>NC_064627.1:965017351-975017351 GCF_023864275.1 Schistocerca cancellata | reverse complement strand
TAAAGAAAGAATAAAAGTAAAATAATGCTCATTGTGAATGGAAGATGAGGTAGAGCCTGAAGGAGCCTTGTGTGATAGCACTGCTGCCAAGGATGAAAACTGCCTTAATGAGTGAAGCTCTGGCTTTGCCAATGATGCTACCTCAGCAAGATTGCACGTAAACATTACAGCCATCAACAACATACTTTGTTTTTGAGTGGAACTCCAGCCTTTCTAAGACTCTGTGCTCTAGGACTGGTATACAATGTTTGACTTGGATTTGTGATCTTGCTGATTAGCTATCATCAAAGATAGGCATCTGACAAAATTTAGACTTTTAGTAATTAACCATCGGTAGTGACTGATTTCCAACCAAACTTAGCTGAAGTCCAGGTGGTGGTGTTCTCTGCCAATCAACTAAAATTCAAATCAAGAAGATTATTATTTTGGAGTTATCAGGTTTAATTGCCTTGCCTACATGGGAATCTTGTTTAGCATGTGTTAGACTCACAAAGTCATCACAGTTAATAGTGAAGAGGCTTTAAGAACACTATATTTATGAACTTTCCAGTTTAGCTGGTCCTTACCAAGATACTTCTCAGAATTTTGATGGCATTTGGCCATTGTACTTATACCACGTTCTCTGGCCCCTTCCAAAGAAGACATGACCACTCAAGTTATTTTGTTGTTGCAAAACATGTAGCTGGCACAGGAAATGTTGCTGGAGAAGATGGCCAGATCACCACAATGCCAGAAGTGTCGAGCCATCTCTCACGGATTGATGCCATGCTCAAAGGTTTGTGGCCGACATCACTACCATTCCCTGCTTTTGACAAGATAGTGGAACCTAGGACGAACTACATAGCACTCCTTGAGAAGCATTTTATCGCCCATGGCATCACGTGTGAAACCCATCAACAGGCCTTTTTACTAGCTTATACCAGTACTGAGATTTACATATTGCTCCAACTATTAAACCCTGAGGTGGAACCCCATGACTTCACTTATGAGTTACCTAAGACTAAGTTGGAGACTATTTTGACTCTCCAGTCCATCTGACCACTGATCACCATTAGTTCTTTAGTTGTCACAAAAGGAATGGTCAAAGTTATCACCAGTGGATAGTACAGCTACAGTGTCTTTCTAGGGACTGTAGATATCAATATGTAAATTCTAAGTGCAGACAATCATATGCACTCTCCTTGGTGTGAAAAATTATCCCTGTTCATTCAGCAGACAAGGAACTTAGGAAGAACTTATTGGAAATTAATGAACCCTCACTGGAGCTCATTTGAGCTTCAAACAAACAATGAGGTCATCAGTGGCTCTGCAGGGCCTCTTTCAAGTTTTCGCTACTTACCAGCCTTGGAGGAACTACACTCGCTCTTGCCAGTTTGTGAACACAGTTCCTCGGGTCTCCATCACCCACCTTCAGGAGTCTTCAGGTAGATGTTCCTCCAATAAGTTATGGTAATGTGCTAATTGTTTCTTTACTCAACAAATACAACTATGCTACTTCAGGAAGACACAGTGTATGTTGCCACAAAAGTCAGGCACAACACTAATGTAGACAGCTTGCGTCTTATGGAGACGGTCTCTGACACCGAGACTGATTCCGTGGGTGTGCCAGAACTTGCTCAAAGCAAGTTCTTGTGGTACCCCCTTTGACCTTTACTTTGACACAGGATGTGTTCATAGATGATGCACTAGTAAAGTTCCAGATAGATCGGCGTCCTCTGTAATAATCATCAACACACCTATATATCAAAATCTTAGGTCACCAACACTTTGGCTGTTACCACAGCAACTGAAGAGTTACAGCTACAATGACACTGCAGTGAATGGCCAACTTATCCTACTGTCCACTATAAGGGTCAACCATTACAGACAAATTATTGATCGTCTGCATCTACATCTACATGGACAATCTGCAAATCACATTTACATGCCTGGCTGAGGATTCATCAAACTACCTCCACAATTCTTGTCCGAACAAAAGGAGCCCCCAGTTTTTTAGGGCTGGACCTTTTTGTCAAATTGCGTCTTGAGGTGCACTACTCCACTAACCAGATAAGGACCTCTGTGGCTAGCAAACATCTCCAAGACCTCCCTCCAAAATATACCTCTGTTTTTAATGGTCAGAGGACTTGTGTTTGCAATTACATGGCACACATTGCATTGTGACTGTCTTTGGTTCCCAAATTTTGCAAAGCATGGAATATTCCATTCACCTTAAAGGACAAGTTACAGTGAGAGCTCCAATGACAACAGAGCAAAGTGTCATCATGACAGTATCTAACACTTTGTAGGCTATTCACATCATCTTGGCCCCTGTGGATCTGTGATGACTTTTTAGTTAACTATAAATGTTTGGACAGTAATCAATATACACCCTACTCTGAATGTGGCAGAAACTGGCAGGCAGAGCCACCTTTGGTAGAATTGACCTTGAGGAATACCTCCAGTTGCCACTAGGTGAAGAGGCCAGATACATCCTTGTGATCAAGACTCCATTTGGACTTTTTCAGTACAATCACATGCCGTTTTGGATTTCAAGTGGATTTGTCATATTCCAGTGCTAACTGGCACATTGACTCAGGAGGTCCCAGAAACACCAAACTAATTCAGAAAAAAAAAAAAAAAAATTGGAGATGCTCTTCAACATTCCACTTGGGAAAAATATATCTAAAAACAAAGATGATGAGACTTACCAAACAAAAGCGCTGGCAGGTCGATAGACACACAAACAAACACAAACATACACACAAAATTCAAGCTTTCGCAACAAACAGTTGCTTCGTCTGGAAAGAGAGGGAAAGACGAAAGGATGTGGGTTTTAAGGGAGAGGGTAAGGAGTCATTCCAATCCCGGGAGCGGAAAGACTTACCTTAGGGGGAAAAAAGGACAGGTATACACTCGCACACACACACATATCCATCCGCATATACACAGACACAAGCAGACATTTTTAAAGGCAAAGAGTTTGGGCAGAGATGTCAGTCGAGGTGGAAGTACAGAGACAAAGATGTTGTTGAAAGACAGGTGAGGTATGAGTGGCGTCAAATTGAAATTAAAGATTAGCAGAGATTAAGGCCTGGCGGATAGCGAGAAGAGAGGATATGCTGAAGGGCAAGTTCCCATCTCTGGAGTTCTGACATGTTGGTGTAGTGGGAAGTATCCAGATAACTCGGACGGTGTAACACTGTGCCAAGATGTGCTGGCCGTGCACCAAGGCATGTTTAGCTACAGGGTGATCCTCATTACCAACAAACACTGTCTGCCTGTGTCCATTCATGCGAATGGACAGTTTGTTGCTGGTCATTCCCACATAGAAGGCTTCACAGTGTAGGCAGGTCAGTTGGTAAATCACGTGGGTGCTTTCACATGTGGCTCTGCCTTTGATCGCGTACACCTTCCAGGTTACAGGACTGGAGTAGGTGGTGGTGGGAGGGTGCATGGAACAGGTTTTACACTGGGGGCGGTTACAAGGGTAGGAGCCAGAGGGTAGGGAAGGTGGTTTGGGGATTTCATAGGGATGAACTAAGAGGTTACGAAGGTTAGGTGGACGGCGGAAAGACACTCTTGATGGAGTGGGGAGGATTTCATGAAGGATGGATCTCATTTCAGGGCAGGATTTGAGGAAGTCGTATCCCTGCTGGAGAGCCACATTCAGAGTCTGATCCAATCCCGGAAAGTATCCTGTCACAAGTGGGGTACTTTTGGGGTTCTTCTGTGGGAGGTTCCGGGTTTGAGGAGATGAGGAAGTGGCCCTGGTTATTTGCTTCTGTACCAGGTCGGGAGGGTAGTTACGGGATGCGAAAGTTGTTTTCAGGTTGTTGGTGTAATGGTTCAAGGATTCCGGACTGGAGCAGATTCGTTTGCCATGAAGACCTAGGCTGTAGGGAAGGGACCGTTTGATGTGGAATGGGTGGCAGCTGTCATAATGGAGGTACTGGTGCTTGTTGGTGGGTTTGATGTGGACGGACGTGTGAAGCTGGCCATTGGACAGGTGGAGGTCAACGTCAAGGAAAGTGGCATGGGATTTAGAGTAGGACCAGGTGAATCTGATGGAACCAAAGGAATTGAGGTTGGAGAGGAAATTCTGGAGTTCTTCTTCACTGTGAGTCCAGATAATGAAAATGTCATCAATAAATCTGTACCAAACTTTGGGTTGGCAGGCCTGGGTAACCAAGAAGGCTTCCTCTAAGTGACCCATGAATAGGTTGGCGTACGAGGGGGCCATCCTGGTACCCATGGCTGTTCCCTGTAATTGTTGGTATGTCTGTCCTTCAAAGTGAAGAAGTTGTGGGTCAGGATGAAGCTGGCTAAGGTAATGAGGAAAGAGGTTTTAGGTAGGGTGGCAGGTGATCGGCATGAAAGGAAGTCCTCCATCGCAGCGAGGCCCTGGACATGTGGAATATTTGTGTATAAGGAAGTGGCATCAATGGTTACAAGGATGGTTTCCGGGGGTAACAGACTGGGTAGGGATTCCAGGCGTTCGAGAAAGTGGTTGGTGTCTTTGATGAAGGATGGGAGACTGCATGTAATGGGTTGAAGGTGTTGATCTACGTAGGCAGAGATGCGTTCTGTGGGGGCTTGGTAACCAGCTACAATGGGACGGCCGGGATGATTGGGTTTGTGAATTTTAGGAAGAAGGTAGAAGGTAGGGGTGCGGGGTGTTGGTGGGGTCAGGAGGTTGATGGAGTCAGGTGAAAGGTTTTGTAGGGGGCCTAAGGTTCTGAGGATTCCTTGAAGCTCCGCCTGGACATCAGGAATGGGATTACCTTGGCAAACTTTGTAAGAAGTGTTGTCTGAAAGCTGACACAGTCCCTCAGCCACATACTCCCGACGATCAAGTACCACAGTCGTGGAACCCTTGTCCGCCGGAAGAATGACGATGGATCGGTCAGCCTTCAGATCACGGGTAGCCTGAGCTTCAGCAGTGGTGATGTTGGGAGTAGGATTAAGGTTTTTTTAAGAAGGATTGAGAGGCAAGGCTGGAAGTCAGAAATTCCTGGAAGGTTTGGAGAGGGTGGTTTTGAGGAAGAGGAGGCGGGTCCCGCTGTGTCGGAGGATGGAACTGTTCCAGGCAGGGTTCAATTTCGATAGTGTCTTGGGGAGTTGGATCATTAGGAGTAGGATTAGGATCATTTTTCTTCGTGGCAGTGATATTTCCAGCAGAGAGTACGGGTGTAGGACAGTAAATCTTTGACGAGGGCTGTTTGGTTGAATCTGGGAGTGGGGCTGAAGGTGAGGCCTTTGGATAGGACAGAGGTTTCGGATTGGGAGAGAGGTTTGGAGGAAAGGTTAACTACTGAATTGGGGTGTTGTGGTTCCAGATTGTGTTGATTGGAATTTTGAGGTTTTGGAGAGAGTGGAGCTGGAAGTGGGAGATTGAGTAGATGGGAGAGACTGGGTTTGTGTGCAATGAGAGGAGGTTGAGGTTTGCTGGAAAGGTTGTGAAGGGTGAGTGAGTTGCCTTTCCGGAGGTGGGAAACCAGTAGTCATTCCAATCCCGGGAGCGGAAAGACTTACCTTATGAGGAAAAAAGGAGTCATTCCAATCCCGGGAGCGGAAAGACTTACCTTAGTGGGAAAAAAGGACAGGTATACACTCGCACACACACACATATCCATCCGCATATACACAGACACAAGCAGACATTTTTAAAGGCCTTTACAAATGTCTGCTTGTGTCTGTGTATGTGCGGATGGATATGTGTGTGTGTGCGAGTGTATACCTGTCCTTTTTTCCCCCTAAGGTAAGTCTTTCCGCTCCCGGGATTGGAATGACTCCTTACCCTCTCCCTTAAAACCCACATCCTTTCATCTTTCCCTCTTTCCTGACGAAGCTCGAATTTTGTGTGTATGTTTGTGTGTCTATCGACCTGCCAGCGCTTTTGTTTGGTAAGTCTCATCATCTTTGTTTTTAGATATATTTTTCCCACATGGAATGTTTCCCTCTATTACATATATATGATAATAATAGAGGGAAACATTCCACATGGGAAAAATATATCTAAAAACAAAGATGGTGTGACTTACCAAACGAAAGTGCTTGCAGGTCGATAGACACACAAACAAACACACAAAATTCAAGCTTTCGCAACCAACGGTTGCTTCATCAAGAAAGAGGGAAGGAGAGGGAAAGACGAAATGATGTGGGTTTTAAGGGAGAGGGTACGGAGTCATTGCAATCCCAAGGTGGGGAATGATTTAGGATCATACTTCTTTGCATTGTACTGAGACTTGGAATGCTTAGAGACTGCTGGTGTTTGATCACCAGCAAGTGATGACGTGGTATGCTTCAACGTGTCATCCACCCTGATGCCTCTCACTCACCTGGCAGGTGGCCATTGCCAGTAGTCCCAATGCCCCAGGGTGACGGGCATCTACTCCTTGGCATACATGGGGAGTTAACGGCGCAGGCATCAGCAGAGTGATCCCTGTTTAGTCAGGGGGCTACAACCAACAGGGTACATGGTGGCCCCACCACAACAGACAGGGTACCATGCTGGATATGAGGTGTAAAGAATTCCATGGCCATTGTCGGCACAGAAAACGACACTGCACACTGGGTGGAGGAAAACACACCCAGGAAGGTGTCCTCGATCAAGAGATGGAGGATGAGCAGGACTGCAATGCCACGACAAGAAAGTGGACTACAGATATCAATGCACAATGCACATTGCACCATGTTAGGTGCCCTTCCCCAAGGCTCACTCTTCAGGAAAATTTTGAAAAATGAAGGTCAAACCCTACAGGTGACATCAGGTAAAGGCCAAAAGTATAAGACTCCTTTTAGTCGCCTCTTACGACAGCCAGGAATACCTTGGGCCTATTCTAACACCTGGGCCCGCAGGGGAAGTGATACATGCTTCTACATCCTTGCGGTTATCCTCTACCCATCCCTGCTGAGCCATTTTGCACTTCCTGTTGATCTCATTTTTGAGATATTTGTATTCCTTTTCACATGCTTCATTTACTGCATTTTTATGTTTTCTCCTTTCATCAATTAAATTCAATATCACTTCTGTTACCCAAAGATTTCTACTAGCCCTCATCTTTTTATGTACTTGATCCTCTCCTGCCTTCACTAATCCATCTCTCAAAGCTACCTATTCTTCTCCTACTGTTTTTCTTTCCCCTGTTCTTGTCAATCGTTCCCTAATACTCTACCTGAAACTGTCTACAACTTCTGGTTCTCTCAGTTCATCCAGGTCCCATCTCCTTAAATTCTTACCTTTTTGCAGTTTCTTCAGTTTTACTCTACAGTTCATAACCAATACATTGTGGTCAGAGTCCACATATGCCACTGGAAATGTCTTAATATTTAAAACATGGTTCCGAAATCTCTGTCTTACCATTACATAATCTATCTGAAACCTTCCAGCGTCTCCAGGCCTCTTCCATGTGTACAATCTTCTTTCATGATTCTTAAACCAAATGTTAGCTATGATTAAGTTACGCGCTGTACAAAATTCTACCAGGCAACTTCTTCCCCTTTCATTCCTTACTCACTCCCCCCCCCCCAGGCTATATTCACTAACTATTTTTTCTTCTCTTCCTATTCCTACAGTCACATTCCAGTCCCCTATGACTACTAAATTTTCATCTCCCTTAATTATCTGAATAATTTCTTTTATCACATCATACATTTCTTCAATCTCTTCATCATCTGTGGAGCTAGTTGGCATATAAACTTGCACTACTGTGGTAGGTGTAAGTTTCAGGTCTATCTTGGCTACCATAATGCATTCACTATGCTCTACGTGGTAGTTTATCTGCATTTCTATTTTTTAAATCCATTATTAAACCCACTCCTGCATTGGTAACGGTGTAAGCAGTAATAATCTTGGAGTCAAGAGGATGTCAAAATGAGAACTCTATATGAGTGTTTCAGGACTTACATGTTCTATTATATTAGGAGCAGATTATGAGGCCAGGGCTGATTTTTCAGAGTGTGTTTTTCAGTTTAAATGCTATTCTTTGATAATAATAGTTTCTCTGAGAAGGGTGAGATTATCCCAAGACTGACTGTTGTACACAAATACACTGACAATTGTGAATCAGCGCCTTCAAAAAGTATCAGAATACAAAATATTGGTTTGGTGTTTTGCTAGAGTACTAAGCCATACACAATTGATTACTCTTGTCCGAAACATATAGTGACACACTACAGGCAGCTACAGAACTAATGGCAGGAATCAGTGAATTCTGGCAGCATTGCTGGCAGCTTGCAACCATGAAGCACACAAGGCTGCCAGTAGTATTGAAGCTACATGTTTATAGACAAACACACAGCTTTGCAATATTTCTAAGGAAACCAGAGCCCACAGAACCTATGTACACACAGCTTTGCAACATCTGTAAGGAAAGCAAAGTCCTCAAAACTTACATATGAACTAATGAGTCAGAACCTTGCTTTAATTTTGTTGTTAGAGAAGGGAGACATCAAGGTCATCATAATCAGATTGACATTCCATCACGCCATTACAGTACTTGGCATCTTTTCTTCTCTGATGCCATCATCTTCCTTCAGTCTTTTAATTTCATTCCACAAATGGTTCATGGTCTTCTGCTATTTCTATGGTGCTATCTGCAGGACAGCTTCATTCACCAGTTTCTTCATGTCTTGCAGTGTAAATGTTTTATTTTGATCTGTAACATCAGCTTTAACTGGAGCCCAGAGAAGTTCAGTAGCACTAGAGGTGCCAATGATTTTGTGGAAGACGCATGGCTTCACAGTTGCTGCTCTGTGTGACAGTCATTTGCATAATGTGCTTTTGTAGTGTCTATTTTTCTACTAACTCAGAAACATTTATTTCTTGCATACTCTGTTCAAAGTCCACATTCTTTTCTTCAATCACACCAAAATTTCATCCTTCCTCGTGGACATCTATTTAACTGAGCAGAATTGTATGGCACATTATCCACGTAAAAAAAAAAAAAACTACTTAAATTGACATTTGATAGCAACTGATAAACGAACCAATCTTTACTATTGAAAAAATCAATATAGCACTGGGGACAAAAATGTTTACAAAGCCAGTATAAACAACATATCACCTGTTCTTCCTTATTGGCACACTCTTTATTCCACAGCACACATCATTGGTCCACACAATGGAACACGCATGACATGTTAATATTCCGCCAGATGCAGTTGAAATTCATACATTTTATAATCACTTTCACTCATGTTTAAATTATCCATAGCAAATTTGACAGAAATGACGCCTTCTCATTAGTAGGCATTGTTTCCAAATTGTTTCCATTGTTTTTTGCTTTAGTATTTAGTGACTGCTCTGTCACTGAGATATCTACTAATTGCTCAATTTGATATGCTGCTTCCATTCCTGTTTAATTTCAACTCAGATCCACCGAGATAGAAACTGAAGCTGTATGTGAGATTGTTTGGGCAAGACTCAGAATCAGGGTTGGGCAGAAAATTATAACTGGATCCTTCTGTCACCCACCAGATTCATCTCCTGATGTAATCGAAAATTTCAGAGAAAACCTCATTTCAAGTATATGTAAGTTCCCCAATTGTACTGTAATTATCAGTAGAGACATTAATCATCCAACAATTAATTGGGAAAATTACAGTTATGTTAATAGTGGATAATAAGACACCCTGTGAAATATTACTAAATGCCTTCTCTGGAAACTACCTAGAACGGATAGTTAGGAACCCCACTCATGATGGAAATACATTGGATCTATGGCAGCAAATATCCTGACCTCGGATGTCCACACAGAAACTGGTATCAATGACCACAATGTGGCTGTCCAACAATGATTACAAAAGTACAGAAGACAACTAAAATAAACAGAATGATATATACTTTCAGTAAACTAGATAAAAAAAATCAATAGTGTACTATCTCAATGAGGAACTTGGAACTTGCACCATGGGGCAGGAGCATGTACAGGAACTATGGCACAAATGTAAAAGAATAGTTGACCACGGACTGGATAGATATGTATGCAGTAGAACAGTTCATAATGGGAGAGAACCTCCATGATATACAGTCACTGTAAAGAAACTTCTAAAGAAACAGAAGTGTAGGACTGTAGATAGAGAGATCATGAATGAAACATGATTGGCTGTGAAGAGAGCAATGCGTGATAACTTCAATGACTACCATAGCAGAATATTGTCTAATGATCTTTCACCTAACACAAAGAAATTCTGGTAGTATATAAGGGCTGCTATTGGCACCAAAGTTAGTGCCCAGTCCCTAGAGAATGAGACAGGAACTGAAATTGAGGGTAGCAAAGCAAAATCTGAAATGCTTAACTCCATTTCCAAATGTTCCTCTACAAAGGAAAATCCAGGAGATTTGCCCCAATTTAACACTCATACCACTGAAAAGATGAATGAAATAAGTATCAGTGTCAGTGGTGTTGAGAAACAGCTGAAATCATTAAAACTGAACAAAGTTCCAGGCCCCGTCCGGTTCTATACTGAATTTGCAGCTGAGTTTGGCCCTCTTCTCACTATAGAAAAAGCCGCAGGTCACACCCATCTACAAGAATGGTAGTAGAGCTGATCCACAAAACTACCATCCAATAACCTTGATATCAAATTGTAGAATCTTAGAACATATTCTGAGCTCAAACATAATGAGGTACCTCGAACAGAATGACCTCCTCAATGCCAACCAGCATGGTTTTCGAAAACTTTGATCATGTGAAACCCAACTTGTACTTTTCTTAGATGACATACTGAAAGCTTTGGATCAAGGCAACCAGGTAGATGCTGTGTTTCTTGATTTTTGAAAAGCATTTGACTCAGTACCACACCTACACTTGTCAAAAATACGATCATGTGGGGTATCAAGTGAAATTTTAGACTGGATTGAGGACTTTTTGGTAGGAATGATGCAGCATGTTATCTGGGATGGAGAGCCATCGTCTGATGCCCCAGGTAAGTTTTGTTGGGGTCCTTGCTGTTCATGTTGTAGGCCTACAATAATGACCTTGCAGACAATATTAGTAGTTACATCAGGCCTTTTGCAGATGATGCAGTTATCTGTAATGAAGTACTATCTGAAAGCAGCTGCATAGATATGCAGTCAGATCTTGATAAGATTTCAACATGGTGCAGAGATTGGCAACTTACTCTAAATGTTCAGAAATTTAAAAGTTTGCACTTCACAAAACGAGAAAATGTAATATCCTGTGACTATAATATCAGTGAGTCACTGTTAGAATTGGCCAACTCATACAAATACCTGAGTGTAACACTTTGTAGGGATATGAAATGGAATGATCACATAGGTTCAGTCGTGGGTAAAGCAGGTGACAAACTTCAGTTTATTGATAGAACACAGGGGAAGTGCAGTCTACAAGAGAGACTGCATACAAATCACTCATGTGACCCATCCTAGAACATTACTCAAGTGTGTGGGACCCATACAAGATAGAACTAATGGGGGATATTGAATGTATACAGGAAGGGCAACACGAATGGTCAGAGATTTGTTTAATCCACGGGAGAGTGTCACACAGATATTGAAGGAACTGAAATGGCGGACTCTTGAAGACAGACAGAGACTATTCTGAGAAAGTCAATTAACACAGTTTCAAGAACCATCTTTAAATGATTATTCTAGGAGTATACTACAACCCTCTACATATCGCTCACAGAGGGATCATAAGGATAAGATTAGAATAATTACTGCATGCACAGAGGCATTCAAACAATTATTCTTCTCATGCTCCATATGTGAATGGAACAGGAACAAACCGTCATAAGTAGTACAATGGGATGTACCCTCTGCCATGCAGCTCATGGTGGTTTGCAGAGTAGATGCAGATATACACTCCTGGAAATTGAAATAAGAACACCGTGAATTCATTGTCCCAGGAAGGGGAAACTTTATTGACACATTCCTGGGGTCAGATACATCACATGATCACACTGACAGAACCACAGGCACATAGACACAGGCAACAGAGCATGCACAATGTCGGCACTAGTACAGTGTATATCCACCTTTCGCAGCAATGCAGGCTGCTATTCTCCCATGGAGACGATCGTAGAGATGCTGGATGTAGTCCTGTGGAACGGCTTGCCATGCCATTTCCACCTGGCGCCTCAGTTGGACCAGCGTTCGTGCTGGACGTGCAGACCGCGTGAGACGACGCTTCATCCAGTCCCAAACATGCTCAATGGGGGACAGATCTGGAGATCTTGCTGGCCAGGGTAGTTGACTTACACCTTCTAGAGCACGTTGGGTGGCACGGGATACATGCGGACGTGCATTGTCCTGCTGGAACAGCAAGTTGCCTTGCCGGTCTAGGAATGGTAGAACGATGGGTTCGATGACGGTTTGGATGTACCGTGCACTATTCAATGTCCCCTCGACGATCACCAGTGGTGTATGGCCAGTGTAGGAGATCGCTCCCCACACCATGATGCCGGGTGTTGGCCCTGTGTGCCTCGGTCGTATGCAGTCCTGATTGTGGCGCTCACCTACACGGCGCCAAACACGCATACGACCATCATTGGCACCAAGGCAGAAGCGACTCTCATCGCTGAAGACGACATGTCTCCATTCGTCCCTCCATTCACGCCTGTCGCGACACCACTGGAGGCGGGCTGCACGATGTTGAGGCGTGAGCGGAAGACGGCCTAACGGTGTGCGGGACCGTAGCCCAGCTTCATGGAGACGGTTGCGAATGGTCCTCGCCGATACCCCAGGAGCAACAGTGTCCCTAATGTGCTGGGAAGTGGCGGTGCGGTCCCCTACGGCACTGCGTAGGATCCTACGGTCTTGGCGTGCATCCGTGCATCGCTGCGGTCCGGTCCCAGGTCGACGGGCACGTGCACCTTCCGCCGAGCACTGGCGACAACATCGATGTACTGTGGAGACCTCACGCCCCACGTGTTGAGTAATTCGGCGGTACGTCCACCCGGCCTCCTGCATGCCCACTATACGCCCTCGCTCAAAGTCCGTCAACTGCACATACGGTTCACGTCCACGCTGTCGCGGCATGCTACCAGTGTTAAAGACTGCGATGGAGCTCCGTATGCCACGGCAAACTGGCTGACACTGACGGCGGCGGTGCACAAATGCTGCGCAGCTAGCGCCATTCGATGGCCAACACCGCGGTTCCTGGTGTGTCCGCTGTGCCGTGCGTGTGATCATTGCTTGTACAGCCCTCTCGCAGTGTCCGGAGCAAGTATGGTGGGTGTGACACACCGGTGTCAATGTGTTCTTTTTTCCATTTCCAGGAGTGTAGATGGATTTGTTTGACATAACTTTGTAAGTGGCACAAAGCTATTTTAGAATGTAAAACACATTTATTTTCCTTTTCGGATCATTTAATCACTTGTGTGAAAGTTGAGTATTATGCCTATATAGTATGTCTAACTGAAGTACTTTATTGAAATTTTATTATTCTAGGTGGGATATACTTGATCATACTAAGTTGCAGTAAGATATATAATGCCTGGGTCTGAAACATAGTGGAGAAATGCAGAAGGTGGTGTTTGAAGATGATGATAATGAATTTCAAGAGGAGTTTGAAGACATTGTGATGACAAAATTCAGACTCAGAGTAAGACGAAAGTGAAGATGATGTGAAAGTACTTGATAAAAAAAATGTTTGTTATATCAAAAGGAGCAAAAAGGACAACATGGAATAAAGTTTCACGCTTACAGAGAGTACTATTCAGGGCCCATAATATTATTCAAAAGTTATCTGGCCCTATAGATGCAGCAAAAGCATGATGAACACCTTTAGAATGCTGGAATTGCCTCTTAGATGACACCCATTTTGTCCATTGTAGTTCTGTATACAAATAAGCATATTGGGAGAAACAAGAGCTTCATTTCAGCACCAGAGAGTAAAACCTATAAATGTTATTGAATTGAAAGCCTTCACCAGTTTCTTATTTTTAGCTGGTGTTAACAAAGGTAACAGATAAGGGTACAAGGATCTGTGGTGAATTGATGGAAACAGTATTGGAAAATTTTGTCTCGTAATGAATATACAGTGTCCGTGTTTTGACAATTGAATGTCTCACAATAAAAGGAGACAATTAGACAAGATAACAGTGATTCTGGAAATATTTTCTAAGTCTGCATTCTCTGAGAAAATGTTAGAGTAGATGAGAAACTGGAAGGTACAGCTTTTGACAATTTAAAACCAAAAAACCAAATAAATATGGCAGTAAGACATATGCTTTTGTGCATTCCTCAGTGTTTACCTGTATAATTTGTAAATACACACTTCTTTGCAACTGTAAGGTTTGTACTACATAAGCAATCAGTCTTCTGATGTTGTATTGTGACTGTTTGAAACAGTCAGGTCAGAATGAGTTGGCAGACAACTAGTTTCCCAGTAAAGGAAGACCTGGCCACAGTTCACTTTTTTTGCATCAATTAACATTGTACTCTAGTCTCTTATGTTCCTACAAAACGGGAAGTGTGTGATCGTGGTACCAAGCTCGCACGAGAATAACTCAGTAGATTCTGACACACGAAATAAACAGAAACTATCCATTCTGTCATTTTATAATGGCATCAGAGGTAGAATTAACTATGGATAAGCTGACAGCCTCATATAATGTCACAAGAGCTGTGCACTATTGGCCAATGGACTGATGTTTTCCAGTGACTGATATGCATGGAATTTTGGTAACAATGAAAATTGTACCAAAAGAAAAACTACTGAAACAACCATCTAATGTATTAGTTTTGCCTCAGTGGGTTCAAAGCTGTTTGGACGTCTCAAGAATTCATATGGAACTACAACAGAGGCTAAATCATTATAGGCCAAAATGTGAAGAAGAAACAGAAGATAAAAGCAGAAATAAAGGAAGTGCCTTCCAGATGATGCCAGCAGCTTCCCTACGGGAAAACCTAAAATCCCACACAAAGAAATGGAACTGGGGTCAAGAGAAAAGGTGTAATAGGGGAAAAAGTCCTTATTTGTAACAACGGTGTCAATGAATCAACTGAATGATTAACATTTTTATTGTTAGTTTGCTCGTAAGTCACCTTTGTCTTTCTCTAAAGGTATTTGCCATTTACAATGTGTTTTATTATTGAAATATAATAAAAAACAAATAAATAATAGGTGTGATTAACTTGGTATGGTCTTGTTGTGGAGAACACTGTGCCCAACAGAAGGCTAATAAATGTTTCATATACCTATATTATACATTCCGGATTTATTTCTCACACCTCATGAAGAAAGTGAAATCTCTATGCCACAATATCTTCATATTACATTAGTACTTTTCTTCCAAATAATCTTTACCACGTGACATAAATTTTTCTCAAAATAATACAAAGGCTTGTCATACTGCCTGCAGACCAGTTTCTTTTAGACATGAAACAATCAACTTTCTAAGTGTAGGGTACTTTTCCTCGAAAAGGGACACCCGGCCAAAATATGACAGAAGCACATTTCATTTCTTGCTGTAAAACACGTGTATGCTTTACAGCAGGAAAAGTATCCAACACTTAGAAAGTTGGTTGTTTCATGTGTGTCTTTTACCCAATTGCAATTTCTTAAAAAAGAAGCCAATATTTGTCATGTGGTTTGGTTCAAATGGCTCTGAGCATTATGGGACTTAACTGCTGAGGTCATGTCCCCTGGAACTTAGAACTACTTAAACCTAACTAACCTAAGGACATCACACACATCCATGTCCGAGGCAGGATTCGAACCTGTCCTGTGGGATGATTTATTCTTGTATTTTCAGGCATAAAAAAAATTCCTGATGAATTCACTTCCTCCCCCTCATTTGCCATTCTCCTGACTGTTATTTTGTAGAGATATTCAACAATGCTGCCTCTCTGTTAGTTACTTTGCTGGCTGCTATTTAAAGACCACCACTTGTATAGAATCCATGGAATATTTACATGCAGACCTCTAGAGCAAATTGCACTGTTACACAGACTGAAAAGCCGAGTCGCCTAGAACTGCGCCAACACTGATGTGTTGTCATAGATGTATAAACAAAACCACATGAAGTGCCTCGTTGTGGCGCACACACAAAGTAACAGTGCAAAGCCCACTATAACTGTGAGTGATCTACTCTGGCCTTATGAACTACAGTGACAGTTGTCAAAAATTTTTTAAGTATACATTTTTTGTAAATAATAGTTCAACACTTTTTTTTAATGATCTTGTGGGACTAAACGGTCAATCAATCAAGTTTTATATATGTTCTGTGAAAGTGATGGTTTTTCTCGTTTACTGTTCACCTTGTTTATGGTCCTAGTGAGTTTCTCAATAAAAGTGGTCATTGTCATATCTGGGTATTAATTTCTCCTGCATAACCAGTGACCCCTATATAAGCATAGCTGCATGTGTAACACAACTTTCCGGATAATCTGGTATGTGCCTAGACTTTCAATGTGCAATCATCTGCAATGGGTGCCCCCACTACACCGAGAAGTGACATCAAACAAGATATAACAAGGTTACTGTTTCTGATGTTCTCATCTACATCGCAACAGCATACATGACAAAGACTTCCTACTGGCTAGCTTGTGTGATTCTTCTGTACCACACATGCAATTGTGTGCGTTGCCGTTCAAACCTGCACAATCTGAAATATGGTTTGTGATTCCCGAGAACATCAGAAGGTCACTGAAGCAGTTTACACAGGTAATTAACAACCTGGACTAGCGAGAGGCCGCTTCAGTTTCGGGCATTATTTGCACCCACACCACTAATGAACCTACTGTGCTCTCAAAATGGCTTTAGTTGCTCACTGCATTGAACTGCCTGATCAAAAGCTGACGCAAATATGTACCATGAAAAACATGGTGACAAAAACACATCAGAGCTCTGGAGACATTTAGTTATTATGACTGACACTAGTGTGACTTCTAATGATATATTGTTACATGTCTGGCAACAACAGCTGCCTTCACAAGTGCAGTTAGCTTTGATAATGCACAAAAGAAAACCTATACATCAGTTGTTGCCAGTGGCTGACAGGGTGCACACAATGCTAAATTGAACTGCTGTGGGGGCTGCGGTCTCGGCAACTACCAACATTCCAGCTGAATACACCAATGACTGCCAAGATCACATGAAGATGCTACACTTCACTTCATTGTGTTGCTCCCTCATACCAACACTCACCGAGCACAGCCAAAGAACTCGTAAAGTCTATGCACGACAGTTGAGACGATAGCCAAACAGTTACAGGTTTTACAGTTACGGACTGTCCCTAAAAACCTGACTTGCTCACAACATTCTTCTGTCCCTCAATCTCAAGATCGCAGTCAATTTGAAGCTAGCTTCACTAGTAACTGCTGGTGTCATAGATGTTTAGGGTGTCAAGCTGCAAAGTGCTCAAAGCCGTGCACCCATCTAAACAGCCGGGACGATTTGGATTAGGCATGACAGATTGCAACACCTACAGACTGCACTGTCAGATGGCACAGACACCTTTTATAGCAGCACAAAACCTGCTCAAATGACTAACACTGCTACTTCTGGTGTGCACTACAGCGGCACGGCAGTTACATATTTCTGATCTGGTTTTCTTGATCAACATCTACGCGGAGGTCAAAAAACTGACTGCCTCGTGCACAACTGATGGCAAGCCTTTAAATTTAATGGCTGTAAACAGTTCCATTATCCACACTCATGGTCACAAAAATCTAACGATCAATAGAGATTTTGGTACCCATTTCACGTGAAATTTTGTGGTCGCTGAACTCAGTTTCCGATTTTCTTTCAGATTTTGCGCTTACTGTGGGCTTGACAAATCCATGTCTAATAAATAGGTTCAACAACTGCAAAGTGACTGAAATTCATGTTTGTTCTTGCTGTGTACAAGCCGTTCGCCCACTCTACCAGCAATCTTTCTCACACCATTGCCATGCAAGGGGACTACATAGTGAAGTCACGGGCCCCGCACCTGCAGACAACAGCCAAAAGGCCTCGAGTGAGGCAGCATGAGCACCATCAGTAGTCGCTGGTCCCGCAGCCTTGCTTGCTTCTGTGGGGTCATGTGGTTGTGAATAGATCCAGTTTGCTAAAGAAATTATCTGAATCTCCGATGCCATGCTACTGCCTTGTGCGACTGCAATGTGGAGCCACCAGTGACTATTTCAGGCATCGCCAGGAAGTGACCTCTACACTGGAGATCGCATTTTTGATTGTTTTGCAGGGACTGGCACTTTGTTTTGCATATTTGGGTGGTATCCTTTCATCTAACACTGTTACATGATAGACATGTTCACAAAGAATTAGAGAGACTATACAGCCACTGCATCGTGTTAAATGACAAAGATATTGTCACTGGCAAAAGTGAAGTAACCTTCCTTGGCTGATGGTATCTACTTATCTCACCCATCTTTTACCATCCACTCCACTGGCTATTGTTGTAGGTGCCAGAAAAATTGCAACTGATGGCACTCTGCCCCAGAAAGTCAACAATCATTGGCAGCCGTTAAGCTAGCCCCCCTTTCCTTACAGCCAGGACAAAGGAAATGGAGTGCTTAAAATGGAGAGGTGTTGGCAATATACAAGAGTGTGAGGTATTTTTGCCCTCAAATCAAAGCTCGCCCAGTAATGATCTGTACGGATCACAAGGTAATCGTGCCTGCCTTTCAAAATGTCAGTGATAAATGTTCCCCCTCTTCAATAAAGGCAGAGAAAATGTATTCACTTACTACTATTCTTGCATTTGTAGTTTGGTAAACATTTTGAACAACAATCTCGCCAAGGCACAAGCAACAGATCAACAATTGCAACTTTCACAAAACGATACTTCACTGGGGCAGAGACTGAAGCAAGTAGAGATGCCAGATCTCGACTCTAAAATATGGTGTTATACCTCACAACAGAAGCCCCTAAGGCTCACCACAATTTCGCAAAGTGTCACTCGACAGTGTCTACAACCTGGCACATCCAGGTGCAAATGCCACGAATAAATTACTAACCGACCATTTTGCGTGGCCCCCAATAAAGAAAGATGCTTGGGCTTGGGCTTGGGCCTGGGCTGCTTTCATACAGATATCAGACATTTCCCTGAACCTCCAAGGAGGTCTGATCACATGCACATATGACTTTATTGGCCCTCTGCCTTGCCTTCAGAAGTTCCAGTTATTTGTTCACAGTAAACTCGTTAGTGGACTTTGGTTGTCCTCTCGATATTACAACAGACCAGATCCAGCAATTTGAATCCAATCTTCACAATGAATTGTCTAAACTGTGCATTTTCCAACAACAATACACTGCAAGTTATCATCCTGTTAGCAATGGAATAGCTGAAAGGTGGCATAGGACTTTAAAGCCCACTCTCATGTGTCACCCAGAGAAGCCCATAGAAACGCTTCCTTTGGCCCTTTTCGGACTACGGTTTGCTTATAAATCTAACACGGGTGCACTATTGGCTGAAAAGGTTATGGGGAGCTGCTGAGGATTCCCACGGGCTACCTCTCACCTACACCACTGCATACCAGGAGGAACTGCCACTACTGATACAGCAAATCAGGAATATATCGCCAATATATATAGCCACCTGCTTTGCACCACAGCAAACGACCAGTTTTTGTTGTACATAAGGCATTGGCAGACTGATCCCATGTCACGCTCTGCACTGATTCGCTTTGAGGTCCTCTTCAGCCCCCATACACCAGGTCTTTCCAAGTATTGCGACAAAGGAACCACACATTACCATTTTGCAAAATTACAAATGCAGTAAGGTATTTATCAAGAGATGAAACCAACAAGGATCATACTGTCACCACCTTTGGACAGCACACCAATAGATACTATTCCACAATGTCTTGACTCATCAACACAGACCTCAGCTACAGGGGCAATGTTCACCTGTCCACATTTTTGACCACATTTACAACAGCACCGATGTCACAACCAACCGCCCGCAAAAGAGCTGGACGACAAGTTAGGTTCAAGTACCCCTCTATACCAAGTGCTTTGCAATTTAAGGGGGGGCAGGAGGGTGAGGGCAGCATGGAAATATACAATCAATCGATCAGGTTTTATATACATCCTGTGAGAGTGTTGGTTGTTTCCTTTCTAATGTCTTGTTTACCTTTTTCACGTGTGAATTTGCCAATAAAAGAGACTGCTATTATACAGGGTTTCCCACATAAAACTGGTACACATAAAGCCCGAGATTCAAGTAACGATGCATGAACTAAAATGAACAGATAATAGTGAAGTTAAAAATCATGCAGTTTCCTGTTTATAAGAGATACTGAAGGTTTGGCCACAGACATTAGAGACTTTGTGTGATGACGTTACCAACACCACACTGTAATTCTGCAGGTGTTATGTTGTTCATTTTTTCCAGGAATGTTCTATTTAAGATTGTCTATTGTGTGAGACATGTCAGCATAAACGTTGCTTTTTAGTGTGCCCCATAAATAAAAATCACATGATGTTAAGTCTGGGGACTTTGGGGGCCAGAGGCCTCTACTGGCAAGTCTGTCTTCAGGGGACATATTGGTGATGTGCACCATATTTTGGCTTGATGTGTGAGTAATAGCTCAGTCTGTAACAATAATGTACCTATAATAATCTTTTTCTTTATGCAATTAGATAAATGTTTCTTTCTGAATTTATGTGAAATAATGTAAATATTATTTTGGATTTTTTTTCTTTTCGTGTCATGTTAAAGAAACTGTACACAAATTTTGAAATGAATATTATTACTTATGTTAAATTTCAAGCGATTTGATAACCAAAAGGAAATGTATTTAATGTTAAAACTATTGTAAAATGTGTAAATTGTAATTTAAACACTTGGTCCGTACGTAGGTAATGCATTAGAATATGTGTAGTAGAAAACCTTTGGTGAATACCCTACCTGTAGGGGCGCGGGAAAAGGTGGATGCAGGCGAGCGCGGGAAAACGCACACTGGCGCGGTTCGGCACAACGGGCTCAGTAACAGTCGGAGTTGAGTATCGGTCAGAGGAACATGTACTGTACCGAGGAGGCTATCTAGGAAAAGTGGATTCCATTGAGCCTCGGATGGGCCGATTCCGACGACTACTTGGTATGGCTATTTCCTCAGGCACAAAATTGGAAAGATTACGACGCTAAGAAGAATGAAAGTGCCGATACTGTGAGAGCCTTAGCCGTGCTTGTATGTGTGCTGTGCTGCCCGCTATCTCGCTGCCCGCCAGCCGCCGCAACTACGTGCACAGGTCAAACATTTATTTCATCTTTAGAAGTGTATCTGTGTGGACCAGTGTTGAAACTGTTCTAACTGTTCAATAATAACGTGACTTTTACCAGAATTGCATTAGCCATCACTTATCCTTATCATTGACCTAGACAGGGTCCTTACCATATTTTGTGCAACCCGAGTATCCCGAACTGAAAGTTTACAGTCAGTATTAAATTATCTGCAGATCGATCTATGCTATAAAGCAGTTTGAAAGTTAGGAGTGCAAATGTAAATGTTAGTAAAGAACAACAGTGCGATTAAATTGAAAGATAAAATTTGAATTGAGCTAGCAATGTTAGTTAATTAATTTGAGACTGAAAGAATAATAACTAATTGATTCAGTAATAAAAGGAATAAAGTAGTTATCCACAGATTGACAATTTTGAGTGTTAATGTACCTTCAGGACTTATTAGTTTCAGCATAACGACCGTAACAGTTTCAGGGCCCCCCCCCCCCTTCTCTTGCCTATTCTTGCACATTTTGAAGTGTACTGATCAGAATTGAACAGTAAAATTAATTTCTATATTAAACCTAAGTGTATTAGGGTTTTTTCCAATTTTAATAGTGACATTGTATGTGTGTTTTTCAAAATTGCTGATTCTAGGGTAATCTATGCCCGATTTCAGTCTGATCAATATACAAAGTGCAGCTCGTAGTAATCATTGCTGTGTGGTGTTGTGTAAGTTTAGCTCATCCAAATTAGTACAAAAGAAGAAAACTTTAGTTCAGTAGATTCTTTCTGGTTCTAAATTTTGCTATAAAACGCAACATTACTACGTGTTGTTATGCTTGTACATGCAACCACTTGTACAAGGGAAAACTCACTCAATGCCTAATTAGGCTGGCGACCGTATTATTAATCATTGGTAGTATCTACTGTGTGTACTTCTTGTCCTTGCGAACGCGTAATTATACTTAACATTTGCTTGACGCATCACTGTAGTTACTGACTGAATATAAGTCCGAATTGCTTCCATTAGGTACACGCGGTCAATTCATGTACTAAATCCTTGTTTACAAGGTGAAGCCCGTGAACTTATTACAGTACAGGCTTTATTGAGCTAACGCACGTCCGACAGGGCGGTAGTGTTACACGTGGCTTCCCGGTGACAGGACATCCAGTTGTTGTCGGTTATAAACTAAAGACCGAACAGTGGATGTTCAGTGGCACGAATAGCAATAAAGTTCAGTAAATTAAACTGTAGTGTGAGTCAAGTAAAATAGTGTGGTGTGATTGGCATTCAATATGGACAGGAACGGGGACAGGGTAGATGTGCCGAGCGAAATGGAGAATGCGGCTAGCAGTAGCAGGAGTCTACTCGGCCAGATAACAGGTGGCGTTAGCGGAAGACAATTGGCGTACATACAATACCATGAACACGTCAACGAACAGATTGAAATGTCGCGATCACCTCGAACACAGCAAGGGACAAAACAGGAAGTAGAGGGTGACTTTGTAGATGATAGTGGGTACGTGAACGAATCCACTGACATATTTGATTCACCACAGATAAAGAAAGAACCGAAAGAAACTTATGAAGTAGAATCGGAACACACGGATTCCGTAGAACAAAACAGTGTAAAAATTTTAAATATGAACGACTTATTTGAACAATTAACCAAACAAATTGTAGGACAGAATGAGCAGCTTAAAACACACGTTGATGAGCAGCTCAAAACACAGAACGAGCAGCTTAAAACACACGTTGATGAGCAGCTCAAAACACAGAACGAGCAGCTTAAAACGCACGTTGATGCGCAGCTTAAAACACAGAGTAATCAGCTTCAAAAACAAGTCGGTAATCAGGTTGATCAGCTTAAAACGCACGTTGACGAGCAACTCAAAACACAGGGCCATCAGATCAAAACACAGAACGAGCAGCTTAAAACACACGTTGATCAAATTAAAGCACAGGTCAAAGATCAAGGAATTAGAATTAGTAAACAAATAGAGCAGGTAGAACAAAAAGTGGGAAATTTAAGTTCTGTGGTAAATAATATGAAATTTGAAATTGACACCATTAACAAAAATATGGATACTATGCAGGAGGAAATTGGTAACATTAACAGTAGATTCGATGTCGAAATTCTCAACATCCAAGAGAAAGTAGAACCGATGGTTGAAACTAAGGTAGACGAAAAAGTTTTCGGTCTTAAAACTGAGATCGTAAACGAATGTCAATACGGAATATCTCAGTTGAAAAGGGTAGTTGTAGACACTGAAAAAGAATTAGGTGAAAAAGTAACCGGATGTGTTCAAAATTGTACGAAAATTCAAGGCAAAATTTTCGATCTAGAGAGCAAAATTAAAGATAGGCCTGGTGTGGTCTGTAATGGCGCACCAATTTCGAAGCTGTTAGAAGGCGAGGAACGCTTCGATCCAGCCAAGAAACATAACGGGTGGCATCCGTTAGACTTCATCAAAAATTGCGAGAGAGTATTTCCTGAGCACTTGTCTGATCAGGAAAAGATAAACGTTGTAATTAGCGCCTTAGCAGGTGACGCTAAGCGCTGGGGAATAAATTTAAATACCGAACGAATGACGTTCGAAGAATTTAGGCAAAAATTTACCGAAGAATATTGGTCAGAACAAAAACAGGACCATTTATGGCGCGAGTTTATTATGGCAAAACAGCATGATAGCAGGGGCAGGAATTCTTTGAAAGATTTCTGCGAGTATTGGTACCGGAAATTGACACATTTAAAAGGCCGAAGATCAGATTCAGAAATTATCTGGGAACTGTATAAAAAGCTCCCAGAAGATTCCAAGAGGTATGTAGGAAGCAACCATCGTAGCTTCCAAGCATTTCTGGAAAGGGTCGAAGACGAAGACCATTGGCGCGCAAGTCGTGCCAATTATCAAAATTTTGGTAACCATAATAACCGATACAATGACGAAAGAAATGACGGCGATGGATTTCGCGTCAATATGATACAGAGAGGAAGAGGCAGAGGAAGAGGCAGGGGAAATTATCAAGGTCGCGGTAGAGGGTATGCCGCGCAAAATAATAACGACGCGGGAAACTAATTTCCGCGAATGTTGCGGGCCAAACGGAAGCGGACAATACATACCGGCCCCGATTTAAGAACAGATACCGGACCGACCGTAATGTAATGAGACAGGTTAGAGACAGGCGTGAAACGAAGCAACGTGTTGTGGCAAGACAAGCGTCAGGTGCGAGCGAACATGAGTCATCTATGCCGCACAGAAAGCTCCAGGTTAACGGGCGAGTGGAGCATCAGAGGGCAACGGCCCAGCCTAGCGGAACATCTGTTCAGAGAGAAGCCGTTAGCAATACGGCAGCAGTAGGTACGAACGTAGCTGTAAGAGATAATGAAAATTTTACAAGTGATAATTCCGTGGCAAAGGAAACGATAGATGAGACTGTGAGTATACAGAGAGGTGCGGTTAGCAGTGTTCGCAATGAGGAAAAGGGCGATAATGAATTAGCAGAAGTAACTGATTGGTGTGTGCAGATCGACGATCTGTACAAGGGCCTAAAGCAATGTGAGTGGGAGGATATTAAGAAAGAATATGAGGCGAAGAAATTAGTTAATAAAAAGGGAAATGATAGGGGCGTCAATATAGTGACGTGGCCCAAATTTGAAGAAGGGAGAATAAATAGCGCCGCGAAAAGTACGCGTGCTGCCGATAAGGGGAAGGTTAATGATAGGAAGGATTTGGAGGATGAATTCCTCAGCATTGACGAAGAAATAACTTCTGCTAAAAATCCGCCAATAGTGCAAGCTGCTACCGAGAGGCACCGTGGAGAAGGGGCAGATGATTACATGAAAGTAATTAAAGTCCACGAGGATTACACCGAATATGAAGTCACAGTAGAGGTAAATAAAGCTGATGAAGAGGCCGTTTCACCAAAAGAGGAGATTGAATTAAAATCTAAGCCTGACAACAATACCGAGGAAGAACTTAGTGCCTGTCTCAGAAAAGCCTTTATGTTAGAACCTGATAGCGATCCGGAATGGTCGGATTCCGACGATAGTTCAGATGATGAAATATACGTAAATACAGACAAAATTGAATATACTAGCTTTCCCTGTTGTGCAAAAGTAGCGTACTTAAATGAATCTGATGTGGAGGAAGAAAGTAATGATGACTCTAGTGAAGATGTATTTTTCGGGGTAAAAGAAAGTGAATATACTTTTACAGAAAGAGGGTATGAGAAAATCAGTGAAATCAAAGGGGATGCAGTTAAGTACGATATTGTACCTAACAATGACGAAGTGTCAAAACAGAATCCAGATGTTGAGACCGAACAAAGAAAGAAAGAGCCGCCTGACGACTCAGTGTTTATTTTGCGAAGAGTTCAAGTGAGCAAAGACTTTGAACTCCAGAGGCCTAAGAAGCCACCAGACTTAAGTGACTGTTTTATGAACCATGAAAGACTGCCTTGTTAATAAAGAGACGAGCAGGGGCAGGATGCTGTATTTGTATAGATATTATTAATATTATGCATGACTTTATTGTTACTGTAACTCAGTATTAGCTGAAATTGAATTATTGTTTTGTTGAATTAGAGCCTGGGGCAGATTCATATCTGATTTTGAGACTGTCATGAACATATTACATCATGAAAATACAGGGTTCCCACCGGAAGAAATTTTGTTAGGTAAAAGTAGTAAAAGTTTAATTGAAGAAAAATTAGAGTTTCCACCTTGTACAAGTTTGGGATTAAATCAAAAGAAAGAATTGGTAATAAAAAGGGCAAAGCAAAAAGCCGAATCTAGATCTAGAAGACACGATAAGAATCTAAAAGTTTCAAAATTTAAAATTGGAGATCATGTTCTTCTGAAAACCCACGAAAAATCTAGTGAACTAAACCATGAAATTTCAAAATTTAAGTATATTTATAATGGACCATATATAATACAGAATATTCCACACGACAATGCTTACTACCTAATCTACCCAAAATCCAAAAGACCTTTAGGAGTAAGAAATATTGTGGATCTGAAACTGTATGTTCCCAGAAACGAGTAATTGTGCTGTATTTTATGCTGAACCCAAGTTATTTCAAATGTAACTATTCTTTGTAAATGTCTGTATAATCTTGAAAGTGTGCTAATGTAGTTATGTGAGTTTCAGATTACCAATTGTACTGTAACTATAAAAATGTATGGAGGAAAGGACTGAAAAGAAAGGATAAATGCTTTCAGCCAGATAAAAGATGGAACTGTCTAAAATGAAAATGGGCAGTGTATGAACCGGAATATGAAGGACTGCCAAATACCAATGAGGGCAGATAAATAGTTGATGGTAAATAGTAAATGTAATCCAGAGGATGTGACAATATGAAGTGAAATGGACTGCCCAAATCCACATAATAGGCAGCAAATATGTGTAAATAATTTCTGAAAATTTTGTGGGTGTGTTTTGTTTAATAAATTAAGAACTGGACTGCTATTCAAAGCAAGCAGCGACAAATTATCCTATAGTGTATACGAAATATGCATTTGTTTTTGTAGTTAAATGTGTGTATTCCAGAATTTTAAATTATTTCTTTAAGAAATTTGGGAAAAAAATGATTAAATTGCTATTTTAGTAATGTTATGAAGGGAAGTTGGATTGTGCAAAAGGCACTTAAGTAAATAACAAGATATTGGTCTTAATATATTAAAATAGTATGAACCTATATACAGTGAGTGGAAGGAAATATGTAGTGTAAATCTTCTTGAACTTTTACGTAAAGATTCAGAACCAGTGTATTATTGTTAAATTTAGTGTTCCCATAAAATTTGGACTTAAGAAAATTTTCTGGAAACAGGGGCATGTGTAACAATAATGTACCTATAATAATCTTTTTCTTTATGCAATTAGATAAATGTTTCTTTCTGAATTTATGTGAAATAATGTAAATATTATTTTGGATTTTTTTTCTTTTCGTGTCATGTTAAAGAAACTGTACACAAATTTTGAAATGAATATTATTACTTATGTTAAATTTCAAGCGATTTGATAACCAAAAGGAAATGTATTTAATGTTAAAACTATTGTAAAATGTGTAAATTGTAATTTAAACACTTGGTCCGTACGTAGGTAATGCATTAGAATATGTGTAGTAGAAAACCTTTGGTGAATACCCTACCTGTAGGGGCGCGGGAAAAGGTGGATGCAGGCGAGCGCGGGAAAACGCACACTGGCGCGGTTCGGCACAACGGGCTCAGTAACAGTCGGAGTTGAGTATCGGTCAGAGGAACATGTACTGTACCGAGGAGGCTATCTAGGAAAAGTGGATTCCATTGAGCCTCGGATGGGCCGATTCCGACGACTACTTGGTATGGCTATTTCCTCAGGCACAAAATTGGAAAGATTACGACGCTAAGAAGAATGAAAGTGCCGATACTGTGAGAGCCTTAGCCGTGCTTGTATGTGTGCTGTGCTGCCCGCTATCTCGCTGCCCGCCAGCCGCCGCAACTACGTGCACAGGTCAAACATTTATTTCATCTTTAGAAGTGTATCTGTGTGGACCAGTGTTGAAACTGTTCTAACTGTTCAATAATAACGTGACTTTTACCAGAATTGCATTAGCCATCACTTATCCTTATCATTGACCTAGACAGGGTCCTTACCATATTTTGTGCAACCCGAGTATCCCGAACTGAAAGTTTACAGTTAGTATTAAATTATCTGCAGATCGATCTATGCTATAAAGCAGTTTGAAAGTTAGGAGTGCAAATGTAAATGTTAGTAAAGAACAACAGTGCGATTAAATTGAAAGATAAAATTTGAATTGAGCTAGCAATGTTAGTTAATTAATTTGAGACTGAAAGAATAATAACTAATTGATTCAGTAATAAAAGGAATAAAGTAGTTATCCACAGATTGACAATTTTGAGTGTTAATGTACCTTCAGGACTTATTAGTTTCAGCATAACGACCGTAACAGTTTCAGCCCCCCCCCCCCCCCCCCTTCTCTTGCCTATTCTTGCACATTTTGAAGTGTACTGATCAGAATTGAACAGTAAAATTAATTTCTATATTAAACCTAAGTGTATTAGGGTTTTTTCCAATTTTAATAGTGACATTGTATGTGTGTTTTTCAAAATTGCTGATTCTAGGGTAATCTATGCCCGATTTCAGTCTGATCAATATACAAAGTGCAGCTCGTAGTAATCATTGCTGTGTGGTGTTGTGTAAGTTTAGCTCATCCAAATTAGTACAAAAGAAGAAAACTTTAGTTCAGTAGATTCTTTCTGGTTCTAAATTTTGCTATAAAACGCAACATTACTACGTGTTGTTATGCTTGTACATGCAACCACTTGTACAAGGGAAAACTCACTCAATGCCTAATTAGGCTGGCGACCGTATTATTAATCATTGGTAGTATCTACTGTGTGTACTTCTTGTCCTTGCGAACGCGTAATTATACTTAACATTTGCTTGACGCATCACTGTAGTTACTGACTGAATATAAGTCCGAATTGCTTCCATTAGGTACACGCGGTCAATTCATGTACTAAATCCTTGTTTACAAGGTGAAGCCCGTGAACTTATTACAGTACAGGCTTTATTGAGCTAACGCACATCCGACAGGGCGGTAGTGTTACAAGTCTTCTTGGAATACTGCATACAGCTTCTCTGCATCTGTTAACTGGGCATAGAAAGAGTCAAGGTTCTCTCTATATCCGGCACTGTTAAAGATGTAATTGAAAAATACGGGGCCAGTAATGTGCATGCAGGACAACACACACCAAACACCTATCTTCTTTGGGTGGAGAGGTTCTTCATGCAGAATGTGTGGGTAGTCCTGCAACCAGTATCTGCAATTCTGGGAGTTTACATAACCTGACAAATGAAACCAGGTCTCATTAGACATGGAAGTATAGTAAAGGGTCCAAGTACCTGTTAGCAGTTGATGTCAGCAGACAGTTACAATAATGAACTCTCTCTTTTTTTTTTTTTATCCTCAAATTTCAACTCTTGCACCACTCTCACGTGATAGGCTTTTAATTTCATATCTTTTAGTACATGACATGATATACAAGATACATCAACCTGCTGTGATAACCCCCTTTACCAACTTGCGGGGATTTCTTGTAATGTATGTGTGAATTCTGTCTGTAGTTTCAGTGGTCCTCACTGACCACTCCGCATTATTCATTGAACTACCAAAACTCTATAAAGAAATTTCGTGTAACAAAAGCCACATGAAAAGGAACTTCAATGAAAAAAACCTAACTATATTTAGCGATAAGTTAAGAGAGGTTGCATGGCTTTATGACAGCTGTATCTCAAGTAGTACTAACTTTAACAAATTTAATGGTAGCTTGATTGATTGATCTGGCCTTGTAACACTAACCAAAACGGCCTTCCTGTGCTGGTACTGCCAACAGTTGGGGAAACTACAGCCGTAATTTTTCCCGAGGACATGAAGCTTTACTGTATGGTTAATGATGATAGCATCCTCTTGGGTAAAATATTCTAGAGGTAAAATAGTCCCCCATTCGGATCTCCGGGTGGGGACTACTCAAGAGGACGTCATTATCAGGAGAAAGAAAACTGGCGTTCTACGGATCGGGGCGTGGAATGTCAGATCCCTTAATCAGGCAGGTAGGTTAGAAAATTTAAAAAGGGAAATGGATAGGTTAAAGTTAGATATAGTGGGAATTAGTGAAGTTCGGTGGCAGGAGGAACAAGACTTTTGGTCAGGCGAATACAGGGTTATAAATACAAAGTCAAATAGGGGTAATGCAGGAGTAGGTTTAATAATGAATAAAAAAAAATAGGAATGCGGGTAAGCTACTACAAACAGCATAGTGAACGCATTATTGTGGCCAAGATAGACATGAACCCCACGTCTACTACAGCAGTACAAGTTAATATGCCAACTAGCTCTGCAGATGACGAAGAAATTGAAGAAATGTATGATGAAATAAAAGAAATTATTCAGATAGTGAAGGGAGACGAAAATTTAATAGTCATGGATGACTGGAATTCGGTAGTAGGAAAAGGGAGAGAAGGAAACATAGTAGGTGAATATGGATTGGGGGAAAGAAATGAAAGATGAAACTGCCTGGTAGAATTTTGCACAGAGCATAACTTAATCATAGCTAACACTTGGTTCAAGAATCATAAAAGAAGGTTGTATACATGGAAGAAGCCTGGAGATACTAGAAGGTATCAGACAGATCATATAATGGTAAGACAGAGATTAAGGAACCAGGTTTTAAATTGTAAGACATTTCCAGGGGCAGATGTGGACTCTGACCACAATCTATTGGTTATGAACCGTAGATTAAAACTGAAGAAACTGCAAAAAGGTGGGAATTTAAGGAGAAGGGACCTGGATAAACTGACTAAACCAGCGGTTGTACAGAGTTTCAGGGAGAGTGTAAGGGAACAATTGACAGGAATGAGGGAAATAAATACAGTAGAAGAAGAATGGGTAGCTTTGAGGGATGAAGTAGTGAAGGCAGCAGAGGATCAAGTAGGTAAAAAGACGAGGGCTAGTAGAAATCCTTGGGTAACAGAAGAAATATTGAATTTAATTGATGAAAGGAGAAAATATAAAAATGCAGTAAATGAAGCAGGCGAAAAGGAATACAAACATCACAAAAATGAGATCGACAGGAAGTGCAAAATGGCTAAGCAGGGATGGCTAGAGGATAAATGTAAGGATGTAGAGATTTATCTCACTAGGGGTAAGATAGATACTGCCTACAGGAAAATTAAAGAGACCTTTGGAGAAAAGAGAACCACTTGCATGAATATCAAGGGCTCAGATGGAAACCCAGTTCCAAGCACAGAAGGGAAAGCAGAAAGTTGGAAGGAGTATATAGAGGGTCTACACAAGGGCAATGCTCTTGAGGACAATATTGTAGAAATGGAAGAGGAGGTAGATGAAGATGAAATGGGAGATATGATACCGCGTAAAGAGTTTGACAGAGCACTGCAAGACCTGAGTCGAAACAAGGCCCCGGGAGTACACAACATTCCATTAGAACTACTGACAGCCAGTCCTGACAAAACTCCAGCATCTGGTGAGCAAGATGTGTGAGACAGGCCAAATACCCTCAGACTTCAAGAAGAATATAATAATTCCAATCCCAAAGAAAGCAGGTGTTAACAGATGTGAAAATTACCGAACTATCAGTTTAATAAGTCACGGCTGCAAAATACTAACGCGAATTCTGTAAAGACGAATGAAAAAACTAGTAGAAGCCGACCTTGGGGAAGATCAGTTTGGATTCCGTAGAAATATTGGAACACGTGTGGCAATACTGACCCTACGGCTTATCTTAGAAGATAGATTAAGGAAAGGCAAATCTACGTTTCTAGCATTTGTAGACTTAGAGAAAGCTTTTGACAATGTTGACTGGAATACTCTCTTTCAAATTTTGAAGATGGCAGGGGTAAAATATAGGGAGCGAAAGGCTATTTACAATTTGTATAGAAACCAAATGGCAGCTATAAGAGTTGAGGGACACGAAAGGGAAGCAGTAGTTGGGAAGGGAGTGAGACAGGGTTGTAGCCTCTCCCTGATGTTATTCAATCTGTATATTGAGCAAGCAGTGAAGGAAACAAAAGAAAAATTCGGAGTAGGTATTAAAATCCATGGAGAAGAAATAAAAACTTTGAGGTTCGCCAATGACATTGTAATTCTGTCAGAGACAGCAAAGGACTTGGAAGAGCAGTTGAACGGAGTGGACAGTGTCTTGAAAGGAGGATATAAGATGAACACCAACAAAAGCAAAACGAGGATAATGGAATGTAGTCGAATTAAGTCGGGTGATGCTGAGCGAATTAGATTAGGAAATGAGACATTTAAAGTAGTAAAGGAGTTTTGCTATTTGGGGAGCAAAATAACTGATGATGATCCAAGTAGAGAGGATATAAAATGTAGACTGGCAATGACAAGGAAAGCTTTTCTGAAGAGGAGAAATTTGTTAACATCGAGTATAGATTTAAGTGTCAGGAAGTCGTTTCTGAAAGTATTTGTATGGAGTGTAGCCATGTATGGAAGTGAAACATGGACGATAAATAGTTTTAGATAAGAAGAGAATAGAAGCTTTTGAAATGTGGTGCTACAGAAGAATGCTGAAGATTAGATGGGTAGATCACATAACTAATGAGAAGGTGTTGAATAGGATTGGGGAGAAGAGAAGTTTGTGGCACAACTTGACAAAAAGAAGGGACCGGTTAGTAGGACATGTTGTGAGGCATCAAGGGATCGTCAATTTAGTATTGGAGGGCAGCGTTGAGGGTAAAAATTGTAGAGGGAGACCAAGAGATGAATACACCAAGCAGATTCAGAAGGATGTAGGTTGCAGTAGGTACTGGGAGATGAAGAAGCTTGCACAGGATAGAGTAGCATGGAGAGCTGCATCAAACCAGTCTCAGGACTGAAGACCACAACTACAACAACAACAACAACAACAACAGCAACAACATGGTAGCTTTCTTGAAACATTTAATGAAACTTTTCCAATTAAAGCCAAATGTAACAAAACGACTAGGAAGATTAAATGGACAACTCAGGGTATAAAAATTTCTAGTGCCAGAAAGAGGCAACTACATAATGAACTGAAATATAACAAAAACAGACATTTTACTGTGTATGTGAAACATTATAAAGCCATCTTCAAAAAAGTTGTAAAGGCAGCAAAACAAATGGCAAACAATAAGTTTATTTCACAACATAATAGTAAGACAAAGGCAGTGTGGTCTGTTGTCAAATCGGAGTTGGGTGTTAAAGTCAGTAGTAATGAAATAACTAAGATTAACGTAGATGATAATGTTGTTGTAAACCCAGCTCAAATATCAGAGTGTTTAAATGAATTCTTCACAAATGTAGCAAAGTCAGGAGTTGATGTAGCAGGATTTCAGAGTAAAGTAAATCCCTTTGGACTCTACCAAGAAGCTGAGTATCTCACAGATTTTAAAAAAGTCACAATAAAGGATGTGAAAAATGTTATATTGCCACTAAAAATAAAAATTCTGCTGGGTGGGATGGGACACCAAGTAAAGTGATTAAAGCAGTATATGACATAATAGCACCCCCGCTAGCTAAAATAATCAACCAATCTTTTGAACAGGGGTGCTTTCCTGATGTGTTAAAATACGCCGAAGTGAGACCTCTGTTCAAGAAAGGGTCGAGGAAGATATGGGAAACTATCGCCCTATTTCTATTCTCCCAATCCTGTCAAAAGTGTTAGAGAAAGTAGCTGCAAATCAGATCAAAAATTTTATTGTAAAAAATGATATTATTGTAAGTAACCAATTTGGATTCCAACAAGGAAAAAACACACTGGATACAGTAAATAACTTTATTGAGAAGATATGCAAATCATTGGATCAGAGTAGTAAAGTTGCAGGTATCTTCTGCGATCTTTCAAAAGCATTTGACTCAGTGAACCATGACTTGTTTATCTACAAATTAAACAAATATGGGATTAAGGACAAAGCTCTGAAATGGCTCACATCATACTTGCACAACAGAAAGCAAAGGGTAAATGTCACATCAAATGCAGTGAATTATTATTCTAAATGGAGTACAGTATCACAAGGTGTGCCTCAAGGCTCCATTTTGGGGCCAATCCTGTTCCTATTCTATGTAAATGACTTGCCCATAAATATAAATTCCCCGTCAGTTCTGTTTGCAGATGACACTTCTGTTTTAATTGAAGATGATGCAGAAAAAATTCAGAGCACCATTGTGAGCACAATGGGTACTCTAGAAAACTGGTTCCAGTTAAATGGCTTGAAACTGAACATTGCAAAAACCAATATGGTACATTTCAAAACCAAACATTTGAAATGTGTGGATCTTAAAATACATCATCACAATCATCCTATGGAAGAAGTTAACACAGTCAAATTCCTAGGACTAAATGTGGACAACAACTTAAACTGGAGAACACATATTGAGTTCCTATGAAATAAACTAAGCAGCTTTGCATTTGCAATGCAAATACTAGCAAACTCTACTGACATGAGTACACGAAAAATAGCATATCATAGTTATTTTGAATCTGTCATTAGGTATGGTATAATTTTCTGGGGAAATTCAAGTAGTGTATCTCGAATACTGAAACTGCAAAAGAAAATTATAAGATACATGTGTAGTGCACAACAAACAGAATCTTGTCGCCCATTATATCGGAACCTGCAAATCCTAACAGTTCCCTCCACATACATTTATGAAATTATAATCTTTGTACACAGCAGACAAAAATTATTTGAGGAAAATCATTTAACCACACGTACAACACAAGAAATAAAAATAATTTTATGTTACCCACACACCATTTGAAATTATATGCACAAACTCCACAGTATATGGGGATGAAAATATATAACAAGCTAATGGGCAAAAATATATTTAATATGAAGCCAGAGTGTCTAAATATAAGGCTACAGCAGATTCTGTGGGATAAATGCTACTATTCAGTAGAGGAATTCATAGAGGAGGACATGATAATTAGAGCAAGGGGTAATTAATTGTAAGTCTTTTATTGTATGTGTAAAAAAATTGTATTATTATTATGATACCATTTGTTAAAATCAGTTGTTGTAATTAATTGTTAGTTTTTTATTGTATGTGTATTTTTATATTGTATTATTGTTATGGTACCATTTGTTAAAATCAGGTTGTTGTGACTCGCCGATCATTCATTCAAAGCGCCGCCGCGCAATTACGCGCGTCCTCTACGTGCGGCGCTGTCTGCCAGCCATGCAGCAGCTGCGCCACCTAAGTGGACAGCCGAGCAGCGACCGCTAAACTGGGACTTAGTGCTCATTCGAATGTTAACATGTACACGTCTTGCTTGTCAACTTACTCTGTGACTTATATGTGTTGTGTCGTTCTGAAATATATGTGTTAAACTTGACGTTATAACAACTGGCGACGAGGATGGGATTTTTCCTTTTCACCGTTGACCCACAGGGTCCCACGGCTACTGTCGAGCAACTATTGCAAAATCTCCTTGAACAGCAAACTCTTAACAGCGGTGATTCGCAATTTTGTCGCGGTGTCAAATTTGGGGCGTTTCTCGTCATTGGCTATACCTCCTTTTCCTCCTTATGATGAGACGGCGGAAGACTGGTCTGATTATGAAAAACGTCTCCGACAGCACTTCTTGGCATTTCATGTCACAGACGAACAACCATGTAAGTCTCTGTTCCTTTCCTGGATTTCACGTCAAATATATCGGTTGTTGTCGCAATTGGCTCCTTTGAAGGATCTTGCGTCTTTGTCCTTTGCTGAAATGTGCTCACTTCTGTCTGTATTTTCAAAAGCAAACGCATATGGTAGCCTCTCATGTTGCCTTTTATCGTTGTCAAAAACAACTGAATCAATCCTATCGCGCTTGGGCTGCTGAACTTCACGGCCTCAGTCGAAAGTGTCAATTTGTTACTGACGTTCACAAAGAATCCTATGCTGATTCCATGGTACGGAATGCTATTATCCGGTCGGAGCCCGACAAAGAAGTTCGGCAACGTGTCCTTCAGTTGGCGAATCCGACTCTAGATGAAGTTCTCTCCATTGCGCAGTCTTTTGAAATTTCTCGCACCGCTGGGGCGCAAATAGAGGCGTGGGGTGATGTCGGGGAAATACAACCTCTGTGCGCTGTTGACGACGCGTGCGGCGCATCCCCGCCGGCCGACGTGCGCTCCCACGCGCCGCCTTGGCCTAGCCGTAAACAACCCGCTAAGAAACTGCAGCAAAAACCCCGGCAACTTCCTTCATGTCCGCAGTGTTTTACGAAACATTCACGTGAGGATTGTCCCCAACGTTGGGGACAAAAAGAAAGGTCATGTGTCTTCCATTTGCAAATCCGACCGCATACATGATATTCATGAACATGACGCTGATTCTGATTCTGTGTTGTCTGTCAATTGCACTTCTTCCCTTTCAGGGAAGTTATTCCTCACTGTCCAAATCCTTGGTCGATATGTTCGCATGCAAGTGGATACCGGTTCTGCTGCCACTACCATTAATTCTCAGACGTATCTTCAGTTGGGTTCTCCACTCCTGTCACCTGTCACTTGGCAATTACGGACGTACAATAAACATAAGATTTCTCTCTTGGGACAGTTTAATGCTGAGGTATCTTACAAATCCATCGTTCGCACTGTTCCCATATTTGTGGTTGACCAGAGCAACACAGAAAATCTTTTTGGTTTTGATGCCTTTCGCATTTTTGGGTTCTCCATGGATGATTCTGTCAATATTGTCTCTGATGCTATTCCTTATGCTCAACTGGATTCCTTGGCGACGACATTTTTGTCCCTTTTTTCTCCTGGGTTAGCCCGTGCAAAGCTCATATCACGCTCAAACCCACTGCTCGGCCTAAGTTTTTTTGGGCTTGGCCCATTCCTGTGGCCCTTCGTGATCGGGTAAAACGGGAGTTGGATCGTCTCACTACTTCAGGGGTCTTGCTTCATGTCACTTCCAGTGAGTGGTCCTCTCCTGTCGTCATCGTTGCTAAGCCAAATGGTGATATTCGTCTCTGTGGCAATTTCAAAGCCACTGTAAATGCTCAATGCCTCATCGACACTTACCCTATGCCCCGTCCTGAAGAACTGTTCACTAAACTCGCTGGAGGCCAGTATTTTTCTAAAATTGACCTGTCAGAAGCTTATCATCAACTTCCTCTCGACGCTGCTTCCCGGCAGTTTCTGGTCCTTAACACGCCTTTTGGCCTTTATCAATACCAACGTTCGCCATTTGGGGTTGCTAGTGCCGCTGCTCTTTTTCAGCGATTCTTGGAACAATTATTGCTCCCTGTCCCTGGGTGTATCAATTACATGGACGACATTGTTGTCACTGGCTCCACCACTGAAGAACATCTTCAAAATCTCCGCACACTTTTTCATGTCTTACAGACTGCCGGTCTTAAGTGTAATCTTCAGAAATCACAATTTTTTCAGGCATCTATCACGTACTTGGGGTTTCAACTCTCTCGGGTTGGTATTCGTCCGCTTCAGCAAACTGTCGCTGCGATCGATGCCCTTCCTTGCCCTACATCTGTTAAGGAACTGCAGGCCTTCTTGGGGAAAATAGCATACTATCACAAGTTTTTACCATCTGCGGCTTCGGTGGCTCAGCCATTGCATAAAAACGTGCCTTTTCACTGGTCCGCGTCATGCGAAGCGGCTTTCCAGAAATTGAAGACTATGTTGAAACAGGCCCCGTGCCTGGCTACTTATCGACCTGGCCAACATCTTGTTCTTGCCACAGACGCCTCTCAATACGGGGTCGGTGCAGTCCTTGTGCACCGTTTTTCTGACGGGTCAGAACAACCCATTGCTTATGCCTCCAAAACGCTCATGAATGCCCAACAAAAGTATTCTCAAATTGAGAAAGAAGCTTTGGCCATAATTTATGCTCTTCATAAGTTTGGTGTTTTTCTCTATGGCTCAAAATTTCATCTTGTTACAGATCACAAACCACTTGTTTCCTCGTTTCATCCATCAACGTCGCTTCCCGACAAGGCTGCACACTGCCTCCAGCGTTGGGCTCTTTACTTGTCTCGTTTCAATTATGAGATTCATTGTCTCGTTTCAATTATGAGATTCATTTCCGGCCAATGGCTCAACATGCAAATGCTGATGCTCTGTCTCGCCTTCCCATGGGTCCTGATCAGGCATTCGATAGGGACGAACTTTTGTTTCCACCTGGATGTTGCCGAGCAGCGGGTTGTGGACGGGTTCTCCATCACTGGGGACAGGCTGGCGGCTGCTACGGGTTCTGACCCTACCCTCTCCCAGGTTTTACGCTGTATTCAGAAGGGTTAGCCAGATTGCCCGTCCGCTAAGAATTCTGATCCGTTTCAGAACTACTACGCTTTGCGCTACCGCCTCACGGCTAGGGATGGTGTTATCCTCCTCTCCACTGACAATGCTTCGCCGCGTGTTGTGGTACCTGCGTCTTTGCGTGCTTCGGTCTTGCGCCTCCTTCACCAAGGGCACTGGGGTGTCTCTCGCACAAAATCTCTGGCGCGCCGTCATGTGTACTGGCCTGGCATCGACTCTGAAACAGCACACATGGTCACTGCCTGCGGCCCTTGTGCGTCACAGGCCGCTGCCCCGAAGTCATCTTTGTCACCGTGGCCTTCGCCTGAGAAGCCCTGGGAGCGCATTCATGCTGACTTTGCGGGACACTTTTTAGGTACTTATTGGCTCCTTGTAATTGACGCCTACTCTAACTTTCCTTTCATTGTCCGTTGCACGTCGCCTACCACCGTGCAACCACCAGTGCTCTCGCCCACATTTTTTCTTTGGAAGGCCTCCCCTCTACTCTTGTTACTGATAATGGTCCACAATTTGCCTCTTCCGAATTTGCGGATTTTTGTGCTCGTCACGGCGTTATGCATGTCACGGCCCCGCCGTTCCATCCACAATCCAATGGTGAGGCTGAACGACTGGTCCGCACATTTAAGACTCAGATGCGGATGCGGAAACTTCTGACTTCTTCTGCTGCTGATGATGCGCTTCTCCATTTTCTGGCGTCTTACCGTTTCACCCCCATGGGCGACCACAGCCCGGCTGAGCTCTTACATGGCCGACAGCCCCGCACGCTACTTCATTTTCAGCGGCCTTCCACCTCCCAGCCGCGGGTGCCTTCAATTGGCCAGTTCACCGCCGGCGACCTCGTCTGGGTACGGGGATATGGCAGGCAGCCAAAATGGAGCCCGGGCCGCATCTTAAGACACCATGGCAGACGCCTGCATGAAATCCAGAGGGACACGGGTGTTGCAGTGCATCATTCGAACCAGCTTCGGCCTCGTGTGCCGGCAACGCCTGTTCCGAATGCCGCTACACCACCTTTGGCTCTACCTGACGCTCGGGATCTTGGCATCTCTCAATACTCACAACGCAGCCCTCTCACCGTCATCGCGATGCCAGCACAAGAACGGATGCCACCAGGAGACGTGCCCATGCAGGAACTGGATGACCATCCTCTGTCAGACCAAATCTACTCGCCTCCTCCTCCAACGGACGCCGACACATCGCCCATGTCTCCTGTCATATCAACTGGACTTGCCGCAACGGGCAGATTGGTGCATGGGGCCCCAGCAGATTCGACCCCTACGTCTCCTGTCATCTCGACCCGTTATCATCGGGGACACTTCCGTCCATACGGGAAGCCTCCTCCTCGAGACTTTACGGCGAGTCAAACAACGCCTATGGATGTTAGCCATCTCCAGGACACCTCCAAGACTAGTGCAACAATTTCAAAGGGGGGAAAAGTGTTGTGACTCGCCGATCATTCAAAGCGCCGCCGCGCAATTACGCGCGTCCTCTACGTGCGGCGCTGTCTGCCAGCCATGCAGCAGCTGCGCCACCTAAGCGGCCAGCCGAGAAGCGGCCGCTAGACTTGGACTTAGTGCTCATTCGAATGCTAACGTGTACACATGTCTTGCTTGTCAACTTACTCTGTGACTTATATGTGTTGTGTCGTTCTGAAATATATGTGTTAAACTTGATGTTATAACACAGGTGTTTATGTATATGGTAAAACTTTACCAAAATTTTGACGTGTCTCCTGTACCTAAATCAAATGATTTAGATTGTGTACGTTATGAGACTAATAAACCACAATTCACAATGTCAGTCACATGTTGTTCTGCACATTCTGAACGGATACTACAGCTCTCCATTTCTTCTACAGATCTTGTGCTGGGAGTGGGGAGGTTCCTACCAGGATACTTCACTTGAAACATTTCTTTCTGTTCTTTGATGGAGCCTATTTTCATGTAACACAATGCAAACTGTTCCATTTCTATAACAACTCAACAACATGAGGCTCTCACAACTCAAGCACGAACATACAGCTGCATCACCTTTCCGATAAAATGCAGTGAAGCCAACTTTCGAGACAAGTGTTGCTACTTCACATGCAATTCGACTACAGATGATTTACTAGTGCATGACGCGTTCCATTTTTATGTGGGATACTCTCCTACAATCTAAACACACGTTTTGATGCATTTGCTGTGTTTAGTTGTCAGCATATAATTATCATCAACCACAACAAAAAATTGCTGTTAGTAAAGGAAATTTCAATTTACAGAATTCCATATTTGTACAAAGTAATAGCACCAATTGTTTCTTGTGCAAATTCAGTCCTGGAAAGTAATAGCACCAATTGTTTCTTGTGCAAATTCAGTCCTGGAACCTGCTGAAGCTACTATTCGTAAACATCTCGAATTCATTGCTGGCTGCATTCTTCAGTTTCCCTTGTAGCCACAGTTCCTCTTCTCCTCCATATCAGAATAGTAAAATTTCTTCTATCTTTCATTCTCTTTTAACAGATGAAGAAATTGACATTTCCCACAACCTAGAATTTTTGTTGTTTCATTTGACTGCTGCTGTCTTTTAAGTGTCATATGTTCCTGGAGTAAATAAGGCAAAAATAAATTAAATTTGATCACCACTTCACTGCTGATTTTAATGAGTAGCACCAGATTTGTACAAGATACTTCAAAGGATTAAAAAAACATAGTCATATGTACATCAGATCAGCAGTCATTACACAATAAAATTTTACAACACACAACATATAGTACATAACATTAATAGTCCAGTTCTCCGATGATCAATCCAAGTGAAAGGAGAGATAAATTGAAAGAGAAGCAGAGGTTACTACACAGAAGACAAAGACAGCAAAAATATTGATTATTTACATCTGTTATAAAAGGTGCTCCTACTCATCACAAAATTATACAGTATACCACTCTTTCTGAAAACCTTTATCACCATCTCTGGTTACGCAGACAGGAAGGAAGCTGTTAGCCACTACTGCACACAGTATGAGTCTGTATGGCTTTTAGTTATTTTGAGGCACACAAAAAATACGTTTACGAAATGATGGGAGCACAATCACTTTCATTAGGTTCTGTTTTTATGTTTGCTTCAATTTTTGTTAACTCCAGTGAAGTCATATCTATATCATCTCCCCAGATGTCTTCTTTTGGCTTTGTCTTCGAAGATGGTTTTAGTGACTCACCTGGAAAAAAAATAATTTATAAGTAAGCCACACATTAAACCAGATTTGAAATACGCACAGACAAAACATGCTACTCTTGGTGAGGATTAAAAATAATTTCTGTATGGCCTTCTCCAATGAGAGTTAAAGTTTCAAACAACTGCATTTGAGACAATAACCAAGTACCAGAAATACTCTTTCACTTAACCTGAAACAGCTGGTTACCTTTAATGTAGACTAAATATAGAACTCAACTTAAGTTTGTTTAAAGTTTGTAAAAATAAATTAATAATTGCAAATTGATCTTTTGCTGTTAATTATGAATATCTCAGTATAGTGAGCATTAGAATACATTCTTTCTTCAAACAAAATTGTTGAATAGTGTGAATGAAGGCCACTGTTCCAACCACTGTAAAGAAACAGCCAGCAGAAATTCATGATTCCATAAGTACTTAGTTCAGAGTGAGTGCATCTGATGGCGAAACATCCAAAAAACATTTTGCAGACAGATAATGAAGGCTAAACACAGTGAGCCTCTCATGTGAATAATGTTCTTGCAATTTTGTGATCTGCCAAGGATGAAATAAAATGCCATACACAGTGATTTATCCATGTACAAGACCTAGAAAACAAACTGTAACAAACACATGTTGATTTGCCACAGGCTGCCATCCAACTCAACTGCTTAATTTTAGACATGGAAATTGCAGATGTGTGAAAAATATTTTTCTTTTAAAATGCATTAATGTTTCTTTTAGTTACTTCTTCATAAAACTGATTCAATAAGGAGGCATAAAATGTACTTGTGAAAGTTTTCTGTTTTTCAAATAACTGATAATATCCGCAATAAAAAGACATAATACCTTTTTCACCTGTACCGTGTTATGGATCACTAGACCAGGCTCCATTCCTTTAAACTTTCTGATGTGAGTGCATTCTATTGGGAAACAGCATAAGGTGTTCGAAAAACATTGCCATTGTCATCCCAGCTATGAAATGTTCGAAAAGACAAGTGCTGCTTTGTCTGCGTTTGATTTCCAATTTTTCATCACAAATCCACAAGCCACAATTCAATGTAGTTTGGTAACAGGAGACCAAGTGCCACTTACCAATCTCTGGACCAGCGACAGTACACGTAACCTGTGGCAATTTTCAGCCGTTCTGCACATCCCCCTCCACTAGCCACTGGCAGCCAATAACATTCATTCTCTTTCCGAGCGGTTAGCAGCAAGTTACAGCTAGACAGCGAGAACCTCACTCTTACATGCTGCAATGTTGCCGTACTTCATGACAGCTGGATTATTCATTCAACTTCGGTTGTGTGCATAGACCAACGCATTCTTTCCTTGGTCTGTGAGCTGTGTGGTGTCTTTTTATTGTGGGTATTATCAGTTATTTGAAAAACAGAAAACTTTCACAAGTACATTTTATGCCTCTTTATTGAATCAGTTTTATGAGGAAGTAACTAAAAGAAACATTAATGCATTTTCAAAGAAAAATATTTTTCACACATCTGCAATTTCCATGGCTAAAATTATCAGTTGAATTGGATGGGAGCCTGTGACAAATCAACATGTGTTTGTTACAATTTGTTTTCTAGGTCTTGTACATGGATAAATCACTGTGTACGGCATTTTATTTCATCCTTGGCAGATCACAAAATTTTTTTTGCATTCTTTTTTTCTTGTAGCAGTATAGGTGTGAATGTGTACCTGTAAATGTTCAAGTGCGATTAAAAAATGAGCCAGGTGATGGCAATAAATGTGAAATGCTTCACAAGCAGGCGAGGAGGATTATTTACCGCATTTATAACTTTTTCAAAGTGAATTTGGAAGTTAGTGTCCTACTGTTGACATCTGAAGACACAAGAATATACTCGAGAACCATGTGGCGTTGGCAAGCATTCTTTTTATGACTTACTTTCATGTCATTCATAATATCATAAGTGTGCAACCATTGTCCACCAGGACCTTGGCAACACACTGCTCTGACCTTTGACCTTGCACGACATTTTCAATCAAGATTTTACTTGGCTGCCCACACCTCACGATGCACCAGCTCATCCACACTTACACAGCATGTTATGACAAGCAGCATACCAAAACTGCCACTCCAACAGAAAGACAATCCCAAGATGTGGTTTGCATTGGTACACAACTTACTCGACATACATGACGTCAGTGATGACACATGCTTCGTCTGCTTTGTTATGATCACACTGACCTCATCATCAGCAATTTGGCGCTTTGCGCTCCCACCTAGCCTAAATATGCCACCGTTAAAACTACTGTTCTCAAACGCCAATCATGTCCTGAAGACGTCACTCATCATATCATTCACAATGAACATCTGGGATCCTGAACTCCATCAAAACTCTAGCGCCACTTGTCAGTCCAAGTCAACCCTGGGATCATACCAGACATTGCATTGTGGATGCTGTGGCTTGTCCAACTTCATGAACTGCAGTTAAGCTTCCTTAGCACTTGTCCAATACACTGGAGATCAAACTTCACCTTGCTGGCTAAGCGTACTAGATCATCTGCCATAGAAAACAACTCGCTAGCACCAGCAGTTATTCCGGTGACAAAGTTGGCAACAGCAACCTCCCCCCCCCCCCCTCCCCCAAGCACCACCTGACTGTTCGTTCAGGGGCAAAGGGGCAAAAGTAACACAGCACAGCGATACACAGTCACCTTGTGGTAACCAGCGCACACTGCCTCCACTAGACCTCCGACCAACACCAACTCCACCCAAAGCCAACACCAAATGCATGGCAGACTTCCACTGAACTTAACAGAGGGCATGCACAAAAGACTGCAATGCCGATCTATTTGGCCTGCTGGTTTCATACCACATTTGGTGATGCAGCAAGGAATTGCTGCCATGCATATTCCCAAACTGTGTTCGCAGGCCAGTGTAGGAAGCCCAATCCACAACGATCCCGAACAGCAACCTTGTCAAACATCTTTCGTCGAACATTTTGAACAACTCTAATAGGAGGCTCTATGTATCTAACCACAACTTGAAGATTCAATTCCTTGTCAACACATGAGCAGAGGTCAGCATCATACCTGCATCCTTGATACCAGCTCACATCTCTCCAACTCAACTTGTGCTGTGCACAGCTAACATGTCGCACATCAGCGTACATGGGGCAATTGACCTCTGTGTCTACCTTAGGCTGGACCAAAACTTTACGTCGACATTTCGTATTGCCAAAATTGATGAACCCGTGCTTGGTGTGAACTCTGTCAGGCATATTGGTTTATCTCCCGACATCTTGACATCGTCTCAGCTGCTTTACGCAGTTGGTTCATGTATACGAGGCTGATTCAGGCTTGCTCGCTCTGACATTCAAGTTCGCAGGACCCACTGTTTCACACTCACTCCAAGTACTCTACGTTGCCAGCTCGACTCGCTTCCTCCTTGGTCGAGTTTACAGTCAAGCACCCTACTGCTGTCACACTCTGAGCTCACAACATTGAGTTCTGAATATTAATCAACGACAGATCACAGAACTGCTGTGCACTCATCGCACACTGTACCACATCAGTCACACAGCTATATTGTACCCGCAGCTGCTGCCACATGCCCCTACAGCAGTTCAGCAAATACAACAATGACAGCAAACTAAGGTTGGTGACCTTATGCTATCTCCAGTGTATTCTCCCAGTGCATTCCTCCCCAGCAAATCGACAGCAGTCTCCTCCCATGTGTGTGCATGATGCCACCATAGCCATGATTATGAGCAGTACTTGTCACATGATTAACACAATGGAGGGTCTCCCTGTGTGCCTTAAGGTCCGTCGCCTCACTCTGATGAAATTACGCCAAGTGAAAGCAATCGTTCAAGAACTTCTTAACACTGGTACCATCCGCCCTTCAGGCAGTAACTAGTCATGTCCCATCCAACTTGGTTTGTACAGAATGTGCAAAGACTACAGGGTTTTGAATTCACTCCATTCAGTATCTTTAAAATACTGCTTTATGCCTTATGGTTTCAAAAATGTGACTCTTTACTATTCAACCTCCCATTTCTGTATGCCCATCTCAATGACATTCGATATTCTGATCCCCCCTCCCCCTTCTGTCGAGAAATGTGAATCCTACCTGGCTCATATACAGGCTACACTCCGCTACAAAGGCATTGAAAAATCACAACCAGCATTTGACTCCATAATTTCCCTTGGCTATTCTGTGACTGCCAAACATATCTGTCCGATATCCAACCGAGGAGATTTCAATCGTTACCTCCCACTACCTATAGATCATCATGAATGGGCCAATTTTTCAGACTATAAAGTTCTACCGCCAACGCCTGCCACATGCAGCTCCATCCACATACCTCTTACAGATGCTTCGGCTGGGAAGAATATCTCCAGCAAACGAAAAGTATGCTGGACGGAAGAAATGATCTAAGCTTTCACGTTTAGGTGCTTGGTCAGTTTTCACATTACTGGTGATACTTTCAGCTTGAAAGTAATTTATCCACTCATCATCGATCAGGCACAGCACCACAAAACTCACTTCAATTTCTTCATTTTAACACATCAAATTACTGCTAGAAAACACGTACATAGAATTTGAGATTTTGGTCAACAGACAGCAACTGTAGCACACCCTCTCCTTCCTGCCTTCATAACAACTTCCTCATAATCAAATGTTTGTGCAGTACATTAAAAGTCTTCACCACCTCATAGATCTCCACTCACAATTAGCATTAAATGTTGAAGTGAATGTCCCAAATGTTTGGAATCGTCAGACTTAACGCAACCACAACTTAATGCAATAGCCCAAACACTGAAGCAGAATTCTTTTAATGCTTTACCAGTTTTCTTGATAATCTTTCCTAGCAAGACAGTGTTTTACAGATAATTTGTTGGATTCACATTTTTCCATCTCAGAACAGAAATACATATTTGGGTTATTTTTGTTATGTGGGCATTAGGCTGCAGCCTTAAACATGTTTCTGTGCCTAATGTTTCATCTCCTAATGCTGAAGGCATTATCTGAGGCTATGAAGGCACAATTACTATTTTCAAACTTCAGAGAGCTCAGCAAACGGCACTGTTTATACAATAAACATACAATGAGTCACGATGTTGTCAGACTGCTGCCTAAGATCACTTAGTACCACTGATGGATGTCACTGAGCTTGTACTGCGGGAGAGATCGTGCTGTTTGCTTGACTTAACACTAAGACCCACAACTCATTTAATTTCAATTCTCCTCCTGTTCTGTTATCGCTGCTTTTGTGCTTTTGAAATTCTATGGCCTCTGTACATCCCTGCATGTTGTGATTCCATGGTCTCAGTGCATCATTAGCTTTAACGGTAAGTGCTTCACAAAGTAAAGAATTTTAAAAGACATTGGTACCTGATATGTTAAAAAGTGAGTTTTTAGTTCAAAGAAGTGACATAGGTGCAGCACAAACTACATCCCACATAAAGATTCATGATACAAGAGAAGGAGGTAGTTCAACAGTGTATTACCTTGATGAAACATGGGTCAATTAGAATCATTCCACGAAGATCAGCTGAGAAAATAAGTGATGGTACTGGCAGTTTTAAAGTTTTCATGGAATAGGTTCTCAGATAATTATTCTGCATGCTGGCTCTTCATATGGTTTTGTTTCCGAAAGTAAACTTGTATTAACATGTAAGAAAAACAGCAGTGACTGCCATTTAGTAATGAATGGCTGTCAGTTTCATGATGTGATCCACAATTCTTGTCATATTTGCTTCGAAGTCGGCCACTGCCAGTTATAATTCAACTGTTACGGACATCAAGTATAAACACCAGAAAAGCAGATATTTTCCAACCCGAAACATCGGTCTCTCAGACCCCTTGTTTATTTTAGATGTCGAGTGTGGTAGCACTGCAAAAAAGGGCGACTTCACTTTCCCAGTACCTTTTCCGCAATACTTGTTGCTTGTAAAGTAGCAGTCAACAATCAGTTTTACTTAATCAGTTTTACTTACTCAGTGAAGACATACAGAGTATTGTTTAGAGGAGTGTCCGAAGTCGTGTGCCTGAGATAGCTCATGTTTCGTATTACGCACAAGAATTTGGTAGGTCCAATAGACCGCATGTTTCAAATTATGACATATTCTGCTTTAAGAGGCAGTTATTTTATAGTGTCTTCTTCTATGCGTGAATTTACGTCATATTTCATGTATAACATGGATTGACTTTCTAAGAAGAGGAATTTATCTGCAGCTAATCCAGATTTGGAAGCTTGCGTGCAAGCGCAGTTACAGGATTTAGATGAAGAGGAAAATGGGATCGATGATGACACATTTCACAATTCTGATGCTGATCCAGATTTCGTGACAGGCGATAAAAAAACATGAAACAAAGGGTGATACTAGTGAATTTTTATTGGAAGAACAACCTGGAGTATTCTATACTACAGATAATACCTCACAGCAAACACAGTACTTTTATGGTAAAAATAATTTCCAATGGGAACGTTATGAGCGTGTTAGAATGAGAAGAGCACCAGACCACAACATTCTGGAAGGAGGAATGCCTGGCCTAACAGCCAAAAGTCGAAGTTTGGGACAAAGTCCTACTAAATCTCAAATGTGGGATATTTATTTGATAATGACATGATAGATGAAATAGTTTTACATTCAAATGTGAAACTGAATACAATAAGGGCAAAGTTGCAGGAAACAACCAATCCGTCCAATTACAAAGATACTGACAACGTTGAAATCAAAGCTTTCATAGGCCTTCTAATGATGACATCAATATTCAAATTGTTTCGTGAAGATATGTTGTCTCTTTTCGAAAAGGTCTGACCGGTCGTCCTATATTTGCGGTGACAATGTCAGCAAAGCACTTTGAAATACTTCTAAGCAGCCTGAGACTTGACGATGTGATTACCAGAGACAAAAGAAAAAAGTCAGATCGCGCAGCTGCAATATCAAACATTTCTGAGAAATTCATTTTCAATTCTCAGCAATTATACTGTGTGAAAGCAAAGTTACAGTGGATGAAACGTTAGTACCATTCAAAGCAAAATGCCCTTTTCGCATTTATAAGCCTAGCAAACCAGCCAAATACGGCATGAAAATTATGTGCCTGGCAGACTCTGGAAGTGCTTACCTCTTTTCCTACATATATTCAGGGAAGGATACTAATGGATGTGGCCAGACAGAAGGGGGGGGGGGGGGGGAGAAAAAAAAAACGCTTGCCAAACTAACTCAGGCTGTTTTACTTCTGTGCAAACCAATAGAAGGAAGTAACAGAAATATTACTTTTGACAACTGGTTTACATCTATAGAACTCATTCATGAGCTGAGAAAGAGAGGACTAACATATATAGGAATGGACCAGAAAGAACAAACGTGAAATTCCCCAAGAGTTTTTTGCTGATAAAAGTAGGCCAGTTGGGTCATCAGCATTATATGGATTCTCTGAGAGTACAACACTGGCTGGTTTCATTTGTTCCTAAGAGAAACAAGGCAGCAATTCTTGTGTCTTCAATGCATCATTCCACTGAAAATGATACCATAAAAAATAAGCCAGAAATTATTCGTTACTACAATGCAACTAAATCTGGAGTAGATTTGCTCGATATGAAATGTGCCAATTATTTGTCAAACAGACGCACGAGGCGCTGGCTGATGGCAGCCTTTTACACACTTGTAAACATCAGTTGTGTGAACAGTTTTGTTCTGTATTTGTGCTGCAGAGGATACCCAATGCTAACTCATCTCAAATTCACCAAAACGTCTGGCCATGGAGCTGACATCTAAGAAGATGCCTGCAAATTCAAAATTTACGTAGAAATATCAAGGAAATGATCTACAAAGTTCTGGGAGACACTCAGCAATCAAGCGAAGGCATACCAAGTGATAGAATGGACAAAAGGAAGATGTGTATGAAGTGCCCTGCATCCAAGAAGAGGAAAACGGCGTATGAGTGCATCAAATGTGGTCACCCAGTTTGCCTGGAATGCAGCAGGAAGATGTTTGTTGACTGTGCAAAATGATGTGATTTAATATTTAAGTTCAGTTGATCATTACATATATATTTTTACATTTTCTGCAACATTTTATTTATATTTATGAATATATTTTCTGGTACAACAGTGTTGAAAATCATATGAAATCTGACAGTGAATGACTGCATGTACTTGTGATATTTAAAGTTTATTTTATATAATTTAAACAACAAAGTATTTATATGGGCTGAAACGTATTAAATTTAATTATAACATGAATTAACTATTTATTTGATTTCTGTCAACTTATGTGAAGTTCTGTGAGATAAAATATTAGGTGATCTGAGAGACTGCTTGTTTCTAGTTACGCACATTTCAGAGATGTTTCAGGTTAAGGGTTAAAAATAAAAATCTTAAGCACGGTATAAACCAGACTTGTGCCGATCTCCTGCAGCTCTTTAATTTATACAAGTCAAGTGACAAAATGTACAAACTTGACTTCCTTGCATGTGAATGGGGTCACAAAGTTTTGCATTTACTCACACGCCGTCACTGTCAATGTAGCCCTATGGAATTAATTTGGGAAAAGGATAAGGCTGTGTGTGTGTGGGGGGGGATCAAGGAAGAAAGAAAGGTAACATTCACTGAATCACTTGTGCATGAGGCAATAAACGGTATCCCACCTGTATCATGGGCACAGTCTGTGCGGCATGCTGAAAAGCTTCAGAAAGAATAATTTGACAGGGAAGTGATGATGGATATAAGCCTTGAACCTATCATCGTAAATATACGTTCAGGTTGTTCAGAAACAGATTCAAATAGAAGTGACTGTGGTATTGCGATGTAGACTTTGGAACAAAGTAATATTTCTTAGTTTTAAAGACTCGTAGTTTAAAAAATGTGTGTCAACATATCAGTTGTGTACATAATAATGACACTTTGCTAGCCTCTTTGATTAGGACATTGTATCCTTTGATTTATGCAGGCTATAATGTTCAACATACTGCACATGGAGAAGTTAAGCTTTGCACACCATGTTGTATGCTCTAATAACACACGAGAATGCAGCTGGATAAATCTGTCAAAAGTACAATATTTCCAAATGTAAACCCCTGCCATTTTCAAGGCACGAATTGGATAAGGCCCTAAAATGACAGTATCTGTCACTTGTAAAGGTATCAGTCATTTTTGATGTTATCGGTCATCATTCCCTGGAGTTATTTGCAGGCGATGGTTAACTGTTTGCTTATTCGATGCATTATAAATGTGGTCTCTCACTGTAATGTCGAACGAGTTAGTTTACACTCGTAACGCCCATTAACCGTGAAAAATAAGACAACTTACAGACCATTTTTAAAATAGTCTTTTCTATCACTAATTCTTTTTTATGCGCAGTGATTACACTTAACTACAGACAAACACATCAACACACACACCTTATGCACAATTTAAAAAATTCTATTGAGTAGAAGCAGTTGTCAAGCAAATATCATGATTTAAGTTTTTGCTTGGAGTTAGTTTTGTTACACATTAAATTTTTAATTATAATACAGTTCAAATAGCAATAAATGATAATTATTGCAAGCATTTTCAATGATCTTGTCATTAGACAATTGTCATGTTGAGAAAAATGGTACTTCACGTCTTCACAAAGCTGTCAGCTGTTCTCGCCTCCCAATGTCGCGTAGGAAATCTGTGGAGCAGTGGAGGTAATTAATATTTCCTATTCCCCTCATGGATTTGAACGGATAATATGATGTACTGTACACAAATGAGCCTGACTTTCACCCGCAGCAGTGCAGTTCGGCAACATGGACTTTGTTTGCCTGCTCTCTGCTGGCGCGCATGTGCAGCTCTCATCCCTTCGCTGCTCCGCCTCTACCCATGGAAGCACCGTCTTACATGAAGCGAGCTATAGTTTTGAGGTAGAAATTACAATTCATCCTAAGTTTCTGTCTTCATTTGTGGTCTTGTGAAATCAGATAAAATCTGTTTGAAAGTTGCTGTATATTATATTTTGTGTCTGTTCATCCTACAAAAATACCAAAAAACTGAGGGTAATTTGGAAGCATTCACAGAAACTTTTCATCCATGTCTGAGGTAAGCTCAGACATTTAGTTGCCAAAGAACATCCTGTGAAAAGGAAATTGTTAGCTCAGATTGCAATATGGTACACAATTACAGTTTTATAGAAGAAGTAAGATTAGAGTCTAATATCCTATGGGCGACAAGGTCTTTAACAACTTGCCCTATATCATATTGAAGAAGGGTGGGGAAGGAAATTGCTTATGCCCTTTCAAAGGAACCACCCCAGAATTCGTCTTTATCAACCTGCTGAGTATGCGTCCTGTGTGTTACCACTCCGATACCTCGCTCAGACTTACCAGAAGACAGGAAACCCCGATACTGTTCTTGCAAAAGGCCTACAGGTCTCTCTGTCTCAGTCATGGGAACAGTTATCATTCTGAACGCATCACAACAAGAGTGCAACAAACAAATAAACATAAGCAAACAAGTCACACAAAGAGTACTTCCGTAAACAGCTTGCTTGAAAGTGTAAGGCAGGAAAAAGTTGGAAAGGTGGATTGTACATACCATTTTCTGATTTGAAATGTTTTCCAGCAATAAGCTTCTGACTCTCTTCAAAATATTTATTGGGATGATTAACACCACTGTCAATAGGTGCACTGTGAGTGATTTCGAAATACTTGGCACATGCAATTTGAAAGTGGCCACGAGATACATAATCTGCCATTTCTTGAATACCTGCAAAAGGATAAACATTAGTATTAAAATATTCCAGATGATGACAGCTATTATTTAAACATATAATAACTCTCCAGATATTTTTTACCTGCTGCAGGTATTCCATAACTTAGGAGTAGCTGTTTGAGGGATGATAAATCATTATGTTTAAAAGGGCAGCCATGAGTGTCACCGGGTCCAACTGATGACATTATGATTTTGGCACAGCTGTAAGGTGTGTAGTTCACCCTTTTCCCTTCTTTTCCATAATTGTGGCGTATGTTGTAGGCATACTGTTTGTCAAACTGCAATAAACAAATCACAGAGTCAAAGAACTGAAACATTGCATCAACTAGATGACAAGTGTATAGTTATTGTAACATACCTTATCTGCATCCATTGCTTTTACAAATTCTTCTCTCCAGAATTTCATAGCATTTTCCAGAGATAAACCAATGCCTTTTAAGAAAAGACCATACTGCATACGGCCACCATATTTCAAATGATGAGCTTCTCGCAACTTCTCATGAATGCGACGCATGCATAATGGAAATGATGATCGCGACAACTAAAATGAATAAGGAAGAAACTTAAAAAAAAAATACATAAAGTAAAATAATATTTAAGACCCAATCACATGTATTATAACAAGTGGATACTTCATAATTTAACAAGAAATGGGGAGGGGGAGAACTTCAGTATATTACCGTATTTACTCGCATCTAAGCCGCACTTTTTTTCCGGTTTTTGTAATCCAAAAAACCGCCTGCGGCTTAGAATCGAGTGCAAAGCAAGCGGAAGTTCTTAAAAATGTCGGTGGGTGCCGCCACAACTTAGATCTGCCGCCGAATATATGTAGCGCTACAGAGGCATGCTTTGTAGGCACAAAGATAAATACTGGCGCCACAACCTCTGCGTCAGTAAATAAATTAAAAAAAAAAAAAGGTGGAAGACAAGCTTTTTTTCTCCACGCCGAGTTTCGACCACTGCATTTTCATACATTATCCAACGAAGTAAATACAAATTCCGTATTGTTCATCTTCGAATGTAGTAGCATTTCAATGTACTACGAAAACCCGACTGGCAAGAATGTTTAGGATGTTTGTCAATATGGCCTACTCTACGTTCTGAATTTTTTCCTATCTGTGAGAAGAGATGGTTGCTAATAGGAACTTTTATAAATTGTGAATCACATGCAGTATTCTCGTCACCATAAGAATAATACGAACATAAACATTTTGCCTTGTTCTGTTTCGTGTTTGCTGCTATCTCATTTAAATCCTGTCTGCGTAATAAACCACAAAACTAGAGTGAGACAACAGCAAACGCGGAAGAATATACATATCATGTCATGTTTATATTCGTATTATTCTTATGCTAAACAGTGATACAGTCAGAAATGAAGCGAGCAATTGACTAGATTTTTAAATCTAAGATGACTAATTTCTGTGCAGAATGTAATGTACTAAAGAGGCGCCTGCAAAGATTTTCAAACGGAGAAAAATTTTCGCTAAACTCTCGTTCAGAACATCTTCTATCGTACGCAGTCTATTATTTGGTTCTTGTTGATCATTATCAAAGAAAGCAGCAGTGTAAGTAACAACAAGTAGCAGTCTCTTGCCATTGTTTCGCTAATGAGACGATTCCTCTCTCTCTTTTTTTTTTATTTGTAAGCGGTGGTAGCGCGCACAAAAGCAAGCCATGCCGCGATCGGCGACAGGCCGTAAACACGCAGTACGACAAACAAAGCGTGACACAGTACAGTAATGCATATTCAGCGTAGAGTGACGTAAACACCTATAACAAAGAAAACTGCGCTTTTCAGAACAAAGAAAAATAAGCAATCAATTCAAAACAGACGAAGCACGTGAAAAAGGAAGGGTACCCGTATAAATACGGACGGAGCGCCTGACGCATAGCAATGGCTACCTGGTAAAGCTTAACTGCTAAGCTTACGACTCGAACCAAACTACTGTAGCTGTATCGTCATTCATTCGACCTAAATTGTTTCATATTACAGTGGACCAACTTTGTTTCGATTTGGAGATGCGGCCTAAAACTTTTCTCTCCCCTGGAATTTCGAGTCTCAAATTTCAGATACGGTAGTTTCATTACTGCCACTGCTTCAGAAACTGTTATTGTTTATATGGCATGCAGTAGGAGTATAACTCAGTATTTCTGACTTCATGTCAGTTTGTTTATCAGTAGACTATATAAATAGGGAAAATTTCTTGGGGAACAGATGAACACGGAAAATAAGACACTAATTTAAGGACATAAATGTTCAACATTTTTATAAATGGTGGTTAGGCAGAGCACATTGGTTTCATTATTGAAACATCAATACACCAAATGTTTTGACTCTAGTAACTACTCCAAAAAGTGTTTACCCTAGTCCATGTCCTGAAGCATTATTCCAAAAACAACTCAACCTGGAGCAAAGACTGTCAGCTGGCCTCAAATGTAAGGATAAACTTCTATATTTTACAAATACGTAAATGTAATACAAGTTGTGTACATGATTTAAAATCCACAACCAGTGTCGTTTGTGCCACAAACACCTTGAGTAATAAAGCATCAGGCTATGAAATGCGTCAATTCAGTCACAAGTGAAGACAATGGCACATTCACAGTTAGTGGCAAGAAAATGGAGGACTGTTGGATTAAAATGGGACAACGAATGAATACAAGAAAGGGCAGCATGGATAATCTTGTTCATTTTCCTTATGAGCGCCTTGTCCTAAAGTCGCACATGTGTGATGGAGTTGCTTCCACAACAAGATGGGACTGTGTCCAGACATGTCACCATTTGTGCATGTGCCAGGTCACTAGTGCTGTTGCTGAGTATTATTATTGCCGGTAGCACAAACCAAAATTGGTAGCGATAGATCCTCCACCGTGTTTCAATTGAACAGTCATCAAAAATTCTTGTTTTACCAAATTCAAGGGCAGCAACTGCAGGTTTCTCTTTTGTACTTGACTGGAATCCAGATTCCCTGTTTGTTAGGTTATCTGTTGTGTGTATACATATTGTCCCTTTTATCACGCAGACCCAAAAATATGAAACTGAGAATACAGTCTTTCTCTTCTTGTCTTGTCTTGTCCTGCAGATTTATCTGGTTAGCTCAGATGTATACAATGGCGGTCTTGCATTACAAATGTTTCTAGCAATGCACACCATTCTACATACCAAGACACACGTATAATCTTTTCAAAAGCCAATAATAAAAGAAGCATAAAAAATTTCGACCAATGTCAAAATACATCAACGATAAGTAAAGACACACAATAAAAAATTATATATACACACACAATATATTTCGTGTTCCTGTAACCCTCCTGGCCCCAATCTTCGTTAGCCATTGTCCTTACCCATATAACCACTTATCTGTTCCCATTCCAGCACTACACAGCCCTGTATTCCACCAACGCACCCACAGTCTTTTTACTGCTCTCCTTTACTGCTAACCTGTTCTCTGTCAAACCTCCTGACTGCACCTAGCCACCGTACCCTCTCTCCATCACATCCCTGTATACTTCCACAGGCAGTACTTCATCGTCCCCCCAACTCTAACCTACTACCCCACCCATTCTCTGCCCCAGCCTCCTCCTTACCCCCTCTATGGCCTCAGCAGCCAGGGACTACAGTTTTGTGTGTGTGTGTGTGTGTGTGTGTGTGTGTGTGTGTTGTATTTGCGTGAATATGTATGTGTATGATGTGTATCTCTGACGAAGGCCTTGTTGGCCAAAAGCTCATTCTCTATCAGTCTTTTTGTTATGCCTATCTGTGACTCAGCATCTCCACTATAACATGAGTAGCAACTATCCTTTTCATAATATTATTACAATAAACAATTGTGACAGTTAGATGAACACAGCCGATAATGTGAAACAATTTCTCACATTTTTCAATCAAATCTCCTATAACACGTTTTTGGATGGTACCTGAATATTTCTTATAAATAACGTATTTCATACAAATATTTTTTCCCCTTTAATGCAGTCAATCCACATTTCAATGCCATTTGTTTTTTGCTTTATTACCTCTCAATAAGAAAATCTGAAAATCAAGAATATTTTCTACTTTTCCTCATTTAATCATATCTTTATTGTGGCATAAAAAGCCCCATAGAATCAAAGAGTGTTTCTATGTTGTTGCCCAGTTTCTTACTAGCTGTTCTTAGACAGTTTCTAAGCATAAGAAAAACATTACTAGCAAAAATGCTTCAGCTTGCAAACTCACATCGTACCATATTCAGAATCAAAAGTGAATATGCTTACATACTCCCTCTTCTGAGACAGTTTTTGAAAGTTTACATGCTACTTAATAATTTAATTTTTTGTTTTTTCTTCTGACAGAAGAATATAGGTACTACTTTGTCCAACTGTTTCACTAGATTAGAATAGAAATATTGTTTGTTCCAGTGAGTAACAGTAAGGAGATCCTCAAGGGAGTATACCAGAAAAAAAAACATAATACTTATTTAGAAAATAACTCATTGTAACATCCTAAAACACGTTCTCAGTATAGTTTCATTACTGTTAAAAGTAGTTACATACTTCAAAGTTAATTAAAAAAATGCTTCTCAAACTAACCTTATCCAAATCCTCTACTTGGATATCATCACCATCTTTCTTTGCCAAATACTCTTCTCCTGTGTAACTATGATGAAGGCCACGCAGTAATGGATATATACGGTCATCTTGTTCCACAACAGCCAAATGTCGAAATGTGAGCTGTGAATTTTATTTTTACATATCAGCTCTGAAATATTCTCTCTCTCTCTCTCTCTCTCTCTCTCTCTCTCTCACACACACACACACACACACACACACACACACACACACACACACACACTGACACTGGAAGTTGTATTGTACAGAATAATACACTATTTCCAATAAACACAAGTATTTTTATCAAAATAAGTAGTGATCTAAGTCTCAAAATGAACTTTGTAACGTAGGAGAAAGGCACTGGGAGAACTGCTTGGATTCTGAGTTGTGGCTTTGTAAGTGAAGGCACTGCCCATGTTACATAAGGGTCCCTGCTCAAGTTCTGGCCTAAATGTTCCTGCTCAAGTCCTGGCCTTAGGCACAGTTCCTAACAGTCAGTGGTATAATCTGCCCTTAAGAGGTTTTAATTTGATTTTATTTGCATGCATGGATGTTATGGCACTTGCGTCAACCTTCTCTATATTTTCATTCATTTCTTCTTCCTCTTCTTCTTCTGGCCTCTAAACCTGCTCTTGCCTCAGTTTTTATTTATTTGTAAGGACTTACTTACAACTGAAGCCAGTTTATAACTTTAGACATTACATAAAGAGATGATGACTGAAGAAATGCGTACTATTAAGAAAAGCTTGTGAAACTCAAATAATTTTATTGAAAAATGTATGAACTCCTCTAGCTATGTCTTCTTGAAAACCTGTTCAATGCATCCACCCAGCACATTCTTTTCCAACCCTGTCATTTGTAGATCCCGTACTAGCAGAAGCAAGCCACTTGTACAGTCAGCCATGTCATATATCAAGTTGATGTACTGCCTGTCTTACCTCTGATTGGGTTCTTCGGTCAATGTTTGTTTACGGACCTTTCTAATGTTTCATTAGCCACTTGTGTCAACACCTGTATATGATTTTTCTGACACATTGCCAACACGAGTGGCTGGCGAAATATCATAAAAATTGTTGCATAAATGTTGGCCAAAGAACTTCAGAAAGATGCCAATAGGCAGTAAGTCAAAAAAGAAACCACAAAAGCCTCAACTATTTTGTATATACCAAGTTTATTGCAGCCACTGCAATCAGACTATGGGGCTAAGGGCACATTTTATCACCCAGTACATGCTGTTCAGCACAACATGGTCAACTTTAAAGGCTGTTTACATACCATGTCACCTCTGTCATCCTCCATCGCTCCCACATTCCTCATCACCACAATCTATGGACAGTGCTAGTGGGAACCGCACATCCAACACAGCCCTCAGCATCACAGTCCCCATAGCCTGTTTAGTTAAGAGACCCTATCCTTAGGCAGCTACCCAAGGCAAGACTGCTTGCAATTGTTAAGTCGAACTTTGTATACATGTAAAAGGAGAATACCAGTTTTCTTTTATGCAAGTGCAGAGGACAGAATATAGTAATGAGTAAAATTACGACGCATGTTGTTCATTGTAAAGTGTAGTAACCTCAAACATAGTATAGTGAAATCAGACTGAGGCCACCATCGCCTCTTTCATTTACAATTCTTTTGGTTGTAGAATACTTTAGCGTATAAGAATGTTGAAAAGAGCAATGGTCACACCAGAATGAGTCGCCTATTTACAGTTACTTAAATTTTTCTGAGCAACCTTTCAAGTAAAGTCACTTAACTGATTCTGTATCAATGGTCCAAAGAGTAATATCCAAAATCATTAAATAAGTTGAAGGATAGAATTTTGTTAACCAAAGTTGCATAACCTGTCTTGGTAGTAATTACCAAGCCACCTCACAGAAATTGAGAGAGTATTTGCTTTGTAGAATCATCTAGAATGATCAGAAATAGTAATATTCAGAATTAAGTTTAAATTCAACTCAAGCCATTTCACTTTGAAACGAGCCCAAAAATTGATTTATTCTTTTGCTCCTTCAGAGCTGGCGACCGTAGTTATAAGTATTTTCAGGAGGATTCGACGGTAAGTCTGCTGCTCTCGTCGTGCTGATAGGATTATCCACTGCTGCTAGCAGTGGTGATTGGATACATAAGCTCACTACCAAGTTAAGTGGGTCAGGTAGGCAGTGTTACCGAGTGAACTGTAGGGCACTGTAGGCCGTGGATCGAACCCGTTCAATCATCACAGCTCTTAGGGAAATAGTCCGGTTAGGAGTGTACTATTCATTAGGTAAATACTGGTGAGTAACGGTCAAAAATGTATACGCAAGTGAATTTAGCAAGGTCCACGTAGCACCTAGTTAATGTGGTGCAATGGCGAGGGTAGGAGTGGAGTAAAAGTGAGCTGAGCTTGTGGCAGCTGTGCTGGATTCAAATATTAACTACGTGAATTCACTACTGCCTCTTACCATTGGGACTGAGCTATTTACAGTTAAAATACGTAGCAGTAAGCGCAAAGGCGTGAAAGCTACAAGTCCGTATTGGTTTTATACATACGGAATTGGGAAGTGGGTCATTCCGTCAGTGGAGGGGGTTAAAACAACCGAGTCAGTGGAGAACATACCCCATTTACTGATGGAAAGATTCAGCGGTTCGGTCGCAAGTGGTATTTCTCGAAGCATTTCAGGGTTTCCACGTGAACAGTATCTAAAGTTTTGCTTGTTAACAAAGTGTGACACACAAAAATTGGCCTCATTGCTCATGATCAGATCGTCACACAGGCCCGTGTTGTCACTGATGAGTTACAACCGGCAACAGTGTAATCTCTTTTGGGGGATTGTCTGCATTCAGTTTTTACACTACCTGAATTTTGCAAGGGTAGTATTGCAGTTAATTGCGCAATATTTGCCATACAACAGAATTTGATATGTCGAGTTGCTGCACATGACTGTGTGCTGAACGACTGGGACTTCGGCTACATGCTTGTTCCACTCTTGCAACATTCTCTGGGACGCACTTGGGTTTTCCACTTCCACCCCTCTTTCGCACAATATCAACCGATTCCTCAAAGTTCTGTACACACTCCTTGACAGCATGTGCCCATGGGACTGGGGCCTGACGTGAGAGATTCTAATGAGCCTGAAATACATGCTTCGCAGACATGTAGCTGTTGTTTCAGTGAAACGTTTTCAAAGCAAAAGTGTGTTGTTCACCGGTCCATGATGCCATCTCAACTGAACATCAATATCAGGATCAATGGCAAAGGCTTGTTGTCCACATGCCACCACTTGTGTTTTCTGATTCTTAAGGTAACATTCCATTTCCGGGATTGACATATCTTCCGTTTCAACCTGTTACATGCAAATTCTTCATCAAAATATGAAACCACAAAATTATTCAACAAATGCTATTTCATAGCGAATGCTTCTTTGTTGATGAACCATTTTATCAGAGATAATAATGTAATGAAGAGGATAGTTGCTACTCACCATATAGCAGAGATGCTGAGTCACAGATAGGCACGACAAAAAGACTGACACAAAGTAAGCTTTCAGCCAACAAGGCCTTTGTCAAAAATAGACGACACACACACACACACACACACACACACACACACACACACAGCAACTGGTGTGTGTGTGTGTGTGTGTGTGTGTGTGTGTGTGTGTGTGTGTGTGTGTTTGTGGTTTTTGACAATGGCCTTGTTGACCAAAAGCTTTATTTGTGACAGTCTTTTTGTTGTGCCTATCTGCGACTCAGCATCTCTTGTTAACAACTATCCTTGTCATAATATTGTTATATTCTATCTTGGATGTTCCATTGTTTGATTTTATCAGAGATAGTTTGAAATAGCCTTATTTTCGGCACACCATCTGGTAAACCACAATTTCGAAAGATAGTGCGCGTAAGCACGTGTCGCAAAATAAAAAGTACATGAAAGCAACAATGCATCAGTGTGCTTGAAGCTCTGGTGTCAAGCCAACTGGAGCAGCTGAATGGTCTGTGTAATATGCACGCTGCGTAATGCAACATAGTACTTAGCCGTGGAACCTAGCATCTCAGTACAAAGGAACATGTACATCTGTTTGCTAGCCAGAATCTGAAAGCTAGTATGACACAAATATTGCTCATTGTTTTCTTTTCTTATTTTGACATGAGTGAAGAGATTAGTCTCAGCCCATCATTGAGACTGATTATGACCCTTACAACATAAGAAGGGATCCAGTGACTATAACTCAGTTCTGCATTCTTGGAAGAACGGAACACAGGTGTAGGCTGGCTGTCCTGCAAGAGGAAGGTGGGACTTGTTTCTCCACACTTCTCCTCACTTTTTTTGCAGTAAAAAGCCTAGTTTGTTTATGCTTGCGGCCAAATGTCAGTTTATAGTGTCCACACTCTGCACTGTAACAACCAAAAAACAAAACCTACCAATGTATTTTGACCATGCTGAAAGTGTGAATTAAGTTATTTTTGATGCTACTTCTATGCTAAGTACCTTGTTGGTTCTATATGTACCACTGTCAAGTATGGGTTGCATAGGTACAAAAGCCCATGAAAGGTCGAAATCAATATTCTCAGATTTTGTAATTATTGAATTATGGGGAAAAGAATAACAAAGTCGAGAAGCACCTTGAATCAGAGAAGCACTCTGTTCACTCGCAAAAAATTCAGTAGTTTCTTGACAGAAATGATGATTTATTACAACAACAACAATTATTTAAATGTGAATTTTGCCAAAAAGACGCATTTTCAGATCACAATATATTATTTACATTTGTTAGATCTCCCATCAATTAAAATTTAGTCCACAAAAATTGGTGTGACAATGTAACAATAACTGCTGTAGATTCAAAACTAAGTTGGCCAATGACAGGACTGCAATTAACTTAAGGCACAGTCAACATCCTGGTAGAAATATGACATCCTGAGCTCTCAGCCTATCAGCATCGATATCACCACTACCCATTCTCTCCCGATATATGTCTCTATGAATACTTATTAATTCCTGCCCTCTACCTTGCTCCGCCCCTGTGCCTATTCCATATTGAACATTGAGACGCCCGAGGATTAGACACCAACTAAATCGCAAAAGCCTACTTTAAAAGTTACATGAACCAGCAGTGAGGCATCTAGGAATATGCTACAACCCCCTACATATCAGTCCCACAGGCAGAAAGCAATTGCTGACAGGTGTGAAAATTACCGAACTATCAGTTTAATAAGCCGTGGTTACTAAATACTAACATGAACTTTTTACAGAAGGATGGAAAAACTGGTAGAAGCTAACCTTGGGGGAGATCAGCTTGGATTCTGGAGACATGTAGAAACACACAAGGCAATACTGACTCTACGACTTATCTTAGAAGATAGGTTAAGGAAAGGTAAACCTATGTATTAGCATTTGTAGACTTAAGAGAAAGTTTTTGATAAGTTGACTGGAATACTGTCTTTGAAATTCTTAAGGTAGCAGGGAGTGAAAGACTGTTTACAACTTGTACAGGAACCAGATGGCAGTTGTAAGAGTCAAGGGGCAGGAAGGGAAGCTATGGTTGAGAAGGCAGTAAGACAGGGTTGTAGCCAATCCCTGATGTTATTCAATACGTACATTGAACAAGCAGTAAAGAAACCAAAGAAAAATTTGGAATTGGAATTAAAGTTTGGGGAGAGGAAATAAAAGCTTTGAGGTTTGTCAATGCAACTGTAATTCTGTCAATAACAGCAAAGGACTTGGAAGAGCAATTGAACGGGACGGACATTGTCTTAAAAGGAGGGCATAAGATGAACATCCACAAAAGCAAAACATGGTTAATGGAATGTAGTCAAATTAAATCAAGTGGTGATAAGGAAATCAGATTAGGAAATGAGACACTTAAAGAAGTACATGAATTGTGCGATTCGGGCAGCAAAATAACGGATGGCGGTCAAAGCAGAGAGGATATAAAATGCCGACTGGCGATGGCAAGGAAAGTGTTTCTGAAGAAGAGAAATTTGTTAACATTAATATAGATTTAAGTGTTTGGAAGTCTTTTCTGAAGGTATCTGTCTGGAGGGTAGTCACGTGTGGAGATGAAACACCGATGACAAATAGTTTAGACAAAAAGAGAATTGAAGCTTTTGAAAAGTGGTGTTACAGAAGAACATTGACAATTAGATGGGTAGATCACGTAGCTAATGAGATGGTACTGAATAGAATTGAGGAGACAAGAAATTTGTGGCACAACTCGACCAAAAGAAGGGATTGGTTGACAGGACACACTCAGAGACACCAAGGAATCACCAATTTAGTATCTGAAGGAAGTGTGGGGGGGGGGGGGGGGGGGTAAAAATCGTAGGGTGAGACCCAGAAACAAATACAGTAAGCAGACTCAGAAGGATGTTGGTTGCGGTACTTATTTGGAGACGAAGATGACTTGCACAGGATAGGATAGTATGGAGAGCTGCATCAAACCAGTATTTGGAGTGAAGACCACAACAACAACATGGACCATTCAGACATGATTAGACTAATTACTGTGCACTCACAGGCACTTATTTCCAATACCGAACGAGTTGCAAGCATGCTTTCTCTTTTTACCCACTGACATTATGGTTTATCCACTGATCACAGTGTTATATGTTTCAGTATAATGACTGTTATTGGGTGTACCACTGTGGTAACAATAAATAGACAGCCCTTTTATTTGAGACCCACCTTCAAAATTCTACAGCATGTTCAAAACGAATACATTTTGTCTTTGCATTGTATTTTAAAGAAAATGACCGAATTTATAAGGAAAAAAGATTATCAAAAAATAGAATAACGGCACAAAAGCTTTGTTAGCAACCAGCTGATTGTACACATAAAACATGAACTTCAGTATCTAAAGTTGTGCCTGCTTCACAAACAGAAGCTTTTATACCAATCTCAAGAATTCAAATTATTTTAACATAATTTTTAATCATTAAATATGAAGTAATCAAATTACTGAATGTCATCCTCAAGTCTGAGGTTGGTTGCGCCAAGTTACCGTATTACATTACTGTTGTTGTTGTGGTCTTCAGTCCAGAGACTGGTTTGATGCAGCTCTCCATGCTACTCTATCCTGTGCAAGCTTCTTCATCTCCACATACCTACTGCAACCTACATCCTCCTGAATTTGCTTAATGTATTCATCTCTTGGTCTCCCTCTACAATTTTTACCCTCCACGCTGCCCTCCAATAGTAAATTCGTGATCTCTTGATGCCTCAGAACATGTCCTACCAAACGATCCCTTCTTCTAGTCAAGTTGTGCCACATACTCCTCTTCTCCCCAATTCTATTCAATACCTCCTCATTAGTTACGTAATCTACCCATCTAATCTTCAGCATTCTTCTGTTGCTCCACATTTCGAAAGCTTCTATTCTCTTCTTGTCTAAACTATTTATCTTCCATGTTTCACTTCCATACATGGCTACACTCCATACAAATACTTTCAGAAACGCCTTCCTGACACTTAAGCCTATACTCGAGGTTAACAAATTTCTCTTCTTGAGAAACGCTTTCCTTGCCATAGCCAGTCTACATTTTATATCCTCTCTACTTCGACCATCATCAGTTATTTTGCTCCCCAAATAGCAAAACTCATTTCCTACTTTAAGTGTCTCATTTCCTAATCTAATTCCCTCAGCAGCACCTGACTTAATTCAACTACATTCCATTATCCTTGTTTTGCTTTTGTTGATGTTCATCCTATATCCTCCTTTCAAGACCATGTCCATTCCTTTCAGCTACTCTTCCAGGTCCTTTGCTGTCTCTGACAGAATTACAATGTCATCGATGAACCTCAAAGTTTTTATTTCCTCTCCATGGATTTTAATTCCTACTCCGAATTTTTCTTTTGTTTCCTTTACTGCTTGCTCAATATACAGATTGAATAATATCGGGGATAGGCTACAACCCTGTTTCATTCCCTTCCCAACCACTGCTTCCCTCTCATGTCCCCCGACTCTTATAACTGTCATCTGGTTTCTGTACAAATTGTAAATAGCTTTTCACTTCCTGTATTTGACCCCTGCCAACTTCAGAATTTGAATGAGAGTATTCCAGTTGACATTGTCAATAGCTTTCTCTATGTCTACAAATGCTAGAAACATAGATTTGCCTTTCCTTAATCCATCTTCTAAGATAAGTCGTTAGGGTCATATTGCCTCATGTGTTCCAACATTTCTACGGAATCCAAATTGATCTTCCCCGAGGTTGGCTTCTACCAATTTTTCCATTCGGCTGTAAAGAATTCGCATTAATATTTTGCAGCTGTGACATATTAAACTGATAAGTCTGAGGGTATTTCGCCTGTCTCATACATCTTGCTCCCCGAATGGTAGAGTTTTGTCAGGGCTAGCTCTCCCAAGGCTGTCAGTAGTTCTAATGGAATGTTGTCTACTCCCGGGGCCTTGTTTCGAGTTAGGTCTTTCAGTGCTCTATCAAAGTCTTCACGCAATATCAAATCTCCCATTTCATCTTCATCTACGTCCTTTTCCATTTCCATAATATTGTCCTCAAGTACATCGCCCTTGTATGGATCCGCTATATACTCCTTCCACCTTTCTGCTTTCCCTTCTTTGCTTAGAACTGGGCTTCCATCTGAGCTCTTGATATACATACAAGTGGTTCTCTTTTCTCCAGAGGTCTCTTTAATTTTCCTGTAGGCAGTATCTATCTTACCCCTAGTGAGATATACCTCTACATCCTTACATTTGTCCTCTAGCCATCCCTGCTTTGCCATTTTGCACTTCCTGTCTATCTCATTCTTGAGACATTTGTACTCGTTTTTGCCTGCTTCATTTACTGCATTTTTATATTTTCTCCTTTCATCAATTAAATTCACTATATCTTCTGTTACCCAAGGATTTCTACCAGCCCTTGTCTTTTTACCTACTCGGTCCTCTGCTGCCTTCACTATTTCATTCCTCGAAGCTACCCATTCTTCTTCTGCTGTATTTCTTTCCCCCATTTCTGTCAATCGTTCCCTAATGCTCTCCCTGAAACTCTGTGCAACCTCTGGTTCTGTCAATATATCCAGGTCCCATCTCCTTAAAATCCCACCTTTTTGCAGTTTCTTCAGTTTTAATCTACATTACATAACCAACAGATTGTGGTCAGAGTCCACATCCACTCCTGGAAATGTCTTACAATTTAAAACCTGGTTCCTAAATCTCTGTCTTACCATTATATAATCTATCTGAAACCTACCAGTATCTCCAGGCCTCTTCCATGTATACAATCCTTCTTTCATGATTCTTGAACCAAGTGTTAGCTACGATTAAGTTACGCTCTGTGCAAAATTCTACCAGGCGGCTTCCTCTTTCATTTCTTATCCCCATTCCATATTCACCTACTACGTTTCCTTCTCTTCCTTTTACTACTATTGAATTCCAGTCACCCATGACTATTAAATTTTCACCTCCCTTCACTATCTGAATAATTTCATTTATCTCATCATACATTTCATCAATCTCTTAGTCATTTGCGGAGCTAGTTGGCATATAAACTTTTACTATTGTGGTAGGCTTGGGCTTCATGTCTATCTTGGCTACAATAATGCGTTCACTATGCTGTTTGTAGTAGCTTATCCGCACTCCTATATTTTTATTCATTATTCTACTCCTGCATTACCCCTATTTGATTTTGTATTTATAATCCTGTATTCACCTGACCATAAGTCTTGTTCCTCCTGCCACCAAACTTCACTAATTCCCACTATATCTAACTTTAACCTATGCATTTCCCTTTTTATATTTTCTAACCTATCTGTCCGATTAAGGGATCTGACATTCCACACTCTGATCCGTAGAACACAGTTTTCTTTCTCCTGATAATGATGTCCTCCTGAGTCAGGGTGTATACGTGGCCGAGGAAAAAAAATTCCCCAATTTCCTGGTTAAAAATACTTTCTCCTGATTGAAAATACACTTTTTCCGTGTTAAGTAACAGCATACTTTTCCTAGTAACTGTAAAACTTATCAATCTCTTCAATGGTTGTACTTTTATACACCAGCATAGAATTTCCCGGCACTTTAGAAAACGAAACTCAAGGGAAAACACATATTTTGGAAAGATGTCTAATGTGCAGCAACATATAGACTGCATATTTTAGTATTGCGACAGTATAAATTCAAATTCCACCAAACATGGCATGTTACTTTCTGAAGGATTGAAATCGAGATTGTGATGCGCTTTTGTAAGCCAGTCGTAGCTCGTGTCAGGCGATCTCGCCAGCCGATGATGGCACGATATTTGGAGCGTAGGACACGTGATGTAGTCAGCCCATATCAACGTCACTGTTAAGTAGCACGAACACACGAAGAAGAAAAGGAAATGGTTTAAATTAATATACATAGTGTTGCTACAAGGAAAGAAAAGCTTTCACATATATTATTTGTCTCTAAGATTAATAAGCTGCAAGAGAAGCTAAGCTTTCACACATAATGTTGATCTTTTTTGCGCATGTTATGCTGCAAGATACATCACACAAATGTGCCAGTAAAATTTTTCACGACATAAATGTCTGATCTTCTGGGCTCAAAAATATTCTACATAGTCATCCTCAAAGATGTGATTTTTGAATGAGAGTTAAACACTCTGTGATTTAAGTAATTCTTCGGACATTCGCACACAGAGTTCATCTTGTGTAAAAGGAAATTTACTTTGAAAGTAACGCTTTTCAAACAACCATTGGGAATATTTTCCCACAACCTGTTAGAAATAGATCTGTTTCAGCAGTTGCCAGAGAGTGCCAGATAACAGGCGTCACTGCGCTTGCGCAGCTATGATGACACAGGAAGCCCGTATGTTTATATGTGTAAAACATTAAAAGATCTTACATTATGTCACTAAACAAACAAGACATTTTAGGATACTCCACAAGTATGGGAGTTTTGTGGACCAAACTAAAATGCATAATTCAGCTTAAAGTGCACATTCGTATGTCCAGATTCAGATGTAAATTTTCTTGGAGTACCAGTACTGTATTATCTCATGTTTGGTTCTTTATTATGGCATAATCCCATACGTGCTAGAAGATGAAAACATGAACTTCAAATACAGCCAACAGTTGGACTAGTCAATAGTGTGGAATTAAACACTTCGTTTGAAATGAATTGACTGCTTCAGCAGAAAAGATCAATAAAAGTAAAATTTCTTTAAAAACCGACAAAAACAACTTCACTGTTCTGCAAGGCGATTAATGCTTGACTGTCAGAAAGGTGGAAAAAAATAAAATCCGAAACTAACAACATATTTTGATGATGAGGAGGTCCCATACTCCGAGGAGCGTAGGGGACGATGTGGGAGACCCTTCCATAATTATGTGAATGTATTTTAATTCACTTGATAGCTCCTGGCCACATAAATCCATTTTGTTTTCATTTGATGTGAGAGCAACAAACGAAGAGGAAACAGCAAAATCACTTAATACGGGTCATGTGGACGCTACCACCTCCCCACCAACTCAGACTGCTCTGTGCTTCAGGTCCAGAGCTACGATATTTCTGAACCGCGGCAATATTAGATAGTGGCGCTCCCTCTCCCTTGAGTGTTTGAGGTAGGACGCCAAAAATTTAGAAAATCAACTTTACAAAAATATCTTCATTTTGTAGCGCACATCTTTCTGAAGAGTCTGATAGAAAGAACATATACCGTATTTACTCGAAACTAAGCCGCACTTTTTTTCCAGTTTTTGTAATCCAAAACACCACCTGCGGCTTCGAATCGAGTGCAAAGTAAGCAGAAGTTCTGAAAAATGTTGGTAGGTGCCGCCACAACTAACTTCTGTGTCGAATATATGTAGCACTACACAGGAATGCTTTGCAGGCACAAAGATAAATAATGGCGCCAAAACCTCTGCGTCAGTAAATAAATTTAAAAAAAAGATGGAAGACTAGCTTTCTTTCTCCGCCCCGAGTTTCGACCACTGCATTTTCATACATTATCCAACGAAGTAAATACAAATTCTGTATTGTTCATCTTCGAATATAGCAGCATTTCAATGTCCTACGAAAATCCGACTGGTGAGACTGTTTGGGATGTTTGTCAATATGGCCAACTCTAAGTTCTGAATTTTTTCCGACCTGTGAGAAGAGATGGTTGCTAATAGGAACTTTTATGAATTGTGATTCACATTCAGTATTCTCTTCACCATAAGAATAATACGAATATAAACATTTTGCCATGTATTGTTTCGTGTTTGCTGCTATTTCATTTAAATCCTGTCTGCCTAATAAACTACAAAACTAGAGTGAGACAACAGCAAACGCGGAAGAATATACATATCATGTCATGTTTATATTCGTATTATTCTTATGCCTAATAGTGATACAGTCAGAAATGAAGCACTGCAATTGAATAGATTTTTAAATCTAAGATGATTCTAATTTCTGTGCAGAATGTAAGGTACTCAAGAGGCGTCTGCAAAGATTTTCAAACGGAGAAAAATTTTCGCTAAACTCTTCGTTCAAAACATCTATCATATGCAGTCTATTATTTGGTTCTTGTTGATCATTATCAAAGAAAGCAGCAGTGTAAGTAACAACAAATAGCAGTCTCTTGCCACTGCTTCGCTAGTGAGACGATTCCTCTCTCTTTTTTTTTAAATTGTAAGTGGGGGTAGCGTGCACAAAGGCAAGCCATGCCACGAGCAGCGACAGGCCGTAAACACTCATTATCAGAATGCGACAAACAATACATGACACAGTACAGTAATGCAGTCTCAGCTTAGAGTGACGTGAACACCTATAACAAAGAGAACAGCACTTATCAGATCAAAGAAAAATAAGCAATCAATTCAAACCAGACGAAGCACATGTAAAAGGAAGGGTACCCTTATAAATACGGACGGAGCGCCTGACGCATAGCAATGGCTAGCTGGTAAAGCTTAACTGCTAAGCTTACGACTCTAACCAAACTACTGTAGCTGAATCGTCATTCATTTGACCTAAATTGTGTCTCATATTACAATGGACCAACTTTGTTTCGATTTGGAGGTGTTGCCTAAAACTTTTCTCTCCCCTTGAATTTCGAGTCTCAAATTTCACGTGCGGTTTGGATTCGGGCAAATTTTTTTCCCTTGATTTCAAATCTCATTTTTCAGGTGCGGCTTAGATTCGAGTAAATACGGTATGTTCGAGGGAATGTAAGACATGTTATTTGGTCTTAAGTGTGCTGAAGTGCAGTGCCACGCCTCTTCACACAGCATTCTTCCATCACACGTCTCTGTATTTCACTCTGGGGAATTCATAGGTGTAATTGTAATGGGTGCCATCAAACTATATTCAGGCCAGTGGAAATAAAAATCTCTTGTGGTGCCTCTCCTGCTACCAGTCGGCCGGATTGACATCCTGCCCCTCTTTTTAAAAAAATCTCTTAATTAATACTGGATGGGATTATTTGTAACTGGCAGAACAAGAACTCTCCAGAAAATTTGCAGTCTTTACTGCCTATTAGCTAATAACTTTCTGTTTTGTGTGACAAAATTAAATATAGGCGACATAAAAAGAGTAAAGACAAGAGACAAGGAAGTCTTCAATCCTTAGGTCCTAGTTTTTTTTTTCCCTCTCTCTAATCTTGCCACAGCTTTATACGGCGTACTTTCCTTTCTGGGAAAGAATCTATTACCTCATCAAAGTTTGTCAATGTTTTGCTACATGGAAAAATGAAATGTCGTTGTCTAATACTTGAAAAGCTGTTAATACAAATAGTAACCAAGACTGGTGTGGTTTCTCGATCTGATTACGTGTATTTTGTCACTGTCTGCTAGATAAAATGAAATAGGCCTGCCTAATATTGCAGCAATTGTTACACACACCAAATAAACGAGACTGTTTTGGCACAAATGGTCATTTTTATAACACGACAGAATATAATTCACGAAGTACCAATATCAAATGCCTATTAGGCCTACTAAAAGCAAAAAGTTTTATGTTAGGAAATAGTTTCATGTTTCATTCATACTCTCTAGCTTCTGAAGCATGAGATCGAAAAGTAGAAGTACTAAACTTTTATATAAATTTGGAGTCGACATGATGTTGTGGTCTTCAGTCCTGAGACTGGTTTGATGCAACTCTCCATGCTAACCTATCCTGTGCAAGCTTCTTCATCTCCCAGTACCTATTGCAACCCACATCCTTCTGAATCTGCTTAGTGTATTCATCTCTTGGTCTCCCTCTACGATTTTTACCCTCCACGCTGCCCTCCAATGCTATTTGTGATCCCTTGATGCCTCAGAACATGTCCTACTAACCGGTCCCTTCTTTTTGTCAAGTTGTGCCACATACTCCTCTTCTCACCAATTCTATTCAATACTTCATCATTAGTTATGTGATCTACCCATCTAATCTTCAGCATTCTTCTGTAGCACCACATTTCGAAAGCTTCTATTCTCTTCTTGTCCAAACTATTTATCGTTCATGTTTCACTTCCATACATGGCTACACTCCATACAAATACTTTCAGAAATGACTTCCTGACACTTAAATCTATACTCGATGTTAACAAATTTCTCCTCTTCAGAAACGCTTTCCTTGTCATTGCCAGTCAACATTTTATATCTTCTCTACTTCGACCATCATCAGTTATTTTGCTCCCCAAATAGCAAAACTCCTTTACTACTTTAAGTGTCTCATTTCCTAATCTAATTCCCTCAGCATCACCCGACTTAATTCGACTACATTCCACTATGCTCGTTTTGCTTTTGTGATGTTTGCTTTGGGTGATGTTCATCTAATATCCTCCTTTCAAGACAATGCCCATTCTGTTCAACTGCTCTTCCAAGGCCTTTGCTGTCTCTGACAGAATTACAATGTCATCGGCGAACCTCAAAGTTTTTATTTCTTCTCCATGGATTTTAATACCTACTTCGAATTTTTCTTTTGTTTCCTTTACTTCTTGCTCAATACACAGATTGAATAACATCGGGGAGAGGGTACAACCCTGTCTCACTCCCATCCCAACCGCTGCTTCCCTTTCATGCCCCTCAACTCTTATAACTGCCATCTCGTTTCTGTACAAATTGTAAATAGCCTTTCGCTCCCTGTATTTTACCCCTGTCACCTTCAAAATTTGAAAGAGAGTATTGCAGTCAACATTGTCAAAAGCTTTCTCTAAGTCTACAAATGCTAGAAACGTAGGTTTGCCTTTCCTTAATCTTTCTTCTAAGATAAGTCGTAAGGTCAGTATTGCCTCACGTGTTCCAATATTTCTACAGAATCCAAACTGATCTTCCCCTGAGGTCGGCTTCTACTAGTTTTTCCATTCATCTGTAAAGAATTTGTGTTACTATTTTGCAGCTGTGAGTTATTAAACTGACAGTTCGGTAATTTTCACATCTGTCAACACCTGCTTTCTTTGGGATTGGAATTATTATATTCTTCTTGAAGTCTGAGGGTATTTCGCCTGTTTCATACATCTTGCTCACCAGATGCTAGAGTTTTGTCAGGACTGGCTCTCCCAAGGCCGTCAGTAGTTCTAATGGAATGTTGTGTACTCCCGGGGCCTTGTTTCGACTCACATCTTTCAGTGCTCTGTCAAACTCTTCACGCAGTATCGTATCTCCCATTTCATCTTCAACTACAGTCTCTTCCTTTTCCATAATATTGTCCTCACGTCCATCGCCCTTGTATAGACCCTCTATATACTCCTTCCACCTTTCTGCTTTCCCTTCTTTGCTTAGAACTGGGTTTCCATCTGAGCTCTTGATATTCATACAACTGGTTCTCTTTTCTCCAAAGGTCTCTTTAATTTTCCTGTAGGCAGTATCTATCTTACCCCTAGTGAGATATACCTCTACATCCTTACATTTGTCCTCTAGCCATCCCTGCTTACCAATTTTGCACTTCCTGTCGATCTAATTTTTGAGTCGTCTGTATTCCTTTTTGCCTGCTTCATTTACTGCATTTTTATATTTTCTCCTATCGTCAATTAAATTCAATATTTCTTCTGTTACCCAAGGAGTTCTACTAGCCCTCGTCTTTTTACCTACTTGATCCTCTGCTGCCTTCACTACTTCATCCCTCAGAGCCACCCATTCTTCTTCTACTGTACTTCTTTCCTCCATTCCTGTCAATTTTCCCTTATGCTCTCCCTGAAACTCTGTACAACCTCTGGTTCTTTCAGTTTATCCAGGTCCCATCTCCTTAAATTCCCACCTTTTTGCAGTTTCTTCAGTTTTAATCTACAGTTCAGAACCAATAGATTGTGGTCAGAGTCCACATCTGCCCCTGGAAATGTCTTACAATTTAAAACCTGGTTCCGAAATCTCTGTCTTACCATTATGTAATCTATCTGATACCTTCTAGTATCTCCAGGATTCTTCCATGTATACAACCTTCTTTCATGATTCTTGAACCAAGTGCTAGCTATGATTAAGTTATGCTCTGTGCAAAACTCTACCAGGTGGCTTCCTCTTTCATTTCTTAGCCCCAATCCATATTCACCTACTACGTTTCCTTCTCTCCCTTTTCCTACTCTCGAATTCCAGTCACCCATTACTATTAAATGTTCGTCTCCCTTCACCACCTGAATAATTTCTTTTATCTCATCATACATTTCTTCAATTTTTTCATCATCTGCAGAGCTAGGTGGCATATAAACTTGTACTACTGTAGTAGGCGTGGGCTTCGTGTCTATCTTGGCCACAATAATGCGTTCACTATGCTGTTTGTAGTAGCTTACCCGCACTCCTATTTTTTTATTCATTATTAAACCTACTCCTGCATTACCCCTACTTGATTTTGTATTTATAGCCCTGTATTTACCTGACCAAAAGTCTTGTTCCTCCTGCCACCGAACTTCACTAATTCTCACTATATCTAGCTTTAACCTATCCATTTTCCTTTTTAAATTTTCTAATCTACCTGCCCGGTTAAGGGATCTGACATTCCAAGCTCCGATCCGTAGAACGCCAGTTTTCTTTTCCCTGATAACGACATCCTCTTGAGTAGTCCCCGCCCGGAGATCCGAATGGGGGACTATTTTACCTCTGGAATATTTTTCCCAAGAGGATAACATCATCATTTAATCATACAGTAAAGCTGCATACCCTCGGGAAAAATTACGGCCGTAGTTTCCCCTTTCTTTCAGCCGTTCGCAGTACCAGCACAGCAAGGCCGTTTTGGTTAATGTTGCAAGGCCAGGTCAGTCTATCATCCAGACTGTTGCCCCTGCAACTACTGAAAAGGCTGCTGCCCCTCCTCAGGAACCACACGTTTGTCTGGCCTCTCAACAGATACCCGTCTGTATCGCTGAGGCACGCAAGCCTCCCCACCAACGGCAAGGTCCTTGGTTCATGGTAGACATATTCTTCCGTAATTTATGTGAGTCCCTGTTTCTTCTCCTTCCTCGTTCTAACAAACAATCTTGTCATCACTAATTCTGTAACTATTCCTGCCAGTGTCAAAACTTATTCTCCGGTTAACGTAACTACCCTGCACAATCACTGGTTTAGTTATCTCGCATTTATTCTCCAGTAAGGCATTATTACCTGTTCGTACAACGCGTTTCCCACGCTACTCACAGAATAGAACTTTAGCGGCTGCTAGCCGGAGACCATATAACTGGCCCTTAGTAGTGTAGCAGTCTGGCCAAAAGTTTTCTGTCAAAATTTCATTTTCTTGGATACACGGAGAAGACAATACATAATCTTTGTTGCCTGTTATTCCTGTTAGTTGTTTATTTCCACTCTGGTAGTCTGAATCTATGGAATTCGCTAGTAATTATAACAATAACTTAAAATGTGTTCAAACTCATAGGAGTAATCAATAGACCAACGTGCACTGGATGCTAGGTGCTTTGTGAAACAAGGTCTTTTTCCTCAATATGAATTTGGTGCCCCCCCCCCCCCCCCCCCACCTCTCCCAAAAATGACGCCCGGGGCAGGTACCCTTGTTTGCCCCCTCCCGCTAGTTCCGGGCCTATTGTGCATACATGAATCTGGCAGCTTAGGCGCACCAGTGAAATTTTTCCGGATAGCATCTGCCTGCTGGCTGCTTTTGCTTATACAGCTAAGTACCACACTTCTGTAGCCAGAAATGGGAGAAGGTACTACTCATATGCGACTCAACTGCACATACACATAAGCTTGCTCGCAACCACTCAAACGAATCTAATGTAAACAGTTGTGACATCATGCTCATCAGAGGCAATTTGTTGTTATGAAACATTGCATAGTGTTCCTAAAGCCTTTGCACATTTGCTGTTGGCAGATGCTTTTTTGTTGTTGTATATGATGCATTTCCTTTGCAACTGTAGTTTTCTTTTCTTTTTTTCTTTTCTCTCGTTTGTGTTTTATTGCTGCAGTATTATTCCGCAGTAGCAAGATACAGTAATATTCTTTGTTAGAGTATTGGTCAAAGTTACGAAAATTTAACTAAAAACTAAAACAATGAAAAATTCCCAGAATTCTAAAAAATCCCGAGTTTTTCCCGGTTTTCTCCGGGATGAAAAAATTCCTGTGTTTTTCCCGGGTCTCCCAGTTGTCCTGTGTAGTACACACCCCGTGAGTAGTCCCCGCCCAGAGATCCGAATGGGGGACCATTTTACCTCTGGAACATTTTACCCAAGAGGACACCATCTTCATTTAACCATACAGTAAAGCTGCATGCCCTCGAGGAAAAATTACAGCTGTAGTTTCACCTTGCTTTCAGCCGTTCGCAGTACCAGCACAGGTAGGCCGTTTTGGTTAGTGTTACAGGGCCAGATCAGGCAATCATCCATACTGTTAACCCTGCAACTACTGAAAAGGCTGCTGTCCCTTTTCAGGAACCACTCGTTTGTCTGGCCTCTCAACAGATACCCCTTCGTTGTGGTTGTGCCTACTGTACGGCTGTCTGTATCGCTGAGGCACGCAAGAATCTCCACCAACAGCAAGGTCCATTTTAAATTATGACCACTGTATGGGGAATAGCCGATATGCTCATTCATTTGTAATAATGTTCCATACAAAATACCAGATAGGTGTAGGTCCTCTACCAGCACACAATACGACAATAAGGACCTTCACAATACTGTCATATTCCACTTCACAAAAGATCATCGATGAAATTATTATATTATACATCTACATCACTACACTGCAATTCAGAATTAAGTGCCTGGCAGAGGATTCATCGAGCCACCTTTACTTCTCTACTTTTCCGCTCTTGAACAGAGAGCAGGAAAAACAAATTCTTAAATCTTTCTGTGCGAGCTCAGATTTCTATTATTTTATCACAATGATCCTTTCTCCCTTTGCAGGTGGGTGCCAACAAAATATTTTCACACACTGAGGAGAAAGTTGGTGATTGAAATTTCTTGAGAAGGCCCTGTTGCAGTGAAAAACACCGTTGTTTTAATGACCACCACCCCAATTTGTGCATCACATCCGTGGCACTCTTTCCCCAATTTCGCAATAACACAAAATGAGCTGCCCTTCTTTGAACTTTTTCGATGTCCTCCATCTATCCTACCTCATGCAGATCCCACAGCACATAGCAATATTCCAGAAGAGGGTGGAGAAGTGTAGTGTAAGCAGTCTCTTTAGCAGACCTGTTTTCTAAGTGTTCTGGTTCGCCTTCCCCACATTATTTATGTGATCGTTCCAATTTAAGTTATTTGTGATTCTAATCCCTAAGTATTTAGTTGAGTTTACAGCCTTTAGATTTGTGCAATTTATTGTGTAACTGATACTTAGCGAATTGTTTTTAGTGTTCATGTGGATAACTTCAAACTTTTCATGATTTAGATTTAACTGCCACGTTTTGCCTCATACGGATATCTTGTCTACATCATTTTGCAATTCAGAACATTACATGACAGTAAATAACAGCATCAACTGAAAACAATCTAAGAGGACTGCTCCGATTGTCTCCTAAATCATTTACTTACATCAGGAACAGCAGCATTCCATAGGTATGCAATTTAATTAGAAGCCGCTTGTGAGGAATGGTGTCAAAAGCCTTCTGGAAGTCTATAAACAGGAAATCAATTTGAAGTGCCCTATCAATAGCCCTCATTACTGTGTGAGAATAAAGAGCTAGGTGTGTTTCACAAGAATGATATTTTCTGAATCTGTTGGCTATCTTCCAATAAATAATTTTATTTGAGCTGATTCATAATGTTCAAGCACAGCACATATTCCAAAATCCTACAGCAAATTGACGTTTGTGATATGGGTCTGTAATTCAGCAAATTATTCCCATTTCCTTTCCTGGGTACTGGTGTGGCTTGTGCAACTTTCCATTCTCTGGGTAGGGATCTTTCTACAAGTGAGTGATTTTATATGACTGCTAAGTATCAAGCTATTGTATCAACATACTCTGAAAGGAACCTGACGGGTCCGGAAGACTTGCCTTTCTTAAGTATTTTAAGATGCTTCACCACACGGAAGTATATCTACTTCTAAGTACCCATATTGGCAGTTGTTCTTTATTCAAATTCTAAAGGTATTTACTTCATCTTCTTTTGTGAAGGCATTTCAGAAAACTGAGTTTAGTAACAATGTCAACAATAACATAACCATTGTTATCACACAGTAAAGGTATTGATCGTGTCTTGCCAATGGTGTACTTAACACATGACCAGAATCTCTTTGAGTTTTCTGCCAGATTTCGAAACAGAGTTTTGTTGTGGTAACTATTAAATGCATCTCGCATTGAAGTTCATACTAAATTTCGAGCTCCTGTAAAACTTTGGTAATCTTGGGGATTTTGCATTCTTTCAAAATTGGCATGCTTTTTTTCATTGCTTCTACAATAGTGTTCTGAGCTGTTTAGTGTGACATGGGATACAAGTACCATCTCTTAATAATTTACTTGGTACATATCTCTCAACTGCTGTCGATACTATTTCTCTGAATTTAAACCACATCTGGTCTACACTTACACAGTCAGACTGGAAGGCATGGAGACGGTTTCTATACAGTTCTCCCACCGTAAGCTTTTTAATAACTGACCATTTTTTAACCAAAGATGATATATGGGATCAAATTATATGGGACATGAATTAATTTGCACCTGTGCTTAGCTGTTCCACTAAAAATAGGCCCCAAACAGTGCAGAAATAACACAAAGTAAGCAGAAAAGACCAAGAGCTAAATATAATACTTGCTTTTGATTCTTGCACGACTTATATTCATTAATTTGATCTTTGGTTGGGAGAATCAATACTTACTGTTAAAGCATGTGATAGGTTCGCCCGGAATACTGACGTGAGAACAGATATCAAATCTGAACTTGGTATATATGCAAAACCAGAGGACAAATAGACTTTTCGGTTACGAACTAGATCCAGTACCTCAATGAAAGGCACTTTGTAGAAATCAACAATATCAATTGTTGACGGTGAAATTGATGTGGAAGAACAGCAAAGATATTCTTTTAACTCGTCTTTCTCAGTTTTGTGGATCTGGAACCAAATCAATCAAAGATTCAAAATTACAGTGTGAAACAAATGAATAATAATTACAGGGCTAATACAAATGATTGAAGCGATTTCATAAATTCACTGTAGCTCCATTCATTGACATATGGTCACGAAACACTACAGATACGTAGAAAAACTCATAAAGTTTTGTTCGGCTGAAGCCGCACTTCAGGTTTCTGCCGTCAGAGCGCCCGAGAGCGCAGTGAGACAAAATGGCGACAGGAGCCGAGAAAGCGTATGTCGTGCTTGAAATGCACTCACATCAGTCAGTCATAACAGTGCAACGACACTTCAGGACGAAGTTCAACAAAGATCCACCAACTGCTAACTCCATTCGGCGATGGTATGCGCAGTTTAAAGCTTCTGGATGCCTCTGTAAGGGGAAATCAACGGGTCGGCCTGCAGTGAGCGAATGAACGGCTGAACGCGTGCGGGCAAGTTTCACGCGTAGCCCGCGGAAAATTGGCTCGTGCCACAACTGGAGACCGACAGCGCCGACTTCATCTTTCAACAGGATGGTGCTCCACCGCACTTCCATCATGATGTTCGGCATTTCTTAAACAGGAGATTGGAAAACCGATGGATCGGTCGTGGTGGAGATCATGATCAGCAATTCATGTCATGGCCTCCACGCTCTCCCGACTTAACCCCATGCGATTTCTTTCTGTGGGGTTATGTGAAAGATTCAGTGTTTAAACCTCCTCTACCAAGAAACGTGCCAGAACTGCGAGCTCGCATCAACGATGCTTTCGAACTCATTGATGGGGACATGCTGCGCCGAGTGTGGGAGGAACTTGATTATCGACTTGATGTCTGCAGAATCACTAAAGGGGCACATATCGAACATTTGTGAATGCCTACAAAAACTTTTTGAGTTTTTGTATGTGTGTGCAAAGCATTGTGAAAATATCTCAAATAATAAAGTTATTGTAGAGCTGTGAAATCGCTTCAATCATTTGTAATAACCCTGTATATTAAAAGAAAAATTCACTTGAGAAAACTAAAGAGTTTCAAAGAGAATGAACAACAGGTCAGTACCAACTTTCTGGTAGTGATATTCTAGTACCACCTACAGACATCTTTAAAAGTATCACTAGTTTTTCCTTTCAGAGCAATTGGTTTCTACCTGAATTAGGAAAGGACAGGTTGGTGAAGGTTAGAAAGATGCAACAGGCTACTCACCCCCCAGTAGAGGCACCCACTTGTTGTGAAGACAAGGGGAAAGATAGCTGAAGGGGGAATGTCAGAGAGTGTAGACTAAAGATACTATATTGTTATGCACAGTCATTTTCTGTCCAGAGATGCAGTAGTTCCCCATTCTGTCCTTTTATTATCTCTGCTCTGAAACTGGCACAGTGATTGCCAATGTGCCACTTTTTATGAGCAACTCTCTTTGAGATCTCCCCTTCTTTGTTTAACCTTGTCGTCACAGTAGGTGGGGGTCCCTCTTACAATGGAGTCTGAGTGACATGCAGCTTCTCACATACATGTAGGGCCACCACTGTCAATGGCTGCTTGGGCCCAACTGTGGGCTGCGCCTGCGTCTGATTAGAACAGCATTCTGGAGTGTGTGGCAGGAGTGAAGAGGAGGTACAGGAGGGGGGAGAGGGAGGGATGACAGAGCAGGGATGCAGGAAGATGTTGTGCTGCTATGGGAGTGAGCATGGACGTGCTGGGGACAAGATGTAGAGTTAAAATAATGTGCTGAGGGAGGGCGAAGGGAAGAGGGGAGAGGCGCGACGTTGAAAAGGGGAAAAGACTAACTGGAGCATTGTTGAAATACAAGGTGCAAAGTGCTGGAGTGGGAACAGGGAAAGGGGTGGGGCAGAGGGGAGTTACTAGAATGAAGGGTATTTTGTAGGGAGAGTGCCCACTTGCACCCCTCAGAAAAGATGGCGTTGGTACGAAGAATCCAGATGGCAGAGCAGACACTTAGGTGAAGCACATCGTGTTGGGAAAAATGTTCAGAAACTGGTCGTCTAGCTGTCTCTCAGCAGTGGACATTCATGCTGACAAATGGTCTGTTAGCTGTAATGCCCACATAGAAAGCAGCACAGTGGTTGCAGCTTACTCTGTATATCACATGACTGCTTTCATAAGCAGCCCTACCTCTGGTGGGATAGGTGATGCCTGCGACCAGACTGGAGTAGGTCGAAGTGGCAGGATGTATACAAAAGGTTTAACATCGAAGTCTACTGCAGGGATATGTGCCAGAAGTAAAGCAGTTGAAAGCAAGGATAGAGTGGGGAAGGGCAAGAATTTTTCGTAGGTTCAGTGGGCGGAGCAGTATCACTGTGGGTGGAGTGCAGAGGATAGTGAGTATGATATTCCTTATTTCAGGCACGTTGAGAGGTAGTCAAAACCCTGGTATGGCATGTGATTAATATGCTCTTTAGTGGTTCTGAATCATGAGAGGAGGGCCCCTTTGTGGCCAGACAGTGGGCATGAGAGCGGTGGTAGTTCTGTGAAGGCCTCAGTGAAACATTTGGCATATCTGGAGAGGGACTGCTCAGTACTACAGATGCAGTGACCACGAGTCATTAGGCTGTAAGGGAGGGACTTCTTGGTATGGAATGCTAAGCCACACAAGGTGCTCCACGGCCTGCAACAACTGGATCCTTTCTACCAACACCAGCTTTTCTGAATTATGCTGTTCTTACTATTTATCCTTCATTCTCATAAACTCTCTGGTCTCAACCTTTGCTAATCTCTGTACTCCACCCCCTTCCCTGCTCCCAGTCCAACAATACGTACACCTTCTATTCCATCAATAGATCTACTTGTCTTACCCCCTTTTCTATGTTTCTCCTCTTCCCTTTTCTCTCCCTCAATAAAGCCTCCCCACTGTGTATCCTGCCCCCCCCCCCCCCCAATGTCCTAGATTGCTCACACAGCAGCACATCATCATCTCCCCCCCCCCCCAACCCTGCTATCCCTCCCCTCAGCCCCATGCCACCTCCTTACACTACCACCCACCCTGGACTGCTATTCTCAACAGATGCAGGTCCAGCCCAGTCAGGCCCAAGTAGCAACAGACAGTGGTGTGTGTGTGTGTGTGTGTGTGTGTGTGTGTGTGTGTGTGGTTTCTGATTCTGAAGAAGGGCTTTTTTTGTCAGAAAGCTAATAGTTTAGTAACAATATCATTTACAGAAAGCGTCAATCAAAAGAACAATGCAAAAAATATAAATAAAACAAATTGTATGCAGCAGCACACAAACCAATAACTTGTAAAGTTGTGGAGGTATTTCTGGAAGTGTAAACAGTAGTAAATACTTTGTAAGTAAAGCCGAGATTCTGATGCAAATAACCGAGTGTAAGGTTACCAGAAAGTTACAAGGAGACAGAAAGCCTGGTCTCGCTGGGATAGGGACGTGCAATAGCATGCCACTTCCACAATTCTGAGAGGCTTGCTGGCCCACATCAAATCAGCCCGGCGTATTAACTATAACGGCTCGTGTGCTGCACAACCTGGACATGGTTTTCAGCAGTTTCCCCTCATGCAGGTAGGTGAATACTGGGCTGATATCCATGTTCCACCTCAGTTACAGGATTAACATATGCCTGGAATGGTTTTCAAGCAGTTTCCCCTCATGCAGGTAGGTGAATACTGGGCTGATATCGATGTTCCGCCTCAGTTACAGGATTCATATACATGTTGAAAACATTCACATATTTTCACACAGGATAACAGTAGACTAACACTGCCAAATACAGATTAATATGTTGACCCCATGAGGACATGGGATCAAGGTCAGGAAATAGAAGAAATGCCTGGTCAGTACTTAACCAGAACTGTCAATAGGTGAAATTCTATATACTGTTGATAGAGATGCACAAAAGTAGAAATGTTATACTAATTCTGAGAGAGCCTATATCAAATATTAAACAAGGAGAGATAAAGGATGCTGCAGATAGGAAAAACAGCTAAGGATTCAGAAAGGGAAAGAGCTGTAAGGCAGTCTTCAACTGCAGAAAAACCAACATCCAAAAGATGGGCAACAATGGCCACAGTTACGAGAGAAGCAGTACTTTTGAACATATTGTTATGTCCATCATCTACATCTACATTCTTCACAAAAACTGTTTTCATTCAAACTACTTTACTTATTCTGGATTAATAAAACAAAGCAGCACTTACTGGTGAATAATCCAATTTGTTTTCCTTAAGGAAAGTTGTAATTCCTTTTGCTTTTAAATAATGAAAACGCAATCGAAATAGGTCCACCTCTCTGGCAATAAACCACCGCCTCAAGTCTTCTGACCGACAGTATGCAAGCCGTAAAAGGTAATGAGATATATGATCCTTTCTTCTGGCTTCCACTTCCAGTTCTGACTGACCATCACCTTCACTACCTTCCTGAAATTAGAAAATTAACCCTGTGTGCATCACATTTAGAAAAAAAACTGGAGAAAATTTTTTTGTGATGAATATTTACTGTTTATGTTGCACGTATGCCATATCCATTGCCAAAGTTCTTTTCAAGCTATTGGTTAATAAATAAAATAATGATTCCAAATCATTAGAAATTACATAATAATTACTCAAAAAATGCATACATAACTGTACTGTAAACTTACCATATTTCTTTCCCTTGCCCTTGAGGAACTACGTGAAGTTGGTTCCATAACTTTAAAGTTTGGAAGGTAGGAGACGAGGTACTGGCAAAAGTAAAGCTGTGAGTACCGCGCGTGAGTCGTGCTTCGGTAGCTCAGATGGCAGAGCACTTGCCCGCGAAAGGCAAAGGTCCTGAGTTCGAGTCTTGGTCGGGCACACAGTTTTAATCTGCCAGGAAGTTTCATATCAGCGCACACTCCGCTGCAGAGTGAAAATCTCATTCTGGAAACATCCCCCAGGCTGTGGCTAAGCCATGTCTCCGCAATATCCTTTCTTTCAGGAGTGCTAGTTCTGCAAGGTTCGCAGGAGAGCTTCTATAAAGTTTGGAAGGTAGGAGACGAGGTACTGGCAGAAGTAAAGCTGTGAGAGCCTGGCGTGAGTCATGCTTCGGTAGCTCAGATGGTAGAGCACTTGCCCGCGAAAGGCAAAGGTCCCGAGTTCGAGTCTCGGCCGGGCACACAGTTTTAATCTGCCAGGAAGTTTCATATCAGCACGCACTCCGCTGCAGAGTGAAAATCTCATTCTGGAAACATCCCCCAGGCTGTGGCTAAGCCATGTCTCCGCAATATCCTTTCTTTCAGGAGTGCTAGTTCTGCAAGGTTCGCAGGAGAGCTTCTGTAAAGTTTGGAAGGTAGGAGACGAGGTACTGGCAGAAGTAAAGCTGTGAGTGCCGGGCGTGAGTCGTGCTTCGGTAGCTCAGATGGTAGAGCACTTGCCCGCGAAAGGCAAAGGTCCCGAGTTCGAGTCTCGGTCGGGCACACAGTTTTAATCTGCCAGGAAGTTTCATATCAGCGCACACTCCGCTGCAGAGTGAAAAATCTCATTCTGGTAATATTTCTATTCCATTAAATGGCACAAAACGCATATACTATATTTACAGATTTATTTATTCCTATTCAAGAATTCATCTATGGTACAGGAGTAGTTGTCAAGGATATATGATTTCAATTTATTTTTGAAGCTATCACTGCTGTCTGTCAGACATTTTATTTCATCTGGCAATTTGTCGAAAATTTTTATAGTAGCATATTTTACCCCTTTCTGTGCCAAAGATAGGTTGAGTAATATATAGTGTAAGTCTTTCTTTTTTCTGGTATTACAATTATGAATGTCACTGTTGTTTTTAAACTGGCCCATGTTGTTGAGAACAAATTTCATTAGAGAGTAAATGTACTGTGAGGCTGTTGTAAGAATTCCCAATCTTAAAAGATGCCTACAAGATGTGTCACTATGAACCCCACACATTATTCTAACCACTTTCTTCTGAGCAGAGAATGCTTTTTGTCTATATGTTGAGTTGCCCACAAAATATTATTCCGTATGACATCAGAGAGGGAAAGGAGGCAAAGTACGTTAGCTTACTAATTTCTATATTCTTAAAATTGGCAATTATTCTCATTGCAAAAGTTGCTGAACCTAGTCGCTTTAGAAGATCCAAAATATGAATTTTCCAATTAAGATTCTCATCTATATGTACACCTAAAAAACTTTGTATGCTCTACCTTGCCTACTGACTTCTGTTGATGTGTTATATTTATTGAAGGAACTGTACTTTTTGCACAGAAAATTGGATGTACTGTGTTTTTTCAAAGTTTAGAGCAAGCCCATTTGCAGAAAACCAATTAATGACTTATCCAAAGACCTTACTTGTATCATTTTCAATTGGAGTTTCTTTTACCGGATTAATAATGATGCTTGTATCATCAGCAAACAGTGTCAGTTCAGCTTCCTGTTTCAGTTAGGAATGGAAGTCGTTCACATGCATCAAGAACAGAAGGGGACCCGTGATTGAACCCTGTGGAACACCTAGTATTATTTTGCCCCAGTTAGATGAAGTTATTTAAAGACTCTATTATGTGGACAGTGAAATTGTATATTGCTGTCTCAGTGGAACAGCATTTTTGAAATCCGAACAGTGATTTACTAAGTATCCCATTACTGTTGAGATGGTTAACCACTCGAGTACATTACTTTCGCGAAGTTTTTGAAAATGCTGTAAGCAAGGATACTGGACGATAATTATTGACATCTGTGGTGTCCCCCGTTTTGTAGAGCGGCCTGACAATGGCATATTTTAACCTCTCTGGGAAAGTACTTTGAGTTAAAGATGCATTACATATGTGACTCCAAACATCAGCTGTTTTAATATCTTATTAGAGATGTCATCTGCTCCAACAGAACATTTATTTTTCAAAGATTTGATAATTTTACTTATTTCACAAGGGGTTGTTAAGAGAAACTTAATCTGACTTTTTTTTTTTTTTCAAAACAGACTCTTCCATGTACTGCCTGGCTTTTTATTTTGAACTGTTCTCACCAATTTTTTCTCCTAAACTTAAGATATGGTTGTTAAATACATCAGCTACTTGTGTACTGTTGGTTAGGATGGTCTTGTTCTCCATAATAGTAATACTACCTACCCCAGTGGTTACTTTTCCTTTCTCCCTTCTAACAACATTCCATATTGATTTTGTTTTATTGCCGGAGTTGTTAATTTCTTTTCTAACATACATATTTCTTCATTTTCTTACAACTTTTCTCAGTATGTTACAATAGTTTTTATAGTGTAAAACAACTTCTGAATCTATACTAGTTCTCGCTGTCTCATAAAGTTTTCTTTTTCTTTCTGAAGACACTTTAATACCTGTAGTAATCCAAGGTTTCTTTGAAAAGTGTGTGGTGTTACTGTGGTGTCACCGCCGGACACCACACTTGCTAGGTGGTAGCTTTTAATCGGCCACGGTCCATTAGTACATGTCGGACCCGCGTGTCGCCACTGTCAGCGATCGCAGACCGAGCGCCACTACACGGCAGGTCTAGAGAGACGTACTAGCACTCGCCCCAGTTGTACGACTTTGCTAGCGACTACACTGACAACACTTTTCTCTCATTAGCCGAGAGATAGTTAGAATAGCCTTCAGCTAAGTCCATGGCTACGACCTAGCAAGGCGCCATTAACCATTTCTAGAGAGAGTCTCACTTGTATCATCAAGAACGCTGTATACAAATGATGGATTAAATTTAAGTATTCCAGCAGTTACCTACTTTTCTTTATAGCATTCATTACGTATCCTGTTTCAGACCTACCGCCCACCTGCGTGAGTTGACACATGCATTTCGGCCTCCTTCTCTAGCTATATAGCAGTTACATTTAGTAATTTTCTTTGGGAAACAATGTTCAAAAATGGATATAAATTTATCAAGAAATATGTTGCATTTATCATTAGTCTTTGGCTCATTTATACATCTCACCAATTACCATGTCTTAAGCTTTCTTTGAAGTGCTCTATAGATATCGGGTTGAGCGACCTTACACTTTTACTTAATGGTTTCCAAACTGTACATCCTGTTAGGTTTTGTAAGTCAATCAGTTGTGCATCATGGTCTGACAATCCATTTACCACAGGGAAAGCGTGTGTTTGTTTTACATCCTCGTTCTGTACAAATACATCAACTATTAGTGTGCTACTGTCTTGAGCTATACGTGTATGGAAATTGATCACTGATTCTAAGTTATATGTTGTTAATTACACTTCTAGTTCATTTTTCCTATCAGAATTACTTAGAAAGTTTACATTGAAATCACTACAGATTAATAACTTCTTATTTTTGTCTGACACGCAGCATAATAGAGAGTCGAACATTTTTATGAATAGCTCCCAGTTTCTAATGGGGACCTGTACACTGTTGGTAATATCAATACTACATTATCTAGCTGAAGTTCACATGCACAAACCTCAAAGTGCTGATCAACACAAAATTTGCTTACTTGTACAGTTTTGCATTTATATCCTTGTTTTATGAAAATGGCAACTCCTCCCTTATCCATCCTAGATCTACAAGTATAAGATGCTACATTATACCCACTTATATCGACACTATCCATGCCCACCGTTACATGGTGTTCAGACAGACAGAGTATATCAATCTCATTCTTATTTTTGAGATCATCTAAAAAACACTAATAGCTCATCTACTTTATTTTTTATTCCCCTGATATTTTGATGTAGGAAGTTGATACTGTCCTTAGCTTTACCCCTATTTACTGTACATGAAGTTTCTTTTATTCTACTTATCTTGACTGTCATCTGTCTGGACTTTGGCTTTAACCTAAAAAATCTGTCTGCCTGGCCCCATTAACCACAGGGATCACCCCTTGTGTGACTGTGGACCCCCTTACAGTTTCTGCTAATAGAGAAGCTAACTTATTTTTCCCCATCCTCTAAGTGCAGGCCATGGTGTAGTGTATCCCCACCTACCATCAACACTTACGTGAGATTTTGCCAGTGTCTGGAGCATCCTGTTCAGCTCAGTGTTAACATGCCTTACAGCAGTGTTTACCCAGGGCTGATCATGGCACTGAAAGACCTCCACAAAGCCCACATTTGTGTGCTCAGTTTCTGCTGCTATTTTATCAACGTCACTCCTAATACTGTATCTTGGATTCATAGCCAGGCTGTTTCCTGCTCCCCAACTATAATTACCTGATCTTCCTTCTCAAAGTCCCTGCATAGCTGACCTAAGTTTTCTGTCACCTGGCTAAGGCTAGCACTTGGTTTCACTAAACTTGTGACCTGGTACCCTGCACCTAATTTTGCCTGAAGCTGCTGGCCCAAACTCCTTCCATGACTGCTGCCTATAAGCAGTATTCTTCTCTTCCTATTTTTGTTTCATCCCAACCTGTCTTTTTCTTTAAGCTAATATTCGGCTTCAACCTACTTTCAACTACATCTGGATGAGGCCTTTCCTTCACTTCAGATAGCAAGCCGAACTGATTTACCAATTGAATTTCTGGAATTTTTTCAAGTGTTTCCATATTTCACCCTTTGCTTGCTATCTTTTCTCGGTCTCATTTTCCTCCCTTAACCTACATAATTCAAAGTTCGGATTTTCTAATTCAGCCTTAAGGGCACAAATTTTGCCTCCTATTCAGTGATTTTTCTGCCCTTTCTACATAACCCACACTGCCATGGAAGAGCCTCATTTTCTACCCTCGTTTCCTCACCACTACATCCGCCCCAATGAAGCCCTAATTTACAGTCTACACAGAACACTCCCTCTTTCAAATTTCTATGGCAACCACCACATTTGTCACACATGGTTTGATAGACAAACTTAACACAAAAGCAGAGAATAAGTTGGACGAGACCACATTAGTTTCGTAACCTGTAGCCTACTAATTCTTAAATAAACACTAATGTAAACAAACTTTTAAATTTACTTCCGAAAGTTTTAACTGCCTAGCTCTGTATGACCGACATGAATTAATTTGACTTTGAAGCGATAACTCTGGTCAAAAATGAAAATCTTCACTCGCGCGAAATTTACACCTAAAAAACATAAACAAAACTAGCGACTGCCGGCCTTTTACAAAATACTTCCTTTTTGATCTAAATACAGTCAGAAAGGCTAAACCTTCAACAGATAGCCTAGAGAAGAAGTATATACACTAGTCTAAAATGTAATTTAACTAAATTAGCTCTTATTTCAATATTAATCACTTAACTTAGCGAGAGCTTCGTTTACGCGTGTCTGCCTAACAAATGCCTGTAAAATTTCCTTTCTCTTTTTAGCTAGGTCTATGAAGGAAATTGCCATCTTCGCCGACAAAATGGGAAATCTACCCAATATACAATGATAAGTAAAAACATTATATGCACTTGCTTAATGTCATCTTGGCCCACCTTTGGAACGCAATACAGCAATGATTCAGAGGGAATGAATTTGATAAATTCTTGGTAAGTTTTCACAGGTACGCAGCATAAGACTTCAACACACAGATCATGCAATTCCCCATCACGAGTTGGTAGTTTGTGGTTGCGGAGCTGGTGCCTGATAATATCCCTGATATATTTGAACGGGTTCAGATCAGGTGAATCTGGTGGCCTAGACATCAGCCTTGCTCTATCATGCTCTTCAAGCCACTTTAGCACAATTTTGGCCTTGTAACAGGGAAAGCTAACATGATGAAAGATGCCAGTACTTTTGGGAAAGACATCAAGCATGAAGTAATGCAGATGACCTGCAATAATGTTCATGTAGTCCACAGTTGCCATGGTGCCTTCAATTGCTACCACATATCACATGGAATCCCAGGTGGACACCCACCATAACTTAGCACTTCCCCCACCAGCCTGAATCTGTGGCGAATTGCATATTCTGAATGGCAGTTTGGGTGGATGTGAGCATATCCAGACACAACCCTTGACCTGGTATAACAACAGATGTTATTCCACCAACCAGATGATGCAGGTGGGCTGAAGGGGGTGCTCCAAAACATTTATACTTGCACCAACAACATACTCTACCAACCAGACTTGCCACAGAACACTGTCTAGCCCGCTCTATGGAGTGGGCAAGCCTCCAACCTCCACATTCTGTGATGAGATTTGAGCAACCAACATCTTGTTGTTGACTAGTGGTTTCACCATCTTTCAACCACTTTTGATAGTTGCTCACAACAATAGCATGTGAACAGCATTGTCGGTTCTGGGATGATCATTCCCACGCATCAGGAGATAACAATCTGCTCTTTGTCAAAGTCGTCTCCATTCATCTCTGCACGGGTACTATACACTCTGCACAGCAGTGGTCATAATGTTTCGTCTCACTGGTGTAAGTTTCAATTTTGTCTAAACCATACTTTTTAATTATTTTCAGTTCTATCTCTAATCAAATATTTGTTACATCTCCTTGCATCCTGTCGAAGACATTTCTGTTAAGTTCTCATATTGTATTCTTATTATTATTTACTGGAAAGTGGCACCTTCTCTTCTGTATGTGACTCCACTCAATTTGAGATTCTCACTTCATATGTCTCTTTCATACCGACAAAGGTTTTTTTTTCCAATCTTTGATAAGTATTTGCCACATCTGTACAAATCTTCACTTTTCAAGGTACTGAACTTGTTGCCTCATTTAATCTGTGTAACCTTTCTATTATGAAATAAATTCTCATAATCTATATTTCCGATTTCCTGCATTTTGAGTTTGTTTCTTTGTAGCTACAGTATGTCAAGAAAAGTATTACATATTTTCAGAGGCAGTAGTATGGAACAAAGCAAGACAGAAATGTGTAGTAAACATGGGCCCTAAAATGTACACCTTTTAGAGTTAAGAGCATTAGGTCATCTTCATTACTGTGAAGCACGCCTCTTTGACTGTAATAAAAAGTAGCACAGGAGTTGGGTTTTTTAAGTCAAATTTCTTGTTTATTTAGCCAGTTTTCAAGTAGCGAGGTAGATGGCCTTAAGTCATCGTCTCATTTTTCTCAGTCCGCTACACCCAATTATCTGTTACCCGAACTGCAATACAAATGTCCCAGAAACTTACAAATGGAATTAGGTTATCTGAGAGTACTATCAGTTATACACTAAACTATCACGACCCTGAGAATTCAGTGAGACATGTGGATAACACTATGGATAACATGCTTATCAGGTGTCAACGGGGCTCTCAAATTCTCCAGTCAATATTGTCATTTAGCATTCAGTCAGTTTAATGTGACTTGTAAAGAACTTACATTTTGAGAGTAGCAGGCATTAGCACTAATCATGTTGCTACAAGGCTGGATGGTGGTCAAGCTATCTTTAGATAAACCACTGGATGTGAAAATGGAAGATATGGATGTACCAAACTGTATAACATCACCCACATCTGGTGAGGGCACCTGCAGTGGAACGTTCACCGACATTGTAAACAATAATGTGAAATTTCTTACCATGTAAATATGAGTGTGCCCAACAGCTGACTTGCTCTTAGTTGTTGTTATCTGATTTCTCTTCTACAATGAACTATAACAGCTGCTGCTGTTTACCTGACCTGATTCCGCCTTACATGGTTTCCACCACCACGATCCTTAAGTCGAAAGTTGCTTAATATTATAATTTCAATGTGAGTGCACAATGCGGTAGAAGTGCTTGGACTTCATTAAATTTCAGTCAGAAATCACTGCTTATTAATTTCTAACAGGAAGTAAGGCTTACATTGTTTCCTATCAAAAACTATCATTGTTGGTTTCTGAACTAGTATCACATTGTCTGTTGTTACAGGAGGTACATTTGTGTTCAGTATATGTTGTTGGCCCTAATGTGAGGGTTACAATGCTATCTGTATTGGTCCATCACAAAGTTATCCAGCTGCATTGTATTAATGACTGCACTGGACACTGGGTTCTATCCGCATTGGTCCTAATACATATTAACACAGTAACAATCAGCACCCTTATTTCTGAATAGTAGTCCAGTATTCTGGAGAAATATATTGTAACAATTTGCCTGGTGACTGGTAACATAATCGTGAAATGTTAATAATTTAAAGTTTTTAATTTAAATACACCTCTCTAGCCATTTCTCCTATGTATCAAATATCTGGAGTCTGATACTATATTAATGTTAGCTTTGTATGACAGTACTCTTTGCAAAAGAGCCACTATTCTTGTAATACACACACAATTAATTTACTGCACACTTGTATAAATTTGTGGTAGTAGACAACTACAATCAATCCAATTAAAAAGCAGCATATCTTTCTAAATGAGTTAAAGATTTATTTTCCCTTTTTAAAAAGAGAGAGAGAGAGAGAGAGAGAGAGAGAGAGAGAGAGAGAGAGAGAGAGAGAGAGAGAGAGAGAATTACATTTAAAGCAGCAGAGAATCATTCACAGCATATGTGTAACAATGGAAAGCACAGAAGCAGTTCTATTAGTAAAACACTATAGGCAACTGAGGTATTTGTACAATCTGAACAGTTACATACTGCAAGTCGGGGAAAAGCCTTTATGCCCTGTTTCTTGATCTCCGCGACAATTTTTTTCCTCCAGTCTTCAGAATATTTAGGAACATTCTTTTGAAGATTTGCTTGATCTATAATCCTTAGAACTGAAAATAAAAAAAAGGAGGGATGTCATTAAGCAATATGTTTACTTCACCTGAGAGGATTCATTTATAGTGTAAAGGAACTGCACTAGAACAGGACTTCCTTATTTGGTGACAGGTAGTATAAATTAATGGTGAAAGGAACAGAAGATTTTGGGTGGATAGGAAGGACTTTTCTAAGTAGTTCTTAAACAAGTTTGTAGAGGAAGAAGGCTTATCACTGACTGTCACAGTGTTACCAACTTAAAAGGATGATAAGGGTAGATGAATGTAGTCACCCAAACTGGTATGCATGTAAGTAATGGAGTCACCACTTGGTGGGACATTGGAAAAGGTGAATTTTCATGGCAGTGAGACCGTGGGTACTAATGAGGCATGTCATGTGAACCTTCTTCTGGACTGTCGAAAAGAACTCTCCCACTTCACACAAATTCTTAAATGCTCACCCACTCCACACAAATTTTTAAATTCTCTTCTGGTACAATTATGTTGAGAGTTCCACAATTTGTTTGGTTCCATGGCTAAGATACACACTCTACATTTCTCTGAAACCATTAACAGTCTTCTCCTGATCAGCCATGTCAAATTCTCAATGAGGACTTTTACTCACATCAAAACCACTACCTTCCAGCAGTAGTACCACTTCAACAATACCACACCTTTTATACTAAAATTATCCCATGTAAAGCCTTGGTAATCACATTAATTATATCTATTTTGATCATCAGTGTCAGTCCTAATATTCTTGTAACCCCTCCCCTCTTTCCCACTTCTTTTTCATAAAAGAGGGTTGACAAGTTTTTCATAAATATTTGTGCTTTTTTTCCCAGGTAATTCACCATTACTCACAAGTCCATTTGCTGAATATTACTTCTGACCCATCTGCTAAACTTTTTAGACAGGAGAAATTAAACAAAAATCTAGGAAAGCTATGGGGAGGGGGGGGGGGGGGGGGGGGTTTGAGGGGGAAAAAATCAGGATGTTCTCGACAAGAAGGAGACAAAATTAGAGCTAGTAACATAAGTGAGAAAAGTCACTTAAAGTGTTGTAAATTAAATAGTAGGTTGTGTGAAGTTTAAAGGAAACAAAGTAGGGGTTGGGAATTATGTAAGTGAGCTGTGATGTATCCTAAAAGTTGTTGTGATGGTAGAACACCCAAGGTTAGTTTAACTGCATTATTGTTGGGAAATCAGATAGCAGCACTGGTGACAAGATTGGAAGAAGTTAAGCAAAATAATTAGAAAATTAAGTGGTGTTAAAATAAGATAAGAATAACGGGCACAACAACAGCGAAGAAGAAAAATAAATTACATTCTATTAAGTAGATAGAGAGAGAGAAATGATTTGTACAATTATTCTACATCTACATCCATACTTTGCAAGCCACCTGACGGTGTGTGGCGGAGGGTACCTTAAGTACCTCTATCGGTTCTCCCTTCTATTCCAGTCTCGTATTGTTCGTGGAAAGAAGGATTGTCGGTATGCTTCTGTCTGGGCTCTAATCTCTCTGATTTTATCCTCATGGTCTCTTCGCGAGATATATGTAGGACGGAGCAATATACTGCTTGACTCTTCGGTGAAGGTACATTCTCGAAACTTCAACAAAAGCCCGTACCGAGCTACTGAGCGTCTCTCCTGCAGTCTTCTACTGGAGTTTATCTATCATCTGCGTAACACTTTCGCGATTACTAAATGATCCTGTAACGAAGCGCGCTGCTCTCCATTGGATCTTCTCTATATCTTCTATCAACCCTATCTGGTACGGATCCCACACTGCTGAGCAGTATTCAAGCAATGGGCGAACAAGCGTACTGTAACCTACTTCCTTTATTTTCGGATTGCATTTCCTTACGATTCTTCCAATGAATCTCAGTCTGGCATCTGCTTTACCGACGATCAACTTTATATGATCATTCCATTTTAAATCATTCCTAATGCGTACTCCCAGATAATTTATGGAATTAACTGCTTCCAGTTGCTGACCTGCTATTTTGTAGCTAAATGATAAGGGATCTATCTTTCTATGTATTCGCTGCACATTACACTTGTCTACATTGAGATTCAATTGCCATTCCCTGCACCATGCGTCAATTCGCTGCAGATCCTCCTGCATTTCAGTACAATTGTCCATTGTTACGACCTCTTGATACACCACAGCATCATCTGCAAAAAGCCTCAGTGAACTTCCGATGTCATCCACAAGGTCATTTATGTATATTGTGAATAGCAACGGTCCTATGACACTCCCCTGCGGAACACCTGAAATCACTCTTACTTCGGAGGGCTTCTCTCCATTGAGAATGACATGCTGTGTTCTGTTATCTAGGAACTCTTCAATCCAATCACACAATTGGTCTGATAGTCCATATGCTCTTACTTTGTTCATTAAACAACTGTGGGGAACTGTATCGAACACCTTGCGGAAGTCAAGAAACATCTACCTGGGAACCCGTGTCTATGGCCCTCTGAGTCTTGCGGAATAATAGCGCGAGCTGGGTTTCACACGATCGTCTTTTTCTAAACCAATGCTGATTCCTACAGAGTAGATTTCTAGTCTCCAGAAAAGTCATTATACTCAAACATAATACGTGTTCCAAAATTCTACAACTGATTATTACTGAAATGTGGATGAAGAGGAAAACCAGAAAAGATTGGTATATAAATAGAAGATGAAGTACATTATTCACAGAGCAGTAAGCCATGAGGTGATTACTACTGACTGGGGTGAAAGTGTTGAGACTATTTGCCAAAAATTTAAACTTAATGAATTGTGATGTTCATCCCGACCATTTTTGTAAAGGCTCTGAAAGACTTCCCATCACACAGGTAACAAAAGGAAGAAATGACATGATGCTACAGGGAAATCTGGGATGGTATCTCTCTCTCTCACACACACACACACACACACACACACACACACACACACACACACAGTCACTGTCATCACTGGGATTTCAGATCGGCATCAGTGCCTGGAGACTACAGTGGCCGTGTGTGTGTGTGTGTGTGTGTGTGTGTGTGTGTGTGTGAGAGAGAGAGAGAGAGAGAGATGTGGTGAGCAGCAATCTACGTTAATTGATATTGCTAAAGGGAGGGGTATGGAGGTCTGACAATGGGTTTTATAAACGGGCAATTTACCATTCCAACTGGCTCGCCTTCCAATGCAACACTTGTATCAGCTACGTTACCACATTACCACTCCTTCTGCCCTTTCCCTGTCACTTGGATTCACAGCCATTTCTACAGTCTCACCTAAAGCAAACCTGGCTCCGTCAGACTCTTTACTGGATTCCCACCCATCCTCCCCACTGGCCAATTCCGTTTCCAGATTGCTTTCTTCTAATATTCATAATAATTCCGCATCCATTAGTTTTTGTACGTTTATTGTGTCCCATATTTTACGTTTCTTAGGTTCTGAAGGGTCCGCTGTGTCGCAATTGTTTTCCATTTTCAGTCCCACAACAGAGAAAAACTATACGGAAAAAACGCGAACCGCATCTGTAAAAATTGAAAACAATACATTATTACAGTGCCTGCGCAATAAACCACACTAAATGGCTGTGCCTGACTAAACCATGGTGCCTCGCAACAGCCGAGTCCATCGCCGCGCAGGCGCATCCACAGCATGTGCACCAGTATCGGCTGGGTGCACTGGTGCGCCGGGGGCACCAAATGTGTTAAAATAAGGTGTAAACTAAATCACAGTGCCAGCGAGTCATACTGCAACAGTGCTACTGCTCTGAAACTCTGGTACAGTAGCCATGAAACATGTTTGTGTTGTAAGCTCATTAGATGTCATGGTAAATCAACACATATTTGTCAATTAAAAAATCGTACAGAATGCAACAGGTTATGTCTGCCATGGGCTTAATAAATGTATACGTTATTATAGTGATACAACATAATACATTAAAAACACTAATAAATTTTAAATTGTTAAAAAGGAAATAGTTAAGTGATAATATGTGATTATGATATGCTCTTGTGGTCTGTTTAGATAAAAAAAATAACAACATACGCAAGGAGAACCTGCCTTATGGAGCTAACAAAATAATACAAAATTGATAAAATAATTAGGAAAATAAGCCAAATAAATGAAACAAATGACTGAAGTAAGTAATCAACATCCTGTGTTGGCGTAGCTGCCAGAATGCAGCATACACAAGAAGTCCGAGGAACTTAAACCGCCAGAGGGTCTCTTGTACCCTGCGACACACCATTCCAAGAAAAGAATAATAAAACACTGTACCAGTCACTCAATAAGATTAATATAGTATATTACTTAAACAGACAAGGGACAATCAAACATGAGAGTAATACAATCAATACAGGAAAATGAAGCAATTATGTAGTGTACTCTTATAATACATACTAATAAGACGAAGATGTTAATCAACATTGGAACACAAAAATTTCCATTCAAAAAGGTTAACTCATTAGATCCACCTTACAATTTAATAATATCTCAATTAAGGTACCTTTCAGTCTAGCCACTGCAAGTTCCTCAAATTCAGAAAGAGAAATAGTCATCAAAGGAGGCTTCCTATACAGCTGCACATCATGTGGATACAGTTCTGCCAGTCCATCCACGATGGCTTTTGCTACTCTTCTTTTCTTTCGTGATATATCCATGGTAACTGGTAAGAAAAATGTGGAAATTAATATTCGCTGCTCAATAATATGAAAATATACACTGATCAGCCAGAACATTATGACCACGAACCTCCAAGCGATATAAACCCATCCAGTTGACAGTAATGTCACCTGATGAGGAATAACAGCTAGTCAGAGACCCACACGATGCATGCAATATCAGTGAACATGCTGTACGTGTGTAGAATGAGGAAGGCGTGTGATCTATCCAAGTTTGACCAAGGGCAGACTGTGACTGCCTGGAGGCATGGAATAAGCATTTCAGAAACTGCGCGACTGAGTGTTCAAGAATTGCTTTGGTGAGTTTCTTCAACACATGGCTAAACAAAGGCGAAACCGTGTCCAGTCATTGTGGCATTGGGCAGTGACCTCTCACTGTAGATATTGGACGTTGCAGAATGGACACTCTGGTAAAATAGGACAGACAGTGCACTGTGGCAGAACTAACTTAAATGCTGGGCAGAGTACAAGTGTATCAACACACAGTGCACCAAACACTTCTAACAATGGACCTCTGCAGCCAACAACCCATGCATGTGCCAAAGTTAACACCACAACACTGGCAACTACAACTGAAAAGGACATGTGACCATCAGCACTGGAGGTTGGCGCAAAGGCAATTCATTGCACGGTCTGACGAATCCCAATATTTCTTCATCATGCTGATGGGAGGGCACGCATCCATCGTCTTCCGGGGGAACAGCTCCCCGACACATGTACTGCGGGACGATGACAACCTGGAGGCAGCTGTATTATGTTCTGGGGAACATTTACATGGGCATCCGTGGATCTAGTGGAGCTTGTGCAAGGTGCCATGACAGCCAAGGAGTATCTTACATGGTTGCAGACCATGTCCACCCCTTCATGATGATCATGTTTCCTCACAGAAATGTCATTTTTCAACAAGAAAATAAGCCACATCACAAATCCAGCAGTCTGAGAGTGGTTCAAGGAACACAGTGGTGAGTTCCAACTGATGTGCTGGCCTCCCGACTCACCAGATCTGAAGCCGATCGAACACACCTGGGATGTGATTGAATGTAGTATCAGAGCTCATTGCCACACTCCCTGGAATTCACGGGAATCAGGTGACACGTGTGCAGATGTACTGCTGACTTCCTCCAGGGACCTACCAAGGTCTCACACTGCTTCCATACCATGGTGCATCATTGTTATCCGTGAAAAAGGTGGACATACTGGCTATTACATAGGTGTTTATATAATGTTCTAGCTGATCAGTGTATTAGTAAAGCTATAAACAATGGAAAGTCCAAGATGGAATAACAACAATATGAGAAGGCTAGAATGCATTTTGTTATGTATAGGAGGCATTGAGCCACAGATACAAGGAAAAAATCTAGAAATATTTCACCTTTTGCATAAAGTATTTCTTCAGGAATAAAAAACCATCTCATATTCTCACAACAACTCACACACAGATTAGATTAGATTAATATTTGTTCCATAGATCATGAATACGACACTTCGTAATAATGTGGAACATGTAAGGTTAATAAAAGATGTCTGCACAAGATATTACATTACACAAAATATTGCATGACACTAATGTTTAAGTTGTTGTTGTTGTTGTTCCCCCTTAATTTATATCTAAAAATTCAGCCAATGAGTAGAAGGAGTTGTCATCTAGAAATTCTTTTAATTTATTTTTAAATGTTAGTTGGCTATCTGTCAGGCTTTTGATGCTGTTTGGTAGGTGACCAAAGACTTTTGTGGCAGCACAATTTACCCCTTTCTGTGCCAAAGTCAGATTTAACCCTGCATAGTGTAGATCATCCTGGTGTTATAGCTATGCACACTGCTATTACTTTTGAACTGGGTTGGATTATTAACAACAAATTTCATAAGTGAATATATATATACTGTGAGAATCCCTAGATCCGTAAATAGATGTCTGCACGATGACCGTGGGTGGGCTCCAGCAATTATTCTGATTACACGTTTTTGAGCAACGAACACTTTTCTACTCCACGATGAATTACCCCAGAATATGATGCCATACTAAAGCAGTGAATGAAAGTAGGCATAGCAAGCTAATTTACTGAGATTCTTTATCACCAAAATTTGCAATAACCCTAATAGCATACATAGCTGAACTCAGACGTTTCAGCAGACCATCAATGTGTTGCTTCCAGTTTACCCTCTCATCAATGGACACACCTAAAAAGGCCTCTTTAGTGGAGACAATGACCACGTATGTATGTGAGTTTTCTACTTCTGATGAAATACTTTGCACGATAGCTGAAATATTTCTAGCGTTCTTTTTCATTACGCCTATCTGTGACTCGACGACTCCACTATGTGGGGAGTAGCAATATATGCTTTTCATATGGTTGTTAGTGGAGCACTGGTTTTATGAGATATGCTATCCAGGATAACATTGAAGAATAACTTCTTACTAAGCATTTCAGAGCAATCACATTTCTGTGGTGTTTGTTGCTCAAATTATACAGTGTTATTCCTTTCCAGAACACCCTATAGTAAATTTAAGAAAAGCAAGATTCCACAACATACTGAGCACACAGAAGCTCACATTATCATACATTACCTGTTCCTGAAAGGAAAAATTGCTGCAAGTAGTCGTGATGAGCTTATTGCTATGCATAACGACAAAATACATCAAAGTATGACATTATGTTAATGTTTGCATAGGTGTTTATGAGGGCAAACAAGTTTCGAATATGACCTAAGAAAAATACTGACCAGCTCTCAGTGAGGAACCAGGGATTGCTACGGAAGTGAATGCCATGGATGTTTACGACTGTATCGTTTCTGAAGCCAAAAATAGAAAAGGTGCCCACTAGTAATGAGTGAATATAGGCCTAAAACAGATAGAAAAAAAATCTGCTTACCAAGAGGCAGCAGGAGAGAACACACAAGAGATGTGGAAATGTGTGAGCTTTCAGAGGTAGTGGGTCCTTCTGGCAGAAGGTTGAATGGAATAGAACAGGGATGAAGAAAGAGGATTGGTGAGGTTTTGGAACTGGGAAGAGTTCAGGAAAATTCACCCACGACCACAGATCAAGGGAGACTTATAGGACACAATGAAAATGAAAGACAAACTGTTGGACCCTCCACAGAACAAGATTTGAAAGCCACAGAACTTAAAAGTTGGAAGGGAAAACCAAACCCCGAAGATTCTTAAGAGTGGAAAACTAAGTGTATTACACATGGTAGACAGGTATTTGGAGGGGGGGGGGGGGGGGGTGGAGGAAGGCAAAATAATACAGGTCAGGAAACAAACAAAAAATGTAACCAGATAATGTTTCCTGGGTTTCTGATCGCCATGCTTAGTGTGCCATTAAGACCCAAAGACCAAGCAGCAAGCAAGTAATGGAACAGTGCCATAAAGTGGCTTGCAGAGTGTCGAAGACGTAGATGTAGGTGAAGCACTAACATGACCATTACAAGCAAAAATGCAAATAGTTTTATTTTAGTTTTTCACATGCTCTGTGGTCGCATTCACTGCAAGTTGCCAAGATGTGGAATGTGTCAGCAGGTACAAACCAGATACATTTTCTCCGTGAGACCAATGGCTACATGATGGCCATTTACATAAACAGATTAATTCTTAATCTACAACAAACACTGATAAACTTAATCTGACCTTTACTTCAGACCTTTATCTGCAAGAGTAAGTTAAGTTGTGAACAAAAGACACTTCGTACATAATGTGATATGTACAAATACTAGCAATTATTTATAAACTGTGTCTGATTTTTACAGCAATTTTCATAAGAGTGTAAATGTGCTGTGAGGCAGTTGTTAGTGTTACCTACATTTTTACACAGTGCCTGGTACTTGAAGTTCGAGTATGGACACCACGTTATTCCTTACATGACATTTCTGTAAGAGTACTTTGTGGCTGTGCATGGAACTGTGACAAAAAATTGTTCCATATGACATCAATAAATGGAAGTTTGAAAAGCTAATTTTCTAATGCTTCCATCTATATCTCCATTTATACTCTGCAAACTACCATGAAGAGCATGGCAGAAGCTACATCCTATTGTACCAGTTATTAGAGTTTCTTCCCATTCCATTCATGTATGGAGTGCAGGAAGGATTGTTTGAATGCCTCTACGCATGCTGTAATTATTCTAAGCTTATCCTCATAATCCCTTTTGATCAATATGTCTATATTGTAGTATATTCCTAGAGTTCATCATTTAATGCTGGTTCTTGAAACTTTGTTAGTAGACTTTCCCGGGATAGCTTACGTCTATCTTCAAGAGTCTGCCAGTTCAATTCTTTCAACATCTCACTGAACCTGTCCCATGGGTAAGACAAAACCAGGAACCATTTGTGCTGCTCTTCACTGTATACATTCAATATCCCCCATCAATCCCCTTCAGTAACTGCCACACACACTTGAGCAATAGTCTAGTCAGTTGAACGAGTGATTTGTAAGCAATCTCCTTTGTAGCCTTTGTAGTCTCATTGCACTTCCCCAGGATTCTATCAATAAACCGAAGTCTACCACCCACTTTATCCATGACTGAGTCTATATGATCATTCAATTTCATATCCCTACAAAGTGTTACACGACGGTGTCAGGTCTAGAAGTATGAAACCGGAATTTCAGTATAGATGGTGCTAGCCATCAGTGTAGAACCTGAGAGACTGCTCCGGCGGGGCCATCTGCTTCCTGTAACGGCTGACGAGGAATGTCAACACACCAAAACCCAAGTTCCATATATCGGTATCTGTTTCAAACCTGTGTAAACATGTCGAGTTTTGTGCCTACGAACTACATTTTGCGGACAGCAATGGTTTTCTGTTATCATTTGCAGAAAACTGCTGCAAAATCGCATCAAATGCTTGTCGAAGCTTTCAGCAAACATGCTCTTGGGAAAACAGTGTTCCAAGCAGTTCAAAAACTTCAAATAGGGTGATTTTGACATGAGAAACGACAAATGCAGGAAACCACCAAAAAGTTTGAAGACAAAGAATTGCAGGCCTAATTGGATGAAGATGATACTCAGACTCAACAGGAACTTGCGGAACATTGAATGTGATGCAAAAAAAATTTCTCTTCGGTTGAAAGCTACGGGGAAGGTGCATTTTTTTTCTTTTGTTTTGGTTTTAGGGCGCAAAACTGCTATGGTCATTAGCATCCGGTCGTTACTTAGGAAACAGTAAAAAACTGAAAATGGAAACCAGCAGCAATGGGAACGAAACTCAAAAAATTGGAGAAACTAAAAGCAGAAGGAAAGCTTAAAAATCCACTACAGAAAGGGGTTGGTATTCCCCAAAAAAAAACCTTAAAATGACTGACGTCATTTCACTGGCACTAATAAACTCGAGAACGCGATCGGCCGAGCGCGTGTCATCTGCTAAAACTGACAATATATCAGGCGACAGCTGTAGACGGGCGCGTAATGGAGGAAAGTAGGGGCACTCAATTAAAAGGTGTCTTACCGTCCACAGCTGAGAGCAGTGGGGACAGAGTGGGGGAGGATCGCCGCTTAAAAGATGTCGATGGCTAAAACGACAGTGGCCTATCCGGAGTCTAGTTAAAATTACCTCCTCCCGACGACGTGTTCGGGACGAAGAGGTCCAAGCACAAGGAAGAGCTTTCACGTCCCGCAATTTATTATGGGGAAGTGTCGACCAATGTGCGTGCCATAAAAGAACAACACGACGACATAAAATGCTCCATAGATCGGCGAAGGGAATCGATTGAATAGCTGGCCGAAGAAGAGAGAGACTGCAGCCTTGGCCGCTATATCGGCCGCCTCATTTCCACAGATACCAACGTGTCCCGGGAGCCAGAGGAACACCACCGAGACACCCCCCAGGTGGAGCAAGTGCAGACAGTCCTGAATCCGGTGGACCAGAGGGTGCACAGGGTAAAGAGCTTGGAGACTGAGGAGAAAGCTGAGAGAATCTGAACAGATAACATACTGTATCCGCTGATGGCGGCGTATGTAGTGGACAGCCTGGAGAACAGCGTAAAGCTCCGCAGTATAAACTGAACACTGGTCGGGAAGCCGAAATTGATTTGGGGTGTCGCCAACAATATAGGCACTCCCTACGCCAAACGATGTTTTTGAGCCATCAGTGTACATAAATGTGGCTTCCTTCATTTCTGCACATAGAGCAGAAAATGCCCGACGATAAACAAGTGAAGGGGTACCATCCTTGGGAAACTGACAAAGGTCATGGAGCAGGCAGATCCGGGGACGGAGCCAAGGCGGTGCTGTACCCCAAGTTGTCAAGAAGGTTATAGGAAAGCGGAAGGAAAGAGAATGGAGCAGTTGACGGAAGCGGACTCCCGGTGGTGGTAGTAGGGAGGAAGGACGGCCTGCATACCCTACATCAAAGAAGGCGTCAAAAAAAATGTCATGGGCTGGATTAGCAGGCATGGAAGACAGATGGCTAGCATAATGGCTCAGAAGGACAGCTCGCCGATTGGACAGCGGAGGTTCAGCAGTCTCAGCATAAAGGCTTTCCACAGGGCTGGTGTAAAAAGCTCCAGACACTAAACGTAATCCACGGTGGTGGATAGAGTCAAGACGCCGAAGAATAGACGGCCGAGCAGAGGAGTAGACTATGCTTCCATAGTCCAATTTCGAGCGCACTAAGGTGCTATAGAGGCGGAGAAGGACCACTCGGTCCGCTCCCCAGGAGGTACCATTCAGGACACGGAGGGTGTTGAGGGATCGCAGACAGCGAGCCGAAAGATAGGAAACGTGGGAGGACCAGCACAGTTTTCTGTCAAACGTAAGACCAAAGAATTTAGAGACGTCCGAAAACGGAAGGTTGACACGTCCTAGATGTAAGGAGGGTGGAAGAAACTCCTTACGTCGCCAAAAATTACTGGGAGAAAAACGGAAGCCGGTTTCGATGCTCCAAGAGTGGAGGCGATTGAGACATCCTTGAAGACGTCATTCAAGAAGGCTGGTCCGTTGAGAGCTGTAGTAGATCGCAAAATCGTCCACAAAGAGGGAGCCCGAGGCATCAGGAAGGAGACAATCCATAATCGGATTTATGGCAATGGCAAACAGTACAACACTCAGCACGGAGCCCTGGGATACCCCGTTTTCTTGGGAGAAAGTACGGGAGAGAGTGGTGTTCACCCGCACTCTAAATGTGCGCTCTGCCATAAATTCGTGAAGAAAAAGGGGCAGCCGACCTCAAAAGTCCCAAGAGAACAGTGTGCGGAGGATGCCTGTCCTCCAACAGGTGTCGTATGCTCTCTCCAGATCAAAAAATATTGCTACTGTTTGGCGTTTCCGGAAAAAATTGTTCATGATATAAGTGGAGAGAGCAACAAGATGGTCAACTGCAGAACGATGCTTTCGGAAACCGCATTGGGCAGGTGTTCAAAGACTGCGGGACTCCAGCCACCAAGCTAAACGGCAATTCACCATCCGCTCCAAAACCTTACATATACTACTTGTGAGAGAAATGGGGCGATAGCTAGAGGGGAGATGTTTCTCCTTTCCAGGTTTCGGAACAGGAACGACGATAGCTTCCCGCCATCGTCTGGGAAAAGTACTGTTGGTCCAAATTCGATTATAAAGGCGAAGGAGGTAACGCAGACTATGGGTTGATAAATGCAGCAACATTTGGACGTGGATACCATCTGGTCCTGGGTCGGAGGAGCGAGAAGAAGAGAGTGCATGTTGGAGTTCCCGCATGGAGAAAACAGTATTGTAGCTTTCGCGATTTTGAGAGGAGAAAGCAAGAGGTCGCACTTCCGCTGCACATTTTTTCGGGAGAAACGCTGGCGGGTAATTTGAAGAGCTCGAAATCTCAGCAAAGTGCTGACCCAATGAGTTAGAAATTGCGACAGGGTCCACTAATGTATCATGCGCGACAGTGAGCCCAGAGACCAGGGAGAAACTAGGCACACCTGAGAACCGTCAAAGCCGACTCCAAACTTCCGAGGAGGGAGTGAAGGTGTTAAATGAGCTAATAAAGAATTGCCAGTTTGCCTTCTTGCTGTCGCGGATGACGTGACGGCATCGCGAACGGAACTGCTTATAGCGGATACAGTAGGATGGTGGCGGAAAACGCGAAGAGCACGTCGCCACTCACGTATTGCGTCACGGCACGCCTCGTTCCACCAAGGAACTGGGGGGCACCAGGGAATTCGGAGGTGCGTGGTATTGAACGTTCCGCAGCTGTAAGAATAACGTCAGTAATATGTGTGACTTCATCGTCGAGGCTGGGAAAGTGACGGTCATCGAATGTCGCCAGAGACGAAAAAAGTGTCCAATCGGCTTGAGCAAACTTCCAGCGTCGCGGGCGCATATATGGCTGTTGAGACTGCAGTCTAAGGACACATGGAAAGTGGTCACTCGAGTGTGTATCATCAAGGGCAAACCAGTCGAAGTGCCGAGCTAGCGGAACAGTACCGACCGAAAGGTCCAAATGAGAGAAATTTGTCGTGGAGGCAGACAAAAATGTAGGGACCCCAGTGTTGCGGCAACCTAGATCCGCTTGGTGGATGACATCTAGCAATAGTGAGCCACGTGGACAAGGAAGCGGAGATCCCCAAATAGGGTGGTGGGCATTGAAGTCCCCAACCACAACCAGCAAATAGGGGGGTGGAAGCTGACCAAGAAGATGAAGGAGATCAGCTCGTGCCATTGGTGTGGATGACGGAATGTATACAGTACAAAGAGAAAAGGTATATCCAGAAATCGAAAGACGGACAGCGACAGCTTGGAAGGAGGTGTTTAAGTGGATTGGGTGATAATGGAGAGTATCATGGAGACGAATCATGAGTCCTCCATGGGCTGGAGTGCCTTCAACAGAGGGGAGATCAAATCGGACGGACTGAAAATGGGGGAGAACAAAGCGGTCATGGGGACGCAGCTTTGTTTCCTGAAGACAGAAGATGACCGGCGAGTAGGATCGTAAGAGGATCGACAATTCATCCCGATTGGCTCGAATGCCGCGGATATTCCAGTGGAAAATGGACATAGGGTGAACAGAAAATGGAGGAATGTGACCAAGGTTGCCGACAACTCAACGATTGCTCAGAGCTTGCGACCGACAGCATGGAATGGCATTCAGCTGAAGGCAGAAGATCCTGATCCATAGGTTGTTCAGGAGCAGCTCCTGCCACCAGCGATCGGCCGCCAGCAGTGCGCCTCGGCGACAAAGACGACGGCCGAGGGTGATTTCCGCCAGGTGGTGCTGTAGATGGGACACGCCTTGGCAGAGAAAGAGATGAACTGGGTTTCTTAGTAGCCTTCTTGGTAATATGATGTTTAGATGAAGGAGGAACTTATGGTTGTGAAGTTGGGGTACGTAAAAAATCTTCACGACTATGCTCTTTTTTCGAAGTCTTGGTGTCTGACTTTTGGGCTCGAGATTTAGCAGAATCCTATGAAGGGTGAGCCATAGAGTGGGCAGGCGAAAGTGGTGAGGTTGAACGGGCAATCTTTGCGCTGGCCGATCGGACGACCGTGGCACTAAAGGTGAGGTCACAAGTCTGCATTGCTGCCTCCTTTGTTGGCCAAGGAGAAGCAAGGACAGTGCTGTATTTTCCTGTCTGAGGCACGGTGGGCCGTCGACTGGCGAATAATTTTCGAGCAGCAAAGGTCGACACCCTTTCCTTCACTCTGATTTCCTGGATGAGCTTTTCATCTTTAAAAACGGGGCAATCTCGAGAGGAAGCAGCGTGGTCACCCATACAGTTGATGCAGCGAGGGGATGGAGGTAGACAAGCACCCTCATGGGCATCCTTGCCACACGTAACACATTTGGCCTGATTGGAACAGGATTGGCTGGTGCGATTGAACCACTGACACCGATAGCAACGCGTAGGGTTTGGGACGTAAGGGCGAACGGAAATTATCTCATAGCCTGCTTTGATTTTCGATGGGAGTTGAACTTTGTCAAATGTCTAAAAGACAGTGTGGGTTGGAATGATGTTCGTGTCAACCCTTTTCATAACTCTATTACCAGCCGTTACGCCCTGGTCAGACAGGTAGTGCTGAATTTCTTCGTCAGACAATCCATCGAGGGAGCGTGTATAAATGACTCCACGCGAGGAATTTAAAGTGCGGTGCGCTTCAACCCAGACAGGGAAGGTGTGGAGCAGTGAAGTACGCAGCAATTTTTGTGCCTGAAGGGCACTGACCGTTTCTAACAAAAAGGTGCCATTCCGTAATCTGGAACAAGACTTTACAGGACCTGGAATTGCGTCGACACCTTTCTGAATAATGAAAGGGTTGACCGTGGAGAAGTCGTGACCTTCGTCAGACCGAGAAACAACAAGGAACTGTGGCAACGATGGAAGAACTGTCTGTGGCTGAGACTCAGTGAACTTACACTTATGAGCAGACATAGTGGAAGGTGAGGAAACCATTGCGGAAGAATCCCCCATGATTACTGGCGTCTCCAATGGCGCGCTCCTCCCTTGTGGGGGCCCTCTCTGAGGGCACTCCCGCCTTAGGTGATTGTTCACACCTCAGGTCACACCTCCCGACAAATGGACGGAGGGACCAATCGGCACTTTCGGAAGGTATCAGTTCGGGTAATCACCTCTCCCTGGGCCTAGCCGTTACCAGGGGGTACGTACGTGTCCTACCTGTCTACCCGGAGCGAGGAATTACGCGTTACCCCGTCACCGGCTATGCACAAAATGCGTGGGTAGGCCTTCAGACACACACAGGAAGGAAGAAAGAGAAAGGGAAAAACAAAGATAGGGAAAGGAAAGAAGAGAGGTCTCAAATGCCGCAGCGGAGAAAAGGGTAAAGAGAAGCGGTAAGGAAAAGAGAAGGACAAAGGAAGGATGAAGACATACAAGCAGAGAAGGCGAAGAATGCATTACATTTACGAGCACAAACCATACTCCCAGAGGGGGAGAAAGGGAAGGAAAGAGCCAGAGGTGAGGGGAGGGGGGGGGGGGCGAAAATGGGGGATAGGGAAGGATGCGGAAAGGGAAGGTATGCAGCCCGGAAAGGAAGGAGGGCCACATTAGCTCGGGGTCCTGTACTCACTACGCACGTATCCACAAAAGAGTTGTGGACCCCCTGGGGGGGGGGGGGGGGGGGGAGGGAGGTGCAGAAAGTGGGAAAATGGGTTCCAGATGAATTGAATGAAAGACAGGAAGCAAATCAGAAGACCACATGTGAAATGCTGCTCGCCATATGCAAAAGAAAGTCGTTTCTCCATCGAATAGTGACAGGTGATGAAAAATGGATATATTTTGAGAATCCTAAGCACTGTAAATCATGGGTGAATCCAGGCAAACCATCAACATCCACTACAAGACCAACTTGCTTTGGAAAGAAGACGATGCTCTGTGTTTGGTGGGATCAGAAGGGAGTAATTTATTACGAGGTGCTAAAACCTGGTGAAACCCTTAACACTGATAGCTATCAACCGCAAATGATTGTTTTAGATCAAGCATAACATGAAAAATGACGGGAATATGGAAAAAGGCAACACAAAATCATATTGCTACGTGATAACGCACCATCGCACAGCAAAACAGGTCAGGGAAACGACTGAGGCATTCAGTTGGGAAATACTAGGGCATGTGCTTATCCTCCAAACTTGGCTCCATCTGATTATCACCCATTTGCATCACTGGGAGACACACTCAATGAATAACGCTTCAATTAGCATGAAAATGTACAAAAATGGCTCGCTGACTGGTTCACTTCAGAAGAAGAACTGTTTCTTTGGTGTGGCATTCATAGCCTGCTGGAGAGGTGGGAGAAATGTATAAATAGCAAGTTGCCAATCTTTGTGTCACTTAAAAATCTTATCAAGATCTGGCTGAATATTTATGCAGCTTCTTTCAGACAGTACTTCATTATAGATAACTGCATCATCTGCAAGAAGTCTAAGATTACTATTCATATTGTCTAGAAGATTACTAATATACAACATGAACAGCAACGAATCCAACACACTTCCCTGGGGCACACTCAAAGTTGCTTCTACATCTCACGAAATTCCAATCACCAACTTTCTCCTCCGAATGCGAAAATATTTTGTTGACACCAACCTACATAGGGAGAAACAGTCGCCACTATAAAATAAGTGAAATCAGAGCTCGTACAGAAAGATATAAGTGTTTCTTTATGTGCGTTATACGAGATTGGAATAATAAAGAATTGTGAAGGATGAACCCTCTGCCAGGCACTTAAATGTGATTTGCAGAGTATCCATGTAGCTGTCTCACTATTGACTTCCTGCCCAAAAGTAGGTGCAGAGAGTAGACAAAAATATGGAAACACCAAAATCACAACACATTGCCATGCCTAATATAATGTAGGAAAACTACTGTCATTCAAAACAGTAGTGGCCGCCCTGACAACTTGGAACACAGTATGACCTCTTTGTCAGAGCACTCCTTCTTAATCTCCGATGTGTCCACATGCACGATGCCACTGCCTGTTTCTATTCTTTGACCACAGGTAAGGGTATGGAGGATTTCATATACAATATGATACGTCACTATTACTTTTTGAAATTTTGTAGGTAGCAGGAGTAAAAGGCTATTTACAATTTGAACAGAAAGCAGAAGGCAGTTAGAAGAATTGAGGGGCATGAAAGAAAGAAGTGGTTGAGAAGGGAGTGAGACAGGGTTGCACATAACCCTAATATTACTCAGTCTGTACATTTAGCAAGCAGTAAAGAAAACCAAAGAAAAATCTGGAGTAGGAATTAAATTCCAGGGAGAAGAAATAAAAACTGTGAGGTCTGCCGATGACACTGTAATTCTGTCAGAGACCGTATATGATTTGGAAGAGCAGTTGAAAGGAATGGGCAAGGCCTTAAAAGTAAGATATAAGATGACCATCAATAAAAGCAAAGGATATGTACACAAATTTAATCAGGTGGTGATGGAATTAGATTAGGGAATGATACCCTTTAAGCAGTAGATCCATTTTGCTATTTGGCCAGCAAAATAACAGATGACCTGGCAATGGCAACAATAGCATTTCTGAAGGAAAGAAATTTAATATCTAATAGTTATTAAGTCTTTTCTGAAGGTATCTGTATGAAGTGCAGCTATGCACAAGAGTGAAAGATAAACAGTGCAGGCAAGAAGAGAGTAGAAGCTTCTGAAATGTGGTGCTACATAAGAATGCTGAAGATCAGATGGGTAGATCATGTAAGTACTGAAGCAGAACTGGCGAGAAAAGAAATTTGTGGCAGAACCTGACTAGAGGAAGAGATTGGTTGATTAGACACATTCTGAGATATCAGGGGATCATCAATTTAGTATTGGAGGAAAGGGTGAATGGTAAAAATCAGAGGGAGACCAAAAGATGAATGCAGTGAGCAGATTCAGAAGGATGTAAACTGCGGTAGTTATTGGGCGATGATGAGGCTTCCAGAGGGCAGAGTACCCTGTACATCTGCATCAAACCAGTCTTTGGATACAAGACCATTATTGTGTAACAGTGACAGTTCCTTTAGAAGTTTATTTGCAAAAACTTTATACCAGGAGGTTCTCTCCCATCATGCATTGTTCTGATGGATATGTATCCATGACGTGCTACTTCAATTATTCTTCTCAACTTGAGCCACAGTTCTTCAATCCAGTGAAATGTTTCAATTTCCTCCCAGAGATGTGACATTATATGCTGCCTCTTTATTTAGTTAAATGAACATATAAATCTTCCTACTTATTTTAGTTGTCCCTTGTGCTTAATAATCATTGTTGCTACAGCCACATTATGGTCACCTACACCAATTCCAATGTGGACATCTTCAAATAGGTCGTGTATATTTGTTCCCTAAGATCAAATATATCAGTCATGGGTGGGCTTTGGAACTCTCTGTTCTAAGCAGTTTTCAAATGAAGCAGTAAGTGTTGTTTCACTTAATGTATTGGTGTGCTCACCACTTACAAACTGTAACTATCCCAACCAACTGTTTATTGATCAAAGTCTCCAATGACAGTATGACTGAGGTATATATGTACAAGAGAGCTTAGGTTTCCTCTAATTTTTTTTGCTAATGTCTGGGGATGAGTCTAACAAATAACTGAAACACCCAATTATAAGTTTATGTCATCCCTTGATACCGAGTCTTGACCAATCTTTTATCTTGGTGGATTTCAGTTTGTCTACTGCACCAGACCCATCACCTCTATTTTCCACTTGCCTTCCCTTTAGATATAGACCTTCATTTAATGTAAAACTCTCATTGCTAGCAATTTAGACTTCTTAGCAGATTTTTTACATCTAGTATTGTGTGAGCTCCAGCACTACTTCTGAATATTTCGACAACTGGTCACTAGGATTTCAATTGAATGATCTGTTTGTGGGTGGAGGGGAAGGAGCATTTTGTTGGGTCTTACATCAATAGTTCAGGTTCTCCTACAACTATTATAATCTCTGATGTGTAGTGCACCACTGATCAACATAGGGGGCACTATAATTCTCAGCATTATGGTCCTAGTACAAGAGATTGCAGCCTAATTTATCATAGAAAGAATATTTGTAATGTTTAGTTCAAGCCTTCTACTCAGCCCAAAACAGGGAGGAATCTGATTGGGGACAATGATGCTAACTGTGAGCAGTCTGCAAGCAATGTTGACCTCATCCTAATCTGCCAGTCACTGGGGTGATTCAAGTATGACCTTGAAGCTCAGACAAAAGGCATCATTTGTTCCAATGTACGCCACTGTATGCAGTTTGTTGCACGCTGTTCCCTCAATGGTAGCCAGAACAGCCTCTTCAAGATCTTGATTGGGGCCTCCAGGTCCCTTTAGTACTTGCTGAAACCAACTACACTAATATTCAATCAGATCTTGATAAGTTTTCAAAACGATGTTATGACTGGCATCTTGCTTTTTACCTTCTGAAATGAAAAATCGCAACTTTACAAAACAAAAAATAAAGCATGCTATGATCACAACAAAAATGGGTCACAACTGGATTCAGTCCACTCATAGAAATACTTGGTGCGCCAATTTTTAGGGATGAGAAATATAACATAGGTTCAGTTTTGTAGGGACATGAAACATAAAATAGGTTCAGTTGTTGGTATAGCAAGTGGCAAATGCCGTCAATTACTAGCATACATGGAAAGTGCAGTCCTTCTATATAGAAAGCTGCTTAGAAATCACTCGTGAAACTCATCCTAAAATATTGCTAAATTGTATGGGATCTGCACCAAACTGGCGGATACTGAACATCTAGAAAAGAGGGCAGCATGAATTTTAACATGCTCGATGACACAAGGAAGAGGATCACAAAGACACTGGAAAAACTTGAGCTGGTAGATACTTTACGACAGACGTCAACTATCACGTGAAGGCCAATTTACGAAGTTTCAACTACCAGTTTTTAGTGAAGAATCTGTGAATACATCACAACGTTACAGAACATGCAGACAAGAGTAGACTAATTATATCGTGCACGTAGGCATTCAAGCAACATTCTTCCCGCACTTCACAAACAAATGGTACGAGGAGTCAAAATAATGGTACAATGGGGAGTACCCTTTGCAACTAACTTCGCAGTAGTTTTAGATGCAAACACAAAATGCTACAGATTTTGAACACGCCGTTTTTTCTTTGATAGCAAGGAAAATTACGTACGATGTGTAGTGAAAAGGTGTTAGTTGTGCAATGGATGTAGCCTAATATCTGTAACGATTAAGAGATAACATAACACGAGAAATGAGATCACACAAAATGCTACAGTAATCACACCTCAGCAAATGTCTCTACAAGCAACTGACATACAGCCGCTTACAATACAATGATTACTGATTTTACTGTGTAATGATAATTACCTCAAACAGGAGCAACAACCTTTTCTTTTCTTTTCTTCTTTTTAGTTCAGTATTATCGGATGTCCAATAATGTGCAACTAACACTTGGCACGAAACTATATAATCTACATAATGGGATATGCGATCTAAACAGACTGCCGTCTCATATGTCCTGCATGAATTTTCGAAACATTGGTGTTATTGGTACTGATGGATTAACGAACTGCATGTAGACTTCACCAGCTCAACACAAAAACAATACTCTACAGTCCAGTACGCTTTCCCGCCCAAATTCACAGTATCGATATACGTGGTCGCAAATTCTCCTGATGTATATCGCAATCACTTCGATTTATCAACTTCGATGTACGTGGCGTTAATCTGGTATATTATCTCTGGTTCGGACTAGTATATACAGAACTTGTGTGTAGTGGTGATGTGTGATTGTTGACATTTCTATAACATGCAACATTTCTGCTGACACTTCTGTAGAAAAAAAAGTATGGGGTGGCGTGACATTTCTGTTTTAATTTTACACGTACAGTTTCAGATTTTTTGTGCTTTGCAAGTGGGCGGCATCCAAGCAAATGAAATAATTGCATTCGGCAAAAGTCTTAATAATTTAGAACCCAATAAAGTTTCAGCTGGCAGTGATGCAGTTAATGCAATTAGAAATAAAAGAAGCCCAGTTGTGATTCCATTATTACATGATGAACATTGTAAACTGGATTTACAGAGATGGTGCGGTAATCTCCCAAACAACGATGACTTGACGGTGCTGGAATGCATACAGTCTTTCAAGGTGAGAATTTACACCAATTTTTTTTTTATTTGGCTACACGCACATCGATTCAGTAATTATATTGTCGCTTTGTTTACATTTGAAATCTGGCAGGTGTAGTTAGTACCATTATGTTTATATCAGTTGCTTTGTCGTTACCGTTACTTTCACTGCCTCTAGACGTGGAACTTGTTAAGCTTCATGTACCGGTTAGTTTATATTCAACCATGACATTTTGGACCGTCAGGTCCCTTTTTCGGTGAGCTGTAACCGAATATCACATGTCATATTGCCGGCCTTGTTTTCAGGCCTTGGAAATAGCAGAATATAAAAAGGTAACACACTGGAAACAGTGTAATTCATTTACGAGTAATACCCCTCCCCCCAACCCCCATTCCTTTATTTACCAGTATGCATTTACGGTGTAATAGCCCCCACCCCCATCCCTTTATTTACTAGTATGGTTTTCAACTGGGACATTTTGACTATAAAAAAACTTTAATAAAGTAATTATCACGAAGGTCTCGATTTTCATTCTTAATTAGCCTAGTGGTTTGATTCACTCAGCTATACTAGGTGCGATGGCACCTAGTATTTCCTTGTTGTGAAAGACGAAAATAGAAAGAAAAAGGAAGTCGTAATTCTCTTTCTGACTGGGTGGTTTTGTGGTGCGGTAGGCCTATATTCAGCAACAAGCTTACCGCATTTTACAGACGTTATCATATCTTATTTCGTCTAGAACATCTAGAGAAACAGTTGAGACACTGTTGAAGCACAAATGGAGATTTGCACACGATTACAGCAGTGGGTCAGGGTGGCTTGTGTGGAACAAGAGACTGTAGTCTGCAAAACTAAGTACACATTCATGAGAAAGTTTATTTCGGCCAGAGATATGTAAGAAAATGCTGCTTACTTCCCCCAGAATTTGACGTTATTGTATAGTACATGGATTCCTTCCCAACTGTAATGTCCCACAAGTGTCTCGTTCTTGTGGCATACATCAATTATGTCAACTGAACCTACCAGTACCAGACATCTACTTCATCGTTTAGCATAATGATAATATGGCATGTGACATTAGATGTGCTCAAACAGAACATTGAAAAAATTTCTTTACTGTCAATATTGCTGTTTTGGAATGAAGATTGCAGTGACATACTGATGTGTTACATAACCCAAGGCCTAGGTTAGATTGAAAGGTGACAATTTAGTTTGAACTTACCAAGCTGTATCAAATGCTTTGGCTAATCCCAAGAATCTCTGCACCACATATTATAAGGGGTAAATCACTTTGCAAATGGTAGCTCAAATCATAATTTGGCTTGGATCTGACTATCTATTTTGAATAATGACACAATATAACAAAATTTATCCAATTTCTTTGCTTTTACACATAGTGTGTTAAGAAGAAAGACTTAGGCTAGTTTGGTCATCAAGCTTCTAATTCTGGAATGCTTTTTTCTGTCTCTCCTCCAAATGGTTATTTTATTCCTCTGTAATTTTATTTTACTGTGACCATGCATTAATTTAACTTAAGCTCTGATCATCATGTTTTTTATGACATTGACCGAAACAATCAGGTCTCACAGGTAGGCATGGATTTTATGGACTGGCTGGCCTAAGGATGTCTGTCTAGAAGTAATGCACATATGACTCTCCCTGTGCTAGTTGCCATGTAGCAGAAGTAGTCACTTCAGTGACATCTAGAAAGTGTATGTAGGGACAGATATTTCAAGCTGACATTAGCCCTTTGTGAAATGCTAGGACTTCTGCTTCCTCAGTTATATTAAGTAGCTCCTGCTTGTCTCTTTCTCTTAACTTAAAATTTGCATGACAACATCGATATTTATCCTATGCCTAGCTGTAGGGCCTATGTATGTGTGCTATTAGAATTAAGCCCACTGTATAACAAGCACTGATATTGGTCATATAGCATGTAGGGATCATCAATTCTTTTGTTTAGGTAATGTCATAATTTGTAGGAGTAATTACTAAGAAAACATGTTTGCAATTTTCATTAGAATTTATTGGATCACTCAGTTTTGAGCTGCATGACTAGTGGGAACTTATTGAAGACTTTTGCACTGGAACACAGAACCTAATTCTGATTTGTAGACTACAGGAAGGAAAAGTCTATCCAGAACTAATTTCTTTGTCCTGTACTGTGTTTGTGTTAACCACATGATGATCAGATAGTGGAAAGTCCAGGATAGAATAACAACTGAATGTCTCCTTTGCATGATGATCAGTTTTCTGGTTTACACAGTATCCTTACTGCTTGCTTTTTCCAAGTAAGTGCTGCATTTACTTTCCATTCTACATCACAGAAAGTAATTTGATATGAAAATAGGACATAAAAAGTATGCGTCAATAAAAGGGTCCGATTCTGCCTGTCTGCTTTGACCTGTGATGTAGCTGTGTTGTGTTGTGTGATGCCATTGAGGTGCGGCATGTTAGAAATGGATTGTGTTTGCAAAGGGTGTGTTAGAGTAGCCTAAGTGGTTACTACCCTAATATGTGGTTTTTGTTTCTAAATTGTTTGTGAGTGATGTTAGTGCAATATCGACCTTTGTGCTGCGTGTTACTTGATGTTGTGGGAGTTTGTTTCTTGCCCTTGGCAATATGTTATTTCAGTGTCATTGGTTACTGGGTACTGATTTATTTTTGGTTTTGAAATTGTTAGTTCATTATGTTGTTAGTGGTTTGAAAATCATTTTTTTATTACAGTTTTGTTTGGTATTATCTATCTATGGATGTTCCAATGAAGTTTACTAATCACTGTTGGTTGCTGATATGAGTAACATTACGGGGTATGCAATTAAAGTTCTCCAGTTTTGTGGCTATTTGGTGGAAGGTGTAAAGTGTCAGCAGTGACTGCGAATTTGACATTGAGCTAAGTCTCTGCATCTCAAACCAGGTACAGGTGTACGTGGCAATGTTATCAATGTGTTTCAGTAATGGTTATGTAGGTCAAATGAAATTTTTTTATTCCAGATTGTTTGGTGTTTCTTGTTTGGTTTATTCTCGAGGATTTCCTGTTTATTTTTCGGTATTGTTTGCTGCAGAATGATACCTTTCTTACTGTATATTTAGCTTGTCCCCACCTGAGACCTACTTTCCACACCATTAATTTCACTTTATTGCTGAAGTTAAATATTTTGCATGGTTAATTATCTTTGTTCGTGGGTATATTTAGTGACCTTATGGGCGCCATTTTGTATACACTGGCAATAGGGGGTGTCCACCATCTTGATGACGTCACAGGTCAAAAAGCAGACGGGCAGAATCAGACATGTCCATGTTGCCAAAAATCGTATTAAGTATGATGTGCACAGGCAGATTGGCAACTACCAAAAGTTTAAGTCTGAAAGAAGTGTAGAACCACGTAAAGCAATACTGATCCCCAAGTCTTATAATAAATAATAAATTGAAGAAAGATAAATTTACGTTCTGAGCGGTTGTAGATCCAGAAAACACTTATGACACTATTGAATAGAATACACTAATTGAAATTATCAAAAATAAAGTACAGAAAGCAAAAGGTTGTCTGCAACTTGTAAAGAAACCAGACTTCAGTTACAAGAATCAGTGCTGCTTCAACTTGTTTTTTAAAATGTGCTCCACTGACCGTATCAACATTCCTCTAGAACCTCATCAACTTCTCCCCCATTTGCTTCACCTGGTCTTACTCAACCCATCAAGCCGCCTTCCTAGATGTTGACCTCCACCTCATAGATGGCTACATCAGTACCTCCATCCATATCAAACCTACTAACCACCAGCAATACCTCCACTTTGACAGCTGCCAACCATTCCATACCAGGAAGTTCCTTCCATACAGCCTAACCACCCAGGGTCGTCTCATCTACAGTGACAAGCAGTCCCTCTCGGAATATACCAAGGGTCTCACTGAAGCCTTCACTGACTGTAATTATCCTCCCAACCTTGTACAAAAACAAATCTGCCTTGCCTTATCTTTCCAGTCTCCCACCACCTCCCAAAATCCCACAGTCTGGTCACAGAGGAGCATTCCCCTCATAACTCAGTACCATCCACGACTGGAGCAACTGAATTACATTCTCCGCCAGGGTTTTGAGTATCTCTCGTCGTGTCCTGAAATGAGAAGTGTCCTGCCCACTACATTCCAACCCTTCCTACAGTGGTATTCCGATGTCCACTGAACCTACACAGTATACTTGTCCAGCCTTACACAACCCCTGTCCCATACATCCTCCTGCCACCAGCTACTCCAGTGTGGTCACTAACATCACCTATCCCATCAAAGGCAGGGCTACCTGTGAAACTAGTCATGTGATTTACAAGCTAAGCTGCGACCACTGTGAAGCATTCTCTGTAGGGATGACAACCAACAAGCTGTCTGTCCGTATGAATGGCCACCAACAGACTGTGGCCAAGAAACATGTGGACCACCCTGTTGCTGAACACACTGCCCAACATGGCACCCTTCATTTCAGTGACTGCTTCACAGCTTATGCCATATGGATCCTTCCCACCAACACCAGCTTTTCTGAACTGTACAGGTGGGAACTTTCCCTGCAATATATCCTATGTTCCGGTAACCCTCCTGGCCTCAACCTTAGTTAGTCACTGTCCTCACCCATCCAACCCTCTCCCTGTTCCCATTTGAGGACTACACAGCCATCATTTCACCACCACACCCAGTCTTTTTATTTCTCTCCTTTCTGCTACTTCCCCCTGGCCCCCTCCGCATCTCTCCCCTGCCCTCCGTCCAAACTGCAGCACTTCACTGTCTGCTACCCCCACCATACTATCCCTCCCCACCTAAGCCTCCTCCTTACCCCCATCCAGCTGCCACTCCCATCATGCGCTGGTGCTGCTACTTGCAGTGCAGTTTCAGTTGCCTGAGACTGCATTCATGTGTGCGAGTTGTGTTTGTGTGAGAGTGTGTGGGTGTGTGTGTGTGCCTGTTGTTGACAAAGGCCTTAATGGCTGAAAGCTTTAATTGTGTGAATCTTTTTGTTGTGTCTATCTGCGACTCAGCATCTCTGCTATATGGTGAGTAGCAACTTTCCTTCTCTAATATTGTTACATTCCATTGACTGATTAGTCATTTACACTGTTGGTGTCTTCAGAATTTGAGCCCAGAAAAAATCCACAGTGTACAGTACAGAAGTACTGCTATTCAGAAATCACTGGAGTGCATGAGATGTGATCACGGTGAAAATTATCTCATCTGCTCAAAATCCTGAAGGACATGAGTAGTGGTTATTTAGATGTAACTAGCAGCAAAAATAACCTGGATGATTAATGACGTGCTACAGCTACCAAAAAATTGGAAGGTTCTAAATTTCTGCTAGGTATAATACACATCACATTCCTGGAAACTTGTGAATTGACCTACTGGCCAGGAAAATTTGTCGAAGGTATAGTACCATGATATGCGATTGCTCTATTAGGTCCGCAGCTCATGGTCTCACGGTCGCATTCTCGCTTCTCGAGCATGGGGACTCGAGTTCGATTCCCAGCGGGGTCAGGGATTTCCACCTGCCTCGAGAGGGGTTTGTGTTGTTGTCATCATTTCATCATCATTCATGAAAGTGGCAGGATTGGACTGCGCAACAGCTGGGAGTTTGTACAGGCGCTGATAACTATGCAGTTGAGCACCCCACAGACCAAACGTCATTATCATTCTCTATGAGAACTACTACCTTTAAGTTGAATCAAAACATGTGCTACAACAAACAGTGTTCCTGTAAATGATGTTCAACAAGACGTTGAGGAAACCAAGTGTCTGGCCATGGTTAGTCGCTTTCACATTGTTCTACCAGGATGCAATAGTTTCAGCAAATAACAAATACAATGTAACTGGATGGATAAAAGAATCTAGTCAACAACCGGCAGCAGGAGAACACACACATGTAAAGGTTACAGAAGAGTCTTTCCTTATCATTCCTTCCGGTAAGTTTTGCCTGACCTGGGGTTCTGGGTGATTTTTTTTTAAACTCTCCCCATTTCTTAACTCTCAACAGTCCTTTTTCATCACCCCTCTTCCTTCCCCATCAGTACTTCTGCCATAAGAAGAAGCCACTGGCTCCAAAAGAATGGAAATTTCCTTAACCTGCATACGTGTGTGTGTGTGTGGGGGGGGGGGGGGGGGGTCCTACTGCTGCTTGGTAAGTAGATTTTAAACGTTACGAAACATTGTGAAAAGAATATGGAATATGGCGCTACTCACACACACACACACACACACACACACACACACACACACACACACACACGACTACTGTCTCTGGCCACTGGCTGCGCCCTAAAACACCAATCATCATCATCATCATCATCTGCCCACTGGCCAGGCTTAGTTGTAACTGTGCCTGATGGGAGCAGCGATCTGGTGCCGAGGTTTAAGGTGGAGGCATGGAGTGAGGAGAGGGGGGAGGTGACTGAATAGCAGGGTGGGGTGGGTGATGGTGTAGTGCAGCTTGTGGGAATGTGCAGGGATGTGGTGGGTACGGGGTAGGGCTGCTCAGTGCTGGAGTAGGTTTGGAATGAGGGGTAGGAGAGAAGGGGGGAAAAGGACTAATGGGTGCATTGGTAAAATGAAAGCTGTGTTGTGCTGGAGTGAGAGCAGGGATGATGACAGCTAAGTAGAGGACAGGGACTAGCGAAGGTTGAGGCCAGGGGGGTTACTGTAATGTAATCTATATTGCAGGGGAGTTCCTACCTGCACAGTTCAGAAAAGCTGGTGTTGGTAGGAAGGGTTCATCTGGTACAGTCTGTGAAGCAGTTATTGAACTGAAGCACATTGTGTTGGACAGCATTTTTAGCATTTGGATGCTCCAGATGTCTCTTGGCCACAGTTTCAGTGGCCATTGATGTGACATACAGTTTGTCATCATGCCCATGTAGAGAGTAGCACAGTGTTTTCAGATTAGTTGGCAGATCACATCACTGCTTTCACAGGTAGCCCTTTCATAGGGTAGGAGATGCCTGTGTCCAGACTAGTGTAAGTAGTGGTGGGAGGATGTATGGGACAGGTCTTGCATCGTGCTCCATTGCAGGGATATGAGCACGAATCAAGCAACTGTGGGTGAGGGTGGAGACCTTCACAGACCAAAATTACCTTCCCAACCTTGTCTAGAAACAGATCTCCTGTGCCTTGTCTCTCCAGTCATCTAGCATATCCCACATGCCCACTGCTTGCCCACAAAGAGTCACTCCATTTGTGACTCAGTACCACCCAGGACTGGAGCAACCGTATCACATTTTCCGACAGGGTTGCGACTGTTTTTCATCGTGCCCTGAATTGAGGAATATTCTACCCACTATCCTGAAGAAGAAAAATTTGTTAACATCGAGTATAAATTTAAATGTCAGGAAGTTGTTTCTTAAAGTATTTGTATGGAGTGTAGCCATGTATGGAAGTGAAACGTGGACGATAAATAGTTTAGACAAAAAGAGAATAGAAGCTTTTGAAATGTGGTGCTACAGAAGAATGCTGAAGATTAGATGGGTAGATCACATGAGGAGGTGTTGAATAGAATTGGGGAGAAGAGGAGCTTGTGGCACAACTTGACTAGAAGAAGGGATCGGTTGGTAGTACATGTTCTGAGACATTGAGGGATCACCAATTTAGTATTGGAGGGCAGCATGGAGGATAAAAATCGTAGAGGGAGACCAAGAGATGAATACACTAAGCAGATTGAGAAGGATGTAGGCTGCAGTAGGTACTGGGAGATGAAGCAGCTTGCACAGGATAGAGTAGCTTGGAGAGCTGCATCAAACCAGTCTCAGGACTGAAGACCACAAAAACAACAACAATCCTTCCCACCCTTCCCACAGTGTTATTGTACAGCCCACCAAACCTATGCAATATCCTTGTCCATCTCTACTCCAAACCTACATCCAACCCCTTGCATCAGGGCTAATATCCCTACAGTAGAGCAAGATGAAAGACTTGTCCCATACATCCTCCCCCCACTGCCTACACTAGTGCCTCCAGGGCTCAGCATTCATTTGCTGGTTACGGGCTTGGCGACCCCGGGGTTCCTGAGCTGGGGACTGGTAAGCGCCACCAGTCCCCCGTCACCGTAAGCTCTGAGCATACTTCAGCGACCACCGTGCGGTGCGGCGGTGGAATGTTGTGTGTCTCAGGGAATGGGGATCTTGGCTTGACCGCCCAGATCGCGAGGATGGAACAAACCTCTATAAAAAAAACCTCAATCTCAAGGTGTGCTGCGCGCTGATGAGATGCATGGCTGTTGAGGTGGAACAGTCGATAGCGGGCAACCTCTGGGGAACCTGCCGCACTTCAGTTGTATAAGGCTTACCTAGGCACGCGGGGCTCTGTCTAGGTGGACTTCTAGTTCCCTAGCTGCTCGGGGGACCGAGATGGATCCTTCGAAATCCTCTTTTCTTCCTCCCAGCGGAAAGGGTGGGCCGCTGGAAGGTTCTAACACCCAGTCTCTTAAGAGGGCCCGTGCAGTCAGTCCCCCTGACTCCGGCGCTTCTTTGAAAAGTCCAGTCTTAGATAACAGAATGCATTCTGGTAATCCGAATGTGTTTCTCATTGTGAAACGGAAGGAGGGTAGTTTCGAGAAGGTTTCGCCCTTCTATATACAAAAGGGATTGGAGGGAATCTGTGGCTCCTTAAAATCGGTGAAGCGCTTACGTAATGGGACCTTGCTAGTGGAAACTTTCACTTCCCAGCAAGCAACTAACCTCGAATCTGCTAAATGCCTTGGAGAGTATGCCATAGACACTGAACTGCACAGCACCTTGAACTACAGCAAAGGTGTTGTGACATGCCGGGATCTAGTTGACATTCCCAAGGAAGAACTGCAACGTGAGTGGGCTCCAGAAGGTATCGTTGATGTCCAACACATCATGAAGAGGGTTGATGGCACTCTTGTCAAATCCGACTCCTTTATTCTGACCTTCCGTAGCACAAAACTTCCTGACCATGTTAAAGCTGGCTTCCTTCGCCTTAGTGTGAGGCCTTATTTCCCGACCCCAATGCGCTGTTTTAAATGCCAGCGTTTTGGGCATACCACCTTAGGCCGTAAAGGCGAAGCGACTTGTGGAAACTGTGGTCAGGCTGCTCATGAAGGAGTTGGTTGCTCGTCTCCGGCTAAATGTATTAATTGCTCTGGGAACCACCCTGTTTGGAGTAGGGACTGCCGCATATTTTTAGAGGAACGCAAGGTCCAGGAAATAAAAACAACCAAGCGTATCCCCTATGGTGAGGCCAAGAAGATCTATAAGTCGATGCAACCTCCCACATTTGCTACATCTTTTGCATCCCTGGTTCAGAAATCTACTCCAAAAGTCGATGCCTCAATGCAGACTGAGGTGGTGAATGTTGGCACTAACACCTGCAGCTGTCAGTGCACTTGCAACGCAGCCAGTGTTTCAGAGCCAGGAGCCACTACTCGAATGGCAGACAAAGGTACAGTGGCGAACTTGGGCCAGCCCCTGGCGCCTCCGACGGCTGAGGCTGTTCCCAAGCCCAGTGCACCAATTACCACTCCCACATCAGCTCCCCCAAACTCCACCAAACCACAGAAAGCTACCATACAGCAGCAACAGCGCGTCAAATCCCGTGGCAAACCATCTGACCTTGCGGATGTTGTTTTACGTGAGGCTTCATCTGACTCTTCTGCAGAGTTGATGGAGTACGATGTATATGTGGGGGCAATCATCCCATCCCACGCCTGCCCCTCCACCTGCTGCGGTCTCCCCGCCCCGTCGGAGAGACAGGATGAAGGTGCTACCCCCAACATAGATGGCTCCCATACTCCAGTGGAACTTGCAAGGGTTCAGGACGCATGTGGAGGAACTTCGTCTACTCTCTCAGGGTAGACCACTGTGTCTCTGTCTCCAGGAGACGTATTTCCATCCATCATACTGCCCTGAGATACGAGGCTACACACTCCACAAAAAAGGACGACCTGCGTGGAGAGAGAGCTAGAGGAGGTGTAGGTATTTTCATCAGGACGGACTACCACTCCTCGCCTCTATCACTTACGACGACTTTACAGGCCGTCGCTGTGTCTGTGCACGTGCGTCATCCATTGACTGTATGTTCACTTTACTTGCCCCCAAATGATGCTCTTGATGAAGCGGCCCTCACCGACCTTCTTACCCAGCTCCCCTAGCCATTCATTATTTGTGGTGATTTTAATGCCCACAATGTGCTTTGGGGCTCTGCAATTACCTGCCCCAGGGGTAGAGCAGTTGAGAGGCTTCTCCTGTCATCCTGTGCCTACTTGCTCAATGGAGGACAGAGTACTCATTTCTCCACAGCGACTGGGTCGTTCTCTGCCATTGATCTCTCGCTTTGCTCTCCAGCTCTTGCTGCCAGTGCTCACTGGGAAGTGGTCGCTGACTTGCACGGCAGTGATCATTTCCCAATCTGGATTCACCTGCCAGATGGCGTGGGCCCCGAAAGGAGACCACCACAATGGGTGCTCAGTGAAGCTGACTGGACTCTTTATAGCCAGTTGGCCCAATTCGAACATTGTGCGAATGTTGAGGTGTGGGTGGATCATATTACCAAAACGGTCCACCCTGCCGCTGCAGCATCCAGTCCACAGGCCACCGGAAGAGGCCACCTGTGCCTTGGTGGAGTGCCGAATGCCGCTCTGCAATCAGGACCAGGCGTGCGGCTCTGCGTCAGTTCAAATGTCGGCCGACTGCTGAGAATCTTGCAGCCTTTCGGGTGGCGAGGGCAAGATGTCGCCGCATGATTCGTGAGAGCAAGAAGAGGTCGTGGCAAACGTTCCTGAACACCATTAATCGTTCCACCAAAAGTTCCATTGTGTGGGAGACCATCAGGAGAATTTCTGGCAGAGGAGGGAGGTGCCCCATAGCTGCTGTAATGACTAACGGCACTCTCCACACGGATCCGCGAGACATTGCCCAGACTATGGCAGCATATTTTGCCACAGCTACTGCCACAACCAGTCAGGATCCTGGTTTCCAGTGCCATAGAGCGGTTGCTGAGAGACGTAGTCTGAACTTCCAGTCCACCTCTCATGAAGTTTACAACTGCCCATTTTCTATGTGGGAGCTGGATTCTGCATTGTCTGGGGCTCGTGACACGTCCCCTGGTCACGACAGGATCCATTACAGTATGCTATGGCACCTCACAATGCGGAACAGAGAAGTCCTCCTCGCAATTTTTAATGCCATTTGGGCGTCGGGTCGCTTTTCTGACGCGTGGCGTGAGGCAGTTTTAATCCCTTTTTTAAAACCTGGGAAAGACCGCACGAGCCCAAGTAGCTACCGTAGTATTGCCCTCACTAGTTGCATAGGGAAGACCTTGGAGCGGATGGTCAACCGCCGCCTTGTCTGGATGTTAGAATCCCGGCAGCTCCTTAGTCGCTTTCAGTGTGGGTTCAGGAGGTTTCGTTCCACCTTCGATAACCTTGCCCTCCTGGAGGCGGCTATACAACAAGCTTTCCTACGCCGTCATCACCTTCTAGGTGTATTTTTCGATATCGAGAAGGCCTACGATACTACTTGGAGGCGTCTCATCCTGGAGCAGATTCACGATTGGGGTTTTCGTGGTTGTCTTCCTCTTTTTATTCAGTCTTTCCTCTCACCACGATATTTTAGATACCGGATTGGTGACGTCCTGTCTGATCGCTTTGAGCAGGAGAATGGTGTCCCTCAAGGGAGCGTTTTAAGTGTGACTCTCTTTGCCATCGCTAGTAATAGCATTACGTCCATAGTGAAAAGTCCTGTCCAGTGTTCTTTGTTTGTGGATGATTTCTCCTTGTTTTGCTCTTCTTCAAGCCTTGCAACGAAAACTCGTCAGTTGCAACTTACGATTAGGCGTTTGGATGACTGGGCGCAGAAGAGTGGTTTTAAGTTTTCCACCGAGAAGTCTGTATGTGTTCTTTTTAACCGTTCTCGTTCGATTTTAACCTTTCCTGAGTTGAGGATGAGGGACGCTCTTCTTACTTTTAAAGACACAGTGAGATTTCTGGGGCTCATTTTTGACTCGAAGCTCTCGTGGTTACCTCATCTTAAAGACCTGAAATGGCGGTCACTTAAGGCTTTAAGTATTTTAAAATGTCTTAACCACAGTACATGGGGAGCTGACAGGACTTGTCTGCTCCAGTTTTACAGGGCGTTTGTGTGGTCTCGGCTCGATTATGGGTGCACGGTGTATGAGTCTGCGAGGCCTTCTTACTTAAAAATGTTGGACGTTGTGCACCATGAAGGGCTTCGGTTGGCCACTGGGGCATTCCGAACTAGCCCCATACCCAGCCTCTGTGCAGAGGCTGGTGAACCGCCACTTCATATGCGGCGAAGGCTACTTACAGTGCGCCAGGCATATAAAACTTTGTCCACACCATACACCCCTGCATACCATACCGTTGCTCACCCTCCTCCGTCACGACTGTTTCATAACCGGCAACGTGCGACGCAGCCCTATGGTATTCACGCACAGGATTGCCTCGGTGCGATGTCTATGGCTGGTCTTCGTGTTTTACGTCGCGGTTGGAGCAGATCTCCACCTTGGCTCCTCCGGAGACCCAAACTTATTTTAGATTTGACTAATTTTAAGAAAGCTGGCACACCAGATTTTACGTTCCAATCTCTGTTTTTTAACATTTTAGATGTGCATCACGGTTTCACTGTCGTTTATACTGATGGCTCCAAACAGGAGACTTTCCTTGGCTGTTCTGTGGTGTTCCCTGATCATGTTACCCGGATTCGCCTCCCTGCTGAATATACCGTTTTCGCAGCGGAGCTCCACGCGATCCTGACGGCACTGGAGCAGATGCATCGTGTTCGGGGCGATCGATTTCTTCTCTGCTCCGATTCTCTTAGTGCTTTACAGTCACTGCAGAACCTGTACCCGACTGAAGAGATGGTCCAGCTGATACATGACCAACTGTACTTGCTCCAACGGCGGGGTAAAGAGGTATCCTTCTGCTGGGTGCCTGGTCATGTCTGCATATGGGGCAATGAACAGGCTGATCGGGCTGCCAAGGAGGCCTGCAGAGAGCAGGATGTGGTCCAGTGTCCTATCCCCTTGCAGTCAGTCATCGCTGCACTCCACAGGAAGTGCATGGAGTTGTGGGAGGACGAATGGCTGGCGGTGACGGCCAATAAACTGCAGTCGGTAAAGTCGACCACTCGGCCGTGGCGTTCCTCCTGCCAGCTGCTCAGGCGGGAAGAGCTGGCACTCACACGTCTTCGGATTGGGCAATGTCCTCTGACACATAGCTATTTATTACGGCGGGAGGATCCTCCATTTTGTGATGCTTGTGGTGTGCACATCTCTGTCCGGCACATTTTAACAGACTGCGTTTTATACCATGATGCAAGGGCAGAAGCACAAGTTGATGGGGATCTGCCCTGTGTTTTAGCTAACGATGAGACGTGTGTGTCTAGGGTTTTTAAGTTTTGTGATGTGTCTGGACTCTGGCCTAAACTTTTAGGCTGGAGGTTTTAGTGTATTGCAGAGTGGCTGACTCCTCCCTTTTTTCCTTGCGGTCAGCCAGCCACTTCCATCTGCTCCATTGTTTTAGCTCCCTCTACCTTTTTCTTCCTGTGTTGTCCATGTTTTACTGCTGACGCCCTGCTTCATCCCATGCTTCGGTGTGGGTAAGCACATATTTTTCCATGATTGTTCCCCGTGTTTTATGTTCCGTTTGATGTAAATGTTCTGAGTTTCTTTCTTGACCCCCGTCTCACTATGATACTGAACGGGCGCTGAAGACCTTGCTGTCGTGCGCCCACAAAACCCTTCTACTACTACTACGCCTACACTAGTATGGTTGCAGGCATCTCCCTCCCCATCAAAGGCAGGGCTACTTGTGAAAGCATCACGTGATCTACAAACCCTGCAACCCCTAGGCTACTTTCTGTGTGGGCATGATAACTAACAAAATGTCTGTTCACGTGGCCAAGAGGCAGCTAAACCACCCAATTGCCGAACAAGCTGCCCAACATAATGTGCTCCACTTCAATGACTGCTTCACAGCGTGTGCTATCTGAATTATTCCTACCAACATTAGGTTTCTGGTTTGGATAGCAGGGAATTCCTGGTGCCATACATTCTTTGTTACTGTAAACCCACCCCCCCCCCCCCCCACCCCCCCACGGCCTCACCTTTGCTAGTCCCTGTCCTCCACTTACCTGGCCCCTTCCTGCTCCCACTGCAGCACAACACAGCCTTCTATTCCAGCTATGCACCCACTAGTCCTTTTTCCTCTTCTCTCCTCCCATTCCCAGCAACCCCCCCCCCCCCCCCCCTAAGCCTAGTGCTACACCTGGCAGCCCTACACTGATCCCTGCACATTCACACTAGCTGCACTACACCATCACCCACCTCACTCTGCTATTCATCCCCCCCCCCCTTGTGCTTGTGTGTGTATATTTTCTAATTCAGAAGAAGACCTTTTGGCTGAAAGCTAAAATGTGTAGCAGTCCTTTTTATTGTACTTGTCTGCAACTCGATGTTGCCTCTTTATGGTGAGTAGCTATCTGTCCTTTTCATAAGATTGTTGTTATTCTATCCTAGACTTTCCAGTGAATTACCTCTACTCTCTTGTTCAATTTTTAGCACACGTACTGATGCATATAGATACACAAAAACATTAGCCACAACAACTGTATTTTGTCGGTAACTTTATTATGAAATAACACTGTTACACAAATGTACTGATTATGGGAACTAATTTGTAAAATTTATAACTTATCCTACAAAATCCGTTTAACTTAAAGTATTACATAATAAAAATAAATGAAAGAATTCTGTAAAAAAAGTGATAGATTGATTGACTGATTATACATAAACAGAGGTAAGTTAAGATTGGAAGGAACTGGATGAGAACTACAGTATGTGTTGTATATGTTTGGAAACTTCTCTGTACTGTGGAATCTGCAACAAGGGAGGCCACTGACCAGGGTGCCACAAACAGAGTTGATTACAGTGTCGGTGCAGCATCCCACACATTGTAGCCACTGACACTACCTGGCACACTCGCGGTTTCACCCCCACCCCCACTGCAGGTCCCGGGGTTAGAATAAGCCCGAGGTATTCCTGCCCGTCGTACGAGGTGACTAAAACGATTTTCACATGTTTTGGCCTTTATGTGATGGTCCCCTGTAGGGTTTGACCTCAATTCTTCAAAATTTTCCCGAAGGGTGAGCCAATTGGGGAAGGGCACCATACAAGGTGCATCGTGTCCATCACGCATTGAGATCTTTAGCCCACTTTCTTGTCGTCGCATTGCAGTCCTGCCCATTATCCATCTCTTGGGCGAGGACACCTTCCTGGGTGCGTTTTCCACCATGCACTATGCAGTGTCGATTTCTGCGTCAACAATGACCATGGACTTCTTTGCACCTGATATCCAGCTCAGTAGCCAGTCCATTGTGGTGGGGCCACCATGTACCCTGTTGGATATAGCTCTCTGACCACACAGGGATCGCTCTGCTGATGCCTGCGCCATTAACTCCCCACGTATGCCAAGGGGTAGGTGCCCATCCCCCTGGTGCATTGGGACTCCCAGCAATGGCCATTCTGCCAGGTGGCCTTTGCTGCGGCTGGGTGGTGCCCATGGGAGAGGGCCCCTGGTCGGAGTGGGTGGCATCAAGGTGGATGACACGTGATGAAGCGTAGTCCATCATCTCTTGCTGGTGGTGAAACACCAGCAGTCTCCAAGCGATCACGAGCTCAATTCAATGCACTGAAGTACGAGCCCAAATCGTCCCCTCCCTGGCCACACCATGGGAGGAACGTCAAGCTAAGGATGGCAGCGGATCTTATTCGCCCCGGTACCATGTATGTTCGAGAGCTGATATGGAATCTTTCATGGCGATGAAGCCGCAATTCTTCATTGGCAATTTAGAGGACAAGTTTGGGGAGATGGATGGCTTGGCCAAAATGAGGTCTGGGTTGGTCTTGATCAAAACAGCATCCTCTGCCCAGTCATGGGACTTACTTGCTTGTGACAAGCTGGGGGATGTTTCCGTAACCATCACGCCCCATAAGAGCTTAAATTTGGTCCAGGGTATCATATTTCACAGAGACCTTCTTTTCCAGTCCGACGATAAGCTGCACGCCAGTTTAGAGCGGCGAGTTGTACATTTCGTCCGGCGAGTTGTACATTTCGTCCGGCGTGTCCACCAGAGTCTGAAGGATAATCAGGTTGCCACCAGTGCGTTCATCTTGGCCTTTGAGGGTGGTGCATTGCCCGAGAAGGTCAAGGTGATGGTCTACCACACGGTGTATACGGCCCGGGACATCCGGGAGATCCGGAAAAAACCCGGGAATTTTTTAGAATTCCAGGATTTTTCATTGTTTTAGATTTCAGTTAAAGTTTTATAGGTTTGACATGTAAGATCTGATACGCTGACAAAGAACTTTAGTCCACTAATGCTGAATAATACTGCAGCAATGAAACATAAATCAGAGAGTAACACCAAAATAAAAGTTTAGTTGCATAGAAAATGGGTAATTTACACAATGCACAGACCAGTTTGCAGACACCAAAAAGTGTCAAAGGCTTTAGGTCGAAGATTATGCAGTACGTCCGTAATAACTAACGTGCATTCGATGTGCGTGACGTCTCAATTGTTTACATTCCTAACAGATCACCAGAAAATATTACGAATTGTGGCTTGAGATGCGTTACTTTCAAAGTAAATTTCCACGCAAGATTATTTATGTTACGTGTGAGAATGTGCAGTGAATATCCTAAATCACAGGGCGTTATAACTCTCATTCAAAACGTTAACACTTTGAGGATCAGCCATTTGAGAAATGTCGGGCCCAGAAGATAAGTCATTTATGCCAGTATTTGAAATTTTACCGGCACATTTGTATTTGATATGACTTAACGTGTAACACACGCTAAAAAAAGACCGAGCTTCAAGTTAGTTTTCATATTTAATGTTGTTCTTTCGTAGATAAAAAATTATGCAATCGATGGTAAAAAGTGTAATTGACCTTCAAAAAAATGTGCGTAATGTGTTACTGAGCAATGTCACAAGTCTCTTCGTGCCAGAACACTTCGACTTTTCTACGCAACTGATAATCATTTTGGCACAATTTTAATTGCCAAATTGGAGCCTGTTAGTAGGCCTACGGACTTCCTATCATTGTAGGACTAATAACAGTGGATGCCAATGAACGATGCAATTCTCGTTCGGATATACACATCTACTTAAGAGTTAACCGGTGTAGAAACGCACTTTGCTGAGTTGAGCGAGCTCGGCCTATCTTCGTAACGTACGCGCCGTGGCATGTCTTTCTCGTAGGCCTCGTGCTCTAACTGCCGTCATTTGCTAGCGAGATCACGTGACATGAGCTATGACTGGATGACGAAAGTGCATCGCTCCACGCAATCTCTATTTTATAGTTTCGGGAGCTACCATGCTGTAATTTGTGGAATTTGTGTATATACTTTCAAAATATGAAAATAAACTCTGTGTATATTGTCTCGCATCAAACAACTTCCCAAACGCATTGTTTTTTCCTGGATTTTGTTTCCTAGAGTGCTGGGACGTCCTCCGCTGGTATAAGGCCTTTACGATTCAAAGGACTGATAGGTTTTTAAGCTCCGAGGGAATGTATACTGATACTTAACACGGATGTATTTTCACCCGCTTTACACGTAATTTCATCCGGGAGAAATTGTGTTTTTAACCGGGAAATCCGGGAAAAATCCGGGAATATTTTTTTCTTGTCCACGTAGACACCCTGTACCAGTGTGATGTAAAGCCCTATATCCCTCCCCCGATGCGGTGCTTTAAGTGCTGGAAGTTTGGCCATATGTCTTCCCACTGTACTTCCAGCATCACATGCTGAGATTGCGGACACCCATAACATCCCAATACTCCATGTGCCCTGCCTCCCATCTTTGTCAACTGCAGAGAACCACATTCGCCTTGCTTGCCTGACTGCAGGATTCTCCAGAAAGGAAAATCGTGGAGTACAAGACCCTGGACAGACTGACCTACACTGAGGCTAAGAGAAAATTTGAACACCTGCATCCTGTGCATATGATATCGTCTTACGTCCCTGACAACAGTTCTGGCACCATCAGCTCCGCCAACCCAGGTCACCTCTCAAAAGCCGGAAGACTACACTGCCCCCTTGATGGTTGGGGGGGCATTTCCCTCCCTGTTGCTCCTCCACCACCTACCTCGGGAGCACTGTCCCCCTACCCATTGGGTACACCAGTCCCCCCTTCTCAGCCAGAGAAGCTTAAGTCTTCTTCAGCTCATCTCACTGGGAAGGCGTCCCTTGGGTCACTCCATTCCCAAGTTTCTACTAGTGGGAAAGATGACACCCGCCAGTGGCTGAATGCCCAAAAGCAGCTGGTCGTAGGGCTTCATGCTTATCCTCAGTCCCAGAGACTGAGCCAGTGAAGTCCTCCCAGCCAGGAAAACACAAGGAGCAGTGAGAGAAATCCAAAAAGAAAACCCCTAAGACCAAGGAAATTGAGGTGGCAGCCACACCACCGCTACCTACAAGCTCTGCAGCTGAGGATGGGGTGGAGATTTTGGCGTCCACTGAGGACCTAGATCTCACCAGACCCTCAGACACAATGGATATAGATCGCTCAGGCAGTAAATCGGTGGCAGCAGGTGACTCTGGAGCGTAAACTGCCTCAATGAATGTTCCATGCCTTCCCAGTCTCACGATCACGTCATCCTCCAGTGGAATTGTGGCAATTTTTCCACCGCCTGGCTGAGCTACGGCAACTATTAAGCTTTATACCTGCTTTTTGCATTGCCCTCCAGGAAACCTGGTTCCCAGCAATGCGGACCCCAACCCTCCATGGCTATAAGAGTTATTACAGGAACCGTAGCAACTATAATAGAGTGTCAGGTGGACTTTGGGTTTATGTCCTAAAGTCGGTCTGTAGTGAACATGTGCCCCTTCAAATCCCTCTTGAAGCTGTGGCTGTCAGAATAAGGATGACACAGGAAATAAGTGTGTGCAATGTATATCTTCCTCCAGATGGTGCAGTACTCCTGAATGTATTAGCTGCACTGATTGATCAACTCTTTAAACATGTCATACTTTTGGGAGATTTTAACACTCGTAACCCCCTTGTGGAGTGGCACTGTCCTTACTGGCCGAGGCAGAGATGACTATACTTTACTGTCTCAGTTCGACCTCTGCCTCTTAATTACTGGGGCCACCACACATTTCAGTGTGGCACATGGTAGTTACTTGGCCATTGATTTATCAATTTGCATCCCAGGACTTCTCCCATCTATCTGCTGGAGGGCGCATGATGACTTGTGTGATAGTGACCACTTCCCCATCTTCCTGTCACTCCCCCAGCATTGTGCCCACGGACACCTACCCAGATGGGCTCTAAACAAGGCAGACTGGTAAGCCTTCACTTCTGCTGTCACCACTGAATCTCCCGCACATGGTGCCATTGATGATGTTGTTGAGCAGATCACTACAACAGTCGTTTCTGCAGCGGAAAACACGATCCCTCATTCTTTAGGGTGCCCTGGCAAAAGACAGTCCCTTGGAGGTTACCGGAAGTCGCTGTGGCAATTAAAGAGTGTTGGCGAGCTCTAAGCAACATAAGCTGCACCCTTCCCTAGAGCACCTAATAATCTTTAAGCGGCTCCGTGCCCGTGTTCGCCTGCTTATAAAACTACAGAAACAGGAGTGTTGGGAGAGGTATGTGTCGACCATTGGGTGCCATACATCAGCTTCCCAAGTCTGGACGAAGAACAGATGTCTTTTCGGGTACCAGACCCCAACAGGTGTCCCTGGTGTTAACATCAATGGCCCCCCATGCGGGTCTGGGGGTTAGAATAGGCCCGAGGTATTCCTGCCTGTCGTAAGAGGCGACTAAAAGGAGTCCCTCCCCCTCAAGGGGGTAGTTAGCGCCTGCGTCCGGAGACGGACGGTTCCGCGACCTATATTTGCGGTCATTTTGGTTTTTCACTTCTTCTGGTTTCTTCCTTCCTTTGGTTGGTTCCTTTCTTTGTTCTTCTCCATCTCACTGTCTTACTTACTCTTTCCCTAGCCTCCTTCTCCTTGCCTTCTCTGGTCTCCGCCTCGATGTTTGAGACAGTCTGCCCTTTCTCTCCCTCTCTCCCTTCTTTTTCCTCTTCTTCCTTCCTCCCTGTGCGTGCCTGAAGGCCAACCCACGTGTTCGCACATGTAGCTGGTGACGGGGTAACGCATAATTCACCACCCTGGGTAGACAATTAAGGCACATACGTACCCCCTGGTAAAGGCCAGGCCCAGGGAGGGGTGATTGCCTGAGCTGACACCTTCCGACCATGCCGATTGGTCCCTCCGTCCATTTCTCGGAAGGTGTGACCTGAGGTGTAAACATTCACCTAAGGCGGGAGTGCCCTCTGAGAGGGTCCCCACAAGGAAGGAGCACGCCATCGGAGATGCTGGCAATCATGGGGGATTCCTCCGCAATGGATTTCTCTTCTTCTCTCTTGACTTCTGCCCAAAAACGGAAACTTGACCAGCCACCAGTGAAAAAAGTACTACCGCCTGCCCAACAGTTCCTCGTAGTTTCTCGATCTGAGGACGGGAAGGATTTTTCCTCTGTCAACCCTTTCGTTATCCAGAAGGGCGTAGATGCCATAGCCAGATCTGTCAAGTCTTGTACCAGGTTGCGTAATGGTACCTTGTTACTAGAAACTGAGAGTGCCTTTCAGGCACAAAAACTGCTTCGGGCCACACTCCTGTACACGTTCCCTGTCCGGGTGGAGGCTGACCGCACTTTGAATTCGTCTCGTGGTGTGGTATATACTAGATCACTCAACGGATTGACTGACGAGAAGATTCAGTCTTTCCTCGCTGAGCAGGGCGTGACGGCTGTCCATAGGGTCATGAAAAAGGTCAACAATGACCTTGTACCGACCCGGATACTTTTCTTGACCTTTGATAGTGTTCAGCTGCCGTCGCGCATCAAAGCGGGCTACGAGGTTATTTCTGTTCGCCCCTATGTCCCGACACCTACGTGCTACTACCAATGTCAGTGTTTTAGTCACACTCGCCAGTCTTGTTCCAATGCGGCTAAATGTGTCACTTGTGGCAGGGATGCCCATGACGGTGACTATCCACCTCCGTCTCCTCGTTGTGTGAACTGTCAGGGTGACCATGCAGCATCCTCCCGCGACTGTCCCATCTACAAGGAAGAACGCTGTATACAGGAAATTCGGGTCAAAGAGAAAGTGTCCACCTCGGCTGCTCGCAAGCTATTTGCTAGTAGGAAGCCCACACTACTCCCAGCGGGGAAATACTGTACTGTCCTCGCCTCTCCTCAGACTACCAGGAAGGTGGCGACGCGGACATGCGATCTGACCTTCAGCACTACGATCGTCCGTTTGGCCAGTGCTAAGATTGCCCGGTCAACGTCTCCTCTTCCTCCCGTCACCCCTCAGACACAAGCACTTTCATCAGCTTCTGCCAAGGCGAAGACCCAGAAGTCAGATGCACGGGCCTTCAAGAAGGAACCAAGGAACCGTCCCGTGCAGACTACCTACGTACCTCGAACTCCCAGCCATCGACCAGTTCATCCACTAAACGACCTTCCAAGAAGGCTCATAGGAAGCACAGTTCTCCTTCTCCGCCACGGCGCATTTCTTCTCCTGCGCCATCCAGCGGCTGCCACCCCAGGCCGTCATCCGTTTCGCCTGGCTGCACCGCTGGTAGCCGAACATCTGGCCATTCACCGGCGGAGGAAGCTCCCCCTCCCGGCCATCTTAACAAGATGGCCGATGAACCTATTGAACCAATGGACGATGACTGTCCGCCTACTGATAGCGGCGGCAGTGCTCGCTCGAAGCCAGGCACTCAGCGGCCTTCGAGGTGACCCCTTCTTGCATCTTCTTTTTCTTTTTCTTCTCACGATGGCACTTATTCACTGGAATATTTGCAGCATTCACTCCAACCAAGAGGACTTAAAGTTGATGCTCCGCTTGCATCATCCGCTTGTCGTAGCCCTCCAGGAAACGAAGCTACGCCCATGCGATCAAATTGCCTTGGCACACTACACCTCTGTGCGTTTTGACCTACCCCCTGTGGCAGGTATTCCGGCTCATGGAGGGGTTATGTTGCTGGTCCGGGATGATATTTACTACGATCCCATTACATTGCACACCGGCCTGCAGGCAGTTGCCATCCCACTTACTCTCCCCGCTTTTACATTTTCCAATTTTCCATTTGTACTGTTTACACTCCATCGTCGTCTGCCATTGCCAGGGCAGACATGATGCAAATTATTGCTCAGCTACCTGCACCGTTTTTGTTAACTGGAGACCTCAATGCCCACCATCCCCTTTGGGGCTCTCCAGCATCCTGCCCGAGGGGCTCCCTGTTAGCAGACCTTTTCAACCAGCTCAATCTTGTCTGCCTCAATACTGGCGCCCCCACTTTTCTTTCGGACACAACTCACACCTATTCCCATTTAGACCTCTCTATATGTACTACCCAACTTGCACGCCAGTTTGAGTGGTATGCACTTTATTATACATATTCGAGTGACCCCTTCCCGTGCGTTATCCATCTCCTGCATCATACCCCTCTCCGTGCTCAACTAGTTGGAACATCTCCAAAGCAGACTGGGGGCTCTTCTCTTCCAGGGCGACCTTTCAAGATCAAACCTTCACAAGCTGCGATAGTCGGGTCGCACACCTTACGGAAGTCATTCTCACTGCTGCTGAATATTCCATCCCTCACACTACTTCTTCTCCACGTCGCATACCGGTCCCCTGGTGGACTGCAGCATGTAGAGATGCTTTACGTGCTCGTCGACGTGCTTTACGCACCTTTAAACGCCACCCTACAGTGGTGAATTGTATCACCTATAAACGATTATGTGCGCAGTGTCGTCGTATTATTAAAGAAAGCAAGAAAGCCAGCTGGGCTGCTTTCACAAGCACCTTCAACAGTTTTACTCCTTCTTCTGTTGTCTGGGTAGCCTGCGCCGGCTATCTGGCACTAAGGTCCACTCACCAGTTTCTGGCTTGACGGTCGCAAATGATGTCCTTGTGGCCCCTGAGGATGTCTCCAATGCCTTCGGCCGCTTTTTCGTAGAGGTTTCGAGCTCCGCTCATTACCACCCAGCCTTCCTCCCCCGAAAACAGCCAGAGGAGGCTAGGCCACCTAACTTCCGCTCCTCGAATCGTGAAAGTTATAATGCCCCATTCACCATGCGGGGACTCGAAAATGCACTTGCCTGGTCACGGTCCTCTGCCCCAGGGCCTGATTCTATTCATGCCTTCCAGTTACCGACCTACCTCGCTTACCAGCTGTGTCTGTAAGGTGATGGAGCGAATGGTTAACTCTCGTTTGGTTTGGCTGCTCGAATCTCGACGCCTACTTACCAATGTACAATGTGGATTTTGTAGGCGCCGCTCTGCTTTTGACCATCTGGTTACCTTGTCAACCTTAATTATGAATAACTTCTTGCGGAAGCACCCGACCGCGGCTGTGTTCTTTGATTTGGAGAAGGCTTACGACACCTGTTGGAGGGCGGGCATTCTCTGCACCATGCATACATGGGGCCTTCGCGGTCTCCTCCCTCTTTTTATTTGTTCCTTTTTAATGGATCGACAGTTCAGGGTACGTGTGGGTTCTGTCCTGTCAGACACCTTTCGCCAGGAGAATGGGGTGCCACAGTTCTGAGCGTTGCTTTCTTCGCCATAGCGATCAATCCAATAATGGATTACCTCCCAGCTGATATATCAGGTGTATCAGGCTCCCTTTTCGTGGACGATTTTACCATCTATTGCAGCACGCAGTGTACATGTTTCCTGGAGCGCTGTCTTCAGCGTTCTCTTGACCGTCTTTACTCCTGGAATGTCGCCAATGGCTTCCGTTTTTCTGCCAAGAAGACGGTCTGTATTAACTTCTGGCGCTACAAAGAGTTTCTTCCACCGTCCTTACGATTCGGTCCCGTTGCTCTCCCATTTGTGGAGACAACAAAATTTTTAGGTCTTACATTTGACAGGAAACTTAGCTGGTCTCCACATGTGTCATATTTGGCTGCCCGTTGTACCCATTCTCTAAATGTCCTCCGTGTTCTCAGTGGTATGTTGTGGGGAGCGGATCGAACCGTCCTACTTCGCCTATATCGGTCGATCGTCTGCTCCAAGCTGGATTATGGGAGCTTCATATACTCCTCTGCACGGCCGTCCATCTTACGCCGCCTCAACTCCATACAACATCGGGGTTTACGTCTTGCGATCCGAGCGTTTTATACTAGTCCCCTCGAGAGTCTTCATGCTGAAGCCGGTGAATTGCCACTCACCTACCGGTGTAATATACTGCTTTGTCGGTATGCCTGTCGGCTACTGTCAATGCCCGACCACCCGTCTTATCATTCCTTTTTTGACGACTCTCTCGACCGTCAATACGGGTTGTATGTCTCTGCCCTGCTACCCCCTGGAGTTCGCTTTTGTCGCCTCCTTCAACACCTTGATTTTTCACTCCCTGCGAGCTTTAGAGTGGGCGAGAGCCACATGCCACCTTGGCTCCAGGCTCAGGTTCGCGTTCACCTTGACCTCAGCTCGCTCCCAAAGGAGGTTACCCCCAGTTTGGTATACCACTTGAAACCTCTTCCCGCGGCTTGGACGTCCTCCTCACGCCCTTCTCGGTGGGAGGAGGTCGTTTTGACCCGGTTACGAATTGGACACCGCCGGTTCAGCCATCGCCATCTGCTGACGGCTGCGCCCATGTGGGCAATTGCTGACGGTCCACCACATTTTAACGTCCTGTCCGGATTTTAATACACTGCGTCTTGATCTTGGCCTGCCATGTACTCTGGATGCCATTTTAGCGGATGACGCAGGAGCAGCTGCTTGCGTTCTTCGTTTTATCAACGTGACAAACCTGTCCAAGGACATTTGATTATGCTGTTTTTTTTAAATCCTCTGCCTGTCTATGTCTTTTATAGTATTGTCCCTTTTAGTTGCCGTTTTAACCTCGTGCCTCGCGGTGCATTCCTAACTTAGCCTGGCGCTAATCACCATTGTAGTTGTGCGCCCTAAAGCCAAAAAAAAAAATCTGTGGCGTGCTCTCTACTGACGCAAACGCTATTGCCGAGCACTTATGTGAGCACTATGCTCGAGCCTTTGCTCTGAGAACTACCCCCCAGCCTTTCGCACCCTCAAACGGCTGTTGGAAAGGAATGTCTTCTCATTCACTACATGCCACAGTGAACCCTTTAACGTGCCATTTACAGAATGGGAGCTCCTCAGCACCCTTGCACATTGCTCTAACACAGCTTCTTGCCGGATCAGATCCACAGTCAGATGATTAAACATCTCTAGTCTGACTAAAAGTGATATTTCCTCGTTATCTTCAAATGGATCTGGTGCGATGGTGTCTTTCCATCGGAATGGCGGGAGAGCACCATCATTCCGGTGCTAAAACCAGGTAAAAATCCGCTTGATGCCGATAGCTACCGGCCCATCAGCCTTGCCAACGTTCTCTGTAAGCTGCTGGTATGTATGCTGTGTTGGCAGTTGGGTTGGGTCCTGGAGTCACGTGGCCTACTGGCTCCATGTCAGGGTGGCTGTGGCTTCCGCCAGGGGCGCTCTACCACTGATAATATTGTGCCCCTCACGTCTGCCATCCGAACAGCCTTTTCCAGATGCTACCACCTGGTTGCCATCTTTTTTGACTTACATAAAGCATACAACGCGACCTGGCAACATTATATCCTAGCTACATTGTATGAGTGGGGGCTCCGGGGACCGCTCCTGATTTTTATCCAAAACTACCTGTCGCTCTGTACTTTCTGTGACCAAGTTGGTGCCACCCATAGTTTCCCTCGTATTGAGGAGAATGGCGTTCCGCTGGTCTCTGTTTTAAGTGTATCTCTATTTTTAATGGCCATTAACAGCCTAGCAGCAGCTGTAGGGCCATCGGTCTCCCTTTCTCTGTATGCAGATGACTTCTGCATTTCATATTGCTCCTCCAGTACTGGTGCTGCTGAGTGGCGCCTACAAGGCGCAGTCAAGGGCTCTAGCCTACCGCTTCCAGTTTTCAGCCGTGAAGTCTTGTGTCATGCACTTCAGTCGGCCTTGTACCGTTCATCCATAACCTAAACTTTATCTTGATGACGATGCACTCACTGTAATGTAGACGTATCGATTCTTAGGATTGGCTTTCAAAGCCTGATTGACTTGGCTTCCTCACCTTTGTCAGCTTAAGCTGAAGTGCTGGCAGCACCTCAATGACCTCCGCTGCCTGAGCAACACTAACTGGGGTGCAGATCGCTCTATGCTGCTGCAGCTCTACAGAGCACTTGTTCAATCCCTCCTTGACTATGGGAGTCTGGTTTACAGTTCGGTGGTGCCCTTAGTGTTGCATTTACTCGAGCCAGTGCACGGCTGTGGCGTTCGCATAGCAGTGGGAGCTTATAGAATGAGTCCAGTGACCAGTGTCCTGGTAGAGGCCAGATTACCTCCACTGCGGATCTGATGTGCTCAACTACTGGCCAGTTACATTGCACACATTCGTAGTTCTCCTGAGCATCCAAATTACCATCTCCTTTTCCCACCCACGGCAGTTCATCTCCCACATCGGTGGCCCAGGTCAGGGTTCATGATTGCAGTTTGCGTGTGATCCCTTCTCTCCGAACTGGAGTCCTTCCCTTTACCACCTCTACTTGAGGACCATTAACATTCACCTCCATGGTGTGCACCTCGGCTGAAGCTTTGACTGGACCTTTTGCATGGCCCTAAGGACTCTGTTAACCCCATTGCTCTCTGCTGTCACTTCCTCTCGATTCTTGATGTGTTCCAGGGCTCTGAAGTTGTTGGCTGACGGTAATGTTGTCTTCGCCTATGTCCACAGAGGCCATATTGAACAGCGTTCCTTGCCCCCTGGCTGCAGTGTATTCACTGCAGAGCTTGTGGCCATATCTTGTGCACTTCGGTACATCTTTTCCTGTTCTGGTGAGTCGTTTCTACTCTGGTCGGACTTCCTGAGCAGCTTACGAGCTATTGACAGTGCTACCCTCGCCATTCTTTGGTGGTGTCCATTCAGGAGTCCATCTATGTTCTGGAACAGCCCTGTCATTCAGAGGTGTTTGTGTGGACCCCAGGAGACGTCACAATCCCAGGCTACGAACTTGCCAACAGGCTGACCAAACAGGCTATGCGGAAACCACTCCTGGTGATGGACATCTCTGAAAGACCTGCGTTCTATCTTAGGCCGCAAGGTTTTTTGGCCCCCCCCAGGGGGTCCACAACTCTTTTGTGGATACGTGCGTAGCGAGCACGGGACCCCGAGCTAATGTGGCCTTCCTTCCTTTCTGGGCTGCATACCTTCCCTTTCCGCATCCTTCCCCATCCCCCATCTTCGCCCCCCACCCTCACCTCCACCTCTTTCGTTCCCTTTCTCCCCCTCTGGGAATATGTTTTGTGCCTACGTCCAGAGACGGACGCTTGAAACTGTAACAAATTCTTTGCTTTCTCCGCTTGCAAGTCTTCGTCCTTCCTTTGTCCTTCTCTTTTCCTTACCTCTTCTCTTTGCCCTTTTCTCCGCTGCGGCGTTTGAGACCTCTCTTCTTTCCTTTCCCTTTCTCTTTTTTCCTCCCTGTGTGTGTCTGAAGGCCGACCCACGCATTTCCATGCGTAGCCGGTGACAGGGTAACGCGTAATTCTCCGCCCCAGGTAGACAGGTAGGACACGTACGTGCCCCCTGGTAACGGCCAGGCCCAGGGAGGGGTGATTACCCAAGCTGATACCTTCCGAAAGTGCCGATTGGTCCCTCCGTCCGTTTGTCGGGAGTTGTGACCTGACGTGTGAACAATCACCTAAGGCGGGAATGCCCTCAGAGAGGGGCCCACACAAGGAAGGAGTGCGCCATCAGAGACGCCGGTAATCATGGGGGATACTTTCGCAGTGGTTTCCTCATCTTCTACTATTTCAGCTCACAAGCGTAAGTTCAATGAGTCTCGGCCACAGACGGTCCTTCCATCGTTGCCACAGTTCCTTGTTGTTTCTCGGTCTGACGAAGGTCACGACTTCTCCACGGTCAACCCTTTCATTATTCAGAAAGGTGTCGACGCAATTGCAGGTCCTGTAAAGTCTTGTTCTAGATTACGTAATGGCACCTTGTTGTTAGAAACAGTCAGTGCCCTCCAGGCACAAAAATTGCTGCGTACTTCACTGCTACACACCTTCCCTGTCCGGGTGGAACCGCACCGTACTTTAAATTCATCACGTGGAGTCGTTTATACACGCTCCCTCGACGGATTGTCCGACGAGGAAATTCAACACTACCTGTCAGCCCAGGGCGTAACGGCAATTCATAGAGTCATGAAAAGGGTTGACACGATCATCATTCCAACCCGCACTGTCTTTTAGACATTTGACAAAGTTCAACTCCCATCGAAAATCAAAGCAGGCTATGAGATAATTTCCGTTCGCCCTTACATCCCAAACCCTACACGTTGCTATCGGTGTCAGCGGTTCAATCACACCAGCCAGTCCTGTTCCAATCCGGCCAAATGTGTTACGTGTGGCAAGGATGCCCATGAGGGTGCTTGTCCACCTCCGTCCCCTCGTTGCATCAACTGTATGGGTGACCATGCTGCTTCCTCTCAAGATTGCCCCATTTTTAAAGACGAAAAGCTCATTCAGGAAATCAGAGTGAAGGAAAAGGTGTCGACCTTTGCTGCTCAAAAATTATTTGCCAGTCGACAGCCCAACGTACCTCAGACAGGAAAATACAGCACTGTCCTTGCCTCTCCTCGGCCAACAAAGGAGGCGGCCACGCGGACTTGTGACCTTACCTTTAGTGCCACGGTCGTCATATCGGCCAGCGCAAAGATCGCCCGTTCAACCTCCCCACTTTCGCCTGCCCACTCTATGGCTCACCTTTCATCGGGTTCTGCTAAATCTCGAGCCCAAAAGTCAGACACCAAGACTTCGAAAAAAGAGCATACTCGTGAAGATTTATTACGTACCCCAACTTCACAACCAAGAAGCCAAGAAGGCTAGTAAGAAACCCAGTTCATCTCCTTCTCCACCAAGGCGTGTCTCATCTACAGCACCACCTGGCGGTAATCGCCCTCGGCAATCTTCTGTGTCGCCGAGGCGCACTGCTGGCGGCCGATCAACCGGCCGGTCACTGGTGACGGGAGCTGCTCCTGAACAACCTATGGATCAGGATCTTCTGCCTTCGGCTGAATGCCATTCCATGCTGTCGGTCGCAAGCTCTGAGCAGTCGCTGAGTTGACGGCAACCTTGGTCACATTCCTCCATTTTCTGTTCACCCTATGTCCATTATCCACTGGAATAGCCGCGGCCTTCGAGCCAATCGGGATGAATTGTCGATCCTCTTATGATCCTACGTGCCGGTCATCTTCTGTCTTCAGGAAACAAAGCTGCATCCCCATGACCGCTTTGTTCTCCCCCATTTTCAGTCCGTCCGATTCGATCTCCCCTCTGCTGAAGGCACTCCAGCACATGGAGGACTCATGATTCTTCTCCATGATACTCTCCATTATCACCCAATCCCCTTAAACACCTCCTTCCAAGCTGTCGCTGTCCGTCTTTCCCTTTCTGGATATACCGTTTCTCTTTGTACTGTATACATTCCATCGTCCACACCAATGGCATGAGCTGATCTCCTTCATCTTCTTGGTCAGCTTCCACCCCCCCTATTTGCTGGTTGGGGACTTCAATGCCCACCACCCGCTTTGGGGATCTCCACATCCTTGTCCGCGTGGCTCACTATTGCTAGACGTCTTCCACCAAGCGGATCTAGTTTGCCTCAACACTGGGGACCCTACATTTTTGTCTGCCTCCACGACAAATTTCTCTCATTTGGACCTTTCGGTCGGTACTGTTCCGCTAGCTCGGCGCTTCGAATGATTCGCCCTTGCTGATACACACTCGAGTGACCACTTTCCATGTGTCCTTAGACTGCAGCCTCAACAGCCATATATGCGCCCGCGATGCTGGAAGTTTGGCCAAGCCGATTGGACACTTTTTTTGTCCCTAGCGACATTCGATGACCGTCACTTTCCTAGCGTCGACGATGAGGTCACACATATTACAGACATTATTCTTACAGCTGTGGAACGTTCAATACCACGCACCTCCGAATTGCCCCGGTGCCCCCCAGTTCCTTGGTGGAACGCGGCTTGCCGTGACGCAATACGTGAGCGGCGACGTGCTCTTCGCGTTTTCCGCCACCATCCTATTTGGACCACTGTATCCGCTATAAGCAGTTCCGAGCGCGATGCCGTCGCGTCATCCGCGATAGCAAGAAGGAAAGCTAGCTCATTTAACACCTTCACTCCCTCCTCGGAAGTTTGGAGTCGGATTCGACGGTTCTCAGGCGCGCCTAGTTTCTCCCCGGTCTCTGGGCTTACTGTCGCGCATGATACATTAGTGGACCCCATTTCTAACTCATTGGGTCAACACTTTGCTGAGATTTCGAGCTCTTCAAATTACCCACCAGCGTTTCTCCTGATGAAACGTGCAGCGGAAGTGCGACTTCTTGCTTTCTCCTCTCAAAATCGCGAAAGCTACAATACTGTTTTCTCCGTGCGGGAACTCCAACATGCACTCTCTTCTTCTCGCTCCTCCGCCCCAGGACCCGATGGTATCCACATCCAAATGTTGTTGCATTTATCATACCATAGTCTGCTTTACCTCCTTCGCCTTTATAATCGAATTTGGACCAACAGTACTTTTCCCAGACGATGGCGGGAAGCTATCGTCATTCCTGTTCCGAAACCTGGAAAGGAGAAACATCTCCCCTCTAGCTATCGCCCCATTTCTCTCACGAGTAGTATATGTAAGGTTTTGGAGCGTATGGTGAATTGCCGTTTAGCTTGGTGGCTGGAGTCCCGCAGTCTTTTAACACCTGCCCAATGCGGTTTCCGAAAGCATCGATCTGCAGTTGACCATCTTGTTGCTCTCTCCACTTATATCATGAACAATTTTTTCCGGAAACGCCAAACAGTAGCAATATTTTTTGATCTGGAGAGAGCATATGACACCTGTTGGAGGACAGGCATCCTCCGCACACTGTTCTCTTGGGACTTTTGAGGTCGGCTGCCCCTTTTTCTTCACGAATTTATGGCAGAGCGCACATTTAGAGTGCGGGTGAACACCACTCTCTCCCGTACTTTCTCCCAAGAAAACGGGGTACCCCAGGGCTCCGTGCTGAGTGTTGTACTGTTTGCCATTGCCATAAATCCGATTATGGATTGTCTCCTTCCTGATGCCTCGGGCTCCCTCTTTGTGGACGATTTTGCGATCTACTACAGCGCTCAACGGACCAGCCTTCTTGAACGACGTCTTCAAGGATGTCTCGATCGCCTCCACTCTTGGAGCATCGAAACCGGCTTCCGTTTTTCTCCCAGTAAGACTGTTTGTGTTAATTTTTGGCGACGTAAGGAGTTTCTTCCACCCTCCTTACATCTAGGACCTGTCAACCTTCCGTTTTCAGATGTCGCTAAATTTTTGGGTCTTATGTTTGACAGAAAACGGTGCCGGTCCTCCCACGTTTCCTATCTTTCGGCTCGCTGTCTGCGATCCCTCAACACCCTCCGTGTCCTGAATGGTACCTCCTGGGGAGCGGACCGAGTGGTCCTTCTCCGCCTCTATAGCGCCTTAGTGCGCTCGAAATTGGACCATGGAAGCATAGTTTACTCCTCTGCTCGGCCGTCTATTCTTCGGCGTCTCGACTCTATCCACCACCGTGGATTACGTTTAGTGTCTGGAGCTTTTTACACCAGCCCTGTGGAAAACCTTTATGCTGAGACTGCTGAACCTCCGCTGTCCAATCGGCGAGCTGTCCTTCTGAGTCATTATGCTACCCATCTGTCTTCCATGCCTGCTAATCCGGCCCATGACGTTTTTTTTCGACGCCTCCTTGGATGTAGGGTATGCAGGCCATCCTTCCTCCCTACTACCACCGGGAGTCCGCTTCCGTCAACTGCTCCATTCTCTTTCCTTCCGCTTTCCTAAAACCTTTTTGACAACTTGGGGTACAGCACCGCCTTGGCTCCGTCCCCAGATCTGCCTGATCTGTGACCTTTGTCAATTTCCCAAGGATGGTACCCCTTCACTTGTTTATCGTCGGGCATTTTCTGCTCTATGTGCACAAATGAAGGAAGCCACGTTTATTTACACTGATGACTCGAAAACATCGTTAGGTGTAGGGAGTGCCTATATTGTTGGCGACACCTCAAATCGATTTCGGCTTCCCGACCAGTGTTCGGTTTATACTGCGGAGCTTTACGCTGTTCTCCAGGCTGTCCAATACATCCGCCGCCATCAGCGGATACAGTATGTTATCTGTTCAGATTCTCTCAGCTCTCTCCTCAGTCTCCAAGCTCTCTACCCTGTCCACCCTCTGGTCCACCGGATTCAGGACTGCCTGTGCTTGCTCCATTTGGGGGGCATCTGTGTGGCGTTCCTCTGGCTCCCAGGACACGTTGGTATCTGTGGCAATGAGGCGGCCGATATAGCGGCCAAGGCTGCAGTCTCTCTTCTTCGGCCAGCTATTCGATCGATTCCCTTCACCAATCTACGGAGCGTTTTATGTTGTCGTGTTGTTCTTTTATGGCACGCACATTGGTCGACACATCCCCATAATAAATTGCGGGACGTGAAAGCTCTTCCCTGTGCTTGGACCTCTTCCTCCCGAACGCGTCGTCGGGAGGAGGTAATTTTAACTAGACTCCGGATAGGGCACTGTCTTTTTAGCCATCGACGTCTTGTAAGCGGCTATCCTCCCCCACTCTGTCCCCACTGCCCTCAGCTGTGGACGGTAAGACACCTTTTAATTTAGTGCCCCTATTTTACTCCGTTACGCGCCCGTCTACAGCTGCCGCCTGATATATCGTCCATTTTAGCAGATGACACGAGCTCGGCCGATCGCGTTCTCGAGTTTATTAGTGCCAGTGAGATGACATCAGTCATTTGAAGCTCTTTTTGGGGACAACCAACCCCTTTCTGTAGTGGATTTTTAAGCTTTCCTTCGGCTTTAGTTTCTCCAACTCTTTGAGTTTCATTCCCATTGGTGCTGCTTTCCATTTTCGTTTTTTACCATTTCCTAAGTCACAGACCCGGTGCTAATGACCATAGCAGTTTTGCGCCCTAAAACCGAAACAAAAAAAAAAAAAAGGTTTTTTGGCTTTGGTAGACGGAGAGGCATAACAGTATGCACAACAAAGTGCATGTCATTAAGGAGATGGTGAATGTGTGGAAGTCTTCCTTGCGGGCTTCTCACAGGGAGTCTGTTGTCCTCTGCCGGTTCTGCATTGGCCATACGTGGCTAACGCGTGGTTACCTCCTCCGTCGCGAGGACCCACCTCAGTGTTGCTGTGGCTCACAAATGACGGTCATCGGCCTCTTGCTGGACTGCCCACTTTTAGCCGCTCTGTGGCAGACTTTTAACTTTGCCAGCACCCTACCTTTGGTGTTGGGTGACAATGCCTCAACAGCAGCTTGAGTGTTACATTTTATTCGTGTGAGTGGGTTTTATCATTTCATCTGAGTTTTAGTGCATGTCCTTTGTCCCTCTGTGTCCTCCACCCTAGGGCTTTTAGAGTGAAGGTTTTAATGTGTTGCAGAGTGGCTGGCTTCTCCTTTTTATTCTCATGGTCAACCAGCCATGGTTTTTAATCTCTTCTCCCTGTTTCTTGTGTCTCTCTGTGGTTTCCTTACCCTGTTTTGTCCCTTGCAGTGTTTGTTGCCCCTTTGTCGTTCTTCTGGTTCTTACTTTCTCCTGTTATTGTGCTGTACATCTTTTTTTTCTTCTTTCCCTTGGGTAATTGTTCTACTGGAAGAAGGGACTGATGACCTTGCAGTTTGGTTCCTTTCCCTCCCCTTTCAATCCAGCCAACTAACCAACCAACCAATCTTCATGCTTGTGGTCGTCTTGATGACATTCCATGTCTATTACTCCTCACCAGTCTCTGAATATGGTCGAGGGATTGATTTTTCATAGGAACCTCATCCTTCAAACTGATGAGGAACTCTTGGCTAATCTGGAGTGATGCGACATTCATTTTGTTCAACATGCACAGAAGGATCGTTAAGACCACTACTCCAATATCAATGCCTTTATTTTGGATTTCAAGGGAGATACCTCCCAGAGGAGGTCAAGATTATGTGTTACCGATGTGACGTGAATCTGTACGTCACGCCACTCATGAGGTACTTTTGGTCCTTGGATTTTGGGCATATGTCTTCCCACTATATGGTGGACCATGTATTTGGTGACTGTGGACACTCGCTCTGCGAGGTTCTGTCACCTGTCTGTGTAAATTGTCATAACCAACATTCTCCACACTTGCCAGGTTGGCCAGCCTACAAGTAAGAAAAGAAGATACGAGAGTATAAGTCCCTGGATCGTTTTTCTTATACAGAGGCTCGTCAAAAATATGACTGACACAACCCAGTGTCAATGTCTTCTACTTTAGCCTGTGTTGCATCGTTCCCCCCTCCTACCTCTTCCTTATCCCAGACTCATCACCCTCACTTCTCCGTGCAGTTCCCACACCTTCCTTTCCAATTGCCACACCCCTCCCCTTCTTCAGCACATGCCAGTGATGAGAGACAAACCCCTCCTTCTGGCGTCTCTCAGGCCGGAGGCCTGCTACCGTAACTTAGCCATGGGATGCACAGTTTGTCTCCTACCGAGCTGCCTTCCCCGTTTGGGAATAGTAGGCTCAAGCCTCCCACTTACGTTTTACCCATTGTCAGGCGAAATTCCTAATGAACCTTGTACTGAATGGGAGCTTTTTCTGACACTATCTTCTTCCCATGATTCAGCTCATGGCCCTTATTCCATTCATAACCAAATGTTTAACTGTAATTGGCTCCAAGGTATTTTCCCCCTCTCAATGGAGAGACAGTATTGTGGTTCCTGTCCTTAATCCTGGCAAGGTTCCATTGTCCCTTGATAGTTACTGGCCCATCAGCTTGACCAGTGCTCCGTGTAAGTTATTTTAATGGATGGTGGCCTGTCGGCTCACATGAGTCCCTGAACCTCGGGATCTTTTATCTCCTTACTAGTGTGGCTTTTCGGAGGGATGGTCTGTCAGTAATCGTCTGCTTCGATTGGAAACCACAGTTCACCGGGCCTTTTCTCAGTGCTGCCATCTTGTCGCAATTTTCTTCAATCTTCCTAAGGCCTATGACACAGCTTGGTGCCATCGTATTCTCCTTACACTTCATGAGTGGGGTCTTCGGCGCCACCTCCCGATTTTTATTCACCAGTTCCTGTCCCACTGATTGTTCAGAGTCTATGTTGCCACTGTTCTCAGCTCTCTGTGGATGCAGGAGAATGGTTTCCACAAGGCTCATTATTAAGTGTCCTTTGTCTAATCTCTATGAATGGACTTGTGGCCTCTGCCGGACTGGTTGGTCACCACTGCTCTGTAAGTGGATGACTTCTGTACTTGGGGTTGCTCCCAATCAGGGGGCTCTGTGGAATGACAGCTCTAGGGTGCCATCTGGCAAGCTTCCAGGTTTTCAATTATCTCCTCTTAATTCAAGGATAGTGCATTCCAGTTGCCCCTTACTACAGTCCATCCTGATCCTGAGCTCTCCCTCGATGCCCAATGCCTGACTGTGGTCCCCCAGTTCTGTTTCTTGGGTCTTATTTTTGACAACAAGCTTACTTAGTGGCCCCATATCCATCATCTAAAGGTTAGAGTTTTTTGTAAACTCGATACTCTTTGCTTCCTTGCCCACACCTCTTAGGTGCGGATCGTTTGACGCTTATTCGGCTTTAGCGGCTGTTAGTTTTGTCCTGTCTGGACTATGGCTGTCAAGTTCATGGATCAGCTGCCCCTTCCATGTTGCTTCTCTTATTCCTGGTTCACCATTTTGGTATCCATTTAGCCACTAGCCTTGTCAATAATCTTCTGGTTGATGCTGGGATCCATCCCCTTTCAATTCAGTGGTCCCAGCTCGTGCTTTTGTATGCCATCACTATCAGCTCTTCCTGTGCTCACCATTGCAATTCTATTCCTTTCATGGCTTCAGGCCATTGCCCACCCACTGTCTGCCCTCGGGTGGGTTTACCGGATTGGCTCTGCCTCACTTCTCTCTTATATAACTTCCATTTGCCCTCCTTGTCCTCTCCTGACCACCCCTCTCATGATTAGTTCCTCAGTCACAGATTCAGATGGATCTTTTGTAGGGATTGAAAGCCTCCATTGCTCCAGTGGTGTTCCATTGTTTGTTCCAAACACTTTTATATGAATTTAGGATGCCATTGCTTTCTACACCAATGGCTCTAAATCCACTGATCATGTCTTCCAGTGGCACAGAACACCATTTCTTGTCTGCCATGTGTGGGGTGTTTACTGTGGAATTGATGGCCATCTATCAGGCCTCACTTGAGTTTTGTTACATGTGGACTCAATGAATAGCCTTCAGGCTATTGCTCGGTGATTTTCCTGCCATCCCTTGGTCTCTGCCATCCACGACCTTCTCATTGATTTTGGTGATGCTGCTAGTTTGGTTGATTTCATATGGGTTCATAGCTACATAGGTATCCCAGGCAATGGATTTGCTGATCATCTGGCTGGCAGGCGGGAGGGGGAGAACGACCACCTAACCCCACCCCCAACCCCCGATCTTCAGGGGTGGATTTATGTCTTTATATCAAGTTCCTTTTTGCTCAATCATGGTCTGGCTCTTGGGAGGCCACCCCCCTTTTTTTGTAAACTGTGCACTATCATGGAGACTCACCATGTGGCACCCTTACCTCCACCTCTCCTGACTGGAATCTACCATCCTCTGCTGTCTTTGTCTTGGCTGACCCATGGTTTTTTATTCTGCAATCAGCCCCCTCCCTCCGTCTCTGCCCCTCTTTGTAGTTGCGTGGCTCCACTGACGGTGACCTGTGTTTTGCTGGACTGCCCCTGCCTTTTGGCCCTTTACACTAAATGTGCCCTCCCACCTTCCTTGTCTCGGGTAATTGTGAACGATACATCTGTCCTCAGTTTTCTTCATGAAAGTGCTTGTACCCTCAGTTGTTGAATCTTCCTCTGGAATTATTCCCTCAGTCAGGCTTTGGTTATGGAGTCCTTGACCTTGACTCCACACCAGCTGGGTTCTCCCAACCTGTTATGTACATTTTTACATTTTTGTCTAGTCCATTGTGCTGTTTTGTTTCTCCTTTTCTTTTGTCTTCTTCCCCTGTGTTGCCCCTGTTGTATAGTGATAATGGTATGGTATGGGTGTCGGGAAAGGTCGGTGGGGTGCCCCACTGCACGTAATGTTTCTGGGGCACCTCTGCTTTCCCTGTTTTCACCCACCCCCTCCTATTCTTTCCTCTTCCTTCTGCCCTGACATTCCTTTTCCCTCTTTGTTTGCATGTTGACTGGGCTGTGTTGTTTCTCTTGTTTCTCTCTTGCTATCTGCCGCCCTAGATCATGGGACCGATGACCTTGCTGTTTGGTCCTCTCCTCCAGATCAACCAACCAACTAATTGTGGTACTCAGAGGAGGGTGCTTGCTGTGTTCCTTGCCACCTAAAAACCAGATCATAAAGAGCAACGAAGACCATCCATGTGGAATTGCTTGTGCATTAAGAGGTTGGTCATGACAATTTTTTGTCATACATCATCACAGGCAATGAAACATGGGTTGATCACTTCTAACCAGAGACAAAATGGCAGTGCATGGAGTGGTGCCAGCCACCTCTCCTCTGAAGAAAAAGTTCAAAGCCTCAGCCTCAAGTGGTAAAGTCATGCCGATAGTCTTCTGGGACTCTGACTGGGTAAATAAATGTAAATGTTGTGTGACTAGGGCCTCCCGTCGGGTAGATAGTTCGCCGGATGCAAGTCTTTCGAGTTGATGTCACTTCGGTGACATGCGTGTTGATGGGGATGAAATGATGATGATTAGGACAACACAACACCCAGTCCCTGAGCGGAGAAAATCTCCGATCCAGCCGGGAATTGAACCCGAGCCCTTAGGATTGACATTCTGTCGCACTGACCACTCAGCTACAGGGGGCGGACTCTGACTGGGTTATTCTGTTTGATGTCTGCCCTCATGGTGCAATGACCCACTCAGAAGTGTATATGCTACCCTCAGGAAATTGAAGAAATGATTTCAGTGTGTTCGTCGCTACAAAAATGCAAAAATTTCTCCTTCTTTATGACAATGCAAGGCCTCATACAAGTCTGCACACCCAAGAGGAGCTCACAAAATAAATGAAAAGGACCAGTTTGCTTTTGTTCTACATTACTACTTCAGACATTTAATGAATATTGTCACTGAAGAAGTTATGACGTTTGTAAACAACACTGGAAGAAAAATTACACTCTAGATTGAAACGGAGACATACAGTAACATCTTCGACAGTGTGGTGGTAATGCAATGAAAAGGTAAAAAAATTGAGCACTAAATAAATAAAAATGGAGTAAGTAAAAAATTGAACACTAAATATATAAAAAATGGAGTAGACAGGAAAAACTTTAACGCAAAATAGGAACAGCATGCCTACATAACAATGTTTATTAATAAACAAATAAAATAAAATTAGTGCTTGACAAGGCTACTTCAGGAGGTATAAAACATGTAGAGTGATACACAAACCAATTAAAAGTAACAATTATCAAAGTAATTACAGAATACCTAAGGAACTTAAACAATATCAATAAGATAAACAGAAATAAATAAATGCAGGAAAATGGAAGAGTTTGAGGGAACATACAGTAAATGCAGTCTTGAGAGTGTGGTGGTACTGCAATTTTAAAAGGTAAAAAGGCTGAACAATACACAATACAAAAAGGAGCAAACAGGAAACATTAACATTATATTCAAAACTGTGGCTATGTAACAGTTTGCATTAAATAAATGAACCAAGTAAAATATAAACACTATTTGATGAGACAAGAATATGGACAGTAAGAGGCATTGAACATGGGCAGTAAGACAAGTACCAGTTCAATTAAAGCCTTAACAATTGAAACTACAGTCTTTATGAAATGCATGGACAACTTCAATAAAATAAAAGAACTTAATGAATACAGGAAAATGGGAATATGTAGGAACAGACAGTGTGGGAAGTAATGAACAACAGAGATGATTATATTAAGATTAGGAGAGGGAAGTGTTGAGCTGTGTCTGGTCATTTAGGATTAGATCTGTACTGTGGGCTAGATATTTGTTAATTTCCAGGGCTTCCAGCAGGTTGAGTTTATGACCTTTGTAAGTGAAGTACATGGAACACTGGCTGGCAGTCGTGACCCTCATTCGGTACATTCTCAGCAAATGCAGAGTCAGAATTCTGCAACCTCCAGCTGTGTTCATGTTCAGCCAGCCTGGTTGCAATGTCTCTGCCTGACTGACCAATGTAAAACTTGTCACAATCGGAACAGTTAATTTTGTATACCCCACTGTCGGCTAATAAATGGATCTTATATTTGCTATTGAAAATACTCTGGGCTGTCGTGTTCTTAACATAGTTGGAAAGCCTTACTTGCAGGTTTTCAGTGCTTTGGCTGCAAACTGTGATGCCTCTCTTAGATATTGTAGTGCGCGCCATTTCTTGCAGATGGTGGCTGGGGAAGCAGATGGGGCATAGAGGAGGGGTATAATTCTCCGTTTTTGTTTCCGAGCAAGATGTTGTTAGTAAGAACTGGACTGTAGCCATTGGCTGTGGCAATAAATTGTATTGTATCTAACTCTGCTATAAAATCGTCTCTGGATGTGGGGACACATATGAGATGGTGTACCATTAAGTGAAAAGCTGCATGTTTGTGAGATATGGGTTGTTGTGAGCAAGAAGGTATTTTTAAATAATGTGTGTGTGTGTGTGTGTGTGTGTGTGTGTGTGTGTGTGTGTGTGTGTGTGTGTGTGTGTGTGTTCTAGTAGCATCCATATTTGGGAGGCTTTTCCCTGTCCACCACCTGAGGAGGTGCCTGATGTAGGATCTGACAATCCCACAATGAAATAATAGTCATTTTGCACAAAATATATGTAAATGCACAATATGTGAAAAACATAGTCTATAAGTAAAATTTATGTGTTAAAATCACTTTAACAACTGACTTAACACAGTGCCAATCAGTTCTTTCAATTTCAGTTCAGAAAATAGCCACTTATAACATTTTACAAAAGGAATTGACAACTCTGTAAGGTGAAAGGCTGTACTACCGGTATGTTATCAGCAAAGTGTCACTTTATATGTGCGTTAAAATGTGCAGCACAGGTTTTGTAGTTGACAGTGTGCATTCATTCTTGAGACGAAACTGCATTGATTTGAAACATTAACAAACCAGTTACCTGTTAACAAACTTGGCACAATGAAATTGCAAAGTTGTGCATTTTGTTTAAAAGGGCAGTAGTTATGGCATAATTCAGTTGGACCTAAATGCAAAATGACATATCATGCAACAGAAAAAGATTTACAAAATATTTGATCAGTGTGATTGATCTGTATATAGTGTTCATTTTCCCAGTAAATTTGGTGAATTTTCAGAAAGCTCAACTTACATTGTTTCTTTCAGGGCAGCGAACTAGCAGAGCTGACAAAAGAATGTCAGAACAAGATATGGGAGCGAACATTGCATATGATAAGTGATCAAAACATGACACAGCTTGCAAAGGACTATTGTTCAAGCCAGTTGATAGAGAGCCTTGGCTGTCAGCCTTCATCATCAGTTGTGGGTAATATATTAGCCTGTATGATTGATAAAAGGGAAAAGATAGAAGAAGATAAATGTCATACATTTGTTCAGCGTATGGAATGGATTGCTTTTAGTGACTTCAGAATGATGCCAGCATTTTATAAAGAGTGTAGTGGAGATGTGAAAACTTTTCAGTGTGGACGACTTCACACAAATGAGGTAATCATCATTGTATATAACTCTCTTACTCCATTTTCTCTATAAAAGAATAGAACTTAGACAATGAACTCACAGTCTTATTTATTTATTTGTGTATTTATTATAATTTGAGCAAATCAGCATGATGTGTTAATGCACTTCTTATTTCTTGTCATAAAAAATGATGGCTGTTATCTTCTTTAGATTACAGGAGACATACATTGGGGTGATATGGAAAATGTTCTGTTAGCTTGGAGCTCTATGAAATGGAAAGCCTTATAATGCTTAGCATCCAACAGCAATATGTCTTGTAGATACATAATGATTGTCATAAAAAGAGTAGCACCAAGAAGAACAAAGCAGATTTCACTCATTGTTGGCAGGAAGTTAGATAGTACTACACACATGAAATGATTACACTTCCAGCTTTGAAGGAGCAACATCTATTATGTTACACAGCCACAAATCATACCTGTTAGTATGGCATCATGCCTACATCGTTGTTGTTGTGAATTGGCAGGAGCCAATTCACGAAGTTTGGAGGAAGCCAAAAGGCACGCGATTAAGCTCACGCAGGCTGGCGTGAGGTCTGGAACAGGTCAGAGAAATAAGACTAGCAAAACAAGAGTAACTGGTAGAATACTTAACTTTAATCCACAATTGGTGAACATCTCTCGTTACTGTACAGGCTTCACAATATTAATTATCAAATGCTATGGCGCCTTGCTAGGTCGTAGCAAATGACGTAGCTGAAGGCTATGCTAACTATCGTCTCGGCAAATGAGAGCGTATTTGTCAATGTAGCTTCGCTAGCAAAGTCGGCTGTACAACTGGGACGAGTGCTAGGACGTCTCACTAGACCTGCCGTGTGGCAGCGCTCGGTCTGCAATCACAGACAGTGGCGACACGTGGGTCCTACGTATACTAGTGGACCGCGGCCGATTTAAAGGCTACCACCTAGCAAGTGTGGTGTCTGGCGGTGACACCACAGTTGTGAATATATGTGTCCAGACACCACATCGTGGAGTTGTATAGGTCTTGGATGTAATTCTGTGATACTCCATCCCATGCTGTTTGCACATGAGTGCACAGTTCCTGCATACTAATAGGCGGGGTTGGAATCCTAATGACATGCTCAATGGTGGTCCCCACATTCTCAGTTGGGGAGAAATTGGGTGATGCCGTTGGCTATGGCAGTGTGTCCGCAGCAGCAATGTATGCTGAGGAAGTGGTTGCAGGATGATGACGAAATAGGGCATGGGAATGGGCATTCTCGAATGGCAGAGCCATCAGCTGCAGTACCTCCTCTATGTACCATGTGGCTCTCACGTAAGAAAATTTGACCATTAAAGGTCACCACAGAATATTGCTCCACACACCATCGCATGAGGATGTGTGCTGCTCCTCATGGCACTCTCCACTGCACCTCCAGACACAGACTTGATGTTAGTAGCTGCCTCTAAGGCAGAAACAGGACTCTCACTACAGACGACTGGTCTGCAGGGTCTCACCTTAGTTGTTGCCCACATCGGGCGTGTGGAGCGTGATGCTGTGGGGTTGTGAGCACCAGGTGTCAAAACAGTCAGTATGCGGTGAACCATTTGTAATGCAACTGCCTGCCAATGGTACTAGCACTTACCGGATGTTGTATAGAAGGCAGAAAAGCCCACTGAATGGCCATTCTTATTACTGCTGGATCTTTCCCCACATGGTGAGATCCTCTCCTGGAACTGCAGGTTATGTAGCAAGAGTAAGTTGATAGGGGAGTTGGAGCGAAAGATCTGTGCCCTTCAGGAGCAGTTCAAAAAGGCACAGGAGGAGCTAGATAGGATGAGAAGGGGGTTGGGGAATGGGAGCTGGCTGTTGGCAAGAGATCTGCTAGGAGAAGGAGATTTTCAGATAGTTTTACTATTGGTGTTTGCAATAGATATGACCAACTGTCAGAGTCTTGTGGAGAGGAATCTCTAGCAGCTGTAGATGTAGGAAGTATGCAGCAGACCTCAGCAGTTACGGTGGCTAGGACAGTTGCAAAGTCTAAGAGAAAGAAGAAGGTTCTACTGTTAGGTAGTTCTTGTGGTAGAGGTGTAGGCCAGCAGTTGCAGGAAGTGTTGGGGAGTGAGTACCAGGTCACCAGCATTGTGAAGCCTAATGCAGGATTGGCTCAGGTGACTGTTAACATAGGGGGGTTATGTAGGGATTTTACTAAAGAGGGTCAGGTAGTGATTGTGGGTGGGGCTGGTAATAGTAGTAATAGGGATGGGGAGTATGACATAGATGGTGACCTGGAAAAGATAGCCACTCAGACTGGCAACACGAATGTGCATTTCGTGGAACTGTTTCAGCGTCACGATCAGCCTCATCTTAATACACCCGTAATAATATGAGACTTGAGGGTGCGCTGATGACAGAAGGCATGAGTCACATTTCAGTGGTGTCGGTGGAGTCTATCAGCAGGACGGGTTTCACTAGACATGGCCTGCACCTCAACAGGTATGGAAAGGGGAGGTTGGCAAAGCTTATAGGTGACAGAATAGGTGGGGGTGGTGGGATCACTCATGGGAAAATTCCTGTACTAGTGGGTGTTAGAGCTGCACCTTTTTTAGATTGAAGTCAGCTGATAGGTATTCCTGCTTAAGGGAAGTCTCTCTAACAAAGAAACCACTTTTGACAAAGCTTAGGTATCCGAGTAATGAGGGAATTAGTATATTTCTTCAAAATATACAAATTAGAGATAAAGTTAGTGAACTGCTTTTAGATGTTGACATTGAAATTATGGGTATATCTGAACACTTCTTACATAAGGAGATAATTCAGAGGCTTCCTTTACCAGGTTAGAGGTTGGCTGGCAGCTTTTCTAGGAGCTCTTTGCAGTGTGGGGGAGTAGCCATGTATGTGAAAAACGGTATCCCATTTGAGTCAATTGATGTTTCAAAGTACTGCACTGAAAAGGTGTTTGAATGTTGTGCAGGTGTGTGGTTAAATTTAGTGGAGTTAAACTTCTAACTGTTGTTATTTATAGATCCCCAGATTCTGATTTCACAACATTTTTGCTAAAGCTAGAGGAGGTTCTTGGTTCACTTTATAGGAAATACAAAAAGTTAGTTATATGTGGTGACTTCAATATTAATTGTATAAGTGATTGTGCAAGGAAAAGGATGCTGGTAGACCTCCTTAATTCATATAATCTTATGCAAACTGTATTCTTTCCAACGAGAGTGCAAGGGAACAGTACAACAACCATAGACAACATTTTTGTTCATTCCTCATTACTAGAAGGGCATTCTGTTAGCATAAAGGTGAATGGCCTTTCAGATCATGATGCACAAGTTTTAACTCTAAAAGATTTTTGTGCTGCAACACATGTTAAATATAGTTGTCAACTTTTTAGGAAAGCTGATCCAGTTGCTGTAGAGACCTTTGTAAACCTTATCAAGGAACAAGAGTGGCAAGATGTTTATAGTGCTGATACAGTAGACGATAAATATAATGCTTTCCTCAAGACTTTTCTCGTGCTCTTTGAAAGTTGCTTTCCATTAGAACGTTCGTAATATGGTACTAGCACAAACAGGCAGCCTGGGTGGCTGACTAGAGGGATAAGAATATCCTGTAGAACAAAGTGGCAGTTATATCAAAACGCTAGAAACAGTCAAAATGTAAGTGCAGCAGCCCATTACAAACAGTATTGTAAGGTGCTTCAAAAAGTTATTAGGAAGGGAAAAAGTATGTGGTATGCAGATAGAATAGCTAAGTCTCAGGATAAAATTAAAACTATATGGTCAGTCGTAAAGGAAGTGGCTGGTCTGCAGAGACAGGTCAAGGATATAGAATCAGTGCATAGTGGGAATGTCCGTGTTAATGATAAGTCGCATATATGTACAGTATTTAATAATCACTTTCTGAATATAGCAGGTGAACTAAATAGAAACCTAGTCCCAACAGGGAATCATATAGCACTTGTAGAAAAAAGTGTTCTGAGACTGTTACCTGAAATGCTCCTCCATGATACTGACAAGAGGGAGATTGAGTTAATAATTAAATCGCTAAAGGCCAAGAACTCTCATGTATATGACGGGGTATCTAGCAGAATACTGAAGTACTTAGCCATATCTGTAACTTTTCCTTTAGGAGTGGTCGGTTTCCTGACTGATTAAAGTACTCGGTAGTGAAGCCACTTTATAAAAAGGGAGACAGGGATAATGTTGACAATTATAGACCTATTACTATGCCATCAGTGTTTGCTAAAGTTGTCAAGAAGGTTGTATATACAAGGTTACTGGAGCATTTAAATTCACATAATTTGCTGTCAAATGTACAGTTTGGTTTTAGAAATGGTTTAACAACTGAAAATGCTATATTCTCTTTTCTCTGTGAGGTTTTGGACAGATTAAATAAAAGGTTGCGAACGCTAGGTATTTTCTTTGATTTAGTGAAGGCTTTTGACTGTGTTGACCACAAAATATTACTGCAGAAGTTGGACCATTATGGAGTCAGGGGAGTAGCTTACAATTGGTTCGCCTCTTGCTTTAAGAACAGAAAGCAGAAGGTAATTCTCTGCTATATTGAGAGTGGTAGTGATTTCAGTCCCAATGGGGCACTGTTAAGTGGGGCGTTCCCCAAGGGTCGGTGCTGGGGCCACTGCTGTTTCTTATTTATATAAATGATATGCCTTCTAGTATTACAGGTGATTCAAAAATATTTCTGTTTGTTGATGACGCCAGCTTGGTAGTGAAGGATCTGGTGTGTAATATTGAAACATTATCAAATAATGTAGTTCATGAAATAAGTTGGTGGTTTGTGGAAAATAATTTGATGCTAAATCACAGTAAGACTCAGTTTTTACAGTTTCTAACTCACAATTCAACAAGAACCGATATTTTGATCAGACAGAATGGGCATATTATAAACGAGACAGAACAGTTAAAGTTCCTAGGCGTTCGGATAGATAGTAAGCTGTTGTGGAAAGCCCATGTTCAGATTCTTGTTCAGAAACTAAATGCTGCTTTATTTACCATAAGAACAGTATCTGAAATAAGTGACAGTTCAACACGAAAAGTAGTCTACTTCGCATATTTTCATATGCGTATGTCATATGGTATTATTTTTTGGGTAATTCTTCTGATTCATTTTTGGCTCAAAAATGGCTTGTTCGAGCTATATGTGGTGTAAGTTCGGAACCTCTTGTCGACCCATATTCAATAGTCTGGGAATTCTGACATTGCCCTCACAGTATATATTTTCTTTAATGTTGTTTGTTGTTAGCAATATTAGCTTATTCCCAAGAGTTAGCAGCTTTCACTCAGTTAATACTAGGCAGAAATCAAATCTGCTTGTGGACTGCACTTCCTTGACTCTTGTGCAGAAAGGAGTGCACTATTCTGCTGCATCCATTTTCAGTAAGCTATCGCAAGAACTCAAAAATCTTACCAGTAGCCCAAACACTTTTTAAGTCTAAACTGAAGAGTTTCCTCACGGCTCACTCCTTCTATTCTGTCGAGGAGCTCCTGGAAGAGCTGAAAAATTAAGCAAATTCCAGTGTTACATTGTTGATTTTCTTTATTTAAACTTACGAATTGTCGTGTGAAAATGTTTCTTATATTTCATTTTATCTGTTTCTACTATCGTGTTATAATTTCATGTATTGACTCGTTCCATAACCATGGAGACTTCTCCTTAATTTGGTCCCACGGAACAAATAAATAAATAAATAAATAAATAAATAAAATAGGCAGTCCTCCCTCCTTGTAGTGCAAATCAGACATCCAGATCCTGTATGCCAAGCATGTGTGTCTTCCAGTATCTATTGCTGTCAACGATGGGCAGTAGTGGTGTGTGTATGACTGATTGCGCACAGTATGACAATAGGACTACCTGGCCTCCTGTAGTCCCATGATACTGTCCCTCTTGAATTCCTCTAGCTAAGCAATCGGCTACCAAAATGTTGCCTGCCTGGACATAGTGCATGTTCAGGTGATGCTCTAGTGACCTTACATGCTGTCTTACTGGCCAGCATGGCTGTTTGGGGCCCTCTTTTCGTAATATTGTTATGTTAAATTTGTTTATCTTGAGGGTCAATCACCCTTCCCTGCCCCAAGTGTTGGACCCTCTACAGGTCTTCCTGAGTTAAACTGCAAATTTCTACCATTGTAACTTCTCTGTATGAAACAGCATCGTTGGTGAAAAGCCTCTTGGAACTTCAGACATTGTCTACTAGGTTATTTATATATATTGTGAAAAGTAATGGTCCTATAGCATTATTTTGGGGCAAACCCTTCAGTCCACTCACACTGTTGGTTTAATATTCTGTATTCTCTAATTTTGTTCATTAGGCAGCAGTGTGGAACTGTATCGCATGCCTCCCAGAAATGAAGGAATACAGCCTATACATGGGTGCCTGTATCTACTAATTTCAGGGTCTCGTGGATGAACAGAGCAAGTGGGGATGGATTACACCTGATCATTGTTTTTGGAATCCAAGTTTATTCATCTATTGAACATTTTTGGTCTCCATAAATGTCATAATATAGAGATTTAAAAAAATGTTGCAAATTCTAAAACAGATAGATATCGGAAATAGAGGCCTATAGTTTTGTGCGTCTGTTCATTGAACTTTTTTGAAAATGGAAATGACCTGCGCTTTCTCTAATCATTAGGAACTTTTTGCTCCTCCAGAGTCCTATGGTACTCTGCTGCTAGAAGAGGGACAAGTTCTTTTACATACTCTATGTAGAGTCCTGTTGGAATCGTGTCAGCTCCAGTGGCCTTTCCTCTGTTGAGCGAGTTCAGTTGCTTTTCTGTCCCAAGGAAACTTGTTTCGATACCTGTCATTTTGTCATTCACGATATGATTCAAAGGAAGTACTAAGGGAAATCTTCCTCTGTGTTTCTTAGAAAATGACAATATTTCAGACTTTACTGTCTCATTCTTTTTCAGTGCCACTGTGGTCACAGTGTGTCTCGACATATTGCTTCAATCTGTTTACTGATTTAAAATAAGGAGAAAACTTTCTATTTTTCTGTCAAGCCAGCAGATAGAATTTTATTTTCAAATTGGTTAAATACTTCATGCCGTTCTCCTGATGCTAGTTTTAGTTGTGTTCAGTCTGTTCATCTGTGAGGCTTTGGCTACATTCAGACTTGCAGCAAACCTCTTTTTGCTTTTGTAGTAGCTTTCTGACACTACTCTTGAACCAGGCGGGTGTTTTCCATCTCTCACAACTTTACTTGTTTAAAGCGTATTGCACAGTTCTCTCGAACTTTGTCCAGTGGTACTTACATTGTTAGTGCTGGAGATGAAATTTTCATGTTGATATGAAATCACATACACAAAAAGATAATACACGAAAATGCCATTTTCACTCTTAGCATAGTCATAGTATGATGTTTTTTACATTAAAAATATATGTATGTGCGTAACATTTATGATATCTAATAAACATTGTCCAGTGTAAATGTTTGGTTTTTGCAAGTGGAACATATTAAGAATTTGTCCAAAGAAGTAAAATTATTTGTCCTCCTGTCAGCCTAGCATTTCTTTTCATATAAAATATTTTTTGTCTTCACTTACTATATATTATCATAGGCACTTGTAAGGGGAAATACCATTACACAATTGCAATTAAGGAATTGGTATACAATATTATTTAGTTGTTGTAATCTGGTTTTTGTTTCCATGCCATATTTTCAAATTGAAATAGGCTTTCAGACAAGGAAAAACATTAGCCTGTCTCCAAAAGTATATAAGGAAGTTAAGTGCTGGATGCCACAGGCAAGTACTTCATCTATCAGAAATACAAGCTGATGATATCAAACTGGACAGACAGTTATTTTTGGCATGTGCAAATGATCATCAGCGTTTCTGCCCTAACATGCCAAGGGGTAGTGGGAGAGTCTATAAATGCTTGATGGAGCACAAACTTGACAAAACAATGAGTAAAGAGGTGAGTTTTCCTTTTTTGCCCAATTGCTAAAAAAGCGTTATCATGAAATTAGAACTATGTTTGAATAGTTAAAGAGCACTAAACTATTTTCTCTCGTAAACTTCTAGTGCCAAGATCAGCTGATGCGTCGACAGAAATTGATTTCTGAAGATTTCAAAGTCAGTAGAGGCCTAGCTAGGGCTTGTAAGGACGACATTAGGTTATTTCACTGCAGGCGGTCTGTATCTGATGATAAAGAAATACGTCTAGTGCAAATACTGTTGTGCTTGGAAAGTGTTATAAGAAATGGTTAGTATTTCGAAATTTTAATCACTGCAGTACAAGATTTTATTTGCATATCTATAACTTATTCAGAATATTGTATTACACCTTATAATCTTTGTACATTTTTTCCACTCAAAGGAACAAAAGTGACTCCTGAATGTCAGTCTGAAATGATTGAGCACAGAAAGATCCTAATGGAAGATTATCGCTTGTCTCCGGAAATCGTCTTAAGTTGCCCAGATGACATTTCAAAATATTGTAAAGGGTTAGAAGTAGGAGGGAGAACCATACATTGCCTTATGGAACATGCGAGACAAAAAAGGAAAGAAGAGCGTATCTCTCCTGCTTGTCAAAGAGCCGTGAGTAAATATCAGAGTTGTGAAATTTGTTACTCCTTTCTATAATATAAGAGAAATTAATGAAATGTCTCCTCCAGCTGGAAGTTTTGGTGAAAGAGGCCGACGCAGGTGAAGATTGGCGTGTTGACCCAGTCTTGAGAGAAGCTTGTAAACCAGTAGTGGATTCTGCTTGCAAGGAAGTTCGTGGAGGAGATGCGAGGTACATTGAGCTTTGTTTTCTCCTGTTAAGTAGGAATTATTTCATTTAGCACCTATTAATATGTTTATGGAAACATTTTGGGTGTTGGGTAGTTAGTTAATTCTGCATTCCAAAGAAAATAAATGTTGTCAGTTGACTAGCTGCCATGTATGTACAGATTGTATACATCCTGGGACAACTGGGAAATCCAGGCAAAACACAGGAATTTTTCCATCCTGGAACATCTGGGGAATTTTTTAGAATACCAGGAATTTTTCATTGTTTCAGTTTTCAGTTAAATTTTTGGAACTGGTAAGAACTGATACTCTAACAATGAATTTTGCTGTAGTCTGCTACTGCAGAGTAATACTCCAGCAATAAAATGCAGAAATAAAAGTTGAAAAGTTCCAAAGAAAATGCGTCATTTACAGCAACAAAACACAGTGCACCTACAAGCGACTGCCAACAGCAAGAGGTGTCAAAGGCTTTAGGATGAAGATTATGAAATACTTTGTAACAAAAAAACTACTTTTGATTACCATGATGTCACAGCTGTTTACACTTCTACCAGGTTGTGGGAAAATATTGCAAATGGTGGTTTGAGAAAGCTTATTTTCAAAGTAAATTTTGTTTTATGCAAGATAAGTTATGTTGCAGTGCTGACCCTGAAATTTCAACCATGCCTCATTTAAAATGTAAAATGTCCCGTGCTGGTCCATTGTCCTACATTGCCGCAGCTATCTCCGGCTCACCTTCTTTGTGAACATCTGTGAATTCCATGAACTTTCCAGGCCTCAGTTTGGTACAATTTTGCCAAAACGTGGGTGAAGTGTCCAGCCTGCAGTGTGTACTGAACCGACAACAATGCTTTCATTGTTTCCACATCTACCACACCATACTCGTGCTGCTTCACACAAAAACAGCCAATGACATAAGTCGAATTCTCATGTGAACTTACCAGTGACGGCACTGTAATGATGCTGGGTAACTATTTGTGTAGCAATTCTACTATGACAACAGATGTTATTCCGGGCCAACAGTAGCTTCCTACTGCCCCATTTGTCAGACACATAGTTCTCCAAGCTTCCACATGGGAAATAATGTCACTTATTCCTGAGGATACTCCTTTAGTGCCAGTAGATCTGTATCTATTAACATTCCCAGTGTTTTGCAAAACTGTACGGACACCCGTCACAGTGCCACGATAGTTGGTCAACAGTGGCCCCCACTAAATGATCCTCAAACCATTTCCAACTATTTACTACTTCCTGGATAAAATAACATGGGTTTGAGTGATCTTCCTGCATGTAAAAGCACACTGATTGTCATGGTCTATGTTGTCTTGCAGCATTTGCCTGTGTCATCAGCAGCACTACTGCTGCCACATCATCTGAGTGACATCACATCTCCACCACCTGCCTCGCATTCGCTTGTAGCTGCCACTGTTATATATGATATCTCTCTCTCTCTCTCTCTCTCTCTCTCTCTCTCTCTCTCTCTCTCTCTCTCTCTCCCCCCCCCCCCCCCCACACACACACACACACACACACTCTGTGACTCCTCCATGCATGTGTAATGCCTGAATTCATCACAACTGCCTTACCAGACTCATTACCTTGTGAGCGTACCATATAGTCACAGCCTCCAATGGCTCCTATGGAGCAAAACTACGCATCATACTGCCAGTCATGCCCACCTTCATGCTCAGCTCCCATCTAATGCACCCCACATGCCATCATTTCATCTCGATGCACCGCTTCCCGACGCTTTCGTGCCTGCCATGCCTACCATACTGTGTTTCTCGTTTCTCTTCAGCTCTTGACGAAACACCACTCCCCGACACTTCCCTGCCCCATATCTCTTTGCCACTTTATGATGTGCAGGTCCGCAATGCTTCTGCTCCTGCCATATCTACCACGCCGGCAACGCCCACATCATGATGGTGCTAGCTTCACATAACTGTGGACCTTACCATTCCGAACATCATCAATCAAAACTCCCTCCATTGAACATAGACTAGCCTACACTGTGGTTCATGCTTAGTGAGTGCATAATGCAGTCCACAGGTGTCACTAAGGACAATGGAAAAACTTGCGGTACTTGTCAACAACCTCGGTGATAACGTTGATCTCATTATTGACGTTCTGCTTGATGTGCACACACAAACAAATAAGTACGAGACTGTCAAGCCACTTCTGTTTCAGCACCTGTCCCACTTGTCAGAGCAGCAACTTCATCTAGTGATAAGTGAAAGCTCACTTAGCCACAGAACGCTTTTCATGCTTTGGTGCAAGCTTCAACTTTGTGGCTATCAAAACTGCTGGAAAGCATTCAAATGGCAATGCTTGCGTACAAGGACACTCAACTAGATTTCAAGCTGCGCCTGGCTGACAGAATGCTAGCACTCACACACACACACACACACACACACACACACACACACACACACACACACAGCCGGTCAGTGTTGTTAATTCTCATTGTGACCGTGCTGCAGTTGACAGCCACAGTGCCAGCATCACATGACCCCAGACAGACCTAGCCGATGCCTGACCTGTCCTCCTGAACACTACTGCACACCTCCTTTTGCACAGACACCAGCGACCTGACATCTGCTGGGAAACGCCGAACCTTGCCAAGCGTTGGCACCCGCTACTGCTCCGTGCAGTATTGTTGGCATCCAACATAACAAACACCTACAGTCCGACTACCACCGGTGTGCCTTCCAGTTAAATCAGTGTGATTCGATTGGGCACCCACATGCACCAACTCTGCTGGTTCCACATTCACTTCGGCTCCAATGCACTACATTGGAAACAGCCTTGCTCATACCCAAACTGATGTCGCAGCATCATATCAGCACACCAGGTCGCTCGTCCTATTCAAGTCACCGCAAATCACTGCTTCATGATAGCTTCTGTAGGCCTCATCTATGACTGGATGGCCCTCTCATCTTTGTCTACAATGCACAACTGAATTCTTACCTTCTAGTTGACACTGGAGCTGACGTCAGTAAGATTCCATCATCTCTTGGTTCCCCTACACTTTCACCTTCACCTGTGCGGTTGCACCACCTACATCTCTCTCAATCTCGGCAACCACACACTTGTGCCTCGGACATTCGTGCTGGCTGAAATGGTGGAATGCTTCATAGGAGCCAACTTCTTCGGGCACTACCTTTACTGCCAGAAATGAACCACACTTTGCTCCTGAACCATGGTGGGTAATGGCCAATTAGCAACAAGGTCAGTGATTCCCTTCCTGCCAATGATACGCTGCTGTATCCTACTTTGCAGAGATGCCTCTCAATCTTATCTTGAAATGTCAAACACTTCTGGATGAGCCCCGCATGACATTTGCAACGCGCTCTGAACTCCGGCGTTCCAACACGGATATGCGAGCATTCAAGGACCTTCTCCGCTTACACATTGCCAAGAGATTTTGCGAGTACATATGTCTTAGCAGCAGCTCACTATTCTGCAAAATCTACACCCACTGCCTGATGACGGTCATTATGTTGGCCTCAAAATGGGTCAGTCAAGTGCCGTTATCTAATTGTGCTCACCCGTCCACACCCAGTGTTGTTGACAATGCCTCTGCGACTGATTTGTCCATTGATGATGATGTTACAATAACACCTATTGCTATGCCCTCGGCCCCCATGTCATGCCAGTCCATCTGGTTGCAGACTGTTTGTACTGTCTGTGACTGGCTAGTTCATCGCATCAACACCACCCCTGGCTCTCCAGTCCGCTGTCACCCCCATCCCCACCACCTACATCCCCACAAACTCAATGTGGCAAAAGCCATCGTGGACGAACTTTGCCATGCTGGTATTGTATGGCTATCCAACATTACTTGGGATTCTCCTATCAAGCTTGTCCTCAAAGAGGATAATAATTGGTGATTGTGTGACAATTATTGGTACCTCAACGCCCAGACTATAATAGACAGCTACCCCGTACCAAACTTACAAAACTTCACACATGAACTGGCTGGTGCCACTGTTTACAATGCTGTTGGCTGTAAAAGGGCCTATTTATCTATACCTATGGCTGATGATGATATACCAAAAACTGCAGTAATCGCGCCATTCAGTCTGTTCAAGTTTTCATTAATGCCGTATGGGTTAAGAAACATGACTTAGATGTGGCAGAGGTTTATTGATGGCATGCCTTCTGTGTGTTTACCAGATGACATAATAATTTTCTCACATCTTCCAATGAACATGAGATTCATTTATGCACCATGTTGGACAAGTTAACAGCAAACGGAGTCATAATTAATAATGATAAATGCCAACTATGGCAGTTGTGTGTCACCTTCGTTGGACATTTAGTTGATCTTTTGGGGATATACCTCATGTAGGAGGAAAGGGAACAAATCTGCCTCCTCCCTCCCCTCTCGGATATAAAAAAACTAAGACATTTCCTTGGTGTCATCAGTTTTTGAAGGCATCATTTCCCACTTGCTGCTGAAACACTCTTGACTCTGAGAGAGCCAATAGACAGCAAGAACACCATCAACAAATAATGCCTGATGTGGTTCCCTGAAATGGCCTTTAACAAGATTAAATCCAGCCTCACACAAACTGTCACCCACACCCTTCCGTCACCGGATGTACATCTCATAATCACCACAGATGCCAACGGCCTGTGATTGACATGGTACTGCAACAAGAGACAGCTGGCATAAAACAGCTGTTGTGTTTCTTCACTTGAAAATTGACCGATACTCAGAAGAAGTGGTCACCATTTGATAGAGGGCTCTTGGCCATCCATGAGGTGGTCTGCTATTTCCAGGATGACATTGAAGGATGCCCTCTAACCATTTACACTGACCACAAGCCTGTTGCAGACATGGTCAAAAACCCTACTGTTAATGCCATGCCAAGGTGATTTCACCACCTCTACCTGGTTTCCAATTTACCACCATTGTCAGACAAGTCCGAGATGTGGAAAATATAGTCGTGGAACTGCTTGTCTTGCTTGTTGTCCACCTCTATTCAGTTGGACTTTAATGGTTATATCAAAGTTTACAATTTGTGTTGTGGTGAGGTAACTCCGTGTAGTTTCCTGGAATGATATTGCTGCCCTGAGGTAGCTCAGCTAACATCTCTGGACCTGTGGTTAGTTCATTCTGATCTATGTTTGTGACAACATGCTTTACACCTTGTAGGACAAAAAATATATTTGTATGGAACTGTACAACCTTTTAGTTGTTGTTATACGTAACAAATATCCCAAGTATCATACTTCCTACAGTCATATTGCTGTTGGCTGACTACATCATGTAGCCCGTACTTTGAATATCTGCTGTCATTAGTTGGCGAGATGACTGACGTGAGCTATGACTGGCTGGCAAAAGCGCATCGCAATCAAGAATTCAGTGCTTTGGAAGCTACCGTCATGTATTTGATGGAATTCATATTTATAGTTCCTTAATATGAAAAACGCATCAAAGATGTTTCCAGATCTCATTGTTTTTTTGTTTGGTTTCTAAAGTGGCGAGAATTTCTATCCCATCGTATAAAACCTTTACTACTCAAATAATTGATAAGTCTTATTCCAAAGGAAACTATATTGTCACTTAACATGGAAAAGTATATATTTTCACCCAGAGCATAGAGTATTTTCACCCGGTAAAAGTGTATTCTCAACCTGAAAACAGTGTATTTTTAACTGGGAATTCTGGGAAAAATCCAGGATTCCCCCCCCCCCCCTCCCCCCTCTTGTCCGGGTATACACCCTGATACATGGTCGCATGCCAGTCGCTTACAGATATTTTTAGTGAACACTGCTCAAAAAATTCTAAGAAACTGTGTTCTAGTACAGTTCATGAAAAATATTATGTAGCCTAATTTGCAGTCAAGTAACGGCCGTGAGGGTAATGTTACAGTATTAATGAAAAAAATCAGTCTTGATCGCAAAATAAAATATAATTTAGTAGTGATGACTGCTTTCAATTTATACAGATCGTCTTCATATCATAAGGCATCTCCTTCAGCACACACCAATCGAAAATGGAATAGGATGGGAAGAAATGATTCGGGTACACTGCTGTATCCTCCATCAAACACTGTGGCAGCTTTTAGAGTACAGATATGGATGTAGGTATTAATTACACACAATAGGGTGGCACTTGGTGATGGGTGAAAGGTAGCAGACTTCAGACGATTAGGAGTGTTTACAATCATTGCCACCCTTAGCTATGTAACACAATTTTACACCATAGCAGCAAGTAGCCATTGCATGTTCAGTATTATAAAAAGGATAGTAGCTACTCACAGTAAAACAGAGATGCTGAGTCGCAGATACGCACAACAAAAAGACTGTCAGAAAGTAGGCTTTCAGCCAACAAGGCCTTCATTGGAAACCCCCCAGCCTTTGCAGCGTTTTTTCCCTTCCATGCTGCATGTCTATCCTCTTGATATTCTTTTGCCCCTCCCTTGGGGAACATGTCTAGGATGTTATTTGGAATGTTCTGCATTGTCTGTCGCTGTCGTAAGAACAGTATCACCTTTGTTTTTCTCTCCCTTTTCCTTTCTTCGTTTCCATTCTCTCATTCCTCGGCTTCGACGTTTGAGGTTCCTTTTTTCTTCTTCCTCCCTGGCGCTCCTGAAGGCCGCCCCACGCGTCTGACGTGTAACGGTTGACTGGGTAATGTGTAATTCCCAGCCCCGGGTCGACAGGTACAGGCCAGGCCCAGGGAGGGGTGATTACCTGAGCTGCAACCTTCCCAAATTGCCGACTGATCCCTATGTCAAATGTTTGGGAGGTGTGAACAATCACCTAAGGCAGGTGTGCCCCCTAGTGAAGGAAGCCCCCAGTTGGAAGGAGCGTGCCATCGGAGACAATGGCAATCGTGGGGAATTTTTTCCCAGTGAGTCAATCATCTTCCCAATCAGTGTCTGCGAAACGTAAACATAATGAGGCTAATGATTCAAAGACCCTTTCCACTACACCACTGTTCCTCGTGGTCTCACGTACTTCACCACGGTAAATCTGTTTATTATTCGCAAAGGTGTTGATGCAATTGCTGGCCCTTTGAAATCCTGCTCTCGTTTACAAAATGGCACTTCCCTGATTCTCAAGCACGACAACTACTTGCTGCCTCGTTTCTCCACAGCCACCCTGTTCATGTCGACGCCCATAGAACTTTGAATCCTTCCTGTAGTGTAATTTACACCAGGCTGCTCGATGGTCTAACTGAGGCCGAAAACCAGTCTTACCTCTCTGATCAGGGTGCCATTGCCGTCCTTCGTGTAATGAAACAGATAGATTCCTCCTTAGTGCCCACCCGCACTCTTTTCCTCACCTTTGATAAGGTAGTGCTGCCGTCAAAGATCAAAGCAGGCTATGAAATGATCACAGTCCTGCTGTACATTCCGAACCTAATGCACTGCTGCCAGTGTCATAGTTTCAACCACACTAGAATGTCTTGTTGACACTCAGCCAAATGTGTAACCTTTGGTAGGGATGCACACAAGGGCGATTGTCCACCTCCTTCTCCCCACTGTATCAACTGCAATGGTGGCCATGCTGCCTCCTCTCGGGATTGTATCTTGATGAGCAGGCTGTCCAAGAGATTCGGGTAAAGGAAAAAGTGCCTTACCCAGTAGTTTGCAAGTTACTGGCTACTCGCAAACACTGTATTGTCCCGTTCTGTTCTTGTTACCCCTCGCTCCATGAAGGACATGGCCACGCAGACATGCAACCTCAAATTCAGCTCTGAGGTTGTGAAATCGCCCAATATCAAGGTTGTGTTGCCATCCCCCCCCCCCCCCCCCCCCCCCTCCCTCCTGCTGTGCAACAAACCGCCAAACTCTCGTCTCAGGGGTTAAGCCACCTGTTACGTAACCAGTTGGCAGGAAAGGACAGAAGGAGTACTCCCGTGAAGACTTTCTCTGACTCTCCTGCCAAACAACACCCTAGTCTTCCTCTAACCGGAAAGGCTCGAAGAAGTCCACCAAAGGCAAACCGTCTTCTCCTTCGCCAACTTGAAGATCCTGTTCGATGGTGTCGCCACGTGGTACCTTAGCCCAGCCAGCCTCTGTCTTGCCGGTGTGCACCACCAATCGTTTTTCTGCGTTGGACTCCACGAACCGACCGCACAAGCAAGCCGATGCCTTTGTGAACCCCAAGGAGCAAGATCTTCCTGCTTCTGTGTCCTATAGTAGCAACTCTACACCGGCTGTCACTCGGCAACCGCTGAATTGAGAGCTCTACATTTCTTCGTCCTCATGACTCTCCTCCAATGGAACGTTCATGGACTTCGGTCCCAGAAAGAGGACTTATGGCTGCTTTTAGCATCACAGTGTCCCCTTGTACTCTGCCTTCAGGGAATGGAATTGCACCCTCACTACCACTTTGAGCTTTCACATTACTTACAGAGTCATTTAGACCTTCCTCTTGAAGTCAGCATTCCATCTCATGGGAGCATCATGCTGCTCATACGGGATGAAATTCTTAGTCAACTCATCTCCTTGGCTACTCGTCTTCAAGCTGTTGCTGTTCACCTTTTCCTTCCCCACCTGACTTTTTCCTTCTGTACCATTTATATACCTCGGTCATTCGATGTCACCAGGTCATACTCCCTTCAGCTTATTGGGCAGCTACCTCCCCCATTTTTGCTACTCGGTGACTCTAAAGCACATCATCCCCTTTCGGGTGTTCCCAGGACCTGTCAGAGAGGTGCCCTCTTGGGTGACCTACTTAACCAACTTAACATCTTCTGCCTTAACACTGGAGCACCAACTTACCTTTCAGACTCCTCGCCCACTTATTCCCATTTGGACCTATCCTTTTGCACTGCCTACCTTGCCCATCATCTCAAGTAGTCCGTTCTTTCTGACACCTACTCGGGCGACCATTTCCACTGTGCTCTCCTTTTGCTGACTCCTACTACACCCGCTTGCACATCCAAATGGCAGCTTACTAAAGCTGACTGGCAGCTTTACTCCTCCCTGGCGACCTTCAAAGAATGAGATTTCCCCAGTTGTGATGACCAGGTGGACTATCTTCTTATCGTTGCAGAATGTTCCATTCCTTGCACTTCCTCTTTACCACGTCGTGTCCCAGTCCCTTGGTGGATTGAGGCATGCCGGAATGCAATTCGCACACGGAGAACCATCATCCTATGATGGCAAACTGCATTCATTTTAAACAGATGTGTGCAAAGTGTCGTCGCATTCTTCGGGATAGCAAACGAGATAGCTGGGTTTCATCTACTATTTCTTTTAACAGTACCACCCTTTCCTCTGTCATTTGGGACAACCTCCGACAGCTCTCTGGGACCAAGATCCATTCCTCCATTTCTGGCCTCACATAGCACACAATGTTATCGTGGACCCAATTGCTATTTCCAACAACTTGGGCCACCATTTTGTGGAAGTTTCGAGTTCTTCCCACTATCACCTTGTCTTCCTCCATTGGAAACGAGCAGAGGATGCTCAGGCGATACCCTTCGCTTCTCCGAATCATGAATGCTACAATGCCACCTTTACTATGAGGGAGCTCGATTGTGCTCTCGGTTCATCCTGATCCTCTGCCCCAGAGCCGGACACCATCCACATTCAGATGTTGCAGCACCTTTCTCCTGTGGGCAAGCACTTTCTACTTAACACGTGCAACTGCATCTGGGCAGAGGGCACATTTCCCAGACGCTGGTGTGAAGCCACTGTCGTACACATACCTAAGCCCGGTAAGGACAGAAACCTTCCTTCTAGCTACCACCCCATCTCTCATACCAGCTGCGTTTGCAAGCTGATGGAATGTATGATTCATGCCCGGCTGGTATGGTGGTTTGAGTCTCGCTATTTACTGACAAATGAGCAGTGGATTTTGAGCACAGCATTCTGCAGTTGACCATCTCTTTACTTTGTCCACCTATGTCATGAATGGTTTTCTGTAGAAATCCCAGACTGCAGCCATGTTTTTTGATTTGGAGAAGGCCTATGACAGATGGTGAAGAAATGGTATCCTCTGTATTCTTTACTCTTGGGGCTCCCATGGCCTCCTGCCCTGTTTCCTTCAGGAATTTTTACAAGATCGAGTTTTCAAGGTGCGTGTGGGTTCTGCCTTGTCGGACACCTTCATCCAGAAAAATGGTGTGCCTCAGGGTTCTGTTCTGAGTGTCGTCCTCTTTGCTATCGCCATTAACCCTATCATGGCCGGTCTCCCACCGGGCATCTCTGGCTCCCTTTTCATTCACGATTTTGCCATCTATTGCAGTTCTCCATGGGCCTGTCTCACTGAGCGACATTTTAAGCGGTGTCTTAGTCGTCTTTACTCCTGCAGCATCACCAATGGCTTTCGCTTTTCCACTGACAAAACCGTCTGTATGAATTTCTGGTGATGCCAGTGGTTTCTCCCATCATCTTTACATCTTGGGCCTGTTGCCCTTCTGTTCGTTGAAACTACAAAATTCCTGGTGCTCATGCTCGATAGGAAACTCTCTTGGTCTTCCCATGTATCTTACCTGGCAGCTCACTGTACGCGGTTCCTCAGTGTCCTATGTGTCCTCAATGGTACTTCCTGGGGTGCCAGTCGAACCACTCTCCTCCGTTTTTACTGGTCCCTTGTCCATTCGAAACTAGACTATGGGTGCTTTGTTTATGCGTCTGCATGCCCATCCCTCTTACGCCGTCTCAACACCATCTACCATTGTGGCATCCGTTTGGCCACGAGCACCTTTTACACCAGCCCGGTTGAGCGTCTGTATGCTGAAGCCGCTGAACTACCCCTGTCCTACCACCATAAGTTTCTCATCAGCAGATGTGCGTGCCGTTTGTCTGCCATGCGTGGCCACCCAACCTATGCCTCCTTCTTTGATGATTCCTTTGATCGTCAATATGGGGCTCGTCCTTCTTCTCTGTTACCTCCTGGAGTCCGATTTTGGCACTTGCTACAGCGGCTTAACTTCACACTACCTTCACCTTTCCCTGTGGATGTAAACCCTTCACCACCTTGGCTTCGTGAAGCGGCCCATGTTAATCTTAGCCTTCATCCGCTTCCTAAGGACAGTAATCCAGCTTTGGTCTATCACCTTCAGTTTCACAACCTTCGCATGGAACTTCGCGATAGTACGTTTGTATTCAGTGAAGGCTCTCAGACTGACCGTGGTGTCGGGTGTGCCTTCATCATTTGGCACCCATGTCTTTAATATCGGCTTCTGCTACACTGTTCAGTATTTACAGCCAATCTCTTCACCCTGTATCAGGCCACGGTGTACATCCAGCAACACAGACTTTTCAGTTGTGTCCTCTGCTCAGGCTTATTCAGCACCCTTCAAAGTCTATGTGCGCTGTGCACCACCCATCCCTTAGTGCAGTGGGTCCAGGAAAACTGTCAACTGCTCACTCTTGGTGGTGCCAGTGTGATGTTTCTGTGGGTTCCTGGTCATGTTGGTCTGCCAGGAAACGAGGCTGCTGACACTGCTGCCAAAGCTGCAGTCCTCATACCTATAGTCCCTCGGATGATCTCTGTGTAGTTGCCGTCTGTCAGGAGGTGGTGTCCCTTTGGCATCACCAATGGTCCTCACTTCACAGGAATAAGCTCCAGCTTATTAAGCCTTTCCCAGCAGCTTGGACGACCTCCTCTTGGCCCTCCCGCCCGGAGGAGGTTATTTTAACTCGGCTGCGTATTGGGCACTGGCTTTTTAGCCATCATCATTCGCTAAGTGGTGCTACCCCACCCCTTTGTACTCATTGCATTCAAGTTTTAACAGTCAACCTCTTCCTGATGATATGTCCATTTTTTAACCTTTTACATTCCCACTTCAGTTTGCGCCTGAGTTGTCAGCCATTTTAGCAAATGATGCGTGGGCTGTCGACCGCGTCTTACTTTTTATCCGCCAAAGCAATATGGCGAAGGCCATTTAATTTTTAGTTTTTGACCTCCATTTCTGTATGGTGTCTTTTTTAGCCCTTTTCCCACATGCCTGTTTTTAGCTGTCCTCTATTATGTCAGTTGGGACTGACATATAATTGTATTTTAACTCCTCTCTGTCTTCGTGTTCTATAATTGTGACTCGAGTGCATATGGTCCCAGCTGTTTTTGCGTCCTAAAGCAAACCAAACCAAACAAACAATCAAACACACACACACACACACACACACACACACACACACACACACACACACACGGCACAGTCTCTGGCTGTCAAGGTCTGGCCTCAGCAGCCAAAGACAGTGCCATGTGTATGTGAGTTGCATTCGTGTGTGTGTGTGTGTGTGTGTGTGTGTGTGTGTGTGTTTTCTTTTGTCTGTTTCCAATGAAGGCCTTGTTGGCCAAAAGCTTACTTTCTGACAGTCCTTTTCTCGAGCCTATCTGCGACTCAGCATCTCTGTTACATGATAAGTAGCAACTATCCTTTTCATAATGTTGTCATATTCCATCTTGGATTTTCCATGACATGTTCATTTATTTTGTATGTTATAAGCGGGCTATCTTGGGAGGAGGAGATGGGACGTGTCCTATTAACCAGTGTGCCATGCACCAATCTCAAGCTTTCGCTCCTAGAAAAGGGCCAGCTTATAACATGTAAATTATACTTGTTTTAACAGAGATACACATTTGTTGGTATATTACGTATGCTACTCATTAGTAATTAAAAATAAATTTACAGAGGCAAAATGTTCAGTTGTTTAGCCATCATTAAATCATTATTCTTGACTGCACTGTGTTGTCTCCTATCATCCCTATTATTGTCATTCTGATATTAACATTTTATTGAGTGACAATAAGAAGCTTTTAGTTGAGTTTACAGACCTTGTTTATGAATAGGTGGTTACTTAATTGTGAACTTGTCTTATTCAAAATGCCAAAATTCTCAGTGTCATAGGAATGGAAGAAATCATATGTCTGGGTAAAAAAGTGATCCTCAAGTTATATTAATGAGGTATATAGTATCTGCAAGAACAATTCATATTCTAAAACTATATTAATAAAACAAAAATTCAAAGAAAATTAATGAATAACGATGTATTTGTCTCATGACAAAAATACTTGTGGCAAGTGACAGTACATGCTTATAAAGCAACTGATTAAGTCACCAAACGATTTAAAAAAATCATGTCATATGCTTTGTGTTCACATTACCTCAACATTTACTGAAAGAGAATTACCAATGGTTGGTGTCAACTAGGACTGTTGATATTTTTAAAAATATGGGAAGCTGGTTATCAATATTAGCCTTCAGTATGTCAGCAAAAGTATCGATATATTGAAGGAAAAAATATCAACATGTCAGCCTATAAAAACATCAGCCGCACATTGTAAATATATTGCCAGTTTTAGAGTTGTGCAGAATTAGTATTTAATTTAGGGGTGACTAGACACTTCAACAAGAACAACAAACAACAGGATTAGCATTGCCACAACTTAACAAATAGCCTCTAGTCCCCTAATGTTACATCAATGCCCATTCCCAACTGACCATGGTTGATTGGCTAATGGAGATGGGTGCCTTCAACAACTGCTTACACAACATTACTGATTTATGTAATTTATTAATAATAGTTCACTAAAAAACAAGTCTTAAAACACTTCATAGAAAGGCTGGTTAAATAACTGTTCCTTTGATTAATTGGGTAATAAATTCTCAATCAATAACAGTAGCAAACATCACCACTTCCAAATAAAAACTTACAGAATCGTAATTGTAGAAAGGTACCTTACAAACTTCAAAATTCACTTTCATTTAACACGCAGATATAAAAACAATTCCAAAACTCATAGTTAGCATATTTGTCAAATTCCAGTATTTATAACCCACTGAACTACAGTGCATAACTGACAATTTCAAATCTGTCCAGTGAGTAATCCTGATAACAGAAAATTATGTTCACAAATAAGAAATATAATAACTTTATGACAATGCCCATCCAGCATTGGCCACTCTTTTACACAATCATAAATTCTGTTGAAAAGTGACAGTTACTGCTCAATCTCCACAGAGTTAAGTAAACTAACACCGCAGAAGTCACTGAAGGTTAATACATGCACTGTATTCCACTGCTTTCTTCTCCAATATCATGTCAGCCTTATTGTGGGCGAACATGCTACAACACAGTGTGTTTAGGTTGGGCCCGCGCTGTCTTGTTTATCTGCCATGGCAAAACACCCACAAACGACATCGGCCACAGCTCGCCATAAATTGCGTCCATACAATTGCAGAGCCCACGGCTTATCGTTCCACACCAGTGTTGAATTCCCAAGTGTCTTGGTTTCACCATCAGTTCGTTACCACAGAGTGCCAAAATTATTAATGCACAATCCTAACCATCCGGACCCAAACACTCTGCCATTCTGTCCTTCTCGCTCGGTACTCTCTAACCCTCCACTCCTCGTCGCCAGAGGGCCACCTGCCGCCATGCCGCCAACTCGGTGCCCCAGTATCTCAGGCGAGGCCAATATCAGCCTTAACACTCATGCCCGGAACACAATGATGCCAAAAATTGGCGCATACTCAGCCCCCCCCCCCAATTACCGATCACGGCTCCCTTAAGTTCCCAGAATGAATAAGTGATGGACCCGGCTTTATCTGAGAGAGATGAGCTGTTATTGTCTTTCCTTGCTGGGGATCCACCAGCATAACAGTGACCGGTTTTATGAAATGACTAATAACATATGGCCTGATGAAACGTGGGAGGAGTTTTTTAGTAATTGTATCCACCTTGCTGCACACGGTCTGGAAATTTTTTACATACACTGAATCTCATAACTTACACGGGTATGGCTGCCACTCCTCGTAACATTTTGCGCGAATCTGATGAGCCTTAAGAATTTTGCGCTTTGCCCTTTTCCACTGATTCACCAGCTGCTGAGGTTCAATGTGCTCAGGTAGCAGATCCCTAATGGACCATAGGTTACTCAGAGGAGTGGAAGTCTTAAAGTTCAATATTAGCTCCCCAGGAGTCGACAGATGCGTTTCATGCTTGGCCGTGTTAAACACCATCATAAGCCAAGGGAGTGTGCGATCCCAGTTCTCCTGGTCTTTACTGTGATAGGCGATTAATGCCACCCTGAGATTGTGATTTACCCTTTCGGCATACGATGGGTTCGGGTAATAGGGAGTCGTGGTCCCATGGGTAATGCCCATTCCCGTGCAAAAGTTCTTAAACCCTCCTGAGGTAAAACATGAAGCATTGTCGCTAATCAAATACTGTGGCAGCCCAAACATGCCATATATATTTTTCAAATTCTGAATAACAATTTCAGTCGTCGCTGCCTGTGGTGTGTGTACTGTAAGACCTGCGGTACACACACAATCAGATTATTTGACTTGTCGCTCTAACAAAGTAGGCAAGTGTCAGCAATATGTCTCGTGGTCTTATCGTGGTGTGTTTATCTTCTGCCGTTAGGTCAGATGATAGAAATGCCACTTGCATGCTTAGAGTATCAGATTGACGGTGACCAACTTTAAACAGAACTTGATTAATTTTCACACATATTTATTAATATAGTAACAAGCATAAACCTTACGTAACTTGATTCTGGATGCTATTTACAATTGACAATCTGAAGTTCCTTTGGTCTTGATACGTCAATCTTATTCTCAACTATCTCTGATACTTGACAAAGTGTCTGTACATTTATCTTCATGGCTATGTACAGGAATATGATAATCTTCTTAGGTGCAGACCGAAACTTGACTATAGACTGGTACAGACTAATGCAGACTGGCTGATTGGAGGTCTGTACACTCGTTATAATACCTCGCGCGTTCAGGTATCACTGCACGAGTGTGATCCGCGAGGAGAAAAGGTTCTACATTAGCAGCAATCTCATTGGCTGTGTTACATATTAATACACAGATCGGCGGAAGCAGAATTTGGTCCGTCTCTAAGGCAGCACCATCTCGTAGTGCGGAGACGGACTAGCACTGCAACTGCGCTGTTGTGCTTAGCGGGGCGCGCTCTAGTGGGAAAGTTGTGTACGCGCTGACTACGCAGAACTATGTGCACAACACTGCCATAGTGTGATACATCCAAATAAACCTTGTGAAGGCATCAATAGATACTAGGATGTACTTATTGTCTTTCTTAGATTGAGGTAAAGGCCCTACAAAGTTTATTTACGTTTTCTGAAGGGGATAGTCCACAGGTACGGATTCCAGCCACCCAACCCTACCATCCTGCACCAGTTTGGCAGCAGCACACACCTGACATGTACAAACATTGTGCTTAATATCTTTATCCATTCCCTTCCATGTGAAATGCTGATGAATTTTTCTTTAAATATTCCCAAATGGCCATCCACCGGCGATTCATGAAAATATTTAAAAATGAAAGGCACCAAATCCCCAGTCACCACAATTTTGTAACCTTTATCGTTCTGAGCCTTGCAACACAATACACCATCTCTAAGGAGGTACGGCGTCACCACCTTTCCTTCAATTTTTTGTTTTCTCTCCCGCACCTCGTCATCCTTCTCCTGATATTCTCAAATGTCTTTAAACAGCTGTGCAAAATCAGTAAGACTCGAACTAATTCTCCCTATGGAGGCACTACCTTCATCCAATTCATGACGATCATGTCGTATGTCAGGTTCCTGACAAAGGCGGCTGAGACCATCAGCTACCTGGTTTTCCGATCCTTTAATGTTCTTGACCTGGAACTTAAATGTCAAGATCCTTGTTGCCCATCCAGCTATCCTTCTGGTCTTATGAGGACGTGTAAGGACCCAGCTCAGCGCCTGGTTATCGGTCTCTAAGAAAAACTGTGTGTGTTCTAGATAATACTGAAATTTCTCCATGCCAAATAATACTGTGAGCACCTCCAGCTTGTAAATAGAATAGTTCTTTTCTAAATGGTTCAAAGCACACGAAGCATAGGCAATAGGCCTCCTTCCTGCGTCCCCTTCCTGAAGAAGGACCGCCCCCAACCACCTCATTTGAGGCATCAGTCTGAAGTATAAACAGAGCATCGAAATCAGGAAGCGCGAGTACTGGTACTGATGCCAAGGACTGTTTCAGGGATTCCTGCATGGCTTCCTGTGAAGGACCCCACTCAAACTTTTGCCCCTTCTTATGCAAGGCATTCAATGGGGCCGTCTTCTCCGCAAACCCTGGAATGAAATTTGCTACCCCTGACACACTTCGCAACCTCCTTCACATTTATAGTAATGGGCAATTGCTTTATAGCTCACAACTGTTCCTCAGCAGTGCTTATCCCCTCCGAAGAGACCACATGACCAGGGAAGTGCATAGATTCACGAGCACACTTTACCTTGGCTGGATTCACCGTAAGACCCGCCTTCCTTAACCTCACTAAAACATCCCTTAAATGTTGATAATGTTGCTGCATGGAACCATCCAAAACAACAATGCAGATCAGGAAGAGGTACTAATCACAATACCACTTTTTTTATTCAAATCCCTATAATCGACCGTCGTGTGATAATTCCCATCAGGTTTCCGGACCAGAATTATAGGCGCAGCATATGGCGAATTAGAGGGCCAAATTACTTCCTAATCTAACATCTTTTCAATCTTTTCCTTCAACAGTTTCATTCAAGGTGGAGCCAGCCTATACGGTGCTTTCTTAATAGCATGTTATCAGGTAATTCGATGTGATATTCCACGAGACACGTCACCCTCAACCTCTCCATCAAAACATCCGGGAATTCACTACATAATCTCTGTATTTTCTCTTTCTGTGGTTATTCCAAATGTTCTAACCGCAACCCTTTCTCTTGTCTCTTTTCGGTTTGTAATGCCTCTTCACTAGTCACAACTGCCACAGAAACTTCCCCTTGGTGCTTACAAAATTCAAAATTCTTCTCCGGCTTAAATCTGAAGCCAAATTGCCTTGCACCCCAATCAGTCACCAAATCCGATCTTTTTAATAACATCAGCTCCTAGAATGCATGTCGTGGCAAGCCTGCTTACCACTTGCATCCTCACCCTCCACGTGAAATCCCTAATTCTCAGTTTAGCCCATACGGCACCCTTCACTCTTACACTGGACTGATTTATTGCCTTGTATTTAACTGTATCCTTTTCTATTTTACTCCACTTACAAATAGCACTGTTAACGGTTAAACCAATTTTCTTCGATCGCCGTAATAGCACTACCAGAGTCCAACAACACACACACAGGTTCCTCATTCACAACACAGCATACAAAAGGTAAACCCTGTTCCTCCCCTCTACTTATTGCATAAATGTCTTTCCGTTCCATTCCTACCTCTTGTTGTAATTGTCAGGATGTCTTCGGCTTACTCTTTCAACAATTCCTACTAATGTGCTGAACACTTCATATGTTGTTTCAAAGAGGGTAATCCCATGGTAATTGCTGCACTCTGCCTTGTTGCCTTTCTTATGTAATTGGTAGATTATTCCAATGCTCCTATCCTAAGGCATGTCTTTCTTTATCCAAGTTTCCTTTATTAATTCATTAACAGTCGTCTCCATCTTCTTTCCCCTGAATTTTAATAAATTGCCTCCATGTCGTCCTCTGCAGCTGCTTTGTAATTGTTTAAGTTTTGTAACTGCATTCTTCACCTTCTCTAAGTCTGGTGGTTTCAACTTCCTGCACCTCCCCCCCCTCCCTTCCCCGTCCACTTCTGATTCTAATTCCAGTTCCAAGTTGAGTTCCTCCTCTTCCTCGTTGAAGATTACATGGATTTTAGTGATTGTACAGACGTGTTGAGCATGCATCTTGAGGACTATGGTCCCAACATTGTTTTTCAGAAATGGACATAGGCTCCATTCTTTCAAACAGGTGATATAGTATGATTACCTACGCTTACATTTCCTTGTGGTTCATATGACACTTTCAGCATCACTTTTCATTGTTTGACCACTGTCTGAAGTGTTGAAACTGCAGGTCACCATATTTGTTCAGTACTAATTCCTGAGTAAACACAACTTCTGTAGACTTTCCTAAGGTTCATTCTGCTAAGTGTTGTGGAAAGTTCTGGTAGAATGTAAAGAGTTTAGGAGCAAAGGAAACCACTCACTGAAAAGCAGAAGCATTGAGTCGTCAGCATGCAAACACAAAAACAGAGAGAAAACTTGCTAGCTTTTGGTGTACATAATTTCTCAAGCTAGAGACAGCTAGCAAGTTTTCTTTCTTTCTTTGTGAGTGTGAGTGTGTGTGTGTGTGTGTGCGAAGGATATTCTTCAAAAGCTAGCAAGTTTTCTTTCTTTCTGTGTGTACCTGTTGAAAACTCAGTGGTTCTCCTATTCAGTGAATGGTCTCCTTTACATCTAAAGCATATACATTCTGCCAAATGTGTTGTTCAAATATATTTGCTGAAGCTTTTAGATAGTTGCACAAGTTCATAGCAATTTTGTTTTGCATGTTGGTATTCCAGTTACTATGGGTTTATTTATCAATTGTCATTTTTTGTTTGTAGTTCTCTGTTGCTATCTGAGTGTACGTAGTGTCCGTTTGTCGTTTGGAGATAGTGAGTGGAGCTGTGGATGCTAGAAAATGGAGTGCCAAGTTGAGAAATCAGAACATTTCTGACATATTCTTCTGTACGAGTTCAGTGGAGGGGTGACAGCAGTGAAGGCAGTCAGAAACATTTGCGCCGTGTATGAGGATAATGCCATTGGACAGAGCTTGGCAAAAAAAAAATGGTTATTTTTTTTTAAGGAGGATCATTTTGACATCAATTACTCTACTTGTTCAGAAAAACCTTTGAGTGTTTGATGAACATCGTTTAAACACATTAATCCACAGTAATCCACTTCGGTGTACTCAAGAACTGGCAAATGTGAAGAAGTTGATCATTACATCATCATGTGAGACACTTGCATGTAGTGGCAAGATTAAAAAATCAGGGATATGGGTACCACATGCTCTAAGCCAAAATCACAAAAATCAGTGGGTTGCTATATGTGCATCTCTGCTTGCTCACCGTCAATTGACTTGTGAAAAACTTTTGACCTTTCCTATCCTTCATCGTTACTGGTGATGAGAATGGTATCTGTTTGCTAACATAAGGAAAAGAAAAGAATGTTTGAGCCCAAAGCAAGCAGCAACTTCCCATACAAAGACCTGAGCACATCCATAGAAGACCATATTATGCGTCTTATGGAACAACGAAGGTGTTGTGTGCTATGAATTGCTTTCCCAAGGTGTAACCATCACTGCTGACATTGTCAACAATTGAGAAGTATTGCAGATGCAATTCAAGAAAAACTATCAGGAAGACTACATAAAGTAATGCTATGCTGCCTGGATTATGCTAGACTGACAAAAAATGCTATACAGGAGTTGGGTTAGAAAGTCATTCTGCACCCACCTTGTTCACCTGATCTTGTGCTTTCAGATTTTCACCTTTTTCACTGTCTATTGAACTACCTTCAAGGAACTTCCTTCCTGGATGAAAATGCACTCCGAACGTTGCTTGATGAGTGCACCCACCTTGTTCACCTGATCTTGTGCTTTCAGATTTTCACCTTTTTCACTGTCTATTGAACTACCTTCAAGGAACTTCTTTCCTGGATGAAAATGCACTCCGAACGTTGCTTGATGAGTTCCTTGCCTCAAAACCATCCAATTTCTGCAGCCATGGAATCGGCAAGTTACCCCAGCATTGGCAGACTGTTGTAAATAGTGAAGGAGAATATATTATTCGTGACTGAAGTCTCTTTTATGTGTATCTATTGTGTTATTAAGCATGTGGGAAAAAGCTACGAACTTATGCACTGGCCTAATAATGCTTCTTTTGTGAAGGGATTCGAGTTTTAACGTGTTGAAATCGAGGGCCTCTTCTGAAACATGTGCAGTAACTATTTTCAAAACCTAATATCCATATATGATTTGTCACAACCTGTTTTGGTGTACTTAAATTATGTTTACTGAGCCACTGCACCTTTGTAGTTGATCGAATGTAAGCTCTTTGATAGCATAAGAAAGGCCAATGTGGGTGACATGACCTGGATATCAAGTCCAAAAAAATTTTAACAGTTTTTCTGCCTTTATTTTTTGAGATGACAGAGTAGTATTTAAATTGAGTCACTTTTCAGACATAACTTTTTTAAAAAAGATATGTAATTCTTTCAGATATTACTAGAGATTTCTTACCTTTTAAGCTTCATGACATATCTAGAAGACAATAAAGTGTTGCTTAAGCCAATTCATATAGTTATTCCAATCTTTTTTATTAAACATCTGATAACTGTGCCAGATTCATTGATGCTGTGGCTGCAGTTGTATGTTGTTGAGAGAAGCAACCATCAATGTATTTACAGTATGTACTGTATCTGTTGTCTTTGTATGAATTATTGATTGATTGCTGTTTTTGTTGTTACTATTGCCAAAGCTACAACGATCTTGATCTATTGTCACAGCATTTTGTGCTGCTAAGTTCAGATAGTTCTTTTTATTGTCTTGTAACAGAAACATATTCTTTCACTTCACAGGTTCGCCCTCTTTGACACACATTCCTGTTGAGGAAGCACCTTTTATAAACCTCAGTCATATCCAGAAATGTGCATTAATTGCAGTAAAATGTATAAACTAATAAATTATTAGTCTCTAAGTAGAGTTCAACACTGATTGTTTCAGTATCCTGTGCATGAAATGAGTTAAACCTGATGTTTAGTTGCATACCAAATAAAAATTAAAGATGCCTTGGCAGCCAGTGAGCAAGACTTGAGAAATCCAGACAGGTGGAACAGGGTCCAGAAAGTAGTGAAATAGCAAGTAGAAGAAACAGTTGGTATAAGAAGAAAGGAAAGAAATGAGTGGTTTGATCATGAATGTAGACAAGTTATAGAATGTAAAAATGCAGCAAGACTGAAAATGTTACATAGAAAGACAAGAAGAAACATGAAGGTGTACCGTATAAAGAATTAAGGTCTAATGTGCATAGGACACATAAGAAAAAGGAACAGATTGAAACAAGAAAATTCTGTCATGCAATAGGATAGATGAGAAAAATTTTCAGCCAATACAAAATGCATGAAAAAATAAAAATGGTAAGATAATTAGAGACAAACTAAAGTATTGCAGAGATGGGCATAAGATTTTGAAGATATGCTCAATATCAACTCAGACCATGAATCCAAAAATTCACAAGAAGAGCAAGAGAATGTAGAGGCTAGAGAAGTTAAAAGGGAAGAATCAAAGAGACCAGCAATGCAGGATTTGAAGATGGTTATACATAAATTGAAAAGTAACCATGCACCTGATGAAGATGGGATTGGATGAGAATTTAAGAAATTTGGTGGTCGTATGCTAATATGTGAAATACGTGCACTAATAAATAGCATATGGAAAAATGAAAACGTGCATGAGGACTGCAAAACTGAATAAGGTGCCGTATACATAAGAGTGGAGAAAAGTTAGCTTGTGAAAATTATAAAGGAATAACTTTATTAGATACAGCCCACAAGATTTTTCCAGTGTGCTGAATGAAAGGATAAAGAAGTGCGCTGAGAATATCCTCAGAGATTACCAATGGAGTTTCTGACCAAGTAGAACCACTTCTGATCAGATGTTTGTTATTAGACAAGTAATAGAGAAATTTTGGGAGTACGACAAGATCTCCACTTCCTGTTTATTGATTTTAACAAACTTTTGATAGTGTTAACTGGCCAGTTGTGTATCACATACTAAAAGATGTGGGCATCTGTGATGTGCTAAGAAGGTTAGTGGAGTTAACAATTATGGACGCAAAGGCAAAAGTAAAAGTGAACAACAAAATGATCAAGAGCTTTAAGTTTAAAGATTTAGTGAAACAGGAGACAGTGTCTCTGCAGTCCTGTTCAACTTAGTGCTGTATAGTCTGATACAATAAATAGATGAGAGAGGAACAGTAATGATGAAATCCAGTCATATATGTGCATATGCAGATTATTTTGCAATTGTGGCAAGATATCTAAACACCCTTAAAGAATTGTATGAAATAATGGAAGCAGAAGAAAGAAAAATCGGACTTATGCTGAGTGAAAACCAGATCAAATACATGGTAATGTCCTTTTCTGAGGAATGCACAACACCACATGACCTCAAGGCCTCTAAGAAATGTTTTAGAGCTGTTGGCTGCTTCAGTTATTTAGGTGCCCTCTTGACCAGTGATAATAATGTGAGACAATGTATTAGAGAATGATACAAGCAGGAAACATCCTATTATGCAAACTTACAGGTTTTAAAGAATTCTCTATGAGAAGATCAACCAGGTCAAGAATATGCTATTCCCTTGTGTGACCAGTTGTTATATATTGGTCAGAAATGTTGACAGTGACAGAAGCAGATCTAAACAACCTAAGGACATTTGAAAGGAAAACCCTACAAAAAATTTATGAGCCCGTGAGAGGGACAGGTGGTGGGGAACAAGGTACAACCATGAAATACAAGAGCTTATAAAAGGGAAAGATATAGCAAAATTTGTTAAATCACAAAGAAAATGCTGGTTAGAACATATGGGGAGGATGACACATGTCAGGATGCCCAAACAAATTACGAAAAGCAGATTGTGCTCCAAAACAAGGAAGGGTTATGCAAGAGCTAGATGGTTGGAAAATGTTGGCTGACCTTATCAAGATGGAGATCCAAGAATGGAAGAGAAAAACAAAGATTTATGGAGGAAGATTGTTGAGAAGGGCAAGGCCCATCAAGCATTGTAGTGCAGAAGAATAAATAGGGAAGAAGAAGAAGAAGAAGAAGAAGAAGAAGAAATGATGATGATGATGATATGATGATGATATGATGATGATATGATGATGATGATGGACTTCCGGCTGGGTTTAACACAGCAAGGATTACTTGCTGTGACTGAGCAGCATGCGTTCACATTAAAGCAGTTAAGCAAAGGTATTTGCTACATCTGGTTTATGGTTTCCAGCACCTTTGGTGGTAGCCTGTGTCATTGACACAAGTGGTAGTTTCATGTCTGTCAAATCAATTGATTCTTTGGAGGGTATCAAAAGAGGGCAGAACAGATAACTAAACCTGGCTCTGCTGATGATGTGATAATTATCGACAGAAGTGGCAGACCTATTCATCTGCTATATTGTATTTTCTCCTCCATTCCTTTTCTTTTTCCCAAATTTATTAATTTCCTCCTGCCTTTCAGGGTTTTGTCCTGCTTGATGGAGAAGCTTGGCACTGACCACATGAATGAAGCATGTGAAACAGCACTTCTTCAGATCCAGTATTTTGTTGCTCGAGACTTTAAACTAGACCCACAACTCTTTAGGAACTGTCGTGAAGATGCAGCTCGTTTATGCCACGCAAAGAGATTTTGGATTGATGCAGATGGTCAAATGGACCCTGAACGTGGCCCCTTGGTACTGCCTTGCCTGTATCGCTATGCTTATCACACTCAGGAAACATTGAAAGTAAGCAGATTCTTCATAATTTAGATGAACTTTTATTACAAAATTGTCACACTGCATTATTAAACATGATTTGAGGTGCATGAGTATGCCACTGATTTTCACACAGTGTCAAGAAGAGAGGAAGAGGGGGTAAAATGTGTAAGACAAGTGGTATCTGTAGCAGCAGACAGCTATATCTATATGGGCTGGACTATTACAACAGACCTAATTTAATACAAAAAAGTTATCAGGGACTATTTATTTATTTTGTTTATTATTGGTGATGGATTACATGCATAGAAAAATATGTTGTTTTACCTGAAATCACATTTAATATACCTCTGTTAATGTCTGTAACTTCATACAGCTGAAATCTGAATGTCTTGCCGAGATACGTAGAGTTATGCGCCAGAGGGCTGTTAGTGTTGATCTGTTGCCTGAGGTGGAGGAAGTATGCATGGAAGACATAGCTATTCACTGTTACGAGAAGACTGGAAAGGGTGAAGAAATGGTATGCCTACAGGATAACCTGGAACGGTACGTAGCACTAAGCCGCTAAAGACTGATGCATTTTTTATTTTAGTAGAGTGGAAATTAATAACTTATTCTGCTTGTTATTTCCAGTCTTGATCCTAAGTGTAAAACTGCAGTTGCAAATTTCACAGAAGAACAGGCAGAGCACATTGAACTGAATCCTATAATTCTCTCAGTCTGTCAAAAAGTCATGGAGAAACATTGTGAAGCAGAACTGGAAACTGGCAAGGATGAGGGAGATGTTATGGATTGCCTCATTGCACATAAAAATGAACCTGATGTCAGAGCAAACTACAAATGTAGAGCTGCTGTTGAACATTTTCAGCTTATATCCTTAAAAGATTACCATTTCACGTACAAATTCAAAGAAGCATGTCGACAATCCGTCATTCGCTACTGTCCTGCTATTAAGACAAAGTAAGTTTGCTTTTCTTATTTGTTATTCTCTCTTTTGCATATTAAGGCCCTCGTAAAGGATTAGAATTATTTGTCAGATTCTCTCTTATGGATGTGTCAAACAAGCTTGTACACGTACCAACAAAATTTGTCAGTTGATCCTCACTTTCGAAGCAGATGCTGTTCGTGTGCGATATATTTTGACACGAGGGGATTGGCAACAAATGCAGATAAATCACTCCTGTAACACTGTCTCTGGCACTATGTTTGAAGAAGAAGAAGAAGAAGAAGAAGAAAGCAAGGTGCTGGTCCAGGGAATGGTTTAAAATGAGAAGGAAACATATTAAAATGTTCCAAAGGAAATGATACGATCGAAACCTGTTGATTATGTCAACTGTCTGTGGACGGACAGCCAAACTTCTGATAATTGTTTTACTTTGCCTCACATTCAAAAGGAAGACAGAAGTATAAAATTATTTATTCTCTTCTACTTGGCCCTCTGATGACAATTCGTTAAACTACCACAACATGGAAACGTACAGTCTACATCATATGTCGAAGAACTGGAGCACTTCAATTGTTTTATTTTATTACTATCCTGCTTGGATGTTATGTGTGGAGTACTGATTTTTTTTCGTAACTTCTTTCTGTCCAGTGTATGGTCGCAAAAGATGAGACGCACTACCATGTTGATAAATGCCAGTGCTATTCTGTTTTTATCCTTGATGGTAGTTTCCATAGTTGTGGAAACTCATGATACTAAGAAATACATTGTAATAGAACTACTTTTCACTAAAAGCGTGCAGTGAAACATAAGTGCAAACAACATCCATCACCTTGTCAAATTTTCTGTCATTCAGAATTCCTGTTAAACTTCAGCACTGTAAGTGTGCCAATATTTGGCAAACATAGTAAGATTAGACAAATTATTTGACTGCGTACTGGGGCCTTAATAAAGCTGAGAATGAATCGGTGTAGAAAGTGAGTGAACTCTGTTTTTCTGTAAATAATTTCCACTGTGTTCATGTTGATACGATCTTCATGAAGAAGTCACCTTTGGGGCAGAAAGTGAAATATTTTATGCTAATTAAGTGTTACCTCACAAATAAATGCTACTGCTCTTACTTTCATAGCAGCTGAGTTATAGCACAACAATTAAGCTTATAAGCACGTAAATCCTGAGGAACAATCAAATGTACATAAAAGAAGTAGAAAACCGTGAGGTTTGGGTTATTTCATAGATTCGTGTTTTCAATCTGAAGCAGTTGGCATCATAGCAGGGTGTTTCCATAAATGTTGACAAAATGCTTGATTTCGTAAAACATTGAAATTTTAAATTTTGATGTTGCAGTTTTTGTTGTACTGCCTTTGCTTGGCTTGTTGACTGATTGTCAAAATTATTCATTTGTACCTATGGCCAGTATCGGTCGTCTGCTTACACTTTTACTTTTGTGTAACACAGACTTACCATTCTTTTTTAGCTTGAGAATTTGACATTATTATGTTTTAAACAAAGAGTTCAGTTGACAGTTAGTTTATGTATTTTCAAACTTGCTACATGGATAACATTATGGGAACTGGTAGGCAAAATAATGTTGTAGCAAACCATCCAGAAAGTTTTTTCTATAAATAAAAAGTAAATACTGAGAGATGAAATATTACCCTTTTACGATCTCTTACGTATTAAAACTTGTATTTTGTAGATGGATATTTTTCACTAGTTTTATGTATTTTCGTTGTGTGTTTGACTCCCCTTATTTATTCATTGTGCAGCTGTTGGCTATTTCATTAATTGTTTGACTGCTAGGTATAGTTAAATCATAACTGAAAAATTTTGGAGACCTACTTAACGAATATGTGGAATGAACAGACATGGGGACAAGATAAAACAGACAGTTAGGTCAGGAGTCTGTAAGGAAAACCAAATGATAGAAGACTATGAAGACAGCTAGAAGGAGGAGGTATTCAGACAGTTTTATTTTGCATATATGCAATAGATTTGACCAACTGTCAGAGTTGAGTGGAGGGGAGTGTCTTGTAGGTGTATGTGTAGGAAACGTGCAGCAGTCCTCAGCAGTTAGGAGGCCCAAGTCAGTTGCGAAGTGCAACAGAAAGAAGAAGGTTCTGTTGCTAGGTAGTTCGCACGATAGAGGTGTGGGCCAGCAGTTGCAGGAAATGCTGGGGAGTGAGTACCAGGTCACCAGCATTAATCCCCAGGGATCAGTGTTGGGGCCGGGGCCACTCCTCTAATTCTAAAATATTTCTGTTTACTGATGACACTAATTTGGTAGTAAAGGATGTTGTGTACAACATTGGCTCAGTTTCAAATAGTGCAGTTCATGACATAAGTTCATGGCTTGTAGAAAATAAACTAATGCTAAATCACAGTAAGACTCACTTTTTACAGTTTCTAACACACAATTCAACAAAACCTGAGGTGTTTTTATTTCACAGAATGGGCATATGATTAGTGAAACTGAACTCTTGTGCGGAAAGGTGTTCTGTATATTGCTGCACCCATTTTCAGTAAGCTACCACAAGAATTCAAAAATCTTAGCTCCAATCCAGGCACTTTTAAATCAAAACTGAAGAGTTTCTCATGGGTCACTCCTATTCTGTTGAGGAGCTCCTTGAGTAATTAAGCTGATTCTTATGTTATATTGTTGATTGTGTTTACTTAAACTTGTGGCGTGACATGTTTGGGGTCATAAACATTTTACTTTATCTGTTATTACTTTTATATTTTACTTTCATGTACTGACACATTTCATGACCTTGGAGATTTGCTGCTCAATTTGGTCCCACAGAACTAGACATGTAAATAAACAAATAAAATCTTTTTTGAGTTGTTTGTGATGCATCCAGAAATTACAAACAAGGGTAGAAGGTTACTAGTGTAGATTGTGTTTGAACTTGATCTTTTTGCTGTTTTACTCATTTGTGTTTTATTCATGCAGCTGTAGTGATTCTTGTGCTCCGTACATCAAATAAGCTGAAGATGCATTATGATTGTTAAACAACATTATTGCTGAGATTTGTTCATTCTTTGGTTTTTATAATTATTCCCTCTGTCGATTTTTGCTTTATATTCTCAGGTTGTTTCTATGGCTTTCCAAGCTGTCATTAAATGTTGCAGTAAAACAATTTACTCAAAACCTCAACAGCTTCATTGACCCCAACATTATTCCTGGATTTGATCGATGTTTTGTACAATTCTGCTTTGAACATCAAATATGAACCAACTGTGCCATCTGCATTGTGCACAATCTGCATATTAAATCATAGTTTTGCAATGTCGGATCTGCCACAGTGTGAATGTGCTGATTAACAGTGTGGCATGCAGAAGATACTCTGCAAATATGGCATTCCAGTCACCAGCTACAACGCTACTGATCACTGAGGAAATGCAACCTATTGCCTCAGCTGCGAAGCTTTGCTGGTACCACAGGCGGTTTGCCTCTGAAGCACAGAAATGCAGTCCTCCCTGTGCAATGAGAAATGCACTTTTATGTTAGTAACGATAACAACTGCATTCCAAAATGGCAGCTGTTAACTGTTTGTCACAGAGTTTTGTATGAAACTGCAATTCTTTACTGGACACAGGAGCTGATGTACCTTCCCATCTGTCTCGCCACAGCAGTGACGTCTGTCATCTCCTTGCTTCTACTGGTTCTATCATCCTGACATATGGTCACATGACACTATCACTAAACTCAGGTCAATTTCATAAGTTTGGGTGGCAATTTATTCTGCCAGATGTGGTTCACACTATCCTTGGAGCAGACTTTGTAATTTTAGGTCCTCTATTGGACCTCCACCACCATCATCTCTTCGACACCATCACTAATTTGGGCAGCCACGGATCTGTATTCTGTGTGGACAGTACTACTGTGAGAATGATCACAGGTGATTTCCATATGTAGAAGTTCTGAAACAGTTCTTGGAGATAACTTAGCAGCTACTTTCACTAACACCAATACGACGGTCGACAATAGGTTATATACTGACAAGACTAGGATTGCTAATTTGCATTCAGCCTAATTTCTTAACACCAAAAAATTGAAACTAGCAAAACAAGAGTTTTGTTTATGTTTGCGTAAAGAATTTTAGCCTGTCAAGCAGTAGCTGGGCATTGTTGCAACATGTAGTCCCCAAGTAGACCAATCAGTACCTGACATCAGTATGCTGATTATCAGCAGCTCAATGCTAGAACAATTCCTGATTGCTGTCCTATCTTGCACATTAAAGACCTCGCATTTAACATCCATGGCAAGCTCATCTTTTCCACGTTAGATTTGATATGTGTGTTTTACTAGGAATCTGTTGCTTCAGATTACATAGACCTTCTGTACTCCATTCGGTCTCTTTGAATTGATGAGGATGCCTTTCGAACTGCGCAACACCATGGACCTTCCATCATTTCATCGATAAAGTTACACAAGATCTCAAGTTAAGTTACGTTTACATTCGCGATGTGTTGGTGATGGCCAATGCCGAAACTGAACACATGTGATATTTACACCAGATCTTTACTCACCTTCATCCACAAGGATGACTCATAAGCCCATCAAAGTGCATCTTTGGGGCACCATAAGCCTGCTTCGTAGTTTACACCATCAACGCCGAAGGAATACGGTCACCACTGGAGAAGGTGGAAGCTATAACAAACTTCCAGCAGCCTGTTACTGACTGAGTTGCAAAGATTCCTTGGCATCACTGATTTATACCATTATTTCATGTGCAACTGTGCACTCTTGGCCATTTCATTGAAAGAACTTTTACAAGGCTCACAGAAACCCAAGTGACAAACTGCCTTGGACAAGCAAAGGCGAGACAGTCTTCAACAAAATGAAGACTTCTATCACTGAGGCTGCACTGTTAACTCAACCCTTCCCACAAGCACCACTCACATTAATGTTTGATACGTCTGCAACTGCAATAGGTGCTGCATTTCAGCAGCAAGTAGATCAGCTTTGGAGCCCTTAGTATTCTTCAGCCAGAAGCTATCTCCATCACAGCAGAGCTGGTAAAGATACAATTGCGAGCTTATGCACCATACAGTTCTCTCAAGAAATTCTGGCACATGCTCGAGGGGCAACATTTTACGGTTGTTGCTGACAACAAGTTACTGATGTATGCTTTGTGTCACAAACCAGACAAATAATTGCCATGTCAGCTGCACCACTGTATATAGGATAATTTAGGACTCATATAGTCCAAATTGAGGGAGAACTGTTTTATAGATTAACATAGGAGTCATATTACATTTAAAGGTGAAGCTTTGGCTTTTAAGGTTCTGTAAAAATTTATTTTGAAGAATGCTGAAGGGTAGGGCTTAACAAACCATACTTGCATTTGAATTGGCTGTAAATATCGTGATATACAGTAGCACTCCATGCAGTATCATCCTTACTCTAACAGTTGTGTGACATTTGACAAGCCGTACAAGTGCAAGGGATATGTGAGAAACTATGAACTAGCCACTACAACAGTCTAATGCTCTGGTTAAAAATTGACAATTTTGTAAAACACAGGGGGAAATAGCATTAAATTCTATCAGCTCACAAACTTCTGTTGTATTTCAACAGGTCTGCAATAAAAGTTCTCATACCTATATGGATAATGTATACATACATTTATGCTGCAGGTAACACTGTAAGGCGAAAATCTTGTCCTTGAAAAACCATTACTTGATTCGGAACCCAACTCAGTATTTTATTTGGTTATGAGAAACTGTAATGATTTACCAAGTGGGTTTCAAATGAGAAATTCGGTCGCTCTTCTCATATTGAAATACCGGGGAAAAATTGTACCCTGTTTAATCAGCTTTAGAATAAGATAGTGACATTCAGATAAAATGAAAAAGAAAATTAATACAGAATTAAATATCTAACAAACAGAATAAAATGTGTTAAGCTGATTGCAATTGTTATTTCAAGACTAAATTACTGAGGAAAGACCCATTGTGATGATAGTACCAACAGATTTCACTAGATCATAGGATGACCAAAAGTTCAAGAGCTGGACTGAATTGTGAGTACAGTCTTTTATTTATGTATTAGTTGCTGTTGTTGCATATGATCTGCACCCCAGAGTAATTATATTGCTTGTCCATGTTTCACTGTTGCTCAAGTACAGCACTACAGAGCATTAAAGAGGTGGAACAGGACACCAGCTTGACTGAGAACTACATTCAGCAGGGGGAGGAGAGTGCTAAGCAGGCAGCAGATTTCATTGTACTACCAACCATGGGAGTCTATACCGCATACTTTGACTTTTTATAAACGTCTACCATGTTTAAACTGCAGTTTGCCTGAATCCACTTGTACTCAGAATCGAACTATCTTCAAAATTTTAGAAATGTTCAACAATAGCATACATTTATGCAGGAGATGCTGAAAGTCTAGATTGGGGGCAGTGGCATACTTGTGTGTTTCATGCAGCTGATGTTGATGCTCACCATGAGTATGATGAGAATAATTGGGGGTGTGTCAGCTGCCGATTCTATACAATGAATGAGAGTGTGGTGGGCAGACATTATGTTTGGTAGCAAGAGACACTGTAACATTTTTACATCAGTGTGGAAATAAAATCCACTATGTGTTCCGAAAAAACGAGCTATGTCCTCAAGTCCTACCATAACCACAACCTCAGAAATCCCAACATATTCAGAAGAAACTGCCAAATATTTGTGACAACAAAGATTTAAGTTTCACAGCTGTCATGTTAGGATGATGCCGGTGATGATTAAAAACAGAAATAACACAGACGACAAGCTTGTATTATCAAAATGTAGACTGTCAGTAAATGGTGTAAGTTAGGATTAGATGTAATATTAATTTTTTAAGCAGATCCCTTATGTCAAAAAAGTTTGTAACTTTGATTAGCCAAAATATGTTAAAAAATAAATTCTTTCTCAAGGAGCCTCTTAAAAAAAGGGGAAGGGGTTCGTCTTGTATCCAGTGTTGTCTTATACCCAATAACTACAGTGCCAGCAGACACCCTCTCTTGTGCAGTTGATTATGGAGCACTCACTTTGACCCAGCAACCCAATAATGAGCTGAAAGATTTACTGACACAGCGATCTAGTCTGCAGTTCAATCATGTCCAAGTACCATTGTTAAACGTGTTGTTGAATTGTGACATATTCACGTAGATGCCGTACCCATTTGTGACTATCAACTTTCAGCAACAGGCACTCTCATCCCTGCACGATTTGTCTCATCCAGGAGTCCAAGGTATAACAAGTTTGGTTAAACAAATTTTTGTGAAGCCAAGTATTGACAAAGATTGCAAGATATTAGTGCAAAAGTGTATGGCCTGTCAGCAGAGTAAGAGCACTTGCCATGTCAGTGCACCCCGTGGCCAATTTGCCCCACCTAGCCAGTGATTCGACCACATACACATTGATATCATTGGATCTTTACCACCATCTGAAGGACATACTTACTGCCCAACTGGCATCGACTGCTTCACTTGTTGGACTGAAGTCTTTCCCATGGTCAACCATCAATGCTGAAATAGTCCCAGCCACATTCTTCTGTGGATTGATTGCTCTTTTTGGTGTGCACCTTCACATTAACACTGACCAGGGCAGGCAATTTGAATCTTACTGGTTCAAGGCACTTGGTGCCCTGCTAGGCATGAAATGCATTCAAACAATGGTGTATCATCTGGCAGCAAATGGTTTAGAAGAATACCTGGACTGGCCGTTAGAGATATCCCTTCAATGCATGAATCGCAATGTTGGACAAAAAAAGCTGCTGTTTATCATCCTCCTGGGCCTTCTTGTCCATCAAGGACGATTTGTAATCTACAGCAGGAGATATCGTCTATAGCCAACCGATCTAAATGCTTGGTGAGTTCCTCAGCAACGTGCCAGACACTCTTATTGAGGCATCAGACTTTGTCAGCAAACTACGCACACAGATACAGCAGCTGTGGCCTGTTGCGTCGAGAGAAGTTTGTATGCCATAAGAATAAGCAAGTTTCTTGAAAATCTGAGATGATGGGTGACATGACCTGCATGGTATGATGTGGAATAACCCTTTCATCTTCATTGACCTCTGCAAGTGCAACCAAGTTTTTGTTCACCACAATGCTTTCTATAAGCCTTTTCAGCCACCATAGGATGGACTGTATCCAGTCCTCAGCAGAGCTGTCAAAATGTTTAGGTTGATGTCATGGATACCCTAACAACAATCTTTGTCATCCATCTTAAATCTGTGCTCAGCACTGCATATGCTGGTATGAGCAAATCACCTTACTCATCAACCACATGCAAGACAGAATCGCTTGCTGTTCCACCACCTATCACAAACAAGGTGCAACAGACATAGGGTGCAGACCCTGATGCCTCAACAGCAGCAAAACCAGTTGTCACATGACCCAGATGTCGCATCTGCTTCAAACAAAGATGCCATTAACACTAAGAGGAGAGATGATGTGATGACTGTGCCTTGTATACCAATTACACTCAAGACACAAAGTGTTTATACTAAGCAACATTATCACTGATATTCATTTATTCTTTGATTTTTATAACTACTCCCAGCATTGATTCTTGCTTTATATTCTCACACTATTTTTATGCCTTTGCGTGCTGTGTTATTAAATGTTGCAGTAATGCAGTTCACTCTAAACTGCAGCACAGCTCTTGGTTGTTGCTACAACATGTATTTGTCTTGAAGCTTCCTTTTTAGCTGATAACCCTTCACCAAATAATGTCTTCAACATTTAATTTAGATTCATTCCACGTCAAAGCACACAATTATTCGAGGATTTTTAATCCTCTGTCTCAGATTTTCACAAAACTGTGCACATTTGCTTAAACTTATAATATAGGGACTTCTGCAAAATCTTTATGGTCTCAGGCTACAGCTGTATTTTATATTGAATTTCAAGTGTTGTGATATTCTAATAACTGGACTCGACAAGAATGTCAGTGCAAAATGGTGGTTACCTACATAAATGCAAATAACTCAGGTATTTATGAAGCTTTTGATTTGGAATTTTTTTTTCAGAAGTTCAGTAAGGCATATAGTCAACAGATATGCAGTTATTGAAGCAGCAAAGTAACAAAGAAATTTTTTAAAAAAATATTGATGTACTTCAATTTTCGATTTCAGAAAAATTGTGAGGATGTGGAAAAGTGCTGATATCACATTTCACCAACCTGTTGGGAACCCGATTTTGGTCTTAAATAATCCCCTAGATTGTAATCTTTTTAATAAAATAAAAATTTTAATGGGTCTTCTGCTAACTGACACACAGATCTGAAATCGAAATACTTTTGCTGTGATGTAAAAGAATCATTTTAAGTAAGTTCATCCACTCACTGCCTCACTGCCTCAGATGCAAGCGTATCAAATTAGCATATTTAAGTATAATTCATTCTAGGCAGACAAGTTAGCTTCAGGTGTAAAAATTTATTTCCTGTTGTTTGACTAATTCAGTAATTTTTAAAGACTGTAACAATACCAGAGAAGGAAAGTTGCTATTCACCATATAGCGGAGATGCTGAGTCGCGATAGGCACAACAAAAAGATTCACACAGTTATAGCTCAGAGAGCTGAAACCATACTGTTGTTTCAGCTCTCTGACTGCAGACTTGTGTTCAAGTTGTGTGTGTGTGTGTGTGTGTGTGTGTGTGTGTGTGTGTGTGTGTGTGTACTGCTGAAGTTTGTATGTTATAAGAATAAGCAAGTTTCTTGAAAATCTGAGATGATGGGTGACATGACCTGCATGGTATGATGTGGAATAACCCTTTACTATACTAGAAGCTGTATCTCAGATGTTATCTTTCGTACATTTCCTATTGCATGTAGTGCTATAAATTTGTTTGTACATAGATAACTTCACAATTTAAAAAAAAAAAAAAAAAAAAAAAAAACTCTGATTTGCTGTTACTTCCATTCCTTATACCTTTAACTTTCTTGTTATTAACTTCACGTACAAAGGACAGAGAGTTTATCTCTAACTGCCTCATCTTGTTGCATGTCCTGCCCATGGACTACTTGCAATTAAGTGAAACATAAGACATTTTTATTTTCTGATTACAATATACAAACTGTGACTTCTGGCTTTTACGTTTTATTTAGTTACAGTCTATGATATTCATATATATTTATGTATGTGAATTAATTATGATTCCAGAGCAGATGTTATACGATGTCTAAGTGAAATTGTTCGCAATGATACATTGCGAAATGTGAAACAAAACATACCCAAAGATTGCAGGCAACAACTGAGAGCTCAGTTATTTCAACAAAGAGAGAATATTGATTTTGATCCCAGGATTAAGAAGAATTGCTATAAAGATGTACAGCAGTTTTGCAAAGGGATTCCAAAAGGAGCTGCACAGGTAAGTTGCAGTTTAATTTATGACACTGTGCTGTAGGGTGTAGTAAATGTTGACTACAAAATATATGTATTACATATGAATTTCTTATTGTTTTTCTGATTTCAGAAGCTCAGATAACTCCACCATTTTTGTTAACTATGATTCACTCCTTTTATCTGTGGTGAAAGATAGCACAAAAAATAGAACAGAATTAGTGTAAGAAACGGTAACTAAAATTTATGGAAGAGAATATAATCATAAATCATTTTTTTTATTTTGGCATGAAACAAACTGTATTTTTTCATCCAATTGCAACATGAAATGCCATATTCAGAAGATAAAATAAACATTTATTCTGTTTTCTCGTTCATAACTTCAGATGTATTTCAATCACTTATGAGGGTTATAAAATATTTCTTGTGCTGGTAAACTGCTGTCAACAGTGGATAACTTATCTTCTCTTGCCTCCACCTAAAGTTTTAGTTTCATTGCGCTCTTCTTGCACCTTCTCTTTCTCTGCTTTTTTTCATTATTTATTTGTTAAATTTATTTTTGCCTGTTTCCCTCCCCTTTCATTAATTGTACATCCTTTGCCCTTTATACCTTTCGTTTCCTAAGCTACTGCTACCCTCCAGTTAACTTTAAACCATTGTTTATCCTCGTTATTATTATCTTTGTTTAATAATGTCCATACATTGTGCTGATTGTTGTTTTCATAATCATGTGTGTTCGAACAATAATTACTCCATATTCAAAACAACCAACATGAATTATTGGAATTTGTACCTTTCAATCTTGTATGTTGTTAGCATTTTTGATCAACATTCTTACCTCAAGAACCTGTTACACTTACTGCATCTAAACAGGTGATTGGAAATGATGAACTTCTCCCGTTCCATAGATTTCTGTCTTAATAATCTTTAACATTGTTGCTAATCTAAATACCGCTGTCAGGCATAAAATCGGCTGACTCTCCTTAAGTAGTTAGCATTATGCTAACTACTTAAGCCCCATCTTATTCTATTATTTGCTCCTGTAAACGTGTATGCGTTATGCAGGTCTTGGAGTCACTCGCGTCCATCTAGAAAGTATATACTGAGGTTAACGAAGGTGATGTTGGCCTGATTTACTCAATGATGCCCTTTAGCTACACTGTTTAAAGGATTGTCCTAAGACATACCAAATTAAGATCAGCGTGAAGATGCCTAAAAAAGGTGACACGCGTTGATAAATAAAAAAAAACTACAATTGCAACCAAGACAGTTTTCAACTAATACTATTAAACACTGGTTTGCTGATTCATGCCACAGATGAATTGGAAGAATGTCCCAGGCATGTATCTGCATTAGCTTTCCAGAACAACCAGAAAAGCAAAGATTATTATACAAGTAAATGTAAGAATGTAGAGACGTTAATGTCATCTTTGGCATCCGGTAGTGAGTTGTTTCAGTCTTTCCTAACCTTGAAACAAGTTAGTTTTCTGTATTGTTCAGTGAAAGAGCATAATAACAACACTATATTTAAGTGAAACCACATAGTGAGTGTTGTAGTTTGTAGATTATTTATGAAATACGGATGCCTTACAAATTTACGACAGGAGAATACACATTCATTCAGTTTCAGTTAACGTTATTACCATCATTTTTCCAAAATTAAATTCTCTACAACTTCTGTTCAAAACTTTGTGCAGTTGTCTGGAATTTAAAGAATGAATTGGGCCAAGTATCTGATAAATTAAAAATTTTATGAAATTACGTCTTTGCTTCTCTGGATGTTCAGGAAAACTACGCAGATACACATCTGGGACATGTTTTATTAGATTCAACAAAATAAATGGAAATCGTACTTTACTTTAATCTCGTTCAGTTTTGTGAAGGCTTCATATTAGCGAAGTTGCTAAATTTCAAGCAAAATCTTTTATTAGCCGTAAATCTGTAACCAAACATTTGTGGACCAATGTTCATATGAACTTTTTTCTTTAGTTTTACTTGTAGAAGAACATATTAAAATATCCAAATATATTCGTGAATCACCCTGTATATGGGCTGCCAAAATCAACACACAAATATTTCGATCTTTTCTTTCAGCTGTGAGGGAGTTGCATAGTTACATATTTATGGGTTAATGACAGCTTCTTATACAAATCAAAAGTGTTGTGTTGTAATGTCACTACAGTTGATCCACAAATTTTAACAAGTCAAAATTGATTCTACTTCAGAGCAATATAACCCTGGATTGACAATTATGCAACACATATTTCTGGGTTAAGCTTGATCAGAAGCCATTTTCAGTGATAATCTAAGGTCAGAGGCTATATACAATCAGCCCTATGTCTTTCAAGGGCTGCATCATTGATATACACTCCTGGAAATTGAAATAAGAACACCGTGAATTCATTGTCCCAGGAAGGGGAAACTTTATTGACACATTCCTGGGGTCAGATACATCACATGATCACACTGACAGAACCACAGGCACATAGACACAGGCAACAGAGCATGCACAATGTCGGCACTAGTACAGTGTATATCCACCTTTCGCAGCAATGCAGGCTGCTATTCTCCCATGGAGACGATCGTAGAGATGCTGGATGTAGTCCTGTGGAACGGCTTGCCATGCCATTTCCACCTGGCGCCTCAGTTGGACCAGCGTTCATGCTGGACGTGCAGACCGCGTGAGACGACGCTTCATCCAGTCCCAAACATGCTCAATGGGGGACAGATCTGGAGATCTTGCTGGCCAGGGTAGTTGACTTACACCTTCTAGAGCACGTTGGGTGGCACGGGATACATGCGGACGTGCATTGTCCTGTTGGAACAGCAAGTTCCCTTGCCGGTCTAGGAATGGTAGAACGATGGGTTCGATGACGGTTTGGATGTACCGTGCACTATTCAGTGTCCCCTCGACGATCACCAGTGGTGTACGGCCAGTGTAGGAGATCGCTCCCCACACCATGATGCCGGGTGTTGGCCCTGTGTGCCTCGGTCGTATGCAGTCCTGATTGTGGCGCTCACCTGCACGGCGCCAAACACGCATACAACCATCATTGGCACCAAGGCAGAAGCGACTCTCATCGCTGAAGACGACACGTCTCCATTCGTCCCTCCCTTCACGCCTGTCGCGACACCACTGGAGGCGGGCTGCACGATGTTGGGGCGTGAGCGGAAGACGGCCTAACGGTGTGCGGGACCATAGCCCAGCTTCATGGAGACGGTTGCGAATGGTCCTCGCCGATACCCCAGGAGCAACAGTGTCCCTAATTTGCTGGGAAGTGGCGGTGCGGTCCCCTACGGCACTGCGTAGGATCCTACGGTCTTGGCGTGCATCCGTGCGTCGCTGCGGTCCGGTCCCAGGTCGACGGGCACGTGCACCTTCCGCCGACCACTGGCGAAAACATCGATGTACTGTGGAGACCTCACGGCCCACGTGTTGAGCAATTCGGCGGTACGTCCACCCGGCCTCCCGCATGCCCACTATACGCCCTCGCTCAAAGTCCGTCAACTGCACATACGGTTCACGTCCACGCTGTCGCGGCATGCTACCAGTGTTAAAGACTGCGATGGAGCTCCGTATGCCACGGCAAACTGGCTGACACTGACGGCGGCGGTGCACAAATGCTGCGCAGCTAGCGCCATTCGACAGCCAACACCGCGGTTCCTGGTGTGTCCGCTGTGCCGTGCGTGTGATCATTGCTTGTACAGCCATCTCGCAGTGTCCGGAGCAAGTATGGTGGGTCTGACACACCGGTGTCAATGTGTTCTTTTTTCCATTTCCAGGAGTGTACATTGCTGGAAAAAAAAAGAATGAAAAACCCTCTAGGACAGGGTCATTTTATTGGTGAGTGATGCGACTGGTAGTGCATCATTTTAGGAGCATATCATAACAAAATCAGACTAAATGAAACACATAACAGTAAATAGTACCCAAACATCTGCATCAAAATACAATGTTTTCCTGTCTGGTGACAACACAAGTACACAATCATAAAGATGCCATTAAGTAAACAATTATGAAGGTGCTGAATGGCATCCAGGAATAGATGGTTCCAAACATCTTTCACCCTTTGTTGCATTTCAGCAATTGTTCTTGGCAGGCTCTGGAGAACGAGTAATTTCTCACTTCATCATGTCCCATACATGTTCAGTTGGCAAGAGGTCTGGTGATTTTATTGGCCAGGACATGAAGGGCACATTGCGTCACAACAAGCATATGTGGACATGTAATGTCGAAAAAGCAATCACCTTCCAGTTGAAAAAATTGCAGTAGCACAGGTATAGCAACCGATGCAACGTAGCAGGTACTTGTTACTTCACTGTCCAGAAACATCACATGCGACCACGAGTTGTAACTGATGGCCTCCACTTCATGAAGCCTGTGGTGGGACCTGTGCTTCTTGGGCAGATACACTCGAGAATAGGCCACTTGCCAGGTATACGCCATGCACATGTCCATCTATCACTCGCACGCACACACAACCTACTCTTTTTACTGAAGACCGCAGAGCACCATTCCACTCTCTAATCTACTCTTTCACAATGCCAGTATAGGCTTGCTTTGCAGTATTGTGGTGTCAGTGATAGCCTGGCTAGAGGCACTCCTGATCGTAGTCATGCTGTAAGCAAATGGTTCCCAATGGTGCTTGGTGATACAGCAGGTGCAACATGTGTCCAGATTTCTTCCCTGGATGATAGTTGGTCGATCGTTACTGATTGCACAAGCACCCATCTTGACATGCATTTGTACTCCGTGTATGTCCAGAACCTGGTCTGTGGGTGTGGGGATTTTCCACTGACTACTGCTAAATGCAGCAATACACCGCTGATACGTTGTGCTCAAAATGTGCAGCAATCTGTGAATATGTTCATCAAGTTTCCCACAGGCCCACAGTGTGATCCTGTTCAAGTGGCTGAATCTGTTAACAGGAGTACATACTAAATGGTGGCGCATGGTTGTAACTGATAATGAGTCTTGCAGACTGTGTCCATCACTAAACTAAGCACAGTTACTGCCTGCAGAGTCAAAGTAGTGTGTGTTCAGGCAGGTCTCCTGAGTGCTATCCAGATGCCGATGAATGTGACAAATGAATCACTAACACGACAACTCCTCATTATACACATATTATATATCCTAGTGCTACTGAGCACAGTCCTTGAGAGAGTTGCAGTTTATTTTCCCGGAAGTGTATAAACAGCTTACTGACCTGAAGGCTGTGGTTAACTGGTCTATATCTCACCCAACTCATCTGAGGAACACTGGTGCTATGGAGTTGTGTGGTTTAGCTCCAAGTGTAATGTCAGGACAGAGATTCAGATCAGTTAGACTATGGCTTATCAGCACATTAAACCCTTCACTTAACTGTGAATTTTACTAAAGAATTCTTCACTACATTATCATACCATTATATACGTGCAAGTGAATCCAAAATGTCATTGTCGGTGAAAGGGTATTGTGTGAGAGAGAGAAAAAAATACAGATTAGTTTCTTAAGATCCTCTTAATGTAGAAGTTATTACAGACAGAACACATGCTCAAACTGGAGAGGGGTAGGAAAGGAAGTTAGCAGTAACCTTTTCTAAGGAACCTTGTCTTAATATATATGACGTGTTAACTGTAAAATGAGTGGAGCCTCATTCAGGTGTAGAAAAAATTAGGGTGCAGCAGAGATGCGAAAGAAAAGAAGCTGAGATGAGTAAAAAAAGAAAGGTATTGATGTTAGATAGTAGTAATGGGATGTGTATTGACCAACATCTGCAGGAAAAAGTAGGATCAAAATACCTGATGTGAGTCTTGTAAAACCTATTGCTAGCCTTAGCAGGTTAAGAGAGGATATTGAGGCACTAACTGTAAAATAAAGCAGTTAGCACCCTATACAAAAATATAGAGGAGTGAACTGAATATAGTAACTTCAGTAACTTCACATGCACAAATGGGAGTTTTGTTGAGGTTCTGCAGTGGTGTGATCAATCCTAGATGATCAAAGCCATCAGACAAGTTAACCAGGTGCTGACCGGGTTGCTGCTGACTGTGAGCAGGGCTTGTATCTTTGTGGTGCCAGTTGCTGTTATTTGAAGGTATGGATACATAAAACATTGCCTACATGTAACAGGAGGGGGAAAAGTAAATTAACTAATATGATAATCAAAGATGTGTGTGTGTGGGGGGGGGGGTATATAGAAAAGGAAGTTGACTCATGGTATCTGCCTGAGCACCATGTAAATACAGGAATTCATATGTTAAAGGCCGAGGGCTATAATTTTTTCTGTGATGAAAATCTGGAGAAAGGTGGAGTTGTCATGTATGTTAAAAATAACACAAAGCTACAATGTACTGAAACCAGCAGTTTCCACTTAGAAGAATGAGTAGAAGCTTGTTTATGTAGATTGCTGCTATCAAAAAACTCATTTATAATTGTAGATACCAACTGCAAAATTTTCAAACATTTTTAGAAATTGTGAATCATTATTATGCCAACTAGCACACAAAAGAAAGCAAATGAGAGTCCATTCTGATTTTAGCACTAATTTTATGAAAGACTGATATAAAAGAAATGATTGGAGAATGTTACTGTATACTTATATCTTGAGTTCTGTTTTTTCCCCACGAGAACTGCACAGGAAATCAGAACACAAATAGGAAATTAGAACACAAATAGACATCATATTTGTAAGTGAACACTTAATCAACAATACAACTATTCATCCAGTAACATAAGGCTTCTCTGAATATGTAGCACAACTAGTCTTACTTGATAAAATGTCAGTTGGCCTCATAGAAAGCTGTGTAACTATTTACACAAGCAAAAAAAATGGGGGGGGGGGGGGGGTGTTCAGGGCAGCACAACAGGAAACTGACTGGAGGGATGTTAATAATGTGGTGGATGTCAATTCAAAGATCATTCTCCCCTCGTCTTCGTGTCCTAGGGCTTGAATGACCTGCTACTACCTGCTTCCTCCTTGAGGAAGGAACAAGTAGCTCTGAAAGCTACAATAGTTTTTGTACTTTACTCATTGTGCTGATATTTTTTCAAGATCAATATTAATACATAACTTACTACTTCCTCATGGATAACGACATCAGTTGCATTTGCTGCTTAGGCTATTGCATGTGAAGTGTGTGCAGTATGTTTCACATTATTAGTATGTTCTGAATCCGTGTGAGTGTTCTGCCAGTTGCTGTTATTTGGAGGTGTGGATACACAGAGCATGGCCTACACCTAACAGGAAGAGGAAAGTAAATTATCTGAGGTGATAAAGTTATGGGGAAAGGGATATGGAGGGGGTGGAAGGGGTGGGCGCTGGTTACTTGTGATCACAGGTGTCAGTGGAAAGTTTGTGTGTGTCAGTCCTGCCCATAATTTTTTCGGTTGGTAAGTGTGATCTGTGCTTTTTTCCGATTACTGGGGGCAGTCCTCTTCAAGGAATTGGCAGTAGATTTGCTAAAGATACAGATCTAATTCAGTTACAAGTTTTATATCTGCACTAGCGCCTAGCATTGTGTATTATGAGGGTACTTCTGGTACCACTAACTGATCCACCATTCCAAGTTCCATTCGCAAACAGCTTGTGGGAAGAATGAGTGTCAGCAGACATCCTTTCTAGCTCAAAAGTTCTTGAAGTTTCTCATTGTGGTATAGTTTTCCAAGACATTTTTGGGAGGTAATATGTTGTCTGGCTCTTCCTGGAATGTACTCTTTCAGAATTTCAGCCAACTTAAGTCCGATCTGTATGGTTACTCTAGATATTTTATGGTAGTTACTGTTTCCAGCAATTTGTCATCAAAAGTGGAATTGCCCAGTACTGGATTTCTTCTCTTACATATGCACAGTATGTTACATTTATTTACATTCAGAGTCAACTGCCAGTCCCAGCACCAATCCTCAATCCTCTGCAAGTCTTCAGCAAATCACTACTGTCTTTTGGCGTTGCTACTTCTTCTAGATAATCAGATCGTTTGTGAACAGTCTTGTACAGCTTCTGACATTATCCATTAGATCATTAATATAAATTAAATATAAATTATAAGCAGTAATGGTCCTATCACAATTCCTTGGGATTCTCCTGAAATGACTTTTGCATCTGTAGATTTTGTTCCATTAAGAGCAATTTATCGAATTCTGTCAAGTCTTGAATCCAATCACAAATCTGGTCCAGCACTTGATAAGCTCATAGTTCTTCACTAAATGGCAATGAGGGACTGTAACAGATGTCTTCCTGATGTCAATTAACACAGCATCATCCTAGGCACCCATGTCTACAATGCTGTGGATCTAATGAAGGAACAGAATTAACTGAGTTACCCAAGATCTCTGTTTGAGGAATCCATGTTGATTTTCATAAAGGAGATTTTCATGCTAAAAAAAAAAAATTTGAGTTTAGAAAATATTCTAAAATTCTAAAACAGATTGATGTCAACTATAGGGGCCTACAATTATGTGGATTGATTCTTTGACCATTCTTCAAAGTGGGAATGACCTACACTTCTGCCCAACACTAGGTACCCTTCATTGCTTCAGTGAACTACAATAAAGTGTTGCTATAAGGGGAGCAAGTTCTTTCGCATAATCTATGTAGAATTTTATAGTATCTGACCTGGTCCGGGTTCCTTTTCACTACTAACCAACTATAGTTGCTTTTCTATACCACTGTCACTCATCTCAGTATCTGCAATTTCGTCTTTCGTGTGGTGACTGAAAAGAGGAAGTGTGTTGTGATCTTCTGTGGTGAAACAACTTTGGAAGAACTAGTGCAGTTTTTTGGCCTACTCCCTGTCATCTTCCATTTTTGTGCCAATATGATCACTGTGTGACTAAATAGACGATTTAAAGCAGCTTTTTGATTTTATATGAGACCGAAACTTAGGATTTTGATAAGGTCAGTTGGCAAAATTTTTCTTTCAAAATCATTGAACACTTCTCTCATTGCTCTCCTTTTTCTCATTTTCACTTCATTCGTCTTTTGTTTGCCAACTAAATTCTGACTTCTCTTAAATCTATGGTGAAGTTTTCTAACTTGGCTATTAAACCACTGTTAGTCTTTCCTAGCCCTAGCAATTTTGTTTGGAACATACTTGTTTGAGGCATGCTGAACAATGATTTTGAATTTTATCCATTTGTGTTCCACATCTTCGTGCTCAGCACTAAATATCTGATTTTGACTACCTTTCTTAAATGTCTTATAAAATCCATGGTCATTGATGCTACCACAATCTTATAATCGCTGACAACTTCCTCCATATTAACTGATTCAGAAAGTTTAGGTCTTCTGTTGTTAGAGGGCCTAAGATATTACACTCACAAATTGGCTCTTTATCTATCTGCTTGCAGTAATTTTTGGATAAGATCTCCAGAATGATGTGAAACGAATCACTGTCTCTGGCAGCAGTTTTGATCACAGGACTCACCCATTCTATAGCTGACAAATTCCAGTCTCCCCCTACTACAGTAAACTTGATTAGGAAATGTATTTAAAATATTTTGCAAGTTCTCTCTGAAGGTCTCTGCCACAACAGCTCCTGATGCAGGTGGTCTATAAAAGCATCCAATTACCGTGTTTGACCCTCCTTTAATGTTTAAAATGAGTGAGATGGCACACTTGCTTGCACACTAGGCTCACATTCTGGAGGACAACAGTTCAAATCCACATCCAGTCACCAAAACCTCATTACATATTGTTGACTTATGTACTAAAATACACTGCCACAATTGGCTTATGGCCTTGCCTTGTGATAGATAGTCCAATCCGAGTGCAGTATTTCAATGCTATTCCTTCTGCTTTCAACCAACATACTATTCCTTATATTATCTGGACATTATAGCTTTTGATGTTGTTGTTGTGGTCTTCAGTCCCGAGACTGGTTTGATGCAGCTCTCCATGCTACTCTATCCTGTGCAAGCTTCTTCATCTCCCAGTACCTACTTCAACATACATCCTTCTGAATCTACTTAGTGTATTCATCTCTTGGTCTCCCTCTACGATTTTTACCCTCCACCCTGCCCTCCAGTACTAAATTGGTGATCCCTTGATGCTTCAGAACATGTCCTACCAACCGATCCCTTCTTCTAGTCAAGTTGTGCCACAAACTCCTCTTCTCCCAATTCTATTCAATACCTCCTCATTAGTTATGTGATCTACCCATCTAATCTTCAGCATTCTTCTGTAGCACCACATTTCGAAAGCTTCTATTCTCTTCTTGTCTAAACTACTTATCGTCCATGTTTCACTTCCATACATGGCTACACTCCATACAAATACTTTCAGAAACGACTTCCTGACACTTAATCAATACTCGATGTTAACAAATTTCTCTTCTTCAGAAACGCTTTCCTTGCCGTTGCCAGTCTAAATTTTATATCCTCTCTACTTCGACCATCATCAGTTATTTTGCTCCCCAAATAGCAAAACTCCTTTACTACTTTAAGTGTCTCATTTCCTAATCTAATTCCCTCAGCATCACCCGACTTAATTCGACTACATTCCATTATCCTCGTTTTGCTTTTGTTGATGTTCATCTAGTACCCTCCTTTCAAGACACTGTCCATTTCGTTCAGCTGCTCTTACAGGTCCTTTGCTGTCTCTTACAGAATTACAATGTCATCGGCGAACCTCAAAGTTTTTATTTCTTCTCCATGGATTTTAATACCTACTCCGAACTTTTCTTTTCTTTCTTTTACTGCTTGCTCAATATGCAGATTGAATAGCATCAGGGAGAGGCTACAACCCTGTCTCACTCCCTTCCCAACCTCTGCTTCCCTTTCATGTCCCTCGACTCTTATAACTACCATCTGCTTTCTGTACAAATTGTAAATAGCCTTTCGCTCCCTGTATTTTACCCCTGCCACCTTCAGAATTTGACAGAGAGTATTCCAGTCAACATTGTCAAAAGCTTTCTCTAAGTCTACAAATGCTAGAAACTTAGTTTTGCCTTTCCTTAATCTTTCTTCTAAGATAAGTCGTAAGGTCAGTATTGCCCCACGTGTTCCAACATTTCTACAGAATCCAAACTGATCTTCCCTGAGGTCTGCTTCTACCAGTTTTTCCATTCGTCTGTAAAGAATTCGCGTTAGTATTTTGCAGCTGTGGCTTATTAAACTGATAGTTCGGTAGTTTTCACATCTGTCAACACCTGCTTTCTTTGGGATTGGAATTATTATATTCTTCTTGAAGTCTGAGGGTATTTCTCCTGTCTCGTACATCTTGCTCACCAGATGGTAGAGTTTTGTCAGGACTGGCTCTCCGAAGGCCGTCAGTAGTTCCAGTGGAATGTTGTCTACTCCCGGGGCCTTGTTTCGACTCAGGTCTTTCAGTGCTCTTTCGAACTCTTTACGCAGTATCGTATCTCCCATTTTATCTTCATCTACCTCCTCTTCCATTTCCATAATATTGTCCTCAAGATCATCGCCACTGTATAGACCCTCTATATACTCCTTCCACCTTTCTGCTTTCCCTTCTTTGCTTAGAACTGGGTTTCCATCTGAGCTCTTGATATTCATGCAAGTGGTTCTCTTATCTCCAAAGGTCTCTTTAATTTTCCTGTAGGCAGTATCTATCTTACTGCTCATGAGATAAGCCTCTACATCCTTACATTTGTCCTCTAGCCATCCCTGGTTAGCCACTTTGCACTTCCTGTCGATCTCATTTTTGAGGCGTTTGTATTCCTTTTTGCCTGCTTCATTTACTGCAATTTTATATTTTCTCCTTTCATCAATTAAATTCAATATTTCTTCTGTTACCCAAGGATTTCTACTAGCCCTCGTCTTTTTAGCTACTTGATCCTCTGCTGCCTTCACTACTTCATCCCTCAAAGCTACCCATTCTTCTTCTACTGTATTTCTTTCCCCCATTCCTGTCAATTGTTCCCTTATGCTCTCCCTGAAACTCTGTACAACCTCTGGTTCTTTCAGTTTATCCAGGTCCATCTCCTTAAATTACCACCTTTTTGCAGTTTCTTCAGTTTTAATCTAAAGTTCATAACCAATAGATTGTGGTCAGTGTCCACATCTGCCCCTGGTTCCTAAATCTCTGTCTTACCATTATATAATCTATCTGAAACCTTCTAGTATCTCCAGGGTTCTTCCATGATTCTTGAACCAAGTGTTAGCTATGATTTAGTTACGCTCTGTGCAAAATTCTACCAGGCGGCTTCCTCTTTCATTTCTTAGCCCCAATCCATATTCACCTACTATGTTTCCTTCTCTTCCTTTTCCTACTGTCGAATTCCAGTCACCCATGACTATTAAATTTTCGTCTCCCTTCACTACCTGAATAATTGCTTTTATCTCATCATACATTACATCAATTTCTTCATCATCTGCAGAGATAGTTGGCATATAAACTTGTACTACTGTAGTAGGCGTGGGCTTCGTGTCTATCTTGGCCACAATAATACGTTCACTATGCTGTTTGTAGTAGCTTATCCGCACTCCTATTTTTTTATTCATTATTAAAGTTACTCCTGCATTACCCCTATTTTTTTTATTTATAACCCTGTATTCACCTGACCAAAAGCCTTGTTCCTCCTGCCACCGAACTTCACTAATTCCCACTATATCTAAATTTAACCTATCCATTTCCCTTTTTAAATTTTCTAACCTACCTGCCCGATTAAGGGATCTGACATTCCACGCTCCGATCCGTAGAACGCCAGTTTTCTTTCTCCTGATAACGACATCCTCGTGAGTAGTGAAGCGACAAAAGCGTCAACATCCTGGCCATTCTGTGGCCGTCTCTACGAGTGATAGAAGACTTGACACTCCTTCTTCTGATCCTTCAGCTGTCCCCTCCCTGACCGCCCTGTGGGAAGAGGGTCAAGCTCGCCGGCTTGGGTTGAAACCTTTCCCTCGGTACCTGGTTTGTACCAAGGCAGATGGCAAAAGTTTTGCCATGACCAAGCCTTTGTTTTTCGTGAAGACGATTGAAGATAAGTATGGCGAAGTGAAATCCTTGAGTGAAATGCGGTCCGGTTCTTTGCTCATAAAGACATCTTCTGCTACCCAGTCTGACGCCCTGTGTATTTGTGACCATCTCAGTGACATTCCAGTCTCCGTCGCATCCCACCAATCTTTGATCTCAGTACAGGGCATCATTGTCCACTACAATCTTCTTCTTCAAACTGACGAGGAGCTCCGTGCAAACTTCAAGCGCCGAGGAGTTCGATTTATCCACCGTGTACAACGAGGTCCTAAAAACCATCGCACCGATACAGGTGCCTTTATCCTGGCCTTCAAAGGGGATACCCTCACAGAGGAGATCAAGATGATGGTGTATTGGTGTGATGTAAAACTTTACATTCCACCACCGATGAGATGATTTAAATGCTTACAGTTTGGACACATGTCTTCCCGCTGCACCCATGATCCCCTCTGCAGTGACTGTGGGCACCCCCTCCATGGGGGAAGTGCCTGTGCTCCCCTGCCAGTGTGCATAAATTGTAATGCGCAGCATCCTCCACGCTCGCCACTGTGGCCAGTGTATATGAAAGAATGATGGATTCAAGAGTACAAGACCTTAGCTCAGCGTACCTTCACTGACACTTGTCGAAAGTATGACCGGCTCCATCTCGTACCTGTAACTTCTACTTTTGCTTCAGTTATGTCCGTTCCCCTTCCTACCCCTTCCTCTTCCCAGCCTCTCCCCGTTTGCCCCACACCTTCCTCCTCACCCTCCCTCTCCCACTCCCCTTCCCCTTCCCCCTCCTCATCAGTACCCACACCCACCCATTCGGGTGCTGCTCCCCCTCCCCTGCTAGAGAAATCCTCCCCTTCTTCGGCATCCGCCGGTGCTGGAGCCAAGTGTAATCTGTGCCTGACCTCACTGCAATCTGCCCTTCTCTTCCTTCACAAGAGAAGAAGCAGAAACAGAAGAACAAGGGCAAGGCCCCTCTGGTACCCCCTGAGGTGCCGCCTTCCCCTCCTCCATCCAATGAACCAACAGAGTCTGACCCCACCTATATGAACATTACCCCATCCTTATAGGTGACGGATGGCGACTCGACGGCGTGACTGGCTCCGGTCCGTTCGCTTCCCATTTGGACTCCAGCTTGAGAATCTTCCAGTGAAATTGTGATGGATATTTGTGTCAACTCCCGGAGTTGCAGCCCCTTCTTTCCTCCTACTCTGCTGCTTGCGTTGCTCTCCAGGAGACCCATTTTGTCAGTTCTTACTCATCCACGCTTCGTGGGTTCCACACTTTCTCTTGCTGTCAGGGTCCATCTGGCCACTCCAATCACAGTCTGTAATCTCTACCTCCCGCCTGACAGGCCACCCACATCCTTCACCCTAACCACCCTTCTTCAACAACTCCCTTCTCCCTTCCTGCCCCTTCCTGCCCCTTCCTGCTTTTAGGGGACTTTAACACCCACAACCCTTTTTAGCGTAGTCACACGACTACTGCCCTGGGCAGGACAGTTGAAGCTGTCCTGGCAGGACTTGCCCTCTGTCTACTAAACACCGGCACTCCGACACACTTTAGTGTGGCACAAGGCACTTTCTCTGCCATTGACCTCTCCATCTGCAATCCCGACCTTCTTCCCTCCATTCAGTGGGGTGTCCACTTTGACCTATGTGACAGCGATCATTACCCGATTGTTTTGAACTTCCTTCAGTGTATCTTGCTCCATCACCCTCCCAGGTGGGCCTTCTCTAAAGCCAATTGGGGTGCCTTCTCCTCTGCTACCATCCCCCCTGTACTACCACACAGCAGTATTGATGAGTCTTCACAGACTTCGACTGCCGCCATCCTTTCTGCAGCTGTTTCAGCCATCCCTTCTGCAGCTGTTTCAGCCATCCCTTCTTCCTCGGGTTCCCCCCGTCGGAATATGGTCCCTTGGTTGACTCCAAAAATTGCTGTGGCCATAAAAGACTGCCGCCGTGCTCTTCAACATGCGGCACCCTTCTGCTGCTCTCCTTCTGGTCTTTAAATGATTCCGTGCCTGGGCCTGCTACATAATCAAATTTCAGAAACTGATTTGCTGGACACGATTTGCGGCTGCCATAGGACCGCACACCCTCTCTTCACTGGTCTGGGCGAAACTCAGGCGAATTTTTGGCTGTCGTCATCCCACCGGCATTGCAGGAATTTCTGTGCATGATGTTGTCCTTACCCATCTGGACTTTGTCACAGAGCATTTTGCTCAACACTTTGCCCAAGCCTCTGCATCAACTCGGTAACCGCCCACGTTCTTCCTCCTGGAAGAGCACTCGGAACGACTGCCTTTGTCTTTTGTTTCTGACTGCGTGGAGTCTTATAATGCTCCATTTAGTGAGTGGGTATTTGCCAGCACCCTCGCCCTTTTCCCAACACGGCTCCTGGACCAGATCGGAAACATAACCAAATGCTCCAACACTTATCGGTGGCTGGCCACCGTCGTATACTGACCCTTTTCAATCGTCTGTGGAGTGAGGGGGTATTTCCTACCCTGGGAGGAAAGCACTGTTATTCCGGTGTTGGAAGCCTGGGAAGCCACCTCTTCAGTTGGATAGCTACTGTCCAATTAGCCTTACCAACACCCTCTACAAGCAGCTGTTTTGGATCCTAGAATCCTGCGACCTATTGTCATCGACACAAGGTGGTTTTCGCTGTGGCCACTCTATGGTTTATAACTTTGTCCACCTGGAGTCTGCTATCCGGTCGGCTTTTGCCCATCAGCAGCACCTCAATGCAGTCTTCTTTGACTTGCATAAAGCCTACGATACCGCATGGTGCCACCACATTCTCCCAGCCTTCACGAATGGGGCCTTCGTGGCACTCTGCCTATTTTTATCCATAACTTTCTTTCTTGTTGCTCTTTCCGGGTCCAAGTTGGTTCCTCCTACAGCACTTCCCATCACCAAGAAAATGTGGTTCCACAGGGTTGCGTGCTAAGCATCCCTCTCCTTCTCGTAGCCATAAATGGACTGGTTGCGTCTGCTGGGTCGACAGTGTCCCCCTCTTTGTATGCTGTCGAGTTTTGTATCTATGTCGCTTCCTCTGTTATGGGCACTGCAGAATGCCGTCTACATGGGGCAATCTACCGGGTGCAATCTTGGGCTCTCTCCCATGGTCTTCAGTTTTCGGTGGCCAAATCGTGTGTCGTGCATTTCTGCCATCGCTGTACAGTCCATCCCCATATGGACCTGGTCCTTGATGGCCAGTCCCTCGAGGTGGTGGACACCCATCACTTCTTGGGTCTGGTCTTCGATGCCCGTTTGACATGGCTCCCTTTACCGGCTGAAGAGGACATGCTGGTTAAATCTGTGTTCTTAGAGGTCTGGGCAATACCACCTGGGGTGCAGACTGCTCTATTCTTCTGGGATTGTACAAAGCACTGGTCCAGTCTCGTTTAGACTATGGGAGTCCTGTCTATGGTTCTGCATCACCATCCACCATTGTGGGGTATGACTTGCGACTGGTGCCTTCTGGACTAGCCCTGTGATTAGCCTTCTCGCAGAGGCGGGAATTCCACCACTGCAAGTTTTGCACCAATGACAGCTGATATTTGCTGCACCCCAAAGCACCTTAATTATGGTCTCCTTTATCCAGACATGGAGATCAACCTCCCGCGACGGCGGCCACGATGTGGGCTTACCATGGCTGCCTGCATTCAGTTGCTCTTTTCTGAGCTCCAGCACTTCCCTTTAACGACTCTTTTCTCCACTCGTGCACGTACCCCTCTGTGGTGCGTCTCTCGGCCACAGCTCTGTCTTGATCTCTCCATAAATTCAAAGGATTCTGTCCCTCCGGAGGCCCTCCACCACCAATTCTACTTCTCCTCGGTTCATTCCAGGGTTCTGAAGTGATTTATACTGATGGCTCCATGGTTACTGGTCACACTGGTTAAGCTTACACCTATGCAAGATATGGAACTTCATTCCTTGCCAGATGGCTGTAGTGTTTTTACTGCAGAATTGGTAGCCATCTTGTGCACACTGGACCCTGTCCACTTCTGCTCAGGACTGTCTTTCACTATCTGTAGCTACTCCTTGAGCAGTTTGCAAGTTATCGGCCCGTGCTTCCCTCACCACCCATTGGTCATAGCTATCCAGGACTCCCTTTCTCTCCTTGATCAACGTGAATGCCCAGTGGTTTTCATTTGGACCCCAGGCCATGTTGGGATCCCTTGCAATGAACTTGCTGATAGACTGGCTAAATTTGCTACTAACAGGCCATCTCTTGCTATTAACATTCTGGTAATAGACCTTCGCTTGGCATTACATGTCAGATTTTGGGACTTTGGAATGCAGAATGGCACACACTTTCTTTGCCGAACAAGCTCAGGGCAATAAAGCATTCTACAAGTACATGGCGGTTCTCCTTACTTGCCTCTCGTAAGGCCTCTGTCGTCCTTTTCCGGCTCTGCATCGGCCATACTTGGCTGACTCATGGTTATCTCCTCTGTCATGACCCCCCCCCCCCCCCCCCCCCCCCCGTCATTGTGGATCGATGTTGAGTATGGTTCACCTCTTATTGGACTGTCCCAACTTAACTGCCCTGTGACGGACTCTTAGCTTTCCTGACTCGCTACCTCTGGTGTTAGCTGACAATGCCTTAGTGGCTGATCTTGTTTTACGGTTTCTTCGTAATGGGTTCTTTTTTTTTTTTTTTTTCGCTTTGTTGAAGGGTGGGACCTTCAACCTTATCGGTGGATGGAGGGGTGGCAGGCCGTCTTGCTCCCCCCCTCGCCCCGATTGGACTGGATTCGAGTGGACTTGGTGGTTCACCCCCCTCCCTCTGCCTTCCCGCTCCTTTCCTTATTCGGTCTGTTTTATCTTGAGTGTCTATCTTGTCTACCTGTGCTTCTTCCTTTATGCTCCTGCCATTTGTCACTTTCTTTCCCTCCTCTCTTCTTCTGCCTTCTTCCTTCCTTCTCTGTCAATTGTTTGTAATTTTATGGCCATTGTAGTAGTTCCCTCTTATAGTGTGAGGTTTTATCAGTTTTAGTTATTTCAAGGTCAGAGGGACTGATGACCACGTAGTTTGGTCCCTTCTCCAGTCCAACCAACGAACCCAACAAGAGAGACATCCTGTGCTGGCTCAAAAGTGTTATCAACATTGAGTAGCACCTCGTACCTGTTGCTAAGCCATAAGGAGCCAGCCGTACTACCAGTTCCCAGTTTTGCTGTCTGGCCAGAGATATGTGAACCAATCACTGTCTGCCACTTGCTTTCAAACTGCCAGATGTTGTGTATTGGAAGACAGTTGATAAAGTGGTTCCAGCAGCACAGAGTGTCTCCCAGGTGTCATCACTAGTGGCCAGTGCCGCCGCAGCCTTGAGCAGTAGTCAGGAACGTGTCAATTATAGCCAACGTAGCTTTCGACTGTTTATGACAGTGACCAATTCTCAGTCTCCATACACAAAAAGAACACCCCCTATCCTTATTGTACTGTGTATAAAACTATATAAAATTTCAAAAAATACAAACAGAGCAGGTAAGACTAATGGAGAAGAACAAACAGACCTCAACAAGAGAGAAAACTTCCAGGCTGTGGCACTGCTAAAGTTGAGATGTCCACAAAATATAAATGAGAAGAATAAACAAACACTAAAATCTGCTCTGCTAAATTTGCACTATACACTAAGGTTGCAAAATACACATGCTCTCAAATCAAAAATAAATTACACTACTGAAAATAGTTGTATCGACTGTCACCTTTCACTAGAAACACATCATACATAAAACCTGAAACTCTAAATAGAAATGCAAGCTCTAATTATCAAGTAACAGTAATAAGTCAGATAAAAACACAGGGAATATTCACTTCATTATGGAAGCTCATGAGAAAAGCACTAAACTGAACCCTGTGTACAACACAAACTGTTGCTGCTGTTCGCACCTTTCACCTGGGCAGTTGGGCATATAGAATCTGGCAAAATAGATTTATTTTGTACAAGATGAAATTATACAACTTTATTGTGTGCTGTAGAAACTGTTATGCTGACTATTTTTATAATACTTACAATGTTTTTCTATCAATACAGTCACCTTATTGACTACTTGTAAGTTGATCTTGTTATTTACATTGTTTATTCAAATGTTTTACTTACACATTTATATTTTCCTTCGTAGACTTTGGAATGCCTTCAAATAAACAAGGATAAACTGTCAGATGGATGTCACATGGTTATTTTCAATGTAGAACGCCAAGAACTACAAGATAGCTCTGTCGATTATGCACTTATCACAACTTGCAGACATATGATTAATCAGTTTTGCCATGGCGAAGATCCTTCACAGGCGTTGATCTGCCTTAAGGTAATTTATGTTGTCTAAGATTAATATTTCATCTCACACAATTCCTGACAGTCACTATTAACAAAATAGGTTTAATAAATTGGACAATTAATTATGTAAATATTTACTGGCTGGAATCCTAAAGCTTGTGTTAGATGTCAAATAAATGAGAGAACAATAGTTTAAGCCATGCTAGGGGTAAACTGCCCAGTATACTAGCAGACCTTTATGAAATATTGTACACCTATTGACTATTTTACGAGGCAAATATATTCTCCACATACATCTTAGGTGATGCCAGAACAGACCAGCAGTGTACTGTGTCGACACCAGAAGCTAAAGAGCAATTCTTACTTCTACGTCTACATCTGTACTGTGCAAATGGCACTTAAGTGCCTGGCAGAGGGTTCATTGAACTGCCTTCACAAAAATTCTCTATTATTCCAGTTTCAAACAATGCGCGGAAAAACAAACACCTATATCTTTCCATGTGAACTCTGATTTCCCTTATTTTATTATGATGATCATTTCTCCCTATGTAGGTCATTGTCATCAAAATATTTTCACATTCGGAGGAGAAAGTTGGTGATTGAAATTGTGTGAGAAGATTCCGCTGCAATGAAAAATGCCTTGTTTTATTGTTGTCCATCCCAAATTCTGTATCATGTCCATGACACTGTGTCCCCTATTTTGGGATAATACAAATGTGCTGATCTTTGAACTTTCTCAATTGAACTCCATTAATCCTATCTGGTCGCAATCCCAGACTGCGCAGCAGTTCTCTAAAGGAGGATGGACAAGTGTAGTGTAGGTAGTCTCTTCAGTAGATCTGTTACATTTTGTAAGTGTTCTGCCAATAAATGCAGTCTTTGATTTGCCTTCCCCGCAAAATTTTCTGTGTGTTCTTTCCAATTTAAATTGCTTGTATTTGTAATTCCTAGGTATTTAATTGAATTTATGGCCTTTTTATTTGACTGATTTATCATGTAAACGAAGTTTAACAGATGCCTGTTAGCACTCATGCAGATGACCTCACACTTCTCATTATTTAGGGTCAATTGCCAGTTTACACACCATTCAGATATCTTTTCTAAATCATTTTACAATTTGTTTTCATTCTCTGGTGAGTTTACTAGACAATAAATGGCAGCATCCCTTCCTGATAGCACTCAACTCTTCATGTGAGTAAAGAGCTAATTAGTGTTTCACAAGAACAATGTTTTCTAAATCTGTGTTTCAATAGACCATTCTCTTCGAAGTAATTCATAATGTTTGAACACAATATATGTTCCAAAATCATGCTGCATATTAATGATATGGGCTTGTAATTTAGTGGATACAGGAAAACCTCAAGGAGGGAGCGCTAAAGATATCTTGAGCTACCTTTACTTTTACCATGATAAAAAATAATCAAGTGACATGCAAAAGGTTAAGAAAATTTTATTTAAACTGATTATCCACATATACAAGACAATGCCATCTTATGATATAAAAAAAGTTTCAATTGTGGTTCTCTTTCTGCTTCTGAATGTAAACTAGCTTCCTATTCGTCAAATAGTCCGTATTTATAATGCTACGTATCAAAGGTTCTCTGTACAAGAAAACAGAATATTCGCGACTTTCTTGAACAAATACCAGACAGAATAACGTACCGAGATCACTAGACTGGTCGCGATTTTTCTCGTAGGTATGTGTTGGCTATCTATGTGCCAGATACAAACATATAAAATACGATGACGTGGATGCACATGCTACATAGGACATGCTACATAGGAAAGTACAAGTACTCGATAACTTGATTCAGTCGAGTCGACTGATGAAAGAAACGAACAAATAGCGTGGGGGCTGTGCGGGTGGCTATGCAGGCAGCCCCAGAAGCGGTCGGGGCACGCATTCTGCGCGCACCCCATATGTATCCGCCACTCGACCTGTGCAACCTTCCAGTCTTTGGGTATGCATCTTTCGTCGAGCGAGCAGTTGATTTTAGATGATCTTTCGCTCATTCATTCATCATAACGCAGGCATAAGTGATTCCGGGGGTAAGCAATAGCAGTTTGCAGTTACATGACATTTGAAAGAAAGTTCTTTTCTGAATTCATCATCATGTCATAACCAGAGATCAAGCACTAGTCATTATTTTCCATGACATAGGAAATGGCTGGACAGCAGTTAGCCATCTAGAATATCAGCATCTTGACATTGCTAAAAAATTTGTGGATGTTGTTTAAGGTGATCCACTTCTTGATACCAAAGCAAGAGGAAGGGGTAAGGGAGTGGGTTTTCCTTGCTGTAAGAGGCCCTTCTTTAATGAAGAATACATGTGCTTGTTGTACTATTTAAAACATTTCCATTCATCCCGTAATTTTGGTGCCATAAACTCCATTCCATAAATGATATGTACTGATTGCAAATCTCATCTTTCTGTACTATTTCCAAATATATCTATCAAATGTAATTCAGTTCCCAGTTTGCTTTACAGTGTCATTAATCCACTGTCATTGCCTTATGCCAAATATGAAATTAATTTGCTGCAACTGTGACGTGACACTGTTACGGTCCATCTCAGTGAAAAGTATTGTGTTTCTCTGTATTTTTGTTTGTAATTACTTACCTTAAAATTTGTTCTGGGTGTTAATGATTCAAATGACATGTTTCTATTTTAAAAAGATGTGATTTCTGCCCTCCTGTTGCCCTGAAAATGCTTGTTACTGTCAGACATTGTTTATTTATGCACACACAGACTTTTAGTACTGTTAATAATTTTGTTTTTAATTTATTTGGTTAGTTAAGTGATTTACCCCTATAAACATAAAGACTTCTAGTTGTAATAATAAAATACAACATTTTTCACAGCAGAGACCAGTGTCTCATTCTCCTGTGTTGGATTTAACAAATTTTTCCTTTTTATAGATGTGTAGCTTGACAGTTATTGTGTTATATTAAATGACTGTTTTACAGTTCTATGTTATTAATATTACAGTAATGTTTCTATACCTGTTGTATTTTTCTATATAAGTTGGCTGTGTTGTTATTGTTCACAAGGCACCATGTTTAATTTAAAGATACCCAAGTTCTGTGTTGCTGCTGCTGTTTTTTAGTAACACTCTCTCTCTTTCAAATTACAGAGGTACAAGGATGATCCAACATTTGATTCCAAATGCAAATCCATTGTAGTTCGCAGAATGATTGAACAGAGTTCAGACTATCGCTTTAATCCACTGCTGCAGAAAAGTTGTCGAATGGATATATCCAAATTTTGTGCAGACATAGTTGCCTCTGAAAAGGAAGAAAAGGAACTAAATGGGAAAGTTGTAAAATGTCTAAAAGTAAGTGACCATATGAATCCAATGTTTTTCTATATATAAGTAAATATTCCTCATTATTAATTATTGCCTTATCTAAGGAGATGTTGCCATTTGGTGTATTAATTTCTTATTTTGGAGGTCATGGCACTATTTAGGGTAATGATGTGGTCTCTCCCTCTCCCTCTCCTTCCCTCCCTGGCAGGAATGGGAAGTAAGTCAGTTTTATTTTTTATTATCATTTATGACAAATTTTGCCAATAGATTGCACTTACTTTTAGGAACTGTTACGCCTGTGATTTGGATCACATAACAGATTACATATTTCATTTAAATAGGCTGTGCTGAACATGTGACGTTCACCCGCTTTATTTCTTTGTTTGTTGTCCTCAGCATTGACGTACTGTGTTGCTATAGTGGCTGAAAAATGGGGGGGGGGGGGGGGTTGAGAGTCAAACACAGACTACTTTAAATGATTTAGCCGACAGGTGCACATTTGCGTTTCACAGTTGTTTACTTTTACTTTCCCCCCCCCTCCCCCCTCCCCCCCCCCCCCTCCCAATATACACATTTAATACGGCCAGTGCACTACTGTTTACTTTCGATAAGCCTCATTAATAGTTTGCAGATGAACATCCACATACTGCTACAATAGTTTACCAATGAACATTTGCAAGCAGTAAAACCCTAACCACACATTTCTTGAGGAATAGTAAGGTACGTGTGGAACAGACACAGTCATTGTTTTAACACACGGCTTAAGTGTGTTACACTTCTTTCACAAATGCATTGTTGTTGATCTAACCAGTACAGGTTTCTCGTCTGAAACTTGGCCATGGACAGAAATCGGGCCCATATATATCCTCACAATAATAGGTGCTGGAACTACACATTGTTTCAAGTTTAATTTACAGAAATTACAGTTAAAACTTAACTCATTAAATTAACTGAATACATCAAAAAATTACTTCCTTTTAACAGTTTCTTTTACTTCAAGGGTTAGGCCAAATTATTTGTTTAAATGATGAAATTAACAATATCATTACAGAAACAATACTTTTGCCAAAATTGTTAGTTACTTTGGAATCAATTAAGGGCTGGCTTTGCTAACATGTTTTGAATAGAGCCCAATAGATCCTTTAAAATTATTATTTGTTCCCAAATGTTCATAATTAGTACAGAATTTATATTTGTTTATAAGTCAACAATAGAATTGAAGTTGTGAAACAATTACTGATTTCACCCTATAACAAAAGATATTAACTAGGAATAGTCAAAATAAATGAGAAAACCAATTACATACATAAAACTTAGTACAAAATGAGATCCTGTGTTATATTCTTTAAAACTGAGGGCCAATCTTTCTCTCTTATGAAAATGCAGATTATACTCACATATGTTAATGGTGATTAATTAAAAATAAAAAAACGAATTTAAGGAGGCAGATGGCAAAACAAGAGGGAAAGTAAAAATATCCCAGCTTGCTTTGTCCTAAACACAAATCTATAACAGGTACTAGTCACCTACTCACACTTTGCACGGGTAGCATTAAGCATCTACAACCAGACAACTTGTCTGGTGAAGCAGTAGTAGATAGTGTACACAAACGTTCCCTGTGAATTGTTCTAACTATAAGTGAAAATTATTTCAAAATCCCCACAGAATTTCCTCAAATTAGCATTCACTTACAGGCAGAAAAACACGACTTGGGACTTCAAATTAGTAATGTGTATAGATTATTGCAATATTGACAAATGTGGTCATGGAACTTTATTTTCTGTCAAGTAGGGACACACAGAATATTCATTGTAATAAAATTATCTCTGGTTGATAAATTACTATATTAAGCTATTTCATTGTTTAGGGAATCCAATAATGGAAAATCCAGGATGGAATATAACAATATTATGAAAAGGATAGTTGCTACTCATCATATAGTGGAGATGCTGAGTCACAATAGGCACCACAAAAAGACCGTCACAAAATCTATGAAAAGGATAGTTGCTGTTCACCATGGAGGGGAGATGTTGAATTGCGATAGGCACCAAAAAAGACTGTCACAGAATGAGCTTTTGGCCAACAAGGCCTTTGTCGAAAATACGCGCGCGCGCACACACACACACACACACACACACACACACACACACACACACACACACACACACACACGACCACAGTCTCTGGCAGCTGAAGCCAGACTCAGCACCTCCGCTTAGGGTGAGTAGCAATTTCATAATATTATTTATGGCATCCATTTGAATCAAACAGTGGATATTTTAGGTCTCCAAAAAGATTGTAGTAGGTGAGCATAAAACTTGGTACGTTATTCCGTGATTCATCACTCCACACAATGTTTTTCCACTGTTCAATTGTCCAATGTTTACGCTCCTTACACCAAGCGAAACATTGTTTGGCATTTACCAGCATAATGTGTGGCTTATGAGCAGCCGCTCAACCATGAAATCCAAGTTTTCTCACCTCCTGTCTAAGTGTCATAGTACTTGCAGTGGATCCTGACGCACTTTGGAATTCCTGTGTGATGGTCTGGATAGACATCTGCCTATTACACATTATGACAGTCTTCAGCTGTCGGCAGTCTCTGTCAGTCAACAAATGAGGTTGGCCTGTATGCTTTTGTGCTGTACATGTCCATTCACGTTTCCACTTCACTATCACATTGGAAACAGTGGACCTAGGGATGTTTAGGAGTGTGGAAATCTCGCGTACAGACATATGACACAATTGACACCCACCAATCACCTGGCCATGTTCGAACTCCATGTGCTCCACAGAGCACCCCAATCTGCTCTCTCATGATGTGTAATGACTACTGAGGTTGCTGATATGGAGCATCTGGCAGTAGGTGGCAGCACAATGCACCTAATATGAAAAACATATGTTTTGGGAGGGGGGGGGGGGGAGTCCGGATACTTTTGATCACATAGTGTATGTTACAGGGTTGAGCAGGAGGAGTAAATTTTAATTGAATGATATTCACAGTAAAGTCACATCAAGCTCCTCACTGATGAATATCTCATCATACAATGTCAGGTCTGCTCGGTCACCCCACAAATCCACCACCACAAGGAATTTGTCATACGCAGTGTTTGGTTTTAATGTTGTTTCCAAGAATTTTGTGTAAAGCTCCTTTGGTAGTTTTCCTGACTTTGAGCCAGTAATGATGCTGTTGTTGTTGTTGTTGTTGTTGTTGTTGTGGTCTTCAGTCCTGAAACTGGTCTGATGCAGCTCTCCATGCTACTCTATCTTGTGCAAGCTTCTTCATCTCCCAGTACCTACTGCAACCTACATCCTTCTGAATCTACTTAGTGTATTCATCTCTTGGTCTCCCCCTACGATTTTTACCCTCCATGCTGCCCTCCAATACTGAATTGGTAATTCCTTGATGCCTCAGAACATGTCCTACCAGCCAATCCCTTCATCTGGTCAAGTTGTGCCACAAACTTCTCCTCTCCCCAATCCTATTCAATACTTCCTCATTAGTTATGTGATCTACCCATCTAATCTTCAGCATTCTTCTGTAGCACCACATTTCGAAAGCTTCTATTCTCTTCTTGTCCAAACTGTTTACCGTCCATGTTTCACTTCCATACATGGCTACACTCCATACAAATACTTTCAGAAATGACTTCCTGACACTTAAATCTATACTCGATGTTAACAAATTTCTCTTCTTCAGAAACGCTTTCCTTGCCATTGCCAGTCTACATTTTATATCCTCTCTACTTCGACCATCATCAGTTATTTTGCTCCCCAAATAGCAAAACTCCTTTACTACTTTAAGTGTCTCATTTCCTAATCTAATTGCCTCAACATCACCCGACTTAATTCGACTATATTCCATTATCCTCGTTTTCCTTTTGTTGATGTTCATCTTATATCCTCCCTTCAAGACACTATCCATTCCATTCAACTGCTCTTCCAAGTCCTTTGCTGTCTCTGACAGAATTACAACGTCATCGGCGAATCTCAAAGTTTTTATTTCTTGTCCATGGATTTTAATACCTACTCCGAATTTTTCTTTTGTTTCCTTTACTGCTTGCTCAATATACAGATTGAAAAACATCGGGGAGAGGCTACAACCCTGTCTTACTCCCTTCCCAACAACTGCTTCCCTTTCATGTCCCTCGACCCTTATAACTGCCATCTGGTTTCTGTACAAATTGTAAATAGCCTTTCTCTCCCTGTATTTTACCCCTGCCACCTTTAGAATTTGAAAGAGAGTATTCCAGTCAACATTGTCAAAAGCTTTCTCTAAGTCTACAAATGCTAGAAACGTAGGTTTGCCTTTCCTTAATCTTTCTTCTAAGATAAGTCGTAAGGTCAGTATTGCCTCACGTGTTCCAGTATTTGTACGGAATCCAAACTGATCTTCCCCGAGGTCGGCTTCTACTAGTTTTTCCATTCGTCTGTAAAGAATACGTGTTAGTATTTTGCAGCTGTGGCTTATTAAACTGATTGTTCGGTAATTTTCACATCTGTCAACACCTGCTTTCTTTGGGATTGGAATTATTATATTCTTCTTGAAGTCTGAGGGTATTTCGCCTGTTTCATACATCTTGCTCACCAGATGGTAGAGTTTCGTCAGGACTGGCTCTCCCAAGGCCGTCAGTAGTTCTAATGGAATGTTGTCCACTCCCGGGGCCTTGTTTCCACTCAGGTCTTTCAGTGCTCTGTCAAACTCTTCACGCAGAATCGTATCTCCCATTTCATCTTCATCTACATCCTCTTCCATTTCCATAATATTGTGCTCAAGTACATCGCCCTTGTATATACCCTCTATATACTCCTTCCACCTTTCTGCTTTCCCTTCTTTGCTTAGAACTGGGCTTCCATCTGAGCTCTTGATATACATACAAGTGGTTCTCTTTTCTCCAGAGGTCTCTTTAATTTTCCTGTATGCAGTATCTATCTTACCCCTAGTGAGATAAGCCTCTACATCCTTACATTTGTCCTCTAGCCATCCCTGCTTAGCCATTTTGCACTTCCTGTCGATCTCATTTTTGAGACGTTTGTATTCCTTTTTGCCTGCTTCATTTACTGCATTTTTATATTTTCTCCTTTCATCAATTAAATTCAATATTTCTTCTGTTACCCAAGGATTTCTACTAGCCCTCATCTTTTTACCTACTTGATCCTCTGCTGCCTTCACTACTTCATCCCTCAAAGCTACCCATTCTTCTTCTACTTTATTTCTTTCCCCCATTCCTGTCAATTGTTCCCTTATGCTCTCAATGAAACTCTGTACAACCTCTGGTTCTTTCAGTTTATCCAGGTCCCATCTCCTTAAATTCCCACCTTTTTGCAGTTTCTTCAGTTTTAATCTACAGGTCATAACCAATAGATTGTGGTCAGAGTCCACATCTGCCCCTGGAAATGTCTTACAATTTAAAACCTGGTTCCTAAATCTCTGTCTTACCATTATATAATCTATCTGATACCTTTTAGTATCTCCAGGGTTCTTCCATGTATACAACCTTCTATCATGATTCTTAAACCAAGTGTTAGCTATGATTAAGTTGTGCTCCGTGCAAAATTCTACCAGGCGGCTTCCTCTTTCATTTCTTAGCCCCAATCCATATTCTCCTACTATGTTTCCTTCTCTCCCTTTTCCTACACTCAAATTCCAGTCACCCATGACTATTAAATTTTCGTCTCCCTTCACTATCTGAATAATTTCTTTTATTTCATCATACATTTCTTCATCATCTGCAGAGCTAGTTGGCATATAAACTTGTACTACTGTAGTAGGTGTGGGCTTCGTATCTATCTTGGCCACAATAATGCGTTCACTATGCGTTTACCCGCATTCCTATTTTCCTATTCATTATGAAACCTACTCCTGCATTACCCCTATTTGACTTTGTGTTTATAACCCTGTAGTCACCTGACCAGAAGTCTTGTTCCTCCTGCCACCGAACTTCACTAATTCCCACTATATCTAACTTTAACCTATCCATTTCCCTTTTTAAATTTTCTAACCTACCTGCCCGATTAAGGGATCTGACATTCCACGCTCCGATCCGTAGAACGCCAGTTTTCTTTCTCCTGATAACGACATCCTCTTGAGTAGTCACCGCCCGGAGATCCGAATGGGGGACTATTTTACCTCCGGAATATTTTACCCAAGAGGACGCCATCATCATTTAATCATACAGTAAAGCTGCATGCCCTCGGGAAGAATTACGGCCGTAGTTTCCCCTTGCTTTCAGCCTTTCGCAGTACCAGCACAGCAAGGCCGTTTTGGTTATTGTTACAAGGCCAGATCAGTCAATCAACCAGACTGTTGCCCTTGCAACTACTGAAAAGGCTGCTGCCCCTCTTCAGGAACCACACGTTTGTCTGGCCTCTCAACAGATACCCCTCCATTGTGGTTGTACCTACGGCTATCTGTATCGCTGAGGCACGCAAGCCTCCCCACCAACGGCAAGGTCTATGGTTCATGGGGGGGGGGGGCAGTAATGATTATGTTGTTATATTCTTCTTCTAACTTCTTGATGGCATCAGCAACTTTAGGACCAAATTTATTGGCAAGCTCTTACATACACAAAAATACAACGCGTAACAGTTTCCCTGAAGCGGTTGAACTTTGTTGCACTCTATAAGAGTTGAAGGTTTTGGAGAGATTGTGTCTTTTCACTAAAGCATTAGCTGTACCCTTGTAATCCAGGGTTGTGTTATACGTTGATTCATACAGGCATCCAGTCTGGTTGGTGTTAATTACATAATAAAGATTTAAGTTTGGCATTATACATCTCATCTGTATACAAAACTTCTCTGCTGTTTCCACTGTTTCTTTTGAAGATGCAACATGATTTTTGCTGATGAATTTTGTGATTTTTTGCTGTCTTATTGAAGGATTATGTTTGAAGGATGCCATCCATGTGTCACTAGCAATAAACCAAAATTTTTCTGACAAATAAGGGATGCGACTGCCATTGTCCATTATTGTAATGTTCTACTTGTCACTTGTTCGCAACGGCTTCATGCATCCTGAGATCTTTCCCATGCTTGAGTTAATGAATGCATTTTTGTCTTTTCTAGTGCCACCTTGTTCTATTTCTTTCCTCCAAATTTGAAGATAATTCATTTGGGTGAGCATTAGCAAAGTCAATCACTTTCTTTCTGTATTCAAGGAGTCCAAAGTATGAGAAGTATCGTAATCATCATTGTTCACATTTGTACTTGAAGATGGAACCTGTTAGAAATAAAATAGAACTGCATACAATAAAAGCACGTGTGTGTGTGTGTGTGTGTGTGTGTGTGTGTGTGTGTGTGTGTGTGTGTGTGTGTGTGTGCGTGTGCGTGTGTGCGCGCGCATCAAATTGCTGAATTTCCAGTCTGTAAACTTAGCTGAAACATCCCTCTCTGTCTACACAAAACTCTTGAAAGGGCATTTTCTCTTTTCCTATGGCTCACTCAGGTGAGATATCCAAGGAAATTGAAAGGATCGTCTAGCTGCTTCTACTCTCACAGTTTGAGCCATATCGGTCAGACCCATCCTGTGCCCTTCACATGTCAGTCACCTGCAACGAGATGCTGTCAGGTGACTGAGTATGCACAAGTACTGTGTTGACTACCAAGTGAATTACAGCATATGGCCTCTGTGACACAGACCAAGTAGACATATCTAAATATGATAATAGGCAGCTAAATAACTGATTATCATCGAAGTAGAGAGGGTATAAAATGTAAACTGGCAATGGCAATAAAAACAAAGAAAGGGAATTTGTTAAAATCAAATACAAATTCAAATGTTAGGAAGTCTTTTTTGAAAGTATTTGTGTAGAGTGAAGCCATGTGTAGAACTGAAACATGGATGATAAACAGTTTGGACAAGAAGAGAATAGAGATTTGTGCTACAGAAGAATGCTGAAGATTAGATGGATAGATCATATAACCAATGAGGAGATACTGAATATAAATGGGGAGAGAAGAAATTTGTCGCACAACCTGAGTAAAAGAAGGGACTGGTTGATAGGCTACATTTTGAGACTTCAAGGGATCATCAATTTGGTATTGGAGAGTGGTGTAGGGGATGAAAATCGTGACGGATACGAACAGATGACTACAGTAAACAGATTCAGAAGGATATAGGTTGGAGTAGTTAATACAGAGATGAAGGGACTTGCACAGGATAGAGTAGCATGGAGAGCTGCATCAAACTAGTCTTCAGACTGAAGACCACAACAGCAACATGATAATGGAATGTCGTGGTTGAGTATTAATGATTTAGGAGTGAAAAAGACCACTCACCAATAGTAGAAGTGCTGAGTGATTGACAGGTGCACAAAACAGAATGAAAGCTAGCGAAGTTTTCATTCCTTCCCCTCCCCCTTCCCCCCTCTCCCCTCGTTACAGCAAGAACAAACATGATTTATGGAACATAGTACTTCATAGATCCAACATAAGATACCACGATGTACAGGTTGCATGTAGCACTGAACACATTGAATGGACAACATTAATACAGGTTACAGAATAGACTGAGTGCTCATTTGCGATCGCTTAAATAATACTATTTCCTCGGAGAATCACCAGCGCGCGCCAGGTGGCCTCTATTTTAGAAGTGGCTGGTCATGTTATTAACCAATACCCTTTTTGTTTTTACATATTTTGCACATTTTGTTTTATTCCAAAAATTTTCTTGGTTAAGTATCACTTTATGGATGTTAATGTATTGTTTTCCATTGAATTATTTGTAATCAGACTTGTCTTAACAGGTGAAATTTCGGGAACAGAAGCTGAGTCAAGATTGTGAGTCTGAAATGACTAACATACTTCGTGAAGCTGCTTTGAACTACAGATTGAACCCTCTTCTTGCAACCATGTGCAGAAAGGAGGTAAGATCATCACAGACAATGAGCTTTTCTTTTTGAATGGTGCGCCTAATAATGCAGAATGTACAACTAACATTTTTATAGCGATCAGCATTTGTTACTTGTCAGACAGAGGCTCCTCAAATAAAAAATTAAAATATATCCATTTGAGATCCAGAAAAAAATAGAATACCTTCCTTTTGGTAACACAGATGTCAGCAAATAGAAAATTATGATATAAACTCTCTTCAGTGACCTTGAGTTAGTGAATGTTGTTGAAAGATCCTAGCCAACAGTAGTAGAACTTATTCAAGCAGATAAAGTTCACAATATGCAGAGAAGAGACCCCCCTACTGGAAGAATATCATAGAAATTAGAGGAAGTGTATGCTGTAAATAGTACAACAAATTTTGGATAACCATTTAGAGTATTCAAAGACAAAAGTGCCTACAACTTGTGGAAATTGTATACCAAATCTTTGAGCAGAAAGGTATATGCTAATCCACTTTTATTATGAAAAATATTTTCAGTTGAAATTAACTCCGATGACAATGATGTTGAATCACATATTAACATTATTATTGATTTATTAGATGAGCTGAAATTTTGAAGTTAGTTAATTAAATGAACTGCCATCAATGACAGAATTTGTCTGGCATGTGGCTAAGTGGAAGCATCAAAGTAACAACCACGTCTGAGCGTGTTTGGGCCAAAGAACAAATCTTGGCTCAGATACACTTGGTACTGACGTAGCAAACAGTTTATATGTGAGCACAATGCCAAGAAAAATTACCATGAAATCTTACACTGGCACGTCGATACACACACAAACATACATACAAAATTCTACCTTTTGCAACCAACAGTTGCTTCGTCAGGAAAGAGGGAAGGAGAGGGAAAGACGAAAGGAGAGGGTAAGGAGTCATTCCAATCCCGAGAGCGGAAAGACTTACCTTAGGGGGTGTATATAAAGATGATGAGACTTACCAAACAAAAGTGCTGGCAGGTCGATAGACACACAAACATACACACAAAATTCTAGCTTTCGCAACCAACGGTTGCCTCGTCAGGAAAGAGGGAAGGAGAGGGAAAGACAAAAGGATTTGAGTTTTAAGGGAGAGGGTAAGGAGTCATTCCAATCCCGGGAGCGGAAAGACTTACCTTAGGGGGAAAAAAGGACAGGTATACACTCGCGCGCACACACACACATATCCATCCGCATATACACAGACACAAGCAGACATTTGTAAAGGCAAAGAGTTTGGGCAGAGATGTCAGTCGGGGCGGAAGTAGAGAGGCAAAGATGAAAGACAGGTGAGGTATTAGCGGCGGCAAATTGAAATTAGAAATTAGCGGAGATTGAGGCCTGGCGGATAGCGAGAAGAGAGGATATGCTGCAGGGCAAGTTCCCATCTCCGGAGTTCTGACAGGTTGGTGTTAGTGTGAAGTATCCAGATAACCCGGATGGTGTAACACTGTGCCAAGATGTGCTGGCCGTGCACCAAGGCATGTTTAGCCACAGGGTAATCCTCATTACCAACAAACACTGTCTGCCTGTGTCCATTCATGCGAATAGACAGTTTGTTGCTGGTCATTCCCACATAGAACGCTTCACAGTGTAGGCAGGTCAGTTGGTAAATCACATGGGTGCTTTCACACGTGGCTCTGCCTTTGATCGTGTACACCTTCCTGGTTACAGGACTGGAATAGGTGGTGGTGGGAGGGTGCATGGGACAGGTTTTACACCGGGGGCGGTTACAGGGGTAGGAGCCAGAGGGTAGGGAAGGTGGTTTGGGGATTTCATAGGGATGAACTAAGAGGTTACGAAGGTTAGGTGGACGGCGGAAAGACACTCTTGGTGGAGTGGGGAGGATTTCATGAAGGATGGATCTCATTTCAGGGCAGGATTTGAGGAAGTCGTATCCCTGCTGGAGAGCCACATTCAGAATCTGATCCAGTCCCGGAAAGTATCCTGTCACAAGTGGGGCACTTTTGGGGTGGTTCTGTGGAAGGTTCCGGGTTTGAGGAGATGAGGAAGTGGCCCTGGTTATTTGCTTCTGTACCAGGTCGGGAGGGTAGTTACGGGATGCAAAAGTTGTTTTCAGGTTGTTGGTGTAATGGTTCAAGGATTCCGGACTGGAGCAGATTCGTTTGCCACGAAGACATAGGTTGTAGGGAAGGGACCGTTTGATGTGGAATGGGTGGCAGCTGTCATAATGGAGGTACTGTTGCTTGTTGGTGGGTTTGATGTGGACGGATGTGTGAAGCTGGCCATTGGACAGGTGGAGGTCAACGTCAAGGAAAGTGGCATGGGATTTAGAGTAGGACCAGGTGAATCTGATGGAACCAAAGGAGTTGAGGTTGGAGAGGAAATTCTGGAGTTCTTCTTCACTGTGAGTCCAGATCATGAAAATGTCATCAATAAATCTGTACCAAACTTTGGGTTGGCAGGCCTGTGTAACCAAGAAGGCTTCCTCTAAGCGACCCATGAATAGGTTGGCGTACGAGGGGGCCATCCTGGTACCCATGGCTGTTCCCTTTAATTGTTGGTATGTCTGGTCTTCAAAAGTGAAGAAGTTGTGGGTCAGGATGAAGCTGGCTAAGGTAATGAGGAAAGAGGTTTTAGGTAGGGCGGCAGGTGATCGGCGTGAAAGGAAGTGCTCCATCACAGCGAGGCCCTGGACATGCGGAATATTTGTGTATAAGGAAGCGGCATCAGTGGTTACAAGGATGGTTTCCGGGGGTAACAGACTGGGTAGGGATTCCAGGCGTTCGAGAAAGTGGTTGGTGTCTTTGATGAAGGATGGGAGACTGCATACAATGGGTTGAAGGTGTTGATCTATGTAGGCAGAGATGCGTTCTGTGGGGGCTTGGTAACCAGCTACAATGGGACGGCCGGGATGATTGGGTTTGTGAATTTTGGGAAGAAGGTAGGGGTGCGGGGTGTTGGTAGGGTCAGAAGGTTGATGGAGTCAGGTGAAAGGTTTTGTAGCGGGCCTAAGGTTCTGAGGATTCCTTGAAGCTCCGCCTGGACATCAGGAATGGGATTACCCTGGCAAACTTTGTAAGTGGTGTTGTCTGAAAGCTGACGCAGTCCCTCAGCCACATACTCCCGACGATCAAGTACCACAGTCGTGGAACCTTTGTCCGCCGGAAGAACGACGATGGATCGGTCAGCCTTCAGATCACGGATAGCCTGGGCTTCAGCAGTGGTGATGTTGGGAGTAGGATTAAGGTTTTTTAAGAAGGATTGAGAGGCAAGGCTGGAAGTCGGAAATTCCTGGAAGGTTAGGAGAGGGTGATTTTGAGGAAGAGGAGGTGGGTCCCGCTGTGACGAAGGACGGAACTGTTCCAGGCATGGTTCAATTTGGATAGTGTCTTGGGGAGTTGGATTGTTAGGAGTAGGATTAGGATCATTTTTCTTCGTGGCAAAGTGATATTTCCAGCAGAGAGTATGGGTGTAGGACAGTAAATCTTTGACGAGGGCTGTTTGGTTAAATCTGGGAGTGGGGCTGAAGGTGAGGCCTTTGGATAGGACAAAGGTTTCGGATTGGGAGAGAGGTTTGGAGGAAAGGTTAACTACTGAATTGGGGTGTTGTGGTTCCAGATTGTGTTGATTGGAATTTTGAGGTTTTGGAGGGAGTGGAGCTGGAAGTGGGAGATTGAGTAGATGGGAGAGACTGGGTTTGTGTGCAATGAGAGGAGGTTGAGGTTTGCTGGAAAGGTTGTGAAGGGTGAGTGAGTTGCCTTTCCGGAGGTGGGAAACCAGGAGATTGGATAGTTTTTTAAGGTGGAGGGTGGCATGCTGTTCTAATTTGCGGTTGGCCTGTAGGAGGATGCTCTGAACAACCGGTGTGGATGTGGGAGAGGAAAGATTGAGGACTTTTATTAAGGATAGGAGTTGATGGGTGTGTTGATTGGCTGAGTGGATGTGTAGGTGAAGGATTAGGTGGGTGAGGGCAATGGATTGTTCAGTTTGAAACTGGTATAGGGACTGATGGAAAGAAGGGTTGCAGCCAGAGATGGGAACTTTAAGTGTGAGGCCTTTGGGGGTGATGCCAAATGTCAGACAAGCCTGAGAAAATAAAATATGGGAGTGTAATCTGGCTAGGGCGAAGGCATGTTTGCGGAGGGAATGTAAATAAAACTTAATGGGGTCTTTGTGGAGGTGTTGTGAGGGTGACATGGTACTAGAAGGTGGAAAGTGGAACACGAGGCTGAAATGAAAATGAAAATAAATATAAAAATATATGGGGAGAGATAAAGGTAAAACTAGAAAGCAAATGGAGATCTGGTGTGAAAAAGGCGAAAAAGGGTTGGTTAGAGCTGGGCTATGTTTATCCTGTGGTGAACTTGTGTAGGTAGATAATGATGTGCATAAAGGTTAGGTGGTTATGTTGCCGCCAAAACACGTTAAAGGGTGGAGAAATACGGGAAAATTTCGAAAAAACTACGTGAGGATGTATTAAAAGGGTGGTTTGGTGGTGGCAGATTATGGAAATGAAGCTAACAATCGTCTGATGAAGAAATAATGACGTTAAAACCTGTGGGAAGCGGCTAAAAATGATAGATGATGTGAGAAAAACGGAAATGGAAATAAAGCAAAAGATATTAAAACTAGCCGAAAAGGTTGTTTAATAGATAATGGATCAGATTCTGAATGTGGCTCTCCAGCAGGGATACGACTTCCTCAAATCCTGCCCTGAAATGAGATCCATCCTTCATGAAATCCTCCCCACTCCACCAAGAGTGTCTTTCCGCCGTCCACCTAACCTTCGTAACCTCTTAGTTCATCCCTATGAAATCCCCAAACCACCTTCCCTACCCTCTGGCTCCTACCCCTGTAACCGCCCCCGGTGTAAAACCTGTCCCATGCACCCTCCCACCACCACCTATTCCAGTCCTGTAACCCGGAAGGTGTACACGATCAAAGGCAGAGCCACGTGTGAAAGCACCCACGTGATTTACCAACTGACCTGCCTACACTGTGAAGTGTTCTATGTGGGAATGACCAGCAACAAACTGTCCATTCGCATGAATGGACACAGGCAGACAGTGTTTGTTGGTAATGAGGATCACCCTGTGGCTAAACATGCCTTGGTGCATGGCCAGCACATCTTGGCACAGTGTTACACCGTCCGGGTTATCTGGATACTTCACACTAACACCAACCTGTCAGAACTCCGGAGATGGGAACTTGCCCTGCAGCATATCCTCTCTTCTCGCTATCCGCCAGGCCTCAATCTCCGCTAATTTCTAATTTCAATTTGCCGCCGCTCATACCTCACCTGTCTTTCATCTTTGCCTCTGTACTTCCGCCCCGACTGACATCTCTGCCCAAACTCTTTGCCTTTACAAATGTCTGCTTGTGTCTGTGTATATGCGGATGGATATGTGTGTGTGTGCGCGCGAGTGTATACCTGTCCTTTTTTCCCCCTAAGGTAAGTCTTTCCGCTCCCGGGATTGGAATGACTCCTTACCCTCTCCCTTAAAACTCAAATCCTTTTGTCTTTCCCTCTCCTTCCCTCTTTCCTGACGAGGCAACCGTTGGTTGCGAAAGCTAGAATTTTGTGTGTATGTTTGTGTTTGTTTGTATGTCTATCGACCTGCCAGGGCAGGATTTGAGGAAGTCGTATCCCTGCTGGAGAGCCACATTCAGAATCTGATCCAGTCCCGGAAAGTATCCTGTCACAAGTGGGGCACTTTTGGGGTTGTTCTGTGGAGGGTTCCGGGTTTGAGGAGATGAGGAAGTGGCTCTGGTTATTTGCTTCTGTACCAGGTCGGGAGGGTAGTTACGGGATGCAAAAGCTGTTTTCAGGTTGTTGGTGTAATGGTTCAAGGATTCCGGACTGGAGCAGATTCGTTTGCCACGAAGACCTAGGCTGTAGGGAAGGGACCGTTTGATGTGGAATGGGTGGCAGCTGTCATAATGGAGGTACTGTTGCTTGTTGGTGGGTTTGATGTGGACGGACGTGTGAAGCTGGCCATTGGACAGGTGGAGGTCAACGTCAAGGAAAGTGGCATGGGATTTAGAGTAGGACCAGGTGAATCCGATGGAACCAAAGGAGTTGAGGTTGGAGAGGAAATTCTGGAGTTCTTCTTCACTGTGAGACCAGATCATGAAAATGTCATCAATAAATCTGTACCAAACTTTGGGTTGGCAGGCCTGGGTAACCAAGAAGGCTTCCTCAAAGCGACCCATGAATAGGTTGGCGTACGAGGGGGCCATCCTGGTACCCATGGCTGTTCCCTTTAATTGTTGGTATGTCTCGCCTTCAAAAGTGAAGAAGTTGTGGGTCAGGATGAAGCTGGCTAAGGTAATGAGGAAAGAGGTTTTAGGTAGGGCGGCAGGTGATCGGCGTGAAAGGAAGTGCTCCATCGCAGCGAGGCCCTGGACATGCGGAATATTTGTGTATAAGGAAGTGGCATCAATGGTTACAAGGATGGTTTCCCACAACTTCTTCACATATGTGTGGATGGATATGTGTGTGTGTGCGAGTGTATACCCGTCCTTTTTTCCCCCTAAGGTAAGTCTTTCCGCTCCCGGGACTGGAATGACTCCTTACCCTCTCCCTTAAAACCCACATCCTTTCGTCTTTCCCTCTCCTTCCCTCTTTCCTGATGAGGCAACAGTTTGTTGCGAAAGCTTGAATTTTGTGTGTATGTTTGTGTTCGTTTGTGTGTCTATCGACCTGCCAGCACTTTCATTTGGTAAGTCACATCATCTTTGTTTTTAGGTATATATATATATATATATATATATATATACACACACACACACACACACACACACACACACACACACACAGACGCAAGCAGACATTTGACTGCTTGTGTCTGTGTATGTGCGGATGGATGTGTGTGTGTGTATACCTATCCTTTTTTCCCCCTAAGGTAAGTCTTTCCGCTCCCGGGATTGGAATGACTCCTTACCCTCTCCCTTAAAACCCACATCCTTTCGTCTTTCCCTCTCCTTCCCTCTTTCCTGACGAAGCAACCGTTGGTTGCGAAAGCTAGAATTTTGTGTGTATGTTTGTGTGTCTATCGACGTGCCAGCGCTTTCGTTTGGTAAGTCACATCATCTTTGTTTTTAGATATATTTTTCCCAAGTGGATATATATATATATATATATATATATATATATATAAAAATCACACACTCCTCAGAAACAGTGCATTCTGTGCTAAGTCCACATACTAATCTAAGTTCAGTCCATGCTGTGTAGTTTCACGTAGAGTTGTCATCCCCCCAAACAGTGACCATTGATGAAGAACCAGCAGGTGGTGCTTGGTGGTCTGCAGAAGCCACCACCGGGAGAAGTGGCAGGTCTGTGTCCATGGGTGTCACTGCAGAAGGACGAAGAAGGATGACGGCCAGTGGAAGATGCAGGAGTCACCACAGTACCGGAGAGTCCGCAGGTGGCTGCTGACGAGGATGGAGGAGGCAAAATTGATTTCAATGAAACTGCAAAAGTCCGTGGGCAGAGGCCATAGTATACGTAATTTATCCGTGGCAGGTGAGCAGGCCGCAATCATCTTGTGGGTCAAGGTTCGGTAGCACCCAAACTGATGTTCCTGCAACAAGCTGCCCACTGGGAAGGGAGAGGCCTCAGGGATGACATGTACTGGGGGTGGGCACATTATACCTAAGAGGGTGTGTGAGGGTCGCCATGCAGCCAGTCTGCTAGCATGACACTGCAAAGTCTGACCAGATATGCTCACATGGCTCCATAGTGTCTGGGGAGGTGACAGGCTGTACACTGACAGACTACTTCCACAATGTTTGAGTCAGTGTTTGGGTCCATCATGACCAGTAGGTAGGAAGCTTGGGCCTGGGAGGAGTGTCTGGCCTTCCGTGTTGTACAATGTGAATGAGACAGTGTAACATCAGATTCTTGCAGATGGTGGGTAGACATTATGTTGAATTGAGATCTAATGAAGCTGGAGACCATAATTCATGTCGATTGAAGGCTGTGCTGGGTCCCATCGGGAATCGGGGCAGTGTGAATGGATTTGCAAGTAATGTTGCTGCTCGATAGTGGATACAATAATGAAAGCTAGACAAGTATAGTGCCCAGCACTGCAGGCAATGGATGGTCCAGTCTGGTAAAAAATGGTCGGGGCCAAAGGCGGTGAGCAATGGGCAATGATCTGTGAAAAGATGACATTTATGTCCATAAAGGAATAATTTAAATTTCTGAACTGCATAAATCGTAGTGAAGGCCTCGCACTTACTGGAAAATAGCATTGCTGAGAAGCAGACAAACTCTTAGAAGCATATGCCATAGGGCACTCAGTGCTGTCGGGCTGCTCATATGACATGATTGCGCTGGTACTGTGGAGAAAGACGTCAGTTGCTACTGCTATTGGCAGAACAGCAGTGTATGTTGTCAAACACAGTGCCTCCTTAAGGCAAGCTATTAAAGCCTGAAAAACTAGTTGGGCATTCCATGCCAAGTAGTCTTAACTTCAGAAAATGTGCCTGCTTGACTGACCAATTTTCTTTAAATGTTTTGTGAATGTTCAGACTTGTTCTCAGTAAACGTTGGTAAAGTTTTACTTTTGCCAATTCAATACTTGTAAAGGTATAGTCATTTGTTTTACCCCAAATCACGGCAGGGTTTCAATAGGCATTCACCTGTGGCAGGCTCTGTCGGAAGTTCACAGTGTTGCTCTTTCATGGTGCACTCACACGGATGACAACACACTGCTAATGCATGCAGCTTTCAAATGTGCGCACATTACTTCATTCCTCTTCCCTTGGAGAACAGCTTGGATTCTAGAGATGTCCACAGCGTCTTCCTCTGCGAGGCTCTGACTGAGATGACGTGCTGATACTCGGGCTTATGGTTGGAAGTACTTGGGGCATGGGCAGTGTCGCAGTCTGCCTTCTTGTTTCAACACATACAGTAGGATGGGTGACCTTGGTGTGAGCTCCATGTCCACATCGGGCCCAGGGCCTGGTGGTGGTGTGGTGGTGGTGGTGGTGGTGGTGGTGCCCACACAGTTGGTGGCTGAGGCGGAAGAGATAGCTACAGCTCACACAGACTGTCGTGGCGACATCGGTGTTGGAGCAGGAGTTGCACAGTTGTTCACGTGCAGGCACAACTGGTCGTAATCACGTGTGCAGAGACCCTCCTCCGTGCAGACATCGCAGAGATGCAGCCACAGCATTGGGAGATATGACGGCAGGAATCCATTTTGGGTCATGAACAAACCTGCATGCCCAGGCTGGAAATGGGACGATGGCTGCATGGGTTGGTCTCCCTGTCTGGGCCACAGGAGAGAGCAGAAGCATCCAGGGTTGACACCCATGGAGCAGCTTGTTGGGGCTGTTGTCACCGCACAGCGTGAACAGATAGGAAGATCCAACGCAACGTCGGATGGGGACCAAGTCACATACTTTCTAATTTGCGTTTTGAATGTCCTAACTAGCCTTTTTGCCTCACTGTTGGACTGCAGATGGAAGGGCGGGATGCAAATGTGGCAAATCCTGTGGGCATTGCAGGAGATGGTAAACTCCGACGACACAAACTGAGGGCCATTTTTAGAGACCAACATTGCTGGAAGTCCTTCGATGTAAAACATTTTTAAAGGGCTACAAAGGTTGCAGGGGCCAATGTTGACAGGCAGTGAACAACATATTGAAACTGAGAGAATGCATCAGTTACTATTAGCGAGTATGCATTAAGGAAAGGGATGGCAAAATTTATGTGGAGACAGTCCCAGGCCTGCAGAGATTGTGGCCATGGAGACAACGCTGCCCACGGGGCAGCTTGCTGCAATGTGCATTGAGAACATGCTGTAACCAAACGAGTAATGTTTCCGTCGAAACCAGATCAAAAAACATGATGGTGGGCTAACACCTTAGTGCGTGACACCCCACCAGTGATCAGCGTACAGCAATTGCTGGATCTCCGAATCGAGAGCCAAGAGAACCACTATGTGACGAGCTGAACAGTCCACATCAAGGAATAGAACACCATCAGTGACAGAGTAACGATGCCGAAACACACAGTAGTTACAGAGGGAGTCAGAAGTCTGCAATGTAGGTGCCTCAGGTCAGCCATGTTGTACACTGTATATCACTTTCCGTAAAATCGGATTGGTAGCACTACTCTGCGCAACCGGAGGGCTAGTTATTAGAAAACCACCGACAATTAGGTGAGTGCATTCATCAATGTGGAAACAGAGTAACTCCTCCTGATCAAAAACTCAGTCTGGACTGAGCGGAAGATGGGAGTGTGTGTCAGCATTCATATGTCGAAGCCTGGGGCAGAAGTGAATCTCATAGTTGTACCAAGAGAGGAAATGCGCCCAGTGTTGAAGGTGATGTGTTGCTTTGTCTGACAACAACACTGATGGGTTAAACAGCGAAACTAACATCTTCTGATCCGTGATGAGATGGAATTTTACAACATGCAGGAAAACATGAAACTTCTGTAAGGCATAAACAATGGCGAGGGCTTCTTTCTCGATTTGTGAATATCTAATCTGAGCTGACTTAAGCATCTTTGACGTGGACGCAATAGGCAGCCTGGAGCCATCAAAATATTTATGAGCGAACACTGCTCCTGCCCATTCTGGGATGTATTCGTTGCTAACGTCAAATTTGACCCAGTTGGTATGTTATGAGGTAAGGTACAGATTGAAAAATAGACTTCAATTTGGAAAATGCAGTTTCACAAGCCTGTGAACAGTGGAAAGATGTCCTGTTATGCAGCAAGGCATGTAACAGCTGTGCAGTTGGTGCCACCCCTTCAAAAACTGATGATAATGAGCTGTCTTACTTAAAAAAAAAAAACACAGAGTTCCTTGACCAACATAAGACGCGGAAGAGCCACAATGGCAGAGACGTTATGACAAAGAGGTTCAATACCAGCACTAGAGACTTTGAACCCAAAATAAGCAACAGAAGGTTGAAAGAAACGGCATGTTTCCGAATTGCAAATACTGGAAAGAGTGTACATAAGTTGTTAAGGTGTCTGGCAGTAGAGGAGTCGGAGACCACAATTTCATCAAGATAGTTAGCACAGCGAGGCACAGACGTCTTTAGTTGTTCAAATAACCACTGAAAAATCGCTGGGGCACCGGCCCCACCAAAGGGTAACGACAACTATTGATACAAGCCAAAAGGCATATTAACAACCAAGAGAAATTGAGAGTCAGCATCAATGGGAAGCTGCAGATATGTATTGGAGAGGTCGATCTTGGAAAAGTACTGACCACCAGTGAACTTCACAAAAAGTTCATCAGTGTGTGGCAAGTGATATGCATCAGTGATAGACTGAGCATTCACAGAAACTCTGAAATTGCTGCAAAGGCTTAATAGTTCCGACAGCTTCTTGTCAATGACTGAGGGTGTAGCCCATTCGCTGGATGCGATCGGTTAAATGACCCCGGAGGTGGTCAAACTCCGTCTTGACTTGTTCACATAACGCCATTAGCACAGGGCAAGTCCTAAAGAAAGGGTGATGTGAATTTTGAAATTATTGGCACAACTCAAGCCCACAGAAAACAAGACGGAAAATTCAGATTGTAAAGAGTCGGGTTGTGTATAAAGCACTTGATAGAGATGAGATTAACTTCATCGGAAGTTGTAAACCCTAAAAGGTTAAAGGTGTCCAAACCAAACAAATTTTCAGTGCTTGCATTTTTCACCACCAGAAAAGTCAGCAGAGGAACCACAGACTAGGTCTGAGAAACTACCTAATATCGGAATGCTTTGTTTATTGTGTGTGACTAATGTACGTGACACTGGCGCTGAAGGGTGAGAACCCAAGTCCATGTACGTTTGCAAGTTGAGTAATGACACGGCGGCACCAGTGTCAACTTCCGTGTACAAAACCTTGCCATCTATAAAAAGCTTATTGGGTGCAATGAAGATGGCCGATACACAATTAACGTCCCTGTCATGCAATAGACTGTTGGAATTTTGCATTACAAACAGAAGCAATGTGGCCCATTTCATTGCACTGGCCGCAAACGGCCCACTGCTTAGGACAATCCAGCCTGTCATAAGCAAAAAAACATGACAGACAAGTGGGAAGCATGGAATGCTTGTGTTGTTGTTCATTACTGGGCTTGCTGCTGCTACTGCGGTCATGGCTGCCACAGTGAATTGGGCCGGCCGCCATGATGTTTTGCTCATGTGAAGACTACTGCCACTATATCATTCTCCTGTGAACTGTCTGACAAACGACAGGGGGAAGTGAGTCAAACTTCTGCAACCTCACACTACAATTCAATTTGAGTACCCCCAGCTCTCGAAACCTCAAACGATTGTTCAGTAATCAGAACGTCAGAGAGGGAGGGGTTTTCACATTGAAGGCCCTAAAAATCAACAAGGTAAAGGTGCTCTGAAAATGGGTATATTCCAGTGACATTCAGATTAAATCTAACATATTTTATTACGCTCTACAACTGTTTAGTGCTCTGTGTGGAAGATAGTATCAAAAGTCGTGATGACTGGGAAATGAGTCTTACTGAGAAAAACTGTAAATAAGTAGTCTTACAAAATTATTTTTATAAAAAATAAAGTTGAATAAGGGATCAAAGAAAAAGAATAGTTTTCTCGTTTGTGGCTCTAATAATGCGAGATAATCACATTTGAAAAGTTAGGGTTTTGTGTGTGTGTGTGTGTGTGTCTTAATCAAAATTTCTTCCCAAACAATCCTATCAGTCACATCATCTGACTGGCAGTGAAGTTTTTCTCATGACATTCTATTGCAAATTAATGAACCTTGTAAAAATTGAAGTAACTTACAGCAAACATAAGCCTAGGAGACTAAGAGAGACCTCTTCTAGATTTGTTCTCTGACACTTCTAGATATACATCATCAGCTTGGGATCCTGTGTAAAGAAACCCTTACCAGCCTTTTGAGAATCTGTGGTTAAGTACCCACCTGTGGCTGCTCTTGCACAGATATCGGCTATGGCACCTATGGCAATGGCGATGCTGGTTTTGTCACTGTGAAAATAACGAGCAGTGGTTAAGCCACCATGGACCAAAGCAACACAGTTATACAATTTTTCATCAGCACGATAATGTCCCACATAAATCACAATTTATGGAAACACCAAGTACACTATACCTTAGACTGGAATTAAACTAGCACATCAGTAGAATTGCATAATAAAAAGACATACTAGTAATTCTCTGTGACATGAATCGATTCCAAACAATGTCAGGAAGACTGCCGTGAACTTCACTGAAATTTACACAGTGTGATAATGGTATAAAGATGATGGCTATTCAAACAAAGTATGCTGATGCTGTTATGCAGCAGTTTTACTAACATGATCTCCACTGCCTTGGTAATCCACAGTTAAATTGTGGAATTTATATCCAGTTTGAGTCTGTACTTATAGCAGAAATCAGCCTGAAAAGCTTTCGTGAGTCATGACAAAAGACAACCTTTTTTGAAGTTTTGTGAATTATTCCTTATCTCTCTTCCTGGTCATTAAGCCTTTTGATATCATCATCCAACGAGAGCACAAAAGAGTTGTAGAACATAGTAAAAGATGTCTGACTTAATTTGAAATCCACAGGAATATGGGCCCATTTTCAATGCACCTCCAACTTGTTTTTTTAAAGCCTTATATGTTTGCATTGCAAAACCAAATCTAGTTTTTTGGGTGACTCAGAACATGATCTTCTAATGAAAGTAGTTTAAAAGTGTTTGCAGATAACTTTTTTTTTTTTTTTTTTAATATATAAATGGGCCAAAAGTAGCCATTTTCGACAACTTTAGGAAAGCCATCAACTTTGTCCTCAACATGTGTAGAGTACTTGGATGAAGTATTCTGAGACCATGTTTTTGTAAGTTTGTACGTGCCAAGTTTCAGGTTTATCCCGCAGTTACTTTCAGAGACGTACAATGCTAAACTTTACATTTTTTCGAACATCTATTTTTGCAGCTGACTTTGCTTCATTTTATCCATATGAAAATTGCTGAGAGTTTTTTTTATTATTCTTTCACTTAAGACAGTGCAAAGTGTTGTACAGTATGGCCTAATTTTCTTCCTTTAAAGAAAGTACTGGCAGAGGTACTACATCTCAAAGTTGCAGAAAACTCTCAGGTTGATAGCTGCATTATGGTGTTGAACAAGTGACTGTATTTCCAAAAGTGTAGAATTAGTCATTTTGAAACCTTACCTATGTTTGTTGGAAATGTATCCAAATGTTCATAAAAAATTCCATCAAAATCCGTGATGGTCATGGGGTAACCTCTAGATGAACTGGCATGGAATGACTCAGCTGACAGCAAGGTGTTCTTTTGAAACATGCACCGTGGCATCTTAGCTGGTTCAGTGTGTAAGGTTTCCACTAATTTTGCAATGAATCGACCATAATAGTTTATCTTACCCAGAAACACTTTTAAGTCTTTTATGTTTTTTGGCTGGGGGCAGAGACTGCAGTAACTTGTTTTTGTAGAAAAATCTTCTTGTAATAAAGAAAATGTTGTAGACGACAAAAGTTCCACCAAATTTGTTAAGGAATCAGATTTTTGTATGAGGTGGCATGGTTCAAGATTTCCTGACAACATCTACATCTACATGATTACTCTGCAATTCACATTTAAGTGCTTGGCAGAGGGTTCCACTCCCGAACAGCGTGCAGGAAAAACGAACATCTAAACCTTTCTGTTCGAGCTCTGATTTTTCTTATTTTATTTTGATGATCATTCCTACCTATGTAGGTTGGGCTCAACAAAATATTTTCGCATTCAGAAGAGAAAGTTAGTGACTGAAATTTCGTAAGTAGATCTCGCCACGACGAAAAACGTCTTTGCTTTAATGACTTCCATCCCAACTCGCGTATCATATCTGCCACACTCTCTCCCCTATTACGTGATAATACAAAACGAGGTGCCCTTTTTTGCACCCTTTCGATGTCCTCCGTCAATCCCACCTGGTAAGGATCCCACACCGCGCAGCAATTTCGAGACAATGTTTCGTTGTGGAACCTATTAAAGGCATCTCGCATTGAAGTCCGTGCCAAATTTTGCGCGTCTGTAAATTTTAGCCAATCTTTGGGATTTCGTGTTCTTCTGAACTTCGCATGCTTTTTCCGTTGCCTCTGCAACAGCGTTCGGACCTGTTTTGTGTACCATGGGGGATCAGTTCCATCTCTTACCAATTTATGAGGTATGAATCTCTCAATTGCTGCTGCTACTATATCTTTGAATTTGAGCCACATCTCGTCTACATTTGCATAGTCAGTTCGGAAGATATGGAGATTGTCTCTTAGGAAGGCTTCTAGAGACACTTTATCCACTTTTTTAAATAAAATTATTTTGCGTTTGTTTCTGGTGTATTTGGAAGAAGCGGTATTGAGCCTAACTATAATGACCTTGTGATCACTAATCCCTGTATCAGTCATGATGCTCTCTATTAGCTCTGGATTGTTTGTGGCTAAGAGGTCAAGTGTGTTTTCGCAACCATTTACAATTCGCGTGGGTTCATGGACTAACTGCTCGAAGTAATTTTTGGAGAAAGCATTTAGGACAATCTCGGAAGATATTCTCTGCCTACCACCGGTTTTGAACAAGTATTTTTGCCAACGTATCGAGGTAAGGTTGAAGTCCCCACCAACTATAACCGTATGAGTGGGGTACTTATTTGTTACGAGACTCAGATTTTCTCTGAACTGTTCAGCAACTATATCATCGGAGTCTGGGGGTCGGTAGAAGGAGCCAATTATTAACTTAGTTCGGCTGTTGAGTATAACCTCCACCCATACCAATTCGCACGGAGTATCTACTTCGACTTCACTACAAGATAAACCACTATTGACAGACACAAACACTCCACCACCAATTCTGCCTAATCTATCTTTCCTGAACACCGTCTGAGACTTTGTAAAAATTTCTGCAGAACTTATTTCGGGCTTTAGCCAGCTTTCTGTACCTGTAACGATTTCAGCTTCTGTGCTTTCTATTAGCACTTGAAGCTCAGGGACTTTCCCAGCACAACTACAACAATTTACAACTACAATTCCGACTGTTCCTTGATCCAAGCATGTCCTGTATTTGCCATGCACCCTTTGAGATTGCAGCCCATCTCGTACTTTCCCGAGGCCTTCTAACCTAAAAAACCGCCCAGTCCATGCCACGCTACCCGTGTAGACACCAGCTAAGTGTAGTGAACTCCTGACCTATTCAGTGGAACCCGAAACCCCACCACCCTATGGCGCAAGTCAAGGAATCTGCAGCCAACACGGTCGCAAAACCGTCTGAGCCTCTGATTCAGACCCTCCACCTGGCTCTGCGCCAAAGGTCCGCAGTCAGTTCTGTCAACGATGCTGCAGATGGTGAGCTCTGCCTTCATCTTGTAAGCAAGACCGGCAGCCTTCACCAAACCAGATAGCCGCTGGAATCCAAAGAGAATTTCCTCAGATCCAAAGCGACACACGTCATTAGTGCCGACATGTGCCACCACCTGCAGCTGGCTGCACCCTGTGCTCTTCATGGCATCCGGAAGGACCCTTTCCACATCAGGAATGACTCCACCCAGAATGCACACGGAGTGCACACTGGATTTCTTCCCCTCCTTAGCCGCCATATCCCTAAGGGTCCCCATTACGCGCCTAACATTGGAGCTCCCAGCTACCAATAAGCCCACCCTCTGTGATTGCCCGGACCTTGAAGGCTGAGAATCATCCTCTCAAACAGGGCAGGTAGCTGTATCTGGCTCAGCCAGAGACAGTACCTGAAATCTGTTTGTCAGATGCACCGGGGAGGCTTTCTGATCAGCCTCCAGGGACGTCTTTCGCTGCCTGCCACGCCTTGGAACGACCTCCCAATCAACCACAGGCGAGGACTCAGCCCCACTGCGGGCAGCAACCGGGGCAACCACAGCGGCAGACCAATCTGGGGACAGACAGGACGAGATTGACATCCCCGGGATACCGAAGTCTGGCTCCCCACAGTGGTGCCCATTGGCAACAGCCTCAAGCTGCGCGACCGAAGTCAGCACCGCCTGCAGCTGTGAGCGAAGGGATGCCAACTCAGCCCTCATCCGAACACAGCAATCACAGTCCCTGTCCACCTCCTCTCTTTCCAAATCAAAATTTTCAAAATCTGAAAACTATAATTGCAATCACTGGTGGTGAGCATCCCGCTCTTGATGGTGTTCATTAAACGGTGGAAAAGCCGTAAACACAAGTAATGTGGGAGACTGTCAGTAATATAGCTGTCACTAGTTCCTGACAACCCCTCTCAGCTTTCATTAGTAGTTGCTGTATGTGTTGCAGGAGTGAAAACTCACAGTCGCTTACAAAAATGATCAAGGTCTATCTTACACACATCATGGATCCTATCCTAGAAGCATGCCCCACCCTCCCTCCAGTTTATTCACAAGAAGTGTATGTGGGGTTCTCCTAAGAATCACTCCTAGCTGTCTTAAATCTCCATTCCAAAATAAAGTCCACTCCACTCTGTGTCAAAATTCTGCCTATGGCAATTAATGGCCCCTGCATTCCACAGGTCACACCACAATTGCCTCAGATGGGCTCAGAGTCAGATTGCATCCCAGATTCTGATGTAGTTTAGACAGAGTGTGCCTCCACTCGGTAGTGGTGTCTCAGCAGCTGACAGTAGTGTTGTGTCAGCTCTTCGGTTTCCACAGTAACATCAGGTGGCCCACAATTCCATTAGTCAGAAAGACTGGCAAAATAAAGTTTGAAAGCTCTGATTGTGCAGAAACTACATTTTAAAAAAAAATGCTCTTGTATTCCTAGAGTACTAAATAGTCTTTTCTGAGTCTGTAAATTACAATTGGAAGGTTACAATTTTGTTTCTGTGTGCAAAAAATCAGTTGGCTAGCTTCTGAAACCTGCTAAAGTTATTTTTGTAGCTAACGGAAAAGATTTGGGATTATTGCTTTCGAGTTAAAACAAACAAATGCTATAATAATTACTGGTGTTACAGACAGTAATTATGTAGACATATGGTGTAAGAGCTCAGGATATTTGAACATTGAAAATATGAAAATATATTCTTTTAACTTCTAGTTTGGACAGCTTGAAAGTTTGCAACCTGTAAATAATGTTTGATGTATATGGAGGGCAGACAGACATTGTTACTATACACTCACTCTCATATTCTAGTCGCTGTCACTTGAATGGATACTTAGTATTGTTTGTTCATGTAGCACATGACTACATATCAAAAGGTGGCGTACTGGTAAGATGACATGACAACAAGGAGGCAAATGGCTCAGTTGTTTGCCTCAGTATAAATAAGAACCTCTATTTGGGCCATGAATTAACATTGCCTGCTTATTAAACAAACAGTTGTACAGAATGTATTTTTACATCTTGAAATAACTGAAGAAATTTATATGTAAGTGCCTCAAGAAGTCAAAAATACAATGGGACTTTTTATATAAACTTAATGAAACCTTATGAGGATTAATCAGACAGAGGGAGCATGGAACTACACATTTGATAATTTTATGAAGGAAACTGGTTTTTGACAATCTGAAGTTGATAGCTTTAATAACTGATGATATTCTGATCAGCTGAGAAATTATAAAAATAAACCTGCATATATTAATTGAAAACGAAATTTCAAACTAAATTATCAAACTGAAGGAACCCAAATTCTCTGCGATAATTATTATACTGAGATGGTTCCTCAATGAGTGCATTTACCTCCAAAATGTACTGGAAAGATAAAGAGCAGTTCCATAACAAAGATGAATGGAAGTTGGTCCAGTTCCTACAGTTTCAACTTAAGGCTGTATTTGTAATACCCATACATTGCTTCATTTGCGGAAGAAGAGCAACAGTCCCATTCCCACCCACAACCGATTTAGCCAGTGTTAAATGAACATGCTCGTTTTTAAAACTGCCTACATTGGCCATAGACTGGAGAAAAGGCTTTGTCCTTCCACAAAGAAGCAATGTATGGATACTGCAAATCTGGGCGTAAGTTAAAACTGCAGAAATTGGACTTGTACACCTTTACCTCTCATGTATGGGATATCATTCCATGCAAGAGAGGTAAAGGGGTAATAGGAATAGAAATCCAGTCATCCTTTGGTATGGTGATGATAAGAGAATGAATCTACAATGGGATATAGACTCCAGCTTGTTGGAAATACTGTCTGTTGGACTACAATGAGATACTCAAGTGTTCTCCAGTCTTCTACAGAAGCTGAATATGTTGCATTATCTAGTACTGCAGTAGTGATTCTGTGACTGCAGACTCTTTTTGAAGATATACCTTTAGTGAAATGGGAACGCTTACTAAAACATGTGATCAGATGTGGTTTTATATGCTAACTCGAATGTGCAGTTCAGATCTTACTGTTTCGTATGGGCATAATAAAATTGGGAGATATTGGATTTGTTTTTCTTCTACTAATTTGTATTCAAAGTTTCATACTGATCTGTGCTTATATCTAACAGTAAACATCTGTCATGCTTTGGAAAACTTTATTGGAACTATTGAATTGAATTGGTAGAGGAGGGGGTGTTGAAATTGATCTCTCTATCTTAGTAATATTTTTGGGACTTCCATCTTCTTCTTCTTCTTCCTTCTTTTTTTCCCAGTGGGTATCAGCATAGAAATTTTTTGTTCTCGTACCTATACATTTTTATCTTATTTCCTAAGACTTCTGTTTCTTGCTTTTGTAAGTTGTTTATTCAATTAAAGGTAATGATACATGTGTCAAAAATACTACACCAGAATTTGCACTTCATGACTGAAATGTTGTCTGTAATTCAGATTGAAGACATGTGCCCTCCAGATGAAAATGCTGATGGGGGAGCAGTAGAAGAGTGCCTCAAGAATGCATTCAACAAACATCGCATTTCTAATAGAGGATGCCAGATAGAAGTAGCAGGTCTTATTGAGGAAGCAAAAGCTGACATCCATGTAGATCCACTTCTTCACAAAGCATGTGGAGTAGATGTGTCGAAGTTCTGCAGTGATATACCACAGGGCAATGGAAGACGTAAGTGTTAATATTAATCATAAAATGTAAATATGTGATGAAATCTTCCCTTGTTTGCCTGCTTATTTTTGCAGCTCAGAGAGTAATCCAGAGTGGTTAGTGTGCTCTAAATCTAAGGAAAATTTACAAACATCTTCAAACATGTAATTAGTTGAACTATTATAGTCTGATCCACGAATGACGGCAGTTCACGCATGTTGAGGCATGGACAAGGATTTCGTTGTTGACGATTCCAAGTGACAGGTGCTGTATGCACTTGCTTGCAGAAAGCATATATATCCTGCAAATTACGTCTCAACCTTTCTTATGCCGAATGTATCACTTACGAGCACCATCAGCGGTGACAACTCTCAACAAATGGACTAAACAATTTGCTATGATCATGTTTAAAGCTCACATTAGCTATGGCATTCAGAGCAGAGCGCTTAGAACACTACTGAAAGCTCATTGCCTGTTGGAGAATGCGTGACATAGGTTCGCAGAACAAGCCTAAACTCAACTGTCATCGTTCATGACTCCAACTGTAGTAGTACAGGTTGTTGACTGTATATTTACTCTAGGGGCTTCAGAGAAATTTTATTTGCAGCTAGAGGTTTTTTTTTAATATATAAAGAATTTGAGTGCATTGTTATTTTCAAATGTTAGTTTAATGCTTTAGTCAGAAGTTATGATTATCTCTTTTGCTTTTGAGATTTAACCATAAAAGGTTCCCCCCCCCCCCCCCCTCAGGGAATTTTGTAAATCCAATATACACTCTTCATAAATGTAGAAAAGGTGTTGAGTAGCAGAAGACACAGTGGAAAGTCTGCAAAATTTGTAGTTTTCAGAAAAAAAGTCCTTCAGAAGCAGAAAATACACAAACAATTGCTCAAACATGACTCTCACACACATGGATACTATTTACGGCCACTCGTGCTGACTACGGGCTGTGCCTGCAACTGATAAGAGCAGCAATTCGGGATGGTTGGTGGGGCTAGGGAGGAGTGGTGGAGTGGGTAGGGGGAAGACTAGTATGGTAGACGTGAGGAGAAGATTTTGTGCTTTCTGGGAGCAAGCAGAGGTGTGCTGAGGACAGGATAAGGCTGCTAGGTGCAAAGTCCAAAGGCTCTGCTGGGGAGAGGGAGTAGGTCTGAGGAAAGCTGTAGAGAAGGGGGAAAGACTAGTAAGTCCACTGGTGAAATAGAAGACATGTGTAGTGCTGCAGCCCCTTCCAAAGTGACCTCCATCTGTCCAAATTCCATCAGTCAGAGCCCTTACCAACCTAGTCCCATAAAACCGAATAAATTGGGCCCAAACATCCTTGCGAAACCAGCTCTCCATCCATAAAATTCTCCTTCTCTGCAATCTAAATTCATGCATCCCATCTACCAGGTTTGAACTCATTCCCTCTAGGAACTAGAGCAGCATGCACAATGCCACCCCAAAAAACCCTTCAACTTGGTCACATCCTACTCATGCCTTGGACTTCCACTGTCCACCACATCTAAAAGAGCCTCCATCAGACTTCCTCCTCATCTCACCATAGCCAACAAACCCTGTCTAGACCTACATTTACCTCACCCTCCAAATCTCCCTGCCACCACCATACAGAAACTAGAACCTAAACAGATGTGAAAAGTAGTCGTGAACCTTTGATCTAAAAACCTCAGTCTCGTTGAAGTACCTGTCCTTTCCAAAGGCCTTTCCTTTCGCCCCACTCCCAAATTCAATCAGGCTGAACTTGTTAAAGCCTACTCTTCTTTTCCTGGTCCCTACAAGTGAAACACTTTTTCTCCATCAACCCTACCAATTAGACTCAACCCAAAACCAATATTGAACTCTACCTGACCCAGTTCACCTATCCACCCACTGTGATCCACTCAAACTGGCCCCAAATCACACCTTGTTAACTTTCCAGAATTTCCAGAATTTCCTAAATTTCATAACCTTGAACCTGGCTTCACCATCACTCCCCAAATCGCTCGACAAAGAAACCAACCTTACACCCACAATAAAGAACCACACTCCACTACCTAAAAACTGGACTTTATAATCCTTCCTGCCAGCAAAGACTCCACATTGTGGCTATGAACAACAAGGATTATGTGTGGAGGATCTCTGTCAGCTGTCCACCTACGAACCCTGTCACTGTGACCCCATTCCAGGACCTCTGACAGGGGCTCCAGTTCCTCTTCAAATCCTTAGGTCTGTCCTACTGTATATATATATACATATATATATATACCAGGGTGTCCCAAAATAATGTATACACTCTTTGAAACTAAACATTTCTTTAATGAAAGGGGTTAGAAATACAATTTTAGTGGTGTTAGGTGCCTGACGGTCCGACTTATGGTGGATGTTCAAACTGGTGTCTGTCCATCGCAATACACCGTTGATAATGACTTATGACTGAGCGACGTGCCAACTTCATTGTTTCCAATGGAATAGCATCACAGGCTTGCTCAATTTCCTCTCTAAGATCATCCAGTGTATCTGGTCTCGCAGCGTAAACTGTGTTCTTGAGAGTACCCCACAGAAAGAGGTCTAGAGGAGTTCAATCTGGAGATCGAGCGGGTACTCCACACTCCCTCTTCGTCCTATCCATATGGCAGGGAATGTACAACTGAGAAATGCCCTCACATCCAGGTGAAAGTGAGGTGGTGCCCCATACTGTTGAAAGTAATAATCTTCATTTGCAAACATAGTGCTAAGACCAGGACACTGCTTCTGCAGATCCCAGTCTCACAAGAGCATTTCCTCATAAGATTTCTTCAGGGATTGTGTGTATGCCTGGATTACTGCATCAACACTCTGATTGTATGTACTTTTTCGTCTGCTAAGTCCTGTCTTCAAATTGTGCACCATTCCTTCGATTTCACACTTATCTCTGATTCTGGTAATTGTTACTCTTGTCAGTGGTGGTGTTCCAAATTCGACTCTCCAACGTCGACGTACCGCACTCACATTCTCTGTTTTCCACTAACACTTTAGCACCCATTTCTGTTGTTCAAATGATAATGCCATGTTTGCTGACAATCCTGAAACAAAAGAAAGCATTGTTATGTTTTTCACCACCTTCTACATTATTACCTATAAAAATTGTATTTCTGTCTCCTTTAATTAAAGAGATATTCTGTTTCAAAGAGTGTATACATTATTTTGGGACACCCTGTATGTATCCTCCCCCACCCCTTTCCCTCAGCCACACCATTCATTGTAGTCCTATCTTCCGCAGGCTTCATAAAACCAAACTAAGCAGAGCACCTTATTGTGGCCAGTTACTGTGCTGCAACTGAAAGAATCTCTTTGCTCTCATGCACCAACACCATCAGTGTATTATCTGTCACATGTGCTCCTATATAAGACAGCAATCGTTTTCTCGACCAACTCTCCACAGTTCCTGATCCTTTACCACCCAGCACCATGGTTGTCATTGTTGATACCATCTCACTTTGCTCTAACATTGCCAGTATTTTTCCCAGTGACCACTGACTCCAAATCATACTTCACTTTCTGGTCACCATGACCAACTATATCCTTATCCACTCACCACCACCAACTAAATCCTCACCCACAATTACTCACCTTTTTTGAAAGCATCACTACAGCAATGAGCACCTGCATGGCTCCATCCTAAGTCAACCTATTTATTGACCAACTAGAGGTATCCTTCCCACCAACCAGAATCCCAAACCCCTCACCTGGTTCAGATTCATTAATAACATCCTTATGATCTGGACTGAAGGTAAGGACACCCTGTCCACATTCCTACAGAATGTCAACACCTTATCCCCCATTTGCTTCACCTTGTCCTCTTGAACCCAACAAGCTATCTTTCTCGATACTGACGTCCACCTTAAGGATGGCTACATCAGTACCCCCACCCTCCCCAAACATACCATCCACCAACAGTATCTCCACTTTGACAGCTGCCACCCATTTCATGTGGAGAAGTAGATCCTAGCCACCTGTGATCATCACATGTATAGTGACAAGCAGTCTCTCTCCAAATATGCCGTTGAGGCCTTTACAGACTGAAATTACCCTCCCAACCTTGACCTGAAATTGATCTCCCAAGCCTCCTCGCTCCAGTCACCTACTGCTCCAACTGTCCATCCCCAAAGGAGCAGCCCCCACATGACTCAGTACTACCCAGGACTGGAGCAGCTGAATCACATTCTTTGCCAGGGTTTAAATTCTCTCTCATCATGCCCTGATATGAGGAATATCCTACCCACTATTCTCCCCACCCTTCCCACAGTGGTATCTGAATGATCATCGAACCAACACAATATCCCTGTCCATTCCTACTCCACCTGTGCTCCCAACCCCTTGGCTCCTGGCTCCTATCCCTACAGTAGATCTAGATGCAGTCCTCCCAATACAACCTATTCCAGTCTGATCACAGGCATCTTCTATCACATCAAAGGCAGGGCTAGCCTTGAAAGCAACCAAGTGACCTACAAACCAAGCTGCAGTCACTGTGCTGCTTTCTACGTGGGCATGATATTCAACAAGTTGTCTGTCCACACGAAAAGCATCTACCAAACTGTGGCCAAGAGATGGCTGCACCCCCCCAGATACTGAACATGCTGCCCAATACGATGTGCTTCACTTCAATGACTGCTTCACAGCCTGTGCTACCTGGACTCTTCCCACAGCTTTTGTGAACTTTGTAGGTGGTAACTCTTCCTACAACACACCATTCATTCTCATAACCTTCCTGGCCTCGGCCATTGGTAGTCCCTGTCCTCTAACCCCTTCCCTGTTCCAACCCCACCTCACCACTACACATGTCTTCTATTCCACCCACTGACCTACTTATCTCTGCCTCTTTGACCCCTTCCCCCAACTCGCCTACATCTCTCTGTCTCTCCTGTCCACTTCCCCCAAACAGCCTCCCAACTCTGCATCTAATAGCCCTGTCCTGTCCCCACCATGTCCCTGCTCACTCCCACAGCAACACAATTCCTGCCGTGTTATCTCTCCCCATTCTTGCCCCATGTCATCTCATTGCCCCCGCCACCCACCCGGGATTGCTGTTCTTGTCAGATGCAAGCGCAGCCCATAGCTGGGCCCGAGTTGCCATAGGCAGTAGCTGTGTGTGTGTGTGTGTGTGTGTGTGTGTGTGTGTGTGTGTGTGTGGTTTTTTTTTTTTTATTCTATCCTGGACTTAACATTGTTTATGTAAGTAATATCTTAAAATAATTTCTTATTCCACAATTTGTAGCAAAATGAACAAGTACGTGTGAAGTGCTACATTACTTATTTCTTCTACAGAACTGTCAACTTGTTCAAATTTTTAGGTTTTAACAATTTATTTTAACATTGTCATATGAAATACAATGTTCTTTTAGACAAAAGGTCTTTGATGTTTTTATATTCCAAACGAGCTGTTTGCAGGTGGTGAACTTTATAACTTTTGTTGAAACAGTTAACACCACTAATATTCTAGTGAATAATGTAACATCCTCATCATTACTTATTAGTTTGGCTATTTTTAGAATTTTGCAAGTCACACAAGGAGACCACAAGGCAAGCAGATATTTATAACTAAAAACAAAGATGCTGTAACTTACCAAACGAAAGTGTTGGTACGTTGATAGAGACAATAAAAACACACACAAATTTCAAGCTTTTGTCAGGAAAGAGGGAAGGAGAGGGAAAGACAAAAGGATGTGGGTTTTAAGGGAGAGGATAATGAGTCATCCCAATCCCGGGAGCAGAAAGACTTACCGTAGGGGGAAAAAAGGACAGGTGACGAAGGCCTTACTGGCCAAAAGCTAGTATTTGTGACAGTCTTTTTGTTGTGCCTATCTGCGACTCAGCATCTCTGTTATATGGTGAGTGGCTACTTTCCTTTTCACGATATTGTTACATTTCATCTTGGATTTTCCATTGTTTGACTTTTCATGATATTTTATTTGTTCTTAAATATGTTTCTCTTTTTATTTCTAATTCCCTACTACTCACTAATGCAAATATGAATTCTTAGTTACTGATCTTGTTAAAATTAAGAAAAATTACAAATTGAATTGTTTTCATTTTATGTATTTTACCCATCATTGAAATGCTCATAGAACATGTGCCATTGTTTAAAAGTTTGTGTTGAATGGAAATCTGTGTGTCACACAAGCATGCTATCACAGAGCCACATCGGCTGTCAAAAAGTTGACTTGGATTTATAGCATTAAAGGTGCTCAGAAAACTTAGTCGATTTTCTCAAGAATTTTTGAGAATTGCATTGAACTACCTGCAAAGATTGATATTTCATTTCTGAACTATAGATACCATAAATATAAAAAGTTACAATAATCCAATTGCTCTTTGTTCTTGTCAGTGAATGTTTCATTAAGAATTTTGGATTCTAACACATTTCAAAGTAAACCATATCAAAACCAACACTTATTTGAGTTTATAAAATATTGCATCCGAATTGTTCCACTTAACATGTAAATAAGAGTTTGTTCTCTCTGTAGCTCAATCATGTTCAGATTTTCTGTGAACAGATTCGCTCATTATAGTTCTACCTGTTTATAGAGGTTTCTGACAGATCAGAGTAAGGTGGTGGTGTGCCTCCCCCCCACTAACAGTTATCTCTTCTCTGTGCTTCAGTAAGAATTTGTAATTATGTGCATGAAGACTCATTTACAGCTCTTGCCATCCTGCAAATTTAACATATTCTTCAAGTGTTTAACTGATGTGTCCTGATTTCTGGGTTGATTCTACCTTTACTGTGTCACAACTGTTTGTTTCTGGTTACTTGCAGGTTTTAAGCCTTTCATTTGACTTTATTGTCTAACTGCAACAGACTTTACATGGGTTATGCTTACAGGGAAGTAATCTTGCCTCATATTGAAAACACTTTCAACCCATTGCCGGCAGCCTAACTACAGGGTGTTACAAAAAGGTACGGCCAAACTTTCAGGAAACATTCCTCACACACAAATAAACAAAAGAAGTTATGTGGACATGTGTCCGGAAATGCTTAATTTCCATGTTAGAGCTCATTTTAGTTTCGTCAGTATGTACTGTACTTCCGCGATTCACCGCCAGTTGGCCCAATTGAAGGAAGGTAATGTTGACTTCGGTGCTTGTGTTGACATGCAACTCATTGCTCTACAGTACTAGCATCAAGCACATCAGTACGTAAAATCAACAGGTTAGTGTTCATCACGAATGTGGTTTTGCAGTCAGTGCAATGTTTACAAATGCGGAGTTCGCAGATGCCCATTTGATGTATGGATTAGTACGGGACAATAGCCGTGGCGCAGTACGTTTGTATCGAGACAGATTTCCAGATCGAAGGTGTCCTGACAGGAAGACGTTCGAAGCAATTGATAGGCATCTTAGGGAGCACGGAACATTCCAGCCTATGACTCGCGACTGGGGAAGACCTAGAACGACGAGGACACCTGCAATGGACGAGGCAATTCTTTGTGCAGTTGACGATAACTCTAATGTCAGCGTCAGAGAAGTTGCTGCTGTACAAGGTAACATTGGCCACGTCACTGTATGGAGAGTGCTACAGGAGAACCAGTTGTTTCCGTACCATGTACAGCGTTTGCAGGCACTATCAGCAGCTGATTGGCCTCCACGGGTACACTTCTGCGAATGGTTCATCCAACAATGTGTCAATCCTCATTTCAGTGCAAATGTTCTCTTTACGGACGAGGCTTCATTCCAATGTGATACAACATACTGACGAAACTAAAATGAGCTCTAACATGGAAATTAAGTGTTTCCGGACACATGTCCACATAACATCTTTTCTTTATTTGTGTGTGAGGAATGTTTCCTGAAAGTTTGGCCGTACCTTTTTGTAACACCCTGTATATCAAGGACGCAAACCACATTCATCATCAGCTCTTCACCATCTTACCCCAGTACCATCTGAATCCCGCCCTCCACATGAACCTGCAGCACTTTTGTGTGTGTGTGTGGGAGGGAGGGGGGGGGGGGGGCTGAGCTATTGTAGCCTTTCTTCTCTCCCAGGCTGCATGCCCTTCCCCATATCCGCTCCTTCCCATCTTAGCTCTTCCTCATATCTGCTCCTTCCCATCTTAGAGCTCTTCCCACTCCTGTCCCCCTTCCCCCCCCCCTTTTTTCTCTGCTTTTTCTGGTCCTCTTGGGTTGTACCTCCATTTTTAAATGGTTTCCATAGTACACACCGTGTGAAGAAGAACTCCTTCCCTAGCGTCTCTGGTGCAGGTTGCTCTCCCCCTTCCATCCTTCCTCCTTTCCTTCCCCGCCGTTGCTCCCCCCCCCCCTCCCCGTCCGCCCTCCCTTGCCAAGTCACCAGCATGGTAGCCAGTCCATGTGGTGGGGCTGTTGCTTTCTATCCATCTTGCCAAGCCCACTGACAACACAGGGATTGCACTTCTGGTACCTGAGCTGCCATTACCTTGTGTAAGCCTATAGTTCAATTCTTTTATCTTGGCGGCTCGCGCATGCCCACCCAGACGCGGGAGATTGCTGCGTTGCCAGTTGCACACGACGCATGCGCCAATAGAAGCAGCGCCATAGTATAGCATAGTTCACAAGCTTACGTGTAGGGGGGAGCGCGCAGTTCATGAAGTAAAGCAACCACAGCCGCATTAACCCTTTCGCTGCTACGAAGACGTGCTCCCTGCATTCCGCGCTGTGCGCGATTTTGTCACTGCACTGCTCGCCTGTGCGGACACATCGTGTTCTGACTGCTTTGACACTCTTATCAATCGATTCCACAAAAACTATTTGGCCCAAAAATTAGATTTTTACACATCTTCTTGACTGATACCTTCCCCCCATAAATGACTTAATTTTGTTTCGATGTTCAACGCAGTTATTATGCAGCATTAAATATAGTAAACCATTGCACGAAATTTTGAAGAGTTTGCAGAGGTAAAAGTCCATAGAGTATACTTTCCGTATGGTCGATTTTAGTTGCCACAATGTTGAGAATGAAATGTGGACAAGATACCTAAATTTCATATAAAATGTACTGTATAACAATAGCTCATTTAAGTACCACATAGGTGTCGTATGTAATATTGAGAAATATTCTGTCTTTCGCGACTGTTTTATTTACACTGAGCACGTTTGGCTTTATTTTAAAGCACTTCAATCAATCAAAAGGAAGTAGACAAAATACATTAAACAAAACTGTGGACTTACAAAAACATTAGGACTTGAATAGACCGTCTATCAGAGAAGTGCTCTGAGCTATGTCAAATATAATTTTTGTGTGTGGCACACACAAACATCATTTATTTGCTAAAACACTGATCTGCCAACACAAACGTTGAATATTGTGTTACCGCAGCACAAAACTACGAAAGGTGACTTGGCAATGGAGGAGACAATATACTGTCCACTGAAGATGCTTCAAAAGAGATAAACGCGTCTCGTCTAAATAAGTCCCTTATTACAGTTGCAGAAAAGGAATATATTTCAGTAACATTGGTAAAACTGTGACTGTGGAACAAAAACGAGAAAGAGGACATGAGTACCATTGTGTATGTGCCATACCTTTCCTTGATTGAAGTGCTTTAAAATAAAGCCAAACGCGTCCGGTGTAAATAATACTTTTATTACAGTCGCGAAAGACGGAATATTTCTCAATATTACATACGACACCTATGTCGTACTTAAATTAAATGAGATATTGTTATACAGTAAATTTTATATGATATTTAGGTATCTTGTCCACATTTCATTCTCAATATTGTGGCAACTAAAATCGACCATTCGGAAAGTATACGCTATGGACTTCTACCTCTGCAAACTCTTCAAAATTTCGTGCAATGGTTTACTACATTTAATGCTGCATAATAACTGCATTGAACATCGAAACAAAATTGAGTCATTTATGGGGGGGAAGGTATCAGTCAAGAAGACGTGTAAAAATCAAATTTTTGGGCCAAATAGCTTTTGTGAAATCGAATGATAAGTGTGTCAAAGCAGTGGGAACGCCATGTGTCTGCACAGGCGAGCAGTGCGGTGATGACAAAATCGCGCACAGCGCGGAATGCGGAGAGCACGTGTCTGCAGCAGCGAAAGGGTTAATGAAGAGACAAAGCACTAGAAATTTCAAAAAATTGCATTCAAACGAATATAATTCGTGAAGTAAGGCACTTCGATATTGTTTTTAAATAATGAAAATATTAAGCACCACATAAGGTTTGAACTCGTAACCTATTGTGTAGTAGCCCAACACCTTAACTGTTACGCTAACGCACCTCATCTGGTTCTATAACGCCATGAGGACTATAACACGTCACGCAAAGTACTGACAAACACTGTTGGTATGACTATGAATTACTCACACTTCGTCGAAGTACAATAGAAAATATACAGTTACCGCTGTTCTTTATTGCGAAAAAGCGGTTCGTGAGAGTGATTAAACACCTTTCCTTGCTATCGCCTGAATTAGGAGTCTTATTGCTTGTTTGGTTTAATTAATTAATAGAATATGAAGCAATTGGTATAAAGAAAGCTTTTTCCAAACTTTCTATAAAAGAATGTCTGCTATCAAGACATTGCTTTTGTTCTATTACGTTTCTAAAACTGAAGACACTCGTCCATGCTCTGCACTGCAGTCGAGATGTGGCAACGTCGTTCTCTGTTCATTGGCTGACTGTGTTTTGTGACGTCAGATGCGCAGAACGAACCTAAACTCGGCCGCCAACATATATGACGCGCACTTTAGTAGTGGTCGCTCATCTTTTTCGGGGAATTAGAACTCCCAGCAATGACTGCCGTGTCAGGAGGCCCTTGCTGCAGCTGGGTGGGGCGAGCCCCTGATCGGAGTGGGTGACACCAGGGCGGAAGCTTTGCACGTGAAGCATGCTAAGCTTCCTACTTCTGACCACTCTTCTTCAACTGTCTCATCAAAAAGGAAAAGTTCTCTGTCTGCTCTCATTCTTGCTGCCTCAGCCCTCCCCTCTCTGGTCACCCCCTGGGAGGCAGGCCAGGCCAGCCGGCTTGGGATGAAATCCTTTCCCTGTTACTTGGTTTGTTTCAGGACGGGTGGGGAGACTTTCACCACTACCAAACTGTTCTTTTTTAGTCGAACACACAGAAAATTTGGTGAAGTAGACTCACTCGGTTAGATGTGATCTGTTTCCCTAATGATTAAAACATTTTCTCCCAGTCAATCAACTTCTCTTTGTGCTGGCAAACACTTAGGAGACATCCCAGTGAACTTCACTCCTCACAATTTCTTAAGTACGAGTCAGGGTGTTACCTTCCATAGGGACCTCCTCCTTCAATCTGACAGGAACCGGGACTAATCTAGCATGGCATGGTGTTCATTTCATCAGAGTCCAGAGAAGTCGTAAGGGCAATCTTATTGACACTGGCACTTTGATTCTGGCTTTTGAGGAGGTACCCTTCCGGAAAAAGACAGGGCTATGGTTTACTGTTGCAACTTATAGCCTTATACCCCACCCCCCATTCACCATTTCTAATGCCTCTGTTATGGTCACGTGCCTTCACAATGTGACACGAATCCTATTTGCAGCAACTGTGGCCACCCTCTCTATCCGAAGAGTCATTTGCACCCCACCACCTGAGTGTGTGAACTGTTCTGGCTCACACTGTTCTCACTCAAACACAGTGCCCACACAAGAATCTGCCAACAGCAAAATGTGCTAAATGCGTTAGGATGAAGGCTATGTAAAACTTCATAACAAGAAACTGCTTCCAATGAGCTTGACATCACAACAGTTTACATCAGGTTTGTTTGAGCAATTGACAGCGGGCTCATGCACATGCACATGTGCAGTTCTGTTACATATGGGCAGTACCTTCTCCCTCTTTGTGGCTGCTTGAAGTTCTGCTGTTAGCTGTATCAGCAAGAGCAACAAGCAGCCAGATGTTACCCGGAAAAAATTTTGTGTTGCACCCAAGATGCCAGATTTGTGAATGAATGCACAGAGCTGTCAAAGTTGTAGTGGGGAGGAGGGTACTCTCCTTTGTTTACATTTAGTGTTTTTGATGTTTCCTCCTTGTTTACAACTCTCACCTCACATGAAAACAAAATGGATTTCTGTGGCTGGGAACTATCAAGTTAATTAAAATAAATTCACATAATTATGGAAGGCTAAATTTTGTGATTAGTTTCAGTTTTCTGATTTTATTTTATTTCCAGACTGTAAACAACAACAATTAGAAGTTTAGTTTCACTAAATTCAACTGCCTCGCACATCATTCAAATATCTGTTCAGTGCAGTGCCGTGATATGTCTATGGACTCAAATGGAATACTTCCCGACCCCACAAGGAACTCCTTGAAAAACAGCCAGCTAATCTGTATCCTGGTAAAGGAAGCCTCTGAATTGTCAAATTATTTAAGTGGTGCTCCAACATACCAATAATTTCAGAGTCAACATCTATAAGCAGTTCACTAACTTGATCTCTAATGCTTCTTATATTTTGATGAAATATACTAATTCCTTCTCGACTTGGAAGCCCTTAGTTAGAGGGACTTCCTTTTAGCAGGTATATCTATCAGCTGACTTCAATCTAAAAAAAGGTGCAGCTGTAACACCAACTACTACAGGAATTTTTCCATGAGTGATCCCACCACCACCCACTACACTGTCACCTATAAGCTTTGCCAGCCTCCCCTTCGCATACCTATTGAGGTGCAGGCCATGCCTGGTTCCTCTGGACACAGACTGCAGGGAGCAATACATAGAGTGCAATCTTGGCTCTGCTCATGGCTTCCCATTTTCACCTGCCAAAACATGTGTTATGAATTTCTGCCATCACCATACAGTGCTTCCCCATCTGAATCTGTACCTTGATCACCTCAGTGTGGTGGATTCTCATTGTTCCTTGTGACTGGTCTTTGATGCCTGATTGAGATGGCTGCCCCATCTCCGTCAACTAAAGCAGACATGTTAGTCACAATTCAGTGCTCTTCGATGCTTCAGCAGTACCAGCTGGGGCATGGAATGCTCTACTGTGGTATGGCTCCACAAAGCATTGGCCCAGTCTGTTCTAGATTATGGGTGTCTTGCTTACCGGTCGATGGCACCTCCAACATTACAGATGATGGACACAATATACCATTTGGGATACGGCTGGCAACTGGCACATTTCAGACAAGCCCCACGATCAACCTACTAGCGGAAGCAGGGGTCCCACTGTTGTGTGTTCTGCACCAACAATAGTTGATTGGTTATGCGTTAGACATCTGTTGCACCCTGGAGCACACAAAACTACTATTTCCTGTTTCCAGATACAGAGATCCACCTCCCACAATGGGAGCCCAGGTCTTCACTTGTGGTCACCATCCACATCCTGTCCCTTTTTTCAGAACTCCAGCTTTCTGCTCTACTGCCTCTTTTGTAGCTCCACTCATGTGCACCACCGTGGTGCATCCCCGTCCACAGCTCTGTCTTGAACTCTGACAAGGTCTGAAATATCCAGATCCACCTGAGGCCCCCCACTGTCAATTCTTCTCCATTCTCGGCATGTTTCAGGATTCGGAGTAGTCTATACTGATGGCTTAATAGTTTCCAGTCATGCTGGCTTTGCTTACATCCACGTGGGATGTAATGAACTCTGCTCCTTGCCAGATGGCTGCAGTGTTCTCACTGTAGAGTTGGTAGCCATCTGTCATACTCTTGAGGATATCTGTTCATGCATCGGTGGTCCTTCCTCATCTATAGCAACTGCTTGAGCAGTTTGCAAGCTCTTGACCAGTGTTACTCTCACCATCCATTAGTCCCAGGATTCCCTTTTTGCTGTCAAGCAGTGTGAACACTCCGTGGTCCCTGTCTGGACCCCTGGTCACATTGGGATCCCGGAGAATGAACTTGCTGGCAGGCTGGCCAAATTGGCTACTGGAAAACCACCTCTTGAGATCAGTATTCTGGCGCTGGACCTTGGATCGGTATTATGGTGTCAAGTTCTGAGGATTTGGAACACGGAGTAGCATACTCTGACTTCGATGAACAAAACCCAGGCAATTAAGGAGACCATGAATTTGTGGAGATCCTCGATGCGGGCCTATCGCAAGGATTCTATCGTTCTTTGCCAGCTCCACATAGGCCACACTTGGCTGACTCGTGGCCATCTCCTCCATCACAAGGATCCATCACACTCTCACTGTGGTGCCTGTTTGGTAGCAGTCCACATTTAGCTGGACTTTCTTAATCTCTCTGTGCTACAATGGATTTTCCTGACTCACTACCCTGTTGTTAGCAGACGATGCCTCAGCGGCGGACCTGGCTTTGTGGGTTATTCGTGAAGGGGGTTTTCACCAACCTCTCTAAGAGTAGGCGCCTCAGCTTTGTCAGCCCATTGAGGGTTTGGCAGGATGTCCTGTTGCTCCCTCCGCCCCAAATGGGCAACATCTGTCTGAGCTTGGTGGTCTTCCCCAGTACTCACCCTACCCATGCTTTTGCTCTTTTTCCTCCTCCTCACATGTTCTGTTTGACTTGGCATTTTCCTGTGGTTCTGTTGCCTGTCCATGTCACAAATCATTTCTGGGTATTGTTGGGTGGGGTGCTTCTGGTAAGTTGTGGTGGTGGGGGGGCGGGGGGAGGGGGGAGAGTGATATGTCCCCATTCACACTTTGTCTTTTGGGGCTTTTGGCTCCTCCCTGAACAGGGCACCTTATCTTCATTCCTTCATTTCCCCCCTTTTCTTCTTCCTTGTTCTGTCTCTCAGCTTTATTGACATTCGGTACATCTTGAGGTTTTCTTTCCATGGGTTTCACACACTAGACCTTTCTTTGTTATGTAATTTTGTTGACTTACCTATTCCAGCTAAGTGGGACTGATGACCTCTTAGTTTATTCTCTTTAATCATTAAACCAACCAACCACCTGTATCCTTGGTTTGCCACTGTCAATGCCACCTCCCTGTACACTGATATCTCCCACAGCCATGTTTTATAGTAGTAAATCTCCCACTGTCTTGCCCACCCCATACCCACTACCTCATTCCTTATACATTGACCAGTTAAGATATATCCTTAACTACAACTAATCCTTTGAGGGGAAATTTTCCAGGGCTCCACCAACATCTCCATCCATTTAGACCTCATCAACCATCAACAGTACCTCCAGTGCAATAGCTGTGATTTCTTCCTCACTTAGCAGTGTCTCTTCCATACAGTGAAGCCACCTGCACACTGCCTTAATGAGTAGTCCTGTTCCCAGTATGCTCAAGGTCTCACTGAGACCTGCACAGACAAGCTTTTGTCCTTCAAATCTAGTCCATAAACATATTTTCTGTGCCGTGTCCACAGATGTTTCTAATCATCCAGATACACCACCAACCACTGCACAGAACCATCCTTCCATTACCCGATGTCACTCAGATTGGAACAACTTAACCACATCCCCTGCCAGAGCATTGTCTACGTTTCATCATACTCTGAAATGAGGAAAATTCTTCCAACCTCTCCCAAAGCAGCATTCTCCCACCCACTTAATCTAAATACATCCTGGTCCACTGTTATGCCACAGCCAAGCCCAATCAAATGACTTATGAGTTGCCAAAATCAGTTGCCATGGGCAAGTCACATCCACCACCACCAACACCCATAGCTATCTTTTCCCTACAGTGTGCAGAAGTCACTACTGCTCCACACATGTGACAATTCTTTCTTCGTATCACAGAACAATGGCTGGATGGGGACTGGAACTCCACCATTGAATGTTCAAGGTGTGGAGATAGATAGCCGGAACTGATGAGTCGTGGTGTGCAGGAATGGCATGGTTAAAGTGTATCAAAAACCACACAAGGTGATGCTCACCAAGAGGTTACCAATCAGATAAATAGAGGACGTTACATGGACTACATCAGCCATTCTCTCTCTCATATGAACAATACAGCAGCTAACTGTCTCGTTACGTGCCTCTGTTAGTTTGCGTACCCACCCATCAGACAACCTATACTTTAGAGCAATATATGACCCTATTGTTCCTGTAATGCATCAAAGTAGATTGAGAAATATTACAAAGACATTTGAAACACCATCAAATATAGTTCCTAACCATTGCCGTAAGCTGTGTATGACAGCTTTGTGGTTGCAGAATCAGGATGACTGTCCACTGTTTTCAGTATCTCTATAACTACTTCCAACTGGTTTCATATATCAGTTCACAGATCGAATGAAGCAAGGGCTTATCATCTCCAATGCGAATATACAAAGTAAAGTACCTTCTGATTGAGGGCAGCAAAAGTACACTGTGCAACAAGATTAAAGGGCTACTGTTTTGAAGTCCAGTCATTTTTTCCCCCATTGTGATACAGAAGTACAAAATTTGACTTGAAAGTGCCTCCTACCTTCCTCTGCAGTGGTGCAAAAACGTTGTGCCCTGTAACATTACCCTCGAGTAAAACTTCAAACAGTAAGGTATCGATACATGTGAAAAAATAGCCAGAACTCACAATTTTCTGTGAGATGTATTCTCCCAATATCACACAGAGGGAAGGTCTTTACACCTCCTCTTATGCATGTCTCACCCCTTCTCCAGATGCTTCTGCACTGACCAGGGAGGGGGTGGGGATCAGAAAAATGGTGCACAGAGTTAAAATCATGCCATTTTCTTATGGGTGACTGAGGAAAACATTTCGGACATAGCACTGCTCAGAACTGACACAAAAAGGCTCAGGATGTGTCATAAAGGGCATGAATCAAACCATCCCATTCCTTGGGGTGTTCATTTTCACACATTTTGTGTCCAAAATTGACAGTTTGCAGTTTGATGTACAACAGGATGACATTCTTGACAACATTTGACACTGCTGACAAACCCTCCCCCCATCCCAGATGATTCAATCCTTTTCTAAGGACTGCACAGGGCTGCAACCCCATTGAATGCGATATGACACCTTGAATGTGTAGGGTGACCATAGTTTTTTCTTACTGTACAAGGTGAAACCATTAGGGTCCATTCAGAACCATTCAATAAATCTGAACATGATATGAAGCAGAAAAGTTTATCTATCCCTTTTCATCTTTCTTTTTTCATCTCACCGTCCTGTGGTTTGTGGGTGGGGAGGTGAGGGGATTATGAAGTTGACACTATTGAAACATGTGTGAATAAAATGCCATGTCTCAGATTTCATGTGCAGCTGCTAGTGTAGAGAGGGTTACCTGTCCTGTTGGTGGGTAGGGATCGGTGGATGGGTGTCTCTCTACAAAGACATTTTTAAAGTGCCCAACAAAGGTGCGCGCAGGTGGCATCAAGAGTGTTGCTGAATGGAGTTTATTAGAGGGATCCTTTGCTGTTGTATTCACATGTGTATCAGCGTCGCACACCCTTGCTGTGCACATGCCACAGGAGGGTGTGAAAAAAGGATATATGGAAAAGCATAAACACCCTCTTCTGCTTTAGGTTATGTCTAAATCCCATTGTATGATTTTGAACAGTTCCCAGTGGTTGCATAACTACACTCCAAAGGTGTGAGATCATGTTCAATGGGTTGAAACCCCATGATGCCCTTAGCGAAGAATTGGATCTCTTGGGGGAGGGGCTGGGAAAGCAGCAGTGTCAAAAGTTGTCAAGAACATTGTACTGTTGCGCACTGCAGATGCAGACTGTCGTTTTCTGCTGTGAAATATGTGAACAGAAATGCTTCGAGGGAAGGGATGGATTCAGTTATGTCCTGTAACACATCTTTAGGCCTTTTCGTCTCATCTCTGAGCAGTGGTGTATCCAGGATGTTTTCCTGGCCACCCATAAGAAAAGTGCACATTTTTAATGCTGGATGTCGCTGTTCTGACACATGTCACAGAAGTGTCAGGAGGAGGAGTGGAGATGTGGGTAAGGGGAGGTGTGACAACCTCCCCATAGTGTGACACATCCCCTGACACCATTAAGCCACGATACGCATCATATAAGCTTCTGAGCTCTGGCTTTCTTTTAGTACATACCGAGCATGTGGGTGATGTTGCAGGGTACCATGTTTTGCAACAGTACGGAGGAATGCTGTAGTGATGTTCAGGCCAAATTTCGAACTTCTGTGTCACAATGGGAGAAAATTATGGGATTTCAAAAAAGTGGTTCTTTTTGTTATACTGTGTACTTGTCTATGTAGGTTTTTGGCTACATTTCAATTGTGGCTACAGATATATTAAAAAGTTATTGGTAATGAGAACTGCTGCTGCACCAGTCTGTTGCTCCCTCCTATATCAGGCAGTTCATGTTGTTGATGCAGTAACTATAGAAGAGAGGGTCAAATAGGGAAGCTGAAATGTAGTTTTTTGTAAAAGGGCGTTTTGTTGCTGTGTAATTGTTTCATTAGTAATTATAAAAAGATATATGTACATGTAAGAACATAAGATTTATGTGACCAGAGCCATTAAGCTATAATTCCTACATAAAACACAAACCAGAATCTCCAATAACTGTGACAAAATGTATGAAATACTGGAAGCATCTGAATAGTTATTCACTCTGCTGAGGATATTGTAGTGAAACAACAGACCTGCAAATTCCAGCTTAATTTACTAATTCAAATTTTACATTTTACAGATGTCCAGTGTTTACAAGAGGTACTCCAGGATCCAGCAAAAACTCTTAAACCAGATTGTCAGGAGATGTTGACGAAAAGAATAGAGATGTTCAGAAATGCTGCCTTGGTATGTTACTAATACTTGTATATCTGTGTCTATGCAATCTGTGTTTCAAAACAAAAAAATCAATTGAGAAAACTAAAACTATGAGGTAGGACAAAAAATTTAGTACTGCTGATATCTATGCTACTATATAAACACAAGCTGTTGTGTAACGTTATTACCAAAGATCTCAAAAAGTTCTTGGCTGATATACTTAAAATGTTTACACGTTACTAATAAAGTATAACAGGGAGACATTGTTACCAAAACATCTCGAGAAGTTGTTGATCATCTTACTTCAAATCTTTACATGATACTTTAATAAATTTAAGATGGGCACAGGTTATATATATTTCTATAAACAACAGAGATGCTGTAACTTACTAAACGAGAAAGTGCTGGTATGTTGATAGACACAATAAAAAACACACAAATTTCAAGCTTTCGCAACCCGAGGTTGCTTCATCAGGAAAGAGGGAAGGAGAGGGAAAGACGAAAGGATGTGGGTTTTAAGGGAGAGGGTAAGGAGTCATTCCAATCCCGGGAGCGAAAAGACTTACCTTAGGGGGGGAAAAGGACAGATATACACTCGTGCCCCCCCCCCCCCCCCCCCCACACACACACACATGTATATATATACAGACACAGGCAGACACATGTAAATGCAAAGAGGTTGGGCAGAGATGTCAGTCGAGGCGGAAGTACAGAGGCAAAGATGTTTTTGAGTGACAGGTGAGGTACGAGGGACGGCAACTTGAAATTAGCGGAGGTTGAGGCCTCGTGGGTAACGGGAAGAGAGAATATATTGAAGGGCAAGTTCCTGTCTCCGGAGTTCTGATAGGTTGGTGTCAGTGGGAAGTATCCAGATAACCTGGATGGTGTAACACTGTGCCAAGATGTGCTGGCCGTGCACCAAGGCATGTTTAGCCACAGGGTGATCCTCATTACCAACAAACACTGTGTGCCTGTGTCCGTTCATGTGAATGGACAATTTGTTGCTGGTCATTCCCACATAGAAGATTTCACAGTGTAGGCATGTCAGGGAATTTACACCATTAGACAAATTTTATTTAAAACTATGCAAAATACTGTCACTGAAGCTACTGTCCTCAGTGATGTAGCAGAAGGAGACATCCCGCAACCCCATATACAAATGATTCCTACTGATTTACTCAAACATTTTAAGCGACTTCAATTCCCAGTCAAGGCTTTGTTGGCAATAACAATAAACAAGGCTCAAGGTCAGAGAGAGGGGGGAAGAGGACATGGACAGAGAGAGGGGGTGGAGGTGGCGGAGAGAGGGGGGGGGGGAAGGAGATTAGGATTTCCCATAGATGTTTAGCAGTTTTGAAGCATTGCCAGGACCACTGATACTCATGTAAAAGTATACAACACTGTCATAGCTTTCAGAACAATTAGTTTCTTCCTCAGGGTAGTGAGAGGGGTAGGTTGGGAAAGATTAAAAAAGAGGGCCAGAGCACTCTGATCAGTGAATGAGAGGATCCCACCAATGTATAGGCAATTTTTGTTTATACATTTAACAGAAGTCATAAGATGCCAGAAAATAAGCATAAACATGAGTAAAACATACTGATACAACATGAAATGAATTCTTAGGTTAGAAAAATTCGATTGCTAACTCTTTAATGAGAATCCCCTACGGTGTAATTTCTAGTAGTAGTAATCAGTGTGGCAAAGACCTTCCTAAGAGATCAGAACAGTGAGAATTTTTTTTAAACAGCAGGGGCATGTAAACATACTAAAGTCTAGAATGATGACCAGCATATTGTTATTTAAGATGTTAGGCTGTGTGTCATCTAACTGAGAACGCGATATCTTCTATACATTTTATTTTTGTTTTCGTTGTCTGTGCAGTCTGTGTTTGGGTTTGTTAACTACCGGAAATCGCATGACCATTATATCGCAATAATTTTTATTTGATGCTTTGGCTGGATACCTTTTCTGTTTCTATAAATGTGAAGTAGCCTAATAGTAAATACAAGGGCTATCTAGAAAGTAACAGACATTAATAAAAAATTAACAATATGCAAAAACGAAATTTTATTGTAACAGGTTTGTCAGTACCATCTGTAGAAATGTGCCACTTGAAATTGGATTTTGGGAACCCACCTAGCACAAAAATTGTGGTAATCAAGCTTGTCCACTACAATTTCATGCACCAAACTCCATGAAATTTTTGGGAAAATGTGAATGTTCCATAATTGCGAAATAAGGATTTTCAGAAATTCTGTCTTTGATTTTCATCACTAGTTCATCGGTCATTGTGCTAGTCCTACCATTCTGGTCCCCACTGTGAACATTGGTAGGACCATTTTAAAATCAGTGCACAATTGGCTCACTCAATTTTCACTCGTTATTTCTTTTCCATACACATCACAAAGGTCACAATAAATTTTAGTTGGTTTGCAGTTTTTTGCCAACAAAAGCCTAGTCACAGAACGCGCCTCATACGTGGTGGGATTTTCTATTGCAGTGCACATTTTAACACATCACAGAAAGCAAAGTAGCAGACACAACCACATGCTACCACGGCTGGATGCTTGCTGATTTTAGAAACATTGTGGCATCAAGATGGCAGATGCAGCCCCACCCACTACCACAATAGATCAAAATGTCTGTTACTTTCTGGATAGTCCTCGTAGTTTGTGAACTGTGTAAACTACATTCTGTATGTGTTCTTATTTTAACTGTTTGTATGTTATGTACTTGAGATGGAAATGAGAAACCAGCGTGGCATTTGACAAGTGTAAAAAACCACCTAAATATTACGCTCAGTCTGGCTAGTGTACCATACCATCAGTGATCAGTAATCAAGCATATGCATTCAGTACAGTTCTGTCTCACTTCCTCGTCACAAGTAATCACACCCTGTGTTAAGCTATGTGAACTTCACTTGCATTTTCAGATGTGAGGGTGGTTTGAAAAGTTCTCGGAATGGAATAGAAAAAAAGTACTTACAGCACTGAAACTATTTTTATTTTTCAATGTAACCTCCTTGTAGATTAATGCACTTGGTCCAACAGTGTTCCAGTGCATTGATCCCATCTTGAAAGTGAGTTTCCTCCAGGCCTGCAAAATTGTTGTCAACTCCAGCTATCAGTTCTTCGTTTGAAACGAATCTTTGTCCACCAAGAAAAATTTTCAGTTTTGTGAAAAAATGGATGTCTGATTGAGCCATATCAGGTGAATAAGGCAGCTGTGGCAACAATTCATACCTCAGTTCATGTAATTTTGCTATGGCGGCGGCACATGTATGCGGGTGCACATTGTCTTGATGGAAGATAACTTTCTTCATGCTAAACCTGGCCTTTTTTCGTGTATCTTTTGTTGGAATTTGTTCAGGAGGTTAGCATAGTATTCTCCAGTAATTGTTTACCCAGTGGGGACATAATCTACAAACAGAATCCCCTTCGTATCCCCGAACATTGGTGCCATGACCTTTCCTGCTGAAGGAATTGTCTTTGCTTTCTTTGGTGGCAGAAAATCAGCATGTTTCCACTGCTTTGACTGTTGTTTTGTCTCATGGGTATAGTAGTGCATCGAAGTTTCATCTGTGGTCACATACTGGCACAAAAAATCTTGGTCGTTTCTCCTAAAATGGGCCAAACATTGTTCCAATACGTCTAGTGTCAAGAGTCATGGCACCCATCTTGCAGATAATTTTTTCATTTCTAATTCTTCACTTAAAATGTGATATACACCTTTAGATGACATCTGGCAAGCATGAGCAATTTCACACACTTTCAGCTGGCAATCATCCATGACCATTTTGTGCACTTTTGCATTGATTTCTGGAGTAGTGACACATCTTGGCTGACCACTGCGTGGATCATCATCTAAGCTGCCTTGACCAAATTTAAATTTAAATTCATTTGTCCACTTGGCAACAGTTGTAATGAAGGAGCAAAGCCCCCAGTGTATTCTGGAAATCGGCATGAATGTCATTTGCTTTCATACGTTTCTTTATGAAGTCACTACGCGGGAACAACAACAGAGCCATATCACCACCACAGCTCTCTTCCAAGAGCACTGATGTGGCATGTGTTTACAGACAACAGTCCAATGAGTATCATGTGAACAACTTGTTGCGCTAGTGCTGACCTCTCGTTGTGATTCTGAGAACTTTTCAATCCACCCTCATGTAATGCGACATTCACTGTTCTCTTGAGGAAGAAGATTTAATTGTTAATGGCTCTAACCAAGCATAGTTTCCACTTCCACAAATCATTACAGTAACAGTGTGGGAATTGTTTATGTACCAAATCCACACGATTTTCTTGGAAATATGCATTGTAACCTGCAAGGAGTACAAAATGCTTATGAGAAAATCAGCCATGCTGCTGATACTTCCAGTATAAATGTAGTAAACCAGTATCACTATTGTTATCTTTCAGCTACAGTTACAAAATTTCTGACAACACTTTATGAATATGTAAAATTGCAAGTTGACAATGTATGAGATTCACTTAAAAGCTGTAGATTTGCCCATCAGTGATGGGGCTGGGGGGAGGGGGTGTTAGTAACATAGATTATTTGCAGAATTTATCAGACAGAATTATGCCATAAGAAATTTGTGTGTGTGTGTGTGTGTGTGTGTGTGTGTGTGTGTGTGTGTGTGTGCGTGCGTGCGTGCGTGCGTGCGCGCGCGCGCGTGCTGGGTTGGTGGATGGAACAGGTCTTGCATGTGGGTCTTCCACACGGGTATGATCCCTGTAGCAGGGGACGGGGATGGGACTGGCATAGGGATAGACTAGGATGTTGTGGAGGTTGGGGGGGGGGGTGTCAGAACACTACTTTTGGAGGGGATGGAAGCATCTTGGGTAGGATGTACCTCATTTCAGGGCATGATGATCCCTGTGGCAGGGGATTAGGGATGGGAGTAGCACAAGGATGGACTAGAATGTTGTGAAGGTTGGGTGGGCGGCAGAACACTACTTTGGGAGGGGATGGAAGTATCTTGGTTAGGATGTTCCTCATTTCAGGGCATGATAATAGGTAGTCAAAGCCCTGACAAAGGATGTGGTTCAGTTGTTCCAGTCCTGGGTGGTATTGGGTGACAAGGGGGAGTGCTTCTTTGTGGTTGGTTCTTGGGAGGGATCTGAAGTTCAGGTGTGTCTGGGGATGTGACACAGGAGATCTGTTTGTGTATTATGTCTGGGGGTCATTGCCTGTCTGCGAAGGCCTTTGTGATGCCTTCAGCATATTGGGCTAGGTAGTTCTCATCGCTGCAGATGCATCTGCTATGGGTGGCCAGGCTGTATGGGAGGGGTTTTTTAGGGTGGAAAGGGTGGCAGCCGTTAAAGTACAGGTAGCGTTGTTGGGTTTGATGTAGACTGAGGAGTGGATGGAGCCATCTGAGAGGAGGAAATCAACATCTAAGAAGGTGTCACAATGGGTGGAGGAGGACCAGATGAAGTGTGTGGGAGATAAGGTGTTGAGACTGTGGAGGAATGGGGATAAGGTGTCCTGGCCTTGGGTCTAGATTATAAAGATGTCATCAGTAAACATGAACCAGACCAGGGGTTTGGGGTTTGGGGAAGCTAAGAATATTTCCTCTAGGTGTCCCATGAAGAGGATGACACAACAGGACGGCATGCAGGTCCCATGGCTGTGCCACGAATTTGTTTGTGTGCCTTCCCTTCAAATATGAAGTAGTTATGGGTTAGGATGTAATTGGTTAGGTGTATGAGGAATGAAGTGGTGTGTTTGGAAACTGCAGGGTGTTGGGAGAGCTAGTGTTCAATTGTGGCAAGAGGGATGTTGGTGAATAAGGAGGTAGCATGTACAGTGACGAGTAGGGACCTGGAAGGTAAGGGTGTGGGAGTGGCAGAGAACCAGTGCAGGAAGTGGTTGGTATCTGTAATGTGGGAGGCTATGTTTTAGACAATTGGTTGCAGGTGTCAGTCAATAAGGGCTGACATTATTCGGTGGAAGCACTGTAACTAGTCACAATGGTGTTACACTGCCCATCCAACCTCCATAACATCCCATAGCACCCCTATGACACTCCCATCCCAAATCCCATGCCACAGGGATCATACCCTTGCAGAAAAGACGTGCCCTATTCACCCACCCAGCACCACCTACTCCAGTCCCATCATAGGCTTAACCTACTCCATCAGAGGTGGGGACACCTGTGAAAGCAACCATGTTATATACCAGCTCTGCTGCAACCACTGCACAGCATTTTACATTGGTATGACATCCAACCAGCTGTCAACTAGAATGAGTAGCCACTGCCAAAGTGTTGCCAGAAGCAGGGTGAACCACCCTGTGGCACAAAATGCAGCAGAGCACTAAATGCGAGATTTAAATGGCTACAACCAAATTTTGTCATCTGGATCCTCCCCACCAGAACTAGCTTTTCTGAGCTGCTCAGATGGGAGCTATCCTTGCATCACATCCTGTGCTCCTGTAACCTCTCTGTCCTAAACATAAGGTAACTCGCTGTCCTCCACCCCCCACCCATTAGTGTGTGTGTGTGTGTGTGTGTGTGTGTGTGTGTGTGTGTGTGTACACACCATTCACCATCCCAATACCCCCACCTAATACGTGCCAAGTAGTTTTGTGCTGCCATCTCATACCCTAATCTGTGAAATCGCATGTACAGCCATTTGCCAACTGCCCCCTCTACTTGCACTCCTAGCTAGCCCACAGACTGCTCCCACCCTCCCATGAACTGCTACACACTGCCCCACAATCCCCTCCCTGCATCCTACCACTTGCATCCTTCACCCCACCCCATCCCACCCTGCACCACCACTTCACTCCACTACACTCACAGTGGGCCAGGAAAGAGCTGGCAGTCAACTGAGCAGAATGCAGGGAGACAGGCATGTGCTGTGTGTGTGTGTGTGTGTGTGTGTGTGTGTGTGTGTGTGTGTGTGTGTTTGTTTTTCTCCTACAAACTTGAGAAGGGAAATTTTATTCCGAAAGCCAGCAAAGCATGTATCTTTTGTTCGTGTACCTGTCAACGGCACAGCACTTCTGCCTTTTGGTGAGTCGTCTCCTTTGTTCCTAAATAATGCAATTTTACTGAAACATCTAAAGATTTCTCTGCATTACAGTGAAGAAAACTGTGTGTACCATCTATTTTAAGACATTAGGTGCATCAGTTGTATATTCCAAATCAATATTGGACTCTTCTGGCAAGGAACTACTTTCTCTGTATTATCTACGTCACCTGTTCATGAAGTAATCCAGAGCTCATAATAAAGTAGTGAGCCTATTTGTTCACTTAAAGAATCCTAAGTGCTTCATAACTTCTTAATTTACAATCCCACTCCTGATGCAAAGTCCATGTAGATTTCTGTGATAGTGCCAAATGGAGTCTTAAAAGTTAGTGAATGTTTTCTTTTTTTCTCTCATGGTTTTCCAGATCTTGAAGTACTGCTGTCTGCTCACTTAGTGGAATGTTTATTTTTGTTTTACTTTTTTATTGTTGAGAACATTACTATCAGCTTTTTTTCTTTTTAACTGAAAATCAACAATACAAAAATCATGTTCTTGTAGAAATGTGCTCCTATCCAAAAGCCAAATACTGCTGGAAGTAGAATTTTTACAGCCTCCAGAAGATTTCTTATTTAAAGTTACTATGTGACTATCGATTCACAGTTTCTTTTCACCGTTCCAGGTAGTGGCACCAGAAACTATTGAAGAGTTGTATGCAACAGTTTCACGATCACCTTCAAAAACTTATTTCATGATTGTGGCCCTGACAATGATTGGTGTTATCTTCATAATGGGTCTCTCATGTGGACGTCTCACACGAAGAACTCTGTTAATGAAAAATAAGTAGTGCATTGTGTAACAGTGAATATTGTGTATGTATATATATATATCCTGTATATGTGAATTGTTTATAAATGACTGAAGACAATTTGTTTTGTAAGCGATAATGTACATATGGATGAATGTTTGGCACGGCTGAATTTTTAGTTGTTACTGTGTGTCCTGTTCCACGAACTAAATAAGACATATCAGAAGAACATTTTTGACACTGGAACTAAATCAAGTTTAAACTGTTGTTCTTTCTTACAAACATTTTTTCTTTTTGTATGCTGTAAAATTAGTATATTATTTGCATTTAGATCTTTTAATTTTCCTGTTGTAATGAATGGAGAAAATAACACCATAAGCCACTACACCAGTAGTTTGTATGCTGCAAGAAATGATGTGGACTTTTAAGTGTGTTGTATCTTACTGTAATTAAGTCATTTGTCAGTGCCATGTCTGTGTTATAGTTTCCAGTCAGTAATATGCTTACAACGAATACAGATTTTGGGTTATGAGGGTGTTAACAGGACATTTAAGAACTTGTTTCTAGAGGTAGATAATTAGAAGCTACATGAAATAATGGTGTCAGAAGGAAAGCCACTTCAGGACAAAAGAGAAGTGTGTCCCATTATGTTTTGTCTCGTGCTGTTTTCGATTCTTGGAGCAAATTGTTGTACGACTTTATATCTTTAAGGTTTTACACCAATTTGCTTCTTGGGAAGTAAGTTAAATTCAGAGTTTTGCCACAATTTCCTATACTATTTCAAATTTAAGCTGAACAGAGCTGGCACATTCTTTGTATAAAATTTCTGTACTACTTTGCAATTTTTAAGATATCATCAGATTGTTATGTAGCTTTCCTCTGTTATGGATAATCTGGTAAACATTGTTTTTCAAATTAAAACAATAGAACCAAGGGGTACATGTAGTGAAAATTATTTAATACTTTTGCGTAAGTTTTGTTAAATTTAATGCTCAACAGGTATAATTTCATTGCAAGTCTGCACCAGTTTTCTTGCTATTCTTTACAATGAGAAATTTTACAGAATAACCACAGTAGCAAAGACACGATAAGTGCTTTTTTGTGTTATGGTGTTACTGCTCACACAACAAAAACAGACTACTGTATTATAAAAAATAATAAGGCAATCATTTGAAAATCAGCTAAATTACAGAGGAACTGTATCCCAGACAGTGCAAACAGCAAATTTTGTGTAAATTTCTGTTGTCCCGTTACTGCTTTTTTTCTAATTTAAATATATTTTGATGATATATATGTTAGTTTTATAACTTTCATGTTAATGACAAAGAATGTTTACACCAAAATTATTAAATATAATCAGATTTTTGTATTTCCAGCTAATATTGCTCATAGGTAAGAACAGTGTGTATCCTTCATGTGTCTTTTACATATATATATATATATATCATGTTTCGGGATACTTTGAGGGGCTTTGACTCACAAGAAAACTTTCACCTTCAATTGGACTAAAGTGAGTAAAAGTATCCATTAAAATGAATAAAACATCTTGCATTATCAATCTTCTGGTAGGAATGTCAATATTTCTAAGACAATATCAGGTACAGAATAAGAAGAATCATATTTAGAATCAGTTAGTCTGTGTTCAAACCTTGGTCCTTAAGCACTGCCTTTCATACACAAATATGTAATTTTTTGTTTTTCATTGCCGTATCAATTTTGAAATTATGTTCCTCTCCTTTTCGTTAAAGACAAAGGCTTGGTGAATTTGTAAACTACAAATGCCATCTACTTAATTTTATTGTCTGTATTAACAACCTCTTTGTATTTAGAGTAATTGGTTTCTATACCACTCCTTAATCTGCATGTGACTTTTTGTGGTGTGTGTTATATTTTCCAGATATATTGCAAGTTTCCATGAATTCTGCAACTTAATGTACAGTAAGAATTATAATAAAGGTGAGAAAATTTTCCATTATGATGATGAAATGTGTGTATTGTGTAATGTATTTGGTGATGTATACAAAAAACACAGTGGAAGTATTAGATAAAATTGAAATGAGATAAATGTTTCTCACTCCATTGACTGATGAACACATGGTGGTGGTCTTTATTTCTGATCAAATGTAGTGTCATCATATCTTCTCTTTCTCCTTTCGCTGTTTCTGTTTCAATAAACTAGAAGATCTGCTGTTGGTCTTTTATAGCTTTGTATGATGATGAATCAGGTCCACTGATTCTGCACGAATTGTATGGATTGTTATTACCCAACAGTTTTATGAGATGTGAAGTGGAGTGAAATGGGTGTACATTTGCCTACACAGCCTTCTTATTTTGTACATGTACATCGCATTGTAGTTGTTAAAATATTGTTCATTATTTGAGTATGCTGTTTTTGAATACAAAAAGTGTACCAACCAATCTCAAGCTGCTGCCACACACACACACACACACACACACACACACACACACACACACACACGTAAAAAAACTAATGTTTGGCAGGGTTCTAGTTCTGTCACTGTGATGCATCTCTAAACCTTCAAATGCTTCAGACTGCATTTACACTGAAATGGCTGAAAAATTTGTTCATTTTAGTCTTGCAACCTTAAGTAATATAACTGCTCCCACATGACATTAAAAACACCATGTGTTACCATTTTAAGTTTTGCAAATGTCCCCTTTTGAGTTTTTTAATATATTTGTTTAACTGTAATTGTACAGTCAGAAAAGAATTGCTTGTATATTGTTTGTACTGCATGTAAATATTGTCACTGATTCTCAGCAATGAGATTCTTTTCCCCTAAATGTATTAGAGATTGAAAGAGGAATTTTTACTGTTTATATTTTTAACACATTTTATAAAGGATTATTTTGTAATGAAAATAAATGATGATTTAAACTATCATTATTTTAAGCAAAAATGTGAATAATATTGTCATTTTAGCAACCATTTTGACACCAGGCATTAAATATATGTATAAGTTTTTAAATGAAAGGCTGTAATTCTGTAGTTCCGTGAAATATTGTAAATGTCCTTGTCATCCCACCATGGGGAAAAATGAATATGAATTTAGGTATTGTTTAGAGTTTCCTAGAAAGATTTAAAAAGTTCATGTTATCATGTGCTTCTGGAGATGAGTAGCTTCCAACATGCTCATAAAAGATTAGGCATATTTCTCATTTCAGTTGTAATTGGCTAATTTTGATCAATTGACCCACATAGTCTTTATATTTGATTTGTGTTAGTACTAGAACAGAAACTATGCACACTGAAAATGTATGCAGTATTTTCTTCTGTAAAGAAACTGAGGTGCTATTGAAATAAATTCTTTTATATAAAAATTATTATTTTGTTCTGAGGTATGAGCGGGAATGTCTTAATACATTATAATTTCGAACTTCTTTCTTTATTTTACTTAGTACCCGATATTCTGATAATGCACTCACTGCATTAGGACTTCACAAGTGGTTTTCAGGTGACTTATGGCGAGCCTTACCTTATTGAACTTTGAAGAAATGCACACCACTTGTCCTGTTCACTGTTAATATCCAAAATAGGAAATGTATGTTGCAGTTTGGCAAGAACCAAGTCTCTCGAGCCAAACATTTGCGGAGCAGGAGAGCTCCATGCCCTCTGGAGTGTTCTAATTGTGCTTCTGGCTAGTGAAGAAAATGATACAGTCATCCATAATGCAACACAGTGTCATAGCAAAGTGGCACTACTGTTGGATAATATAAAATTTTTAAACATGTTCCTACTCTGCCACACAACAGGAAGTCGGTGGTGGCATTGAAGACTAGTGGCCTACCTGAGAGCTCAACCTCATAGATCTTGTAGACTGTATGGCTTGCCTAAAATCCATTAAAAAAATGGTCCACTGAGATGATCATTAGTGATATTGGTTCTCACACCTATAGGGTAACCAGATATCAAACCAAGTTAATGACCACCATATTTGGGCATTGTGAATGTCACACTGAAAACTCTCAGATGTTTATTGACATAATTGAGCAAATAAGAGTGGGATCAAACAACATTATGGTTGAATTGGATGTAGTCTCTCTGTTTACAAAAGTCCTCGTGGGAGGTACGTTGAACCTGTTGGTAGACCACTTTTCTCCCGAGATCAAAATTTGTTTAATCACACTCTGATGACCAATTGTTCTTTGTATGTTAGAAAATTTTATTAAATAATTGATGGATTGGCCATGGATTTCTCCTGTAGTGGCTAACTGCTTTATGGAGCAATTCAAGCAATGCACTTTAAATTTGGCTTCTCTTTCCCTGTCTTCCCTCTAGCCTTTGTTTTACATCATATTTGTGATAAGGCCACAAGGTGTTACTGAAGCTCTTTAGCTGTTTCTGTTGATGGAGAGGACTTAAATCAGGTGGCGGCTCAGCCACTCTCTGCACCACAAGCCGATGCACACCGACTTACACCTCAGTGTACAGTTTCCACCACCCAGGCCACAAGTGTGCGCCTTCTAAAATACACTAGTGTGTGCAAACTTTTGCATAATGTGTCACTAGACACTGAGGCAACGCATCTTTTTCAGCAAATAAGAATTGTTTTCCCTAACAAAGGAAAAATGGTAGGTGCCTATTTCGAGAAGTTATCATTAAGCTAGGTTCACCAAGACGTGTGAAGCATTAATTATCATATGATGCCAAGCTTAGGTGTGCGTCAAGTACTGTCAAGTGTTGTACACACAACAGAGCAATGTGTGAACTCAGTGCAATAGGGCTGCCTAGCAGGTTGCCTATCCAACCTGCACTTGCCCATCGACAAACTGAGTGGTGCCCTAAGTGGTGCTTTTGGACTGCCAATGATGAACAGATCCCCCCTCCACGTTTTGCTTTTGCTTCACTCTGACACGGGTTGCAACAGGTGACTTGTCTCCCAGACTTGGATCAGTAGGAGACAGCACGTCAAATTTGTTCACGTATCCTAGATCTACCACTAACACACCATTCACTGTCAAGTCAATGAGTGATGATAGACCCTGTGCTTTCTGTAGAGGAGATGATATCTACAGGAATGTATTGTACTTGAAGTACATTAGGTATGTATGGTGCATGTCTCTTGATGGCTTGCCCAGCACGACTACATGTAGCAACTTTCATTTGCTTTGCAGCAGTCAGGGCAATTCCTAGCAACTAACTCACCCAATGCATGAGAACAACATTCGCAGTGGATCTGCATTGTAACTAGTGGTTTGTTTTGATACTCACTAACAAAATCAAACTTGAAAATTATGGAAATTTACTATAAATGCAGACAATATACTCTGCTACTATACGGGAAAACTAAATGTAACATTATGTGACAGTTATAGTGGGTTCAGAACAAATTATTATGCCCAGCAGTAGACTTTTTAAGAGCTACATGTACAACGTGATAGTATACTTTCTCTAAACTGGTTATTTATTGGAGTGAAATTCGGATATAGCTCCGGTACTCACCTGTCAAGGGAAACCTCTGAAAACCCTGGATAGAACTGTCATAGCTGCTGTGCGACAGCCTTCTGATGTTGAATAATTGGTCTATGGTTGGTCGACCTATTTCAGCAAGGCCTCATGCAGACAGTGAGTGAATTGTCTGTGATGGACAGACACTTGTTGTGCCACCATTCACTTTGAACTGTCAGTCGCTCTATGAATTTCCCAATTTTCTCTCAAAGTTGAGAGCCCACATCAGTGCACCATGAAGATTATAGCCATTGTCCTGGATTAAGTTGTTGTCACATGTACATGTTGTGTATTTAATTTTTTGGCCTACTTTTATAGCCTAAATTACTCATTGCACATTCTTGTCTCATTTGATTATAGAGTCCCAATAGGTTGACACATGGGGCATGATTTTTGTTTCATTAAACAGAATTTCATGTGCCAAGTGACAAATAATTTCTCCCAATCTTGATTTTTAACATACTGTTGGTGTTCTGCATAATCAGAAACTGTATGGATTACTGCTTCCCCACTGATGAGGAATGTCATAAATTTCGGGAACCCTGAGGTCAAGACTGTCTTTAACTGTTTGCAACATCTCTTATCTTCTAGGGTATTTGGAAAATAGTTCTTAAGACCTGACTGCCCATGAACCTAACTGCTTTATTAGATTGAGCCCCACAGAGATGGAAGAAGTGAAATAGATGAGTCATCTCATTATTGTTGAGCATTATTATTATTATATTATTATTATTATTATTATTATTATTATTATTATTATTAATCTTTTTTTCCCCTTCTCCGTCCGCCACTCGTGGTCTCATGGTAGCGTTCACGCTTCCCGAGCGCAGGGTCCCGGGTTTGATTCCCGTCGGGGTCAGGGATTTTCACCTGCCCCGAGATGACTAGGTGTCGTTGTGTCGTCTTCATCATCATTCTTCCCCATTACGGTTGGGGGAAGGCAATGGCAAACCAACTCCATTAAGACCTTGCCTAGTACGGCAGTGCGGGTCTCCCATGTCGTTCCCCTACACTCTGTCAAGAAGCATGGGACTTCATTTCCATTTCCTCCCCCAATTCTTGAAGAGCACCAGGTTGATGTCGTGATCCCCATAGACATTCTTTCAGAACATGTACTTCAGTTTTTTCATTTCTAAATTCAAGTGTTTCTTCACAGAAATATTTGCAGCAATATGCACTTGAGTGCAAAACTTAAGGAAGAAACTAAGTTTCATATGAAATGTGTCTTGTCAAATAACATGGCTCGCTGGCCACAAGGTTGGTATGGAGTTCTTGTGATAGGGCGATCCATTACTCCACCAGCATGGTTGACAACTGCTGGATGTTCATTGGTGTGTGCAGACATTGCGTAATACATCTCCCCAATGCACCCCACATGTGCCTGATGGGATTTAAGGTGGATGAATGGGCAGGCCAGTCCTTTCACTGAATATTCTCTCATTCAAAGAGCTGCTCCACCTGCTCTGTTTGATGCGGTGGTGAAGAGTCACCTATAAAAATGAAGTCATGGCCAAAAGTACCCTTAAAAAGATGCACGTGGGGAGGAGTACAGTGTCATAGTAATGTTTACTGATGAGTGTACCATGTTCAAAGGTTTGTAGGTGTGTACGCCCATGCAACATTATGCTTCCCTGCACCATAACACCTGGATCACCAAAACAATCATGTTTGACAATGTTCGTGTGTTTGCTACATCTTCCCCTTTTCTCATCACATGAAGAACATTGTCAAACAAGATCGTTATGGTGTCACAAGGTGCTTAATGTGAGAAAGAAAGACAACAATAAGCATTACTGTGAGTCCCTTCACACCGCACAGTTTTGGTGAGCTGGACAACTGTGCAAGGAAGCAACTCATTGTGACACTGAAGGGCAACAAGTAATTTTGAGACAGGAAAAAGTCATGACATAGACCTCCTGCCTGTACTTCAAAGGCATTAAAATTAATTACTACGTGTTTCAGGCAATTAATTTTAGAGTGCTGATGATGAGTAATATTCAACTGATATGGCATTATGAACAATTTACGAGGTTGCACAAGTGGTGCATCATTTTCAGGAGTGCCCCTGTTCAAATCGTATTTGCAGACCACCATAGTACACTTAACTCCAGGAGAGGGAAAGAATTTTGAAGGAGAGTGTCTCTCGAAGCAAACAGTTTCTCATTGGATCCAAGATATAGGTGCAGATCTGGAAAATCAACTGAAGAAAAAGGTCAGACTTTTGTTGCTTATTCATTACTGATTATAAACCACTGATGTAATGGACTACGGGCAGCTTGCAATATTTGTGCAGGTTGTTGACTTGGAAATAAACGTTTTTGAGGATCTATTAAATATGATACCTATGGATTACAAAATCACAGTTTGCAATATATTGGAGGTGGTGTGTAAATCCACTGAAAATGTGCTTGCTATGGGACAGGCTCTGTTCTGTGGTGACAGATGGAGCACCACAGGTAGCTGTGAGTCAGCAAGATTTTGTGTGTCGTATAAGAGGGGGGAAAAAAATCAATACCAAATTTGGGAAGACATATTAAGTATACAGTGTTTTGTCCACCAGGTGGCCCTTTGCACAGAAAATGTGCAGTATGGCTATATCATGGAGGTCATGGCGCAGTGTGTGAATTCTGTAAGGTGCCATGATTTCAGTCATCGCCAATTCCAGGAATTTTTGCAAGATCTTGAAGGAATATACGGTGACATACCTCACCTTGGCTTATAAGAGGCAAAATTTTTGATGTATTCTTTGCAATTCAGGACAAAATCATCCTATGCAGGGAAATGGAAGGAGATATGGAGCCAGGAGTCAATGATGACACATAGGTTTCGGACTTGGCCTTTCACACGAATATAATGGGACACTTAAATTTGTCACTTAAAGATGTAAGGATCTGCTGCTTCCTAACATGTATGCTAAAATCATTGCATTCACGGACAACGCTATTTATTTCAAAGGCAGCTTGCAACAGGATGTCTAATGTTCACTGAAAGCCTTTCATTGCTACAATCGCCTCAGACTCATGTTTTGCAGCTTATCAACAAAATTTCATGCGAGTGCATCAGTCTTTTGAGGCAAAGTTTAAGGACTTACAAAATGAACTTAAACTATTTTGCATTCCATTTTCCACTCCATCAGACACTGTATCTTTAGAAATGCAATTAGAACAGATGGATTTGCAAAACTACACTCTCCTCAAGGACAGATATTACAACACAACCAGTCTGTTAAGATGGTATCATGATGTTCATGTGGAAGAGTTTTTTAAATTACACAGCAATGCTGCTAATGCTATATCTATGTTTGGTAAAGTCATGAACAATTGTTTTTCATAATGGAGAGGATTAAAACTGCAGAAAGGTCCTAGTTCTATGACCATATACTGAAGAGCATTCTCTGTCTTAAAGCAGTAAGGGGTCTCACTCCAAATAATGTGTCACTCGTAATAAGAAAGAAATGTCTTGTTTCACAAATGTAATAAAATATCAGTATTTTTCCATTGGCTTGAATGCTTATGTTAAGCATATCCTGTTACAATGCATTTGCTTGGTCATGTTCTTAACATTACTCATTTTTGTTTAGTGCGCAGTGTCAACTATTCACACACGGTCCATTTGCCCCTCTCTGCCCCTCTCTGCCCACATCTGAGCACTTTGCACACCCCTGCCCAGCTGTGCCTGTGGGTACACCACTGCTCACCAGTGGACATGTGTGCTGAAACAGCCTACTTTAGGGAAATGGCAGCAAGGGATGGGAAGCATCACCCAGTGTATATGCCTAGAGGCCACGTTCAATATGCCATAGAGGCTGTTTGAGGAAACAGGTTTTAACCAACTTCAGGCTGTGATGCAAATTGTAACATACAATGCCTGCTGACTGGGCTCCGGGATTGTACTTGAATATTCCAGCAACTCTCATGAAAGTTTAAGAAGACCAGACTCACTCATGGAATTTCAACAAACCTCACAATTTGCAAAATTGTCCACAGCATTGTTTGTAATCCCCTGGATCTGAACTGAGTGGAAGGCTTCAACCAGACACTTCAAAGGTTTCAGTACTGTAAGGCTCCTCTAAGTGAGTCACAGCTGGTACACAGGCAGTTGACTGTGTGTTGGATACACACCAGGTTTTTTAGATGAGGTGACTCTCCAGCCAGTCCAGCTGTAGGAGACCTCAATGTATTAGTGTAAGGGTTAAAATCCTAATGATCAGCTGCTGAAGAATTCACAACAGAGTGCCAGAGTTTGATGCACTCCTAAAAAGCAGTGGAGCTTACATAATATTATGTACAGAAAAGTTGCTAACAGGTGAAATCGTCATCAGTAAGATTTTTGAGATAAATCTAACTCTACAGTAAGAGGATAGCTTAATGGGAAATGGAGATCATGTATTTGCTGTAGAAAATAAAAACTGAAATTTGCCAAGACAGAAATTTAAGCTTTAGGTCATTTAGATAAGAGGCAGTATGAAGGGTGGGCATAAACATATAATTTGGCCCTTCCATTGACCACCAGCGGTAACAGAATACTCACTTGCTGGTATGTGTGTTTCCAAATCAAATTGTCGTTACTGGAGGAGACTAATCATCCAGCAATCAATTGGGACAATTACATTTTTGTAAGGGGTGGCACTCTAGGGAAAAAAGAAAAAAACGTCTTCTCTGAAAAATACTGGTCAGTAATACCTCCATCTGATTCAGTCTAGAATCTTCATGAATCCCAGATAACATGGAGCATCTTGAAAATACTTAAAAGATCACTGGCTGCAGATGAGCTGGGATGATGAGCAACCATTTCATCCCCGTTGGATCATATCTCCTCTTATACAATTTCCCATTAATTAACTGGAATCCTCCTTTAGTACTTTCTGCATTCTTTAAGGCTTCTATGGTTTTCAGCATTACTGGGTCTTCCCTCTGTTCAGCAGCAATGTCATTTAAGGCACTGACAACTAAGATTTTGTCCTTGCTCCTGTGTTCTGTTAAAGGATTCCTTGAAAGGCAATCAACATCCTTGTGTTGCATTCATTTTTGTATACCACAGCACTCCTGAAGCCTCAGTGCCCATCTCGCCAGTTGACTTCATAGATCCTTCAGGCTAGCCAGCCAGCATAGAGAACGGGGATACATCACAACCATAATTGTTTTGCTAAATACACTCCTGGAAATGGAAATAAGAACACCGTGAATTCATTGTCCCAGGAAGGGGAAACTTTATTGACACATTCCTGGGGTCAGATACATCACATGATCACACTGACAGAACCACAGGCACATAGACACAGGCAACAGAGCATGCACAATGTCGGCACTAGTACAGTGTATATCCACCTTTCGCAGCAATGCAGGCTGCTATTCTCCCATGGAGACGATCGTAGAGATGCTGGATGTAGTCCTGTGGAACGGCTTGCCATGCCATTTCCACCTGGCGCCTCAGTTGGACCAGCGTTCGTGTTGGACGTGCAGACCGCGTGAGACGACGCTTCATCCAGTCCCAAACATGCTCAATGGGGGACAGATCCGGAGATCTTGCTGGCCAGGGTAGTTGACTTACACCTTCTAGAGCACGTTGGGTGGCACGGGATACATGCGGACGTGCATTGTCCTGTTGGAACAGCAAGTTCCCTTGCCGGTCTAGGAATGGTAGAACGATGGGTTAGATGACGGTTTGGATGTACCGTGCACTATTCAGTGTCCCCACAACGATCACCAGTGGTGTACGGCCAGTGTAGGAGATCGCTCCCCACACCATGATGCCGGGTGTTGGCCCTGTGTGCCTCGGTCGTATGCAGTCCTGATTGTGGCGCTCACCTGCACGGCGCCAAACACGCATACGACCATCATTGGCACCAAGGCAGAAGCGACTCTCATCGCTGAAGACGACACGTCTCCATTCGTCCCTCCATTCACGCCTGTCGCGACGCCACTGGAGGCGGGCTGCACGATGTTGGGGCGTGAGCGGAAGACGGCCTAACGGTGTGCGGGACCGTAGCCCAGCTTCATGGAGACGGTTGCGAATGGTCCTCGCCGATACCCCAGGAGCAACAGTGTCCCTAATTTGCTGTGAAGTGGCGGTGCGGTCCCCTACGGCACTGCGTAGGATTCTACGGTCTTGGCGTGCATCCGTGCGTCGCTGCGGTCCGGTCCCAGGTCGACGGTCACGTGCACCTTCCACCGGCCACTGGCGACCACATCGATGTACTGTGGAGACCTCACGCCCCACGTGTTGAGCAATTTGGCGGTACGTCCACCCGGCCTCCCGCATGCCCACTATACGCCCTCGCTCAAAGTCCGTCAGCTGCACATACGGTTCACGTCCACGCTGTCACGGCATGCTACCAGTGTTAGAGACTGCGATGGAGCTCCGTATGCCACGGCAAACTGGCTGACACTGACGGCAGCGGTGCACAAATGCTGCGCAGCTAGCGCCATTCGACGGCCAACACCGCAGTTCCTGGTGTGTCCGCTGTGCCGTGCGTGTGATCATTGCTTGTACAGCCCTCTCGCAGTGTCCGGAGCAAGTATGGTGGGTCTGACACACCGGTGTCAATGTGTTCTTTTTTCCATTTCCAGGAGTGTAAATACAACCAGAACTTGTTGATGCCCCACAGAACTGCAAGGCTCTCTTTGTGTTAGTAATAGAGCAGTTCTTCATGGACTTTCTAGAGTATGGAAGCATAAGCTATCAATTTCTCAGCATCTTCCCGAATTTGTGCTAGAACTGCCCCTGCCCCTATCCCAAAACTGCTGGTGTCAGTGTGAAGTTTTTTCTTGGTGTTCTCATCATACAATGCTAGAACTGGAGAAAATGTTAGTGCCTCCTGGACACTGGACAATCTTTCTTGCATCTCATTCCAGGGAAATTTGCCATCTCCGTACAGTAGCTCATTCATGGGACATGTCTTGGTACAGAACTCCTTTTTGGGGTTTTGCCCACTCATTGCTTATAGGGTGCCTAGAGGATGCTGCATTCTCAGAATGCTATACAACAATTCAAACAATAACATGAGTAGTTTTATTTCCAGAAAACAAATTGACAATACTTAACTTGACTACTGCAAATGTCACTAGCGAGAGGCTACATGAAAACAGTACAGTTCTTGCTATACACCAAGTCCAAGGAAACCCTTGATATGGATTATGACAATCTGACAGCGTACCACTAATGTTGCAGACTCGGGCCGATCAGAGCCCCCGAGGCTAGCAGCAGTGGCGTAATATTCACGTCTTCTAGATGTCGCTCTTGGATTGGTGCGGTCCAATTCTGCGTACCATTGGCCTATGTTTCCTCACCGCCTTCTCTGCATCTTCGTTCTGGTGCTTGTGACTATGCCAGAACATTCTTTATGAATCACTGCGAGTGTGAGCACATTCTGAGAACATTTCTCGCATGACGAACACACTGAGGAGTTGAGAAAATCTGTGACTGCTCTTATTTTCTTTGGATTGAGTGGCGTACTCCATTGCCATTTACTAGGTACCCAAGACTTTTATTTCTTGGGTGATGGAGGCACTTTTTTGAATTCAAGTTGAGACCTACAATCTGAACATATTTAAACATAGTTGTCAGGTAGCTTAGATGTCTTCAAAAATGACAATGTCATCCAGATAGCAAAGACAGTCACCCATTTAAGGTGCTGAACCAGGTTATCTGTCATATGTTCAAAGATGACTGGAGCATTACATAGTCCAAGCAGCTTAACTTTGAACTCATGTAGGCCGTCAGGAGTTATGAAGGCAGTTTTTCCCAGGCAGTCTCATCAACTTCGACTTGCCAGTTGCCTGTCTCGATGCCCATTATAGATAAATACTTTGCTCCTTTCAAGCATCCCAGGGTGTCATCAGTGCATGCGATGGACAGACATCTTTCTTCGTGATTTTCTTCATTCATCACTTGTCAATAGTTAAATGCTGTGTGCCAATCTAATTCTTCATGAGGATCACCAGAGAGGGCCACAGACTGTCTGAAGGTTCAGTGATGTCATCTTGTAACAATTTCTCCAGTTCCTCATGAATTATTTGTCATTTAGCCAGCAATATTCTATATCATCACTGGCTAATTGGTAGGTGATCCCATCTTCATACAGTGTTAGATCATGGGCCACTTGGTCTGTCTTTTCTCCATTCCAGATTTGAAAGCACCCAAAAATTGATGCAAAATGGCTATTACTAACTGACATTTTTCCTCGGTCAGGCCAAATCCTGTTTGTAGTTTGACAATAGCTTCCTTCCCTACATTATCTTTAGTGGTTGTGGAGCACGATTCTTTATCGGTGACACTAAGCTGCTCTTCCTGGACTGGTTCAGCTAGCTGTCCCTGCACACATACCTTTAGGAATGAGTTGTTGTTGCTCATGACAATTAGCAATCCAGAGTTCTCCTTGTCCATCTACAGTGCTTATGATGATCGTTGGCACATAGATTTCTTTGTGAGCCTGAGTAACTTTTACATTTGACAGAAGCTTCACAGTTTAAAGGTACATGTCAATAACTATTCTGCTTGATGATGATGGAATAACAATGGCTTCAGTGGCAAACAACTGCCCAGAGTAATGCTTGTTATGTGTGCTTGTTGGAGTAACTTCATCAATTTGGAGCTCTGATCTTCCACAGACTTGTGATGCCACAAGAAGTCCCATCCGGAAATAACATCATGACTATATTCTGTTAAAAGATAAATTCAAAGGGTTGCGTTCTTTCACTGATAGTTATTCTTGCAATACATGTTCCTGTCATCTGGACATATTTCCCATGTGTGACATTCAGCACAGTTGCTTTCATAATATGGAACGTAACATTAACTAACAATGATAAGCATTTGGCATTACAGAAAAAATCTCCAGAGTTGACTAATACCCAGAATGGTTGACTGTCAATGGTGGCATCAATGAGATTTCCTGTCAGCTTGGTAACTACCATCTGGAGGATTTTCATTTGGGGTGACATCATCTCTGTAGATGGTAGCCTCATTTAGGTTTCCTGAATTAGGCAGCTAGGCAAATGGCTGCAGGGCAATGGGGCATGGGTATGACATGTTGGGGAGTGACCTTGTCCAGGATACGGCGATGAGCTTAGGATCACAAGTCAACTGTAATCATCTGCAGACAACTAGCATGAAAATAGGAGTGTTGTGACAATTGACAACTTGAGGCATAACAGCTGGCAAACACTCATTTTCTTTCTCTACAGTAGTGCACAATGTGTCTATGGCATCCATAGTGAAAATAGACTCAATCTGTTGGCAACACTTGATGAATTCCTCTTTCATTGTGACATCCTTTACCAGAAGAGCTCAGTACATGTCTTCTGAGACTGCTTTCATCAAGTGTGAGATTTTCTCAGTGTCTGTCACTTTAGGATTCATGATTTGGCATAGGGCCAATCATTTCTGTATGTACAACTGTGTAATTTCCCCATAATGTTGGACCCTGTTCCTCAATTATTCTTATGCTGTACAGACTTGCTGCTGTATCTCACCAAATGTTTTCTTCAGTTTAGCCTGCCATTTGTGCCAGGTATTGTGCTCCTTTTCATCATTCTCGAATTACTGCTTGGCTGTGCTGTCCAATGAAAAGTACACATTTGCCAAATACATTGTGTCATCTCACCTGTTTTATTTGTGACTTATTCAAATTCTTTCAGTCATCTTGTTGGGCCTTGATCATCATCTCCAGAGAACACTGGTGCATGATTGATGTGCAGCTGACTTACTGCAGGCTTGGAATCCGTTGGTCTCCTGAATGCCGCACTGCATGTATTCTAGTTCCTGTCCATGTTGGTGACAATTTTTATATTGCCTAATTGGAGCCACAGCGATTTAAATGTTATGAAGAATCTGATGCCTCCACCAAAAAATATCCTTTCATAAGCACACTGAAATCCAAAAGACAGGGTCGTCAATGAAATGCAACACTTAGCACTGAATGAATGTTTATTAAGAACACCAATATACAGCCAGAACATAACTGATCTCCAGGACAAAGAGGGCAGTTATTTATACCAACAGAGAATACTCCAGAAAACTAGTATTTATGCACTCATCAAATAGTCAAGATGTACAAGCATTACAAACATAAGATATTCCAAGAATCTTGTAGAAATGATAAACACCAAATAATAAATAACTGTTGGTTGTACATTTTGAACCAGCAACCCATAGCATGCTGGTCAGTAACACTAACCACAGCACCACACTTATGGCACCAGAACTTGTGGCAATATAATGTGAACATTCTAGCTTAGGCTCTTCCTGACTGTTACTGATATAAATTGAAATTACAAGTTTATTGTTACCAATACCCCCTCCCTCCCTGCCCCATTTATGTTCTACCATAAATAAGACTGTTGTCTGTGATTCGGGCTCCTTAGGAAAAGGGAAGGCATGCCACTAGGTGTTAAATTTGATTAACCAATAACTGTATTAGTTTCAACATAATTACTGATATTGCCGGATTATCTTTGACAACACAACAAAGAGGGGCATTACATACAGTGTTTCTGTTGTGGACCATAATACAATCAGAAAAGCACATTTCATGTTAAAAATTGATATTCTTGAAGTCTCTCTTTTTTATGCCCTGGAAATTTGTGTTGAAATTCTAATGCAACCTGGATCACATACTGCTTCTGTTTCTCTTTAATGAAATAAGTCCTCCATGAACTTGACACCTCTCTCACCTGCATAACTTTCAAATTCCAGTTTTTGGAATTAGGTGTTGATTATTGACAAAATCTTGATTTTCTTATGACTGTTAAAAATCTGTCATAAGGAACTTGTCACTCAAGTCAGATTTCGTAAAGAATAGTCTTATTATGTTACAAACAAACAGTTCAGACCAGTTATTGACCATTTCTGATACTTGACTAGTTACTACCTGAATCCTTGAAATGTCTTCATCTTGTCCTTCTGTCACATAATTCAATGCATTGGGATGTTTATTTTCTATTCAGAGGGCAAATTTAGGTTACAGACCATGAAGGGAACAAATTCTTCAGTTGGATACCATAAATTACTTCCAGTTTTTGTGAAGACACACAAGAAATGTCAAAATCAAAACCTTGATATTGAAGGAATTTTGAAAAAAATAGTGAAATCCAAATATGGTGCTTTTGCTGCAGAAGCAACGCAGAACCACATTTGGATATGTATGATGACAAGGAAAATGCATATATTGCAAACTGCATGCTCATCTTGTGGTGATAATTCAAATTCATCATAGGACACAAACATTTTCGAGCAATAAATAGCTTTTATCGCCCACCTTGCGTGATGCATATTCTCTGGAGCACAGAAATATACTCTAAGGAGATTTTGGTTTACCAAGAAGGTTTGCAGTGAAATCTAAAAATTCAGCACAATTTTGTTCAGCCTCCATTGTTGAAACAAAATTTCTTATTCTGGTATCCAGTTTTTCAGCTTTTGTGTCTGAATTCCTACTTTTATAACAAATCATCACTTCACATGGAACTATAGTCCAACCCACAAATGATGGCAGTTTGTGCATGTCATGGCACTAATGGGGATTGCATTGTTGATGACTCCAAGCGACAGTTGCGGTATGCGCATGTGCATGCGTCCTGCTTGAAGAAAGCGCATATCCTGAAAATTATGTCCCTCACTTGTTTCTGCAGAATTTATTACTTACCACCACCACAAACATCAGTGATGACAACTCACAACAAACAGAATCGAAATTCACTAAATGACTCTTTACGACCACCCTTAATTTTCACAGTAGCTATGGCATTTACAGTAGAATGCTCAGAACACTACTGTATGCTCATTGACTCACAGAGAATACGTGATATAGGTGTGCAGAACAAGCCTACACTTGACCACCATCGTTCGTGACTCCAACTATAGTGTGTTACTTTGAAGCACAGTAAGTTTCTAACCTCACAGACAGTAAAAGAAAACTACTAACAATTCATGTGGTCAGAAAAAAAAAGTTGGCTCGGCCTGCTCTCCACTGGGTGTAGCCCAAGAAAGAAAATGAAAACTTTACAAAACACTTCCCCGCTCTCTATCCATCTTCTCCGCCCTCTGTGTCCGTCTTCTTCTCTCCACTCTGTCTCCATAACAGTACTTTTATCTTTTCCTCCCTCTCTCTCTGTCAATGTCCTTCTTCCTCCTCTCTCTCTCTCTCTCTCTCTCTCTCTCTCTCTCTCTCTCTCTCTCTCTCTCTCTCTCTCTCCATCTTTCCTTCTCTTTCTCTGCCCATTTTGTCCTCCCCATGTCTCTGTCCATCTTCGCCTCCACTTTCTTTCAGTCCACCTCCTCCTCTTCCCCTTCCCCTCTCTCTGTCCAACTTTTCCTCCTATCTCTCTCCGTCTCCTCCCCCTTCTCTCTCCATCTCCACCTTCCCACCTTTCTGTCCACCTCCTCTTCCCCACTATTTGTCCACCTCCCCCTCCCCCATCTGCATCCATGTCCTCCTTTCCCATTCTGTCTCTCCAGATACTCTTCTCCCAATCTTCTCTGTACATTAGCTCACCCCAAAAGGAGGCTGCTGGCTCTTCTCACACAGTATTTCTTTCCAGATGGTAAGTATTACATGTACCAAGTTTGACTAAAATTGATCCTGGGGTTTAGACAGAGCTTTTTACTCATGGCTTTGCCCAATTAGGCACATATCACACATCTTTCGCACATATTTAACATACTTCACATACACATGTATTTCAACTGTATCTCTAGGAAATTTCACCCTGCAGTATTGTTTCCATGTAGCTCAATGTTTATGACATATCTCCCAAAATATGTCATACAGTGATATAATTTTGCCGGTACATTCAGTGGCAAATGTTCATTCATTTATTCACTAGTCCATAAAACAGCTTTCGAACTCATAAAAACCACCCAAAATTCCATACATATAGATAATGTGTTTTGAAGTAAAGATTGTATTGCACAGTATGCAACTGTACAATTTTATAACAATGGAAAATTCAAGATGGAATGTTGCAATATTAACACTACTTGCTACTCACCATATAGCGGAGATACTGAGTCGCAGATAGGCACAACAACAAAAACTGTCACAAAATAAGCTTTCATCCAAGAAGGCCTTTGTCAACAATAGATGACAGACACACAAACACAAATGCAACTCACACACACATGACCGCAGTCTCTGGCAGCTGAAGCCAGACTGGTTTCAGCTGCCAGAGACTTTGGTCGTGTGTGTGTGTATGTGTGTGTGTGTGTGTGTGTGTGTGTGTGTGTGTGAGGAGAGAGAGGGGAAATTGTTATGCATGGGACTGAACTGGGGGAGGGTAGATGAATACAGAAATCAAAGAGTGCATAGTGTTAAAGGATTTGGAGAATGGTAGAGTTATTTGTAGAGAGGAAATCCAGGTGAAATTGGCAAAGGGAGGACAGTTTGGAACAAGGCTTTGTAGGTGTGGAGTTCAATACTCATATTTCATTGATTATTAGCCTACTCTAGTGTGTTTTAGTTGTAAGTTTAGTATGGAAGGCTTCCATGTTAGTCCATAGCATTTTAATGTATTAGTTAGTTAAAGAGTATGGTTGTAAATGCTGAAGTATGAACTATGGAAATGGAATTTGTTGGTTGTTTTGGAAGGGTTGATCTTGAGGAACCACTGGTTGCACCATAATGTAAAGTGGTTGAGATTTATTTGAGGGGATTGTTGGGATTTCTAGGAAGACGGTGTTGTGGACATACAGGGTTATTACAAATGATTGAAGCGATTTCACAGCTCTACAATAACTTTATTATTTGAGATATTTTCAAAATGCTTTGCACACACATATAAAAACTCAAAAAAAAATTTTAGGCATTCACAATTGTTCGATATGTGCACCTTTAGTGATTCGGCAGACATCAAGCCGATAATCAAGTTCCTCCCACACTCGGCGCAGCATGTCCCCATCAATGAGTTCGAAAGCATCATTGATGCGAGCTCGCAGTTCTGGCACGTTTCTTGGTAGAGGAGGTTTAAACACCGAATCTTTCACATAACCCCACAGAAAGGAATCGCATGCGGTTAAGTCAGGAGAGCGTGGAGGCTATGACATGAATTGCTGATCATGATCTCCAGCACGACCGATCCATCGGTTTTCCAATCTCCTGTTTAAGAAATGCCGAACATCATGATGGAAGTGCGGTGGAGCACCATCCTGTTAAAAGATGAAGTCGGCGCTGTCGGTCTCCAGTTGTGGCATGAGCCAATTTTCCGCGGGCTACGCGTGAATCTTGCACGCACGCGTTCAACCGTTTCTTCGCTCACTGCAGGCCGACCTGTTGATTTCCCCTTACAGAGGCATCCAGAAGCTTTAAACTGCGCATACCATCGCCAAATGGAGTTAGCAGTTGGTGGATCTTTGTTGAACTTCGTCCTGAAGTGTCGTTGCACTGTTATGACTGACTGTTGTGAGTGCATTTCAAGCACGACATACGCTTTGTCGGCTCCTGTCGCCATTTTGTCTCACTGCGCTCTCGAGCGCTCTGACGGCAGAAACCTGAAGTGCGGCTTCAGCCGAACAAAACTTTAGGAGTTTTTCTACGTATCTGTAGTGTGTCGTGACCATATGTCAATGAATGGAGCTACAGTGAATTTATGAAATCGCTTCAATCATTTGTAATAGCCCTGTAGTGGTGTAGAGTGTAGGGGATGCAAGGGCACCCACACACGGGGGGCAATGGGGGCCCATGGACCAATATCCCCTACCTCTCAGGGAAAGCGAAAAATGTGTAGGCAAGTGTTTTTTTTTTTTTTTTCAAGAAAATGATTTAAAAGTGGATATGATGCATGCAGAGTGCTCTCACTTCGGGAGTACTGGTTATTCTTCTAGTTTTACAGTCCCCGGTAATACAGGGAATACCGATAAAACGAATACCGCGTTAGACTAATCTGGGACCGCTCTATCGAATGGGCCTTTAAAATTCCACTTTCAAAATCATTTAGTTTGTAAAGGGAAAAACCGACATTGGGCGTCACATGAAACACGTAATGAGCAATATTTGTTTGGGTAGACTCCAGCTACACAATGCAAAAACGAAATTGCGAATATCTGCTGAAACAACAGAGAAAATGCGCCTGATGATTCTTAGAAGTACGTGTAACTACAAGACTGAAATGCGAAGTTCTAAACAAATAAGTGAAAAAATACTATATCATTGTGGCTCCGGACTTAAACAAGTGAAAATTTTTAGTTTAATTCGTTACAGCAAGAATCTTCTTCACTATAAACGTTCGAAACATCAAAGTGAGTTGTAAGTACTCGGAGATTTTCCATTTCTCTTGGATACAAAAGTTTACGCATTCGAATCAAGGGCAGCTTTTTAATCAAACTCGGATAGTTTTCACAAGGCCACCGAGAGATAAAACGTGAGAATAGAAGTCGCACGTTGTGACGTGTTCGCCATGACTATATGGCGCAACGGGACTGTCATTTCCAGTAGAGGAAGTACTTTTTGAAAGGCTATTTGTTCTTTCACGACGCAAGGCCATCTCATTGCAACACAGTAACAACGGCGACGAAGTGTACTGTGATGGGACAACTTGGTGAGTGATGCTTCCGAAGAGATGAAGAACCAAATAATGACCTCTTGCCAAACACAATCCACAGACCAGCACAAACACTAAAAACACACAGACAATTTCTGAATCACTTCCTTATTAATCTACCGGTAGGCGTAAATGACAGAAATGATGTTTTAAACACAAATAAAAAATATATAAAATGACAGAAGTTGAGTGGAAACTCGTTGAAGCACAGGGTGTTAGATGCATCGGATTTCACAACATATATTTTCTACACAAATGAAGTCAGAAACACGGGATAAACTTTAATTTACGCAGTAGAACTCGTATGTTGTATTAGTTTTCTCCACAATTACGAGATCAAGCAAAAAATTTCGTTTTTTTAGCAGGTCGGAATACCATCACTGAACTGCCTCTCAGCCGTAAGGGACGTAAGGCTATCGCATTGCACAACTATAATCTGTTCTCAGCTTATGTTATTTTTTCTTTTTAATAGGGGTCTGTGAAGGAAGACTATGTGCCGCCTCCTCCAAAAACTTTGGGTCAGCAACGACGCCGCCATAACAAGGGCAATAACTCTTAGACGTGCTAGCTAAAGTATGGGATGAGTTTCGCGATAGTCTGGATGTTGGCTGCGTGCACAGTGGAGGGAATACTGAACATTTGTAGAAAGTAATGAAAACTTTGATCCCAAACGTAATTTTAAAAAGTACACCGAGCTTATTAAATGCATGCATGCAAATGAAAGCTTTGCAGTTCTACACATAAGTTAGAATCGACCCGAAGTTTCTATTTTCATTCATTTAGAAGACACAGTATTGTGATATTGAATGAATCTTTTAAAACATCTTCTATATTTCAAAATAACCACACACATCCGAATGTTCTGAAAGACATCGTAATCGCGATGCAACCATAACGCGAGGTGGCCTCTTACACACACTATAGCCATGCTCCTTGAACCTCTTACACAAACGCACACCCACGCACTCACCCAGGCGTCGTTCGTATTTTATGATTCATGCTACCTTCTCAGATTCCCAGTACATAGAACCTGCGGTCATTGTGTACTGTCTCCCTGTCTGTCAATATCGTTGGAGTTGCTGGCATTTTTTGTGATCTTACTAACGCTTTCGACATTGTAAACCATGCCTTGCTTATCTACAAATTAGATTAAGGGCAATACTCTCAAATGGCTTACATCGTACCTGCAGAACAGAAAACAAAGAGCAATTATCACTTCAAATGTGGAATTATTTTTCGAAGTAGGCTCCATTTTGGGGCCAATCTTGTTCCTATTCTATGTAAATGACATATCCACAAATATCAATTCCCCATCAGTTCTGTTTGCAGACGATACTTCTGTTTTAATTGAAGATGGTGATGTAGAAAAAATTCCAAGCTTCATTGTGAGCACAAAACTGGCTCCAGTTAAATGGATTGAAATTGAACATTGCAAAAACCCATATGGCACATTTCCAAACAAAACACTCAAAATGTGCAGAGCTTAAAATACAACGCAATAATCAACTTATAGAAGAAGTTGACACTGTCAAATTCCTGAGACTAAATGTTGACAAGAACTTGAACTGGAACACACATATTGACTCCTTATCAAATAAACGAAGCAGGTTTGCTTTGCAATGCAGATACTTGCCAATTCTACCGACATGAGTACACGAAAAATAGCATACCATAGCCATTTTGAATGCGTCATTAGATATGGTATAATTTTCTGGGATGTTCAAGTAGAGTATCTCAATACTGAAACTTCAGAAAAAAATTGTCAGATACATGTGAACTGCACAGAAAACAGAATCTTGTCGCCCATTATTTCGACAACTACAAATCCTAACTGTACACTCCATATACATTTATGAAATTATTAGCTTTCTAAACAGCAGGCAAAAATTATTTGAGGAAAATCATTTTAACCACACATACAACACAAGAAATAAAAATAATTTTATGCTTCCCATATAAAAATTGAAATTATATGAATGGGCTCCACAGTATATGGGGATGACAACATACAGGGTGATTCAAAAAGAATACCACAACTTTAAAAATGTGTATTTAATGAATGAAACATAATATAACCTTCTGTTATACATCATTACAAAGAGTATTTAAAAAAAATTTTTTCACTCAAAAACAAGTTCAGAGATGTTCAATATGGCCCCCTACAGACACTCGAGCAATATCAACCCGATACTCCAACTCGTTCCACACTGTCTGTAGCATATCAGGTGTAACAGTTTGGATAGCTGCTGTTATTTCTCGTTTCAAATCATCAATGGTGGCTGGGAGAGGTGGCCGAAACACCATATCCTTAACATACCCCCATAAGAAAAAATCGCAGGGGGTAAGATCAGGGCTTCTTGGAGGCCAGTGATGAAGTGCTCTGTCACGGGCTGCCTGGCGGCCGATCCATCGCCTCGGGTAGTTGACGTTCAGGTAGTTACGGACAGATAAGTGCCAATGTGGTGGCGCTCCATCCTGCTGAAATATGAATTGTTGTGCTTCTTGTTCGAGCTGAGGGTACAGCCAATTCTCTAACATCTCCAGATACTGTAGTCCAGTTACAGTAGCACCTTCGAAGAAAAAGGGACCAAAAACTTTATTGGCTGAAATGGCACACAAAACGTTCACCTTAGGCGATTCACGTTCATACTGAGTTGTTTCCCGCGGATTCTCGTCGATTCACTTCTGCCGTACTCAATAACACAAAAAGCTTTCTATTGAGCGGTCGCCATCTTAGCATCAACTGACGCTGACGCCTAGTCAACAGCGCCTCAAGCGAACAAATGTACAACTAAATGAAACTTTATAGCTCCCTTAATTCGCCGACAGATAGTGCTTAGCTCTGCCTTTTGTCGTTGCAGAGTTTTAAATTCCTAAAGTTGTGGTATTCTTTTTGAATCACCCTGTATAACAAATTAATGGGCAAAAATATATTTAATGTTAAGCCAGAGATCCTAAAAATAAGACTACATCAGATTCTGGGGGAAGAAATTCTACTACTCAATAGGAGAATTTTTAGAGGATGACATGATAATTTGAGCTACATTAATTTAGTGTTAGATTTTTAGATACTATTTTTATTATTGTTATTATTTTTATCTCTGCCATTTGTGTATATAAAACAAAATTGTATTATCATTATGTTGCTGTATATAAACATCAGCTTTCTATGTTTATAGTAAATTTTACCAAACTTTTGATGTGTTTCCTGTACCTGAATCAAATGATTTTGATTATGTATTTTATGAGACTAATAAACCACAATTCAAATTCAATGCTTTCGCGAAACGTGCAAGCTACTTACTCGAGTTGTAAATTTTCTACTCACTTAGAAATCACTATGTTCAACTGTATGGGATTCATGTGAATCTTTCTCAAGCGACACAGTTCCCATTGGACAGAATATTCGTAAAACTGCACAAAAATGATATAACGTTCTGATGAAGAGTAAACGACTTTCTCTATTTCTTGAGGGTGTTTTTGTTCTGTTGTTGCAACTACAAAAATGATTTTTTCACCAGAAGCGTTTCTCTTTATTGAAATAAAGCATCATCAGTGGTGATGATTTTCGCTTGATTTCTCGCTTCCATCGGGAAATGCCGTCTGCTAGCACTGGTGATGCTTTACCTCAATAAAGCGAAATGCGTCTGGTGGAAAAAATCACGCATTTTTGTAGTTGCGACGACAGAACAAAAATACCTTCGAGAATTGTAAAGCAGCTGCGGACAATATGGCGAAACAAATGAAAACTTTTTTTTAGTTTACTAATTCATTTGCGTCAAATGCGTGTAGCACGTTGGCATAGAGATAGTAAAAATTTGGACAGCTCACTAGAGTCCTTACTGCAGACAATATGCTGTTGAAGGTAACTGTGAAAAAATTCACGTTAACCACCTACCCCTAAGGGATACTGTTAACTTGAAGAAACCCATTTCTAGCTATATACCCTAAATGACTTTAACATGGTAGGACTGTAGAAAAATGTAGAGACGACCACAAAATCCTCATTTGTGTAACTGATAGATGATATTGTGTTTACAATTGATGTCGTATGACTTTTCGATTTTGAGAAAGATTGATATTAAATGCTTATTACTTAGGAATGCATCCCTTATGACTGCCTACAGTAGGGTTAGGTTATGAATGGAATGATACCTTCAGAATTCGTAGCGCTACGTGACTTGTGAGGTCTGAGACTTGTGGAGTTCATACCAGGAGGATGCTGAACATCTACTTTAGTGTCTTCTCTATGCAACTGAAGAAAGCGACGCTGCAATAGCTGGGTGTGCTCAGTCCTTCCCTGATTTAAGAAGTGGGGCCACTATTGATTTTTTACAAGGGTCATGACATTGACCGTCATCCCATATCTTACCAAAAAGTCGAAGGATGTGTCGTAGCATGCCAGAATGATTTCTGTTCAGCGAGCTGCAGTTGGTTCTGTGTCCAATTCGCACACAGAGAAGGGTAAGTTAAAGTTCTTTTCTCTACTGGAGATGAAATTAATTGATCCCCTCTCCCTAACTTCTAAATAGGTCTGAAAACCTTGAACTGTAGTCATGTATGAAGTTATGTCATACAAGTACCGTACCATGATCTGGACTGTCTCCACTGCTGTGACTTTCAGGACTCAACTCTCCCATGTGGCACCTAATGGACATGATGCCCTTTTCCAAGACATATTCCTTACTAATTCCTATACTACGTCAGCAAATGTCGATCGGTTAATGGACTTATGCTACTCATTCCACGATTGCTTTTTGCTCTCCTTAACTATCTGTTTGACTTCCTGTTGTGTCTGTTGGTTTAACAAGCTGGATGAGCACTCTAGAACACGTCAAACTCAACAGAAAGAGTAAAACATAAATGTATTTATTTTCAACATATAAAATATTAAGCACACATAACTGTATCCTGGAGTCTCTCTGCAGTCTCCCCCAGTCCCACTAGTATTGGATACAATATTCAATTGCAGTGAGAGTAGCAATACTTCATGCTAGGTTCGTAAAGTCTCACTGCACTGTCTTCCACAAGCTCGGTATAATCTGGAAGTGGTCCAATGATAATCTGAGGCGGAACGCGTGAGCGCAGCGGCTTAAAAAGACAATTGCGGGCAGTGAGGTGATGTGAATTCGGCGTTCCCCGGTTGTGTGTGTAGCGCCATCTGGTGACGTCTGCCGAACTCTGGATAACAGTTGCTCGCGGCGATTGGTTTAAATGTTTCTTCTGCGGAGATGTGAGTGGCGGATAATGCACCGTGTTCCACTGGTGAAGACACAGTCGATAACGCGCTTTCACTGTCAGTAACCGAAAAATGTAAGGATGTAGAGGCTTATCTCACTTGGGGTAAGATAGATACTGCCTACAGGAAAATTAAAGAGACCTTTGGAGATAAGAGAACCACTTCTATGAACATCAAGAGCTCAGATGGAACCCAGTTCTAAGCAAAGAAGGGAAAGCAGAAAGGTGGAAGGAGTATATAGAGGGTCTATACAAGGGCGATGCACTTGAGGACAATATTATGGAAATGGAAGAGGATGTAGATGAAGATGAAATGGGAGATACGATACCGCGTGAAGACTTTGACAGAGCACTGAAAGACCTGAGTCGAAACAAGGCCCCCGGAGTAGACAACATTCCATTGGAACTACTGACGGCCTTGGGAGAGCCAGTCCTGACAAAACTCTACCATCTGGTGAGCAAGATGTATGAGACAGGCGAAATACCCTCAGACTTCAAGAATAATATAATAATTCCAATCCCAAAGAAAGCAGGTGTTGACAGATGTGAAAATTACCGAACAATCAGTTTAATACGCCACAGCTGCAAAATACTAACACAAATTCTTTACAAACGAATGGAAAAACTGGTAGAAGCCGACCTCGGGGAAGATCAGTTTGGAGTCCGTAGAAATACTGGAACACATGAGGCAATACTGACCTTACGACTTATCTTAGAAGAAAGATTAAGGAAAGGCAAACCTACGTTTCTAGCATTTGTAGACTTAGAGAAAGCTTTTGACAATGTTGACTGGAATACACTCTTTCAAATTCTAAAGGTGGCAGGGGTAAAATACAGGGAGCGAAAGGCTATTTACAATTTGTACAGAAACCAGATGGCAGTTATAAGAGTCGAGGGACATGAAAGGGAAGCAGTGGTTGGGAAGGGAGTAAGACAGGGTTATAGCCTCTCCCCGATGTTATTCAATCTGTATATTGAGCAAGCAGTAAAGGAAACAAAAGAAAAATTCGGAGTAGGTATTAAAATCCATGGAGAAGAAATAAAAACGTTGAGGTTCGCCGATGACATTGTAATTGTGTCAGAGACAGCAAAGGACTTGGAAGAGCAGTTGAACGGAATGGATAGTGTCTTGAACATCAACAAAAGCAAAACGAGGATAGTGGAATGTAGTCGAATTAAGTCGGGTGATGTTGAGGGTATTAGATTAGGAAATGAGATACTTAAAGTAGTAAAGGAGTTTTGCTATTTGGGGAGCAAAATAACTGATGATGGTCGAAGTAGAGAGGATATAAAACGTAGACTGGCAATGGCAAGGAAAGCGTTTCTGAAGAAGAGAAATTTGTTAACATCGAGTATAGATTTAAGTGTCAGGAAGTCGTTTCTGAAAGTATTTGTATGGAGTGTAGCCATGTATGGAAGTGAAACATGGACGGTAAATAGTTTGGACAAGAAGAGAATAGAAGCTTTCGAAATGTGGTGCTACAGAAGAATGCTGAAGATTAGATGGGTAGATCACATAACTAATGAGGAAGTATTGAATAGGATTGGGGAGGAGAGGAATTTGTGGCACAACTTGACTAGAAGAAGGGATCGGTTGGTAGGACATCTTCCGAGGCATCAAGGGATCACCAATTTAGTATTGGAGGGCAGTGTGGAGGGTAAAAATCGTAGAGCGAGACCAAGAGATGAATACACTAAGCAGATTCAGAAGGATGTAGGCTGCAGTAGGTACTGGGAGATGCTTGCACAAGATAGAGTAGCATGGAGAGCTGCATCAAACCAGTCTCAGGACTGAAGACCACAACAACACAACAACAACAACCGAAACGCTTCAAGATTCTCTGCGGATGGACTGCACTTGAATCTTTGCAGTGCTGAGAGATTGTCCCTCACTGCGGAACGACACTGATCTCTCCACCAAGGAACAGGTTGTTTCCTTTGATGGCTCGAAGATTTTGGCATAGGTGCATCAATGACAGAGTGTGTCACATCATAGTGTGATAAAAATTATTTGATAGTTGGCATTTCACTTGTTGGAGATGTCTTCCGCCAATCAGAGCGCTCAACCTCACGCCCTAAGTGTTCGCCGTTGCCAAACTGCAACAGAAAACGGTTGCTCACTTCCAATTTCTTGCAGGGCTTTTTTTTTTCTTCTTGTTGTCTGGATCCCGAATCCTGGGTCAAGCTCTTTTATTTCTATTTCATCGCACATGATAAACACACCCAAAATAACATGCACAAAACGATGGCAATGAAATAACACACAAATCGTGCATACCACTAGTCAAAGACTGGCGTGGTCTTTCGCACAAGAGGCGATTCGGCTTCACATATTCAGTTATTATTATCACAGAGTCCGCCTCCCGGTAGTTGAGTGGTCAGCGCGACAGAATGTCAATCCTAAGAGCCTGGGTTCGATTCCCGGCTGGGTCGGAGATTTTCTCCGCTCAGGGACTGGGTGTTGTGTTGTCCTAATCATCATCATTTCATCTCCATCGACGCGCAAGTCACCGAAGTGGCGTCAAATCGAAAGACTTGCACCAGGCGAACGGTCTACCTGACAGGAGGCCCTAGTCACACGACATTTTTATTTATCATCACAGAGATCAGTCGGTATCGCGTCAGCTCGTTCAACAAACGCGAGATGTTACAGTTCGCTATAGCGCTGAAAATGATTTTTTCTCTGCCTTGAGTTTGCTCGTAACGGGTCGGCTCTAATGGCCGTGAGTAAAGCGAGCGTGATTAATAGTCTGTCTCAGGTTGGTGACCGCCGTTTTTCGGAGACATTGCTCATCAAGTGTGTGTGGTTAGGTTTGGACACGAGTGTAAATTCAGGGCTACAAAACGCATGGTCTGCCGTAGTTCAGTCATTGGTCATTTAAAATCAGCTGTGGGCAGAGCATCTCGCATTCCCTGATGACAACAGCTTCCAACATCGCTAAGCGTTACACGATCAGCATTTCAGCACTTGTGAAATGATCCGCTGTGTTTGCGTTTCGCTTTTAACCGAACAGTAGCCGACTGGCAACACTGCAGCGCCAAGTGACAGATGTTAATTATCAAGTATTTTTAAACGGACTGTAGTAATGTGATCCACCCAATCTTGGACTCTGATCCACTTCTCGAGTATGGCTAACTCTCTGTTCAGTTTACCTTCATGAGCATCCACTTGGGTGATTTTTGTACCCATAGTTCTGCCATTCTGACCACAAATGAGCCAATTGGGTCCGACTGACTGCAGTGTCATCCATAAGCCAATGGCGTCATCTGGATGGAGGGCGTTGGGTCTGCACACTGTTCTCCCAACTGTTGGATTAGCAGACTTGGAGCCGCTACTATTCGGTCAAGTAGCTGCTCAGCTGGCATCACGAGGCTGAGTGAACCCTGTTCCAGTTCTGACACTAAGGAAAAATCGCTGGCAGTACTGGAAATCGAAAACTGGCCCTGTGCTTGACAGTCATTTACATGACCACTCAGCTGCAGAGGTGGACCTTCTTTGTATATGGAAATTAGGAAGTGGTCGCAGGAATGGAGGTCGTCTACTATTTCTCACTGAGCAGGGTCTGCAATAACTGGAAAGCAAACTACAATACGTGATCAAAAGTATCCGGACACCCACAAAAACATACGTATTTCATATTAGGTGCATTGTTTGGTGTCCGGATACTTTTGATCACATAGCGTAAATAAGTTAGGATTTTGAGGCGGCGTTCAGTTCTTGTCGGCGGAACCCAGCAGCACCACCAAGTGCCAGAGCTACGCTGGACAGCGAGAAAATCGAGAGCCACCAGCAGCAGCAACGGGTTTGAAGCCGGATGTGCCTGCTGGCAGCACTGAGGCATTCATGAGTCTTGGTGCTGCAGTCCCGCCAACCTGCCACCCGAACCAGCCACCTGTTATGCTGAGTTTATAGTAGGACGTCGCGCCACAATGCCAGCCACCGTCTGACTCCTGCCAGAGGGCAGCGGGTCGCATGTCGCATCCTTCCAGAGTGGAGTGAGTCACACCCCAAGCACAAGTGTCTTCACGTGCCATCGTGGTGACGTGAGCGGAGTGATGGGCCGAGGGAAGTCGCGCCTTGTTAACGTCAATGGCCATGGACTCTAAAGTTTGTCGGCCTTCCATGGGCCTGTCGTCAGCATCAAAGGACGCCAGCTCAACAGCCAGGGTGGGAGACGCTGCCCATACGTCAGCCATGGGCGCCTCGTAACTACACTCCTGGAAATTGAAATAAGAACACCGTGAATTCATTGTCCCAGGAAGGGGAAACTTTATTGACACATTCCTGGGGTCAGATACATCACATGATCACACTGACAGAACCACAGGCACATAGACACAGGCAACAGAGCATGCACAATGTCGGCACTAGTACAGTGTATATCCACCTTTCGCAGCAATGCAGGCTGCTATTCTCCCATGGAGACGATCGTACAGATGCTGGATGTAGTCCTGTGGAACGGCTTGCCATGCCATTTCCACCTGGCGCCTCAGTAGGACCAGCGTTCGTGCTGGACGTGCAGACCGCGTGAGACGACGCTTCATCCAGTCCCAAACATGCTCAATGGGGGACAGATCCGGAGATCTTGCTGGCCAGGGTAGTTGACTTACACCTTCTAGAGCACGTTGGGTGGCACGGGATACATGCGGACGTGCTTTGTCCTGTTGGAACAGCAAGTTCCCTTGCCGGTCTAGGAATGGTAGAACGATGGGTTCGATGACGGTTTGGATGTACCGTGCACTATTCAGTGTCCCCTCGAAGATCACCAGTGGTGTACGGCCAGTGTAGGAGATCGCTCCCCACACCATGATGCCGGGTGTTGGCCCTGTGTGCCTCGGTCGTATGCAGTCCTGATTGTGGCGCTCACCTGCACGGCGCCAAACACGCATACGACCATCATTGGCACCAAGGCAGAAGCGACTCTCATCGCTGAAGATGACACGTCTCCATTCGTCCCTCCGTTCACGCCTGTCGCGACACCACTGGAGGCGGGCTGCACGATGTTGGGGCGTGAGCGGAAGACGGCCTAACGGTGTGCGGGACCGTAGCCCAGCTTCATGGAGACGGTTGCGAATGGTCCTCGCCGATACCCCAGGAGCAACAGTGTCCCTAATTTGCTGGGAAGTGGCGGTGCGGTCCCCTACGGCACTGCGTAGGATCCTACGGTCTTGGCGTGCATCCGTGCGTCGCTGCGGTCCGGTCCCAGGTCGACGGGCACGTGCACCTTCCGCCGACCACTGGCGACAACATCGATGTACTGTGGAGACCTCACGCCCCACGTGTTGAGCAATTCGGCGGTACGTCCACCCGGCCTCCCGCATGCCCACTATACGCCCTCGCACAAAGTCCGTCAACTGCACATACGGTTCACGTCCACGCTGTCGCGGCATGCTACCAGTGTTAAAGACTGCAATGGAGCTCCGTATGCCACGGCAAACTGGCTGACACTGACGGCGGCGGTGCACAAATGCTGCGCAGCTAGCGCCATTCGACGGCCAACACCGCGGTTCCTGGTGTGTCCGCTGTGCCGTGCGTGTGATCATTGCTTGTACAGCCCTCTCGCAGTGTCCGGAGCAAGTATGGTGGGTCTGACACACCGGTGTCAATGTGTTCTTTTTTCCATTTCCAGGAGTGTATCAACAGTGTTTCCACTGGGTATTTCAGCTCCACTACCCTCCATGCATTCTTCAGAGCGGGATGAGTGAAACTGCTATTTGTTCTTGTTTGGTGATAGTCATGGGATCGAAGCTTGAGGGGTGTGATTAATTCAAAGTTAATTTTTTGGAACCAGAGAAAGCTGTGGACTTATCCCGGTTTAAGGGAAATTCTGAGGATGAGTGGTTAGTATCTGTCCTTGGTACAAAGCGCAATTTTCTTGGGCCGTCTGCCGCTTGTGCCAAGTCTGTAGCAGTTGTTTACTTTGCCTATAATCGTTTTGACCATATGGCCAGCGAGTGTAGAGAGTTCAGGTGGCTCATGATTAGGCAGAAGAAGTAGTTTGGTAGAGCACTCCATGACTACTTGTTCTACCTGGGTTATTAGTAGATTATCGACTAATTTTGAGTCATAAAGGTCAGTAACGGGGACAGAGTGGCAAAGTCAAAGACACAAGGTGTCATCAGTGAGGAGGCTATACACTCGTTGGTGAATCAGGTGGCTCGATTAAGGGCAGAATTTTGGTCGCAGACAATAAGCTGACAGAGATGTTCAAGAAGTAGAGGTGTCACAGGCTCTAACAATGGATCTGGCGGTTGCTAATCTTGTTTCTACCTGCTCTGATAGAGCGTCTGAGTACGTGTTTCCATTTGCGGAGGATCTCAGGATCTCAGGTCATCAACTAACACAGCAGATTGCTCTGATGAACAATTGTTACAGATAGCAAAGTTACGTTTAACAGGGGAAGTGAAGTAGTTCTTGCAGTGCACACAGGCGCTACATAATGCGCAGACTTTTGACCAACTCGGGCAGGGGATAGAGCAAAAAGATAGGAAGCAGAATAGTGTACAGTTTTTTCCGTGAGCAGTTGAGTACAATTTCTAAAAGACATAATGAAGCGGTTGAGGATTTCAAAGACAGTATTAGAATACTAAATGTTCAGACTTACGGGTTAACACAGAGTGAGGAGATAAACAAAGTATTGTTACAAGAAGCCGAGCAACGTTGGCTTTATGCTTTTCTGAGAGGTTTTGGACTGGAGGTATCTAGGAAGGTGCGCACTGTGGCGCAGAAAGACCTCCTTTCAGCTGTTAGACAGCGTTAGAGGATGAAGAGATCGAGGTTTCCACAGATGTAAGAGATCAGAGGAGCGTATTTGCGTCGAATGTAAGATGTTTTAACTGTGGTCGTACGGGGCACATGCAAAGACAATGGTACGAGCTACAGAGCGGCAATAGAGCTGGCGTTTACTACAGACAGTTTAATGGAAATAATAGTAAGGGTGATACAAACCAACGACGGAGACATACAAGTATTGGGAGAGATAGTCAAGAGGGAACCACAGAGCCGCCAGAAGACGTTTCCAGTAAAGGTGAATGCAGTAAACACTAATGCAAATATGGGGTGTCCCATAGTGTATAAGATTAATGGTTGTTGTTGTTGTTGTTGTGGTCTTCAGTCCTGAGACTGGTTTGATGCAGCTCTCCATGCTAGTCTATCCTGTGCAAGCTTCTTCATCTCCCAGTACTTACTGCAACCTACATCCTTCTGAATCTGCTTAGTGTATTCATTTCTTGGTCTCCCTCTATGATTTTTACCCTCCACGCTGCCCTCCAATGCTAAATTTGTGATCCCATGATGCCTCAGAACATGTCCTACCAACCGGTCCCTTCTTCTTGTCAAGTTGTGCCACAAACTCCTCTTCTCCCCAATTCTGTTCAATACCTCCTCATTAGCTATGTGATCTACCCATCTAATCTTCAGCATTCTTCTGTAGCACCACATTTCGAAAGCTTCTATTCTCTTCTTGTCTAAACTATCTATCGTCCATGTTTCACATCCATACATGGCTACACTCCACACAAATACTTTCAGAAACGACTCCTGACATTTAAATCTATACTCGATGTTAACAAATTTCTCTTCTTCAGAAACGCTTTCCTTGCATTGCCAGTCTACACTTATATCATCTCTACTTCGACCATCATCAGTTATTTTGCTCCCCAAATAGCAAAACTCCTTTACTACTTTAAGTGTCTTATTTCCTAATCTAATTCCCTCAGCACCACCCGACTTAATTCGACTACATTCCATTATCCTCGTTTTGCTTTTGTTGATGTTCATCTTATATCCTCCTTTGAAGAGACTGTCCATTTCGTTCAGCTGCTCTTCCAAGTCCTTTGCTGTCTCTGACACAATTACAATGTCATCGGCGAACCTCAAAGTTTTTATTTCTTCTCCATGGATTTTAATACCTACCCCGAATTTTTCTTTTGTTTCCTTTACTGCTTGCTCAATATACAGATTGAATAACATCGGGGAGAGGCTACAATCCAGGCTCACTCCCTTCCCAACCGCTGCTTCCCTTTCATGCCCTTCGACGCTTATAACTGCCATCTGGTTTCTGTACAAATTATAAATAGCCTTTCGCTCCCTGTATTTTACCCCTGCCACCTTTAGAATTTGAAAGAGAGTATTCCAGTCAACATTGTCAAAAGCTTTCTCTAAGTCTACAAATGCTAGAAATGTAGGTTTGCCTTTCCTTAATCTTTCTTCTAAGATAAGTCGTAAGGTCAGTATTGCCTCACGTGTTCCAACATTTCTACGGAATCCAAACTGATCTTCCCCGAGGTCGGCTTCTACCAGTTTTTCCATTCGTCTGTAAAGAATTCACGTTAGTATTTTGCCGCTGTGGCTTATTAAACTGATTGTTCGGTAATTTTCACATCTGTCAACACCTGCTTTCTTTGGGATTGGAATTATTATATTCTTTTTGAAGTCTGAGGGTATTTCGCCTGTCTCATACATCTTGCTCACCAGATGGTAGAGTTTTGTCAGGACTGGCTCTCCCAAGGCCGTCAGTAGTTCTAATGGAATGTTGTCCACTCCCGGGGCCTTGTTTCCACTCAGGTCTTTCAGTGCTCTGTCAAACTCTTCACGCAGAATCGTATCTCCCATTTCATCTTCATCTACATCCTCTTCCATTTCCATAATATTGTCCTCAAGTACATCGCCCTTGTATAGACCCTCTATATACTCCTTCCACCTTTCTGCTTTCCCTTCTTTGCTTAGAACTGGGTTTCCATCTGAGCTCTTGATATTCATACAAGTGGCTCTCTTTTCTCCAAAGGTCTCTTTAATTTTCCTGTAGGCAGTATCTATCTTGCCCCTAGTGAGACAAGCCTCTACATCCTTACATTTGTCCTCTAGCCGTCTCTGCTTAGCCATTTTACACTTCCTGTCGATCTCATTTTTGAGAAGTTTGTATTCCTTTTTGCCTGCTTCATTTACTGCATTTTTATATTTTCTCCTTTCATCAATTAAATTCAATATTTCTTCTGTTACCCAAGGATTTCTACTAGTCCTCGTCTTTTTACCTACTTGATCCTCTGCTGCCTTCACTATTTCATCCCTCAGAGCTACCCATTCTTCTTCTACTTTATTTCTTTCCCCCATTCCTGTCAATTGTTCCCTTATGCTGTCCCTGAAACTCTATACCACCTCTGGTTTAGTCAGTTTATCCAGGTCCCATCTCCTTATATTCCCAACTTTTTGCAGTTTCTTCAGTTTTAATCTACAGTTCATAACCAATAGATTGTGGTCAGAGTCCACATCTGCCCCTGGAAATGTCTTACAATTTAAAACCTGGCTCCTAAATGTCTGTCTTACCATTATATAATCTATCTGAAACCTTCTAGTATCTCCAGGGTTCTTCCATGCATACAACCTTCTTTCATGAGTTTTGAACCAAGTGTTAGCTATGATTAAGTTATGCTCTGCGCAAAATTCTACCAGACGTCTTCCTCTTTCATTTTTTAACCCCCTATCCATATTCACCTACTATGTTTCCTTCTCTCCCTTTTCCTACACTCGAATTCCAGTCACCCATGACTATTAAATTTTCGTCTCCTTTCACTACCTGAATAATTTCTTTTATTTTATCATACATTTCATCAATTTCTTCATCATCTGCAGAGCTAGTTGGCATATAAATTTGTACTACTGTAGTAGGCGTGGGCTTCGTGTCTATCTTGGCCACAATAATGCGTTCACTATGCTGTTTGTAGTAGCTTACCTGCTCTCTTATTTTTTTATTCATTATTAAACCTACTTCTGCATTACCCCTGTTTGATTTTGTATTTATAACCCTGTATTCACCTGACCAAAAGTCTTGTTCCTCCTGCCACCGAACTTCACTAATTCCCACTATATCTAACTTGAACCTATCCATTTCCCTTTTTAAATTTTCTAACCTACCTGCCTGATTAAGGGATCTGACATTCTGTAACGCCGGAAATGCATAGCCTCCTATTTCCATCTATTGTATTATTTTCTTTCCTTGCTTTGTTACCTCAAGATATGACATTTCTGTCTCTTTATATATTGTAATTGTTTTACTATTTGTATATTTATGCATTTATGTCGATGGATAATTGGTTTGTTTCGTAAATATTATTTGTATTTTTACGCTGGGTCTTGCCTAGGGAAAACTGCTATCGAACGATTACGTCGATAGGTCGTGTGAAGAATCAAAGTGTGTAGGATCTTTGGTAGTGTTAACTCTGCCGCGTGGAGCGCGGGCTGGGAGAAGGAGTCTGGCTGGAGTAGCGAGTGGAGCAGGTGCATTGTGTGAAGCTCCCGCGTGTTGCCGCGCTTTCGGGGTTTGGCAGCATGTAATTGCGATCGACTTGCGATGATAGTTTCTGACATGGTGTCGCGGACGGGATACATTAATTAGCGCACATCAAGAGCCCGTTTCGTCTGGTGACCGTGTCGAGAAGAAGGCGCGCCAACTTCCAGCTTCTGCAACAGCGACGGCCGACAATGAGTGACTGTCGCCACCTCCTCGATCGACGGCTTCAATCCTTCAATCAACCGACAAGGAAGACTGGACGCACGTAAAGTTTTAGAACTGTATGGCAGACCTCAGCTTTTCAAACTGTACCATTTTCGTAACTATAATTACAGCAACTTAGAATGAACCTTTGTTGCTCATTGTCCCAATTGCATTGCCAAGCAGGGTCCCTTCCTTTTCCGGAATGAACCCGAGTGTCGTTGAAATTCAGACGCCAGCATTAAAGTAACATCATTTCACTGCTTTAATTTCAAAGTTCAGTTAGCTGGATACAATATTCAGATTACACAAGCACAAATTAAGAGTGCGAGTTTTTTTTACCATATTTTAGCTTACCTGTGACTGCAGCTCAGCTTGGTACGTACTAAATTTTTCTATTGTTAATTGTTCAGAATCATTTAATTCAAGTTCAAAGTTAAATCTCTTATTTCTAAATTGCGTAGATTCAAGTAGCTTTTGAAATGATTGTTGAGGTAGTCCAAGACTAACCGTGTTTTACTGAATTTCGATGTGCTTCAGAAAGAAAGCTCACTATTAACTTCAGTCACTGAATTAACTTTCGATTTTCCGGTTTTATTAATTCTTTTGCTAAATTAAGTCAGGGTGTAGCGAAATTTATTACTTCTGACAAACTTTCAGTTTTCACACTACACGTGTCAACCTTCAGTTGCCACGCTTCTAGTGCTAATTATATGTGTAACAACCTTTCTTTTTCAGTTACTATAGTAATTGTCCTTAGGACTGGCGACCGTGATTTCCCCCAAATCTCAAATACCTAATTACCGCTAGTTAATTGTTAACGTAACGGCTGCACATTTACTTTCTTTATTAACTTTACCCCTTTTCAAAATTAATTTCCACCAGTTTCATTAGCACATTTCCTTTCATTTAGATGTAACCCTTTCCTCCCTCTTTACCGACAGGTTAACTTCGGTGACGATTGCTTTTCCAAAACTCCCATTAGGTACACGCGGTTTCATTTCTCACTGTCATTAAGGTCGGTAAGTGAGGGGGAGGTTACAATTCCACGCTCCGATCCGTAGAACGCCAGTTTTCTTTCTCCTGATAACGACGTCCTCTTGAGTAGTCCCCGCCCGGAGATCCAAATGGGGGACTATTTTACCTCCGGCATATTTTACCCAAGAGGACGCCATCATCATTTAACCATACAGTAAAGCTGCATGTCCATGGGGAAAATTACGGCCGTAGTTTCCCCTTGCTTTCAGCCGTTCGCAGTACCAGCACAGCAAGGTCGTTTTGGTTAGTGTTACAAGGCCAGATCAGTCAATCATCCAGACTGTTGCCCCTGCAACTACTGAAAAGGCTGCTGCCCCTCTTCAGGAACCACACGTTTGTCTGGCCTCTCAACAGATACCCCTCCGTTGTGGTTGCACCTACGGTACGGCCGTCTGTATCGCTGAGGCACGCAAGCCCTCCCACCAACGGCAAGGTCCATTGTTCATGGGGGGAGATTAATGGTAGGGAATATAAAGCTTTGTTGGACACAGGGGGGAAGATGTTGGTCGCCTCAAAGGAGTTAGTAGGTAGGAGGCGTTGGAACCCACCAAGCTACAATCTTTGTAGGGTAGGGGGTGGTGATCATGGCTATCAAGGGCAATAGAGGTGAATTTTCCATCGGAGGCCACCAAGTTTAAGTAATGTGCGGAAGTAGTTTCTCATGTACGCGAGGTCTGCAACATGACCCTAGGGTTAGACTTTCTGCATCGATATCAAACCGCAATTGATCTTTGACGATCAGTAGAGGAACTTAGTGGGATGACGTTCTGACTAGAGGAAAGAGCTGTCAATGTTGATCTGCTGCGAGGAGTGCCCAGTATATGAGACAATCCAGTGAAACAGCAAGCAATGACATTAAGGCTTGATTCACATGACTGTTTGGAGGCACTGCTATGACTGAACGTGGAGCTTGACTTACCAGTTTGATAAGTTATGTGTGAAGGAAGTGCTGGAAGGTAATGAAGTATTGAATATAGCATTTTGTTTGGTGAAGCTTAATATTGCACATGTAAAGGAAAGGGATAGAGGCAAAGAAGTACCCATCAATGTGGACAATTTTGGTGCCATGGGGCGGTTAATTTGTTGAAGGGTACGTTATGAGCTACGCTGGAGATTTCAGATAAGGAGGATTGCCGCAAAGACAGTGTAGACTCTCTAAGAGGGCACTGAATTCTGCTAGGACTGCATTTCATGAGAAACTGAAGCATTTAAAGAGGATAGACAGGAGACAGATAGAGGACCTGTTGCTAGGATTTAAAGATCTGTTTCTTTCCACAAGGGCCACTGCCTGCTACGCCAATACCACAACACAAGATTCTGACAGGAAACGAAGCATCATCGTATCGAAGGCTGTACAGAGTACTACAACAGCTGGAACCATTTTTGGAGGACTTAACAAATGAACGATTGGCTGATGGGATAATAGATGAGAGCAGTAGCCCCTGAGGGGCGGGAATTGTAATCGTCTCCAAGAAGTCTATGGACAGCTGAAAGAAGTATAACTTTTGTTGTGATTACCGTCACTTGAATAGTAAGACAACAACAGATGCTTACCCAGTTCGCACATCACAGACACGATTGATAACCTAGAGGAAAGCAAGTACTTCTCGGAAAGACGCTTAAGGAATAGGTACCATCAGTTTTAAGTGGCTCAGAGGATAGACCGAACACAGCATTTTCCGCACCCTGAGGACACTACAAATAGAGAAAGGTGAGTTTTGGGTTGAATAATGCACTGTTAAAATTCCAATAGTTGTTGGACAGAGTGCTGAAAGAACTGAAACAGTGCCGCGCGGTCTGGGCGCCTTGCCACGGTTCGCGCGGCTGTCACCCCCCCCCCCCCCACACCCACCCCCAACCCCTCCGTCGGAGGTTCGAGTCCTCCCTCGGACATGTGTGTGTGTGTTGTCCTCAGCGTAAGTTAGTTTAAGTTAGATTAAGTAGTGTTTAAGCCTAGGGACCGATGACCTCAGCAGTTTGGTCCCATAGGAATTTACCACAAAAATACTGAAACAGTGTCAGAGTCTAGTATATTTCCATGACATAATCGTCTTTTCAAGGGAGATGTAAGAGCACGGTCAACGTCTGAGGGAGGAGTTCAAGAGATTACGAACAGCCTGTTTGATGATCAGCACAGAAAATGTCACTTTGCGCTTGAAAAGTTAACTATTTGGGCTGTAACATTAGTAAGGATGGCGTGAGAACTGATCCTACGTTAGTGAAGCAGTGCAAGATTTTTCAGTGTCAGGGGCCTCACGAATTATTATAGGAAGTTCATAAAGGGGTTTGCAGATATTTCGAAACGACTTATGCAATTGTTCAAAAAGGATGTGAAGTTTGTGTGGTCGGAGGAAAGTCAGGGAGCATTTGCTGAATTAAAAACGGTGTTAACATAGAATCTGGGTCAGGAATACCCTATTACCTTTGCATCAAGACATTTGAACGCAGCAGAGAGGAATTACTCCATAGTGGGGAGAGAGATGCTTAGCTTTCTGTACAGAGCAACATACTTCCGATATTACCTGTATGGGAGGAAATTCAAGGTGGTGATGAACCATGCTGCTTTGAAGTGGTTACTTCGTTTGAAGGACCCATCCAGTAGTTTGATGAGGCGGTCATTGAAACTTAGCCCTTATTCTGAGCCGGACTGAGTGGCCGAGCGGTTCTAGGCGCTTCAGTCTGGAATCGCGCGACCGCTACGGTCGCAGGTTCGAATCCTGCCTCGGGCATGGATGTGTGTGATGCCCTTAGGTTAGTTAGGTTTAAGTAGTTCTAAGTTCTAGGGGACTGATGACCTCAGAAGTTAAGTCCCATAGTGCTCAGAGCCATTTGAACCTTATTCTGAGTACAAAGTAATCCACAAACCTGGATAAAAACATGAAAATGCAGTCAGGTTGATTGGGAAGATAGCGGAATTACACACACTAGGACGGGAATGGCAAGCAGCACAGAGCATCGATGAAGAGTGTAGGAAGCACGGCAGACAACAGCTGTTTATCATGCATGAGGGATTATTATGTAGAGAAACGAAATTAGTAACACGAGTTGTGCTGCCAGCCAAGTTTAAGATAGAAGTGTTACGTGAAATGCATGACCACATCTTATCGGGCCATGGGAGAAGCATTGTGACGAATCAGAGAGTGGCAGTAAAGTGATGGATAGAAAGAACGACGTTGATCAGCAAGTCAGAAATTGTGTGGATTGTGCACAGCCAAAGGATGTAAATGAGAAGCAGGTACTATTACAGAGATTGCCAGAAGGAACAGAACCGTACAGTTTCATTGGGGTGGACGTGTCGGTCTGGTTTGACGGAACACAGCAGGTAATCGTTTAGTGCTGACCATAACAGCCCATTTTTCTCATTACATAGAGGTGGTGCCGATGCCAGACCACCAGGCAATCACAGCCACGCAGGCTTTGGTTAATAGGTGGATATTGATGTTCGGGGTGCCAGAGACAATAATTACAGACCAAGGGACGAATTTTATGTCAGACCTGATGAAAGATGTGTCGACTGCCAAAACAAAACAAAAAAAGAGAACCATTCCACATCATCAATAAGTTAATGGAAGCAGGTAACAAGTTCGTTGGAAAATTGGGTAGATGTTGAACTGTTACATAAATGCACAGAATTCAGATTGGGACATGTATCTATCCTTTGTAGTGAGTGCATACAACTCTAAAGTACACACTAACACAGGGTTGTCGCGATCTGAGGTGCTGTACGGCAAAAAGACGTCGTCGCTATCCGACATGATGAGGCAGAAAAGGAGAGAGGGTCCGGCAGTTTGCAAGAACGGTGAAGGACGTACGTAGAAAGGTTAAGCGAGCAAATACTAAGGTGCTGGAGAAGAAGGAAGAGGCAGTGCAGCGAGTGGGAACATTATCGCAGTGTACAGTAGGCCAGTGGCTGCCGTTGTCAAACCCATATAATCCGAAGAAAAAGACGAAGATGTTTGTAAAACGGTTCCAGATCCCATACCAAGTAACTGAAACTACATAACCAGTAAATGTGAAGCCGCAGTTACCGACACGGACAACGATTTTGTATGTTGGGCGTCTACTACCATTCAAGGAGGCACTGGTGGCAATCCCACGAGATGCATCAGTGAAGGCGAAAAAGAGTCAAAGAGGAGGAAGCGGAAGAATGAGCAACAGGAGAAAGAGATCCAAATACTTCGCATTCTGAATGCATTGAGGCCAAGGAGGTAATTAATATGTATTATAAGGGTGTAATGTTGGAATATTTTTTTCTGTATGTAGAATAGGGCATTAACATGGTTTTAGATGAGCTATTATGTTTGTTTTAGGATAGGTTTTATTGTTAGCGTGTTAAGATGTGCTGTTTGGTACAGTGGTCCTTTGAGGGGAGAAAATGATTTGAACCCTGTCCTCAGGTTGCCGTACGGAAGAAGGGTTGGAAAAGAAGAATGCTAGTTTTGGCAGTGCTGTACGTCTTTGCCAGGGGTGATGGGGCGCTGCAGGATCTTCGCCTGGATGGAGAAGTTTTGTTTTCCTGTCAACCAGACGTGTTTTTATCCAGTCACAGATGGTCTTTAGGTTTAGTGTTTTATGTGTGGGAAATTAGTAGGCTGGAGGAGGTGTTTGTAGGCATACAACACTTAGCAGCTATTAGCAGGAGGCTGAAAGAGGTCTCAAAGGAGCACAGGACATTGCTTGACACAGATGTACGACTAAAGGAGCAGATGCAGGAAGTGATCGGAATGGTGTCGAACGAATATAGGAGAGTGAAGAAGGGTTGGATAGACGCAGGGGTAGAACACTGAAGACCATATTCGGAACTGCAGACGCAAGTGACGTAAGACAACTGAACGAAACGGTAGGAGCGGAGGAAATAAAATAACTATAGAGTAGCACTCCAAACAAATTGTGAACTTGGAGTGTGGCGTGTTAAGAAACATATGCGTGCTTCGACAGCTGACTAAGGAAGTAATGGATTATGCCAGGGCCTCAGCTAGAACTCTGAAGCGCTACTTGGTTGGTTGTTTGGGGAAGGAGACCAGACAGCGAGGTCATCGGTCTCATCGGATTAGAGAAGGATGGGGAAGGAAGTCGACCGTGCACTTTCAGATGAACCATCCCGGCATTTGCCTGGAGTGATTTAGGGAAATCACGGAAAACCTAAATCAGGATGGCCGGACGCGGGATTGAACCGTCGTCCTCCCGAATGCGAGTCCAGTGTCTAACCACTGCGCCATCTCGCTCGGTGAAGCGCTACTTGGACATGGTACAAACTGTAACTGGGTAACCTCTTTTGATGCGTCAATTGTCAGGATGAGCATTACTGCAAGGGCATTTGATTCTAAAGCATTATGTCAGGGTGAAAAACACTAAATAAATTACTTTTTCTCTCTTAACAACATATGGGCAGGGTGGGTTCTTCCTTGGCTCGGGTATGAGGTAGAGTGAAACAGCATTTTTACATAAGATAACTTTTATTGAAAGATTTGTACAATGGTTTCCTTACTGGATTGTTCTGGCTGGAGAGCGGCAGCTGTGTCGTTTGCGAAGCCTTCTGCTGCGTGTGCGGCGGCGTCTGATTACGCCTGGCGGTGTGTATCTCGTGTCGCTGTTTCGCCTAGTTGACTGGCGACGCGCATCGCGAGGTGGCCCATTTAATTATTGAGAACGAAGTCGTGAATCGGATGGTGATACCTTGGATGTGGCGTTCCAGTGTTTCTCTTCTCTATGCGGCTGCGTGTGTTGTACGTCGGCCAGCGGAACGGCGCAGCGGGGGAAGGCCAGTGTCCCGGACTCGAACAACGGACTCCAGCTTGCCAGTCTTCGGCTGTCAGATCTTCATCACCAGCTCAAAGGTGACTGCTGATGTGAGGCCGTCGCCTTCCCGTCGTCACGAGTCAACCGGGTACGTAAAAATCAGTCTTCAAATACCTTCTAACTTCTGTCTTCTGGCGGCAAAGCTGCTGCTTGCTATTCCATTACAGCGGTGGACTTGGTGCGTCTGTGTACGATGTAGTCTCTTCCTTCATGACAGTCTTCAGCACCGACTGAATTGTACTGGAACTGAACTCGAACTGAAACTGAACTGAAAACTACTGTAGGGCCCACTGCGTCTCGCGTATTTATTTACTTCAGTTCACTGGATGTAAACGAATTCACGGTCATTGCCTCTTCTGTCACGTTGAAAAGCTTCTTGAAGAATCTTCTTAACGTCGCTCATTGGCTCTTGGAATGTTGGCGAGGGCCTTTGATCACGTGTGACAATTGAGAAACATGTGAGCCGGTCGGGCGATGCCCAGACGGCTGAATCGACAGCTACCGCTTATGTGGGGAGGGTGATGGCTTCTCCTGAACGTTCTGACTTGCAAGCGCTGGCCGTTGCCACTGCTGCTCTGCTCGCTCTTTGCCAGTGTGTAACTCTACTAAACTAAACTAAGTTTTTCATTTATTTTCTAATTTCTACTTCACTTCACATTGATTTCACTAATTTATTTGTTGTTGTTGTTGTGGTCTTCAGTCCTGAGACTGGTTTGATGCAGCTCTCCATGCTACTCTATCCTGTGCAAGCTTCTTCATCTCCCAGTATCTACTGCAACCTACATCCTTCTGATTCTGCTTAGTGTATTCATCTCTTGGTCTCCCTCTACGATTTTTACCCTCCACACTGCCCTCCAATGCTAAATTTGTGATCCCTTGATGCCTCAAAACATGTCCTACCAACCGATCCCTTCTTCTAGTTAAGTTGTGCCACAAACTTCTCTTCTCCCCAATCCTATTCAATACCTCCTCATTAGTTACGTGATCTACCCACCTTATCTTCAGCATTCTTCTGTAGCACCACATTTCGAAAGCTTCTATTCTCTTCTTGTCCAAACTAGTTATCGTCCATGTTTCACTTCCATACATGGCTACACTCCATACAAATACTTTCAGAAACGACTTCCTGACACTTAAATCTATACTCGATGTTAACAAATTCCTCTTCTTGAGAAACGCTTTTCTTGCCATTGCCAGTCTACATTTTATATCCTCTCTACTTCGACCATCATCGGTTATTTTACTCCCTAAATAGCAAAACTCCTTTACTACTTTAAGTGTCTCATTTCCTAATCTAATTCCCTCAGCATCACCCGACTTAATTTGACTACATTCCATTACCCTCGTTTTGCTTTTGTTGATGTTCATCTTATATCCTCCTTTCAAGACACTGTCCATTCCGTTCAACTGCTCTTCCAAGTCCTTTGCTGTCTCTGACAGAATAACAATGTCATCGGCGAACCTCAAAGCTTTTACTTCTTCTCCATGAATTTTAATACCTACTCCGAATTTTTCTTTTGTTTCCTTTACTGCTTGCTCAATATACAGATTGAATAACATCGGGGAGAGGCTACAACCCTGTCTTAATCCTTTCCCAACCACTGCTTCCCTTTCATGCCCCTCGACTCTTATAACTGCCATCTGGTTTCTGTACAAACCGTAAATAGCCTTTCGCTCCCTGTATTTTACGCCTGCCACCTTCAGAATTTGAAAGAGAGTATTCCAGTTAACATTGTCAAAAGCTTTCTCTAAGTCTACATATGCTAGAAACGTAGGTTTGCCTTTTCTTAATCTTTCTTCTAAGATAAGTCGTAAGGTCAGTATTGCCTCACGTGTTCCAACATTTCTACGGAATCCAAACTGATCTTCCCCGAGGTCGGCTTCTACCAGTTTTTCCATTCGACTGTAAAGAATTCGCGTTAGTATTTTGCAGCTGTGACTTATTAAACTGATAGTTCGGTAATTCTCACATCTGTCAACACCTGCTTTCTTTGGGATTGGAATTGTTATATTCTTCTTGAAGTCTGAGGGCATTTCGCCTGTCTCATACATCGTGCTCACCAGATGGTAGAGTTTTGTCAGGACTGGCTCTCCGAGGCCATCAGTAGTTCAAATGGAATGTTGTTTTATTTACCTATCTTAAGTACCTTTCAACAAAACACATATGCAAGCACTAGATGCAAGACTAACAATGACAAGGTTATTGCAGTCGTTGGGCGATGGTACCTGGGACAAAGAAGCGGATTCGACGAATTTGCGGGAAGCCGTAAGTCCTGTGTTGCTGTCGGAAGGAGAATCACCACGGGAAGTATAGCTACAAGTAGAGCTGAGCAGCCAGAACCTACAGTTCTACTACCGTGGTGCTACAGTGGGTGTAACGACGGATAGTGCACGGTTGTATGTATCAGTGAGGATACCAGTGGCTGACAGGCATGCAGTGTTTAGGTGTTATGCAGTGCATACTTAGCTGGTGAATTTAGTAACAGTTGGGAAATCTGCGCAAGTGAGAGAGGAAAGGGCGTTACTGTGAGCAAAGACAGGGATCAACAGGTGGATATGACTGGAGGTGAGGTCCAGCAATGTCAGAACAGGGTAGTCACCATATGCACGACTTGCAGGATTGCAACGAGTGGGGGTGCGTGCATCAGTGGCAAGTCTTCAGGGGTAAAACGGAAGGACAACCTTGACAGAAAAAGATTATCGAATTGGGACCATACTTTCACAGAGGAGGATTTCATTGTATACAGGGTGGTCCATTGATAGTGACCGGGCCAAATCTCTCACGAAATAAGCATCAAACGAAAAAACTGCAAAGAACGAAACTCGTCTAGCTTGAAGGGGGAAACCAGATGGCGCTATGGTTGGCCCGCTAGATGGCGCTGCCATAGGTCAAACGGATATCAGCTGCGTTATTTTAAATAGGAACCCCCATTTTTATTACATATTCGTGTGGTACGTAAAGAAATATGAATGTTTTAGTTGGACCACTTTTTTCGCTTTGTGATAGATGGCGCTATAATAGTCACAACCGTATAAGTACGTGGTACCACGCAACATTCCGCCAGTGCGGACGGTATTTGCTTCGTGATACATTACCCGTGTTAAAATGGACCGTTTACCAATTGCGGAAAAGGTCGATATCGTGTTGATGTATGGCTATTGTGATCAAAATGCCCAACGGGCGTGTGCTATGTATGCTGCTCGGTATCCTGGACGACATCATCCAAGTGTCCGGACCGTTCGCCGGATAATTACGTTAATTAAGGAAACAAGAAGTGTTCAGCCACATGTGAAACGTCAACCACGACCTGCAACAAATGATGATGCATAAGTAGGTGTTTTAGCTGCTGTCGCGGCTAATCCGCACATCAATAGCAGACAAATTGCGCGAGATTCGGGAATCTCAAAAACGTGTGTCGAGAATGCTACATCAACATCGATTGCACCCGTAGCATATTTCTATGAACCAGGAATTGCATGGCGACGACTTTGAACGTCGTGTACAGTTCTGCCACTGGGCACAAGAGAAATTACGGGACGATGACAGATGTTTTGCACGCGTTCTATTTAGCGACGAAGCGTCATTCACCAACAGCGGTAACGTAAACCGGCATGCACTATTGGTCAACGGAAAATCCACGATGGCTGCGACAAGTGGAACATCAGCGACCTTGGCGGGTTAATGTATGGTGCGGCATTTTGGGAGGAAGGATAAGTTGTCCCCATTTTATCGATGACAATCTAAATGGTGCAATGTATGCTGATTTCCTACGTAATGTTCTACCGATGTTACTACAAGATGATTCACTGCATGACAGAATGGCGATGTACTTCCAACATGATGGATGTCCGGCACATAACTCGCGTGCGGTTGAAGCAGTATTGAATAGCATATTTCATGACAGGTGGATTGGTCGTCGAAGCACCATACCGTGGCCCGCACGTTCACCGGATCTGACGTCCCCGGATTTCTTTCTGTGGGGAAAGTTGAAGGAAACTTGCTATCGTGATCCACCGACAGCGCCTGACAACATGCGTCAGTACATTGTCAAAGCATGTACGAACATTACGGAAGGCGAACTCCTCGCTGTTGAGAGGAATGTCGTTACACGTATTGCCAAATGCATTGAGGTTGACGGACATCATTTTGAGCATTTATTGCATTAATGTGGTATTTGGAGGTAATCACGCTGTAGCAGCATGCGTTCTCAGAAATGATAAGCTTACAAAGGTGCATGTATCACATTGGAACAAGTGAAATAAAATGTTCAAACATACCTACGTTCTGTATTTTAATTTAAAAGACCTACCTGTTACCAAAGTTCGTCTAAAATTGTGAGCCATATGTTTGTGACTTAATAAGCGCCATCTATCACAAAGCGAAAAAAGTGCACCAACTAAAACATTCATATTTCTTTACGTACTACACGAATACGTAATAAAAATGGGGGTTCCTATTTAACAAAAAACGCAGTTGATATCCGTTAGACCTATGGCAGCCCCATCTAGCGGGTCAACCATAGCGCCATCTGGTTTCCCCCTTCAAGCTAGACGAGTTTCGTTCTTTGTAGTTTTTTCATTTGACGCTAATTTCGTGAGATATTTGGCCCGGTCACTATGAATAGACCACCCTGTATACTCTGTGTACAACGACGTGATGGTACGTGCTAGCTGCTGTGATCAAGGGAAACGCAACGGGACAATGCATTTTGAATTGCATAGTAGTGGACTATTAGTCAAGGGAACTATCTTTGAAATTACAGACCCGCGTTTCATTTAGCAGCTACTATGGTGGGAGTTATTCTGCTGAATGTAACACAGCCATAGCTGTATAGGTCAGACGAGCCTCTAGAGACGTTGCCCAAAGAAAATCTTACCTTCCTTAACGACACCTGGTAGCCGAGCCTCGACCTTTCATTTAGTCGGCACAGGAGAGGCGGATTACCGTAGAGGAATTGTTGCAGCGTGTGGAACAGTATTGGGATGGAAGACATCTGGAAACAGTGACCGTGAGTGTCGTAATTCCTAGCACCGTGGTGCGTTTGGTTTGTTCTGCCTAGCTGTTATGTGTTTGAAATAACAAGCTGTGTGCGAAAAACGTCCAGGAGTAAATAAAGCTCCTGTGATGGCTCTGAGCACTATGGGACTTAACATCTATGGTCATCAGTCCCCTATAACTTAGAACTACTTAAACCTAACTAACCTAAGGACATCACACAACACCCAGTCATCACGAGGCAGAGAAAATCCCTGACCCCGCCGGGAATCGAACCCGGGCGCGGGAAGCGAGAAGCGAGAAGTTCCTGTGAGCAAGGGATAAAAGATAAATTTACAGAGCCAGAAGTAAATATAGAAATTTGCATTGTAGCTCAGATTAGCTGATTTATTACTACGTTTTTGTTTTACATATTAAGGGGTCAGATCTTTAGCTTACGGCAAATAATGGAGAAGTGTTATGAGCGGAACAGGGAATTGTATCTATGCTTTATAGATCTAGAAAAGGCATATGACCGGGTTCCTAGGAGGAAGTTGTTGTCTGTTCTACAAGATTATGGAATAGGAGGCAAACTTTTGCAAGCAATTAAAGGTCTTTACATGGATAGTCAGGCAGCAATTAGAGTTGACGGTAAATTGAGTTCATGGTTCAGAGTAGTTTCAGGGGTAAGACAAGGCTGCAACCTGTCTCCACTGTTGTTCATATTATTTATGGATCATATGTTGAAAACAATAGACTGGCTGGGTGAGATTACGATATGTGAACACAAAATAGGCAGTCTTGCATATGCGGATGACTTAGTTGTGATGGCAGATTCGATTGAAAGTTTGCAAAGTAATATTTCAGAGGTAGATCAGAAATGTGAGGACTATGGTATGAAGATTAGCATCTCCAAAACGAAAGTAATGTCAGTGGGAAAGAAATATAAACGGATTGAGTGCCAAATAGGAGGAACAAAGTTAGAACAGGTGGACGGTTTCAAGTACTTAGTATGCATATTCTCACAGGATGGCAACGTGGAGAAAGAACTGGAAGCGAGGTGTAGCAAAGCTAATGCAGTGAGCGCTCAGCTACGATCTACTCTCTTCTGCAAGAAGGAAGTCAGTACCAAGACTAAGTTATCTGTGCACCGTTCAATCTTTCGACCAACTTTGTTGTATGGGAGCGAAAGCTGGGTGGATTCAGGTTACCTTATCAACAAGGTTGAGGTTACGGATATGAAAGTAGCTAGGATGATTGCAGGTACTAGTAGATGGGAACAATGGCAGGAGGGTGTCCACAATGAGGAAATCAAAGAAAAACTGGGAATGAACTCTATAGATGTAGCAGTCAGGGCGAACAGGCTTAGATGGTGGGGTCATGTTACACGCATGGGAGAAGCAAGGTTACCCAAGAGACTCATGGATTCAGCAGTAGAGGGTAGGAGGAGTCGGGGCAGACCGAGGAGAAGGTACCTGGATTCGGTTAAAAATGATTTTGAAGTAATAGGTTTAACATCAGAAGAGGCACCAATGTTAACACTGAATAGGGGATCATGGAGGAACTGTATAAGGGGGGCTATGCTCCAGACTGAACGCTGAAAGGCATAATCAGTCTTAAATGATGATGATGATGATATTAAGGGGTAGCAGTAATTACGATAGAGAACTGGGCAGGGGTAAGGCCCGAGGGACAAGGTCTTCTCCATGGAAGGGAGCAGTGTAGTGCCACTACCGAGTCTTTGAGTAAAAATTATAAGTTTCTAGTAAAACTAATGAGAAGTAGTGTGTTGCCTTAACATCTGTGAGCCAGGACCTGCCAGTGTGGTGACATGTGGGTCATAATAATAGACACCCAAGCAGATTGCGAAGCCAGGAGAGCTGAGTGAAGCAGAAAACTGTGCTACACAGTTTAGCCAGCGGGGTGATTTCGCTACAGCAGGGCACGTCTCTTGTAAAGGGTGTCGTGACTAGGCACCGAATTTCAGTGAAACAAATGCGCGCCAATGCATATAAGTAGGTCTGGAGTTGGGACATGGTTCACTTCTTGTTGCCGGAAACTAGTAGCACCATCTCCACACCACAGCTACAGCGGACAGTGAGACGACTGGGCACCACCAGCAGCAGCCATGGGTTCGAAGCTGGGCTGCACCTGCCACCAGCACGAGTCCTTCACAGGTCTTGGTGCCACAGCCCCACTGACCTACTGTCTACGACGGTCTCTATGGCCAAGCGGTTCTAGGTACTTCAGTCCAGAACCCCGCTGCTGTTACGGTCGCAGGTTAGAATCCTGCCTCGGACATCGATGTGTGTGATGTCCTTAGGTTAATTAGGTTTAAGTAGTTCTAAGTCTAGGGGATTGATGACCTCAGATGTTAAGTCCCATAGTGCTTAGAGCCATTTGAATTGAACCTACCGTCTGAGCCTGCCATCTCTGACGTTGAGTTCGTAGTGGGACTTGGCAGCACAGTCCGACTCCACTGTCCGACTCCTACCAGAGGGCAGTGAGTCACACTCTGTGCACAGACATCTCCATGTGCAGTGAGGTTGGCGTGAGTGGCATGAGGAACCATATGGACTCCACAACGCCGAGGAAAATACCATACCATTGACGTCAATGGCCTGGCCTCTAAAGGTTTCCGGCCTTCCATAGGCCTGTCATCAGCATCGTAGGGCGCTCGGCGGTCAAGGCGGGAACTGCCAACCACATGTCAGCAGCGGCGAGGGCCAACAGATAGAGGCGTGGTCGCCTCACTGTGCCATCTATTGAAGTCAATAAAAGTCATTCTTAACTGTCGGCCAAATCAGTCACCCCGCATCCTGCATTACATTCCCGTTGCTGAAACAATTTTTTTTTCCTAAATGCTTAGCAAAATACCTACAATCAGCACACTTGCTTCGTACAGTTATAAACAGTAGATCCTATTAATACTAAGCTTCGTGTCACCTGTTCTCTCTTGCACGAATTATATGCATTAGTGTTACTAATTCATCTACGTTTCTTGATAGTTATAGACACAAATAAAAATTCCGTCCACAAAATTCGTTTCTTCTCTGTCCAGACTCTGCCCTCTGTGACATTACCACAGCTTTTTCTTGTTTACAGTTGTATCACACTGCTTTTGCTGTGTTTGTTCAAATACTATTGCTGGTCCTTGACTCTTTTCCCTCAAATGTAAAACAATTAACACATTCTACTTTTGTATTCTTTCGATTTCATTTCCCTCTCTACAATCAAATACAGAAAATCTTAATTCTTCTTTTTCACAGAATCCTCACCATACTCCTCTCTGCTGAAATTATTTATTTTTTAGTATCAATCCATCTCCTTCTATTGAGCCATAATTATAATTTCTTCCTTACAGTCTGTATTTTTCTACTCATTTCAACCCATATACTTTCCATATTAGCAGCAAATTTCATCAATCCTGCTGTCAGACGAGTCTCCTACTGTTATGAGAAGTATAAATGCACAGAATTTCTCAAGATGTGGCAATACCAGCCTTTTATATTCAAATAAACAACTCATGCTCAAGTCTTTTTTCTATGTACATCAACAAAGTGTTCCATAATCCAAAACTACAAAGCCTAATCCATGAAATTACTTTATTGTTGACAAGTGTAGCTATGCCCGTCATCGTGCAGGACTTCGCGTGAAGCTATGAAGAAACAAGAGAAAAAAAGAGCTAGGAGACGCTGCGCGGGGTAGCCGAGCGGTCTTGGCGCCTTGTCCCGGTTCGCACGGCTTCTCCCGTCGGAGGTTCGAGTCCTCTCTCGGGCATGGGTGTGTGTGTTGTTCTTAGCGTAAGTTAGTTTAAGTAGTGTGTAAGCTTAGGGACCGATGACCTCAGCTGTTTGGTCCCATAGGAACTTACCACAAATTTCCAAGCTAGGAGACGCTCCTTTGGTACTGTGTGGCAAATGATGGGAATTTGGATTAAAGGAGATTCCTAGTAAGCGGGAGAGCTGGGTCCGAATCCTGGCCTTGATAAAAAAAATTTCATTTGTCGCCAGTGAATTCTTTCAATGCCTAAATGCTGCAGAGATTTGAATTTCTCCTTTCTATGTCTGGCCTTGGGACAAATCCAAAGAATAGGCATCACTCATGTAGATACAGAAAGCCCAAAGATAAGGTGGAACTTCTATGGGACGAACTACATGATGACGTGAAAAAATTCCAGAAAAATGCAACGCCCTACTTGTGGAGGACTTTAATGCCCATACAGGGAAGGAGAAGCGATACCAAAAAACTGTTGGAAACTATCCGTCACATAACAGAAACAACCAAAATGAATCGGATTGATAGAACTATGCCAAGCACACAACATGGCTCTGATATCTAATGGCTTTAAAAAACTACCTAGAAAACAGAAAACAAGGAACTCACCAAACACATAACTAGGTAGATTCCAACTCGATAGTGTGCCAATGAAACTGAAGTTCCATAAAGGAACACAAAGGTGTGAAAGTCCTCAGGAACCCAGCCCAAATTCTGATCACTACTGTCTAAAATAAAACTCAAAATCATCTACATCTACATCTACATCTACATCCATACTCCGCAAGCCACCTGACGGTGTGTGGCGGAGGGTACCTTGAGTACCTCTATCGGTTCTCCCTTCTATTCCAGTCTCGTATTGTTCGTGGAAAGAAGGATTGTCCGTATGCTTCTGTGTGGGCTCTAATCTCTCTGATTTTATCCTCATGGTCTCTTCGCGAGATATACGTAGGAGGGAGCAATATACTGCTTTACTCTTCGGTGAAGGTATGTTCTCGAAACTTCAACAAAAGCCCGTACCGAGCTACTGAGCGTCTCTCCTGCAGAGTCTTCCACTGGAGTTTATCTATTATCTCCGAAACGCTTTCGCGATTACTAAATGATCCTGTAACGAAGCGCGCTGCTCTCCGTTGGATCTTCTCTACCTCTTCTATCAACCCTATCTGGTACGGATCCCACACTGCTGAGCAGTATTCAAGCAGTGGGCGAACAAGCGTACTGTAACCTACTTCCTTTGTTTTCGGATTGCATTTCCTTAGGATTCTTCCAATGAATCTCAGTCTGGCATCTGCTTTACCGACGATCAACTTTATACGATCATTCCATTTTAAATCACTCCTAATGCGTACTCCCAGATAATTTATGGTATTAACTGCTCCCAGTTGCTGACCTGCTATTTTGTAGCTAAATGATAAGGGATCTATCTTTCTAGGTATTCGCAGCACATTACACTTGTCTACATTAAGATTCAATTGCCATTCCCTGCACCATGCGTCAATTCGCTGCAGCTCCTCCTGCATTTCAGTACAATTTTCCATTGTTACAAACTCTCGATACACCACAGCATCATCTGCAAAAAGCCTCAGTGAACTTCCGTTGTCATCCACAAGGTCATTTATGTATATTGTGAATAGCAACGGTCCTATGACACTCCTCTGCGGCACACCTGAAATTACTCTTACTTCGGAAGACTTCTCTCCATTGAGAACGACATGCTGCGTTCTGTTATCTAGGAACTCTTCAATCCAATCACACAATTGGTCTGATAGTTCATGTGCTCTTACTTTGTTCATTAAACGACTGTGGGGAACTGTATCGAACGCCTTGCAGAAGTCAAGAAACACGGCATCTACCTGTGAACCCGTGTCTATGGTAGAGATGGGGGATCCGCTCTTGAACTAATTCATAGAGTTCAATCTTTCAAAGGAGTGAACAATCAGTGATTCAGAAAAAAAGAACGGTAGCTCCAAACGTTTCCCACGGCAGAGAGAGAGAGAGAGAGAGAGAGAGAGACGGAGCATATCAGCAGCGCCTCTGCTGGTCAGAGCACAGTGCACGCCACACAACACAGCCAGCGCCGGCCTCTGCCCTGCTTCTACCTTGGCTGCCTGCATTGTGCAGTGCCCCATTGGATTTTGTGTTTCACATATGCCGTGCCATCTCTGTGCGTCGTCTGCCGCGCAGTGTCTGGCGCAGCGTAACTTCGCATCGCACTCTGTCGGCGATCGTTTCAGTCACACGTCCTGCCCTCTGGGCAGTTGATGCGAGCAACAGGACAGAGGGCCACCTAGCGGATAACATAGGAACTACTTGCAACAACCTGCTCGCAAGGGAACGGACGATTTGTCTCGGAGCGGGTGAGTTCACCGCTCCCCCCACCCTCGGAACTCGCCCGCTCAACACTCACCCCACTGTCTCGACTCTAGACAGAGTGTTGAGCAAAGCGACTCAGGTGTCACTGTGGTCTCTGCGGTCTCAGCTCACGCAGTAATACAGCTCGCGGCTCGACCTGCTCGACTCAGCGCCTCTGCATCGGAGTTCGCCCCTACTGGATATTGTTCTTCGTAGTAATACCGCTATGTATATTACATTATTATGTTATGTATACATCAATGGTTTTTATTTTATTTTTATTTGTTTAAACTGATTAGATTAGGTTCCTGATGACTCCTCTTACTATAGGATTTTTATTATGGACACTCGAATTTACGCTTTAATTACGAGCGAACCGATAAACGTATCGCAAAATGTGATACACCAATATTTTCCTTGTTTTATTCTGCGTAAGGCTATATGCAGCACTTTCGTTTTACAGTCAAATTTATATTTTTTTTTTCTTATTCTGGTACGGATTTTGCGATTTTAGGCGTCTTCGGAAGGAAACGTTCACTTTAAAAATATATGGCTTGCGATGTATTTGTATGAGGTTAATGAAATTTTAATACATTATAGCCAAATATATTGTTAATGTAAATCTCAAGTTACAGCATTTTCCGATCACCCAAAAAACCACGATAGTGCAAAATAAATCAATAATCAAAAACTTTGTCATATCGTGGAAATTTCAATAAACAATACAAAATTCTTACTCATTATCTGCGTTACTTCAAAATAGGATCAAATAAGATCAAAATACAGGTATAGTACTGGAATAAACCAAGTTTAAAGGACAATGTGCCTTCCATTTATTTTCTATTGTAAATGAGTGGTGAGTCATGAAAAAGAGCTAATTCATTTCAGGGAGTGAACAGTTCAGATCCAATCTCTGAAAAGAACAGTTTTGCCCATCTCTAGTCTATGGCCCTCTGAGTCTCGTGGACGAATAGCGCGAGCTGGGTTTCACACGACCGTCTTTTTCGAAAGCCATGCTGATTCCTACAGAGTGGATTTCTAGTCTCCAGAAAAGTCATTATACTCGAACATAATAGGTGTTCCAAAATTCAACAACTGATCGACGTTAGAGATATAGGTCTATAGTTCTGCACATCTGTTCGACGTCCCTTCTTGAAAACGGGGATGACCTGTGTCCTTTTCCAATCCTTTGGAACGCTACGCTCTTCTAGAGACCTACGGTACACCGCTGCAAGAAGAGGCGCAAGTTCGTTCGCGTACTCCGTGTAAAATCGAACTGGTATCCCATCAGGTCCAGCGGCCTTTCCTCTTTTGAGCGATTTTAATTGTTTCTCTATCCCTCTGTCGTCTGTTTCGATATCTACCATTTTGTCATCTGTGCGACAATCTAGAGAAGGAACTACAGTGCAGTCTTCCTCTGCGAAACAGCTTTGGAAAAAGACATTTAGTATTTCACCCTTTAGTCTGTCATCCTCCGTTTCAGTACCATTTTGGTCACAGAGTGTCTGGACATTTTGTTTTGATCCACCTACCACTTTGACATAAGAACAAAATTTCTTAGCATTTTCTGCCAAGTCAGTACTTTCGAATTCACTGAACACCTCTCGCATAGCCCTCCTCACACTACATTTCGCTTCGCGTAATTTTTGTTTGTCTGCAAGGCTTTGGCTATGTTTATGTTTGCTGTGAAGTTCCCTTTGCTTCCGCAGCAGTTTTCTAACTCGGTTGTTGTACCACGGTGGCTCTTTTCCATCTCTTACGATCTTGCTTGGCACATACTCATCTAACGCATATTGTACGATGGTTTTGAACTTTGTCCACTGATCCTCAACACTATCTGTACTTGAGATAAAACTTTTGTGTTGAGCCGTCAGGCACTCTGTAATCTGCTTTTTGTCACTTTTGCTAAACAGAAAAATCTTCCTACCTTTTTTAATATTTCTATTTACGGCTGAAATCATCGATGCCGTGACCGCTTTATGATTGCTGATTCCCTGTTCTGCGTAAACTGTTTCAAATAGTTCGGGTCTGTTTGTCACCAGAAGGTCTAATATGTTATCGCCACGAGTCGGTTCTCTGTTTAACTGCTCAAGGTAGTTTTCAGATAAAGCACTTAAAAAAATTTCACTGGATTCTTTGTCCCTGCCACCCGTTATGAACGTTTGAGTCTCCCAGTCTATATCCGGCAAATTAAAATCTCCACTCAGAACTACAGGGTTATTACAAATGATTGAAGCGATTTCACAGCTCTACAATAACTTTATTATTTGAGATATTTTCACAATGCTTTTCACATACATACAAAAACTCAAAAAGTTTTTTTAGGCATTCACAAATGTTCGATATGTGCCCCTTTAGTGATTCGGCAGACATCAAGCCGATAATCAAGTTCCTCCCACACTCAGCGCATCATGTCCCCATCAATGAGTTCGAAAGCATCGTTGATGCGAGCTCGCAGTTCTGGCACGTTTCTTGGTAGAGGAGGTTTAAACACTGTATCTTTCACATAACCCCACAGAAAGAAATCGCATGGGGTTAAGTCGGGAGAGCGTGGAGGCCATGACATGAATTGCTGATCATGATCTCCACCACGACCGATCCATCGGTTTTCCAATCTCCTGTTTAAGAAATGCCGAACATCATGATGGAAGTGCGGTGAAGCACCATCCTGTTGAAAGATGAAGTCGGCGCTGTCGGTCTCCAGTTGTGGCATGAGCTAATTTTCCAGCATGTCCAGATACACGTGTCCTGTAACGTTTCTTTCGCAGAAGAAAAAGGGGCCGTAAACTTTAAACCGTGAGATTGCACAAAACACGTTAACTTTTGGTGAATTGCGAATTTGCTGCACGAATGCGTGAGGATTCTCTACCGCCCAGATTCGTACATTGTGTCTCTTCACTTCACCATTAAGAAAAAATGTTGCTTCATCACTGAAAACAAGTTTCGCACTGAACACATCCTCTTCCATGAGCTGTTGCAACCGCGCCGAAAATTCAGAGCGTTTGACTTTGTCATCGGGTGTCAGGGCTTGTAGCAATTGTAAACGGTAAGGCTTCTGCTTTAGCCTTTTCCGTAAGATTTTCCAAACCGTCGGCTGTGGTACGTTTAGCTCCCTACTTACTTTATTCGTCGACTTCCGCAGGCTACGCGTGAAACTTGCCCGCACGCGTTCAACCGTTTCTTCGCTCACTGCAGGCCGACCCGTTGATTTCCCCTTACAGAGACATCCAGAAGCTTTAAACTGCGCATACCATTGCCGAATGGAGTTAGCAGTTGGTGGATCTCTGTTGAACTTCGTCCTGAAGTGTCGTTGCACTGTTATGACTGACTGATGTGAGTGCATTTCAAGCACGACGTACGCTTTCTCGGCTCCTGTCGCCATTTTGTCTCACTGCGCTCTCGAGCGCTCTGGCGGCAGAAACCTGAAGTGCGGATTCAGCCGAACAAAACTTTATGAGTTTTTCTACGTATCTGTAGTGTGTCGTGACCATATGTCAATGAATGGAGCGACAGTGAATTTATGAAATCGCTTCAATCATTTGTAATAGCCCTGTATAACATGGTGGGGAAATCTACTCGAAATATTTTCCAAATTATCCTTCAGGTGCTCAGCCACAACAGCTGCTGAACCATGGGGCCTATAGAGACCCAATTACCATGTCTGAGCCTGCTTTAACCGTGACCTTCACCCAAATTATTTCACATTTCGGATCTCCGTCAATTTCCTTCGATACGATTGCACTTCTTATCGCTATAAACACGCCTCACCCTTCACTGTCCAGCCTGTCTCTGTGGTGTACATTCCAATCTGAGTTTAGGATTTCATTACTGTTTACGTCTGGTTTCAGCCAACTTTCTGTCCCTATTAGTATATGGGCATTGTGACCGTGTATTAATGATAGCAGTTCTGGGACCTTTCTATAGACGCTCCTGCAGTTTACTATTAGCACATTAATATTGTTATTCCCTGTTGCATTTTGCCTACTCCTACCTTGCCGCGTCTCAGGAGGCGTCTTGTCGGGCCTAGAGAGGGAATTCTCTAACCTAAAAACCCCACATGTGCACTCCACACGTACTCCGCTACCCTTGTAGTCGCTTCCGGCGTGTAGTGCACGCCTGACCTATTCAGGGGAACCCTACATCCCTAAAAGGAAAAACAACCCCGAAAGAAGAAAATACAATCTGGAAAAGATAATAAACTCCAAGGAATTTCCCCTCGCTACGGAAGACATGCAAAACCAAAACTGCGATAAAATTAAAAAAAAAAAGACAAGAAGTAAAGCCGAACAATTATCTCCCATAGCCAAATCCAAACTACATGCCTGGTGGGTGCAAGAATGTGACAGACTTCTTGAACTAAGAAGAAAAGCAAGGCCACGGTGGCAATCACAGAAAAATGAACGTGTCAGTCAGAACTTTTTAAATGTAAGAGAATTAGTGAGCAAAAATCTCAAAAGAAAAAAAGCCAAGGAGACCAACTCCTGTTTCAGATCAATGAACACTTCATTGAGAAACAACACAAAGAACTCCAAGACAAAAACGGAAATACTGTCCACAGCAACTGGAATGATTGCAAAATATTGGCAGAATATTTCAGAAACAGCCTCAACTGTGATGGACACATAGAAAAAATGGACTTTAATACCTCAGCAAAATACAACCCTAGCTCTGAACTACCCTCCACCGAAGAACTACAGACAGTCATTTCGAATCTCAAGAACTATAAGGTCTCGGGAGAAAGGCAGATCATAGCTGAACTTTGAGAAAACGTCAACAAAAGTGCCACAGACTCTCTCCAAAACATATCTGAGGAAATCTGGATAAATGAAAGAGTCCCAGTTGAATGGAAGATGACCCTCATCTATCCACTCCATGAGAAAGGGTCCAAAACAGACCCCAACAGCTACGGAAAATATTCTCTAAAGTCCTACAAAACAGAGCATAAACCCAATTAGACCAAAAATTTGCAGAATACCAAGTGTGTTTCAGGAAAGGAAGATTCTGTCCAGAACTATTCCTAACCCTTAGAAACCTCATGGCCTACCAAAAATTAAGAGAAAAATCATATGTCATCGCTTTCACTGACTTTCAGAAAGCATACGACTCTATAGACCGCGAATCCCTCAGCTATATACTAAAAGAATTAAACGTAGGCAACAAAACCACAAAGTTAAGCAGAGTAACTCTTACCAACACAACAAACATACTCCAAAGCCAAATTTATGGGAGAACTCTCCGACCCTTTTGAGATAACAACTGGTGAACCGCAAGGGGAAGAATTCTCCCCATTGCTATTTAACTGCGCCCTAGAAAAAATAGGCAGAGTGTGAAATCCGACTAGGGACAGAAGACTTTGCAGCTGATATGGTCCTACTACCCGAGATATGGGAAAAAGCCAAAGAACAGACACTCAAACTACCCAAACAAGCAGAAAAAATAGGTCTCGAAATCTCCTTCGAAAAGACCAAGATAATGACAAACATAAAACAATATAAAGTGGGAGACTAAAAAACAGAGATACTCAAAAATTAAAAAAAATTAAAATCTTGTAGAATGGATCGGCTAGGAAACTCCCGAGAAAAAGGCAATATAATCTCAAGAACTAAAGTTGAACGGGCTTTCCAACACACCAAAAACACACAACAAAAAGTCCCTCTCATGGAATGAAAAAATAAGACGTTACATCACAGTAATCAAACCGGAATTCCTGTATGCAACCAAAACACTGTCCTCCACAACCATGGTCTAGTTGAAAGGCTCAAGATCAAAGAAGGAAAGATTTTAAGAAAAATTCTTGGCTCCAGATTTCACAACGGCAAATTAATCCACACTTTACCAAACTACCGAAAAACTCTCAGATATAATGAGGAAAAGAAGACTAGACTTTTATGGACACATCATCAGAATGAACCCACACAGAGGTTGCAAGTTAAAATGAAACTTAAACGAAAGATCCAAATCTCTGAAGAAGAAAGAAAAGCAAGAGCAGAAATAATTAAACAATACTGGGCTAATCGAAAGCATAGGCCATTAAAAATTGATTGATTTAACTTACCCCAAAGTCGTGTGAAACGAAAGAAGAAGAAGAAAAACTTTTTGCAGCTTACATTTCATAATGATGATGATAATATAGTATGGGTACACCCGTATAAAAAACATTATGAGACTAACGTCGATAAAATAGAATTGTCAAATGTTCAAATGTGTGTGAAATCTTATGGGACTTAACTGCTAAGGTCATCAGTCCCTAAGATTAGACACTACTTAACCTAAATTAGCCTAAGGACAAACACACACATCCATGCCCGAGGGGGGACTCGAACCTCCGCCGGGACCAGCCTCACAGTCCATGACTGTAGCGCCCCAGACCGCTCGGCTAATCCCGCGCGGCTAGAATTTACAGAATTGCAAAACTTTAACTACCATTAAAAGTAATACTTTCATTGGAAAGACACGTTGTTCAGCTATTTTTCAACATAATCTCCAAGTAAATTAAGACACATCGTCATAAAATGTTGTCGTCTGAGACTTCAACCACGCACAGACGCCTGCATACGGTTGCACTTAATCGTAGAAGTGCTGTATTGCTAGGCACTTGTTAACGTGCGAAAAGAAGTCAAAACCGCTCAGAGCAAGATCGGACTCGGCTAGTTGATAAAATATCGATATTCTTTCCACGAAAAACGTTACATGTCGGCGATATAAGGTAATATCGAGTGCCGATAGTTTTATTTTATATTGTATTATTTTCACAAATTCCGGTAAAGATTTGAAGTTGTTCTTTTGAAATTGTAGTAGAGCACAATTTTACTTTCACTGTGTGATGGAGTCGTATTACTTTTAGAGCTTTCTAATGTCCAATCTTTCACTTTGGATTTTGAAGCAAGTATAGGTGGCACAAAAGAAGTCCGACTGCAGTAGGGGGCGGCGGTGTGAATGGAATAACAGATTTTCCGATGTGAAGAAACAGCACAACAGTGGCGTTAAGAAACGATTTTTTACGCGACTAGTGTATTTCTTCACATCGGCGTTCTTCGCAAACTGTTGCTGGAAACGGTGGACAAAAATCTGAATGACAAGACTGGTCTTTGCGCTTGGCGGAAACGTGTGAGAGGAAATGCTGACGTAATCGGCGAGCGGCCGTACCAACAGCAACTGTAACATTTAGTTTCACCATACAATTTTGACACTAAAACTGCTAGGCCACTGGCGTTGGCATAAATGAAAAAAATAAGGAAGTCGACATGAAGTGTTCCAGACAAATCCGATAGGTGACGAAACCGAACGGCGGAACCATCGGACGCCTTTTATTGTGCCACTTACGTACATTACCATTGTTAGCAAAGTGGTTAGCGCCAAGCGTGGACGTGTCTCTTTTTCTTTTCAATTTCTCAAGGGGGATAGGCAGGCTGCTAGCTTGTTGATGTACAGAATATCCAATAATAAACCAATACTTAAATATATAGCTCTGAAACTGGCACTATATTTACAATGTGCAGTCGATATTTTTATAGGCAGGTACGTCGATATTTTTTCTGCTGATGTATCAATATATACATACCTTTTTCGATATCTCGAGGCCCGATGATGATACTTTTTAAATATCGATATATCGGATTCCCTATATTTTTAAAAATATCAACAGTCCTAGTTCGGACTATACGGTGAATGAATAAAATATACCAATCCAAAGCTATCCCAGATCCGCCGATTTCGAATGGCTGTGTGCTGTCGTGCGTTGCCGCGAATGGAAAAAAAACCTCGGCGCGCAACTTTCTTCGTCGCTTATTTTGCATCACTCTTCTTAATTGTTTTAATCTTTCAGAATATCTCTCACTACTTATTGCTTCATCACGTTTGAGGAAATCCACCAGACATCATTGTGGGATATGATCACCATGCACACGTACACAGGCCGCACAACGGGTAGGCATACTCTGGATCAGGTGGTCGAGCAGCTGCTGGGGTATAGCGTCCCATTCTTGCACCAGTGCCTGTCGGAGCTCCTGAAGTGTCGTAGGGGTTTGAAGACGTGCAGCGATACGTCGTTCGAGAGCATCCCAGACATGCTCGATGGGGTTTAGGTCTGGAGAACAGGCAGACCACTCCATTCGCCTGATATCTGCTGTTCCAAGGTACTCCTCCACGATGGCAGTTCGGTGGGGCTGTGCATTATCATCCATCAGGAGAAAGGTGGGACCCACTGCACCCCTGAAAAGGAGGACATACTGGTGCAAAATGACGTCCCGATACACCTGACCTGTTACAGTTCCTTTGTCAAAGACATGCAGGGGTGTACATGCACCAATCATAATTCCACCACACACCATCAAACCACGACCTCCATAAAGGTCCCTTTCAAGGACATTAACGGGTTGATATCCGGTTCCTGGTTCACGCCAGATGAAAACCCGGCGAGAATCACTGTTCAGACTATACCTGGACTCGTCCGTGAACATAACCTGGGCCCACTGTTCCAATGACCATGTACTGTGTTCTTGACACCAGGCTTCACGGGCTCTCCTATGACCAGGGATTAGTGGGATGCACCTTGCAGTTCTCTGGGCAAATGAACCATGTCTGTTCAGTCGTCTGTAGACTGTGTGTCTGAAGACAACTGTTCCAGTGGCTGCGGTAAGGTCCTGAGCAAGGCTACTTGCAGTACTCCGTGGCCGTCTGCGGGCGCTGATGGTGAGATATCGGTCTTCTTGCGGTGTTGTACACTGTGGACGTCCCGTACTGTAGCGCCTGGACACGTTTCCTGTCTGCTGGAATCGTTGCCATAATCTTGAGGTCACACTTTGTGGCACACGGAGGGCCCGTGCTACGACCTGCTGTGTTTGACCAGCCTCCAGTCGCCCTAGTATTCTACGCCTCATAACGCCATCAATATGTGTTCTCTGAGCCATTTTCAACACACAGTCACCATTAGCAGATCTGAAAACGTCTGCACACTTACTCGCTGCACCGTACTCTGGCATGCACCAACACACCTCTGCGTATGTGGACTGTTACCAGCGCCACCGTGCGACGACCGCGGGTCAGATGCACCTCATGGTCATACCCCGAGGTGATTTAAACTCGCAAACCGCCCACCAGAGCGTTGTTTCACCATGTATCAGCATTATCCTTAATTTATGAGCATGAATGTAAATCCCAAAAATGACTCACAGATTTTTATTTCTTTAGGGTAAATGCTCATTATTTTCTGTTATTGAGAAATATCGAAAAACTACAGAAAGTTGGTCAGTTTTTGACAAGTCTTGAGTTGTATCCAAAATAATCGCCATAAATGGAACTTTTTTTAATTTATAAAACAATATAGCAAGTAAATTGACAAGCTCATTTTTTGAATCGTGGGGTCTAAATAATTTATTTCACCTTTGGGCTTTAAAAGAAGTTTTTTGAAAATAGGATTATAATTCGATAGTAAACGTAAAATTTACATGAAATTTCCAGATTCAGAAGTGTGGCCTCTTAAAGGTAAATCATATGAAGCTAAGTAAAGTAATTATCCAATTAATAATACGATGCAATATATCTCGCCAGAAAGTAATTTTACAATTGATTTCACTTTGCAGTAAAGTATCGATGGAATTACCTTGCAACCAATTATTAAAAGATAGATCTGCATTAATATGCTGCTGTGAGTTTCCATGGTCAGATATACATTGTGTAAAATTCCTTCTAGCTGAAACACAATTACTATAAGCGGTGGAGTATGATTTGCTTTGACCATCCGCAAACAAAAAAACAGAAGTGACAATACGATTTGTTTAAAATATTGGAATAACATAGCCATGGCCTTGAAATTTTTATACAAGCCTTATTGAAATACGAGTAATGGTTGGCCGAAAAACATCGCTTTATCTCTGGATCCTTTCGAAACAATCCTTGTGATTTAAATGGATCCAATTTAAAAATTATTTTTCGTTCGCGCTCAGCAAGACTGTTACCAAAATTTTCTCTATCTGACGGAGACATATTGTGAAATTCCTCAGACTTATTAGTATTTTCGGTATGGGTTTTTTCTATTTCCCGAACCTCTGGCAACAACGTGTTCCAAATGAAACTAAATATAAAATGAAGTAAAATTAATATTGAGAATTTTAGGAAATTAATCAAAACTGCAGAGTTTAAAACGTTAGTTAAATTAATTTTTAATTTTTTAATTAATCTTTAAACTAGTCTCGGCGAATCCAAATTGCTTCACGGGCCTGCTTCTACATCTACATCTACATCCATACTCCGCAAGCCACCTGACGGTGTGTGGCGGAGGGTACCTTGAGTACCTCTATCGGTTCTCCCTTCTATTCCAATCTCGTATTGTTCGTGGAAAGAAGGATTGTCGGTATGCTTCTGTGTGGGCTCTAATCTCTCTGATTTTATCCTCATGGTCTCTTCGCGAGATATGCGTAGGAGGGAGCAATATACTGCTTGACTCTTCGGTGAAGGTATGTTCTCGAAACTTTGACAAAAGCCCGTACCGAGCTACTGAGCGTCTCTCCTGCAGAGTCTTCCACTGGAGTTTATCATCTCCGTAACGCTTTCGCGATTACTAAATGATCCTGTAGCGAAGCGCGCTGCTCTCCGTTGGATCTTCTCTATGTCTTCTATCAACCCTATCTGGTACGGATCCCACACTGCTGAGCAGTATTCAAGCAGTGGGCGAACAAGCGTACTGTAACCTACTTCCTTTGTTTTCGGATTGCATTTCCTTAGGATTCTTCCAATGAATCTCAGTCTGGCATCTGCTTTACCGACGATCAACATTATATGATCATTCCATTTTAAATCACTCCTAATGCGTACTCCCAGATAATTTATGGTATTAACTGCTTCCAGTTGCTGACCTGCTATTTTGTAGCTAAGTGATAAAGGATCTATCTTTCTGTGTATTCGCAGCACATTACACTTGTCTACATTGAGATTCAATTGCCATTCCCTGCACCATGCGTCAATTCGCTACAGCTCCTCCTGCATTTCAGTACAATTTTCCATTGTTACAACCTCTCGATACACCACAGCATCATCTGCAAAAAGCCTCAGTGAACTTCCGATGTCATCCACCAGGTCAATTATGTATATTGTGAATAGCAACGGTCCTATGACACTCCCCTGAGGCACACCTGAAATCACTCTTACTTCGGAAGACTTCTCTCCATTGAGAACGACATGCTGCGTCCTGTTATCTAGGAACTCCTCAATCCAATCACACAATTGGTCTGATAGTCCATATACTCTTACTTTGTTCATTAAACGACTGTGGGGAACTGTATCGAACGCCTTGCGGAAGTCAAGAAACACGGCATCTACCTGTGAACCCGTGTCTATGGCCCTCTGAGTCTCGTGGACGAATAGCGCGAGCTGGGTTTCACATGACCGTCTTTTTCGAAACCCATGCTGATTCCTACAGAGTAGATTTCTAGTCTCCAGAAAAGTCATTATACTCGAACACAATACGTGTTCCAAAATTCTACAACTGATCGACGTTAGAGATATAGGTCTATTGTTCTGCACATCTGTTCGACGTCCCTTCTTGATAACGGGGATGACCTGTGCCCTTTTCCAATCCTTTGGAACGCTACGCTCTTCTAGAGACCTACGGTACACCGCTGCAAGAAGGGGGGCAAGTTCCTTCGCGTACTATGTGTAAAATTGAACTGGTATCCCATCAGGTCCAGAGGCCTTTCCTCTTTTGAGCGATTTTAATTGTTTCTCTATCCCTCTGTCGTCTATTTCGATATCTACCACTTTGTCATCTGTGCGACAATCTAAAGAAGGAACTACAGTGCAATCTTCCTCTGTGAAACAACTTTGGAAAAAGACATTTAGTATTTCGGCCTTTAGTCTGTCATCCTCTGTTTCAGTACCATTTTGGTCACAGAGTGTCTGGACGTTTTGTTTTGATCCACCTACCGCTTTGACATAAGACCAAAATTCCTTAGGATTTTCTGCCAAGTCAGTACATAGAACTTTACTTTCGAATTCATTGAACGCCTCTGGCATAGCCCTCCTCACACAACATTTCGCTTCGCGTAATTTTTGTTTGTCTGCAAGGCTTTGGCTATGTTTATGTTTGCTGTGAAGTTCCCTTTGCTTCCGCAGCAGTTTTCTAACTCGGTTGTTGTACCACGGTGCCTCTTTTCCATCTCTTACGATCTTGCTTGGCAGATACTCATCTAACGCATAATGTACGACGGTTTTGAACTTTGTCCACTGATCCTCAACACTATCTGTACTTGAGACAAAACTTTTGTGTTGAGCCAACAGGTACTCTGAAATCTGCTTTTTGTCACTTTTGCTAAACAGAAAAATCTTCCTACCCTTTTTAATATTCCTATTTACGGCTGAAATCATCGATGCCGTAACAGCTTTATGATCGCTGATTCCCTGTTCTGCGTTAACTTTTTCAAATAGTACGGGTCTGTTTGTCACCAGAAGGTCTAATATGTTATCGCCACGAGTCGGTTCTCTGTTTAACTGCTCAAGGTAGTTTTCAGATAAAGCACTTAAAAAAATTTCACTGGATTCTTTGTCCCTGCCACCCGTTATGAACGTTTGAGTCTCCCAGTCTATATCCGGCAAATTAAAATCGCCACCCAGAACTATAACATGGTGGGGAAATCTATTCGAAATATTTTCCAAATTATCCTTCAGGTGTTCAGCCACAACAGCTGCTGAGCCAGGGGGCCTATAGAGACATCCAATTACCATGTCTGAGCCTGCTTTAACCGTGACCTTCACCCAAATCATTTCCCATTCACTGCTTGATGATGTGTAACCTCAAAGTGGGCCATATTGTATAGACCGCTGCGTTGTGGGGGATGCGAGGTGCAGAAGGCGGATGTAGGAGTGAAATAAATAGGCCTAACTTGCACAATCTTATTCAGTGCAAGCAAAAAACACACGCACATACACCATTTTCCTATCGTGTAGCACGACTGCTATGGCGGAGGTTCGACGAAAGAAGTGGGATTTCGTGGAAGCACTTTGTCTGCAGAGTCATTGATATTCGTATGTGATACATTTTTCTACCAAAGAATATGACATTCAAGTAAGCCGGTTCTGATAGAGATGTTTAGTGAGTGAGAGAAGACTGTCATTTAAAATACGGTACTTGTGAAACTTACACAATCCTGTTACGTGTCCTTGAGGCGTTGAAAAAGTAATAGATAATGTGCCAGGAAAACTTTCCTCGCCCATATGGTAATATTATAAATTCAACGTAGCGCTCAACAAAGCAATAATAACAACAATAAAACATAAACGGCGTAACTGATACTGCAGCGCAACACAAATGGTCACTGGATAGATAGGCTGGTGTTTCATAGCAGCACGAAAAGTTCTACGCGTCACGTGCAAGATTCCTTCAGGAGATAGGAGGATAGTCAAAATATGACGAAAATTGTGGAGAACAGGACTTAATTTGGGCCTGAAAGGCGTTTCGACATCTCCGAGGTAACATTTTTTTTTTTTTTTTTGGAACCGAGTGGGCCATGTTCGCAACGAAGATTGAAAGTAGTATACTTACTTTAAAACGTAACGTAAAATAGAATTCGCCGCTTTGCAGGCACCGGTGAACGTAAGTGATTGGCCTGTGTGATTCGAAAGAATTTTACCGATTTGTATGTAAAACTACAATGTGCGTTGACTGACCTCTCTGTATTTGTGCTCTTCCCATCTGTAATCCTCTGAGAGCTTGGTGTATATCGAGAGATATTTCTGTTCGTTCATTTACCAGCTTGAGCACATGATACTGTTGGGTCGAGAGTTCACCACATGTCGAGAACACACGTGGTCTAATTCAGATAACAGACACAAAGTAAAACACAGAACTCGCGAAAGATAGTCATGTTAAATAAAATTATACTTACACGGAAAATTATTAAAAAGTTCTCAGTAAGAGAAGATGAATTAGCAGAGGTGAAGGCTGAGTACACCACATGATAAGCACGTGATTGATATCACCACATAGCACGCTTTAAAGAACACGACGCTCGTGAAATGAAATACAATCGAACCAAAGAAAATGAAGTCTAACACAAACATACGGAAAACACACAGCACATCCACACATAAGAGACACACACTAATTGAAATGAGATAAGATTGCTTAAAGCACTCTTCCATCGCTAAGATGCGTAGGAAAAAGAAACAATTTAAAGAAATAAATTATCAAAAAACATGACAATACTCCCTGACTGAAGTAAATATTACGGTATAATTTACAATCATTACACCTGAAGAAGCGCATTAGAATCTCGAACTAAATTAAGTCTTATACACTCCGACTTCCTAACTTACATTATTAGAAATAACCTGAAAGGACACATTCAGTTACCGCAGCCCAAGAGTATAGCACCCACTCCACGCTACTGGACCGAGGTCCACATGTAGCAGAGGAAACGGACAGGGAAAATACGCCCCGGTTGCCTGTACCGACGTACACAACAGTTGCTGACCAGTGTCCACTAATGTCTCTTTGACTCAGCAGAACTCTTCTTAAACTCTACACAAAAGTTGGCTAAATTGCCATTGCGATTCAAAGAACCTATGCCAATGAGTCAAAGCATATGGAAACATCATACACAGACATTCATGCACTCTCTCTAGCAGACGAGATAATGAGTAGGAACAGGAACACGGAAATATAGCATGGGACGCAGAAATATGGTATGGACGCATCGTAAACGTTGTTGTGGGAGTACATATACACTTACTAGACGAAAAGATATGTAAAACATAAAATATAAAAAGCGAAATCACAAGATCTGAATACTGAAGCGCCGCTGTAGTTGCATAATGAAACACTTTACTGCTCACCTTGCTGCCCAGATGAAAAGCACAAATGCACCGACACTTGCAGGTGCTAAAAAGTGTCGGAAAGCCAGTCAGCTCAACAGAACCGATGGAACAGCTCACATGGAGACGTTTCGTCACCTTACACTGATGGAGAAATAGAAGAGCCGGAAGTGGCGTTGCCATGGATGGGCACTTCAAATGTTTTTTTTTTTTTTTTTTACTAAGACGTACAAGAACATATCAAAGAAGTATTTAAAAAATGTAAACATATAACAAATTTGCACCAAGCGTTCCATAACTAAATTGTACCAATATCAAAATAATCAGCATCCAGTTGCATAAAAGAAATTTAATTTCTTGGTCGGTTTCAGGCGCTTAGTGTCATTCTTCAGAAGGCTGTACAGGAAAATACACCACAAATACACTCCTGGAAATGGAAAAAAGAACACATTGACACCGGTGTGTCAGACCCACCATACTTGCTCCGGACACTGCGAGAGGGCTGTACAAGCAATGATCACACGCACGGCACAGCGGACACACCAGGAACCGCGGTGTTGGCCGTCGAATGGCGCTAGCTGCGCAGCATTTGTGCACCGCCGCCGTCAGTGTCAGCCAGTTTGCCGTGGCATACGGAGCTCCATCGCAGTCTTTAACACTGGTAGCATGCCGCGACAGCGTGGACATGAACCGTATGTGCAGTTGACGGACTTTGAGCGAGGGCGTATAGTGGGCATGCGGGAGGCCCGGTGGACGTACCGCCGAATTGCTCAACACGTGGGGCGTGAGGTCTCCACAGTACATCGATGTTGTCGCCAGTGGTCGGCGGAAGGTGCACGTGCCCGTCGACCTGGGACCGGACCGCAGCGACGCACGGATGCACGCCAAGACCGTAGGATCCTACGCAATGCCGTAGGGGACCGCACCGCCACTTCCCAGCAAATTAGGGACACTGTTGCTCCTGGGGTATCGGCGAGGACCATTCGCAACCGTCTCCATGAAGCTGAGCTACGGTCCCGCACACCGTTAGGCCGTCTTCCGCTCACGCCCCAACATCGTGCAGCCCGCCTCCAGTGGTGTCGCGACAGGCGTGAATGGAGGGACGAATGGAGACGTATTCCTGGACTTCAGGAAGGCATTTGATACGGTTCCGCACTTACGTTTAGTGAAAAAAATACGAGCTTACGGAATATCGGACCAGGTTTGTGATTGGATTCAGGATTTCCTAGATGAAAGAACACAACATGTCATTCTTAACGGTTCAAAATCTGCAGATGTAGAGGTAATTTCGGGAGTACCGCAAGGAAGCGTGATAGGACCTTTATTGTTTACAATATACATAAATGACTTAGTTAACAACATCGGTAGCTCCGTGAGGCTATTTGCAGATGACACGGTTGTCTACAAGAAAGTAGCAACATCAGAAGACTCGTACGTACTCCAGGAAGACCTGCAGAGGATTAATGCATGGTGCGACAGCTGGCAGCTTTCCCTAAACGTAGATAAATGTAATATAATGCGCATACATAGGGGCAGAAATCCATTCCAGTACGATTATGCCATAGGTGGTAAATCATTGGAAGCGGTAACGACCGTAAAATACACTCCAGGAAATGGAAAAAAGAACACATTGACACCGGTGTGTCAGACCCACCATACTTGCTCCGGACACTGCGAGAGGGCTGTACAAGCAATGATCACACGCACGGCACAGCGGACACACCAGGAACCGCGGTGTTGGCCGTCGAATGGCGCTAGCTGCGCAGCATTTGTGCACCGCCGCCGTCAGTGTCAGCCAGTTTGCCGTGGCATACGGAGCTCCATCGCAGTCTTTAACACTGGTAGCATGCCGCGACAGCGTGGACGTGAACCGTATGTGCAGTTGACGGACTTTGAGCGAGGGCGTATAGTGGGCATGCGGGAGGCCGGGTGGACGTACCGCCGAATTGCTCAACACGTGGGGCGTGAGGTCTCCACAGTACATCGATGTTGTCGCCAGTGGTCGGCGGAAGGTGCACGTGCCCGTCGACCTGGGACCGGACCGCAGCGACGCACGGATGCACGCCAAGACCGTAGGATCCTACGCAGTGCCGTAGGGGACCGCACCGCCACTTCCCAGCAAATTAGGGACACTGTTGCTCCTGGGGTATCGGCGAGGACCATTCGCAACCGTCTCCATGAAGCTGGGCTACGGTCCCGCACACCGTTAGGCCGTCTTCCGCTCACGCCCCAACATCGTGCAGCCCGCCTCCAGTGGTGTCGCGACAGGCGTGAATGGAGGGACGAATGGAGACGTGTCGTCTTCAGCGATGAGAGTCGCTTCTGCCTTGGTGCCAATGATGGTCGTATGCGTGTTTGGCGCCGTGCAGGTGAGCGCCACAATCAGGACTGCAGACGACCGAGGCACACAGGGCCAACACCCGGCATCATGGTGTGGGGAGCGATCTCCTACACTGGCCGTACACCACTGGTGATCGTCGAGGGGACACTGAATAGTGCACGGTACATCCAAACCGTCATCGAACCCATCGTTCTACCATTCCTAGACCGGCAAGGGGAACTTGCTGTTCCAACAGGACAATGCACGTCCGTATGTATCCCGTGCCACCCAACGTGCTCTAGAAGGTGTAAGTCAACTACCCTGGCCAGCAAGATCTCCGGATCTGTTCCCCATTGACCATGTTTGGGACTGGATGAAGCGTCGTCTCACGCGGTCTGCACGTCCAGCACGAACGCTGGTCCAACTGAGGCGCCAGGTGGAAATGGCATGGCAAGCCGTTCCACAGGACTACATCCAGCATCTCTACGATCGTCTCCATGGGAGAATAGCAGCCTGCATTGCTGCGAAAGGTGGATATACACTGTACTAGTGCCGACATTGTGCATGCTCTGTTGCCTGTGTCTATGTGCCTGTGGTTCTGTCAGTGTGATCATGTGATGTATCTGACCCCAGGAATGTGTCAATAAAGTTTCCCCTTCCTGGGACAATGAATTCACGGTGTTCTTATTTCAATTTCCAGGAGTGTACTTAGGAGTTACTATCCGGAGCGATCTGAAGTGGAATGATCACATAAAACAAATAGTGGGAAAAGCAGGCGCCAGGTTGAGATTCATAGGAAGAATTCTAAGAAAATGTGACTCATCGACGAAAGAAGTAGCTTACAAAACGCTTGTTCGTCCGATTCTTGAGTATTGCTCATCAGTATGGGACCCTTACCAGGTTGGATTAATAGAAGAGATACACATGATCCAGCGAAAAGCAGCGCGATTCGTCATGGGGACATTTAGTCAGCGCGAGAGCGTTACGGAGATGCTGAACAAGCTCCAGTGGCGGACACTTCAAGAAAGGCGTTACGCAATACGGAGAGGTTTATTATCGAAATTACGAGAGAGCACATTCCGGGAAGAGATGGGCAACATATTACTACCGCCCACATATATCTCGCGTAATGATCACAACGAAAAGATCCGAGAAATTAGAGCAAATACGGAGACTTACAAGCAGTCGTTCTTCCCACGCACAATTCGTGAATGGAACAGGGAAGGGGGGAACAGATAGTGGTACAATAAGTACCCTCCGCCACACACCGTAAGGTGGCTCGCGGAGTATAGATGTAGATGTGTCGTCTTCAGCGATGAGAGTCGCTTCTGCCTTGGTGCCAATGATGGTCGTATGCGTGTTTGGCGCCGTGCAGGTGAGCGCCACAATCAGGACTGCATACGACCGAGGCACACAGGGCCAACACCCGGCATCATGGTGTGGGGAGCGATCTCCTACACTGGCCGTACACCACTGGTGATCGTCCAGGGGACACTGAATAGTGCACGGTACATCCAAACCGTCATCGAACCCATCGTTCTACCATTCCTAGACCGGCAAGAGAACTTGCCGTTCCAACAGGACAATGCACGTCCGCATGTATCCCGTGCCACCCAACGTGCTCTAGAAGGTGTAAGTCAACTACCCTGGCCAGCAAGATCTCCGGTTCTGTCCCCCATTGAGCATGTTTGGGACTGGATGAAGCGTCGTCTCACGCGGTCTGCACGTCCAGCACGAACGCTGGTCCAACTGAGGCGCCAGGTGGGAATGGCATGGCAAGCCGTTCCACAGGACTACATCCAGCATCTCTATGATCGTCTCCATGGGAGAATAGCAGCCTGCATTGCTGCGAAAGGTGGATATACACTGTACTAGTGCCGACATTGTGCATATTCTGTTGCCTGTGTCTATGTGCCTGTGGTTCTGTCAGTGTGATCATGTGATGTATCTGACCCCAGGAATGTGTCAATAAAGTTTCCCCTTCCTGGGACAATGAATTCACGGTGTTCTTATTTCAATTTCCAGGAGTGTATGTAGAAGTTAGGAAAGAATATTAAAATTAACGACGAAAAGTTTAAAATATTTTGAAAATTCGAAGATAAAAATGATACGTACTTATCCTACCCCATTATTTACGAGTGTTAACAATAAGATGTATACAGCATCTTGCCATGGCCCTAAAAAATACAAGAGCAATAAGCAGTACAATACTGAATCCATTAACACAATAAGAGATAGTAAATGCTTACATGTGGTTCATCGTTCTTGTGCACAAGTGGTATAAAGAAGCCAAACAACAAGTGCAGATATCATGCCAGAACTGGAGCTAATTAGATAATGACACGCATATCTGAAAGCTGGTCTCTGGGTGCGGGTGAAACTACGATAAAGTAGTAAAACAAAACCGTACACAACTATAGTTGTCATAAGGCATAAACAAAAATGTAAGTGCACATAAACAGTGTAATAAGTAATATAAAAACCTAATGATAAATAAAATAAGTTAATACCAACGACATGTGGCGCAATTAATGGGAAATTTGGGAGCTAATCTCCAAACAAGCTGTAGTGAGGTCAGTAGCAGGCTAGTAGGGAAATTGTTAACAAAAACAAAGTGCGAAGCACTATCATGGGGCTGGAACCTGTGACTCGAGTAAGTGGAGAGACAATTAGTACACCTTTTACTATAGGTACATTTGTTACACGTAGTCAGTTTCTTTTAACCTTTTTACACAATTTTTGGTTGTACATCTTTAGCTACAGATTGTTAGAATCTACAATTTTGAGTTGTGAAGCATTTTCAGTTCTAAGTAGTTAGCAACTTACATTGCCAGGTATTTAACCATTTACATTGCTAATACTAAGCCATCTACAACCTACAGGTGGTGGTTTAGTTTGGTGCAGATAGTAAGCTCTACGTAAACAGACGTAAACATACATTTTGTTATTGCAGTTATAGATGCTCTACTCTATAGTTACAAGTAGTGTTTATGAAGCACTTTCAGTCGTTCACGGTCAGGTAGTAAAAAGCACTGCACTTATTTCACACACCTCATGTAAGTGTCGCTAGTTATATTTACTTCAAGAAGCATATTGACACTGATGCGCCAAAGAAACTGGTATAGGCATGTGTATTCAAATACAGAGATATGTAAACAGGCAGAATATGGTGCTGCGGTCGGCGACGCCTATATAAGACAACAAGTGTCTGGCGCAGTTGTTAGATCGGTTACTGCTGCTACAATGGTAGGTTATCAAGATTTAAGTGAGTTTGAACGTTGTGTTATAGTCGGCGCACGAGTGATGGTGTAAGTAGGCTGTTTAGGTTTTTATGTTGGTAATACCACATAGCGCTCTGGATGAAAATCACTGACTATGCTGTGGGTAGTCTGTGGCTGGTTGGCATTGTTGGAATATTCGCTATTGTAGTGTTGGGTTGTTGGATGTGAACAGCGCGTTCACGATCAGGTAGTAAAAAGCACTGCACTTATTTCACACACCTCATGTAAGTGTCGCTAATTATATTTATAATATAATAATATTCATATAATTCATATAATTCATTCATATAATATAATAATATTCATATATATATATATATATATATATATATATATATATATATATATATAATGACTTTTCAACATTATTAAGGTAAATACATTGTTTGTTCTCTATCAAAATCTTTCATTTGCTAACTATGCCTATCAGTAGTTAGTGCCTTCAGTAATTTGAATCTTTTATTTATCTGACAGTATTGGCTCTCGCTGTATTGCAGTAGTTCGAGTAACGATGATTTTTGTGAGGTAAGTGATTCATGAAAGGTATAGGTTATTGTTAGTCAGGGCCATTCTTTTGTAGAGATTATTGAAAGTCAGACTGCGTTGCGTTAAAAAAATTGTTTGTCAGTTTAGTGATGATCAGAATAAGTAAAGAGAGAAATGTCTGAATACGTTCAGTTTTGCTCAGCTGCTTGAAAACCAAATAACGTAGAAATTTACCAGCACAGTCATTCATAATTTTTCAAAGGGGACGTTTCACTGGGACACAGCATCTCCGAGATGGAGATGAAGTGGGGATTTTCCCGTACGATCATTTCACGAGTATACCTTGATATCAGGAATCCGATAAAATTTCAAATCTCCGACATTGCTGTCGTCGGAAAAGATCCTGCAAGAACGGGACCAATGACGATTGAAGAGAAATCGTTCAACGTGCTACCTTTCCGCAAACTGCTGCAGATTTCAATGTTGGACCATTAACAAGTGTCAGCGTGGGAACCGTTCAACGAAACATCATCGATATTGGCTTTGAGAGCCGAAGGCACGCTCGTGTACCCTTGATGACTGCAGACACAAAGCTTCACGCCTCACCTGGACCTGTCAACACCGACATTGTACTGTTGATGACTGGAAACATGTTGCCTGGTCGGACGAGTGTCGTTTAAAATTGCATCAAGTGGATGGACGTATACGGGTATGAAGACGCCCTCATGAATCCATGAACCCTGCTTGTCAGCGGTGTATTGTTCGCACTGGTGGAGGCTCTGTAATGGTGTGGGGCGTGTGCAGTTGGAGTGATATGAGTTCCCTGATTCGTCTAGATACGACTCTGGCAGGTGACACGTTGTCGTGTCCCACTGACGAGTCCTGAGAAGGAGTGGAAGGACTGCAAGAATGCGCATCAAAGAACTTACTTTGCAGGAGGTCTAATGGACGTGGGCTGCCTTCTGTGCACTTGCTCCACTGAAAAGAGGGCTGTTGGGTGAGTCAGAATACGGAACACGGCTGGGATCTCAGGGTACACTGGATGCAATCATAAATCATTGCATGCACTCCTGGTACATCCGTTTCATAAACAGTTCTATACAGGGTGAAAAGTATGCAAACCGACAAACTTTGGGAGGTTGTAGGGCACATCAAAACAAATATTTTTCCCTAATGTCATTTTTTCCTATGAGATTTATTTAAACCGGTGGAGGCCGTATTACGTACTACGCAGGGCACCACAACGGACGAGCTGCACAGCGGGTTTATCAAAAACAATATCCTAATCGCCGTATCCCTCATCATACGACCTTTGCTGCTGTATACCAACGTCTGCGTGAGACCGGGTCATTTAGCAGATTACCTGGACAGGGACGTCGTCGGACGGTAAGAACGCTGCAATTTGAGGAAGCTGTCTTGCAGCACTTCTATCAGCACTCGTGCAATTGCACGTAACATGGGGACGAATCAGACGAATGTAAGAACAGTACTTCGAGAGCAATTGTTGCGTCCATTTCACTTACAACGTGTTCACAACCTGGAACCAGTTGATTATCCACCCAGAGCACAGTTTTCGCAGTGGTACCTGGAACAGTGTGAAATGCATCCTACAGTTCCATCCTCTATGCTGTTTACCGATGAAGCAACATTCGGGCGTGATGGAGTCTTCAACATGCACAATTCGCATGTTTGGAGTGAGGATAACACACATGCCACAGTTACTAGCGCTCATCAAGTGCGGTTCTTCGTTAATGTGTGGGTCGGTGTTGTTGAGGCCTGTTTAATTGGGCCGTATCTGTTACCTAGGCCATTAAATGGCAGGCACTATTACAATTTTCTCGCCAGAGCATTGCCAGAATTGCTTGAAGACCTCACGCTCCCTACAAGACAATGCATGTGGTTCCAATATGACGGGGCGCCGGCACATTTCAGTCGTCGTGTGCGTCGATTCCTGGACCGACGGTTCCCAGAAATGTGAATTGGCAGAGGTGGTCCTGTACCATGGCCTGCTCGATCCCCAGATATGTCTCCTCTGGACTTTTTTTTTGTGTCGGGAGAGATGTGCAACCTTGTTTACGCAACTCCTGTTGCATCAGAAGAAGATCTGGTTGCCCGGATAGTAGCAGCAGCAGGAACAATTCAGGATACTCTGCCCGTGTCAGACAGAACATGATTCGACGGTGTAACCTTTGTTTACATGTCAATGGAGGCATTTCTGAAAATCTACTGTAATAGGACAACGCTTGGGAATGATGAATGTCGAAGTCTTTTTCTTTGCATCACTCCACGCGATTATGTTGTTTAAAAATCGTATTTAATTAAGCATTCAGTCAGAAGGACTCAAGAGTAAGCGAACAGTTTAATATCGGTTAAAAGTCAGTGCAAAAAACAAACATACAGACAAAATCTCTATTGGTAGGACTGACCTAAGTTCATCAAACACACAGCCAAAAAAATGTTAATGAAAACAGTCACAGATAATGAATAACCAGTCCTTCCGAAAGAGAAACGCACACAGACTCTTCCACATTCATAAGGAGTGTCCAGTCTCGCTTCTGTGTAATATTAATTTCTATATCTTTCACATTCACTACAGACCCGTTTCTGCTAACTTTGCCATTATCGAGTGACCTGCAGTACAATGTGGGTGACATTACACTGAGGTGAAAAAAGTTACGTAATGCTTCCTAATATCGTGTTGGACCTCCTTTTGCGCGGCTTAGGCAGCACTCTACGTGGCTTGGACGCAACAAGTCCCCTACAGAAATGTTAAGCCATGCTGCCTCTATAGCAGTCCAAAATAGCGAAATTGTTGCTGGTGCAGGAATTTGTGCACGAACTGACCTCTCGATTATGGCGACATAAATGTCCAATGGGATTCGTATCGGGCGATCTGGGTGGTCAGATCTGAAGGGCACTAAGAGAGTCGGAACAGACGATAAATTCAGCAGACATAGTACATCTCATATGCTCCATCATCCTCAAGATCGCAGATAGTACGCCATCAAATACAATGAACTCTGAACGCAATCAAATCTTGAGGACACAGTCTGGGAAAAAAGCAGAGCAACCAACAGAGTTCCCCTGTTTAGACCCATCCTTGAAGACAGCTACATAATTATCATGCTCATTTAAAATGCTGGAAAATATCACATTAAAAAAAGAAGCATGAATGCAGTCTCTCTTGTACTGTACTAAATCTAAAATTGGTCTGGGCCTCTGCAGTAACCGGGGTGCCAGTCAGTTAAAACCCTGGATTTGAACCTGTACATGCTCCACACCAAGGGACTCCAGTACCATTTTGCACAGATCCCAAACGATCTCATTGCCTTTCAACGCTTCGGAAACTGGCGTTCTGTAGCTGGACAAGCAAGCCGTGGTATGCTGGGAAAGTGGGATTAGTGAGGAGCTGACCTGCCTGGCGCACCATGAGGAGCTGCCACTGGATGGCAAGTGGTGGTTCACCAGATCAGCACAAACCCTGGGTAAACACTGGGTATGGGGCTGGTTTTGTAGGCGCCAGTGGATAGCCTTATGTCCTGATGGTGTACAGCATCATTTTGTACAGAGTCAATGATTTTCAGGTACAAACGCCTCGCTGATCCATGCACTGTGCACCCATAGTTTAGCCATGATCAAACGAAAGCCCTATAAAACTAGAGCAGACACACCCTGTCCACTCCCTAGGACCTGTGGCTAAGACACTTCAAAATGTTCAATGCCCTCTGGGGCCATGCCTTCAGGTCCTTCAAGTGTGGCAACCACGACGGCTAGTAGTAAAAAATGAGGCCCAAAAACCGCACACAGCCTTTAAAAGGGAGAATGGTGTTCTACAAACGCAAGTCAGGTAAATTAAAAATACGATTAGAACGATGAAAATGAACACACTCACATTTTCTGCAGAAAACATAAACTAATCCTTCCAGCCCACTCCTCCAAGCTCTTCAATGTAAATTGAAACTGACGAGTTGCTGTTGCAATACTGAAGAATGAACAGAAAACTGCAAAATCATCCACAAATAAGGAGCACTGTACAAGACTCCTTACCATAGACGTGATACTGTTTATGGCTGTGGCAAAGACGGTAACATGTAAAACACTGCCACGAGGAACATCATTCTTCTTATCGAAACTATTCGACAGCACGTCACCAACTCGGTACCAAAAAAAGCACTTTGATAAAAGGACCGAATAAAGATGGCGAGATGGCCACATAAGCCCAGTTGCTGGAGCTGCCTCAGAACAAGGTGTCTCCAAGTAGTATCATATGCCTTACTGATATAAAAAATATATACTTACACAATGCCGTTTACATAGGAAAGCCTGCTGAATAACCGTCTCTAGCAAGGTCAGTTTGTCGACAGTGGTTCGAAATCTCCTAAATTCACACTGAAGGCGGCTTATGAGCTGACCAGTCTCCAACATCCAAACCAGATGACGGTTAACCATTTGCTCCAAGGTCTTTCCTATACAGCTCATTAAGGCGGCGCTCTGCTAACTTCTGCAACATGTGCGATCCTTTCGGTTGGAGGAGAGATATCAGAATCGCCTCTCTCCATGAGTTGGGAAAGTTGCAGGTCTGCCATATCAGATTAGAGATCCAACAGAAAGTCCACAGTAGACTAAAACTACTAAAACAACTAAGTGGCTGAACATCGGGACTACATCCCTCCACTGTCCTTCACACTTACAAATCCCTAATCCACCCTATTCTTTGCTATGAAAATACTGCAATGATATCCACCCCTCCCAAGTTCTATAAGTCCCTCCAGATCCTCAAACATCATACACTTCACCTTGCTTTTGCATCCATTTACCTTCCCCCTCAAGGATCCTCTACCACATTCCCATCTCTCATCACTCACACTGAACACCTCCTAACAACCTTCACCAGCCGGAAACTCGACTCGAATAATCTTATTGTTTCCCCTCTACTTTCCAATCCTCATTCGCTGCCACCCCTTTACCAACACGTTCTACCAACCCTCCACTTACACAACCTCCACATGTTGTCCCAAAGAAACTTCAATCATCCCTCCTTCCAGATCATAAACTCCTCCTTGACACTTACCCATCACACTAGCTATAGGCCCACCCCATCCAATCCACCTTATTGGCGCTTCCTCTCCCTCCACATCCCACATATCCTTACCCTGTTTTTTCCTTCTGTCTTTTTTTCCCCACATTCTTTTCCCAACAAATGTTTGTGTCACCAGTGATCCCCTCTATGCGACCCACTCTTCTGTCTCAACAGCCACTCCCTCCCCATCGCTGCAATGCACCATTCCTCCAGCCTAATACCACCACATTCCTACCCTCTTAACTGGCCAACCTTTTCCCCTTCAAGAGCCGGCTTCTGTGACCGAGCTGTTCTAGTCGCTTATGTCCGGAACCGCGCTGCTGCTACGGTCGCAGGCTCGAATCCTTGGCATGGATGTGTGTGATGTGCTTAGGTTGTTAGGTTTAAGTAGTTCTAAGTCTACTGATGACCTCAGATGTTATCCCATAGTGCTTAGAGGCATTTGAACCCCTTCAACAACTAACCCCCTATCCCATAGCAGGTACTACTAATTTCTAGTGATAGCAAAGAGCGTCCTTTATATATGACTGTTACATAAACACATTTTAAATGAGTGCTTATCTATTTCATTTTACCTTGTATTATTACTGTTTGTGACGACCAGTCCAAAAAGTCATCAACTATATAACTGAAAACTTCCATTTCATTTTTCACCTTTAAAATGTTTTAATTTCAGTGTACAATCTCCACTATCTGTTTCTTACTTTTTCATCTACTTTACTGTTTTATTGTCCTTTGGCTGAAGAGTGGGTTGCCTACATGGGGCACAGAGGGATGGAATAACAGTAAAGTAAGATAGATACCCACACTGAAGCAGTGGGTCACTGTTCTAATGTTATTACCCATCCTTAACTTCCTCCCAGCAGCTATTCACTTGTAGATCTGCAGGATCCACTGCCTTGTGTTTCATTGGTAGTTTGCTGTCCTGTTATTATTATCCATCCTTCCCACTCACGTCTACTGCATAGACTAGACATGACAACTCTGTAGTGCTAGACTAATAGCAAAAATATCGTTTCTACAATCAGCTTTTATTGACAAGAGTGGATAGAGCTACTCTATAGGGCTCCATCAATGTCAAACCCCTCCCGAACTCCCACACGTCCGAATCAGAGGAAAAAAATTTGGATTTCCCACCAAATTTTAAATTTCCCACCAATAGGAGGAAGGGGAATTGGAGTGCTCTAGTATTCTGGATCCGCCATCTTTGATCGTGATGTCATAGATAGAATGTGTCAGCATTCCAAAGATGATGAAATAAAGAGAGTACCATACATCTTTCCACACCAGCAACAGGCAAACTGAATTTCTACAAATAAAGAATATATTATTATTAATTATTATTATGCCCAATACAGTAAAATGTTATTGACATTTACCTCAAAAATTCGAATATACCACGAAATTTTAAACTTGTTGATTTTGAATATCCCACCAAAAGAGGGCTGAGGAGGGGAGAGGAAGGACCTTGTGATGGGCTGGGGATTTCCCATAGTGGGACATGGTAATTAATTGATCAATTTAATTAATTAGTCAATTAATTTGATATCAAAAGTGAGCTCACATCAGTGAGGGGGAAGGGGGTTGGGGATTTCTCAGAGAGGTGGAGGTTCAAAATGGTTCAAATGGCTCTGAGCACTATGTGACTTAACTTCTCAGGTCATCAGTCGCCTAGAACTTAGAACTAACTAACCTAAGGACATCATACACATCCATGCCCGAGGCAGGATTCGAACCTGCGACCGTAGCGGTCGCTCAGTTCCAGATTGTAGCACCTAGAACCGCACGGCCACTCCGCCCGGCTAGAGGTGGAGATGGGGAGGGGTTAGGAGTGGAGTATTCCTTTGAAGGACAGATTAACTCCTGGGGGCAATAAATTAATTAACATAATAGTAGGTTAAGGGGAGGGGGAGAGGTAATTAATTGATCACTTTAATTAATTAGCATGTATCAAAAGTGGCTCTGTTCTCTCTTTGCTCCACTACTAGTAATATGTTGGCCCACCATAGGTAAACAAAACAGCAGCGTGAAATGTGGCAATGTGATGAGCACAAACACCCACACTTTAGTTAAGTACTACTTTTAATATGTAATGTCTGTAAATAAGAGTAATCGACCGTTATAGGAGAAAACACAGTTGCTGTACGGGCAACGAAACAGAAGTTACAGTGAGTTCAACTAATGGGGGTGAATCAGAATTCTGTTTCATATCGAGCATGACGCGAGGCAGCGCGGTCGCGTGCCGGCTGTGCCGAATGCTTCTGGAGCGAGCCGAGTTGCGCGTCGGCGCTGGGTCGCAGTGACTCACACGAGCAAGGAGGCGGGGGAACACATCCGCGGTAGAGGCGAGCGGAAACTGAAACGCAGTACCTATAGGCGGATACCCCTCCACATTGCGAAAGGTGGATTGGTCCTACCACTGACCTCCAGCCGAGACAAAATAGTTCTGTCGTTAAACAATTAAGCTACAGAAGGAGGCAGTGACAGAAATTAGATAAAGGCATAATTTCGTGATTCGAGTGCTAGAGAATCAACAAGGGAGAGTTATACTTAGGCAAGTTCAATTTTAGGAGAAAGATGATGGCTTACTCACAGTGGCGCAGAGAGAGGGAATGAGTCAAGAACGCCATTGTTAGGACTTGGGAGTTCAGGCGGCGATAGGAACGAATGGACGTCAGGGCCGCTCGCCCTAATCCCATAAATAAGCTTTGCGCTTTGCTCAGATTAGATTAGATTAGATTAGTTTTTCGTTCCATAGATCCGTGCTGAGGAGATCCTCGTGGATGTGGAACATGTCAATTTTTTTTTAAGCTGTGATAACAATACTAATAGTATGAATATATACAATACATCACCTGTTTCTATTAAAAAGTTCGTCAATGGAGTAGAAGGAGTTGGCCACTAGTAAGTCTTTCAGGCTCCTTTTAAACTGATCTTTATTTGTAACTAAATTTTTTGTTTGCTGGAAAATTATTGAGGATGAGTGTTCCTGAGTAGTGGACCCCTTTTTGAACTAAAGTAAGTGCTTTCAAGTCCTTGTGCAGATCATTTTTGTTCCTGGTATTGTATGTACAAACTGAGCTGTTTGTTGGAAAAAGAGATATATTATTTAGGACAAATTCATTAAGGAGTAAATATACTGAAAGGTAGTAGTTAGTATACCCAGTTCTTTGAAGAGGTTTCTACAGGACGTCTGTGAATTTACTCCTCAAATAATGCGTATTACGCGCTTTTGGACTCTGAAAACTTTTGTTTGACTTGAAGAGTTACCCCAAAATATTATACCATATGACATTATTGAATGAAAGCAGGCAAAGTATGCAAGCTTTTTCATTTTTATGTCGCCTATGTCTGCTAACACTCGAATTGCAAACACAGATTTGTTAAGGTGTTTCTGCAGTTCTGTGGTGTGCTCCTCCCAACTGAATTTATTATCGAGTTGTAATCCCAGGAAATTAAGACTGTCGACCTCTTCTATCTGCTCTTCTTCATACTTTATGCATATGCTGGGTGGAAACCTCTTACAGGTTCTGAATTGCATATAGTGAGTCTTTTCTAATTTTAATGTCAGTGAGTTGGCTTTAAACCATTTATTAATATCCATGAAAATATCATTAGCAGATCTTTCTAGAACTACACTCGACATACTATTTATTGCAATACTTGTGTCATCTGCAAACAAAACAAACTCTGCTTCTGGCAGTGTAACTGATGAGAGATCATTAATGTACACAAGAAAAAGCAATGGCCCTAATATGGATCCTTGTGGGACACCACATGTAATTTCTTCCCATTCTGATGATAACTGATGACTTAATTCACTAGTCCCTTGCACTGACACCCTTTGTTTCCTGTTAGTGAGGTATGACTTGAACCATTTTGCAGCACTGCCCGTGTCACCATAGAATTCTAATTAATTTAAAAGGATGTTGTGGTTCACTCAATTGAATGCCTTTGACAAATCCCAGAAAATACCTGCTGCTTGTAACTTGTTATTTAATGAATTAAGTACATTTTCGCTGTAGGTGTAAATAGCTATTTCGATATCAGAACCCTTCAGAAATCCAAACTGTGTTCTTGATAATATGTTATTTGTGGTCAGATGGTTGAGAAGCTGCCTGTACATTACTTTTTCTAAAATTTTTGAGAATGCTGGCAAAACAGAGATAAAGAGTGTGAAGTAATTTGCGAGTAGGCTGTGCAATTTTATAATAGTGAATTATAGGCTGATTTGGCTGTGACGATGACAGAGATATAGACGAACATAGTTCACTTAACAAAGCTTATTCTGTGCAACAACGTAGACGCCGTGTGGTACGGTAAGTCGACTGCTGTGCCTCTGCTGCTGCCGTACTTCTCTTTTGCGATCAAGCAACTATCAGCGATAACCTGTTGGTTACATTAGCTACTAATTTCAATTGTGGGACTTTAGTATGGCATGACTCTGTCGTTCCGTATCGTTCCTTTGGAAAATATCCTGGCATTGTTTAGAGAAGAACCGAGTGGCAGAAAGAGCATTATACTCATGAGGTCGCATTTGGGATTAGCGTAATTGTGACACGATTTATTACAACTTTCACTGGATGGGTGGTTGCACCACCAGCGTAAGCCTCACACAAAGGGAAATAACCAAATGGCCGCCATCTTACACCATCTTACAGGTTTCTGAGTCGCACAGGACGGATGTGGTGGGGTTTGTAAAAACATTGTAATAGGGTTTTATATAGAGGTCAACGCGTCTCAAGGATATACGTCATTTTTAGAAGGCCTTAGTTACTTTCTTCAATAGTGGCAAACCTTCACTTCTGCATATTAGCCTTATGGTTTTGTAGAGGTATAGTACTCACAGGTGACGAACAACACATGAGTGGATACTTATATGGATGGCTCAGATGGATAGAGCGTCTGCCATGTAAGCAGGAGATCCCGGATTCGAGTCCCAGTCGGGGCACACATTTTCACCTGTCCCTGTTGATATACAGGGTGAGTCACCTAACGTTACCGCTGGATATATTTCGTAAACCACATCAAATACTGACGAACCGATTCCACAGACCGAACGTGAGGAGATGGGCTAGTGTAATTGTTTAATACAAACCATACAAAAATTCACGGAAGTATGTTTTTTAACACCAACCTACGTTTTTTTAAATGGAACCACGTTAGTTTTGTTAGCACATCTGAACATATAAACAAATACGTAATCAGAGCCGTTTGTTGCATTGTAAAATGTTAATTACATCCGGAGATATTGTAACCTAAAGTTGACGCTTGAGTAACACTCCTCCGCTGTTCGATCGTGTGTATCGGAGAGCACTGCAACATACATCACGTTTCTACAGAATGATCTGCCAACGTTGCTCGAAAATGTCCCACTGGAAACACGTCGACGTATGTGGTATCAGCATGATGGTGCACCTGCACATTCCGCAATTAACACTAGGCTGACCCTTGACAGGATGTTCGACGGGCGTTTCATAGAACGTGGAGGACGCATAAATTGGCTAGCCCGTTCTCCTGATCTTACACCTCTGGACTTCTTTCTGTGGGGTACGTTAAAGGAGAATGTGTAGCGTGATGTGCCTACAGCCCTAGAGGATATGAAACAACGTATTGTGGCAGCCTGCGGCAACATTACACCAGATGTACTGCGGCGTGTACGACATTCATTACGCCAGAGATTGCAATTGTGTGCAGCAAATGATGGCCACCACATTGAACATCTATTGGCCTGACATGTCGGGACACACTCTATTCCACTCCGTAATTGAAAACGGAAACCACGTGTGTACGTGTACCTCACCCCTCACGGTAATGTACACGTGCGTCAGTGAAAAAGACCAATAAAAAGGTGTTAGCATGTGGACGTAATGTGCTGTTCCAGTCTCTTCTGTACCTAAGGTCCATCACCGTTCCCTACGTAATTCGGTGCTCTCCGATACACACGATCGAACAGCGGAGGAGTGTTACTCAAGCGTCAACTTTAGGTTACAATATCTCCGGATGTAATTAACATTTTACAATGCAACAAACGGCTCTGATTACGTATTTGTTTATATGTTCAGATGTACTAACAAAACTAACGGGGTTCCATTAAAAAAAACGTAAGTTTGTGTTAAAAAACATACTTCCGTGCATTTTTGTATGGTTTGTATTAAACAATTACACTAGCCCCTCTCCCCACGTTCGGTCTGTGGAATCGGTTCGTCAGTATTTGATGTGGTTTACGAAATATATCCAGCGGTAACGTTAGGTGACTCACCCTGTATATCAACGCCCGTCAGGAGCTGAAGGTATTAATATATAATTCTAACACATGAGTGGGTCCAGTGCAGGTACAGCCAGGAAGTTTACAGGTCGAGAAAGTGCAGACGCTGACTATGCTGCTAATGTGACGTAGGTAATTGATAGGACCCACCACGCACTCGTGTAATGCTACCGCTTACCGTACCAGTCAGCCACAGTGGTTCGGGTATGTTGTTATGTAGGGACTGTCATTCATCACTTCTCCTGTTGGGACGCCGATGTTAGTTCTTATTTTGTTTTAGCTACCGAGGATGAGTAGGTGTTCTCCTTCAGAGAGCGGGCTGTGATGAAATGTTACAAGCGATTCTGCATCGCATGGATTCAACATAACCTTGGTATGTTTCCGGAGGTATCTGGCACAAGATATTCGCGTACAAGTAACGTAATTCCTGTAAATTACGTGTCAGTGGTTTGTTGGCGTGGAGGTGGCGCCCATTAGCATCCGAGATGTGTCCTGTTGGCTTCGTAACAGGACAGGCGAATTTGGTGTCGGAAATATGAACATGAGTTCACTAACATATTTGTCAAACCACTATAGCTCGTTTCTGGCTTTGTGACACACACATTTATCCTGCTGGAAGAATGCACCGCTGTTGTGTCAGACATAAGGCGTGAGGGGATGCATGTGATCTGCAATAATGTTCACGAAGTCCACAGTTGTTACGGTGCCTTCGATTACTACCACATGTCCGACGGAATCAGAGATGAATGTCATCAATAGCACAGTATTCCCTCAGCAGCCTGCATCCGTTGCACGGTGCATATTTCAATCAGCCTGATTAATCCGACCAGGCGACACGTTTTCTGTGATCTACTGTCCAATCTCGGTGAGTCTTGCCCACTACAATAGTAACTGAAGATGTTGTTGGGTCAAAATGTAGGGATCGTCTTCTGTGGAGCCCTACATTCAGCAATGTAAACTGAGCTGACGAAAGTCATGGGATTACCATATGCACAATAAAAATGGCGGTAGTACACCGTACACAAGATCTGAAAAGACAGCGCATTGACAGAATTGCCATTTGTACTCAGGTGATTCATATGAAAAGGTTTTGGGCGCCCAACAGGAACTAACGGGCTTTGAATGCGGAATGCTAGTTGGAGCTGGACACATGGGGCATTCCATTTTGGAAATCGTTAGGGAGTTCAATATTCCCAGATCAACACTGTCCAGAGTGTGCCAAATTTTAGGCATTACCTCGTACCATACACAATACAGTGCACGACGACCCTCACTTCACAACCGAGAGTAGCAGAATTTGCGTAGAGTTGTCAGTGCTAACAGACAAGCAACACTGCATGAAATAATCCCAGAAATCAACGCAGAACGTACGACCAATGTATCTGTTAGGACCGTGTGGCGGTGCTTGCTATTAATGGGCCGTGGCAGCAGATGACTGAATCAAAGTGCCTTTGCTAACAGCACGACTTCGCCTGCAGTGCCCTCCTGAGCTCTTGACCATATCGATTGGACCCTAGACTACTGTCAAATCGTTGCTTCGTGAGATGAGTCCTGAAATGGTAGGGTACGAGCGTGTCACAGACCCCACAAAGCCATGGGCCAGTTCTAAATAAGGCACCGTGCAAACTGGTCGTGGCTCTGTAATGATGTGGACTGTGTTTAGAAGGAATGGACTGGGTCCTCTGGTCCAACTGCACCGATCATTGACTAGAAATGGTTATGTTCGACTACTTGGAAACTGTTTGCAGACATTCATAGACTTCATGTTCCCAAATAACGATGTCATTCGCTGGGCAATAATTGTTCGTGATTGGTTTGAAGAACATTCTGGACAATTCGAGCTAATGATTTGACCACCAGATCGCCCGACACGAATCCCATAGAACGTATATATGACATAATGGAGAGATCAGTTAGTGAGTCGGCCGCTGTGGCCGAGCGGTTCTAGGCGCTTCAGTCGGGAACCGCACTGCTGCTACGGTCGCAGGTTCTAATCCTGCCTCGGGCATGGATGTGTGTGATGTCCTTAGGTCAGTTAGGTTTAAGTAGTTCTAAGTCTAGGGGACTGATGACCTCAGATGTTAAGTCCCGTAGTGCTCAGAGCCATTTGAACCATTTTTGCCAGTTAGTGCACAACTTTCGCAATTTTGGACGGCTATTTCTGCAGGAGGACTTCCAACGACTTTTTGAGTCCACGCCGCGTCGAGCTGCTGCACTATGCCGAGAAAAAAGGGGTCCGACACGATATTAGGAGGTATCCCATTTATTTTGTCACCTCAATGTGCGTTGAAAGGTGTGGTCCGAAACACTTGCGCCTGCTCCAACAACATATTCTGTCGTTTGATCAGCCACGGACCGCTATCTATCGTGCTTTACGGAGCCGGCAAGCGTCCACGTTCTGTGATGAGGGGTGGACGTCCACCACCTTGTCACCTACCCGTGGCTGCACCGTCATTCAACCACTTTCCATAGATGCTTAAGACAGTAGTACGCTAACAGCTAGCCGGCCGCGGTGGTCTAGCGGTTCTGGCGCTGCAGTCCGGAACCGCGGGACTGCTACGGTCGCAGGTTCGAATCCTGCCTCGGGCAAGGGTGTGTGTGATGTCCTTAGGTTAGTTAGGTTTAAGTAGTTCTAAGTTCTAGGGGACTTATGACCTCAGATGTTGAGTCCCATAGTGCTCAGAGCCATTTGAACCATTTTTTTTTTTGCTAACAGCCGACCAAATGGCTCTGAGCACTATGGGACTTAACGTCTATGGTCATCAGTCCCCTAGAACTTAGAACTACTTAAACCTAACTAACCTAAGGACAGCACACAACACCTAGCCACAACACCCAGCCATCACGAGGCAGAGAAAATCCCTGACCCCGCCGGGAATCGAACCCGGGAACCCGGGCGTGGGAAGCGAGAACGCTACCGCACGACCACGAGATGCGGGCCAACAGCCGACCAGCTCCGCCATTCCAGAAATGCTCGTTCCCAGGCATCGGGCCATAATGATCCACCTTTGTAAAAATCGGTTTCAGACCTTAACGTCGCTCAAATGGTTTCCGTTCGTCCTTGCGCCGCTTATAACCAGTGCTATCCAATCGTGTCACGAACCCATAAAGCCACCAGGTGGCATTCAGTTTCGCGGTGGGCAGTGGCCATAATGTTTTGGCTAATCGGTGTGTGTGTGTGTGTGTGTGTGTGTGTGTATGTGTGTGTGTGTGTGTGTGTGTGTTTTGCCAGCTCGTCACTGCTGCCAAGAGTACTGGACAAGACTGTTACTCTGTTACATAATCGACCAATATACAGAGAAGTTCTGCCATCACACAGAATTTCAGAACATGCCGCATACTCCTGTTATTTTTATCTAAAATATCACGTCATTTCCTAAGCCAAGGTCCAGTGACCGGTCAAACAAATAAATAACAAATTATGTGAGTCTACGCTTCTGCGGCACATATTATCCTCAATAAATCGCTCCAGTTTGTGACCGCGTCGTAATGTTGTTTTGAAAACCGAAGTTTCGGTCACTAGTGCGAGTTGCCTTCTTCAGGGTGATGTTTTACTATTCCGTAAGTACGTCATCTTCACTCACTCGTTTTAATACAGATTCAGGCGCATTTAATTCTGAGTGTATTAGCTGAGCTTCAATTTAGTAAACCACCACTCCGTCGAAGATCATATATGGCATGAAACATGGGTTTATGAAACAACATGTCGCGCCCACATACCCGGAGAAGCTTTATGAAGCGTAGCACCAAAGACACCGCAAGATGATTAGTCCCATCACTGCAGTAGAGGGAAACAGTTGATGCATCTGTGCTCTATTAGAATACAGAGTGGTACGTCTTGTGTTTTGGTAAAGGACGTAAGCTGTTCTTATGGCTTTTATTCGACAATAATTTACATCGTTCTATCATCCCTGGTTTCCACTTCCCACTAGAGTCATCGTTAGAAAACATCAATAAAATTGTAAGATCATTCTAAACTCAGTGGAGATACAATAGACATGTAGGTCTGTATGTAATGCCCATTTTGAATCAGCATCTTCATAATGAAGTAATTTATCGTTAGTTTGAGGAATGGGAAGGAAATGGGGCACCCTCAGGCCAAAGAATAGTAACGCTATTCATATGGAATTTTCAGGTACACACCAGAAGGACTATATATGCGTGATTGACGGAGGTTCTATGGAGTAAGACCCGCGTTCCTTAACCACAACTGAACCTACACTGTCCAGTCACATGAAAGTGACCACCTGTAATGTTCCCATCTCGAGTTGGATTTTCTAACCAATTGCTCAAGGTTGTAACTTGAGAGCGCTCCTAGAAAAACTTCACACGAATCTTTGCTTCTGCCCCCTGTGATAAACGTGTAATTTTCCCAGTCAGTGGATGCCAGATTAAAGTCTCCACCTATAACTAATGGATAATTTGAATATTTATATTCTATGTACTCAAGACTTTCCCTGAAACGTTCTGTCCGACGGAGTGTAAAACGCGATGCATCTGAAAAGGACAGCCGTCGCCATTCAGTGCACGTCCAGTTGCGCTGCTGGCGTGCAGATTCCACCATTATTCAACGATGAACAGCAGACAAATGAACAGCAGTCAGCATGGGTGCATGAACCAGGCCTCTGCTACGGAGGCTCTTACGAGCCACATTCGCTGAACGGTCGATGAGGAGACACTGTTCCTGGCCCCTTGGTTCATTTGGTGGTCACCTGATCAAAAATTACACGTCTATTCGCCTGTACACATCTCCACAGCTATCGTTCACCCCTGTCATCTTTGGTCCGTGGCGCACCATAGTCGCCTTGGTGGAGGTTTTGGATAGCGCCATTTTGCCATGCACGGTATACTTTACCCACGGTGGCATGCGAACAGTTTACAAGCGAAGTCCTTTCGGAAATGCTTTCATCCCTGGCCTTTTGAACGTCAGATAAATCGCTCCGTTTCGGCATTACGACAACGACTGCACTGTTTTCCGCGTCCCACCCACGCTTCACATACCCTGCACCGCTAGTGCTGCCACTTGCCCTCTGTGATTGGTTATTGCACTCTGATGTCGATCATAGGCGGTGGTCACATTAATGTGACGGCACCGTGTCGTTCCAACACCGACTCAAAGGAAGGCCTCGGCGCTTGTTGGTGACGTCACGTCAGCTAGGCACGGCGAACGCCAGGTCTGTTGCAGGCAGAAACGCCTGGGAGTGCTTATCACCATAAATCTCTTATTTTTGGACAAAATGTTTGGTATTGTTTTGGATTCTGCAGTTTTATTTAGATGAAAGCTACAAATGAAGATCATAGTTCTGTATTACTGAATCCTATCGAAACAAACGTAGATCAATATGAGAAGATGCTTTGCCCCATTGCAAACTTCAGAAATTTTACATTCAAGTAACTATATTTACTTGATCCATTTTGTTATCGAAATTTACACCAACCCTCTTACAATTAACTCGTTTCTTTTATTTATTTATTTATTTTACAGGGTTATTACAAATGATTGAAGCGATTTCACAGCTCTACAATAACTTTATTATTTGAGATATTTTCACAATGCTTTGCACACACATACAAAAACTCAAAAAGTTTTTCTAGGCATTCACAAATGTTCGATATGTGCCCCTTTAGTGATTCGGCAGACATCAAGCCGATAATCGAGTTCCTCCCACACTCGGCGCAGCATGTCTCCATCAATGAGTTCGAAAGCATCGTTGATGCGAGTTCGCAGTTCTGGCACGTTTCTTGGTAGAGGAGGCTTAAACACTGAATCTTTCACATAACCCCACAGAAAGAAATCGCATGGGGTTAAGTCGGGAGAGCGTGGAGGCCATGACATGAATTGCTGATCATGATCTCCACCACGACCGATCCATCGGTTTTCCAATCTCCTGTTTAAGAAATGCCGTACATCATGATGGAAGTGCGGTGGAGCACCATCCTGTTGAAAGATGAAGTCGGCGCTGTCGGTCTTCAGTTGTGGCATGAGCCAATTTTCCGCGGGCTACGCGTGAAACTTGCCCGCACGCGTTCAACCGTTTCTTCGCTCACTTCAGGCCGACCCGTTGATTTTCCCCTTACAGAGGCATCCAGAAGCTTTAAACTGCGCATACCATCGCCGAATGGAGTTAGCAGTTGGTGGATCTTTGTTGAGCTTCGTCCTGAAGTGTCGTTGCACTGTTATGACTGACTGATGTGAGTGCATTTCAAGCACGATATACGCTTTCTCGGCTCCTGTCGCCATTTTGTCTCACTGCGCTCTCGAGCGCTCTGAAGGCAGAAACCTGAAGTGCGGCTTCAGCCGAACAAAACTTTATGAGTTTTTCTACGTATCTGTAGTGTGCCGTGACCATATGTCAATGAATGGAGCTACGGTGAATTTATGAAATCGCTTCAATCATTTGTAATAGCCCTGTAGTTTGACATAGTCACTGGAAGTGTGAACTAATTTACATGTGTAAATGTCCAGTTGTTGCCAGTCATTAGATTACAGTCGTTTTCAACGAAAGGAATTGTAAACAGGAAACAAAATAGCTTCATACATCGAAAATACTGCTGAGCTTAAACTTTTTTAAACATGCACATTAGAAAAGATAAATATTCCCCTCTTGCAACTGAAAGGAGAAACTTTATAAGATAAAAAAAAAAAATTATTTGATAAAGCAAGTATTTCTCTTTTGCCTCTTCTTCCGTCCCCCACCCCCTCCCCCAACGTGTACAATCGCAAGATATTTCATTAACATTCAGTGCTCCTCACCCCATAGTCAACCAAGATACCTAAAGAAGAGCACCAATATGTTCACAGTTTCTTGTAAAAGCAACCCAGTACAGACGTAACTTCCTCAGATTTACAAATAAGGTAAAGAAGCACGAATTCTGTTGCTGCTGGCCCATGAAGTTGTTTTTGTATGTCAATCCTTAAAACAGGTGGAAATTTAAGTTCAGGAGTACACTGTTTTTTAAGAAGTGTAATGAATTGCACAATTAATTGATTACAGAAATCTCTCAGAACCATGTGTGTTGGTCAACCACCGCCAATAGTGTCACATTTTCCTGTGTCAGAGAGGGAGACACCACCATTATGAGTATGCCTGCAACAGACCTGGCGTTCGCCGTGCCTAGCTGACGTGACGTCACGAACAAGCGCCGAGGCCTTCCTTTGAGTCGGTGTTGGTCGTTCCCCATATCAGTGAAGGCAGAATGTAGTGCCGGCGGAAATTCAGTTGCACGAATACTAACTGTTATTACGACACATTGTACGTGATCGAGAAACACACGAAAATGTGACGAACCTCCGTTTTCTCTACTTGAACGCGCCACTGCTTGCTCGGCAGGTGGATCAAGTTGATATTTTGAGGCTTCGGAGAGGTTTTCACTGCTGCAGTCGACACGCGTGTGTCATCAAATTCCTCACGAGTATGCTGTGACAGAACGTCAGCTAATAGCTGGGCGTCCTAAGACGATAGGGTATGTGGCGAGCGCTGTCGTTAAGGCCCACGCAACGCTCGGCTGATGTCACGAGCCATTAGAATGCCTTCAGTGTGTGGCGTGTCGTTAGCAGACGGACTGGCGCGTGACCTCAAGAATCTCTTATGCAACGCCACTCCACTTCGACTGCAGTGCCTTCGCTTGCTCTTGCTGGAAAGTGAAACACGATCCTCGAACATAGACCGGTTGACTTATCGCTTCGCACAAACTTATGACAGACCTGTGAATAATTACAATAAAACGAGGCAGGAATATCGCCATTTTTAATAACCATTCAAGAGTGAATATCCAGTACCGACGACACATAATTGCTTCAACTTCAAGTCTACGATTGTGAAACACCATTTACATCTACATGGATACTCTGCAAATCACATTTAAGTGCCTGGCAAAGGGTTCATCGAACCACCTTCACAATTCTCTATTATTCCAATCTCGTATAGCGAGCGAAAAGAATCAACACCTATATCTTTCCGTACGAGCTCTGATTTCCCTTATTTTATCGTGGTGACCGTTCCTCCCTATGTAGGTCGGTGTCAACAAAATATTTTCGCATTCCGAGGAGAAAGTTGGTGACTGGAATTTCGTAAGAAGATTTCGTCGCAACGAAAAACGCCTTTCTTTTAATTATGTCCAGCCCAAATCCTGTATCATTTCTGTCACACTCTCTCCCATATTTCGCGATAATACAAAACGTGCTGCCTTTCTTTGAACTTTTTCGATGTACTCCGTTAGTCCTATCTGGTAAGGATCCCACACCGCGCAGCAGTATTCTAAAAGAGGACGGACAAGCGTAATGTAGGCAATCTCCTTAGCAGGTCTGTTGTATTTTCTAAGTGTCCTGCCAATAAAACGTAGTCTTTGGTTAGCCTTCCCCACAACATTTTCTATGTGTTCCTTACAATTTAAGTTGTTCGTAATTGTAATACCTAGGTATTTAGTTGCATTTACGGCTTTTAGATTAGACTGATTTATCGTGTAACCGTAGTTTAGCGAGTTTCTTTTAGCAATTATGTGGATGACCTCACATTTTTCGTTATTTATGGTCAACTACCACTTTTCATACCATTCAGATATCTTTTCTAAATCGTTTTTCAGTTTTTTTATCTTCTGATGACTTTATTAGTCGATAAACGACAGCGTCATCTGCAAACAACCGAATACGGCTGCTCAGATTGTCTCCAAAATCGTTTATATAGACAAGGAACAGCAAAGGATCTATAACACTACTTTGGGGAACGCCAGAAATCACTTCTGTTTTACTCGATGACTTTCCGTCAATTACTACGAATTGTGACCTCTCTGACAGGAAATCACAGATCCAGTCACATAACTGAGACGATATTCCATGAGCACGCATTCACTACGAACCGCTTGTGTGGAACAGTGTCAAACGCCTTCCGGAAATCCAGAAATACGAAATCGATCTGAAATCCTTTGTCAGTAACACTCAACACTTCATGTGAATAAAGAACTAGTTGCGTTTCACAGGAACGATGTTTTCTAAACCCATGTTGACTGTGTGTCAATAGACCTTTTTCTTCGAGGTAATTCATAATGTTCGAACACAATATATGTTCCAAAATCCTGCTGCATATCGATGTAAACGATATGGGCCTGTAATTTAATGGATTACTCCTATTACATTTCTTGAATATTGGTGTGACCTGTGCAACTTTCCAGTCTTTGGGTACGGATCTTTCGTCGAGCGAGCGGTTGTATGTGATTGTTTAGTATGGAGCTAATGCTTCAGCATACTCCAAAAGGAACCTGATTGGTATACAGTCTGGACCAGAAGACTTGCTTTTATTAAGTGATTTAAGTTGCTTCACTACTCCGAGTATATTTACTTCTACGTTACTCGTGTTGTCAGCTGTTCTCGATTCGAATTCTGGAATATTTACTTCGTCTTCTTTTGTGAAGGCATTTCGGAAGGCTGTGTTTAGTAACTCTGCTTTGGCAGCACTGTCTTCGATAGTATCTCCATTGCTATCGCGCAGAAAAGGCATTGATTGTTTCTTGCCGCTAACATACTTCACATACGACCAGAATCGCCTTGGATTTTCTTCCAGGTTTCGAGACAAAGTTTCGTTGTGGAAATTGTTATAGGCATCTCGCATTGAAGTCCGCGCTAAATTTCGAGCTGCAGTAAAAGATCGCCAGTCTTGGGGATTTTGCGTCTGTTCAAATTTGGCATGTTGGTGTCGTTGTTTCTGCAACACTGTTCTAACCCGTTTTCTGTTACCAAGGAGGATCAGCTCCGTCGCTTGTTAATTTATTCGGTATGAATCTCTCAATTGCTGCCGATACTATTCCTTTAAATTTAAGCCACATCTGGTGTACACTTATATTATTAATTTGAAATGAGTGGAGATTGTCTCTTAGGAAGGCGTGAAGTGAATTTTTATCTGCTTTTCTGAATAGGTATACTTTTCGCTTATTTTTCGAGGATTTGGGGATTACAATATTCAGTCTCGCTACTACAACCCTGTGTTCACTAATCCCTGAATCGATTTTGGTGCTTGTTATTAACTCAGGATTATTCATTGCTAAGAAGGCAAGTGTGTTTTCACAACCGCTTACTATTCGCGTGGGCTCATGAACTAACTGCTCGAAATAATTTTCAGAGAATGCATTTAGCACAATTTCAGATGATATTTTACGCGTACTTCCGGAATTAAACACGTATTTTCGCCAACATATCGAGGGTAAATTAAAGTCACCACCAACTATTAACGTATGAGTCGGGTACATGTTTGAAATCAAACTCAAGTTTCTTTGAACCTTTCAGCAACTGCATCATCTGAAATGGGAGGTCGGTACAAGGATCCAATTTTTATTTTATTCCGGTTGCCTATAATGACCTCTGCCCATACTAGCTCATTCAGTTAATCCAACAGGTCGATTACGGATTGAATTCCAGACACATTACATCTGACCTAGATTAGGGAGTTACTGTATGGATGATACAGACAAAATGGTTCAAATGGCTTTGAGCGCTATGGGACTTAACATCTGAGATCATCAGTCCCCTAGAACTTAGAACTACTTAAACCTAATTAACCTATGGACATCACACACATCAATGCCCGAGGCAGGATTCGAACCTTCGACCGTAGCGGTCGCGCGGTTCCAGACTGAAGCGCCTAGAACCGCTCGGCCACTGCGGCCGGCTGATGATACAGAAAGTTGTCGGTCCCAATACTTGTCTTTTGCACTCAGATTTCTGTTTGTGTTTGTGAGACGAGAAGAAGTAGTTAGTTATTCACGGGTTTGTCCGTAAGCATACAATCATAGCAGTGCTTACCAAGTGACAGGACACAGGTTTCCAAAGTAGTTAATGCCATGTAAAATTTTTTAAACGCTGGCGAGAAATGTTCTGACACTCATTAAAGAAGGTAAAAAGTAAATATGATGATGCAGCGAGCACTAAATTCATAAGGCCAGCTAATCGTTTCGTTACTGGAGCCCGTAACTACTGGAACAAAAGGCACTTCAGCTATAGGACTTCTCCAAAATACAACCCTTTCATACTCCGATCTTGAGCCAAAGCCCAAGAACATAGCAAGGAAAACTGTGTGTTCTCTATACCTATTAAACGGAGGTGGTATGCCATTATCGAGCCGGGAATCCCTTCGAAACCTTGGTTCACGTACCATAAGATTAGTTGAGTGTGAGATCGTGCCTTTGCTCATCTATTTTTTGGCTTTGTTGATTAATTGACAAGTAGTCCTTACCTTTACGATTAGATACGCTGCAGTTTGTAATATTTGAGTGATAAATTATGATAAATGCACTGGTATGCAAAACTTAAAGACGAAAGTAACTTTCGCGCGATGTGGGTGCCAAAGTAACTGTAAGAAATACGCAATGAGATGAACAGAAGTGACACTTTTATTCAAAGACAATAATTACTCTGAAGTCATCACGATTCATGAAGGTCCGCTGGACATTACAAACGGTGGGACATGGTTCTTAAGAGGGGACGTTGATGAAAAACACACACTATTTCAAAATTCCACAAAATCCACTGTTTTGGAGATATGGCAACGAAATTTTGTATCACACTTTACATGAAAGTAAAACATTTACATATAAAATCCTTTGATTATATATATATTTAACTCTTTTTTCATGAAATTTGAAGTTTTATTTTCAAAAAATAATGTATGTTCCTTCTTCTCAGAAAGTATTCAAGAGATTTCTACAAAAATTTCTCTGTTCCATCTCATTATATGTTGTAAGCTTCTCTCATGAGGTTTTAGGAATAAGTCAAACAGGAGAATTTTCATAATTTTTTAATTATAATTCCACAAGTACAGTTTTAAATTCATGCAAAACTCCCAATCACTTTGCCACATATCTCAGCTTGCAATCAGAATTTCGAAATTTGCTTTTGAGACAACGTTTACTAGTTTTACAGAAATTTGTGTACAAAGTTTCATAATTCTAGCATTCATAGAATCTGAGGAAAAGGTACATAAACTTTGAAAAACAAACTTTTCAGGAAACGCTATTTAAAGTTCAACCTAACTTTTTTCCTTATGTCACTTCTTCAGAACGCACCACATTTGTACTCTGGGTCGCCTTTCCCTTCAAGGCTTCTCTTCTGATTTCTTGTTGTCTGTCTTCTTTCCTTTACCAGGTCTTCAACTGACTTTTCAGCTGCAGAGACGCGCTGTAAATCTGTTTTTATCAGGATGTCTTGAGTAAAATTTCCTATCTTTCTAATACCTTCATCCTCCCGACGTTCTCATCATTAAATACAATAACTGCATCATAAGTTGCAATTCTGACAACTGTAGCAGATGCAAATGTGTTTTTAGGGGATCGTTTCCATATGAGTGAATTTAGAGTCAAAGATGATGTATAAAGCCAATGAGTATGTATCACGGCCTTCTAGATGTATCCCGCACACGTTTGGTTGAAAGTAATATACAGAATCGTTGATCACTGAGCTGGCACTGAAGTGCTGCTTCAAAACGTGGGCGTGGGAGGGAGGCCGCGTCACACTTTTAATTAATTTCCGGGCACTTCGGATGCGATTTCAACATTGAAACTTTGGTAACTTATTGTCCATGAGTTGTAGTAACAAATAAAAAATAGATCGAAAATTGACATTTTTGGTCAATTTCATCAACGTCCCCCCTTAATGGGATGTGTGATCGTCATGGAGGGCAGTGCCTACTGTACAACGTACTCATACTGTGGCCAAAAGGTTGCTAAGGAGTTCTCCTTGTAGGGCCTTCGCCGGCCGTGGTGGCCGTGCTGTTCTAGGCGCTCCAGTCCGGAGCCGCGCTGCTGCTGCGGTCGCAGGTTCGAATCCTGCCTCGGGCATGGGTGTGTGTGATGTCCTTAGGTTAGTTAGGTTTAAGTAGTTCTAAGTTCTAGGGGATTGATGACCACAGCAGTTGAGTCCCATAGTGCTCAGAGCCATTTGAACTTTTTTGTAGGGCCTTCCATTCTTCCACCAGCAAGATTGACAACTGCTGAACAGTCGTTCCGGGATGTGGACGTGCTGTAATACGTGCTCGATGGGATTTAAATCTGTGCAAGTGGCAGGCCACTCCGTTCCCCGAATATCCTCTCCTCCCAAGTCCTCTTCCACACGCGCTTTGCCATAAAAGTGAACTCAGGGCCGAATGCAGCCTTGAAAATACTTACATAGAGAAGGAGCAGAGGGTCACAATAACGTTGATCATTGATTGTGCCATGTTCAAGAATATGGAGGCCAGTACACCCATACAACATTACGCATCTTTCACCGTAACACTAGACCTGGACGTACACTCACATGTCGAGAAGTGGGGACACATAATGCACCCAAGAACATTATCGAACAGGGTCGTCTCAGTGGTCAAGGTATTATCGTGTGGGGAGGCATGTGGCGGGCGTACTGACCTCCAGATTTTTGAACACGGAACACTAGCGGGTAATGTTATTGTGACACCCTACTAGTTCCCCATATGCGTCTTTTCGGGGGTGCATACGGCCCTAACTACATTTTTATGGATAACGCGAGGATATTGGGCGAATGGTCTGGCCTGCCTGTCCCCCCCCCCCCCCCCCCCCCCCCCACGATTTGAATGCCATCGAGCACGTGTGCGATGCGCTGTGGAGGCGTATTACAACAAGTCCACATCCATCAACGACCATCCAATAGTTGTCAATCGGGCTGGTGAAGTAATGGAACACCCTGCCAGAACAACTCCTTCCCAAACTTATGGCCACAATGGGAATACGTTGCACAGTACGCGTTGCCGACACATACCTCACAAAGACACACGTCCCGATGTTTGTAATGTCCAGCGGACCACCATAAATCGCGGTGACTTCAGTGTAAATATTGTCTTTGAAAAGGTGTCGTTTCTCTGTGGCCGAGCGGTTCTAGGCGCTGCAGTCTGGAACCGCGTGACCGCTACTGGCCCAGGTTCAAGTCCCGCTTCGGGCATGGGTGTGTGTGATGTCCTTAGGTTAGTTAGGTTTATCTAGTTCTAAGTCTAGGGGACTGATGACCTCAGATCTTAAGTCCCATAGTGCTCAGAGCCATTTGAACCATTTGAAGTGTCGTTTCTGTTCACCTCATTGCGTATTTATTTCAGTTACTTTCCACACTGTAGTGTAAGACTTCTTTCTACACACGGTCTAAGTTACATGGAGCTATGTACGTGGCATTGACAAATCATGCGAAAGTTACTTTCATCCATACGTTTTGCACATCAGTGTATATACATTTTGTTTGTAATGTTAAACAAATTGTTCATTATACACTGAAGCGCCAAAGAAACTGGCATAGACATGCTTATTCAAATACAGAGACATGTAAATAGGCAGAATACGGGGCTGCCGTCGGCAACGCCTATATAACCAACAAGTGTCTGGCGCAGTTTTTCGATCGGTTGCTGCTGCTACGATGGCACGTTATCAATATTTAAGTGAATTTGAACGTGGTGTTATAGTCGGCGCGCGAGCGATGGGACACAGCATCTCTGAGGTAGCGATGAAGTGGGGATTTTCCCGTACGACCATTTCACGAGTATACCGTGATTATCAGGAATCCGGTAAAACATCAAATCTCCGACATCGCTGCGGTCGGAAAAAGATCATGCAAGAACGGGACCGGCGACGACTGAAGAGAATCGTTCAACGTGACAAAAGCGCAACCCTTCCGGAAATTGTGCAGATTTTAGTGCTGGGCCATCAAAAAGTGTCAGTGTGCGAACCATTCAACGAAACATCATCGATGTGGGCTTTCGGAGCCGAAGGCCCACTCGTGTACCCTTGATGACTGCACGACAAAAAGCTTTACGCCTCGCCTGAGGTTGTCAACACCGACATTGAACTGTTGATGACTGGGAACATGTTGCCTGGTCGGGCGAGTCTCGTTCCAAACTGTATCGAGCGGATGGGGACGTGTACAGGTATGGAGACAACCTCATGAATCCATGGATCCTGTATGTCAGTGGGGGACTGTTCAAGCTGGTGGAGGCTCTGTAATGGTGTGGGGCGTGTGCAGTTGGAGTGACATGGGACCCCTGATACGTCTAGATACGACTTTGGTAGCTGACGCGTACGTAAGCATCCCGCCCGATTACCTGCATCCATTCGTGTCCAGTGTGCATTACGACGGACTTGGGTAATTCCGGCAGGACAATGTGACACCCGAGACGTCCAGAATTGCTACAGAGTGGCTACAGGAACACTCTTCTGAGTTTAAACACTTCCGCTGGCCACCAAACTCCCAAGACTTGAACATTATTGAGCATATCTGGGATGTCTTGCAACGTCCTGTTCAGAGGAGACCTTCACTCCCTTGTAATATTACGGATTTATGGACAGCCCTGCAGGTGTCATGGTGCAAATCCCCTCCAGCACTACTTCAGACTTAAGTCGAGTCCATGCCACCTCGTGTTGCGGCACTTCTGTATGCTGGCGGAACAGGTATACCAGTTTCTTTGGCTTTTCGGTGTAAATTGTGAACTAAAATATTCACCTAATATTTGTAAATTCTGACATGTGCTTCTCTGAGTCTGTAGTTGAATTCGAATTCTGCTTGTTAGTGCCCACTAATCGTAGGGCATGAGAGATACAGTCGAGTTCCCTTCCATCAGGTCAACACCAACAGAGGTGTGCAAGTTTGCTGCGATGAGCATACTGGAAACGCTCCTTGGTCTGTTAACAATGTCCAAGCCACTACAAAAACACGTTCAATATCGTTTAATTGACGGACGGCTTGCTCATAATTATTCACCACATATGCATTGGTAGCGCGTCGGCGTTGTTTGTACAACTTCAGATAGGTCGTAACTTGCTTGCGAACCCAAACTTCCCGATTAGAATCAATGTTTCTGGATAAAGCAGATGATTTTAAGTAAAAATCGTGTTCAGCCTTTCTTCTTGTCCCAGTTACTGAACTCAGAGTAATTAAGTAGCGCCTAACCTTTAAAGAATGAAAATATTTGACAGTAATATTCTCTTATAAAAAGCGCTTTGTTTAAATATGGTTTCGCCGTCCGTTGCACTAAACAGCTTATTTAAATTATTTTGCGTATATGTGCTGGTTGCCATTGCGGAATCATGGCCGAGTTACCATTATGCTATTACAGTGATTTCTAAAACTTATGGCTATTCGCTTTATCAATTGGTCTTGTGGCTTCGGCAGTAGTCTGCCGTCAGTCCTAACTGAAACTCGAGGGCTTCTAGTTGTAATTATCGCCTCAAAGGGAACACATTCAACCAAGAGTTAAACAAACAAGTGCAGTCCCGTGCAGATTAACAATTCTTCGCTAATTGTGGACGGGCCCTGACTAACTCTAAGTAATTAGAAGAAGTCGACAAAGGTCAAGGAATAATTCGCCCTCTCAGAAAAAATCAAATATAATTCGTAAATAATCACTAGTTTCAGTATCATTACTAAATTCATCAGAACCGCACTGAATAATCCTAACGTATCACACAATTCGTTCAGTCCAATGCGTCCTGTTCATTTATTTTCAGTTATATTAATATCCGCACTATGAATATGTTATGTTCTCTAATAGATGGAGCATACAATACTAAACTAAATCAAAAATCAAAGCATAACACATAGAATCGGAAGGTAATGCTCCTTTCTCACTACTTCCCGCAAACGCGATATCATTTTGACGTCACACGTACTATCTACGACCGCATGATCGGCTATCGTCTTTTTTAGCGTTCGATACGGGCCTATCACAAGACTTCGTGTGCGCGACTGGAGATTTGCAAAAATACGTCATTCTTGGGATGATTTATTATAATTGTTGCTATAATAAAATGCCACATAACGATTTATCGACGTTTAATGCCTCCACATAAGAGCGTTCTCTCAGGAGTGAGTTATTATCGTCAGTAATTTACAGATTAAGCACGAAACTCGCTTGTTTTATAATTTGCAGTACGCCTTTTCAAGGTAAATTTATCGCAAACACGTCACCATTATCATTAAATGTCGCCTAATAACGCAGCAACGATATAAGCCATCAAGAAAGAATACGATAACAAAGACAGGAGATTAAATATCACATGATTGAGTGCTAGCGGAATGTATAACGTCGTGCTTTCAGCAGTCAATAGTTGTGATTTCGCATCCTGTCATACACAATTTTTTTTTCATGGTAACGTTGTTAACATGTTCTGTGACTTTATTGTGAATGTAACACAAGTATGTTATGCAATATTCTATGTTGTTTACTTCAGTTTGATCTGAGAAAGAAGGATGAAATAAATATTTAGCGATTTCCGGGTAAGTTGTTAGGCAGGAACCTAAGAGGACAGCTTAAATTGCTGCGAATGAATCGAGGAGCAATAATATTCATGTTCTCCCTTGTCACAAAGTCGATAGCCGATCATGCGATAGTCGATACTGAGCGTAACGCCAAAATGACGTCACGTTTGCGGGAATTGTTGTGAAACGAGCATTAACGTCAATCAAGAGTCAAAGAATAGCGCGTAGGTTTGGAGGGTGACCAAAGACCTTGTAAAAAATAACTAGACTCACTGATGGCGCTGCAGTCGCGGGATAATTTGAACCTTCGGCTGGACGCCATTATAGTGGTTGTAGTCTGAAGTGTTGTGTAGTACTGTTGTTTATGAAGACCCTGATTCAACGTTGTATATTTGTTGGGGCGTACATACAGTATTTGTTACTCGTAATTCTACTGTCTGTACGTTCCAATCAAAAGAAGTACAATGGTGAAGAGTTGTGCAGCGATTAATTGTACAAATAAATTCGAGAGAGGAACGAATATTACATTTCACAGGTATGTGGATGTTTTAAGTTGTTTTGTATGTCAGTGCACTTGCTTAGTAAATGTTTTTGTAACATGGTATTAGCATAATGTCTGTGCATATATTTGCAGGTTTCCTTTCTCAAAACCACAGCTGTTACAAAAATGGTTACACGCTGTCAGGAAGCAAGATTTCCGACCGACAGAATACCATTTTATATGTTCCGATCATTTTGAAGAAAGTTGTTTCCATGAAAATTACGTAAATCGCAGAAAGCTGAAAGATGATGCTGTTCCATCCATCTTTCGTTTTCCAGACCATATATAGCAGAAGATAAATTTTTCTTTGCGAACCACATTTTATTTTAACTATAAAAGTTGAGTTGCAAGCAACACGAAATTTGAGTTAGCAGGCTTTTTATCGTTATAAAATGAAACTGAATGTGTGTAATTGTAATCTGATTTCACAACTTCTCTCGATGGAACAGTTGTTGAGTTTTATTTATTATATGAAAAAACCACACATATAAACTGAAGTGTACATCTTCGAAAGTAAATATTGTGACTAATGCGATACTGGATGCCTGCCTGAAGTCTTGTTTGTTGTAGCTGGCTGATCGGTAGTGTTTTCGTGGTCTAGGTTAGGTTGCAACTTGATAATTTGGTCGTGAGTTGCCAAAGCACTACGCCATATATAATGCACTTTTCGTCATAAAATCTAAAGCAAGGTAGAGTCAGGAAATATGTATTAATATAGTGGGTAAATCTTCGAGTATTTTCATGCATTTTGCGTACATCTATCGTAAATGAACTACGAAAAATGCTAGGGGTCCAGTACATAACTTTTAGCTACGGCAGATTCCATGTACTACGTAACATAAAGTCATAAACAGTGACTAGTTGCTGTTTGTTCATAAATTAAAAACTATATTGTAGTAACGTATTTACATGAGGCATTATGTTTGTGACCTAACTCTAGGGAAGGCATTTTATAACCATAAGCGATGTATAAACATTCGAAGTCCGCGCGTCAGTTTACCACTCTAATGGCCGCCGGCCAGCTATTCAATTTGTCCGCTCTTCACAGTCGACCACTCGTGCGGTTGTGGGGGCCTGAGGGTGACACTCGTTTCTCAGGTGGAAGTAAAACAAAGTAGGGCGGTGGCACTACAGACTAACGCTGTGCTTTGTTTGGAAGCCAGAGTGAGCGGCGTCTGCTGGCGTCTTCGACCATAGATACTAGTAGACTGGCCTTGCTGTGCAGAAGCTATGGGGCTAGTGTGGCTCCAACATAAACCACGTGACTGTTGGCAAAACGTGGCGGGATTTCAAATCAGCGGTCTGCCATCCTATGTTTGTATCGGATTTTCCCCACATTTCTCAATTGACTGCCAAACGCTTCCAACAAAAACTACTTTTTTATTTGTGAAAAATTATGCCAGAACTACATTTGACCTGGATTTGTTCAAAGTGCCATTTATAAAATCTAACAAATACATCGAACGCCACTCTGGTGGGCAGCGGGACGAAATTACTATAAACTATCAATTATAGCAAAAAGTCGTTAAAATTCTTTTAAACAGTAAGAGTGGGCTCGTGTCAAAACTTTAAACATTGTATTCGCCACGTTTCGAGCCTTCGTCACTTATAAAAGAAAATGGGCTTTGGGAATTATGTCAACTATAGGTGTCAAAATTGTTTACTTTAGGAGCAGGTCAATTTTAGGTGCACTTCAAAGGTTCAGTTCCCACTATTTTTACAAAAGTTTAAACTATCAGTTTAAAAAAAATGATATTTTAGATGAAAGGTGAGACTTTGCAGTTTCAGAAAATAATTTTGGAGCCTAGGTTTAAAAATGACAGACACTGTAAATACAAATTATAGATATACATTGTAAATAATAACTAACCTATCAAAACACTTCTCCACGAAGTGCTTCGAGCAAAGGCGCGTATGTGCAAACGGCTTAAAGTTTTTCCGTTTCAGGGCCTGTATCCAAAGCTGCCTTCGGTTTTCATCCTTACGGAACCTATGAGTAGCAACGAGAAACGATTATACTTACTTCTGTAACCGAATTATCACAGATACTTTCCAAAATGTAATATCAGTCTGACTTTACAGGCATAACTTTCAACACTTTAATTTACGTGATACTCTATTTCAAGTGTAAAAAACATATAAAAGTCACTTCAGCAGATTTCAATAAACGCATCTGCACCATCTTAGACACACTTACACGTGAAATGTAATGCCATTTCCCCGACAAAACGCTGAGTACAGCCATAAGCGCAACACGAAACAACCATGTTTTGCCAACATTCACGTGACTTCAGCCCAGAGATGTTGGAGCCACGAAAATGACGTCAGGGCCAGTCTATTATATTTATGGTCGAAGGCTGGCGTTGTAAGTAGCCCACAACATTAGCAGACTACTATTTACGAGTGCTTCTTGTTCATTATTTCTGTCATGTGCGCGCAACAACTGTTTTAAATACTAAAAGTTATGAAGCTTACGTGAATAACATGGCGGCAGCAAGGCAATTTCAAACTTTTTTCTGTTCTTGAATACGTTTTCACTCTAGCAATACGACACAGTCAGAGTGATCTCACAGGGAACTGTCACCGCTGTGAACTATAAGGGTATAAATGCCGTGAACCTAATGTTTTGAGTTAGTTAAGATGGCGGGCATCGGCTTCAAGTTTGTGAGGTAATGCCCGCTCCTTTCTTTTTTTACATCCATAGTTTCACACTACTTCCCCGAAACGCGACGTCATTTTGATGTTACACGCAATGTCGACGCCCTATGATCGGCTATCGACTTTCGTTAGCGTTCGACACGGGCCTCTCACAAGACTTCATGCGCACGTACCGGAGCTTTACAAAAACATATCTTTCTTGCACTGATTTCTTATAATAATTGATATAATAAAATGCCTCATAATGATTTATCGACGGTTAATGGTTTCCAATAAGAGAGCTCTCTCAGGAGTGATTTATTATCGTCAGTAATTTGCAGATTAAGCATGAAACTGGCTTGTTTTATAATAAGCAGTATGCCGTTTCAAGGTAACGGAACACTGCAAATTTATCATTAAATGTTACTTAATAACCCAGAAACCATATAAGCCTTCAAAAAAGAATACGATAACGAAGACAGGAGATTAAGTATCACACGATTGAGTGCTTGGGTAATGGATAACGTCCTTGTTTCAATAGTCGATAGTTATGGGTTCGCATCCTGTCAGGTGCAATTTTTTTCGCATTAGCGTTGTTAACGCTTTCTGTGACTTTACTATGAACATAATACAATTGTTTTTGCAATATTCGATGTTATTTACATTCAGTAGGCTCTGAGGACGAAGGATGAAATAAATATTTAGCTATTTCCGAGTATGCTCTCAGGCAGGAACCTAAGAGAACAGCTTAAACTGCTGTGGCTGAAACGAGCAACAATAAAATTCATATTCTTCCTTCTCAAAAATATTTGGCTCTTTATTTCCGAATATGTGCCGCCTATCTCGTGTGCGGTTAGGCAGGAACATAAGAGGGCAGTTTTAAATGCTGTGACTAAAACGAGCTGCAATAAAGTTCGTATTTTTTCTTCTCACAAATATCTTCCTCTTTATTTGCGAATATGTGGCTACTTCCAAGTGTGTGTTTAGGCAGAAACCTGAGAGGACAGCTGAAATTGCTGCAGGTAAATCGAGGATCAATAACATTTAAATTCTACCCTGTCAAAAAGTCGATAGCCGATCATGCGATCGTCGATATGAAGTCATGTTTGCGGGAAGTGTTATGAAACGGGCGTTACCCTAGAATCATGAGTCTCATCGAATATTTATGCACAGTACCACTGTGCCTGTTGTCGCGATGTGGTACCCTACATGCCCCCCCCCCCCCCCCCCGCCCCACCGCCAAACTTAAGAGTATTTGAGGTTGAATTGGACATGACGTCCTGCACGCGTTGTTGCTGTTTTCTGGAAACAGGGTGTCTCATTGCTGAACTCGGTCATACCAGCGAGTTTGGGGGAACTATACTTGACGTACTTTCTTCATCACGGCGGTCATTGGTTGTCATATCTTGTGGGCATCAAGTCGGACATGTGTATTCCTGGCGGTCGCGGGACTGGTAGATTTCGTTGCAGCCTGCGTATCGTTTCAGTCTTTCAATAGGTACAGTGGCAGGTATATCCCTGATGTCTGTCTCAAAAGTGTTGTTGCTTGTACCAAGCACTGTAATGCTTGCGCATCGTATTGTCCCGTATGAATACATGATTGCAGCTGGAGAGGAACTCGAATACGAACGGATGTCGTCCGTTTCGTTCCCTACGTGTCACTGGCCGTATCTCCGTCACATTATGCGTGAACTACCCTGGTAGGAGCAGTGTACACTAATTCAGCTGCTGTAGCTTTCAGGTCGCTCTTAAATGACCACGGAGCACGATGGCTAATGTCTCCATCCAATTTTGTGTAGCGTGACACTAAAGGGCTGCCCTGAGTTGGCGACGCATGCTTTCTACAGTTCCGTTCACTGCTGGATGACAAGCGGTGGCGCATAGTGCCCAACAAGCTTGTCAATGCTTTGAACAGGTATGCTTCGAACTGGTGTCCTGCATTTGTTGTAATCCGTATCCGTATAGGAAACGGGTCGATACATCCGCGAAAAAACGTTTGGGCTACTGACTCAGCTGAAATATCTTTCATAGGGAAAGCTTCAAGCCATCTTGAAAATCGATCCAAGACTGTGAGGCAGTAGCTGTAGTCTTCTGACATTGGAAGGGGACCCACAATGTCTGTGTGCACGTGTCCAAAGAAACTTGGTGGTAGGAACGTACCTAATGGTACCTTGAAGTGAGAAGTGATTTTATTTCTCTGGCACGCCATGCTCTGCCTGACAAATGTCTTACAGTCTACATCCGATGCTGGCCAGACGAAAACCTGTTGGACTAATTTCACCGTGTCTCAGACCCCGGGATGAACCAGGTTGTATACCGACACAATTGCTTGTAATCGAAATTGGTGAGGTATGAATGGTAGTATTTTTGCTCCAGACATGTCGTAATACAACACAACACTTGTTTCTGGTACAGTCATGCGTTGAAACTTTAATCCGCTGGGTGATCCGATACGTGCGTAGCTCATCATCGTGCTGCTGGGACTGGACGAGGACCTCGATCAGTTGCAGTGGTTATAGTTTCAACACGTGAGAGAGCGTTTTCTGGTACATTAAACTTTTCTTGCGCATAGACTATGTGAGTCGTAAACTGACTGATAGAGTCCAAATGTCGAAGCTGTGTTGGTAAAGTTTTCTTTGGTTATGTATTGAAGGCGTATGTCAGTAGTTTACAGTACATGGTGAAGTGTCGACCGTCTAACGTGGGCCGGTACTTCCTAACCGCAGCATATGTAGCGTACAGTTCTCGATTGCAAATTGTCCAGCGTTGCTGTGACGCTGACAGCATGTGACTAAAGAAGACGAGTGGTTGCCATCTATGTTCAACGTGTTGCTGAAGTACAGCACTGATAATACACTCCTGGAAATTGAAATAAGAACACCGTGAATTCATTGTCCCAGGAAGGGGAAACTTTATTGACACATTCCTGGGGTCAGATACATCACATGATCACACTGACAGAACCACAGGCACATAGACACGGGCAACAGAGCATGCACAATGTCGGCACTAGTACAGTGTATATCCACCTTTCGCAGCAATGCAGGCTGCTATTCTCCCATGGAGACGATCGTAGAGATGCTGGATGTAGTCCTGTGGAACGGCTTGCCATGCCATTTCCACCTGGCGCCTCAGTTGGACCAGCGTTCGTGCTGGACGTGCAGACCGCGTGCGGCGACGCTTCATCCAGTCCCAAACATGCTCAATGGGGGACAGATCCGGAGATCTTGCTGGCCAGGGTAGTTGACTTACACCTTCTAGAGCACGTTGGGTGGCACGGGATACATGCGGACGTGCATTGTCCTGTTGGAACAGCAAGTTCCCTTGCCGGTCTAGGAATGGTAGAACGATGGGTTCGATGACGGTTTGGATGTACCGTGCACTATTCAGTGTCCCCTCGACAATCACCAGTGGTGTACGGCCAGTGTAGGAGATCGCTCCCCACACCATGATGCCGGGTGTTGGCCCTGTGTGCCTCGGTCGTATGCAGTCCTGATTGTGGCGCTCACCTGCACGGCGCCAAACACGCATACGACCATCATTGGCACGAAGGCAGAAGCGACTCTCATCGCTGAAGACGACACGTCTCCATTCGTCCCTCCATTCACGCCTGTCGCGACACCACTGGAGGCGGGCTGCACGATGTTGGGGCGTGAGCGGAAGACGGCCTAACGGTGTGCGGGACCGTAGCCCAGCTTCATGGAGACGGTTGCGAATGGTCCTCGCCGATACCCCAGGAGCAACAGTGTCCCTAATTTGCTGGGAAGTGGCGGTGCGGTCCCCTACGGCACTGCGTAGGATCCTACGGTCTTGGCGTGCATCCGTGCGTCGCTGCGGTCCGGTCCCAGGTCGACGGGCACGTGCACCTTCCGCCGACCACCGGCGACAACATCGATGTACTGTGGAGACCTCACGCCCCACGTGTTGAGCAATTCGGCGGTACGTCCACCCGGCCTCCCGCATGCCCACTATACGCCCTCGCTCAAAGTCCGTCAACTGCACATACGGTTCACGTCCACGCTGTCGCGGCGTGCTACCAGTGTTAAAGACTGCGATGGAGCTCCGTATGCCACGGCAAACTGGCTGACACTGACGGCGGCGGTGCACAAATGCTGCGCAGCTAGCGCCATTCGACGGCCAACACCGCGGTTCCTGGTGTGTCCGCTGTGCCGTGCGTGTGATCATTGCTTGTACAGCCCTCTCGCAGTGTCCGGAGCAAGTATGGTGGGTCTGACACACCGGTGTCAATGTGTTCTTTTTTCCATTTCCAGGAGTGTAGTAGCTGATGCATCTAATATGAACGCGAGTGGAGGCTGTGACATTGGGCGAGCCTCTGCTGTTGCCGTTTTTAAAGCTTGGAAAGCAGTACCTGTTAATTGGCTTTTGCGGGCCCTTCAGAAGCTCATTCAGTGGGCACGATTGCATATGAATCGATGATAAAAATTAATGGTGCCGAGAAAACGATGCAACTCCCTAACTGTAACAGTAACTGCATACTTGACTATGGCTTCAACCTTACCTTTAGGAGGTCGGAAGCCATGGGCATCGATTGGATACTCTGATGCAGATATCACTAAAATGTCGCCTACGTAGACATAACAGAAATCCTTATTTCTTGTGACTTTGTCCATAAAACGTTGAAATGTCTGTTCCACATTATACAGTCCGAAAGGTATTCTCACAAACGCTAAAAGACCGATGGGCTTTGTTACAGCCATCTTGTGTATGTCGTCTTATGCGACAGGAATATGATATACGCTCACACTAAATCATAAGTAGGGAATTTTTTTTAACCATGTATGAAGCTCACTCCAAAAGAAATGCACACTATTTTTTTAATCCATCTTTTATTCTACATGTTTGAAAGTTTTACAGTGTGTAGATACATACTTTAGGAGCAGTATTTTCATTTCTCCACATAATTTCCAACCCTCTCAACTGTCTTACGCCATCTTGGAACCAGCGCCTGTATACCCGCACGGTAAAATTCTGGACCAACCTGTTGCAGCCACTGTTTGGCAGGATGCACAAGGGAGTCACCATCTTCAAACCTTGTTCCACGAAGAGAGTCTTTCAGTTTCCCAAAGAGATGATAGTCACATGGAGCCAGCTCAGGACTGTAAGGCTGGTGTTTCAATGATGTCCATCCGAATTTTGTGATCGCTTCCATGGTTTTTTGACTGACATGTGGCCGTGCATTGTCGTGCAACAGCAAAACATCCTGCTTTTGCCGATGTGGTCGAACACGACTCAGTCGAGCTTGAAGTTTCTTCAGTGTCGTCACATATGCATCAGAATTTATGGTGGTTCCACTTGGCATGATGTCCATAAGCAAGAGTCGTTCGGAATCGAAAAACACTGTAGCCATAACTTTTCCAGCAGAAGGTGTGGTTTTGAAATTTTTCTTGGGTGAATCTGCATGATGCAACTCCACTGATTGCCTCTTCATCTCTGGTGAAAAGTGATGGAGCCATGTTTCATGACCTGTCACAATTCTTCCAAGAAATTCATCTCCACCATTCTCATACTGTTCCAAAAGTTAGATGCATACCGTTTTTCTTGCTTCTTTGTGAGCCACTGTCAACATTCTGGGAACCCACCTATAACAAACACCTTTTTTAACGCCAACACTTTCAGTATTCTGCAAACACTTCCTTCCCCTGTCTCAACGTAGCGTGACAGTTCGTTCACTGTGATGCGTCTGTCAGCAGTCACCAATACGTTACCTCTCTGCACATTGTCTGGAGTGTGTGCAATACGAGGCCTGCCGCTGCGAGGACAGTCCTCAATATTGCCGTGCACGCTTTTATCACGTAACCTGCTTGCCCAACGACTAACTGTACTGCGCTCGACAGCACCATCTCCATACACCTTTTTCAACCTCTTGTGGATATTTCCCACTATCTCGTTTTCACAGCACAGGAATTCTATAACGGCACGTTGATTCTGACGAACGTCAAGTGTAGAAGCCATCTGGAAGACATGCCGTGATGGCGCCACTCACGGGAACAGGTTGAACTAAGTTTGAAAACAAGCGGGAAGGATGTATCTACACACTGTAAAACTTTCACAAATGCAGAATGAAAACTGTATTTTTACAAAAATAGTGTGCATTTCTTTTGGAGTGACCTTCATATGTTGAAATCAGAGACTTGTATATGTGGCACCAGACACCCATCAAGATGGTCTTCGCACTGAGTTGGTGGTAATCGTCACATGGCCATCATCCATATTCTTCTTCGGCATCACGTCTAACTGGGCTGGCCAACTGCTACTGGAAACTGAACAGATACCTTGTATCAGCACGCCACAGAATTCCTGCTTCACGACTTGTAATTTTTCTGGCTTTAGGTGCCTAGGACGTACATAGACTGGTGTGGTAAGGATATGATGTTCTGCGGTGCGCTTCATTGGTTTTGGAACTTCCGTAACAGGTGTATGTACAGAATACTTCCCGAAATCGTGTGCAATGTCATCGGGGTGACACAACATACCTTTTCTCGGCTATCCAGGTTAGTGGTGGGATCTATCAGTCACTGATGTCGTAGATAGGGGACAAGCCCGTAAAAAGACAAGACATTACCTCCTAGAAGTGGCTGTGATAGATCTTCACCGTGAACTGCCATTCGAATCTGCGACATAATACGAGCTTGAGCAATAGTGTGAGGCGCCCATATGTCCTGATCTTGGAGTCGTTAGCGGCGAATAGGTAGTAATCATCGCATCTGCAGCGTGGTAGTCTGGTACACTTCAGCTTCCACCCCCATGTCTACTGTAGTATCCTCGTCGCCACTGTAGAGTCTTGTACTGTAAGGAAGCAAAGTAGAGGATTTTGTTATAGGTCGTCGGTATCCTCTTTCTACAACACTAATGCACACGTGGATTAATACAGTTCATTACTTACAAGAAGCTGCTATTTATCTTGAATAGAGTCCATGTGTTGTGGTACAACCTCATTAGTAATAGTCCTCTTGCAGACAATATCGGTAGTCTTGCTATTACAAACTTAGGTCACTAATCTGGTGCCTATGGACTGTCAGCAGCGGCGGCCCTCCGGTCAGCAGCGGCGGCCTAAATACTTGCTGTCGAGAGGGCGTTGGTGGCGTGTTGCTTGTGGGTGTGTCTCTGGCCTCTCCCTTGAAAGGTGCACTTGATCCAGTGCCTACTGTCGATCTTGGAGCTACATCTTTGTCGACCAGTGTACTGGCGACAGCTTACGCCATCACATCTACCAAATATTGAATTTTCGCGTCACAGTCCATGACGAAAAGTGACATGTGTTACTGGTAGAAGTAGCTGGTAGAAGTAGCTGCTGTCGATGAGGACTCAGTGTCATGCTTCCACTTGCATGGTGGCGTACACGTCCAGGTGTCGTTGGCGAATTTCTTATGATATCAGCAGATATTGGGCATAGCAGGTGATCGATTACGGCTTCGCGATGATCGACGACGTTGCTGTCGACGAGTGTGCGTCATTTGCGGTGCAGCGGTTTGTAGAGACAGCTCAGCTAACTGCGACGGCAGGGATGGGAGACTCACTGCGGGCATGTTTCCTAGTGGTGAAACTAATGTTGAACACTCGCTGAGGGGTACATTTCCACAGTTCTGTCTGCTGTCTGTGCTAGCGCGTTCAGATCAGCAAATCGTTAAAATTTTCTGTGTATCGGAAGGTGGGCGAGACAACCATATGTTTCTTAGTTCGTCGTCACTAACAGCATTCTCGCCAACGTCCGTAGAAGTCGTAGAAGCTGCGATGGGGTGCGATCGCAGAGTTCTTTCGTTCGTAAAGTTCTTCCAATCGTTTCGTCTTTGATTAAGATTGGCGTGTCACTAAAGCGTTTTTCCTACAGACATATCGCTCGGTGTTCGGCGGTGTGGCGAGGACGTCTTACAAAATGTTCAAATGTGTGTGAAATCTTCTGGAACTTAACCGCTAAGGTAATCAGTCCCTAAGCTTACACACTACTTAACCTATATTGTCCTAAGGACAAACACACACACTCATGCCCGAGGGAGGACTCGAACCTCCGCCGGGACCAGTCGCACAGTCCATGACTGAAACGCCTTAGACCGCTCGGCTAATCCCGCGGGACGACGTCTTACACTTCTGCAGCTAAATCTTAATTTAGTGCTTCGACGACATAGCTGTATCTGGTTTCATCTGACGATATCTGTGCTAACACAAATAGGCTTTCCAATTGCGCAAACTGTAACATAGGATTGCATAGCAAGAACGGTGGGGGTTTGATCGTGATTCTGCTGACCCCGCTGCTTGCAGCCAGTTCAGGGGAGTCTGTCATTTCCTACGTGAAAATAGCGCTACGCGGCTGACGCGGAAGGAACGAGCCAGTCTTTGTAGCGACGCAAGGCGTACGGTGCATCGGAGTTGGTGCGCTTCTGCCGAGGTAACGCTACATGGGCGGTCGCAAAATACGCAGTTATCTGTTGAGAATTAATAATTCGTTTTCACACATATTACATTAATACTCGCACGTATGAATACTCTACTTTCTCTAATACATTGAGCATAGAATACTAAACTTGAAGAGACAAAGAATAACACATAGAATCATGAGTGTCATGGAATATTTATGTACACTGCCATTGCGCTTGTCGTCGTGGTGTGATACCTTACATACTAAATCATCTTCAAAGACAGTTCATAATCACACAGTGATATTTTCACATAAGTCATACAATGACACCATCAAATCCCTGACTACTTTGAAAATAATTACTACTCTGTAATTGTTGTTGTTGTGGTCTTCAGTCCTGAGACTGGTTTGATGCATGCAGCTCTCCATGCTACTCTATACTGTGCAAACTTCTTCATCTCCCAGTACCTACTGCAGCCTACATCCTTCTGAATCTGCTTAGTGTATTTATCTCTTGGTCTCCCTCTACGATTTTTACACTCCATGCTGCCCTCCAATACTAAATTGTTGATCCCTCGATGTCTCAGAACATGTCCTACCAACCGATCCCTTCTTCTAGTCAAGTTGTGCCACAAACTTCTCTTCTCCCCAGTTCTATTCAGTACCTCCTCATTAGTTATGTGATCAACCCATCTAATCTTCAGCATTCTTCTGTAGCACCACATTTCGAAAGCTTCCATTCTCTTCTTGTCTAAGCTATCTATCGTCCACGTTTCACTTCCATACATGGCTACACTCCATACAAATACTTTCAGAAACGACTTCCTGACACTTAAATCAATACTCGATGTTAACAAATTTCTCTTCTTAAGAAACGCTTCCCTTGCCATTGCCAGTCTACATTTTATATCCTCTCTATTTCGACCATCATCAGTTATTTTTCTCCCCAAATAGCAAAACTCCTTTACTACTTTAAGTGCCTCATTTCCTAACCTAATTCCCTCAGCATCACCTTACTTAATTTGACTACATTCCATTATCCTCGTTTTGCTTTTGTTGATGTTCATCTTATACCCTCCTTTCAAGACACTGTCCATTCCGTTCAACTGCTCATCCAAGTTCTTTGGTGTCTCTGACAGAATTACAATGTCATCGGCGAACCTCAAAGTTTTTATTTCTTCTCCATGTATTTTACTACCTACTCCGAACTTTTCTTTTGTTTCCTTTATTGCTTGCTCAATATACAGATTGAATAACATCGGGGATAGTCTACAACCCTGTCTCACTCCCTTCCCAACCACTGCTTCCCTTTCATACCCCTCGACTCTTATAACTGCCATCTGGTTTCTGTACAAATTGTAAATAGCCTTTCGCTCTCTATATTTTACCTCTGCCACCTTCAGAATTTGAAAGAGAGTATTCCAATCAACATTGTCAAAAGCTTTCTCTAAGTCTACAAATGCTAGAAACGTAGGTTTGCCTTTCCTTAATCTTTCTTCTAAGATAAGTCGCAGGGTTAGTATTGCCTCACGTGTTCCAACATTTCTGCGGAATCCAAACTGATCTTCCACAAGGTCGGCTTCTACCAGTTTTTCCATTCGTCTGTAAAGAATTCGCGTTAGTATTTTGCAGCTGTGACTTATTAAACTGATAGTTCGGTAATTTTCACATCTGTCAACACCTGCTTTCTTTGGGATTGGGATTATTATATTCTTCTTGAAGTCTGAGGGTATTTCGCCTGTCTCATACATCTTGCTCACCAGATGGTAGAGTTTTGTCAGGACTGGCTCTCCCAAGGTTGTCAGTAGTTCTAATGAAATGTTGTCTACTCCGGGGGCCTTGTTTCGACTCAGGTCTTTCAGTGCTCTGTCAAACTCTTCACGCAATATCATATCTCCCATTTCATCTTCATCTACATCCTCTTCCATTTCCATAATATTGTCCTCAAGTACTTCACCCTTGTATAGGCCCTCTATATACTCCTTCCACCTTTCTGCTTTCCCTTCTTTGCTTACAACTGGGTTTCCATCAAAGCTCTTGTTATTCATGCAAGTGGTTCTCCTTTCTCCAAAGGTCTCTTTAATTTTCCTGTAGGCAGTATCTGTCTTACCCCTAGTGAGATAAGTCTCTACATCCTTACATTTGTCCTCTAGCCATCCCTGCTTAGCCATTTTGCACTTCCTGTCGGTCTCATTTTTGAGACGTTTGTATTCCTTTTTGCCTGCTTCATTTACTGCATTTTTATATTTTCTCCTATCATCAATTAAATTCAATATTTCTTCTGTTACCCAAGGATTTCTACTAGCCCTCGTCTTTTTATCTACTTGATCCTCTGCTGCCTTCACTATTTCATCCCTCAAAGTTACCCATTTTTGAGACATTTGTATTCCTTTTTGCCTGCTTCACTTACTGCATTTTTATATTTTCTCCTTTCATCAATTAAATTCAATATTTCTTCTATTACCCAAGGGTTTCTACTAGCCCTCGTCTTTTTACCTATTTGATCCTCTGCTGCCTTCACTATTTCATCTCTCAAAGCTACCCATTCTTTTTCTACTGTATTTCTTTCCCCCATTCCTGTCAATTGTTCCCTTATACTCTCCCTGAAACTCTGTACAATCTCTGGTTCTTTCAGTTTATCCAGGTCCCATCTCCTTAAATTCCCACCTTTTTGCAGTTTCTCTGTAACTACTACTTTTAAAATAATTAAATAATATTACATTTGAAGAAAACTCGTTGCTATTAGGAACAGTGACCTAACAGAACGGTTTCTGCATTTTCTGTTTTTTTTATTCATTTTCAACGGCGGCCGTCGATAACCTCTCTCTTTGGCGTCAGTAGCATTCTCGAACGGCTGTCGGTTACACGCCGCCAGCGGCCAGGCACTCATTCCACTGGTCGTGGCTGATACTGTTGCTCACAAGTATCCAGCTATTCTGTAACATATTTCATAGTGTTAAAACAAGGAAATTCCCTCTCTTGGACTATGTCTGTATATTCACTTGCCCACTTCCCACTCACATCATTCAACCAATCCCTTCAATTAGAATGTAACGTGAAAAGTACTAACACTTCAGTGATAGGCGGGAGGTTACAAACTATGTGCGATGATTTACGTTTATATGTCTGCAGTATGGGTGAGCTAGTATTCTTCTGTGAGTGAAACCAATGTTTTACCATTAGCTGATTTCTACGTGATGAGGTTGAAACGTATATGTGTGTGAGTGAGTGGTGTGTGTGTGTGTGTGTGTGTGTGTGTGTGTGTGTGTGTGTGTGTGTCTGTGTGTGTGTGTGTGTGCGTGCGTGTTTGTGTGAGAAAGCATGGATTACTTTCATAGATAAATAAGCCCTGGTGCTCAGAAGATACGCAGAATCTAAATTCCTAATGTCCAAAACAACAAACTTAGTAAAGCGATTTGACTCGAAAACAAGTAGTAATAGTCACATAGCATACACTTTCATAAAATCAGCGCAACGAAAACAAATGAGAGCTTGTATATCTAAGACGTGTAAAGAGTAAGTGATTGAACAGGTCCGTAAACAGCAGATTAGATTGAACATGTATTAGCTTTCTGTTTACAGTGCCCAGCTGTGTTGTGGGGCTGTCTCTCTTTTTGCGTGCCCATAAATTCAGAAAGCAGAAAATAGTTAGTAATCAACTAGATCAATTGCAACCCTGATTCACTTCATGCGTAACAATACACTACAGAAATGAGGCGGCACAACATGAAGTCTCATAGTAGCGCATACAACAACAACCTACCTTATATCAGCTCTTGAAACCTAATTGGCATGCAGAGAGATTCGACTTATTATTTATAATCCTCAATGCCAGATCTATAGTGACTCGTGTAGTTGACGTTCTTAGTATAAAAAAAAATAGCTTCCCACCAGTGTGGCACATTCAAATAGATCACGTGCAAAAAATGATGTGGTTTGTGTCAAATAAATTCATAAGACTTTGAGTTTAACAACGGATCTATACTGAATTAAAAGACAACAGAAATACTTTATAACCCCATAAGTACAGGGTTATTACAAATGATTGAAGCGATTTCACAGCTCTACAATAACTTTATTATAACTGATCCAATAATCAGCTTCAAACCATTTAGTGATAGCAGCCTTTGAGATTGCTCTGTGCTTTTACACACGATTGGCTACCTACACGTGGGGTGATACAAGCGAGCATTCTCAAACTAATCTCGCCAAGTAAAGCTAGCGTTCATCACAGTAAATAAACTGAGTTGGTCTCATCCTGCCTCCTGCATTCCAAAGTCTGCTCAACAGCGTGGACCTCGGCCGGACAAAAGTAGCTTCCATCTCAGCATCAGAAACACAGCATAAAGTGCTTCCTCTCCTATGCCACACCAAGTCCAGACAAGAAATGACCACGAGAAAAGAAGAAATAATGTCAAACAACCAGGCTCATATCTCCCTCACCCACAAAACTACACTCCTGGAAATGGAAAAAAGAACACATTGACACCGGTGTGTCAGACCCACCATACTTGCTCCGGACACTGCGAGAGGGCTGTACAAGCAATGATCACACGCACGGCACAGCGGACACACCAGGAACCGCGGTGTTGGCCGTCGAATGGCGCTAGCTGCGCAGCATTTGTGCACCGCCGCCGTCAGTGTCAGCCAGTTTGCCGTGGCATACGGAGCTCCATCGCAGTCTTTAACACTGGTAGCATGCCGCGACAGCGTGGACGTGAACCGTATGTGCAGTTGACGGACTTTGAGCGAGGGCGTATAGTGGGCATGCGGGAGGCCGGGTGGACGTACCGCCGAATTGCTCAACACGTGGGGCGTGAGGTCTCCACAGTACATCGATGTTGTCGCCAGTGGTCGGCGGAAGGTGCACGTGCCCGTCGACCTGGGACCGGACCGCAGCGACGCACGGATGCACGCCAAGACCGTAGGATCCTACGCAGTGCCGTAGGGGACCGCACCGCCACTTCCCAGCAAATTAGGGACACTGTTGCTCCTGGGGTATCGGCGAGGACCATTCGCAACCGTCTCCATGAAGCTGGGCTACGGTCCTGCACACCGTTAGGCCGTCTTCCGCTCACGCCCCAACATCGTGCAGCCCGCCTCCAGTGGTGTCGCGACAGGCGTGAATGGAGGGACGAATGGAGACGTGTCGTCTTCAGCGATGAGAGTCGCTTCTGCCTTGGTGCCAATGATGGTCGTATGCGTGTTTGGCGCCGTGCAGGTGAGCGCCACAATCAGGACTGCATACGACCGAGGCACACAGGGCCAACACCCGGCATCATGGTGTGGGGAGCGTTCTCTTACACTGGCCGTACACCACTGGTGATCGTCGAGGGGACACTGAATAGTGCACGGTACATCCAAACCGTCATCGAACCCATCGTTCTACCATTCCTAGACCGGCAAGGGAACTTGCTGTTCCAACAGGACAATGCACGTCCGCATGTATCCCGTGCCACCCAACGTGCTCTAGAAAGTGTAAGTCAACTACCCTGGCCAGCAAGATCTCCGGATCTGTCCCCCATTGAGCATGTTTGGGACTGGATGAAGCGTCGTCTCACGCGGTCTGCACGTCCAGCACGAACGCTGGTCCAACTGAGGCGCCAGGTGGAAATGGCATGGCAAGCCGTTCCACAGGACTACATCCAGCATCTCTACGATCGTCTCCATGGGAGAATAGCAGCCTGCATTGCTGCGAAAGGTGGATATACACTGTACTAGTGCCGACATTGTGCATGCTCTGTTGCCTGTGTCTATGTGCCTGTGGTTCTGTCAGTGTGATCATGTGATGTATCTGACCCCAGGAATGTATCAATAAAGTTTCCCCTTCCTGGGACAATGAATTCACGGTGTTCTTATTTCAATTTCCAGGAGTGTATTACTATTGGTAGAGAGAAACCGAATAGCCAAAGACCTAAGGTTGTCACAGTGATCACGCTAAGAGGTTGCTAAAGACCTGGTATCGATATATCGAAACTGGTTAAAGCAAGATCTCATAGGTTATAGCCATTAAGACAAATTGTTGGTCAAGTTTTCAGAACATTAATGGTGCCAAGGTCTCAGCAGTGCCGAACGTCAAACCACATTCAGAGTTATTTTATCAAAAAAAGCAGGCACATTCACCAAATTAAGGGCACATTTATCTTCTTCCAGCCCTCAGTGGAATATTTTTTATTGTATGTCATAAACCAGGCAATAACGAATTTTTAAACAATTTATGACCTACTTCTTCTTATTCATGCCCATTGTTGATGTTTTAATCCACTGTTTTAATTACACTTATCCAACGATAAATTTATCTACTTCAAGAAGTGTTTCTCAAGTATTGTTCTCGTATAAGAATACATTCGATAGGAATTTCAGCAGAGAGGATCGTTGGGGCAGTGTTCAGGTAGAAAAATACGCGTAGTAACTAGTACATCGGTTGTTTGTATACGCTGCTGTAACAGTGAGTAGGGATCGTTGAGAAATATACCTGTATGAAAGGCATCGCCGACGAAAATGTTTGAGAAGCTATGGTTATACAATGAGTGAATTATTGTGAAAAATGATGAATTCTTCTCGGGTTATCGCCGAATGGTGGCGTCGTCTTGTCGCAACGTTTCGATGTGTTTCGTAACCATCAACTTCTCGAAACGTTGCGACAAGACGACGCCACCACTCGGCTGATAACCCGAGAAGAATTCATCATTGAAATGCGCCGAGAAAGACTGCAATCGCATGTATTGTGAAAAATTTTCATCTTATCAAATTTTTAGCTGAAGTCGGTTTCATCTTCATATCTGTACACTCGATCCAAAACAGATGACTGGATTAAAACATATTTTGTCAGATATTTATTATCAAGAACATGTCGCTCACCAGTCTGAACTTTGTTCTTTGGCAAGCACGTTGGTTTTAGAAATACCGGAAGCCTATCAGCAGCGTATCCCAACATGTGGTGCGATTGCTCAATCCACGCAAACGTTCTGCCCGCTTCGGGGAAGGCTGTGTTTGTACTTCCATGATAATTGTCTCCTGCGATATGCAGTGAGCAGAGGAGCATGGGCGGAGCGGTGGTTTCTGTATATCTTACTAAGGAAGTGGCTATGGATGGTCTGGTTACTCACTGGTAATTGTCCAGAATTGAATGGAACTAGGGAGTGGTTTGGTGCACGCTGGTCTATGCATCCATTGTTACAATTTGGGCTAGAAGGCGGCCCCTACCAAAGGCATTAGACTCAGCTGCTGTTTTCTTGAATCAGTGTACAGCAGCGCGGGCTTACGATGGTGGCATTTGGCGAGTCTGGAGCCTACATGACCTCAACAGTGGACTGTCTTAAGTGTCGGGCACCTACAGTCTAGCGGTGATCAAACATCATGGTATCGTACGTCTCCCCAGTTTTGTGCCTGACTGCCACTTCGACATCCAGCACAATGAGTGGTGACACCAGTATTCAGATGGGCAGAACAGAATTTTTGTCGTTAGCACACATTGTTGTCAAAGTCATTTGACTCTGTGGTATGTACCGTACATGTTGGGAGTTAATGTTCTTTACTTACAAGGCATTCCATTTTTTGGGATGACAATGATTCTTCCTCAGGTTTCGGTATCTCAACCCTGTAGTTATTCACAGCGGTTTCTTCCATTTTCTCTGCCCATCTCCCTGTCTGTGTGGTCCAGTGCGAAATGTCTTCTGTTTCTTTCTGGCTCGTGATGATCTGACATTGTGCGTAGAGATGGTCATCCGATCATGACAGCAAGAGCCTTTTGGTGTGAACTCATTGGGAGTGAACCTGTTGCATTGACATCCACTAGATCGGACGCGTGTTGGCTCAAGTCAGAATTTTCAGAAGTTTTCGGGATCGATTGACTACTAATCCTCTTTGCTTTTTCCGCGAAGTAGTCGTGCTCCATAATTAGCATGCTGGTGTGCCAGGTCTCCGCTTCTTTTTAGAGGAGCTCTCTTTTGAACTTTCCTTTTCTCCATCTTTCGAAGTGGAATGTTTTGTCGGGGATAATTCATCTGTAGTTGCATGTCTGATTCTTCCTGGTTCTCGGAAACTCGATCGTTATGAAAAATATGAAACGTTTCTGTTTTCTTCGGTTCGGAACCGTTGATTCTGCCTCATTCATTTTCGTGAGAGTTTCCACGTTAATATCGTCACTTAAAGTGACATATATGGTTTGAGTCACGGGTTTATATCCAGTGGCTGCTGCTGCATATGTCGGGGGTAGTGCCGTTGTCACAGGGCAGGGCTTGCAGTTTCAACAATAGGTATATGTGCCACTCGCTGTTGTATGCACTCAACGCGAACATGGCCTGGCGAGCCACAGGCAGCGCAAGACTGTGGTTGTGAATCATATATCGCTATAGGACGCTGTCTGCCAGCAGGAGTATAAGAAGGTACGTAATTCTGGATACCTATCTTAACCTGCCTCACCCTGGACAGCACCTGCAATTTATGGGAGTTATACTATCTTTCCACAAAATTACTGGTTGCCTTGCCATAAAGCGAGACTGCAGAATGTATCTGCTCTCGCGTAATTCGAAGAGCACATAAAAAAGTTTTGCATCACCCTGGTTCCCAGAACTCCTGAAGGTAAACGTTGACTGTGGATATTGTATCACAGACACTGTCCCTTTGACTGCTCAGAGATGTCACTAAACCGGCCCAAAGATGTAAACAACCATGCATGAGCAGCGCCTATTAGACGGAGGGGGTCCGACAGCCGAACAATTCCAGTCATTCCACCAGGAAGGAGGTGCATGGCTCGCGTTGTCTGCAGTTGAACCATGCATGCATAGACGGTCAATACCGAGGTTTGATCGGGTCCGCATTTTTACTTAGTGCCAGGAAGGACTGGAGTGAACCAAAGCACTGTTGTTCGGATATGGAGGAGATATAGAGAGACATGAACTGTCGAAGACATACCTCGCTCAGGCCGCCCAAGCGGTACTACTGCAGTGGATGACCGTTACCTGGCCGGCCGAAGTGGCCGAGCGGTTCTAGGTGCTTCAGTCTGGAACCACGCAACCGCTACGGTCGCAGGTTTGAATCCTGTCTCGGGCATGGATGTGTGTGATCTCCTTAGGTTAGTTAGGTTTAAGTAGTTCTAAGTTCTAGGGGACTAATGACCTCAGATGTTAAGTCCCATAGTGCTCAGAGCCATTTGAACCATTTTTTGACCGCGACTATGGATTATGGATCCAAGGAACCATGACAGCAACACCACCATGTTGAATAATGCTTTCCGTGCAGCCACAGGACGTCGTGTTATGACTCAAACTTTGCGCAGTAGGTTGCATGATGCGCAACTTCACTCTCGACGTCCACAGCGAGGTCCATTTTTGCAACCACGACACCATGCAGCGCGGTCCATATGGGCCCAACAACATGCCGAATGGACCGCTCAGGATTGACATCACATTCTCTTCACCGATGAGTGTCGCATATGCCTTCAACCAGACAATCGTCGGAGACGTGCTTGGAGGCAACCCAGTCAGGCTGAACGCCTTAGACACACTGTCCAGCGAGTGCAGCAAGGTGGAGGTTCCCTGCTGTTTTGGGGTGGCATTCTGTGGGGCCGACGTAGGCCGCTGGTGGTCATAGAAGGCACCGTAACTGCTGTACGATATGTGAATGCCATCCTCCGACCGATAGTGCAACCATTCCGGCAGCACACTGGCGAGGCATTAGTCTTCATGGACGACAATTTGCGCTTCCATCGTGCACATCTTGTGAGGGACTTCCTTCAGGATGACGACATCGCTCGACTAGAGTGGCCAGCATGTTCTCTAGACATGAACCCTATCGAACATGCCTGGGTAGATTGAAACGGGCTGTTTGTGGACGACGTGACCCACCAACCACTCTGAGGGATCTACGCCGAATCGCCGTTGAGGAGTGGGACATTCTGGACGAACTGTGCCTTGATGAACTTGTGGACAGGAAGCCACGACGAATACAGGCATGCCTCAATGCAAGAGGACGAGCTACTGAGTATCAGAGTTACCGGTGTGTACAGCAATCTGGACCACCATATCTGAAGGTCTCTCTGTATGGTGGACAACATGCAATGTGTGGTTTTCATGAACAACAAAAAGGGCGGAAATGATGTTTATGTTGATCTCTATTCCAATTTTCTATACAGGTTCCGGACCTCTCGAAACCGAGGCGATGTAAATTTTTTTTGGTGTGTGTATGTTAAATATACCAGCAATGATCTACCATATATATCCTAGTCATAAAGTATGTACTTCTACAAAAGATACTTAATTTCTGTACTCGCCGTATATAATACACACACAAATATCACAAAATTCTCTCCACAATGCTCTTTTAAAAGTCACACATGTGTAATATCCAATTACCTTTGTCGCAAATTGAGCAGCATAACTAGTCTACAAAAGCTGCTGTAAGCTTAGTTAACATACGATGGTAAATTTGTATTGCATTGTACTGAATAACGTACTGGGTATACCATAAAGAAATTGGATTTCTTGTGTATCTTCATGTTTCGTGGCGCGTAGTCGCGTAATTTCCGCTTCTTAATCTAACGTTCGGGCTTTATTATAGAAAGCGCAGAATACCATGACTTATCCGGGCTGAAGCCGCTATCTCTGTTAATTAAATTCGTAGCCAAACGAATTTCAGTTGTTTCTTTAACCGTCGAGTCCCAAAAAGATTAAATACATGCTACAATTTCGACGTTTTCGTACAATACAGCGTGACCGGTATCAATACAGTGCTCTGTCACAGCCGATTTATTCGCTTGTAAGAGCCGAGTGTACCAGCAGTCTTCGTGCATCTTTCATAGACTACACGGATCATCTGTCCGATGTATGAAACGTCACATTCGCAGGGGATCTCGTAAACCCAGCCTTCTGGAGCATAAATGATGTGTGCACTGTGAACTAACGTTCTGAGAACTAACGTCCCCTTTGAAAAATTAACAGTGACAGTGCTGGAAATACTCTTACGTTATTTGATTTTCAAGCAGCTGAGCAAAACTCAACGTACTCAAACAGTTTTCTCTTTACTTATTCTGATCATCACTAAACTGACACACAACATTTTTAGCGCAACGCAATCTGACTTTTAATAATCCCTACAAAAGAATGGCCCTGACTAACAATAACCGATACCTTTCATGAATCACTTACCTCACAAAAATCTTCATTACTCGAACTACTGCAATACAGCGAGCGCAATTACTGCGAGCTAAATAAAAGATTCTAACTACAGAAGGCAATAACTACTGACAGGCATAGTTAGCAAATGAAAGATTTTGATGGAGAACAAACACTGTATTTACCTTAATAGTGTTCAAAAGTCATCATATATATACAGGGTGGTCCATTGATCGGGGCCGGGCGAAATATCTCACGAAATAAGCGTCAAACGACAAAACTACAATGAACGAAACTCGTCTAGCATGAAGGGGGAAACCAGATGGCGCTATGGTTGGCCCGGTAGATGGCGCTGCCATAGGTCTAACGGATATCAACTGCGTTTTTTGTTAAATAGGAACCCCCATTTTTTATTACGTATTCGTGTAGTACGTAAAGAAATATGAATGTTTTAGTTGGTGCACTTTTTTCGCTTTGTGATAGATGGCGCTGCAAAAGTCACAAACATATGGCTCACAATTTTAGACAAACAGTTGGTAACAGGTAGGTTTTTAAAAATTAAAATACAGAACGTAGGTACGTTTGAACATTTTATTTCGGTTGTTCCAATGGGATACATGTACCTCTGTGAACTTATCATTTCTGAGAACGCATGCTGTTACATCACATTAATGCAATAAATGCTCAAAATGATGTCCGTCAACCTCAATGCGTTCGGCAATGCGTGTAACGACATTCCTCTCAACAGCGAGTAGTTCGCCTTCCGTAATGTTCGCACATGCATTGACAATGCGCTGACGCATGTTGTCAAGCGTTGTCGGTGGATCACGATAGCAAATATCCTTCAACTTTCCCCACAGAAAGAAATCCGGGGACGTCAGATCCAGTGAACGTGCGGGCCATGGTATGGTGCTTCGACGTCTAACATTCTGCGTGGTTTCTGTTTGTTCTATATCGTGTCTCCCTACCACTTTCGCGCAATGACGCTCTGAGCGTGTTTTTTAGGGAATTGACTAGTTTGAACCTGGGACCTGTTGCTGGTAAGGAGACGCCAGACCACACATGACATGTAGAGTTCAGAAGAGTTCAGTGGGACTAGCGATGATATAATCAAATACTTAATGATTTCAGCGTCAGCTCCACTGCACTTCCTGCAAAAGAATCTTAATACTAACTAAATCTAGTGGAAGGGGTTCAAGGCTTTCCTATTTTTAGTAAGCTGGTAAAATAACGTCGAAAAAGCAGTTAAGTTTACCATTGGAAATTTTATTCTACTCACAAAACAATTTTTGTAAATTGCACTATTGATAAAAGGAAATATTTTAATACAGGATGATTAAAAACCAACTGCGTTCAACAAAAATGTGAACGAATATTCCCTGAGTGGGTTTCCAAGTTCTACAATGGATCGAAGGATGACCTATGCCATATCACATCTATAATCTAGGTTTAAATTAAGTTTCACAAAAGAGAAAACTATCAAAATGGTCTACAGTGACCCTCAATTATCTTTAATTACTTATCTAACTTGTCGTAAATTACAGTGGCTGATGTGGCTTCTCAATAACTACACTCCTGGAAATGGAAAAAAGTACACACTGACACCGCTGTGTCAGACCCACCATACTTGCTCCGGACACTGCGAGAGGGCTGTACAAGCAATGATCACACGCACGGCACAGCGGACACGCCAGGAACCGCGGTGTTGGCCGTCGAATGGCGCTAGCTGCGCAGCATTTGTGCACCGCCGCCGTCAGTGTCAGCCAGTTTGCCGTGGCATACGGAGCTCCATCGCAGTCTTTAACACTGGTAGCATGCCGCGACAGCGTCGACGTGAACCGTATGTGCAGTTGACGGACTTTGAGCGAGGGCGTATAGTGGGCATGCGGGAGGCCGGGTGGACGTACCGCCGAATTGCTCAACACGTGGGGCGTGAGGTCTCCACAGTACATCGATGTTGTCGCCAGTGGTCGGCGGAATGTGCACGTGCCCGTCGACCTGGGACCGGACCGCAGCGACGCACGGATGCATGCCAAGACCGTAGGATCCTACGCAGTGCCGTAGGGGACCGCACCGCCACTTCCCAGCAAATTAGGGACACTGTTGCTCCTGGGGTATCGGCGAGGACCATTCGCAACCGTCTCCATGAAGCTGGGCTACGGTCCCGCACACCGTTAGGCCGTCTTCCGTTCACGCCCCAACATCGTGCAGCCCGCCTCCAGTGGTGTCGCGACAGGCGTGAATGGAGGGACGAATGGAGACGTGTCGTCTTCAGCGATGAGAGTCGCTTCTGCCTTGGTGCCAATGATGGTCGTATGCGTGTTTGGCGCCGTGCAGGTGAGCGCCACAATCAGCACTGCATACGACCGAGGCACACAGGGCCAACACCCGGCATCATGGTGTGGGGAGCGATCTCCTACACTGGCCGTACACCACTGGTGATCGTCGAGGGGACACTGAATAGTGCACGGTACATCCAAACCGTCATCGAACCCATCGTTCTACCATTCCTAGACCGGCAAGGGAACTTGCTGTTCCAACAGGACAATGCACGTCCGCATGTATCCCGTGCCACCCAACGTGCTCTAGAAGGTGTAAGTCAACTACCCTGGCCAGCAAGATCTCCGGATCTGTCCCCCATTGAGCATGTTTGGGACTGGATGAAGCGTCGTCTCACGCGGTCTGCACGTCCAGCACGAACGCTGGTCCAACTGAGGCGCCAGGTGGAAATGGCATGGCAAGCCGTTCCACAGGACTACATCCAGCATCTCTACGATCGTCTCCATGGGAGAATAGCAGCCTGCATTGCTGCGAAAGGTGGATATACACTGTACTAGTGCCGACATTGTGCATGCTCTGTTGCCTGTGTCTATGTGCCTGTGGTTCTGTCAGTGTGATCATGTGATGTATCTGACCCCAGGAATGTGTCAATAAAGTTTCCCCTTCCTGGGACAATGAATTCACGGTGTTCTTATTTCAATTTCCAGGAGTGTATATAACAGAAAAATCATCACGTTTCAGATTTTAACTTACGTAGCAAATGTGAATACCATGAGCTTCAATTGACGATCGACACTAGTATTACGTAAAAAGGGGATGTAACAGATGAGACTTCTGCAGTTCTGAGTGAAGCCTTATGCGCTCAAAAATGCGGCATCGCGTGCGTTCATTACCTTGTTGGTGTTCGTCAGGGGGCGGCGGTCGGCGCAGCTCCCTACAGCTCGCCGTCTCGGAAGCAACTCCTTTCTAACTTCTCCTTACTACAATTTACCGAAGTTGGTTTAAAAAAAAATCTATCTGGCTGTGTTTTCATCTGACCAATCAGGGTCTCAATGTTAACCTTAAGCTCCGCCTACAAAAATTGTGTCTATCCAATGAGAAACGTTATACTTTTCGTGGTGGGGCAATGTTTTTAAAGTTTGCAACGTAACAGAGACGCGAAAAAGTCTCACGCTAAAACTTGCAGCTGGTGTGGCCCTTTTAGTGTTTTTGTAAGATCTATACTGTTCTTCTGGAGGGCTCTATCTTTTAACATGGGCTGGGTGGTAGTCCTGGTGGTTAGCTGGCTACGTGGGTGTCCGTTCCTTATCGTAGAGCCTTCTAGCTTAACACGGTTCTGCTCTCGGCTTCTGTTCTCGTTTCTCCCCTCGGAACTGCGTCCGTCTCACGGTGGGAAGGTATGACATGCATTTAGGCATTCTTGTGTTAGTCTGTGGTATTCCATTTGCTCACTCGTTACTCGTATTACTTTGGTTAATTTAATGTCACGATTCATTCGGAGCTATGTGACATACTACTGGATTTGCTTATCATGTCAGGGTTTTCATGGAAGGTGTTGGTTTTGCCTGACACCTTACAGACGAGCAATCCATCTGTCATGAAATATGCTGTTGAATACCGCTTCAACCGCACGCGAGCTATGTGCCGGACATGCATTGACAATGCGCTGACGCATGTTGTCAGGCGTTGTCGGTGGATCACGATAGCAAATATCCTCCAACTTTCCCCACAGAAAGAAATCCAGGGACGTCAGATCCGGTGAACGTGCGGGCCATGGTGCTTCGACGACCAATCCACCTGTCATGAAATATGCTATTCAATACCGCTTCAACCGCACGCGAGCTATGTGCCGGATATCCATCATGTTGGAAGTACATCGCCATTCTGTCATGCAGTGATACATCTTATAACATCGGTAGAACATTACGTCGGAAATCAGCATACATTGCACCATTTAGATTGACATCGATAAAATGGGGGCCAATTATCCTTCCTCCCATAATGCCGCACTATACATTAATCCGCTAAGGTCGCTGATGTTCCACTTGTCGCAGCCATCGTAGATTTTCCATTGTCCAATAGTGCATATTATGCCTGTTTACGTTACCGCTGTTGGTGAATGACGCTCCGTCGCTAAATAGAACGCGTGCAAAAAATCTGTCATCGTCCGGTAATTTAGCTTTTGCCCAATGGCAGAACTGTACAAGACGTTCAAAGTCGTGGCCATGCAATTCCTGGTGCATAGAAATATGATACGGGTGCAATCGATGTTGATGTAGCATTCTCAACACCGACGTTTTTGAGGTTCCCGATTCTCGCGCAATTTGTCTGTTACTGATGTGCGGATTAGCCGCGACAGCAGCTAAAACACCTACTTTGACATCATGATTTGTTGCAGGTCGTGGTTGACGTTTCACATGTGGCTGAACACTTCCTGTTTCCTGAAATAACGTAACTATCCGGCGTACGGTCCCGACACTTGGATGATGTCGTCCATGATATCGAGCAGCATACATAGCACACGCCCGTTGGGCATTTTGATCACGATAGCCATACATTAACACTATATCGACCTTTTCCGCAGTTGGTAAACGGTTCATTTTAACAAGGGTGACGTATCACGAAACAAATACCGTCCGCACTGGCGGAATGTTACGTGATACCACGTACTTATACGTTTGTGACTATTATAGCGCCATCTGTCAAAAAGCGAAAAAAGTGGTCCAACTAAAACATTCATATTTCTTTACGTACTACAGGAATATGTAACAAAAAATGGGGGTTCCTATTTAAAAAAAACGCAGTTGATATCCGTTTGACCTATGGCATCGCCATCTAGCGGGCCAACCATAGCGCTGTCTGGTTTCCCTCTTCAAGATAGACAAGTTTCGTTCTTTGAAGTTGTTTCGTTTGATGCTTATTTCGTGAGATATTTGGCCCGGTCACTATCAATGGACCACCATGCAAATTTCCTTTTTCATGCGGACACACGTCGAGATCGCTCGCTCTCAAAACTCCGCCATCTCTCTCCCCAAATCCACCACTGCTGGCGGCTCTCCTCCAACTGCCCAACGCTAAGCGCTGTTCACATCCAACTGCTCAACACTACACAAGCGAATATTCTAACAATGAGTCCAACCAGCCACAAACTGCACACAGCACAGTCAGTGATTTTCATACAGAGCGCTACGTGGCGTTACCAATTAAAACCTAAACAGCCTACTTACACACTCACCGTCTGTGAAGAATGGTGGCAGCTATTTGCTCATAAACGCTTCGCACATATCAGTTTTCGATAAATTGCATGTCCCAAGGTGCCATCATCTATGTGTTATTCATGAAAGTTTCTCTCTCGGAATCCTTTAAATTCCAAAAGTTTTGATAAGGAGATTTTCAGTCTTGTTCAGACGTGTTACGACTTCTACATAATTTTTATTTAATAACGAATTTTTTGAACAGAATGACGGTGCCGCCATGGGTAGTCCCTTGTCGCCTTTTGTAAGCACATTCTTTATGAAGAAATTCGAGGAAAAGGCGCTGGAATCTCTTAGATTGAAGGCCTCATTGTTTTGAAGATAAATTACAAGAATTTTCAAACCATCTGAATTGCATCCATGGACAAATCTCGTTTACAATGGAAAAGGAAAATGAGGGATGCTTTCCATTTTTGGATGTTTTGGTTCAACAAAAGGTGATGGCACCTTTGGACATGCAGTATGTCGGAAACTGAAGCATACGGATTTATATTTACGTGTAAATAGCTGCCGCCGTCCTTCACTGACGATGAGCGTTCTCAGAACTTCGGTTCACGGAGCACACATTAATTGCTGGTGAGGACAGTCTTCAGAACGAGCTCCTACACTTAAAGAGAGTTTTTTAAGTCTATAGGTGTTATGCGCAGCACGTTCATAAGGCGCCACGAATGGATCCAAAGTTGGGTATTAGGAATATATAAGAAGATACAGAAAGATTTAAATCCATGGATTTTCTCCCATATTTGAGTAGCTTATCGTCAAAAATGGGACGGATTCTCAGCAAGCATAAAGTAAATGTGATTTTTCGCCCTCCACCGAAAACAGAAGCACTTTTCGTTTGCATTGAAGATTATTTGATAATCATGGACTTGTATGGTCCATGAAAGATACAGCCTAATAAATAGGCTGTGGCAGAGCACTGTACTGATACGGATCATTCTATGTTGTATTAAAACTTGAAAATTTTAGGGTCTGCTTCATCTTTTTTGGACTCGGTGGTAAGAGAAGCAATTGAAATTCTATAAATAAGTGACACTTTCGGCTGGAGAGTGATCAATTAATGTAACGTAAAGATAGCTTCTGATAATATGAAGTTTTTTATTGCCTTGACAGTGTGTATGTACACTGGATTACTAGTTTCGACAGAACTAAGCTGCCGTCTTCAGATCCACAGAGTACAAGTTATGAAGTCATGCTATATGATAAACTACGCATTTGTATTTGTACCATCGTAACGGACTCATCATACAATAAGAGAGTAGAACACTAAAAATGTAGTTTGTCTTTATGGCAAGACAGAGTCATACAAGTGTGGTACACCTTGCACCTGACTCATGCATCTCCACCTCCTCCCCTCTCTCTGTCCATTTCCTTCTCTTTCTCACTCTGTCAATCCCCTCCCCCATCCACCTCAACCTGTCCCCAGCTGTACTCATTAGCACAATTAGCGCCTGCAACACAGTTCAGTAAAACAGACTCTCCACAATACGCCTATCATGCAGGGCAGGCTACAAATCAAGGACTTAAAAATCATTTATTTGCCCCTTTGCTACCATGCAGAACAGGTTGATAAAGTAGGCCAAGACTACTCCAGCAGTACAGGCCTGTCTTGCAGAGCAGCCAACATTTCGCAGCACAAAAACTGTTTCTTGTCCTTGACATGTAGGCTTTCAGGTTGATTTTTCAGGCCAATACGCCAATACTATTCCCACACAGTAAGCCTGTTGTGCAGAGCAGCCTGTACACAGGGGCTGGAAAAATACGGTTTTGCTTAAATCTCTGCTCCAGCCAGATGTGACTGCTTCCAGTGACTGTCAGTCGAGCAAACATTCAATGACAGTTCTTTTGTGAAGTATGATACATTTGCTTACATTGAGGATAAACGTCAACCCCTCCCTGCATCAGGTGTCGATTCTCTGCAGGTCTTCTCACACTTCACTACAATCATCTAATTTGCAACTTTTATCGTCCACAAACAGTATTGCAACATTATCTGTTTAGCCACTATCATCTGCATTGAACACTCTCTTGGGGTATGCCCAATCTTACTTTTACACCTGAGGGCTTTTTAAGAATGATGTACTCGTAAACGAAAGCAGACGTAACACACAGAGCTGAATTTCATAGACATGTTATAGGTAATTAAATTCGAAATGGTTCAAATTTATTGATACATTCAATAAAGATATTCTTTGGACGCAATTTTCAAAGCTAAGTGTGGAAGCAGTAGAATATTAGTCTGAAATCACACACGGCCTTTCGATTTCTATCGAAACAGATACTCCCATCTGCTATGGCTCCGAGAGTCTTCTTAGAGTGATTAACACTAGTTGTGTCAGATTAGGGGCTACAGAGAGTACAAATTACACTTCTACAAAATTACTTATCAGCGAAATGAAACACAGAATTAAACAATGAAGACTACAGTGCCAGATCTGTTGTGCACAGTGTAATTTGCTCGTCAATGTTGGCAGCGAGAGGAATCAGCATATTAGCATTTCGCATTATAATCCATCAATTCAGTACTAGACATACGAGAAGGCAAGAAAATGTGGACGCACTGTACCGGGATTAAGGATACGAACTGCACTCACACAAAGACGAAAACCGATCCACCTTATTTAATCATATGTAAGCGGAAACAACAATTTTAACTAAATGGTTCAAATGGCTCTGAGCACTATGGGACTCAACTGCTGTGGTCATAAGTCCCCTAGAACTTAGAACTACTTAAACCTAACTAACCGAAGGACATCACACACATCCATGCCCGAGGCAGGATTCGAACCTGCGACCGTAGCGGTCGTGCGGTTCCAGACTGTAGCGCCTTTAACCGCTCGGCCACTCCGGCCGGCCAATTTTAACCCACATTTTATTCCGTTGATAAAAAACTCATGACTTGAAAGCCAAATTTGTTTTCTGACAAAAATACAGCCTAATGTTTGAAATTCGTTTATAATCGCTAGGAATTCTTAGAAAAATGTATCATTCCTTGTGATACGTGCATTTAAAAAGCGTTTTTCAAGGCACCATTCTGACATACTCCACTTGTCAAACAATGTCTATACAAGAGAATACAGAGGTCACTTGGCACAGAAACTTCATAGGAGAATTTAAATTCTGAAATATTCCCATTTTCCTGTAATTACAAAAGATATATAGGTATATAAAATTGGTGATTTTTCAATAGAAACAGACGCAAACCTTAATGGTTTACAAAATCAAATGACCCAGTACGTAACTGCATTGTCAAAGATCGCCATGTTCATTAAATATATATGCCTGTGAGAATTTATGTCATGCTCTCGAGAAAGGTGCAATCGCTTTGACGCCTGTGCTATACATATATAACACTGCACTGATAGCAGTCAGAAGGTAAGCCATCTCTTTTTCTCCAGTCCGTGGCACCCAAAGCACAGGCGATCTTTGACAATGCAGTTATATATATATATATATATATATATATATGAACAGACGCGGCTGGTGTATACATTGTATATGAAATATAGTGATGGGAAGGAAACGGAAACCGTGGGTTGGAAACATACAGCTACACTGGGCATTGTGGAAATGCAATAACTGAAGTTGAAAATTTGTACCGGACCGGGACCCGAACACGAATTTACCGCGTCTCATTAGGGACTCCTTCGACCGTTTAGACACGAACCCTAGCCGATCATAATTTCCATTTTATGAGACGCTGCAAAGCAGGCTTCTTCATCCATTAATCCCCTACTAGCAAAATATTGATTCCCGTGGGAGTTTGGACAGTACTAGTATACTTGCAGTGAATCAAATCTCACAGAAATGTACACACATCAAAAAAAGTTTTGCATCACCCCGGTTCCCAGAACTCCTGAAGATAAACGTTGACTGTGGATATTGCATCACAGATACAGTCCCTTTGACTGTTCAGAGATGTCACTAAACCCTCCCAAAGATGTAAACAACCAGCAGCGCCTATTAGACGGGGGAGGGAGGGGGGGGTCCGACAGCTGATCAGTGCCAGTCATTCCACCAGGAAGGAGGTACGCGGCTCGTGTTGTCTGTAGTTCAACCATGCCTAGACGGTCAATACCGAGGTTTGATCGCATCCGCATTGTTACTTTGTGCCACGAAGGGCTCTAAACAAGGAAAGTGTCCAGGCGTCTCGGAGTGACCCAAAGTTACGTTGTTCGGACATGGATGAGATACAGAGAGACAGGAACTGTCGATGACATGCCTCGCTCAGGCCACCCAAGGGCTACTACTGCAATAGATGACCGCTACCTACGGATTATAGCTCGGGTGAACGCTGACAGCAACGCCACCATGTTGAATGATGCTTTCGTGCAGCCACAGGACATCGTGTTACGACTCAAACTGTGCGCAATAGGCTACATGATGCGCAACTTCACTCCCGACGTCCACAGCGAGGTCCATCTTTGCAACTACACCATGCAGCGCGGTACAGAAGGACCCAACAATATGCCGAATGGACCGCTCAGGAGTGGCATCAAGTTCTCTTCACCGATGAGTGTCGCATATGCCTTCAACCACACAATCGTCAGAGACTTGTTTGGAGGCAACCCGGTCGGGCTGAACACCTTAGACACACTGTCTAGCGTGTACAGCAAGGTGAAGGTTCTCTGCTGCTTTGGGGTGGCATTATATGGGGTCGGCTTACCCCGTTGGTGGTCATGGTAAGCGCCGTAACAGCTGCACGATACGTGAATGCCATCCCCCGACGATAGTGCAACAATATCGGCAGCATATTCGCGAGGCGTTCGTCTTCATGGACAACAATCTCACTCCCATGGTGCACATCTTGTGAATGACTTCCTTCAGGATAATGACATCCATCGACTAGAGTGGGCAGCATGTTCTCCAGACACGAATCCTATCGAACATGCCTGGAATAGATGGAAAAGAGGTGGACGACGTGACCCACCAACCGCTCTCAGGGATCTACGTCGAATCGCCGTTGAGGAGTGGAATAATCTGGACAAACAGTGCCTTGATGAACTTGTGGATAGTATGCCACGACGAATACAGGCATGCATCAATGCAAGAGGACGCGCTACTGGGTATTAGAGGTACCGGTGTATATAGCAATGTGGACCGCCACCTCCGAAGGTCTCACTGTATGGTGGTATAACATGCAATGTGTGGTTTACATGAGCAATAAAATGGGCGGAAATGATGCTTATGTTGATCTCTTTTCCAATTTTCTGTACAGGTTCCGGAACTCTCGGAACCGAGGTGATGCAAAATTTTTTTGGTATGTGTATGTATACCGAGTGATTCATACATAAACCTGAAACAGCGACGTAGATATTGCTGCGACAGGCAGTTTAAGACACACGGGGTCGCAGATATCGCGAAATACCCCAAAAATGGATGACTGATGTTGATCATATCACCACATGACTTACCTCGCCGCACATGTAGCGGTTGGACTTGCTATGCATCGCTGCACACAGGTATAAATTTCGTGTACCTTTTTTAAATGTGCTCTTTTATCAAGGCAGCAGTTAAAAAACTGCAGTCCGCGCTGTAAACAAATAAAAGTTGTTCTTACTTTGTATTTCTTTCCTTTTGTCCCTTCTTTTTTTGTTTACAGATATGATTTATTCCTAGTAAAGAAAAGGTCATTTACTGGTAACGACGAAATTCGAAAGCTTATACTCATTTACTTATGACGCAATACGGTAGGTTTTTTTTGTATTGTACTTTTCAATAAACTGGGGTAGGCCGCAAGACAGGTAAATAAAATAACAAATCTTACCTAACTGTAAACAAATATCCGTCTATCGCAATGAAAAAACAATATTTCCTGCCAGACGCAAGACTTGACCCTGAGACCCACGCTCTAAAATCGCGCATGTAGGCCCGGAGCCACACCGAAGTGAATACTTGACTTGGATTGGGATGATCAGGTGCGACAGACCATTACGCTCAACCACTGCATGTGTGCCGAGGTACGTCATTGGTGACATCACATGTTCAACATTTGTCCTCAACTTTTGACAAATTTTGCGACATTTGCGGCCCCATGTGTCTAGTATTAAATTACTTGTCTCTGCGTCATCTACGTCCTTCGGAGGTTTTCAAACGTTAACAAGAATCACCCGATATACGAGTAGTATCTGTTCTGTTGGACGTTCCTTGAAGTAGAATGATGACATATTCTTTAAAATTGTTCCAATAAATTATTGGAAGAAGTTGACTGTGAGCTCTGACCAGTAGATGTTGTTTCCTGAGAGTCATTCCTTGAGTTAGAGTGATAGCTTCCTGCAGGGGAAGGTAGTTCAGAATGCACTGGTATAAAATGACTTGAAAAGCGAGACGACTCCGGAAATTTCCGGTGGCCCATGCGTATTTTAAACGCATATTTTTGAACGGCAAGAAATACATGTGCTTTAGCATAATAACATTAACGTTGGGCAATTTTTCAAAGCTGGAGATATTCCAGACAGAAAATGGCGTCAATGGGATGGTGGCGATGTAGACCAGCTCATACTTCCTTTTTAATGAGATACTCCGTTGCAGTAGTAACGGCGGTTTTTGTGAGAGTAGTGTTTGGCACCAGCTGTTTTGTTGGTGAATGACGGGTGGTGAATGAAGCAACCAGCCACAATTTTAGTTCCATAACTGGTTTCGGGCTACCATGCCCATCTGCAGAGGGCTAATATTTTTCATTACGTAGATGTTTTGAGCAACAGCATGTCATCTACGCCATAATACGTTCCAGTAGATGGCGATTTTTTTTTTTTTTTTTGCGGTCCGTGTGTTTTTCTAGCTCGATGTAATTCCACGATAGCTCACATATTGTAAATAAATTACTGTGGCGCAATTCACAATATTCTTCAAATGCGTGTTGATCATAGCACATGTGTCTTTCTTTACAATTTCGTTTTCTTTAGGGGCACAACACACTGAATAGAGGCTGTTGGTTTTGGACTGTGCGGAGTGGGACTTTGTGATTCTACAATTTCAGGATTATTGGCTTCTATTGTACAGTCTTGAGCGTTGTTTTCTTAATTTTCCCTCGATGCTACGGTCGCAGGTTCGAATCCTGCCTCGGGCATGGATGTGTGTGTGATGTCCTTAGGTTAGTTAGGTTTAAGTAGTTCTACGTTCTAGGGGACTGATGACCTTAGATCTTAAGTCCCATAGTACTCAGAGACATTTGAACCATTTTTCCTGTCTGGTTTTACACAACCTTCCGGAAACATAAACAAGTCTCCAGAATGAGATTTTCATTCTGCAGTGGAGGTTGCGCTTATATGAAACTTCCTGGCAGATTAAAACCGGGTGAGGGACCGAGACTCAAACTCGGGACCTTTGCCTTTCGCGGGCAAGTGCTCTCCCAACTGAGCTACCCAAGCACGACTCACGCCCCGCCCTCACAGCTCTACTTCTACCTGTATCTCGTCTCCTACCTTCGAAACTTCACAGAAGCTCTCCTTTCTTCTACGAGTGCTAGTTCTGCAAGTTTCGCAGGAGAGCTTCTGTAAAGTGTGGAAGGTAGGAGACGAGGTACTGGCAGAAGTAGAGCTGTGAGGGCGGGGCGTGAGTCGTGCTTGGGTAGCTCAGTTGGTAGAGCACTTGCTCGCGAAAGGCAAAGGTCCCGAATTCGAGTCTCGGTCCGGCACCCAGTTTTAATCTGCCAGGAAGTTTCATAAACAAGTCTTTTTAGCGATCAGAAGTTTCTGTATTTTCAATTTGTCACTAAAATCAAGTATTTACCTCTAAAGTCCTGTTTTTGAAAATATTTGGCCATTGGAGATGCGCTAAACTCGTTTTCATTGGGCACAGAGCAGTTCACAAGACGTACGACAGAACGTAAACTCCGTCCACAGGACCTGGTACGACCATCGGTAGCGACCTACCACCTTGCCATCCTCTGCCAATGGCGTCATAGATGCGGTACGGAGGAACCCAGGATCAGCACACCGCTCTCTGGGCCGTTGTCAGTTTTCGTGACCTGGAGCCGCTGCTACTCGGTCATGCAGCTCCTCACGAGGCCGAGTGCACACCATTCCAGCCCCCCACCGAGGTAACATCCCTTTGTAATACAGGGAATCGAACCTGGGTCCTCTCCATAGTAATCCGCCGCGCTGACCACTCACCTACGGAGGAGATCGGACGAGATACCTGCAAAATAATTATAGACATTGTGATGGACGAGTGGAGAAAGTATTGGCATGGAAATGGGCCGCATCCTTTTCAAAGGAACTATGCCAATATTTGGGGAGATATCACGGAAACCCTCCATCTGGAAGGACGGACGGGGGTTTGAATCGGCATCCTCCCGAATGAGAGTCCAGTGTCTGTGTTATTACAGCGATATATTGCTCCGTTGCTGTCGAAATATTTAGCATCAGCGGATCAAGCGACAAACTATTTGACAAAACTTTCAACTGTAACTAGCTAACAAACGCATTAGAGCAGTAACCAAACGCTTCGACGAACTTATGCAGGGACGAGATGCTGACAGATCAGCCCGTAACCGTGTTGAAAATAACACCTTTTTTCCAATGACTGGCAACATTTATTTCCAGCGAAATACGTGGTTTTAAGGAATGATGTATGTCGATGCATAGATATACAACTTTTTTCACATCTACCGCCTAAGAAGAATATTTTAAATGTGATGCACTTAAGTCTTTCTTACGACATTTCCTTCTGTTTCCAGCACTGCTAACGCTGGTAAGAATTTTATCTAAAGAACGAATATAAAAATGCCAAGTGTACAAAACGTAAAGTTAGCAGAGCTGATGTCGAATAAGCGTCAACTATGCACAACCGGCCTGACGTGTATAACAAAAGCTACGGCTGTAGAAAAAACTGAGCGCTCTTGCAAGCTAAAATTATTTTTTAAGGATTCTTACGTTCTGCAGTGTATCCGGTTTGGCAGTAGTATCACTAAGAGAAGGGTGGCGCAAATGGTTACACGCTTGTTTGACTGGTGAGAGACTGTGACAGTAATGCTTGCAGGATTCGAAAGAAGCCGTCGTACATATCTCAAGAACGTGCTTCGAAGACTTCAAGACCCATGTTTCAGAGCAGAGACGACGAATGTTCAGCCCTCTACGTAGCTTTTCCGTAGAGGCTGTACAGAGAAATTAGGCTTGCACAGAGGCAATCATCCTTCACACGATCCTCACGCGAATGGAACAGGAACAGACTTCGGTCTATGGTTCAATAAAAAGCCCCCTCCACCACGGAGTTAACAATGATCCGCAGAGTAAATATGAAAATATAGGTGTATACATTTGTGTAGAAAATGACAGAGCACGAAATATTGTTACGTCTAAAATAATTGATTGCTTTGCGCAAAACACAAGAACGATGAAAAACTCTACAGGCTTAGTTTTTAGTACTGACACAGAACTTTCTTTTATATGTTCTAAGCTTTTTAATATCTGATGATAAAGCTAACCGAAACGTCATAACAACGAAAGAAAGTTTAATTAGCTATTTAGAAGGTTTTATTTACAAAAATCTCATTCACGTGATTTTTGTTTTACGTGCATTGCGCTGTGATCCAAGGCATGCTTCTGTGCACAGGATTTGGTCTCCTAATGCTGGGGGCATACTCAAAGGGTATGAAGACTCGAGTTGCAGTTCCATCCTCAAACAAGCTCAGGAAGCCGAAATGTTACGCTCGCGTTTTACGGCTTTGGCAGTGAGGAATGGCGCTGTTTGCTTTATTTACCGCTATGGTCCAGAATTCGTCTAATTTCAGTTCTTCAAAACGCACGAAACCACCCGAACAGAAAAGAATTCTTCAAAAGCACAAAAAACTTTAATAAAGAAAAGGAGGACAGTTTGTAGGCCTTAGCACTAAATAAAGCCAAGAGCACCAACTCTTCCCCACTATAAGCCCCGTAACACACGTCGGCGCGACTCCGCGTTCTGATGACGTCACGATCCTAAATTTGCTCGGATTCGTACGAACAGTTCGGCTTGCTGAGGTTGATTACGTATGAATCTGATATCTGAGTCTTTATAGCCTCTGATGGTGTCTATGGTGTCTCCAGCATTAGGAGGTGAAATGTTAGACACAGAAATGTCTTGAACCACGGTCTAATACCCGTAAAACAAAAGTCACAAGGACGCACATTCCGGCCTTGAAATCCTGCATTATACGATCATTTAAGGAAGAAAAGAATTTGGATCACTAAGAACATACATTTCATTATCACGAATGATAAGACCCACTACAGTTGATTTTTTTTTAATTACTATATCCTAAAAGGAAAGCACAACCCGATTTCGGGACCTGTATCCCATCATCAGGTGCACATAAAACGTGAGTCCATAAAATTAGAATAACAGAGGTTAACTTGTTACACAATGAGTATTCACGCACAGAGTATATACCCCCCTCCCTCTTTTCTTTATTCATTTCAGTGTTTGAGAGACCGCCTGTCTGCCCTATACGGGTCTATCTTTGGCATGCTCTTAAACCCGGACCTTTGAACTGGATTGTGAGAAGCTTTCCGGCAGTCTAAGGAATTGAGAGGATCACCTGTTCTATGCCATGTACCGCCCCTCATGTATAACGTCTGTTATTCGGCTTTTATGGACTCACATTTTATGTGCACCGCAAGATGGAACACAGGTACCGAAACCAAGTTGTGCTTTCCTTTTAGGAAATAAAACTTTTACAGCTGTTGCTCATCCTATCATTCACGATGAATATCAACAGTTGCGGATGTCCAGTCAAGAAAAATAAGAGTAAAAAATTTCATTAGCAATTTACGTTTATATGTAGATATACAAATTTACGTACTCCTCCGAAATTATCTATTCGTTATTGTTTTGTTCTGCAGTACAGTATTTGATGTTGTTTCTCATTTTGTGACATTATTAGATGTTTTAGTTAATCAATTGTTAATATTTCTTATTTCTAACGTAATACGATCGTCTTGCTAGCTAAATATAGATTCTTGTAAGAAACGGTTTGATTTAGTTCAAAATAGCTCTGAGCACTATGGGACTTAACATCTATGGTCATCAATACCCTAGAACTTAGAACTACTTAAACTGAACTAACTTAAGGACAGCACACAACACCCAATCATCACGAGGCAGAAAAAATCCCTGACCCCGGTTTGATTTAATATTTAATTAAAATAGTACTCCGGCCAGCGTGCATATTTGTTATGTACGATGCAGGAAAGAATAAGAGTTATAGAGGTGGATAGATCAGGCAAAAATTGCTAATCAGTTGATACCACGCGTTGCGAAATCGCACCATAACCTACCAAAATGAGAATAGTAAATGGAAGCTTTATGGTTTCTGAATGCCAGTGACGGTAGGTGCAGATTCTACTCGGAGCTACCGACGCCTCTGACATGTGCTTTCGTCTCCTGAGTGTGTTGAGTATTTCTAGAGCAACTTTCTTTTCGCGCCTTTGTTCACGACACAAACACGAGAAGTTAACGTGATTGTTTGGACAACAACAGCTAAATACAGAGGTAAGTTCAGTTCTGAGAATTAAATATGTTTGTTCTACAGAGTCTGTGACACGATGTAAATCACAATTTGATGTAATAAACTAGTTGCACATGCATGTGAATTCGAAAATACTGTCTGTATAAAATACGCATCATTAGGTGTTTCTGTGCCTTTGCGGGCACCTACAACAGATGAAATCAAGTGAAGTGAAAGCAAATATTTCCGATGATTTGTGGCAACAGAATTGTGTTCATTTACGCATATATATTGGGTTGGTGCTTATGTTCGTAGCTTTTTTTCCATAAGTTTAATGAACGCAACACACACACACATAACAGAGACTTCAGTAATCAGTAATATATTCTCTTACACTACTTACAACAGGTCTGCCATCGCTGGGGTAACTTTCCGAATCCACAACAGTGCGTATCACGTGGCTTTGAGGCGAAGAACTCGTCGAGCGATATTCAGAGCACATTTTCATCCTGAAACGAAGTTCCTTGAAGTTTTCTAGAATGAAATTTTCACTCTACTGCGAAGTGTGCGCTGATATGAAACTTCCTGGCAGATTAAAACTGTGTGCCGGACCGAGACTCGAACTCGGGACCTTAGCATTTCGCGGGCAAGTGCTCTCCCAGCTGAGCTACCCAAGCACGAATCACGCCCTGTCCTCACAGCTTTACTTCTGCCAGTACTTCGATCCTACCTTCCAAACTTTACAGAAGCTCTCCTGCGAACCTAGCAGAACTAGCACTCCTGAAAGAAAGGATATTGCGGAGACATGGCATAGCCACAGCCTGGGGGATGTTTCTAGAATGAAATTTTCACTCTACAGCGAAGTGTGCGCTGATATGAGGAGGGGGCGTGAGTTGTGCTTGGGTAGGTCAGACGGTAGAGCACTTGCCCGCGAATGGCAAAGGTCCCGAGTTCGAGTCTCGGTCCTGCACACAATTTTAATCTGCCAGCAAGTTTCCTTGAAGGTTGTTTGATAGAGAGCGGAAAATGTGAAAATGTGAGGGCGCAAGATCAGGTGAATGAGTGGGTGCGGAATGAATTCGCAACCCAACTTTTTGCCAGTCTAGTAGAATGCTAGCGAGAGTTAGTGTGGAGTAGCATCACTTCACGTTGTCTTCCTGGTTGTTCTTGGATTGTGTCTGCAAGACGTCTGAGCTGTTGGCAATAAATGTCAGCAGTGATGGTTACACCTCGGGAAAACAATTCGTAGTACACCACAACTGTTGCAGTTCCACCAGATGCATAGCATTATCTTTTGTGGATGTGCGCAGGTGTTTGTAGCGGGAATTAATACTTTGTTTGGGCTCAACCATTCGTTTCTTTCCCTTATGTTAGCATAAAGACACCATTTCCTGGCACCAGTTGTAAGTAGGCTGTTTAGGTTTTTTATATTGGTAACGCCACGTAGCGCTCTGATGAAAACCACTGGCTGTGCTGTGTGCAGTCTGTGGCTAGTTTGCATTGTTGTATGCCATTGTAGTGTATATATATTATGACTATTAAGGTAAATACATTGTTTGTTCTCTATTAAAATCTTTCATTTGCTAACTATGCCTATCAGTAGTTAGTGCCTTCAGTAGTTTGAATCTTTTATTTAGCTGGCAGTAGTGGCGCTCGCTGTATTGCAGTAGTTCGAGTAACGAAGATTTTTGGTGAGGTAAGTGATTTGTGAAAGGTATAGGTTAATGTTAGTCAGGGCCATTCTTTTGTAGGGATTTTTGAAAGTCAGATTGCGTTGTGCTAAAAATATTGTGTGTCAGTTGAAGGACAGTCATGTATAATTTTTCTAAGGGGACGTTTCATATGTCGACCCTTAGCCGAGGATACCTCACTGGAATCTTCTGATTTTTTTCTTGTAGTTTCTGTAATTAGTGTAGATTTTGTTTATTGCTAGTGCGTAATTGTAGAGAGAATGTCCTTTGTAGTTGCAGTCTTTCATTGTTGTACAGTTAAACAGGTGTGGCACGCATGTAAATTTGCACCAAGTATTTCGCAGCTGCGCTTGCAATTAACTAGATATTATTTTCAGTGCTATGTTAATGCGTTCTCTTAGTTTTGCTCTTCAAATTGTGTTTTTCTGTGTTGTCGTGTGAAATATTGTGACAATAATGGCGTGTGAAAAACGTAATACTAGGCTCCAAAGTAAACTGAGAAATAATAGTGACGACGAGCGTAGCTTATCAGCACCACTGTGTAATGAAATAACAGACATTCAAAGTAGTAATTTGGTAATTGTGCATAGGGAAATGGAGCGGGCGGCAAATAATGGCGTAGACAGTGAAACAAATAGTGAACAGGGAAGCATTATCGATCGATCGGTCGGCAACAGCTCGCCTCAGGAATCCGAAATGACAGGGTACAATCTTGCAAATACTGTAGATTCAGGTTTTGCGTCCTCGCCGTTTTCTCAAATAAGACAAGACACATTTCCTGCTTTTCAAAATGCGAATATTGCCGGTTCAAATGCATTGCCGAATAGCACTGAGGAGCATGTTTCAGACACCAGTGCATTGTTATTACAATTAATGCAACAAATGGAACAAAAGCTTCAAAAGTTAGACACAATGGAACAACACCAGAGACAAACACAGCAACAGTTAGACACAATGGAACAAAATCTGCAAACGTTAGACACAATGGAACAAAATCAGAGACAAACACAGCAAAAGCTTCAAAAGTTAGACACCACACTTGAACAAACACGTGAAGATTTAACTACTGAGTTACATAACATTGAATCGAAATGTCAAAAAGTCTGTAATGACGTAAAAAAACAAATTTGTGAGCATTTTCAACCTATTTTTTCGCGGCATGAAAATGCATTACAGAATCACGAAGTAGCCATAAAGGAACTGCAAACCACTGTTCATGAAAATCATGAGACCTTGTGGGCTAAAATTGACTCAGTTGCATCTACCGATTCGGTTACGCAACTTGCAAAAACTCAGGAAAACTTAAAGGACACAGTAGATTCGATTTCAACACAAATGGACACTCTGAAACTTGGTTCAGATAAACACACTGAGGAAATGTGTTCACTATCGGAGAAAGTAGCCGAACTTTCGGATCAGTTCACTAACTTATCTACAAAGGTAGATGATGATCTGAATGACACAAGGCCCGTAGCCTTCACTGACACAGAAGAGTATGAACAAATTAGAAAATTCAAACAAAATCAAATCAATACACAGTACAAAAGAGAAATCCGGGAAGTACAAGATCAGTTGACACAGGTAATACAAGAATTACATATTTCAGAGGACACACGCGCTCCAATACGGGAAAAGGGACATAGAAATACGGAACAGCCACAAAATAATAACACGAGGCACTTCGGAAATTATGAAAGAAATTGGCAAGGTACATCGAATTTTGAGATGGAACCGCCGAAACGAAGTAACAATGACCGACATGCGACTCGCCGACACGATGATTTTGACTATAAGCTGTTCTTTACTACACGTAAATTCAGAACATTTAAGAATTCCGGCAACGACATTCATCCACAAGCGTGGCTTCAACAATTCTCTCATTGTTTCCCCCCCAACTGGTCATTAGAGCACAGATTAGAATTTATGTGTGGCTACTTAGAGAATGAACCAGCTGAAAGAATGCGATCGGTCATTCACGATTGTCACAGTGAAGGAGAATTTTATCATGCCTTCCTCTCAGCATACTGGTCTCAAGCTACACAAGACCAAGTAAAACATAGTATCATAATGATGAAACATTTCGAACAATCTGAATTTTCCAGTCTTGTGAAATATTTTGAAGACATGTTGCATAAGAATCAATATCTTTCAAACCCATACAGCCACTCAGAACTCATCCGCATTTGCTTAATCAAACTGCCTGAACATTTACGATATATTATTTTCGCAGGACGTTCCAAAGACGACATTGAAGCTTTTTAGGGACTGTTAGAAGAACTGGAAATTGACACTGACAATCGCAGAACGCGAAAACAGGAGCACAACAATTACAGGTCACATCTGTCAGAATTCCGCGATGACAGAAATAATACATGACAAGGCTGTTCTCACAACACAAATCGTGACCAAAACAGACACCACCCGTATGACAACCGTTGGCAGAGTAGTAATAATTACAGGGAAAGATCACCTCTCTGCAGTAGTGACTATCACAGAGACAATCAGAGAAACAGACAATATGGGAACAAAAATAATTATTATCAAGGGAGACAGAATAACTTAAGACGCAACGGTCCAGCGCGCAGTTACGATTCAGGGAGAAATTCTCCACCACGTGACCGACAAGAAAGAAACTATGGAATCTACCGACATGACGACAGACGATATGATCGTAACGACAGACCTGAATTGCATCAGAACTGGCAGGGCAGGACCCTCTCGACAAGGTAAATTTGTAGAAGTTAGGTCTCCGAATCCCAATAACGACGCGCGCCAACAAAGACACAATAGACAATGACTCATACCGCTGGCAGCCACAAAACGTACTTATGAAACTGACGACGCAGCTGCCGTAGCTAGTAATTACGTAAAAATGGAAGACATTAGGGACATCTTACTCCAGGAACACGATGTAAAACATAACAACATTGCATATCCTGTGATTCACATTACAGTAAATGACGTAAAATTTACGGCAGTACTTGACTCTGGCAGTCCCATTTCAGTAATTAGTGAAACAGCCTTTAGCAAATGCAACAAATCGAACGATTGTCCCACACTTCCGTTACATAAGATTAAATTACAAGGTGCAATCATTGGAAAAAGTGTAGATGTACGCCAACAAACCAACTTAGAATTCTTTTGTCAAAGCCACAGCTTCTCTATGAACTTTCTTATTGTTCCATTATTGTCGACGGAAATTATATTGGGAGTAGACTTTTTGAATGAATACAAAGCAATCTTAAACTTTCACGATGCTGAAATAAGTTTAGAGAAAGAAGGTAAGTCAATAGCTTTGAAATTTGAAGATTGGCTCTCAAACCATGATGAAGAAATTAATCGGCTTTACCTCCTGTTAGACAACAGTTCGGAATTTTCGACGGAACTTGACACTAACAATCACTCTGCAAGTACTGACAGGGATGATATCGACGGCGCATTTGATACTAATGATTTAATTCGGAATAAAATTCAAACAATTGTAATGACACTGATAGGCAAAACCTTTTTGAGATTTTACAAGTACATTCCACAATTTTTACCCACAAAACAGGAACAATCAAGGGATTTCAATACCAATTTCGTGTTCGTGAGCATCTAAATTTTGTGTTAGACCATACGTAATTCCAGCACATTATAGGGACCGTGTTAGAACAGAAATACAATCTATGCTTGACGAGGGCATTATTGAGCCTGCGGTAAGCTCATACAACAATCCATTACACGTTGAGAGGAAAAATGGATCGATCAGGCTTGTCTTAGATTCGAGACAAATCAATACTATCATCATTCCTGAAACATACAGACCGCAAACGTTGGAAGAACTTCTTCAAAATTTTAATGGTGTAAAAGTGTTGTCTTCCATTGATCTCAGATCCAGCATTTATCAGATCGAACTTCATCCAGAATGTAGAAAATACACAGCTTTCCTTTGTTTCGGTGTTTGTTATCAATTTCGGAAACTTCCTTTTGGTTTGAACATTTCTTCGGCAGCATTCATTCGTGGGCTAAATTCCATATCACCTTATATGTGGACGATATTCTAATAGCAGAAGCTTCATGGGAACAACATAATCGCATCCTAAACAGTTTGTTACGTATCTTTGCAGAATCTGGAATTACAGTTAACTTGGAAAAGTCTGAATTCGGTAGGTCAAAGGTGAGGTTTTTGAGACATATTATTTCTTCTGAAGGCATTCAGCCGGATCCTGAAAAGTTAGAAGCAATCAGAGCCATTCCAGTTCCATCCACAAAAAAAACAAGTCCGCAGTTTTCTAGATCTCATAAATTTTTACCATCGTTTTCTGAATATGCAAATTCTAGTTACACCAAAACTTTGTTCTCTCACTGGAAAAAATACTATTTGGAACTGGGACGAACAAGCACAGTTGGAATTCAATTCTTTGAAAGAAGCGTTACTTAACACGCCAATACTAGCTCATCCAGATCTGTCACAAGATTTCTGCCTTAGCACGGATTCTTCTAAAGTCAGTCTTGGTGCCCATTTATTTCAAGAAGCCATAGAAAATGACACTACTGTTCAGAAAACCATTGCTTTTGCTAGCAGACTGCTAACAAAACCTGACAAAAATTATTCCGTTACTGAATTAGAAGCTTTAGCTATCGTTTGGGCATTTAACAAATTCCGTTTCTTTCTTTCTGGTAAGCACGTAAAAGTATACAGTGAGCATCGTGCATTACAATTTCTTATGTCTTCAACATTAAATCATTGGGCATTGTTTCTGCAAGAATTCCACTTCACAATAGTCTACATTCCCGGCAAGGAGAACATTGTTGCGGACGCACTGTCACGTGCACCAGCTGGGCTTGAGAAAAGTAACACAGAAGACAACCTCGAGAAAAATTTCAGTATTCTTTACATTCAGAAAGTCGCCTTTGATAACTTCATCACCACATCTTTAAAGGACATTGCTCATGAACAAGATAAAGATCCGATTTGTAAAGACATCAAAAGTAAATGGCATGAAAAGACGCACACTCAGATTCGTCAGATTCGACATTATTATCTGGTTAGAAACAACATACTCTTCAAACGCTGCACTATTGAGGACAAGGTATGGGTACTTTGCATTCCTGAAGATTTTTTTAATAAGCTCATTTGGTACATTCATTTCAGCTATGCACATTTTGACCCACGAAAATGTTATCATATTCTTTGGACTACTTGTTATTTTAACAATATAGAAAAGAGAATTCGAAGAGTCTTGTCTATTTGTAAACTTTGTCAAAAGGCGAAACCATCTACTATCTCACATCGTGCTCCGTTGTTTCCTATCATTCCTTCTAAATTAAAAGAATTTGCTGCTGTTGATCTCTTGGGACCCCTTGTCAGAACATCAAATGGATTTTCGTACGTTCTAGTTGCTGTTGAACTTACTTCAAAATTTGTTTCTTTCACTCCGTTACGTAAAGCCACTGAACGGTCTGTATCTAACGCCTTTGTTAAAAATTTCTTACGTGAAGTTGGCCACGTTGCTAAAGTCATTTCAGATAATGGACAGCAATTCAGATCTGCTGTTTGGTCACGCATGCTTAGGAATCATAAAATCAAACCTGTTTTTATTTCATTGTACTCACCACATTGCAACACCTCCGAACGGATTATGAAAGAAATCAATAAGCTTTGCAGACTTTATTGTCACAGAAAGAATCAGCATTGGGACAGATATTTACACTTATTTCAAAACGTGCTGAATGAAATGCCTCATGACTCCACTGCTTTACCACCTACTCTTGTACTGAAGAATGAAGAACCACCGAACAGAATCAGAGAGCTTCTACCTTTCCCGAATACACGTAAACTTCGACACAAAGACATAATTGATTTGGCTATTATAAATAAAAAATCTGCAGCAGACTAAAGGAGAAAACTACACGGTAAAGCAAATGCAAAGAAATTATATATTGGTCAGAAAATTCTCATTAAAGCTCATTCATTGTCACATAAGAAGAAACACTTGAGTCACAAATTCTTTCTAGTTTACAATGGACCTTACAGAATCCGACGTATACCACATCATAATTGCGTTGAGGTTGAAACTCTGCGTACTAGGAAGAGTAAAGGTTTACACCACATTTCACACGTAAAACTGTTTATTGAAAGATAATCTGCTTTTTAACTTTGTCTTTGCCATATAACCTTTCTCTTTACATTACTAGTATGCTTTGTCAGACTTAGAATCTGTTAACATGCAACAATGTTTTGAAGTTCACTATCCAGTCTAGAACCTAGGGAACATATTTAGACAGTATTTACGAGTGCATTGTTATAGTGAACAGACGACACAGTGTTATTGTGTGTGTAATTCTTGCTTGTTAGTTGCACGATTACGTAACAACTATAAAGCTGACATACTTAGAACATGTACCAGTACTGCTAATGAGATTTTAAGGCAACATTTTGGTTTACTTGAAAATACATTCTGGATTTAAAGTACTTTCTGTGAGATACCAGATGAAACAGTGATTAGTCTATGTGACAGCTACACGATTTTATCACGATGCTACTAAAGAGTGACAATTTACAATGTTGCTTTTGCAGTGTTTCTGTTTTATATCTGCACAGTTTTTCTGAATTCTTCTGGAAAGTAAAACATGTTTTAGTAGTAACTTTTGTGGCATAGCTACAATGAGACAGCCTTTTCCATAGCACAACAATACGTTACAGCACAGTACTTTCTTCATCACGGCAATAAGTGTAATAACTAAGATATCTATACGCAAAGCATTTCACTTTTGTTTATCATGAGGTAAGTACATTGACTTCTGCAGAACTTAGTTTTCGGAGGACGATAACTACGACACTTCCACATAGATTATCTTACAACAAGACGCACAGTTTAGCGCTACAGTACACGTTTTGAGTGATTAATTTTGTACTTAAAACATTTATTTTTAAAGGTATTTGAAGTACAATGGTACAAAGGTTTTCCGTGATACATTTCATTCCATTGCTGTAATCTGTAACACCTGAGGGTATAATTACATTAATCCTCAGGGGGGTACACGCCTACTTTGCGTATCATGTGTTTGGCAAGCACAAGGAGCCCTAGCTAATATGGTATTTGCTTATACAACTTTACACATCGGTACCATGTTCCTCTAACACATAAATTACACAGCTATCTGATCATTTAACTGAGAAATAAACTTTTTTTTTACTACATAAGTGACACATGTTTACACAATTACACAGTTGGATAACTTCACACTTATGAAACTGTATTTTGTCTGTACTGTGTGAACTGTTCATATTTTTTCGGAACCATTGTGATACTATGAGAGCTTTGAATGATGTATTTGGTATGAGATCATGATTTTTAAAGTACATTTGAGGTAGATGACACTATTGAAATGAGCAGAGAATTTTCTTTAGGTTTTGAAATTATTGCAGAAAGCTATGACGTTTTTGAGATTTGATCTGAGGTGTTATGATGTTACTTTTACGACGACGATGTGTATTATGTTGTTGAGGTATGTTTATGATCAATAAGCTGATGTTATATGAGGAATTTGATTATGCTACGTATTTATTTTGATGAAATATTGAAGAAGTGTCGACGAATACGTATATGAATAATGAGTAGAGGTTAGGGACTCTGATTTGTGGAAAAGGATGTTGGAAACCAAGAATCGTACTTTAAGAGTTATGAAATGTGTGTAAATGCGCGAATGTATCACAATGCCAACGAAAACTTTTTGAACACTGTTATATTCATAGGATTTTGTTTCTACACATTTGCAACGCAAATTCTCGACCTGTGAAATTTTTTATATGAGACTGTCACTGTAATGCAAACTGGTGTCGTAAATATTTCAATAAGAAAGTTAAGTGACCACCTTCATGTAATGAGTCGTGACAGTCGCCTGGAAAAAAGCCATTAGTGTGTGCCTTTCAGAGGCACAGGTGGAGAAAAAAAAGGGGCCATTATCCTCACTATTGACATTCCTTTGTAGAAAGCATCGAAAATACGACACGCTCAAACTTGAAAATATATGATAACACTGTGGAGCTCTTAATTTATTATATTTACTGAAATGCCTAATGAAATGACGAGAAATATTTTTATGTGTATACACATGATTATGACTACTGTCTTTCTAGTTGAGAGATTTTTTTTACTACCTTATGAAATGCCATATGGCTAATGAATGATGTTTCATGCCTTCCTTTGTACATATTTGCTCATTTTCTTTAATATCTAGTTTCTAGCTGCACTGCAGCAATGGTTATTATAAAATTTAATAGATGTACTAATATCACTATTTTCTGTCTACAGACCCAGTAAAGAATACGTTTAGGTGTACTTTCTTAGAAAAGAGACCACAAATAATGATTTCCTTTCACAGGAATTGCATAAATAATTTTTTTACGATTTCGTAACTTGTCTGCTAGAGTAAGTTCTCGTGATGCATCACTTTAGTGTTAAGATGTGACATAGGTATTAAACATGGCAATTTTTACTGTAATATTTCTTCTGCTTGAGCTTTGTCATGTTTAGATATAAGTTATTGCATTTGCTGTTGCTGTTTGCCAGGCATTATGTTACTGAATTTGACTTTGTATTACTCTGTTAAGCCAGTTTTACTACGGATTTATTTTTCTTGTTTGCTGCGCATTGCCTTATATTAGTTGTAATATTGCATTTGCTTTGCTAATTTATGCTGCTTGCTTTGACAATTTCCATTTTTTTCATTGCTGTTTGTATTAATTGTTTTGTGCTGCTGCATTGCCTCGCCCCTTAGTTTAGCATCTGAGCTCAGTAGATTTAAGCTAGCTTAAGATGGGGTAGGCTATATAAGAGAACGAGTTGTGATGAATGGAAAGAAATGCATTGAGAAGCTATAAGAAAATGGTTTGGCAAGAAAAAGTAGTGTACAGTGGAGAAAAACAGAATACAGAAAGCAGGCTTAGATATGACTTTTTGGGAATAATGATGAACGAAGGGATATCTCCATGCAAAATACTGCAGTAAAACGAACCCTGTCCTTTCCTTTTGTGTTATCCCTCTATGTGTTTGTGTTCCCTTGTGTATTTGTGTTTTTCCTGTCTGTATGTGTCTAGCTAATAAGATTTATGTTGTAGAATTTTTCTGATAATATGTTATTTACCTTGTAAATATGCTTAGACATTATTTATTCTGTTCAGTTTTAATGTTCATGTGTGAAGTTGGTGTTTCGAAAGTTATCCTGATCTTTTATGTATGTAATCATGTCATAATTCCTGTAACACTGATGTATATGTTATTTCGATTCTTTTGTAAAGCTTGTACTACAAATGTTAGGCCGGCCGATGTGGCCAAGTGGTTAAAGGTGCTACAGTCTGGAACCGCATGACCGCTACGGTCGCAGGTTCGAATCCTGCCTCGGGCATGGATGTGTGTGATGTCCTTAGGTTAGTTAGGTTTAAGTAGTTCTACGTTCTAGGGGACTGATGACCTTAGAAGTTAAGTCCCATAGTGCTCAGAGCCATTTGAACCATTTTGAACAAATGTTATCTGTATTGTTATGTTCTTTAATGATGTATTTTGTACCTTTGTAATTGTATTCTTATGTTATAAAATTGTAATTGACACCAGTTCATCATATTATTAACTTGTAAGTTCCATTTCACTGCACACATTTCTGTTGGTCATAGTATATGGACAATATGTGAGAAGTAGGGACTGATAGTGTTTGCACGTGTGTTAATAATTCAGCAAGGCACTGGATAACAGCATTGCTGGTTCTAAGGACAATTCCAAAAACTTTGTGAGTGCACAAGTGGTGGTTATGGACTTGCTATATTATCCGCAAGACTCTTCAATGGTGATTGTGCACCTGCACAGTCGCAACAGATGGCTGCTGGCCGTCTCTACAAGGACTACAGTGGGTCTGCATCTTTGATGGCCCACCAATACCATTATTTCTACAAGAACTGCAGTGGGCCTGCACATCTGGTGGCCCACCAATACCATAATCTCTACCAGGACTGCAGTGGGTCTGCTCTGTGATGACCTACCTACCAATGTTCTTCAAAACGTCGAATGACTCTGCTGTGGGTTTGCTCTGTTGTGGCCCATTACCTGTCAGCATGTCAAGAGTCAGCACTGTCTTTCCGTTGGAAGGACAACACTACTTCTTCAAGACTGCATGGAAATCCACTACTTCCGTGTGCATTTTCTTTTACTGCTCGGACTTTGAGAAAAACACTGCAGTTTTACTGTGATGAATGATCAGGACTGTCTTTATGGACTGTGAGAAAATTTTAGCTTTTGACCAACATTGTAGCAATAAGTGTGTGCATATGATATCTTTGTTATTGTAATTATGAAAAATTTTATCAAATCATTATTGGCCATTGCCCAAAACAATTTGTAAAATTTTTTGTGGGGAGCATGGGGGCTATGTAAGTAGGCTGTTTAGGTTTTTTATATTGGTAACGCCACGTAGCGCTCTGATGAAAATCACTGGCTGTGCTGTGTGCAGTCTGTGGCTAGTTTGCATTGTTGTCTGCCATTGTAGTGTTGGGCAGCTGGATGTTAATAGCGTGTAGCGTTGCGCAGTTGGAGGTGAGCCGCCAGCAGTGGTGGATGTGGGGAGAGAAATGGCGGAATTTTGAAATTTGTAAGACTCGATGTCATGAACTGCTATATATATTATGACTATTAAGGTAAACACATTGTTTGTTCTCTATTAAAATCTTCCATTTGCCTTCAGTAGTTTGAATCTTTTATTTAGCTGGCAGTAGTGGCGCTCGCTGTATTGCAGTAGTCCGAATAACGAAGATTTTTGGTGAGGTAAGTGATTTGTGAAAAGTATAGGTTAATGTTAGTCAGGGCCATTCTTTTGTAGGGTTTTTAAAAGTCAGATTGCGTTGCGCTAAAAATATTGTGTGTCAGTTTAAGGACAGTCATGTATAATTTTTCTAAGGTGACGTTTCACAGTAACCATGCAGAATTGGAATGATCGCTGTTGTTCACGCGCCCATTGCTGACGAGCAAGCAGAGATGCACATATGGTCATCCGCTGACCTTAGTGATTTTTGACTTAGGGCATGCGGTACTCGTAACCCCATTCCATACACATGTCACACGATGGCGGAATCATCACAGTTCATCGCATTTGCCAGTTCTCGAGTAGCCTGACGTGGCTCATTGTGGATTAATGTGGTTAAACTATTTTCATCAAACTCTGAATGTCTTCCTGGTCGTTGAGAGTCCTCCTTAAATCGAGAAAATCATTTTGTTGCCATGCTATATCTAATGGCATTATCCTCATATACGACGCAGATGTTTATGGCTGCCTCGAACAGAAGAATATGTTGGAAATGTTTCGATTTTTCCACTTGGCACTCAATTTTCTAGCGTCCTCAGCTCCATTCACTATCTCCAAAAGACAAAATGGCAACATGTAAAATCAAATAGCAAAAGTGGACTACAAATAAAAAATGACAATCGATAAATAAACCCATAGCAACCGTAATACCAACATGCAAAACAAAAACGCTACGAACTTATGCACAAAACCAACACTTTAAACGACTGAAAGTTTCCCATAGTAAATATGAACATCTGGTGTCACCACTGTTTTGACTAATTACATTCCAGTTTAATTGCTATAAGAAAATTGTAATGAACTGCTAATACTCAAATTCTTTTATTTTACTAGCGATGGACCTCCGAGGTTTTACACCCAGCGAAAAGCAAATGGGAATTTCAAAACTCATGTATCACCTACGAAGAGGAATATAACAGTTTCAAAATTCCCTGTAATAAACAAAACGATTGACTACAATTCAAATCCAGAATAGCAGAGCACTCTGCAAACAGAGGAAGAAAACATGGCAAACAAAGACATAGTCCTTCAGCCAATGTAGAGGAAAAACTACCATGCAAGAAGTATTAGGGTCCAGCAAAACTGATGCCGTAGGTCTTTAGTCTCGGGTTACACGCACAAGACAACGATGTAAAAGACCAGATCGTAGAGGACAGACAGTATTCATGAGTAGTAGGTATGTCGTTCACTTGTGTCTAAACAAGAGATAAACTGTTACCAAGAATTTCACAAATAAAACTATATTGTATTATAAACAATTATTTAGATTTTGTGGCACCACGTATTTTTCCGTTTTAATCATGCAAATCGTATCAAAGCGCCATGAAAATATTACATGAAATATTTTATTGAATGAAGTGAAACAAGCATTAGACCTCTCAATGTTGTCACAAGTATGCGACGTACCCTATTATATCCGAAAGGTAGAGCATACAGTGACGGAAAAAAGTCAATAAAAAGAAGGAGTTGTGCGACATTAACGAAAGTTGGTAGGAGTGTTTTTACCTCCGAAAGATGGCGTATATTCAGATTTTGTGCCTCTCGCATAAGAGTGACGCTAGTAGCGCCATTATGAAGAGGCAAATCAGGTTCGCTTTAAATACACGCCGTAACGATCGAGAGCATTAGCTGGAGCCCACGCAGGATGCAGTGGCCGATGCGCAGCGATCAGCTTTCGACCAAAGCACTGAGCGAGTTCGTTTGTTTGCTCGTAAGGGGGCGACGAGAGAATCGAGGCGCAAGGCCTACGATCTTTCTCAAACGATTTTACAGAAACTATTAGGTAAAAAACTTTCGGTTTTGTTTTACTTGTAGCTTCATATGTCAGGTTCATTATACCGTGCCCATCACTTCGTTAATGGTCATAATTATTGTGGTATTTATGTGGAAGTCAGACATTGCGTGAAATTCGAAAAAGTCCGCTATGGTTTTGCGTTTGGTGCATATTTAATATGTTACTGCATACAAAATATAGCTAACATATTGAATTTTTCTTCAGACTTGAGCGGAGGTCTCTATCTGTCACCAGTCTCGAGAAAATTGATCTGATGTAGCACATTCATTTGCATCGTGCCGCGCCAGCGATAAAGGCAGCATGAAAATCCACACATTCCTCATATTTCATAGACGATTTCAGATATCGAAACGAGATTTTGCCAAATGATAGCACGTAAAGAGGACAGTATTTTGCCATATGGTTACTATGCAAAACTTCATTGTCTGCCGTGTTATGCCACTAACTATAGACTTTTTTGATGAAAGAATGTAATTTTTAACGGCAATCGATAGCTGGTGAAACGAGAAATGCTATGGGTTTTGGAAAAACATAATTGAAGGGATTACACGTTCATTTTATACCAAGAATGAGCTTTTTCATAAGATACTGACCTAACTTTTCCTCAGTTCCTCGATAAACTTAATAAACCACTGTTTCAAAATTCTCCCACAACTGCGTCTGCACATGTTAGTGAGGTTGCAACTGTGTAAACTCCGTTATGTTTTGGCAAAAAAAGCAAAATTTAAGACGGCAACAAGAGAAATGTTTAGGCTTTACTCAAAGTTCGCCACTCACGACACTTCTTTAAGAGTTACAAATGGTTAACAAGCCAAGCGGAAATAAATCGCTGCATTTTCGGGGGAATTCTTTTTAGATACTAACCAAAGCAGAGGTTACATCTTTTTAAATGGTCACTATGAAGGTGAGGGCGTGGAGGGGCCCCAGTTAATATTTACAAAAAATGGGAGTGTAGGGTTCAGTTAGAACGGCGCTTCCCCTCTTGCACTCGGCATTTCCCCTACAGCATCTGCCTGCAGCCCCCACCACTACTGCTCTCCCCATGCATGCCTTGCCATTTGCTCATCTACCAGCTATGGTATTCTGTGCGGACTCTACCTTTGAGGTTTGACATTGTGAATTGATGTTCCTCAAAAATGCCTTTAGGTTAACAAAGATTCCATTATCAACACCTCACTGAGTTTGAACAAAGCTGTGTAATAGGGCTACAAGATATTAGATGTCCCATATGCGATACTGCAGAAAGACTCGATAGAAATCTAGCTACTGTATATGCCTGATGACAGCAGTGGTCACAAGAATGTACGGTTGCATGAAGACTGGGCTCCAGACAGCCCGTGACACTACTGAGAGGGAAGACCACCGTCTTCGGCTAATAGCTCTGGCGCATTGTACTGCATCTGCAGCAGTAATTGGAGCACCAGTTGGCAGCACAGTGATACAAATAACTGTTACAAATCGGTTATTTTAAGGACAGCTTCAAGCCAGACACCTTGCAGCGTGCCTTCCGCTGTTTCTAAACCACCGGCAGTTACGACTTCAGTAGTGTCAAGCGACAGTTCATTGGAGGGCAGGATGGTAGTCTGTTGTGTTTCCTGACAAAAGCTGGTTCTGTCTCGGTGCCAGAGACGGCAGTGTGTCGGTTAGGAGGAGGCCAGATGACGGCCTGCAACCAACCTGTCTGGATGCTAGGTGCATTGGACTTACACCTGGAGCTATGGTCTAGGTTGCAATTTCGTATGGCAGCAGGAGCAACCTCGTGGTTATCCCTCACAACCGACTGCACATGTATACGTCAATCTCCTGTTGTGCTGCCTCTAATGAAAAGCAATGCAAGGGGTGTATTCCAAGAGGAAAATGCTCACCCATATACCGCTGTTGTAACCCAATACGCTCTACAGAGTGTCGACATGTTGCCTCGGCCTACTCCATCGCCAGATCTGTCTCCAATCGAGCACATATGCGACACCATCATCCACTAACCGCACTGTATTGACCGACCAAGTGCAACAGGCATAGAGCTCCATCCCACAAACTAACATCCGGCATGTATACAACACAACGCGTGCACGTTTGCATGCTAGCATTCATCACTCAGCTGGTTACACCAATTATTAACGACCAGCGTTTCACATTTGCAATGACTTATCTCGCTCATACATTAACCTGTGACCCTGCAATGTTAATCAGTTAAATATCTTATCTAGACAGATGTATTCCCAAAATTTCATTATTCTACAGTAATTATTTACTGGCGTTGCGATTTTTTCCGTCAGTGTATCTTAGATTTGACTTCATGTACACTCTAACACTTTATTACTAGTTAAAAAAGATGATTCTTAAATTTTTTCTTTTTGCTAGAAATTTATGCAGGCATTAAGGGGTCAAGATTGTATTTCGCTTCAACAAAGTATTTAAAATAAAAGAGATTTCTTTGTTTTGAAATTTTATATTACTTACTTCACTTTTCCACTCACGTGGTTGGAGGGAGATAATTGGTGTGTGTGTGTGTGTGTGTGTGTGTGTGTGTTTGTGTGTGTGTGTGATGCGAGAGGGGGGGGGGGGGTGGATATGGGAGAGGACGGGAAGTAGAGTGGGAGACGCAGATGGCTACAAAAATCGATGTGTGGGCGACGTTTTGTTGAGTCCGGCCGGGAATGGAATGGGGATAGGCCTGTAGGAGAGGCAGGGGCCTCAATTTGTGTACTGCTCCTGGGCCCACATGACTCTACTTAAGCCCCTGTCTCTGGGTCTCGTGAACGAATAGAGCGAGCTGAGTTTCACACGATTGTTGTTTGCCGTATCCAGAAGCGATTTTCGGTTCCCAGAAAGGACATACTAACCAAAAATAAAACGTGTTGCTAAAATACAGGCCTATATTACCTGAATTCATTCGATTTCCCTTTTTGAAAACATCAATGAGGTGCATTTTTTCTCGATCTCTACAAACGCTTCGTTCCTCCAGCGACCTACGGTATACTGCTATTTGTAGAGGAGTAAGTTCTTTGGAATACTGTATGTAGAGTCGAAAGGTATCTTCTCAGGCCCTATTACCTTTAATCTCTACTTCGATTTTAGTTGATTTCTGTCTTGCGGTCACTTCTTTCGCTATGTGTCATTTTGGTGCTCAGACGACAATTTAAAAGAGGAATCGCTGTTCGAGCTTCCTCAGCGAAACAGTTTTTGAAAAACTGTTCTGGTATTCTCTCTGTCGTCTTCCGTTTCTGTACCATTGCCTTCACTGAGTATCTGGAGGGACGGCTTTGATCCGTTTAGGTGTACTGATTTAATGTAAGACCAAAACTCATTATGATTTTCTGTCTGGTCGATAGATAGGATTTTACTTTCTAGTTCGTTGAATGCTTAATGCATGTCTTCGTTCAGTTTTAGTGTCATCTATGAGGCTTTGGCTACGTTTAAGTCTGTAGTGAAGCTCTCTTTGCATTAGGAGCAGCTTTCTAAGTCATACATCACAGATTCGTTTCAGACATAGAGGTTCACTCATTGCCGTAAGAACTAACGCATCTATCTTTGAAAGAAGATTTCCATTGGTCAGGCTTTAAAAATTACAAAAGCCATTTTTTTTACTTCCAGTAAGTTACGAGAATATCTGCGGTCCGAACGAATGAACTACAAAGACTGCGATGATTGTAGGACTAGCAGTGAACCGCCGAAGATAAATAGCTCTCCTATAAGTGAGCATCACCACGTCGTTCGCTTCCACTGAATGCATCAGTGTGGCGAAGGAGTCTGTTATCGTCCTACTCCGACTGCTTTTCGATACCTGCCTAAAGATGTGCACGTATTGCCGCAAACTGACCGCTTTCTCAATGTTCGAGGCAGCTACACTATACGTCGCCGTACGTTTCTTGCCGGGAGCACGTGTATGGTAAACATCATTAAGACTGCTTGGAACACGGGAAACAGCCAAAGCTGAATCAGCTAATGATAGAAAAAGGAGATAAAACAGTTGGCCATTCTGTTTAAGTCGACTCTGTTGCTCCCAGACAAACTACACAAGAAAAGATGGTTGCCAATAAATATATCTAAGCTGTTATTATAAAGTGTGGTTTCTTCATACAGGTAAAAGAGACACAAGAGACAGCGGCATTATGATTCAGCCTGCACTGTCGGCTTGAGCTACAAATTTCCACACCCCACAGCAAAATTTCTCGTGGCACGGCTTTCAATACGGAAATGATATGGGCGTGTAGGTCATAACAGAAAGCTGCACCAAGAACTAAATAAGAAATAGAGGAAAAGCTAAAGCTGGGACCCAAACTGGATTACATGGCAAAACAGGATGTGAGTATTAAATGCACTGATAAATATGGAGATACCAGATTACGGGTATCATAGTTTGTGCAAGTTAATAAAAATAAAACTTCTCACATTTATTCTGTCATTAAGTTTCAACTGATGCACAACTTTGACTTTAATACACTACTGGCCATTAAAATTGCTACACCAAGAAGAACTGCAGAGGATAAACGGGTATTCATTGGACAAATATGTTATACTAGAATTGATATGTGATTACATTTTCACGCAATTTGGGTGCATAGATCCTGAGAAATCACTACCCAGAACAACCACCTCAGGCCGTAATAAAGCCCTTGATACGCCTAGGCATTGAGCCAAACAGTGCTTGGATGGCGTGTACAGGTACAGCTGCCCACGCAGCTTCAACACGATACCACAGTTCATCAAGAGTAGTGACTGGCGTATTGTGACGAGCCAGTTGCTCGGCCACCATTGACCAGACGTTTTCAATTGGTGAGAGATCTGGAGAATGTGCTGGCCAGGGCAGCAGTCGAAAATTTTCTGTATCCAGAAAGGCCCGTACAGTACATGCAACATGCGGTCGTGCTTTTCCTGCTGAAATGTAGGGTTTCGCAGGGATGGAATGAAGGGTAGAGCCACGGGTCGTACGTAACACATCTGAAATGTAATGTCCACTATTCTAAGTGCCGTCAATGCGAACAACAGGTGACCGATACGTGTAACCAATGGCAACACACACGATCAAGCCGGGTCATACGCCAATATGGCGATGACGAATACAGGCTTCCAATGTGCGTTCACCGCGATGTCGCCAAACACGGATGCGACCATCATGATGCTGTAGACAGAACCTGTATTCATCCGAAAAAATGACATTTTGCCATTTGTGCACCCAGGTTCGTCGTTGAGTACACCATCGCAGGCGTTCCTGTCTGTGATGCAGCGCCAAGGGTAACCGCAGCCGTGGTCTCCGAGCTGACAGTCCATGCTGCTGGAAACGTCGTCGAACTGTTCGTGCAGATGGTTGTTGTCTTGCAAACGTCCCCAACTGTTGCCTCAGGGATCGAGACGTGGCTGCACGATCCGTTACAGGCATGCAGATAAGATGCCTGTCATCTCGACTACTAGTGATACGAGGCCGTTGGGATCCAGCACAGCGTTCCGTATTACCCTCCTGAACCCACCGATTCCATATTGTGCTAACAGTCATTGGATCTCGACCTACGCGAGCTGCAATGTCGCGATACGATAAACCGCAATCGCGATTGGCTACAATCCGACCTCTATCAAAGTCGGAAACGTGATGGTACGCATTTCTCCTCCTTACACGAGGCATCACAACAACGTTTCACCAGGCAACGCCGATCAACGGCTGTTTGTGTATGAGAAATCGGTTGGAAACTTTCCTCATTTCAAATTTGTTACGACCCGTGGCTCTACCCTTCATTCAATCCCTGCAAAACCCTACATTTCAGCACGATAATGCACGACCGCATGTTGCAGGTCCTGTACGGGCCTTTCTGGATACAGAAAATTTTCGACTGCTGCCCTGGCCAGCACATTCTCCAGATCTCTCACCAATTGAAAACGTCTGGTCAATGGTGGCCGAGCAACTGACTCGTCACAATACGCCAGTCACTACTCTTGATGAACTGTGGTATCGTGTTGAAGCTGCATGGGCAGCTGTACCTGTACACGCCATCCAAGCTGTGTTTGGCTCAATGCCCAGGAGTATCATGGCCGTTATTACGGCCAGAGGTGGTTGTTCTGGGTACTGATTTCTCAGGATCTATGCACCCAAATTGTGTGAAATTGTTATCACATGTCAGTTCTAGTATAATACATTTGTCCAATGAATATCTGTTTATCATCTAAATTTCTTCTTAGTGTAGCAATTTTAATGGCCAGTAGTGTGTTATGTTCATTGGTAGTAGCATAGATATGTAAAGATACACTCTATTATTTTGTTGTCATGATTATTGCGATATTGTAATGCAATAATACAACGTGAAATATTCGCATTAAGTAATGAGAGCGGCTACAGTAACAACAAATTAAATGTTTATCCAACTCATATAAATTATCTCACTAGTATTTTAATGATCTGCTAACATATATCGAAGAAAGAGTGTAATACAAGCTTTCCTGAAAGTATAATCTATTCTGTATATAACGTTGCATAACAGAACGCTTGGATTGACTCATGCCAGTCCCAAGTAATATTCCTTTTCCGTGACTGTTGTGCTGCCCAGCAAAAACATAAGCAAATTGGTTTTATTTTGAAATGCACACGCCAGCGCAAACCGGTAGTGGAGGATGACTAGTTGATACGACTTTAACTTTTAATGGCATGGCAAAATGTGGCGTCACTCGAGTAACGATACCGGAATTTGAATGTTTCCACAAGCAGGTTCTGTGACAATTGCATGAGGAAAGCTAGGTGAATCGTCCGAAGATTGATTTTACGTCTTAGTGAGTCCGCCAACTAGTAGATGGAGTTGAATAAAATGTTCTCGGACTTCCAGCCGTGTTAAGTGGTTAAAATACCACGAGCTTTCGACCAGGCACTCGTTGGCCACTGTTGGTACACCCTTATACGAGCAACAGCGTACACAATAGCTACCGGATGCGGTGTTAAGCACGAGATCATTTTATACAATGTAACCGCAGCGAGATGCTGCGTTCTAATAGTATGCGGTGTCACTGTCTTCGAGTACGCTGCAGGGTGTTTTTTAAAGTTTTTGCCGTGGCGTCGGTGTACCTCCAGTGCCGTGTGCAGTGCCACGTTTCATCGCCACCAACGGTGTCGCCAGTGTTACTCATTTGTGTTCCCGCTGTGCTGCTTCTTTGTTTTCGCTTCGGTCTGCAGTGATCATTCGCCGCATGTGTTCAAAAATGCTCAAATGTGTGTGAAATCTTATAGGACTTAACTGCTAAGCTTACACACTACTTAAGCTAAATTATCCTAATGACAAACACACACACCCATGCCCGAGGGAGTACTCGAACCTCCGCCGGAACCAGCCGCACAGTCCATGACTGCAGCGCCCCAGACCGCTCGGCCAATACAGCGCAGCTCCGCATGTGTACTCATCTGTTTTTGCTATCTTTTATTCACCCATTTTTACCATTCCCGTTTATGTATTCTTTTCTCATGTGCTTATGTTTTTTGTGACTCTCTTGGCTGAATTTATTATGGGGAGTGAAATGACAATAAAGAAAAAAAAATACACTGCAGGCTTGATCCCCACCCCTTGGTTTCCTCCTTCCTTTCCACGCACCGCCAGTCTCTATCGCTGTATCCCTCCCTCTCTCCACCTCCTCACCCTCCATCTCCTTCATCAGGGCAATTTCCAGCACCTCCCCCTCCGAGATCTTGAACTTCACCATGGCATCTAACCTTCCTTGCAAATGTAACCTGGCCTTGTTCCTCTCCCCCTCCTCAGGGCCCTCCTTTTCCTCTCCCCTCCTTCTCCCAGAGCGCATTTTACTCCTTCCCCCCTGAGTCCCTGCACCCCCCCCTCAACTGTTTCCTTCCCACGTCTTTCCCTCCCCAGCCCTCTTCGGCGCGCCTCCCGCTCTCCTCTCCTCACTCCCTTCTTCCCTTCTCTGTCGTCTCCAGTCTTCATGCCCCTGGCAGATCCTCTGTTTGCTCATCTTCTTCAGTGTACTACGTGAGTGTTGTGTTTGGTGCTGTTCTCCCGTGCATCAAGAGCTGTGATTTTAATTGTGTGCTGGACGTGTACATAGTGTTACTGTCAGTGACTGTTATGTGCTTCGCCGTCCATTGATCCTTTCATCCTCCAGTCATACTTTGCTTTGTGTTCTTTAATTGCCCCAGTGTGTGGTTTTTTGTGTGCACTACTTTTTTACAGTTTTTATACCCATTTTACAATAGCCCTCCTGTCTGTCTGTTCTCTTCCGTACTGTTCCCCCTTTATATATATATATGTAAGCCATATTTTCTCCTTTCTGTTATTTTAAATGTCTTCTTTTGTATAATTACTGTCTTTTGGCTGAAGAGCAGCGCATATGCTGCTGCCATCCTGCCACAGTTGGGGCACTGAAATGTAATAAAGGAAAAAAAATCGATTTCGACAGGTCTAAGCCTTAATAGATCAGCTCGCTTTGCGTTGTTGAGATGTACACACAGCTGTTCCGTCCTTGGTTTGCGCCAAAGAAGAACAACTTTTGTTACTTTGAATCTAGTTTTTGTGGTCTGTGGTAATTCACAGACGGCAATATGAGTGGGTTGAGTAGCTCAAAAGTCGAACAAGCGCAGAAAACGAGAAAAGAGCAGGACACCTTCCCACATTCACTACTGTTGCCAACGTGTAGCAAGCCCATATTCTGAAGCTGAGTGGCTGATGAATGACCGCTGATGAAGTAGCAAACCGTCTGTACAGTAGTCATAACTCTGCATGTCACTTCATTGTCAACCCTCATCAGGTCTGTACTATCTGCGTGCCACAACGACTCAGTGTAACGCACATGAGCCATCCATTGGGAGTGCGTCAGCACTTGAGCATCATGCAAACGAAGTTGAAACTTATCTGAAGTTGAAACTTATCTGAAATGAATTATGTAGATAAGACATGGAATCATCAGTTCGAACCAGAGAGCAAACGCATGAGTGTGGAATGGAAATATCACTCCAATTGTAAAGAAAGTTGGGAGCCAGCTCTCTGTAGGAAAAGTGATGCTAACATTTTTCTGGAGCTCACATATGTCGTGTATGATTTAGTGTACGACAGTAAGAGCAAGTGGGCTACAGAGCAGTGTGGCATGTGTGGTCGTAGGAAAGCTGGATGGGAGCAGCAATGATTAATGAACGAGTAACACAGCAAACACAAGATTTACTTAAGGGGCTCCGGAAAGGCTCAAAATCATGAAAAGTTCAATTTTTACTTTTTTGCGTTTTCTGAATCTGCAGACTATTACCTTTTAATAGATATATAATTTATTCAATTCCGAAGACTACAACTATTTTTAATTTTTTTTTTTGAAATGTGTTCTACATGGGCGTGACCCACTGTGGCGCTGTTAAACTGCTGTCAAATGGTGTTATTATTAACGTCCGTGTTCATCAGGTACATTTTAGTGATGTGAGGTAAAGTATGTGTTGTGGCTAACCTGTGATGGTTCAATATATATCGCTGGTGTGATTGTCGATTGTTTCATGTTTATTGACTCTGTCGTTATCTCGAAAATATTCGTAATTAATTCTGTTTCTTGAGTCTCTGTTTTGTTGAAGTATAATAATGAGTAAAAGTAAAGTTATTAGAAATCCTCTGAAGGCTTTTAAGAAAAGGAGAAATGTTGGAAAGCCAAAGGTATGTGTTATTACTGTAAATAATAACATTCTAACATGGTACGAGCGATGCTTGCTTTAGACAAGGAACGCCTTCGGGCTGCAGACAGGGCTGTAAAGAGTCTAGAAATACAAGCAAGAGTAAACAGGAGGAGGAACAAGAGGAAGCTGGAGGAGGAGTTTCCAGAGGATGAAGATAATCCATCCTATGGACCTGGAATGCACTAAAAAGTTAATCCAATCTTTGTCGCTCGATTCCCAAAACTTTTATTTTCTCATAGTAATTACATGTTTTCTAAGGATCTTCCTAACATATTTGTTTCAAACTTTCAGTAAATGTTACACAGTACCTTCTGCATAATTTAACACAGCCTTTTTCAAAAAACTGTATATTTTTGAATATATAAATAAAAAATTGCAAAAAAATGTTGTGAATTTTCATTACAATTGAAAAAAAACATCTTTAATAACTGAACTAAAATTTTGTAAAATCCCTGTGTTAAGTTGTAGCCCATATTCCAATAAATAATCTGTAAAAAGTTCAACTTCCTACCTCAAATACTTTGTGAGGAAAGATGTAATTTATAAGCGTTATTTTAACATTGCAAGTATAGGGCGTTCCGGAGCCCCTTAAATTGTATTTCTCCAGGCGAACGAAAACAGTATAAATAACGCAGTCAGAAACAGAGTCCAGCTATTACAACAGCAACAATGATGGAGTCGGAGCAGTGATTAGGCGGCTTCTGTGTAACGTCCTGAAGTGATGTGGCTCCAAGCGCGAGGGGGCAGCATCGCTGCCCCTGCCCATCCTGTATTGTGCCAGCAGAGGGCGCTCTTAATCCAGAGTTTCTGGAGTCGTGGCTCAGTGGGCGTGCCCTATTGGTCCCCCGGATCCTGCATGACTGGTATCGGTGTCTAATGGAAACGTGCTATTCCATTATCATCTGTGGGGCGTCTGTGAGATATCGATGAATGCTATCACAACATTCTATATCACCTGGAAACAGTAGAGATTGTACATTGTTCTTCAGTCCGGAATCGCGCTGCTGCTACGGTCGCAGGTTCGAATCCTGCCTCGGGTATGGATGTGTGTGATGTGCTTATGTTAGTTAGGTTTAAGTAGTTCTAAGTCTAGGGGACTGATGACCTCAGATGTTAAGTCCCATAGTGCTTAGAGCCATTTGAACCATTTGTACTTGCAGTGATTTGCGTTGCTGTGCAAGCACAGCACCTAGCCGCCTGCCGAGTGCCGATGGCTGGGTCCTCTTCGAACATTGTCAGCACGTCCTGCAGCTGTAATGTTTGAGCCCATTGTAGAGGTTTCAGAACCCACCATCTACATCTACATGGATGCTCTGCAAATCACATTTAAGTGCCTTGCAGAGGGCTCATCGAACCTCCTTCATAACTGTCTATTATTCTCATCCCGTAGCGCGTGGGAAGAAGGAACACCTAGAGCTTTCCGTACGAGCTCTGATTTCTCTTATTTTATCATGGTGATCGTTTCTCCCTATGCAGGTCGGTCTCAACAAAACATTTTCGCAATCGGAGGAGAAGGTTGGTGACTGGAATTCAGAGGAGAAAGTTAGTGATTGGAATTTCGTGAGAAGATTCCGTCGCAACGAAAAACGCCTTTGTTTCAATGATGTCCACCCCAAATCTTGTATCATTTCAGTGACTTTCTCTCCCCTATTTCGCGATAATACAAAACGTGTTGCCCCTCTTTGAACTTTTTCGATGTACTCCGTCAATCCTATCTGGTAAGAATCCCACACTGTGCAGCAGTATTCTAAAAGCGGACGGACAAGCGTAGTGTAGGCAGCCTCCTTAGCAGATCTGTTACATTTTCTAAGAGTCTTGCCAATACAACGCAATCTTTGATTAGCCTTCCCCACAACATTTTCTATGTGATCCTTCCAGTTTAAGTTGTTCGTAATTGTAATTTCTAGATATTTAGTTGAATTTACGGCCTTTGTATTTGAATGATTTATCGTGTAACCGAAGTTGAACGGATTCCTTTTAGCCCTTATGTGGATGACTTCACACTTCTCGTTATTTAGGATCAACTGCCAATTTTCGTACAGGACAAAAGGTACACTGGGAATACTATTCTCAAGTATCAAGTACACATTGGTAACACTATGCCGTACAATGGACATATCTCCGACAGAAAGTACCTACATGCAACTTCCCGGCCTCTCTGAGGTGTCTCTCAATGGCAGCTAACGCGGGGTGATGTTGCCTATGTCTGCTTGGAAAATGTTCCACATTCAGTCTTGCAGCAGCTCTCCCACTGCAATCCGTTTTGCTGTAAGCAAGCACCATATCGGTAATTTCCGCAGCTATGTGTGTGTGTGTGTGTGTGTGTGTGTGTGTTTGTGTATACTGGTACATGTTGCACTGCTGTCAACAACGTCACTGCACTGAAAGACCACACATGGTCCGCACCAGGATGCCCATCAGGGGTGTGTGGAGGAATGGACTCGGTCGTCCATGTGCAGTACGCAGACAGCTAAAGGGTTGCATACTTTCTGTATTCAGACACCAAAACGAATAGGAGCTAACCATCACAACCGTTCATTCTCAGACTACGATACTCTCCAGAACCCAAGCCGAACATTTCCAGATATGGGTTCCCTGTGAACAACCGATCAGTTTGCCTTTCCGCACAACGTACTGAGCACTGTTGGTTTTGAGGGTGATAGATTACATCATGAGGAACACCTTCTGTTAGAGACATGTTTAGTGACGCTTCCCGGCGACGCTGGATGTCTGTTTCTACTGCTTATTCCCCTAAGAGGGTGCAGGATTTGGTCATCTTTAGCGGGCGTATGCAGTGTGTGTTGCCTGTAATCCAATCATCTGCTCTGTGTTAAAGGGCTTTGATCGAGTCAAATAGAGCTCCTCATTCGCTCCTAAAATATCTTTTCGCTTAGAAGTACTCATTCTTAAGGGTTTCTTGTTGAAAATCTCTCTATCAGTTAACTGGGGTACGTAGAATGCAGCACGCCTTGTTAGTAGCCCAATCAGTTCGGTAAAATTCCTTAGTTCCAGGGCCGGCGAATATCAAAGGACGGCTAGCATCGCCGGGAAGTGTCAGAGAACGTTTTGTCTCTAACAGAAGACATTCCTCATGATGTATCACCCCTCAGACGCTTGATGCAGAGACATTGAAACATCCTGTATTTTATTTACAAAGTGAATCAATAGTTATGTGGCTACATGCTCGCCATTTATAGGTTTTTTTCTGTAAAAATGACTAATTATTTCAATGAAAGATTTTCTCATTAGTATAGAAGGAACTGTTAAGGACAAAAATCTTTAACCTACATTTCAAAACACGTCTGCTGTTACCCAGACTTTTTATTTCCATGGGCAGATTGTCAAAGAGTTTTATAGCTGCATATTGCACCCCCTTCTTCACCAAAGTTATGTTCATTAAAGGGTAATGCAGATCATTTTTCGGGTTAATATTTTCAGCTACTTAAACAGATGGATGCACGATGTAAGTACCTATGCGAATCCCAGACATAATTCTAATTACTTTCTTTTGTGCCATGAATACTTTTTGTCTAATGTCGTGTCACGAAATATAAAGTATGAGAGTTTCTTGTTTTGTAGTGGCAGATTCCTGACAAGGCTCGTCACACGTCAGTAAGCGTACGTGTGCGTTCGTGCAGGCCATTAAAACAGAAAGAAACTCCAGATAATAAAAAATCAGTAGCCTAAATGTCATTGCAGATTCTGTACCCATTTTTAACGACTGACTCACTGGTGAACTTGCCATTATGTTATCAGTTTTTTTAGAAGTTTCCCAAACATTAAACGAAAAGCGTTTCTTTGATTTGCAACTTTACGCCATTTAAAAATTTAGAGAGAAGATAGGCCGTGCCAGATTGTTTCCTGTCATACTGAGAAACAGTGTGTCGTAATCTAAATACGAATGCAATATTTTTGAAAAGATTTGGTTATTTGACAAACAGCCAATTTGCTTCTGTCTCGGGTTCTTCGGCCGACGTTCGTCTGATAATTATACTGACGTTTCGCCAGCACGAGTGGCTGGCATTGTCAAAGCTTCACCCTCCATTGCCGGTGGTGAACTGGAGCCGAACTCGCGGCCGCAGACCGTATGTACCTGGCGCGCCAACGACCGAGGGCTTCTCCGCGGTCGTTTCCGGTGCGGTTCTCCTCTTGTACACTGCACAAACACGGCGTAAAGACAATTTTCAAACCGACAAGGAAGTTAAAAGAATGTCTTAGAACGGCAAAGGATAAAAGGGACCCACTTGCAATGTCGGGAATATACCGCTTACCATGCATATGCGGAATTACTGGACGATCAATCAACACTATATGATTGCGCGTTTTTCAGTCCCTAAGTAACTGGCATCTCTTGCATACAGGATCAATGTTGATTTTCTTCCACAGTCAGGACTGATTTACGTAGTAAATACGACTCTAGGATTAGGCCTTATGCTTGTTACGACTGGCCGACTGCCGCTTACAAGACAGTACAAGGAGCGATCTATGGTCGTGAGACATGTGATAAGCATTTCGCCAATGCCTCCAGCCATTATAGCCAGGGTGATGCTGCTTCTTTATTCAAGCAGGTCCTCGTTTGGTCTCACAAGGGGGAAAGAAAATGTAAGAAGGTAACAGGAATCGAACCCAGGTCCTCCACATCGATGGCAGCGACACTAAACGCTCGGTTACGAAGGCAGTCGTAAAACTCCTGGCAGTCTGTGAATATCCACTCGAGATGCAATGGCAGTCGCTATGGCCTTACAATTCTGTGTGGAGCCATTTACGCACGGCTGCCCTGCACGTAAGTAGACATCAGGAGAAAAAAAACATATCTTTGTCACAGACATTTCAGTAAATAATGTAGTAGGGGTGAGCGAACAGCTAACCACCATACTTCTTTTTGATTGTCATGTGTTCACTGTGTTGCCTGTTTTGTAGATATATCTTTAGTCATAAGAGTGGCGATAGAGTTTAATTTGTTCCTAACAAGGGTCTAAGACATCGGCAACAGTCCTGTTCACAGGGATGCAGGCATACAGTATGTTCCTGGTTTTACACTACTGGCCGTTACAATTGCTACACCACGAACATGACGTGCTACAGACGCGAAATTTAACAGACAGGGAGAAGATGCTGTGATATGCAAATGATTAGCTTTTCAGAGCATTCACACAAGGTTGGCGCCGGTGGCGACCCCTACAACGTGCTGACATGAGGAAAGTTTCCAACCGATTTCTCATACACAAACAGCAGGTGACCGGCGTTGCCTGGTGAAACGTTGTTGTGATGCCTCGTCTAAGGAGGAGAAATGCGTACCATCACGTTTCCGACTTTGATAAAGGTCGGATTGTAGCCTATAACGATTGCGGTTTATCGTATCGCGACATTGCTGCTCGCGTTGGTCGAGATCCAATGACTGTCAGCAGAATATGGAATCGGTGGGTTCAGGAGGGTAATACGGAACGCCGTGCTGGATCCCAACGGCCTCGTATCACTAGCAGTCGAGATGACAGGAATCTTATCCGCATGGCTGTAACGGATCGTGCAGCCACGTCTCGATCTCTTGAGTCAACAGATGGGGACGTTTGCAAGACAACAACCGTCTGCACGAACAGCTCGACGACGTTTCCAGCAGCACGGACTATCAGTTCGGAGACCATGGCTGCGGTTACCCTTGACGCTGCATCACAGACAGGAGCGCCTGCGATGGTGTACTCAACGACGAACCTAAGTGCACGAATGGCAAAACGTCATTTGTCGGATGAATCCAGGTTCTGTTCATGATGGTCGCATCCGTGTTTGACGACATCGCGGTGAACGCACATTGGAAGCGTGTATTTGTCATCGCCATACTGACGTATCACCCGGCGTGATGGTATGGGGTGCTATTAGTTACACGTCTCGGTCACCTCTTGTTCGCATTGACGGCGCTTTGAACAGTGCACGCTACATTTCAGGTGTGTTGCGACCCGTGGCTCTACCCTTGATTTGATCCCTGCGAAACCCTACATTTCAGCAGGATAATGCACGACCGCATGTTGCAGGTCCTGTATGGGCCTTTCTGGATACTGAAAATGTTCGACTGCTGCCCTGGCCAGCACATTCTCCAGATCTCTCACCAATTGAAAACGTCTGGTCAATGGTGGCCGAGCAACTGGCTCGTCACAATACACCAGTCACTACTCTTGATGAACTGTGGTATCGTGTTCAGGCTGCATGGGCAGCTGTACCTGTACACGCTATCCAAGCTCTGTTTGGCTCAATGCCCAGGCGTATCAAGGCCGTTATTACGGCCAGAGGTGGTTGTTCTGGGTAGTGATTTCTCAGGGTCTATACACCCAAACTGCGTGAAAATGTAATCACATGTCAGTTCTAGTATAATATATTTGTCCAATGAATACCCGTTTATCATCTGCATTTCTTCTTGGTGTAGCAATTTTAATGGCCAGTAGTGTATGAACACTCAGACACCCTGTCGAACATCTAGTGGTCCGCAAAATGAGCCGATCTTAATACCACAGGAAATGTCTTGCTGCGGTAGGGCAGCGATATTATTGGGATAGGGGGGGGGGGGAGGGGGAGGGGTTAGAGCCAGTGGTTCTACGTCCCCGCAAACTTACCTTCTACAGCGATCCCTGCTGTTTTTGCAATTGATCGTCTAGAGGGGGTCGATTGTGACTGGCATCATCGAAATGTTGATGCACTGGTAGATTTCTATTATCCACGATCTTTTTGTACTTGTTAGTGAGAGAATTTATGCGTTGTATTTGAGGGGGTAGAATGTGTCGTAGTATTGTAGCCATTCCATTGGGGTTGATTTGGTATCACCGGGCTAGTCTGCTTGTGACTGTTACGTACGCATCTTGAAACCTTCATATCTGTGTGCAGCATGTTGCTCTGAAGGTGACTAATTCCAAAACGCGTTATATTACGAGCAATAATGTCATTCTATTTTTGAAGTATGACTTTTTGATTAGCGCCCAATCCAGTCTTTATTCAGTACTACTGTTCAGAGTTTTATGTCTTCGCGAATGACGAGAGAAAGGGAATCACATATTCTGATGCCTCATAAAACAGCGCTGTTAACCCACATTAATGAATGTGAAGGCGTGTTGAGGAACTCCGTACTTCTGTGTGAAACCTGCAATGATAAATACCAAGCAAACTGATCGATAAATGTCTTACGAATTATCGAATAATTACGTACTTCTACACTATAATCACGACACTAATATACTGGGATGATCCAGTGAACAACACGTACATTCTGTTTATGCTGCAAAGAACTTCCGCAGTTTTCTAGAGAAAGTACCAGAACCTGTGTTTCTCACTATTTGAGGAGACTTTGTGATCCTTTGCACACTGTTGGTCCTTACGCGCCTTTTTTTTTCTTTTATGTGTTTCAGTGCCCCATCTGGGGTGGGCTGGCAGCAGCATATGCGCTGCTCTTCAGCTGAAAGACAGTAAATATACAAATAAATTTAAAATAACAGAAAGGAGAAAATATGGCGTACATAAAAATGGGGAACAGTACTGAAGAGGACAAAGAGGGGGCGACTGTAAAACGGAGATAAAAACAGTAAAAAAGTAGTGCGCACACACAAAAAACCACACACTGGGACAATTAAAGAACGCAAGGCGAAGTATGACTGGAGCATAAGAGTATTGACGAACAGCATAGCACATAACAACCACTGACAGTAACACCATTTACAAGTCCAGTACACAATTAAAATCATAGCTGTTGACGTACAGGAGAACATCCCCAAACACAACACTGACGTAGCGCACTGATTACGATGAGCAAATTGAGAGGATCTGCTAGGGGCATGGAGACGAGGGAGAAGGGAAGAAGGGGAGGAGTGGGGGGAGAAGGGCACGGGGCAGGCCGAAGAGGGCCGGGGAGGGAAGGACGAGGGAGGGAAACAGTCAAGGAGGGGGTGCAGGGACTCAGGGGAGAAGGAGGAAAATCTGCTCTGGGAGGAGGAGGGGAGAGGAAAAAGGAGACCCTGGGGGGGGGGGGGGGGGAAGACCAGGTTACAGTTGGAAGGAATTGTAGATGTCACGGCGAAGTTCAACATCTGGGAGAGGGAGGTACTGGAAATTGCCCTGATGAAGGAGATGGAGGGTGTAGAGGTGAAGAGAGGGAGGGATACAGCGATAGAGGTGCGGCAACAGGCGGGGAGGGGGGGGCGGGGTGGAGAGGAAGGAGGAAACCAGGGGGTGAGGGCGATCAAGCCTGCAGACAGCATAAAGGATGTGGAGATGTTGGAGGAAAAGGAGAAGGGATATGGAAAGCAAGGCAGAGCATGTGGTGTTCGAGGATTTGGAGGGCCTTATAAAAGCGGGGCCAGAGGGGTGGGCGGAGATCCAGGCAGGTGTGGAGGATGGTTGAACGATGCAATCTCAATGTCTGGCCAGACAGGAGTTTCAGGAAGCGGAGGGAGGAATGAGCATTCTGTTGGATGGTCAGGAGATGAGGGATCCAGGTGAGGTGACAATCGAGGGTGAGGCCAAGGTATCTCAGGGTAGGGTGAGCTGGATGGGAGGACCATAAATGGTGAGGTAGAAATCGTGGAGACGGAAGGAGTGGCTGGTGTGACCTTTGATGATTGCCTGGGTTTTGGAGGTGTTGATACGTAGGAACCACTGGTTACACCAAGTGGTGAACTGGTCAAGGTGGGTTTGGAATGTGTGTTGGGATTGTTGAAGGGTGGGATAGAGACCCAGGAAGGTGGTGTCATCAGCATATTGGGGGAGCTGGACAGGAGCGGGTGGCTTGGGCATATTGGTGGTGTACAGGAGATAGAGGAGAGGGGAGAGGACGGGGCCGTGGAGTATGCCAGCAGTGGGATAAAAGATACAGGAGTTTGTGTCATGGAGGGTGACGTAGGATGGATGGCGTGAGAGGAAGGAAGCTACCAGATGGACAAGATTGATAGGCAGGGTGTAGGTTTGGAGTTTAACGAGGAGACCGGGATGCCATATGTGGTCATAGGCATTTTGGAGGTCGAGGGAAACAAAAAAGGTGGAGCAACGAGAGTTAAGTTGGAGGGAGAGGAGGTGGACGAAGTTAAGGAGATGGTCTTTGGCAGACAAAGAGGGTTGGAAGGCACACTGGGTAATGGGGAGAAGGTGGAATTGATTAAGGTGCTGATGGATACTATGGGAGAGAATGGATTCGAAGACCTTACTGAAGATGGAGGTGAGGCAGATGGGACTACAGGAAGAGGCGATGGAAGGGGGTTTGTTGGGTTTGAGGATTAAGAGGACGCAGGAAGTCTTCCACATGTCGGGGTCGAAGCCAGTAGAGAGAATGACGTTGTTGAGATTGGCAAGGGTAGTCAGGAAGGAGAAGGGGCTCTCTCTAAGGTGGTGGTACGTGACACAGTCTTGACCAGGGGCCGTGTTGCGTTTTGACCAGAGGATAAGTTTAACTTCTTGTGCCGTGATTGGAGTGTTGATGTTCGAGGGGGGCAACTGCCCCAAGTACTGGAGACTAGGAGCAAGTGGAGCGACCGAGGTATCGGCGAGTTCCATGACGGTGGGGAAAAGAGAATGCCGGCCAGGGTGGCCGAGAGGTTCTAGGCGCTGCAGTCTGGAACCGCGCGACCGCTACGGTCGCAGGTTCGATCCTGCCTCGGGCATGGATGTGTGTGATATCCTTAGGTTAGTTAGGTTTAAGTAGTTCTAAGTTCTAGGGGACTGATGACTTGAGATGTTAAGTCCCATAGTGCTCAGAGCCATTTGAACCATTTGAAAAGAGAATAATCAAAGTGGGGATCATCAGGGACTTACATGCGTTCTGTTTTATTGGTCTTTAAGGCTGTTATTTGTAGCTCTTGTAAGAGGTAAAAAGGAAAATTCGCTGTGGAATACAAGAAATTGACGTATCTCGCAGCTAATGCTACAGTATATGCATTGTATGCTATATATGCAGAAGATATTGTTTGAATTTCGAAACGATATAACATGAATTTCTAAACGCAGTAAGATGCTCTTGAGAATAAAATTTACAACACTTGCGTACGACTGCGCAAGATTAATGTGGGTGATTGCTATTCAACGAGATACCTGACAGATGACGGCACGCTGCATGAGATGCTGACAGCTACCTCCGCTGCACCGCGCCCCTCCGTTGGCAAGAAATCACTTTCAGGAGTATCTGAATTTTCCAACGTATTCAGAAGTTTTCCAAACTCTTTGTTGTATGTTTTAATAATGCCCCAATATTTAACATACTAGGAAAGTGGGGTAATGTGACGAAATAATACTTGTTGCTGCTATGATTTTTTTAACTCTGGACCTAACTTTCTATCTGGAGTAATATAACACATGCTAGAACAGAAGAACTGTTATAGGCACACAGAGAGAATTGAAATTTGATATAAATATTTTTAGTGGATTATACAACAGATGACAAAAAACTTGTTTATGAGGCAGAATTTTAGGTGCCTGGAGACACTGGGCAGGTTTCAGATTGATTATATACTGGTAAGACAGAGATCTAGGAACCGGGTTTTAAACTGTAAGACATTTCCAGGGGCAGATGTGGTCTATGGCCACAATTTATTGGTTATGAACTGTAGATGAAAACTGAAGAAACTCCCAAAAGGTAGGAATTTAAGGAGATGGACCCTGGGTGAACTGAAAGAACTAGAGGTTGTAGAGAGTTTCAGAGGGATCCTTAGGAAATGATTGACAAGAACAGGGAAATGGAATACAGTAGAAGAATAATGGGTAGTTTTGAGAGATGAAATGGTGAAGGCAGCAGAGGATCAAGTAGGTAAAAAGAAGAGGGCTAGTACAAATCCTTGGGTAACAGAAGAGATATTAAATTTAAATGATTAAAGGAGAAAATATAAAAATGCAGTAAATGAAGCAGGCGAAAGGGAATACAAACGTCTCAAAAGTGAGATCGACAGGAAGTGCAAAATGGCTAAGCAGGGATGGGTAGACGACAAATGCAAGATGTAGAAGAATGTATCAATAGGGGTAAAATAGGTACTGCCTACAGGAAAATTAAAAGAGACCGATGGAGAAAAGAGAACCACCTGTATGAATACCAAGAGCTCAGATGGTAAACCAGTCCTAAGCAAAGAAGGGAAAGCAGAAAGTTGGAAGGAGTATATAGCGGATCCATACAAGGGCGAAGTACTTCAGCGTAATATTACAGAAATGGAAGAGGACGCAGATGAAGATGAGATGGGAGATATGATACTGCGAGAAGAGTTTGACAGAGCACTGAAAGACCTAAGTAGAAACAAGGCCCCGGGAGTAGCCGACATTCTGTCAGAACTACTGCTAGCCTTGGGAGAGCCAGTCCTGACAAAACTCTTCCATCTGGTGGGCAAGATATATGAGACAGCGGAAAGACTTCAAGATGAATATAATAATTTCAATTCCAAAGGAAGCAGGTGCTCACAGGTGTGAAAATTGCCGAACTATCAGTTTAAGAAGTCGTCGTTGCAAAATACTAACACGAATTCTTTACAGACGAGTGGAAAAACTGGTAGAAGCCGACCTTGGGGAAGATCAGTTTGGATTCCACAGAAATGTAGGACCACGCGCTGCAATACTGACCCTACAACTTACCTTACAAGTTAGGTTAAGGAAAGGCAACCCTACGTCTATAGCATTTGCAGACTTAGAGAAAGCTTTTGACAATGTTGACTGGAATACTCTCCGGAATGGACTATCTCTTGAAAGGCGGGTGTAAGATGGACATCAACAAAAGCAAAACGAAGATAATGGAATGTAGTCGAATTAAATCAGGCGATGCTGAGGGAATTAGTTTAGGAAATGAGACACTTTAAGTAGTGAATAAGTTTTGCTATTTGGGCAGCAAAATAACTAAGGATGGTCGAAGTAGAGAGGATATAAAATGTAGACTGGCGAGAGCAAGGAAAACGCTTCTGAAGAAGAGAAATTTGTTAACATCGAGTATAGATTAGAAATATGAACGATAAACAGCTTAGTCAAGAAGAGAATAGAAGCTTTTGAAATGTGGTGCTACAGAAGAATGCTGAAGATTAGATGGGTAGATCACTTAACTAATGGGTTGATACTGAATAGAATTGGGGAGAATAAGTATTTGTGGCACAACTTGGCTAGAAGGAGGGATCGGTTAGTAGGACGCGTTCTGAGCCATCAAAGGCTCACCAATTTAGTACTGGAGGGAAACGCGGAGGGTAAAAATCCTAGATGGAGACCAAGAGATGAATACAGTAAGCAGATTCAGAAGGATGTAGGTTGCAGTAGTTACTCGGTGATGAAGAGGCTTGCACAAGATAGAGTAGCATGGAGAGCTGCATCAAACCGGTCTTTGGACTGAAGACCACAACAACAACAACATTTATTTTTGGTAAATAATGCAGGTGAAAAAATACAGTAATTTTTGATACTGTGTGTGTGTGTGTGTGTGTGTGTGTGTGTGTGTGTGTGTGTGTGTGTTGTGGTAACATGATTAAGAGGCAAGTATCGTATATAAATTTATTATTATTACCGTTAAGTTAAAGTAATATCTTTGACTTTCATGGAAGTAATGGATGTCTCTTATCTGGACATGCACGCTCGCGCGCGTGCTTGTGTGTGTGTGTGTGTGTGTGTGTATGTGTGTATTCAGAATAATATAAGAAGTTTTAAGAATACCTTGTGATGATATCATAAAATGTCAGTGACCTAGAGCAGGTGATGTTACAAAATGTAAACAAAGTGGTTCAAGATCTAAGTCAAGGTCATTGACCTAGGTCACAAATGAAAACAAAGTGATCCAGGAGCCCCACAGCCATATTACTTCTGGATCATAGTATAACTACGAGGACTCTCTTTAGACATAACCTATTTTGCAATGGACACAAATCATGTTACTATCGATAAATAAATGTGCTTGCTGATTTTATCACATCTGATATTATTATTATCGTCAATTTAGGGACCCACCGAACATCCATCTGCTCATTTTGGTGTGATCAAGGTGACAGAAACTTGAAGTATTAATCTAATGTCGATAGTTTGCTGCCGTTCATCTAACTCACGGAACTCCATGTGATGTACGCTCTGTTTCTTTTCAATGTGTCATAAAAGTTAGGTAATGTGTCTGAATTGCAGCATCTCAAGTCATATTGCAGGATCTCAAGTCGTATAGCAGTCTCCATTCACAACGATTGTCGTAGATACTTATTGTTCAGAAATGGTTCAAATGGCTCTAATCACTATGGGACTTCACATATGAGGTCATCAGTACCCTAGACTTACAACTACTTAAACCTAACTAACGTACGGACATCACACACATCCATGCCCGAGGCAGGATTCGAACCTGCGACCGTAGCAGCAGCGCGTCGAGACCCGGTGGCTATCCAATCTGTCAGCGGCGTCCGCAGACAGATCGGATAGCCACCGGGTCACGACGCCGGTCCGCGGCGCGGACCCGATTCCCCCCCCCCCCCCACCACCACCACCACCACCGACGCGGTACCCTCTTCCGGAGGAACGTGATTGGTCGTAGCGGACGACGGCCAAGCAGCTATATAGATATGCAGAACACAGCATCCCGACACTTCGCCAGAAGATGATGGGTACGAAACTCATTGAAACGTTGCGACAAGACGACGCCACCACTCGGCTGATAACCCGAGAAGAATTCACCAGTGGAATACGCCGAGAAAGACTGAAATCGCAAGTGCCTGACTATTTATACTGCTTTTCCCCTCGCTTCTGGCATAGTGCCGGAGAGAGACAGAAACTATGGCAGGGGTAAATTCCCATACATCAGCCACTTACACATCGCCACTCCCGGCTCTGGCCTACTGCCTCGCCTCATACATCGCAATAACTTGAAGCAACGCTGCAGTTCCCTGCCTCGCTGTTGCTTCATTCCATACAAATCGTACGTGCAATACGCCGCTACAGTTCCGTGCTATGTTTATCCTGTCTGGCTGCCGATCATTACCACACACTGCCAGCGGCCCCAAACTTCATCGCCTAACCGCGCCTTTACTGAATTTTAACAAAATTCCCCTTTCCCACGACTAAGACTAATACTAGCGCAGCAGTACTGCATTGTCGGCGGTATCGTCGTCGCTTCTGCTGTACAAAGTGGAAGGTCGCAGGACAGCGAGTGACTTACATATAAACGCTTTATTTGTTGAAAAAAAGTTTATAAATCGTCGGTGCCTGTTTAGTGTGTCCACAGTACATAAAGGAAAAACCGTCATGGTCGAATATCGAGAAGGCATGCTTTCCGACATGTCACAGCCATGGTTTATGGCGCGAAACAAGCAGTTTTGTAAGTACTTCCATTTATTAGTGCAAAAAGTAAGCGTTATTTGCTAAATAAATTTGCTGGAACGTGAATAGTGTGAAAAATGACGAAACTGGACAAATAGTTCGCGCATTTTAGTTGCTTCAACTCCAAAATAAGATTAGACAAATTTTTTCTCGTTATTTTACATATTAATATCTAATGATTATGCCTTTATCACCGAGAAAAAAGAGGAATGAATAGAAAACTTAAAACAAGTTACAAAAGAAGCAGAAAAAATTAACTTAGAGGACTGTGAGAAGAAGAAGAAGAGCAATGTAAATAACATAGTAATAATGATAGATCCAAAGGAGAGAGAGTGATAGTGGAGGGAGGGGAGGAGGATACCATAATTTTTTCCACATGTAAATGTTCCTTATTCACAACGTCTGCATTCAAAAGACTATGGTACGTGACGGACAAAGCACAGGTTACTTTTACTTTCTCACTATATTAAAAAGTGTTTCTCTCGGTGATACCCCTTTGTGTGTTTAAGAATTTGTTAGATCATCGTACGCTGACACTCATCTTTCTTTCTTTTTTAAGAAGTTTTTCGCTCCTTACAAGATTTCAAGTTGAGGTAGTTACATTTTAAGTGTTCTGTAGACGCGTGGTACATTCATGTTCAGAAAAAGCAGAACACCTTGAATGACTAAAGACAGAACATTCCACTACCGTACAGCTACACTATTGATGACAAACAGCTGGAAACAGTGTCTGCCGTAAAATATCTAGGCCCAACTACCCAGAGCGACCTCAAGTGCAATGACCATATGAAACAGATATTGGGAAAAGCAGACACCAGACTCAGATTAATTGAAAGAATCTTAAGGAAATGTAACTCGTCCACGAAAGCAGTGGCTTATAAGGGGCTTGTTCGCCCGATTCTTGAGTATTGTTCATCTATCAGGGATCCCTATCAGGTAGGACTGATAGAGGAGATGGAGAAGATCCAACGAAGAGCGGCGCGCTTCGTCACGTGATCCTTTATGTGGCGAGAGAGCGTTACGGAGATGCTCAGCAAACTCTGCTGGCAGACGTTACAAGAGACGCATTGTGCATCACGGAGAAATTTACTATAGAAATTTCGGACAGCACTTTTGAAGAGGAGTCAAACATCATATTACTCCCCCCACCCCTCCCCCACATACACCTAGCGTGTTGATCGCGAGGAGAAAATTCGAGAAATTATAGCCAATACAGAGGCTTACCGACAATCATTCTCCTCACGCACTATTCGCGAGTGGATCAGGGTTGGAGGGATCAGATGATGGTACCGAAAGTACCCACCGCCAACCACCATTAGGTGGCTTGCGGAGTATGATGTAGATGTAGATTCATAGGACATGTATATTAGTATGTTCTGCAGAAATGATTAGCATTTCAGTCACTTCGGTTCAGTATGTGTCCTGTTGCCTAGTAGGCATAGGGTGCGCCATGGGCTCTGATAACTTGATCCTTGCGTGATGGCATCGAAGCGTGTAAGGAGCGAATTGCGTCCTGTGGTATAGCCAACCACGTTGCATTCACCCGGTTCCAAAGTTTACCTGTAGTGGTCGGCATTGGGTCACAGCGTTGCACCAGTCATTTCTCCATATCCCAAACATTTTCGACCGGCGACAGGTCTGGTGATTTGACGAGTCAGAGAAAAAGGCTGACATCCTTTGACACCAAGAAGGCGCGTGTTCGTGCAGCAACCGATGGTCGTGCATTGTCCTGCTGAAAAATGACGTCTGGGGCGTAGTGCGGAAAAGGTATGGCTACAGAACACAGGATGTCATTCACACAGGTCACATTGGTCACAGTGCCCTGGACACGCACCAACTGTGATTTTTGGATGTACCCAATAGCACCTCACACCATGAGGCCTTGTGGTGGCCGGCCGCGGTGGTCTAGCAGTTCTAGGCGCTCAGTCCGGAGCCGCGCGACTGCTGCGGTCGCAGGTTCGAATCCTGCCTCAGGCATGGATGTGTGTGATGTCCTTAGGTTAGTTAAGTTTAAGTACTTCTAAGTTCTAGGGGACTGATGACCACAGTAGTTAAGTCCCATAGTGCTCAGAGCCCTTTAAACCATTTAAGCCTTGTGGTGGTGCTGTATGGCTTGTGGGGATGCAGTCATCGTGACGGCACTCATCCTGTCTGCAGCACATCAAAATGCGGTCATCATTTTCAAACAAGCAGAACCCGGATTCGTCCGAAAATACTATCTGATGCCATTCCCGTTCACAGTGAGGTTCTTCCACGCACTCTTCTTCTGTCTATCACGTTTCTGCACCTTCGTCAAAGGTAGGAGAAGAAGTGGGCGACTAGCAAGTAACCCATGCCGTAATAAACGGCGACGGTCTGTCACCCCTGATGGCGTACGATGTGTTAAACTATTCCACCGCTGCGCCAGAGTCGAGGAGAACGCAGATCTGTCCTGCAATGCAATTAAAATGAGGTGTCGATCTTCACTGGGGGTGGTCTAGGTCAGGCTGTTCCAGCTCGTCGGCTCCGTTGTGAGCCGCGGAGCGCTCCCTGCTCCAGGGAGCCGTGTCGCGCGCTGTGGCTATTCAAGTGGGCCGGCACGCAGGCACGGCTGGCTGAGGCAGGCGGCAAGGCAAGCGTTTTGATGTGCCAGCTGCGTCTTCCAAGATCGACAACCTCATACTCTTAGCTGCTAAGACGTGGTGACATGCTACACCAGGAAATACGATGTTCAGGAAATAAATAAGAAACAACTGTTTTACAAGAAATTGCATACTAAATTTATTGGGCCTCTGTAGCTTGACTTTTCTTTTCATTACAAGATCGAAAATATCAGGCGTCAAAGTGTTCGCAGCGTTAATGCGGAGGATGGCCTTCGTTGTTGCATCCTGAAGAAACGATCGTTCCGTACTTTTTACTCTTTTCATTGCTGAGAAAAGCTGCTCACAACAATACGTAGATCCAAACAAGCACATGATCTGAGTGGCATTGTTGTGAAGCTTGGGAAATGTTTTTTGCTGTAATGAATGATACCATCATGACAAATCAAACGTGTTGAAGCACACCTGTCTGTCAACAAAGTTGAATTTTGCTAATCAATAATCTCCAATTGAAGTGATGATGACAAGTCATCGGGGGAAACTGAAAAACGAGTGCTGAACACCTTAAGTTCCATTTCCAAACTAGTGAGGTCTCGGAATCGTGTTTCAAACGACGTGATGAGCTGCTTTAACTTCGCTTGGTAATCGCCGAAAGTAGTACCTTCAGGTAGTTATAAAGAAGCAAGATGATTGAAGAACGTTAAATGTCCATTAGTCATATGCCTTTCAAATAAACGTAACTTTTGCATGAACGCTTTGATCTGGTCGTGCATGTCAACGATTAGCTGCCCTTTGCCCCGCAATGACAGATTTAAATTATTCAGATGCATAGTTATGTCAGCTAGGAACGCCAGCTCTGATATCCATTTTATATCTTTCAGACAACGCATTTCTTCCCCTTTCATTTCGAGAAAAAGGGTTATTTCCTCACGAATGGCAAAGAAAACATCAAGAACTTTTCCCCGACTCAGCCAACGAACTGTACTGTGGTAAGGTATATCCCCATACTCCGCTTCCATATCTTTCAGGAATCCTTTGAATTGGCGATGATTCACACCGGCACAAAATTCACACACTTCACGACATCTTTCATTACGCCACCTAGCTCTACTGTTTCAGCGCACAGTGCCTCTTGGTGAATAAAACAATGAAGAGTCAAAATGTCTTTCCCGAATTCGTCCCTGAGTTTATTTTTCAAACGAGAAGCATAACCTTGGTGACATCCGATCATTTGTGGAGCACCGTCTGTCGCTACAGAATGGAGCTTATCCCACGGCAAATTCAAATTGTCCACTGATTCACAAACAGTGTCAAAAATGTCACGTATTGGTGCGGTGTAATCGAGTGGTACCACATCCAAGAGTTCCTCAGTTACTTGCAGCTCCATGTCGACACCACACACGAAGACTGCAAGCTGAGAACAGTCAGATATGTCGGTGCTTTAGTCAAGCGCTAGCGAAAATGCAACAAAGCTCTCCGCCTTTTTCCTGAGTTGTGTCTCTAAATCCGCTGCCATGTCCAGGATTCGATGAGATATTGTTTGCTTCGACAGGCAAACCCCTTGAATTGCCTGCACCTCCCTTGCACGATTTTACGAGTGGTCCCACCGAAAACGGCTTGCCACTCGCAGCAATGATGTGAACGACCCTGCAGCTTGCTCGAATTGCAGATTCGGTAGTGTTTTCTCCGCTCTCATTCACCTGAAAATTATAAACGCATTATAGAACACGAACTATGTTACATGTTTTGATACCCTCCGTATTACGAAACCGTTTTTAAACTTACGTCCCCTGGTATGTAGTTTCTAAGCCTAGCTATCAGTTCTCTGCGTGCAACGCCTTCTACCTGATCGTAGTGCGCTGCGTGAAGACGTGTATAATGTCGTTGTATATTGTACCTCTTCGCAGAATTAAATACTTTATGACATACAAGACACTGCGGACGACCATCCCTCTCAATGAATAGAAAGGTTTCCTCCAATAGAGATACAGGGCTCCAGCGATGATTAGCTGTCATTGAACACGGATTATTGCGTCAGTTGCGGATGCATGCGGCCAGGGGGCAGTGAGTTCGCTTTCCCCCTCCACGCGGGCTCCGAGCTGCCGCAGTGAGCGCTCCGGGGCGCTCCGGCTCCCTGGAGCTCGGTTGGAACAGCCTGGTCTAGGTGGTGTGACCTGACCCATCTCATCGTGTTCTACGGCTTTCCGTGAATCGTTCTGCACACACCCGTCACACTGCTAAAACACTTGTTTCTACACGAGTAGCAATTTCCCGGATGGATGCATCACATTCTCTCATGCCAACAACGCTCCCTCTTTCAAACTCACTGATTTGACGATATGGTTTGGGCATACATCTGCGAGGCATCCTGCACGTCTGCTTAAGTCACACTGATCCGTTACCTTCGTTTTATAGCGACAACGAGAGCAGCAGGCACACTTTATCGGTTGATGGCATTGTGCTACGATATCGATGTTGAGCTTGAACCCGCGGATCGACATGGTTCAATGCGAGACATTTCCGCAGAAGATACTAATGTACATGTCCTGTGAATATGAACGTCCTATCTCTTGCCGTTCAATGTGTTCAGTTTTTTCTGAACATGAGTGTTGAAATAGTGTTTCCAACACTGTCAGCTGCAGTCTTTGCTATATTGGAGGACGCAGACAAGTTGATAAACTCCATAGCTTCACAATAACGTTGACAATTTCTAACGAGACACTAGATTTTGTTAATGCTTTATATTTACAATTTATTCTCACACTTCTTGATTTACTCATATCTTTCATTGTCTTGTTTAATTCGTCCTTTTGGTACCATATTAAAAGTTTAGATTTTGCCGCTGCCAGAATTCTGCCGCCCTGGTCAGTGGCACTGTTCTAGCCACTGCGTAGGTGTGGGGTTTTCTTTTTGCTTATTCTTGAATTGAGAACGACTGTGTGAGGTGAAATGACATGTTTAATATCGCAATATTTCTCACCAAATTATATCTTTTCACAGTCTTCAACTCGCCAACATAAAAACAGCGCAATGGATAACGCATCTTGCCAACATCAAAAAGTGAAGTAAGTTTATACACAATGTTAATATTAACTCTCTGAAAGCACATTAATTCTAAACACAATATTATGAAAGTTTAATTGAAAGTTTCCTTTCATTAATCCTAAGCACAATAATATGAACGTTTGATTGGAAGTTTCTTTACAAAATTGCTCCTACACATACATTATGATGCTGGTCAGTACTACGAAAATCGTCCGACTCCGGTTCAAAGTTCGGTACTGTTTAGGATGACAATCAAGTCTACGGTGGAAGGTTAGTCAAGTGACAAATTTGAGCGCAAGATTAACCAAGGCCATTCGAGTTTACAGTGGACGCAAGCTGGTGAATCAACAAAGTTTATGCCTCTGCACGCAGTATTTACCTTAAGCTGTGACGTGCTGCTGTTTGCAAGGACGCTCTCTCCCACTGAAATTCCTACAAAACTAATCTGCCCTTTGCTGAACTTTCCAGCAGAAACTTTCCCTATGTTTCTCGTTATGCGAGAAAACATGTACTCAGCCCTAGTCTTATTATGTGGTAGTATACATGCGCATGGTTGGAGCAGTGTGCATATTACAGTGCCCTTTCAGTTCTTGCAAGAACAATTAACTAATATGGCTGGTTCGTTTCTCCACAGTTGGAGCTAAACGTTGCTACAGCTAATTTTTTAGCTGGAGTGCAGCCGCTGTGAATGCAGTGTCCACACAAATTTCTTCTCTGCGCCGTACGGGGCGTTAAGCGCTCCCTTCTGCACTTGACGCCAGTTCAGAGAAGAGTCCCCACTCAATTTCTCTCTTGTCCTACTCATGGTAGAACTGCCTACCTCCAATTGGGTTCCTTTTTCACGTCACAGCTTTTTTCGACCAATAGGAGAGTTTCTCTTATTTTGTGGAAACTCTATCTACCAATCGCAATATCCCTTCTATTAAACTGTGTCGAAACTTAAGTATTTTTCTCCTTCCTAGTGCGTTTCCGCCGATCGGACGTCTTGTGCCCGTTCTAGACGCCCAAAGTACATCGATCTTTCCATGTGTCGCACTTGCTGGACGAAAATGCGTCACTCTTTTGTATGAACAAAAGAGTGACGCAATTTCCTAAAGCTTCTTCTCTGCTCTTGTGCAGATGCCCCACTACAGGCTGTGCTCCGGCTTGTATCATCTGGCCCGGGGGCGCTGTCCTCCTTCCTGCCACCCATTTAAGTGGTTGCCAGCGTAACTCCTGCAGTGCGGCTTCGCTATGCCGTTGTGGAGCTGGCTTTTCAAAACTAAAAGCGACTCGACTCGCATTCAATGTTCTACCTTCCGCTCAAAGACATGCATTGTATAGGAATGGTGTGTTAATTAATGTCAATTGACTGTCATCCCTTTCTGCATTACATATTGAAAGGCAAATGTTCTCATAACTGTCGATTTACGTTAGGTGTCATCTTCACCTTCTCATTGTGATTTGTGAAGGTCTCATGTAAGGTGCGAATCTGATCATTTACTCTACCACCTTACAACTGGACCAGCACCCCTTCCCCCCGACCCCCCTGATGCTCTCTGGTGGTCACTCTACTGATCATGGAAAATTTCAGCTCTGACCATTTACATTCCCACTGACAACGTGTAGTTGTACAAAGTGAAAATGACATCTGACTATGTCTTCTGGGTGCTTCTCATTTTTGTCAGGCGGTACAGATTGTTATATTTCCTTGTTGGAGCTGTCATATCACTTTATCTGTCTGGCTGTTCCTATTAGTTGTTGAAGCATAAAGTATTTTCCTCGGACTTGGGGGCTAAAGGTTCTTAACCTGCTGCAAAGGCCCGGGGGGTTAATTTCCAAGTTTTGCATTTACAGGAAAATGCCTTCACTATTGCTGACGAATCCTCTTCTAAAGGGGTAGGTTTCACCACGTCCTCTTTTCATTTCGAGCTGCTCTTTTCCTCCCTGGTGCCACTTGGCTGGTTTACGAGGAACCTCTTGAGACCGAAGTTGCAAAAGGCCAGTGATGTACACGGCATTCGACTCGCTCCATATCGTCTATCATGCAACCACAATATTGGCTGCTAAGGGCAACAAGAGGCGGGCTGGAGGCATCCAATTGTGAGCACAGCATGAAGCTACGGAGCGTAATTGAACTGCTTAGTCGACGAGTACCTCACAACAGTGCTACAGTGTTAGTGGTGTCGACACAAAGCAGAGCAATGGCAATGATAAACAAAGTCAACATTGCACTGTATCTACAGCAACAGCTGTCGAAGTTGGCATTTTGTCAGAAAGGAACCCAAGGAATTTTGCAGAGTGAGAAAGAAGTGGCAGATGACACATAAGCATTTCTGCGAGATGAGTCAGTGGAATGTGTGGTGTCGTATACGCTCGACAGTGCGGGCAGTGTACTTGAGGAGTAGAATAATAACGATACGTGCTTAACAAGTAAAAGTGATACTGAAGTAGTTGTCGAGCCGTGAAGTTCATCGTCTTATCGGACAGGGAGCCACAAACCCGTCTCCAGTGAAACGTAGTAAAGGACAATCGTAGTCCAAGGAGCGGATACTGAACATAATTACGTGCATGGAAGATCATCCGCAGCATAGTAAAAAAACAATCGTGAACAGATTTCGATAAGTTCGCAGCAATATGACTGTTTAGTGCATAAAGGAAACTACAAACATTCAAGGGAGGATAAGGCGCACATTTTACAAAAACTGGTGTTTGCGCGTTTCAAGGATGTTAGACACAATTTACAAGATGTGCATGATAGTGACCTACTACGTTACGCACATCCAACTGCGCGCAACATAGATACAGTGATTTCAACGGAAGCAGTGGATGGCGGCATAACTTCCAACAGTGCTACAGAACTGGAAGACATTGGATATCGAAAATTCAATCAGAGCATCAACCTGATGATACACAGAAAAACTGCGGAATCGGCCCGAAAATCTGTAGATGAGATAAACAAATTTACTCCATCGTTCAGTAAGGAATTTGTTTTCAACTCCGACCAATCGGGATTTGAAGAGGAAATGCATATGAAAGGTATCAAGAGAGTTGTATCAAGATCAACTAACAACAGTGCCTTGACACGTTCGTAGACAAATATAAAGACTGTTAATCTGGATGGTAAATTGGCTGGAAAGTTATTAATTGTGCTGCGAGAAGTTGGAGGTGCTCTACCCTCTACGATTCTCTCTCGTGTGCGTGATCTTGCAAGGGTAGTAGGGAATATTTACGTCATAGCAAGCAATAGTGGGAAAATGAGTGTAAGAGAACTACAATTATGGTATGAGCACTGCTTTTGGCCAATAGATGGTCAAAATAACTCGCTTTTGCTTCATTCCTGGTCTGCGAATAAAAATCATACTCCCTTAGAACAAACTGTGTTTTGTTGTTGTGTCTTCAGTCTAGAAACTAGTTTGATGCAGCTCTCCATGCTACTCTATCCAGTGCAAGCCTCTTCATCTCCGAATAACTACTGCAACTTACATCCTTCTGAATCTGCTTAGCGTTTTCATCTCGTGGTCTCGTTTTACGATTTTTACCCTCCACGCTTCCCTCCAGTACTAAACTAGTGATCCCTTGATGACTCAGAACGTGATCTACCAACCGAGCCCTTCTTCTCATCAAGTTGTGCCATAGATTCCTGTTCTGCCCAGTTCTATTCAGTACCTACTCATTAGTTACGTGATTTGCCCATCTAATCTTCAGCATTCTTCTGTAGCAACACATTTCGAAAGCTTCTAATCTCTTCTTGTCTAAACTGTTTTTCGTCCATGTTTAACTTCCATGCATGACTACATTTCATACAAATACTTTCAGAAAAGACTTCCTGACACTTTAATCTATATTTGATGTTAACAAATTTCTCTTCTTCAGAAACTATTCCAATGCCATAGCCAGTCTACGTTTTATATCCTTTCTAACTCCGACCATTATCAGTTATATTGCTCCCCAAATAACAAAACTAATCTGCTACTTTAAGTGTCTCATTTCCTAATATGATACCCTCAGCATCACCCGACTTCATTCGACTACATGACATTATCCTCGTTTTGCTTTTGTTGATGTTCATCTTATGTCCTCCTTTCAAGATACTGTCCATTCCGTTCAGCTGCTCGTCCAGATCTTTCACTGTGTCTGACAGAATTCCAATGTCACGGCGAACCTCAAAATTTTTATTTTTTCTCTATGGATTTTAATTCCTACTCCAAATTTTTCTTTTGTTTCCTTTACTGCTTGCTCAATATACAGATTGCATAACGTCGGGAATAGGTTACAACCCTGTCTCACTCCCTTCTCTACACTGCTTCCCTTTCATCCCCTCTTCTCTTATGACTGCCATCTGGTTTCTGTGCAATTTGTAAATAGCCTTCCGCTCTCTGTGTTTTACACCTGCACTTTCAGAATTTGAAAGGGAGTATTCCAGTCTACATTGTCAAAAGCTTTCCCTTAAGTCTACAAATGATATAAATGTAGGTTTTCCTTTCCTTAACCTATCTTCTAAGATAAGTCGTAGGGCCAGTATTGCCTCACGTGTTCCAAAATTTCTACGGAATCCAAATTGATCTTCCCAGAGGTCGCCTTCTACCAGTTTTTCCATTCGTCTGTAAGGAATTCGTATTAGTATTTTGCAGGCGTGACTTATTAAACTGATAGTTCAATAATTTTCACACTTGTTGACACCTGCTTTCTTTGCGATTAGAATTATTATACTCTTCTTGAAGTCTGAGGGTATTTCGCCTGACTCATACATCTTGCTCACCAGATGGAAGAGTTTTGTCAAAACTGCCTCTCCCGAGGCTATCAGTAGTTCTAATGGAATGTTATGTATTCCGGGGACCTTCTTTCGACTTAGGTTTTTCAGTGCTCTGTCAGATAATCCAGACAGTAACATATCTCCCATTTCATCTTCATCTACGTCCTCTTCCATTTCCATAATATTGCCCTCAAGTACATCGCCCCTGTATAGACCCTCTATATACTCCTTCCACCTTCCTGCTTTCCCTTCTTTGCCTAGGACGGTTTATACATCTGAGCTCTTGATACTCTTGCAGGTGATTCTCTTCTCTCCAAACTAAAAGCTCCGTCGGAACAGGCCATAGATCTCTTTAATATTCCTATACGTAGTATCTATCTTAACTCTACTGATACATGCTTCTACATCCTTACATTTGTCCTCTTGCCATCCCTGCTTAGCCATTTTGCACTTCCTGTCGATCTCACTTTTGAGACGTTTGTATTCCTTTTCGCCTGCTTCATTTACTGCATCTTTATATTTTCTCCTTTCATCAATTCAATTCAATATCTGTTCTGTTACCCAAGGATTTCTACTAGACCTCTTCTTTTTACCTACTTGATCCTCTGCTGCCTTCACTATTTCATCTCCCAAAGCTTTCCATTCTTCTTCTACTGTATTTCTTTTCCCTGTTCTTGTCAGTCGTTCCCTAATACTCTCTCTGAAACTCTCTATAACCTCTGGGTCTTTCAGTTTATCCAGGTCCCATCTTAAATTCCTACTTTATTCCGTTTCTTCAGTTTCAATCTAACGTTCACGATCAATAAACTGTGATCAGAGTTCACATCTGCCCCTGGAAATTCCTACAGTCGCATTCCAGTCCCCCATGACTATTAAATTTTCGTCTCCCGTCACTATCTGGATAATTTCTTTTACGCATCGTACATTTATTCAATCTCTTCATCATCTGCGGAGCTAGTTGGCATATAAATTTGTAATACTGTGGTAGGCGTGGGCCTCGTATCTATCTTGGCCACAATAATGCGTTCACTATGCTGTTCGTAGTAGCTTATCCGCGTTCCTATTTTTTTATTCATTATTAAGCCCACTTCTGCATTACCGTTATTTGATTTTGTATATATAACCCTGTATACACCTGACCAGAAGTCTTGTTCATCCTGTCACCGAACTTCAATAATTCCCACTACATCTAACTTCAACCTACCCATTTCCCTTTTTAAGTTTTCTGACCTACCTGCCCAATTAAGGGATCTGACATTCCACGCTCCGATCCGCAGAACGCCAGTTTTGTTTTTCTGATAACGACGTCCTCCTGGGTAGTCCCTGCCCGGAGATCCGAATGGGGGACTATTTTACCTCCGGAATACTTTACCCAAGAGGACGCCATCACCATTTAACCATACGATAAAGCTGCATGGCCTCGGGAAAAATTACGGCGGTAATTTCCCCTTGCTTTCAGCCGTTCGCAGTGCCAGCACAGTAAGGCCGTTTTGGTTAGTGTTACAAGGCCAATCAGTCAATCATCCAGAATGTTCCCCTGCAACTACTGAAAAGGCTGCTGCCCCTCTTCAGGAACCACACGTTTGTCTGGCCTCTGAACAGGTACTCCTCCGTTGTGGTTGCACTTACGGTAAGGCGATCTGTATCGCTGAGGCACGCAAGCCTCCCCATCAACGACAAGGTCCATGGTTCATGGAGCAAACTATCCTTCCTGAAAAGAGTGTGATATTGCAATTTATACTACCTGGACCTACTGGATAAATTCAGCCTCTGGATATTTGGTTTTTTTCATGCCAATAAAACATATTATCGCACTTTAATTATTTATTTCCAGTTTCTGCTAACAGTCACTTTTTATTTTATGCTTAATCTAACATAATGCAACGCGTTTCCAACATGTTCTGTTCATCTTCAGGCGTTTATACATACATACGTACACACATATAGAGAAATGTTACTTAAAAATAAACAGTCTTAAACTAGATTAATCTAGAATTCTTTGTCCTTTGTTTACCAAATGCCACACCAGCAGCTACAGTAAAAAACAACGGACAAAGAGTTCTAGATTAATCAAGTTTAAAATTGTTTATTTTTAAGTAAAATTTCTCTATATGTATGTATGTATGTATGTATGTATGTATGTATGTATAAACGCCTGAAGATGAACAGAACATGTTGGAAACGCGTTGCATTATGTTAGATTAAGTATAGAGTAAAAAGTGACTGGTAGCAGAAACTTGAAATACATAATTATCCCACAGAGTCACGGTGCATAAACATAGCCATTATGGCTGAAAATAATTATTATCGCACTGTCTGCAGCTACTTTTTAAAGGATAGCCTCTTTCATGTGAAACTCCACGACAGACTGTTTCCCATGCGGTTGCATGTGATCACAGTCTGTCAGTTCTCATCATCCCATTACACCAATATGATCGTATATGCATTCTTTAAGAGTGGATAGCTGACCGTCCTGCTCGGTTTGTATCTCCCAATGTGTTCGCCTTCGATCTTAAGGGTGCGAAACTTTGTGATCAGTGTGGCGCACCATTTCTCATTCGTTGTTCTTGGTGTAAGTTAGTGGTTTCTTTCGAACATTTCTTGAATGTCGACGATGTCCGTTTTATGAACTGTAATACAGACACTACTGGTCATTAAAATTGCTACACCACGAAGATGACGTGCTACGGACGCGAAATTTAACCGTCAGGAAGAAGATACTGTGATATGCAAATGATTAGCTTTCCATAGCATTCACACAAGGTTGGCGCCGGTGGCGACACCTACAACGTGCTGACATTAGGAAAGTTTCCAACCGATTTCTCATACGCAAATAGCAATTGACCGGCGCTGCCTGGTGAAACGTTGTTGTGATGCTTCGTGTAAGGAGGAGAAATGCGTACCATCACGTTTACGACTTTGATAGAGATCGGATTGTAGCCTATAGCGATTGCGGTTTATCGTATCGCGTCATTGCTGCTCGCGTTGGTCGAGATCCAATGACTGTTAGCAGAATATGCAATCGGTGGGTTCAGGAGGGTAATACGGAACGCTGTGCTGAATCCCAATGGCCTCGTATCACTAGCAGTCGAGATGACAGGCATCTTAGCCGCATGGCTGTAATGGATCGTGCAGCCACGTCTCGATCCCTGAGTCAGCAGATGGGGACGTTTGCAAGACAACAACCATCTGCACGAACAGTTCAAAAATGGTTCAAATGGCTCTGAGCACTATGGGACTTAACTACTGTGGTCATCAGTCCCCTAGAACTTAGAAGTACTTAAACCTAACTAACCTAATGACATCACACACATTCATGACCGAGGCAGGATTCGAACCTGCGACCGTAGCAGTCCCGCGGTTCCGGACTGAGCGCCTTAACCGCGAGACGACCGCGGCCGGCACACGAACAGTTCGACGACGTTTGCAGCAACATGGACTATCAGCTCGGAGACCATGCCTGCGGTTACCCTTGACGCTGCATCCTAGACAGGAGCGCCTGCGATGGTGTACTCAACGACGAACCTGGGTGCACGAATGGAAAAACGTCATTTTTTCGGATGAATCCAGGTTCTGTTTACAACATGATGATAGTCGGATCCGTGTTTGGCGACATCGCGGTGAACGCACATCGGAAGCGTGCATTCGTCATTGCCATACTGGCGTATCATCCGGCGTGATGCTATTGGGTGCCATTGGTTACACGTCTCGGTCACCTCTTGTTCCATTCACAGCACTTTGAACAGTGGATGTTACATTTCAGATGTGTTACGACCCGTGGCTCTACCCTTCATTCGATCCCTGCGAATCCCTACATTTCAGCAGGATAACGCACGACCGCATGTTGCAGGTCCTGTACGGGCTTTTCTGGATACAGAAATGTTCGACTGCTGCCCTGGCCAGCACATTCTCCAGATCTCTCACCAATTGTAAACGTCCGGACAATGGTGGCCGAGCAACTGGCTCGTCACAATACGCCAGTCACTACTCTTGACGAACTGTGGTATCGTGTTGAAGCTGCATGGGTAGCTGTAGCTGTACACACCATCCAAGCTCTGTTTGACTCAATGCCCAGGCGTATCAAGGCTGTTATTACGGCCAGAGGTGGTTGTTCTGGGTACTGATTTCTCAGGATCTGTGCACTCAAATTACGTGAAAATGTAATCACATGTCAGTTCTAGTATGATATGTTTGTCCAATGAATGCCCGTTTATCATCTGCATTTCTTCTTGGTGTAGCAATTTGAATGGCCAATAGTGTATATCCCATAGAAGGTCGATCTCTGCACCTCCCGGACACTCATTTTCTGTCGCCCTCGTGATTCACATGTTGAGTCATCAGCAGCTGTAATTTGCCCTGCCATAATTTTTAACACATCATTTTCAAATGAGTATTATTAAAGATTGAACTTGCGAGCTCGCAGTCAAGGAGTTCCATGTTAGACGGTTGCGTCGAGAGCTTGTGTACCTGTTTGCATAACTCTCAGGGTCATAGAGCATGCACGTCTCCGCCAGTGTGGAGGGATGTGTGTGTGTGAGGGGGGGGGGGGGAGTAGTGGAGAGATAAACTATTAATTAAAGAATAAACAGATGACCTGTCATGACAGTCGACCTTGCGAGTAAAGGGCACACTACAACACCTCCAAACAACCCGCCCGCCTCACTAAGTGGCGGGAATGAATACTGAAAAAAAAGTGTCATCGCAGACGAGCGCGCCGGCTATTCGGCAGACGGGCCTCGTTTCCCTGGGAGGCGGCGTCCTTGCGATGCGGCCGTGATTCGGCAGGTCTGCTGACACCGGCAGTGTGCGGCAAAGCGTCGAGCCCCCGCCTCACCGCCGCCTCATTAGCATACTAACGCGCCGTGTTCTCCTCGCGGACGCCGGCAGGCCGAGTCGCTACGATTGCTCTCCTCGCGGAGCTTTCTCACTTTATTCGCCTTTCTCTGCGAAGCAAGTCGTCCGTGCCGGATCGCGCCGGCTCTCGATCGGACGCGAGGCAGAGCGCGCGCCGCCAACGGGGACCCCAGACGCCGGCAGCGGCCGTGTTTTGCGCAACGCGAGGAGAAGAGGAGGAGGAGGAAGGCGCGGCGACCACATGGCCGGCCACGTGCGCATGCGCGGCAGGAGGGGGTGAGTACTGGCGCCACGCAACCCCTACTGGCGCCACCGGCGTCTGCCCGCCCCGCCGATTCAAAAGCTCGTGCCGCTCACGCAGCACATAATGCGAATAGGGACAGGAAAAAAATATATTACTTTATGGACACCTTAGGTTACTTTTTGTACATTTTTGGTGTCATTTTTGCCATTTTTTGTCAATTTTCATGTTATTTTTCGCCAGTTCCTTATTTTCGCCTTAATTTATTGTTTTTCAGTGTTACGTTCAAAAGAAAATAAGCCTATCAGTTGCATGAAATTTATTGATATCACAGATCACATTTATTTAGATTATTGAACGAAACGTTGTTGTTGTTGTGGTCTTCAGTCCTGAGACTGGTTTGATGCAGCTCTCCATGCTACTCTATCCTGTGCAAGCTTCTTCATCTCCCAGTACCTACTGCAACCTACATCCTTCTGAATCTGCTTAGTGTATTCATCTCTTGGTCTCCCTCTTCGATTTTTACCCTCCACGCTGCCCTCCAATACTAAATTTGTGATCCCTTGTTGCCTCAGAACATGTCCTACTAACCGGTCCCTTCTTTTTGTCAAGTTGTGCCACAAACTCCTCTTCTCCCCAATTCTATCCAATACTTCATCATTAGTTACGTGATCTATCCATCTAATCTTCAGCATTCTTCTGTAGCACCACTTTTCGAAAGCTTCTATTCTCCTCTTGTCCAAACTATTTATCTTCCATGTTTCACTTCCATACATGCCTACACTCCATACATATACTTTCAGAAACGACTTCCTGACAATTAAATCTATACTCGATGTTAACAAATTTCTCTTTTTCAGAGACGCTTTCCTTGCCATTGCCAGTCTACGTTTTATATCCTCTCTAACTCCGACCATTATCAGTTATATTGCTCCCCAAATAACAAAACTAATCACTACTTTCAGTGTCTCATTTCCTAATCTAATTCCCTCAGCATCACCCGACTTAATTCGACTACATTCCATTATCCTCGTTTTGCTTTTGTTGATGTTCATCTTATATCCTCCTTTCAAGACAATGCCCATTCCGTTCAACTGCTCTTCCAGGTCCTTTGCTGTCTCTGACAGAATTACAATGTCATCGGCGAACCTCAAAGTTTTTATTTCTTCTCCATGGATTTTAATTCCTACTCCGAATTTTTCTTTTGATTCCTTTACTGCTTGCTCAATATACAGATTGAATAACATCGGGGAGAGGCTACAACCCGGTCTCACTCCCTTCCCAACCACTGCTTCCATTTCATGCCCCTCGACTCTTATAACTGCCATCTGCTTTCTGTACAAATTGTAAATAGCCTTTCGCTCCCTGTATTTTACCCCTGCCACCTTTAGAATTTGAAAGAGAGTATTCCAGTCAACATTGTCAAAAGCTTTCTCTAAGTCTACAAATGCTAGAAACGTAGGTTTGCCTTTCCTTAATCTTTCTTCTAAGATTAGTCGTAAAGCCAGTATTGCCTCACGTATTCCAACATTTCTACGGAATCTAAACTGATATTCCCCGAGGGCGGTTTCTACCAGTTTTTCCATTCGTCTGTAAAAAATTCGTGTTAGTATTTTGCAGCTGTGACTTATTAAACTGATAGTTCGGTAATTTTTATATCTGTCAACACCTGCTTTCTTTGGGATTGGAATTATTATAAAAATGTATTACTTTATACGAAACTTAAGTTATTTTTTGGACATTCTTGGTGTCGTTTTTGCCATTATTTTTTTGTCAATTTTGATGTTATTTTTCGCCAGTTCCTTATTTTCGCCTTAATTTATTGTTTTCCAGAGTTACGTTCAAAATGAAAATAAGCCTATCAGTTACATGAAATTTATTGATATCACAATTCACATTTATTTAGACTATTGAACGAAACGTTAAACGCACTAAATACAGACGGGTCCAAAAAAATTTATCCACTGTTTAAAAGTCCATAACTTGCAAACTAATTGACGTAGTTGTCTCATTTTTTGTGAAAGTGTAGCTTAAAGTCCAACTTAAAGATATCACTGTAGGTGTTCGAAATGGTCACCATTAACATCCACACACAATGCCGCCAAACTGCAGCACGAACTTCTGACTACAACGTGTTCAGTTGGATATTTGCACATGAATGTACGATGGATTCTCGAAGTTCATCCAACATGCGTGGCTTTTGTCGATAAACGACGTCCTTCAGTGTTCACCAGAGGAGTTAGGTCTGGGGAACGTGGTGGATACTCCACAACACCTCTACGGCCTATCCATCTTCCTGGTAGATTTTTGTTTAGACACGCCCTAACACGATTTTGTTAGTGGGCTGGGGCTCCATCTTGTTGAAAGTAAACTCTTCCGTCTCCATACAAGTCTCAGATGGCAGGTAAAATGGATGTCTGAAGCTTCTGAAGGTACACCTCACCGGTAACTGTGCCGTCAAAGAAGAATGGTCCAATCAAGTCCCGGTAAGACAACCCACACCACACATTTACTCCTGGCAAATTCACGGCTCTGTCTACATGGACGTTCGGATTTTCGGCGGCCTAGTAGATGCAATTGTGGCGATTTACTGTACCAATAAGTTAGAACTGTGCCTCATCAGACCACACAATCATGTCTGCAAACTGTTCATCGTTGCGCACCATGTAAGTAAACCATTCTCAGTACTTCATTCTAAGATCTGGGTCGCCTCGCTCACTGCGTGTAGCAATCGTGGGATGTAGCACTTCCACTTTGCTGTCTTCAAAGTGGTGAGCGAGTGAATTGTTGTAACACACGACGGGAGTTAGCTCGACTTGTTACTGTTACAGGTCGTCCAGATAGTTGATTGTGTACATCTTTAACACAGCCTTCGGCTTCAAATTTGTCTCGAATGCGACGAATCGTTAAACGTGTCGGTGGCTCTGTGTGATACTCATTTCGCCATTGCCGTTGAACCTCATTAATGTTTTCGTACTTAAAACACCACTTCAGAACTGACTTCCTTTCATCGAATGTAAACCTTGCGCCCGCCATGTTTACTCGAGTAACTAGGTGCAACTAAATGGCTCTGAGCACTATGGGACTTAACATCTGAGCTCATCAGTCCCTAGAAGTTAGAACTACTTAAACCTAACTAACCTGAGGACATCACACACATCCATGCCCGAGGCAGGATTCGAACCTGCGACCGTAGCAGTCCCGCGGTTCCGGACTGAAGCGCCTAGAATCGCTTGGCCATAGGTGCAACTAAGAACAAAACACTGACTATCTGGCGACTGTCATCTGACAAAACAAAACAACGCTTGTGTGGCGATTGCCGGAACTACAAACTATTACATTACCAAAGATGAGACAACTCCGTCAGTTAGTTAGCCAGTTATGGACTTTTAAACAGTGGATACATTTTTTGGACCCCTCTGTATATTGGGTTGGTGCATAAATTCGTAGCGTTTCTCTGTAAGTTTAATGAACACAGCAGATGCACATAACAGAGACTTTAATCATCAATAACATATTCTCCTTCACTATTTACAACAGTCTGCCAACGGTAGGATAACTTTACGATTCCACGACAGTAGAAATCACGTGATTTTGAGGCGAAGATCTCGTCGAGCCATGTTCGCAGTGCATTTTTATCCGGAAAGAAAGTTCGATAGAGAGTGAAAAAGGTGAAAATCCGAGGGCGTGTGATCAGGTGAATAACGTGGGTGCGGAATGACTTCCCAACACAACTCGTGTACAGTGTTTCTTGTCAGTTTCGCCAGAGCTGTTTGTGGGCACGTTAGGGACATGTGATTGCATTGGAGACAACACTGTATCGAGTATAGACTCCTGATGTAAGCTAAACCACGTGCGCTAGTAGACCCCACAGTAAAGGAAATCTAATACTCTTTTGGTAGTGATGGGTCCAGAGGATGGCGGTAATGTGCCGCCGAGACTAGGCGTGTGATAGAATAAAAAAAGTCTAAAGATCAAGCTGTGGTGGTACTTTTTCTCATGTATAAAACTATCTTTTGTGGACGCGCGCATATCTTTGTACGGGGTCTTAACACTTTGTTTTGAACCTTCCCCATTGCATGTAAATGTCGCACGCTGGTGGAATAATCACACTTCTTCACATCTGCCAGTTCTCAAGTACAGCGACGTGGATCATTGTGGATTAATGCGGTTAAAAGATCTACATCAAACCCCCCAAGGTCCTCCTGAACATGACGAGTCACTAATGCCAAAACAATTCTCTTTAAAACGAGAATGGCATTATTCGCATACAAGGCGCAGATGTTTCTGTCTGCTGAACTCAAACTGAAGAATATGATATCGGAAATGTTCCATTTCTCCATTTGGCACTCCATTTTCTAGCGCCTTCAGTTCCATTTACTATCTCCAAATGACAGAACGACAATATCTAAACTGAAATAGCAACAGTGAACTAGAAACAAAAAAATGACAGTCCATAAATAAACCCACAGTAACCGGAATACCAACATGCGCAGCAAAAACGCTACGAATTAATCACCAACTTAATAAATTAAAGAAAAAATGACTATGCAGCGATACACTAACGAAAGTTTTTCAAAAGAAAGCAACGGCATAATTACAAAGTTCTGTTCTGGGAAATTATTCCGCTGATCTTTCAAAGCTCAACTCTAGCGTACAAACATCTGGCCAGACGCTCACTGTTATCGGTCAATAGTCGAAGTAGAGAGGTTATAAAATGTAGACTGGCAATGGCAAGGAAAGCGTTTCTGAAGAAGAGAAATTTGTTAACATCGAGTATTGATTTAAGTGTCAGGAAGTCGTTTCTGAAAGTATTTGTATGGAGTGTAGCCATGTATGGAAGTGAAACATGGACGATAAATAGTTTGGACAAGAAGAGAATAGAAACTTTCGAAATGTGGTGCTACAGAAGAATGCTGAAGATTAGATGGGTAGATCACATAACTAATGAGGAAGTACTGAATAGGATTGGGGAGAAGAGAAGTTTGTGGCACAACTTGACTAGAAGAAGGGATCGGTTGGTAGGACATGTTCTGAGGCATCAAGGGATCACCAATTTAGTATTGGAGGGCAGCGTGGAGGGTAAAAATTGTAGAGGGAGACCAAAAGATGAATACACTAAGCAGATTCAGAAGGATGTAGGCTGCAGTAGGTACTGGGAGATGAAGAAGCTTGCACGGGATAGAGTAGCATGGAGAGCTGCATCAAACCAGTCTCAGGACTGAAGACCACAACAACAACAACATTTATTAATATCCACGATGCATTTCGGAAGCTTAAACGTACATCATCAGGTGAATTTCTGCCGATTAATGTGGCATATATTTGTGTTACGACTGTGAATGGCTGTTAGAGAAAAACAAAATATTTTTTCAGTACATGGCTCACTTTTTTGTGGAGGGCTGTGACTCGAAGGAAGTACGAAAATGCATGGTATCCCACATGTATTAAAGATAAAGTTAGTGAACTGCTAATAGATGTTAACTCTGAAATTATTGGTATATCAGAGCACCACTTAAATAATTTGATAATTCAGAGGCTTCCTTTACCAGGCTACAGATTAGCTGGCTGTTTCTCAAGGAGTTCCTTGCGGGGTGGGGGAGTGGCTCTGTACGTAAAAAACAGTATTTCATTTGAGTCCATAGAAGTATCACGACACTGCACTGAACAGATATTTGAAAGTTGTGCAGCATTAGTTGAATTTAGTGAAACTAAACTTCTAATTGCTGCTGTTTATAGGTCCCCTAACTCCGACTTCAGAGCATTTTTGCTTAAGCTAGAGAGGGTTCTTGATTCACTTTGTAGGAAGTACCAGAAAGTAGTTATATGTGGTGACTTCAGTATTAATTTTGTACATGATTGTGCAAGAAAAAGGATGTTGGTAGATTCCTAAATTCATATGATCTGATGCAAACTGCGTTTTTTCCAACTAGGGTGCAGGGGAACAGTAGCACAGTCATAGACAATATTTTTATTCATTCTTCATTACTAGATGGGCATTCTGTTAGTAAAAGGGTGAATGGCCTTTCAGACCATGATGCACAAATTTTAACACTAAAAGGTTTTTGTACTTAAACCAATGTCGTATTTAATTACAAACTACGTAGAAAACTTAATCCAACAACAATAGAGAGTTTTTCAAAACTTGTGAAGGAACAAGAGTGGCAAGATGTTTATAGTGCCGATAATATAGATGATAAATACAATGCTTTCCATAACACATTTCTCATGCTCTTTGAGAGTTGCTTTCCATTAGAACATTCTAAACGGGGTACTAGCAGTAATGGACAGCCCGGTTGGCTGACTAGTGGGTAAGGATATCATATAGAACAACGCGGGAATTATATCAAAATGTTAGAAGTAGTCACAATAAAGCTACAGTAGCCCATTACAAACAGTATTGTAAATTTTTAAAAATGTTAAAAATTTTTTTTAAATGTTAAAAATGTTATCAGCCAGGCAAAAAGTATGTGGTATGCAAATAGAATAGCTAATTCACAGGATAAAATTAAAGCCATATAGTCAGTTGTGAAGGAAGTGTCTGGTCAGCAGCACAAGGTTGATGATATAAAGTCAGTTCGCAGTAATAATATTTCTGTTACTGATAAATCAGATATATGTACAGTATTTAACAACCATTTTCTGAGCATTGCTGGTGAATTAAATAAAAATTTAGTTTCTACAGGAAATCATATAAATTTCTTAGCAAATGCCTTTCCGAGATTGACGACTGAAATACTCCCATGTGATACAGACAAGAGGGAGATTGAGTCAATAATTAAATCACTGAAGACTAAGGACTCTCATGGTTATGATGGAGTGTCTAGTAGAATATTAAAGTGCTGCACATGTTAGCCCTGTATTTAGCCATATTTGTAATTTTTCCTTTAGGAATGGTCAGTTTCCTGAGCGATTAAAGTACTCAGTAGTAAAGCCGCTTTATAAAAAGGGAAAAAGGGATAATGTAGATAATTTTATACCTATTTATATGCCATCAGTGTTTGCGAAACTTATCGAAAAGGCTGTGTACGTAAGGTTAATTGATCATTTTATATCACACGATTTGCTATCAAATGTACAGTTCGGCTTTAAAAGTCGTTTGACAACTGAAAATGCTATATTCTCTTTTCTCTGTGAGGTACTGGATGGGCTAAACAAAAAGTTTCGAACGCTTGGCGTATTTTTTGATTTAACAAAGGCATTTGACTGTGTTGATCTCACAATATTGCTCCAGAAGTTGGACCATTACGGAATAAGGGGGGTGGCTCACAATTGGTTCACCTCTTACTTTAGCAACAGGCAGCAAAAGGTCATTATTCACAATGTTGATAACGGCTGTGATGTGGGGTACTGTCAAGTGGGGGGTGCCCCAGGGATCAGTGTTGGGGCTGCTCCTGTTCCTTATTTATATAAATGATATGCCCTCTAGTATTATGGGTAACTCTAAAATATTTCTGTTTGCTGATGACACTAGCTTGGTAGTAAAGGATGTTGTGTGCAACATTGACTCGGTTTCAAGTAGTGCAGTACATGACCTCAGTTCATGGCTTGTAGAAAATCACAGTAAGACTCAGTTTTTACAGTTTCTAACACACAATTCAACAAAACCTGACGTTTTAATCTCACAGAACGGGCATATGATTAGTGAAACTGAACAGTTCAAATTCCTAGGTGTTCAGATAGATAGTAAGATGTCGTGGAAAGCCCACGTTCAGGGTCTTGTTCAAAGATTTAATACTGCCATTTTCACTATTCGAACGGTATCGAAAGTGAGTGATACTTCGACTTGTAAATTAGTCTACCTTGCTTATTTTCATTCACTTATGCGTATGGTATTATGTTTTGGGGTAACTCTTCCCATTCTAGAAGGATATTTTTGGCTCAGAAACGGGCGGTTCGGGCAATAAGTGGTGTGACTTCACGAACCTCTTGTCGACCTCTGTTGTATTTTAACATTGGCCTCTCAATATGTATATTCCTTATTGTCGATTCTTGTTACCAATATTAGTTTATTTCCAACAATAAGCAGCTTTCACTCGGTTAATACTCGGCAGAAATCAAACCTCCATTTGGATCGGACTTCCTTAACTCTTGTGCAAAAAGGTGTGCAGTATACTGCTGCATCCATTTTCAATAAGCTGCCACTCGAATTCAAAAATCTTAGCAGTAATCCACGCGCTTTCAAATCGAAACTGAAGAGTTTCCCCATGGGTCACTCCTTCTATTCTGTCGAGGAGTTCCTTGAAAAATTAAGCTGATTCTCATTGTATTGCTGATAGCGTTTGCTTAAACTTATGGACTGATTTTCTTTCAGGTTCATGAACATTTATTTTTATCTGTTATTACTTTTATGTTTTAAGTTCATGTGCCGACACGTTCCATGACCTTGGAGATTTGCTCCTCAATTTGGTCCTACGGAACTTGACATGTAAATAAATAAATAAAAATAAATAAATGGAACCGGTGCACTTCAGGCCCGAGATTCAAGTAACAATGAACTAACTAAAAGGGAATGGACAGTAGAAATATTAAAAATATATAGTTACCTGTTTATAGGAGATGCTGGAACTGGTGAGCATCGGCATTTCGAGACCGTGTTGCCACTTCATAAGCAATTCGACTAGATTTTATTAGTACGCGAGCACCGCTTTTATGTGGGGCACTCTGTGTAAATACGACAGTAAAAATAAAAGTAAAACTACTTCCAGTGATTGGGAACGGTAAACTTGTTCTGTCGCGCGGGATTAGCCGAGCGGTCAGGCGCTGCGGTCATGGACTGTGCGGCTGGTCCCGGCGGAGGTTCGAGTCCTCCTTCGGCCATGGGTGTGTGTGTTTGTCCTTAGGATAATTTAGGTTAAGTAGTGTGTAAGCTTAGGGACTGATGACCTTAGCAGTTAAGTCCCATAAAATTTCACACACATTTGAACATTTTTGTTGTTGTTTTATTCGATATTAGTAAGTCATAATGTGTGTGTGTGTGTGTGTGTGTGCGTGTGTTTGAATTCCTAAAGGACCAAACTGCTGAGGTCATCGGCACCTAGACTTACACACTATTTAAACTAACTTACGCTAAGAACAACACACACATTGATGCTCGAGGGAGGAATCGAACCTCCGGCGGGAGGGGCCGCATAATCCGTGACATGGCGCCTCAAACCGCCCGGCTACCCCGTTCGGCAACAGTCACTGTAAAGCGTAAACCAAAATGTTCGCATTTAAAGCTCCTTTGGCAGTAATTTGTGAAACGATAACTACAGTATATCCACAGGGCTGGGACCTGTCACTGTAGATGCCAACATTAATGGAGTTCGTCATTATGATCCTATGGGTAAAAGAAGAACATACTGTTGGGAAGTTTGTACGCGCAATTCCGTGCGTTTCAGAATTCCCTTCACCTTTGCCCGAGGATCTGCCCTTTTACGTTTCTGAAAGGCTTGCTGGTTTCGTTGCCAAAAATTACTGTTCCCGCAATAATGAAACAATCTTACAGCTCTTTTAACTTAGAAAAGAGTTAATAGTTTTATCGGGCTAGTACAATTATCACGATAATACAGTTCATTGGAAGTAGCATGTTTTCCTTTGACAGCACATCTAGAGCCATATTTCTCTACCCTGGAAATGAACTCTCATTTTAAAATTATACACGTACGTCAACGTTGAGAGAAAAAAACTGTAAATTCAATGTTTTAATTTTCAGTAACTATCAGTTACCAAGATAAGTAAACTGCTGCTCTCAGATCAATGACATTCTTACATGGGAACGAGGAAACCGCCAATTTTCACGATATTTTTGAAGACAGCCAATTTCTTGTTAGGTCACTATTTATTTTTTGCATAATCGTTATCGATATAACTGTGAGGCTCTAGCTGTGAGGGGTCTTGCAACACTTTTTTTGCGAGGGGGGCGGGAATTCAAGGGTTAGCAGCATTCAATAGAAAATAATAATGCTATGAATTATGAGTGCATGATCGTGCAACATTATTAAAACATGTAATAGACGACTGAGTTAAAATAATGTAAATTTTCACACATTTCAAGAATGCCATCGTCGGAGTTGTACTTTATTAAACAATATTTCACGTATTATGGCACGTTTTATTTACGCCTTTTGTTCCTCTTTGTTCTGCTGTGCATTATTATAAATCTGCGACACTATATTGTCGATAGAGAGTCGTTGCTTTACATTGTCAACAAAGCTCGGCTAGAAACGGATTACTGATATACGCCAGCACCAAACGACGTAGGCTGCGAAATATTCGGACAATCAGAACACTTCCAAAGCCTGATAGTTATCTGTCTGGTTTAAGGTAAGTGATGATTTAGTCCACTTAGCGATTTTAACTTTATATTGGTTGTTACATCGCCAACAGCTTTACTGCAGTGCTAAGACTAATTCCCGTCAGATAACAGCAGTGAAGCGCTGGCGGGCTCGGCTAGTACTTGGATTGATAACCGTTCGGCTCCACCGAGCGCTGTTGATTAGCGGGGTTCTCTCAGCCCCTATGAGACCAATTGAGGACCTACTCGATCTGATACACTGACCGCGGCCGGGAGAGAAGCGTGCTGACCCCATGCCCTTCATTATACGCAACTTGTGACGCCTATGAGCTGAGAATGACACGGCTTTCGGTGGGTATCATTGGGGCTTTTGTGCGTGTTCGGATGGACTTTAGTTTTTTTCGATTCGCATTCACTGAAGAGCCAAAAACGCTGGTACAGCTGCCTAATACTGTGTAGGGCCCTCGCGAGCACGCAGAAGAGCCGCAACTCGACCAATGTCTGAAGTAGTGCTAGAGGGAACTGACACCATGAATCCTGCAGGGCTGTCCACAAATCCGTAAGAGGACGATGGGGTGGAGATCTCTTCTGAACAGCACGTTGCAAGGCATCCCAGATATACTCAATAATGTTCATGTCTCGGGAATCTGGTGGGCAGCGGACGTGTTTAAACTCAGAAGAGTGTTCCAGGAGCCACTCTGTAGCCATTCTGGACGTGTGGGGACTCGCATTGTCCTGCTGGAATTGCCAAAGTTCGTCGGAATGCACAATGGACATGAATGGATGCAGGTGATCAGACAGGATGCTTGCGTACGTGTCATCTGTCAGAATCGTATCCAGACGTATCATGGGTTCCATAACACTTCAGCTGCACACGGGCCACACCATTACAGAGCCTCCATTAGTTTGAACAGTCTCCTGCTGACATGCAGGGTTCATGGTTTCATGAGATTGTCTCCATACCCGCACACGTCCATGCAGTCGATACAATTTGAAACGAGACTCATACGACTAGGCAACGTGATTCCAGTCACCGACAGTCCAATGTCGACGATGACGGACCCAGGCGAGACGCAAAGCTTTGTGTCGTGCATTCATCAAGGGTTCACATGTGGGTCTTCGGCTCCGAAAGCCCACACTGATAATGGTTCGCACGCTGACACTTGTTGATGGCCATGTATTGAAATCTGCAGCAATTTGCAGAAGGCTTGCACCTTTGTTACGCTGAACGATTCTCTTCAGTCGTCGTTGGTCCCGTTCTTGCAGGATCTTTTTCCGACCGCAGCGATGTTGGAGATTTGATGTTGTACCGGATTCCTGATATTCACGGTACACTCGTGAAATGGTCGTATGGGAAACATCACGTTCAAACTCACTTAAATCTTGATAATCTGCCACTGCAGCAGCTGTACCCGATCCAACAACTGCGACATACACTTGTTTTATATACACTCCTGGAAATAGAAATAAGAACACCGTGAATTCATTGTCCCAGGAAGGGGAAACTTTATTGACACATTCCTGGGGTCAGATACATCACATGATCACACTGACAGAACCACAGGCACATTGACACAGGCAACAGAGCATGCACAATGTCGGCACTAGTACAGTGTATATCCACCTTTCGCAGCAATGCAGGCTGCTATTCTCCCATGGAGACGATCGTAGAGATGCTGGATGTAGTCCTGTGGAACGGCTTGCCATGCCATTTCCACCTGGCGCCTCAGTTGGACCAGCGTTCGTGCTGGACGTGCAGACCGCGTGAGACGACGCTTCATCCAGTCCCAAACATGCTCAATGGGGGACAGATCCGGAGATCTTGCTGGCCAGGGTAGTTGACTTACACCTTCTAGAGCACGTTGGGTGGCACGGGATACATGCGGACGTGCATTGTCCTGTTGGAACAGCAAGTTCCCTTGCCGGTCTAGGAATGGTAGAACGATGGGTTCGATGACGGTTTGGATGTACCGTGCACTATTCAGTGTCCCCTCGACGATCACCAGTGGTGTACGGCCAGTGTAGGAGATCGCTCCCCACACCATGATGCCGGGTGTTGGCCCTGTGTGCCTCGGTCGTATGCAGTCCTGATTGTGGCGCTCACCTGCACGGCGCCAAACACGCATACGACCATCATTGGCACCAAGGCAGAAGCGACTCTCATCGCTGAAGACGACACGTCTCCATTCGTCCCTCCATTCACGCCTGTCGCGACACCACTGGAGGCGGGCTGCACGATGTTGGGGCGTGAGCGGAAGACGGCCTAACGGTGTGCGGGACCGTAGCCCAGCTTCATGGAGACGGTTGCGAATGGTCCTCGCCGATACCCCAGGAGCAACAGTGTCCCTAATTTGCTGGGAAGTGGCGGTGCGGTCCCCTACGGCACTGCGTAGGATCCTACGGTCTTGGCGTGCATCCGTGCGTCGCTGCGATCCGGTCCCAGGTCGACGGGCACGTGCACCTTCCGCCGACCACTGGCGACAACATCGATGTACTGTGGAGACCTCACGCCCCACGTGTTGAGAAATTCGGCGGTACGTCCACCCGGCCTCCCGCATGCCCACTGTACGCCCTCGCTCAAAGTCCGTCAGCTGCACATACGGTTCACGTCCACGCTGTCGCGGCATGCTACCAGTGTTAAAGACTGCGATGGAGCTCCGTATGCCACGGCAAACTGGCTGACACTGACGGCGGCGGTGCACAAATGCTGCGCAGCTAGCGCCATTCGACGGCCAACACCGCGGTTCCTGGTGTGTCCGCTGTGCCGTGCGTGTGATCATTGCTTGTACAGCCCTCTCGCAGTGTCCGGAGCAAGTATGGTGGGTCTGACACACCGGTGTCAATGTGTTCTTTTTTCCATTTCCAGGAGTGTAGGTGATGCCAATCGCAGCGTCGTATTCTGTTTACACATCTGTGTATTTGAATACGCATGCCTATACCAGTTCTTTGGCGCTTCAGTGTGTAAACGACGTGGAAGCTTGTTCATCACGCGGCTTCATAATTTTAAACGTTTATTTCAAAAAAATATTTGGGTGAGCTGCAACAGTATGAGGCACTGCATGGGAGAGGAGGCTGTTACTTACCAGAGCGCTGAGAAACTAGGCGCAAGCGACCTGAGGTCTCCGGAAATGCAGCAGCTAGTGCGGCCAATTATCTAGGATTGCGCCTCTATTTGAAGTCCTTATTAAGAGGGTACGAAAACACAAAGCAGACGAATCCAGGGAAGCGCTACCAGGATCGTAATGGGTCGGTGTAGCCCTTGCGAAAGTGTTAGAGAAATGCTGGAGGAACATAAATGGGAAGCCTTGGAAGAAGCGCCATGTAGTTCTCGCGAAACCCTGTTTGGTAAACAGCTAAAGAAGACTGTGCGACCATCGTGGTGCCACCATCGTAAATCTTGCATAGGTATAAGAGACATAAGTGCACACTTAGAGGTACGTAGACCTTTTTTTTCATAAGTGCACACTTAAAGGTACGTAGACTTTTTTTTTTCCCTTCGCTGAATACTCGAGTAGAACAGGAAAGAAAATCGACAATACTGCTACAGTGTAGCGCTGTTGTGCTTTTGCACAGTGGCTTGCGGAGTGTATAGGATATTTGTTTTCACTTGACAGAAACTTATTCATTGCAGAAAATAGAAGTTTTAGGTGAAAAGTTAATATTAGTAAAGGGGACGTATGTGTGCTACAATTGGCCACCCCCTAGCCACCCATCCTGCATGGGCAGGGTCAACTTATTGTTTTCAAACGGGGAATCCCCATTTTTATTGCATATTCGAATTCTACGGCAAAAATACTTACGGTTTACTCAAACCATTGTTTTCCATTAGTGGTAGATGGCGCAGTAAACGACAAATGTCAAGTGTGCCTGTTTTTGTATTTAAGAACCGACGCATTTGATTCTACATTTCATTTATCATGTAAGTGTAAACCTTTCGTTCGAACGGTTGACATTTATGTTCGAGATTTACTTTGGTGTTGCAGATTTGATTGTACGCTAAAGATAAAATGGCTGTAAATGACATTTCTGGCAAATTGGCTACTTGTGTGGTAACGTAGTCTTCTGTTCCCTACGAGGTTGATTGCGTTGAGTCCCCAAATCATCGGAATACTTGATTCCTGTGGCCGTCCTGGAAAACCACCATTAGGGTGATTGATTTCGGTGCGTTTTCAGCCAACTGCCGTTAACTCTCGCGCTGGCCGCTTCGCGGCTACTTGCGGAATGCAAACCACTGCTATTATACGAGGGTGGTTTGAAAAGTTCTCGGAATCACGACGAGAGGTCAACGCTAGCGCAACGAGTGATCATATGATATTCATTGGACTGTTGCCTGTAAACACGTGCCACGTCAGTTCTCTTGGAAGAGAGCTGTGGCGGTGACGTGGCTCTGTTGTTCCCGTGTGGTGATTTGTGAAGATATAAAAAATCAAGATTCAAGCAGTGATTAAGTAATTCGTAAAGAAAGGTATGAAAGAAAAGAACATTCATGCCGATTTCCAGAATACACTGGGGGACTCTGCTTCTTCATATACAACTGTTGCTAAGTGGATAAATGAATTTAAATTTGGCCGGAAGAGCTTAGATGATGATCCGTGCAGTGTTCGGCCAAGTTGTATCACTACTCCATAAATCATTGCCAAAGTGCACAAAATGGTTATGAAGGATCGCCGATTGAAAGTGCATGAAATTGCTCACGCTTGCTAGATGTCATCTGAAAGGGTATATTTTATTTATTTATTTTTCCGTCGGACCAAATTAAGGAGAAGTCTCCATGGTCATGGAACGAGTCAATACATGAAATTATAACACGATAGTAGAAACAGATAAAATGAAATATAAAAAAAAACATTTTCAGGTGACAAGTCTTAAGTTTAAATAAAGAAAATCAACAATGTAACACTGGAATTTGCTTAATTTTTTAGGTCTTCCAGGAGCTCCTCGACAGAATAGAAGGAGTGAGCCATGAGGAAACTCTTCAGTTTAGACTTAAAAGAGTTTGGGCTACTGCTAAGAATTTTGAGTTCTTGTGGTAGCATATTGAAAATGGATGCAGCAGAATACTGCACATTTTAACTGAAGAATTAGAAATGAAAAAATTATCTGCAAGATGGGTGCCGCGACTCTTGACGCTGGATCAAAAACGCATGAGAATGGACATATCGGAACAATGTTTGGCCCGTTTAAGGAGAAACGAACAAGTTTTTTTGCGCCAGTGTGTGACCACAGATGAAACTTGGGTGCACTATTATACCCCAGAGACAAAACAACAGTCAAAGCAGTGGAAACATGCTGATTCTCCGCCAACAAAGAAAGCAAAAACAATTCCTTCGGCAGAAAGGCCATGGCACCAGTGTTTTGAGATGCGAAGGGGATTCTGTTTGTAGATTATCTCCCCACTGGGCTAACAATTACTGGAGAATACAATGCTCAAGTCCTGGACAAATTGCAACAAAAGATACGCGAGAAGAGGCCAGGATTAGCAAGGAAGAAAGCCATCTTGCATCAAGACAATGCGCGCCCGCACACTTGTGCCGTCGCCATAGCAAAACTACACGAACTAAGGTATAAATTGTTGCCACACCCGTCTTGTTCACCTGTTATGGCTCCGTCAGACTTCCATTTCTTCCCAAAGCTGAAATTTTTCTTGGTGGACGAAGATTCACTTCAAACGAAGAATTGATAGCTTGAGTTGACAACTATTTTGCAGGCCTGGAGGAAACTCATTTTCGAGATGGAATCAAGTCACTGGAACATCGTTGGACCGAATGCATTAATCCACAAGGAGACTACATTGTAAAATAAAAAAGTTTCAATGATGTAAGTACATTTTTTCTATTCCGTTCCGAGAACTTTTCAAACCACACTCGTAATAAGGTGAAATGTCCATGAAGCGATAGTGGCAGTCGCACCTGCTCTGGATATTCTCCGAAATCAAGCACCCTAATGGTGAGAGGCAAGGGGACTCACCGAAATCAAGTACCTCAGTGGTGAAAAGCGAGGGGACTATCACATCCACATCGTTGTTCCAGGATCGGGCTTAACGTTGTTTCTAAACAGACACTGAAACGGCTAACCACACTGCATTGCACAATATAATTTGCAACACTGAAGCAAATTTCGAACATAAATATCAACAGTTCGAACACAAAGATTTACATTTACATCGTAAATGAAATGTAAAATCAAATTCGTCGGTTCTTAATTGCAAATACAAGCATACTTGATATTTGTCGATTGCAGCGCTATTTACCACCGATGGAGAACATTAGCTTGGTACACCGTGCGTATTTTTTGCCATAAAATCCGAGTATGCAATAAAAATGGGGCATTCCTATTTGAAAACAAGAATTTTACCCCGCCCACGCAAGAGGGGTGGTTAGAAGGTGGCCAGCTGTAGCAAAGACAGCTGTTCTCTTTACTAACGTTAACTTTTCACCTAGAACATTTATTTCGTACGATGCCAAGTTTTCGAGATATTTATTTGTCTTAAGTTAAAATAAACACTCTGTTTATGGTAGATGTAGTTGCAGACACAAGACAGCACTCGCGTGCACGATAATCTGGCAGTCCTGACACGTTACTGATTAGCCAACTCAATGAATTAACGTTTTCCTTATTAAAAAGGGACACGAAAGATGGAGTATCATTCACTAGTTTCTAGTATACGAATAGTCCGCTCCTGGTAGCTGAGTGGTCAGAGCGACGGAATGTCATGCCTAACGGCCCGGATCCGATTCCCGGCTGGGTCGGAGATTTTCTCCACTCAGGGACTGGGTGTTGTGTTGTCCTTATCATGATCATTTCATCCCCATCGACACGCAGGTCGCCGAAGTGGCGTCAACTCGAAAGACTTGCACCAGGAGAACGGTCTACCCAACGGGAGACCCTAGCCACACGGCATTTATTTTAGTGTATGAATAGACACAATAAAAGCCAACTATGCTGACTAGTTTTAGTGCCTTGACTAATTTTAATTTTGAAGATCTGATCTACATTTACATCCACATCTACTTGGATACTCTGCAAATCACATTTAAGTGCCTGACAGAGGGTTCATCGAACCACCTTCACAATTCTCTATTATTCCTATCTCGTACAGCGCGCGGAAAGAACGAACACCTGCATCTTTCCGTGCGAGCTCTGATTTCCCTTATTTTATCATGCTGAGGGTTTCGCCCTATGTAGGTCGGCGTCAACAAAATATTTTCGCATTCGCATTCGGAGGAGAAAGTTGGTGACTGAAATTTAGTGAGAAGATTCCACCGGAACGAAAAACGCCTTTGTTTTAATGATGTCCACCCCCAAATCCTGTATCATTTTAGTGACACTCTCTCCCCTATTTCGCGATAAAACAAAACGTGCTGCCCTTCTCTGACCTTTTCCGATGTACTCCGTCAATCCTATCTGGTAAGGACCCCCCACACCGCGCAGCAGTATTCTAAAAGGGGACAGACAAGCATAGTGTAGGCTTTCTCTTTCGTAGATCTGTTACATTTTCTAACTGTCATGCCAATAAAACGCAGTCTTTAGTTAGCCTTCCCCAAAACATTTTCTGAGTGTTCCTTCCAATTTTCTTTACTGATTACCAGTTTCGACCGACTGACGAGCCATCTTCAGATTAATCTAAAATGATGTTCAGTATATGACAATCGGAGTAGGTCAATTAACATAACCAACTACGATTTTTCATTTTAGATCGACTTAGCTCTAGGAACACGACGATGTGTAATGATTGTCGCACACTAAAAAACATTTTATATAGATCTGAAGATGGCTCGTCAGTGAGCCGAAACCAACAATCAACAGAGGAAAGTTACTATCTTGGTGTAAGACTTTTACCCGCACGTTTTATTTCACGCAAGGTTGAGAAAAGGTTAATTTACGTTCAACATGCTGTACACTATCTGATCAAAAGTATCTGAACACCTATTAGTGGACACTAATCAGTGTGTGTCGACACTTCGCCTCTATGACGGCTTGAACTAACCTGGGAAAATTTTCAGCGAACTGTCTGATTGTCTATGGAGGAATGACAGCCCGTTCTTCTTCAAGGACGCGAAACCAGGGAAGTTTTGTTGGACACTGGGATCTGGAGCGAGGTCGATGTTCTAAATCATTCCAAACGTGTTCCGTCGGGATCAGGTCGTGACTCTCGGCAGGCCAGTCCACTTCTGTATCAGAAGTCCACAACCACTGCCTCACTGATGGTGGTTTATGACTGGATACAATGACGTGCTGATGCAGTCATCGTCTCCGAACTGTTCCACTACTGTAGCAGTGTACACTGCTATAAAATGTCTTCATATCTTTCTGCATTTAGCGTTTTCTTAAGCGCAATAAGGGGACTACAGCGCACTTGACTGCAGACAACGTTCTCCAGGCATCCACCAAACAAAACCCTTTCCATCTGATTGTCACAGGACATAACGTGAGCCATCACTCCAAATTACTAGTTCCCAGTCATCCACACTAAACTGTAATGCCTTTCACACCACCATAAGTGTCCCTTAGAACTGACTGCGGAAACGTGTAGCCTATGAGGATCTGCTCGACCATCGTACACCGTTCTTTTTATCTCCCTGCTCACAGCCTCTGCGCTAGCTAGGTCGCTGGTAGCAAATTGGAACTCACGGGTGATTGGTTCCACACATTTCATACGAATTTTCAAAACCATCTTCCGCAATGCCTGTTCGTCAGTACAGAGATCTGTCTGGTCTCGGTTCAACTGTGGTTTTTCCTTCGCGTTACCACTTCACAGTCGCATCACCAACAGTCAACTTGGGCAGCTTTAGAAAGGTTGAAATGGTGCTGATGGATCTGTGACTCATGTGACATCCAAGGACCAGTTCACGTTCTAAGTCACTGACTCTACTGACCGACCCCTTCTGCTAATGCATGCTCTCTGCTGACAACACAACACTCCACGCCTCCTTTTACACTAACACGTCCACCTCTTGCGGCATCTATACTACTGGCCATTAAAATTGCTACACCAAGAAAAAATGCAGATGATAAACGGGTATTCATTGGACATATATATTGTACTAGAACTGACATGTGATTACATTATCACGCAATTTGGGTGCATAGAACCCGAGAAATCAGTACCCAGAACAACCACCCCTGGGCGTAATAACGGCCTTGATACGCCTGGGCATTGAGTCAAACAGAGCTTGGATGGCGTGTAGAGGTACAGCTGCCCATGCAGCTTCCACACGATACCACAGTTCATCAAGAGTAGTGACTGGCGCATTGTGACGAGCCAGTTGCTCGGCCACCATTGACCAGACGTTTTCTGTTGGTGAGAGATCTGGAGAATGTGCTGGCCAGGGCAGTAGTCGAACATTTTCTGTATCCAGAAAGGCCCGTACAGGACCTGCAACATGCGGTCGTGTATTATCCTGCTGAAATGTAGGGTTTCGCAGGGATCGAATGAAGGGTAGAGCCACGGGTCGTAACACACCTGAAATGTAACGTCCACTGTTCAAAGTGCCGTCAATGCGAACAAGAGGTGACCGAGACGTGTAACCAATGGCACCCCATACCATCACGCCGCGTGATACGCCAGTATGGCGATGACGAATACACGCTTCCAATGTGCGTTCACCGCGATGTCGCCAGACACGGATGCGACCATCATGATGCTGTAAACAGAATCTGGACTCATCCGAAAAAATGACGTTTTGCCATTCGTCCACCGAGGTTCGTCGTTGAGTACACCATCGCAGGCGCTCCTGTCTGTGATGCAGCGTCAAGGGTAACCGCAGCCATGGTCTCCGAGCTGATAGTCCATGCTGCTGCAAACGACGTCGAAGTGTTCGTGCAGATAGTTGTTGTCGTGCAAACGTCCCCATCTGTTGACTCAGGGATCGTGACGTGGCTGCACGATCCGTTACAGCCATGCGGATAAGATGCCTGTCATCTCGACTGCTAGTGATACAAGGCCGTTGGGATCTATCACGGCGGTTCGTATTACCCTTCTGAACCCACCGATTCCATATTCTGCTAACAGTCATTGGATCTCGACCAACGAGAGCAGCAATGTCGCGATACGATACACTGCATTCGCTATAGGCTACAACCCGACCTTTATCAAAGTCCAAAACGTGATGGTACGCATTTCTCCTCCTTAGACGAGGCATCACAACAACGCTTCACCAGGCAACGCCGGCTAACTGCTGTTTGTGTATGAGAAACCGGTTGGAAACTTTCCTCATGTCAGCACGTTGTAGGTCTCGCCACCAGCGCCAACCTTGTGTGAATGCTCTGGAAAGCTAATCATTTGCATATCAGAGCATCTTCTTCCTGTCGGTTAAATTTCGCGTCTGTAGCACGTCATCTTCGTGGTGTAGCAAGTTTAATGGCCAGTAGTGTAGTAATCAATCCCGCATTATACAGAGGTTGGAAATTTAGTGTAATGTTTCTAAACTCGTGTTTGTAAGCTTCTAGTTGGTATCTGAGAAATATGTAAAATTCATCTTGATATCGAAAGATGTAAATATCAGTGCGACAGAACTGTGTTAAAACTAAATTTTGAACGGAAGTATGTGAAGCTCACGCTACACGAAGCGAAATGCAGACTAGCAGGTACATCAAACAATTCGCCTGCGAGGGATCAATCCGTATTCAATGAAATTTACATATGCTGCCTGACAGCAAAAGAAATGACTCAGATTACAATATTGGCCCTGAATATAGCTAGTCTTTATCTTAGTCTTGTAAGTAATCACTGTACCAGAACCGTTATTGTAATTAAACAGCAAATGAAGATAAAAATTAACGCTTCTGACTCTCTGATAAAACTGCTTGAAAATTCGCAAGACAGCACTTTATTGAGCTCTGCTACTGGTATTAAGCCTCTGAATTGATATTTTTTTCACAGATAACAGTCTGATAATCACTGTATGTTGCAATGGTCATGAACTTTGATGGCAATTAAATCTATTAGCATAGTTGTGCGCACGGAATGCTCGTCTGCTCTGCAACCTCTCACTATTAGGAATATATTGAGACTGTCAAAAATCAAATTTCAGTTCCCGTACTTGCGATGTACAATGCACGACGGTATATTGCCACGTTTCATAAAATTGGTTCTCAGTACACAACTCGCTATGTGAAATGCGAGGATGCAAAGACAGTCATCAAAGTAAATGAACACTGGGAACGAATCTTAACGAATGGTAAAAGAGAACAAAGACTCCCAAGTTTAACTATCCTTCATTAGGCCATGACAACAATACATCCTCTTCATAAAGTTCTCACACCTAGACAAATTAGTAAAGTTTTTCATAATGACCTTATTGTATAGAAGTGCTTTCCTTGACACTAGTTTCAACTATAAGACAATACCATATGTTGCAATATAAAATTTATACTGCAAACTTCAGCCATACGCAATGTTCTATCAGTAAGAAACTATACAGTTACAAAAATATAGAAAAACTGGATTATCTTAAAATAATCCCATTGACATTCTTGAATCCGTATTATCTCATTTCCAGAAAATTTTTCCTCAAAACATATTATTACGAATTCATTGTTCTGCTTCCTCCACTACATGGCTGGCCTGCCTCCAGCCTTTTCAATCCAAGTACAAAGCCATCTGTTCACACACACTACGCGCTGCTACTCTCTTCAAAATTAAGTAACGTCTCTGACCAACATCTGTGGTCTCAGTCTCAAAAACAGACTTACGAAGAATATGATTATATCGATACTACAGAGTTTAGTACATTTATCAGATTCATAACCCCATTCACATTGATGGCGAAAATTGCCTGAAAATCGTCGTCACAAATAGGGCAGTCCCCTTTCAAGGTGATCGGAGAATTTTGATCAGATAGTGCATGTGAAACTTTCCTGTGTGCCCGCGAAAGGCAAAGGTCCCGTCGAGTCTCGGTCCAGCACACAGTTTTAATCTGTCAGGAAAGTTTCATATCAGCGCACACTCCGCTGCAGAGTGAAAATCTCATTCTGTAAACATCCCCCAGGCTGTGGGTAAGCCATGTTTCCTCAATATCCTTTCTTCCAGGAGTGCTAGTTCTGCTAGGATCGCAGGAGAGCTTCTGTGAAGTTTGGAAAGTAGGAGACGAGGTACTGACAGAAGTAAAGCTGTGAGGACGGGACGTGAGTCGTGCTTGGGTAGCTCAGATGGTAGAGCACTTGCCCGCGGAAGGCAAAGGTCCCGAGTTCGAGTCTCGGTCCGGCACAGTTTTAACCTGTCAGGAAAATTTCATAACAGCGCACACTCCGCTGCAGAGTGAAAATATCATTCTAGATAGTGTATGTGACTGCTTCTTCTGCAAAACAGCTCGAAGTGTGATATAACGTCCGTCACAGCTCGTCGCATGGCACTTTCGTTGTTCTGCAGACTTGAGCGATCTTTTGATTTAAAGGACGCTAGTATTCAGAATGATGAATTACACAATCAAGAAGTAGCAAATTGGCCGAAGAACTATCATTCCTAAATCGGACAGTATTAGAAATTCTCTCTTAAAACCAAGGAAAAATCTGTTCAAGACTTATCCTGAAAATATAAGTTCCTGGTTTGACTTGCAGGACCGTTCTATAAATTCTCCTGAGATGTAAGCGAGTGCCATTACAACGCAAAAGGATCCTGAGTCCAATGTAACCGATTACTGTGGTTTTCCAAAGAGGCAAGAGAGTCGCAGACGCCACAACTAACGAACATGAACGTTTGTCGCTACTGACGGTCTGAGGTGGTGGGGTTGTTCCGTTATTCTGCACAACGGATTAATCTGAGATGTACCCTTTGCCCAGTGGTTCCTGCAAGATGCAATTTCCACCCCCACACTACTACAGAAGTCAGACAGACGCTCCTAACGTTCTAAAGAGAAATGCCTGAAAAACTTTCAGCAATAAATTTCTTCTGGAGTCGTCCGCTGTAAGGAAAGGACACAAAAATTCACAAAATTTCTTACATAACTAGTGGGATACTTGGGTACTGGAGTAGTGCTAGTTAGTGTAAGAAATACATGAAACTAACGAAAATTATTATTTATTTTGCAAAAATTCTGAGAAATCACAATGACACTTTTAGTTATGAATTGAATAAGTTATATCCTGGTTCTCTTCGGAATGTGAAGTTACCTTTCAACGATAGGATTCGCTAATGAACTTTCTACACAAGGTTTAAGATGGTTGTTAACTTGGCAGAATGGCTGGGAGGCGCGCCTACTCAACTTGAATAATTATCCTTTAGAATGTTGCTAGGTACGGTCGAGGCTGTCGCGTGTGAAATGCAGTGAAGTGTACTGTTGTGGAGGAAATATGGGGCTCGCAATAGCTGTAGCGCACAATACCGTAAGCGGCGATGACTGCTGTCTGCACCGCTCGCTGCTGACAAATAAGGTAACTCTCGTTCTGTCTGGATTGACCTTCGCCAATCAAACTCTCCCTACGCCTTGATGAAGTCAAGGATTCCTATTCACCCCTAGCCTAACTATTGGCGTGGTACACCGGTCAGATAACCAGTCCACTGCGATGCCATTCAAAATTCGCTTGCAGGCGTTTACCTATAACTCTGTCTGTTCACACCGCACAATAAGTGTGTCGGCCAGCACAGTGAACAATGCTGAATTGCAAGGACTCAATATAGAGTCGCCCTTTGATTCCCTCTCGACAGAGGTGCTCTCCCAGTGAAGTACTGAGGAGAGACTTGTTCCTCGTTCTTTCGAGTCCACATATGAGCGAGCACGCTCTCACTACGTGTTCTCGCTCCAAGAGCAACAACGGAACGGCGCCTCTCCACGCCAGACGTGAAGGGGTATATCTTTCGGTCTCTTCCATTATTCCTTCAGCTCAAGGCGCCAGAAATATCGTCTGCCAATCATCATTGCTCTTCTAATACGGGAGAATGACGTTTCGTTTAAGGCGACCAATCCGGAAGCTTGTAGCTTTGGCGTTTGGCGTTTGCTGTCTCCCTGTGAAAATCTCTGAAACTGAGTGCTATGTGTAAAGAATGCGTAGGCTGGCCGCTCCCACACAATGTAGCGGAATTTGCTTTTAAGCCGAACACGGGGTCGTTCCCCCTTTTCACTTGGGCCCACGCTGTCCGCTACAGGCAGTCACCGGCCGACATGGGCTGGGTCGTCCTCTGAAGGGCCTGGCGTCCCGCTGTGCGGCCTCTCTCCCGAACTAAAAGCCTCTGTGACCGTCGTGTCTGGAATGTATGTGTGCACGCCAGCTTCGAGTATTTCAAACACGTTGCGCTCACTTGTGAATTGCATATCGTTTACATGAATTCACACAACATTGACTTTATCTTATCGAGTTTGGGTTCGAATGAAGCGTCTTGATGTGCGGAACATGATTGTGAGGGCGGAATATGTAAGCACGGAAGGTCAGGAGACCGCGCCATCTTACAATGGCTCTGATTGTTTGCAATAAAATATGAAAACTGCCACCTGTAACTGTTGACAGCTTGCCAGCGTGTGGTTACAGTTATTCATCATTTTCGGCCCCATAAACAGTATTGTCGAAAACGAATAATAAGATAAAAAAACACGAAAAGTCTTTTCTTCCAGAACATCATGCGACCCACAAAAATGTTTTCAGTCCTAAAACCCTCCACACACGGAGCGACTCAAATGAAACCCGCTGCCGATGCCAGTTGGTAACCGGTCGATTGCGAATCACTTCCCGCATACGGCTCCGCGGACGGCGCGACTGCAGATGATTTATCAGTAAATCGTTTGCAACGTGTAGCCAACCAGTTGCCAGCGACTCGAAGTCCGCGTTGCCAAGCGATATGAGTTGTGTCGTGTCATCTAACACAGGTCTGTATTGGTTTAATTTAAAAGGAACAAGCAGATTGTGAATACTAGCTGTATTCAGGAGGACGACGGTTCAGTCCTGCGTCCGGCCATCCTGACTTAGGTTTTCCGTGATTTCCCTAAATCGCTCCAGACATATGCCAGGACGGTTCCTTCGAAAGGGCACGGTCGACTTCCTTCCGCGTCCTTCCCTAATCCGATGAGACCGATGGCCTCGCTGTTTGGTCTCTTCCCCCAAACAACCAAACGCCAACCCCTTTATTGGGGAAGGGGAAAACATTTCATTTCATTCATCTTCCAGGCTACTGCAATAGGGGTTTAATAGAGAAAGTGTGGTGTGAAGTGGGAAAGGAATTCATATGACATGTAGAGTGCGTCCACAATTAAAGTTTCAGTTTCAAAACGCTGAAGAAACAGAACCACTTCTCAGAATGACGTCAAATTTGAACAGCATATTATTGACGCAGGAGGAAACGTCCCGAAAAAAAATCGCAAGTTTCTCCAATAGATGATGCACACAAACAAACGAATGACACACGGCTGTTTCTCAGTTTGTGACCGAGACACAACATAATTGTCTCCATGAAGCATCGCGCGCTGCTGTTACAACTCTCTTACAAGAACGGTGGCTGTGCACCTGTAACCGTGTTAAAGTTCCGGACACTCAGCGGTATAGAAAAAGGGCATTGGTCCAATGTCTGCTAACGGTCTGGAGAAAATGATTACAAAAATCGAAACGAGAGGTTCGTTTCAAATGCAGTGTGGCAGAGGGAGCAAAACAGTTGATCCGACGTCTGTCAAAGATGTGGCCACAGCATTGCAGGAGGGGTCGACCGGTGGTGTGCAAATATGCAGAACACGGGTAACTGCCCGAACGTTGGATATACCTCCGAGCACGGTACATAAGATCCTACGAAACATTCTCCAGTGTTATCCATAAAAAATTACCCAGTTTCAGGAGTTGCTTCCTGCTGAACTGCCAGCAAGTCAGATGTTCGCTCTCGAATTTCTTGTTCGCTTGGGAGTGAAAAACGAACGGCCATGTAACATTCTGCCTACAGACGAAGTCCATATCCATCACTAAGGACATGTAAATACGCAGAATAGAAGAATAGTGACAACGGGAAATCCGCACGCACATCAACCGATATTACTTCACTCAGCCGACCCCATTTACTTTAACACGCTTACAGCTCTACCTATTGATCAAGTTTTCGTTAACTTTTTTTTGTTCCATGACGTTTCTCACCTTGCTTAAATAATATGCCGTTCAAATTTGACGTCATTCTGAGCAGTAGTTCTCTTTCTACAGTGTTTTTGAAACTGGAATTTTAATTATGGGCGCTCTGTATGTAGCATACATACATCTATTGTTTAAGATAAAATTTCCGGCACGTCATTGGGAGCAAACGTACAAAAAACGTAAATCATACGGAAAAATTCTGTTGTATACCTAGCAGCCTATGTCGTTCTGTAGTATTAAAACCACAAATCTCCGATACGCGTAAACACAGTTGTGCTCACACACAAATAATTTAACGAGCGCAAACCACCATCGCTACATGCCCGTGTGCATAAATCTCAAGACATTCGGGTTTTCAAAATAGAAGTATCGCGGCGCTATGGCGCAAGAAATGAAGTGTGCCAAATCACTGTGTAACTGTTTGGTCGTTCTATAAAAAGCTACGAATTTCGAATCTGCCTGTTACAATTCCTCGGCAACAACATACAACCTACAGTTTATGTTTCTTTGGATCTACAAATGACTCCAGAAATTTCTTCGTTTTCAGCCGGCCGCGGTGGTCTCGCGGTTCTAGGCGCGCAGTCCGGAACCGCGCGACTGCTACGGTCGCAGGTTCGAATCCTGCCTCGGGCATGGATGTGTGTGATGTCCTTAGTTTAGTTAGGTTTAAGTAGTTCTAAGTTCTAGGGGACTGATGACCACAGCTGTTAAGCCCCATAGTGCTCAGAGCCATTTTTTTTTCTTCGTTTTCCCATTCGTGTGTAGTAATAATTAGAAAACCACATCTTCCTCTGAGTTTCAATTTGTGTACTCGACACGCAGATTGGAAGAAGAAGATAATCGATGGCGAGACAAAGACCGGTTGCAACCATGACGGACTCTTCCACCGCCAACAATCGACCGTTGCTACCGTTCCGGCAGTAGTGCACTGAAGTAAATTGGAGCTTGCACTTTAAGCGGACAAAACATGACCGGTAAATTTGCCGTCTGCAGTAGCTATGCGACCGATGTTAGCTTTACCGCAGTACTGGCGTCCGTGATTAAATGCGCGTGTACACATACAGCGGGTTTTTCGACCGTAGAGAATTATTTTGTCCAGTGTTAGTTGAGCTTTCGTGAAAGTACACAGTTGTTAACTTTTTTTTTCGCGAACATGAGTAATCTAAATAGAGCTAGTAAAATTTTAATTTCATTAATTCAAGAAACGCCTCTTTTTTTGGGATAAAACCCTCGACATATTCAAGCACCGAGACGCTACCGGAAGCGCTTGGTGTGTAGTATACCTGCTAATTCTTAGTGACATCAATGTGTTGGGCGAAAGAGAGAAAAATGATTGTGGTACGTACGTACTTTTTTATATACACTACTGGCCATTAAAATTGCTACACCAAGAAGAAATGCAGATGATAAACGGGTATTCATTGGACAAATATATTATACTAGAACTGACATCTGGTTACATTTTCACACAATTTGGGTGCATAGATCCTGAGAAATCAGTACCCACAATAACCACCTTTGGCCGTAATAACGGCCTTGATTCGCCTGGGCATTGAGTCAAACAGAGCTTGGATGGCATGTACAGGTAAAGCTGCCCATGCAGTTTCAACACGATACCACAGTTCATCAAGAGTAGTGACTGGCGTATTGTGGCGAGCCAGTTGCTCGGCCACCATTGACCACACTTTTCAATTAGTGAGAGATCTAGAGAATGTGCTGGCCTGGGCAACAGTCGAACATTTTCTGTATTCAGAAAGGCCAGTACAGGACCTGCAACATGCGGTCGTGTATTATCTTGCTGAAATGTAGGGATCGCAAGGATAGAATGAAGGGTAGAGCCACGGGTAGTAACACATCTGAAATGTAACGTCCACTGTTCAAAGTGCCATCAATGCGAACAAGAGGTGACTGAGACGTGCAGCTAATGGCACCCCATACCATCACGCCGGGTGATACGCCAGTATGGCGATGACGAATACACGCTACCAATGTGCGTTCACCGCGATGTCGCCAAACACGGATGCGACCATCATGATGCTGTAAACAGAACCTGGATTCGTCCGAAAAAACGACGTTTTGCCATTCGTGCACCCAGGTTCGTCGTTGAGTACGCCATCGCAGGCGCTCCTGTCTGTGATGCAGCGTCAAGGGTAACCTCAGCTATGGTCTCCGAACTGATAGTCCATTCTGCTAAATACGTCGTCGAACTGTTCGTGCAGATGGTTGTCTTGTAAACGTCCCCATCTGTTGACTCAGGGATCGAGACGTGGCTGCACGATCCGTTACAGTCATGCGGATAAGATGCCTGTCTTCGCGACTGCTATTGATACGAGGCCGTTGGGATCCAGCACGGCTTTCGGTTTTACCCTCCTGAACCCACCGCACGGATTCCATATTCTGCTAACAGTCATTGGATCTCGACCAGCGCGAGCAGCAATGTCCGATTACGATAAACCGCAATCGCGATAGACTACAATCCGACCTTTATCAAAGTCGGAAACGTGATGGTATGCATTCCTCCTCCTTACACGGGGCATCACAACAACGTTTCACCAGGCAACGCCGGTCAACTGCTGTTTGTGTAAGAGAAATCGATTGGAAACTTTCCTCGTGTCAGCACGTTGTAGGTGTCGCCACCGGCGCCAACCTTGTGTGTATGTTCTGAAAAGCTAATCATTTGCATATCACAGCATCTTCTTCCTGTCGGTTAAATTTCGTGTCTGTAGCACGTCATCTTCGTGGTGTAGCAATTTTAATGCCAGTAATGTACATTCAGAGCTTCTAGAAGTTTTAGGGCTCACACTCTCTTGTGGTAAGGATTTTCACACTGTAGGTGTTTGCTGATTTAATTAATTGTTTTTTTTACCTATATATTTTTGTGTTATCCTAACAACCAAGATATGATATGATTAACAAATGTTTTATTGTAGTAATATAGACATTATTGGTAAATTTAACAGTTACATTTTTTAAAAAGTTTTACTGCACTTGGAGCCTGGTTACAGTAATAGAAGATAAAATGTTCTATATTGGAATATTTGTCTCCAATAAGCAAGCGGCCAATTCGTTAGTTATCTGTTGTCGAAATTTTTGTGGAAATTTGTGGTAAGTTCCTATGGGACCAAACTGCTGAAGTCATCGGTCCCTAGGCTTACACACTGCTTAATCTAACTTAAACTACTTACGCTGAGCACAACACACAACACACACCCATACCCGAGGGAGGACTCGAAGCTCGAGAGGCGCAGCCGCGCGAACCGTGGCAAGGCACCTAGACCATGCGGTCTTTTGTCGACGTCCTGCGTTCGAAATGTCCTTATATCCTGGATACCAGCCAAGAAAGGCCTCCCATAAGTAAAAAAAATATATTTACATAGAGCGTTTCTGACGTTGTTTGCTCCGAGGCCTACACTTGTGTGTAGTATTCTCTCCTTGATTATCTCCCAGCACTGTTAACTGACGTTGCCTTGAGCACTGTCGGCCTTGGCTAGCACTTGTATGGGTGACCGTCCGGGTCTACCGAGCACTGTTGGCAACCAAGTTGCTCTGAGCCCTTGTGAGGCCAGTTGAGGAGCTACTTGACTGAGAAGTAGCGGCTCCAGACACGAAACCTGACAGCTGCCGGGAGGGCGGTGTGCTGACCACATGCCTCTCCATATCCGCATTTAGTGACGTCTATAAGCTGAGGTAGTCTCTGCGGCCGGTCGTTACCGCTGAACCTTCCGAGGCCTGGACGGACGTAGTTTAGTTTATAACTGATGTGTCCTCAACCATGAATCCGTCTCTGTTCCTAACGTAACTATGGGAATAATGCAGGCTTCAACAACATCATTAGCAAGTTGTTTATTAAAGTGTATTTTTATAAATAAAGGTTGTAACTAGGCTGTTTATGTTTTCTTATTGGCAACGTTACGTAGCGCTCTGTATGAAAATCACTGGCTGTGCTGTGTGCAGTCTGTGGCTAGTTTGCATTGTTGTCTGCCATTGTAGTGTTGGGCAGCGGCAGCTGGATGTGAACAGCGCGTAGCGTTGCGCAGTTGGAGGTGAGCCGCCAGCAGTGGTGGATGTGGGGAGAGAGCTGGCGGAGTTTTGTAATTTGTCATGAACTGCTATATATATATATTATGATTATTAAGGTAAATACAGCGTTTGTTCTCTATTAAAATCTTTCATTTGCTAACTATCCCTATCAGTAGTTAGTGCCTTCCGTAGTTTGAATCTTTTATTTAGCTGGCAGTAGTGGCGCTCGCTGTTTTGCAGTAGTTCGAGTAACGAAGATTTTTGGTGAGGTAAGTGATTTGTGAAAGATATAGTTTGATGTTAGTCAGGGCCATTCTTTTGTAGGGATTTTGATAGTCAGATTGCGTTGAGCTAAAAATATTGTGTGTCAGTTTAAGCACAGTCTTGTATAAATTTTTCAAAGGGGACGTTTTAAGGTCTGATAGTAGCGGTATTTTGTATGTTCTTACAGAACTGTATCCATGAATACCTTTAAAACTAGTTTGCAAATGATTATCCCACACTTATCTCAGAGTTATTGCGCGCATTAGTACAGGCTGAAAACAATTCCTAATTCTGGTATTTTTGCGCTGAATCGTATCTTTCAACCGTACGTGGAGTGTGTCAAAGGTAGTCGCCGACATTCTGAAGTAACTGAAGAATTTTTTGTCATCCTGCGTCAACTGTTCCAGACGTGTAGAAAGCTCCAGCTCTCCTTTTCTTTCATTAGTTGGATGGACACAAATTAGTCGAGATTTGAAACTTCCTGTCAGATTAAAACTGTGTGCCGGACCGAGATTCGAACTCGGGACCTTTGCCTTGCGCGGGCAATTGCTCTAACGCGGGTCGTGAGTCGTGCTTGGTAGCTCAGTTGGTAGAGTATTTGCCCGCGAAACGCAAAGGTCCCGAGTTCGAGTCTCGGTCCGGCACACAGTTTTAATCTGCCAGGAAGTTTCATATCAGCGCACACTCCGCTGTAGAGTGAAAATCTCATAGTCAAGATTTCTTGGAAAAATTTGCAAATTTGTGGTAAGGTCTTATGGAACCGAACTGCTGAGGTCATCGTTCCCTAAGCCTACACACTACTTAATCTAACTTACGCTATGGACAACACACACACACATGCCCAAGGGCAATTCGATTCTACACAGAGTACGCGAAAGAACTTGCCCCCCTTCTAACAGCCGTGTACCGCAAGTCTCTAGAGGAACAGAGGGTTCCAAATGATTGGAAAAGAGCACAGATAGTCCCAGTCTTCAAGAAGGGTCGTCGAGCAGATGCGCAAAACTATAGACCTATATCTCTTACGTCGATCTCTTGTAGAATTTTAGAACATGTTTTTTTGCTCGCGTATCATGTCATTTCTGGAAACCCAGAATCTACTATGTAGGAATCAACATGGATTCCGGAAACAGCGATCGTGTGAGACCCAACTCGCCTTATTTGTTCATGAGACCCAGAAAATATTAGATACAGGCTCCCAGGTAGATGCTATTTTTCTTGACTTCCGGAAGGCGTTCGATACAGTTCCGCACTGTCGCCTGATAAACAAAGTAAGAGCCTACGGAATATCAGACCAGCTGTGTGGCTGGATTGAAGAGTTTTTAGCAAACAGAACACAGCATGTTGTTATCAACGGAGGGACGTCTACAGACGTTAAAGTAACCTCTGGCGTGCCACAGGGGAGTGTTATGGGACCATTGCTTTTCACAATATATATAAATGACCTAGTAGATAGTGTCGGAAGTTCCATGCGGCTTTTCGCGGATGATGCTGTAGTATACAGAGAAGTTGCTGCATTAGAAAATTGTAGCGAAATACAGGAAGATCTGCAGCGGATAGGCACTTGGTGCAGGGAGTGGCAACTGACCCTTAACATAGACAAATGTAATGTATTGCGAATACATAGAAAGAAGGATCCTTTATTGTATGATTATATGATAGCGGAACAAACACTGGTAGCAGTTACTTCTGTAAAATATCTGGGAGTATGCGTGCGGAACGATTTGAAGTGGAATGATCATATAAAACTAATTGTTGGTAAGGCGGGTACCAGGTTGAGATTCATTGGGAGAGTGCTTAGAAAATGTAGTCCATCAACAAAGGAGGTGGCTTACAAAACACTCGTTCGACCTATACTTGAGTATTGCTCATCAGTGTGGGATCCGTACCAGGTCGGGTTGACGGAGGAGATAGAGAAGATCCAAAGAAGAGCGGCGCGTTTCGTCACTGGGTTATTTGGTAACCGTGATAGCGTTACGGAGATGTTTAATAAGCTCAAGTGGCAGACTCTGCAAGAGAGGCGCTCTGCATCGCGGTGTAGCTTGCTCGCCAGGTTTCGAGAGGGTGCGTTTCTGGATGAGGTATCGAATATATTGCTTCCCCCTACTTATACTTCCCGAGGAGATCACGAATGTAAAATTAGAGAGATTAGAGCGCGCACGGAGGCTTTCAGACAGTCGTTCTTCCCGCGAACCATACGCGACTGGAACAGGAAAGGGAGGTAATGACAGTGGCACGTAAAGTGCCCTCCGCCACACACCGTTGGGTGGCTTGCGGAGTATCAATGTAGATGTAGATGTAGAGGATTCGAACCTCCGACGTGATGAACCGCACGGACCGTGGCAAGGCGCCTTAGACCGCACGGCTGCTCCGTGCGGGCGAAAATTCTTCTTCTCTTCATTCGTCGACGTTATTCAATAGACCTAGAATTTGCTCTCTGTTCGTTTCAGACAACACTGTGAGCTTAAAGGGAATAAATAACCTTAAAAAAAACAGCAGAATTAAGTGAATTGGTTTGTTGATGAAAGTCCACTGTCAGTAATCAGTTGACTCGTACGACACCGACGGAGATTTTGCCGCCGTGTGTGCAAACGCTATATTTCTGCGGGCAGTGACGGTCAGCTGATCGCGGCGAAAAAAAACCGTTGTGTGTGCAACCTTCCTAAGGGGAGTCACGACATCCAGTTCGAGAAACGCTGGTCTAGATCACTGATAAAACAATGACAGTACATCAGATATCGGTTCAATAAGTTACAATTTCTGAGCTTTTATTGTAAAAAGTAGGAGCAGCGGAACATTAGTGCAATAACAAAAGTCAGAATTATGGTAACTGAAGGAACTATAATAATAATAATAATAATAATAATAATAATAATGCTCAATGACCTTCGGCTACCACGTGAAACTGCAATGGTCTCGTTACCGCCAATTTTTATTTCGCTTTGACACCACCAGCAATAATTTGGACCGAGCGAGGTGGCGCAGTGGTTAGACATTGGACTCGCATTCGGGAGGACGACGGTTCAATCCCGCGTCCGGCCATCCTGATTTAGGTTTTCCGTGATTTCCCTAAATCACTCCAGGCAAACGCCGGAATGGTTCCTCTGAAAGGGCACGGCCGACTTCCTTCCCCATCCTTCCCTAATTCGGTCTACCGATGACCTCGCTGTCTGGTCTCCTTCCCCAAACAACCCAACCCAACCCAACCCCAATAATTTGGACGCAATACCTATAGATTATATTTAACTAGAAGTACGCAAATGGAACTATTACGTGACAAAAGCCATGGGATAGCGATATGCACATATACAGATGGCGGTAGTATCGTGTACGCAATGTGTAAAAGAGCAGTGCGCTGGGGGAGATGTCATTTGTACCCCGGCGAATCATGTCAAAATGTTTCCGACCTGATTATGGCCGCATGAAGGGGATTAACATACTTTTAATGCGGGATTGTAGTTAGAGCTTGAGGCACTGGACATTCCATTTCGGGAATAGTCAGGGAAATCGATATTCCGAGATCCACAGTGTCAAGAGTATGCCGAGGACACCAAATTTCTGGAGTTACCTCTCACCACGGACAATGCAGTGAGCGACGTCCTTCTCTTAACGACCGAGAGAATCGGTGTTTGCATAGAGTTGTCAGTGCTAGCAGACAAGCAACACTGCGCAAAATAACCGCAGAAATCAATGTGAGACGGCCGACGGAAGTATCCGTTAGGGTAGTGCGGCGAAATTTGGCGTTTACGGGCTATGGCAGCAGTCGACCGTCGCGAGTGCCTTTTCTAACAGCGTGACATCATCTGCAACGTCTCTCCTGGGTTCGTGACCATATCGGGTGGAACCCACACGGTTCCAGAACCATGACCCGGTCAGGAGAGTCCCGATTCCAGTTGGTAAGAGATGAAGATAGGGTTTGAGTGTGACGGAGACCCCACGAAGCCATGGACCCAAGTTATCAACAAGTCAGTGTACAAGCTGGTGGTGGCTCCATAATGGTGTGGGCTATGTTTACATGGAATGGACTGGATCCTCTGGTCCAACTCAACCGATCATTGAGTGGAAGTTCGCTTACTCGGAGACCATTCGCAGCCATTCATGGACTTCATGTTCCAAAACAACGATGGAATTGTCACCGGGTCACAATTGTTCGCGATTGGTTTGAAGAGCATTCTGGATAATTCGAGTGAATAATTTGGCCACGCAGATCGCCCGACATGAATCCCAACGAACGATGATGGGACATAATCGAGACATCAGTTCGTGCACGAAATCCAACAACGACAACACTTCTGTAATTATAGACTGCTATAGAGGCAGCATGACGCAATATTTCTGCAGGGGACTTCCAACGACTCGCTAAGTCCATGCCACGTGGTGTTGCTGCTCTACGCCAGGCAAAACGAAATCAGAGACGATACAAGGAGGTATCCTATGACTTTTGTCACCCCAGTGTAACATGCTGTTAGGGACAGCATCTTTGCACGACAAGATAGTCTGTTGATTTGTGATTGTCGATTTTTTTCGGAACTAAGAAGGCCACACACTTCCACGCAATTCTGAAGCAAGACGTATGTGCAAACTCCTCGGAGATTGAAACTTCTTGGCAGGTTGTGTGCCGGACCGAGACTCGAACTCGGGACCTTACCTTTGTCTTTGCGGAAGTAAAGCTGTGAGGACGGGGCGTGAGTCGTGCTTGGGTAGCTCAGTTGGTAGAGCACTTGCCCGCGAAAGGCAAAGGTCCCGAGTTCGAGTCTCGGTCCGGCACACAGTTTTACTCTGCCAGGAAGTTTCATATAAGCGTACACTCCGCTGCAGAGTGAAAATCTCATTCCTCGGAGATTGCTGCTTTCCTTGTAGCGTCACGGCTACCTGCATTCATGTCTACAATCAATGTCTGATAAAATGTAGTAGTAAAAAATACCTCTTTGTTTGAGATTCTCTGAAATTCATTTTTTATTTACAGTGGAAAATATGATTTAGTCTCAACAGCAAAGTCAAATTTTAGATCTCACAGGCACTCAGGAGAAGTAATAGAACACTTATCTCTCCTCCTATGGGGTTGCCACTCAGCTTCCCTATTCTTTGACTATGGCGGGCTCCTGAGTATGGGCTGCCGTTGCTAGGACATTGTTGACGCGCGTCCATCACTCTCGACCAGGGCCGCATGTGGCCAGTGGTTTTTTTTTTTTTTATCAACGCTAGGTCAACACTCCAATGCGGCAGGGAATTGAGCCCGGGTCCCTTCGGTTTGCAATCTATCGTGCTCACCGCGTGGCTGTCAAGGCGGACTGGCGAGTGATTGTGGCGCCGGAGCGGGGAGAGGGGGGGGGGGAGAGAAGAGGGGGGGGTCGAGCTACCACCCTCCCTCCCCAGCTGTCGTGCAGAACACGGGTTCCCAGGTAGATGCCGTGTTTCTCGACTTCCGCAAGGCGTTTGATACACTTCCCCATAGTCGTTCAATGAACAAAGTGAGAGCATATGGACTATCAGACCAATTGTGTGATTGGATTGAAGAGTTCCTAGATAACAGGACGCAGATGTCATTCTCAATGGAGAGAAGTCTTTCGAAGTAAGAGTGATTTCAGGTGTGCCACAGGGGAGTGTCGTGGGACCGTTGCTATTCACAATATATGCAAATGACCTTGTGGATAACATCGGAAGTTCACTTAGGCTTTTTGCGGATGATGCTGTAGTATATCGAGAGGTTGTAACAATGGAAAATTGTACCGAAATACAGGAGGGTCTGCAACGAATTGACGCATGGTGCAGGGAATGGCAATTGAATCTTAATGTAGACAAGGGTAACGTGCTGCGAATACACAGAAAGAAAGAGCCTTTATCATTTAGCTACAATGTAGCAGGTCAGCAACTGGAAGCAGTTAATTCCATAAATTATCTGGGAGTAGGCATTAGGAGTGATTTAAAATGGAATGACCATATAAAATTAATTGTCGGTAAAGCAGTTGCCAGACTGAGATTCATTGGAAGAATCCTAAGGAAATGCAGTCCGAAAACAAAGGAAGTAGGTTACAGTACACTTGTTCGCCCACTGCTTGAATATTGCTACCCGGTGTGGGATCCGTACCAGATAGGGTTGATAGAAGAGATAGAGAAGATCCAACGGAGAGCAGCGCTCTTCGTTACAGGATCATTTAGTAATCGCGAAAGCGTTACGAAGGTGATAGATAAACTCCAGTAGAAGACTCTGCAGGAGAGACGCTCAGTAGCTCGGTACGGGCTTTCGTCAAAGTTTCGAGAACATACCTTCACCGAAGAGTCGCGCAGTATATTGCTCCCTCCTACGTATATCTCTCGAAGAGACCATGAGGATAAAATCAGAGAGATTAGAGCCCACACAGAGGCATACCGACAATCTTTCTTTCCACGAACAGTACGAGACTGGAATAGAAGGGAGAACCGATAGAGGTACTCAAGGTACCCTCCGCCACACACCGTCAGGTGGCTTGCGGAGTATAGATGAGGATGTAGATGTAGAAATATGTAGTCAGGTGTTTTACTTTCACAAGAATGATTTAAATGTCGGTTTTAGGTATGTTTTTAACTGGATCATAAATGGAACTTTTTATAGCTACTTACAAGTCGGCATTTGTCTTCCCGAATGTTAGAATACTCCGTACCTCCAGGTCTAGTCACCCCTCCCCCCCTTCTCTACAAACTATCGTATTGGCGCCCTTGCTACCAAGATTAATACCTTCAAATTATGCTTCTCAGGAGCAAAAAATTTTAACAACACAAAAGGACAGAGGACACAGTTTTTTTAAAATTCACTCCTCCTCCCCCCCCCCCCCCCCCCCCAATTTTAGGCATCCTAGGCGACTCCCTAGTTTTCTACACTTAAGAGTCGACCGTGGAGGAGAAATCATATTTATTTATTAACTTCATGGTATCATTCATTTTATTCGTAGAGTGTCATTTTTAAAATCAACGTAATTTACGTTACATTTATTGCCACTTACATAATATACACATTAGGACAAGTGTTTATAGCTGACACCACTAACAAAGGAAGCAACATAAAGTATATCTATTTGGTACATAGTTCCATGGACTCGTGAGCGGTGGACTCGAAAGACCTCTTCCTCGACGCTTGTGAGATGGTGGATAGTTACCTCGCTCCATTGCTGTTGGTTTTATTTACCGAGAAACAATTCGCGGCGGCATAATCGTTTAATACAAACCACTAAATCCCTAATCCCGATTCTTTAAAGAACTGGGCTTCCATGTATAAAACGTTATATCTCCGGATATTGTCTGCAAATTCTGTTGCGAATAGAGCTGGTTGAATAAAATAATAAATTTTAACGCCGTATATGGTGCAGCAGTTGTACTGCACAAACAGCAAGTGTAGCAAGCGAGGAACGTCTTTCTTTTCATCATTTTGTGGGAAGGAGACGGGAGTGTTAGCGAGAAAAAGTTTCTGTAAGCGTTTGACATTATGTGTAAAGTTTGTTGCAAGTCGCTAAGTGTTTTCCGTTTCTAATACTGAATGAATATAACCCGGGTAATATGCTCTCTTGCACTGAGTAAACAAATCTCTTCTGTTACTCGAAGGATCAATCAGAGGAACGAGACTTAAGTATCTTGAGTTTAGTAAGCGTCCTCCAACGTGAGTGAATCTCACTTCTGTAGGAGCTCCTATTGTTATGTCGTTCATTATGTACTTTTCCCAAAATTTTATTTATGCGGTGTTGCCAGCTCTCTCGATCTGAATATCTCCAGATAACAAAAGGCTGTGACTGATTTTATTAATTTGTCGGCTATGGTTTAGTCAAACAATATCACACTTTTCACAAACTTGGACGCGGAATATCGCATTTATAATTTAGCGTTTCTCCTCATCGCTCGCAGATCCTCAATTTGAAGCACTCTCACATGACAATCAAGGATATGCTGGCTCAAAATATGATTCACTGTATCTAATGGTAGTAGCCATACTTTTATATCTCCAAATATTCTAAGCGCCAGACCGTAAATAACCTCTTTGCCTATCCTGGCAGTAGCCGCAGGCTGTTCTCTCTCGTGTACAGAGGAGCTATTCTTATCTCGCTATGAGAATATTTTTCTCTTGGAATGTTGCCTTGGTCGTGTAATCGTTACGTAATGTAACCTGTCGTTCCACTCTCGGTTCTGACTTCGTTCGTCTATTCCTTTGCCCCGTTTCTTTAGGAACAAATACAGCGAAAAAAATCTTTACTGTGACATTTAGTTGTCTCTTCAGCCCATAAGACCGAAAAGGGCCAAGTTTGCAGTTTCGATCTAACACCGCATGGGTAGCAGTTAAGTTTTGCAGATAAATCCCACCAGCTAAAAGCACGTGGCTGCACTGTTTTTACACATTAACATCATTCATTTTGGCTTCTCTCTTTTTTATGCTCAGATTTCTTGTCCTTCCAACTCAAAAAGCACGTTGTCGCTACTAAGAACCATCACTTTCTTAGGTTAAGTGACCACGGCACGTTTTGTTCAACAACTTTCGAATCCTGAAATGCTATTACAGGATGCCTACAAATACCCATAAATGACTCCCATAACAGTTTTGTTGAATTTAAAAGATAGTCTACGTACAAATTTGTTCAAATGTGGGAGCGTGTGGAAATAGAAAGGTGAATAGAGTGAACGTTTGATCAGTTCGTAATTCAAATACCACAGTTTTCATGTTACCCAAGTGATTTTGTGCGTAGGTACACTGCCTTGAAGAAATGACGAGATTTTCTCAATCGAAGCATATAACGGTGTGGTTTCAGGTCTCCAGGCTAGATGTTAATTTCATGTTTTATGAACGACTAACATAATATTTGCAAGTTATTGTTTCACTTTTGCAAACAAATGAAACTAATCAATAAGAATTGGTTTTGCATTCAACGAAACGTTTAATATAATATTTCCTACAATTGAAATCGACTTTGCCTTTTTTACATAGGCGGGTGCAGGCATTTCATTATCTGCTTCAGATTCTTAACTGGCTTGTTTTTCTCTGTACTTAGGTGCGACGCGTGGAACTGTAACATGGCAGCTGTTTTTTGTCACTAAGACTGCGGGGCGCTGTGGCTATCATAAATGATTCCCTGATGTCGTTAGCAAAGGACACATCCTATGTTAAGTACGGAAATATTTGGGATGTATTTTCCCTAATGCGATTATAGAGCCTTCAGACATATTCCAAGTGATGACAGCATTTTGTAGACTGGTCTACATGTCAGACGGTTTGCCATTACACTATGATCCAAGTCTAGTGGATCACGTTAGAAACTCCATAAGAGCCTTCACAGATGACGCGATTGTCTATAAGAATTCAGCAACGCCAGAAGGCAGTGGCGAAGTGTAGTGGTTTGAGTATTTGTGCAGGGACTGTACATTGACCTTAAACGTAAATAAATTTAACATATTGCGCATAAGAGGCGAAAAAATAAATCCACTACGGTACGATTCCGTTGTTATTGTGGTCTTCAGACCAACTGGTTTGAAGCAGCTCTCCAGGCTACTCTATCCAGTGCAAGCCTCTTCATTCCCGAATAACTAATGCAAACAACATCTTTTTGAATCTGTTTACAGTACTCATCTCTTGGGGTCCTACTACGGTTTTTAGCCTCCACACTTCCCTCCAAAACTAAATAGGTGACCCTTGATGTCAGAGAATGTGTGCTATCAACTTATCGCTTCTTTTGGTCAAATTGTGCCACAAATTTCTTGTCTCCCCAATTCTGTTCAGTGTTTCCTCATTAGTTATGTGATCTACCCATCAAATCTTCAGCATTCTTCTGTAGTACCACATTTCGAAAGCTTCTGTTCTCTTTTTATCTAAATTGGTTATCGTCTATGTTTCAAACCCATACATGGCTACACTCCAGACATCTCCAGATAAGACTTCCTAACACTTAAATCTATATTCGAAGTTCTTGCTGAGCAGTTTTGCACTTCCTGTGAGTCCCATTTTTTAAGGGTTTGTATTCCCCTTCGTCTGCTTCATTTGCTGCATTTTTAAATTTTCCCCTTTCGTAAATCAAATTCATGTCTCTTGTGTTATCCAAGGATGTCTATTAGGTCTTGTCTTTTTACCTATTTGGTCCTCTGTTGTCTTGATTACTTCATTCTTAAAACTATCCATTCGTCTTCTACTGTATCCATTTCCCCTATTACCGTCAACGGCTGAGCGATGGTCCCTCTAAAGCTCTCAACAACTTCTGGCTCTTTCAACTTACCCAGGTCCTATCTCCTTAATTATCAACCTTTTTCCAATTTCTTAAGTTTTAATCTACAGTTCACTCCATTGTTAATGCAGATCAGTCGATACAGTAACTGCCATAAGTACCTGGGAGTAACCATCCAGAGCGAGCTAAGGTGGAATGACTACGTATAACAAATGGTAGGAAAAGCAGATGCCAGGCTGAGATTCAGAGGACGAATGCTAAGGAAGTAAATTAATTCACGAAAGATGTGGCTTACTAAAAGCTTGTTAGAGCGACAGCGATACTTGAGTATTGCTGACGCCTGGAACCCTTACAAGGATAGATTCATTGAACAGATAGAGAAGATCCAACGAAGAGCGACGTGTTTCGTGAAGCGATCGTTTAGTCGGCGCTAGAGCACTGCGGAGGTCCTCAACAAACAACAGTGGCAGACGCTACAAGAGAGGCGTTGTGCATCACGGAGAAGTTTACTGGAGTTCCGAGAGAGTACGCTCTGGGAGGGGTCGTACAACATATTACTTCCTCCCATATACCTCTCGCTAAATGACCACGACTAGAAAATCGCAGAGATCAGAGCTAATTCGGAGGTTTGCCGATAATCACTCTCCTTATGCGTGATTTGTAAATAGGGCAAGGAAGGGGGAAACAAGATTCTGGTATCAGGTGTACTCTCTTCCACACACCGAAAGTTGGCTTGCGGGGTATTAATGTGGATGTGGATTAGAAATTTTTTCATATTAAAATGGTGGCTTGCGGGGCATTGATGTGGATGTAGATTAGAAACTTTTTCTACACTACTGGCCATTAAAATTGCTACACGACGAAGATGACGTGCTACAGACGCGAAAATTAACCGACAGGAAGAAGATGTTCTGATATGCAAATAATTAGCTTTTCAGAGCATTCACACAAGGTTGGCGCCGGTGGCGACACCTATAACGTGCTGACATGAGGAAAGTTTCCAACCGATTTCTCATACACAAACAGCAGTTCACCGGCTTTGCCTGGTGAAACGTTGTTGTGATGCCACGTGTAAGAAGGAGAAATGCGTACCACCACGTTCCCGACTTTGATAAAGGTTGGATTGTAGCCTATCGCGATTGCGGTTTATCGTATCGCGACATTGCTGCTCGCGTTGGTCGAGATCCAATGACTGTTAGCAGAATACGGAATCGGTGGGAACAGTTCGACGAACAATTCGACGACGTTCTCAGCAGCATGGACTATCAGCTCAGAGACCATGGCTGCGTTTGTCCTTGACGCTGCATCACAGAAAGTAGCGCCTGCGATGGTGTACTCAACGACGAACCTGGGTGCACGAATGGCAAAAAGTCATTTTTTTCGGATGAATCCAGGTTCTGTTTACAGCATCATGATGGTCGCATCTGTGTTTGGCGACATTGCCGGTAACACACATTGGAAGCGCGTATTCGTCATCTCCACACTGGCGTATCACCCGGCGTTGATGGTATGCGCTGCCATTGGTTATACGTCTCGGTCACCTCTTGTTCGCTTTGACGGCACTTTGAACAGTGGACGTTACATTTCAGATGTGTTACGACCCGTGGCTCTACCCTTCATTCGATCCCTGCGAAACCCTTCATTTCAGTAGGATAATGCACGACCACATGTTGCATGTCCTGTACGGGCATTTCTGGATACAGAAACTGTCCGACTGCTGCCCGGGCCAGCACATTCCTCAGATCTCTCACCAATTGAAACCATCTGGTCAATGGTGGCCGAGCAACTGGTTCGTCACAATACGCCATCACTACTCTTGATGGACTATAGTATCGTGTTGAAGCTGCATGGGCAGCTGTACCTGTACACGCCATCCAAGCTCTGTTATTACGGCCAGAGGTGGTTGTTCTGAGTACTGATTTCTCAGGATCTATGCACCCAAATTGCGTGAAAATGTACTCACATGTCAGTTCTAGTATAATATACACTCCTGGAAATTGAAATAAGAACACCGTGAATTCATTGTCCCAGGAAGGGGAAACTTTATTGACACATTCCTGGGGTCAGATACATCACATGATCACACTGACAGAACCACAGGCACGTAGACACAGGCAACAGAGCATGCACAATGTCGGCACTAGTACAGTGTATATCCACCTTTCGCAGCAATGCAGGCTGCTATTCTCCCATGGAGACGATCGTAGAGATGCTGGATGTAGTCCTGTGGAACGGCTTGCCATGCCATTTCCACCTGGCGCCTCAGTTGGACCAGCGTTCGTGCTGGACGTGCAGACCGCGTGAGACGACGCTTCATCCAGTCCCAAACATGCTCAATGGGGGACAGATCCGGAGATCTTGCTGGCCAGGGTAGTTGACTTACACCTTCTAGAGCACGTTGGGTGGCACGGGATACATGCGGACGTGCATTGTCCTGTTGGAACAGCAAGTTCCCTTGCCGGTCTAGGAATGGTAGAACGATGGGTTCGATGACGGTTTGGATGTACCGTGCACTATTCAGTGTCCCCTCGACGATCACCAGTGGTGTACGGCCAGTGTAGGAGATCGCTCCCCACGCCATGATGCCGGGTGTTGGCCCTGTGTGCCTCGGTCGTATGCAGTCCTGATTGTGGCGCTCACCTGCACGGCGCCAAACACGCATACGACCATCATTGGCACCAAGGCAGAAGCGACTCTCATCGCTGAAGACGACACGTCTCCATTCGTCCCTCCATTCACGCCTGTCGCGACACCACTGGAGGCGGGCTGCACGATGTTGGGACGTGAGCGGAAGACGGCCTAACGGTGTGCGGGACCGTAGCCCAGCTTCATGGAGACGGTTGCGAATGGTCCTCGCCGATACCCCAGGAGCAACAGTGTCCCTAATTTGCTGGGAAGTGGCGGTGCGGTCCCCTACGGCACTGCGTAGGATCCTACGGTCTTGGCGTGCATCCGTGCGTCGCTGCGGTCCGGTTCCAGGTCGACGGGCACGTGCACCTTCCGCCGACCACTGGCGACAACATCGATGCACTGTGGAGACCTCACGCCCCACGTGTTGAGCAATTCGGCGGTACGTCCACCCGGCCTCCCGCATGCCCACTATACGCCCTCGCTCAAAGTCCGTCAACTGCACATACGGTTCACGTCCACGCTGTCGCGGCATGCTACCAGTGTTAAAGACTGCGATGGAGCTCCGTATGCCACGGCAAACTGGCTGATACTGACGGCGGCGGTGCACAAATGCTGCGCAGCTAGCGCCATTCGACGGCCAACACCGCGGTTCCTGGTGTTAAGATGTTGGGTAATGTACTTGAGGCTGTCACCTTAACAGGAAAAGGAGAGAATGAAACTGTACCCATCCCTCGGATGCCCGTAACTCCAACACTTTCACTTCAAGACGAGGCGTTCTCATATAGACGTTCAGAAAATCGCGTCGTAGACAACGCGATGTAGCTCTTCTCCGCCTACAGGAACTTTACTATGAAATCTCGATCCGCCAAAACTATGCAGTGGTACAAGGCTGTGTGTTAGGAAGATGTTGGGTAATGTACTTGAGGCTGTCACCTTAACAGGAAAAGGAGAGAATGAAACTGTACCCATCCCTCGGATGCCCGTAACTCCAACACTTTCACTTCAAGACGAGGCGTTCTCATATAGACGTTCAGAAAATCGCGTCGTAGACAACGCGATGTAGCTCTTCTCCGCCTACAGGAACTTTACTATGAAATCTCGATCCGCCAAAACTATGCAGTGGTACAAGGCTGTGTGTTAGGAAGATGTTGGGTAATGTACTTGAGGCTGTCACCTTAACAGGAAAAGGAGAGAATGAAACTGTACCCATCCCTCGGATGCCCGTAACTCCAACACTTTCACTTCAAGACACTGCAGTTTCCAGTAAGAGTTGCATTTCACATTAAAATTAATAAGTCTCCGGGGCAGTCTATTAAATACTGCTGAGTAGATATGACGTCTCCATGTTTTTCTCAAGGACAACTTTATGTCGCTTGCTCAGAGGTGGGCTCAAACAAGAATTTGTTCATCGTAGCTCCTGTACATGTAACTAGAAATATTGTTTATAATCAAGTTCTGAGTTAAATAAACATTACGAAGAATTTGTATTTTGCATACTATGTTCCTTAATTTGGATACTATACTTACATATTTGTCCATTACGCATTTTTCTTTGTGCGACTGTTTCATAATTTCAAATGTGTTCCTCATGAATACTTGGAATTGAAATTTTTTCAGTATTACACTATAAACGCAGTTCATTTTTATCTTTTCATTTCTAATAGAAAATTGGCAGAATGAATACCCGCGTAATGCCGATACAATTATTGGCTCAATTTAAAATTTTTAAATGTTTTTATAATTTATTTATTAAGAGGTATAATTTTGCGTTAACCGTGTACCAAGAGCAGAAGTATGAAACCGGAATTTGGTTGCAATAATTACGTACCTGTTATTTGAAACTGATAACCAATATTTTATTCAAAATAATCTCCATTGCTATTTGTACATTTCCTCCGCAGGCTATGAATGCCACGCCAAAAATACAGTTCTTCTTTTGAAGCGAACCAGTCAGCGAGACATTTCCGTACATTTTCATACGAACTTGTTCAGCGAGAGCGTGTCTCAGTGATGCAAATAGATGATAATCGGAAGGAATGAAGTCTGGAGAATAAGCCGCATGCCCTAGTATTTTCCAACTGAACGCCTCGATCGTTTCCCTGACCCGTTTTGCTGTGTGTGACGGGGCGTTACCATGGAGCATTATGACTTTGCGATGCCTTTTTCCATATTCCGGTCGTTTTTCACGTAATGCTCCATTTAAATCGATCATTTACTGTTGGTAGCGATCAGTGTTAACGGTTTCACCAGGTTTTCGCAACTGATAATAGACGACGCCCTTCTGTTTCCACCAAACACAGAACATTGTCTTCTTTCCAAACCGATTCGGTCTTGCAATGGATGTCGATGGTTTGTCTGGATTCACCCATGATTTACGACGCTTAGGATCCATTTTTCATCACCTGTCACTATTCGATGGAGAAACGACTTTCTTCTGGCGAGCTGCATTTCACAAGTGGTCTTTCGAGCTGCTTGCTGTCTTTCATTCAGTTCATGCGGAACCCATTTACCCACTTTCTGCACTTTTCCGATAGCATTTGATCGAAGAGAAACGGCTTTCTGTGTCACATTCCATTATTCCGCGAAGTACTGTTGAGTTCGAGTATCATCTTCATCGAATAAGGCCTGCGATTCGTTGTCTTGGAAGTTTTTCGGTGGTTTTCCGAGCTCCTCGTTTCTCATGTCGAAATCACCACTTTAAAATTTTTTGAACCACTGGAAACGCTGTGGTTTCCCAAGAGAACGTTCGCCGAAAGTTTCGACAAGTATTCGATGCGATTCTGCAGCAGCTTTCTTCAAATGGTAACAGAAAAACAAAGCTGTCCGCGTCCGCAGCTCGTGGTCTAGTGGCTAGTGTTGCTGCCTCTGGATCATGGGGTCCCTGGTTCGATTCCCGGCCGGGTTGGGGATTTTCTCTCCCCGGAGACTGGGTGTTTGTGTTGTCCTCAACATAACATCATCATCGTAATTCGTGACGTTGGGTGGATTGGACTATGTAAAAGACTAGTCTGTGTAAAAATTGGGACTTTGCACGGGCACTGATGACCGCGCAGACGACCGCCCCACAAACCAAACATCATCATAACCATATCAATGCCGTCCGCAAATCGTAGTTCGTAGGCACAAAACTCGACAAGTTTACGGGTTTTAAAGAGATACCGATGTATGGGACTTGAGTTACTGTGTGCTGACATTCGTCGCCAGCCGTTAGAGGAAGCAGATGGCGCTGCAGACACGACCTTACGGACCCTCACTGACAGGTAACACCATCTATAGGGAAATTCCGGTTTCATAACTCTATGTCTGGTGTATGTCTCGAGGCAGAGTAACTCACAGTGCTTAGATTACCAAGACTATATTCATTCAATATTTTAGAATGAGAGCACTTAACGCCTTCCAACAAACTTTACACATAATTTCAAACCTTTTCGAAATTCATTCTCGCTTCATCCCTCACAAAGTAATGAGAGGACAATAGTTTATCGCTTACTGCATATTTGCTATTCATTGAGTACAACTTCAGCATCAGGCATGACAGTTTAATTTATTACTCTTTATTGCTGACTCTGTTCGCAACAAGACAGTATCCACATATACTACAGAATGTACGAGCAAAATTATACTTTTCTCCAGCAAAGGGAACATTGAGTCACAAAACACTACCCGCGCACAACAATGACGTATGTCTCCTATTAAAATATTTTATGTAAATCGCCGAAAGTGCAGGAGGTCAGGTCCATATGTAGGAGGATAAGAGTGGAGAAACTTCAGGATAAGGAAATCAGGCACAAGTACATAACAGCGATCTCAGAAAGGTATCAGTTAGTTGAATGTAGTCAATTACAGTCATTGGAAAAGGAATGGACAAGGTACAGGGACACAGTACTAGAAGTGGCTAAAGAATGTCTTGGAACAGTAGTGTGTAAAAGTAGGATGAAGCAAACAGCCTGGTGGAATGATACAGTCAAGGCAGCCTGTAAAAGGAAAAAGAAGGCGTATCAAAAATGGCTACATACCAGAACCCAGGTAGACAGAGAAAGTTATGTTGAAGAAAGAAACAAAGCCAAACAGATAATTGCAGCATCCAAGAAGAAATCGTGGGAAGACTTTGGAAACAGGTTAGAGACTATGAGTCAAGCTGCTGGAAAACCATTCTGGAGTGTAATTAGCAGTCTTCGAAAGGGAGGTAAGAAGGAAATGACAAGTATTTTGGACAGGTCAGGAAAACTGCTGGTGAATCCTGTGGATGCCTTGGGCAGATGGAGGGAATATTTTGAAGAGTTGCTCAATGTAGGCGAAAATGCGATCAGTAATGTTTCAGATTTCGAGGTAGAATGGGATAGGAATGATGATGGAAATAGGATCACATTTGAGGAAGTGGAAAAAATGGTCAATAGATTGCAGTGCAATAAAGCGGCTGGGGTGGATGAAATTAAGTCGGAACTCATCAAATACAGTGGAATGTCAGGTCTTAAATGGCTACACAGGATAATTGAAATGGCCTGGGAGTCGGGACAGGTTCCATCAGACTGGACAAAAGCAGTAATCACACCAATCTTTAAACATGGAAACAGAAAAGATTGTAACAACTACAGAGGTATCTCTTTAATCAGCGTTGTGGGTAAAATCTTCTCAGGTATCGTTGAAAGGAAAGTGCGAGTATTAGTTGAGGACCCATTGGATGAAAATCAGTGTGGGTTTAGGTTGTCAGGACCAGATCTTTAGCTTATGGCAAATAATGGAGAAGTGTTATGAGTGGAACAGGGAATTGTATCTATGCTTTATAGATCTAGAAAAGGCATATGACCGGGTTCCTAGGAGGAAGTTATTGTCTGTTCTACAAGATTATGGAATAGGAGGCAAACTTTTGCAAGCAATTAAAGGTCTTTACATGGACAGTCAGGCAGCAGTTAGAGTTGACGGTAAATTGAGTTCATGGTTCAGAGTAGTTTCAGGGGTAAGACAAGGCTGCAACCTGTCTCCACCGTTGTTCATATTATTTATGGATCATATGTTGAAAACAATAGACTGGCGGGATGAGATTAAGATATGTGAACACAAAATAAGCAGTCTTGCATATGCGGATGACTTAGTTGTGATGGCAGATTCGATTGAAAGCTTGCAAAGTAATATTTCAGAGCTAGATCAGAAATGTAAGGACTATGGTATGAAGATTAGCATCTCCAAAACGAAAGTAATGTCAGTGGGAAAGAAATATAAACGGATGGAGTGCCAAATAGGAGGAACAAAGTTAGAACAGGTGGACGGTTTCAAGTACTTAGGATGCATATTCTCACAGGATGGCAACATAGTGAAAGAACTGGAAGCAAGGTGTAGCAAAGCTAATGCAGTGAGCGCTCAGCTACGATCTACTCTCTTCTGCAAGAAGGAAGTCAGTACCAAGACTAAGTTATCTGTGCACCGTTCAATCTTTCGACCAACTTTGTTGTATGGGAGCGAAAGCTGGGTGGATTCAGGCTACCTTATCAACAAGGTTGAGGTTACGGATATGAAAGTAGCTAGGATGATTGCAGGTACTAGTAGATGGGAACAATGGCAGGAGGGTGTCCACAATGAAGAAATCAAAGAAAAACTGGGAATGAACTCTATAGATGTAGCAGTCAGGGCGAACAGGCTTAGATGGTGGGGTCATGTTACACGCATGGTAGAAACAAGGTTACCCAAGAGACTCATGGATTCAGCAGTAGAGGGTAGGAGGAGTCGGGGCAGACCGAGGAGAAGGTACCTGGATTCGGTTAAGAATGATTTTGAAGTAATAGGTTTAACATCAGAAGAGGCACCAAAGTTAGCACTGAATAGGGGATCATGGAGGAACTGTATAAGGGGGGCTATGCTCCAGACTGAACGCTGAAAGGCATAATCAGTCTTAAATGATGATGATGATGATGATGATGATGATGTCCGAAATAATTAGGCTTCATACATCAGCAAATAAGAAATTGATATTACTTAACGTGCTGTGAGCACTGTATTTAAGGATTCAATCTGAGTTGAATTCTGTCTTTTAAAGTAGATTCGGGACCACCAGTCCACATTTACTCCCATTCATTTATATTTAACAACATCTAAGTTTGTTAAAATTCTCGATTCAAAACTGCCGCGGAGATATTTTTGCTAAGATGGCGGCAGCAGGCGATATTCAATTTGTCTATTGTTATTCTCGACTTATTTTATATTAAGATAATACGTTTACATAAAACTCTTTAAGCCTTTTATCTATATTGCTTAGCATTTAAAATCATTTTCAATGATAAATACCGTCATATTTTTATACCAGCTACCGGTACTAGTAAACTCCGCTGTAAGTTACTACCGCTAATTGCTGCGCTCCTAATTGCGGAGCTGAAAATTAACACTTAAAAACATTAATTAGATTGGATTACAATTGAAATAAATACAGATCTACGTCTAGACAATAGCGACTCTATTTTTCAAATAATAATTAACAAAGTATAGTTGCAGGTTTTCTCTTTACAGACCTCACACGTCTCACGTCTGAACAGTTCATCGGTTAGCACAGGAAGAACAACTGAACCACAATTATCACAGATAACAAAAAAATTATAATTGTCGTTGTCTATGAATGTAGTTCTCTGATAATAATTTTAATTCACACAGAAATTAAATTATTACACGATACAGTCCTTTTATACATAGTATCGATAATATTATGCTTATCCACTACGGATATTTTAGAACCGTGACTGAATATTGAATGTAAATAAGTTATACACAACTGCAACCAGTCACTTTTTTGAATAATAATGCTTTATTCCACGAACCGGTTTTCGAACCTTTTCAGGTTCATATTCAGATGGTTTCGGGAGGATCCGGGAAGTTACATCATTACTGGTAGTAGCATAAATCTGGGTGCTGGTTCCATGGCAGAAAGATGGGTCACACTTTAATGTATCGCAATGACTATAGCTTATCTGTCGATATGGATGTAAATTTAGTTTTTACTTACTGCGACAGTATAGGCGGCTTTTTTCAGATCTGTCTGCCTCCATTTTGATGTCCAGAACACTTTCACACAAACTATATTAGTTTACACTTTGACAGTGACACTTTTCCAGCATCCAGCATGCGCTTTGCAACTGTTGCTTGTGACAAAGATCTTGGCAGAAAGATATGGCATAAGCCTACTTTGTACAGAGATGTAATTTGTTTTCTTTACATGTGTTAAAGTCGATATAAGGGCAAGTATTTTAATCAGAATGGCGATAACATGAGAGCACAAGATAAAATAAATAAATAAATTACTACAAGAACAAATTTCAGGTGATCTGATATCTTATTTCTACTTGTATATTACAGGCAGTTTTTTTTAATATCAATTATCATGTTTGGCATTAACATGAATCCCAAGGAATCAATAATACAGAGTTATTGTATCTGCAGTGAGATGCAGCTGTCCCTATGACTAGGACCTGTATATTTAAATTAATAACAAATTTTCAGATGAACTGTTGGCTTATTTCTGTTGTTACGTTAACATGATCTGGGGTATTATCAAGAGCAGATTCTGTTTATTTTAGCTAAAGGTATATGTATACGAGTTATAGTGATTGTAATGGACTAAAGCTGTTTGTATGGCTGTACATTTAATATTTAAAAAATCATGAAGAAAATTCTTTAACTGTTGACTTATTTTTATTCTAACATTAGAGTGATCTGGGATATTGGTAAAGGCAGCTTCTGTTTGTTCCAGCTAGAATTAATATGTATAAAGTACTGATTTATGTTAACAATGGAGGGCTTTAACATTTAGAGATATGGTACAGGACTAGTAGATATACTGTCGCAGTGAGTAAAAACTAAATTTACATCCATATCGACAGTGTAAGACGTATGCTTTGCCGGCGATGGGCGAGGCATGACAGAATCTCTGACCAGAGAGTAGTTTGTCGTTAGTTGTTGCTTGTCGCTAGTCTGCGCTTGTCTGCGCGAGTCGACAGTAGTCTGGTGGAGACGGCATGTGTCGGCTGTGTGCTCTGCTCGCGACTCTGGTCAGGATTCTGGAGGATGAGTATTGTTGTCGAAGGTAAAGAAGCAGCCTTGCGCATATTTAATAATGTATGTTAATTGTAATTTAATTTGTTCAAAAAATGCCCCAATAAAAATTTTTATAATATAAAGTAACTCTTTTAAAGAAAAGCATTCATTTCAGTTTAAAGAATATTTCCAATGCATGATCATTGCTTCCAAGAATAAAAAAAGATAATATACGCCAGCATTGCACGAAGCTGTGTCGAAAAATATCTAATTAAGAGCAGATATATTTGCAGTTGTTATTGAGGTAAGAATTTTTGCTTTTTTTATTCAGAACACAGGGCCGAAGGGCAGCGCTGCTGTTCTTATAAAATTTATCAGGTTACTAAACTTTTTTATTGTTTTTGGTGTTTAGGAATTTTTCTGTTTCGAACTTGACATTAAATGAGAAAAGAATTTTGTGCGAACATTAAATGTGAATTCATTTCTGCACACAGACTATAAATGGGAGCCAATTTTGTTCAGAGGTTACAATAAAAAAATGCATTTAATTATTATTCTTTGGGTAGGCTACACTTGGCTCATTTTCATTTACATTTCTCTGTGGGGAGGTTACAACAGATAAGCTATAGTCATGGCGATACAATAAGTGTGACCCATCTTTCTGCCATGGAACCAGCACCCAGATTTATGCTACTACCAGTAATGATGTAACTTCCCGGATCCTCGCGAAACCATCTGAAGATGAACCTGAAATGGTTCGAAAACCGTTCATGCAATAAAGCATTATTATTCAAAAAAGTGACTGGTTGCAGTTGTGTATAACTTATTTACAATCGATAATATTTGTTGAAGTTTGTTCACTTAGTTCATTTTAACATCTTGTGGCTAGAACATAGTCTCGTGGATATTACACCGGCCAACGCTTTGAGACGGATGCGGAAGTGAAATGGACTTCTACGAACAGGGCATACTGAAACTGGTATCACGATAGGGAGAAGCGTGTTGAGAACGTCGATGACTATGTAGAAAAGTAGATAAAAGTTGTTTTGTTACCTATTAAACTTTTTGGTAGTAAAATTATTGTGCATTATTTTGCAATCTTCTCTCATAACTAACTAACTAACATTTTTTTCGTATTCCATTTTCGATCAGAGAGATTGCAACTTGGCAGTCTGTACGCCTTCTTGCGCACCTTAGCCTAACTGGTACCTCCCCCTGCCCGACTTTGCGATGGAACGCACTGCACCGTGTGTGCACCGGGGCGGATCCAGCACATCGGTCAGGGGGGGAGATTTTTTTGGTACCTGCCTTCCAAAAAATTAATTCCGAATAAAAGCATTAATACTCTATATAGGCACACACACACACACACACACACACACACACACACACACACACATATATATATATATATATATATATATATATATATACTCCTGGAAATGGAAAAAAGAACACATTGACACCGGTGTGTCAGACCCACCATACTTGCTCCGGACACTGCGAGAGGGCTGTACAAGCAATGATCACACGCACGGCACAGCGGACACACCAGGAACCGCGGTGTTGGCCGTCGAATGGCGCTAGCTGCGCAGCATTTGTGCACCGCCGCCGTCAGTGTCAGCCAGTTTGCCGTGGCATACGGAGCTCCATCGCAGTCTTTAACACTGGTAGCATGCCGCGACAGCGTGGACGTGAACCGTATGTGCAGTTGACGAACTTCGAGCGAGGGCGTATAGTGGGCATGTGGGAGGCTGGGTGGACGTACCGCCGAATTGCTCAACACGTGGGGCGTGAGGTCTCCACAGTACATCGATGTTGTCGCCAGTGGTCGGCGGAAGGTGCACGTGCCCGTCGACCTGGGACCGGACCGCACGACGCGACGCACGGATGCACGCCAAGACCGTAGGATCCTACGCAGTGCCGTAGGGGACCGCACCGCCACTTCCCAGCAAATTAGGGACACTTTGCTCCTGGGGTATCAGCGAGGACCATTCGCTACCGTCTCCATGAAGCTGGGCTACGGTCCCGCACACCGTTAGGCCGTCTTCCGCTCACGCCCCAACATCGTGCAGCCCGCCTCCAGTGGTGTCGCGAGAGGCGTGAATGGAGGGACGAATGGAGACGTGTCGTCTTCAGCGATGAGAGTCGCTTCTGCCTTGGTGCCAATGATGGTCGTATGCGTGTTTGGCGCCGTGCAGGTGAGCGCCACAATCAGGACTGCATACGACCGAGGCACACAGGGCCAACACCCGGCATCATGGTGTGGGGAGCGATCTCCTACACTGGCCGTACACCACTGGTGATCGTCGAGGGGACACTGAATAGTGCACGCTACATCCAAACCGTCATCGAACCCATCGTTCTACCATTCCTAGACCGGCAAGGGAACTTGCTGTTCCAACAGGACAATGCACGTCCGCATGTATCCCGTGCCACCCAACGTGCTCTAGAAGGTGTAAGTCAACTACCCTGGCCAGCAAGATCTCCGGATCTGTCCCCCATTAAGCATGTTTGGGACTGGATGAAGCGTCGTCTCACGCGGTCTGCACGTCCAGCACGAACGCTGGTCCAACTGAGGCGCCAGGTGGAAATGGCATGGCAAGCCGTTCCACAGGACTACATCCAGCATCTCTACGATCGTCTCCATGGGAGAATAGCAGCCTGCATTGCTGCGAAAGGTGGATATACACTGTACTAGTGCCGACATTGTGCATGCTCTGTTGCCTGTGTCTATGTGCCTGTGGTTCTGTCAGTGTGATCATGTGATGTATCTGACCCCAGGAATGTGTCAATAAAGTTTCCCCTTCCTGGGACAATGAATTCACGGTGTTCTTATTTCAATTTCCAGGAGTGTATGTAGGGTGAGTCACCTAACGTTACCGCTGGATATATTTCGTAAACCACATCAAATACTGACGAACCGATTCCACAGACCGAACGTGAGGAGAGGGGCTAATGTAATTGTTTAATACAAACCATACAAAAATGCACGGAAGTATGTTTATTAACACAAACCTACGCTTTTTTTTAAATGGAACCACGTTAGTTTTGTTAGCATATCTGAACATATAAACAAATACGTAATCAGTGCCGTTTGTTGCATTGTAAAATGTTAAATACATCCGGAGATATTGTAACCTAAAGTTGACGCTTGAAACCTCCGACGTTCAGTTGCGTGTTGTAACAGACACGGGCCACGGTCGGCGAGCAGCATCTGCAGGGACATGTTTGCGATGACGACCGTGTTTACGAGTGTGGCTGTAGTGCACTGTTGTGGTTTGGTCTAGCTGTCGCAGTGTCCGTATGTAGCGCTTGCTGCTATTGTTATTCTGCATTCAAAAAAATGGTTCAAATGGCTCTGAGCACTATGGGACTTAACATCTATGGTCATCAGTTCCCTAGAACTTAGAACTACTTAAACCTAACTAACCTAAGGACAGCACACAACACCCACTCATTACGAGGCAGAGAATATTACGCATTCGTTTCCGCACGCAGACCAACTGTAGTACACCGTGTTACCAGACGCCTGTGATAGTGTAGTGTTGTAGGAACTGTGACCATGGTGTATTCGAACTCTGAAAAGGCGGAGATGATACTCATCTATGGCGAGTGTAGACGAAATGCAGCTGAAGCCTGCAGGGTGTATGCAGAACGGTACCCGGACAGAGAATATTTTCAAGTATTCCTTCGGTGTTCATCGCTTAATTATCAACACCATCTCTTTGCAAATTGCCACTAGAAACAAAATCTTACATACGCACTGCAGGGGAAGTGCTAAAAAAGGGACACAGATCGCTCATGGCTCAGCGAATATTATCATTTTATTCGTAAGTATAGTTGTTCTTTCTGTAGTTTATTCACTAAATGGAAGAGGCTCCAAGGTCTCTTTTTAAATTGTTACATCCAACTGCGTGCCATTGTTTACATCTTCGGCTTCAAGTAAAACATACTAGATAGGCCGACGTAATCAGCCCCTAAAGCAGTCGGAAAAAAAGATCGGTCACGCACCAGAGGGGGGGGGGGCAATTGCCCCATTGCCCCCCCCCCCCTGGATGCGCCCCTGGTCGTTCATTAGCCATTACGTCGAGTGCCCAGCGGCTGACGGCAGCGCGTAGTGTAGCGCAGGAAACGGGCGGGCTGCCGTCGGCGTGAACACACGGCGGCCACCCGCTACGTCACGACGGCCGCACCCGCGCAGCCACGCCACAACACGGACACCTGTGGCCCTGGACGGAGGCTCGCCGGCCGCCCAGCCAAGCGCGGGTCACGTGCCCTGCCTCGTGGGTCTCCTTCCAGCTGCCGTCGAGTCCTCCACTTACTCCTACCACACTGCACTGCGCTGTCCAACCATCACGATCCTTCTTTGCTCTTTGTAAAAACGATTGTAAAATCCTATGTGGTGTGCGTACTGTAAGACCTTCGGTACACACACCATCAGATTACTTGACTTGTCGCTCTAACGAAGTAGGCGACTGTCAGCAATATGTCTCGTGGTCTTATCGTGGCGTGTTTATCTTCTGCCGTTAGGTCAGACGATAGAAATGCCACTTGCACGCTCAGAGTAGCAGATTGACGGTGACCAACTTTAAACAGAACTTGATTAATTTTCACACACATTTATTAAAATAATAAAAAGCATAGACATTACGTAACTGGATTCTGGATGCTGTTTACAATTGACAATCTGAAGTTCCTTTGGTCTTGGTACGTTAATCTTATTCTCACATATCTCTGATACTTGACAAAGTGTCTATTCATTTATCTTCATGGAGACTAATGCAGACTGGAACAGACTGGTGCAGACGAATGCAGACTCGTACAGACTAATGCAGACTGACTAATCGGAGGTCTGTACACTCGTTATAATACCTCGCACGTTCAGGTATCGCTGTGCGAGTGTGATCCGTGAGGAGAAAAGGTTCTACGTTAGCAGCTATCTCATTGGCTGTGTTACGTATTAATACGCGGATCGGCGGAAGCAGAATTTGGTCCGTCTCTAAGACAGCGCCATTTTGTAGTGCGGAGACGGATGAGCGCTGCGCCTGCGCTGTTGTGCTTAGCGGGGCGCGCTCTAGTGGGAAAGTTGTGTACGCACTGACTACGTGGAACTATGTACACAACATCTTAGAATACAGTCTGAGGTCCAACGTAATGAGGTGTCTCGAACAGAACAACCTCCTCCGTGCAAACTTCCTTGGAATTCGAAAACATAGATCATGTGAAACCCAACTCGCTCGTTTCCCTCCCAACCTCCTGCAAGCCATGGGTCAAGGCAGTCAGGTAGATGGAGTAGTTCTCGATTTCAGAAAAGCATTTGACTCACAATTAACCTACTCAAGGGATGGCCTTTAATTCTGATCGACTTTGAACATATTGTGGTGGCCGAGCGGTTCTAGGCCCTTCAGTCCAGAACCGCGCGACATCTACAGTCGCAGGTTCGAATCCTGCCTCGGGCATGGATGTGTGTGATGACCTTAGGTTAGTTAGGTTTAAGTTGTTCTAAGTTCTAGGGGACTGATGACTTGAGATGTTAAGTCCCATGGCGCTCAGAGCCATTTGAACCATTTGAATATATTGTAGTGTAGAGCAAAATAAGAGACACATAATTGATAAATATGTAAAAATCTGCCAACCGGTTGCATAGGTTTTCTATATACCTTGACCAGGTTTTGTCACCTCAAAGGGTGACTTCATCAGAATGTAAGGTAATTACCTGTGTTTAGCATCTTCTTTCTGATGTCTTTGTACTTTGAGACAGCCTTTGATACATGGGTGGGTAAGAAGCATACAACTTTGAACATGGCTGACGTTTGCAGCAACCGTATACACAAATTTGATAAATATGTAAAAATCTGCCAAACGGTTGCATAGGTTTTCTATGTACCTTGACAACACAAAGAAGATCCTAAACACAGGTAATTACCTTACCTTCTGATGAAGTCACCCTTAGAGGTGATGAAACCTGCTCAAGGTATATAGAAAACCTATGCAAACGGTTGGCAGACTTTTACATATTTATCAAATTTGTGTATACGGTTGTTGCAAAAGTCAGCGATGTTCAAAGTTAGACATACAATTGTTTATGTGTGCCCACATGACCGTTCTAGGGTGAAACACTCCCTTGAAAGAAATTGAGTTTATTATTTTGAAAGGTAACTCTGGTGGGACTATTTAAACGATACCGAATATAGGCAAAATTTAGTGAACTAGCAACATTTATTTTTTTTAAACCAGACATAAATTATAATAAACAAGTTATAGATTGAATACCATAAAGAACTGAAAGGTGATTTAATTCTTCACTGGGTGGATCCTGGTTGGCAAAAACAGTTTAACTAGGTGACCAGTGAGTCAAGTCCTCTGGCCCTAAAAATGTGAATAACGCAAGCTGAATTGATCTGACGCTGATCAGACTTTGATTGATCAAATCTACTGTAGTTTCTCTACATACAGGGTGTTTCAAAAATGACCGGTATATTTGAAACGGCAATAAAAACTAAACGAGCAGCGATAGAAATACACCGTTTGTTGCAATATGCTTGGGACAACAGTACATTTTCAGGCGGAGAAACTTTCGAAATTACAGTAGTTACAATTTTCAACAACAGATGGCGCTGCAAGTGATGTGAAAGATATAGAAGACAACGCAGTCTGTGGGTGCGCCATTCTGTACGTCGTCTTTCTGCTGTAAGCGTGTGCTGTTCACAACGTGCAAGTGTGCTGTAGACAACATGGTTTATTCCTTAGAACAGAGGATTTTTCTGGTGTTGGAATTCCACCGCCTAGAACACAGTGTTGTTGCAACAAGACGAAGTTTTCAACGGAGGTTTAATGTAACCAAAGGACCGAAAAGCGATACAATAAAGGATCTGTTTGAAAAATTTCAACGGACTGGGAACGTGACGGATGAACGTGCTGGAAAGGTAGGGCGACCGCGTACGGCAACCACAGAGGGCAACGCGCAGCTAGTGCAGCAGGTGATCCAACAGCGGCCTCGGGTTTCCGTTCGCCGTGTTGCAGCTGCGGTCCAAATGACGCCAACGTCCACGTATCATCTCATGCACCAGAGTTTACACCTCTATCCATACAAAATTCAAACGCGGCAACTCCTCAGCGCCACTACCATTGCTGCACGAGAGACATTCGCTAACGATATAGTGCACAGGATTGATGACGGTGATATGCATGTGGGCAGCATTTGGTTTACTGATGAAGCTTATTTTTACCTGGACGGCTTCGTCAATAAACAGAACTGGCGCATATGGGGAACCGAAAAGCCCCATGTTGCAGTCCCATCGTCCCTGCATCCTCCAAAAGTACTGGTCTGGGCCGCCATTTCTTCCAAAGGAATCATTGGCCCATTTTTCAGATCCGAAACGATTACTGCATCACGCTATCTGGACATTCTTCGTGAATTTGTGGCGGTACAAACTGCCTTAGACGACACTGCGAACACCTCGTGGTTTATGCAAGAATGAATGAATATTTCGATGATCGTGTGATTGCTTTGGGCTATCCGAAACATACAGGAGGTGGCGTGGATTGGCCTCCCTATTCGCCAGACATGAACCCCTGTGACTTCTTTCTGTGGGGACACTTGAAACACCAGGTGTACCGCCAGAATCCAGAAACAATTGAACAGCTGAAGCAGTACATCTCATCGGCATGTGAAGTCATTCCGCCAGACACGTTGTCAAAGGTTTCGGGTAATTTCATTCAGAGACTACGCCATATTATTGCTACGCATGGTGTATATGTGGAAAATATCGTACTATAGAGTTTCCCAGACCGCAGCGCCATCTGTTGTTGAAAATTGTAACTACTGTAATTTCGAAAGTTTGTCTGCCTGAAAATGTACTGTTGTCCCAAGCATATTGCAACAAACGGTGTATTTCTATCGCTGCTCGTTTAGTTTTTATTGCCGTTTCAAATATACCGGTCATTTTTGAAACACCCTGTAGGTGCAGCTGAGAGCAAGTGGCGATTGAGATCTGTACGCCCTGACAATGCCAGAGCGGCAGCACGTTACCCTGTTTACTTCGTGCGGCGATGTAACTTGCAACTGGCGAGATGTGTGTGGCGGAGGTAAGACGTGGAGGCGGCACCTGTGAATCGATTGCAGCCATGAAAGAAATGCAAAAATCTCACGGTCTAGCGATCAGGCAGACGGATCGCAATTTACTCCCTACCAGAGCCCTGAAACCACAGTAGCATTCAGTGTGTGACACACCCGTTCGCTGGTCATACCAAGGACCAATTTGGCTCACTTATACGACAGAGTGCTCAAGGATACCAAACGTCAAGACTGGTGAACCAAAAAGAATAAGTGTGCCCTCAGCAAACGAGTAGTCCGAGACATTTGAAGTCATACTGTCGGTACAGTAAGAACTTCACCACAGGCTCCCCAGCCTAAACTACTCACAAGTGAAGTAAGTCTCAGGACAGGTCCCAAGTACCAACCACACATACCAGAGCTTCGACCAGAAATGCTTACCAGACCAAAGTCCCACACCCAAGTGCTTCGCACCTCTCAAGAAAAAAAATTCCATTTCCCACGAAGTGCACAAATGACATCACCTTCATCCTATATTGAACCAATCACAGGGCTCTGTAGGCACTAAATCTCCCCTCCCACACGACAGCACAAACTCATGTCGAACCAGGGCAAGAGTTAAGAAACCTGTGTCTCTAAAAAAAAAAAAGGAAACCGCCAATAACTGGCATTTTTATGTTTTTGCGGAGGGGGAAGAGATTGTTGTTTCCGAAGTAGTGTCACTTCCCATGGCAGCAACCAAACAGATACGATCTTAAAGATCTTTATCTGAATCACCCGTGACTTGGAACTTGTTAGTCCTAGCTATGAGGTGTAATAAAGATTCTATCTCTAAACGTTTCTCAGATGCCAGAGTTTTCTTATACAACCAAGGTGGCCAAGGAAGTAGCTCACTGGCCTATTTGCGCTATCAGCGAACATGAAAACATGTGAATTTTTATTACGTGTTGCTCTGCACACAATGCCTGGTTTATGACTCCACTGTGTAGATGCACTCCTTTAGACCGTCGCCCCAGCACAGGCTTCTGCTTGCGCTGTGGCAAGTAGCGTAGCACTGTTCTGCTGGAACCCTGTCTCAACGAGGGGCTGCCCTGTCTGCCCTGTACGGCTGTGGCCCTGTACGGCAAGATTTACTAAGGGATGGGCTCGCCACCAGTTGCTTTCAGCCCCCAACAAGCCATTTCTAAGAGCTAAAAATCATAAAAATACTTCATGCTTTTAGCGCCCTACCAGGCTCCATCAACATCTGCTCAGGCCGTTAGCTTTCTAGAGTCTCGCTCAAGGTGTAATAAAATCTTTAATAATTTTCCGTATGCGAAAAATTGGTGAGAGAGTAACTTCTCCTCTCTCAATTTCTGAATGAGTACTGTTGGAACGTTAACAGATATAAAAAGAACTTCAAGTAAAAAAGAAGTTCTATGGTACTTGACTTATGTTGCAATGGTGCACCCAGATTTGCCAAAAAATTCATTTTTTTTAGAAATCCCCTCCCCCCCCCCCATTTAGCTTTTAATTTCAGTGTTTGACTAATAGCGAAGCATAATGTCACATGGAAGACGGTGCAATTAGAACACTAACTTCACTTAACTAAGGTTTATTCAGCACTTGCACATACAGCACGGAGCGAACTGCCTCTGGCCAGCTACAGTATATATATACAGGTACAGAACATTCCAGTACAATGATTCTTGACATTTGTGGATACTTCTAGAATGTACTCGAACCGAATACAGAAATTAAAATTGTAGAGGTGAGTTTTGAACTCACTACCCTCCATGCACCAGTTTAGTCTCATAACCAATACACCAGGGTGCTACTCAGATTCTTCTCCGACAGTGTTGTATCATTAATATCAAATTCAATCATATATGATGAAATGGTACTTCAAAGATGTAATTGCCAGAAGTAAGTTACAAGTATCTCGTAGCGGTGTCCACGGGCCCGTTACATGTCTGCTTCAATGCCATTTGTCATGTTAGGTTGTTTAACTAGCCTGTCCCAGATAAATACATTCAAACGTATATTCTACATATGTTGTTCTGTATATACATTTCCTTTTAATTTTGTGAAATATAAAATATTTGTGTTGTATTTGTGTTTCTTCTTATATTTGGTGTATTTTATTTGTTTTCAGTTGTAACCTTTTCAGATTTAATTATGTTATACTTGAAGCTGTTCGTTAATCATTGTTTTAACATTGTTGTAAATCTATACGACAGTGAAGAAGTGCAGAATTCTTCGTGTCAAAAAATGCCAAATGCACATCGACTTTGCGCACCGAGCACATCGGACAGTTACAATTTCATCATAGTAGCGCGAAAGAAGAGAGGATTCCTCGTGTCTTTCCCTCGCCCATCGTTACCATACCAAAGCACACTGGCCACAGTGCAGAGACGAGCTGTGTGTGTGTGTGTGTGTGTGTGTGTAGGCGCGGGGGGGGGGGGGGGGGGGGGAGGACGGTGCATGCCGGTACTCCTGGTTTACACAAATAACTGATTGTGACGCCGACAGACCGAGCGTCAGACGCGCAATGTATTGTGTTACGTTCAACAGAAACCACCTAAATGTGAGACATCTGTTCACTTCTGCTTTAAAAACTGTTATCCTGTTTGTGACTCCTATCATGAAACTGCCATTGTCCAACATGCTCGGTGCGCAAAATCAATGTGCATTAAGCATTTTTTTCACTCGAGTAATTCTGCACTTCCACGTTATTGTACAGATTTACAATAATGTACAAACTTCAGATATAATGTATATAATCTGAAAATGTTACAACTTGAAAACAAATAAAATACACCAGTTGTAAAAACAAAACAAATGCAACAAAAGGCATTTCAGATTTCATAAAATTAAAAGGAAATATATCTATAGAACAATATATGTAGAATATACATTTAGAACTTATTTATCTGAGAAATACTTATTAAACAACCATGACAACTATCATTGAAGCGGACACACAATGGACCCATGTACAGCGATACAGGGATATTTCTAGTTTATTTCTAACAAATGAGTCTTTGGAATAGCACATCACACACGATTGAATTTCGTATACCACAACGACTATAAGTTTTGCTGTTACCCAAATGTCGAAATGAAAAACAAAATAGTGAGCGGACGGGGATCCTAAAAAAAAAAATACTTTCTCGAGAAATCCGGGTGCATCTTTGTAACGTACATTGAAAACCACAGAACTTTAATTTGAATTCTTTTTTATATCTGTTACCGCTTCAACACTATTCATTTTAGAAATATTAAACTCAGTTAAGGGCACATATAAAAAACATGTCCCTTATTTGGCTCTACACTAGAACATATTCAAAGCTGATCAAAATCGAAGTGTATCCCTTGAGTGGATCGGTTGGTAGGACATGACATGAGGCCTCGAGGGATCACCAATTTAGTATTGGAGGGCAGCGTGGAGGGCAAAAATCGTGGAGGGAGAACAAGAGATGAATACACTAAGCAGATTCAGAAGGATGTAGGTTGCAGTAGGTACTGGGAGATGAAGAAGCTTGCACGGGTAGAGTAGCATGGAGACCTGCATGAAACCAGTATCAGAACTGAAGACCACAACAACAACAACATCCCTTGGGTATGTTTACTTGTCAGTACAACGCTTACGCTTATTACAAAAGCCCGATCATAAGGGGTGCAGACGAAAAATGTAACTCGACTGAGGATTTCTTGGTAGGGGGGACGCAGCATGTTATCTTGGATGGAAGTCATCGACAGATGTAGAATTAACATTGTGTGTACCCTACTTCGCGTGTACCGCAGGGAAGTATGTTGGGTCCCTCGCTGTTTATGTTGTATATTAATGTTCTTGCGGACAGTATTAATAGTGAAACTTCCTGGCAGGTTAAAACTGTGTGTCCGGATGGAGACTCGAACTCGGGACCTTTGCTTTTCGCGGGTAAGTGCTCTACCAACTGAGCTGGGCACTTGCCCACGAAAGGCAAAGGTCCCGAGTTCGAGTCTCCATCCGGGCACACAGTTTTACCTGCCAGTAAAGTTTCATATCAGCGCACACTCCGCTGCAGAGTGAAAGTTTCACTCTGGAAGTATTAACAGTAGCCTCAGACTTTTCGCAGATGATGCACTTACCGACAACGAATTACAGTCTGAACGAAGCTGCGCAAAAATTCAGTCGGACCTTGATAACATTTCAAAGTGTTGCAATGTTGGCAGCTTGCTGTAAATGTTCAAACATACGAAAATGCGCACTTCACAAAACGAAAAAAAAAAAAAAAACACACAATACCCTGCGAATATAAATGAGCGAATCGCAGCTCGAATACGTTAACTCATACAAATTCTTTGGTTTAATAGTTAGTAGGGACATGAAGTGGAACGATGACGTATCCTCAGTCGTTGGTAATACAGGTAGCAGACTTAGGTTTATTGGTAGAATACTAGGGAAATGCAATCATTCTACAAAGAAGATGGTTCACAAGACACTCATGCGATCCATCCTAGAATATTGCTCAAGTGTGTGGCACCCGTACCAAATAGGACTTGCAGGGGATACTGAACATATACAGAGAAGGGCAGCACCAATGGCCACAAATATGTTAGACCCGCGGGAGAGTGTCACTGAGATGTTGAAAGAACTGCACCGGCAGACTCTTGAACATAGACGGAAACTATCCCGAGAAACCCTACTGACAAAATTTCAAGAACCGTCTTTAAATGGTGTCTCTGGGAATGTACTACAACCCCCTGCACGTAGCTCGCTTAGGGATCGAGAAGACAGGGTTACATTAATTACAGCACGCACAGAGACAGTTAATCAATCGTTTTCCCCTCGCTCCGTACACGAATGGAAGAGAAATGAGCCCTAATAACTGGTACAGTGGGACGTATGTACTGCCATGCACATCAGGGTGGTTCGCAGAGTACAGAGGTAGATGTAGACCACATTCAAATTCAAATGTGTGTGAAATCCTATGGGACGTAACTGCTAAGGTCATCAGTCCCTAAGCTTACACACTACTTAACCTAAATTATCCTAAGGACAAACACACACACCCATGACCGAGGGAGGACTCGAACCTCCGCCTGGACTAGCCGCACAGTCCTTGACTGCAGCGCCCCAGACCGCTCGGCTAATCCCGCGCGGCGTAGAACACGTGATTCCTCTCACAGTCACCCAGTGGATACTGTATCTCTTTTTGGTTTCCACACTTGTTACGAAGAAATTACATTGGAAAAGAGAACAGAGCGTTTCTGGGATCGACAGACCCCTAGACTGAACCAAAGACACGAAATTTTGTGATAACTGCAACGCAACAGTAACATTTAAGAGAAATTTTCGAATTAAAACCTATAACGGAACCTTGTAACGATTATTATGTAACTCTACAAAAATTTACACAACAGTTTATGATATAATGACTGATGACATTAAAGAAACTGGACAAGTACCAGTTGGACTCGAACTTGGAGGGTTCCATACAAACATTATTATGTATATACTGTAGATAGTTCATCTCTAGATTTTAATGAATGAGTTTGATAGTATGAAAATACGTGACGAAAATGACCGTATATTTTGGCTGCATTGACTTAGAAAATTAAATTTTTAACACCGCCAAGGGAACGTAGATATTAGTATTTGATATAAATTTCAACTTGATAACTTTGCTCATTCCTCAGACGGACAGACAGAAGGACAACAAAGTGAGCCTATAACGGTTCCGTTTTTACCGAATAAGGTATCGAAGCCTAAAAATGTAATCATTAAATTATTCAACATTGTTTCTTAATTTCACTGTGAACAGTAATATATATTTCTTAAATAATAACAAAAAATGAGGACTATGTCCATGCAAAAATCAATGCTAAAAATAGCATGTGCTGACGACAAAATAAAAAAGATAAGATATGGTGATGCAAACGTAACCTCGTATCTGTGCACAACATCGGTGGGTATGTACGAGATGATTAAAAGTTGCAATTCTCTGCGACAGATATTGAATTAGTGTAGCTACCAGTCCTGGTAGGATATAGGAGGGGAGTGCACAGCGTCAGGTGTTAAGTGATCACTGCGTACTCGTGAGAGACAGCGTTATCATCACCAGTATCCATTTGGCCGGCTGATCGAACTATGCGATATCCAGATTGGTGGGGCGTTCGGATGTGACAGTGGCCCCATGTTGGGCTACATGGGATCTTGAGGGCAGCTTACTCGTCGTCAAGGTCCCGCCGGATCAAATCTGGCCACCGGAAGGGAGGTTCGCAAAACTGTGGACCAAGCCCATCGAAACCCCTGCATATCTGCGCCTGCCATCTGGGAACAAGTAACAGGCTCCTGCAACGTTCTGAGTCATAGCGCACCAGTGGTGGGAGACAAGTGGCAGGCGGACTAGCGAATTACTGCCCCACGTGTGTGCTGCTGTTAGCACCAAAACACAAGCAGCTGCGTTTGAGGTGGCACCGTGGCTGGTAAAGACGGACTGCTGACGAATAGTGACGCACTGTGTCCAGCACTGAACGGCGGTTCTGCGCTACCACAAATGACCATCGCCTGCGAGTATGGCGACGACCTGGGTACGATCGCATTCTTCCAGTATTTCGGAGCCCCAGCTCCAAGTAGAGAGAACTAGAGATGGGTCTGTTCGCGAACTAACGGGTCCAAAGGAACGGTTCATCACGATGAACGGAACGATGAAGGAACGAATTCTAAGGAACGGTCTTTCATAATTGACTTCGGTCGCAGCTTACTACTTATAGTTCCTCGGAATGGGAAACGGTCGGCCTCGTTCGCGAACAGCACGTCGGCCGGTCTCGTTCTAGCCTCGGTCTCGTTCCCGTCTGTCTCGATCTCGCTCGGGCGGACTCGTCCATCTTCGCTTTGCCACTCGCCGCAGTTTAACTGCCGGCTGCTCATAGTTAAGTTCAGTATCGAGTTGTTCGTTTGTTCGCTGCACACGCCCATTCTAGATCTGTTTCAAATCTTTTTTGAACTCTGAAGTTCTGGTTCTTTTCGTATTCTATTCAGCGTGCATGACTGGTAATTAAAATGTATTTTATAATTACGTGGTATATAATGCATACATCTTTTCAGGTAACGAAACGGCATATCAGCGTACTTCACTATTTCGATAAACTGCAGAAGAAATACTTGTAAAAAGGCAAGATTTTTTTTATTATTACATACGCAAAGGAAGCCGGGATGACACACACTAGTGGATATTTTCCGTCTTTTCTTGATCGAAGGAGCATTTTCATTGTTGTAGAAGGTAGACCGACTTAGCAACCGAATGAAGCCCGCGCTCCATAATCGAGTGTCTGGTGGCACATTTTGTAAAGAGAATGCGATAACTTCTACAATATTATTTCAGTGGTACAGGGTGGCGCATGAAAAAACGTCCCCGAGTTCTAGACTGCTCATTGTCGCCCACCAACCGTCATCTATTGTTACGAAGTTGTTTGCATTATCTTATTTGTTATTTATTCACTGCCTAATTATTACATGTTTATCTATTCTGCTCGTAGCGGTCAACAAATCGCGCGTAATTGGCGAGCAGTCTGTATTCGGGGCCGATTTTTCGTGCGCCACCTTCTATTATTTCACTGCGATCAGCCACATAACGCTACAGTTGGCAAAATGAGAAGTTTTGCAGAATCACGAAAATTACAAGTGCGTGAGAATTCTGTTATGAATAAAAACTCTGTACTCCAGGGGGTAGGCATTCCATCTTCAGTCACCTAAGATACTAATTTTCAATTTTTCATAAGAACCATATACCAAGCACAAATGAACGGTGAACGAGAAAAAAGGAACGGTTCCTAAAAACGAGCGACCCAGCTCAAAGAGAACGATGGAGTCCGTGTCGACGACGTTCCGTTCACGACCATGTTGTTTCAGTAAATCTTGTCTCAGACCAACCAGCGCATTACCAGCCAGCCGTGGAGTGCCGCAGAGCTCAACTCCACTGACGAACTTCCCATGCTGTGCCACTCCAACCACTACTGATGGGGGAGCTGATGAACTACCAGCAGCAGCGCAGTACCAGGTGCTGTTCTCTCTGAGTGTGGGACGGAAGAAGAGACAAGGCCGGCTGTACTGAGTTCAACACCTGCCGCCTACACCACACCGCGGGTGGAGTGGTCCAGGGAAGACGAGGCACAGAGTGGGATCGAGAACACTCCCTCAGCCGGTAGCAGCTATCTATGCTGTACCAGGCTGGGATAAGCATCCGTATCGACTCTAGAGGAACGACGTCTCGCTAGGACGCAGGCGCAAGGACGGCGCAGCGTTCGACACCGAGAGAGTCCGTGACCACGGCAGGATGTAAATCGGCCAACACTGCACCGCCCTTTGTAAAGTTGTCACGATAAACGATCCACTGAATCATCATGTTTTCTTGGCGCAACGAGCGCTTCCAGACAATTCCTGGCATCGTGCAGAGGCGTCATCCGCTCGGCCCCTCTGTAAATTCCTGGTTTCATCCTGTGGGAAGCGACAGGGAATGACTTCAAGTCATGGCTGATACTGACTGAGGGAGCTCTGACAGCATAATTTTACGTCACGGACATCCTGCGTCCTTGGGTGTTACTTCTCATGTGTCACCATCACGATGCCATGTTTCAGCAGGGCAGCGCTCCTCCACACACGCCAGTCTCTGTGAATTGTTTGCGTGATGTTGAGGTACTTTAGTGGCCAGCAAGATCCCTAAGTCCGTCGCCGATGTCCATCCTGTCCAAGTGCCACCATCCAGGATGTCATGGAACAGTTACAACAGATAGATATGCAAACAGAATAGCTGATTCACAGGATAAAATTAAAGCCATATGGTCAGTTGTGAAGGAAGTGTCTGGTCAGCAGCACAAGGTCGATGATACAAAGTCAGTTCTCAGTAATAATATTTCTGTTACTGATAAATCAGATATATGCACAGTATTTAACAACCATTTTCTGAGCATTGCTGGTGAATTAAATAAAAATTTAGTTTCTACAGGAAATCATATAAATTTCTTAGCAAATGCCTTTCCGAGATTGATGTCTGAAATACTCCTCTGTGATACAGACAAGAGGGAGATTGAGTCAATAATTAAATCACTGAAGACTAAGGACTCTCATGGTTATGATGGAGTGTCTAGCAGAATATTAAAGTACTGTGTTGCACATGTTAGCCCTGTATTTAGCCATATTTGTAATTTTTCATTTAGAATGTGTCAGTTTCCTGAGCGATTAATGTACTCAGTAGTAAAGCCGCTTTATAAAAGGGGGAAAACGGATAATGTAGATAATTTTAGACCTATTTCTATGCCATCAGTGTTTGCAAAAGTTATCGAAAAGGCTGTGTATGTAAGGTTAATTGATTATTTTATATCACACGATTTGCTATCAAATGTACAGTTCGGCTTTAGAAGTCGTTTAACAACTGAGAATGCTATATTCTCGTTTCTCTGTGAGGTACTGGATGGGCTAAACAAAAAGTTTCGAACATTTGGCGTATTTTTTGATTTAACCAAGGCATTTGACTGTGTTGATCACAAAATATTGCTACAGAAGTTGGACCATTACGGAATAAGGGGAGTAGGTCACAATTGGTTCACCTCTCAATTCAGCAACAGGCAGCAAAAGGTCATTATTCACAACGTTGATAACGGCTATGATGTGGGATCTGAGTGGGGTACTGTCAAGTGGGGGGTGCCCCAGGGATCAGTGTTGGGGCCGCTCCTGTTCCTTATTTATATAAATGATATGCCCTCTAGTATTATGGGTAACTCTAAAATATTTCTGTTTGCTGATGACACTAGATTGGTAGCATAGGATATTGTGTGCAACACTGACTCGGTTTCAAATAGTGCAGTACATGATCTCAGTTCATGGCTTGTAGAAAATAAACTAACGTTAAATCACAGTAAACCTCAGTTTTTACAGTTTCTAACACACAATTCAACAAAACCTGACGTTTTAATCTCACAGAACGGGCATATGATTATTGAAACTCAGTTAAAATTTATAGGTGTTCAGATAGATAGTAAGCTGTCGTGGAAAGCCCACGTCCAGGATCTTGTTCAAAGATTTAATACTGCCATTTTTACTATTCGAACGGTATCAAAAGTGAGTGATACTTTGACACGTAAATTAGTCTACTTTGCTTATTTTCATTCACTTATGTCGTATGGTATTATGTTTTGGGGTAACTCTTCCCATTCTAGAAGGATAATTTTGGCTCAGAAACGGGCGGTCGGGCAATAAGTGGTGTGAGTTCACGAACCTCTTGTCGACCTCTGTTCACGAGTCTGGGTATTTTGACATTGGCCTCTCAATATATATATTCCTTATTGTCGCTTCTTGTTACCAATATTAGTTTATTCCCAAGAATAAGCAGCTTTCACTCGGTTAATACTCGGCAGAAATAAAAGCTCCGTTTGGATCGGACTTCCTTAACTCTTGTGCAAAAAGGTGTGCAGTATACTGCTGCATCCATTTTCAATAAGCTGCCACTCGAATTCAAAAATCTTAGCAATAATCCACGCGCTTTCAAATCGAAACTGAAGAGTTTCCTCATGGGTCACTCCTATTCTGTCGAGGAGTTCCTTTAAAAATTAAGCTGATTCTTATTGTATTGCTGATAGCGTTTACTTAAGCTTATGGTCTGACTTTTTTTCAGGTTCATGAATATTTATTTTTATCTGTTTATTACTTTTATGTTGTAAGTTGATGTACTGACACGTTCCATGACCTTGGAGATTTGCTCCTCAATTTGGTCCTACGGAACTTGACATGTAAATAAATAAAATAAAGCAATGGGCCAGCTTTCTCAGAGAAGAGGATGCAATGGCTGTATGGCACCGTTCCCAACGGCATCAGTGCATGCATCCAGGTCGAAGGGGATTTCAAGGACATTCTGACAAGGGCGCTCATACTGCCAAGTTATTTGTAAATTTGACTCGATTCTGTAATCACTGCCATAACAGCACATACCCTCTCAACCTATGAACTTTCATATCGTTTCCTCCTCCCCTTCTGCGTGCTTCAATTTTTTTGTCAGGCAGTGTGTTATGCGAGGATTGAAAGAAAAGTAATTCCTCCACCTTCGTTGTTTGAATTTGTATGGGAATATTTTAATAAATCAAACGCAGAAATAATCCTTAGAATGCGATCTTTAATTACCAATATTCACTTTTCCACATAATCACCAGCCAGTTGGATACATTTCTGCCAAAGGTGAACAAGTTTTCCGAAGCCGTCACGGAAGAAGTCGACACTCTGTTTCCGCAACCACAGTCTCACAGTTCTCTCAACGTCTTCATCAGAAGCATAATGATGTACCCGCAGATCGTCTTTTATTGTCGGGAACAGATAGTGGTTAGACGGTGCTAAATCTGGACTGTATGCAGGATGCCGTACGGAGGTGAGATTCAGTCTTTGAAGTTCTGCTGTTGTGGCACGTGAAGCGTGTGGTTTGGCATTGTCATGCTACACGAAAACATTTCCCTTTCCCTTTCGGACGCTTGTTATGCGTCGTTTCAGAGTTCGCAGCGTTGTGATGTGACGCTCTGAATTTATTGTTGTTCTACGATCAAGGAAATCAACATGGTTAACACCATCTGCGTCCCAGAACACTGTGACCATGATTTTTCCAGCTGAGGGCTGTGTCTTGAATTTCTTTTTCTGGGGCGAGTCTTTGTGTCGATATTCAATAGACTGACGTTTCGTTTCCGGATTGTAACGGTGTACACACGTTTCGTCTCCTGTCACAGTTGGATGGAGAAAGGCGTCACCTTCATTCTCGTAACGCGAGAGAAGTTCCTCGTAAATGTCAAGTCTTGTGCGCTTTCATTTCTGGAGTCAACATCTGGGTTACACATCGTGTACAGATCTTCCATTAGCCAAGCAAAACAATAATTTGACCCACACGTTCTTGTGAAATGCCGATTGTGCTCGCAGTTTCTCTCTGAGTGATACGACGATCGTCCTGAATCAATCTGTCAACATCTTGCTTGTGAAACTCGGTGGTTACTGTCACAGGACCTCCAACTCTTTGTTGGTCACGCAGGTCAGATGTTCCCGCCTCAACATCTTTAAACTTACTCCCTCAACGACGCACAGTACTCACATCAACACAATCGCCATAAACTGCTTTCATTCTCTGATGAGTCTCCTTTGGGGTGACACCTTCTGCCGTCAAGAATTCAAGGACTGCACGTTGCTTAAATCGCATTGACCGACCGTCTGCGCAGGGTTCCATACTTTACACTGTAACAACACAACCAATCAGTGCTAAGGCTTCCCGCCAACTGGAGCTGTAGAGAAGAAACTACGGAACAAGTCAGTACCTGCCACATACCAATGCTGCCAACTATTGAAAAGATACGAAGATGGAGTCATTATTTTTCAGTCAACCCTCGTAACTATATGCAAACATTTTCCTCAGATTAATACGAGATAACAAAAAGAATATATCACTCAAGCAAATTCCACTTATATTTATTTCAAATATAATAAACACTCACTCTTAAAGTAAAAGCTTTGAGTAACATTATTGGCTAGTTGGTATGCGCACACACTTCACATTGATGAAGCTACTTACAATATATTTGATAGGTACGAGTGCGCGTATCCATAGTTAGACGCTGGCCTGTCTTTGCTCTGAGATTTCTATGACTTTCGTGGTTTGCCGAAAGAGGGCATGACCAGGGAAGGCGATTTATTCGGCTCCGACGGCGAGAGGAAGAAAGTTGCCAACTGCAGTGACTATGTATAGTTTTCCTCGTGGCTGCTCTCTGGTCACAGCAAAGTCGGCATGGCCAATGGCTGCGTGTGAGGCCGCGCGGCGGACAAGCATCTACGTTCGCGTTGATTTTCGAGCGGCCCTGTTACATAGAACTGTCTCTCACAGAGGCTGACAGCCCCTGGACTTGCGAATGTTGGTTAGCTTCTGTAGAGAAGGACGGATTGTCGGCGAGACGAGACTGCGTACTGCGCAATGAGTGAACTTTATACCCCTCTGTGTTAAAGGTGGTTAACGAGGCTGATTAGTAATATTCGGCACGCAAGATAGTAGTAGTTGCCGTCAAGTGAATAACAATTGACTCATTTTCAATATCGAGTGGACAACTTGCTAAGGCAAAGTAATACTGCAGTTCGGCTATTCTGATAGTACTATTTTCTTCTGGGTGGAGTTAATAAAATTTTCGTACTAAGTAGATATACAGGGTGATTATGATTAAAGTTAAACTTTCAGACCTCTGTAGAAATAACAGCTCTGGTCAGAATGACGTCAAATAGCTACGGAATATTTTCGGACAAGGGGGAAAACGTATGGCAGAAGAAAAATAAATAGATACAAAATGTAACAATAGATGGCGCTGTAAGCATCATAATTTAATAGTGGGCGACTACAAATGACAAATGAATCATACAACAATGCCTAAGGTGCACGTTTGACGTTAAACAAACTATACTACTCAGTGTGCAGTGGAGTACAGGTGTGATACTGGTAGTTACGTAAGCCCATCCATGACAGCAAGGTCATATCACATCGGATGGGAAAAATCGGTTTTTAATTGTCCTGAGGCCAAAAACTGCATAAAAAGCATCAATCGAAATCAAATCGGATTATTAATTTCCGTGTGACTGGCGCGAAACATGTTTAATATGCTGTCCATCGTTTTCTGCAACAAGTTGAAATCGAGAAACAGCATGTTCCACAATTGATCGAAGTGTTTCCGGGGTCACGTTCAGAATGTGTTGCGCAATGCGTGCCTTCAATGCAGCTAAGTTTGCAATCGGAACACTGAACACAACATCTTTCAGATAGCCCCACAGCCAGAAGTCACACGGATTCAGATCAGGTGAGCGGGACGGCCAGGCTGTAGGGAAATGGCGGCTGATAATTCTAGCATTTTCGAAATGCCGCTTCAGCAGCTGCTTAACTGGATTTGCAATGTGCGGAGGTGCGCCATCTTGCATAAAAATGATACCATCCACACTGTTGGAGAGCTGGAATGACGTGGTTGCGCAAAAGACACTCATAGCGTTTACCAGTGACGGTACAGGTAACAGGACCGGAAGCACCTGTCTCTTCGAAAAAATATGGCCCTATGATAAATGATGCTGTAAACCCGCACCACACAGTGACCTTTTCAGGATGAAGTGGTACTGGTTGATTTGGGTGTGGAGTTTCCGGTTGCCCATATTCGACAATTCTGTGTATTGACAAATCCTGCCGGCCGCGGTGGTCTCGCGGTTCTAGGCGCTCAGTCCGGAACTGCGCGACTACTACGGTCGCAGGTTCGAATCCTGCCTCGGGCATAGATGTGTGTGATGTCCTTAGGTTAGTCAGGTTTAAGTAGTTCTAAGTTCTAGGGGACTGACGACCACAGCTGTTAAGTCCCATAGTGCTCAGAGCCATTTTTTTTTTTTGACCTATCCTGTCACATGGAAGTGGACTTCGTCTGTCCACAAAATCTTCCACGGCCAATCATTATTCACTTCCATGCGAGCAACAATTTCTAAATCAAAGGTCTCTCTTGCTGGCAGGTCAACAGGAAGCAACTCGTGCACATGGGTAATTTTGAATAGATAGCAAAGAAGTATGTTTCATAGGATTTTACGCACCATGCTCACGGGTATGTCCAATAATCGGGCAATTGTCCGTGCACTACACGTTTGCACACCACCACTCGTCTCCTCCTGCATTGCTGTGGCCACTGCTTCCACTAACTTCGAATCAATTCGTTTCCTCCCTCTACCAGGTTGCACACCAAAAGAACCCGTCTTTTCGAATTTCCGAATCATTTTCTACAGACCCACAGCAGTGATGGGACTAACGCCTTTTTTCAAACCCTTCAGTGTCCGGAACATCTGCAGAGCGACGTGTGCTCAGTCATCATTCTTGTAGTACAGCTTTACAAGCAGAGCGCGATCGTGCATTGAGCAGTCATGGAGAACGTCGCAGACGCGAAAGGAGGAAAAACCGTGTACCCGGCGCGTTTATACCAATTTCAATGGGTCGTGCGCATGACAGGTGTTTTCATTTACGTATTATGACACATACAGAGCCATCTGTTGATCAATTTACACACTAATTTTTTTCTTCTGCCATACGTTTTCCTTGTTCTCCGATAATATTCCGTTGCAATTTGACGTCATTCTGACCAGAGCTGTTATTTCCACAGCGTTTTGAAAGTTTAACTTTAGTTATAATCACCCTGTATGTACCTCCCCGGATTTGCTGTCTTAATTCTATACAGTTTAATCGCCTTTTTTTAAAGTCTGTGTTTGTGTTTTTATCTGTTGTAGTACTGGTCACTATTATGTGGCCTGTAATCATGATTTTGAGGGTTTTGCTAGCCGGCCATTTCAACCACAGTTAAACTGATGTTACTGGAGCGGATAAGCTCGTGAAAGGGCATCAGCTGGGGGCCAGGTACTTGATTTAATTGTCACCAATAAGCGGAAGCAATCTATGATGACTGCAATTTGAACGTCCTTGCAGCTGAAATAAAATTAATTTTATGTAAGGTATTCAACATTCAGTTCGTTGAAACTTGGCATTTCTTCAGATCTAGTTTTTCTGTTTTATTTCGTTACGAAATAACATAATTTCTTAATGATGTAAGTTGGCTTCTGCGCAATTCGAGCAATCTCACATTTCAGCGAAATTGTTTTGCACAACTGTAATTGAATAACAGAATAGTAAAGTCTTCAGCTCATAAGTCGCTGTGTTTTCCTTTAATCGACTTGCAAGTTTGTTAAATTGTTTTGTTATTACGGATGCACGTTGACTAAAATTGTATAAGCGTATTAGTCTACAAACGCAATAAGTCGACTTCTGCGCAGTCTTGCCAAATAGTGATGGTATATAAATTCCATTGCCTCCCGGCTCCTGATCACCTTTCGCGAATTCTGTTTTGCTGCTTCTGAATTTTCCTCACTTATTTAGCCGACCGCTGTGGTCGAGCGGTTCTAGGCGCTTCAGTCTGGAACCGCGCGACCGCTACGGTCGCAGGTTCGAATCCTGCCTCGGGCATGGATGTGTGTGATGTCCTTAGTTTAGTTATGTTTAAGTAGTTATAAGTTCTAGGGGACTGATGACCTCAGATGTTGAGTCCCATAGTGCTCAGCCATTTGAACAGCACTTATTTATAAAATAGGTGCATCTTTTTATTAAAACAAACTTTGGAACTTGTGTTAAAACTCCTACGACTCCTGTTATCATTTTGGAATTTTAAGTGATTTTAAGAAATAGGGAATCTGGTAATCTTTGGATTAAAAGTATTTTGCAACTGCATGTTAATGAATTATCAATAAAATCCTGTGGTACACTCGGACACTCCTGGCAAATAAATGTACCCTTGGAAATTTCGACTCAATTTCTACCCCCCCCCCCCCCCCCCCCCCAATTTTCAATATTCATAACTCAGCTAACTTAAAACATCACTTCAAAACATCACTTTAAAACATCACTTTCAATACTAAGTGAAGCCAAAATGTTGAGATTTGAAACCTATTCTTAATCAACTTCAATTTTGAAAGTGACTTTGAGACACTACTATTTGTGTTCATAAGTGATCCCGTCATTGATATTAGGTACGTGAGAAATCGACTACCCACGAAATCGGACTCACTGTAAGCAGTCAAAATTTCACTAAGCATGCTATTAAAAGTCTTAACGATTTTGCCACCTGTAATGTCACACGTTGACGGGATGCCACAGGGAATCTGATGCGATGGAGCGCGCGGTTTGTGATATGAATGCTGCCTTAATGCACATCACATGTCCATTGACAATACAGCTAATTAAATCCATTCAAAAAAGATATGTCTATGTTTTAATAGTAAAGATGTGATTGCTTATCGCACATTTCAAGTGAACGAGGTGTGTAAACGGGACATTGGTGGTCCGTATTTCACGTCTACGATGCCATTTTGGTTTTAGGGCCAGGAATCATCGTAAAATAAATGACTATGAGTCCGTTGCTGTATGGTTTAAAGCAGGGGTCTCCAAACGTTTTAGTCCGCGGGCCACATTGACTCCTCCACGAAGTCATAAGGGCCAAGATCTACCTAGTGGAATTAAAGCACCCTAGCACTCCACGATCATGGTACTGTAAGGCTAAAGAAAAGTTACAGCTACATAAAAGTCACTAATTATCACTAAAATGTTAAATTTCTTTACGTGAATACTCTGTGACTTTTCAAGACATAAATTAATTACAGTTATTTTTATATATCTGTTACAACTAAAATATCCAATATCATTACGTACACCAGATATTGTATTTTCTTTAAATTGCCTTTAAATAAAAATATTTTATACGATTTACTTGCTATGTGTATTTTACGACGTAATCAAAAGAAAGTGAAACCTCGCTTAGGAAGCATCTTCCATAATGATTGATTACTATGGCATATCGCCGAAGTGGCGTCCATTTGAAAGACTTGCACCAGACTTGTCAGTAGAATAAAATGCAAAGAATTTTTTTACTTAAAATGTTTTCGCCAAACTTGTCTGTTAACCGATTTTTTTTTCTCACTATCGCACAGAGAATGGTCTGCCTGTTTATTGTGGATAGCCACAAGTTTAACCATGATCTTCCGCTTTGTAAAGATAGAGCTCCGACAAGGTCGCGGTGTATTGGTCGCGATAGGCCTCGAAACCCAACTGTTGGCAGTATAGGTACCACCTCAAATATCTGGCGGGCCGGATAACGGGGATGCCCGGCCAGCTAACGCGGGCCGGTTTGAAGGCCCTCGCGGGCCGGTTTCTGCCCGCGGGCCGTAGTTTGGAGACCCCTGGTTTAAAGGAAATGGAGTTTGTGTCCAAACGCCTGGAACACTGGCTTTTTGGGGGCCAAGGATGGAAGCATTTCCCGAACGGCTAAATTTGTAAATTATTCGCGTCCCGTTGTGGTTAAAGTATACTGTGCATGGCAAAATAGTACTATCCAAAACAGGCGTCGAGGCAACTGTGGTGCACCATGGACCATAAATGACGGGCTGAAGGAGGGCTGCAGAGATGTACAGGCGAACAGACGTACGACTCTTGAGCGAACGACCACTGAGATGAACCAAGAGGCTACCAACGGTGTCTCCTCAACGACTGTTCAGCAGACATTGCTATGTATGGGCCTGCGTAGCAGGCGCCTCGTCCATGTACACGTACTGACTGCTGTTCGTCGGCCGGCTGCTGTGGCCGAGCGGTTCTAGGCGCTACAGTTTGGAACCGCGCGACCGCTACAGTCGCAGGTTCGAATCCTGCCTCGGACATGGATGTGTGTGATGTCCTTAGGTTAGTTATGTTTAAGTAGTTCTAAGTTCTAGGGGACTGATGACCTCAGAAGTTAAGTCCCATGGTGCTCAGGGCCGTTTCGTAATTGACATTGCGTTGAGCGCTGTCGGTCTTCGCTAGCACTTGTATGGGTGATCGTCCGGGTCTACCGAGCGCTGTTGACAACCAAATTGCACTGAGCCCTTGTGAGGCCAATTGAGCAGCTACTTGACTGAGAAGTAGCGGCTCCGGTCACGAAACCAGACAGTCGCCGGCATGGTAGCTCAGCGTGTTCGGTCAGAGGGCTAGCTGCCCTCTGTAATAAAAAAAACTGAGTTAATGGATCAACAACGAACTAAAATGGGTGTCTTTCGACGTCCGCCCAGAGCAGATACAACGAACAAAAACGAACAAAAAAAAATTGCCGGCATGGTAGCTCAGCGTGTTCGGTCAGGGGGTTAGATGCCCTCTGTAATAAAATAAAATTGGTTAATGGATCAACGACGAACTGAAACGGGTGTCTTGCGACGTCCGCCCCGAGCAGATACAACGAACAAAAACGAACAAAATGCCAGCACGGTAGCTCAGCGTGTTCGGTCAGAGGATTATCTGCCCTCTGTAATAAAAAAAACTGAATTAATCGATCCACAACGAACCTAAACGGATGTCTTACGACGTCCGCTTCGAGTAGATGCAACGGAAAAAAAATAAAAAAAATAAAAAAAACATGCCTCTCCATATCGGCATTCAGCGACGTCTATAAGCTGAGGATGACACTGGCGTCGGTCGTTACCGCTGAACGTTCCGAGGCCTGGACGGACGTAGTTTAGTTTATAACTCACTGGAATTTGCTCGCCAATACCGCAGCTGGACGTCCACTGAGAGGCGACAGCTGGCCTTTCCAGATGAATCACGTTTTATGCTCCACTGGACAAAATGCCGTTGGCGTGTTTCTCGTGAACCATCTGAAAGCAAACTCCCTGCAACAACTGTCGAAAGGGTCCAGACGAGACGGAATTCCCTGGGCGATCTCGACATTTTGGAATGCACAGTGGATCAACCTAAATATACACATATCCTCGGGGACCATGTGCACCCCTACAAGCAGTTTGTTTTTCCACGGGACGATGGTATCTACCATCAACCCGCTTGTGTAGCCGAGAGCGCTAACGCGCTGCTTCCTGGACTCGGGTAGGCGCGCCGGCCCCAGATCGAATCCGCCCGGCGGATTAACGACAGCCTGGGTGTGGGTTTTAGGCGGTTTTCCACATCCCACTAGGTGAATACCAGGCTGGTCCCCAAGTTCCACCTCAGTTCCACGACTCACAGACATTTGAAACCGTTCACTCAATTCCATGACTTACACTAGATGCAGACAGATGGGGTACATTAATTCTGTCCTGGGGGGTTTGGGGTGGCATCAGGAAGGCCATCCGGCCACCCTCTGCAATTAACACTGCCAAATCCGTACTAACAACGCCGACCCCACGTTGGAGCGGGACAAAGGCCCCAAGAAAGAAAGAAAGAAAGAAAGAAAGAAAGAAAGATGGCATCTACCATCAGATCAATGCAATGTGTTACACAGCTTGCTGTGTACGTGCGTGGTTCGAACAGCGCCAGGATGATTTCACCGTACTCCCCTGGCCACCAAACTCTGGGCATTGAAACCCAATGAAAATCTGTTGCGCTACGTCAATCAGGATGTTCGCGCCATGGATACTGAACCAGGAATCTAGCTTAGCTAGACACGGTATTGAGGTTTCTAAATGAGTTCGTAATTCTGTCAGAGACGGTAAAGGATTTGGAAAGGCACTTCATCGGAACACATAGTATCTGCAAAAGTGGTTCTAAAATATGATCTTAGATCTCCTGATTGCAAAAAGGCCAGAACATTACGAATCAGTTAACGTGTACAAGGCGTCAGTAATCAGAAGGCTGTTATACCATCACAGACTGCTACAGACGCAGGTTCGAATCCTGCCTCGGGCATGGGTGTGTGTGATGTCTTTAGGTTAGTTAGGTTTAAGTAGTTCTAAGTTCTAGGGGACTTATGACCTAAGATGTTGAGTCCCATAGTGCTCAGAGCCATTTGAACCATTTTGAACCATCACTGATTATGGATATCAACAGGGATGTAAATACACTACTGGCCATTAAAATTGCTACACCACGGAGACGACGTGCTACAGACGCGAAATTTAGCCGACAGGAAGCAGATGCTGTGATATGCAAATGATTAGCTTTTCAGAGCATTCACACAAGGTTGGCGCCGCTGGTGACACCTACAACGTGCTGACATGAGGAACGTTTCCAACCGATTTCTCATACACAAACAGCAGTTGACCGGCGTTGCCTGATGAAACGTTGTTGTGATGCCTCGTGTAAGGAGGAGAAATGCGTACTATCACGTTTCCGACTTTGATAAAGGCCGGATTGTAGCCTATCGCGATTGGCGTTTATCGTATCGCGACATTGCTGCTCGCGTTGGTCGAGATCCGGTGACTGTTAGCAGAATATGGAATCGGTGGGTTCAGGAGGAAAATACGGAACGCCGTGCTGGATCCCAACGGCCTCGTATGACTAGCAGTCTAGATGACAGGCATCTTATCCGTATGGCTGTAACGGATCGCGCAGCCACGTCTCGATCCCTGAGTCAGCAGACGTTTGCAAGACAAAAACCATCTGTGCGAACAGTTCGACGATGTTTGCAGCAGCATGGACTATCAGCTCGGAGACCATGGGTGCGGTTACCCTTGACGCTGCATCACAGACAGGAGCGCCTGCGATGATGTACTCAACGACGAATCTGGGTGCACGAATGGCAAAACGTCATTTTTTCGGATGAATCCAGGTTCTGTTTACAGCATCATGATGGTCGCATCCGTGTTTGGCGACATCGCGGTGAACGCACATTGGAAGAGTGTATTCGTCATCGCCATACTGGCGTATCACCCGGCGTGATGGTATGGGGTGCCATTGGTTACACGTCTCGGCCATCTCTTGTTCGCATTCACGGCACTTTGAACAGTGGACGTTACATTTCAGATGTGTTACGACCCGCGGCTCTACCCTTCATTCGATCCCTGCGAAACCCTACATTTCAGCAGGATAATGCCCGACCGCATATTTCAGGTCCTGTACGGGCCTTTCTGGATACAGAAAACGTTCGACTCTTGCCCTGGCAAGCACATTCTACAGATCTCTCACCAACTGAAAACGTTTGATCAATGGTGGCCGAGCAACTGGCTCATCACAATACGCCAGCTACTACTCTTGATGAACTGTGGTATCGTGTTGAAGCTGCATGGGCAGCTTTACCTGTACACGCCATCCAAGCTCTGTTTGACTCAATGCCCAGGCATATCATGCCCGTTATTACGGCCAGAGACGGTTGTTCTGGGTACTGATTTCTCTGGATCTATACACCAAAATTGCGTGAAAATGTAATCACATGTCAGTTCTAGTATATTTGTCCAATGAATACCTGTTTATCATCTGCATTTCTTCTTGGTGTAGAAATTTTAATGGCCAGTAGTGTAAAGCTGGGAGGATATTTTGACTTTGTTAGTACGACAAGAAACAGAAGTAAGATTAACTGAACTATCAACATGAAACATTTATCTTTGAGACTGCAAATGTTGCATGTAAATGGCCAGATTTCAAAAGTATTGCACAATACATCTTGTGATGGATGGGAAACACTCGGTGTAGTACAACAGACCTGTTAAAAGTTGCTCCAAATGCAAAATGACCTTTGCCGCAGTTTTAAACGTAACGAAAACCTTTTGGAGAAACAAAAGCTGAACGACACCAAAATGCGTATAAGACACCCATGTGTGAAGCATTCAACAAATTCGAAAGTAAAATTATTCTGTCCACCGATATTATGGAAGATCCTAACAAATTTTGGTCTTATGTAAATTCAGTAAACGGTACAAATCCGTCTGTCGAAACACTGTTTGACCATAATGGCACTGAGGCACAGAGGATGAGAGAGCGAAGACCGAAACACGTTAAGTCCTTCGTACAGAATTGTTTCACTGATCAAGATCGTAATTTGGTCTCACATTTAAATCGTCACACGAATTCAAAATTACAGAAATCGAAATAACTGACCAGGGCTTACAAAGTCAATTGAACCCGTTCAGTGGAGGAACCTGATGGGGTACTCATACGATTATACACAAAATATACGAAAGAACTTGCTCCTCTTCTAACAGCAGTGTACCGTAGGTCGCTGCAATAACGATGCGTCCCTAATGGTTGCAGAAATGGGCAGTTTGTCTGCGAAACCCAAAACCCAGTAAATATCAGCTCTCAGATTGATGCCGTGTTCCCTGACTTCCAGAACGCGTTCGGTACAGTCCCGTAATGCAGCCTAATCAACAAAAGAGCAGCGTAAGGAATATGGGACCAACTTTGTGATTAGGCTGAACCGTTCCTAACAATTACAATACTACATATCATTCTTAATGGAGAGAAACCCTCAGATGTTAAAGTAACTTCGAGTGTCCCCTAAGGGATGAGTATCGCGTGGTCTGCTGTTCAAATTCTGAGAGCGTACATACCTAAAGGAGTAAACCATCATCTTACTTCCTCCTCCGTATATCCAGCGAAAAGATCAAAACACTAAAATTAGAGCGTTTAGGACAAACACGGAAATTTACCAATAATTCCGCGCGCCATTTATTACTTCAACAAGAAAAAGGAGAAAAAACAATGGTGTACACGGTTCCCTCCGCCACGCATCTTAAGGTGACGTGCGGCATACAGATGTTGATATAGATGTAACTCATGCTTTGGAAACTGTACCTCTTTTTGGTTTCCGCTCTTTCTACGAAGGATTATGCCGAACATAACGTCTTATGTAAGACATATTATTTCTTTTACCCATACAGACCTCATGACTATTTGTGTTGCGTCCATTGCGTGTAAAACAGTGACACGTCGATTTTTTATACACACCATGAACAGTGTCACCTGAAGGGGGATGCGAACAAGTAACAAGACAAATGTTTGCTTACCTGTTACAATTGGATATACCTCAGCCTCCGTAAAAAAAAGTGTTTACGAACAAACTGTTGTGTAACTGAAAGCACGATGCGTATCTGGAAAACATAGACAGGCGCCAACCTTAGTGGCCTACCTCCTAACGACTTGTGCGTCAGCAGTAGCTACCCAGCTGCTTGTAAACACTGGCCAGACAGCAATACATACAGACCAAACGAACTGCTGTAATAGATTGAGACGGCATTTACTACGTGTAAGTGTATACAGATTTATTCTGCGGGAAACATAGCTGTAATGAGACACCAGATGATTTTCAAAATGAATTTCAAAACATTCAAATACAAATATAACCGGTAAAAATACACACTAAGACAGAAAACGACGTACCACGAAGGGATTATCCGAATGGGACGAAAACTGCAAGGCAATGCCTGCCCGCATACGGCGACAGTTTCTGTTGCTTGTCTTCTTGCTTGCCAAATCCTTCTTTGGCCAATAAGGTCGCCGGATCTCTCCCCAATTGAGAACGTTTAGAGCATTATAGGCACGTCCATCCAACCATCTTGGGAACTTGACGATCTGACGCGCCAATTGAACAGAATTGGGCACGATATTCCTCAGGGCGACATCCAACTACTCCATCAATCAATGCCAAGCCAAATAACTGTTTGAATGAGGGCCAGAGGTGGAGTAACGCGTTAGTGACTTACTCAATTTGTGAAGCACTTACTCTTGAATAAATCATCCAGTTTCTCTGAAACTGTAATAATTTGCTTGTATGTATTTGTACATTAGATCTACAGAATCCCATCCCATTTGATAATTCCTTCGTGTTGCGTTGTCTTTTTTGTCTTAGAGTGTATATCAAACAACAAGCAATAATTATTTATTAAGTTGTTCCAGGCTCAAGTGTAAGCACATTCGTGACAACATTTTGGGGTTGATGTGTCAAACTATATGTTGCTACCGTTCGTTTCATATCATACATTTTTTTGTAATTACGTTATTTCGAACGTGAATATTGCATCTCAATTGTTCTGGCAGCGCCAAAGGATGCACTTTTAATAGCTTCACATGTGCAAAAAGAAATGTGTTTTCTTTTTTCGTCAGGCTGGAACTGCTGTTGCACAACAGTGTATGATCAAAAGTGCTAACGTGTCACAGCTTAGGCTGTAGTACATAAATAAACTGAATATCCTGTGGGTTATTCGTATGCTAAACCATAGTTAATATGATTCACCACGTAATATGGAAACAAGCGTGTAAAAAAATCGGATGAAAGACTAAAAGACCATTATTACTGAATAAAAATACTGTTTCTTGTCACTGCCGCATACTTTAATTCTACGCATATAGGACAATTACAAATTTATCCCACAGTGTAAAAATATTTAAGGTCTAATTTTACAAATACACCAAAATCTTAGCATATCCATCATTTCAGAAAATAATCTAAGGTACTGTTAAAAGCATGGGAGAAATAGAATGAAATACCGTAGCAAAATATTTTGTTATCACTACTTATATTTCAGAACGTCATCTGTTCTACCCAGCGATTTATAAGAGATCTCTGCTTCAAGCCATAGAGTAAATATCTCTGGAGTGATCATTCACATGTGCAGAACAGAATTTGTGTTGTCAACATACATTGCCGGCCTGGTCACGTGTTCTCGGGACGTCGTGTGTTTGTCCGTATAGCGCCCTGTATATTTCGAATGTCACTACATCCCTAGTACAGACGGATTCTTTTCGTACGTATCGTGGGTTATTTATGTATGTTGCGCAGACATTTTAACAGTATCCATTTGATACCGGGAATAAACCAGCTACGTAACTTTTAAGGGCAAGTGATATTGCATTCTGCTTCTTTGCGATAGGTGACACAATTCAGATGCACTCGATTTTTGGTAGTTTTCGGTATGATACGGCACTTTATAGTATTACAGAGCCTGACGCACATTTTTGCAGTGATAGTCTGCGAAACGACTTGACAGTACGCTAGTAATTTTGCAAGTGTCCGAAAAACACAGAATTTGCCACACATTAGCCATTATAGCCCTGCTAATTCGTCCTTCTTTCAGCTATTTCTGCGTATTTATTTTCTCGTTTTTGCGATCTAAAGCACAATTTTTCTTACTGGTGACACTTTGAAGTGCTTATTTAACGCATTTTACGTACTTTCTCCCAGTTTATTAAATAAATAGTAGACTCAGTAAGAAGGGGGAAAAAAGGCGATCGGAGAATAAATGTACTGTAAAGCAAATACAGTTGGTCATGTAACAGTCAACCCATATATCACCATTAAGGGAAGAGAAAAGTGACACAAATGAAAGAGTTTGGGGACATGTTTACTAATATTTTACACTTCTTAATCAAATGGTGAAGAAAGTAAATTGAAGGCAAAATACACCACAGAAGATGAACGTGTACTTTGATTAGTTACACTATTGTGTTTTTTATTTGATTTGTGCAGAAAATGTATTTAAGTTGAATGCAGAAATTGGTAGTAGGTGCTGTGGAAAATTAAAGATAGTTGGTATAGCATCTACCTTCAGCCACACACGTCCAAATTGTTCTCTGTGTAAACATTCCTCTTCAAAGTGTTTTGAACATACTTGGAATATTTTGTGGGGACAAAATTACTCCTACTTATTTTCTGGACCAACATCTTTACTCGTTGTTCATCCTTCAGGAAACTAAAATATAAATCACACATAATCATTCTCCATGTCCTAGACACGCTTAACATAGTCTCTTACTGTAACTTCATAGTAAACAAAAAGGTTTGGACACACATATTATACGAAGACAATTACGACTCCCACTATTGAATTTATCTGTCTCCCGTCTTTCAAATCTATATACATAATCGAAAAGTCACTGACTAAATGCATGGAGGATAGTATTTGCTGAAACAACTAACCATTCCCTTTCCTGTTCCGCTGCCAAATTTACGAGAGGAAGCGATTGTTTGTAAGCTTTTGTACGAGCCGTAATATGTATTGTATAGTCATAAAATCGTAGAAAAATAGGTCTACAGAATCAAGCCTTAACTATAATGCGTCTCGAAATTTTTAAACATAGTACCCATGAAAAGTTACTATCCCTCCTTTCACATATTTTTCTTTGCATCTGTAGCAACAACAGTAATTCACCATCGCTATTAGACTATCAACAAACGGTGAAAACACAACAAAAACTCTTTGATATTATAAACTTCAAACTCGGTGGAAAGCACACACGCACAGCGAAGTCCCGAAAACAAGTGACAATCCTGGTTTAATGTTGACAACATGCGCAGAACGCAATGCTCACTCCAGAGATATTTACTCTATGCTTCAAGCCAGCTGTATATGCAGGAACTATGACAAGGGGCAGGAGGGGGGGGGGGTTTATTGGCAGCGATGAATGACGAAATATTATTTGAGACGTCACAACATCGGGTACACATCCTGCTAGTCAATATCCATTACTGGTTATGGTTATCCTAAAAAAAAATTGACTGATACATCAGTTTGTACAGCGGGGGTAGGATGCAAGTTCGGTTTGCGAAAATCTTTTTTTTTTTCTTTTTTTTTTTCAAGAGAGAGAGAAGGAGCGGAGCGAAAGGGTCAGCTGCTCTCCCGTGTCCTTCTCTGGATACGCCCTTGCCTCCACTCATGTGGTACGAATATGACGAAGATAACACTTTGCCCTTCACGCAGCTGATCAGGAATGTTATTGCTTTGAAAACAAATTAAATGTGGGATGCATGGCTAGAGAATGAAATATCAATATTTTGTGGAAATAATATCGGCATTCATGACAATATACTATTGATATGTCGACCACAGGGATACATTTCCTCGACATCAGCCTTTCATAATTCTACTTTGTAAATACTGTTACTGTTTATTGCTTGCAAGTAATCACTAGTTTTCACAGATACTGTCATACAATTTTTTTAAAAAAACAAAGATTCATTAAGTATAACTAGTATCATTTTGACACTGGATACTTAATAAAGAAGATTTAGCATATTATAAAATTCATGAAACGCTCATTAAATGCCAGTGACCATGTTGGACAAAAGCAAAAAGTGAGGTGTTCTTAGTCTCCGCCTGGTCTGCCTCGATATGGAACTGGAAAGAGCTAAAGAGGTAGTGATGGGAACAATCGAATGAATGAATTGGTTGCCGTTTTACGGAGCGTCGCTGTGACTATTCATTCGTTCTTTTGAGTGAAGTCAGTCTGTGGGAGTAACCGAGTAGAAAAAGTCTATGCAGTCAGTTCTGAGGGGAAACATTCGATCGTTTTGCGTTTGTTAAATCAGTACTGTTGGCTTCACTCTGTTGTCGAATGTAATAACTGTTATTACCGGTCTGAAATTTGCTCTTTATTGAATGCTAATAAGTAGCTTTTAGCTCAGTTTTTCGCCGATGTTTATGGATAGGCTTTTTCTTAATAGTGAACTTTGTGGCTGGCTAAGAATGCCGAAATGCTCAATGGAGTGGGAATGGAAGAAATAGATGACTGGATAAAAGGTTATCCTTAAGATAAATTCAGTGTGATATACAGTATCAGCAAAGATGATTCATATAATGAAACTATATCAATTAAGGAAATTCAAAGAAAATTCTCGAATGATAACTTTCGCAAATGATTAAGTCACGAACAATTAAACAACTGTATGATACATGCTTTCTGTTCACGTCATTTCGGCATTTACGGAAACAGAATTATTGGTGAAGGGCGCAAACCAGCGGGAAGAGAGAGAGAGAGAGAGAGAGAGAGAGCTTCAATAAATTTAAATAAATAAGTAACTGTTCATTTATTTAAACATAAATTTACAGTGTAGCGACACTTATTGGCCTTTTAAAAACGAGCAAAAATCCATATTTAATTCCAAAAGTACGAGAAATTCATATTTAAGTAAATAAATATATAACTTTTAAAAATATTTAATGTTTAGAAATATACTTCTTATTCACCTGACATTGAAATAAGGTACGTTATTTGTCAATAAAAGTCCGCAGCTCGTGGCCTTACGGTAGCGTTCTTGCGTCCCGCGCACGGGGTCTCGGGTTCGATTTCCGGCGGGGTCAGGGATTTTCTCTGCCTCGTGATGACTGGGTGTTGTGTGTTGTTCATCATCATTTCATCATCATTGACTCGCGAGTCGCCGAAGTGGCGTCAATTAAAAAGGACTTGCAATACGGCGGCCGAACTTCCCCGCATGCGGCCTCCCGGCCAACAATGCCATACGATCATTTCATTGTCAATAAAAAAGTTGGCAACACTAGTATAACTCATGTATAACCGTAGAGGCTTATTAATATCTAAATGTAGTCACTTGCACCTGGAGACTGAGTGAAACCATCAGTACAACTGCCGTAGCTGTTACACTTGTGTCAGTTTATTGTTTCACATTAAGTGAAACCTCTCAAGCCGGGAGAGTGAGTGAAAATGTTCATACAGCGACATGGCCGTAGAGACTACTTTTATTCGATTTTTTTTATTGAAGAAACAGATTGGATTAAAAAAAAAACAATCGGCTGGCTAATCCGTTGTTAAAACCCATCGCTTGTTGCATCACTGTAAAGAGGTAAAGAACGTATCATGGTTAGAGCGTTTGACAAGAGAATTATCAGGAGAAACCTTTGTCTGAGCTATTAAATTGTTGCCTCTAGTTAGTAAATTAATAGTATTCTAAATTAAGCTCTGTCACGAGATCGAAACCTGAGCTACTGATTAGACCGGACCCATTCTCTAGGACCCAAGGCTCTAAAACATACATTTTTCGGTTCCAAATTCATCATGAGCTCTTAACCAAATCAAAACCCTGGCCGCAGGGTTGTTAGAAAAGGAATCACCATCGAAATCAGAGACTGAATTGGACACAAAACAGATGCTTCGTATGATCACACCACAATCCGCACCGAACACAATCCTGAAAAAGGACCATATGAAATGTATTCGCAGTTGTGGATATTGACAACCATCAGCTGTGTAATAGTATAACGACAAAGAAAATTTATGCCAGAGACTGGACTCGAACACGGATTTCCCGCTTATCGCGAGCGGCCAACTTGTCAATTTTTTAAAATCTCATTTTGTTCGTTGTTAGTCGTTGCATTTGTTTAGGGCGGACATCCCATGACCCCTGTTCAAATTCATCGTTGATCCATTAACTCAGTTTTTTTATTACAGAGGGTAGCTAAACCCTCTGACCGAATACGCTGAGCTGCAGTGCCGGCTATCATTTGGCTATCTGACCACGACTCACGGCCACACCAAAACTTTCACATTTTTATACAAAATTATTAAATGGCATCATTTTTCCTTATTTATAATGTATTTATTAGTTCATCCCGATCAATGGCTTCCATGGCTGTTATCAATATATACAGAAAAATGTGTGTAGAATCCTAATTAAACCACGCTGCACGTACTGTAAAAAAAAAGTAGAGACAGTATATTGTTTGGAGAAAATTGGGCATATTTCTTCTATCCCATTATTACAGTCTCGTTAAGGAAAAATGACGCCGTGTTGTAAATCAAAGAGAGTGGTAGACGATTTTTAAGCATATTGAAATTTTTGAGAGTGAACCTCTTCTTGAACTGATAATTGATATTAATATTTAAATTGACACCACTTTTGAGTGGTATTCCTTTGAGCCAACAAAACTAAGATAGGACGTTGTAATCTCCCCCTTCCTTCCTAATTCCAAGGAAGGCTTTTTTGAAAAATTTGAGAGGAGTGAAGATTACAATAAACTTTCTAATTTACTTAGTTTTTCGTATAGATTTGGCTCCAGCTCTTCTTGTCTGGGGTTCCGATTCTTGAAGCAGAAATTCTCATATTTTGTGTCCTCAAGGTTTAATTGATCTAAATAATTTTGACGATTGTTGTTACAGAATTTCTGTTGTTACGTTAACGTATTTTCTCACATTTTAGTATATCATACAGTCTTTAGAATTTTCACATTAACAAAACCGAAATTACATTGTTCTCCCAAAATACAAAAATACGTCTAATCACGTCAAAGGCATGCTTACACTCTGCGGTAATAACCATATTCAAAAGGTTTTAAACTTTTCTTGACAAATAGAAATTTTAAGAGTGCCAAATAACTCGTAACTTCTAAAAAGAAAAAAAAAAAAACTTTCACTGCACATTCAGAGCTAGTACTTATCGATTGTAACATTGAAAATAAAGTAATTCCTTTTCATAAATTTTAGCTTGAAATATAACGTATTGTGTATAAAATTATACGAAAGTTTTCAGAAAAGCAGCTGAGATAATACTGACCTATCCAAAATTCAAAAAATAATACTGGTATCTGCAACTACTGTTGAGGAAAAGTAATACTAGAGGAGGATGTCCCGTTACAACGTGAAAGAATATTAAAGTTGCTGATTTCTAAATTATAGGCTATACAGTTTAGAACAAATATTTTCTCACTGATGTCTACGAGTATATTAAAATATACTTAGTCTAATTTAATAGATTTGTAAATATTATTTTACAGTTGATGAAAATGTTTAACTGTTCACCTGTAAAATTTAATCAAATTTCTTGACAAAACCTGCATCTAAATAAACTATAACAAACCTCTCATACAATAAGCCTAAATAACAACAGTTTCTTGTAACAACTTTTTTCGAATAAGCATTATTTCGACATTTCGGAAATATTACATATCGAAAATAATGATATTTTACCTCCTAAATACGTCATCGTCAGTGTCACTCAGTCGAACTATTGAATTTCTCAGGTCAGACAGTCATATATGGACGTAAATGTAGATTGCGTCTTGTAGGTACATTGTAGGTATCAGCCGTGCTTATGCCATTTCTTTGCATTTATTTATTATTTATATAGAAACTCGCAGCCACCATGTTCACTTATTCCAGAAGCTTTATGAAGCGGATGGGGGATTGTGGTTAGTGAATAAGAATGCTATCGATATGGAATGAAATCGTCTGTATGTTTTCCTGTTAAGCGAGACAGTTAGTTATGCCCAACGACAAGAAAATAGCAGAAAATTTAAATTTGCAGTAGTGCCCAAATATTTGAGTATCATTCAAGTTGCTTATCTAACGGCTTCCAGAGACAACAACAATTTTCACGTAAAAATAGAACGAATTTAACAATTTAAAATGCTGTTATAATCTACTCATGAAACGCTATAATCTTATGCTTGTAGTTGAACGCAGTTAGAAACTGTGTCTTTGTCTTGAAGCAGCTTAACTCACAGTGTGCAAATACCTGGACTTTGTTCATCCTAGATTTGAGAATGAGAGCACTTATCAACTTCTGTCAAACTTTACATGTAACTTCAAACTTTTTCTCGCAGACTCCAATAGATTATTGCCTACTACATTTTCGCTGTGCTTCGGCTGAGCCATAAAGTTTTGATTTATTACTTCTTTACTACCGACCCTATTAGCAATACAGTTTGCAGTCAGTATCCACGTATACCACTGAAAGTACCTCGAAATTGCGTATATCATTTTACGATAATAATTATAAAGAATCCGCCTCGATTGCAAATAGAAACCGGATGTTGACCTAGGTTTCGGCGCGGATAACCACGCCTTCTTCGGAACACACTGAAACTACAAACTGCTTAAAGAGGCAGGTAGTTTTAGTGTGTTCCGAAGAAGGCGTGGTTATCCGTGCCGAAACCTAGGTCAACATCCGGTTTCTATTTGCAATCGAGGCGGATTCTTTATAATCATTAAATTATTCACGATTGCTGACGCGCTGCAGTGTTAAAAGTTTTCATTTTACGATACCTATTTCAGGAGATATGACGTCGTAGACACTTAGATACTTGTGAAACTAGCTTCTGCGTAAACTGGAGCGCAGTCAAACTTCGACATCAGGCTTTATTTTTCAATTTATTACTTTTTTACTATTAATTTTATTCTCAACATATTTTGTAGACTATGTGTAGGTACATCACTGAATTTAGCTCCACAATTGTACCATTGTACAACAAATAGTTGAGGAGATATGACTCCATAAACATTGAGATGCGTGAAAAACTACCTTCTGATTGAAACAAAGCGCAAACTACCCACACTATATTCATCCAGTGTTTCATAATGAGAGCACTTAGCGATTTTCACCAAACTTCAAGCAGTAATTCAGATTTTTCCTCAACGTTTTCTCTCTTGCATGATTAAGTCAAATATTTAATACATTAACTCATTTGTAAACTAATAAGATGTTTGAAGCTGTTTTACAAACAAGAGTACGACTCTTTAAAGAACTGGGGTTTACTGGTGCTATACGAAGCCAGCTTCTTTATCACTCACTGTTGTGTCTAGACAAGACAGCCTAGACACAATGAGAGGAAGCCGAAAGGCACGCGCTTAAACTCACGCAGGCTGGCGTGAGGTCTGAAACAGGATACGTAATGAAGGCTATAAAGAAAAGTACGTAGCTTCTGGAATACTTAACTTTAATCCACATTTGTAAAACATCGCTCTAGATGATACATTAAATAGAATCTCAATATCTATACTGGTAATGGCGCCTTGCTAGGTCGTAGCAAATGTAGCTGAAGGCTATGCTAACTATCGTCTCGGCAAATGAGAGCGTAATTCTCAGTGAACCATGGCTAGCAACGTCGGCTGTACAACTGGGGCGAGTGCTAGTACGTCTCTCTAGACCTGCCGTGTGGCGGCGCTCGGTCTGCCATCACTGACAGTGGCGACACGCGGGTCCGTCGTATACTAGCGGACCGCGGCCGATTTAAAAGCTACCACCTAGCAAGTGTGGTGTCTGGCGGTGACACCACACTCACCTCACTTCATGCTTTATATCTCTTACGTTTCGTCGGTATGATGACAACTTCAGCAAAGAAATCTCATAATAAAAAGTAGTTAGGCCAAAGGGGCCCATGTGGAATGTAATCTTAATGTATCATTTATGCCGTGCATATGTAAGCAGTATGTATCGAGCAATGCAAGTCGCCAACATGAGATCAATAAATCAACTTGTTAGTGCAGCACCACAAAACTGTTAAAAACACATTGTGTTAATACTTACTGACGTTACTTATGCTTGTTTTTTTTCTTTGTGTTAATCACCAACGCATTCTGTTTAGTTACATTCTGCCTGACTCTATCCCTTGTTTAGAAGACACGTGTGTTCACCAGCGAAACTATAAACTCAAACATCAGATTCATACTTTGTGTCAAAATTATCTCGACAGCTTTTTATACAGGACTCTGGACTATAATATCCAGCAATACTAAGTACAATAGGCTATGATACATTTTTATGTGTGTAGCAGATATTTACAAGAAATAACAAGAAAGTAATTTCTGTTTCTGTTCATAATCTCCTGTATTGTAGGCGGGTTTGAATAACAAATGTGCACATTTGTGCCTCTTTATTACGGTGTACGGTCAGCATCGCAAATAAATTGCACAACTTCCCTAAATTACTGGTTTTTGTCAGTAGTCATTGTCAGATTAACGTCGATAATATATATTTTTCACACAAATTACCTTGTCAGTTGTATGCTACAGATACCATACTCAAGCACTCCAACTAATTTTAAATTTCTATTAAATATCACCACGTACTCTTGCTCAGGCTTCATATCTTCAGAGGGTACATCTGTGTTTATCAGCAGCGTGCATTTACAGAATACTGATGGCACTGTTTGCGACGACAACAACGCAGAGGCTCGGTACTGTGTTGCGATAATACCCAAGTAAATGGATGAGTCTGCCCTGTATGAAATGTACTCACTCATACGATTTCTGAGTGTATGGTGCATCAGCCACAGACATAGGCCGTCAAATTTATGAATTCTGACGTGAACAGATCATGAACGCGTCGAAACTGAAGTGTGTAAAAAGTTGCTCGATGCAGGTGGCAGACGAGCCGTGAAAAGAAAGTATGAAGGAGGACGAGTGATTCTTAACAACTTTTTCATTCCATTTCGCACAAATTTCCGTTAAGCTGTAGCATGAAATTTTGTGGGACAAACGCGATTTCCGCAGATTGTATGCCCGCTATATGGCACGTTCGTTAATAGAAGACCAAACTGTAACGTTACGCGTATGTAGGCGAGCTAATCGGCCGCCCAGCATTGGTACGAAGTAATATGAAGTCGTTGTACGGCTGAATGCTAGTGGCAGGTACAAAGACGAGCAGTATCGCCAGAAATGAGTAAAAAGCTGGGAATTTGGACAGTTGTTGCTCACATGGCCTTTGTTCAGGAGATGCACCAAAATTGCGGACTGTCAGACAAGCTGAAAGGTGGCTTCTTACAGCTCTTTGAGAATCTATAATAATTTGCAGCCAACTATTAAAGCAAATCTGAACACACTTGGGATCTCAGAAAAACGAGGTGCATCCAATGACACAACGATATTTCCAATACCTTTATAACTACGGAAGTTAATATTTCACAGTGAATAAACATTTTCACAATAAACTTCCCAATTAACAACTTTTAAATGCTTCATGCGATTCCAACAGACAATACCTCAGAAGATAGAATTGCATGACAGCTACCATCTCAGAAAGCCACTCGTTTGCATCTATTTCATTTGTTAACTTGTGACGTCCTTAGTACCTTTTTTATTACACAAATGTTTGTCAGAACACCATTTTCTTCACAATTACACAGTAAATGAATATAGCAAGAGTACCTCATAAACTTCCATACTTGTGCAGCTATTTAATGAACAGTTTACTGCTTTGCCACTTCCTTTATTTCAATGTTGCTTGCAACTGCTATTACGAAACTGTACTAATTTAAAAGTAGTCAGTCTCATGTGTTATCGAACATCACAAATGAAAGAAAACCAAAAGATGTTTCTGTCAAGAAGGTATAAAACACTGTTTAAACAATATTTAACGACAATTCGTAGTGATTTAACGCGAGCAACCTTGCACAAGAATAATAAAGCACTCCGTCTTCAAGCCACGAGTAGCCTACCGGGACCATCCGACCGCCGTGTCATCCTCAGTTTGTAACGCCGGAAATGCATATCCTCCTATTTCCATCTATTGTACTATTATTTTTTTCCTTGTTTTGTTACCTCAAGATATGACATTTCTGTCTCTTTCTATATTGTAATTGTTTTACTGTTTGTATATATGTATTTATGCACTTATGTCGATGTATAATTGGTTGTTTTGTAAATATTATTTGTATTTTTACGTTGGGTCTTGCCTAGGGAAAACTATGTTATCGAACGAATACGTCGATAGGTCGTGTGGAGAACCAGAGTGTTTAGGGTCTTTGGTAGTGTTAACTCTGTCGCGTGGAGCGCGGGCAGAGAGGGAGTCTGGCTGGAGTAGCGAGTGGAGCAGGTGTGTTGTGTGAAGCTCCCGCGAGTTGCCGCGATTTTGGGGTTTGGCAGCATGTAATTGCGCTCGAATTGCGATGATAGTTTCTGACATGGTGTCGCGGACGGGAAGCATTAGCTGGCACACATCAAGAGCCTGTTTCGTCTGGTGACCGTGTCGAGAAGAAGGCGCGCCAGCATCCAGCTTCTGCAACAGCGACGGCCGACAATGAGTGACTGTCGCCACCTCCTCGATCGACGGCTTCAAACCTTCAATCAACCAACAAGGAAGACTGGACGCACGTAAAGTTATAGAACTGTATGGCAGACCTCAGCATTTCAAACTGTTCAAATCACAAAATTACAGCAACGTAGCATGAACCTTTGTTGCTCATTGTCCCAATTGCATTACCAAGCAGGGTCCCTTCCTTTTCCGGAATGAACCCGAGTGTCATTGAAATTCAAACGCCAGCATTAAAGTAATATTCTATTTCACTGCTTTAATTTCAAATTTCAATTAAGGTAGTCGTAGCTGGCTACAATATTTAGATTACACTAGCACAAATTAAGAGTGCGAGTTTTGTTACCGTATTTTAGCTTACCTGTGACTGCAGCTCAGCTTGGTACTACTAAATTTTACTATTGTTAATTGTTCAGAATCATTTAATTCAAGTTCAAAGTTAAATCTCTTATTTCTAAATTGCGTAGATTCAAGTAGCTTTTGAAATGATTGTTGAGGTAGTCCAAGACTAACCGTGTTTTACTGAATTTCGATGTGCTTCAGAAAGAAAGCTCACTATTAACTTCAGTCACTAAATTAACTTTCGATTTTCCTGTTTTATTAATTCTTTTGCTAAATTAAGTCAGAGTGTAGTGGAATTTATTACTTCTGACAAACTTTCAGTTTTCACACTACACGTGTCAACCTTCAGTTGCCACACTTCTAGTGCTAATTATATGTGTAATAACCTTTCTTTTTCAGTTACTATAGCAATTGTCCTTAGGACTGGCGACCGTAATTTCCCCCAAATCCCAAATACCTAATTACCGCTAGTTAATTGTTAACGTAATGGCTGCACATTTACTTTCTTTATTAACTTTACCCCTTTTCAAAATTAATTTCCACCAGTTTCATTAGCACTTTTCCTTTCATTTAGATGTAACTCTTTCCTCCCTCTTTACCGACAGATTAACTTCGGTGACGATTGCTTTTCCAAAATTCCCATTAGGTACACGCGGTTTCATTTTTTACGGTCATTAAGGTCGATAAGTGAGGGGGAGGTTACAAGTTGAGGATGCGGATAGGAGGGGCGTGGGGTAAGCACATCGCTCTCCCGGTCGTTATGATGGTATTCTTGACCGAAGCCGATACTATTCGGTCGAGTAGCTCCTCAATTGGTATCACGAGGCTGAGTGCATCCCGAAAAATGGCAACAGCGCATGGCGGCCTGGATGGTCACCCATCCAAGTGCCCACCACGCCCAACAGCGCTTAACTTCGGTGCTCTCTCGGGAACCGGTGTCGCCACTGCCGCAAGGAAAGAATAATAGCTCATTTATTTATGAACAAACCTTTATTTGTAATTATGGTGAAAGATACGAGTGTGACCAAATATTTATAAATTACTTTATTTAAATATTGTTGTAACATATTAGTTCAGTCCAGGAAGTGATAAAGTAGAGGCAAATCATGCCTGTAGAACTTAAGAAAGATCAATTTTTCGAAGTGACGGCCTTCAGTCAATGGAAAAGCAGACAGTAGTGGAACACTACGTGAGTCAAGTGGAGTCCGAGACATTCGAAATGAAGAGCTCGAGGGAGCGATTCTGGACGGTTGGATGTTCGTTCTGGAAGAAGACAGACCTGCTTGCGGCATTGTGTGGTTCCTGATGGAGTGGGTGATAGATTCTGTGTCGTGAAAATGTGCTACCACACTTTAATTTCTCAAGGGACTTTATATTTCGAGAGGTCTCAGTGTGCTCCAGAGTAGGAATAAATTTTTCTGCTTGCATTATGTAAATGAGAATAGAGTACGAGTTTCCACTCGTCATCTCGGGTTTGTTAATTTGTAAATCGTGTAGAACTCTGAACTGTTTTGAGCTGGCGTATATTTCGTGTATGGTCGTTATGAAATGACTTACTCTTCACGTATCTTTGATGGCTATTTAGTTTGGGATTTTACTGCCATTCCCAAAAAGCTCTCAACGTAACTGCTGCATTTCGGATGGTTAGTTTTTTGAACCCATGTTATTAAATTGTTCATTCAACTTTTATGTGTATTTCTGTGCATTTTATTAACTCGCTGTTGTCGCCAATACGTAGAGTATTTGACTGCGTGATTACAGCTACAGATTATTCTTTGCAGCGAATTAGCTACAGGGCATGAAGACAGACGAGCACGTCTTGACTCCGTGACTACATCGAGGTATTCTTTTTAAACAGAGCCGTGCATAGCCCAAGTACCTATAATGTAAGTAACTGCAGGAAAAAAAAACAACTGGTTTCCTCGTATGGGATGCTGTTTAGAAGAACGACTACACTAGCAATAACCATTAGGTACCGTCGCAATACAAAGGACCAAATTTGGAGGGGGGAGGGAGTCGCAGCACTGCTTTTGGCACGAGTCTATAGCGAGAATAATATCTCTCTGAATCGAAATGCGGTAGGGAACGGGACAAGATGTTACATGAGACGTCTGAAATTAAACACCAGGCAGTGTAGTATAGGTTCACGCCCTCTCCACAACGTCAATGCCACATGGATTCTCGCTGTTCAAAGCTATTTGTGAGGAGAGGTACACTGCTGACTGTCTTTTCAGAAGCAGGTGTTCAAAATGGTTCAAATGGCTCTGAGCACTATGGGACTCAACGTCTGAGGTCATTAGTCCCCTAGAACTTAGAACTAGTTAAACCTAACTAACCTAAGGACATCACACACACCCATGCCCGAGGCAGGCTTCGAACCTGCGACCGTAGCGGTCTCGCGGTTCCAGACTGCAGCGCCTAGAAGCAGGTGTAATCGTCAACGCCAACACCTGTTATGGCACACAGCGCAAATTGCATTGCGGCATCCAATACAAGCGATTCAACATTCTGAGAAGGATGGTTGTTTTCGTCTATGTCAATGCTCATTCACGTACTGCAGATTCAACGCAGCGATTCATTACAACCTTGCCTGGAATATATGTGCTGATGTTCCCCGCACTCCTTCACACCTCGCCCCTACTGTCGGAAGATGCCAGCATGACAATTCTCAAAGGCAGCTGTCACGACTCCGTTATTATTGCAGGGAATATTGTTCCATGGCATGGGGTACAAAATGTTATGTCTTTACATGACAAGTGTTTCAAGGCGGGTGGTAATTATGTTAAAACATAGTCAAAGGCCAGTACTTCAGTTTACAATGATTTTTTCTTTACCTATTGTTGTCTTTTAACTGGGTAGTAAAACCACAGTCTAACATATCAGTCGCGACACTCACTGCTGTAAGAGTTGTTACCGTTTGATAGATGGAGCGACACTAGCGCCCCAAGCGGCGAGTAAGGTGAACGTCAGACACGTCGTAAGCATAATGTTTGTTTTCCATCCATTCTCTACTTAATTTACAAAATATTTGAGTTATTTTCTTGTCTCTAAGGGTTTGTGTAGTATCAGAAGGAATGTATGTTTCGAAAAATGATTCTAAAATAAGCGCAAGTGTGGACAAAAGCCATGAATCGAGTGGCAAGCTACAACACATTCGTGAAGAAACATTTGTGACGTTGGATAGAATTGCAGCTTACCACGTTGATATCAAAAGAATATAACCATACAGATTCACACGTAAGAAGCACAGACATGTACTTCTACATACAAAAGCGATCGACAGCTCATTTATCGTTCTGTAGGCCTACTATGTTTATCATTGTCGCCTGTTGCCACAAGTACGACCTTCATCTTTATATTATTAGAAGTGGAACAAGCAACTGCCAAATAGTGGGAGATATATGTTGAAAGTATTATAATCAGCTGATTGCATTACATTTCATGCAAAACCAAATATTTGAATAATTTTCAAACAATCTGTGAACAAAGTGCTAACAAAATAATGTCAGCCGGCCGGAGTGGCCAAGCGGTTCTAGGCGCTACAGTCTGGAACCGCTACGATCGCAGGTTCGAATCCTGCCTCGGGCATGGATGTGTGTGATGTCCTTAGGTTAGTTAGGTTTAAGTAATTCTAAGTTCTAGGGGACTGATGACCTCAGAAGTTAAGTCCCATAGTGCTCAGAGCCATTTTGGAAAATAATGTCATCACACGAAGGAAGCAAGGAAAATTAAGTGACTAACAACAGAAGTGAATGAAATACATAACAAACATTACACTTTTGTAAGACACGAATAATTGCACTTAATCTAACCACTTTATCGTCAAATCATGTCTGTGTTGACGATTCACACGAATTTGGCACTGATACATTGAGAGTTGAACTGGCTGCTTCTGTGTCATAGGACTGTTTTACAGCTTTAGATGGATTGTCGAATCTTTGTGGCAGTTTCCTCTTCATCGTCAGTTGAGGTGGCTTATTTGAGATGTCAAATAGTGTGGGTACTGCAATCTACACGAGTTTATTATTGTCTGCGCTCATGAACTGGTTTTGTTCGAAATGTAGCGAACAAAACCTAATATTATTATACAGTTAAACTGCGTTTTTTTTTAAAGGTCTTCTCTTCTGCTATTAACTGGCCATTTTCTGCTCCTAAAACGTAACATTAATCATTACACACATGTAGTTTGCAAGTGAATCCCGACGAGACAGTTGAGTAACATGATGCTATATATCTCTCAGGATCCTTAGGAAACCTAACAAAGACAGCTGTGGTGTCTTCTAACTGTTGATGCTACAATTTATTGCGCTACAAACGCTCCCGCTTGTAAAAACCATTGTAGAAATCAAAATAGACAACCACTATTCGCTTTCACGATCGCGCCAAACTCACAGTTTAAGGTACTGGCCGCTTGGGGCGCTGCTGGCGCTGTAGGCAACAAAATCGAGGCGAAGTGTCGCGACTCTTACGTTAGACTATGGTAAAACTTACTTCTTTAGATGTCAGTTGCATTTCATTTCTGCCAACATGACAAGTGTCTCAAGCCATGTAGTAACCCTGTTAAAACATAATCCAAGGCCAGTACTTCAGTTTACAGCGCTTTTTTTCTTTATGTACTGTGCTACTTTAATTGGTTAGCGAAACTTACTTCTTTCGACATCAGTTGCATTTCATTTCTGTCAGCGTTTCAAGAGTTCCTGCAGCAATTAAGGTTCTGATTCCTGGTCTAGCAATCAGTTTAAGCGATTGCTGAAAACTGATTGAATTACCACCTGGACGAACAGTTGGTGCGATAAGGAATAGTTATCGTCTTCCAGTGCCTCTTTGTCGTAGAAACAGAAGAAAGCCAAGCCATATTTTAGAAGTGAGTAACACGGGGGTGAAAGCTATATGGGAGAAGATGCAACAAGCCAGGTAGTTCCTTCCAGACCACTGCAGGCGCTATGGGTCAAACGAAGCTGCAATTGACCAATGAGAACTGTCCAAAGGCGGTTATTGATATTATATCGTCTTGCTCTGTATTGAAGTCCACGGTTAAAGTCGTCTTTGTATATGTTTCATATTTACAATACTACTAATCTTCATTATAAACAGGTTTATTACTTTAAATTTCCTAAAGTTCACTGTGGAACTGAAGAGATTTCCTGCAGAAAAAATGTCCGCAATTAATCCTAAGGTAAGACATTTAATTTTCAGTACATAATAGCCTATAAATGAAATGTCTTTTCTTCTGTCGTGAATGAAGCTGTGTAATTTCTGTTTGCTTCCTTAAATCACTTTGATATGTCAGTAGTAGTTTTATTTGATGAAGAATTTTATGTTTTTCAGAATATTCAACACAACAAATTGACGTAGAAATACTCCTGTAAATTCCCTGGCTGTTCATCTGGACATTACATCGGTTCAGCGGAGAAAGTCAGGAACAAGCATTTCAACAGGTTTCCAAAACTACTTCAAGGATTGCTTCTGATGCGGAAAGGTGTTTGTAAACTGTGATCTGATGTGAATTGTGCTACTTATTTTGTTTGTGAAGATCATTTTTTCGAGGAAGATTTTATGAATAAAACTAGGCATAGGGTAAACAGGGGTGAGTTTCCAAAACATGTGGCAGGTGTTCCATGTGAAATTGTTAATATCAGTTGTGAATCTGGTGAAACTGTTGCTCATAGTGAAATTTTTATTGTGTGCTTAACAAATAAAAAGTTAAGTTTTGTTTTCATTTCACTGTTTTTATCGACCTTTCGTATTTTGGGTACTTAATATTGATGTCTTCTTTTTTGTGTTGAAGCGTTTACAGTTGTAAGATGTAGGAACTTTTTTAAGAAATTAATGGTCGGTAGTGCATGTTTCCTGGGCAATTACTCAGAAATTACAGTCCTTAAACATAGCTGTAACAAATTTTAGAGTTCTTCATTCATTAACACTGTGACAAAGGTTTCTTAATTGATCCTTTTTAACTGCCGATTTGTCTCTTAATAATAGTTTTTTCTTCCATTGACCCCACAGCTTATAAGATGTCAAAGTATGACATTATTCAGGAATATTTGTGGTCCATTTATATGCAACAATTTTTATTTCGCTTGTGACAGTTATTTAGACTAAAAGCTTGTTTCGACTTACTGTCAGTTTCAAGTGTTGCGTCTAGTTTTTGTGAAGCACAAAACATCCTGGAGCTCTTATATGTTGATAGAAATCAATATAAGTGTGTCAGTTTACAAGTCTATTCTTGACGTTTGCGTCTGACAGTTGCTGCTCAAGAAAAGATCATAGAAGCAGCGACTTTCAGACGCAAACGTTAAGAATAGACTTGTAAACTGACACACTTATATTGATTTCTATCAACATATAAGAGCTCCAGGATTTTTGTGCGTCATAAAAACTAGACGTAACGCTTGAAACCGACAGTAAGTCGAAACAAGCTTGTAGCTTAAATAGCTGAAGCTAAATAAAATTGTTGCAGCTAAATTGGACTACAAATATTCGTGAATAATAGGTTGTCACTGCTGTATTGCAGTGTGCTATATCTGTGTTTAAATTATTTTATTATGATGCTAGCCAAAATAATTACATAGCACGCCCAGAAAACTGAGATAAGAAAATTAAAAGAAAAAAAAAACAGCGTACATAAGCTAGGAGGGATGCAACCCGCAATGTTTATCCTTTTTTAGTTCATCTCCATACCACTAGAGGCGCTGCTATCGGTCAGTGTTACTCTCTTTTAACACGTGACATGCACTTCTCTTTTCTTGTTGTTCTGTGGTGAGTAATACAGATTTCAAGCTGATGTTATAATGTCTATATAACACGTAAAACCATAACCTACACAAAGTAACAAAAGTTACAAGAAACCTCTGCCATTGTAATGTTTTATCTCGTCAGAGAATATTCATTGTAATGTTGTAAATGGTTACATTACCGCGTTTGTTTGTTCTAAGAAAATTTATCGTGTCCTACCACGCTTCTGTCTTCAAATCAATAAGAAAACTTACCTCTTTAGAAAATTTGACTTTATATTAAAGTCTTTCAGCAATAACCTCTAGAAAATTACTGACTACTGACGACCCCATCAACTTTCTCCAGGCGCTGTTGTTGCTATTATTATTTCGTGTGTGTGTGTGTGTGTGTGTGTGTGTGTGTGTGTGTGTGTGTGTGTGGAGATACTTAAGTGTGTTATGTCATGAATAAGTGTTGCTTATTTGTTTTTTTCTTTTTCTTTTTAGCACTTAACTTCTGCAGCTGAGTCTCATAATTGCTTATTATTCGTCTTTAGACGACAGGAATAGCTGCAATGAAAAGACAGGTTCTGAGACAACCTGTGTGAATCACTCCTCACGATATGAGCTTTGCAGAAATGCTTAGTAAACACCAGTGGAAGAACTTTCAAGTATGTCATCATGCACAGGCTGTTTTAAAGCTCAATAACTAATCTACTCAGAGCACTAGAAGGAAATATCATTGTTACCGTACAAACCAATGCGCAGAACACACATTAAAATTTAATACAACGCAAGAACATTGTTAAACCATTTTTTTACGCTGTTGAGGTGGGGGCTGTGAGAGAATGATAATACTTTTCGTGCACTTTTTCTCGATTCCTTGGTTCCATAGTCGTCGATCGTCAAACTTCTTATGATGACTGGGTTCCCTAGTCCTGAAACGGTAGAAGTCAAAAGACTTCGGGTTGTTTGTGTTTTGTGTACAGCCACTGTCAATGCTGGGTTTCTAACAGTAACATTATTGCAGAAAGGCAGCATTGTGTCGCAAGAGAATTCTGTGATCTTCTTCATTATTTTCTGAAGAAAACTGTCTAGATCAAGTTATTAATCAACTGTCACGACCGGTTTCGGCCGAATTACGCCTTCTTCAGACGTTTAAATTCTAACGACGCACACTAGCTGGAAACGGTTTAACAGTTAAGTGAAACGTGGTCTGGAGTGTTTTATTTATAAAATAATAACAAGAATGCTTTTTTTAGAAATATAGAAGCCACGGCAGCAGGTAAAGAATGTCACGTTGTGATATCAGACTTATTAGTTTCAAAATGTATAATGGAACAGTTCTGGGGCCATCGTGAGAGCTACTAAGATCGCACAGAGGTTTGTTAGAATAAGAAGTGAAGCGATGAAAACAATCAAGAATATTGACGAATGCTGCTCTTGACAACTGGTACGAAATTTGGACCAATAAATGTAATTATTGAAAGAAACATTTAACTTCATCCTCTTAAATCTAACACTTCTTCGTTGGTACTGACTTTCGGTGCGAAATAAGCACATAGGACAAAACTACTAGTCACTCCCTAGAATATATCACGTTAATAACACCGCCTCTAGTTCTAATAATGACCAAAATTTGACAGGGAAAAGAATTCACAAATATCTTCAGCTATGCTACATCCAGCTCATCAAAGACACGATCGCGTAGAGCTGCAAAATTATGGGGATGTTGATTGATAAATGTCACCCGCTGTTCCAAACAGTCTCAGCCATTTTCAGTGGAATTAAGAGCGAGTGATTTTGCGGGCCAGTCGAGATGCGAAACAATGCCTTAACATTCGACAAACCAGAAACACTCCTCTGTTGGAATATGGACACTCGTCCACAGTATACTCATCATGAAGATGTGGAAGAAAAAGTAACACATCGTCATCGAGAATCTTTAAATAAACATCCTCATTCATATTGCTTATATTTGCAGCCAGATTTCCTCAACTGCTACTTCAATTTTGCTTTATCATATGAAGAAAAACAATGTGAATCTTTTATTTGTGTCTACCAAACATGTTCCACCTATTCATGCAAGTCCTCACCTGTGGTATTAATTTCTACGTCCTTTTCGTATATCCATGTGCTTTTGGATGTACTTGATGTCCAGCCTTACAGAAAGACTACATGTAGTGTACAACAGGATACGTTAAGTACAATCAAATGTTTAAATATTGCCTATCAGTTAGAAACAGGCACTAAGTGCACCTAGTACGTACAGAAGAACATGTAGGAACATGAAAAGGACATTGTGAAATAACAACTCACACACAGCGGGTGGCAGCAGTAACAGTGGGGGTATGTATGGCATGTCGGGGGTACGCGGGAAACAGTGCACTAATGATGCTTAAAAACGAATACCACTAATGATTAATGATACCTAATACACTACTGGCCATTAAAATTGCTGCACCAAGAAGAAACGCAGATGATGAACGGGTATTCATTGGACAAATATATTATACTAGGACTGACATGTGATTACATTTTCACGCAATTTGGGTGTAGAGATCCTGAGAAATCAGTACCCAGAACAACCACCTCTGACCGTAATAACGGCCTTGATACGCATGGTCGTTGAGTCAAACAGAGCTTGGATGGTGTGTACAGGTACAGCTGCCCATGCAGCTTCAACACGGCAACAATCGAACATTTTCTGTATCCAGAAAGGCCCATACAGGACCTGCAACATGCGGTCGTGTATTATCCTGTTGAAATGTAGGGTTTCGCAGGGATCGAATAAAGGGTAGAGCCACAGGTCATAATACATCTGAAATGTAACGTCCACTGTTCAAAGTGCCGTCATTGCGAACAAGAGGTGACCGAGACGTGTAACCAATGGCACCCCATACCATCACGCCGGGTGATACGCCAGTATGGCGATGACGAATACACGCTTCCAATGTGCGTTCACCGCGATGTCGCCAAACACAGATGCGACCATCATTATGCTGTAAACAGAACCTGGATTCATCCGAAAAAAAAAATGACGTTTTGCCATTCGTGCACCCAGGTTCGTCGTTGAGTACACCATCGCAGGCGCTCCTGTCTGTAATGCAGCGTCAAGGGTAACCGCAGCCATGGTCTCCGAGCTGATAGTCCATGCTGCTGCAAACGTCGTCGAACTGTTCGTGCAGCTGGTTGTTGTCTTGCAAACGTCCCCATCTGTTGACTCAGGGATCGAGACGTGGCTGCACGATCCGTTACAATCATGCGGATAAGATGCCTGTCATCTCGACTGATAGTGATACGAGGCCGTTGGGATCCAGCACGGCGTTCCGTATTAGCCTCCTGAAGCCAACGATTCCATATTCTGCTAATAGTCATTGGATCTCGACCAACGGGAGCAGCAATGTCGCGATACGATAAATCGCAATCGCGATAGGCTACTATCCGACCTTTATCAAAGTCGGAAACGTGATGGTACGCATTTCTCCTCCTTCCACGAGGGATCACAACAACGTTTCACCAGGCAACGCCGGTCAACTGCTGTTTGTGTATGAGAAATCAGCTGGAAACTTTCCTCATGTCAGCACGTTATAGGGCGCCAACCTCGTGTGAATGCCCTGAAAAGCTAATCATTTGCATATCACAGCATGTTCTTCCTGTTGGTTAAATTTCGCGTCTGTAGCACGTCATCTTCGTGGTGTAGCAATTTTAATGGCTAGTAGTGTATTTTAACGATGGTGCCAAGCGAATAGTTTACAAACTTAGCCATTTCGTAAATCCTACCATCCTTAGCCCAAAGTCAATGATTATGCCATTTTGGACTTTCCGCATTACGACAACGACTGCACTTTTTCCCGCGTCCCCCCGGCATGTTATATACGAGGTGTGACAATAAAGTAATGAGACTGATGATGTGAAAAAAAATATTGCTTACCTTTTTAGTCAAGTTTAGTATTGTCGCCTTCAAAGTAGTTCCCTTCTGATTGCACACACTTTTTCCAGCGCTTCTGTAATATCCTCCAAGATCCTCGTCACAGCTTTTTGGACATCTTGTGTTGTTTGAAAATGGTGTCCCTTAACCGCCGTTTTGACTCTTGTAAATAGAAAAAAGTCGCACGAAGTGATATCTGGTGAATAAGGTGGCTGTGGTAGTACTGGAATTTGTTTTGAGGTTAAAAATTGCTGTACTGGTAGAGCAGTATGGGATGGCGCATGATCGTGATGCAGAATCCAACTATCAGCAATGTTGGCATGGATATGAAGAACTCTTTTACGAAGTCTTTCTAAAATTTCTTTGTAGTAATATTGGTTAACTTTTTGTCCAGGAGGCACCCACTCTTTATGAACAATTCCCTTGGAATCAAAGAAGCACACAAGTATGCATTTCACTTTTGACTTCGACAAGCGAGCTTTTTTTGGTCTGGGTGATCCCTTTGAGCACCATTTCGAACTTTGCCGTTTTGTTTCTGTATCGTACTGAAAAAACCAACTTTCATCACCTATGATAACATGGCTCAACAATTCTGCTCTAACAGATCGGCTGTTACATTTTTCCGTGTTTCTGGCTGTTGTGGTGTGAGATTCTTGAGGATCATTTTTGCACAAATCTTTCTCATACCAAGATCTTCAGTTATTATCAGACGAACAGTTTCTCGATTGATGTTCAGTTCTGCAATCATTTTCACGGATAATCTTCGATCAGATCGTACGAGTTCACGTGCTCTGGCCAAGGTGACATCCGTCCATGTGGTTGATGGTCTTCCACTACGATCTTCATCTTTATCATTCGTTCTGCCTTCACTAAACATTTTATGCCAACGAAAAACTTGAGCCCTTGACATAACTTCCTCTCCAAAAGCCTTCTGAAGCTTACCGTAAGTTGTCGTCGCGTTTTCACCCAATTTAACGCAAAAGTAAATGGCATACTGTTGCACAATATTATGTAGTTCCATTTCCGTGACGAGAGACACAAACACTTGTTAACTTATTACAGCACAATTCACAACTGAGCAGTTGCATCGATGTGCCGCTTGGACTAGAAACAGCTTATAGACCAAGATCAAAGATATTGTGCCAACGCAAGCTCGCAGGGTTGCCACATCTTGCAAAGAAAGTCAGTCTCATTGCTTTATTGTCGCACCTCGTATAACCTCCATTGCTGCTACAGCCACCCTCTGTGCGTGAGAAATTATTGGACGTCGAAAATTCAATGTATTGAATACAATGCTAAAACACCCTAAATGTGTTTAATCCATACTTCCATACAAATATTACAACTCTCTCTGTTACGTTTTCACGACTAAACCGCTGAACCCATTTCGATGAAATTTGGTGTGCAGATAACTTGAACCATGAGGAAGAATGTAGGCTACTTCAGAAAAAAATCTGACCCTAAGAGGGCAACGTAAGGAATGGAACATCTTTTTGTACATAAATTACGGAAAATAATATTAAATTTGTTGCATAATGTACACATTGTACAACGCTCCTGCCCATTCCCTTCCACTGAATAGCAGTTACACTGCACATGTTGTGTCGTAGTGCACCGGGGCAGTTAGAGTTGATAATTGACGGGGGGAGGGGGAGGGGGGTGAACGTCACGAGCTATGCATAGACACCTGAGGGTAGCTGATATTATTGCGTGTACCAGGTAGCTAAAATTCAAGTGCAGCTACTCACAGAGGTCCAGTGTGGGCTCTAATTATTCTATAGGAGCGAAACCTGATAGGTATGCCAAATGCATTAACGTGGAACCGATTTATGCTGGAAAAAAATTAGCTTGAGTTTTGGCCACCAATCGCAAATCTGGCGTTATACAGCATCTCGTCGACGTCTCTGGTGCTTGCATTTAACAAATTATGTGAGTGGTAGTTAATAATAAAATCAGCATTATGCCTTTCTAACGGTTACAGTTTCGTTCACATTTAGGTCCATACAGTTGTTATGTGATTGGAGTCTCTGTTTTTCACGTAGTGTATGATAACTACCGTCATGTTTTAACGTAGTTTGGTATTCTTTTAATCATTCAAGTTTAATTTTTGGTTTAAGCATCATTTCTGCTGCTTGTGAGCGACGGAGTGTTGTAGATGGAAATGAGTATGTAAGAATCATCTTTCCCTTTCTTTTAGTGTATGGCATCACTAATTATTTTCCAATGAAATATAATTAGAAACGCGCCCCTATACTATCTTTCTGTCCACATCCTATTCCTAATCAACTGGAAACGTTTCTGTACATCTTTCTTGCATTCACAGCGCCAGATTCGCACCATGTGACCAAAACTGGAACCAATTTTTTCCAGCGTAAACCGGTTTAGCATTAATGCATTAGAATATCTACCAAGTTTCGCAGCACGACGATAATTGCAGCCCACACTTGACCCTTCCGAGTAGCTGCATTTTAATTATAACCACTCGGTGCAGTAGCTTACTAACCAGCTATCAATCATCATAAAAAAATAGTGATATGCGAGCGCAACCGCAGGTTAACAGCTAATCTATGTCACAAAGCATACTCTTGATTCACGTTCACGGTAACCTGAAGAGGCGAAACCTGTCGAGGTACGAAAAACATCCCAAAAATATCACAGAACCACCTCTGTCTTCAATTACGCCCTTCACAATCTACGGGCTAAAATCGTCATTAGGTCAACGGAGCGCTCGAAACCTAGCGTTATGTGAAAACAGCCAAAATCGACACTCGTCGGACCCCAGTAAGCCACTGCCCAGTTTCTGTGTTGTTTGGCCCACTGCAGACGAGCAGTTCTATATGCTGTTGCGGCCTTCTGCGAGGTATCCGACGTTACATGTACAATGCATGCAGTTCGCTTCACAATTTTCGCCCAGGAACTGGTTGAATTGTCTTTGCATTCACTGATATCACCAATTTCTGAGGAGTTTCAAACCGATTGTCACAGACAATGCGTGACACTCACTTCTGGTCTCGGCCAGCCAGGATCTTGTTACAGCTGGTCTCACGCCATGCTACATTGCTGCGAGCGGTATGCCATTCATTGTAGACACGCTGGGCACTAACATATACACCAGTTACGTTCACGATGTGGTCATGGGCACGTCCATTCCGTTACGTCATCAGGGCGATTCATCTTACTGCGCTGACTCCGTCCAACCGACTGGTACCAACATATCACTTCACTCTCATCAACGGTGAAGGGTCCATCTAGCATCGGTTCTACATTATCTACAGTAATTCAAAGCGACCAGTATGGTATTTTTTAAAAAGTCACTAATATTTTGCCCACACCAGCAACCAAGAACAGTACAACAAATTATAACTCTATAGCTGTACTCCACAAGGTCATTTGTGTGTGGGATAACTTTCCAGTAAATCTCTTTCGTTTGAGTCACTGTTATGTATTATTCATGTTATAGCACATGAATAACTATAGAGAAGAGTCAGACGGGCAGTATATGGCCAAACACAAAATTCAGCGGTCTTTCCGATGCCATTCGCGTGTAGTGCACGGAAGAAACATTGTCAGGCTCCCTTCGAATGTGCTCGATATTTTCTAATATTTCTTTCATGTAAGAACGACGCAGTAGGTTGTACGTATTTGGAAGTTTTCAATCTAGTCACATACCTGTTCTCCTTCCCGTGACTCTTTTAATTGGGCCTCAAGAAAAAATTCGCTCCCAGTAGCACATACCACCATATACCACACCTCATGAGAAGGTACACACAGACTTTATTACGTTAACTTGGTTAAATACTGAGGCAGAGGAATCTGTCACTATATTGCTTCCTTGGAGACTCTACTTCAGTGATAGTATAGGGGCGAGTTTCTTATTATATTTCAGTGGAGAATACTTAGTGATGCCATACACTAAAAGAAAGGAAAAGCTGATTGTTGCATAGTCACTACCAGCTGCAAAATTCCGTTGCTGAAAAGCAACAGAAATGATTCTTAAACCAAAAATTAAAGTTGCATGATTAAAAGAATACCAAACTACTATGTTATATTAAAACGGGAAAACATCGCGAAAGTTATTATATACTACGTGAAAAACGGTGCCTCCAATCAGATAATAATTGTGTGACACTAAATATGAACGAAATTGTCACTGTCAAATGTGCCTTACTGTCAGTAGAATTTTCCTAAATACATGTCGTTAAAATCTATATTTCAATGTCTCTTTTTCACAACACCTTTTTACATCTGTCATCTCGACCGTCTCTCAGAGTCAAGAAGCGTCTGTACGACATAAAAAGTATCATAAAATACTTTATCGGTTCTTCCTGAAACACTACTAACGTATTTGTTCTGATCAGGAGTGACGTTAGTGTGGAAAAGAGAAAGTCAAAAGCGATGAGATAACGCACAACTAAACGCAATTAATAATTTGATTAACACTAAATATGCACACCATATCGTACAACAAAAAAATAAAACAAAATATGAAACATTGATACTCATGGGAGTATTAATCAGACTGTTGGCGTATCCTTTATACATGAAAAGCTTGTCAGCATCAAACATTATAGAAGGTTCATTTACTCATTGAAACTGTAGCAAAACTGCAAAGAAAAAAATTACGCTGCTACATTAATCATACATGAATGAAGTTTCATTTATGTATTCTACAAGTTGTACAGTCTATATGAACCTAGGGTCACACACATATACATCTACAAACCGACTGGCCTGGACGACTGTTCCCTGCATAGATTCGTTGCGCTACAATGTAGTCCAACATTGTTGTACTGTGGCGATGATACAGACGTTTTATAACTACTCGGAGATAGTATTCCATGGTTCTTTCAACAGTGGGGGGCGTAGTTTGTATTGTTACCAGATTTCTGATGACATCACCCAATGATATCACACACTGTTGCCAGGTTTCTCCTCACAATCCTTTGATGTCACAGTAGACCTATGTCAATCGTCCCATACATAAAATGGCAGGAAATTCAAAACACATCAATTGCCCTTACCGTAATTTGGCGGGAAATTAAAAAATCCTGTTTCCCCCCACTCCTCTGATGTACAGAACAATTGGAGTACGTATAAAATCCAAGATGGAGGACGTAAGCCACTTGTCCTGCTGGGTTCCCCGTGGGTCTCTGTTGTCACAATCGAAGATGGTCACTTGTCGAATCCAAGATAGATGACCTGAGAACACTGGCAAACTTTTATGATTGGCCGATCATGTGTCCTGAGTTTAAGACTGTGACGTCACAGCTCACTGGTGCAGCCTGTATGGTTTCCAGATCACGTCAGCTAGGTTTAGAATCCAATATGGCCACATCTGATAAGTGGAAAATCTAAGAGCCCACTTGTACTAAGTTAAAAACTATGGGCGATCCAAAATCCGACAAATAGTTCCAATTTCCACCACTAGTATTCCATTTGTGATAGTTCTCGAGTTACCTCCTCCACTCCTTTGACTTCGCAATCCAAATGTCCTAATTCAAAGAGGCAGGGAAATTTGCAAGTGCAAGAAGCACTTTTATGCTTTAGCCCATACTGAAATATAGCGGGAAATGGCGGCAGCTGTGCAGCGGCTCGCCCTTACATCCTATAACACAGCATTATTTCAGTTGCTCTTGCAAATACCTTAGAATACCAGATGCACACACGTCCTGTGGAATGGACTTGCGCTATGGCTCTGGAACTGGAAGATTTACGCGATTCTTAAAAGATTCTACATCTTCATCTACATGCATACTCCGCAATCCACCATACGGTGCGTGGCGGAGGGTACCTCGTACCACAACTAGCATCTTCTCTCCCTGTTCCACTCCCAAACAGAACGAGCGAAAAATGACTGCCTATATGCCTCTGTACGAGCCCTAATCTCTCTTATCTTATCTTTGTGGTCTTCCCGCGAAATGTAAGTTGGCGGCAGTAAAATTGTACTGCAGTCAGCCTCAAATACTGGTTCTCTAAATTTCCTCAGTAGCGATTCACGAAAAGAACGCCTCCTTTCCTCTAGAGACTCCCACCCGAGTTCCTGAAGCATTTCCGTAACACTCGCGTGATGACCAAACCTACCAGTAACAAATCTAGCAAGCCGCCTCTGAATTGCTTCTATGTCCTCCCTCAATCTGACCTGATAGGGATCCCAAACGCTCGAGCAGTACTCAAGAATAGGTCGTATTAGTGTTTTATAAGCGGTCTCCTTTACAGATGAACCATATCCTTCCAAAATTCTACCAATGAACCGAAGACGACTATCCGCCTTCCCCACAACTGCCATTACATGCTTGTCCCACTTCATATCGCTCTGCAATGTTACGCCCAAATATTTAATCGACGTGACTGTGTCAAGCGCTACACTACTAAAGGATTCGCCACAAAAATTAATGTACAGGAAGGGTCGCAGCTGTTAAAATCACAAGTCAATCTCATCAACGGGAGGCCCTCAGAACTGTCAAAAACAAGTAAACGTTATATGCGTCCGGCATGCACCCTCTGTACTTGGGAGCTAAACACGTTTATACAAAGTGGCAAGTTGAACTGCGACCGTCAAAGAAAGCTGCAAAAACATTTGACGAAGAGAACGATGTGTTACAAGAGTAGTGGTCTGTAACATATTTATGCACAGCATAAGAGGTATGTGGCATCACATATTTACACAACTCGTTTAAATTATAGACGCAGAGCTGGCTTCCAGTAGCGTCCCAGATGTGTTCAGATCAGAAAATTTGAAGACTAAGAAAGTAATGCAAGTGCTCCTCAAACCACTGTATCACGATTTGGACCTTATATTGGACGGTTAACTTAAAGTGCAGCTAATGGAGGTACAATGTCGGCTCTACTTATCATGTGGCAGCGAAACTTCGTTGATATGCAAATGTGTTGATGTGCAATCGATTTACGATGGAAAATAATTAGTTCCAGTTTTGGCCACCAGGTGAAAATCGGGCGCTGTATACTGTTTATATTATGGTGCGACACCCTTGCTGTCATTTAACAAGCTGTAATGAGAGAAGAGAGACTGTGCACTGTTAGTGAAACTGTTTTTAAGTACCTCAACTAGAAGTATTTCGTTACATAACTGGAATGTCGACTTAAAAGCCAGCCGCTGCGGTCGTGCGGTTCTAGGCGCTTCAGTCCGGAACCACGCGGCTGCTACGGTCGCAGGTTCGAATCCTGCCTCGGGCATGGATGTGTGTGATGTCCTTAGGTTAGTTAGGTTTAATTAGTTCTAAGTCTAGAGGACTGATGATCTCAGATGTTAAGTCCCATATGTAAAGGATGAGCCAGACAGCAGGAGATTTTACTTTATTATATGAGCCTCCAACCGGTAACTTCATTTTTCCATTGCGGCCAAGCCACGGTCAGCAGTGTTAGCTGCCTGTAAATTCTTTCGTCGCACGGTCTAGTAACAGGAAGTCAGCACCGAGGAAGGGCACCTTGATCACGCGCCTCTCTCATGTGCTTACGAGGTAACGCCGTCCCAGGGGTCGCTTAGCAGGCAACGCTCTGGAAAGTTCCATGCCGCCCGCACGGTTTTCTCGGTCCTGACCAATCAGGACGGAGGAAGCCGCGTGGTGCGTCGATTATACCCGGCCGCCAGTCGCCGGACCCGCTCTCTTGTATTCTTGCTCACCCGCGAGTCGGATGCGCGCCCTGTAGCATTGAACATCTCCCGCTTCTCCCGGTGCTGCGGCACTGTGGACTTAGTTTTGGCAGACAACCACTTTCGGTAGCTTCGCGAACAATGTTCGCCAAATTATATGCTCTGGCGCACCCTCACCTCCCTAGGCCTATGTACCCCCTTTCAACATGCTTTAGCCAATAAATGGCGTTTCTCTAAAAATTACACTATTATTCCATAACGCCCACCGCCTGCCCATACCCGCCAGCCTGTACACATAGTGCTTAGAGCAATTTGAACCATCATTTTTACGATACACTTCCATATCCATTAATTTTTATAACAGGAATGATATGCCTGCAAAAGGAGAGGTAGAAAGAGCAATAGTCATATGACAGAGCCGAAAGAAATTGTGTACAGAAGAATACATTAATTTAGTAAAAGGAGTGAGAAGAGACGACAACATTGACGACATTGGGAAGACTGTTGTTTTTACCATCTGCTTACGTCGTAAGTCCACGACACATGCACGAGTGGTCAGAACTTGCTATGACATATGTAAGAAACCATGGTCGCTCTAATTTATTCATAACATCTACTTGTAATTCGTCATGGTCAGAGATCAAGGAAGATGTGATTCACACACAGGATCCAATGAATCATCATGATGCAGTACCTCGACCTTTTCTACAGGAAAAAATGGTACTATATATAATTTTTCTCCAACTTTCACGCTATACTTGTTTAAGATCATTATTTTGATAACATGATTCCTTTAATTACCGTGAAATGATAAATTTACCCCGCCATTTACCTTAAGGAGTTATATATTAGCATTTCATCTTATCTTACTTTCCACATTTACAAATCTCATAATTTTTCCCATTCAATGTGTATTCAAGAAGGAAAAGTCTAAGGAATCAATCGAGTCACAGCAAGTCCAGAAGCCTGAACTATTTTGGGGACTACTTCCCTATTTTCATTTAATTTACTTTCCTAGTTTTGTATTTTTATATTCGCTGCGTTCTCATCTAAGTGTCTGGACAGAGCATGCAGTATTGCTTTACTGACTTTGGATGGTATGTGCTCCTTCATTATATGTAGTTCTGGTTCTTCCTTCCTTGGATTTGTCTGACCTCAGGTTTAGGTTCCCTTTTTCCTGTATAAACCTACCGTCTCATCCTCCTACCTCTCCTCAAATCTGGATACACTGCACCTTCATGCTTACAACAGTATGCCTAGTCTCTGACCATACGGCTTTTACCATATTTGGTAGTGAAGATTTCTCCTCAACACAATGCTCTTACCCAAAATCTACATAAAATGTTAGTTTCTTACTTATTTCTTTTCTCTTATCACTGCTATTTCTCAACCTGTTATTGTCTACGTGTTATATAAGTGGCTCTGAATAACTTAGCTTATGTTATTACATCACTTTGAAAGTTCTTATCTTGTACCTCCTTCTATGTTACCTCCACTTCCTCCCCCTGCCCGTTCACTTGACGTCACTAATATAGGCTGCAACCCTTTAACTTACTGGAGAAACATTTTTGTGGTATAAATGTTATAAAGTCCTTTTTCAAGTCCTGTTGGGATCGATTAGAAATACTACTTTGGGACGTGGTATTCCTATTATCTTAAAACTCCCAGCATATTTTGGGAAAAACTTACACGTCTGTTTCTTTATATTTGAACGCTGACAATATTCTTTTATTAGTACTAAATCATTTACATTAAATAATGGTATTTGTGCACTTTCATTGTATTTGTGTAGTCTTAATTCTGCCCGCATGTTCAAATTGTCATGTAGTAGCTTAATAATTTCCTCAGAACCTATATTTCTTAACGATGGCCACTGAAATAGCTTTAGCAGGTGTTCTCCAATAAAATTCTTGTTTAATACTTCGATAGGGGACAACCCTGTTGACACATGAGGTAGTTCGCTCAATATTACTTGGAACTCCAGAATCACCTGAAGCCAAGTTGTGTCTGTCAGACCAGTATGTCCCATATAAACAACCAATTTCATAATCCTCTCACTCAGGTTCTACTGTGTGTGGTATTTCGATATACATATGTGTTTAACTCCATCCCAAGCTAAAAATTCTTCAACATTGTTACTGGTAAATTGTGATCCATTTAGTCAGTAATCGTTTTGATTTTCTGATAGCTACAAAATATTCTTTCAAGCAGTTTATTTCAGTGTCCTTGGTTACCTTAAAAAAATGTTCAAATGTGTGTGAAATCTTATGGGAGTTAACTGCTAAGGTCATCAGTCCCTAAGCTTACACACTACTTAACCTAAATTATCCTAAGGACAAACACACACACCCATGCCCGAGGGAGGACTCGAACCTCCGCCGGGACCAGCCGCATTGGTTACCTTCTTTATAGGATATAGTTTTACATATTTTGAGTATCATCCCACTAAGACAATAATATATGTAACCCCTTCTCTTCCTATTGGTAGTTGTCCAAAAAAAATTACTGCTAGATCATATATACCTTTCGGTATTGTAGGATACATCTTGTCTGATGAACGGTTGCTACTGTCTTTAACTTTTCGGCATATCTCACATATTCCAATTATTTTGCTTATTTTTCGACTTAAGCTCTTAAAATAAAAACTTAATCATCTGCTTCATACATTTGTCCATCCCAAAGTGTCCACATCCTTTATGTATGAACAGTATCAATTCATTCTCTGGGGTTTGTGGAACACATACCTTCCACTGTTCATTATTATTACTTAACTTCCATAATAATGCTTCTTCCCTTATTGTCCAAATAGCTTTATATTCTACCGACATCCGTGTTTCTTCACATTTTAGTAGCTTTTCCTTAAAATATACATTTGCTCTTATATCTTGTTTTATTCTTAACGCTAACTTTCTTACCTGGTGCTGATCCCCCATGGTGTACAAAACTGGTCAGATTGTTGTTGCAGAAGCAACGAAAAAAGCATGCCAAATTTAAAAGAACGCAAAATCCCCAAGATTGGCAAAGTTTTACAGAAGTTCGAAAATGGTGCATACGTCAATGCGAGATGCTTTTAATAATTTCCACAACGAAATTCTGTCTCGAAATCTGGCAGAAAACCCAAAGATATTCTGGTCATACATAAAGCACACCAGTGGCAAAACGCAATCAATACCTTCACTGCGCGATAACAACGCTGAAGTCACTGATGACAGTGCCACTAAAGCAGAGTTATTAAACACGATTTTCCGAAACTCCTTCACCAAAGAAAACGCAGTAAATATTCCTGAATTCCAATCAAAAACAACTGCCAAGATGAGAAACATAGAAGTTGATATCCTCGGAGTAACGAAACAGCTTAAATCACTTAATAAAGGCAAGGCCTCCGGTCCAGATTGTATACCAGTCAGGTTCCTCTCAGAGTATGCTGATAGCTCCATATTTAGCAATTATATACAACCACTCGCTCACAGAAAGATCCGTACTTAAAGACTGGAAAATTGCTCAAGTCACACCAACATCCCAAAAAGGAAAGTAGGAGTAATCCGCTGAATTACAGGCCTGTATCACTAACGTTGATGTGCAGTAGGGTTTTGGAACACATACTGTATTCGAACAATATGAAATACCTCGAAGAAAACGATTTATTGACACATAGTCAGCACGGTTTCAGAAAATATCGTTCTTGTGAAACACAACTAGCTCTTTATACTCATGAAGTAATAAGTGCTATCGACAGGGGATGTCAAAGTGATTCCATATTTTTAGATTTCCAGAAGGCTTTCGACATAGTTACTCACAAGCGTCTTCTAACCAAACTGCGTGCCTACGGAGTATCGCCTCAGTTGTGCGACTGAATTCGTGATTTCCTGTCAGAATGGTCACAGTACGTAGTAATAGACGGAAAGTCATCGAGTAAAACAGAAGTAATATCCGGCGTTCCGCAAGGAAGTGTTGTAGGCCCTCTGTTGTTCCTGATCTATATTAACGACATAGGAGACAATCTGAGTAGCTGCCTTAGATTGTTTGCAGATGATGCTGTCATTTTCCGTCCTATAAAGTCATCAGATGACCAAAACGACTTGCAAAATGATTTAGATAAGATATATGTTTGGTGCAAAAGTGTCAATTGACCCTGAATAAAGAAAAGTGTGAAGTTATTCACAAGAGTACTAAAAGAAATCAGCTAAATTTCGATTACGCGATAAGTCACACAAATCTGAAGGCTGTAAATTCAACTAAATACTTAGGGATTACAATTACAAATAACCTAAATTGAAACGATCACATAGATAATATAGAGCCAACCAAACACTGCGATTCATTGGCAGAACACTTAGAAGGTGCAACAGGTCTACCAAAGAGACTGCTTACACCACGCTTGTCCGCCGTATTCTGGAGTATTGCTGTGCGATGTGGGATCCGCATCAGGTGGGATTGACGGATGACATCGAAAAAGTACAAAGAAGGGCAGCTCGTTTTGTATTATCGCGAGATATCGGGAGATAGTGTCACAGATATGATACGTGAATTGGAGTGACAATCATTAAAACAAAGGCGTTTTTCGTTGCGATGGGATCTTCTCATGAAATTTCAATCACTGGTTTTCTCCTCCGACTGCAGAAATGTTCTGTTGGCACCCACCTACATAGGGAGAAATGATCATCACGATAAAATAAGAGAAATCAGGGCTTGCACAAAAAAATTTATGTGCTCGTTTTTCCCGCGTGCCGTTCGAGAGCGGAGCGGTAGAGAGACAGCTGAATCCTCTGCCAGCCACTTTATTGTGAATAGCAGAGTAATCATGTAGATGTAGATGTACCTAATAATTTTTGTAACTTATTGTCAAGAAGTTGATACTGAATATTAATCCCAGTTCTTGTTATATCTTTCATACCTAAAGGTAGTCATGATAATGCATCCGGTAGTACACTTTCTGAACCCTGTAGGAATAATCCCCATCTCATTAATCGGTTGTGCAATAACCTACTTTGCATAAGGAAAGATGACGCCTGATGATCCGAATACATTATTATCTTGGACCCCCAAACGAGTGTACCAAACTTTTTTGTACTCCATACAGTAGCTAATAATTCCTTTTCTGTCGCTGCGTAATTTAGTTCATTTTGTCAAGACTTCTGCTAGTGGACGCAATTTTTCTATGATTTCCTGACTTGGGATTCCATACACCTTGGAACAGTTCACATGCGATACCATATTTAGAAGCATCAGATGCTCGCAAAATTGATGCATTTACCAATGACTGCTTAATATTACAGAATGCTTTGGATGCTCCTTCATCCCACATCCATTTTGTTCTATGTTTCAGTAATGACAATAGTCTGGGATCGTTCATGGGTCGGCCTTTATATAGCGACGATAGAATCCGGATAATCGCAGAAACGACTCTAGTTTCAGACAGTCTCTGATGGCCACTATTATACCGGGATCCGGTCTTATTCTCTTCGTTCCTTCTAAACGTCCTAGAAACAACAGTTCTTCCCTTCCGAAATGCAATTTTGCTAACTTACTATATAAACAATTAATTCTTGTAGAAATTCTTTACCTAGTGCCTCATCTAGTGCTCGTATAAACACTGATGCTAAAATATTTAACCTAAAGGTTAACACTTTAAATTGATAAGACTTTCCATCGAATGGGAGCGCAGTATATTTTCGTGAATTCCCGTGTAATTTAACCTGCCAATATCCGGAAGACAAATCAACTGAACTAAAATACCTTCCTTGTTCGAATTTCGTTAACAAATCATCAATAGATACTGGTCTGTCTCGTTCTGCCTCTATCTTTATTTAAAATCTATGTATCTAACACTAATTGCACTGCTCCCACTTGTTTCTTTATTAGGAGTAATGGGTTGTTATATACACTTATTTTCTACCATTTTCTGTATTTCGTCATATACTGCTGATCTTAAAGTTATAGGAACTGTGTAAGGTTTGAAAAAAGAGGTTCCTTATTTTTTATCTCAATCTGAGAAACACAGTCGCCAATCACTCCTGGGTTTTCAGAAAATACACTCTTAAGTTTCATTACGATCTTAACAGTCATTGCTCTTCACTTTATAGGTTGGATCCCGAGATTTAATCTTTATTTGTTCCTGACACTCTTCCAGGTTTTTTGTACCTTCATGATTCCCAAACTGAGCAGAGGTAATCAATAATAAATCCCTATCGGTCAATGATGTATTTATTTTATACGGTGTAATGTTATTAGTGCCTTTCTTGGTGCAGAATAACACTTTCGCTATTATTTCTTTTGTGCTGCGATTATTATTTAGTCTGCTATCCATCCAACAAGAATATCTCTCTTTTTCCCTGGAAAATTTATATGCGTAGTGTTCGCTCTCATTTCCTGTACTTCCATTTCCTGTATTCCGAGTATCTGCGAGTTTAAAATTGCCTCTTTCTTTATTCAGGGTATCAGAACCTTCTAAAATTGTCAATAATTGTTCTACGGTAGTCCACCTGCTATATAATATTTCTTTAGTGCGAAATAAGTCAATCAACACTTGAATCAGATGTTTTTCATCTAGCGTGCTACCTGCATAGTTAGACTTGTCAGATGCCACTCAATATACTTCTTACATGTACCCCATGAACTATTATAGTACTTAGGATGTAATAACTGTAGAGTCAATTTTTCTTACCAACCTGTGGACCAATATTTTCTTTTAAATTTTTCCTGGAAATCTTCCCACGATTTAAATTCCTCTGAATGAGCTTTTCCCCATTCTACTGCGTCAGCCAGTAAATGTCCTATTGCAAAATTTATTTGTTTATCATCACCCCATTTCTAAGGCATAAATCGATAAATACATTGGATGTACTTCTACTTCCGGCTTAAGTTTAGGAAACTGCTAAGTACAACTAACTCAATTTCCTGTTTGTAATTCTTCTAATAATTTTGTTGATAATCCTTTGTTAGATGTAGCTGTTTTGCTTCTAAGTTCCTGTTTAGACTGTTCTAATTCTTTCCATAATTTCTGTATCCCACTCTTATTATTAACCGTATAGTACATGGAACTAGAAATAGCGCTGTTGGTATCTACTTTTTCGTGTACTTTTTGCTCTAGTATTTCTTCTAGCGTTTCTCCAGATAAGTTAAAAGTATTTGGAACGCTAGAAATTTCAATAAGTTTTTTACTTAGTTCTAATATTTCTACCCAATCTTGAGTCTTGGATTTGACTGCGTAGATTTTCATAACTGCTCGAAGATGATTTCTCTAACTGTGTCATCTTATCATTTACATTCTTAACCTGTATTCTCACTTCTTGTCTAAGTGTGTCACAATGCTCGACTATTTTCGTTTCGAACTCCTTAGGTAAATTAGCTAAGGTTTCCCCTAATTTAGAAGTTTTATCTCATTTTTTAGCTAAATCTTCTAATTTTTTATTATATTGAGATACAAGGGTCACTCCAAAAGAAATGCACACTATTTTTTTTTTAAATCCATCTTTTATTCTACATGTTTGAAAGTTCTACAGTGTGTAGATACATCCTTTAGGAACAATATTTTCATTTCTCCACATAATTTCCATCCTTCTCACCTGGCTTACGCCGTCTTGAATCCAGCGCCTGTATACCCGCACGGTAAAATTCTGGACCAACCTGTTGGAGCCACTGTTTGGCAGCGTGCACAAGGGTGTCATCATCTTCAAACCTTGTTCCACGAAGAGAGTCTTCCAGTTTCCCAAAGAGATGACAGTCACATGGAGCCAGCTCAGGACTGTAAGACAGGTGTTTCAGTGTTGTCCACCCGAGTTTTGTGATCGCTTCCATGGTTTTCTGACTGGCATGTGGCCGTGCATTGTCGTGCAACAGCAAAACATCCTGCTTTTGCTGATGTGGTCGAACACGACTCAGTCGAGCTTGAAGTTTCTTCAGTGTCGTCACATATGAATCAGAATTTATGGTGGTTCCACTTGGCATGATGTCCACAAGCAAGAGTCCTTCGTAATCGAAAAACTCCGTAGCCGTAACTTTTCCAGCAGAAGGTGCGGTTTTGAATTTTTTTTTCCTTGGGCGAATTTGCATGATGCCACTCGATTGATTGCCTCTTCGTCTCTGGTGAAAAATGAAGGAGCCATGTTTCATCACCTGTCACAATTCTTCCAAGAAATTCATCTCCACCATTCTCATACTGTTCCAGAAGTTCGGTGCATACAATTTTTCTTGTTTCTTGGTGAGCCACTATCAACAGCCTGGAAACCCACCTGGCACAAACCTTTTTTAACGCCAACGCTTTCAGTATTCTGCAAACACTTCCTTCCCCTATCCCAACGTAGCGTGACAATTCGTTCACTGTGATGCGTCTGTCAGCAGTCACCAATTCGTTAACTTTCTTCACATTGTCTGGAATGTGTGCAGTACGAGGCCTGCCACTGCGAGGACAATCCTCAATATTGCCGTGCCCGCTTTCATCACGTAACCTGCTTGACCACCGACTAACTGTACTGCGATCGACAGCAGCATCTCCATACACCTTTTTCAACCCCTTGTGGATGTTTCCCACTGTCTCGTTTTCACAGCACAGGAATTCTACGACAGCACGTTGCTTCTGACGAACGTCACGTGTAGCAGCCATCTTGAAGACATGCTGTGACGGCGCTATTCACGGGAACAGGTTGAATTAAGTTTGAAAACAAGCGGGGAGGATGTATCTACACACTGTAAAACATTCACACGTGCAGAATGAAAACTGTATTTTTACAAAAATAATTTGCATTTCTTTTGGAGTGACCCTCGTAGTTCCTGTAGTTTACCTGCTTGACTTTTGCTGTTTTGAGACAGTTCATGTAATTATGCTAATGCTTTAAGTTTATCTAGAATTTCCACTAAAAGCATACTATCCACACTTCTGGTTGTGATAGGCATGTAATCTACACTACTGCACAACTTAAAGCTTGGATCACTCTAAAAACCTTCGTTGTTTATCAACGTATTTACACCACCACCGAATGTTATTCAACGTTGTTCACAATCAGTTATTTCAAATTAAACAACTGCACACAAATTGTGGAGGCGGTACACTGTACACCTCACCAAATTTACCGCGCCAGCTACTGTAGCGCACAGCGCATGCCGTCGTGTGTGTAGCGCAGTCTCTGACAGTCGCCGTGTAGCCGCTGCCGCAATCAGCTGCTCTGCCGCCGACGCCGAAGCGATGGAGTGTTAACGTCGGATGTCGTCGCTGCACTCGTCCAAACCGCTTGCCGAAAATTTTCTCTGTAGTCGGCTTATCTTCTCGTGATTTACGTGCCTAGAACGTATTCCAACACCTGAATAATATTCGTTGTTGACCTGTTTGCTATGACCAACTGTATGCCCTTTGTTAAAGATCGCGACAATCTAAATTGTTTGGGTTTGATAAAAGTAACAATCCATTCATTCTGAATAATGTTGCTGTTGTTTGTACCGTTCTAGCGTGTAATGTTTACGATACAGTTCTTGATGGCTTGTTTACTTCTGTCGCCCTAGACAACGACGTACATCTTCCCGTTTTTCGTAAAATTTTAGCTTTAATTTCTTGTTATAACTCTCTTGTTATGGCTCCTCTCGTCAGTGTCCATCGCTTAGGACGCCACACGAGGTGTTCTTCTTCTTGTGGGTTGATTTTAAGTGATCGATATATTTCGAATCACCAAGTCTTTATTCGTTCCTTGTAATAATAATTACCTTATTTTCCGACTTTCCCAGTCATGCAAAGGGGCGAGAGCTTTAAGAGAGCTTCTGATTTAAACAACTAAGTCCGAAACCACTGAACACGGATTCTGTAATTCTTCTATGTTAAAATAAGTTCTCAACTCACAACAACTGATAATTAACAAAGCTTTTCAGACATAATGTTCATCACCCATGATGCTTCAATGCTTGACCAAAATTATAAGTTCGTACTTAACTCGACACAGCATAGCACACAGTCTATGTAACAACATTCATTTTTCTTTAGTGCTCCATCACTGGCGTCAGGCTCCTTCTTTCTTTGGAGTCCACAGGACTCCCAAAGCACGACTGCAAAATACAAGTGAACCCTCACGGGTCACTCCAAGTTACACATCCGCCGTCGCTTTCTGCGCTGTGACCACATTAGTCCTTCTGATATCTGCACATAAATTCCAACAAATCTGGGCACAGTAGATGCTCCGTATGCTACTACTGATTTAAGTCACGTTTTTCGCAACCACATCTTTCATCGGATAAGTAAAAGCAAAGTGAGACGTGTTGATGTCCTTTATAGCAATATGACCACTACAACTCTGAATCTAGAAATGATAACTGGTACAGAGATCATGGAGCAGTAAGTTAACTTACAAATGACAGAAATTTTTTGAAGACTTTGCAGCCTTTTTCAACAAAACACTCCGTAACTACAGCTAGACATAATTGAAGCAACTGGGAAAGGTGCAATAGGCATTGAAGTGGGAGTTGGAGGAAAATGGCACAGAATTACTCTGGCAGCTGTAAGATATGTATCTCGTATTCACAAGACTCTTTTCCTTGTTCTTGCACCACAGGATAACCATCGAGAAAGCAAATTCATATCAACTACAGAAACTTATAATTCCATGATAGTTAAAGTCATTAGATTTGTAGTTGTCCGTGGTCATTTTGGAGGACTTTTTCAACTGGCTGTGAAAAATATGAAAAATAGCTCCGTCAGTGAAGTCAGTGTGACTAGCAAAGACAAACTTTTGCAGTTTCATCTTGAGAAATTTCGACACCAGAACAAGAGTTATGTGAAGTCCTTACTTAGCAGTGAGCTAAATATCAAGGTGGAATTGGACAGTGAACTATGTCAAGTCTGTATTTATGGCAAGCCTCATAGTTTACCATTTGGCAACAGGTCAGTGGAGCCGGGTGTGGTCCGTTTCACGATTCAGTGTTGGGATATAGGTATTTTGTACTTTTCAAAGATGATTATACAAAGTTTAATGCAACATATTTCGTCAAAGAAAAATCTAGAAAAATGAAGTCAGCTGATAGTTGAAGCAAAAGCTGTTGGTCATACTACCAAGCAACTTCTGAGTGACAATGGAAAATTGATAACAAAGAAATAAAGTAAATTCTCCGGAAAGACGATATAATACAGCGCCTCACAATCACTCCGTTTACATGAGACTCATCTTCAGAAAGACGAAAACCGAATTTCGGAAACCGTTTTCCGCTGTCGTGTTTACACGTTAAGGTCTGAAGCGGATTTGCTATCACTATTAAATATGGGGTTTGGAAAACAGCTGTCCCGGTTTCTGATTTAATCAGCACAACCGCTATTTCTCTTCACTGAAGTATACGAGGTAGGCAGTTTCATGCTCAGCCTAATATTTCTGCTTCTCCTTCACTGCACAATACGTCACCCCGTCTATATTAATTGAATGTTTTCAAAACAAGACGAAGTCTGACAGTCCAGGCACGTCTCAAAAACATTTATGCGTTTACATGGAGCGAAAATGGATTGTGGAATTGGAAAACCGGCAGCTAGAAACGGATTTCCAGTATCGAGTTTAGAGTGTTTACATCATCGACCAGAAACGGTATTGTGAAATGTAAATATAATGGCCGGCCGGTGTGGCCGTGCGGTTCTAGGCGCTACAGTCTGGAGCCGAGCGACCGCTACGGTCGCAGGTTCGAATCCTGCCTCGGGCATGGATGTGTGTGATGTCCTTAGGTTAGTTAGGTTTAATTAGTTAAGTTCTAGGCGACTGGTGACCTCAGCAGTTAAGTCGCATAGTGCTCAGAGCCATTTGAGCCATTTGTAAATATAATGAATGCTATACACTCCGAAACAGAATGAATGCAGTGAAAGAGAGAACTAGGGAGCAGTGGGAACTGCCAGAGTCGTAATGTATGCACATGAAAGTATTCCTCAAAACGTTTTCGTGGAGATGGAGAACACTGCGACCTACACTCTGTACCGAACAGGGCCTTCCAGTATTCCAGAAACATCTTCGTATGAACTACCGTTAGGCAAGACGCCAAAGACTGAAACGTTTGCGGGTGGATAGGCTCCACGTGCTAAGCTCATATTCAGAAAAACAAAGAAGGAAGATGGTTCGGAAAGCAGTGAAAGGAATTCTTACTAGACATGGTCACAATGATGATTACAGAATTTATTGTGAAAACAAGAGAAAACTCATTAGCTCACGAAATGTCATCTTTGAGGAGGGCCACTGAGAGCAAGAAAAGTTCAGTTTTTCCAATGCACCTTTTTAAAGCATCGGCACTTCACATTGCTGACCAGTCTGTTATATGAGAGTGATGAGGATGACAGTTTCTTGATGGAGATCGATATCCTCAGGATGAAAATAAGGAAGAGACAAGAGGAGAAGCCTTACCAAGTCTACGTGATCCATTAACTCTCAAAGTTTCACAAAAATTTAGAGACTATGTGATATGTTTCTCAACATTTTTCCAGGAACCAGTGAATCAATGAAGTCTGTTCAGAAGGATTTCTGAAAGGGAGCCATGCATGGATTGTGAAGTAAAAGTTCTTCAAGAACTATCACCTAGAAAGCGGGCCACATCCCACAAAGTGAGACCAAATGCTGATGGCTCAGTTAATAAATTCAGAGCAAGATTGGTGGTTAAATGTTAGGTTACTCGCAGCGGGGAGGAGTTTACTATGACCAAATTTTTTGCCATTCCAGCACCACTCAGTGTTGTTGCAAGTAAGAGCATGACATTTGTACAGATCAATGTTTCAACTGTTGTTGTTTAGATGGTATGAAAGAAAATATATACACTCCTGGAAATGGAAAAAAGAACACATTGACACCGGTGTGTCAGACCCACCATACTTGCTCCGGACACTGCGAGAGGGCTGTACAAGCAATGATCACACGCACGGCACAGCGGACACACCAGGAACCGCGGTGTTGGCCGTCGAATGGCGCTAGCTGCGCAGCATTTGTGCACCGCCGCCGTCCGTGTCAGCCAGTTTGCCGTGGCATAAGGAACTCCATCGCAGTCTTTAACACTGGTAGCATGCCGCGACAGCGTGGACGTGAACCGTATGTGCAGTTGACGGACTTTGAGCGAGGGTGTATAGTGGGCATGCGGGAGGCCGGGTGGACGTACCGCCGAATTGCTCAACACGTGGGGCGTGAGGTCTCCACAGTACATCGATGTTGTCGCCAGTGGTCGGCGGAAGGTGCACGTGCCCGTCGACCTGGGACCGGACCGCAGCGACGCACGGATGCACGCCAAGACCGTAGGATCCTACGCAGTGCCGTAGGGGATCGCACCGCCACTTCCCAGCAAATTAGGGACACTGTTGCTCCTGGGGTATCGGCGAGGACCATTCGCAACCGTCTCCATGAAGCTGGGCTACGGTCCCGCACACCGTTAGGCCGTCTTCCGCTCACGCCCCAACATCGTGCAGCCCGCCTCCAGTGGTGTCGCGACAGGCGTGAATGGAGGGACGAATGGAGACGTGTCGTCTTCAGCGATGAGAGTCGCTTCTGCCTTGGTGCCAATGATGGTCGTATGCGTGTTTGGCGCCGTGCAGGTGAGCGCCACAATCAGGACTGCATACGACCGAGGCACACAGGGCCAACACCCGGCATCATGGTGTGGGGAGCGATCTCCTACACTGGCCGTACACCACTGGTGATCGTCGAGGGGACACTGAATAGTGCACGGTACATCCAAGCCGTCATCGAACCCATCGTTCTACCATTCCTAGACCGGCAAGGGAACTTGCTGTTCCAACAGGGCAATGCACGTCCGCATGTATCCCGTGCCACCCAACGTGCTCTAGAAGGTGTAAGTCAACTACCCTGGCCAGCAAGATCTCCGGATCTGTCCCCCATTGAGCATGTTTGGGACTGGATGAAGCGTCGTCTCACGCGGTCTGCACGTCCAGCACGAACGCTGGTCCAACTGAGGCGCCAGGTGGAAATGGCATGGCAAGCCGTTCCACAGGACTACATCCAGCATCTCTACGATCGTCTCCATGGGAGAATAGCAGCCTGCATTGCTGCGAAAGGTGGATATACACTGTACTAGTGCCGACATTGTGCATGCTCTGTTGCCTGTGTCTATGTGCCTGTGGTTCTGTCAGTGTGATCATGTGATGTATCTGACCCCAGGAATGTGTCAATAAAGTTTCCCCTTCCTGGGACAATGAATTCACGGTGTTCTTATTTCAATTTCCAGGAGTGTATATGCAGCAACCTGGAGGATTTGTCGATGGGCCTGGGAGAGTATGTTGCTTCAAGAAATGTTCGTACGAGCTGAAGCAGGCTCCTCACTATTGGAATGACAAGTTCAATAATCATCTCACTAAGCTGGGCTTCCAGAGGAGCGAAGGCGATCTTTGTCTTTTCGTGAGACAGAAAAGGTCTAAGGAAATATTCTTCATGCTTTATGTTGATGATGGTTTGATTGCAGCTCACACTGGAAAAGAACTTCGAGAATTTATCAGTGACAAAATTCTTTCAACACCTGCATCTTTTTTTTTGTTTTTTTTTTTTTTGTATGTTAAAACTGATCAACAAGAAGATGGAACTGTACGTGCAAGTCAAACTCACTATACAGAGAAAGTATCAGATCAGTTCAGGACGAGCAGCTGTAACGCTGTAGTTACAGAAGAACGTACTTGCAACTCTGCATTTCCATACAGGCAAGCTTTTGGAACACAAATGTTTGTGATGATGATGATGATGTTTGGTTTGTGGGGCGCTCAACTGCGTGGTTATCAGCGCCCGTATAATTACCCAATCTTTGCTCAGTCCAATTTCGCCACTTTCCTGGATGATGATGAAATGATGATTACAACACAAACACCCAGTCATCTCGAGCCAGGTGAAAATCCCTGACCCCGCCGGGAATCGAACCCGGGACCCCGTGCTCGGGAAGCGAGAACGCTACCGCGAGACCACGAGCGGCGGACTTGATGTTTGTGATGTGTGAGCACGTCCTGATGTTGCATATGCTCTCAGTGTTGTACTTAGAAGTCTTCAAAATCTAAGAGATCATAATACAGTCAGAGATGAAAGGATCCTACGATATCCGAGAGGGACTACTAATTTTGCACTTGTTTACAAAAACAGTTCTAAAGAGGGGATTTTAGAATGCTGATCGTAGTAGTGATTCTGCCTAAGGGCCCTCAAAATCTGGTGTTCTTTTGTCTGTATTCTGGAGAACCTATCTTCTGGGTTAGTCAAAGGCAATCGTCTGTTACCACATCCACAACAGAAGCCGGGGTTGTGGCTGCCGGCGAATATGCTCGAGCAATTGTCAGGATCAAGAACCTTTTGACAGAATTGGACCAGTTGAAAGCAACACCAAATTTACAGATCGACAATGAAGCTACTGCCCGACTTGCACAACATCTTGAGTTTCAGACATAACATATAACCGGGTGATCAAAAATTCAGTATAAATTTGAAAACTTAATAAACCACGGAATAATGTAGATAGAGAGGTAAAAATTGACACATATGCTTGGAATGACATGGGGTTTTATTGGAAAAAAAAATTTCCAGACGCGTTAAAGATCTCTTGTGCGCGTCGTTTGGTGATGATCGTGTGCTCAGCCGCCGCTTTCATCATGCTTGGCCTCCCAGGTCCCCAGACCTCAGTCCGTGCGATTATTGGCTTTCGGGTTACCTGAAGTCGCAAGTGTATCGTGATCGACCGACATCTCTAGGGATGCTGAAAGACAAACATCCGACGCCAATGCCTCACCATAACTCCGGACATTCTTTACAGTGCTGTTCACAACATTATTCTTCGACTACAGCTGTTGTTGAGGAATGATAGTGGACATATTGAGCATTTCTTGTAAAGAACATCATCTTTGCTTTGTCTTACTTTGTTATGCTAATTATTGCTATTCTGATCAGATGAAGCACTTCTGTCAGACATTTTTTGAACGTTTGTATTTTTTTGGTTCTAATAAAACCCCATGTCATTCCAAGCGTGTGTGTCAATTTGTACCTCTCTATCTACATTATTCCGTGATTTATTCAGCTTTCAAATTTATACTGACTTTTTGATCACCCAGTATATAATATACTCGTAAAAGACATTCCTTTGCTTGTAAATTAGAGAATGTTGGTGAAATTACAGTTTCAAAAGTAGACTCTGAAGAACAATTTGCTGATATTCTAACAAAACCATTGTTTTCCATTAGATTTCAGTATTTGCGTTATAATATTGGAAATTGCTAGTTATTAAAAAAGGGAGAGTCTTAATGTACTTGACATCTTTGGTGTCATTTAATAACGGAAGCCGGTGTTTTTATTCAGCGTTTGGCAATACGTACGTGTGTAGTCTGTAAGCATATGTGGTGTACAGTTTGTTATCTTTAATAAAGTGAGTGTTTTTCAATTGTGTAAATGTTCGTCTTTTACTAAATCCCAGCAGATTATGGTTAAATCTCAGCAATCTAAAAATCGAAGACACTGTGTCAGGTGAATGGCTTTCGTCCGAAGACCAAAAAAATATGATACGCCCTTGGAAAAGAAAGTAATTTACTCTGTTTTACATTGGATAACATATCAGAAGTTAAGAAAAATCGTTACGAGATCATGCAGAATGGTTCCTTTAGCCTTAGGATAAATGTTTTTTATGTGCACATGCTCCTGTAGCATTTAGTAACTGTACGTTCCTGTAATACCTCACAGAAGTAGTTGTCCTTGAGGAAAGGCACCCAAAGATGCCAGAGCGCGCAGTTATTTATTCTGTGAGATCCTACGCTTTCAGGATTCCTCGAGGTCGTGGGCGGTGTGCCGTAGAAGCACTACAGCACTGCGTTTCTTCTACATGAGTACCACAGTTACTAACCTACATGTCACATAGCCATAGAACACGAAAACAAGCTGAGCATTAACTGGTTACTCAAAAACAACGTGATTTCAGTGGTGTGAAAGTTCATGACTGTTGAGATCGCCCACAGAGAAGTGATACCTTAGCTGATTTATGCGCAACACTAATTATGTTAGACAAGAAGAGTGATTATTTGTTGTTAGTTCTTAGAATCAGAGAACATGATTTTCATGACGTGCCTCTGCCTCGGTGCCACTCACAATCAGCGGTCAGTTACTTACTTCACCAGTAAACCGCTGCGCCTCTACTGGAGCAAACTGATTTATTTACGTACAGATCAAATTAATAGTCCACATTTTCTCTACTTCTGAAAAGAAACGAGGCAGCGAAATATTGAATACACTGAAATTGTCTTCGGAAGGAAACTGTTCGTTTTGCTGTCCGCTCATCAAGATTCAGGTTTTTGTTGTTTCCGAAAACAACTTTAGGAGAATGCTGTGATGTTTTCCTCAATACAGGGCTGCAGCCGAATTCCAGAAACGACTAGAACTCTTGTTTATTCCGAGTCTGCTCTCCATTTCTCTCGTTACTGTTTTCGATTGTATATTAAGGGGAGATTTGCTATCTTTTGGTTCAAAAAATCGATTTTTTTTTAAATTGCATTTTTGGATCAATAAAAGTGTATAGAATCCACCCCTGAAACGGTTTTTCCGAATACGGAACGGAAATGTTTGTTATTCGCGGTTGGACATAAAAATGCACCTGCCTTAAATCGGCCTTTTTCACGCACCAGTATTTTTCGGGAGTTTCGGCTTTGTAGCCGCGAAAAATTATTCTGTGTGCTTGCCCATGACTAAAACTGATAAAATGGTCAAGGAGCTTACGACGTACTACGGCTTGGCAGTCCGACGGCATTCCAATTCGGTGGAACAGATGAAGAAGGCAATTTGGGCAACGTATTTCTACAAGTGTTCGACGGATGACCACCCACAACACCAAAATTGTCCGGCTGGGGAAACTAGTTGGTGCAAGTGGCGCATTTCAGAGGCTACTGGACATTTGGACGAATATCAACACGACCAGCCGCTCTCCAAAGAAGTTCAAAAAGTGATTCATCCCTTTCAGAGGAGCAGTTATTGTACCGGTGCTTGGGAGGAAACACACAAAATTCAAATGAAAGTTTGAACGCGTGTGTTTGGAAGTTAGCCCCCAAGCATTTGCATTCTGGTGCGAAGACTTTGGAGATTGCGCCTTTCCTGGCAGTGAGCAGCTTCAACGAAGGGTATTCAGCAACTCTGAAGACCATAACAACGATGGACGTCATCCTGGGACTCTATTCGACGCAGTTCGCCAAGCATTCGGACGACCACCGGATTCAAGCGGCCGAAAACCGCTTGTCACCGGCTGTACGAGCGGCCCTGGAGCAGCGCAGGATGGCCCAGATCGAGCACAACGCCCTCTATGAGGAAGAGGAAGGGCTAGTTTATGGACCCGGAATAGCAGATTGAACGTAAGTTGCATAATATTCCATTTATATGTAGTGAAAACATCAAACGCGTTTTTCTCGAAATGACTTTTTCTTTTATCGCGCGGTATGGTAACTTCAAATCTACTGAACCGATTGGCATGATTCTTTGTTTCCGACGAAGCTAACTAAATTGTCTAGGAGTTGTACCACTTTTATTCCGATCGATCAACAATAAATATTTTTACTTGGCGGACGAAGTCGAAAAATCGATGAAAAAAACTATTTTTTTCAAATGGCCGCCATTTCTTTTCCTATGGTCCAAATAACTTATGCGAGGTACAACTCCTAAAGAATCTTGTATACTTCGCTAATGTCAACTCAATTTTGATTTCAGACGAGCCGGCTGACCTGTGACATACAGCGCGTGGAGGTCTACATCGAAATTTTGTTCCGACAGCACTTCAGCCTTTGCTCTTCGACATTTCCGGTCGAAAAAATTCCAGTTTGTAGAGGAAATATCAATAAACATTTTGACCAAATTTGACATTGATATCTATAACATATCTCGAGAAAAAAATTCTCAAAGAACATGCTTTTTTCTAGCCAAAGATAGTAATCCTCTCCTTAAACCACATAATTCTTGAAACTTCCTGATAGATTAAAACTGTGTGCCGGACCGAGACTCGAACTCTGGACCTTTGCCTTAAGGCAAAGGTCCTGCACGCAGTTTTAATCTGCCAGGAAGTTTCATATCAGCGCACACTCCGCTGCAGAGTGAAAATCTCATTCCACATAATTCTTTCCTGCAGCTGATAGCAAGAGCTGTGGTATTTCGTACCAGCGAAACCTCATATTCTTAAGCATACCTAATTAGCTTTGTTAAAGCAATGTATCTTGTCAACCATAAATGCCGAAAAGTAACGATGTTTTGCCGTTAGATCGAGGCACCATCATTAGACGCTCTAATACGTAAATCCAGAGAGACGTTTCAGAATGTTCTGGTCAAGGTATGAGTCCTGGAATATAAGAGTCTCTTATAATAGTTAATTTTGTGATCTAGTTTTGCTCTGAACAACTGAAAGTAAATAACATATTTGAAACATGTGATTAATGATGATTAAAATTACAGGGTGGGGTGCTGACCTATGCAAACAATAAACTTCCATTATAGGTGCTCTTTAGGAAGTGGATGTAGATGAGACGTGCAGATGAACACTGCGAAAATATTTGACAGAGCACTGAAAGATCTAAGTCAAAACGAGGCACCCGAGGAAGCCACATTACCCAAGGATTATTAAAATTCTTGGGAGAACCAATAACGAAAAATCTGTTCCACCTTCCATGCAGGAAACATGAGACAGGTGAAGTAGCCTGAGGCTTGAAGAACAGTGCAGTAATACCGACACCAAACAACGTAGGTGCTGACAGGTGTGAGCCAATTTATTAAGTTGTGGTTGCAAAGTGTTAACACGAATTATCTACAGAGGGAGGAAACGAGTGATAGAACCCGACTGTGGGGACATTAGTTTCGGTTCTGAAGAAATTTAGGAACACGTGAGGCAATTCAGACGACCTAATTACAAAACAGGTAGAAGTAAAGCAAACCCACATTATAGCATTTGTATATTTAGAAAAAGCTTTTCTCACTGTTAATTCATTAAGTCTCTGAAGTTACAGGGCATAAAGTGCATCAAGCGAAATGTTATTTACATCTTATGCAGCAATCAGAGTGCAGTTATAGAACTCGAAGGAGGTGGAGGCGAATTTGAGAGGTGAGTGCGGGGAGATTGTAGCCTATCCGTCATGTTATTCGCTGTGTACACAGAGAAAGCAATAAAAAAGCCAAGATGAAATTTGGAAAAGGAATCGTAATTCAGGGACAAGAAATTAAAAAAAGAAACTGTATGGTTTGTCGAACACATTGTAATTCTGTCAGACACGATAGGCGCTTACAGAATGGATACTGTCTTCAAATGTCTCTTATCTTTAGTGCCTTCAGACTTAGAAACAGTGTATTCCAGTGAGCACTGTCAATAGCTTTTTCGAAATCCTCAACTGAGATGAGTGTATGTTTGCCTATTTTCGATCTGTTCAAAATGGTTCAAATGGCTCTGAGCACTATGGGACTTAACGTCTGAGGTCATCAATCCCATAGAGCTTAGAACTACTTAAACCTAACTAACCTAAGGACACCACACACACCCATGCCCATGGCAGGATTCGAACCTGCGACCGTAGTGATCGCGCGGTACCAGACTGAAGCGCCTAGAACTGCTCGGCCACACCGGCCGGCTTTTCGATCTGTCTAAGTTCTAGAGTCAGCCTCGTGTTTTCCTGCATTTCTCCAGAGCGCAAATTGATCTTTCCTCAAGAAGGGTTTTTACTAGTCTTTCCGTTCTTCCACAAATAAATCGAGGTGGAATATTTCAACAATGACTTAAACTCATGATTAGGTTATGTCTACACCTTTCAGCGCCTGTCTTCTTTGGAAATGGGATTTTTATGTTCCTGAAGTCGGAGGGTATATGTTTTGTGTAATATGCGGAATAGTTTTGCCATTCTGAGGGAATGTCGCTTACTCCAGGTGCCTTATTTAGAATTAGGTCTTTCAGTTTGGGATCTTCGATACCATCTTCATCCTTTTCCATTTCTATACTACTGCCAGCAAATTTGTTTCCTTTGCAGCCCTATTGCTTATAGACAGGGTGTTAACTAATCCCGGGGAAACATTTAGGAAATGGAGAGAGTACTTTAAAAGAAGCAAAAATGTTCATATATATATATTGTCACTTTTTATTTGCTTAGTTACAGAAACATCTTTTTTTCTAATTTAGGCCGGCCAGTGTGGCCTTGCGGTTAAAGGCGCTTCAGTCTGGAACCTCGTGACCGCTACGGTCGCAGGTTCGAATCCTGCCTCGGGCATGGATGTGTGTGATGTCCGTGGGTTAGTTAGGTTTAATTAGTTCTAAGTTCTAGGCGACTGATGACCTCAGAACTTAAGTCGCATAGTGCTCAAAGCCATTTGAACCATTTTTTTCAAATTTACAGCTTGGTTCTACACGTATTTTTTTTCTTTTCAGATGATGTCTACTGTTAACTACATGAAGTGCTCAAAGTGTCTACCATTAGTTCCAACACAATATTATAAGCGCCGCGTCATGGATTGTCTTACTCGCTCCCATATTCCAGGTGTTTATTGTATCTGCTTAAACCGTTCTTGAACACGCTGGCGAAGAACGTCAACATTTGTATGAATGCTCTATGTCGTTTAAGTGTCCCCAGAAATAAAAATCCAATGGACTGAGATCAGGACATCGAGCATGCAAAGTTGTTTCTGTCCCACGACCTATTCTTTTATTTGGGAAACGCTGATTTAAAATTCTTCTTTCTTGCAGAGCAAAATGTGGTGGAGCGCCATCGTGCATGAACCACATGTTCTGATGTAAGCGTAGTGGAACGTGTTCCCGCACAACGTTTACATGTTCCGTTAAAAATTCGCTGTATGATGCTCTAGTTATGTACCATAAGACCTTACTACAAATTTCCAAATTTTTTAAGAACGCCTTGAGTGGACACTTCCCAAAACAAACAACATTTGAAAACAATAAATACCTGTAGAACTAAGCTGGAAATTCGAAAACAAAAAGACAAACAAACCAATGTGTTATAAGAAAAAAGTGTAAGTATGAAAATAAAAAAATGAGCATATATGCCTATGAACTTTCTTGTACCTTGTTAAGTCCTATCCACTCCCCAGAGGTTTCTCACATATTAGTTAAGAGTCTGTATATTTCTTCAACCTTTCAGCCTTCCTTTTAAAGAACGCCATCATAAAACTATCAACAGACGTTGTAATGTGCATTTATTTACGGAGGCCCAGTTTCGGTGAAGAGTCCATCTTCATGTAACGGATACCATACCATTACATCAGGTTAAAGGAAGGTTCATTGGTGTCAACTACATAATTAATGTCAGCTCCAGCATCTGTCACTTATACACGCAGCAATCATCTAATATATTTTTCTGTTAATGGCTAAGTATCAAACTGACTGGCCATTGCTCTGTCAACATACTACGTCACCAAAGTTGCATCACAATGCAAACAGTGCGGAAGGAAAACGATTGTCGGTTAAGACTCGAATGAGCTCTCATTTCGCTGGGGTTTCCCGGCTTAATGTCGACAGCCATTTGAAGGAGGAAGTAATATGCTGCCTGCCTGACACTGAAACGAACGCTCTCGGAATTTCAATAACAAGCCTCCCCGTGCTGCTCAATGCTTTCGTCCTTTTTGCCTCTGCAGCTTGATGAACATCTCCGTGATGCTCTTTCGCGAACCAACTGACTCATAATGAAACGTGCTGCTCTTCTCTGGTTCTTTTCAATCTCCCCTATTAACTCTACTTGTTACCTACCCTAGACTGACGAGCTGGGTTTTGTAAGGTACCTCTTTCCTGGGTGAACTCCATTTCTTTGCGTTTCTTGTAGTATATCTCAATCTGGCTGTTGCTTTTCCTAGTTTTACCTAGTCATTCCATTTTATGTTGCTCCCGACGTAAACGCGTAGATATTTTAATCTCGCCACTTTTCCAGTGGCTGAGCATCAATCGTAGAGTCTAGCAATAAACAGCTGAAGCGCCTAGAACTGCCCGGCCACAGCGGCCGGCCCGTTCAACGTAACTAGATTTTAGAACTCTTAGAGTTGTCACCATCAATTGAGCAGTGATGTTACTGATCTTCTCACGATGTGGTTGGTGGCTGATTTACACTCTGGCGTAAGACGTGCTCGCACCGTTTGTAGTCGATTTTGACCAGAAATTCATTCCTGTATGTAGGGCTTTAGTCCAGTTTTACAAGAGGGACTTTCTGCTCAAAATCGACTACTTGTTTTGTGTGCACTTCACGAGCTTCCCAGTAAATCAGCTGCTAACCACGTCGCATGTGGAACATGGATGTCAGTGTTCAATTGACTGTGACGAGTGCGGAGTTCTGCATATGCTGCAGACTGCGCAAGCGCAGAAACAGGGGACGGTGAGTTAGCTGTCATCGGAATTTCAGCTATTCTCGCAGAGCTCAGTTCTGTTATAGTAGATGCACTATAACAGGACTGAGCTACACGATTACTCCGCAATTCACAATTAAGTGCCTGGCAGGGGGTTCATCTAACAACTTTCGAGCTATTTCTCTACCGTTCTACTCTCGAACAGAGCACGGGAAAACAAACACTTACGTCTTTCTGTGTGGGCTCTGATTTCACTTATTTTATTATGACTACCATTTCTCCCTATGTAGATGGCCGCCAACAAAATATTTTCACACACTGAGGTGAGTGATAATTCATGAGAAGATCATGCAGCAAAGAAAAACGTCTTTGTTTTAATGATTGCTGCCCCAATTCACGGGTCGCTCTCTCCCCTATTCCAACAAACTACAAAACGAGCTACCCTTCCTTGTACTTTCTCGATATCCGCCGGTGATCCTATCTAATGCAGACCCCACACTGCACAGCAGTACTCCAGAAGAGGACGTACAGGCGTAGTGTCGGCAGTCTCTTTAGTTGACCTGTTGCATTTTTTCAGTGTTACGCCAATAAATCGCAGTCTTAGATTTGCCTTACCCACAACGTTATCTACGTGATCGTTCCAACTTACTCGTAACTGTAGCACCTGAGTATTTAGTCGAGTTTACAGCTCTTAGATTTGTGTGATTTATAATGTAACCGAAATTTAGCGGATTCCTTTTGGTACTCATGTGGATGGCTTCTCACTTTTCATTAGTTAGAGTCAATTGCCACATTTCGCACCATGCAGATATCTTGTCTAAATCGTTTTGCAATTTCTTTTCATCATCTGATGACTTTATAAGATGGTAAATGACAGCATCATCTCCAAACAATCTTAAAGTGCTACTCAGATTGTCTCATAAACCGTTTATGTAGATCGTGAGCAGGAGAAGGCCTACAACACTTCCTAGGCGAACGCCAGATATTGCTTACGTTTTACTCGATGACTTTCCGTCAATTAATGCGAACTGTGACCTTTCTGACGGAAATCACGAATCCTGTCGCACAACGGTGACGATACTCCATAAAAGAAGTCGCTCGTGAGGTACCGCGTCAAAAGCCTTCTGGAAATCTAAAAATATGGAATCAGTTTGGCATCTCCTGTCAATAGCACTCACTATTTCGTGAGAATAAAGAGCTAGTTGTGTTTCACAAGAACGATATTTTCTGAATCCGTGTTGGCTGCGTGTCACAAATCGTTTTCTTCGAGATAACTCATAATGTTCGAATACAGTATACGTTTCAAAACCCTACTGCATATCGACGTTAACGATATGAGTCTGTAATTCAGTGGATTACTCCCATTTCCTGTCTTGGATACTGGCGTGACTTATGCAACTTTCCAGTCTTTAGGTAGGTATCTTTCAACGAGCGATCGATTGTATGTGACTGCTAAATATGGAGCTATTGTATCAGCACACTCTGAGAGAAACCTAACTGGTATATAATCAGGACCGGAAGTCTTGCCTTTATTAAATGATTTAAGCTGCTTTGCTGCACAAATGATATCTACTTCTAAGTTACTCATGTTGGCAGTTGTTCTTGGCTCGAATTCTGGAATATTTACTTTGTATTCTTTAGCGAAGGAATTTCGAAAAACCGTATTTAGTAACTCCGCTTTAGCGGCACTGTCATCAGTAACAATACTATTGTTATCGCTTAGTGTAGGTGTTGATAGTGTCTTTCCACTGGTGTACTTTACACACAACCAGAATGCCTACGAATTTTCTGCCAGATTTCGAGACAGAGTTTCACCTTGGAAAGAATGAAAAGCATCTCGCTCTACATTTTGAGCTTCTGTAAAATTTCACCAATCTTGAGGACTTTGCGTTCCTTTAACTTTGACATGCTTTTTTCTTTGCTTCTGCAACATTGTTCTGCTTAGTGTACTACGGGGGATCAGTTCCATTTCTTATTAATTTATTTGCTATATGTCTCTCAATAGCCGTTGATACCATTCCTTTGAAATTAAACCACATTCGGTTCACGCTTTTCTATGAAAATTGGAAGGACTGGAGACTGTCTCTTAGGAAGGCCTCAGGCGATTTTTTTCTGTTTTTTTTTTTTAATAGTAGTTTTTTTTTTTTTTTTTTTTTTTTTTTTTTTTTTTGGGTTTCGATGTTAAGATGTTCAGTTTTACATCCACCTTCACTAATCCTTGTGTTCGTCATGGATCTCACCATCTGTTCAGGATTATTTGTTGCTAAAGAGGTCAAGTATGTTATCGCAGCCATTTACACTTCGAATGGGCCCTTGAACTAATTGTTCAAAATAATTTTCCAAGAACGCACTCAGAACCATTTCGGACGACGGTCTTTGCCAACTCCGACTTTAAATATGTATTTTCGCTAACATATCGAGGGTAGATTGAAGTCACCACCAACTATACCTGTATGAGTGGGGTATCTATGTGTAATGAGACTCAAGTTTTCTTTGAACTGTTCAGCCACTGTATCGTCTGATTCGGAGTGTCGGTAAAAGAAACCAGTTATTAATTTATTCCGGTTGCCAAGTATAACCTCTACCCGTACTAACTCACAGGAACTATCTACTTCGATTCCGGTACAAGGTAAACTACTAGTACAGCAATAAACTCTCCACCACCAACTGTATTTAATCTGTCCTTTCTGGAGACGGTTACGTCTTTTGTAAAAATCCCGGCTGAACTTACTTCCAGCTTTAAAGAGCTTTCCGTACCTATAACGATTTGAGCGTCAGTACTTTTTATTAGCACTTCGGGCTCTGGTTCTTTTCCGACACGGCTATGATAATTTACAACAATACCGATTGTTTCTAGATCTACTTTCCTGCAACCTTTTAGACTGTAGTTTCCCGAGACCCTTTAACCTAAAAAGCGCCCAATTCCCTTCACACAGCCCTCCCTCCCCCCCCCCCCCCCCCCCCTTACCCGTGTAGCTGCTTCCTGTGAGTAGTAATGGATCTTCTGTCTTCTTGATATTTATTTTGTTGTTAGTTTTGCTTTTGTGACAAAGTAAAAATATTGCACGAGGGCCTGCTACCTTTTCTAATAGTGATCTTCCACAAGGGAAATGAAATACCTGAAAGCAGAAAAGGTATTTAACGTTCTGTAATACCTGGACAAAGAAAAAGCCTGCACTTTGCAAAAAACGGGAACGAAAATGCTTAAGGAGAAAAATAAATTTTGATGTTATTTGGCACTTAGAAGAAAACCAGGATACAAAGAATAAAGTAAAAAAGCACTATGAATGAAAAATCACAAGACACTAATGTAATATTCTAGAATATTTATTATCTTACAAAATGGTTTTCGGCTGTTACATTACCAATTGTCATCTTTGAAAAACAGTTGAGATAATCTGTACATGCATCATATTTAAAATCCTTGATCCGACAAAAATTAAGAAATATTTATCATTCTGCCTGACGATGGTGTAACAGCCGGAAATCGGTTTGTAAAATAATTATTAGTGCAGAATATTACAACGGTGTCGTGTTTTTTCATTCATAATGTATGAAATATTCTACCAAGAACAAACGAAACTGTCAATTACTGTAAAAAAGCGCAATTTACTCCCTTCTAAATGTTATTTGATGCTATATATGAGATAGCAACTGTTCTCGAAAGAACAGATACCATTGATGACCGTGCAGCTTCTCTAGAACAAATGATAATTAATTGAAACCCTCAGCTGCCGACAGGTGTTGTTGATATACCTCGATGATATCTGTTCTTTCGAGAACAATTACTATCTTCATATATATTTAAAGGCTACCCGCCCATTGACCTTCGTCTGTGCGAATGCGCACAGGTTGCCCGAACTCTTACCGGAATCGTCACCTCAGTTGGCGCGGGTAATGAGCGGATGGACAAATATCTATTAAGAACATTACGTATGTAGATTGTGGAGAGTTGGGAATGTGGGTCTCACGGGAAGCGTGAAGGGATAAGTCCGTGCAGTCGTGCTATTCATCTGTGTCCTCGGTGGCTCAGATGGAATTCAGTCAGAGAGCTGGTTGACCTCTGTAATAAAAAAAACTGACAGAAAGGATCAACAACGAACTTGAACGGATGTCATGTGACGTCCGCAACAACCAAACACAACGAACAAAGTGCAAAAAGAAAGATGGATAGAGCGTCTGCCATGCAAGCAGGAGATCCCAGGTTCGAGTCCTGGTCGGGGCACACGTTTTCAGCTGTCCCCATCGAGGTATATCAACAACATCTGTCGGCAGCTGAGGGTTTCAATTAATTATCATTTGTTATTTGATGCGTTTGTACGTATATATGTTCTCGAGTAGTTAAATGTAGATGCTTCAAAATGTTCAGATGATACTTTTCCTATTCTTTCAGGACTATGGAGAATCTAACGTATGACCTTTATCAAGAAGACCCATCATTAATTGTATTATCACTACTTGTTTCTACATTCTGTTACTATATTCCGACTTTTTCGTAAAAAGGTTGGTCCCCCACAACTGTGCCACAGTTCAGGTGCCAAGCTCCACAACAGATGGGTTTCACAAAACGTGCAATTTTTGTGTTGACGTGTAAACGAATACGGACCACTCGCCGTGTTAGTAAAGGAATAAGACTCCGGGTGCACTGCAGTAGACTTACTCACCATAAGTAGTCGATTGAGACAAGGAAGTCACTTGGATGTGACACAGAGTACGTATATTTATGGAGTGAGCATAGCCTGGTGCTCGTATTCTCAACATTAAACTGGGTTAGTCACGTGACTTTGGGACGACGCCGTTGTCTACACATCTGCGGCAATAGTGAAACTTCGATAGTACACATAAAATGCGCCGTTGCAAAATCAGGTTACTTGAGCTCCAGGAGATGTTGCGGACAGAATTGCCGTTCTGTGCATCCGTATACTCACTCCCTAGGTGTTCGTAGTGACGTTTCGGCACGCCTTCGCGCCAGTGCAGCGCCGCCGCCGGCTGCCATGTTTACGGGCAGGATGTGGTGCGCAACAGGCGGTAGTCCTCCGCGTGCGAGTCAAGGTCGCGACCTCGAGCGCTGTGAGCCGCGACGGCGCGCCAGCCCCGTCTACTTCTGGCTACGGCTGCTGCGGCAGTTCAGCAGCGCAGGCCGCGGCCCGCAAACCAATGTACCTACTGCTGCTCGGGGGCATGCGTTGCGCCGCGGTCCGGGACTACACTGATGCGCTGAGATCTCGTGATTTCGCAGCCGGATCACATTAATTAAAAAAAAAAAAAAAACCAAAGAAATGCGTCACGAAGGAATGGAAATGGAAATGCCGTGTAGCTAGGGCCTCCCGTCGGGTAGACCGTACGCCTGGGGCAAATCTTTCGAGTTGAGTTGCGTGTCGATGGGGATGAAATGATAATGATGATGATGATGATGAGGACAATACAACACGCAGTCCGTGAGCGGAGGAAATCTCCGACCCAGCCGGGAATCGAACCCGGGCCGTTAAGTATGACATTCAGTCGAGCTGACCACTCAGCTACCAGGGGCGGACACAAAGGTATAATTCGAATGGGACGAAGATGGGTCGATGTAAGCAAATGATTACAATTTCAGGAAAACTGCACGATTTCCTCAAGAGAAAGGGCTTCACAAATTAAGCAAGTCAATAACGCGTTGGTCCACCTCTGCCTGTTATGCAAGCAGTTATCCAGCGCGGCATTGAATGACATAATTGTTGGATGTCCTTCTGAGCAATATTGTGCTAAATTCTCTTCAATTGGCGCTTTAGATCGTCAAAATCCCGAGAGGATTGGAGGGTCCTACCTATACAGGGTAGTCCATTGATCGTGACCGGGCCAAATATCTCACGAAATAAGCCTCAAACGAAAAAACTACAAACAACGAAACTTGTCTAGCTTGAAGGGGGAAACTAGATGGCGCTATGGTTGCTCCGCTAGATGTCGCTGCCATAGGTCAGACGGATATCAACTGCGTTTGTTTTACATAGGAACCCCCATTTTTTATTACATATTCGTGTAGTATGTAAAGAAATATGAGTGTTTTAGTTGGACCACTTTTTTCGCTTTGTGATAGATGGCGCTGTAATAGTCACAAACATATGGCTCACAATATTAGACAAACAGTTGGTAACAGGCAGGTTTTTTTAAATTAAAATACAGAACGTAGGTACGTTTGAACATTTTATTTCGGTTGTTCCAATGTAATACATGTACCTCTGTGAACTTATCATTTCTGAGAACGCATACGGTTACAGCGTGACTACCTGTAAATACCACATTAATGCAATAAATGCTCAAAATGATGTCCGTCAACCTCAATGCATTGGGCAATACGTGTAACGACATTCCTCACAACAGCGAGTAGTTCGCCTTCCGTAATGTTCGCACATGCATTGACAATGCGCTGACGCATGTTGTCAGGCGTTGTCGGTGGATCACGATAGCAAATATCCTTCAACTTTTCCCACAGAAAGAAATCCGGGGACGTCAGATCCGGTGAACGTGCGGGCCATGGTATGGTGCTTCGACGACCAATCCACCTGTCATGAAATATGCTATTCAATACCGCTTCAACCGCACGCGAGCTATGTGCCGGATATCCATCATGTTGGAAGTTCATCGCCTTTCTGTCTTGCAGTGAAACATCTTGTAGTAACATCGGTAGAACATTACGTAGGAAATCAGCATACACCATACACCATTTAGATTGCCATCGATAACATGGAGGCCAATTATCTTTCCTCCCATAATGCCGCACCATACATTAACCCGCCATGGTCGCTGATGTTCCACTTGTCGCAGCCATCGTGGATTTTCCGTTGCCCAATAGTGCATCTTATACCGGTTTACGTTACTGCTGTTGGTGAATGACGCTTCGTCGCTAAATAGAACGCCTGCGAAAACTCTGTCATCGTCCCGTAATTTCTCTTGTGCCCAGTGCAGAACTGTACACGACGTTCAGAGTCATCGCCATGCAATTCCTGGTGCATAGAAATACGGTACGGGTGCAATGGATGTTGTAGCATTCTCAACACCGACGTTTTTGAGATTCCCGATTCTCGCGCAACTTGTCTGCTACTCATCTGCGGATTAGTCGCGACAGCAGCTAAAAAACCTACTTGGGCATCATCATTTGTTGCAGGTCGTGGTTGACGTTTCACATGTGGCTGAACACTTCCTGATTTCTTAAATAACGTAACTATCCGGCGAACGGTCCGGACACTTGGATGATGTCGTCCAGGATACCGAGCAGCATACATAGCACACGCCCGTTGGGCGTTTTCATCACAATAGCCATACATCAACACGATATCGACCTTTTCCGCAATTGGTAAACGGTCCATTTTAACACGGGTAATATATCACTAAGCAAATACCGTCCGAACTGGCGGAATGTTACGTGATACCACGTACTTATACGTTTGCAACTATTACAGCGCCATCTATCACAAAGCGAAAAAAGTGGTCCAACTAAAACGTTCATATTTCTTTACGTACTACGCGCATATGTAATAAAAAATTGGGTTCCTATTTAAAAAAACGCAGTTGATATGCGTTTGACCTATGGCAGCGCCATATAGCGGGCCAACCACAGCGCCATCTGGTTTCCCCCTTCAAGCTAGACGAGTTTCGTTCTCTGAAGTTTTTTCGTTTGATGCTTATTTCGTGAGATATTTGTCCGGTCACTATCAATGGACCACCCTGTACGCTCCAAACAATCTCAACTGGGAGCGATACGGCGACGTTGATGCCCGAGGATGTTTTGGCTGTGTGCAGGTGGACATTAATTTACTGAAATTTAAGGCTAGGATGGCATGTCATGAAGCGCAACGAAACGGTGCATAGAATATCGACGACGCACCGCTGTGCTGTAAGGATGCCGCGAATGACAACAAGAGAGGTCCTGCTATGAAAAGAAACAGCATTCCAGACCATCTCTCTTGACCATTGGTGTCACAGAGTGATGCACTTCGGGCAAGTGAGAGACTGTTTGTTTACTCTTAGGACAATGTATCTTCGACATGTTGTATTGTATGTTCTGTGACTATGTAATAAAGTGTTGTTAGACTGCTAATCGCTGCTCTACTGTGGTTCACGACGCAAGAATTTGGTGCCGAAACCCGGGACCCTCTGCACGACAGTATCACGGTCTACCAACTCACTCACATAACCCAGAGCCAAGTTTTGTCGATATCTACGCCAACCAGCCTTTTGAACTTGCTTAAATTCAGCTCATACTGGAAGCTCATTCGTATCACAGCATGGACTCTCCGCTTCCTACACAACATTCGTCAGAAGAATAAATCTTCAGGAGAACTTACAGCCACCGAATTATCAGATGCCAAAATGTATTGGATTCGAGTGGGCCAGAGAGATTCCTTCGCCAGCGAATTACATGCACTTCAGAATAACTTACCACTGCCAAAAGAGTCAAAAATCGCACGATACAATCCTTTCCTAGAAGACGGACTGATACGTCTAGGAGGTCGACTGCAGTGCACTACCCTAAATAGGGAACAAAACCATCCTGTACTCCTTGACGGTTCCCACCACTTCACACAATTGATTATTCGAGAGACACACATCCGCCTTCATCACTTTGGTGTTCGTTCTGTACTATCCGAACTGCGAACCGAATTTTGGATCCTTAGAGCTCGTCAGGCCATCAAAAGAATCCTACACTCATGCCTCGCATACAAGATCTTGAAGAATCCATGAGGGCAGCAGATCGAAGCACCGCTGCCACCTGAACGAGTTTCGCCTGCCAAACCATTTGCTGTAACCGGAATAGACTTTGCTGGCCCACTATTCATCAAAGTGGGGAAGGAAACGCACAAGTCATCTATCATCTTTTCACGTGTGCTACCACACGAGCCGTACACCTCGAACTCTGTACAGGCTTGTTAACGGACAAGTTTCTTATGGCACTTCAGCGAATCGCCGGAAGACGCGGACTACCCCATACGAGATATACAGATAACGCGAAAACATTCCACGCCACGAATATGGAACTAGCCCAACTTTAGTAGGCATTAACTACCACAAAAACGTATCAGTTCCCCGCCCACCACGGTATTACTTGGAAATTCATTGTCTCCCGGGCGGCTTGGTGGGGAGGATGGTGGGAAAGAATGGTGGGCACTATAAAGCGTTGCCTACGGAAGGTATTGGGACTCGCAAAGCTCACTGAGGAACAACTGAACACCACCTTGATCAGTATTGAAGCCGCGGTGAACTCCAGGCCCATCACACCAGTAGATGATTGTGATGCGCTAACACCTTCCCATTTTCTGACGGGAGAAAAACTTACGACTATTCCGACGGGACCAGAGCCTTCAGCGAGCACGAATTTAACAAAGGATTTCCGACTGAGACAGCAACTCTGTGACAGTTTTTGGAACCGTTGGGTTAAAGAATACCTACTGGAGCTCCGGAACTACCATGAAGTTAAACGCCCATCGGGACGAGTCATCCCCTTTCGCCCTGGCGACATCGTGCTGATCCAAGAGGACCTTCGTCCGCGACATATGCGGAAGAAGGCCAGGATAGGAAAGGTACTACCAGGAAGAGACGGCAGGGTAAGGACGATAATGCTCCGGCCACCAGTAGGTCACATCATTAGTCGTCCTGTGCAGCTGGCCGTACCTTTGGAGGTCGACCAGGGTGGGGGAGGATGTCACAGAGTGATGCACTTCGGGCAAGTTAGAGACTGTTTGTTTACTCTTAGGACAATGTATCTTTGACATGTTGTATTGTATGTTCTGTGACTATGTAATAAAGTGTTGTTAGACTGCTAATCGCTGCTCTACTGTGGTTCGCGACGTAAGAATTGGTCCATATGATGGTCAACAGTTAGGTAGATATCCCACCGACATCTGGCGCGTCTCCAGACGAGTCTTTGCTTGACGCTGGGGCTCAGTTCGAAGTGAGACTCATCACTGAAGACAGTTCTATTCCCGTCAATGAGATTCCAGGCTGGAGACGCCTCAGAGACGGACACCAACCTGACCGCCGCCCGCGATACGGCCCGACAACCAGGAGTGATGGATGGTCTGGGATGCCGTTTCTATTCACAGCAGGACTCCTTTGTTTGTCATCCGCGGCACGATTACAGCACTGCGGTACGTCGACGATATTCTACGCCTCATTTTGTTGCCCTTCATGGCAAGCCATTTCGGGCTCATATTTCAACGAGATAATGTCCGCCCGTACATGGAGAGAGTTTCTACTTCTTGTCTTCGTGCTTGCCAAACCCTACCTTGACCAGCACGGTCGCCGGATCTCTCCCCAACTGAGAACATTTGGAACATTATGGGCACGTCCATCCAACCATCTCGGGATGACGATCTAACGCGCCAGTTGGACAGAATTTGGCACGGTATCCCTCAGGATCATGTCCAGCAACTGTCAATCAGTGCCAAGCTGAATAACTGCTTGCGTAAGGGCCAGAGGTGGCCCAGCGTGTTATTGATTTACTTAATTTGTGGAGCTCATTTCTGAAATTTTATTCATTAGCTTGTCTGTACATGCACATCACATCTCACGATTTCCGTCACATTTGGATAATTCCTTTGTGATGCGTCGTCTTTTTTTGTCTTAGAGTCTATATCAAATAATAAGCAATAATTATTTATTAAGTTGTTACAGGCCTAAATGTAATCACGTCTGTGACAACATTTTGGGGTTGTGGTGTTGAGCTACACAGATCTGGTGGGGGGGGAGGTGGTGACAGTTCCTTCAAACCCTTGTCATCATCATCATCAGCAGCAGCAGCAGTGCATTGTTAAAAAATTATCGTTTTGGACACCTGCGCACCGTCAGCCCAACTAAAGCCTGGAAACATTTGAGTGCTGTGGAAACATTTGAGTACGTTAAACCGTCACATTGTCTGTCGTTCAGCTTCAGAGAGCTTGCTAAACATATGACACTACTTTTGGTTAAGGGGAGATTCCACCCTAAAACATTAAATTTTTCCAAAAAAAATTATTAGCTCTTTCACATTTTTGGGGTGTACTCTTAGATGTCAAAACGAATTGGCTCCATTCGAACTACAAGTACGTCTAAGAAATATTTGAAATATGGAGTGTGTGAGGGGCTGTCGCACACTGGCAACTTTCAAAGTAGTCAAGATTGTAACGGTCTATAAGAGACTTACATCTGATGCGCTGTTGGCAAAATGCACCGATGGCAAGACACAAAATACAAATGAAAGTTTTCACAGTGTCATTTGGTCCAAGTATCCCAAAGAAGAAGACAAAGGAAAAAAATATATTTTTGGGCCTTCGAGGAGCTGTTTCTCAGTTCAGTGTGGGATGTCTGAAGACTCAAGAAAGCAGGTGTCCCAGAATACCCATATCACCCTCGCAGGAAAAGATATGCTTATCTAGATATCAACGACGGAACAAGCAGTCCACAAAACGCTTACTGGAGAAGACAATTTTTTTTTAAAAATACCGGTCTTGATATTACAAGAAGATCAAGCTTTACACGAGCAGGAAGGGAAAACGTATGGTGCTGTTAAATTTTGATGGGTGTGTTCTTGTACAAGTACTCATTTTTTAATAAAATTACAAAAGACTTTTTCTCGTAAGGTTGCTTTTCTAAATTCGATGTCACTTTTTTTATCCTAAATATTAAATTTAAATTCAAAACTTGAAAAATAATTCTGAAAAGAAATTAATAACATTTCTCATAAAACGAACGCAGAGAAGTGTTGAACAATGACTTTTGAATGTACCTAAAACTCTGGAATGTGAAACTGAGGTCTTAGTACCCAAAATTTGTTTTCAGAAATACCATTAAAATCATATTAAAAATTCAAAACTCTGAAACCAATGTGGTTCTCGACTTCATAGCTTCGGTATCTTTACGTGATAGACATGATTTTAAAATTCGACTGAAATCGGTAAAGCAGAAGAAAAGTGAAATTTTTGAATAGACTCTCCCCTTAATCACCACAACAAACGTTTGTGAGCGGCTACTGCGCAAGCATCTTCAAGAGCACTGAGAGTTTTCCGGGCTAAGTCCACGTCACGTTAGCTTCCACAAAGATACATCGATCACTGACGCTACGAACCAGCCCCTCCAATTTTCAGACAGGGCACATAGTAAGTGTTGAATAGCAGTTATGTTAGACATCGCAGGTGCCTACGACAATTTATGGTGGCCCTGCGATGTTCGGTCACCTAAGAAGTCTCCGGATCCCAAATGCCTTTATTAATTTTCATGGACTACTGTAAGCTTGAAGAAAATTCAGACCACACGCCTCAAGATGCAGCGATCATGCAAGAACAACACGTCAACAATAGCTGCAACTTTTATTGCGTCATCAGTCTTCCGACTGATTCGATGGTGCTCGCCAAGATTTCCTCTCTTGTGCTAACCTCGTCATCTCAGAATAGCACTTGCCCCCAATCTCCTCTACAACTCCCTCAAGTCTCTTAGAAGTTATTCCTTGATGTCTTAACACATGTACTATCATCCTGCCCTTTCTTGTCAGCCTTTCCACGTGTTACTCTTCTCACCGATTCTGTGGAGAACCTCCGCCGTTCCTACCTTATCAGTCCACCTAATTTTCAAAATGCCCCTTTAGCATCACATCTCAAACGCTTCGATTCTCTTCTTTTCTGGTGTTCCCACAGTCCATGATTCGCTACTACAAAATGCTGTGCTCCAAATATAATTTCTTAAAAATTTCTTCCTCAAATTACGGCCAATGTTTGATAACAGTAGTTTTCCTATGGACAGGAACGCCCTCTTTGCCTGTGTTAGAATTTCTTCACTTCGCTTACTTCATGGTTCCCAACTATGAGTTTATGTTTATACCTAATTTCATTTTCGCTATTCATTATTACTTCGATATTTGTTCAGTTTACTTCACGTCATAATGTGCTCTCAACACTCTGTTCATTCCATTCAGTGGGTCCTGGAATTCTTTCACACTTCCACTGAGAATGGAAATGTCATCAGAAAATGTTATCATTGATATCTTTTCACCCTGAATTTAACCTCACTACTGAAACTTTCTTTTAATTCCGTCATTGTTTCGTTGACGTATAGACTGAACAGTAAATGAGGAATACTGCAACCCTGTTTTCTAATCTGATTAGTATGTTCGTGGTCTTCCATTCTTTGTTCTTATGCATACTGCACATTATCCCTCTTTCCCTATAGCTTGTTCCTATTTCTCTGAGACTTTCGAACATCTTGCACCGTTTTAAATTGTCGAGCGCTCTTTCTAGGTCGACGATACCTATGAACGAGTTTTTTATTTTTCTTAAGTCTTGATTCCATTATAAAGCTCAGCGCCATAACTGCCTCCCTGGTGCCTTTCCTTTCCTTAAGGATAACTGATCGTCATCTAACTAGTCCTCAATTGTCTCTTCCATTCTTCTGGATATTATTCTTTCAGCAACTTGGATGCGTAAGACGTTAAGTTGACCGTACGATAGTTTTCGCACTTGTCTGCCCTTGGTATCTTCGGGATTGTGCTCATAGTATTTTTTTGAAAGTCTCTTAATATGTCTGCAGACTTATAGATTCTACAAACAAACTTTAACATTCGTTTAGTTGTCTCTTCCCCCAGTGATTTTCGTAATACTGAAGAAATTTTATCTATGCTTTCCACCTTGTTTGATGTCAAGTCACTCAAAATTCTGTTAAAGTCTGACTCCAATACTGGATCTCCTATGTTTTCCACATCAACTGCCATTTCTTCTTCTATCACACAATCCTACAGTTTCTCTCCCTCGTAGAGGCCTTCAGTGTACATTTTCCACCTATTTGCTCCCTCCTTTGCGTTCAGCATTCTTTTACTGCATAAAAAAATTACACAATGTATATAAATTACACTGCTTTCACATCTGTATTATTTATTAAAAATACGTAAGCAGCTAATGTTCTGTATCATCAGTAAATTCCATCTCTCCCGCTCTCTCTATGTTATACTTCACGAAAAATGTTTGTGTTACGGCCTCATCAGTAGATTTCATCTCTCTCAGTCTTCACGTTATTAAATTAGAACTGCACATTTACAGTTCCCAGTTTTATGAGAAATATGTAAGGGGCAGTCAAACAAAAACGAGATAGATGGAAAAAAGTAAGTAAATTGTTTATTGTTTCAAAAGCAATCGTCGTAACTGTTGATACCTTTATCCCACTGGTTATACCGTCACGGAAAGTTGACAGCCATGGACGTCTTTCTTCAGGGCTCCAAAAATACGAAAGCCGTATGGGGAGAGATGTGTAAGGGCTTCCAAGCGGAACTTCAGTAGCGTACTCGAAATAACCTTCCAGAGTTGCTTCGGATGAAGAGGTGCGCGCCTGGGTGCACCAGTAGTTCCGTTGGCAACGCATGCCCACTATACGCCCTCGCTCAAAGTCCGTCAACTGCACATACGGTTCACGTCCACGCTGTCGCGGCATGCTATCAGTGTTAAAGACTGCGATGGAGCTCCGTATGCCACGGCAAACTGGCTGACACTGACGGCGGCGGTGCACAAATGCTGCGCAGCTAGCGCCATTCGACGGCCAACACCGCGGTTCCTGGTGTGTCCGCTGTGCCGTGCGTGTGATCATTGCTTGTACAGCCCTCTCGCAGTGTCCGGAGCAAGTATGGTGGGTCTGACACACCGGTGTCAATGTGTTTTTTTTTCCATTTCCAGGAGTGTATTTATCGTCCATGTTTCACTTCCATACATGGCTACACTCCATACAAATACTTTCAGAAACGACTTCCTGACACCTAAATCTATATTCGATGTTAACAAATTTCTCTTCTTCAGAAACGCTTTCCTTGCCATTGCCAGTCTACATTTTATATCCTCTCTACTTCGACCATCATCGGTTATTTTACTCCCTAAATAGCAAAACTCCTTTACTACTTTAAGTGTCTCATTTCCTAATCTAATTCCCTCAGCATCACCCGACTTAATTTGACTACACTCCATCATCCTCGTTTTGCTTTTGTTGATGTTTATCTTATATCCTCCTTTCAAGACACTGTCCATTCCGTTCAACTGCTCTTCCAAGTCCTTTGCTGTCTCTGACAGAATTAAAATGTCATCGGCGAACCTCAAAGTTTTTACTTCTTCTCCATGAATTTTAATACCTACTCCGAATTTTTCTTTTGTTTCCTTTACTGCTTGCTCAATATACAGATTGAATAACATCGGGGAGAGGCTACAACCCTGTCTCACTCCTTTCCCAACCACTGCTTCCCTTTCATGCCCCTCGACTCTTATAACTGCCATCTGGTTTCTGTACAAACTGCAAATAGCCTTTCGCTCCCTGTATTTTACCCCTGCCACCTTCAGAATTTGAAAGAGAGTATTCCAGTCAACATTGTCAAAAGCTTTCTCTAAGTCTACAAATGCTAGAAACGTAGGTTTGCCTTTTCTTAATCTTTCTTCCAAGATAAGTCGTAAGGTCAGTATTGCCTCACGTGTTCCAATATTTCTACGGAATCCAAACTGATCTTCCCCGAGGTCGGCTTCTACCAGTTTTTCCATTCGTCTGTAAAGAATTCGCGTTAGTATTTTGCAGCTGTGACTTATTAAACTGATAGTTCGGTAATTTTCACATCTGTCAACACCTGCTTTCTTTGGGATTGGAATTATTATCTGAAGGTATTTCGCCTGTCTCATACATCGTGCTCACCAGATGGTAGAGTTTTGTCATGACTGGCTCTCCTGAGGCCATCAGTAGTTCTAATGGAATGTTGTCTACTCCCGGGGCCTTGTTTTGACTCAGGTCTTTCAGTGCTCTGTCAAACTCTTCACGCAGTATCTTATCTCCCATTTCAACTTCATCTTCATCTACATCCTCTTCCATTTCCATAATATTGTCCTCAAGTACATCACCCCTGTATAAACCCTCTATATACTCCTTCCACCTTTCTGCTTTCCCTTCTTTGCTTAGAACTGGGTTGCCATCTGAGCTCTTGATATTCATACAAGTGGTTCTCTTCTCTCCAAAGGTCTCTTTAATTTTCCTGTAGGCAGTATCTATCTTACCCCTAGTGAGATAAGCCTCTACATCCTTACATTTGTCCTCTAGCCATCCCTGCTTAGCCATTTTGCACTTCCTGTCGATTTCATTTTTGAGACGTTTGTATTCCTTTTTGCCTGCTTCATTTACTGCATTTTTATATTTCCTCCTTTCATCAATTAAATTCAATATTTCTTCTGTTACCCAAGGATTTCTATTAGCCCGCGTCTTTTTACCTACTTGATCGTCTGCTGCCTTCACCACTTCATCCCTCAGAGCTACCCATTCTTCTTCTACTGTATTTTTTTCCCCCATTCCTGTCAATTGTTCCCTAATGCTCTCCCTGAAACTCTCTACAACCTCTGGTTCTTTCAGTTTATCCAGGTCCCATATCCTTAAATTCCCACCTTTTTGCAGTTTCTTCAGTTTCAATCTGCAGTTCATAACCAATAGATTGTGGTCAGAATCTACATCTGCCCCAGGAAATGTCTTACAATTTAAAACCTGGTTCCTAAATCTCTGTCTTACCATTATATACTCTATCTGAAACCTGCCAGTATCTCCAGGCTTCTTCCACGTATACAGCCTCCTTTCATGATTCTTGAACCAAGTGTTAGCTATGATAAAGTTGTGCTCTGTGAAAAATTCTACAAGGCGGCTTCCTCTTTCATTCCTTCCCCCCAATCCATATTCACCTACTATGTTTCCTTCTCTCCCTTTTCCTACTGAATAATTCCAGTCAACCATCACTATTAAATTTTCGTCTCCCTTCACTACCTGAATAATTTCTTTTATCTCGTCATACATTTCATCTATTTCTTCATCCTCTGCAGAGCTAGTTGGCATATAAACTTGTACTACTGTAGTAGGCATGGGCTTTGTGTCTATCTTGGCCACAATAATGCGTTCACTATGCTGTTTGTAGTAGCTAACCCGCACTCCTATTTTTTTATTCATTATTAAACCTACTCCTGCATTACCCCTATCTGATTTTGTATTTATAACCCTGTAATCATCTGACCAAAAGTCTTGTTCCTCCTGCCACCGAACTTCACTAATTCCCACTATATCTAACTTTAACCTATCCATCTCCCTTTTTAAATTTTCTAACCTACCTGCCCGATTAAGTGATCTGACATTCCACGCTCCGATCCGTAGAACGCCAGTTTTCTTTCTCCTGATAACGACGTCCTCTTGAGTAGTCCCCGCCCGGAGATCCGAATGGGGGACTATTTTACCTCCGGAATATTTTACCCAAGAGGACGCCATCATCATTTAATCATACAGTAGAGCTGCATGTCCTCGGGAAAAATTACGGCTGTAGTTTCCCCTTGCTTTCAGCCGTTCGCAGTACCAGCACAGCAAGGCCATTTTGGTTAATGTTACAAGGCCAGATCAGTCAATCATCCAGACTGTTGCCCCTGCAACTACTTCAAAGGCTGCTGCCCCTCTTCAGGAACCACATGTTTGTCTGGCCTCTCAACAGATACCCCTCCGTTGTGGTTGCACCTACGGTACGGCCATCTGTATCGCTGAGGCACGCAAGCCTCCCCACCAACGGCAAGGTCCATGGTTCATGGGGGGCCACTAGACTTAGAACTACTTAAACCTAACTAACCTAAGGACATCACACACATCCATGCCCGAGGCAGGATTCGAACCTGCGACCGTAACAGCAGCGCGGTTCCGGAATGAAGTGCCTAGAACCGCTCGGCCACAGCGGGCGCCGATGAAATTCACTATGCCCATATCGTTCAAGTTACGTCATAGTTTTTCTTATAAGTTATCAGGTAATTAACTAATACCATTTTTCTTGGAATGAGTGATGAAGCAAATTACCGTATACGTTACGTGTCGCTCATATGTTAACTGTTTTTATTCCCCAGGTTCAAATAACTTCAAGCCTAGCAACTGAGACGATTTCTTCAGATTGTTTTTACTGCTCCGAGAAAATATCTGCTAGCCGATGCATTATAAGCTTGTAGATACAAATCATTCTCAGTCTCCACGATTAGTGTATCTGCTTATAGATATCGGCCACTCTGATTAGATTATGATTTCTGATGAACGGAGGTATTACGCCCCCACTGCCACAAGCAGGCCGCAAGTCCCTGTCAGAATTACCGAGCAAAGTGACACATTGGTAAGACGTTGGACTTGAACTCGTCAGGATGGCAGTTCAAAGTCCTACCCGGCCATCCAGATTTAGATTTTGCGTGATTTCCCTTAAGGCAAAAGCCGGGATGGTTCCTTTGAAAGGGCACTGCCTACTTTCTTCCCTATTCTTCCCACTACGGTCTTGTACTTTCTCTCTGATGACCTCATCGTCTGTGTGATGTTAAATTCCTTCCCACGGAGTTTGAAATAGAATCTTCAGCTGAACAAATCGCACAGAACGGAATTATTGTATTCTAAACGCAGAAACACAAATCGTTATTTATGAATGTTCCATATTTTCTGACCTAAGTACCAGTTCAAAATGAATATAGCTATTACAGGCGGCTATAACTATTTAATGCATAGAGGCACATCTGTAAGGATTACAGAGACTATAAAACAAAGTTCAAAATTTTTTCCATACTTTATACGTGTTCTGTATGACTCCTCTGTGTCACAAGGACAATATACAGGGTGTTTCAAAAATGACCGGTATATTTGAAACGGCAATAAAAACTAAACGAGCAGCGATAGAAATACACCGTTTGTTGCAATATGCTTGGGACAACAGTACATTTTCGGGCAGACAAACTTTCGAAATTACAGTAGTTACAATTTTCAACAACAGATGGCGCTGCGGTCTGGGAAACTCTATAGTACGATATTTTCCACATATCCACCATGCGTAGCAATAATATGGCGTAGTCTCTGAATGAAATTACCCGAAACCTTTGACAACGTGTCTGGCGGAATGGCTTCACATGCAGATGAGATGTACTGCTTCAGCTGTTCAATTGTTTCTGGATTCTGGCGGTACACCTGGTCTTTCAAGTGTCCCCACAGAAAGAAGTCACAGGGGTTCATGTCTGGCGAATAGGGAGGCCAATCCACGCCGCCTCCTGTATGTTTCGGATAGCCCAAAGCAATCACACGATCATCGAAATATTCATTCAGGAAATTAAAGACGTCGGCCGTGCGATGTGGCCGGGCACCATCTTGCATAAACCACGAGGTGTTCGCAGTGTCGTCTAAGGCAGTTTGTACCGCCACAAATTCACGAAGAATGTCCAGATAGCGTGATGCAGTAATCGTTTCGGATCTGAAAAATGGGCCAATGATTCCTTTGGAAGAAATGGCGGCCCAGACCAGTACTTTTTGAGGATGCAGGGACGATGGGACTGCAACATGGGGCTTTTCCGTTCCCCATATGCGCCAGTTCTGTTTATTGACGAAGCCGTCCAGGTAAAAATAAGCTTCGTCAGTAAACCAAATGCTGCCCACATGCATATCGCCGTCATCAATCCTGTGCACTATATCGTTAGCGAATGTCTCTCGTGCAGCAATGGTAGCGGCGCTGAGGGGTTGCCGCGTTTGAATTTTGTATGGGTAGAGGTGTAAACTCTGGCGCATGAGACGATACGTGGACGTTGGCGTCATTTGGACCGCAGCTGCAACACGGCGAACGGAAACCCGAGGCCGCTGTTGGATCACCTGCTGCACTAGCTGCGCGTTGCCCTCTGTGGTTGCCGTACGCGGTCGCCCTACCTTTCCAGCACGTTCATCCGTCACGTTCCCAGTCCGTTGAAATTTTTCAAACAGATCCTTTATTGTATCGCTTTTCGGTCCTTTGGTTACATTAAACCTCCGTTGAAAACTTCGTCTTGTTGCAACAACACTGTGTTCTAGGCGGTGGAATTCCAACACCAGAAAAATCCTCTGTTCTAAGGAATAAACCATGTTGTCTACAGCACACTTGCACGTTGTGAACAGCACACGCTTACAGCAGAAAGACGACGTACAGAATGGCGCACCCACAGACTGCGTTGTCTTCTATATCTTTCACATCACTTGCAGCGCCATCTGTTGTTGAAAATTGTAACTACTGTAATTTCGAAAGTTTGTCCGCCTGAAAATGTACTGTTGTCCCAAGCATATTGCAACAAACGGTGTATTTCTATCGCTGCTCGTTTAGTTTTTATTGCCGTTTCAAATATACACCCTGTATAAGCGGTGAAACACCCTGTATAAGCGGTAATTATTTTCACTCCATACGCTCTATAGTACGTGGAGTCGCCGAAGCGAGTACTTCAGACTAGCGCATGTTGAGTTTTGAATTTGTTCTCGGCAAAGAAGGCACATACATCACATCTTTCACATAACCCCATAAAAAGAAATCCGGAGATCTAGATGCCCAAGAGCAGAACACAGCGTTGTAATGTCCAGTAAAACCAATCCAACGGTTTGGAAAATGTTGATTTAAAAATGCACGGACCCTCATATGCCAATGTGGCTGTGTTCCATCATGCAGAAAGATGCAAGCCGTTGCTTGTGACATATGTAGTTCCCTAGTGGCTTTTTACGTGGATTTCAGTCGACTACATTAAAACGAAAGGCGAATTCTTTCAACGTTTTGTTCTGAAACACGAGACCTGCTACTATTTTTTCCTTGGCACAAATTACCTATTTCTTAAAGCTGCTGATGGCCTACGCCAGTGTTGGTGGCATTTTCAGGTGCGTGATTGTATCACTGACGAAAACTGCTCTGTACTATGTTGACGGAACGGCGATTGTTAAATTCTAAAACACAGAATTCCTCCTGTACGAGATCCGCCATTTTAATTAATGATGCGAAACGTTTCTCTTATGCACCACCGCGTACGCGTGTGCTTCCGATTCAACGTGCTTGCGCAACAAACGATATTTTGAATTTTCTTTTACACACTATGTAACTCTTGTTGGTGTGCAGTATTACTATGCATTCAATAGCTGGAACCGCTTGTAATCAGTATATTTATTCTGAACTGCCCTGGACAATGGCGTCAGCCTTTATTGGAAGACGGGACGTGCAGGTTGCAGACTGGCTGAGGCGGAATGGGAGTGCTTCAACCTTTGAATCACACTCGCACTTTTGAATTAACAACTTTAGAGACCCTGTGGAATGCTGGAAAGAGACGAAAATTTTCCGACCGGTCTCCAGGGTTAACAAAGTAGTAGTACAAAAATGACATTGAGTGACTCGGCGAACTAAATAGAGTTTTCGCAGAATATTTACAACATCCATAGAATAAATAGCTTTCTCTTCTCGTAATTGATTTTCCACGTTAAATAGATGTTGCATTGCACATTAAAGTGCAAATCAATGCTCACATTTCCAACTAACACATAACTACCTTCAAACTTATCCTCTCTTCCTCGTGTCTTTTTCCAGCTCATCCATAGAATAAATAGCTTTCTCTTCTCGTAATTGATTTTCCACGTTAAATAGATGTTGCATTGCACATTAAAGTGCAAATCATTGCTCACATTTCCAACTAACACATAACTACGTTCAAACTTATCCTCTCTTCCTCGTGCCTTTTTCCAGCACTACTCATGGTCAGCGAGGCTATTTACGGATTTGGCACGGTTAGCGGCCCTTCCTGTCCCCACCCCGTTACCCCCTGGGGCGGAATTTGTGTACCACGACTGTCTGTGTGTTGTGTTGTTCATGCGATAGTGACCGAGAGTTTTCTAAATGTATGCGAATAGTGTAACTGGCGCGGGATTTGATTATCAACCTGGTATTCACGTGGTGAGATGTGGGTTAACGCCCAAAAACGACATTCGGGCTGGCCGGCACACCGACCCTCATCGTATCGTGCGGATACGATTCGGCGGCCGGCCAGTGTGGCCGAGCGGTTCTAGGCGCTTCAGTCCGGAACCGCGGTGCTGCTACGGCCGCAGGTTCGAATCCTGCCTCGGGCATGGATGTGAGTGGTGTCCTTAGGTTACTTAGGTTTAAGTAGTTCTAAGTCTAGGTGATTGATGACCTCAGATGTTAAGTCCCATAGTGCTTACAAGGGAACCTCCCCATCGCACCCCCTTCAGATTTAGTTATAAGTTGGCACAGTGGATAAGCCTGGAAAAACTGAACACACACCAATCGAGAAAACAGGAAGAAGTTGTGTGGAACTATGAAAAAAATAAGCAAAATATACAAACTGAATAGTCCATGCGCAAGATATGCAACATCAAGGGTAACATGGGCCGAGGAGCACCGTGGTCCTGCGGTTAGCGTGAGGAACTGCGGAACTAGAGGTCCTTGGTTCAAGTCTTCCCTCAAGTGAGAAATTTATTTTTTTTATTTTCAGACAATGATCAAAGTTCAAGCACTCAATTTGAAAACTTCGCTCTCCAAAATTCCAGGACATGTTCAGATTTGCTTGGACATATGCAGGATTTGACAGTCTACACACGGAAAATTTGAAAACGTTAAAAATACGTTTTGACAGAGCACAGAGAAAACTGTGCGACTGTGAAACTGTTGCATTCATTTGTTGCAGTTTATGTGACAAACTCTTATGTTTTCATCACTTTTTGGGGAGTGATTATCACATCCACGAGAAAACCTAAATCGGGCAAGGTAGAAGAATCTTTTTACCCATTCGCGAAGTGTAGAAGTTAGGTGGGTCGACAACATATTCTTGTCACCGGTGTCGTATAGAATATATCAGACGCGTTTTCCTGTGGAGGAATCGGTTGACCTATGACCTTGCGATCAAATGTTTTCGGTTCCCATTGGAGAGGCACGTCCTTTCGTCTACTAATCGCACGGTTTTGCGGTGCGGTCGCCAAACACAGGCACGAAACTTATTACAGTGAACAGAGACGTCAATGAACGAACGACAGATCATAACTTTGCGAAAATAAAGAAAGTAAAATTTACACTCGCGGGAAGACTTGAACCAAGGACCTTTCGTTCCGCAGCTGCTCACGCTAACCACGGGACCACCGCACTACTGCGCGCATATTCTCATTGATGTTCCTATATTGCACATGGACTATTCAGTTTGTATATTTTGTTTATTTTTTTCATAGTTCCACACAACTTCTCCCTGTTTTCTCGATTGATGTGTGTTCAGTTTTTCAAGGCCTATTCACTGTGCCAACTTATAACTAAATCTGAGGGGGTTGCGATGGGGAGGTTCCCTTGTTAGAGCCATTTGAACATTTTTGAACGATTCGGCATCGGTGCACCTCCCCGATCCGGAAGCAGCTGTTTAACACGCACGGCTATCCGGACAGTACACAACTAACAATGGAAACTCCCCCTGGAACCACCCTCAGATTTTGCGGTAAGAGGGTCCATGGACAGCCGGTCAAAAACTGAATACGGTTCAAGCATAAAACAAGAAGAAAGTGTATTGGACTGTAAAAAAAAAATAGATACAGTGAACGGTCCAAGAAAAACAAGTGCAATATAGAGCAACCTGAAGTAGAGTTACGGTGTTGAGCTGCTAAGCGACTGAGCCGTGTTCAAGCCTCCAAGCGGATAAAGGCATCTTATCTGGACACAAGCAACATATCAACGATATTCTATTTTTCTTGTATGTTGTAAATGAATTGTTGCAAAATTTTTAATTTATTATTGTTACCATAATTTCCTTCCTATTCTGTTATTTCATAGAAACGGCAGACAAATCTATAATCTCTTAAAGCAAATGATGCATTGTACTTTGTTGCTACGTCACTTCATAAAAATGTTTCCAGACTACGGTTGGTGCCGATCTGTAATGGAACGTGTGTCCGATGACGACAGCGATAAACTGTCGTATAGGCCGGGTGGGGGCAAGTACTGGACATTGCCTAACAGGTATACCATACCCACAACACACGGCAACAGGGATATCATTGACTTAACAGTGCCGAACCAATTTGTCATGTATTTCTGGCTCGTTTCTGTCGGCGTTGCCACTGAAGTAGCACTGGGGTGATCGCTTATCCCATTTTCATATTTCAAACGAATGTAAAAAACAAATGTTAAATACGAAAACTTTTAGCACTTCTACTATGGCTAACCGATATTTCGCTTATTTTACTTGGTTATCAGTAAAAAATTAAAAAAAAGGCCTGTTATTAACTGAGACCTCACAGGTACCCAAAATACCGGTTATTCAGAACTAAAAATCGATATCGGCTTTAACCGGTTGGTTTTTCCCATCCCTAGGAGGATCTGTCGCACCCGCGAGCACTATCTTTGCCGGCCGCGGCGCCACACACCGTTCTGACGGCCAATCAGAGCTCGTAGCCGCCTTATAAGGTATGCCGCTCAGCGACACCGTACTCAATGGTGCCATTACTTCGCTGTCGTCTGATTGCGGTAACGCACTGTCGGTTCTTGGTCTTCCGCTTACAGTACGGCTCAATTTTTTCTCTCTCCGCGTTACTCGTTGGGCTTTGTTTACCTTTAGTGGCGTCTCCAATTGTCAGTTTCCTCATTGCTTGCCTTTCTGTTCGTCCTCCCAGGTGCACTGTTGATAGCCTCAGACCGGTCGATCTTGCATCAGTGGGTTTGCGTTGAGTCGTTTCTGACGTTCGGTCGAATTCCGGCCACAACACCAACAAACACATCTACGTGATTACTCTGCTTTTCACAATAAAGTGCCTGGCAGAGGGTTCAGTGGACCATCCTCAAGCTGTCTCTCTACCGTTCCACTCTCGAATGGCACGCGGGAAAAACGAGCACTTAAATTTTTCTGTGCGAGCCCTGATTTCTCTTATTTTATCGTGATGATCATTTCTCCATACGTAGGTGGGTGCCAACAGAATGTATTAGCAACCTTAGGAGAAAACTGGTGATAGAAATTTCATGAGAAGATCCTGTCGAAACGAAAAACGCCTTTGTTTTAATGATGGCCACTCCAGTTCACATATCATGTCTGTGGCACTATCTCCCCTACTTCGCGATAATACAAAACGAGCTGCCCTCCTTTGTACTTTTTCGATTTCATCCGTCAGTCCCACCTGATGCGGATCCCACACCGCACAGCAATACTCCAGAATACGGCGGACAAGCGTGGTGTAAGCAGTCTCTTTAGTAGACCTGTTGCACCTTCTAAGTGTTCTGCCAGTGAATTACAGTCTTTGGTTTGCTCTACCCTCAATATTATCTATGTGATCGTTCCAATTTAGGGTATTTGTAATTATAATCCCTAAGTATTTAGTTGAATTTACAGCCTTCAGATTTGTGTGACTTACCGCGTAACCGAAATTTAGCTGATTTCTTTCAGTTCTCATATGAATAACTTCACACTTTTCTTTATTCAGCATTAATTGCCACTTTTCGCACCATACAGATATCTTATCTAAATCATTTTGCAAGTCGTTTTAATCATCTGATGACTTTACAAGACGGTAAATGACAGCATCATCTGCAAACAATGTAAGACAGCTACTCAGATTGTCTCCTATGTCGTTAATATAGATCAGGAACAATAGAGGGCCTATAACACTTGCTTGGGGAACGCCGGATATTACTTCTGTTTTACTCCATGACTTTTCGTCTATTTATGACAGGAAATCACGAATCCAGTCGCACAACGGAGGCGATACTCCGTAGGCACGCAGTTTGGTTAGAAGACGCTTGTGAGGAACGGTGTCGAAAGCCTTCTGGAAATCTAAAAATATGGAATCAATTTGACATCCCTGTTGATAGCACTTATTACTTCATGAGTATAAAGAGCTAGCTGTGTTTCACAAGAACGATATTTTCTGAAACCGTGCTGACTATGTGTCAACAAATCGTAGCAAGAGTTGCACTCGTTTTCAAACTGAATCGCTAGGCCACTGCCACACACAGGCCACTACAGGCAAGACATTGCAGTTCTGCCATATATCGGTCGCCGGACGCCAGAAGCTGTGTTCCGTCGTACCGAGGAAACCGTAGCGGGTGAAAAGAAGAAACTGGAGGGTTGCGAATAGTGACGCGTCCGCCCGGGGTGGACACGATTTCAACCCAGGAAATAAAATATTCTCAGCCTTGGCGGAGCACGTCATTAGTGACACCGAGTACCGAATACATTTTGTCACTCGCCATAAGAAACTGCAGGAATGCGAAAACTACCGTGTCTACACCGCCGTACGGGAAAGGAGGTACATCTGCATCTACATGGATACTCTGCAAATCACATTTAAGTGCCTGGCAGAAGGTTCATCGAACCACCTTCACAATTCTCTATTATTCCGATCTCGTATAGAGCGCGGAAAGAATGAACACCTATATCTTTCCGTACGAGCTCTGATTTCCCTTATTTTATCGTGGTGATAGTTCCTCCCTATGTAGGTCGGTGTCAACAAAATATTTTCGCATTCGGAGGGGAAAGTTGGTGATTGGAACTTCGTGAGAAGATTCCGTCGCAACGAAAAACGCCTTTCTTTTAATGATATCCAGCCCAAATCCTGTAGCATTTCTGTGACACTCTCTCCCATATTTTGCGATAATACAAAACTTGCTGCCTTTTTTTGAAGTTTTTCGATGCACTCCGTCAGTCCTATCTGGTAAGGACCCCACACCGCGCAGCAGTATTCTAAAACAGGACGGACAATCGTAGTGTAGGCAGTCTCCTTTGTAGGCCTGTTACATTTTCTAAGTGTCCTGCCAATAAAACGCAGTCTTTGATTAGCCCTCCCCACAACATTCTACCTGAATGAGATTTTCACTCTGCAGCGGAGTGTGCGCTGATATGAAACTGTAAAGTTTGGAAGGTAGGAGACGAGATACTGGCAGAAGTAAAGCTGTGAGTACCGGGCGTGAGTCGTGCTTCGGTAGCTCAGTTGGTAGAGCACTTGCCCGCGAAAGGCAAAGGTCCCGAGTTCGAGTCTCGGTCGGGCACACAGTTTTAATCTGCCAGGAAGTTTCATATCAGCGCACACTCCGCTGCAGAGTGAAAATCTCATTCTGGAAACATCCCCCAGGCTGTGGCTAAGCCATGTCTCCGCTATATCCTTTCTTTCAGGAGTGCTAGTTCTGCAAGGTTCGCAGGAGAGCTTCTGTAAAGTTTGGAAGGTAGGAGACGAGATACTGGCAGAAGTAAAGCTGTGAGTACCGGGCGTGAGTCGTGCTTCGGTAGATCAGTTGGTAGAGCACTTGCCCGCGAAAGGCAAAGGTCCCGAGTTCGAGTCTCGGTCGGGCACACAGTTTTAATCTGCCAGGAAGTTTCATATCAGCGCACATTCCGCTGCAGAGTGAAAATCTCATTCTGGAAACATCCCCCAGGCTGTGGCTAAGCCATGTCTCCGCTATATCCATTCTTTCAGGAGTGCTAGTTCTGCAAGGTTCGCAGGAGAGCTTCTGTAAAGTTTGGAAGGTAGGAGACGAGATACTGGCAGAAGTAAAACTGTGAGTACCGGGCGTGAGTCGTGCTTCGGTAGCTCAGTTGGTAGAGCACTTGCCCGCGAAAGGCAAAGGTCCCGAGTTCGAGTCTCGGTCGGGCACACAGTTTTAATCTGCCAGGAAGTTTCATATCAGCGCACACTCCGCTGCAGAGTGAAAATCTCATTCTGGAAACATCCCCCAGGCTGTGGCTAAGCCATGTCTCCGCTATATCCTTTCTTTCAGGAGTGCTAGTTCTGCAAGGTTCGCAGGAGAGCTTCTGTAAAGTTTGGAAGGTAGGAGACGAGATACTGGCAGAAGTAAAGCTGTGAGTACCGGGCGTGAGTCGTGCTTCGGTAGCTCAGTTGGTAGAGCATTTGCCCGCGAAAGGCAAAGGTCCCGAGTTCGAGTCTCGGTCGGGCACACAGTTTTAATCTGCCAGGAAGTTTCATATCAGCGCACACTCCGCTGCAGAGTGAAAATCTCATTCTGGAAACATCCCCCAGGCTGTGACTAAGCCATGTCTCCGCTATATCCTTTCTTTCAGGAGTGCTAGTTCTGCAAGGTTCGCAGGAGAGCTTCTGTAAAGTTTGGAAGGTAGGAGACGAGATACTGGCAGAAGTAAAGCTGTGAGTACCGGGCGTGAGTCGTGCTTCGGTAGCTCAGTTGGTAGAGCACTTGCCTGCGAAAGGCAAAGGTCCCGAGTTCGAGTCTCGGTCGGGCACACAGTTTTAATCTGCCAGGAAGTTTCATATCAGCGCACACTCCGCTGCAGAGTGAAAATCTCATTCTGGAAACATCCCCCAGGCTGTGGCTAAGCCATGTCTCCGCTATATCCTTTCTTTCAGGAGTGCTAGTTCTGCAAGGTTCGCAGGAGAGCTTCTGTAAAGTTTGGAAGGTAGGAGACGAGATACTGGCAGAAGTAAAGCTGTGAGTACCGGGCGTGGGTCGTGCTTCGGTAGCTCAGTTGGTAGAGCACTTGCCCGCGAAAGGCAAAGGTCCCGAGTTCGAGTCTCGGTCGGGCACACAGTTTTAATCTGCCAGGAAGTTTCATATCAGCGCACACTCCGCTGCAGAGTGAAAATCTCATTCTGGAAACATCCCCCAGGCTGTGGCTAAGCCATGTCTCCGCTATATCCTTTCTTTCAGGAGTGCTAGTTCTGCAAGGTTCGCAGGAGAGCTTCTGTAAAGTTTGGAAGGTAGGAGACGAGATACTGGCAGAAGTAAAGCTGTGAGTACCGGGCGTGAGTCGTGCTTCGGTAGATCAGTTGGTAGAGCACTTGCCCGCGAAAGGCAAAGGTCCCGAGTTCGAGTCTCGGTCGGGCACACAGTTTTAATCTGCCAGGAAGTTTCATATCAGCGCACACTCCGCTGCAGAGTGAAAATCTCATTCTGGAAACATCCCCCAGGCTGTGGCTAAGCCATGTCTCCGCTATATCCTTTCTTTCAGGAGTGCTAGTTCTGCAAGGTTCGCAGGAGAGCTTCTGTAAAGTTTGGAAGGTAGGAGACGAGATACTGGCAGAAGTAAAGCTGTGAGTACCGGGCGTGAGTCGTGCTTCGGTAGATCAGTTGGTAGAGCACTTGCCCGCGAAAGGCAAAGGTCCCGAGTTCGAGTCTCGGTCGGGCACACAGTTTTAATCTGCCAGGAAGTTTCATATCAGCGCACACTCCGCTGCAGAGTGAAAATCTCATTCTGGAAACATCCCCCAGGCTGTGGCTAAGCCATGTCTCCGCTATATCCTTTCTTTCAGGAGTGCTAGTTCTGCAAGGTTCGCAGGAGAGCTTCTGTAAAGTTTGGAAGGTAGGAGACGAGATACTGGCAGAAGTAAAGCTGTGAGTACCGGGCGTGGGTCGTGCTTCGGTAGCTCAGTTGGTAGAGCACTTGCCCGCGAAAGGCAAAGGTCCCGAGTTCGAGTCTCGGTCGGGCACACAGTTTTAATCTGCCAGGAAGTTTCATATCAGCGCACACTCCGCTGCAGAGTGAAAATCTCATTCTGGAAACATCCCCCAGGCTGTGGCTAAGCCATGTCTCCGCTATATCCTTTCTTTCAGGAGTGCTAGTTCTGCAAGGTTCGCAGGAGAGCTTCTGTAAAGTTTGGAAGGTAGGAGACGAGATACTGGCAGAAGTAAAGCTGTGAGTACCGGGCGTGAGTCGTGCTTCGGTAGATCAGTTGGTAGAGCACTTGCCCGCGAAAGGCAAAGGTCCCGAGTTCGAGTCTCGGTCGGGCACACAGTTTTAATCTGCCAGGAAGTTTCATATCAGCGCACACTCCGCTGCAGAGTGAAAATCTCATTCTGGAAACATCCCCCAGGCTGTGGCTAAGCCATGTCTCCGCTATATCCTTTCTTTCAGGAGTGCTAGTTCTGCAAGGTTCGCAGGAGAGCTTCTGTAAAGTTTGGAAGGTAGGAGACGAGTTACTGGCAGAAGTAAAGCTGTGAGTACCGGGCGTGGGTCGTGCTTCGGTAGCTCAGTTGGTAGAGCACTTGCCCGCGAAAGGCAAAGGTCCCGAGTTCGAGTCTCGGTCGGGCACACAGTTTTAATCTGCCAGGAAGTTTCATATCAGCGCACACTCCGCTGCAGAGTGAAAATCTCATTCTGGAAACATCCCCCAGGCTGTGGCTAAGCCATGTCTCCGCTATATCCTTTCTTTCAGGAGTGCTAGTTCTGCAAGGTTCGCAGGAGAGCTTCTGTAAAGTTTGGAAGGTAGGAGACGAGATACTGGCAGAAGTAAAGCTGTGAGTACCGGGCGTGAGTCGTGCTTCGGTAGATCAGTTGGTAGAGCACTTGCCCGCGAAAGGCAAAGGTCCCGAGTTCGAGTCTCGGTCGGGCACACAGTTTTAATCTGCCAGGAAGTTTCATATCAGCGCACACTCCGCTGCAGAGTGAAAATCTCATTCTGGAAACATCCCCCAGGCTGTGGCTAAGCCATGTCTCCGCTATATCCTTTCTTTCAGGAGTGCTAGTTCTGCAAGGTTCGCAGGAGAGCTTCTGTAAAGTTTGGAAGGTAGGAGACGAGATACTGGCAGAAGTAAAGCTGTGAGTACCGGGCGTGAGTCGTGCTTCGGTAGCTCAGTTGGTAGAGCACTTGCCCGCGAAAGGCAAAGGTCCCGAGTTCGAGTCTCGGTCGGGCACACAGTTTTAATCTGCCAGGAAGTTTCATATCAGCGCACACTCCGCTGCAGAGTGAAAATCTCATTCTGGAAACATCCCCCAGGCTGTGGCTAAGCCATGTCTCCGCTATATCCTTTCTTTCAGGAGTGCTAGTTCTGCAAGGTTCGCAGGAGAGCTTCTGTAAAGTTTGGAAGGTAGGAGACGAGATACTGGCAGAAGTAAAGCTGTGAGTACCGGGCGTGAGTCGTGCTTCGGTAGATCAGTTGGTAGAGCACTTGCCCGCGAAAGGCAAAGGTCCCGAGTTCGAGTCTCGGTCGGGCACACAGTTTTAATCTGCCAGGAAGTTTCAACATTCTACCTTCCAATTTAAGTTGTTCGTAATTGTAATTCCTAGGTATTTACTTGAATTTACGGCCTTTAGATTAGACTGATTCATCGTGTAGTCGAAGTTTAACGAGTTCCTTTTAGCACTCATGTGGATGACCTCACACTTTTCGTTATTTAAGGTCAACTGCCACTTTTCGCACCATTCAAATATCTTTTCTAAATCGTTTTGCAGTTTGTTTTGATCTTCTGTTGACTTTTTTAGTCGATAAACGACAGCGTCATCTGGAAGCAACCGAAGACGGCTGCTCAGATTGTCTCCCAAATCGTTTATATAGATAAGGAACAGCAAAGGGCCTGTAACACTACCTTGGGGAACGCCAGAAATCACTTCTGCTTTACTCGATGACTTTCCGCCAATTACTTCGAACTGTGACCTATGTGACAGGAAATCACAAATCCAGTCACATAACGGAGACGATGTTCCATAAGCACGCAATTTCACTACGAGCCGCTTGTATGGTACAGTGTCAAAAGTCTTCCGGAAATCCAGAAATAAGGAAGACGATAACGAAACATTTCCTTTACTACGGCTCCTCTGAGGGTAACGAACTGCAGGAATAAGGTAACTACTAACTCGGCACGAGTCGAGCACGATAAGCGTGAATGAATGAAAACATGCGCATAACGAAGTGTGTCAGCAGCAACGAAACGGTACCTCGATTTCGTGGATTACTCGTTACTCAGTAACGAACACAAAGGATATGCAGACCAGACATAGTCGACAGTGTGTTACTGCACGATGTTGACTCATTAGAGGCTAACTAATTGGCATCTGTGATGGCACAAATAGACACACTTAAATGACGTCAGTATACCTGAGATTAAAAAGCAACCGTAGCAGCTGCAATGTGTCCCGCGCCTCTGCTATGAGTACTGGTCTCTTGGGTGGGTCTCGCCTGGCACACAGTTCTGAAACAAGACAGGATGCCTCATTTCCGCTTGATTAAGCAAGCAACTGTTACGCTTTGCAGTAGTAATTAGATAGCGCGACTATAGACACAATGTTCTCCCACTTGTAACTAAGCGAGTACAGGCCTCTTTCGCGCTCCAACAGCAGCTTGGGGGAAAAATTGTCCTTTGTAACTTCCCCTTTGTATGTAAATAATGACAGTGCTGGAAAAACTTACGTTATTTGATTTTCAAACAGCTGAGTAAAACTCAACGTACTCAGACAGTTCTCTCTTTACTCCTATTCTGATCCTCAATACATTGACACACATAATTTTTTGCGCAACGCAATCTGACTTTCAATAATCCCTACAAAAGAATGGCCCTGACTTACAATAACCTATACCTTTGATGAATAACTTACCTTACAAAAATCTTCGTTACACGAACTACTGCAATACAGCGAGCGCCAATACTGCCAGCTAAATAAAAGATTCTAACTGAAGGCACTAACTACTGATAGGCATAGTTCGCAAATGAAAGATTTTGATATATATATATATATATATACACTCCTGGAAATGGAAAAAAGAACACATTGACACCGGTGTGTCAGACCCACCATACTTGCTCCGGACACTGCGAGAGGGCTGTACAAGCAATGATCACACGCACGGCACAGCGGACACACCAGGAACCGCGGTGTTGGCCGTCGAATGGCGCTAGCTGCGCAGCATTTGTGCACCGCCGCCGTCAGTGTCAGCCAGTTTGCCGTGGCATACGGAGCTCCATCGCAGTCTTTAACACTGGTAGCATGCCGCGACAGCGTGGACGTGAACCGTATGTGCAGTTGACGGACTTTGAGCGAGGGCGTATAGTGGGCATGCGGGAGGCCGGGTGGACGTACCGCCGAATTGCTCAACACGTGGGGCGTGAGGTCTCCACAGTACATCGATGTTGTCGCCAGTGGTCGGCGGAAGGTGCACGTGCCCGTCGACCTGGGACCGGACCGCAGCGACGCACGGATGCACGCCAAGACCGTAGGATCCTACGCAGTGCCGTAGGGAACCGCACCGCCACTTCCCAGCAAATTAGGGACAATGTTGCTCCTGGGGTATCGGCGAGGACCATTCGCAACCGTCTCCATGAAGCTGGGCTACGGTGCCGCACACCGTTAGGCCGTCTCCCGCTCACGCCCCAACATCGTGCAGCCCGCCTCCAGTGGTGTCGCGACAGGCGTGAATGGAGGGACGAATGGAGACGTGTCGTCTTCAGCGATGAGAGTCGCTTCTGCCTTGGTGCCAATGATGGTCGTATGCGTGTTTGGCGCCGTGCAGGTGAGCGCCACAATCAGGACTGCATACGACCGAGGCACACAGGGCCAACACCCGGCATCATGGTGTGGGGAGCGATCTCCTACACTGGCCGTACACCACTGGTGATCGTCGAGGGGACACTGAATAGTGCACGGTACATCCAAACCGTCATCGAACCCATCGTTCTACCATTCCTAGACCGGCAAGGGAACTTGCTGTTCCAACAGGACAATGCACGTCCGCATGTATCCCGTGCCACCCAACGTGCTCTAGAAGGTGTAAGTCAACTACCCTGGCCAGCAAGATCTCCGGATCTGTCCCCCATTGAGCATGTTTGGGACTGGATGAAGCGTCGTCTCACGCGGTCTGCACGTCCAGCACGAACGCTGGTCCAACTGAGGCGCCAGGTGGAAATGGCATGACAAGCCGTTCCACAGGACTACATCCAGCATCTCTACGATCGTCTCCATGGGAGAATAGCAGCCTGCATTGCTGCGAAAGGTGGATATACACTGTACTAGTGCCGACATTGTGCATGCTCTGTTGCCTGTGTCTATGTGCCTGTGGTTCTGTCAGTGTGATCATGTGATGTATCTGACCCCAGGAATGTGTCAATAAAGTTTCCCCTTCCTGGTACAATGAATTCACGGTGTTCTTATTTCAATTTCCAGGAGTGTATATATATATATATATATATATATATATATATATATAATGACTTATATATATATATATATATAAGTCATTAAATAATATATATATATATATATTTAATGACTTTTGAACGCTATTAAGGTAATTACATTGTTTTTTCTCTATCAAAATCTTTCATTTGTCAACTATGCCTATCAGTAGTTAGTGTCTTCAGTAGTTCGTGTAACGAAGATTTTTGTTAGGTACGTTATTCATGAAAGGTATAGGTTATTGTTAGTTAGGGCCATTCTTATGTAGGGATTATTGAAATGTCAGATTGCGTTACGCTAAAAATATAATTTTGTGACATTTCAATTAAACAAATTTACTTTTCCTTGTGACATCCAATTAAACAAATTTACTTTCTCTGACGGACACACGTCCAGATCGTCCGCTCAAAGCTGTTCCATCTCTCTCCCCTCCTCCACCATTGGTAGCTGTTCACATCCAACTGCCCAACACTGCACTAGCGAATATTCCAACAATGAGTCCAACCAGCCACAGATTGCACACAGCGCAGTCAGCGATTTTCATACACAGCACTACATGGCATTACCAACATAAAAACCTTAAACAGCCTACTTACACCTTGTACCATTTTCATACTCTTACCTAACATACGTGAAGTCTTATCTTTATGCACGCATGCCACTGTGGACGGGTTTGACGAAATTGTCTACATAGCCTACAAATTTTATCTGTATTCTGTTTTGGGAGAAGCGCTGCATTAATTCAGTTATCAATTTATTCATTCATTCAGTCAGTCAGTCTTTTTTTCATCGCGTCCTGTATAACCTTCGGGAAAGTGAAACGAGCCAAGGTGTACTTAAAAAAAAAGACAAGATACCGCGTTAAACCATATTGAAAATATGAGAACGAACTCTCTCGCGATGGCACTGTTGTATAAAACATTCTGTGTCTTTCTGCCGCGTCAGTTCAGTGTAAAACCTTAAGCTTTCTTTGAGTACCTCCATCGTTTGACTGCCAAAACCGCTCCTGTGGTGGCCTTATACAGTCCATAGACGGCTTCTGATTGGTTGGTTATTCCACAATACTGCTGCAAATAGTGTCAACGCCTGCGTTGGTTGCGCCTCCGCTTCCGCAGTGGCGTAAACATTACGACGAATATCTCTGCCTCTTGTTTGCACCGAGAGCTCGCCTTCATGCGCCGCTAAGATTACATCCTGTCTTACATTCTCATTTATACAGCCTCTTTAATTACAGAATCCGGGTATGTAGGAGCCTGGGACAAAGCTTTTGTTTCGTCAACGTGTTAAAAATAGCCAGTCACTTTACGGCTTAGTGCTGTTCGTGCTTATGGCAGCCAGATTTAAATTTAATCAAGTAAATTTGGGAGAAAGTTGCTATCCTGGAAAAGCTGCTGCTTCGTCAGTTGTACTAGGTAGCTCCTATTTATCTGCTATTGGTAGCTTAATATTTACTTAATTACTATGGTATTTTTCAAAGAAAATAACACCTCCCTCTGTAAATACTGAGTCCTACTTGCATCAGAACTTACTTAAACAGTTGGCTGTGAATCATTTGTAGGCGAGCTGAGCCGTCATCTCAGCTGTCTCCTAAGTTTGAGGTTGCACCATTGAGTAATATACTTGTAATATCAGTAAACGGTACAGCTTTTGAACCACACTCTAAAGCCGTTGGAAGATATTTATTTGGGTTAAGAATTATAATGGGTCCAGTGCGGATTTTGAGGGACCTCGTAACTTACGTTCTTCCATCCAGAGGTTACTTTCATCCCTGTAACATGATCTGTCGATGAGGCCTTCTGTTTTCTGTTATGAAGCGACGATTCCATTCATAAAATGGAGTAGACATTACCGTCACAACATTTTGGTTTGCCAGGTATAATTTTGTGTTCCACACTGTCAAAGGCTTTGACACGTACACAGAATATAATAAAAGGAGATTTTTTCTTGTGTAGCTCTGACAGGGCTTCATTTGTGAGGTTTTGTACCGCTGTTCTGCTTTTTCTGTGTTGAATCTTCCATGAGAACCAAACTAAGAGATACGTAACAATTGCCGGTTAGTCAGTAATCTACCACAGATCTCTTTACACAGTCATTTTAACTATCTGGAAGGGCTGGACTAGGTCTGAAATTGGAGTGAGTTGCTTTTCTCCAGTTTAATAAGTGAGTAATCCTATCAAGTCAGTACAATATTTTAATATGCTGCTGGAAACACCATAATAGCCAGCAGAACTGGTATTTTGTAGATATGAGGTGAATTTTGTCATTTCCGCAGGGTTGAGTGTTTGAGACTAATGTCTGTTAGTGGTCAATGTAGTGTCTGCGGAATAAAATGTAAGACCTCTGTATTTGTTTGTTTGTTAGTTGGTGCATTTTTGCTGCCACTGCTAGGAAGTAATCATACACTGACAAAAAAATCGCAACACTAAAAAATAATTAATGTAGAGTAATGAAATTTCTGGAATACATTTGTCTACATAACATATTTAACCGAATAACATTGCAAGATCAAGCGCGAGGTAAGCTATTCCAAATGTGAAATGCTGGTACATTAATAACCGATATAACCGCCAGAGTATTTAACGCAAGCATGCAAACGTACATGCATTGTGTTCTACAGGTGCCGGATGAGAGTTTGTGGAATGGAGTTCTACGCCTGCTGCACTTTGTCAGTCAGTAGAGGGACCGTTAATGCTTTTTCTGGATGACGCTGGAGTTGTCGTCCGATGATGTCCCATATGTGCTCCATTGGAGACAGTTCTGGTGATCGATCAGGCGAAGGCAACTTGTCGACTCTCTGCAGATCATGTTAGGTCGCAACAGCGGTACGTGGGCGGGCGTTATCCTGTTGGAAAATACCTCTCGGAATGCTGTTCGTGAGTGGCAGCACAACAGGTCGAATCACCAGACTGAAGTAAAATTTTGCTGTCAGTGTGAGTGGGATAACCACGAGAGTGCTCCTGCTGAGATACGAAATCACAGCATGGACCATAACTCCAGGCGAAGGGCCAGTGTGTCTAGCATCCAGACAGGGTGGTTGCAGGCTCCCAACTGGCCTCCTCCTGATCAACATCCAGTCATCACTGGCACCGCGGCATACCCAGCTTTCATTAGAAAACACAACAGACCCCCACCTTGCCCTCCACTGACCTCTCATTTGACACCACTAGATTAGATTAGATTAGATTTACTTTCATTCCAATTGATCCGTAATGAGGAGGTCCTCCAGGATGTGGAACATGTCAGAAAAACAACAATACATGACAAATATTTACAACTAAAACAAATAAGCTAATGTACCATTCCACAGGTCCCAAGTGGAATGATCGTCATTTTTTAATGAACACTAAGAGTCATTTTACAAATGCTAATGCACTGAATTTAAAATAAAAAAGTTTTTTATTTATTTATAAGGTAATAAACATGTAATACAACTACTGTAATACTTATTTACAATGAACACATTACTGCACTGAAATGGTGCAGAAGTTAGATTATACTTACACACTTCCACACACACACACACACACACAAATTTTCAGTGAACACATTACTGCACTGAAATTGTGCAGAAGTTATGTTGTACTTATATACTAATCAGTTGGTTTTACCAAGAAATTCATCAATGGAGTAGAAGGAGTTGGCCACCAATAAATCCTTCAGGCTTCTCTTAAACTGAATTTCATTGGTTGTTAAGCTTTTTATGGCTGCTGGCAAGTTATTGAAAATGTGTGTTCCTGAATAATGCACACCTTTTTGTACAAGACTAAGTGACTTTAAATCCTTGTGAAGTTTATTCTTATTTCTAGTATCGATTCCATGAATTGAGCTGTTGGTTTGAAAAATTGATATATTTTTAATGACAAATTCCATTAAGGAATAAATATATTGGGAAGCTGTAGTTAGTATCCCTAGTTCCCTAAACAGGCTTCTGCAGGATGTTCTTGAGTTCACACCACATATAATTCTTACTGCACGTTTTTGTGCCCGGAAAACTTTAGCTTGGCTTGATGAATTACCCCAAAAAATAATCCCATATGACATTATGGAATGAAAGTAAGCATAGTATGCCAGCTTTTTCATTTTTATATCCCCTATGTCTGACAAAATTCGCATTACAAACAGAGATTTGTTAAGACGCTTCAGCAGTTCTGTGGTGTGCTCCTCCCAGTTGAATTTATTATCAAGCTGTAATCCCAAGAATTTAACACTGTCCACTTCTTCTATCTTCTTGTCATCGTATGTTAGACATATACTCTTGGGACACCCCTTACAAGTTCTGAACTGCATGTAGTGTGTTTTTTCAAAGTTTAGTGACAAAGAATTGGCTAGGAACCAGTGATTAATGTCCACAAATATTTTATTGGCTGATCTTTCTAAGACTCCACTTGATTTGCTATTTATTGCAATGTTTGTATCATCAGCAAACAAAACAAACTTGGCATCTGGTAATGTTACTGATGAAAGGTCATTGATATACACAAGAAAAAGTAAGGGCCCCAAAATGGAACCTTGTGGGACCCCACATGTAATTAGTTCCCAGTTGGATGATGCCTGATAGCTTGATACATGTCTCTTTCCTAATAACACCCTTTGTTTCCTGCCAGAGATATAAGATTTGAACCATTTTGCAGCATTTCCTGTTACACTGTAATACCCTAGTTTACTTAAAAGGATATTGTGATTTACACAGTCAAATGCCTTTGACAGATCACAAAATATACCAGTTGCCTGCAGTTTTTTGTCTAATGAATTAAGTACTGACTTTGCAAACGGCTTTGGTTTGGAGTCAGTAAAGTGCACGCTACATGACATTTGGCTCGGAGCTGTCCTTGAAGTAACAGATTTGTAACAGTTCGTTGTGTCACTATGGTGCCAGCTGTTGCTCAGGATGCTGCTGCAGATGCAGTACGGTGCGCCAGAGCCGTGCACCGAACACGATGATCTTACCTCTTGGTAATGCCACGTAGTTGTCCGGAGTCCGGTGTTCTTGCGACCGTACTTTCTTATGATCACCACTACCAGCCATCATATACAATGACAACATTACTGCCAGGTCTTTCTGCAGAATCGCAGAAGGAACATCCAGCTTCAGATAGTCCTATTACACGACCTCGTTCAAACTCAGTGAGGTGTTGATAATGGCGTCTTTGTTGCTTTAAAGGCGTTGTTGACTAACATCAGCTCACCACGTCCAATCTCAAAGGTAACTAACGCTTACGACCGTTAGAGCGTGTATTTGAAACAAACCTGATTCGCATGCTCCCACAGGCGCTGCCAGCGTCATTCTGACGCGACTGGCACGGAATTTGAATATGTATCATATTTCAGATGTAGAAACACCGCTATCAACTTTCGTTTACGTCGTACAGTTCCTTCTTTTTTTCCGTCAGTATAGAATTTGGCACCCCAATAATTTGAGTGTGTCATAAATTCTGGCAGAGCTATTCTCTAGGAATTCAGTTCCATTTGGATAGCTATTTAATAGCGGTTTTTTTGTGGTCTTGAGTCCATAGACTGGTTTGATGCAGCTCTCCAAGCTACTCTATCCTGTGCAAGCTTCTTCATCTCCCAGTACCTACTGCAACCTACATCCTTCTGAATCTGTTTAGTGTATTCATCACTTGGTCTCCATCTACGATTTTTACCCTCCACACTGCCCTCCAATGCTAAATTGGTGATCCCATGATGCCTCGGAATATGCCCTACCAACCGATCCCTTCTTCTAGTCAAGTTGTGCCACAAATTTCTCTTCTCTCCAATTCTATTCAATACCTCCTCGTTAGTTATGTGATCTACCCATCTAATCTTCAGCATTCTTCTGTAGCACCACATTTCGAAAGCTTCTACTCTCTTCTTGTCCAAACTATTTATCGTCCATGTTTCACTTCCATACATGGGTACACTCCATACAAATACTTTCAAGCCGGCCGGCGTGGCCGAGCGGTTCTAGGCGCTTTAGTCTGGAACCGCGCGACCGCTTCGGTCGCAGGTTCGACTTCGTGACACTTAAATCAATACTCGATGTTAACAAATTTTTTCTTCTTCAGAAACGCTTTCCTTGCCATTGCCAGTCTACATTTAATATCCTCTCTACTTCGACCATCATCACTTATTTTGCTCCCCAAATAGCAACACTCATTTACTACTTTAAGCGTCTCATTTCCTAATCTAATTCCCTCAGAATCATCCGTCTTAATTCGACTACATTCCATCATCCTCGTTTTGCTTTTGTTGGTGTTCATCTTATATCCTCCTTTCAAGACACGGTCCATTCCGTTCAGCTGCTCTTCCAAGCCCTTTGCTGTCTCTGACAGAATTACAATGTCATCGGCGAACCTCACAGTTTTTATTTCTTCTCCATAGATTTTAATTCCTACTCCGAATTTTTCTTTTGTTTCCTTTACTGCTTGCTCGATTTACATATTGAATAACATCGGGGAAAGGCTAGAATATTGTCTCACTCCCTTTCCAACCACTGCTCCCCTTTCATGCCCCTCGACTCTTATAACTGCCATCTGGTTTCTGTACAAATTGTAAATAGCCTTTCGCTCTCTGAATTTTACCCCTGCCACCTTCAAAATTTGAAAGAGAGTATTCCAGTCAACATTGTCAAAAGCTTTCTTTGAGCGTACAAGTGGTAGAAATGTAGGTGCGCCTTTCCTTAATGTATTTTCTAAGATAAGTCGTAGGGTCAGTATTGCCGCACGTGTTTCAACATTTCTACGGAATCCAAATTGATCTTCCCCGCGGTCGGCTTCTACCAGTTTAGCTATTTAGCTGTTTAATAATATTCCAAATTGTTTTTCACTTATTCTTGGAGTGTTTTGCTTTTTGAGCATAGTAGATGTATCTCATCTTTTTTATATTATAGACAGGAGCATTTTACAATACGGATGGTAGGGTCTAATACAATTTCATCTCTTCACTATAGCTTAAATTCTGAATTAGGTTCTGTTCTCTTTGCCTAGGAGATTGTACTTCAGTCCTTTGCAGTTACTATAAAAAGTCAAGAATACAACCCAACTGATCAGGGAACATATTAGTGTCAAAGATACTCTGCTAGACAAAAAAAGTGAAGTAGCCAGAAGGGGAAGAGGAAGCGAAATGTAATTTTACAAATTGAAAGGGTATACGATGTTATTTCAATGATTACAGAATCGAATCAAATTTACAAAAACTTGGCAGTATGGGCCCACCCCATCTGGCCTGGATGAATGTACTAATTCTGTAAGAAACGGTACCGCAAAGCCTTTGTGCCTTCTCCTGAGGTAACATGACCCACAACAGTTCTAAATGGCCTCTGATATGCCAGATACTGGCACTGGAGTGAAATGGACACCCGAGCTAGAGCTACACATATTCCATCGAGGACAGATCTGGGGATCTTGTTGGCCACGAGGGTATCTCGCAATCAGACGTACAGTTCATAGAGACACATCCACGTATGGAATAGCGTCGTCCTGTCGAGAAAAGGCAACACGATACAGTCGACTGAGAGATAACACATGAGAGCACAGAATGTACCTGACACACCGTTGCGCCACCTTGAGTTCCATTAGTCGCTACAAGCCGTGACCTGAAATCATACCCGACGGTTCACCACAACATGACACCACGCGTAATACTACTTAGTCCCTCCAAGCATTAGAGGAATAGGACGTCTCTCCAGGTCGCAATGATCCTCGCTGTTGACGTTCATCTGGGGAAGTGGAGAGCCGTGATTCGTAACTGAACACAATACGACGCCATTCGCCAGCAGTCGATGTTTCACGGTCACAGCGCCACTCCAAACGCCGCCTGTGTACCGTGCATGGGACGGTAATTCTCTTCACTGGTTCCTGCTAGTCTCCGACCAATGGAGTGGAATTACACAGAATGTTGCATTACTTGTTCTCGGATGGCAGCCGCAGATGCTGAAGGGTTACGATGTGCTTGGTGCACAATATGGTGATCTTCCCTTGTGGTGGTCAGACATGGTAGACAAGACTCCTGCCCTCACATCCCGTGCAATCCAATACGAGGGCAGTTCAATAAGTAATGCATCACATTTTTTTTCTGAAACAGGGGTTGTTTTATTCAGCATTGAAATACACCAGGTTATTCCCCAATCTTTTAGCTACACAACACTGTTTTTCAACGTAATCTCCATTCAGCGCTACGGCCTTACGCCACCTTGAAATGAGGGCCTGTATGCCTGCACGGTACCATTCCACTGGTCGATGTCGGAGCCAACGTCGTACTGCATCAATAACTTCTTAATCATCCGCGTAGTGCCTCCCACGGATTGCGTCCTTCATTGGGCCAAACATATGGAAATCCGTCGGTGCGAAATCAGGGGCTGTAGGGTGCATGAGGAAGAACAGTCCACTGAAGTTTTGTGAGCTCCTCTCGGGTACGAAGACTGGTGTGAGGTCTTGCGTTGTCATGAAGAAGGAGAAGTTCGTTCAGATTTTTGTGCCTACGAACACGCTGAAGTCGTTTCTTCAATTTCTGAAGAGTAGCACAATACACTTCAGAGTTGATCGTTTGACCATGGGGAAGGACATCGAACAGAATAACCCCTTCAGCGTCCCAGAAGACTGTAACCATGACTTTACCGGCTGAGGGTATGGCTTTAAACTTTTTCTTGGTAGGGGAGTGGGTGTGGCGCCACTCCATTGATTGCCGTTTTGTTTCAGGTTCGAAGTGATGAACACATGTTTCATCGCCTGTAACAATCTTTGACAAGAAATTGTCACCCTCAGCCACATGACGAGCAAGCAATTCCGCACAGATGGTTCTCCTTTGCTCTTTATGGTGTTCGGTTAGACAACGAGGGACCCAGCGGGAACAAACCTTTGAATATCCCAACTGGTGAACAATTGTGACAGCACTACCAACAGAGATGTCAAGTTGAGCACTGAGTTGTTTGATGGTGATCCGTCGATCATCTCGAACGAGTGTGTTCGCACGCTCCGCCATTGCAGGAGTCACAGCTGTGCACGGCCGGCCTGCACGCGGGAGATCAGACAGTCTTGCTTGACCTTGCGGCGATGATGACACACGCTTTGCCCAACGACTCACCGTGCTTTTGTCCACTGCCAGATCACCGTAGACATTCTGCAAGCGCCTATGAATATCTGAGATGCCCTGGTTTTCCGCCAAAAGAAACTCGATCACTGCCCGTTTTTTGAAACGCACATCCGTTACAGACGCCATTTTAACAGCTCCGTACAGCGGTGCCACCTGTCGGAAGTCAATGAAACTATACGAGACGAAGCGGGAATGTTTAAAAATATTCCACAAGAAATTTCCGGTTTCTTCAACCAAAATTGGCCGAGAAAAAAAAGTGTTGCATTACTTATTGAACTGCCCTCGTATATGGTCATTGTCACATCCAACAGCCCCACAGATCTAGACATTGTACGATTCGACCAGCCAACCAAACGGAGACCGAAAATGAGGCCGTTTCAACCTCTGTCAGATGGTGATGACGCTGTCTAACACGGGTATGCGTCAAATCCGTGTCCTTCACAGTGATCACTTGACAACTGACGCTGCTCACGCGCCTCATGTACTCTAGCAGGCCTAGTAACAGCAACAAACACGAACAACACTAATGCACTCTGGTGGCCATTCCTCCCGTCACAGAGAACTGCAGCTCGAACAATCTAGCTTTACTCGCCGACGGTGTGTACGCCTACATCCGACATGTCTTCTGGGTTCTTCACATTTTTTGTGGGGCAGCGTACAGTTAAGACTATAGTGAAAGTGAAATGGAGTTGGGTGTGACATGAAGCCAGGCGATTAGATGGTGTACAGGGTGTTACAAAAAGGTACGGCCAAACTTTCAGGAAACATTCCTCACACGCAAAGAAAGAATATATGTTATGTGGACGTGTGTCTGGAAACGCTTACTTTCCATGTTAGAGCTCATTTTATTACTTCTCTTCAAATCACATTAATCATGGAATGGAAACACACAGCAACAGAACGTACCAGCGTGACTTCAAACACTTTGTTACAGGAAATGTTCAAAATGTCCTCCGTTAGCGAGCATACATGCATCCACCCTCCGTCGCATGGAATCCCTGATGCGCTGGTGCAGCCCTGGAGAATGGCGTATTGTATCACAGCCGTCCACAATACGAGCACGAAGATTCTCTACATTTGGTACCGGGGTTGCGTAGACAAGAGCTTTCAAATGCCCCCATAAATGAAAGTCAAGAGGGTTGAGGTCAGGAGAGCGTGGAGGCCATGGAATTGGTCCGCCTCTGCCAATCCATCGGTCACCGAATCTGTTGTTGAGAAGCGTACTAACACTTCGACTGAAATGTGCAGGAGCTCCATCGTGCATGAACCACATGTTGTGTCGTACTTGTAAAGGCACATGTTCTAGCAGCACAGGTAGAGTATCCCGTATGAAATCATGATAACGTGCTCCATTGAGCGTAGGTGGAAGAACATGAGGCCCAATCAAGACATCACCAACAATGCCTGCGCACACGTTCACAGAAAATCTGTGTTGATGACGTGATTGCACAATTGCGTGCGGGTTCTCGTCAGCACACACATGTTGATTGTGAAAATTTACAATTTGATCTCGTTGGAATGAAGCCTCATCCGTAAAGAAAACATTTGCACTCAAATGAGGATTGACACATTGTTGGATGAACCATTCGCAGAAGTGTACACGTGGAGGCCAATCAGCTGCTGATAGTACATGGTACTGAAACAACTGGTCCTCCCGTAGCACTCTCCATACAGTGACGTGGTCAACGTTACCTTGTACAGCAGCAACTTCTCTGACGCTGACATTAGGGTTATCGTCAACTGCACGAAGAATTGCAGGTGTCCTCGTCGTTCTAGGTCTTCCCCAGTCGCGAGTCATAGGCAGGAATGTTCCGTGCTCCCTAAGACGCCGATCAATTGCTTCGAACGTCTTCCCGTCGGGACACCTTCGTTCTGAAAATCTGTCTCGATACAAACGTACCGCGCCGCGGCTATTGCCCCGTGCTAATCCATACATCAAATGGGCATCTGCCAACTCCGCATTTGGAAACATTGCACTGACTGCAAAACCACGTTCGTGATGAACACTTACCTGTTGATCCTACGTACTGATGTGCTTGATGCTAGTACTGTAGAGCAATGAGTCGCATGTCAACACAAGCACCGAAGTCAACATTACCTTCCTTCAATTGGGCCAACTGGCGGTGAGTCGAGGAAGTACAGTACATACTGACGAAACTAAAATGAGCTCTAACATGGAAATTAAGCGTTTCCGGACACATATCCACATAACATATTTTCTTTATTTGTGTGTGAGGAATGTTTCCTGAAAGTTTGGCCGTACCTTTTTGTAACACCCTGTATATACCATAGAAGTTCTCTGGCTTCGAAATAGAAAAAAAAACTTAGAAGACCTAATGGAGGATGGGTGATGATAGCAGGAAACATGCAGGAACAACAATGACGAGTATAGCTGAAGACTGTAATGCATTTAAATGTCTAGAGCAGACCTTTATCTAGCGGTGGATGTCAAATTTGTGATGAACATATATCTTGATTTCGATGGAACTAACATTTTTCATAACGTTTCCAACATCTTTTCGATGCATGACTACAATGCAAAAACACGTTTATACAGGGTGAGCCGGAACTCCAGAAACAAACTTTCAGAGGTGGCAATATCGACCAAGCAAGAAAATAATGTGTGGTAAGCATGAGTCCTACGATCCATAGTTTGGAGCACTTGTACATCTTCGCTACTGTAAGATAAATTTCTTTTACTGGAAGCTCCTTGTTTTCCGTATTCTGGGAAGTGTCCAAAATGGTTCAAATGGCTCTGAGCACCGTGGGACTTAACTGCTGAGGTCATCAGTCCCCTAGAACGTAGAACTACTTAAACCTAACTAACCTAAGGACATCACACACATCCATGCCCGAGGCAGGATTCGAACCTGCGATCGTAGCGGTCGCGCGGTTTCAGACTGTAGCGCGTAGAACCGCTCGGCCACCGCGGCCGGCTAGGAAGTGTTAACATGGATCAAAAAGAAGGAGAAAATGTTCAGTAAACATGAACTCCAAAGTACAAGCCTTAAGAAGAATGAGCACTTGTTCGTCTATTGTACTGTCAAACACATCTCTTCTGCTGAACAACAGCTCATAGCTATTAAGGTAGGCAGTTTAGAGCCGTTCTTGTTTTGATCCATTCTACCATGCAGTAGAACAGATGTGTTTCACAGTATCGAACATGAACAAGTGCTCATAGCTCCTCACGTACGCATTATCGAGCACATGTTTAGGAGACAATTTTTTCTTGTATAGGTTCATTCTACCACGTCTGAAAGTTTGTCGGTGTTCTGCGTCACCCTGTATAGCGATGAGAATGTACAGTATCGCAAGTTTTCCATTAATCGTAAAAGCAACGGTAGTTAACAAATTAGCATGGCACAGCCATCGCACTGAGCAGCTGTTCTACGTGAAGGCCGCTAGCAACGTGTAACGCTCCTGCAGCTGGTACCGCCAGGTAGCAGGTATCACACACGTGTCTACACCGAGAGCTGACTGTGCTCTTATCGGTCACCGTCCCTGCTGCTTGGCGTCTCAGATATCGCGACTTTTCTTTTTGTCGACTACTACACCGCCTAAAACTCGTATGACATCACTCGTCTCAAAAACACTATACCCACACACAGTTCTGGTTACGGCTCAGGAATGTCAGGATAATACAGAGAAATATTGTGATGCAGAACTTCCCGATGATAAGCAAAGTCCTCATAAATTTTATCTGGTGTAAAAACAGCTCTCCGGTGAGAGTAACTCGTCGAATTCGAAATATTTCCTACTTAAACAAATAAAAGTAATATAAATTGTCTATCTTCTTTGATAACGGTGGTTTTCCAGTTCCTTGTCGATGCAGTGGGCCTTGATTTTGTCACCACGCCCTTCAGAGTGTATGGAATGATCGGTATCTCTTTAACAGCAGTTTTCATTTTTTTTTCTTGTACTGTTGTGGCACACTTTGAACTGCGTCGATGCAGAGAGGCAGTTATGTATTGACCTTTACATCTTATCAGCTGTTTTTAATGCTTGCTTGGCGCCAGACAGCTAAATGTAAACCAACTACGATTAACAGTGTGGGATTGGGTACAGATTACACAAAGGGAATGAGGCTAGTACGAAATCACCGCGAAATTTAACCGACAGGAAGAAGATGCTGTGATATGTAATTGATTAGCTTTTCAGAGCGTTTACCCGAGGTTGGCGCCGGTGGCTACACCTACAACGTACTGACACGAGGGAAGTTTCCAGCCGATTTCTCATACACAAATAGCAGTTGACCGGCGTTGCCTGGTGAAACGTTGTTGTGATGCCTCGTGTAAGGAGGAGAAATGCGCACCATGACGTTTCCGACTTTGATAAAGGTTGGATTGTAGACTATCGCGATTGCGGTTTATCGTATCGTGACATTGCTGCTCGCGTTGGTCCATATCCAATGACTGTTCGCAGAATATGGAATCGGTGGGTTCAGGAGGGTAATACGGAACGCTGTGCTGAATCCCAATGGCCTCGTATCACTAGCAGTCGAGATGACAGGCATCTTATCCGCATGGCTGTAACGGATCGTGCAGCCACATCTCGATCCCTGAGTCAACTGATGGGGACTTTTGCAAGACAACAACCATCTGCACGAACAGTTCGACGACTTTTGCAGTAGCATGGACTATCAGCTCGGAGACCATGACTGCGGTTACCCTTGACGCTACATCACAGACAGGAGCGCCTGCGATGGTGTACTCAACGACGAACCTGGGTGCACGAATGGCAAAACGTCATTTTTCGGATGAATCCAGGTTCTGTTTACAGCATCTTGATGGTCGCATCCGTGTTTGGCGACATCGCGGTGAACGCACATTGGAAGCGTGTATTCGTCATCGCCATACTGGCGTATCATCCGGCGTGATGGTATGGGATGCCATTAGTTACACGTCTCAGTCACCTCTTGTTCGCATTGACGGCACTTTGAACAGTGGACGTTACATTTCAGATGTGTTACGTCCCGTGGCTCGTCCCTTGATTCGATCCCTGTGAAACCCTACATTTCAGCAGGATAATGCACAACCGCATGTTTCAGGTCCTATACGGGCCTTTCTGGACACAGAAAATGATCAGCTGCTGCCCTGGCCAGCACATTCTGCAGATCTCCCACCAATTGAAAACGTCTGGTCAATGGTGGCCGAGCAACTGGCTCGTCACAATACGCCAGTCACTACTCTTGATGAACTGTGGTATCGTGTTGAAGCTGCATGGGCAGCTGTTCCTGTACACGCCATCCAAGCTCTGTCTGACTGAATGACCAGGCGTATCAAGGCCGTTACTGCGGCCAGAGGTGGTTGTTTTGGGTACTGATTGCTCAGGATCTATGCAGCCAAATTGCGTGAAAATGTAATCACATGTCAATTCTAGTATAATATATTTGTCCAATGAATACCCGTTTATCATCTGCATTTCTTCTTGGTGTAGCAATTTTAATGGCCAGTAGCGTAACAATTGCCACTCACATGACAGGGTCGGTTTGCCTGATTGGGAAGTAGATTATACATAATTTAGTCTTGTGCGGCCCTGAATGCATTTGCGATAATACATTACAAATGTTTATCGAAATTCTTGCTGAGATTTTAGAAACAGTTGAATGCAGTGGGGCTAATGAACACCGCTGAAACCAAAATTTAAATCAGGAGTTTAAAACAGACACATGGATGTGAGAGTAAAGTCTTATATTTCAGACGTAAGTTAAGATTAACAGAATTCGTACGCTAGAAGTAGACAATGGTGCTTAGTTGGCAGCCTATGAAGCCAATGTACAAAATTACAAGTTTTCGGCGCGACAATATGGTTATCAGACTGACATTAGTTTTAATGCGCGAATATTCCAGCGAGTAGAGCTCTATAACAAGTAAGTAGCGTAGACAAAACGATATAGCTACTCTAATGTCTCTACATATTTAGAACATTACTGCTTCCTTTGTAAAGGTGGCTGGAGTGAAGAGTACTTTTAAGAAGACCAATTAGTCTGTGTTCTTAAGTGGACTAGATAAGCTGAAAAAGAATCATTGCACAGTAAACTGAAGTGATACTTCTCGCCAGTACCAATGGAGTGTTTGTTTTTCACTACTAGGTGATAACCACGGAATTCCCATTCGTTCCCGAAGAGTGCACTACGCCTGTCCCCTGTTCAGGACCACGAAGGTGTGCCACTCGAAAAAGCTGCAAGGCTACCTCTAACCCTACGCTCAGTAGTCACTGGTTAGTTGTTTCTATTGCACTACAAATTAAGATTTTTCCTGATTCACACTCAGAGATAACGTAGGAACAATTACAGGTTATATGTCTCTGTACGAGCTGTTATAGGTGTAAGTTTATCTTAACTCTCCCAGTGGTGGTATTATTTAGGGAACCGAAGAACGGTCCTAGATTCCATATCGTGAACCGGTCCTTGGAAGCACCTATTGAAACGTCCCCTTAGAAAAATTTAGAAATGACAGTGCTGGAAAACCTCTTACGTTATTTGATTTTCGAACACCTGAGCAAAATTCAACGTACTCAAACTGTTTTCTCTTAAGTTATTCTGATCACCACTAAACTGACACACAATATTTTTAGCGCAACGCAATCTGACTTTCCATAATCCCTACAAAAGAATGGCCCTGACTAACAATAACCTATACCTTTCATGAATCACTTACCTCACAAAAATCTTCATTACTCGAACTACTGCAATACAGAGAGCGCCAATACTGCCAGCTAAATAAAAGATTCTAACTACTGGAGGCACTGACTAGTGATAGGCATAGTTAGCAAATGAAAGATTTTGATAGAGGACAAGCAATGTATTTACCTTAATAATGTTCAAAAGTCATCATATATATATCTATCAATTTATGACATCCATCTTTACAAATTTCCTTTTTCTGGCGGACACACGTCCAGGTCGTCTGCTTATAGTAACCTCTCAAGACTCTAGCATCTCTCTCTCCACGTCCACCACTGCTGGCGGCTCACCCCCAACTGAGCAACGCAACGTACTGTTCTCTTCCAACTGCCCAACACTACACAAGCGAATATTCCAACAATGCAAACCAGCCACAGACTTCACACTGCGCACTCAGTGATTTTCATACAGAGCGCTACGTGGCGTTACCAACATAAAAACCTAAACAGCCTACTTACACTATGTGGGTCTTAGCGAATTATTTTATGTTTGCTAGTTGTGCTTTTGAATATTTCTGTTCACTCTCGTTCGTGGTAAACGACGCTTTCAAGGTTTAGATTATCATCCGAGCCTGAAAGCATTTAAAATGAAAAATTCCGTAACATTGTTCCCAATTCCATCTACCCCTGTTCCTAATGTCGACTTCCGGTTGAAACCTGGGTACATCTCTTACATTGACACCTGTATCAGTTGTAAAGTCAAGATTTTCCTCAGTTATATGATGTAAATTGGATTTAAAGACTACATAAAGATATTTAGTGAAGTTACTGAAAATTATTGAGACTTTTGAAAATAACGTAGTCTAATTTGTCTAAATAAGTGTAATAAAAATATAAGGAGCAATTTAATGTTTAAAACAGGTACCTAGGTATTGTCAGCTACTAATTTATATCGTAATATTCACAGATACCGAAAGCATATTGGTATATATATCATGCATTTGTATCAGGGCTACTACATAAGGAAACATGAATTAAAGTTAATCATTGAGGTTCGAATCCTGCCTCGGGCATGGGTGTGTGTGATGTCCTTAGGTTAGTTAGGTTTAAGTAGTTCTAAGTTTTAGGGGACTGATGACCCAAGATGTTAAGTCCCATAGTGCTCAGAGCCATTTAATCATTGAGACAAGAACAACAAAAAATACATTTGTTTCTTTCAGCAGTGGTTGCATCAAAAAATTTTGGTTTCTAGTTGAATTTTTGTTCAGTATCCGCCTGCTGAAATCGTACAAGTATTTTTCTCTGCAAAACATGAAAGTATGGCGTCCAGTTCGACGTTATCTTCTGAGTCGACAAGAGGATGTTCTTCAACATCTTCGGTACTTGAAAAACATGCAGCCTTGCCCTCTGTTCCTCTAACGTGCATTTGATTTTTAGTGGACAGGGTTGTTGAGTTGATGGGCATTCGTTGTCGCGTGACGAGCAGAATTTTTTGTGTCATAAAAATCATCCAGCTTCTTTTTGGGGAGCTGGTCAATAATGAGCTTACTCCTCACTTTTGTTACCCATCAGTTTTTGCACTTTAGCTACCGGCCGTATGTCCATGGATGAGATGGAGATGAAAACATCACTGGGCTGGAAACAGAAGCCGGAGAGGAGTGCAGCATTATCATACGAATATCAAAACAATTGCAAGAAAGAAGCATAGATAGGTACACGATCTACGATATGAATTTCGCCTATGTACAGGGTGTTACGAAACCATTCGTTCAGATGAATATTGTAAACTCCCCACAGAATTATTTTTTTAAATTAGAAACCATGAACCAAGTGTAACCTCCGCACAATAATAATAATTAAATGAATTTTATATATTGTAACCTCTGAACAAAATCGGCTCCCATTTATAATTTCCGTGCAAAAATGCATTCACATTTAATGTAACCACAAAATTCAGTTCCTAAACACCAAAATAATAAAAAAATTCAGTATCCTGGTAAATTTTATGACGACAGCAGCGCTGCGCCTCGGCCCTGTATTCTGAATAAAAAAGGAAAAAATTCTTACCTCAATAAAAACTGCGAATATATCTGCTCTTATGTAGAAATTTTTCAGCACAGCTTCGTGCAATGCTGGCGTATATTTATTTCTGATTCTTGGAAGGAATGATCATGCATTGGAAATATTCTTTAAATTGAAATGAATGCTTTTCTTTGAAAAATTACTTTATATTATAAAAATTATTATTGGGGGCATTTTTTTAAAAAAAAAAAGAAATTAATGACAGTTAATGCAACCACAGAATTATTTTTTTTAAATTAGAAACCATGAACCAAGTGTAACCTCCGCACAATAATAATAATTAAATGAATTTTATATATTGTAACCTCTGAACAAAATTGGCTCCCATTTATAATCTCCGTGCAAAAATGCATTCACATTTAATGTAACCACAAAATTCAATTCCTAAACACCAAAATAATACAAAAATTCAGTATCCTGGTAAATTTTATGACGACAGCAGCGCTGCGCCTCGGCCCTGTATTCTGAATAAAAAAAGGAAAAAATTCTTACCTCAATAAAAACTGCGAATATATCTGCTCTTATGTAGAAATTTTTCGGCACAGCTTCGTGCAATACTGGCGTATATTTTTTTCTGATTCTTGGAAGGAATGATCATGCATTGAAAATATTCTTTAAATTGAAATGAATGCTTTTCTTTAAAAAATTACTTTATACTATAAAAATTATTATTGGGGCATTTTTTTTAAAGAAATTAATGACAGTTAATATACCTTACTAGATATGCGCAAGGCTGCTTCTTTACCTTCTACAATAATACTCATCCTCGAGAGTCCCGACCAGAGCAGACTGCCGACACGCGCAGGCACGCGCCGACTACAGTCGACTACTGCTGACTCACGCAGACAACTGCATACTACAGAAGACTAATGTCGACTACTGCCGACTAGCGACAAGCAACAACTAACTACATACTACTCTCTGGTCAGAGACTCTGCCATGCCTCGCCCATCGCCGGCAACGCATACGTCTTACAATATAGGAGGCAGAAAACATCCAAATAAATATATCTCGATGAGGAAAATGTGGTCTCTGAAGTCAGCTTGTAATGTTAGGGAACATCTTGTTAGTGGTGTTGACGTAAGCAGTTGTGACGGTATCGCTGCCAGGGAATGCGTACTGATATTCAAACTGCTCTGTGTACGGGTGGTTGGAAACACACCGATCCATTCGCAAGCATCAGCGCTGTGTCACAACAGTGACTTCCTTGTAAACGCACCGATTTAGTCGCAATCGTTACCGCCTTGTGACAACAACTGTGAACAAGGGGCGTATGCAGAAATGGCTGACATGCATTTGGTACACTGCTCTGGGAACGGAAATGGACGAGCTGCAGTGAGAGAGTAGCGACAGTGCTTTCCCAGCTGACGGGTTCCACAACAGCAAACATTCGCACGACTGCATCGCCTACTACGTGAAACAGGCACTTTCCTTGCAAGTATGCATGATACGGGTCGGAATCGAACAATGCGAACTCCGGAAACAGAAGACGAGATTCTGCGACATGTTGAAGACTCTCCGTCTACAAGTACACGACGTAACTGCACACATCCTTGGCGTCAAACATAGCCTTGCGTGGAATGTGATCCACGACCAGCGGCTTCATCCTTTCCATCTTCAGCGTGTGGCAGCACTAGCACCTGACGGGTTTCCTCAACGCGTGCAGGTCGCAACAATGATTTTTATAACAGACTGCCACACACGCCTTATTTCCAGCCGAAGTCCTGTTCAACAAAGAAACTTTGATGACTCAGGAATGCTGTTTCAGTATCCACGGTTCGCAACCGACTTTCATGTTCTGTGATGAAGTGTGGACGTCCAATAACTCGTCGCCCCCTCTTGCACGGCGACGCAGTTGGGGGGTGTTGCTGTCCGCCGCTTCCTGATATGAAGTAAATGTGCTTTTAACAAGTCAGTTTTTCAACTGGTCAAAAAAATGGTTCAAATGGCTCTGAGCACTATGGGACTTAATATCTTAGGTCATCAGTCCCCTAGAACTTAGAACTACTTAAACCTAACTAACCTAAGGACATCACACACATCAATGCCCGAGGCAGGATTCGAACCTGCGACCGTAGCAGTCCTGCGGTTCCGGACTGCAGCGCCTAGAACCGCACGGCCACCACGGCCGGCACTCAACTGGTCAATTTGAACTATGAAGACCTGTTTGTTGCGGGTAACAGTACTTTATTTTGAGATGGCTGAGTCCCCCTCCTTCCCGAATCGAGGCTTAAATGTTTTACTGATCTATGAGTAATTCATATTGGTTGCCATTAGCATAGATAATTAGGATATATACCTGTTTTTCTATTACAAAATCGATTGTACCTTTCCTATCTTGTAGATGAGCGCCTGAAGATGTGATTTGGTATCACGAAACCGGTAGTGTTCCTGTAAAAGCGGTTTACTTCAGAGATATGGTTTACTTCAGCTGCGGTTGCCCTCAATAGAAAACTATTTGTCCGTAGTCGGTCCTTTTTTATTATAGAGTACGCGGTATGAATATAGACTGTTTCAGAGCATTAGCATGTTCAGAATCTCTCAAAAAGATCTCGTTTTACGTACGGTTTCTTATAATAAACTGACAGGAAACTACATATCGGTAGTTAAAGGCTTCCCGTATCTTGATGTTTTTATGTTATAACCTGTGTGCTGCGAAAGTATACCGTTTCAATGCTAAGCGCGACGTTTTTGGTTCAATTTGCCGTAGTTAAATATCAAATAATGACATTTGTAGACACACCGTTACACTATGAAGACAACTGAGGTACGGCTACACGAGTGAAGCGGCATTGTCCAGAGCGCCGTTAACTGTAAAGAGAAAAGTAGCAATTTCGCGTCCAGCTACTTCCAAAAAATTTTTCACCTTTTGTTTCCTAAAAGATTCTGGGTCTTTCATATTAATTTGATAGAAGTATTATCAGCAGTGGTCGATGTTATCTGTTATAAATAATGCATCTGCTCCCATTCTTGTTGCATAGGCCAACGAATGGAATGTTTCCCCAGTGGACAGAAATCTTAACTCTGACTACCGGTATATGTCATAAAGTAAACACAGGTTACACACTGGAAGTTTTTGCTATTACGAAACTTTGTGTATAATGAACACTGAAGACCCAGAGAAACTGGTATAGGCATGCGTATTCAAATACAAAGCCATGAAAACAGGCAGAATACGGCGCTACGGTTGGCAACACCTGTATAAGAAAGCAACTGTCTCGCGCAGTTGTTAGATCGGTTATTGCTGCTACAATGGCAGGTTATCAAGAGTTAAGTGAACTTCGTGTTACACTCGGCCCACGAGCCATGCGACACAGCATCTCCGGGGTAGCGATGAAGTAGAGACTTTCCCCTACGACCATTTCACGAGTATACCGTGAATTTCAGGAATCCGGCAAAACATCAAATCTCCGACATTGCCGAAGCCGGAAAAAGATCCTGCAATAACGGGACCAACGACGACTGAAGAGAGTCGTTCAACGTGTCAGAAGTGCAACCCTTCCACAAATTGCTGCAGATTTCAATGCTGGGCCATCAGCAAGTATCAGCGTGCGATCCATTCAACGGAACATCATCGATATGGGCTTTCGGAGCCGAAGGCTCCCCTCGTGTACCCTTGATGACTGCATGACACAAAGCTTTACGCCTCGCCTGGTCACGTCAACTCCGACATTAGACTGTTGATGACTGGAAACGTGTTGCCGGGTCGGAAGAGTCTCGTTTCAAATTGTATCGAGTGGATGGACTTGTGCGGGTATGTAGACAATCTCATGAATCCATGGACCTTGCATGTCAGCAGGGGACTGTTGAAGCTGGTGGAGGCTCTGTAGTGGTGTGGGGCGTGTGCATTTGATTTAGGACCCCTGATACGTCTAAATACGACTCTGACAGGTGAGACGTACGAAAACATCCTGTCTCATCACCTGCATCCATTCATGTGCATTGTGTATTACAATGGACTTGCGCAATTCCAGCAGGACAATTCGACACCCCACAGGTTCAGAATTGCTACAGAATGGTTCCTGAAACACTCTTCTGAGTTTAAACACTTCCGCTGCCCACCAGACTCCCCAGACATGGACGTTATTGAGCATTTCTGGGATGCCTTGGAACGTGCTGTTCAGAAGAGATCTCCCCTTCCATCCATTCGAATTAATTACAAAAGAAATCGCGATATTGAAATCAGTATAAAGTACGTTACTTTAGAGCGATGGTAATCAAAACGACATCGAGAATATGGATATTATGTAAGCGCAAACTGACGTTAGACAATATACTTCAACTACATTCAGTTTAAAACCTAAAATGGTGTGGAAGTTCAATTGAGATAACGAATAACTCCTAATATTACGTATCTCAGTTCGCTGCACAGCGTTATGGAGTGTTCCTTTCCATCAATTCGCTGTTCAAGCCATCGAAGAAACCAGAATATACTTCGCGATTTTCTCCGCTCTTCTTCCACAATCACAGAGTTAGCGTAGCCATGTTAGGCGCACCCCTTTCGTAAGGAAACTGTGTTATGTAAGCGCTAGATGCATCCGGAGCGGGAAGGAGCACCTGGTCCCCGGCACGATTCCGCCCGGCGGACTTGGGTCGAGGTCCGGTGAGCCGGCCAGTCTTTGGATGGTTTTTAGGCGGTTTTCCATCTGCCTCGGCGAATGCGGGCTGGTTCCCCTTATTCCGCCTCAGCTACACTATGTCGACGATTACTGTGCAAATAAGTTCTCCACGTACGCGTACGCCACCATTACCCTGCCACGCAAACATAGGGCTTACACTGGTCTAGTGTGAGACGTTCCCCGGGGGGTCCACTGGGGGCCTAAACGCACAATAACCTTGGGTTCGGTGTGGGGCGGCGGAGGGGTGAAGTGGACTGCAGTAGTCGTCGTGGGGTTGTGGATCACCGCGGCTGCAGCGGGGACAGAGCCTCTCCGACATTTCTAGGTCCCCGGTCAACATACAACATAACTACAACAAGCGCCAGATGCAACCGAAAACTGCCGCTGGGAGCGCTGTTGTTACAAATCACGATGAAGCGCACGTTCCGTGAGATATAGGAGGCCGTTTCAGAGCATGCGGCAACCACATCAAACACTGCATCTGGCGTAAAAATGAAAAACACCTCCCGTGTGAGGATAGCTTAAGCAGGCTGATTGATTTTCCTGCAGATTTGACGCCTGCTGATGTTGATTTGGGTCCTGACGGGATGGATGGTCAGAGGCGACCAAAGGGAGATCATCAGATTCTGCAGGCCGTTCACGCCCGTAGCAAGTCTGGCCATCGCGAGGTCTTCCGAAAATGAACTTGATGTCCCAGGCGTTTGATGAGTGCGTTATCAGACCGCTGCGCTTCTCGAAGAAAAGGCCCGACAGAAGCGCTTTCACACGAGTGGAATGCCGACGTCGTCACGAAGCCGGCGGGTGTTGTAGCCTCCCGAGAGGTGCAGAGCAAGGCGCAGGGCCCGATCCTGCACTGGCTGGACACGTTGGATGTGAGCCGGAGCAGTGTTGCCCCACACAACGGCAGCATACCCCAGCACCAAGTAGAAGAAGATGACACCACAGTGCTGAGGAAACGTTGACGCCGGGTTGAGGAGCGGATGCAAGGCATGGAGGCAACCCATCGCCTTGTTTCTGATTTTCCAGATGTGGCGTTAAGAGATTAAACATCAATCCAAGGTTACCCCAGATACGTTCTTGACCATCGTGGGTGGGGCCTCCCAATGAAGTGACAAGGCAGCAAGCAGCGCCTATCGGGAGTAGTCGAGCGCCTGGCTCTTGGCAGCTCTCAATTGTGGCGCCACTATGTCGGCCAAGTACCAAGAGCATCATAGGCAAGCTGCAGGTGGCGGCGAAGTATCTCCGCGTTCATGCTCCAGGTGAAGAGCGAGTTGTGACCTTTGGGCCAGCTGGACGCACCCCACCATCTGGAGACGTCGGCTGTGTGCAAGGAGTACAGCAGGGGGCCGCGACTAACGACACAATATCCGCCCCCCCTCTCCCCCGTTGGCTCCTTTTGTACTGGTGGGTCCGCATCTCATGACGCCTAGTGGTCAGTTCGGCATTGCATAGATGTGCCCTGAAACATTTGATCAGGTACTGTAAACTTTCCTTACCATGTCTCGTGCCCACAATGCCTCCAGGCGCCATTCAATCTCGATTGGTAGTCGTCATAATGTTTGGACTCATCAATGTAAATGTTTGGTTCTTTGGGGGAAGAGACCAAACAGCGAGGTCATCGGTCTCATCGGATTAGGGAAGGATGGGAAAGGAAGTCGGCCGTGCCCTTTCAAAGGAACTATCCCGGAATTTGCCAGGAGCGATTTAGGGAAATCACGGAAAACCTAAATCAGGATGGCCGGACGCTGGATTGAACCGTCGTCCTCCCGAATGCGAGTCCAGTGTGCTAACCATGTAAATGTGAAAAGTGAAACTTACAGACGATAAAATTTTTGTTTTGCGAGGTGCCAGGGGGGGAGAAGAGTTTGAGCCTCTTTAGATCTGAAGAATTTTGCATGAGATCGAGCCATGCACTCAGCCCCCTCCTTACCTACCAGCTAATTAATTATGCGCACAACGGTAACAAAAGGAAATGACGGTGGACCCCGCTAGTTGGTAGAATAAGGAGTGCACACTCGCAATAATTTAATAAAAATCGTTATCTACTCAGAGAAAAAAAAGAGAACTATATCATAATAAACAAGAGGAAGTGGGATTCTGCATATATCTACGAAATGATATGCGGATTAAATATTACGATGACATTTATTATACATCAGAACATAAAGGCACATGATTATCGACACAAACAGTAGGTTAAAGGATAGGGTATTCTGAACTATTATGAGAATAAGAGTTGGCTCGAGTACAAGGGGCTCCTACTCCCTTTGATGCAATAGCTTGACGATAATGACTAGAGGTCCTAATCAATCAAATATTAATCTCCCGACTATACAGCAGTATCACAGTTGGTAGTGAGAGTTCAAATGGGATCACATGGAGAAACAAGCATAGTGGACTTGTAGCAAAGCGAGCACGCGTGCTGCTGAGAGATCCATTATAAAAATGATAGGTCCTACAATCCCAGAGCCGCAAAATACTGTACCAGACCAGAAATCTGCAGTACGTCGTCGGTAGGCAGCGTTCTGATGATGTTGGCGCCGACTTCTGCTGTGCAGCAACTCCGTTTCAACCCCTGGCCTTGAAGGCTGTCGGAGAATTCTAAGTTCTGCCGAAAAGGTGCTACTAAGTCGCAAGACCGTCCGACCCCGACGAAAATGCGATCCCGAATCCAATGCGCCCGCGCAACACAAGAGCGAAGCCAACATTGCTCTACTCCCTACTCTCCTCGAAAAACCGCGAATCAGCATTCAGTGCTGATTCCAAAATTCCCCCACACTGTCTCAGAACATCGTTCGCGCCAATAGCGACCGTTCCCTCCAATTTCGAGCAGGGCTTTATGACGTCAACTAGACTTAATTTAAGTTGACCAACCATGCCTCTGCTATGCAGCTGAGGGCACTGAACTTGCCGTTTGACCGGCTGCGAAAACAACATGCTTATACCACCGGCCATCCGGCGCCAGACAGTCGCACCCAGCTGGGCACGATCCGCTAGTATTCTGAGAATCAAGAGGACAATGCAGTCAGTCGGTGCCAGGAGTCTTCGTTCTGGACACGCCGGAACGGTAAACACATAAACTGCAGCGACGCTCAGACGTCTCGCAGGTGGTTTTTCCCCTGCACACAATTAGTCAAACTCGACCGACGTCAGTCGTTCAGCCAGGCACTCAAGTCCATTGTAAGAACTCCTCAGAATTCGGGGAAGTGCACTCCCCCTATCGCCCACCATCGGCGCGTGCACCTGTATGCTTGACGACAGTCAAGGACCATTACCTCAATCAAGTTACGTCCTAACAGTGGCCACTGACAAGGCACGCACGTCGAAGCGCCCTTACCAGGCACTTCGAGGCCAGCCCACACCACATAAATTGGAGCCCACCATCGGCGCGTGCACCTGTATGTTTGACGACAGTCAAGGACCATTACCTCAATCAAGTTACGTCCTAACAGTGGCCACTGACAAGGCACGCACGTCAAAGCGCCCTTACCAGGCACTTCGAGGCCAGCCCACACCACATAAATTGGAGCCCACCATCGGCGCGTGCACCTGTATGTTTGACGACAGTCAAGGACCATTACCTCAATCAAGTTACGTCCTAATAGTGGCCACTGACAAGGCACGCACGTCGAAGCGCCCTTACCAGGCACTTCGAGGCCAGCCCACACCACATAAATTGGAGCCCACCATCGGCGCGTGCACCTGTATGTTTGACGACAGTCAAGGACCATTACCTTAATCAAGTTACGTCCTAACAGTGGCCACTGACAAGGCACGCACGTCGAAGCGCCCTTACCAGGCACTTCGAGGCCAGCCCACACCACATAAATTGGAGCCCACCATCGGCGCGTGCACCTGTATGTTTGACGACAGTCAAGGACCATTACCTCAATCAAGTTACATCCTAACAGTGGCCACTGACAAGGCACGCACGTCGAAGCGCCCTTACCAGGCACTTCGAGGCCAGCCCACACCACATAAATTGGAGCCCACCATCGGCGCGTGCACCTGTATGTTTGACGACAGTCAAGGACCATTACCTCAATCAAGTTACGTCCTAACAGTGGCCACTGACAAGGCACGCACGTCAAAGCGCCCTTACCAGGCACTTCGAGGCCAGCCCACACCACATAAATTGGAGCCCACCATCGGCGCGTGCACCTGTATGTTTGACGACAGTCAAGGACCATTACCTCAATCAAGTTACGTCCTAATAGTGGCCACTGACAAGGCACGCACGTCGAAGCGCCCTTACCAGGCACTTCGAGGCCAGCCCACACCACATAAATTGGAGCCCACCATCGGCGCGTGCACCTGTATGTTTGACGACAGTCAAGGACCATTACCTTAATCAAGTTACGTCCTAACAGTGGCCACTGACAAGGCACGCACGTCGAAGCGCCCTTACCAGGCACTTCGAGGCCAGCCCACACCACATAAATTGGAGCCCACCATCGGCGCGTGCACCTGTATGTTTGACGACAGTCAAGGACCATTACCTCAATCAAGTTACATCCTAACAGTGGCCACTGACAAGGCACGCACGTCGAAGCGCCCTTACCAGGCACTTCGAGGCCAGCCCACACCACATAAATTGGAGCCCACCATCGGCGCGTGCACCTGTATGTTTGACGACAGTCAAGGACCATTACCTCAATCAAGTTACGTCCTAACAGTGGCCACTGACAAGGCACGCACGTCGAAGCGCCTTTACCAGGCACTTCGATGCCAGCCCACACCACATAAATTGGATGACAGACGACCGTCGGTCATCTGGCACCAAGCTTGGGCCAATATCAACCAGCCAGCCCTTCCCACGGAAGTTTCAGCGCTATGGTATCGCGTCGTAAACAATTTAATACCCACTAATCATCGCCTGGCGGCCATCCGCCTACGGCCCTCGGCTGCTTGCAGCCGATGTGGTGACGCAGACACCAGAGAGCATTGTCTCTTATGCCCTCACGTCACAGAAGTGTGGGACCTTGCACGTGTGCTATTAGCGCTGATCGGTGGGACTACACCGGACAATGTGTCAATCGACTGGTTCCTTACCACTGATATTCAGACCAATCCCCGAACACGACGTAACGCAATGGCGTGGCTCTTGGGCCACACCATTTTCACGATCTATGACCTTTGCCTCACTGATGCTCTCTCTTTCATGGACTACCCTTGGAACCAGCATCGCCTGGCGAAATCTGACCGGAAATATACCACTACTTTTGCAAGATTTCTTAAAGTTGCAATGGTTCATGGTTATCAAAAGGTGTTCCGGGCTGACTAAGGCCCCTCGTACAAGAATTGCCTGAGTGTACCCCTGGATCTTTGTCACTCGGACTTTCAAACTACCCTTGACTTGCCTATACCCCAGATTTGACATTGGCCTTCTGGGCATCACTAGAGTAGACTGTTCTATGATACTTGGAAATTGTGTGAACCTTGTATGAAAAATTATTGGAAAACACGTAATCTATCTTAGAGGATTATTACTTCGTTAATTCTATGGGCGATGGGATTATCTCGCCAGTTTCGTTTTCATTTGATTGTGCTGCCGTCCCTGTTTTATTTTGCCTTCATTTCTGTCTTTATTTATTTATTTCTTTTTAGTTTCTAAAATCATCACTTGCTTCACACCTGCAGAGGGAGGTGTGTTTCTGAGTAGAGTGTCGTCGCCCCCTGAGGCATAGCAGAGTATGCCTCCACTTTTATTTTAGGTTTATGGCAATAAGTCTTGCTACTAACAGCACCCTTCTTTACGTGCTGCGTCCACACTAGAGGATGGCGGCATTTTTGGAGAGGAAAAGGTAGGGCTATAGGGGAGGTAGGAGGCCCAAAAAAAAAAATAAATAAAAAAAAACTCCTCAGAATTCGGCGAAGTGCAGTCCCCTACCGGAAATGCAGAGTGCCGCGTCCTCCGATGCTCGCCTCGCACAGGCCACACAGGGAAGTAACCCAACATGCATAGGAATCAAGTGAAAAGTATTTTTGAGCTCTCAGTACAAATACTCTCATTGCAATAACCTTATTCGGTCTGCTACCACTGTGCAATGACGTAGAACACTAATAAAATTGATGAAAATGAGAGGCGACATGCAAAAGAGGGCATGGATCCTCTCAGGTTGACGAAGATATAAATATATTACATAAGAATGAACTCAAAAATTGCGATTGTATTTCCACGTCGGCCGTAGAACAGTTCAGAACAAATGAAAATTTGTGCTGGTTCGGGACGCGAACCTGCATTTCCCGACTGTCGCTAGCAGTTTCCTTAACCACTTTGGCTATCCAAGCACTCTTCCAGGAGTGGCCCAAATCTCCATTTGTCTGGTGTCTACTCTCCCTTGTGCTTGACCTATGTTACCATGACTCCCACAGAGGGTAAGATACTGTTTTCTCTTGTCTTTGCCTTACTATGGCATGAAACACTGTAGTGCCGTATCTGAGACACTTCGTTGGCGATCAATAACGGCATTCAATTAAGAATGAACTGGTAAACTGCGATTATGGTTCCGCATCAGCTGCAGAATATTTCTACAGCTGAATAATCCTGCAGCTGATGCGGGTCCATAATCGCAGTTTACCAGTTCATTCTTAATTGAATGCGGTTATTGATCGCCAACGAAGTGTCTCAGATACGGCACTGCAGTATTTCATGCCGTAGTAAGGCAACGACGATGGAAAACAGTGTCTCGCCCGTTGCAGGTTATCACGTTAGTATACAGCGAGCGCAAGGCAGAGTGGACACCAAGACAAATGTAGATTTGGGCGGCTCCTAGAAGCATGTCCGGATAGTCGAAGTTGTTGCTGGCACACAGTTCAGCGTGTTTGGTCAGAGGTTTAGCTACCCTCTGTAAAAAAAAAAAAAAAATAAATAAAAAATAAATGCATCGATCAACGACGAACTTGAGTGAGTGACATGGGACGTCCGCCCCGAACAATAACGTACGAAATGAGATAGAAAAAATGTGGCTAAGACGACTGCTCACAGCAAGCAGGAAATCTAGGTTCGAGACCTGGTCCAGCACAAATTTTTATTTGTTCTGAAAAATTCTACAGCTGATGTGGAACCATAATGGCAGATCGCGAGTTCATTCTTAACAGAATGTGGCTGTTGAGCTTCAATGCAGTGTGGTTCAAATGGCTCTGAGCACTATGGGACTTAACTTCTGAGGTCATCACTCCCCTAGAAGTTAGAACTACTTAAACCTAACTAACCTACGGACATCACACACATCCATGCCCGAGGCAGGATTCGAATCTGCGACCGTAGCGATCGCGCGGTTCCAGACTGAAGCGCCTAGAACCGCTCGGCCACTCCCAATGCAATGTCTCAGACACTGCACAGCAGTGATACATTACTTCTATTGAAGTTAGGTGAAAGCGTGAAAAGCGTCCTGGCACTATAAGGCCTGTTATGATTCATAGCCGTTGAATCATTATTTTCTTGAAATCATTCTAAATAATTCTTCGCTTATGAAATATTAATGGAAGACCTCACCGAGCATAAAGTTCTTTATGTTTTCGTTTATTGACCATGCAGGTTTCACTGCCTTCTGTACATTATTTTCCAGCCTGAGTAGTGTATCAGATATATCATAGGATTTGATATGTTTATTCTAGATTTATGGTTTATTATTTACCGTCACAATTAAAGTGAAGTGACGATCTATTCCGCAAACATTTGCTGGACGCTATGGTTCTTTTACGCTATAAACCGATCAAAGAGTTTCATAACGTTAAAGATAGTAAAACCACTGCTAAAATTTTATCTGTTTAATTTATACACACCTTGTGAACAGAGATACAGCAAAAATTGACTAATACGCAAATCTATAGATTAGCAAGTATAATAAATAACTTGTAATGCTGTCTTTATTGTTAAAATTGTCATAAAAATCGACAACTATGATGTAGATATAGATGTCGTGATCCTTACAAGCGACTCCAAAACAGGAAATACATGGCTGGTTTCAATTTAGTACATTATTAGTACGAAATGATCGCATTCTTTCAAGATCACAGAATTTTGCCCAACAGTTCTTTTCTGTAGATTTGACGACTTTACACCCTCTGTTGTAGTTTATGGTGCCGGGTAATTCCAACAGTGGAGGCTAGATGATCGAGGATTTCAGACGGAGTACATACAACAACTGTACAATGGGTTGTATCAGACACAACAAATATATAAACATTTACAATTCATTCGTGTGAAACAATGCCGTAAACCAATTAACACTGCAGCCACTTCGCACGGGGCGAATGTTGGCTGACCTAAACACCCTTTCGATCTGCGTCCAGATGGTGACACAGTGTCAAAATTGCGTCCATATCGTTCTGGACGCCCAGTGAAAATTCGCAGGAGTTTGGTGCTGAAGGTAGGACTGAAAATTGCTGATCTACCGACATACCCGTTCGCCGCTGCAAGAGGCTTTTATCGTGTGCATCAGCGTGGAGGTAACGATTATAGAAACTTCAGATCGTGATAAGATTGTTGAACAAATAACGCCGTAATCGCTGTTTTATCAGTAGCCGTGACAGGGCAACGACGTCTGACTTAGACCATGCACTGCAAAGTCAACAAAAGTGTTTACACGGCTGGCTCCGGTAATTAGTAGCACTTAACATCGACAGTGTACGTCCCAGGTAAAATCACGTGGCAGATGCGGAACGCGTGTCCGTCGCTTTGTCTCTCTTGGGTCTAGGCACTGAGAAAATGCAACAGATAGTAAATGATTTCTCTGAAACAAGCGAGAGGGCACTCTCACGACATTTCCTGACTCGACAAGCTCGTGGATACATATTTCGTCGTGCCATGGAAGAGAGCAGTCTCTTTCGGTCATCAACGGTCATATGATACGAGCATTTTTAATTTCGTCAATTTCTACTTTTTACGAGGGATCACATCTTTTGTGGTTGCAACCAGACGCCGATGAGTGCTTCACCAAAGAAATATCGATTATTGCTTTGATGACCATTTGTTAACTCGTTACCTTAGTTTTTGTTGCCTACGACCTTGTAACAATGGTACCACTGGTTTCCGTCGTATTACCGAAATTAAGCGCTGTCGAATTTGGCTCGCACTTGGATGGGTCATCTACCAGGTCTGTCGAGCACTGTTGGCAACCAGTGTGCGCTCATCCTTTGTGAGGCCAATTGAGGAGCTACTCGACTGAAAAGTAGCAGCTCTGGTCACGAAAACTGACGACGGGCGAGAGAGCGGTGTGCTGACCACGTGCCCCTCCATATCCGCATCCAGTGACCCTTATCGTCTGATGATGACACGACGGTCGGTCGGTGCCACTGGGGCTTGCGAGGCGTGTTCGAGCGGAGATTTTTAACTTCTTTTTGTCACTAACAAAAATTATAAAGTTTTAGTTGCAAAGTATTTGTCCGTCAGCAATGCAATATCATCAGTATTCACTCACTTCTTTGCCAAGCGTTTAATGGGGCTACGAAAATAAATAGTGACAATCAGGAGCGAGATATGAAAAAATCAGAATGTTGTGTTAAAACTGTGAGCAAACAAATGACAATTCATCCTGCAGGATGAGTGCCTCGTGAATATGTGTAGATACATGGTTGTTCAGTGACCACATGTCAAATGTCGATTCAGTTCATTGGTATGTACCACTAACATAACAACTTTTCCATGTCAAGTGAATGACTTAGGTAAAAAATCCCAAGATTTTCTTATCTAAAAAATTTTTGGAGCACCATAAAATTAGATCTGCGTCAAAGAAATATGTTTAAAAATTAATCGAGATGGGAATTTTTCCGGTAATAGTTGTGAACGAAATACTTACTCGTTTATGTTCTACCTGTAAAATTTCGATTGTCCGCCTTACTTGCATTACACCTGAAAAGATCTGTTAGCACATCAGCAGTTCTAAACTTCATACTATTGTTAAATCGTTTTCGGAACTTTCTTTTCTGAAAGAAACCCCAGATTATAAGACCTATGCGATATATTATTTTTAGTGTGGATCTTACCGACGGCAAATAGAAGGTATCCTATGCTCTTTATATTCTCGTTTGAAACGCTGCGTCTGTGTTTCACTTAGAAAGTAAAGCAGCTATACACGTGAAAGTTAGTTTGAACACCATAATGCTTTGACAGGTAAGGAAGCAATAATCGTGGTACTCCCTTGCCTTCCTCTGATTTGAGCTCCTGCTGCGCTGGGCAGTTACTGGGGTATCTACAGGTTAACATGAAATCCGAACTACAGAGCACTTTTTTTTAACATATACGCAGTATAGGCACCGCAGCAAATTATTTAAACTGACATATAAAGTTAGTTTAAGATCAAAAGTAGTTCTAACTCAAGACATTTTGATATGTAGTCTGGAAGATACCCCTCACATCCTCAAAGTCGCAACATAGAAAGACAAATTCCTACCAAGGCACAAAATCTAAATTACTTCTTCATCGTCTTTAATATTATTGTTGAAACGCGGTGTTGGCAACATGGTGAACGTAATTCCCCAATAGACACATCGCTGCATTAGTTTCCGTTACAAGATAAAATTCCTTGTCAGGCAAGATTAGAATCGCAGATATGGTTTGTTTTCGCTGTCCTTGCGAGCAGTCCTGATGTCTTTCTGGCTAATTTACGGATACAAGATACACATCTAAGTACGTCTGTGGAGTAGAACTTCTACTAGTACGTACATGAGACTTTTTCGGTGTTACTCAGTCCATTGTGTGTGAGACTGTCATTGGTTGTGTCTGCATTCTTCACATTATACCATGTCTATGCGATTTTTATTCGTTTTGCTTTCAGACAGACTTTTCTCTTCAGTTTCCTATTTCGTGGCCTGCAGTTTGTTTTCCGTACCGTTTCAGTCTCTCCCAAATTTCTACTAATTCAGTACAATATTAGGTACTGCCTATTGGCTTTCGTCTTGGGATCTACGGGCGACAATTGTTTAATGATTTTTCTGATGATACTCGAGCACATGCGTCAGCCACCCGAACTGGCGAAAAATCAGAAAATCGCTAAACAAACGCCGGCCGACGATCCCGACACAAAAGTCAACAGGTAGTATGTCAACAAGTGACAACGAAAACCTGTACAATTTTGTCAGTAAAATACTAGCATCTTCGTAGACTGTGAGAAACGGCCTTGGAGCGAGCCATTCCTTTATTATCAGCTGCGATATCTTTCGCCGCTGATAATACGCTACTGCAAGTGAGGCCTTATCAGTCACGTAGAAATGTAAGCATTATTTAATTTTCAGCACTCCCCTTATCAGAAACAACTTGCTTTCATGATAAAGACCGAAATTTCCATACTATTCGTGGAAACACAATAGTCTTAGGGTCTTCATGTTTATTCTACTTATTTCTATTATAATATCACATCGTGTCAATGATAAGATTGTTGTATGTGGGACACTTTCCTCAGGTTAACAATGAGATCGTTTACTGTCACAGCAATCGCATAAAAGGACAGGATATCTGACCGGAATTACATGACACTCAAGATCCGAACTCTAGACGCATGGGAAACGAGTACAGTATGTGGTATCACAGCTACTGTTATTTACTTACATCCAGTGGAGCTAATACTCGGTGCAACTGTCTGTCGACGGCTCCAACTGCAGCTCTTGTCTTGACCTGTTTCATACCCACTCCTCTATTTCAGCTATACGTCTTTGGAACAAACAAGCCTGCAACCTCCGTCTGATCCTAAATCACGCTGCATCCAATGTGAGATTAAAGCTTTATCTGTCATCATCAGCGTAGCTTCCCTCTCAACATATCCCAGCTGTCTTCATTCTGTTCAATAATGAACCACAGTTTATGTCACGCTGTCAAGACTATCGTTCCTTTACCCAAATCTATTTCTGTTTTTTACTTCCATATCATCTGCTACCAATATTTCGTCTTATTATTTCTCGCTCTGCCCCAGAACAGCCAACGTCTCCAGATTTCGTTCCTTCTGTAGAGCTATCAGGGATTTCCTTTAGTATGCTGTTATTCACGCTCGAAAGGAAGTAATAGTATGACAAAATAATTAACACAATTATTGTAAAATCTATACACCTTATAATAACTGCTTTTGTCTTTTTTGTTATTATTATATAAATTGTTATTGATATTATTATGATGTACATCTCGTTCCCCCTCCCTTGGGATGTCTGGTTAGATGTAAGACAAAACCTGTAGGACGTAATGTTTCCCAGTAAAATAAATCCACGAACGAATATTTAAAAATGTAGCAATGATAAATGAATGTTGATCCCAGCGCTTTATTTCTCTATTAATAAACACTTCTGTAGTTTTCATGCCAGATGGAAACAATGCCCAGGCTCTCTACTATTGACCAGTACGACAATCATGTAGTATTCTTAATTCATAACTCTCTGTAAAAAACCTGTTGTTCCTGGAATCACCCACAATATTTACACAAATACTTTAATACTTTATCTGTCTTCAGAAAATGTATTTCTGCTCGTCAAAATAATCAGCGGCCAGTTGCACAAAAGAAATTTTATTCTGTTACTGGTTTCAGGCATCTAGTGCTCTTCTTCAGAAAATTATTACTATCGCATTATTAGTGAGTATCAAAAGTAAGTAGCTGTATGCAACATATTACTGTAGTCATGTGGATCTTAGTGTCTGTACAAATATGGTATAATGGAACCAAACAACAAGTGCCGACATCATGGCAGAACTGGATCTAATCAGCTAATTAGCTTTTTCCGCGAAGCTTCTTCCGCGTATGCGTTTGACATATATATTGAACGCGCCTCCTCCTCCCCCTCTCTGCGCCCACCTCTTCCTTCCTCTGCCTGTCCAACTCATCCTCCCACCTCTATCTGTCTATCTCCTGTCTCTTCTTCTCCGTCTCTCTCTCTCTCTTCGTCCATTTGCTCCTCCTATCTTCCTGACCATATCTTCCCCCTCTTTCTCTGATCATGTCCTCCTCCTCCTCTCTCTTTCCATCTCTAGTCCTCTTCCTTTTCCACCTGCCCTCTGCCCCTTCTACAAAAACGAGATTGTAATTTTTAGTTGACAGCTGGGCTAATGTTTCTTTAATTCAAATTAACTCACGGGTTAATGTTGAATAACTAAATAAATTATATGCTGCTACTGGTACCGCAGTTCGTACATTCGGGGTCGAACTTCGTACCACCGATTTAGGATGGCGACGTCAATTTCAATGTTGAATAACTAAATAAATTATATGCTGCTCCTGGTACCGCAGTTCGTACATTCGGGGTCGAACTTCGTACCACCGATTTAGGATGGCGACGTCAAGTTCAATGGCTGTTCATGGTTGCAAAAATCTATAAAACTATATTGGGAACAGATGATTTTTGAATAGATTCCAAATATTAGTAGATGCTCTTAATAAGAGAGTAATAGGAGACGCATCCAACCTCTGATCTGAGGGTAAAGTTATGTCAGTCTCAGAGGAAAATGTCTTAAGTACCATGAATCAAATTACAAAATTCACAGACCTATTGTTGCAAAATGCAGATATGCCTAAACCTAATTTGGTATCCAGCGAAATTAAACATGTTGGCAAACACTACATTACCACTGAAGGTCTACCCGTGTTTTCTAGGGCAAGACGGTCAGACCCAAGCGCATGGGAGTGGAAAAACAAGGAGTTAAATTCATGTTAGACGATGGCATCATTAGGCCATATAAATCTGCATGGATAGTCCTTTCCGCATGGTACACCTGAAGGACGGCTCGTTATGTCTATGTGCAGATTACAGACGGTTAAATGAATTAACGATTCCCAACCGTTGTCCTGTACCTCAAATAGAAGATTTTCACTGTATTCCACAAGGCAAAAACATATTTTATAAATTGATCTGTTTGAGGCTTATTATAAGATACCCACTGCCGAAGAAGGTAAGCACAAGACAACTATAATCACACTATTTGGAGTGTATAAATTTAATGTAATGAGTTTCTGGCTGCAGAATGCACCTTCACCATACCTGCGGTTGATTAATGAGGTCATGTTTGGACGACATTTTAATCTCCTCAACCAGAATTGAAGAAAGCCGAGCACAAATCAAACTAGACCTAGACTGATTGTATAATTACAGACTTCGAATCAACATCTCAAAATCATTCTTGGGAATAAATGAAATAGAATGCCTGGGGTACTGGGTAACACCAGAGGGATCCCGACCATTACCTGAGAAAGTTCACGCAGTTTTGGAAACGAATTACCTGGCAAACTCCATGAGCGCCGTATATTTCTTGGAATTAGCGACTACTATCGTTGTCACCATCAAACTCAGGCTGTATTGCATGACTAAGTCAAGAGAGATAAAAGAAAAAGTAACAGACAAATTAAGTGGACTGAGGAAGCGAAGAAAATGTTCGAGAAATGTAAGCATGATATTACAAATGCTGCGTCACTGGTTTTTCCTAATTCGGAGTTACCGTAGCGCTATGCACAGACGCATCAGATGTTGCTTTTGGTTCTGTAATCGAACAACTAGAAAAGGGAAATAGGAAGCCTGTTGCACTCTTTTACAGAAAACGAGTCACTCGCAGCTGGTGCACAGTACTTACGACCGATAATTGTAGGGAATTTATCTTTCTGTAAAAAAGTTTAAGCGTTTATTGGAAGGAGGAAACTTCACAATTTTCACTGACCGTAAGCTACTTTTAAGCAAATCAGTAAACAGACATCTCTCGATAAATGAGATACATTTCACAATTTTCGTCTGATATTCGTCATGTCAGTGCCATGACAATATTGTTGAGGATGCACCATCCAGAGTTGATGAAGTAACAATAATGAACTAAGAGCCAGCTTCAAGATAAAGAATTCCTGAAACTTCAAGTCATATCAACTTCCATCAGAAAAAATACAGTGATACGACACGTCAACTGTAAATATGAGTATCAGACCTTAATATTTCTCAAGATTTTCATTATCAAATATTTTCCATTGTCATGGTTAAGCTCATTCTGGCGTAAAGACTGCAATGAAACTGCTCGCTAGTAAAGTTACTTGGTCAAATTTAAAAAGTGATGTGTACTAAATCCTGTGTTAGATGCCAGAAAGCCAATCTCAGTCGCCACATAAAATCGCAACGCAAAAATTTGTATAACATGATGAATCTACCAGTGTTGTATACTTGGGCCTCATCGGACCTTTGCCTCATTATAATGACATGATTTACTGCTTGGTGGCGACGATGCAGAACAACTGCTTCATTTCACATCCTGGATGGGAGTCATATCACTCGAAGATACAGCTGAAAAAGTAGCTGGATGTTCCATAATTTGGGCGTAGTACATGGAATGAAAATTCAGCACACAATGCTGTATCATCCTCAATGCAATGGCAGAGTTGAGCGACTACATAAAACCTTGAAATTTGCAATCGCGATTCCTAATCGTCGTTTTTCTGTTTTCTGTCTTTCCTTAGTTGCTTCAAAATTCGTGCATGTATATTCCGTCTACGCAACTAACCGAAGGCAGTTTGTTTAACGTCATACGCGTTTCGCTTCTTTTATTTGTGAGGCATCTTCAGTGGCCTGCAATACATGATTAGGCTAGAATCAACTTTTGTAGCACAAATTACGTGATGTGGAATTATCGTTTGGTGTTTCAATTTCCAGTGCTGTTAGCCCATGTATGTGGTCCTGGCTATGTGTTCATTTTCTCAATGTTCCAGTTGGCAGATTGCGTTTTTTCACCTACATTTGACTCAACATATCGCATGCATCTCTTGCACTTAACAGATGAACACAAAATGTAAAGTGATGTATGCGAAGTGTTAAGTCAAATGTGGGCGAATGAACGCCGGAAATGGGCCGACTGGAGCATGGAGAATAATGAACACATCTCCAGGACCACACACATGGGCTAACAGCGCTGAAAATCGTAACACCGAACGATAATTTCACATCATGAAATTTGTGGTACAGAAGTTTATTCTCATCTAAAAAAACAAGACAAAATGTAACATGACAAAATGTAACATAGTAACATGTTGTAACTACCAGACAATACATTTAATATATGTATAAAAAGAAACGTTATTACTTGCTACTGAAAATGCTTCACAAATAAAAGAAGCGAAACTCGTATGGCAATAAACAAACTGCCTTCAATTGGTTGCATGGACGGAATATACCTCCACGACTCATTATATTCCTAAACTGGGCAGAAACCCTAACAATTGTTTTGTTATCCTGCATCCATTTAGGAGTATCTGAGCTGTTTCTTTGGTGACTCTTTACTGTGCTCATGCAGTATCTTTCGATTTGCAGAAACGCTTGCTAAAATTGTACTTCAAGAAAGTAGCATATTGCTTAGAAGAGTTTCCGTTCCTTTCGACTCCTCTGCCAGTAAGATTGTTTGACCACATTTTCGAGAAGCCGTCACGCCATCTTTCTATAAATACTAGACGGTGCCGCTTCCCTTTACGTTCCCTTTGTGACACAACTTGAATTCACTAAAATTATGGTCGCTAATGCTTACGATTTGTAATCGTTCTTTAAACCCTTATTGCTTCACTTCCTTTTGTATGGACGCGAGCTCAGTTTTCATTTACTGTATTTCCCATTATATTCTTTTATGTGCCTCTTACAAATGCATTTAACGTTTCATCTTTTGCCTCACATGATTTATCCTCTTCTTTCTACCCGTGATCGGAAATATAAAGTGTTCGGACGTGGGGTTTTAATTTAAATTATTCCTAAAATACATTCTTTGAATTTATTCCTTAAACCATCTGAAAACCCATATGTCCTTGTTTTACACTTAGAATTTAATTGTATAATTATTAGTAATTTCGAATCCCTTCCTCTTTACACAAACATCAGATTCTCGTTTGACGGTATCAATTTCCAGTTCCCTGTGGGGGGTGAAAACGGCGACAGAAGGCAGTTACGTTCTGTAGGCAGATAATACGGAAGTTGTCCGATATCACGCTACTGGAGATTGCTCTGTGACCTTATTCCAGAATGTCAGGAAAATGTCAGCCTCTTCAGTGACCTTATTTGCGAAAATAGCTTCAGTTTTGGTCTCGTACTGGAGCGCTCCGTTAACACCGACAAAAGCTGCGAATTTCCATCTGCATTGCCTTTACAACCCGTTTAAAACCAAGACTTAGTTACATGAGATTAATGCATGAATAGCGATATTACAGTTTAGATCAAAGCTCAGGTCGGTGATCCGGAAGGGTGCACCCGTTAATATCGATAACTGCATAAACTTGGGGCTGTGTCGTGCTCGTTACGCCTCCCAAGTTGCGACATAGCAAACGCTATTCGTGCGTAAACTCGTGTATAAGTATTTGATAAAGTACTGTGCAAAAATAAATTTTTACTTTTCAGCGAGCATGCGACACTGTTAAAGGCGTCGTTTTAAGCAGAATTTTTTAATGTCTAATCACTCATTCAATCTTCCGCGAAATTTCTATCCGTACTACAAAACGCTACTCAATTCATCATCATCATTTAAGACTGATTATGCCTTTCAGCGTTCAGTCAGGAGCATAGCCCCCCTTATACAGTTCCTCCATGATCCCCTATTCAGTGCTAACATTGGTGCCTCTTCTGATGTTAAACCTATTACTTCAAAATCATTCTTAACCGAATCCAAGTACCTTCTCCTCGGTCTGCCCCGACTCCTCCTACCCTCTACTGCTGAATCCATGAGTCTCTTGGGTAACCTTGCTTCTCCCATGCGTGTAACATGACCCCACCATCTAAGCCTGTTCGCCCTGACTGCTACATCTATAGAGTTCATTCCCAGTTTTTCTTTGATTTCCTCATTGTGGACACCCTCCTGCCATTGTTCCCATCTACTAGTACCTGCAATCATCCTAGCTACTTTCATATCCGTAACTTCAACATTGTTGATAAGATAACCTGAATCCACCCAGCTTTCGCTCCCATACAACAACGTTGGTCGAAAGATTGAACGGTGCACAGATAACTTAGTCTTGGTACTGACTTCCTTCTTGCAGAAGAGAGTAGATCGTAGCTGAGCGCTCACTGCATTAGCTTTGCTACACCTCGCTTCCAGTTCTTTCACTATGTTGCCATCCTGTGAAAATATGCATCCTAGTACTTGAAACCGTCCACCTGTTCCAACTTTGTTCCTCCTATTTGGCACTCAATCCGTTTATATTTCTTTCCCACTGACATTACTTTCGTTTTGGAGATGCTAATCTTCATACCATAGTCCTTACATTTCTGATCTAGCTCTGAAATATTACTTTGCAAACTTTCAATCGAATCTGCCATCACAACTAAGTCATCCGCATATGCAAGACTGCTTATTTTGTGTTCACATATCTTAATCTCACCCAGCCAGTCTATTGTTTTCAACATATGATCCATAAATAATATGAACAACAGTGGAGACAGGTTGCAGCCTTGTCTTACCCCTGAAACTACTCTGAACCATGAACTCAATTTACCGTCAACTCTAACTGCTGCCTGACTATCCATGTAAAGACCTTTAATTGCTTGCAAAAGTTTGCCTCCTATTCCATAATCTTGTAGAACAGATTACTCAATTTATTCTTTAAATTTCTACTCTCGTACTGCGTTAAGATGATGTGTCATCGTAGGTTCATTATTATGTAAGTTGAAAGATATATTACGATTAAAGCCTGCAAAAACCCTTGACTGTCACTCAAATTTATTCTCTCATTATATGCCAAATAGCTGTTAACCGCCGTTTCGCTCGCATGTCAGTAGTTACGGTAAGTAAGCTAGTAATTTTACGAAATGTGTCTGTAGACACTGATGTAGAGACGTATGTAAAAAAAATGTATGCAGTGCCAGTATGTAGGTACATGATGAAAGTGTTTCTATTACTTTACTGTATGTCGAACCTGAAAGCATGCACTGTATTTTCCAATTATATTTTTAAAAATGTAGAAGTAGAGCTTTTAGGTGTTGCTCTGGTTTATCTGATACTGGAAGCGACAATTTGGCACCAGAGCAATACATGCCAATAGTTTTTACCTTTCATTTTAACGCATTATAGTGCCAACATTTTTGATCCTCTGTGATGACAAGTTTATGATTAACACAGTCCATTAATAGATCATAATCAAATGCAGCCTCATCGAAAGCCTCCCACGCTCCATGTGTAAAGGTACAACCTTCTTTTTGTCGTACAGCCGTCGATGTGAGTCTTCAAGCATCTTGGAAACTATAAGAGACGCATGACGCTCAGGACCTAAAATGCGACGGGCCTGTGACTGTTCTGTTTTCTGTGTAGCACTTACCGCCGCCTGACGTTCTGCACCCAGGTTTCGGCAGACATGAAACTGCTCTGAGGTTTGCTGAATTCGAGTAACTTTTCGCAGATTGAGCTCTCTTAGAACTATGCGCTAAATCAGATACGTTTGCGAGGCATATTGTAATAGTTTGAAATATCGTTCTCGGTCTTACCGTCCGATTGTATTGTTGCACCTCCACCAAAACTCTCCAGCAATGCCAGGTAGTGTAGCAACTCGATATCACAAACGTCATGCAGAATAGCATTTAATTTTTCAGTGTCACGGAATAATCTATAAACACGAAGAGTAGCTGACCATCGCGGCAAGGTCGTCTCCATTCCACTCACGTACATCTAAAAATGTTAACAATGCCCAAAAAGATACAACTTTTAAAGTAGCCTATGCTTTTCCTCGCCGTTCAAACTGTCTCTATGCCAAATTTCATCAGAATCGGTTCCGCGGTACAGCCCCGAAAACGTAACAGAGTTACTTTACAGACAGAGTTACTTTCGCAATTTTATAATACTCGTGTTAGAATGGATTAAACACGTAGAGGATTGTATAAGCGTTGTACTTATTACATGGAATCGTATTATGTAGAACATATCAAACAATAAAAACATTTTCACAATTAATATGATTAAGTTCCGTCGCTATTCATGGCGGTGCAACTAGGCCTTTGGATTCTGGAGAGCCTAGAACATCATGTAAGGAAGAGTCGGAGCTTCCTAGTACTTCTTCAAAGATAAGACCCAAGAAAAAACATCTACTGGGGACTCTGAATATCAACACACTTATGAAAGTTGGAAAACTAAAACACCTAACGGACACTCTCAATCAACGCAACATACTTATATTAGCTCTTCAAGAAACAAGGTATCTAGACGAAAATGCATTTGAATCAGGTGGATACAGGATCTACAAAGGAAAACCAGCCATTAAAAATTCCAATAATACGACTATATTAGGGACCGCATTTATGGCCAAACAGCAACTTACGGAATCAATAACTAATTTTAGCTCCCCATCAGAACGAATTTCATTTCTGACGTTCAAGTCAGGCAATAAACGCTACACTATTATAAATGCACATGCACCTATTAACCAACATAACAGAACAAATGTCGACAAAGTGTAAGATTTTTGGGAAATGCTTGAACACGAAACATCCATATTACCAAAAGAACACATAAAAATTTTAGTGGGAGACTTTAATGCACAAGTTGGCAAAGAAATAAAATTTAAATCAGTAGTTGGAGATTATCCAGCACATGCAAGAACCAACAGAAATGGGGAAAGACTCATAGATTTTTGTAGACAGTTTAATCTAAAATTAATGTCTACATGTTTCAGGAAACTTGCGAGAAAGAAAAAAACGTGGGTATCACCTAATCCAAATCAAGGTGAATATCAGTTGGACTATGTGGCAATAATGACTCGCAACTACAAGGAAATCTTGGATGTCAGAGTGAGGAAGGGCCTAAACATAGACTCAGAACATTATCTGACAGAAATAAAGACCATGTTCCAACCAAACAAACCTAAACCAAAACCAAGAAGATTTCCAAGAGTAAACACTAAATTTCTCCTGCAAAAGCAGGACAAATTCTGTCATATACTAAACACAAGAAAAATGGATAATTGGGAAGAAATTAAAGAAACAATGATAGAGTCAGTTAAAGAAATGGGACAGCCACGAAGAATACCAAAACACAGATGGTGGAATGAGCTGTGTGATGAAGCAATTGACAATCGACTAAAGGCATGGAAAAAATGGAACAGTAATAAGAAACACGAATACTGGGAAGAGTTTAAAGAAGAAAGGAAAAAGACAGCAAAAATCATCAGATCAGTGAAAAGAAAATATGACAAAGACAGATTAGAAGAAATGGATTCTGATTTCAAAAGGAACAACACTAGAGACTTCTATAAGACTTTCAGACAAGTTTTAACAGGATTCCAGTCACCAAGTTTACATTTTAAAGATAAAAATGGAAAAATGGTTTTAAGCAATAAAGAGAACTGCCAAATCTTAGCTGAATACTTTGAAAATCTATTAAATTGTGAGGAGCCTAATGACAGGTTACAATTTCAAAAACCACAACATGAAAATCCACCGTCGGAACCACCTACAGTAGAAGAAATAGAAAAGATTATCAAAGCATTGAAGAATAACAAAGCACCAGGTGAGGATGGGATAGTGGCATAAATGTGGAAACTAGGGGGCTGATCCGCATGTCAGAAAATTCACAAAGTAATTAAAGACATTTGGACAAAAGGAATCATACCCAGTGACTGGAAACAAGCATTGATCCACCCTCTCCATAAAAAAGGAGATAAAACAGACACCAACAACTACAGGGGCATATCCTTGTTACCAGTGACATACAAAATACTTTCTAAAGCACTTTTAAATAGAATAGAGGAACAAGCAGGACCTAAATAGGAGATTATCAAGCAGGATTTAGAAAAGGTAGATCATGTGCAGAACAGATTCTTAATTTAAAAACAATTTTGAGAGTGAGAGCTATACAAAATAAAAATACAGTAGTTACTTTCGTAGACTTCAAGAAGGCCTACGACTCAGTTGACAGACAAACACTATTCCAGATACTTTATGAATCAGGGATAGATGAAAACACCAGAAGACTTGTTGAACAAACGCTCACAGATACAACATCAAGAATTAAGTTTCAAGGCGAAATTTCTGAACCATTCAAAATCAAAACAGGAGTTCGACAAGGTGACGGACTGTCCCCAATTCTCTTTAACTTGGTTTTAGATAAAGTAGTAAAAACATGGGAAAACACATTAAAAAACAGAGGCACAAAGGGTATAAGCATGGGCCAAGGAAAGAACAAATTTGAAGTAAAATGTTTAGCCTTTGCGGATGATATGGCATTGATAACTGAAAACCGAACAGACGCAACAGTTATGCTTGATATGTTACACGAGATTGCTGAAAAGACTGGGCTAAAAATATCCTACGAAAAAACCGAGTATATAGAACACAAACATAATACAGAAAAGTTTATGAAAACAAAGTATGGAAAAATTAAAAGAGTTGATAGATTCAAATACCTGGGGGAGTGGATCCAAGCCAATGGACTGGATAACACAACAAATAAAGAAAGAATAAAAAAGTTGGAATTTGCGTATAAATTAACACAAAACTACTACAATAAGAAATCAATATCCATACAAGCAAAGATTAAACATTATAATTCAATTATTAGGACACAAGCAACATATGGATCAGAGTGCCTAACATTGAATAAGAAAGGCGAATTAAGAGAACTAGAAAAAAGAGAGAGAAAAATATTAAGAAAAATTCTAGGTCCTGAGAAAAACAAGGAAAACAGGTGGATTAAAAGGAGAAATGAAGACCTATACAAAAATACAGAAAAGATCACAGATACAATGAGGAAGAGACGGCTAAAATTTATGGACATTTAAAAAGAATGGAAGAAACACGGATTACAAAGAAAATTTTTAATTACGTTAGTAAGCTGAAAAACACTGTAGGATGGATAGAAGCAGTAAAGAAAGATGCCAACAAAATAGGTGTTACAGAAGAAATAATACGTGACAGGAATAACTTTAGGCTACTTATAGAAAACGCAAACTATGAAGAAGATGCGCCAAAACCTCGACCCAAGAGAGTGTGGACAGATGAGCAGAGACGAGCAGTTGGCGAGAAAATGAAGAAGTACTGGGAAGAACGGAAGAAAAAGAAACACCATAAGTCTTAAGTTGTATGCGGTCCATTGCTGGCCAAATTCATAATAAATAAAAAAAATGATTAAGTTCTAAAGCCAAAAAGTAAAAGGACTTTTCCAAAGTGTTCCATATTTCGCGCTACATTCTTCAAATCACTAAATATTTGGTACTATACACTTTCTCAAGTAGTCCATGTTCCTCCTCAGCGTTTAAGCTATCTCCATTCCAAATGTTATCGAAATCGGTTCAGTGGGTTAGTCGAAAAAGAGAAACAGACAGAGTTACTTTCACATTTATAACATTAGCATCGATACGGATTATTATTTCTCTTTTAATTAGTGCCATGTATTACATTTTATAGTAAGTGCAGCTTAATATTTTTTGTTATTTTTGCCAAGAAGCAAAATAAAGTTCGTACGTGATATATATATCCCAGTGCGGAAGCGGTGTTATCTGAAGTTTGTTAGTTGTGAATGCTTAATGGTAAAAGAACCCGTGCAGAGAATTTTAATGTAATCGTGCATGTCGAGCTTGTTATTCTTTCTGCTTTATGTATTGTAGAGTTATCGGAAAGGATATATGTGAAGTTCATTGCCAGTACACAGAATCTTCCGAAAAGTAAAAAGAGGGCTACCATCTGTCTACCTCTATATCTATACGCAAACCGCTGTGAAGTGCGTGTCACAGTGTACTTCCCATTGTACCAGTTATTGGGGCTTTTCTCGTACCACTGACGTATGGAGTGCAGGAGGAATTATTGCGTAAACGGCTTTGTGCGTACTGTATTCTTTGCGTTCCCTATGTGAGTGATACGTTGCGGGTTGTAGTACATTGTGAGAGCTTAAAGTTGGTTCTTGAAACTTACTAAGTAGGTAAATAATTTTCGATGACAGTGAGCCACAGTCATGCAATATTTCCTAAGAGAGTAAACCACCATTTGACTGTGTATTATTATATTTATCTTTTGTGCTATCCTGGTTCGCCTTTTATGCCATTATCAAGAGTAATGCTTAAAGTTCTTAGACCATTATTAATTATTATTAATGGTCTAACAGCTTTTAGCATTGAACTTGATAACGGCATAAAAGCCGAAATCTGGATGGCACAAAAGATAAATATGATAATACACAGTCAAGGGGTGGTTTGCTCTTTTAAAAAGTTTACTAAGTAGGCTTTCAAGCGATAGTTAGCGTCTGTCTTCAGACGTTTGCCAGTTTAGTTCTTTCAGCATAGCCATAGTGTTCTCCACGGATCAAATAAATCTGTGACAATTCATGCTGCCTTTCTTACTGTGTGCTGTCCTTCACTATAAACATTCAATGTCCCCTTTCCCGGGTTCCACACAGTTGAGCAATATTCTAAGGTGGCTCTCACAAACGTTTTGTAAGTAACCTCCTTTGAAGACTTACTGTATTTCCCTAGTATTCTGCCAGTGAACCGTAGTCTGCCACCTGTTATTTCTATAACTGATCCTATGTGATCGTTCCATTTCATGTTTCTATAAATTGTTATACTTGTAAGAGGCAATCAGATAAAAACGAGACAGGCTGTCATGTAAAACTTGCACAGTAGATATTGCGGAAACGGAAATTGCCATTGATGTGCGGTTTTCAGAGGATAGAGTGATAGTCGTGGGTGCGTACTGTTAGCCAATAAACGGATTGTAACAATACTTAGAAAGTGTATTCTTGTGCAAACGTTCACTTTTGTTGTATGGGACAATGCCTGCTGACATTAAAAAATTAAAAGTAAGGTAAATTAGAACATGAGTAGTGTTTGTTGCAGGATTCTAGCTCGAGTCGTTTACGAGATATGTTTTGAAAAGTTTCCACACCAACAGTTGTTTGTGCCATTCATCCTGCGTAATTGTTAGGTACGATGCTGTTATGTTTGCTTATAGTCTGCTTGTTTGTTCCTTCAGTGCACTGCGACTTGCTAGTCAGCATATGACAGTATAAGCAGTAGGTACTGAGTGAACAATGGGATTTACCAATGCCGAAACAGCCAACATGGTCATGGAGAGTGTAGGAAGAACACAGTTCGTTCTTGTACGGTATATACAGCAAGATATCCAAAGAGATGTCAACCAAGTCGGCAGTTATTTATCAATCTCTTCAACCAGTAATGTGAAAGTGAGCGTGTAAAATCTATACAACGTAACAGAAGGAAACAAGTGACAACAGAAGATGGGAAAACTTATGTTCTTGCTACTGTTGCAGTTGACTCTCACGTTAGCTCCTGTAGAATCATACGAGGAAGTGACACGAACGAGGCAAGTGTCCTATGCTTTCAGCATCGACGTAGGTTCCATCCCTATCACTTCCCTCTCCATCAAGAGCTGCATAGAAATGATTCCAATAATCGTGTTTACTTATGTAAATGAGCACTAAAGACAGGGTACTCCAGACGTGTAACCGGCCTTTGTGACCGAGCGGTTCTAGGCGCTTCAGTATGGAACAGCGCGACTCCTACGGTCGCATGTTCGAATCCTGCCTCGGGCATGGATGTGTGTGATGTCCTTAGGTTAATTAGGTTTAAGTAAAGTGTACATTCCTTTAGAACTACTGACGGCCTTGGGAGAACGAGTCCTGGCAAAACTCTACCATCTGGTGAGCAAGATGTATGAGACAGGCGAAATACCCTCAGACTTCAAGAAGAATATAATAATTCCAATCCCAAAGAAATCAGGTGTTGACAGATGTGAAAATTACCGAACTATCAGTTTAATAAGCCACAGCTGCAAAATACTAACACAAATTCTTTACAGACGAATGGAAAAACTTGTAGAAGTCAACCTTGGGGAAGATCAATTTGGATTCAGTAGAAATATTGCAACACGTGAGGCAATACTGACCCTACGACTTATCTTAGAAGAAAGATTAAGGAAAGGCAAACCTACGTTTCTAGCATTTGTAGACGCAGAGAAAGCTTTTGACAATGTTGACTGGAATACTCTCTTTCAAATTCTAAATGTGGCAGGGGTAAAATACAGGGAGCGAAAGGCTATTTACAATTTGTACAGTATGTACAAATGTATGGAAGTGAAACACGGACGATAAATAGTTTAGACAAGAAGAGAATAGAAGCTTTCGAAATGTGGTGCTAAAGAAGAATGCTGAAGATTAGATGGGTACATCACATAACTAATGAGGAGGTATTGAACAGAATTGGGGAGAAGAGGAGTTTGTGGCACAACTTGACAAGAAGAAGAGACCAGTTGGTAGGACATGTTCTGAGCCATCAAGGGATCACAAATTTAGCATTGGAGGGCAGCGTGGAGGGTAAAAATCGTAGAGGGAGACCAGAGATGAATACACTAAGCAGATTCAGAAGGATGTAGGCTGCAGTAGGTACTGGGAGATGAAGCAGCTTGCACAGGATAGAGTAGCATGGAGAGCTGCATCAAACCAGTCTCAGGACTGAAGACTACAACAACACAAGTCTAGGGGAGTGATGACCTCAGTCCCATAGTGCCTAGAGCCATTTGAACCACTTTTTTAAAGCGTCGAAACGTCCACTACTGGTCTGTTGAAAACCTCCTTTGGCTTCGTCAGGTGGAACGTCGGTGTCCATGGAGTGTAAACGTGTACTGGGGACAGTGAACTATCAGGCCATAGGCCCGTTTTTCATAGACGGAACACTGAAAGTGCACAAGTATCGCGGCCTGCCTTACACGGGTGCTAGAAGACGTTCCTCTCCAGATCAGGAATAACCTGTGGTACCAACATGATGACTGTCCCGTTCATAGTACACAAAGTTCTACAGCATGTCTTTGCGAATTGTTTCCAAACGGTTGGATCGGATGTAGAGGACCTGTACCAAAATTGGTTCAAATGGCTGTGAGCACTGTGGGACTTAAGTTCTGAGGTCACCAGATCCCTAGAACTTAGAACTAATTAAACATAACTAACCTAAGGACATCACATACACCCATGCCTGAGGCACGATTCGAACCTGCGACCGTAGCAGTCGCGCGGTTCCAGACTGTAGCGTCTAGAAGCGCTCGGTTACCCCGGCCGGCTGGACCTGTACCTTGGCCGGCCCGTTCCCTGGATTCGACGCATGTAAACTTTTTTCTGTGGTCAAAGTTGAAACACGCTGTCTACAAGGACACACCAGCTACACCAGATGATATACAACTACGCATTAGTGCAGCCTGCTCGGACATCTCGGCTGAAATGCTAGCACGTGTGCAGCACCTGTTCCATACCAAACTGAAAGAGTGTATTACCGCTGCCGGTTATGGTCAGTTGTCTCGTTACTCATTAAAATCTACGTAACTAGTGTATGCACTTGTGTTGTTCTTTAGCTTGTATGACCACAGGTATTGTGCAAGTGTTGGTGCGGGAACTTTTCAAAATACGGTATCTCGTAAACGACTCGCACTAGACTCCTGTCATGAATAACGCTGACGTTCTAATTTTCCCTGCTTTAAGTTTGTTAATATCAGTAGGCATTGTTCCATTTAAAAAGTGTATGTTTGTACAAAACATTCACTTTCTAAGTATTATTACTATCTGTTCACTGGCTAAAAACTCGAGCCCCTTACTACCAATCCATTCTGTGAAAACAGCACATCAATAGCGCTTTCCATTTTCCCAATATTTGCGGTGGAAGTTTCATGTGATTCACCCTGCATAACGCGCATGACGCGGGCGTTGGTAACACAGGTAGGTGAGTCTATAGCAATGCCTTCTGTTGGGAATCAGGAAGGAACAGTGCTAACTTTCACCGCTGTGCCATTTGTCTGTTAGATGTGCTTGTCCTGACGTCAGCAAGTCGTGTGTGCGTCCGACTTCACTGTGGACGCCGGGAAAGAGGAGGAGCGAGGAGTAGTGGGTTTTTGACTGTGGAAGGATTATCACGACTTTAAATGCCTGCTGTGTATGGCGAACACAGTACGTCACGTGCCCACGTGTTTGCATGGAATAAACAATTTCCAGAAAGGCTTCATCGTGTCATTTGCCTTTCCGTCATTGCTGTGGTGGATCCTGCCCTCAGAAACGACAGGTGCCGGACTGTGGAAGCTATTCAGCTCATGCTGAGCGTTAGTCACGGTACCGCTCAAGCTATCATGACAGCACATATGAAGTTCCAGAAAATCTGAGGGTTTTCCACATCCTGACAGGAGAACAGCAGTTGAACAGAATGTCATCACTGCAGCACCTGGAATGGAAACACGATGTAGAATATCGTTTCCTGTTCAGTACTAGCGTGAGAGATAAAGCATGGTGTCATCATTTTGAGCCGGGTAACGGTCAGGGCTAACGATAGAAGTACACGGATTCACGACCATGGAAAAACTCCAAATCCGTGCACGGCAGCTCCGGGAAGTCATAATGACCTTTTTCTTTGACTGAAAGCGACCGCTGCTCATTGATTTTCTGGAACATTGCGCTACTTTTAACCCACATCAGTACGTGGAAACTTTGCAAAAATTGAGGCGTGCCATCAAGTCCAAACTGCCAGGAATATTAACGGACGGCACCATTCTCTGGCAGGGTAATGTCCTCCCACGTGTTGCCAAGGTAGTTTCACCTACGCTGCAAGAGTTTCTCCGAGAAGCCATCACACTTCCTCCATACAATCCCGATATCTCCCCATGCTGTTTTAGTATTTTTTGAGTCCTGAAGAAAGACATTCGTGGCCGTCAATTTGCTTCGGACAAAGAGGTGCACGCCTGGGCAGAATCATGGTTACTTCGGCAACCGCAAACATTTTTACATGAAGGCACTGACCGTCTTGTCTTGCAGTGGGATAAATGTATCAACAGTTATGGCGATTATTTCTGAAATAATAAACAGGTTACTTACTTTTTCCATCTGTATAGTTTTCATTTGACGACCCTTCGTTTCTCGAAATTTAAAGCAAGTTGACAGTCTTCGCACCACTTCGGAATCTTACCAAGTTTTGAGGATATTTGTGCAGCATTTTTAGGCAGTGCTTCACCGTGTCTAAGTCACCCTCGTTCTACCGACGGCCTTGTCCAAGACGATGAAGGAGCGGAAAGAGTCTCAGAACTCCCTCTTACCTTTGGAGTGGAAAACTGGTCCTAAAAGGCGGAAGAATCAGCAATGATCAACGGCTTGAGGATGCAGACGGCAGTGGAAACCACCCCATTAAGAACACACAATGTGTACCCCACAAGACATGTGAACTGTAATTGAAAATGTCACAATAATCTCTCCATTGACAAAAAATTACGGATTAGTTCCCAGTTCCCCTTTTTGGGATCTCCGCGAGGGGACTGACCATACATAACCAACAAAAGGGTAATGTCCTACTAGTCGGAGCGTGGAATGTCAGAAGTCCGAATGTGGTAGGGAAGCTATAAAGTCTGAGGACGGAAATACAAAGGCTCAGTCTAGAAATATGGAGGGGGGCACTGAAGTGAGATGGAAAACAGATAAGGATTTCTCGTCAGACGAATGTAGGATAATATCTACAGCAGCAGCAGGAAATGGTAGAAAAGGAGTATGATTCGTTACGAATAGGGAGGTAAGGCAGAGAGTTGTTTCGAGCAATTCATTGTCAGGATTATTATCATCAGAATCGACGTTTCAGTTCAACATCAGTACTAATAGATCAAGTATGCATACCGATGTCAAAAGCAGAAAATGAAGAGATAGAGAAAGTATATGATGATACTGCATGTTCAAAAATGGTTCAAATGGCTCTGAGCACTATGGGACATAACAGCTGAAGTCATCAGTCCCCTAGAACTTAGAACTACTTAAACCTAACCACCCTAAGGACATCACACACATCCATACCCGAGGCAGGATTCGAACCTGCGACCGTAGCAGCAGCGCGGTTCGGGACTGAAGCGCCTAGAACCGCTCGGCCACCGCGACCGGAGATACTGCACGTGTAACATAGTTTCATCTAATAATCGTGGGTGATTGGAAAGTGGTGGTAGGGGAAGGAACATAACAGCGTTATGGGAGCTTGTGGCCTCGGTAGTAAGAATGAGAGAGGAGAAGAACTAACACAGTTCTGCAACTTCAGTTGGTAACAGTGAATACGTTGCTCAAAAATTTCAAGAGGAGGAAGTATACCTGGAAAAGACCTGGAGACACTGGAAAAAACCAGTTGGTTTACAGGATGGTCTGACAGAGGTTCCGAAATCATTTATTGGTTTACAAGGCGTACTAGGTGCATATATAGACTCAGATCACAATTTTATAGTGATCAACAGCAGGCAAAAGATTAAGAGAAGCATCACGATGAATCAACGTGGAAAGAAGTAGGATACTGAAGTACTGAGGAATGATATGTACTTTTGAAGTTTTCTAAGGCTTTCGATACTGCGATTGTGAGTACCACAGTAGGCAGATCAGTTGAAGAGGAATGGACATCTGTAAATAGGACTATCACAGAAGTTGGAGAGAAAAACCTAGGTACAAATACAGGATGCATCAGAAGCAAATGTACGTGCTTAGAAGGGTGACTGTATTCGTGGTGGTAAACAGAAACCTTCATGAGGACATATGCCCTATTCCGAATGGTTTCCGAGATAGTACAAGTTTAATGTAGATTTATGTATTTTGTATATTATTCAGTACATTGTCATTATTTACAACGTACCACAGAGTGTAGATGAATTCGAGACGAACAGTTTGATAAAAGACACTTGTGGTCCATCGAGTCGGGAAACTACCTCAAATTGGTCTACAAAAACTACCTTTGATATAGCGCATGGCATCGCGCGAGATTTTCAACATTCTCTCGCTCTCTTCGCGCTAACTATTAGCCCTAGAGAAAAAATGAATAGGTCTTTCTTCGATTTATCCGAGAAAAACATACGAAACTGAAATTAACGTGTTCTATCTCGCAGACCATTCGGAATAGAGCAATTGTCCATATCAAATTTTTTGTTCAGGATCTTCAACACTATCACCCGTCATGTGCCTTTCCTCCTGACTCACCCTATATACACTATGTGATCAAAAGTATCTGGATACCCGGCTGAAAATTACTTACAACTTCGTGGCGCCCTCCATCAGTAATGCTGGAATTCACTATGGTGTTGGTCCACACTTAGCCTTGATGACAGCTTCCACTCTCGCAGGCATACGTTCAATCAGGTGCTGGAAGGTTTCTTGGGGAATGGCGGCCCATTCTTCACGGAGTGCTGCACTGAATAGAGGTATCGATGTCGGTCGGTGAGGTCTGGAACGAAGTCGGCGTTCCAAAACATCCCAAAGCTATTCTGTAGGATTCAGGTCAGGACTCTGTGCAGGACAGTCCATTACAGGGATGTTATTGTCGTGTAAACACTCCGCTATAGGCCGTGCGTTATGAACAGGTGCTCGATCGTGCTGAAAGATGCAATCGCCATCCCCGAATTGCTCTTCAACAGTGGCAAGCAAGAATGTGCTTAAAACATCAATGTAGGCCTGTGCTGCGATAGTGCCACGCAAAACAACAAGGGGTGCAAGCTCCCTCCACGATAAACCAAACCATACCATAATACCACTGCCTCCGAATTTTACTGTTTTTACTGTTGGCACTACACACGCTGGCAGGTGACGTTCACCTGGCATTCACCCTGTCACATTCTGTGCCGTGATTCATCACTCCACACAACGTTTTTCCTCTGTTCAGTCATCCAATGTTTACGCTCCTTACACCAAGCGAGGCGCCGTTTGGCATTTACCGGCGTGATGTGTGGCTTATGAGCAGCCGCTCGACCATGAAATCCAAGTTTTCTCACATCCCGCCTAACTGTCATAGTACTTGCAGTGGATCCTGATGCAGTATGGAATTCATGTGTGATGGTCTGGATAAATGTCTGCCTATTACGCATTACGACCGTCTTCAACTGTCGGCGGTCTCTGTCAGTCAACAGATGAGGTCGGCCTGTACGCTATTGTACTGCACGTGTCCCTTCACGTTTCCACTTCATTACCACATCGGAAACAGTGGACCTATGCATGTTTAGGAGTGTGGAAATCTCGCGTACTGACGTATGACACAAGTGACACCCAATCACCTGACCACGTTCGAAGTCCGTGAGTTCCGCGGAGCGTCCCATTCTGCTCTCTCACGACGTCTAATGAGTACTGAGGTCGCTGATATGGAGCACCTGGCAGTACAATGCACCCAATATGAAAAACATATGTTTTTGGTGGTGTCTGGATACTTTTGATCACATAGTGTATATCCACTCAAAGACAAAAAAAACGACGCACCGCTAAGGATTATCCGGATGGGACGGAAATCGTTAGATATGATGAACATGTACAAACAAATGATCAGGATTTCAGAAAAAATCTATGATTTATTCAAGAGAAAGAGCTTCACAAACTGGGCAAGTCAATAGCGCTTCAGCCCTCCTCTGGCCGTTATGCATGTAATTATTCGGCTTGGCGATGATTTATAGAATTGTTGGATGTCGTCCTGCGGGGTATCGTATTAAGTTCTGTCCAATTGGCGCGTTACATCGTCAAAATCCAGAGTTGGTTGGAGCGCTCTGCCCATAATGCTCCAAATTTTCTCAGCTGGGGAGAGATCCGGCGACGATGCTGGCCAAGATGGGGTTTGGAAAACATGACGACAAGCGTCAGAAATTCTCGCCGTGTGCAGGCGGGTATTAACTTGCTGAAATGTAAGGCCAGAATGGCTTGCCATGAATGGTAAAAAAACGGAGCGTAGAATACTGTCGACTTGCCGCTGGGCTGTAAGGCTGCCGCGGATGACAACTAAAGAGGTCATGCTATAAAAAGGAATTGTTGTCGGGCCGAATGGCGGGCGAGAGTCAAGTTGGCGTACCACTGCTGTACGGGTTACCTCTAGACTCGCCCTCGCTGGTCACCGGAGCGCAGTTCGAAGCGGGACTCGTCACTGAAGACAGTTCTACGCCAGTCAATGGGATTCCAGGGCGAAGACGAAGAGAGTTTCTACTGCTTGTCTTCGTGCTTGCCTATCCCACCTTTTGCCAGCTAGGTCGTCGGATCTCTCTCCAATGGAGAACGTTTGGAGCATTATGGGTAGGGCATCCCAACAAGCACGGGATTCTGACAATATAACCCGTCAGTTACACTACTGGCCATTACAATTGCTACACCAAGAATAAATGCAATTGATAAACGGATATTCGTTGGTCAATATATTATACTAGAACTGACACGTGACTACATTTTCACGCGATTTTGGGTGCATAGATCCTGATAAATCAGTACCCAGAACAACCAACTCTGGCCGTAATAACGGCCTTGATGCGCCTGAGCATTGAGTCAAACAGAGGGTGGATGGCGTGTACAGGTACAGCTGCCCATGCAGCTTCAACGCGATACCACAGTTCATCAAGAGTAGTGACTGGCGTATTGTGACGAGCCAGTTGCTCGGCCACCATTGACCAGACGTTTTCAATTGGTGAGAGATCTGGAGAATGTGCTGGCCAGGGCAGCAGGCGAACATTTTCTGTATACAGAAAGGCCCGTACAGGACCTGCAACATGCGGTCGTGCATTATCCGGCTGAAATGTAGCGTTTCGCAGGGATCGAATGAAGGGTAGAGCCACGGGTCGTAACACATCTTAAATGTAACGTCCACTGTTCAAAGTGCCGTCAATGCGAACAAGAGGTGACCGAGACGTATAACCAATGGCACCGCATACCATCAACGCCGGGTGATACGCCAGTATGGAGATGACGAATACACGCTTCCAATGTGCGTTCACCGCGTTGTCGCCAAACACAGATGCGACCATCATGATGCTGTAAACAGAACCTGGATTCATCCGAAAAAATGACGTATGGCCATTCGTGCACCCAGGTTCGTCGTTGAGTACACCATCGCAGGCGCTCCTGTCTGTGGTGCAGCGTCAAGGGTAACCGCAGCCATGGTCTCTGAGCTGATAGTCCACGCTGCTGCAAACGTCGTCGAACTGTTCGTGCAGATGGTTGTTGTCTTGCAAACGTCCCCATCTGTTGACTCAGGGATCGAGACGTGGCTGCACGATCCGATACAGCCATGCGGATAAGATGCCTGTCATCTCGACTGCTAGTGATACGAGGCCGTTGGATCCAGCACGGCGTCCCATATTACCCTCCTGAACCCACCGATTCCATATTCTGCTAACAGTCATTGGATCTCGACCAACGCGAGCAGCAATGTCACGATACGATAAACCGCAATCGCGATAGGCTACAATCCGACCTTTATCAAAGTCGGAAACGTGATGGTACGCATTTGTCCTCCTTACACGAGGCATCACAACAACGTTTCACCAGTCAACGCCGGTCAACTGCTGTTTGTGTATGACCAATCGGTTGGAAACGTTCCTCATGTCAGCACGTTGTAGGTGTTGCCACCTTGCTAGTCTTGTGTGAATGCTCTGAAAAGCTAGTCATTTGCATATCACAGCATCTTCTTCCTGTCGGTTAAATTTCGCGTCTGTAGCGCGTCATCTTCGTGGTGTAGCAATTTTAATGGCCAGTAGTGTAGATAGAATTTGGCACGATGTCCCTCACGGGGACATAAAACTCTGTCGACAAATGCCAAATCGAATAACTGAGCTGGCCGTTGTGGCCGAGCGGTTCTCGGCGCTTCAGTCCGGAACCGCGATGCTGCTACGGTCGCAGATTCGAATCCTGCCTCGGGCATGGATGTTTGTACTTTCCTTAGGTTGGTTAGGTTTAAGTAGTTCTAAGTCTAGGGGACTGATGACCTCAGATGTTAAGTCCCATAGTGCTCAGAGCCATTTGAACCATTTTGAATAATTGATTTCGTAAGGGATGGAGGTGGACCAACACGTTATTGATTTGCTCAATTTATGAAGCTCTATGACTTGCATTAATTATCGAACAGTACGCACTAATATTCGTTTCTTCGCTCATCCAGTACAACAACGCTTACTCTTTGTCTCATAAAGTAATTTCAATTCCTGGCGTATCTTTCAGAGATAACTGTTAATTGAACTGGCCTCAAGACTATAAAATTCTTGATTATTATAACTTTCTTTAGTTTTTGCGTCGTCGGTGGATTCAGAGACTATAATAAGAAGTGGTTAAGTCTTTCTAGCCGTATGTCTGCGATGTTTAAATGTACGTCTTCAAGTTTAAACACCATTTCGTACAACATATAATCTTCACGCAAGAGTTCTATTAATTGATTCAGTTGGGGAAATAGTCACAGCATTCCTCATCACCAGCGAGGTAAGACTGAATATAAAGAATATTTTTAAACGTTAGACTATGGTCAGAAATATGTTTCTTGATACTTACTACACATTGAAAGAAAGAGCTTCTGTTTTTATCAAAGGCTTGTAGCGATATTCCCACCAATGAATGATGGTTTTTCCCAGTCATGTGCACAATGTTCCTTGTAACAACAGCTAGCGAGAGCGAGGGGTATGCAACTGTTAATGACTGTGAATATGATTAAGATTATAGATTTAAAAAGAATAAACTGTTATAGTCATCAGTCTTATTCACCCCCCCCCCCCCATGACAGGATCTGTGTACCCCATCTGTCCGTTTCCAAAAATAAATTTCATTAGCATGTGTGAGAACGTTTTATAATGTTTTCATAGTATGTATCAGAGAGGGGATGTGGTAGAGTCCACACAGGACACGGTGGCGGATGCGCAGTGACCACTTTTCGTCCAAAGCGCTGGGTGGGTTCATTCGTTTGTTCGCAAAGGGAGGCCGACAGCGTCTATCACTTTACTTGTAGCTTTATATGGTCAAGTTCATGATAAAGTGCCTATCATTTCGATAACGGTCACTATTATTGTGATATTTACATGGAAGTAAGACCCTGCGCGAAATTCGAGAAAGGTTTCAAAGAAAAATAGGGGTCGCTCTAATTTTGCGTTTGGTGAATATTACATAATATGTAACTGTGTATGAAGTATAGCTAACATATTGAACTTTTCTGTAGACTTGGGTGGAGATCTCTATCTGTCACCGATCTCGGAAAAATTGATCTGACGTAGCACACTCACTTGCGACCGCGCCACGTCAGCGATAAAACAAGAGTGAAATATCCATAACATTCCTCATATTTCATAAACGGTTTGAGACATCAAAATCAGATTTTGGCAGATGATAGCACCCAAAGAGGAGAGTTGTTTGCCATATGGCATATGCGTAACTTCTTTATCTAACGTGTTACTCCACTAACTACAGACTTTTCCGATGGAAGAATTAAGGGCCATCGATAAATGGTGAAATGAGAAACGCTATGGGTTTTGGAACAACATAAGGGATGACGAGGATGTGCTTTTTCATAAGATTAAGACCTTACTGCTCCTCAGTTCCTCTCATAATAAACTTAATAAAACAGTGTTTAGGAATTCTCTCGCAGTTGCGTCTCCTCAACATATTAGTTAAGCAAATTTTAACATGGCAACAAGAGATTTGCTTAACTAATATGTTGAGGAGACGCAACTGCGAGAGAATTCCTCCCGGACTACAAGTCCTAGAGTCATGACCGCAACAAGAGAAATGTGTAGGTTTTACTCAAAATTTGCCACTCTGAAAGTTACAAATTGTCAACACGCCAGGCGAAAGTAAATTACTGCAGTTTCGACGGAATTCTTTTTTAGACACTAACCAAAGCAAAGGTAACAGATCTTTTTGAATAGTCACCATGCAAGCGTGGGCATGGAGGGGTCCCACTTAAGATTTACAAAAAATGCGGGTCTAGGCTTCGGTTTAGAACGGCACCTCCCCTCCAGCGCTCGGCATTTCTCCTACAGCGCCTTCCTGGAACCTCTGCCCCTACCGCTCTCCCCATGTGCGGCCTGCCATCTTCACATCTAGCGGCAACAGTATTCTGGGCGTACTCTGCCAGCCCGATATTTACGTATTGGGGTGTGGGAAGTTTCCTAAAAATTATAATCATGCTGGCAGCCTCACCAGTCCTCGTTGTTCATTCGCGAAGTGGATTCGATCAGGGACAGGCTCGTCTCCCCGTGTGCTGTAAGCGCGTGTTGAAGCGCTCTGTAGTTCAAAACTGTTCCATCTGTTAATGAGCAACGGCCTTGCCGCAGTGGATACACCGGTTCCTGTCAGATCACCGAAGTTAAGCGCTGTCGGGCGTGACAGGCACTTGGATGGGTGACCGTCCGGGCCGCCATGCGCTGCTGCCATTTTTCGGAGTGCACTCAGCCTCGTATGCCAATTGAGGAGCCACTCGACCGAATGGTAGCGGCTCTGGACATAGAAAACCATCATAACGACCGGGAGAGCGGTGTGCTGACCACGTGCCCCTCCTATCTGCATCCTCAGCTGAGCATGACACGGCGGTCGGATGGTTCCGATGGACCACTTGTGGCCTGAAGACGGAGTGCATCTGTTAATGGCAAAAGCAACAAATCAGGAAATACTAGTTTTAGTGATGTTTTTTAGGTAACCTTAAGATCGTGTCTACAGCTGACACACAGTATGTGGATTTTAACTGAACTCAGCTACAAGTGCCCAAAAAAAAAAAAAAAAAAGGAGTTTTCGACATGACAAGTCTGACCATTATTCCCTTCTCAGTGGTACACTCACAATTATATCCTCTTGTCGTAATGCGCCGTTGGCTATTGGCCTCTGGTTTCGCTACATCTCGTTCTCTCTCTGAATTAAATATAATAATTCCAATCCCAAAGAAAGCAGGTGTTGACAGATGTGAAAATTACCGAACTATCAGTTTAATAAGTCACGGCTGCAAAATAGTAACGCGAATTCTTTACAGACGAATGGAGAAAATAGAAGCCGACCTCGGGGAAGATCAGTTTGGATTCTGTAGAAATATTGGAACACGTGAGACAATACTGACCCTACGACTTATCTTAGAATCTAGATTAAGAAAAGGCAAACCTACATTTATAGCATTTGTAGACTTAGAGAAAGCTTTTGACAATGTTGACTGGAATACTCTCTTTCAAATTCCGAAGGTGGCAGGGGTACAATACAGGGAGAGAAAGGCTATTTACAATTTGTACAGAAACCAGATGGCAGTTATAAGAGTCGAGGGGCACGAAAGGGAATCAGTGGTTGGGAAGGGAGTGAGACAGGGTTGTAGCCTCTCCCCAATGTTGTTCAATGTGTATATTGAGCAAGCAGTAAAGGAAACAAAAGAAAAATTCGGAGTTGGAATTAAGATCCATGGAGAAGATATAAAAACTTTGAGGTTCGCTGATGACATTGTAATTCTGTCAGAGACAGCAAAGGACCTGGAAGAGCAGCTGAACGGAATGGACCGTGTCTTGAAAGGAGGATATAAGATGAACACCAACAAAAGCAAAACGATAATAATGGAATGTAGTCGAATTAAATCGGATGATGCTGAGGGAATTAGATTAGGAAATTAGACGCTTAAAGTAGTAAATGAGTTTTTCTATTTGGGGAGCAAAATAAGTGATGATGGTCGAAGTAGAGAGGATATAAAATGTAGACTGGCAATGGCAAGGAAAGCGTTTCTGAAGAAGAGAAATTTGTTAACATCAAGTATAGATTTAAGTGTCAGGAAGTCGTTTCTGAAAGTATTTGTATGGAGTATACCCATGTATGGAAGTGAAACATGAACGATAAATGGTTTGGAAAAGAAGAGAGTAGAAGCTTTCGAAATGTGGTGCTACAGAACAATGCTGAAGATTAGATGGGTATATCACATAAGTAATGAGGAGGTACTGAATATAATTGGGGAGAAGAGGAGTTTGTGTCACAACTTGACTAGAAGAAGGGATCGGTTGGTAGGACACGTTTTGAGGCATGAGGAGAGCTGCATCAAACCAGTCTCAGAACTGAAGACCAGAACAACAACAACATAAAAAGAATGTTCATGAAAGTGTGCCACTGTACATGACCACATATTACCATTTAATCAAAGTACTTTGTAGCCTTTAATCAACAATGTATGATTTTATGTATAGCATTAGGCGGAAGAGCAGTCCAGAAGGCCTACATACCATTGACATTGAGGTCATTGAACCAGACAAAGTCAGCAGGTTCAACTTATACAACAGTGTAGCTTGGTCGGTAGAATCAAAATCTTTTGTGGAATCAACCAGGAAGTATCTCCCACAGAAAAAAAATTGTTTTCTGCTTCACCTTGAAGCCAAAATAAAAGCCTCACAACAAACCATGTGGTCTGAGATGTGTCACTACTCTTTAATACTCAACCATCTTAAAAATATTCAAAATCATTGGTAACAAGGAAATTGCTCTATAACCGTCTACATTATTTGTTACTTTCCTTATATATAGATTTTTTACTTCCGAGTGTATTAACCTGTCTGGCTAAAGCTGCATCTGAACGACATTTTGCACAGGCTGCTTAGTACCACAGTAACACACAGTTCACTGATCTTCATAATGTGACTTCATATTTCATCATAAGTGCCGGCCGGTGTGGCCAAGCGCTTAAAGGCGCTACAGTCTGGAACCGCGTGACCGCTACGGTCGCAGGTTCGAATCCTGCCTCGGGCATGGATGTGTGTGATCTCCTTAGGTTAGGTAGGTTTAAGTAGTTCTAAGTTCTAGGGGACTGATGACCTTAGAAGTTAAGTCCCATGGTGCTCAGAGCCATTTGAACCATTTGATTTTCATCATAAGTATGTAAATTTTGCTCTTCGAAGATTTAGTAACTGTTACGAAATTCTCTTAATTTCCTCTAGCTTTATGGCACATAACACCAGTCTGTTCTGCCTATTTGTCGGTAATAATGAAATTTTGAACCAGTTGGTCAATTATTGACAAGTACTGGTTACTGATATTTTCTACAACTCCGATGGATCATCAACAATTTCATTTCTTCACATAAAGCAGGTAATACACTACACAAAAGATGTAGGGGGAGATGACTTTGGGCGTCTGCCATACTCCATTGAGCAATAATTGAGCACTGGGTACGTTACCATATTATATCTTTGTCTTTCAACATACGCACCAAAAGATCATTACAGTCTTGATAGTTTACATAAAAAGAACTGAAAAGTCAGACAAGTGCCGAAAACAAAGTGGAAACAAACATCAATCCTGAGTGCTTTTCACTCGACTGAGAGCTTCAGTAACGTGTACACCATCCGTGAGCGTTTATCACCTACGCGGCATGCTCCGTATAAGTGTACAGACGTCACACATGTTGCCCTAACTCTTTTGAACAGTGTGTATTGATCAGCCACATTCTACCATGAAACTTCTCTCACATCTGAGCAAATAATTTTAATTTCGTTTTGAGAACACCCTATTCTGTTGGAGTAACGCATTGTTTAAGTCCTTCTGGTGAAATTCCTCAGCAATTTGCAGTACTGCCTGTTGTGAAATTATATTAACATTATGATATAGCTCCCATTTACTCCTATATGATATTCTAATCATATTAATCATTATTGGTACTGAATTTATCCATAATGAATTTTCCAACCTGCAGTGGACTTTGCGCTGATATAGAACTTCCTGGCAGATTAAAACTGTCTGCCGGACCAGGACACGAACCCGGGACCTTTGCATCTCGCTGCCAAGTGATTTACCAACTGTTTAGAATATTCGGACCTGACATTGGTGAGACAGTGGACTCGCATTTGGGAGGAGAGCGATTCGTCACTGTCCGGGCAGGCCGTTCAGAGTTAGCTTGTCCGCATTTCTCGTAAACCTTTTAAGGCTAGTCCCGAGATGGTTCCATTAGAAACGACACAAGCCCTTTCCTTGCCCACGCTTCCCCAGTCTGAACTTGTACATCGTCTCTAATGACGTCGACATGGGTGGGATGTTAAACACTAACTTCCTTCTCTTCCTTCACACTTGTCCATCTCGAGCTACTATTGATGATCATAGGTCATAAGCGCGTGACTGCGTGTGAGATCGCTCTCCAAGTTTTTAAATATTTTTAGGTTCCAGATACATATTTTAACGGTTTTTGTGATAATATTTACTATATAAGTGACTCATTAGTGGTTTCTTCATTCAACTCCGCCTTTCTTGTGTTGTGACCTGATATTTGTGTTTCGTATCGAGCAACTTAACCTCTTACCTGTGTTTACATTCCGCGCTGACCAGTTGCAGCTGTAGCGGCGCATCGAAAGCTAAGTACTAATTAATTGTTTGTGTATAGTGGTTTATTTAGGAACTTTAGTAGTCTTCAACCGGTGTTCTTGCTGTTTTCTGGTGAAATAATTTCAGAAGAAATTTTCGGGAACTGTTTTCAGTTTCGTTACTGTGTCATTAGACGTTTGATTTTCTTTCTGTGTTAGTCTTTTGTTATATTCTCATTTGCTGTTGATTAATACTGTTAATAATAGTAGTTACTTCCCTTGTAGAGTAAATTTGTGATTATTGTAGTCAGTTTTTTAACATCTTATTGTAGTAGCGGAACTTAGATAAAGTAGTTTTCTTGTTTCAATAACTGTAAAATTTTACCTTGAGTTAGAAGTTGGGCTTTGCCGTAGGTTAGTGAGTAGTGGATTGCGGTGTGAGACTTGTTCGAAGTATTTTCACTGGGGGGAATGCAGTGGGGAAGCCAGTGGGCATTCTGGTGAGATCCTCTCCTGGAACTGCAGGTTATGTAGCAAGAGTAAGTTGATAGAGGAGCAAGAGCGTAAGATCTGTGCCCTTCAGGTGCAGTTGAAAAACGCACAGGAGGAGCTAGATAGGATGAGGAGGGAGAAGGGGCTTGGGGAATGGGAGCTGGCTGTGGACAAGAGATTTGCTAGGAGAAGGAGATTTTCAGACAGTTTTACTATTGGTTTTTGCAATAGATATGACAAACTGTCAGAGTCAAGTGGAGAGGACTCTCTAGTAGCTGTAGATGTAGGAAGTATGCAGCAGACCTCAGCAGTTACGGTGGCTAGGACAGTTGCAAAGTCGAAGAGAAAGAAGAAGGTTCTGCTGTTAGGTAGTTCTCATGGTAGAGGTGTAGGCCAGCAGTTGCAGGAAGTGTTGGGGAGTGAGCGTCAGGTCACCAGCATTGTGAAGCCTAATGCAGGATTGGCTCAGGTGACTTAACATAGGGGGGTTATGTAGGGATTTTACTAAAGAGGATCAGGTAGTGATTGTGGGTGGGGCTAGGAATAGTATTGATAGGGATGGGGAGTATGACATAGATGGTGACCTGGAAAAGATAGCCACTCAGACTGGCAACACGAATGTGCATTTCGTGGAACTGTTTCAGCGTCACGATCGGTTTCATCTTAATACAGCCGTCAAGCGCAATAACCTGAGACTTGGGGGTGCGCTGATGACAGAAGGCATGAGTTACATTTCAGTGGTGTCGGTGGAGTCTATCAGCAGGACGGGTTTCACTAGATATGGCCTGCACCTCAACAGGTATGGAAAGGGGAGGTTGGCAAAGCTTATAGGTGACAGTATAGGTGGGGGTGGTGGTTTCACTCATGGGAAAATTTCTGTACTAGCGGGTGTTAGAGCTGCACCTTTTTTAGATTGAAGTCAGCTGATGGGTATTCCTGCTTAAGGGAAGTCTCTCTAACAAAGAAACCACTTTCGAGAAAGCTTAGGTATCCGAGTAATAAGGGAATTAGTATATTTCATCAAAATATACAAGGTATTAGAGATAAAGTTAGTGAACTTCTTATAGATGTTGACTCTGAAATTATTGGTATATCTGAACACATCTTAAATAAGGAGATAATTCAGACACTTCCTTTACCAGGATACAGGTTGGCTGGCAGCTTTTCTAGGAGCTCTTTGCGGTGTGGGGGAGTAGCCATGTATGTGAAAAACGGTATCCCATTTGAGTCAATTGATGTTTCAAAGTATTCCACTGAAAAGGTGTTTGAATGTTGTGCAGGTGTGGTTAAATTTAGTGGAATTAAACTTTTAACTGTTGATATTTATAGATCCCCAGACTCCGGTTTCACAACATTTTTGCTAAAGCTGGAGGAGGTTCTTGATTCACTTTATAGGAAATACAAAAAATTAGTTATAAGTGGTGACTTCAATATTAATTGTATAAGTGATTGTGCAAGGAAAAGGATGCTGGTTGACCTCTTTAATTCATATAATATTATGCAAACCGTATTCTTTCCAACGAGAGTGCAAGGGAACAGTAGAACAACCATAGATAACAGTTTTGTTCATTCCTCATTACTAGAAGGGCATTCTGTTAGCAAAAAGGTGAATGGCCTTTCAGATCATGATGCACAAGTTTTAACTCTAAAAAATTTTTGTGCTGCAACACATGTTAAATATAGTTATCAAATTTTTAGGAAAGCTGATCCAGTTACTGTAGAGACCTTTGTAAACCTTATCAAGGAACAAGAGTGGCAAGATGTTTATAGTGCTGATACAGTAGACGATAAATATAATGCTTTCCTCAAGACTTTTCTCGTGCTCTTTGAAAGTTGTTTTCCGTTAGAACGTTCAAAACAGGGTACTAGCAAAAACAGGCAGCCTGGATGGCTGACTAGAGGGATAAGAATATCTTGTAGAACAAAGTGGCAATTATATCAAAACGCCAGAAACAGTCAAAATCTAAATGCAGCAGCCCATTAAAAACACTATTGTAAGGTGCTTCAAAAAGTTATTAGGAAGGGAAAAAGTATGTGGTATGCAGATAGAATAGCTAAGTCTCAGGATAAAATTAAAACCATATGGTCAGTCGTAAAGGAAGCGGCTGGTCTGCAGAGACAGGTCAAGGATATAGAATCAGTGCGTAGTGGGAATATCCGTGTTACTGATATATCGCATATATGTACAGTATTTAATAATCACTTTCTGAATATAGCAGGTGAACTAAATAGAAACCTAGTCCCAACAGGGAATCATATAGCGCACGTAGAAAAAAGTGTTCCGAGACTGTCACCTGAAATGCTCCTCCATGATACTGACAAGAGGGAGATTGAGTTAATAATTAAATCACTAAAGACCAAGAACTCTCATGAATATGGCGGGGTATCTAGCAGAATACCGAAGTATTGTTCTATGTATGTTAGCCCAGTACTTAGCCATATCTGTAACTTTTCCTTTAGGAGTGGTCGGTTCCCTGACCGATTAAAGTACTCGGTAGTGAAGCCACTTTATAAAAAGGGAGACATTGATAATGTTGACAATTTTAGACCTATTTCTATGCCATCGGTGTTTGCTAAAGTTATCGAGAAGGTTGTATATACAAGGTTACTGGAGCATTTAAATTCACTTAATTTGCTGTCAAATGTTCAGTTTGGTTTTAGAAATGGTTTAACAACTGAAAATGCTATATTCTCTTTTCTCTGTGAGGTTTTGGACGGATTAAATAAAAGGTTGCGAACGCTAGGTGTTTTCTTTGATTTAGCGAAGGCTTTTGACTGTGTTGACCACAAAATATTACTGCAGAAATTGGACCATTATGGAGTAAGAGTAGTAGCTTACAATTGGTTCGCCTCTTACTTTATGAACAGAAAGCAGAAGGTAATTCTCCGCAATATTGAGAGTGGTAGTGATGTTCAGTCCCAATGGGGCACTGTTAAGTGGGGCGTTCCCCAAGGGTCGGTGCTGGGGCCACTGCTGTTTCTTATTTATATAAATGATATGCCTTCTAGTATTACAGGTGATTCAAAAATATTTCTGTTTGCTGATGACACCAGCTTGGTAGCGAAGGATCTTGTGTGTAATATTGAAACATTATCAAATAATGTGGTTCATGAAATAAGTTGGTGGTTTGTGGAAAATAATTTGATGCTAAATCACAGTAAGACTCAGTTTTTACAGTTTCTAACTCACAATTCAACAAGAACCGATATTTTGATCAGACAAAATGGGCATATTATAAGCGAGACGGAACAGCTCAAGTTCCTAGGCGTTCGGATAGATAGTAAGCTGTTGTGGAAAGCCCATGTTCAGGATCTTGTTCAGAAACTAAATGCTGCTTTATTTACCATTAGAACAGTATCTGAAATAAGTGACAGTTCAACACGAAAAGAAGTCTACTTCGCATATTTTCATACGCTTATGTCATATGGTATTATTTTTTGGGGTAATTCTTCTGATTCAAAAAGGGTATTTTTTGCTCAAAAACGGGCTGTTCGAGCTATATGTGGTGTAAGTTCGAGAACCTCTTGTCGACCCCTATTCAATAGTCTGGAAATTCTGACATTGCCCTCACAGTATATATTTTCTTTAATGTCATTTGTTGTTAGAATATTAGCTTATTCCCAAGAGCTAGTATCTTTCACTCAGTTAATACTAGGCAGAAATCAAATCTGCATTTGGAATGCACTTCCTTGACTCTTGTGCAGAAAGGAGTGCACTATTCTGCTGCATCCATTTTCAGTAAGCTATCGCAAGAACTCAAAAATCTTACCAGTAGCCCAAACACTTTTAAGTCTAAACTGAAGAGTTTCCTCACGGCTCACTTCTTCTATTCTGTCGAGGAGCTCCTGGAAGAGCTGAAAAATTAAGCAAATTCCAGTGTTTCATTGTTGATTTTCTTTATTTAAATTTACGAATTGTCGCCTGAATACGTTTCTTATATTTCATTTTATCTGTTTCTACTATCGTGTTATAATTTCATGTATTGACTCGTTCCATGACCATGGAGACTTTTCCTTAATTTGGTCCCACCGAACAATAAATAAATAAATAAAATAAAAATCTTGAAATGAGTGTCTACTCCATCTTGACCGGTCAGTCTCGCTGTGCTGTGAAATGGAAGTAACGCAGCTGCCGCAAAATACACACTCTGAAATGACTCGGCTCTGCCACGAAAATCATTTCTTCAGAGAAGGCGACTATTAGTGAGCGTCACATTTCTTCCCGCTTGTGTGAGAAGTCATGTAACACACAAGTACTCAAAGTGTCTTCGGATCCGTATGTGTCTCAATCACCAAAAAACTGTGCAACTCACAGCAAGTTTTTATATTTTCAGTGAATCTGGAGGTATATCCACAGGACAAACAAAAATTCTTCACTCTTTAGCAAGAATGCCAAAAACACATTCAACGTATTATCTTCTAGCCCTACTGAGACTATATCTGAAAACTCTTTGAAAAGAAATCGTCTCGGTATTAAAGCAGTAAGAAAGGTGATGTAGCGAAATCTTGTACACTAACGATTACATGAGGAAATTAATCACAGCCTTCACAGAACTGCATGCTTTGAGGAAATTTAATTTCATTGTCAATTAATTTCTTATGAAGTAGTCAGTTCTTGAACGCAGATCAATCTGGTGGTCTTCTTTTTGCTCCAACATTAATAAACATAGGTCTGTGGTGGGAATCACACATGGGCAGCAACAATATCGATAAAATGTTTGTGTTGTTATAGTATAGAGACCCGCAGTCAGCTGCCTTGATGACACGTATATGTTTACCATTTGTAACGGTGACACAGATGGGTAAATAAATTAGCTTCCTTTTCAGTAAACCTTTAACTACTACTCCTTGGAGACATTAGGGCACCGAAGACTTACTTTTGAATTACGCCTTTTTGATCTTATTCAGTAAGAGAAGTAAAAGAGAGTCAGGCTGCTCATCATACTGCATGACGGAACCGAAAAATGGCGGCGCGGCAGCAGCGGCAGATCAAAGCGACGTCAGGAGAACCGCTTCTCTTTCCAGTAGCGCCGCGCCGCGCAGCGCTTTGTAAAAGCACGCTGCGCTGCAGAGAAGCGCTTCTCGAGGCTTTCAGATGACTTGCGTGTTCCTCACCTCTACCAATAAACTACCGGGCAAATGGATCAAAGTTAATCGTTGAATCCGAGCCACGTGTCACTTCTGACGAATCTTCACATCATTAAGAACAGAAAGCCATATGAAAGACATACTGAATTATTCTGTGCTGCGACCGGATCGAATTCTGGTTTGCAAGCCCGGCTATTTCCACTTCATTAAACTGGATATCTATTGGGACAGTAGTTGTTCTGGTGCAGCACAGAGCACAGAGACGCGAGACCTACTTAACTATGCAAACATTAGGCATTCAGATCTGTGTGTGGCTTTCAAGTGGAGTGAATAGAGCACGTACCTATTTAGCGCTTTGAACATGTCGCGTTTTGTGACTACAAAACAGCATTTGTGGGTAATGTTCCACTTCTCTTTTCATCTCCAGAAATATGCTTCGGAAAGCCATCGTTTGCTAGTGAAAGCGTAGAGAGAACATGCTGGGCCGGAAACAACGTGCAGAAATTGGTTTCGACGGCTCAAAGACAACGATTTTGAGGTGATAGGTGGCCTCTCTCCAATGTTATTCAATCGATATATTGAGCAAGCAGTAAAGGAAACAAAAGAAAAATTCGGAGTAGGTATTAAAATCCATGGAGAAGAAATAAAAACTTTGAGGTTCGCCGATGACATTGTAATTCTGTCAGAAACAGAAAGGACTTGGAAGAGCAGTTGAACGGAATGGACAGTGTCTTGAAAGGAGGATATAAGATGAACATCAACAAAAGCAAAACGAGGATAATGGAATGTAGTCGAATTAAGTCGGGTGATGCTGAGGGAATTAGATTAGGAAATGGGACACTTAAAGTAGTAAAGGAGGTTTGCTATTTGGGGAGCAAAATAACTGATGATGTTTGAAGTAGAGAGGATATAAAATGTCGACTTGCAATGGCAAAGAAAGCGTTTCTGAAGAAGAGAAATTTGTTAACATCGAGTATAGATTAAATTGTCAGGAAGTCGTTTCTGAAAGTATTTGTATGGAGTGTAGCCATGTATGGAAGTGAAACATAGACGATAAATAGTTTGGACGAGAAGAGAATAGAAGCTTTCGAAATGTGGTGCTAAAGAAGAATGCTGAAGATTAGATGGGTACATCACATAACTAATGAGGAGGTATTGAACAGAATTGGGGAGAAGAGGAGTTTGTGGCACAACTTGACAAGAAGAAGGGATCGGTTGATAGGACATGTTCTGAGGCATCAAGGGATCACAAATTTAGTATTGGTGGGCAGCATGGAGAGTAAAAATCGTAGAGGGAGACCAAGAGATGAATACACTAAGCAGATTAAGATGTAGGCTGCAGTACGTACTGGGAGATGAAGCAGCTTGCACAGGACAGAGTAGCATGGAGAGCTGCATCAAACCAGTCTCAGGACTGAAGACCACAACAAAAACAGACAAAATGCGTCCTGGTCGGTGTGGTGTAGCATGAGCTACAGCAACCGAGTCAAAACGCGAATGCTACACGCTACGAAACAGAGTTACTTCATTTAAATCTTGTACTTAAAGACAAATGCGCGCATTATGCTTAGAGACATGACAAAGTCATTCTGCTTCATGACAGTGCCAAATTGCATGTTGCAAACTCAATTGCGGAAACTATGAATGGACTTCAATGGGATGTCTTACCTCATCCACCATATTCATCAGATATCGCCCCTTCCGATTACCATTTGTTTCGGTCCATGCAACATGGCCTTTCTGAACAACACCTCACATGTTTTAATGATCTCTAAGAGTGGCTTCATGCGTGGATCACCTAAAAGAAACTGAATCTGTTTATTGCGGAGTCTGTTATTTTATTACTCGAAATGCGGGAAAGACTGTAGCTGCCGAAGGGCCCACTGCCACTAATTTATCTTCCACCATTCTATTAAAACAAACAAATGTTTTCTGTCCAACAAACAGTGAGTATTAAATCAAGTAACCTTTAAAAATAAAGGTGTTTCATTAACCTGGACGTTATAACTCGCACCCGAATCTAAATACTCTATCGGCGTCTGGAACTTCATAAATTCGTGTTATCTAACTGAATTCAGTTCGTCGATTATTCATCAAAACATTTAGCCTGTTCATAAGTCGGTTTCCGTTTGTAGACGGGGTGAAAAATTGAAAACTGGTGACCTTAGAGACGCTGTGACTCGTAACTAGCATAACGAGTGTTTCGCGTTGCTTTAATTTGCCGCCCCTGCCAATCTTCTCAAGTTACTAACTGTAGTACACTCGCGTTGCGCAACATCCTGCTTGCAGTCGGTGTTATGCAGTACTGTGTTTGTAGTGGCTCCGAACAATAACGCTCGCAGGCACTAAATCGTTTATATTTTGATAATAGCTCCAGGTCTGACACACACAATATCGTTGTCATATGCAAATCCGTGGAATCAAGAACTCACTAAAGTGCATTAATTTCTTTACCGTATAAATATTTCAAGACGCGATCGGAGTAATAATCCGATAATGATCAGAAATTCAGCCTGCGTGTGGGTTCAGTATTGCTGGAAGACATACATATCAGAAATTGCAATCTCTTCTTTACTTGAATATTGATTCACAATTTATGTTATAAACAATACAACATTTATCAGAAATTTAGCATCTCTGATGATGGTGACCGAGAAAAAAAGCTTAAAAGCAGTGGTACCTGCAGAAAGGTTAGTGATGGTTCAAATGGCTCTAAGCACTATGGGACTTAACATCTGAGGTCATCAGTTCCCCAGACTTAGAACTAATTAAACCTAACTAACCTAAGGACATCACACACATCCACGCCCGAGGCAGGATTCGAACTTGCGACCGCAGTAGCCGCGTAGTTCCAAACTGAAGTGCCTAGAACCGCTCGGTCGCCACGGCCGGCAGAAAGGTTAGTGGTTCGAGTCACTGCAAGAAGCTCAAATTTATTTTCCTTTCATTCTTTTAATTTTTCTAACTTCTCCTGACCAACTGTATTTCAACTAGCTTAACGGCATCTTCTATCTCTCCTACCCTGCACTAATCTTTTCATATACGTCTATTACAACCAGCGTCATGTTTCATGCATTAAATTATCTTTGGCTCCACCTGCAATAATTCTCTACAGTTTTCCGACGAGCGATTTACTGATGACTTATTTAAGCCCCTATTAACATCCCCAGTCTTCTAGTAAGGGTTTTACACAGACACTTCTAATACCCATTGGTGTCCGCAGTCGGTGGTGAAAGGGGGGCGGGGAGAAGCGAATCTGGGCACAGGTTTTCTTTTCTACGCGCGAGCTGTTAGTCCTACCCAAAAGATGAACGGGACCTTTTTATAGTTAAATTTTGTACTGCGATAGGTTTTCGCCGATTACTTGATACAGCGAATACGATGATCTTCTGCAGCCAAAATGACTGCTAACCTTTAGAGAATCGTGGCGAAATAGTTTTCTCGGTCTTTTGTATGTCATTCCCTCATCCAGCACTCACCGAGCTGCAGAAAGGGACCAGTCAAACACCCTGACGCGAAGATTTCTTGCACCATACAAAGGAGATAAGATATAACTGTTAGTCGTTTTAGATATAGTAAGTTTTATGTTCTTCTCAAATTTTGTTCTTCAGGGACGACGTGTTTTCTAGCTAACCGAATAAGTTATATCAGAAGTGGAAATTTTAGAATCTTGATCCGTCTTGAGAAAATTTCTATGGACACCCACATAAATATCCCATTTCGTAGTTTCTCCATCCACGGATTTAATCATTCTACTAGAGCATCAAATTACTATTGCTTCCAGTTTCTTCTCCATTTTCCCCATGCTGCACGGTCCACTTCTACACATTTTCACATTCCAGACGTACAATTTCGGCTGCATTCCACAATTTTGTCTCAGCATTTAATACCGGTACCAGAAGTAATGTTTTATTAAACGAAAATTTCTCTAACTGCGTCAGTCCTTGACTGTGGTGGCATTCTTACGCAATCCATCTTTTGGTGCCTAGATAACAGTTTTCCTGGTACAAAAAGTAAATTTTTTGCTTCCACTCAAAAGGCTGATTATTAATGAAATTTATCAAAATATTTATTGTATATTCTCCAGTTTAAATATTTTACAAAACTACTATTCTCTCATCCATAATTCTTCATTACTTTTGCCTTTTCTTTGTTTATGCTGTACCAGAATTTTTCGCTAAGTGGTTCGTCCACTAGAAAGCCTCTCTTCGTCCGCTCTCATCACTATCATCTGCTGTTCCTTCACTTTTGATTTTGCCCACAAACGTTTTCTCTTTTCTATCGCCACTCCTTCGACAAACAAGTTAAACTACATTGCCTGCAACTCCGCCTTAAACACTTTTTAACTCGAACTTGACTTTCCTCATTTCGCATTTTTAGGTCTCGCGCTTAGTTTTTATCGATGTTGTTGATTACTAACATGATCCACAAAACTACCATACTATCTCATAGTCGTCCATCTTTTGTAGAATCTTACAACACATTCTGATCTCAAAAATAATGAAATATTTCGAACAGAATTGCTTGGTAAGCTGACCACCACGGATTACGGATACATCGGTCATGCGAAACCCAACTCTCACTTTTCGCTCAGGATATCCTGAAAGGCAGGGATCAAGGGAATACCACGGATACAGTATTTCTTGACTTACAAAGAGCATTTCTGTCAGTATCACATCAACGATTATTAATGAATATAACATTATATGTGGTAGCAAACGAAATAATTTACGATTTCTTCGTAGGAAGGACGAAACATGTTATCTTGGATGAAAAGACATCGACAGACGTAGAAATAACTTTAAGTATGCACCACGAAAATGTATTGATGAACGTTATTTGTTTTATACAGGATATCCCACATAAAACCTCGACGACTGACGCCTGAGATTCAAATAACAATGTACTAACTAAAAAAGAATACATTATAGTTAAGTTAAACAAACATGTAGTTACCTGTTTATAAGCGATCCTGGAAGCCATTGGTTCGAGGTATCGCTGATTTCGTGAGATGACGTTATCAGCAACACACTATAGTTCTGCCGGCGTGATATTATTTATTTCTCTAGCTATGTTCCGTTTAATGTCGCCCATAGTGCGAAGATTGTTAGCATACACTTTGCTTTTTAGTGTGCCCCATAAGTAAAACTCACACGATGTTAAGTCCAGGTACCTTGGGAGCTACGAGCCCCTCTCTGCCTTCAGGGAACACGATGGTGTTTTGAGCCATACTTTGGTTGGATGTGTGAGCAGTTGCTGCATCTTCTTGGAATACTGCATACAGCTTCTTTGCATCTGTTAAGAGTGTATTGAAAAAGTCAAAGATCTCTGGATATCCGGCACTGTCTAAGCTGCGATTGGAAAATATTAGGCCAATGATGCACATGTCAGACACCGTTCACCAAGTACCTATCTTCTATGAATGGAGAGGTCCTTCATGCAGAATATGTGGGTTGTCCTGCGACCAGTATTCGCAATTATGGGAGTTTCCATAACATCAGAAATGAAACCAGGCCTCGTGTGGCATGAAGTAAAGCAAGGAGTCCAAGTAACCGTTAGCAGTTGATGTTAACAGTCACTTACAATAATGAACTCTTTTTTGCTGATCCTCAAATTTCATCTCTTGCACCACACTCATACGATAGGCTTTTAATTTCATATCTTTTAGTACATTATGACGCAATGTACGAGATACACCAATCTGCTGCGATAATCTCCTTACCTACTTGCGGGGACTTCTCGTAATATCTACAAGAATTTTGTCTACAGTTTCAGAGACCTTCAATGTCGGTCGCCTATTCCTCAGCACATTCTGAACGGATCCTACAGTCCTCCATTTCTTGCATATATCTCGAATACTGCTGGTCTCGGGGAGTTTCCTACGATGATACTTGAAACATTTCTTTACATTCCTTCATGGAGCCTTTCTTTATGTAGCTCTCCACAATATGAATTCGATGTTCTAATGCAAAGCGCTACATTTCCGTGACAAGTAAACAATACGAGCTTCTCAAAACAACTGATGCACGAACATACAGCTGTACTCAACTTTCCGATAAAATGGAGTGTAGCCAACTCTCAAGACTGCAATTCGACTAGAGATGATTAATCCGTACGTGAGGCGTACCGGTTTTGTGTTGAACACCCTATATTAATAACCTGGCAACGATATTAACAGTAACTTCAGATTTTTTGCGGGTGATGCAATTTTGTAAAATGATATTATCTGAAAAAGAAACTACACAAATATCCAGTTCTTGATAAGAATTCAAAGTGGTGCAAAAATTAGTAACTTGCTTTACATGTACGGCAAAACAAAATTCTGCACTTCACAAAATGCAAAAGTATGATAACCTATGATTACAATAACAATGAGTTACACTTGGAATCAGCCAACTCGTACAAATATCTCGGTGAAACAATTTTTAGGGATATGAAATGCAATGGTTACAAACTCACTCAGATACAGAACACTGGCAGAAGTAAAGCTGTGAGGACGGGGCGTGAGTCGTGCTTGGGTAGCTCAGTTGGTAGAGCACTTGCCCGCGAAAGGCAAACGTCCCGAGTTCGAGTCTCTGTCCGGCACACAGTTTTAATCTGCCAGGAAGTTTCACATCAGCGCACACTCCGCTGCAGAGTGAAAATCTCATTCTTGCTTCACTCAGATACATGTTGCATAAATGCTCTGTGAGATGTCGCGGTCTTTTAGTAACACTGTGGTAGAGACAAATAGTGTTATTATAACGTCTCACTCGTAGGTAAAGCAGGTGGTAGACCACAGTTCATTGACGAGATTCCTGGAAATTGCAGGAAATCAAAAAATGATACTACTTACAAAACACTTGAGCGTTGCATCTTACAACGTTGATCAAGTATACTGATCAGCCACAACATTATAACCACCGACTTACTTTCGATATAAACCCGTCCAGGCGATAGCAACGTCACCTGGCGAGGAATGACTGCTAGCTAGACACAATCACGGTGCATGTGTAAGAGGCGTTCAAAAAGAAACGAGCCGGAGGCATAATTACAGAAACCAGTACCTGTATGTTAGAAGTATTGTCCCTGGCTGTTGAGGCACTTGTCCCAGTACGACACAAGGCGGTGAATGGCTGTCTCATAAAATTCCCAGGGCTGCGATGTTAACCAGTTCCGCACATACAGCTGGACGTCGTCGTCCGAAGTGAATCGTTTGCCCCTCAGAACCTTTTTAAGGGGACCGAAAATGGCGTAATCACAAGGAGAGAGGTGCAGACTGTATGGAGGGTGGCCGAGAACCTCCCATTTGAGTTCTGCAGGAGTGCCGCGACTGTGTTGGCCATGCGAGGCTTTGCATTGTCATGGAGCAGAATCATCCCACGGGTGAGATTGCTGCATTTGAATGCCCCACATACACTCCTGGAAATTGAAATAAGAACACCGTGAATTCATTGTCCCAGGAAGGGGAAACTTTATTGACACATTCCTGGGGTCAGATACATCACATGATCACACTGACAGAACCACAGGCACATAGACACAGGCAACAGAGCATGCACAATGTCGGCACTAGTACAGTGTATATCCACCTTTCGCAGCAATGCAGGCTGCTATTCTCCCATGGAGACGATCGTAGAGATGCTGGATGTAGTCCTGTGGAACGGCTTGCCATGCCATGTCCACCTGGCGCCTCAGGTGGACCAGCGTTCGTGCTGGACGTGCAGACCGCGTGAGACGACGCTTCATCCAGTCCCAAACATGCTCAATGGGGGACAGATCCGGAGATCTTGCAGGCCAGGGTAGTTGATTTACACCTTCTAGAGCACGTTGGGTGGCACGGGATACATGCGGACGTGCATTGTCCTGTTGGAACAGCAAGTTCCCTTGCCGGTCTAGGAATGGTAGAACGATGGGTTCGATGACGGTTTGGATGTACCGTGCACTATTCAGTGTCCCCTCGACGATCACCAGTGGTGTACGGCCAGTGTAGGAGATCGCTCCCCACACCATGATGCCGGGTGTTGGCCCTGTGTGCCTCGGTCGTATGCAGTCCTGATTGTGGCGCTCACCTGCACGGCGCCAAACACGCATACGACCATCATTGGTACCAAGGCAGAAGCGACTCTCATCGCTGAAGACGACACGTCTCCATTCGTCCCTCCATTCACGCCTGTCGCGACACCACTGGAGGCGGGCTGCACGATGTTGGGGCGTGAGCGGAAGACGGCCTAACGGTGTTCGGGACCGTAGCCCAGCTTCATGGAGACGGTTGCGAATGGTCCTCGCCGATACCCCAGGAGCAACAGTGTCCCTAATTTGCTGGGAAGTGGCGGTGCGGTCCCCTACGGCACTGCGTAGGATCCTACGGTCTTGGCGTGCATCCGTGCGTCGCTGCGGTCCGGTCCCAGGTCGACGGGCACGTGCACCTTCCGCCGACCACTGGCGACAACATCGATGTACTGTGGAGACCTCACGCCCCACGTGTTGAGCAATTCGGCGGTACGTCCACCCGGCCTCCCGCATGCCCACTACACGCCCTCGCTCAAAGTCCGTCAACTGCACATACGGTTCACGTCCACGCTGTCGCGGCATGCTACCAGTGTTAAAGACTGCGATGGAGCTCCGTATGCCACGGCAAACTGGCTGACACTGACGGCGGCGGTGCACAAATGCTGCGCAGCTAGCGCCATTCGACGGCCAACACCGCGGTTCCTGGTGTGTCCGCTGTGCCGTGCGTGTGATCATTGCTTGTACAGCCCTCTCGCAGTGTCCGGAGCAAGTATGGTGGGTCTGACACACCGGTGTCAATGTGTTCTTTTTTCCATTTCCAGGAGTGTATCTGGATCTTGCACGATTCGACCAGCCGGGCAAACGGAGACCCTTGTCAGATGTTGATAACGCTGTCTCACACAAGTATAAATAAATTCGCGTCCGCAACTCGTGGTATCGCGGTAGCGTTCTCGCTTCCTGAGCACAGGGTCCCGGGTTCGATTCCTGGCGGGGTCAGTGATTTTCACCTGTCTCGTGATGACTTGGTGTTGTTGTGTCGTCTTCTTCATCACCATCATTCATCCTCATTACGGTCGGAGGAAGGCAATGGCAAACCACCTCCACCAGGACCTTGCCTAGTACGGCGGTGCGGGTCTCCCGTATCGTTTCCCTACGCTCTGTCAGTGAGTATGGAACATCATCATCGTCAACCAATAGAGGTACTCAAGGTACCCGCCGCCACACATCGTCAGTTGGCTTGCGGCGTATGGATGTAGATGTAGATTAGCACATACATAGGGAAAAAAGTCCACTACCGTACAACTACACTACTGAATATAAACCTCTACCGTAAAATATCTAGGAGTAATTATGCAGAGCTACCGTAAGTGGAATGATCACATAAAACAAATAGTGGGAAAAGCAGATGCCGGACTCAGATTCATAGGAAGGATCTTAAGGAAAAGTAACTCATCTACGAAGTGTTTGACCCATTCTTCAGTACTGTTTACGTATCTGGGATTCCTACCAGGTAGGACTAATAGAAGGGATAGAGAAGATCCAACGAAAGGCGGCGCTTTTCGTCACGTGATCGTTTAGCCGGCGTGACAGCGTTGCGGAGATACTCAATAAACTCCATTGGCAGACGTTACAAGAGAGGTGTTGTGTTTCAGGAGAGATTTACTACCGAAATTTCGAGAGAGCTGTGTACACACACTGATTTGTACCTAAATGCCTTCAGTTGCCACCACAACTCCCAGCGTGAAGGCGTTTTGCGCACACTTGTTCACAGGGCACGATCGAGCTGCGATCAGGAGAGCCTTCCAGCAGAACTGCAGCACCTCGAGACAACATTTCGGAAAAATGGGTACAACCAGAAGCAAATAAGACACGCACTCAGACAGACTGCGCCAAGAGAACAAGAAGTAGAAACAGTAGAACACAAGTCATTGGTGTGCATCCCGTTTGTCGGAAACACCTCAAGAAAAATCGGTAGAGTCCTGGGGAACAACAATGTGAAATGTGTATTCCGACTCCCTGCAAAAACCTTGATTCTACTGGGTTCAGTGAAAGATGACCAGGCTTGTATCAAATTCCCTGTCAGTGCGAAAAATCATACATTGCGGAGACAGTCGTAGAAGAGAGGTGCCGCGAACACAAGCGCCATACTGAATTACGCCAGGTCACTAAATCAGCCTTGGCTGACCATTATATAAAGACTGGCCATACTATGGACTATGAAAACACAAAAATACTCTGTCAATCCTCCTACTTCCGGGACTGCGTTACTACAGAGGCCATCGAAATCCGACTACACGACGATCTAATTAATAAAGACAGCGGCCTTCAACTTAGTCAGGCTTGCAACCCTGTACTCAGCCTGGAGAGAGGACCGTTCCCGACGGCGGCAGCAAGGAGACTGCAGACCCCAGTTCAGACCCAGGCGCCACTTCCCCCACCACCTCCAGTAGCCTCCACGCCGGTCGCACCGAAGACATCAGGTGAGGAATGGTGGAGGGGGTAACGGCTAGTATATATAGGGCGCCGAGAGGAACAGCACAGCATTCGTCAGGAATCATATGAAGATGGCAGCGTGTACGTGTGCCGAAATATTGTGGAGAAATTACGACACTACCCGGTTGGATACCCGTGAACTGTTCAAATTATTTGTAATAATAAAAAGAAAAAGGGTAAAGGAGGAAATCCAGATTCGAATCCTGGTCTGGCACAAATTTTCACTTGTCGCCATTGCCTTACAAGGGGCGTTCGATAAGTAACGCAACACATTTTTTTTTTTTTCTGACGGCAGGTTGGTTTTATTCAGGTTTCCAGTACACCGTATTATTCCCCACTCGTCTGGCTACAAAATCCTGTTTTTCAACATAATCTCCGTTCAGTGCGACAGCCATATGCCACGTTACTGGGAGGGCCTGTATACTCACATGGTACCACTCTATTGTCGACACCGGAGCCAACGTCTTGCTGTATCAGTAATCTTCCACCACTCACGTGCTGCTTCCCGCAGGGTGCATCCTTCATCGCGCCAAAGAGATGCAAGTCGACAGGAGCGAGATCCAGGCTGTAGGGTGGATGAGGAAGAACAGTCCAATGAAGTTTCGTGAGCTCCTCTCGGGTGTGCAGATTTGTGTGAGGCCTTGCATTGTCACGGAGAAGGAGACGTTCCTCTCCATGTTTGTGGCGACGAACACGCTGAAGTTGTTTCTCCAGTTTCGTGAGGGTAGCACAGTGTACCTCCGAGAGGTCATCGTTGCATCATCAGGGAGGACATCAAATACAATAACCCCTTCAGAGTTCAAGAAGTCCGTCACTATGACCTTACTGATTGATGGTGTGGCGTTCAACTTTTTCTTCGAAGTAGAGGTGGTGTGGTCCCAACCGATGGATTGTCGCTTCGCTTCCGGTTGGAAGTGATGAACCAATGTTTTATCGCCTGCGATGATGTTCGCCAAAAAATTGGAATGATCAGCCTCGTAATGTGTGAGCAGTTCCTCACTGATAGTCCTTCTTTTGTTTCCTTTATTGCATTTCGATTCGCCCCCCCCCCCGCCCCCCCAGAGGTGGCGGGGGGCTGCAGGCAGTGAAATATGCTGCTCTACAGCCTACAGAAAAGTTAAAAAACACGATGAGAATATAACAAACAAGAAAAACAGGCGATAAAACGGTGACATTGTAAGATACTGTAAAATGGCGGAAAGTTGTGGAATGTAAATTATAAAACACAGCGGTGATAATGCGGATGAAGACATAAAGTAGACAGGTACAATTTAAAGAAACACGGCGACAGTCTATTTTCTGTTCGCACGAGATAAAAAACAACTAGAGACAGTATGGTGGCTGTTCACAACACTGATAGGGGACGCACAACACTGAACACTCACTTAAAACAGCGCTATACAGGTGACACGGTGGCAGATGGGGAGGTGGGGGGTGAGGACCCGCACCTGTGAGGGGGAAAAGGGGGGAGGAGAGGAAAAGAAAAAAAGGGGGAGCCAATGGAGGGAGGGGACATAGAAAAGGGGGGGCTGGGCGGAGGCAAGAAGGAGTGGGAAAGGGAGTGGAGGGCTGAGCAAAAATGACTCGGGGGAGAGACGGGAGGCAGAGAGAGGGTAGGTGGGCAAAAAATAGGATGGAAGTGGGATGAGGGAGCCCAGGGAAAGGACAGAGGAAGGGAGGTGGAGGTGAGGATCAGAGTTGATAGGAGGGATAAATGGAGGAAGAGAGGGCACCATCCGGGAGGGGGGGTTGACAGAAGCCATCTTGGGAAAGGAGATGTAGGGTGTAGAGGTGAAGGGAAGGGGGGGGGGGGAAACAGTGAAGATGTGACAGGGGGCGGGGGTTGGAGAGGAGAGGAGCAACCAGGGGATGAGGGGGATCAAGGCGGCGGGAGGTGTAGAGGATGCGGATATGTTCGAGGAAAAGGAGCAGATGGGGGAAAGGAATCAGGTCGTAGAGGATCTGCGTGGGGGACGGGAGATGTATACGGAAGGCGAGGCGCAGTGCATGGCGCTCAAGGATCTGGAGGGACTTATAGAATGTGGGGGGGGGGGGATAGTCCTTCATTACAATTTATAGTCTTCTCTTAGAACCCGAGAAATCTAGTGGGCACACACCTTTGATTACCCTAACTGGTGCACATGTGTGTAAACTCTGCCAACAGGGACGTCCAATTGTGCAGCTTGGTGGTTGATTGTGTTGCGTTGATCACCTCGAATAAGGGTGTTCGTACATTCCAGCATGGCAGGAGTCATAGCTGTGTGCATCCAGCTGGCACGTGGGAGATCGGACAGGTTTGAGCGATCTAGTTGCGATGATGACAACCTCCTCGCGCAACGACTCACCGTGGTTTTGTTCACTGCCAGGTCTCAGTAGACATTTCTCAAGCGCCTATGAATATCTACCATGCTCTGGTTTTCCCCCCAAAAAAACACAATGACATCTCTCTGCCTGGAACGCATCTCCATAACAGACGCTATTTTGAAGCCTACGTATAGCGCTGCCACTCATAGGATTATGAAACTATACGGGCTGAAGTGGAAATATTCCAAGATGTACCACAACAAATTCTACGTTCTTTTAACCGAAATTTGCCGAGAATAAAATGTATTGCTTTACTTCTTGAACGGCCCTCGTATTTTAATGCCCGCATGCAGCTGACAGCTTAAATTCATTTTAAATGTTAATAAATTCCTCTTCTTCACAAAAATTTTATTGCTATTGACAGTCTGTATTTCACGTGCACCTTAATTTTACCATTGTCGTTTTCTTGTCTTAATTGCAGAACTACTCTACTACTTTTAGTATCTGGTTTCCTAATTCCCTCAGTATCAAGTGACTTAGTTCCATTATTTGTCAATATCCTTCATTTAGGTTTGTGGAGTTTCATCATTTAACCTCTTTATATTCCGTTCACGTGACCATTAAAATTGCAACACCATCAAGACAGCATGTAACAAATGTGGAAGTGGTGTGAAATGTATTACGTGCTTGAATATGCAAATGAAGGAAACATTAGGCAGTGGTTTCTCATTCAGAAATCGCATTTGAATGTTTGTCTGCGGCGTTACCTCCAGTTTCGCAGTGAGAGGATTACTGTAGGAATTTCGCAGAGGTGCGACTTTCATTTCGCAATTTGCAAGTTAAGCAACTCAATACAGTATGACAATCGCGATAAAGAGGCAAACCACATTGTGGATGGATAATTTGTGCATAAATAGCACGATGCAGTGCAGCTCATAGTTCTATGATCGTTGTTAACAGATTACCTTATTACAGTTCATCCTCGGATTTCTTAACAACAGTTAGCATTATATCAGGCTAAAGAATACGATGGCAGGCTTCATCGTTCGGAAACGGTAAACTACTGTATCAGATCTGCGTAATTCTCGCTGTAAAATGTTGCGTAGAGCAGGAAACTGATCGGATACAATATCTCCATGGAATTTTAAGTCTTAATTGAAAAGCAATTAACGGAAGAACACTATTAGTATCCGGTCGTTCGTCTATGAACAATCTGCTGCAACCATGTCTGTTTTTCCTGAAACATGTACACTGAAGAGACAAAACTGGTACACCTGCCTAATATCATATAGGGCCTCCGCAAGCACGCAGAAGTGCCGCAACACGATTTGGCATGGGCTCGACTAATGTCTGAAGTAGTGCTGGAGGGGACTGACACCACGAATCCCACAGGGCTGTCCATAAATTCATAAGAGCACGAGGGGGCTGAGATCTCTTCTGAACAGCACGTTACACGGCATGCGAGATATGCTCAATGATGTTTATGTCTGGGGAGTTTGTGGGCAGCGGAAGTGTTTAAACTCAGAAGAGTCCTCCTGTAGCCACTGTGTAGCAATTCTGGACGTGTGGGGTGCCGCATTGTCCTGCTGGAATTGTCCAAGTCCGTCGAAACCCACAATGGACATGAATGGATGCAGGTGATCAGACAGGGAGCTCAGGTACGTATCACCCATCAGAGTCGTACCTAGACGCTCCAACTGCACACGCCCCACACCATTCTAGAGCCTCCGCCAGCTTGGACAGTCCGCTGCTGACATGCAGGGTCCATGGATTTACGAGATTGTCTCCATACCCGTACATGTCCATCTGCCCGTTACAATTTGAAACGATACTCGTCCGACCAGGCATCATGTTTCCAGTCATCAACAGTCCTATGTCAGTGTTGACAGGCCCAGGTGAGCGTAAAGCTTTGTGTCTTGTAGTCATCAAGGGTATACGAGTGGGCCTTCGGCTCCAAAAGCCCATGTCGATAATGTTTCGTTGAATGGTTCGCATGCTGACATTTGTTGATGGCCCAGCACTGAAATCTGCAGCAATTTGCGGAAGGGTTGCACTTCAAAATGGCTCTGAGCACTATGGGACTCAACTGCTGTGGTCATAAGTCCCCTAGCAATTAGAACTACTTAAACCTAACTAACCTAAGGACAGCACACAACACCCAGCCATCACGAGGCAGAAAAAATCCCTGACCCCGCCGGGAATCGAACCCGGGAACCCGGGAACCCGGGCGTGGGAAGCGAGAACGCTACCGCACGACCACGAGATGCGGGCGGTTGCACTTCAGTCACGTTGATCGATTCTCTTGAGTCGTCATTGTTCCCGTTCTTCCAGGATCTTTTTCTGGTCCCAGCGATGTCGGAGATTTGATGTTTTACCGGATACCTGATGTTCACGGTACATTCGTGAAATTGTCGTACGGGAAAATCCCCACTCTATCGCTTCCTCGGAGATGCTGTGTCTCACCGCTCGTGCGCCGATCATAACACCACGTTCAAACTCACTTAAATCTTGATAACCTGCCATAGCAGTAACCGATCTAACAACTGTGCCAGACATTTGTCTTATATAGGCGTTGCCAACCGCAGCGCCGTATTCTGCTTGTTTATATATCTCTGTATTTGAACAGGCATACCTGTACCAGTTTCTTTGGCGCTTCAGTGTATAAATCACAAGCTGAATCGAATAAATGATAAAGAGCCAGAGTGATGGCTCAGATAAATGATGTATTCTACAAAATATATAGAAATAGGTAATGTTCATTCAGAAAAGCGTTAAGAGGTTACCTAACTTGCATCTTTTCAGCTTCAGCTCCCACGAACAAGAGACAAATGAACAATAAGGTGACAAATGGACACAACACCTCCACATTTTTCAGTTTCTTTACATTCGCTATCTGTACAGTTCCTGCAAGTGTCGATGTATCAGATATGTTCTTTGGATTTTTGTCGAATTTTTTTTTTCACTAGATGGTTTCCCTTCTGATAAATGAAATTATTTTCTATTATTACACAACATCACATCATGAAATGAGGGGAAACTAGAGAAAAAAGAAATAATAACAAACATTTCACTTTGTTTGTGGCAATATTGTGTTATGCTCCGTGTAAGAAGAAGCTTCTGCCATCACACAGTCGGACCCCGACAGCGATGGGTTCGTGGCCTATCCAGAGACTGAGGTTTAACATTCTAGAATATTGCTACTTGCGTTAGTTGGGATCCCACGATGTCACCGCGATAACTACGAGGGTAATCCCAAAAGTAAGGTCTCCTATTTTTTATAAGTACATAGACCTGTTTATTTCTACTATGGTTTATATCAGTTTACAGCTTGAACATTCAGCTATTTTTCGACATAATCACCATTTCTGTCGATGCAGTTCTGTAGACGCCGTGGCAGTTTTTGTATGCCCATGTCATACCAGCTCGCCGCCATGCTGTTCAGAAAGTTATGAACCTCTTCTTTCACCTCGTCGTCGGAGCTGAATCGCTTTCCGGCCAAATGTTTCGTCACCCATGACAATTGAGTCCAGAAAGTTGTCCTGTTCGGCTGCAAGGCGGTGAAGAAATGCACGGGAAGCATCAACTCGTTGCCGCGCGTGGTCCTCAGTCAGCATGCTTGGCACCCATCTTCCGCACATCTTCCGATAGTTCAATGTTTCCGTTAAAATTCTGTGAGTGGTGCTTCGGGAAACCTCAGGAACCAACGTGCAGAGATTTCAAAAAAATGGTTCAAATGGCTCTGAGCACTATGCGACTTAACTTCTGAGGTCATCAGTCGCCTAGCACTTAGAACTACTTAAACCTAACTAACCTAAGGACATCACACACATCCATAGCCGAGGCAGGATTCGAACCTGCGAAGTTGCGGTCGCTCGCTTCCAGACTGTAGCGCCTAGAACCGCACGGCCACTCCGGCCGGCCGTGCAGAGATAATCCAGGGTGATCCGCCGATCTTCACGCATGCTTTGCTCAACCTTCAACACTGTCTCCTCAGAAATTGACAGTCTCCCGCTCCTTTGTTCGTCGTGAATTTCCGTCCGACCAGCTGCAAACTCACTACACCACTTACGAACATTTTTGACATCCATGCACGTCTCACCATACACTTCCGTCAATTGGCGATGGGTTTCAATCGGCGCAGTGTCCTTTGCGTTGAAAAACTGAATAACTGCGTGCAATTCGCACTTGGCGGTTACATCCAACGTGCGCTCCATTCTCAACGGCTGCCAAGCCAAGACTGAGCGCCTCAGGGCGGCGTGCGCATGTTTACACACAGGGCGTGAGGCACTCTTCATAACAGTGTTACCAACTGCCACACAAACAGAGTTCTGTACTTATAAAAAAATAGGAGACCTTACTTTTGGAATTACCCTCGTAACTTGTGGTATCGACACTTCCCCACGAGCGCCATAGCAACAGAATTGCAAATTTCCGCGTGACGCATATGACGGTCGCGCGGGATCTGGCGGACCCAATGACGCGCCTCTGCTGAGCCACACCCCCAGCATCTCTGTACTTCAAGCGCCCTCTGCTGCCGCGACATAGGACAGTCAGCTGCAGCGATATAGCCCTTTCGCACTTTTGGAGCCACTTCACGAAGAGACGCCACGCTGACTCTGCCTAGTCACGGCTCCAACATCATCATTGTTGCTATTGTATGAGCTGGACTCTACATCTTGTTGCGTCATTTGTAATGAGTCTTCATACGTTTGAAGCACTACAAATTAAGTAAATCTTTGTTTGCTGTGTTATCTTGTTCGTTAACCATTTCTGCTCCTGCCTAGCTTTCTTACAACGACAGATGCCACACCAACGACAGTTGTCCTATCATTCTATAGCCCATCTCTCCTTGCTCCTGTGTATGAAGTCATACACAACGTAACTGATGCGTTCAGCAGGGCTGCACTCAACGCCATATAGAATCTCAATGGCCCCAAGCGACTAGCGCGTGAGTGGACAGACAGTGTGTAGGTGGTCAGACATATTGTTCACCCAGCCATCCTAGATCGACAGCCACATCACACACTTTTAGTCATATAACACGCTTATTTGCAAACAGACAGGTATCCATGTGAACAGTGCTGGGACGTGACCACCATTCCTTGGCTTCCCTTGACGTGGCAGGTGAGAGAAGCATGCCGACAGTGGTTCGTCCAATGACAACATTCGGCACAGGAGTGGCAGCACATAGTCTTTCCAGACGACGGTTCTGAATACAGCGTCATGATGGACGAATCTGTGTGTGGAGGCTCCAAGGGAACGAACATTACCAGAGTGTATTCGTCACTGTTGTATGACTCCAGCATCTTGTGTGATGGTATAGGGTGTCATTGGGTACATGACGCAGTCCCTCTGGTTCGCATAGCCATTAACGTGGACAGCAGGCGTTACATTTCTAATGTGTCCGGTAGCTCTGTCCTACCTTCGCGCTCTCTGTGACGTTATCCTTCAACAAATTGCATTTTCCCGCGCAGTCGTGACCCAACCGGTGCACCCCAGTAAGCACCCTGTCATCAGGCCACATGTGGCCCACTGGGACCATCCGACCGCCCTGTCATCCTCAGTTGAGGATGCAGATAGGAGTGGCGTGTGGTCAGCACACTGCTCTCCCGGTCTTTATGATAGTTTTCTTTGACAGGAGCCGCTACTATTCGGTCGAGTAGCTCCTCAATTGGCATCACGAGGCTGAGTGTACCCGGAAAATGGCAACAGCGCATGGTGGCCTGGATGGTCACCCATCCAAGTGCCAGCCACGCCTGACAGCGCTTAACTTTGGTGATCTCACGGGAACCGATGTATCCACTGCGGCAAGGCCGTTGCCTCGTACCCCAATAGCCTTCAAGTTTAATAATCTATTCTTCTTACTATGCTCTTACGCCCAGTAACTAAAATTTCGTTGTTTATTTTCCTAGTGTTGAAATTTTATTGGTCAGTAATGTACACTCTAAGAAAAAGAAAGAACAACTTACCACGATGGGATTATCTGAATGGGATTGAAATTGGTAAAGGTAATGTACATCTATGGACAAACAAATTATTACAATTTCAGACAAATTGGATGATTTATTCAAGAGAAAAAGCTTCACAAATTGACCAAGCTCAAATGGTTCAAATGGTTCTAAGAATTATGGGACTTAACACCTGAGGTCATCAGTCCCCTAAACTTAGAACTACCAAAACCTAACTAACCTAAGGACATCACACACACCCATGCCTGAGGCAGAATTCGAACATGTGACCGTAGCAGCCGCGTGGTTCCGGACTCAAGTGCCTAGAACCTCTCGGCCACCTCGGCCAGCTATTGAGCAAGTCAATATAGCATTGGCTCACCTGTGGTCCTTATGCAGGCAGTTATACGGTTTGGCATTGATTGATAGAGTTACTCTATGTCCTCTTGAGGGACATCGTGCCAAATTCTGTCCAACTCGCGCGTTCGATCGTCAAAATCCTGGGCTGGTTGGAGAACCCTGTCCATAATACTCCAAACGTTCTCAATTGGGGAGAGATCTGGCGACCTTGCTGACCAAGGTAGGGTTTGCCAAGCACGAAAACAAGAGCAGAAACTCTCGCCTTGTGAGGAAGGACATTAGCTTGGTGAAATGTAAGCCTAGGATGGCATGCCATGATGGACAACAAAACGGGGCATAGAAAATCGTACTGTCGTGCCGTAAGGATGCTGCGGGTGAGAGTCTGTCTGATATCCAACTGCTGTCCAGGGTTTCTCCAGACACGTCTTCGCTGGACATCGGGGCTCACTTCAAAGTGGGGCTCATTACTGAAGACGTTTCTACGCCACTAAATCACATTTCAGGACCCGACGACAAGTGAAGGCATGTCTGGAGACGCCACAGAAAGCAGTGCGATATCAACTTGACTGTGACCCGCCATATGCTCCAACAACCAGGAGTGATGGTTTGGTTTTTTTTGGTAGCAGGACCCGTGGCACCCTTACAGCACAGCGGCATTTGGGAGATACTGCACTTCATGGCAAGCCATCCTGGGATTACAGTTGAAAAAGATAGTGCCCGGCCACACGCGGCGAGAGTTTCTACTGCTTTTTTTCGTGCTGGCCAAAACCCTACCTTGGCCAGTGAGGTCTCCGGAATTCTCCCCAATTGAGAATGTTGGTGTATCATGAGCAGGGTCCTCCAACCAGCTCGAGATTTTAGCAATCTAACGAGCCAATTGGACAGTATTTGGCACGATATCCCTCATTAGGACATCCAATAACTCTATCAATCAATGTCAAGTAGAATAACTGCTTGCATAAGGATGATGGTGCAAATGGCTCTGAGCACTATGGGATCTAACATCGGAAGTCATCAGTCCCCTAGACTTAGAACTACTTAAACCTAACTAACCTAAGCACATCACATCCATCCATGTCTGAGGCAGGATTCGAACCTGCGACCGTAGCAGCACCGCGGTTCCGGACTGAAGCGCCTAGAACCGCTCGGTCACAGCGGCCGGCTTGCATAAGAACCAGCGGTGGACCAACGTGTTACTGACTTGCTCAGTTTGTGAAGCTCTTTCTCTTGAATAAATCATCCGTTTTTTTGTTAAACTGTAGTCATGTATTTGTCAGTACATGCATGCCACATCTACCGATATCCCTCCCAGTCGGATAATTGCTTCGTGGCGCGTCGTTTTCTTTTTCCAGCGAGACGGAACACCAGCAGAGGAATTTGGCTGTCGTATCTAAATTTTCAGAGAAGGAATATCAGAGATGTAAAGTCCCGGTGACGACAAAGTCATTAGAGACGAAGGAAAAACTCAGTTTTAAGGAGGGATGGGGAAAGAAATGGGCCTTGTTCTTTTGAGAGGAACTGTCCCCAAATTTACATTAAGAAATTAAGAGAAGCTATGGAAAAAATAAATCCAGCAGGGGATTTGAACTGCTGTCCTTCGGAATATGAGTTCAGTGCCTTACCACCGCGGCATCACGTTTGGCATCATTTTCCGACACTGCTTGTTGCTGTCTTTGGAATTTTTGAGTTTTAATACAAGTTGTCGCTCGAATTTGCAGTTAATCTACCACTGTAACGACCAAAGATCGAGTCATTTCCTTCTTCTTTTAGGTAATTCGTTTCTATTGTTAAATTTAGCTGCGTTGCCTTTTGACACACATTTTACTCAAGAACCCTGAAATACTCAGACAGAGCAAGCAATACAAAACAAAAAACCGTTATATACTGGTTTCGAGTAGCAAGAAAAACATGTCGTCGTCGCAAAATGGCTCTGTCTAGTTACGAGAACCGGTCTTGGTCGGTCACGGGAAAGTACTTACGTAAGAATAAGACGCGGAAGTGATGTCCGTATGGAGTGCTCAACTGCAGCTTCGTTCCATTACAGCTCGACGTTTCCAAATTTGTGTGACTTTACAACGGCGACGTAGGCAAACATATGACTAATAGGGGATGGAGAATTCGTAAAAGCCCCTGACTCGTACAAGGCTGAGATGTACAAATGCTGAAAATTACAGAAAAATAATGAATATCGAATGATAGTTAATGTTTAAGTAACTAGCATGCATTTTACAAGGTACGTTTTATGTGTAAAATCTCACATTTTTGTTCTACTCGATTGATTTACTCGGAGAAAACCTATTCCGTAGATTCTAATAAAACTGTGACTGAAATTTAATATTAAAAGTTGGATTATACATAGAAACTAAGTTTGGAAGTACTTAAAACTTTGTACTGCCTTTACTTTGGTGATACAGAAGCTACAAGTGAACTATAAAATTAAAGAGATAATCATATTTTGGCCAGTCATTTGTTGACAGAAACTGAACACCGGCAAGTAAAATTAATTTCAGAAATAAAAAAATTCGCTAATAATGAAGTCACGAACACTAGGGAAAGGCTATAGCTATCGAATAGGCAAATTCAATTACTTGTTTATCTGGTAGATTTGACAATAAATAACGGAACTGAACTGCATTTAGAATTGAGATTTTCTGTTTTTCTTACGATCGGTTGGTTGACACACATCTTGGACGTGTGTGCCTCTATCAATAGTGAAATGCTGCGCCAAGAAAGCTGACTGAAGAACTGAGGACCGTTTTCACGAAAGTCAACATCTACAAAAAAACAAAGTTTTCAAGAAACACGTTTTATTGAATTACTTGAACAGTATACATTGCTGATGTCTTACAAAACAATATTTCACAAAGAAACTCTAGATACATAGTACGACGTTGGAAAAACAATTCCATGAGCTTTCAGATGCAGATAAAAAATATGTAAGAATCATGAATTTTCAAAAACTAAACATCTATAGATTAGTTATTTCATAACAGTAATGTTCTAGTTTATTTTAACCTACTGAACAAATAAGAATATAACAACTTGGTTCATCAAGCTACTGTATATTATTTTCATTGTCATGGCCATAGCAACACTCTAGAGCCTCCCATAGAACTCACGGGTTTCTTCTGATGAAGTATCAAAAAATCTCTTTAGTTTCTTTGCATCGTCGGTTTTTTTTTGACACTTTTCTAGGTTTTATTACTGTTGATTGATCAATGTTCTTGAAACTACCATTGTTAGTTTTCTTCACTTCAGCAATGATTGGAGAGGGAAAATTATGTTTTTACGACTCTGCGGGTGGCAGTACCTTGGTTTGTTTGTTTGCTTTTTTCTTTTTTAACAAGAACTCTGACTTCAGATATTTTCAATTACAGCTTCTTTTTAATCACTTTGTTAGCAGTGACCCTGAAATCGTACACACGCCAGTCCTTGCATAGGCTGACCATACGTCCCGGTTTTCACATAAATGCTTTGGTGCCCCGAGAAAATCATTCGGGACACATAATTGTCCCGGTTTTTAATAGAGAAACAAACTGCGATAACATTTCTCGTTTAATTAAATATTTGTAAATAACAATTTTCATAGAAGTAGAGCGTTACAGAAGTATATATTTTCACAGTATCCCCTAAAGTCCTACCGCCTTTGGTTTAACTCGTTTTATGCCTTAAGAAAGAGTACGAGGTGTTGAAAAGAAAAGTAGTTTTTACCTATCCTCCCCTTGCCCCATCTCTGTCTTGCCGACCCTGCACTTTATGGACCTCCAGACAAGTAAAACAAAAGGAGGTATAAAGGAGCACCACGTTAATAATTTCTCCTAACGGGACTGCAGTCTTAATTTTGTGAAGAATGTGAGCTATGCGGCGTGTGTTAGCAGTGCTTATCGAATACTGTTTGGCATGTATGCACGCTTACGATCTAGTCAAACGAAATCTTACGTTTTAGTACGAAATATACAATTTATATGTGATACTGATTAGTAATCTTACACAGTTTTTAGGATTAAAATATTGTGTCTAAGTACCTAGTAAGTGACTAAATATTGTAGCAACCGTTTGAATGAGGACAATGATTTCTTGAAACATGTGTGTTTTTCCGATGAGGTCACATTTCATGTTTGTGGGTCAGTTAACCGCCATAATGCCCGGATCTGAGGATCAGAAAAACCTAATGTCGTGCGAGAACATGTTCCGGACAGTGCAAAGGTTAATGTGCGGTGTGGGTTAATGTGTGATCGAGTGACTAGCCCATTTTTCTTCCTTGAAAGCAATATAAAACGTTTGGTTTACCTAGACACGTTGGTGAATTATGCCGTTCCCCAGCTACAGGATATGCAAGACACTATCATCTTACAACAAGATGGTCCCCACTTCATTGGGCTCTAGAAGTCCGCAATTTTATTAATAACACCTTCCCAAACAGGTAGACTGCCGGAGACAGCCCAGTTCCATAGCCTCCTAGATCACATGACATTAGCCCCTAAGATTTCTTTCTTTGGGGATATGTGAAAGACACTGTGTACAAAACAGCAGTTCCTGATATTGTGACAATGCAACCACGCACCAGAGATGCTATTGGCGCAACCACACCAGACATATTGCAGGATGTGTGGCAAGACATGGAATACCGGCTTGATATTTTGCCTTTTATCCCGGATGCACATGTGGAAATGATTGAAATGTTGAAGTGTCTTACCTGTATTAAATGTTTATGTGGATTTAAAACTAAATGAGTAGAGGCATTTGTGGTATAACGCATGTTCCATTTACTGAATCCTACAAAGAGTTACATTGATTGTTATATGGTAAACATTTAAGGCCACCCTGCGCATACGACTCTGAAATTATCACGTCAAATTTAGTAGTTGAGTTTGTTCTTACACATTCTTCTCAGAACCCACACCACCGTTACCATTTAATGTTTTCATGCGGTCTGCATTTCTGACGTTAGAAATATACATATGCGTGTGTCGTCATCTTCTGGCGCATCAATTTGACAGAGCTAAGGCATCGGCAGCAGCTCGAAAAACGCTTGGGGTTAAATTTATCCACGTTATATGGATGTTATTTGAGTCCTGCAACTGTATCATAAGATTATGTGGAATAATTTGTACTGCTGCAGTCACCTTTTGCTAATATTTTATTAGCACAATGCATTTCGGCAGCATGCTGCCCTCATCAGGTGCATTATAGTTACTTATACATCAGCTGATAGGTTATGTACATTAGCTGTGTGTGCCAGTGATCGAAAGTGGGTATGTCTATCTCGGACCTTGGGTTTGTACTAACTGCGCGCATGCTTCAGAGGCGCTGCTTCTAATTCAATTCCCTTGGGTGCTGGACGCGATTTGTTTACTGTTGGCTAAGAGTTCACTCTTTAGAGGTCCGACCCTTTAACATAATGATTTTTGCTGAAATATGTTCCGAGGTGGAAGGTAATGAAAACTTGACAGCAGACCAACTAATTAATAAGTAACTGACGAAAGATTCTCTTTAACTACAACCAGTTTAGTTGCTAACTACAACTCACGACGAACAAAGGCCCTTTGAAAATGGACAACAATGCTAGAATATCCATCACTACGTTTGGTCCTTTTAATTACAGCATAACTTTTCATACATATTAGCACACTGGACTCGCATTCGGGAGGACGACGGTTCAATCCCGCGTCCGGCCATCCTGATTTAGGTTTTCCGTGATTTCCCTAAAATCGCTCCAGGCAAATGCCGGGATGGTTCCTTTGAAAGGGCACGGCCGACTTCCTTCCTCATCCTTCCCTAATCCGATGAGACCGATGACCTCGCAGTTTGGTCTCTTCCCCCAAACAACCAACCTTTTCATACATACAAACAAGCGTAGGCTCCTGCGGCCGTTGCCATTGTCAATATAATTTTTCAGGTTATGTGAGCGCCATTGTCGATATGTAAAATTCCCCGACGTTTCGACCACTGTTGCAGATGGCCTTCTTCAGGGTCAGCAAAACACCGCGAGGAAGACCATTTGGAACAGTGGGTAAACCGTCGAAGAATTTTAGTTACTGACAGTTCGCTCATACACACTGAACAGTTTTATTGCCTAACACCCATATACTGAGGGGAAGAAAGTCATGTGATAGCGATATTTGCATGTACAGACGGCGGTAGTATCGCATACGCAAGGTACAAAAGGGCAGTGCATTGGCGTAGCTCTGATTTGTACTCAGATGATTCATGTGGAAAGATTCCTGAAGTGATTCGCACGACGTGGATTAACAGACTTAGAACATGGAATAGTAGTTAGAGCTAGACGCATGAGGTATTCCATTTAGGAAGTCGATAGAGAATTCGGTATTCCGAGATCCACAGTGCGAAGACCGTGCCGAGATTACCATATTTCGGGCATTACGTCTCACCACTGACAACCCCCTGACCGACAGCTTTCACTTTACGACCAAAAGCAGCGGCGTTTCCGTAGAGTTGTCAGTGCTAAAAGACAAGCAACACTGCGTGAAATAACCATAGAAATCAATGTGGGACGTACGACGAACGTATCCGTTATGACAGTGCGGCGAAATGCGACGTTAATGGGTTACGGCAGCGGACGATCGACGCGAGTGCCTTTGCTAACAGCAGAACATCGCCTGCAACGCCTCTCCTGGGCTCTGACCATATCTGTTGGACTCTAGGAATTTGGAAAAGCGTGGCCTGATCAGATGAGTGCCCGCATCTCGTGGTCGTGCGGTAGCGTTCTCGCTTCCCACTCCCGGGTTCCCGGGTTCGATTCCCGGCGGGGTCAGGGATTTTCTCTGCCTCGTGATGGCTGGGTGTTGTGTGCTGTCCTTAGGTTAGTTAGGTTGAAGTAGTTCTAAGTTCTAGGGGACTTATGACCACAGCAGTTGAGTCCCATAGTGCTCAGAGCCATTTGAACCATTTTTATTTTTTTTGATCAGATGAGTCCCGACTTCAGCTGGTAAGGGCTGATGGGTTCGAGTGTGGCGCAGACCCCACGAAGCCACTGACCCAGGCGCTGTGCAAGCTGAAGGTTGCTGCACGATGCTCCAACTGAGCCAATTATTGACTGGAAAAAGTTCGGCTGCTTGAAGGCCATTTGGAGCCAATTGATAGATTTCATGTTCCCAAACAATGCTGTCATGTCACCGGGCCGCAATTGTTCACGATTGGTTTGAAGAACATTTTGGCCTGTTCGAGTGAATGATTTGGCCACCAAGATCCTCCGACATGTGTCCCTTAGAAAATTTTGTGGGACATCCTGCTCTGGCACACTTGCATAATTATGGAAGGCTATAGAGGCAGCATGGCTTAATATTTCAGCAGTGAACTTCCAACGACTTGTTGAATCCATGCCATGTCTAGTTGCTGCACTACGCCCGCAATAGGAGGTCTGCCATGACATTAGGAGGTATCCCATGACTTATGCCATTTCAGTGTATACCACGCTTGGTGAGCATCAGGCCCATGCCTCTTTGGGTGGAAGAGCTAGACTACGTCTTCAAGCAATGAGGTTCTTGGTTCTTGATATACACTCCTGGAAATTGAAATAAGAACACCGTGAATTCATTGTCCCAGGAAGGGGAAACTTTATTGACACATTCCTGGGGTCAGATACATCACATGATCACACTGACAGAACCACAGGCACATAGACACAGGCAACAGAGCATGCACAATGTCGGCACTAGTACAGTGTATATCCGCCTTTCGCAGCAATGCAGGCTGCTATTCTCCCATGGAGACGATCGTAGAGATGCTGGATGTAGTCCTGTGGAACGGCTTGCCATGCCATTTCCACCTGGCGCCTCAGTTGGACCAGCGTTCGTGCTGGACGTGCAGACCGCGTGAGACGACGCTTCATCCAGTCCCAAACATGCTCAATGGGGGACAGATCCGGAGATCTTGCTGGCCAGGGTAGTTGACTTACACCTTCTAGAGCACGTTGGGTGGCACGGGATACATGCGGACGTGCATTGTCCTGTTGGAACAGCAAGTTCCCTTGCCGGTCTAGGAATGGTAGAACGATGGGTTCGATGACGGTTTGGATGTACCGTGCACTATTCAGTGTCCCCTCGACGATCACCAGTGGTGTACGGCCAGTGTAGGAGATCGCTCCCCACACCATGATGCCGGGTGTTGGCCCTGTGTGCCTCGGTCGTATGCAGTCCTGATTGTGGCGCTCACCTGCACGGCGCCAAACACGCATACGACCATCATTGGCACCAAGGCAGAAGCGACTCTCATCGCTCAAGACGACACGTCTCCATTCGTCCCTCCATTCACGCCTGTCGCGACACCACTGGAGGCGGGCTGCACGATGTTGGGGCGTGAGCGGAAGACGGCCTAACGGTGTGCGGGACCGTAGCCCAGCTTCATGGAGACGGTTGCGAATGGTCCTCGCCGATACCCCAGGAGCAACAGTGTCCCTAATTTGCTGGGAAGTGGCGGTGCGGTCCCCTACGGCACTGCGTAGGATCCTACGGTCTTGGCGTGCATCCGTGCGTCGCTGCGGTCCGGTCCCAGGTCGACGGGCACGTGCACCTTCCGCCGACCATTGGCGACAACATCGATGTACTGTGGAGACCTCACGCCCCACGTGTTGAGCAATTCGGCGGTACGTCCACCCGGCCTCCCGCATGCCCACTATACGCCCTCGCTCAAAGTCCGTCAACTGCACATACGGTTCACGTCCACGCTGTCGCGGCATGCTACCAGTGTTAAAGACTGCGATGGAGCTCCGTATGCCACGGCAAACTGGCTGACACTGACGGCGGCGGTGCACAAATGCTGCGCAGCTAGCGCCATTCGACGGCCAACACCGCGGTTCCTGGTGTGTCCGCTGTGCCGTGCGTGTGATCATTGCTTGTACAGCCCTCTCGCAGTGTCCGGAGCAAGTATGGTGGGTCTGACACACCGGTGTCAATGTGTTCTTTTTTACATTTCCAGGAGTGTAGGTACATTAATTTATCCATGTCAATGGTAGTTGATCTCTAACGCTGGTTATTACAGTGCTTTAAGAAATACAACAAGCAGACACTTTTCTATAGTTTTATTTATGCCGAGGCGCTTTTCGGGGTTTCACTCATCTGCAACTGGCGTAATACATTTATATCCCTGTCAACCAAAGCTTTTATCGACTGCGTTTGACGCTACTACACCTGCCTTTTATTCCGCAATTTGTAGCATGCTACGCGTTTACAGTGATGAATCAAAACATAAAGACCGCTGTTCATCACCAGACTGAATGCTGCCTGGTGACGTTGCGGGCACTTGACGCTTAAAGTAAGGTATGGGAGGGGAGTAGATGCGAATGGGAAGCAACCCAGGACCATCAGGAAATGATGTATAGAAACACGAAAACAAAATCAATATGGAAAGATAGCTAGCAGTAACAGTGAAAATTGGCGCCTACAGGTACAATAAAAGGACATCCACAACTACACTACCCCACAAACAAGATAAAGAATTTAAATGACATAGAACGAAATACCCATTTCCGCCGAAGTCATCAGAAGCTGCATTAAAACAGCTGATACATGTAAAACAGCGACACTAATCGTCGCAGACATAGACGAAAACAAGACAAAATACCTACTAGTAGATCAATCACAAGATGAGGACGGTATCTAAAAGTACCGGTACTAAATCAAAACAAAACAACATAGTAAGAGACCCTTGATGAGGCTTACCTCAGCACTAGGGCAAATTCCAGGGTCAGCAAACAACCCTCGCACGCAAAAAGTAGCGGTAACAGAAGAGTGGAAATAAAATATAACATAAGAAAATAAAATGATTACCTGGCATTGTCAGGAGGAGAGTGATCTCTTATTATGAAAAATATAATCTTCTTGTTACAGGAGTTTTATTTGCACAGATCGCAGTGGTTACACATATAGATAACTAGTTTCTGCAAATTTTAATTGTCACCTCCAGACCATCTACATACATCAAATACAGGGCTATTACAAATGATTGAAGCGATTTCATAAATTCACTGTAGCTCCATTCATTGACATATGGTCACGGAACACTACAGATACGTAGAAAAACTCATAAAGTTTTGTTCGGCTGAAGCCGCATTTCAGGTTTCTGCCGTCAGAGCGCTCGAGAGCGCAGTGAGACAAAATGGCGACAGGAGCCGAGAAAGCGTACGTCGTGCTTGAAATGCACTCACATCAGTCAGTCATAACAGTGCAACGACACTTCAGAACGAAGTTCAACAAAGATCCACCAACTGCTAACTCCATTCGGCGATGGTATGCGCAGTTTAAAGCTTCTGGATGCCTCTGTACGGGGAAATCAACGGGTCGACCTGCAGTGAGCGAAGAAACGGTTGAACGCGTGCGGGCAAGTTTCACGCGTAGTCCGCGGAAAATTGGCTCATGCCACAACTGGAGACCGACAGCGCCGACTTCATCTTTCAACAGGATGGTGCTCCACCGCACTTCCATCATGATGTTCGGCATTTCTTAAACAGGAGATTGGAAAATCGATGGATCGGTCGTGGTGGAGATCATGATCAGCAATTCATGTCATGGCCTCCACGCTCTCCCGACTTAACCCCATCCGATTTCTTTCTGTGGGATTATGTGAAAGATTCAGTGTTTAAACCTCCTCTACCAAGAAACGTGCCAGAGCTGCGAGCTCGCATCAACGATGCTTTCGAACTCATTGATGGGGACATGCTGCGCCGAGTGTGGGAGGAACTTGATTATCGGCTTGATGTCTGCCCAATCACTAAAGGGGCACATATCGAACATTTGTGAATGCCTAAAAAAACTTTTTGAGTTTTTGTATGTGTGTGCAAAGCATTTTGAAAATATCTCAAATAATAAAGTTATTGTTGAGCTGTGAAATCGCTTCAATCATTTGTAATAACCCTGTATTGTGCCTCTCTATGTAACACACTTTCATCTAGTCGTGAACACATAGGAGGTGCACTTGCTGGGGCAGAGACGTATGTGAAGGGCTTATTTCAATAGTGGTACAAGTCCATTTTTGTTCAGCTTGAGATACAGAGTCCTAAAGTTAAATGAGCGCTGAAAAATCTGCAGTTGAGATACCAGAAATATTCAAGTATATGGCTTCTTGCTAGAGATTAACCTTTCTCTCTGTTTGTTTGGATAATTAATTTCAGAAGCATCATAGACAGAAAAGTGGAGGTAATGGACTTGTACCACTATTGAAATAAGCCCTTCATATGAAGTACTAAAAACATAACTGTGGTAACCACTCACAAACGTTTCTTATGAAATACGTTTGGTACATAAGGTATTACTTTCTCTGTCCGTGTTGCCACTTGACGGGACTCTTAAGTAATATAACCTGAATTGTGGGAGCCACTCACAAATGTCATTTAATGCCTTACGCATCAAATGTATTTTATTAATAAATGGTTCAAATGGCTCTGAGCACTATGGCATTTAACATCTGAGGTCATCAGTCCCCTAAAAGTTAGAATTACTTAAACCTAACTAACCTAAGGACATCACACACATCCATGCCCGAGGCAGCATTCGAACCTGAGGCCGTATCGGTCGCGCGGTTCCAGACTGAAGCGTCTAGAACCGCTCGGCGACACAGGCCGGCTATTTTGTTAATAACGTTTGTGATTGATTATGGTTATATTACTTGGTATATTTTTTACTTATTTATTTATTTATTTATTGTTCCGTGGGACCAAATTAAGGAGAAGTCTCCATGGTCATGGAACGAGTCAATACATAAAATTATAACACGATATTAGAAACAGATAAAATGAAATATTAAAAAACATATTCAGGTGACAAGTCGTAAGTTTAAATGAAGACAATCAACCATGTAACACTGGAATTTGCTTAATTTTTTAGCTCTTCCAGGAGCTCCTCGACAGAATAGAAGGAGTGAGCCATGAGGAAACTCTTCAGTTTAGACTTAAAGGAGTTTGGGCTACTGCTAAGATTTTTGAGTTCTTGTGGTAGCTTATTGAAAATGGATGCAGCAAAATACTGCACTCCTTTCTGCACAAGAGTCAAGGAAGTGCATTCTACATGCAGATTTGATTTCTGCCTAGTATTAACTGAGTGAAAGCTGCTAACTCTTGGGAATAGGCTAATATTGCAAACGACATTAAAGAAAATATATACTGTGAGGGCATTGTCAGAATTCCCAGATTTTTGAATAGGGGTCGACAAGAGGTTCTCGAACTTACACCACATATAGCTCGAACAGCCCGTTTTTGAGCCAAAAATACCCTTTTTGAATCAGAAGAATTACCCCAAAAAATAATACCATACGACATAAGCGTATGAAAATATGCGAAGTAGACTTCTTTTCGTGTTGAAGTGTCACTTATTTCAGATACTGTTCTAATGGTAAATAAAGCAGCATTTAGCTTCTGAACAAGATCCTGGACATGGGCTTTCCACATCAGCTTACTATCTATCCGAACGCCTAGGAATTTGAACTGTTCCGTCTCGCTTACAATATGCCCATTCTGTCTGATCAAAATATCGGTTCTTGTTGAATTGTGAGTTAGAAACTGTAAAAACTGAGTCTTACTGTGATTTAGCATCAAATTATTTTCCACAAGCCACGAACTTATTTCATGAACTACATTATTTGTTACTGTTTCAATATTACACACAAGATCCTTCACTATCAAGCTGGTGTCATCAGCAAACAGAAATATTTTTGAATCACCTGTAATACTAGAAGGCATATCATTTATATAAATAAGAAACAGCAGTGGCCCCAGCACCGACCCTTGGGGATGCCCCACTTAACAGTGCCCCATTCGGACTGAACATCACTACCACTCTCAATATTGCGGAGAATTACCCTCTGCTTTCTGTTCTTAAAGTAAGAGGCGAACCAACTGTAAGCTACTCCCCTTACTCCTAATGGTCCAACTTCTGCAGTAATATTTTGTGGTCAACACAGTCAAAAGCCTTTGTTAAATCAAAGAAAACACCTAGCGCTCGCAACCTTTTATTTAATCCGTCCAAAACCTCGCAGAGAAACGAGAATATAGCATTTTGAGTTGTTAAACCATTTCTAAAACCAAACTGAACATTTGACAGCAAATTATGTGAATTTAAATGCTTCAGTAACCTTGTATATACAACCTTCTAGATAACTTTAGCAAACACCGATGGCACAGAAATATGTCTAAAATTGTCAACATTATCAATGTCTCCCTTTTTATAAAGTGGCTTCACTACCGAGTGATGCTACACTGGTGCGTCTGCTCCAGCAAATTGATCTCCTATTTGTCCATGATTAGATGACAGTGCACTATGTAGAGTGGATGAATATGTTGATGATGATGATGATGATGACGACGACGATTATGATCTGAAAATGGCAATTAAAATTTTCAGAAAGTAGTCGCCTAAATGTGTAATTACTGCGATCTTGGCAAATAAAACTTCTCCAACAAGAAGATTATAATTTTTTGAATAAATTAAAGATAGAAAAAGAATCTAGCGCAAACGAGGAAATCCAATGACATAAGCGACTTTGACAAGGGCAGATTTTTATGGCCTGGCACCTAGGAACGAGCATCTCGGAAACGAAGAAACTGGCCAAATGCTCGTGTGCTAGTGTCATGATCATTTATAGAAAATAGTTGCAAGGACTGTGAAACCACGAGTAGGCGACAAACAGTTGGACGTCTGGAACTCATCACAGAAAGTGGAGGCCGCAGGCTCGTCCTGCCTGTGAAACAGGATCTGGGTGACCAAAACATTCTCTCGAACTGTCCAGAATTATCTTCACACCAATCGCGAACAGCTATGGCCCGGTGACAAGGCGCCTTGTCACCTATAAAAGATCCATCGACGTTTGGGAACATGATGTCCGTGAATGGCTGCAAATGATCTCCAAGTAGCTGAACATACAGAGGACCTTTACAGCGCAATCACCAGCTTGCACAGAGCGTTGTTGACAACTTCGGTCATTTCTTTCGTGGGGTCTGCGCCACACTCGAACCCTATCATCAGTTCTTACCAACCGAAATCGGGACTCACCTGGCCAGACCACAGTTTTCCAGTCGTCCAGAGTCCAACCGATATGGTCTCAATCGCCAGGAGAGGCGCTGCAGACGATGCCGTGCTGTTAGCAAAGGCACTCGCGTCAGTTGTCTGCTGCCACAGCCCATTAACGTCACATTTCACCGCACTGTCGTAACGGATACGTTCGTCGTACGTCCCACATTCATTTCTACGGTTATTCCACGCAGTGTTGCTTGTCTGTTAGCACAGACAACTCTACGCAAACGCCGCTGCTCTTGGTCATTAAGTGAAAGCTGTCGGCCAGTGGGTTGTCAGTGGTGAGACGTAATGCCTGGAATATGGTAATCTCGGCACTGCGGATCTCTGAATACCGAATTCTCTATCGAATTCCGAAATTGAATATCCCATGCGTCTACCTACAACTACATTCCGCGTTTAAAGTCTGTTAATTCCCGTCATGCGGCCATAATCACGTCGGAAACCTGCTCCCATGAATCACCTAAGATATCTGTACCCATGATTTTTGTAACCTCAGTGTAGGTTTTCTGTGATTTCCCTGTACCGGTTTAGGCTACAGAGACGGTCCAATGTATGGCAATCACAAGTAGACAGTGACAGTGACAAGATTTGTCTCAAGACGAGTATCACGAACTGCAGAGAGCTCAATAGCTGGAGTAGTCCGGTTGATTTACCGAACCATATCCTGTAGAGCAAGTTTAGGAAGCTTCTGGTGGCTTCGAACGTGATGGCGCAGTGGTTAGCAAAGTAGGTCTATATTCGAAAGCACTGTGTGTACAACCTGCAAACATTAAAGGAAATGAAGGACAAATTTGAAAAGAGAACTTAAGTTCAAGGAGAATAAATCGAAATTTTGAGTTTTGGTGGTGATATTAATTCCGTCAGAGGTCCAAACACTTCGAAGATCTGTTGAACGAAATGGATGGTGTTTTGAAAAGAAGCTATGAGATGTACATAAATAAAAGTAAAATTAAGTTAATAGAATGTAGTCGAATTAAATCCGTCAGACAGCCAAGCACTTGGAAGATCTGTTGAACGAAATGGATGGTGTCTTGAAAGGAGGTTATGAGGTGTATATAAATAAAAGTAACAGAATGTAGTCGAATTAAATCAGGTGATGCTGGCGGAATGGGATTAGGAAATGAGACACAGAAAGTAATGGATAAGTTTTGCTATTATGTTAGCGAAATAGCGGACAATAGCAGAGGTAAGATATAATATTCAGACTGAAAACAGAAAGCTAAGTTTTTCCTGAGAAGGAAAGAAATGTTAACATCAAATATAAATGTCTTAGGAAGTCTTTTCTGAAAGTAATTGGAGTGTAGCCTTGTACGGAAGTTAAATGCTGATTATTAAATTTTGTAATTTGGGCAATTAACTTTTGAAATGAGGTGTTGGAGAATAATGCTGACAATTAGATGGAGAGATAGAGTAAATAATGAAAAGGCACTGGATCTATTTGGAGGGGGGAGGCAGGAAGGCAGGATGGGTGACAGTAAGGAGGAAGAGCTTTACGGAACAATTCAACAAAAAAACGATATGTTGATACGAAAAATGCTGTGATTTCTAGGAATAGTTAATTTGGTAATGGAGGGAAATGTACGGAATAAAAAATGTAGATGGGGATTAAGACTTCACTACAGTGCGCAGATTCAGTTGCGTGTAGGTTGCAGTAGTTACGTACAGAGATGACGAGACTTAACGCCAGACAGACCAGTGAGGAGAGGTGCAGCAAGCCGGCCTTGAGACTGACGCCTACAACAACAACTGAAACAAGCATAGCGCAGAGAACATGGGACACCTGTCGGTAAGAATTTAACAACGCACTAAACTGTGTGGACGATGAATGAAAGCGTGGAAAGTTCTCGGTAAGCGCGAGACAGAGACATGACGTTGTGTCTAGCAAAGGTGGCAACTTGGTTAATGTCCAGACAGACTTCCGCCAGCCGCGGTCAAGGCCGTCTGCATTTCACTATTTTTCTGTTGCGCGTCTGCGTGCCGCCTCTGCATTCACGCACAGCTTCAGTTAGGCGCGGTACTCGCTGAGGCGACACGATACGAAGCGATAGAGGTCGCGCGACGCGACGACTGTCGGTGCCCGCTACTGACCCCACTGGGGCAATACGATATGCGATGCGACTCGCGATACAAGTAGCAACAAGACAGATCGAATCACGTGTCTGTTCCAGTTTCACTTGCTATCATGAGTTCTCCAGAAGAGGACGTTATTGTAGCTTATCATTATTTAAATCTCAAAAAACTGGAAAGGAAATACTGTGTGCACCTCTACAACGCTATAAATATGAAACATAGTTCGGCTGTGATTTATGGTGAGGTCTCTCAGCACGAGCACAAACTGCACGAATTCTGCAGAATGAGTCCAGACAGTTTCCACTTTCTGGAGCAACTGCTATCAGCTGCTCTGAAAAAGCAGGGCTCATATTTTCTACCTGCTATTTCTGCTTCTGTAAAGCTACTTATTACAATGAGGTAAGTTGGTGAAAGGTGTTAATGACGTTAAAAACGTCATCATGAAAAGTTTATTAGTTGTAAGACCATCTAGCACGGTACTTTATTCAATGTGGTGCATATGAACGGTCTAGTGACATTAATGCGACCACCTGTCAAAAGCCTTTGCAGTGCGGACATTCAGGGAGAGAGTCACTGATGTAGGTACTGGCAGGGAAGTACAGCCACTTTGTAAGTAGGCTGTTTAGGTTTTTATATTGGTAACGCCACGTAGCGCTCTGTATGAAAATCACTGGCTGTGCCGTGTGCAGTCTGTGGCTAGTTTGCATTGTTGTCTGCCATTGTAGTGTTGGGCAGCTGGATGTGAACAGCGCGTAGCGTGGCGCAGTTGGAGGTGAGCCGCCAGCAGAGGTGGATGTGGGGAGAGAAATGGCGGAGTTTTAAAATTTGTAAGAATGGATGTCATGAACTGCTATATATATTATGACTATTAAGGTAAATACATTGTTTGTTCTCTATTAAAATCTTTCATTTGCTAACTATGCCTATCAGTAGTTAGTGCCTCCCATAGTTTGAATCTTTTATTTAGCTGGCAGTAGTGGCGCTCGCTGTATTGCAGTAGTTCGAGTAACGAAGATTTTTGTGAGGTAAGTCATTTGTGAAAGGTATAGGTTAATGTTAGTCAGGGCCATTCTTTTGTAGGGATTTTTGAAAGTCAGATTGCGTTGCGCTAAAAATACTGTGTGTCAGTTTAAGCACAGTCATGTACAATTTTTCTAAGGGGACGTTTCATATGTCGACCCTTAGCCAAGGATACCTCACTGGAATCTTCTGATTTTATTCTTGTAGTTTGTGTAATTAGTGTAGCTATTGTTTATTGCTAGCGCGTAATCATAGAGAGAATTTCCTTTGTAGTTGTAGTTTTCATTCTTGTACAGTAAAACAGTTGTGGCATGCATGTAGATTTGCACCAAGTATTTCGCAGCTGCGCTTGCAATTAACGAGATATTATTTTCAATGTTATGTTAATGTGTTTTCTTATTTTGCTCTTCAAATTGTGCTTTTCTGTGTGAAACGTCTCCTTAGAACAATTATACATGACTGTGTTTAAACTGACACACAATATTTTTAGCGCAACGCAATCTGACTTTCAAAAATCCCTACAAAAGAATGGCCCTGACTAACATTAACCTATACCTTTCACAAATCACTTACCTCACAAAAATCTTCGTTACTCGAACTACTGCAATACAGCGAGCGCCACTACTGCCAGCTAAATAAAAGATTCAAACTACTGAAGGCACTAACTACTAATAGACATAGTTAGCAAATGAAAGATTTTGATAGAGAACAAACAATGTATTTACCTCAATAATGTTCAAAAGTCATAATGTATATAGCAGTTCATGACATCCAGTCTTACAAATTTCAAAACTCCGCCATCTCTATCCCCACATCCACCACTGCTGGCGGCTCACCTCCAACTGCGCAACGCTACGCGCTGTTCACATCCAGCTGCCGCTGCCCAACACTACAATGGCAGACAACAATGCAAACTAGCCACAGACTGCACACAGCACAGCCAGTGATTTTCATACAGAGCACTACGTGGTGTTACCAATATAAAAACCTAAACAGCCTACTTACCACTTCAAACCAGTTCCGTGACCAGCTGCATTAGGTTTTTCGGTTGAGGATGCACGACGCTTACACCCTGATCGAGGTGGTCCCACAGATTATCGATTGGGTTTAAATCGGCGGAGCTAGGTGGCCAGGGGAGATGATAACCTCATCCTGGTGACACGTTTCATTTTTCTGCTAGCAGACGGCTGAGGAAAAAGCAAACTGCATGAGGTGTGAACATAGTCCCCAACGACAGATACATATTTGTGTTGATCCATTGTACCTTCCAGAATCACTGTATCGCCCATGCAATGCCACGAAAACATTCCCCCGACCATAACGCTTCTTCCTCCAGAATCGACCCTTCCAAAGATTGTTGCATGATGTTTCACGCTGTGCACGCCAACGACCTTCTGTCCGATGGAGTATAAAATGTGATTCATGTGAAAAAGCCACCTGTCTCTTCTCAGTGCACGTCAAGTTGCGGTGTTGGCGTGCATATTCCAATCTTCGTTGCCCGTCAACAGCAGGCAGCCAGGATGCATCTACTAGGCGCCTGTTAAGTCGTCGCCACACGGAGCGTGCATCCGTACGTTGAGAGTTGAACGTGCCGAGTTACTGACGTCATAGCGTGGAGTAGCACGTTCGGGAGTCTTTCCGAACGTGCAGAGCAACATCTCGCATGTCAGATTTTCTGAGCGTGCGTCTGAGCGTCGACCAGTGAGATGGCACAACGCCACCTACGTCACACGCACGCCGTCTCCTTTCAGTACAGAGTTGTGAGGCGCCATATTGGCATTCATTTCAAGCCTATATGTATATATGCCGTTTCTGAGCACCAGCAAATTGAGAATCATTGGAAAATCCGTTGTTAACTGTGTGATTCGTTCCAATCAAATAATGAGAAACAATATATTCGTGGCAAAAGAATTATTGTAACTTGCGTATTATGAGAGTAGGCTATTTGAAGGCAGCGACACACTGAAGATCCACCCAAAGGGCATTGTTCTTGATACAACTTGTTATAATTAAATTTCAATTGGTAACATATTTACGATTAAGTTTTCAACAACAAGTAAAATAAATGTTTAGTAACCATCCGTATGCAGTTTGTTTAGCGTAATGAGTAGAATCACTGTCCCGTATGGACCTGTTTGTTGGGGCGATGGTTCGCGTCTTGCCACTTCCAAATTTCTTCTCCTAACATTCGCGTTTTTATTAAGTTCAGATACTTTATTATTAGTTTAATGTAAGTGTATACTATAATATTTGGTGTTATGTAAATATAAGTTCACCTTTTTTTTTTAGGGGTAACTTTGTTCGATTGGCTTAATCTACAGGACAGCTTGCGCTACTTGTATAAAGATATTTTGCTCCTTTTTCTTTTACGCTTCGTAATTCACATGTTGCAAAGATTCTGCTACTGGGTAGGAACAGTGATCAAGTAAAACTGACCTTGGTGTTTTACTAAAATGTGGGAATGATGAAATGATGTTTATCTTATGCGGAGAAGTATTCCAAATTTGAACCGCACTGTTTGTCATGGAACTTTTATAAGCCTGTGTCCTTATTGATTGGACTTGGTACTTTCCTTTTCGTGGACGATGGAGGAAATGTGCGTTTTGAAAGACCTAACGTGGGTAATTTACGCGCGCCCGTTGAGTAAACGGTGTGATTTACGAACTAGGAACATCCCTCAACTGCCGCAGGAGCGCGTTGCGATCGCGTATACCACGTTGGGGCCCACGTACCGTATGCACAAGTCGCATCGTTCCTGAGCGTTTAGCAGCACGTTGAACTTGGCACGCTTCACGTTAACGTTCGACAGCACGGTCCGTGTGACGACGGCTTTACGGAGGCCTATACGCAGCATCGTTCCCTGAACGGTCGTTGAGGGGATACTGTTGGTAGCCCCTTGGTTCACTTGCTCAACAGTTGCACGTCTATTAGTCCTCACACATCCCCGCAGCCGTCGTTCAACCTAGTCATCTGTAGAGATGGGCAAACTGAAACACGTAACTGTTTCGAAACAAATGAAACAGTACAATGTAATGTTTCGATACGCTGTTTCAAAACAGTGAAACAGTTTGTGTTTTGTAATCTAATAAACGTACACATTTTATCATCTTGAATGTCTACTGTATAAGTATGTCCATATAAACACAAATGAGGTGCGATAGCGCTAATCATGTCGCAAAAAGTATGAAACTATCACTTAGACGTGTTGGCAGTTTCGTATTTCCTGCAGCAAATGCGCTGCTTTCGTGTCGTGTGACTTTCACACTTTTCAATTGGCTGAGGACAGCTATAGCTGAAGACAAGAACCACCACGAACGGAACTGGAGGTGGGAGCAAACTGCAGAAACAACGGATATGCTACTGGGATTCCCACATTCCGTTAGTATGGGTAATATATCCATCCTGTTAATTTCCATGCACACAAAGGGAATCATTGTGGATAATAGGCACAGTGACTATAGACTCACAAATAACGCCAAATAATTCGAATAAATAACAAAATATAACAGAAAAAATTTTGTTTTTCAAGGTGTTTCGAACCGTTACTATAAATTCACCATGCTTCCCAGCCCTTCCCGTTCACCATTACACTATAAGTGATATGTGAGACAATTGCTTGCAATTATACCTACATCAAATTTATGTATATGTCTAATAACTGTCACCCTAGACCTTTTTTTATTCAAAATGTTGTAGGCTTACTTGCGTTTCTTAATATGGTTACTGTACATGAACAGAGAAGCGTATGTTATAAAAAAAAGTGTAATTTAACCGAATGGTTTTCACATATTTATTATTTTGAATGTGAATAGCATGCGTTGTTTTATTGTTTGGTTAGTGTTTATAAAGCAGATGTTACGCCATTTCGGAATAGGACAGTCAGCTAGAAACGAAGCTTTATTTTCGGATATCTTAAGCTTCATGCTAATGCTTGTCAAAAACATTTCGACATTTGAAAGTGTTTCATGAAGTGGTGTGTTGTGTTTCAGTAGTGCCGAGCCCGAATATCGTCCCACACAAAGCGGAATGAAACATCACTGTTTCGATACAATTAGCCCGTTCCAAGCACAGGTGGACTGAAACAGCCTTATTTTGAAACAACGATACAGTTTCTGTGTCTGGCTCGAGATCGAATCTGGTCCGGTTATCCGAGACAGGGGCGGAATGAAACACCACTGTTTCTAAACAGTGAACCACAGCCGTTCCGAAACACTGACACAGTTCCACGTATCGATACACTGTATCGAAACATAGAAACAGTGGCCAAGTCTAGTCATCTGTGACCCTTCGTGCACCACAGTGGCCTCACCACTGGTTTTGGACAGCGTCGTTATGGTACAGTTCAGCCACGGCAGCACACGAATAGTTTACAAACTTAGCCGCTTCTGAAGTGCTTCCGCCCTTGGCCCGAAAGTCAGTCATCGTACCCTTTTTGATCCCAGATAAGGCGCTCCATTTCTGCATTACGACAGTGACTGCACGCTTTATACGAGAGTGAGTCAAATGAAAACCTTAAATTATTTTTTAAATATTACTTATTGTGCAGAAGTGGTGCGAAGCTGTATCACTTTTCAACATAATCTCCCCCATGCTCAATGCAAGTCCTCCAGCACTTACAAAGTGCATAAATTCCTTTAGAAAAAAATCCTTTTGGTAGTCCGCGCATCCACTCATACACCGCGTGGCGTACTTTGTAAGTAGGCTGTTTAGGTTTTTTTGTTGGTAACGCCACGTAGCGCTCTGTATGAAAATCACTGACTGTGCTGTGTGCAGTCTGTGGCTGGTTTGCATTGTTGTTGGCCATTGTAGTGTTGGGCAGTTGGCTGTTAACAGCGCGTAGCGTTGCGCAGTCGGAGGTGAGCCGCCAGCAATGGTGGATGTGGGGAGAGAGATGGCGGAGTTTTGAGAGAGGATGATCTGGACGTTGTCCATCAGAGACGGTAAATTTGTAAGACTGGATGTCATGAACTGATATATATATATATATATTATGACTTATGAACACTATTAAGGTAAATACATTGTTTGTTCTCTATCAAAATCTTCCATTTGCTAATTATGCCTATCAGAAGTTAGTGACTTCAGTAGTTAGAATCTTTTATTTAGCTGGCAGTATTGGCGCTCGCTGTATTGCAGTAGTTCGAGTAACGAAGATTTTTGTGTGTTAAGTGATTCATGAAAGGTATAGGTTATTGTTATTCAGGGCCATTCTTTTGTAGGGATTATTGAAAGTCAGATTGCGTTGCGCTAAATAGATTGTGTATCAGTTTAGTGTTGGTCAGAGTAAGTAACGTAAGAGGTTTATCAGCACAGTAATTCTTTAATTTTTCTAAGGGGACGTTGCAACCTCTTCATCAGAATGGAACTTCTTTCCTCCCATTGCGTCTTTGAGTGGTCCAAACATATGGAAATCACTTACTGGAAGGTCTGGTGAGTATGGTGGATGAAGAAGGCACTCAAAATGCAGGTCTGTGAGTGTTGCAACTGTTGTACGGCCTTGCATTGTCATGTTGCAAAAGGACACCTGCTGACAGCGATCCACGTCGCTTTGATTTGATTTCAGGCCGCAGATGATTTTTTAGGATCTCTGTGTATGATGCAATGTTGACAGTGGTCGCTCTCGGCATGTAATGCTCCAAAATGACGCCTTTTTCATCCCAAAAGAGAGTCGGCATAACCTTCCCTGCTGAAGGTTCTGTTCGAAAATTCTTTGGTTTTGGTGATGAGGAATGGCGCCATTCCTTTCTCGCACTCTTACTTTCAGGTTGGTGGAAGTGGACCCAGGTTTCGTCCCCAGTAACGATTCTTGCAAGTAAGCCATCACCTTCTCGTTCAAAGCGTCAAAGTTCTTCACAAGCATCAACACGTCGTTCTCTCATTTCAGGAGTCAGCTGCCGTGGCACCCATCTTGCAGATAATTTGTGAAACTGGAGCACATCATGCACAATTTGGTGTGCTGACCCATGACTAATCTGTAAACATGCTGCAATATCATTCAGTGTCACTCGGCGGTTTTCCTTCACTATGGCTTCAACTGCTGCAATGTTCTGTGGAGTCACGACTCGTTGTGCCTGACCTGGACGAGGAGCATCTTCCACTGAAGTCACACCATTTGCTAACTTCCTACTCCATTCGTAGACTTGCTGCTGTGACAAACACGCATCACTGTACTGAACCTTCATTCGTCGATGAATCTCAATAGGTTTCACACCTTCACTACGCAAAAACCTAATAACAGATCGCTTTTCTTCCATGGTGCAAGTCGCAAGTGGAGCGGCCATCTTTATACTGATATTGCAACGGTATGTGTGCATCTGCACTATTCTGCCACCTACAGGCCATTCTGCACGCTGTTTGTAGCACGCTTACCAACTTACAGGATAACGGCGCGAAATTTCGATATGTTATTACAAATTTAAGGTTTTCATTTGACTCACCCTCGTATACCCTCCACTGCTAGTGCCACCACCTGTGGTCTGTGAGTGGTTATTGCACGTTGACGTCGAACATAGGCGTGGTCACATTACTGTGCTGAGACCGTGTATAAATAATGGATACAAATTACTAAAGCTAGGATAATATTTCTAGAATTATTCAATTTCTCAAAGTAGTATATGATTTAACTTGAAGAATATTCATGCTGGTTTTGAAGTACGGTCAGTCAGCATCGATACTGCAGCAGCGGGCTGTGAACTCTGCATAGGGGCAGAGAATATGTTTAAAGAAGTAGAAGAAGATCTTGATGTTAAGAAAAATCCCGATGTGTTCTTCTGAGCTTCGCGATGCTGCTCATTCAGAAGTAACAGGAATTTTAGCTTTTAGCTCTCTCAGAAAAGTTTCCTGAAATCTGGGAGTGTGGACTTAGAAAACAACCAGTCAGCGTCATCAGCTGATGGCTCCTGGTATCTTTTCATTCCAGTAAATTTATCATTTCTAGCTTTGGCTTTTACCGACAGCATACGAAAATGAGGAACACGAAGCAGCTCTACACTCTGCGTAGCACTGTATACCTCGCGGCAATAGCCTCGCGTGTGGCGCTAAGTTGCCAACCTCGTTATGGGCAACCACCAACATATCTCACGTATTTTTCCGAGAATGGAAAGAGGTGTCGCTCTTCTTCCATCGTTGAAAAAAAATTCTGCAAGTTAGCTATATTCGTATGCAGCAATGTATGACCCAAAACCCATCAAATGTAAACTGGTCAGCGACTACATTCTTCGCTGCACTACGATCTTCTCAAAATATGCCCGGTAGTTTACTTATACATGCATTGTCACAATAATTTCGGTCAATATCGAAAAGAAAACCAGTTCATTATCAAGCTGTGATGTGGCATTACACTGAGGTGACAAAAGTCATGGGATAGTGTTATGCACTTATACAGATGGCGGTAGTATCGCGTACGCACGGTATAAAAGGACAGTGCATTGTCGGAGCTGTCATTTGCACTTAGGTGATTCATGTGAAAAGGCTTCCTACCTGATTGTGGCCGCACAATTGGAAGTACTAGACTTTGAACGCGCAATGGCAGTTGCAGCTAGACGCATGAGACATTCCATTTCGGAAATCGTTAGCGAATCCAATACGAATATTGGATCCACACTGTCAACAGCAGGGTTCAAATTGCTCTAGGCACTATGGGACTTAACATCGGAGGTCACCAGTCCCCTAGACTTAGAACTACTTAAACCGAAGGACATCACACACCCATGCCCGAGGCAGGATTCGAAACTGCGACCGTAGCAGCAGCACGGTTCCGGACTGAAGCGCCTAGAACCGCTCGGTCACAGCGGACGGCTCAAGAGCATGCCGAGAGTGCCAAATTTCAGAAGTTACCCCTCACCACGGACAATGCAGTGGTCGGTGGCCTTCACTTAACGATCGAGAGAAGCGAGGTTTGCTTAGAGTTGTCAATGCTAGCACACGAGCAACACTGCGTGAAATAACCGCAGAACTCGATGTGCGACGTACTACGAACGTACCGGTTGGACCCTAGACGACTGTAAAACCGTGGTCTGCTCAGATGAGTCCAGATTTCAGTTGGTAAGAGCTGACAGTAGGTTTCGAGTGTGGTGCAGACCCCACGAAGCCATGGACCCAAGTTGTCAAGAAAGCACTGTGCAAGCTGGTGGTGATCCAATAACGGTGTGGGCTTTGTTTACATGGAATGGATCGGGTCCTCCTGAGGTTATGAAGAAAGGAAGGGAAGGAAGATTGGGTTTAACGTCCCATTGACATCGAGGTCATTACAGTGAGAGCACAAGCTCGGATTGTCGTCCGCCTGCTTAGCTGGGTGGTAAAGTGCTTACCGCTCGTGCAAGCGGGCTCGGGTTCGATTTCCGGCCGGGCTGGAGATTTTCTCCGCTCGGGGACTGGGTGTTGTGTTGTCCTCATCACCATTTCATCCTCATCACCGGCGCGCATGTCGCCCATTGTGGCGTCGACTGAAATAAGACTTGCACCTGACGGCCGAACTTCACCGGATGAGGCCTCCCGGCCTACGATTCCATACGCTCATTTCATTTCATTTCAGCTCGGATCGTGTCAAGGATGGGGAATGAAATCGGCTGTGCCCTTCCAAAGCAACCATCCCGACAATTTCGTGGAGCAAACTCAGGGAAATCACGGGAAACCTAAATCTGGACGGCCTGACTTTTGTTTGAACCATCGTCCTCCCGAATGCGAGTCCCGTGTGCTAACCATTGCGCCAACTCGCTCGGTGTTTGATGTTCGCCTATTTGGATGTTTTATGGATGACAATCTACATGTCACCTGGCCCCAGTTGCTGAGCGAATGGTGTGACCACCCAAATGGTCCGACGTGAATCACATAAAACATTTATGGAACACAATCGAGAGGTCAGTTCGTGCGTAACATCCTGCACCAGCAACTCTTTCACAGTTATGGATGGCTCCGAGTTTCTGCAGGTGACTTCCTGCGACTGGTTGAGTCCATGCCAGGTCGAGTTCATGATTTTTGTCACCTCAGTGTAAAACAGTTTTTGAAGCATTTCTGATGACTCCAAGTTTGTATCATATGATTCTGCTGCATTAAAGCAAGCAGGACTCCGTGTTGCGACAGGCAATAAGATAGAGTTCCGTGTCGGTGTCGTATCGTTGTCGTCGCAGTGTGAACCAGTTAAGTCGCTTCAACTACGTTTATGATTAACGTGCGTTGCTTCTGCATCGTATCACGACCCACATCGCGTATCGTATCGCATATCGTAACAACTGAGTGAGAACCGCGCCTACTTGGGAGTGTCGGATGGGATACTGGATCCCTCATTTTGTTTCGAAGTAGAGCGCCCTTGTTTTCGCAACGCCTCGTTACTGGCGTTTTCTGTCTAAAGGAGGTCACACAGCAATAGAGGCTATAGAAAAGTCTTGAGACACGAAGCAGAGAAATAACACGGACACAACACACTGCCCTATATCTGGTTCTTTAAAGCCAATTTTTAGCAAAGATCTTCAAGAAGATAGAATACACCAGATGGCTATAACAACCTGCATAACATTACTTGTATGTAAGTAAAATGCTGCCTCAGTATCTTTACTAGTGAGTGAAAGTAAATTAAAGTCTTATTTTACGTATGAAAATACTGTCACGTCTGCTTTTTTTTTATTTTTGGCGGGGGGAGGGGTTCCAGATAAAAGTTGCATTACTCAAGCTGCTTTTTTTCGGTTGGTGCAAGCGGTAATTTACGCATGATTGTGCTTATGTTCTAATGACCCTCCCTTGACCACTAGAAAAATTATTAAGTATTCTTGATAAGAGCATAAAGAACAGACAGGCAGCCTCGAAACTTTCCGATGCAAAATTAATTGTAACTACCACCGTTCCCTACTCTTGCCAGGTCCTCTTTCCTTCCTAGTATTAAATCATTTAAGTAAATCTGTCCTTTGGTGTTACTTTTTAATCTGAAAATTGAAATTGACCTTTTCATCATAAATAAAATATTTAGTGCTGTGGATCTTAATTACTGTCTTCTTGGCTGAAAAAGGGTGAATTATTAATTTTTCAGTAATGTGCGTGGCGTCTCCGGAGTGCAATCGAGAGCACGCAAAGTTAAAGTTCTTCTTAACAGCCATCATAAGAAATAGCTTTTCAAGATCTGTGTCGTAATGCAGCTTTGAAAAATTATTGACGCTGTTATTGAAGAGCAAGTCAGACGGATACGATTCTGAACAACTATGGTAGTCTGTGCCGGTAGGGCAAGTTTCAGAAATTTTCGCTTTTCACAAAAGAGAATCTGTTAATTCGAAAAGACCGTGTTTTTAAATAGGTATCGCACAGTACTACCTAGCATTCAAAATCCTGTCTTCTGTTTGCTTGCACTTTGTATCGTAATTACTTGGAGAGGAAAGAAAAGCATAATATTCACTTCAAAAATGAGAAAAATTTTACCTTTTAAGATAACAATTACTATGTAATAAAAACGTTCTTCTCAGTGCTCAACTATTACAGTATATATTCAGCTTCTTACAAGAGAGTATACTGACAAAAATTAATATTTTCTTACATCTCGCGGAAATGGCGGCTGTCGTTTCTTTCTTAACAATAGAAGTGTACCTCCTTTGAAAACACGTCCTTCCGTAATCAAACTACTACCAGAAAAAAAATCATTAGTACAGTCACGGAATACACAAGTTTGTTAAAAATCACGGAACGCTAACAAGCCAACTATGTTATTCACAATGCTGCGCTCTCGCAGACGAGAGAAGTAAGTCGGGTTATGAGGTGATACTATAATGTATATTGCATATCCTTAAGCAAAAGTAAGTTAATTGGGTAATTTTACGTATACACGGGCTAATTGCACGATTGCCAGATTCCAACCTGACTCCAAGCAGAAGGGGGGTGCAAAAACTCCTCCGCTTTTACGGATTGTTTTTCTAGTTTCATAGTTTACTGTTTCCCACGCCGCATGTTGTATGTTCCTGGAACCCATAGCTTCGTTGATACATCAGCCATCTTCCATGTGGTCGACCACATTCCCCTTTCCCCTCTGGAATCCACATCCCTATCCTATTGGCCATCTATTATCCATTCGTTCCGCATGGCCATACCGTAGTAACTCTTCCTCGTAATAATTTTCACCATGTTCCCTTACACTTCCATCACTTTTCTGATTTCGTCGTTTCTGATTCGATCTAATCCTTAGACTCCCTCATTCCATCTGCAAATTTCTCACATACATATTCATACGCTTTCAACTATCATTTTTTCGTTTTTTTTTGTGATGTTATTTTATCAAAGCAGTGAGTCTGAGTGTAGAATAACACGTTTCACTTGTCGAACATTATTTTTAATATCTTCTACACTCTTTACATTCCAGATATAGTTGCACCTAGATATTTAAAAGAAGAACGACATTTCATACTAAAATTCTCAGCATCTAAATCATGGTCTTCGTCACAGCCCACTACCATACACTTAGAATTTTTTGGTGTTTATCTTAAATCCCCATATGCCATGTTCTTCAACCCGCAATCTGGCATATAGGCAGAGTCGTCACTATCTTCATCAATCATCAAAAAGAACAGTTTATCATCTCCTACAGACATTCCATTTGAGCTGCATTTACTTCTCCATGTCTCTAATGATTCTTCCCAATTAATTTTAAACAACAGAGGGGCAATGGAAAACCCAGTCGAAGTCCTCTGATAATCTGCAACTCCTCTGATAACACGTTACCTACTTTCACTGAGATGGTGCATCCGCAATATAAGGATGAAACTGCATTAGTATAGTGTATTAAGACACCGTTGTTCCTTATGGTCAGCCACAGCTTGTTTAATGTCTCACTGTCATACGCCTTTTATAGGTCTACGAATGTAAAATGGATTGTTCTCTTCACCGCTTTTCTTGCTGTTAGTTGCTTAAGTATTAAAATATTCACATATGACCAGCTGCCTGATAACCCATTCTCGTCTTCCAATTCTTTAAAATGTTTCTCACTTTTTTTTCACACTCTTGCGTAGAGTCTAGCCATTGAACAACTAGCGCCTATACTTTTATTATTTCTACAGTCCTTCCTTAAATTTAGAGGACATAATTGCATTCTTCCTTCTTGCTTCAGACAATGACTGATGTGCTAATTGAAGTCCAGAGCGAAACCACAATACCCTATTAGCCCAAAGAAAACATACAGAGAAATAGTTTTCAGAGAAAAAGAAGAAGCTGTAAATTTTTTGGTTAAACAAAGGAGGGAGAAAACGCTTATACATAAGCAGTGCGTATAACCAGTTTCATTTCGTAAAATCTGAACACGATTTGTATAAATGGAAGAAGATTTAACCGCATTAAGAAATATGCGCCAAAATGAATCTCGCAAAAGTGTGAGGGAACAGCTGTTCAAAAGATTTGGAACTGCTCGTAAGATTCAGTGCACTGTTACCGAGGGAGATCCAATAGACCTGGCACTCTGAATTGCAAATGAGGTGATAGTTCCTGATTTCCAGGCTTCTTCGACCTGCTTAAACAGGTTCAGAAAATTGTACAGAAAAGGAAGTCGCTAAATTACGAAATTTAATTCAAGTAAACGTGTAGAGAAGATGAAACTTCCTGGCAGATTAAAACTGTGTGCCCGACCGAGACTCGAACTCGGGATCTTTGCCTTTCATGCTCTACCATCTGAGCTACCGAAGCACGACTCACGCCCGGTCGTCACAGCTTTACTTCTGCCAGTACCTCGTCTCCTACCTTCCAAACTTTACAGAAGCTCTTCTGCGAACCTTGCAGAACTAGCACTCCTGAAAGAAAGGATACTGCGGAGACATGGCTTAACCACAGCCTGGGGGATGTTTCCAGAATGAGATTTTCACTCTGCAGCGGAGTGTGCGCTGATATGAAACTTCCTGGCAGATTAAAACTGTGTGCCCGACCGAGACTCGAACTCGGGACCTTTGCCTTTCACGGGCAAGTGATCTACCAGAACTGCAAGGTTCGCAGAAGAGCTTCTGTAAAGTTTGGAAGGTAGGAGACGAGGTACTGGCAGAAGTAAAGCTGTGAGGACCGGGCGTGAGTCGTGCTTCGGTAGCTCAGATGGTAGAGCACTTGCCCGTGAAAGGCAAAGGTCCCGAGTTCGAGTCTCGGTCGGGCACACAGTTTTAATCTGCCAGGAAGTTTCATATCAGCGCACACTCCACTGCAGAGTGAAAATCTCATTCTGGTGTAGAGAAGATGCATCTCTACGATCGTCTCCATGGGAGAATAGCAGCCTGCATTGCTGCGAAAGGTGGATATACACTGTACTAGTGCCGACATTGTGCATGCTCTGTTGCCTGTGTCTATGTGCCTGTGGTTCTGTCAGTGTGATCATGTGATGTATCTGACCCCAGGAATGTGTCAATAAAGTTTCCCCTTCCTGGGACAATGAATTCACGGTGTTCTTATTTCAATTTCCAGGAGTGTATTATTCGGATTTCGCCCGGAACCAATAGCGTGATTCAGCGCTCAGTAAAGAAACTTTTCGACCGTTTAAAGCTTTCTTCAGAAAACTGTCGAACAATATAATTTCCGATAGCTCTTTGTTGTTTCAGGTTTCTCAGCATAACACTATTGATAAACTTCAGTCACCTGTGCATTGTCAGTTTGCATCATCACATCTTACGAATTTAATTATATATGCGTGGTATGCAGTACGATATGCAGAATAACGGCCACGACCATTCGTTACTCCGATATTGCAGTGCCTGAGTTATTATGATTACGACGCAAAGTTCCTTTGGACATGCATGCATCTCCAAAGGAACTTTGTATCGTAATCAAAATAACAGAGGCACTGCAATATCACATTTATCTGGCGATACCTGCCAAGCGACTTTCACGTACAAAGTCTGCCCTATACGGGAATATACATAATGTATATACGAGTACAGTACATGTGTTCCATTATGGCCCATTGCTTACGAGGGCTGGTTTTATTTCATGACAATTTCGATGTGTAATTAGAATAGTGAGTCACTTTTCCAACAGTTGTGGTAGCGTGTATTGCACTTCCTACATTTCAGAGCTGGTTTGCTGTCTTATATCTTCTTCTATGTATCAGAGTGTAAGTTACACAGCAGCTACACCAAGATGACCTCTCGGGGCAGTGGAATAGGATGAAATTATCGAGAAATAAAGAGAACACGTTAGTGAAACGGGATGGCTGTGGAAGCGTGAAGTCGTCTCCTGCACTTTGGACTGACCAACATTTTCAGAAACACAAACAGCTACAGCACAAGCAATAGTCTCTATGAGTTCTGAAATGCACGTTCAGTGTTCTTGCTGCACCACCAATATTTGCTGAAAAGTATTCTTCCTATGCTCGTTCATTATCACCTCCTTCCATTCCTCATGTAGGAGGCTATAGACCAGGCCTCAACTGTTGCTTACAGGTAATACACCTATTAAACTTATCTCTGTCCGACACCTACATCTCATCAGTTGAACACATTGCTGCCAAAAATAAAGATTAGATTAGATTAGTACTTGTTCCGTAGATCATGAACACGACACTTCGTAATGATGTGGAACGTGTCAGGTTAATAAAAGGTGTCTATACAAGATATTACATTACACAAAATATTACATGACACTCAACGTTTTTAATTTTTTGTGGGGGTTGGGAAATTACCCACTTACTATATCCAAAAATTCATCTAATGAGTAGAAGGAGTTACCATTAAGAAATTCTTTTACTTTTCTTTTAAATGCTATATGGCTATCTGTCAGACTTTTGATGCTATTAGGTAAGTGACCAAAGACTTTCGTGGCAGCATAGTTTACCCCCTTCTGAGCCAAAGTTAGATTTAACCTTGAGCAGTGAAGATCATCCTTTCTCCTAGTGTTGTAGCCATGTACACTGCTATTACTTTTGAATTCGTTCGGATTGTTAATAACAAATTTCATAAGTGAATATATATATATATATATATATTGTGAGGCTACAGTGAAGATTTCTAGCTCCTTAAATAAGTGTCTGCAGGATGATCTTGGATAAGCTCCAGCAATTATTCTGATTACACGCTTTTGTGGAATGAACAGTCTTTTACTCAATGATGAGTTACCCCAGAATATGATGCCATACGAAAGCAGAGAATGAAAATAGGCTTGGTAAGCTAATTTATTCAGATGTATAGCGCCAAAATTTGCAATGACCCTAATAGCATAAGTAGCTGAACTCAAACATTACAGCAGATCCTCAGTGTGTTTTTTTTTTCAGTTCAACCCCTCATCAATGCATACACCTAGAAATTTTGAATATTCTGCTTTAGCTACCGATTTCTGATTGAAGTCTATATTTATTAATGGTGTCATTCCATTTACTGTGTGGAACTGTATATACTGTTTTTTGTCAAAGTTTAACGAGAGCCCATTTGCAGAGAACCATTTAATGATTTTCTGAAAAACATCGTTTACAATTTCATCAGTTAATTCGTGTCTGTTGGGTGTGATAGCTATACTTGTATCATCGGCAAAAAGAACCAGCTTTGCATCTTCGTGAATATAGAGTAGCAATTCATTAATATATATTAAGAACAGCAGAGGACCAAAGACCGAACCTTGCGGCACCCCATTCTTGATTGTTCCCCACTTTGAGAAATCACCAGTTTTTTTGCATATTATGTGAACTGTTTATTTCAACTTTCTGCACTCTTCCAGTTAGGTATGATTTAAACCATTTGAGCACTGTCCCATTCATACCACATACTGGAGCTTATCTAGAAGTAGTCCATGATTTACACAATCGTACCTTTCACTCCAACCTTTTTCCCGCCAGTTCGCAAATGGAACAGAGGGATTTATTTCGACTTATAGGTGAAGGGATCAACCCATGCAGAGTTAATATTTATTTTGAGTAGTCTGCTATTAGTTTTGAGTGGTACTGTGATTTTTTTTTCAAGCAGTTTATACCAGGTATGTGACGTCGCCAAGTTTTGAGCTGTATTGCGATTTTAGGCGCTCATTGTGTAGCGCTAAGCATATAGATGTGTAATTAGGAACGATCTTTATGATTAATTATGTAATTAGGACCAGTCTTTTCACACCAAATGAATAACGTACACTGACCTAATCTTCCTGTCCTGGTGCTGGATAGAGACTGACCATTTCTCGGTGCAGGGGTTGCACTTGTGCTTTCTGCCCAGAAGAACTGGGGTTCAAGTCCCAGAAAGGGCACCCACCATTTTGAATTTCCCGCCAATTCCTGAGTGGGGTGTAAGGGATGGACATCAGCATATCATTGGGACAAAGAAATTCCCGCCATTTTTTAAATTCCACCAGTTTTTGAATTTCCCACCAAATTCCGAAATTCCTGCTAATAGGGCAGGTGGGAAGGAGGGAGGGTGAGGAGGGGGGGAGAGCTAATCTGCATTATGAAATCGATGAATTTGCATAATTAAATTGCGACATTGCTACATCTACCACTATGACCCTGGACCAGGCTGCGGGAGGGGGAGGAAATTTGGCAACAATGCAAACTGTGCTCTTAGCAGCTCTGCCCTCCTACTGGTGGGTGTGGAATGACTTCCCAATTCAACTCCTGTGTAGTGTTGTTTGAGTCTAGCAGAATGCGAGCGCTCATCACCATGGAGTAGTATCACTTCGCACAGCTTTCCTGGTCATTGTTGTTGGACTATGTCTGCAAGACGTGTCAGTTGTTGATAATAAATGTGAGCAGCGATAGTTAGATCGTGGGGAAGCAATTCGTAGTACACCATACTGTTGTGGGTTGGCAGGAGAGCCAACACCGGTTTTGAGAGGAAGCCGAAAGGCAAGCGTTTTAGCTCACGCAGGCTGGCATGAGGTCTGGAACAGGTCAAGGAAATTGGACTTTAGCAAAAAACGTAGGTAGCTGCTGGAATACTTAACTTTAATCCATAATTGGTGAATGTCGCTCTTGACTGTACATTATTTACAATATCAATAGTAACTGAACATGGCGCCTTGCTAGGTCGTAGCAAATGACGTAGCTGAAGGCTATGCTAACTATCGTCTCTGCAAATGAGAGCGTATTTTGTCAGTGAACCATCGCTAGCAAAGTCGGTTGTCCAACTGGGGCGAGTGCTAGGAAGTCTCTCTAGACCTGCCGTGTGGCGGCGCTCGGTCTGCAATCATTGATAGTGGCGACACGCGGGTCCGACGTATACTAACGGACAGCGGCCGATTTAAAGGCTACCACCTAGCAAGTGTGGTGTCTGGCGGTGACACCACACATACCATCACTGTTCCACCAGATGCGTTAACATTATCTTTTGTGGATGCAAGTGGGGAATTGTTGCTTTTTTTAGCGTCGACCATTCCTTTCTCTTCCTTACGTTGGGATAAGGACACCATTTATCACCGCCAGTAACGATACATTAAGGGACTGGTTGTTGATGTTCACGTGCTAATTGATGACGAGCCAGCGGAAATGCACATATGCCCACCTAATGACTTTTGAGTTTTTGGCTTAGGGTATATAGTACCCATACACACGATTTTTGAACACTCCCCATTGCATGCAAAAGTTGCACGATAGTGGAATGATCACAGTTCATCACATCTGCCAGTTTTCGTGAACACCGACGTGAATTAATGCGTTTAAACGATCTTCATCAAACCCCGCCAGTTCTCGTGTGCACTGACATGGATCAATGTGGATTAATGCCTTTAAATGATCTTCATCGAACCCCGAAGGTCTTACTGAACATGGAGCGTCACTAATGTCAAAACGATCAGCCATAAAACGAGGAAACCATTTTCTTGCCGTGCTCTGCCCAATGGCATGATCCCCACACAAGGTGCAAATGTTTCTGGCTGCCTGCGCAGCTGTCACTCCTCTATTGAACTTAGACAGAAGAATAAGTCGAAAATGTTCCGATTTCTGCACCTGTTACTCCATTTTCTAGCGCCCACAGCTTCGCTCACTATCTCCAAATGATAAAATGACAATATGTAAACTCAAATAGCAACAGTGAACTACAAATAAAAAATGACAGATAAATAAACCCATAGCAATCGAAATATCGACATACAACACAAAAAAACGCTACGAACTTACGAACCAAAATAATAGTTCTTCCGAAATTCTATTGGGTAAATTTAGAAAATCTATATTGGAAGAAGACTGTTCGACCGTTATGTTGCTACCATCTAGTATCTCAAATAGGGTTTATGAGGATAAAGTAAGAGACATTGGGGCACGTGCAGAGGCTAGAACATAGTCATTCTTCCCTTGCTCAGTACGCTGGTGGAATGGGACAGAAATGTCCTCACTGTACAGCTGCTTGCAGACTATGCAGGGTGATTTTGCGAAATGGGGACAAACTGCAGGAAACTATCGCTGAGGCGATAAGGAGCAGAGAAGGTCATATGGACATATTGCTGGAAATGTGTTCCAAGGGAGGTAGACTCACTCGAAGGTGCAATTCAAAGATCTTTGACTGTCACCCCGGTATCAACACCAACAGATGACCCGCCAACATAGGGTAAGTCAGACGACTGTGTGAACATTTTCCATGACAACTGTTACTACCCATATCCCTTACGATGCGAGCATGCCTCATTATCTACTGACTTGTCACCACAGCGATGATTTTGTCACTGGTTCATCGCACAGGCCACCCATCCTATTCGAAGATGAAGCTGCTTTTACAAGGGGCTATTCATCAACCCTCACAACAACCACTTGTGGGCTACAGAGAATCCCCATAGTACGGTGGCAGCAAACCATCAGAACTAGTTCAGTATTAATGTGTGGGTAACAATTGTTGATGACCGCCACATGGATCATCCTTCCACACACGTCACAGGCGAAGCATCTCTATACTTCCTGTGGTTGATCCTGCCTACCACACTGGAAGATGTGTCTTTGGTGATAAAAGATAATGTGGTTATTACATTATGGTGCTCCATCTCACTGCCTTCTTGAGTGTGGAGCTAAAACACTAGTGCAGACAGAACATTCCTACTTGCCTGGTATGTTCTCATGTGTGCTTTCAATCATTGAAACCTACACTATCAAAAATGTCCGAGAAAGTCTGAAAAGTGTCCCAAGCTACAAAACAGTCCCCTACCATCTGAAAAAGCTGCTAAAATATGGACTCAGATTTAGAAAATATTTGAAAGTGGTGCAAAGACAGCCAATTTGCTTTATTCAGAAATGTAAAACTGGCACTTCACATAGTATCCTATGATAACAATATCAGTGGGTCACACTTTGAGCTAGTCAACTCACATAAATAATTGGCTGTAACAGTTCGTAGGTATATGAAATGGGCTAGCTGTAGGTAAAGCAGGTTCAGTTTATTGCTGGGATACTGGGAAAACGCAAAAGTCTTCAAAATATATTGCTCACAAAACAACTGTGTGACCCATCCTAGAATATTTCTGAAGTGTGTTGTACGAAAACAAATTAGGTCTAACATGGGACTTGGAAGTATACGAAGAAAGGCAGCACGAATTGTCACAGGTTGGATAGTGTCATTGAAGAGTGTCACAGATATGCTGAGAAACCTGAATTGGCAGACACTTAAAGACAGGTGCCAACTTTACCGCGAGTACCTACTTACAATGTTTCAAGAACCAATATCAAGTGAGGAACCTAGGAATCTATATAACCCCATACATATCGTTATTAATATTCGCAGCGATACATACTATTGAGCGGTTGTAGGCGCTTCTGTCCGGAACCGCGCGACTGCTACGGTCGCAGGTTCGAATCCTGCCTCGGGCATGGATGTGTGTGATGTCGTTAGGTTAGTTAGGTTTAAGTAGTTCTAAGTTCTAGGGGACTGATGACCTCAGATGTTAAGTCCCATAGTGCTCAAAGCCATTTGAACCATTTGATACATACTATCATGATCAATGCTAGCATCCAGACTAAGCCTGATACACGTCATTCAGCTGGAAATCTCCTTGCGACCTGGAGCTTTCTTCCCTACAATACTTATCAAGCTATTGAAGTGTTTGAACTGAAGAGTAGTGGAATAAAGCCAATCCAAGTGCACTTTTGATATCAAATTGATATGCAAATTAATTAGATTGTAATAGATGATTGATTTATGAACTTAACGTTCTGCTAAGTGGTTTCTCATATAACTCCCACCCCTCCTAGTCTTAGAGGTCCCTTAACCTATAGTTCTACTAAGTGTTCCCCCTTATCCCTGTGTGTCCCCTCCCCCCACCACCTCTCAGGGAAAAGGGACACTTGTTCAGTTCTGAGTCACTTGTCCCCCTCCTGGAAAATCGCCAGCCCCCTCCCTTCTCCACATCCCCTCTTCTACCCCAATTGTGAATTTGTGGGAAAGACTGTGTTGAGCTGCTGAAGAGGAAGGGTGTAAGGTAGTGTCTTTATTTATTTACTTCATTTATTTTTGAGGGTGTTGAATTGCCCACACATTCTACTGCTCCCCACTCCCACTTTCTACCACCCCATGCTCCCACTTCTTCTGATCGCTTGTGTATGTATGTTCACCTAAAGTTTGAAGACTTACTGCCCTAGTCCTGAATAACACCACCAAACAGTCCTACAGCCGCCCCCACACACCCCCACTTTCTGTCACCCTCACTCCACCCCACCCCAATTGCGAATTGATGGAGAAAAGGCTGGAGTGGAAGGTACTCACTTTATTTTTGGCGGGAAATGCGTTCAGTGGATGTTTGTGTTGGACAGAGAGGAGTTGAACACCTGTAAGCATGCAGCTGAGCACTGCATCCATAACCTCCTACACAAGGAATGGAAGGAGGTGATAATGGATAAGCATAGGGCGGAATACTTTTCAGAAAATAATGGTCATGTAACAGGATGGAATGAGGATGCATCTCATCGAGACTATTGACTGTGCTGGAGCTGTTTGTGTTTTGAAATAGCCAGTCAATACAAAGTGCAGGAGACAGCTTTGTTCCAGTCCACTACCCCAGAGCCACTGTGGTGGCCGAGCGGTTCTAGGCGCTACAGTCTGAAATCGCGGGACTTCTACGGTCGCAGGTTCGAATCTTGCCTTGGGCATGGATGTGTGTAACGTCCTTAGGTTAGTTAGGTTTAAGTAGTTCTAAGTTCTAGGGGACTGATGACCGCAGATGTTGAGTCCCTTAGTTCTCAGAGCCATTTGAACCATTTTTGTGAATATGTTCACATTGCTCTGTGCTTTAGTCCACGGTGCTACTTGAAATTGGCAGGGAGCTGTTCTACAATCACTGCTGAAAGAATTGCCTCCTACCGATCAACAAGTGTATAGCTGCTGAGGATTTGTACACAGGTAAATGGTAAGAGGGGACAGCAAACTATCAGTGAAGTGTAGGAAGAGTAGCCTCCTACCGATCTACAATTGAAATAGCTGCTGAGGAAGTTGTACACACACACACACACACACACACACACACACACACACACACACACATGCGTACATGGTAAGAAGAGACAGGACAGCAAACTATCACTATCACTGAAGTGAAATAGATGCTCAGGAACTTGTACAAAAATGCATAGTAAGAAGGGGTAGGAAAATGCAGAAAGACTTGCCTCCTGCTGATGTTTATAGCTGCTGAGCACCTTGTACACAGGTATATGGTAAGAAGGGATACGGCAGCAAACTATCACTGAAATGTATGAAGGCCAATACATACTACCATAACTGATGGAAAATGCTTCACTGGTCTAATTACACATTGAAATTGTCGTGAAAAAAAAACACCAATCATAAACAATGGATCATAATGCAACACCCGCACTGTGAATTGAGAAAAATCAATGTAATAACACAACTACCGCAAAAAGCGACCCCAAAAGATCTCATCAGGAGGGAGTGGCGGCAGCTGCACGTGTGTTCAAAATGGGTCAAATGGCTCTGAGCACTATGGGACTTAACTTCTGAGGTCATTAGTAGCCTATAACTTAGAACTAATTAAACCTAACTAACCTAAGGACATCACACACATCCATGCCCGAGGCAGGATTCGAACCTGCAATCGTAGCGGTCGCTCGGTTCCAGACTGTAGCGCCTAGAACCGCAAGGCCACTCCGCCCGGCGCACGTGTGTTCACCTCGATGTGTGGATATAGACTAACCAGTTTGAAACCAGTCTTAGCTCCCTTCCTGTCTCCCTCCTCCCTCCCTCTCTTCCTCTTACACGTAGAGATACCAGTTTTCCAGTTTTATAGGCCTGTTCCAGCCAGTCTCCAATGGTACACAAAGAGATCCATCTACTGACATTGATATACTATTTCGTGGCTGCAGAAATCAGCCACGTATGAACAAAACACTCAACAACAGGACAGTTCCTGCAAGCCATTAAACGTATTTCTTGGAAAGAGTGACCCCGTTGGAACAATAGCGAAATACTTGACTATTCGTTACAGATGAAGAACTGAATGGTCAACAGCGGCATGCTTTCAAAGGTTCTGGATGTGTTGATACTGTCTGAAATAGTCCTCGGTTAAATAAAAGCAGTCTCACGTGGGAAAAACACTGAAACAATAGACCCTGTGTAAATGAGATACACATGGATCCTTTTACTAGTCGTCTCACAGTGCGCCGATCCACCCGCTCTGCTCCAGACAAGCAGGGATCAGAAACTGTGTTTGCTACCCTCCATCGCTGCATGCGGCTGTAACCCGTCATCGCCCGGATTTATTCTAATTCTCCAGGTAAACAGTCCAAAGCATGTCTGGTAGCGGTTTCGGACGCCCACTGTACCGAATAACAACTTTGTGCGTGTGTGTGTTTGTGTCCTCATATACTGTGGAAGGATGAGATCCCCGCTGTACAGATAGGGGAGGAATAGGAATAGACGGTGGAGGAATTTGCTTGCTCCTCATGGAGTAACACACTGCGTGTCTGCCTGAAGTGTTGACGTTCTTAGCAGCTCGATTACTGAAATGTCAGCTCATTTATTTAAAAAAGTGACATAAATAACATGAACACTCATTTGCTGTATGAAGTATTACCATCGTGTATTCTCCAGGTGTAACTCTTATGCTTGCTTCAACAAATATTTAGTGATGGAACAACCGACTGATTTTAACAATCGATTCATCAATGGATTTTTTTTATTCACTGTCGGTTTTTTCAGTCGAATAAAACAACTGAACAAAACTTGTCTCTGTGGCCATGTTTTCACTCATTCACTGGGTTGAGTGGTTTCACTCAGTGCGAGACAACGGACTGAAACAAGTCTCCATTGACTGCGTCTCTTAGATGAGTATCTTCACTCAGTGGCCAGATTTGAATGGTTTCATCCAAAGCAAGAGAACCGACTGACACAAGTCTCTTCGGTTGCGGCCCATATATGTTTTCACTCAGTCTTCGGATTTGTTTGATTTTTTTGCATATTTTGTCAGCCTTTTCGGCTGTACATAAACCATTACCAGGACCAACAACGTATTTATAGACAAATAAAGTACGGGTATCTTATTTCAACGATATGTGAATACAACGTATATTTCTAAAAATAAATTATTTTCAAAATGATTTTACTTACTCAAATACGCATTTTCGTACTTGTGCTATTAAATATCAATTTTTGGTTATTTTGAAATTTTACTATCTGATGCTGCACTGTAAATTTATGCGTGGACAAATGAACCATCAATTTCTAACACGCTTTTATTAAAGCAATTTCTTGTCTGTTTGTTCGGTGCCAATTTTGCAATTGATTTTAGACTACGTTGCCAGTAAACTAGACACTTGAAACTTTCACCATAGCTGACAACTGGAGGCCGCTACGATATTAACTAACTTTCGATTCTGGTGTGTGGCGGAGGGTACTTTTTTAGATCTGTCTGTCTGTGTGTCTGTCTGTTCGGTGTAAATATTACAACTGATTTTAAACTGACTTCCCAATAAGCTAAAGACTTTAAACTTAGCTCATTAACTCGCTTTCTTTTCTGGTGTGTGGTGGGAGAGTACTTGGTGTGCCATTGTTTTGCTGTTCCAACGCGAGTATTTCGCAGTTACGGACGACTGCTGCTAACGCAGTCCTTTCGCGATATTCACGTAGGAGGAAGCAATATATTGCTTTGACTCAGTTGAAAAGAAACTAAAAAAAATCTGAAATTTACCACATGTTTCTGATGAAATCTCATCAAAATTATTTAAATCAGCTGAAGAATTTCACACAAGCAAGACTAAAAAACTGAAAGTAAGTATTTAAATAAAAACTTTTTAACAAAACACGTTTTTAAACTGGACTAAAAACTATTAAATAATCTTTCCTAGACTAATGCAATACAGATGGTCCTGATAAATTGTTCTGGTGAACTGTTAATAGCCACGACAATACTTGTAACACTGAAACAGTGTACCAGTTAGATTCCTTTCAGAATAAGCTGATACAATAGCTCCATACTTAACAACCATATACAAACGTTCGCTTAACAAAGATGCGTACCCAAAAACTGGAACGTGGCACATGTCACACCAACATTCTTTATTGAATACTGGTGTGACCTGTGCAACTTTCCAGTTGCAGGAGTAATTCACTAAATTACAGGTCCATATCATTAACGTCGAAGTGCAGCAGGATTTTGGACATGCATTGTGTTCGAACATTACGAATGAATTACCTAGAAAGAACGGTCTATTGACACACAGTTAACACGGATTTAGAAAATATCGTTTTTGTGAAACGCAACTACCTCTTTACTCACACGAAGTGTTGAGTACTATTGACAAGGGATTGCAAATTGATTCCGTATTTCTAGATTTCCAAAAGGCCTTTGACACTGTACCACACATGCGGCTTGTAGTGAAACTGCGTGCTTATGGAACATCGTCTCCGTTATGTGACTGAATTCGTGATTCCTGTCAGAGAGGTCACAGTTCGTAGTCACTGACGGCAAGTCATCGGGTAAAACAGAAGTGATTTCTGGTGTTCCCCAAGGTAGTGTTATAGGCCCTTTGTTGTTCCTTATCTATATAAACGATTTAGGAGACAATCTGAGCAGCTGTCTTAGGTTGTTTGCAGATAATGCTGTCGTTAATCGAGTAGTAAAGGCATCGGAGTATCAAAACCAATTGCAAAACGGTTTAGAAAAGATCTCTGTACGGTGCGAAAATTGACAATTGACCCTAAATTACGAAAAGTGTGAGGTCGCCCACATAAGTGCTAAAAGGAATCCGTTAAACTTCGATTACACGATACATCAGTCGATTGTAAAGGTCGTAAATTCAGCTAAATGCCTAGGAATTGCAATTACGAAGAACTGCTATTGGAATGAATACATGGAAAATGTGGGGAAGGGTAACCAAAGACTGCGTTTTATTGGCAGGACACTTAGAAAATGTAACAGACCTCCTAAAGAGGCTGCCTACACTATGCTTGACCGTCCTGTTTTAGAATACTGCCACGCGGTGTGGGATGCTTACCATATAGGATTGACGGAGTACATCGAGAAATATCAAAGAAGGGCAGGATTGTTTTGTATTATCGCTTAGTAGGGGAGAGAGTATCACGGAAATGATACAGGATTTGGGATGGACATAATTAAAAGAAAGGCGTTTTCCGTTGCGACAGAATCTTCTCACGAAATTTGAATCATCAACTATCTCCTCCGAAGGCGAAAATATTTTGTTGACGCCGAGCTACATAAGGAGAAACGATCATCACAATAAAATAAGGAAAATCAGTGTTCGCACGGAAAGCCGAAGGTGTTCGTTTTTTCCGCGCGCTGTACGAGATTGGAATAACAGAGAATTATTGTGAGGTGATTCGATGAACCCTCTGCTAGGCACATAAATGTGATTTGCAGAGTATCCATGTAGATGTAGATGTTTAACTGAGCCTGTAGTCGACTGTTAAGTGGAGTTGTGCTCCAATTTTAATTATGCGAAACCACAATAATTATCATCAATCGTGAAGCCAAGGCAGTTTAAGCCTGCAGTACGATAGGAATGTATCGCTTTAGACAAGAGGCAAGAGAGAGATCTGGGATTACTGGGTGCTCGTTTCAAGCGACTCCAGTGGACACAGGCCGCGTTTTCACAGTTTCAGAAATCATATCTCCTTTGTACCAATAGCCAATGATCACTCAATTTTATAGTTCTCATAATTTGCTTACTTTATTAATTAAAACAATGAGCGAAATGCGAATACACAGTTAATCGTGTAGTGAGTGAATTTATATATGACATTCATATTAAACTATCGATGTTCCGGATTATACCTTCTGATCTTCAGATCCAAATTGATAATACAATATCAATACTTTAAATAAAAGGTAGCACTCCGTCGTCAGGCCACGAGTGGCCTACCGGGGCCGTCCGACCGCCGTGTCATCCTCAAGGAGGATGCGGACAGGAGGAGCGCTCTCCCGGTCGTTATGACGGTTTTCTTGACCGAAGCCGATACTATTCGGTCGAGTAGCTCCTCAGTTGGCATCACGAGACTGAGTGCACCCCGAAAAATGGCAACAGCACATGGCGGCTGGATGGTCACCCATCCAATTGCCGGCCACGCCCAACAGCGCTTAACTTCGGTGGTCTCATGGGAACCGGTGTATCCACTGCGGCAAGGCCGTTGCCAAATAAAAGGTAGCCAAATGGAAATTTATCGAGTGTACGGAAAAGAGTCGGAAACTTCACCAGATCGACCTGCAAATATAGTGAAAAAGAAATCGAACAGAGAACATTATTGTGTGTTATTTCATTAATGCTCCCATGTGGGGAGAGTCGGGATGGCTGCAGTCACGTTGATGCATTTCAGCCTAAAGCCTAATTGGATTACAGTGGACTGCTTGCACACCTTAACACACAGCGCACTAACGCCAGACCCGGATCGAATCTTCAAGAAGGTTTGACTGGCGCTGTTACGGTACACCAGACATACTGAATATGGTTTTTTTGTTTGCGGTTTTTAACTGTTGTTTAGGTAAATAAAGCTAGACAGGTTTCCAATCTCAGTCTAAAGAAAATACAAGCTATTGATACCGCACTGACAACTCTCAAGCCTTCACTATTGAGAGAGATGTTTTTAATATGGAGAGGGCAGTAGCCGAAAGTTCGCAACGACTGAGCTTAGTATGAAGTTTTGGAATTTGTTATAAGTAGTTTCAGTCCACTTATGCTCACAAGTGAAGATGACCTGTTGCTACATCATGAAATACGTGCTGTAGATATCATGCCTGGGAAAACACCATAGGGATCTGACTGCATGGCTTTTGAAAAAAATCTGGTGTTTCAGTTTGTTTGTTTTTTTTCTATTAATTTTCACATTCTCTATCCTCACTGAACCGCCATAGCGTCACACACGTCCCAGTGTCCACAGCCCCACCTGGGGTCGCAAGAAAAAGACTTAAGGCAAGTGTGGCTCGTTCTTAAGGGCCAGAGTGCCCCAGCCTCACATGAAATTTTGTGATACAATTTTATTGTGTGTATTTTTTCAGTATTGTATGAAACGGTTTGAGTAAGACTTGTTTTTGGCGTATTACGAGTGACAGAGACCAGATGTAAACACACCCAGTTTCGACCGTTTCACTGCAGAGACACACGATGTTAACTCTGAGCTGCCAGTCAGTAGCTGGACCACGTCTTATCGCTACTTCTTCCTCACACCTCCCCTCAGTGCATCCTTCCAGAGTGACGAACCTGTTTCCCTTTACCCACCCCAATCAGCAAACGCCGAGGGCCAACTTCAGGTGTTCCCTACTTCCTCCTTACCTCCTGCATCGCATTGATGACGTATCCAAGCTGTTTCCCTTCTCCACATTGCCCCTCGCCACAACATAGCTTGAGCCACTTAAAGCGGACCCAGTGAACAGACCCCCTCTTTCCCCGCACCACGGCGAATCCTGCTGTCTCTGTCACGTTATCACTCTTCCACCCGTCTACACGTCTCCACTATTTAGGGGTCAGTCAGGTTAGGCCTGCAGCCCGAATTTACGCCCACATCAAGTAACACACTTGCCTGTAGTCTCTGTCACGTGCCTTACTGAATTCTGTCCCCCCCCCCCTTTCCCGTCCCCCAGTATTCCATTCGTCAATGGGAAATGTCGCTAACATCAAACAGGGTTGTGGTAGAAACTCGAGTATTCTTACAGTGATTGTAAAACTAATCAAGTACATTGAATCTTCTCATGTTGAGAAATCAGAAGGAGCGATCTGCTTTACTTGATAAAATCTTTCTAACGCAAAGATCGCATAAATATTTCTTTATTTACAACCGGTTTCGACAGACATTGCTGCCATCTTCAGGTGTCCAAAATTTTTTGTTATAAAACGTATTCATTTTGTGATAGAACCTCACACGGAGTTGTCATGTTAGTAGATAAAATGTAGTACATTAAACAAAGGTCTGTGATAAGTAAAACATTTAAAATAAAAACGTACCTTGTGCAAATGGTATGTCCATATATGTAGCACTCACGGATGATTGTCATGTCATAAAAATCACAGCACACAATAAAATGCACAGTAGCACATATGTTTACGTTATGTGCACATATTCTAATTGCTGAAGATAACACATTACACGGCGTATAAGATACAACTCAATACATGAAGACGACAGCAAAGTCAGTCGAAATCTGCTGTTGTAAATAAAGATTTATTTATGCGATCTTGGCTTTAGAAAGTTTTTACCGAATGTAGCAGATTTTTGCTACAAACGTCATTTAATTTATCAGGTATGGAAGAAAAGCTAGAAATCAAGCGGTGCACATCAATCAAAAGATTTCTTATGTCTCAACTCGATGGAAAGAAGAGCAGAACTTTCTGAGATACGTGGCGCTGCGAACAGTCGTAGCTAACAGTGAGCGTACAGAAACAGAAGTTGTTTTGTTTCTATTGTGTGTTATTTGGTGGTGGAGAATTGTGGACAATAGCAGGCTGTAAATATCTAATGCATTTAAGTTATCGAATTAAGAAACATGAGGAAAGTGACTACATTTAGAAAATGGTTGTAAATACAAAATATTTTGCTCTATTAACATTGATGCTCAGATTGTCTAACCCTATAAAATGTCAGTACAGAAAAATAATTAAGTAGTTACGCAGAATAGACACACATTAAGCAGAATAATAGACTACTTAACGTTTTGTGGCTCTCATGAGTTAGCAATAAAAATTGTGTCACCTAACTGTAGCAATTTCTTAGATTTGTTATCTCTTCTAGTAAACCTTCACAGCTAGTAAACCTAAACAGCTCTAGTACCTCCGTCTGTAAACATATGTCACACATTACGCAAAAAGAACTTTTAGACTGTGTGTATCAAGTTTACATTGAAGAACTGATTAAAGACATTAATGCTGCCTGTCTTGTTTCTGTGTGGACAGACGAAACAGCAGATATTAAATGCAAAAGTCGGTTTGTCTTTTGCGGTATATTAAGGGTAACAAACCTGTTGAAAGATTCCTTTGCTTTGAAAGAAATGGCATAAATGAAGGCTATATAACAACTATCCGGAACAATTCCCTTATATCCTGAGGTCACAAAAGTCATGAGATACACTCCTGGAAATGGAAAAAAGAACACATTGACACCGGTGTGTCAGACCCACCATACTTGCTCCGGACACTGCGAGAGGGCTGTACAAGCAATGATCACACGCACGGCACAGCGGACACACCAGGAACCGCGGTGTTGGCCGTCGAATGGCGCTAGCTGCGCAGCATTTGTGCACCGCCGCCGTCAGTGTCAGCCAGTTTGCCGTGGCATACGGAGCTCCATCGCAGTCTTTAACACTGGTAGCATGCCGCGACAGCGTGGACGTGAACCGTATGTGCAGCTGACGGACTTTGAGCGATGGCGTATAGTGGGCACGCGGGAGGCCGGGTGGACGTACCGCCGAATTGCTCAACACGTGGGGCGTGAGGTCTCCACAGTACATCAATGTTGTCGCCAGTGGTCGGCGGAAGGTGCACGTGCCCGTAGACCTGGGACCGGACCGCAGCGACGCACGGATGCACGCCAAGACCGTAGGATCCTACGCAGTGCCGTAGGGGACCGCACCGCCACTTCCCAGCAAATTAGGGACACTGTTGCTCCTGGGGTATCGGCGAGGACCATTCGCAACCGTCTCCATGAAGCTGGGCTACGGTCCCGCACACCGTTAGGCCGTCTTCCGCTCACGCCCCAACATCGTGCAGCCCGCCTCCAGTGGTGTCGCGACAGGCGTGAATGGAGGGACGAATGGAGACGTGTCGTCTTCAGCGATGAGAGTCGCTTCTGCCTTGGTGCCAATGATGGTCGTATGCGTGTTTGGCGCCGTGCAGGTGAGCGCCACAATCAGGACTGCATACGACCGAGGCTCACAGGGCCAACACCCGGTATCATGGTGTGGGGAGCGATCTCCTACACTGACCGTACACCACTGGTGATCGTCGAGGGGACACTGAATAGTGCACGGTACATCCAAACCGTCATCGAACCCATCGTTCTACCATTCCTAGACCGGCAAGGGAACTTGCTGTTCCAACAGGACAATGCACGTCCGCATGTATCCCGTGCCACCCAACGTGCTCTAGAAGGTGTAAGTCAACTACCCTGGCCAGCAAGATCTCCGGATCTGTCCCCCATTGAGCATGTTTGGGACTGGATGAAGCGTCGTCTCACGCGGTCTGCACGTCCAGCACGAACGCTGGTCCAACTGAGGCGCCAGGTGGAAATGGCATGGCAAGCCGTTCCACAGGACTACATCCAGCATCTCTACGATCGTCTCCATGGGAGAATAGCAGCCTGCATTGCTGCGAAAGGTAGATATACACTGTAATAGTGCCGACATTGTGCATGCTCTGTTGCCTGTGTCTATGTGCCTGTGGTTCTGTCAGTGTGATCATGTGATGTATCTGACCCCAGGAATGTGTCAATAAAGTTTCCCCTTCCTGGGACAATGAATTCACGGTGTTCTTATTTCAATTTCCAGGAGTGTACCTCCTAACATTGTGTCGGACATCCTTTTGCCCGGCATGGCATGGAATCAACAAGTCGTTGGAAGTCCCATGCAAAAATATTGAGCCGTACTACCTCTATAGCAGTCCATAATTGGGAAAGTGTTGCCAGTGCAGGGTTTCGTACACGAACTGACCTCACGATTATGTCCCGTACATGTTCAATGGGATTCGTGCTGGACGATCTGGGTGGCCACATCATTCGCTCGAATTGTCCAGAATGTTCTTCAAACCAATCGCGAACAATTGCGCTGCAGTGACGTGGTGCATTGTCATCCACAAAAATTCCATCGCTGTTTGGGAACATGAAGTTCACGAATGGTTGCAAATGGTCTCCAAGTAGCCGAGCATAACGATTTCCATCAGCGGACCCAGTTCATTCCACGTAAATACGACCCACACCGTTGTGGAGCCACCATCGGTTTGCACACTGCCTTGCCGCAACTTGGGTCCACGGATTCGCGGGCTCTGTGCCACCTCGACACCTGCCAACTGCTCTTACCAACTGAAATCTGCACTCATCTAACCAGGCCATGGTTTACCAGTCTTTTGGGGTCCAACCAAGAGAGGCCCTGGAGGTGATTTCGTGCTTTTACAAGGACATTAACATCGGTCGTCTGTTGCCATAGCCCGTTAACGCCAAATTTCAACGCACTGTCCTAATGGACACGTTCTTCATACGTCCCACATTTATTCCCGCGATTATTTCACGCAGTGTTGCTTGTCTGTTAGTACTGACAACTCTACGAAAACGTCACTGCTCTCGGTCGATAAGTGAAGGCCTTAGGGCACTGCGTTGTCCGTGGTGAAAGGCAGTACCTGAAATTTTGTGTTCTTGGCACACTCTTGACACTGTGGATCTCCGGATATTGTGTTCCCCAACGATTTCCGAAATGAATCGCCTGAGTGCGAATGACAGCTCCGCCAATGCACTATCCTTTTATATCTTGTGTACCCGATACTACTGCCATCTGTATATGTGCATATCGCTGTACCATGACTTCTGTCTCCTCAGTGTAAAGTTTATTGATTTTTTTTTTATCTGTGCCCCACCAATGAAAATGAGCACCGGCTGGCAGTGACTCTACATCTACATACATACTCCGCTAGCCACCAAGCGATGTGTGGCGGAGGGCACAATTAGCGCCAAAGTCATATTCCTCCTCCCCCCCCCCTCCCCCCGTTCCACTCGCGGATCGTGCGACGGAAAAACGACTATCCGAACGCCTCAGTACGGGCTCTAATTGCCCTTATCTTTGAATGGTGGTCATTGCGCGATTTGAAAGTTGGCGGTAATAATATATGCTCTACATTGTCGGTGTAGATCGGATTTCGGAATTTAGTGAGCAGCCCCTTCTGTTTAGAGCGCCGTCTATCTGCAAGTGTGTCCCACTTCAAACTTTCTATGAGATTTGTAACACTCTCGCGATGGCTAAATGTACCAGTCACGAATCTTGCCGTTCTTCTTTGAACCTTCTCAATCTCTTGAACAGACCCAACAGGTAAGGGTCCCATACAGACGACGAACTAACGTATTGAAAGTTACGCTATTGTATGCATCGCTTCAGGATTCTACCAATAAACCGCAACCTAGAGTTCGCATTACCCGTTACTTGAGTAATCTGATCATTCCATTTGAGATCATTTCGAATAGTCACACCCAGATACTTGTCGGATGTTACCGCTTCCAAAGACTGGGCATTTATTTTGCAATCGTACATTAATGGGGATTGTCGGCTTGTTATACGCAGTAGGTTACACTTACTAATATTGAGAGACAACTGCCAGTTATTACACCACGCATTTATTTTCTGCAAATTCTCATTGATTTGTTCACAACTTTCGTGTGGTACTACTTTCCTGTAGACTACAGCATCATCGGCAAACACTCTAATGCCGCTGTCAATACCATCACGCAGATCGTTTATGTAAATTGTAAAAAGCAGCGGAACTATTACGCTGCCCTGGGGCACAGCTGAAGTAACGCTTGTTTCTGTTGAAGTCACGCCGTTCAGGACGACATACTGCTCCCTGTCTGCCAGAAAACTTTCTATCCAACCGCGTATGTCATCGGATAGGCCGTAAGCGCCCACTTTTTGGAGCAAGCGACAGTGCGGAACTCAGTCGAACGCCTTTAGAAAGTCGGGAAATATGGCATCAACCTGGGAGCCGGTATCTAGAGCCTGTTGTATATCATGCACAAAGAGGGTCAGCTGTGTCTCGCATGACCGCTGTTTCCTAAAACCGTGCTGGTTTCTGGAGCTTCTCAGAGTCTAAAAAGGTCATTATGTCTGAACACAAAATATCTTCCATGATTCTACAACAAATCGATGTCAGTGAAATTGGCTGGTAATTATGTGCATCCGATTTCCTACCCTTTTTATAGATTGCTGTGACTTGGGCCTTTATCCAGTCCCGTGGAACTTTCCGCTGTTGCATTGATCTCTTATAGATGATGGATAAGAACGGCAGAGTCAACATATAATCTTACGGGGATACCGTCTGGGCCGGACGCCTTTCTGGCGCCTAAGGATCTTAACTGTTTTACGATCCCAGATACACTAAACACTACGTCAGCCATCCTTGCGTTTGTTCGATAATTGAAAGGGGGAATGGTGCTGCATTCCTCTATCGTAAACAAGCTTTTGAAAACTAGGTTTAGAATTTCGGCCCTCTGTTTATCATCATCAGTTACATTACCCGTACTGTCAGCAAGAGTAGGTATTGAATTATTTGTAGCGTTCATAGACTTTACGTACCACCAAAATTTTTTGGGGTTATTTTTAGAATTGCAGATAAAATATTGCTTTCAAATTCGTTAAAGGAATGATTATGCGATTTGCTGACACAGACAACAGTATTTAGTGTAAAGTTGTATTTTGTTGACAAGTAAGGGTGTTACGCTGAAGCATGAAGGTTGAGTGACTGCAGCTGGCAGGTTTCGTGTGTTCGCAGACGTTGGCGCTGGCGGCTGTTGTGGCGGCGACGGATGTGCATTTTGAGGGCGGCGCTGCAGCGTGGCCGGCGTCTCCCGGTGACTCCAGAGGACGCGGCGGCGGCGGAAGCCACGGGGGCTGTGGGGGCGGAGGCAGTGGCGAGGGCGGAGGCGGCCAAGGCGCCCGCCGGCGTCTGGCTGCTGCTCTGCGGACGCTGCGCGCCTACCTGTCCCAGGCTGCACGGTGGGCACCTCTTCCCCTAACTAACGCGACACTCTGATGCTGTCTCCATGTGGAGGACACGTAACGTCACCCGACAAAATACACAGTCCAGTCACATTAATGTGACCACCTGTCGAAAACCTCAAAAACCAGAATGAGATGATAATTAAATCGACACCCTAATTGTAAACAGGCGTTGATATACATCAATGGGGACCTGTTGAAAATGTGTGCCCCGACCGGGACTTGAACCCGTGGTCTCCTGCTTACATGGCAGACACTCTATCCATCTGAGCCACCGAGAGCACAGAGGATAGTCCGCCTGTAGAGACTTATCCCTTGCACTCTCTCCATGAGACCCAACATGTCCACACCACTACATTAGTAGTGCGCCTAATGCACACTCATTACTCGTGGCAAATTAATCTACCAAGTCCCGTACAAGTTGGGGCATAGTGTGTGCGTTCGCACAAGAAGGTCAATGGCTGGGTAGCCATATTTTAACTATATATGAAGATAGTATCTGTTCCCGAAAGAAAAGATACAACTGATGACCGTGCAGCTTCTCTAGAATGAGATGATAATTAAATCGACACCCTAGCTGCAAAAAGGCGTTGATATACATCATACATGCAAGCAGGAGATCCCAGGATCGAGTCCTGGTCGGGGCACACATTTTCAACGTGTCGCCAGTGATGTATATCAACGGCTGTTTGCAGCTAGGGTGTCGATTTAATTATCATCTCATTCTAGAGAAGCTGCAGGGTCATCAATTGTATCTGTTATTTCGGGAACAGATACTACCTTCATATATACCTCAAAAACCACCTTTTGCTGAGTGGCGTGCTGCTAGACGTGCAGGAAGTATGTCAGTGTGTTTCTGGAAGGAACCAACTAGGACGTGGATTCATGCCAGCTCCAATGCCGTGGCCAGCTACACCAGGCTTCTCGGTTGAGGACCCAGCCCAGTCGAAGTGGTCCACAGATTCGCGATAGGGTTTTAATCCGGGGAGTTTCGTGGCCAGGGGAGTACGGTAAACTCATCCCGGTGCTCTTCAAACCACATATGACACTTTGCATTGTCCTGCTGGTAAATGCCATTGTGTCAATGATGAACAAACTGCGTGTAGGGGTGGGCATGGAGACCTAGGACAGATGCATACTTGTGTTTATCCACTGTGCCTTCCAGAATGACGACATTACCAAGGGAACAGATTATACCTTCGTATATATACCTGAAAAACAACATTTTGCTGCGTGGCGCGCTGCTAGACGCAGCGGTTGGGAAGGGATGAGACAGGGTTGTAGCCTGTCCCCGATATTATTCAATCTGTATATTGAGCAAACAGTAAAGGAAACAAAAGAAAAATTCGCAGTAGGTATTAAAGTCCATGGGGAAGAAATAAAAACGTTAAGGTTCGCCGATGACATTGTAATTCTGTCAGAGACAGCAAAGGACTTGGAAGAGCAGTTGAACGGAATGGACAGTGTCTTGAAAGGAGGATATAAGATGAACATCAACAAAAGCAAAACGAGGATAATGGAATGTAGTCGAATTAAGTCGGGTGATGCTGAGGGAATTAGATTAGGAAATGAGACACTTAAAGTAGTAAAGGAATTTTGCTATTTGGGGAGCAAAATAACTGATGATGGTCGAAGTAGAGAGGATATAAAATGTAGACTGGCAATGGCAAGGAAAGCGTTTCTGAAGAAGAGAAATTTGTTAACATCGAGTATAGATTTAAGTGTCAGGAAGTCCTTTCTGAAAGTATTTTATGGAGTGTAGCCATGTATGGAAGTGAAACATGGACGATAAATAGTTTGGACAGGAAGAGTATAGAAGCTTTCGAAATGTGGTGCTACAGAAGAATGCTGAAGATTAGATGGGTAGATCACATAACTAATGAGGAGGTATTGAATAAAATTGAGGAGAAGAGGAGTCTGTGGCACAACTTGACGAGAAGAAGGGACCGGTTGGTAGGACATGTTCTGAGGCATCAAGGGATCACAAATTTAGCATTGGAGGGCAGCGTGGAGGGTAAAAATCGTAGAGGAGGACCAAGAGATGAATACACTAAGTAGATTCAGAAGGATGTAGGCTGCAGTAAGTACTGGGAGATGAAAAAGCTTGCACAGGATAGAGTAGCATGGAGAGCTGCATCAAACCAGTCTCAGGACTGAAGACAACAACAACAACCAAGGGAATGCCACGAAAACATTCCCCAAACCCTAACACCTCCTCCTCCGGCCTGGGCCCTTCTGACCACAGTTTCAGTGTGTTTGCTTTCCGATGTTTCACATTGTACACGCCAACAGCCGTCTGTCAAATGGAGCATAAAATGTGATTCAACTGAAGAGGCTGGCTGTCACCACTCAATGGACATACAGTTACAGTATTGGCATGCAAATTCCAGCCTTCGTTGCTGATGAATAACAGTGAACATGGGTGCATCAATCAAGAGCCTGCTGCGGAGACCTACATGCAGTAACGTTCGCTGAGCTGTCGTTGAGAAGATGCTGGTTCATCTGGACCATCAGCTGTTCAACTGTTCTACGTTTATTTGCCCGTACACACATCTGCAGTTGTCGTTTACCCACGACGTCTATGACCCCTGATGCGCCACATTTGCCCCAATGCAAGTTTTGGATAGCACCATTTTGCCATACACGGCAGACTTCAACCATGGCGATAGTGAACATTTTAAAAACTTAGCTGTTTCAGAAACGCATCCACCATTCGCCCGAAAACAAATTATCATGCCCTTTGGGTATCAGAGATGTTGTCAGCTCATCAAAATACACAATCCACAAAATAGCCAAGTATTGATGTCTCTGGTTATGCATGCATCAATGTTTCTGTTTCTCTATGTATGGAGTGCATACGTGCCTGAAGATGGCATTAATGAGATGCCGAAAATGGTCATGTAAATAAAATTACAACTTATGAAAACATACGGCTGTTTGGTCATCTTACTTTGAGAAATACCTGACAGGCCACAGTCCCGTATCCATGATGGATCAACAGAGATTCAAATAAATCACTGTTTCCACATTACGACAACGACTTACTGTTTCCTCCATCCTCTGGACACACTTTATACATCCTCCATGGTACTAGAGGAAGGTGTAGACGGTAAAAACTGTAGAGGGAGATAGAGATTGAAATAAATCCAGCAAATAATTGAGAACGAAGGTTGCAGGTACTACTCTGAGATGAAAAGGTTGGCACAGGAGATGAACTCGCGGTGGGCCGCATCAAACCAGTCAGAAGACTGATGACCCAAAACAAGAAGTCGGATGTAGGTAGTGGTCACATTAATGTGACTGGACCATATATTAGTGACTCCCTCAGGAGAGTGCGCTGGTTGCTTAGGAGAGCTGTAAATGCTGTAGAACTGTGACTGGGTTCCACTGCTGACCAAAGTCATGCCAGTCAAGTGGTGTACATGAGCCAGTCGGTTGTATAGTTTAAATTGGGTCCACGTGGAGACATGAGAGAGAAACAAAAAGAAACTATCGTGTCTGTACGTAGTAGCCTTGACGACACGGTGAATGAAGCTGCTCAGTTTGTTGGTGTATCAATGTATGCTGTCCAATGTGTCAACAAGCTTTTCCTATGCAGCCTGTGCTTTCTCAGTTACACTGTTGTGTGTAGGTTCCAATACGTTTGTGACTCCATTGTGCTGTAGCACACTATCAAAAGTTGGGTGTTTCACTACATTACCAGACGGCTGCAACTCGAGAGTAGGTCGGCGTTTGGGGCTTTGAGAGCGAGAGAAGCTTGGTACATTCTACTCACGACAAACTCAGGCAGAGACGACCAGTCACTCAGATATTCGTCCTTCAGTTGTTCATTGGTTGAGAAAACAATATATAACGACTAGTTCAACAACCAGAAGGTTCAACCCAGAATGGGTAAGCACTATGATGCAGATAGGTGACACATAATTGCTTTTGTTTAATCGAAAGATTGGAATCTCGATAATGTCCTAACACTGGCCCTCTCTTACTGCAGTCTCACCAAAGTTGTCCCCTTTGGAACGAATACACGAATCCCAAAGCTTCTATCACTTTTGAAATAAACCTAAAAAGTATTCTTTTGTTAGGTTGTTTAGTAACCTCCATGAAACCACTTTATTCTTCTCCATTGTATCACATCTTCCACGAATTTAGTCTTGACAGAGGAAGAAACCAAGTGGAACGACCGGTTAGTATTGTGGAAGACGAACAAGAGTAACTCTGTTTTAGTCAAAAACTAGCTAAGAAACCCTGCGTTGCCTGGGTGTTTATTTATTCCAGTCTTTTATTAGTCCATCTCCTCCTCCCTCCTCTCTCTGTACTTCTCCTCCCTTCCCCCTCCCTCCACCTCTTTCTCCCTCCTCTCTATATATAGCTTCTCTATATAGCCTCTATCCGGCTATATCTTCCCCGTTTCTGCCCATCTCTTCCTCGCCTCCATCTCTCTACATCTCTCTCTCCTCCCTCTGTCCATCCTGCACATGTCCGTCTCCTTCCTCTCTCCTCCTCCTCCTCCTCCCCCTCTCTCATCTGTCTCCTCCTGCCCCTCCCTCCATCTCCTCAGCCCTCTTATTTTCCATCTACTCCTCCCCCACTTCTCTGTCCATTGTCTCCTTCATATTTTCCCTGTCATCTCCTCCTCCCTCCCTCCCCCCTCTCTCTCTCTCTGTCCATTTTCTCATCCTCCTCCTCTCTGTATAACTCTCCCTCCCTCTCTCTGTCCACCACCCAGTTACCTCCCCCACTCCCAACCCCATCCCAATGCGAGGTTGGTTGTTTTTATCCTGCAGTATGTCTTTCCAGATAGTAAGTAACATGTGTAAGTTTTGTTGAAATCGCCCCAGTGGCTTAGGGGGACATGTTGCACATGGGTGTATGTGACATGTATTGCGCACAAAGATGTCTAATACTCTGCTGTTCTATACCAAACGACTCCAGAAAAAATGTTAAATTTATCTGTGATGTTCAGCCATGTAGCTTGATCTTATATCCTGAAACAAATTACAAAATTATTGGCTCACTATAGTGCTCATTCTCACGACCTGGTTGACATGCTGAACAGCACAAATAAGAACAAATTGTACTTGAGATCTGTAAAAGTATTACAAGTCAACTAAATACAGGAAATAAATACCGAAGGTCATTTTCAAACATTTTTATGTCACCCTTTCTCACTCTTGCCACCACATCTAGTGATAGTGGGGAATCTTACTCCCACAGTATTTTTAGGCAAATAATAAGTCATAGATCTAACATATTAGGTTGAAATTACTTTTTTGCTATTTGGGATGTATTTGGTTCTGAACTCCAGAGTACTTCTTGCCACATAATAAGTAACCAGGAAACATCTAATTTTTAAAGAATCTTAAACACTGGGTGAGTATGGACTGAGTAATTTGCGCTCCATTTTAAGAAAACTTACTTTTTCACACATTTCAGTATTTATGACATCACAGCTCCTGATCTATTTGTCGTACAATGATATAATTTTTGAGTACATCCAGTGCAATATGGGGATAGGATACTGTCTACAAAATGTGTTGCAAGTAGAGGCACTAGTAAAGAAATAATAAATTACAACTCCTTGATACAGCACATTCGCATACATATTCAGCACATATATTGCACACGTCTTCTCCACCCGCCCTCTCTGTTGATTTCATTCTCCTCCGTCTCTTGTTCTATCTCCTTCCTCCCCCATCTTTCTGTCCATCTCCCCCCCCCCTCTCCCTGTTCATTCCCAAGTGCCCCCTCACACCACGGAGACGACGTGCTACAGACGCGAAATTTAGTCAAGAGGAAGAAGATGCTGTGATATGCAAATGATTAGCTTTTCAGAGCATCCACACAAGGCTGGCGCCGTTGGCGGCACCTACAACGTGCTGACATGAGGGAAGTTTCCAACCGATTTCTCATACACAAACAGCAGTAGACCGACGTTGACTGGTGAAACGTTGTTGTGATGCCTCGTGTAAGAAGGAGAAGTGCGTACCATCACGTTTCCGACTTTGATAAAGGTCGGATTGTAGCCTACCGCGATTGCGGTTTATCGTATCGCGACATTGCAGCTCGCGTTGGTCGAGGTCCAATGACTGTTAGCAGAATATGGAATCGGTGGGTACAGGAGGGTAATATGGAACGCCGTGCTGGATCCCAACGGCCTCGTATCACTAGCAGTCGAGATGACAGGCATCTTATCCGCATGGCTGTAACGGGTCGTGCAGCCACGTCTCGATCCCTGAGTCAACAGATGGTGACGTTTGCAAGACAACAACCATCTGCACGAACAGTTCGACGACGTTTGCAGCACCATGGACTATCAGCTCAGAGACCATGGCTGCGGTTACCCTTGACGCTGCATCACAGACAGAAGCGCCTGCGATGGTGTACTCAACGTCGAACTTGCGTGCACGAATGGCAAAACGTAATTTTTCCGGATGAATCCAGGTTCTGTTTACAGCATCGTGATGGTCGCATCCGTGTTAGGCGACATCGCGGTGAACGCACATTGGAAGCGTGTATCGTCTTCGCCATACTGGCGTATCACCCGGCGTGATAGTATGGGGCGCCAAGGTTACACGTCTCGGTCACCTCTTGTTCGCATTGACGGCACTTTGAACAGTGGACGTTACATTTCAGATGTGTTACGACCCGTGGCTCTACCCTTCATTCGGTCTCTGCAAAACCCTACATTTCAGCAGGATAATGCACGACCGCATGTTGCAGGTCCTGTGTGGGCCTTTCTGGATACAGAAAATGTTCGACTGCTGCCCTGGCCAGCACATTCTCCAGATCTCTCACCAATTGAAAACGTCTGGTCAATGGTGGCCAAGCAAACTGGTTCGTCACAATACACCAGTCACTATTCTTGATGAACTGTGGTATCATGTTGAAGCTGCATGGGCAACTGTACCTGTACACGCCATCCAAGCTCTGTTTGACTCAATGCCCAGGCATATCAAGGGCGTTATTACGGCCAGAGGTGGTTGTCTGAGTACTGATTTCTCAGGATCTATGACACCCAAATTACGTGAAAATGTAATCACATGTCAGTTCTAGTATAATATATTTGTCCAATGAATACCTGTTTATCATCTGCATATCTTCTTGGTGTAGCGATTTTAATGGCCAGTAGTGTAAATTGCACACATCTTCTCCATCCCCTCTCTATGTTGATCTCATTCTCCTCCATCTCTTGTTCCATCTCCTCCTTCCCCCATTTTTCTCTGTCCATCTTCTCCCCGTATCCCTGGTTAATTCCCAACTGCCCCTTCCTTCTGTCCACCACCCCTTCTATTCATCTCAACCTTCCTCCAGCCATGCCCATCCACATAGTACGTAGCTCGCACAAAGCTAATCGATAAAGCAGGCCAATAATACTCCCAAAGCCTGTCATGCAGGGTAGCCTACACATTGGGGGCTGTAATAGTGTTTCTTGCCATTATGTGTAGGCTGCCCTGCAAAGCCAGTCGATAAGATTGGCCGATACTGTTCCCACACAACACATCGCTCATGCAGGGCATTCTAAATGGCAGGGGCTGAAAAAAAAAAGCGTTTTTGCCCACACCTCTATTCATACTGGAGCTAGGAGATTATAAACTCCACAGCGCTAACACCTGTGAACTTTGCTGCTTGTGTGCCAAATTTAACTGAAATTGATCCAAGGGTTGGGAGGAGATCCCAGATGTACATACATACAATCTGCTTTAGAAAAAGGGTGATTGTAATTGCAAAAACAGAACCATGGCTCAGAATGATGTCAAATTTCAACGGAATATAAGTGGGTACCGTTATGGTAACAAAAAAACTTTTACGAAAATTATACCACTAGATGGCACTGTAATTGTCATAACATAAATGGTTTCGGCTACAAATAATAGATGACTGGAATAACACTGTTGTACAAAATACTTCCATAGTATTTACCAGTGACAGTACACTTAACAGTACTCACAGGTCTCCTCTCCTCAAAAAAATAAGGCCCTATGATAAACACCACCATCAAGTTACCTATGGAGAATGAAGTTGTACCAGCCGATATGCAAGCATATTCTTTCGTTGTCCTTATTCTGAAATTCTACATATTTACACATTCTTGCACATGGAAATGAGTTTTGTCCACAGAATGTTCTGTGATCATTCATTGTCCACTTCCATCTGAGCAAGAAATTCTACAGCAAATTTATGTCTTACTGTTAGCTCAGCATAAAGCAACTGCTGAACATGAATAATTTTGTATGGATATGAATGCAATATGTTTTGTAGAATTTGATGGACCGTGCTCACAAGTACACTACCTGATCAAAAGTATCCAGACATCCCCAAAAACATATTATTCTCATATTAGGTGCATTGGGCTGCCAATTACTGCCATTTACTCCATATCAGCGACCTCAGTAGTCATTAGACATCGTGAGAGAGCAGAATGGGCCGCTCCGCAGAACTCACGGACTTCGAATGTGGTCAGATGATTGGGTGTCACTTGTGTCACACGTCTGTACATGAGATTTCCACACTCCTAAAGATCCCTATGTCCACAGTTTCCGATGTGATAGTGAAGTGGAAACGTGAAGGGGCATGTACAGCACAAAAGTGTATAGGCCGACCTCGTCTGTTGACTGACAGAGACTGGCGACAGTTGACGAGGGTCAATGTGTAACAGGCAGACATCTATTCAGACCATCACACAAGAATTCCAAACTGCATCAGGATCCACTGCAAGTACTATGACAGTTAGGTGGGACGGGAGAAAACTTGGATTTCATGGTCGAGCGGCTGCTCATAAGCCACACATCACACTGGTAAATGCCAAACGACGCCTCGCTTGGTGTTAGGAGCGTAAACATTGGACGATTGAACAGTGGAAAAACGCTGTGTAGAGCGACAAATCACGATACACAATGTGGCGATCCGATGACAGGGCGTGGGTATGGCGAATGCCTGGTGAACATCATCTGCCATCGTGTGTAGTGCCAACAGTAAAATTCGGAAACGGTGGTGTTATGGTGTGGACGTGTTTTTCAGGGAGTGTGCTTGCACCCCTTATTGTTTTGCGTGGCACTATCACAGCACAGGCCTACATGTTTCCAGCACCTTCTTGCTTCCCACTGTTGAAAAGCAGTTAGGGGATAGCAATTGCATCTTTGGCCAACCGGTGTGGCCGAACGGTTCTAGGCACTTCAGGCCGGAACCGCGCTGCTGCTACGGTCGCAGGTTCGAATGCTGCCTCAGACATGGATGTGTGTGATGTCCTTAGGTTAGTTCGGTTTAAGTAGTTCTAAGTCTAGGGGGACTGATGACCTCATATGGTAAGTCCCATAGTGCTCGGAGCCATTTGAACCATTTGAATTTGATTGCATCTTTCAATGCGATCGAGCACCTGTTCATTACGCACAGCCTGCGGCGCAGTGGTTACACCACAATAACATCCCTGCAATGGACTGGCCTGCACCGAATCCTGACCTGAATCCTACAGAACACCTTCGGGAAGTTTTGGAACACTCGCCGACCGATATCGATACCTCTTCTCAGTACAGCACTCCGTGAAGAATGGGCTGTTATTCCCCAAGAAACTTTACAGCATCTGATTGAACGTATGCCCGCGAGAATGGAAGCCGTCTTCAAGGCTAAGGGTGGGCTAACACCATGGTGAATTCCAGCATTACCGATGGAGGGTGCCACGAACTTGTAAGTCATTTTCAGCCTGGCTTCCGGATACTTTTGACCACATAGTGCCCACTAGACCCCTCCTGCAATGCTGTGATCACATCATCTGCTATGTGGTATCAATTTTGTTCCTCCCTCTGCCACACTGCACTTCAAAAACCTTGTCTTTTCTAATTTCTTAACCATTTTCTTCAAATCCTTGGCAGATACCGGACCAAGAATTTTTTTATATCTTCGAGTGTCTGGAACGTCTGAAAAGCTACTGGCACATAGTCACCATTCTTGTAAAACAGCTTCACAAGCAGTATGTGATCCAGCATTAAGACAGTCATACAGTGTGTTTCAGACGCAAGCTGAGGAACAGCCAAGTACCCCATGTCTTTTTTCTGCATTTTCTTCCGCTTAAAGCGCCATCTATCGTTAAAATTTTCGTTAAATTTTTCCCCCTTCTTCAGTAGTATTCCGTTCACATTTGACTTCATTCTGAACAGTGTTTTTTTTTTTAAATCAACATGTATATACTATGACAGTAATTAAGTATGTAAAGGAGGTCGAGGAGAGGGGGAGACGTGGTAGTAAATGGCAACATGGGGCAAGTAGCCACACACTGAACAACAACAAATACCTGTAAGGGGCTGTAGGGCTTCCCCACGTCCATCCCCCACTCCTCATCGGAAGCAAACTATTTCCTGGACGCTAGTCATTCTGATCTGTTTGAAGCCACTCACATGATGACATGCCACCAACTGAGGGCGAGTAAGCTTGTCAAACCAGTGACTACTCCTGTCACACAAAGGCAGTGATGTTCGTGGCTTATTTAGAAGCAACTCCGAATTTTAAAACACATTACAAACGAAACTGGTTTTTATCTAAGCAAGGTGTATAAATATTTAACAAAATGAAATAAAAGCTGTAAGACATTGTCATACGGGATTACGCAGTCATTTATACGCCACTCCTGTGGCTGTCTTCTCGAGAGAGACAGAGAGAGACCAATAAGAACTCAATGTTACTCTTGATTTGTGGAGCTTTTTTTTGGCCGAGGTGAGGGACTCTTCCTGTGACAATTGCTGCTTAGTTTCAGGGTCATAGACATAAAAGCAACTTTCATCAAAAGTGACAAACGTTGAAAAAAAGTTTTGATCATCTTGAAGCAGTTGTGTAAGTCCCTGCAGACTTTCATGCAATTTTGCATCCGATCGTCTTGAAGCAATGATGGCACAAACTTCGCTGCATTCTTTCTCTTGTTCAACTCTTCTGACGAAATACATACAAATGCATCAAATTCCCAAGGTGTTGTAGAGGTCGCGAATGTACTATCCAAAATCGGATCGCCCACTTTCTGACCGTTATCTAGTGAGATATCAGCTGTCGGGAGACTAAATCAGTCGTTATTATCAGCTGATGTTCGCCCGTTTTGGAACACTTTTACTTATACTGTCGTAAGTCAGTATCTGAACTTAAGCATTGTCTCCAAACGCTTGCTTCAACATTCGGTATGTTTCTGCAGTGATTTTCCCAAATATAAAATAAAACTTTATGGGGGCACATTTTTTCCATGTTACGAGGGCAATCCCAAAGTAAGGTCTCCTATTTTTTATAAGTACAGAACTCTGTGTGGCAGTTGGTCACACTGTTATGAAGAGTGCTTCGCGCGCTGTGTGTAAACATGCGCACGCCGCGCTGAGGCGTTCAGTCTTTGGCTTGGCAGCCATTGAGAATGGAGCTCACGTTGGATGTTACCGCCAAGCAGTTATTCGGTTTTTGAACGCAATGGGCACTGCGCCGATTGAAATCCATCGCCAATTGATGGAAGTGTATGGTGAGTCGTGCATGGATGTCAAAAATGTTCGTAAGTGGTGTAGATTGTTTGCAGCTGGTCGGGCCGAAATTCACGACGAACAAAGGAGCGGGCGACCGTCAGTTTCTGTGGAGACAATGTTGAAGGTTGAGCAAAGCATGCGTGAAGATCGGCCGATCACCCTGCATGATCTCTGCACGTTGGTTCCTGAGGTTTCCCGAAGCACCGCTCACAGAATTTTAACGGAAAAATTAAACTATCGAAAGGTGTGCGCAAGATGGGGGCCACGCATGCTGACTGAGGACCACATGCGGTAACGAGATGATGCTTCCCGCATTTCTTCAACGTCTTGCAGCCGAACAGGACAACTTTCTGGACTCAATTGTCACGGGTGACGAAACCTGGGCATACCACTTTACACCTGAGACCAAGCAACAATCACGCCAGTGGTGGCATCCTCCTTCGCCAAAGCCGCGGAAATTCAAACAAACACAGTATGCCGGTAAAGTCATGACAACCGTTTTTTTGGGATCGGAAAGAGGTATTGTTGGTCGATTTCATGCCCACTGGGAGCACAATTAACTCTGACAGGTACTGTGAGACTCTGAAAAAACTCAAACCGGCAATTCAGAAGCGGAGTAATGTTGAGCAAGGGCGAACACATTCTCCATGGCAACGCTCGCCCACACATCGCTCGGCAAACCGTTGTTTACCTGCAACAGTTTCAGTGGAACATAGTCACCCACCCAACTTACTGTCCTGACTTGGCGCCCAGTGACTATCGCCTGTTCCCTAAGTTAAAAGAACATTTGGCCGGAAACCGATTCAGCTCCGACGACGAGGTGAAAGAAGAGGTTCACAACTTTCTGAACAGCATGGTATGACATGGGCATACAAATACTGCCACAGCGTCTACAAAAATGCATCGACAGAAATGGTTATTATGTCGAAAAATAGCTAAATGTTCAAGCTGTAAACTATTGTAAACCATTGTAGAAATAAACAGGTCTATGTACTTATTAAAAAAATAGGGGACCTTACTTTTGGGATTACCCTCGTAGTTATCGCAAAACGGCACTCACGAAAACATGACAGTGGAACTACGCTCACAAACAGCTAACCAAACGTTCAGCTTTAAGCCAGTTTACTCACAGATTTAACACGTTGACTGTCACAAGGAACTCCGGCAGACACAGCAGAGCCTCTCAACTGACGCCTTGTGCCCACCGAAGGCCAGACACTCCCCTCTGTTCGATACACTATACTGGGGTGGCAAAAGTCATAGGACGGCGACATACACATATACAAATGGCAGTAGTATCGCGTACACAAGGTATAAAAGGGTAGTACATTGGCGGAGCTTTCATCTGTAATCATTTAATTCATGTAAAATGGTATCCGACGTGGTTACGACCGCACGACGTGAATTAACAGACTCTGAACGTGGAATGGTAGTTAGAGCTAGATGCACGCACGCTCCATTTCGAAAATCTTTAGGAACCTCAATATTCCGATATCCACAGTGTCAAGAGTGTGCTGAGAATACCAAATTTCAGGTATTACCTCTCGTCATGGCCAATGCAGTGACCGAAGGCCTTCACTTAACGACTGACAGCAGCAGCCTTCTCATATAGTTGTCAGTGCTAACAGACAAGCAACACTGCGTGGAATAACCACAGAAATCAATGCGGAACGTATCCGTTACGGCAATGTGGCGTTAATGGGCTATGGCAGCAGACGAGCGTCGCGATTGCCTTTGCTAACAGCACGATTTCGCCTGCAGCGCTTCTCCTAAGCTCGTGACCATATCAGTTAGACCCTACACGACTGCAAAGCTGTGGCCCGGTCAGACGACTCCCGATTTCAGCTGGGAAGAGCTGATGACAGGGGCACAGATTCCACGAAGCCATGGACCCAAGTTGTCAACAAGGCACTATGCAAGCTGGTAGTGCCTCCATAATGGTATGTGCTGCGTTTAGATGGAATGGACTGGGTCCTCTGGTCCAACTAAACCGATAATTGGCTGGAAATGGTTATGTTCAGCTACTTGGAGACTATCTGCAGCCATTGATGGATTTCATGTTTAAAACAAAGATTAAATTTTTAGGGATACCAGTGCACCATGTCACTACCCCACAATTGTTCACGATTGGTTTGAAGAACATTCTGGACAGTTCGAGTGAATGATCAGGCAACCCAGATCGCTCGATATGAATCCCATCAAACACTGATGGGGCATAATCAAGAAGTCAGTTCGTGCACAAAATCCTGAGCCAGCAACATTTCCGTTATTATTACGGGCAGCTAGAGAGGCAGCACGGCTCACTATTTATGCATGGGACTTTCAATGACACTTTGAGTCCATCCATGTCTAGTTGTTGCACTAAGCAAGGCAAAAGGAGGTCCGGCACGATGATTTTTGTCACCTCAGTGTATATCTACACAGAGCAGCACTGTGCATTAATTTGTACTGGGTGTCAATTATTGAACTACATGAAATAAAATAGTCAACTTCTGAACGGTTTGCGTTAGGACGTTCAAACTGCACGGTTGGCCGCGGGGCATGATGGGAATAAATAATCGGTGAGATATTCCTTGATGCCACGGTGACTACCGAATGGTACGTGAAGGTTTTGGAAGATGATTTCATCCCCATTATCTGAAGTGACCCCGATTTCGACAAGATGTGGTTCATGCAAGACGGAGATCGACCCCATCGAAGCAGTAGAGTGTTTGTTATCCAGGGGGCACACTTTGGGGACCGCATTCTGGCTCTGGGATACACAGAGGTCACTGGCATGGTCCTCGATTGGCCGCCATATTCTCCAGATCGGAACACATGCGACTCCTTTTTGTGGGGCTATATTAAAGACAAGGTTTACAGCAATAACCCCAAAACCAATACTGAGCCGAAAGCAGACATTTAGGAGGTCATCGACAACATCGATGTTCCGACACTTCCGCGAATCATGCAGAATTTCGCTATTCTTCTGCGCCACAACATCCCCAATGATGGCAGGCTTATCGAACATGTCGTAACCTAAATCCGAATATCTGTCGTGACGTTTACATGTCGAGCAAAGTACGTGCACGCTAGTTTTAACTAATTTACGTTTTTTTCATTAAGTTCAATAATTGTCACCCTGTATTTCTTTATAGAGTTGACGCCGGTGTACAGGAAATCAAGTACAATATCTTGTTCAACGTTTGGAATTTTGTTTTTTTGTAACTTCCAACAGACTTTTAATTACTAATTCTTACAATATTTCGACGTCGCTCTCTACATACATTGTAAAGTTGACTGCTAATTTATATTTTAGTATGAACAGTGAGATTTGGTTTGCCATGTACTATGAGTAAAAATGGCTTAAGCTCATATGGATCCCGTACTGTCAACCACCAGGACGGCACAACATTGTAAACGTCAGAATGCAACTGGTTTCATGCATGATGTATTACTGAGTATTTTGGAAGAATCAGGTTTTGCTGAAGATGGTCCAGTATTATCGGAGTTTTCTGACGAAGAAGATGCGTTTTTGGACACAATTTACAGCGACACAGTGACGATGAAACCGATCATATTGGTAACGGTGACGGCAATGGTCTGCAAGGAATCTACAGCCATTAGAATTGCAAGAAGCCAAAACTACGACCAACTGATGCTTCGCCAACCTAAGATCATTTACAGGCAAAGTGCATCCACAGTACGTTTCATTACGAAGCCGCATGTGACCGTGGCAGTATCAGAATCATGTCATCCAGAGATATAATGTATTAAACAGAGTGGAGCTTGTGGCTATAGGCGGGCACATAGCGTCAGCAGGAGGCCTCGTGGTAGTCGTTGTATTAAGAAGGATGTAATTGGAAGATACACCAGGTCGTATTTCACTGTGCTAGTTACCATTTGCGTGCAAAATTAAATTTAGAGAATTTTCAGATGTGATGGTTTCACCCGACAAGAGGACAACGCTAGTCCACAAAGTCCTCATGTCGTCGACAAAGATCTTCAACATCAAACGACACATGGGTTGCTCTCGAGGGGAATGTCGTAGTCCTCCTCTGCTGACACAAGCTCGGAAAGAAAACTGGTAGTATTCACGTGCTATAAGGAACACAGAAATTTTGATCGAAGATCGTTGCACAACATTTTACTGCTACTTGGCTTAATCTCACATCCTATTCGTGTTATTTGTTTTGTAGCAAAGTGAAACATCCGTTTTGTACGCTCCAGACACTTCCTAATTTATATTTTCGAACAGTATTTTCACACTTCATTTATGCTGTGCCATGTGTCCTACCCAGGGCCGGCCTTAGCCATCCAGGTGCCCCGGGCGAGTCGTCCAGTTGGCGCCCTTTATTGTATAAATAGCGAACCTGGCAGTGCTTTGCAACACGGTATTTGACTGTTTTCTAGAAATCGTCTTAAGTGGTTAATGGCGTCATCTTATGATCATAACATGGTTTTTTCCATCGTAAATTTGAGTATTTTATTTTTTTAAATGGAAATGAAATCCAAATAATCTGAAAACCCGCTAAGATGCTCCATGTGAGTCTTGTGTAGCCTGTGACGTCAGTCCAGCATGCTGCTGTCGCTGCCGTAACAGTCAGTATAGCAGTGATATATTGTTTGGGCATTCACGTTTTGGGAAATTGTCTAAAAATATTGCGTAGTACTGCACTGTACATCTACAAAAACTCCAGAAAATTGTTTTTGCGTGTTCCAAACAAAGAAAAGATGCGTAAAATGTGGTTGAAACAGGCTCGTATATCCCAAATATTTCTTTTTTTTCTGAAGCACCCCTGTACTAAAGCGAACAAAACAAAAGAAAAATTATTCAAATTGGTCAAGCCATTTCTTTGTTTTGGTGAGACTAACACACAACAATTGATTTTTCTATATAGGAGGTAATATGTATAACGAAAAAACACTAATTTTGAATTGGGTACCATATTTTTATTGAATTTAATATAACTGTAAGCCATAAACCTATATTTTCTGTCAGTCATCTGAACACAAAACATATTACGCCTAATGAAAAACAATTATAAACAACTAAAATTTTACTTTTCTCGCTTTTCTGTCGGCAAAGTCTCTGATCAGATTAGCAAAGTCCAGGTTTTCTGCAACTTCATTATCAATGGACAGTGAGGCCAAACTGGTTAGTCTTGTTTGAGACATTGTAGACCGCAAGTACATTTTTATCAACTTCAGTTTGGAAAAACTGCGTTCGCCGCTTGCGACAGTCACTGGTATTGTTAGCAAAATACGTAACGTTATCCAGATGTTGGGATATAACTCTTGAAGATTATGCTTTTTTTATGAAGTTTAAGGCTTCAATAGGCGTTGCCTGGCTGTCTTCGAGATAGTGTTGCAGGTCTAAAATTTCGTCGAACAGCAAATTTCCATCAATATCTGACTTCATGTTGACAGTTAACTTTTCTTGTAATTTAGAACAGCATTGTATTAGTTCTTCTTTATTTTGATTTTTTTTAATGTCAAACAAGAAACTCCACGTCGCAGAAAATTCTTGCATCTGTTCAAATCTTTCTTTCATGGATATGTCCACGGTGTCCAACAGTGCATTGAAAAACTCTACTTTAAACTTCTTTTTTGGGTCAGTTATTTGATCATCAACAGCCTCTTCACCCGGCCTGCGTGTAATACGTCTTAATCGCATTTGTGGTTTAAATGATGGCTGCGTATCAAGATCCGAAGCCAGTTCAGTTGCTGTTACAATAGCTTGTTCGAAACCTGTTTGTCTATATGTTTCCAAATAAGAGCAACATTTGTCAAGGATTCCCATAAACTCGACAAAGTTGATTTTGGGTGACTGACTTCCTTTACTCACAACGTTAATTTGAAACAGAACATCATACCATGTCACGAGAGAAACAATGAAGCTGAAGTCTTTTAATTGTCCTCCTAGTGTCGTCGCTTCGTGTGACACCGCAGCATCGTTTTGTTCAGTAGCATCGGCCAAGGAAACCAAAGCGTCATGTATTTCGCATAATTGATAACGGACCGCTTTGACGCTATCAATTCGAGCTTCCCAGCGTGTGTCACATTTTTCAGGGTGTATATCTTCAAATGGTCGGTCAAAATTTTCCATCTATTTACCGATCCAGCAAATAGATTAAACATTTTTTGTAACATTCCGAACAGTGTCACGGATTTTACTGATGATTTTGCCGCATCACACAATACCAAATTATAACTATGGCATCCACATGGCACAAAAAAAGCTAGTGGATTTAACTTCTTAATTCTGTTCTGGACGCCTTTATTTTTCCCCTTCATGTTCGCGCCGTTATCGTAGCCCTGTCCTCTGCAGTCATTAATGTTAAGGTCAAGATCACTCAATGTTTTTAAAATGCTTTCTGTGAGACCTTCACCGGTTGTATCATCTATTTGCAGAAATGAGATGAAATGTTCTTTTACACTTGCGCCATCCTCTGTTATGTCGGCGCATCTTAAAGTTATCGAAAGTTGTTCTTTGTGGCTTATATCTGGAGTACAGTCAGCTATGATTGCATAATACTTTGAACCCTTTATGCGGGATACGATTGTAGACATAACGTGTGATGCAATGAGTTCTATTAATTCATTTTGTATATTTTTGCCGCAATAATGGTCAGCCAAATCACCACTCAATGCCAGTCTGACGTGCTCTTCCATGATTGGATCAAACTTTGCCAATAACTGTACAAGACCTAAGAATTTTCCATTATTTGGGGTAAATAATTCATCTGATAACCCTCTGAATGCCGTATTATTTTCAGCCAAATACAAAGTAATGTGCATCAATCTTTGAAGCACATTGCTCCATCGTAAACTTTCTTTAGAAATTAGCTTTTGTTCTTCCTCGTCAATAGTTAATCCAGCTTTAAACCTGATATCAGCTTCAGTCCATTGAATAAATGCTTTTTTGTGGTTAGGACTATTTTCATGCAGTTTCAGAGCTTCACTTAAATGTTTCCAATTTCTGAAACCCACAGTGTTAGTCAAATTAGTAGTTGATTTTAAATCAAACAGTCGACAACAAAAGCAAAAGACACTGTGGTTTGATACAGAATAAACTAGCCACCGTCGTCTGAAAGTTTCTTTGTTTGATAGTTTTCTTGTGTAATGAGTTGAAGAGAAATGACGCCCATTTTCATCTTTTGGAAAGTTATTTAGACATACTTGTGAGGGTCCACATATTATTATGCGATCTATATCTCTAGCATTAAGTACTTTTGGCCACGTACCTACATCAGAAACATTGTATTCTTTTATTGCAAGAACGTTGATACTTTCATCAACATGTGTTGATTTTGACTTGGAGAAATATCAGAGGATTCATGTAAAGATGTACTGCGCTGGTCAATTTGATCACCTTCAATAGGTGATTGTATATTTTTTGTGTATAATTGTTCACAGTCTGAAGAAATATTTGCTGATACATGGACTTTTGATTCAATATCTTAAGTATTTGCCTTAGAATTTCCTTTAAGGTACTTATAAATATTCATGTGCTTTTTAGTTTCTTCAAGAACTTTTTCTTTTTCAGCTTTTCTTTTCCGATTTTCTGAACCAGAAAGTTTTTTTTTAATCATTTCCTTCTCTTCTGGCATGATTTAATAATTTGACAAATTATTGCTTGGACACTGCTCTATTTCGCGACCACAATATTCGATCTATAACAAATAAAGAAATTCACCTATCAGTAGACGTAACTAGAAAAAAACCTGAACTGAAAGATAAAAATGTTTTTCGCACTTACCAGAAAATTAAAATGTTGACACAGTCACGACACTCGTTTCACTCACAATTATTCAGCCACGAACACATGACCGCTGCCTCCGACTCTTATTGACAATTACTGACATGCGGGTGCAAATCGTAGCGCTGCCAACATATGCAGTCCAACAAACATTGTGTGGCGCTGTATTATTTCAGTACGTTAGGGGAGCATTCTCTATGAATGAAGTGCACGCATTGCATGATCTATTAATTAATGTACATGAGTCATTAAGTCACAAATATTAGATATAAATACATTCGTATTAATTAAATCATAATGTAATGTATATTTCACAGTCTGTATTTTCTTTTATTTGGAGCGACCGGTAGTTTCTGTTGTGAACGAGAGATGGTGCGGCTGCATGGGCTCTTCCTTGTTGCAGTTCTTGAAACAAATAAGAGAGGCGCTTTGGTAGAGCCCGTGCTAGCCCGCGTCAAACATGGATGGTTGCAGACAATACGAAGATTGCATTCAGCATGATTTCTCTTCTGCTACCCCGAATTCATCGCGCATTCGTGAGATTAGTGACGTATGTTGAATGAGACTGAATAATATTTTAGTTTCGCGAAATGGGTGATTGTAAATTGTAATTTTTTTTTTTTTTTACATTCGTTTAGTACGTGGCGCCCCTTGGGCCCCGGCGCCCTGGGCGACCGCCCGGGTCGCCCCACCCCTTGCCTACGTTTCAACACTTTCGACTCCCAACATTTCGAATAACTACATCTTTGCATTTTTTAAATAATTTCTTCCTTTATTTTCAGAAACCCCGACATATTTTAAACTGTTTCCCCCTATCTCAACTTTTTTATCCAAGTTGTTTGGCGAATATTTCCGTCAAGTTCCTATACAGTTCCACCTTGTTTGACACCCTTAGTCACTAGAAGTGCCCAAATAAACGATTAAGACTGCAAATAAATACAGCTGTGTAGCCTGCTCACGTACCACAGCTCGTTACGCTACGGATCAGTGGCTGTCAAACTTTTTTGCGCAAGAATCAATACTGACGTTGTGAGAAGACACTCTGGGGGGCATATGTACCGATGTTACTATTATTCGGTAACCTACATAAATTAATATGCTATGGGTCACCAATAGCCTAACTGTAATAATGGCGCGATTAGTGGCCGCCAGCCCCAAGTGCTGGTCGTTCGGAACAGTTCTCTGCTTCAGATTGCTGCCGCCCTGAGCGACCCCAAATTTGTGACACTGTAGTTGGCTGACGAAGTGTTGCTGTATTGTCTGTCAGAGCGGTCGATTAATTGATTCATAACAGTAACTGTACTTATATTTAAATGCATTATGCAGGCTGAGACACAATCACAAATGTGTACTAAATGTTTTGAATGACATTTTTCTTCTACTCATTGCGTTGTATTACAACAGCTTTAATACAATTTCATATTCCTTGCTATAAATATGTGCCACATTGAAGACGACAATCTCTATAATGCGCATTTACAAATACATGTTACTTCCGTACCAAAAATTATAACCTAGCAACTGATCGATACGAGGTAAACACACCATTAAGTTGTCAGTACTTGAACACAAATAATAAAACATACCCGTTCTCAGGCCTGTAACTTCGCTGTGGCCGTGCGACGTACCCCTAAGCTAATGGACCAAATTTACTTACCTCACGGCCGAATTTACCATCATCAATTAAAATTAAGTACACCTTAAAATATCACTGGCTCCGTAAGTCACAATCTTGAACACTGCTGTGTTCACTTTATTAACTCCGTATTTTTATTTTCTACTGAGCGAGAAAACTACATTCTTTAGAAACTGTTTACGTTAGCTAAACGTTTAAGCATTAGGCTGTCAGCTGCTAGCTGCATATTATCATACAACATGGCTGAGAACCGCGAGCCGCAGGAATACTTGTTAGACGACCACTGCTCTAGACTGTGAAATCAATCAGCATCTGACCTCAATAATGTATTGTTACGGCTAGCTAAAGGATCAGACACTTGCACAAGTGAAGAAGAGTGGAATTTCATGAATACATTTTTTTTATTTACCATCGCCCTATTTTTTTGAAACCACCTGTCGGAGTAATCATATGATTTCGACCCACTAATTTACACTCCTGGAAATTGAAATAAGAACACCGTGAATTCATTGTCCCAGGAAGGGGAAACTTTCTTGACACATTCCTGGGGTCAGATACATCACATGATCACACTGACAGAACCACAGGCACATAGACACAGGCAACAGAGCATGCACAATGTCGGCACTAGTACAGTGTATATCCACCTTTCGCAGCAATGCAGGCTGCTATTCTCCCATGGAGACGATCGTAGAGATGCTGGATGTAGTCCTGTGGAACGGCTTGCCATGCCATTTCCACCTGGCGCCTCAGTTGGACCAGCGTTCGTGCTGGACGTGCAGACCGCGTGAGACGACGCTTCATCCAGTCCCAAACATGCTCAATGGGGGACAGATCCGGAGATCTTGCTGGCCAGGGTAGTTGACTTACACCTTCTAGAGCACGTTGGGTGGCACGGGATACATGCGGACGTGCATTGTCCTGTTGGAACAGCAAGTTCCCTTGCCGGTCTAGGAATGGTAGAACGATGGGTTCGATGACGGTTTGGATGTACCGTGCACTATTCAGTGTCCCCTCGACGATCACCAGTGGTGTACGGCCAGTGTAGGAGATCGCTCCCCACACCATGATGCCGGGTGTTGGCCCTGTGTGCCTCGGTCGTATGCAGTCCTGATTGTGGCGCTCACCTGCACGGCGCCAAACACGCATACGACCATCATTGGCACCAAGGCAGAAGCGACTCTCATCGCTGAAGACGACACGTCTCCATTCGTGCCTCCATTCACGCCTGTCGCGACACCACTGGAGGCGGGCTGCACGATGTTGGGGCGTGAGCGGAAGACGGCCTAACGGTGTGCGGGACCGTAGCCCAGCTTCATGGAGACGGTTGCGAATGGTCCTCGCCGATACCCCAGGAGCAACAGTGTCCCTAATTTGCTGGGAAGTGGCGGTGCGGTCCCCTACGGCACTGCGTGTATACCCCAGGAGCGTGATACCCCAGGAGCAACAGTGTCCCTAATTTGCTGGGAAGTGGCGGTGCGGTCCCCTACGGCACTGCGTGTATCCGTGCGTCGCTGCGGTCCGGTCCCAGGTCGACGGGCACGTGCACCTTCCGCCGACCACTGGCGACAACATCGATGTACTGTGGAGACCTCACGCCCCACGTGTTGAGCAATTCGGCGGTACGTCCACCCGGCCTCCCGCATGCCCACTATACGCCCTCGCTCAAAGTCCGTCAACTGCACATACGGTTCACGTCCACGCTGTCGCGGCATGCTACCAGTGTTAAAGACTGCGATGGAGCTCCGTATGCCACGGCAAACTGGCTGACACTGACGGCGGCGGTGCACAAATGCTGCGCAGCTAGCGCCATTCGACGGCCAACACCGCGGTTCCTGGTGTGTCCGCTGTGCCGTGCGTGTGATCATTGCTTGTACAGCCCTCTCGCAGTGTCCGGAGCAAGTATGGTGGGTCTCACACACCGGTGTCAATGTGTTCTTTTTTCCATTTCCAGGAGTGTATTTTAAAGGGGACGTTCTATAAGTCATGCGACACATTTTTGTTCTCAGCCAATTTCGGTTGAAAAAAGGGCGGAATTTGTTGTGAGATATCGTGGAATATTCCCGTTTCAGTCCCTATATGAAGCCTTCAAAATGGCGTCTGTAAAGGAAGTGTGTTCAAAGCAGAGAGCTGTAATTATTATTATTTTTTCTTTTGCGGAAAACCAGAGCATAACAGATATTCATAGGCACTTGCAGTAAGTCTTCAGACAACTGGCAGTGAACAAAAGCACGATGAGTTTTTGGGCGAGGCGTCTGTCATCATCGCAACAATGTCGCGCAAACCTGTCAGATCTCCCACGTGGCGGCTGGTTGCACGCAGCTGGACGGTTGAAACGTGCGGGCACCCCCATTTGAGGTGAATGACAGATTGCAATGAAACATTTCACTGCACAAGCCGATGTCTCTATTGGCAGTGCTGACACATTTGGCCACTGGTTGGGGAACTCAAAAGTGTGTGCCCACTGGGTTTTTCATCGCCTAAAAGAAGAGCATAAAGAGCAACAAAGGACCATCTGTGCGTAATTGCTTGCGTATTACGAGGCTGATCGACACAAATTTTTGTCGAAAATCGTCGCAGGCGATGAAATATGGGTTTATCACTTCAAATTAGAAGCAAAATGGCAATCCATGGTGTGGTGCCACACCGCCTCTCGGCTGAAGGAAAAGTTCAAAGCTAAACGTCATGGTGACAGTCTTCTGGGACTCTGAAGGCGTTTATTCTGTTCGATGTCCTCCTCCATGATGAAACGATCAACTCTCAAGTGTACTGTGCTATCCCGCAGGAAATTGAAAAAACAACTTCTGCATGTCCGTCGCCGCAAAAATGCAAACGAACTTCTCCTTCTCCACCGCAATGCAATGCCTCACACGAGTCTGCACTCTCAAGAGTAGTTCACAGAACTTGAGTGGACTGTTCTTCCTTGACTATCCTACAGCGTGGATCTCACACCTCCCGGCCTCCACCTGCTTACCCATGGAAGGATGCACTCCATGGAAAGCAGTACACGGATGATGGGGAGGTTATTGATGCAGCAAGACGTTGGCTCCGGTGTCACGAGTAGAGTGGTACCACACAGACATACAGGTTCCCCCAGTAAAGTGGCGTAAGGGCACTGCATTGAACATAGGTCGCGTTGATAAACATGGCTTTGTGGACAAAAGAGTGGGGAATGACATGGTGTATTGGAATCGCAAAACCAGCCTGCAATAATGATTTGCATTACTTATTGAATGCCCCTCGTACAGACCACCACAATTTCATAGAGCCTTGCTGACAATTCCGTAGATTAAAATTTAGCTTCGGGCCTTTGGAATTAATCATATGTACCCTCAATCTATATCCGCCAGATTAAAAAGAATTGCAAACGCCACTATCTTTTTATTCTTTTAGCAAGTCGAGATGGATTTTTCCTATTTTCACTACAATCTACGCCACCTTTTTATCTAGCAATACCTTACAACACGTATGAATAACAAAACATGTGTTATCCATATCTACATCTCCAAGTTTGAATGCCTTTTGCAAGCTACAGAAATAATCAGTTATCAATTTCTTGTCGCTCTTGTCAAACTAAAACATATTTCTATCCAAAAATCACTGATGGTACATAAGTGTCATGGTCACTTGTTTGAACTGACTCGGAAGAGTTCGGAATGATTTGTTGTCAAGAGAAAGGCTGCTACCCTTTCGAATGTGGTATTTTTAACTACATGTCACAGCTTTCGCACAACTTGCCAGGTACGATCTCACACACATTTGAAACTTCCTGGCAGATTAAAACTGTGTGCCGGACCGAGACTCGAACTCGGGACCTTTGCCTTTCGCGGGCAAGTGCTCTACCAACTGAGCTACCCAAGCACGACTCACGCCCCGTCCTCACAGCTTTACTTCTGCCAGTATCTCGTCTCCTACCTTCCAGACTTCCTTTCTTTCAGGAGTGCTAGTTCTGCAGGGTTCGCAGGAGCTTCTCTAAAGTCTGGAGGGTAGGAGACGAGATACTGGCAGAATTAAAGCTGTGAGGACGGGGCGTGAGTCGTGCTTGGGTAGCTCAGTTGGTAGAGCACTTGCCCGCAAAAGGCAAAGGTCCCGAGTTCGAGTCTCGATCCGGCACACAGTTTTAATCTGCCAGGAAGTTTCATATCAGCGCACACTCCGCTGCAGAGTGAAAATCTCATTCTGCCCACACATATTTATTTCTCTACCAGTAGTGTTAAATCTGCACACCTCCCGCCTAATAGCTAGCAAACTGAGACTGTCACCTATCACACGATTGAGAATTTTACAAATGATATTCTCCAAATTTTTTATGACGCATTCTGCCGATAGGTGTACCATAATGAGCCGGATTGTTTCACACTTCGAGTAATTATTCATCTCCCAAGACCTCGCGGAGTTTCTGATTCAGAACACCATTTCTGCTAAAGGTATAACCCTCAGCACAGAGGCTAACCATGTTTAAAATGTGTCATTTACACAGATACAAGGATTTCCACATGTCACGCCATTGTTTAGACTACACTAGATTTTCTGAAGTGGGTACAGTACAAGAACGTGTACGGGTTTCTGCTCATACTGTAACTTTTTGCCTTTTAAAGGCGTGTCTAATATGCCAATGCACTTTCCAAAGCACTGCTTCATGCTCAGGGCTTCAGTTGGTTATCGAAAGACTTTCATCATGATGTCAACATGCCAGAAACGCATATCAGTAAATTTTGCCGATTTTATGTTCAGGGGCAGTTTAAGGCTCAAGTAACTCCAACTGGCACTTGGGGCTCCAAGCTGAGAGGGAGGCCCCAAGTGTATGATTTCTGTACAGGACAGAACACAATTGCACTGCTTGACAATTGCTAAGGAACAAAGGCATTGTTGGACAGAAATAATCACAGGCAGTGATGGATGGCATGAAATGCAGTATGTATGTAATGGAAGTGGAGTAGTATATTTATAACAAAGAATGGTGCAGATTTCACCTTATGGGAAAGCAGGATAACAGACTTAAATAACATTCTTGTTCCACACAGGTCACACTGCCAACACGAAGGGTGAAATCAGACTCTTGGTAAGTAATATGCCCTCTTCAGGCACTAATGCACATTTTGTACCTGTTATTCATGTTGGCTACCAAAATGTTAAAGAGTGCTTGAGGGATATTGTTCCACTTCCCTCTCAAAGCAGATTCCAGGGAGGGGGAGCTTGTTGAGAAACACGTCTTCCAAGAGCATCCAAGGGATGCTCTATAGGGTAAGTTCTGGGGAGTATGCTAGCCATTCAAAACATTCAATATCTTTACATTTCAGTGGGTTTGACATATTGTTGTCCATAAACAAAGTCAGGACGTACTGCAAAAAATGTGTGAAATCTTATGGCACTTAACTGCTAAGGTCATCAGTCCCTAAGCTTACACACTACTTAACCTAAATTATCCTAAGGACAAACACACATACCCATGCTCGAGGGAGGACGCGAACCTCCGCTGGGACCAGCCGCACAGCTGCACCTTAGACCGCTTGGCTAATCCCGTGTGGCAGACCTACTGCATCTGTATACATATGGACATGATCCAGAATAATCTCGCTACAGTCCCACTATACTGTAGCAGTACCTCACGCAAAGATATGCAGTGCTGTTTAGCCACTGCGTATAATGCCTGCTACACCGTAATGCCTGGGCTATACCAATGACATTCATGAACATTCTGTTGTGTGCAACATGTTCCCCCCTATCCCCACTAAATGGAGGCCAGAGTCACTTGCCACAGTGAAGCAGAATTTATTGAAGATCATCACTCTGGACCACTGTTGCTGAACTCAACCAACATGCTCCCTATACTAACAAACTCTTTCTTGATGATGGCATGATTGAAGTGGGATGCATTTAACAGGCTTCTGATGATAAAAACTAGACTGATTTAATCACTGCAAAATGGTTCTGGCAGAGGCACATGTACCGGTGGCAGTTGCAAGGTCTGCAGTGATCTACCTGGAAGTGATATGTCCATTCCTTTTCAGCACTAGGACTACATATTGATCCTCTTGCAGTGTGGTGGTACGTCTACAACAACCAGTATGCTTTCACATAACATTTCCAAATTCAGTGACCTTTTTTAATCACGAGATGACACTTTTGCACACACACCCACTCCTGAGGCCACAGTAGTCACATTTTGATCCTCTTTAGGCCATCCATCTGCTCATCCACAATCTTAAGCATTCAAAAGATGTCTTGCAGACATACTGCCATATCACATGGAGTGTTGCACTAACCAGTTCCACATCAACCTTTGTGAAATACCGTATCACATGAACTGTCAAATGCATACAGAGCATTGGCTCCACTGCAGTTCATATGTCCTGTACCCAACATTTCCTTTCACTATCATTGATTGGGTGTTCTGTAGCAATTGTCGGTTGTTCCTTAGCAATTAGCAGTTGCTCTGTAGCAATTGGCAATTGTTCCGTAACAAGTGTCAGCTGTGAATTATAACTGTCAAGCAATGTAGTAAAAGCCACTTGGAGCACCAAGCTGTGGGTGCAAAGTGCGAGACTTATATACTGTGCTTTACCATCACAATTAGTAGCAGGGACTGCAATGGATGAAAGTGTATGGGAGAAGAGAAGGAGGTGGAGGGGCACCAAAAGAAAAGTTCTTTGTGTGGAAATTTTTTTTTTAACTGGCCTTGTTTATGTTGTACATGGCATTACAATGAGTCAACTTCCACTGTTGTTTACACTACTGGTAGCATATGAGTGTTAAGTCTCTGTGCTTCACTAAGGTTTCACACATAACTAGTGTACTAATGCAGGCAATAAGTGGAACTTATTACATGTGATGTCATATACAACAGAGACCCAAAAAAAAGCAGATTAGCATTTATGATGTGTCGTCATACCTAGAATTGTGTTCGAGGAGATTTTGGGATTGCAGCCAGTCCTCCTACTCCACAATATTTCAAATGGACATCTGTCAGTCATCTTCAGGTGAGCCAAAGAAGTATTCAGTGGCCCACCTGGGGATGACGGGCAGATCTCAGTTCAAATACTGTGGAATGAAGATTATGAGGACTGGCTGCAATCCCTAAATCTCTTCAAACATTTAATTCACAAGGAAAATTTAAATTTCATTCCTAGATTGTGTTATTAGCACAATGAATGTCCTTAAATACCAAACTGGAGCCCTGATGATTAATCTGTGCTTCGGTATATACGTCGACAAATTAAACATGCTATTAAAAAGACAGTAGATGGGCTCACCCACTAAATTTTCCATTCATTTCACTGTCTTTTTTTCTCAGGAACAGAGGCTATGGCTAGCTTGAAAAATGTTATCCTTGCTCATGAGTACACAACTACGCATCCACACTACTCTGAAAACCACTTTGAAGTGCATGACAGTAGGCACTTCCCATTTTATGAATATTAGAGTTTTTTCCCTTCACATTCACACATTAATCATCAGAAGAACAACTAAATCCTTCTGTCCTCACTATAATTAGTCTAAGTTTGTCTTCCTGGTCCCTTCTTTTTCTTCTCACTCTTTCTGCAAGATAACAGTACCCTTATTGAGGTTCAGTGTTGCATAGGTGCACAGTAAATGCAGATTTACTGAGTTTATTTCTCTTTGGTAGATTGTTTAACCATATGGAAAGAACTTCTATATGAGGACCACCAACTGTGCATCCATTTCAGCAATTTTAAGTCTCCGCTGCATCTTCTAAACACTTTTATACATGTAAAGGGAATATCTTGGTTCTCCTTTTGCAGTTTGTTCTCCTCCTCCCATGAAACACATTTTGACTTATACCCTATCCTTGTTTCCCTTTTTGGTTGCTGGATTTTTTTTTCTTTCTTTGTCCGCCAGGATACTGTTTCTCTCGTCAGTATTCGAACAAATATAAAACACTGACACACACAATTACAATGCACTGAGAGCAAAGTTGAGCCAAGTCAATGTTAGTAAAAAAAAATATGAGAGTTTCAAAGCAATGACCAACTCAGGTATGGGGACACAGTGCGCAATCACTATATAAAACAGTGTGATTGGTTCTGGGACAACAACAACATCTAAATCTATAATCAATAACTTTCTGTGGACTCAGTACTAGCAAACACTAAGACACATGGCCATCATTGGGCAGGAAGAGGCACTGATATCGGAAATGTTTTCAGCCTCCTTGTCTGGTCAGAGAATTGGTTCTTTCACATGACCATACAGGTTGCAAAGATGCAAGAAGTCTGTCTCCTCACATCATTGTAGACTATGTGATTAACTTTTTAGCTAGGATACCAACTCCTCTCCCCCCCCCCCTCCCCCCACACCCCTCACCGCTGTCTGACAGCACCACCAACTACTGCTGATTGTATTTCAACTGATATTTCTTACTGTTCCATAAATTTCAGCATTGCTGGATTCATGTACACAATGCTACACTATTATTTATCACTGTTTTAGCTAACTGCCTTTTTAGTATATGTGCCAATATGTGATACACTTCTTCGCAGTTCAAATAAGACAAGCCACAAACAAATAATTAAGAATAATGGCAACAAAGTAGAACTAATTTGTTGTCAGCAAGAAATGAGCATTCTAAAATGGTATCCAACTCAAAACTAGAGACACAGCACACCATCAATGTATAAACACAGTGGTCAGACCAAGAATGAGAGCCACAGATAAGTCTGCAACCAATTAAGTTGTAGATATTTGTATTAGCAGACACTAAGACAGGACAGGAAAAGAGACTGTCAAAGGACAGCAACAGTGTAGTTAAACCCTATGGCTGGCCACAGTATTGGCTCTACCTTAGAAAGTTTTTCTCCATACGATAAAGCAGATTATCCAGGTCACTTTCTTGCTGGGAACTCACAACCAGAAACCTTCTGATTGTTTGAGTGTTGAGACTTCCCAATAGCCCATCAGAACAATTGTGAGTGCTTATGTCATAACTGTAGGTCCCAAGTATGTCCCTCATGAAGTTATGGAAACAGAAATCAAATCATACAGAACCTGAATTTCTGAGTGAGTGCAAATGGGATATGCTCTAGAGATTACATGCTAACAAATGTTTTACCTCAATGCTCATTCACCCCATCAGTATACACTACAAGCAGTTGAAGTTTATGGAGAATCTTACAATCCTCACACTCAAGATGGTTAAGTTAAAATCCCTGCTTACCAAAACCAATCATGTTCTAAGTTCATGCTCAGTGGTGATTACTGTTGTATGTTCAGAGCTTACAGTAAACAGAAGACTGGCAGCACTAATCACCTCTCAGCTTGGAATCTCAGATTCAGGAAACAAACCTAAACCTAACTAGCACTAACTGATCTCCAGAAGCACACATCACTTGCAACACCCAAGGAACAGGACTAATCTATTTGAACTCATTGTGGAGTATTACTTTTCTGTCTCTTATTCCTTAGCACATAAAAGGAGAAAGGCTATAATTTAACATCTCACTGAGATCAATAACACTGGAGATAAACACTCGTTCCATTAGACACGGTTAGCAAACATAATCTGCAGTCAATTTATCAAAAGAACCATCTCATTACTAACTGCAAGTTGAAAAATTATGGGAATGACAGATTGCTACCCACCATAAAGATCACACACTGAGTGGCAGGCCGGCACAACAGACTATTACACATTAGACTTTAGGCCAAAGCCTTTACCAGTAAAGAAAAATAACAAGGCTGCTCAGGCCAAAGATAGAAGTCATGTGTGCATGTCTGTTTTCCTTTTCTGATGAAGGCTTTGGCCAAAAGCTTAATGTGTAACAGTGTTTGTCGTGCTTGTCAGCAACTCAGCATGTGATCTTTATGGTGAGTAGCAATCTATCCTTTCCATAGTAGTTGATGTTCCAACCTAAACTTTCCATTGTTTTAACTGCAAGTTGGATGGTCAAAAGGTGATAGGGCTTGGGCTCCATTCTTCTTAAATATAAGTCAAGTGTCTTAACTCACCTGGTAATTAACAAATAAGACTAACCAAAAATATACAGATGTTTCAGGAAAGAGATGGACCTTTTGATATGTGATTTATTTAGTCAATAAAAAGGTCACAAAATACAGAGGGGTAAAAAAAAATGTATCCACTGTTAAAAGTCCATAACTGGTAAACTAATTGACGGAGCTGTCTCATCTTTGGTAGTGTAATACAGGTAGTTTGTAGTTCTGGCAATCGCCACACAAGCGTTGTATTGCACTGTTTTGTTTTGTCAGATGACAGTCACCAGATAGTCAGTGTTTTGGCTGGTGCAAGGTTTACATTCGATGACAGGTAGTCAGTTTTGAAGTGGTATTTTAAGGACGAAAACATTAATGAGGTTCAACGGCAATGGCGAAATGAGTATCAAATAGAGCCACCGACACACTTAATGATTCGTCTCATTCAAGAGAAATTTGAAGCCGAAGGCTGTGTTAAAGATGTACACAAACAACGATCTGGACGACCTGTAACAGTAACACGTCATGTGTTACAACAAGTTCATTGGCTCACCAAAGAAGTCTGTGAGACAGTGTGCCCGTGAAACTGGAGTGAGTCAGTCAAGTGTTCGGCGAATTTTGAAGACAGAAAAGTGGAAGTGATACATCCCATGATTGTTACACGCAATGAATGAGGATGATGGTGGTGGTGATTAGTGTTTAACGTCCCGTCGACAACGAGGTCATTAGAGACGGAGCGCAAGCTCGGGTTAGGTAAGGATTGGGAAGGAAATCGGCCGTGCCCTTTCAAAGGAACCATCCCGGCATTTGCCTGAAACGATTTAGGGAAATCACGGAAAACCTAAATCAGGATGGCTGGAGACGGGATTGAACCGTCGTCCTCCCGAATGCGAGTCCAGTGTGCTAACCACTGCGCCACCTCGCTCGGTGAATGAGGATGACCCAGATCATAGAATGGAGTACTGCGAGTGGTTTACTAACATGGTGCGCAACGATGAAGAGTTTGCAGAGATGATTGAGTGGTCTGATGATATCACGGATCGCATTGGAAAAGTACTAGCCAAGTTTCAGGTAGAGACCATTTTTAGACCTACTAAGAAAATTAGTGAATGCCTAAGATCAACAAAAGATGCTCGTCACCCCCTAGCCACCCCAGGGGTATATAAAATACCGTGTAGTTATGGCAGGGTTTACTTAGGAACTACAAAAAGAAGCATCAATACACGGTTGACGGAGCACAAAAGAAACTGTCGCTTGGGACATATCGACAAATCGGCAGTAGCGGAACATGTTTTTAAGGATGGAGATCACAAAATAAAATTTGGTGAAACAAGCGTGCTAGCGAGGACGTCGCACTATTATACACGTATGTATAGATAGGCAATTGAAATCCACAAACATTAATACAATTTTAATCGTAAAGAAGAAGGATTAAAATTGGATAAGATATGGCGGTCGACGTTGCATCAATCACGTGACAATCGATTGCCTGCAATCGAGAGAACAGACGATAGCCAGAGATAGCTGCACATCGACGCCACGTGACGTGTGGTGGCGCCCCCTACGATCTCTATATAAGCGGCGGCCCTAGCTCCTAGCAGCCAGTCGTCGACTCACCTCGAAAGATGTTCTCCGTAGTTGAGAACGAAACGTCAGGGAGAAGAAGTTCTACAGATCGACCACGGCAACTTAGCCCGGAAGAGTTTACTGATAAAGTGGATACATTTTTTTGGACCCCTCTGTAAAAAAAAAAAAAAAAAAAAAAAAAAAAAAAAAAAAAAAAAAAAGAAGAAGAAGAAGAAGAAGAAGAAGAAGAAGAAGAAAAGAAAGAAAGAAAGAAAGAAAATGAAACATCATCATAAAGCCTGTGTGTGCCATGACCTACCCAAAAGCTACTCTTAAAAACATGCCTTTAAAGGGCCACAGAATAAACTACTATCCTCTTAATATACATAACATAATACTGCTACCATAAAGATGAAATAAAAGTATGTATCATGTCCTACAACTGTCAGAACAATACAAATTCAATTTCTTTTCAGCTATAGTTGTATTACCATGGTTATCTGTAAAGCTAAAGTCAGACTCCATGCAAACCACTCTCTAGTTTTAAAAGGATATATCACTGCTTTCCATGACTAAAATGTGGATATGGTCTGAATTCTAGTAGTGGCAGGAATTTTTATTACCAAGATTTGGGTAACTCCAGCAATTACAACCCCACCCTCCTCCAACCATTCAGTGCACGTTTTATGCAGTTTTATTCAGTCATCAGAAACACATCCCTAAGCTGAGTTGAAATGCTCACTCTACAATAGAATAAGTTACGCATATCAAAATCGAGTTGCAGCTGCTGCCACTGGCAAAAGGTAATAGGAGGAGGACAGTTCACGACACATAGTATGTGATCATTAAACTGTCTAATGTTATCCTCCAGTAAATTCAAAGCCTTTCCTCAGCGCTTTATTGAGTGGCAGCGTAAGCCACTGATGACAATGAGCTGTCGACTGAATGAGGATGTTATCAGTGACAGTTTTAGTAAAATTAATGAGAAATGTATATGTTATGTGAAGCACTGGATACCTTTCCCTCTTAAGATAACACACTATAAGCAATCAACACACCATCCATAACATAAATTAGCAATATAGGAAAAGACAGATTGCGGCTTACTGTAAAGAAGACATGTTAAGTTGCAGACAGGCACAATTAAAAGATTTTAACTGTGCATGTGTGCAACTTACTGTGTCTTCTTTATGGTAATTAGCAATCTACCTATAGGAAAAGGGAATACGGATAACTGTATGCGCAACAAACTGTTCCCATAAATGTCTATACATATATTTCAGCACAAAGAAAGATACACTTGTACACTGTACAAGGTACAAAGGCTGACTGGAACATTAATATGGCGGCTCGTCAGAGCAGTTAGAGTTCAAAGATCATGCTTTATGTGGTTGATGTGACTTATCGACACCACATATATTTTCCTACACTGTTGATATTCCCACCTGCAGTTTCCATTGTTTAATAAGATATGATTAGGCATTTAACAAATAGCACAGTTTGTGGAAGAAGAATGTGGACACTGTACAATAAAACATTACAAAGAAAGCAACACAGAACTTCCATGAAGACACCAGTGTTTGTTAGGCAGATTGGGGCCTTTCATTTTGAAGTATTATAATAACTGATGCCCCAAAACAGAACTGAAAAGTTTTAGCAATCTTCATAATTAGAATGGTACTGCCTTATAATTATTACAATAAAACTAAAAACACTGTACTACTGTACAATTTAATTGTGCATACAGCTGATATAAACAGTAGTTTTGTTCAGTGGTCCATCTACACCTACAATCACTGAAGTCTGTGAATGAATGAATGTAAATGCAAATAAACATTATTCGTAAGTCAACAGAACATTCACACAACTAATCAGAAATAAGTTACATAATGAATCAGTGTATGTAGACTGCACTGCAGTGACATACTAACAAACTCACCAAGTTCTTGGTAACGTATTTTACAAATGTTCAGTGTGTCTATGTCAGTAGCACGGTTAACAATGAAAGCAGATGAGATGTTAATCTCAAGTGAGTGCTGAACACATTCTGCAGTTGTGCACAATTTTCAGTCCCACAGAAGTACATAATGTGCCAACAACATTTTTCCAGATAGACAAGTGATTCTCTGAAGTTACCAGTTTCAAACTTTCCTTTACATTTCAATGAAAAAAATCAGAATTTTCCTCAAAACTGTTGCTGTATGCTGATAACAGATGGAGATCTTGCTCACGTTAATTGTACGTCATCTTCGTGGCAGCGAGGAACTGCACAAAAACGCGAAGAGCTTATTCTCCACCAACAGGTGGATTATCATGGTCCACTGTATGGTCTATGGGTAGAAAATTTCTTAAACGTTCCATGGACTACTAGTGCCATCACCAGACATTAAATTCCCAGGAAACTATTTCATTTCTTTTACTTGAGAATCTATGTCATACATCACATCAAGAAACAAATTACGAACAAAGAAAAATGTAAACGTATGGTCTGAGTTGGAGAGAGGACATGCAGGTAAATTTAGGTTAGCTTCGGAATAGGTTTTAGATTTCATGACAAAAGGCTATGGGAACACTTTTTACTAGTCACTAATCATTACATATTCTGGCATTCTTTAAATTGATACTATATTGAAAAAACTGATATGTTAGTCTGTTAGGTGGGGCAGGATGCAAATTCAGTTGGTAAAGATGTATTTTACAAAAGGGAAAAAAATTTCCTCGATACAGGGAGGTGGACTGGAACCCAGGTCCACAAACTTGGAGCATACTTTCTAAATGGCTATAGCCACTAACACTTAGATAATACAGAAATTGTCTACATATGTTTTCTCAAAAACTAACATTTTTTCAATGACAAACATCTGTATAAAATTTGACTCAACCCTCAATTGGCAAAAACCCATTATCGTTATGGGTAAAGTTGGGTGCCTGACAAATTGAGATTATTTCTTTCTGTGCTGTGACTCATGTTTAAAATGCGTTCGCCAACCAGAGGACAGAAAGTACATTTATAACGTCATTGCTGAAACTTAAAAAGTTTAAATTCGTACCATGCACTAGTATTTATTTTAAAAATTTAATAAACTTTGTAAAATGTAGAGTTCAATACCTTGCATAGCTTTCAATTATGATACCATCATCAATGTGCCTGGCTGCTGCTTGGACAATTGATATTGGCTGGTTGATATTAATAGACGAATAAGAGGCCTATGGTTCAGAGCTTGTCGCAAGGTTTCCAACATGACAGCATTTCGAAAGCTGGCACATCAGGTATCAAGACGTATATCTATGTCTAGCCAACAGCTAAATATTTCTAGAGCCAACCTACCAAGCTGTACATGTGTGCACATGTGGCACTTAGCAAAATGTAGCCCTTAGTTCTTCTCACTCTTACTATTTAAGAAACATATTGCTTTCAATGAAAACACGGCACAATCTAATTTAGTATAGAAACAGAGCCTGATAAAATCTTTCTGTGACACAGGTGATGGCAGTTGTTGAGTACTTTAACATCTCCTCAAAGTACAATACTCTCTTTTCAAGAAATTGTAACATCTGGTAGTAATGAAACAAGTCCACTGTACTGCATCTCTTGGTAACCATAATTACACTTGAACAATCTCATGCTGCTATTGAACTGGTAGTGCATTGTCTTCGGCACTAAAAATAGGTTTAACTACGCATTAAAGAAAAGAGCTGAATCAGACCATGAGCATTTAAGAAAACAAATAAACTGCTTAAGTGCACAAAGGAAACCAATAGTTTCTTTGGTGTATTAAAATATGAGTATATTCTAATATGCGCAATTTCTTAATCAGACGTACACAGTAGGCATGCAAATCACCGAGCGCTTAATGTAGAAATTCTAAGTAGGGTAACATCATGAGTATCGTTGCGTAGTTCTTTTGAGTGCTATGGATCAAGGGGTGATTTAGACACCATCATCTCCAGAAGGCAACCTTTGGTGTGGGTCTCTTCCGTACTGCGATCTTAACACGAAATCTTTTGAGGTTTCTCGAAGGCCAATAACGATATTCATTTTAATGCAGACCAGTAAATAAAACAAATAATTCGACATCTACCTGAAATCTTGATATGAGAAAGCTGAATAACCATTTTATCAAAAAGGAAATAAGTGCCAATAGTAACCATATTTTTTCCTACGCTACAGAAAGGATGCATTAGCGCCTGCAAAACTGGCATAATCACAAATAATTTTAGTTTGTGGTCTATTAATTCTCACAAGCCAGGAGAACTGTTCTTTATCCAATACATTTTAAGGTGTATTTAACAGAAAATATAATGTTCGCTGCAAGTATTACCGGGCAGTTAGTGATTTACAAAGGTGACTTCATTGACGAGACATAATACCAGCATACTGTTAAATAGTAGGCTTATACTGCCTATCCGTTCATTCCCTAAACAAATCACCCACGACTATCAAGCGCTTTATCGCTTCTCACAGTTCACTTGTTTGTTTATGAACTAAGTGACAGTTATACGTTGAATGTCTTCAAACTTCATCTATGCAATGTTTCCTTCCTGTGCCAAGCTAATCCATAGAAATAAATGGTAATTTATTATTTTACATGCAGCTCGGGAAAATGCTTCAAGAGCACAGTGCGACATTTAGATAAATTTGACTCGCTGAGTACCCCACCACAACAACAAGTTGAGTGTTGAGAAGAAACTCTGCCATTTTGGATTACATACGATTTTTAATTGTTTGACAATATTACTTCCAAAATTGAGTTCAACGAGAAGAACACTAACAAATGTTTAAATGGACGCATCGTCCATCATCACCCAAGTGTCGCGGGATGACGAACAATTAAGCAATTTTTCACCAGAGAAAGGTAAGTAGGTCTTACCATGGGTGTTGCACCTGTTATATAGGAATTAGAAATGCCGAGTTTGTTTTTTGATTCGTGTTTTCGATAATTATTGGTGCAAGAGAGTAGTAGGCTAAATGCAATAATTTTAGGTACGTTACATGTTCGAGCACACCATTTGTTATTGAGTAACTAACGAACATAATGAGTGAAAACCAAACAGTAGGCGTGTTTTTGAAATTACAGGTAGACGTTGCTGTCATTCCATAATCTTAATAGTGCTGCCTTGTTTATTATCCTATGTTATACTCTTTCGGTTAGTAATGCAAACTGAAATGTGAAAATTCGAGTATAGTGCTTAAAGAAGTAGCATATTAATAATTTACAACTTTTATTACTTGCAGTTCAGTTGCCACGGGTGGAAAATGAAATATCAGTTCAAGGTAAATAATAGTATTAGAAGATTCTTAATGAATTGAACTGTGTTGTTGTTTTATGGTGTTGTATATAGTTGACCTTGAATTGTAGAAATATACTGGTGCTTTAGTCTATCCACACTCACAATTATTGCAACCGATATAATTACTTGTGAATAAGGATCTTAATCTTTGTGGCTTTTAGGTCAGACTGGGAAGAAGCCCCGGCGTGGATTGCTGCGCACTCTTCTCTGCTGCTTCAGTAGACAAGCAAGTTCAAAAAGTTCTAAAGCATCAACGGGAAATGATGGTCGTTGCTCTCCCCCAGTTAGTCCGGGCTCGCCCAATTTTCTGCTGCCATCTGTGCGACACTCGGACATGCACAAAAAGTGTATGGTGATTGACTTAGATGAAACACTGGTTCACAGTTCATTCAAGGTAATAACACTTGTGTGCATGTGACTGTGTGTTAGCTACCTGTTGTTTTCTTATTTACATGTGTCTGACAGTAACAATTTCCTGTAGGCATATCGTTGTTGGGATGATTGTCACTGACAGAACGGACAAGGCGTAATTAAATCATAAAATATTCTTTGTGTGTGCAAACTGTACCTAGAAAAACACCATTTACAGAAGCCTGCTTTCATTTATTTACACTGCATAATCTTATCATCAAAGCTCTTTCTCTGTTTTGACACTTTTTCTTGTTGTAATGAAGACTGCCAAGATAATTTGATAAGCAATGTCATGAGGAAATATTAAGCGTCCTTGCTTTGTATATGATTTAACTATCTGTATTGCTCTATGTTCCTCAGTTGCATTATTTTAATTGAATTAATGGATTGACATTTGAATTCAGTGGTAAATTTTGTTGGTGTTGCAGAAATGTTCATCATGTATGTAACCTTTAAGAGCATAAAAAGGAACTTGGCTACTAGGATACAGACATTTTTTTCTTCTCCGCGCTCCTAGAGTTAGTGGAACAGAAAAATGAGTGACTTAAAAGTGTTACCAAGTTGTGCTATACAATAGCTTTCAAGAGTATGATTATATAGATGCAGTCTTATTGGCCATGTAATTGGAATGTTGCCCTGTGTCCCCTTGTTTGCATACATTACAGGTCTTTGTAACTCATTTAAGCCCTATGTTATTAATATATTAATCCATTTTATAGACAGTTTTGCTGATTGTTTCCCATATCATGATAGTTGACTATACACTATTTGTAGCTCAGAAGTTGGTCATTCCATCCACTTTCTGCAACAGCTATGATCTGTTTTACCGTCTGTTCAAACTAATGTTTTCTAATTTTGCATTTTGTCAGACTTGCTGCATTCTATTGTCTCATTCGCTGTTTATGTACTCTACTTTGCATTTATTCGTCAATGGGGCTTCTTTCCATTTCATTGTGATTTTAGTCTTTTGTTGTTATTTACATGTGTGTTGTTTTGGGTTTTGTTGACCTAGGGAAATAATAAGAAATTAAAATATCATATCTGTGGTAAGAAATTTGAAATCTTGTTAACCAAAGTAACCATAAGCAATCTTTGCTGCTTGCTTGCATATCATAACAGTTCTGTGGACCTCTCTGTAAAAACTATTTATACTATAAAATTTTGAAAGAAAATAGTTTGACTCTGTTAGTATCAGTAATTTATTCATCCAAGGGTTATTTTACAATGATACGGGATTTGACAGCTTAGTGTAAGAAAAAATTTAAGTCGTATATAGGTATACAGACATATCGAAACACCTATGTTTAACAAGGAGAAGTCATGTGGTCGACACTGACCATGTTGAAAGAACCACAGTGAAACCTCCTTGCAACATTACTGCATATAATGATTTCCTCTGTGTTGCGTACATTTCTTCCGCTTCCAACCAAAAGCCCATATACACAATGCTAAAGTTTCTTCTTTAGTATGTTTCCTCTATACAATGATTTACAATGATTTGCTCGATGTAACACTCATATTTTTGAAACCCTAACCAATTATTTCCCTCTTTGTAGCATTTAAGCCACTAGTGTAGATGATTCGTTTTCCATTCTGTGGATTTGCACAGACTTCGAAAGGCCGTGTTCAAAATGAGTGACAAGCCAGTGTCAGTGCCGGAGTCGCGTGAGATGTGATGCAATTGTGCTTGTCGTTTTGTCTCAATAGCGCTATTTTTTTAATTTTTCACAGGAGCAAATGGTGAACATTCATACGGTGTGTTTAACACTGTACCCCCATTAAACTATACACTTGACGTGTGCCCCTAGCATACATATTTGGAAATGCCAACTGGTTCATGTCGACCGATTACACGATACACACAGGATATTCCTGGTGCAAATCCACGCATCCCCACTAGATCGAATAATGCTTGAAAATGGAAGGGAATGAGTGATTTTTTTGTAAAGTCATTCATTTGAATTAAAAATTTCTGACAAGTGATAGCCCAAGGCTCCTATTTTTTAAGTAATTGTTGTTCTTTTACGTAGCTATTGCAGAATTGTGTTAATACAGTTCTGAAATATAGCTCAGCTGTTCGTTTTGTATTATGACACTTGTTTGCTCAAGGATATTTTATCTAAATTTATAACAATAATGGAAATTCCGGGATGGAGCAGTACATAAAATAAGGGAAAGCCAGCTACTCACCCACTGTATAACGGAGCGATGTGAAGCATAGAAACACACACTAGCACAACTTTCTCATTTGGAGCTATAAGTGGTTCTGAATAATGCAGAAGAAATGGGAAGCGAGCATGTTTGCTGACTGCTTCAAAAAATCCTAGGTATGTCATGTTCAAGTTGTGCCGATTCACAGGTCTTTGTTAAAATTTTGAGTGAAGTTGTATTTTACAGGTTCATTATTAAAGTAATTGTTTGCAGCTAATTCTTCTGCAATTTTTACCTTTTACTGTGTTTTTCTCTAGTATATTTTCAGTATAATGTGATCTGACTTTTCTAATTGTCGGTTGGAAGTCTTGCACTTTATAGTGCTTTCCTCCAAACACAATGTTCAGAATTCGTGGTTCTTTAAAAACTTTACATAGAGGTTTCACTGTGTATGGCACATACATGAAGTAATTTAGGAAAAGTGTCACATCGACTATAATTTTTCCTCAGAATACACTGTAATTCTAAATTTTTGGTTAAGTTAGTGGAGGAAATGTTTGTTTAAATTCTGACACCAAAGGAAGTGTGTTTTACAGTTCTGTTGTAGCTGCCACACATTGTTAGAGTTCCCACCCCCTTGCTACCATCTCTACTCTCCTTCATTGCGCATCCCAGAATTCCATTACAATCAGAATATGAAAAATAAGTTTCAGTCCTTAATGACACATCTATGTCTGTTATTTTCTGTTGACTATTTTGAACCAGCTATTGACACACCCGTTTGTGATCCCATCACACCTTGTGTTGAGCACTGTCAATGTAGTTCTCCAAAACACGTAAGTAACAGCACTGCAGTTATTCATAATTTCTGCTTTTTGGAAGAAAGATTTCTTTCGAGAATGAATATTCACTCTGCAGTGGAGTAAAGCGTGCTGATTTGAAACTTCCTGGCAGGTTAAAACTGTGTTCTGGACCAGGTCTCCAACTTGGGACTATTGCAAAGAATTATGATTGAGGTGTTATTTGACAAAAAGATAATGATTTGTTTGAAAAAATATATGTTATTACATATAGTGTTTACAGTGTCACAAGCACTCCAGTAGTCCTGTAGAAAATGCCACAGACATCACGTTTTCCAGGACTGTGGCTCTAGTTGTGTTTTAGCCTAATCACTTCATAGACACTCTTTTCTGTATATGTATGAAGTGAACACTATGGAGAAGGCTTACAGAGTAGTGCTCCAACGCTTAATGTTGGCAGTCGCGACTTGCCTGTTGACGGGGGGACCGAGCTGCTCGTGTCCGATCCCACACGGCTTGGCTCAGTCACATACTCGCCCCGTGTCTGTTGTCTGGATTCTGGACACGCAGATAACCGAGCATGACCGGTCTCGCCGACGTCTCACTTCGCCTTGTCTCACCCCGGCTCGCTGCACTGTACTGTACAAATCCAATGCCTCTCTCTCTCTCTCTCTCTCTCTCTCTCTCTCTCTCTCTCTCTTTTAATACGAAAGTAACGTTTCCAAGAATGGGCACGTGACACAGCTAAATTCATAAAGCACTTTGAAAGTAAAATGATATTTCAATACAATCGCAGATAGAAGAATAGTCTCATTTCCAAACAGTACAAACAGAAGATATATTTTTCCTTTCATTAATAGTAAACGTTAAATAAGTGTTGTCCCTGTAATCTACAAGACAACCGTCTTCATAAAGAAAGCATACAAAGAATATTATACATTTACAGACGTAACTTATACTTTTCACTTGTTTGCAACAGAAACAAAATTATAGTTATTGTTGATCAGCAGTAAATCACTAATGCGTTCCAGATTTAGTTGGCTGTGGTGATTTGTTAGTAACATGTTGGGTTTACTAAAGCATCTTTCACTCGGTGCGCTTGTTGCTGGGATACATAAAATACACCTTGTAACTGCAGCCAGGCCTGGCAGATCTGTTTCATGTCTGTTCCACCACTTTAAGATCTCATCATCATCTCTTGGGTGCATTAAAATTTAGGGATCTACTTCATCTGCTGCAGATGATCTGTTGTTCCTCCATTCCTTGAAATGACCTCTCTTTCTGGGTGGTGATGACACAGTACTTGAAGGATCTATGATGATAAACAAAAGAGACAAGTAATACAGAACTGATGTAGAAATCATCGAAACATTCCCATAAAAATGAGGTGTTTTACATTAATGAAATATTATATGAATTATAACATTCCCGTTTCTCTATATGGTTCAAATGGCTCTGAGCACTACGGGACTTAACATCTGAGGTCATCAGTCCCCTAGAGCTTAGAACTACTTAAAACTAACTAACCTAAGGACATGACACACATCCATGCCCGAGGCAGGATTCGAACCTGCGACCGTAGTGGTCGTGCGGTTCCAGACTGGAGAAGTGCCTAGAACCACTCGGCCACAGCGGCCAGCATTTCTGTATAATACACTATCCAATAACTATGCAAAAATGGTTATGTTAATGACTGCATGTTGTACCTGCATAAGTAGCATACATTTGTCACACATTGCTAAGAATTTCCTGCTTTTCATTAATTTCAAGCATATTAAGGTCACGGAAAAACGGCCTAAGAAACATAGCAGTTTTATGTCTGGAAGTGATCAGAATATTCTCACAGACGAAAGTCAAGGCTAGATTTTTAATCCTTCGTACCTCCTGTTGAAAAGTACATATCTGTTAGTACACATCAATTACACTAGTTAATAATAAATCTATCATAATGAAACAGTGCTTTTAACTGCAGTAATTACTCACCTGACAGTCAGTGTCATTGACACTGCAAATTTGTTGCAGTTTGTGAAACCAAAGAAGAACTAACTGGTTTGTTGGTTCTTTTTCGCCTTCTAATTATTCTGTGGCCTCTTTAAATTGTCTCAGAAAATGTGCAGTTTTTCCTGTAAGATCATTATGATGTCCTTGCAATCTGTAAGCAGAATCCTTTTCCGCCAGCAAAGCAGCAACTTCGTTATACTGTGTGTGTAAGGATTCCAGCATAGTGTACAAGCTGTTCCAGCATGTGCAGACCTCTTGTTTCAACGATGATTTCAAAGACGTGCAGAGGCCACTTTTCTTAATGTACATTACAATGCATTTTGCAGTATTTATTGTTGATGCGATGTTTGGGGCATGATTTAACAAGAAGTTATCTTCATCGAAAGTATGGCTAAGTGCTGTGTTTATACAATGAGTAGCACAAGGAATCCTTTCGTTATTTTCCAAAGCCTTTATTACATTGGCACCCTGGTCTGAGACAAAAACAAAACTGTGCAACACGTCCGGCGAAATGTCCCAATCACCCATCCTCTCTTCAATTTCTTTCATAATATTTACTCCCATCTTCTTAACGTCCAGGAATTTTGTTGTATGTAAAACATTGTTCACAAGAGACCAATCTGTGTTAATGTAATGTGGTGTAAGCATCAGATAGTGCACCTGATTATGCGAATCAGTCCACATATCAACTGTCAGAGCACATGTTTTATTAATAACTCCCTCAATAACAGAAGGCATTATACTGTTTCGTATTGCGTCAGCTTGTCCTTTGACATGTCTGCTTGTAGTAGAGGGATGTGGCATGACATCTGCCACATTAACTTCTCCATAGTGCGCACCTACATGTATTAATTCTTGGCCTAGTTCTTTGAAATCTTCACCGGAAGCAGCATTAAAAGGTCTCATATCTTTAGCACACATTGCAACACACTTTGCTGTAATACTATTTTTTATTACTGCCGGTATCCCTGAAGGAGCTGTATCTTAGTGAAGTCTCTTGTAACTGTGTTTCTTTAAATGAGCGGTTTCCGGCTGGAAACACAACCAACAGAAATGTACTCCATACTTGGCTTTTTAGACCTTCCCATTTCTTCAATGTGTAAACATTGGTTTCAATCTTACGTCTTACTGCACTGGCTTCCTCGCACTGCAGTCTCTCACGGATAATGACACGTGTAATGTGTTTTAAGTTACACTACATATTCAGTCACGGCTTCTATGCTCGGTGACTAGAACTAATGCGGGCAGCCTATCCAGTAAGGGTGTGCTCGCCTCATCTGATATTTTGTGCTCGCTTACTCGGTGATGCAGGACTTTTACAGAGTAAGGAACCCAGCAGTTAACATATCGAGTTTACAGGAGGAGCAAGGTTGAAGTTAACATCCACCCGTCAAGGTTTAAGCTTGTTACCGGTTCCCTAAATTGATCAAGGAAAATGGCAGTATAGTCCCTTTGAAAACGACACAACCAAGCTTATGCTCTGTCTTGATCGTACGTAAAGCCTAATCTTCCTTCCTTTGAGACAGTCTTTTCAAAAATTTAAGGAAATGTGTGGGAGCACTCTGCAATGAGGGATATTCCACTGAAAAGGGCTGCAGCAAGGAGCAAAGAGTGCTGTTGCATCTGTGTCAGCCTCTGATTTGACTCCAAGAAATATGTTGAATAAGTACTTAAAACAGAAAATTTTTCTGAAAGTAGGCAGTTATATGAAAGTAAAACGAGATGAGGTTGCAATAGAGTTTGTTTATGTGGCTCAGAGGTAGGTGATGACAGTGACAGCAGAAACTGTTCAGACTCTGATCTGGCTCAGTTTTTGTATTACAGTCGTTCATTCCTGAAAAGCAAGGATTTATAGTCGGAATAAATTGCAAGATCAAGTTTTATTGTGAATATTTGTGGCAGTCATAATGTAGTAGGTACAATCATGTTTTTGGGCATTTAATATTTGTGTGCAAACAGGTTATTATGATACACTTAATTGAAAATATGTGTCAGTTTAATGTTATTACACTACTCAAATCTCATCAGCTGCATCATGTTCAAAGTGTTTATGTAATTGTTAAAATGTTTTTAGAATGAACCACATCATTCTGCTCTACAGAGTTTATCAGAACACACCTGGTTGTTTTGCCGTATTACTGTTGTGCACATTCTTCTCAGCATTTTCACTGTATGGAAGGAGACACTCATACAGTACAGTTCATACATTATTTTAAGAACATATTCGAAACCAAAAGCCTTTTTTTGCAGTAGAGATTGAAACATGGATAACATAACAAATGGAGTAGAAGCACAGATATATGAAGAGGAGGTAATGCGAAAATACTGAATTGGCAGTTTCAGCAATTTTTAGTAGTATAGACTATTACTTACTGTGAAGATTAAATGTTGACTTTTGGTGTGGCACAATGGGAAAACTGTTACATATTGAGCTTTCGGCCAAAGCCTTCTGCAGAAAAGAAAGGAAAACACACACACATTCACACAAGCAGGCACATCTCACGCACACGATTGCTATCGCCAGATGCTCTGGCCAGACTGCAGCTGTTGGGTTGAACAAAAGCATCAATCTGGAGTGGAGCAGGGTACGGGTGAGTGGAGAGAAGAGCATTGTCTGGCAGTGTGTGCAGGGACTAGAAGGCAGCAACCAAAGATTACCACGTGCAGTGTTGGGAGGTTGTGGGGGAGAGAAGCAGATAGTGGAAAAGGAGAAGAGCATGGAAGGGGAGAAATTGATGGGCGCGATGGCAGGCAGCGGCACATAGAGGGTGAGGGGACGTGAATTGGGAGGAAATGATAGGACAGAGCGTGCAAAAATTGTTGGGTGGAAGGTGTGGAGGTGTAAGGTACTGTAGGTTGAGGTCAGGATGATTTTGGGAGTGGAGAATGTGTTGTAAGGATAACTCCCATCTTTGCAGTTCAGAGAAGTTGGTGGTTGAACCAGATGACCCATGTTGTGAAGCAGTCTTTGAAATCAGTCACGCATATTGCATCACAGGGTGGCCCACTTTGTTCCTGGCCACAGTTCATTGGTGGCCATTTATCCTGGTGGACAGCTGGTTGGTAGTTGTACCAATATAAAAAGCCATACAATGATTGCAGCAGATCTGCTATAAGATATGGCTGCTTTCACAGGTGGCCCAGCCTCTGATGGGGGGGGGGGGGGGGGGGGTAGGATAAGCCTGTGACATGGCTGAAATAGGAAGTGCTGGATAGATGGACTGGGTAAGTTTTGCACCTAGGTCTTCCACCAGGATATGATCCATGTGACAACGCGTTGAGAATGGGAGTGGCATAGGGATGGACTAGGATGTTCTAGAGGCTGGGTGCAGTTACAAGAACTCCCTTGCCCAGTATGCCGAAGACCTCACAAAGGAATTCACAGATAGACACTATCCCTCAGATCTGTTGCACAAATCCTACCACCAACCCCAAGAACCAACTACAAAGAAGCGCGCCCCCTTTGTCATGCAGTACCACCCAGGATTGGAACAACTGAATCATGTCCTTTGTCAGGGCTTTGATTATCTATCATCATGTCCTGAAATGAGGACATCCTACTCAAGATCCTTCCTGTCCCTTCTAAAGCGGTGTTCTTTTGTGCACCCAACCTCCAGAACATCGTAGTCCATCCATATGCCAGGCCCAGTCTCAGCCCCTTGCCACAGGTATCATATCCAGGTGCAAGACCTACCCAATCCCCCCACCCAGCACTTCTTATTTCTGTCCTGTCACAGGCTTATCATACCCCACCAGAGGCCAGGCCATCTCTGAAATCAGCCATTTCGTATACTAGCTCTGTTGCAATCATTGCACAGCTTTTTATATGGATGTGAGTATTAACCAACTGTCCACCAGATGAATGGCCACTGCTGAACTTGGGCCAAGAGCAAAGTAAAACACATTCTGACACAACATGCAACTGAACATAACATGCTTGATTTGAATGGGTGCTTCACAACCCAGGCCATCTGGATCCTCCCATCCACCACAACTTTTTCCGAACTGCTCAGGTGGGAGTTAGCCTTAAAATACATTCTCCACTCCCGAAATTACCATCATCTTACCCTATGATAACCTCTGTCTCCACAACCTCCATCCAACAGTTTCTGCTGCCTCTGTCCCAGTTGCTCATCCCAGTTCATGTCGCCTCCCCCGTATTATGCTCTGCTCTCTGTCAACACACCCACCAATCTTTGCTCCTGTTCTTTTCCACCCCTCCTCTCACACACCGCCTCCTCTCCCACACAGCCTCCCAGTGCTGCACCTGGTAGCCTTGTCCTTACACTTTCCAGTCCTTAGGCTCTCCGCAAGATTGCTCTTCTCTTCCCCCACACATACTCTGCTGTCCCTTCCCCACCCCACTCCAGACTGTTGCATTTGTTCAACACAACATTTGCAGTCTGAGTAGCACAGCCAGAGATAGTGGTCATGTGGATGAGGTATGCCCGCGTATGTGTGTGTGTGTGTGTTTTGTTTTCCTTTCTTTTCTGAAGAAGGCTTTGGCTGAAAGCTCATTACACAAGTCTTTTTGTTGTGCCTGTGTGTCATCTTTATGGTGAGTAACAATCTATCCTTTTTATAATTTTTGATATTCCAACCTTTTCATTGTTTGAAATGACAATTTCAACAGATATGCAATGTGAATCAACATATTTGCAATTTGAAATGGTAGAGGGCAGCTGTATGTATAGGAAGAAGGAAAAGCTGCTGCAGTGCGTATGTTATGAGAGAGACGAATATCAAAAAAGAAGTCAGAACCTTGCAATAACTTTTTTTATTTAGAAAATAACTATTATTTTTTATGTATCAGCTCTCTCTAGATGTGTGTTATTTCATCTGTAAAGCAAAATTCTTATGTTTATTGAAACTATGTTTATCTTTTCCTTTCCTCCCATTCTCTGTGTGCGGTAGTACCACTATTAAACTAACTGTGTAATATTTTTATAATTCTAAATGAGAAGCGCCTGTGTTTCATGACACATATACAAATCCTGTGCACTTTTATCTTTGTGAAGTATTTGCAACCATATTAGAGAAGCAGCTCAGTATTCAGATACAAATGAGTGTATGCCTAGGATGAAATTTTTCGTGATTATTTGGTGTCTAGCAGATTTGAATTGCTGATATCTCATATCCTTGATCTGAGATTTAACACAGTTGACCATGGTAAATCTCTTCCTGTGCATTTTGTCTGAGCAGTCAGCTGCAGTGTGCATTTAATTTTCAAATGTTGCATTTATATACGATTGTAGCAGTCTGTTGTTATTATTGAGATAAAATTAAGACACTAGATGCAGTTTTGCCAGTTTCTTTTTTTAATCTTTACAGAGAAATTTTTTTTCAAAAATTTACATTATTATGAGAGAAAAAAATGTAAGTTATTACAGTATTTCAAAACAGAAAAATTCACGCATAAAGGTGCATTACATTTTGTACAAATGGATCTAGTTTCACTTCATGTGTTCAGTTTTGCACGTACAATACACCTTCTCTACAGGTTTCTTCTGTGATGTTCCTGGGATTTGTGGAATAAAGTGACACTTGGTTGGCATAAGGCCTTATTACAATCAGCTGATCTTCTTCCACGGCGGTCCTCTGTTTTTCTGTCGGCAGTGAACCTCTAGCCTCTCCTTGATGAGTTTCTGTTGCAATGATAAACCAGGCATGCCTTTATGGTTTTTCCTTACACTTGCACAAGTATTAGTCACTGTTGTGCGGATAAGAAAATAATGCTGGGCTAGTGTACCAATTGTCATCATACAAAGGATGTTCTTTATCCAAGTAACATTCTAGTAAAGTAAGAACAATGCTCCCAGGTATTCCAACACTTACATCAAAATAAGTCTGTTTTTTCATTTCCTTTGTTGCACCCACATAAATATATGTGGGTATATATCCGGTTTCACAATCACATAACACGAAAAAACCTTATGCCAAATCTATGGCAATTAGATGGAAAACACTATTTGGGAAAAACGGAAAAAAACACACCTTATTAGAGAACTAAACTTTTGTCAATGCACAAATTTTTAAAAGGATAGAAAACATTTGGAAAATTTTCACTGTGCAGCAGAGCGTGTGCTGTTATGAAACTTCCTGGCAGATTAAGACTGTGTGCTGGACCGAGACTCGAACTCGGGACCTTTGCCTTTCGCAGGCAAGTGCTCCACTGACTGAACTACCCAAGCATGACTCACGTCCCATCCTCACAGCTTTAATTCTGCCAGTAACTTGTCTCCTACCTTCCAAACTTCACAGAAGCTCTTCTGCAAAACGTGCAGAACTAGCACTTTTGGAAGAAGGATATTGTGGAAGTATGGCTTGGCCACAGCCTGGGGAATGTTTCCAGAATGAAATTTTCACTCTTGTGTCTCGGTCCGGCACAGAGTTTTAATTTGCCAGGAAGTTCCATAACAGTGCACTCTCCATTGCAGAGTGAAAATTCCATTCTGAAAAGTGTAACTTTCTTAGCAACAGAAGGTACCTATCTCATGGCATAATTTGCACAAACATTGGAGTTAGATAGTAATGAATTGTTGGTCCAGTAACTGTTTATTTCATTTTTCCTTGCCTCAGCCATCAAAAACTTTATGGCAAGAAAACAGTATATTTCATCACTGTTTGTGTTTTTCTATTGTTGCAGTCTTGATTTTTTGCTGGAATTATTGCAAAGGTGTCCATAATATAAATTACATTTCTCAGCCATGTAGTTTACAGTTCCTTGGCTATAAAAATAAAAAATAAAATAAAAATAAAAAAAACAACTTCAAAGCAGTCATGTAAAGTAGATGAATAATCTAAATTGACAGTTTTGCAACCAGAATTGCTGGTATCAAAATTATACTCTTTGGGAGTCCAAATCAGCCTTTCCATCTAAAATCATCTGTTTTGTATCTCTTAGCAGATTTGTCATGCGTATGCTCAGGCTCTTCTTCAGAGTTGGAGGAGAAGCGATGGTAACACCAAAATCTGGATCTGCATTTACTGGTTCAACAGTTATTAGTTCACCAATATTTTGTATATTTCTGGTGATGGATTCACCTAAAGACTCATCAACATCACTCTCTCCAATCATAATCAGCTGGATTAGGCACAATGAAGTCCTCTTTGTCACTGTAATTTAGAAGACTCAGCATCACATCATCTTGTGAATGGGCAATAACTTAGTCATTTTTTTTTGATAACACGGAAAACACAGGACACAAACTAGGTAATGTTACAATATGAATGTATGTTAAAGAGAATTCATCATTCAATAAGTCATTCAGGTAATTTCCAGTATCCCAACAATTAGACCACATATTTGTGCAACAATTATCTCAGAGTCATTTGCGGGATAGTAAATATTACATGTGTCTATATGATTGTAGCATGTAACCATTGTAAATATTTTCCATAGCAAATACTAATGTATACGACATGAATGAACTCTAAGAAGAATTCAGCTTCCGATAAGTTGTTTGAGTAATTCCCAGTATTCGAGACGTTTCACTGCACACTTTTGCAGTAAGTATCTCTGACTCACTGCCTGGTTGTTGAACTTTGACATTTTTTCCATTGTCATTGCATATTGTTGTAAAGAACTCCACAAGTGCATTTCCCTTACTTTTATCCACGTTAAGTCACTGATATAAGAAAAATCAATTGACACAGAAAGTGTATGTTGTGCATAGCCTATTGGTGGCAGTGTAACCCTGTGACAGACATTTGTGTTGGCACTTCATGCGATGTGTGGTTGTTCTCGAAGGTAAACCAGTACAGGGCTACTCTAAATGATGGACCTATTTTCAAAACTTCGTATTTATCAAAGTACAAATCCAAAATAAACAAACTTTATACCAGTGGAAAGAAGAAGTTTCTAAGTTTTTTGGTTAATTTAATAAATTTAATAATTTGTAATTAATTCGTTTTTAATCATTATGTAATAATTAGGAATGTGATAAATGTTCAATGCAACCACTGTTGGCTGCACGGCAAACATCGAAACGATAGCCAAACTAGTCCCACACACACAAAAGCATATCTGCTGTTACTGAATGCATCTCAGTAGTGATCCGGTTCCACAGATCGTTCAGAATTGTTGGTAGAGGTGGGACATAAGCAGCTTCCTTCACATAGCCCCATAAGAAATAGTCGCAGGGTGTGAGATCAGTAGATCCTGTTGGCCAGAAATGCAGAGCCAGGTCCCCAAGTCCCCTGCGACCAAGCCGGCGCTGAGGAAGGGAGGCATTCAAAAAGCCTTGTACATCACGGTGCCAATGGGATGGAGCTCCATCTTGTTGGTAATGAAGTCCTGGGAATCTTCCCTAACTTGAGGGAACAGCCATTGTTTCAACATGTCCAGGTATGTGATTCCTGTTACAGTTCTTTCTGTACAAAAAAATAGTCCATAAACCTTTTTACGGGATATGTCGCAGAACATGTTGATCTTTGGTAAGTCTCTTTCATTTTGCAATGACGAATTTGCATTTTCCAGACTCCACATGTGAACATTGTGTCCGTTGATTTATCCACTAAGGTGGAACATCACTTCATCACAAAAAATTACATGCTGTAGAAATGGGTCATCCTCCAGCTTTGCTAGCTCATAACCAAAAAATGCGAGACGCTTCTCTTTGTCATTGGGATTGAGAGCGTTGTAATCGGTAGGGCTTGTACAGCAAATGCTTTCTCAGAGCTTTCCGTACAGTTTTGGTTGGGGTATTCCAAGTTATTGACTAGCTCTATTGGTAGACTTACTGGGACTGTGCACAAAACTTTCTTGAATCTGTCAGACATCATCCTCTCACACATGTGGTCGGCCTATGCTTTTTCCTTTGCACACACTCCCACTTTGTTTAAATTGCTTAAACCAATGGCTAGTGGTTTTGCGAGTTGGTGGTTGAATACCGAATTTGGTATGAAATACCCGCCACACTGCACTTTGCGACTCACTTTTTGTGAACTCAAGAACACAGATAACCTTGTGTCGCCATCTCACTCACAACTGTCCGTGAAATGGAATGAGGCCCCTATTGCCACGCAAACTCTACCGGGTGCCTCTGAAACTGTCACTGCCTGCCCATTGCTGCCTGCCAAAAACTGTGAAACTTCCTCTTTTCATTGGTATAAAGCTTCTTCATTTTGGATTTGTGCTTGACTACATATGAATTTTTAAAAATGGGTGCATCGTTTGGAATAACCCTGTATTATTGTTGACAACTTGCATCTGCTTGTGTCTGTTATGGGTATGTTTCCCAGCAAACATCACACACACACACACACACACACACACACACACACACACACACACACACACAGGCACAGGAATTGGAACCTAATTAATTTCATGTGATGTTCTGGTCACTAATTTATAGAAAAACAAACCTGTGCAATACACTGGGAACATTATCAAATATAACAGTACAATACAAACTAACATCTTTTCTGCAATTTGTAGTAATATTGGCAACCGGCTACCTCTGGCTTCTAAAATATATGCCAAATTACATCTGTTTCGTGTGCCAACAGTTAACAACCTGCCAGCAAGCAACAAAAAGGCAACTTTTTAGAAATATTGATAATTTTTGTGGGATTTTGACTGTAGAAGTAGATTAAAAATTTAATTTCTTAGTTTTATTACAGCTAAATGAAGTAATCATTGTGTTTACACTTTCAAAAAGAGAAAATGTTATGAAGTAGTTTCTACTTGTTAGGCCTTATCTTTTCTCTCAGTGGAGGACCTTTGTATAGATTTGAAGATGGGAAGAAGAGGTGAATTGGTCTGTTGGTGTTATCCAGTAGAACAGATAAGAGAGGATTGCTTTTGAAAAGCAGATATCCTGATTCTAAATCTGAAATAGTTTTAATTATTTGTGATGACTTAATATAATTCGATTGTAAAGACACAAAAAATGAAGAATGCTCAGTAATATATGGTCTCTCTCTCTCTCTCTCTCTCTCTCTCTCTCTCTCTCTCTCTCTCTCTCTCTCTCCCCGTGTCTGTGCATGTGTGTGTGCGTGTGCATGTGTGTTTGTGTGTGTGTTTTTTTGCTATTAAAATCATATTTGGCTTGTTTTTTTACAGCCTATTAACAATGCTGACTTTGTTGTTCCGGTGGAAATTGATGGAACAGTTCATCAAGTTTATGTCCTGAAGCGACCATATGTAGACGAATTTCTTCAGAGGATGGGAGAACTTTACGAGTGTGTACTATTCACTGCAAGTTTGGCCAAGGTGAGCATGTTAATGAAGTAGCATGCATTAACAGCTGCATAGAACTGGGTTTATCTAGTAATAGAAACATGCCATGTCCTAAGTCAAAATTGAAAACCATGCAAGCTGAGAAAGATGTAATACCCTTCAAAAAATTTTACCATTTTTTTCCTCATTGCAACCCTTGTGGTTTTTATGCACAGTGAAAATTTCTAGACACATTCATGCATTAAACTGGAATTTTGAGGGAAACCTATCTCATGGCTGGTTCTGAGAATTTGGGCTTGTGATTCTGCAATGTGATGTTATGAAATTTGAGAAATACTTTTAAGACATGTGTTATTGTTGTCATTTGAATAAATTCTAATATGAAATAGACATTAATTTTGCCAAAGTTGAAATCTACATATGAGAGGCTATCAAGGTTGTTATTTACCTTTGTTTTGAAATGTGTGCACTTAGTTTTATATTTTTTAAACACAAGTTCTCTTGATTGTGCTGCTACTTCCAGCTCAGTGACCATTCTCTCTAATGGTGGTTTTCTGGTGATAAGAGTGTCATCACATACAGAAATCTATGCTGATTTTACCACTGTTTACCTTGAAATCTGAAGCTTTCTTATGGCTGCTTCTAATGTCATTTTGAAAACCAGTGTGTTCAAGGCAGTCCTTACTTTTGCAAAGGATAAGCGGACAATTTAGTCACAGTAATACCTGGAAAATTTGCAAGTGCCATAAGAACAGTGGCACACTTCGCTGTAAACATTGTGCAGAACTGGTGCAGGAAACAGGGTCTGTTACCATTAGGAGGTGTAGTGAAGTGTCAAGGGATATAGCTCGCACAGGGTACGGTGGCTGATGCACAGTGACCAGTTTTTGTCCAAAGTGATGGGCAAGGTCATTCATTTGTTCAGAAGGGGAGGCAAAATAAGTGTTTTCCACCTTTCGGCTGGTCAACGATGACAGTAAAAAAAATCATTTTTGCGTTACTTATAGCTTATATGTCAGGTTCATGATGATGTGTCAATCATTTTGTTAATGGTCTTAGTTATTGTGATATTTACATGAAAAGTAAGACACTGCGCAAAATTCGGAAAAGTGTGCAATGAAAAATAGAGATCTCTATGATTTTGTGTTTGGTGTGTATTACATAATATGTTTATAATAGAGGGAAACATTCCACATGGGAAAAATATATCTAAAAACAAAGATGATGTAGCTTACCAAATGAAAGCATTGGTATGTTGATAGAGACACTAACAAACACAAACACACACACACAAAATTCAAGCTTTCGCAACCCATGGTTGCTTCATCAGGAAAGAGGGAAGGAGAGAGAAAGGCGAAAGGGTGTGGGTTTTAAGGGAGAGGGTTAGGAGTCATTCCATTCCCGGGAGCAGAATGACTCCTTCCCTCTTTCCTGATGAAGCAACCGTGGGTTGCGAAAGCTTGAATTTTGTGTGTGTGTTTGTGTTTGTTAGTGTCTCTATCAACATACCAACGCTTTCGTTTGGTAAGTTACATCATCTTTGTTTTTAGTTACATAATATGTTGTTGCATATGAAATATTTTTCCTTTAGACCTGGATGGAGGTATCTATCTGTCACTAATCTCAAGAAAATTGTTCTGATGTAGCCTACTCATTTGCGATCCCGCTGCACCAGCGATAAAGACAGAATGAAAATACACAACATTCCTCATATTTTATGAATGGTTTCAGCTATCGAAATGAGATTTTGGTAAATGATAGCATGCAAAGAGAAGAGAATGTTACCATATCATTTGTATGCAAAACTTCATTATCTTCCATGTTATTCTAATAACTACAGACTTTTTCAGTGAAAGAATGTAATTTTTAAAGGCTATCGATAGCTGGTGAAACGAGAAATGCTGTGGTTTTTGGAACAACATATGTGAAGACATTACACATTTTTTACACGTTTTTTTGCACCAAGGATGTGCTTTTTCACAAGCTACTGGCTTTATTTTTCCTCAGTTCCTCACATAATAAACTTATAAACCACTGTTTCAGAATTCTCTCGCAATTGTGTGTGCACAACATGTTAGTGACTTGAGACAATGTAAACTCCACTGTGTTTTGGCAAAAGGAGCAAATTTTGACATAGCAACCAGAGAAATGTGTAGGTTTTACTCAAAATTTGCCACTCGTGATGCTTCTCTGAAAGTTGCAGTTGGTTAACAAGCCAGACAAAAATAATTTTTGGCAGAATTCTTTTTAGATACTAACTAAAGCAGGGATGACAGTAGATCTTTTTGAATGGTCGCCATGCAAGTGTGGACTTGGGGGAGGGGGGGGGGGGGGCACTTAATATTTACAAAAAAGTTATTGTTGGCTTCAATTTAGAATGGCACTTAGCCCTCCAGCAAGTGGCATTTTCCCTATAGCGCTCTGAGCGACCTCCCTGCCATTGCCGCATTCCCCACGCTTCCCCAGCCGATTGCGCATCTAGCACCCACAGCATTTTGTGCGCGACTATAACCACTAGAAAGGCATGTGGTAAAAAGTAGTATCTAAACCCGAGGAATCCCCCTGCGGGTCCGGGGGTTAGAATAGGCCCGAGGTATTCCTGCCTGTCGTAAGAGGCGACTAAAAGGAGTCCCTCCCCCTCAAGGGGGTAGTTAGCGCCTGCGTCCGGAGACGGACGGTTCCACGACCTATATTTGTAGTCATTTTGGTTTTTCACTTCTTCTCATTTCTTCCTTCCTTTGGTTGGTTCCTTTCTTTGTTCTTCTCCATCTCACTGTCTTCCTTGCTCTTTCCCTTGCCTTCTTCTCCTTGCCTTCTTCTCCTTGCCTTCTTCTCCTTACCTTCTTCTCCTTGCCTTCTCTGGTCTCCGCCTCGGCGTTTGAGACAGTCTGTCCTCTCTCTCTTCTTTTTCCTCTTCTCCCTTCCTCCCTGTGCGTGCCTGAAGGCCGACCCACGCGTAGCCGGTGACGGGGTAACGCGTAATTCCCCGCCCTGGGTAGACAAGTAAGGCACGCACGTACCCCATGGTAAAGGCCAGGCCCAGGGAGGGGTGATTGCCTGAGCTGATACCTTCTGACCATGCCGATTGGTCCCACCGTCTGTTTCTCGGGAGATGTGACCTGAGGTGTAAACATTCACCTAAGGCGGTGTGCCCTCTGAGAGGGTCCCCACAAGGAAGGAGTGCGCCATCGGCGACGGTGGCAATCATGGGGGATTCCTCCACAATGGATTTCTCTTCTTCTTCTCTCTCGACTTCTGCCCACAAATGGAAACTTGACCAGCCACCAGTGACAAAAGTACTACAGCCTGCCCCACAGTTCCTCGTCGTTTCTCGATCTGAGGACGGAAAGGATTTTTCCTCTGTCAACCCTTTCGTTATCCAGAAGGGCGTAAATGCCATAGCCGGAACTGTTAAGTCTTGTACCAGGTTGCGTAATGGTACCTTGTTACTAGAAACTGAGAGCGCCTTTCAGGCACAAAAACTGCTTCGAGCCACACTCCTGTACACGTTCCCTGTCCGGGTGGAGGCTCACCGAACTTTGAATTCGTCTCGTGGTGTGGTCTATACTTGATTCCTCGATGGATTGACTGACGAGGAGATTCAGTCTTTCCTCGCTGAGCAGGGCATGACGGCTGTCCACAGGGTCATGAAAAAGGTCAACAATGACCTTGTACCAACCCGGACACTTTTCTTGACCTTTGATAGTGTTCAGTTGCCATCGCGCATCACAGCGGGCTAAGAGGTTACTTCTGATCGCCCCTATGTCCCGACACCTACGCGCTGCTACCAGTGTCAGCGTTTTAATCACACTCGCCAGTCTTGTTCCAATGCGGCTAAATGTGTCACTTGTGGCAGGGATGCCCATGAGGGTGACTGTCCACCTCCATCTCCTCGTTGTGTGAACTGTCAGGGTGACCATGCAGCGTCCTCCTGCGACTGTCCCATCTATAAGGAAGAACGCTGTATCCAAGAAATTCGGGTCAAAGAGAAAGTGTCCACCTCGGCTGCTCGCAAGCTATTTGCTGGTAGGAAGCCCACGCTGCTCCCAGCGGGGAAATACAGTGCTGTCCTCACTTCTCCTCGGACTACCAGGGAGGTGGCAACCCAGACATGCGATCTGACCTTCAGCACCACGGTCGTCCGTTCGGCCAGTGCTAAGATCGCGCGGTCGACGTCTCCTCTTCCTCACATCATCCCACAGACACAAGCCCCTTCATCAGCATCTGCCAAGACGAAGACCCAGAAGTCAGATGCACGGGCCTTCAAGAAGGAACCGTCCCGTGCAGACTTCCTACGTACCTCGAACTCCCAGCCATCGACCAGTACTTCCACCAAACGGCCTTCCAAGAAGGCTCATAGGAAGCACAGTTCTCCTTCTCTGCCACGGCGCATTTCTTCTCCTGCGCCACCCAGCGGTTGCCGCCCCAGGCCATCATCCGTTTCGCCTGGCCGCACCGCTGGTAGCCGAACATCTGGCCGTTCACCGGCGGAGGAAGCTCTCCCTCCCGGCAATCTTACCAAGATGGCCGATGAACCTATAGAACCAATGGACGATGACTGTCTGCCTACTGATAGCGGCGGCAGTGCTCGCTCGGAGCCAGGCCCTCAGCGGCCTTCGAGGTGACCCCTTCTTTCATCTTCCTTTTTCTCCTTACGATGGCACTTATTCACGGGAATATTCGCAGCATTCGCTCCAACCGAGAGGACTTGAAGTTGCTGCTCCGCTTGCACCGTCCGCTCGTCGTAGCCCTCCAGGAAACGAAGCTACGCCCATGCGATCAAATTGCCTTGGCACACTACACCTCTGTGCGTTTTGACCTACCCCCTGTGGTAGGTATCCCAGCTCATGGAGGGGTTATGTTGCTGGTCCGGGATGATATTTACTACGATCCCATCACGTTGCACACCGGCCTGCAGGCAGTTGCCATCCGCATTACCCTCCCCACTTTTACGTTTTCCTTTTGTACCGTTTACACTCCATCGTCATCTGCCGTTACCAGGGCAGACGTGATGCAACTTGCTGATCAGCTACCTGCACCATTTTTGTTAACTGGAGACTTCAATGCCCACCATCCCCTTTGGGGCTCTCCAGCATCCTGCCCGAGGGGCTCCTTGTTAGCAGACCTTTTCAACCAGCTCGATCTTGTCTGCCTCAATACTGGCGCCCCTACTTTTCTTTCGGACACATCTCACACCTATTCCCATTTAGATCTCTCTATATGTACTCCCCAACTTGCACGCCGGTTTGAGTGGTATGCACTTTCTGATACATATTCGAGCGACCACTTCCCGTGTGTTATCCATCTCCTGCAGCATACCCCCTCTCCGTGCTTCTCTAATTGGACCATCTCCAAGGCAGACTGGGGGCTCTTCTCTTCCAGGGCGACCTTTCAGGATCAAACCTTCACAAGCTGCGATCGTCAGGTCGCACACCTCACGGAAGTTATTCTCGCTGCTGCTGAATATTCCATCCCTCACCCTCCTTCTTCTCCACGTCGCGTACCGGTCCCCTGGTGGTCCGCAGCATGTAGAGATGCTTTACGTGCTCGTCGACGTGCTTTATGCACATTTAAACGCCACCCTACAGTGGCGAATTGTATCAATTATAAACGATTACGTGCTCAGTGTCGTCGTATTATCAAAGAAAGCAAGAAAGCCAGCTGGGCTGCTTTCACAAGCACCTTCAACAGTTTTACTCCTTCTTCTGTTGTCTGGGGTAGCCTGCGCCGGCTATCTGGCACTAAGGTCCACTCACCAGTTTCTGGCTTGAAGGTCGCGAATGACGTCCTTGTGGCCCCTGAGGCTGTCTCCAATGCCTTCGGCTGCTTTTTCGCAGAGGTTTCGAGCTCCGCTCATTACCACCCTGCCTTCCTCCCCCGCAAACAGGCAGAGGAGGCTATGCCACCTAACTTCCGCTCCTCGAATTGTGAAAGTTATAATGCCCCATTCACCATGCGGGAACTCGAAAACGCACTTGGCTGATCACGGTCCTCCGCTCCAGGGCCAGATTCTATTCATATTCAGATGCTGAAGAACCTTTCTCCTGCGGGTAAAGGTTTTCTTCTTCGTACATACAATCGCATCTGGATTGAGGGACATGTTTCCGCATGCTGGCGCAAGTCTATTGTTGTCCCGATTCCTAAGCCGGGGAAGGACAAGCACTTACCTTCCAGTTATCGACCTATCTCGCTTACCAGCTGTGTCTGTAAAGTGATGGAGCGAATGGTTAACTCTCGATTGGTTTGGCTGCTCGAGTCTCGACGCCTACTTACCAATGTACAATGTGGATTTCGGAGGCGCCGCTCTGCTGTTGACCATCTGGTTACCTTGTCAACCTTCATTATGAATAACTTCTTGCAGAAGCGCCCGACCGCGGCTGTGTTCTTTGATTTGGAGAAGGCTTACGACACCTGTTGGAGGGCGGGCATTCTCCGCACCATGCATACATGGGGCCTTCGCGGTCGCCTCCCTCTTTTTATTCGTTCCTTTTTAATGGATCGACAGTTCAGGGTACGTGTGGGTTCTGTCCTGTCAGACACCTTTCACCAGGAGAATGGTGTGCCACAGGGCTCAGTTTTGAGCGTCGCTCTCTTCGCCATAGCGATCAATCCAATAATGGATTGCCTCCCAGCTGATGTATCAGGCTCCCTTTTCGTGGAAGATTTTACCATCTATTGCAGCGTGCAGCGTACATGTTTCCTGGAGTGCTGTCTTCAGCATTCTCTTGACCGTCTTTACTCCTGGAGTGTCGCCAGTGGCTTCCGTTTTTCTGACGAGAAGACGGTCTGTATTAACTTCTGGCGCTACAAAGAGTTTCTCCCACCGTCCTTACGACTCGGTCCCGTTGCTCTCCCATTCGTGGAGACAACAAAATTTTTAGGTCTTACATTTGACAGGAAACTTAGCTGGGCTCCACATGTGTCATATTTGGCTGCCCGTTGTACCCGTTCTCTAAATGTCCTCCGTGTTCTCAGTGGTATGTCGTGGGAGCGGATCGAACCGTCCTACTTCGCCTATATCGGTCGATCGTCCGCTCCAAGCTGGGTTATGGGAGCTTCGTATACTCCTCTGCACGGCCATCCATCTTACGCCGCCTCAACTCCATACAACATCGGGGTTTACGTCTTGCGATCGGAGCGTTTTATACTAGTCCCGTCGAGAGTCTTCATGCTGAAGCTGGTGAATTGCCACTCACCTACCGGCGCGATATACTGCTTTGTCGGTATGCCTGTCGGCTACTGTCAATGCCCGACCACCCGTCTTATCGTTCTTTTTTTGACGACTCTCTCGACCGTCAATACGGGTTGTATGTCTCTGCCCTGCTACCCCCTGGAGTTCGCTTTCGTCGCCTCCTTCAACACCTTGATTTTTCACTCCCTGCAACCTTTCGAGTGGTCGAGAGCCACACGCCACCTTGGCTCCAGGCTCCGGTTCGCGTTCACCTTGACCTCAGCTCGCTCCCAAAGGAGGTTACCCCCGGTTCGGTATACCACTCCCGTTTTGTCGAACTTTGTTCGAAGTTCATTAATATGACCTTCATTTATACAGATGGCTCTAAGACCCATGACGGGGTCGGGTGTTCTTTTATTGTCGGGGCACAAAGTTTCAAATACCGGCTCCATGGCCATTGTTCGGTCTTCACAGTTGAGCTCTTTGCCCTCTACCAGGCTGTTCTTTACATCTGCCGCCACCGACATTCTGCTTATGTCATCTGCTCCAATTCCCTGAGCGCACTCCAGAGCCTCAGTGATCCGTATCTGGTCACCCTTTCGTGCACCGGATCCAACGCTCTCTTCAACAGCTGGTGGACGACGGTTCTCCGGTTAGCTTTATGTGGGTTCCTGGCCATGTCGGTATCCCTGGGAACGAAGCTGCAGATGCCGCGGCCAAGGCTGCGGTCCTCCAGCCTCGGACAGCTTCTTGTTGTGTCCCTTCATCACGTTGTAGCAGGGTCATTTGTCGGCGCATTTTATCGCTGTGGCATGCCGATTGGGCTGCACTTACCGACAACAAGCTTCGGGCCTTGAAACCTCTTCCCGCAGCTTGGACGTCCTCCTCACGCCCTTTTTGGCGGGAGGAGGTCGTTTTGGCCCAGTTACGAATTGGACACTGCCGGTTCAGCCATCGCCATCTGCTGACAGCTGCGCCGGCGCCGTTCTGCCCATGTGGGCAATTGCTGACGGTCCGCCACATTTTAACGTCCTGTCCAGATTTTAAGACACTGCGTCTTGATCTTGGCCTGCCATGTACTCTAGATGCCATTTTAGCGGATGACCCACGAGCAGCTGCTCGCGTTCTTCGTTTTATCAACTTGACAAACCTCTCTAAGGACATTTGATTATGCTGTTTTTTTAAATCCTATGCCTGTCAGTCTGTCTTTTATCGTGTTTTCCCTTTTAGTTGCTGTTTTAAACTTGTGCCTCGCTGTGCATTCCTAACGTAGTCTGGGCGCTAATGACCATTGAAGTTGTGCGCCCTAAAACCACAAAAAAAAAAAGAGGAATTTGCTCTGGATAGATACCTCTGTAATAAGACCTGTGATAATTTATGGGGCTACCGTAGGGCAGGAGTTGGCCTGCCTCACCCTAACAGATGGAAGTAGTAGGATACCCACTGCTTTGGGTTTCAGTGAAGGCAGCAGCAAGGGCATACAGGTTAAAAGCTAGAAATCTTTAGGACATCCAAAATCCCACAACAGTATAGTGAATGCGCTAAATATAGGAATGATCATGGAAGTACCAGCTGACTACACTAATTTCCAGCTGCTTTAAGAAACATTTCAAGGTAACAATTTGAAGTTTGCAACAGTGGAAGAATGAATCATGGTACCATAAATAGATTGGCGGGTCGAAAATAGGTGAAGGTGCTGGGGCTGGGTTATATGGAGTACAGCCTAGAATAGAGTAAAATCCTTCTAGGGAAGCTGATCACAATATTCCAGGCAGAAATATTTGCTATTAGAGTGCGCATGCAGGAGGTGACTCTACGTATGTGCTACAAGAATCGTAGCATCTGCATTCATTCACACAGCCAAGAAGCTTTTCAATCTGTATGAGCCCATCCAGTGAGATTAAAGATTGTTGCAAAATGCCATGAAGCACTTGTGGGGCAAGGGGAAAGCAGCTGGGTAAACCTGCTGTGGATCCGTGTTCACTTACGAATTAGTGGCAGTGAAGTAGCTAATAGACTGGCCAGGACAGGAGTGGCGATGACTGTTGGAGCATACCTGCTCACTCCTCACGAAGGTGATGGTAAATCAAAACTAAACTACATTGCTGGATCAGTAGGTAGCATGCAGAGTATTAGAGTAAGATCCAAAAACAAAAATATGCCAACCTAATAACGCCGAAGTCGTGTTTTAAGAGAAATTCTTATCCTGGGTTCGAGCAGGAGACAGATTAAACTCAGTGTTGGGCTAAAGACTGGGCATGGGACATCGGGAAACACCTGCACATTATGGGTGTAGAGAAAGGAGCTGCTAAGTTATAAGGGGGGTGAAACTGCATCACATTTAATCTTCTAATGCAAAGCTTTCTCATGCAGTTGGCTCAATGTGAATATCTACTCTGATGTAGATCTTAGTTTCTTGTGACCGAGCAAGATGGCACAGTCGTTAGCACACTGGACTCGCATTAGTGAGGATGATGTTTCAAATCCCATGTCTGGCCATCCCAATTTTGGTTTTCTGTGCTTTCCCTAAATCACTTCAGGCAAATGCCAGGACGGTTCCTTTGAAAGGGCACGACCAACTTCCTACCCTTCCTTCCCTAATCCAATGGGACTGATGACCTCGATGTTTGGCCCCCTCCCCCAATCAGTCAGTCAGTTTCTTGTGAGTCTTTTGATTTATATGGTCATGGTGTATCAGTGAAACCAGGAGCATCTCTGATGTCCAGCACAGCTGTCGACAAAATGTCAGAGTAAAAAGTTTCTTGGCTCATGGCCATACATCCCAAATCATTTATAAGCAAGTAAGACAACCAGTCGTGAAAATGTTCTTTGTATGTAGTAGGTCTATCCCATGTAAAAGCACACTGTGTTCTCTCAGAATTGCCTCTGAATATGAGACTAGCCTGTTATACCAGTATCACACAGAATTTTATGTTACGTTCTGCAAGGCAAAGATCCTGTCATTGGAGCTGCACATCTTAATCCCTGATTATGTAGCCTGGATAATTTGAAGGATCCATTTTCTTGGGATTTTTTCCTGGGCCTTATTAAACCAGTGGTAATGCATCTTTTTTGAAGAGTAATTTTCTCCTACAGGGACTCATCTATAACTTCCTCTCTTCCAGGTGCTTTGTAATTTTCAGACATTGAATAATCTTTTGTAATTCCAGAATTGTGGTCTCAGTAATATGAGGTTCTGCTGTGTAATGTAATAGTATTTTTATCTTCCCTGTGGTTACCTTTCTTCTTTGTATTCTCATCATCTGTTTATTACCTCATGCTTTCCAGTCAGCAGATTTCTGTGCCTATCCGTATACAATAACCTGTGGTCTGTATTCTTTAGTTTCTTATTTTAACTTCTACATTCTGTAGTAGCACTGTGCCATCTCCTCCACTTTCTGTCTTACCACTCCCACACACACACACACACACACCAACCCACCACCAACTTCCTGTGCATAACTTTTTTTTTTTTATCTGTTATTACTTTTATGTTGTAATTTTATGTACTGACACATTCCATGACCTTGGAGATTTGCTCCTCAATTTGGTCCTACAGAACTTGACATGTAAATAAATAAAACTGTGTATCCATGGCATGACAACAAGGGCGCTATACCATCCAATCTGCCTGTGGCCTGGTACGGAAAGTTGGCTCGCCACTGGTTTTACTTGTCGCCATTGGTTTTACTTGGGCAAACCCATCACGTCCCCTCTGCTGAGTCAAACATCAAAGGTCGCAACTAATTTTAAATGCGCTATACATCTATGTACATACTCTGCAAGCCACCATACGTACAAGGCAAATCGTACCGTGGACCACTACTAGTCATTTCCTTTCCTGTTCCACTCGTAAATAGTGTGAGGTGAATACAACTGTCTATAAGCCTCCAATCGAGCCCTAATTTTTCTCATCTTGGCTTCATGGCCCTTACACACAGTATATGTTGGTGACAGCAGAATCAATTTGAAATCTGCGTCAAATGCCAGTTTTCTAAATTTCCACAGTAGTCCCCTCGAAAATAGTGTCGACTTCCATCCAGTGATTCCTATTTGAGTTCACGTAGCTTTTCCATAATACTTATGTGCTAATCGAACCAAACGGTAACATATCTATCAGCATACCTCTCAACTAGTTTGGTGTCTTCCTTTCCGAAACACTGAAGCAGTCTTCAAGAATGGGTCGTACTAGTATTCTGTATGCCATCTACGTTATGGGTGAGCTACACTTTCCCAAAATTGTCCCAATAAAACAAACTCAAACACTTGTCTTCCTGACTACCAACCTCACATGCTCATTCCATTTGTTATCACTTTGCAACATTCCATTTAGTATTTAATCAATGTGACTTTGTCAAGCAGCATATTACTAATGCTGTGTTAGATTGTTACAGGATTGTTTATCCTACTTCTCTGCATTAACTTAGATTTTTCAACATTTAGAGCAAGCTGCCATTCATCCCACCAACTTGAAATTCTGCCTTAACAAGGCAAGGTCCCCAGCGGTGGGATCAACTTTCTCGAAACCATCTATATGGTACATAGGTTAAGGTCCCATGTATCACACCCTGCAGCCATTCACTCTAGTTGGCACTCATTTGCGAGTAATCAGTGAAAAATAATTTCGGAATTTTGCATGATGCTCCACAGATCCAAAAGAAACATTGTACAATTTGGATGCATAGCATAATGGCTACAGTACAAGCCTCGTAAACAAGAGGTTGTGGATTTGAATCTCATAAAGTGCTTTGGATTTTTGTATTTCTAAATCTCTATAAAAATGGTTTTGATCATTATTTTTGTTCAATTAATTGGCTTGAATGTATTTTCTTCATGTATGTTCCTCTGTCACATCATTTTAATCGCCTTATTAATTTCTGCAGTTGCTCTCATTTATCCCTCCCATCATTCTTTTTCCAGTTGGACTCTTTCTGCTTGGGAATTTAATTTTTTTTTATCTATCATAATATTGAAACATTTGAAAATGCCATTCTGTTGGTTGGAAAACAAAAGACAAAATAATCTTTTTATATTGACTGTGCAGTGGTGTCATAAATGTAGTTTTCTTGGATGATAATTGTCATAAAAACATTTGAAACATAAATTCTTGTAGAATTCTGGCCGAAATAGTGCAGATGAAGTTTTTTTTTTTTTTTTTTTTTTTTTTTTTTTTTTTTTTTTTTTTTTTTTTTTTTTTTAAAGAGGAGATTGCTTACAAATCACTCATTATGTGGGACCTGTTCCAAATAGGACTAATGGAATACTAAACACATACAGTGAAGGGCAGCATTAATCTGTGGCTGAGTGTCACAGAGATACTGTAGGAACTGAACTGGCAGACTGTAGAAGATTGATGTAAACTATCCAGAGAAAACCTGTTAACAAAGTTTCAAGAACCGGCTTTAAATAATGACTAGGAGTATACTACAACCCCTATGCATTCCTCACTTAGGGATCTTGAGGATAAGGTTAGAATAAATAAAGCACGCACAGAGACATTCAGACAATCACTCTTCCCACACTCCATATGTGAATGGAACACGAAGAAACCCTAATAACTGGTAAAATAGGACATATGCACTTCACGGTGGTTTGCAGAGTATAGATGTAGATGTAGATAGAATAAAAATAATGAATGCAGTAACATGGACGAAAGTGTAGGATGATGAAACGGAAGAAATTAAAACTATGTTAATACATGGAAAACTATTAAAATCGCATGCACAAAGATTCAAAGTGGAAAGAGAATTACAGGAAGAAAAAATTAGAGCTATTGCAAAACTTAAAGACAGTGATTAAAATAATGTAACAGTGGAATAGAAATATATATTTAAACCAGTTAACTGAATCAAAGATTATGATCAAAGTAATTTCAATCAAGATTTAAAAATAAAAAGTTTCAAAGCGCCCTATGAGATTTGAACGCACGTCCTCTATTACTCTGTGCAACCAATTTGTATAATGTTTCTTTATTAAAGCTGCAGAGCATAATGTGAAATTCTAAAAAAAAAATTGTCATCAGTTGCTCACACACAAGGACCCACGAGAGTGAATCGTTGCAGATGTGATACCTGGGACCTTAACCTATGGTCTCAAAAAGTCGATCCCACCACTGGGACCTCTGCCTGTAAGTCATTTTGTATCCCTGTACAGAGACACAAGGATGACACCTTCCGCACACCACAGTGTTGTTAGCAAACAGCCGCAAATTGCTGTTCATCCTGTCCACCATATCATTTATGTGTATAGAGAATGAGAGTGGTCCTGTCACACTTCTCTGGGGCACTCCTGACAATACCACTATGTTTCGAGTGGTTTTATTGATTTTGGACATTCATCTTTAAAAAAAAAAAAAAAAAAAAAAAAAAATTGTTTTGAATGCTGTGTGTGATTATTTCCGTACAAGTGTGATTATCTGATACTTTCACAGTCCTGGTGTTTGCTGTAATGTATGAAAATGATTCTCTGCAAAAGTATCAAGCGTCACTAAGTGCACTTTCTTTATGAACGAGAGAGTTGGTAGTCTGGGTTAGCATAATTTCTGGAGTGCTTATGTACATAAACCTTTATTTTCTCCCTTGCATCTACGTACACATGACTTGGTAATGGAGGATTTTGACCTTTCATTAAATAAATTCACGTTATGATGCAGTTATCCTTAGAATATTGTATTTCAAAAATCTTTCTGTAAGTTAAAATAATACAGATGAAGTTACAGTTCTCAGTATGTAATATAATTGGATAGATAAAAAAAGTGGCAGTAAAAGAATACATAAATAAAAAGTGTTATGTATACAAGCTTTCGGAGCCAGTGGCTCCTTCTACTGGCAGAATGGTTGAAGGGAAGCAAGAGGGCTGAAGGACCACGGGTCAAGGGAGACTTACCAGACAGGATGAGAAGGAAAGACTGATGGTTGGGGACTGCACTGGGCAAGATTGGAAAAAAATGAAATCTTAAAGGTGGAAGGTAGGTTAATATGCAAGACAGAAATTACTCTTAAAATATCATGCACGAGTTAATAAGAGCGAAAAGCTAAGTGCATTGTATGTGATGGATGTTGGAGGAGGGCAGTGAAAAATAGACAGGTCAGAAATTGAAAGATGTAGAAAACTAAAACAGAGTGAAGAAAGGAATAGTTACTATGAAGAAATGCTGAGACCAAATAAATTAACAAAAATTAAGGCCAGGTGGTGACGAGGACCGAGAACATGTAGTGCCAGTTCCCATCTGGAGAGTTCTGAGAAACTGGTGTATGGAGGAAAAATGAAGATTGCACGTGTGGTGAAACAGGCACCAGGGTCAGGACTGGCATGTTGTAATGCATGCTCTGCAACAGGATATTGTGCGTTGTCATTATAGACCCTCTGCCTATGCCTATTCGTCCTAACTTATAATTTGGTAGTGATCATGCTGATCTGAAAGACCAGACTGTGTTTACATAACAGTTGGTATATGATGGGTCATTCCACAGGTGACTCGCCCCTTTGATAGTACATTTTTTGCCAGTTACCAGGCTGGTACAGCTGGTGATGTGTAGGGCAAGTGTTGGAGCAGGGACAGTCATAGGGGCAGGAGCCTTAGGGTAGGGAGATGGGTGCAGAAGGAGCATAGGATCTGACAAGGATATTTGTTCTTTGTTAGTATGTTTAAGTGTGTAGCTTGCCTTTGGCGAGGACGAGATCAACATAAAGGAAATTGGTGTGGGATTCAGGAAATGATGTGAAATTTAATTGGAAAATGCATTTGGAGCTGCCAGGAATTTTTAACAGGTGAGCCTCACTATGAGTCGATATGGCAGAGATGTCTTCATTGTATCTAAACCAAACCAGGGGCTGCAGGTTTATGGATCCTAGGAAAGTCCCCTTCAAGTGACCCATGTATGACAGTTCATTAATTGATCAGAGACCACATTTGTTTGTGTGTGTGTGTGTGTGTGTGTGTGTGTGTGTGTGTGTGTGTGTGTGTGTGTGTGCAGAAGATTTTATTACAGAAAATGTAGTTTAAGAGACCACAACAGATTGAGACACTCAAGGTATCGAAAATCAGAAAAATTATGGAGCTCTGACGTTTGTTTTTTATGTAGGTTACATACCATGTGGAGACTGCACTGAAATAATATCAAATAAGTGTCACATTTGTTAATCAAAACACACACACACACACACACATACAAAACATGTACAGTGTTTGCAATTGGTTTATCAGTTATGAAGCATATATATAGAGATTTTTAAATAGTGTATAATTTCCATTATCTAATTTATCCTTACTGTCTCTGTGTTCTTTTTTTCAGTATGCTGATCCTGTGGCTGACTTGCTGGATAGGTGGGGTGTTTTCAGATCGAGATTGTTTCGAGAGTCTTGTGTGTTTCATAGAGGCAATTACGTGAAAGATCTTAATAAACTGGGACGTGATTTGCAAAAAGTTGTAATTGTTGACAATTCTCCTGCTTCCTATATCTTCCATCCAGACAATGCTGTAAGTACACATACCAGAAAAATTCATTTCTTGTGTTTAAATGATATAAAGGAGAAAAGGCAGCCACTCAACGGCAGTTGATGGATGTGTGATATACGTTCACATGTAACAGAACTAAAAATCTCTTTGGTTTGATATATTACGTAGGCACAATATCCTTACCAGCACGTCAGTTAGTGCTGCTGTAGGTATCCTTCCTGAAGAAAATATTTTTACTATGTTGGAAAGAGACTGCTCTTGTAACAATGAAAAGGGTGTGTCCTGAGTACCATTGATTGCAGAAAACTACACCGCATAGTAAGCTGCCACAGTGAACATTGTGTTGATGGCAGGGGTCACCATAAATGTCACGGATTGTAACAACAGTTGCAGAGAACACAGTGCAGCAAATCTATTGCCAATACAATAATGGATTACAGCAACAGTGATTAATCATATTATCCGAAACCATGTCCTTGATATAGGGAACAGAAGCCACTACTCCACCTGTGTAACCCAAAAAATGCATTTCATGTTGTAAGAGTGTACATAGAAGTACGAACATAGTCATTGAATGGTCAAAGCATGGTGAAAGATTGTCTGGACGTGTGGGATCACTGCTGACTTGTCAGAACAGTTGGAGGAACATTCCTCGGCATGAGGCTTCTTATACAACCTCATGCCACTAGACACAGTCCTATTGAGTATATCTGGGATGTTTTTGAGTTGGCTGTGCTTTTCTCCAACCCAGCTTCATTCATTTCCTGTGTGTTGTGAGTTCAAGTAGATAAATCATGGATAGCTACCCTAACACTTTCGATGTCCTGGGAGTCTATGATGAGGCATATCACTTCTATTGTCTAGGGTAGATAGGGGTGCTAGGTAGATGTCTTAATTTCATTATTCATGAGTGTAAGTGGTTTATAGTGAGGAGACATGTTCAGAGCTGTTTAATGGTTTTAAATGATGGTCAAAGCAGTGGAAGCTACATTCTTTGATTATGATAGTCCTATTTTTAATCGGTTTGAACTCCATATTTGTACAGCCCTCATTTTGTTTCTGAATTCGTTGTTGTTTTGTTATTGGTGGTGGTGGTGGTGGTGGTGGTGGTGGTGGTGGTGAGTTTTTCAACCAATCCGACTGAAAACCCTTAGAGGTTTTGGTCCTGCATCAGATCAGTAAGCGGTTGAAAATCCTCTATTCATTCACTCAGTGACCATACTGGCACTCAAATGGAAGATAACAGAGAGAAGGCTGAAATACTAAATCTGGTCTTCCGAATTCATTTCACGATGGAAGATCATTTCACACTCCCTCCTTTCGATCACTGTATGAACATCGAAATGGTAGATGCTGAGATAAGTGATTGTGGTATATAGAAGCAACTACAATCACTTAGTAGGGGAAAGCCATCAGGGCCAAATGAGATACCTATAAAATTCTACGAAGATTATGCGAAAGAACTTGCTCCTCTTCTAACAGGAATTTATCGTGGATCACTGGAGCAACAAAAGTTAACTAGTGACTGGAAAAAAGTGCTGCTATTTCCCATTTTCAAGAATGGTCATAGAGCACATGCACATAATTATAGGCCTATATTGCTGACGTCAGTCTGTTGTAGAATTAAGAAATATGGAATTACAATATTTTTAGAGAACTAAAATCGCCTATATAAAGATCAACAAGGATTCCACAAACAGATATCTTGCAAAACTCGGCTTGCTCTGTTCCTCCACAAGATCCAAAGCACTGCAGACAGTGGCACTTTGGTTGAGGCTGTGTTCCTTGACTTAGGGTAGCATCAGCATTTGACCCCAGCTCATACTGTTGTTTAGTGAAAAAATATGGGCTTACAGGGTATTGGACCAGATTTATGACAGGACTCAAGACTTACCGTATTTACTCGAATCTAAGCCGCACTCGAATCTAAGCTGCAACTGAAAAATGAGACTCGAAATCAAGGAAAAAAATTTTCCCGAATCTAAGCCGCACCTGAAATTTGAGACTCAAAATTCAAGGGGAGAGAAAAGTTTTAGGCCACACCTCCATATCGAAACAAAGTTGGTTCATTGTAATATGAGACACAATTTAGGTCGAATGAATGACGATACAGCTACAGTAGTTTGGTTTGAGTCGTAAGCTTAGCAGTTAAGCTTTACCAGGTAGCCATTACTATGCGTCAGTCGCTCCGCCCATATTTATACGGGTACCCTTCGTTTTTCACGTGTTTAGTCTGATTGCTTATTTTTCTTTGATCTGATAAGTGCCGTTCTCTTTGTTATAGGTGTTTACGTCACTCTAAGCTGAAAATGCATTACTGTACTGTCATGCATTGTTTGTCGCATTCTGATAATGAGTTTACGGCCTGTCGCCGCTCGCGGCATGGCTTGCTTTTGTGCACGCTACCGCCGCTTACAATTTTAAAAAAGAGAGGAATCGTCTCGTTATCGAAACAATGGCAAGGGACTGCTATTTGTTGTTACTACACTGCTGCTTTCTTTGATAATGATCAACAAGAACCAAATAATAGGCTGCGTATGATAGAAGATGTTCTGAACGAGAGTTTAGCGAAAATTTTTCTCCATTTGAAAATCTTTGCAGACGCCTCTTTAGTACATTATATTCTGCACAGAAATTAGTCATCTTAGATTTAAAAATCTAGTCAGTTGCCGTGCTTCAATTCTGACTGTATCACTATTAGGCATAAGAATAATACGAATATAAACATGACATGATATGTATATTCTTCCGCGTTTGTTGCTGTCTCACTCTAGTTTCATAGTTTATTAGGAAGACAGGATTTAAATTAGATAGCAGCAAATACGAAAGAATGCATGGTAAAATGTTTATATTCGTATTATTCTTATGGTGAAGATAATACTGTGTGTGATTCACAATTCATAGAAGTTCCTGTTAGCAACCATCTCTTCTCACAGGTAGGAAAAAATTCAGAACGTAGAGTTGGCCATATTGAGAAACATCCCAGTCTTGCCAGTCGGATTTTCGTAGTACATTGAAATGCTGCTACATTTGAAGATGAACAATACGGAATTTGTATTTACTTCATTGGATAATGTATGAAAATGAAGTGGTTGAAACTCAGGGCGGAGAAAAAAGCTCGTCTTCCACCTTTTCTTTTAATTTTGTTACTGACGCAGAGGTTTTGGCACCAGTATTTATCTTTGTGCCTGCAAAGCATGCCTGTGTAGTGCTACACATATTCGAAGGCAGAAGTTAGTTGTGGCGGCACCTACCAACATTTTTCAGAACTTCCGTTTACTTTGCACTAGATTTTAATCCGCAGGGGGTTTTTTGGATTGCAAAAACCGGAAAAAAAGTGCGGCTTACATTCGAATAAACACGGTACTTGCAGATAGAAATCAAAATGTCTCTTGTAAAGGAAGAAAATCGACAGATGTAAAGGTAATTTCCGGAGTACCCTGAGGAAGTGTGATAATACCATTACTGTTTACAATATATATAAATGATTTAGTAGAAAATGTCAGAAGCTCTTTAAGACTGTTCACTGATGACATGGTTTTCTATAAGAAAGTAGTAATGCCAGAAGACAGTATCAGTTTGCAGAATGACCTGCAGAGCATTGATGAATGGTGCAGGCTCTGGAAGTTGACCCTAGACATAAGTAAATGAACATTTTGTGCAAATAAACATCTAGGTGTAACTGTCCAGAGCAACTGTAACTGGAATGACCGCATAAAACAAATGGTAGGAAAAGCAGATGCTAAACTGAGATTCATTGGAAGAATCTTAAGTAAATGCAACTCATCCACAGAGGAAGTGGTTTACAAGGCTCTTGTTCGACCAATTCTCCAGTATTATTCATCAGTCTGGTATCCTTACCAGGTGGGACTGATAGAAGGGAGAGTGAGCATTACAGATATGCTCAACAAACTCCAGTGGCAGACATACAAGAGAGGCATTTGTTCATCACGAAGAGGTTTACTGTTGGAATTTCGAGGAGCACTTTCCGGGAAGAGTCAGCTAGGAAGGGAGAATTAGTCACTGGTACCAGAACTACCCGCCACCACACTTGGTTATGTGGCTTGTAAGTATGACCTAGATGATGATTATGAACTTTGCTATTGAGCAGCAACCTCTTTTAATCTTACAGGTATAACAAACAGTATGTTGGATCCACCTAGTCGTGAGAATAGAACATCATTGCTTGCTCACTAAAGGAATTTCTCTGTAAGTTGTTCTTGTACAGTGTGACTTCGAAGTTCATAAAAATTAGACCTTTTGGTACATTAACCCAATCAACAAATACCAAAACAGGTTTCAAAGTGGGAAAAAAGTAAAGTAGTTACAAATTTTTGTACAATGGTAAAAGGGAGCTCCATGAACAACTTAACAAAAATCCTCACAAGTGGGTGGGGGGAGTCTAAAGATATTTTTTTTAATGTTTTTCTTGAATAGCAGCTTGTAACAAAGATGTTTCCCAGTACAAAATCAAACTACATTAAATTTTCCACAAAAGAGGTCCTATTCATTTCTTCTTTAGGACTAAAAGTTTCTGCATTACAGGAGATGCAGAAGTGCAGATTATTATAAATAGTGTTTTAAGATATAAAATTACCGTTTACTGTTAAATGAAGTAGGTTAAGAACAAATATTAAAATCTGTACCATGTCTAAGTGCAGTAGGGCTGTGTTAAGAAATAAATTGTATTATGGGGGCGTAACAGGGTGAAGGGGCGGGGGTAGAGGGTAGAACTGCGAGGGAAGATGTGTCACCAAATTGTGGTCATGCACTACTCTTCTTCATAGGTCTGCAAACTGAAGAGTGGACAGTTGATTCTTGAAGCTATCTACCATGTGGGGTGCAAGCTGCAGTCTGGAGGGGGTGGGGAAGAGTAGTAGTGTACAGGTGGAAAGAGAGACAAATGCTGGTTGTGGGACAGGGAGGTGGGGGAAAAAGGAGGAGAGACAGTATGTTACCATAGGTTGAGGCCGGGATAATTAAGGGTACAGAGATCGTGCAATTGAGAAAAGCTGGTGGTGGAGGGAAGGATCCAGATGGCTCGGGTAGTGAAGCAGCTATTGAAATAAAGTGTGAGATAAGCTGCGTGTTTTGTCACAGGGTGATCCACTCTGCTCTGGGCCACAGTTTAGAACTAGCCTTTCATCCTGGTGGACAGCTGGTTAGTAGTCATAACAATATAAAAACATGTGCAATGGGTGGAGCAGAGTTGGCGAATCACATGGCTGCTTTCACAGGTGGCCCATCCTAATGCACAGCTACTTCTTACTTAAAGAGAGGGTATTTAAATAAATGCATGGCACAACCATGGGCACCCACATGCCACCCTCCTTTGCCAACCTTTTTATGGGCCATTTAGACGCGACCATCGTAGCCTCCCAAAACACCAAACCCCTTGTCTGGTTCAGGTTCATTGATGAAATCTGCATGATGCAGACTCAGGTCCAAGACACCTTGTCTTCATTCTCTTACAACCTCAACAGTATCTCTCCCATCTGCTTCACATGTTCCTCCTCAACCAGCATGCCGTCTTCCTAGATGTTGACCTCCTCCTCTCTGATGGCCCCATCCGCAACTCTGTCCACATTAAACCCACCAGTCACCAACAGTACTTGCATTTTGACAGTCGTCAACCCTTTCGCACCAAAAAATCCCACACATACAGCCTGACCACCCAGGGACAGTATATCTGCAGCGACAAAAACTCACTTGCTCAGTATGCCACCAAGACCTTCACAGACAGGTACTATCACTGGATGTACCGTATTAATTCGAATCTAAGCCGCACCTGAAAAATTTTACTTGAAATAAAGGAAGAAAAAAATTTCCCGAATCTAAGCCGCACCTGAAATTTGAAACTCGAAATTCAAGGGGAGAGAAAAGTTTTAGGCCACACCTCCAAATCGAAACAAAGTTGGTCCATTGTAATATGAGACACAATTTAGGTCAAATGAATGACGATACAGCTACAGTAGTTTGGTTCGAGTCGTAAGCTTAGCAGTTAAGCTTTACCACGTAGCCATTGCTATGCGTCAGGCGCTCCGTCCGTATTTATACGGGTACCCTTCCTTTTTCACGTGCTTCGTCTGGTCTGAATCGATTGCTTATTTTGCTTTGATCTGATAAATGCCGTTTTCTTTGTTATAGGTGTTTGCGTCACTCTTAAGCTGAACATGCATTACTGCACTGTGTCATGCATTGTTTGTCGCATTCTGATAGTGCTTGTTTACGGCCTGTCGCGGCATGGCTTGCTTTTGTGCGCACTACCGCTGCGTACAATAAAAAGAAGAGAGAGGAATCGTCTCATAAGCGAAACAATGACAAGACTGCTATTTGTTGTTACTTACACTGCTGCTTTCTTTGATAATGATCAACAAGAATCAAATAATAGACTGCGTATGATAGAACATGTTCTGAACGAGAGTTAGGCGAAAATTTTTCTCCGTTTGAAAATCTTTGCGGCCGCTTCTTTATTACATAAAATTGTGCACAGAAATTAGTCATCTTAGATTTAAAAATCTAGTCACTTGCCGTGCTTCATTTCTGGCTGTATCACTATTAGGCATAAGAATAATACGAATATAAACATGAGACAATACATATATTCTTCCGCGTTTGCTGTTGTCTCACTCTAGTTTCGTGGTTTATTAGGCAGAGAGGATTTAAATGAGATAGCAGCAAACAAAAAATGTTTATATTCGTATTATTCTTATGGTGAAGAGAATACTGTATGTGATTGAAATTTCATCAGGTTCCTATTAGCAACCATCTCTTCTCACAGATAGGAAAAAATTCAGAAAGTAGAGTTGGCCATATTGACAAACATCCCAAACAGTCTTGCCAGTCAGATTTTCGTAGTACACTGAAATTGTGCTACATTCGAAGATGAACAATACGGAATTTGTATTTACTTCGTTGGATAATGTATGAAAATGCAGTGGTCGAAACTCACGGCGGAGAAAAAACCTCGTCTTCTACTTTTTTTAAAAAAAATTATTTACTGACGCAGAGGTTTTGGCGCCAGTATTTATCTTTGTGCCTACAAAGCATGCCTGCGTAGCGCTACATGTATTCGACAGCAGAAGTTAGTTGTGGCGGCACGTACCAACATTTTTCATAACTTCCGCTTGCTTTGCACTCGATTCTAAGCCTCAGACGGTTTTTTGGATTACGAAAGCCAGAAAAGAAGTGCGGCTTAGATTCGAGTAAATACGGTAGTCTGCAAACAGACCTCCCCTGCCATTTTCCCCCACATCCCCAATCCTCCCACCACTCCCAAGCCACAAAGGAGTGCCCCCTTCATCACCCTGTACCATCCTGGACTGGGACAACTGAACCACATCTTTTGCCAGGGCATTGATTACCTATCATCATGCTCTGAAATGAGACATCCTACCTGAGACACTTCCCACCCCTCCCAAAGTGGTATTCCGTCACCCACCCAACCTCCACAACATCCTAGTCCATCCCTATACCACACCCAATCCCAATGCCTTGAAACAAGGATTATATCACTGTGGAAGATCCAAGTGCAAAACTTGCCCAATCCACACACCCAGCCCTCCCTATTCCAGTCCTGTCACAGGTTTATCCTACCCAATCAGGGGATGGGTCATCTGTGAAAGCAGACATGTAATTTACCATCTCGAGATCTACTTCTGTTGCAGAGGGAGACAATTTAAACCTCTGAGCTATTTCAGGTATTGAGAGAGCTGAAGCTGGGGTGATGCATTTGTTACACCTCATGCTGTGTAAATTATTCCAGCCAAAGACAGTGGGGACAATGGTATCGATATTGTCGAATACATACTGACAGCATGTACACTGGTGAGGCTCTTCAGTGTGGTAGGCAGTTGACAGATCCAGTTGCTGAGTTTTTTTTTTTACATAATAGCCCACAAAGCAATGGCAAATAAGTACTCATTAATCAACTGACAATAACTCCACTATGTAAACATGAGCTCAGTGAAATGTTTTTTGTCTGCTCAAATAAGAGAACTGGACTGGAGATGCTGTGGAAGTATAGTCTGTTTAAACTGAAATAGAAGCACCACTCATGGTGTGGAAGTTGCCTGTTCTGGAAGAACGTTACAGCTGCCATACAGAATGCCTAAGTATCAACTTCCCCTCTAGCACTGTAGAACAGTGAGCATAAATTTATGTAGATTCCACCCATTTGAATTTCTTGCGTTAGCATTATTGGTAAAAGCAAACAATGAAAAACTTCAGGTAGGAACAACAACAATATAGGAAAAGATAGATTGCTACTTACTGTAAAGAAGACAGGTTAAGTTTCTCACAGGCACAATTAAGACACTTACATAAAGCTTTCCAGCCATCACAGCCTTCATCAGTAAAAATACACACACACACACACACACACACACACACACACACACACACACAACATTCATACACACAAACAAGCACCCCTCCTGCACACATGACCACCAACTCTAGCATCTTGAGCCGGAATGCAACTATCATATGGTATGCAAGAAGCAGCCTGGAGGAGGTGGGGACGGGGTAGGGACAGTAGTGTACGGGGGGGGGGGGGGGGGGGGGGGGGGGAGACAGACGCAGTCTGGTAGTGCGTGTCAGGACTAGAATGCCAACAGGTACAGCGACAGGAGGTTGTTTGGCATGGAGGTGTGGAAAAAAGGAACAGAAAAATGAGGAGGAGCGGGGAAAGACGTGCAGATGCATTGGCAGAAGGCAGAAAATAAACAGGGTGGGAGACGAGAATGGGGAGGAGACGACAGGAGAGAGCGGGTGGAAACTATTGGGTGGAGAGTAGGGCGACATTATGTTACTGTAGGTTGATGGCGGGATAATTTCTGCAGAGAATGTATTGTAAGGCAACTCCCATTTGTGCATTTCGGAAAAGCTGGTGGAGGGAAGGATCCAGATGGCCTGGTTAGCGAAGCAGTCATTGAAATAAAGTGTGTTATGTTCAGCTGCATGTTGTGTCACAGGATGATCCACTTCGCTTTTAGTCATAGTTTGGCACTGGCTGTTCATCCTGGTGGACAGCTGGTTGGTAGTCATAACAATATAAAAACATGTGCAGCAGTGACCTTTGCAGTGCTGGTGGGAAAAAGATTGGATTGGAAAATGTGGACCTTGCTGCTGTCTATTGTTGACAGTAAACTGTAAGGCAGTGTAACTGTGTTGTAGTCACTTGGTGGTGAATTAATGAGTTATCAGAAAGTTACTGCATTTATCACACCATTAATTGTCTTAGTGGTAACCTGCATAAATTTCTTCCTTTCATGAGTTGCTGGTACTTGTAGAGTGGGCTGCAGAGAGTGGAGCCCCTTACTATACATCCACATTCACAGTATGTCATCTGAAGAGGGTGTGAATATGACTAATGAAGGGGAACTGATTACCGTATTTACTCGAATCTAATCCGCACCTGAAAAATGAGACTCGAAATGAAGGGAAAAAAATTTTCCCGAATCTAAGCCGCACCTGAAATTTGAGACTCAAAATTCAAGGGGAGAGAAAAGTTTTAGGCCGCACCTCCATATCGAAACAAAGTTGGTCCATTGTAATATGAGACACAATTTAGGTCGAATGAATGACGATACAGCTACAGTAGTTTGGTTCGAGTCGTGAGCTTAGCAGTTAAGTTTTACCAGGTAGCCACTGCTATGCGTCAGGCGCTCCGTCCATATTTATACGGGTACTCTTCCTTTTCACGTGTTTCGTCTGGTTTGAATCGATTGCTTATTTTTCTTTGATCTGATAAGTGCCGTTCTCTTTGTTATAGGTGTTTACGTCACTGAAAATGCATTACTGTACTGGTCATGCACTGTTTGTCTCATTCTGATAATGAGTGTTTACGGCCTGTCGCCGCTCGCGGCATGGCTTGCTTTTGAGCGCGCTACTGCCGCTTACAATAAAGAAAAGAGAGAGGAATCGTCTCATTAGCGAAACAATGGCAAGAGACTGCTATTTGTTGTTACTCTCACTGCTGCTTTCTTTGATAATGATCAACAAGAACCAAATGATAGACTACGTATGATAGAAGATGTTCTGAACGAGAGTGTAGTGAAAATTTTTCTCCATTTGAAAATCTTTGCAGACGCCTCTTTAGTACATTACATTCTGCACAGAAATTAGTCATCTTAGATTTAAAACTCTAGTCAATTGTCGTGCTTCATTTCTGACTGTATCACTATTAGGCATAATAATACGAATATAAACATGACATGATATGTATATTCTTCCGCGTTTGTTGCTGTCTCGCTCTAGTTTCGTAGTTTGAGGCAGACAGGATTTAAATGAGATGGCAGCAAACACGAAACAATACATGGCAAAATGTTTATATTCGTATAAATCTTATGATGAAGAGAATACTGCATTTGATTCACAATTCATAAAAGTTCCTATCAGCAACCATCTCTTCTCACAGGTGGGAAAAAATTCAGACTGTAGAGTTGACAAACGACCCAAACAGTCTTGCCAGTCGGATTTTCGTAGTACATTGAAATGCTGCTACAGGAGAAAAAAAGTTCGTCTTCCACCCGTGTGTTTTTTTTTAACTGACGCAGAGGTTTTGGCGCCAGTATTTATCTTTATGCCTGCAAAGCATGCCTGTGTAGCGCTACATATATTCGACGGCAGAAGTTAGTTGTGGCGGCACCTACCAACATTTTTCAGAACTTCCGCTTACTTTGCACTCGATTCTAAGCCGCAGGCGGTTTTTTGGATTACAAAAACCGGAAAAAAAGTGCGGCTTAGATTCGAGTAAATACGGTATATTAAAGACCGGCACAGTAACCTGCTGTAATGCATTGCTTGACTTAGACTGAAATGTCAGAGGTTTAAATTGTCTCCCTCTGCAACAGAAGTAGATCCTGAGTTGTTACATAACTTTAGATATTTCAGTGTAAGTCAAGCAATGCATTACAGCAGGTTACTGTGCCGGTCTTGAACCTGATCAGTTCCCTTTCATTAGTCATATTCACACCCTCTTCAGATGATATACTGTGAATGTGGATATGTGGTAAGTGGCTCCACTCTCTGCAGCCCACTCTTACAAGTACCAGCAATTCCTGAAAGGAAGAAATTTATGCAGGTTACCACTAAGACAATTAATGGTGTGATAAGTGCAGTAACTTTCTGATAACTCATTAATTCACCACCAAGTGACTACAACACAATTACACTGCCTTACAGTATACTGTCAACAATAGTCAGCAGCAAGGTCCACATTTTCCAATCCAGTCCCTTTCCTACCAGCACTGCAAAGCTCACCGACAACATCACAATTACAAATTTTATGCTCATCAGCCATTGTTTATAGTAACTGCTAATTGTACGCATTTAATAAACTGAAAATAACACCATGATGTAAACATGGGCTAAGCAAAGTTACGTTGTCCGCTCACATAAGAGAACAGGACAGGGAATGCTGTCCATAAACTGAAAAGCGAATAGTGGTGGAAGCTGCCTTTCCCATAAGAATGTAAAGCTGCTGCACAAGATGACTAATAATTCCACTAGCAGTATAGAACAGTTTGCAGAGATTTACATGAATTCTGTCTATATGCATTTCTTGCATTAGTATTTTTAGTAACCCATATCTCTATTCTATACAGTGATAATGCACTTTGTAATAACACTCCTGAGCATGTCAACGCACTGAATCACCAGCGATTCGTAAGCCAAGCTGAACTGGGTCAGTATAACTTTATGAAAAATCCTGTAGTTTCATCTTGTGACATAGTGGGGAATCATCTACGTGCACTTCAATTTGCATACCTATGAAGGAGAGAATTGCATGGCCAGAATCCAGTAACCTACATTTCATCGCACTTCTGCTTTGCCTCCTTCCCACCTCCCACTCACTCCCTCTATACCCTGTTAAACCCCCAGAACACAATTAATTCTTTAATATTGCTCTGCTGCTCTTTGATATCGTACACGTATTTTATAGTTGTTATTAATCCAACTCATTTAACAGTAAACATTAATTGTATACCATAAAAAATCGTGTAACTTAAAAAAATATTATACCATAAAAAAATGAATAAGGCCTTTTTCTGTAGGAAATTTAATGTATTTTAATTCTGAACTTGAAAACTGCAGCTCCTAGCAAAAATGTTTCCAAGTTATTCAATAACAGCATAAAAAAGTTGCCTTTAAACCGTCCCTCAGTCCCAATCAAATGAACTTGATTAAAGCACCTATACCCCCCATTTCGTTTAATGTGGAGGTGCTATTCCAACATAGTTGGAGAGCCTCTGCAGTGCTGTTGAGTTTAGGGGGATACGAACTGCGCTGAGGTGTGAATGAGAATTTGGAGCCACTGGGCCAGGGTGACATAGTAGCTACTAGATCTGCCTACTTGGCTTGAGACCTGGGCTCGAATCCAAGCCTTTGTACAAATTTTCATTTGTCGCTTCAGCTCATTTTTCATATTTATTTTAGTTCACTGACAGATTACAAATTTTACAGTAATGACAACAGAAAGCATAATTGTCTGGAGGGGGGGGGGGGGGGGGGAGATGAACTCTTGAGCATTTGCACATGTCTTTGTTCTCCAAACAAATCTGAGAAACTTGAGTTGGATGCTGCTTTACCATGAGATATGAGGTATGAGATATAAAATACATTACAGCATCAGTATCTAAAGCAAAAATGTAGCAGACTGCAGCTTATCCAAATATGAATTGCCTTCAGACTGTTCCCACTTGCATATTTCACCCTCCAATCAAGGATCATTGAATTCTTCCTCTCAAACTTCCAAAATTTTTTGCTCAAATGTTATTCATTTGTAGCAGAATGAAAGCAAATGGCAAAACCTATTGAGTACACACATGAAACTCATGACAACATGGGCACACATTGGCTTTCAGTCTGTTAAAGCAGGAGGTGTTACATTTGCTGCCATTTCTTTAAAAGTGGTTCTGGAAATGGACGACAGAAGGCAGCATCTATCAAGGGACAGATTATGAGACATACAGGGTGTGATTCAAAAGTTTCAAGACTTAACTCAGAACTAGAAATTTATTGGACATTTAAGTACAACGGACTAAAATTCTTCAAAATATGATCCTTCAGCATCAACACAGCAGTGCCAGCATGTCTTCCACTGTTCGTAGCCCTTCTGGAAGGCCTCGGGCATCATGCTGTCAAGGGCTCTCGTCGAAGCCTGCTGGATGGCGTTGATGGAGTCGAATCGCTTCCCTTTTAGGCCTGTCTTGATTTGGGGGAAGAGGAAAAAGTCACTTGGAGCCAAGTCGGGGCTGTAGGGTGGCTGCGGCAGGGTTGTCACATTGAACTTGACCAAAACTTGGGTGGCAACACGCGACGTGTGAGCGGGCGCATTGTTGTGGTGGAGAATCCAATCGCCCTTGATCACCGGGTGGACACTGCGGACTCGATCCCTCAAGCGGCGGAGCACTCACACTAAGACGATGGTCATTGTTTAAAAGTTCCTGCACTTTCTCCACTTTTTGATCCGTTCGGCTTTATGATGGGCTCCCAGAGCGGACATCATCTTCAACATTCCTGCGGCCATCTTTGAAACGTTTGTGCCACATGAAAACCATTGCACGGGACATGGCTTCTTCCTTAAGGGCCTCTTGAATCATACCGAGAGGCTCCATGGTGGTTTTGTTCAGTCACACGCAAAACTTAATTGCATAATGCTGCTCCAAGTGCTGCTCCATTAGGTCAATGACGTGCACTCAAGCTGCAAGCGATGTGCACTCTCCAGGGTCTGGAGGCAACTGCTGCAGTGTCATTTCGTTCCCTGAGACCCCCCACTACTTCTCCCACCCGGCGGAACCAGTCCACGCCCGCTCCCCTACTCAGAAATGAATCAAGTCTTGAAACTTCTGAATCACACCTTGTATGTGTTGTCCTGTCCACTCATCTAATATAGGGTGTGTAGGCAGCTGTTTTCTTGGATAGCTAGACAACAATTCAAGCAGATCATATTAATGGTTTTTGTCACAGTAAAGTAAATTGACAATACTTAACTTTTCATATTTACAAAGATGGGTTGCAAGCAAATGGCAACAAGCAAATAATCAGTGTCCTTCAATATATATACAATTTCCATGCAAGCAAATAATACAGTTTACAAGTCACTGCTATAGTGTTTATATCACATCTTGTCTTCTAGTGCAGCTGTGGCTAAGTGGAGAGGCATTTAAATTCTCTTCGTATAGGGGCTGCTCCTGTTGTGGTGTCGTCCTAGCCAGCATACTATTGGCTGACGTTGTCCCACAGCCTTCTCTGCTGTAATGTTTCAGGCCAATGTGCCGGCGCTTGATGTTATGGTGGAACAATATGTACATTGTTCTAGCATGAAATCAGTCAAGTTTTCAAGCGATAGATGCCACACACATCATGAAAATCATGACCTGGGATATGCTCGGGTGCAGTTTTTCAAACACAGCATTATGCCCCAAGTTGTGATCAGGCTTCCTTGCCAAAATGTTAACAGATTTGTTTTGCCTGCCACAAATTGCATAAGTGAATAGAGGTCAGAAATTTCAGTGTAAGAATCCCCTGCACATTAAGCAAAGACCTGTATGGACATGAATTAACACCACATATGATCTAGACTTTCCTGCTAAAAATATTTTCTTGCCTGACCTACATTGGTTCAGGGTATAATTTAACATGATATCAAGTAATGGAGGTATGTTAAATGGAGTTTTATTGTATCACTGATGTTGACTGTGGACCATATTCTAAAAGTCGAAGTAGGGGTATTCACCTTCTGCTGATATTTGTGAAATTTTCTTCACTAATCATATCCCCATTATAACTGTGTTGATGACCAGTACATCTACAGTTGTTTGTGAGAAAGGGAAAGTGCTGTGTTTTTTTGTACCTGAGATCGGCATATTAGCTGGTGACCCACAAGCTGTTTCTCTCCAGAACATAATTTGCTGTATTATTCTGGTCCAGACCTGAATCTGTAGTAGTTATGTTCCTCAGCCTTGAAGTTGATTTGAACACTGCTGATCTTTACTTGGTATCATCAACTGGAGGTAGTATACCCTCTCCTTCTGTTTGCCTTATGAACTGTCTAGCCAGCCTGTTCTAGGAAGACATACAGCTTTACCTGGACCTTGAACCACAGTGCAACTTGTTTTTTTTTTTTTCGTATTAACTTGCTAGAAATGAAACAAGTGATAAGTGATGGAAAAAAATTGTAGGACTAACTGAAGATCGAATCACAGACTTTTTGTATTCATAATTTGATGCTTATTCACGTAGCCATTTAGCCACATTCATCTGCACTTTTGCTGCGCAGCTCTGTAACACATGTTTGTTACAAAATTTTGAATCATCGGTCTGTCCGTATGAAATGTTATCTGTGGCAGAAATTGCAACTCCTCTCATTCATGAAGGACAGATGGAAAAGAAAAACTGGCAGATGTGTATCATTATATGGGAAGTCACCAGCCAGAAATAAAATATTTAAATGACGAAATGTCATTGACCAGAAATTTTCTGTAACCAGTAATTTTATAAAGTTAGTAATTATTTAATGTGGTGGAAGCAGAAAGTAAGTGTATAGGGGTTTTTATCCAGTAGTACACATCAAATAACTGATAATATACAGGAAGTAATGTTACACATTTCAATTGGTTTACATAAGAAATTTTCTTTTGATTTGGATCACTGTTCTTTTTATGTGTACATGATCTTCCACCTTATATTGACAAAATAGCTTTCTTTCTCTTCTCTCCAGGGTCTTTGCTTTATTGTAAAATGTGCCGTGCAGATTAAGAGACTGAACCCACTTTCAGGAGAATGGTGATTGAAATCTTCAGCCAACCATCCAGATGTAGGTTTTCCATGTTTTCGCTAAATCTCTTTAGGCAAATACCAGGATAGTTCCGTTTTAAATGTCATGACCAATTTCCATCTCCATCCTTTCCAAATCTGAGCGTGTGCTCCAAATCTAATCAACAATTCGCCATTGGATTCAATTTTCCCATTGCAGGTAATGTGTGCATTCCCATAAATCAGAGCTGTGCTGCTGTTAGTGTATCTAGTAGTCATAGTTTCACCATAGTTGAACTTCTGTTCTGATCACTTCTATGTTCAGCCCTTTTTTATTATTCGTACAGACAGACTACATTACTTCAGGCATCAAATAAATATAACAAGATAGTCCTTTACTGTCACATTCCTAATGTTTGAACTGTTCATGTAGATGTGCATTTGCATTTATAAGTAACCACAGATTGACAGAAACAAGGCCATGCTCCATTGACATTGGTCACATATTTCACCAAATTCTTTATGCCTATAAGGCTAGTTTACCATGGATAGCACTGTCTGGGATACTATTTTTGTGTACGAGCTGCTGGAAAATTGATATTGAAAACCTGTTTGTAGACTATGGAAGAAACCTCTCATTGTGTTTTAGATGCAAGGCACACCCCACTACTATGGCGCCCACAAACATTTTCAATGAAACCCATACTCTATATCGGGACATTCCATCAGTCATTAAAACTGGGTAATTATATTAAATCTTTCTCAGACCATCTATTGAAACAAAAATATGAATACAACTTGTGAAGAAAAACATTGCTTAAATATTGCAACAAAATGGAAAAGGAGGACAACGAGAAATTACACAGAAGTAAGACAGACTATCCTGAGCTATCTTGGGCATGCCAAATTGTTCACAAAATACTGTCTTGACGTAACTCTTGTACCTTTCTTTCATTTTGTTTCTCACTATGTATTGGGTATTTTTCCATCTGCTGTTTGTCTAAATTCCATATGTGGCATGTAAAAGAAGTTTGTGACAAATTCTGTGCAGTTTAGTAAGCTGTTGCTCTACTCCTCTTAGACAGGCCTGTGTTAATTGTACCACTACTTTCTTCACTAAAGTGGCAGGAGATGCTGTCGTAGTGAAAGTGTGTAATTGTCGTAGATACATTCGTGGCCCCTTCTCTGTAATACATGCTTCATCTGATTGTAGCTTGTGCCCAGTAGTGTGCAGTTAAGACCTGAGTAGTGAAGCAGATTGTCTCTGAGACAGTTTAGAATTCATTTGTAATATACAGTCAGGAGGAACTTCTTGATAAGAATTTGTAATGAATACAATGCACGCATCATCTCTCCAACTTCTGGGTGTCCACCTTACCCTCAGTGACTCCTTTAGCTATCAGCATGCCGTTTCCCAGAAATCATTCCACCAACAGACAAGAAGTCCAACCCAGACCGACAGTGCAATGTATGTTCCCACTCAATAGAAACTGACAGGGAACATGTAAGGAATGAAACACAGTATTATTGTGAATACAATGATGTTCCTTTGTATGTAACACCTTGCTTCAGAAAACATCTCACAGGAAAAAGTCATAACATTCAAGCCTAAATTTGAACAGAAATCGGAATATATTTCTGAAAGGTATACAAAACATTGTAAAATACTTAGAAGTTTTCAAACACTTCTTTTTCTAAAAGTGTTCAGGTAAGGGGTTCATGTCATGCTGATAACAGTATTATTAGAAGCAGAACACATGCTCAAATAGGGTCAGGATGAGGAAGGAGATAAGGAGTGAACTTGTCAGAGGATTAGTTTGCTTTGATTGATGTAGGAAAACAATGGGCAACCTAAATGTGGATGACTAGATGCAATTTTGAACCACATTCCTCCTGGATGTAAGTCCTTTGGCTTAACAGTTGTTGCTTCACTTAATGGGAATGATGAGGTTATGATAGTGATCAATTGATGTGGAACAAAATATTTGTGTGTAATAAATGAATGAATTGTGGGGGTTAATCTTGTTAGTGATATACACAGTTGTTACTGGAATTCCCATTAACAGTTCAGGAAAGAACATTTACACTTTTAACAGGAGCAAAGAACTAGTTGGTTCAAAGTTTGATGTAGCATGATTGACGTCCTATGATTTATAAGAAATGTTGTATAAAGAAGCTGTGGCTGCAAAAGATGACTATTAAGAACTTGGGACAGGGGGTGGGGAAATCCTTAATTAAATCAAGGTGATAATTAAGAGAACCATCTAGAATAGATCCTGATGATTTCCATTCCAGGTAATCAAGCTGTGCATCTATTAGTAGGTGTAACAATCTTGATTGATTGCTTTATCATTAACAAATATGAATGGGCTCCTTATCAATCTGCACTGCAGACAGAGTAGTGAGAGTAATTATACACTGCCCTGCAGATTAGACTTGAATGCATAATGAGTCATAAAAATAAGACTGACTGTTAAACAATGATAGTGATTAATGAGGGCTCTGAGATTCACTACCATTCATCCCAGGGCAGTGATTGTAGTGAGCATAATTCTGCCAAGGTTAGACACTGTTCACACATGTCTCAAAATCTTCAGCCCTTGGCCTGCTATGAAAAGTAGAATCATCGGATGCTCTGCCACCACATGAAAGTTTGAGATATTTATATTCCAGCTTGGGTGAAAGAACATTGTTGTAGTGGACTGAGGGAAATCAAGCAACAGATGTAGGCTGTGGGGCATGAATATCTACTTCTGTGCCCCCACATTGCTGCAGAAAGTTTGAGTCAATAACCAGAAATAATACGGAGCACAAGAGCATAACTCACCTATATCTTTTAATTTATGAACAGTAAATTGAAGAAACCTGACAGGATAATCAGTTGCATTAAAGCACCCACTTCCAGGCATGGAGAAGCTCAGTACCCCTGGATCAAATCCTCCTTGTGAATTAACAACAGGGATTGTTGTGCTGGCCAGCCTGGATTTGATTAGGCAGTTTTCCACATCCACTTAAATAAATATTGTACTGGCTTCCTTCCAGGTCTCATCGCAGTTACTGAATATGCAGACACTTGGAAAAATGGCGTCACATTCGACTGTGCAAAATGCACTGCATGCAGACAGAAGGATTAACAGATTCCTTCCTGAGGGGTGCTGGTAGTAGCTTTAAAGTGCCTTTATGAGTCGCAACCCCATCATTATAATGGCCCGTATACAGGCATGGGGGGGGGGGGGGGGGCATTATTATGATGGGATATACAGGCATGCCCCCCCATGGACCATGGACCTTGCCGTTGGTGGGGAGGCTTGCGTGCCTCAGCGATACAGATAGCCGTACCATAGGTACAACCACAACGGAGGGGTATCTGTTGAGAGGCCAGACAAACGTGTGGATCCTGAAGAGGGGCAGCAGCCTTTTCAGTAGTTGCAAGGGCAACAGTCTGGATGATTGACTGATCCGGCCTTGCAACACTAACCAAAACGGCCTTGCTGTGCTGGTACTGCGAACGGATGAAAGCAAGGGGAAACTACGGCCGTAATTTTTCCCGAGGGCATGCAGCTTTACTGTATGGTTAAATGATGATGGCGTCCTCTTGAGTAAAATATTCCGGAGGTAAAATAGTCCCCCATTCGGATATCCGGGCAGGGACTACTCAAGAGGATGTCGTTATCAGGAGAAAGAAAACTAGTGTTCTATGGATCGGAGCATGGAATGTCAGATCCCTTAATTGGGCAGGTAGGTTAGAAAATTTAAAAAGGGAAATGGATAGGTGAAAGTTAGATATAGTGGGAATTAGTGAAGTTCGGTGGCAGGAAGAACAAGACTTTTGGTCAGGTGACTACAGGGTTATAAATACAAAATCAAATAGGGGTAATGCAGGAGTAGGTTTAATAATGAATAGGAAAATAGGAATGCAGGTAAGCTACTACAAACAGCATAGTGAACGCATTATTGTGGCTAAGATAGATACGTAGCCCACACCTACTACAGTAGTACAAGTTTATATGCCAACTAGCTCTGCAGATGACGAAGAAATTGAAGAATTGTATGATGAAATAAAAGAAATTATTCAGATAGTGAAGGGTGACGAAAATTTAATAGTCATGGGTGACTGGAATTCGGTAGTAGGAAAAGGGAGAGAAGGAAACGTAGTAGGTGAATATGGATTGGGGCTAAGAAATGAAAGAGGAAGCTGCCTGGTAGAATTTTGCACAGAACATAACTTAATCATAGCTAACACTTGGTTCAAGAATCATAAAAGAAGGCTATATACATGGAAGAACCCTGGAGATACTAAAAGGTATCAGATAGATTATATAATGGTAAGACAGAGATTTAGGAACTGGGTTTTAAATTGTAAGACACTTCCAGGGGCAGATGTGGACTCTGACCACAATCTGTTGGTTATGACCTGTAGATTAAAACTGAAGAAACTGCAAATAGGTGGGAATTGAAGGAGATGGGACCTGGATAAACTGAAAGAACCAGAGGTTGTACAGAGTTTCAGGGAGAGCATAAGGGAACAATTGACAGGAATGGGGAAAAGAAATACAGTAGAAGAAGAATGGGTAGCTTTGAGGGATGAAGTAGTGAAGGCAGCAGAGGATCAAGTAGGTAAAAAGACGAGGGCTAGTAGGAATCCTTGGGTAGCAGAAGAACTATTGAATTTAATTGATGAAAGGAGAAAATATAAAAATGCAGTAAATGAAGCAGGCCAAAAGGAATACAAACATCTCAAAAATGAGATCGACAGGAAGTGCAAAATGGCTAAGCAGGGATGGCTAGAGGACAAATGTAAGGATGTAGAGGCTTCTCTCACTAGGGGTAAGATAGATACTGCCTACAGGAAGATTAAAGAGACCTTTGGAGATAACAGAACCACTTGTATGAACATCAAGAGCTCAGATGGAAACCCAGTTCTAAGCAAAGAAGGGAAAGCAGAAAGGTGGAAGGAGTATATAGAGGGTCTATACAAGGGCGATGTACTTGAGGACAATATTATGGAAATGGAAGAGGATGTAGATGAAGATGAAATGGGAGATATGATACTGCGTGAAGAGTTTGACAGAGCACTGAAAGACCTGAGTCGAAACAAGGCCCCCGGAGTAGACAACATTCCATTGGAACTACTGACGGCCTTGGGAGAGCCAGTCCTGACAAAACTCTACCATCTGGTGAGCAAGATGTATGAAACGGGCGAAATACCCTCAGACTTCAAGAAGACTGTAATAATTCCAATCCCAAAGAAAGCAGGTGTTGACAGATGTGAAAATTACCGAACTATCAGTTTAATAAGTCACAGCTGCAAAATACTAACGCGAATTCTTTACAGAAGAATGGAAAAACTAGTAGAAGCCGACCTCAGGGAAGATCAGTTTGGATTCCGTAGAAATGTTGGAACACGTGAGGCAATACTAACCCTACGACTCATCTTAGAAGCTAGATTAAGGAAGGGCAAACCTACGTTTGTAGCATTTGTAGACTTAGAGAAAGCTTTTGACAATGTTGACTGGAATACTCTCTTTCAAATTCTGAAGGTGGCAGGGGTAAAATACAGGGAGCGAAAGGCTATTTACAATTTGTACAGAAACCAGATGGCAGTTACAAGAATCGAGGGGCATGAAAGGGAAGCAGTGTTTGGGAAGGGAGTGAGACAGGGCTGTAGCCTATCCCTGATGTTATTCAATCTGTATATTGAGCAAGCAGTGAAGGAAACAAAAGAAAAATTCGGAGTAGGTATTAAAATACATGGAGAAGAAATAAAAACTTTGAGGTTCGCCGCTGACATCGTAATTCTGTCAGAGACTGCAAAGGACTTGGAAGAGCAGTTGAACGGAATGGGCAGTGTCTTGAAAAGAGGATATCAGATGAACATCAACAAAAGCAAAACGAGGGTAATGGAATGTAGTCTAATTAAGTCGGGTGATGCTAAGGGAATTACATTAGGAAATGAGACACTTAAAAATAACTCATGATGGTCGAAGTAGAGAGGATATAAAATGTAGACTGGCAATGGCAAGGAATGCGTTTCTGAAGAAGAAAAATTTCTTAACATCGAGTATAGATTTAAGTGTCAGGAAGTCATTTCTGAAAGTATTTGTATGGAGTGTAGCCATGTATGGAAGTGAAACATGGACGATAAATAGTTTGGACAAGAAGAGAATAGAAGCTTTTGAAATGTGGTGCTACAGAATAATGCTGAAGATTAGATGGGTAGATCACATAACTAATGAGGAAGTATAGAATAGGATTGGAGAGAATAGAAGTTTGTGGCACAACTTGACTAGAAGAAGGGATCGGTTGGTAGGACATGTTCTGAGACATCGAGGGATCACCAATTTAGTATTGGAGGGCAGCGTGGAGGGTAAAAATCGTAGGGAGAGACCAAGAGATGAACACACTAAGCAGATTCAGAAGGATGTCGGTTGCGGTAGGTACTGGGAGATGAAGAGGCTTGCACAGGATAGAGTAGCATGGAGAGCTGCATCAAACCAGTCTCAGGACTGAAGACCACAGCAACAACATACAGGCATGGTTGGTTCTCCATGAAGTCAGGGAAGTATTGTACCAGTCCTGGGCCAGCATTGACTGGATATAGGGCACCAGGATGGATTGAAATTGGAGAAACTTAGGCTCCAAAGATAGTTTATTGTAGTCAAATTATACACATTTAAAAATGAGATATAATAATGTGATAATAAACTCAAAGATGAAGTAGAATTGCTGCACTGCCCAAGGAGAGGAAGGCAGAGTGTTGTCGTAGGTTTTATTGTAGACAAGAATTTTAAAAATGATAATGCAGATATAAGGAATCTGACAGAATAGCAGGGCTTGTTTTAAAAGTAAACAAAAGGTATCACCTGAAAATCATTAAAGTGCATTCCTTGGCATGCACATACTCAGGTGAAGAAGTGGAAAACTTCTGTGAAAAGACAATGAAATTGATGAAACTGCAAATTTGGCTGAAAAAAAGTTAATTTTTGTGCAAATGTTGGGCACAAACTGAAGTACAATTCTTCAGTGTGAAACTTAATTCAGTGTAGTTCTGAGTATTCATGTGTAGATTACTTGTGCATAAAAAAAGTGCAACATTTTTCTCTTTCGAACAGCAACAGAGACAATTTCCATTGTTTTCATTCAACCTGTACCACGTAAATCAGAAACAAACTCAGTTTTCTGATGTTAATCAGTGTGTAATAGTCAGCAAAGCAATTTAAAAGATATTTGTGAAAGAATGGCGGAGACATGAAAGAAAGATGTGTTGACATTAAAACAAAAATTAGAATTAACTGAAAGATTTGAGAAGGGGAAAACTGCCTGCAAATCTAAGTGCTGATTATCTGATGGGAATGCAGACTGTTTAGGACATTTATAGGAATAAGCAGAAAATCCAGTATTTTGTCAGGAAATGTGATTGTAGTTCTGGACTACCTGCACGAAAAAGCATGATGAGATTGCTTTGAACACTGAAGTTCGTGCTCTTGGATATAAGTCATCTAAAGAAAGCATAACAATTTTGTGCACTGCCATTGCTTCTGGAAACCACAAAGTGAAACTACTAGCGATTAGAATACGAGAAAAGGTTTAAAAAAGGGGGGGGGGGGCAGCTAAGGGTTTCTAGAAGAGAAAGGACTGCCACAGAAGGCTGTTCTGTTCCTTGGTAATGCCCCTTCGCATCTCAGTGAGAGGATTCTTGTATCTGATGATGGTCTCATCATAACTAAGTTTTTATGTGGTAACATGACTGCCATTATATAGCCAGTGGACCAGGATGTAATTACATGGGCAAAACGGCACTACTGAGCTGGTACTGAGAATGCTAGTTGAAGAGGATGATTTGATGGTGTTCCAGAAAAAGTTAACAATTCTAGATGCCATGTACAGGATTTCTAATGTCTGACAGGAAGTCAAGCCACATGCACTAACTAGTTTATCATGGAGGAAAATTCTTCCAGACAGGGAAGACATTGATTTTCAAGGTTTCAGTGATGATGAAATAACAAGTACACAAATAATAAATCTGACAAAGGATTTAAATGGTTTTGAAGATGTCAAAGGAAGTTTGAATAAGTGACTGAAGATTGATGCATGTGATGCTGAAAATGTGGCCCCTGCTTCACAACAACGCAGAGAAGAGGACAGTGAATGTGAAGTGGAAATGAAGACAGTGACCTTGTGAGTTATTTTACCACATTGTAATCTGCGGATGCTCTTCTAGATTTATGGGCCAAAGTGGGTTTAAATACAGTGACATTTTTGCTGCAAGAAAAATTTGAAATGCCGTGCGAAAAAATATCAAGTCCCCTCAGAAACGGACCAACATTACAGACTATTTTAAGAAATGAGCAGGTCTACAGAAGCTATGCACGGAATTTGCATACATTTTCAGACAGAGAATACATGTTTGAAAATATTCCAATGATTCTTTTCATCTTCCTTTTTTTCTTTCTTTCAGTTACTCATACGTCTTCCCCCAAAATTACCCTGAATAATTGAGAGGATACAGTATATTATACTAGAAATAATGTTGTCTGTAACCTGGTAAAACTTCCAAGAGAGCAAATACATTTGTCTTAAATACATGCTTCCAGAAGAAAACAAGCAGAAAATGTACTTGACATGGACAATATGAAACCAATAATGAAGCTGACTATATTTTATCAAACATCTAGGAAATAAATCCTCTGAATTATAAGATCCAGAATCAAATTAGACAGACATCTAGAAAGAAACAGCTCATAATGCAGGAATTCAAGAGTGTGTACTTGGAATATGGGAATTCATTGTAATTAGGGACATGGATGAAACTAAACAAGAAGTCGAACATCTTTTAATATGGAGATCATACTGGCATAGGTAATTATTTAACAAAGACATGCCAACAGCAAAAATTATTACAGCCATAATGATGGCAGAAAAAAGAACATCTGAATGGAAAAAGCTGAATTACACAAAGTCATTTGGAAATTCTGCTGGAGGACGTGATAGGTTTCAGTGAAAATTTGGCACAAGAAACACATGAGCACAAGGATAGGAAGAAAACAAAACAGAAGCTTGTGTAAGTAGGACAGCACATGCCATCCATTAAGATGGCAGAGAGAAAATGGTACAAGGAAAGATATTTTTAAATGTTTGTATAGGTGGAGGTGATGATGTTTCAGTAGTAATGATTGAAACTGGAGGAAATATTACACAAAAGAGGCTTGTAAAATTGTTTACAGAGTCTTTGTGAAACAAGACAATTTATCAAAATTGCAACAATGCTGTAATTGTATTTCACAAGAGGGGGACAGACCAAACAAGATCAGTCTCCTGCCTGTAATATACAAAATATTCATAAATCATTACCACCTGCATGAAAAAGTTTTAGGTGTTTTACTAAACAAAAGAATAAGACCTTATAGTATGAAGTAGTGAAATAAGTTAAGATTTTGTGTGGAAGCTGTAGATTTTGAGTAACCTTTTGACACATTTTCACAACCCAAATGAGACAAGTATATGTGAGTATAGTGAAAAATATATACAACAGTACTGTAGCTTCCATTAAACTTCATCATGATAACTATTATTAGCAGTTCTTGAGGAAGCTTTCAGATCCTGAAACGGAGAAAAGCATGTTAATTGTATTGTACCTGAACCACCCACAGTTCTGTCATACAGCAATGAGACGTCGACTTTGTATGCAAAACATTCCAAAACTGAAGGCCAATCAGTGCGCAGTTGAGAAAAGCATTTTGGGAATTACTGGAGTTGCATGCAATTAAGTAGTTTGGTAGGTGATACATTTTGTGCAAATAGTGATGGAAAATATTTTATGCTGGTACCACTGTGTGCTTTGTCTCTGTCCTATGCCACAAGCTCAAGCTTACACCGGTAACTGGTAATCCTGGCTTTGTGTTCTTGGAAAACTGTCATTGTTCAGTGTTAATGCAATACTTGCTGTATTTGTTTTGTGCCCTTCCATAATGAACAATAGCTAAGTAACCTCGCCATACCCAAAGAAACGCAAAAATCAGTGCAAAATGTTCTATGTGCATCCAAAGCAGATACTACATAGATGTGGCAAAATAATGCTGGTGGCTGCTACATCACATGGGACACTGTCCCATGCTATTGTGCATCACCCCACCAGCACACTTACACACCTCTCTAGCAGAGACAGGGAGACAAATAGATGAACCAGAGTGTAGGACGTAATTATTACTGAAATGAAATAAGAGGCGAATTGATGGGGTCACTGGTCCAAGGAAGTACTTTGCTGGGTTTCAACAAATAAGGACAGATCAAGGCAACAACCTAATAGAAGGTGGATGGATAACATTATAAAATACACTGGATAACACGGATGTATATAGCTGAAACTGTAATGCATGAAGGAGGCCTGTGGGCAACAGTGGATGTCGAATGTTTGCTACTGATGAAAGAGAAGCACCAAAATGAGTTGTCTCTTGTTCTCAGGAATTAGTAAATTTGAAGGTTTTGACTACATTATTTGCTCTCATACATTTGGAGAACTAGAAATCTTATCTGTATGTGATAATTCATTGAGCAACGTACAACGTAAATAATGGTTCTTCAGTCATGGAATCTGGCAAATTACTTCTATTGTGGACTTCAGTATTTATTGCTCCATGTCTGATAATTTGTATTTAAGATTCTTGGCTACACGAACAGTGCATAACAGGCTTTGTTTTGGGCTCACTCTCTATTTGCATTGAGTCTTTGACTGACTCATTCCACATTTTTCGGTAAAAGAACCATTCTAACAATCTACAAAACATTTAACTAATTAACATTGCTTAAATTGTCCTAAACAAGTTTGTTGTGTCCATGGTAGGCAGTGGCTCTAATTATATTCTTTTCTTACATAGCTTTTTGTTTATTTAAAGCACTGGGAAGTTTTTCTGTGGGGTAGTCATTGCTCTGAGAGTGTTATGCAGCTGATCTCCAGGTGGTAGCAGCCTCTAAGAAGTCAGTCAATTGTAAATTTTGTTCACCTATAGCTTGACCTTATATTTCGTAAAATAAATCTTATCATACAGAGATGCAAGTGAAACAAAATTTTTCACAATTATGCAAGTATTTTTTCTAGCACGAAGGTAATAACATTTCTTCTTCTTCTTCTTCTTCTCCTCCTCCTCCTCCTCCTCCTCCTCCCTGACCTTACTCCTATCTTCACAGAGTTGGCATGTTACTCTGGTTTCGGCAGTGTTAGTGGTAGAGGGTGACTGGATGCCCTTCCTGTCACCACATCTCCCCCCCAGCCCCCTCCCCACTCCACCCCCACCCCTTCCAGAGAGAATTTTTGTACACTATCTAACTACATTGATTGTTATACTATATGAAAGTGTGAAAATGTTTTCAAAGTGCTTGTGAATTGTGTAACCGAGGCTAGACATGGGAACCAGCGTTGTATTCACCTAGTCATATGTGGAAACCACTTATATACCACAGGTCCTCATGTTCAATCTGCTGGACAGGATTCAGTTCTGGGCCAGTGCAACTAACTGAATCTCATAAAGCATGCTAACACGTACTGGTGTCCAGACGGGTGAAAGCAATAACATTTAACGTAGCTATTTTCTTAGGGTAAGATAGGAGGAGATTATGACGATTCTAATGAATTAATTTTGGTTCTTTGTTGTGAAAAGGATAATTGCTACTCACAATATGGTGAATATGCTGAGTCTTAGAGAGACACAATGAAAAGACTATCAGAAAATAAGCTTTCATTTCACAAGGTCTTCAACTGAAATAAATCGCGCGCACACACACACACACACACACACACACACACACACACACACACATGCGCGCAAACTCACTCACACATGACCGTGGTCTCTGGCTGCTGAGGCCAGTCTGGCCTCCGCTGCTGGAGACTGTGGTCGTGTGTGTGTGTGTGTGTGTTGTCTATTTCCGATGAAGGCCTTGTTGGCCGAAAGCTTATTTTCTGACCGTCGTTTTGTCATTGCGCCTATCTGCGACTCAGCATCTCTGCTATATGGTGAGTAGCAACTATTCTTTTTGTAATATTGTCATTATTTCATCCTGGATTTTCCAATGTTTAATTATGGTTCTTTAAGCATGTGCTGCGAATATATTGTGATCGTGGTTGAAATGTTTAATGTTTCATGGCGCTGCACCATCACCACCAACCCCTCCTCGATCTCAGCATTTCATTATGATGTGCGTGATGCACAAATCTGTTGTGTATGTGGAGACCTGCATATGCTTACGATGGCCTCATATAGTTGAGACCTCATATTAATGTGAAAGTCGCCACTAATTTTCACATCATTTTTTCTCCATATGGAATTTAGCTTGCTTATTTAGCAAATAAAATGGCCTGAATTATTATTGATACCATTCTCCCACTACAAAGACATATGAAGAGGTTGTTTCTCCCCAGCATGAGAGATTTTATGGACTTTTGGAAATAGGGACAATCTGTAGCAATAGTCAAACATATTCACAGGAATCCCACTGCAGAAAATCAAATCCCCCCACTCATGGGGCCCACAGTCCCTTTTGTGGGTACGTGTGTGGTGTGAACGGGGCCCCGAGCTATTGCAGTCTCCTTCCTTTTTCCAGACTGCATTATTGTCCCTGTTCCTCTCCTTCCCTGTCCTTGCTCCTTTCTTCCTTCCCCCTCCCTTCCCTCTTGGTGGACTTCCTTATATCGACCTGGCTATCCTCCCGGCTTTGTTTTTGGTATGTGCTATTGTTTAGTTTGCTGTTTCCATCTCCTTTTTGGCGTTTTTGGTACCCTTGGGGTTTGAGCTCCATTTCCAAAGTTTTCCGTTCAGTCTGAGCCATTTGGGGATGAACTCCCAACCTAGTTTCCATGGTGAAGGCTCCTCTCTCCCTCACCTCCCTTTTCCTCTTGCAACCTGGTCCCCTTCCTGCTAGGTCACCAACACAGTAGCCAGTCCATGTGGTGGGGCTGTTAAGTACCCACTTGGCTGAGCCCCTTGACAACACAAGGATCACACTGCTAGTATCTGAGCTGTTAACGCTTTGCGTATGCCAAGGAATCAGTGCTCATCACTTTGGGGCATCAGAACTCCTAGCAATGGCCGCCGTGCCAGATGGCCCTTGCTGTGGCTGGGTGGCATCCACAGCACGAGGCCCTGGTCGGAGTGGGTGGTACGAGGGCAGACGCCTTGCACATGAAGCGACAAAAGTGTCAACATCCTCGCCATTCTGTGGCCATCTCTAAGAGTGATAGAAGACATGAAACTCCTGATCCTTTGACCTTCCCCTCCCTGACCATCTTCGCCGGCTTGGGTTGAAACCTTTCCTTCGGTACCTGGTTTGTACCCGGACAGATGGCGAAAATTTTGCCATGACCAAGCCTTTGTTTTTCATGGAGACGATTGAAGATAAGCATGGTGAAGTGGAATCCTTGAGTAAAATGCGGTCCTGTTCTTTGCTCATAAAGACATTCTCTGCTGCCCAATCTGAAGCTGTGCATGCTTGTGACCATCTTGGTGATATCCCAGTCTCTGTCGCACCCCTCCGATCTTTGAACTCAGTACAGGACATATTTTTCCACCGGGATCTTCTTCTCCAGACTGATGAGGAGCACCGTGCAAACCTCAAGCAGTGAGGAGTCTGATTTATCCGCCGTATACAACAAAGCTCTAAAAACAATCGCACTGATACAGGCGCCTTTATCCTGGCCTTTGAGGGGGATATCCTCCCAGAGAACGTCAAGGTGATGGTGTAGTGGTGTGATGTAAAACTTTACATTCCACCACCGATGAGATGCTTTAAATGCTTACGGTTTGGACACGTCTTCCTGCTGCACCCATGATCCCCTGTGCGGTGACTGTGCCCCCCACCCCACCCCCCTCCATGAGGGGAGTTCGTGTGCTCCTCTGCCAGTGTACGTAAATTGTAATGCACAGCATCCTCCATGCTCACCAGCATGCCTAGTGTATGTGAAAGAACAACGAATTGAAGAGTACAAGACCTTAGATTGACTTACCTATACTGAGGCTTGTCGAAAGTATGACCAGCTCCATCCCGTGCCTATAACGACTACTTTTGCTTCAGTTACATCCATTCCCCCTCCTACCCTCTCCTCTTCCCAGCCCCTCCCCCTTCGCCCCACACCTTTGTCCTCACTCTCCATCTCCCACTCCCCTTCCACCACCTCATCAGTACCCATACCCTTTGCTTCGGGTGCTGCTCCCCCTTCCCCACCGGAGAAGCACTCTCCTCCTTCGGCGGCCGCCGGTGCTGGAGCTCCTTCCCGGGACTCCTCTTCCCGGCACCCCTCTTAAAGGCAATCTGCAGCTCCACATCAGCCCCATGATCCCGGCCGGTGGACGCCAAGATTGCTGGGTGTAATCCCGTGCCCGACCTCACTGCAGTCTGCCCTTCTCTTCCTTCACAAGAGAAGAAGCAGAAACACATGAACAAGGGCAAGGCCCCTCCCGTACCCCTTGAGGTGCCACCTTCCTCTCCTCTGGCCAATGAACCAACTGAATCTGATCCCACCTATATGGACATTACCCCATCCTTATCGATGACAGATAGCGACTCGGCGGTGTGACTGGCTCCGGTCCATTCGCTTGCCCTTTGGACACCAGCTTGAGAATTCTCCAGTGGAATTGTAATAGATATTTGTGTCACCTCCCTGAGTTGCAACACCTTCTTTCCTCCTACTCTGCTGCTTGTATTGCTCTCCAGGAGACCCATTTTGTCACCCACACTTTGTGGGTTCCACACTTTCTGTCGGAACCAAATTGGCCCCTTGCGGGCTTCTGGTTGTGTTTGTACCTTGGTCCCTAAGGACAGTGTTAGTAAATGGGTTCCCCTCCATACCATTCTGGAAGCAATTGCTGTCAGGGTCCATATGGCCACTCCAATCACAATCTGTAATCTCTACCTCCCGCCTGGCAGGCCGCCCACATCCCTTGCCCTGACCACCCTTCTTCAACAACTGCCTTCTGCCTTCTTGCTTCTAGGGGATTTTAATGCCCACAACCCTCTTTGGGGTAGTCACAGGACTACTGCCCTGGGCAGGACAGTTGAAATGTTCTGGCAGGACTTGACCTCTGTCTACTAAACACCGCCACTCCCACACACTTTAGTGTGGCGTGCGGCACTTTCTCTGCCATTGACCTCTCCATCTGCAGTCCCGGCCTTGTTCCCTCCATTCAATGAGGTGTCCACGATGACTTATCTGACAGCGATCATTACCAGATTGTTTTGACCTTTCTTCAGTGTATCTCGCTCTGTCACCCTCCCAGGTGGGCCTTCTCTAAAGCCAATTGGGGTGCCTTCTCCTCTGCTACCATCCCCCCTGTACTACCACATAGCAGTATTTATGAGTCTACACAGACTTTGACTGCTGCCATTCTTTCCGCAGCTGTTTCAGCCATACCTTCTTCCTCAGGTTCATTCCTTTCAGAAGATGATCCCTTGGTGGACCCCAGAAATTGCTGTGGCCATAAAAGACCGATGCCGTGCTCTTCAACACTTCAAGTGGCACCCTTCTACTGCTATTCTTCTGGTCTTTAAACGACTCCGCACCTGGGCCCACTACCTACTCAAATTTCAGAAACAGATTTGCTGGAAACGATATGTGGCTGCCATAAGACCGCACACCTCCTCTTCACAAGTCTGGGCGAACCTCGGGCAAATTTTTGGCCATCGTCCTCCCACCGGTGTTGAAGGAATTTCTGTACGTGGTGTTGTCCTTACCCATCCGGACTTTGTCGCAGAACATTTCGCTCAACACTTTGCCCAAGCCTCTGCATCTACTTACACCTATGTGAGACACACGTTCCACTTCCTGAAAGAGCGCTCGGAATGACTGCCTTTGTCTTTCATTTCTCGCTGCTTGGAGCCTTATAATGCGCCATTTAGTGAGAGGGAATTCACCTATGCTCTCACCCTTTGTCCCGACATGGCTCCTGGACCAGATTGGATACATGTCCAAAAGGTCCAACACTTATTGGTGACTGGCCACTGTCGTATACTGACCCTTTTCAACTGTCTGTGGAGTGAGGGGGTATTTCCTACCCAGTGGCAGGAAAGCACTGTTATTCCGGTTTTGAGGCCTGGGAAGCCACCTCTTCAGTTGGATAACTACTGTCCAATTAGCCTTACCAACACCCTCTGCAAGCTCTTTGAATGCCTGGTGAGTCAGCGGCTGTTTCGGATCTTTGAATCCCACGACCTTTTGTCATCGATTCAAGGTGGTTTTCGCTGTGGCCACTCTATGGTTTATAACTTTGTCCACCTGGAGTCTGCTATCCGGTCTGCTTTTGCCCATCGGCGGCACCTCATTGCAGTCTTCTTTAACTTGAATAAAGCCTACGACACCACCTGGCACCACCACATCCTCACCACCCTACATGAATGGGACCTTCGTGGCACTCTGCCCATTTTTATCTGTAACTTTCTCTTTTGTCGTGCTTTCCGGGTCAAAGTTGGTTCCTACAGCACTTCCCATCGGCAAGAAAATGAGGTACCACAGGGTTCCATGCTGAACGTCCCTCTCTTTCTCATAGCCATTAATGGACTGGTGGCAGCTGCTGGGACGACAGTGTCCCCCTCTTTGTACGCTGAAAATTTTTGTATATATGTCACTTCCTCCGCCATGGGCGCTGCAGAACAACGTCTACGGGGGGGGGGGGGCAATCTACTGGGCGCAATCTTGGGCTCTCTCCCATGGTTTTCAGTTTTCGGTAGCCAAGTTGTGTGTCACGCATTTCTGTCGTCACCACACAGTCCATTCCCATACGGAGCTGTTCCTCGATGGCCAATCCTGGGGTGCAGACTGCTCTATTCTATTGCGATTGTACAAAGCACTGATCCAGTCTCATTTAGCTTATGGGAGTCCTGTCTATGGTTCTGCGTCACCTTCGACATTGCAGATACTAGACCCCATCCACCATCGTGGGGTACGACTTGCGACTGGTGCCTTCTGGACTAGCCCTGTGATTAGCCCTCTCACAGAGGTGGGGATTCCACTGCTGTGAGTTTTGCACCAACAACAGCTGATGTCTTATGGGCTCCGCATTTGCTGCACCCCAAAGCACCCTAATTATGGTCTCCTTTATCCAAATACGATGTGGGCTTACCATGGATGCCGCATTCAGTCGCCTTTTTTTAGTTCCAGCTCTTCCCTTTACCGCCTCTTTTCTCTGCTCGCGCACGTACCCCTCCGTGGTGTGTCTCTCGGCCACAGCTTTATCTTGATCTCTCCATCAATTCAAAGGATTCCGTCCATCTGGAGGCTCTTCAACTGCAGTTCTACAGTCTCCTCAGTTCATTCCCGGGTTCAGAAGTGATTTCTAGTGATGGCTCCATGGTTGCTGGTCACACTAGTTACGCTTACACCTTTGCGAGACACACGGAACTTAGTTCCTTACCAGATGGCTTAGTGTTTTTACTGCAGAATTGGTAGCCATCTTGCACGCACTGGACTGTGTCCACTTCTGATCAGGACTGTCCTTCGCTATCTGTAGCGACTCCTTGAGCAGTTTGCAAGCTATCGTCCAGTGCTTCCCTCGCCACCCGTTGGTCATAGCTGTCCAGGACTCTCTTTCTCTCCCTGATCAACGTGGATATTCAGTGGTTTTTATTTGGACCCCAGGCCATGTTGGGATCCCTGGCAATGAACTTGCTGATCGACTGGCGTAATTGGCTACTAACAGGCCTTCTCTTGCTATTGTCATTCCAGAAATAGACCTACGCTAGGCATTGTGGCTCCAGGTTTTGGGACTTTGGAATGCAGAATGGCACACTCTTTCTTCGCTGAACAAGCTCAGGGCGATAAAGGATTCTACAACTATGTGGCGGTCCTCCTTATAGGCCTCTCGTAAGGCCTCTGTCGTCCTTTGCTGGCTCCACATCGGCCATACTTGGATGACTCACAGTTATTTCCTCCATCATGAGGACCCCCTCTTTGTCGTCGTGGATCGCTGTTGGCTATGGTTCACCTCTTACTGCATTGTCCCAACTTAACTGCCCTGTAATGGACTATTAGCTTTCCTGACTCGCACCCCTGGCATTAGCTGACAGTGCCTCAGCGGCTGATCTCATTTTACGGTTTCTTTGTGATGAGGGTTTTTATTGCGTTATTTGAGGGTGGGACCTTCAACCTTATTGGTGGGTGGAGGGGAAGGCAGGCCATCTTGTTCCCCCCTTCACCCCGATTGGACTGGCTTCGACTGGGCCTGGTGGTTCACCCCCGCCCTCTGCCTTCCCACTCATTTCCTTATGGGGTCTGTTTTATCTTGAGTGTCTATCTTGTCTACCTGTGCTTCTTCCTTTATGCTCCTGTCGTTTGTCACTTTCTTTCCCTCCTCTGTTCTTCTGCCTTCTTCCTTCCTTCTCTGTCAATCGTTTGTAATTTTATGTCCATTGTAGTTCCCTCTTATAGTGTGAGATTTTATCAGTTTTAGTTATACCAAGGTCGTAGGGACTGATGACCGCATTGTGTGGTCCCTTCTCCAATTCAACCAACCAATCAACCAAATTCTGGCCGCATGTAACACGAAGATACAAATTGAATTTAATGTGTAATATCTATTGAAAAGCATATAAACTAAATAAAAAAAGTAAATTATATTATGGAATCAGAACCTAGAAAACTGAGAGGGCCCTTACCAGATAAGCAAAAGAAATTGGTGATTGATGGGCTCTGTTACAGATATATGCCAGGATATCAAAACTTGCCTACAAACAAGATGCCGAACATGAGTTTGGTTGTTAACAAACAGACTTTAGAGGCTTAATTCATGTAAGAAAGAATAGATTTTCTAGATTACAGTCTTTCTGGAATAGTTTAGAACTATTTTCTGTTTCCTGGTTAGAGAGATTCCTTACATTGTTGAGTCATGGTCAGAAAAATTTCTTTCTGGAATAATGTGTTTACCACTGTGTTTCAGATTTGTTTCCTTTTTTACTGATAAAAGTTCTATTATTATTGTTGTTATTATCTAGCCAGCCATGTGTGTTGTTGTTGCTATGTAACTGATCCATTTCTAAGGTTGGAAGGAGGCAAAGGTATACCATTTCTGCAGGAGGCATACTTAATAAAGAACTGCTGTTTGTAACCCAACATTCTGACCATTAACAACCACTCTACATTTTATAGAGAATTTGTTGTGAATTGGAACAGCATTGTTGATTGCACTAGCTTACATTCATTATAACTTGTAACTGCTTTTTCAGGTGCCTGTTGCTTCATGGTTTGATGACATGACTGATTCTGAGCTTCTGGATCTGATACCATTTTTTGAGAAGCTTAGCAAAGTGGATAATGTGTACACAGTTCTCTGCAATTCAAACCATCCATATAACACAACAGCACCATCCACAGTACCATCACCGTTGTCAAATCAGCAGCAACAGCAGCAGCAGCAGCAGCAACAGCAACAATTACACAGCCTTCAAGTGAACAATCATACACAATTGAATGTGGGCTCGTAGCCAAGCTTGTATGTTAACTTTGTTTTAGTCGATCAGTGTGAACCTGTTGGTGTTAAGACAAGGCAGAAGCTGGGACCTGAAGTTAAAGGCCATGCTGTTAATCGTTAAAAGTGTGTAACTGTGAGTGCGAGTGAGATGTGTCAGAATCGTTTGAAATTGTGTTATTTGTGGTCACGGAAACCACATGTTACAAATGAAATTTGCTTCATCCTTTTTGAGAAAGTGCAGGACTTTGATTTCCATGCAAAACTATTGCATGAATCAACTGTAACACTTCACTTTTGATGCCTGTTGCAAGAGAGCAAGTGTAAATATTTTATAAAAAGAAATTCAGAAATTTTATCCAACAGTCCAAGTGCCAATATTGCCTTCTGAAAAGATTAATTGTTCCTCGTTGGCAAGGAAAGAAATTATTCAGCAGGTCATGTTGTGTATACATGTAAGTGTGCCCATGTGTTTCTGTGTGTGTATGTGTGTGTGTATTCTCGGTCCAAATCCCTCAACAAAGTCAACTCCCAGTTATTTTTGCTGACAAGAATAGTTTTTTATAATGGAATCTGTTTCCCCAGATTATATTACAAACAATTTTGATAAGGCAGAATGAAACCCTGTGCAATTTTTGTAACCAGTCAAAGGATCTTGTATAATCTATTGTCATATTTGCTTGTTACATTTAGTATGATTTTACTCTGACTAGTGAAAGATTTTATGTACGACTAAAAAATTATATATATATACACATATATTTATGGCACTAATCAGCCACTGTAATAAATTAATTTTGGAATGAGTTACCTGCTGTACAGAGTAAATTTGACAAAGATTGAAGAAATAATTTGGTGTTACAGTTTTTAACAATACAAACAGTCCTGAAGCAAGCAGTTACTTCACATATTTTAATGCTCAGGAAAGTTTGGTGCTACTTTCTTTTTTTATGTAACATTATTCAGGTACACACAATGCCGAGAAAGAACATAAGTTTATGGGAATTAGAATTTGCAACCAAAAGAACAATCATAAATATGAGTTATTAGCCCTCCTCTCCATCTTTTACTTGCCTACCTTCAAGCAAGTAAAGCAAAATTGCTTTTTAAAAAAGCAGTTACTTATAGGACGCCATTGAATGAATAAAGAAAATGGAGTTGATAAAATGATGGTAGATCTGTAATTTGAGCTGTTAAATTTGATGTACTGTGGTTATTTGCCACACACCTATTATAAGTATGTGACTTTGCTAATCTCTATAGTGGCCTTATACAAGCATGCCAGCATATTGTGTTGGCATGTTTGGATGTGTGATTTCGCATATCTTTGGCGATATTTACACAGCTTTTATCTTTATTATAATTTTTTACTCTGACTATTTATATATGTATAAAAGAGAGTAACCAAGTAACCTGTTCATGGATTTCAGTATTTACCCTTCTGGTGGTGGTTGCCAATATTTACTGTGGCAGGGCAACTCTGATTTTAGTTCAACTCTTGCAGTACAAATGAGCATCACAATATCAGTCTGTACCAATGATTGGTTTTACTTAATTGATGTATGTATCATCCAGGGGGGGGGGGGGTTGTTTATGTGCTACATGAATTGTTGGTTAAGAAATTGAAGTTTTGTTTTATTTTTGTAAAGTTTATTGTGTACTCATTATGAATCATACTTAAGATATTTTGCAACAAATAAACTGAAATGTGCTTTTTGTTTTTCCTTGTGAATGATGAAAGTACCTTGTTTTATTTAATTTGTAGTTGATCAGTGTGTACATAATTAAAATGTAATATTCTACCCATTTGCTTGTCTTCCTAAGTTTTATTGCTTATTTGTTAAAGAGATTGTACTTAGACCTTAGATTTGACACATTATAAATTTGTGAAACTGGCTGGTTTTAAAAGTTGGTTCGGTGCTATCTATAACTGAATGTGATAAAAGTAAATAAATCTGTTCAGAAGACCATTATTTATGGAAAGTGCTGTATCTTTCTTTTAATTACTTGTTATAGACTTTATTTAAAGACATACCACAATAAAGAAAGTTGTGCCTTCACATTTTATTAGCTTCTTGGACAGTTGATTGTCATTTTGTGTATCCATAAAAGTTGAATTATTGCCCAATTTCCTTGGTTACTGTATGTGTACATAATTTCAAGCAGATTAGCAAAAACAATTTAAATAATATACTAATTTTTATTCCTGGCTCCCAACATACACTGACACTACACAAATTGGTATCTGACACTGGTTTGTTCAAAGACCATTTATTTACATACACGAAAGTAGTAATTATTCAGTTTCATTTCCTGCATATCAGAATTCAGAACCTTTTCAACATCTCTTAATTGTGCTAAGTTAAACAGCAACAGAGATATAAACTAAGTAATCCTTTGGTCAATGAGTGTTATAATGTGATTCTAAATAAGTTTCTGAAAAAAATATTAGTATTTTATTTATTTGTAGGCTTTTAGCAGTGCTTAGTACGGCAAGTACGTGGTGGCTTGTATAGAATTACAGCTTTGTTGATGATTGCAAACTCAAATGGTGAGCTTAGAATTCCTCTCATCATTGTAATAGCTTTCTTTTGCGACTTTGAGCATTTCTTGGTAATTGGTTAACACTTGTTAGCTCCATTCAAATTACACATTGATGCCAGTTGATAACAGAAGATATAAATTTACAACTATCTTGGTGTGACTTTTCACAAGGAACTCTAGTATCTCTTGAGGCTAAATTAAAACAGCAGATAGCATAAGTGGAATTGATGAGCCAAATCACGAAGGACAAGTTGGCACAACTGTAAAGATACTGAACTCTTGTTCAGGAGTAGTAGTATTCAAACCCTAAATGGATCATCCATTTTTAGATTTTCCATGGTTTTTCCAAGTCACTTAAATGTCAGGATGCATCCTTTTAAAATGGCCATGTGAGGTTTCCTGTCCATAATCTTGTCTAATCTGAGCTTGTGTTCGATGTCTGAAGACCTCATTGTTGATGAGGCGTTAAACTTTCTGCTTCCTTCTTCCATTTACAATCAAGTAATATCATACTTTTCCAGATAACAGAAGTGAGCATTCATAAGGTTAAATGTTATCTCTGAAAATTATCCTGTTTTTCGATTTGTCAGTGTCTACATTTACGTTGGTATCATTGTATTTCGCCGTGTGTATCATTACATCTCGTGCAAAAAATTAGTTTTGAATGTAAACTCATTCCCTGGCACCACGCTTGGATAAATGACGAGTTTTTGCTGAACTTCAGTGGTAAACATTGCCATTTTTACTGTATGTCTTGCAGTAGCACATAGTGCACAAATAGATTTATATTATGTGTTGAGCATGTGTGTATTTTGCCACACAAAGATGGTATGAGGATGCATGAATTTTTATTTAGGCTAACTGTGAAGTAAAATAAGAGTTTCATTTCATTTACCATTAATTCTACATGCGTTGTGGCATATTGTACTTGCATTCTTCAGTTTTAGTTTATCCATAATTGCACTATGTGTGACATTTATGATGCTTTGTCATTAAGCATCATTATTTTTCTTTAGGTAACTAAGAACTGTTCTTTTTCAATCAGAAAGTACCTCCAGTGAGTTCCAGGAATTACTCTAATTGTTTCCTGAGATAGTTTGATAAGTAGGGATATTCCTTCTAATCCATACAAAATCATTATTGTGCTGCAGAGGGTCTGGTGCCGAGTTTGATCCCAGTATTTTATGTAGCAATGCAGAAAATTATTGAAAAATGTGAATAATGTTACACAGTTAACTATCACAGTGTCTGTAAATAAATATTTTCAGGGATGCATACTTCCTCTATACAGGAACACTACATTGACATTCTACTGGTTGTTCTGAGTGTGTAGCACAGAATACATTTGGTACCACCACGGTGTATCTCCCTTTCTCTTCCATTCACAAGTAGTTCTTGAGCAAGAGGACCATTGGTAAGCCTCTGCATGATCATGAGTTTGTTATCTTCCACTCATCTAATGCAGTTGGTCTCTTTTGTGAGTTTTGTATTTTTAAAGGTCAATGTATGGTTCATGATGTGAAATATGAGATGATGCAGAATTTTCTCTAAGAGCTAGGGAATTGTTTTTTTGCTGGTTCCAAAACAGACAGGACATTGAATGCATAAGAAATATACATACATAATGATATTTGTTATTCATTTAGTCACCTTTCATCAGAATACATAGAATATTAAAAGGAATTTGTCAAAAATTTATCATTGAATGTCTGAACTACCTCTAAACACACATTTCAGATGTATAGTACTTACGTTTTTATAAATAAAGATTTCTAGTGGGAAATTCCTGACAATTTCGTGTATGAATAGTTATTCTATTCACTTAATCTTCATTCCATTTACGTCATCCAGACTGAGTCATGTAATCTTCACAGTTCCTTGAATTGTTATGAACGTTCAAAACCTACGTTGTTGTGTTTATTATTTGTAACTTTGAGGGGTATCAAAAATAGAAGAGAAATAAATGGTTGTGTAATCAGTGGGAATACCCCAAAAAAAAAAAAAAATGCTTTACTGAACTCATTACACTGCATATTTTAATGCTCCAAACTGAAAGGCTGGTATTTCCACCACCTTTGTCACTTTCAAGTTTTGATCATTGATGCATTGTTGAATCAGTCAACTATTTTAGGACAATTTTTTGTCATATTCCGATAGTTTGTAATTTTGGAAAAAAAGCATGAGGAAATTATTTCACCAAATGGTGACTGAATATGCAGCTTTGGATATATGAGACAATGGGAAAATTTGCACATGAAGTATTAATAAAAGCTTGCACTCACTTGAGTCTTACCAAATTATATGTCTTGTGTTCTTTATTGTACTGCTATAATCACTTAAATGATCAGATTCCATTGCCAAACATTATTAAAGTAGACACATCATTTTTGTTTTTAATGGAAATTTCTAGTCAAGATAACTGCAAAGTAAGAGACCCACTTGGAGGAGGAGTCTTAAGCTTAAAGGTTTTCTGGATTTTCTTCAGATCTGTAATGCTGCTGATCTTGTAGAATTTTGTTTGTGTCTTTGCTGTAACATTTTTCCATCAATAATGGTCTCCGCTTTGTATTTTACTGACTTTTGTAACAGTGGCCTAATTTTTAGTGCATTGGGAAATTTAACACACTATTAATTTTCTCCATTGCCAAGGCATGTGTTTTATTTATGATGGAAATGTTTTACAAAGCTGAAGAGTGTGCCGAACCAGCATTTGTCCTTGTTTAGTTTTTAATCTTAGAAAAATAATAAAACTAAAATAAATCATCCACACACGTAGGTAATACTCTGAGAAAGATTCAATGTTACATATAAGGTTAACTAAAAAATACATGGTGCAGGAGTAAAATCAGTAGGTGCTTCCATTTGAGCTTGTGTGGAGGAAAATTGCTCAAGGTAATTTTTTTTTAAAAAAAATGAAGTTTTATCCTGGAAATATTCATGGACTGTAATTCTACTGCATGCAGTTTATTGCCACATAACATAGGTACAGGTGGGTTTTGCTAGAATTAATACTGTTGGAACTAATCCCTTTTTTTATATACTCACCTCTGATATTGAAATGTTGACTATTGTATTATACCAAGAAGAAAAATATTGTACAGAAGTTTTGTATGATTTTCACAAAGAAAAAACTGGGAAATGATCAGAATGCCTTTCATCTGTAAATAAATGTACTTCCTGTTTAAAAAGTGGTGTGGTTTCTTTCTCTTTGTTTTATCTGTTTAAGTTGTGATTGTTATATCAATCACTGTTTGTTGAAACTGAATGTTTCATTGCAACAGATTTCTTTGAATCTGTAGAGCATAACTTAAGATGCAGGGGAACTGGTCGCTTCACACCAGTGTAAGGAGAAAGAACAGAAGTCAATCTCCAGTAACAGAATGTGACCCAGACTATAATATAACCCTGTGAGGGAACAACAAACTTAACAGTACTTACCTTCAGGAGGCCAATATTGCAGACAAATTTAAAAATGAAAAAAACTGTTCCTAGCATTTGAAAAGATAAGTTCCCCAGGGAGGAAATGGGGATGGTTTGTGGAAAGTAAGGAGGGGCAGATCACTACAATCCCAGATAGAGAGTAGCCCACCTGTTGTGAGCACCTATCCCTCTTACTGCCCTGAGGAAGAAACTAATAATTCTGATAGCAAGGAATAGTCTGTCTTACTTTTAAACTTATTGGTCAGCAGTATTTCACCTCCTGAAAGTAAGTACTAGCCATTTGTTCTGTCTCTTGTAGTTTTATATAGATTACACATTTTGAGTCTATAAATTCACTTGAAAATCAAATCATTTCAATGAACACATGCCAAAAAGTCTTCAATTTGAACCGTCTAAATATTATAATATTTTCAGCTTTGTTCTCAAGACAGCCATATTGATGTTTTTATAGAGAACTAACACTAGAGTAAATTATCAAATAGTCCATGGGTGTATGCCAGTTCATAGTGTCCAGTGGGTACAATATTTTGGCACTCAGTCATCTTGCTATTATCAAATATGCTGACTAACTGGGCTCTTGGTGGTGCACTGTCGACGTATGTCTCCTCACCCTGTGAGCAATTCTGTGCACGGCATGTGCTTGAAGGCACGTGTCAGCAGCTGAGGAGGCAATCACTTTGGCATCTGTTCGGTGATGCCTGGCAAGGCACTTCAGTTTTTGCCACTAGTGTGCTAGTGTACGAATGCGTACTGAAAAAGGATTAGTAAGAAGTGACTTTTGGCAATCCAATAAAACGCACAGATTATTGGGGAGATCTAAGAAGACCTCAGATTATGGAAGGCCAGTGTGCACCTGATTCTGTGTCGAGACATATATTGGACAAGCAGTGTGCACCGTCTGAGATTTCTGCTGGGAACACCAGCAGCACATTCGACTGATGTATCCTAACAAATCAGTGGTCGCAGAGCTTTTAGCACAAACTTCCAAATACTGGAACAGCATAGTTAGAGGGGCCATTGAAATATGCATCAGGGACAGCCTCATCAACCAGGACAATGGCTATAATCCAAGCTAGGCTTGGGAACAATCACTGGGTCTAATTGAGAAGACATTCAGCAAACAACACCATTCTGGCAAAAAGACAGGAGGAGCAACTAGACCCTGACTACTGCAACTGGGCACCCTACTAGGTGTTGCCAGCTACAAACACCGAATGATCACCTCCTCGGCCACCAGTGCATGGACCACGTACAGAACAGCTCCTGGGGAAAGAGGATAAAAAATTGGTTGTACAACTCCCTGGAGAGCAGTTCATCAGCACATCTGATGATGGCGACATGTCTGATCGCCAAAAAATTGTGTGCACTGTGAACCAGCAGCACACCTGTGAACTGTTTGATCAACAAATATGCAGAGAAAGCGAATCACATAATTAGAATGAATACTTTATTTGTAATCATTGGACACTTAATATTCACAATTAATATCCAACACTTAATAGGATTACAAAGTTGTTATATTTCATTTTAAAGCTGTACTAAATTAACTATGCAGTGTCTCAGCGATAGCTGGCCATTTCCCATTTGAGTAAAACAGCACAGTAGGATTCAGTGAACAGCATATTTATCCGGGTTTCAGTTTGAGTTGTTTTCTTCACACTGGATGGATCAGTGTGAACAATAACAGGAGCTGAACTTATCCTGCTAAACATCTGACATACTAAATAACTACACCAAGTGTCTGATATGCAGTTTGTATCCTGAGTTAAAGCCTCAAATAACTTGGAATTTGTATTCTCATTTCCCAGTACATTTACTCTTTTATGGTATGTTTTGTTAATAACAGAAATTAGTCTCAGCTAAACTGTGATTTACACCATAACAATGCAAGACACAAAAATAATTTTCATGTAGACTTTGCCTCATTTAGGCCAAATGCAAACATTTTCAACAGTCTCCCAACAGACCCAAAGCAATTACTAGGAATTCCTAACACTTTCAAAGAAAAATTTGGAAAAAAAATGTTCAACTAGCTGGTCATACAATTTATCTAGAGTCAAGGATTGAAGATTCCTGTAAGCAGTACAGTAAATAGTAAACCTCATTGTAATTTGATAATGGTGTAGGTAACTGTTCTCTTTTGTAAATATTAACATGGCTGAGTTAAACTAGCAATAGCTATTTAATATAACAGAATAAGAAGCAACTTTTTGGAAAATACTTGCTTTCCTTCTGATTTTGACATCTTACACAAAATTAGTGTAGTTTGTACTCTAATGTCCTGAACAAAGTCTCAGGGGATATCAGAGGAAACAAGCTCTGCCCACAGGCTCCCAGTATGTAGAAGCAGAGGGGGAAGAGGCAGTGCAGAGGAAAGGAGCTCCACTTTTGTCATACTGTGCTATCACTATTCATGTGCTTATTAGTTTGGCATGGCAATCAGTAACAGCTGCAGTACACGTGGGTATTGTACTGTTGATTGCCAATGGCAGCAGCTGGACACAAAACATTCATGGGCTGAAAGTCAGCCGACTATTGTTAATCCAGAACTAGGATGCTCTGTTTCAAGACATTATGAACAAATAATATAATTCAATTTAGTGATAGTTTATTGTTGATACAGAAGTGCGAAAGTAATCCCATTATTAAAAAAGAGAGTTATTGATCATTGAAAATTAGAGGGACCAGCCTGCTGAAATTTGCATAAAATTATATGCCAATATTTTGAGTAGTAGGCTGAAAATGATATTTGAATGTCTTTTAAGTCAAATAATGGAAAAAGTGAAGGTAACAACTCACCATATAGTTGAAGAATTGATTTGCCAGTAGGCACATAAACAACACTGAAAATTTACAGATCACTTGGTAAGTGGGGTAACCACAGCTGTAGTAATCCATTTGAATAAACAAATAATTGCAACAACTGCCATGAAAAACTTTATTGTTCCCCTATTGGTTCACAGATAATTTTGTGACTTTAAATGCACATCCTCATATGCTAAACAAGATGCAAAAAACTTCTTGTTAGCCTTCATAGGGTAAACTAGAATGTCTCATATCTTTTTTCTGATCATAGCATAAAAAATACACTCATCAAAAACCTGGCAGTGGACTCGATGTGAGATTTAACACAGAACAACCACAGTACTTGAACCTATTGAAATTGTAAAGAAATTTTAGGCACAAATAATTGAGAACCCATTCTAAGAACTTCTAATAATAAACAGTGCTTATAAAAGCACTGCTGAGAGGACTTATACGGAGTCACCCGGCCTTACAGTATAGGATGTACTGACAGCGTAGGAGTAATACACAGTAAACTGCCTGGTTGTGCATGCACAATGAGATGTGCCTGGGAAAGCCAAGACATAACCACAATAGCAGTAAGACATGGTACGATGTCAGTATAAACTAAATTAAAATTGAAATTAAAAATATCTGCCAGCAAGGATGATATGAGGGGCATCTGTACAATAAAACATTTACAAAAAATTAAAATCCTGTAAGTTCCCCTAATATTAGTGGTATGCTGTGTAGGCACATTAATATTTACACTGATTCATTTCTCCTGAAAAAATAAAAAGCAGGGTAACATACAGGGGATAGGCAAAGTAATGTCAACACCAGTACGATGGTTGTGTTAGTGTACGACAGTCTTTGTCATTTAGTTTTGATTTGCCCCACTATTACATTTACACAATGATGTCTTTCCGTGTTACGTGTAGGTCGTCATGACTGTTGAAACAGTTGCTCTTGAAACATTCAGTAAGTTGGCTGTCTTGGTTACTGATGCTCCAGCTAATGAGACCCCCACGATCTGCCCTCTGTGGAACTCTGTTAGGTCTTTCATTGCACATTGTCCTTGGCCTCTGAATGCAAATACAAAAAGTGCACTACTCGTAAACAACCTGCACTGATGCCTAGTCCATACTGAACATGCTGAGTCCAGCGTGACACTTGCCTTACCTGTGTTGTTGGCCATCAAACACAACCATCCCATTACTATGACTGTTCACATTATTTTGCCTATCCTCTGTATGTCTACTATTAGTGAAGTGGTATTAATGGTAGAAATTGCCTCATAATAAAATGAGACTAAAATAAAAATAAAGTAAAAGGATTGTGTGCAGCCCAAGGGCCCGTAAAAGACAAAATTGCAGTTGTGTTTACAACTGGGTATTATAAAATACATGGAGACTAATCATACACTGTTTTCAATGGGGCTGTTACATACAAGAAATTGTGGGAATAAAAAGAATTAAAAGTTACAAAAATCACTCATTAACAAGGGATAGGCAGATACTAAGTAGGTTTCTGAGAACAGTGGGGGAATGCATAGCCAAGGTGAGAAACTTATGTGCAGGTACCTATGGCTTCTAGTACCAGTTGTCCTAGAGCAACAAAGGAGCAGGTGGAATGAAAATATGGAGTGTTTCACCTAAGAATCATGACCCAGTATCTAAATGATAGACCAATGTAGAAGAAAGAAAAGGTGACCTTCATGTAATGGTCAGATATCATTTGCGTGTCTCCCTTGAAGATAATTCAAATTAGTTAACAGAATGTGGTGGCGTGATTCCAGTTGTCCATTGAGGGTGGATTCTGGATTTGTTTATAGTGATTGTATTGTTTCTACCCTTTCCAAGATACTAAATAAATGTCCATTAGGCTCCTAATGCAAGATTTTCAAGTTTTTAGAAATTTTGTTAATGGAATGTCTTTCACTATGGAGATGGGCACTCAGTGCTTTTCTAGAGTTTGTCTTTTCAGTATGTCCCTTAAACCGGACCTTAAAGCTTCTTCCCATTTGTCTGATATGTGTTACAGGGCACAAACCACAATGTGTATTATATACAGCTGTGCCCTTAAAAGGGTCGGTTTTCACTGTCTCTTTATGCCTAATAGAAACCCCAACATTACGAGGTATGAAGAAGGCAGATATTATATTCTTAATGTGGAGAGCCCTACCAATTCACACAAGAAAACACATGTACAGAATCCTACTACAATATGCACTGAAGTGACAAAAGTCATGGGATACCTCCTAACATTGTACCAGACCTTCTTTTGCTCGGCTTAGTGCAGCAACTTGACGTGGCATGGGTTCAACTAGTCATTGTAAATCCCTTGCAGATATAATGAGGCTGCCTCTATACTATCCATAATTGCGAAAGCGTTGCCTGTGCAGCATGTTATGCATGAACTGATCTCTCGATTATGTCCCATGAATGTTTGATGCGATTGGGATTTGTGTTGGGTGATCTGGGTGGCCAAATCATTCAGCTGAACTATCCAGAATGTTCTTCAAATCAGTGGTGAACAATTGTGCTCTGGTGACATGACATCATTATTTGGGAACATGAAGTCCATGAATGGCTGTAAATGGTCTCCAAGCAGCCTAAGATAACCATTTACAGTCAATAATCAGTTCAGTCAGACCAGAGGGCCCAGTCCATTCCATGTAAACAAAGCCCACCGATTATGGAGCCACTGTCAGGATACACAGTGCCTTGTTGGCAACATGGGTCCATGGCTTCATGGGGTCTGCACTGCACTCAAACCCTACCATCAGCTCTTACCAACTGCAGTCGTGATACATCTGACCAGACTATGGTTTTCCTGTAGTACGGTCCAGCCAATATGGTCAAGACCCCAACAGAGGTGCTACACGCAATATCGTGCTATTGGCAAAGGCACTCGCATTGGTTGTCTGCTACCATAGCCCATTAATGCCAAATTTTGTTGACGTCCCACATTGATTTCTGTGGTCATTTCATGCAGTGTTGCTTATCTGTTAGCACTGACAGCTCTATGCAAATGCTGCTGCTCTTGATCATTTAGTGAAGGCCGTCAGTCACTGTATTGTCCACGGAGAGAGGTAATGCTTTAAATTGTTATTCTGGGCACACTCTTGACACTGTAGATCTCAGAATATTGAATTCTCTAACGATTTCTGAAATGGACTGTCTCATGTGTCTAACTCCGATTATCACCCCACTTTCAAACCTTGTTAATTTCCGTCATGCAGCCATAATCACATTGGAAACATTCTCTCATGAATCACTTGAGTGGAAACGACAGCTCTGCCAATACTGCCCTTTTATTGTGATACTGCCACCATTTGTATATGCGCATTTCGCTGTCCCATGATTTTTGTCGTCTCACTGTACGTTTTTCATTCTGCCCTTCTGCTGGTCTTAATGTAATTAACTGATCAGGACTGGCATGGGGGACAATATTACCAGATTTCATCCTCTTCCAAATGATTCCCTTACTTATATTATTGACAAAATCTGCATTATAGCCATTAGTATAGTCTATGCACTGGTTCATTTCAAATCTTTGTTAAAAGCCTCTTGGCTAAGTGGGGTGCTGTGCAGCCTGTGATGCATTGATCTAAAGGTGGCCATCTTATAGGAGTGTCATGTTGCAAATTATTATGTTTAATCGAATTTGTTATAGTCTGCTTTCTGTATAAATTATATTCAGTGTCAACATCATCCAACTTTATGAGCAGATCAAGATAAGGAAATTCCCTTGACAGTTATCCTGTTTGTGAATTGGATGTTAGTATGCTGCTTATTTAAATCTTCAACAAAAGTTACACAATCATTATTATTCCCCCTCATAATCTTGGAGCTTCTATTACGCATAAACAGACAGTGAAAACTGATCCCTTTAAAGGCAGTGTTGTATACACAAAGGAATATATTGTGATTCTTGTCCTGTAGCATACATCAGGCAAACAGGGAGAAGCTTTAAGGTCTCGTTTAAAGAACATACCAAAAAGACGAACTCTACAACAGCTCTGCATGAAGATCTCCACACTTAAAGATATTCCATTACTGACATTTCTAAGAATTTGAAAATCTTGCACACTCCGATAGCTAATTTTGATTATCTACAAGGGAGACACACGAATAATATCTATCTGTTACATGATCACCTGCTCTTTCTTGTACACTGATCTATCATTTAGATCCTGGTTTATGGTTCATGGTTCTTGCGTTAAACAGTTCATATTTTTGCTTCCCCTGGTTCTTTCTTGCTCTAATACAATTTTTATTAGTGGCCAGGCATCTACACATTGGTTTCCCACCTTCACTATGCCTTCCCCCAATGTTGTCAGTACCTCTTAGGGTACATAAACTGTTTTTCATAGTTCATAATGTTTACTATTTTTGTATCTAGCTATCCTTCCTTGTTAATTAGCAACTTTTGTAACTTTTATTCTTTTAATTCTCACTGATCTCTTGCACGTGGCGGCCCCATTCAAAAGAGTGTATGGCTCATTTCTGTATATCTAATTATTCTCAGTGGTTAACTCAACTGGAATTTTGTCTTTTATGGACATTTGGACTGTACACAGTCATGTTATTTTATTTTTATTTTGTTCTCATTTTATTAGGAGACAATTTCTACCAGTAAGATGTCTTCATTAAGAGTAGGCATATGTTCCCTTGCTATTTATTTTTTTGTGAAGAAGTAAGTTACTGCAAATATTGATCTGTCTACACAGTGTTCCACTAGTGTTAGGGGAACTTACATGATTATAATTAATATGTTTTCTGTAAAAATGTTTTATTGTACAGATGTTCCCCATACCTTCCTTGCTGGCAGTTATTTTTAATTTCAGCTTTAATTTAGATTACCTGGCATTGTATCACATCTTATTGCTATTGTAGCTATGCCTTGCCTGAGTGCATCTTACCTGCATACAAGGAATTTTCTATGTATTACTCCCAAGCTTTCAGTACATCCTGTACTATGAGCAGGGCCACTCTGCATGTGTCCTCTCAGTGCTGATTGTGTAAGCACTATTTATTATTAGAGGTTCTTACAACAGGTTCTCAATTTCCTTTGAGTAATCATTATTTATCACTGGAATTCTTTTGCAATTTCATTGGGGTCTTTCTATCCCTGGTTGTTCTAAGTTATAAATGGCATGTAGTCCTCTACCAAATCTTTGACAGTTGCATTTTTTATGCCATGGTCAGCATAAGGATAAGGAACACCTATGTTTTATTGAGGGATGGCTTCCATGTCAAAAAGAAAGGTCCATTCTTTTATTGTTTACAGTATAATAAAAAAATTATCTTTAGCCTATGAATATTAACAAAAACAAATCAGTGGCATAGTCATGGGCACCCACATGGCACCCTCCTATGCCAAGTTTTTTATGGGCCATCCAGAGGAGACCCTCCTAGCCTCCCAAAATGCCAAACCCCTAGCCTGGTTCAGGTTCATTGATGATATCCTCATGATCTGGACTCAGGGCCAAGACATCCTATCCTCATTCCTTCAGAAACTCAACATCTTGTCTCCTATCCACTTCACCCAGTCCTCTTCAACCCAGCATGCTGCATTCCTAGACATTGACCTCCTCTCTGACGGCTACATCTGTGTCCACATTAAACCTATCAACCACTGACAGTACCTGCATTTTGACAGCTGTCATCCCTTTCACACCAAAAAGTTCCTCCTATACAGCCTGACCACCGGATGATCAGCAGTGACAAGAACTACCTTGTCCAGTAAGCTGAGGATCTCACCAAGACCTTTACAGAGAGGCACCTTCCCCCAGACCTAGTCTGCGAACAGATCCCCTCACACCCCCAATCCTCCCACTATCCCCTAAAACCAGCCATAAAGGAGTGCCCCCTTTACCACCCAGTACCACCCGTAGCTGGAACCACAACCTTCATCAGAGCTTTGATTATTTATCATCATGCCCTGCATTGAGGAACATCCTACCCAAGATTCTTCCCAGCCCTCCTAAAGTGATGTTCCATCGCCCACCCAACCTCCACAACATCCTAGCCATATCTATGCCAATCCCAATCCCAGCCCCTTGCAACAAGGATCGTATCCCCATGGAAGACCCAGGTACAAGACATGTCCAATCCACTAGCATAGCACTTCCTATTTCAGTCCTGTCAGAGGTTTATCCTACACCATCAGGGGCTGGGCCACCTGTGAAAGCAGCCATGTCATTTACCAGCCCTGCTGCAATCATTGCACATGTCTTTATTTTGGTATGACTACAAACCAGTTGTCCACCAGGATGATCAGCCCACATCAAATTGTGGCCAAGAGCAAAGAGGACCACCCTGTAGCACAACATGCAGCTGAACATAATACACTTTATTTCAATAGCTGCTTCACTACCCAGGCCATCTGGATCCTTCCCTCCACCAGCATCTTCTCTGAACTATGCAGATGGGAGTTACCTCACAGGATGATCTCTGCATCTGTAATTATCCCAGCCTCATCTTATAGTAACATATTTTCCTCAGACCGTACATCCAACAGTTTCCACGCATCCCCCCCCTTCCTAGTACCTCCTCCCCATTCCTGTCTCGAGCACTCTTTGTTAGCCACCCTCAGACAAAGCATCCACCCACCTCTCTCCACTCCTATCCTTTTTCACTCTTTTTGTTCCCCACCTCCTTCTGCCCCACAATCTCCTGAAGCTGCACCTGTTGCCATTCTAGTCCCTGTACACACTACCAGTCAGCGGTCCTCTCTTCCACCATTTGTATACTGCTATCCCTTCCCCCCCCCCCCCCCCCCCCCCCCTCCAGACTGCTGATACCATTCCACATGATTGCTGCATTCTACCCTGAGCTGCCAGAGTTGACAGTCATGTGTGGGTGAGTTGTACTTGCTTGTGTGAATAAATGGTGTGTGTTTCTCTTTTTCAGACAAAGGCTGTTCCGATGAATACCGAGGCCGAAGGCTTATATGTAAGAGTTTTGAATTTGCCTGTCTGCAAATTACCATGTTATCTTTACAGTAAGTAGCAATCTATCTTTTCCTACACTGTTAACAAAAAGTTTTTTGCATCTTCTGTAGGTCAATTATTTGGCACCGGATGGTGAGATTATAAAGTCACGAAACTAGTTAGGAACAAGTAGGAGATCAATAAATCTTGTCACGTCAGCTGTTGTGGTTATTTATTTATTCAAATACAGAGTGTTGCTAAACTTTTGTCCTCCTTCAAAGTTGACTGGTACAAAATACCCAATCAATCTGCTTGATGACATTGTCTTGATGTCCACTTTGTATGATCACTGCAGTCAAGCTGCAACACCATCTCAAATTCTACAATGCAAACAATTATTTGTCAAGAACCTTGGCCAATGCTCTGTGGATAAAATGACCCAGTTTCTTATTAGTTTCTTCCAATGAAAATGAGGTCTCCTAAATTGGGATGGTGTCTGTTGTGAAACTTTACTAGGCACATTTTTTCAGTATTCTAGACACTGCATCTCTGCATGTTCCTGTAATAAGTAATTCTCCATTGGCCAGCACCAGTAAACTGTAGTAAACTTTACACAGCCATCACAGATGACTGTGTATTGTTTTTCAAGGTAGCACCACCAACATTGATGCAGCAGGCAGCAGTTTATTATGAAACATAAGCAGTTTACAAACACATTCCTCAGACACATTGCTCATTCAAGACCTTGTGCTGCCAGAAATATTAATTTCTGACTATTGGTTCCTAAATTCAAAATACACAGTTTAGGATGCACCTCCATCTGCATAATTTTGCGCCTAAATCTGTGAAACACCCTTTCCGTAGACTACTTCATACTTTTTTTTAAGAAAAAAAAAAAAGAGACCTAGCTCTGGGTTGTTGTTGTTGTTGTGGTCTTCAGTCCTGAGACTGGTTTGATGCAGCTCTCCATGCTACTCTATCCTGTGCAAGCTTCTTCATCTCCCGGTACCTACTGCAACCTACATCCTTCTGAATCTGCTTAGTGTATTCATCTCTTGGTCTCCCCCTACGATTTTTACCCTCCACGCTGCCCTCCAATACTAAATTGGTGATCCCTTGATGCCTCAGAACATGTCCTACCAACCGATCCCTTCTTCTGGTCAAGTTGTGCCACAAACTTCTCTTCTCCCCAATCCTATTCAATACTTCCTCATTAGTTATGTGATCTACCCATCTAATCTTCAGCATTCTTCTGTAGCACCACATTTCGAAAGCTTCTATTCTCTTCTTGTCCAAACTATTTACCGTCCATGTTTCACTTCCATACATAGCTACACTCCATACAAATACTTTCAGAAATGACTTCCTGACACTTAAATCTATACTCGATGTTAACAAATTTTTCTTCTTCAGAAACGCTTTCCTTGCCATTGCCAGTCTATATTTTATATCCTTTCTACTTCGACCATCATCAGTTATTTTGCTCCCCAAATAGCAAAACTCCTTTACTACTTTAAGTGTCTCATTTCCTAATCTAATACCCTCAACATCACCCGACTTAATTCGACTACATTCCATTATCCTCGTTTTTCTTTTGTTGATGTTCATCTTATATCCTCCCTTCAAGACACCATCCATTCCGTTCAACTGTTCTTTCAAGTCCTTTGCTGTCTCTGACAGAATTACAATGTCATCAGCGAACCTCAAAGTTTTTATTTCTTCTCCATGGATTTTAATACCTACTCCAAATTTTTCTTTTGTTTCCTTTACTGCTTGCTCAATATACAGATTGAATAACATCGGGGAAAGGCTACAACCCTGTCTTACTCCCTTCCCAACCACTGCTTCCCTTTCATGTCCCTCGACTCTTATAACTGCCATCTGATTTCTGTACAAATTGTAAATAGCCTTTCGCTCCCTGTATTTTACCCCTGCCACCTTCAGAATTTGAAAGAGAGTATTCCAGTCAACATTGTCAAAAGCTTTCTCTAAGTCTACAAATGCTAGAAACGTAGGTTTGCCTTTCCTTAATCTTTCTTCTAAGATAAGTCGTAAGGTCAGTATTGCCTCACGTGTTCCAGTATTTCTACGGAATCCATACTGCTCTTCCCCGAGGTCGACTTCTACTAGTTTTTCCATTCGTCTGTAAAGAATTCGTGTTAGTATTTTGCAGCTGTGGCTTATTAAACTGATTGTTCGGTAATTTTCACATCTGTCAACACCTGCTTTCTTTGGGATTGGAATTATTATATTCTTCTTGAAGTCTGAGGGTATTTCGCCTGTTTCGTACATCCTGCTCACCAGATGGTAGAGTTTTGTCAGGACTGGCTCTCCCAAGGCCATCAGTAGTTCCAATGGAATGTTGTCTACTCCGGGGGCCTTGTTTCGACTCATGTCTTTCAGTGCTCTGTCAAACTCTTCACGCAGTATCGTATCTCCCATTTCATCTTCATCTACATCCTCTTCCATTTCCATAATATTGTCCTCAAGTACATCGCCCTCGTATAGACTCTCTATATACTCCTTCCACCTTTCTGCTTTCCCTTCTTTGCTTAGAACTGGGTTTCCATCTGAGCTCTTGATGTTCATACAAGTGGTTCTCTTATCTCCAAAGGTCTCTTTAATTTTCCTGTAGGCAGTATCTATCTTACCCCTAGTGAGAGAAGCCTCTACATCCTTACATTTGTCCTCTAGCCATCCCTGCTTAGCCATTTTGCTCTTCCTGTCGATCTCATTTTTGAGATGTTTGTATTCCTTTTGGCCTGCTTCATTTACTGCATTTTTATATTTTCTCCTTTCATCAATTAAATTCAATAGTTCTTCTGTTACCCAAGGATTTCTACTAGCCCTTGTCTTTTTACCTACTTGATCCTCTGCTGCCTTCACTACTTCATCCCTCAAAGCTACCCATTCTTCTTCTACTGTATTTCTTTCCCTCATTCCTGTCAATTGTTCCCTTATGCTCTCCCTGAAACTCTGTACAACCTCTGGTTCTTTCAGTTTATCCAGGTCCCATCTCCTTAAATTCCCACCTTTTTGCAGTTTCTTCAGTTTTAATCTACAGTTCATAACCAATAGATTGTGGTCAGAGTCCACATCTGCTCCTGGAAATGTCTTACAATTTAAAACCTGGTTCCTAAATCTCTGTCTTACCATTATATAATCTATCTGATACCTTTTAGTATCTCCAGGGTTCTTCCATGTATACAACCTTCTATCATGATTCTTAAACCAAGTGTTAGCTATGATTAAGTTGTGCTCTGTGCAAAATTCTACCAGGTGGCTTCCTCTTTCATTTCTTAGCCCCAATCCATATTCACCTACTATGTTTTCTTCTCTCCCTTTTCCTACATTCGAATTCCAGTCACCCATGACTATTAAATTTTCGTCACCCTTCACTATCTGACTAATTTCTTTTATTTCATCATACATTTCTTCAATTTCTCTGAGTAGAAAATGTAAAAAAAATACTAATGATAACAACAGGGAAAAAATGTAAATTGTGTCTTTTAGGAGACAGACTAGGGATAACTGTGAAATACAACAGGAGTGATTTGACATTTATATTTTAGATGCATTATGCAGCCTCTTAGACAGATGCATTCACAGCTGGAAAGAAAGCCAATGTACACTCGGTATATCTGTGGGGGACTTTACCCGAGATGTGGATGCAGCCCTGTCTGCAGCTATCAAGCACGCAGAGTGCAGTCATCTGCAAGTTGTTGCTCATGTCAACACCAATGATGTCTGTTGCATGGGTTCTCAGGCCATCCTCAGTTCATACAGGCATGTGGCAGAGGTGGTGAAAGCTGCTGGCCTCACACTCAGGGTGCAAGCAGAGGTTCAGTTTGCAGCATTATTCTCAGAGTCAGTTGTGGCCCTTTTGTCTGCAGCCAAGTGGAGGATCTCAACCAAAGGCTTTGTCAACGTTCTGAAGGGCCTGGTTGCAGATTTCTAGACCTGCATTATTGAGTGGGGATTTGTAGGACTCCCCTTGATAGGTCAGTGTGCTACACAAAGACAGCAGCTACTCAGGTAGCAGAGTACTTGTGGAGTGCACATGAGGATTTTGTAGGCAAGGTGGTAGTTTAACATACAGTGATGAACATTCACCAGTCAATAAGCAGTAAGGAAAGTCAGAGTGCATTTAGAGTAAAGGCACTCTGACTGCCAAAATTTTACCAGTAAATTGTTGAAGTATTCATAACAAAGTTCCTGAATTTACTTCCCTCAAGTAAAAATCTCAAGCTCAAATTATTCTTGGGACTGAGAGCAGGCTGAAACCTGAAGTAGAAAGCTCTGAGATATTTAGCAAGTTGTGGAACATTTATCAGAGAGACAGATTAGAGGCCATAGGAGGGGGAGTGTTCACTGTAGTTGACAAAAATATTGTCTCTATTGAAGTCAAAGTTGAATGTGACAGTGAAATTATCTGATTGGGTATAACAGGTGTAGGTGAACTCATGTTAACTGTTTTATGTTTTTACTGGCCACTCAGTTCCTCTGTAGCAGTTCTAGAGTCTATTGTCCATAGCACATAAGACCCAAATCATGAAATACTAAATGGAGATGACTTTATCGTACTGAGTATAAACTGTGAAGTCCATGGATTCAATGCAGGGGAGTACAGACAGACCATCATGTGAACTACTTTTGAACATTTTTTATGAAAACTGTCTTGAGCAGCTAGTTTGGCAGCCCACACACAATGGAAGTATTGAATACCTGGCAAACAAACTGAGCAGCTTGGCATTTGCAATGCAAATATTGTCAACTGCAACTGACATGGTCACACAAAAAGTAGCATATACAAGCTACTTCGAATCCATTATTAGGTATGTAGTGTTTTTTGGGGTAACTCGACAAACATAGTGTGGATACTAAAAATACAGAAAAAAATCATACGAAATATGTGCACTGCAAATCACAAAGAATCATGTCGACCATTATTTAGAAAACTTAAAATATTAACTCTGCCATCCTTATACATATATGAGATTATTATATTTTTGTGCACCAGACATGAATTATTTGAGGGAAACCATTTTGTCCATTCACATGATACCAGAAACAAAGAAAATTTTATGCTCCCCACCCACCACCTCAGACTGTAAGCCCAGGGACTTCAACACATGAGAATGAATATTTGTAATAAATTAAAAGGGAACAAGTTGATGCAGATGAATTTAGGTTCACCTAAAAAAAAGCTGTATGAGGTACTGACACTGATGTGTTATTACTCAGTGGATGAATTCATGCGAGACAAACTGGAAATTTGAGCTGGGTACAATGTGTTATCCTTATAGTGTTGTTATTTATTATAGTGCTATTATTTATTAATGTAAAAATCACTGTAATTATATTATAAATTTTTGACATGTCTCCTGTACACAAACCAAATGGATTGCAAATGTACGTCATGAGATGAATAAAACTCAATTCATAATACTTAGACCTTACAGCTACAAATACAGTGGACTCTATCGACATTATCAGTAAAGAAATGGGGCTTATCAATCATGATGTCATTATAGCAACTATGGTTATGAAAGTTAATAAATCAGTCCAGAAGGTTAGGAGAATGTTTCTGCTAGAAAGAGCAGATAAGCAGTTGTTAGCATCTCACTAGATAGTGAATTGACATAGACACAGAGGAAGCAGACTGTAAATAGTGGTCTGGAGAGTTATGTGCCTAGTAAGTGGATTATGGATGGAAAAGACCCAACATGGTTTAATAACAAAATCTGAAAAATGCTGAGGAAGGAGAGGCTGTTGCATTCTTGGTTCAAAAGAGAATGTACAAATGATGACAAGCAAAGAATATAGAGATTCATGCATCTGTGAAAAGATCTATGCAAAAACCACACAACTACCAATGTCATACCTTAGTGGGTCTAAGGCTTCCATCCAGTCCTTTGTTGATCAGTCTGCTGCAGCAGTTGAAGACAGCACACTTAAACCCGAAGCTCTAAATTTTGCATTCAAGAAATTATTCATGCTGGAGAATCATACAAACATACTGTCATTTGACCATCAGACAGACTCCCATATGGATGATGTAGTAATAGACATCCCTGGTGTAGAGAAATAACTGAATGATTTGAAACCAAATAAGTCACCAGGTCTGGATGGAATCCCAATTTGGTTTCACAAAGAGTACTCTATGACATGGGCCCCTTATGTAGCTTGGATTGGATAAAAGCCCAGGTGCCTCTTGTGTATAAGGGTTAAAGAACCGACATACGAAATTACAGACCAAGATCCCTAACTTCAGTTTTCTGCAGTGTCTTTGAACATGTTCTTAGTGTGAATACAACACATCTACATCTACATCTATACTCTGCAAACAACTGTGAGGTGCATGGCAGAGGGTATGTCCCATTGTACCAATTATTAGGGTTTCTTCCCATTCCATTCATGTATGGACTGTGGGAAGAGTGATTGTTTGAATGCTTCCACGTGTGCAGTAATTATTCTAATATTATCCTCAAGATTTTTCTTGAGACTGAGTAGCTTACTCCCACAAATCAGCATGATTTGCAGAGTTCAGCAGCACTCAAAGCTGACTGCCAAACAATTCTCCTGCCGCCAACATACACTGTGCGTAAGGACCATGAAGAGAAGATATGAGAAATTAGGGTTCAAAGGGAGGCATGTAGACAGTCATTTTTCCCTCACTCTGTATGCGAATAGAAGAGGAAAGGAAGTGACTAGTAGTGGTACAGGGTAGCCTCCACCATGTACCATACGGTGGCTTGTGGAGTATCTATATAGAAATAAAATCCCCAAAAATAGAAACAAGAAAGAGTGAATACATTAAAGGAACGAGCAGCCAAAGATAATGTTTCAACATTGCCATAACGGAACCTGAAGGAAGAAGAAGCTGGGGAAAAGGTGGGTATTTCAACAAGGAAATGGTTAATGTTTGAAGTGAAAGAGAATAACAGTGTATAGATTTAGTCTTTAATGGGTGCTTCTCTTTTGTTGTTGTATACATTGATTCACTCCACATCCTGGAACATGATGAATAATAAATGAAAGAAAGTAAGATTTGCAGAGATGAATGAATTACATTGTGCAAGTAGAGCCAGATGGTGGCCATTTATCCATCTGTGGAAATTTTTCTGTTGGTTAACTTATATTGGGCTTGACAATATTTCCTGTGCCTCAGAAAGCCCACAAAAGCCTTAATGTGACATATAATACCAGCTTGTCTCTGTGCTGCTTTACATCATTAGATGATTCTGACCTGCAGGACAGAGCCAAAATGATGTGTTTCAATTTTTATTTGCAGAGCTCACTAAGAGCTGCATGCAATGAAAATACAGACTGGACATACTTTATGGGCATGATGCATTGCTTTTTTTAATGTTTGGATAATACCTTTCTGGAGTAGAGAGTACTTTTTCCCTATACAGCTAACACAATTTCAAGTTATGGTGATATCTTCATGGCCATTTTGAGTGATTGCTCACCTTTTCTCTTCCCATTTTCCTCCTTTTCCCAATTATACGTAACTTTTGGACCCTTGTATAGTTATATGTGAAACAATAAGAAGAAGAAGAAACTGATGAAACTGATTTATTGAAAGTGCGGAACTAAATTTTTTACAGGAGAAGAAATCTAGAAATGTAAGTCTTAGCCATTAAGGAAACCAAACAGAAAACTTCTTTCTAGGGCATTATGAATACTGTTCAAATGTTTGGTGTTCTCACAGGACAGTATTGAAAGACGAAATAAGTTGAATTTAGAGATGTTATGGTAGATTTATATCAGATTCAGGTTATTCAGCACAGATGTGTAATACTAATGCTAATACTCAGAAAGTTACTATAAAGATATATTATTACTTTTGTTAAACCCTTGATTCACTAATATTACAAATGAACACTGGAGCAAACTTATTTTTTGAATAACAACTATGAGACTAAAAAAATTCAATTACTGTATTTATAAGGGCATGCAGCCAGTGTCTCTCTATTGCTCTCCCTTCTTTAAAAAAAAATCAGAAGAGGAAGAAGAAAGGAGAGTGATAACACACATTCCACTTTGTTTTAAACAGTTTATAGAGACAGGTGTGAATTTATAGTATTTGATACTGGTACCTGCTATTCCAGAAAAAGTTTCCAAGGTAAAAATGACCGCTATTTATTACGTTACACAGAGGAAGGTGACCACCCTGCATTGAAAAACTACCCAAGTAAACTGAAAGACTTAATTGGAGGGCATTTTTGACTGCTGTAGCGATGGCTCAGAATTATTCCATTTCAGTATTTGCTATGTTTGAAAAATATATACACTGCCTGATAAAAAAAGCAACTGAAGCATCCAGAAGACATGCTTAGATGCCAATGTAACTTTGTAGACATACACATCATCGATGAGTATGTAAATTATTAGATTTCCAATTCTCTGTGGCAGGTAGAACAGCCATCAGAGTCTATCAATGTTGTTACCAGGCCCAGTATGATGTAAAAGGGGTGTGAATAGTGTCAAATGTCGAAACTGGCAAGTCATTGTGGATCTGCATTTGGCCAGCAGGTCAAATTGTGTGATATCCAGATTTATAGGGCATCTGGATGCAACAGTGACCCAATGTTGGACTGTGTGGGAAGATAAGGGCAGGCATACTCATTGTCAAAGTTCCAATCAACCATGTCTGTCCATAAATGGAAGATCACAGAATTGTGCACCGAGCACATTGTAACTTGTTCACATCTGTGCTTGCCATCTGAGAACAAGTATTAGATTCCTTGTAAGATTCTGTGTCATGCTGCATCATTGGTCGGAGACTAGCAGCAGGCAGACTAGGGAATTACAACCCATGCATAGGCTGCCATTAACACCACAACACATATGGTAGCATTTGGAGAGGTGTCATGATTATGAATAATGGACTGCTGATGAGTGGCATCACACTGAGTTCAATGATGACTCATGGTTCTGCACTACCTAGGATGGCCATCGTCAGTGAACTGAGAAGGGGTCCAATTCCTCCAACATTTTCATGAGGTAGGAAATTGTTAGTCCTGGCATCATGGTGTCAGGTTTCAATTCAGATCATGGCTGATAGTAGTTGAGGAACTCTGATATCACAACGGTATGTCATGGACATCCTACATCCTCATGTGTTACCTCTCATGCAATAGTATCATGGTTCCATTCTTCAACAGGACAACGCTCATCCACACATGGTTTGTGTCTCTATGAACTGTCTGTATGATGATGAGGTACTCCCATGATCACCAAAGTACCCAGATCTGTCTCTGATGGAACACGTACAGGACCAGGTCAGATTTCAACTCCATCTCAGTGCCAGTATCTAGGATATAAATAACCAGTTGTAACAGTTATGAGCCAGGTAGCCTTAGAACCGGATACAACAGCTTTATGACACCCTTCCAATGATATTTCCTTCTTGGGAGACCACAGTCTTGTAGAATTTTTCTAAAGAGTTTTCTGCCATTTGACTGTTAATTATTAATTTATTTTACAAAATCATGTTTCAACTTCATAGCCATTCTCAAGTGCATGTTGAGCTGAAAATTAATACAGCATACATGTCATCCAGTGCAGCGCATAGGAACAAGAAATCATTAACTATTTGAAAACATTACTTACATGTTAAAATATATATGATTTGTCTGTGACAGGTCATTGTTGAAAAAACATGTTTCTGATCTTACAGACCAGTTGTCATACTACATAATATGAGTACATATTAAAGATACATAATATGGCTGACATTGTACACAGTGAATAGCCATTAACACACAATATGGTAAATTTAACAGCCACTATATTCCTGTGACCTACGTTTGTCACTCCTGTTCATCAACTGATGTTAACATATGTCAAAACAGTGCCAGAGATCATAACCAAGTGGCACCACTCTGTGAGTGTTATCAGAGGTATTACCAGGAAAAGGAAGGTGGATATTTATTTAGCTAAATGCTTAACAGATTGTTCTATCATCTCCTCACCATTCTTGTCCCCTCATCCTCTTTGTGTGCCACCCTCTGCCAAAATACCCACCCGTCTTTCCTCTTCCCCATTCCTCTCCTACCCCCCCCCCCCCCCCCTCGCACTGCAGAATCACAATACTGTGCCTGTTGGCAGTGTAGTCCCTGCACGCTCTGTTCGACAGTGCTCTTCTCTTCTCCTGCCCCTGTCCCCTCTGGATTACTGCTTCTATTCTATGTGACAGTTGCATTCCAGTCCAAGCTGTCAGAGATGGCGATCATGTGTACATGAAGTGTGCTTGCTCATGAGAATGAACATATGGGCGTTTCCATTTCTGAAGAAGGCTTTGGCCTTTCTGCAACTCAATGTGTCATCTTTACAGTGAGTAGCAATCTATCTCTTCCTTATATTACAGTATACAGATTAAGTTTCTACCACGTTTTTGTCTTACGTTAATGTGTATCTTGATTAGTTTCACGTCCCTGAGGGTTCTCCTTCATGAGCTACAGAAAATGATGAATGATGACTATGTTCCACTTGCCAATAACTTTTCAGTTATGATGGTGGAGTCATTACGTTACCAAAACTGGTCCAATACCATAAACAAAAAAATAAGTCTGATTGAAAAACAATTGTTGTGCCCATAGTGAGAAGATGGTGTGTGACAATTCATTGCTTATGGGAACCAAAAAAATCAGAGGAGGAATAACTTGTTTGGAACTCTTGTACATCAAAGAATCATGGCATTAATGAAATCAAGGGGTAGTGTTACACTTGGATGACTGATATTACTGTCCAGGAAAGAAATAGGGTCCTCCTGTGAACCAAAGTAACACATAATCTTACTCCCTGCACTATAAAAGTGTGCAGCAAGATTTCAGCTTTTTTATGTTAATATGAAATGGAAATTTATAATATATTTCAGTTGCAGATGACTTGACTACATTTACCACAGATGTAGTCTAGATTGTGGCATAAGTAATTTGTTAGGCTATGGTTGCATATTTTTTAAAGAAATAATAATCATTAGCCCACTAGCTGCAAAGACAGAATTGCAGATAGACTATGGATACTTAGCTGACTATAGATGAGGGAGAAGTACTTACGGCAATATTACCAGGATCTATGGTTGGAAACATAAATATGGCATGCAGTTCTTCAAATGATGCCAACAATAACAATGGGTTAAACCATGGAGTTAGGACTTTGGGAAGTCACTCTGTAGACGATATACAATTCATATATACCAGAATGAATTGTGCAGAGTGTGCACTGATATGAAACTTTCTGACAGCGTATGGCAGACTGAGCCTCAAACTTGGAATCTTTGCTTTTCGTATGCAAGTGCTCTACTGATTTAGCTACCCTGGAAACATCCCCCAAGCTTCCAGGAGTGCTCGTCCTGCAAGTTTCAACAGAGGACTTTGTGTGTGAAGTAGGAGACAAATTACTGACAAAAGTAAAGCTGTGAGGACTGGTCATGAATATTACTAGGGTAACTGTTTTGGTAGAGCATTTGCCTGTGAAAGGCAAAAGTTCTGAGTTCAAGTCTCAGTCTGGCACACAGTTTTAATCTGCCATGAAGCTTCGATTCATAAATGACCTGTCCAATACAAATCTAACATGACCAAAGACTGATGAACTGCAATATACCTAAGAACAAAATAATAAGTGTGTAATAGGACAGAAAGGATGTATGCCATGCAAGTGCGAAGTTGATAACATTAATGTTTAATGGCCATGCAATGAAATGATAATACAGTTTTATAAATACCTGACATTGTCAGCTGGAAAGCGGTCATGAATTGAATATAAAGAAAGCTTCAGGTATGAAGTTTTTATTACCTTGATCATATGTAGGTGCAATGGATTACTAGTTTCAGCACAGCTAAGCTGCCATCTTCAGGTCTCTACAGTTACATAAATATTACAATGTTGTAGCTGTAATAATAAATTATCAATTTTGTGTAAGTTATTTGTGCCTACAATTTATTTATTTGTTCATTTGCTGTCCATATAACATTCAATTTTTGGACATTGTCATAGATTCTAGTTCGTAATTACGAAGTTTTAGTTAACACGCATAAGTGCACACACTGATATAAATAGTGAGGGTCAGAAATTATCATTTTCGTTGTTACAAAACTTTTTTTTTTTTCCTACGGTCATTAGCGCCACATCACAACTTGAAATATAAATGCATACATTGCTGTAGTGTGTGCAGATCGGAAATCATCATTTTTGTTGTTGCAAAAATGAACTTATGTTATGTACATTGTTTTAGAAAGGGATATTACAACTTGAAATCTTCTACTGAATAATAGCTTTTCTCTATTAATAAATACTAAGTTTGTTCTTTAGGGTGTTCAAATTACCTATCTTGAGGTCATATGGTAATCTGTTATACAAGATTGTTCCTATTACCTCATGAGGAAAAGAGAGTAGACACTAAAAAATATAACTATGTTCTCATGGCAACAGTCATACAGGTGTGGCACATTAAGAAGTACCACGTATGTCAGAGATGACTGCCAGCTACTGTACTTACTACTGGATACCAAATGGGCTAATAGATAATACAGAAGAGTATCACCAGACGGCAGTAGTCTCATGAATAATAATAAATATTTTCTAGGTTTTTTTTAACAATATGGGTTAACATATAAACCTAGAGCACTGTATTGAATTGTTCCATAGCATAACTCTAAGGTATGGAGGAAATCCTAGGGCATATTTAATTTATATAATAGATAACCAAATTACAGGACATAACTCTTCTGATAATTATATGTTATCACTGTTTTGATAATACTTTGATGTTTCTCACCAAGGTGTTGGCCACTGTATCAGATTGTTTTATATTACCACTGTAAGCCCCATTACCATGAAAGCCTGTCTCCAGCTCAGTCAACAAAAAACTCCACTCTGTGTTGGACAATGGCATCAGGTTTTACCAAAATGTTGAGGATAATTTTGTGGTTTCATCATAACATTAGAATACAAACATATATTGTATGTTATTAGATCTGTACATGCCATTCTTCTCACTTGATATTCCTTGTATCACTATGAACTTAATCTGTGTACTGCCCAATCAAGCCAACAAATATCATGGTACCTCTCTGTAAATTATTATAGTATCACATCTTGATAATCACTCTGTTCAATTGTTACCTTGACCTCAAGTGACATCGTAGTCATTGACAAACAATTTTTTACCAACTGAAGTTATCTTCCATTATTTCCTTGCACTAATTCTTACATTATTACCACTGTATGAGAACATGTATATGTGTGCATTCATTATGAAAAATGCATCTGTACACTTTAAATCAATAACATAGACTTTGGGTTATGACACGTCCTTCCAATACGTATACATCCATTATTCTAATATGCCAAGATGCCATCACTCTTATGCCATGTTGTGTATATGTATACATTACAATTAAACAAGTATGTAAAATGGAACTAGAATTGCAAATTTCAATGTGGCATCTACTGTGAGATGTAAATTATAATACACGTTATTACAGTCTGTAAAATTAGGCATTCTGCCAAAGTACTCTAAAGTGTGTAGTTCTCATACTGTTATCTTTATTGTGTCCCATTTGACTTCATTCATTCAGTATTTAATGTTAACTACCTTACTGGAAATAATTTTCCAATCTTAAAAATTGACAAAATTTTATTACTTTTTGTATTTTCAATTTGATATGATGGATATTGTACTATTTTCCATTTTAAATTATATACATTGCATTCTCTCATACACTGTTTCATGTATTGTTAAAAAAAAACCTTGAAAATATTTATTATTGTTCATGAGACTGCTGCCATCTGGTGGTACTCTTTTGCATTAATCTGCAGCCCAGCTGGTATATGGCAGTCCACTCAGACACATGCAGCAGTTCTTGATGTGTCATCCCAGCATGACTGCATTGCCATGAGAGCACAGTTATATTTTTTAACGTTTTACTCTCTTTTTATCATGCGGTAATGTTCTCTTCAACATACAGTATATTGAATTTGTATATTTACTTAAATAACTTATGTAAAGATAATTTTATTTCTATTTCAAATTCATAGTCTGTTACGATGGTACAAAAACAAACATGCTGGTCATTGCACAGCATGGTTTCATAATCTATGCACTGAGTGTACATCAGAAAGAACTTATGTCAAATCATTAATTTAAAATTACAGTTACAACAGTGTAATATTTTTGTAACCTTAGAGATCTGAAGATGGCAGTTTAACACTGCTGAAATTAGTAAACCAGTGTACCTACATGCAGTCAAGGTAATAAAAACTTCATATCTGAAGCTTTCTTACCTATGATTTATTGTGTGATGTAAGTTACTTTGGCATTATTTGCTCAGCATGTCATTTGTTAGCATGTTATTGATTTCAAATTCTAATAGAAGTGCCTTAAGCTTCATACAACAGCTATAGAAACCCACATCTACATGATTTGTCTGCAGTTCATACTTGCATATTTGGAGAGGGTTCGTACGACCATTTTCAGGCTCTTTCAGATGCATTACACTCTTGAATAGCACATTGGAAAAATTAACGCATAAATTACTCTGTGTGAGCTCTAATTTCTCTTATTTTGTCATGATTGTCATTTCTCCCTATACAGATGGAAGACAACAAAATATTTTAGTCTTTGGAGGAGAAAGGTGGTGATTGTAATTTTCTGAAAAGATCTTGTCTCAACCAAAAATGCCTTTGTTTTAATGATTGCTACCCCAACTAGCTTATCATATCTGTGATACTCTCTGGCCTATTTCATGATAATATACCGGGTGATCAAAAAGTCAGTATAAATTTGAAAACAGAATAAATCACGAAATAATGTAGATAGAGAGGTACAAATTGACACACATGCTTGGAATGACAAGGGGTTTTATTAGAACCAAAAAAATACAAAAGTTCAAAAAATGTCCAACAGATGGTGCTTCATCTGATGAGAATAGCAATAATTAGCATAACAAAGTAAGACAAAGCAAAGATGATGTTCTTTACAGGAAATGCTCAATATGTCCACCATCATTCCTTAACAATACCTGTAGTTGAGGAATAATGTTGTGAACAGCACTGTAAAGCATGTCCTGAGTTATGGTGAGGCATTGGCGTAGGATGTTGTCTTACAGCATACCTAGAGATGTCGGTCGATCACGATACAATTGTGACTTCAGGTAACCCCAAAGCCAATAATCGCACGGACTGAGGTCTGGGGACCTGGGAGGCCAAGCATGACGAAAGTGGTGGCTGGGCACACAATCGTCACCAAACGACGCACGCAAGAGATGTTCCACGCGCCTAGCAATATGGGGTGGAACGCCAATCTGCATAAACATCGTACGTTCCAGCAGGTGTTTATCAGCCAGGCTGGGGATGATGCAATTCTGTAACATAACAGCGTACCTCTCACCTGTCACGGTAGCAGTTACAAAACCAGAATCACGCATTTCCTCAAATAAAAAAGGCCCAATAACGGTAGATGTGGTAAATCCAACCCATACTGTGACTTTCTCGTTGTGCAATGGAGTTTCCATGACAGTTCTAGGATTTTTGGCAGCCCAAATTCTGCAGTTGTGGGCGTTGACAGACCCTCCGTGCATGAAATGAGCTTCATTGGTCCACAACATGTTACTCAACCAATCGTCATCTTCCACCATCTTTTGAAACGCCCACACCGCAAATGCCCTCCGCTTCACTAAATTGCCAGGTAACAGTTCATGATGCCGATGAATTTTGTATGGATAGCATTGGAGGGTACGCCTCAGTGCCAACCACACAGTAGTGTATGTAATGCTGGTGTGACGTGTGACTGTGCGAGCACTGACTTCCCCGTGCATAGACGAACCCGCTACAGTCTCCATTTCTTCCTGAACTGTCTCAGCAGCAGCATTATGCCTTGTGCTCGGTCGGCCACTACAGGGTCTATCGTCTAAACAACCCATGGCTTCGAACTTCGAAATCATTCTTGCCACAGCTGCATTTGTCAGCGGACCTTTACCCATTTGAATCCCATTCCTATGGCGATAGGATCCTAACGCTGAACTAGCACATTCCCCATTCTGATAATACAGCTTACTAAAAGCGCCTTTTCAGGTAATGTCAACATGCTGTGACTGCTGGCGCATCTGATTCTGTCTCTCATTACAGCTCCTTTTATACATGATTGTCATGTGCAGTCATTGACGTTTTGTTGTCCAGCGCCATCTGTCAGACATTTTGTGAACTTTGTTTTTTTTTTTTTGGTTCTAATAAAACCCCATGTCATTCCAAGCATGTGTGTCAATTTTTACCTCTCTATCTACATTATTCTGTGGTTTACTACATTTTCAAATTTATACTGACTTTTTGATCACCTGGTAAAATGAGTTGCTTTTCTTTACAGTTGTCCTCAGTCAAGCCGGCATGGTAAGGATCCCATCCAACACAGTAACTGTGCGTAGTAACATCCACACACAATGGCATATGTAATTCTAACCACGCAGATGGGATGAGGTCCTTCTCACTCATCTTCACATAGAACACAGCTCTTCAATGCACAGCTTTTTGCTCTGACAAAAGGATCCTCCTATGTGTGGTGCTTGTGGTATGTGGAATATGATGCACTACATTTTAGTAGACTGTAGATTGCGTTTAGACCAGAGGGCAGCAGCTCAGTTTTTTTATCTGATTTTTCCCTGGTTGCGAAAGCTAGAATTTTGTGTGTGTGTTTGTTTGTGTATCTATCGACGTGCCAGCGCTTTCGTTTGGTAAGTCACATCATCTTTGTTTTTATATATATATATATATATATATATATATATATATATATATATATATATATATATATGGTTATAATAGAAGGAAACATTCCACGAAGGAAAAATATACCTAAAAACAAAGATGATGTGACTTACCAAATGAAAGTGCTGGCAGGTCGACAGACACACAAACGAACACAAACATACACACAAAATTCAAGCTTTCGCAACAAACTGTTGCCTCATCAGGAAAGAGGGAAGGAGAGGGAAAGACGAAAGGATGTGGGTTTTAAGGGAGAGGGTAAGGAGTCATTCCAGTCCCGGGAGCGGAAAGACTTACCTTAGGGGGAAAAAAGAACAGGTATACACTCGCACAGACACACATATCCATCCACACATATACAGACACAAGCAGACATATTTAAAGACAAGAGTTTGGGCAGAGATGTCAGTCAAGGCAGAAGTGCAGAGGCAAAGATGTTGTTGAATGACAGGTGAGGTATGAGTGGCGGCAACTTGAAATTAGCAGAGATTGAGGCCTGGTGGATAACGGGAAGAGAGGATATATTGAAGAGCAAGTTCCCATCTCTGGAGTTCGGATAGGTTGGTGTTAGTAGGAAGTATCCAGATAACCCGGACGGTGTAACACGGCGCCAAGATGTGCTGGTCGTGCACCAAGGCATGTTTAGCCACAGGGTGATCCTCATTACCAACAAACACTGTCTGCCTGTGTCCATTCATGCGAATGGACAGTTTGTTGCTGGTCATTCCCACATAGAATGCATCACAGTGTAGGCAGGTCAGTTGGTAGATCACGTGGGTGCTTTCACACGTGGCTCTGCCTTTGATTGTGTACACCTTCCGGGTTACAGGACTGGAGTAGGTGGTGATGGGGGGGTGCATGGGACAGGTTTTACACCGGGGGCGGTTACAAGGGTAGGAGCCAGAGGGTAGGGAAGGGGGTTTGGGGATTTCATAGGGATGAACTAAGAGGTTACGTAGGTTAGGTGGACGGCGGAAAGACACTCTTGGTGGAGTGGGGAGGATTTCATGAAGGATGGATCTCATTTCAGGGCAGGATTTGAGGAAGTCGTATCCCTGCTGGAGAGCCACATTCAGAATCTGATCCAGTCCCAGAAAGTATCCTGTCACAAGTGGGGCACTTTTGTGGTTCTTCTGTGGGAGGTTCTGGGTTTGAGAGAATGAGGAAGTGGCTCTGGTTATTTGCTTCTGTACCAGGTTGGGAGGGTAGTTGCGGGATGCGAAAGCTGTTGTCAGGTTGTTGGTGTAATGCTTCAGGGATTCCGGACTGGAGCAGATTCATTTGCCACGAAGACCTAGGCTGTAGGGAAGGGACCGTTTGATGTGGAATGGGTGGCAGCTGTCGTAATGAAGGTACTGTTGCTTGTTGGTGGGTTTGATGTGGACGGACGTGTGAAGCTGGCCATTGGACAGGTGAAGGTCAACATCAAGGAAAGTGGCATGGGATTTGGAGTAGGACCAGGTGAATCTGATGGAACCAAAGGAGTTGAGGTTGGAGAGGAAATTCTGGAGTTCTTCTTCACTGTGAGTCCAGATCATGAAGATGTCATCAATAAATCTGTACCAAACTTTGGGTTGGCAGGCCTGGGTAACCAAGAAGGCTTCCTCTAAGCGACCCATGAATAGGTTGGCGTATGAGGGGGCCATCCTGGTACCCATGGCTGTTCCCTTTAATTGTTGGTATGTCTGGTTTTCAAAAGTGAAGAAGTTGTGGGTCAGGATGAAGGTGGCTAAGGTAATGAGGAAAGAGGTTTTAGGTAGGGTGGCAGGTGATCGGCGTGAAAGGAAGTGCTCCATCGCAGCGAGGCCCTGGACGTGCGGGATATTTGTGTATAAGGAAGTGGCATCAATGGTTACAAGGATGGTTTCTGGGGGTAACGGATTGGGTAAGGATTCCAGGCGTTCGAGAAAGTGGTTGGTGTCTTTGATGAAGGATGGGAGACTGCATGTAATGGGTTGAAGGTGTTGATCTACGTAGGCAGAGATACGTTCTGTGGGGGCTTGGTAACCAGCTACAATGGGGCGGCCAGGATGATTGGGTTTGTGAATTTTAGGAAGAAGGTAGAAGGTAGGGGTGCGGGGTGTCGGTGGGGTCAGGAGGTTGATGGAGTCAGGTGAAAGGTTTTGTAGGGGGCCTAAGGTTCTGAGGATTCCTTGAAGCTCTGCCTGGACATCAGGAATGGGATTACCTTGGCAAACTTTGTATGTGGTGTTGTCTGAAAGCTGACGCAGTCCCTCAGCCACATACTCCCGACGATCAAGTACCACGGTCGTGGAACCCTTGCCCGCCGGAAGAATGACGATGGACCGGTCAGCCTTCAGATCACGGATAGCCTGGGCTTCAGCAGTGGTGATGTTGGGAGTAGGATTAAGGTTTTTTTAAGAAGGATTGAGAGGCAAGGCTGGAAGTCAGAAATTCCTGGAAGGTTTGGAGAGGGTGATTTTGAGGAAGAGGAGGTGGGTCCCACTGTGACGGAGGACACAGGATCAACTTAACCAACACTTTTTCGCCTTTTTTCGTACCAGATCTCCAATTGCTTTCTAGTTCACCTTTATCTCTCCCCATATATTTCTATCTTTCTTTTTCATTTCAACCTCATGTTAAACTTTCCACCTTCTAATACCATGTCACCCTCACAACACCCCCACAACGACCGCATTAAGTTTTATTTACATTCCCTCCGCAAACATGCCTTCACCCTAGCCAGATTATGCTCACATATTTTATTTTCTCAGGCTTGTCTGACATTTGGCATAACCCCCAAAGGCCTCACACTTAAAGTTCCCATCTCTGGCTGCAACCCTTCTTTCCATCAGTCCCTATACCAGTTCCAAACTGAACAATCCATTGCCCTCACCCACCTAATCCTTCACCTACACATCAACTCAGCCAATGAACACATCCGTCAACTCCTATCCTTAATAAAAGTCCTCAATCTTTCCTCTCCCACATCCACACCGGCTATTCAGAGCATCCTCCTACAGGCCAACCGCCAATTAGAACAGCATGCCACCCTTCACCTCAAAAAACTATCCAAACTCCTGGTTTCCCACCTCTGGAAAGGCAACTCACTCATCCTTCACAACCTTTCCAGCAAACCTCAACCACCTCTCATTGCACACAAACCCAGTCTCTCTCATCTACTCAATCTCCCACTTCCAGCTCCACTCCCTCCAAAATCTCAAAATTCCGATCAACACAATCTGGCACCACAACACCCTAATTCAGTAGTTAACCTTTCCTCCAAACCTCTCTCCCAATCCGAAACCTCTGTCCTATCCAAAGGCCTCACCTTCAGCCCCACTCCCAGATTCAACCAAACAGCCCTCGTCAAAGATTTACTGTCCTACACTCGTACTCTCTGCTGGAAGTATCACTTTGCCACGAAGAAAAATGATCCTAATCCTACCCCTAATGATCCAACTCCCCAAGACACTATCCAAATTGAACCCTGCCTGGAACAGTTCCGTCCTCCGTCACAGCAGGACCCACCTCCTCTTCCTCAAAATCACCCTCTCCAAACCTTCCAGGAATTTCTGACTTCCAGCCTTGCCTCTCAATCCTTCTTAAAAAACCTTAATCCTACTCCCAACATCACCACTGCTGAAGCCCAGGCTATCCGTGATCTGAAGGCTGACCGGTCCATCGTCATTCTTCCGGCGGACAAGGGTTCCACGACCGTGGTACTTGATCGTCGGGAGTATGTGGCTGAGGGACTGCGTCAGCTTTCAGACAACACCACATACAAAGTTTGCCAAGGTAATCCCATTCCTGATGTCCAGGCAGAGCTTCAAGGAATCCTCAGAACCTTAGGCCCCCTACAAAACCTTTCACCTGACTCCATCAACCTCCTGACCCCACCGACACCCCACACCCCTACCTTCTACCTTCTTCCTAAAATTCACAAACCCAATCATCCCGGCCGCCCCATTGTAGCTGGTTACCAAGCCCCCACAGAACGTATCTCTGCCTACGTAGATCAACACCTTCAACCCATTACATGCAGTCTCCCATCCTTCATCAAAGACACCAACCACTTTCTCGAACGCCTGGAATCCTTACCCAATCCGTTACCCCCAGAAACCATCCTTGTAACCATTGATGCCATTTCCTTATACACAAATATCCCGCACGTCCAGGGCCTCGCTGCGATGGAGCACTTCCTTTCACGCCGATCACCTGCCACCCTACCTAAAACCTCTTTCCTCATTACCTTAGCCACCTTCATCCTGACCCACAACTTCTTCACTTTTGAAAACCAGACATACCAACAATTAAAGGGAACAGCCATGGGTACCAGGATGGCCCCCTCATACGCCAACCTATTCATGGGTCGCTTAGAGGAAGCCTTCTTGGTTACCCAGGCCTGCCAACCCAAAGTTTGGTACAGATTTATTGATGACATCTTCATGATCTGGACTCACAGTGAAGAAGAACTCCAGAATTTCCTCTCCAACCTCAACTCCTTTGGTTCCATCAGATTCACCTGGTCCTACTCCAAATCCCATGCCACTTTCCTTGATGTTGACCTTCACCTGTCCAATGGCCAGCTTCACATGTCCGTCCACATCAAACCCACCAACAAGCAACAGTACCTCCATTACGACAGCTGCCACCCATTCCACATCAAACGGTCCCTTCCCTACAGCCTAGGTCTTCGTGGCAAACGAATCTGCTCCAGTCCGGAATCCCTGAAGCATTACACCAACAACCTGACAACAGCTTTCGCATCCCGCAACTACCCTCCCGACCTGGTACAGAAGCAAATAACCAGAGCCACTTCCTCATCCTCTCAAACCCAGAACCTCCCACAGAAGAACCACAAAAGTGCCCCACTTGTGACAGGATACTTTCCGGGACTGGATCAGATTCTGAATGTGGCTCTCCAGCAGGGATACGACTTCCTCAAATCCTGCCCTGAAATGAGATCCATCCTTCATGAAATCCTCCCCACTCCACCAAGAGTGTCTTTCCGCCGTCCACCTAACCTACGTAACCTCTTAGTTCATCCCTATGAAATCCCCAAACCCCCTTCCCTACCCTCTGGCTCCTACCCTTGTAACCGCCCCCGGTGTAAAACCTGTCCCATGCACCCTCCCACCACCACCTACTCCAGTCCTGTAACCCGGAAGGTGTACACAATCAAAGGCAGAGCCACGTGTGAAAGCACCCACGTGATCTACCAACTGACCTGCCTACACTGTGATGCATTCTATGAGGGAATGACCAGCAACAAACTGTCCATTTGCATGAATGGACACAGGCAGACAGTGTTTGTTGGTAATGAGGATCACCCTGTGGCTAAACATGCCTTGGTGCACGACCAGCACATCTTGGCGCAGTGTTACACCGTCCGGGTTATCTGGATACTTCCTACTAACACCAACCTATCCGAACTCCAGAGATGGGAACTTGCTCTTCAATATATCCTCTCTTCCCATTATCCACCAGGCCTCAATCTCCGCTAATTTCAAGTTGCCGCCACTCATACCTCACCTGTCATTCAACAACATCTTTGCCTCTGCACTTCTGCCTCGACTGACATCTCTGCCCAAACTCTTGTCTTTAAATATGTCTGCTTGTGTCTGTATATGTGTGGATGGATATGTGTGTGTGTGCGAGTGTATACCCGTCCTTTTTTCCCCCTAAGGTAAGTCTTTCCGCTCCCGGGACTGGAATGACTCCTTACCCTCTCCCTTAAAAACCACATCCTTTCGTCTTTCCCTCTCCTTCCCTCTTTCCTGATGAGGCAACAGTTTGTTGCGAAAGCTTGAATTTTGTGTGTATGTTTGTGTTCGTTTGTGTGTCTGTCGACCTGCCAGCACTTTCATTTGGTAAGTCACATCATCTTTGTTTATATATATATATATATATATATATATATATATATATATATATATATATATATATATATATATATATATATATATATATATATATATATATATATATATATATATTTAAAAAGAAAGATGATGAGACTTACCAAACAAAAGCGCTGGCAGGTCGATAGACACACAAACAAACACAAACATACACACAAAAATCTAGCTTTCGCAACCAACGGTTGCCTCGTCAGGAAAGAGGGAAGGAGAAGGAAAGACAAAAGGATATGGGTTTTAAGGGAGAGGGTAAGGAGTCATTCCAATCCCGGGAGCGGAAAGACTTACCTTAGGGGGAAAAAAGGACAGGTATACACTCGCACACACACACATATCCATCCGCCTATACACAGGCACAAGCAGACATTTGTAAAGGCAAAGAGTTTTTGCCTTTACAAATGTCTGCTTGTGTCTGTGTATATGCGGATGGATATGTGTGTGTGTGCGAGTGTATACCTGTCCTTTTTTCCCCCTAAGGTAAGTCTTTCCGCTCCCGGGATTGGAATGACTCCTTACCCTCTCCCTTAAAACCCATATCCTATTTTCTTTCCTTCTCCTTCCCTCTTTCCTGACGAGGCAACCGTTGGTTGCGAAAGCTAGATTTTTGTGTGTATGTTTGTGTTTGTTTGTGTGTCTATCGACCTGCCAGCGCTTTTGTTTGGTAAGTCTCATCATCTTTCTTTTTAAATATATTTTTCCCACGTGGAATGTTTCCCTCTATTATATATATTTTTCCATGACTTACCAAACGGGAAAGTGCTGGGTAGATAGGCACAATAAAAAAACACACAAACACATACACAAAATTTCGAGCTTTTGCAACCCATGGTTGTTTTGTCAGGAAAGAGGGAAGGAGGGGGAAAGATGAAAGGATGTGGGTTTTAAGGGAGAGGCCTTTAAATATGTCTGCTTGTGTCTGTATATGTGTGGATGGATATGTGTGTGTGTGCGAGTGTATACCTGTCTTTTTCCCCCTAAGGTAAGTCTTTCCACTCCCGGGATTGGAATGACTCCTTACCCTCTCCCTTAAAACCCACATCCTTTCATCTTTCCCTCTCCTTCCCTCTTTCCTGACGAAGTAACCGTGGGTTGCGAGAGCTCGAAATTTTGTGTGTGTTTTTTTATTGTGCCTATCTACCAGCACTTTCCCGTTTGGTAAGTCATGGAATCTTTGTTTTTAATATATTTTTCCCATGTGGAATGTTTCTTTCTATTATATATATATACCCAAAATCCACAAAGAGAACCATCCTGGCCGTCCCATTGTAGCAGGCTTCAAAGCCCCAACCGAACGTATCTCAGCTCTGGTAGACCAACACCTCCAACCTATCACCCGCAGACTCCCATCCTACATCAAAGACACAAACCACTTCCTAGAACGCCTCAAATCCATTCCCACTCCTCTCCCACCTGAAACGTTTCTTGTCACCATAGATGCTACATCCCTTTACACAAACATCCCACATACCCATGGTCTCTCTGCCCTTGAGCACTACCTCTCCCAACGCCCACCCGAAGATCTTCCAAAAACCTTGTTCCTTATCACTCTTACCAACTTCATCCTCACCCATAACTACTTCACTTTTGAAGGCCAGACCTACAAACAAATCAGGGGAACGGCCATGGGAACCAGGATGGCTCCGTCCTATGCCAACCTCTTCATGGACCGCATGGAGGAGGCTTTCCTGAAGACCCAACAGCTGCTTCCCCTGGCCTGGTATAGGTTTATAGATGACATCTTTGTGGTCTGGACTCATGGTGAAGAAACACTCCTTAATTTCCTCCATAACCTCAACTCCTTTTCGAATCTGAATTTCACCTGGTCCTTCTCCAAAACCCAAGCCACCTTCCTGGATGTTGACCTTCATCTTGTTGAAGCTCACATCCACACCTCTGTCCATATCAAACCCACAAACAAACAACAGTACCTTCACTTCGATAGCTGCCATCCATTCCACATCAAACGCTCCCTTCCCTACAGCCTAGGTATTCGTGGCAAACGCATCTGCTCCAGTGATGAATCCCTCAACAATTACACCAATAACCTGACCAGTGCTTTCCTCTCCCGCAACTATCCTGCAGACCTTGTCCACAAACAGATCTCCCGAGCAATACATTCCTCCCCGTCCAACAACAATGTTCCTACCCCCAGACCACACAGAAGCATCCCCCTTGTTTGTTGTTGTTGTCTTCAGTCCTGAGACTGGTTTGATGCAGCTCTCCATGCTACTCTATCCTGTGCAAGCTTCTTCATCTCCCAGTACCTACTGCAACATACATCCTTCTGAATCTGCTTAGTGTATTCATCTCTTGGTCTCCCCCTACGATTTTTACCCTCCACGCTGCCTTCCAATACTAAATTTGTGATCCCTTGATGCCTCAGAACATGTCCTACCAACCGATCCCTTCTTCTGGTCAAGTTGTGCCACAAACTTCTCTTCTCCCCAATCCTATTCAATACTTCCTCATTAGTTATGTGATCTACCCATCTAATCTTCAGCATTCTTCTGTAGCACCACATTTCAAAAGCTTCTATTCTCTTCTTGTCCAAACTATTTACCGTCCATGTTTCACTTCCATACATGGCTACACTCCATACAAATACTTTCAGAAATGACTTCCTGACACTTAAATCTATACTCGATGTTAACAAATTTCTCTTCTTCATAAACGCTTTCCTTGCCATTGCCAGTCTACATTTTATATCCTCTCTACTTCGACCGTCATCAGTTATTTTGCTCCCCAAATAGCAAAACTCCTTTACTACTTTAAGTGTCTCATTTCCTAATCTAATACCCTCAGCATCACCCGACTTGATTCGACTACATTCCATTATCCTCGTTTTGCTTTTGTTGATGTTCATCTTATATTCTCCCTTCAAGACACCATCCATTCCGTTCAACTGCTCTTCCAAGTCCTTTGCTGTCTCTGACAGAATTACAATGTCATCAGCGAACTTCAAAGTTTTTATTTCTTCTCCATGGATTTTAATACCTACTCCAAATTTTTCTTTTGTTTCCTTTACTGCTTGCTCAATATACAGATTGAATAACATTGGGGAGAGGCTACAACCCTGTCTCACTCCCTTCCCAACCGCTGCTTCCCTCTCATGCCCCTCGACTCTTATAACTGCCATCTGGTTTCTGTACAAATTGTAAATAGCCTTTCGCTCCCTGTATTTTACCCCTGCCACCTTTATAATTTGTCACCCAATATTATCCTGGCCTCGAAAACATCAACAAATTACTCCGCAAGGGATATGACTTTCTCAAGTCAACCCCTGAAATGAGATCATCCCTTGACAAAATTCTCTCCACACCACCCAGAGTTGCCTTTCGTCGCCCCCCTAACCTCCGTAACATCCTTGTTAAACCCTACAATATTCCCAGACTACCTTCTCTACCCAGCGGTTCCTACCCCTGTAACCGACCCCGCTGCAAAACCTGCCCCATGCATCCCCCCACAACCACCTACTCCAGCCCCGCTACTGGTAAAACATACACAATTCAAGGCAGGGCCATGTGTGAAACTAAACATGTCATTTATCAACTGACATGCCTGCACTGCACAGCCTTTTACATCGGCATGACAACAACTAAACTGGCTGACCGCATGAACGGACACAGACGAACTGTCCGCCTAGGAGATGCCCAATACCCAGTAGCGGAGCATGCCCTCCAGCATAATTCTAGGGACCTAGGAACCTGCTACACCGTATGTGCCATTTGGCTTCTCCCACCCAACACCAGTCCCTCTGAACTGTGGAGATGGGAACTTGCACTCCAACACATCCTTTCATCCCGCCATCCCCCTGGACTGAACCTACGTTAAACAACCTCACTCCCATTTACTCTTCAGTCTTCTCCTCTTTCCCTTTCCTCTTTAGCCATTCACGCGTCTTTTCATCCTACATAGTTGTGTTTATTTTTATACTATATACCTCTTTACTTCTGTATGCATCCTCTTTGGTTTGAAGCTGGCACAGTACTTACAGTAGAATATCTTTGGCTTCCCTCTGACAACCATGCCTCCATCCTTGCTACCCTCCCTATTTTCCTTTCCCTGTTGCTTCATAGCCTGGGTTGTGAGTAACTGAATCTCCTTTCCCTTCTTCCCTTTCTTTCCCCTCTCTCCTCCCTGATGAAGGAACATTTGTTCCGAAAGCTAGGAATGTAAATTTTCGGTTCTGTTTTATGTGTATCTATCGGCTGTACTGAGCTGAGGTAAGTACTGGCCAGCCCCTCTATCTCTTTGTTAGTATTTGTTTCACATCTTTATATGAGATTTTCCATTAATCATTTAGATCACCTACATGGTCCACATCCTTCATTGTTTTGTCCCTTTTGTTAGCTATCACTTACGTCTGTCATCTTAACACTTTCTCTTCTTCAGTGTTTTATATATACATAAATAATTATTTTCGTCACCAGCTGTGCTAGTTTCATCTTCCTCCTATTATCTTGTTCCGTTTATAGTCCTCTTTTTTATTTATTGATTTATTTATTCAACATTCCATAGTTTTAACGTTCGTTATTCGCTGTTTCCCAGCCAACAATCACTGCCAACAATCTCTTCCACACCTACCATTATCATCCATTTCCGTCGATTTCTTGTTGCTGGCGATATTTTTGTGCCATTGGCTATCTTTCTCTGCCACAAGAAAATTTTTTGGGACATTTCTGCGGCACCCGCGATCTTTTTTGCGCCACTCGCGATCTTTTTTGCAGTACGCGTGATCTTTTTTGCGGCACGCGCGATCTTTTTTGCGTCACGCGCGATCGCTTTTGCGGCACGCGCGATCGCTTTTGCGGCACGCGCGATCTTTTTTCGCCACTCGCTATCTCTGTTTTTGAGTAACGTGTGTCCTTTTCCCCTGATCTGGACATACTTGCTTGGTCTGGTCAACTTTTTCCGTATTTTTCTTATTTAGTGGTCTTCCTTTGGTATTGAACATTACCAACACAATTTCTTTCTTTCTCGTCCTTCCCTCCTCGTTTTATTCCTTCTTATGAATACTATTTCAACTTTAGTTATTTAATTTCCCTACCCACCAGTTACCCACTATGTACCCTAATCCTATACCACATTATTTACAGTCATTCCGGAAACATGCAAATTCACCATAGCCAAACTGCAATCCCACATACTTTTCCTCCGGTCCTGCTTAACCTTTGGAATTATCCCTAAAGGGCTTACCTTAAAAGTTCCCATCTCCGGGTGCAATTCCTCCTTCCACCAGTCTCTCCTGGACTTCCAGAACCTTCAATCCTTAGCCCTTACCCAACTTGTCCTGAATCTCTACACTACTTCATGTAACCACCACTCCCATCAGCTCCTATCTCTCTTCAAAGTCCTTCACCTCTCAAACCCTTGCTTGGAGAACACACTCAGGAACATCATCCTAGAAGCCAGCTGCAAACTTGAGTTCCATGCCACACACCCCTGAAAAAACTATCCACAGTGCTAGTGCAACACCTAAGAAGTGGGGTCCCTCTCCCTATCCCTCACGAACACCAACCACAACAGAACCTTCAACAAACCCCTCTCATAGCCAACAAACCTAGCCTAGCCACCCTACTCAATCTCCCCATTCCAGCACATACCCCACACAGACCAAATCTCAACTATAACCACAGTCATATGCCACATATCACTAGTCCCAATTCAGTCCTAAACCTCTCATCCAGATCCCTCTCTCCTCCAGAGACATCTGTTCTATCAAAAGGCTTAACCTTTACCCCACACCTAAATTCAACCACACTGCCCTGGTTAAAGATCTCCTCTCATTCACCCGGAACCTCAACTGGAAATATCACTTCACTACCCAAACACAGCCCCCAAATACTAGACCCAGTGTTGAACCCTGTCTAGAACAGTTCCGACTGCCTTCCCAAAGGGATCCTCCTCCCCTCCCCCAAAACCATCCCTTGCAGACATTTCAGGAATTCCTCACATCCAGTGTTGCCTCCCAGTCCTTCTTGAAGAACATCCCGACAACCCCCAACATCACCCCAGCTGAATCTCGTGCCATTAAGGAGCTGAAAATAGACCGCTCTATTGTCATCCTCCTGGCGGATAAAGGCTCCACAACTGTCGTACTTGACCGCGTGGAGTATGTGGCAGAAGGACTGCGTCAACTCTCCAACACCTCAACCTACAAAGCTGTTACCCAGGATCCCATTCCCTCCATCCAGACTGAGCTGCAAAAAATCCTAAAAATCCAAGGTCCCTCACAAGGCCTCACAACGGCTTCCATAGACTTACTCATTCCACCTGAGCCACGTACCCCTACCTTCTACCTATTACCCAAAATCCACAAAGAGAACCATCCTGGCCGTCCCATTGTAGCAGGCTTCAAAGCCCCAACCGAACGTATCTCAGCTCTGGTAGACCAGCACCTCCAACCTATCACCCGCAGACTCCCATCCTACATCAAAGACACAAACCACTTCCTAGAACGCCTCAAATCCATTCCCACTCCTCTCCCACCTGAAACCTTTCTTGTCACCATAGATGCTACATCCCTTTACACAAACATCCCACATATCCATGGTCTCTCTGCCCTTGAGCACTACCTCTCCCAACGCCCACTCGAAGATCTTCCAAAAACCTTGTTCCTTATCACACTTACCAACTTCATCCTCACCCATAACTACTTCACTTTTGAAGGCCAGACCTACAAACAAATCAGGGGAACGGCCATGGGAACCAGGATGGCTCCGTCCTATGCCAACCTCTTCATGGACCGCATGGAGGAGGCTTTCCTGAAGACCCAACAGCTGCTTCCCCTGGCCTGGTATAGGTTTATAGATGACATCTTTGTGGTCTGGACTCATGGTGAAGAAACACTCCTTAATTTCCTCCATAACCTCAACTCCTTTTCGAATCTGAATTTCACCTGGTCCTTCTCCAAAACCCAAGCCACCTTCCTGGATGTTGACCTTCATCTTGTTGAAGCTCACATCCACACCTCTGTCCATATCAAACCCACAAACAAACAACAGTACCTTCACTTCGATAGCTGCCATCCATTCCACATCAAACGCTCCCTTCCCTACAGCCTAGGTATTCATGGCAAACGCATCTGCTCCAGTGATGAATCCCTCAACAATTACACCAATAACCTGACCAGTGCTTTCCTCTCCCGCAACTATCCTGCAGACCTTGTCCACAAACAGATCTCCCGAGCAATACATTCCTCCCCGTCCAACAACAATGTTCCTACCCCCAGACCACACAGAAGCATCCCCCTTGTCACCCAATATTATCCTGGCCTCAAAAACATCAACAAATTACTCCGCCAGGGATATGACTTTCTCAAGTCAACCCCTGAAATGAGATCATCTCTTGACAAAATTCTCCCCACACCACCCAGAGTTGCCTTTCGTCGCCCCCCTAACCTCCGTAACATCCTTGTTAAACCCTACAATATTCCCAGACTACCTTCTCTACCCAGCGGTTCCTACCCCTGTAACCGACCCCGCTGCAAAACCTGCCCCATGCATCCCCCCCACAACCACCTACTCCAGCCCCGCTACTGGTAAAACATACACAATTCAAGGCAGGGCCACGTGTGAAACTACACATGTCATTTATCAACTGACATGCCTGCACTGCACAGCCTTTTACATCGGCATGACAACAACTAAACTGGCTGACCGCATGAACGGACACAGACGAACTGTCCGCCTAGGAGATGCCCAATACCCAGTAGCGGAGCATGCCCTCCAGCATAATTCTAGGGACCTAGGAACCTGCTACACCGTATGTGCCATTTGGCTTCTCCCACCCAACACCAGTCCCTCTGAACTGCGGAGATGGGAACTTGCACTCCAACACATCCTTTCATCCCGCCATCCCCCTGGACTGAACCTACGTTAAACAACCTCACTCCCATTTACTCTTCAGTCTTCTCCTCTTTCCCTTTCCTCTTTAGCCATTCACGCATCTTTTCATCCTACATAGTTGTGTTTATCTTTATACTATATACCTCTTTACTTCTGTATGCATCCTCTTTGGTTTGAAGCTGGCACAGTACTTACAGTAGAATATCTTTGGCTTCCCTCTGACAACCATGCCTCCATCCTTGCTACCCTCCCTATTTTCCTTTCCCTGTTGCTTCATAGCCTGGGTTGTGGGTAACTGAATCTCCTTTCCCTTCTTCCCTTTCTTTCCCCTCTCTCCTCCCTGATGAAGGAACATTTGTTCCGAAAGCTAGGAATGTAAATTTTCGGTTCTGTTTTATGTGTATCTATCGGCTGTACTGAGCTGAGGTAAGTACTGGCCAGCCCCTCTATCTCTTTGTTAGTATTTGTTTCACACACACACACACACACACACACCGCTGCTTGTGTCTGTGTATATGTGGATGGATATGTGTGTGTGTGCGAGTGTATACCTATCCTTTTTTTCCCCTAAGGTAAGTCTTTCCGCTCCCGGGATTGGAATGACTCCTTACCCTCTCCCTTAAAACCCATATCCTTTTGTCTTTCCTTCTCCTTCCCTCTTTCCTGACGAGGCAACCGTTGGTTGCGAAAGCTAGATTTTTGTGTGTATGTTTGTGTGTGTTTGTGTGTCTATCGACCTGCCAGCGCTTTTGTTTGGTAAGTCTCATCATCTTTCTTTTTAAATATATATATATATATATATATATATATCTGCTTGTGTCTGTATATGTGTGGATGGATATGTGTGTGTGTGCGAGTGTATACCCGTCCTTTTTTCCCCCTAAGGTAAGTCTTTCCGCTCCCGGGACTGGAATGACTCCTTACCCTCTCCCTTAAAACCCACATCCTTTCGTCTTTCCCTCTCCTTCCCTCTTTCCTGATGAGGCAACAGTTTGTTGCGAAAGCTTGAATTTTGTGTGTATGTTTGTGTTCGTATGTGTGTCTGTCGACCTGCCAGCACTTTCATTTGGTAAGTCACATCTACTTTGTTTTTAGATATATATATATATATATATATATATATATATATATATATATATATATATATATATATATATATATATATATATATATTTTTTTGTAAAGGCCTTTACAAATGTCTGCTTGTGTCTGTGTATATGCGGATGGATATGTGTGTGTGTGTGTGTGCGAGTGTATACCTGTCCTTTTTTCCCCCTAAGGTAAGTCTTTCCGCTCCCGGGATTGGAATGACTCCTTACCCTCTCCCTTAAAACCCAGACACAATCAGACATTTTTCAATTGTCTGCTTGTGTCTGTGTATATGCAGATGGATATGTGTGTCTGTGTGAGTGTATACCTGTCCTTTTTTCCCCCTAAGGTAAGTCTTTCCATTCCCGTGATTGGAATGACTCCTTACCCTCTCCCTTAAAACCCACATCCTTTCGTCTTTCCCTCTCTTTCCCTCTTTCCTGACGAAGCAACCGTTGGTTGCGAAAGCTTGAATTTTGTGTGTATGTTTGTGTTTGTTTGTGTGTCTATCGACCTGCCAGCACTTTCGTTTGGTAAGTCACATCATCTTTGTTTTTATAAAAGAAACATTCTACATGGGAAAAATATATTAAAAACAAAGATTCCATGACTTACCAAACGGGAAAGCGCTGGTATAGGCACAATAAAAAAACACACACACAAAATTTCGAGCTTTCACAACCCCTGGTTGCTTTGTCAGGAAAGAGGGAAGGAGAGGGAAAGATGAAAGGATGTGGGTTTTAAGGGAGAGGGTAAGGAGTCATTCCAATTCCGGGAGCAGAAAGACTTACCTTAGGGGGAAAAATGGACAGGTATACACTCGCACACACAGACATATCCATCCACACATATACAGACACAAGCAGACATATATATATAATAGAGGGAAACATTCCACATGGGAAAAATATATCTAAAAACAAAGATGATGAGACTTACCAAACAAAAGCGCTGGCACGTCGATAGACACACAAACGAACACAAACATACACACAAAATTCAAGCTTTCGCAACAAACAGTTGTTTCATCAGGAAAGAGGGAAGGAAAGGGAAAGACGAAAGGATGTGGGTTTTAAGGGAGAGGGTAAGGAGTCATTCCAATCCCGGGAGCGGAAAGACTTACCTTAGGGGGAAAAAAGGACAGGTATACACTCGCACACACACACATATCCATCCGCACATACACAGACACCATATATATATATATATATACATGTCTGCTTGTGTCTGTGTATATGCGGATGGATATGTGTGTGTGGGTGTGTGCGAGTGTATACCTGTCCTTTTTTCCCCCTAAGGTAAGTCTTTCCGCTCCCGGGATTGGAATGACTCCTTACCCTCTCCCTTAAAACCCATATCCTTTTGTCTTTCCTTCTCCTTCCCTCTTTCCTGACGAGGCAACCGTTGGTTGCGAAAGCTAGATTTTTGTGTGTATGTTTGTGTTTGTTTGTGTGTCTATCGACCTGCCAGCGCTTTTATATATATATATATATATATATATATATTACAGCAATTAATGTGATGTCAGGGGGGCTGGCTCATCTATATATTTTCTAAATGATCAGCCAGCCACATATTCATATGAATATGCTTTATTTTTCCAGTTGTCTTACTTATATTAGGAGTGTGCGAGTGTGATTTTATATCACATTGCTTTTTTTCCCCTTTTCTTGTATTTTATACAGTTTAACCATGTTCATTTCTGCTAATTTTCATATGGGCACTGATAACCTTACCACCGGACACCCCTAACTGACAACCCTCCACTGCCACCATGATGGAGCAGGAAAACTACACTCTTAAGGAGTTGTCAACATTAGATGTTGTTTTTGATTTTTGCTGTTTGTTACTCGATGCATATTATTGTAAAGTATGGTAGACAACTGCGGGCCACATGAACATGAGGGTGGTTTAAAAAGTTCTCGAAATCATCACAAGAGGTCAGCACTAGTGCAATGAGTTGTTCACGTGATATTCATTGGACTGATGCCTGTAAACACATGCCACGTCTCTGCTCTTGGGAGAGAGCTGTGGTGGTGACACGGCTCTGTTGTTCCCATGTAGTGATTTGCGAAGATGGGAAAAAATTGTGATTCAAGTAGTGATTAAGTACTTCGTAAAGGAAGGTTTGAAAGCAAAGGACATTCATGCCGATTTCCAAAATACACTGGAGGACACTGCTCCTTCATATTCAACTGTTGCCAAGTGGACAAATGCATTTTAATTTGGTCCAGAGAGCTTAGATGATGATCCGCGCAGTGGTCAGCCACGATGGGTCACTACTCCAGAAATAATTGCAAAAGTACACAAAATGGTCTTGGAGTATCGCCGACTGAAAGTGTGTGAAATTGCTCATGCTTGCCAGATGTCATCTGATAGGGTATATCACATTTTAACTGAAGAATTAGAAATGAAAAAATTATCAGCAAGATGGGTGCCGCAACTCTTGACACTGGATCAAAAAACATGCCGTTGCCATGGCAATATTGCACAAACTAAAGTATGAATTGTTGCCACACCCACCTTATTCACCTGATAAGGCTCCGTCAGACTTACATCTCATCCTAAAACTGAAAATTTTTCTTGGTGGATGAAGATTCACTTCAAACTAAGAATTGATAGCTGGAGTTGACAACTATTTTGCAGGCCTGGAGGAAAAGCATTTTCAAGATGGAATCAAGGCACTGGAACATCATTGGACCAATTACATTAATCTACAAGGAGACTACATTGAAAAATAAGAAAAGTTTCAGTGTTGTAAGTACTTTTTTTCTATTCCATTCCGAGAACTTTTCAAACCACCCTCATACTTGAATTGGGCTGCAGTTTTATGACTATTGCTCTAACCTATTATTAAAAAAGTGAAAATCATTCATCAACATGCTCGAAAAAAAATACTCTAAAAAAGTAGAAAACAACATGGAACATTATTAAAAAAAGGAAAAAGATAGTGACCACAATACTTCACCTTATCTAGAAGAAGGTCATGATTCACACAGTCAAAGGCCTACGGTTGATGTTTGGTTATTCAGGGCATTTAATATTTGATAAGTGAAAGCATATCTAGCATTTTTTGTTGAAAAGCCTCTGTGCAAACCAAAATGATGTTTAATTAGTACTGCATTTTTACAAGTATGTGAAGCTAATCTCCAATAACAGGGTGTATACGTGGACAAGGAAAAAAAATTCCTGGATTTCTTGTGGATTTCCCGGTTAAAAATACACTTTCTCCCGGGTGAAAACATACTTTTTCCCTGTTAACTGACAGTATATTTTCTCTCGGAACTGTATGACATATAAAACCTTCGAATGATTATGATTTTATACACGGGCATAGAATTTCCCGGCGCTTTAGAAAACTAAACACAGAAAAAAAAAACGCGTTTTAGAAACATCTTTGATGCGCAGCAACATGTACGCTGCATATTTTCGTATTACGAAAGTATAAATTCGAATTCCACCAAACTCTGCATGTTACTTTATGAACCATTGAAATCAAGATTGTGATGTGCTTATGTAAGCCAGTCATAGCTCACGTCACGTAATCTCGCCAGCCGATCACAGCGGGTATTCGGAGCTTAGGACATTTGATGTAGTCAACCAATAGCAACATCACTGTTAAGTAGCGCTAAAACAGCACGCAGAACAGCTGAGCCTTGGTTGGAGCGATGGCGTATTAAAGTAAACGTCGACAAGTGCGAAGCAGTTCTGTTCACACACAGACCGAAACTACTGCGCAAACACCAACACTGTAGACCAATAACACTACATACACGCCCAATACGTTTCCGAGAGAAAGTCAGGTACCTTGGTGTCTGGCTGGACCGGAAACTTACATGGGGGGACCACATCAAATACGTTGCCAACCGAGCGCACGCGAGGCACAAACAGCTCTACCCAATGCTCAGCAGGGAAAGCACACTGAATAGGAGGGTGTCGAGGTCCATATACATGACACTGATTAGACCTCTGATGACGTATGCAGCTCCTGTCTGGGGATATGCTGCTCCTACACGACTGCGCCGCCTGCAGATCATACAGAACAAAGTGCTACAAATCATTAGCAACACTCCACGCTACACACGCACCGTGGATCTTCACCATGAATACCGCCTTGATACCCTCAAGGAAGTATTCAAAAAAACACGCCACACGACTATACAGGAACTCGAGACACTCGAACAATCCTTTCATCCTCACTCTGGGAAACTACGATCACAACCACAGGTGGAAGCACAAGCGGCCAAAGACACTGCTAGCTAGGGCATAGCCACCTATGGTAAACTAACATACGCGAACAGCGACAAACGTCGGCAAGCCCCTGCATATCAGCAACACTGGCTGGCAACTACCAGCTGCTATTAGAGCCGACCAACAGGCCACAGCAGGGACACCGACAAGCTCGCCCACAGACGCACAATCTGCCAACATTCCCTCACACTCTGCCTCCGGTATATGACCTATCGGGACTCTGTACCAGCACCCAGCGCCAGCCGCCGAGCAGCACAAACGCACAACGTCAAGGTATCGACATGCATGATACCCACAACTATCAAAGCCTATCCTTGCACAACCTATCACAGGCAGCAAGACAACCGCTACTGCTCTTACCACCCGACCTAACTTTCGCTGAGGTTTTTTCCCCTTGGCACTTTTTTTCCTCTGCCCTTCAAACCGCTACCCTTCGTCAGATTTCGACCAATCTATCTCCAGATGAGCGCGTAGTAATGGTTAATCCTAACCAGACGTACGCAAACATCGCAGTACCCACATCCTGCGACACCTCACTTTAGTGAATACTAACCCTTATGCAGAGATGGCAGTAGACCTTTTGTGTTGGCCATCATGCCAGTGTGGGCGTGGAGGGGCTCCACCTCTAATAAAATTTTGTTAAGTAGCACGAACACACAAACAGAAAAAGTTAACGGTTTAAATTGATATACATTTTGTTGCTACACGAAACGCAAAGCTTTCACATATAATATTGGTCTATAAGATTAATACGCTGCAAGAGAAGCTAAGCTTTCACATACAATGTTGGTCTTTTACGCGCGTATTACAATTTAAGATATATCACACAAAGGTGCTACTAAAATTTTTAATAACGACATAAATGTCTGATCTTCTGGGCTCGAAATTCATCCAAATGGCTCGTCATCAAAGAGTTGATTTTTAAATGAGAGTCAAGCGCTCTGTGATTTAAGAAATTCATCGTACATTATCGCACATAGTTCCGGTGTAGCTGCCAGAGTGGTACTTTGATGGTAACGCTTTTCAAACCACCATTCAGAATATTTTCCCGCGACCTGTTAGAAATAGGTTCGTTTCTGCAGTCGCCAGAGAGCGTCAGATGACAGGCGTCACCACGCTTTCGCAGCTACGATGTCGTAGAGAGCCCGTATGTTCGTACGTGTAAAACTTTAAAAGATGTCATAAAAGAAACAAGACATCAGAGGATACTCCAAGAGGATCGGAATTTCGAGATTCATACTAAAATGTGCACATTTAAAGTGCACATTCGTATGTCCAGATTCCCAGTGAAGTAGGCCACGACCTGATATTAAGCTTTTCAATGTGGTTTTCGGGGTGTAAATTTTCTTGGAGTACCAGTACTGTGTTATCTCATGTTTGGTTCTTTATTGTGGCATAATGACAAACGTGCTGGAAGTTGAAAACGTGCACTTGAAATGCAGCCAACAGTGTGTGGAATTAAACACTTTCTTTCAAATATACCATCTGCCTCAGCGGAAAAGATTAATAAAAGAAAATTTCTTTGGCAAACCGACAAAAAATAACTTCATTGTTCTGCAAGGCAATTAATGCTTGACTGTCAGAAAGGTGGAAATAAAATAAAATCTGCAACTCATAACACATTTTAGCCTTCCGTAATTATGCGAATGTATTTTAATTCACTGGATAGCTCCTGGCCAAAGAAAACTCGTTTTCATTTGACGTGAGAGCAGTAAACGAAGAGGAAACAGCAGAATCACTAAATGTAAACACGAGTCACGTGGAGACTACCCACTTCCCCACTGTAACTCAGACTGCTCTGCGCATCAGCCCCGGATCTCTAATATTTCCGAACCGGGGCAATACCCCACCATTCCCTCGAGCGTTTGAGACAGGACGTCAAAAATTTAAAAAAATCGAATTTTCAAAAATATGTTCATTTTGTAGCGCACATCTTTCTGAAGAGTCTGATGCATAAAACATAAATGTTCGAGGAAATATAAGACATGACATTTGGTCGTAAGTTGAAAAAAAATGTGTGTGAAATCTTATGGGACTTAACTGCTAATGTCATCAGTCACTAAGCTCGCACACTACTTAACCTAAATTATCCTAAGGGCAAACACACACACATCCATGCCCGAAGGAGGACTCAAACCTCCGCCGGGACCAGCCACACAGTCCATGACTGTTGGTCGTAAGTGTGTCAAAGTGCAGTGCTTTGTCTCCTCACACAGCATTCTTCTATCGCACGCCACTGTACTTCGCTCTGTGGAATTGAAACGTGTACATTTTGTAATTGATGCCATCAAACCATATTCAGGACAGTAGAAATTAATATGTCCTGTGGTGCCTCTCCTGCTTACAGTCGGCCGGTTTGACATTCTGTCCCTCTTTTCTTTTCTTTTTTCTTTTTTTTTTTAAAAAAAAAAACTCTTCAGAAAATTTGCACTCTTTGTTCCCTATCAGCTAAACACTTGCTGCTTTGTGTGACATAAAATTAAATATAGGATACAAAAACCCAGTAAAGACATGAGACAAGCAAGGCAATACACATTTCTTCAATCCTTAGCTCCTAGAATTTTTTTCTCTCTTATCTTGGTACAGCTTTACATGGCGTGCTTTCCTTTCTGCGAAGGAATCTACTACCTCATCACAGTTTGTCAAACGTTTTGCTGTTAATACGGTACAAATAGGACCCAAGACTGGTGTGGTTTCCCGATCTGATTACGTCTATTTTGTCACTGTCTGCTAGATAAAACAAAATAGGCCTTTCTAATACTGCAATAATTGTAATACATACAAAATAAACGAGTCTGTTTTGGCAATATAATTCACAAAGTACCAATATCAAATGCCTATTAGGCCTACTACAAGCAAAAAGCTTTACATTAGGAAATGTTTCACACTTCATTCATATGCTCCAGTTTCTCAAGCATGACATCGAAAAGTAGTAGTACGAAATTTTTATACAAACTTGGAATCGTCATATTGTTCCATAATTTGTGTGATGTCCCCGTTTCTTCTCCTTCCTCGTTCTAACAAACAGTCTTGTTATCACTAATTCTGTAGCTACTCCAGCCAATGTTAAATCAGGTTAACTTCACAAACTCTACGAGAATCACCGGTTTAGTTATCCCGCGATTATTCTCCGGTTAGGCGTTGATACATGTTTGTACAACGCATTTTCCGTGCTTCTTCCAGAATAGAATTCAAAGCCGCTGCTAGCCGGGGACTGTACAACTGGCCCTTACTAGTATAGCGATCTGTCCAAAAATTTTCTGTCAAAATTTCTTTTCTTGGATACACCGAGAAGGTAATACGTAATCTTTCTTACTTGTTATTCGTTTATTTCCACTCCTGTAGTCTGAATCTATGGATTTCGCTAGTAATTATAACAACGCTCATCATTCGCAAACCCAATCAACCACACAGACAGCGATTGGCATTCATCCGTTCGGCCTTACTCCGCTCAGTTCCCGTAGCCCCTTTTGTCTGTAGGAAAGTTTGTTTCTACATGAGACGAGGATTCCCCTGACAGAGACATCATGTACACTATGCACGCATTCACAAGTCAACTTAGATTCATTCAGAAATCATCTTAGAATGTGTTAAAAATGTTCAAAAACCGACAGGGATGCGTTTCAAAGTCATGAATAATTGATAGACTAAAGTGCGCTGGATGCTAGTCGCTTTGTGAAACAAGGTTTTTTCCCCTCAAGAATATGAATTTCGCCCCCCCCCCTCCCCCTTAGATCTGGGCCTCCTGTGCATGCATGAATCTGTCAGCTTGGGCACTCCAGTAAAATTTTTCCCAGTAGCATCTAGCTGCCTGCTGCGACTGCTTACGCAGCCAACAGCCACATTTCAGTAGCCAGAAGCGGGAGAATCTACTACTCAACTGGGCATGCGCATGATCCCGCTCGTAACTGCCGAAACGAATCTAATGTAAGCATTTGTGACGTCTCGCTCATCGGAGGTAATTTGTTGTTACGAAGCATTGCACAGTCTTCCTAAATCCTTTGACACATTTTGCTGTTGGGAGACGCTTGTATGAGCACCGTTTTGTGGCTGTATATGGCGCATTTCCCTTGCAATTTAAGTTTCATTTTCGTTTTTTCTCTCGTTCATGTTTTACTGCTGAAGTATCGGGACACAGTAATATCCTTTGTTAGAGTATCGGTTCTCGCTAATCAAAATTACAGAAATTTAAGCGAAAACAAAAACAATGAAAAATTCCTGGAATTCTAAAAAATTCCCGGGTTTTTCCCGGTTTTCTCCCGAATGAAAAAATTCCCGGGTTCTTTCCTTGAATAAATTACTTTTTCAAGAATTCTGGATAAAGCTATCATACGCGATCGGATGGTAGCTGCTGGCATCAGACCTATCCCCGTTTTTATACAATGGTTTAACAATAGCATATTTCAGTATGTCCAGAAAAATGCCGTTTCAGTGAGCTGCTACGTATGTGGCTGAGAATCTTTCTTACGTGTTGGGAACAAGGTTTTACTACTCTGTTGAAAATGCCATCAATTCCATGTGAACTTTTACTTTTGAGTGAATTTATTATTCTCCAATTTCAGTAGGAGAGGAGGGTCTTTGCTCAGTCATTTTTACTTTGGTACCAACAGCAGGCACAAAGCTGTTTATCTTTTACACCATTGGGCAGCATTTTAATTATTCTTTATGATTTAATGACTCACAATCTTGCACACCATTAAGTAATTAATTCATCATTGTGTTGCACAAATCCCTTCGTGGTGGAGAACTCACAGAGATTTGTAAAAAGGTAAATTATATCGGGCTACTATAAATAATTCAGTCATTTTCATAGTTCTATATTTTCCAAAGCATTACATGAATAAATATGATTAATGCATGAAAGGAACCGCAAACTCATTGTTCGCATTGTGCCCACCATTGGCTTTAAAAGTGCAATGCCTTGACTAAATGTCAACAAAGCGTTAGATTGCTTGCGTGTTGGAACACGCAAGATGTTTATCTATTATAACTGTGCAGCATGCATTCAAAAGGAATTATGGGAAAGAATTGACATTTAAACAAAGCACTGTGTGTTGCTATCGACAATTTAGGGACATTGGTTATCTCTGAAAACAGAAAAGCAATGGAAAGAGTTTCACATGCAATTAAAAAAATCAACTGCCTGTGCAAGCCATAAACTTGAAACACAGCAACAAACTGTGTGGAAGATTTTGTGATGGCATTTACATTTCAAACCGTACTGTTTGAAACTCTTTCAGTGGTTAAAACCAGAAGATTACAGCTGGCACCTTCAGTTTTATATCACAATGCAGGAAGCACTTGAGGATGAACTTTTGGCTCCAAGCTAATGTTCAGCGATGAAGCAACCTTCCATTTATCAGGGAAAGTTACAAGCCACAATGTGAAAGTGTGGGACATTGGAAATCCTCATGACATAGTACCAGGGCTGTCTACTACTTCAACTGAAGAAATGTGGTGTCTACTAGACAAAAGTTCCTTTATACTATCATACATTGTTTTCAGTCAACTAACAGTAAGTGTAGCTCTATTGCATATCCACCGAATATTGTAATGAAAGTGAAGCAAGGAATATATTGTAAAATCCTTTCAATATTCTCACCGTTTATGCCATGCATATGCCAGAAACCATGATGCTAGTGAAAGAAGACACTAAGACTACAAGTCTTTCCTTCTCATCCTGTCCAATAAGTCTCCCCTGACCAATGATACTGGGTGACTTTCCCTTTTCCTAGACCTCTCCAGTCCTTTTCCTTCACCCCACTTCCTTCCCCTGCTTGAAGCAGGAGTCACTGGCTCCAAAAGTTTGCCTAATTATAACCTTTTATCTATGTGTTCTGCCACTGCTTGGTGAGTAGATTATTTTATCTATCAAATAACACTGGTGTCCAAAATTAAAGCAAAAAATCGAAATTTTTCAAGGTTGCACTTATTTTGCTACAAAACAGTATAAACAGGCGACAGTAAAGTAGAAACAATGTAAAAAATACATAAACTAAACAACTGCAACATGCATAACGTAGACAAAAATGTTCTTTGTTTTTTCAACTTGATGGTTTCACACGCACATTTCAACAACTGGTTAATGTGCTCAGTATGGGGTGTGACCATGTATGGCAGAAATACAAATCTGACAATGAAAGGCCATGCAGTCAATGATGCCATCAATCTCACGTTGAGGCAGAAATGTCCATTCTTCCTGCAGAGCTACTCGCAAGTCTTGGAGAGTGGTTGGTAGTTGCAACTCATGTCCCTAGTGTATCCCAGAGGTGCTCTATTCAAATCGGAAGAGCGTCCAGTCCACGCCATCCGTGCAATATTTTCCATCTCCAAGAAAACATCAGCCATCTGTGCTCTATGAGGTTGAGCATTATCGTTCATCAGTACGAAGTTTGGGCCCACAGCACCTAACAACAACTGCACGACATCCCAAGATCTCATCACGATACCTGACAGCAGTGAAACTTTGTCAATTCACCTGTACAATTTCAAGAAGAGGTGTTCGAGTGGTCAACATAATCCCTGCCCACACCATTAGGCATCCTCCTCGATTTTGGTTTCTTTCCATAATATTTCGATCCAGAAATTGTCTTTCACATTCTCTCCAGATGAGAATAAATCGAGAATCACTCTCCAGATGAAACTGGGACCCATCTGCAAAAAGAACATTGGGTCACTGTTCGATTGTCCAGGTGGCATGTTGATGACTCCATTCTAAATGTTTCCTTCTGTGAAGATGCATCAGAGGTACACATGCAGCAGGTCTCCAACAGTAAAGGCTGCTCTGGCAAAGCCTTCTGTATACCGTTTGCCATGATGCAACACATCCAGTGAATGTTGCAAGGTCACATGCCAGTAGCTGTGCAGTACTAAGGAGGTACTGTCTTGCCTTTACAGCCAATGCTAAACAAGGTCGGCCCTGCCCTAAGTCTTCAGGATACAGTCTCAGTCTCTATAAACTGTCTCCACACACAAGAAACAACAGAACAATTCACATTAGGCCAATGGGCCATATTGGTTTGTGACTGCTTCCATTCTTGCTAGGCACTTCACCTCAGAGGATCAGACAGGCATCTCCTCTATGCCATACTGCACCGTCTGCAACTGTGTACACAGTGATTGTGAATATGGGACTACCCAGCGAGCACTATCAAGTTTAACAGGTGCCCTTATGTCATCACTGACATGGTTGGTCATTGCCGAGAATGCAATGTTCTGTACAGAACATGATCATACAGACATCGGTTAATAGTTTGTATGATTATAACGTGAATGAGACACAGGACAGGGAAATAACAATTTCTTGGTTTAATTTTGGACACCACTGCAATTTATTATGACTACAAGCAGGAACATGGAAATTCACAATCATGAATAAAGGCATAAAACAGATTTTCATATGGTTAACAGAAGGTAAACTGTAACAACAAAAAGCCCATACATGAAAGAAGCTGTTTTTCACAATTTTTACCAAATGATCTTAAGATGTTGACAAACGATTCTTTTACAAAGTGATTCGAGCAGTGGCTTATCCATAGACATATAACTTGGACTTCATTTGAACAATAATGTAAGCAGCAATACTGTTCTACAAATAATTGTAGTCGTAAAGGGCATACAAAACCAAATGTTCACTACGCAGTGAATTACTGTTCCACTGTTTGAATTAATTAATTGTATCATGTTGTAAGAAATAATGTTGTAATATGCACTTCGTAGACATTGTTCATGCATGTAAAATAACGAGTTATTAGCAGAAAATAAATGTTTAATTCTATTATTCATTTAAGAATAAATGGGTTCTTCGCACACTGTCTCCCATGTACTAAAGCAGTCTGATCTTCCCTCAATTTTGTAACACTATCCAATCAAGATTTGCCGCCCATAAATCCTAGCTCATGACATAGTTACTCTCTATTGTCCTTAATTTGTACATACTGTTGCACCATAACCTAACTGAAGCATTGAACTGCCTGTTGCCAATGCAGCAAAATGATGTTATGTGGATGGAGATGCCATCATTGTGGTGGCCCTACCTTATGAAGAAATAACATGTAACCAAAGTGTAAAAGTGCTAATTCAGGACGCTGGTGAAGTGGAAAAATCTAGCCAGGACCTCTGAACGGTGAAGCTGGTAATACTACAGCTCCAGCTAGGCTCCTCCAGTAGCTGACTAAGCAAGAACAGACTGAATGAAATCACCACCGTCCAATGGAGACACCTGGATGCTACGGCCTGTTGTCTCTTTCAGGGTGGTGGTGGTGGTGGTGTTGCTGTCAAAGAAGTACTGGCCAGCAGACTCTTATAACACGTCATCCCTTAACCCAAATCAGTCATCCTCATTCTCAGGTGCTCACTAATTTTCTCTGACATAACCATATGGCAGTGCGTACAAGATGATAAGCACTGCTGTCTCCATCAGCTGCTAACTTTGAGGTGGAAACTGCTGCAGCGTCAGATGAAGCAGCCCATCATCTACCAGGGACTTCATCTCCAGTAGCAGCATGCAATCGACGATGCTGGGGACTGTATGCAGACGGTTTAGCATCTTCGCACCATTGGGTCTCCCTCTGGGTGAGCACCTCCTGCTAGTCGCCATTTCTCTAGTGGGATGTCTGTTCAAGAGGGAGGATACAGTTAGTCACAGTGACTAGGACCAACTATATCCTCCCTCACCTACATTGCTATGACCAACAATTACTCCTAAAACTACAGTGATCAATTATATCCTCGCACTCAATTATATCTCCTTTGAAGGCATCACCAACAAATGAATCCTTGGCACAGCAGTGAGCACCTGCGTGGCACAACTAATGCATGTTTCTCCATGCACCATTCGTTCAGTTGTTTAATGTGTTTGCATTTATTTGTGTCGAAAGGAGAACTGAATTGAGAAATATAGGGGGGAGACAGAGTGGTTGACCAGTATTTACCTTCAGGGGGCAAAATTCTGAGAACTTGCTAATAGAGACTTAAAAGGTAGGCAAAAACTACCTAGCTTTTGAAACTTGTAGTTCCTTTCTCTGGGATGAAGAGAGGAAGGTTGGAAAGGAGGGTAGTATGAGAAGACAAAGGAGGGTTTCAGTGAGAACAGGAAATCAAGAAGGTATATTGGTATGCAAGTTCCAAAAGCAAAGCATAATTTTGTTTCAATTTATAAAGTTTTTCTGTCTCTTCATAATTAAAAAAAATTGGTTTCTGTTTTATAGAACAGGCCATCTCCTTTCATTATTATGGAAAGTCAGCAGAATATAAGTACATCATTGATGGTAAATCATAAAAAATAAATAATGGAAAACGAGGGAATAGTACATCATAATGGGAACTCTACTTTTTGAATTATGCCCTTTCAGATGTTATTCAATGATGCATCTTCCCATTACAATGACCACTTATTTCATATCTCTCACACAAACAAGGCAGTAGGCTCATACAAAATATGCACTTCCTTGTAGTTGCATAGACAGATTAAAAACTAAGTTCTAAATAGACTGTACAGTAGATGATGAATGTGTAGGTTTTTTAGAGGCAGCAGACCTACAGCTGGCTGGCATCTGCCACAAATCAATTGCTTACTAATTACTTCAACTGCCAGAGACTGTGGTCATGTGTGTGTGAGTTGCGTCTGTATGAGTGTGTGTGTGTACATTGTCTGTTTTTGACAAAGGCCTTATTGGTTGAAAGCTCACTTTCTGACAGTCTTTTTGTTGTGCCTATCTGGGACTCAGCATCTCCGCTCCACTATATGGTGAGTAGCAACTATCCTTTTCATAATATTGTTACATTCCATCCCGGATTTTCCATTATTTGATTACTAATACGAATCACTTGATCTACATACTTCACAACCTCCTCATTATGGCTTTATGAAATCAAATGTATATCTAATCTAATCAATATTATGAATATAATAGAGAGAAATATTCCACGTGGGAAAAATATGTCTAAAAACAAAGATGATGTGACTTACCAAACGAAAGCACTGGCACGTCGATAGACACACAAACAAACACAAACATACACACAAAATTCTAGCTTTCGCAACCAACAGTTGCCTAGTCAGGAAAGAGGGAAGGAGAGGGAAAGACGAAAGGATTTAGGTTTTAAGGGAGAGGGTAAGGAGTCATTCCAATCCCGGGAGCGGAAAGACTTACCTTAGGGGGAAAAAAGGACGGGTATACACTCGCACACACACACATATCCATCCACACATATACAGACACAAGCAGACATATACAGAGGCAAAGAGTTTGGGCAGAGATGTCAGGCGAGGCGGAAGCTAATCAATATTATCATATTTATACCATGTGGTTCTCCTAAGAGGTACCAGCTACATTTTATTTGGTGTCTCAAGTACTTTCAATTTTATTGTTGTGCAGTGTAGTCAGAGTCAGAACAAACAAATCTGAAAATAGGGAATTTTGAGCAACACTTAGTGTCAGTGGGAAACAGAGTTGGTTTTTGTTGGCAACATAATGTTGTTTACAATGTTGATTTAAGTTTTCAATTAACAAAATATTTCAGTTCAAGGATATTTATTGAGGGTGCCAGCAGGGTGTGAAGAACAGTCAGTAGGTCCAGAAAACGTTGATTATGACTGCTGTGTGTGCCACAATCCAACCACAACGTAGATATAATGATTAACAAATTTAAATAGAGAAATTAGCATATAATCTGTAAAAATATGCAGTAGAAAGTGAACACACTGAAGACAAGCAAAATTAACCTAACAGTAAAACACTTGTAAAAGAGTGTAAAAAAACAGATTTAATGGTGTTTAAATTCAGAATATATTGCATGTGAGGATTTTTCAGGAATGTCAAAGAAACAAATGAGATTTTAAATAGTGCTGTGTCACTAACAAAACAATTTTTTATTCATTCAAAAATATGATATTGCACTACCAAACTTAATTGTTAAAGAAAACTGCCCTTTTTTATTATTCTTATTTGCTATGCCGAACCGAAATATTAGGAAATGTGGATAGAGTTACTAGGTTAATGGAAATGAGAAAAACAAATTAAGTCTTGCCACAATAAATAGTGTATCATTTAAACTTAAATTATGTACAAGGAATTTGATGCTTCATATCAACTTTTTAACATGTCAGGAAATCATTAACTTCATAACAGGGGAAAAAAACGTTACAGTTGTTCATAATTTAAGGTATGTACATCTTTTCATGGGGGAAAAAGGCCACCTCACACGTTGCTACATGCATTTAAAATGGAGAACAGGTACATTATTCTTTACAGTTACATGAAATCTGATAAAACTTAACAATATTATAAAATATTAAAAATACTGTTTCCTTGCAACAATACATGGCACAATAAAAATAAACCTTTAAAACATATATAATTCTTTTTCATTTGAATTACAGTGCACAAAAAATGTGCTTGTGTTGTAAGAACAGACTGATATAACTTTTCATAATTTAAAATCTTGATGTTCATTAAAAGAGAACACAAAATGTGTCAGATTGTGAAAATAGTCATTCAAGGGTAACTACAACATAAAATAACAATGCTACAACTAGGCCATTTTATCTGATTGTCTAAATAAGTAATACTAAGCTAAACAGATATGTATCTAGTGCTCATTTTCCTAAGTTCAGGTACAATACATATTCATGTCTTTCAAAATAATTACTTTATACATATAAATAAAATTAATTCCACAGCCTAAAGAGCACCAAAAACAAACAATTTTATTCATAACAAATATCAAAAATACATTCAGTCACAGTAGTATAAAAGTTTCTTACAGATTTTGTTTAAAAAAATCACAGTACATCAACAGTACATTTTTTATATAAAAAGGAGTGCTTTAAATGATTAAAATACAGTATTTAGATGCACAAATGAAATATACATGTTTAACATACTTCCTTTGGTAGAGTATTTCAGCATGCTGGGGAAAGGTGTCCTCTTACATGCTCACACTGATTTTTTCTTGTAGAATCTGATAATAACAAGCCTGAAAAATGTAAAGATGAAATGTATAGAATCCCAAGAATTACCATCCATTACTGTTAATAATATTTCATATATATAGGACTATTATAAAAGTAGACAGAAGGTGTGAAATTACAGAACAGGATGCAGATCTCTTACTTTTAATGTTGTGAACATTATTCCCAGTTCTCCATTTTGTAAATATGGTTCCATAAAATCTTCAACAAAATGAATTTCTGAACCAAGCTGAAGAATTCTTGCCCTGACAACAACAAAATGGAACACAGGGAACAAGTCATCCATTGTCCATAGATATGTTGTTCCCAGTTCCTTCTGAACAGCCTGAAATGGGACAGAGATAATGCAACTGTAGATCCATGTGGTACAATTCAAGTTTGTGCACGTATCACCTACACAAAAACAAGCAGTTGCACTATGTTGTTGCCTGAAGTATTTTTAGACTACATTTTGCTCCCCTAAATATCTTACACAAGCCTGCCACTCCAAAACACACACACACACACACACACACACACACACACACACACACAAACACAAACACAAACACAACTTATTTCTATAGTGAGTTGTGCTTAATGAAAAGTTTCACAGATAAATGAACATGATAGGTGATAGAGCACACACATCTCTATATTTTAAATTAATTTTTATTTGCTTTTAGCCATACTTCACTGACAAATGGCACACAGGGTCATGCTCTGATATCAGCAATAATGAACACGCTGTAGCAGCATCTTCTTGGATAAGTGAATGAGTGGGGAGTAATGTATGTTATTAAGAAATTTTGACACTGTAATCTTCTACCAATGAGGTCATAATTCCTTTGGGGATTGCTAAAAGTTTATTACAAAGAATTCTTCTATAGTCATACAAAAATCCACAAATATAGAATAAATTCTAGCATTTCACTGCTCAATAACCTTCTAACCTCACCTGCTGTCTCTTGCATGATGTACTGTCCTGGGTGTCTACTTATCCCAAGAGTATTTTTTTCTTCTAACACTTGCCTATCTTTTGCTGATCATAGCTATCGATAGAAGACTCAAAAGACTACAAATGCTTCTCCTTGAGACTGACTCAATCGGAGCTAGTGTGCGTGTCAGGACTTTTAAACTCCTCGGCTGCTCCAAACATGCTACATACATGCTGTGCTCAGTGCTACTTTCTTGTTACCTAATCTCTCTACTTGCATTAGGTGCCTTGCAGTCTGGTTTCTATCCATGAATAGGTAACTATGTAGCCTCTCCTGCTCTGAGCCACATAAATAAATAGTGTATCAAGTGAACTTAAATTATATTCAAGGAAGTTAATGCAAAAAATGACGCCTTAAATGCTGTACACACATTTAACACAGAAAACATTATTCTTTCCAGTTACCTGAAAGCTGATAAAACTTAATAATGTTATAGAATATCACAAATACTGTTTTCTTCTGGCAATACATGACACAACAGAAATAAACCATTTAAAACATATACAATTCTTTTTCATCTGAATTATAGTGCACAAAACGTGTATGTGTTGTGAGACCAGACTAATATAACTTTTCATAAAACCTCACACGTTGCTACATGCATTTAAAATGGAGAACAGGTACATTATTCTTTACAGTTACATGAAATCTGATAAAACTTAACAATATTATAAAATATTAAAAATACTGTTTCCTTGCAACAATACATGGCACAATAAAAATAAACCTTTAAAACATATATAATTCTTTTTACATTTGAATTACAGCGCACAAAAATGTGCTTGTGTTGTAAGAACAGACTGATATAACTTTTCATAATTTAAAACCTTGATGTTCATTAAAAGAGAGAACACAAGAATGTATCAGATTACAAAAACAGAATTACTTTGGTTTCGAAACAGGCCAACTCCCACTGCTTGAAATGGAAGAAGAAGAAGAAGAAGAAGAAGAAGAAGAAGAAGGAGGAGGAGATTATGAAAGCAGCCATTCAAGGATAACTACGACATAAAATAACAATGCTAAAACTAGCCCATTTTATTTGACTACCTAAACAAGAAATATTAATAATATTGTGTGTCAGCAGTGACGACTTCCTTTGTTCCTCTGACCTTTGCCACTACTGAAACTAAATGAATATAATAAAACTTAATAGTTTCTTACTTTGCCAGTTCAAAAATTCAACTGCACAGATTCTTCAAGCACATAGAGCTCTTAAAATTGTTAATACAACAAAGAATTATGCTCTTTGCGACGTGATTTTAGTAGATCATAGTTCCTACTTAGGTACCAGTTTGTAATATCTGCAGTTTTGCTTACAATCATCATTGAACTAACTAAAAAAGCAAATACATTACTAGTTAAGCAAATATCTTTGACTCATTCGTCATGGGTTACTCTTTGACGAGAAGCAGATTCTATAGCTACACTTCCTATGTAGATGGAGACCACACTTATCACAGTTAACTTTAGGCTTTTTTTGTAACACGAAGAATCTCATTCCATTGTATGATGGTATCACTGTAACACATCAACATTAATTCTGAATGACAGTAATAACTTTTTTGGTCCACTTTTGCTTGACTCCACAGGGTGAAGAAAAAATGCCACACTTGGCAATCAGCATGTGATTCCTCATCCCAATTCAAGACAAAATTGTATCTCACAAAACATAGTCCTGCCAAAAGGTTTAATAGAAACGCAATTTAAAAAACAAGACTCTGGCACACTCTAACTGCTTTCAGTGTGGCCAAGAATAGGTAGCATGAACTCTGCAATGTGCCTGAGCTCTCCCATTAGCTCAGTGAGATGAAAAAATGCTGTGGGGAACAGATACACAGACTCGCTGATGTTCAAGTTGCATTAGTGCCAAACATTTTTTTTTCCCAGTTAAAGGATCAGACTGTATCCTATGTATCCAATTTACACCTCCACAGTGCAATATCTTGTTTATTTCTTCCTGTTACTTTTACCTTTATTTAAACATTAAGACATAATATGAACTCCATATAGAAATAACTGACCATTTTGTTTTGCCAGTGACACAAATAAAGACAACAGAAAATAATAGTGGATACAGTAACACTGGCGCATCCAGTGAGGTACTAAAACACAATAGGTAGGCTACACTAGATTGCACTTTACGTTACATACAGTAACTCCTTTCTGTACGTTTGACGTTGAGGCTCATCTTCACAGAGCCATTAAATACACTGACAAGCAATATTCACTTTAGAGAACATGTTCAAAGCATTCGCAAAAGTTTTGCCACTCAGCTGATCACACTTTGCTGGAACACATTTTTGGAACACAACCTATGACCAGCTTAGAGACAGAAGTAATGACACTTTCTGCAGAACCTGACCATCATTTTGCAGGACAATGCTCAAGCACGTACAGTACAAGCTGTTACTGATTTGTCTGACTGATAGGGCTGCTAAGTGCTATACCACCTACTGCACTCCCCTGACTATGAGTTCAAATCAATTTCTAAACTGAAGGAAACACTTCACGGCATTCGCTTCAGAACTGCTACAAATTTGTCGGGCAATAAATCACGCAGCTTGAACTGTCAACACAAATGGCAATGTTAAAAGAGTCCTAAACTTCCACATCGCTGGCAATGGGTTATACACAATTCTGGTGACTACTTTGAAGATCAGTAAAACTTTGAAACACATATCTATTTTGTACGACCTGTAGATAAATAGTTGCACCTATTAAAGTTCCAACCCTTGTACAATATCATGAATTAGAATAATAATGCATACATCAACCAGCATTACATTTAGGGTATAAACATTAACGTATTTTTTTCTACGCAAGATAATATATCTACAAATAAGTTATCTGGTCAAAAGTATCCGGGCATGTATTAAGTGGACATTAATATGGAGAGTGTCCACCTTCACCTTTATGACATTGGAAATCTGCTTGGGACACATTCAATTAGGTATCTGAATGTCTGCGGTGGAATGGCAGACCATACTTCCTCAAGAGCCAAAACCAGAGAAGGTAAAGATGTTGGAGAGTGGGGTCTGGAAAGAAGTTGACAGTCTCAACTTTCCCAAAGGCATTCCATTGTGTTCAAGTTGGGACATGCGGAAGCCAACCCATTTCAGGACTGCTACTGAACACATACCACTGCCTCATGGAAGTTGATTTATGACAGGGTGCACTGTCATCCTGATACAGTCAGTCACTGACTCTGAACTGTTCCTACTGTAGACAAAACACAATGCTGTAAAATGTTTCATATCCTTCTGCATTTAGTGCTTTCTGAAGTATAATGAAGGGACCACATCCTAACAGTGAAAAACATCGGTATACTGCAATAACTAGGGCCCGGATTTTAAGTACCTAAAAAACAGTGAAATATGCAAGCATTTATGACCTAAAACTTACATAAATATGACCTCAAAAATAAAATATGACTTAATAGAAGTTTATTTAAAGCATTCTCGTTTGTTTATTTAATTTTTTATTCACCATAAAGTAATACAAAATTAACTTCTCAAAGCACTGTAAGTATAGTTCTTTCTTTCTGTAGGGTTTGTGGCTAATTTGCACCTATTTTTTGAACGTCTGAATGTTTTATTTTCTAAACACAAAGTACAGTGAAAAGATCATCTATTGAAACAGTAAAACAATGTTTTTATTTCTACATAGTATTTAAAGTGTTTCACATTATTTAATACTGTATGTCAATCTTCAGTATCTGCAAAGTTGCACTGGAACACAAGGTGCATTTTCAATTTTCCATTGTCAAAGATCTATGGTTGTCGCTGAGGATAGTTTTGTACCTGGAAAAGCTCCTCTCCACTTCACAAGATGTCACTGGAGCGTATTTGAAGGCAGCCAGGTCGTTGCAGCATTCCCTGAGAGAGTGTCACTAATTTTGCACAGTCCAGAATATCCAGGATTCCGTTGGAGAACACTTTGCAGTTTGGTTTTCACTTTGTCAGCCACATGACCACGAGCTCGACCCAACTCACTCTGCACATGTTGCACAATACTCAGGGCCTCACATAGCTGAGTGCCAACAGCTTCCAGTTGTTTGATGGCTTTTGATATCATTGAAAAATTGGCGTTGATGTATGCCAAGTTTCGAGACAATGTATCTGTAAAAACTTCTTTCACAATTTTGATAGCACTTGATTCATCGCTATCAAGCTAACAGAAGATTGTCTTTATTTGGGTGTAGTTGGTGCAGTAATACTCAGCAGCATAAAGCCAAGAACCTTATTGTGTAAGAACAGGTTTATGTGGGGAGGGGGGGGGGGGGGTATTGACGGTGCTTGTTCCTTGATTTCTGCACCCGTAGCGGAGCCTTCACATAGATTTTCTTGCCACAGGAAATTAATTTGTTCATGTCGGGGTAATCTGATCACACCTCTTCAGCAACTCTGTACAACGCATGTGCAAGGCAAGTGGCGTACAACATACTGGGGTAGAGAATCTGAAGCTCTTTGGCTGCTTTAGCCATATATGAATCACTATCTGTCACAAGCAGCAAAATGTTGTCTCTTTTCACACCATCCAGCCACAGTAGATTCGGAGAGTTGTCAAACAAAATAGCAATCATCGGAATGTTTACTCTATCGAGAGCTTCACATGTTAGTAGGAAAATATCTCCAGGGCCATCAACTTTTAGAACACCAACAACAAACATCATTTGCAATATATCGCCCACTAATATCCGTAGTTTCATCTATCGACAGCCAGATCTTTTGCTCAGCAATAGTAATTCATATTTTGTTGAGCACATCATTGTAGCATACGGATAAATAGTTCTTTCTCAGTGTAGATTCATCTGGAACTGGATGTGTTGTGTACTTCTCCAAGAACAGTCTGAAGCGTGGATTCTTCAGCTTTTCCAATGGGATGTTGTAGGACACCATCATCTCACACAAATCCTTGCAGAATGATTGCATGGTTGATGATTGACCTGTCTGTTCAAATAACAGTGTTTGCCTGCTGTTATTTCAAGCACTTCGTTTCACACAGCTGCTGTGTTTAGCGGTACTACAGTGTTGTTGCACATTAAAGCGCTTTTCTGCACTAACTTTAACTTCACACAGTTTACAAAATAATATTTTCCCATCAGTACTAAAGAACTTCTCTCCAAATTCTCGAACATACCCTCGCAACTTCACGCTGTTGGAGCACTTTGCTTTAGGCATGTTGAACAAGGCAAAGGCTGTATTCAAACTGGTTACTGGGAACACCTGTGCAACTGCGATGATTATTACGGCAGAAGCCGCTTTTGTTGGCTCTGAGAGCGTATTGTCGACTCTGCGCAACAATGTTTTATGTTTGTGTAATGACTGTTGTGGTGCACCGATTTTCTGCTACAGTCCTGAGGAATACGGCTGTGTACTAGTTTATCTGTTTATCTTTCATAACAGCATGTTAAATATCGTCTTGTGACAACATATTCATTTTCTTATTCACGTGTCCCGTAAGATACGAGAAAAACGGTATATGCATTTTTGGCAAAAGTTGATGGAAATATGACCTATTATATTAAAAGTTAGCCACAATATGACCTATTATATTAAAAGTTAGCCACAATATGACCTATTATTAAAATTTGTTGAAATATGACTTTATATGCACAATCAAAATACATTTTTCGACACTAAAATGCCTAGATTTGTGTATAAATTGTTCTAAAATTCACCCTATAGTTCAGAAAAAATATGACTTGTCATTAAAATCCGGGCCCTAGTAACAACATCTCCACTACACTGGTGATGGGTAATGTTCTCCAGGCATTTGCCGAATCCGAACCCTTGCCCTGGGCTACCACAAGTTACAGCATGATTCATCACTCCTGATCACTTATTTCCAGTCATACACTGTCCAGTTATGTAACTTTTTACATCATCTGAAGCATCGCTTAGAAATGACTACAGAAATGTGTGATTCATGAGGAGTTGCTTGGTGTTTAAACCCCTTCTTCTTAACTCTCCACACACAGTCATTGTACTACTTGGACTGCTGGCAACACACGGGAATTATGAATGATCCCTTCCGTTGATTTTGTCCGACTTTTCACAACCATCCTCCTCAATGCTCAGCAATGCCTGCCTGTCAGTACATGAGGTCTCCCTGATCTTGGTTTAGCTGTGGCTGTTCCTTTGTGTTTCCAGTTATCAATCACACTATCAAGAATCAACTCAGACAGCTTTAGAAGTATTGAAATGTCCCTGATGGATTTGTAACTCAAGTAACATCAATGACTAATCCAAGTTTGAAGTCACTAAGCTCTCCTGACCAAACTGTACGTTGCTACTGCTCCTCTACTGACAACACAATACTCCCTGCCTCTCTTTATACTGGTAGGTCTGCTTCTCTTGATGGTCTGGTGATCAATTCTGTATTATGTAGGGATATCTGCATATGCCTGATCAGCTAGTGTGTGTCTACTTCTGTATAACTGGTGCAGAAGTCATTGTATAGCAGATAGTGTAGAGAACTCATATTGTTACATGTTCTACTCTTACAGGTTCCACTTGCAGATGAGGTAAGGAAGAAATGAGTGAGTATATGCCTCCTATTCTAATAGTATTTCCATGATATATCTGACAGCAGCAGTAAACACATTGTACTGTGTCGTGAGTATTGGTGTCATAAATGTACCTAGCAACATTTTGGAAAATAAATGGTACCTTTTTTCCCACCTAATCCAGTCAACAAAGGAAAATTGGGGGGAAACATATGTGTAGTCTCCATTTTTTTAGGTGTGTGTGTGTGTGTGTGTGTGTGTGTGTGTGTGTGTGCGTGCGTTGGGGGAGGGGGGGGGGTGGAGATATCATGAAAATGGTTCAAATGGCTCTGACCACTATGGGACTTAAAATCTATGGTCATCAGTCCCCTAGAACTTAGAACTACTTAAACCTAACTAACCTAAGGACATCACACAACACCCAGTCATCACGAGGCAGAGAAAATCCCTACCCCGCCGGGAATCGAACCCGGGAACCCGGGCGCGGGAAGCGAGAACGCTACCACACGACCACGAGCTGCGGACGGAGATGTCATGAATAACGTACTAAAGATCCTGATGACTAGTGGAGTGTGAGTGTGTGTGGAGATGGCTGGGTTAGATGTCACTTTTTTATGTTTTTATTTATTGTCTTGAAATCGCAGCTTGTAGTGAAAATGTTTCCCAGTCATAATGAAACCACATTAAATTTCCTGCAAAAAAGGTACTATTCATTTTTCCTCTAGGACTAATAGTTTCCACATTGCAGATGATGGAAAAATTGTAGATTATTAAAAACAGTATTTTAATGGTCTAAAATTGATGTCTATTGTTAAATGAAGTGGGCTATGAACAGATATTAAATGCATGTACCACATCTAAGTGCAGTAGAACCATATTAAGAGATAATTTATGGGGTGTAGTAGTATGGAAGGGTGGGAATGTATTTTAGAAGTGTGAGGGAAGGTAGGTTGCCAGATTGTGGTCATGCACTTCCCTCAATTCCCTTGTCCTTATTGCACTACTTCACAAAAAGCAACTGCAGTGTGTTTAACTACGTTATACTGACCCTTCCGCAGCTTGCCTTATAAATCACTGGCAACAAGGTGTGCAGATGTGCCTGTAGGCATTTATTTTCTGCAAAGTGCGTTAACACTACAGGGACTTCAGATGTAAAATACTAATAACACTAATGGAAGAAACATGTATGGACACAATCTACGTAACTCTGTGCACACTGTTCTACCATGATAGAGGGAAATTGATTCTTAGTCATCCTGTATGGTGGATGTATCATCCGTCTGGGAAAGAAAACTTCCCTCACATGAGGACTGCTTGCTTGTCAGTTTGAAGACAGACTATATCTCCCCAGGATTTCGTGTCCAGTTCTCTTATGTGAGTAGACAAAGTAACTTCACTGAGCTCGTGTTTTTATAGTGGAGTTATTTTTAGTTTATTATGTGAGTATGTATTTGCAGTTGTTAAGCGAGCAATTAAATAAAAAAGCTGAACAGCTGGAGCTGTCAGCTGTCTACTACACCGAAGAGCCTGCTCCAAGTGTAACACGCTGTCAACATGTATTCGACAATGTTGATTTCACTGTCTCCACTAACAGTGACTGGAATGTTTTTCACACCTTCAGGGTATCAAACGCATCACCCCAGCCTCAGCTCTCCCAACATCTGAAGTGACTCAGAGGCTACCTCTGAAACAGAATTAGGTTATCTAAGTGATATAAAACTTCTGATATTCCAACTCAGGTTAACAGTGCATTACAACAGGTTACTGTTCTAGACTTGAACATGGCCAGTCCCTTTCCATCAACAGATTCACAGCCATCTTGGAAGATATAATGTGTATGTCTGGTAAGTGACTCCACTTTGTGCAACTCGCTCTACAATTACAGAAAAGAAGAGATTTATGCAGTTTCTACTAACACAATTAATGGTGAGGTAAGTGCTGTACCTTTCTTGTCACCACCAAGTGACTTCAACACCATTACAAGGGTTTACAATATGCTGTTAATGACAGAAAGCAGCACGATGCCACATTTAGCAATTCAATCCCTTTCCCACCAACATTATATAGCTCACTGATAACATCACACTTAAATTAAGCACTTCTCAGCCATTGTTTATAGAAATGCATTTGATACAAAACCTCACTTAACAAATGCAGATAAGTACTCACTTAATAAACTGAAAATACCTCCACTGTATAAACATGAGCTCAGTGAAATTATTTTGCCTACTCTCATCAGAGAATTGGACACGAAATGCAGGGGAGCTATAGTGTGTCTGTAAACTGAATAGTGAGCAGTGCCAATGAAGGATAAAATCACCTTCCTTGAAAGAATGCTACAACTACTTTACAGGATGATAAGAATCAGTTTCCCCTGTAGCATTGTAGATTTATGTAGAATCTGTCCATATGCTTTTCTTGTGTTTGTATTATTAGCAATTTCATGTAATTTTAACGCACTTTGTGGAAAATAAACACCCCCAAGCATGTCTGCACACTGTGCCACCTGTGATTATACGGTGAGCTGTGGAAGGGTCAGTATAACTTTATGAAACACCCTGTAGCTTGTGACATTGTGTGGTAGAGAGAATGGGGAACTGCCTGCTTGCACTTCATTTTGTAGCCCTACTAAGAAGGGAAGTGAATGAACACAATTCAGCAGCCTACCTCCCGTCATGCTTCTATTTTACTCCCCCACCTTTTCAACGTGTTACAGTCCACCTCCTTAGCTGATGGTCAGTACATCCGACTGCCACGCAGCGGGCCCAGGTTCGATTCCCAGCTGGGTCAGCGATTTTCTCCCCTCGAGGACTGGGTGTTGTGTTGTTCTCATCATCACTTCATTATCATCAATGGCATGCAAGTCACCCAATGTGGTGTCAACTGAGAAGACTTGCAACTTGGCAGCTGAACTTCCTCAGGTGGGGACTCCCAGCATCAATGCCACACAATCATTTCATTACCCTGTTGCACCCCCAGAGCACAATTTATCCCTTAATATGACTCTACTGCACTTATATATGGTACATTAATTTACTATTTGTTCCTTACGTACTTGATTTAACAATAAACATCAATTTTATATGATGAAAACACTATTGTTAACTGTCTACAATTTTCTCATACTTTGCAAAATTAGACGTAGAGAAGAAATATTATTATTTGTTCTGGGAAACATTTTCGCTAGATGCCATGGTTTTAGAGATATTCATGAAAAAAACCTAAAAAAAGTGATGTTTACAACCCCCCCCCCCTTCCATCTCCACCCCTCCCATCACCAAACTCTCACCCTAACAGTCAGGATTTTTAGTTATGTTCATCATGACACTTTCCCCTACCAATGAACAAAAATTTCCAACTACACAAAATTTTCCCCACCTGATAGAGCTGATAGTTTTTGGTCCTTGTTGACTGGGCTAAACAGCTAACCATTTACAATTTTTTAATACATCTATAAAACTTTCTATTAACTGAATTAGGAAAATCAGAACTGAGCATGATGGGTCAGTGGTTTAAGACAACATACTTGCACTTGAGAGTACAGAGGTTCAAATCACTGTCAAGGCATCAGAATTAATGTTTTCTTCATTCCCCTAATCAACACAAGTAATTGTAGGATTGATTTTTTGAAAGAAAAAGGGCCAATTACCTTTCAAACCCTTGTCCATGCTGAACATATGCTCTTCCTTCTAAAGACATTATTGTTTATGCTGTATTCCATTGAAAAAAATGAGAATAATATAACAATACCATTTCATATTCTTTGTACCTCTTGCTCTCAACTGAGCCAGGAGGTTTCACTCATTCATCACGTTCTGTAGATCCCACCATGATGATGTACTTTCAGGGATGTGAATAAGTCAAGATATTCACCAACAATGAGAAGCATATGTTAGAAACTAATTCTGTGCACTCCATTAATAATCAACTACCATTAAACTGCTAAATACTACTTGTTAACATTGTAAAAGGTATTTCTTTGAAAAATCTGCTGCTTACTTGCTTAAAGTAAATATTAAACATAAATAAAAGACTATAAAATTAAAAGGGGACAGAATGGCTACCATACTCATTTTTTGGAACAGTTTGTTCCTCTCTAAGGGGGAAAAGGAGGAAAGGTTGGGGTTAGTTGAAAAAGAGGGTCAGGTAATTCAGATCTCAGATTCAGGATGTCCCATTTGTTATGAGGATAAGGGGACACAGCTGACAGGTAACACAGAGATGAGGGGAGCCAGTAGCCATGTTTTATTTCTACAGCCTTGAGTTTTAAATGAGTATTAGGTTTCAGACATTGCTTTTATATCTTATTTGATTGTTTCAATACCAGAGAAGGAAAGCTGCTACTCACCATATAGTGGAGACGTTGAGTCATGATAGGAACAACAAAAATATTCACACAATTATAGCTTTCGGCCATTAAGGCCTTTGTCAGCAGTATACACACATACACACATGCACACGCACACACACACACACAAACGCAACCTGTACACGCGTCAGCAGTCTCAGAGACCTGAAGCAACACTGCAGTTCTCTGAGACTGCAGACATGTGTGCAAGTTGCGTTTGCGCCCGCACGTGTGTGTGTGTGTGTGTGTGTGTGTGTGTGTGTGTGTCTACTGCTGGCAAAGGCCTTAATGGACGAAAGCTATAATTGTGTGAACCTTTTTGTTGTGCCTATCACGACTCAGCATCTCCGCTACATGGTGAGTAGCAACTTTTCTTCCCTGGTACTGTTACATTCCATCCTGGATTTTCCATTATTTGATTGTTTATCTGTCTCAAAGGTCTTAATGCCTCTCTACAAAAATTTGAGATAACTGAAACAGAGAAAACTTACAACTGCAATATTTATAATGGTACAATAGTCTTCTACTATCTATAGCATGTGGATCTGGAAACTGAGGGAGAAAGTACCAAAATGCTTGAATTTTGGCTTTCCCATTGTGATGTGGCTTTCCTATGGTCTACTTTCATGTCTACTGATTCCTTGTGCTCTCTCTCTCTCTCTCTCTCTCTCTCTCTAAAAATGTGGGTACTGTTTTTACTGAGATGCTATTAACAGGTGGTTAAAAACTGAAGTGGTGTCTTTTACTTGTGCATGTCTGCAACTTAGCATGTTATCTTCACAGTAAGTAGGCTCTATCCTTTCCTACATTGCTGTTAAGTGTGATAATACTACATTTATAATGGCAAAATTAAATATTTATTGTGTGCTTTTGGGTGTTCAGCCGCACTGCTGTTTCCATTTTTGCACAATATTTGAATCATTGACCCAGCCATATGTTTCAGGTGCTGTGAGTTGTCCTTTTATGCATACCTGTTGCTTGGCCTTCAACCAGACTGTGAACTGTTACTGGCCTTACACTGCACAGAATCAAAAATACCTGAGAACGACACTGAGCTGACAGAAATAGATAACCCAAGAATTGTTTATCAACCTTATGCTAGCTCCATATTCAGAGTGACTGGTAGTCTCCTATGAAAACAAGGCATCCTGTGTATTTTGCTCCCATCAACAAAGATAAAAAGTCTTCTTTGTAATGTTAAATACAATTTAAGTGCCCAAGAGTTGGGTGTGTACCACATTCTATATGAATGTGGCCAGTCCTACGTGGGGCAGACAATTACAGTGGTAGAGGAAAGACAGAGAAACAACAGTGGAAACCCTACTACAATAATCACACAAATGAGTTATTGCTGAGCATCGCCTCAGATATAAGCATGAAATGAAATATGACTACATCAGTATTCTGGTGCAAATGTCCAGTTTCAGGAACAGCATAGCTGAGGAATCTACTGAAAGAAAGATGTTAGAAACCCTAACAATTAGTGTCAGAGGTTCCAATTTGGCTTGGGATCCAGCACTCAATTTATTAAGATTTCACAAGTCATCACACCCACTAAAGCTGGCAAACGTTGAGAGAATACGTATTTCGTGTAATATCAGTGCAGGCAGTGAAAAACAAAAGAGCATCAAAGGGCATAGAGGGCAACAAGAGACAAACTCAAATATAAATAGCAGCAGTAAGACACCAACAATATTTCTCTGTCTATATGGAGAACAGGCAGTGAGTACATACGACACAACAACTCACAGCACCTGAAGAAGACAACTAGGTCGGTCATTAAAATATTGTGCAAAAAAATGAAACAAAAATACATCAGAACACCCAGAAGCACATAATTAATCCATCACACATAGAAAACCCATGAGATCACATGATTAAATATAATACTCCCCTATCATGGTAACTTACTGCTGTCATTTGTTCAAATGTGCTTCTTATGACAAGAAGTTTCTCTAGCGGTGAAAATGTCGTTTTCAGCTGCTGAAGTGTTTCAACAGCATCTCTATAGTATTTGTCATGCACTGGAGAAAAAGGTGGTTGGTTTTCTGTTCCACAGTTGCCTGGATGATCCCTTATCCAAAATTTCCTGAAACATTTGTTGAGAGCATTACTTTCATTTAAGTAATTTTTCAGACATATTTTGATACGAATCAGCACTTACTGGTCAATGCCAAGAAATGCCATCAGTGTTACATCGGGCTGCTTGTTCCATTTTAGTAACCTTTCCCAATAAGCATCGTCTTCTTCTTTGTTATGGAGTGCATATAAAACAAACAGTGCTGAATGAACACGTGGCAACAGAATAGGGTGTAGAATTGCTGCTGCACTCACCACCTCACTAAACAAAAACGGGAAAAAATCTGTTACGAGGGCTGAAAAAAGAAAAAAAACTAACAAAAACAGCTAAGACTTCCACAACAAATTTGCCCTCTTCAGCAGTGTGTGCTATGATTTGAAACTTCCTGGCAGACAAACTGGGACGTGAACCTGGAACCTTGGCATTTTGCTGGTCATGAATTGTGCCTGTATAGTTCAGGCAGTAAAGCATTTAAGCACAAAAGGCACATGTTACTGGTTTGTGTCTTGGATTGGCACACAGTTTAAATCTGTACAGAAGTTTAAAATGCACACACTACTGCAGAGCGAAAATTCTTTATCAAAACAATTCCCTACAATGTGGCTAAGCCATTTCTCTGCATCATCCTTTCTTCCAGGAATGCTTATCCTGCAAGGTATGCAAGAGATCCCTGAAGGAAGGTTGTGCATCATGGCTGGGCAGCTCAATCGCTACAGCATTTGCCCAGGATACTCCGTGGTTCTGGGTTTGAGCCCTGGTTTGGCATACAGTTTTAATCTGTCATGAGTACAACTAAAACACACTTAAATAGTGCAAAATAAGATGTGAAGCTGCATTAATTAAAAGTTACTTCATATACAATGACAAAGAGACTTGGCTGCCAAATCTCAAATCTTCACGTGACAGAACTGCAACAATACATAAATATAATGTAGGGGGAAGGGGGGGGGGGAGGGAGATATTACTCTTTCATCTTTTCTTTTTCACTTCATCTCTAAAATTTCAAGGGCAAACTATGAAATTTACTGTCCCCTTTTTCTGTCTTAGTGTTAATGTGATTATTGTTTCACAAAAGCATAATTACATAAAACATACCACTAGAACAGTCATAATGCAATTTTGGATAGATCAAAAATCTACTCAGCAAACGGCAGCAGAACACACACATAAAAGAGGATTGTAATTAGGCAAGCTTCCGGAGCCAGTGGATTCTTCTTCAGGCAGGTTGAAGGGGAAGGAAAACAGATGAAGGAAAAGGACTGAAGAGGTCTAGGAAAAGGGATAGATTTCAGGCAAATCACACAGAACCACAGGTCAGAGGAGACTTACCGCACAGGATGAGAAGGAAAGACTGATTGTTGGGAACTGCGTTGGATAAGATTTGAAAACCTGAGAACTTAAAGGTGGAAGACTGGGTAATATGCAAGATAGAGATTACTGCTTAAACATCATGCATCAGTTAATAAGAGTGAAAAGCTAAGTGCACTGTATGTAACAGAGGTGGGAGGGGAGCGGTGAAAAACAGGCAGGCAAGACAATGAAAGACGTAGAAAACTAAAACAGAGTGAAGAAATGAGTAGTTTCTGTGAAGAAATGCTGAGACAGATGGAATTAACATAAATCAAGGCCAGGTGAGTGGGGAGAACCAAGGACATGTTGCAGCACTAGTTCCCAACTGTGGAGTTCTGACAAACTGGTGTCTGGGGGAAGAATCCATATGGCGCATGTGGTGAAAAAGGCACTGATGTCACAAGTGTCTTGTAGAGCATGCTCTGCAACAGGATATTGCATGTTGCCTGTATACACCCTCTGCCTATGCCCATTTATCCTAATTGACAATTTGGTGGTAGTCATGCCGATGTAAAAGCCCGAAAAGTGTTTACACAACAGCTGGTATATGACACGTGTCATTTCACAGGTGGCTGTCCCTTTGATAGTGTATGTTTTGCCAGTTATAGGGCTGCTGTAGGTGGTGTAGGAGGGTGCATAGTCCAAGTCTTGCAGTGGGAGTGGCAGGGGAAGGAACCATATTGTAGGGAGATGGGTGCAGAAGGAGCGTAGAGTTTTAAAAGAATATTGCGGAGATTGGGAGGGCAATGGAAAGCTATTCTAGGTGTGGAGGGCAAAATTTCAGACAGAATGGATCTCATTTCAGGGCATGTTTTTAAGAAGTCATGGTCCTGTCAAAGTAGCTGATTAATACATTCCAGACCAGAATATTACTGAGTCACCAGTAGTATGGTCCAAAGTTGTTTTTTGGAGGGATTAGCAGTACCATGATTGGATGTGATGACCCAGGCAATTTGCTTCTGAACTAGGCTGGTGGTGTCATTACGTGCAGTGAAGGCTGAGGTGAGATTGATGTTGTATTGCTGTAAAGAGTCTGCATCTGAACAAATACATTTGCCTCAAATGCCAAGGCTGTATTGGAGGGAACTTTTGACATGGAAAGGATGGCAACTGTCAAAATGTAAGTACTGTTGTTTGTTGATAGGTTTAATGTGGACAGAAGTGTGTAGCTGGCCTCTGGTGAGGACAGAATCAACATCAAGGAAAGGGGCATGAGATTCGGAATAGGACCACGTGAAATTTAATTGGGAGAAGGTATTCAGAGATTCCAGGAATTTTAACAGGTCAATCTCACCATGAGTCCAAATGGTAAAGATGTCATCAATGTACCTAAAACAAACAAGGGTCTGAAGACTTATGGATTCCACGAAAGCCCCCTTCAAGTGACCCATGACAACATTGGCATAGGAAGGTGTCATCCTGGTTCCCATGGTCATACCCATGAACTGATTGTAAGTCTGCCCCTCAAAGGTGAAGTAGTTGTTGGCAAGTATAACGTTGATTAAAGCGAGTATGATGGATGTCATAGGTTCGGAATCAGGTCGGACTGGCTGGAGGAATGTTCAGCAGCAGGCCGACCATGTACAAGGGGGATATTGGTATAGAGGGAGATGGCATCAATGGTGACAAGCAAGGTGTGTGGTGGGAGTGGGACAGGCATGGATTTCAGATGATCTCAGAAATGGTTGGTATCTTTGATATAGGAGGGGAGTATCTGTACTATGGGTTGCAGGTGCTGATCAACTAAGGCAGATATACATTCGGTGGGTGCTTTGAAGCCAGCAACTATAGGACGGCCAGGATGATTGGGTATGTGGATAATTTACAGTGGGCTTGACTACCACCAAATCATCAATTAGAATGAATGGGCATAGGCAGAGGGTGTATACTGGCAACACGCAATATGCTGTTGCAGAGCATGCTCTACAACATGACAATCGTGATCTTGCTGCCTGGTTCACCACACGCACCATCTGGATTCTTCCCCAGACACCAGTTTCTCAGAACTCCTCTAATGGGAACTAGTGCTACAACATGTGCTTTGTTTTCGTCACCCACCTGGCCTTAATTTACATTAATTCATTCTGTCTCTGCATTTCTTCACAAGAACTACTCTTTTTTTCAATCTGTTTTAGCTTTCTATATCTTTCCGTGTCTTACCCGCCTGTGTTTCACCATTCCCCTCCCACCTCTATTATGTACAGTGCACTTAGCTTTTCACTCTTATTAACTCATGCTTGATGTTTAAACAGTAATCTCTGTCTTACATATTACCCTGTCTTCAACCTTTAAGCTCTCAGGTTTTCAAATCTTGTCAAATGCAGTCGCCAACAATCAGTCTTTCCTTCTCATCCCGCGCAGTAAATCTCCCCTGACCTGCGGTTCTGTGTGACTTGCCCCAAATCTACTCCTTTTCCTAGATCTCTCCAGTCCTTTTCCTTAACTCCATTTCCTTCCCATTCAACCCTTCTGCCTGAAGATGGAGCCACTGGCTCCGAAAGTTTGCCTGATTACAACCATCTTTTGTGTGTGTGTTCTGCCACCGCTTGGTGAGTAGATTTTTTATCTATCCAATTACATTATTTTGTCAAAAATTTATTGTTTTCGTTGTTATATAACACACTTCTGGAAACAGAAACAGTGAAGTTGCCCTGTTTGTTTTACAGTGTGTTTACGGCAGCCTACACAATTTTATTTCAATTACATCACATGAAATGATACTTTTGTAAGCAAATTATTTCCTGGAGGATTGTATTGAAGAATTTTAAACATGAAAAAAGCACTCTTGGTGACACTGGTTTTATGGGCATTAAGCTATGTTCTGAGGCCTGTTATGTCCTCCTAGCTAGCAGTCATCCAACTGTTGCCAAATATTGCGGAGTCTTGCAGATGTGTATTACAGTATTTGTATAGCAATGGCGTTGGCAGTGTTTGCTTTTATTTTATGTAAAGCCCACAATTTGTTTGACTTAAGTCTTGCTTTTTTCCTATTGAAGTTGCTTTTGAATTTCTATGGCCTCTGTATACATCTTAGCATAGTAATACTTGAATCTTGATGAAACTTTAGTATCTGAGAACTGAATACGGTGGTTCCCTGGTCCCAGTGCATGACGTGCAACTGCCAATTTATTTATGTTCTTTCTCTGTGTTCTTTAAGCTGGGTATTCACGCTTCTTTCAGTAGTTCCTATGTACCCTTGACCACATGTGCATGGAATTTTCTACACTGCGATACTGGCAAGTGGTGGGCAAATACTAATACACCTTTCTTTTTGGTTTAAACACTGTGTCAGTACCACCTTCACTCTGATGATGTAATCTGTCACCATTTTTATGTGCAAGAGAAAAACTTTTGCTTTAGCTGGTTCTATTTCACTAAATGCTACAGATTTTTTAGGTTGTAGTGATATATTTCTCTCTTCCTAAAGTAATTCTTAAATGATTGGCTCTTCTTCCAAGCACCATGGCTCTCAAATTCCTCTAGCTCAGTCCGCTAATGTCTTAAGTATTCCTTTTTCATGCTTGAGATGATGAATGTCTCTGTGAACTTACCGATTCAAATCAGTGCATTTTCTGTAGACTTTGTGTTCCAAAGTTCTGTCAGTTTTTCTGAGAACCTGTACATCTAAAAAGAGACATTTGATCTCCTTTCCTTTTTTCCACTATGAACTTTATATAAGAATTAATATCATGTATAAAATTTACAAATTATTAGAGGTAATTTTCTCCATGAGGCCATTAAATAAAAATGCCATTAACACACTGAAACCAACAAGCAGATTTCTCCTTGGCTATCTGAAGGGCTGTTTCTTCAAATTTTTCCATATACAAACTTGCTTCAAATGTGCCAAGTGGGTTCCCGATGGACACACCATGAGTTTGCTAATAGAACCGGTTATTCCAATGAAAGTAAGTTCATGTGTGACAGTATTTAAAGATATTTTTCATATTCTGTGTGAAAATACATTCCAACTATGACAACAACTATTTCAGAAGAATCATAGTAAACAGTGATACAACATTAAAACTGACCATATCTCTGAGGCTCAACCCGAGATATTTTAATTTTTTGATAAAATGAACAGAAACGTTCAAATAAGTGTCAGTTTTTCCTACTAATGACTTTTGGAGAATGTTCAAGTATTTGACATTCCAAAGACTGCATAATCAATACCACTAACAGTAGGTCCTAATGGAATGCCAGATGTGTGAATGTTGCACTGTCTTGGTTGTAATGGTTATAACTGGATGACACACTTCTTATGAATGTGAAAAATCAAAGCGGCTTTAATTATACTCTAGGTTGCTTTGGGCATGGTAAATGTGAGATGATCTTTAAGATCATCGAAGCATCCTGATTCCGGTATGTGTTGGGTTTTCCTGTGATTGTCTTCTTTCCACATTAACCCTGTAGTACTAATCTTATAAACAGGAAGAATAAAAATGTTTTTGTCTGAATTTAAATCTCCTTCATTAACTTACTGTTCATTAGTTTGTTCTTAATATTTGAAGTACTTCCATATGTATTTCATTTGCAGCTGGTTTAGATAAAAGACAGATTCCAATTTTGATATTAGCAAACAGCATATTCTGTTGGTATTCTAGATGGTGCCATTATGTAGTAGTTTTCTCATTTGGCAAGCATTCCTACATCATTCTTAGAAAGCACTTCGTTTCATATAATAATAACAATTTGACTCATATCTTAAGAACACAGATATTCACAAATTCCGCTTGATGCAGCATATTGAAGGATATGGGATAGAAGAAGAATTTAATAATAAATCCTTTATAATAGTAGGTGTGCAACAAGCACCTATGGGTGTTTTTATCTGTTTGCAAATCACCTTGAAGCTCAATTGGCCTATTTAACAGTAACAAACAAAGAAACAGTGGCTGCTGGTTATTTTAATACAGATTTTCTTAAAATCTCTTCCAGTAAGGATTTATTGCAATTAGTAAATATCATTCAACGTCACTCCTATTGTAAACTTAAGAGCCATGGTAACTAACTGCTCAAAAACAGCCACTGGTAATATCTTTATAGAAAGGTATAATGAACTACATTATATTACAAAAGCAATAGTCAATAAAAATAATTAATTTTTGAAAATATAATTTGATTGGATGGACAAAAAACCTACTTTCCAAGTGTTGGCAGAAGAAAGCACACACAAAAGTTAAGGAAATGTGCAGTTTTCAGAGCTAGTGACTTTTCTCTTGCCAACTCCTGGTCAGTAGACTTTTTGTCTATCCAATTATATTAAAACCAACAACCTGTGATTTCGTGGACCATATATTAACGGGTAATACTGATCAGGATATAAAATCTACTATATCTGAGTTCATGGGGTAGTCAGTAAGCAAAAAGCATTGATTATTGTAAGAAACTCCTCGAGGATACAGTGCTCAAGACACTGACAAATACAGTACATTTAATAATAATATCCTTACCATACATGAAAGCTGTGTTCTCCATAAAGTAACACTGGCTAGATAAAAGTTTTTTTAAAAAAGGCCATACATTGTTTGATTAAAAAGGTATCATGTAAGTCAAAAAGAAAACTTTTTGTCAGTCAGAAACAGCTCTGATACGATGCTACAGCACATTACAAGACACACTGAAAATTATTTAAGATTATAATAGATACATCCTTAAGTATAAAGCAGGGTGCCCAATGTGTCCCCCCCTCCCCCTCCCCCCGTCCTCTCCCCCACCCCACACACAACTACCTTAGGAAATCATGTAAATGGGCAAATACTATATATAATTACCACTCAAGCTCCATTTTGCCTTCCAGCAGAAGTTCCTTCCCATAACTTGGGAGGGCTGGGAAGAGAAGTCTTACTATTTCATAAACACGTGCAGTGATGGAATGCAGCTCATCCACGGCATGGTTGAGAAGGAGTGGGTGGACTCTTACACCCCCATATGTTGCTGTGTAAGCAGTTGTTATATCAGTTAGCAAAGCTCCCAGTGGATGGTGCGTACTTTCAAATGCCTGTAAAAATATGTATAAATTTATTCCATACTGAAAGTATGGAAGTTGATTGTACACAGGCTTGCTCAGCCTTTCAAAGGAGCAAACCAGGATAAACTTTGGAACAAATGCAAAGTGGTGACATATGGATTGTTCAGACCGTGAAATGAGGAAAAACCAACATCTTCTGTTAATGTACATTAAGATATGATCACATGTGTCTATTCAAATGTAGGAAACAAACTGGAAAAAAATAAAATAACTTGAGAGATAAAAAAACTATTCACATATAGGAAATACTGCTAATTTTTCCTTTTGACTGTCTGTTACCACTCATCCTGTGTGCTCTTTCAGACATTTTAGTAAAGTGTTAAAAAACTGATATTACAGTTAATTTTAATCATATGTAAGTGGCCTCAGTGAATTTGTCGAGAGAAAATAACATAGAATAGGAAAGGACTTGGATCAAAAACAGACCAGAGTACAAGTGGCTTATGAAAAAGTGAACTGTTTTGGGGAACAGGATTCACTTGTGCCGTAATAACATACATATATATCATATACACAAAGCATGGGTATATGGAAAGGGGAGCACATAAACAGAGAAGGCACAGGTAGAGAAACCGCAACTTTTATTGTGTGGAACATCATTTTCAGTCACTATCATGTCCAATCTGCAACAGATTCCCCCTCCCCCAAATAATCACCTCTGAATTACAACACTGAAAGTACACAAATTTTTCAAAAAGAAAAATGTTCAAATGTGTGTGAAATCTTATGGGACTTAACTGCTAAGGTCATCAGTCCCTAAGCTTACACACTACTTAACCTAAATTATCCTAAGGGCAAACACACACACCCATGCCCGAGGGAGGGCTCGAACCTCAGCCGGGACCAACTGCACAGTCCATGACTGCAGCACCTTAGAGCGCTCGGCAAATCCCACGCGGCACACATTTTTCAGTCTTCTTTGGGTGCCTGCAGACCACTCTATGAGTCAACTATACAGTGAGTGGTTACTGTTACTCCTACCATTATATTATCTCAACTAATACTTTCCAATAATAGTTATATCTGTATCTAGCCAGATAGTCATATTGTTAAACTCTTGTAAGTACATCTACATCTACATCCATACTCCGCAAGCCACCTGATAGTGTGTGGCGGAGGGTACTTTGAGTACTTCTATCGGTTCTCCGTTCTATTCCAGTCTCGTATTGTTCGTGGAAAGAAAGATTGTCGGTATGTTTCTGTGTGGCTCTAATCTCTCTGATTTTATCCTCATTGTCTCTTCGTGAGATATACGTAGGAGGGCGCAATATACTGTTTGACTCCTCGGTGAAGGTATGGTCTTGAAACTTTAACAAAAGCCCGCACCGAGCTACTGAGCGTCTCTCCTGCAGAGTCTTCCACTAGAGTTTATCTATCATCTCCGTACCGCTTTCGCGATTACTAAATGATCCTGTAACAAAGAGCGCTGCTCTCCGTTGGATCTTCTCTATCTCTTCTATCAACCCTATCTGGTACGGATCCCACACTGGTGAGCAATATTCAAGCAGTGGGCGAACAAGTGTACTGTAACCTACTTCCTTTGTTTTCGGATTGCATTTCCTTAGGATTTTTCCAATGAATCTGTCTGGCATCTGCTTTACCAACGATCAACTTTATATGATCATTCCATTTTAAATCACTCCTAATGCCTACTCCCAGATAATTTATGGAATTAACTGCTTCCAGATGCTGACCTGCTATATTGTAGCTAAATGACAAAGGATCTTTCTTTCTATGCATTCACACCACATTACACTTGGCTACATTGAGATTCAATTGCCATTCCCTGCACCATGCATCAATTCGTTGCAGATACTCCTGCATTTCAGTACAATTTTCCATAGTTACAACCTCTCGATACACCACAGCATCATCCGCAAAAAGCCTCAGTGAACTTCCGATGTTATCCACAAGGTCATTTATGTATATTGTGAATAGCAATGGTCCTACGACACTCCCCTGCGGCACACCTGAAATCACTCTTACTTTGGAAGACTTCTATCCATTGAGAATGACATGCTCCGTTCTGTTATCTAGGAACTCTTCAATCCAATCACACAATTGGTCTGATAGTCCATACGCTCTTACTTTGTTCATTAAACGACTGTGGGGAACTGTATCAAATGCCTTGCAGAACTCAAGAAACACGGCATCTACCTGGGAATCCGTGTCTATGGCCCTCTGAGTCTCGTGGACGAATATCGTGAGCTGGGTTTCACACAATCGTCTTTTTCGAAACCCATGCTGATTCCTACAGAGTAGATTTCTAGTTTCCAGAAAAGTCATTATACTCGAACATAATACATTTTCCAAAATTCTACAACTGATCGACGTTAGAGGTATAGGTCTATAGTTCTGCACATCTGTTCGACGTCCCTTCTTGAAAATGGGTATGACCTGTACCTTTTTCCAATCCTTTGGAACGCTATGCTCTTCTAGAGACCTACGGTACACCACTGCAAGAAGGGGGGAAAGTTCCTTCACGTACTCTGTGTAAAAACGAACTGGTATCCCATCAGGTCCAACGGCCTTTCCTCTTTTGAGCGATTTTAATTGTTTTTCTATCCCTCTGTCATCTATTTCGATATCTACCATTTTGTCATCTGTGCAACAATCTAGAGAAGGAACTACAGTGCACTCTTCCTCTGTGAAATAGCTTTGGAAAAAGACATTTAGTATTTCGGCCTTTAGTCTGTCATCCTCTGTTTAAGTACCATTTTGGTCACAGAGTGTTTGGACATTTTGTTATGATTCACTTACCACTTTGACATAAGACCAAAATTTCTTAGGATTTTCTGCCAAGTCAGTACACAGAACTTTACTTTCGAATTCACTGAATGCCTCTCACTTAGCCCTCCTCACACTACATTTCGCTTCGTGTAATTTTTGTTTGTCTGCAAGGCTTTGGCTATGTTTATGTTTGCTGTGAAGTTCCCTTTGCTTCCGCAGCAGTTTTCTAACTTGGTTGTTGTACCACAGTGGCTCTTTCCCATCTCTTACGATCTTGCTTGGCACATACTCATCTAATGCATAGTGTACGATGGTTTTGAACTTTGTCCACTGATCCTCAACACTATCTGTACTTGAGATAAAACTTTTATGTTGAGCCGTCAAGTACTCTGAAATCTGCTTTTTGTCACTTTTGCTAAACAGAAAAATCTTCCTACCTTTTTTAATATTTCTATTTACAGCTGAAATCATCGATGCAGTAACCGCTTTGTGATCACTGATTCCTTGTTCTGCGTTAACTGTTTCAAATAGTTTGGGTCTGTTTGTCACCAGGAGGTCTAATATGTTATTGCCACGAGTCTGTTTAACTGCTCAAGGTAGTTTTCAGATAATGCACTTAAAAAAATTTCACAGGATTCTTTGCCCCTGCCACCCGTTATAAACATTTGAGTCTCCCAGTCTATATCCGGCAAATTAAAATCTCCACCCAGAACTATAACATGGTCAGGAAATCTACTCGAAATATTTTCCAAATTTTCCTTCAGGTGCTCTGCCACAAAAGCTGCTGAGCCAGGGGGCCTATAGAGACATCCAATTACCATGTTTGAGCCTGCTTTAACCGTGATCTTCACCCAAATTATTTCACATTATGGATCTCTGTCAATTTCCTTCGATACTATTGCACTTTTTATCGCTATAAACATGCCTCCCCCTTCACTGTGCAGCCTGTCTCTGCGGTATACATTCCAATCTGAGTTTAGAATTTCATTACTGTTTACATCTGGTTTCAGCCAACTTTCTGTCCCTAATACTATGTAGGCATTGAGACCATGTATTAATGAGAGCAGTTCTGGGACCTTTCTACAGATTCTCCGGCAGTTTACTATTACCACATTAATATTGTTATTCCCTGTTGCGTTTTGCCTACTACTACCTTGTCGCGTCTCAGGAGGCGTAGGGAGGGAATTCCTTAACTTAAAAAACCCACATGTGCACTCCACACGTATTCCGCTACCCTTGTAGCCGCTTTCTGCGTGTAGTGCACGCCTGACGTATTCAGGGGGACCCTACATTTCTCCACCCGATAGCGGAGGTCGAGAAATTTGCACCCCAGATCTCCGCAGAATCATTTGAATCTCTGGTTTAAGCCTTCTACTCGGCTCCAAACCAGAGGGCTGCGATCAGTTCTGGGAACGATACTACAAATAGTTATCTTAGATTCCACCCCGCAAGCGAGGCTTCCCACCTTCACCAACTCCACCAACCGCCTGTATGAACTGAGGATGACCTCTGAACCCAGATGGCAGGAGTCATTGGTGCCGACATGAGCAACAATTTGCAGTCGGGTGCACCCAGTGCTCTCTATCGCCGCCGGCAGGGCTTCCTGCACATCTCGGATGAGACCCCCCAGCAAGCAGACAGAGTGAACACTGGTCTTCTTCCCTGACCTTTCCACTATTTCCCTAAGGGGCTCCATCACCCGCATAACGTTGGAGGTGCCAATCACTAATAAACCCCTCCCCCCGAGTGCCTGTTCGGACCTTGCTGAACCGGCCACATGTCCACTCACAGGTAGAGCGGGTGATGCCACACGGCCAGCCTCCACATTGACCCTCCGACTTTCGACTTTATTTATCTTTATTTCTTTTTTTGGCCTGTATCAAAAATATATACTTACCTCATTTCAATCCACTTCATTCCATACATACACTTATGGTTCACCCATCATATATAAGAAGTGTCAGTCACACTGCCTGTGAATGTTTGAAAATCTTCCGTTTTCTACAGCACAAATATAGTCCATCATATGAACAGTCTGTGTTACTGACAACCTCAGAATTGAGCAAGTGTAAGCTCCAAACACACAACAGTTTGTGACCAACCTTACTGTTGCCCTTTCACACTGATGTGGCAGCACTGGTGTCCTGCTAGCTTAGTACTATTAGAATTTACTTTCTTTGCTATAGATTGAGTAAGCATATACTTGTCTCTTTCTGCAGCCAATGGCTGTTCTATAGTAAAATGATGACTGCCTTCAACAATAGTATTGCCCATGGTATCACTTTAAGTTATTTCTTTTCTGTTGGTAACTTTATTACACTGGGGCATAAATCTTTAAAACAACATCGAGTAAAAAATCTTCCATTCAGGCTGTTTAAGTCACGACCAGTGTTGCATTCTTAAAAATCAAGTGACTTGTATGTAGCAGGAATAACATATTTACTCTTCAGAATTGTGGTATTGGCTATTATCCGATCAGCTGCACTTTAAAACCTGCACACCTCCAATCATTCCACCATTTCCTACAGCCACCACCACAGCATGAGGGAGCTGCCATGAACACTTATGCCACTGCCAATGATATGCTAGCACTGTCTCTCTGGAGCTCCAGTGGCAGGTCGACTTAAGCTCAAATGTACAAGTCCCTTTTGTGTGTTTGCCACTTCACAACATTTACAGGCTTTCACAGAGGTCAGGGCTCTTCATCTACAGAATAGTAATTGTATTGAAGACAGACTGAATTCTAAACCTTTGTGTCTGTACATATTTCAACATCCAAATCTACTATTAGCAACTGACACTGCAACTACAGCAAACAAAGTTATGTATTAAGCAATGGGAAAATCCACACACACACACACACACAAGGCTACAGTATCTTCCAGCTCTGGTGGCTTCAGCTGTCAGAGACTGCAGTCATGTGCATGGGAGCAGCTTTTGCACATACGTGTGTGTGTGTGTGTGTGTGTGTGTGTGTGTGTGGGCGCGCGCGCGTGCGCGCCATCTATTTTTGACAGAGGCCTTATTGCCTGAAAGCTGCTTTTGTGACAGTCTTTTTGTTGTGCCTATCTGTGACTCAGCAGCTCTGCTATATGGTGAGTAGCAACTATCCTTTTCATAATAGAGTTACATATTACTTTTACTATTTGATATTAGATTTAGAATAAGTTAATATCTGAATTCTCTGTCCATGAACTGCATCAGTCCCCCACCCTGTATCCACTAGAGAACTGCAAAACATGCATAGGAAGCTACAATAGGAATAACAAATTTTTAATTTTTTTTAAATGCTTGAAAATAAGTGATCATAATCACATAAGGCTGCCAAGAATAGTATATGTATATTATCTTTTAAATCACTGTGATACACAGGAAAAACATTTATAGTCAAGTCCCATCATTCATGATCAAAGCAATAAAATAAGTAACACATTGTGAAGCAGTGGTCCAAGTTAAAATGATTAGGCCCAAAAAGCAAACTATAAAATAAGGGCATATCTAACAGACTAAGAAAAATTGAAGAAATCATAAAAACCGTAGGTGCTGTACGAATGTCTGAATAAACAAAGTCCCATAAACATAGCCAAACTTCAAGTAAGAACCACAAAGAACCAAGGTTAAACATGCATTTATATGTAGACTGTTCAGGGAGGTAACATGGCATCAAACTGAGCTAAACTGGCAGAACACTGTTACGAAGCCATGCGGGAAATGGCACATGTGTAGAGTTACAGAAGGGCCGAGTCGTGAATACCATGAATGGGAAGGATGAAACATGGCCGTACAATGTCACCAAACTAATCTTCCAACAAGCAAGGGCACTTTGTTTATTCAGATGTTCCTACGGCACTTACAGTTTTTCCAATTTCTTCAGTTTTTCAGTCACTGAGCTGTGCCCTTGTTTTATAGACTGTTTTTCAATCCCAATCATTTTAACTTGGATCACTGCTTCACAGTGAGTTACTTATTTTTATTGCTTTGATGATGAACGATGGGACTTGGATATAATTGTTTATCCCATATACTACAATGACTTAAAAGATAATGTAAGTATACTATTCTTAGCGGACTTATGGGATCATGATCACTTACTTTAAGTTATAAAATTGGTTTGAAGAGTCAATATGTTTTTCGTCCTATTTACATATCACCTGATGATGCATTTTAAGAATGTAAAACTGATTGTGACCTTACAGTAATGGACTTTAACTTTTTTTATTTAAATGTGGGATTTTGGCTGTGGTTGCTCATTCTAAAGTTAAGTCTTTAAAATGTAAAGTTATATATTTACATAAGGAAATTGATATATTCACATAAAGAAATTGACACACTCACATATGGAAATAAATTACCTTTGCTAGATATTTTCTTAGTTCCTGATAACTGCCTTTATCCAATTTTTCTTTGCCAACTTTTGGAATAGTATCCAAAACATCACTAGTTACTGTGTCTTTAGATTTTTCAGTCCTGGATTTTTGCAACATGTGCTGACGTGAACTGCTGATAGATACAGCTATATTTTCCCATATCTTGTGTGTGTCCAAAAGTTGTACTTTCCCTTGGGCACTCTTTGTTCCATATTCAGGAATTCCCATTTGCTGATAACAGTATCTGAAGATTGCTTTCCACTTCTCACTTGCCGGAACACAGAGTTTTCCAAATGAACTAAAAATAATCAAAGCAATTATTATAAGCTAAAATATTGACATATATATTGTGTGCTATTAGCATTACAAAGAAAAAAGATGTTACAATATCTCAATGAATTATCATTCAGATACTGGAAATTTCATTAATCCACCATAAGAAAAGTGTTAATACCAATTGCAGTTGTGTGTTCTGTGTCCCCCCCCCCCCCCATCCCCCCCCTAATTGACAACATTCAGTTATCATCATACATGAATTTCTTAAAAAAGTGAGTTGTCTGTATGGTTCATTTATTAATGCTCTTGTTGCAAAGCTTAAAGTTAAGAGCACCAAAGATTTAAACTTACTTTCATGAACGTGTTTGTCAGTTCAGTATCAGTTGTCACTATTTTGGTTGTCATTACATAGACATTTTCCTTCTGTGTAAAATACTGTCAATGATAAAATAATTATTATAGCAGGAGTGCTACGATCTGAGTACAAGCCGATAGCTAACATCATCTTGGGGGACAAACTGGGTGCGACACCAATTGCTGGTAAACTACACTGGGGAATACTGCTAGGAGAGGCAGTGGAAAAGACGTGTATGTGTCTGCATATGTTAACAAGGGTTCTGAAGAGTGCAAACACGGGTGTAAAGAAGAAAGCCTACATGTCCCTTGTAAGACCCCAGCTGAAGTATCCTGCAAAGATATGGGATCCCCAGCAACAAAATCTCACAAAGTAGATACAAATAGCGAAGTAGATACAAATAGCACAACAGAGGGCAGCCAGGTTATAACAGGATATTACTGAAGAACAAATAGTGTCATGAAAATGATTAACAAACTGAAATGGGAAATTATTGCAAAAAGATGGGTAAGAGCTAAATTGGCAGATTTTATCAAGGATATCTGGTTGAGGATGTGTGGGAAGACATAGGACAAATACTGGTCACTAACAAAGTATGTAAGGGAAGGAAAAATCATTAGCACAAAATAAATGTGAAATCGTGAGGCAATTTCTCTTCTGTTGGTATAGTAGTAAGGAGCAGAACAAATTACCAGGAGATAACCTTGGTCCATTCCAAGAAAGTGTAACCAGATTTTAATACCTGTTCCAACAGTGGCATATTACCAAAGATTATATGCACAACAGGAAAAGGGTAAATTTAGTTTTATAATAAATTACCATATATTATGAATATAATACAATTATGTAATGTTGAAATATTACCATTTTGGCAGCATCCAAATTTGTGAGCAAATAAAGAGTACCTTACCTGTTATGGGGACTTATCAATATTATTGCTTTTTATCTATTTGAAATTAAATATTTGATGAAAACTGAATTCTATGATCATGAGTCCAAGGTAAAAGGCCAAGGGTATTTCTTTAACTGGACTTTTAATTTACTTTCAATTACAAAAGTTTTGCTCATATTTGTTACTACTACACATAACTGCAATTACTTTGGTTTGGTCTGTAGCTTGGATGATGTGGCAGTAACATTCTTGAACAATGTTCCTGTAACTTTGATTCCTTCATTCCAGCAACCATGTAATGAACCTTCCAGATAGTCACCACTACTGAAAGTGAGTGTCCCTTTTCCATTGAAAACACCAACTGATTTAAATTCACCTTCATAGTGGGTTCCGTCTTCAAACACCATTACACCATGTCCCTACAAATCAGAAAACAATCTGATTATTATACTTCAAAATATGATATCTTTATACAATATTCATGGATTGTAATCATGTAATTTCATTCAGCTTTTACAATACTGTACATGGTCGTCAGTATTTAACAAACTCCTTAAAAGTGATCGGACATAAACCTGGCCAAAACTTCAGTTTATGAGTGCTACAAATCCACAACTTTATTCTGATAAGGGCACACCACCTGGAATACACAGAGGCACCCCCTCTTAAGCTGAGGAAGGGAAACAATGAATGAATAGGTGTAGGGAATCTAAGGAGCGTGTCATGTACAAATCAACTGTAGTGAGACAATATGGTAAAGGGAGAGAACTGTCATGACTGCCATTTAGGTAATGCCACAATACCCACCAAACAAAGTAGTCCAGTCAACAACGACCAAAAAAGGGCTAATAGGGGAAATAATTTGTGCAGACACAGATATTTGTACAGTGGTAGGGGGGAGTGTCATGAACAACATATTAAAAATCTATACCTGTTGGGTGTCAACGTTGGGGTATGGGCGCATTTAAAGGTCACTTTTTAACATTTTTCTAGAATAACTTGCACACTATGGTTTCTAATGAAAATGTTTCTCAGTACAAAATTAAACTACAATAAATTTCCTACATAAAGGGTCCTATTCATTTTTTTCTATAGAACTAATAGTTTCTGTGTTGCAGAGGATGGAAAAAAATCACAAATTATTGAAAATAGTGTTTTAAGGTATAAAAATAATGTTTATTGGTAAATGAAGTGGGTTAAGACCAAATATTAAATGACTGCACCATATCTAATAGCAGTATAACCATACCGAGGGATCAATTGTTTTCTGGGGATGTGACTGGTGGCAGTGGGAGGGAGCAGGTGTGGAAGCTAGCAGTGCGAGGGAAGGCAGGTCTCCAGAATAAGATCACTTACTTCGCTGATTTGTGACCCTGGAAAATGAAGAGCAAGCAAGTGAGCCCCCACTCTCTCTCTACACCACTACGTCTCGGAAAACAACTACCTTCTGTTTCACAATTATACTGACCCCTCTGCAGCACACCTTGTAAATTACTGGTGACATAATGCACAGACACATCTGAAGAGTGTTTAGTTTCCACAAAACGCATTGTACGCAGACACGTCTGGGAAGTGTCCCTCCGCCCCCTCCATAAAATGTGTTAATGCTAAATGGTACACAGATATCAGTTACTAACTACACAAACAAAAAGAATCTTCTTACATCTCTGTACACTGCCTTGAACTCCTAGTAAGGAAATTGATTGCTAGTCACCCTGTATGACTGTTGTAACTATCTTCCAGGAAAGGGCAGTTCTCTCACCACAAGAACTTGAGAACTGCTCGCTCTTCAGTTTACACACAGAATAATTGACTATACTGTCCCCAGCATTTCATGTCCAATTTTCTTATGTGAGTAGACAAAATAACTTGACTGAGCTTGTGTTTAAATAGCAGAGCAACTTTCAGTTTATTAAACATTTACTTAGTTGCAGTAAGTAAGAGTGTTTTTATGTAAACTGTGTTCCTTTAAACAATGGCTGTGATGTGTTTGATTTGTGTGAGTGATGTCAGTGACCTATGCAATGTTGGTAAGAAAGGAATACGTGGATTGGTAAGTGCCAATCATTTGAGAAAAGATGGAAAAGCTGATAGTTTCAGAAATAAAAAACATGATGATGTTCATACATCTTGCAGAAAAGAGTGCATCAGAGCTAAATCAATTTAAAAATTTCTAAGAGGACCTGTTTTGGAGGAACTGCCTTCAACGTTGGGCTGGTTCAACATTGGCTGGAGTCAAACGGAAGGTTTACAGTGTTCGATCCTTCAGTTATGGTAGTACAATTACAGTTCATCCAGAGGAGAGGAAGGATGAATGTGGAGTCACCATCTGAAGACATATCTGCTCTGTTGGGGATCTGCACACTGCAGATGCAAGATCTCATGAAGACTGCTATAAAAAGTTCTTTTTAGGCTCAGTGCTTAAGTCTAGAAACAGTGGACACTCTGAAGATGAAGGAATTAATGGATGAGTTGATGCAGCAAGTTTGTGGAACATTGCCTCGTATAAAGACAGTCAAGGACAGATTGAGAGAAAAGTAAGGGAACTGTATTGTTTCCCACACCTGATTTGGACGCCAAAATGCAGGCATTACATGTTCCAAGTTTTGTGCCATATGCCGGTGCACCGTTACTCGATCTGTAACATGGTGTGATGATGATAGAATTGTTAACAAAATCATTAAAGAAAAGATGTTATTTTATAATAACTAAATATATATTTTCTCTTATTTCTAAGATCAATGGGCGTTAAATATTAACCTTATATCATAAAGCACTATTTTTAATAACTGGCGATTTTTTCATCCTCTGCAATGCAGAAACTATTAGTTCTAGAGAAAGAAAGAGTAGGACCTTTTTTTGTAGGAAATTTAGTGTAGTTTAATTTTGAAACTTGGAGAAATTTTAGATAGAAGATAGATTTTAGATAGAAAAATAAAAAAGTGACTTTTAAATGACCTCCCCCTCCACCAGCCTAACACTTGCACCCGACAGGTGGGGATTTTTTAGTGTGTTATTCATGACTCACTCCTCTACCGCTGAACAAAATTTTGCAACTACACGAAGCTTTCCTCCTTTCTTTCGTTGACTGGACTAAAGGGGACATTGGTGTTATAATATGAGGCCTGTCTAAAATGTATCCGGCCTTTGGCCGGAAAAAATATTTCAAATACCTGATGGGGTTGGGATCCTAACCCCTTCAAAGTAGGCCCCTTGTGCTTGCACACACTTAGACCACCAATCCTGCCACTATCGGAAACACCTCTGGAAGTCTTCTTTTGGAATGGTGTTCAGCTCCATCATCATGTTCCGCATTATCTCTTCTCTACTATCAAAATGGAATACTTTAAGTGGTGTCTTCAATTTTGGAAACAATGAGAAGTTGCAAGGAGGCATGTCTGAAGAGTAGGTTGGCGAACAGCTGTAATTCCATGTTTGGCCAAGAAATCTTGGATGAAGTGGGATGAATGTGCGGGGGCATTGTCGTGATGCAGCTGCCAGGTTTTCGCCGTCCACATATCTGGTCTTTTGCATCAAACTGCTTCATGGAATCGCCAGAGAACATCTTTATAGTACTCCTTTGTCACTGTTTGTCCTTCCGATGCATGCTCATGATTCAGAATTCCACGGGCATCAAAGAAGACAGTCAGCATCAACTTGATTTTGCTTCGCACCTGCCTCACTTTCTCTGGCCTTGGAGACTCGGGATACTTCCACTGTGACAACTGTCTTTTTGTTTCTGGGTCATACCTGTACACCCATGATCAGTGTTGGTGGTGTCCAGAAGGTACACGCGCAACATCAAAACAAAGGTCTTTTGTTCCTGCGACAATTTGGGCATGAATTTCGCAGCCACGCAGTGCATGTTCATATCATCACGCAAAATAGCATGTGCAGAATCTTTACTCACTCCAACCTATTGGCCAATCTCCTGCACGGTCAAACGACGATCTGGCATCACCAAATTTTGCACCCACTCAGCAACAGCTACACTCCGAGCAGTTTGGGGCCTGCCAGAACACTGGTCACTCTCCACTGATGTGCGGCCATTTCTGAATTAGTTGAACCACTCCTTCATTTGTGTTACACCCATCACAACTTTTCCAAACACCTGCTGAATCTTACGAATGGTTCTGCTTTGAGAATCACCAAGCTTTCGACAAAATTTGATGCAGTATCATTGCTCAACATGTTCAGTCACCTTGAGAGAATCGGTAATCTGACAAACACGTCGTGTAGCACCTCACTCAGCAACCAACATGTAGTGACTAACGTGCTGGAAGGTGGTGACAAAATTCACGTATGTGCATAAAAGTCTCTTCCTTTACTGTGTACAGTGGTGCCACACTATCATCTCTATTTTGTGTGGGGAAAATCAAAGGTCAGATACTTTTTAGACAGACCTCCTAGAAGCTCACTTATAAACTGTAATAAAAACATTTGAACAAATTTGTCTGAAATGTGCAAATGTGAGCAGAAACACTGTAGATTGGGAGAGTCACACACTATAATTATGTAACAGTAAATTACCATAAGTAGAGCTTGTAAATACAAGGTGATTACAGTTAAAGTTCCAGTTTCAAAAAAGTATACAAAAACAAACCACTTCTCAGAACGACTTAACCTTTGAACAGAATATTATCAAAGTATGGTGAAATGTTATGGAAATAAAACAATTAAAAAAATTAAATTAACAAAAATTTTATCACTAGATAGTGCAGTAGGAGATGGAATATGCGAAGCAGATGGGTGAGGTACAGAGCTGTTCCTCAGTTTGCACCTGAGGGGGTCAGTGCGCCAGTGTCAATGCACAATCACGGGTTGCTGGTAAAGTTCCTTTAGAAGAACTGTGACTGTGAGCCAGTAGGTCTGCAGAAGTTCCAGACACTCAAGGGCACAATTAAAGGTGTTGACATCATGTCTACCAAGGGTGTGAAGAAAATGATTATGAAATTCGGAAAGGCAGGTTCTTCTGAAGTGGAATGTGGCAGAGGGAGGAAAACAATTGAACTGGTGTCAGTGGAAGATGTGGCCATAGCACTGCAAGAGGGATCAATGAGTGTTGTATAAACATACAGTGCATAGGGAATTGCCCAGACTCTGAACATGCCTGTGAGCACAGCACATAAAATTTTATGAAACATTGTGGATTTCTACCTTTACAAAATTACCCATGTTGAGGAGTAGCTTTATGCTGAGCTGGCAGTAAGACATTTGTTTGCTTTAGACTTTCTTGCTTGTATGGAAGTGGACAATGAATGGCCACATAACTTTCTGTGGACAGACAAAGCCCATTTCCTTCCCCATCAACATGTCCGTACACAGAATTTCTGAATATGGGCAATGGAAAATTGATTTGCACATCACCCAGTAGCGCTTCATTCTGCAACAGCAACTGTGTGGTGTGGTCACACACAATAAAATGACACTCACACATTAGCTTTTGGGCAAAGCCTTTGTCAGAAAAGGAAACACACAAGCGATCACGCCTCACACACACACATGAATACCATATCCAGCAGCTTGGACCAGTCCCAGCCGCTGGAGGTATGCTTGCTTGTTTCAATGAATGTGTGTGTGTGTGTGTGTGTGTGTGTGTGTGTGTGCGTGTGTGCGTGCGCACGCGTGCGCGCGTGTCTGTATCCTTTTCTGATGAAGGCTTTGGCTGAAAGCTAATGTGTAAGTGCCCTTTCGTTGTGCCTGTCTGCAACTTAACAAATTGCCTTTATGGAGAGTGGCAATGTATCTTTTCCTTATATTTATGAAAGCCTTTTGCACACCATCATTCCAGCCCTGCAACATTGTGGATGTGTGGGTAGGATCATTTTTATGCAAGATGGTACTCCTCCACAACCTGCACATCTAGTGAAGCAGCTGCTGCAGAGGTATTTTGGAAATGCTGGAATTATTAGCCATCATTTCCCTACAGTCTGGCTATCCTGATCACCTGATATTAATCCATGTGACTTTAGGGTATGGGGTTATTTGAAAGTGCTCTGTTCAGTTCTCAGATCACAGATGTAGCTTAACTGAAGGCATGCATTGCACGTGACCCAAGACACACTGATCTGTTGTGAAGTACACTGTTTCTTGATTTCAGCTTGTGGCAGAAAACCGAGGACAGCTTATTGAACATGCTTTGTGACAGCCTCATGACAATTAAAAACTAATTTCATTTATAACTTTTATGCAGTTTTTGGTCTCATTATAATTAAAAACTGACTCTTCTCATCCAATGTGCTATAACCTTACCATGGTAGATGGGCTTACTTAACTGTTAAATGCTAAACAACTGTTAAATGCTAAACTTGTGTGGTGATGCACATTGCACAGTGCAGTTGGATTAATGAGCATCTCGCACCATATCCATCATACTGTGATCCATCTGTCATTTGTAGCCACACACATTTATGTTATGACACTTACACACTATCGAGTGGTAAAACTTTCACTTTTTTTCGCATGATTTTTTCCCTTTCTTCAATAATACTCAGCACAAGTTTGATGCCAGTCGGAGCAGCAGTTGTTCTACTTCTTTTTCACAGTGATTTGAAACAGGAACTTTCATTGCAAAAACCATGCACACGGTTCAAAGCTTACCGCAAACAAATTACTGACACAATAATAACTTAAATGATAATATTTTGCAAATTCAATTACAAATTAGTGCAATTCAACCTCTCGATAAATAATTTTTTTGACAGTGGAAAGCATTTTTCAGGAAATACTTCTCTCTCATTTCAGGTTTATCAGCAGAACGGTATTCTTAAGTTCCAGTCATTTTTGCATTACCAATTTTCTTCGCCATGCTTTACAAATTTGATCAAGTATGCCTGGTATGCAGCGTAATATACAGAACAATGGCCCGGACCATTTCTGACTCCATCCCAGTTCTGTCTAAATAAAACTAGTGGTTACTGCGAAGTGCCTGACTGCATCAATTTTTCCTTTGTCCAGTGTCCCTGGTGCAAGAAAAATGTTTGTTTTTGTCATTCAATAGATACTTCACATTTTTGTGATGACTACAGGCAATAAACAAAGAACTGTTTCACTGATAGTCAAATGTACAACATTTACACATTATTATGAGTGGCCTACAGGAATTGTTATAAAATGTAGTATTACAAGACACATTTCATTTCAACAAATTACAAGTCCTCATTGATGGAAGTCGTCTGTGACATCAGACACTGCCGTAATTTTATTTTCTCTGCTAGCCACTTTTAGCCAAATTGCATGTGCAAGAACTGAACTGTCAATATGAAGTTATTAAAAAAAATGTTTGTATAGTTTCAGCCAGGTTTTCACTGGAGCAAACAAGCTGACGAGCATGAGTAAAAGAGAATTCTGTCTGGTGTACTCAGTAGGTGTCTTCCAGGTGTTTCAACTGGACGCCACTGCAGCTATTTACGTCTCACTAACCTTCCCCAGTTACCTAACTGGAAAATGGAGACCGGCAGTTTAACGTGGAATCCGAACCAGACGTCTTTTGCGGCCACTCCAACATCTGTGAGAAGCGAATGCTTGGTTAAAAATCACAGTGACAAAGTTGTGGTCTGAATGGGATTTGATCCCGCACTCTCTGGATCACAAAACGCATACTCTGTCACCTTACACGCGCTGGCTGAATAACCTCTTGAGATGATGCTCAACATCAGTAATTACTGTCCTGTTTATAAATTTCCCCTTGGTGGTAATGAGAAGCCAGAGAGAAATGGCAGCCAACATACAATGAAGATTTTGGACCAATGCTAAGGAGAGATGGAGACACAATTCCGTACAAAGGGCACGATCTCCATGCATGCCACGCTTCCATACAAATTGAGACACTTCAATTCTTCCTTCCTTGTGCCATTTTGTATACTCCGTCAAGAACAGTGTGCTCACCATGCAAAATAATCCTCACTGAATAGCAAAGTTTCACATTGTGGATCTAACAAGATAGAGTTGGATCCTGTATGCCGAATATTAGCCCCAAAACCTAAAATCTAATAACACAGTGTTGATAGGCAATGTTCGCTACCTTGTGTTCTACTCTGTTCCCTCTTTTACAAATGTTTGTACCCACATACAAGCCAATGGTAGTCAATTTTCTGCAAATGCTCATTTGCAGGCCTTCGCTTCCATTCGGTCCATTGTAAACCAGGTACTTAAAATTTGTGTCTGTGAACTCTGGATGATTCTGCTATGCGGCGCTACATGAGTGATTCTCTGAGTCATGCGCTAGGCTGGCAGGGCTGTATAAACTGCTGTATAAGCTGTTCTTCGCGTGGCAAAAATATGAAACTTCAACATTTTTTACAAAATACTTGACATGCCTCTTAGCAGCTAAAATTCTGGCAGCGTATTTCTTTCATTGGCTAGGTTTCAACATGTCTTACTGGACCATTCCCTTGTTATCTGAAAACAGTGAAAGGTTGTTGTGCTTCTATAATGTAAAAAAAACCTCTTGATTAGTACTGATAAAAGAGCCCAAGCAATGATCTGCACATGAAAGACCTATACAACACATATAGAACCAATGGTCATTGAAGTGAAGTCTATTGAAGAGGTCAGGGAGACTAAATTTCTTGGACTGTGATCATATAACCCACAACAGTGGAATATTCACAGAGATAAACTACTGAGAAAAATCAGCAACCTTTAAAGTGCTGAGTTAAAGGTGTGACTTGTCCCCCAATTGATTATTTAGCTCCAGTTAATACTGCCATTTCATACTGCACCTCTTTCTGGGGGAAACACATAACAAACATTTCTCACACAAAAACAGTGAAAACATGATCACCACCATACACAACTAATATGCCATTTAACAAAGTTCGGCATGCTGCTTGTTCCATCTGAATACATTTTAGAGGCAGTTTCATTTGCAAATAAGAATTTGCATCTATTTGAAACAAAAGATATGCATGATTACTACACCTGTATTAGTGATAACATACATCTAACAATCCACAGACTCAGTAAATCCCATGACAATGTGACACATAGGCAGCACACAGTCAAATATAATAATTCAATCAACAAGAATCTCAGCAGTATATTGTTCCAGCAAAGTTTTCATACAGCTGCTGAATTTGTGAAAACCTATTATGTAAAATGCAACTTAAGTTTTGCTTACAATGCTATAGCCGTTAATTCTCTGCCTCGTGATGGCTGGGTGTTGTGTGCTGTCCTTAGGTTAGTTAGGTTTAAGTAGTTCTAAGTTCTAGGGGACTTATGACCACAGCAGTTGAGTCCCATAGTGCTCAGAGCCATTTGAACCATATAGCCGTTAATGAAACCTACAACAAATTTTGATGTTATTAAATATACTGTATGGTTAAATGAAAACAGCATCCTCTTGGGTAAAATATTCCGGAAGTACAATAACCCCCATTCAGATCTCCAGGCAGGGACTACTCAGCAGGATGACATTATCACAAGAAACAAAACTGGCATTGTATGGATCAGAGCATGGAATATCAGATCCCTTAATCAGGCAGGTAGGTTAGAAAATTTAAAAAGTGAAATGGATAGGTTAAAGTTAGACATAGTTGGAATTAGTGAAGTTTGGTGGCAGGAGGAACAGGACTTCTGGTCAGGTGAGTACATGGTTATAAATACAAAATCAAATAGGGGTAATGCAGGAGTAGGTTTAATAATGAATAAGAAAACAGGAACACGGATAAGGTACTATGAACAGCATAGTTGATGCATTATTGTAGCCAAGATAGACATGAAGCCCACACCCACAGGAATAGTACAAGTTTACATGCTAACTAGTTCCGCAGATGAGGAGGAGATTGAGGAAATGTATGATGAGATAAAATAAATTATTCAGATAGTTAAGGGAGAAGAAAATCTAATACTCAATGCTAGACTGGAATTCGATAGTAGGAAAAGGAAGAGAAGGAAAATTAGTAAGCAAATATGGACTGGGGGAAAGGAATGAAAGAGGAAGCTGTCTGGTAGAATTTTGCACAGAGCATAATTTAATCATAGCTAATGCTTGATTTAAGAATCATTAAAGAAGACTGTATACATTGAAGAGACCTGGAGAAACTGGAAAGTTTTGGATTTCTTTTATAACAGTAAGAGAGAGATTTCAGAACCAAGTTTTAAATTGTAAGACATTTTCAGTGGTGGATGTGGATTCTGACCACAATTTATTGGTTATGAACTGTAGATTAAAACTGAAGAAAATGAAAAAGGCAGGAATTTAATGAGATGCAACCTGCATAAACTGAAAGAACCGGAGGTTGTAGAGAGTTTCAGAGGGAGCATTAGGGAATGATTGACAAGAACAGGGGAAAGGAGTACAGTAGAAAGAATACGTAGCTTTGAGAGATGAAATAGTGGAGGCAGCAGATGATCATCTAGGTAAAAAGACAGGAGAAAATATAAAAATGAAGTAAATGAAGCAGGTGAAAAGGTATACAAACGTCTCAAAAATGAGATCGACAGGAAGTGCAAAATGGCTAAGCAGGAGTGGCTAGAGGACAAACGTCAGGATTTAGAAGCATACATCACTAGGGGTAAGATAGATGCTGCCTACAGGAAAATTAAAGAGACCTTTGGAGAAAAGAGAACCACCTGCATGAATATCAAGACAGATGGAAAACCAGTCCTTAGCGAAGAAAGGAAAGCAGAAAGATCGAAGGAGTATACAGAAGGTCTATAGAAGGAAGATATACTTGAGGACAATATTATGGAAACAGAAGAGGACGTAGATGAAGATGAGAAGGGTTATTTGATACTGTGTGAAGATTTGACAAAGCACTGAAAGACTTAAGTCGAAACAAGTCCCCGGGTGTAGACAACATTCCGTTAGAGCTATTGACAGCCTTGGGAGAGCCAGCCATGACAAAACTCTTCCATCTGTTGAGCAAGATATGTGAGGCAGGCAAAATACCCTCAGACTTCAAGAAGAATATAATAATTCCTATTCCAATGAAAGCAGGTGCTGACAGGTGTGAAAATTACCACACTATCAGTTTAATACAACACAGTTGCAAAATACCAACACAAATTCTTTACAAAAGAATGGAAAAACTGCTAGAAGCTGACCTCAGGGAAGATCTGTTCCGATTCCAAAGAAATAAGGGCATCCCAAGGCAATATTGGCCCTACAACTTCTCATAGTAGATAGGTTAAGGAAAGGCAAACCTATCTTTATAGCATTTGTAGACTCAGAGAAACCGTTTGACAATGCTGTTTGGAATACTCTCTTTAAAATTCTACAGGTGGCACGGGTAAAATACAGGGAGCAAAACGCTATTTACAGTTTGTACAGGAACCAGACGGCAGTTATAAGAATCGAGGGGCACGAAAGGGAAGCAGTGGCTGAAAAGGTAGTGAGACAGGATTGTAACCTATCCTCCTATTCAATCTGTATACTGAGCAAGCAGTAAAGGAAACAAAAGAAAAATTCAAAATAGAAATTAAAGTTCAGGGAGAAGAAATTTAGATTAGGATATGAGACCTTTAAAAGTAGAGGAATTTTGTCATTTGGGCAGCAAAATAATTGACGATGGATGAAGTAGGAAGGATATCAAATATATTCTGGCAATGGCAAGGAAAGCGTTAGTGAAGAAGAGAAATTTGTTAACATCAGTTTAGATTTAATTGTCAGGAAGTTCTTTCTGAGAGTAATTGTATGGAGTGTAGCCAAGCATGGAAGTGCAACATGGATGATAAATAGTTTAGACAAGAAGAGAACAGAAGCTTTTGAAATGTGATGCAACAGAAGAATGCTGAAGATTAGATGGGTAGATCACGTGACTAATGAGAAGGTACTGAATAGAAATGGGGAGAAGAGAAGAGAAGAGAAGAAGGGATTGATTGGTAGGAGACATTCTGGGGCATCATGGGATCACTAATTTAGTACTGGAGGGAAGCGTGGAGGATAAAATTGTAGAGGCAGACCAAGAGATGAATACAATAAGCAGATTCAGAAGGATGAAGGCTGTAGTAGTTATTCGGAGATGAAGAGGCTTGTACAGGATAGTGTAGCAAGGAGAAGTGCATCAAACCAGTCTTTGGACTGAAGACAACAAAAACAACAACAAGCATACTCTGTATTTTATGGTACACGTTCATGTAAAAACTATTTTAATGAAAAGATAAAGGCTTTTTAAACACTTGTAATAAAATGTATCCAATGTCATGACCACAATATTTTGAGTAAACAAACAATTATTCATGGTTGTATCCCAGTCAAATTTCTTGTGAGAATATTGAAGGAAGAAGACGGCACCAAAAAGGTCATATGTGTCCATATCAGAACATTAGAACACTAAGATGAAAAAGAAGTTAAAAGTGACTGCATGTTAAGTCCAATTAATGGAAGGAAAGAAAGCTAAGAACAAGGACTTCCCCTTGCAGAAAACTCCAAAAAATATGCTGTGGAGACAATGGAAATCCCCAACTAAAGATTAAATGTCTATGGCCATATTGCTACGTCAGATATAAAGTAAAATGTGATTGACAGCCCCAGTTCACTAAAATGGCTGATAACTCAGACAGCAAACACACATTGAAATACAAATGGTTAAAAAAAGGGTATTTGGTCAGCATATGGTGAACCGCCAAAGGTTGATGACATTGAGCACAAAGCGGTGCAGGATCAACATTTAACAAATGGCAATAGCTCAAATGACATTCCCCAATACGCAACCTAGCTAAAATGATCTCCTTGTGGTGAGAAGGCCAAAAGGAGGTCAGTCAAGCCACTGGGAGAGATTTAATTCCCTGGAGCTTGCTCCCACGAAGGGTAGACCAGTGGGGATGCCAAAGGGAAACCACCTACTGACAGACGGCAACATGGAAACCATCAGAAGGAATGGAAGAATGAGCAGGCCAAGGTACGAGGACTGCAGCTTTGGCAACAGCGTCAGCACCTCGTTGCCCATCACACCGATGTCACAAGGGACCCACATAAACATCATAGTGGCTCCCTCATGAGTAAGCACGTAGAAGCTTTCTTGGACCCATTGCACTATGGTTGGACTGTGTACCGCACACAGAGGCTCTGAAGGGCACTGAGAGATTCGGATCAGATGACACAACTGAAAAGTCTGTGATGACGGATGTACTGCATGGGATGATACAGAGCGAAGAGCTGAGCTGTAAACACTGAGTGGTGTTCTGGAAGCTGGTAACAAAAATTGTTGGTGTCAATGACTACGGCAGACCCAACATCACGGTCAGTCCAAGAGCCATCAGTGTACACAAAGGTACTATCGTTAAGTTCCACGCGGAGGTCGAGAAACTTACAGTGATAGATTGAATCTGGAGTAGTTGCCTTAGGAAGTGAATGAAGTCAAGAAAGAACAAGGGTGCCGCACGAAGCCAAGGTGGTGACACGTTCACACCCATCGGCAAAGTGGCAGGTTGTGTGAATTTAAGCTGATGGAGTACACTCTAGCGGACAACAGAGAAGAGAGAGGAGTCATTGAAGGAGTCATCGAAGGAGGAGGCATAGGATGGGTAGCTGGGCATGGCAGACAAACAGCATGCATATCTGCTGAGGAGAACATTATGTCAGTATGACAGCGGTATTCAGCAGCTTATTGCATAAAGACTCTCAACCGGGCTAGTGTAAAAGGTACCCATGGCCAAATGGATTACACGATGGTGGATTGTATTTAGACAGCGTAAGACGGATGAATGTACAGATGCATAAACGAAACACCTATGGTCTAGTTTCGAATGGACAAGTGATCGATACAGTGGAAGAGAGTGATCCAATCCACTCCCCATGAAGTACCACTTAGGACACGTAGGATATTGAGGGACCAGATACAGTGGGTGGCCAGGTAAGACTCACAGGAGGACCAAGAAAGTTTTCGATCGAACATGAACCCCAGAAAGTTCATAGTTTCAGCAAACAGAAGAACAACAGGCCCAAGATATAAGCATGGTGGTAGAAACCCATTGCATCACCAGAAATTCATAAAAATTGTTTTTTCAGCGGAAAAGCAAAAGCAACTGTTGATTCTCCATGAGTAATGATGATTGTGAGATCATTGAAGATGCCAATCAAGGTGACAAGTCTGTGGAGAACTGCAATAGACCACAAAATCATTGAAAACGGGAGCCGGAGATCAGCGGGAGACAGGCCACGAGAGGGTTAATGGCTATAGCAAATACGACGACGCTCAGGAAGTAACCATGAGGCACACTGTTCTCTTGGATAAAGGTATCCAACAAGGTGGAACCCACATGGACCTTGAAAGCTCTGTCTTTTAAAAATTCCTTAAGGAAATGTGGCAGGCAGCCTCAGAAGTCCCACATGTAGAGAGTATGGACGGTACCAGTCCTCCAAGAGGTGTTGTAGGCTTTCTTCAAATCAAAAAACACAGCTACAGTCTGGTATTTCTGCAAAAAACAATTCATGACATGGGCTGACAAAGTAATGAGATGGTCAATTGCAGAACAGCACGTTCGAAATCCACACTGTGCAGTGGTCAGAAAATTGCGATACTCAAGCCACCATACCGGCTGGGCATGAATCACAAGTTCCATCACCTTGCAATCACAGCTGGTGAGAGAAATGGGGTGGTAGCGAGAAGGAAGTCATTTGTCCTTAACAGTGGGCATGACAGTGGCTTTACACCAGTGTCGGGGACATGAGCCATCTTCAATTGTACATATGAAGAAGGAACTGCTTGTCAGCAAGAGAAAGGTGCTGCAACATCTGGATAAGTATATCGTCTAGCTCTCAGGCGGGAGATTGCAAAATAGAGTGGCCTAAGGTGCTAAAGATAGCAAAGGGATCCACAATGACATCATCTGATATGGTCAGGTTGGAACTGCGGAGTGGACCTAGGACCCAGAGAGCCGCCAGAGATTGGCACACAACACAAGAGGGAGTGGAACTGTTAAAAGAACTAGTAAATGAAATCCAGCTAAATTTCTTGCTATCTTGAAGAATGCAATGACACTACTTGTGTACTGTCCATTACGCAGATTCCCTATAAATCTAATGGAGAAGAATTAAATTTTATGTGGACTTTTTCACACTTCACATACTGACTTGTGTTAATAATAAAACTATATTCTACATATCTCAGTTCAGTATCTTCAATACTTTTGGAGATATAAAATTTTACCTAAAAACCATAACAAATTTTCTCCCATTATGAAATTATGAAAAGATTCAGTTCATAAAAGTTGTTTTTCTAGACTTTTCTTTGCCTTCATTACAGTAGCTGCTGACATAATAGTAACCACTTCGAAAATTTTTATTTAATTTGGTTTTGTTATGTGAGTGTTGTAGAAAGTGCAAGAGTTTATGGAGGACAAACACAAAGTTTGGATGTTTTATTTTATTAAAATCTATAAAAAATGTATGCATGGGAAAGTTCTTGTGTTTATCATGAAGCCTGTGTTGTATATCCTAGTGTGCATGCTTCATGTAAAAGCAGCCAGAAGAGATGTTAGGTATTACATCAATTAGTACTTCATTTCCGCGCTGAGGCATTCTTTTTTTATTTAAATAAATTTGGTTTTGTACATGCTAAATTTCTTTTATAAATTGCTTTCAGTGACTCTGGAGCTGATCCAAATGGCAGCCTACATCATTAACCAACAGACATCAAGCATTTCCCACAGTTTATGTAGTATTGTGTGCTCCAGTTCAGTGTTTCCAGGAGTTGCTCAGGAACTTTCGCACAATGGACATCAATGCTGAATCGTACTAAATGAATTTTTGCTAAAAAGAAGGAAATCTTGCATTTTTCAGTTATTGTTTTGCAATAATAGAGCAATTATACTTTTGAAAATTTCAGTGAGAGTTGGAATTTTTTTTTAAGTGGATTAGTTTGGAAGTTACTTGTGTGTGAACTTTCTTGTTGCACTACAAACTCCACATTGTTTGTTACGTGCATGTTGCAAGACATTATGGTGGACACTTCTTTTTAAGAAGCCCACTGAACAAGTTGATGCAGTAACTTGCAAGTATCTGTGGCTCAGTATCTGTACAGAACATAAAAATTATTTGGGGCAGACTGGAAAACATCTGCCTTCGGGTGAAACTTCGTAGTTAAAACAGTAATCAACTTGCAACAATAATAGTTTGATAGTAAATACTGGCTTGACAGCCATTTACAACATGTCATGGAGGCAATAAAGCCTAAATAGTTGAACTTGAAACACTTTCAAATAAGTTCTTCAGAATCCCAAATGCCCAAAATTTTACGAACTTGAAGACTTTGACTCCAAGGTCGAGTTATGCGACCTTCATTTGATATGTATTTAGTCAGTTTTTCTTCAATGCTGCTTTTCACTGGTCTACTGAGCACCTGCCAACACAGAAGGAAAAGGACAGACAGCTGTAAGCCTATCTATGTTGGTGGATTGAATGTTGGGGATGAGAAGTTACAACCCACCCCACTGCAAGCTCAGAGATCAGATTTAAGTATACTGTATTCCAGTTTGCTGAAAACAATTGACCTATTTATTATACTTATTCACTTTTAATTATTTCAGACTCAATTACCTTTCCCATACACTTTTTGTTGTATTTTAATAAACTCCAGTGGCTGATGATGAGAAGTTGGAAGCGAACAGCTCGATCATGAAATGACCAAGCACTACTTGTGCTCTATCGTTAAATCTTCTTCGACTGAAGACAGAACCATGCTGAGATTAATTTGCTTGTATGTTTGTTTGCTTTGTTTTAGGGTGTAAAAACAACTAAGATCATATGCACCCATGTCAGAATCTTAGAACACAAAGAAGAAAAAGGAGTTAAAAAAGCGACTCCACGTTAAGCCCAAATGGCGGAAAGCAACACAGCTAAAATCAGGCACTTGGAGAAAGGTCCATAAAATATGCCATACAGACAACGGAGGACCCGAACTAAAGATTAAATGTCCTTCACCATATTGCTATTAAGGATAAAAAGTAAAATACAGCTGAAAGCACATGCCTTGTTTGCTAAAATGGCTGATAACTCAGAAGGCAAACATAAATTAGAATGTAAGTGGTTAAGAAAAGGGTGTTCACCCATGAAATGGTGAACTATTAAAGATTGATGATAATGAGCAGTTAGGAGGCCTAGGTCAGTTGCAAAGTGTAACAGAAAGAAGAAGCTTCTGCTACTAGGTAGTTCACATGGTAGAGGTGTGGGCCTGCAGTAGCAGGAAGTGTTGGGAAGTCTCATGCAGGGTTGGCTCAGGTGACTGACAGCATACGGGAGTAATGTAGGAATTTTACGAAGGAGGGTCAGATAGTGATAATGGGTGGAGAAGGGAACAGTCTTGATAGGGACCGGGAATACGATGTAGGTGGTGACCACGTAAAGATAGCTACTCAAACTGGTGGCACTAACGTGCATTTCATGCAACTGTTTCAGCATCATGATTGGCCTATCTTAATGCGGCTGTTAGGCGTGTTAGCATGGGACTGGAGAGGGCGCTGATGGCAGAGAGCATGGGTCACAAGTCATTGGTGCCAGTTGGGTCTATCAGTAGATCGGGTTTTACTAGGCATGGCCTGCACCTCAATAGGTATGGGAAGGGGAGGCTGGCAAAGCTTATACGTGACAGTGTAGTGGGTGGAGGTGGGGTCACTCTTGGAAAAATTCCTGTAGTAGTTGGTGTTAGAGCTGCACCTTTTTTTAGACTGAAGTCAGCTGATAGGTATACCTGCTTAAAGCAAGTCCCTCTAACTAAGGGCTCACCTACAGAGGACGTCATGTTTCCAAGTACAGAAAGAATTAGCATATTTCATCTAAATATAAGAGGTATTAGAGATAAAGTTAGTGAACTGCTTACAGATGTTGACTCTGAAATTATTGGTATATCAGAGCACCACTTAAATAATTTGATAATTCAGAGGCTTCGTTTACCAGGATACAGATTAGCTGGCTATTTTTCAAGCAATACCTTGCGAGGTGGGGGGAGTGGCCATGTACGTAAAAAACAGTGTTCCATTTGAGTCCATACACATATCACGGCACTGCACTGAATAGATATTTGAATGTTGTGCAAGGACAGTTGAATTTAGTGAAACTAAACTTCTAATTGTTGTTGTTTATAAGTCCCCTAACTCTGACTTCAGAGCATTTCTGCTCAAGCTAGAGAGGGTTCTTGATTCACTTTGTAGGAAGTTTGAGAGATTAGTTATAGGTGGTGACCTCTGTGGTGTCACTGCCAGACACCACACTTGCTAGGTGGTAGCCTTTAAATCAGTCGCGGTCCGGTAGTGTATGTCGGACCAGCGTGTCGCCACTATCAATGATTGCAGACCGAGCACCGCCACACGGCAGGTCTAGAGGGACTTCCTAGCACTCGCCCCAGTTGTACAACCGACTTTGATAGCGATGGTTCACTGACAAAATACGCTCTCATTTGCCGAGACGATAGTTTAGCATAGCCTTCAGCTTCGTCATTTTGCTACGACCTAGCAAGGCGCCATATTCAGTTACTATTGATATTGTGAATCATGTACCGTCAAGAGCGACATTCATCATTAATGGATTAAAGTTAAGTATTTCACCAGCTACGTCCGTCTTTCTAAATTCTAATTTACTTGTCATGTTCCAGACCTCACGCCAGCCTGCGTGAGCTAAAACGCGTGCATTTCGGCCTCCTTTAGTAAAACGGTGTTGGCTCTCTTGCCAACCACAACTTCAATACAAATTTTGTATATGATGGTGCACGAAAAAGGATTTAGTAGACCTCCTAAATTCATATGATCTGATGCACACTGTGTTTTTTGCAATTAGAGTGCAGGGGAACATTAGCACAGCCATAGACAATATTTTTATTCAGTTTTCATTACTAGATGGGCATTCTGTTAGTAAAAGGTTTAATGGCCTTCCACAGACCATGATGCACAAATTTTAACACTAAAAGGCTTTTGTACTCAAACAAATATCATATATAACTACAAACTGTGAAGGATAGTTAATCCAACATCAGTAGAGACTTTTTTAAACCGTGTCAAGGAATGAGGGTGGCAGGATGTTTATAGTGTCAATAACATAGATTACAAATATAATGCTTTCCTTAACACTTTTCTCATGCTCTTTGAGAGTTCTTTCCATTAGAATGTCCTAAAAGGGGTACTAACAGTAACAGGTAGCCCGTGTGGCTGACAAGTGGGATAAGGATATCATGTATAACAAAGTGGGAATTATATCAAAATGTTAGAAGCAGTCACAATCAAGCTACAGTAGCCCATTACAAACAGTATTGTAAGATGCTTAAATATGTTATTAGGAAAGCAAAGAGTATGTGGTATGGAAATAGAATAGCTAATTCACAAGATGGTCAGTTGTGAAGGAAGTGTCTGGTCAGCAACACAAGGTCGATGATATAAAGTCAGTTCATAGTAAAAATATTTCTGTTCTAATAAATCACATATATGTACAGAATTTAAAAATAATTTTTTCGGCATAAAAATTTAGTTTATACCGGGAATCACATAACTTTCTAGGCAGTTGCCTTTCTGAGATTGATGTCCGAAATACTCCTCTGTGATACATACAAGGGGGAGATTGAGTCAATAATTAAATCACTGAAGATTAAGGACTCTCATGGATGTGATGGAGTGCCTAGCAGAATATTAAAGTACTGTCCTACACATTAGCCCCGTAGTTAACCTATTTGTAATTTTTCCTTTAGGAATGGTCAGTTTCCTGAATGATTTAAGTACTCAGTAGTAAAGCCACTTTATAAAAAGGGAGAAAAGGATAATGTAGACAAATTTAGACCTATTTCTATGCCATCAGTGTTTGCTAAATTTATTGAAAAGGCTGTGTATGTAAGGATAATTGATCATTTTATATTACATGATTTGCTATCAAATGTACAGTTTGGCTTTAGAAGTTGTTTAACAAACGCTATATTCTCCTTTCTCTGCAAGGTACTGGAAGGGTTAAATGGAAGGTTTCAAATGCTAGGCATATTTTTTGATTTAACTAAGGCGTTTGACTGTGTTGATCACAAAATATTGTTGCTGAAGTTGGACCATTATGGAATACAAGGGAGTAACTCACAATTGGTTCACCTCTTACTTTAACAACAGACAGCAAAAAGTCATTATTCACGGTGTTGAGAATGGCTGTGATGTGGCGTCTGAGTAGGGTACGGTCACAAGGGGGGTACTCCAGGGATTAGTAGTGGGGCCATCCCTGTTCCTTATTTATATAAATGATTTACCCTCTAGTATTAAGGTAACTCTAAAATATTTCTGTTTGCTGGTAGTAAAGGATGTCGTGTGCAAAATTGGCTTAGTTTCAAATAGTGCAGTTCATGACGTAATTTCATAGCTTGTAGAAAATAAACTAACACTAAATCACACTAAGACTCAGTTTTTACAGTTTCTAACATGCAATTCAACAAAACCTGACATTTTAATTTCGCAGAATGGGCATATGATTAGTGAAATTGAACACTCGAAATTTCTAGGTGTTCAGATAGACAGTAGACTGTCATCGAAAGCCCATGTTCAGGATCTTGTTCAGAGACTTAATGCTGCCATTTTTACTATTCGAATGGTATCTGAAGTGAATGATCGTTCAACCTGAAAATTTGTCTACTTTCCTTATTTTCAATTGCTTATGTCATACGGTATTATATTCTGAGGTAACTCTTCCCATTCTAAATGGATATTTTTGGCTCAGAGGAGGGCAGTTTGGGCAATAAGGGGTGTAAGTTCACGAACCTCTTGTTGACCCCTGTTCACAAGTCTGGGTATTTTGACACTGGCTTCTCAATATACATATTCCTTACTGTCATTTCTTGTTAACAATATCAGCTTATTCCCAAGAATTAGTAGCTTTCACTCAGTTAATACTCTGCAGAAATCAAACCTGCATTTGGATCGGACTTCCTTAACTCTTGTGCAGAAAGGTGTGTAGTATACTGCTGCATCTGTTTACAATAAGCTACCACAGGAATCGATTAATGAAAATTGTGCGGAGACCGAAGAGGATCCCAGAAGACTGAAAGAGGGGAATAATTGTCCCGATCTTTAAGAAGGGAAATAGAAAAGAGTGCAGCAATTATCTGGGGATAACACTGATGAGTCACTGTGCAAAATTTTTGAGAAAATTTTGGAAGCACGAATTTGGGCAAAATTGGAAGGAAGAATGAGAGAAGAGCAACATGGCTTCAGAACAGGAAGGTCGACAGTGGATCTAATTTTTGCTGTAAGACAACTGCAGGAAACCACTATGAATATGGAACAGATCTACTAATGACCTTCCTGGACATTGAAAAAGCGTATGATAGTGTATGTAGAAGCAAAGTGTGGAAAGCCCTGGAGAACAGAGGAGTAGCAAAAGCAGATTATTTGGAGGATAAGGGAAATGTATCATAGAAGTGTGAGCTGTGTGAAAGTGGGAGGAGAGAGATCAGCTTGGATTGAACAGAAGAATGGTTTGAGGCAGGGAAGTGCAATTTCATCATTACTCTTCAATGTAGTGATGGATGATATAATGAGTACAACAGCACAAGTAATTGGCAAAAGGAAGATGAAAGCTATGGGGTTTGCAGATGATCTGATGATTTGGGGGAACATGGAGGAGGAAGTACAAGAGTAGTTGAACGTATGGGAACGAACAGTACAAGAATATGGGATGAAATTTAGTATATGTAAGAGTAAGATGATTATCACAACAAGAAAGAAGGAGATAGGAACAACTGGAATGACAATTGGTGGGGAATGATTGAGGAGAGTGGAGAGTTTCAAGTACCTAGGAAGCCTGAAACAGGAAGATGGAAAAAATGACAGAGAAATAAATGAGAGGGGTAGAAAAGCAGAAGCATTTTGGAAGAGTGTCAGAAGCCTGATATGGAGTAAGGATGTAACCCAAATCAGTAAAAAGGTTATATACCAGTCACACTATTTCCTGATCCTGACATATGCATCAGAAACCTGGGTTACAAAAGGAAGAGAGAAAAGCAAAGTACAAGGTAGTGAGATGAAATTCTTGAGAAACAGTACTGGAGCGACAAAGATAGCCAGGTTAAGAAATGAGAGGATCAGACAGATAATGAAGCCGGAACCATTACAGGAGGAAAGAGAATGGAGGAGAAGAGGATATTTAGGAGGATACACTAGATGAAACTGGAAGGAAAGAGACCAAGCCGTCGAGCAGTGTGTCAGCAGTGTGCAAGTAGCAGCAAGTGGCTTATTTAGCGTTCATATAAGTGTAGTAGTCAAGTTGAAAATTTGTTTGAGTGTTCTTAGTGCACTTGTTTAGTTAAATCCGTCAAATCATTGTGTAGTTTCGTAATTAGCAGGGGCAGATTTGCATTTTAATATCTGTGATGTGTAAGGTCGCGTAGTCGTCTGTCATTTGTTTATTTCTTTCAAATAGTCTTTGTACGTTACTGGCAGTACAGTTAGCCTTCTGCCGCTGAGCAGTGTGTCAGCAGTGCGCAAGTAGAAGGATTACTGTGTTTACTAGGCATTCTTGTATTTTAATAACCGTTTAAATTTTGTGTCAAATTGTTTGTGCTCTCTGTAGATTAGTTCAGACGTTCTTTACACAACAGTATTTAGCATGGATAGGGACTGCGACTGCTGTGTTTGGATGCGGGCTGATTTGGCATCCCTTCGCTCCCAGCTTCAGACAGTGTTGGCAGTGGTCACACAGCTTGAGGCTGTTGCCAATGGGCATCACTGTGGGGGTCTGGATGGGGGTTTGTCGGGGACGGCAGCTCATCCCACGCATCCCCCCATCAGACTTCGGCTGTGGCTGCCCAGGATACTGCCCACATTGAGGCTGACCCCTCAGCCGTGGTAAAGTGGGAGGTCGTCTCGAGGTGTGGCAGGGGGCAAAAGACATTCCGGAGGGCTGAATGGAATGTCTCTCCAGTTTGTCTGACGAACTGGTTTCAGGCTCTGTCTCCAACTGATACTGATCTTCGGCCGGACATGGCTGCTTGTCCTGTTCCAGAGGTTACCCCTCTGTCTGCAAGATCTGGGCTGCCACAGGCGCGTAATGGGGCGTCTTAGGGATATGGCTGCAAGGGAGGGGAAGAAAACCAATGTGCACTCTGTGTGCATACCAGGGGGAGTCATTCCAGATGTGAAAAGGGTCCTTCAGGATGCCATGAAGGGTAAAGGGTGCACCAATCTGCAGGTGTTCACTCATGTCGGCACCCATGATGTGTGTCGCTATGGATCGGAGGAAATCCTTTCTGGCTTCCGGTGGCTATCTGATTTGGTGAAGACTGACAGTATCGCTAGTGGGATGAAAGCAGAGCTCACCATCTGCAGCATCGTCGACAGGACTGACTGAGGACCTTTGGTACAGAGCCAAGTGGAGGGTCTGGATCAGAGGCTGAGACAGTTCTGTGACCGTGTGGGCTGCAGATTCCTCAACTTGCGCCACAGGGTGGTGGAGTTTCGGGTTCCGCTGGATAGGGCAGGAGTCCACTACACACAGCAGGCGGCTACACGAATAGCACGGGTTGTGTGGAGTAGACTGGGCAGTTTTTTAGGTTAGATGGCCTCAGGCAAGTACAGAAAGGGCAACAGCCTCAAAGGGTGCGGGGCAAAGTCAGGACATGCGGGGACCAAGCAGCAGTCGGTATTGTAATTGTAAACTGTCGAAGCTTCGTTGGTAAAGGACCGGAACTTCAAAGGCTGATAGAAAGCACTGAAGCTGAAATCGATATAGGTACAAAAAGCTGGCTGAAGCCAGAGATAAATTCTGCCAAAATTTTTACAAAGGCACAGACGGTGTTTAGAAAGGATAGACTGCATGCAACCGGTGGTGGCGTGTTTGTCGCTGTTAGTAGTAGTTTATCCTGTAGTGAAATAGAAGTGGATAGTCCCTGTGAATTATTATGGGTGGAGGTTATACTCAACAATTGAGCTAGATTAATAATTGGCTCCTTTTACCGACCTCCCGACTCAGCAGCATTAGTGACAGAACAACTGAGAGAAAATCTGGAATACATTTCACATAAATTTCCTCAGCATGTTATAGTCTCAGGTGGAGATTTCAATTTACCAGATATAGACTGGGACACTTAGATGTTTAGGATGTTAGGATGGGTGGTAGGGGCAGAGCATTGAGTGACATTATACTGAGTGCAGTATCCGAAAAATACCTCGAGCAATTAAACAGAGAGCCTACTGATAACAAACAGACCCGAACTTTTCGACTCTGTAAGCGCAGAACAGGGAATCAGTGATCATAAGGCCATTGCACCATCCCTGAATATGAAAGTAAATAGGAATATAAAAAAAGGGAGGAAGGTTTATCGGTTTAGCAAGAGTAATAGGAGGCAGATTTCAGACTACCTAACAGATCAAAACGAAAAATTCTGTTCCAACACTGACAATGTTGAGTGTTTAGGGAAAAAGTTCAAGGCACTCATAAAATGCATTTTAGACAGGTATGTGCCGAGTAAAACTGTGAGGGACGGGAAAAACCCACCGTGGTTCAACAACAAAGTTAGGAAACTACTGCGAAAGCAAAGAGAGCTTCACTGCAAATTTAAACACATCCAAAACCTCTCAGACAAACAGAAGCTGAACAATGTCAAAGTTAGCATAAGGAGAGCTATGCGTGAAGCATTCAATGAATTCGAAAGTAAAATTCTATGTACCAACTTGACAGAAAATCCTAGGAAGTTCTGGTCTTATGTTAAATCAGTAAGTGGATCGAAACAGCATATCCAGACATTCTGGGATGATAATGGCATTGAAACAGAGGATGACACACGTAAAGCTGAAATACTAAACACCTTTTTCCAAAGCTGTTTCACAGAGGGATACCACACTGCAGTTCCTTCTCTAAATTCTTGCACGAACGAAAAAATGGCTGACATTGAAATAAGTGTCCAAGGAATAGAAAAGCAACTGAAATCTCACTCAACAGAGGAAAGTCCACTGGATCTGACGGGATACCAATTCGATTCTACACAGAGTACGCGAAAGAACTTGCCCCCCCTTCTAACAGTCTTGTACCGTAAGTCTCTAGAGGAACGGAAGGTTCCAAATGATTGGAAAAGAGCACAGGTAGTTCCATTTTTTAAGAAGGGTCGCTGAGCAGATGCGCAAAACTATAGGCCCATATCTCTGACATTGATCTGTTGTAGAATTTTAGAACGTTTTTTGTTCGCATATCATGTCATTTCTGGAAACCCAGAATCTACTCTGTAGGAATCAACATGGATTCCAGAAACAGCGATCATGTGAGACCCAACTTGCTTTATTTGTTCACGATACCCAGAAAATATTAGATACAGGCTCCAAGGTAGATGCCATTTTCCTTGACTTCTAGAAGGCGTTCGATACAGTTCCACACTGTCGCCTGATAAACAAAGTAAGAGCCTACGGACTATCAGATCAGCTGTGTGGCTGGATTGAAGAGTTTTTAGCAAACAGAATACAGCATGTGTTCTCAATGGAGAGATGTCTACAGACGTTAAAGTGACCTCTGGCGTGCCACAGGGGAGTGTTATGGGACCATTGCTTTTCACAATATATATAAATGACCTAGTAGATAGTGTCGGAAGTTACATGCAGCTTTTTGCGGATGATGCTGTAGTATACAGAGAAGTTGCAGCATTAAAAAATTGCAGCGAAATGTAGGAAGATCTGTAGCGGATAGGCACTTGGTGCAGGGAGTGGCATCTTACCCTTAACATAGGCAAATGTAATGTATTGCGAATACATAGAAAGAAGGATCCTTCATTGTATGATTATATGATAGCGGAACAAACACTGGTAGCAGTTACTTCTGTAAAATATCTGGGAGTATGTGTATGGAACGATTTGAAGTGGAATGATCATATAAAATTAATTGCTGGTAAGGTGGGTGTCAGGTTGAGATTCATTGGGAGAGTCTCTAGAAAATGTAGTCCATCAACAAAGGAGGTGGCTTACAAAACACTCGTTCAACCTATACTTGAGTATTGCTCATAAGTCAGATCCGTACCAGGTCGGGTTGACGGAGGAGATAGAGAAGATCCAAAGAAGAGCGGCGCGTTTTGTCACAGGGTTATTTGGTAAGCGTGATAGCATTATGGAGATGTTTAGCAAACTCAAGTGGCAGACTCTGCAAGAGAGGCGGTCTGCATCATGGTGCATCTTGCTGTCCAGGTTTCGAGAGGGTGCATTTCTGGATGAGGTATTGAATATATTGCTTTCCCTTACTTATACCTCCTGAGGAGATCACGAATGTAAAATTAGAGAGATTTGAGTGCACACGGAGGCTTTCCGGCAGTCGTTCTTCCCGTGAACCATACGTGACTGGAACAGGAAAGGGAGGCAATGACAGTGGCATGTAAAGTGCCCTCCACCACACACTGTTGGGTGGCTTGTGGAGTATAAATGTACATGTACATGTACAAGAGGAAGACCGAGAGACAGATGGCTGAAAGGAGTAGAGGAATGCGTCCAGAAGAAAGGAGAAGACTGGACCAAGGTGAAGACGGAGAGATGGTGGCAAGATAGAAGACGATGGAGAGGCTTACATTCCATACAGACCTGGCCAGAGGCTGAAAACTGTCCAAGCTGATGATGATGACCACAGGAATTCAAAAATTATAGCAGAAATCCAAGTGCTTTCAAATTGAAACTGAAGAGTTTCCTCATGGATCACTCCTTCTATTCTGTCAAGGAGTTCCTTGAAAAATTAAGCTGATTCTTATGTTTTATTGTTGATTGCTTTTACTTAAACTTATGGCTTGGCTTTTTTTGGCTTCACAAATATTTTATTTTATGTGTTATTACTTTTATGTTGTAATTTCATGTACTGACATGTTCCATGAGCTTGGAGATTTGCTCCTCAATTTTGTCCTACAGAACTTGACATGTAAATAAATAACAGCACACCCAACACCATATTCATCCAGACAGCTGTAATTGTACGCAAAGGTACTGTCACGAAGTTCCTTGTGAAGGCTGAAAAACTTATGGTGATATAGCGAGTCTGGAGTATTGTCCTTAGGAAGTGAATGAAGTCCTCGGTGAACTCAGGCCACCACACGCCAAGGTGGTGAAGAGTTCACACCTATCAGGAAAATGGCAGGTAGCATTAAGTTAAGCTGCCGGAGTAATAGCCGAAAGCAAACTTCAGGAGATAACAGAGAAGAGGGACACATTCCATACTGGCAGTCAAAGTAGTCATTGAAGGAGGAGGAATGGGATAGGTGGACTGACATGGCAAATTGCATGCATATCTGCTGAGGAGAACATCACCTCGGTATGACAGTGGTAGCTTGGTAGCATCTGCATGTAGACTTTCAAAGGGGCTGGTGTAAAAAGTGTCAATGGCCAAATGGATGCAACAATAGTAGATTGTATTTAGATGGCATAAGATGGACGGATGTGCAGATTGTAACACGTTCGTATTTTATGTATCCCGCTCGATCGGGATCTAATAGCAGCCCAAATGAATAATTAAATAATGTGACCGTGTACCTAATGGGGCTGGCAATCGGAATGGACTGCTACGGAGTTGTTACATTCCATTTTGTCCTTCTCAAATGCTGTAATAATGAAATGTCTGGTGACAAGAATAACACCAACACAGCTTCACTATTCAAGACCTATATTCGTCTCAAAAACACAAGAAAAAAGGAGACAGCCACTGCCTTCGTCATACACTTTTAATAACGGCTAATCTCAGCACAAGCTTCTTCGTTATTCATATTCGTCACACGCTGATACAATCACTGCAATCCAACACTGCAATCCAACACTGCAAATCCAAAATAATGCCGGCGAGGTAGACGCGAAATCAAAATAACGGCACAGAAATATCACCGATCACTCTCGTAATTATACTTTATCACTTTCCCGTATTATTCTAACACAAAGGGGTTAAACCCCGGCGATGGCCACTCCCTTTGTCGGTAAACCTTGCATTACAACAACTGCTAGCTTCCGCACAGCTCGGCCCGCCACCCGGGAACTGACTCCACTCACACTCGCTCTCGCAACCCGACACACTATCGATTGTTTGCCCTGTCGACCTGTGCCGAGTGCAAACTTATAGTAAGGGCCTACGGACCCCTTACAAGATGCATAAGCGAAACACCCATAGTCTAGTTTCGAATGCACAAGAGATAGGTATAGCCAGAGAAGGGTGATCCAATCCACTCCCCATGAAGTACCACTTAGGACACGTAGGGCATTGAGGGACCAGATACAGCGGGTGGTCAGATAAGAACCAAGAAAGTTTTGTATTAAGCACGAGCCCCAGGAATTTTGTAGCTTCAATGAACAGAAGAGGAACAGGCCCAAGATGTGTCAAGACAGTGGTAGAAACCCAATGCACCACCAGAAATTCACACAAACAGTTTTGTCAGTGGAAAAGCGAAATCCATGTCAATGCTCCACGAATAAATATGATCGAGCAATGCTGAAGTTTCTGGTCCAGGTGACAAGTCAGTGGAGAACTGCAATAGATTGCAAAATTGTTGAAAACAGGGAAGCCGGAGATGCTCGGAGGGAAACAGGCCGTAATAGGGTTATGGCAATAACAAAGAGGACGACACTCATGAAGGAACCCTGTTTTCCTAGATAAAGGTGTCCAACAGGGTGGAACACACATGGACCTTGAAAGCTCTGTCTCTTAAAATTCCTGAAAGAAATGGAGCAGGCGGCCTCGGCAGGCCCACATGTGGAGTATACAGAGGATTCCAGTCCTCCAGCATATGTCACAGGCTTTCTCCAAATCAAAAAACATGGGCACAGTCTGGCATTTCTGCAGAAAACCATTCACGACATGGGTTGACAAAGTGACAAGACAGTCAACTGCAGAACAGCATGCTCAAAATCCACATTGTACGGTTGTTAGTAAATTGCAAGACTCAAGCCACCATACCAGCTGGTTGTGAATCATATGTTCCATCACCTCGCTAACACAGCTGGCGAGAGAAATGGGGTAGTAGCTAGAAGGAAGTTGTTTATTCTTACTGTGCTTAGGTATGGGTATGACAGTGGCTTCATGCCAGCATCTGGGAAATGTGCCCTCTGCCCAGGAGTGATTGTACTTATGAAGGAGAGTGCGGGAGGATTAGGATGAAGTGAGAGCATAATCTAGCACCCTCATAGTAAAGGCAGCACTTATGATTCTGAGGAGAGAAGGGTATTGCTCGAACCTCCTCCACTCACTTCCTATGGAGTTAGAAATCTCCACAAAATAATAGTGCAAGGTGTTGGAGATAGCAAAAGGGTCCACTAATACATTATCTGCTACTGTCCCGCTGGAAATATGGAAAAGGACCTTCGTTCCAGAGAGCCATTGGAGGTTGGCCCACACAACGGTAGAGGGAGTGGAACTGTTAAAAAAAACAAGTAAATGAAGTCCAGCTAGCTTTTTTGCTCTCCCAAAGATCGCAACGACACCGTGCATGCAACTGTTTATAATGAATACGGATGACTGTCATAGAATGACGGTTAAAATGCAGAGCGCATGAATTGCATCGCAGTGCACCTCACTTCATCCAGGGACTGGGACATGGTACGATAAAGATGAAGTGTGAGGACTGGAATGTTCTGCGGCGGTAAGGAGAAAGATCATAAGGTAGTCTACCTTGTCATCAAAACTGGGGAAATATTTATCGAAGGTGGCCAGGGAGGAGTAAAGCCTCCAGTCGGCCTTAGAAGGCTGCCATTTGGGTGTGCACATAGATTTGGTAGGAGTGAACAAACAGATAGCACACGGAAAATGATTACTTGAGTACATGCCAGAGAGAAAGGATCACTTGAGACGACGGGCGAGCTAGGTAGAGCAGAAGGAGATGTTCAAATGAGAACAGGTCTGCATGAAGTCTGAAAGAAACATGGATGCTCCCATGTTAAGACAAATGAAGTTAAGTTGATTGAGGTTAGCCAAGAGGGCACCTCTGTGACATGTTCTGGGAGTGCCCCAAAGGGGATGGGGGACTGGGGGATGGGGGACTGGGGGATGGTGAACATTAAAGTCACAGGGCAGAAAAAAAAGGGGTGGGGGTGAGGGAGTTGCCCAGTAAAGTGGAGGAAGTCTGCCCTCATGACAGCAAATAATGGAGGGATGTAAACAGTACAAAGGTGAAGTGAGGAAAGAAAATGAGAACTGTAACAGCTTGAAGCTGGGTAGCCCCAGAAATGATTTGACTATGAATATCATCCTGGATGAGCAGCATTACTCTGCCATGAGATGGAATGCTGTCCTTGGGAGGAAGGTCAAAGTGAACTGGAAAGAAATGCAAGAGGTCAAAGTGATCATGACGACACGATTTCGTTTCCTGGAAGCAGAGAACAAGGGGATGCTGCAATTCCAAGAGTAGCCGTAATTGTTAGATCTAAGGCCGTAAACATTCCACTGGAGTGATGTTATGATGGGGAAAGGGAAGGAGGGAAAACAGGAAGGGGTCTCACTTTTGTGGCTGCTGAGTGCCAGTCTACGAAGTCTCTCTTGCTACAGGGTGCAGAGGATGGAGGATCCTGCTCCATGAGATCTACAGAGGTGTAGGCATTCTCCCTCTGCCGGTATGCAGAATCCAGTGCAGAAAAATGGTTGGCTTTGCGCACTGGTGACACAGAGGTCAGCCGGGTGAGGGTAGAACGTGATGACACTGTTAAAGAGCATCTCAGAGTCAGCAATGGGGAAGACCATTTGCCTTTGTTTGATTTCTTGGAGCTTTTGCAGTGGGCATATAACTATTCTGATATTTGTTGGCTTGAGGGACATAAAAAGTCATTGTGGCAGTATTTCTTTTGTCTTTTTCTGGCCTGATGGCTGTAGCAGGTGATTTTGCACTGTGACACAAAAGTTTGGTTGCTTGTTACACAGCTGGAGGAGAAGGAGACAGGGAAGCTACCGTGACACTGGGCGATTTTACAATCATGGAGCTGAATTTGAGGTCGCATGTTTGCATGGAAATGTCCTTCATGGAACAAGATGTAGCAAGAACAGTACTGTAAGTGCCGGATGGTAAAACACAGGGTTTTCAACTAGACAACAACTTGTGAGTGACCGGGTAAGGCACTTTTTCCTTCAGCCGGATCTCCTGGATGGTCCACTCATCGAGATACATGGGATAATCTCAGGAGGAGGCTGCATCATTATCGTTGCAATTGATACAGTAAGGAGAAGGAGGTGGGCAATCTCCATTGTCATCCTACCACAGGTTACACATTTGGCCAGGTGTTGACAGTACATTCGAGTGTGGTTGTAACAATGATGCTGGTAGCAGCGCATCGGGTTCCAAATGTATGGTATACTGTGCTAACATCATAGCCTACTTTGATCTTTGATGGAAGCACTACTCTATCAAACGCGAGAAAAAGAGTGCGGGTAAGCACTAAGACTGCATCTACCTTTTTCATTACCTGATGGATTCCAATGACACCCTGATCAAAGAGGTATGTTTGGATTTCTGCCTCGGTCAGACCATCGAGCAGCCTAGTGTAAACAACACCATGTGAAGAATTCAGCATTAGATGGGTTTCAACACAAACAGGATAGCCATGCTTGAGAATCAGAAGTAGTATCCAAAAACAAAGTGCCATTGCATAAACGGGGGCAGGATTTAACAGGGCCAGCAAATGCAATGTCTTTCTGAATAATACACGGATTTACCATAGCAAAGGACAGACTGTCTTTAGTAAATGCTACCACGAGGAACCGTGGTGCAACTGACAGGGTCTTTGAATCATTAGCCTCCTTCCATTTATGTTTAGTAGATGTACACTGTGAAGATGATGTTCGTCTTACTGCGAGAAAATTCTCCATGATTTCCAGTGTCTCCGATGGCATGCTCCTTCCATCTGGGTGCCCCCTCAGATGCAGGCGCACATGCATTAGGTGATTGTTCACACATCAAATTACACCTTCTGAACACCTGACAGAGGGGCCAATTGGCAATTTTGGGAGGTAATAGCTAAGGCAATCGCCCCTCCCTGTGCTTGGCCTGTACCAAGGGGTACACGTGAAGCGTATCTGTCAACCCAGGGTTGGGAATTACGTGTTACCTAATCACCTGTTACACGTCAGACACTTGCACAGAAAGGAAGAAGAAGAAAAAGAGAAACACCAAATGCCTAAGTGGAGGAAGGATAGGAGAAGGGGAACGAAGGGGAAAAAATGAAAAAACAGTGGACAGACTGTTCTGATGTCAGGCTACTGAAAATGCAGAACACATTCCCAAAAACATCCCAAACATGTTCCCAAGGGAAGGTGAAAAGAATAGCAAGAGGGTAGACATCCAGCATGGAAGGGAAAAGATGCTGCAGAGGCTGGAGCTCCATGGTAGCCAAGCATAAACTCAACAAAGATTGGTGAGCCCCCTGGAATGAGATTAATTCACTGATCATTTTCTGTACCTTATATTTTTCTATTTACGAACTTTCCTCAACTGCATCACTGAACAATGATGGCACCCAAGATACTCACTGGCCTGATGCAGTCCCACTTTTATTTTTCTGATGATGGTACAAGTAACTATTAATGATTCTATTTTCTAGAATTATCAACTTACTTGCACTTCTCATTGCTTCCACGAAAAGAAGTTTGCTCATCACCATTGGAACGCACATTCTCATTACAATAATTAACTTACATGGAGTTTTATATAATTTACAACATTTTGCACAATCACTCATTGAAAGAAGAGTTTCATTAAAATATCTCAATATCCAAAAAAGGCACACCGCAATCGATAATTGTTAGAGGGCAGCATGTAAGTTGCACAGTTCCAAGGTGATCTAATCATAGATTAGATAATAAAGATTCTACTGAAACAAGAAAATTATTGGATTTTCTGTTGCCTATTGTCTCAACATAGTCACAGGAGGAAAACTTTTATCATAAAAACTAAATGAAATTGTCTACTTACCACTAACACATCCTGCATGAAAAGACCTTCATAATAAATACCATCTAAGGTAACAATCAATCCACACCCGTGTTTCATATTATTGTTCCAAGTTCCTAGGTATTTTTCACCTAGAATGGAATTCAGAAAGATCACAATAGTGAATGACTTTTTTTACCTGTAATCTGAAAAAGCTTACACTTAACCCTTTAACTGCTCTGGACGTGTTAACAAGTGAGCCTTTGTAATTGTCCCAGTGTGCTCTGAACGTGTTTACGCGCGCCACGTTCAGAGTACCAGGTAGGAGGAGGACTGGTGGCATGTGTAAACACGTTCAGAGCACACAGGGACAGGTACAAAGGCGTGCGCGTTAACACGGCCAGAGCAGTTCAAGGGTTAATATTTATGTATCAAGAGCAAAAATGTGATACACTCTGGAGGGTACAGCAGACTTCAGACAGAAAGTGAAGTTAATGAAAGATTAGCTTTTCAATCCATGTAAATAAAATTGTAATAAAAAGTCAAATTCAAGTGCTTACACGTTAAATGAGAGAGTGAGAGAGAGAGAGAGAGAGAGAGAGAGAGAGAGAGAGAGAGAAATTTATGAACATGGTGCAATTGGAATTCTGCACATAAATAATATGTCTTTGATAAAATTAACCCACTTACAACATATAAGAAATCTGCATACATGTAATCATTTTGCCACCCAAAATAACAGGTAATGAACAAAACGTGACATCAAGATGAATAAATACGATGTGCTCTGATGCATATGCAAAATTTCTTCTTTCCTTATAGTATACTCATTAAAAAAAAAAAGTCATGGAATGGCAAGGAGCTACGTATGTTTAACTCACATTAGGTTTCTTTGTAGCGGTCATGTATTTTGTGTATGCATACTTGCCTCAAGTCCCTTGGGAGCTTGTTACGCAAAAAAACACACTGACACATTACAAATCCAGGTGTCCACCGTGTGGCATGCAAGATTATTTCTTGCACTGAAATCGGTTATTTTTATAGTGATAAGTGCTTGACTGACTGCTAATCCTGCTATAGTACTTGTACATATAGTAAAACCAAAATGTTCCTATGAGTAAAATACAAGAAATATTTCATCTAAACTGAAACTATGAAAATAGAGTTCTAGGACAAAGTTTTACTGCAAATAATTGGCATTAACCCAATTCACAATTGAAAACACTCTTAAAATCTAGTAGCAATCAATTATTCCTGCCGTAATCATCGATGTAAACTAACAGAAGACAAAAGTGTTGGACAGTATTACATTTTTTTCCACTCTTTTACAAACATTTCTTGAAGTTACATAAAAAAATCTTCTTCCCAATTTGTTTACATAAATTATCCAATTTGACATTGGTATCATTGCACAGTAATTTTTAGCAAGTAACTGACCATGAGTGAAAAATGTGGGAGCTGTTGTAGGATGTAAGCAATGAGATTTCTTGTAAATTGTGCAGTAAGTGGTTTCACTGGTATGAAAGCTGTGAGGAGATCAGTAAGGCAATCAGAGGGTTTCTGTTCTGGCACTGCATCATACAGTGAACGAACATATTGATAGAAGAACAAGAAAGATCAATCTATGGCCTTCACACACAGCTGAAAGACATTAGAAATGAACTATGTCATATTAGGAGGGGCAGGAGGTTGGAATCAATTCAGGAAAAAGAGAATGCACCCAGAGCTTTCACCAGCTGTCACGGCTGAGTGGGGAAGAGCCTCACGTAGAATTAGATAGAAAACATGCAGCAAATTTCAGCTTTAATTACGAAATTTAAGTTAGAGAGAGCTATTGAGGAGGAGGAGGAGGAGGAGGAGGAGGAGGAACTATGCTGGTAGTAATCATCAATGAGGTGTAGGCCACAGTTCCAGGAAACACTAAGTACAGAGTTCCAAGTCACCAGTATCTTCAAATCTGATACTGGATGTAATTGTATGGCAGAAGACCTAAGCCCTAGGTCCCAGGGGATCTAAATAATGATAATGAATTGACAAGGGTGAATGAAGTAGTAACAGTGGGCAGGGCTGGGATCATTCTGGACAGGAGTAGGTCATACAATATAGGTGGTGGCTTGGATATGATGGATTTTAGCTTGCTACACTATTGTGCACTTTGTTGTATTTACATAATGATCAGTCATGCATCAGCAATATCTACAAGGGAAACTTCCCAAAGCATCCCCCCCCCCCCCCCCCCCCAGATTTATTGGTAAGCTGGGCCAGTCGTTGCCCCTCAAAAACTGGACACAGATCAAGCATGAAAACAGGAAGAAGGTGTACTAAACTGTGGAAAAAGAAGCAAAAAAGAAACAGTGAATGGCCCAAGTTCAAAATGTGCAACATAAAACATATTTGTAAAGCCATGGCATCTGTGAAGGGGGAGATCAGTATGCAAATTTCCAATGTGCTCTATATTTTCTCTTCACAAAATTATGAAATGTCTATCCAGTTATTGACATGTCTGTTCGCTGTGTTCAAATTTGCGACTGTGTCATGGTGTAACATCTGTTTGCAATAGCAGGGTGTAAGGAAGGGTCCTCCAGACATACTCATTACTGCAGGCTCTGCATTGGGCACTCTTTTATTCTTGATTTTGATAAATGATTTACCTTTGTACTTGTCAGCAAAGGACATGTTGTTGTTGTTGATGTTGTGGTCTTCAGTCCTGAGACTGGTTTGATGCAGCTATCCATGCTACTCTAACTTGTGCAAGCTTCTTCATCTCCCAGTACCTACTGCAACCTACATTCTTCTGAATCTGTTTAGTGTATTTATCTCTTGGTCTCCCTCTACTATTTTTACCCTCCACGCTGCCCTCCAATACTAAATTGGTGATCCCTTGATGCCTCAGAATATGCCCTACCAACCAATCCCTTCTTCTTGACAAGTTGTGCCACAAATTTCTCTTCTCTCCAATTCTATTCAATACCTCCTCATTAGTTATGTGAACTACCCATCTAATCTTCAGCATTCTTCTGTAGCACAACATTTTGAAAGCTTCTATTCTCTTCTTGTCTAAACTATTTATTGTCTATATTTCACTTCCATACTTGCTTACACTGCATACAAACACTTTTAGAAATGACTTCCTGACACTTAAATCTATACTCGATGTTAACAAATTTCTCTTCTTCAGAAACGATTTCCTTGCCATTGCCAGTTGACATTTTATATCCTCTCTACATCGGCCATCATAACATTGCGGATAAGCTACAACCCTGTCTCACTCCCTTCCCAACCACTGCTTCCCTTTTGTACCCCTCGACTCTTATAACTGTCATCTGGTTTCTGTACAAATTGTAAATAGCATTTCGCTCCCTGTATTTTACCCCTGCCACCTTTAGAATTTGAAAGAGAGTATTCCAGTCAACATTGTCAAAAGCTTTCTCTAAGTCTACAAATGCTAGAAATGTAGGTTTGCCTTTCCTTAATCTATTTTCTAAGATAAGTCATAGGGTCAGTAGTGCCTCATGTGTTCCAACATTTCTACAAAATCCAAACTGATCTTCCCTGAGGTCACCTTCTACCAGTTTTTCGATTCGTCTGTAAAGAATTCGTGTTAGTATTTTGCAGCCTTGGCTTATTAAACTGATAGTTCAGTAATTTTCACATCTGTCAACACCTGCTTTCTTTGGGATTGGAATTATTATATTCTTCTTGAAGTCTGGGGGTATTTCACCTGTCTCATACATCTTGCTCACCAGATGGTAGAGTTTTGTTAGGCCTGGCTCTCCCAAGGCTGTCAGTAGTTCTAAAGGAATGTTGTCTACTCCCGGGGCCTTGTTTTGACTTAAGTCTTTCAGTGCTCTGTCAAACTCTCCGCACAGTATCATATCTCCTATTTCATCTTCATCTACATTCTCTTCCATTTCTATAATATTGTCCTCAAGAACATCGCCTTGTACAGGCCCTCTATATACTCCTTCCACCTTTCTGCTTTCCCTTCTTTGCTTAGAACTGGGTTTCCATCTGAGCTCTTGATATTCATACACGTGGTTCTCTTTTCTCCAAAGGTCTCTTTAATTTTCCTGTAGGCAGTATCTCTCTTACCCCTAGTGATATGTGCCTCCACATCCTTACATTTGTCCTGTAGCCATCCCTGCTTAGGCAGTTTGCACTTCCTGTCGATCTCATTTTTGAGACGTTTGTATTCCTTTTTGTCTGCTTCATTTACTGCATTTTTATATTTTCTCCTTTCATCAATTAAATTCAATATCTCTTCTGTTACCCAGGGATTTCTATTAGCCCTCGTCTCTTTACCTACTTGATCCTCTGCTACCTTCACTATTTCGTCTCTCAAAGCTACCCATTCTTCTTCTACTGTATTTCTTTCCCCCATTCTTGTCAATCGTTCCCTAATGCTCTCCCTGAAGCTCTCTACAACCTCTGGTTCTTTCAGTTTATCCAGGTCCCATCTCCTCAAATTCTCACCTTTATGCAGTTTCTTCAGTTTTAATCTACAGTTCATAAACAATAGATTGTGGTCAGAGTCCACATCTGCCCCTAGAAATGTCGTACAATTTAAAACATGGTTCCTGAATCTCTGTCTTACCATTATATAATCTATCTGATACCTTCTAGTACCTCCAGGCTTCTTCCATGTATACAACCCTCTTTCATGATTCTTGAACCAAGTGTTAGATATGATTAAGTTATGCTCTGTGCAAAATTCTACCAGGCGGCTTCCTCTTTCGTTTCTTCCCCCCAAATCCATATTCACCTACTACGTTTCCTTCTCTCCCTTTTCCTACTATCGAATTCCAGTCATCCATGACTATTAAATTTTCGCTTCCCTTAACTATCTCCCCCCCCCCCCCCCCCTCCATGAACCATGGACCTTGGCGTTGGTGGAGACGCTTGCGTGCCTCAGCGATACAGATAGCCGTACCCTAGGTGCAACCACAACAGAGGGGTATATGTTGATAGGCCAGACAAACGTGTGGTTCCTGAAGAGAGGCAGCAGCCTTTTCAGTAGTTGCAGGGGCAACAGTCTGGATGATTGACTGATCTGGCCTTGTAACACTAACCAAAACAGCCTTGCTGTGCTGGTACTGCGAATGGGTGAAAGTAAGGGGAAACTACAGCCGTAATTTTTCCCGAGGGCATGCAGCTTTACTGTATGCTTAAATGATGATGGCGTCCTCTTGGATAAAATATTCCAGAGGTAAAATAGTCCCCCATTAGGATCTCCGGGCGGGGACTACTCAGGAGGACATTGTTATCAGGAGAAAGAAAACTGGCATTCTATGGACTGGAGCATGGAATGTCAGATCCCTTAATCGGGCAGGTAGGTTAGAAAATTTAAAAAGGGAACTGGATAGGTTAAAGTTAATATAGTGGGACTTAGTGAAGTTCGGTAGCAGGAGGAACAAGACTTCTGGTCAGGTAAATACAGGGTTATAAATACATGATCAAATAGGGGCAATGCAGGAGAATGTTTAATAATGAATAGGAAAATAGGAATGCGGGTAAGCTACTATAAACAGCATAGTGAACGCATTACTGTGGCCAAGTACTAGCTCCGCAGATTAAAGGACATAATACAGCTGATTTACTGCATAAAGTCTCTGTGACTCTGCACGAAGCAGAGAGATGGTTCAGAGACCGTTTCATTGTGATTAATGAGAAGAAAATGGTTACGGATCAGCTTTAGATACACAAGAACAAGAGCCAAAAAGCAATATAATTCTAGAATTAGCAGGCTATGGGTGTAAACAGACACCTTACACAAATGTTCTAGGAGCTTGGTTAGATGATCATTTAAGATCGGACAAGCATGTTGAGCTATTGAACAAAATGCTGAAGAAATGTTATTATGTCTTAAGAATGTTCAAGGACTACTATAACATTGAATCAGCACTACATGTTTACTGTGCAAATGTGCACTGCCCATTATAGTATCATGCATCATTCTGGGGAAATGTTAAGTTTAGAAAATATATCATTTTAAATTAAAAAATCAGCATAAGGATAATGTAAAGGATTACCAATATAGTAATGTGCAAGAATACTTTTAAAGAATTTAAGACACTTCCAGCATTGCATATATATGCAAGTGCATGCCCTTAAATCACATACTTCTCCATCTACACATATTCTCCATAAGTAACCTTATAGTGTGTGGTAGAAGATATTTCAGGTATCATTACCCTCTTGTCACCTGTATTGCTCTGTTTGTTAATCATGTGTGGGAAGAATAACTGTTGATGAGCCTCCATATGAGCTCTAATTGAATTTTCTATTTGCGATCATGTTGTGAGATGTCTGTAGAAGGAAACAATATGTTGCCCAGCTCTTCTTGGAACATACAACAGAATTTCAAAAGTAAACTTCACTATGATCACAGTACCTCTCTTGTAGCACCTGCCACTGGAATTCGTTGAGGATCTCTGTAACGTTCTTGCACTTACTAAATGATCCAGTGAGAAAATGTGCCTCTTACTGTCAGATCTTCTGTATATCTTTTATTCATTCACATTGGTAAGCGTCCCAGACCAACAATCAATAGAGATTTTTAACATTACACAGACACATTTATAAGCAAGAAGTGAGAAGCAGGAATTATTTTCAGACAAGATAGTAGAAAGGCCTTATACCAGAAAAAAAGTAAGATTAGGGCTTAATGTTCCATTGACATAGAGGTCAATAGAGATGGAGTACAAGCTCAGAATATTTCAAGGATGGGGATGGAAATTACTGTTCTCTTTCACAGGAACTATACAGGCCTTTGCCTTGAGTAATTTAAGGAAACAACAGAAAACCTAAATCTGGACAGCCGGATGCACCAATAACCTCCTAAACGTTAGTCCAGTGTGCTTAACATTGTGCCACCTCGCTAGGTTGCTATATAGACCTAAAATAACACCCAGTGCATAGCCTGCAGAAATAAAGAATATAAAAAAGTTACATACATTTAAGAAAGAGCTGGAAAAGATGCTAATACACTCCTGGAAATTGAAATAAGAACACCGTGAATTCATTGTCCCAGGAAGGGGAAACTTTATTGACACATTCCTGGGGTCAGATACATCACATGATCACACTGACAGAACCACAGGCACATAGACACAGGCAACAGAGCATGCACAATGTCGGCACTAGTACAGTGTATATCCACCTTTCGCAGCAATGCAGGCTGCTATTCTCCCATGGAGACGATCGTAGAGATGCTGGATGTAGTCCTGTGGAACGGCTTGCCATGCCATTTCCACCTGGCGCCTCAGTTGGACCAGCGTTCGTGCTGGACGTGCAGACCGCGTGAGACGACACTTTATCCAGTCCCAAACATGCTCAATGGGGGACAGATCCGGAGATCTTGCTGGCCAGGGTAGTTGACTTACACCTTCTAGAGCACGTTGGGTGGCACGGGATACATGCGGACGTGCATTGTCCTGTTGGAACAGCAAGTTCCCTTGCCGGTCTAGGAATGGTAGAACGATGGGTTCGATGACGGTTTGGATGTACCGTGCACTATTCAGTGTCCCCTCGACGATCACCAGTGGTGTATGGCCAGTGTAGGAGATCGCTCCCCACACCATGATGCCGGGTGTTGGCCCTGTGTGCCTCGGTCGTATGCAGTCCTGATTGTGGCGCTCACCTGCATGGCGCCAAACACGCATACGACCATCATTGGCACCAAGGCAGAAGTGACTCTCATCGCTGAAGATGACACGTCTCCATTCGTCCCTCCATTCACGCCTGTCGCAACACCACTGGAGGCGGGCTGCACGATGTTGGGGCATGAGCGGAAGACGGCCTAACGGTGTGCGGGACCGTAGCCCAGCTTCATGGAGACGGTTGCGAATGGTCCTCGCCGATACCCCAGGAGCAACAGTGTCCCTAATTTGCTGGGAAGTGGCGGTGCGGTCCCCTACGGCACTGCGTAGGATCCTACGGTCTTGGCGTGCATCCGTGCGTCCCTGCGGTCCGGTCCCAGGTCGACGGGCACGTGCACCTTCCGCCGACCACTGGCGACAACATCGATGTACTGTGGAGACCTCACGCCCCACGTGTTGAGCAATTCGGCGGTACGTCCACCCGGCCCCCCGCATGCCCACTATACGCCCTCGCTCAAAGTCCGTCAACTGCACATACGGTTCACGTCCACGCTGTCGCGGCATGCTACCAGTGTTAAAGACTGCGATGGAGCTCCGTATGCCACGGCAAACTGGCTGACACTGACGGCGGCGGTGCACAAATGCTGCACAGCTAGCGCCATTCGACGGCCAACACCGCGGTTCCTGGTGTGTCCGCTGTGCCGTGCGTGTGATCATTGCTTGTACACCCCTCTCGCAGTGTCCGGAGCAAGTATGGTGGGTCTGACACACCGGTGTCAATGTGTTCTTTTTTCCATTTCCAGGAGTGTATTTAATAGTTTCTATTGCATTGGGGGAATACACAAATTATTCAAGGGAATACTCAAGGCAACAGAGGTCTGTCACTGTTCCAGACTGTGTATGTTGTGTTTTATTATGTCTTTCCACAAAGAACATTTCTGCTGCTGCAATGTTTTTATTGTTTCAGCCTGTTCAGAAAGTTGTTGAAATGAGTGTAGTGAGGAGCAAAAATAACTGAGAGTGAAATTATGGATGTGAAGATGTGCACACTTTTGTGTGTGTGTGTGTGTGTGTGTGTGTGTGTGTGATGACGTTTGGTTCGTGGGGCGCTCAACTGCGTGGTTATCAGCGCCCGTACAATTACCCAATCTTTGCTCAGTCCAATTTCGCCACTTTCCTGGATGATGATGAAATGATGAGGACAACACAAACACCCAGTCATCTCGAGGCAGGTGAAAATCCCTGACCCCGCCGGGAATCGAAACCGGGACCCCGTGCTCGGGAAGCGAGAACGCTACCGCGAGACCACGAGCGGCGGACGTGTGTGTGTGTGTGTGTGTGTGTGTGTGTGTGTGTGTGTGTGTGTGTGTGGAGGGTTATGCACGCTTAACTCTGGAAGTCATGAGATATGAATCAGAACATAACAGTTTCACTGCTTCTGTTTATCATTAGGCAAAAATTATTTACATTTTGTGCATTATATATTCTGTATTATTATATGGCTGAAATGGTCACCTGTCCTATATGTGGGTATTCTATCCTATACCTACTTGGGGCAACAAAAATATGATTTTCAGTATTTCACATAATTACTGACTGACTTTTAAAAATTTACAATGATGTCATAATCCACTTACTAAGAAATATAACCGTATGTAAAAGTGTGAATGCAGTGAGAAAGGTATTAACATTAAAAGTTGCGTATATATCTTCAGGCAGTGCAACTCGCTGTGTGCAATTTACTCAGACTATGTTCGTCAAGTATTTAAGAATGAGAGCACTTACGAACCCTCGACTCCCACAAAATAATGAATGGGAAAAAAGTTAATCATCTACTACATTTTTGCTGTTCGTGTAGGGATGACATTTTAATTCATTGTTTCTTTATTACTGACTCCATTTGGAACACATATTGCAGATGGTATCCACTTACATCACTGAAGATACGTAAAACTTACATCATTGTATGGCACACAGTTTAGGCTTATCAGTTTTGCTTTTACTTTTTTATGGGCGAATAATCTGAATCTAAGAATACTAACATCATTAGGTTTCTACATCTTTAACCATATTTTACATGATTAACATGAAATATTTAACACAATAACTCATGAAACATGGACCTTGCCATTGGTGAAAGACTTGTGTGCCTCAGCGATACAGATAGCTGTACCGTAGATGCAACCACAATGGAGGGGCATAGCTGTGAGGCCAGACAAACATGTGGTTCCTGAAGAGGGGCAGCAGCAGCCTTTTCAGTAGTTGCAGAGGTAACAGTCTGGATGACTGACTGATCTGGCCTTGTACGATCAACCAAAACGGCCTTGCTGTACTAGTACTGTGAACAGCTGAAAGCAAGGGAAAACTACAGCCGTAATTTTTTCTGAGGGCATGCAGCTTTACTGTGTGGTTAAGTGATGATAGTATTCTCTTGGGTAAAATATTACCGAGGTAAAATAGTCCCCCATTCAGATCTCCAGGTGGGGACTACTCACGAGGACACTGTTATCAGGAGAAACAAAACTGGCATTCTATGGATCACAGCGTGGAATGTCAGATCCCTTAATCGGGCATGTACGTTAGAAAATTTAAAAAGGGAAACTGATAGGTTAAAGTAAGATATAGTGGGAATTAGTGAAGTTTGGTGCCAGAAGGAGCAAGACTTCTGATCAAGTGAATACAGTGTTATAAATACAAAGTCAAATAACAGTAATGCAAGAGTAGGTTTCATAATGAAGAAAAAAAATGGGACTGCGGATAAGATACTATGAACAGCATAGTGAATGCACTATTGTAGCCAAGATAGACACAAAGCCCACAATTACCACATTAGTACAAGTTTATATGCCAACTAGCTCTGCAGATGATGAAGAGATTGAATAAATGTATGATGCAATAAAAGAAATTATTCAGATGGTTAAGGGAAATGAAAAATTAATAGTCATGGGGAACTGGAACTCAACAGTAGGAAAACAAAGAGAAGGAAAAGTAGTAGGTGAATACGGACTGGGGATAAGGAGTGAAAGAGGAAGCCGCCTGGTAGAATTTTGCACAGAACATAACTTAATCATACCTAACTTGGTTTAAGAATCATGAAAGAAGGTTGTACACATGGAAGAGTCCTGCGACATTGGAAGGTTTCAGACAGATTATATAATGGTAAGACAGAGATTTAGGAACCAGGTCTTAAATTGTAAAACATTTCCAGGGGCAGATGTGGACTCTGACCACAATTTATTGGTTGTGACCTGTAGATTAAAACTGAAGACACTGCAAAAAGGTAAGAATTTAAGGAGATGGGACCTAGATAAACTGAAAGAACCACAGGTTGTAGAAAGTTTCAGAGAGAGCATTAGGAAACAGTTGACAAGAACAGGGGAAAGAAATACTGCAGAAGAAGAATGAGTAGTTTCGAGAGATGAAGTAGTGAAGGCAGCAGAGAATCAAGTAGGTAAAAAGAAGAGGGCTAGTAGAAATCCTTGGGTAACAGAAGAGATACTGAATTTAACTGATGAAAGGAGAAAATATAAAAATTCAGTAAATGAAGCAGGTGAAAAGTTATACAAATGTATAAAAAATGAGATTGACAGGAACTGCAAAATGGCTAAGCAGGGATAGCTGGAGGACAGATGTAAGGATGTAGAATCATATGTCACTAGAGGTAAGATAGATGTTGCCTACAGGAAAATTAAAGAGACTTTTGGAGAAAAGAGAACCACTTGTATGAATATCAAGAGTGCAGTTGGAAAACCGGTCCTAAGGGAAGAAGGGAAGGCAGAAAGGTGGAAGGAGTATATAGAGGGTCTATACAAGGGTGATGTACTTGACGGCAATATTATGGAAATGGAAGAGGGTGTAGGTGAAGATGAAATGGCAGATATGATACTGCATGAAGAATTTGACTGAGCATTGAGAGAAAATGAAACAAGACTCCAGGAGTAGACAACATTCCATTAGAACTACAATTAGCCTTGGGAGAGCCAGGCATGGCAAAACTCTTCCATCTGGTGAGCAAGAAGTATGAGACAGGCAAATACATTCAGACTTCAAGAATATTCTTTACAAATTAATGGTAAAACTGGTAGAAGCCAACTCGGGGAAGATCAGTTTGGATTTCATAGAAATGTTGGAACACGTGTGGCAATAATGACCCTATGAGTTATCTTAGAAGATTGATTAAGGAAAAGCAAACCTACATTTCTAGCATTTGTAAACTTAGAGAAAGCTTTATAAAATGTTGACTGGAACACACCCTTTCAAATTCTAAAGGTGGCAGGTGTAAAATACAGGGAGCAAAAGGCTATTTACAATTTGTACAGGAACCAGATGGCAGTTACAAGAGACGAGGGGCATGAAAGGGAAGCAGTGGTTGAGAAGGGAGTTAGACAGTGTTGTAGCATATCCCAAATGTTATTCAGTCTGTATATTGAGCAAGGATGAACATCAGCAAAAGAAAAATGAAGATGATGAAATGTAGTCAAATTAAATCAGCTGATGCTGAGGGAATTAGATTAGGAAATGAGACACTTAAAGTAGGAAATGAGTTTTACAATTTGGGGAGCATAATATCTGATGATGGTCAAAGTAGAGAGGATGTAAAATGTAGACTGGCAATGGCAAGGTAAGTGCTTCTGAAGAAGAGAAATTTGTTAACATCGAGAATAGATTTAAGTGTTAGGAAGTCTTTTCTGAAAGTATTTGTATGGAGCGTAGCCATGTATGGAAGTAAAACATGGACGATAAATAGTTTAGACAAGAAGAGATTAGAAGCTTTCAAAAAGTGGTTCTACAGACAAATGCTGAAGATCAGATGGTTAGATCATGTAACTAATGTGGAGGTACTGAATGGAATTGGGGAGAAGAGGAATTTGTGGCAGAACTTGACTAGAAGGACATGTTCTGAGGCATCAAGGAATCACCAATTTAGTACTGGAGGGAAGCATGTAGGGTAAAAATCATAGAGGGAGACCAAGAAACGAATATGATAAGCAGATTCAGAAGGATGTAGGTTGCATTAGTTATTCGGAGATGAAGAGACTTGCACATGATAGAGTAGCAAGGTGAGCTGCATCAAACCAGTCTCTGGACTGAAGATGATGACGACAACAACAACAACAACAACAACAACTCATTTTTTAAGTAATCATATGTATGAAGCTGTTCCAGACATGGGAGTTTAATTCTTTAAAAGCCCACCCCCGGTAGCTGAGTGGTCAGCGTGACGGACTGTCAATCCTAAGCGCCCGGGTTCGATTCCCGGCTGGCTTGGAAATTTTCTCCGCTCAGGGACTGGGTGTTGTGTTGTCCTAATCATCATCATTTCATCCCCATCGACGCGCAAGTCACCGAAGTGGTTTCAAATCGAAAGACTTGCACCAGGGGAGCGGTCTACCGGACGGGAGGCCCTCATCACATGCCATTATTATTATTATTATTATTATTAATTCTTTAAAGAATCAGATTGGGGAGTTACTGGTCTCTTTCTAATTGACTTGTTAATATCACTGACCAAAACGACAGAAAATTATTATTATTGTCGTATATCAGGTGTACGGTGAGCACGAGCCATGTTTCTGAGCAGTGCACACACCAAGAAACCGGAAGCACTGGTACTGGGAAAGCAAGTATCGTCTGGATGCCACGGGTTTATGGATGGTCTTCCACCTGCTGGGTATTTAAAGCCAAGCATGGCCTCCACCAATGAGTCAATTGCTCATTCAGTTGTGGGTCAGGCACCAACTACAAATGCAACTCATCAATTGGAACTCACTGAGACCCGTCAGAACGCTCCACTCTATACTGCACCATTTCTACACTGCTGTTTCTCGTGTGAGTTAAAGTGCATTTTGAAGTACTCTTCCCTGCAGCATCTTTGCAATTGTTGTATACAACAGTGACATAGTGTTTTTGTGTTTCTTGCTGTGTGTTAGTTTGTTTGCTATAGCAGCATTCTGTTCTGTCCCACTTGTTTGAGTTTTTTTCAAGCAAATGGATTTTCGCTTGCATGTTAGTTTTATTTGCTAGGGAAGCTTATTCATGCTTATTATGTTGTCACAGTTTGTAATCAATGGTTTTGGTTGTCAGTTCAGGCAAGTGTGTGTTTGAAGTTCGTTCTACAAATGGTGGCTATGTTTCAGTCAATGCAGGTTCCAGACACATATTTCTTGGTACTTCTACTTCCTGGCAGTCTCATTTATGTGTTGCTGCAAAATTAATTCTCTTAACTGATGATGTAGGTCTGTATTATTTTCAGTGGTGATTTAGTGACTTTTTCACGCTTATCTGACAGTTCAAGTTCCAAGACTGGCAGTATATTTTCGTGTACAGTTTGAGTATCCTATTAAATTATCACATCTGTCCCATCACCGGCACTGTCCTTGACTCAAACCATTAAATTACAGGGGCAGCAAATTAAAAAAACAGCTACAAGGCATAACTCAGCTCGCTCACTTTTTGGCTTCAAAAGCCATGTCTCGGCAAGTCTGTCCCGCATTTGTGCCAACTTTTCGGGAGTTTGTCACAGAAAGGACTGGGCTACACATTGTCAACCAACAGTTGGTGATGAACCTTCTGGCATATGGAATAGAAGTTATACAGCATAGTGCTCACTTTATTCCAAGAGTAGGTACATGACTATTCTGTTTGTGTAGTTAGTTTTTCCAAGTCTTTCATTCGCAAGACACAGACTATGACTTATTGGAGGAATGATTAGATGGATATTTTTGTAGTGACAATTGTTTTTAACCATCCTTAGTGTGTATAGATTTTGTGGTTTGTGGAAGATGATCTTTCCCACAGTGTTCGAGTGAACATGCTCATGAACAGTGTCCAGACTGGGCTTCCATGAATTTTGTGTGCGGCAAGCTGGGCCACCTTCAGGTTGGTTGTTTGTATTGCTGTCATGCTATGCAGCAGTCAGTTTCTACAGGTGAAGTCCCTCTTTTCTCAGCCCAGTCCTTGCACGTACCATCATCAGATGCCGACCCTCTCAATGTCGCCCCTGTTGATGCTGGCCCTGTCACGGTTAGCCCTCCTGTTGACATTAGTCCTATAGTCACCAGTCCTCCTGTCACCCGTAGTCAGCCGCAAGGAGTGGCCACGCGGTTTGAGGCGTCACGTCACGGACTGTGTGGCCCCACCCGCCGGAGGTTTGAGTCCTCCCTCGGGCATGGGCATGGGTGTGTGTGTGTGTGTGTGTGGGGAGGGGGGGGGGGTTCTTCGCATAAGTTAGTTTAAGTAGTGTGTAAGTCTAGGGACTGATGACCTAAGCAGTTTGGTCCCTTGGGAATTCACACACATTTGAACATTTTGAACCTGTAGTCACCAGTCCTCCTGTCACCAACACCAATTGTCTCATCAGTCCAGCTGCCGCCAGCCCTGTCCAAGCCAGCCCTCCTGTCATCACGAACTCTGTAACCGACATCGTCAGCCTTTTTGTCCATCTTATCACCAATGGCCACATCACGACCAGCACTCCTGTCCTCATCACTCCTGTTGCCAATAAGGTGAGAACTCTCATCAGTCCAATCATCACTGGCCCTGTAGCTGACTGCACTATTGGTGCAGACATCAGCTCTCATCAGTGTCGTTGTCGTCGACCCTATAATGGCTGACCCTCTCGACAGCGATGACGATGGTGACAACACCGACACCTCTGCAGTCATTCTGGTGGCCGGTTGAGCCACTTCTGCTTATGACACCGATCCAGTCACGTATTCTCCCAGGCCTCGGGTTGTGCCTTCACGGAAATTTTGCCGCAAGCCCTATCTGTGCCTAGCCTTCTCCATTATTTTTGACAGTGTTGCCATTCCCCTACGTGGACATGGCATGCTTCTTTTGTTGGGATCATTTTCTTGTGTTAATTAGTGGTTCAGTTCTGTATGTTCAAGCAATTTGCACTAAGCTTTCAGAGTTATTGTGCAATAATTATGTGATTGTTCTGTTCTTCTGCATCAGTTGTCAATGGGTATGCAATCCTCGGATTTTTTTTATAGGTAATGTTTTTGTGTTATTCAATGCCTGTGAAATGCAAGTTTGTGTTACAGTATCCAGCAACTTGTTCATAGCTTCTTAGCCTACATCCTACATTTCTGCATGCTGTCATGCACCTCTCGAGCTCCTACCCTAACTTTTCACACTTTCCGTTCCAGCTCCTCCCCGCCGCTCTCACAGCCAGTGGCCGCTGTCCACAGATCTATCAGCACCCATCGACATCACATCTGCCATATTCCTGACATCACACTGGTCCAACCCCATGCCCCCACTGCTTCCAGCACCAGTACCAGCACCACCGCTACCGCTACTCCTCCGTGACTGCCAGTGCTTTCACGTCTCACACTGGTGCAGCACTGAACCACCGGGCCCACCTCCGTGAGCCGCAATGCCGCTCACACTTGATTGCTGTCTACGCAGCACTGCCCACCATGTCAACCACACCCTGGGCAGCATCCATTTCACAATTTTATCTCCTGGGTGCCTGGAATTGGGTTGCAGCTGCCCTGAGCTCCCCATTCCTTGGGCAGTCTGCTCTTGATATCCATCTCACTTCATTTGTCATGTGTTATTTTTTTCACAGATAAAAGAATTCCTTCATTTCTTCCACTACACAGCAACCAGTTTTTATGTTGAGTGTGTTCCAAATCTTATTACTGCCACTAGAGGACAGCAACACTATCAGAGAACCTTTCTTTCATTTCCTTCACTGTCTCTTTGATGTGAAGATTGAATAATAGGGGAGAAAGGCTGTATCTCTCCCTTGTGCTCTTCCTAATCTGGCAACTTATTTATCGGTCTTTCACACTTACATTTTCCTCTCAGTTGTACATGTTGTATGTTGCCTGTCTTTTCCTGTGGCAGCATTCCCCCCCCCCCCCCCCCCCCCCCCCCCCCGCCTCCAAATCATATGAAAGCAATATACAGGGTGAGTCAGGAGAAAAGGTATATGCTTTGAGGGGTGATCGTATTTGTGATTCTGAACAAAAAACTTCATATGAACGTATGCTCGATTCTGAATGGTTTCTGAGACAGAACACATTTAATATCACTTTTGTATGTTTTTCTTGAATAACTCAAAAACTGCACCCTCCAGCGAAAATGTGCCGCAGTACAAAATTAGTCTATATCAAATTTCCTACAAAAAAGGTCCTATTCATTTTCTCCTCTAGAACTAATGGTTTGTGCAAAGAGAGCATGAGAATGATGAAAAACCTACTCGACACACGTGCGCTGTAGCTTACTTAATTTTTGTAGGCAAATTTGAGGTAGCATATTGAGGTATCAAGTTGAGACAAACAGTTTGATATGGGACATTTGTGGCTTACCAAGTTCTTGAGAAAAAAATGAATAGGAACTTTTTTGTAGGAAATTTAATATAGTTTAATTTTGTACTGCAACACAATTTCGCTGGAGGGTGCGGTTTTTGAGTTATTCAAGAAAAATGTACAAGAGTGATATTAAATGTGTTCTACCTCGGAAACCATTCGGAATAGAGCATACGTCCATATGAAGGTTTTTGTTCAGAACACTAACACTATCACCCCTCAAAGCACGTACCTTTCCTCCAGACTCACCCTTATATAATGTACTTTGAGTACTTTGATGCTAAAGCTACAAACCTTATAGATTATTGATAATAAGTAAATTTATTGCTATTTTGCAACACAAATCCATTACATTGACAAACCCAGAATGGATGGCCCTCTATTGCTATCTGTCTTACAGGTGGCATATGAAAAGTTGCTCAATTACCCTAGGGAAGTGCAGGATGCAAAGGAAAATTAAGTATTGAAAAGTTAATTATTAAATCCAGTGTGCAGTACTGATCAAGTCCTATTTAAATGAGCATTATATCAGTGTACATGTTAACTTTATTTTTTTATTATCACAGAATGCATTTTGCTTTGCTTTCCTTTTGATAAATTACTCAATTTTTGAACTCATTTTTTTTTTCTTTTCAAAAAGTTTGCACACCTCATTTTGCATTATCACCCCCCCCCCCCCCCGCCCCCCTCCCCTACAGAGGCAGTATGCTCCACAGGTTGAGAATCACTGCCCTATGGAATACACTGATTTTTCTGAGAATTCCAAACATCTCCCACCACTTTATAACATAGAATACTTTTCTCAATTTGACAAATCCTACAAAAGTGTCTTGATTTTTCTAAGTCTTGCTTCCATCATCAAGCACAATGTTAGAACTGCCACTCTGGTGCCTTTTATGTTTCTTGAAGGTAAACAGATTGTCATCTAATAGATCCTCAAGTCTAGTTTCGATTCTTCTGTATATTGTTCAGGTCGAGAACTTTGATGCATGAGCTGTCAAGAGGAAGGTGCAATAGTCCTCACATTTATTTGCCTTTGCTATCTTTGAAGTTGCACTGGAGATATTCTTACAAAAGTCTGACAGTATGTTTCCTATCTCACAGATTCTATTCACAAACTTGAATAATTGTTTGGTTTCTAAAGCTGTCTGCAGCAGTGTGAACATGTACTGTGAGCAAAAGATCAAACAATACTTAAGAAAAGATTACAGATGTGAAAACAGGTGGGCCGGCCGCGGTGGTCTAGCGGTTCTAGGCGCTCAGTCCGGAACCGCGCGACTGCTACGGTCGCAGGTTCGAATCCTGCCTCGGGCATGGATGTGTGTGATGTCCTTAGGTTAGTTAGGTTTAAGTAGTTCTACGTTCTAGGGGACTGATGACCACAGATGTTAAGTCCCATAGTGCTCAGAGCCATTTGAACCATTTTTTGAAAACAGGTGGCCTTATGAACAGCTGCAGTAGAGTTTCCTGCACATGAGCCTGACTATTGTTGAACCATACTCTTAATTGTGTCATGTGGGGGCAAGAAACTAGGTCGACTATGCCTAATAAAGGAAACAGTTCTAAGAAGGATGGTAAAGGTGGGAAGACATTGTCACTCTTTTCAAAAATCTCACAGTTCAACATAAGAACAGAAGAAAGATGTGTTGCTCAATATGCTGTAGTGAATGCAAAGAAATTTAAATTTATGAGTCTACACAAGAGACAAAATGTTGCTTGCGAACACAGTTGCATAACCATCTCACCGGTTTGTCACAAAATCTAAGTTGAAACAATTGCTCTTTTGACATTTCAATGACTTTTTCAACAGGGAGCTTGTAAGTAATTCATGACCAAGACCCAGAGTGCCAAGTGGCTTGGAATGGCCGCTGTATCATTCTGTACTCTATGGCATCGTTTGAATGTGGTACTGGGGTGCTTGGGTCAGCACATTGTTCTCCTGGCCTTTGTCAGCTTCTCAGAGCATGGAATTACTACTTTTCATTAAAGCAGTTTCTCAATTGGCCTCAAAAGGCTGAGTGCCCCCTGATCAAGGCACACACATGGACCACTTAGCAAAAGAGGCTACCTGATAGCTTAAAATTTTAGGCAGGCTTGTCACTGCCTTGCATACCACCCACAGACAGTCACTGTAGATGTGCATCAGTTTGGAAATCACCTCATAAGCTGTAAGTAAAAAGTGTGTGCGCACTTGCAGGGTGCACCTACATGCCACCCATCAATCATCTGAAAGTGAATGATTTCCTGTCCTTAATTTTTGCTTATCTCCATCTTGGAAGTACTGCTAATTTAGAGCTTTTCATAATACACATTATAACCTCTAAATCTAATGACAATAACAATCATCCAATAACTTTTCATAAGAATGAAAGACATATGAACATTCTCAAATATTGAGAAATGTATTTTGCAGTAAATAAAAAATATAAAGCTAACCTGTTACAATGTCATCCATGACTCCATATCCTTGCTTCACACCTGAGACCCATTCTCCAATGTAAACAGATGCTACTGATGCCATGAAATGTCCCTGCTTATGAACACCATGACCACTTGGAACACCATCCTTGAAACAGCCTTCATACAAGTCACCACATGCGTACCTTAACAACCAATGAAAGTATGCTATTTCAATCTGATTTGTCTGTGGAACAGGAAAGCAGACAAATTGAAGGGTAAGCATATGCAACAAACTTATACACTGAGCTAAATCAATAGTGCTGTTTGTTTAAACTAATTCTGAAGTCTGACAATATTATGGAAAGGATCGATTGCTACTCACCAAATAGTGGAGATGTTGAGTCATGGATGGGCACAACAAAAAGACTGCTCAACGAGTAAGCTTTTAGCCAAAAGGCCTTCTTCTGAAGTAGACAACACTCCCTCTTATTCACTCAAAAACACCTCATTCGTGCACGTCCACTGTGTCTGGTCACTGATTTCAGACTGTGAGCAACTGCACATGTGGGAGAAGCAATCTGGGTGGTGGGGGATAAGGTGTAGGCTGGGATGGGGAGGAGGAGTAGCAGTCTTCTTTTTCATAATATTGTCGTTATTCCATCATGGAATTTCCATTGTTTAATTTAATGTAATTTATTACATCACGCAAAGAGCCATGATTTTCTGTTCAGAGTAATTTATTCACATTTTTCCTTACATATCAATTGTAGTACTTCATATTCAGCACGGCAATGGCTGGGAAAGATAGTATGAATAGCTAAAATCAAACAATGGAAAGTCCAGGTTTTTAATATCAATAGCTTTAGTTTTTAAGTTGATACTACACTTTGGCATTGCAGCTCACTCCAGGTACTATACAGCAGTGTTCCCAATAAAAAAGAAAGTGTCAGTTTCAATAAAGTACATTACATAATCATACTTCACACTGAACACAGTATGGCAGTTGGAAAACATTTCTGGATGTGGCAGACATTTTATGGCTGTAATGCATATTTCCTGACTGAGATCCAAACACAACAATCTGTACTACATGATATGCCACGGAATTTCACGCAATAATTTGATTATCATAATGTGGACACTAGCAGAAATATTCTATTTTCAGTACCAAATGAATTGGTTCCATATGTAAAACAAGGGATAGTTGCAAGGTGATAAAAAAAATCGACTTCACTAGCTAGGAGAAAGATTTGATTTGAACTCAACAAAAACAGATATGGGGAGAGCCTGAACATGTATTGGGCACTGGTTGTATGGTCAACCATTACATTTTTTTTCCAATGTATTAGTAGTAATTTAGCAACAAGTTTATGATAAGACTGACCTAAAGGTTAAATCTTGTAATAAAAACACAGTTTCAACACATTGTTAGCTATATGGCACATATCTTTGTAGCAAGTCAAAATCAGTATCCGGTTATCTTGGTAACAAGTTTGTTGGTCATGCATCTAATAGTTATTAAATACTGCGTACTAAACTAAACTTTGTTTTTCTAAAAATATAATATAGTAACATTTTTACTAGTGTATTCTGTAAGAGACATGCATTGGAGTTTGGGCTAAATAGAGAAAAGTCATGTAAATACATAATGCTGCAACCAGTTACTTTTTTGAAATAGTTATTTATTTATTCCATGAACTGGGTTTAGAACCCTTTCAGGCCACCTTCAGATGGTTTTCAATAAGTTAACAGCTATATCAGGCATAATGCATCCACCATCCAGCATTATGCTAGAAATAGCTATGTAACTTATCGAAAACCATCTGAAGACAAGCCTGAAAAGGTTCAAAAACCTATTCATGGACTGAATAAATAACTATTTGAAAAAATGACCAGTTGCAGTTTTATGTATTTACACTGAATAAACAGTCACGGGATAAAAGAAAATCCAGACCTCAGCAGACATGGATGGTTTCATCTGCTGACAGTACAGATGACAGCTAAGAAAAAGAAGACTCAAGTTAAACAGGCTGCTAGTGACAAGGCCATTAGAGATGGAGCACTGGTTTAGGTTGGGCAAGGGTGGGATAGGAAATTGAGTAAGGTCTTTGCAAATGAAACCTATCAGCATTTCATTAATGTGTTTTAAGTAAACCACAGCAAACCTACATATGGATGACTTGACAGGGTTTAGAACTATGCTCCTCTGGAATGTGAGCATAAATAATTTGTGATGTAGACCTGGCTGTCACAGCTAGAGTAGTAATGATATGGGAGTTACATCTAAGGAAGAACAGAGCAATAAAAGTATCAGTGAAAGGAGTCTTTTGTCATCAGTTGTGTAGCACAAAAACTTGAAACAGCATGATGGCTGACATTTCATTTCACTGTACTTACCAAGGGTAATAGTTGTTGCTATCACAACACGTACCGAACAGTACATAATATATTGCCACCTAATGTAATGAGACAGTTAAAATAAGATGCTACCTAATATGAAAACACCTATGCAGCTGGATTATTTCATGAAGCCAGAACAACAACTACATCAACACAAGAATGAATATCTGAATTCGAGAATATGAAATTACCCCTGGGTGATCCTGTCTTCACAGATGGCATCAAGAACTGTGAATTCAAGCCAGTCCTGGCATGAGACTCATAAGAGTGTGGCCTACACAATCTGTTCAATCTTGTTGTTCCAGTAATGAAGACAGTTCTCTGAAACAGTGAACCTAATTTATAAATTATTTTTACCAGCAAAGAAAATATAACATAATCCACAGTTCATGTTGTTGCTACCATCACCAATATTCCTACAAAGTATACATACAGCATTAAAAGAAAAGAAAATTAAAATATATTATGGTGGAAATACAGAAAATTTCATGAAGAAAAGCAGAGAAAGAAAGTGACAAAAAATGCACGGGTAAGAAGATTTGAATAGCCTCCCAAAAAGTGTCTTATGAAAATCTCACCCTAGAAGAAAGAAAAAAGAAACATGCTGAGATTGAGAGGTCTTAAAATGTTCCTTCCATTCTATTGTAATTCCATTACAACCAGAGCTAGTGCATTTTAGAACTTGTGGCATGCTCCTTATACTTCTACAACAGTTGAACAACTGAAGAGTGGTACAAGCACAAATGATACAGAAATGCAGCTTATGTATTCTGCACTGAAGATGAATCCCCAATAACTTTCTGTTCACTTCCGTGGCCTAATTTGCTTTACTTTCAGTTTTCAATACTAGTTTGCCATTCCACCATTTTCTATCAGATTTTAATTATATGGATCAGCGTAATGAAAAGACTTGATGAATAAGCTTCAGGTTCCAGTACTAATAAGAAGTACAAGCTTACGGAACTGATACTCAGTAGCACTAAAAAGAGAAGTAGTAATCAAAATTATCTACAATAACTGTTAGGTCATTCCCAATGGAGAAAAAGATATCATATTTTTCAGAGGGAAACCTTTTATCCAAGATCCTAGAGTGCAAATCAGAATTTTTGCAGTCATATCACGCATTGCTGTATAAAGTGTATAACTGAAATACACATACACAAGTTCCCAACAGGGTGATTGTTATCATATGTTCTGGTTATTAATGATAAAGAAATACTGGACATTAAAACCATAATAGAAACTGCAGTGTTCTCCAAAGAATATGGAACACAGCCACACATAAAAGAAAGCTGAGCTGCTAATTATTCAGATTCAAATGAATTAAGGCTACCATCCAACAGTGGGCACACAAGGAAAGACCTCAAACAGTTCCCAAGTGGACATCACTATGCCAAAAGTGGATAAAAATTCACACACACACACATCTCCAGCCAGACAGTATCAGTCGAGTTTTCAACCCAGTATTTGAAAAAGAGCGGGTTTTTATGAATAATGCCCATAGGCAGCAGGACTCTTGTATTGGTAGGTTGGTAGTAATGCTCTATTTTGCAGATGATCTTTGCATTTTACATATCAAACAATGAAGGTGAAGTGAGAGGAGTAGTAAGTGCAATAAAATTCTGTGTTCATTTAAACCATACAGCCACTAAAACTTACAAAAAGCTACAGTAAGCATATGGTGAAGATGCACTGCCTCGTGCAACAGTGTTCAGTTGGTTCAAGGAAAACTTGTATGTGTCAAGCAAGATGGGCCTAGTGCTTGAGCTTTTGTTCTGACTGAAGTGAATGTCAACACAGTTGCTGTGAATGTCTGTGTGGATCAGCAGATAACATTACATAACCTCAGTCTTTGTTGATCAGCCCATGTATTTGGCCATGTGATAAGGCTGTATAATGGCTCTGTGCAAGCAAGCCACCTCACAACTGCAACTACTTTTGGTGCTAGGAGGTTCTCCGTCTGCCACATATTTATGTCTGACACCAAGAGCAGTTACATCAGGAAACCTATGTAAAGCAAATATCAAAATTCTGAACTGTAATCTTACAGGTTGTTACACAAAGAATGAGAATACAGATATATGTCAGAGTGGTGACGAGGAACAATCAAAATCTCCAAAAGCAGATGAGGCTCCAAGATATGGAGGAATCACTTCCCATCTTAACCATACTTTTTCATAGATATCTTGAGCATAAAATTGGCCTCAGATTGCAAGTGTCATTAAATTTTAGCCACCTCAACCAGAAGATGCAGACGTGCTATGATGTACTCCATATTTTCACTGTTTTTACAGGAATAAACTGAGACTACAACGTTCACCTTCGGTATATTAGTGAAGAAGATGTCACAAAATCAGCTAAGTTTGAAAGACTTGCATTACACTCATTTATTAATATATAAGCTGACTTTCAGTATTTCCTATGTGTAAAAGTGGGACCACTATATGCAGGTGGATGAAGACTGTACTGAGTAGACAAAAGGTAGAAGCCATCATTATGGATGAGAAAATGGGCACAAACAGCAATAGTGTGTCCACAAGGAGGTGTTTTGTACACAGTACTGTGGAACTTAGTGGTGAAGGCCAAGAATACACAGACAATTTAGTCATTGTAACACAGTAAATTTGAAAGTACTTAATAACAAAAGCATAACAATGGCACAATGTGCTCTGAATATTGTGCAAAACTGGTGCAGCAACAGCATCTAAGGGTAGTCCCAAGAAAACAGTTGTAGTATTGTTCACAAGGAAGCACATCATGGACATGTACAGGAATCTTAAGCTCTTCAACAAATTCTACTGGAGAGGGTGTTGTGAAGTATGTTGGGGTAATCCTGGATGCAAAACTGTCATGGATCCCTCGCATAAAGAATATACGTTCCAACACAAAAGGTGCTCTTATGTGCACTAAAAAGGCCTGTTGTAAAAACTGGGGTCAAATCTCCAGGAGTAGGTACTGAATAAAAATATCTGTACTACGATAATTCATGGGACTACAGTGTGGTGGAATAAAAGAGAACAGAAGGTGGCAGCTAAGGAGCTTGGTAAGCTGCAATGTCTGACCTGCTTAGCTATTAAAAGTAGAATTAGAAGCACATCAACGTTGCTCTTTTGGAGGCCATGCTGGTTTTCAATGGAGGCAGTGGTAAACAGGTTCTGGCAGTAACTGAAAACCTTTAGGATGTCCAAAACCCCACCCCAATATAATAAATGTGGTAAATATTGCAATGGTTTGTGAAATGTCTGTTGACTATATAACTTCCAAATGTTTCAATAAATCTTCCAAGGTAACAATTGACAGTAGGAAGCAGTGGAAGGACGAACCACAATATCATTCAGGGAACACAGATAGTCTGATTTAATTATGGGTTGAAAACAGATGAAGGTGCTGGCTCAGGGTACAGCCCAGAGTTAGTGAAGTTAGCCACAGTATAGCAGATGGAAATATGTGCCATCAGCGTTTGTACAGGGGAGGAACTGTGTAGCAGCTACTAGGATCATGACATCTATATTTGTTCAGACTGTCAAGCAATTCTGAAATCTCTATCAGCCTCTGTAATGAGATCAAAGACCATTGCACAGTGCCATGAAGGTCCTGTGTGGATAGGATAAAGTAGCAGGGTAAACCTGCTGTGGGTCCCTGGTCACTCTGAAATTAGTGGCAATGAGCAAGTAGATAGGCTGACAAGGACAGAAGCAATAACTCCATCTGTTGGACCAGAATACACTTTAACCATCACTAAGGCAATGGTAAATATCAAACCTACGTAGGTGGATCAGTAGGCAGCACACAGGGTATTGGACTAAGTTCCAACAATGGAAACATCAAGTTAATAATGCTGAGGCCATGTTTTAAGTGAAGTTCTGCAATCCTGGAATTGAACAGGAACCAGATTAAACTCATGTAGGACTAGTGGCTGGCTATGGAAATTTCAAGAAACACCTGGACATGATGGATATAGAGAAAGAAGTCCCTAAGTGTAGACTATGTGGTGAGGAAGATGAAACCACATCACATTTAATCTTTTGATATTAAGTGTTGGAGGTCAAATGAGACAGAAAATTTAGATCATTAACTGCTCAAGAAATTGTGTCTAACAAAGAATTAGTAAAGGGTCTCCTACTACTTTTTCATGGTACTTGCTGGCTTTACTAGAATGACAGAGAGAGAAATTGCACAATACACTCAATTTCGGAGTTGGCAATAGCAGGCTAAGATCTCTATTGCTTTGTCTCCCTATGCCAAACAAATCAAATCGAATGGGAAGAGTGTTTCCATATGAGCTCTAACTTATCCTATTTTCTGGTAATGATCATTTGATGAGTGTTATGTCGGAGCAGCTCAGTGGATACGTGATAAAGTGCCAGATTACAAATCGAAAGGTCTTGGGTTTGATCCTCAGTCAGTCCCAGGATTTTTATCTGTCACATATCACTTCATTCACCTTTGGCAATGTTTGTTAATGTGAAAAATGCTGTGTCACACCGTGGTCCACATTAGGCTGTAGGTCCCTCTATGACTGGCTGAGTAAGCCAGTTCAAAGGTCAAAGGAAGGCAATGGCTTACCGTCTCCTGTAGGACCATATCCAGCAATGCACTGTAGTGTTCAAACCAACCTTCAGGCTGATGTCAGCTTGCTTACTTTTTACATGGGACAAAGCAATATGTTGTCCAACTCTTCTTGGAACATACCCCCTCAGAATTTTAACAGTAAACCTCTAAATCAAGCACAGCACCTATCTTGTAGCATCTGCCACTTTGGGTCTTCTCTGTCTCCTTTGCTAACCCAATCTGGTAAGGATTATAAGCTGATGTGCAATACACAAGAATCAGGTGAACTGGTGATTTGTGAACTGTTTCTTTCATGGATGAATTACATTCCTTATTATTATTCCAACAAATCTCAGACTGGTTTCTGCTTTTACATGAGTATTATGTGATCAATCCACTAGGTCACTACGTACAGGTACTTTACAGTTATTACCATTTCCGTGATTTATTGCCCACAATGTAATTAAACAGTAAAGGATCTCATTGCCTATTTATAGATAATATGTTACAGTTATTTACATTTGAGATCAATTGCCAGTCTCTGCACCAACTGTTGATCCTCTGTAGGTCTTCTGCATTTCACTGCAGTCTTCAAATATTGCAGTCTTCCTCATAGAGAACAGCACTGTCCATAAAGAAACTCGTGGAGTTTCCAATGTTAAAGACTAGGTCATTTACATTTATTATAAATAATTACGACCTTGTACCACTCCCATGTTGGGTACCCCTGAAATTACCTTCACACCTGCTGATTTTGTTCAATTAAGAACTACAGCAGAAGTGTAGAATTGTTGACAGGCAAAGACTTAAAGAAAGGAAATGTGGTAGCTTGCAGAGTAATCCTTTTTTGAGCTAGAGCTCCCCCCCCCCCCCCCCCCCCCCCCACACACATTCCCACACACACATACCTATGGCGCCCCTACATGGCGTCAGCTGAATGAATGGTGGGTTTTGTAACCGTGACTGTTCCGCTCGTGGGGTTGCCGAGAACAAAAGCACAGCGGGACTGAATGGAGTGGCCTGCAAACAAACAAAATGGATGAACGGCAAAGGATGGGTACGAACAATGATTGACGACTGAGCAAGACCCTACAAACAACAACATGCAAGAAGCAACGGGGTTACAAGTGAAAAACCTCAGGAATCAACAACGTCCACTCATACACGGAAACAAGCAAAGTAAACGCGCTGTCTGTAGGCGAGATGTCGATAGACTCACGCAAATATCAGACTGCCTCGCTGAGAGAGGGGCAGGTGGTTAAATACATGATAGGGTACATCGCTATTGGCCACTGGGACCACGTTCTGCACTGTGGCACCGTCACATTGTACGGGGCCCAGAAGCGCGCGCAGCCACAGCTTACAGTACGACAGCTGCAGACACCTCTAGTGGTAATCGAGGTCCATGTGGTCTGGCACGGATCTGAAACTCGTGGCGCTCGGTACCACAGTGGGGGTTGTGTCAGGCGGAGTGGATAGAGGAAAAAAAGGGAGATGAGAGGCAGAGAGGGGGGTGGGGGTGGGGGGCAGGTGGGTGGGTAGTGACTCAGAGGGAGGCAGCAGGTTTGCCAGCTAGGAATGTAAGAGGAAGGAGTGGCAGATGCAAGAGCTCGGCTTGTGATGCTCAGTTGTCACAGCCAGTGGGGAATGGTACATGGTGGTGACGACATGGGGACATGAATTAGGAGGAATTTGAAGGAAGGAGAAAGAAGAAATTGTTGGGTGGAGGGTGAAGGGACAAAGGTTACTGGATATTGAGGCAAGGATGATTATGGAGTGAAAGCTGTGTTGTAAGGATAACTCCTATCTGCATAGTGCAGAAAAATTGGTGGTGGAGGGAAGGATCCACATGGCAGGGTAATGAAGCAGCCATTAAAATTGAGCATATTATGCTCATCTGCATGTTATTCCAATGGGTGGTCAACTTTGTCCTTGGTAACAGGTTCATGATGGGCATCCATCCTGGAGGATGGCTGGCTGGTAGTCACATTGACATAATGATGAACTGTGCAGTGTTTGCAACAGAGATGGTATGTGAAATGCCTGTTTTCACAGGTCGCCCGGCCTTTGATGAGGTAGTATAAGCCTGTGACAGGACTGGACTACAAAGCGCTGGCTGGGTGGATTAGGTAGGTCTTGCACCTTGGTCTGTCACAGGGATCAATTTTATATTCTGGGCATCCACAGCTGTTGAAAGGCATGACGTTAAGACTTTTGCTGACAGCTGGGAAAGTGGTTGTTTTGTTGACACACACCAGGTTTTTACTCACAACAAGAAGGTTTAGCCACGGGATTGCCATTTGCATATTGCTTAGCAAATATTTTTGTAACTAACTTCGAGCAAGAATTCATGGTAAAGTTCTGTCAGCATGTCAGGAGATTAATTTAATGGAATGGATACGATGATGATGTTTTCATATTATATCATGGTTTTGCCAGGATCTAAATAGTCTATAAACAAAAAGCTACAGTTTACTGTGCAGTGCGTAGAGAATGACATTTTACCTTTTCGGACCTCCAATTGACCGTAAAAAAATGGAAAAATTGGCTTTGATATTTACCAAAAACCAAGTGCGACAGATCTTGTTACACCCAAGGAAATATAAATCCGTAGCATTCCAAGCCATGGTAAACCATATGTATGAAGTGTGCCATATTAGTGATGCTCAAATAGCTTAATATGAAGTTATATAGCGTATAGCATATCAAAACAGTTATGAACAAAAATTTGTTAATGCAATTAATAGAAGCATATTAAAAAACAAAACTGTTCTTTCCTATAATTGATCAGAGACAGATCTTATAAAGCTTAGACCAGCCAACCAGATAAAAGAACACACTGTTTTCAGAAGAATACATCTGGGTGCAGTATCCAAAAAATAGGCGGATCTATGGCACCTAACAACAACATTCCTGCAGATCGGATCTAGGTAGTACAGTCAGACATAAGCAAAAAAACAGCGGTAAATCAATACAATGAAATGGGTGTATGCTGCATTAAATGCTACGATTACCCTAAGAAATATATAGGACAAAGTGGTAGGTCATATGGCAAAAGATATCAAGAGCACATTAATTTAAATAATCCCCAATCTGCACTAACAATGCATTTATGCACAGTGGAACACAGCACCATAAACCCTTCAGAAAATTTAAAAATATTTTATAAAAAGGAGAAACACCATGTTTTGAATGTATATGGGGAAGTAGAAATTTTTAGAAATAAAAAAGAAAATGTACAGTTCACATTGAATACTCAATTAGAATTAAAGAACCACAATATTATGACTAATTTTGATTGTTTATACAATTAGCTATTAGTATGTAATAAAATTCAATATTAAACTGGTTAGTAAAGAGAGCAACCCAGAGCTCCTAGTCATGGGTATATGATGTCACATGGTCCACAAGATAGTTTCTGTCCTGCCAGCCTTTTCGCCCATCTTAGTCACTTGTGTGGGCTGTTTCTACTCTTCCCACCAACATCTGGGTTGCCCTACCCTCGCACCAATAAGAAAGTGTACCCTGCACCACTCCACATAGTAATTTGCATTATGCCCCCACTAATCACATCAGCAGTGACTATTTTACAGCCAATCCAGCTTTTTAAAAATATTTCTTCTTTTAGGTGTAGGAATATTTAAGAGCAAGGGTCTATAACTAGACCAAATTTTAAAAAAATTAATGGACCACATCTTTGTCATCCTTTGTTTGTTGTTCAATGCAATGTAGATGATTGAATAATAAGTATATCTTAACCACAAGTGATGGGTACACCTATGACTTTTTAACATTGTGAGTATATTTTAGATACAACCATTTTAATTTTAACATTCCACAAAGCTGAGACGTTGTAAATTATTCTTTACCATGTACGCTGCACCTGATGGTACGGCTTTCGGCTGCAAAACTGGTTGCATGTCACTAAAACATTGTGCACTTTAGGAGGGGTGGGAAGGATCTTGAGTAGAATGACCCTCATTTCAGGGTGTAATGAGAGAGAATCAAAGCCCTGATGAAGGATGTGGTTCAGCTATTCCAGTCCAAGTTGATATTGGGTGACAATGGGGAGCAAATGATTCTTGTGTGTCGTGGGAGATTGTGGGTATGTGAGGATGTAGCAAGGAAAGTGTTTTTGAACTAGGTTCTTGAGGGGTAGTGAAGTATCTGTCTGTGAAAACATTTCTGAGACATACAAAATAATGGGCAGAGGATTACTTGTCACTGCAGGTATGTCATCTATGGGTGGGCATGCTGTACGGGAGTGATTTTTTTTTTTTTGGTGAGGGAGGGTTGACAGCTACAATTGGCAATATGGGATTGTTGTGTTTGTGGATTTTGGGGAGCATGTAGAAGACGGGTAAGCATGGTGTCAATGGGGTGAGGAGAGAGATGGACTTGGCGAAGAGGTTCTGGGAAGGGCCTAAAGATTTCAGTAGGGATTGGAGATAATGTTGGACTTCAGGGATGGTATCATTATGGCAGAGATTGGACTGGAAGAGTTTAAACAGTTGGCAGAAGTCTCATGTCAGTTAGTCACTGCTAACTCCTGAACACTGCTCAGTTGGGATAGTTAAGATAACATAGACAACAGATGATGCAGTTTGAGAATGTCTTAATAAATATTATGATTAATGGAAAATCTCATATAAAGATGTGAAACAAATACTAACAAAGAGATAGAGGGGCTGGCCAGTACTTACCTCAGCTCAGTACAGCCGATAGATACACATAAAACAGAACCGAAAATTTACGTTCCTAGATTTCGGAACAAATGTTCCTTCATCGGGGAGGAGAGAGGGGAAAGAAAGGGAAGAGGGGAAAGGAGATTCAGTTACTCACAACCCAGGTTATGAAGCAACAGGGAAAGGTCCTTCTCCAAAACCCAAGCCACCTTCCTGGATGTTGACCTTCATCTTGTTGAAGCTCACATCCACACCTCTGTCCGTATCAAACCCACAAACAAACAGTAGTACCTTCACTTTGATAGCTGCCAGCCATTCCACATCAAACGCTCCCTTCCCTACAGCCTAGGTATTCGTGGCAAACGTATCTGCTCCAGTGACGAATCCCTCAACAATTACACCAATAACCTGACCAGTGCTTTCCTCTCCCGCAACTATCCTGCAGACCTTGTCCACAAACAGATCTTCCGAGCAATACATTCCTCCCCGTCCAACAACAATGTTCCTACCCCCAGACCACACAGAAGCATCCCCCTTGTCACCCAATATTATCCTGGCCTCGAAAACATCAACAAATTACTCCGCCAGGGATCAAGTCAACCCCTGAAATGAGATCATCCCTTGACAAAATTCTCCCCACACCACCCAGAGTTGCCTTTCGTCGCCCCCCTAACCTCCATAACATCCTTGTTAAACCCTACAATATTCCCAGACTACCTTCTCTACCCAGCGGTTCCTACCCCTGTAACCGACCCCGCTGCAGAACCTGCCCCATGCATCCCCCCACAACCACCTACTCCAGCCCCGCTACTGGTAAAACATACACAATTCAAGGCAGGGCCACGTGTGAAACTACACATGTCATTTATCAACTGACATGCCTGCACTGCACAGCCTTTTACATCGGCATGACAACAACTAAACTGGCTGAGCACATGAATGGACACAGACGAACTGTCCACCTAGGAGATGCCCAATACCCAGTAGCGGAGCATGCCCTCCAGCATAATTCTAGGGACCTAGGAACCTGCTACACTGTATGTGCCATTTGGCTCCTCCCACCCAACACCAGTCCCTCTGAACTGCGGAGATGTGAACTTGCACTCCAACACATCCTTTCATCCTGCCATTCCCCTGGACTGAACGTACGTTAAACAACCTCACTCCCATTTACTCTTCAGTCTTCTCCTCTTTCCCTTTCCTCTTTAGCCATTCACGCATCTTTTCATCCTACATAGCTGTGTTTATCTTTATACTATATACATACCCCTTTACTTCTGTATGCATGCTCTTTGGTTTGAAGCTGGCACAGTACTTACAGTAGAATATCTTTGGCTTCCCTCTGACAACCATGCATCCATCCTTGCTACCCTCCCTATTTTCCTTTCCCTGTTGCTTCATAACCTGGGTTGTGAGTAACTGAATCTCCTTTCCCTTCTTCCCTTTCTTTCCCCTCTCTCCTCCCCGATGAAGGAACATTTGTTCCGAAAGCTAGGAACGTAAATTTTCGGTTCTGTTTTATGTGTATCTATCGGCTGTACTGAGCTGAGGTAAGTACTGGCCAGCCCCTCTATCTCTTTGTTAGTATTAATAAATATTATCTTTGATTTTTTTTATTATGTTGCCCTGAGAAAGCAGGTTTGGCACATAGCAAAAATATGCAGAAAAAGGTATACTGGAAGCTACTCGTACAAAAATTTGAATCAGATTTTGTAGTATACTTAATCAGTTTTCCATGGACTGGTTCTAACTAAGCCCGGTCTCAACCTACAGTAACATACTGTCCCTAAACACTCCAGCCAACAGTTTTCACCCCATCTGTCGTATCATCTCCTCCTCCTCCTCCTCATCTCTCACCCTGTTTATTTGCCGCCCTCTGCCAATGTGTCCGCCCGTCTTTCCCTGCTCCTCTCCTTTTTTTCCCCACCTCCCTGCCCCAAAATCTCCTGACACTGCACCTGTTCGCAGTCTTGTCCCTGCATGCCTCACCAGACAGTGTTTGTCTCTCTCTTTCTCTCTCTGCCTACCAATATACTACTCTCTCTTTCCCTTCCCACCCCCTCCAGATTCCAGTTCGAGATGTTGGAGTTGGTGGTCGTGTGAGCATGAGATGTGCTTGCTTGTGTGTGTATCTCTTTTATTGATGAACACTGTGGCTGAAGTGTCTTTTAGTTGTGCCTGTCTGTAACGTGACATGTCTTTTTATGGTAAGTATCAATCTGTCTTTTCCTACATTGTTGATATCCCTACCTGGAGTTTATAGTATTTGATTAACACAGCATATGCTAACATCTGTCTCATATTCTACTAGTGAGCAAGAATTTTTCTCTCATGTGACTTCTCAACCTCTCCACGAGCAAAAGGTAGCAGGGTCAGAGAGATAATGTGTGTTGTTGTATTAAACTAAGTAATTTTCTGTGACATGGCAAAGAAATAGATTTCTAGGGCACATGCTAGTGTGAGCTCAAGTGTATCATTGTTCAATAAATTACGCAGATATGAAAACAACCTTCAGAACCTGTACAATTGGGATAGCAAATATGCTGAATAGAATTTAAGCTCAAGAAAAATCCTTCCTCAAAATAACATAAAGTGAAGTACACAGTCTCATAAAATTCGAGAGAGAGAGAGAGAGAGAGAGAGAGAGAGACTCCAATAGCACATTCTGAAGAAGTAACACTCCTTCTAGAAACAACACCCATTAAAACAAACATGTCCACAACAGATAAAAAATGAAAGTTGCAGCATGCTGTAGCTTTGGGTTGGTTTATTGGGAAAGCCACATGGTTTAAATGCAGAACAAGCATTTGAGAAAGGCTACAATTTTTAAAATGCCCCAATTGTGACAGCTTCATCTTGCATCAATGATCATTATTGCTTTACGCATATGGTGAGAATCAAAACTATGTTACCAATTACTACACTAAAGTTGAATATTGTACATGTTTAGTACATAGTTAATAGATGCATGTTCATTTCAGTTGAGCAGTTACAATTTTGAATCACCCCATGCTTATTAGAACGCTAAAAATAACAAACTTGTCAAAGAGTTTGAAAATACTGTACCTGAAAGCAGTGTTTTCCATTTTGCAAATATTTAATAATTACTATTCGTAGATAACTGTATTAATACCTCATAACACCATATCCATTCTGCAGCCCATCTTTCCACTCTCCTTCATAAGTGGATACTGCTGGAATGTCTAATTTCCCAAATCCATGTTGAAGGTTGTTCTGAAACTGCCCTACATATGTTTTTCCATCAGGCCAGACAAGTTTCCCAGATCCCTGCATTTTACCACTGCACCATCGACCTGTAATTATAATATGCGTAAAATATATATTCTAAATATAGTGCTACAACAGTTTAACCTATTTACTACAAAATGTGAGAGATATGGCAAGCATCTGTTTATCCCTTATTGTTTTGTGTGTATCTCTCTGCTGTGTTTATAGCACAGGATTGCACATTCATTATGTGATAACATGGTTTTTTGGCAACAACTGCCTTGCATGATTGCTGCATTAAAAAGTATTCTATTTACTTATTAGCTTGCTTACAAATAAAGAAATATTTTGTTGTTCTTTATGTGGCATAACACTTTCTGAATTGTATAATGCTTTATACTGACTAGAAACTTGTTTATTATTCTGAGGTTATATTTCTGTGTAACAACATAGTTTCACAACTATTACAATATTACTAGGTTGAGACAAGACAAACAGCACCTTGGAATAAATTAGTTTCATGCACTGGCTGTACTTTACATCCATTTTATTTTATTTTGTATATTATGACACTTCAGCTGAGTAGCCATTTGTTTAACCTGTTAAACACAGATGTTTTGGGTTACAGTCACACAAGTTTGTGGACAACGCATGATAGGCTGGGCTTAAGAGCTGTAGCCGTGATATCCAGTTCATTGCAAACTGTAGTACACTACCAAGCTATTTACTAGTGTGAGCGAACACTGAACTGTGTGCGGTGATAATTTGTGGCAAACAAGACAAAAATAAACCTGTGCTTATCTCTGACTTGTTTGCCACAAGGTATCACTGTACACTGAACTGCTTTCCATAACTGAGTTACAGGGTATTACAAGGATCAATATTAAGTATTTGTCTCACACGTGATCTCCTGATAGTATGCAACTAAGGGAATTAAAGCAGATGAGATAACTGAATCTACTGTCATTTTTCGCGATGCTCCAGCATCTTCAAACACAAGTTTAACACTCAGACCAATATGGAGAAAAGATTCAGTATTGATACAATGGAGCAACAATAATGTAAAATCAAAAGCTGGCCGAGTCCTCAACTGATTACAGTCAAAAGTATAAACAATTTAAGTTTCTCAGGTAAATGTACAAAGCAAGAAAACTTTATCAAGCTATCCTCCAGCCTCCAGTGGTTAAGGAAGTTATCAACCAACCAATACAAGAATGGGGAAAATTACAGTTTTGGAAGTACTAAACAAGGCAAAAATTACTGCCCTGCTCCAAAAATACACAAATATCTATATAGAAAAATTGTGTGTTGTGTGACAGAACTGCTGGTCAGTACTTACCTTCTGAAGACAAAATGTGTAGTACTGCTGATACACACATATAAAAGAGAGACACCACATAACTTTTGGAAATAATAGTTCCTTTGTCATAGAGGAGAGAGAGAAAAGTTAGGGAAGGTTAAAAAGGAAGGACAGGTCATTCAAACACCAATGTGAGAGAGAGCCACCTGCAGTGATGACAAAGGTAGACAATGATGAAGCGGCAGACATCAGAGGTAGTAGGTCAAAGATGGTACACTAGTAACCATTGTGCCAGGTTCACTCCATAGATGGTAATGTCACAGTGAGAAGACAGATTAGAGGTAAGGGGACGCATTGTGCAATTAAGGTCTGGGAAGAAAGAGATAATCACAACATATTTTATATTTTAAGAAAAAGAGAGGAGGAAATGTAATGACAGAGATTAAATCCAAGAGGTTGTCAATAAGGAAGGTTGTGTGGGAGGGCAAGTTTCTATCTCCAGAGTACACAGAAATTAGTATCCGAATAGCCCTTGTGGTGTACCACACAGTGGAGCATGTTCAGCAACTGAATACCGAGTATCACCAAGTCAGACAGTTCAACGCCCATTCATGTGCTTAGTCAGTTCAGAGATGATCAAACACCGGAAAATCCAGGATGGAATGTAAAAAAAATGTAGTCGCTACTCACCATATAGCAGAGATGCCGAGTCGCAGAAAGGCACAACAAAACGACTATTGGGATGTGAGCTTTCGGCAAACAAGGCCTTTGTCGAAAATATATACCACGCCCCCCCCCCCCCCCCCCCCCCCCGGCCCACACACAAACATACATTTGCACATGCAACTCATATACACATGACTACAGTCTCTGAGAGACTGTGGTCACGTGTATGTGAGTTGCATTTGTGTGTGTGTGTGTGTGTGTGTGTATTTTTGACAAAGACTTATTGGCCGAAAGCTCACTTTCTGACAGTCTTTTTGTTGCGCCTTTCTGCGACTCAGCATCTCCGCTATATGGCGAGCAGCAATTACTCTTTTCATAATCTTGTTAGAAATGATAAAACCTATACAAAACGCTGTGCAGTGGACACAAGTTAGTTGATAAACAACATGTGTTTAACAATTTGCTCTGCCTCTGATATTGTAGCATGGTGAGGCAGGAGTAGGTGATAGTGGGTGGGTGTCTGGGGTAGGTTCTAGAATGAGCATTGAAGAGGTAGGATGCTTGGAGTGGGGATAATGGCTTGGGAATCTATATTACTAAATGGCTAATCTGTGGCATTGTCATCTAGTCCCAGTAGTAGGTTGCTCATCTATTGGCTTTCAGGGGCAACAAAGACTTTATTTCCAATAGTTCATACAATTATTGACCAAATTTAAAGAACAAAGATTTTTTTTCCAATATTTCATATAATTATTGGCCAAATTTAAAATAGTATCATATCCTACTCATTAAGATGTATATTCTTATGTCAAAAGTTTAACACAGTATGACAAGTATTACAGCCACACACTGTGTACATGTCTTGGGGGAGCACAATGCATGATGTGCAAATTACCCCCATTTAATTCATGCAGTATTTGAAAATGAGATCACTTAGCAACCTTTAACAAACTTTACACATAATGTAAAACCTTTAAAAACATTTTCTCACTGACAACCCCACAAAATTTCTGGATAAAAAGAGGCACGCGACCCTGCAAGCCCCACTCGTATCTAATATGGAGAATACCCATCCTCCAGCAGGTGAATTATGCCTTCTCCAAAAAATTGTTCATAATATGAGTGGACAAAGTGATGAGATGATCAACTGCACAGCAATGCCTATGGAATTCACATTAGGCATTTGTGTGGAGAGTATGAGATTCGAGACACCACACCAACTGACCAACAATCAACTGTCCCATCACCTTGCAGACATTACTGGTGAGGGAAATTGGGCAATAGCTTGAAGGAAGGTGTTTTTCCTCACCAGGTTTATGTATGGGAATGACAATGGTCTCACGCCAGTGACTGGAAAATGTGCCATCTGTCCAAATGCACTTATATGTATGGAAGAGAAAGCATAGGGCCTTAGGAGATAGGTGTTGCAACATCAGAACGATAATGCCGTCCAGTCCTGGAGCAGATGACCTGGATGAAGAGAGTTCATGTTTAAGATCCCTCACAGTAAAATCAGTGTTGTAACATTCACGATTCTATGAGAAGAAAGATAGCGTCATTGCCTCCACTGCCCGTTTCAGAGGGAGGAAGGTAGGATAGTAGTGATGGAACTCAAAATGTCTGCAAAATATTGACCCATAGTGTTGGAGATATCAAGAGGGTCTACAATGACATTGTTCGCTACGGTCAGACCAGGAACCAGGGAATGAACTGCGGTTCCTGAAAGCCAATGGAGATCACCCCAAACAACAGATGAGGGAGTAAAACTGTTAAAAGAACTATGAAAAGAAAGCCAACTAGCTTTTCTGCTATCCCTGAAAATGCTGCGACACTGCACACGTAGCTGTTTAAAATGGATATAGTTCGCCATCGTGGGATGGCATTTAAAAACGCAGAGATCATGTCTCCGCACGTAGATTGTGTTGCGGTATGCCTCAGTCCACTAGGGGAAGGGGGCACATTGTGGTGAGGAAGAGGTGTGAGATAAGGAACATTCTGTGGCAGTAAGGATAGTGTTTGTAAGGAATTCTACCAGGTCATCAATGCAAGGGGAACTGTGTTCATTGAAAGTGGCCAGTGGGGAGTGAAGCTGCCAGTCAGCTTTGGAAAGTTGCCAGTTGTATGGATGCACATATGGGATAGGCGTTAGCAAACAAATGCACAGGTGTATACTCACTTGAATGTGTGTCAGAGAGAATGGACTATTCAAGATGATGAGCAAGCTGTGTGGTACAGATTGAAAGATCCAAGTGGGAAAAGGAGGGCGTGGAATTGGAAAGAAATGTGGGTGTATCCATGTTTAAACAGATTAGACTGAGCTGGCTGAAGATATCTATACTGAGAGAACTCTTGTACTGGGGCACTGAGAGTGCAAAAGGGGATTGGGGACAGTGAAGTTGCCAAGCAGCAAAAGGGAGGAGGAAGTTGAGCAATAAGGTGCAAAATGTCTGTGTTGGTGACAACAGAAGACAAGGGTGAGTAGGCGTTGCAAAGAGAGAAAGTGAAACAGGTAAGGGACAGACAGACAGCAACAGCTTGAAGCTGAGTGTACATGGAAATGGTGTGACTATAGACATCTTGAACAAGCAACACAACTCCCCATGAGTCTGAGTCCACGGGGACGGTCAAAATGGACTGAAGTGCAATGCGAGAGGTGAAAGCAATTGCGAGGGTGTAATTTTGTTTTCTGGCAGCAGAAAACAATTGGACAATATGATCGCAAGAGGAGCTGTAATTCAGCCCTATTGGGTCTGACGCCGCGAATATTTTATTGGAGAATAACCATATCCGATGACAGACAGGAGATGGGTCAGATAAGGGTGCAATCAGCACAGTGGCTGCTGGGTGCCAGAATTCGAATGTGCACAATGACCAGTGCCAGGGGCTGGAGGATCCTGGTCCATTAGTTCAACACAGGTGTTGGTATTCACCTTTGGCTGCCCAGTGGACTTGTTTTTGGTGGTGCGTCCTGGTGAAACAGAGGCTGGCAGTGTGAGCATATCACTTGATGACAGCATTTAAGAAGAACACTGAAGTGGAGAAGAGGAAGATCGTTTGCCTTTGGATTGCTTAGAACTTCGGCATTTGTCAGGTGCAGACCCAGACGTTGGATGGATAGATGTGTACAGTAAGTCATAGCAGGAGTACTCCTTTTTGGATTTACATGCTTCTGTTTGCAAGGCATGCTATTTCACTGGTGCAGGCAGAGGGTTGTTAGTATGGTGTGCACCCATAGCAAGTGAAGATGAGGATGTGTGCTCGGAGCTGGACAATCTCACACCCATGACACTAAACTGGAAGTTGCAAGTCTGCGTATCCATGTCTTTCGTAGGTTGGGGTGTAGCGAGAACTGTACTATAATTGCTAGAGGGTGGCAAACAAGGTTTGCAGCTAGATAACATTTTGTGAGCATCTAAGTAGGAACCTTTTTGTCCACCCTGATCACCTGAACGGCTCACTAATTGACGTAGATTGGACATTCACTGGAGGAAGCAGAATGATCACCCTTGCAGTTGATAAGAGTGAAGGGAAGGTGGTGGACACACATTCTCATGAGCGTCCGTGCTGCAGGTTATGCATTTGACTGCATTTTCGCAAGATTCAGGGTGTGGTTATAGTGCTGACATTTATAGAAACGCATGGGATTCAGGACATATGGTCTGACAGTAATAGCTTCATTGCCAGCTTTAATTTTTGATGGAAGTGTCACACGGTCATATGTGAGGAATAAAGTGGGGGTCGGCAATAATTCTTAATCAACCCTTTTTATGATGCGGTGAACAGCAGTTACTCCCTGGTCAGTGAGATATGCTGTTATTTCAACCTCAGTCAGGCCATCCAGCAGCCGAGCGTGTATATGATACCACTGGAGGAATTCAGAGTGTGTTGGGCCTCTACTTTAACAGGACAGCTGTTGGGAAGTGTTGCAGTAAGCAGTTTCCGCGTTTGAAAAGCACTATCAGTTTTCAAAAGCAAGGCCGCATTATGCAACCGAGAGAAGGACTTGACAGGACTGGCAATGGCATCTACACCAAACTGAATAATAAATGGATTAACTGTTGTGAAACTGTAACCATCTTTCGTGCGTCACATCACGAGATATTGGGGTGCAGCCAGGAGAGGCGCCAATTCTTTCATCTCAAACGATTTACATTTTTGAGATGAGAACTCATCATGGAGAAATCCCTCATGATTCCCAGCATTTCCGATGGTGCGCTTCTTCCTGCTGGGAGGGGGGGGGGGGGGGGGTGATTGTCCACACCTCAGGTTACACCTCCCAGACTCCAGACAGAGGGACCAATCAGCATAGAGGACGGTACCAGCTCAGGCAGTCACCCTTCCCTGGGCTACCTTCCCAGGGACTACGTATAAGCCCTACTTGTCGAGCCGGGGCTGGGAATCATGCACTACCCAGTCACATTTTAGGTGGCGAACGCATGGGCTGGCCCTCAGGAACACGCAGGGAGGAAGAATAAGAAAATGGAAAAGAGAGACGACAAACACCAAAGTGGTGGAAGAATAAGAAAATGAAGGACAGGGAAAGAAAGATGGGGGGGGGGGGGGGGGGGGACGACAAGATGAATCTATACACAGTTTTACTAAGAACTTCGGTTTCTCAAAGAAGGCATATGACTCGGACCCCAAGGGAGGGGGAATAGAATAGCAGGAGGATAGATATGCAGCACAGAAAGGGAAGTAGTGCTGCAAAGGCTGGGGTTCCATGGTAACCAAGCATGTACTCACCAAAGAGTAGTGAGCCTCCTGGGGGGAAAAAGATCAATTTCTGAGAAAGTGCCATATGTCCACTAAAGTGTGTGGTAACTCCAGTGTTGAGGAGGCAGAGGTCAAGCTCTGTCAGCAGGTCTTCAACAATCCTGCCCTGGTCAGTGGTCACTGTACCATCTGACAGAGGATTATGGGCATTAAAATCTCCATGGAGAAAGAAAGGAGGAGGGAGCTGGGAGCTGTCAATGGAGGGCAAGAAGAGCAGGAAACATAGGAGGCTGGTCTGTGGGAGATAAATATTGCAGATTGTTACTGCAGAGTCTAAACGGATCAGAATGGCCATCACTTCCAGTGCATTCTGAAGAGGAACCCAGGACCGAACGACGTCTGTGAGCACCAATGTACAGATACCATCGGAGGCTCACAAAGAGTCAACATTGTTCTGGCAGAAAGCTTGGAGATTCCTGCTTACAACACAAGCTACAGAGTAAAGAGGAAGGAGAGACTGCAATTTTGGAAGGTGATTACAGCAACCATTACAGTTTCATTGGAGGAGAGTACAGGAGTCTGGATGGACAATGAACAGGCCAGTCAGTGTCCATCACTGGTAAAGATGGAGTGACGTCCATGAATGTAAGATTGGATCCTGATTAAGAGGGAGGGGAGGGCACCCTTGGGATGTTGGGGGTCTTGTCCTGAGACTTATGCACCTTCTTCTCCTCCTCCTTTGGAGGGCAAAAGCAAGTGAAGTCGAGAGAAAGTTACAGCAATATTAGGATGTGAATGAAAATGACCGGTCTTGAGGCCCACAGAGCATGGGACCCATGTCTGACTCGAAGTAACAGGCTTGTTGTCCCAGAGCTGCTGGGGAGGTGGGCTCCTAGAGGGTTTCTTCTCTGACTGAGGAGAAGGAGTGGTTATTGAAGGGAGGGAACAGGAACTGTCAGGAAGGAGTAAATTGAAGGAGGACAGGATGGAGTTAAGGAGGAAGAAGGAGGAGCAAAGGACGCAACAGAAGTAAAGTACACATTAAAGAAACTGTGTTTGTTTTGTTTTGTTTTATTTTGATTTAGGGCACAAAAACAGCTAGGGTCATAGGCGCCCAAGTCAAAACTATAGAACACAAAGACAGAGAGGAGTTAAAAAATGAGTATACGTCAGTCCCAACAGACATAAGACAGCTAAAAATAGGGACATGGAGAAAGGGCTAAAAAAGACACCATACAGAAATGGAGGTCCAAAACTAAAAATTAAATGGCCTCCACCATATTGCTTTGACAGATAAAAAGTAAAACATGGTCAAGAGCCCATGTATCATTTTCTAAAACAGCTGGTAACTCAGATGGCAAACCCAAGCAGAAACATAAACGGTTAAAACATGGGCGCCAGGAAGTGGCAGACAGTTAAAACTTGGGTGCAATGTGTACAAAGTGATGGGGTAGCACCACTTATCAAATGATGATGTCTAAAAAAGCAGTGCCCAATAGGCAGCATAGTTAAAATGAATTCCTCCCGGCAGGAGGGCCGAGAGGAGATCGTCCAAGCCACTGGGAGAAGCCTAGTATGCTGGAGCTTATTCCCATGAAAGAAGACCATTGACGATGTCCTGACAGATGGCAACACAGAGATTATCAGAGGGAATACAGGACCTAGTGGTCTGAGATACGAGGACTGCAGCCTTGGCAGCAGTGTCAGCAGCCTCGTTTCCAGGCAGACTGACATGACCAGGAACTCACATAAAAATCATGGTGGATCCACCAAAAGTGAGCAAGTGACAGTTTTCCTGGACCCGTTGCACTAAGGGATGGGTGGTGTACAGCAAACATAGACTTTGAAGGGTGCTGAGTGAGTCTGAGCAGAGGACACAATTGAAAAGTCTGTGTAGCTGGATGTACTCTGTGGCCAGATACAGGGTGAAGAGCTCTGTGCCGGAAGCTGATATTGAAAGACACGGGTGCCAATGACGAAGGCATACCCGACACCACAGTCAGTCCGAGAGCCACCAGTGTACACAAAGGTACTATCGTGAAGTTCCATGTGAAGGTTGTGAAACTGAAGGTGACAGAGAGAGGCTGGAGTAGTGTCCTTAACAGGAAGCAAATGAACGCCAAGGTTAACAAGGGCTGCTTCACGAAACAAAGGTGGTGAAGGGTTCACACTCACAGGTAAAGCTGTAGGTAGTGTGAAGTTAAGCTGCCGTAGCAAGTGCAGGAAGTGGACATCAGGAGGTGACAGAGAAGAGGGATGTGCCCCATACTGGTGATCAAAGGAATCATCTAAGAAGGAGGCATAGGACGGGTGGCCACCCATGGCAGACTAACGGCATGTACACCTACTGAGGAGAAAGTCATGGAAGTAGGACAGTGGTAGTTCAGCAGCTTCAGCAAACACTCTAGTGTAAAAGGTGCCAGTGGCCAAATGGATGTCACAATGGTGGATAGTGTTGAGACAGTGTAAGAGGGATGGACGTGCAGATGCAGAAACAAAGCACCCATAGTCAAGTTTCGAACGGACAAGGGACCGGTACAAACGGAGGAAGGTGGTTCGATCGGCATCCCAGGAAGTACTATTGAGGACACGTAGGACACTGAGGGACCGCGTACAGCGGGCTGCCAGATGAGACACATGGGAGGACCAAGAGAGTTTCCTATCGAGCACGAGGCCCACAAATTTCATAGTTTCAACAAATGGAAGGGCAACAAGCCCAAGATGTAAAGATGGTTGGAGAAGCCATTTGCTCCACCAGAAATTCTTACAAACGGTTTTGTCAGTGGAAAAACAAAACCCATTGTCGATGCTCCAGGAGTAAAGACGATCAGGACATCTCTGAAGATGCCGCTCAGTAAGAAATGTCCATGGAGAACTACAATAGAAGGCAAAATCATCAACAAAAAGAGAGTTGCATATGCCAGGTGGGAGACAGGCCATTACACGGTTAATGGTGATAGCAAAGAGGACGACGCACAGGACGGAACCCTGAGGCACACCAGTTTCCTGGATAAAGGTGTCTGACAAGGCAGAACACACATACACCTTGAAAACTCGGTCTATTAAAAATTCCTGAAGGAAACAGGGCCGGTGGCCTCACAAATCCCATATGTAAAGAGTACGGAGGATACCAGTTTTCCAGCAGGTGTCATAGGCCTTCTGCAATTGAATAACACAGCCATAGTCTGGGTTTTCTGCAGAAAACCATTCATGACAAAGGTGGACAAAGTAACAAGATGGTCAACTGCAGAACGCCATGCTCGAAAGCCACACTGTGCAGTCATTAGTAAATTGCGAGATTCGAGCCACCATACTAGCCGGGCATGAATCATAAGTTCCCTCACCTTGCAAATGCAGCTAGTGAGAGAGATGGGGCAGTAGATAGAAGGAAGGTTTTTCTCCTTACTGGGCTTAGGTATGGGTATGACGGTGGCTTCCCGCTAATGTCTGGGAAATGTGCCCTCTGCCAGCTGTGGTTGTACATGTTAAGCAGAAAGTGCTTGTTTGCAAGAGAAAGGTGCTGCAACATCTAAATGTGGATAGCGTCTGCCTCTGGGGCAGAGGATCGGGATGAACTGAGAGCATGATCTAGCTTCCTCATAGTAAAGGTGGCATTGTAGTACTCATGATTCTGAGATGAGAAGGGTACCACCCAAGCCTCCTCTGCTCATTTCCGACGGAGGAAGGCAGGGTGATAATGGAAAGAGTTCGAAATTTCCACAAAATGGCGGCCTAAGGTGCTTGTGATAGCAATACAGTCAACAATAACATCATCTGCTACTCTCAAGCCGGAAATTGGCGAATGGATCTTGGTCCAGAGAGCCTTGGAAGTTAGCAAACATGACACAGGAAGGGGTGGAACTGTTAAAAGAACTAGTGAATGAAATCCAGCTAGCTTTTTTGCTATCCCGAAGAACACAATGACACTGTGCACACATCTGTGTATAATGAATGCAGTTTGCCATCGCAGGATGACGATTAAAAACACAGAGAGCATGTCTCTGTGCGCAAATTGCGTCGCAGCTCACCTCAGTTCACCAAGGGACTGGGACATGGTTTGGTAAATATGAAGTGAAAGGAATGGAACGTTCTGCAGCAGTAAGGGCAACATTTGTGAGATATTCCACCTGGTCATCAGAACTGGGGAAATCTTGTTCTTCAGTTGTCACCAGGGAAGAGTAAAGCTGCCAGTCAGCCTTAGTAAGCTGCCATTTGGATGAGCATGCAGGTGGGGTAGGAGTGAGCAAGTGGATAGCACATGGGAAATGATCGCTCAAGTAAGTTTCAGGAAGAATGGACCATTCAAGATGATGTGCAAGCTGGGCAATGTAGAAGGGTAGGTCCAATTGGGAATAGGTGTACAAGTAGTCAGAAAGGAATGCAGATGCTCCAGTGTTAAGGCAGAAGAGGTTGAGTTGATTAAGAAGATCAGTCAAGACGGCACCTCTCTGACAGGTTTTGGGAGAATCCCAAAGGGGATGATGCGCGTTAAAGTCACCGAGTAGCAGAAATGGGTGAGGTACCTGCCCAATAAGCTGAGGAAGTCTACCCTGGTGACACTAAGTGATGGAGGAACATAAATGGTAGAGAATGAAAAATCCAGATAGGGAAGGAAAAGGCGAACCGCAACAGCTTGAAGATGGGTAATCAGGGAGTTGGGTTGATTATGAACGTCATCCCACATGAGCTGTGTGACACCCCCATGAGATGGAATGCCGACCTCAGGGGGAATGTCAAAACAAACCAGGAAAAAAATGTGAAAGCTCAAAGCGGTCGTGAGAACAGAGTACAAGAGGACACTGCAATGCTAAAAGCACCCGTAAATCCTCTTTGTGGGACCGAAGGCTGCGAATGTTCCATTGGAGGAGAGTCATGATGACGAAGAGATGAAGCTCTAATGTGTAATGTGCTGCGAATATGAAGAAACAAAGATCCTTTATCATTTAGCTACAATAAAGCAGGTGAGCAACTGGAAGCAGTTAATTCCATAAATTATCTGGGAGTAGGCATTAGGTGTGATTTAAAATGGAATGACCATGTTAAATTAATCATCGGTAAAGCAGATGCCAGATGGAGATTTATTGGAAGAATCCTAAGGAAATGCCGTTCGAAAACAAAGGAAGTAGGTTACGGTGCACTTGTTTGCCCACTGCTTGAATACTGTTCACTGGTGTGGGATCCGTATCAGATAGGGTTGATAGAAGAGATAGAGAAGATCCAACGAAGAGCAGTGTGCTTCGTTAAGAATCATTTAGTAATAGCGAAAACGTTACGGAGATGATAGGTAAACTCCAGTGGAAGACTCTGTGAGAGAGACGCTCAGTAGCTCGGTATGGGCTTTTGTTGAAGTTTTGAGAACATACGTTTACCGAGGAGTCAAGTAGTATGTTGTTCCCTCCTACATATATCTCGTGAAGAGAACATGAGGATAAAATCAGAGAGATTAGAGCCCACACAGAGGCATACCGACACCCCTTCTTTCCACGAACAATACTAGACAGGAATAGAAGGAAGAACCAATAGAGGTACTCAAGGTACCCTCCTCCACACACTGTCAGGTGCCTTGCGGAGTATGGATGTAGATGCAGATGTAGAAGGGGTGTCACCTCGACAGCTGCCAAGTGACAGCCTGTGAAGAGTCGCTGCTACAAGGCACAGAAGCAGGAGGATCCTGCTCCATGGGGTCCACAGAAGCATCGGCTTGCTGGTGCTGTCAGTTGGTGGAATCCAACACTGAAAAACGGTTGGTGGTGCCCACTGGCGACATGGAGCCAGCCGGGCTAAGGTATCACGTGGCAGCACTGTCGAAGAGGACCTTAGAATCGGTGAAGATGAAGTCCGTTTGCCTTTGGTGGACTTCTTCCAGCCTTTCTGGTTAACAGAGGAAGACTTGGGTGTTGTTTGGCTGGAGGGACAAAGAAAGCCTTCATAGGAGTACTCCTTCTGTCCTTTCTGGCATACTGGTTGAGTAGCTGGTGGATTCGCCCCTTGAGGCGAGAGTTTGATGGCTTGTTGCACAGTTGGACGAGAGGATGGCGATGCTACCTTGACACTGAGCAATTTCACAACCTCAGAGCTGAATTTAAGGTTGCACGTCTGTGTGGCCATGTTCTTCATGGAGCGAGGGGTAACAAGAACAGAACTTTAAGTGCCAGATGGGAGACTAGCCAATAACTTGCAAGCAACTGGGTGACGAATTTTTCCTTTACCTGGTTCTCTTGGACAGCCCACTCATCAAGATACACAGGACAATTCCGAGAGGAGGCAGCATGGCCGCCATTGCAGTTGATACAGCGGGGAGAAGGAGGCATACAATTGCCCTCGTGCACATCCCTACCACAGGGGAGTGGGTAGGGGAGGGGAGGGGAGGGGAGGGGACAGGAGGGGGGATGGGGGAGGGGGAGGGAGAGGAATCCACACTGGAGACATTAGGGAGGGAGTTCCTCCTCAGAAAAAAGTGAAAAGGGGGGGGGGGGGGAGGGGAGAGGAAAGCATACATGTGAGACAAGACTATAGAAATAGCAGAACCAAGGGAATAGTTGGGTCGCTGTAAAGGGAAACACCAAGGGAGAGAGGGGGCAGGAGGGGGAGGAGCTATGATGGGAAGGAGTGGATATGGGGAGGGGAATGCATCATGTGAGAGAATAGAGGTATTTTTCTGTGTATGGATAAGACAAAACTCACAATACTGCAACATTTGTAATGAAGCTATAACTGTGCGTCTTAAAGAAAAACTACATCAATCTGTCGAGAGAGATGAAATGAACTCTATTTTCCCTATCTTACACTTCCTGTCACAATGTTGTACAGAGCTAAGGGATAAATTAATATTCTATATACCGAATACCTCACTGCACATAAAAAGCTTTGTTTCTATCAAAATTAAAAGGATATAGTAACTTCCTGGCAGATTAAAACTGTGTGTTGGACTGGGGCTTGAACCTGGAAACAAGGTGCAGCTGGAAGTAAAGTTGTGAGGCCAGGTCATGGGTCATGTTTGGGTAGCTCAGCTGGCACAGCACTTGTCCACAAAAGGCGAAGGTTTCAGATTCAAATCCCAGTCTGGCACACAGTTTTAATCTGCCAGGAAGTTTCGTATCAGCGCACACTCCTCTACAGAGTGAAAAATTTGTTCTGTAAAGGATAAAGCTTATAAAATTCCTTTACGTGAAAATTAAATGTCGCAGTGCATATTTATGTAATGTTATGTTGCAAAAAGTGCTAAAAGTGTCACAAAGTTGCCTGCTTTTATGGAATATACTACACAATCCAATATGTAAAAGTAATGTCAAGTATCAGGTCTTCAGCAGAGAAGGGTATGTATAATGAGCTCTTAATAAATATTTATTGATGACAGCAATGGAAATTCCTGGATGGATCACTACACGAAACAAGAGAAAGGCAACCACTCACACTGAGCCGATTGATGGGTGGAGCACAGTAACACATAAAAGAAAACAGCATTCACACTAGCTGTTGAGCACTAGCTTTTTTTCAGCAACAGTATGCACATTCACACATGCAACCACACAGTCACCCAAATGCATACTCTTGTGGACATGGCAATATGAAGTCGAGCTAGCGCTTGATTCAAATGCAATTTTCTATTACTGTCCTCCATGCATCAATCTGCTATAAGTGAGTGGCTGCCTTCCTTGTATTTTATATAAAAATTTATTGTTTTTCATGAAAGTGAACTTAACTACCGTATTGGCATTTATTGATCAAAAACAAGGGGAAACATGCATTTAAAGGCTACCACTAGGAAGAGATTAAAATTCTCTTACTGAAAGATTCTATTTAACAACCACGAAGATTTAGGATGTGTTCATTCACATCTTTCTGAAAAGATAAGTCCACAAACAAAGTTGTGGAAGCTTTCTAACCACAGCTAGTCAACACTGAATTGGCTAGCCGACAATTATTAGATGAGAGCGGAAGCTGACTTGATTTCTGGATGGACCTAATCCATGTCAGACTGTAATTTATTTCAGACTGATTCACTCTAGTGTATGCTATCTGTTCAAATTAATGTTAAAAATAAGCCACTGGATGTAATACACACTTATAAAATATCAACAAAGAATGCAATTATCTTGCCTAATGATCACCCTGAGGGCCTTCAGTTTCGTATTTATGTCTGAATATCAAATGTTTAAATGACTGAAGTACAGGTAAAAGAAAAGCCAATGCCTCTAAAAGAACTTAAATAAAACTTGGCAATAAAAGAGGCATGCATGAAAGGAGTATTAGCTAAGCTTGATTTCTAAGCTCAAGTGTTATGTAACAGGTTACCTATGCATGTTGACAAATTACATAATAAACTTACATTTTTATGCCTAAAGCAGATTCCCAACTTGCTGTCATATAAAGAGCCACATTTAACCTGCAGGCAATGTAGCCTGCATCCTAGGAACCAGCATCACAAAAATTTAATATTTAAAGGAAGTCTTTGTTTTAATACTGTTGTATGGGCTCTTCTATATTTGCAAAAAATGTGGACATAAAATATTTCATAAGGGGTACTTGGGACAAATTTTTCATAGGGCAGCTGATATGAATTAGTCAGCATACACCTCTAAAACCTTTACATCAAATTCTTGGTGGCACCCAGTCAAACATGCGGCACTTAAGTTGAGCAAAATTTCTAAGATTTAACTGGATTGTTAACAACGTTTTGCCTGTTTGAACTGAGTTCTGTTTTGCAGAAAAACAAATTCTTCCATATCTTGCTTCATCCAAAAGAGGACCCTATAACTTTTTGCTACCTGTAACCGTATGTGGATTTTTGAGCACTTGAAGCTGGAGAAAACCATATTGGATAACTTTATTCATTAAGTAGATATTACAGGAAAAGTACAAGATGTTTAAACAGTTTACGTCAGATACCTTATGGGCTCCTGATGTCGTAGCAATGCCAAGCGACTACCGAGAGCATTTTAGTGGGAAATTTTTGTTCACTCAGTATTGAAAGTGATATTTCAAGACAACCAAGTAGCTTCATTGGTAAGAAATAATGGTACATACCAATTACCCAACCAGTTTGTTTTAAACTTTCATTTTACAGCTTATTAGGAAATTACTGTATTTTAATTAAATTTGTATAAGCAGAATTAGTTTGGCTTGTACCACTGTTTATAAATGAGGACTTTTATTTTCGTTTTAATCTTATAAATTCATTAAATTATAAACTGTAGAGTTAAATGTTATAAATTAAATTACAAATCTTAAATGCTGTGTTACAGGTTTTTAATTCGAAAAATGGCCTACAACATTATTTTTGGGTAAGTTAATACAAAATTTCCCGTTGCAGGGCCTGCTGCACAGGATCAGCCTAATGGTATATAGATCCTAAATAGAGACCTGGTTGTATAATTCTGAGAAATACATAACTCAAAAGATCTCCTTTATATTTATTTATCTGTTTCATCATATCTTCCTAATACTATATCTTTTGTCATCAAACAATCAACTGGGTTTCAGATTCTCTTACCTGAATATTTTGCATCCTTTAATGTTGAAGTCTTGGTGAATGTATAAGTGGCTGATCGAACACTTGGTGGTGTATGTGAATGAGATTTCTGTAGCACCTTTTTGATGGAATTCTGTAGTGCTTGCAACCATTCAGTTTTGTCGTGGGGACTTGGTGTGTAAAGGGTAAGAGTTTCTTCAGGCATTGTGAGCACCATGGCATTCTGAAATGGATGAAGAGAACTTTCAACATTATAAAATTCACATAGCCAATAAATAATAAATCTTCCGTGTGGAAGCAAAACTGACAGAGAAAGATTAAAACATTAAAAAAGATACTTTCAAAGCAAAAAATGTTAAAGACACACAATGCTCAGCAGTTATAAAATAGGAAAAGAATATCTCTGACAAGGAAGAAAACAACCACTTACACATTGAAAAATGTCTTCCTGATAAGTCACAATGGCTGTTGCCACAAATTTTAAAAACTGCCAGTGAAATTATACCCTAAAGTGGTGTTCCATTACCCACCCAACCTACACAACATCTTAGTCCATTCCTATGCCACTCCCAATCCCAACCCATTGTCACAGGAATCATATCCCTGTGGAAGTTCCAGGTGCAAGACCTGAACAATCCAACCGCCCAGCATTTCCTATCCCAGCCCTGTCACAGGGCCACCCCATCAGGGGCTGGGCCACCTGTGAAAGCAGCCATGTCATGTACCAGCTCTGCTGCAATCATTGCACAGCTTTTTATATTGGTATTACAACCAAACAACTGTTCATCAGGATGAACGGCCACTGCCAAACTGTGGCCAAGAGCAAAGTAGAGTACCCTGTAGCACAATATGCTGCTGAAAATAATATGCTTGATTTCTAGGCCTGTTCACTACCAGAGCCATCTGGATCCTCCCCTCCACCACCAGTTCTTCTAGACTGCACAGCTGTGAGTTACCCTTACAACACAGTCTCTGCTCTTGAAATAATCAAGTCCTCAACATTTGGTAACCTACTGTCTCCAAATCCTCCACACAACTGTTTCCAACCCTCTGTCCTGTCACCTCCTCACAATTCACCTCCCATCACTCACAATGTGTGCTGCTGTCTGCTGGTGCACCAACTGGTCCATTCCCCCTTCTATTCCTCTCTTTTCCACTCCTGTGTCCTTGCCCTTTCCACCTCCACAGCCTCCTGATGCTGCACCTGGCAGCTGAGTCCTGCCACCTCCATTCCTTGACTGCTCTGCCACGTAGCACTGATTCCTCTTCCCCCACCCATACCCTGCTATCCCTCCCTCTTTCATCCCCCATTCCAGATTGCTGCTCCCATTCAATGTGTGTCTGTTGGTTTGTGGCTGGAGTGACCAGAGATAGCAGTTATGTGTGTGAGGTGTGTTTGCTTGTGAATGTGTTACATTTTTCTTCTCTGAAGAAGGTTAGGCTAAAAGCTCACATGTAATAGTCTTTTTGCTATGCCTATCTGCAGCTCAACAAGTCACCTTTATGGTGGGTAGCAGTCTATCCTTTTTGAAATATTAGAGAGAGAGAGAGAGAGAGAGAGAGAGAGAGAGAGAGAATGGTAAGCAAGCAAATGAAATCATTGGACATTAATGATATATTTGCTCTTTAGGTATTATAACTATGATACAGACAACCAAATTATAAGTTAAAAAAATAATTAAATATTGGCTTTGTTTCTCTGTCTAGGATAAATATTCTTTGATAAACAGTGGGGCAAAAGATTTTAACATTTGCTCACAGACGTAATGTATGCAACTGGAATCAAAAAACAAATTTAAATTTATGTTATTGAGAAATACTTCTAAAATTAACTGTATTGTAAGTTTCCAAGTCTCCATTAGCATAGCAGGAAACAACAGGAAATATTTCTGCAGTCATATGGTACATAACAACAATTGTACTCTTAACAGTAATTAGTAATGCAATACAATTTTATATGTGTGTTAATAGATAATAATATTAATTGTGAAAGCAGTACTTTTATTTCAAAATATCACTTGCTCTGCTAATCATGTAGTTCACTAATTTGCAGGTTTTCAAAGTATAAGTGTCCTTGACTAACAGCATATGCTGCCTGGATAATGCTAAATGAATTAGCAAATATTGGTTGTCAGATAACCTTGCAATCTCCTGACCATAAGACACACTCTACTTATCTCAAAAAGTGAACAAGCTATAGACCAATTAATAGTCCTCCTCAGGACCTATGAACCAGAAAACTCGGTCCCTCAGTCTGAATTTGTCACATAAATATAGAAAAAATATACTACTCAAAAAGGAATATCTATAAAAATTTTTAAATACTAGCAATATCGAGTTAACCACCATAAATGGAACTCATAGCAAAATGGAAGATCAACTCCAAAAAATCTACATAACAAATTTAATTATATAGACAGAAAGTTAATCCATTCTGGGAATTGAGAATTCCGATGATTTTTGCATGTTTTCAACAATGACACTGGCAAGATATTAAAATATGACATAAATGGCCGCATATTCTGAATGCTTTGATATAGAAATGTACTTTTTTTACATCGTCAAAGGACATAGATCTTAGTATGTGACATAAATTTCAACTTGATACATCTACACATTCTTGAGAAAAGGGGTCCTCAACAGTCAAGACAGACAGACAGAGAACGGACGGACAATAAAGGGATCCTATAAGGGATTAGTTTTTAACAGCTGATGTAAGGAACCATGAATTACTAAGGCTATGAACTGCTAGGTGCTATACATCATCAATCATATAACGTAACATCGTACGTTAAACAAGACGCAGAAAACTTCTCTGGCCAGCACCAGTTATCCAAAAACATCCTCATCCTGTTATGTATGTGGGTGACTATAACAGCCACAGTGAGTACTGGAAATACAGAGATTGCAACAATAGTAGGAACATACTAGCTAAGCGGGTGGAAGATGAACACCTTACACTTGTATTCAATGCTACAAGGTGACCAACCTTTTGGTCAGAAGCATGGGGAAGCAAGAATACAAACCTAATCTATGTTTAGTTTTTACTGATGACAGTGACAAGTGCCTATTATTCTCACATAAAATCCTGGATGACGTCCCACGCAGTCAGCACTGACAGGAATAATAAAGGTAGGAACACAGATTCCTCTAATCACATCTATACATTGCCCTAAGTCGGGTCTCAAGAAGATCAATTGGACAAAGTTCACTTTGGAAGTAGACAGATGCTTCGCTTGGATACCCCGCACGAACAGAAACTACAACAGATTTACTGGTGCCTCAATAATCACTACCAAAAGAGCATACCAAGAGGCTATCGATAGGAATACAAGCCTGGCTGCTCCCAAATTAGTGAGGTGTTGTGCCAAATCTTAATTGAAAATTGAGATACCAAAACAGCAGATGAACTACCTCAGGGCCTAGGTGTGACGAGACAGCAAAAGTGGATGGAAACAGTTGAAAGCTTGAATTTTCAAACATCAAGAATACAAGCTTGGACAAAGGACACTGTTAAGGTAGCTATGAAGTGTGGCCCACACAAAGAAATAAGACAACAGTCCATCCAAATGCCATTGCTTCACATCTAGTAGTTCCACCTAGAGCAACAAAAGACAAAGCACATACAATCAACGAGAAGTCATAACCACAAAAGCCAAAGCCACAGAAACAAACAAGCCCTTCCCCTCAATTGGGAAAGCTCCAGTGCTTGACAATATTCATGCCGAATTTCTAAAAAACTGAGGAAAATGCACAAAAGTATGGACAACTCATTTGTTTAAAAATATTACATAAACCAGTAACATACCACAAGAATTTAAATGTTCAAAGATGATCACTATATTAAAAACCTGGAAAACTAGCCAATAGCCCTGTGAACTACAGATCAATATGACCATTATCTGTGGCTGAAAAGCTACTCGGATGGCTTACCCTTAATAGAAACAGTACATGGTAACTTGAAGCAATCCCAGTCAACAAGCAGGCTTTTGGCTAAATCAAAGCTGCACAGACCCATTTCTGTCTCTCATCACCTACACTGAGGCAGGATTTCAAAGAAAACAAAACCACAGCTATACAAATTGACCTATCAGTGGCCTATGGTACAAAGTGGAAAGAAGATATAACATACAAGCTTATTCTCCAATTCCTTGCAAATGAACTGCTTCATTAATCAAGAGTATGCTAAACGAGCAAGTGTCTCAAGTAGTCATGGTATCCAACATCAGCTCCAAGAAAATTAAAGAATGGTCTACCACAGGGATCACTTCTTGCTCCACTTCTCATCAGCTTCTACATTACATATGGCCAAAAATAAAACTTAGGAAGTTTGGGAACATTACAGGCTATGTACTTGCAACAAGATGTAGCTCAAGTGAACAGTCAGGAGAAATCGTAATGATGGGCTTAGAAAACACTTTTGCAAATGGGAACTCCAACCAAATGCCACCAAAATGGGGTTTTCCTGCCTCCACCTAAATAATAAACTCACCAAAAGAAAACTATTCAACATACAGTCTGAAGGCACTACACTATTCACAATAAAACATGGAAGTACCTTGGGGGTAATACTTAATCATTCAGAAACTGCCTAACTAAAACAGCTGAAAAACTGAAAATGAGAACCAACACAATCCAAAAGCTATGTGATACCAGCTGAGGACCACTGGCAACCAACATGCCTTGTTTTGCTCTGTGTCTTGTTCTCTCAAACACTGAATACTATACTTCAGCTTGGTTAAACAGCCCACAAGCACAAAAAATAGACATCCAGCTAAATAGCACAATGAGAACAATTGGGCTATCAGCAGCAAGCAACATTCCACCCTTCCCCTACCCAAATTACAATGCATAAATGTCCTCATGAACGAGTACAAAAATATCATTGATGCAAATCATAACCAACTCCACTCTAGACGATTACAAATGAGTTCAACTTACCCACACATGGACTGGCCAACAAAATAACAACAGGCCATTTGTCACCAAAACATCACTGGGATTTGATCTGCCATTCGAAACATGGGCAACCCTCTCTCTCTCGTGAGTGCAGAGAACACACCTAAGATCTAAGATCGTACGATGGTAGAGCAGAAGACTTTCTGCTTGCAACTCCAAAGTCGACAGACTAAATGAACACTTTAGACGTTCGATGTTTGTCTTGAATCACTTAACACCCCCCGGTCTCTAATGACCTCGTTGTCGACGGGACGTTAAACACTAACCACCACCACTTAACACCCATGGCTGTACATCATTAAAACATAACTGAATTAATTTGAAATTCTGCTGTAAACCCCCCCCCCCCCCACCAACAACATAAATGAGAGGGTACCCAAAAGAAACTGAACTTATTATTATTATTATTATTATTATTATTAGCCATATTTATTCACATTTTAAGTACAAAGTTTAGTCCCCTTCAAAGTACTTTCCACTTGCACTGAAACACTTGCCTAATCTTTTATTCCATTTTTCAAAACATTGCTTGAATTCGTCTTTTGTGATGCTTGACAGGCCACCACGTTTTTTCTTCACCTCAGCAACATCAACAAAACACTTTCCTTTCATGTCTCTTTTCACTTTAGGCACTAAAAAGAGTCAGGTGGGTATGGGGGGGGGGGGTGTGTGAGGAACAGGGGTCATACCATTTTTGGTCAAGAACTGTCATACAAACAGGGCTACGTGAGCAGGGACACCGTCATGATGAAAACTCACTCAGCTGATGGCCACAAATCAGGCCACTTCTGCCACACACTTTTGTGCAATGTTTTCAAAACTTTCAAGTGGAAAGCCTAATTAACTGTCTAACCCTGCTGAGCAAACTCTGAATGGACAATGCCTATCATGTGAAAAAGACAAATCAGCATTGTTTTAATGTTTGATTTCACCTGACAAGCTTTCATGGAATGAGGCTAACATGAAATCCTCCTCTGACTTGATTGCTGCTTCGATTCAGGATTATAAGTATAGCACCAAGTTTTGTCTTCTGTAACACTTTCTGAAAAAAAGTTTGGATCATTTCGGGACTCTTCTTTTAAAGCACAACATGCTTCCATGTGACCTTGTTTTCATACAGCAGTCAGCAGTTGTGGTACGAATTTGGCAGCCATCCTTTTCATTCCCAAATTTTGTCACAACTGAACTCCAAGCCACTCCTGACAGCTGCACAATTTCTTAAATGGTCCGTCATTGATCTTCACTGAATATTACATGAATGTTTTCAATGTTTTCATGCATTCAGGCCATGGAAGGAGGACCATGTTTGTCATCAATTGACATTTCACCATTTTTGAAATAGGAAAATCACTCACACACTTGAGTTTTCCCAAAAGTATTGTCCTTTACATGGTTTTTAATATTTCAAGAGTTTCTGTTCCACTTTTTCTGAGCAAAAACCAAAATTTCACCGCTGCACACTTTTAATGAAAATGGTCATTGCAAAAATGACAATCACACAAAATAGGTGTCACTAGAAATTCTGTCAAAACTAGTCCTGACCTCCTTCAATGATGGCACTTGACTTACTGACTCTGGAATGTCCACTATACGTGCTCCAAGTGGCCAAATGTGGTGCCACAAAAGTTCTGCTCATCAAAAAATTTGTTCAGTTTCTTTTGGGTCCCCTCATGCATATTAATCTCTACTGGTAACCCATATTGAAATGTGGTGGGTCAGTTTTGTGAATATAAAAATGACAGAACAATGATATCACTACATCTACATGACTACTCTGCAATTCACATTTAAGTGCTTGGCAGAGGGTTCATCGAACCACAATCATACTATCTCTCTACCATGCCACTCCCAAACAGCGCGCGGGAAAAACGAACACCTAAACCTTTCTGTTCAAGCTCTGATTTCTCTTATATTATTTTGATGATCATTCCTACCTATGTAGGTTGGGCTCAACAACATATTTTCGCATTCGGAAGAGAAAGTTGGCGACTGAAATTTCGTAAATAGATCTTGCCACGACGAAAAACGTCTTTGCTTTAATGACTTCCATCCCAACTCGCGTATCATATCTGCCACACTCTCTCCCCTATTATGTGATAATACAAAACGAGCTGCCCATTTTTGCACCCTTTCGATGTCCTACGTCAATCCCACCTGGTAAGGATCCTACACCGCACAGCAATACTCTAACGGAGGACGAACGAGTGTAGTGTAAGCTGTCTCTTTAGTGGACTTGTTGCATCTTCTAAGTGTCCTGCCAATGAAACACAACCTTTGGTTCGCCTTCCCCACAATATTATCTATGTGGTCTTTCCAACTGAAGTTGCTCATAATTTTTACACCCAGGTACTTAGTTGAATTGACAGCCTTGAGAATTGTACTATTTATCGAGTAATCGAATTCCAACGGATTTCTTTTGGAACTCATGTGGATCACCTCACACTTTTCGTTATTTAGCGTCAACTGCCACCTGCCACACCATGCAGCAATCTTTTCTAAATCGCTTTGCACCTGATACTGGTCTTCGGATGACCTTACTAGACAGTAAATTACAGCATCATCTGCGAACAACCTAAGAGAACTGCTCAGATTGTCACCCAGGTCATTTATATAGATCAGGAAGAGCAGAGGTCCCAGGACACTTCCCTGGGGAACACCTGATATCACTTCAGTTTTACTCGATGAGTTGCCGTCTATTACTACGAACTGCGACCTTCCTGACAGGAAATCACGAATCCAGTCGCACAACTGAGACGATACCCCATAGGCCCACAGCCTGATTAGAAGTCGCTTGTGAGGAATGGTGTCAAAAGCTTTCCGGAAATCCAGAAATACAGAATCAACCTGAGATCCCCTGTCGATAACGGCCATTACTTCGTGCGCATAAAGAGCTAGCTGCGTTGCACAAGAACGATGTTTTCTGAAACCATGCTGATTATGTATCAATAGATCATTCCCTTCGAGGTGATTCATAATATTTGAATACAGTATATGCTCCACGACCCTACTGCAAACCGACGTCAATGATATAGGTCTGTAGTTCGATGGATTACTCCTACTACCCTCCTTAAACACTGGTGCGAGCTGCGCAATTTTCCAATCTGCAGGTACAGAGCTATCGGTGAGCGAGCGGTTGTATATGATTGCTAAGTAGGGAGCTATTGTATCAGCGTAATCTGAAAGGAACCTAATTGGTATACAATCTGGACCTGAAGAATTGCCCGTATCAAGCGATTTGAGTTGCTTCCAAACCCCAAGGTATCTACTTCTAAGAAACTCATGCTAGCAGCTGTTCGTGTTTCAAATTCTGGAATATTCCATTAGTCTTCCCTGGTGAAGGAATTTCGGAAAACTGCATTCAATAACTCCGCTTTAGCGGCACAGTCGTCGGTAACAGTACCATCAGCACTGCGCAGCGAAGGTATTGATTGCGTCTTGCCGTTTGTGTACTTTACATATGACCAGAATTTCATCGGATTTTCTACCAAATTTCGAGACAATGTTTCGTTGTGGAAACTATTAAAGGCATCTCGCATTGAAGTCCGTGCCAAATTTCGCGCGTCTGTAAATTTTAGCCAATCTTCGGGATTTCGCGTTGTTCTGAATTTCGCGTGCTTTTTCCATTGCCTCTGCAACAGCGTTCGGACCTGTTTTGTGTACCGTGGGGGATCAGTTCCATCTCTTACCAATTTATGAGGTATGAATATCTCAATTGCTGTTGCTACTATATCTTTAAATTTGAGCCACATCTCGTCTACATTTGCATAGTCAGTTCGGAAGGAATGGAGATTGTCTCTTAGGAAGGCTTCTAGAGAAACTTGATCCGCTTTTTTAAATAAAATTATTTTGCGTTTGTTTCTGGTGGATTTGGAAGAAACGGTATTGAGCCTAGCTACAACGACCTTGTGGTCGCTAATCCCTGTATCAGTCATGATGCTGTCTATCAGCTCTGGATTGTTTGTGGCTAAGAGATAAAGTGTGTTTTCGCAACCATTTACAATTTGCGTGGGTTCGTGGACTAACTGCTTGAAATAATTTTCGGAGAAAGCATTTACGACAATCTCGGAAAATGTTTTCTGCCTACCATTCAAAAATGTACTGGTAGGGAGCTTCAGCCCTGTACTCACAAACAGTCTGTTAATTGTGGAATTGCTTGCAGGAACCAAGCCGGAAGGATGTGCTTCGTAAACTTTAACTTAGGACAACTGATAGGACTGGCCTCAATAATCAAGCTGCTGGCAGATGATACCACTGCAGTGCAGCCACAGTCTTAGATGTGTGTATTGCGTGCTATCAGCTAACAGTTTTAACATGTATTACATAGTTCAAAACAGTGGAACTATTATTTGTTGTAAACACTACTTGAATAATTAGAGAGGGGTGTGTGTGTGTGTGTGTGTGTGTGTGTGTGTGTGTGTGTGTGTGTGTGTGTGTGTGTGTGCACGCACATGCATATGTTTAGGGCACCCAAAAGCAAGGTTATCAGTGGCCTTGCTAAAATAGTCCAAGACAAATGGGCCAAGAGAGTCAAAAATCGGTCACCAATCCAAAATTGTTTTGAACATCAGTGCATTAGTAGGCATGGGCCTATTGGAGGTAGTATGCCGTTGCCTCCTTCTGACTTTTGCACTGACTCACCCAACCAATTATTCGGGAATCTACAGTTTAACACGAATTCTGAACCATGGTGGATCTAGGCATTTGTCACACGAACAAACATAGCCAGATGTGAAAGAACTGGTTGACTGGGGATCAAACCCTAGAACTTTGGATTTGTAGTCTGGCTCTTTACCACTGAAGCACTGCTCCTCTTAACTTAAAACTAAAAGTGCCTAAAATATAATTTCACTTAAAATTACAATCATTCTCTCTCATTTTCACTCACATTCATTTACTCACTCATACCCAGTTATGAAGACTGTAAAATTTAACTTTGTCAGTGTTAAAATGCGTTATTAAAATCCTAACTGAACTATAGGACAAGGATTAAAAACTCTCAGGTTAGTGTAACTGGCTGACCACTTACAAAAACCCATGATGATGATGAGAAAACCATCCTGAAAACACATTAAAACCTACTCCCTAACAGTATAGGGAAGAAGTCAGACATCTCATGAAATCTTAAAAAGTCTTATCGCATTCATCTCATTTCAGCTGAAATAGATGACAGATCAGCTAGTAAACCAACCTTAAGGTCTTGCTTGGATGTAAAATACGTTCAAGTAAATTGTGGAATACTGAAATCAGTCCATCACAAGCACAGGATATTGGAAGGTCTTCCTGCGAATGTAGGAAGTCATGTATTACTAGACTGTGCACAATATGAAAATGAGTACTTCACTGCACCTCAATGGGCAGAAGGTGGTGTGCCATGGCAGAGTAGCTGATTTTACCAGCCATGACTTATTGTTCATCACTTTCAGGCACTCTTGTTTGCACTGATGCACAACTCTTTACCGCAACAGGAGAGACTGCATTACTGCATATTAAATGGACATCTATTTCATTATCTTTACATATGATTCTAAAAAAAGAGGAGTGTCTTGGATGCTCAGTAGTTTTCACTGAGTGTTTATTTATTTACTACTTGTCATTAGCCAACATTTGTTGAAATAGACAGTTTTGACATTACATTTGATAGTGAATCTAAAATTGGGAAACTATGTACATTCAGATTACATTACATGAGGATAAAGAGTTATTCTCTACATTATAATTCTTTAACATCATAGTTACTCTCTACTACATTCCAATTCCTTAACATCATAGTTACTACATTCTAATTCCTTTACATCATAGTTACTCTCATGTTCTCAAGATTTGGTTACCAAACAAATTTACTGTATTTGAAATAGAGTTGTATACAATTTTGAGGGCACTGGAACAGAGGAGACATTTCCATGTTGAGAAATCCCCCGTCCCCTCCAACTCCTTAAGTGCTCTTAAATCTATTCAGTGAAGGTATCCAGCAGACGAATACATCCAGGAATCCTTTCTCCACTTGCTAAGGCTGGGCAGAAGGGAATTCAGGGAAATGAATAACCAGCTAGCAGCCAAGGAAAGGTATTCCAAATCAGGTGGCTCAGTGTGCTGTCACCTCCAAGCAGAATCATACCTTACCTACATAAAAAAACATATGCCAACAAGATGTGGATGCTGCAGAAAAGCCAGTTCATTGCCCAAGATACCCATGATTTGGAACTCAGAAAAAGACAACTGAGCAGCAGTATCACTAAGGACAGAGAGAAGATTATGAATAGCAGATATCAAAGGGTGACAAGAGTAATATCAATCAGTAACCTGGAGACTGTACACTGAGTCAACAGAAATTAACACGCAGTTGAGGGAGTCTGTTTAATCAAATGCAGGGCTCTTCTAATGGCTATCAGTTACACTGCAAAAGCACTACACATTCCTAGGAGCAAATGATGTTCCTCATGGCAGGGATGTTAAGGCCTATCCCATCATATCCATGGGTTTAGAGTAATCAGTGTCAACGACAGTAGCACCCTGACACTCCTGAAGATCTGAGAAGAACATATGCCAAAAGATCCACTGAAACTTTAGACCCTTGAAAGAGAATAGTCCCAATTCACAGTCTGGGTACTAACCAAGGAGGGTGGAAGAGAGGGCGCAGATGAGGGAAAACATGGGGAGCACATTCTAAGGGGGTTAGGTAGATGTTCCGGCACAAGGCCTCGAGGCGCATTCCAACTGGTAATCCCAACTGAGGGCAAGTATCATGAGACTTTTCCCTTTCATGCAAAAATAATTTGAAAAGCTGTATGATTACTAAATTGTTAGATGGTGATTGTATAAGTGAGCAAGAGCTGGTACTGTTGAAAGTGATCAAGGAAAAGCACTGGTTCAGAAAGAAGACTGACATGAGACTAGTCTGGAAGGTGGCAGTGGCCAGTCTTACTCCAGGATGATGGACTGAGTTCAATAATTTCAGAGCAGAATGTGCTGCCAAGCCATGAACCTGGAAACCAAAGTCCAATCAGGATGAGACCAGGGCACAGTAAATATTGTGTAGACTACAGCACCCCCACTTCAAGGGGTGTGGGCCAGAAGCAGAGGGCCTTAAGATTTTACATCAGCTAGTCTTTAGTTGATGAATGTGAGGCAGCCATGACAACTTTTTTTTTTTATCAACGATGAGTTCCAAAGGTCGGAACTGTGCAACACCATAGAAGCACTGTACAGTTCTAGGCCAAGATGGACAGTGGTATGATGAATGAAATGCGCAACTCACATTTTCATGGGTGAGTTGGAAGCTATGGGAAAGTGTACAAGTGGACATCCTTTGGACGGCGGCCTGGAACTGGCATTCAGCAAAGGCTGCAGATTGGGAGCTATACCAAATGAAAAAGTCATCAAGATACAGTGCAGGGGCGACCACTGGCCCGATTAGGACACTAGCCCATGGATGTTGATTAGGAAGAGTGCAACACACACAACTGAGCCCTGCAGGATGCTGTTCTCTTGGGCTTGTGGGGAGCTAAGTGATGCACCAACCCCAACCTGAAACAAAAAACTCAATAAAAACTGAATATAAGAATTGGTAGCAAGCCTTGAAAGCCCCAGTCACGAAGGATGAGTAAAATGTGATAGTGCCACGCAGTGTCATATGCCATATGTAGGTAGAAAAAGGATCACAATTAGGTGTTGTTCTTCAGAAAAAACCTGTAGATTGCTGTTTCCAACCTAACCAAGTGGTTGATTGTGGACCGTCCCTCCAGTAAACCACATTGACAGGCCTCACAATTCGAGAACCTAGCATAATCGTTAGGTTACTATCCTTTGAAGAGCACTTTGGTGAGGCTAATTAGTCACTAGCTGTCAATGGATATACCTGGTGTCAGGCTTTGGGTAATGATACTATCTCATCACTGCAAAGGGAAAACATCTTCTAGCCAGATACAGTTGAAAACCCTGAGTAGGTGATGTCTCTTAGAAACATTTTGATGTTGGTTCATCTGCTTAGGAATTGCATAAGGGTCTGGGCCTTCTAATGTGATGAATCAGAAGCCTGAAGCAGTTCCCAACCACTGAGAGGCTCATTAATTTGGCGGAACAGTGGAAGGGGGTAGGAGGGGGGGGGGGGGGGGGGAGCTAAATTGTATAGATATCTTCAACGTGTCTTTCATGTATTTGAAAGGTAGATGGATAAGACGAGGATGCTGACACTGCCGCAAAGTGGTCATAAGGTTTTCAACAATAACTAACGCATCAGTAGAAACACCACCACGCAAGAAGAGACCCGAAACAATGGTTTGATCGTTGGTGGCCCACACCTGGTGAAGGGCATATGTTGATGAGGAGATGTAGCACTCATACCATGCCCTTCTTACTATGTTTAATTAGATACTGAGAGCATTAGCATGGGGCTGCTTAAAAGTGATGAGCATGATTCATGAAAGCTGTTGCTTGGGATGTTGCAGGACCCTTCGATGGCCCTGAATAGTTGTTGGAATGTCTTTGGTGCACCATGGCATTGGTTGGTGGCAGAAGATGCCTACAGAAAGGGAAACAGCAGTTCCTTGCTTGTGATCGGATCAGAGACGTCTCCCACAACCTCACTGATGCAGTCTGATAGAGAGGGGACGACGATGACATCAGAGGTATACAACTGCCAGTTGGCCCATCGAAAAGCCCACTGTTGCAATTATTGGTCTGTCAGCTGATGACAAGAAAATGGCAGGATCACTGGAAAGTAGGGACGTCATGTAGTGGCTATTCCAGTGAAGCCAAGAGATTGGAGGGTGGGATATCGAAAGGTCAATAGCCATGTGCGACACTAAAGTAGATAGGAGCACTGACATTGAGAAAAGAGAATTTGAGATTGGAAAGCAGATGGTTAATCAAAAAGCCCCTATCGGATAACATGGTACTTCTCCATAGGAGATGTGCATACTGAAATTCCAAATAAAAGAAAATGGGAGGGGGGGAGTGACTTGTTGGATTAAGGTGGCCATCTCAAGGTATGGAAGCATGTTGCCTGTGGGTAAACAAATGTTCCAAATGATAGTGATCACTGGGGCCATTCACACTCCTACTGCTATTGCTTCCACTGTAGTATGGATCATATCTGTGAGAACCAATGTACAGACACTTCCAAATGGTATTTCAAGGCCAGTGCTGTACTACCAGAATTCACAGGAAACTCTTAAGGCTTGAGAATGGTCATCAGTAAAGTGTGTTTCTTGAAGAGCAACACAGATCATAGAAAAAAAGGAAATTAGTTATTCTGGCAGGTAATGGTAACACCCATTTCATTTTCATGGTGTGATCAGGGTGAGGGTGACCTATTAATATGTGATGGCACCAGGAGGATAGATCGAGCTCCAGGTTCACTATCTGTCACTGCTGGAGGAGGAATAACATCAACAAACACTGGTTCACAGTCTGATAGCATGGCGGAACTAGTGTCTCCAAGGTCACAAGAGTAGCCTTCTCTTGAGATTTATTCCTTTTTTCTTTCACTACTTTTAGTAGTCGAGAATCTTGTGAGGGCTTGTTCCTTGTTGTCTTAGGATCCAAAGAGGAGTGGGCAGACATTAGACCCATGGCTATTTCTGCCAGTGGCTAGTGTTAGGTCATTGGTCCAAGAACTTCCAGGAAGGTGGTTCCCAAACAAAATGCCCTGACACTTGTAGATGCTGTAGGAGGATGCTGTTTCTCCAGTCCAGTGTGGGGAGCTGAGGCTTCCACAGATGGTGCTGCAGACACCATGAGATGTGAGGACCTATCACCTCTTTGAACTAATTTAGTTGCACAACTACAGGAGATAGACATTGAGGGGATAAATATGCCAGATACTGCCAATGACCTGGCCTTTGTAGTGGCAACGGTCAGTATCAGTGAGACAGAATATAAATGATCACATTTTTCTGAGCTTTGAAATGAGAGGTGACTGAATATCTTCAGTTCCTGAATTTTGCATTCTTTATTTAGGGCAGTATACTTTGGACATCAGGGAGGTTAGTCATTTCTGCAATTGACACAGACAGGTGGCAGCACACACAGCGAGTTTTCGCATAGTGCTCGACCATACACTCCATAAATTAGGTCATATGCACACCGGGAAGACGTATTCTTAAAGTGTTGGCATCTCAAGCACCACATCAGGGATGGGAAATAAGGGATCACTTCATAGTGATAATATGATGATTTCGATCTTCTCCCGAAGTGAATCCCCCTCAAAAGCATGGATGAATGTGCCAGTGTCTACTTTGTTATCTGGTGAGCCTCCATGTATGTGACATATGAAGTTGATACTATGCTTCTGCAAGTGTTCCCATAGTTCTTCATTCTTCTGCAGCATTAAGTTTAAGTGAAAAATTACACCATGCACCACGTTTAGACTCCTGCGGAGTGTTACTGTAACAGGTACACTACCAAGATTTTTACAAGAGTGTAATGCCCAGGACTGGGCAGGATTCACTGTTTTAATTAAGATGGAACCACTTTGTTATTTACTAAGGGAAGAGATTTTCCCAAACACATTTTCAAAATTCCCCTCAAAGAACATTGGGCTTAGAGAGAGAGAGAGAGAGAGAGAGAGAGAGAGGGGGGGGGGGGGGGACACCCTTCATCTGTCCGAGCGGAAACTGGGAACTACGAGGAGTAAGTTTCTGCAAGTTGTTTGATTTTGCTTTCCTTTCCTGGTGCGGCCAGAAAGGGAAAGTTATTAGAATCATAACAAGCAGCAATGAAGAATTCTAGTCTGTCTGAAGAGGCTACTGGAGCCTCATGGCGACTGATTGATACCTTAGATTTTTTTACGGTGCCAAATATCTCACCATAATACCAATTACTCTGACAAGGGCTCTTTCCATAGGTGCCACCCAGCCAGAGCAATGGCCATCTGGCTTGATGACCTTTGCCTTGAGTCCCGCTGCCTCCCAATGGACAGGCACCTACTCTTCCATTTGCTTGGGGAGGTAAAAGCTCATGCACAAATAGTGTGTTCCCTGCAATTTCAAGGAGCTACCACCATACGGGTACCTGACAACCTCCCACATGGACTGCCTAGCATGCCATGCATTGTATGACATTCCCTGCATAGCCTGCATGTCTGTGAATTTATTTTTCTTTTCTTTTTTGGAAAAAGGAGGGTGTCAAACCCAGAAGTTGTGATCAAACATATGTTAAATGAAACAGGTAGTGTAAAATAATGAGACAAAGTGGGAAAAGCCATAACAGTCATCCTACAAGCAAGCTCATTTGTCATCAGGGGATATGTCCTAGAGATAAAGTCTGGATTGGATTGGATTGGATTTGATTGATATGGGGGAAGAGACCAAACAGCGAGGCCATCGGTCTCATTGGATTAGGGTAGGATGGGGAAGGAAGTCGGCCTTGCCCTGTCAAAGAACCATCCTGGCATTTGCCTGGAACAATTTTAGTGAAATCACAGAAAACCTAAATCAGGATTCCAGATGTGGGATTGAACCATCGTCCTCCCGAATACGAGTCCAGTGTGGATAAAGTCTGAGGAAAGGTACAGTGGGAGAGTAGAATGCATCACAGGAAAGGTGAAGTATTGCAACGACTTGGGGCCTCAGGCTTCTCACACACATGTCCACAAAAGAGTTGTGAGCTCTCTGGGGGTGGCAGTTATCCTTCTCAGACGTTATATAGCAAATATGGTACATCCAAATTTTATTTTTTTTCTGGCTTCTGGAAGTGGTAGCACGTCTCCAATAAATAAAGGTAATTTCTGTTTGTTTCTAGTAATTTTTGCATTTAGAACATGCTGCAATATGCCAATATACTCTACATCAGGCATGGGCAACCTTCAACGATCTGTGGGGCTGATTCACATACGCTATGTGATAAAAGTATAAGGACACCTGGCAGAAAATGATTTACAAGTTCGTGGCACTCTCCATCAGTAATGCTGGAATTCAATATTGTGTTGGCCTACTCTTTGCCTGGATGATAGCTTCCACTCTCGCAAACATACATTCGATCAGGTGCTGGAAGGTTTCTTGGGGAATAGCAGACCTTTCTTCACGGAGTGCTGCACTGAGTAGAGGTATTGATGTTGGCCAGTGAGGCCTGACATGAAGTCAGCATTCCAAAACATCCCAAAGGTGTTCTATAGGATTCAGGTCAGGACTGTGTGCAGGCCAGTCCATTACAGGGATGTTGTTATTGTATAGCCACATTCTGCTCTCTCACGATGTCCAATGACTACTGAGGTCGCTGGTATGGAGTACCTAGCAGCAGGTGGCAGCACAATGCACCTACCGTAATATGAAAAAAGTGTGTTTTTTGGGGTGTCCGGATACTTTTGATCACACAGTGTACATATAAGGGGCGATCAAAAAGAAACATACTGGAGGCATAATTACAGAAACCAGTATCTGTATGTTAGAAGTATTGACCCTGGCTGTTGAGACCCTTGTCCGACTGTGACACAAGGCAGTGAATCGCTGTCTCATAAAATTCCCAGGACTGCGATGTTAACCAGTTCCGCACGTACAGCTGGACGTTGTCGTTTGAGGTGAATTGTTTGCCCTCTCAGAGCCTTTTTAAGGGGACCAAAAATGGCATAATCACAGTGGGAGAGGTCCGGACTGTATGGAGGGTGGCCGAGAAATTTCCATTTCAATTTTTGTAGGAGTTCCACGACTTTGTTGGCCATATCAGGCTTTGCATTGTCGTGGAGCAGAATGACCCCCACTGGTGAGAGTTTATCGCTTAGTGAAGGGTGGTCAAGGTTTGTGAGTAACGCTGGGCATACACTGTTGTCCCACCGGAAGTGAATCAGAAGGGGGCCATCTTGGTCAAAGAAGAAAATCAGCGTAACTTTTCCTGCACTCGTGTGGATGGCTTGGCTTTTTTTGGTGGTGGTGACCCTGGATGCTTCCACTGGAGACTTTTGTCATTTTGATTCTGGTTCGAAGTGATGACACCATGACTCATCTCCAGCCACCACTTGTGCCAGGAAAGCATTCCCTTCCTGAGCATAGAGCTGCAGATGAGCAAGACAGTGGGCCATTCGACATGCTTCCTGGTGTGGTTGAAGACTGCGTGACACCCATTGGGCACACACTTTGCACATGTGCAGCTGTTCCTTCATGATGGTGTGAACACTTCCAACACTCAATACGACCATGGCGGCTATGTCTTCCACTGTCACTCAGCGGTCCTGCGTAATGGGTGCATCCACCAGCTGGACGATGTCATCGGTAATGCAGTGTGGTGCTCCAGACTGTGCATCATCGGCTAACGACACCCATCCTTCCCTGAAATGCTTGTGCCATGATTTGAGCCTTGCAAGGGACATGCAGTGTTCGCTGTACACTTGTGACATCTGTCGATGAAAGTCTGTTCCTCCTGCTCCTTCCACTGTCAGAAAACGAACAACACCTCTTTGCTCTTCTGTTGACATCTCCATGTTACTGTTTGCAATATGACTGGCAGCACTTGACAATTGATGTATGTTGCTGCTAGCTCTGTATAGTCACGTGATGTGCACGCATGTCCTCTATCAATGGGTTGTTAACTACCATCCTCTGACAGTTAAAGACTATCATTCAACAAAGTCACACTGAATTTGTACACACTTGTGCCATTATTGAACCCAGGCATCAAAACCAGTTTGGAAAAATTTAGGGTTTTGATTACTGACCTAAAATTTTAAAGTTGTTTTAATTTCAACCAATTCATTGATTCTGTCACCACACACCAAGTAGGTTGTCTTTCACATGTCCAAACAGGTAGAAGTCAGACAGGGCCAAATCAGGGCTGCAATGTGTATGAGGCAGCACAGAGCAGACCATTTTTGCAACTGCTTAGGTTATGAAAAATTATATGTGAGGGCGTGCATTATTATCCCCTTCAGTTATGTAATTGTAGTTACATAGAGTCCATTGCTGATTGTGAGCTCTAAAAACAACTATGTCCCTGAATCACCTCAGCAGCACATCATTTATTGGCATCTGTGACAGATGCTATTATCATCTGGCTGCTGCATGGTTCATTTGCAACATCCATTTCTCCATTACAAAACTTCTTCACCCTACACCGCTCTTTGCTGATGCCCATTACAGCGTCTTCATGGATGAGGGTAAAACAGCTTTAAAATCAGGGGCCAAGAAGCAACACTATTAGTTTTTCCAAATTCGTTTTGACGCATATATTCAACAACAGTGCAAATGAGTACAAATGCTGTCTTATGTAGAGGACAGTTAAGGTAATGACGTGTACTAATTCTGCTGTTGTATGGTCATTATTAAATTTTTTTATGCCATATAAGGCATTAATTTTGATTGACCTTCACATGACTGCAGTTGGAGGAGTCCTGTCTTAATATAAATCAGGATGTTTGGTGAGGCAAACACTGGAATAAAGGCATCAATCTCTTCAAGTTCGCCATTGATGCATGTCGTCATATTTCATGCATCTGTTACTTCCTGATGACACCATTTTATCAGCAATTCCTTCTTCTCTAAATTCATAATAGAATGACAGGAGCGCATACTTTTGCTTCAAGGAATTATGCTTTGACCTGTGCCACGACCATCAATAATTGTGTCATGCCTTAAATGATACCTTTGCTCAAGTGAGGCGGAAGTGGTCTGGGTCAGCAAAACAGGGGTGGTGGCCCTCAATTGCTTCCTAGCAGGCTCAGAGCAAGGACAGAGGCAGGCTGGGCATGGCATGACTTACCTTAAGCGGTAGTTGGGTGGTTTAAACTTAAGTGGGAATTAAAGAAATCCTTTAGCCTTGTAATTACTAAATGCTTTGTATTTCTTACATTTATATTGGCCTTTTCTATTAAGATGTATGTACTTTAAAGGATATTGTACTGTGTGTTGTAGAAGCAGGAGCTCCCAGTTCTTTCAGACAGCCCGTGTGTTTTATGGTGTTCTGAAATTTTCCAGTGATGTCAGACTAGTACCTCTGGGCAACCATTTACTTATTTGTAACATTTAGTTCACATTTTACTGTTGTGATTAATTAATTTGATTAGGTCAATTGATAATTCAAAAGCTGCAAAATTTCTGAAATTTTAAGAATTTTCTGTATTTCCTGCTTAACTTCACTTTATCTGTGGGGTTTTTATTTTTTTTTTGTAAGAAAATAAAAGAAGGGGCACAAAGAATGCTAGTCATTTGTCTGGGTTTTAAAGTTGCTTCCTTAATTGGTTAAAATTAATATTTAGATTTGCTTAGTCATTTTCTTAATTAAATCAACTTTAAGGCAATATGAAAATTGTGATGGTGTCAATAAATGTTTACATGCATAATCATTACCAATGATATTCAGTCCCTTAAGACACGGTTCTTCCTTCCAAATCAAACAAAATGCAAGTAGTGTGTTGTGATATGATAGCAAAGCATCGTTAACTTTGGAGATAGTGACTGATTGGAGCTTGTATCGAATATGGTGCTGCCTAGAGTTTATGGTATTTTGTACCGAGTAATTTGATCTGCTGGAATCTATTTGCACTGACCTGTGTCAGGTATAGTCTGTGGACCAATGGAGAAAGGTTATTTGAATCTGTTACCTAAAGAGGGGCCAGCTGAGGTGCGAGTTAAAGATCCATGGAGAACTAGAAGAAGAGGATGTGACAGAACTGGCGACATGGCTGTGTACAGTACTAGGGAGCCCAGGGCAGTTTAACGCAGCTGTTGTTGGTCAAGCGAATGCAGTCATCGAGCACCGCACAGTTTTTCTGAGAGATACTGACAAATATTTACTCTTTTTGGAAGGTAGTCAATCTTCGTGTGTGCATGTGTACTATGTCCAAGTCCAGATCACACACTGGTTCAGTCAGATAAGTAATTTATATCTGATGGTTGCTGAGCCTAAACAGAAGTCAGAAGTTAGTAAGTTGAAGGCACAAATGATGCAATTACAGATGACATTAAGCACATTAGGATGGGATGAAAGCACCAAGAAAAGTGAGAATGAACATTTTGTCTTAGCAAATAATGCTAGCACCTGTAATAATGTGGGAAGTTAAAATGTGATTAATTCTTGTAATTTTGCTAAACTGCCAATCCCTCTCTTAAATGTGTTGTGCAGAATGGAGTATCTTGCTACAGATACCTTGCAACAATTGGTGAACTTTTTGTTGTTTTCTGTTGACTTAGAAAAACAGGTAAATGTATTTCATGTAGGTTGGGAGGCTGTTTTCCAATTAATTTACTCCTAGCTATAAAGGTGGGAGATATATTGGTACAAGAGGGGTTTTTGTGTGATTTGCATTCCTGGGTCTTAAAATAGAGGCTGTTAGTGAGAATAAAAGTGAGCCAATTAACAAATACTTTTTTCGGGTTCAGCGGTCAGATGAGAAATTGGGGAGTACATGCCAGTACAAGAGGTGCACACTGCTGCTCTTGCCTTTGAAGTGCAATTGTTGGAAGTGGAAAAATCAGAAAGATCTATCACACATAGTGTTTGCACAAAAGCTGCTAACCTTTGGTGAATTAGATCAGTTAATCGCCAACGTTGTTGGTATTAAGCAAGCAGACTTCAGTCGGGGGCATGAACAGACACCCGTTAATGTGAACGGTGAGGACACCACGTTAAGCGATCCGCCAGGAAGTGTTATTTCTAATACCAACATCTACATCTATATTCTGCAAACCACTGTGAGGTATATGGAAGAGGGGACATCCCACTGTAGCAGTTACTTGGATTTCTTCCTGTTCCATTCACATATGGAGCACGGGAAGGAGGATTGTTTGAATGCCTCTGTGCATGCAGTACAGTAAATATTCTACTCTTATCCTCATAATCCCTATGTGAGCGATATATAGGGAGGTTGAGGTATATTCCTAGAGTAATCATTTAAAGCTGGATCTTGAAAATTTGTTAACAAACTTTCTCGGCATAGGTTACATCTATCTTCAAGAGTCTTCCAGTTCAGTTCCTTCAGTATATCTGTGGCACTCTCCCACAGATTAAACAAACATGTGACCACTTGTGCTGCCCTTATCTGTATACTTTCATTATCCCCTGTTAGTCCTATCTGGTACAGGTCTCACAGACTTGAGCAATATTTTAGAACTGGTCAAAGTGATTTGTAAGCAGACTCCTAGTAGACTGATCACACTTTCCCAGTATTCTACCAACAACCTGACATCTATCATTTGATTTACCCTTGACTGAACCTATGTGATCATCGTATTTCATATCCCTACCAAGTGCTACACCCAGATATTTGTATGAGTTGGCCAATTCCAACAGTAACTCATTGATGTCAAACATAGGATAACATGTTTTTTTCATTTTGTGAAGAGCATAATTTTACATTTCTGAACATTTAGAGCCAGTTGCCGATCTCTGCACCATGTTGAAATCTTATCAAGATCTGACTGAATATCTGTTCATTGTTTTTCCAATATACTACATTATAGATAATGGCATCATCTGCAAAAAGCCTGATTTTACTATTAATATTGTCTACAAGGTCATTAATATACAACATGAACAGCAAGGGTCTTAACACACTTCCCTGGAGTACACACAATTTACTTCTGATGATTGCAACTGTCCATCCAAGATAATATGCTGTGTTCTTCCTACCAAAAAGTCCTCAATTCAGTCACAAATTTCACTTGACACCCCTTATGATCCTACTTTTGACAACAAGCTTAGGTGTGGTACTGGGTCAAATACTTTTTGAAAATCAAGAAATACTTCATCTGCCTGGTTGCTTTCATCCAAAGCTTTCAGTACATCATATGAGAAAAGTGTGTTTTCGAAATCCATGCTGCTTGGCATCGAGGAAGTCATTCTGTTCAAGATAACTCATTATGTTTGAGCTCAGAATATGTTCTACGAGTTTACAACAAACCAATGTCAAGGATATAGGATGGTACTTTTATCAATCACTTCAACTATAATTCTTGTAGACAGGTGTGACCTGTGCCATTTTCCAAGAACTGTGCACGGTTTTTGTTCGAGGAATCTACGATAGACTATAGTTAGAAGAGGGACTAACTCAGCCGCATAGTAAGTATAGAATACAACAGAGATTCCAACGGTCTGGAGCTTTGTTCAATTTCAATGATTTCACTGGTTCTCAACATCACTGACATCAGTTCTTATTTCATTCATCTTTTCAGTGGTATGAGGATCAAATTGAGGCAATTCTCCTGGGTTTTTCATTGTAAAGGAATATTTGAAAACGGAGTTAAGGATTTCAGATTTTACTCTGCTACCCTCAATTTCAGTTCCTGTCTCATTCACTAGGGACTGGACACTAACTTTGCTGCCACTAACAGCATTTACACACTAAGGGTATCATTACCAGTGCAGAGCACCGACATCTTACATGCCAGTGTCATCCTGGAGCAAAATAGCAGTTGAATAGCTGCCGCCAGAAGATGCGACGTGTTAGTGGTGTTCTGCCCCAGACTTGTAACAAAGTTAGGGCCGTAACTATGAATTCCTTTCACCAGGTATGAGCTAGCCTTAACAATGAACCAGCGTGTGCCCTCTTGGACTATGGTCGTAGAATTTCTTTATTGAATTATCAGTGGTGCCTCAGGTATCAAAGTATTTGCCAATTTTCTAAGGGGAAGCCAAATACTCAGACTTGTAAACCGTAAATGGTCATTACCTTTAGTTGGGCCACTGCTACCGCCACCCCCCCTCTTTTTTTTTTTTTTTTTTTTTTTTTAGCACTGGAAATTTTTCATGGTCTTTAGAAGTTCTTGTGATGAAGAGGTTGTGTATTAATTTAATACTGGGCTGTGATTTTATGAACAGTGCAGGGTTAATTTTGGATTGTTCTCAAGGGGAGTATTGCTTTAAATTTAATCCCATCTTTTAAGTTCCATTTTTGTCAGCATGTTAGAGATTTGGGTGCGGTACTGTAGCCAGTGTGTCCATAACATTTGATTTGGATCATTTACCGTTGGAGGACACCCAAGACTAGTTGAGGCCTTAGAAGAATTTCCACATGTGTTCAAAGATCCGATGGGAGTTACCAAAAAGACTGAGTACCATATTCAGTTATCGGATCAAATCCCAGTTAGGCAGGTCCTCTGTAGATTATCTCCTCCCAAGATGAAAGTCTTGCAGCAATCAGTGGAGGGTACGTTGAAAGACAGGGTGGTACGACCTTCTACATCTCCATATGCTTCACTGATTGTTCTGGCAGCTAAAGCTATTGACGGTGGGTTTTGGCCTTTAGTGAGTTGAACAGTAAAGTTGTTTTTGAGTCTTTTCCCCTCTTATATCTCCATAACTGCTTTTACATGGTCTGCCAGAGCCCACTATTTCACTAAGTTGGATCTTAATCAGGCCTACTACTAGATTCATTTAGCACAGCACTCTAAGCCCTGATGGCCTTTTCCACCAACTATGAATGAACAAGGTACCCTTTGGTCTATCCACTGGTGCAGTCCAGACAACCTGATCCTCTTTTGGAAGACATGAAGTTTAAATTCATCTACAATTATCTTGATGATATGGTCATTTATAGCAGAACTTTTCAAAACACTTTGAGCATATTAAGCAGGTCTTGCAACTGTTGAGGGAAGCACGGCTGTCTGTAAAGCCTTCACAGGTTAATCTAGCGTGAATGGAAATTTTCTTTTTGGGGCATCTTGTCTCCACCAAGGGAGTCTGCCTACATCAGAATTGGACTCGGGCTATCCACAAACTTCGATCCCCGCAGACCAAGAAAGGAATAGCTAGGTTCATAGGAATGGTGAATTTTTTTTAATAAGTTTGTATTCCAGTTTGCAAATCTTGTTAACCCTTTAAATCAGTTGTGTAAAAAAAAGGCAAACTGTTTAAATGGAGCGAAAGCCAGCAGGCCATTTTTGATGCTCTGGAAGTCACCTTGATCAATGCTCTCAAATTAGCAGTTCCTGATTTTGAACAGGGCTCACCATGCAGACCTAGACTTCTAACTCAGGAGAGGCTGCCATCTTGTTATGAGAAAAGAATGGTGAGCACAGACTTGTTGCATACGAATCCTGGCATTTGCTTCCAGATAAAGCCGCTATTCTCCCTATGAGTTAGAAACCCTTGTGTTCTTATCTGCCCCTGAAAGGCTTAGATTTTATTTGGAGCACAGGGTTTTCTGTCTTGAGACCAACAATCAAGTTCTCGGTTGGGTCCTGGTGTGCCCTTAGGAGACCAGTAGAATAGTGCACTGGGCAGTAGAGGCTTCAGCCTTTAAATCTAGCCTTAAATACACTCCTGGAAATGGAAAAAAGAACACATTGACACCGGTGTGTCAGACCCACCATACTTGCTCCGGACACTGCGAGAGGGCTGTACAAGCAATGATCACACGCACGGCACAGCAGACACACCAGGAACCGCGGTGTTGGCCGTCGAATGGCGCTAGCTGCGCAGCATTTGTGCACCGCCGCCGTCTGTGTCAGCCAGTTTGCCGTGGCATACGGAGCTCCATCGCAGTCTTTAACACTGGTAGCATGCCGCGACAGCGTGGACGTGAACCGTATGTGCAGTTGACGGACTTTGAGCGAGGGCGTATAGTGGGCATGCGGGAGGCCGGGTGGACGTACCGCCGAATTGCTCAACACGTGTGGCGTGAGGTCTCCACAGTACATCGATGTTGTCGCCAGTGGTCGGCGGAAGGTGCACGTGCCCGTCGACCTGGGACCGGACCGCAGCGACTCACGGATGCACGCCAAGACCGTAGGATCCTACGCAGTGCCGTAGGGGACCGCACCGCCACTTCCCAGCAAATTAGGGACACTGTTGCTCCTGGGGTATCGGCGAGGACCATTCGCAACCGTCTCCATGAAGCTGGGCTACGGTCCCGCACACCGTTAGGCCGTCTTTCGCTCACGCCCCAACATCGTGCAGCCCGCCTCCAGTGGTGTCGCGACAGGCGTGAATGGAGGGACGAATGGAGACGTGTCGTCTTCAGCGATGAGAGTCGCTTCTGCCTTGGTGCCAATGATGGTCGTATGCGTGTTTGGCGCCGTGCAGGTGAGCGCCACAATCAGGACTGCATACGACCGAGGCACACAGGGCCAACACCCGGCATCATGGTGTGGGGAGCGATCTCCTACACTGGCCGTACACCACTGGTGATCGTCGAGGGGACACTGAATAGTGCACGGTACATCCAAACCGTCATCGAACCCATCGTTCTACCATTCCTAGACCGGCAAGGGAACTTGCTGTTCCAACAGGACAATGCACGTCCGCATGTATCCCGTGCCACCCAACGTGCTCTAGAAGGTGTAAGTCAACTACCCTGGCCAGCAAGATCTCCGGATCTGTCCCCCATTGAGCATGTTTGGGACTGGATGAAGCGTCGTCTCACGCGGTCTGCACGTCCAGCACGAACGCTGGTCCAACTGAGGCGCCAGGTGGAAATGGCATGGCAAGCCGTTCCACAGGACTACATCCAGCATCTCTATGATCGTCTCCATGGGAGAATAGCAGCCTGCATTGCTGCGAAAGGTGGATATACACTGTACTAGTGCCGACATTGTGCATGCTCTGTTGCCTGTGTCTATGTGCCTGTGGTTCTGTCAGTGTGATCATGTGATGTATCTGACCCCAGGAATGTGTCAATAAAGTTTCCCCTTCCTGGGACAATGAATTCACGGTGTTCTTATTTCAATTTCCAGGAGTGTATAAAAGGGAACCAAAAATAATGTTGCAGACAAATTGAATAGGATGTTTGAGGTAGAAGAGGATGAACTTCATCCACCAGAAGTTACTACGCTTGACGAGTTCGCGTGTGCCATACTAACCGAGGTCCCGACATTATTTGATGGCATCAAGGAACAGGAGTGTGATGACCACTTAGGTATCACTTAGTCACGAGCGAGCAGGTGAAGGGCTATGAGCTTCAGAAAGGGATTCTCTGCTACCATATATCCTGAGACAGTGAATTGAAATTTGTACTCCTGATGTCTTGAACCTAGCAGTGTATCGGTATTGCCACAACTCCAGACCACTCGTTCAGGTAAAGCAGGTCCTGACTTGGCCCTAGTTCTATAAGGATGTAAGAAGAATAGTGAGACAGTGTCAAGCCTGCATGGTTGAAAAGCCTAATTCTGAGGGTTGTAAAGCATACCTTCAGTCAGTCCACCAAGTGTACCGGTATGAAATGAGCTTTAAGATACAAATGTGTCGGTAGGGAACATTTGTTGTGAACGAGCCTTAAGTTTTTTTTTGTTTGGTTGGCATGACATCTGTCAAAGATATTTAATATACATCAAGTCATGGAACAAATGACAACATATGTTTTCACCATGTTAACAATGTCGAATTTTGTACCAGAAAGTGATGATTTGCAGAAAGCATTAATTTTTTGTTTTCATTTGAAAAAAAGTGCTGCAGAGTCGCATCCAATGCTTGTCGAGGCACATGGTGATGATGCTCTATCAGAAGCAACACGCAAAAGATGGTTTCAATGGTTCAGAAATAATGATTTTGATGTAAGAAATGAAGAACATGGAAGACCACCAAAAAAGTTCGAAGACGCCAAATTGCAAGTAATATTGGATGAAAATGATACTTTGAGTCAGAAGCAAATGGCAGCAATGCTAAATATTGCACAACAAACAATTCCTGACCATTTGAAAGCTATGAGAAAGATCCAAAATTGTGGAAAATGGGTGCCACATGAATTGAATGAAAGACAGATGGAAAACCGAAAAACCATTTGTCAAATTTTGCTTTAAGGACATGAAAGAAAATCAATTTTGCATCGAATTGTTACTGGTGATGAAAAATGGATTTATTTTAAGAATCCTAAACAGGAAAAGTCATGGGTTAATCCGGGACAACCATCAATATCGACTGCAAAACCAGATTGATTCGGCAAGAAGACAATGCTCTGTGTTTGGTGGGGTCAGAAAGGTGTGGTGTATCACGAGCTTCTAAAATCCGGTTAAACTGTGAATACTAATCGCTACAGACAACAAATGATCAATTTGAACTATGCATTGATCGAAAAAAGACCAGAATGGGCCAGAAGACATGGCAAAGTATTTTTTTTACATGACAATGCACCTGCACACAAAGCAAAATTGGTTCAGGATACAATCAAAACACTTGGCTGGGAGCTGCTACCCCACGCACTGTATTCACAAGAATTGGCCCCTTCCGACTACCATTTGTTTTCATCAATGGGACACGCATTGGCTGAGGAACACTGATTCCTACGAAGAAGTCGAAAACTGGGTGTCTGATTGGTTTGCTTCAAAATACGAACATTTTTATTGGCGTGGTGTCCACAAATTGCCATAAAGGTGGTCAAAATGTATAGAAAGCAATGGTAAGTGCTTTGAATAAAATGTTTTTACTTTTCAATTCAAAATTAGTGTTTAATTTTCAAAAAAAAAAAAAAAAAAAACAATGCTCATTTCATACTGGTACACAGCTCCACCATGGTTTTTTGCTGTCCATTGTGCATTCCTAGCACCTGCGTCCATTACAGCGGCTGCCCAGTTCAGTCCACACTTGTGTGTCTGCACATCGTCACAGCCTCTGATTATTTGGTGAGCAGATTTTAACCTACTGTTTGGTGATTTGCAGATTGTTTAGATTTCTCAAAATTTTGGGAAACATGTGATAAGTGCCTGCCCATCAATTTTCTGCGGTTTGGAGTGTTTTTTTTTTTTTTTTTTTTTTTTTTTTTTTTTTTTTTTTTTTTTTTTTTTTTTTTGCCTGGTGTTATCTAGTGTTGTGTTGAAATTGACTGTTGAAGCCTGTTACTCTGCTCTGCCTCATGTTAGATAAGCTTGAATAATTTGGTCTTGAGGAACCTTTAAATAGTAAAAGGTGCTATGTTAGTAAGTTGTCCTCACTGATTATGTTGGGTCCGGTGACTGCTGAACTGTTTCTTCTCGCTGGGGCCCAACTGACATTTTGCTCCAATAAGTTATTTTCATTAATGGTTTTTAAAATACTTCCTTTGTGTGTGATGGATTAGAAGGCTTTTGTCATTTTGTGGGAAATGGTTTAGTTCTTTGGGCCCAGTGCTAAGCAAATTTTAAAGAGGCTATTGGCTTGTGCCACTTACCTTAAGTTGTAGTTGTTGTGGTTTCAACTTAACTGGGAATTAAAGAAATCCTTTACCCCTGTAATTAGTATATGCTTTGTACTTCTTACATTTCCCTTGGCCTTTTATATTAAGGCATATGTGCTTTAAAGGATATTTTACTGTGTGTTGTACAAGCAAGAGCTCCCAATTCTTCCAGGTTGCCTGTGTAGTAAGGCGTCCAGAAATTTTCTGGTGACATCAGACTGGTACCTCTAGTCCCAAGCATTTTCTTATTTGTGACATTTATTTCACATTTTGCTGCTGTGATTCAAATTTTCATGTTTCTTGTAAATTTTGTGACAAATGAATTTGATTAGGTCAACTGATATTTCAAAGGTTAGATAATTTCTGTTTAACTTGTGAAAAATTAAAAGGTTGTAAAACTTCTGTTTAACTTGTGATATTTTATGAGGTAGCAAAATGTCCTGTGTAACTTCACTTTATTTTATTTTTTATGTTTATTCACTCCCAAGAACCATGGACCTTGCCGTTGGTGGGGAGGCTTGCGTGCCTCAGCGATACAGATAGCCGTACCGTAGGTGCAACCACAACGGAGGGGTATCTGTTGAGAGGCCAGACAAACGTGTGGATCCTGAAGAGGGGCAGCAGCCTTTTCAATAGTTGCAGGGGCAATAGTCGGGATGATTGACTGATCTGGCCTTGTAACACCAACCAAAACGGCCTTGCTGTGCTGGTACTGTGAACGGCTGAAAGCAAGGGGAAACTACAGCCATAATTTTTCCCGAGGGCATGCAGCTTTACTGTACGGTTAAATGATGATGGCATCCTCTTGGGTAAAATATTCCGGAGGTATACTCAGGAGGACGTCGTTATCAGGAGAAAGGAAACTGGCATTTTACGGATCGGGGCGTGGAATGTCAGATCCCTTAATCGAGCAGGTAGGTTAGAAAATTTAAAAAGGGAAATGGATAGGTTGAAGTTAGATATAGTACGAATTAGTGAAGTTCGCTGGCAGGAGGAACAAGACTTTTGGTCAGGCGAATACAGGGTTATAAATACAAAATCAAATAGGGGTAATGCAGGAGTCGGTTTAATCATGAATAAAAAAATAGGAGTGCGGGTAAGCTACTACAAACAGCATAGTGAACGCATTATTGTGGCCAAGATAGACACAAAGCCCATGCCTACTACAGTAGTAAACATTTATATGCAAACTAGCTCTGCAGATGATGAAGAAATTGAAGAAACGCATGATGAAATAAATGAAATTATTCAGATAGTGAAGGGAGACGAAAATTTAATAGTCATGGGTGACTGGAATTCTGTAGTAGGAAGAGGGAGAGAAGGAAATGTAGTAGGCGAATATGGATTGGGGCTAAGAAATGAAAGAGGAAGCCGCCTGGTAGAATTTTGCACAGAGCATAACTTAATCATAGCTAACACTTGCTTCAAAAATCATAAAACAAGGCTGTATACATGGAAGAAGCCTGGAGATACTGACAGGTTTCAGATAGATCATATAATGGTAAGACAGAGATTTAGGAACCAGGTTTTGAATTGTAAGACATTTCAAGGGGCAGATGTGGACTCTGACCACAATCTATTGGTTATGAACTGTAGATTAAAACTGAAGAAACTGCAAAAAGGTGGGAATTTAAGGAGATGGGACCTGGATAAACTGATTAAACCAGAGGTTGTACAGAGTTTCAGGGAGAGCATAAGGGAACAACTGACAGGAATGGGGGAAAGAAATACAGTAGAAGAAGAATGGGTAGCTTTGAGGGATGAAGTAGTGAAGGCAGCAGAGGATCAAGTAGGTAAAAAGACGAGGGCTAGTAGAAATCCTTGGGTAACAGTAAGTGAAGCAGGCAAAAAGGAATACAAACGTCTCAAAAATGAGATCGACAGGAAGTGCAAATTGGCTAAGCAGGGGTGGCTAGAGGACAAATATAAGGATGTAGAGGCTTATCTCACGAGGGGAAAGATAGATACTGCCTACAGGAAAATTAAAGATACCTTTGGAGAAAAGAGAACCACGTGTATGAATATCAAGAGCTCAGATGGAAACCCAGTTCTAAACAAAGAAGGGAAAGCAGAAAGGTGGAAGGAGTATATAGAGGATCAATACAAGGGCAATGTACTTGAGGACAATATTATGGAAATGGAAGAGGATGAAGATGAAATGGGAGATACAATACTGCGTGAAGAGTTTGACAGAGCACTGAAAGACCTAAGTCGAAACAAGGCCCCGGGAGTAGACAACATTCCATTAGAACTACTGACGGCCTTGGGAGAGCCAGTCCTGACAAAACTCTACCATCTGGTGAGCAAGATGTATGAGACAGGCGAAATACCCTCAGACTTCGAGAAGAATATAATAATTCCAAGAAAGCAGGTGCTGACAGATGTGAAAGTTACCGAACTATCAGTTTAATAAGTCACGGATGCAAAATACTAATGCGAATTCTTTACGACAAATGGAAAAACTGGTAGAAGCCGACCTCGGAGAAGATCAGTTTGGATTCCATAGAAATATTGGAACACATGAGGCAATACTGACCCTACGACTTATCTTAGAAGCTAGATTAAGGAAAGGCAAACCTACATTTCTAGCAATTGTAGACTAAGAGAAAGCTTTTGACAATGGTGACTGGAATACTCTCTTTCAAATTCTGAAGGTGGCAGGGGTAAAATACAGGGAGCAAAGGCTATTTACAATTTGTACAGAAATCAGATGGGAGGTATAAGAGTCGAGGGGCATGAAAGGGAAGCAGAGGTTGGGAAGGGAGTGTTACAGGGTTGTAGCCTATCCCCGATGTTATTCAATCTGTATATTGAGCAAGCAGTGAAGGAAACAAAAGAAAAATTCGGAGTAGGTATTAAAATCCTTGGAGAAGAAATAAAAACTTTGAGGTTTGCTGATGACATTGTAATTCTGTCAGAGACAGCAAAGGACTTGGAAGAGCAGTTGAACGGAATGGGCAGTGTCTTGAAAGGAGGACATAAGATGAACATCAACAAAAGCAAAACGAGGATAATGGAATTTAGTCGAATTGAGTCAGGTGATGCTGAGGGAATTAGATTAGGAAATGAGACACTTAAAGTAGTAAAGGAGTTTTGCTATTTGGGGAGCAAAATAACTGATGATGGTTGAAGTAGAGAGGATATCAAATGTAGACTGGCAATGGCAAGGTAAGTGCTACTGAAGAAGAGAAATTTGTTAACATCAAGTATAGATTTAAGTGTCAGGAAGTAGTTTCTGAAAGTATTTGTATGGAGCGTAGCCATGTATGGAAGTGAAACATGGACGATAACTAGTTTGGACAAGAAGAGAATAGAAGCTTTTGAAATGTGGTGCTACAGAAGAATGCTGAAGATTAGATGGGTAGATCATGTAACTAATGTGGAGGTATTGAATAGGATTGGGGAGAAGAGAAGTTTGTGGCACAACTTGACTAGAAGAAGGGATCGGTTGGTATGACATGTTCTGAGGCATCAAGGGGTCACCAATTTAGTATTGGAGGGCAGTGTGGAGGGTAAAAATCGTAGAGGGAGACCAAGAGATGAATACACTAAACAGATTCAGAACGATGTAGGTTGCAGTAGGTACTGGGAGATGAAGAAGCTTGCACAGATAGAGTAGCATGGAGAGCTGCATCAAACCAGTCTCAGGACTGAAGACCACAACAACAACAACATCTGTTTATTGTAATAAAAGAAAAAAAGGCACAAAGAAAGTTAGTCATTTGCTTCATTAATTGGTTAAAATTAATATTCAGATTTGCTTAATCATTTTCTTCACTGCATCAACTGTAATGTAATATGAAAATTGTGATGGTATTAATAAATTCTTTTGTGTATAATTGTACCTTAATGCCAAGTCCTTCCTTCCAAATAAACCAAAACGTGAGTAATGTTTACGTACTTTTCTACTAAAACAGGGAATTGCCCAAACCTCTTGCATTGGAACAGCTCGTCGGTTTGTCCCATTATAAGCCATTTTACAGAATTGAGCGATGTTGGGACTCAATAATGTTTTCTGAATATAGAAAGAAGACAATTTTTTCAATGTCCCTTCTTCACTCTTTATAACTACGCTGATGAGCCAGAACATTTTGACCACCTACCAAATAGCCGGTAAGGCCTTGTAGATTGCTGTCGGAGTTGGCACCACATCTGCACACACAAGCCACCTAATTCATGCAAATTCTGTGGAGAGGGTCGATGATCTCTAACACCACTTTCAATCACATCCCAAATGTGTTTGATTTAGCTCAGATTTCGCAAGTTGGGGGGCCAGCACATCAATTAGAACTCACCACTGTGTTCCTTGAAACACTCCATCACACTCCTGGCCTTGAGACATGGCACACTATCTCACTGAAAAATGCCATTGCCATCCGGAAACATGTCCATCAAGAAGGGGTGTACATGGTCTGCAACCAGTGCATGATAATCCTTAGCCATTGTGGTGCCTTGCATAAGCTCCACTGTACCCATGGATGTCCATGTGGATGTTCCCCAGAATGTAATGGCGCCACTATCAGCTTATCTCTGTCCCGAAATACGAATGTCAAGGAGCTGTTCTCCTGGAGGACAATAGATTTGTGCCCTCGCCTCGGCATGAAAAAGAAGGTATCAGGATTCATCCGACAATGCAAGTTCTGCCACTGTGCCAATGGCCACATGCCCATTTCAGTTGTAGTTGTTGATGTCATGGTGTTTACATTGGCACTTGCATGGGTTGTCGGATGCAGAGGCCCACTGTTAGGAGTGTTCAGAGCACTGTGTGTTCAGAAACACTTGGGCTCTGCCTGGCATTCAAGTCTGATGTTAATTCCACCACAGTTCGCTGCTTGTCCTGTTTTACCAGTCTGCCCAGCCTATGACATCTTATATCTATAATGAGGGGTGGCTGCCCACCCCACAGCTTCTGGATGTGGTGTCACCTCAATTTCGCCACATGTTGAAGACACTCCCCACTGCACCCCTCGAACAGCTGACAAGTTATGCAGTTTCCGAAATGCTTGTGCCAAGCCTCTGGGCCATCACAATCTGCCCTCGGTCCAACTCAGACAGATTGCATGGCTTCTCCAATCACAGCCGGCCGGGGCAGCCAGGCGGTTCTAGGCTCTACAGTCTGGAACCGCGCGACCGCTACGGTCACAGGTTCGAATCCTGCCTCGGGCATGGATGTGTGTGATGTCCTTAGGTTAGTTAGGTTTAAGTAGTTCTAAGTTCTAGGGGACTGATGACCTTAGAAGTTAAGTCCCTTAGTGCTTAGAGCCATTTTCTCCAATCACAGACAGAACACTCACTGATACTACATGCACTGTGCATGTGTCTGACTGGAAGTCATACCTCACCAGGTAACACTACTATCGCCTGGATGGGTTTATATCAATAGTAGGTCAGCAGTTCTAATGTTCTGGCTTATCAGTATCTGACTACCTTTTGATACAACTGTACCCTGTTATTATTCACATTTTTTACAGACCCTGCTGTCTGCTCTGGAGGAGCTCTGGTGGTTGGGCGGTAGATACAATGAATGGTACACCCAGCCCATTGAAGGATATTTTGAATCATGGGCCATTTTGAACTATCATCATGATCTAGATAGTCAACAAGATACCTATTTGCTGTGAAAGTCATCCACCACAACACTGCAAGATGGCTAGTGAAACATTTCCAAAGCTTATGGTTGCAGAGGTCTGGTGGTGTTCACCAGTCCCATGCTCAGAAAACCCAAGATGGTCAAACCCACAGCAGGCAGTGACAATTTATCTCCCTTAAGTGTTCACCATTTGACACAACCCAGGAGAAAGACATAGCTTATCAAACATCATGGACATAGGGAGCATTACCCTCCTTGAATAAATAAACACTATTTGCTGGATAGCACAGTAGCACTTTCTAAATTATTCCACTGGTTCTTCATTTGTGTAACTGAATTGCTGTCAAGATTCACTTCACTATGGACACATCCTCAGTTATAGATGTTCCCCATGTGAGTGTGTGAATGCATTCACACACTTGAGTGTACGAATGTGTGCTTACTTCTTGAGTTGTTTCAGTGTGTGTCTGAGAAGGCGACCGCTACAGTTGAGGAAGTTACTCATTACATATAAATTATATGTTGTGCAGTGGAGATTAAATGTATTTAAATATTTTTGATTACAAGTCTTTTGGGAGGACTGATACAGTGTTCATTACATGGAATTTCATGATATCAGTCCACACAATCATGATGTTTATTACACAAATTAGAAGATAAAATTCTGCAGTTTTACCTAGTCTTGACTGATGCTGGTATTTACAAAGGTGTAGACCTACAACTAATTCAGCTAAACTGCAATTTTGTGAGGTACTGCACTGGAGAATTTGTACAAATTACGCAAACCATAATTTATCACTGGCTGTTCATTGGAAGCTAAGTTATTTGGCATTTACTCTACCACGATTAAAGTCACAATGGCAGTTTTTAATGTCTCTGGGAATTCAACAAGGTCACGCTATACTTGAAGAACATAATAATATTACAGGGAATGTATGTGGAAAGACATACAAGGATGAATACTGTACATGCCAAGTTAAAATTGCATAGCAGACCGACAAGGAAACCTTTGAGTGCGAGATCGCAAAAGGCTAACGATGTTTACAGCATTTGACGCCCCACGTATTGTCTACCATGGAATCACAATACTGGCTGCTAATAGCAATGGGAGGTGGGAATGGAAGCATCTAATGGTGAGCACAGCATGAGGCTGTGGAGCAGAGTTGAACGGTTTAGTCGACGAGTAACTCACAACAGTGTTACAGTGCTAGTGGTGTCGATACAAAGCGAAGCAATAGCAACAATAAACAAAGCAAACATTTCATCGTATCTGCAACAACAGTTGCCGAAGTTGACATTTCACTGAAAGAAATCCAAGGAATTTCACAGAGTGAGAAGGAAGTGTCAGATGAAATATTAGTGTTTCTGCTAGAGGAGTCTGTGAAATGTGTGGTGTTGTACACATTTGTCCATGCCGATAATGTACATGAGGAGTACAATGATGATGATACGTGCATAACAAGTGAAGGTGATACTGAAACAGGTGTGGAGTCATGTAGCTCATAATATTTGTCGGACAGGGAGCCACAAATCCTGCCTCCAGTGAAATGTAGTAAAGGACAATCACTGTCCAAGGAGCATGTACTAAACAGAATTACCTACATGGAAGATCATCCATGTTGTTGTTGTTGTGGTCTTCAGTCCGGAGACTGGTTTGATGCAGCTCTCCATGCTACTCTATCCTGTGCAAGCTTCTCCATCTCCCAGTACCTACTGCAACCTACATCCTTCTGAATCTGCTTAGTGTATTCATCTCTCGGTCTCCCTCTATGATTTTTACCCTATGATCATCCACAACTTACTAAAAACACAATTATGAAAAGATTTTGAATAGGTCTGGAGCAATATGACTTTGTAGTGCATAAGAAAAACTAGATATATTCAAGGGAAGACAAGGCACATTTGTCCCAAAAACTGGTGTTGCATATTTCAAGGATGCTTGATAAAATTTACAGGGTGTGCACGACAGTGACCAACCACATTATGCGTATCATATTGCTCGTGACATAGATTACAGTGATTTCAAGGGAAGTAGTGGATGGTTGCATAACTTCACTGCTACACAACTGGAAGCGTACGATACCAAAATTTCAAACAAAGCGTCAACTGAGGAATCAGCTCAGATATTTGTAGATGAATTAGACAAACTTACCCAATCATTCAGACAGGAATTTGTTTTCAACTCCGACCAATTGAGATCTGAAGATGAAATGCAAACATAAGAAAGACGTGGAAATTAGAGCTACCAAGAGAGTTTATCAAGGTCAGCTAACATCGATACCTGAATGCATTCATATACAATTATGTCAACTGTTAATCTGGATGGTAAATTGCCTGGAAAGTTATTTAATGTGCTGCGAGAAGATGGAAGTGATTTCCCCCCTACAATTCTTACTCGTGTATGTTACCTTGCAATAGCAGTAGGGAATATTTATGTCACAGCAAGCATGTGTGGGAAAATGGGCACAAGAGAACTACAACTATAGTTTGAGCACTGCTTTTGGCCAATAGCTGGTCAAAATAACTTGCTTTTTCTTGATTCCTGGTCTATGCATAAAAATATAAAAATCATACGTCTTTACAGCAAACTGTCATTCCTGAAAAGTCTATGCCATTGCAGTTCATATCATCTGGAAAAGTTGGACAAATTCAGCTTCTACGTGTTTGTTTTATCTGTGCCTATAAAACACATTATCACACTATCTGCAACTGTGCCTTAAAGAATAGCCAGTTTCGTGGTCCATCAGTTTTCATCATCCCTTTACATCAATATAATTCTATACACATTCTTTGAGAGTGAATACCGAACTGATCGTCCTGCAGGGTTTATAACTCCCAAAGAGTCGCCTTCGACCTTGATGGTATGATCTTTATGGTCACTGTAATGCATCACTTCTCATTCAGTGTTCATGGTGCAAGTTAATGGTTTGTTTTGAACATTTCTTGAGTGTTGATAATGTCCATTTTGTGAACTGTAATACATACATCCCACAGAAGGTTGATCTCTGCACTTCTCTAATACTCATTTTCTGTCACCATCCTGATGCACATGGTGAGTCATTAGAAGCTAGTATTTTTTTCTGTCACAATTGCTAACACATCATTTTCAAACGAGCTTTACTAAATATTGAACTTGCGACATCACACTTAAGGGTTCCTTGTGAGACTTTGACCTAAATCTTGTTTTTCAAAAGCAGGGCACTTAACTTGTTACTGGATTCTTTCCTTCCCATCCATTCCTTTCAAAAATCTAGGATGTCACAATATATCTGTTCATCTATATCTATTACAATGATCCCCATAAAAATTGCAACACCATGAAGACAGTGTCCAACAAACTTCAAACCGACATGCTTGGAGATGCAAATAATTATTCTCTCAATGCAGCCATACAAAGCAGGAAGGAGTACTGCAATTTACATTGTGTGTATAAGGAAAGATAACATTTGAGTATTGGTTATTTGTGAGAACCTTGTCTTGCACCTCGTCGAAAAGAAATGTCCACCACCACATGTTAGACAGCAAAGGGAATCTATCAAGACTTTTCATTAGTTGGGATCATATGAGAGCCATGTGAATAGGGAATCAATGAGTTCAAGAAGGCCACAGTCAACACCATGCAAGGTCTCAGTGGTCCATGTCAACTAGCACCCAGAAGGATGGACATACCATTTGCCTGGCCATGCAGGATCATGCAGCCAGAACACAGACTCTGAGTCAGCAAATAGACTTGTTTGCAATGACAGAAGCACCCACACAGATAGTGTGACAATGGCAGGAGCAACATGGACTATCAGTAAGTTGAACATAGTTGTATTTTCCTTTAACAGGACAGCAGAGTGAAGGACCTGACAGTGGTGTACTCAACAACAGCACTGAACACTACGGTGACAGTACACCATTTTTTCAGATAAGTCCTAGTTCTGGGAACATCCTCACAATGGGTGTATCTGGGTGTGGTGACCCTGAGGATAATGGATATTGCCAAACTGCATTCATCTTTGTCATAAGGGGCCATCACCTTATGTGATTGTAGTGTGTGTCATAGAGAACAGAACAGTACCATTTCTGGTTCACACGCACACATAATTTGTACTGCAGGCATAACATCCCTGACATGTTAAGTCCATTGGCTGTGGCTTGTGTTCGAAGTCTCTGCGACATTATCTTTCGACAAGTTAATGCAAGATCCCATGTACACTGTCTGGACCTACCTCAATGCAGAGGGTGTTTAAGTGTTGTCCAGGACAGCATATTCTCCCGATCAGAAATATATGATCATTGGTTGCTAAGAGACTGGCATGCCACCAACCGCCAGCCAGAGCTGAAGCAGCATGGAATAGCCTACCCGTATCTGTCATCCAAGTTCAGTTCGAATTGATAGCCATTTGGGCTAAGCCATTGTCTAGTAAATATCTCACATTGTATCCCCAAAATAACCCACAATTTTAATACCATATATTTTCCTACTATACTGTAGGCATACAATACATAAAATTTTATTATTTTTTATCCTTTCTGATGTTACAGATTTAATGGCCCAACTGTAGTTGCAACAAATAATGTGTGAAAAAAGTGAGCGTGTTTCACATGAATGGTTTTTGTGAAACCTACTGAATGTCATAATTCTCTAGCTTTAGAATATGCTCTATGATCCAACAATGGACTGCTGTCAGTTATTTACTGAATGGCTCCAGTTTGAAGCAGTGATAGCATTGCAATAACAAAATTAAATATTCAGTTACATACTACTCAAAGCCAACCCCTCACTTGTAGCTAAATAATGTATAGAGCATGTAACCGCATAGACATATTTGCTGGCTTTCATGCTATCACTCTTTTTCTCGTCAGTCAGTTACACACACACACACACACACACACACACACACACACCACACACACACACACACACACACACACACACACACACAAAATCTCATTCCAACTGCATATGGAGTATGGGAAGAATGACAGTTTCAATGTCTCTATGTGCACTGTAATTAGTTCAAATGGCTCTGAGCACTATGGGACTTAACTTCTAAGGTCATCAGTCCCCTAGAACGTAGAACTACTTAAACCTAACTAACCTAAGGACATCACACACATCCATGCCCGAGGCAGGATTCGAACCTGTGACTGTAGCGGTCACGCAGTTCCAGACTGTAGCACCTTTAACCGCTTGGCCACCCCGGCCGGCGCACTGTAATTAGTCTCATTTCCACTTCATGATCCCTACAGGAAAATATGTAGGTGGCCCAAGAATATCTCTAGATGCTTCACTGAATTCTGCTTCATAAAACTTTGTAAGTAAGCTTTAGCACAATAATCAGATCCTATCTTCAAGAGTCGGCCAATTCAGGTTTATCACTGTTAACATAAGGCTCTTCCATGAGTCAAACAAACCGGTAACAATTCATGCTGCTCTTCTTTGTAGACATTCAGCATCTCCTGTCCTACTTGATATGGGTCCCGCACCCTAAAGCAATATTCTCGGATGGGGTGCAGAAGTAATTTGTAAACTGTTTCCTTTATAGACAGGCAGCACTGCCAATAAACCTAAGTTTGTCACCTGCCTTACCTACAACTGAGCCTATGTGATCATTCCATTTCACACCTCTACAAATAGTTACATACTGGTAGTTGCATCTGTTGAATGACTCCAATTGTGACATACTGATATTCTGATCATAGGATACTATGTTTCTGGATTTTGGTACATGCATTTTTTTTTTTTTTTACATTTATGAACATTTAAAACAAGTTGCTAATCTTTGCACAATTCTGAAAACTAATCAGGATCCGATTGGATATTTGTCCAATTTTTCTACATACATTCCAATCCATTTTAGTAAGAATGAGTGTCAGCCATCGACTTTTGTTGGCATGATCTACAGGACTGCATAGACTCAATCTCAAGTATACCACGATCAATTGTAAGGTTGGAACTTTCTCCATTAAGTGGCACCAATGCTATATTGTAAGGTTTTCACAAACATTAATAAGCATTAAAATATACATTTGATAATCTTAAGTCCCCAAATTATTTAGAAGGTTGTAATACTGTTTCCTTCGATCAATTGCTGAATGAATGTTGAAATGGCAAATTGGAATAAGGAATTGTGGAACAACAAATAAGTTGAAACTGCTCAACAGAGGGGCAAAACTGCACCTGCTAATATATGAGATGAATGCTTATATTGAGATTATGAAAAAGAAATTGCTTCTTTACAAGCAGTGATTTGTTGTCGGACACTGGAGAGACAAAGTGATCCAAGTGATTGGAAACAGCCACAGGTCATTTTCATTTTCAAGAAGGGTTATCTAATGGCTGTGTACAACTATATGCATGTATCACTGACGTCAAAATGTAAAATCCAGGATAGAATACTGACAATATTAAGAAAAGGATAGATTGCTACTCAGCATATAGAGGAGATGTTGAGCCATAGATAGATGCAACCAATACACACACACACACACACACACACACACACACACACACACACACACACACACACAAACCACAACACATACTCACAACCATGTCCGTACTCAGTGACCAGGTGTGTGTGTGTGTGTGTGTGTGTGTGTGTGTGTGTGTTGTGTGTGTGTGTGTGTGTAAAGCTTAAATGAATAGATAGCAGTCTTCTTATTGTGCCCGTCTGCGGCTCATCATCTCATCTATAAAATGAGTGGCAATCTATCATTTTCATAGATGTCAATCTATTGCAATACTCTTGTATTAAGAGCATTTTAAAGACTGAAAATCCACTCAGTAGGAATGATTGGAAAATCTGGAAAAAGGGAATTTCTGCTGGTCAGTCTCATTGTACTCCATGTGAAAAGTATCCAAGATCTGAAGAATACAAGTTTTACAGTGATTTTGACAAGGATGTGTACAAGACAATATTTTAAAAGAAATACATGACAGCAAAACATAACAGGTGATATTTCTCTAGAGAAGAAGCAAGAAAGAAAGTCACTGCGCCTGTGACTGTAGTTGACTGGGAGAGTTACAGGATGATGTTCTAATACAAATATCTATGTCAAACACAATGTTTATAACATTTTCTGGCACTGGCACTCAACTGTTATAAACACAACACTGACTGATGTGAATATTTTTTTTTTCATAGTAACTTTATGTAAGCACTATTGAAATGCTTTGTTTTATCACCATAAATGCCACAGTTTATTTACTTTAAATTTGTCAGTGCTGGGTAGAATTTGTTTATCACTTATAAAGGGATAAGCTGCCCGAGTACATGTTTCAAATTAATTTCTCCTTTGACACTTGTTTTCTTGGGCATTTTTTATCTACAACATCAGTGCTACAGGTGAAAGTGCCTGTGAGACAAGCAAGCAGACATGAAATGTTCATTGTAAGCAAGGAACAAAACTAGAAAAGCACAGCGTTTTAACTAAATCAGAATAAATGTGTGTTGTAATGAAAAAACTAAGTTGCATGTACCATACCAACATTAATAAACTATTTATCCAGCAGCTACCAATACCTCAACACTCAAATTAAGAGAATGAGTTATTATTCTGGAGGTAAGAGTATACTGAAAAGGTGTGGTGATAATGTCTTTAGAATGGCAAATAGTATTCTCTCAAGAGCACATCATAATGTAAAACAGAGTTGCTGCCTCATTCCAGTTGAATGCATTCTGCTCAGCTGATGGAGGGAAAAGTGTAAGTGTGTGTGTGTGTGTGTGTGTGTGTGTGTGTGTGTGTGTGTGTGTGGGGGGGGGGGGGGGGAGCAAAGATGGGAGTAGTATCCGAAATATACTCAACTACACACCAAAGATACACATGTAGCTGTACTAATTCCAAGTTCTCCTTATTTCTGCACTTTAAATTCTCTTAACCCTCATTTCAAACACACATGAACTTTCCTGCTGAAGCATTAACTGATATGGTATAGCATCCTACTCAAAAAAAAAACCAGAATGAGGATTGGTACATGGAACATGATAAACAGGCCTATTAAAATTTTGAGTTCAGACTGCTCAGTAGACAGAATGCTGCATCACAACAAACAAACACTCACAGTGAAGTCCTGGTTTTGTACTAAATATTAATCTCGTAGGAAATTTGAATGCGCTACAGAACTCAAAATATCCTCCTCGTTGTGCAGATAAGATGTGCAAACAGTAATATATATCACTTTAAAATTGTGGGACAGAATTGCAAGCCAGTACTCACCTACAAGAGCTGAAACTTAATAGCTGCTAATAGGCAAATACAAAAGTACATGATAGTATCCCAACTTTCAGAACCATAGTTCCTTCTTCCTTCCTAGAGGGGAGGGGGTGGGGGGGGGGGGGAGGGAGGGAGGGAGGGAGGGAGGGAGGGAAAGAGAATGTTGGGGAAGGTGATGTCACTCAGACCCTAGTGAGAGGTACCTACCTATATCATATATTTTTGTATGGAACCAATGACAGTGCAGAAATTTCACCAACTGAAGCTATGTACTGGCTGGCAATTCTCTCTCATAATTACATAGCTCTCTCGAGTGAAGTTTCCTTTTGATACACGTATTGTACTTCCCCACTTATACTTATCAGTGTGTATAAAAAGTTTAGTTTATGTAGACCTACAAGGATAATTTCATTAAATCAAGAAAGATACCAACTTTTATGTTTTATTACTGAGTTCTCCAAGTACCTAGTAAGAGACCTTTACACAGAATAAGGTAGATTTTTGCATATGTCAGAAATCTGTTCATTCTGAAACTCTTTTTGTAGACACAGGGACAGCATTTTTATCACAAAAATAGTCAATTAAAATCGCTCTCAGGGCAGCATGCGAAATCTTCTCATACAAAACACACAAATATAGCGAGTTAATATAGGCAATAGTTTAGCAGTGGATGTTGTGTACAAATATTGCCTGAAATGAGAGTAGTTGCAGCATTTGATGACAGCCTGAAATCTTTACAGTCATCTGAACAATAACCAAATATGAGGGCATTTCGAAAAGTAAAGATACAATGGCTCGCAGTCCTTAAATAGAACATTTATTTAGAAAACGTCAGTTACATCTTATTAACTGGATTATTTGTTATTTTTCGACATAATCACCCCCGTTATCCAAACATTTGTTAAGTCGGTGCACAAGCTTTTGTATCCCACAGTCATAGAAGGTTGCCATCAGTTGTCGGAACCACATTTCAACTTCATCTTTGACCTCTTCATCATTGTGGAATGATTTTCCACCAAGATGTGACTTCAGGTAACGGAAGTCAGTGGGCGCAAGGTCCGGGCTGTATCGCGGATGGTCCAATATGTCACATTTGAATTGTTTGAGTAGTGCTTTGGTTATGAGTGCTGTGTGAGGCCGAGTGTTGCCATGAGGCAAGCGGACTCCACTTGTCAGCATTCCCCTGTGTTTGTTTTGAATTGCCCTTCGAAGATGTTTCAAAGTCTGGCAATATGCAGCAGCATTAATTGTCATTCCAGGAGGCATAATTCCAACAGAAGATTTCCTTGTCTGTCCCAAAAAACAGAAGCCATGATTTTCTTCGCTGAAATTGACATTTTGCATTTCTTAGCTTTTGGTGAATTCAAATGGCGCCCCATTGCATTGGTCGTTGCTTGGATTCAGGTGTTAAGTGATAAACCCATGTCTCGTCACCTCTCACAATGTGATCAAGGAACTCATCACTTGCTTCAGCATAGCATGTGAGGAAGTCGAGTGCAAAGCCCATCCTTTTCTTTTTGTGTTCTTCCGTTAACAGTTCTACATCAACATTTATACTCCGCAAGCCACCCAACGGTGTGTGGCGGAGGGCACTTTACGTGCCACTGTCATTACCTCCCTTTCCTGTTCCAGTCGCGTATGGTTCGCGGGAAGAACGACTGTCTGAAAGCCTCTGTGCGCGCTCTAATCTCTCTAATTTTACATTCGTGATCTCCTCGGGAGGTATAAGTAGGGGGAAGCAATATATTCGATACCTCATCCAGAAACGCACCCTCTCGAAACCTGGCGAGCAAGCTACACCGCGAAGCAGAGCGCCTCTCTTGCAGAGTCCGCCACTTGAGTTTGTTAAACATCTGCGTAACGCTATCACGGTTACCAAATAACCCTGTGACGAAACGCGCCGCTCTTCTTTGAATCTTCTCTATCTCCTCCGTCAACCCGATCTGGTACGGATCCCACACTGATGAGCAATACTCAAGTATAGGTCGAACGAGTGTTTTGTAAGCCACCTCCTTTGTTGATGGACTACATTTTCTAAGGACTCTCCCAATGAATCTCAACCTGGTACCCGCCTTACCAACAATTAATTTTATATGATCATTCCACTTCAAATCGTTCCGCACGCATACTCCCAGATATTTTACAGAAGTAACTGCTACCAGTGTTTGTTCCGCTATCATATAATCATACAATAAAGGATCCTTCTTTCTATGTATTCGCAATACATTACATTTGTCTATGTTAAGGGTCAGTTGCCACTCCCTGCACCAAGTGCCTATCCGCTGCAGATCTTCCTGCATTTCGCTACAATTTTCTAATGCTGCAACTTCTCTGTATACTACAGCATCATCCGCGAAAAGCCGCATGGAACTTCCGACACTATCTACTAGGTCATTTATATATATTGTGAAAAGCAATGGTCCCATAACACTCCCCTGTGGCACACCAGAGGTTACTTTAACGTCTGTAGACGTCTCTCCGTTGATAACAACATGCTGCGTTCTGTTTGCTAAAAACTCTTCAATCCAGCCACACAGCTGGTCTGATATTCCGTAGGCTCTTACTTTGTTTATCAGGCGACAGTGCGGAACTGTATCGAACGCCTTCCGGAAGTCAAGAAAAATAGCATCTACCTGGGAGCCTGTATCTAATATTTTCTGGGTCTCATGAACAAATAAAGCGAGTTGGGTCTCACACGATCGCTGTTTCCGGAATCCATGTTGATTCCTACATAGTAGATTCTGAGTTTCCAAAAACGACATGATATTCGAGCAAAAAACATGTTCTAAAATTCTACAACAGATCGACGTCAGAGATATAGGTCTATAGTTTTGCGCATCTGCTCGACGACCCTTCTTGAAGACTGGGACTACCTGTGCTCTTTTCCAATCATTTGGAACCTTCCGTTCCTCTAGAGACTTGCGGTACACGGCTGTTAGAAGGGGGGCAAGTTCTTTCGCGTACTCTGTGTAGAATCGAATTGGTATCCCGTCAGGTCCAGTGGACTTTCCTCTGTTGAGTGATTCCAGTTGCTTTTCTATTCCTTGGACATTTATTTCGATGTCAGCCATTTTTTCGTTTGTGCGAGGATTTAGAGAAGGAACTGCAGTGCGGTCTTCCTCTGTGAAACAGCTTTGGAAAAAGGTGTTTAGTATTTCAGCTTTACGCTTGTCATCCTCTGTTTCAATGCCATCATCATCCCGGAGTGTCTGGATATGCTGTTTCGAGCCACTTACTGATTTAACGTAAGACCAGAACTTCCTAGGATTTTCTGTCAAGTCGGTACATAGAATTTTACTTTCGAATTCACCGAACGCTTCACGCATAGCCCTCCTTACGCTAACTTTGACATCGTTTAGCTTCTGTTTGTCTGAGAGGTTTTGGCTGCGTTTAAACTTGCAGTGAAGCTCTCTTTGCTTTCGCAGTAGTTTCCTAACTTTGTTGTTGTACCACGGTGGGTTTTTCCCGTCCCTCACAGTTTTACTCGGCACGTACCTGTCTAAAATGCATTTTACGATTGCCTTGAACTTTTTCCATAAACACTCAACATTGTCAGTGTCGGAACAGAAATTTTCGTTTTGATCTGTTAGGTAGTCTGAAATCTGCCTTCTATTACTCTTGCTAAACAGATAAACCTTCCGCCCTTTTTTTATATTCCTATTAACTTCCAAATTCAGGGATGCTGCAACGGCCTTATGATCACTGATTCCCTGTTCTGCACTTACAGAGTCGAAAAGTTCGGGTCTGTTTGTTATCAGTAGGTCCAAGATGTTATCTCCACGAGTCGGTTCTCTGTTTAATTGCTCGAGGTAATTTTCGGATAGTGCACTCAGTATAATGTCACTCGATGCTCTGTCCCTACCACCCGTCCTAAACATCTGAGTGTCCCAGTCTATATCTGGTAAATTGAAATCTCCACCTAAGACTATAACATGCTGAGAAAATTTATGTGAAATGTATTCCAAATTTTCTCTCAGTTGTTCTGCCACTAATGCTGCTGAGTCGGGGGGTCGGTAAAAGGAGCCAATTATTAACCTAGCTCGGTTGTTGAGTGTAACCTCCACCCATAATAATTCACAGGAACTATCCACTTCTACTTCACTACAGGATAAACTACTACTAACAGCAACGAACACTCCACCACCGGTTGCATGCAATCTATCCTTTCTAAACACCGTCTGTACCTTTGTAAAAATTTCGGCAGAATTTATCTCTGGCTTCAGCCAGCTTTCTGTACCTATAACGATTTCAGCTTCAGTACTTTCTATCAGCGCTTGAAGTTCCGGTACTTTACCAACGCAGCTTCAACAGTTTACAACTACAATACCGATTGCTGCTTGGTCCCCGCATGTTCTGACTTTGCCCCGCACCCAGCGTGCACACATTTTCCTGTACCCTAACTTAACAGTCACAACGTCATAAAGAGTTGTCATTGACACATCCGGTATGATCTGATGCAATTCTTTCAATGTGAGACGTCTATTCGCACGAACTGCTTCTTCCGTTCTCCGAAGAAGGGCATCAAAGATCACAGATGCCCAACCTGTTCTTTGTTCGTCATAAACATCGGTCCTACCTTCAGAGAAATGACGACACCATTTCGTTACGTTTTGTCGATTCATAATGTTCCCATAAACAGAAACAATTTCTATGTGAATATCCGCTGGTTGCTGACCTTTTGCATGAAGAAAACGTATGACGGAGCGCACTTCGCATTTGGTGGGATTCTGAATCGGCGCAGCCATTTTAAACACAACCTACTCCAACCAGAAGCAACGTTCAACTGCCAAACGACTGCGAGGAGAAAGCTAACGGTTCAAGGTTAACACCAGTGTTGCCAACTTGCTCGCCAAAACTCTTCTGTTCCTCTGGCGTACGGTGTATCTTTACTTTCTGAAATACCCTCGTATATTCACACTTATGACAGCTTGCAATAGGGTCATCAAAATACAAGAACCAAAAATATGCTATACTGTACTAAAATTCATAGTTAGGAACAGTTATCTCAATTTTTTGAGAAAAAAAAAAACAAACAAACAAACAAATGAAGACACTCACCAACAATGAATCAGTATCCTGCAGAGGTTCAACCCAGAGGGTTGCTAATGGATGGATTGATTGTGAGCTTCCACTTACATGGACTAACACATCACTTAGTAAAATAATCCAATGTGATGAAAATCTGCCTGAATTGTGAACCATTATAGGATGAGAGCGTGACTCTCGTATTAGACGTCTCTCTGGCGTGCGTAGAAGTTCAATTAGCCGTCCTGCACTTTCCCAGAAACGGCGGGTAGTATCAGCTTCTCTCCTCCGTCTCTCTTGTTCTTCCCACAGCTGATCCCATTTAATCAAAGCATCTTGAAGGTTTTTGTAATTTTTTTGTTTACTAGGAGCTGAATGATCAGAGAGGTTGTTGCATCTGAGCAAAGATTGGACCATGCATTTATAAATGTTAAGCCTAGTCAGGGGATTTAAAAAAGCAAATGACACTACAGACTCTTGTGATCTCTTCAAATTACGTGATTTCATCTTTTCTGAATAAAAAGTGGAAAGTCTAGATGGATTGTCAACAACACGTGATATGTGAGAAAACCCACTTATCGATATTATATCACATACAGCATTAAGATAGTTTCTGTATATCCTAATGCACTCTTCAACATTATTAACTACAACAATATTACTTGTTTCACCATCACTTTCAATGTACTCAGTAAATGTGTGTACATTAAGACATGTAACAGATATTATGTCATTGTAACACACACACAGTTGTTCATAAATAACTGTGTCTTGATCAACTGACATCCTTTTCTGCAAAGGTTTCACGAGGCAGCTATAAACTAGTAACATTTCTTCTAGAAATGACTGTTCTGCAATCAAATCTTGGACGGCAGGGAAGACTGTCCTTAAGGAAGTACTATAACCATATATATATCTTGAACAAAATATTCTCTTGTATAGCTGCGATTCACTATTTCCACTACTGAGTTTCTTTAGGTGTCCAACCGGTTCTGTCCTGAAAACCAGGTATAAAGAAATGTGTGTCACACAACGTGTATTTCAAGAGAAAGAAGCACAGAATAATGACTAAAACCATTACTTACCCAAATTTTTGTTTTCCCATGTAATAAACGTCACCATCATTTGTCAACATAAGTGTATGATGGTCTCCAGCTGCTATATCTTTCACTCTTGCTGAATTTGGGAGTAAGATAATTTGCTGTGGAGAACTTTGATCTGAAGAAGACTCAAGTGTTACTTGATACGCATTGTTCTTGCCCCAGGCAAAAACACGTCCATCCAAAGTCAAAGCCACAGCATGAAAACGGCCACATACCACTTTTTGAATTCCAGTTCCAGACAGTTTTGAAACTAAAACCGGACGGTTTTTCTTAAATGTATCTCCTGTGCCCAGTTGACCATGGTTAGGGTTGCCCCATGACCAAAGCTCAACTGACAACAACGAGTTACCTGACTGTACTAAGGAAGTAACCTGTTCTGTAAGTCCGACTTCAGAGTCCTCACCTCGTTCACTCGTTCCAGCACTGAAAAAAATGAAGTTTTTATCAAGTAAAATCTTCAAATACGGCAGTGACATTTTTTTAAACACAATAATACTATTAGAAACAGCAACAGCAAAAACAATAATGAACTTGACATATCTTTACTGGTTTTATGGAAAGTGTGGTGAGCAGTCTATAATGAATGATCAGTTTATAAGGCCAAGCTACTCTATAGCTTTTGAGAAATCTGCTTATGGCCAAACATAACTGCATTCACATAGCTAGGGATTGCAATTGTAATGATATGACTGTGACCCAAAAATATGAGAAGATGTAATGATACAATTCTGGCAACTGTGACATCAGTTTCCTGTTCCCATACAAGAATGTCAAGGGTGTAATGAGACAAGATGACACGTAGGGAGATGTGTATCCCTGCTACCTTCAGGATTTTAAGGAGTGTATTCCAGTCAACATTCTCTAAATGTGAAATGGTTTTGTCATGGCTGTGCCTCCCAAGATTCTCAATAATCCTAAGGGAATGTTGTCAACACCAGCAGCTTTATTTCCACTTAGGCCTTTCTATACTTGTAAAATTCTTCTCACAGTATCAAACCCCATCTCATCTTCCCTTTCTATAATACTACCTTCCAGTTTATTTCTCTTCAGTTTATTTCACTTCTATATTTTCCTTCCATCTTTCAGCTTTCCCTTCTTTCCTTATAAGGAAAGATTACTATCTTGATCTCATATTTTAAGGAGTAAAAGAGACAACTGCAAGATATATGTCCCAGCAATTGATCCTGCACAAAAATTTGGGCCACAATTCTGATAGCACGCAGTTATCACCTGGAAGTATAGCTTTTAAACCTTCTCACACACCAGTTGCTTTTCACTCGCTATGCCCCACAACAGGAACTTAATGCCAGAATTTGTAGTGCTACATAATGGAGTGAGTAAGAGGTTTGTGAATTACTGTTTTGACAATGGTAACATGCTTTGCTCTCTGTGTCAAAGTACGGAGTTTCTAATCAGTAGCTGATGCTAGAGATCTCTTTTCTTTGTTCTTTGAACATTTTTTACGTTGTGATCCATAAATGTAGTGTAAATGAATGAAAAGAATTAGCGTATCATTAAAGAAGTGCTATTTATTTTCTTTGGCTTTTAAAGCTGGCACTGTCAAAGTGAAGTCACTTCATTTCATTATAATTCTTCAGTTTCTTACGTTTATTCATTTTAATTTTGAGACAGGTATATTGCTGCAGAATGGCTAGCTTCAGAACGGCAATATAAGAAGATTTTTGAAATAATACTGAACATATCTGTGCATTTCTTGCATAGAATTGTGTGTTGTCAAGCATGATTTCAAAACATGTTAGGCAGATGTATCTATGCCCTACCTCCTCTTCCCTCACCTTCAACATCCCATGAATAGGAGGGCTCTGTTTGTTATTTCTCTTTACAGTATTATGCGTTTGAGAACTTAGCAGCTATAGTGGGGTGGAGTGAGTGACAAACAACAGATGAGCACAAAAGATTAAAAGCTGTATTTTCATGTTTTAACTGCATATTCTCAGAATATTAGCCCAAATTTTCATGCGGGATCAACTTCTGCAGATGATATCTTGCAAGTGTGCTTTTTTCTCCTTAAAATATGATGTCACGTTTGTTGACTATTTTCTTGCCAGTACTGGCTATGCATCTAAGCTTTTGATATTCATACAGCTGCTTTTCTTTACTCCAAAGATCTCTTTTTAAGTTTCCTATACGCAGCATCTCCTTTCCCTTACTCACGTGCTTCTACTGGCTTGCCTTTGCGCAAGGCTTGAAAAACAAATGAAAATGGAAAACTAGTTAACACATTGTGTCTGTCTGAGCAATATTTAAGTACAGAAATAGAAATACTAAATACCGAGAGTTATAAATTAGCATTTTTCTCTTACAGAAACAATTGCCTAACATCAGATACTACAAAAATCCCCACTGGGAAAATTTCAAAAGTTATTAGAAAAAAGTGGCACCCGTCAGACAAAATGAGACAAACAAAAATTTGTGGTAATTTCAATATTAATTGTTTTGAACAAATTTGATAAAAGCATGATACATAAATATTACTTAACAATAACAATCTAATATTAACTGTACACTTACCAACAAAAATTGGGCAGGGCAGTGGTACTGTAATAGACAACATTTTTGTACTTAAGAACATAGCTAACAAACTTAATGTTCATCTAGTCTGTAATGGGTTTTTGGACATCACTGGCCAACTATACATAACAGACAACATGATGACTCAAAGAAACAGAATATAATGACTGTTGGATAATAAAAGCATTGAAGCACCACAAAGCAAGAAGAAAGGACTATACAATATGTCCAGAATAAGCACTGATGTGTAATTGCTTTCATTGTATAGAAACCACGGTCCTTTCTTGAGAAGACTTTTTAATAAATCAGAAAGGTGCACATGCTATGTAAGAAATTAATTAGACTGAAAACAAAATGAAACTAATGGTAGATTGAAGTTATAAATGAAATTGGGATGTCTACCAAGGAAGACAATGATCCAGTAATTAGTCTGTGACTACAAATATGTAGCAGATCTCTTTAACAATAACTTCCTAAACATGACAGAGACTTGGTACATTCAGGTTTAAAAAAATAAAAATAAAAAAAAGTTTGCAGTCTATGCAAAAATCAGTGCCATACAAATTCAATCAACTGGCTGTTACTCTACTTTTCATGAAAATCAGGAAAATAATTGTCTTAAAGCTAAAATTCTTATAGTACTGATAACATTGCATGCAAAATATTAAAACTTGTTCTCCTGAGATAGGTACTATACTAGAAACATATGTAAGTTTCATATAGTATCTTTCTGTGAGACCTAAGTATGCCATTGTTAGACTTACCTTTAATACAGGAATTAGGAAAAAATCAAACCCTGGAAAGTACAGCTTGGAATATCAACAATATTACGAAAAGGATAGAATGCTGCTCAACATAAAGATGACTCATGGGTTGCAGACGGGCAGAACAAAATAACTATTACCGTTTGCCAAAGCCTTCTGAGGAAAAGAAAACACAAACACACACACATTCACACAACAAGCAAACATTAAGCACACATGAGCACTAGCTCTGGCATTCCAGTCAGAGCTGCCAGAGACTGCGGTCGCAGTGTGCGAGGAGTGCTTACTTGCATCAGTGTGTGTGTGTGTGTGTGTGTGTGTGTGTGTGTGTGTGTGTGTGTGTGTGTGTGTGTGTGAGCGCGCGCACTTGAGTTTAGAAGGCTTTGGCCAAAAGCTAAAAGTGTAATAGACTTTCCTTGGTGCCTGTCTGCTGCAACTCATCGAGTCATCTTAGCGATGAGCAGCACTCTTTATCATTTTCCTAATGGAATTAGGACAGATGTTAAAACTATTGACCCACTTTATGACTAACTTCCTTCCCAATTATTTTGGAAAAAAGTAATGTACTTTAGAATGGTTGAACATTGGTGAAAATATGAGTTGGATGGATAGACGGACTGACGGGGTTAAAGAGACCAAACTATAACGTCAAGTCAGGAATAGCCCCAGAGAGGAAGGACAAACATGAAAAATCCTGGTGTACTCAATTGTATCCAAGAGACAAAAAAACCAGCAGACAGAAGCAAGTGTAAGTGAGAGAGGCTACAAGGATGAAGATAGGAGAGTTGCCATGTCAGAAAGCAGCTGGAGGTCCCTGGTACACATTATGTGACCAGACAACCATATGTATCTGACCAGTGCTTCCCTAAGTTCCATTACCACAAGAAAACTAGCTACATGGCCACGATAAAATCTCAAGAAAGAGAACTGTGACAATGAATCTGTCAACCGACAACAGATGTAAAAGAATATGAAGAATTAACAAGGTGGGAATGGCACAGACAGGCCACACCACCGAGCAAGGGCAGCCGTGGGCTCCTCGGGTTGGAGCAGGTGATTGAGACATACCTCCACTCACTCACACGGGAAATGAGGCTAATGTGACCTATGTCGCAGACAGGAATGAAGACCACTTTCTAGGGTAAAATGCAAAACCAAATCAGCCACTACGGTGTCGTCCGCTAGAACCAGAAGTAGCGTGTCGGCAAGTTTACAGTTTCACTGTAAGATGGCCAAATTATGGCACTCCAATAGAATGTGGGCCTCCAAGAGATGGACACCGCGCCAACAGTAGGGTGGATCTTCACATCGGAGGATGCGGCCGTAGGTCTGCCGAGTGTGGTCAATGCAAAGCTGACACAGGATAGTAGATTCCCTGTGGGGAGCACGAAACGCAGACTGCCACACGCTTGTGGTCTTCTTTACGTTTCCAAATTTACTCTGAGAAACCACGGAATACCAATGCGCATACCAAGCCTCGAAAACTGTTAGTGCAGAGTTGACCGTGGATCCGGTCCTGGAACCCCTATCTCCAAAGTTGGCATGCTGGTAACCAACTTGGCCAACCAGACAGCACGTTTGTTCCCTGGGACCCCAACATTAATATAAAGAATACTGACCATTCAGTGTGGTGGAGGTCAAACAGGAGACCCCAGATAGTCACGACCAGTGGGTGTCGAGGGAAGCACTGGTCAACAACCTGAAGACTACTCGAGGAGACGCTGCTGATTAATAACAACTTGCCAGTGCTAGAATCAAGATGACTGACGGCTCGAGCAATGACCACCAATTTTGCAGCAATATACTGCATTGAGGGCTCGAGCAATGGCCACTAATTTTGCAGTGAATATACTGCAACCGTTAGGCAGGGAGCGTAGTTTGCTGCACCTCGCATTCACACAGGCAAAACTGGTTCATCTGTCAACCACAGAGTCGTCGGCACATACAAATTCTACATCTAGAAAGGACATCCCAGGACAGGCAGCGAAAAACTATAGGGTGTACAGAGTCTTTCAGCCCAAAGGAGAGGCCCGTGGGGGGCAGATGTAATTTTTCCCTGACAAGAGGCAACAGTGGTGAAAGATGGAGTTCAGAGCAGGGACTCTGTGAGCGAACTGCGACGGTGACTCCAGACCTCGGCCTCTGTTGTGGGAGGTAGATCTCCGTACTAGGAAAAAGGACACAGTAGTTTGGATGCTCAGAGAAGCAGCAAATGTGTATTGCTTAGTTGAGTAACAGCTGTTGGCACCTGATCTGTAGTGATGGGACACCAGCCTCAGTGAGTAGGCTGTTCACAGGGCCAGCTTGAAAGGCACCTCTCACAAGTCAGACCTCACAATGGTGTTTTGGGTCCAGCATCCGCAGTGATGAAGGCGATCCTGAGCCATACGCCAGGCTCCCACAGATAATTTGTAGACAGAGTAGCTAATAAGGTATGTTCCTAATTTTCTTTTGAGTTGACAGAGATTCCAAATTTCTTGCTTTATGTTACATGGGTGATTATTGTAGATCTTACCACCAGAGTACATAACTCCATTCTGAAATCTGAAAAGGAGGCAAAGACTACACGAAAATTGTTTTTGTACTTTGCTTCATGATTGGGTATATCATAGTTCAGTTGAAACTGATTTTTATTAACAGCAACAAAAACCACAAAGGAGTACATGTATGACAAGCGAGTGTAAGTCCAGGTCCCTTAAAAAGGCCTCTGCAAGATGTAAGATTATCTGATTTACACAATATTCTTACAGGGTGCTTCTGCTAGACACTTTATTTACTTCCAGTGCACGGCTACAGAAGCTATTTCCACAAAACGAGAAGGAGTAAAAATATAAAAAATAAGCAAACATTCTTGTCTTTAGGTCAGTACAATGAGAAATGCTTCTCAGGATGTAACACACTGAACTGAGTTCCCTGATTAGTTTATCCATTTGTTGACTTTATTTTAACCTTTTACTCAGCTGGACCTAAAGCAATTTTACACATTTACCTTTAGTGACTACTTCTGGTGTTTGAAATTGCATGATATGAGTCTTTCTGATATGAAGGCCAAAAGTTAACTGTGAATCACTTTTACTACTGTTCAGCAGTGTCTGCAAGGTTTGAGTCAGGACTCTCGATCAGTATGTCCGTGTCAGCAGCAAACATTAAAGTTTTTGAACTGCCCTGAAAAGTGATGGGAGGATTATTTATGTTAGTCAGATACAGGAGTGGCCCTAGCACTGGTCCCTCTGGCACTCCACAGGCCATCTTTCCCCAGTCTGAGCTTATGTTCATGCTTGAGATACAGTCTACTAATGAGACCCTGAGATAGAGTCTGTTAATGGACAACAGATGGAACAATATTCACGGAAATATTGATTAGATTATGATAAAAGGCTTATCACTCAAGTTAGAAAAAAAACACAACACAGTTCATTTACTTCTATATAAAACAGGATATACTGCTATTAATAACAATAGTGACAGGAAATGATAAAAAAATGAATGTTCAAAATTCCTAGGTGTGCACACTGCCTGGAATGTGAATTGGAAGTTACATTTAATAGATCTTCTCAAATGAGTCAGTTCAGCAACATTTGCTCCAAGTGACACTGCCAATTTTGATGATGAAAGTGTCAGAAAGATGGTTTATTTATATTCTGACTTTGATTGATGTCATGTAGAATAATTTTAACTCTGCCACTGTCAGTCCCACCTTGCAAGTGGTGGGGAAGGAGGAGGGGGGGGGGGGGGGAGAGAATGACAATGTTGTTAGAAAACCTGGGTCCCTCTGGCACCAGAAAGAAGCACCCAATAACGGTTACAGGTGAAGGTGGCCACAGGGTTCGAAAGTGTAAGAACTGTTTTTGTATCCTATCACATATAGCATCTGTACTTCAAGCAGTCATATTGGTCATATTGGAAGCAGTCTAAACCCATTCTGGCAGTAGCTCTAAAATGCCTTTGGGAATGGCAACTTCATTGTAATAATAGCCTATATATATGGATAATAGCAAAACCAGCTCCAAAGAATATGTGGAAGCACAAGAATACACAAGTGACAGGATGATGACGATTCTGCTCAGGACCAGCAAAGGAGCAAAGGATTTCATCAAAGTATACGCATCACAGACAGGAAATAAAGAGGAGAACATTGAGTAATTGCAAGAGAAATAGAGAGAATGAAATTAAGGATGTAGATGTGATAGTGATGAGTGACTTAAATGCACAGGTGGGAAATGAAAGACTAAGGAAGTGGTAATTGGTCCAGACAGATATGGGAGGAAGGGAATTAGGAAGGAGAGAAATTGGGTGATTTTTGCCAAAGAAATGATCTGACTGTGGGTGACACATGGATCAGGAAGAAAAATGGTCAAAAAATTACAAGATATGGTTGGAGAGAGAGAAGGTTTGAGACGTAATGAAATGAAACACCTACAGCCATCCTTTTGATGTTATTTATTATATGGCTACCAGTTTCGGTGATTCAACACACCGTCTTCAGCCCTTAACTGATGCTGAGGGGTTAATTCCAATCATATACACAATTCCATCAGTAGCCAACATCTATCAAATGGTTTCCATGGACTACAATAATGATGTTGTGTTGGTAGTTGATGGTTGGAGACACAACATCGCTGTTACAGTCTATGGAAACCAATTCGCAGATGTTGGCCACTGATGGAATTGTATATAGAATTGGAGTCAACCCCCTCAGCATCCGTTAAGAGCTGAATATGGTGTATTGAATCACCAAAACTGGTAGCCATATATTAAATAAGATTGAAAGGACAGCTGTAGGAGTTCCATTTTATTACATAAGTGAATGGCCAAAGTCCCTCAAATCTTCAATCACAAGGATGGACATACAAAAGGATGGAGATGGTCATTGACTACTTTCTGGTGGAAAAGCAAAATAGTAAATAGTTAATGGATGTAACTGTGCTCCCAGAAACAGCTTTTGATGGAGACCATCGAGTACTGGCAGGAATGATGAGGATGGGTAAAATAGAAACAATAAAGGCAGAAAGGAAGAAGAAAATAAAGATGTGGAGATTTAAAGATAGGAAGGTACAAGAAAAGTTCAGGGAGTTACTTAAGCTTACAATCCCGCACACTGAACATGGAAGTGTGGAAGAGGAATGGGGTAAGTTCGAAGAGGCATTTGTAAGCTATGCAGAGAACACCTATGGCAGAATGTCTAGAAGGCCAATGAATAAGGAGACACCATGGAGAAATGACCAGGTGAATAAAGCAGTAAAAGAAAAGAAGGAAGTGTTCTCTCAGGTTTCCTCAGTGCAAATGATTAATAGTGTGCTTCTGAGTGTTCTGCTGAGTTGCTGTTTCCATTTTCCGCACAATAAAAAACCACCATTTGGTAGAACACCTGGAAGCATACTATTAGAAGAAGAAAGTATGGCAAGAATGAACAGAAACAAAAAGAAAGAAAGTAACAGGAAATAGTAGAAAAGCAAAAGGAAATGTAAGAAAATAGGGAATTTGAGAGGATTACACACAAATTGGAAAACAAAGCTGTACGGAATTTGAAAACCCACTAAATGTGAAAAATAGCAATGAGAAGGGAATAGAAGTGTGGCAGGGGAACCTGGACCCAGAAGAAGGGAAGGACATTACAATGTCAGAAGTGGAACTAGCAGTTAGAAAATGAAAACAGGAAAGGCAACTGGGACAGATGAAATACTGTGAAGATGATAAAGGTAGCTGACCTACTGGACTACAATGGTTACACAGATTGCTAAGATGCATATGAATTCAGAAATGTTGCATTAAGAATGGGAAAGGGTCCGATAATTCCAGTGTACAATAAAGGAAACGGAAAAGTACGTAATAAAATTATCAGTGGATCACACTCATATACAAGATTGAGGGAAGAAGGTCAATTAGAAGAGGAGCAGTATGGCTTGCGATGAGGTAGATCAACATTGCACCTAATCTTCAGTATGAAGACAGTTGATGGAAATGCACTGGGTATGGAAAAGATCTGGCATTGACATTTCTTCGCTTAGTGAATACATACAATAGTATCTGAAACAAATGTGATTGGAGGCCCTGAAGTTAAGGAGTGTTAGAAAATGTTGTTGTTGTTGTTGTCTTTAGTCCAGAGACTGCTCTGATGCAGCTCTCCATGCTACTCTATCCTGTGCAAGTTTCTTCATCTCCCAGTACCTACTGCAACCTACATCCTTTTGAATCTGTTTAGTGTATTCATCTCTTGATCTCCCTCTACATTCCCGGTTGCCAGGCAATATGGGAGGGATTTTTTGGTGTGAAGGAGAAGAAAGCCATGGAAATGCAGGTACTGGTGGTGGTTGGTGGGTTTAATTAGGACAGATGTTTGGATGGAGCCATGAGAGAGGATGATGTCAACAACCCGGAAAGTGGTACACTGGGTTGAGGAGGACCATGTGAAGTGGAAACACACACCATTCATTCACACAAGCAAGCACATCTCATCCACACCTGACAACCACCTCCAGCAGCATAGGCCAGAATGTAACTATCATGTGGGATGGAAGCAGCAGTCTGGAGGGAGTGGCAAAGGGGAAGGGATAGCAGTGTACGGGTGGGGAAAGGGAGGAGCACTGTCTGGCAGAATGTGCAGGGAAACCTTTAGATCCTTCCCAGAACCTCTCCCCTGAATCCATTTCCTTCCTCAACCCTATGACATCCTGCACACCCACCTAAATGCTCCCCAAAATCCACAATCGCAACAATCCTGGATATCCCATTATGCCTGGTTATTGTATCCCCATGGAAAGAATTTCAGCCCTCAGTGACCAACACCTCCAACCAAATGCCCATAATTTAGCCTTCGACCCAACCACTTCCTTCACCGACTCCCCACAACTTTACTTCCTGGATCCCTACTGGTCAATGTTGATGCCACCTCCCTATACCCCACGTCCCACACACCCATGGTCTTACCACTATGAACATTACCAAATCTGTGGCAAAGCCATGGGCACCCACATGACACCCTCCTATGCCAACCTGTTCACAGGTCATCTAGAGGAAATCTTCCTAGCTTCCCAGAATGCCAAGCCCTTACTCTGGTTCAGGTTCACTAATTAAATCTTCATGACATGGACTCAGGACCAAGACAGCCTTATCTTGATTCCTTCACACCCTCAATATCCTCTGTCCCATCCACTTCACCTGGTCGTCCTCAACCCAGCGTGCAACCTTCCTAGGAGTTGACCTCTTCTTCTCTGATGGCTCTCTCTGCACCTTTATCCACATTAAACCCACCAACAGTACCTGCATTTCAACAGCTCTCATACCTTTCACACCAAAAAAATCCGTCCCATACAGCGTGGCCACCCACAGATGGCATATCTGCAATGACAAGAATTTCCTTGCCCAGTATGATGAGTGTCTCACAAGACACTATCCAAGACCTAGTCCACAAACGGATCTCCCGTGCCATTTCCCACAGCCTCAAACATCTCACTACACCCAAGAACCAGCCACAAAAGAGTGTCCCCTTCGTCACCCAGTACCACCCTGTACTGGTACCCACCCTGTACTGGTACAACTGAACCACATCCTTGCCAGGGCTTTGATTACCTATCATCATGCCCTGAAATTAGGGACATCCTACCCCAGATCCTTCCCACTCCATCTTGTCGTCGTCCACCCAACCTCCACAACATGCTAGTCCATCTCCCTCCATCCCCCCCTTTCCCCATTTTCCTGAGTCATCAATCTTCTGACTGGTTTGATGCGGCTCACCGCGAATTCCTCTCCTGCACCAACCTCTTCATCTCAGAGTAGCACTTGCAACCTACATCCTCAATTATTTGCTGGATGTATTCCAATATTTGTCTTCTTCTACAGTACTTACCCTCTATCGCTCCCTCTAGTGCCATGAAAGTTATTCCCTGATGTCTTAACAGATGTCCTATCATCCTATCCATTCTTCTTGTCAGTGTTTTCCACATATTCCTTTCCTCTCCATCCTGTCCGATTCTGCGCAGAGCTTCCTCATTCTTTACCTAGTTTTCAACGTTTGTCTGTAACACCACATCTCAAATGCTTCAATCCTCTTCTGTTATAGTTTTCCCGCAGTCAGTGTTTCACTACTGTACAAGGTTGCGCTGCAAACATACATTCTCAGAAATTTCTTCCTCAAATTAAGTCTATGTTTGATAATAGTAAGCCTCTCTTGGCTAGGAATTCCCTTTCTGGCACTGCTAGTCTGCTTTTGGTGTCCTCCTTACTTCATCCATCATGCGTCATTTTGCTGCATACATAGCAGAATTCCTTAACTTCATCTACTTCATGACCATCTATCCTGACACTGAGTTTCTCACTGTTTTCATTTCTGTTACTTCTCATTATTTTCATCTTTCTTCAATTTACTGTCAACCCATATTCTATACTCAATAAGTCTACTGAGTATTCCATTCGGCAGATCCTGTAATTCTTCATTTTCACTCAGGGGTGCAATGTGATCAGCGAATCTTAAAATTGGTATCCTTTCACTTTCAATTTTAATTCCACTTTGAACCTTTCTTTTACTTCCATCATTGCTTCTTTGCTGTGTAGATTGAATGTTAGGGCAAGAGACTGTCACTGTCTTATGTCCTTTTTAATATGAGACCTCATTCTTAGTCTTCCACTCTTATTATTCCCTCTTGGCTCTTGTATATGTTATGTATTACCCATGTCTTCATGTAGCCAATCCCTCTTTTCATCAGTATTTCGAACGTCTTGCACCATTTGGCACTGTCAAATGCTTTTTCCAGGTCGACAAATCCTATGAACATATCTTGATTTTTCTTCTTTAGTCTTGCTTCCATTATCAAACCCAATGTCAGAATTGCCTCTCTGCGACCTTTACCTTTCCTAAGGCTAAACTGATTGTTATCTAACACATTCTCAGTTTTCTTCTCCATTCTTCTTATATTATTCTTGTCAGCTACTTGGATGCAAGAGCTGCCAAGATGACTGTGCAGTAATTCTTGCACTTGTAGGCTTTACAGTTTTTTCCAAAAGTCAGATGGTAAATCGCCACACTCATACATTCTACACATCAGCATGAATAATCTTTTATTGCCAGGTACCCTAATGGTTTTAGAATTCTGATGGGATGTTATCTATTGCTTCTGCCTTTTTTTTATCTTAGATCTTCCAAAGCTCTTTTAAATTGTGATTCAAATACTGGACCCCCTATCTCTTCACTACTGACTCCCTTTTCTTCTTTTATCACATCAGACACGTTCTGACTCTCATAGAGTCCTTCAATGTACTCTTTTCACCTATCTGATCTCTCCTCTGCATTTAACACTGGAATTCCCATTGGACTGTAAATGTTGCCATTCTTGTTTTTAATTTCACCGAAGGTTGTTTTGACTTTTCTGTATGCTGATTCAGTCCTTTCAACACTCACTTCTTTTTCAGTATCTTCACATTCCTCGTGCAGCCATTTTGCCTTAGCTTCCCCTGCACTTATTATTTCATTCCCAAGCAATTTGTATTTCTGCATTCCTGAATTTCCCTGAAAATTCTTGTACTTCCTCCTTTCATCGGTCAACTGAAGTATTTATTCTGTTACATATGGTTTCTTTGCAGTTACCTTCCTTGTATCTATGTTTTCCTTTCCAACTTCTGTGACTGCCCTTTTTAGAGTTGTTCATTCCTATTCAACTGTATAGCCTACTGAGCTATTCATTATCGAAGTATCTATAGTGATAGTTGCATTTTGGCCTGACCTGCTGGAGTTGGCAGTCAAGTGTGCTTGCTTGTGTGAATGAATGGTGCATGTTTCTATCCTTATGACAAAGACTGTGGCTGAAGGCTTACATGTAAGTGTCATTTATTGAATCTGTCTGTTACTTAACATATCATCTTCATGGTAAGTAGCAATCTATCTTTTCCTACATTGTTGAGATTCCTACCTCGAGTTTCTATTGTTTCATCTTTAAGAAAGAAAGTCTTCATCATGCAAATCATGCTGTCAGGTGCTTGTGCGCACCCACGATCATCTTGTAGACATCTGTTTAAGGAGTTGGGCATTCTGACTACTGCTTCACAGAATATTTATTCCCTCATGAAGTTTGTTGTAAATAAACCACTACAGTTCAAAAGGAACAATGATCTACATCTACATATATACCCCGCTAGCAACCAAGCAATGTGTGGCAGAGGGCACAATTTGCACCAAAGTCATATTTCCCCCCTTCTGTTCCACTCGCAGATCGCACAAGGGAAAAACGAGTCTGAACGCCTCAGTACGTGCTCTAATTTCCCTTACCTTTGAATGGTGATCATTGTGTGATCTGAAAGTTATTGGTAATAATATATGCTCTACATCCTCGGCGAAGATTGGATTTCAGAATTTAGTGAGCAGCCCCTTCCGTTTAGCGCGTCGTCTATCTGCAAGTGTATCCCACTTCAAACTTTCTATTAGATTTGTAACGCTCTCGTGATGGCTAAATGTACCAGTCACAAATCTTGCTGCTCTACTTTGGACCTTCTCAATCTCTTGAATGAGACCCAATTGGTAAGGGTCCCATACAGACGAACAATACTCTAAGACTGGACGAACTAATGTATTGTAAGCAATTTCCTTTGTTGAAGGACTGCATCGCTTCAGGATTCTACCAATAAACTGCAATCTAGAGTTCACCTTGCCCATTACTCATGTAATCTGATCATTCCATTTGAGATCATTTTGAATAGCCAACTCAGATACTTGACGGAGCATTTATTTTGCCCAAAGACTGGGCATTTATTTTGTATTCATACATTAATGGGGATTTTCGCCTTGTTATACACAGTAGGTTACACTTACTAATAATGAGAGATAACTGCCAGTCACTACGCCACACATTTATTTCCTGCAAATCCTCATTGATTTGTTCACAACTTTCGTGTGATGCTACTTACCTGTAGACTACAGCATCATCGGCAAACAGTCTAATGCCACCATCAGTACCATCAACCAGATCGTTTATGTAAATTGTAAAAAGCAACGGACCTATTACTCTGCCCTGGGGCACATCTGAAGTTACGCTTGTGTCTGTTGAAGTTACCCCATTCAGGACGACATACTGCTCTCTGTCTGTTAGAAAACTTTCTATCCAACCACATATGTCATCAGATAGACCGTAAGCATGCACATTTTGGAGCAAGCAACAGTGCAGAACTGAGTCAAATGCATTTCGAAAGTCGAAGTACATAATTACAATACCAGAAGGAAAAATGACTTCTGTAGAAGAATTTCTATTACTGTAATGTATAGATGGTGTTGGTGGGACTTACTACCTCATAACATTTATATATTTTTTTCCATTTTGGGGAAAAAACTTAGAAATGCTCATAAAGTAACCAAATGCACAAATTAATTTGCAATATGAATGTAAAATGACTCGTTTCAATCCATTATGATCTACTGCGCAAAATGATCCATGGAACATGAAAGTAACTAACTAACTAATCAACCTCTTCTAACTGCTTGCCATCATATTTTACACCTTTACTGGATGAAAACCTCTTACAAATTCTGAATGCATACAGTGTAGCATTTTAAAGTTCAGTGACAAATAATTAGTAAGGAATTATTTATTAATATCAATGAAAAATTTATCAACTGCTCTTGCTAAAATTAAACTTAATTTTCTATTTATTGCAATGCCTGTATCATCTGAAACAAAACAAGCAATCAGAAATGACATCACCGACTCACTATTTAAAATAATGTGGCAAGAGGAAAGACCATACAAAGGTGGGAAGACCCCTCAAAAGCCCTACTCATGGCGCTGTCCTAGGGTAAAGGTGGAGTGATACCTTCTGAACTAACACCGAAAATGACCAAGCAGGTGACTGGATTCTAAGACCCACAAAAGATGCCAGTTGGCCATCTCGTCCAAGGTCTTCCCCATGCAACTACTGAGGACAACTCCATGATAACTACTCAGGCATGTACAGTCCTTCCCAGGTATTAAAAGTGGAATTAAAATTGATTCTTTACAGGAACCAGGATTGTTTCCTATTGTTCAAATGAGTTTATAAGGGGCTAGGAGGATTTCTTTCCTTTGCCCTGTAAGATGCCGTAACAAGCATTAATGGATCCTATCGTAACAACGTGAAATGTCACAAACCAAAGACAATGCAAAATCCTGCTCCCACATGGAACAGGCATGGTTGTATTTTTCGACTTTGATGGAAATGAAGTATTAATTGACCCTCTCTGTGGCTACTCTGTTGTGTCAGAAATCTTGGTCCTGACTGGTAGAAGTGGTAAATCTGGTGAAATATTCCACCACTGTCTCAGTAACATCTTGCAGGTTAATGTGGAACAACCACTGGGAACCTCCTACCTCTCCCAGAAATCCTTCTGTGGTCTCCCATATGAGTGCATTTTTAGCAGGATGCTTTATGGTGTTCAGGAACGGTAGTCATGATCTCTTCCTGCTCTCTCTAAGAGTTAGACAATACTTCGCTCTTGCTACCTGAAATGCTGCAACTGAAATGCTTCAAGGTTTCTGCTGCTAGCCAGCACTTGAACCATGGCACACATGTCTGCCAGGCCTTGATAGTGGATTGACGTTCATCATTCCACCATGTGACAGGCTGCCTTTCTAGCTGGTCTAAAGACTGTGGAATGGATGCTTCAGCAGCAAGATCATTTTGGTAACATGATCCACCCATTCCTGGATGCTGCCCCATGGTGTTCTTCTTCTTCTTTTTTTCTTTTTTGTGGTTTTAGGGCGCACAACTTCAATGGTCATTAGCGCCCTGACTACTCTAAGAATGCACCGCGAGGCACAAGTTGACAACAACAACTAAAAGGGAAAACACGATAAAAGACAGACTGACAGGCATAGGATTAAAAAACAGCATCATCAAATGTCCTTAGAGAGGTTTGTCAAATTGATAAGACGAATAACACGAGCAGCTGCTCGTGGGTCATCCGCTAAAATGGCATCGAAAGTACTTGGCAGGTTAAGATGTAGACGCAGTGTGTTAAAATCTGGACAGGACATTAAAATGTGTCGAACCGTCAGCAAGTGCCCACATGGGCAGAACGGCGCCGGCGCAGCCGTCAGCAGACGGCGATGGCTGAACCGGCAGTGTCCAATCCTTAACCGGGCCAAAACTACCTCCTCCCGCCGAGAAGGGCGTGAGGAGGACGTCCAAGCCACGGGAAGAGGTTTTAAGGCCCGAAGCTTGTTGTCTGTAAGTGCAGCCCAATCGGCATGCCACAGCGATAAAATGCGCCGACAAATGACCCTGCTAAAATCGGACGAAGGGACACAACAAGAAGCTGTCCGAGGCTGGAGGACCACAGCCTTGGCCGCAGCATCTGCAGCTTTGTTCCCAGGGATACCGACATGGCCAGGAACCCACATAAAGCTAACCGGAGAACCGACGTCCACCAGCTGCTGAAGAGAGCGTTGGATCCGGTGTACGAAAGGGTGAACCGGGTACTGATCACTGAGGCTCTGGATGGCGCTCAGGGAGTCAGAGCAGATGACATAAGCAGAATGTCGGTGGCGGCAGATGTAAAGAACAGCCTGGTAGAGGGCAAAGAGCTCAGCTGTGAAGACCGAACAATGGCCATGGAGCCGGTATTTGAAACTTTGTGCCCCGACAATAAAGGAACACCCGACCCCGTCATTGGTCTTAGAGCCACCTGTATAAATGAAAGTCATGTTGATGAACTTCGAACAAAGTTCCAAAAAACGGGAGTGGTAGACCGAACCGGGGGTAACCTCTTTTGGGAGCGAGCTGAGGTCAAGGTGAACGCGGACCTGAGCCTGGAGCCAAGGTTGCGTGTGGCTCTCGCCCACTCGAAAGGTTGCAGGGAGTGAAAAATTAAGGTGTTGAAGGAGGCGACGAAAGCGAACTCCAGGGGGTAGCAGGGCAGAGACATACAAGCCGTATTGACGGTCGAGAGAGTCGTCAAAAAAGGAACGATAAGACGGATGGTCGGGCATTGACAGTAGCCGACAGGCATACCGACAAAGCAGTATATCGCGCCGGTAGGTGAGTGGCAATTCGCCAGCGTCAGCATGAAGACTCTCTACGGGACTAGTATAAAATGCTCCGATCGCAAGTCGTAAACCCCGATGTTGTATGGAGTTGAGGCGGCGTAAGATGGATGGCCGTGCAGAGGAGTAGTAGTAGTAGTAGTAGATGGGTTTAGTGGGCGCACGACAGCAAGGTCTTCAGCGCCCGTTCAGTACCATAGTGAGACGGGTGTCAAGAAAAAACTCAGAACATTTACATCTAACGCAACATAAAACGGAACATAAAACACGGGGAACAATCGTTGAAAAATATGTGCTCACCCACACCGAAGCGTGGGATGAAGCAGGGCGTCAGCAGTAAAACATGGACAACACAGGAAGAAAAAGGTAGAGGGAGCTAAAACAATGGAGCAGATGGAAGTGGCTGGCTGACCGCAAGGAAAAAAGGGAGGAGTCAGCCACCCTGCAATACACTAAAACCGCCAGCCTAAAAGCTTAGGCCAGAGTCCAGACACATCACAAAACTTAAAAACCCTAGACACACACGTCTCATCATTAGCTAAAACAGAGGGCAGATCCCCATCAACTTGTGCTTCTGCCCTTGCATCACGGTATAAAACGCAGTCTGTCAAAATGTGCCGGACAGTGATGGGCACACCACAAGCATCACAAAACGGAGGATCCTCCCGCCGTAATAAATAGCTATGTGTCAGAGGACAGTGCCCGATCCGAAGACGTGTGAGCGCCACCTCTTCCCGCCTGAGCAGCCGGCAGGAGGAACGCCATGGCCGAGTGGTTGACTTTACTAACCGCAGTTTACTGGCCGTCACCGCCAGCCATTCAGCCTCCCACAACTCCATGCACTTCCTGTGGAGTGCAGCGATGACTGACTGCAAGGGGATAGGACACTGGACCACATCCTGCTCTCTGCAGGCCTCCTTGGCAGCCCGATCAGCCTGTTCGTTGCCCCATATGCCGACATGACCAGGCACCCAGCAGAAGGATACCTCTTTACCCCGCCGTTGGAGCAAGTACAGTTTGTCATGTATCAGCTGGACCATCTCTTCAGTCGGGTACAGGTTTTGCAGTGATTGTAAGGCACTAAGAGAATCGGAGCAGAGAAGAAATCGATCGCCCCGAACACGATTCATCTGCTCCAGTGCCGTCAGGATCGCGTGGAGCTCCGCTGCGAAAACGGTATATTCAGCAGGGAGGCGAATCCGAGTAACATGAGCAGGGAACACCACCGAACAGCCAAGGAAAGTCTCCTGTTTGGAGCCATCAGTATAAACGACAGTGAAACCGTGATGCACATCTAAAAGGTTAAAAAACAGAGATTGGAACGTAAAATCTGGTGTGCCATCTTTCTTAAAATTAGTCAAATCTAAAATAAGTTTGGGTCTCCGGAGGAGCCAAGGTGGAGATCTGCTCCAACCGCGACGTAAAACACGAAGACCAGCCATAGACATCGCACTGAGGCAATCCTGTGCGCGAATCCCATAGGGCTGCGTCGCACGTTGCCGGTTATGAAACAATCGTGCCAGAGGAGGCTGAGCAACGGTATGGTATGCAGGGGTGTAGGGTGTGGACAAAGTTTTATACGCCTGGCGCACTGTAAGTAGCCGTCGCCGCATATGAAGTGGCGGTTCACCAGCCTCTGCACAGAGGCTGGGGATGGGGCTAGTTCGGAATGCCCCAGTGGCCAACCGAAGCCCTTCATGGTGCACAACGTCCAACATTTTTAAGTAAGAAGGCCTCGCAGACCCATACACCGTGCACCCATAATCGAGCCGAGACCGCACAAACGCCCTGTAAAACTGGAGCAGACAAGTCCTGTCAGCTCCCCATGTACTGTGGCTAAGACATTTTAAAATACTTAAAGCCTGAAGCGACCGCCGTTTCAGGTCTTTAAGATGAGGTAACCACGTGAGCCTCGAGTCAAAAATGAGCCCCAGAAATCTCACCGTGTCTTTAAAAGTAAGAATAGTACCCCTCAAGCGCAACTCAGGAAAGGTTAAAAGCGAACGAGAACGGTTAAACAGAACACATACAGACTTCTCGGTGGAAAACTGAAAACCACTCTTCTTCGCCCAATCATCCAAACGCCTAATCGTAAGTTGCAACTGACGGGTAGTCGTTGCAAGGCTCGAAGAAGAGCAGAACAAAGAGAAATCATCCACAAACAAAGAACACTGGACAGGACTTTTCACTATGGACGTAATGCTATTAATAGCGATGGCAAACAGAGTCACACTTAAAACGCTACCCTGAGGGACACCATTCTCCTGCTCAAAGCGATCAGACAGGACGTCACCAATTCGGTATCTAAAATATCGTGGCGAGAGGAAAGACTGAAGAAAAAGAGGAAGACAACCACGAAAACCCCATTCGTGAAGCTGCTCCAGGATGAGACGCCTCCAAGTAGTATCGTAGGCCTTCTCGATGTCGAAAAATACACCTAGAAGGTGATGACGGCGTAGGAAAGCCTGTTGGATAGCCGCCTCCAGGAGGGCAAGGTTATCGAAGGTGGAACGAAACCTCCTGAACCCACACTGAAAGCGACTAAGGAGTTGCCGGGATTCTAACATCCAGACAAGGCGGCGGTTGACCATCCGCTCCAAGGTCTTCCCTATGCAACTAGTGAGGGCAATGCTACGGTAGCTACTTGGGCTCGAACGGTCTTTCCCGGGTTTTAAAAAAGGGATTAAAACCGCCTCACGCCACGCGTCAGGAAAGTGACCCGACGCCCAAATGGCATTAAAAAGTGCGAGGAGGATGTCTTTGTTGCGCATTGTGAGGTGCCACAGCATACTGTAATGGATCCTGTCGTGGCCAGGGGATGTGTCACGAGCGCCAGACAATGCAGAATCCAGCTCCCACATAGAAAATGGGCAGTTGTAAATTTCATGAGAGGTGGAATGGAAGTCCAGACTACATCTCTCAGCAACGGCTCTATAGCGCTGGAAACCTGGATCCTGACTGGTTGTTGCAGTAACTGTGGCGAAATACGCTGCCATAGTCTGGGCAATGTCTCGCGGATCCGTGTGGAGAGTGCCATTATTCATTACAGCAGCTATGGGGCACCGCCCTCCTCTGCCAGAAATTCTCCTGATGGTCTCCCACACAATGGAACTTTTGGTGGAACGATTAATGGTGTTCAGGAACGTTTGCCATGACCTCTTCTTGCTCTCACGAATAATGCGGCGACATCTTGCCCTCGCCACCCGAAAGGCTGCAAGATTCTCAGCAGTCGGCCGACACTTGAACCGACGCAGAGCCGCACGCCGGGTCCTGATCGCAGAGCGGCATTCGGCACTCCACCAAGGCACAGGTGGCCTCTTCCGGTGGCCTGTGGACTGTGGAATGGATGCTGCAGCGGCGTGGTGGACCGTTTTGGTAATATGATCCACCCACATCTCAACATTCGCACAGTGGTCGAATTGGGCCAACTGGCTATAAAGTGTCCAGTCAGCTCCACTGAGCACCCATCGTGGTGGTCTCCTTTCGGGGCCCACGCCATCGGGCAGGTGAATCCAGATTGGGAAATGATCACTGCCGTGCAAGTCAGCGACCACTTCCCAGCGAGCACTGGCGGCAAGAGCCGGAGAGCAAAGCGAGAGATCAATGGCAGAGAACGACCCAGTCGCTGTGGAGAAATGAGTACTCTGTCCTCCATTGAGCAAGTAGGCACAGGATGACAGGAGAAGCCTCTCAATTGCTCTACCCCTGGGGCAGGTAATTGCAGAGCCCCAAAGCACATTGTGGGCATTAAAATCACCACAAATAATGAATGGCTGGGGGAGCTGGGTAAGAAGGTCGGAGAGGGCTGCTTCATCAAGAGCATCATGTGGGGGCAAGTAAAGTGAACATACCGTCAAGGGATGACGCACGTGCACGGACACAGCGACGGCCTGTAGAGTCGTTGTAAGTGAGAGAGGCGAGGAGTGGTAGTCCGTCCTGACGAAAATACCTACGCCTCCTCTAGCTCTCTCTCCACGCAGGTCGTCCTTTTTATGGAGTGTGTAGCCTCGTAGCTCAGGGGAGTAAGATGGATGGAAATACGTCTCCTGGAGACAGAGACACAGTGGTCTACCCTGAGAGAGTAGACGAAGTTCCTCCACATGCGTCCTGAACCCTTGCAAGTTCCACTGGAGTATGGGAGCCATCTATGTTGGGGGTAGCACCTTCATCCTGTCTCTCCGACGGGGCGGGGAGACCGCAGCAGGTGTAGGGGCAGGCGTGGGACGAGATGATTGCCCCACACATACATCGTACTCCATCAACTCTGGGGAAGAGTCAGATGAAGCCTCACGTAAAACAACAGCCGCATGGTCCGATGGTTTACCACGGGATTTGACGCGCTGTTGCTGCTGTACGGTAGCTTTCTGTGGTTTGGTGGACTTTGGGGGAGCTGATGTGGGAGTGGGAATTGGCGCACTGGGTTTGGGAACAGCCTCAGCTGTTGGAGGAGCTAGGGGCTGGCCCAAGTTCGCCACTGTACCTTTGTCTGCCGTTCGAGTAGGGGCTACTGGCTCTGAAACACTGGGTTCGTTGCAAGTGCACTGACAGCTACAGGTGTTAGTGCCAACACTCACCACCTCTGTCTGCGTTGAGGCATCGACTTTTGGAGTAGGCTTCTGAACCAGGGAGGCAAAAGATGTAGCAAATGTGGGAGGTTGCATCGACTTAAAGATCTTCTTGGCCTCACCATAGGGGATACGCTGGGTTGTTTTTATTTCCTGGACCTTGCGTTCCTCTAAAAATATGCGGCAGTTCCTACTCCAAACAGGGTGGGGCCCAGAGCAATTAAGACATTTTGCCGGACGCGAGCAACCAACTCCTTCATGAGCAGCCAGACCACAGTTTCCACAAGTCGCTTCGCCTTTACAGCCTAAGGTGGTATGCCCAAAACGCTGGCATTTGAAACAGCGCATTGGGGCCGGGAAATAAGGCCTCACACTAAGGCGAAGGAAGCCAGCTTTAACATGTTCAGGAAGTTTTGTGCTACTGAAGGTCAGAATAAAGGAGTCGGATTTGACAAGAGTGCCATCAACCCTCTTCATGATGTGTTGGACATCAACGATACCTTCTGGAGCCCACTCACGTTGCAGTTCTTCCTTGGGAATATCAGCTAGATCTCGGCATGTCACAACACCTTTGCTGTAGTTCAAGGTGCTGTGCAGTTCAGTGTCTATGGCAAACTCTCCAAGGCATTTAGCAGACTGAAGTTTATTGGCTTGCTGGGAAGTGGAAGTTTCCACTAGCAAGGTTCCATTACGTAAGCGCTTTACCGATTTTAAGGAGCCACAGATTCCCTCCAATCCCTTTTGTATATAGAAGGGCGAAACCTTCTCGAAACTACCCTCCTTCCGTTTCACAATGAGAAACACATTCGGATTACCAGAATGTATTCTGTTACCTAAGACTGGACTTTTTAAAGAAGCGCCGGAGTCAGGGGGACTGACTGCACGGGCCCTCTTAAGAGACTGGGTGTTAGAACCTTCCAGCGGCCCACCCTTTCCGCTGGGAGGAAGAAAAGAGGAGTTCGAAGGATCCATCTCGGTCCCACGAGCAGCTAGGGAACTAGAAGTCCGCCTAGACAGAGCCCCGCGTGCCTAGGTAAGCCTTATACAACTGAGGTGCGGCAGGTTCCCCAGAGGTTGCCCGCTAACGACTGTTCCACCTCAACAGCCATGCATCTCATCAGCGCGCAGCACACCTTGAGATTGAGGGGTTTTTTATAGAGGTTTGTTCCATCCTCGCGATCTGGGCGGTCAAGCCAAGATCCCCATTCCCTGAGACACACAACGTTCCACCGCCGCGCCGCACGGTGGTCGCTGAAGTACGCTCAGAGCTTACGGTGACGGGGGACTGGTGGCGCCTACCAGTCTCCAGCTCAGGAACCCCGGGGTCGCCAAGCCCGTACCCAGCAAATGAATGCTGAGCCCCTGGGGGCCGTGCAGAGGAGTATACGAAGCTCCCATAATCCAGCTTGGAGCGGACGATCGACCGATATAGACGAAGTAGGACGGTTCGATCCGCTCCCCACGACATACCACTGAGAACACGGAGGACATTTAAAGAAAGGGTACAACGGGCGGCCAAATATGACACATGTGGAGACCAGCTAAGTTTCCTGTCAAATGTAAGGCCTAAAAATTTGGTTGTCTCCACGATTGGGAGAGCAACGGGACCGAGTCGTAAGGACGGTGGGAGAAACTCTTTGTAGCGCCAGAAGTTAATACAGACCGTCTTCTCGGCAGAAAAATGGAAGCCATTGGCGACACTCCAGGAGGAAAGACGGTCAAGAGAACACTGAAGACAGCGCTCCAGGACACGTGTACACTGCGCGCTGCAATAGATGGTAAAATCGTCCACGAAAAGGGAGCCTGATACATCAGCTGGGAGGCAATCCATTATTGGATTGATCGCGATGGCGAAGAGAGCGACGCTCAAAACTGAGCCCTGTGGCACCCCATTCTCCTGGCGAAAGGTGTCGGACAGGACAGAACCCACACGTACCCTGAACTGTCGATCCATTAAAAAGGAACGAATAAAAAGAGGGAGGCGACCGCGAAGGCCCCATGTATGCATGGTGCGGAGAATGCCCGCCCTCCAACAGGTGTCGTAAGCCTTCTCCAAATCAAAGAACACAGCCGCTGTCGGGCGCTTCCGCAAGAAGTTATTCATAATGAAGGTCGACAAGGTAACCAGATGGTCAACAGCAGAGCGGCGCCTATGAAATCCACATTGTACATTGGTAAGTAGGCGTCGAGACTCGAGCAGCCAAACCAATCGAGAGTTAACCATTCGCTCCATCACCTTACAGACACAGCTAGTAAGCGAGATAGGTCGATAACTGGAAGGCAAGTGCTTGTCCTTCCCTGGCTTAGGAATCGGGACAACAATAGACTCGCGCCAGCATGCGGGAAATGTCCCTCAATCCAGATGCGATTGTATGTACGAAGAAGAAAACCTTTATCCGCAGGAGAAAGGTTCTTCAGCATCTGAATATGAATAGAATCAGGCCCTGGAGCGGAGGACCGTGATCGGCCAAGTGCGTTTTCGAGTTCCCGCATGGTGAATGGGGCATTATAACTTTCACAATTCGAGGAGCGGAAGTTAGGTGGCCTAGCCTCCTCTGCCTGTCTGCGGGGGAGGAAGGCAGGGTGGTAATGAGCGGAGCTCGAAACCTCTGCGAAAAAGCGGCCGAAGGCATTGGAGACGGCCTCAGGGGCCACAAGGACGTCATTCGCGACCTTCAAGCCAGAAACTGGTGAGTGGACCTTAGTGCCAGATAGCCGGCGCAGGCTACCCCAGACAACAGAAGAAGGAGTAAAACTGTTGAAGGTGCTTGTGAAAGCAGCCCAGCTGGCTTTCTTGCTTTCTTTGATAATACGACGACACTGAGCACGTAATCGTTTATAATTGATACGATTCGCCACTGTAGGGTGGCGTTTAAATGTGCGTAAAGCACGTCGACGAGCACGTAAAGCGTCTCTACATGCTGCGGTCCACCAGGGGACCGGTACGCGACGTGGAGAAGAAGTAGGGTGAGGGATGGAATGTTCAGCAGCAGCGAGAATGACTTCCGTGATGTGTGCGACCTGACGATCGCAGCTTGTGAAGGTTTGATCCTGAAAGGTCGCCCTGGAAGAGAAGAGCCCCCAGTCTGACTTGGAGATGGTCCAACTAGAGGAGCACGTAGAGGGGGTATGCTGCAGGAGATGGATAACACACGGGAAGTGGTCGCTCGAATATGTATCAGAAACGGCATACCACTCAAACCGGCGTGCAAGTTGGGGAGTACATATAGAGAGGTCTAAATGGGAATAGGTGTGAGATGTGTCCGAAAGAAAAGTAGGGGCGCCAGTATTGAGGCAGACAAGATTGAGCTGGTTGAAAAGGTCTGCTAACAAGGAGCCCCTCGGGCAGGATGCTGGAGAGCCCCAAAGGGGATGGTAGGCATTGAAGTCTCCAGTTAACAAAAATGGTGCAGGTAGCTGAGCAATAAGTTGCATCATGTCTGCCCTGGTAACGGCAGATGACGATGGAGTGTAAACGGTACAAAAGGAAAACGTAAAAGTGGGGAGAGTAATGCGGATGGCAACTGCCTGCAGGCCGGTGTGCAACGTGATGGGATCGTAGTAAATATCATCCCGGACCAGCAACATAACCCCTCCATGAGCTGGGATACCTACCACAGGGGGTAGGTCAAAACGCACAGAGGTGTAGTGTGCCAAGGCAATTTGATCGCATGGGCGTAGCTTCGTTTCCTGGAGGGCTACGACGAGCGGACGGTGCAAGCGGAGCAGCAACTTCAAGTCCTCTCGGTTGGAGCGAATGCTGCGAATATTCCAGTGAATAAGTGCCATCGTAAGAAAAGGAAGATGAAAGAAGGGGTCACCTCGAAGGCCGCTGAGGGCCTGGCTTCGAGCGAGCACTGCCGCCGCTATCAGTAGGCGGACAGTCATCGTCCATTGGGTCTATAGATTCATCGGCCATCTCGGGAGGATGGCCGGGAGGGGGAGCTTCCTCCGCCGGTGAACGGCCAGATGTACGGCTACCAGCGGTGCGGCCAGGCGAAACGGATGACAGCCTGGGGCGGCAACCGCTGGGTGGCGCAGGAGAAGAAATGCGCCGTGGCGGAGAAGGAGAACTGTGCTTCCTATGAGCCTTTTTGGAAGGACGTTTGGTGGAAGTACCGGTCGAAGGCTGGGAGGTCGAGGTACGTAGGAAGTCTGCACGGGATGGTTCCTTCTTGAAGGCCCGTGCATCTGACTTCGGGGTCTTCGTCTTAGCAGAAGCTGATGAAGGGGCTGGTGTCTGTGGGGTGATGGGAGGAAGAGGAGACGTCGACCGCGCGATCTTAGCACTGGCCGAATGGACGACCGTGGTGCTGAAGGTCAGATCGCATGTCTGGGTTGCTACCTCCCTGGTAGTCCGAGGAGAGGCGAGGACAGTACTGTATTTCCCCGCTGGGAGCAGCGCGGGCTTCCTACTAGCCAATAGCTTGCGAGTAGCCGAGGTGGACACTTTCTCTTTGACCCGAATTTCTTGGATACAGCGTTCTTCCTTATAGACAGGACAGTCGCGGGAGGATGCGGCATGGTCGCCCTGACAGTTCACACAACGAGGAGACGGAGGTGGACAGTCACCCTCATGGGCATCCCTGCCACAAGTGACACATTTAGCCGCATTGGAACAAGACTGTCGAGTGTGATTGAAACGCTGACACTGGTAGCAGCGCGTAGGTGTCGGGACATAGGGGCGAACAGAAATAACCTCGTAGCCCGCCTTGATGCGCGATGGCAGCTTAACACTATCAAAGGTCAAGAAAAGTGTCCGGGTCGGTACAAGGTCATTGTTGACCTTTTTCATGACCCTATGGACAGCCGTCACACCCTGCTCAGCGAGGAAAGATTGAATCTCCTCGTCAGTCAATCCGTCGAGGGAGCTAGTATAGACTACACCACGAGACGAATTCGAAGTTCGGTGGGCCTCCACCCGGACAGGGAATGTGTACAGGAGTGTGGCCCGAAGCAGTTTTTGTGCCTGAAAGGCACTCTCAGTTTCTAGTAATAAGGTACCGTTACACAACCTGGTACAAGATTTGACAGATCCGGCTATGGCATCTACGCCCTTCTGGATAACGAAAGGGTTGACAGAGGAAAAATCCTTTCCGTCCTCAGATCGAGAAACGACGAGGAACTGTGGGGCAGGCAGTAGTACTTTTGTCACTGGTGGCTGGTCACGTTTCCGTTTTTGGGCAGAAGTCGAGAGAGATGGAGTAGAATCCATTGCGGAGGAATCCCCCATGATTGCCAGTGTCTCCGATGGCGCGCTCCTTCCTTGTGGGGACCCTCTCAGAGGGCACTCCCGCCTTAGGTGAATGTTTACACCTCAGGTCACATCTCCCGAGAAACAGACGGAGGGACCAATCGGCATGGTCAGAAGGTATCAGCTCAGGCAATCACCCCTCCCCGGGCCTGGCCTTTACCAGGGGGTACGCGCGTGCCTTACATGTCTACCCAGGGCGGGGAATTACGCGTTACCCCGTCACCGGCTAGGCGTGCGAACGCGTGGGTCGGCCTTCAGGCACGCACAGGGAGGAAGGAAGAAGAGGAAAAAGAGAGAGAGGGAGAAAGAGGACAGACTGTCTCAAACGCCGAGGCGGAGACCAGAGAAGGCAAGGAGAAGAAGGCAATGAGAAGGCAAGGAGAAGAAGGCAATGAGAAGGCAAGGAGAAGAAGGCAATGAGAAGGCAAGGAAAAGAAGGCAATGAGAAGGCAAGTAAAAGAAGGCAATGAGAAGGCAAGGAAAAGAAGGCAAGGAGAAGAAGTCAAGGAAAAGAGTAAGGAAGACAGTGAGGTGGAGATGAACAAAGAAAGGAACCAACCAAAGGAAGGAAGAAACGAGAAGTGAAAAACCAAAAAGACCACAATTATAGGTCGTGGAACCGTCCGTCTCCGGACGCAGGCGCTAACTACCCCCGTGAGGGGGATGGACTCCTTTTAGTCGCCTCTTACGACAGGCAGGAATACCTCGGGCCTATTCTAATCCCCGGACCCGCAGGGGGGGCCATGGTGTTCAAACACAGCAAGGCAGCTGTACAGTGTCCAGTCTGCCCTACTCAGCACCCATTGTGGTGGGTTGCTTTCAGGCACAATTCTGTGTAGCAGGTGAATTCAGATTGTGAAGTGATCACTTGTCATTGGGCAGTGTTTGTGAGGGCTGGAGAGCATACGGAGAGATTGGCAGTGCTGAAGAGCCTGCTCTTTACAACATTCAACAGACATGTTTGTGATCATATAAGAAGGCTCTAGATTTGGGGAGATGGTTGTGGAGCTCCAAAGCACATTGTGTGCAAGAAAAACATCACATAGGAAGAATGATTGGGGTTCGGCATTAAGGGTTCAGTGAGAGCCTCTTCGTATAAGACTAAATGTGAGGGCACGTAAGGGAAGATATTGTCAAGCTAAAATGCAAAAGCATCAATATAGCCACTACTTTTAGGATAGTGGTTAGCGAAGAGCTGGGACTGTAATGTGTTGTTTGCCAAACTAGCCTCTTCTCCTTTAGCTCTTTCACCACGAAGATCATCCTTTATGTGGAGGATGTAGCTCAAGAGGCATCAGACCACATATGAAGTGTCTCCTAGAGACACATACACATTGGTCTTCCCCTACCTAATAACTGTAGTTCCATTATGTGTCCTGAATCCACTGACATTTCACTGTAAAATGGGAACCCCCTTAGTGGTGATGTTTTTCTTTGCCTTACCCCTGTCATTCCTCCATAGTGGGGACTCTGCAGTGGAAAGTGGGATATTAAGGGACTTGCCAGTTCCTTCAGACAGACATTACCATACTACCAATGATCTATCAGACAGGACCAAGGTCACATGGCCTCAAGATTTTGGACCTGATTGTTCCGGTTTTTTGTTTTTGTCCCAATCTTGGATTATGGGTATGTTGGTAAAGAGGTTTTAATATAAATATTTTTCTGGTTCTCATTTTCTATCTGCCATGGGGTGTGAAATTCTTCCTGACATTAGATTTTGCTGCCGCCTTTATTTTAGATATAGGAAAGCTTGATTGTTCAACCAGTGATGCAGGTTTCAAGGTACATTCACAGCTGAAGGTGGTTGTGCTCCATTCAGCTGTCAATGTCTGGAGTCAATACCACTCTTTTTGTAAAGTCTGCTTCAATGCTAAGGGGAATGATTTCATGAATGTAGGTGGCTCTTTGGCATAAATACCTTCTTTGTCTCAGAGTTGTTGTTGCTGTGGTCTTCAGTCCTGAGACTGGTTTGATGCAGCTCTCCATGCTACTCTAACCTGTGCAAGCTTCTTCATCTCCTGCGAACCATGCAGAATGAGCACTCCTGAAAGAAAGGATACTGAGGAGACATGGCTTAGCCACAGCCTGGGGGATGTTTCCAGAATGAGATTTTCACTCTGCAGCGGAGTGCGCAGGAGAGCTTCTGTAAAGTTTGGAAGGTAGGAGACGAGATACTGGCAGAAGTGAAGCTGTGAGGACCGGACGTGAGTCGTGCTTCGGTAGCTCAGATGGTAGAGCACTTGCCCGCGAAAGGCAAAGGTCCCGAGTTCACGTCTCGGTCGGGCACACAGTTTTAATCTGCCAGGAAGTTTCAATCCATATTTGTCTGTGAATAATTTTGGTAGCTTCCATGGTCGACTGCCATACCCTCATTATATCTGTAACATTCATTTTCTCATTTGATGTTCATAACTGATCAAAGCCTTTGTCCTTGAAAGTGCTCCAATTTCTTGGTGTTGAAGGTTGTGAGACTAGCATGGATTCTGTTTTCAATCTCACTTTCAGAAGGGCAGTGTTCTAAAAGTGTGCTTCCAAAGTAAGAAAAGTATTCTACTGGCTCCAGATGTACACAGACCATAGTCTGTGCAGGCAATTGCAGATGATACAGACATTGCAATAAATAGAAAGTCAAGCATAGATTTATAAATGGCTGCTAATTAAATTTTCACTGACATTAATAAATGGTTTAAAGCTAATTCACTGTCATTAAACATCGAAAAGACCTGCTATAAGCAGTTCAGAACCTGTAAGAGATTTTGTTCTAGTGTGTGTATAATGTATGAAGATATGCAAATCGAAGAGTTTGACAGTGTCAAATATCTGGGATTACAGATCAGTAATAAATTCAGTTGGGAAGGGCATACCACAAAATTGCTGAAGCACCTAAACTAGTCTGTATTTGCTGTGAGAATTATGTCAGATGTAGTAGATATAACTATTTAAAAAACTTGAATACTTTGATTACTTTCATTCTATTATGTCGTACGGGTTCATATTTTGGGGTCAAACCAAGCAAAAGTTTTTAGCATGCTAAAGTGTGTAATAAGACTCAATTGTGGTGCAAGTTCAAGAACTTCTAGATATCTGTTCAAGGAACTTGGTATGCTAACCAATAATTATCAGTATATTTATTCCTTAATGAAATTTGTTCCAATAAAACATCTCTGTTTCCAACCAATTGCTCGATACATAGTATCAATACTAGGAATAACAACAATCTTCATAAAGACCTAAAATCACTTACCTTGGTTAAAAAACAAAGGGTCCAGTACCCAGGAACACACATTTTCAATAAATTGCCAGTAACCATTAAAAACTTGGTTTCAGATACAGCACTGTTCAAACAGAGTTTGAAAAACTTTTTGATAGGCAACTCCTCCTGCTCTATAGTTTAATATCTTAACAGGTACTGTCAGGCCAAGTTAAGTAAAAATGTCTGTTAGATTTCAGTTTAGATAGCACTTGGCCACATCAGTCAAGATTAGATATTTTGTGTATGATAAATTTATTAAAAATTCATAACTATGTTCCATTCTGACAATGTATTAATTTTGTAAATACTAGGAGTTCCAGTTTACTGTAATGTATTCACATATTTTGTCCATCTCCTGACAAATGATAAGGGTAATGAATATTATATACAGATGGTTTATGTTTTTTATGTTATGCTTTTTTGTGTGTTCCACACCCACGAGGATCATTTCATTTTTGTGTCTATGGAACAAAAACTGAATCTAATCTAATCTAATCTAATCTAATCTAATGGACAGGTTGTGCAAGCACTTTAGTTTTCTAGTAGTTCACAGTCCCGTCAAATTGCTTATATGCTCTCCTGAAGCAGCTGAATAACATGCTCCACGTACAACAGCAAGTGTGGAAACTAGATAATGTTTTTATGGAGAAATCAAGCCAGCCAGATTTGGCTCAAAAAGGTTGACTGAGCTCATCCAGATAACAGAGGTGTAATATGCAAATGACAAAATATCTCTGGTTCATCCACCTAATTAGCTGAAACTGTTATTCATCACTGAACTGTAATCCCAGACATTTTCCACTGTCAACCTCTTCGATCTGCATGTCTTCATACATTATACACATGCTGGAACGAAATCTGTTACAGGTTCTGAACTGCTTATAGCAGGTCTTTTCGAAGTTTAATGACGGTGAATTAGCTTTAAACCATTTACTAATGTGAGTGAAAATTTGATTAGCAGCCATTTAAAAATCTGTGCTTGACTTCCTATTTATTGCAATGTCGGTATCATTTGCAGCAACTGCTCACACAGACTATGATCCTTTTACCTCTGATATGCATCTGGAGCCAATAGAACACTTTTCTTACTTTGGAAGCATTCTCTTAGAACACTGCACTTCTGAAAATGAGGTTGAAAATAGAATCCATGCTAGTCACACAACCTTTGGATGCCTCTCCCACTAGGTATTCCTGAATAATGATGTACAGAGAAGTGCTAAACTAATGGTGTTCCGGATGGCAGTTGTCTCAGTCCTGCAGCGTGGGATCAAAAATTTAACTCAATACTGCTGCAACAACAAGAAATTGGAGCACTTTCAAGGGCAAAGACTTCAATCAGTTATGGACACCACATGGGAAAATGAATGTTACAGATCTTATGAGGGTATGGAAGTTGAGCATAGAGGCCACCATAATTATTCACAGGCAAATATGGATTGGTCTCATCCAGCAATATAGTGATGACAGGCTTCTGTAACACTGAGGGCTAACTCAGTGTTCCCTCCTCCACCTACTCTTCCTCCCAAAAAAAGCACTGCAAGGGTCAGATGGTCAGCTCAGAAAGAACTAATACTGCAGATACTATGCATCATAGGTCCTCTATGAGGGAGCCTTTCAGTTTGTCAGAAGACGACGAGTAAGTAACTTCTTGAAACATTGCTTCAAGTCAATGCTGCTACTCGACTTAAGTCTAGAACAGGGTCAGCAGCAGTCACAGCGGTGTTTCTCTACTGCTATTGTTATTGTTATTTATCAAAGTCAGAAGAAAATACAATACATGGCATTTACCATTAAAAACAAAAGAGAGAAAGAATTATTAAAGTACACCACTGTTGCCCAAAATCTTTCAACAACAATTGCATTCAAAAGTCACGAACAGAAGATTTTCTTTTGCACAACACACAGGTCGTTGTTGGCAGACCAGTAGATCTTCCATGGTGTGTTCTCTGCATTCACAGTTAGTGGTAACCACAGGGAAGTGCCATTTCTGGATGTTACTCCTTGATCTTCCAACTCCACACTGAAGGCGGTTGAGTGATCTCCACAGGTTACACTCCTGATCATGCCAGGGGGAGAGGGAGGTAAGGTTTCTGGAGAGGGCGGGCCAGTTGAGTTATTCTCAACTCAATAAATCCACAGTTGTTCCCAACACTGAAGTGGTCTAGAGGAAACTACTTCTGGACCTCAACCTTGTGGCTGCTGGAAAGTGCTCATAGTGGAGGATGTCAAATTAAACCCCTTCAGCCCTCTAGTTTCCAACCTTATTTTATTTGACAACCAGTTTCAGTATTTTGCTACATCATCTTCAGGCCCCTGACCAACTTGTAGGAACATTTCACCTCAGTTGTGACCAAAACAGGAGCCAGCAATACTGGTAGTAGTAGATTTTTGCATCAGCAGATGATGGTTGATCTACTAATACCAGTATTACTTAACCCTGTTTTGATCACAACCGAGGTAGAATATTCCTACACGTAAGTCAGGGGCCTGAAGATGGTGTAGTAAAATGCTGAAACTTGTTGCCAAATAAAATAAGGTTGGAAACTAGATGGCTGAAAGGTGTTTAATTTGACATCCTGCACTGAACAGCCAAGTCCTGGAACTATCTCTAAAAGGATGGACATACAGAGAATATCTGGTTGTGCTATGCCTACAAGCTGGTGGATTTTTACAAGTGGTGCAGTTTTCAAACATTCTCTAAGAGGCCTACACATTTTGTTAGTGCTTTGCAAACTTTGTTTGCATGAGTAGCTTTATACTAGACTGAGTATGCATACTCTGCAGCACTGTAACATGTTGCTACTTCCGACACGCTCAGGGTTTGTGGTCAATAGCCCCATGTACTATCACTGTTCTTGCAGAGGATATTATTTATGACTTCCACCTTTGTTCTCATATTCTTGCAGTGCTGCTTGTACAGCAGTGTGCAATACAGAATGACTCCACTGCTCATAGGTAGGCAACACGTCAGTTTCACATAGCCAGTGGGATGATACTTTCACATAAGCTACGTGAGATGAGAAAACTAATTTCTAGTTCCAAGATATAAACCATTTTGTTCATCCTTGCTGTCATAAACATTTGACAAATTACGATTAGGTTGGAATCTAACAGCACAGCTTGAACTGTTGCAAGAGAAATGCCCAGCAATTAAATATATAGTCTTTGTTGTCACAAATATTTGACATTTTTTTTCCAAGCATGTTACAAATTGTATGAGGTTGTGGTTAGGTTGGAGTGTGACAGTCTAGTCACGAGTTGGTGAAGGTAGCAAATGTGGAAGCTAAAAAAATCTGGTTGTGGGGACAGACTGATCTGTAGCTTAGCCCAAGATTCAGGTCAGCTTGGAATGTGATAGTTTGATTGTGAGGTGGCGAAGCCAATGAATGTGAAAGCTTAAGTACCTGGTTGTGGTGACTGACTGAACTGCCCAACGTCTAGGTTAAGTTGCAATACAACTGTTTTACTCAAATAATCTTTGCTCTCACAGATATTTGTTTCTTCCAAATATTTCACAAGTTACACGGTTATCATTAGGTTTGGACCTAATGACACAGCTTGAATTACCATGGAATGGGGTGAGATTGATCACTTCTACTTGAGTTTTGATCACTAATGCTTAAGGGAGTTCAATTCATTAGCATAAAAATTAATGTTCATAAAAATAAGTTGAAGGGATTCAGAAAAAGCTCTCTATGTGTTTTTCTTCATTTCTCATAAAGCATAAAAAAATTAAATATGGGCGATCAATCTTACACCTATTTTGGGGTGATATTGACCAGATTGCTTGTACAGCATGAAACTACAGTACCAGTGACCAAAAGTGATCAACGTTAACCTCACACAGTTCGGTCCAGCCATTTCTGTGATATAGCAAAAAATGTAAATGGGGTGCGATTGAGCGGAGGAATAAATATGTTCCAAGTTATATTTAAAGATATATTTAATATAGGTAATATGGTTTTTTACTGACAGGGTACTATAAAAACTAGTTTCATATGTAGCAGTGTTTTCCTGCAGAACGCCTAAATTTTCATTAGGCTCAGTGTATGTATTTACATGAAACAAAAACACATGGAACAGTAAATAATTTGGAAACAAAAACAAAATAAACTACAGTAAATAAAACTGAAACAAATGTAGCCTACACAAATTAAGTTCCTTTTAACAATCTTTAACATTAATGTTGGTTGTAAAGGTATGTTTGAGATGGTCACCACCTGCAACAGAAGGAACTGGCAGAAACACTAAAATTACCTTCATTGCCACTACATATACATCATCTTTTTCAGCTCAGAACACTTTCTGGGAATCACCAGGTTTTCTCACTCCCATCACTTTTACTACCCCTTCATCCAACACTTCCGGAAAAATGCAAACAAATCTAAACTCTGTTTTTTTTCCTACTACCCTGAAAGAATTTCGCCGACACAAATGAACCCTGCTTCACATTACCAGTACTGGAATTTCCATCTGGTAATTCACAGACCTGTTCCATTAATTTTTCTTCTTCACTTTCAGCTGCCGTCTGATCACCATCTGATTCCTCAGTAGCAGGTATTTCATGTTCTTCATCACTGCTCTCTACAGTGACACTCTTACCGGGCTCAACCATCAATCTTTTTCCGCAATGCCGGGACATGTAGCCAGAATTTTCATCACCATAACACCTTTTCTTCAGAAACTATGTCAGGGAGTCATTTATTTTTTCCTGTAAATCTTCTGTGTCTTCACTTTCCTTGGGTAATTTCTGGAGTACACAATGAGGGTTAAATGGTACCAACCCACATGCTAAAAATCCTGCAGTAAGATTGTGTTTAACTCCACTTTTTTTCTGCTGCTCCATTTTAGGAGAACTTCCTGTAAATTTTCTGTCTCTTCACTTTCCTTGGGTAATTTCTGGAGTACACGCTGAGGGTTGAATGGTATCAACCCACATGCTAAAAATCCTGCAATAAGACTGTGTTTAACTCCACTTTTCTCCTGCTGCTCCGTTTTAGGAGGAACTTCATACATGGTGTTTTTAAGGCTTTGGCCAATAATGATGGAAAGTCTTTCTTTCGTAAGCCAGTGTTTTCGTGGAAAGCCTAATATCTGTCGAGAATCTTCCGCCATGCCATCTTCAAGGGCCAGGAGAAGGCCACATCCAGAGACTGACAAAGATTTGTGGCATTTGGTGGCATACAAACAAATTTTATGGTATTTGTTTCACAGAGTCTGAGGACTTCTGGAATGAAGTGGGTTGCCAAGTTGTCCCCAAGAACTTTAACACCATCCAAACGTCTGGCATGTGGCAAAAATGATGACTCAAACCAGTCGGTAAATGTCGCCATGTCAATCCATCCATGTGATGTTCGACTTTAGCAAGCCACAGAAGCACGGCATGGACTGGTGCAGCAAGGATGACCTCTAGGGCCATTCTCTAACCACAACTTCTGGAGATGCTGACTTCTATAGATGATATAAGGAGGGAGCAAGTCACCAGTTGCTGAGCCACACAACATAATGGTTGTTGACGATTTGGAGTGATTGCAGACTTTTTCGGGGTACTTGGTTCCACGTCTGTAGATCACTAAAAACTTCCCAGGATCATCACTGACATTGGTTTCATCACAATTAAATATGTTAGCTGGAGGCACATTCACAAGAGTCTCTTTCAGATTGTCAAAACATGCAATGACAATTTCAGGTGAGACACTAGCACGGGACACTGTAATGTTAGATGCTAGATGCAGCCCTGCAAAATGTTTATGTCACTGTAAGACACAATTAACCCAATCTTTACCTGGGAGATTATCTGTGAATTTAGTGCACACTCTGCCTTGTTCATCCAGGAAAGAATTAACAAACATTTTTAAATCTAATGAAGCCAACGGGAATCCCCTGGGGGCACACTTAACAAGAGCTGTCAGAAATGCTATTTCTTCATCTTGGGTAAGCACTGTCTGAGCATCTGAGCACCAGATTTTTTTAAATTCTAAGTCCATGGTATTTGTTATATAAAGTACCATATGCTAATTTGTGCTATGTAGCTGCTTTCCTCAATGACATATTGTTGTCAATCACATCTTTTAAAGGTGCCTCAACTTGGGATTCTGAGTAATTACTATAGATTAGATTAGATTAATACTAGTTCCATGGATCATGAATACGATATTTCGTAATGATGTGGAACGAGTCAAATTTTCCAATACATGACATAATTAAGTTAATTTAACAACATACTTAAGTTAATATATCAACTTTTTATTTTTTTGTGTTTTTTTATTATTTTTATTTTTTACACTCTACAACACAGGGCACGTTTATATGTTCTTCCTATTTTAAATCACTGGAAGTGTAAACATTCTGTATTTGCACTAATAGTAAAATTGCTTTAAATTGAAGGGTTCCCAATATTATATCAAGTATATTTATCCAGCAGAGAATTTTTGTGATGCCATGATCAATCTCACCCGATGCAGATTTAGAGGTTATAGTCAGAAAACTGACTTATCATAAAAATATTAATAAACAGTGCTAAATGACCAAGGAATAACAATTCTAAACATAATATTTAAACAGCAGTACATCTAAATCAAATTTAACTTACATGCATTCATAAATAGGTCAGTGGAAAAACACAAAAAATTCACTGAACTTCAAGATGTGCTTCCCTCTAAACTGTAAGTATCACTCGATATCCAAGATGGTCATCACTTTCAAAGATAGTTTACAAATACTGCCAACACTAAAAAAGAAAAATAGCTGTACTTGTTAGTTTGGAATTTATTTTCAAATAGAAAGTTGAACAGTGATCAATCTCACCCTCCAAGGTCAACTCACCCCACTCCATGGTAATTACCTTGGTTGTCAAAATATTTTCCTATTTCATTTGAATGTGTTATGGTTTTCAAGGTAGTGATATACTGACATGAGAATATGACAAAATGCCTTTGAAACAAGTCATCTGTCTGCTGCTCTCACATTGGCTGCCCTCTTTCCTTCCCATCATAGCTCATGGCATGTGCTGACATCACTGCAGCAAAAAATATGTAAGTACATCACTGGCTATGATCTAGACTTGTGCCCTGCTAGCTGATAATTCAAGAGGATTTGAAAAGTGAAATTTTGTGAGGAAGCCTTGGAGATTGTTGCAGTTCTACAGAGATGCCAACTGAACAAACTGAGTTCCCTAAATGAGCATGAGATTAATTCCTAGGACTGCAGAGCTCCTTAAAGATATCTGACAAGTTGCTCCTATGGATCCTGGTATATAGGACAAACATTTAATTTTTTTTACATTCACACAGGTTAAGATCTAAAAAAAAAAAAAAATCAGCATTTCGTGATTGTATTAAGGCAGTTTGAAGTTGTGGCAGTTATTTAACATTTTAATTCTGATTCTTTAAATTTTGTCGCTATTTTGTTCATGCTTAAGTGCCTTTGTTTTGATTATTGTTCCACCTCTGGATATAAAATGTAACAAGTAAGTTTGGATCAGTCAATTTCTTGCTCACATACTGTCCATTTGCACATCTGCAATTTTGTTTCCAGATGTACTTTCCTGTAGTTTCTTATAAAAATTGCTGGTAGTCTAGGAGACCAATGACAGATGTCGTGTTCAAGTGGCACAACCTTTGATCTTTTTCTATAGCAGCCAATGTGTTTAGATATGTTTGTGTAGGCTGTCAGGATGGCCACTCTGACCACCTCATGCTGAGCAGACAGGTTCACTAGTGGCGAGCAGGAAATAAATTCAGTTATATCATGCTGCAACCAGATTCATTTTTTCCATCTTGTACACAGTATAGTGATGCTCCTGGCTCATGCCCAGTTGGCAGGATAAGTGTCAAACACATCGTCCTTGGTGGCAGTTCGTTGCCACTGCAGCCACAAACTGCACAGCAAGGCTCAAGAGCAGAGCGTTCTTGCTGAGCAGGAAGCTCAGTGGCAACTAGTACTGAGTCAGTGCTGGTGAAGCAGCTGTACTTTATGACCACACAGCAGGTAGGTTGTGATGACAGCCTGCCTGGCAACAGGTTGTGGTGAAGGTGATATCATATGGGGAACGAACTCTGTCCATGACCTATGGTTGGAAGTTATCGCTAAGTGGGTCGGTGGCTACTAGCATCCCATTTCAACCCCCAGACCCATCAGTGTGTGATGCACCCTGTATGGCAAGCAGTCCTGTTGAACAATGCTGATTGACATTGATAGCTGAAACAGTGGAGGGTGACTGAGTGATGATGCTTCTGTGGACCACACAGCTGTAGCCCTTGCTACAATAGTTGCCAACTCAATTTCATTTTCCAGCTGGGCAGGTGCCATTTATATACACCTTGACCCAGGTGTCACAGTAACACTGTTGCAATGCTGAAATGGCATCCTTAATTTTAGTAAAACTACTGGTTACTGATTAGGTGGTTGTACCAACACATTAGGGCCACATGGAGTGGAGTAATTGTGAAACAGCTGCAAGCTGTGGTGGATATGTGGTCATCAGGCAGTGCACATTAGAGCTGGCTATCTGCCACTAAAGACTGCATTAGGCACACTAATCATGTGCTTTTGGAAGCTGTTGTGAGGTAGGCTGTCAGCAGAACCTACTCACTGTGTGGTTGTGAAGTGCAGCTGCTTCATCAGCACTGACTCAGCACCAACTGCCGCTGAGCTTTTTGCCCAGCAAGAGCACTCTGCTCCTGAGTCTTGCTGTGCAGTTTATGACTGCAGCTGGGATCCTGGCAAGGGGATAACAGAAGCGTCCGATTCCACCCCTCTGATTTGACAAATAATGTCACCAATATGGTGGAACCGACCATTCACAACTCCCATACCGCTCCTATGATGTCATCATGTAAACATGACAACAAACACGAAAATAGATCCAAAAACCACAAAACAGATATTCCTCCAAAAATATAATGAAACTAACGGGACAAGCGGGGGAAATTGGGGGTTTCTGGGTGGGGACAAACTAAATATAAAAACAGGCCACTACGCCAAACAACAAAAAACACTAAAATAACAAACCCCACAACCTTCCCAAATTCACTACACACAAAAACCACTGGAATCAATCACTTCCTTTGACCGATATAGGTCAACAGCAACTACCGATACCACAATATAAATCTCAAAACTTTCACCACCACCACCCTTAATCCTACCACAAAAACACCACCTAAAAAATCAAAACTGGTATCTAACACTTCCCTTGAACTATATAGGTCAACAGCAACAACCGATACCACACTATAAATGTCAAAACTTTCACCACCACCACACTTAATACTACCAATCTCTCGCATGTCCAACCTAGACTTTTTGAACCAGGAACCTCATCTAATGGAGTGCCATAAGTTATCCTTATGATATCTCCACATATAGCCGTCCCTGGTCAGAGATGCTGGAACTTTAGTAAGCCTCATTTTGTCATGACACTCTGAACACTTCACGACTTCAGCCAACAGGCCGAATAGCTGAAGAAATTTTATTAGAGACAACACACTGTCCCCCCATCATCGCCGACAACCGAAAACTGTTGACCTTATCAGTCATATCCATACCTACCAAAGACATAAACAAAGCCAAAATTCACACTCAACGAACAGAAAAAAAAACTGCAATAACGTCGACATAACAAAATTGTTAACTCACTGAAAAATATTCCGCTGAAAGCACAGTAACCACTGATACCACACACGTGCAATGCTACCACGCAAATGAACCCCATACGCCACATAACACGCTACCCATAAACACACAACCAGAGAAAACCACCGATGGCAACATTACGCCACCTATAAACGTGTCACAAATGCCAACTAAACCAAAAACATCACCTAACACACAACACATAAACACACCACCATAGAGCACCACCAATCACATCAAAATGACACTTACAAACACGCCACTTTCACAAACTAAACTCCATGCCGTTGTGACATCACACACCACAACAGCCTTGCATCATGGATCAAAGCCGACAGGTGGAATTGGACGCTTCCATTGATCCCTGGCAAGTACTGCCACCAAAGACCATGGATTTGACACCTATCCTGCCCAATGGGTGTGAGCCAGGAGCATCACTACACCATGTGCAAGATGAAAAAACGAATCTGGCTGCAACATGAGTATGGATGAATTTATTAATCCTCACCACAAGGGAACGTGTACCCTAAGCATGAGGTGGTCAGAGCAGCCACCCTGACAGCCTACATCTGCTCCGCCACCATCTGACAGGGAAAACATGGCATAACACTCCAGACACAGTAGCAATCCATATGAAAGAACAGGTTCAATCCAGTTTCTAAGGAAGTCAAGTTCCCTCAAGATCCCAGAATGTCACTCAAAGATGACATCTGGTCTATTGAAATTTAATTTTGTAGTTATTTCACTATCTTCAGAACACAATTTCTCAGAGAGTGGAATATCCCAAGGAGCTTTCACAGCATATGTTCATTTTTGCAGCAATTAGATATTGCACTGAGTAAGACACTACCTTTGCTAGTACTTTCAATTGCACCCATTCCCTCCCAACTCTTACTGTTACTATCATTAAGCAGAACTGTGCAGGCTTCAGTAGGCCTAAAGCAAATTTATGTAACTGTTGTGCAAATAATATAGCCTATTTCACATTATAATGTTTATCATAGTTACAATGTACGACTTGTTGGCTAATCATCATGAAGCTAGTCAAAGTACGTAGTTATTTTTAATAATAATAATAATAATAATAATAATAAAACTCAACTCCCTAAGAGATCTAATTCAAAGGAACCCCACATTTCAAATGAACTTGCTCATACAGGTGAACTGCCATACACAAAGAAGAAAGAACAAAATATATTTTGTAACTAGTTAGTAGAAAGATATTTACCTTTTTAAACACTAAAGACTATTAGTAATAGTAAGAAGTTTGATAGACTATCTCACCTTGAACTTAGTGCTGGCAGATGATCAGCATGTTTTTCTTCATCACAATTTAGATCGTCAAATATTTCAAAGTCTCCTAAACTACTTTGTACGTTTTCACTAGTTTCTGAGCCACCACTCATATGCCTCGATAGAGTAGCAACTCTATCACCAACAGTCTTGACGCCCTCATATACTAAATTTGCGACAGTTGATACATTCTGCTTTATTATACGAGATGGACGAACAAGTGATGCTTCAGCACATTCAACCAATAAGTCCTCCCCAGCACCTCCATAAGTTGAAACCCAAGACAGCTGTCTAGTCAGAAACTGTCTTGCTGCATCAGTATTTATAAAAAATTCGTTCCTCTTCTCTGCTTTAATCTCGTCACTCTTGTTTTCATTTAAAATGTCAGTTTCTTCACAAAGTATTTTCTCAGATGTTGAATCCTGACATTCAATTTCATCTGAAATTTGGTTGGTTCTTTCACACTCATTTGAATTATCATGATGGATATTCTGCTTCTGAGCTGTACACTCTCTTGAAGAAATGGATGTAGACTCATCTGATGTCCTTTTGTCATCAGCTGAGTTGTCTTTGCTTGCTGTTGATGATGAACAGTGGTCGACAATGGGCTGTTGGATGTGGAGCCCCAAGGGGCATGTATCTGACAATGACTGCTGTGACACTGGCGATACAGCACACTCACTAAGACATGATGGGCAATTTGACACGAACACTTCCTCGTCCTCATCTGATTCACCTTTCTCTGAAGGACACTTCTCTACTTTATTCACTAAAGCTAACGAAAAATCTGAACCACAGGCTACATTAATAACACGCCTGTCAAAAAACAGCACTTTCTGTGGTTCAATACTTGGTACACACAGCTGGGGATGTTCACCACACGCCCACAACTCACCATTCTCAGTTACAAACAAACAACCGTAATCTGTTGCAGAAACTTGTTTTACTTTGGCCGTATGTCCTGCAGTTTGGAAACCGTGGGCACAACATCTAGAATCTTGATTTACGACAATTTCCTCGTGATCTTCCAGATTGTGTGGAGACACCTTAAATACTCTCCCACTTTCATTAACGTAAAATAGAGTTGTAGCATTTGAAGCAATATCGACAGCTACAATACTTGTTTCTTGCAGTATCAGCGTAGTTATTTCACCTTCATGCACGATAATTCCGTGACAAACTATGCCTCCTAATGTCAAAACAAAAACGTTGTCCGAAACACAACAAATTTTTCTTATACTTACGAGCAGCTCGGGTATTCCGCTAGTAATAGACAGCTTTTCTAGTCCGTAAAAGAAATTATGTTCACTCATTCTGCCACACTCCATGCAATTGCAAGTGTACAGTGCTTACACTATACCGTGACAGACGACCGAGGTGTACACAAACAAGAACTTTGAACACTCTATCGTTACAACAATACAGTCAATTCATTTGAACTGATAAGAATCTTACTTCTTAATCAGATCATCCCACTACTCTTCCGTGTTGGGCATTACGCCTGCTGCTACCTAACATTTTCCCTTCAAAAACAAACTGATACTTTACTTTAAATTTCCGCACTGCATTCGCGAACCCTACTGTCAAAAATTTGCAACAAAAGTCTTTGGTAAAGCAGCAACATTGACAAATTCAAACTGTAATATCTCTGCCATACACTTGTTAGGTCTTCCATTGCTGATCATTGAAATATCTTTGACAGTAAGGATTTGTTGATTGTTGTTTACTGGTGGGAAGTGTGGAACACGTGCATGTGTGTGAGGTGTATTCGGGTGATTACTGATTAGTGAGACGAAGTTCAGTTACCAACTACTATGCAAGTTTCTAATCCAAATAACGTGAAGATCTACAATTTGAGTGTTGGGAAATCACTGCCGGACGTAAGTAATGTCTTCTTTATATCTAAAAGTGTTTAAATAAAGTTCGACATGCAGTTCAAGTTTACCAATATTGTTTCCGAAACGAAACTTCAAATTTTTTAACAATATGATACGGATGCCGAGAAAGTGAAATTCGATAGTTACCAGGCGAAAAATAATATAATTGAAGTAATGATATTCGATTTATCGAATAAAAAAGTAGTTTTAACCGCGTATCAGTACTTAATTTTACGAACTTCAGAAATTTAACAAATACATTTAGTAAGCTTTGACGTGATCAAGTGAAATAACGTATTTATGTCCATTTTTTAGTGCAGAGTTAAGGCACTGATAATCTTGCTATGTTTACTCCCGATGAAGTTCGTTGTGAGAAATCGGACTCAGTTTGAGAATAATAGCTGCAATGATAGATGTAACGCTGAGAATAAAGGCAGCATCTATTACCTACAACTTACTTCTCTATAGAAGGTAGGACAATATACAGCCATACAATATTTACCACCACCTTTATGGATGACAGTTGCTGACAGATAAAAACTTCGAAAAGAACTTGAAACCATTTCTACTTGCCAACGTCGTCTACGTCTTGTATGAATTTCAGAATAGATGACAGAAGCCTCCGATTCCACCCGTCTGCTTTGACCCATGACGTCACCAATATGGCGGAAACGACCATTCTCGTTTCCAATGTAACGCCTATGACGTCATTACATAAACGACAACAAACATGAAAGTACATGTGAAAGCAACACACACATCTCTCTCCAAAAATATTATCAAACTAAATGAACCAGCGCGGGAAATTGGGGGGTTTTGGGTGTGGACAAACGAAATATAAAACACACACACACACACACACACACACACACACACACACACACACACACACACGATCCCAAACCACACAAAACGAAGACATAAAAACACCACGAAATTCCCAAGTTCCGCTACACATACAATATGGACAGGAACCGGTCACTTCCACTCACCTACATAGCTCAACCGTAATAGTCAACACCACAAAATAAAAACCAACTACTACAAAAATTATAATCACACTGCAACTATCGATACCACAAAACCAACACCTAAAACAACAAAAATTGGAATCGGACGCCCCCTTGACCTACATAGGTCCACAGCAACTCACGATAACAAAAGAGAAACAGCTACGACGGAATCGAACTCTTCCCATGACCTATGCAGCTCAGATACAACTGCCGTACCAAAAAAATTGAAATCGAGTACTTTATGCAGTATTTCTGAGCCACCAAATTTTGTGTACCTTGTATGTCTACTGATACAGTGTTTTAACAGAGTCATTCTTCTCTTTGGATCTGTGATTGTAATCGGTGATTGCAATCAGTATATATCCAGTTCATTTTCACTATTACAGAGAAGGAATTAAAACCTGAGAAAACTAGAGATTTGACATCCACTGCTGGATAAAGTCTCATTTAGATTTTTTTATGGATTGTGTTTTTATTTATGCTGGCTATTCCACCCGTGTTTCTACTATGTAATTACTGTCTAGTGTCATCTACCAGTCTTATTGTTTAGATTATAGTAGATATCTTCCTTGGCCCATCTACCACAAAGCATCACCATAAATTATGTTTGGCTAAGAAGGGAAAAGTAAAGCTTTACAGAATTATAACTGCTGACTTAGTCACACTATTTAAGGAAAATGTACTGTATGGACAGTGGAAAAGTTGACTATGGGCACAGAGATGATGTGAAATTTATTTATTTTGGAAAATATTCCTACAAGATCATGAATTCAATTTTTATTTATTTATTTTACTGTGAGTCAGGCAGAATTGTAGTGGAAGCCCTGAGTACAGCTGAATAACTTCTGGGATCAAAGTATCGTGTTTCAAAAAGAGAGAAAGTTAATTCAGAGGACTGTTCCTAATTAGCATTTAAAGGAGAGCTTGAAAGAAAGAAAGACGTTGCAAAATTTTTCACAGTTTCATCAAATTTAGTTCACATGGAGAGTGAAAGGAAACAGTTGTGCTTTATATCTGTACCTTTAATAACTGAAGAGGCCTCACTGAAAAGAACTAAAAGTGTCGTATTTGTTGACTGACATCTATTGAAAGGAGCTGTTGCTACTAACCACAATAGAGCAGGATTCCACCCATCTGCTTCGACCCATGACATTATCAGTATGGTGGAAACACCTACTTCCAGCACATACAATATGGTAACCATAACACACAAACAAAAATAAAAATGACTGGAGGATATTTCACTTCAGCAATAAAATGAAACTAACAGGACAGCCACAGTAAGTAAGGTGTTTGGGGTGTAAACAATCTAAATATACAATGATACAAAAAAACAGTGACATTGCAAAACAAATATTATCTACAAAATCAAGTGAAGAACATTCCTAACATACCACATAACAGAATGAGATTTTCACTCTGCAGCGGACACAACATAACACTATAAACACAAAAACCACAAGAACTGTAAATTTCACTTGACCTATATAGCTCAAATGTAGCTTTCTATACCTAAAAACCAACATATGCAAGTTTGATACACGATACCACAAAATTTCCTTCACTTATATAGCTCAAATGAAGCCCTTGATACCCAGGATCCAACACATGCAGCTATAAGGCGTGGTATCACTATAACCCCAGCATAATTCAAATTAATCCCTTGTCACCATAAAACCAATACAGGCAACTCTGAAACATGGTATCACGAAATTACCTTCACCTGTGTGGTTCAAGCAAAGCCTTCTTTTCCTGCAGTCCAAACACAAAATTACCAGTACCACAAACTTCACACAACTTTCATAGCTCACGAGAAATCAATGACACCAAAACCCCACCAATTACTTGAAAACCCAAAAAAAACCTAATATCCACAAGGTCTTAAAATACAACGAAATTACAATAAACCAGAAACAGACAAAGGATCAAAATTACATTAACATCAAACTAACAAAAAATACTTACCAACAAAAGGCTCTGACAAAAACACCTAGGTTCTGGTGCTTTGTAATTTTTTAGACAGTACACTACCTTCTATACTTCCTCTAATGTTGGATCCTCTATTTCTGTATCTGTGGTGTAATAGAGTGGCTGCTCATTTGTGGTAGGATTGCCCTCCAAAATTCCCTTGAAGTATTCTCCTCATCTATCTAGAACATCTTGTTTATCTATCACCAAATTTCCCTCTTTGTCTTTACAAGCTGTTATTTTCGTTCTATTTTGTGGAGTTCCTTCTTTAATTTTCTTGTCGAATTTTCTGCTTTCATTCCTTGTAGTGCCCTTCCATCTCCTCTATCTTTCTCTTCATGGCTTCCCTTTTTTCCTTCTACATACCCTTGCTACCTCTATTCTCTTTTCATTATATAATGCCTGATTTGATCTATATTCCGCTGCAAGCATTTCAGCCTTGCTTCCTTTTTCTGTTCCTCTGCCTGTCTACATTTATCATCATACCAGTTGCGCTGTTGTTCTAATATCGTCTTTAATAGAGGTCCATTCTTTGTCTACATTATCTCCACCATCTTTTGTAACTTGTAACTCCTGTCTGTCTGCTCTGGTAATCCTTAACAGTAGTACTATGTTTCAGTTTTTGTATATTCCATGTCTTTATTCGGGTACTACTTCCTTTGGCAGGTGTAACAAGGTTTTGTCTCATTTTGGCTCCTACTAGGTAATGGTCAGAATCAGAATTAGCTCCTCGGAAAGTGCACACATTTTCCATATTGGATGCTGACCTCTTTCACACCAATATATGGTCTACTTGGTATGTTTCATTTGTTCCAGGTATTTTCCAAGTCCCTTTGTAGATATTTTTCCTGGAAAACAGGTACTTATTGCCTTCATCTTGTTTGCAGAAGCAAACTGGGCAATGCTCATACCATTATTATTAGTTTCAGCATTCAGACTTTCCTTACCAAAAACATTTCTTGATGCCTCTTGCTTTCCCAGTTTTGCATTATGGTCACCAAGAACTATTTTGGAACCATATTTGGGTATTCTGTCACAAACTTCCTGTAGCTGATCACAGAAGGTGTCCACAGTATCTTCATATGATTCTTCTGTAAGTGCATATACATTCACAAAGGTCACATTGTGAAATTTTCCTTTAATATGTGGAGTACATATATCCTTCTCACTGCCATAACAAATACCAAGAAATACAAAAGTCCTCAGGAATACTCATCCATCAGCAGTCCCCCCTTTGGGTCCGGGGGTAAGAATAGGCCGGAGGTATTACTGCCTGTCGTAAGAGGCGTTTCACACGTTTCGGCCTTTATGTGACGATCTCCTGTAGGGTTTGACCTCCATTCTTCAAAATTTTCCCAAAGGGTGAGACAATTGGGAAAGGGCACCTTACATGGTGCATTGTGTCCATCGTGCATTGAGATCTTTGGCCCACTTTGTCGTCATTGCATTGCAGTACCGCCCATTCTCCATCTCTTGGGCGAGGACACCTTCCTGGATGCATTCCCCACCATTCAATATGCAGTATTGCTTTTTGCATCGACGATGGCCATGGACTTTTTTGCACCTGATATCCAGCACAGTAGCCAGTCCGTTGTGGTGGGGCCGCCATCTGCACTGTTGGTTGTAGCCCCCTGACCACATAGGAATCGCTCTGCTGATGCCTGCGCCATTAACTCCCCACGTATGCCAAGGGATAGATGCCCATCACCCTGGGGCATCAGGACTCCTGGCAATGGCCATCCTGCCAGGTGGCCTTTGCTGCGGCTGGGTGGTGCCCATGGGGAGGGCCCCTGGTCGGAGTTGGTGGCATCAGAAGGATGGCACGCGATGAAATGTTGTCCATCATCTCTTGCTGGTGGTGAAACACCAGCAGACTCTAAGTGATCACGACCTCAATTCAACACACAGAAGTACGACCCCAAATCATTTCCCTCCCTGGCCACACCATGGGAGGAATGTCAGACTAAGGACGGCAGCGGATCTTATTTGCCCCGGTACCTTGTATGTTCAAGAGCTGATGGGGAATCTTTCATGCCGGTGAAGCTGCAGTTTTTTGTTGAGCATTTAGAGGCAAGTTTGGGGAGGTGGAGGGCTTGTCCAAAATGAGATCTGGGTCAGTCTTGATCATAACAGCATCCTCTGCCCAGTCACAGGTGTTACTCGCTTGTGACAAGTTGGGCGATGTTTCTGTAACCATCATGCCCCATAAGAGCTTAAATATGGTCCAGGGTATCATATTTCACAGGGACATTCTTTTGCAGTCTGACGATGAACTGAGCGCCAATTTAGAACAGCGAGGTGTCCATTTCATCTGACGTGTCCACCGGGGTGCGAGGGATAATCAGATTGCCACCGGTGCCTTCATCTTGGCCTTCAAGTGTGATACATGGCCTGAGAAGATCAAGGTGATGGTCTACTGCTGTGATTTAAAGCCCTATATCCTTCCCCCAATGCGGTGCTTTAAATGCTGTAAGTTCGGCCATATGTCTTCCCGCTGTACCTCCAGCATCATGTCGAGATTGCAGACGCCCATCTCATCCTAATATTCCATGTGCCCTGCCTCTCATCTGTGTCAACTGCAGAGAGCACCATTCGCCTTGCTCGCCAGACTTCAGGATTCTCCAGAAAGAAAGAAAAATCAGGGAGTACAAGACCCTGGATCGACTGACCTACATTGAGGCTAAGAGAAAATTTGAACGCTTGCATCCTGTGCGTATGACATCGTCCTACGCCGCCACTACAATACTGGGGCCCCCACACATTTCAGTGTGGCTCATGCTAGTTACTCGGCCATTGATTTATCAATTTGCAGCCCAGGACTTCTCCCATCTATCCACTGGAGAGCACATGACAACCTGTGTGGTAGTGACCTCTCCCCCCATCTTCTTGTCACTGCCCCTGCGTCAGGCCCGCAGACGCCTGCCCAGATAGGCTTTAAACAAGGCAAACTGGGAAACTTTCACCTTTGCTGTCACCGTTGAATCTCCCACACATGGTAACATTGATGTGATGGTTGAGCAGGTGACTACAACAATTGTTTCTGCGGCAGAAATGCGATCCCTCTCTTTAGGGTGCCCCCGGTGTAAGGTAGTCCGTTGGTAGTCGCCAGGAGTCACTGAAGCAATTAAGGAGCGTTGGCGAACTCTACAGCTACATAAGTGGCACCTTCCATGGAGCACCTCATAGCCTTTAAATGGCTCCGTGCCCGCATTTGCCAACTTATCAGATGACGAAAGCAGGAATGTTGGGAGAGATACATCTCGACCATTGGGTGCCATACATCACCTTCCCAAGTCTGGGCAAATATCAAACGTATTTTCGGGTACCAGACCCCAACAGGTGTTCCCGGTGTTACCATAAATGGCGTGTTATCTACCGACACAACTGCGATTGCCAGGCACTTTGCTCGAGCCTCTGCGTCAGAGAATTACCCCCCAGCCTTTCGTACTCTCAAATGGCGGCTGGAAGGGAACATCCTCCCATTCACTACACGCCACAGTGAATCCAATAACGCCCCATTTACAGAGTGGGGGCTCCTCAGTGCCCTTGCATATTGCACTGACACAGCTCCTGGGCCTGATCGGACCCACAGCCAGATGATTAAACATCTCTCGTCTGACTACAAGTGACATCTCCCCATCATCTTCAACCGGATCTGGTGCGATTGCGCCTTTCCATTGCAATGGCGGGAGAGCATCATCATTCTGGTGCTCAAACCCAGTAAAAACTCACTTGATGTGGATAGCTATCGGCCCATCAGCCTCACCAATGTTCTTTGTAAGCTGCTGGAATGTATGGCATGTCGGCGGTTGGGTTGGGTCCTGGAGTCACGTGGCCTACTGGCTCCATGTCAGAGCGGCTTCTGCCACGGTCGCTCTACCACTGATAATCTTGTGTCCTTCGGGTCTGCCATCCGAACAGTCTTTTCCAGACGCCCCAACACCTGGTTGCCGTCTTTTTTGACTTACATAAAGTATATGACACGACCTGGCGACATCATATCCTTGCCACAATGTATAAGTGGGGTCTCTAGAGCCCGCTCCCAATTTTTATCCAAAACTTCCTGTCGCTCTGTACTTTCCATGTCTCAAGTTGGTGCCTTCCATAATTCCATCCATATTCAGGCGAATGGAGTCCCGCAGGGCTCTGTATTGAGTGTCTCTCTATTTTTAGTGGCCATTAACGATCTAGTAGCAGCTGTTGGGCCCTCCGTCTTGTTTACCTTCTATTTATGCAGATGACTTCTGCATTTCGTACCGCTGGTCCAGTACTGGTGTTGCTAAGTGTTGCCTACAGGGAGCAGTCATGGGCTCTAGCCAACAGCCTCCAGTTTTCAGCCGCAAAGTCGTGTGTCATACACTTCAGTTGGCGTCGTACCATTCATCCGGACCCAGAACTTTACCTTCATGACGATCCACTCACTGTAGTGGAGACATATCGATTCTTAGGACTGGTTTTTGACACCCGATTGACTTGGCTTCCTCATCTTTGTCAGCTTAAGCAGAAGTGCTGGCAGCACCTCAGTGCCGTCCATTGCCTGAGCAACACCAATTGGGGTGCAGATCGCTCTACGGTACTGCGGCTCTACAGATCCCTTGTCCAATCCCGAATTGACTATGGGAGTGTGGTTTATGGTTCGGCAGCACCCTCAATGTTGAATTTACTTGACCCTGTGCACCACTGCGGGGTTCGACTAGTGACCGGAGCTTTCAGGACAAGTCCGGTGACCAGTGTACTGGTGGAGGCTGGGGTCCCTCCATTGCATATCAGACGTGCACTACTGCTCTCCAGTTACGCAGCACACATTCGTAGTTCTCCTGAGCATCCGAATTACCGCCTCCTTTTCCCACCCATGGCAGTCCATCTCCCTCATCGGTGGCCCAGGACAGGGCTAACAACTGTTGTTCGCATGCGGTCCCTTCTCTCCAAACTGGAGCCCTTCCCTTTACTACCTCTACTTGCAGTCCATTCACATACGCCTCCATGGTGTACGCCTCAGCCACTACTTTGTCTGGAGCTGTCTCGTGGCCTGAAGGACTCCGTTAACCCTGCAGCACTCTGCTGTCACTTCCTCTCGATTCTTGACGTGGTTCGGGGCTCTGAAGTGGTTAACACTGACGGGTCAATGGCTGATGGGCATGTAGGCTTTGCCTACATTCACGGTGGCCATATTGAGCAGCATCCCTTACCCGATGGCTGCAGTGTATTCACTGCAGAGCTGGTGGCCATTTCTCGTGCAGTTCAGTATCTCCATTCATGCCCTGGGGAGTCTTTTCTTTTATGTACTGACTCCTTGAGCAGCCTGAAAACTATCAACCAATGCTGCCCTCTTCATCCTTTGGTAGTGTCCATCCAGGAGTCCATCTCTTCCCTGGAACGGTCCAGTCGTTCAGTGGTATTCGTCTAGACCCCTGGTCATGCCGGAATCCCAGGAAATGAACTTGCTGACTGGCTGGCCAAAGAGGCTACATGGAAACCACTTCTGGAGATGGTCATCCCTGCAACTGACCTGCCTACGTTATTACGCCGCAAGGTTTTTCAGCTTTGGGAGACGGAATGGCAAAATATCAGTACACACAACAAACTAAGAGCCATTAAGGGGACCATGAATGTGTGGAAGTCCTCGATGAGGGCCTCTCGCAGGGACTCTGTGGTTCTCTGCTGGCTCCGCATTGGCCATGCCTGGGCGACCCATGGCTACCACCTGCGCCGTGAAGACACGCCTCAGTGTCGGTGCGGCGCCAGGTTGACAGTGGCCCGTATTTTTCTGCTCTGTCCTTCTTTGGCTGCCCTGCTACTTCACCTTCGGTTGCCAGACTCGTTATCATTGATTTTAGCAGACAACACCTCATCGGCTGATTTGGTTTTACATTTCATCCGTGAGGGTGGGTTTTATCATTCGATCTGAGTTTTAGCGCATGTCCTTTGACCCTCTGTGTCCTCCACCCTAGTGCTTTTAGGGTGGAGGTTTTAATGTGTTGCAGGGTGGCTAGCTTTTCCTTTTTATTTTTGTGGTCGGCCAGCCACTGTAATCTGCTTCCTTATTTTACTCTCTTGCAACAATTTCTTGCATCTCTCTTTGTTATTTTCTTGTCCTCTTTTTGTTCGTTTTAGTGTTCGTTGCCTTTCCTTCATTCTAGTCGTCTTTCGTTTCTTTCCGTTTTGTGTTATATGTCTCGTCTGTTTTATTCTCACTCTTGTGGCATTGTTTTATTAGGAACAAGGGAAGGATGACCTCATAGTTTGCTCCCCTTCCCCCTCTTTTAAGCCAGCCAACCAACCAACCAACCATCAGCAGTACTCACCTAAATGGGATTGCAGGTTGGAAGAGCACCTCTTCCCCCTCGCTATAACATATTTAATGTCCCCCCCCCCCCCCCCCAAAAAAAAAAAAAATAAAAATAAAAAAAAAAATAAAAAGAAAAAAACCACAGTATTAGTACACGCCCCAGTGTCATAATCCTTAAACTGTATGCCGTGGTTAATGACTAAGTGTGCTCATAACTCCTCTTCTCCAAACCCTTGGTAAAACGAAAAGGTAATTGACACCACAGTAGTAACCTCCTCATTGTATTCCTAGCCACCACAATTTCCCTCTTACTATGACTGTGCGAAACCTTCAAAACACATTTGGCATGCCGACACCCTGAAATAACAGCCTCCTGAACCCACAAACCAATCTGTGAATCGCCTCTCCCATATTACTTTTTACCAAACTGGGACTCACTAGTTCCAGCTACAACCGATGGACCACTGAACTTCCCTCTTTACTTAACATACTCTGAACACACCTCACTACAAAAAGAAAATTGATTTAACACAGTTTTCACACACACTCCAATCTCTCACACACAAAAACTTAAAGAAGACCTGTAACAAAAATAGTAAGTACACAACAAAATCTCCCTCATGGTCAATGCAGATTCTCCCTTGTGGTCAACGTAGATTTCTCGCATCAACTACCATGCCAAATCGTTCACCAGATGTTATTGTGATAACACCTCTACTTATATAGGTAATTCGTCCAGTACACTATACTATGATCAAGTTCATACACTGCCCACAAGCTAGACACCTAACACACTCCGCTATCAACCCAAAAAGCTTAAAAAACTTGGTGGTCAACAACATGTCTTTACTCAAAGGTGCACTTAAAGTATAATTTGTAAATATATCAGTCATATCCATCCCTAGAAAAAAAAACACAAAAAATATTAAAATTCATTCCACACAACAACAGACACAAAACTGAAACTTCCTGGCAGATTAAAACTGTGTGCCGGACCGAGACTCGAACTCGGGACCTTTGCCTTTTGCGGGCATGTGCTCTACCATCTGAGCTACCCAAGCATGACTCACGACCTGTTCTCATAGCTGCAATTCTGACAGTACCTCGTCTCCTACCTTCCAAAGCTGTGAGGACAGGTCGTGAGTTGTTCTTGGGTAGCTCAGATGGTAGAGCACATGCCCACGAAAGGAAAAAGTCCCGAGCTGAAGTCTCCGTTCGGCACACAGTTTTAATCTGCCAGGAAGTTTCAAATCAGTGCACATTCCACTGCAGAGTGAAAATCTCGTTCTGGAAATGTCCCCCAGGCTGTGACTAAGCATGTCTCTGCAGTATCCTTTCTTCCTGGAGTGCTAGTTCTGCAAGGTTCGCAGAAGAGCTTCAGTGAAGTTCGGAAGGTAGGAGACAAAGTACTGGCAGAATTGAACCTATGAGGATGAGTCATGAGTTGTGCTTGGGTATCTCAGATGGTAGAGCACATGCCCGCGAAATGTGAAGGTCCTGAGGTCAAGTGTCGGTCTGGCACACAGTTTTAATCTGCCAGGAAGTTTCATATCAGCGCACAGTCCACTGCAGAGCGGAAATCTCATTCTGGAGACACAAAACAAACCGTACCTTACAAAAATACCAAACACACAAAAAAAAAAAATAACAAGGTGGAAAGATAGTGCTGGAAAGATAGCACATACTTTCAAATCCACATTAACCCTCTGGCTACCAAGACTCAGATGAACCTAAGACCATACATTACACAAACAACTTCACAGGACAACATCGACTACCAGAGCACAGCTACAACATGATATCTTTGGAACCAACACCGTGCCTTAGTGACATCACTCACCACAACACAATTACATCACAGACCAAATCAGCCATGTGGAATTAGACGCTTCCAATTACCCGAATTGCAGACAGGTACAATGAAATGGACAGCTACAATATTAAGCTTTCAGACAAAGTCCTTCTTCCAAAGTAGTAGTAGTAGTAGTAGTAGTAGTAGTAGTAGTGTAGTAGAAGAAGAAGAAGAAGAAGGGAAAAAAAACCTCAGACTTTTTCACAAGCGTGTCTCTCACGTGTATGAGCACTGTTTCTGGATGTTGGGGCCAGACTTCAGGAGGAGGACTTTGTCTGGAAGCTTAATATTTAACAGGCATAATCCATTATTGAATTTCGCATATATTTTAAAATTCAGGAGTAAATAAGAAAATGTATTTTATTTGTTTTCCCCAAAAAAATTCCTACCCCAAGATATAGGCCTCCAAAGATGACACTGCAAACACCATTTTGAAGAAGCTAATTTCGGAAAAAATTTTAAGACACTGTATCTCTCTAACAGTTCTAGATACTTTGTTAGAGTTTTTTATTTGAAAGATAATTGCTTTATGAGTACAATGGTATCCTCCATTTGGAAATATCTGTCAAAATTCTTTTACTGTTGCCTTTTGAACTTTTTTATAATTTACAGATATTTTTTTTTTTTTTTTTCAAAATTTAATCCAGTGAAGTTAGACTTTTTTCTGTTTATTAGTACCATGTAGCCTAGTACTATATTATCTGTAAAAGAGGGCAGGCTTTATTTTTAAATTTTTGATTGTTCATTGCAGGTTTCTGTATTGTATTTCTTCAGTGCTAATTTGTTTACTTAAGGGGGCCTTTAAGAAATCTGAGACCATCCAGTGAGTTCTGTGTTTGCGTGATGAATTTGCCAGTTGACACAGTTGCAGTGTATTTTGTGAAAAGGACTGTTTGAAATATCTTCTGGCTGGGGCCACAGGAGAGTGAAGTGTGTTGACTGCATATCCATAAAAAAGTGATATATAAGGCAAACAAAAAAACAGACTTTATTGAGGTTGGGAATAAGTGTTCTCATTTGAAGACGGTTTCGAAGTGAAGATGTTTCCAGTGAGGACTTTTTGTGTTCTAAATGTTTTGACAGAATAACAACAATGATAATATCTGAACAAGGTGAAGCCTCCCATGGTGCAGATGATGCAGATTTTTCATCAATGGAGGAAGAATTAAATACCCAGAATCAGCCAGTTGCAGAGATAAGTGTTAGTCCTGTTAAGAAACTGTGGTCAGTGAAGTCGAGTCATAAGATCTATGAATCAAGGAAGTGCAGAGAAATTTCTAAAGCTATGGATGAATACACTACAGCAAAACTGACCACACACTTCAAAGTAGAAATTCCATCTTCAGAAAAAAATGAACCAAAGCACTCTTGCACCTCTTGACAGGAATTTTTCACAAATATCAATTCAGCTGTTGAATATTGTGCACCCCACAGTGAAAAGGTACAAGGTTTAACTATTATTCCAGAGACATTTTCAAAGAAAGCAATTTTGAACCATGTTACAGCAGTATCAAAGTACATGGTACACAAATCAAGAAATGTGAGGCCTGTAAAAGGAGTCTTTGGAAAACCAGATCCCTATTATGATCATCCTGTAGAAGCAGCTCAAGTTCAAATAGTGCAGTCATTTTATCTGGAAGATGACTAGGACCGTTCTCGCCAGAGTGCCAACAAAAAAAGACTCTATAACTGTAACAGTTGAAGGTGAAAAAGTTGTGAAAGTGAAGAGGTACATCAGTTGCAGTATTAAACAAACTTTCGCAATTTATAAGAGCAATTATACTACTTCACATATTGGAAGATGAAAATGTTATGCACTGCGACCTAAGTGGGTAGTTCCACACCCACATAGAGATGTCTGTTTTTGTGTGTACTGCTTGAAATTTGAACTTTGTGTGGTAACTTTGAGGAACTTACGGGGGGTGTGACATATGACACCTTTGTTTGGCATGTGAAGCCATTAGTAGTGTATAACATAAAGTGAGAGACTTGTTTGTTTCAAGAATGTGGTGACTGCCCTGGAAAGGGGGTGGGAAAAAAAGGGGGGGGCTATAGATTGGCATTTTTGGGAAAAAAATTTCATAAATTAAATAAAAATTCAGAAGGCTATAGTAAAAGAACTTTGACAGATAAGTCCAAATGGAGGATTTCCTTCTAATCATAAAGCAATTATCTTTAAAATAAAAAACTCTAACAAAATATCTACAACTGTTCCAGAGATACAGCATTTAAAAAAAAAATTCCAAAAATTCGCATCTTCAAAATGGTATGTGCAGTGTCAGCTTTGGAGGGCTGTGTCTCAGAGCAGAAATTTTTTTGGAGAAAACAAAAAAAAATACATGTTCCTTACTTAGTCCTTCATTTTAACATAAGCTAAATTCAATAACATCTGAGACTATGAAGGTAAGAGTTTTTCCTAGCCTGCCTGAATTGATATGGACTATGTCAGCAGTATTTTTCATTGTGCCTGCCTGCGACTCAACTCCTCCTCTGTGAGATGAGTAGCAATGTATCCTTTCCATATTGTTCGTATTACATCTTGGAATTTCCATTGTTAGACACGTAACTCTGTATGTTACTAAATATCACAGAGAAAAGACAGGGTGATTATTTAGTTTTTATAAAGCACATACCACACGTGTTGTGCCATTGAAAGGAATCCTTATATGGCATATAAAACTTTTTTTCTAATACTCCATCTTATTTATGTTAGGATTTTACTCTGAAATGCCAAAGAAACTAGTATAGGGATGCGTATTCAAATACAGAGATATGTAAGCAGGCAGAATACGGCACTGCGGTCGCCAGTGCCTATATAATACAGCAAGTGTCTGGTGCAGTTGTTAGATTTGTTACTGCTGCTACAATGGCAGGTTATCAAGATTTAAGTGAGTTTGAATGTAGTGTTACAGTCAGTGCACAAGCGATGGGGCACAGCATCTCTGAGGTAGCGATGAAATGGATTTTCCCGTATGTTCCTTTCACGAGTGTACCATGAATATTAGGAATCTGATAAAACATCAAATCTCAGACACCGCTGGAGACACTCTGCTGCAGCCGGAGAAAGATCCTTTAAGAATGGGACCAATGACGAGTGAAGAGAATTGATCAGCATGACAGAAGTGCAACCCTTCCACATATTGCTGCAGATTTCAGTGATGAGCCATCAACAAGGGTCAGTGTGCAAACCATTCAATGAAACATCATCAGTATGGGCTTTCGGAGCTGAAGGGCTACTCTTGTACTCTTGATGACTGCACAATATAAAACTTTACACCTCGCCTGGTCCTCTGAGCATTGACATTGCACTGTTGATGACTGTAAACATGTTGCCTGGCCAGACGAGTCTCGTTTCAAATTGTATCGAGAGGATGGATGTGTAGGGATATGGAAACACCTCATGAATCCATGAACACTGTATGTCAGCAGAAGACTGTTCAAGCTGGTGGAGACACTATAATGGTGTGGAGCGTGTGCAGTTGAAGTGATATGGGACCTCTGATACGTCTAGATACAAATATGACGGGTGACACGTACGTAAGCATCCTGTCCATGTCCATTGTGCATTACAACAGAGTTGAGCAATTTCAGCAGGACAATGTGACACCCCATACATCCAAAATTGTCACAGAGTGACTTGAAGAACACTCTTCTGAGTTTAAACACTTCTGGTGGCCACCAAACTCCCCAGACATGAACATTATTCTGGGATGCCTTGCAACGTGCTGTTCAGAAGAGATCTCCATCCCCTCGTACTCATACAGATTTATGAACAGCCCTGCAGGATTCATGATGTCAGTTCCCTCCAGCACTACTTCAGACATTAGTTGAGTCCATTCCATGTCGTGTTGCGGCACATTTGCATGATTGCGGGTGCCCTACACTGTATTAGGCAGGTTTACCAGTTCTTTGGCTCATCAGTGTATGAAGGCAGTTGCCTAGAGGCTCCACAGGTTCCTTTACTGTTCTTTCACATCTTAATCAGTTTTCTTCAGTAACATCATCTGCAGTCTTAGTATGCTCTTTCGATTCCTGAAAGCCTCAGAACTATTGTCCATTGAGATTGATTTTTGCTTCTTTTTATGTGGACCACTTTGATTATCTTTTTTGAGGCTGGCCTGGAGAATGTTTATTGGCTATGATTGTTACAGTCTGCAGTGTTGATATTGTGCAATGATTTTATGCTTTATTGGCATCTTGTGAATGCTGTATTTGAACAATGGGCTGTGGCCCACAAGTACAATAATTCTTCATAGATACACTCAATCTGTAAAGAATTGGGTGTACTGATAGCAGCCTCACAGTTTGAAGGAGAAATGACATATGCTCTTTTTCACTCAAGGAGAGGAGTGAAGTATACAGTAATAAGAATCATGGATCATCAACCCAGTGATGTGTGGAACACAGTCACTGCACCAACCACAAGTCTTGTACTCCACGTCATACAAGGTCGTTCCTTGCAAGAAAAGTTGAAGACCAACCAATCACAAACTGCTCACTAGTTGATATCAGCTGTAACACTGTTGCTGTGTTTCCCTTTTGTGGACTGCAGAACTTAAGGGACACAGAACAGCAATTTTTTAGTAATATAGGAAAACATTTATAAAATGTAAGGAATGTAGTGGTTGCTTTCAGTTGGGGGCTCTCTTATTAGTAGCTTATTTATTTTTATGTATTCAATTGAACCTCTGTATCAGTGAAATAAGATCATAAAACAAATTGTAGCAATCTAGAATTAATTAAAAGGCCGAGAAAAATAAAATAATTTTGTTTTAACCTTAAAATAACAGTGAAAGCAAATCAATACGCACTGAGGTGGCAAAAATCGTGGGATACCTCCTAATATTGTGTCGGACCTCCACTTGCTTGGCATAGCACAGCAAGTCGTAAACTCAAAGTGGGTGGATACAACAAGTTGTTGTAAGTCCCCTGCAGAAATATTGAGCCATGCTGCCTCTACAGCCATCAGTAATTGCAAAAGTGTTGCCGGTGCAGGATTTTGTGCACAAACTGACATTTCAGTTATGTCCCGTAAATGTTCATTGGGATTCATATTGGGTGATCTAGGTGGCCAAATCATGCGCTCAAATTGTCAAACCAGTAGTGAACAATTGTGGCCCGGAGACATCGCTCATTGTCATTCATAAAAATTCCATCGTTGTTAGTGAACAGGAAGTCCATGAATGGTTGCAAATGGTCTCCAAGTAGCCAAACACAACCATTTCCAGTCAGTGATCAGTTCAGTTGGAGCAGAGGAGCCAGTCCATTCCATGTAAACACTGACTACACCATTCTGGAGCCACCACTAGCTTACACAGTGCCATGTTGACAACTTGGGTCTTTGCCTTCATGGGGTCTGAGTCACACTTGAACCGTACTGTCAGCTTGTACCAGTTGAAATCAGGACTTGTCTGACCAGGCCACAGTTTTGAAGTTGTCTAGGGTCAAACCAATATGGTCACGATCCCAAGAGAGGCATTGCTGGCAATGTTATGCTGTTAGCAAAGGCACTCATGTCAGTTGTCTGCTGCCACACCCCATTAATACCAAATTTCACCACAGTGTCCTAACAGATATGTTCATCGTATGTCTCACATTGATTTCTGTGGTTATTTCACACTGTTGCTTGTCTATTATCAGTAAAAACTCTACAGAAATGCTGCTGCTATCAATTGTTAAGTGAAGGCCGTCAGTCACTGCATGGTCTGTGGTGAGTGGTAATGCCTCAAATTTGTATTCTCAGCACACTTTTGACACTTCAGATCTCGGAATATTAATTTCCCTAATGATTTCCGAAATAGAATGTTCCATGTGTCTAGCTCCATCCACAAATCTGCATTCAGAGTCTGTTAATTCCCATTGTGTGGTCATAATCACATCAGAAACCTTTTCACTGAGTATAAATGACAGCTCCAACAATGCACTGCCCTTTTATACCGTGTTTACGCAATACAATTGCCATCTGTATATGTGCATATTTCTATTACACGACTTTTGTCGCCTCGATGTATATACTTAACTTGTTCAAATCAGTTTTACTGTATCATATCATTGCAATTAATACTGTAACAAAAATTACAGAAATCATTTATGGTGTGTATGAAGAGTTCTTGCAGCCGGAAGCTGTCTGTCTGTGTGTGTGTGTGTGTGTGTGTGTGTGTGTGTGTGTGTGTGTGAGAGAGAGAGAGAGAGAGAGAGAGAGAGAGAGAGAGAGAGTAAGCAAGCAAGCAAGCCACATATATTACCAGTTCCAATTTTTTCCCCCTTACAGTGGCTGTCAGAGAGAAAAAGGAGAGCTCTTCAGAAGAAGCATGTTGGTAAGTCTACTAATGTCCTTATATAAGAATATAGTTTTTGCTCTAAGTTCTGTCACATCTCCTGAAATTCCATCCAACATTCAACAAACCAGAACCTAAACAAACCCAAAATATTGTCAACTTATGCACCAAAAACCTCAGTCCTACAGAAATTTCAACCCTATCCAGAGACCTCACTTTCAGTCCCACACTCCAACTTGGCCTCACCATCTTCCTTCCCAAGAACAAAAGCTTCTCAGTGTGACACAGACCAGCCATCTTCAACCTCAAGGCAGACCATGATTTAATAATTCTCCCTGCAAGCAAAAGCTACACCAATGTGTGATGAATCACTGCACTTACCTTACAGGAGACATCTGCCAACTGTCTCCACCTACAAGCCCTGTCATAGTGATCCATCCCCAAAATCCAGCATACCGGTAAGTGCCAATCCCCACTCAAACCCTTAGGCCCATACCTGAATCTTTCTCCTCATTCCATCTCCATCCCAGTGACCCCACCACCACCCCATCCTCCTACACACACACACACACACACACACACACACACACACACACACACAAACCTTCTTCATGCTTCCCAAAATCCACAAACCCAACAATCCTGGGCACCCAGTTATAGCTATTTACTATGTTCCAACTGGAAGAAATATGATCCAATCCTCGGCATGGCAATGGCCAACCATGTGACACCCTTCTAAGACAATCTGTTTATTGGCCATCTGAAGGAAACCTTCCTAGCCTTCCAGAAACCCAAACTATGTCTTTGATGGGTCCATCCATATTTCTGTCCTGATCAAGCCCACTAACCGTCAACAGTACCTGCATTTTTACAGCTGTCATTCCTTCCACATCAAAAAATTACTGCCATATAGTTGGACAACCTGTGGATGGCGCATCCACAGTGACAAATTTCCCATGCCCAGTATGCAGAAGGTCTCACTAAGACCTTCATGGACGGGCACAATCTCCCAAACATAGTCCGCAGGTGGATTTTTTGCACAACATTCTCATGTGCCCTTAACCTTCCCACCACCCCCAAAAACCAGCTACAAAGGAGCAATCCCTTGTCACTCAGCATCATCCCAGCCTCACAATTTAATTTTGCGCCTCATCAGGGCTTTGAGCTTTCAGTTAGCCATGACCGTGCCCTGAAATGTGAACCATCCTACCCACAATCTTTTCCCACCCTTCCTAATGACATTCTGCCACCCACCCAGTTTACGCGATATCTTGGTCCATCCCTACGCCGTGCCTACTTCCCACTCCTTGTCACATGGGTCATATCATTGTGGAAGGACCTGGGTGCAAGATGCAAGACATGTCTGATTCACCCACCCAGCTCATCCTACTCCAATCTCATTACAGGCTTATCATATCCATTTGGTGGTAGAGCAGCCAGTGAAAGCAGCCATGTCATATATAACCTTTGCTGCCATGTCTGCACAACATTTATATGGGCAAGAACACCAGCTGCCCACCTGAATCAATTGCCACCACCAAGCTTTGGCCAAGAGCAGAATTGACTACACAGTGATGGAACACACTGCTGAACGCAACATCCTTAATTTCAATGACTGCTTCACAACCTGTGCCATCTGTATTCCCTCCCCCTGCTACAGCTTTTCTTAACAACACAGTCTTCATTCTGGGAATCCTAAAGAACTGCAGTCATGGCATTATGTATTCAGCCAACACGATAGTTGTACAGTTGTGAGACAGTGCCTCTACTAATAGTCTAAATAATTTATGAATAAAGGTAACAACTTGCTGAGTAGTATGGACAGATAGTTGTTGGCAGGCACATAGACAAGACTGAAAACATTGCTAGCTTTTGGACAATAACTTTTTTTGGGCTGAAGTGATACCCCCCTGCACACACACACACACACACACACACACACACACACACACCTGGACAAGTGTAACAGTTCCAGTAGAGGTGTACAAATTCCCCTTGCAGCCTGCTTGCCCCTAGCTTCTCTGCAACCATTCATGCAGGTCAGCCTGCCTCGACGTACACACAAGAGTGCGCGTGTACTGAGGCATAGTGGGAAATGCAGCCGACTTGGGCTCCTGCAAGCCCGGGCTACCTGGGTTCCCGCAGGCCTGCCAAGCTTCACGGGACCCACTCAGCTTGCTGTGCCTGACAACAGGTTTTGCTGTCAAGCTACCGTGACCAGAGTAGCCAGGTAGTTAGCCCGCAGTTCATTTATCGCAACGGTGGGGGCAGCACAATGAATAGGTCAAATTTTAGTGAGATTAAAAAAAATTGACATCTGGCAAATACATGCTGGTAACGAAACAGAGCACAAGTGCCGCATGGGAAATGTTTTAGTGTGTTTATGAGGCCGCTTCAAATAAATCGGTAGGTGTGTCTCAATGCAAACTATGTAAAAAGCTCTTACGTACTTATTCGGGTACCTCGAGTATGTTACGACATGTGTGCAAATTTGACAAGCAGTTCCCTCACTCCGTAAATATCTTGAAAGATTACAAAGATTTAGTGGCCGAAAAGTGCATCGAAATGTGTGCTAAGGACCTGAGACCATTTAGCAGTATAGAGGGAGAAGGATTTCATGGTAACCCGCAAACGATGTCAAAATCTTTTGTAAGGTACTCTATTCCATGCACTGTCCAAAATATTATGTAGACAGTGATGTTCCTCTTGATGGTCAAGTGTGCAAAATTTCTTCAAGATCGGAATAAAACTGTAGATTGGTGTAGAAGTGTGTAAGTAAAGTACCCTCCACCATGCACCATTCAGAATTTTAAGCAGACAGCGCCCTTCATCCTGCTTTGAATATCAAGTGTGCCAAATTTCATCAAGCTCGGAATAAAAATGTACAATTTGTCGAATTCCGTTAGGTGAAGTAACCTCTGCCATGCACCCTACGAAATTTTATGTAGACTGTGACCTTCCTCTTGATTTCAAGGTATAGTGTGCAAAATTTCATCAAGATTGTATGCAATACAAACACACGGACACAATGAAAACGCGGTTTCAGTTTTTTCTCAAATTTTCCAATTTTTCAGTCGATTTTCCAAAAAATTTATTTCATAAAAACCTTGTCCTGAGAATTACGAACACAGCAAAAAAAAAAAATTTGCTGAATTGGTCCAGCCGTTCTCCAGTTTTACGCTTATCAACGCATTTGGCAATTCATTTTTATTTATATATGTAATATGGGCAGGCAAGCAAGTTTCCCGCAGCCTGCCCGGGTTGGGTTCTGCTTGGCTTGGCTGGGAGTGAAGCAGCCTGCCCGTTCTGTTGACAACATGCGGCGGCCTGCCCACCAGGCCACCGGGCAAGCATGGGTGGGTTAAAAGCGGAACATGTACACCACTGAGTTCCAGCAGTGTTGGGAGAGCAGTCCTGCAGCTTGACTGGGGTGCACGGTTCTGTTGAGTAAAGTGAGTGAGAGAAAAAAAGGAGATGGGGAATGGGGAAGAGGTTTGGAAAATAGTGGCAGTTAGTTATGAAGGACACAGGACGTGTACAGAATAGGAATGCAAGAGGATGGTACAGCATGTGCACAGGATAAGAATGCAACAAGGGCAACAGCACCAGTGAATTTGTGCAATGCAGGATAACATGACAAAGCAGAGGAAGGAGGTACTACGGGGAAAAGAAGATGAGTGCAGGATGGGTGTAGTTAGGATCTAGGTCCAGGGTGGATTTGAGCGTAGGCAGGAGGCTCGCGGGGATTGTGGAAAGAGGAATGTGTTGTAAATACAACAGCTTTCTACATAATTTAGATAAGCTGAATTTGGGGAATGATGCAGATGGCACAGGTAATGAAGCAGCCATTGAAATCGACCATGTTGTCCCATCAGCTTGTTTTACCACTAGGTGGTCAGCTCCATTCATGGTCACCATATGACAGCAGCCATTGATTCATGTTGATGGCCATACCCACATCAAATACTGTGCAGAAATTACAGCAGAGCTGGGTAAAAGTCCAGAATAGGGCCAGTGGTGTACTTACATGTTACATGCAGGAAAGTTGTCAGCACTTGCGTGATGTGTGTTGGGAACAAAAGAAGATGTGTCAGCTGTTTGTGTTACGCAGCCAGTTAGAGAGCAGCAGGCAGACGACTTGTTTTGAAGTAATACAGTCAGAAGATTATAAATTTAATTGCTTCTTATTTGAGTCACGGCTATTTAAACTGTGCTAGTATAACATGCCAAGGACAGCATCACAACCCATGACATAATGGAAAAAGCAGTGAAACATTTCTCTCCTCTGTGTTGCTACACAGTCGATCTGTGTGAGCGGACACAGCCGATCTGTGCGAGCACACTGAGTAAGTGGATCATTGTAGTCTAATTAAATTGTGGGAGGGGTACAGGCAACACTATTATGAGTAAAAATTGATCCACTAACATTCACCATAATTTAGTTGAAGAATGTGGATCAGCTTCCTCAGTGTGCACATGCAGATTGATTGCGTAGCCAGTTTACCACCACAATTGATAGATTTTCGTGTGTCTGCAATTAATGCAAGAGACAAGCAGCAATGGAAGACAGCATTTGTTGTTATAATCACAAAATGTTACTCCCAAAACTCACTAATACACCGAAAAACAGCAAATAAAACAATGGATTAAATTTCATTGATAGAAATACATTACCTCTCTTCTTGGCTTTCATTGCTTATGTCAAAAAAATCATCCCACAGGCTACGCGAAACTGATGTGTTGCCAACCTATGAGCAGTAGATAAGAACTGCCGCGACTGCTCTTTAACCTGATCTAGACTTTAGTCTAAAGCTGGTATATGATGTGACTGCTGTCACTGGCGATCCAGCAAGTGATGGGATTAAATAAACCTGTGACATTACTGAAGTATCCCCCTGCGGGTTCGGTAGTTAGAATAGGCCCAAGATATTCCTGCCTGTCATAAACTTTTGGAAACGTTCGCTCGCTGTGTTTTTTAGAGTTTTCTGTGCATTGAAGTCATTTAGTAAATTTCGTGCTTTAGTTTTCAGCTGACGTTTCTTATTGTTTCTAGTGAAATATGTCAGTAAAATTTTCATTCAGTGTTTTAACTTCATTTAGTGTTCCAGTGGCCATTTGAACTTTTGGTTTTAGCTAATAATTTTGTGAAGTTTTGTTGGTACTGGTATTAGCTATGGTGTAGTAGTATTAGTACAAGTAGATGCTTTCTTAGTAGACAGAGAATTTCGAGACCGGTATTGTTAGTTCTATAAATAGTTCTACTGGTGTAACTGAACTTAGGTAACGTAAACACATAGTTTTTTTTCAGTAATTGTAAAATTGTACCATGAGTGAACAGTGTAGGCTCTGTTGTAGGTTTGTGAGTAGTGGCTTACAGTGTGAGATTTGTACAAAATATTTTCATTGAGGGGAATGCAGTGGGCATTCCAGCAAGATCCTCTCTTGGGAATGCAGAATCTGTAGTAGAAATAAGTTGATAGAGGAGCAGGAGTGTAAGATCTGTGCCCTTCATGTGCAGTTACCACGTGCAAAGGAGGAACTAGATTGGTTGAGGAGGGTGAAGGGTGGTGGGGAATGGGAACTGGCAGTTGGCAAGAAGGCAGCTGGGACGAGGAGGTATTCAGACAATTATACTTTGTGAATATGCAATAGATTTGACCAACTGTTAGAGTTGAGTGGAGAGGAGCCTCTTGTAGCTGTAGATGTAGGGAACATGCAGCAGTCCTCAGCAGTTAGGAGACCTAGGTCAGTTGCAAAGTCTAACAGAAAGTAGCAGCTTCTGCTACTAGGTAGTTCACACGGTAAAGGTGTGGGCCAGCAGTTGCAGAAAGTGTTGTGGAGTGAGTACCCGGCCACCGCCATTGTGAAGCCTAGTGCAGGATTGGCTCAAGTGACTGACAGCATAGGGGAGTTATGTAGGAATTTTATGAAGGAGGATCAGGTAGTGATAGTGGGTGGAGCGGGGAACAGTCTTGATAGGGATGGGGAATATGATGTAGGTGGTGACCTGGTAAAGATAGCTACTCAAACTGGAGGCACTAATGTACATTTCGTGCAACTGTTTCAGCGTCATGATCAGCCTCATCTTAATATGGCTGTTGGGTGTGTTAATATGGGACTGGAGGGAGGTGCTGATAGCAGATGGCACGGATCATATTTTAGTGGTGCCAGTTGGGTCTGTCAGTAGGTCGGGTTTTACTAGGCATGGCCTGCACCTCAATAGTTATGGGAAGGGGAGGCAGGCAAAGTTTATAGGTAACAGTGTAGTGGGTGGTGGTGGGATCACTCATGGAAAATTCCTGTAGTAGGTGGTGTTAGAGCTGCCCCTTTTTTAGATTGAAGTTAGCTGATAAGTATACCTGCTTAAAGCAACCCCTCTAACTAAGGGCTCACCTTCAGAGGATGTCATGTTTCCAAGTAGAGAAGGAATTAACAAATCAAAATGTATGAGGTATTAGAGATTACATTAGTGAACTGCTTATAGATGTTGCCTCGGAATTTTTGGTATATCGGAGCACCACTTAAATAATTTGACAATTCAGAGGCTTCCTTTGCCAAGATAACAGACTACCTGGCTGTTTTTCAAGAGCTCCTTGCGGGGTAGAGGAGTGTCTATGTACTTAAAAAGACAGTATCCCATTTTGAATCCATGGGCGTATCATGGTGGTGTACTGAACAGATATTTGAATGTTGTGCAGGGGCAGTTGAATTTAGTGGAACTAAACTTCTAATTGTTGTTGTTTATAGGTTCCCTAGCTCTGACTTCAGAGCATTTTTACTCAAGCTAGAGAGGGTTCTTGATTCACTTTGTAGGAAGTACCAGAAATTAGTTATATGTGGTGACTTCAATATAAATTTTGTATATGATGGTGCAAGAAAAAGGATGTTAGTAGAGCTCCTAAATTCATATGATATGTTGCGGACTGTGTTTTTACCAACTAGATTGCAGGGGAACAGTAGCACAGCCATAGACAATATGCCCCAGGCATCAGTGTTGGGGCCACTCCTCTTCCTTATTTATATAAATGATATGCCCTCTAGTATTACAGGTAACTCTAAAATATTTCTGTTTGCTGATGACACTAGCTTGGTAGTAAAGAATGTTGTGTGGAACATTGGCCTGGTTTCAAATAGTGCAGTTCATGACCTAAGTTCGTGGCTTGTTGAAAATAAACTAACACTTAATCACAGTAACACTCAGTTTTAATTCACGGAATGGGCATATGATTAGTGTAACTGAACAGTTCAAATTTCTAGTTGTTCAGATAGATAGTAAACTGTCCTGGAAAGCCCATGTTCAGGATCTTGTCCAAAGACTTAATGCTGCCATTTTTACTATTCAAATGGTATCTGAAGTGAGTGCTCATTCGTCACAAAAATTAGCCTACTTTGCTTATTTCCGTTTGCTTATGTATTATGGTATTATATTTTGGGGTAACTCTTCCCATTCTAAAAGGCTCAGAAACGTGCAGTTCAGGCAATAAGTGGCGTAAGTTCACGAACCTCTTGTCGACCCCTGTTCAAGAGTCTGGGTATTTTGACATTGGCCTCTCAATATACGTGTTCTTTACTGTCATTTCTTGTTAACAATAACTCGGCAGAAATCAAACCTGCATTTGAATCGGACTTCCTTAACTCTTGTACAGAAAGGTGTGCAGTATACTGCTGCATCCATTATCAGTGAGCTACCACTAGAATTCAAAAATCTTTGCAGAAATCCACACGCTTTCAAATCAAAACTGAGGAGTTTTCTCATGGGTCACTCCTCCTATTCTGTTGAGGAGTTCCTTGAAAGATTAAGCTGATTCTTGTTGTACTGTTGATGCGTTTACTTAAACTTAGGGATTGACTTTATTTGGGTTCATAAACATGTTATTTTTATCTGTTATTACTTTTATGTTGTAATTCCATGTGCTGACATGTTCTATGACCTTGGAGATTTGCTCCTCAATTTGCTCCTATGGAACTTGACGTGTAAATAAATAAATAAGAGGCGACTAAAAGGAGTCTCCCACTTTTCAACCCAATAATTTCTTATCTCCTTTTAGGGTTTGACTTCCCACTTTCAAAATTCTATAGAAGTGCGGTCCATTTGGGGAAGGATGCCTTATGGGGTGCACCAGTTATCTATAGTGCGATTCGATTAGATCTCCTGCATCTCTTATTGTCATGGCTCTGCAACTCCACCCGCAATTCAGTTATTTGGGCAAGAATACCTTCTAGGTTTGTCATCTTCTTCCGTTGTCCATTGTTGTCTTTTGCCCCCATGAGAATGTTGGTTTTCTCCACGTCCAATATCCTGCATGGTAGTCAGTCCGTTGTGGTGGAGCCATCATGTACCTATTTGGTGGTAGCCCCCTGACAACACAGGGATCACACTGCTGATGCCTGAGCTGCAAACTCCCCGCATGAGCCAAGGAATAGATGCCCGTCTTCTTGGGGCGTCATGACTCTCGGCAATGGCCGTTGTGCCAGGTGGCCTTTGCTGTGGCTGGGTGGCACCTGTGAGGAGAGCCCCTAATCGGAGTGGGTGGCATCAGGGCAGATGACCGCAGTGAAGCAAAGCAAGCCATCTCTGCTGGTGACCGAATGGAGCCAGCAGCCTCTAAGAAGGGAAAGGTAGATTACAGTGCTGATAGTTGTGAACCTAAATTGTTCCTCTCCATAGCTGCACCATGGGAGGAACGTAGGACTAAGGAAAAGAGAGAGCCTTTCGCCAAGGTATTTAGTCTGCAGCAGAACAGATCTACATCTACATCCATACTCCACAAGCCACCTGACGGTGTGTGGCGGAGGGTACCTTGAGTACCTCTATCGGTTCTCCCTTCTATTCCAGTCTCGTATTGTTCGTGGAAAGAAGGATTGTCGGTATACCTCTGTGTGGGCTCTAATCTCTCTGATTTTATCCTCATGGTCTCTTCGCGAGATTTACGTAGGAGAGAGCAATATACTGCTTGACTCTTCGGTGAAGGTATGTTCTCGAAACTTCAACAAAAGCCCGTACCGAGCTACTGAGCGTCTCTCCTGTAGAGTCTTCCACTGGAGTTTATCTATCATCTCCGTAACGCTTTCGCGATTACTGAATGATCCTGTAACAAAGCGCGCTGCTCTCCGTTGGATCTTCTCTATATTTTCTATCAATCCTATCTGGTACGGATCCCACACTGCTGAGCAGTATTCAAGCAGTGGGCGAACAAGCGTACTGTAACCTACTTCCTTTGTTTTCGGATTGCATTTCCTTAGGATTCTTCCAATGAATCTCAGTCTGGCATCTGCTTTACCAACGATCAACATTATATGATCATTCCATTTTAAATCACTCCTAATGCGTACTCCCAGATAATTTATGGTATTAACTGCTTCCAGTTGCTGACCTGCTATTTTGTAGCTAAATGATAAAGGATCTATCTTTCTGTGTATTCGCAGCACATTACACTTGTCTGCATTGAGATTCAATTGCTATTCCCTGCACCATGCGTCAATTCGCTGCAGATCCTCCTGCATTTCAGTACAATTTTCCATTGTTACAACCTCTCGATACACCACAGCATCATCTGCAAAAAGCCTCAGTGAACTTCCGATGTCATCCACCAGCTCATTTATGTATATTGTGAATAGCAACGGTTCTATGACACTCCCCTGCGGCACACCTGAAATCACTCTTACTTCGGAAGACTTCTCTCCATTGAGAATGACATGCTGCGTCCTGTTATCTAGGAACTCCTCAATCCAATCACACGATTCGTCTGATAGTCCATATGCTCTTACTTTGTTCATTAAACGACTGTAGGGAACTGTATCGAACGCCTTGCGGAAGTCAAGAAACACGGCATCTACCTGTGAACCCGTGTCTATGGCCCTCTGAGTCTCGTGGACGAATAGCGCGAGCTGGGTTTCACATGACCGTCTTTTTCGAAACTCATGCTGATTCCTACAGAGTAGATTTCTAGTCTCCAGAAAAGTCATTATACTCGAACACAATACGTGTTCCAAAATTCTACAACTGATCGACGTTAGAGATATAGGTCTATAGTTCTGCACATCTGTTCGACGTCCCTTCTTGAAAACGGGGATGACCTGTGCCCTTTTCCAATCCTTTGGAACGCTACGCTCGTCTAGAGACCTACGGTACACCGCTGCAAGAAGGGGGGCAAGTTCCTTCGCGTACTCTGTGTAAAATTGAACTGGTATCCCATCAGGTCCAGAGGCCTTTCCTCTTTTGAGTGATTTTAATTGTTTCTCTATCCCTCTGTCGTCTATTTCGATATCTACCATTTTGTCATATGTGTGACAATCTAGAGAAGGAACTACAGTGCAATCTTCCTCTGTGAAACAACTTTGGAAAAAGACATTTAGTATTTCGGCCTTTATTCTGTCATCCTCTCTTTCAGTACCATTTTGGTCACAGAGTGTCTGAACATTTTGTTTTGATCCACCTACCACTTTGACATAAGACCAAAATTTCTTAGGATTTTCTGCCAAGTCAGTACATAGAACTTTACTTTCGAATTCATTGAACGCCTCTCCCATAGCCCCCCTCACACTACATTTCGCTTCGCGTAATTTTTGTTTGTCTGCAAGGCTTTGGCTATGTTTATGTTTGCTGTGAAGTTCCCTTTGCTTCCGCAGCAGTTTTCTAACTCGATTGTTGTACCACGGTGGCTCTTTTCCATCTCTTACAATCTTGCTTGGCACATACTCATCTAACGCATAATGTACGACAGTTTTGAACTTTGTCCACTGATCCTCAACACTATCTGTACTCGAGACAAAACTTTTGTGTTGAGCCAACAGGTACTCTGAAATCTGCTTTTTGTCACTTTTTCTAAACAGAAAAATCTTCCTACCCTTTTTAATATTCCTATTTACGGCTGAAATCATCAATGCCGTAACCGCTTTATGATCGCTGATTCCCTGTTCTGCGTTAACTTTTTCAAATAGTTCGGGTCTGTTTGTTACCAGAAGGTCTAATATGTTATCGCCACGAGTCGGTTCTCTGTTTAACTGCTCAAGGTAGTTTTCAGATAAAGCACTTAAAAAAATTTCACTGGATTCTTTGTCCCTGCCACCCGTTATGAAAGTTTGAGTCTCCCAGTCTATATCCGGCAAATTAAAATCTCCACCCAGAACTATAACATGGTGGGGAAATCTACTCGAAATATTTTCCAAATTATCCTTCAGGTGCTCAGCCACAACAGCTGCTGAACCAGGGGGCCTATAGAGACATCCAATTACCATGTCTGAGCCTGCTTTAACCGTGACCTTCACCCAAATCATTTCACATTTCGGATCTCCGTCAGTTTCCTTTGATACTATTGCACTTCTTATCGCTATAAACACGCCTCCCCCTTCACTGTTCAGCCTGTCTCTACGGTATACATTCCAATCTGAGTTTAGGATTTCATTACTGTTTACGTCTGGTTTCAGCCAACTTTCTGTCCCTAGTACTATATGGGCGTTGTGACCGTTTATTAATGAGAGCAGTTCTGGGACCTTTCTGTAGACGCTCCTGCAGTTTACTATTAGCACATTAATATTGTTATTCCCTGTTGCATTTTGCCTACTCCTACCTTGCCGCGTCTCAGGAGGCGTCTTGTCGGGCCTAGGGAGGGGATTCTCTAACCTAAAAAACCCCCATGTGCACTCCACACGTACTCCGCTACCCTTGTAGCCGCTTTCGGCGTGTAGTGCACGCCTGACCTATTCAGGGGGACCCTACATTTCTCCACCCGATAGCGGAGGTCGAGAAATTTGCACCCCAGATCTCCGCAGAATCGTCTGAGCCTCTGGTTTAAGCCTTCCACTCGGCTCCAAACCAGAGGACTGCGATCGGTTCTTGGAACGATACTACAAATAGTTAGCTCTGATTCTACCCCGCGAGCGAGGCTTTCCGCCTTCACCAATTCCGCCAACCGCCTGTACGAACTGAGGATGACCTCTGAACCCAGACAGCAGGAGTCATTGGTGCCGACATGAGCAACAATTTGCAATTGGGTGCACCCTGTGCTCTCTATCGCCGCCGGTAGGGCCTCCTCCACATCTCGGATGAGACCCCCCGGCAAGCAGACAGAGTGAACACTGGCCTTCTTCCCCAACCTTCCCGCTATTTCCCTAAGGGGCTCCATCACCCGCCTAACGTTGGAGCTCCCAATAACTAATAAACCCCTCCCCCCGTGTGCCTGCTCGGACCTTGCTGAAGGAGCAGCCACATGTCCACTCACAGGCAGAGCGGGCGATGCCACACGGCCAGCCTCCACATTGACCCTCCGCCTTGTGCGCCGCGAACGCCGCTGAACCCGCCACTCCCCTTGGGGACTCCTTTCTAGCTATGAAGCCTCTATTTTTTGTTGAACATTTGGAGGATAAGTTTGAGAAAGTGATAGGATTGTCCAAAATGAGAAATGGGTCAGTCTTGATTCAGGCAGCATCCCCAGCCCAGCCCAGTCCTGGGCGTTGCTCACCTGTGAGAAGCTGGGCCATATTCCTGTTTCTCTCACCTCCATAAGAGCCTCAACATGGTCCAGGGGTTATTATCCATCGCAACCCTCTCCTGCAGTCTGACGATGAGCTGTGCACCAGTTTAGAATGACGGGGTGTTCACTTCATTTGGCGCATCTATTGGGGACCACAAGATAGTAGGGTTGCCACCGGTGCCTTCATCTTGACCTTTGGGGATGATACACTACCTGAAAAGGTCAAGGTGATGGTATACTTGTTTGATGTAAAACCAACCTCCCTTCCCCGTGTGGTGCTTTAAGTGCTGGAAATTCAGTCACACATCTTCCCGACACAATTCCAGTGCCACATGTAGAGACTGTGGATGTCCACTGTATCCAAGTTCTCCATGTGCGCCTCCTCTCATGTCTTTCAACTGTGGCGAGCACCACTCCCCTGCTCACCGGACCACACGGTTCTCCAAAAGGAGCAGAAAATTAAGGAGTACAAGACCCTGAACTGGCTGACCTGAGGCTAAATGGAAATATAAAAGGGTGCACTCCATTCACTTGACTTCTTCATATGCTGTAGCTACATTGACGTCACCCTCACTTGTGATGTTAGTTCCAACATTTCTGTGTCATACAGTGGGTCCTCAGGGCCACCCGAATGCATCTACCACCTTGGTGGTTGGGCCCTCTTCTTCCATTGCTCCCAAAGCACCTACTGCAGAAGCAATACCCCCACCCCCAAAACAGGGGACATCGGTCCCCTTGGCCCAGCTGGAGACGCAACAGCCTCCTCTGGCTCCTCTTGTGTGGAAAGGGTCTCTTGGGACTCTCCCTTCAAGGTCTCCACCAATGCAGAAGTGGACACGCACCATGGCTGAAGGAGCCACAAGTTGCTGGACGAAGGACCGCCTTCCTCCATGCCTTAAGCTTCTTCGGAAAAGTTGAACCAGCCAGTGCCTAAAGAGAAGTGAGAGAGCAAGCAGATGAAGAAGAAGTTTGCTGAGAAACAGGACATTCCGCATCACTCCCTTCCAGATCTGCGTCTGAGAACGAGGTGGAGATTTTAGCGTCCACCAACGACTTGGCTCACGACAACCCCTCAGCTGCATTGGAAATGAATACAAATATTCTACAGGTGGCATCAGGTGACCCTGAGGAATAATCTTCCTCCGTAGTCCCTTCATGCCTTCCCAGAAGATAGACAGCATCATCTTCCAGTGGAATTGCAGCAGTTTTATCTCCCATCTGGCTGAGTTACGATAGCTTTTAAGTCTTACACTTGCTTTTTGCGTTGCCCTTCAAGAAACTCAAGAAGCTCATGATGACTTGTGTGGTAGTGACCACTTTCCACTCTTCCTGTACCTACCCCAGCGTCATTCATCTGGTCGCTTACCCTCGGATTGCCCCTGGTGGAAGTTGGTGCCTTGGTGGTCATTGGAAAACAGTGCAGCGATTAGGGACTGGTGGTGGGCCCTCCAACGTCATAAGCGCATCCCTGGAGCACCTCATTGCCTTCAAATGCTTGGGTCTGTGAGCTCATGAAACGACACAAGCAGGAGTGTTGGGAATGATAAGTCTTCACCATTGGATAACAAACTTCTCCTTTCCAAGTTTGAACCATGCTCAGATACCTCTACAGATATCAGACCCCTGCAGGCATACCTGGAATATCCACACATGGAGCTGTATCCGCCGATCCAGATGTAATCGCAGAGCATCTTGCCAATCGTTATGCTCGCATTTCTGTGTCTGTGAATTACTGCCTCACCTTTCGTCTCCTAAAACAGCAGGTGAAACAGCAACACATATCTTTTGCTCCAACCATATAATGCACGCTTCAGTGAGTGGAAATTTCTCAGTGCCCTTGCCGATTGCCCTGACTCAAGCCCTGGACCAGACAGCACCCATTCCCCAATGCTTAAACATCTGTCAGTGGATTACCAGCTCCACTTCCTTGCTGTCTTCAAGTGCATCTGGTGCGATGGCAAATTCCTGTCGCAATGGCAGGAAAGTATAATCGTTCCAGTGCTAAAGCCTCGTAAGAACACATTAGATGTGGATAGCTATCGTCATATCAGCCTCACAAATGTTCTGTGCAAGCTGCTCGAACTTATGGTGAGCTGACAGTTGTGTTGGCTCCTTGAGCCTTGGGGCCTTCTAGCTCCATTCCAGGGCAGTTTTTGTCAAGGGCGCTCCACCACTGGCTGCTTGGTCCTCCTGGAGTCTGTCATTCGATCAGCCTTTTCCCGGCAATGACACCTTATTGCCATCTTTTTTGATCTAGCAAAGGTGTAAGATACAACTTGGTGACACCACATCCTCGCTGCTCTGTGGGGTGTCCAGGGCCGGCTCCCAGTTTTTATACCAAACTTGTTGTCGCTCCGTACTTTCAGAATTCGAGTCAGTGCTTCCCACAGATCACCCCATATCCAAGAGAATGGGGTCCCGCAGGGCTCTTTTCTGAGTGTCCCACTCCTTTTTAATTGCTGGTTTTGCAGTAGGGTGGGGTTCTCAATATATACCCTCGTATATGCTGACGATTTTTGTATTTTACATCTGCCTGTCTTCCGTTGGTGTTGCTGAACATCGACTGCACGGAGCCATATGAAAGGCGGCAGTCATGGTTTCATGGCTTTCAGTTTTTGGTCGCCAAGACTTGCTTCCTGCACTTCTGTCATTGTCATACTGTCCAACCCCATCCGTAACTTTACATCAGTGACCAACTACTTCCTATAGTGGAGACTTACTGCTTTTTGGGACAGGTCTTTGAAGCCTGCTTAATGTGGCTTCCCCATCTTTGTCAGCTTGAGGAAAAGTGCTGGCGGCATCTTTATATTATTCAATTCTTGAGCCACACTGATTGGAGTGCTGATCACCCTACACTGCTGCAGTTGTACAAAGTCCTCATGCAGTCCCTTCTGGACCTAGCCTGGTGTATGGTTCAGCATCGCCCTCTATGTTGCGGCTGCTGGACCCTATCCACCACTGTGGAGTTCGACTTGCGAACAAGCCTAGTGAACAGCCTCCTCGTGGAAGCTGGTGTTCCTCCAGTGCAGCTCAGGTGGCAACTACTGCTTGCGAATTATATTGTCCACATAGTTTGCCTCACCATCCAAATTGTTGTTGCCTTTACCCTAACACAGCAATCCACCTCCGCAACAGCGACCTAGAATGGTGATTCCAATTGCAGTCCGTGTCCAGTTGCTCCTTACTGAACTCGACAATTTCCCCGTTCCACCTTTCCTGCAGGTCCACTTATACACACACACTTCCATGGTCTATGCCTCGGCCACAGCTTCGTCTGGACCTATTGCAAGGCCCAAAAGGTTCAGTTCCACCTGAGGCCCTCCGCTGGCAATTTTCCTCTATTCTCAGTGAGCTGTAGGGCTCAGAAATAGTCCACATCAGTGCATCAATGGTCTGTGGTCTTGTTGGCTTCACGTACGCTCACATTGGACGCATTGAACAGCACTCCTTACCAGATGGCTTGCAGTGTTTCCACTGCAGCATTGGTAGCCATTTATTGCACTCTTGACCATGTCCGTTCCTGCGCTGGTGAGCCCTTCGTCATCTGTAGTGACTCCTTAAGCAGCCTAAAAGCTCTCAACAAGTGCTTCCTTTGCCATCCTTTGGTAGTTGACTATCAAGGAGTCTCTTTATGCCATCAGAAACAGTGGACATCCAGTGGCCTTCATTTGGACTACAGGGCATGTTGGGATCCCGGGCAATGAACTTGCTGACAGCCTGGCCAAACAGGCTACTGGTAAACCAACTCTGGAGAGTGGGCTGCCGGAGACTCTGATCGATCTTCCACCATAAATTTTTAACAATCTGGGATACTGAATGGTGCACCCTTAGTACGCCAAATAAACTATATGTTGTCAAGGAGGCAACAAACGTGTGGCGGTAATCTATGCAAGCCACTTGCAGGCACTCTGTTGTTCTTTGCTGGCTCCGCATCAGCCATACTTGGTTAACACATGGTCACCTCCTCCGTCGCGAGGACCCACCTCGGTGTCGCTGTTGCTCCCACATGATTGTTGTCCACATCTTGTTGGACTGCCCAATTTTAGCTCCTCTGCAGCGGACTTTTAATCTTCCTGCCACACTACCAACAGTGTTGGGAGACAGTGCCTCAATGGCTGATGTTGTTTTACATTTTATTTGTGAGGAGGGTTTTTATCACACAATCTAAGGGTGGGTGTGGGGCCTTCTCTCACAAGCCTCCACCATCCCTCCATTTTAACTCTTCCTCACTCTTTTTTTTTTTGCTGTTTGTTCGTCTTTTCCCTATCTGTGTTCCTGTGGCTTTCTCTTTCAGACTTAAGATTTTAGTGTGTTCCAGGGTGGCTGGCTCATCCTTTTCATTTTTGCGATCAGTCAGCCCAGGCCATCTGCTGTGTTATTTTAATACCTTCCACTATTTTTTCCTTTTAGTGTCTATTTTCCCCTATTTGTTAACTTCTGTTGTTTTCTCTTTCATTGTGTTTTGAAGTTTTACGCCTTTTACTTTCCCCAATCTTTTGGGACTGTTTTTAACTTGAGACCTGTTTGAATGAGGAAAAATGGACTGATGACCTCGTCGTTTGGTCCCTTTGCTCCCCAAACCAACCATGGTGTAGTGGACAGGTCTGACAACTGGGTCTTCCAAGGTGTATGAATGACCGTGTGGCATGGGGTCAGAAGTAGTATGATATAAGAATGGACCATGATAGTGCACAGATTGGCTGGGTGGTGGAATACCAATTTAGGAGGGATGGGAAGGGTTGTGATTAGGTTGTTTTCCATTTCCAGGCACGGTGACAAGTAGTCAAAGCCATGTTGAAGGATATGGTTCAGTTGTTCCAGTCCATGACGGTATTGGATGATGATGGGGTGCACCATTGCAGCTGGTTCTTGAGGTTGGTGGGAAGATTAATGGTGTGCAAGGGTATGGTGCAGGAAATCTACTTGCAGACTAGAATAGTGAATGTTTTCTGCTGACTGCCTCCAGCTTGTAATCATGATCCCATGAGCTGTTTATATCATTCTCACAGGAACCGGTGATTTAATTGGCTGCTTAGTAACTTTTCAGATTTAAAATAAAATTAAAATTAAAAGGAAGGTCAGCTTTGGCCGTAATATTGATGGTTTATTGATAGCAAAATTGATTTTCGATCACATAGTGATCATCTTCAGTGCTGTGGTGTACAAATTAAACTCATCATAGGCACTGGTATCTAGTTACCAGTAACCAAAACTCTGAAACAATCATCATCATCATCATCATCATCATCATCATTTAAGACTGATTATGCCTTTCAGCGTTCAGTCTGGAGCATAGCCCCCCTTATAAAATTCCTCCATGATCCCCTATTCAGTGCTAACATTGGTGCCTTTTCTGATGTTAAACCTATTACTTCAAAATCATTCTTAACCGAATCCAGGTACCTTCTCCTTGGTCTGCCCCGACTCCTCCTACCCTCTACTGCTGAATCCATGAGTCTCTTGGGTAGCCTTGCTTCTCCCATGCGTGTAACATGACCCCACCATCTAAGCCTGTTCACCCTGACTACTGCATCTGTAGAGTTCATTCCCAGTTTTTCTTTGATTTCCTCATTGTGGACACCCTCCTGCCATTGTTCCCATATACTAGTACCTGCAATCATCCTAGCTACTTTCATATCCGTAACCTCAACCTTGTTGATAAGGTAACCTGAATCCACCCAGCTTTCGCTCCCGTACAACAAAGTTGGTCGAAAGATTGAACGGTGCACAGATAACTTAGTCTTGGTACTGACTTCCTTCTTGCAGAAGAGAGTAGATCGTAGCTGAGCGCTCACTGCATTAGCTTTGCTACACCTCGCTTCCAGTTCTTTCACTATGTTGCCATCCTGTGAGAATATGCATCCTAAGTAGAATATGCATCCTAAGTACTTGAAACCGTCCACCTGTTCTAACTTTGTTCCTCCTATTTGTCACTCAATCCGTTTATATTTCTTTCCCACTGACATTTCTTTCGTTTTGGAGACGCTAATCTTCATACCATAGTCCTTACATTTCTGATCTAGCTCTGAAATATTACTTTGCAAACTTTCAATCGAATCTGCCATCACAACTAAGTCATCCGCATATGCAAGACTGCTTATTTTGTGTTCACATATCTTAATCTCACCCAGCCAGTCTATTGTTTTCAACATATGATCCATAAATAATATGAACAACAGTGGAGACGGTTGCAGCCTTGTCTTACCCCTGAAACTACTCTGAACCATGAACTCAATTTACCATCAACTCTAACTGCTGCCCGACTATCCATGTAAAGACCTTTAATTGCTTGCAAAAGTTTGCCTCCTATTCCATAATCTCGTAGAACAGACAATAACTTCCTCCTAGGAACCCGGTCATGTGCCTTTTCTAGATCTGTAAACCATAGATACGATTCCCTGTTCCACTCATAACACTTCTCCATTATTTGCCGTAAGCTAAAGATCTGGTCCTGACAACCTCTAAGAAGCCTAAACCCACGCTGATTTTCATCCAATTGGTCCTCAACTAATACTCGCACTTTCCTTTCAACAATACCTGAGAAGATTTTACCCACAACGCTGATTAGAGAGATACCTCTGTAGTTGTTACAATCTTCCTGTTTCCATTTTTTAAAGATTGGTGTGATTACTGCTTTTGTCCAGTCTGATGGAACCTGTCCCGACTCCCAGGCCATTTCAATTATCCTGTGTAGCCATTTAAGACCTGACACTCCACTGTATTTGATGAGTTCTGACTTAATTTCATCCACCCCAGCCGCTTTATTGCACTGCAATCTATTGACCATTTTCTCCACTTCCTCAAATGTGATCCTATTTCCATCATCATTCATATCCCATTCTACCTCGAAATCTGAAACATTACTGATCGCATTTTCACCTACATTGAGCAACTCTTCAAAATATTCCCTCCATCTGCCCAAGGCATCCACAGGATTCACCAGCAGTTTTCCTGACCTGTCCAAAATACTTGTCATTTCCTTCTTATTTCCTTTTCGAAGACTGCTAATTACACTCCAGAATGGTTTTCCAGCAGCTTGACCCATAGTCTCCAACCTGTTTCCAAAGTCTTCCCAAGATTTCTTCTTGGATGCTGCAATTATCTGTTTGGCTTTGTTTCTTTCTTCAACATAACTTTCTCTGTCTACCTGAGTTCTAGTATGTAGCCATTTCTGATACGCCTTCTTTTTCCTTTTACAGGCTGCCTTGACTGTGTCATTCCACCAAGCTGTTTGCTTCATCCTACTTTTACACACTACTGTTCCAAGACATTCTTCAGCCACTTCTAGTACTGTGTCCCTGTACCTTGTCCATTCCTTTTCCAATGACTGTAATTGGCTACATTCAACTAACTGGTACCTTTCTGAGATCACTGTTATGTACTTGTGCCTGATTTCCTTATCCTGAAGTTTCTCCACTCTTATCCTCCTACATATGGACCTGACCTCCTGCACTTTCGGCCTCACAATCTCAATTTCACTGCAGATTGAATAATGATCAGTGTCATCAAAGACTCCCCTGAATACACATGTGTCCCTCAACAGCCTTCCTGAATTCCTGATCTGTTATTATATAGTCAATGACAGATCTGGTTCCCTGCCTTCCCAATTATACCGGTGAATGTTCTTATGTCTAAAAAAGGAGTTTGTGATTACTAAGCCCATACTGGCACAGAAATCCAAGAGTTGTTTCCTGTTCCTGTTGGCCTCCATATCCTCTCCTAATTTACCCATAACCTTTTCATACCCTTCTGTTCGATTTCCAATCCTGGCGTTAAAATCACCTATGAGCAGAACACTGTCCTTGTCCTTTACTCTAACAACTACATCACTGAGTGCCTCATAAAAACTATCCATCTTATCTTGATCTGTCCATTCACAATGCTAATATACTGACACAATCCTAATTTTCTTGCTAGACACTGTCAAATCTATCCACATAAGTCGTTCGTTTACATACCTTATTGTAACTACGCTGGGTTCCATTTCTTTCTTGATGTAAAGCCCTACACCCCATTGTGCTATTCCTGCTTTGACTCCTGACAGGTAGATCTTGTATTCTCCCACTTCCTCTTCTTTCGCACCCCCTCCCCCCACCCGAATGTCACTAACAGCTAAAACATCCAGCCCCATCTTACTTGCAGCCTCTGCCAGCTCTACCTTCTTCCCAGAGTAGCCCCCATTGATATTGATAGCTCCCCCATCTCATTACCATTTGTTTGCCAAGTCGTATCTTAGGAGTCCTGTCACCTCCAAAGGTCCGAGGCATTTTGCTCTGATTGTTGCCAGCATCATATTTAAAGTACCAGGGAAGCAGGTTGCTAGCCTTACTTGCCCCGAGTCCCATTGAGTTTTACCCCTAACGGTTGAGGGACTAACCGGTGGATTTGGTAGTCTTTGCCGTATGAGCACAAAGGTGACCACGACTCAGAATACGTCCGAGATGCCCAGCCTTATTCCAAAGTAACTGGTATCCCGACTGTCGGGACCACTTACTTGGCCACTCATACGTTGCCCGTGGTTCATGAACTAGGACATGACTACAGATTTCTCCACTCTTAAGACTGATAACATTTGGCTTTTTTAGCACAAGCACTCATCCATTCACCACTGCCACTAACAGAATTTTAGACAAAGCAAGGTGCCCATCATACCTAAAAAGTCCAGATCTGCTCCATCACTCCTGTTGTTGAAATCAAGCATGAAAAGATAATAGTAAGGGACTGTTATAAATGGTTGCTTGTGATGAATGCTCATGAACCTCCTTGGAGATCTGTTATAGAACCATTGCCTATGATCTGCTGATGACCAGAGATGTTATTTTGAAGCATTTGTGAAAATTTCTATATTTTTCTCTTTTTACTGAATACAGCTTGGGTGCTTCTGCATCAGACTTTGTACATATAGAATGTTGCTCATATTTTAAAAAATAAAAATAAATAAAAACAAATGAGATAAGAGGATGCATTGATTTTCATCATCTTCTTCCTACTTCCAACAATTAAAAAAATTGTACCTGTATTTTTATTAAGAATTTTCTAAAATCCAGATGATGCCATACTCTAATCACTAGTGAATGCATGAAAATAGCTCAGCTTTAATGCCATTTGAAAGCTGTTGTGGATAGCTGAATTTAATCCATTATTGTGAAGAACTATTAGTTACTTAAAACACCCAGCATCTGTTGGGAAAAAGGCATGAACAGTTGAAAAGTTGGATACTATTGTATGTATTATGTGCCACTGAACTGATCCATTTATTAAGCAATGAACTGTTTAACAGTAGCAGATAATGATTATTACTCACCTTGTATGTCCATAATGAATTTTTGTCACAGATATTCGAAGGCGGATAGAACTTATCCAAGATTTTGAAATGCCTGGACTGAGTACATCTGTGAGACTTTCGAAAGATGGGAACTATATTTTAGCAACAGGAATCTACAAGCCCCGTGTTAGGTGCTTTGATGTGAACAATCTTTCAATGAAATTTGAGAGATGTTTTGATTCTGAAGTTGTAACATTTGAGATACTTTCAGAAGACTATAGTAAGGTAAGTGTGGTTTTCATAATTTGGTATTGTCTTTTCACCCCCCCCCCCCCCCCCCACCCCCACCCTTTCACCCACTCCTCGAGAGTATCATTAGTTCTTACTGCATTTGTTTTAGGTGGTGTTTCTACAATGTGATCGTTACATTGAGTTTCATGCAGCCCATGGCCGATATTACAGGCTGAGAATACCAAAATTTGGAAGGGATATGAAATATCATTACCCATCATGTGATTTATATGTTGTTGGAGCAAGGTACTGTATGCACATATTTTTGATGCTTTTTAAAGTCATTATTAGTTCTTCTGTAGGATGTGCTTACTAATGACTCTGGAACTTGACTATATTGTGCAGTAGAGCATCCAAACTTAGTGTATTATAGCTTCTCATATCCACCATACCAACTTGATAATTTGAGTGTGTAATAGACTATACCAGGGTGTGCCTCTTTTTGCCGTGAAAGAAAGACATTTATTTAACAACAACAGCAACACAGAAATAGAGAAAGTGAAGTGTTATATGTAGGTGCATCTCTATATTCTGCAAACCACTGTGAGGTGCATGGCAGAAGGTATGTCCCAACGTACCACTTAAGGGTTTCTTCCTGTTCCATTCATGTATGGAGCACAGGAAGAATGACTTTCTGAATCCTCTGGGCATACAGTAATTATTCCAATCTTATCCTCACAATCGCCATGTAAGTGATACATAGGGTATTGTAGTATATTCCTAGAGTAATCATTTAAAGCTGGTTCTTGAAACTTTGTTAATAGACTTTCTCAAGATAGTTTACTACTATCTACAAGAGTCTTCCAGTTCAGTTCATTCAGTATCTCCATGACGCTCCCCCATAGATTAAACAAAAATTTGACCATTCATGTTGCCATTCTCTGTATACGTTCGATTTCCCCAGTTAGTCCTGTCTGGTACAGGGCCCACACACTTGAGTGTTATTCTAGAACCAGTTGCACAAGTGATTTGTAAGCAATCTCCTTTGTAGACTGATTGCACTTCCCCATTATTCTACCAGTAAACTGGAGTCTGCCACCTGCTTTACCCACGACTGAACCTACGTGATCATTCCATTTAATATCCCTGCAGGATGTTACACCCAGGTATTAGTATTGGTTGGCTGAACAGTGACTCACTGATATTTTAGTCATAGGCTACAACAATTTTTGTTTTGTGAAATGGAAAATTTTATATTTCTGAACATTTAGAGCAAGTTGCCAATCTCTGCGCCAAGTTGAAATCTTTCAAGATCTGACTGAATATTTATGCAGCTTTTTTCAGGTAGTACTTTAGTATAGACAACTACATCATATGCAAACTTGTTTTACTATTAATATTGTCTGCAAGATCATTAATATACAACATGAACAGCAAGACTCCCAGCATGCATCCTTGGGGCATACCCGAAGTTACTATGTTTACTTACCCGATTATTGGATGAGGTTTTTCCCAAAATCGTTGTTCCGAAAGTACGGAGTCATATTCATAGATTAAACTGTTGCAGCTGAGGTCAATGTTTTTACTTTGTTTAATAGATTAATAAAAATCTTAAATTTACATATGAAGCTTTGGCTATTGAGCTTTTGTACAAATTTATTTTGAAGAGTTCCGAAGGGTAGGGTTTAGCTAACAATGCTTTCAAGTGAACAGGCTCGAGGCATCCCAATACCCTGAACTGCTCGATGCAGTATCGACATTCTTTGAACAGTCGCGTGACATTTGACTCAGTGATAGTACAAGGAATATGTGAGAAACTATGAGCTAGCCACCACAACGATCTAATGTTTGCAATAAAAGTTCTCGTGCATATATAAACACCATACACATTCATTATGCAGCTTTTTGCTTTTTAAGTAAAGGTAATATTCATCTTGTCTTTCAAAAACCATTACTTGATTCTTAACCCAAATCAATTTCTTTTTGGTTATGAGAAACTTTAATGACATACCAGCTGGGTTAAAAATGAGAAATTCAGTCTCTGTTCATATATTAAAATACTGGGGAAGAATGTCACCAGCTTTTAATCAGCTTTAGAACAAGGTGGTGACATTAAGATGAAACAAGAAAGAAAATGAAACCAGAATTAAATATCCAACAAATGAAATAAATCACTTTAAAATGACTGCAGTTGTTATAGCAAGAATAAATTACTGTGGGAAGACCCATTGTGTGGACAGTACCAACAGATGACACTAGATCGCGAAATCAGCGGAAATTCGAGAATTGGACTGAATCATGACTGTGATCTTATATTTGTATATTAGTTGCTGTTGTTACACATGACATATGCCCTAGAAGATTTTGCTGGCCATGTTTCACTATTGCTCAAGCACTGCACTACCCCGAAGGCATGGACTGGGAACTATGATAATTGCAGGGAGGGGAGTGGTGAGTGGGCAGCGAGTTTCATCGTGCTGCAAACCATGGGAATTTATACTACTTTAATTTCTTATGAACATCTACCTTGTTTCAATTGCAGTTTGCCTGAATCCATCTATACTTAGAATGTAACATTAAAATTGGACAAATACTCAACAATAGAATATTTTTTCCAGGAAATACTAAAGCCTAGATTGGGGCCAGTGGTGTACTTACATAGTTTATGCTGCAATGTTGTTGACACTCATCCTGAATTAAGATGGACAGAAACAATAGGGGATTTGTCAGTTGCTTCTTCTGCACAGCAGCAGTCAGATGATATGGTTGTTTTTTTCTCCTTGTGCTATTGAAATGTAGACAATAATAAATGGCATAAGTTTAGAATCGGTGTAATATTAACTTCTTAGGCAGACACCTTAGATCAGCAAAAGCTGGTAATTTTTATTAGACAGAATATGTTAAAAATAATGTTTTCCCAAAGATCCTCTTAAAAAAAAGGGGGTTGTCTTATAATCAGGGTCTTTTGTACTCAAGTAAATATGGTACTTAGACATCTGATGATGTCTCCCCATTCAAGATAACATGCTGTGTGCTCCCAACCAATAAGTCCTCAATCCAGTCACAGATTTCACTTGCTACCCCGTATGATCGTACTTTTGACAGTAAGCATAGGTGCCGTACTGAGTCAGTGCTTTTCAGAAATCAAGAAATACTGCGTCTACCTTGTTGCCTTAATCCAAAGCTTTTGGTCATGTGAGAAAATTGCGAGTTGGGTTTCACATGATTGATGTTTTCGAAATCCGTGCTTTTTGACATTGAGGAGGTCATTCTGTTCAAGATACCTTATTATATGTGAGTTCACAATATGTTCTAAGGTTCTGCAACAAATTAATGTCAGTGATATTGGACTATAGTTTTGTGCATCACTCAAACAATCCTTGTTGTGGACGGGAGTGACCTGTGCCTTTTTGCAGGAACTGGGGATGGTTTTTTGTTCAAGGAATCTACGATAGATTATAGTTAGGAGAGGGGCTAACTCACTCGCAAATTTCGTGTAGAATCTGGCAGGGATTCCATCGGAACTGGAGCTTTGTTCTGTTTTAATAATTTCAGCTGTTTCTCAGCACCACTGACACTAATACTTATTTCATTCATCCTTTCAGTGGTATGAGAATTAGATTGAGGCAATTCTCCTGCATTTTCTGTTATAAAGGAACGTTTGAAAATGGAGTTAAGCATTTAAGCTGTTGCTTTATTGCCCTCAATGGACACTATCTTTGGTGCCCCTGACAGCCTTTACATGCAATTCTGTGAAAGATCAGTTGACAATATTCTGCTACAGTAGTCATAGAAGGCATCATGCATTGCTCTCTTGAGAGTCAAACGTGTTTCATTCAACATCTCTCTATCTATATCCGTACACTTTGTTTTACACCTCTTATGTAGTAATCTCCGTTTCTTTAGAAGTTTCTTTACAGTGACTGTATAACAGGGAGGTTCCCTCCCATTATGAACTGTTCTGCTGGGTACATAGCTACACAGTGCATGGTCAACTATTCTTGTAAACGTGAGTCAGAGTTCGTCTGCATCCTCCTGCACTTTGCTGAAAGTTTTGAGTTCTTTGTTGATATTTTATCTACTTTACTGAACATATATATTGTTCTGCTTGTTTTAGTTATTTGGTAATCATTGTTGCCACAACTGATACCAGTTTGGATGTGGACATCCTTGAAGAGGTCAGGTCTATTTGTTGCCATTAGATCCAGTATATTTCTATCATGAGTGGAGTTTCTACGGTAACTATCTGTTCTAGATATTTTCAGAGGAAGCATTTATTAAAGTTCCACAGGGTGCCTTGTCATGCACACCACTAAGAAAACTGTAATTTTCCCAATTCATTGTTGGATGTTTAAAGTCTCCACTGATGACTACAGTATGATTGGGGGCATACTGATGTTTTCTTTAAAGTTTTCGTTTACATCAGGAGATGAGTGGTGGATGATAGAAGGATCCATTTATCGTTTTGTGCCCACCCGTGATACTGAGTCTTGCCCAGTCAGTCTTACATGCATCTTCAATTTCTATCTTGGTGCTTTTGAGTTTCTTGTCAGCTGCAACAATAACACTACCTCCATTTCCCATGTGCTTATCCTTTCAATATTCACTTAAACTTTCCCCGAAAATCTCACTGATATCAATTACAAGTTTCAAGAAGCTTTCTGTACCTAGTATTATTTGAAGTTCACCGCTTTTCATGATCACTTCAAACTCTGGCACTTTGTTGCTAATGCTTTGGCAGTTTACCATTAGGATTTTAATACTCTCACTTGTGGGGGGGGGGGGGGGGCATTTCTTACGTCCTTATACTGATACTTTTGGGTTTCTACAGCTATCATTATCTGGATTGGATGCAGAGTCAACTAATGTAAAAGACCCTTGTGTGTACCCCACGCGCAGTCAGCTACCTGAGTAGCAGTCTCTGATGTGTAATACACAACAGACCTATTTAGGGAACTGTGCAATTCTCAACCCTATGGTGCAAGTCCAGGCAGTTACAGGCTGGCTTGTCATAGAACCTTCGAAGCCTCTGGTTCAGTCCTTCCAGTCGATTCAGAACCAAAGGGCCATGATCAGTTCTGGGGACAATTCTGCAAATTGTGCGCTTCATTGAAATTCCAAGGGCAAGGCTGGTCTTCTCAACCTTCTCTGTCAGGTGGTGGAATGACCCAAGAATGGCCTCGGAGTCCAGACTCCAGGCATCATTTGCCTACCATGCACCACATTATGCAGTTGGTTGCACCCTGTTCCCTCAGTGGGTGCTGGGATAGTCCCTCCAATATCTTAAATGAGGCCCCCAGGCATACACTCTTGAGTGTACCTGGTGTCCTTTCTTATCCATTGCTGCCATTTCCCTAAGGGGTACCATCATTCGCCGTACGTTTGAATTGCCAATGATTAATAGACCCCTACCCTTTTGCTTTTGACGCATCTTGACACTGGACAAAACTGGTGAAGTTAGTCCCACTGGATCAGTTTCTGTTTCAGTGAAAGATAACACCTCAAACATGTTGGTGAGGGAGATTGGTAAAAGATGGTGAGCCCTTCCTGGTCCCCGTCCATTCTGTACAGGACACCTAGATCTACCACTGGCACGCCACTCTAAGTGAAGTGGGTGGGTAATGACAGATCCTGTACTTTCTGCAGAGGAGACAGGATCCACAGGAGAGGACAGTACTTGATGTACCTATGGTACCGGTATCACAGGTACGTAGCTTTCAGGAGCTCCACACAGATTCGCAACAGCTGCCAATTGTTTGACAGTAGTCAGGGCAATTTCCAGCTTCATGCGAAAGTCAACCAACTCGTCCTGTGTTTGAGAATGGCATTCACAGTGGGGCTGTATTTTGGCTGGTGCAGTGTATTGCAAGGTAGTGAACTAATAACTTTAAATTGAGCCCACTGATTACCTTCTTCTAATCAGTTAAGCTAAAAAGTTGCTAATTCCATATTAGAACTGAAGCAGATGCACAAAACGAGATTTATATTAAGGCAACACAAAAACCTGTGGTAAAAATTACTAGTTTTCTAAAATGTTTTGATGTTAATTATAGTTGTTAGCAAATTCGAAAACAGATTTAAGTTATGATAAATGCAGGTAATGTATAGGGATACTCCTGTTTAAGGGAAAACTAGATGTAACAGAATATGTTAGTTAGAAAATCTGCTACAGTAACTACCGTATTTACTCGAATCTAAGCCGCACCTGAAAAATGAGACTCGAAATCAAGGAAAAAAATTTTCCCGAATCTAAGCCGCACCTGAAGTTTGAGACTCGAAATTCAAGAGGTGAGAAAAGTTTTAGGCCACACCTCCAAATCGAAACAAAGTTGGTCCATTGTAATATGAGACTCAATTTAGGTCGAATAAATGACGATACAGCTACAGTAGTTTGGTTCGAGTCGTAAGCTTAGCAGTTAAGCTGGACCAGGTAGCCATTGCTAGGCGTCAGTCGCTCCGTCCGTATTTATACGGGTACCCTTCTTTTTTCACGTGCTTCGTCTGGTTTGAATTGATTGCTTATTTTTCTTTGATCTGATAAGTGCCGTTCTCTTTGTTATAGGTGTTTACGTCACTCTAAGTTGAAAATGCATTACTGTACTGTCATGCATTGTTTGTCGCATTCTGATAATGAGTGTTTACGACCTGTCACCGTTCGCGGCATGGCTTGCTTTTGTGCGCGCTACCGCCGCTTAGGCGCTTACAAAAAAAAAAAAGAGAGAGAGAGAGAGGAATCGTCTCATTATCGAAACAATGACAAGAGACTGCTATTTGTTGTTACGTACACTGCTGCTTTCTTTGGTAATGATCAACAAGAACCAAATAATAGGCTGCGTATGATAGAAGATGTTCTGAACGAGAGTTTAGCAAAAAATTTTCTCAGTTTGAAAATCTTTGCAGACGCTTCTTTAGTACATTATATTCTGCACAGAAATTAGTCATCTTAGATTTAAAAATCTAGTCAATTGCCGTGCTTCAATTCTGACTGTATCACTATTAGGCATAAGAATAATATGAATAAAAACATTACATGATATGTATATTCTTCCGCGTTTGTTGTTGTCTCACTCTAGTTTCGTATTTTGTTAGGCAGACAGGATTTAAATGAGATAGCAGCAAATACGAAAGAATGCATGGTAAAATGTTTATATTCGTATTATTCTTATGGTGAAGAGAATACTGCGTGTGATTCACAATTCATAAAAGTTCCTATTAGCAACCATCTCTTCTGACAGGTAGGAAAAAATTCAGAACGTAGAGTTGGCCATATTGGCAAACATCCCAGTCTTGCCAATCGGATTTTCGTAGTACATAGAAATGCTGCTACATTCGAAGATGAACAATACGGAATTTGTATTTACTTCATCGGATAATGTACGAAAATGCAGTGGTTCGAAACTCGGGGCGGAGAAAAAAAGCTCGTCTTCCACCTTTTTTTAATTTTTTTACTGATGCAGAGGTTTTGGCGCCAGTATTTATCTTTGTGCCTGCAAAGCATGCCCGTGTAGCGCTACACATATTCGAAGGCAGAAGTTAGTTGTGGCGGCACCTACCAACATTTTTCAGAACTTCCACTTACTTTGCACTCGATTCTAAGCCCCAGGCGGTTTTTTGGATTACAGAAAACGGAAAAAAAGTGCGGCTTAGATTCGAGTAAATACGGTACATCACAAATGCTGATTTGCTACAAATTGGTTGTAGATTATGCAAAGTACAATGGTAGCTTCCGAAAATCCTAAAAAGACACATGTTTATTTGCATTGATATACAATGAAATTCAGCGGTGATTTATTCTGTTGCTGAACTGTGAACCACAAATGCTGATTTGCTCCTAAATAAATTATGATACATATCCCAAACACTCGCACCAGTAACTTATGAAAATACAGTTTTGTAAGCATCCAAAAATCCTCAAGCTTGCCTACTGAATACTTCACATGCTGTTCATAGGTTGTGCAGTAGCATAATGTGACACCACACTGATCATACCACTGCTTCCTGGTAGTACATTAGTCAACACAAAGAGTCTCAAAGCCATGTTTAAGGGCAACTTGGTGCTATTAATTTTTGTAAATATTATGAGTACTGATGTGTTGTAATAATCATTTCAACAACAAACTGAAATTAACATTACTTATGGCCTTGGCATAACTTTTCAAAATAATGACTAATACTGTCAATTATATCAGTTGGTAAATTCAGTTACAAAAATTGTTAAAATTACAAAGACACATTGGCAGGTCGGCATGTATCTTAAGAAAATATAACTCTTAATACAACAAATAGATACACATTAAGTAGAAATTCGTAATTCTAGTTTTTGGAACTTTACATACTGTCTTCATGTAGAAAAGAGGAAGATGAATGAAGAATGGGAATTGGGGGGGGGGGGGGGGGGAGTGGAGAGACAGGTCACTTAGACCGTAAGTTGAGAGATACCACCTCAACTCACAGCAGGTAGATGCCTTTCAACTTAGGGACTGAAGAATGCTGTTATTCATATAAATATTTATGATGCAGAATTGATTTTTTTTATTTTGTCTCCTGATGAAACATTCTGTTCTAGTTCTGAAATTTATCGACTAAATCTTGAGCAAGGACAGTTTCTGCCTCCATTGGTCTCTGAGGCATCAGAGATAAATAAATGTGCCATCAATCCAGTTCATCATTTGGTGGTATGTGGATCCAAGGAGGGGAAGTTAGAAGCCTGGGATCCTAGAACAAGAGGAAAAGTTGGAACATTAGACTGTGCTCTCGATTGTGCTGGTGAGTCACAGTAAGTAAACGTTTCATTTGTAGTTAAAATGCCTGTTTGTTAGCAACACTTTAGAAGTAGTACCACATGGCAGTTTAGCAAATCTGTTTGTAATGTAATTCTTGTAAATTTTTGTGCCTTTAATAATACTCCTAATATACACCCAACTTCGTAACATTTCAGCTTCCCCTTATCCTTTCCTCTTTTAATTTTTAAGTATTCATTTCCAATTTCACAGGTCCTTTGGATCTTAAGGCTCCTTAGGTAGTTGACAGCCACTATGTAGATTTACTTTTTACAAGTGTCTTGCATCTGTGCAAACCCAAGATGACAATTTGAAAAACATAGACAATTCAGGTGAATTTATCTTTACATGGAAATCAAAGAAATTTAAAAGATTCAGGGAATGTCTTTCAGGATCTGGTGGGAATTTCCAGCCATTTGTTATCTTCTTGAGATATTTCATTACACAGGACACTTAGATTCTGCTTTGGAGAGCAATTAGATGTGGAGTTTTCACATGAGAGAAGATGAAGCTGTGAATTGAGTTGTTACTATATTGTTGCTTGTTCATGTTAATCTCTGCCATTTGTGATGACCTTAGAAGTCTTTATTATTGCCTATGGGTTCCTGGGCTTGCCATGTTCTCCATTGTTTGATGCAAGTGCTATTCATGTATCTGCAATTTCTTCTCTACATAAAAGAAAAGATTTAAAAAAAAAATGAAAATGGTTATTTTCCATGAATGTTTTGTTGACCTGCAATGAGTATTTGGATCTCCCACTCCATCTGCTTCCTCCAATTTTAATGGGAAATAGTGTTTTGTCAATTTTCAGAATTGAAGACAAGCTGTAAACAAACTACTCCAGTGTTATTTTATCCATGTTGGGTCTTGGGAACTTCGTGGCCATTAGTTATCGTTGGTGGATGACACAACCAGCCACAGATGCTTTTAAACTGCTTTATTTCAATATCATAACCAGTTCTGGGCTACCATGTCCATCTTCAGATGGCTAACATTTCCAGTCACATTGATGTGTTGGTCAGCAGCAAGTCATCTGCCCCTGTACTGCACAAAATTATTTGAATGTTTAGGGGCACATTAAATTATTTACATATAAGGTGAAATAATTTTACACACTTACTAGTGTAATCGCCTCCACTGGAACATATGTAAGTATATAAAACTGTTTCACATTATGTGTGAATAAATTCAAACACATTAACATGTTTTTATTAATGAAGCAACATATAATGTTGCTCAAAACATTTAATATACTTCTGCCATGCAGGAGCAGATGATGTGCTGCTGACCAAAATATCAATGTAATTGGAAAATTGAACCAAATGAAGGTGGTTATGGTAGCCTGAAACCAGTTGTGGCATTGAAATAAACAATGTAAAGGCATTTGTGGCTGGTTGTGTAATTCACCAACAAAACTATTTCACTGTTTTTAGCTAATAATACATAGTAATAAAATTCTGCACCAATGGACTCGAACATCTTATGCTTACAGGTTGTTTGCTCTGTCTGTGTAACATCACTACTTTCATCAATTAGAATTTTAAAAAAGAAAGAAAGATATACTATTTATATTGCAAGTTTCCAAGTGCAGTCTCACACTCAACTCTCCACAATGTACTGAAAGATATACCATTCAAAGAGCTCTTTATTTTAATTACTCTGGCTCTAATATTATTCCTCTCAAGTTTTGTTCTATCTTGTTGTTTTGAGAATTCAAATGCCACATAAAGGGCAATTGCAATTACTCTGTATATAGGGAAATACATTGATTGTATGAAGGACAAACTCGCCCAAATTGAAATCACCCACTCTGTTTACACAATATTGCAGTTCTTCCTTTCTCGACACTTACACTCCAGACACATTGCCAAATGGGTCATATCACTGTAGAAAGCCCAGGTGCTTGACCTGTTCTATACACACAGTCAGCACATCCTCCTTCAGTCTTGTAACAGGCTTGTCGCATTCTGAGGCAGGTCCATCTGTGAAAGCAGTCATGTCATAAACCATGCCTACTTCAAAAACTCATACCATCTGGATCCTTCCTCATAATGCCAGTTTCTCTGAATTATGTTCGTGGGAGTTGCCCTTGCAACACATTGTATTGCCCCCTTTCTCCTTCCAAATGCATAGACCACATTTAGAGGGTGTCATAGCAAGATGATTTGTTGTATCTATCACATGATTTTTGAGGACTCCTCTGTTGAAGAACAGAAACATTGCAATACAAATATAGTCGAGACAGCATAAGATGATCCCTGACGGTAAGTAGCACTGTTTGCCAGCTTTCAACTGCTTAGTGCTAATGGCTGCAGGTGAAAACAGTAGTCACCCATGTAGTTGTGACAACACTGAGGCATTGCCATAGAGACATTTACAAAATCGTATCACATAAGTAGCTGAGGAAGGCGCGTGAAGCTGCCGTGCTCACTCCACTGCAATTGTCAGGGATCAGGTTACACCATCTTGACTGTAGTCTTGTTATTTTTATTAATACTTTTCATCACACTGTTCCATATCATGAGCCACCAAATAACGTTTTTTTGGAGCAGATGTTATGAAAGATTGCTACTCACATGTAAAGCACATGTTGAGTTACAGATGGGCACAACAGAGAGACTGTTCTACATTTGAGCTTTTGACCAGGACTTCTTCTAAAGTATAAAATCCACACACGTTCATGCAAGCACAATTTGCACTCATATGACCACTGACTTTGGCCACTGAGACAGAACTGTAAGCAACTGTGCTTGATAGTAGAAGCAAACTGTGGGTGGTAGCATAGGGGTGGCAGAGAGTATACTATTGCTTTTGGAAGCATGCATGGGGACAGGGTAGGGCTACTAGGTGCAGGCAGGAAGGTTGGTTGTTTTGTTTTTTTTTTTTTTTTGGGGGGGGGGGACATCAAAAAGGAGATAAGTACAGGAGGGGAAAAAGGGCTAGTGAATCCATTCATGGAATAGAAGGCTGTGTGGTGATGGAGTAGGAGCAGAGATGGGGGTGAAGGGCAGGCACTAGTGAAGGTAGAGGTCAGGGGATTTATGGGAACGTAGTATATGTTGCAGGGAGAGTTCCCACATGTGCAATTCAGAAAAGCTGCTGTTGGTAGGAAGGATCCAGATTGCTCAGGCTGTGAAGCAATCATTGAAGTGAAGTGAAGCATGTTGTATTGGATAACATGTTCAGTAACACAGTGGTCCAACTATGTGTTGGCCACAGTTTGCCAGTGATTGTTCATGCAGACAGACAGCTTGTTGGTTCCCCCCTGCGGGTCCGGGGATTAGAATAGGCCCGAGGTATTCCTGCCTGTCGTAAGAGGCGACTAAAAGGAGTCCATCCCCCTCACGGGGGTAGTTAGCGCCTGCGTCCGGAGACGGACGGTTCCGCGACCTATAATTGTGGTCTTTTTGGTTTTTCACTTCTCGTTTCTTCCTTCCTTTGGTTGGTTCCTTTCTTTGCTCTTCTCCACCTCACTGTCTTCCTTACTCTTTCCCTTGACTTCTCCTTGCCTTCTCAGTGCCTTCTTCTCCTTGCCTTCTCATTGCCTTCTTCTCCTTGCCTTCTCATTGCCTTCTTCTCCTTGCCTTCTCATTGCCTTCTTCTCCTTGCCTTCTCATTGCCTTCTTCTCCTTGCCTTCTCTGGTCTCCGCCTCGGCGTTTGAGACAGTCTGTCCTCTTTCTCCCTCTCTCTCTTTTTTTTCCTCTTCTTCCTTCCTCCCTGTGCGTGCCTGAAGGCCGACCCACGCATTCGCACGCGTATCCGGTGACGGGGTAACGCGTAATTCCCCGCCCTGGGTAGACATGTAAGGCACACGCATACCCCCTGGTAAAGGCCAGGCCCGGGGAGGGGTGATTGCCTGAGCTGATACCTTCTGACCATGCCGATTGGTCCCTCCGTCTGTTTCTCGGGAGGTGTGACCTGAGGTGTAAACATTCACCTAAGGCGGGAGTGCCCTCTGAGAGGGTCCCCACAAGGAAGGAGCGCGCCATCCGAGACGCTGGCAATCGTGGGGGATTCCTTCGCAATGGATTCCACTCCATCTCTCTCGACTTCTGTCCAAAAACGGAAACGTGACCAGCCACCAGTGACAAAAGTACTACCGCCTGCCCCACAGTTCCTCGTCGTTTCTCGATCTGAGGACGGAAAGGATTTTTCCTCTGTCAACTCTTTCGTTATCCAGAAGGGCGTAGATGCCATAGCCGGATCTGTCAAATCTTGTACCAGGTTGCGTAACGGTACCTTATTACTAGAAACTGAGAGTGCCTTTCAGGCACAGAAACTGCTTCGGGCCACACTCCTGTACACGTTCCCTGTCCGGGTGGAGGCCCACCGAACCTTGAATTTGTCTCGTGGTGTAGTCTATACTAGCTCCCTCGACGGATTGACTGACGAGGAGATTCAATCTTTCCTCGCTGAGCAGGGCGTGACGGCTGTCCATAGGCTCATGAAAAAGGTCAACAATGACCTTGTACCGACCCGGACACTTTTCTCGACCTTCGATAGTGTTAAGCTGCCATCGCGCATCAAGGCGGGCTACGAGGTTATTTCTGTTCGCCCCTATGTCCCGACACCTACGCGCTGCTACCAGTGTCAGCGTTTCAATCACACTCGACAGTCTTGTTCCAATGTGGCTAAATGTGTCACTTGTGGCAGGGATGCCCATGAGGGTGACTGTCCACCTCCGTCTCCTCGTTGTGTGAACTGTCAGGGTGACCATGCCGCATCCTCCCGCGACTGTCCTGTCTATAAGGAAGAACGCTGTATCCAAGAAATTCGGGTCAAAGAGAAAGTGTCCACCTCGGCTGCTCGCAAGCTATTGGCTAGTAGGAAGCCCGCGCTGCTCCCAGCGGGGAAATACACTACTGTCCTCGCCTCTCCTCGGACTACCAGGGAGGTGGCAACCCAGACATGCGATCTGACCTTCAGCACCACGGTCGTCCGTTTGGCCAGTGCTAAGATCGCGCGGTCGACGTCTCCTCTTCCTCCCATCACCCCACAGAAACCAGCCCCTTCATCAGCTTCTGCTAAGACGAAGACCCCGAAGTCAGATGCACGGGCCTTCAAGAAGGAACCATCCCGTGCAGACTTCCTACGTACCTCGACCTCCCAGCCTTCGACCGGTACTTCCACCAAACGTCCTTCCAAGAAGGATCATAGGAAGCACAGTTCTCCTTCTCCGCCACAGCGCATTTCTTCTCCTGCGCCACCCAGCGGTTGCCGCCCCAGGCCGTCATCCGTTTCGCCTGGCCGCACCGCTGGTAGCCGAACATCTGGCCGATCACCGGCGGAGGAAGCTCCCCCTCCCGGCCATCCTCCCAAGATGGCCGATGAACCTATAGACCCAATGGACGATGACTGTCCGCCTACTGATAGCGGCGGCAGTGCTCGCTCGAAGCCAGGCCCTCAGCGGCCTTCGAGGTGACCCCTTCTTTCATCTTCCTTTTCTTACGATGGCACTTATTCACTGGAATATTCGCAGCATTCGCTCCAACCGAAAGGACTTGAAGTTGCTGCTCCGCTTGCACCGTCCGCTCGTCGTAGCCCTCCAGGAAACGAAGCTACGCCCATGCGATCAAATTGCCTTGGCACACTACACCTCTGTGCGTTTTGACCTACCCCCTGTGGTAGGTATCCCAGCTCAGGGAGGGGTTATGTTGCTGGTCCGGGACGATATTTACTACGATCCCATCACGTTGCACACCGGCCTGCAGGCAGTTGCCATCCGCATTACTCTCCCCACTTTTACGTTTTCCATTTGTACCGTTTACACTCCATCGTCATCTGCCGTTACCAGGGCAGACATGATGCAACTTATTGCTCAGCTACCTGCACCATTTTTGTTAACTGGAGACTTCAATGCCCACCATCCCCTTTGGGGCTCTCCAGCATCCTGCCCGAGGGGCTCCTTGTTAGCAGACCTTTTCAACCAGCTCAATCTTGTCTGCCTCAATACTGGCACCCCTACTTTTCTTTCGGACACATCTCACACCTATTCCCATTTAGACCTCTCTATATGTACTCCCCAACTTGCACGCCGGTTTGAGTGGTATGCACTTTCTGATACATATTCGAGCGACCACTTCCCGTGTGTTATCCATCTCCTGCAGCATACCCCCTCTACGTGCTCCTCTAGTTGGACCATCTCCAAGGCAGACTGGGGGCTCTTCTCTTCCAGGGCGACCTTTCAGGATCAAACCTTCCCAAGCTGCGATCGTCAGGTCGCACACCTCACGGAAGTCATTCTCGCTGCTGCTGAATATTCCATCCCTCACCCTACTTCTTCTCCACGTCGCGTACCGGTCCCCTCGTGGTCCGCAGCATGTAGAGACGCTTTACGTGCTCGTCGACTTGCTTTACGCACCTTTAAACGCCACCCTACAGTGGCGAATTGTATCAATTATAAATGATTACGTGCTCAGTGTCGTCGTATTATTAAAGAAAGCCAGAAAGCCAGCTGGGCTGCTTTCACAAACACCTTCAACAGTTTTACTCCTTCTTCTGTTGTCTGGGGTAGCCTGCGCCGGCTATCTGGCACTAAGGTCCGCTCACCAGTTTCAGGCTTGAAGGTCGCGAATGACGTCCTTGTGGCCCCTGAGGCTGTCTCCAATGCCTTCGGCTGCTTTTTCGCAGAGGTTTCGAGCTCCGCTCATTACCACCCTGCCTTCCTCCCCCGCAAACAGGCAGAGGAGGCTAGGCCACCTAACTTCCGCTCCTCGAATTGTGAAAGTTATAATGCCCCATTCACCATGCGGGAACTCGAAAACGCACTTGGCCGATCACGGTCCTCCGCTCCAGGGCCTGATTCTATTCATATTCAGATGCTGAAGAACCTTTCTTCTGCGGGTAAAGGTTTTCTTCTTCGTACATACAATCGCATCTGGATTGAGGGACATGTTCCCGCATGCTGGCGCGAGTCTATTGTTGTCCCGATTCCTAAGCCAGGGAAGGACAAGCACTTGCCTTCCAGTTATCGACCTATCTCGCTTACCAGCTGTGTCTGTAAAGTGATGGAGCGAATGGTTAACTCTCGATTGGTTTGGCTGCTCGAGTCTCGACGCCTACTTATCAATGTACAATGTGGATTTCATAGGCGCCGCTCTGCTGTTGACCATCTGGTTACCTTGTCGACCTTCATTATGAATAACTTCTTGTGGAAGCGCCCGACCGCGGCTGTGTTCTTTGATTTGGAGCAGGCTTACGACACCTGTTGGAGGGCGGGCATTCTCCGCACCATGCATACATGGGGCCTTCGCGGTCGCTTCCCTCTTTTTATTCGTTCCTTTTTAATGGATCGACAGTTCAGGGTACGTGTGGGTTCTGTCCTGTCCGACACCTTTCGCCAGGAGAATGGGGTGCCACAGGGCTCAGTTTTGAGCGTCGCTCTCTTCGCCATAGCGATCAATCCAATAATGGATTGCCTCCCAGCTGATGTATCAGGCTCCCTTTTCGTGGACGATTTTACCATCTATTGCAGCGTGCAGCGTACATGTTTCCTGGAGCGCTGTCTTCAGCATTCTCTTGACCGTCTTTACTCCTGGAGTGTCGCCAATGGCTTCCGTTTTTCTGCCAAGAAGACGGTCTGTATTAACTTCTGGCGCTACAAAGAGTTTCTCCCACCGTCCTTACGACTCGGTCCCGTTGCTCTCCCAATCGTGGAGACAACCAAATTTTTAGGCCTTACATTTGACAGGAAACTTAGCTGGTCTCCACATGTGTCATATTTGGCCGCCCGTTGTACCCGTTCTTTAAATGTCCTCCGTGTTCTCAGTGGTATGTCATGGGGAGCGGATCGAACCGTCCTACTTCGTCTATATCGGTCGATCGTCCGCTCCAAGCTGGATTATGGGAGCTTCGTATACTCCTCTGCACGGCCATCCATCTTACGCCGCCTCAACTCCGTACAACATCGGGGTTTACGACTTGCGATCAGAGCATTTTATACTAGTCCCGTAGAGAGTCTTCATGCTGACGCTGGCGAATTGCCACTCACCTACCGGCGCGATATACTGCTTTTCGGTATGCCTGTCGGCTACTGTCAATGCCCGACCATCCATCTTATCGTTCCTTTTTTGACGACTCTCTCGACCGTCAATACGGGTTGTATGTCTCTGCCCTGCTACCCCCTGGAGTTCGCTTTCGTCGCCTCCTTCAACACCTTAATTTTTCACTCCCTGCAACCTTTCGAGTGGGCGAGAGCCACATGCCACCTTGGCTCCAGGCTCAGGTCCGCGTTCACCTTGACCTCAGCTCGCTCCCAAAAGAGGTTACCCCCGGTTCGGTCTACCACTCCTGTTTTTTGGAACTTCGTTCGAAGTTCATCAACATGACTTTCATTTATACAGATGGCTCTAAGACCAATGAACGGGGTCGTCGGGTGTTCCTTTATTGTCGGGGCACAAAGTTTCAAATACCGGCTCCATGGCCATTGTTCGGTCTTCACAGCTGAGCTCTTTGCCCTCTACCAGGCTGTTCTTTACATCTGCCGCCACCGACATTCTGCTTATGTCATCTGCTCCGACTCCCTGAGCGCCATCCAGAGCCTCAGTGATCCGTATCCGGTTCACCCTTTCGTGCACCGGATCCAACACTCTCTTCGGCAGCTGGTGGACGTCGGTTCTCCGGTTAGCTTTATGTGGGTCCCTGGCCATGTCGGTATCCCTGGGAACGAAGCTGCAGATGCCGCGGCCAAGGCTGCAGTCCTCCAGCCTCGGACAGCTTCTTGTTGTGTCCCTTCGTCAGATTTTAGCAGTGTTATTTGTCGGCGCATTTTATCGCTGTGGCATGCCGATTGGGCTGCCCTTACAGCCAACAAGCTTTGGGCCTTGAAACCTCTTCCCGTGGCTTGGACGTCCTCCTCACGCCCTTCTCAGCGGGAGTAGGTAGTTTTGGCCCGGTTAAGGATTGGACACTGCCGGTTCAGCCATCGCCATCTGCTGACGGCTGCGCCGGCGCCGTTCTGCCCATGTGGGCAATTGCTGACGGTCCGCCACATTTTAATGTCGTGTCCGGATTTTAACGCACTGCGTCTCGATCTTAACCTGCCATGTACTTTAGATGCCGTTTTAGCAGATGACCCACAAGCAGCTGCTCGTGTTCTTCGTTTTATCAATTTGACAAACCTCACTAAGGACATTTGATGATACTGTTTTTAATCCTATGCCTGTCAGTCTGTCTTTTATCGTGTTTTCCCTTTTAGTTGTTGTTTTAAACTTGTGCCTCGCGGTGCGTTCTTAACGTCGTCAGGGCGCTAGCACAGTGATCACAACTTAGTTTGTAGATCACACGACTGCTTTCACAGGTAGTCCTGCCTTAGATGGGATATAAGATGCCTTTGACCCGACTGGAGTAAGTGGTTGTGGGAGGATGTATGGGACAGATCTTGCATCTAGGTCTGTTACAGGGATATGAGTCATGAGTCATGAAACAAGCATTTGGGAGCATGGTTGGAATAGTGATGGGTAAGGATACTGCATAGGTTGATTTAGGCAGGAGGGGGGGGGGGGATGGGGGGGGCGGATACCACTGTGTGAGATATGGGAAGGATAGTGTGTAGGATAATCTTCATTTCAGGGCATGACAAGAAGAAGTCAGAAACCAGGTGGAGAAAGTGGCTCCATTGCTCCAGTTGTGGGTGGTACTGAGTCTCAAGGGGAGTGCTTCTTTGTGGCTGGATGATGAGAGTACCTCCTTCAATAGCTACCACCCATTTCGTACCAAGATATCCCTCCCTTACAGCCTAGCCAGAAACAAGCAGTTCTTCAAATATCTCCACAAACCAAAATTACCCTCCAAGCACTATACAGAAACAGATGTCTCATGTCTTCTCTCTCCAGTCACCTGTCACCTCCCACATTCCCACCATCCTGAAAAGAGGAGCACTCCACTCTTGACTCAATACCACCCAAGACTGAAGCAATGTAATCAAATTCTCCACCAGGGCTTCAACTATCTCTCGTTGTGCCCTGAGATGAGAAATATCCTACACACTATCTTTTCCATCCCTTCCACAGTGGTACTATGTCACCCACAGAACCTACGTAATATCCATTTACATCCCTGTTCCACCCATGCTTCAAACCCCTTGCCTCAGGGCTCATATCTCTGTAACAGACCTAGCTGAAAGACCTGTCCCCATACATCTTCCCACCACCACCTACTCTAGTCCAATCACAGTCGTCACCTATCCCATCAAAGCCACGGAGAAGAAATAAAAACTTGGAGGTTTGCCATTGATACTGTAATTCTGCCAAAGACAGCAAAAGGAGTGGGAAGAGCGGTTGAATGGAATGGACAGTGTCTTGAAAGGGGGTATAAAATGAACACCAACAAAAGCAAAACAAGGGTAACGGTATGTACTCAGATGAAATCAAGTAATACTGAGGGAACTGGATTAGGGACAAGGCACTAATGAATTTTGCTATTGGACAGTAAAATAAATGATGAAAGATGAAGTAGAGAGGATTTAAAATGTAAGCTGGCAATGGCAAGAAAAGCGTTTCTGAAGAAGAGAAATTTGCTGACATTGAATGTAGATTTAAGTGCTAGGAAGCATTTTCTGCAGGTATTTGCCTGGAGCAGTAGTCATCAAACATTTTTGCTCAATACAGATATTGTGGGGCAGCATCTCGGGCCACATATGTACTGATCTTATTATTAACTGATAACCTACATAGGTTGGTATGTTCTGAGCTCCAGACACACTAACTGTAGTCTCTTTCCAAGCATAAATTCCGACGTTGTGGGGTCTGCTGTTATGGTTAAACGGACGTGGCATGTCTGGATGCCCTTCTTGTCGCCACCCCATACCACCCCCCCTGTACCCCCCCTGCACCCCCCCTCACCCCCCCCCTCACACCCCCCCCCCCCCCACCACCCCACCCCCACCCCCGGACAGAATAAGTGTACCCCCAGCTGTCTGCATCTAGTGTAAGCCACGGAATAGTGTGAATGTTTTCAAATGTCTGTGAGTCGTGTAACTGAGTCGGAATGTGGGAACCAGCCCGGTATTCACCTAGTGGTATGTGGAAAACCACCTAAAAACCACATCCAGGCTGGCCGGCACACTGGCCCTCGTTGTTAGGCCCTCGGGCAGAGTCGATCTGGGGCCGGCATGCCTACCTGAGTCCAGGAAGCAGCACGTTAGCACACTCGGCTACCCTGGCGGGTAACACACTAACTGTAGTAAAGGATCAAAAAATTGGCCACTGGCCCCCAAGTACTGATCGTTAAGTCGCACTATTTGGAACGCTCCCTATTGACTGTTCCCCATTTCATATTGCCGCCATCCTTGGCAGCCTCAAGAGTTGTGACACTATAATTGCCTGGGATAGTTTTGTTTCGTTAGCAGATGAGTGATTAATGACAGTAATTTTACTTATTTTTAAGTGCATTATGCAAAATGAGACACAATCGCAGATGTTTAGTAAGTGTTTTGAATGTCATTTTTCTTCTACTTATCATGTTGTATTACAACAGCATTAACTTAATTTCATATTCCTTACTACAAATATGTACCACACTTTAAAATGATGATCTCTATAATGCATTGTAATGGATCCATGTTACTTCTGTGTCATTATTTATACTATATCGGCTGACTGGTATAATTCATGCATGCCTGTGGAATGTCTGTACTGGAAGACAAACACTAAACCTGCAATGGCTGTGCTATTTACCCCTCTCCCTGAGGTAAACAGTCAACTTTACTTAGCTTACTGTCAAATTCAATGTCAGTTAAAATTAAGCACGTCTTAAAATATTACTGTCTGTATTTTTGTTTTTATTGTTGTAACTTGGATACACAACACAACCAAGAATGATAGTACAACTTCATTAGACACTGGTGTGTACGCCAGTCACCATAACATGCACTGAACACATTAAGATAAGGCAACAATATGCAAGCACTAATAACATGATAACTAAGTGCGAGTGTAGTGCGGCATCCACGGCAGGGTTTAAATAGGCACTTGCCCATGGCGGGCTCTATCGGGAGTTCACAGTATTGCTTTTTCATGGTGCACTCTCGTGGATGACAACACACTGCTACTGCACGTGTCTTTCAAGTGTGTGTGCACTACTTCATTCTGCTTCCCTTGGGGAAGAACTCAGATTCACGAGATGTCCATGGTGCCTTCCTCTGCAAGGCTGTGACTTAGATGACATACTGATACTGGGGCATTTGGATGGAAGTACTTTGGGTGTAGGTAGCGTTGCAGTCTGCCTCCTCATGTCAACCCATGTGGCAGGATGGACGATGTCAGCGAGAGCTCCATGTTCACATCAGGTCCAAGGTCTGGTGGTGGTGATGCTCCCGCAGCTGGTGGCTAAGGCAGAGGAGATGACTTCGGTGTGGATGGTGGCTGCATTGGTATTGGAGAAGTTGTGCCAGCTTCGTCCACTGGTGACGGGGGACCTCTCGTATGTTGTGGTAGGGACCCCCCCTGCATCATGTTATCCGTAGAGTGATGCAGATTGGTGTGGTGATGCTGGTCCCCAGTCGGGGTTGTCTGGTCATCCGCATGTAGGTGAAAATGGTCGTAATGATGTGCACAGAGGCCCTCCTCCATACGAACGTCGCAGGGACGGCGGCCACAGCATTGGGAGATGATGATTGGAATCCATTTTGTGCGACTGCCAAACCCGCATGCCCAGACAGCCACCCCAGGTCAGAAATGGGAAAACGGCTGCATGGGTTGGCATCCATCGCTGGGCCACAGGAGGGCAGGAGCATCTGAGGTTACACCTATGGAGCAGTTTGGCAGTGCTGTTGTTGCTGAATGGCGTGAACCGATAGGAAGACAGAAATTGATCCCAGGCAATGTCGGATGGGGACCGAGTCACGGACTTTTTATTTGCCTTTTGAATGTTCTAACTAACCTTTCGGCCTCATCATTGGACTGTGGGTGGAGGACGAAGCAAACATGTGGTGAATCCCACATGCATTGCAGGAGAAGGCAAAATCCTGTGACACAAACTGAGGGCCGTTAATCAGAGACCAGTGTTGCTGAAGTCCTTCCATGGAAAAAATTTTCAACACGGCTGCAATGGTGGCAGACGACGAAGTTGACGGGCAATGGATAACATGTGGAAACCAACTTAATGTGTCAGTTACTAATAGCCAGTATGCATTAAGGAAAGGACCAGTGAAATCGATGTGGAGATGATCCCATACCTGCGGAGGTTGTGGCCACGGAGACGATGCTGGCTGTGGGGCAGCTTGCTGCGATGTGCATTGAGAACACACTGTAACCAAGTGAGTGATGTCACCTTCCAAACCAGGCCAAAAACATGACAATGGGCTAATGCCTCATTGCATGACCCCCCCCCCCCCCCCAGCCACCAGTTATTAGTGTGCAGCAATTGCAGGATCTTCGAACATAGAGCAGAGCCGAGGGAACCACTAGGTGAGGAGCTGGATAGTCTTATCAGGGAGTAGAACACCATCAACGACAAATAAACAATACTGAAACGCATAGTAGTTGGGGAGGGGGTTGGATGCCCGCGATGGAGATGCCACAGGCCCACCGTGTTGTATGCAGTGTACCACTTTCCATAAAATCAGGTCGGTAGCACTAGCCTGCGGCACAAGGATCAGTGATTGGTAAATCATTTGTTGAGCACATTCATCAACGTGGAAACAGAGTGACTCTTCTTGATCAAAAACAGGGTACGGACCGGCCGGAAGATGAGAGTGTGCATCAACATTTGCATGTTTAGCCATGGGGCGGAAATTAATCTCGTAGTTGTACTGAGAGAGAATCAGTGCCCAACACTAAATGTGATGCACTGCAGTGTCTGGCAATGACACTGAGGGGTTAAACACAAAACTAATGGCTTGTGATCCATGATGAAATGGAATTTTACACCATACAAGAAAAGGTGAAACTTCTTTGAGGCATAAACATTGGTGGGGGCTTCTTTTTCTATTTGTGAACATCTCGTCTGAGCCAAATTAAGCATCTTAGACACACATGAATGAGACCACTTGGAGCCATCAGAATATTTGTGAGCTAAACTATGCCCAGCCCATGCTGGGATGCATCTGTTGATAACACTAATTGTTGACACGGTTGGTAGGTTATGAGGCAAGGTGCAGATTGTAACATAGACTTCAGTCTGGAAAATGCAATGTTACATGCCTGTAACCAGTGGAAAGATGTCCCCCTATGTGGCAAGGCATGGAACGGTTGTGCAGCCAATGCCACCCTCAGCAGAAACTGATGATAATAAGCAGTCTTACCTTATAAAAAAAAATAAAAAAATAAAAAACTGGAGTTCCTTGACCGACATAAGATGTGGAAGAGCCATGATGGCAGAGACATTCTGACACCAGCACTAGAGACCTCGAACCTGAGGTAAACAATAGAAGGCTGAAAGAAGCGGCACTTTTCCAAATTGCATTTTAACCCAGCTGCATGTAACTCTGAAAAGAGCATATGTTAGTTGTTGAGATGTTCAGCAGTGGAGGAGCTGGAGATCACATCATCATCAAGATAGTTGGCACAGCTAGGTACAGACCTTGTGAGTTGTTTGAGAAACCGTTCAAAAATCGCCGGGGCACTGTCCACGCCAAATACTAACCTGAAGTAGTGATAAAAGCCAAAAGGCATGTTAATGATCAAGAACCTTTGATAGTCAGCATCAGCCGGAAGGTGCAGATATGCATTGGAGAGATCAATCTTGGAAAAAATACTGATGACCAGCAACTGTAGCAAAAGGTTCGTCAGAGTGCGGCAAGGGATGTGTGTCAATGATAAACTGAGCATTAACAGAAACTTTGAAATTGCCATGAAGGTGTAACTGCCCTGATGGCTTCTCGACAATGACTAACGGAGTAGCGCATTTGCTGGATGTGATCAGTTGGACAACCCCAGAGATCATGAGATGGTTGAGCTGTGCCTTATCTTGGTCACGGAGCACCATTGGCACCGGGCAAGCCCAAAAGAAATAGGGTCTGGCCGAAGGTTTCATGGTGATGTGGGCGTTGAAATTATTGTCACAACCCAAACCCTCAGAAAACAGGGCGGAAAATCAGAGTATAAAAAGATGAGTTGTGTATAAGGCACTTGATCAGAGACGAGATTAATGCCATTGGAAATAGTAAACCCGAAAAGGTTAAAAGCATCCGAACCAATCAAATTTTCGGTGCGTGCATTGTTCATCACCAGAAAAGTCAGCAGATGAACCACAGATTTATATGTAATTAGGACCAAGAAACTACTAATATTGGAATGCTTTATTTATTGTAGGTGACTAATGTACGTGACACTGGCGCTAGAGTGGGAGAATGTCTATGTACATTTGCAAGCCGAGTGATGACACAGCATCACCAGTGTCTACTTCCATGTGCAAAACCTTCTGATAAACCTTGGCATAGATAAAAATCTTATTCGGTGCAATCGAGATTGCTGATACACAATTGACATCCATGTCAGCGTCTGCAATAGGCTGTTGGAATTTTGTGTTACAGACAGGAGCAGTGTGGCCTGTTTTGTTGTACTGGCAGCAAATGGTCGACCGCTTAGGACAATCTGCCCTATCATGAGTGACAAAACACAACGGACAAGAGGGAAGTGCTTGCATTGTTGTTCATTACTGTGCTTGCTATGCAGCTGTGGTTGCTGCGTGAGTTGGGCCAGCTGCCTTGATGTTTGCTCGCGCACAGACCACAGCCACCGTATCATTCCCCTGTGAACCATCCAACAAATGATGGGGGGAAGCGGCTTGAACTTCTGCAGGCTCATACTACGATTCACTTTTGAGTACCTGCGGCCCTCAAAACCTCAAACGATTGAGCAGTCGTCAGAACATTGGAGAGGGAGGGGTTTTCACATTTGAGGGTCCGCTCCCTTATCGTCATGACTGGGGGCCAGCCAAATGAGATACCAAGTGAGATGGCTCAGTGGTTAGCGCACTGGACTCCCATTTGGAAGGACGACCGTTCAATCCCTCGTCCGGCCATCCTGATTTAGGTTTTCCGTTATTTCCCTAAATCCTATGAAAGGGCACGGCCAACTTCCTTCCCCATCCTTCCCTAATCCGATGAGACCAATGACCTCGCTGTTTGGTTTCCTCCTCCAAACAACCCAACCCCAACCCAGCCTAATGATAACATCACAGACCATTTGCTTGGCATACGACTCCTTACATACATCAGTGACAAATTGATGACAATGGCTTAAACCGTGAAGCTCAACTGCCCAAATCTTATACGAATGTTCTGGTTTCTTTAACACCGATAGGAGTCAACTCAGGCAGCAATGACGTGCGTCCATTTACAGTAGTATTTCGAAATAAAGTTGCACTTGTTATCAGAAGTGAGTAAAGATGGATCCTGAGGATGTAGTTGGCAAAGGAGTTGATACATGCAAGGTGATAACTAAGACAAAAAGAAAGTATGACATAAGGTAATATCAGTCAATGAAAATGCTGCCACAACTGTTTTTCATAGTCTTCCCATTCGTTGACAGACTCATTGTAAACCAGAAACAGCTGGGGATAAATGACCAGGGTAGCGACAGGCGAAATGGGAGATGCAAGGAGTGACCCAGCAGGTGACACAGATTGAGACTGACCCAAACGGGCCAAAACAGAGGCAAGTGTTTGCAGTACCCTGGTTTGACTGTTTTGCACTGTGGCGAACACCGCCTGCTGTAGACCGAGATACTGCAACGCTGCAGTAAGAACCTCTTGCTGATCAAACAGTCAGCTTAAAAACTCATCAGTAGCACCGTCTGACAACATACACGCAACGAAGGGTCCCCAAAATGCTCCTCTAGGACATCAAACACTCTCCTGCTTCAATAGGGTCAAGCTCCATCTTGCATGAACCACTTCTTGTCAAAATCATGGTTACTTTGAATAATGGGTATGAAATCATCTTCCAAAACCTTCATGTACCATTTGGTAGCCACCGTGCCATAAGGAATATCACGATTATTCCGTGACTGGACACAGTCATACGCTGAGGGTGAAAAGACTTCTCAATTGGGAAATACTTCTCAATTGGGAAACGCGAATTCTTAGTCCTCCAAATGCACCAGTTGCTTTTTGATAAACCCTTCCAAATGAAAGTGGGCTTCGTTGCTAAAGCAAATCATATTCACATCATAGTCCTGTTTGTCAATTCTGTAGACAGCAGTGTTGGCAAAACACAACCGTTGTTCCTTGGTCGTGGGGTTTAATGGCTGATGGGTTTGAATTTTGTATGGGAAGAGATGCAAGTCTTCTTCAACAGCAATTTGTCACAGTGTCTCCCAGTTGTTTCCCAACTGTTTTGCAGCTCATCTGATCAATTTCCTGGACTGGTTTGAAACATAGGCCATGTCATCTCAATGTTTTCAGGTGTTTTCACCCTTTCTGGATGACCAACATTGCCAATACTGTCATCACGAATACTACCCATTCTCTCAAACTTATGAATAAAATTCTTGATTGTTAGCACACTTGGACTGGTTGTCTTCAGCTTGAACCCAGTCACAAACTTCCTTTGAGCGGCAGTTGGGTCATTACTACTCACATACTAGGCCTTCACAAATGCTCGTGCATGCTGTACCATGACATTTTCATGTGCAAATGGCCGACAGTAACAAGGCATATGCGCATGTGCATACTAATTCCCATTATGCCTCGTGGCCAACCGTGCAGTTTGAGTATCCTATTGCAAACCGTTCAGAATTTATGACGATTTTATTTCATATTGTCAAATAATTGTCACAATGTATTATCCTCAGGTGGCACATAGTACATTAGTGTGCAAATGAAGTGGGACAAGCTCATATTTTACAAGTAATTAAAGTTGGTTAGCTGTAACCAATTTTATCTGCCCAATTTTTGGACTCTTGGTGGATTGTTGCCTTGATTATGAACAACAGATGTTGGTTTCTGTGTTCTCAATGGGAAAAAACACTGTGTTTGTGTAAAATAGACATTTCACCTAAGAAACAGGCAAAAATTGTTGCTTTTATGAGCACACATCTTTGACCATAAGAGACATCGCCTCTGTTGTTGGTTTGAGGAAATCTAGTGTTTCAAGACTTATTGTGGCATATAGTGATACTGCCTCATTGTCTCCTAAGAGATAAGCCATATGTGAGCAAACACAAAAAAACACTCCTAGAACTGACACAATTTTACTGAAACAGTAGAGTTCATCCTTACAAGACAGGTAAGGACTTTGAGAGAGAGTTATTGGCTACTGTGGTTGAAATTAATTCTTCAGCAGTACAGCGGAGACTTCTTGATTTTCGACAAAAGGTATTGAAAGCTTATTGGCTTATTGGCAGTTGTTAACATCTGCCATGAAGAAAAAATGGTTTGCTTACGCCAAAATATATAAATCTTGGACCTTCGATGACTACAAACATTTAATTTTCGGTGATGAGTCACTGTTCAAGGTTACAGAGTAAGGGTTACCAGGTGAAGCACCCATGAGCCAATGAGAACTGAGCATCTTGAGCAGATTGTAAAATATCCTCCCAAGAATGTGTTTTGGGTTTCTTCACTGCAAGTGGCTCTGGGGTACTAGTTACAGTTGATGACATGACAAAAATTCAGCCAAATATGTGAATTTCCTTAGGTGCAGGATTGTTCCATTCCTACAGACTGTTGCAGATGGTGGAGGAATATTTCAGCATGATCTGGCCTCATGCCATGCTTCTAAAACAGTCAAGACATTCATGGAAGAAAACAACATTAATGTGCTTCAGTGGCCTGGTGATTCACCAAACTTAAATTCCATCAAGAATCTTTGAAAAGGTGATGTAAAATGGCAGGGTTGCCACAATTTTTGGAAATCAGTAAATTTTAAATGCATCGGGGGAAGTAGTAACTTGACAGTCTCATTTTTGGCTCAATGGATGTAATGGTTTGTTTGTGAAGATGCCAATCATTGTCACTGGCTGGGCACAGCCAAGCAGGTGCTGCATATTGTGTGCCTCCCTCCCTACTCCATCCTTACTACACTTCTCCCCTCCCCACCACTCCCCTCAGTTTGCAGTCAGGGCCGCTAGCCGAGCAGCTGCCAACAAGAGTGGCAGGGAAGTGTGAGGTGTGATTTGTTTGGGTCTCAGAGTATTCGCACAAATTATCTGTTGCTTGGATTCGTCACTGCGGTTTCAGTTCAACAAGCAGTCGGTGATTCAGGACGATGGGAGTGAATTGATCACTTCTGGAGAGACTTATTGGATGGTAATACCAGCTTTCAGTTTTCTTCAAAAGTTCTCACTCTGAGCCATGATAAAGTCTTCATAGAGCACAGTATTTTTATTAATAAAGAGTGTATGATTGTCACTAGCAGCCACATGTCAAGTATATGCGGTCTGAAATTAGCTGGATTTGTCTTTAAAATGGGCATTAACAAGAGAATGATTCTGGACTATCGCAATGCTTGAAATCAGTACGATAAGGCTTTAAAGCTGAACCAATATGAAGAAGATAAACTGATAGAGCTAGATGTAAGAGGTACAGCAAGTTAATGAACTGAAGCCCAAAAGTAATCAATAATGGCCGAGAGAGCCACTGAACTGAGTAAAATTAACGAAGAGATTGCTTCTCTCACAAAGAAATGTTGACTTTTTCCGCTGATTGATTGTAATTGTTTGTTTGAGTTTTTATTGTGCAACAAAACGCTGAGTATTATTTGACAGAGAAAATGTCACTATGTGTACCCGAGTATTGTCGTTTTTATTTTTGAAATTCTAGTGTTATATTATACAATATATTGATTTTATGTTTCTTATCTGATTTGACACATTGTCACACCTTGAAAGTTCACAGATCTGGTGTGGGAGAAGGAGCAAAAACGAGCTTTGGTTCAAAGTTCAGGTTTCCTTGTTAATAAATACAGAAATTCGTCAACTAAAAATGCCTTTTATTTGCACAATTTACCTTTTTATGTACCCTTGAGATGATAAATCCTGTAAAGGAGACAGTAACTTGCTGTTCATTCAAAATGAGAGGTTGTTACATGTTCATAAATACAGAAGTTCTCAAATTCTTTGTCATCTTACCTGTTTACACACCCTTTAGACCTCGAAATTTTTCAGGGAAAAATGGTAACAAACTAAGAAACATTTGCTGTAACCTGGTCGAATCAATGCCACTGCATGTTCAGAAGCTCATTAGAGCAAATTATTAATATCCAATAAGCTACTAACTGTGCTATACGTATAGTAATAAAAGTGCACAATTAAGTTTAATCTTCTTGTCCCAATAATTTGCACACTACTGTGTCTATATGTATTCACTATAACTGAGCAAGGTGGCGCAGTAGTTAGTATACTGAACTCGCATTCAGGAGGGCAATGGTTCAATCCCCTGTCCACCCATCCAGATTTAAGTTTTCCATTATTTCTCTAAATCGCTCCAGGCAAATGCCGAGGTGGTTCCTTTGAAAAGGGCACGGCCAATTTCCTCCCCATCCTTGACACAATCCGAGCTTGTGCTTCATCTACAATAATGTTGATGTTGACAGCCTTCCTTCCTTGTATTCACTATACTTAGTACAGCATGGAACGTTGGAAACATTTCTTCACTCCTTAGAAATGTCATATTCTTTCAGTGTTCAGACTTACTAACCATGTCCTTCAAAAGTTACTGCCACTTTTAAGCTATTGTTCAGACTTAGCAAATACCAGCACATTTGCTATATCTGCCTTCCATGCTCACAGGATACAAGACAACTGCTTTGGTCCATGCCTGGTCAGTGAAACACTGACAGTGTCTCTTGGCACAGTCATTCATGTTTACTGTCCCTTGGAAATGCATAGTCTAAAAAAATAAGTACTTATACTATCAGTGCGGCTGAAACATGCCATCTCTTATAACTCACTGCCGTTGATTACTGGCAGTCCCCTGCTACCTACATATTATACAGATTATTCATCGAAGTAATTTCCCTTATGCAAATAAGTTTACATTTCATTATTTTCCTCGCATCCAGTTTTATGATTTTCCATTCTGTTTCGCCGTATAAATCTTGATGATGTAATATCAGAACTGTACACAACTCATGATTAAACTCTTCCTATTTCCTTTCATATTAAATTTCTCATAGCTGGATCTGCTAGGTTTTGGTCATCCAAGAATTTTCTGTAATACTCACAGAAATGAAGGAAAGCATGTAATTGTTTCTTGCATTGTGTGACAGATTTTCTGCAGCAGATAGTTGTGATGGATCCGCTCCATTCCCTCTTCTATGTCCAAAAAACTATTTTCTTCTTTGCAAACTCAGAAAAATCAAAGTTGATTGTCACTCCCGCATTTCCAAATCTTTGTAATACTACTTCTGTGATACACAAATTTTCTTTCCACATCACTGTTGACACAAGGACATCTGATGATATAATTTGTCACCTTAACAATTCTCCCAATGCTTTATCTAATGTTCGTATAAACGCCAAAGCTGACACATTTCATCTGAATGACATTACTTAAAATTGGTAACAGTCGCAGTTAAACAGAAAAGCCGTGTATTTGCAACATTGGAGATCCAGTTCCAGCTGCCACAGCTGTTTGTTATGTCTAGTCTAGTTAAACAGTGCATGCCTTTGAAATGTTGCTGTAGATCCTCAATATTCTCAGAGGGATCCCATTGCGGCACAATTATACTACGTGTTGCTCTTGCATCAGTCACAAGCCGTGTGCCACTATCTTTTTTTGATCCTGCATGTACAGTGGAACCTCACATAGCAAGCATAATTCATTCCAGAATCGCGAAACACTCGTTAAGAAACACAATTTATCCTTTTATAAATTAATGTAAAATGCGATAATGTGCTCCATGCAGATAAAGTATTAAAAGTTTTATCTTATTCATGCCCTGTATTCAAAGAAAATTATACACACAGTATTGTGTATTTTATTATTCATGATACATAACTAATTCTTTTTTTATTGGAAGCTATCTATAGTCATTTGTTTCTGCCGGCACTTCAACACTTGACAAAAATGCTACACAGCGTTATTGTCAAAGAGATTTGTAGTGTGCATAGCCACTGCTTTGTTGGGGTGATGATTTTGAATGTACAATGCAGCCGATTCAGCTTTCAGCATTTCTCTTCTTGTGCCAGAAGATTGCTGCTTTGCTGTTACTGCCTCCTCCTCCTCCTCCTCCTCCTCCTCCTCCTCCTCTGAAGAACAACAACCTCCTGCTGTGAAACACCCTGCACCTCCATAAGGTCTTTGTCAGTCATTTCTTTGTTGTGATCTTCCACAAGCTCATCGATATCGTTTTTATCCACTTCTAGTCCCATACTCCTGGCCAAAGACGCAATCTTGTTGACTACAGACACCACAGATACTGACCCTAATGCTTCAGATTCGCATTCAACAACGCCCTCCGGCCAAAGCTTCTTCCAAGCCAAAGTGAGAGTTCTCTTGGTATCCCCTTCTCACCCCTTTTCCATCATCTTGATGTAGGTGATGGTGTTGAAGTGATATTTCCAAAACTCTCTGAGAGTTAGATTGGTAGCATCAGTCTGCCAGGGTCGCTCTACCAAAATCTTGTGTCCCTCGAGGCTGCCATCTGAACAGCCTTTTCCAGATGTCAACACCTGGTTGCTGTCTTTTTTGACTTGTGTAAAGCATATGACATGACCTGGCGACATCATATCCTTGCCACATTGTATGAGTGGGTTCACTGGGGTCCATTCCAGATTTTTATCCAAAACTTCCTGTCGCTCCGTACTTTCCGTGTTGGTGCCTCCCATAGTTCCCCCCATATTCAGGAGAATGGCATTCCACAGGACTCTGTATTGAGTGTCTCTCTATTTTTAGTGGCTATTAACAGTCTAGCAGCAGCTGTAGGGCCATCGATCTCCCCTTCTCTGTATGTGGGTGACTTGTGCATTTTGTATTGCTCTTTCAGTACTGGTGTTGATGAGCAGCGCCTACAGGGATCCATTCACGAGGCGCAGTCATGGGCTCTAGCCCATGGCTTCCAGTTTTCAGCTGTGAAGTCGCGTGTCATGCACTTATGTCAGTGTCATACTGTTCATCTGGAACCAAAACTTTATCTTAATGACGATCCACTCACTGTAGTGAAGACATATCACGATCCACTCACTGTAGTGAAGACATATCGATTCTTAGGACTAGTTTTTGATACCCATTTGACTTGGCTACCTCACCTCCTTCAGCTTAAGCGGAAGTGCTGGTAGCACCTCAATGCCCTCCGTTGCCTGAGCAATACCAACTGGGTTGCAGATCGCTCTACACTGTTGCACCTCTGCAGATCCCTTGTTCAATCTTGCCTTGACTATGGTTGCTGCTGCGCCCTCAGCATTGCGTTTACTTGACCCAGTGCACCACTGCGGCGTTCATCTAGTGACGGGAGCTTTTAGAACGAGTCCGGTGACCAGTGTACTGGTGGAGACTGGAGTCCCTCCATTGTGGATCCAAAGTGCACAGCTGCTCGCCAATTATGTTGTACACATTTGTAGTTCTCCTGAGCGTCTGAATTACTCTCTCCTTTTTCCACCCCGGCAGTTCATATCCTCCATCGGCGGCCCAGGTCAGGGCTCAAGATTGCGGTTCATGACCGGTCCCTTCTCTCCGAACTGGAGTCCTTCCATTTACCACCTCTGCTTGAGGTCCATTCACGTACACCTCCTTGGTGTACACCTTCGCCATAGCTTCATCTGGACCTTTTCCACGGCCCTAAGGACTCCGTTAACCCCGCCGCTTTCCGCTGTCACTTCCTCTCGATTCTTGACATGTTCTGGAGCTCTAAAGTTGTTTACACCGACAGCTTGATGACTGATGGTCACGTAGGCTTTGTGTATTTTCATGGAGAACATATTGAACAGCACTCCTTGCCAGATGGCTGCAGTGTTTGCACTGCGGAGCTGGCGGCCATGTCTCGTGCTCTTGAGCACATCCGCTCATGCTCTGGTGAGTCATTTCTCCTGTGTACTGACTCCTTGAGCAACCTACAAGCCGTTGACCAGTGCTACCCTCATGGTAGTGCCCATTCTGGAGTCCATCTATGCCTTGGAACAGTCCCATCGTTCAGTGGTGTTTGTGTGGACCCCAGGACACATCAGAATCCCAGGCAACGAACTTGCCGATAGGCTGGCCAAACAATCTTAGCGGAAACCACTCCTGGAGATGGGCATCTCTGAAACTGACCTGTGTTCTGTCTTACATTGCAAGGTTTTTCGGCTTTGGGAGATGGAGTGGCATAACAGTATGCACAACAAACTGCATGTCATTAAGGAGACTGTGAATGTGTGGAAGTCTTCCCTGCGGGCTTCTTGCAGGGAATCAGTTGTCCTTTGTCGGCACTGCATTGGCCATACGTGGCTCACACATGGTTACCTCCTCTGTCGCGGGAACCCACCTCAGTGTTGCTGCGGCTGCCAAATGACAGTCGTCCACCTCTTGCTGGATTGCACACTTTTATCAACTTTGCGGCTGACTTTTAACTTTTCCAGCACCCTACCGTTGGTGTTGGGCGACAATGCCTCAACAGCAGCTTTAGTTTTACGTTTTATTCGTGAGGGTGGGTTTTATCATTTGATCTGAGATTTAGTGCATGTCCTTTGTCTCTTTTGCCTGCTCTGTGTCCTCCAACCTAGGACTTTTGCCCTATGTCTTCTTTGTTTTCTTCTTTCCCTTGGATAACTGTTCTACTGGGAACAAGGGACTAATGAGCTTGCAGTTTTGTCCCTTCTCCCCCTCCCCTCTTTTAAACCAATCAACCAATCAGTTCAAAGCAATGCTCGAAGAGTGCTTTAGTGTAGAGCTTCTCAATGTTAGAAGTAATCTGCTGGTTCATAGGCTGGAATAACGTAATGGTATTGGGAGCCAGAAATTGGATCTTTATTAATTGAAATTCTTGAAGGTGGTGGTCTTGTAAGCCTGGAGAATGAGCAGGAGAGTTGTCCATAACAAGCAAGACACGGAGTGGCAGATTCATCTCAAGCAAATATTTTTTTCACCGAAGGACCAAACACTTCATTGATCCATCACTAAAAAGATCACTGTCACTCAAACCTTTTTGTTGGACCTCCAATCACGTTGAACCTGGGTGTGGACTTTACACTTCTGGAAGGCTTGTGGAGTTTCTGACCGGTAAACAAGCAATGGTTTAATTTTCAAATTGCCACTTGCATTGGCACAGAAGAGCAGTGAGAGACGCTCTTTCACTGGCTTGTGACCAGACAATGCATGTTGTTCTGCTGTTATAAAGGTACACTTTGGCATCTCTTTTCCAGAATAGACCCACCTTGTCACAATTAAAAACCTGTTGCGGCAGATAACCCTCAGAATCTATGAGCATCTTGAAGTTGCTGATGAAGTTCTCTGCTGCCTTTGTGTTGGAGCTGACTGCTTCGCCATGCCTCACAATGCTGTGGATGCCAGTTCTTCTCTTAAACTTCTTGGACTACCCATGGATTCCCTTAAACACTTCTTTGGCCACTGATGGTCCTGGCATCTTCTTAATGAGGTTGGCAAAAATCATTCTTGCCTACTCACAAATGACGTTACTATTAATAGTGTCACCTTACAATTGCTTTTCATTTATCTATATAAGGAGCGACCTTTTGACATCCTCCAGAATATGAAACCATTGTTTAGATACTCTTGTCACTCTGTTTGAAGCATCTATCTCTATACTCTTGCCCTTGTTCTTGTGGATAGTGCAAATAGTTGATATAGACTGATTGTATGTGCATGCTAAATCAGCAGCACTCGCAACACATTTGCATTTTTCAATGATTTTACGTTTCATTTCTTAGGTCATTTTCTTTCTCTTAAGGTCATTTTCTTGCAGCTTTATCTTCGGGGACATTTCTATGAATGTTATTAAAATTTGCACACACAAAAACACTGTGTGAACACAAGTTTAGAAAAATGTGTGATCACAAGCTCCACTAAGATGGTAGCAGAAAGATCACTAAACTTAGACTGCAGTACGTACTAAAGACATTGTTCATATTCCGTTGCCAACAATGAAGGGTGTCCCCACTGCGCGTGTAATGCCGGTGGCATCACACTAAATCGTTGTCACTCATTAAGCGAAACATCACTCGTTAAGCGAGTCATTTTTGTATAATTTGTTTTGCTCATTATGTGGTGGGGGATATGCTCATTAAAGTGAGGTTCCGCTGTATTGGAACTACAGTATCCAGTATTTCAGTTATGTCTTTTTTTCTGCACTCTTTGAATTTATACTTCTAGTGCTGCTCGCTTTGCTGAGGTTATTGGGTATGGCATTGTCTGAAATAATTAGTTTTTTCTCTCTTGTAATTTGCATACACATCTGCACATTTTGCCGATTTTCTTATAGAATATGGACTGATTTCTTTTCAAGACTTCCATCAATTTTCATCCTTGCGCCTCAGGCGGTGCATCAAGATTTTCCACCTTTTGCTCATTAGATCGAGTGTACTAACTCCCATAGTGGTGTTACGTCTTCTTTCCCTCCAATATTATCTGTGACACTTATCTCTCTCCTCAGAAACGTTAACTTCAACTCTATACCTGCAGCAGTGTCTTCATCTTTCTCCACAAAGGTGTTGAAACTACAGTCCCATTCTTCTTTGCCATCCTTTATGAATAGCTCCACTTTGCTAAAATCCAGTGTGGTACATTTCCCCATGAGCACGTTCGCACCATGCACAAAATTGACACTCAACCCTTAGATAATTAATATGCTGTTCTGAAATGCCCTATCTCCAGTCTTAAATTTGCCCCTTTATTGTTTCACTCTTGTTCTCTTCAGCACTAACGATGTGTAACCCACTAACTGGTCAGGTTGAAATGTTTTCAGTGATCTTTAACTGATCATATAGTACAGCTGAGACTGGACTGACATTGCTGCTAGAGTCTACTGAAATATCTGCCTGTATTCTGTGTATCTCAGTCTCGAAAATAGGCATAAACAATTCATTGTGCATGACTTTGTTTATATGTAACAGATCTTGCCTTACATACCTGTGGTTTTCAAATTTTATGGTCATTATTGTAACAGATGCATTTACAGTGTTTGTCCCCACTGGTTTCCAGTAGAAGTTTCTTTCAGTTTTCCTATCATTGATGTGTTAGTATGCGTTCTGCATGATTATTCCTTTCTAGTGATCAGTTTTGTGATCACCTTCTATCATTCATAAAGTTGTGATGATTATTTCGCCAGTATCCTCCTGTGTGAACTGATATCTTGCTTCCTCATCGTTCCTGGGATTATCATAAACATTACACACTGGATGGTCGACAACTTACAGAACAGATACACAAATCCCCATAATCATTCTCCATGTGTGCCTTGCAGTTACGTATATCACCATGTCCGCTGTTTCTCTGTTCAGTCCCACCTTCTCTATTCTTTCTTTTGCCTGCTTTTTTCCTCTGGCTCTTCTGTTACTATCGCTTCTATTTTATCAAGTATTGAATATAATTCCCCCACATCACAGTGCAGCAGCAGTGAAACTTTACCATGCACAGCCAGTTACAACCTTTGAATCAAAATATCCATCAATTCTTCTTCACATATTGGGTCATCTAAATACATTCCTGCCCCCACAATTTTTTGATAAATTCTTTCAATGTTCCATCTTGACTGAGTAATTAGTGGGTGTAGAGATGATTTCATAGACCATTGTTTATTTTGTGACCAATATATCTTCACAGGCGTGTCTTCCAATTGTTCATAGCTTTTGTATTCAATGATCGCTCTGCTACCACAGTCATGCATTTCTCCTTGCATAATGGTAACATAAAAACTCCTTTTTTTTCATTCATCCTAATTTACAGGAAATGTGCCTTTAAACTGCTTTTACAAAGGCAATTGCACGTAATTTACCCATTGGCTGGAATGACTGAAATTTATGCACTCTTCAATAATTATCACTCGTTATACTGGTGGTGGTAACAGCAGCTTATCTTTATTGAACTTCGAACATTGTGGTCATTTCGTACGCAGTTTTTCTTTGTCCCTTTCAGAACTGGTAGTTAATCTTTTTTCAGTGGATGAGCAGATTTGATCAATTTGTTGCTGTAACTCATTACAGTGACTTCCCACTCTGCTGATGGTTTTGGTTAAGATTCCTTTCTTTGCCTGGCAGACGCTTTTTGTTTCTGCAATTTCACTGTCTTGTTTCTTATTCTGCATGGACAAATTTACTGTTATTTCTTTGCAGAAGAAGGAGTTCCATGAGTGGAGCTTCCACTTTTCTCATTTGTCACAGTTAAATCTCTTAATTTGTGCTGACAATTTTAAAATTTCTGTTTTAAGTCCTGGTTATCACCTGTAACTTCGGCAGAATTTGCACTAGAAGTTCGTTACTGTCATTATGTATTGTTGGTTCATGATGGCTCGTGGGTGTCAAGGTTTGCATTGTCGCGTGCTCACTATTTACACTATCATTTTTGATTCTTGAGTCCCTTTCCTGTCCAACAAATTCAGAATTTATTAAAATGTTTCCAGTTACTTGTACATCCCGCTTGTCTTCCATCATGGTAACTGTTCCATACTCACTGACTGTTGATTCCGCCATGCAATTACACTGACTATTACTCACAAAGATATTGTTAATGTAGGAAAAAAATCACTGCCATAATCAGTTTTCCAGTCTTCTCCAAATCAACATTGTCTTACTTCCTACACAAAGTACAGCTATTCAAATGCTGTCACACTTACCATTCATTGATTTTGTAGACTGGCTGCATCCTAAGATTGCATGGTGTGCATGTTTCGCTACATCGTAACACCCCTTTCTCCTTCCAGATACATAGACCACATTCAGAGGATGTCACAGCAAGATCATGTGTAGTATTTATCACTTGAATTTTGAGGACTCATCAATTGATTAAAAATAGAAGCACTCCAGTAAAACTACTTTTATTAATACTTTCTCATCACGTAGTTCCATATCATGTCCCACCAAACAACTGTTTGTGAGCAAAGCAACTTTCCTGTTAATATTTACAAGTAGCATGCTACAGAGAATGACTCTTAACACTAAACCAAAGGCCTAGCAGGCAAAGACCACAGTAAGTGGAAGTTTATACATGAGAGCCCGATCAGAAGTCATGTTGGTGTGCAGTGTAAGTTAGCCGTGTACCCCTGCATTGTTGGCACAGAAAGTTATTTCCTATTTAGTTGATACAAATGAGTATGCTGTTCTATGCCACACTAATTATGGAAAGTAAGCCACATACCTTGCAACATCCTTTGTTCCTGTAATTCCCCTGGCCACTACCTCCTGTGCCACACCCTAGTGCACCACTGCCCCATGACCCTAACTTCACTCTCACTCACACTCTCCTTCTCCACAGTCTCCCTCTCCTTCATCCTCCCCCCAAGAATCCACTCCTTTACGCCCTTGTGCACAGTTCCCCCGGCCTGTAGCCGAAACAAGCTCAGCAGTGCCACATTCCTATCCTGCCGAAGTGCTGCCTCTCCCTAACAGCTGTCAGCCACCCTTCTCAAACCTTCCCTCCTATTCCCTGCTCCTTTCACCCCCCTCAATAACACTGCTCAACACAACCCCTCACTCTCCAGATGAGCTGCAATGCACCACAATGAAGTCAGATGGGACAGAGTGTGTGATGAAAACCATCCACCACATTTCAGTTCAGTGCTGCATTTTTTTTTCCATTTCTACACAGTGCCACAACTTTAATATTGAATAATTTAATTGATTAGTTTATGAAATCTGGAATGCTGAAGATGCTGCATTGGAAGCACTTCAAGGTGCCTAGATAATGATAATATATTACCTGTAAAGCAGTCTTCTGTATAATTTAGGAAAAGACAGATTACTACTTACCATAAGGAAGACATCTAAAGTTGCAGACAGGTGCAGTTAAAAGATATTCCTTCCTGGAGTTTCTGTTGTTTGATTTCTTTATAATTTGATACTCATACGAACTGGTCATGGTTGAAAATTTCATAATTGCTTCTGTATCAAGCAGAGTGTATTAAAAAGACACGTGAGGAAACTGTAAAGTTACAGGGAGACAGAATGGCTCACCAATATTTATCTTCAAACCTAAGGAAGTGAAATTCAAATACTGCCAATTGATACCGTTAAAAGAGGGGAATGTATTCTAGCTTCAGATACTGTCAGTTCCTGTTTCAGGAAGGAAATACGGATAGGTCTGGGAAGGAGAAGCAGTTCTTTCTTTCCTGATGAAGGAACTAATAGTCCCCAAAGCCAAGACTACTCAACATGTCTGTTTGCAGTACTGGAATTTTTCCTCCTGAAGTGAAGTACTCAGCAAAATATTGCTCTCATCTCTTCATTGACTTATCAGTTAGCAAAAGCTGCAAGTAGTCTTTGATGCCAGCTAATTGGAATTAATTCCTATTTGAGCCATAAACATTCTGATGAATTTCTTTCATTACTTATGGAAAACAATGTACTTTGCAGCTGTGAACCTATATTGTGTGAACATTGTGTGTGGCCTTCCTGTAAACTCAGGTCATGGATCAGATTATGAAAGAAGTAAGAGTTTTTTGTGCATTGCCAAATCTGTGACCTAGTGCAAATTTTTAATGAAACATTTTAAAATTCTTGCAGTATCTTTATTACAAAGTTGTATGACTAAACATCATAACTAAACAATTAAAAAGTTTTTAAATCCTGCTGAACTCATAATTGTCACTTATAAGTTGTGTGGCAACTCAAAAATCGCTCTGTTTTTGCTAGTAAAGCAAAACTTGCTCTCATATACAACAAAAATTGGTTCTGGGGGGAAAAGTGAACCTTCATAGGTGACTACATTAGAGATCTTTGGATGTAATAAAGTCACTATTCCGGAAGCTACCTGTCTCACACGGCAGACAATTGAAACAGCCATGTAAGGCTAAGTTGGCTTTGGTCCTTGCTCTACTTTGCTTTTTTGTGTCTTAACTTAAACAGTAATTGATGATTGATACATAACCACCTGAATATTCAATGGGTCACTAACGAACAGAAATCTTTTGATATACTCAGTGAGGAATCTCATAATCTTAGGTTGTTTGTGCCATGTCCAAAGGTTTTCCAGTAACAACGATTCTTCATTCTTCATTGACGTCCAAAATTTTATATTTAGATCACAATCTTCTATCTTCCCTATGCTTTGTGTTCTTAATTGTATCTTCTGCTAGTCTGGTGCTGTGTTGTCCATGTGTGTTTCATGATTCTGTTGAAATTGAATAACTGTTTAATTTTTATTTTTATTTATTGAAATCAGGCAATTCCCATGGGCTCCTGAAATATTAATTGAATTTATTGAAATATTAATTTGCTTCTTGCAGTCTTCCAGGATAATAACATGACTTTCTGTTCACAGCCACAGTTGCGTAACATATCTTCTGTAAGCTGTTTAACAGTTGGGGAAATACTTACCACATACTCTGACAGTGTGCATGCGTGCACGCACGAGCGCGTGCACGCACTATCTGACCAGTAGGATGTGAGTGTCAGGAACAACTATACAAGGTGAAGTCCAAGTTAAGAACCATTCATTAGAATGCTCAACCTTGTAAAACAGGATACGATGAATGTTCCACGCAAGGCAGATATCACAAAGATCCTTGGTGGTGATGCTACTGGAACTTTCGCTGAAGGCTGCCGCACAGGCCCCATCATAATATCACGTGGAGGAATACACTAGCTTGTATTGGTGCCACCAGTACCGATGAAGAGCTGCTTGCTAATTGGCTTGCTGAGTGAGATGATGTCATCTTACGTTTGATTGGTTTCTAAAGGGGGCTTGGCGAAGTAGTTCCTTCTCTGGATTGCTCTGCGGAGGCCCTGCCACCGAAAGGCCACCAGTCCACAATCTGGAAACAGATCTCCAAATAACCACCAAAGAAAGTGTCATTGCCTGTTGGAAGTGGGAGAGGACGTGCAGAATTCAGTTTCCTAGTAATGTGGCGAGAGGAGGTGGGCCCAACATTGTAGATGCTGGTGGTCTTGACCGATGTGGTGGCAACCGGGTGAAAAATGGTGACCAGTGATTTGTGTGATCCATTTGGAGCTAGCCATACAAGTAGTGATGAAATGTCTTGACGACAAAGACCATGGTGAGGGATGCTTTTCCCACCTGTGATACGTCCCGATGATGGGTGTTCAGAGTCTTGGACACAAAGGCTACAGGTTTGTCCAGTGTAACAATCCTGTGTGGAAGTACAGCCCCAATCCTGATATTGGAGGCATCCATGGCAACGATCAATGGTTTGCAAGGCTCATAGTGCACCGAGCAGTTAAAATAAAGGAGGGCTCATTTAAGATGCTAAAATGCTGCAGGCAGTCAGAAGGCCATCCTCATTGTTCAACTTAACCGTAGCAGTCAATGGTGGGGTTCCACGATTGCAGCTGATGCTGGGGTAAACTTGCAGTAATATCCAATTTGTCCAAGCACTGACTGAAGTTGCTTCACCATGGTAGGTGCAGAGAGCTGAGGAATGGTGTACACGTGCTTTTTGTAGCCCAGACACGCCTGACAAGACTTGTCCAAGATACTCCATCTCTATTTGGAAGAAAGAGCACTTATCCAGATTGATGATGATGAGCTTAGCCTGATCTGTGTCCAAGTTATGGAAGTGTTAGTCAGCAGAGGATGCAGTGACAATGACGTCAAGATAGTTTGCTGACCCTGTAACATCATGAAGCAGGTGCTTGAAGTAATGTTAAAACAAAGCTGGAGCCTGACAAACAACAAAGGGTAGCTGGTTGAATTAAGAGTCCAAAAGGTATATTGACCACCACAATTTGCTGGCTGGCTTGATCAAGGGGCAGCTATTGGTAAACATCCATCAAGTCGATTTGGTAGAATAATTTCCCATGACTCAGCTTCACCATGAGTTCATCTGGCCTTTGAAGTCAATTGGTGTTGACAGTGACTTGAGCATTCACTGTTGACTTAAAGTCTCCACAGTGGTAGAGAGTACCACTTTGTTTCTCTGCAATGACCAATGGCATTCTCCACAAACTGTTGGAGATTGGTTCCACAATAACAGCTGCCTATAGGCAGTCAACTCCCGCTGCACCCTGTCGTGCAAGGCAAGTGGAACAGGATGCACTTTGTAAAATTTTGGAATGGCATCTGGATGGAAAGTAATATGAACAGTATTGCCCTTGGTGCCACATTGGAATGCGGAGAACAGGCTGTGACACTTAGAACAGAATTGCTCACATGCTGACCTGTTGTTGGGCAGCAGATATCAATAAATGTTGAGTAAATAGCAACATCGGTTGTAAATTATGAAATCTCTTATTTTACAGATTGATTTTGGTCACTGTGTGACCATCTTCAGTACTAAAAATACGTAAGAACCATCAGGTATGTGGATCTTAACTAAACACGAATGTGACCCTATTTGTAACCACCATCAAAAAATACAGAAACAGAAAGATATATGCAAATATACTGAGTCTCGTACATACCAGATTATTCGAATCTTGTAGGCCAGCCCATATCATAACAGCATAACATTTTCTATGAGGTGTAACATGTACTGTGATGATTATTTTCAACAGACATAATGATTCAATGGAGGTAACGTAAGCAAACCTTGGCATTATGGTCCGACTTGTGGCAGACGAAACATGTCATATGGAGATAGTACAAGACATACGGTCATGAGTTACCCAGCACTGGGAGCAAGATTGCATCAGAAGTGCAACCAAGGCGTCACCTGGGGTACCAGTGCCTTTTGCAGCAGCTGGTGCCGCAGGAGGAGGAGGACATCACGACCTGCACAACATAGGCAGTTCACTCAAGTGTGTACCCTGAAGCCTTGGTTGGCTTGAATGTGTTGCTGAGGGACAAACATTTGCCCAATGTTGGATTATGGAGATGTAAAAGATCCTTACAGAGCTCTGCATCCATAGTATGGACAAACGTGAACAGCAATATCATCATAAGGGAGGGGCCACAGTTTTTGTTTTCACACTGGGAGTGACATTTGCGAGTCAGGCACCGCAGAGTAGCTACCTATTCTTTATAGGACTGAGAAGGCTTCTTGGAATAGCAGTAAAAGGAATGACTGGGTGTGGAAACAAAAGGACGACTGGAACTAGGCCCCCAATCTGTCCTTAAAGTCCGAGTAACTCAATTCAGCCAGTTAGGGAAAAGTCAGCGCATCAGCTCGTACACCTAAGTGTCAGTGTTAGCCAACAGAAAAGTCCACTTTGTAATATCACCGAGGGTCCTACGGACTGTTAATGCCACTCCAGCTGGTTGATGTAAGTCATCCATTATTCCTTGTTCGAGCAAAGAGATGAAGTATCGAAGGCATGCACCTGAGGTCAGCATAATACTTGTTCTGGTCAGCCAAACAAAACAAGAGGCGATCCTGAATCACACTCATCTTCTTGAGAGAAGCTTCGAGTGACATGACAAGTTGCAGAGGTTGCACCATCTGCAAGAGGGTATGTACCACAAAGACGTGGGTGCATATGGAGACCACTAGTGTCTTCCACAGACAGAAGACCAAGGAGCAAGTAGTGATGTCCCCAACTGGGAGGAGCGAGGCCAAGACCATAGGAACTCCTATCTCCAGACCATGAATCATAGATTGTACCACCTGGGTCCACGCAATCAAACAGCCACAACAACCAAAATAGTCAACAGACAACTGTCCACCACTGGAAAGGGTGTGGAAGAAGTGTAGGGTACAAATAAGTACTGACTGCTTCAGTTTTGTGACATAGTTATCTGACCAGTAGCATGTCACCTCAATGTCATGGTGCTAGTGTATTGTGTTGTAACAACACAAGAGGGTGTCCACGTTAAGAATAATTTATTAGAAAACTCAACCTCATAAAAATGGAATACAAAGAACGTTCCATGTAGTCTGCCAAGAGACATCCAAGATCTTTGACAGTGACAATCAACGAAATTCCAGCTGCAGACTCACTGAAGACTGCCACATAAGTCCAGCAGAATTGGTTATAATATCACATGGAGGGGTATACTCGCTCTGCATGACTGCGATGACAAACTACTCGCCAATTGGCTTTCCGGGGGAGATAATGTCATTTGACGTTTGGTTTGTGAAGCAATTCCCCATCTGAAGTGTCCTGTGGAGGAGGCCGTCAGTGTCTGCCTTGATGAGTGGTTGCATCTGTGAGGTAGGCTGCTGGTGATGCTGTGATGTGTGGAGGGATGTTGATCTGGCAGGTGCCAAAGAACATAATACACACACACATACAGTTGCTACAGATTACATACACTAAGCAAGCAGTGTATTCCAGTCATGTTAATCACACAGTTGTGTGCTACATAACCAACTAAAAGTGTACTAATATTGTGACTCTGTGTCCTGTTCTTAGTTTTGAGTTGTGATGGGAAAACAAATTATCTTGGTGCTGTATTGATAGGGATTAAGCACTGTAAGTTTACAGTTACGTTTTCTTCTATGTATTAGAGATTCTACTGTTAGGTACAGTGCATCAGCTCTAGTAACAGTCATCTTTTTAATTACAGACTTGATGGCTTCCCTTCCATCACTGCAATAAATTTTCATGGCGGCTTGACAATTGGAGTGGGCACAGCTACAGGCCAAGTTTTATTGTATGATATACGCTCAGATAAACCTTTCTGTGTGAAAGATCATATGTATGGATTACCAATTTTGGATGTCCATTTTCATGAAAAGCAAGATCTTGTATTATCTATGGACAGATCCATTATCAAGATATGGGACAAGACATCTGTAAGTTGTTTCAAATATAAAAACATAATAATATGATATTGCAGTTTTCTACACAGTTGCGTCAGGCAGAAAAGTAATTGTTTTTGTAAGCACTGGATTGACATCGAGTACATTAATGTTTGGCATTTTATTTGCAGGGAAAGCTTTTCACAGCAATAGAAGCAGCAGTGGACTTCAATAACCTTTGCCTTGTCCCAAACTCAGGAATGATGTTTGTTGCTAACGAAGGAGTTAAAATTCAGACATACTATATACCCGTAAGTTCAAAAGTTGTAAATTTAATATATGTAACAAAAACCCATTAGCATAGCAGTGACTGATGTAGTTTTGAGTTGCTGCCAGGACACTAATAGCTTGTGAAAGAAAGAACCTGAACTGTTATGTACAGCCATGGCAACTTGGCTGCAAGAAAAGTGAAAAATACAAGGATTACTCTGAAGAAATAATCAGTTACCGGTAACATGAATGAGCAGTTGCTATTTATAAGTGTATATGGTCTGTGTCTTTGGTTTCTTATGAATTTTATTGGAAAAAAATGTCATGGTTATTTTTTCATGTATTATTATTTTTTTTAAATGTACATAATCACACAGCATAAATATCTTCAATTGTGGCTAACATTGTCATAAATTGGTGGTTAACATACTTACAGAGTATGGGACCAGCACCAAAGTGGTGTGGATTTCTGGACAGTTTAACTGAAGAACTTGAAGAAAATCAATCAGAAACTGTATACGATGATTATAAATTTGTAACAAGGAAAGAACTAGAAGAGCTGGGATTAGATCATCTTATGGGCATGTATTCATAACTCTTACTAGTTCCCCTGAATTTTGTTTTTGTGTCTTTTATATACTAATTTGTAGATTTTCAAACATTTTAGGCACAAATCTTTTGAGGGCGTACATGCATGGTTTCTTTGTGGATATTAGACTCTATAGGAAGGCAAAATCTGTGGCAGAACCATTTGCATTTGAGCAGTATAAAAAGAAAAGAATCAGAGAAAAAATTGAAGAAGAAAGAGCAAATCGCGTGAAGTTACAGGTTAAGCAATTTCTTCATATTTTACTATAAACTGTTTGAGATATTATCAGTATATATCAATTATTTTATTTATTTTCACAGAAATTACCAAAGGTAAATAAGGACCTTGCTCTAAAACTTATGGATGAAGAAACAAATGTAAAGAAAAAGAAGAACACAGGTACAAATTTACTTAAGGATGAGCGTTTCAAAGCACTTTTTGAAAACCCAGATTTTGAAGTTGATAAAAATGCTGAAGAATACAGGTAAAATTCAAATATCTACTTTGAAACAATAGTTTTTATCTAAAGAAATGCAAATTAGAATTTATTTTCAAATATCTACTTTGAAACAGTAGTTTTTATCTATAGAAACGCAAATTAGAATTTATTTTTCTTGTTATTCCAGACTTTTGAATCCTGTAGTGTCCAGGCTTGACAAGGCACGTAAGAAAGAACTCAAGAAACAAATACTTACCCAACAGTTTGAACAGATTGATGTAAGTACTTATTGTTTTTACTGGGCTTTCTTACATCATTTCCTTGTATGAGACAAGAGATACATTTTTTGATGAATTAATTTCTTTGTGCATGAGTGAAGTGTTGATCTATAAGAATGGCATTGTGCTAAGTCTCTAACTACAGTACTGTTGCGAAACTTTCTAAATTTGATCAACTTTCAGTTACTTTTGAATCTTATTTTCTCCTCTTAAGATGTGTTTGAGGAATTATCTTCCACATTTGAATTTAGTGTGCTATGCTGTCATGTGCTTGCATTATGAACTGAACTGCAAAGAAAAGCCAAACGCGTATATATTGGTTGTTGCTGCCAGATTTGTAATGTGTATTATGTTTACATTGCAGTATCATGATCATGATAATAGAAAGCCCTGACTGGGATACTAATATTGCAAGGAGTGAAGGAAGCAATCTACTATATAGTAGAGGCCTTGATCAGACAATAGGCACATAAACAAGACTTTAAGTGGTACTAAGCTTACAGACAGTGTCCTCTTTCACAGTTAATACAGAACAAACAAACAAACACACACACACACACACACACACACACACACACTGTCTTAGTTGACTACATAATACCAGCACTGCAGGGTGGGGGGGGGGGTCATATAGAGAGGGTGCCGGGAGACATGCATGAAGTTTAAGAAGGAAGACTGGTCAGAAGTTGGAGGGGGAGAGGCAGCAAGAGTAATATGGTACTGGCAAATTCACAGTAGCATGGGCAGAGGACATGTGTATTGAACACTACCTATTATCATGTCTGAACAAAAGAAACATCCTACTCACAATCCTTCCACCTCTCCTAAAATGGTATTCTACCATCCAACCAATCTACAGAATAAGCTGGCCAATCCTTACACTACACCCAACTGGTGTGCACAGCCTTTGATTTCTCTGAAGGCGGTGAAGTTGCATGTCTTCACTGCTTGCTCTGATGCCTGCTTTTCAGTTCAAAATGGTTACACTGTGTTTCGTCATCTGTGACAATACGTGACAGAAAGCTGTATTCCTCCTCATGATAGCATTGCAAATGACTCAAAAGACAGTGCCATTCGAATATTGCGCTGTTCGGTGGTCAGTTGGTGAGGAACCCAGTGCGCACAGATTTTTCAAAAGTTCAAATGTTCAAGCATTATGGCGTGGGCGGTGCTCACGCCAATACCCAGTAACTGATGGATCTGTGGTTGTCCAAGACTAAAGCATTTACTTCCGCAACCATTTCCGGTATGACGACATGATGAGCCTATACAGGATGAGCATCATCTTCCAGTGGCTCATGCCCCTCAAGGAATCATTTGTGCCATTCCACAACACTTGAATGAATCAGACTGTACTCACCATACACAGCCTTCATCTGTCAATACATTTCATGGCCTTCAACTCCCTCCGCCACTAAAAATCGAATCACTCCTCATTGTTCCTGCTTACTCGCCTGCATGTTCGGTAGTGAACAATAACTTGTGTGACCACCTTCTCTTGGTTTGCATGCTAAGTCCATGATGCTTCATAAACCTGTAGCACCAACCAACTCCACCCTTAAAGTCGGCTAAGTATTACTGTATCATTTTTGTATTAATTCAAATGCCATTTTGGTGGTGTCCTTGAATCTATTTCAGTACATCATCATCTACTTGTGGCCATTTTGCATTCAGTCCTCTATTTGGACATTTAGTCTTTATTTTTTTCGGTTCTTCTATACTAGCCCCCCACCCCCTCCCTGTTGGAGGAGAGCCAAAATGCCTCTCAGCTCCCTGTTTCCATGTTCTTCTACATATGCTATTACTTTCAGTTTATGGACCACACCATATGAATACCTCTTATTTTTTCCATTAGGAAACTAGCTACTACAACAAAAATGTTGTACTGTTAGTGATAACACAAATTACTCTCAATTACAGTTCAATGGCACTGTAAATTGCAATGACGCATCATAGGCTAGACATAAGTTCATTGCATCAGTGCGCTGCTGCTGCCTGTTGAATCCAACGTTGCCAGGTAGAGAGAGGTTTCCTCCGGTATCAAATATCTGGCCATTTTGCGAGAATTTTAAATCAAACACTGGACATTTTTATATTAGTTCTGAGTATAAGGCACACCTGAATTTTGGAGGCAATTTTTAGAAGATAAAAGTGCATATAGTCCATATAATCTGGTAAATGAGGTAACCATTTCTAGGTGGCACTGCACCAAACCAGTCTCTGGCAGCGTGATTAGCACTTTTTTCCACAAGAGAAGTAACTTCCTTCTTGAATTTTGCAGTATAATGAGAGTGCTTCATTACTGTTCACTAAAACCAGGCTTCACAAAATTCGATGAGAATGAATCACATCTTACTAACTCATGCAAGAATCCTAAAGCCAAATGCATTGTTGGTATTTACGTAAAGAAATTTGTCGTTGTTGCTACAAATATTTGGTGATGATGATGATGATTGGTTTGTCGGGCGCTCAACTGCACAGTTATCAGCGCCCGTACAAAGTCAAAACGCTTGCTCAGTCCAACCTCGCTACTTTCATGAATGATGCTGAAATGATGAGGACAACACAAACACCAAGTCATCTTGAGGCAGGTGAAAACCTGTGACCTCCCCAGGAATCGAACCCAGGACCCCGTGCTCGGGAAGCGAGAACGCAACCGCGAGACCACGAGCTGCGGACTAAAAATGTTTGAAAAGCACAAGGGCACACTGCTTGTCGAGTTCCTGGAATGGGGAACCTCCATCATTGTCCAGCATTATCAAGCCACTTTACAGAACCTTAGACGAGCCATCAAGTCAAAACACTGAGACATGTTGTCCAGTGGCGTAATCCTCCTGCATGATAATGCCCGCCTACACACGCCCAATGCAGTGAAGACGACATTGCAGCAGTTTTGGTGTGACTTGCATGTGTTTGGACCTCTAAAACAAGCTATTCGCAGACATCAATTTGCAACGGACTATGAAGTGTGTGACTGGGTCCAGGCCTGGATCCGACAGCAGCCTACTAGCTTCTTCAAGGATGGAATCAACCGGCTAGTGTTGCAATGGGATAAATGTGCCAACAGTTTTGGTGACTATTTTTGAGTATGTGTACTGTGCCGGCCGTGGTGGCCAAGCGGTTAAAGGCGCTACAGTCTGGAACCGCGCGGCCGCTACGGTTCCAGGTTCGAATCCTGCCTCGGGCATGGATGTGTGTGATGCCCTTAGGTTAGTTAGGTTTAAGTAGTTCTAAGTTCTGGGGGACTGATGACCTTAGAAGTTAAGTCCCATAGTGCTCAGAGCCATTTGAACCATTTTTTTGTGTACTGTATATATAACTACATTTTTAAGTTAATAAAATCGTTACTGTTACTTTACACTAGTGACTGGGCTTCATTTGAATGTCCCTTACATTATCATTCCATCACTTTATTATTCAACATCGAAGGAAAACCAGTGTGGAACTAAGCCAAATACTGAATATGGATGAGACTCCTCTGGTACTTGATGTGCTGAGTAACAGAACTGTTACCATGAAAGGTACTGAAACTGTAGCTGTAAAAACAAGTAGACATGAAAAAATGTTTTTTAAGTGCAAAACAATGCCAAAACTTTCTAAAATACTGCAGGTGTTGTTTGCCTACATGGCAAGCGTTGGATGGACAAGGATGGTATGAAATTACGAATTAAAGGAGTGTGGAAGGTAAAGGAATGTACTTTATTGAAGAAGAGTTCTCTTTTTGTGCCAGATAACTTGAGAAGTCATTTGAAAAATTCAGTGAAAGAGAAATTGAGACAGGGAAAAACAAAGCTTGCTGTTATTCTGGGAGGACTTACTTCACAACTGCAACCTCTTGATGTCTCAAGAGTTGAACCACTTAGAATGTATATGAGAGAGGAATGGAATGATGGATGAAACCCAGTGTGAATTCACACTGAGGGATCTTTGAAATGACCTACCATCAAACAAGTGTGTCAGTGGATAAAGCAGTCATGGTTTAGAGTGAGAGAAGACGTAATTGTTAAATCTTTCAAGAAGTTCGGCATAAGTAAAGCTCTCAATGGTAGTGAAGACTGTCTGATATATGAAGAGGTCAACGACAATGATGAAGAGGTAGAAGAAGAAGAAGAAGAAGGAAAGAAGAAGAAGAAGAAGAAAGTTCAGATGACAATTTTCAGGGTTTCGAAAGTCAGTTCGGTTTCATAAACTAAGAACTTCTTTTAGTCTAGCTTTGCAATCTAATAGTAATTAAGGCACTTCTTATACAATGTAGTGTCTTATAGTCTATAATATACGGTAAATCCTGCCCCCTAACAAAGTCAAGTGTAAACGGCAAATGTCGACGAATATACATGTCATGTAATGTTTACATTCGTATTATTTTTATGCTGAATAGTCAGAAATGAAGCAGAACAACTAACTTTTGTACTGATTTTTAATCATGTACAGCTATAATATCTGTGCAGACAAATTATGTCATTTTAAATGTTTTAAAGAGTACATTAATCTATAAAATAACATTGCTTAAGCTCGCCTGCCAAGTTTATGAATCAATCACAACTGCTATAGCTATATCTTCATCCAATCTATCTAATTTGTATCTTTGTAACTTTGTTTCAGTTTTGAATTGTGTACATTACAGCTGAGGTCCTCTTCCTCCGTCATGTATTTGCTTGCACTACTATTGTATGTTGTTTCATTAAGCAGACCTATGCGCGCACTGTAAAAAATGCTGATTGAAACACCAGATATGGCTCAGAATTATACTTTTAACTGCATGCACTACTATATGATTCACAGGATGAACCAGAAGGAAGACCCAGCTCTGATGAACAATCTGATGATGAATCCAGTTCAGATGATGATAGAGAATGGACAAAGGAACTTAAGCGGCAGCATCGTTTATTGCGATGGGAAGCAAGGCAAGAGGTAGTGGAAGAGGAAGAAAAGCCAAGTAATGAAGCAACACCTAAACCAAAATTTTTTGAAATAAGAGAAGGAGAAGAGTTCAAGGGAATCAACGCAGCATCCTACCAGAAAAAAAATAGGTATGTCGTCAACAGTATTTTGTTTTGTAATGGCCTTAATCCATTGGTAAAGAGTTAACTTTTAAACATGTTTCTGCCTTTAGAGCAACACTAGGTGAAAGGTTGCAGAAGGAATCTAAAAGCAGTGTCAGAATTCTCGGGGCATCTGGAAGCAGAGAGATGACATTTACTATACGTAAGGTAAGTATCTTTTAATGTTTCATTCATCTGTGTGTGTAGGGGGGGGGGGGGTGATACCACTTGAGAGTAATTACAGTTCTTCAGTAATTTGTTGTTTAATTATGTAAATACTTTTTACTTGTCACTGTATCCTTTTTCTCTTCTTACGAGAACTCTTTATAGACTGCTCTGCTACTTCGGTTGTCTTTATACTTAACATGATTTGAAGCTTGCTAAAACAGTACGACACCAATTCTCATGCAAACTAGATATAATCACCTTTGAAGCACTGTTAAGTACAACACATTTCGAGCACCTTTGACAGAGCAGCCATTGGTGGAGTGCATGGCCTAAAAGTATTATAATTTGAAGTCATGCCTTGATTCTCAGTAGTAGTAACATCCTTTTTTTATTTGTGTTTCAATTCTGTATTTGTTTTCAAATAGAAATATTAATAAATGAATATAGAATCATAATTTTTAATAAAAATAAAATCTTTTTATTTTTAATTGTTGATTATATGAAAATAAACTAAAATTTGAAACAGAAATGCAAAGTGCCTAATGTTAAGTGAAAAAAAGTATGTTATACTGTTCATCTCTATTAATGGAAAAGCATTTTATTTTCTAATTGATGTTTCACATTTTTGTATCAAACTTTCATGTACTATTAAATTTTTATGTTATTAGTTATAAACAAAAAACAATATTTTTATTGAAAATTATGATTCAGTTATTTGTTTATTAACATTTTTATTTGAAGGTAAACATAGAATTCAAATAAAAGGAAAGAATAATGTTGCTAGTAACGAGAATTGAACCAGCATCTTTTAGATTATATAGCTCGCGTTACAAGACTTGTACACTATGGCCTCAGCTACCGGCAGCTATGTTAACCCTTTCGCGGGCCATGGGGGATATTTTAAAGGGATTTATGTTACGACCTCTGTACACTCTTGGCATCTAGTGGTAGTCTGCTGCACCAGCTGTAGTTTCTGTTTGGTATGAAATATAGCCATCAGGATTGTGGGAAGTATATATCCCACTAAACAATGGTGTTTTAATGGTTATTGGGAAGTATGGTTACCACCAATGGAGTTTCTGGAAGAGACTTTGGAAGTATATTTACAACAAAATTAAAGGGTCATTTGTGGTCCTTGGGAAGCATACTTAGTACCAGCTTAGGGGTATCCTAGAGCTTTTGGGAATACGTTTTACCAGCTCTGTCTAAGCTTGACATCCTGTGGTAGTACACTGTACCAGGTGTACAAAAACTGCTACAACACTCAGTTTCTTCTTGTCGTGGAGTTACTACTGTTGTCGGAACACATTGCCTCACTACTGCAGCATACTGTATTGTGACCTGTGTCAGCTCATACCATTATTGCGTTACAAAGTTTCAAGGATTGTATTCGCATTTTGGTAAGTAAACTTTAATATTTTTTTAAAATAAAGTAAAAGAAAACACAAAATAAATGTTCATTATTTTTTTACGTTTAATGGCAACACATAACAGGACATAAAAGGGAAGGGGGAAATTCGTTGACCATCAGTTTTAATATCTCACAAAGGTGCCATGATGGTATATGTACCACCATAGTTTTTGGTCCTAAATCACAAAAATATAATTATCAAAAAATAAATACAGTCAGCAGTCAGTTGATCACATTTCTAATAGGATAGCAAGAAAATTATCTGTGCTGAGTTGTTACAAAAAATGTGCCCGTGGAAGGGTTAAGATGCTCAAAATGTGTGGTACATTTAGTGTTCCAAAATCTTCGAAGGTGAAAGTGATTATTGAAAACTATGTTGTATTGCTTACAGTAACTGATGAGGGCACTGACCTCCAAATCCACTGTAAGTATGAAGAAAATCAAAGAGGGCGAGTCCATAAGATCCCTTGTCAGTATTCTTGTTTCAGTGGTTGAATGTATTAAGCAGCTTGATTAGTTAGCATCTCTGAAGATACATGTTATTTGTCAAAAGAAGGTTTCAAATCCTTGTCCATCTATCCAGTTCAAGGTTCTCTTTTCCTTTCTTTGTTTAGTTGAGTTTGTCCATTATCTCTAATGACCTCACAATTGACAAGGCATTTTAGTCTAACGTTATTGAAATACCAGATGAAAATGAAGCCTGACTGCTTAATTGGACTTGCTTTGTGTTTTCATACAGATGCTACAGAAAATTGAACCCTATAATTGACTTCAGCATTCTTATTTGGAAGTAGATATGGAAACTCTGTGGATGGTAGCATACAGACCCAATATTGCAAGTAATTGCCAAATTGTATTGTTAAATGTGTGATGCCCAAATCTATATGATGACGCTCTACTACATGTTTCACAATTATTCATTGTTCATCATTTGATAATGGCAGTTAAAAAAATTGTAGGCTGTTTTGTAGTCTGTGTCTTTCTTCCTTTTTCTATCTGTACCCTGTTTTTCTATGTTTGAGAAAGAAGAATTCTGAAGGGTCTGTAATCTCAAGTTTTTCTCTGTTACACAATAATGTTTCCCTGTGGATTAAACTATTCTAAGTTGCTATTTTATTTGGAAGATGAGAATTAGTAGTAATTGACAAGGACAATACATACAATATGTTTCAGTGAATGTGTTGTTGTCTACAGTAGCCTATCACTCTGATATAACAAAATGAGATGCATGCATATTGTCCATATATATGACTATTGCTCCTCTCCTGCAGTTGTCTTGTTTGTGAGTCCTTTTCCACTAGACAGCTGTCACAAATGAATGCCTTTTGCCAATCTGATCTATCATATATGAGAAGCAGTACAGTGGTTACTAAATTTGTTTAATTGTCTGTTGCTCTTTCATTATTTATTATGTGCTGCCAACTTGAGTCCACCAACTGACAGATATGCTACTTTTCCTAAATGGAATCAAATGTCTTCAGTTTGGATTGATTTCTGTTTTTTACTTCATCATTTTGCCCAAGAGCGATGGCTGTGGAAATGGGCTATTTGTGTGAATGTATTTCAGAAAAAAAATCATCAACAAGGCCAAACTATTTTTTATGTTACATTATAGTAAATATCATTCAGTGCATACCTTAGGATATTCCATCTGACTCCAAAGTTTAAAATTTCTATACTATAAAGCGTTACTCAGCAACACACAGCATATTTGCTAGACATTCAGAGCAAGGAAGTTGCAATTAATTTGTATGATTTGCAGAATGCTAGCAAATAACTTGTTGCTGCAGCCCCTGAAGACAACAGATTTTTGAAGGTGAATACTTTCAAATAAAGAATTTTAAGTACCACTGAACGATCTCACTCAGCTTTACCACATGTCTGAAAATGCTTAAAGAAGAAGAGAGAGGAGGAGGAAGATAGAAGGAAAGAAAACAAAATAACAGATAATAGCATTTTTTGTGCTGGTCTGAGAGCTTAATTCTGTGTAAAATCTGAATGAACTTAAAATAACATATATGCTTATCAACAAATCTAGATTGGTCCATATGTATGAATAAATATCTACGTTGTAGATTACAGTTTTTATCTGTCTGGTTGAATTGATAGAAAACACTGCATCTGTTTGAGATAAAGTTTGAATTCACTCCTTCATGTAGATAGTAACAGTAGGCATAACCAGAAACACATTACATTTTATGCTACGACCATTTTTCAGGACTGACATAGCTTTTTTGAATCTCCAAAATGCTGTTGTCCTCTATATACACTTTTGGATGAACACATCTTGAGTTTATTACACACAAAAGACTTATAGTAGTGAAGACAACTGCAGAATAGAAACACTACTTTTGCACGTTGTCAATAATGTCTAGAGTAATTTATCACATTGTAAAAGCATACTGATACATCACTACCAATCATCTGCTTTTTCTTGGGTTAACTCTTACTTCACTCATTCCTGTATTGTACTGCTTATGATGTTGTAACGTAATGTGTTTATGCTGGACGAATGTTTCTGTATCAGGAGACAAGTAAGGCATAACTTTTGTGTTACACTAATAGATTCCCTAATTAGAGCTAATACCTTATCTACTAAGTAAGATAACAATTTTTGTTCATGGCACAGTCAGAAAGTTCACTCGAACCTGTCAAGCACGACAATAGGTAAAGCTTACCACAATGTTTCCCAGAATGTTAATTCATTCTTATTCATCTTTAAGTTTTGGAATTCTATTTCTCAATTGCTCTTAACGAAACGCCTGCAACAGCTTGCACTGTTAATATGTTCCAATACATCGCATATAAAAATGGGATTTTTTTGGTGCTATTGGTGATAGAAATTAAGGGTCATGTGTTGTAGATAGCCCTTGGGCTAGGGACCATATGTATACCCAACAGAAGGATCATTTTAGTATAACTTTCATACAGTACAAAGTCAAAGTTTGAATTTCACACAGGGAGGCACCATTTAGTTCATGGGCTGTTCCTGGGTTAACCCAAAAAAAGCTTTATTTTAACAGTGTATTCTCTGTGCATTTATCTAGAAATGCCAACTTCCCATTTTCAAAAATCTTTATCCGTAATCAAGAAAACCAAGCCACAGATTCCAAGATGGCAGTGCACTGCAAATGGCTGAAATTTTTATGACATACCATGGGGTACACACCCCCACGCCAAAAAAAATTTCTTGTGCAGAGCTTGTGTAGTACGCATTTATGCTGCTAGGCGTGTGTAGCACAAAACTCATTGCCAGTTCAATGCTGACTGTGTTGTCAACCCGGCTTGTTCTGTTCATTTGCAGCAATTGTTTTTGCTAGTGCTGTTTTGTTATTGTTTCATTTTTTATGATGGCAAGTTTAAATTAACAATGGGAAGCTGTGAAATGTTATTTTCTACTTGGTAAAAATGCTTCTGAAACTGTTTTAATGTTGAAAATAGGTTACCAAGATGACACTATGGGAAAAAACTCAAATGTACAAGTGGTTTGCTCAATTTAAAAATGGCAATAAATTGATTGATGACAAAGCTCGTTCTGAATGTCCATGAACTGCCTAATTCAACGAAATTATTGAAAAAATTTGAGAGCTTGTGCTCACTGACTGTCGACAGACAACTGATCAACTGTCAGAGATTGATGGGTTATCTTGGAGCTCGGTGTTCCCCAAAAGAAACCTGATTTGCGGCAGACAGGAGGCTGTTTCTTCCAGCAAAAGAACGCATCTGCCCACACAGCCACCTCTGTTAGACAGTTTTTAGTTAAAAATGCCATGGTTCCACTGCCCCATGCACCTTGCTCACCTGACTTGCCTCCATGTGACTTTTTCTTATTTCCAAGCACGAAAAGGGACATGAAAGGACACCAATTTGATGACATTGAAGAACTCAAGAAAAAGTGAGGGAGCAGCTATCAGCCATTCCTAACGAAGACTACAAAAAATGTTTCAAGCAGTGGAAGTACTGGTGGGACAAATGTTACAATGGAGAGTATTTTGAAGGGGATAAGACCCCCCTCGTATTGCTAAGATACCGAACATTTTCTTTTCATATGAGTGACATGCCCTGCTGTGGGGGGAAAAGAAGGGAACCAGTGGAAAAACACGTCGGAGTGCAAGAAAGGGAAATATACTGCTGCTTATAAGACTCAGCTGAACATGAGAGGAGGAGATGGTGGCAATGGGGAAGAGATGGAAAAGTAATAAATACTGGAAGACAGGAGACAGTGACAGTAATAGGACAGGGCTAGGAAAAGAGTGAAGGTGGTGGTACCAGTGGGAGAGAAGATAGAGAGGAGGAGGAAGTGGGCAACAGCCAGTTGACAATGAGAGACAGAGTCTGTGGCAATGAAAGCGAGACAACAGTAGTTGAGAACAGGAGGGAGAGAGAGAGAGAGAGATAAGGGACAGTAGTAGTAGGCCAGAATGAAGGATACTGTGGCTGTGAGACAGTGACAGTTAAAGAAATAATGACAATTAGTTGGGATGAATGAATGAGCGAGAGGGAATGGGTGAGTTTCAGTGGTTTGCGTTACATACAGTGATGGGCTAGTTGGTGTGAGTGATATACTTTATGGGAGCTTGTAGAAGTGAGAGGTGTTGAGTTGCATATTAGAAAGAGTATGAATACGTTTGTTTGCCAAAATTTTTGTGAACATTTTTAAAGATGCTAAGGAACACAGAATGAGGCAGCTCGTACCTAGCTTTTCAAAAAGTTCAAATGGCTCTGAGCACTATGGGACTTAACTTCTGAGGTCATCAGTCCCGTAGAACTACTTAAACCTAACGAACCTAAGGACATCACACACATCCATGCCCAGGGCAGGATTCGAACCTGCAACTGCAGTGGTCGCACAGTTCCAGACTGTAGCGCCTAGAACCGCTCGGCCACCCTGGTCGGCCTCAATTTTCAGTCGGAGCCAGCCTTTTAAACAGGAGCATATTCACCTTTTTTGTGCTCCAGTAGGAGCATTTTTCCACTGGTGTTATTTGCTACATTGTGTCAAATGGTGCTATAGTACAGCCCTGTTGCTGAAAAATTCGAGTAAATATTACAACTTTTTTACTTCATATTTAAAACAATGATAAATGAAAACAAGCCTTATTCATTCAGAATAAAAACTCAAAACTTTCTATATTGTATTTGTTCATATGAGAATAGTACTGATATGCAGAAGTGTGAAGTGGAGAGAAATGACATGTGTAGTCAAACCTAATAGTGAAAACTACTTTCCTGGTTTTAAATGTGAGAGTTTGCAATGTTTGTGATGAAGTAGCATAACCAAATCTGTATGAGTGCAGTGTCCAGAGAAGATCATTATCATTTGAAAATATTATTTGGCATGGCACAAAACAAATGTTTTCAAAGTATCATTATGCAAAATGAACTGTGACACTGCAAGTATACTCATTTGATTGCTGTTGACTTCCATCCTCCAAAGCTGCACTTAGGTAAATTAATGTTTTTACTTATGAACATGATTCAGTTATAAGTCATGACACAGTCCACAATAGAAAGTTCAACTGGCATTATTCATGTGGTGAGACAAAATACTCTTTCTTGGGGCAATTGTTTTTTGGAAGGGATTTTGGGATATTTTTCGAGAAGTGAATGTTGAAAGTGCCTTGTAGTGATGCATTATAAGCAGGAGCTTTGAGGGTGATCTGTCCTGGGTTTCCTGTGAAGGGGAAGAATTCATTTGTGGCTGTCAGTATTTCTTCACAAGTTTTGGCATGTGCTATCTACAAGTGGCAAACGCTGTCTGAAGAAATGAGTCACGGAAAAGCAACCATAATAGCATGCCTGACTTGCGGACAAGCCTTCAGGTGCAAACTGTGTACCCAAGCATGAAGTAACAGGTGTTTATGTGATGACATCTACACATAATCTCAGTTAGTGCAGTGGTGTGTCATAGAAGTATTATAATAAGTTTGAAGGATGGCATGTTTACCATTAGCTGTAAAAAGTTATTCTTTATTTTCGACCATTTTTGGTTATAGTTGAAGAAGAAAAATTAGTTAACATCGAGTGTAGATTTAAGTGTCAGGAAGTCGTTTCTGACAATATTTGTATGGAGTGTAGCCATGTATGGAAGTGAAACGTGGACGAAAGATAGTTTAGACAAGAAGAGAATAGAAGCTTTTGAAATGTGGTGCTACAGAAGAATGCTGAAGATTAGATGGGTAGATCACATAACTAATGAGGAGGTATTGAATAGAATTGGGGAGAAGAGGAGCTTGTGGCACAACTTGACAAGAAGAAGAGATCGTTAGGTAGGACATGTTCTGAGACATCGAGAGATCACCAATTTAGTATTGGAGGGCAGCGTGGAGTGTAAAAATCGTAGAGGGAGACCAAGAGATGAATACACTAAACAGATTCAGAAGGATGTAGGCTGCAGTAGGTACTGGGAGATGAAGAAGCTTGCACAGGATAGAGTAGCATGGAGAGCTGCATCAAACCAGTCTCAGGACTGAAGACCACAACAACAACATTGGTTATAGTGATCATCTTCACAGGAAGGAAAAAAGGTTAGGTGTATATGCAATTCAGCTTTCCATTGGATCAGTTGAAAACAGTTATAAAATGTTTACAGAATCACTTGTAACAGCCATGATTTCAATACCAGCACAAAGTTGATTTCCCTTTGGTTAAACATAATGATCATTAAGGTTCATACTAAAGTCAGTTTTATGCTGGTATTGAAATCATGGCCTGTTATATGTGGTTCTGTAAACATTTTTTGGCTGTGATAGTTTTCAACTTACCCAATTGGAAGCTGGAATTGCATATCCACTTAGTGTATAACTGTTTTTTGTTCCTGTGCAGATGGTAATTAGGAGCGAAACCAGTTGAAAATAAAGAATGAATTTGTGCATCTGACGGCAAATGTGCTATTCCTCAAATTCCTGATGGCTGTATTAAGTCACCGCATTAAATTGTTAATTACAATATGTCTTTAATTTTACAACTTACATTGAAAAAATTTGTAACCCATAGTTACACCTGTGAATTCCTGGTACATTTCAGAATGACAAATATTCAAAAATGAAAAAGCAAGCAGAGCTCCATAAAGAAGAACGACGTAAACTTTCAAGACCTGCAAGAGGCCTACGTACCAAAGGGAAGTCCAAGTTCTGGATGGGAAGGCGAACATTGTAGGATAAGAAGCTGCTGGAAATTGGAAGATCTTTAGTTCCAGATAAAGATTTTGTTTGCATTGTATATTTTGTACAGAAATATATATATAATTATTTTTTATAAACAATTAATGTGCATTTTTATTTACAGAAATTAGTTGCCCTCCTTTCTCCTCTGTCTTTACAGATCTGACAAATATTTACATGTTTACTGTATTCATTGAGTCACACTCAAAATGAAATTGTCATTTTTCTAATTCTCTTCCGTGTTTATCAGTAACCTTTCTGAAGTATTTTGGCAGTATCAACCCACTGTCATTTCCTGGGCTCAGTATAACATTATTTGAGGATCTGTAGAATTTCAAACCATCTGCAACAATACAAGAATTAGAGATCAGTGACATTTGAAAACTTATATTAAATTGGCCACATTTCTTGAATTATGTAGCAAGTATCTGAATTTATTCTGAGTGACATTTCACTAACAGACTTCCTGACTGTTAATGAAACCAGTTTCATTGAACTTACCTCTGCTGACATCATTGTTTATAAACTAGGAAGAAAACCTGTTTTCTCACAGTATTACCAAAAACATGTGCCAAATATTCCATTAAATTAGCTGTGCGTACTGCTTACGGTGTTGGGGATCATCTTATAAAAATTGAGGAAGATATGAGAGAGAGAGCGCGCCAGCTTTATTCTTACAACTTGTTCTGAGAGTTGATGATAGTAAAACTCAGTTAAACCTGAACTGTAATCTGCACAAGCACAATAAAAGACACAAAAAGTAATTTCACGTGACTTTGCCTCCCTGTCAGGGTTCAGAGAGGAGTTATGTTCTCTGATGAAAAGGTATTCAGCACGCTTCTGTCTAACATAAAGCAAGAAAATGGGAGTCTCAATCAGTTCAATAGAAAATTAGAAACATTAGTCATTCCTTTTGCAAATTATGGTTATCTTGATTCAAGGTTGAAAATTCCAGTTATTTTTGTAGTAAGAAGCTATGTTAACTGTAAAGCACCAGGAAAACTAGTAGTGTATTGTAAACAAGTCTGTTGCTATAGCTGCACGTAACTATTTCCTTTGAAAAATACCTAAGTAATAAATTAATATTAAGCTACCAATATGGAAAAGAACAGCAGCTATTTATTTTATACCCTAGATGATGGAGAAAATGTGCCCACACAAGACCTCTGAGACTACTTGGGTGATTATTACAGAAACTGGAGATAGTGTCCTAATGCTACAAAAACTGAAGTGACAGCTTTCTACTTCAGCAGTTGCTTAGCAAACCAACCACTAAATGTCACCTTCTGTAACAAAACAATAAAGAACAACCCTCACCCTAAGTATCTTGGAATCACAATGGATCATTCACTATCATTCAGGATTCACCTCACTCACTTGCAGAAAAGTTAAAGACCAAGAACAACATTATCCAGAAGCTAGCTGTAACTTCTTGTGGGGGCTCATTATCTGTACAGCAGCCTTGTCTCGTATATTCTGTGACTGAACATTGCACACCAATATGGTACAAGGGTGTGCATGTCAGTAACGAAGATAATCATTTGAACAATACCATGAAAATCATAATGGGCACCTTGAGATCAACTCCTCTATCTTGGCTGTTTTCTCTCAGTAACATTGCTCCACCACATTTGAGATGACAAGAAGCAGTGACTCGTGAATCGGAAAATATTAAGAGTTTTTCTAAAGAGTATCTGCCCAGGAAATTGTGCTCAGTCCACCCAGCATCCAGACCTGAAGTCAAATAAACTATTCTGGACAGCTCGTGAGATCCAGCCATCCAAGAGTGAAGATGTGTGGAAGGAGGCAGGGAGAAACACCACCATACACCAACATGGTCTCAAAGACCGCCACATGTATGTCAGTATGTCAGGTTGCAAATGCCTAAAAGAACCTGGTGTCAACTGATGTGGACACGGAAGAAGTCTTTCATGTACAACTGGGGACACTCAGGCTCCCCATTTCGTGACTGTGGAGCTTCAGAGCAGACCATTGACCACATTGGAGAGCAATGTTTCTAAAGATGTTTCAATGGAGACTGGAGGATATCATCAGTGCCTCTCCATTTGAATATTCCTTTTGTGCTTTATTGTGTAAATACTGCTGTGAATTGAGTAAGTGTAATCACATGATAAATAAATAAATAAAAAGCAGTTATTTATTGTAAACTCTTCGGATTCTGCGTGTCATATACAACACACAAAATCGATTATTTTTCAGCTGACAGAGCAGTAGTGTTTATGCGATGAGGCCTAACTTTGTGCTTTCACCACTAGATGTCAGGAGTGGCATCTGACCTGTGAGCCATTTTCCTGAGACATGCAAATGGATTGGAGCACAGCCAAGGCAAAGTCATTTAAGTATGAACACTATACTTTCATTTCTTTATATATTGCCTGTATTTTAATTTAATCATGTTTGGGATAGAACAGAATTTTTTTAGATATGATGATTGAAATAATATCTGCCAAGTTTGCATGTTTTTTTATTTACTGAATCTTAACGTGTCATATGACACAATAGGACTGTGGGGGTGCAATTTTTCTTTGTGTGTAATTTGGAATTACTAAAATGTAAACTTTCACGGCCGGAAATATCATGTCCATTATAATTATCCGGGCTGTTATGCCGTGGTCGGTTGATGAATTCAATGGTGATTCCCAACGTTTCGTCTCCGACTGCGGGAGACATCTTCAAGGGGGTCCGTAGCTTGATGGAAGGTCCAACACACGCACTGGCTCGCTACTGACTGCCGCTAAATTCCGTGTCCGCGCGCCCCCGCGCCGCGGCGTGACGTCACGTGTGACGTCGAAATCGCTAAACACCCAAATAATTTCAACCGAAAGGAGGAGGGCGTCAAATTAAACGGTATATGGATGCCGGTGTTAAAGAAGATGTGTACCACTCGTCCACTACTGGGTGATGGTAACGGCGATCGACGGCGACGGACAGCGGCCAATTGCACTGACGTTTTCAAAACACGTGACGTCACGCCGCGGCGCGGGGGCGCGCAGACACGGAATTTAGCGGCAGTCAGTAGCGAGCCAGTGCGTGTGTTGGACCTTCCATCAAGCTACGGACCCCCTTGAAGATGTCTCCCGCAGTCGGAGACGAAACGTTGGGAATCACCATCGAATTCATCAACCGACCACGGCATAACAGCCCGGATAATTATAATGGACATGAATTTGGAATTATTTTTCATTAAAAATTCGTGTGCAGGTTAGTGATATTTGCATTAATTTCTTTTACTATCACAAGCAACTTTGGACATGGATAGTGATACCTCTGATGTAGAAGTACTGTCAAGTGAAGACGATGCTGAACAGACATTTACTCTGCCTGTGAACAGCACTGGATGAGAAATGTCGAGTGAATCTGAAAAGGATAGTGATTACCAGTGTTTTAAAACTGGATTACATAACCAGTGGTGAGCCCCTGCCTGGCATCATACCGACATTTTTAAGCCTCTTCCACCTGCTCCAAAATTTGATGCATCCCTGTGCCAAGGGAAACAAACAGAGCATTATTTCGTAAAATATATTCCTGAATCCATGTTTGAGCTCATGATTGAATTGGCCATACTTTGTTCATAAAGAAAAATTTCTAATTTTTTGGTGTGTGTGTGTGTGTGTGTGTGTGTGTGTGTGTGTGTGTGTGTGTTGCAGTGTCATATTTACGGTATCCCAGAATACGTGTGTACTTGGTAGACGCCACCAGTGTACCAAAAGTTGCCGAAAATATTTCAAGAGGCCGGTTCTTTTCAATAAGGAACTCAAAAAAACTTATTGTAGGTGAAACTGAATTTAAAGACTGGTGATTTGTTAATTACATTATTCTAAGTCAACAAGAGATAAACACCTACGGAATAAATAAGCAAATTACATACCTAACATCATATTTAGAGATCAGACACTCCAATACTGCAACACTCCAAAATACCTCAGAGCTACACTATATAGATCACTGACACAAAATCCAGCCGTGGAATGTGGCAGCCATAATCAAACTTGGAACAAGATACTCCAGAAGCTTGCAACAGTCCTGTTGTTACACCTGGCTAAACAATGTTTACACTAAAATAAATGACACAGCTCCCAAAAAATGCAGTGGCTACTGGTTTTTAATAATATTTCATGCCATCAATAAGAAGATCACGGTCATTGCTGAATGAATGGGTGTTCAAGAATAAAAAACAACCTAGAATTACCAATTCATTCAAAATTTTCATTATCAGAAAACCTGCAACTGAGTTCTAGAAAGTTCTAGAAAATCATCGTGGTGAACAACAATCAGGCTGCAGAACAGTCACTTCGATGTGTAAGAAGCCTGGAGCAATCAATGGCAGGATTAAACTTCGTTGATGCATCACCAACTAATTAAAACTGCCTGGGAGCAACTAACAGATTTTCATCCATCCCAGTGACACTGGTGCATACAACGTGAATCAGAACTGACCGTGGCAGATGTGGAGCATTGCTGCACCAATGAGGATGGAAGTCCTCTCCTGAGTATGTACACATTGAAGAGCCGCAACCTGTACATCATATAACATTTGAACATTCTCTCAGAGCATCCATAGGATCAATGGAAGACCCTCACAATTTGTCTGCAGAAGCTTCTCACTAGATTTCAAACATGGAACTAAAGCTGTGAACTCATGACAACTCGAGAACGTGTGTATCTGTAAAAAAATGTATATATTTATTATAAATAGTTATCTGGTATTTACTGCCATCATCATATTATAATTAATTGCTCTGCAGTTTATTCAATGTTCAGTGTCTTGTCTGGTCCTACAAAATAGTATGCAGTCATGTTTCCTACAACACCAAGGTTTGGTGACACAAAACATTGCATGATTGCAGATCTTGCAAAATTCTAACAATTTTCAAGAGAGAAGTTCCCGTCTTCCAGATTCAGTGCAACTGTTTTAACAGCAACCTGAAAGGGACGCACACTCCAAAAACCACATAGCAAGGAGCACACTTCTACATTGAAACAATTTTTTATAATCATACAAAGTCACAGAATAAAAACCAAGTTACCAAAGGTCTTGTTTCTTTGAGCTTTGTACTACAACAGTGCTGTTGTTGAGGAATTTCTGTTCTGACAATAATAAAACCTTTGATCATGACCATTATATTGGCCTATCAATGAAGGTTATATTTTTTCATCAGTATAAACATAATTTTCATACTAAGCACAACATGTTGCACAAATTTCAAGGATCAGAAATTATAACAGAAAACAACTCACAACTTTTAGTTAAGCATCTCAAACACACAATTCCTGCACAACTGAAAATGGGAACTGTAACTTGAATTTCTTTTAATTACACTATTCCCCACAGTTCCCACTCAGTTGGACAGTTTAGTTTGTTGTGTTTATTTTTTGACTTTTAAACATGGACATACAGTATAGTGTTCATAGCTATTTACCTGCAAGAGCTTTTGGCATATCAATGTAGATATACAAATCAGCTGATTTACGCATGCCACTTATAACTCCTTCCTTGCCAGGCTCACCAGGAGCAAAATGAATGTGCATTCTTGACATGCGACTTAGACCTTCATGCTTAATCTTTTCCCAGTGCTTCTTGTATGTTCCATGTATAACCACAGGAGTGTTTGAAGATTCTAGTATTGGATCAAGATCCAATTTCTGTATGGCCTATAGAAAAGGATTATTAGTATCTTCTACTACAGGTTACGCTTTTATTATGCTGAGAAAGTGGAGCTAACTTCCAAGTTTTACGGTATGGGAAACATAATTGATGTCAATGACAGGTTATTTAATTTCCATGTCTTTAAATAAAACAAACACCAGAATAATTTCTGCAACAAAAGGAGCTACATAGTGCTTCTGAAAACTGTGACATATATATGTGACTGTCTTAGCAACATCTGTAACATAAGAGTGGCCAAAACCTTTGTGATGAACCTTTAAGAAAAGTTTATTGAAAAATAAAACTAAATATTCACTAATCCATCCATGATATAAATACATTTTAAGATGCATGAAATATTTATGAATGATTTGTATTAACTGTTCTTTTAATATTACATGTCATAGTAAGAGAACTACAGCTACAAATTGTCAGTTCTTAATATAACTTTATTTGTAAACACAGGAAGTGCCTCCAAAAAGAAAACAGACTTGATCACTTTGGATTACACCAATCAAAGCACAAAATTATTCCCCATTTTCAATATGGAATGGTCGCCAGTAACATAACTGATGATCTTTTTGCTGATCTTTTAATACTGTGCAATAAGGCAACATCGTTATTTTCTCTCTCTGCATGAAATAGAATGGTGATAGTCTCTTGGTTTACGGAACATGTAATTTACCAATGAGTTCCTGGAACAATGCTTGTCACTAAGGAATCTCGTGAACAGTGTGGAAGTTCCGTAGTAATCAGATTTAGCATCACAGTTGTAACCAACTACAATAAATCTGATAATGAAAAAATACAGATCATTGAACTTTCTTCTTGTATATGAATGTCAGTATACAAGCCATATAATAATCCTTTTCAAATGAAGATCAGGAGTATCAGAAATAAATATATGTGTGTAGCTGGGACCTTTAGCAGACACAGCTCAAGGGGATTTCACAATAAAGATTAAAACTGCCAAGACTTACATAATTGAGACAAAACAAGCAAGTATTGGCTCATACAATGGTATTGCAGTCAATTAAAAGAGCAAGGCAGTGCCAAGGCTATAAGACTGACAAAACTTTTGAAAAAAGATCACTTGGTGACATCTAATATTTAACACACAACGTAGACTAACCATATGCTACATGGTTTCGACTTGCTGTAGATCCTAATAAGGTCCCTTTTTCAGAAGAGGCAACATGTTATTGCCTCATAAACAGAGTAATTGCAAAGTTATAAGGAGTGGCAAATTTTGTTAGTGGTACAATTTGAAGTAGTGCTTACAAGAGACTGGTTGGAAAAGAAAGAGTTTGGTGGGTCTTTAGGAGTCTTGAGTGATCACAGGAGAGTTGGGGTGAAGGAGAGTGACCCTACAGGATTTTAAATGAAGCTTCAAAGCATAGTTTGTCAAAAAGTCTGATAGTTCTACAGTAGCCTCAAGTGGTTAGTTTTAGTCAATAGTGAAAAGACCATTTCAAAATACTCATAGGAGGAAGTGAGAAGTGAAAGCAAACACAAAAGTGAAGCCAAAGTTTGTAGTTGCTATTTGATGGCAACAACTAGCAAAATAAAGTGCTACATTATGAATCCATACTTCCTGTGTCCTTAGCAGCTGGGGCTAATCATGGAAGATAATTCTAATTTACATGAATGTTAAAAATGTTAAAGTACTGTACTTGACAACGGGTATTAAAACACCAAATTAATTCTGTGAGGTCAAGGATAAGCAGACTTTTTCTAGAAACGGTGACTATTGTAACTTTTTTTTGTCCTAATGTTGAATGTGAAAGATTAAAAGGGTTTTGATAAGGAGAGGACACCAGGATCATGGAGTTATAAAATATTATCCAGTGTATGGATATTGAACATTTTGAGATACTCTAAGTGGGCAGTCCACTCTCATTAGTTGTAATCCATTTGGTGACCTCAGTGTAACTAATCACAGTAACTGTAAAGGAACTGAGATGGCCACTTAAATGTGCTTCTGGTCAGTATTGCTTTGTTAGATTTATTAGGAAGTAGCAATGCCGTCAGAGGGGTACAACAACATTTGAGAAGATGTGGCCATAACATTATGTTAATTGTATGTCAAGAAATAAAACATGTTTATAAGGAAACTTTATATTTACAGTGTATTAAATCAAGTGTTGCAGATTGCACATTTCAAGAAAAAGGATATTATACTTATAAAACTTAGTTATTTGGTGAAAAATGCATGGAAGCAAATACTCTAACAATATTGTTAGACACTTGAATTCTGTGAGAAAAATTTTAGTGGAAAAGTAGGGGTTGCCACAGACAGTGGAGTAGTGGGAATATACATGGTGTTTCAAAATGAATATTTGTATTACAAAGTATTATTTTATTAGAAAGTATTATTTTGTCCAAACTATCGATCGCTGCGCCTCGGCTCGGCTATTGGAGAAACAAATATGTAGTCTAATTTATATTAATAGCCACTAGATGTCAGTTGTCTTCTGTTTCGGTTGGTAACTGTCACAAGTTTAAAATGGCTACTCCGCAGCAGTAATCATTTTGTGTTCTCGAGTTTGTGAAGTGCAATTCTGTGATTACAGTGCAAAGACATTTCAGGTTGAGGTACCAAACTGATCCTCCAAATGAGTGGAACATTCACAGATGGTGTCGACAGTTTCTGGATACAGGATGTGTACGTAAAGGAAAAAGTCCTGGCCACCCTCATGTTCCTGAAGAAAATGTTGCACGAATTCAAACTGCTTTCCAATGTAGTCCTTCAAAATCAACTCGTTATGCCCGTAGGGAGTTACAACTGCCTACAACAACAATTTGGCATGTTTCGGTTGGTTATGAAGCCATACAAGCTCTGTGACCTGATGACAAACACAAATGTGGCATTTTGTAATGAGATTCTTGATGCTATTGACAATGATAACACTTTCGCACAATGCATCGTGTTCAGTGATGAAGTGACTTTCCATATTAGTTGTCAGGTACACAAACACAGTGTTTGAATTTGGGGCCTACAGAACCCACATGCAGCCACTGAACATGTATGAGATTCGCCCAAAGTCAATGTGTTTTGTACGATATTTCAATCATCTGTTTACGGCCCATTCTTCTTTGATGGAAACATGGTTAATGGTCAGCAGTATCTCGCTGTTACAAAACTGGTTGTTTCTGAGAATGCACAAAGACAACTTCATTTTTCAGCAAGATGGGGCACCCCCTCACTGGAGTCGCCAAGTGCGTGAATATCTGAATGAAACTACTGAACCATGTCTCAGCTGGGCTCCATGGTCACCGGATTTGACACACTCTGACTTCTTCCTATGGGGTTTCGTTAAAGACAATGTTTATGTACCACCACTCCCGCAGAAACTGAAAGTGTTGAAGAACCGGATCCATACTGCCATAACATCAGTGACAAAGGACATGCTTGCTCAAGTATGGGAGGAATTTGAGTACTTATGTGATATTGTTCATTTCGCTGATGGAGGACATATTGAACATCTGTAATCTGAACTTGAGAGGTTTGTAAATATGTGTGTAATGTTTCATATGCATATGTCTTTAAGTTTAATAATAAATATATGCATTTGAAATACGTATATTCTTTTTGAAACACCCTGTATGATGAGACAGTAAATTACACTGGAGAAAGGTTAGTTGATAAACGTGAGACTTTGTCCTTGAAGATATTAAAGTGTTAAAGCAGATCTGCAAGCATACGTGGAGAGTCCTTCCATAAATATCAGGTCAATAACGGACTATATTATTGAAAATAAAAATTTCAATTTAAGAACAAATGATGTTAGAGCCTACAGGGGTGCAGAATATGGCTCAGGCCACTTCCCATTAGGTGGCAGATGATAGTAACATCCAAGGAACAAAAAACAAATTAAAGGGGCAAATACAGTAGAAGCTGGATATAATACGGTAGTTGGGGACTTGATTTATTCAAATGTTACAGCATACCCACAGTATATCGAGAGTAAACCACATAATGACAAACTAGGCATGGAAATTTAGGAAGACCACATAATACAATATACATACAGAACATTAGATGTAAAACACTGCGGAAACTGACAAAATAGGGTACAGCAACTAGGCAAGCTTCACTCAAACACTACCCAAACAATAACAATTTTTAATATGGTATATAAAGTAAAGTACTGGAAGATAATTTACAACACTTCCTGCAAGCTACAGTATGTCATTATTCTACAGCATTAAAGAAGTCAGTCAGCTTTCTTTGGTGGGTCATTTCATGCAGTTTCTTTATTGCATACTGTTTTATGCTCGTAAGGTGCAACAACTTAATTTGGTCTGGTTCACTTTGTCTCTCCATCCACATAGCACTTTATTTATATTATCCAGTACTTCACACGGACTACAAATATAATCTACACTTTCTTCTTCAACTTCATCATCCTCCTCCTCAACTGCTTCACTACTCTCATTTCAAACAGTCAATAATGTCCTCATCGTCTACAGTCTCCAAAATCAGTTCCCTTTTGTCAATGACTACCCAACAGCTCAAGTCTTCAAGATCAATATTGCACTGTAGAACATGACATGCTGACTGGATGTCACTACTGTTGGAATCTATGTCACTGCAGCATTCATCTGTTGCATTTTCTTCAATGGAACACTTGGTTCAGCAATTCCTAGTAATGGTCACACTGATGCTTTGCCACACCAAGCCTTCTGAAGAAACAACACACTTAAGATTTACAGATTTCAAGAACATTTCCATTTCCTCATTTGAATTTTCTATTGAAGTGAGCATTTCATGGTAATAATGAGCATTGAGTGCACATATTATACACTGATCCAGTAGTTGAGTTAATACCACCATGGTTTTCTGGCCAAAACAAAGTTTTTATTTTTCCATCTTGTGATTGCAACACATCAGCAGGTGGATGATCTGGACAGTGAGCAGGGACTAATAGAGCGTCCTCTCTCAGTTTAAGTGACTCTAGGTACTTGCTCACTGATGGAACAAGCTCTTCTTGAAACCAATAGCTGAAAATGTCACATGTCATCCAAACATTCTTTGAATGCCTTTAAGTGTATTGGAATATCGATACGTATACATGCTAGGAATATCCCGGGCTTTTACTTTTACCTGTACAAAGAGGTTTCAACTTATGGCTCCCCAATTTATTTGTGGCAAAGAGGAGGGTTATTGTGCATTTATACATTTTCAAACTCTTCTTATTTAATTATTTTTTCGTATTGAGAGTTTTGGTTGGAAGCAATTGAAAATAAAGTGCCATTTCATCACAGTTATACTCTTTATAATCATTTACATTTTCACCTAACATTACTTTGTGTAGAATTTCACAAAACTGTGAAGCAGATACACTGTCAAAAGAGCTTGATCTCCTTCAATGGTTGTTTGGCAAATTCAATGGTGACATTTCCACCTCCAAAACCATCCATTGGAAACTATAAAATATTTGTTGCCATGTAAATCAAAGTGAGATTTATCAGCATGGGCTTTAATAATTGACCCAGAAAGTGGTACACCTTCACTTATCTTTATTAAAAACCACCAATAAAGGCATTTGTCAAGTTCACTGTCTTTTTCCTAGTTTAGTGCTTTTTCTGCCAATTCTCACATCACTTTCAACTGTGTTTAGAAAACTTCTAAGTTTGCTCTCTTTTTTTTTTTTTTTTTTTCACCCATCTGCTGACTGTTGGTTCAGGTACTCCACACTCACATGATAAATTTGCTTTAGTTTCACCATTCTTCACAGATCAATAACTTTTAGTTTATAGCTTGCAGAATAAAATTTCCATTTCTGTGACGACATAACAAGCACACAGAAATCTAGACAATAAACGAATAGTTTATGATCCACATGATGGTTGTGCTCATTTCGATTACTGCCGAGCACTGTTGTGTAATCACTTTGTTGACTGCATTACAGTGTTAATTGTGAGGTGTGAATTCAAGGCTTCTGTCCAGCAACAATGCTGGTATGTTGATAAGACAAACTGATGGTTGATTTTACTTATGCCCATTTATTTTGGTCATCATTTAGAGAGCTTGTAGATTGGAGCAGTAAATTATACTGCAGAAAGGCTACATGCAGACTGTAATAAGACTTTTGTCAAATTTATAAAATATACTGTGAGTGCAAAATCATTCATAATTTTTTTTTATTTTGGGGGACATACCTTATACCACATTACATACAAATTCGTGTTGTATCGTATCACGTTATATTGGGCTTCTACTGTATTCCAAGGACAGTGGATGCTATGAAATACAATGTAAGTAGTTTGAAACAAGAGTCTGTACCATTTCTTTATAAATTACAGTTGCTAAACAGAGGCACTTAGAAGAAGGAATGGTGGAACTTATGTACAAGGAATTAAAAAATGCGTACATAAAGCAGGATTTGAAGCACTGGGCCAGCAAGAAGAAGAAAGAAAGAAAGAAGCGATCACAATAGTGGACTCATAAAGCTTTGAAAAACAAAGTAAACCTAAAAAAAGTTTTATAATAATTGGCAGAAAACGGGACAAACATGATAGAGCTTTCTATGTTAGAATGAACAGAGAAGTAAGAAAGGATGGCTGTAAAAGGAAAAGTGAAATGTGGGAGGATAAATATGAGGTAATCAACTGATCCATGGGGGCACAAGAGGGCAGTAGCATGGATAATTGCTGCATGGCTGAGGAAAGAAGTAAAAGAAAGAGCAAACTTGCCAATTTTCAGTCTGTTAGAGTGGGAGAAGCATTTTTTTTTAAATGCCTACTACCGGAAGAAAGAACAGAGTACAAGGAAATAAAGTGGAAGACAAGGATGCTTTCTGTCTTCCACGCTCTTTAAGATATATGTCAGAAGGCACTGGATCTGTGGTATAGAAAGTGCCTGGGCATTGGGACTGAAGTAGGGAACCAATGTACTGATACACTTTTCTATGTTGATGATCCGATTGTTTCAGCAAACAACGATGAGGATATAATCATATCTTACACGCTTGTGAAGTTGTTGGAAGAGTATAAAATGCTGGGTCTGAAAATTAATTTTGCAAATACAAAATACCTTTGTTACATTGAGGAGGGAAGTAACTTGGACATTGGCCGACATCATATTAAAGTGTGTAAAATATCCTATCGCATGATAGAAGCTGTGACGGATATCTGACAACAGATCAGGTAGGGAAGTATGGCTATGCAAAAATTAAATCCTAAAAGTTAAAATATGTTAACACAAATCCATCGTATAACCAATAACAAGCTACGGAAGTGAGTGATGGGAATGCACAGAAAAAAATACAAAGAGACGTAGAGCTTTAGAAATGGGCCACTTCAGAAGAGCATGTAGAATTTCCTGAAATGACCATGTAAGAAATGAGGGAACGAGAGAAGATGCATTATGGATAGAATAGAAGAAAGACAGCTATGATGGTTAGGGCATATCAAAAGAATGGAAAAAGACTGATGGGCCAAGAGATTACCCTCATGGCAACCACCTGGAAAGAGAAGGAGAAAAAGACAACAGAAAGGCTGACTAAGTGGTATACAAGAATTTATGGAGGGAAGAGGATGAGGAAGAATGGCAAGATCAAGGTGTTGCAGTATGCCATGACAGCTGTAGGTTCCCTGCAACAAGAAGTGGTGTTCAGCAAGCTTAAAATTCAGCAACACACTTTCGGACCTCTTGCCTTTTTATTCATAATACATATAGGAGAAAACACACTGAAAAAAAGGAGAGGAAGTGTTCAACCTATTATTTTTAGAGTTTATGTTACAGTGGGAAATTAAAAATAAACACCTAAAAGTAATGGCCCAACATCAGTGAGGTTTTATTCATATGTTATGTAGCTTGTAAAACAATAATCTCAGGGTAATATACATATGAAGAGATTGTCTTGGACAGCAATTTCAGTACCTAGTGTAGTTTTCCCTGCCTATGATGCAGGCTTGTAATCATACACAGAGGCAACCACAGCAATGTTGGACATCATTTTGGGAGAGAGTGTTACAAGTTATTCTACCTGTGGGTACAACTTGCCAAGGAAAATAGCCAGTAAGGCAGATCAGACCAAGCACTGTATCACCTTGTCCAACATATGCTTAAAGTGGGAGACATCTGAAGATCCTGTTGGCTAGGGGAGCTGAATAAACATCACGGAGAGCAGAAGTGTGTGCTTATGCAGCATACTTCTGCATGCTAGAAAGTCTTGAATCCACTCACAAATCTGGTCCGACATTCTGCAAGCTAATATTTTGTTGACTAAGCAACAGTGTGGAACTGCATCCATTGCCTTCTGGAAGGCAAGGAACATGGAATCAATCTGGGGAGGACATCTGTCGCCCTCTTACGGCACAAGGATGAACAGAGCAAGCCGAGTTTTACAGGATCCCATTTATGAAATCCACCATGATTTCTATAAAGGAGAGTTTCATTCTCTGAAAAGATCTTAATATGCAAGTATAAAACATGTTCCATAGTTCCTGGAAGCTGATGCCAGTAATATGGTTCTCGAATTATGCAAATCTATTCTTTAAAATGGGAATGACTTGTGTCTTCTTCCAATTATATGGAACCCTTTGCTGCCCCACTGAACTAGAATAAACTTCTGCCAGAAGGGGAGCAACTTGTATAGAATCATATACGTATCTCATCAAGTAAACTGCTTTTTCTGTGTTGACTGATTTTAGTTGATTTGATATTCACTTATCTAAATATGTCATTTTAGCATTTATGCAGTAAGTGACAGGAGATACCATATTATGATTTACTGCAGTGAAATAATTTTGCAAGACTGAAATCAGTACTTACCATATAGCGGAGGTGCTGAGACATGATAGGCACAGTAAAAAGATCCACACAATCATAGCTTTCAGCTATTAAAGCCTTTGTCAGCAATACACACACACACACACACACACACACACACACACACACACACACACACACACACGTCTGCAGTCTCAGAGAGCTGAAACTACACTGCGAGCAGCAACACCACTGCATGATGGGAGTGGCGACTGGGTGGGGGTAAGGAGTAGGACTGGGCGGGGAGGGGGAGGGATAGTATGGTGGGAGTGGCAGACAGTGAAGTGTTGCAGTTTAGATGGAGGGCAGGGGGGGAAGGGAGGGGGTAAGTAGTGGAAAGGAGAGAAATAAAAATAAATTAAAAGGCTGGGTGTGGCAGTGAAATGACGGCTTTGTAGTGCTGGAATGGGAACAGGGAGGGGGCTGGATGGGTGAGGACACTGACTAACGAAGGTTGAGGCCAGGAGGATTATGGGAACGTAGGATGTATTGCAGGGAAAGTTCCCACCTGCGCAAGTCAGAAAAGCTGGTGTTGTTGGGAAGGATCTATATGGAACAGGCTGTGAAGCAGTCATTGAGATGAGGGGTATCATGTTTGGTAGCGTATTCAGCTACAGGGTGGTCCACTTGTTTTTTGGCCACAGTTTGTCAGTGGCCATTCATGCCGACAGACAGCTTGTTGGTTGTCATGCCTACATAGAATGCAGAACAGTGGTTGCAGCTTAGCTTGTAAATCACATGACTGGTTTCGCAGGTAGCCCTGCCTTTGATGGGATAGGTGATGTTAGTGACCGGACTGGAGTAGGTGGTGGTAGGAGGATGTATGGGACAGGCCTTGCATCTAGGTCTATTACAGGGGTATGAGCTATGAGGTAAGGGATTGGGAGCAGGAGTTGTGTAAGGATAGACAAGTATATTGTGTAGGTTCAGTGGACGGCGGAATACCACAGTAGGAGGGGTGGGAAGGATAGTGGGTAGGACATTTCTCATTTCAGGGCACGATGAGAGGTAATCGAAACCCTGGCGGAGAATGTAATTCAGTTGCTCCAGTCCCAGATAGTACTGAGTTATGAGGGGAATGCGCCTCTGTGGCCGGACTGTGGGACGTTGGGAGATGGTGGGAGACTGAAAAAATTAGGCACGGGAGATTTATTTTTGTACAAGGATGGGAGGATAATTACAGTCAGTGAAGGCTTCAGTGAGACCCTCGGTATATTTAGAGAAGGACTGCTTGTCACTGCAGATGCGACGACCATGGGTGGCTAGGCTGCACAGAAGGGACTTCTCAGTATGGAACGGGTGGCAGCTGTCGAAGTGGAGGTATTGTTGGTGGTTAGTAAGTTTGATACAAACGGAGGTACTGATGTAGCCATCTCTAAGGTGGAGGTCAACATCTAAGAAGGTGGCTTGTTGGGTTGAGTAGGACCAGGTGAAGCAAATGGGGGAGAAGATGGAGGTTCTGGAGGAATGTGAATAAGGTGTCCTCACCTTCGATCCAGATACACAAAGATGTCATCAATGAATCTGAACCAGGTGAGGGGTTCACGATTCTGGGTTTTTAAGGAGGATTCCTCTAGATGGCCCATGAATAGATTAGCATATGATGGTGCAATGCAGGTGCCCATAGCCGTACCACGGATTTGTTTGAAGGTAATGCCTTCATTGTTACATTCCATTCTGGATTTTCCATTGTTTGAAATCAGTACTTAGTGTTCTCTCTATCACCTTTCATTTTGGTGCCAGTATTATCACTGAGAAAAACGAATAAATGTATTTGATCCCTTTGATGACTTAACGGAATGTCAAAACTGACTAGGATTTTCATCAGCGGGTAAAATTTACTTTCAAATTGGTAACAGAATGGGCTAGCTGATTTTCTGTCCAATGTCTGTTCAAAAAATTTCAGAACTTGGTCCACAAAATTTTTCTGTGCTCATCTTTTACTTATTGTGCATGGTCTACTTCGAAATACTCTCCTCCACAATTGGTACACGACTTAAAATGCCATTTCCGTTTCCAGAAGCAGTCTTGATATGCCACATGCTGGATTGTGCAAAGCACTGTGTGTTAACTTTCTTTCATCTCACCTATTGTTGCAAATCTTCATCCTTTCTATAGGGTTTCCAGGTCTGGAGAGTACAAAGGATGAGGAAGCACAGTGATATCATTTTTTGTGTAGCAGTCACGCACCAACAGGGATGACCGTGCAGCTGCGTTATTGTGATGCAACAGCCATCAATTGTCCGCCACATTTCAGACCATTTCCTTCTCACATTTTCTCACAGGCATTGCCACATGTCCTGATAGTACCATTGATTAGCACCAAAATGAAAGGTGATAGAGAGAACACTAAGTACTGATTTCAAACAATGGAAAATCCAGAATGGAATGTAACAATGAAGGCATTACCTTCAAACAAATCCGTGGTACGGCTATGGGCACCTGCATTGCACCATCATATGCTAATCTATTCATGGGCCATCTAGAGGAATCCTCCTTAAAAACCCAGAATCGTGAATTAACTAATCATTCAGAATCAAAGAAAACTACCAGCATGGCTCTGACATTTCCCCTGACCTGAATTGCTAAAGAGTGGCTACAGGAACAGTCTTCTGAGTTTAAACACTGCCACTGGCCACCAAACTCCCCAGACATGAACATTATTGAACTTATCTGGGATGCCTTGCCTCCACCCCATCGTACCCTTACGGATTTATGGACAGCTCTGCAAGATTTATGATGTCAGTTCCCTCAAGCACGAATTCAGAGATTAGTCAAATTCATGCCTCGTCGTGTTGCAGCACATATACATGCTTGCAAGGGCCCCACATGATATTAGGCAAGTGTACCAGTTTCCTTGTCTCTTCAGTGTATAATATATCATATTTATTTTCAACTATTAGTTTTATTCTTGGATGTCTCATTAGTTGGTGTGTAAATAAAACTGTTATGTTTTGTTGCAAAATATGCTGTGTCTATCTTCATGTGTCAATATGAGTAGCATGAATATCTCATTAATGTATGCAGACATTGTTGTTTCATAGCATAGTATACAATATTTTAGAGAGGGGGGGGGGAGGGGAGGACGAGGAGGAGGAGGAGGAGGAGGAGGAAGAAGAAGAAGAAGAAGAAGAAGAAAAAAAACTGACTTGTTCCATATTTTAGCAACTCTAGTGCTACAGAACATGCATAAAAATAAATATACTGCCACACACCAAAGCAAATAAGGTGTTTCTAAGTTGTGTTATTTTGAGGTTTCAAAGTACTATCTACTAGTTATAATAATATAACATTAGTTATCAGCCCTAAAATTAAATAGACATTACCTGTATTGAATGACCTTGATTAGCTCTAATGTAAAGTGTCCCTGTCTCAGTATCTGTTCGTAATGCAAATCTCTGCTTTTCATTTTCTGCCACGACACGTTGTATATCTGATAACTGATAGTTTCTAAATGATTTATGGCTCAGAATCTCCTCCACTGCCACAAAACCATCTTCAGTAATGGCTAGCCCTTCTTTAACTGCACCATGGCGCAAAATCCATGACAATGCTTTGCTCAAAGAAATGTCCTTACCACGCATTTTTCTCAGCAACAACAAACTGAAAAAAAGCGTTGTAAACATAAAAGTCCATAATAAAACATTAGCAAAATCACATACATTTTCTATAAATCAGCAAAGTTGTATTTAAATGATACTTATTAGCAACAGGAAACATGTGGCATGGTTTGATGGTAGAAGATAACTGATTCGGCTTCACTATATCACAGCTACCCAAAATAGTCATTCCAGTTCCATAAAACTGCATAATCACCCTGTTCTTACAGTATCTACACATATATGGTTGTTTTTTGTACGTATACCTGTCTCCCCCACTCTCAGTTATTCTATTTCTTTCACTCAGTCACTCCCAGTTCCCCCACTGTGTCATCCTTTTTTTAATATTGTATTTCTTATTTCCTACATTTACTGCCTGTATATTTTATTCCTCCCATGTGTTTCTCTTTGCTATTTCTAAATAAACACCAGTGACTCTCCTCTCTGATTAAGCAAGTGCATTTCTTGCAGGAGCTAATTATTATTATTATTATTATTATTATTTGCATTATGAGTAGTTTAAATTATTTGCCACATCAGAGGTATTGACTTTTCATGACTGTGTCATAAGGAAGGATACACATACACTGCCAGAAATACAGTATACCTGGAAAGATGTTGATTTTGATCCAGTAATAGCATATGCCATCTGGGGGACAGTAGGTTTCAACATCATCCAACAACATATAGACTAGTATCATAACTACCTTAGCGTCATCTGTGTCTACCCTTTAATAGGGAATGCTTACAGCCAGAAGGCTCAGAGCAGTGCAGATGTATGAAGCAAGTAGGCAACCATGCCATGGATATGCACTCTTGATTTCTACAACCAACTGAGTAAGTTTGAAAAGGGTCAAATTGTGGCTGTCTGAGTGGTGGGATAGTCTTTTCTGAGAATTGCCACACAAGTTGGACATGCTGCATCAGTTGTGCAATCAGTGGGCATTTGAACATTCTCAAACCCTTAGATGAGATTCTGGACATCAAGATAGCACATATGTCCATACAACTGATGTATTGTAAACGCAACAATGTCAGATCGTACAGCTACCACAGTATAATAAGAGGGTTTGTAAGCCTAGACGTATCAAAACAAACTGTTGCAAACCAGTTATTAGCCGTGATACTATGGGCAGATACACCTCTAGCCCATCTTCCACTCATGCCACAGCATCGACATGCATGGCTCGAATGGTGCCATCAGAGGATCACTTAGAAGATGCAAAGGCACACTGTGGTCTTCAGTGGTGAAAGCAAATTCTGCCTGCACACAAGTGATGGTTGTTTGTGCGTATGACATAGACCTGTTGAGTGCTGTCTCATAAAACGCATTCATGCAAGACACACTGTCTCCACCCCAGGCCTTATGATTTTGGATGCAGTAAGCTATAACTTTCATTCAACTTTGGTGTTTCTGGAGGGGATGCTAACCAGCACTATATAAGTACATCATGCTGTTAGACCCATTATTTTGCTGTTCTTGCAACAGGAAGGTGTTGTATTGTTCCAAAAGGATAATGCTCGCAAACACACTGCCTGTGAAACTCAATGTGCTTTGCAAGGCATGCAGCAATTTCCCTGGGCCAGCACGATCTCCACACTTGTCTTCAATTGAGCACATGTAGGATATGATGGGACAAGAAGGGACTCATGCGATTCCTAAACCAACATCTCTTACAGAACTATGTTAACAGGTTGGGCAGGTGTGGCATAACATATTCCAGGACAGTATTCATCATATGTACAATTAACTGGATGCGGGAGTCAGTGCTTGCATTGCCACCCATGGAGGCTAGACCACATACTAATATAGGTGTTTCACCATGGTTTGACATGTGGTACCTTAGAACCGCTTGCACTATTGATCTGTAAATATAAACATTTCATGTACTCGATATTAACTGTTGCAACAGTAAATCTTGAGTGAATTGGAAATGTCTAAAAGGGTGTACTAATTCTTTTCTGGCAATATATTTACTACAACTACTCACATTTGTAGGTGTTTTATTGTTTGTATACACGTATTTGTGTTATTTTGGGCCACTGATTCATTTCTGATGAGGAAGAGTGACTTGAAACATTTTGCTAGCAGTCTAGTATAAACAGTAATGCATACATATTGTGGCTGGTTGCAATATATTCTCCATTATATGAATTATTTATGTTACTTATATTTTTTTATTGAATTTGGCATTTTTAAACATGTTTGACTCAAGTTTTGTGTGACTTGCTTTTATAAGAGGCAATGATAGGAAATGGACAATAGGGAGACAATTAAAATTAACCAATAAACACCAATGTCCAACCTCAGTGACTGCTTTTGTAGAACACACATAGTATATATCTGTGATTTTCAACTGAAAGAGTAAGTTGCATTAATTTTACTTTATTTTATTTATTTATTTGCTGTCCATATAACATTTCAGACCTTGTTATATCTTCCTATTGAAGACCCCCAATAACATCTAGCTCATAAAGGTGACTGCAGTTGGTCAATGCGGAGTCTAGTCTCCGTTAACTTGTCCCAGACTATCTGAGTGACTGGACTTTAAGCTGTTAAATTATAAATGAGTGAGAAGGTGAGAAGTGTTTTAAAGTTCTTCATGAAAGAAGATTATAAGAAATTATGAAAGTAACCTCTGACAATGAAGTTCGGTGAGTGAAGTCAGAATGGCCGATAGGGCAACTCTGGCAACTCTCAATGCTGCACCTTAATAGCAGCCGGTGTTGACAACCTGTCCCCACTGTAGTTCAGTTGAGCATCATGTGTGTTCCATGTTAGACCTGTTGGATGAAGTGCTTTTTAGTCCTTTGGTTCTGAACTGAGATCGGGACAACGAACAAGCAAAGGATCAATTTAAAGTTTTGTTTTAAGCTTGACAAGACGCCAAAAGAAACACATGCAATGCTGCTATGTTTTTTTGGGGATCAAGCACTGTCCATGAAGTGTGTGTGTGTGTGTGTGTGTGTGTGTGTGTGTGTGTACGGGGGGGGGGGGGGGGGGTCTATTTTTGACAAAGGCCTTTGATGGCTGAAAGCTTATATTGTGACAGTTTTTTGTTGTGCCTATCTACGACTCAGCATCTCCACTAAGATGAGTAGCAGCTTTCCTTTTCATAATATTGTTACATTCAATTCTGGATTTTCCATTGTTTGAGAAATGATTTAGTAGTAGTTCTCAAACAATGGAAAATCCAGGATGGAATGTAACAGTACGAGAGAAGGAAAGGTGCTACTCATCATATAGCAGAGATGCTGAGCCGTGACAGGCACAATAAAAAGATTCACACAATCATAGCTTTCAGCCCTTAAGGCCTTTGTCAGCTGTACACACTCACACACACACAGACACACACACACACACACACACACACACACACACACACACACACACACACACACACGCAAGTGTAACGTGCACACACATCTGCAGTCTCAGAGAGCTGAAACTACACTGTGATCAGCAGCACCAGTGCAAGATGGGACTGGTGACTGGGTGGGGGTAAGGAGGAGGAGCCTGGGGCAGGAAGGGGGAGGGATAGTATGGTGGGAGTGGCGGATAGTGAAGTGTTGCAGTTTAGACGGAGGGTAGGAGAGGAGGGGGGGAGGGGGTAAGTAGTGGAAAGCAGAGAAATAAAAATAATAATAAAAATAAAATAAATTAAAAGACTGGGTGTGGCGGTGAAATGAAATTAAATGATGGCTGTGTAGTGCTGGAATGGGAACAGGGAGGGGGCTGGATGGGTGAGGACAGTGACTAACGAAGGTTGAAGCCACGAGGATGTATTGCAGGTAAAGTTCCCACGTGCGCAATTCAGAAAAGCTGGTGTTGGTGGGAAGTAGTACTTCTAGTATTAATGGACACACGTGCAATGAGTAAAGTTGCATATTGATATGGTTACACTTAGGTAACAATCTTCTGCAGATCTTTATTGACAACAACAACAACAACAACACACACACACAAATGTGTACAATGGCGGAGAGGTGAGCACCAAATTACACAAGCATGAAAGAACATTAACTGAAGCTAATAAGTCCAGGTTGGATCCAACCACAATTAATGTTCATCCTGGAATAACATGTAACTGTCAAAGTATCAGAGTGGAGTCTTCACCTAGCACAGCTGAAGCACAAGAGAGCGAGGCTGCACTGGTGGCATACCTCCAGGAACACTCATCTGGCCGTGGCGCTGCTGTCAAGTGAAGGAGGTGCTCCTGTATTGCCTTCTCACGGGCAGTGCCAAATATGAATTTTGTGGTCGTGATGGAGGCATATGTGGGTGCATCACACCAGCATCTGCTGTAAATATGTATATAAGTATAGAATTTTGTAATCACTTTTCTCCTTTTGATCTTTACATCAAGTCTCATTTTTGTGTCTAATTTATCTGCTTGTTGTCTTTCTCATTGTCACAAACATAACTTTCGTTTCCCTATCATTGTCCTTGACAGCTGGCAATGCTGTACATTACATTGCATGTAGCCCCATTTCCTGTCAGCTCAGTATACTCTCCATTTTAAAACTGGGATTTTCCATTTTGACAAGGACATATGGAACTGTACATTCATACAAAGTTATGTCATTAAATTGTTAACATTTATTTCAATAAAACACTACCTATTTCTGTTCAGGCACTAATCAAACACTGTTTGCACATAACAACAACAATAACAATAATAATAATAATAATAATAATAACTATTATTATTATTATTATTACTACTACTAAAAATCCTGGCCGCAGACTATATGTAGGCCTACCTGGCGCACCAACGTCCGAGGCCTTCTCCGCGGTCATTTCCAGTGCGGTTCTCCTCTTGCTACCTGCGACGGTCATTTGCTGCAGTACGGGAAGCCAGGATCCATTTACTTTAAGGCTTTCCTCTTTCTTGTTGAAGATGTTCCTGTGTTTGCGTATTCCTACAGCTTCTCTAAACAAGCGAGTGTGATAGTGCTTCTCTACAGCCAGAACTTCTGTGTCGGAGAATTTTATTACATGGTCAGTCTCAGTCAGCGCGTACTCTGCCACGGCTGATTTCTCCACCTGCCCCAACCTGCAATGTTGCATATGTTCTTTGATACTGGTGTTGATTGGTCGTCCAGTCATTCTGACATTAACTTTGCCGCATGTGCATGGTAAGCGGTATATTACTGACATTGCAGGTGGGTCCCTTTTATCCTTTGCTGATCAAAGACACTCTTTGATCTTCCTTGTCGGTTTGAAAATTGTCTTTACGCCGTGTTTGTGCAATATACGGCCGATTCTGTCCGTCACTCTGGGAATGAATGGCAGAAAGGCCATATCCGATATTTCTTTTCCTGATTTCTTACTTCACTGAGTGTTTGGCTCTGTTACATTTCTAATATAATTTGTGGAGTACCCATTGCTCCTCAGAACACTTTCCAGATGTTGCATTTCGCATTTGAGGTGCTGCGGCTCACATATTCGTCCTGCTCGCATTACGAGCGTATGAATCGTGCCTCTTTTCTGACTCGGGTAGTGGTTTGATAGTTTGTGCAGATAACAGTCCGTGTGTGTCGGTTTTCAGTACACACTATGTCCCAGGTTTTCCCCGTCCCTTGTGACCAGCACATCTAGAAATGGTAGTTTTTGGTCCTTTTCTACTTCCACGGTAAATTTTATGTTGGTGTGGAGGCTGTTCAAGTGTCTTAGGAAGTCACCGAGCTGTTCTTCACCATGTCTCCACACAATGAAAGTATCATCGACATACCTGTATCACACCTTAGGTTTACAAGTCGCCGAGTCCAGTGCCTGTGCTTGGAAATGATCCATGAAGAAGTTGGCCACCACTGGACTAAGAGGACTACCCATGGCAACGTCTTTCAGCTGTTCGTAGAAATTGCCATTCCACATGATATAGCTCATGGTGAGACATGCATGGAAGAGCTTTGTGATGTCTTGCGGGAAAATAGAACCGATTCGCTCCAGAGCGTCGCTGAGTGGCACTTTCGTAAACAAAGAAACAATATCAAAGCTGACCAGGATGTCGTTTGGTGCAAGTTTTAGTTTCTTCAGCCTCTCAATGAAATGTCCTGAGTCCTTTATGTATGTGTCGGTCATCCCCATGTGCAGCTGGAGCAGAGAGGCCAAGTGTTTGCCATTTTTTATACGTTGGTGAGCCAGGAGCGCTAACAATCGGTCTTAGTGAAATGTTGTTTTTATGGATCTTAGGTAATCCATACAGCTGAGGTGATAGGGCTTCCATGTTGCACAGGTTTCTTTGTGTGTTCGCCGGCAGATTAACCGATTTGTATTCCGTGTGATATGCTGCGTCGGATCTGCACTTAGTTTTCAGTACGACGTCGGATCTAATAGGTCTCGGATCTTTTACTCATAATCTTCGGTCTTCATTACGATGGTCGCATTCCCCTTATCGGCAGGCAGTACCAATATACTCTTGTCGGCTTTGAGATTCTTAATGGCTTGTACCTCTTCTTTCTTCAGGTTGCAAGCTGGTGGTTTAGCTCAGTGCAGTATCCTGGCTGTTTCAGTCCGTATTTCTTCTGCCCTTTCACAAGAAAGGGTCTAAATGGCCGCTTCAGTGTTAGCAATGATGCCCTCCATAGATATAGTTCTCAGGATGATAGTGAAATTCCCTCCTTTTTGCAGAACAGACACTTCCTCTTCTGTCAATTGTCGTTCAGTGAGGTTGACCACTGTGTGTGACATGACAGGAATCGCCTTGTCAGTCTGCTTCCAGCATCTTTCAAACTTTTTCTTCTGTCGCTCAGTGCAACGTTCAAGTTCGTTCTACATGCTCCTGTGAGTGATACTGTCTATCTTGTCCCATTCGTCTCGATGCATTCTGCTACTTAGTTGATAGAAAATGTCCAAAAGTTCCTGATCCGTTCTTGCCAAGTCTCTCCGTGTTGTATGAATTCGCTCACGAAAAAAAGCACGTTCCATTCTGTCATAGATAAGATGTGCATGGGCGGTGGTCAATAGGCGCTTACATTTCAAGAACTTTGGTGTAGCATCTTCAACTCTGCACCACGAAAGGAAGGCGAGAGAGGACATCAAACACGCTTTCTTTTTCCGTCATTGGTCAAGGCATCGGTACAATCTGCATGCAAATCTCCTCCCCGTAAAGGCGTAGTACAAAATTGTTAAGGCTTTCGTGCCTAGTTGTTAAAAAACTGCCTATTTGCTTCTGTCTCGGGTTCTTCGGCTGACATTCGTCTGATGATTTTACTGATGTTTCGCCAGCACGAGTGGCTGTCATTGTCAAACCTTCACCCTCCATTGCCGGTGGTGAACTTGAGCCGAGCTCATCGTGGCCGCAGACTATATGTACCTGGCACGCCGTCTGAGTCTGTAAGTAGCAGAATGCATCGAGACGACTGGGACAAGATCGACAGTATCACTCACAGGATCGTGCAGAACAAACTCGAACACTGCACTGAGCGACAGAAGAAAAAGTTTGAAAGATGCTGGAAGCAGACTGACAAGGCGATTCCCGACATGTCACACACAGTGGTCAACCTCACTGAACAACAATTGACTGAAGAGGAAGTGTCTGTTCTTCAAAAAGGAGGGTACAAAATATTAAGAATCTTAATGCCCACAAGAGTATACTGGTACTGCCTGCCGATAAGGGGAATGCAACCGTCGTAATGAAGACCGAAGATTATGAGCAAAAGATCTGAGACCTATTAGATCCGGCGTTGTACTGAAAACTAAGTGCAGATCCGACGCGGCATATCACACAGAATACAAATTGGTTAATCAAGGCGTCTTCTCTGCCGGCGGACATACAGAGAAACCTGTGCAACATGGAAGCCCTATCACCTCGGCTGTATGGCTTACCTAAGATCCATAAGAACAACATTCCACTAAGACTGATTGTTAGCACTCCTGGCTCACCGACACATAAACTGGCAAAACACTTGGCCTCTCTGCTCCAGCCGCACGTGGGGAAGACTGACACACACATAAAGGACTCAGGACATTTCATTGAGAGGCTGAAGAAACTAAAACTTGCACCGAACGACAACCTGGTGAGCTTTGATATTGTTTCTTTGTTTATGAAAGTGCCACTCAGTGACGCTGTGGAGCACATCAGTTCCATTTTCCCATAAGACATCACAAAGCTCTTCCATGCATGTCACAATACGAGCTATTTCACGAGGAATGGCAATTTCTACGAACAGCTGAAAGGCGTTGCCATGGGTAGTCCTCTTAGTCCAGTGGTGGCCAACTTCTTCATGGAACATTTCCAAGCAGAAGCACTGGACTCAGCGACTTGTAAACCTAAGGTGTGGTACAGGTACGTTGATGATACTTTTGTTGTGTGGAGCCATGGTGAAGAACAGCTCGGTGACTTCCTAAGACACTTGAACAGCCTCCACACCAACATAAAAATGGCATTTGAGAGAGTTAATTACATTTTTAATTTCTTTGGCAGAGCATGGAGTAATTATGATTTGTATGTATGTATGTATGTATGTATGTATGTGACATTGCTTCTTGGACCATTTGTGGCTCTTCTGCTGATCTTTTCCATAGTTGGCAAGTGCAAAATATTTGTTCAAGATTTGAATGAAAAAACTTCCAGCTTAGTTTTTATGTGTGATTTAACATGGGAGGAGATGCTATGGCGTGAACTTAAGTTTTGTTCAGATATACCTGAGGAAAATGTACATGCTGAAGAAACATTCTAACTTGCATTGTCGAACGAAATAACCCTGATCATTTCATCTACGGTATCTATGCCTCATTTGGTACTCGTATAGAATAATGTCATATGAGGATTACTGAATTTCATATCAACTGCAGTGTGATCCAATGAAGATACAAAAGCTTCTTTCCTTCTTTGTTTCTCTCTCCTGCCCCATCCCCTGTCCTCTCTCTCTCTCTCTCTCTCAGGAATCTTGTTGTGAGTCCTGGGGTCATACTCTGCGTAGACATTGCATGAAACAGGAAATAATTTCAACATACTGTGCAGCAGCATTCAACATCATTTCCGCAGGTAGAAATTCCTTGTGGATAATGCCTTGACTATTGGAAAAGGTGAGAGCATTGTTTTGATGCGTGATTTTTTGGCTCTGACCTTTTTCCGATGAGGTGATGTTGGAGAACACCATTCCATCCCTTGCTGTTTTGTTTCAGGGTTGTACCAGAGACACCAGTGACAATACAGTTCAAAAAATTGGGTGTCACATCCACTGTTTTGACACTGCAACACACACACACACACACACACACACAAAAACAAACTCAACTCTCACACACGACTGCATATCTGTGTGTGGGTGTGGGTGGGTGTGTGTGTGTTGTGTGTGGGTGTGTGTTTTGACTGAATCATTTCTCATATTTGAGTGGTGATTAGATCAGGCCTGTAAATCCCCAATTTTATAAAGAATTTAACAATTGTGTACAAAACAACTTCAAATGTCTAATTACTTTACAAATGGATTACTGTGTTAAATATTTGAAATTAAGCATGTAGATGAGAAAACTTTAGCAAACAACTGAAATTATGTTTGAAGTTCACTGCAAGTCACTAAGTGCTGTCATTATCAAACACTGGATGAGTACAATCCAAGTAATCTGTGTTCTGTTTTAAGAAAAGCTACTTTTCCACATATCCCATTGTTTATGACATTACATCTCCTGAACTGTGTATTCTACAGACACATAATTTTGGAAGTGCATTCAGTGGTATATGCAGATATTGTCCGCAAAATGTGCTGTGAATAGAATAAGTAATAGATTATAATGACAAGCCTGATGTTGAAGTTTTACTGCACGAGCAGCGAAAATGTAGTATGCGTTAAAATTTTTTCTTTTCATCATTTTGTAGTGGGTGTCAGGAGGAAACGTTTCAAAGGTGGACGTGTTCTCATCCTAAAATACTGGATAAATATTATGTGGGTAATTTTTATGGCCTGAGTTACACTGCCTCAAGATGTACACATAGTTTCTAACAGTAATATTTATCTTACTGTGTCAAACCTTTAACATAAGATTATACCGCACACACCAGGGATCAAGCATTGCAACTGTTTTTCACCTCCTATCGTTCGCAATTACAAGACAGACCATTGTCAGCAGAATTGCTTCACGGCCGCCTTCCCCAGCATCCGGCGCCAAAGGAAGACTGCTAGTATGGCATGATATTGTGTAATTTAGGAATTTTAGTGGCAGCAGATGCTGGACGCAAGGTGAGATCCTTCGTCAACTTGGCGCATGCATGTATCTCATTTCAGGCCCAGACAGATTGCAGCACTGACATTACAATCAAATTCACCACTGTCATGTGCACGGTGATCCTTCTGTGTCTCTTCCCCAGATTCATAGATCCCAAGGACAGTGCGGCAACAGCAGCTGCTAGAGGGTGTCATCACGACACCTACATCTACATCTACATCTACATTTATACTCCGCAAGCCACCCAACGGTGTGTGGCGGAGGGCACTTTACGTGCCACTGTCATTACCTCCCTTTCCTGTTCCAGTCGCGTATGGTCCGCGGGAAGAACGACTGTCTGAAAGCCTCCGTGCGCGCTCTAATCTCTCTAATTTTACATTCGTGATCTCCTCAGGAGGTATAAGCAGGGGGAAGCAATATATTCGATACCTCATCCAGAAACGCACCCTCTCGAAACCTGACGAGCAAGCTACACCGCGATGCAGAGCGCCTCTCTTGCAAAGTCTGCCACTTGAGTTTGTTAAACATATCCGTAACGCTGTCACGGTTACCAAATAACCCTGTGACGAAACGCGGAACTGTATCGAATGCCTTCTGGAAGTCAAGAAAAATAGCATCTACCTGGGAGCCTGTATCTAATATTTTCTGGGTCTCATGAACAAATAAAGCGAGTTGGGTCTCACATGATCGCTGTTTCCGGAATCCATGTTGATTCCTACATAGTAGATTCTGGGTTTCCAAAAACGACATGATACTCGAGCAAAAAACATGTTCTAAAATTCTACAACAGATCGACATCAGAGATATAGGTCTATAGTTTTGTGCATCTGCTCGACGACCCTTCTTGAAGACTGGGACTACCTGTGCTCTTTTCCAATCATTTGGAACCTTCCGTTCCTCTAGAGACTTGCGGTACACGGCTGTTAGAAGGGGGGCAAGTTCTTTCGCGTACTCTGTGTAGAATCGAATTGGTATCCCGTCAGGTCCAGTGGACTTTCCTCTGTTGAGTGATTTCAGTTGCTTTTCTATTCCTTGGACACTTATTTCGATGTCAGCCATTTTTTCGTTTGTGGGAGGATTTAGAGAAGGAACTGCAGTGCAGTCTTCCTCTGTGAAACAGCTTTGGGAAAAGGTGTTTAGTGTTTCAGCTTTACGCGTGTCATCCTCTGTTTCAATGCCTTCATCATCCCGGAGTGTCTGGATATGCTGTTTCGAGCCACTTACTGATTTAACGTAAGACCAGAACTTCCTAGGATTTTCTGTCAAGTCGGTACATAGAGTTTTACTTTCGAATTCACTGAACGCTTCACCCATAGCCCTCCTTATGCTAACTTTGACATTGTTTAGCTTCTGTTTGTCTGAGAGGTTTTGGCTGCGTTTAAACTTGGAGTGAAGCTCTCTTTGCTTTCGCAGTAGTTTCCTAACTTTGTTGTTGTACCACGGTGGGTTTTTCCCATCCCTCAGAGTTTTACTCAGCACGTACCTGTCTAAAACGCATTTTACGATTGCCTTGAACTTTTTCCATAAACACTCAACATTGTCAGTGTCGGAACAGAAATTTTCACTTTGATCTGTTAGGTAGTCTGAAATCTGCCTTTTATTACTCTTGCTAAACAGGTAAACCTTCCTTCCTTTTTTTATATTCCTATTAACTTCCATATTCAGGGATGCTGCAACGGCCTTATGATCACTGATTCCCTGTTCTGCACATACAGAGTCGAAAAGTTCGGGTCTGTTGGTTATCAGTAGGTCCAAGATATTATCTCCACGAGTTGGTTCTCTGTTTAATTGCTCGAGGTAATTTTCGGATAGTGCACTCAGTATAATGTCACTCGATGCTCTGTCCCTACCACCCGTCCTAAACATCTGAGCGTCCCAGTCTATATCTGGTAAATTAATCTCCACCTAAGACTATAACATGCTGAGAAAATTTATGTGAAATGTATTCCAAATTTTCTCTCAGTTGTTCTGCCACTAATGCTGCTGAGTCGGGAGGTCGGTAAAAGGAGCCAATTATTAACCTAGCTCGGTTGTTGAGTGTAACCTCCACCCATAATAATTCACAGGAACTATCCACTTCTACTTCACTACAGGATAAACTACTACTAACAGCGACGAACACTCCACCACCAGTTGCATGCAATCTATCCTTTCTGAACACCGTCTGTACCTTTGTAAAAATTTCGGCAGAATTTATCTCTGGCTTCAGCCAGCTTTCTGTACCTATAACGATTTCAGCTTCGGTGCTTTCTATCAGCGCTTGAAGTTCCGGTACTTTACCAACGCAGCTTCGACAGTTTACAATTACAATACCGATTGCTGCTTGGTCCCTGCATATCCTAACTTTGCCCCACACCCGTTGAAGCTGTTGCCCTTCCTGTACTTGCCCAAGGCCATCTAACCTAAAAAACCGCCCAGCCCACGCCACACAACCCCTGCTACCCGTGTAGCCGCTTGTTGCGTGTAGAGGACTCCTGACCTATCCAGCGGAACCCGAAACCCCACCACCCTATGGCGCAAGTCGAGGAATCTGCAGCCCACACCATCGCAGAACCGTCTCAACCTCTGATTCAGACCCTCCACTCGGCTCTGTACCAAAGGTCCGCAGTCAGTCCTGTCGACGATGCTGCAGATGGTGAGCTCTGCTTTCATCCCGCTAGCGAGACTGGTAGTCTTCACCAAATCAGATAGCCGCCGGAAGCCAGAGAGGATTTCCTCCGATCCATAGCGACACACATCATTGGTGCCGACATGAGTGACCACCTGCAGATGGGTGCACCCTGTACCCTTCATGGCATCTGGAAGAACCCTTTCCACATCTGGAATGACTCCCCCCCGGTATGCACACTGAGTGCACATTGGTTTCCTTCCCCTCTCCTGCTGCCATATCCCTAAGGGGCCCCATTACGCGCCTGACGTTGGAGCTCCCAACTACCAGTAAGCCCACCCTCTGTGACCACAAGGAAATGGAGCCTTCACCTTCTCTTGTCCTACCGATGGAGCTGGACCCACTCAGGCTGCAGCACCCAACACCTTCCACATCTGGGTACGGGCCTCAGGAGGTGGATACGTACCCTTCTGGGCGTTTTCCAGGGTATGTTTGCACCACAGCAAAGGCTGGATGGTGGGGTACGACTGGAAGACTGATGTCCCTTGCAGCTACAGCTTCCAGTCCATCAGAACATCCACACTCCTGCCTCCCCATGCTCCGTGTATGACGATGGTCCGTCACTTTGGGGAGGGAGGGGGAATGTTATGGTGTAAAGTCAAGTGCCAGCATGCCAGTTAGGAATGAAAGAGAAGAGATGGCTGTAAGAAGACGTCAGCCAATCGTACACTGATCAACCCCTCTCCAGGACGACAATGCAACAGCAGCGGCCCCTATACGAAAAGGACATAAGTGCCGTGACTGACTGGCACTGCCCCAGTTGAACAGCAGCTTCAACACTAGCAACTTGGATAGAAGCGTCAACTCTAGTTATTTTGCTTGTACACACTATGTAACACAGACTTAGGAATTGTTAAACTGAAGAAACTTGCGTATTTTGTATGTTGCTCTTTGCTTGTGACACATCTATGTGATTGCAAAGTTAAGTATTGTCTTTTTCATTTTGTAATAAAATTCATTAATACGATTTGTTTGAAATGTTCTTTAGCAAACCGAGTACGTAGAATTCCTTGACTCCAAACATTTGACGATGAGCCTCGAGACTAAATATACTGAAGTAGCATTGTGTGTGCTCTCAGGATCAAAGAAACCACCAGTAGATTATGTCTGTGCAGGAAAGCCTACAATGAACACAGTCCAGAAACATTAGTGACCACCTGTCAAAAGCCTGAATGACCACATTTTGCAGCATGGACCACTGCACAATGTGCAGGAAGAGTGTCAGTGGTGTTCTGGAAGGTACCATCAGTCATGTGGAGACACGCTGACTCCAGTGCCACAGCCAGCTGCGCTAGGTTTCTCAGTTGGGGAGCCACGGTGCATACAGCCTGGTCAATATGGGCCACAGATTCTTAACTGGGATTAAACCCAGGGAGTTTGGTGGTCAGGGCAGTATGATAAACTCGTCCTGGTGCTCTTCGAACCACACATTTATACTTGGAGCTATGTGACACATTGCATTGCCTTGCTGGTAGATGCCAACGTGCTGATGAAAAAAAACTGCTTTTAGGGGTGGACAAGGTCTCCAAGCATAGATGCATAGTTGTGTTGATCCATTGTGCCTTCCAGAATGATAAGATCAACCAGGAATGCTACAAAACATTCAACAGACTGAAATGCTCTCTCCTCTAGCCTGGACCCTTCAGACGATTGTTGCAGGGTGTTTGCTTTCAGGCAATTCGTGTTGTACGTACCAATGGCTATCTGTGTGATGGAGCATAAAATGCGATTCATCTGAGATGGCCACCTGTCTCCACACAGTGGTTGTCCAGTTGCAGTATTGGCATGCAAATTCCAACCTTTGTTGTCAATGAATAGCAGTTAGCATGGGTGCATCATCCAGCTGACCAGGTGCCTACTGGGAGGCCCGCACGCAGCAATATTTGCTGAACAATCATTGAGAAGACACTGTTAGTAGCCCATTGGTTCATCTGAGTCGTAACTTGCTCAACAGTTGCACATCTACTCACCTGTACACATCTTCACCCTGTCATCTATGGCACCATAGTTCCCTCAGTGCCAGTTTTGCTTAGGCTCAATTACATCAGTGTGTGCAACAGTTCCGAGCATTCTTGGAAATCTTTTAGGATAATAAATGAACAGGGCCTTAAAAAATTCAATGATAGCCTAAAAGAGATAGACTGGAGCCGAGTTTATAGGGAAACAGATGTAAACAAAAAGTACAATTCATTTTTAAATGAATTCATGTCTGTATTTGAGTCCATCTTTCCCAAAAAAGTAGTTAGAAATAGTCATATAGGCAATGCCAAGAAGTCTTGGATCACTACAGGGATAATAACATCTTGTAGAACAAAGAGGATGTTATACAGTTCTCTCAGGACTTGTAATGATCCAAAGAAACGACAACACTACAAACTTTACTGTAGCATTCTCAAGAAGGTTATAAATAAATCTAAAAGTATGTGCATAAAATCAGAAATTGAAAGCTCAGAAAATAAAATTAAAACTATATGGAATGTAATAAAGAGGGAAACTGGCAGGACAACAGGGAACATGTCTCAGGTAGAGATTAATACAGGGGACAGTATCATAAAGAAACCTGAGTTGGTTGCAGAAATATTTAATAACCACTTTTTGAGAGCAGCAGAGAAGACAGGCTGTAATGGTTCTATGGAAGAATCATTGTCCCTCCTACAGAAAGCTATTAGCAACAGAATCCCACAGTTATCCTTACCTCCAGTTACTGTAAGCGAAGTCATAAGAGTAATTAGATCATTAAAAAATAAAAATTCTGTTGGTGTGGACAATACTTCTAGTAAAATACTGAAACACTGTTATAAATTTGTTAGTCCCGTCTTATGCAACATATACAATGCATCCCTACAAGATGGGATTGTCCCTGACAGACTTAAGTTGGCTGTAGTGATTCCTCTCTTTAAAAAAGGGGATAAAAGCATTGTTACAAACTATCGCCCAATATCCCTATTAACTACCTTCTCAAAAATTCTAGAAAAACTCATGCACAGGAGGATTGTAGACCATCTCAACTTCCACAGTATCTTAAGCAAAAATCAGTTTGGTTTTCGTGCCGGTCTTTGTACTGAACAGGCAATATTCTCTTTCAGCAACCAAGTTTTGGAAGCCATTAACAAAAAAATGTCTCCAGTGGGTATTTTTTGTGATCTTACGAAAGCCTTTGACTGTGTAAACCACCAAATTCTTTGGAAAAAGGCAGAATACTATGGTTTAGGTGGTACTGTTGGCTTGTGGCTACAATCATATCTACAGGATCGGAAGCAGACTGTAATGCTAAATGGCTCTTCTGGAGAACCTGCCTCGTCTGAATGGGGCACGATAACGTGTGGTGTGCCTCAAGGCTCCGTTTTGGGCCCACTGCTTTTCCTCATCTTTATTAATGATCTTCCTCTTTGTTCTGAGACAAACAGCAAATTTACCCTGTTTGCCGATGATACCACAATTCTAATTGACGATTTGATTGATCATGATCTTGAAAAAACTACAAATACCGTTTTTAATGACATCTTAAATTGGTTCTCCTCAAATGGTCTCTCGCTCAATGCAGATAAAACTCATTATACGAGGTTCCATACATTACAAAGTAATCCCGATGAAATTAACATAAAATGTAGAGATCAACCAATACAGAAAGTTGAAGACACAAAATTCCTGGGTGCTTACATAGACAGTAAATGTAATTGGTCAGTTCACATTCTTCATCTATGTAAAAAACTTAGCTCGGCAACATTTGCATTACGGGTAATTTCTTCAGTGGCTGAAGTTGACACTATTAAGGTTGCCTACTTTGGCTACTTCCACTCATTGATGTCATATGCTATCATATTCTGGGGGAACCAACCACTTGCGAAAAAAGTTTTCACCATCCAAAAAAAAAAGCAATCAGAATAATGTGTGGGGTCCATCAAAGACACTCTTGCAGGCACTTGTTTCGGAAGATAGGTATCCTAACAACTGCCTCACAGTATATTTTTTCCTTGCTCACCTTTGTGTGCAAAAATTATTCCATCTACCAAGACAACAGTAAATTCCATGGTTATAACACCAGAAACAAAAACAATCTACATTTAGAAATGAAACGTCTCACTCTGGTACAAAAAGGAGTTTACTACTCCAGCATTAAGCTGTTCAATGCTCTACCACTACATATCAAATGTGTTCATACAGAACTGCCAAAATTTAAACAAGTTCTCAAAGATTACCTGACAGAGAAATCTTATTATACTGTGGATGAATACCGGAAAGAAAATGTATACCATCACTAAACTTATTGTGTCTAGAAGTAGTTCAATTGATTTTATTGTGCATTTGGGCATTAGCGCACTTTTTGTAACAACAGATTGGCTGTACATGTATTTACTCTTGTAGGCCTAATATCTGATTTAACTTTGTGCTCTTATCTTTAACCTTTATTTGAAACTCCTTTTTCTGTCAAATGGTAGTTATGTTATCTAGCTGACATTGTATCTGTTACTGTATTTATAGTATGTCTTACTTAAACTATGTACAATTTGCCATTGAATTGCCCTTGTATTTATTGTAAGTTTAAATTGAAACCTGTACAATTTGACACGTTCCATATCCTTGTGATTGACTCACTAACTGGATCTACGGAACAAGAAATAAATAAATAATAATAAAATTTGGGAAATGCTAATTGCCATGCATGGTACACTTTAACCACAGTAATTACCTATTTCAGAAATACTTCCACCCGTGGCCTGAAAACCAATGATCATGCCCTTGGCCAGTTTCTGCATTATGACAATATCTGCACCTTTTTTGTGTGTCCTTCCTCCCCCCCTGACCCACTTTGTGCACTCACTAGAGTTAGTGCCGCCACTTGTTGCCTGTGAGTGGTTACCGTATGTTGACATCAATCACATGCAGTGGTCACATTAATATGACTGGACCATGTAGCTGTCCCCAGCAGGGTCATGTTATTTACACAGACAATTTTTTGTTTGCTCACAAATATGGCTATTTCTAGGCGGTGTATGTAAAATTATTACATCACATAATTATGTTATATCCCTAGTATACAACAATTTATTGTAAAAACTAAGTCTACCCATTTCCTATTTCCCCTAATCTTTTGTGTTTTGGGACTGTTTGGCCAGGTAATTAAGTTTAGTGGTGCTTTCTGAGAATGATATCTCCTGGTAATTTGTTCCATTCCTTTCTCAATGTAAGAAAATTTGCCTGAATTGTTTTTTATAATTTCAAACTTACTTTGTACTCATGTTCTTTCCTTCTCTTATACACTCCATCAGTGACAAGTATTTGTCCTATGTCTTTCATGTATCTTCATCCACATATGCTTGGCATATTCCACCAAATCTCTTGCCCATCTTTGTGTGTGATATTCCCATTTCAATTTCTTAATCATTGCAGTGACACCACTTCCTCTTCCCACTTTCCCTTTTACATACTTGGCTGCTCAGCTACTCTCCTTCTATATGCTGTGCCAGGTCTCATTGCTGAGGATGCCACAGTCCTCCAGCATATTCCTTTGTACTCTTGCTTGTACTTTCAGAGCCCTCATCAACATCCGCAGAGACTTATATGCCTTGTTTATTGCCTAAGCTGTGTGTTTCCCCATGCTATATCCCAGCATTCATAGCCACTCTCAGCTTTCGGCATTGTTGGCTCACTGTGATGTTGTAGGTGCCAGCTTGTACTTATATAATGGTCATTCAATAAGTCCTTAGAAAATCCAAGAGATGATGCACGTAGTGTTGAAACATTTTGCTGGCAGTAAGCCTCTGTCACTAGAGAGCAGGTAAAACTGCAGTTATATCCACCAAGTGGTTTCATTGTCCCAGTCGACTGGAGTAACAAGCTCTCATGTTTATTTTGCAACATGGAAAAAAGTGAGTTTTGAGAGGTATTCAAACATTTCTATTTAAAAGGCTTAACACTGAAACAGATCAAAGATAAGTTGGCTGAAGTTCACAGCACATCTGTTCCTGTGTTTGCAACTGTTTACAATTGGGTAAATAAGTTTAAATGTGGACATACTCTGCAAAAGATGGACAGCATTTGGGAAGACCAATGGAAGTGGGCACCCGCAAAATGATTGACAAAATCCAATGATACACTCTCGAGTGATCAACAAATCAAAGTGTGCAAAATAGTTGAATCCGCAGGCACATCACAAGATGCAGTGCTTTTAATTTTGCACGAAAAATTAGGTGTGAAAGAAATGTCGGCAAGATGAGTGCTGTATTTGCTCTCAGTGGAAAATAAATGCAATCATGTGGTCGACACTGAGGCTATTTGGGTACTTTTTGATAGAAATCCTGCATCAATATGTAACTGTAGATGAAACACCGGTACACTATTACACTCCAGAAACGAAGTTGTCCAATAAGGTGATGGCCACAGTTTTCTAGGATGCATGCAGAATCATCTGCATCGATTACTTGAAAAAGGGCTGACTGGAGAGTATTATGCATCGTTATTACACCAGCTAAGCACAGAAATCAAAAGTCCTCATTTGAAAAAGATCCTCCTTGCAGCATGACAAAGCCAGGTTTGATGGCCAAAATTATGGATTTAAATCATGGAACTACTGTAACCATCATAGGCTGTCAGTTTTATTCCTTCAATCTACCATGCATATAAATTACATTACTGCCCATTTTCAGCCTTAGGCCACTTTGTAGTGTCTGCAATGTAATACCAAAAGTGCAGTAAATAGGTAAGACACATTAGTGAACGACATTATGCTTGAACATTGCAATTGTTGTTTAAATTACTTACATGATATTGGTGATAAATGTGTCACCTTTAAAAGACTTCTTTCGTTATGTGAGAACAGACATTTGTTCCCACACATAAATGTGTCGAACATCACATTATGGTCTTGCACATACCAATCAGCTAAAAATCACAACTTTTACAACACTTCACGTATGCAGAAAACTTACTGACAGCTACCTTACTAGTCCTAGCATATTAATTTAACAGCATACACTGTACTTTTACACATTAAAGGAATAAAACTGATGGCCTATGGTGGTCAAAATGAGATATTGAGGTTGGGGACTCGTACATGAAGAAATTTATGGAACAAAAGTTCACATTATTGCAACATCCACTGTATGCACTGGTTTTGGCCCCCCATGATTTCTTTTTCCAAACTTGAAAGAATGGCTCATCAGATGACAGTACATGTCAAATGAGCAGGTCATTGCCCAAACAGATGCCTATTATGCAGACCTTTTGAAATCCAACTTTCTGGACAGCTTAAAAAAAGTTGGGGCAACACTTGAAAAAATGTAGTGTGTTAAAAGGGGAATATGTTGAAAAATATTTTTTTCCTAGAGACTTACTGAATGACCCTTATATCTTACAGCACTCCTGCTATTTAACAAGGTGGCCAACTGGCTCTTCTCCGGATTTTCCAACATCCCATTTCTCTGGATCCAATTTCTGATCAATTCTAGGTCTTTCTGCAGAATCTCAGAATCCTGTAAGGTTTTTTACTTCCTTGTAAACTACTATGACATCAGCAAATAGCCATATCTCTGAATTTACGTCTTCTCCAATATTGTTGACATAAATCAGTGCAGTCTCCTGTCCTCGTCTTCTGTTTTCTCTGCTATAGGTGTTCTGTCACCGAACTCACTACCCTTTCATCCAAGCCCAGTAATTGGAGTTTTGTTAGCAGTACCACATGATTTCCCTTATAAAAACTCTGAAAAAAATCAACATCTATCTGTTATACAAGGTCTGTTCAAAAAATTCCAGAATTTTGTCTACAAAACTGTTCTATTCTGACACTTTTTTACTGTGCATGGTCTCCTTCAAAATACTCTCCTCCACAATTGATGCACAGCTCCCAACACCGTTTCCACTTCCAGAAGCAGTCTTGGTATGCCTCTTGCTGGTTCATGTGAAGTGCCGTCTGCGAATTTTCTTTTATCTCATTTATCATTGCAAATCTTCGTCCTTCCAACAGGGGTCAGGTCTGAAGAGTATAAAGGATGAGGCAATACAGTGATTTCATTTTTTTTGTGCAATAGTTATGCACCAACAGGAATGAATGTGTGGGTGTGTTATCATGTTGAACAAGCCATGAATTGTCTAGCCACATTTCATGCCATTTCCTTCTCACATTTTCTCACAGGCATCACAACACGTCCCAATAGTACCATCAAAAACCTGTGGCACGAATTCATTATCAAATAATCCTTCAAAGCCAAAGAAAACTATCAATACAGTTTTGACATTTGACTTGACCTGATGAGCTTTTTTTGGTCTTGGAGAACATTTCCCGGCCCACTGTGAAAACTGAACCTTGGTCTCAAGATCATAACTGTAGACCCACAGCTCATCACCAGTTATGCTTCTCCTAAGAAACATCTCACACTCACCTGCACGATCCAAAAGCTCTTCACAGACTGCAAGATGAAGTTCTTTCTGCTCTTCACACGAGTCGTGGGACGAACTTGGTGGCAACACAATGCATTCCAAGATGCTGTGTCAGGATTTTATGACCTGATCCAGCTGAAATGTTACATCCTTCTGCAACCTCTTGGACAGTCAGTCTTCAATTAGCACAAACAATTTCGTTGACATTCCTGACATGAGCGTTGTTAGTAGATGTCAAAGGATGTCCTGAATGATAGTCATCTTTAACTTCCAGCTGGCCATTTTTAAACTGTATGAACAATTCGTAACACCATGTATGTTAAACACCCATCACCATAGGCTTTCTACATCATTTGGTGTATTTCACACAAGAGTTAATGCAGACACATTGCTTCTCAAACTCTGCCATCTTGAAATTCGTAAACTATGCAGCACAACATTCTATTCATTAAAGCACTGAACAATAACTAATAGACATGCAACAATGAAAGTTCTGGCAGTTACACATTAAACACAGACATGTGCAAGTGTGCCAATTGCATTTCGCTCCAACACATCATCGCCGTGAAATTATAAATGGCCAAATGCCAGGATGGTTCCTTTGACAGGGCACGGCCGACTTCCTTCCCCATCCTTCCCTAATCCAATGAGACCGATGACGTTGCTGTTTGGTCTCCTCCCACAAATCAATCCAATCCAAATTATGAATGTTCCAGAAGTTTTTTGAACAGACATCATAAACAGGGACAAAGGTTGCCCTTGAAGTAAAATGTGGACTATTGTTTTATCCGACATTAAAAAATAATGGTCGTTGACTTGAACAGCAGAATGTACCATCAAAGGTACTGTGTCTGCCAGTTTTCACCACAGGGCACTGTACCTTCACTTGGATTAGAGGGCATTCGGTATAAGTGCCGTTCTACATCTACATCTACATCCATACTCCGCAAGCCACCTAACGGTGTGTGGCGGAGGGTACCTTGAGTACCTCTATCGGTTCTCCCTTCTATTCCAGTCTCGTATTGTTCGTGGAAAGAAGGATTGTCGGTATGCTTCTGTGTGGGCGCTAATCTCTCTGATTTTATCCTCATGGTCTCTTCGTGAGATATACATGGGAGGGAGCAATATACTGCTTGACTCTTCGGTGAAGGTATGTTCCCGAAACTTTAACAAAAGCCCATACCGAGCTACTGAGCATCTCTCCTTCAGAGTCTTCCACTGGAGTTAATCTATCATCTCCGTAATGCTTTCGCGATTACCAAATGATCCTGTAACGAAGCGCGCTGCTCTCTGTTGGATCTTCTCTATCTCTTCTATCAACCCTATCTGGTATGGATCCCACACTGCTGAGCAGTATTCAAGCAGTGGGCGAACAAGCGTACTGTAACCTACTTCCTTTGTTTTCGGATTGCATTTCCTTAGGATTCTTCCAATGAATCTGAGTCTCGCATCTGCTTTACCGACGATCAACTTTATATGATCATTCCATTTTAAATCACTCCTAATGCGTACTCCCAGATAATTTATGGAATTAACTGCTTCCAGTTGCTGACCTGCTATTTTGTAGCTAAATGATAAGGGATCTATTTTTCTGTGTATTCGCAGCACATTACACTTGTCTACATTGAGATTCAATTGCCATTCCCTGCACCATGCGTCAATTCGCTGCAGATCCTCCTGCATTTCAGTATAATTTTCCATTATGGGGTATAAAAAGACCACCACTCATGGTGTGAATCATTTCTGGCAAGGTTAGCAGACAACATTCTCATCTGAAGACGGCAGCTAGATGGACCACTGAAATATTGTGTCTAGATAACTGCATAATCCAGCAGCAGATGCAACGAGATAATCATTTATCATTTGGTCACTCCCCCCCCCTCCTTTGCTTTGTGGTATCCTACTACCTTTTTTTGGTCAGCCTTGTGCTCTCTAGGCATACTTACACTATTACAACCTTATGGACACTTATCCCCTACATTACACCCACTTTATGCTATACATCAAGAGGCTCTATCAGAAGAACATCCACTTCTTGTATTTTCTGAAACAAACTGCTCATAGCCCCTCCCCAGATTGTCCCATTTGCTACAAGTTGATTCCAGTCCTGCAAGTTCATATTTCCTTTCCAATCCTTCTGTGCCATGTTTAGGTCTTCCCCAAGTGTTTTACTTGTACCCTTCTTTTTGCCAGGTTCCCACAATCCAAGGGTTTCTCACCTGTACTATCATCCCATTTTCTACTTTATGATGCCTATTGCATCTAACTCTTTTCCTGTGCATGTGCTGAGCTGTATATCTAGAATTTCATTGTCATTATCACATAAAATCTACTGACAGTTGTTGAGCTATACCTGTAGAATTTCATTCACATTATTACATAAAGTCTTATCAATGGCTGATGAGCATCAGCAGACTATATAACTGAGGGCGGGGGTAATGACAACTCATCAGTTTCATGGAATGGGGAGGAATGGAGGCAACTAAGCACAATTTCTTATAAAGTAAAACAAAAACTATTGAAAAAGAGTTTATTATTAATCACCCAACAAATTAATGCTACCATTTACAATACATGGAACAGGTAGAGTAGTTTGTATGAGATTTGTACGCGCTATTTTTGCTGTCAAGCAGGTAATGGCCACATACATACAAATACTTTCTATATTCACTTTTTTTTTATATTTTGACATTGGCTGGAAACACAAGAAAAAACATTGCTAACTGATGGTTAATCACTAATGGAAGATATTACAACACATTGCCACCTCGCATTTTCAGTTGCAAGGATAATAGCAGTGAATGGCAAAACATTTGAGATTTCACAACAAATAGCTCTGGGTATAGCTGCTATTATTTCAGTATTCATTACATGTTATGGCTCCCCACTGTGAGGCAGAATGTGAATTTCGTTTACAAAGACCTTTTTTCTTCTGCTTTTTTTTTCTTCTTCTTTTCCTGTCAAGGAGATGGCAATGTTGTCTATGTAGAGTAAACTTCTTTCAGATAAACAAGAACTGTAAACCTTTTCACTGACTTCGTGCTCAAGCAATTGCATACAAAGCATACAAACAGAGAAAAATTGATTTTCGAAACTTACTTCTTGTCTTTCATGTTAAAAACACACTCTGGCAATTTAAGTGTGATCCATTATTAGTTTCTAGTCCAATTTTTGTTTGCTTTTGTTCAAGAAGAGTGAACTCATGAGCACTTGTTTGAAAGAGTGTGATTACTACCTAACAGGACACATGACCATTTAATGTGTTACCGTGAAAATTAGTATGTTCCATAGTCACAGAAAGGACTGCTGATCCAATCTGGGCCTTGTATAGCAGGGTAAACCTATTGTACAATAAGTACCATGCTCGCATCTAAGCAGTAATGCCAAGTTCCACATTCCTTGTGTCACACAACATTTGTCACCACTGCACTCTGTATTGTCACTGAAGCATACCCAAAGGTTACAGGTAAGCAACAGGACAGAAGTAGATAATCTTTTGTATGAACACACAGAAATTACTTTTGAGAATTACATGAATTACAGACCGCAAAACAATTTCTCGACTATATCTGGCATAAACTTTTATTCTTTCATGCATACAAAATTGCAAATTGTTCAGGCTCTGTGACCCATTGCAATGATTCAGTATGATGAATTGGGGATATTAAGGATGATAATTATTGTGTTTTCAGATACTGAGATTTTTCTGATGAAGCTACCTACCTGTGGTTTAATGATCTGACATGAGAATTAACTGAAGCAAATGATACTGCTTCGCAAACTCACAACAAAACTGTCTCCTTCCAACCTCACCTATACCTTAGGCTACATCACAGATAATTTCAAAAAGTAATATACACAAAAAAATAAATATTGTCAAAACTAGTGTACACAAAATATAAATATTGTCAGTCTTCTGTTTTCTTTCTGTTTGAGCATGTATGATGTCACACACCAACCATCATTAACTTAGGGATGAAGCCAACATCAGTATCGATAGGTTCAGTTGACTGTGACAAGGCATGTGGTGTTGAGGTTCAAAGCACCCTCTATCAAATAACAGCACTAAATATTACTGACAGGTACAATGCAAATGGAGTCTGTAGTAAGCTGTAAAACAGAGAGATAGAAGGGTACGAGCAGAAGGCCACATAGATAAGCAAAGAATGTAATGAGAAAATAAGCAGGATGATGATGATATATAAACATAGATGAATCTCCAGTGATATCCATCAATCATCGGTGAGGTATACCAAACTTTTAGTGTCTTTTATTTTGTAATGCAGAATTATTTATTTCAGTTCTGGAAGAGAACAGCAAATCCATTTAAGAGGCAAATACATGGTTTATATCAAGTTGGATTCCTTTAGAACCACTATGCTCCATGACTGTGATGTAATCCAAAACATGTAGGAAGTCAGCAATCCATTGCAGCTCAATTAATACTTTATTGTAGATCTAGATTTCAGCTACAGAATAGCTACCATCAGTGCCAAATATATAAGAAATACACAGGAATCAGACACTGAATGGCATAAAATGAGATCAATATTGCAGTTATGTAGATCTGGGGACTTCATAGTAACTAACATACCATTAGAGTCATGTACACTCAAAAAGCTTGTAATAGAAGATGATGTTACATCACCTTAACGTGTATATAGCTTAATTAAAACCAAAGCTGCTGTTTACAGACTTATACAACCAGCCACAGAGCAGATCATAGAGGGTGAACAGCTCCCTCTATCCACTGACATGTATAACCACTGTTCAAACAAATTTAGTATTATAAAACTAAAGTATACAAATAACAATGACAGTAAAATAACAATTTTGCATTAAATAAATTACAAGTTAAAGTAACAAGATGTAATGATTTAACAGAAAAATGCACTAATCCTGATGCACAAATTGTGAATTAAAATTAATGTTAATATTTTTAAAAAATCCTTAACCTTGATTGAAAGCTTGGTGTAATCAGATGACAGTTATCTTTTATTTTATTTTACAATGTCTTGTACTAAATGGCAAAATTCACATACTAACAGACCACGTAATAAGATCATATGAACTGAAGAGTCATGGCTGTTGACTGATATGACAAACAATAAAACTCCCTACAAATGTTTATTGAGAATTCTGTGAAACATATAATGGCCTGAATTGATGCAAGTAACATTATTTTCTAATGATACTGACAACAGTTACTGTTGTGACTTGCCGATCTTTCAAAGTGCAGCCGCGCAGTTACGCGCGTCCGCTACGTGCGGCGCTGTCTGCCACCCATGCAGCAGCCGCGCCACCTAAGCGGCCAGCCAGCCAGTGGCCACTAGACTTGGACTCAGTGGTGATTTGAATGTTACCGTGTACACATGTCTTACTTTGTCTACTTGCTCTGTGACTTACATGTGTTGTGGCGTTTTTGAAATTTATGTGTTCAACTTGTCGTTATAACAATTGGCGTAGTGGATTTTTCCTTTTCATCGTTGACCCACAGGTTTCCATGGCTACTTTAGAGCAACTATTGCAAGGTCTCATTGAACAGCAAACACTTCTCACATCGGCGATTCGTGATTTTGTTGCGTCATCCAATACGGGGCGTTTCTCGTCATTGTCTATATCTTCTTTTCCTCCTCACGACGAGACGGCGGAAGACTGGTCTGATTACGAAAACCGTCTTTGACAGCACTTCTTGGCATTTCATGTCACGGACGAACAAACATGTAAGTCTCTATTCCATTCATGGATTTCACCTCAAATGTATTGGTTGTTGTCGCAATTGGCTCCTTTGAAAGATCCTGTGTCTTTGTCCTTTGCTGACATGTGCTCACTTCTGTCCCTATATTTTCAAAAGCATACACATGCAGTCCTCCCCAAGAACCATGGACCTTGCCGTTGGTGGGGAGGCTTGCGTGCCTCAGTGATACAGATAGCCGTACTGTAGGTGCAACCACAACGGAGGGGTATCTGTTGAGAGTCCAGAAAAACGTGTGGTTCCTGAAGAGGGGCAGCAGCCTTTTCAGTAGTTGCAGGGGCAACAGTCTGGATGATTGACTGATCTGGCCTTGTAACACTAATCAAAACGGCCTTGCTGTGCTGGTACTGCGAACGGCTGAAAGCAAGGGGAAACTACAGCCGTAATGCAGCATTGCTGTATGGTTAAATGATGATGACGTCCTCTTGGGTAAAAATATTCCGGAGGTAAAATAGTCCCCCATTCGGATCTCCGGGCAGGGACTACTCAGGAGGACGTCGTTATCAGGAGAAAGAAAACTGGCTTTCTACGGATCGGAGCGTGGAACGTCAGATCCCTTATCGAGCAGGCAGGTTATAAAATTTAAAGAGGGAAATGGGTAGGTTAAAGTTAGATATAGTAGGAATTAGCGAAGTTCGGTGGCAGGAGGAACAAGACTTTTGGTCAGGTGAAAACAGGGTTATAAATACAAAATCAAATAGGTGTAATGCAGGAGTCAGTTTAATAATGAATAAAAAAAATTGGAGTGCGGGTAAGCTACTACAAACAGCATTGTGAATGCCTTATTGTGGCCAAGATAGACACGAAGCCCACGCCTACTACAGTAGTTCACGTTTATATGCCAACTAGCTCTGCAGATGACGAAGAAATTGAAGAAATGTATGATGAAATAAAAGAAATTATTCAGATAGTGAAGGAGACGAAAATTTAATAGTCATGGGTGACTGGAATTCGGTAGTAGGAAAAGGGAGAGAAGGAAACGTAGTAGGAGAATATGGATTGGGGCTAAGAAATGAAAGAGGAAGCCGCCTGGTAGAATTTTGCACAGAGCACAACTTAATCATAGCTAACACTTGGTACAAGAATCACAATAGAAGGTTGTATACATGGAAGAAGCCTGGAGATACTGACAGATTTCAGATAGATTATATAATGGTAACACAGAGATTTAGGAACCAGGTTTTAAATTGTAAGACATTTCCAGGGGCAGATGTGGACTCTGACCACAATCTATTGGTTATGAACTGTAGATTAAAACTGAAGAAACTGCAAAAAGGTGGGAATTTAAGGAGATGGGACCTGGATAAACTGACTAAACCAGAGGTTGTACAGAGTTTCAGGGAGAGCATCAGGGAACAATTGACAGGAATGGGGGAAAGAAATACAGTAGAAGAAGAATGGATAGCTTTGAGAGATGAAGTAGTGAAGGCAGCAGAGGATCAAGTAGGTAAAAAGGTGAGGGCTAGTAGAAATCCTTGGGTAACAGAAGAGATATTGAATTTAATTGATGAAAGGAGAAAATATAAAAATGCAGTAAATGAAGCAGGTAAAAAGGAATACAAACGTCTCAAAAATGAGATCGACAGGAAGTGCAAAATGGCTAAGCAGGGATGGCTAGAGCACAAATGTAAGGATGTAGAGGCTTATCTCACTAGGGGTACGAGAGATACTGCCTACAGGAAAATTAAAGAGACCTTTGGAGAAAAGAGAACCAATTGTATGAATATCAAGAGCTCAGATGGGAACCCAGTACTAAGCAAAGAAGGGAAAGCAGAAAGGTGGAAGGAGTATATCGAGGGTCTATACAAGGGCGATGTACTTGAGGACAATATTATGGAAATGGAAGAGGATGTAGATGAAGATGAAGATGAAATGGGAGATACGATACTGCGTGAAGAGTTTGACAGAGCACTGAAAGACCTGAGCCGAAACAAGGCCCCAGGAGTAGACAACATTCCATTAAAACTACTGACGGCCTTAGGAGAGCCAGTCCTGACAAAACTCTACCATCTGGTGAGCAAGATGTATGAGACAGGCGAAATACCCTCAGACTTCAAGAAGAATATAATAATTCCAATCCCAAAGAAAGCAGGTGCTGACAGATGTCAAAATTACCGAACAATCAGTTTAATAAGTCACGGATGCATAATACTAATGCGAATTCTTTACAGAAGAATGGAAAAACTGGTAGAAGCTGACCTCGGGGAAGATCAGTTTGGATTCCGTAGAAATATTGGAACACGTGCAGCAATACTGACCCTATGACTTATCTTTGAAGCTAGATTAAGGAAAGGCAAACCTACGTTTCTAGCATTTGTAGACTTAGAGAAAGCTTTCAACAGTGTTGACTGGAATGCTCTCTTTCAAATTCTGAGGTGGCAGGGGTAAAATACAGGGAGCAAAAGGCTATTTACTATTTGTATAGAAGCTAGATGGCAGTTATAAGAGTCGAGGGGCATGAAAGGGAAGCAGTGGTTGGGAAGGGAGTGAGACAGGGTTGAAGCCTCTCCCCGATGTTATTCAATCTGTATATTGAGCAAGCAGTGAAGGAAACAAAAGAAAAATTCGGAGTAGGTATTAAAATCCATGGAGAAGAAATAAAAATGTTGAGGTTCGCCGATGACATTGTAATTCTGTCAGAGACAGCAAAGGACTTGGAAGAGCAGTTGAACGGAATGGATAGTGTCTTGAAGGGAGGATATAAGATGAACATCAACAAAAGCAAAACGAGGATAATGGAATGTAGTCGAATTAAGTCGGGTGATGTTGAGGGTATTAGATTAGGAAATGAGACACTTAAAGTAGTAAAGGAGTTTTGCTATTTGGGGAGCAAAATAACTGATGATGGTCGAAGTAGAGAGGATATAAAATGTAGACTGACAATGGTAAGGAAAGCGTTTCTGAAGAAGAGAAATTTGTTAACATCGAGTATAGATTTAAGTGTCAGGAAGTCGTTTCTGAAAGTATTTGTATGAAGTGTAGCCATATATGGAAGTGAAACATGAACGATAAATAGTTTGGACAAGTAGAGAATAGATGCTTTCGAAATGTGGTGCTACAGAGGAATGCTGAAGATTAGATGGGTAGATTACATAACTAATGAGGAGGTATTGAACAGAATTGGGAAGAAGAGGAGTTTGTGGCACAACTTGGCAAGAAGAAGGGATCGGTTGGTAGGACATGTTCCGAGGCATCAAGGGATCACCAGTTTAGTATTGGAGGGCAGCGTGGAGGGTAAAAACCGTAGAGGGAGACCAAGAGATGAATACACTAAACAGATACAGAAGGATGTAGGTTGTAGTAGGTACTGGGAGATGAAGAAGCTTGCACAGGATAGAGTAGCATTGAGAGCTGCATCAAACCAGTCTCAGGACTGAAGACCACCACCACCACAACAACAACAACAACAACAACGCATGCGGTAGCCTCTCGTGTTGCCTTTTATCGCTGTCAAAAACAACTGAATCAATCTTATCGCGCTTGGGCTGCTGAACTTCACGGCCTCAGCAGAAAGTGTCAATTTGTTACTGAAGTTCACAAAGAATCCTACGCCGATTCCATGGTACGGGATGCTATTATTCGGTTGGCGCCCGACAAAGAATTTAGGCAACGTGCCCTTCAGTTGGCAAATCTGACTCCTATCCATCGCGCAGTTGTTTGAAATTTCTCGCGCCGCTGGAGAGCAAATAGAGGCGTCGGGTGAGGTCGGGGAAATACAACCTCTGTGCGCTGTTGACGACGCTTGCGGCGTGTCCCCGCCGGCCGATGTGGCCGCAATACACTCCCAAGCGCAGCCTCGATCTAACCGTAAACAAACCTCTAAGAAACTGCAGCAAAACCCCCGTCAACTTCCTTCAGCTCCACGGTGTTTTACGAAACATTCACGGGAGGATTGTCCCCAACATTGGGCCATGTGTCACAATTGCAAAAAGAAGGGTCATGTGTCATCCGTTTGCAAATCCGACCGCATACCTAATGTTCATGACCGTGACACTGATTCTGCTTCTGTGTTGTCTGTCAATGGTACTTCTTCCCTTTCAGGGAAGTTATTCCTCACTGTCCAAATCCTTGGTCGGGATGTTCGCATGCAGGTGGATACTGGTTCTGCTGCCACTATTATCAATTCTCAGACGTATCTTCAGTTGGGTTCTCCAATCCTATCACCTGTCACTCGGCAATTACGGATGTACAATAAACAGGAGATTTCTCTCGTGGGACAATTTAATGCTGAGGTATCTTACAAATCCGTCGTTCGCACTGTTACCATATTTGTGGTCGACCATAGTAACGCAAAAAATCTTTTTGGTTTTGATGCCTTTCGCATTTTTGGGTTCTTCATAGATGACTCTGTCAATATCATCTCTGATGCCATTCCTTATGCTCAATTGGATTCCTTGTCAACGACATTTTCATCCCATTTTTCTCCTGGGTTAGGCCGTGCAAACGACTTTGAAGCTCATATCACGCTCAAACCCACCACTTGGCCTAAGTTTTTTCGGGCTCGGCCCATTCCTGTGGCCCTTCGTGATCAGGTCAAACGGGAGCTGGATCGTCTCACTGCTTCAGGGGTCTTGCTTCCTGTCACTTCAAGTGAGTGGTCCTCTCCTGTCGTTGTCGTTGCTAAGCCCAATGGTGATATTCGTCTCTGTGGCGATTTCAAAACCACTGTAAATGCTCAATGCCTCATCGACACTTACCCTATGCCCCGACCTGAAGAATTGTTCACTAAACTTTCTGGAGGCCAGTATTTTTCTAAAATTGACCTGTCAGAAGCTTATCATCAACTTCCTTTCGACACTGCTTCCCGGCAGTTTCTAGTCCTTAACACGCCTTTCAGCCTCTATCAATACCAATGATTGCCATTCGGGGTTGCCAGTGCTCCTGCTCCCTTTCAGCGATTCTTGGAACAATTATTGCTCCCTGTCCCTGGGTGTATCAATTACATGGACGACATTGTTGTCACTGGTTCCACCACTGAAGAACATCTTCAGAATCTCCGCACACTTTTTCATGTCTTACAGACTGCCAGTCTTAAGTGTAATTTTCAGAAATCACAATTTTTTCAGGCATCTATCACGTACTTGGGGTTCCAACTCTCTCGGGATGGTATTCGTCTGCGTCAGCAAACTGTCGCTGCGATCGATGCCCTTCCTCGCCCTACATCTGTTAAGGAACTGCAGGCCTTCTTGGGGAAAATAGCATACTATTACAGGTTTTTACCATCTTTGGCTTCGGTGGCTCAACCGTTGCATCGCCTGTTGCATAAAAATGTGCCCTTTCACTGGTCCGTGTCATGCGATGAGGCTTTCCAGAAATTGAAGACTATGCTGAAACAGGCCCCGTGCCTGGCTACTTATCGACCTGGCCAACATCTCGTTCTTGCCATGGACACCTCTTAATATGGGGTTGGTGCAGTCCTTGCACACCGTTTTTCTGACGGTTCTGAACAACACATTGCTTATGCCTCCAAAACACTCAAGGATGCCCAACGAAAATATTCTCAAATTGAAAAAGAAGCTTTGGCCATTATTTATGCTCTTCACAAGTTTGGTGTTTTTCTTTATGGATCCAAATTTCATCTTGTTACGGACCACAAACCACTTGTTTCCTTGTTTCATCCATCAACGTCGCTTCCCGACAAGGCTGCACACTGCCTCCAGCGTTGGGCTCTTTACTTGTCTTGTTTCAATTATGAGGTTCATTTCTGGCTGACAACTCACCATGCGAATGCTGATGTACTGTCTCGCCTTCCCATGGGTCCTGATCTTGCATTCCATAGGGATGAACTTTTGTTTCCACCTGGATGTTGCCAAGCAGCGGGTTGTGGACGGGTTCCCCATCACCGAGGACTGGCTGGTGGCTGCTACGGGTTCTGATCCTACCCTTTCCCAGGTTTTACGCTGTATTCAGAAGGGTTGGCAAGATCGTCCGTCCGCTAAGACTTCTGATCCGTTGCGGAACTACTTTGCTTTGTGTTACCGCCTCACGGCTAGGGATGGTGTTATCCACCGTTGCACCGAAAATGCTTCGCCACGTGTTGTGGTACCTGCATCTTTGCATGCTTCGGTCTTGCGCCTCCTTCACCAAGGGCACTGGGGTGTCTCTCGCACAAAATCTCTGGCGCGCTGTCATGTGTACTGGCTCTGAAATCGCACACATGGTCGCTGCCTGCGGCCCTTGTGCGTCACAGGCCGCCACCCCAAAGTCATCTTTGTCACCGTGGCCTTCGCCTGAGAAGCCCTGTGAGCATATTCATGCTGACTTCGTGGGACCTTTTTTAGGTACTTATTGGCTTCTCGTTATTGACGCCTACTCTAACTTTCCTTTCATTGTCCGTTGCACGTCGCCTACCACCGCGGCAACATCCAATGCTCTAGCTTGCATTTTCTCTTTGGAAGGCCTTCCCTCTACTCTTGTTACTGATAATGGTCCGCAATTTGCCTCTTCCGAATTTGCGGATTTTTGTGGCCGTCACGGCGTCATGCGTGTCACAGCCCCTCTGTTCCATCCACAGCCAAACGGTGAGGCTGAACGACTGGTCCGCATCTTTAAGGCTCAGATGAGGAAACTCCTGACTTCTTCTGCTGCTGATGATGATGATGCGCTTCTCCAATTTCTGGCTTCTTACCGTTTCACCCCCATGAGCGACCACAGACCGGCAGAGCTCTTACATGGGCGACAGCCCCGCACGCTACTTCATCTTCTGCGGCCTTCCACCTCACGGCCGCGGGTGCCTTCGCTTGGCCGGTTCACCGCCGGCGACCTTGTATGGGTACGCGGATATGGCAAGCAGCCAAAATGGAGTCCTGCCCGCATCTTACATCACCGTGGCCGACGCCTGTATGAAATCCAGATGGACATAGGTGTTGCAGTGCGTCATTTGGACCAGCTTCGGCCTCGTGTGCCGGCAACACCTGTTCCGAACACCGCTACAACACATTCGACTCTACCTGACGCTCGGGATCTTGGCACCTCTCATTACTCACAACGCATCCCTGTCACCATCATATCGGTGCCAGCACAAGAATGGACGCTACCAGGAGACGTGCCCATGCAGGAACCGGATGATCATCATCTGTCGGAACAACTCTACTTGCCTACTTCTCCTATGGCCACCGACACATCGCCCATGTCTCCTGTTATAACAACCAGACTTGCCGCAATGGGTAGATTGGTGCATGGGGCCCCAGCAGATTTGACCCTTACGTCTCCTGTCATCTTGACCCATTATCATCGGGGACACTTCCGTCCATACGGGAAGCCTCCTCCTCGAGACTTTACAGCCAGTCAAACACCTATGGACGTTAGCAATCTACAGGCCACCTCCATCAAGACCATTTCAAAAAATTCAAAGGGGGGAAAAATGTTGTGACTCGCCGATCTTTCAAAGTGCCGCCGCGCAGTTACGCGCATCCGCTGTCTACCACCCACGCAGCAGTCGCGCCACCTAAGCGGCCAGCCAGCCAGCGGCCACTAGACTTGGACTCAGTGGTGATTTGAATGTTACTGTGTACACATGTCTTACTTTGTCTACTTGCTCTGCGCCTTACATGTGTTGTGTCATTTTTGAAATATATGTATTCAACTTGATGTTATAACAGTTACAAGAAAAATGTGCTGCTTTTGCAGATGAAAATGCGAAGAGTTCATTATGAGAAGAGAAATTAGGGAAATGTTTATTCAGAAGCAGATGATTAATGACGATTTATATATGCTGCATTTTGAGTTGGCAACGCTTGTAACTCCTTTAATGTTTGATCTTTTGTTTGTTGTTGTAGGGAAACAATGAATAAAATAGTGAATGAAACAAGGCTAAGGCATGATAACAAAAAATTCTGAGATTAGTAGGTCAGTTTGCTGATGTTAGTGCACACAGTGAACCAAAAGTTGGTTTTTACCCTAGGGTGCTAAATCTGACAAACATCTGCTGGTCAGGCCAACGTTGATGACACAGGAGGACCCTTCAGCAAAGTTACTAGAAAATGCCTGAATTTTTCAAAAGAAACACTTCCTGTACAATCACCAATATTCAGTCAGGGACAGTTATGAATTATCGAGTACATTCATGATATAACGGAAACTGCAGATCTGAAATTTGTGTCTTTGGGCATAGTAGACTTGCATATTAACATATTGTTGGGCAGAACTTTCGAAATTATTAGGAACAAAACAGGCTAGCTTGGAATGAGATTTATGAGACTATGATCTGCTGTTTTTAAATTTGTGTGGTAAGTTCCATTTCTGACCAGCTAGCCGATATTTTTATTAATTACCTTGAAAACAAGTTTTTTTTCTTGAAAATCTCAGATTGGCAGAAAAGGTAACTGAATGTTTTAGATATATAGACGACACACTTTTGTTGATAAAATGCAACAATGACAACAACAATACATCTTTCGCAAAGTTTAATGGTTTACATGACATAACCAAACTTACATGTGATGTGGAAACTAATATATTTTATATTTGGAGTGAAAATGGGAAACATGCCTTTGGTATTTTCCAGAAAAACACTTGTAATAATAGTTTTGTAGACTTTCATTTAAACACCACCCGAGTCAGCATAGAAATGGGTTTTTAACTTTGCTATTAACTGTCTACATAAGCTCCCATTATCACAGGCTGAGTGTAAAGCAGTAAGATATTATCTAGGATATTGCAAAAGTGAATATTATCCACATTATCATGTGAGTAATATTTAGACACATCAAAAAAAGTTTTGCATCGCCTCGGTTCCAAGAGTTCCAGAACCTGTAGAGAAAATTGGAATAGAGATCAACATAAACATAATTTCTGCCCTTTTTATTGCTCATGGAAACCACATGTTGCATGTTGTACCACCACCAGACAGTGAGACCTCCAGAGGTGGTGGTCCAGATTGCTGTACACACTGGCACCTATAATACCCAGTAGCATGTCCTCTTGCATTTATTTTTGCCTGTATTCGTCGTGGCATACTATCCACAAGTTCATCAAGGCATTGTTGGTCGAGATTGTCCCACTCCTCAATGGCAATTTGGCATAGATCCCTCAGGGTGGTAGGTGAGTCACATCGTCCATAAAAAGCCCTTTTCAATCCATCCCAGGCACGTTCAATAGGGTTCATCTCTGGAAAACATGCTGGCCACTCTAATCAAGCAATGTCGTTATCCTGAAAGAAGTCATTCACAAGATGTGCACAATGGGGGTGCGAGGTCAAGGGAAATGACCGATTACAATTTTCGTAGTTTTATATGTAGGTATTGGTGTTTTAGATTAAATTAGATTAATACGACACTTCGTAATGATGTGGAATGTGTCAGGTTAATAAAAGATATCTGTACAAGATATTACATGACACAAAATATTGCATGACACTAATGTTTAAGTTTTTTTTTTGTTTTTTCCCCCTTAATTTATATCTAAAAATTCAGCCAATGAGTAGAAGGAGTTGTCATCTAGAAATTCTTTTAATTTATTTTTAAATGTTAGTTGGCTATCTGCCAGGGTTTTGATGCAGTTTGTAGGTGACCAAAGACTTTTGTGGCAGCATAATTTACCCCTTTCTGTGCCAAAGTCAGATTTAACCCTGCATAGTGAAGATCATCCTTTCTCCTGTTGTTATAGCTATGCACACTGCTATTACTTTTGAACTGGGCTGGATTATTAACAACAAATTTCATCAGTGAATATATATACTGTGAGGATCCCTAGATCCTTAAATAGATGTCTGCAGAAGACCGTGGGTGGGCTCCAGCAATTATTCTGATTACACGTTTTTGAGCAATGAATACTTTTCTACTCAACCATGAATTACCCCAGAATATGATGCCATACGAAAGCAGTGAATGAAAGTAGGCATAGTAAGCTAATTTACTGAGATTCTTATCACCAAAATTTGCAATAACCCTAACAGCATACATAGCTGAACTCAGACGTTTCAGCAGACCATCAATGTGTTGCTTCCAGTTTAACCTCTCATCAATGGACACGTCTAAAATTTTTGAAAAGTCTACCTTAGCTACAGACTTCTGTTCAAAGTCTATATTTCTTACTGGAGTTGTGCCATTTACTGTACAGAACTGTATATGCTGTGTTTTATCAAAATTTAAAGAGAGTCCGTTTGCTGAGAACCACTGAATAATTTTGTAAAAAACATCCTTTACAATTACATCACTTAGTTCTTGGTTTTTGGATGTTATTACTATACTTGTATCATCAGCAAAAAGAACTAACTTTGCATCTTCATCAATGTGGAATGGTAAGTCATTAATGTATATCAAGAACAGTAAAGAACCTAAGACAGAACCCTGTGGGACCCCGTACTTGATAGCTCCCCAGTTTAAGGAATCAGCTGTTGTTTTAACATTAAAAGAACCACTTATTTCAACTTTCTGTATTCTTCCAGTTAAGTATGAATTAAACCATTTGTGCACTGCCCCCCTCAAACCATAATGATTTAGCTTATCTAAAAGAATTCCATGAATTACACAATCAAAGGCCTTTGAGAGATCACAAAAAATACCAATGGGTGATGTCCGGTTATTCAGAGCATTTAATATTTGATCAGTGAAAGTGTATATAGCATTTTCTGTTGAAAAGCCTTTCTGAAAACCAAACTGACATTTTGTTAGTACTTTATTTTTACAAACATTGGAGGCTACTCTTGAATACATTACTTTCTCAAAAAATTTTGACAGAGCTGTCAGAAGAGAGATTGGACGGTAGTTGTTGACATCTGACGTATCCCCCTTTTTATGCAATGGTTTTACAATGGCATATTTCAGTCTATCGGGGAAAACACCCTGCTCCAAAGAGCTATTACATACGTGGCTGAGAATCCTACTTATCTGTGGGGAACAAGCTTTAAGTACCTTGCTGGAAATGCCATCAATTCCATAAGAGCTTTTACTTTTCAGTGAGTTTATTATTTTACTGATTTCAGAGGGAGAGGTTGGTGGAATTACAGTTGTTTCAAACTGCGCAGGTATGGCCTCTTCTATTAGTAGCCTTGCCTCTTCTAGTGAAGATCTAGATCCTATTTTCTCCACAACATTTAAAAAATGATTATTGAAAATATTTTCAATTTCTGATTGTTTGTTAGTACACTTGTCGTTCAGTTTTATGGCACTAAAGTCTTCCTGTGCTCTTGGTCAAGGGAAATGTCCGATTCCAATTTCCGTAGTTTTTGCTGTAGCTGTTGGTACTGTCAGTTTCGGTTGACCTATATAGGTCAAAGGAAGTGTCCGATTCCTATAGATTCTTGTAATTACTTTTTTGTTTGTCTTTTTGTGTGTTTTGGGATCATGGCGTGTATTTTTACTGTTATATGTAGCTTGTTTCCAAAAAACCCCAATTTCCCGCAGTTGTCCCATTAGTTTGATTGTATTTTAAGAGGAAGATGTTATTGTCTTATTTATACGTAATTTCATGTTAGTTGCCATGTGTATGTAGTGACATCATAGGTGACATATTGGAGGTGCTTAGAATAGCCATTTCCGCCATACTGATGACGTCATGGGTCAAAGCAGACGGGTGGAATCAGACACTTCCGTAATCCCACCCTTCCTGGCACAAAGTGACAATGCGGACACGATCAGTATTGACAGTCTAGGCATGGTTGAACTACAGACAACACGAGACATGTACCTCCTTCCTGGTGGAATGACTGGAACTGATCGGCTGTGCGACCCCCCTCTGTCTAATAGGTGCTGCTCATGCATGGTTGTTTACATCTTTGGGCAGGATTAACGGTATCTCTGAACAGTCAAAGGGACTGTGTCTGTGATACAATATCCACAGGCAACACCTATCTTCAGAAGTTCTGGGAACCAGGGTGACGCAAAACTTTTTTTGATGTATGTATAACAAAACTGAAGTTAAAAGTCAACAAGGAGTTACACCTGTTGTGAGCAGAAAAGTAAAAGACAGCAACAGCAAATATATTTGTTTAACATACTATGGTACAATTAGTATGAAAATGCCATCAGTTTTTAAAAAGCATAAAACTACAGTCTCATTTCTGACCACAAATAACCTTGGTTGAAGCTTAACTAGTAGCATTGACAAAAGAAGTATTTGTCATGAGTCAGTTGTTTATAAATTAGAATGTGCAGACTGTGATGCCTGGTTATGTGGATAAACTGGAAAATGACTTGAAGCGAGATTTAGTGAACATGACACATTGGGAAGAAAGGCTGTAGTACAAAATCTAATTTTTCTGCCTACCTGACTGCTTGTGGACACAGTGTCCCAAATTTGACATCACATTTGATGTTGCTACTTAGCTGTGAGACGAGCAGATTTTTAGATCTCCAAGACAAGATTGAAATTTTTTGTCACCTGAGGTCTTCTGCAAAATTAGCTCAGTTTCATTGTAACCACTGACATCATCAGAGACAATAATGTTACTAACATCAATTCAGGACATTACACATTTCACAGAATTCTCAACAAACATTTTATACCAAGTTTTATTGTATGTCGTGTCATTCAACACCCATAACTCCAAGTTCATTATGATCTTATTACGTGGAGTGCAAGATGTTGTAAAATAAAATAAAAGATAATAATTGTGATCCGATTATACCAAGGTTTTGGGTTACTGGAAGCATATAATTCCACCCGTCTGTTTTGATCCGTGACATATTGGGGGTGGTGTCTGCGACATCACTATGGCGCATTGTTTTTGAGTTGGTTGGGTTTGTACTTATTGTGTTGTTGTACGTGATGGTGCCCTCTGGTGGTAGATGTGGCTGTGCTGAGTTCCACATGTGGTATTGGGTTCATCTGAATTTTGATTGTCATCGTGCTAACATGGTTTTGAGTTTAGGTCGTTGGTGGCATAATGTGGGTGCATCTTTGTGCGCATGTGTGTGCATGCCCGCATGCGTGCGTGTGGTGGCCAACCCATGTGGTATTGCTGGAAGCTTTTATCGGTAAGTAATTTTTGCTTTGCTTTTATTCTATAGTGATTTTGATGTTTCGACTGTTGTGTATTTATGGTAGGTCAGTTGTGTTTTAATTAATGTTGTGGATATTGGGTATTTGGGGTTTTGAGTTTTCAGGGTTTTTTGTTCTACTTTTCAGAGGTGTAGGTGTTGATGTTTTTGGTATTGATAGCTGCACTTGAGCTATATGGTCAAGGGAAATGTCCGATTCCACCTTCCAAAGATGTGGGTATTGTTTCTTATTGGGATCAAGAGCTGCAGTTGACCTGTACAGGTCAGGGGAAATGTCCAATTCCTGGGGTTTTGTTGGTTAAGCAGAATGTTGTAATTTAAATTTTTTTATGTTATTTGATTTATAATAGTGCTGTGTAAAGATGTCATAGTCGCCATATTGTATACGCTGTAACTAGCCATATTGATGGTGTCATGGATCAAAACAGAGGGTAGAATTGAATATTTCTGTAATGTCAAGCTTTCAATCATGGTTAAGAATTTTTTTGAAAAAAGTTTTAACATTAATTTTAATTCACATTTGTCGCATCAAGTTCACTGCATTGTTCCAGTAAGTCATTGCCAGTGATTACCTTACTTTGTAATTTATTTTATGCAAAATTCTTGTTATACAATAAACGCTATCAGTCTACTTTAATTTTATATACAAAATTTGTTTGAACAACTTAATCATAGCTAACACTTGGTTTAAGAATCACGATAGAAGATTGTATACATGGAAGAAACCTGGAGATACTAAAAGGTATCAGATAGATTATATAATGGTAAGACAGAGATTTAGGAACCAGGTTTTAAATTGTAAGACATTTCCAGGGGCAGATGTGGACTCTGACCACAATCTATTGGTTATGACGTGTAGATTAAAACTGAAGAAACTGCAAAAAGGTGGGAATTTAAGGGGATGGGACCTGGATAAACTGAAAGAACCAGAGGTTGTACAGAGTTTCAGGGAGAGCATAAGGGACCAATTGACAGGCATGGGGGAAAGAAATACAGTAGAAGAAGAATGGGTAGCATTGAGGGATGAAGTAGTGAAGGCAGCAGAGGATCAAGTAGGTAAAAAGACGAGGGCTAGTAGAAATCCTTGGGTAACAGAAGAAATATTGAACTTAATTGATGAAAGGAGAAAATATAAAAATGCAGTAAATGAAGCAGGTAAAAAGGAATACAAACGTCTCAAAAATGAGATCGACAGGAAGTGCAAAATGGCTAAGCAGGGATGGCTAGAGGATAAATGCAAGGATGTAGAGGCTTATCTCAATAGGGGTAAGATAGATACTGCCTACAGGAAAATTAAAGAGACCTTTGGAGATAAGAGAACCACTTGTATGAACATCAAGAGCTCAGATGGAAACCCAGTTCTAAGCAAAGAAGGGAAGGCAGAAAGGTGGAAGGAGTATATAGAGGGTCTATACAAGGGCGATGTACTTGAGGACAATATTATGGAAATGGAAGAGGATGTAGATGAAGATGAAATGGGAGATACGATACTGTGTGAAGAGTTTGACAGAGCACTGAAAGACCTGAGTCGAAACAAGGCCCCTGGAGTAGACAACATTCCATTGGAACTACTGACGGCCTTGGGAGAGCCAGTCCTGACAAAACTCTACCATCTGGTGAGCAAGATATATGAAACAGGCAAAATACCCTCAGACTTCAAGAAGAATATAATAATTCCAATCCCAAAGAAAGCAGGTGTTGACAGATGTGAAAATTACCGAACAATCAGTTTAATAAGCCACAGCTGCAAAATACTAACACGAATTCTTTACAGACGAATGGAAAAACTAGTAGAAGCCGACCTCGGGGAAGATCAGTTTGGATTCCGTAGAAATACTGGAACACGTGAGGCAATACTGACCTTACGACTTATCTTAGAAGAAAGATTAAGGAAAGGCAAACCTACGTTTCTAGCATTTGTAGACTTAGAGAAAGCTTTTGACAATGTTGACTGGAATACTCTCTTTCAAATTCTAAAGGTGGCAGGGGTAAAATACAGGGAGCGAAAGGTTATTTACAATTTGTACAGAAACCAGATGGCAGTTATGAGAGTCAAGGGACATGAAAGGGAAGCAGTGGTTGGGAAGGGAGTAAGACAGGGTTGTAGCCTCTCCCCGATGTTATTCAATCTGTATATTGAGCAAGCAGTAAAGGAAACAAAAGAAAAATTCGGAGTAGGTATTAAAATCCATGGAGAAGAAATAAAATCTTTGAGGTTCGCCGATGACATTGTAATTCTGTCAGAGACAGCAAAGGACTTGGAAGAGCAGTTGAACGGAATGGACAGTGTCTTGAAAGGAGGATATAAGATGAACATCAACAAAAGCAAAACGAGGATAATGGAATGTAGTCGAATTAAGTCGGGTGATGTTGAGGGTATTAGATTAGGAAATGAGACACTTAAAGTAGTAAAGGAGTTTTGCTATTTGGGGAGCAAAATAACTGATGATGGTCGAAGTACAGAGGATATAAAATGTAGACTGGCAATGGCAAGGAAAGCCTTTCTGAAGAAGAGAAATTTGTTAACATCGAGTATAGATTTAAGTGTCAGGAAGTCATTTCTGAAAGTATTTGTATGGAGTGTAGCCATGTATGGAAGCGAAACATGGACGATAAATAGTTTGGACAAGAAGAGAATAGAAGCTTTCGAAATGTGGTGCTACAGAAGAATGCTGAAGATTAGATGGGTAGATCACGTAACTAATGAGGAAGTATTGAATAGGATTGGGGAGACGAGAAGATTGTGGCACAACTTGACCAGAAGAAGGGATCGGTTGGTAGGACATGTTCTGAGGCATCAAGGGATCACCAATTTAGTATTGGAGGGTAGCGTGGAGGGTAAAAATCGTAGGGGGAGACCAGGAGATGAATACACTAAGCAGATTCAGAAGGATGTAGGATGCAGTAGGTACTGGGTGATGAAGAAGCTTGCACAGGATAGAGTAGCATGGAGAGCTGCATCAAACCAGTCTCAGGACTGAAGACCACAACAACAACAACATGGTTATATACGTCATTGGATAGAGAAAGTTGTTCATCCTATATAATGTGCATCTTGGCTGATTGTACAGCTCTGTAAGCAGCTGACTCAGTTTGAACTAAGCTATATACATGCTGAGGTGATGTAACAACATGTGCAGTTAGAAGCTTTTTTAGCCTACGTGACTCACTTGAAATGGTATGTTCCTTATTATAAAGTCCCTGTTCTGTATTACTGTGATACCAATCCTCTTTTATGTCATTCAATGTCCAGTTCCTTTTTAATTCTTATATTTTACCACTAATGATAGCTATTCTATAGCTGATATCTAGATCTGCAATGAAGTACTGCTTGAGTTGAGATTGACTGCTGATTTCCTTCCTGTTTTGCATTATATGGTTTATAGGATGAATCCTACAAGCAAACATTAGTGTTTTCAGCAAAGCTCTCAACACCCTCAGCATCTTTCTGTGATTCTCTTGTATAATCAGAGTTTGCATAGTCTTTCATAGAAGCTGAATTTCTCATTCGGCCTATACACTGCATTCACGTTATATGGTGGAAGTTTAATGAAACTAACGCTGTACAGAAATCTGACACCAGTATTTGGAATTTTCCGAAAACGTATAAATGATTGTCTACGCAGGAAAAGCTATAATTGCTTGTATTTTATTCAGGAAAATTAAACCGTGCTGCCAAAAGTTGTGGCACAATAAGCTGCCACACTTTATCTAAGATAATGTATATGAACAATGACAAACGTCCTTCAAAAAAACGATGAACTTCAAACTGGTTGTAGTTTTATTATCGAAGCAATTAGCTGGGCTACAACTCTCTTAACTGAATCTTATCTATAATTAGTCTTAAGATAGCTTGTACAGATATGGGGCAAGCAACATTACAGAACATACTGAAGAAAGACAAAATGTTCCCGAGCAGAATTTAAGCTTAAACTAATGATATTCCCATTAAATCGCGGTGTAAATTCTATACAATAATGTGGCAAAAATATTACATTTTCGCTAATAATGTGTACGTTCGTCATCTGATAATGCAGGACCAACTATCCTCGAAACTTATCAGTTTACGCTTATCGGGGAATCACAGCCCTGTGATATTCACACATGTCGGTATTTGTCGTAATAGTGACGTTAACGTACATACACTCATTTTTTGGTACCGGGTGTAAACTTGTTGACATTTCTTTGTGTCTTTTCGCTCTGCAGCAAGCGGAATGCAGGGTGGGAAACAAAGTACCAGCGTCGTTTCCTCCCGTCATACTAAGGCACTTTATGGTAAGAACTTCACACTTTCAAGCGAATTGTTCGTTCATTACCTTGCTTATGATTCGTGCCTGAGAACAATTTTACAAACTGAGCTAAATGTAAATTAATTTATCACATTTCAATGACTGATTTTTTCTCATCTTCGAAACACAGCTTCAGATCACCAAATTTGATTAAATATCGTTAATTCTGCAGAACTCTCAATTAACACGATCCAAAAACACCTATGTTTATTTTCGTCCCGCCAAAGACATTGCTTCACACACAGACACACACACTGCTGCAACGGTTGCCCCACCAATCGCTAAAAACGACGTTCTCGATCACCGTTATTGTATCTAGCTATCTACATCTGTACTACATATACAATAAATATCCGCGATTTGTATGGCACGGTGCATTTCTATTCTCTTCAGGGTGGAATGTGAAAAAAAAAAACCTGAATAATTTGCGAGCTGGATTCTCGATCCTCGGCAAGTGGTATGTACAGTGGGGATTGCAAATTAACACGAGATCCGCGGCAAACAGGCCTGTAAAGTGCGAGCTGCACATTATCCCGAGATGCCCAACACCAGGTCAAACTAAATTTCTTCCATTTACACTGTCCGTGTTCTTAAATAGGTAGTATTTTCTGTTAAATCTTACCATGCTACAGGGGTACTGATATAGCTATATGTATCAGAACTCTCGGAGTCCCTGATACTGAGCAGGATTATCTTGCCTTCAGTACTGTTGCACAATACAGTTATTATATACAGTGGTGTAGCGTGGGAGCCCAAGGCTCTGATGCGGTGGGGGTGGGAGGCACTTAGCCGTCAAGCTGCAACTCTTTTTTTTTTCCGCTATCGGAGTGCTACCACCTTTGGCGGCTGGACTGGGCTTCCAAGATTGTAAGCTTAATGGTTCAAGTTTCTCTTTCTTTGTTAACTTTTGCAGGAAAGCGGCGTCTAAGGCCTCACTGCATCCATTTTGGTGTGAAAGTTTTGCCTCTTGATTGTGATTAACCTGTCTATCGTATGAATGTTCAATTCATTGTGCATAGTTTGTAATCTTGTCCACCTTGGGACTTTGAGTGTTAGGCAGAGACGTCTCTTTTGGATTAATTGAAGTTTCTTAATATTGGATCTGCTGACAGTGCCATAGGAGAAACAACCATACATCACTGGCGTAACATCACGTGATAGAGTCTAAGTTTAGTCTTGATAAGCATTTAAGTGCAACTAAGCATGGGATACAAGCCATGAATTGTTTGTATTAGCGTTTTTCTGTTATTTCTTGGACGTATGTCAACTTTTTGTCAAGTATGACACCCAGATATGTAGTTTGCTGAGTCCAGTCTATTTCTTGATCACTGATTGCCTGTTTTCTGTGTAGTAGTGCTCATCGACGAGTGAAGAGGACGGTTTTTAATCTCATTATCAGCTTCCCGGAACTGAAGAATGTCTAATTGATATTGAAGTCTGTTTATGACAGCATTTGGTTGTTTGCCGCTACAGATAGGTGCTACGTCATCTGCAAACTGCGCTAACAGTATGTTCTGTAGTTTTGTGAGATCATTCACATATATGGTGAACAGAACGGGCGAAAGTATAGAGCCTTGCGGAATTAATTCAGTGTGTGTGTTACTGTCCAATATTTCTCCATTGATTTAAAATAAAACCTTGTGTCTGTTAAAAAAATCTCTACGAATTTTATATAGCACTCCGATAGGTCTCTATTGAATTTCAATTTTGTGATTAGTTTATCTCTCCAAACTTTATCGAACGCTTTTCCTATATGAAGGAATATAGCAGTTGTGTACTTTGAGCTATTGTTATCATAAGCTAGGTATTCCGATATGCAGAGGAGCTGTATCTCTGCTGAAAGTTTCTGTTCATTTGTGAATTGTCCAGAGTATATGATATTGTCATCCAGTAATGGTAGTCGGACTCTTGACAGTAGTAGTCCTTCAAGGATTTCTACAAATGATGCTAATAACCTTACACCAAAGTGACAAGAGTCATGGGACAGTGATATGCACATATTCAGATGGCGGTAGTATCATGTACACAAAGTATTCAAGGGCAGTGCATTGATGGAGCTGTCATTTGCACTCAGGTGATTCATCTTAATACTTTCCAACGTGATTATGGCTGCAGAACAGAAATTAACAGCTTTGAATGCCAAATGGAGTTGAAGATAGATGCATGGGACATTCCATTTCTGAAATCTATAGAGAATTCCATATTCTGAGATCCACAGTGTCGAGAGTTTGTCGAAAATATCAGATTTCGGGCATTATCTCTTACCATGGAAATGCAGTGGCCAATGGCCTTCACTCAACGACGACTTTCGCAATTATAGACGGCTATGGATGCAGCATAGCTCATTATTCCTGCACGGGACTTCCAATGACTTGTTGAGTCCATGACGTGTTGAGTTGCTTCATGCTGGGTAAAAGAAGATCTGACATGATACTCCTTGGATCTTTGAGGTCTTTGGCTGGTTTGAGAAGTGGCATTTTCCATTTGGAGGGGAAATACTGATTAATTAGCCAGCTATTTTAAATCTAGTTAGCAATACTAGAGGCTTCTGTGATAGTTGTTTGACATAGCCATTAGTTACAACATCAAGTCCAGGTGATGAGTTGGTATTGGGGTTCTTGGTGATTTGTTTTAGGTTATGTGGTGTGGTCAGTTCTAGCTGGTGACTGCTTCTGGCGTTGAATATTTGGTTGGCTGATTCTACTGTTGTGTTGCCCTCAATTTGGTCATTTAGGAAATAGTTTAGATTAATAACATTTTATTTTTAGAACGTTGTGTTGTATAATTGCCCATTTCCATGGGGTCAGACATGTGTCTAATGTTGTTCAGTAGAGCCCTTTTTGGTTTTCCTGTGTTTTGCAAGATGCGGATAAGTTGCTATTCATCTCGTGATCTTAGTTGTAGGGTTGATGTTCGGTCTACCCACAGTTCAGAGTGCTTCATTTCTCTTCTGTAAGCTTGGTTATGGGTTTGTTGCTATTGTTTCTGGCTCTTTTTTAAAAACAAATATTTAAGGTCTTGGAGTGCAGGCGGAAATGCTTTTTAGTATGAATTCTCAAAAGCTGTTATTGCTGAAGCTTGCCTGGCTGCACTTTTGATTTTAGATTGTTTGGTCAGTAAGTTCCGTTGTGTTGATGTTTTCTGTTGATCTAATATTGTTATTTAGTCAACTTTGGAACTGACCCCAATCTTCTGGCCGGCCAGAGTGGCCGAGCAGTTAAAGGCGCTACAGTCTGCAACCGCATGACCGCTACGGTCGCAGGTTCGAATCCTGCCTCGGGCATGGATGTGTGTGATGTCCTTAGGTTAGTTAGATTTGTAGTTCTAAGTTCTAGGGGACTTATGACCACAGCAGATGAGTCCCATAGTGCTCAGAGCCATGTGAACCATTTGAACCCAATCTTCTGTTGTTTTTGTTCATGCTATTGGTGGATATACTGTTCGTGAAATGCGGCTGAGAAACGGGTTGTGATCTGATGTCAAATCATTGAGATATAGGCTGAGGTTCTTGATGATTGCTATATCCAACACATCTGGTCTGTGGTTCTGTGTTATGGGTATATATATATTAGTTCTTTTGGCCCAGTAGTTATTGCTTGGAGCCGTTCTTCAATGTTGTGAAGCTGCCTTCCTCTTGCATTCTCTTGACATGACTTCTATGGTATCTGCTTCACATTTAGACCTCCACAATGCAAGATTTTGTCGAACACTGAATAGCGTGATGAGATCAACGACTTAAAAAACAATTCCTGGTCGTAAGTAGGCGCTATCAACGTAATTTTCTCATTAGATGTTTCTGTCGTTCATGCTGCTGCTTGTAGGAACGTTAGCTGCAGAATGGTTTTACAATTGTGTGTGAGTGAGGGCCACAAAAACATTGCAGTACCTCCCCTCTGCTGTTAGTGCGATACCTGGTCATGTTTTTAATTTTGAATTACTGTGTTAGCCTTCAGTGTATTCCTAATATGAACATAACATCGATTCTACTGCATTCAATGAAATGTGTGACCTCTTGTTTCTTATTCTTTATGCCATTTGGATTGTGTATGCAAAATGTTAGACGTTTTTCCTGGTTGAGGCATATGATCCATTATTCGTCAGAGAAGATCATCACTGTACCATCTATCAAGACAACATTTTTTGAGAGTTGAATTGTTGATCTTTCTTGCCATGCCTGTTACTGTAGCTTTGAGACTGCTTCTTTTGAAGATGGAGACAATCTATCCCATTTTGGAGAGTGCATTTATAATTTTTGGTAATCCCAGGGCTTTTTCATATTGTTGGTTTTGTCTTTCTTAATTCCTTTTGTGTCTTATGACGTCGCTGAGTTTTATTCGCTATTGGGTTCTGTCCTGGTTTGAATTGTTTCGATTTCCAGTGAATGTTCATAGTGGTGGGAAGGCTTTTGTTTGGAACAGGAACGTTGTTGCTGGCCTGGGGTGGTTGTTTCGTCATTGTTCGTGGCAGTAGCAGGTATGATTTGATTGTTATATGACACTCCTCCTCAAGGAGATGGATGCTGATTTATTGCAATTTACATGTTTAGGTGGTTTGTTGTGAGGATGTGTGCACTTCTTAATATGGTGATTGTCTCCACATTTGACACTTCTAGTTGGCATTGTACAATAATTTGCTGTATGAAAGAACTTCTGACATTGTTAGCATTTGGTAGGACCATCCTTTGATTAGTAATCTTCTACGTTTACTTTTGTATTAAAGATGTGTTTTATATTGTATACTGTGTCATTCTGAGGTCGTCTCGGAAGTGTGACACAACATGTAGGTTGTGAATGAGCTTTTTTGTGTGCAGGTCTCGTCTCTTGAATTGATGCATGCGTGTGACATTGAATTTAAGACTTTAGTTCTTCATGAATTGCTCTTCCAGAATTTCCTCAAGTATTCATTTGATAACAAGTTTCTGTCCTGTATCTGCTGCTTATTGATGGGTATATTATGTATATAACAGTATCTTTGTCTCTTGAAAGAAGTAGAGTGCAGCTGTCTGATCATCTTGGTCAAACTGGTATTTAATTTCCTTACTTTTACATATTGCTTTCACAGACCCAGTTATTTTTCTGTCTGAGTGTGGCATTAAGTTCAAGGTAGTTTCCTTTGCAATTGATTGTTATTGGTGGCATTTTGACTTTTGTAGCTGGCTAGTCAGTGGCTGAAGTGGATGGTTCTGGTTGAGCTTCTGTGATTTGAAGTGGTTCAGGTTTATTTCCTGTTGGTACATCCATGGTTTTCTTGACCGCAGATGGTATTTCGAAGGATTGTTTCCATTTTCTGTTGCTTTTTTGTGGTTAACAGTTTGGAATGGCTGCTAAGTCTCTGTTTGGTCATCTTGATGCTGCATGTCTGTATAGTTTGTTTGGCATTCGTCTTCGTCTGAAGAGAAGTCCAGCTCTGATGGTATTAGAAGTTCTCGAAGTCTTCTTAAGATTACTGCCTCTTGTGCTTCCTGGCCTAGAGGAACATGGACTAGCCTCCTGCAGGGAGGGGGGGGGGGGGGGCTGGCTCCTTGTCATGTCCCACCAATCTCCAATAAATTTCCATTACAGCCATAATTATCTCTACCACTCCAGCCTGCTCACCAACCCATTTGTGCATTTTCTTGCCTCCCGCAGTAAATGCCAACGAGTGTCTCCCCATTGCTCTCAGAAAACAACGCTCAGCTTTTGAAGAGATCTTGCATTTAAAGACCATAGGCATATTATGTCAGTACTAAAAGTCAAAACTGGTAGTCGTAATGTTTATAATGCCCTTTGCGACATATATGAACCTTAATTTTGGAAACACTGTTTAGTTTAAAGAAATTGCACTCCTCCGTTTTTAGGCATCTGTTTATTTAGGTTGTGCTCTTTGTCTCCTTCCTTACTACAATGAAAACTGGGGCGTAATTTATTCCGGACAAGACAACAAAAAACTTTTGATTTCAGAGAAGTTTGCTCAAAGTTTGTACAGCATTAGGGGAATGGTTAAATAGCAACACCAATAATGCTTTTCAATTACGGTTATTTAAATTAGGTATTTCTAGTGCTACTGTTGTATCATAGGACGCTTACAACTAGTATAAAAATGCCAGATATTTGTAGAAATACGTCAAGAGTCTTAATTTTTTTAAATGTCTGACTGCTTATGTGAAAAATTGTTGTTTAAATATGTAATTAGCGACTGTAGCTTATAAATGATTCACAGAAGTGTTTATATTATTATAAATATTTGTAGGTACAAATTGTAAACTTTCTCTTTCACTTTCTCTCCACACATGACAACTCATGTATCGTGTGTACAATGAGATGGATGGCAATAAATGAAATGAACTGAAGTCATTCTTTTTATTATTAATAAATATATCATTGTTTGTATAAGTACAAATGTAACTTGCTAATAGGTGTCAATCAGAAACAAGTCAGTAAGGGTGCCAGTTATTTGCACCAAATTTGGAGACAACAGTATCGATTCCAGAGTTGTGTCTTGTTTGTTACATAGTATCTTTAGTTAAGGAATCTGGTCATTGTTTCTTCTGGTTAGAGGGGTTTATTTAATTAAGACATAATAAAACTGTCTGTCTCTTTGAATCAGACATATTAATAATAAACAGAGATAGTACATCGTTCTGATGAACACTAGACACAAGTATGAATACACATTTCATACCAATTCAAAAAGAAGTGTGCATCTCTAAAGAAAAGTTTGCAACACTTGGGCTTGATGACCCGCCTCTGTGGCTGATGTTGCTAATGCACACTTGTGTGGTGGTGCTCGAAATGGGGGTAAGCAAGTTCGAATCCTCAAGGTAGACAAAGATTTTATTCTCAGTATTTGGGTGGTGAGAGGAGGAGAGGTGATGGTATAAAATTAAAAAAAAAAATCACTGCCAGTATTTGGCTTGCAAGGGGGGAGAAGTGATGGCATAACATTATTTGTCACCAGAGTTTGTGCTAATGTCTCGGTTTCAATGCGAAACCTCTCTGCAGTGTCTCATGAACTGGGGACATGTGACACTGTAGATGGTGATCTATTGTCGGATTGGGGCATTAAGCCTGGCGGCCCCCGTGGTGCGGTTTACAAGGAGTAGACTATGTCACAGCACTGCGTTTCACCTTTTCCCTTCTCTCATTATCGTACAACACAACCACTGCACAACTCCACTCCACTCTGCACATAATACATACATGTAGTATTACAAGTTTGTAATGGAGCATGTTGTAAATAAATAAACAAAAGAACTTGTGTTTGATCCCCCACGTGTTGTAGTTTCATTTCTTTCCACGCATGGTGTGAGATGTAGCCACTGTTCAGCTTATGGCGCGAAAATGCGGGAATTTCATTGGTCATGCTGTGCTGGTGTAGTAGCTTTGAAAAATAATTGAGAAATAGGATGATGCCCCAGGAGAACCGACGCCTGTCATCGGGTGACTGCTTGTGAGAGGCTAGGATTGGCTCTCGAAGAAGGGGCGAATGTTAAGAGCAAAGACAGTAGGAACTAAGCACACTTCGTTCGCTGCTAGTGAGGGAATCACGTCGAAGTCCTCTCGCAGAATTCGGCGTGAGCGGTAGTCATTTCACTCTGCACAGGCATGATCCAACACAGTGGCCATCAACAGCAGCACTGGCAGATAACACAACGACGCTGTTAAAAATAATGGTAAGATCTGCAGTCGGCTTTGGTGTGGATTGGTCATAATGTATTCAATAAGCGATGAGTGTGTATGAGTAGGAGGAAGACGCCTTTCTGGCATGCGTAATTTTACGAACTCAAATTTTGGCAATCACTGTCGTCAGATCGCGGAAACGGATCAGTGTGCTAATAATGTAGTAACCTACCTATCGGTTCCTTGTCTTGAATCTCCGCCAGCGTTAGTTACTTGTAAGTGTTCCATTTTATTGTGATAATTTGTCAGTGAATTGGATGTTAAACATGTTCGTGTTATACTTCAGTGCAACTACTGCACTCATTTTGTGGGAGGATTTGTAAAAGACTACAGATCTTATGGTAACATTGACTTCCATTATGTACTTATCTCACCTGGTCACAAAATTAAATTACAGTGTCACTATTCCACCACCATTTTGAAGACTACAGGGTCATAATTTAGCGTTAATAAAAATCCTTGCTTAACAAATGACAGTTTACAGTCTTGATTGGGCATCTACATACTGATACAGGTTAAGTACTTAAAGCGTCGGTGGAGCGGTAGTACAGTGCCAATAACTCTTCAGAAGCACAATCTACCATGTGCAGTCGCAACACTCACTGGTGTGAAAACTGTTATCGTCTAACAGCTGGAATGATGCTGTTGCCCCTAGCGGCGAGGAAGCCATCCGTAAGGTTAATGTTTGTTTTTAATTATTTTCGTACTTCATTAACGAATTACTATATTTTCGTGTTCCGAGCATAAGTAAATTGTCGAGAGATGTGAATGATCGACTCTCATTGCTTCAGTGACATAAGCCAGAAGTTAATCATGAAAAAATACTTTCAAATCTGTGCATAATTGCAGTTTACTATGCTGGAAGGAAGAGATACAAACACATATTGCATGCATGATAACCATTTGCTTATGTTGCTGTCTGTTCATTCTTACACTTCGCTCGACTTTCTAATACAAAATTATTTTTATTGTAAATGTATTTACTTTTGCTTCAAAAGCGAATGTGTCGAAGGTTCTTGACGTTTTTGGTCCAGATGTAGCAACAGTAATTGTGGAATTTGTTTCTTCAGTGTTGGTAAACAGTTTTATTGCTTTTGAAGCTTTATTATCACGTTTGTATGGTTTTTCCTTCAGCTACAGTTGTGGTGGCGTATATGGTATGTTAACTAATGTCAGTACTGTATCCCATACAAATTTCCAACGTTCCACATTTACTACTTTGAATAGAGGTGTAGTGAACAATACTTCACGTTACTGACTAGTTACGTGAAGTCTTTCTGCAAAAGGCCTTCTGCTATTCACTAACCATTTTATGTTCTTAAAATAAAAGACATTCTTCAGTTCAGACGAAACCAACAATATGAAGAAACCCTGGGATTATCAAAAATTATAAATGCACTCTCCAAAATGGGATAGATTGTCTCCATCTTCAAAAGAAGCAATCTCAGAGGTACAGTAACAGGCATAGCAAGAAAGTTCAACAATTCAACTCTCAAAAAATGTCTTGATAGAGGGTACAGTGATGATCTTCTCTGATGGGTAATGGATCATATGCCTCCACCAGGAAAAACGTCTAACATTTTGCATATACAATCCAAATGGCATAAAGAATAAGAAACAAGATGTCACACATTTCATTGAATGCAATAGAATCGATGTTATGTTCATACTAGGAATACACTGAAGGCTAACCCACGAATTCAAAATTAAAAACATGACTGGCTATCGTACTAACAGCAGAGGGGAGGTACCACAGTATTTTTATGTGGTCCTCAATCACACACAATTGTAAAACCATTCTGCAGCTAACGTCCCTACAAGCAGAAGCAGGAACGACAGAAACATCTAATGAGAAAATTACGTTGGTAGCGCCTACTTACGACCAGGAATTGTTTTTTAAGTCGTTGATCTCATCACGCTATTCAATATTCGACAAAATCTTGCATTGTGGAGGTCTAAATGTGAAGCAGATATCATAGAAGTCATGTCAAGAGAATGCAAGAAGAAGGCAGCTTCACGACATTGAAGAACGGCTCCAAGCAATAACTACTGGACCAAAAGAACTAATATATATACCCATAACACAGCACCAAAGACCAGATGTGTTGGATATAGCAATCGTCAAGAACATCAGCCTATATCTCAATGATTTGACATCAGATCACAACCCGTTTCTCGGCCGCATTTCACGAACAGTATATCCACCAATAGCATGAACAACAGACGATTGGGGTCAGTTCCAAAGTTGACTAAATAACAATATTAGACAAACAGAAAACATCAACACAACGGAACTTACTGACCAAACAATCTAAAATCAAAAGTGCAGCCAGGCAAGCTTCTGCAATAACAGCTTTTGAGAATTCATACTAAAAAGCATTTCCGCCTGCACTCCAAGACCTTAAATATTTGTTTTTAAAAAAGAGCCAGAAACAATAGCAACAAACCCATAACCAAGCTTACAGAAGAGAAATGAAGCACTCTGAACTGTGGGTAGACCGAACATCAACCCTACAACTAAGATCACGAGATGAATAGCAACTTATCCGCATCTTGCAAAACACAGGGAAACCAAAAAGGGCTCTACTGAACAACATTAGACACATGTCTGACCCCATGGAAATGGGCAATTATACAACACAACGTTCTAAAAATAAAATATTATTAATCTAAACTATTTCCTAAATGACCAAATTGAGGGCAACACAACAGTAGAATCAGCCAACCAAATATTCAACGCCAGAAGCAGTCACCAGCTAGAACTGACCACACCACATAACCTAAAACAAATCACCAAGAACCCCAATACCAACTCATCACCTGGACTTGATGTTGTAACTAATGGCTATGTCAAACAACTATCACAGAAGCCTCTAGTATTGCTAACTAGATTTAAAATAGCTGGCTAATTAATCAGTATTTCCCCTCCAAATGGAAAATGCCACTTCTCAAACCAGCCAAAGACCTCAAAGATCCAAGGAGTATCATGTCAGATCTTCTTTTACCCAGCATGAAGCAACTCAATACGTCATGGACTCAACAAGTCATTGGAAGTCCCGTGCAGGAATAATGAGCTATGCTGCATCCATAGCCGTCTATAATTGCGAAAGTCGTCGTTGAGTGAAGGCCATTGGCCACTGCATTTCCATGGTAAGAGATAATGCCCGAAATCTGATATTTTCGACAAACTCTCGACACTGTGGATCTCAGAATATGGAATTCTCTATAGATTTCAGAAATGGAATGTTCCGTGCATCTATCTTCAACTCCATTTGGCATTCAAAGCTGTTAATTTCTGTTCTGCAGCCATAATCACGTTGGAAAGTATTAAGATGAATCACCTGAGTGCAAATGACAGCTCCATCAATGCACTGCCCTTGAATACTTTGTGTACATGATACTACCGCCATCTGAATATGTGCATATCACTGTCCCATGACTCTTGTCACTTCGGTGTAAGGTTATTAGCATCATTTGTAGAAATCCTTGAAGGACTACTACTGTCAAGAGTCCGACTACCATTACTGGATGTTAACATCATATACTCTGGACAATTCACAAATGAACAGAAAGTTTCAGCAGAGATACAGCTCCTCTGCATATCGGAATACCTAGCTTATGATAACAATAGCTCAAAGTACACAACTGCTATATTCCTTCATATAGACAAAGCGTTTGATAAAGTTTGGAGAGATAAACTAACCACAAAATTGAAAGCAATACAGACCTACCGGAGTGCTAGATAACAATCATAGAGATTTTTTTACAGACATAAGGTTTTATGTACAAATGAATGGAAAAATGGTGAACAGTAATACACAAACGGAATTAATTCCGCAAGGCTCTATACTTTCACCCATTCTGTTCACCATATATGTGAATGATCTCACAAAACAACAGAACATACTGTTAGCGCAGTTTGCAGATGGACGCAGTGCCTACTTGTAGCGGCAAACAACCAAACGCTGTCATAAACAGACTTCAATATCAATTAGACGTTCTTCAGTTCCGGGAAGCTGATAATAAGATTAAAAACCGTCGTCTTCACTCGCCGATGTAATACGATATGTTGGGTATTTCATGTGTTACATGTGCTATAGTAATTGTAATTTACAAACGCCCGTTTTCTATGTAAGTATTATGAGCAACACTAATAACTTCCTAAATTTGTCAAAAGTGTACGTCTGTTCGCGTTTATTTACTTTGAAATTTGGAATGGACGATTCTTTGAGCGAGGATTATACAGTTAAGGTGTATGAAGCACAAATGTCGACTACAGTTGATAACATAGCACAAAATACGTTTTCCGCGCCACCCAATGTACAAAAATAAACGCTACAGTATATCACACCACACGCAGACTAATTATACAAATACGAAAAGCACAATTAAATTTTACGTGAATCATTTGATACTAAGTTTTCGGTGCATATTTATCTGACACAGGTAATTTTACTCAGCTGTGGGCTTATACACTTAAATATAAGCGAATAAACGTGCAGCCTGCACGGATTTGCACTTAGTTGGATTAGTGACACCTTTTACATTAGCATGCCAAAGTTGATCACTTTACCGTCGGCATATCTCAAAAAATTGCCGTGAAGAATAGGGCACAACAAAGCACCTCCCCCACTTGGCGCGGGTGCTCGTATTAAAGCAGGAATACTATCACCAATTCTCTAAGTTACATTACACACCTTTCCTTGTCCAGATAATATGCGTAACTTGTCTTAAATCGTGTCAGGAAGACTATGTCTTCTGTGAAGCTTATCTGATAGGATACAAAATTTTGGTTTTTCTCCTTTCGAATGTGACCTCACGTAACTGAATGTAATTGGTGCAGTAATAAAAGGGCCGTATTTAAATTTGCTATGAATGTAAAGAGAATTGTTTGGTTGGCAGTAACTCAGTTTTGTAGCAAAAAAAAAAAAATAGAGACAAAAATACCTCACAGTTGTTCGTACTAACAATTTAGGGCAGGGGGACAGTGTTAACGATTGCCACCTTAAGACGAATTATGAACCTATAGCACAAAGGAAAAGCTTTTTCCCTGAAGCGAAAAGTAGTTTTTGTTTCTGGAATGTCAATGTGGATTCCATTGTAGTATTGCTCTTTAACCGACAAGGAGGTGCGTTCAGAATGGAATGCCAGATGTAGGTAAACTATTGTACTCCGAGTCCCTTAACTCATTTTCATTACGCTTAAATGACCAAACGTTTTATCTTCAATAGCACCAAATTAAGGAGAGAAGTAATTGATTGAGGCTTATACAGTTCCTTAGTTATTCTTTTAGTTGTTCATTTGCTCCGCCGTCTATTCCGTTGCGAGGAAACGTGCTGAAGCGACTATAACCGGCCTTAACGTTTGGATGATCAAGGTGCTGTGGTAATTCACGCAGTCTTACTCTTCCGCAGAGTACAGCATTTCATACTGAACTATTGTCTTTATTAGAAGTCATGTTAGAAACGTATACAGGTGCATCTATGTATTTGTATCGTGATTTTGCATGAGCCTATCGCACACGCGGTAACTCTCGCACAGAGTAAATTTTATTCAATCGAGCAGAATGTGCCGTGGGACATGCACTCAGGTATTTCAGCAACAAGGCATAACTTTTGCTCTGATAAAAGGTTAAAATCAAGTCAACTCTGCTTTACTGCAGTTGACTGGAAAGTGTCCTTGATATTACTGACATTAAGAAAATACGTAGGTTGGAATTTAAATAGTGGCAACACTGCTCTGAAGAGACAGTGCAATGCAATCTACTATTGTGGCTGATAGCACACGTTGTTGACATACCTACCTTACCTCCGAGCAAATGGACGCGCCCGTGCCACGTCACCGGTGTGCGCACAATCGAGGAAACACAGTCACTTGTGAGCGAGCGGTCCAACGTAACGGTGTCACTATGTTTTCGAATTAGGAATAACGGAGTTGGATTAAGATTGGATGTGCCAGAGGTCGTGCAGCACGACAGTATCATCAAGGTCTTGAAGAGGCGTGCGGGGAGTCGGCATTGCCGTACAGAACAGTGGCACGTTGGGTAAAAGCCTTCAACGAAGGTAGGTAATACAAAATTGTTAAGGCTTTCGTGGCCACTTGTTGACAAACTGCCTATTGGCTTCAGTCTCGGGTTCTTCGGCCGACGTTCATCTAATGATTTTTCTGACGTTTCGCCAGCACGAGTGGCTGGCATTGTCAAAGCTTCACCCTCCATTGCCGGTGGTGAACTGGAGCCGAGCTCGCGGCCGCAGACTATATGTACCTGGCGCGCCAACGTCCGAGGGCTTCTCCGCGTTCACCTAAGGTGTGGTACAGGTACGTCGATAATACTTCCGTGGTGTGGAGCCTTGGTGAAGAACAGCTCGGTGACTTCCTAAGACACTTGAACAGCCTCCATGCTAACATAACATTTACCATGGACGTAGAAAAGGACAAGAAACTGCCATTTCTAGATGTGCTGGTCACAAGGGACGGCGAAAACCTGGGACACAGCGTGTATCGAAAACCGAAATACACGGACCGATACCTGTACAAACTGTCAAACCACCACCCGAGCCAGAAAAGAGTCATGATTAGTACGCTGGTAACGAGAGCAGGACGAATATATGAGCCGCAACACCTCAAACGAGAAATGCAACACCTGGAAACTGTTCTGAGGAGCAATGGGTACTCCACAAATTACATTAGAAGTGTAACAGAGCCAAACACTCGGCGAAGTAAGGAACCAGAAAAAGAAATGTCGGGTACGGCCTTTCTGCCATACATTCCCAGAGTGACGGACAGAATCGGCCGTATATTGCGCAAACATGGCGATTTTCAAACCGATAAGGAGGATCAAAGAGTGTCTTAGATCGACGAAGGCGAAAAGAGACCCACTTGCAATGTCGGGAATATACCGTATACCATGCACATGCGGAAAAGTTTATGTCGGAATGACTGGACGATCAATTAACACCAGGATCAAAGAGCATAAGCGACATTGCAGGTTGGGGCAGGTGGAGAAATCGGCCGTGGCAGAGCACGCACTGAATGAGACCGAACACGTAATAAAATTTGCCGACACGAAGTTCTGGCTGTAGAGAAGCACTATCACACGCGCTTGTTCAGAGAAGCTGTAGAAATACGAAAACACGCGAACAGTTTCAACAAGAAAGAGGAAAGCCTTAAGGTAAACGGATCCTGGCTTCCCGCACTGCAGCGAACGACCGTCGCAGGTAGCAAGAGGAGAACCGCACCGGAAATGACCGCGGAGAAGCCCTCGGGCGTTGGCGCGCCAGGTACATATAGTCTGCGGCCGCGAGCTCGCCTCCAGTTCACCACCGGCAATGGAGGGTGAAGCTTTGACAATGCCAGCCACTCGTGCTGGCGAAACGTCAGAAAAATCATTAGATGCACGTCGGCCGAAGAACCCGAGACAGAAGTCAATAGGCAGTTCGTCGAAGGTAGGTAAACTGTGGCAGACATGCATGCATCGGGCAGGTCGTCCTAGCGTCTCTGAGGAAGAAGTGCATGCTGTTGTCGCGTTAGTGGACAGTGATCTTCGCCATACGATTCGTGAGCTCGCCCACGAAACCGAATTAGCGCATACGACTGTACTTCGCATCCCGAAGGAACGTCTGGCCATGCTAAAAATTGTATTACGATGGGTTCCGCATAACTTGACGGAAATGCAGAAATGGATGCGTTACGACGATGCTCAGACGCTGTTGGAGCACTATGAGCTCGAAGGAGAGGCTTTCTTACGCCGTATCGTAACACTGGATCAGACATGGGCCAAATCGTACGAGCCAAAACTGAAATTTCAATCCAACTAACGGCGTCATTGTGGGTCTCCGCGAAAGTCGAAAGTGCGTCAGAGCCCAATATGGTGAAAGTTACGGTGATTGTCGTGTGCGACTGTGATGGTGTTATCCTAACGCATTACCTTCCTCCACTGCAGACCGTCAATGCGCAGTATTACTGTTCGATTTTGGAGCAATCAGCTTTGCGAAAGAAGCGGCAATACTTTCTGCGCAAACCACCCGTCATTTTGCACGACAATGCGCGGGCGCCTACAGCGCAAGCTGTGGCTGCTCTGTTCGATCTATGGGACTGGGAAGTACTGTACCATTCACCATACTCCCCGGACTTAAGTCTTTGTGACTTTGACTTGATTCCGAAAATGAAGGAACCACTCCATGGCATTCGCTTCAGAACTGTTCCAGAGATTCGACAGGCAGTAGACCGCTCCATTCGCATCATCAACAGAACAGGCTCTGCTAACGGTATACTACGCCTTCCACATCGCTGGCAACGGGTTCTACACAACGCTGGTGACTACTTTGAATGACAGCAACAAGTGCAAACATGTAACTCTTTTTTATCGGTTGTGAATAAATAGTTGCCATTATTTAAGTTCCAACCCTCGTACTTATAAGTAGAAATATAAATAAAACATTGTTACAGTTTATTCAATCGTAATTTCTTGTCGAACATCCGGATAAAGACAATTTTCGAGGTTGTTCCTTTCAGTAAACGCACATTTGCTTGGAAAGGATTTGAAATGACGCCGAGTCTAGAACTATTTAAAGAAACCACTAAAATCAGAAATGGGAATGAGGAACGAATTCCACTCGTGGTGGTTCGAAGCTAAAACCAGAATTTCTCCAATGCCTCATTTACTTTCTGCTCCTGCCAATGCGTCTTCCGAGGACATGATCATAGCTAAAAACCTCAGCCACAACAGTTGTCTTCAACTAGATTCACGCATTAGTAAGGATTTTCCATTATTAAGATCGAAGTTTTGCTACCTCATTACAGGGAACCTGTTCTTACGGGACACTGTCATTGGAAGTAGAATAGAAAATATTTCATTTGGAAGAAACTTTCTGGGAATATTGCAATGTTCTGTTAACGCGTTCGTTTAGCGTAAAGTATCCGACTGGTTTCAATCCGGCCCTCGTAAGAAATTTGTAGGAGAAAGTTATGTACTCGAGCTGTATTCCGTCCAGGACGCACATTCGGATATTACAGCGATCACTCATCAACATTAGTTTTAGACAAATATTTTAAAAATGGTTTCTGATAGTGTTTACGGATATTAACAGTAGATTTCAAGCACTCGAATGACCTATCTGTGGTCAAAACGCTCAAAGTTACTTCTAATTGTCGACTGGAATCACCTACCCCACTGCTGTATTTTGTTTTTGCATTCTTTCTCGTATTAACATTAGTAAACAGTTCTTGTTCGTTCTATGGGCATCTGTTTTTCCATGGCGACATTTCAGGATTCCTGGCATCCCATTTCAAATGTTTACAATTATTTGTTTCTTTACTAAGGGCGCTGCAGAATTTTGAAAGACAGCTATCGTAAAACGTCGTAAGTAAAGAAGATATGTTCGCAACGTGTAAACAAATGTAAACATCTGAAGATGAGGTGAACATAAAGTGAATTTAGTCACAAAAACGAGTATTTTGAGACATAATTTTTTGATGTGGCATGCCGGGAAAGAGGCGCCACTAATATCGCTGCGTTACCCCATAAACATTAACGTCACGGACGCTGTAGTTTTGACTTTTGCGCTTGGAGCGCTACTGTCGCGTCACGTGATGAGGCGACCCGCGATGTTCAGTAATTAAGTGAATCAAGTCTGCTGGCCACTAAAGGTTGCCTTTGCCTGGCGTATAAAGTATAGAAAGCTAGCGCGGAAGTCAGGGAGACGTGAGAGAGAGGAATCGAATCTGCACATTGAAGAACTGACCATCTGTAACCTTATGTCCGCACAAACAAACTTGACGCTTGGCACAGTGGCTAATGGGGGGCGACCGAAAATGGGAAATGCCTTTACGATCGCTCCCAACAGCCACCACGCTGAGTGTCGATTCAATTTGCGTGAACGTTATATTATTCGCAAGCGGCGGCCAGTTATCATGCACCAATGTGCTACAGCACACATCAAATACCGCACTAAAATTATGTCATTTCGCTTCGAATGCAAGCCGGAAATCGCACTAAAATTACGCCATTTCTCCTCGAACGTGATCCGGAAGTCCGATAAAATTACGCCATTTCTCTTAGAGTACGTGCTGCTAACTAAATGAAACAGGTAAAAGCATAATTTGTAGCGCTTTTTCTGCGATATCTAGAAACCAGTGTGGGAAAATGGCGCAGCTGTCTATTTTCTCCAGCACATGCCCTGATCTGACGTCATCACTTAAGCGCTACGTGTACTACGTTGCTCACAGCACCAGGTCAGTGTTTTTTTTTTTTTTTAACTGTGTGTGGCTTATTGTGCAAGTATAGAGTATGAGGATGGTTTTTTTTATCAACCATAGTTGCAATAGCACTGTGGACGAGTGGTCTGAAGCAGAGACTGATTGTTTGCGAATGTAGGTTCGATCCAAGCTGAACCCAATTTTTTTTCGTTTTATTTTTTATTTTATACCTCGTAATGTTAAGCTATTATTTATAAAATTTAAATGTATTTAAACAGTTCAAGTTGTATACGAAAACTTTTAGCTATGGTTACTTCTACTGTATGTTAGAATGCTATAGGCCACCACATTGTAGCACATTGGTATGGTTTTGCATGAGCCGCCAATGCTATCAAACCTAGATGTGGTGTTTAGGTAGTTTTCCATACTTATTTAGTCGAATGTCATTCTGATTACCGATCTTCACCTCAGAAATAGAGCATACAAACAATTAAATTACAGAACTACACTGCACAACATACAGGCAGGTGACACATGCGATAATCTCCTTCTTGGATTAAGGTTATGAGAAGGCAGGATGAGAAAAAGTTAACTGCCTACTTAGACATCTTTAAAGACTGAGAACATGCTCAGCATCAAACCGTCCACGCTCTTGCATGAAAAGATTTACAGAAACCACAGAAAACCTGAGTCTGGATAGCAGGATGCTCGGTTATTAAGATGACTCTGTCATGTTCCGAAGAATACTCGGTCACTGAAAGAAGTGGATATCTGTGACTAGTAAATGGTGCGTAGTCTGCGAAAAGTCTGTGATGTTCTAGCACTTGGGTTGTTTTAGGCCACAGGAGTTTCGAGATGTGGGATTGTGTCTAGGAAAAAACAGAAATTACTTTCGAATATATCGCATGAAATTTTGAGTGGTGAAAATATGTATGACCCAGTAGTTCCAAAGTAAAACCACGACCTTAGAACAATTTATTGTTTACTTTTTGTCAGTTTCTTCTTGTATTCGTTGCTTACTACGATAATGAAAGTTAATTTTGTGAACATTTTAAAATTGTATTCCAAAGTGAAACTACCTCCTTAAAACAACTGTTTATTTCTTCTGTACCCTAGACAGTCACACAAAGTCTCCATGTAAATTATTTTTACTTCTAGTATTATGGTTATGAATTTCACAACTGATCCTAAATTCAACATTACTGTTAACAGTAGCTACTGTTAGGGAACAAATACTTTGGCACGTGAGTGTAAGAACCCCAAAGTCCCTTAAGAGACTTCTGTGAGATGTTCAGTTGTCAGATTTATGTAATACTAGCTGATAAGCCCGACATTTCCCGGGTACTCGTTTATACAATTTTCTATTAGAAACGAAAGCGGAAAGTGAACTGTGTTTTTTCTTCAGTATCGAAAAAATTTCATTTCCATGTACCAGATGATCAAAAAGTCAGTATAAATTTGAAAACTGAATAAATCACAGAATAATGTAGATAGAGAGGTACAAATTGACACACATGCTTGGAATGACATGGGGTTTTATTAGAACAACAACAAAAAAAAAAAAATACAAAAGTTCAAAAAATGTCTGACAGATGGCGCTTCATCTGATCAGAATAGCAATAATTAGCATAAAAAAGTAAGACAAAGCAAAGATGATGTTATTTACAGGAAAAGCTCAATATGTCCACCATCATTCCTGAACAATAGCTGTACTCGAGGAATAAATGTTGTGAACAGCACTGTAAAGCATGTCCGGAGTTATGGTGAGGCATTGGCGTCGGATGTTATCTTTCAGCATCGCTAGAGATGTCGGTCGATCACGATACACTTGCGACTTCAGCTAACCCCATAGCCAATAATCGCACGGACTGAGGTCTGGTGACCTGGGAGGCCAAGCATGACGAAATTGGCGGCTGAGCACACGATCATCACCAAACGACACGCGCAAGAGATCTTTCACGCGCCACCAATATGGGGTGGTTCTAATAAAACCCCACGTCATTCCAAACATGTGTGTCAATTTTTACCTCTCTATCTACATTATTCCGTGTTTTATTAAGTTTTTAAATTTATACTGACTTTTTGATCACCCGGTACTTGTGGAAACACCTTTGAAACTATAAAACAGTCGTACAAAGAAATCTGCATGATGTACAACTGTATAAGTACAGATGCTTCGCGTGTCTACAACGCGATTTTGTGAACCTCTACATGACAACCCCAATTCATAACTCTACAGATAGCTATTGTTTTCGCCTCTAGCAGTTTGCCCTTCGGAGTTCAAAGCTGTCAGAAGCGCTGGCAGGTGTCAGGGATTTCCTTAAGCTGATTCGACTGTACGAGTGTCTTAGTAGTAAAGAATAAATTTATTAAAACTTCATGCATGAGACGGCGTTTTTTCACGTATCTCAGTGTTTATGATGTCATATCTCTTGAAATTTGTGTCGTACAGTGATATATTTGTGTAGGTACACTCACTGGCATATGTGGATACTATCTGCAATATCCGTTGCGAATAGTGTTAGTAGCTAAGAAACATTAAATTTAAGCGTCATACACAGTGCTGAAGTATACACGCATTCAGTGTTTAAGACGTCATGTCTCCTGAACTGTGAGTGGTAAATAGTTCTTCGGCCCACAGTGATTGTTGCCTGACACTATGGGATATGTGTAGCAAGTTTGGTTGAAATCGGTCCATGGTTTAGGACGAGGTGTGGAACACATATATGCATCGATTTTTATAATACGAGTGTGCATGGATTCTTACTACACGCTACTGTAAAATTAGTTCTCAAGTAGATCGCCGCAGAAAGTAAATATGAGGGTAATCCCAAAAGTAAGGTCTCCTATTTTTTATAAGTACATAGACCTGTTTATTTCTACAATAGTTTACATCAGTTTACAGCTTGAACATTTAGCTATTTTTCGACATAATCACCATTTCTGTCGATGCATTTTTGTAGACGCTGTGGCAGTTTTTGTATGCCCATGTCATACCAGCTCGCCGCCATTTTGGAGAAGGATGCCGCCACTGGCGTGATTGTTGCTTGGTCTCAGGTGTAAAGTGGTATGCCCAGGTTTCGTCCCCCATGACGATTGAGTCCAGAAAGTTGTCCTGTTCGGCTGCAAGGCGGTGAAGAAATGCGCGGGAAGCATCAACTCGTTGCCGCATGTGGTCCTCAGTCAGCATGCATGGCACCCATCTTGCGCACACCTTCCGATAGTTCAATGTTTCCGTTAAAATTCTGTGAGCGGTGCTTCGGGAAACCTCAGGAACCAACGTGCAGAAACCATCGAGGGTGATCTGCCGATCTTCACTCATGCTTTGCTCAAGCTTCAACACTGTCTCCTCAGAAACATCCGCTCCTTTGTTCGTCGTGAATTTCTGTCCGAGCACCTGCAAACTCTCTACATCACTTACGAACATTTTTGACATCTATGCACGACTCACCATACAGTCCCGCCAATTGGCGTGGATTTCAATCGGCGCAGTGCCCTTTGCGTTCAAAAACCGAATAACTGCGCGCAATTCGCACTTGGCGGTAACATCCAACGGAAGCTCCATTCTCAACGGCTGCCAAGCCAAGACTGAGCGCCTCAGCGCGGCGTGCACATGTTTACACACAGCGAGTGAAGCACTCTTCATAACAGTGTGACCAACTGCCACACAAACAGAGTTCTGTACTTATAAAAAAGTGGGAGACCTTACTTTTGGTTCAAATGGCTCTGAGCACTATGGGACTTAAACATCTGAGGTCATCAGTCCCCTAGAACTTAGAACTACTTAAACCTAACTAACCTAAAGACATCACACACATCCATGACCGAGGCAGGATTCGAACCTGCGACCGTAGCGGTCGCGCGGTTCCAGACTGAAGCGCCTAGAACCGCTCGGCCACATCGGCCGGCCTTACTTTTGGGATTACGTTAGTACTTAAATGACATTGCACCCAAATATTTTGTCGCAGAACAGCATAAAGCCAAAGGGAAATACCGGCAGAACTGAGCACCTGAGTGATATTTGTGGGTGCAAAACAAGCGGAGCCTTTTACCTAACTTATTCGCATGCTTGTGCTACCTCAATTTGTTATCTATTTATATGTTCAGATATTTGAAATACAGAGCTTCATTTTATATGTGACCGTTGATCTCATAGTTTTTTTAAGTAATTTTATGAGATAGAGAGTTTAGTGGTTTGCATGAGCTAATTCCAAGCCTGTCCCACCACTTTTCTAGCTGTGGATGATATGGGTGTGTTTAGACCTCTTATTAGCATACTTGCATCAATAGCAAACATTCGTTTTTGGGTCCTCCAATGTCTTTCCTTAGTCACGTGAGTAGGATATTACACCTGGATCTTGAACGTTACGGCAAGAAAGGAAGAATGAATTAATTGTTGGTGTTGATAACGGTCATCCTCCTTTACCACCTCTGCATTACTGCAGATGACTTGTCACTGAGCACATTTGTTCTGTGCATGCAGTACACGTGAGGCGCCTAGTTGTTTCCACTGCACTGTGTGGAATACGACGGGTTCTGTTATAGTTCACTAACCTGCTGTCTTAAAGTTGATGTCCCCCAGCGCAGAAAACAACACGCAGGTCGTAGGTTCTGTATCTTGAGGCTGAAACTGACTTTTAGCGAGGTTCTGCTCTGAAATAATGTATCACTTCTTTGGGATGCCACTCGCGTATTTTAATATAGCCACACGAGAAGACTACTTGATCTTAATACAACATCTTATGATACAGCAAAGTACATGATCAAACACAATGTTTACGAAAATGTATCTTTACACTATTTGTGGCACGTGTCTGTGCCTCATGACTACCGGAGTGAATCTTTTAATACTGAATAATGGCAAACACATCCTACGACAGACAACGTCTGCTCTTCTCGACTGCCTAATCCAGAGTGACGAACAGGAACTTAAATAAAAATTGGAAACACATCCTACGACAGACAACATGTCTGTTTTTCTCGACTGCTTGATCCAGAGTGTCGAACAGGAACTTAAATAAAAATTGGAAACACATCCTACGACAGACAATATGTCTGTTCTTCTCGACTGCCTAATCCAGACTGACGAACAGCCCCAAACACTTCGCGCGCCATACCAGAAAATGCGTGACCCGAACGCTTCCGAAGTGCTTCGTCTGCAATTTCGTCAGTCTTTTGTTTTTGATTTAAATTGTTTTTAATAATTCTAAAATGACTGATTGATAGTCAGTTGTTGAGGGAAATTTATATTAAAAAGTGAAGTCATTCCAATGAGTAGTTTAACTAATAATAATAACTATACTTTAACGTTTTGGCGCCCTTGCTCCGAACACAGCAGCCAATCACAGAGCAGTGGCATTATGCAGGCGGTCTTTCTCACGGGAATGGTACCGAATTTAACATCTGTCACAGGTACCTCACACCACATTTCGTCATCTATATACTTCTTGCATCTCCACTGCTCTGGGAACAGCTTCTTGGAGCCTAATATGATGGCTGACTAAGCCAGAAATATTACAACATCCGAACAGGCTCGAGCATGACTCTTTTTACTGAGTTATCCGTTCGACGAAAGTGGACACAGCACAGCCTTAATGTCATTAGCACCTCTCGATTGCTCCCTTGAAGCATTACCAGGAGAACCAAACAGAAGAGCACTTCATTAACAGCGTGACAGTGGCTGTAAGTGTGCTTATCTTCTCAGAGCCGTGTGTTGTTCATGTGACTGTTCGGCAGATCAACTGCCCGTTGATCACTTGGCTGTATACGCAACTTAGTCTGCATTTAAGAGTCCACCTCTGGTGCTGAGTGGCCACAGTCGATTTCTGGTGCTGTTAGCAGGGTCTCTGCGTCTGCCTACAATCCAGATGTAGTTTCAGTCTGCAAGTCAGTATTACGAGATCGTTTTACTGAGAATAGTCACGTAAAGTATGCACATTCATAATGAAAAATCCATTTGATCGGAACATTTAATTGATGCCAAGGAATATGATAAACAGTAGTACTAGTGATTGTCAGTAAGTGACTAATGCAACCTTACTCTTCTTTTACTCTTGATTCCAATTTACATGCTTTATAGAAGTGAGAGAACATCGAAAGCATTGTGAACGGTGCAAAAAGCATGCGGATCGCCAGGGGCAGCAGAGTCGGCCGCCAACTCTAGAGCCAGTTCGCAGAAGGCTTGCCGAGGAAGAGACGAGGGTCGATAGCACAGCGGCCATTGGCCACGCTTTTGTAGCGTCACTTAGGGACGTCCAGCTATGTTCTGGATGAACACAGCTAGGCTCTTTCATGTGAAAAACTCCTAGAGAAAAGATTTTACTACCTGAGAGCGGAGTGAGAAGGTCAGCTTTTTATCAGAAGGCACTATTGTACTGAACTGTAGAATGTTGACTGTTGCTCTAGAAAATACCAGACTCCAGAGATAAACGTCTTGAAGTTGTATTGCGCTTTCGAAAACGTGAGACACCTCTGAAAGCATTGACTCTGCAAAAAACCGAATGTCAACGCAATACAAGGCCACCAGCGATGGCTAGCGTAAATACACTACAGGTTAAGAGAGAGAAAGGGGACAGCGTCAATGAAGTCAACCTCAGTGGTCAAATAGGAAGAGTGAAGCAACTTGTTCCTGTGGGAGGTGGTAGGACGAACGTTATTGGTTAACCAGCTAGAGGAAGGCGGCTAGTGTTTTGTTAGGAGCATTTTTATCGGTCGGTATATAAAATAAATAAAATAAAAAATATTATTTAAATATTAATTTTATTCTATCTGTATGATGGTGATTGTGATTGTAATTGTAATAAATATTTGCTTATCTGGAACGTGGACGTTTAATTATTCGGTATCAGACGCTTGACAATGGCTTTCTCGTAAAGGCAATGTTACTCGTAGTTGACCGTGAAATAAAACTGAAATAATCGGACTTCGGAAATAAATCGTTTCCAAAGACTGCTGCGGTAGGTGCGGACTCATAATCTAAATCTCAATATTTCAATAATTTGCTAGCCATGCCAATACGTCGTACAGAGGTGATTGTCTACTAAACATAAAAAAGTTACACAGTTAGTTAAATCAGATATATTCAATGAATAAGCCTACAGTTCATAATCCTACTTACTTTTATAAATATAAATTCTTTACAGAATCGAGTGCCTAGTCTGGTTGCAACTCGCAGTATTCTTCTATAACATGAAATATGGCGGTGTGCCAGACAATAGAATAAAATACGTGCTTCTCGCACCACTTCTACCAGAGCTCTCTCATTTCTTAATCAAACATAAGAGTAACGTAATTGTGCTTTTGTTTTATCAGCGACACAGCGCTGCAGTTGTGTGCCATAGGCTTTATTTATTTATCACTGATTATTTATTTAATTAATATTTCGCGTTTCCGAGGAAACCCACGCTCGGCATGCAAATGTGCCTTTATAGGTACTTGGAAGGTCCGGAGCCCAGCCAATCTGAATTTAGTAACAGATGCAAAACGCAACGTTACGGGATTACCTTTTATTCAACATTCAGTCAGAAATCCAATCAGGAATCATTTGATCTTCGAGAGCATCCACCAGCAGAAGACTTGCTCACTGAGAGCCACCGTCGATTCCGCCGGCTAATAGTGCTGCTTGAGCCGATGTATTGAGGACTTACACGGAAGAGACAAAGAAACTGGTACACCTGCCTAATATCGTCTAGAACCCCCGCGAGGACGCAGAAATGCCGCAACATGACGTTGCATGGACTCGACTAATATCTGAAGTAGTACTGGAGGGAATTGACACTATGAATCCTGCAGGGCTGTCCACAAATCCGTAAGAGTGCGACGGGGTGGATATCTCTTCTGAACAGAACGTTGCAAGGCATCCCAGATATGTTCAATAATGTTCATGTCTGGAGAGTTTGGTGGCCAGCGGAAGTGTTTAAACTCACAAGAGTGTTCCTGGAGCCAGTCTGTAACGATTATGGACGTATGGGGTGTCGCATTGTCCTGCTGGAATTGACCAAGTGCGTCGGAACGCACAATGGACATCAATGGATGCAGGTGATCAGACAGGATGCTTACGTACGTGTCACCTGTCAGAGTCGTACGTAGACGTATCAGTGGTCCAATATCACTCCAACTGCACACACCCCGCACAATTACAGAGCCTCCACCATCTTCAACAGTCCCCTGCTGACATGCAGGGTCCATGAATTCTTGAGGTTGTCTCCATACCCGCACACTTCCATCCGCTCTATACAATTTGAAACGAGACTCGTCCGACCGGGCAAAATGTTTCCAGTCATCAACAGTCCAATGTCGGTCTCGACGGGCCCAGGCGAGGCGTAAAGCTTTGTGTCGTGAAGTCATCAAGGCAACATAAATGGGCCTTCGGTTCCGAAAGCCCATATTGATTATGTTTCGGTTCACAAGCTTTCACTTGTTGATGGCCCAGCATTGAAATCTGCAGCAATTTCCGAAGGGTTGCACTTCTGTCACGTTGACCGATTCCCTTCAGTCGTCGGTGGTCCCGTTCTTGAGGATCTTTTTCCGACGCAGCGATATCGGAGATTTGATGTTTTACCTGATTCCTGATATTCACGGTACACTCGTGAAATGGTGGTACGGGAAAATCCGCACTTCATCGCTACCTTGCGGATGCTGTGTCCCATCGCTCGTGCGCCGACTGTTAACACCACGTTCAGACTCACTTAAATCTTGATAACTTGCCATTGTAGCAGCAGTAACCGATCTAACAGTTGAGCCAGCCACTTGTTTTCTGCCTATTCTGTCTGGTTACATATCTTTATATTTGAATACGCATGCCTATACCAGTTTATTTCGCGCTACAGTGTAGAAATATTTTAGTCTGATACGCACTTAGCTGTTGGCGAGGGTCGTTGATTTCGACTATTGTAACCCCCCCCTCCCCCCTTTTTTTCCACTAAACGTCCGGAAGTGTCTCAGTTTAGTTAGGCAGTCTGTAGAGAATGGAGTAAAGAGGTGAACAGTATGACTGGACGTGCTTTGCCATCCAGGACTTACAGAAATTAGGACAACCCGTCATTGGTGTGTCATCACGTAGGATTTTCTGTTGCCTGTTTTGCCGCAAAGCTCTCACAGGTAATGTCCCTCGTAGAAGCCGAATCACCGTCACCGGATTCTCTGGAAACTGCAATTCTGTAATTTCTAAGTGATGAAACCGGGGAGCTATATTAGTTGAAATAATGCTTCTGGATGCCCTTATGATGTGTTTATTTAAGAAAACACCGTTATTTCACAATAACGAAACAATCACTTTTAACTCAAAACTAGCTATTTACTGAGAGCATGGTCTTTTTTCAGAACTAGATCAAGAGGCATCCCATCGGCGATTGGCGGCTGTGGCGCGAAATCTAGATCTCGTACTTACAATCGTGAATTATCATAACTGTTCGTACAACTGCGTTATCTTAAATATTATTCATCTGTTTATGTCGTAATACAGTTATAAGGAAGTATTTATGATCAGCAGGATTCTCTTAATATCAATAGTGAAAAACTGCCTTTTATTATTAAATATTTACTAAACAAAATTACTTGCTTCGCGCCAGAATGGTTTTGGTTTCCCTACGTACCACGAGCTGGTGTAGCTATCTTTGTCACAGCTAGCCTCAGCGCTTCGACCCTCCGTCTACCAACAAAGCAGATGGTCCAGCGGCTGCTTCAGCCAGTGTGGGAATTGAAATCTTACTCCCGGCTGTGCCTTCTGCAGCACTGCCGCAGCTTGTTGAATGCTACTGATATCTCCAGTCGCAAAATAAAATGTTAATCTGGAAAATAAGGAAACAAAATGTAGTCTGAAAATAAGGTGTACCTTACACGATGATTGCCGGCCGGGTTGGCCGAGCGGGTCTAGGCGCTGCAGTCTGGAACCGCGCGACCGCTACGGTCGCAGATTCGAATCCTGCCTCGGGCATGGATGTGTGTGATGTCGTTAGGTTAGTTAGGTTTAAGTAGTTCTAAGCAACTACAACGGAGGGGTATCTGCTGAGAGGCCAGACAAACGTGAGGTTCCTGAAGATGGGCAGCAGCCTTTTCAGTAGTTGCAGGGGCAACAGTCTGGATGATTAACTGATCTGGCCTTGTAACACTAACCAAAACGGCCTTGCTGTGCTGGTACTGCGAACGGCTGAAAGCAAGGGGAAACTACAGCTGTAATTTTTCCCGAGGGCATGCAGCTTTACTGTATGGTTAAATGATGATGGCGTCCTCATGGGTAAAATATTCTGGAGGTAAAATAGTCCACCATTCGGATCTCCGGGCGGGGACTACTCAAGAGGACGTCGTTATCAGGAGAAAGAAAACTGGCGTTCTCCTGATCGAAGCGTGGAATGTCAGATCCCTTAATCGGGCAGGTAGGTTAGAAAATTTAAAAAGGGAAATGGATAGGTTGAAGTTATATACAGTGGGAATTAGTGAGGTTCGGTGGCAGGAGGAACAAGACTTCTGGTCAGGTGAATACAGAGTTATAAATACAAAATCAAACAGGGGTAATGCAGGAGTAAGTTTAATAATGAATAAAAAAATAGAGTGCGGGTAAGCTAATACAAACAGCATAGTGAACGCATTATTGCGGCCAAGATAGACACGAAGCCCATGCCTACTACAGCAGTACACGTTTATATGCCAACTAGCTCTGCAGATGATGAAGAAATTGATGAAATGTATGATGAGATAAAAGAAATTATTCAGGTAGTGAAGGGAGACGAAAATTTAATAGTCATGGGTGACTGGAATTCGAGAGTAGGAACAGGGAGAGCAGGAAGCATAGCAGGTGAATATGGATTGGGGGTAAGAAATGACAGAGGAAGCCGTCTGGCAGAATTTTCACAGAGCATAACTTAACCATAGCTAACACTTCGTTCAAGAATCGTGAAAGAAGCTTGTATTCATGGAAGAATCCTGGAGATACTAGAAGGTAGCAGATAGATTATATAATGGTAAGACAGAGATTTAGGAACCAGATTTAAATTGTAAGACATTTCCTGGGGCAGATGTGGACTCTGACCACAATCTATTGGTTATGAACAGTAGATTAAAACTGAAGAAACTGCAAAAAGGTGGGAATTTGAGGAGATGGGACCTGGATAAACTGAAAGAACCAGAGGTTGTACAGAGCTTCAGGGAGAGAATAAGGGAACAATTGACAAGACTGGGGGAAAGAAATACAGTAGAAGAAGAATGGGTAGCTCTGAGAGATGAAGTAGTGAAGGCAGCAGTGGGTCAAGTAGGTAAAAAGACGAGGGCTAGTAGAAACCCTTGGTTAACAGAGGAAATATTGAATTTAATTGATGAAAGGAGAAAATATAAAAATGCAGTAAATGAAGCAGGCAAAAAGAAATAAAAACGTCTCAAAAATGAGATCGACAGGAAATTCAAAATGGCTAAGCAGGGATGGCTAGAGGACAAATCTAAGGATGTAGAGGCTTATCTCACTAGGAGCAAGATAGATACTGCCTACAGGGAAATTAAAGAGACCTTTGGAGAAAAGAGAGCCACTTGTATGAATATCAAGAGCTCAGATGGAAACCCAGTTCTAAGCAAAGAAGGGAAGGCAGAAAGGTGGAAGGAGTATATAGAGGGTCTATACAAGGGCGATGTACTTGAGGACAATATCATGGAAATGGAAGAGGATGTAGCTGAAGATGAAATGGGAGGTATGATAGTGCGTGAAGAGTTTGACAGAGCACTGAAAGACCTGAGTCGAAACAATGCCCCGGATGTGGTGTCACCGCCAGACACCACACTTGCTAGGTGGTAGCCTTTAAGTCGGCCGCAGTCCGTTAGTATACGTCGGACCCGCATGTCGCCACTGTCAGTGATTGCAGACCGAGCGCCGCCACACGGCATGTCTAGAGAGACTTCCTAGCACTCACCCCAGCTTTACAGCCGACTTTGCTAGAGATGCTTCACTGACAAATTACACTCTCATTTGCCGAGACGATAGTTAGCATAGCCTTCAGCTACGTCATTTGCTACGACCTAGCAAGGCGCCATTATCATTTGCTATTTATCTTGTGATGCATGTACCGTCTGACCGATGTTCACCAATTATGGATTAAAGTTAAGTATTCCAGAAGATCCGTACTTTTTACTAGACTCAACTCCTTTAATGTTCCAGACCTCACGCCAGCCTACGTGAGCTTAACGCATGCCTTTCAGATACCAATCATAGTGGCTTGGCTATCTTGCCAAGTCACAACACCGGGAGTAGACAACATTCCATTAGAACTACTGACGGCCTTTGGAGAGCCAGTCCTGACAAAACTCCACCATCTGGTGAGCAAGATGTATGGAACAAGTGAAATACCCTCAGACTTCAAGAATAATATAATAATTCTGGAATGCTCTCTTTCAAATTCTGAAGGTGGCTGGGGTAAAATACAGGGTGCGTAAGGCTATTTACAATTTGTACAGAAACCAGATGGCAGTTATAAGAGTCGAAGGACATGAAAGGGAAGCAGTGGTTGGGAAGGGAGTGAGACAGGGCTGTAGCCTCTCCCCGATGTTATTCAATCTGTATATTGAGCAAGCAGTAAAGGAAACAAAAGAAAAATTTGGAGTAGGTATTAAAATACACGGAGAATAAATAAAAACTTTGAGGTTTGCCGATGACATTATAATTCTGTCAGAGACAGCTAAGGACTTGGAAGAGCAGTTGAACGGAATGGACCGTGTCTTGAAAGGAGGATATGAGATGAACATCAACAAAAGTAAAACAAGGATAAAGGAATGTAGTCGAATTAAGTCGGGTGATGCTGAGGGAATTAGATTAGGAAATGAGACACTTAAAGTAATAAAGGAGTTTTGCTATTTGGGGAGCAAAATAACTGATGATGGTCGAAGTAGAGAGGATATAAAATGTAGACTGACAATGGCAAGGAAAGCGTTTCTGAAGAAGAGAAATTAGTTAACATCGAGTATAGATTTAAGTGTCAGGAAGTCGTTTCTGAAAGTATTTGTATGGAGTGTAGCCATATATGGAAGTGAAACATGGACGATAAATAGTTTGGACAAGTAGAGAATAGATGCTTTCGAAATGTGGTGCTACAGAAGAATGCTGAAGATTAGATGGGTAGATTACATAACTAATGAGGAGGTATTGAACAGAATTGGGAAGAAGAGGAGTTTGTGGCACAACTTGGCAAGAAGAAGGAACCAGTTGGTAGGACATGGTCTGAGGCATCAGGGAATCACAAATTTAGCATTTGAGGGCAGCGTGGAGGGTAAAAATGGTAGAGGGAGACAAAGAGATGACTACACTAAGCAGATTCAGAAGGATGTAGGTTGCAGTAAGTACTGGGAGATGAAGAAGCTTGCACAGGATAGAGTAGCATGGAGAGCTGCATCAAACCAGTCTCAGGACTGAAGACCACAACAACAACAACAAGTTCTAGGGGACTGATGACCTCAGAAGTTAAGTCCCATAGTGGTCGGAGCCATTTGAACCATTTTATACGATGATTGTGCAGCCACTTCAGCCTCCGCCTGCAAGTACTATAGTGGGATGGAGCCGCAACCGCGAGACAATCTGTGGGGTTATTGAAGTCCTATCGTAGTAATTCGGTTACTTCAGGCTTCACTTTGAAGACCTGTATTTTAACGTCAATGAACAGTCTGCTTTCAGCTCCAACTAAGGTGTGATGTATTCCTTCCCACCTGTTCTCAATTAACATCATGACGATCACTGGGTACTTAGTGATTATAGTTAGTTCAATTGCGCGATTATTAGCTTCTTTTCCCCTCATCCCTATGTCAGGTATGACAAGGCGTTATCATATCAATGTTGTCACTGTTTTTCATTTGTTTTGTCAATAATTTTATTGGAGTAAATCAAAGTATAGTGATTCCTGTCTCATTTAGTAATCACCAGTTTCTCCATTCATTATTTCGTAGGGCATTTCAGTATTTTGCGGCACCTCCAAGGCTTATCGTGCAGTTTTAAAAACTAAGTCACCTTGCACCTGACGACAGTTCTTCCATTATTATATACCGGGGTGAAGACAGTCGTGGCACACCTCCTAATACCATGTCGGACCTCCTTTAGCCCGGCGTAGTGTAGTGACTCGACGTGGCATGGGCTCAACAAGTCGTTGGAAGTCCCTGCATAAATACTGAGCCATGCTGCCTCTACAGCCGTCCATAATTGCGAAAGTGTTGCTGGTATAGGATTTTGTGCACGAACTTGTAACCTCCCCACAAAAAGTGTAACCTCCCTCTAGTACCTTCCGCCGCTGAAGTCGAACACGTGGCAGAACAAATGGACGTGGTCAGGCCATAGAGGGCTCTGCCTCCGTGGCAGCTATTCCGCGCAGCGGCTCACGCACAGTGAGGGCGCCACCGCTACGCCACGTGCAGAGAGCGGCCAGTAGCTGCTCCCTCTGGTTTCGTATATAGGGACCCGCTCTGCCCTAGTCCAGGCCCCCACCTCCTCCTGTTCCTCCAACATCTCCGCATCCTTTACCTTGTCCGCAGGCTTGATCCCCCCCACCCTCTGGTTTCCTCCTTCCTCTCCACCCCCCACCCGTTGCCGCGCCTCTATCGCTGTATCCCTCCCCCTCTCCACCTCCACACTGTCCATCTGATTCATCAGGGCAATTTCCAGCACCTCCCCCTCCCAGATGACGAACTTTGTCGTGACATCTACCCTTCCTTCCATATAACCTGGCCTTGTTCCCCCCCCCCTCCCCAGGCCCCCCTTTTTCCTCTCCCTTCCTTCTCCCAGAGCGGATTTTCCTCCTTCTCCCCTCCCCCCTGAGACCCTGCACCCCATCCTTGCCTCTTTCCTTCCCACATCCCTCCCTACCTGGCCCTCTCAAGCGCGCCCCCCGCCCATCTCCCCCCTCTCTTCCCCCCCTCCCTCCCTTCTTCCGGTCTCCCTCATCTCCTTGCGCCTGGCAGATCCTCCGTTTTTATCATCGTCAGTGTGCCACGTCAGTGTTGTGTTTAGTGCTGTTTCTCCTGTGCGTCAAGAGGTGTGATTTTAATTATGTACTGCCTTGAGGTTTGCCGTCAGTGTTTGTTATGTGCTACGCCATCCGTCGATACTTTTTATGCTCCAGTCATACTGTGCCTTGTGTTCTTTTTAATTGCCACAGTGTGTGGCTTTTTGTGTGCGCTACTTTTAAACAGTTCTTTTATCTCCATTTTACAGTCACCCCTTTTTTAGTCTATTGCCTTCCATGATGTTCCCCCTTTGTTATATCTATGTTCACCATATTCTCTCCATTGTTATTTTTAAATGTCTTCTATTTTTTTGTTCTATGTCTTTCTGCTGAAGAGTGGCGCATATGCTGCTGCCAGCCCGCCCCGATGGGGAATTGAAATACAATAAAGAAAAAAAAACTAAAAAAAACCTAGTCCAGCCAGTCTGGTACTCGCTCTGGATTTCGTTTCTATCTCGGCGGTACTGCGTTCTGGTCGTTGCTCGTTGTTGACATTTGCCTGGCTCTGGTTCCGAGTGGATTGACGTTTGGTGTTGTGGTTTCCACAAGCCTCCGTTGTTTATCTCTTCCTTGTTGTGTCGCTCATAGTCGGTCGTGGTCGGTTGTTGTAAGTTGTCGTTGGTCTGTCGTCCGACTCGTCCTGTGTTTAGCCGGTGGTGCGTGCTCCACCGCCGGAGGTTTCCCCGCCTGGCGGCTCCGATCCGCAGCGCAAGGCGTTCCCGCTGTCGGTTTTGGTTACTACACTCCCAAAAGATAAATTTCGTAACCTAGGAAAAATAAAATGTGACTAATCTCTCAATAAAATTGTGGCTCACTTGTAACCTTTCAATAATTGACTGTTAATTTAAACTGGTAAATTTTGGACGTCAGCATTGCTGCGTCATGGTCCTGAAAGATCATACTGAATAAATTGAAAATTCCTACCTCAGTAAGGTCGGCGGATAACGCATGTATATCTGCTCCTATAAGAAATTTTTCTGCCACAGCCCAGTGCAATGCTGGCCGATAGATTTGTCATGTATAAAAAGAAACAATTGATTTTTCTTTACAATAAATGGGATGACCATGGATTGGAGAAATTAGTAAATTCCTTAAATTGAGATGAATGATTGTCAAAAGTTAATTTTTATAAGAAAGATTATTATTAAGAGATTTAAAAACATTTACATGGGACTTGATGTAACAATAGTACAAATTTAGTTGTAACAAACTACATATGCGCGTGGCTGATTTTACCTTATACTACATCGCTCAGGCACTGCCATCGCTCCCCACGACCGGCCCAGCCAACTCGATACACCAGACTGCTCGCTACTACTTACTCCTACTGCTACACAGTTCCTACTGCAGCCAACACTGCTCTCTGGTCTGAGATTCTCTTATGGCTTACATATCGCAGGCAGCGCGTGAGCAATCCATCGAAATTACATCTGCTAGAGTGCGCTAACAATAAATTCCTTAGTGATGGACCTCTTACAAAATGACTCTCGATTATGTCCCATAAATATTCAATGGGATTCATATCGGGCGATCTGGGTGGCCAAACCATTCACTCCAACTGTGGAATGTTCTTCAAACCAGCTGCCAACAACTGTGGCCCGCTGACATGCCATATTGACGTCCATAAATCCATCGTAGTTTGGAAATACGACATCCAAGAATGACTGCAAATGGTCTCCAAATAGCCGAACACAACCAGGACCCAGTCCATACACAGCCCTTACCATTATGGAGCCACAAACAGCTTCTTAACAGTTTTGGTAAATGGCTTCGTGGCGTCCGCATCACTCTGGAAACCCTCAATCAGCTCTTACCAAATCTTATCCTGCCAGGCCACGGTTTTCCAGTCGTCTAAGGTCCAACCGACGTGGCCACGATACCAGGAAAGGTGCAGCAGGCGATATCGTTTTGTTAGCAAAGGCACTCGCGTCGGTCGTCTGCTGTCACAGCCCATTACAGCCAAATTTGACCTCGCTGCCCTAACGGATACATTCATCGTACGTCCCACACTGATTTCTGCGGTTATTTCACGCAGCGTTACTTGTCTGTTGGCACTGACAACTCTACGCAAACGCCGCTGCTCTCGGTCGTTAAGATCGTCGGCCGCTGCGCTGTCCATTGTGAGAGGTAATGCCTGAAATTGACACTGTAGATCCCGGAATACTCAATTCCCTAAAGATTTCTGAAATGGGATGTCCTATGCGTCTAACTCCAGTTACCATTTCACGTTGAAACTGTGTTAATCCCCATTGTGCGGCCATAATTACATCGGAAACTTTTTCACATCAATCACTTGAGTATAAATGACAGCTCCGTCAATGCCCTCCCCTTTTATATTTTGAATACATGGTGCTGTGGTCATCGGTGCACTTGCATATCGTTATCCAGCAAAGTTGTCACCTCAGTGTACGGCGGGCTATATGCGATGACTGTAGCAATAGCAATTGGCAGGAGAAAAATATTGCTATATGGTTCGCTTTTAGCTTGGTCTGTCGATGTGTTACCTCCTTTACAGGGCAGAACCTGTGTGATGTAGCCAACGAAAAGTTGCTGTTGTCGTTATGGTCTTCAGTCCTGAAACTGGTTTGATGCAGCTCTCCATGCTACTCTATCCTGTGCAAACTTCTTCATCTCCCAGTACCTACTGCAACCTACATCCTTCTGCGTCTGCTTAGTGTATTCATCTCTTGGACTCCCTCTACGATTTTTACCCTCCACCCTGCCCTCCAGTACTAAATTGGTGATCCCTTGGTGCCTCAGAACATGTCCTACCAACCGATCCCTTCTTCTAGTCAAATTGTGCCACAAACTTCTCTTCTCCCCAATCCTATTCAATACCTCCTCATTAGTTATGCGATCTACCCATCTAATCTTCAGCATTCTTCTGTAGCACCACATTTCAAAAGCTTCTATTCTCTTCATGTCGCAACTATTTATCGTCCATGTTTCACTTCCATACATGGCTACACTCCATACAAATACTTTCAGAAACAACTTCCTGACACTTAAATCTATACTCGATGTTAACAAATTTCTTTTCTTCAGAAACGCTTTCCTTGCCATTGCCAGTCTACATTTTATATCCTCTCTACTTCGACCATCATCAGTTATTTTGCTCCCCAAATAGCAAAACTCCTTTATTACTTTAAGCGTCTCACTTCATAACCTAATTCCCTCAGCATCACCCGACTTAATTCGACTACATTCCATTATCCTCGATTTGCTTTTGTTGATGTTCATCTTATTTCCTCCTTTCAAGACACTGTCCATTCCGTTCAACTGCTCTTCCAAGTCCTTTGGTGTCTCTGACAGAATTGTAATGTCATCGTCAAACCTCAAAGTTTTTATTTCTTCTCCATGGATTTTAATACCTACTCCGAATTTTTCTTTTGTTTCCTTTACTGCTTGCTCAATATACTGATTGAATTACATCGGGGATAGGCTACAACCCTGTCTCACACCCTTCCCAATGACTGCTTCCCTTTCACGTCCCTCGACTCTTATAACGAAAAGTAAATGAACGTAAACAAGAAGTGATTACAACGTGGTCATTAACGATGTTTATTTGCATGACGTTGAATTGGTGTAACCCGTTCAGCATTCGCCTAGCATCCTTCGTAGCCTGCCAGTGGCAGAGCACGCAGTGTGACAGACGTGTGCAGTGAGGTCTCGGCTCGGCCCGTCTGCGCAGCTGAGGGTGTGGGCCGCCGTGTTGCTGGCGTCTGCGTGCGGCGCGGCGCTCCTGCCGGCGCAGCGGGCGGCAACCCGCACAGCGCGGGAGCGGCGTCGGGTGCTGGCGCAGGCGGCGGCGGCCGTGCTGCGAGCGGCCACCGGCGGGGGCTGCCGCTGCGCACACCTGCTAGCGGTCAGTCCGGTGCTCGCTTCTTCCGCTGCCCTGCTCTTTTTTACCGACCAGCCAGACTGTTAGCTTAGTGAACTTGGATGCCTCGTCAAAGAAGATTTTTAATTATTATTATCAATATGCATCGACAGCATGCCATACCTAATATGTTCGCCCGCATCTCGTGGTCGTGCGGTAGCGTTCTCGCTTCCCACGCCCGGGTTCCCGGGTTCGATTCCCGGCGGGGTCAGGGATTTTCTCTGCCTCGTGATGGCTGGGTGTTGTGTGCTGTCCTTAGGATAGTTAGGTTTAAGTAGTTCTAAGTTCTAGGGGACTGATGACCATAGATGTTAAGTCCCATAGTGCTCAGAGCCATTTGAACCATTTTTGAACCTAATATGTTCCAAAATGCCGCGCCTAAGAACAAGACTTTTCTGGGGCTGATTCTCGGGTTCTATTGGTGGCACCAAGTTAGGGTCAAGTGTGTTGGATAGCCGTGGTCTGCGGACCATTTTATACTCAGCAGAAGCATCATCTTACTGCAACTATGCTACAGATTATGTAAATTGAGGGTGCAGCGGGAAAGGGGGAGGATGGAGAAGAAGAAAGGAATGGAGGATTGGAAAGGGATGGGACTATTGATGTCAGTTGAAACCTGGTATTTCGCATTACAGAGCGGATCAGGTTGTGGAAAGGGTGTAACTAACCGGTTACTACGGGTTATTACGTTATTATTGGGAATGTAAATGCTTATTGCTTGTGAAGTTAACTTGAGAAGATTAGGGTCGCCACCGACTCTAACCATACAACTAATCGAAGGTTTGGTCGAGTCGGAAAATAAATTAATTTGATTACAGACCAAAAACTCACAAAAATGAATACGTTGTGAGGTCGCTTATAGCGGATACGATGTAATTAATAGTATTGTCCGTGCACTGTTCACGACAATCAAACATTTAAAATAAAATAGAAAATGCATGAACACTGCATAAGATCAGCTCCCAGCAACACACCTGAAAATAAGACTTAACCTAAAGAATTTGTTATGAAATACAAGGGGAGACTAATCACTGGACCTGTGCATAAGGAAACGCATTGGATGTGCTAACGGGAAAGCTACGAGGTGAGTGGCTTAGGTGCAAAAACGTAATCTCGGAACACAAGAGAAAATTGTAGATAAAATCATTTATTCCTAAGATAAGGATGTGAGGCATGTGCACGATTCCTGATAACACATGGTTTGTGGAGACACAATTTCTAGGTATAGTCCCAAATTCCAACAATATCACATCACACAATCATGTTAACATTATCTAAAACAAACATGCAATCGGACAGTTAGTGATGCCGGTAGCCCAACAACTATAATGTTCTACCACGTGGTTGGCTCCCCACGGACGAAAGACACATAAAGCTAGGAAAATTTACGAGAAGGCAAAGCTCTAAATATTTAGAAAGGTGAAAGCTTATGCAGGCACAGCTGAAGGCAAACAGACATTCATACGGAAGCGAGTGCTCACTTCTTATCGACACCTTTGTGTGGCGCTCTTCCGACGGATCCAAGTCTGCTACAGAAATTTGCTAAAAGAAAAATCTGCCAAAGTTTTGCATTCCTTGCTGCGACAAGGCAAAGCAATCTTCCAGATTTGAAAAGCGAGACCAAAAGCTTACAGCTCTCCCCTCGCCAAGTAACAACGCGCCACGCGGTCAGTCTAACTCACCCTTCTTCGACTGGAGCACAGCTGTGGACGCTTCCCGTACCGGCGGCAGACTGCCTCCCTGTTTCCTCTCCAGCCTCCTCCACGCTCCGCGTGGACCGGAAAACCCAAAGAAGCCATTTCCGCCACCAACCTAACGCAGGTGGATTTCTCACAAGTAGTGCAAACCTCTTTGCCTACTTGACCACTGCGAGAGTTGGCTATTCTGTACCAGTGCTGCTGAATCTGTACGACTATCGCAGACTTTCTGCAGCAGACTACGCCACCGTCTAGCAACGTGACACACAACCACATTCATGCAATCACGCCACTATGAGAGTAAAGAGAAAAGAGAAACAAGGAAAAAAAAGAGAAATACTTGTGAAATTGGGCTACCGGACTAATGAAAGGTGGCTACAGGACCCTTTCAAGGGGTCAAGATCAAATACTGTTGGTTATACCGAAACACACAACTTTATTCCGCGAAACAAATGCACAGTTTTCTCTTTAAAACAACAAGATCAATTCACGGCTGAGGGCCCAAGTAACTTCTCCAAATAAGTTTAAATAATACCCTTATAAAAAACGAGGATTTAGAGAAACAGCTGAAAGCCTTACTTAAGTAAAATTGCAATATCTTGTCGGCTGAAGGCCGAAGTAATATTTCAGATTAGCTAAGGAAGTTCTTTAAAAGCCAAGCATTTACCAGTTTCGGCTAAAGCCCATACTAAGGAAATTTCAAATTAATTCTTGGGCTGAACACCCAATAAAAATGTTTTTAACGTAATAAAAGAGAGTCTTTAAGGATAAACTTTTACACAGTACAACAGAAAAACATCTTAAGAAAACTAGAAATATCTTGTCGGTTGAAGGCCCAAACAATTACTCAGAAATTATCAAGATAAATTAAGATAAACATTTACAGAACACGGCTGAAGGTCGTTTCAAGAACTCAAGATAATTAAAGAGAAGGCTTACAGACAAGGATTTACATATTAAAGCCACAGATTCTGAAACAAACGCGGCTGAAGGCCTAAATACGGAGCAACAAGAATTTTAAATAAAACACGGCTGAAGGGCTAAGGGTGAAGGCCTGTCACAGTACCTACGACCAAATAAAATGACAATCACAAGCAACAAACAGTGGTGCTCAGATGTGTTCCAAGGGTCGGCCTGGAGAGGAAACTCTAACCACAGTTTAGGTGAGACAGGCAGCCAAGCGTAACACTAAACAATCTGGTGGTAACACGACCCAAGGACGGCTGAAGAACCAACCAACAGCCTAATCAGTCCCATCAATTCCCTTCCACCCGACACACTCGCTGCTCTATTTCAACCGACCGACTGACTACCCTAGTACGCAGACAGCATTCATCTGCTCAGTGCAAATTACAGAAGCTACACACGGTTCCACGTAAACGCACTTGCACAAGAACTCGAACAATCGTAAAAGCAATCACTGTGGGACAACAATGACGAATGAATTCGACACACAGACAGTTTCCACAAGCGGTCGGCGACCAAATACGCGTCGCCCGATGAGACGACCAACCGAACGACCAACCAACGGTCGTCCCGCTCCAATTTCCTTCCGTCGGACAGTTCATGTGTGTCGCCATCGGTCGGCGAGCACTGGCTGTCCGCGCCCCACTGGCGCTCCGTCCCGGACTTCGCTGTTTCTGCGTCCCGAAGTAACTCTCGACACACCACGAGCCGGAAATACTAGCGGTCGCTTCAAAGATAATACGACAGTGCTCTTATCGATAAGCGCCGCTGCTGCCACTCACGGGCAGGTAAGACAGCAACTTAGTGACGCCAGTAAATCGAATAAGAAAACGAGGCGGTTGTATCGTAAAGAGAAGATGACAAACAATAAAGGGCATGAACACGGGCCGCGTACGGCACATCAGTTGCATCGGGACCTTATGCAGAATCAACGGTGATGAGTGCAAAATTGTGCCGGACCAGTCTTCGAACCTGGGATCTCCTGTGCATTAGGCAGCTGCGTAACCCACTGCGCAATCGGGATACAATTTTCATCGCAATTGCGTGGAGTATCTCGGCACGCCTTTTGGCCGACGCATATTCCCACATAGCGCCAGCAGTCCTGGTCCAAGTCCTCTATGCTCGCTACCTCGAGATTTCCACCGCAGGTCGAACGTAAGCGTGCATCCACACTGAAGGTGGTGGATTTGGACGTGTCCGAAAAAAACAGATACTACGCATTCGTATAACATTGCGCCTTTAGTGCGGATGCACAATTACGTTTTATCTCATGTGGAAATCTCAAAGCAGCGAGCGTGGAGAACATGGACAGGGAGTGCTGATAGGTGGCGCTAGGTGGGAATGTGGGTCAGCCAAAAGGCGTGACCAGATAATCCGCGTAGTTGCGAAATAAACTGTGTCCAGGTGGTGCAGTCGTTAACGCAACAGCTTAGTAAGCAGGAGATCCGTCGTCTGAAGCCCGACCTACCACACATTTTCACTCATCACCGCTGATTCTGCAGAAAGTCCCGATGCAGCTGACATCAATAGCTCCTTTCCTTTCCTCCCCCCCCCCCCCCTCCATGTTCAATTCACATACCTTTCAGACATGTGCGAAAGAACAGACACCACGCATTCATGTAACTACCCTACAGTAGAGGTCGAAGTTTGGATATTACATCCTTCCTCCGGCTTATACAAATGGAGGATATCGGTTAGTTCATTTTTGTTACACGAGGTCTATGGAGCGCCAGAAGGGGCTAATGGTAGCACCATTTAGCAGGGGTGTACATTTATCCTTTCAGCCTGTCTGCCCCTATTTACGCCGCAACCATTACAGCAGCTCAACTGCCGCAGTGGAGTCACAAGAGTAGATATGTACTGGAGCACAGTGGTTAAAGCACGTCAACACGTGTTTCGGCAAGCTTCGCGGGTCCCGTTCGGCCTGCTGCACATGGCAACAGATCCGACTTCTTCCAACGTGACTGCAGAATGACCAGGTCTATATTTCGTAGGTAGTTTCACAGCAGCTCATTTATCATGATGATGGGAGCAGCAAAATGAACAAACCAAACTTAAAGAAGACTGAGGAGAAATTATGGGACGGGAAATATATACTAGTAACGAAACAGGGCCCAGGTCCAGCAGGGAAAAAGTTGTCATGTGTTAAAGAGGCAGCTTCAAATAAATCCGTAGATGTCTCGCAATGCAAATTGTGTGAAATGTTACTAACCACTGATTCGGGAACCTCGAGTATGTTACAACATATTTGTAAATTTGACCAGCATTTTCCTCACTCCGTAAACAATTTGAAAGAGGACGAAGACTTAGGGGTTTACAAGTGTGTGGAAATGTGGGCTAAGGACTTGAGTCCACTTAGCAATACACAGTCTTTCCAAAAATTAGGCAAACTTTGGTTGAAATAGGAAGTATGTAAGGCTCAGCGGAGATTAAAAACCACATTCTGATCTTAGCATGAAAGAAAAGCTTCTTCTTTCAGACATGTACTTCTTATATTAACATAATACGAAAAACTAACTTCGTGTTTGCTAAAATATGTTTGGGAAATTTAGAATGAACTGTTTTGACCACTTGGAATGAATTCAGCAAATCCTCAACAAGCATCCTGGAAAAGTATTTAAAATTGGTACAACTGGGGTCATATTTAGCTGGAACAGACTAAGCAAACAGTAACTAGACATCCAAAACCTTACTTTAGTTGGTGTTGTGGTATAGTAGATTTTTTCAGATTCTAAGGTGCAAGGGATTTCGACTTTCAGAGACGGTTCTGCTTACTCCACAAAACTTGTATTATAGGTGACCTGATGATGGTTCGAATTGAAAATAGTCATTACTAGACGAGAGAGAGTGAAATTCCAGACAAAACATGTCATATTGATATAAATAAATTGTACCTAAATACGCAGATAAGGAATGAAGGACAAATAAAATCCACCATTTTCTGGCCGAAATGAGCATATATTTTGTTGCACCTCGTCTTTTAATACTCAGGTAAAAAAAAACTTTTCATCAACTTCCGAACCCTATTCATTACACAACAATGGAGGCGTGCAGAATAAAGTGCTATGTAGAGCAGCACAGCGGGGGTACGGAAGGCAGGCAGACAAACAGGTTTCCTTTAGCCTGCTTGAGTTGGGCATAGCTTGGCTTGGTTGGGAGTGAAGCAGCCTCCCCATTCTGCCAATAACGTGTGGCAGCTTGGTTCAAATGGCTCTGAGCACTATGGGACTTAACTTCTGTGGTCATCAGTCCCCTAGAACTTAGAACTACTTAAACTTAACTAACCTAAGGACATCACACACATCCATGTCCGAGGCAGGATTCGAACCTGCGACCGTAGCAGTCCCGCGGTTCCGGACTGCGCGCCTAGAACGTGGCAGCTTGCCTGGCTGTCTCACAGGTAGGTATGGGCAATTTAAAAGTGGAATGTGTACACCTCTGGCATTTAGTTCTTCAGTGATTCCTGAGAAAACCGGAAAAACGTGACTTTTGGGTACCAAACCCGAACCTGGGATTCCAAGGCGGATAAACACAACAAATGGCTGAAATTTTTAGGATATATTCCTGAGATCCCGATATCTAACAACCTTGAAAATTTTCTTAACATCTTTATCCGTTTTCGAGATACAGAGGTTGAAAGTTAACCTAGTTGCACACGTGAAATACGCACGTAAAATCCAGTGTGAGACGAGAACGTAGCTTATGAAGTGACGTAGCATGAGAAATGTCCCGCAAAATGTCTCCATTATCATCAGAAGAGTCCTGGAAACCCTTGATTTATAAATGAAACACAGGCAAATTTTTGTGCACGTAAAATCTAGTCTGGTATGTAAAATTAGTTTTGCGTTATTTCAGTTTCACGTAAGTAAAGTAGCAATATCTTATTGACCCATCAAGTTCTTTTCGCATGACTGACAATGCCTGCTATAACAGGGAGAGAAAGGAAACCAGCGGAAAAATGCTCCTATCGCAGAATAATATTCTCCTGTCCGCAAAGGATGGTGCCATCTGCCTCATTCTGTCTTCCTCAGCACCTAAAGGTGCTCGCGTGCTAACGTATTCGCCCTTTTTTATGCTGAGAGAGAAGCGGAGAGTGGCAGTAGGAAAGAGACGGAAAGTAATAAATACTGAAAGGTAGTAGACAGTGGGACAGTGGTTGTGGTATGGAATGAGCAAAGGAGACAACGGCGGTGTGAGGGACAGATAGAGACATAACAGCAGTGGAACACAGTTAACAGTGACGGAATAGTGCTAGGAAAAGAGTGAAGGAGACATTGCCAGTGGGAGAGGAATAAATAGAAGGAGAAAGTGGAAGGGGGTATGAGCCAGTGATGATGAGAGACAGAGTGTATGACAATGACAACCAAGAAGAGAGACATAGTGGTAGCGAGAGTGAGAAGGTACAGCAGCAGTGGGAAGGAATGAATAAAATAGTAGCAGTAAGGGAGAGCAAGAGCGAGACAGTAACAGTGAGACGAGATGGTAGTAGAGGGACAGAACGAAGAAGACTGTGGCTGTGAAACAGGAGAAAGTGACAGAGGGACACAAAGAGGTAAGAGTTGGCCTGAATGCGTGAGTGAGAATGGGCAAGTGGAAATGGATGGGCATGAGCGATTTACAGCGATGGACTAGTGGTTGTGAGCGATTTACAATTAGGAGAGCTTATGGGACTGAGAAGTAAGTTGAATGTTGAAGAAAGGGCGAGCATGTTCGCATTCCAACATATTTCGGAAAATTTTTAGAGGTGTTGAGGGTGGTGCAATGAGGCAGCTGGTACCGTAGTTTTCAGTCAGAGTCTTTTAAAACAGGCGCACATTAGCCTTTTTTCCGCTGGTTTATTGACCTACTTAACCTAGTAACATTTGGACCATAAGATCTCTCTTAGATCTATCAGGCAGTCTACACATTTTGTATTACATTCATTCTGATAAGTCACATCTAATGTAGAACTATGCTCGCCGGTCAAAAAAAAATTAGTCACCCCTAGAGAAATGACTAAAAACATCATTTAACTCCATGTATTTCCGCCCCTGGACTTGATAACCGCCTGGATTCGGTTAGGAAGTGTCCACAAGGTTATGCAGGTATGAAGTATGTAGGTTAAGCCTCTCGATGAGGATTTGATAGCGCAATACCACCAAATGTGAGGTTGTTGATGTCGGCGTTTTACCCACTGTTCCAAATATCCCACAGATTTTCTGTGGGGTTCAAGACAGGTAGCTATTCAGGAGAGTCGGGATGTAACAGGGTAGGGGAGTGTTCAGAAAACCAGTGATGTATTCAGCTCTATCCTTGAAAAATAAGGATATCATGTAGATGTTGACTGAAAGGCAACACCTGATCATTCAGAATGTTTAAATAAACATGCTTGTTCATGTTACTGATCATGTCAGTGAGTGGGCCCAATTCGTGATAAGAAAATACTTCCAAAACATCACGGACCCACCTCCGGCTTGAACCTGACCTTGCACACACTCAGGATGAAATGCTTCATTTGGCTTTCGATGCACTCGACGGCGCGCGGCGTTTGAATGTAGGCGAAGACGGGATACATGAGCCCACATTACTTTCCTCCAGTCAGCCACTATCCACATTCGATGATTTATAGCCCATTCAAGAGCGCAGATTTATATGTCTGTGTGAGCAATGGCCTCTTGCGAGGTGACTGTCTCCAAACGTTCACTGCATGCAGTTCTGATCGCAATGTTCTGTCGCTAACACGTAGGAATGGACCTTCACTCACTGCCTGCAGCAGTCATGTAAAGTTTGTAAGCGATTTTGATTCACAAGTCGTAAAACTTAAGTCCCTCTCACTGGGGTTCTTTTTCCGACTATTATTATGACGACGTGTTTCGTGACCGCGCTGCTTGTAGACCATGTTGCCGGCCGCTGTGGCCGAGCGGTTCTAGGCGCTTCAGTCCGGAACTGAAATGCTGCTGCGGTCGCAGGTTCGAATCCTGCCTCCGGCATTGTGTGTGTGATGTCCTTAAGTAAGTTAGGTTTAAGTACTTCTAAGTCTAAAGGACTGATGACCTCAGATGTTAACTCCCATAGTGCTCAAAGCCATTTGAACCATTTTTAGACCATGTTGAACAGTCCGCAACGAAATATCACCAAATCCAGCGACGTCACACACGGTATGGCCGTGATGACGGCCGAACACGGTTGCCCCTTTTTGCTACTCTGTCACATCCTTACGTTCACCCACATCTGTTCTCACGGATCGCTACTGTCTTATCGTCACTTAAGGACAGCGCACGCGCAGTTTTGCACGTGGCTCGATCGCGCGGCGATGTGTGAAGACTTAACGATTCATAAGTGCGTCTGCACTAGTGTGATTAATTTTTTGCCCGGTAAGCCTATAATGGTCCATGCATTTCTCAAAGCCGCGCGGGATTAGCCGAGCAGTCTAAGGCGCTGCAGTCATGGACTGTGCGGCTAGTCCCGGCGGAGGTTCGAGTCCTCCCTCGGGCATGGGTGTGTGTGTTTGTCCTTAGGGTAATTTAGGTTAAGTAGTGTGTAAGCTTAGGGACTGATCACCTTAGCAGTTGAAGTCCCATAAGATTTCACACACATTTGAACATTTTTGAGCATTTCTCAAGTAAAATATTTATTATCAACATTTGAACTACCTGACGGTAAAGTTTTGGATAAATATTGTTTTATAATGGTATAGTAAATCAATTTAATCTATGAAAATGAGACTTGCTCTCCAAAATGTTATGAGTTCTATAAGGGAGACCAATAATTGGAAATTATTCTGAAAATTAATTCCACCAGATAGACCAGAATATGTAGTTCATTATAAAATCTACTATTTAACCATTTAAGCCAAATAAGTCAATATGTATGAGTTATGTTTAAGTGAACTATCAGAGTGTTACGCAGTCAGGTACGCATACCAAACGAATTACTTTTGATCTATACTTATTAGTCATTAAGCACACACTTTACAGCACATGAACTCTCAATGCTTTCGTTGTGTTCGTTAGCGACAAAACCAAGTCCAGTACTCTACTAAGTGAAATATACAGATACATTCAATTCCAGCTATAAAGTCCCATCAGAAGTCAGAGCAGAAGCTTGTCATAAAGATGAATTCCTTTCAGACACCTCGTATAACCAATTCTTCTCCGTCGATAACAGTGAGGAGCAAGGAATAGCGCACGGAACCCTAAATTACGGCACACAAATACTACGAGGGTTGCCCAGAAAGTAATACACCTCATTTTTTTCTTCAACATTTCTTTATTGAACATAATGAAATTACATACACGAAAGAATGGTGTTTTATATACACACCCTATTTTACCACATAATCTCCATCCCGTTCTATGGCCTTCCTCCAGCGCGAAACAAGGGCGTTTATGTCCTGTCGGTACCAATCCTGATGGCGGAGCCAGTGGTTCTCTGAGTGAATCACATTCCCATCGTCCTCAAAATATCTTCCACGAGTGGCATCCTTTACTGGCGAATGACAACATCAGCTCGCTGCAACATGTCAGGTATGACAGCCGTGGATGGTCTCCCCGACGGCAGCAAATCGTGGAGCTCCGCCGAACCGCCTTCTGATGACCTCACCCTCCGTGCCCAGCGACTAACTGTAGTTCTGTCGACAGCAGATGCTTGATAGACTTTGCACAATCGTTTGTGAATATTCCCCGCGGTTTCTTTGTCTGCAGTGAGAAATCCAACGACGGCACGTTGCTTGTAACGTACATCAGCTACAGAATCCAGTTTGAAACTGTCCTGCACCTACGCTATCTGTCGAAAGTGACGGAAACTCGGCGCGCTCACTCAGGAGACCTCAAATAATACATGCGTAACGTTTTGCATTTGTAGCATTCTCTTCGGCCGAGAGAAAAAAAAATGCGGTGCATTATTTTCTGGGCAACCTGCGTATCTCTGGTTATCAGGTAAGTGACCAGAGGTGCAGAACTTGTACAAAACAAGCGTTCTAAAAATGAAACACCAGAGAACCCTAAACCTGGTAATTACTGTGACGTAAATAGTGCAAAATCACTTTATAGTCTTTATTACAAGTACAAAAATAAAGAGAAATTACAGGCAGGTAGATTTAAACTATGGGCGCTAGCATAAATTAAGATAACAGAAAGGGCGGAGGAGAAAGAGGAATGTGATAAAAAACCAAGTAATATACACTGCCTGACAAAAAAGTGAAGCATCCAGAAGGCATGGGAAATTCGTACATGTATACGCCATAGGCGTGGGCTTGTATGTAAGGGATTAGACTTGCAGTACTCTGTGAGAGGCAGAACAGCCACCAGAGTCCATCAGTGTTGATCATGAGCAGCGCCAGATTTTGAGAGACTGTGCAGGATACGAAGACGCCTTGTACTCATGTCAGACAGTGTTATCAATACCTGACAGAGTTTGAAAGGGACTTCATTTTAGGTCTCCAGTTGACTGGCTGTTCGAATCGTGTAGTATCCAGAGTTGTGGGGCATTCGGATGTGACAGTGTCCTGATGTTGGACCGCATGGGAACGTGATGGTGGACACGCTCATCGTCCGGTTTCCGGTCAACCATTGTCTGTCTTGCAAAGGGGAGGAACGGTGTGACGTGTACCGGGCGTGCGCCTACCGACTGCGAACAAGTAATGGACGCACTACAACATTCTTTGCCATCTTGTACCATTGGTCACAGCCTAACAACAACATGTACCATCCCAAGCATGGGTTGCCGCTGACGCCACTGCACAATTAGTTTTATCTGGAGTGCTGGAGGGGAAGTGGTGTTCTGAACTGACACCTACACTCATATTTTCTATAAATATTAAGCGGAGCCCCTGCACGCCTACACTTGAATGGTGAGCATCCAAAAAGACCTACTATCGTCTTTGCTTTGATTAGTGAGTAAAAAGAATACCGTAGGAAACGCAACAAAAACAGCGATTTATTTTCGTCCGAGTTGTTAATCAATTGTAACTTTCAGAGACGCGTCATGAGTGCAGAATTTTGAGAAAAACCTGCATTTCTCTTGTTGCTATTTTAAAATTCGATTCTTTTGCCAAAAGGCAGCGGAGTTCACAAAACGTCAGCTCACTAACAAGTTTTGCAGAAGCAGTTGCGGGAAAATCCTGAACCAGTGGTTTAATAAATTTATTAAATGAGGAACTGAGGACAAGTAAGGTTAATGTCTTATGAAAAACTACATCCGCAGTGGTAAAACAAACATGTAATGTTTTCATTTATGTTGTTGTAGCGCCAACAGCAATTCTCGTTTCACCAGATATTGATGTCCATTAAAAATTGCATTGTTTCGTTGAAACAGTCTATACTTAGTTGAATAACAAAGTAGAGAACGATATTAATCATGCGGCAAAATACTCTGTGTGCTATCATTTGCCAAAATGTTGTTTCGGCATCTCAAACAGTCTATGAGCTATGAGAAATGTTACGAATATTTCATTCTGGCTTTATCACAGACGCACGCGGTTGCAAATGAGTGCGCTACTAAAATCAATTTTATCGAGATTGGTGACAGACACAGACCTCCGCCCAAGTCTAAAGAAAAATTCAGTACATTGGCTTAATTACATTCGCAGCAACATATGAGGTAAAATGCACCAAATACAAAATCATAACAGCCCTACTTTCCGTTGCAAACTTTTCGAATTCCATGTAGCATCTTATTTTATTGCAAAATACCACAATAGCTACAACGATTAACGAAATTATGGGCACTTCATCAAAAAGCTGATATATAAAGCTATAAGTAATGCAAAAACGGTTTTTCACTCAACAGTTTCTATAAAATCGTTTGAGAAAGACTATAGAGTTGTAGGGAAGCAGCATACTCACGCCTTATAAAATTCACATCAGTCTTTCCATTGTGTGCCAGCCAGTCCGCTGTAACTAGCTCTGACGTCATAAATGTTGCGCAATACTTTAAAAATCAAGTAAATAACCTGAAACGTTTCTAGCATGTCAGGAGTAATACTAAATCAATATGTGTTGGATATCAGTTCAATAACTTTAACCATATTCGAAATTTGGATGTTTTTCTGTAAAAATCATTGGCGCAACAGAAAAGAGCTAGAAACTTAAAAATTTATATTTAGATTCCTTTTTCATAATAATTTAGGAGAAACAATATTCTGGATCTCACAAATTAAAATTTTAGTTGAAATTCATGATTTTCTGGTTTTTGTCTTAGAAATTATGGAAGCAAGATAGATTAAGTAGACGAATAAATAAGGCTAGGATGTTTAAATTTAAGTGGAAGGGAGATCCGCTATAATCATAAAGATGTGAAAAGTTTCAACTGAATGACTATAAAACTATAGCCCAAAATATTTGACTTAGCCACGTCAGACTTTGATTATGATTACTTAACCGTGTGCTGATAGCACATTTAAATTGAGAGCTTCATCGGCCATCAGCAAAGGAAGCAATGATTTATTCAATAACTTAAAGTGGTGCATTACTAGCCCAGCGGCTAGTCGGGAGAGCGGATTTGATCAGGCGTTCCCTTAGCCGTCCGCACCGCGGCTTTATATATAAGAACGCTGCGCGAGAGAGAAAGGCCCCAGTTCTCTCCAGACGCTGAATAGCACACCACCTGTGCCGGGAGGTGCGTCGCGTCGGTATCACTGCCACAAACAGCCTCGGATGCCGTAATAAGTTACTCGGGACACGCGTAGCCATGAAATCGTTTTCGAGTGAAGTGTTAATTCTGGGATGACTTTAATGATCTATCTTCAGTTTGCGTATGTCGTATTTTCACGTGCCGCCACGGGACAGACATTCTACCATTATTTAGCGTGGCGTCTGATGAATATTATCATCAAATTATGGCGAGCATTCACTTAAATATTTGATTTGAACAGTTATAGTTGCATCAGCGCATTAGACTCTGAACTGCTCTGGTAGCTGGATCGTGTGGATTCTTTTTGGTCTGTGACTTTCAGAATATAGTGAACATTTTAGAGAGAATCGTTTTTGATTATGAATCCCAGACAATCTCCTAATTCCTCAGAGCTATAAGCTGTAGCTATAAGTGTGTTTCTCAGATGAAGTGGGCACTAGGAATTCTAATTACAGGCTTCACGTTTTGCTAATCACTTTCTGGTTGCCAATATTGTAGTTAGAGAGCCAGTGTTGAGAACGGCAAACAACAACATAAATAAATAGTAGGAACATTTAAATAACAATAATTCCACCCACCACCCCACATATAGTGCATCGGCCTGGAAATGCATCTTTACTACATTACATTCTACATTCAATAACAAATTATTCCAGCCACCGCCCCACATATGGTGCATCGGCCAGGAAAGAAACTGAGTAAAAGTGAAAGTGATTTTTAAATACTCGAATTCGGGAGTGAAATGCGACACGCAACTGAGTAATAGAACAGTAATAGTGTTACGTGTGTATGTGGATGACGCAATTGGATTAACAACGCATCTGGATTGATGGTGCTGGCACTGAGTCTAGCGGCGCTGCCGGCATCGCGAGAAGCCAGTTTCTCCTCACCGCAGTTGTCCGCCGGAGCAACCGGAGCCGCGCCTGCAGTTGTGGGCCACGCAAACACCCAGCATCCGTCGAAGTGGTGTCTGTAGTTCAACGCGCCGCGTCGCATCAGTAATCCTGGTACGCCGCGCCGGCAACGCCATACGTCGTACACAAGGAACTAAGTTAAGTGTAACGCTGTTAAAAATTTTACTAACCTGCACTAAAAGACTGTCGGCGATGGAACCGCCAGAAGAAACTGAGGTTAAACTTAAATCAGAACCTATGTCTGTTGAGGGAACTGTAAATCCAGACAACGGTTCAAGTGTAAATATGCATGAAAATAGTACTGTTAAAGTGAAATATGAAGTATTGTCTCCTGACAGTAGTGTGAAAAGGGGCGATGATTCAATAATAGAGACCCCTGTAGTAAAGCAGAAATCAGGAATTGTTAATTTATTGGATGATAGTTTATCTGATGAGTTAAAAACGAAACAGTCATCAGAGGTGGTAGGGTTTAAACAGGAGAAGTTAGATATGACTTATCCATCAGAAGTTTCATTTAGTTTTGATGATTCTGGTGTTGGACCTATTTTTCGTCACCTGAGTATGATAATAAAAAAGCAGCTAGTGAGCAACCCAAAGATACTGGGGCTATTGATTTAAATGTTATATTACAAGCAATAGCTACCTGTAATGCTAAAATGACAGCTGAATTAAAGTCTGAAATAACTGAGGTCAAAAGCAGTAATGCAAAAATGTCAGCCAGTAATGCTAGAATGACAGCTGAGTTGAAATCTGATATAATTGAGGTAAAGAACAGGATTGTGGCCAGCCAAACTATTTTTAATAAACGATTGGAGGTAATGGACAATACCTTCAAGACTGGTTGCAATAAGTTGAAAGAGGATCTGGACAGTTTGAATTATAAAATTGGTTACAATCATGAGGATATTAAGAAAAAGATTGCTCAAACAGTAAAATCCGAAGTTGCTGAGGTTCGCAGAGACTTCCAAATGGAAGATGCGAAGCTAGAGCACAAGTTAACAGAAAAGATCGAGGCGGAATATGAACTGTGCTCAGATAGGTTTAAAGATGCTAATATAAAAGTAAACATATGTCAAGCAGAAGTAGACGCAATCAAAACTGATACTACTCATATTGTGCAAAGAGTAGATAATGTTGAAATGAGAGTAGAAAATATTAGTACTGACATTGCTAACATTGAGAGTAAACTAGCTTCAGTAACTTCTGGTAATGGTAGTATGCAACAAGTTGTAGCTGCAAACGTCGCTTTTATCGGGTGTCGGCAGTTCTTGCGGTTCGATCCAGATAAAAATATCCACCCGCTAGATTTATGGAACGATTTTGAAGATGTGATTCCACCAACTTGGTCTGAACGAGAGAAAATCTCATTTATTAGAAGCTATTTAGCAGGTGACGCCATGCATTGGTCAGCTGATGTTATGTTGAAGTGCAAAACATTAGCGGAATTTAAAACAGCTTTTATTAATGAGTATTGGTCTAGTAATAAGCAAAATGAAGTGTTGAGAGAATTTTGGAGTGGAAAACGCTTCAATGTAGGCAAGGAATCTATTAAAGAGTTTGCCAGGTCATGGATCTCACGTTTGTCACATTTGGCCGAAAAGCTAAAACCTGAAGTGATAATACTAGGTCTTGAAGCCAAACTGCCATGGTATTGGCAAACTAGAATTATATCTGCCCCTAGAGACAATCTGGATCGTTTCATTGAATATTTGGAACGTGTAGAGCTTGTTGCTGCCAATGAGGAGCAAGCACGTAATAACAGAAATGGTAATAACATTAGTAGTAATTTTAAGAACGAGCAGAATGGCAATGTAAACATCAGAACAGTAGGTGTTCGCCATCCTAAGAGAGGTAGGAATTGGAGAAATAATTATCAGAACCAACAATGGCATCCAAATGATAGTAATTTTGTTCCGAACAAAATTATGCAGGTAAACAACAGCGTGGAAAGCAATGCTGTGCCAGTTAACTATAATGGAAATAAAGGAAACAGTAGTAGGCCGAGGCAGGAAAACTAGTTCCCGTCTATGAGGACACTGGCGCTCACCAGGCGGTTACTTTTCCTAAGCCAGTAATTACAGTAATTGGTAAGACAGATCAGAATACTCAGACTGAACATGTGGATGAGGGGTCGGTAGCATCTAAGGATACAGCAGAAATATTAGATCGCTCACAGTATTTGATAAATACCGTGTTAGAGACGCTTTCTAAGTGGGAAGAGAAAGAGAAGGCGCAGCAGTGTAACGGTAGGGAAGAGCTACAAAATACTGAATTGTCAGGTGAAGAAGCAGAAGAAATTCATGCTTATATTTACGATGAGGATGATGTGCTCTTATCTAAAGTGCCTGTGCAGGATGTTGATACTGTACTAATAGATTTACGACAGGAGGTAAGTGAGAATGTAGAGGATAGCCTGTTGGGGGTCGATGAACCCAGTAGCTGTGACCAGTTGTCACTTGAGAAGGAACCCGACGATAATAGTGAAAGTGGTTTAGCTGTAACTAGTGTTATGCCCGGTCTGGGGCGCAGAATCGCTCAGACTACAGTAATTTGGGTCATGTTCAGCAAACTAAATGTAATGAAGTCGTGTGGTGTTTCGATTTAAAATTAATAAACCGACTGGAAAAGGCAGCTGAAAATGTAATTCAGGAAACCCCTACACACTTTGACCTAAATGTAATGAAGACAGATGTCGATCACTTTAGTTGGAGACAAATCCAAAAGGAACTATTGGATGAGTTTGAGGAACCACCTGTACAAACTAGACTAAGCCACCTTATAATAATAGTGAATATGTTGGGTATCAATGTACGTTGTCTCTTAGACAATGGAAGTGAGGTGAGTGCGATATCTCAGTCCTTCTTTGATGCATTACCTGGTAAAGACAAGCTTACAATAATGAGGGTATCAGGACTAAGAATAATTGGTGCTACTGGCAAGGTGTCAAAAACGGTAAAGCAAGAAGCTTTGCTGCCCTTTAACATTAATGGTAGTTTAATTGATCATCCATGCTTAATTGTGAACAATCTCAGTATTGAGGTTTTAATTGGCATAGATTTCTAGTCGAAATATCAGAGTGTTGTTGGCTTTGAAAGAAGCCAGTTAAAATTGGTCTTGCCGATAACCGGAGTAATTACGGTACCTTTTATTGATAAAATGTAGTAACTAATGATGAAACTTGGGAGCTGCCTATACGAGTTCTGAAAAATAGGAGATATTGGGACAAAGGTGTTAATCTTAGTAAAAGTAAGCTAAACGCAGAAGAAGAAGAAGCAATTATTTTGGACAAAATAGAAGCTAAATTGCAGGAAATCGATAAAATTTCAGCTAATCAGAAGGAAGAACTGAGACAGGTTTTAAAAAGGCCCCAGTTCTCTCCAGATGCTGATTAGCGCACCACCTGTGCCGGGAGTCGCGTCGCGTCGGTATCATTGCTATAAACAGCCTCGGATGCCGCAATAAGTTACTCGGGATACGCATAACCTTGAAATCGTTTTCGAGTGAAGTGTTAACTCTGGGATGACTTTAATGATCTATCATCAGTTTGCGTATGCCGTATTTTCACGTGCCGCCGTGGGACAGACATTCTACCATTATTTAGCGTGGCGTCTGATGAACATTATCATCAAATTATGGCGAGCATTCACTTAAACATTTAATTTGAACAGTTATAGTTGCATCAGCGCATTAGACTCTGAACTGCTCTGGTAGTTGGATCGTGTGGATTCTTTTTGGTCTGTGACTTTCAGAATATAGTGAATATTTTAGAGAGAATGGTTTTTGATTATGAATCCCAGACAATCTCCTAAGTCCTCAGAGCTATAAGCTGTAGCTATAAGTGTGTTTCTCAGATGAAGTGGGCACTAGGAATTCTAATTACAGGCTTCACATTTTGCTAATCACTTTCTGGTTGCCAATATTGTAGTTAGAGAGCCAGTGTTGAGAACGGCAAACAACAGCATAAATAAATAGTAGGAACATTTAAATAACAATAATTCCACCTGACACCCCACATATGGTGCATCGGACGGGAAATGCATCTTTTCTACATTACATTCTACATTCAATAACAAATTATTCCACCCGCCGCCCCACATAGAGTGGGGTGTGATTGAAAAAGCGGTCAGTGAGTACAATAATCCTCTTGTTCTTGTACCAAAAAGAGACAGAAGTGTCAGATTGGTCTTGGACGCTCGTTGGTTGAATGAAATAGTGGTTAGGGAAAGTGATAGGCTGCAGAACATGGATGAGTTATTGCAAAAGTTCCGGGGAGTAAAATTCTTAACTTCTATGGACATCACGTGTGGATATTGGAATTTGCCACTGGCGGAAAGTTCAAGGAACTTGTAAGTAGGCTGTTTATGTTTTCTTTTAGGCAACGTTACGTAGCGCTCTGTATGAAAATCACTGGCTGTGCTGTGTGCAGTCTGTGGCTAGTTTGCATTGTTGTCTGCCATTGTAGTGTTGGGCAGCTGGATGTGAACAGCGCGTAGCGTTGCGCAGTTGGAGGTGAGCCGCCAGCAGTGGTGGATGTGGGGAGAGAAATGACGGAGATTTGAAATTTGTAAGACTGGATGTCATGAACTGCTATGTATATTATGATTTTTCAACACTATTAAGCTGGCAGTAGTGGCGCTCGCTGTATTGCAGTAGTTCGAGTAACGAAGATTTTTGGTGAGGTAAGTGATTTGTGAAAGGTATAGGTTAATGTTAGTCAGGGTCATTCTTTTGTAGAGATTTTTGAAAGTCAGATTGCGTTGCGCTAAAAATATTGTGTGTCAGTTTAAGCACAGTCATGTATAATTTTTCTAGGGGGGCGTTTCAAAGTAAACAGCTTTCTTGTACGAAGGAGTTTGTTACCAATACTGTGTGGTACCTTTCGGATTTAATATCTCTGTTTGTGCCTTCGTACGTGTGATGTGCCATGTTTTAGGACCAGCCTTAATTAATAAAATCACAGTCTACGTAGATGATCTGTTAATAGAAACTCCTACCTGGGAAGAACACATAGTTTTATTAGAGGAAGTGTTAGAGGCTATTGAGAGAGGTGGCATGAAACTAAAGATTGGAAAGACAGAGTGCGTTAAAGAGGAAATAGGTTTCTTGGGATATATGACAAGTGGAAAAGGTATTCTGCCTGACCCAGGCAAGCTAGCAGTCATTGAAAACTTTGAGGCTCCCAGAAACAAGAAGCAGTTGAGATCGATGTTCGGTCTTTTCGGCTTCTATAGGCGTTTTGTTAGTGGTCAGGCTTTTAATGCGCCCTGTCTTCACCTCCTGCTGAAAATGAATACCCCTTGGGTTTGGACAGCAGAACGTCAACAGGCGTTCCAGGTGCTTAAACAATCTTTAATTAATAGTCCTATTTTACATCATCCTGATTTTGAAGAACCATTCTGTATGTCTGTTGATGCTAGTGGCTATGGTATAGCTGTGGAGGTATTCCAAGTAGAAATAGAGAACGAACAAGAAGTGCACAAGACTATAGCTTTCGCAAGTCGATCTTTACAGGCAGCAGAGAGAAATTATGGCATCTCAGAACTGGAAGCATTGGCAATTGTATTTGGGGTACAGAAATTTGAGCAGTATCTATTAGGTCACAAGATAATTGTTTACATTGACCATAAGGCGTTGACCTTTTTAAAGACCTGTAAGTTGAGGAATGCTCGTTTGGTAAGATGGTCATTGTATCTCCAACAGTTTGACCTTGAGGTTAGATATATTCAAGGGATAGACAATCTGGTAGCCGATGGGTTAACTTGAAGTGCGGAGCTATGTGATGACGCGGGAATTACAGCAACAGATCTAAGTGAAGTACGAATGTTTGCGTTGTACGAAGTAAAGGAAGAAAGTGCATTAAAGAGGGAAATTAAGAGCTTGAGACGTGAGCAGAATGCAGATGACCAGCTGAAATTAGTAAAGAGATATTTGGGAGATGCGAACTATCAGAAGGTTTCGCAATACTACTGTCTGCATAAAGGTATTCTGTTTATGAGGAAAAAGGTAGGTGTTTCTGAGTGGAAGCTGTGCTTTCCCTTGCAACATGTAGACTTACTAATCGACTATGTACACCTGAGGTATGGACACTATGGTGCAAAGAAGTGCATTGCAAAATTAAAAGAGAAAGTTGTGTTTGACAACATGTACCGCCGTGTTGCCAAGCGTCTAGCATCTTGTGTAGTGTGCCAGAAAGTCCGTGCTGCTAACACAAGAATACAAGGGGATATGCATTCAGTAGAGCCAACTGAAACCCTAGAATTACTGGCTTGTGATTTGTTTGGCCCTCTTCCTGCTTCGAGAGGTGGGTGCACCCATCTTTTTGTTGTTGTGGATGGATTTAGTAAATATGTTAAGCTATACCCAATTAAAAGAGCAAATGCAAAAACATTGGTAGAAAAATTGGAAAAAGATTTCTTCGTGAACGTTGGCGTTCCGAAGAATTTGCTGTCAGACAATGGGCCTCAATTTACTTCTGATAGATTCAAAGAGTGTCTGGATAAGGCCAGAGTGAAACATCTGAAAATATCTGCGTATTTCCCCCAAGGAAATATGAGTGAACGTATTATGAGAGAATTGAATAGGCTTTGCAGGACTTATTGTGCTCGGAAACACTCAAGTTGGCCAGAGCACATGAAGTATTTTGAGAATGTAATTAACAACTTAAGGCATGATGCAACTGGTTTTGCGCCTTGCGAATTGATGTTTGGCCAAGAACCGCACAATGTGATTGCAGATATGATAGAATTCCCTATTTTAACGCAAATATCCACAGACGAGAAGAAGTTAAAGGCTAGGGCAAATATAAGGGAAAGAGCATTGTAAAGGAAGAAGCGTCATGACGCAAAAGCTGTACCTACCAGTTTTGAAATAGGTTAGTTAGTCCTTGTCAAAACCAAGGAAAAATCAAAGAAAATAAATGCAGAAACAAAGAAATTCATGTTCGTATACCAATGACCTTTCAGGATCATAGGAAAACCACATGCCAATGCATATAGGCTAGAGTACCCCAAGAGTAAAAAGCTATGAGATCTCAGGAACGTAATCGACCTAAAGAAGTTCATAGGTAGTGAATGTTTTGTGTAGGGAGGAGGTTGTTGTGTAACCTCTACACAGTGTGGGAGCTGTGCAGTCCCAGCTGTGTGAGATCTTCTTTCCCATTTCAGATTTCACTCTCTCTTCATCTTTTCTATCCACCTAAAATTTCGACCTCTTCTTTCCAACACATTAAATTTTCCGTTATGGTTATCAAGCCAATAATAAACTAATGAATTCTGTAGGGAGGAGGTTGTTCTGTAATCTCTACACAGTGTGGCAGCTGTGCAGTCCCAGCTGTGTGAGATCTTCTTTCCTTTTCAGGTCTCACTCATTCTTCATCTTTCCTATCCACCAAAATTTCGGCTCTTACTCTCAAATACTAAAATCTTCCGGTATGACTATCAAGCCAGCATTAAGCTAATGAATTCTGTAGGGAGGAGGTTGTTCTGTAACCTCTACACAGTGTGGCAGCTGTGCAGTCCCAGCTGTGTTAGATCTTCTTTCCTTTTCAGGTCTCACTCATTCTTCATCTTTCCCATCCACCAAAGTTTCGACTCCTTCTTTGCAATACAAAAATTTTCCGTCATGGCTATCAAGCCATGAGTTTTGTAACCATTCTATCCACCGATTAGTAAAGAAAATACCTGATGTGAAAAACCTAACAGTGACATAAAGAACAGAGAAGTATGATGTAATTAAGATACAAAGGTATTTGAGTAACAAGTATGTATAAAACCCTGGTAATATTATAAGTACAAAGTTGTTGTTTTATTGGAAATGGTCCACCAACAGTAATTTAAAAATATATACAAATTCGTCTACAAGCAGGATCTGAAGTGGCAGTGAAACCTATTGTATGCTGTAGAGCTAACTAATTAATAGTAAAAGAGCTTGCTTAGTGTTATGAAAAATATGCAGATAAATTGTAAAAATGAACTCACCTTGTGTAGCAAGGAATGGCAGTGTAATAGAATTGAACGGTGTTTGTGGTTGAGACATGAAGGACACGTACTTGAAATATTTATAAGGTTGGAGCTGGCCGATATTTGGTGTTGGGTGTGTGGTGACACACCTACATGTATTGAGGTTATGAGTTGGAGGCGTGGATGGGACCATAGGTACCCTTATGTTAGATGAGACTGAGCAGCTCATGGTGTCCTATAGGTTTAAGGAATTTAGCATTACGCTCGTCCATAATTACTTAATGCATTTCAGTGGTAGGTCGAGAGAGACTACCTGAGGTTTCAGCGTCCGATCGAGTGGAAATAGATTGCCACGTGAGCAAACTGATCAGCTACAATACACTATAGATGTGAAATAAATGTGCTATCCTATACTTTAAATGTTAATAGAGTGAGTGTTAAATAAGCAACATAATTGAGTAATATAATGGCAGACGTGAAACATTATTTATAGCTCAGCATAAATACACTTTGATGAAGTAAGCACATAATTGCAGATGTGGAATGACACAGCAGCAGAGGACCAATAAGTGGATTTAGTAGTCAATTAAACGTAGTGTGTTTTGAACACTCAGAACTGTGCTATTACCATAAGTTACTCACATGTACAAAGAAGCTGAGTAGACAACTACTAATCAAATATACTCATACTATCTCTAAGAATAAGCTAATCGAAGATGAGTCAGCTAAGTAAGTAAAATACAAAAGTATCAAGAATGTACCGAGCAATGGTTCAGTGTTCCAGCCCAGAAATAATAAACTGAAATTAAATAGGATTTATGATTGTATGCCTTGAGCATAAATTTTCTCTAGTACGTGACTAACGGCACTTTGAGCCATTTGTTTACCGATTTTATGACACTTAAGTAACTGCGAGAGTAGAATTGAAAAAGTTCTGTTAACTTTGTTCCAGTAACATATTGAAAGGTAAAATGTATATATCCCCATTTCATTGTGACCCACCCATGGATATTAAGTGAACAGAGTCTGAGGCACTCTTTTTGTTTGTTCTACAGGACAAACCAGATAATGACAGCCTGGTAGCTGCGTGGAAGCGTGGAGTGACTTGGACACAACTCACAGTGACCCCTCCCCTTTCCCCATGTAATTTAGAGTGAACGTGAAGGACGCACAGCTAGCAACTTCCCCTCCTCTACCCTTGTGAATGGAAGTGTAGAACGCCAGCCAAAGCGGCTACAACCAAGTGTGTAAAAATGAAATTGTCATGATTTGTGAAATTTTCTTTCAGGTTTAGAAAAGACTGCTAAGATATCTGTTTATGTATCATGAATAACTGTGTTATTTTCTTTGAATTTGTGTATGTAAAAATGTATTTAATGGATTTAAGATTTTCATAATTTTACATATTTTTATGTGTTTGTTTGTCTAAGGCAATATGTATGCCAAAGTGTTTTATTGATTTTGCTTAAATTTTGAGTGATAATGTTGCTTAAGAGGCAGTGAACATTCCAGCAATTTAAATAATTGAAGTAGGTAATAAGTTTTCTTTTAATATTTCTATATGTTTACATTTCAATTTTAATTTTCATAGTTGAGTTAAGCTGTACTCTTGCTTCCCTTTTTGTAATTAATTTTTTTTCCATTTACATAAAAAAAATTAAGTAGAGGGTGATGTAGGGAAGCAGCATACTCACGCCTTATAAAATTCACATCAGCCTTTCCATTGTGTGCCAGCCAGTCCGCTGTAACTAGCTCTGACGTCATAAATGTTGCGCAATACTTTAAAAATCTAGTAAATAACCTGAAACGATTCTAGCATGTCAGGAGTAATACTAAATCAATATGTGTTGGATATCAGTTCAATAACTTTAACCATATTCGAAATTTGGATGTTTTTCTGTAAAAATCATTGGCGCAACAGAAAAGAGCTAGAAACTTAAAAATTTATATTTAGATTCCTTTTTCATAATAATTCAGGAGAAACAATATTCTGGATCTCACAAATTAAAATTTTAGTGGAAATTCATGATTTTCTGGTTTTTTGTCTTAGAAATTATGGAAGCAAGATAGATTAAGTAGGCGAATAAATAAGGCTAGGATGTTGAAATTTAAGTAGAAGGGAGATCCGCTATAATCATAAAGATGTGAAACGTTTCAACTGAATGACTATAAAACTATAGCTATAGCGTATCTCCAAAGAGCAAGTTCAGAGCTCGTCTACTGCATGTAGTGTAATTAAATTAATTCCCTCGCTCAAAATATTTGACTTAGCCACGTCAGACTTTGATTATGATTACTTACCTGTGTGCTGATAGCACATTTAAATTGAGAGCTTCATCGGCCATCAGCAAAGGAAGCAATGATTTATTCAATAACTTAAAGTGGTGCATTACTAGCCCAGCGGCTAGTCGGGAGAGCGGATTTGATCAGGCGTTCCCTTAGCCGTCTGCACCGCGGCTTTATACACTGCTGGCCACCGTAAATGCAACACCAAGAAAGACAAGAGGTAGCACAACAAAATTTATTTTGTAGATAACATGTTGACCAAGTATCAAATGATTATGTTTACAGACGTCTGTGACATGTGGTTCCTGCCAGAATCAGTAGCCAGAGTAGCCGCCATTGTTGGAGATCACCGCTGCCACACGTCTCGGCATTGAGTCAAAGAGACGTTGGACGTGTTCCTGGGGTACAGCAGCCCAAGCAGCTTCCACACGTTGCCAAAGATCATCTGGTGTGGCAGCTGGGGATGTAATCTGGGTCACTTGTTGAGCAACCATGGACCACATGTTTTCTATCGGCGAAAGATCCGGAGAGCGAGCCGGCCAGGGAAGCAATTCAATCTGGTTATTGACGAAGAACCTTTGGACAATGCGTGCCACGTGTGGTCGCGCATTATCCTGTTGAAATATGGCTGTGGCCGAGCCCTGAAGGTATGGAAAGACAACTGGCTCCAGCACCTCGGATATGTAGCGCTGGCTATTTAAAGTACTGGCAATGCGTACTAGAGGCGTGCGAGAGTAATATCCAATACCGCCCCATACCATAACACCCGGTGCAAGACCAGTGTGCCGGTGCATAATGCAGCTGTCCAGCATCCTCTCTCCACAATGTCTCCACACTCGAATCCGACCATCGTGGTGCTGCAGACAGAAGCGTGCCTCGTCAGGAAAGACAACGTCATTCCATTCTGCCGTCCACATCCGTCTGTCATCACACCATTGGCGACGGAGACGTCTGTGGTTCTGCGTCAATGGTAGACGAAGCAATGAACGTCTTGCGGACAGACCACTCTGCTGTAAACGGCGTCGAGTGGTATGCGCAGACACTGGATGATGCGTTACAGACGCAATGTGCTGTGCTATGGTTCGGGATGTCACTGAGCGATCCGTCACTGCCATGCGCACAATTTGCCTATCAGCATGTGCAGCAGTGCACCGAGGTGAATGCGATCGACCACGTCGGTCCGTCGTACCCTCCTGCATCAACGGTCACATATCCGCATTACAGTTGTTTGGTTTCGTCCAACACGACTAGCGATTTCTCTGTATGATAATCCACAATCTCGGTAAGCCACTATCCTTCCTCTGTCGAACTCGGATACTTGATCAAAAGATGTTCGCTGTTTTCTACGAGGCATAACTGATCGTCTTGTGAAACAACCACAAGGTAAACACACGTGCCGAACATACACCGTCGAAATTGCCAAGCCTTAAATGGCGCTATGAGGTGGCGCCACAGGCGCGCGTGATGTGCGTCTGCGCTGAAATTCGAATCAATTGCATATCTCATCGCTGCAAACTCATGGTGTAAACTGCACTTGATTCGGATGCTTCCTTCAGGGTGTTGCATTCACGGTGGCCAGCAGTGTATATAAGAATGCTGCGCGAGAGAGAAAGGCCCCAGTTCTCTCCAGATGCTGATTAACGCACCACCTGTGCCGGGAGTCGCGTCACGTCGGTATCATTGCTATAAACAGCTTCCGATGCTGTAATAAGTTACTCGGGATACGCGTAGCCATGAAATCGTTTTCGAGTGAAGTGTTAATTCTGGGATGACTTTAATGATCTATCTTCAGTTTGCGTATGTCGTATTTTCACGTGCCGCCGCGGGACAGACATACTACCATTATTTAGCGTGGCGTTTGATGAACATTATCATCAAATTATGGCGAGCATTCACTTAAATATTTAATTTGAACAGTTATAGTTGCATCAGCGCTTTAGACTCTGAACTGCTCTGGTAGCTGGATTGTGTGGATCCTTTTTGGTCTGTGACTTTCAGAATATAGTGAACATTTTAGAGAGAATCCCAGACAATCTCCCAATTCCTCAGAGCTATAAGCTGTAGCTATAAATTTATTTCTCAGATGAAGTGGGCACTAGGAATTCTAATTACAGGCTTCACGTTTTGCTAATCACTTTCTGGTTGCCAATATTGTAGTTAGAGAGCCAGTGTTGAGAATGGCAAACAACAGCATTAAATAAATAGTAGGAACATTTTATAACAAATAAATTTCCACCCGCCGCCCCACGGAGTGTGCGCTCGATTCTTTGACTATACTGCGTCGCCAACCGGCCGAAAGCGGAAAAATAATGGAGGCCTCCCCTTCCGAACAACCGAATAAACTCATCCAGCGCTTTGGACCAAAATTCGTCACCGCGCAATGGTCACCATATACTGCGCGGGCTCTACAGTGTATAGTGTATACATTCATGAATTGGAGGATAGTGTGGTAATTTTTTGTGTTTGAATAGCAACAATGCTACAACAATCCATGCTTATTTAGTAGTAGTGTACAGCAAGAATACACCATATGACACAGTGATTAGGTGGAACAGTCGCTCAGAATGTGGGAAAACAAAATGGCGGGTCATCCCTCTGTGAGGGAACTACTAAAGAAGTGGATAGCCTAATGCTCGGGTCACAATCGAAGCAGTGGTGGAAAAAGTAAAATCAGTCTTGGATCAGTTTTCATCTTCTTGCGCGACACTTTGAACATGTATTCGTCGACTGAATTGTGGCAGCAGCGGAAACGTTGCCGAGCTGTCTCAGGCCATACAGACAACTTGTTTGCCCACCTAATCATCATGGACGAGTCCCCGGTGTACTGCTATGATCCTGAAAAACAGCAGTGGAAACGTGTAGTTTAACCACCTCTGAAGAAGGTGAAGGTTCAATCATTACTGGAAAAGTTCGAAGTGACTAAGTAAAGGGGGAGTGACACTCGAGTGCCTGGCAGTTGGGCGGCGCCAGTCTCTGTTTCTGGAGCAGTCGGATAGCAATAGAACCTCTGCCGCCAATCCCCGTACCCGGAACTGATGCCTCCTGTTTAGCATCGACAGGCTACGATACCAAAAAGGTGCTGAGCTACTTGTTTTTTATTTGGGGCTGCTAACGGACTCACCTGATGAGGTTACAGTAGGCTGCTAAGACGAAGTGTTGCATGAAGCTAGTCAAGGCGGTATTTTTGCTTCCCAACAACACTCCAACTCCTTCCCTTGGGCGGTCAATTTTTTCTTCAGAGTCACTTCCCCTCCCCCCCCCCCCCCCAATCCCATGATATTCAACCTGACATGACACCCAGTGACCTCTTTTTTTATCCTCAGATGAGGAATCGTTATGTGGTTTGCATCTCCTGAAGGAGGGCGAAGTATGTTCAAGGTGCTGCAGTTCCTGAACAGGCGAAATTCAGACTTCTACAACGGAGGTCTTCGTCAAGTCATGTGACATTGGGAAAAAAGGCTAAATCACTAACATGATCATGGTTGCAGTTCGAATTTTTGGATGTGATGATTAAAATTGTATAATTAGCTCTCGTGTAGACACAGAAACGAAATGAGAAATAAACTTTACCTTTATGATGTGACTAATGACTTCCCTGATATCTCAAAGTAAATTAGTGAGACTGGTACCTGTATTTCTCCTTGATGAGATTCAAAACCTAAAAGGTGTCTTTTAAGGTCAGATTCACTAATCGTTACTAATAAACTACTAGGAAAACTTCAGACACACCGATGCAGTTTTTCAGTGATATGTGTAATTGGTTTACAGTGTGGAGGACATCTGTCAAATCATACTTTGGGATTAGACAATTCAGTCCTTAATGCTAACAACTGAATCATTTCTGAAGGTAATTTCGCGTCGAGTCTGACATGGGCTGTGTACCATTCTGCTACTTGGGGTAAACTGACGCACAAAAAAATCAGACTCTCAGTAGTTTCAAACTAGTGATGTCTGTCACCGAGTAACAGCAATTAATTGACCGAGCCGTGGTGATTTTGCTTCTAAAATCGTTAAATTTTGCCATTTACACATCGTACTGTGAGGTCATATTTTATAATAGTTACCAGATTCACACTTCCAAGGAAAAGAAAGACATTAATAGCTTCCAAAATTGTAGTGAATATGTCGATTGAAGATACACTACTGGCCATTAAAATTACTACACCAAGAAGAAATGCAGATGATAAACAGGTATTCATTGGACAAATATATTATACTAGAACTGACATGTGATTACATTTTCACGCAATTTGGGTGCATATGGCTCAAATGGCTCTGAGCACTATGGGACTTAAGAGCTGTGGTCATCAGTCCCCTGGAACTTAGAAGCACTTAAACCTAATTAACCTAAGGACATCACACACATCCATGCCCGAGGCAGAATTCGAACCTGGGACCGTAGCAGTCACGCAGTTCCGGACTGAGCGCCTAGAACCGCTCGGCCACCACGGCCGGCTTGGGTGCACAGATCCTGAGAAATCAGTACCCAGAACAACCACCTCTGGCCGTAATAACGGCCTTGATACGCCTGGGCATTGATTCAAACAGAGCTTGGGTGGCGTGTACAAGTACAGCTGCCCATGCATCTTCAACACGATACCACAGTTCATCAAGAGTAGTGACTGGCGTATTGTGACGAGCCAGTTGCTCGGCCACCATTGACCAGACGTGTTCAGTTCGTGAGAGATCTGGAGAATGTGCTGGCCAGGGCAGCAGTCGAACATTTTCTGTATCCAGAAAGGCCCGTGCAGGACCTGCAACATGCGATCGTGCATTATCCTGCTGAAATGTAGGGTTTCGCAGGGATCGAATAAAGGCTAGAGCCACGGATCGTAACACATCTGAAATGTAACGTCCACTGTTCAAAGAGCCGTCAATGCGAACAAGAGGTGACCGACACGTGTAAACAATGTCACCCCATACCATCACGCCGGGTGATACGCCAGTATGGCGATGACGAATACACGCTTCCAATGTGCGTTCACCGCGATGTCGCCAAACATGGATGCGACCATCATGATACTGTAAGCAGAACCTGGATTCATCCGAAAAAAATGATGTTTTGCCATTCGTGCACCCAAGTATATCGTGGATATACACCATCGTATGTGCTCCTGGCAGTGATGCAGCGTCAAGGGTAACCGCAGCCATGGTCTCGGAGCTTATAGTCCATGCTGCTGCAAACGTCGTCGAACTGTTCGTGCAGATGGTTGTTGTCTTGCAAACGTCTCCGCCTGTTGACTCAGGGATCGAGACGTGGCTGTACGATCCATTACAGCCATGCGGATAAGATGCCTGTCATCTCGACTGTTAGTGTGACGAGGCCGTTGGAGTCCAGCAAAGCGTTCCGTATTACCCTCCTGAACCGAACGATTCAATATTCTGCTAACAGTCATTGGATCTCGACCAACGCGAGCAGCAATGTCGCGATACGATAAACCGCAATCGCGATAGGCTACAATCCGACCTTTACCAAAGTCGGAAACGTGATTGTAAGCATTTCTCCTCCTTACACGAGGCATCACAACCACATTTCACCACTCAACGCCGGTCAACTGCTGTTTGTGTATGAAAAATCGGTTGGAAACTTTCCTCATGTCGGCACCGGCGCCAACCTTGTGTGAATGCTCTGAAAAACTAATCATTTGTATATCACAGCATCTTCTTCCTGTCGGTTAAATTTCGCGTCTGTAGCACGTCATCTTGGTGGTGTAGCAATTTTAATAGTCAGTAGTGTATAATGAACTGTTTCTTAAATTCGTATGCATGAATGGGTACCGCAGTTCAGCCTCTCAAATGATCACAGAAGTCGATACACGGCCTCTGTCGTCTCAATACAGTACCTACACGTCATAATGACGTCACACATGATCTTGACGGAGTGAACTTAACGTTCCCCCACCGTGTTCCCGGCAGGCCCCGCGCCAGTCTGGCGGCCAGGAAGAACTGCCGGAGGCTCTGGTCGCGGCTGCTCGGACGACCCTGCGCTGCCCGCTGGTGCTGGGCCTGCCCGGTTCCCACTGCCACCAGCTGCTTGTCGCAGACCACAGCAGCCTGTCCCAGCTCGAGGTCGCCAGAGGACACGCCATCCAGCGCGCCATCGTCTTTCGCATCGGCCCACAGTCGCCTGCTTCACTGCAACACCGCATATCCAGAGCTACCATCTTCGCCATCGGAGCACAGGCCTTCTCTCAGCCTGAATCGGAAACGTAAGACTGCTGCTCTTTGATTATGGAGGAAGAAGTAGATTAGAACTGGAGATCCAATCTGCTCTTTTTAGTTTCTGTGGAGAGAAGCTATTGGACAAGATTGCCCGATAGTTGTTACAATGCTACAGGTTTACATGTGTAAGGTCATTCATGGTAATATGACCTCATTAAGCTTAATAGATTTTTTCTATTGATCTTAAAATATAGAGGGTGTTTCAAAAAGAATGTACGTATTTCGAAAGCATATATTTGTAAAACTGTAAGACAGTTAGTTAGTTACATGTTCCATTGATCAATAGCACGGAAAAACCGTTATGATGTGGAACGTGTCATATGCACAAGAAATGCACACAGTAAACAAGATTTTTTTTACGTTATAGTGTTATACCTAAATATTTCTATTATCTAACCCATTCCCTTAAATGGCACAAAACGAATATATTATATCTCCAGATTTATTTACTCACATTCAAGAATTCATCTATGGTATAGAAGGAGTTGTCAAGGAGGAATGATTTCAACTTGTTTTTGAAAAATTATCAGACATTTAATTTCATCTGGTAATTTATCAAAAAGTTATATAGCAGCATATTTTACCCCTTTCTGTGCCAAAGATAGGTTAAGTAAAGGATAGTGTAGGTCTTTCTTTTTTCTGGTATTGTAATCATGAATGTCGCTGTTGATTTTAAACTGGTCCATGTTGTTGAAAAAAAATTTCATTACTGAGTAAATGTACTGTGAAGCAGTTGTAAGAATTCCTAACCTTTTAAACCGATGCCTACAAGATGTGTGACTATGAACCCCACACATTATTCTAACTACTTTCTTTTGAACAGTGAATGCCTTTTGCCTAAGTGTTGAGTTGCCCCAGAATATTATTCTGTATGACATCAGAGAGTGGATGTATGCAAAGTATATTAGCTTACTAATTTCTACATCCTCAAAATTGGCAATTATTCTGATTGCAAAAGTTGCTGAACCTAGTCACTTTAGGAGATGCAAAATATGACTTTTTCAATAAATTTTCTCATCTATATGTACACCCAAAAACTTAGTATGCTCTACCCTGGCTACTGACTTCTTTTAATGTGTTATGTTTATTGAAGGAATTATACATTTTGCAGCAGAAAATTGGATGTACTGTGTTTCTTCAAAGTTCAGAGCAAGCCCATTCGCAGAAAACCAATTAATAACTTTTCTAAAGACCTTTCTGTATCATTTTCTATCGCACTTTCTTTTACTGGATTAATAATTATGCTTGTATCATCAGCAAACAGTGTCACTTCAGTATCTTGTTTCACATAAGAAAGGAGGTCATTCACATATATCGAGGACAGGAGGGGACCCATGACCGAACCTTGTGGAACACCTAATGTAATTTCATCCCACTTAGATGAAGTGGCAAACTCCTTTGAATCACTTGAAGCGTATAAAGAGACTTTTTGCTTCCTGTTCTGTAGATATGACTTAAACCACTCATATGCTGTTCCTTTTATACCATAGAATTGTAATTTCTCGAACATAATGTCATGGTTCACACAATCAAATGCTTTGGATAAGTCACAGAATATTCCTGCTGGTGACATTTTACTATTTAAAGACTCTATTATGTAGACAGTGAAATTGTATATTGCTGTCTCAGTGGAACAGCTTTTCTCAAATCCGAACTGTGATTTACTAAGTATCCCATTACTGTTGAGATGGCTAAACACTCTTGAGTACATTACTTTCTCAAAGACTTTTGAAAATGCTGAAAGCAAGGATACTGACCGGTAATTATTGACATCTGTGGTTTCCCCCTTTTTGTAGAGAGGCCTGACAATGGCATACAACTGTAAACTTGGGATACGCATTAACGAACAATATACCATTGATACTCGAATCCTTCTTGTGCTTGTATAAGCATATTCATCGTCACCGACCTTATGGCAGTACAGATCCGGTTCTTCTACTCTTCTAGGTGCTGTGGTAGTGTTGGTGCATAAACGTTGTCATTAATGAAACCCTCAGGAAGAAGCCACATGGCGTCAAATCCGGTGAACATGGAGGTCAGCTCAGAAGCACTAAGACACCGGCTGTTTGACGACCAATCCCAGGGTTCAGTTGACCTTTATTCAGATTTTCACGCACTTAGCTACTGCATTGAGGGGGTTCTCCGTCTTGTTGACAAATGTTGTCCCCGTTGAGCCTCAGAAACAACCAGTTTTGTAACATAGCAAGGTACTGCTGGTCGTTAACCGTGTTTCCATCCAAGAAAAATGGGCAGTAAACATGAGTGGGTGAATCTCGTACATGTTCAGCATCTGCATGCGGGTTCCGTAGGCCCCAAGTTCGAACACCGTGAAACGTTTCCCCACTAACTAGGGAAGTCGCTTCTACACTGAACACGATGCGTTGTGCGGAAGTATTAACATTGTTAATAGCACTCTGAAACACGTCAGAAAATGCCACACGTTTGCGTTTGTCGTCATGACGTAGAGACTGTAACAGCTGTAGCTTGTGTGGCTTTATAACCAACCGTCGTCTCGAAACAGATCAAATTGTTGTCGCAGGCAGTCGTAACACCAGGCTTTGTAGGAGTACTTTGGAAAACGGTTTGAATTCGTGCGACATTGTTGTTAGAGACACGAGGGCACCCGGACTCCTTCCTTTACATACGCATCCTGTCTAGAAACGGTCGACACCATCTGCGAATGTTCTATTCATTCGGAGGATCACTTTCGTACCTCAACCTCAAAAGTCCTTGCCGGTTATCATGGGATTACACTTCGAAAACTTGATATCACAAAATGATTTCTGCTGCGGAATGGCCATTTTGCGACATGTGACAGACGACAAGCGACATCTAGTGGCAATGTATACAACCTTGACAATGTATTCGTTCCTTCAATAACCGAGCCGTGGCGCAGCGATCGATAATTTTGACAACACAATACTTTGTAATACGTACATTCTTTTTGAAGCACCCTGCACCTCCAGGTTTTGCTAATGACGAAGATAAATATTTCTTTTGAAAAAGTCCATATGTAAGCCGTATTAGAAGCACAAAAAGGTGGATTTCATTTCGTCTCGAATGTGATAAAAATAGCGAAATAACAGTAAAACAAACTCGTTATGCATTATACTGAAAGATGAAATTGTGATCGATGGAACGTGTCGGGAAAACCTTGGCTGACTCGTTTCACATTTCTATAGAATAAAAACTTCAGCTTTTCAACAGAAGAGTGAAAGTATGAAAAATAATAGATATCTGCTGGTAGATAGCATCTTCATCCTGTTCCATTTCTGTCAGTTTGAAGTAACAATAGTTATGGCAACGAGTGATTTCTTTCAAGAATGCCGTCACTTAGCAATGGGAGCAAGAACAACCGAGATCCTTACTTCGATTTACGCAGACAGGTCACTGACCAAAAGGACACGCCGATTGTTTTCGTAACAGGCAGAGGTTGGCAGGAGTCACGTGTTTTGCGGTGTCTTATTGGAAACTGGGGCGCTGGACGTGGGGTTGTAGAGCTGGAGGAAAAACAAGAGGCAGTCTGTACTCACGCTTGGCCGAGACCGGACCAGTTGAGTAAATGCTGCTCTGCCCTGAACATTCACCAGGGTTCAGAATATTAGGATGTGAGATAAGCTAGATGCAATTAACGATTTCGTAGTTTTTATCGCTGTAAATTTATTTAATCAGTACTTCTTGTTATTTGTCGGCATTTCGTGATTTTAATTCTCCAAAGAGAGTTTGTGATTGCACCCATGTGTGGTCAGGTCGGCTTTCTGAGGTCTGGTAGTTTCAGGCTTATGGAGTGCTCTACACGCGATATATTCGACCTTGGCTGACTCGTTTCACATTTCTATAGAATAAAAACTTCAGCTTTTCAACAGAAGAGTGAAAGTATGAAAAATAATTTCGTGATCTAATTTTTCTTTGTTGGTATGATTCCGTTTGGTGTTGGCTGGAGTCTCACGTAGTGCAGGACTGTTAATTCATCCCGCCATGTTCCTCCCTCCATTTAATTTGTCTCATTGGTCCTTTTAACTTACCCACTGATTTCCATAGCGTACGTAAATTCTTGAAATGAAATGCACTTTCTTCGTGATAAGTTAAACGTGGCATGAGACTGTATTTCAAGTCGCTTCCCATATGATGTAGACCTCTAACCGTATCTCTGACAACTTAAACTGATTAAAAACTCAATCTAAAAATTACTTATAGAGATTTTTTGCGCATTATTTTCAATCTGACTGAAATTTCTTTTTCCAACCGGCACACATGACGCGAGGAAGATTGTGTGTTGTGTGACGTAGATGAGTCGCTGCATTCGATCCTTCTATTAAATTGTTGGGATTGTGCGAGATCGTCGCGATCAATTACGATTAAAAAGTGATGTTATTTTCGTGTTGTTTCTTTCATGTGGCCAACCACATAGGACAGATGAAGGCTATTACCCAACCGATTGCCAGTAGTGTACGGTTAAACCGTCCTGCATGTGACCACCCTTCGTGCAGACTGATTACATCAGTTATTTCTATGCAAATACGTGAATAATTGAGCCATAGAACGAGCCTTTTATCATCTGTGACTCTTTTTCCCAGACGTGAACGATTAGTTGCTGCAATGTGTTACACCTGATGTTCCCTCGCATAATGAGTAGGGAGTTTAAATGTTATAATATTACAAATGAGATTTAATATAGCTAATCTGCGCTTGAATAAATTATGAATCATATGGAATTCCGTACTTTCATTATATTATAGGTATCTTTCCCATTTCTGCTTGATTTGATCTTTAAATTGAATATGTATAGAGGCGGACCTGTAATTCTGGTGTGATATGACCTATAAAATAGAACTTATTCTCTCGATTGTGCACAGATGCTGTGTCTTGCATATAAATTACACTTATAGGTAGTTACACAGACACATCTCCGTATTTTAAAATCAGTTTTATTCGGATTTAGCCATTCGAGCTGAGTAATTCCCTAGTAAATAATTTTTCACGAGACGTTACGCGCCTTTCTGCGAGGGTATGCTGGTTTACATTTTGTAACATTTCATATATACATTGCTTTACTCAAACACGACTGTGACAGTTCGCACACACTAATTTTCCATGCGTACATTGTTGCCGTTAGTCCAACCTGATCGCTATCCAGCTCACTGATCTCTTTCAAAGCGGCTTCCCCCAGTTTCCTACCAATAAAGCGAAGTTTATTGTTTGCAAATCCGTCGTGGGTTCGAACGTCAGTTTCTTATCAGTGACGAAGGGAGGAACCGAAAAAGTAGTGCAGTGAGTGAATAAAAACAAACAGTGAAGTGTGAGTAGTTAAAGTGATACAGTGACTGAATATAAATCGAAAATAAAGTGTGAAAAATGTGTAAAGTGTACTTAGTGTATTTGTTATTAAAAAGTTGATTTGATTTATATTTTAGACATGCCCAGACATAAAAGAGGAGGAGATCTTTCCAGTTGTGAAGAAAACGGCGCAAACAAAAAGAACAGCGAAAAAACGAAACAGACGAAGAGCGTGAAGGACGTATAAGTTCCCAGCGAACGAGAATGAGCCCCATGAGAAGCAGAGAAACCGAAGAACAACGAAATGAGCGGACTGAAGATTCAAGAACTTCGACACAATCTTATAATAAAAGACTGCGAACTCAAGCCAGCCGTGAAAATATCACCCTACCAGAAGCATGGACGAGGACAAATAAACAATACAACCTAACAAATGAAGCATTCCATTACGGCCCGACAAAAGAATATGAGAAACACAAACACGTCGTAATCGGAAAAATGGAAGCATCTGCCAGTTTTGCTACGTGAAAAAATTTAGTAGAGAAACACAAGGATTCTGTTGCATGAATGGAAAAATTCGTTTACCACTAATGGAAGCAGCTCCGCAGGAATTTTTACTTTGCATGACTGGGTAAAAATATAAAAGCGTACAGCGCCTACTTCCAAATGACTTCCTTCCGTTTCACTTCGATAAACACTAACAGAGATGAAATCGATTATGTTTTTTCCATCCAAGGACAAATCTGACACAACATGGGATCATTACTACCACTAACCAACTAAGTATTTCTGCAACTACATTTCATTGGAAATGAAGATACAGAAATGGATCGACGATACACAAATATCAGTGGATTGAGACGAGTAGTAGTCAAAGATGTATAGAGGTTACACAAATACAACCAACTGTTTCACATATTCAGAACAGCACTAGACCAAATTATTTCTGATGACAATAAAGTTATAATTCGAGCCGACGAAAGACCACATGGAGAACACGAACGTCGACTTAATGCACCTCAGATAGACGAAGTCGCCATCGTAATTGTGGACAATAAAAACACAAGCCGTGACATAATTGTACAACGAAGAAGGGAAGGACTACAACGGATTGCAGAGACACACGGTTCGTATGATAACCTTCAATATCCATTAATATTTCTGCACGGAGAGGACGGATATCATTTTAATGTGAAACAGATCCAACGTGAAATAGGCGTAGAAACAAATAAAAAAAGTCACTTCCAAGGGGTTCTAAGCTCACTGCTTAATGATCAAATTGGCTCAGTTGGCTCTAAGCACTATGGGACTTATCGTCCGAGGTCATCAGCCCCTAGAGTTAGAACTACTTAAATCTAACTAACCTAAGGACATCACACACATTAAATAGTTGTTGCTAATCATGTAAATGTGAATATTTATTTAAGCAAGTAGACAGTGTGTAACGGCTCCATGTGAACCCCTACATGGCTAGTTACAAGAGTCACATGCTCAAAACACACCCGGAAGAAGATCTGGAACCATACGACATAGTAGTGAAAAACATGATTCACGGACCATGCGGAGCATTAAACCTCAATTCCCCGTTTATGAGAGCTGGAAAATGTACAAACAAATACTCAAAACCGTACTTGGACAACAGACAAACCGGAGTTGATGGCTATCCCAAATACAGAAGACGATCACACCTACAAACGATGGTTTCACAGCAAAGATACGAATTCGAGGCATCGACTAACTGGAAATAGATAATCATTGAGTAGTACCACATAACACGTTACTTTCCAAAATGTTCCAAGCAAATAAACTTAGAAATTCAGTGAAATCCAGCAAATATGTCTGTAAGTATGTGATCAAAGGCAGTGACATGGTAGTATTTGAAATAGCCAAGGGCAGCGAAAAACAAAGCAGAAACGACGAGATCCTCATGTACCAAATGGGAAGATACATCAACAGCAAAGTAGCAGCGTGGTGGATTTTCGGTTTTCCCATACACGAACGCGAACCTTCTGGACAACATCTAGCAGTACATTTGGAGAATGGAAAAAGAGTTTACTTCACAAAAGACACTACCAGAAAAATTGCAAGCGAACCACCTCGGAACACAACATTAACAGCTTTTTACCAACTATACCAAACGGATCAATTAGCGGAAACATTACTGTATGTAGACGTCCCTACGTGGAACCCAAAAATAAAAAAGTTCAACAACGGAAACAAGGAATTTCAATAGAAGATCATCCAGGAAGCATGAAAACCGGCGCATTAGGCCAAGTATACACCGTACATCCGAACAATGCCAAATGTTTCTGTAGGATGTTGCTACACGAAATACATGCATCAACAATTTTCACAGATCTCAAGACTGTTGACAGTTACCTTTGCCAAACGTACCGATAAGCATGTCAACGCTCAGGACTACTGGAAAACGACAGCCACTGGGAATTAACACTACAAGGAGCCTCACTCACTGCCTCAGCTGAACAAATGAGAGACTTATTCTCCATAATTCTAACAACGTGTAACCCATCAAATCCAAAGCAACTATGGGACTCCTCCAAAGAGAATATGAGTGATAAGATACTGTACCAAATCCGACAAGCTTATCCTGAACTGACCATCGAATTCAGCGACGAAATCTTCAATGGAACACCCATTCACCTGGAAGATAAGTGTTTAGTAATAAACAACCAGACCTTAGTACAACTTGGAATGGAAGCACCACGAAAAGATGCTATCAGTGTACTAAATTTCGTTACAAACACCACAGTGAAACACCAACCCACAGTCTTGACATGCCTCTGTCCTGTCATGAGAAGACAGATACGATCTCGGCTGTAAACGACAGTAAGGAACAGTCGATAAGAAAAGAATTACCACTTGAAAAAAATGGTAAGTAATGTGCTTTATTCGTATTAGTTGACAGTTGTGCAATAAACTGAGAAATGGCAGTTCTGTCTCTAATTTCAGTTTTTCACTAATGTCTACTCTGTCAGGATATGTGTGTGCAAACTGTCAGTGCCGGAAACTTTGCTACCAGTAGTAGTAATGCGTGTCGTGTTCGTGTCAGGAAATTCTTTTTCAGGGGCTATTTTTACGAATCTGAGGCTGATGTGGGTAGCTACATCTCAGATGAAGATCATGACTATGTTTCTGAATGCTGATGCGCTTCAAAAGTTGTTGCTAATCAGGTAAATGTAAATATTTATTTAAGCAAGTAGACAGTGTGTAACGGCTCCATGTGAGCCGCTACATGGCTTGTTACAAGAGTCACATGCTCAAAACACACCTGGGTGCCCTTGAGACACTCAGGGAATTTTAATCTGTAATTATGTTTTATTATCACTCTTAATATAGTCTGCAAATGTGAATGCGGGTCGTCTGCTGACGTATGCATGGACTGTCTGCTGTGGGTTCTCTGAATGTGGAGATGCAGTTTAGCCAACCATTGTATCAAGTAGAGTGCGACTGCACTGGACCAGAGAGACATAGGTTCTCCATGTGTTAGCAGGCCCCGTTAGGCTGGCAAATAGCTTCTGTGTAGACTCTCTGAGCCCTTCCAGCCACCGTGTGTGGATCCTGGCAGGGTCGCCATTGTGCATGATACTTGCTTTCCGCAAAGTCTTGGCAGGCATCCTCAACCTGAAAATGGCACCTGTATCTTTTGTGAAAGACACCTACGACCATTTGTGTGAGCAAATATCACTACAAAATTTATAATTATTGGTTAACTTTAAGTTGAAAGTTTGAATAACTTAACTGGAATGGTAACGGAAATAAGACGTTGCTTTGAGACAAAGAATTTTATATAACAACAACATTTTATTTAATAAAATTATGAAAATAGCTCCTTGATCACTCACTTTACTTGATGGTACGGTTATATGAAATGCTGGCCTGACATCAGCGATACAAAAAAAAAAAAAAAAGATAGCAATTTTATGCAACCTGACTATATATCCTAACTATACAAAAAAATAGCAATTTTATGCAACCTGACTAAATAACCTAACTAAGATGACTATAGGAGGCATCACACACAGCGTCTATATTCACCAGAGTCTCAGCAGGGAAGCCTAACCGTCTCCCCTCGTCCAGGGTCCACACACGGTGGCCACAAGGACTCAGGGAGTCTGCACAACAGCTATTTGCCAACCTAACAGGGCATGCTAATGCGCAGGGAACTTATGTCTCTCTGGTCCAGTGCAGTCACACTCTACTTGATACAATGGTTGGCTAAACTGCATCTCCACATTCAGAGAACCCACAGTAGACAGCCCACACATACATCAGCAGACGACCTGTATTCACATTTGCAGACTATACTAAGAGTGATAATATAACATAATTCCGGATTAAAATTCCCTGAGTGTCGGAAGGGCGCCAAGTGTGTTTTGAGCATGTGACTCTTGTAACAAGCCATGTAGCGGCTCACATGGAGCCGTTACAAGTGTTGTGTCCCTAACCATAGTTTACGTGGATTTTCGAGGCGGGGTGATTATAGCAACGTTAAGGGTCATCCTTGACAATGTTTACATGCTGCTGTAAAGCGAAAATAAAATTTATTTTGTATTGTGCAGAATCATAGCTCAGTTAATATGGTATTGCGAATTTTAGTATCATAAACAATTCAGACTTTTTAAATTTGCATTTTTGAGAATTTCGCAGTAATGTTTCATTAATTCACTCAGCAAGTAAACAGTGGTAATTCAAGGCTGTTCCGTGATAAGTGCACTCAGTTTGCACATAAACAATGTTAAGTATTCTTTCTGAATTTTTATGAATAAAATTTTGGATAAAATCTACCATTTTAAAATATGTCGTTATTTTAAATATATTTCAACATAATGAGTTACCTGAATAAAAAAAATCACACTGCATGTAGCTGAAATATTTACGAGTTTTTAGCGAAACTTTACTGAAAAGTTTCTCAAGGCAATCAACTTGCTCCGTACTATTGTTTACCGCGAAGGTTTTATACATTGTTCGCTCATCTGTGCAGGACCGTACAGCCATTCACGTGTCTTACATCAGGAAATAAGTTTGTTTGCATTAAGACAAGTATACTCACTGATTGTGCGAAGATGTCTAGATCTCCACAGACTATCACCAAGGCTTCCATTGTTGTGTTTCCCTTTATGCAGCAGCAGTAAAAGTGCAGACAGTGGTGCGCCAACCACATTGGACAGTAGTATTTCCAGACGAGTCCTGATACCGCGTACAAAATCATGATGTAAGAGATGTGAGTAGGAAAGTAGTGAAACTGACAACACTGCGCTGTGTTGTTCTACTTGTGTAGACTGGTGTGTTCATCCCTTCCAGGTGTACAATCTGAGTTTCAGTTCCGTACAGCCATCACTTGATTTCTGAGAGCGCCCTCAGTGAAATTGCGTTTTTTTTTTGTGCGTTACGAAAATGGAACAGCGAAATTAGAGCAACTTTATGCCATTAAGTTTTGTGTTAAAGTTGGGGAAGCAGAGAGTGTCCCCTTTGGAAAGTTGAAACAGGCCTATGGAGAACATTCCGTAACGAGAGCACTAGTTTTTCGCTGGCACTAATCATTTTTGGAGGCCGAGAACACGTTGAAGGTGAACCTCGCTCAAGGAGACCTTCAACTTCAAAAGCCAACGAAAACTTGGAACGTGTGTGTGCTCTTGTGATATTGTTTCTCCAATATTGTTTCTCCAGGACAAAATGTGAACCAAGTGTTTTACAAAGATGTCCTTGAAAAGCTCAGGAAAAGGGTGAATCGAGTGAGTGCGGACATTGCAGACAAGTGGATGCTGCATCACGACAACGCCCCATGTCGAACGGCCCTCCCATCACGGAATTTTTGACATCAAAAAGCATCCCTTTGTTCTACAGCCTCCATTGTTCATCTGATCTGAGTCCTTATGACATTTTTCTATTCCCGAAATTGAAAGTCTTAAAATGACGTCATAAGGCCCTAAACAGTTGAAGCTTTTTGGCGCTGCTCCGCCAGCGTACAGCCGCCGCAGGGAAGTTTTTTGAAGAGGACAATACTGATGCTTGAAAAAAATAAAAGCTTTGGTAGATAAAAAGTCAGCATCATTACTTTTCTCATACACCTCGTTCGTAACTGTGTGTGGAGACTCTGTAGGGAACGTTGTCAATGCATTCTTCACTGTCAATCATATCCAGCATCTAGCGTGATAGTGCTGGATGCCATTGGGTACGCAATATAATCACCTTCGTTTCGGTTGTTGCCCATGCTGTCCTGAACTACATCGTTACAGATGGTGCTCGACACTTGCATTGCCCTCACATTCTCCATATCTGTCATCCATTTACATATCTGCTCAAGAATTGCTAAGAAACTAGCACACCACCACGCGCCAAACACTACGATTGATGAACTCTTACACAGAACTGAAGAAGCATGAAATGACGTTCCCATATGTATTAATCAAGCTCAGTTCGACCCATTACCCGGACGATTAGAGCCGGTCTTGTTCCGAGAGGTGGCAATTTGTACTAAATTTTGAATCATGTAAACCGCCCAATAACCTACATATTTAATCATGTATTTCTCCTACTACGCAGTATACACACAATACGTAACATTTTGTTATTTGCTGTCGTTCCTCTGGCAGCAGTTTTAATGGCCAACAGGTGTACATTCCTTTTCTCTTCATTAAGACGGATTTACCAATACGCTGATGCTATTTAAGGTTGCTGTTAAGGAAATTGGTTGTATCCCTTCGTGTTTGCACCCTGACAAGATACCTTCTTCCAACACCAATGAATGGAATAGTGCTGCCAAGAATGTCGATGGTGCTCATGTAAAAATTCCGTAATGAACGTAGCCAAATTCCTGTCTAAACATATACCGCATAATCTGTGTGCCATCTGCTTTATGTTCACCGAATGCCCTTGGAAAATAGAAAAATGAGGTTAGGTTTTAATATCACATTGACGATGAGGTCATTGGAGATGAGGCAGACGCTCAGAGTGGACAGGAATGGAGAAGGAATTCTTCTGTGTTATCTTCAAAGCAACCAACCTTGCATTCACATTAATAAATTTAAAGAAAGTGCAGAGGAAATAAAGCTTGTTTTTCTCGAATGGCCAGTGTCGTAACTACTGTGACACTTCAGTTGGTGTGTGGTTTTAGTGACTTCCTCCAAATTATGGAAGCCAGAAAGGTAGAGTCAACAAAGATAACTGGACTGAATTCGGAAAACAAACAGATAACAATATCAGATGGATCAAGCAAATACACAGTAACTACAGTCGGTTTATAGGCATAATTAAAGGAGCACCCAGACGATTTATCCCTAGAGGCTATCGTAAAGAATATACACCTGGATGGAATGAGGACAGTAAAAAATTGCTCGAAAAATATGAAGAAAATCCAACTGTTAACAATGCTATGGACCTTCTACAGTCACTTGATGAGAATAGGAAGAAGATATGGCTTGAAACCGTAGAATCATTCGACCAAACACATTCAAGTTGCAAAGCCTGGTCTGTTATCAGAAAACTGGATGCATCAAACTCAGCACCGGTGAGACATTAAACTGCCATCAAGCTGAATGATTTTGCCAAACATCTAATCTAAAATTCCAAGAGCCCAAAGGATAAACAGACAGGAAGGGAAATAAAAACCCAGCTCAACGCCAAGAAAAGAGTAGCCCCAAATTCTTCTAAATTTTCCAATCCATTCAATGAAGAGGAAATAAGAGATGCCATCAGAAACATGAAAGTTGGGAAGGCAACTGGATTCGATGGGATGTACCCTGAATTTCTCACACACTGTGGGCCAGCAACTATCGAATGGCTTTCTAACTTATTCTCAGACATTCTCTCCACTGGAAATCTCCCACCATTATTTTAAAAAAACCAAGCTAATAGCAATCCTTAAACCGAGCAAAGACCCAACAAAAGTAGAAACCTACCGCCCAATAGCCCTGTTAAGCGTCACTTACAACCTACTTGACGACTCATATACAACAGGATCTATGAAACAATTAATAAACAAAGACCCATAGAACAAGCTGGATTCAGGCCTGGTAGAAACTTTAATGACCAAGTGTTTGCATTAACAACCCATATTGAAAATGGATATGAGAAGAAATGCGTAAGCATAGCTGCTTTCTTGGATCTATCCGCCGCCTACGACACCGTATGGCGAGAAGGCCTTCTCTTAAAATTTGTGAGCTTCATTCAGTGTCGGAAACTCACAAACCTACTTATCAACACGCTAAGCAACAAACTTTTCCAGATTTCTCTGATAAAGACAGAAGGAAATTCTTCAAAATAAGTGACGGACTACCTCAAGGATCTGTATTGGCCCCTTTCCTTTTCAACTTATACATTTATGACTTGACAGCTACAACCTCAAAGAAATTCATATACGCTGATGACATCTGCTTGGTAACCCAGAGCTCCTGTTTCACCACTGGTGAAAGCACATTAACCGCCAACATGGAAATCCTGGACACATACTTCAGGAAATGGTGCCTCTGCCTAAACCCTCAGAAAACTGTTACTTCATCATTCCACCTACGGAACAGTCACTCTCACTATAAATCAAAAGTTAAACTCCGAGTACAAACCTTGAAGTACTGCAGCACACCGAAGTACCTCGGAATATCACTCGATAGGTCCCTAACTTTCCGACAACATCTCTCCCACGTGGCCGCAAAAGTGAAGACCCGTAATAATATCATTCAGAAGTTTGCTGGTTCCTCCTGGGGTTGCAGCGTTCAAACCCTAAGATCAACTGATTTGGCACTATCGTACTCTGTCGCTGAAAACTGTTGTCCAACTTGGATGAACAGCGCTCACTGTAGCAAGATAGATGTGCAACTCAACCAGAAAATGCGACTTATCACAGGCTGCACACGTAGCACTCAAACTGCATGGCTACCAGTTTTAAGTAACATCCAACCTCCACCTCTACGAAGATCAGATGCTCTCCTGAAGATCTGGAGGGACATTCAGAAGAACCCCCAGCTACGCGTACACAGCAATACATTAATAGCAGAACATCAGCGTTTGAAGTCAAGAAAACCACCTTGGCGAACTGCACAACATCTTGAAGCCTCCGACTTTAATTTCAACGAAGTATGGAGACGTTGGTGGAAAGAGTCGTCAGTGTTCAACGGTCATCTGGTTGAAAAGCCTTCTATGCGAGTTCCAGGTTTCACACTCCCCAGACGCCAGTGGAGAACCATCAACCACATCCGAACAGGACAAGGGAACTGCTGATATCTAAAGCAGAAATGGGGCTGCGCAACATCTCCAGTCTGTGACTGTGGAGCTGTCCTGTAAACAATAAATCACATTGTTGGTGAATGCCCGAAACGAGCCTTCGGTGGATCAATAAATGACAGCCACCATGCAGCACCTGAGGGGCTCAACTGGATCAACAGATTGTACTTAGAAGTCTAAGAACTTGTGTAATGTGTACATAATTTAGCATAATACTTTGGACATTTGATTCTGTACCTGTATTTTGCTTGTCATTTCTTACACTGTATACTCTTAAAACTATGTATTTGATTCAAGCTCTGTATCATCATACGATAAATAAATAAAATATGGAAGTCAGTTACTATGGTAACTTGACGGAGGTGCGAGCTGACCTGAACAACGGCCATGTTTCAGCACGTGTTTTATAGAACCAGCTGCAAGTAATCAGGTTCCTGTGGTGCGGTGGTTCATTTGTGCCATCGCTGTGTTGCATGCTTCCCTTTTTTAGGATTCAACAAACGGCATAAAGTTACCTGTCAATATTAATACGCATTCTATCATGCATTTCATTAACAGGATTTACAAAGAATACAGAAAGGAACGAATGATTCACGTCTCATAATATTAGGAAATCAGTTAACATAAAGTTAGCGTATCTTAAATACACGCAAATATATTTGTACGAAATATGTAAGATTTACGAACACAATGTCTATAGCTAGTTAGATCACCCATATTTAGATGACTGAACATTACATCTAAAAGAAGTTTACTCACATATGTGGACAGCATGATTGCAATGGATGGAGAGGGAACGCGTGCATTGAACAATACCCAGCTGAACGATTTTTGTCGTAACTTGTAAGCAGTGGACGAAAATATTAGATGATTCATGTTTCCCTCTCTATTGCACAAATAACGGATTGGAAATTCCTTAAATCCTATTCGTATCAGCTGCCTTGGAATCTTAATGTAATGTCAAGCAGATAAACGTTGTTATGTCTGTCCTGTTTCTAAATAAATTGGTAGACTGGGGAGGTGATACTATTTTTGTTCGTAGCCGACAAAAATGAAGCCCTTTCATGATATTTGATTGAATTCTACCACTCGCTTATCGCTTTCTCATTGATTAAGGCAAAAATTTTCTAGTAAGCAATCCTATCATTTAGTATTTCGTCGAAGTTTATTGCTCTTTGGCAATACTGTTCATTGTTTTCATTGCGACAGATGTCTGTACACAAAAAGTTCGTTAGTTTTCGTATCTACACTCCTGCTCATAAATTAAGGATAACGCTTTACATGGTGAAACAACGGTCTGGTAGGCGGTTTGCGGGTTTAAATCACCTCGGGATATGACCATGAGGTGCATTTGACCTGCGGTCGTCACACGGTGGCACTGGCAGCAGTCCACATACAGAGGTGTGTTGGTGCATGTCAGAGTACGGTGCAGCGAGTAAGTGTGCAGACATTTCCAGACGTGCTAATGGTGACTGTGTGTTGAAAATGGCTCAAAGAAGACATATTGATGACGTTATGAGGGGTAGAATACTAGGGCGACTGGGGGCTGGTCAAACACAGCAGGTCGTAGCACGGGCCCTCCGTGTGCCACAAAGTGTGATCTCAAGATTATGGCAACGATTCCAGCAGACAAGAAACGTGTCCGGGCGCTACAGTACCGGACGTCCGCAGTGTAAAACACCACAAGAAGACCGATATCTCACCATCAGTGCCCGCAGACGGCCACGGAGTACTGCAGGTAGCCTTGCTCGGACCTTACCGCAGCTACTGGAACAGTTGTCTCTAGACACACAGTCTGCAGACGACTGAACAGACATGGTTTATTCGCCTGGAGACCTGCAAGGTGCATTCCACTGACCCCTGGCCACAGGAAAGCCCGTAAAGCGTGGTGTCAAGAACACAGTACATGGTCATTGGAACAGTGGTACCAGGTTATGTTCACGGATGAGTCCAGGTATAGTCTGAACAGTGATTCTCAGACTGTTCACCATCATCTGGGGTTTTCATCTGGTGTGAACCAGGAACCAGATACCAACCCCTTAATGTCTTGAAAGGGACCTATATGGAGGTCGTGGTTTGATGGTGGGGGTGGGATTATGATAGGTGCAGGTACACACCTGCACATCTTTGACAGAGGAACTGTAACAGGTCAGGTGTATCGGGACGTCATTTTGCACCAGTATGTCCGCCTTTTCAGCAGTGCATGGGTCTCACTTTCCTCCTGATGGATGATAATGAACGGACCCACCGAGCTGCCATCATGGAGGAGTATCTTGAAACAGAAGATATCAGGCGAATGAAGTGGCCTGCCTGTTCGCCTGACCTAAACCCCATCGAGCACGTCTGGGATGCTCTCGGTCGACGTGTCGCTGCACGTCTTCACACTCCTAGGACACTTCAGGAGCTGCGACAGGCACCGGTGCAAGAATGAGGGGCTATACCCCAGCAGCTGCTCGACCACCTGATACAGAGTACGCCAACCGGTTGTGTGGCCTGTGTACGTGTGCATGGTGATCATATCCCATACTGATGTCGGGGTACATGCGCAGGAAACAGTGGCATTTTGTAGCACATGTGTTTCGGGACGGTTTTCTCAACTTGTCACCAGTACCGTGGACTTACAGATCTGTGTCGTGTGTATTCCCTATGTGCCTATGCTATTAGCGCCGTTGTGTGGCTCCACATTCTGCAATTATCCTTAATTTATGAGCATGAGTGTAGTCATTTGTAACGACTTATGCAGTAATGTTTATGATTGTTCCATTTTGATTTCTCGGGGCTCGTTAATACACTTAGGGACTCACCGCTCTACTTTGCTCTGCAGGTGGCCAGTGTTCAGGGTGGTGTGTGGGAACAGCGGGGCGCTGCTGGCCACCTGGGAGGCGAAGGCCGGCCTTTACGCCCTGGAGAGGTCGCAGGCCTGGTTTGATGTGGTGGAGCGCAAGCCGCCTGCCTCCAGCTTCAAGATCAGCGCCTTCCACTGCCCGCCATTCTTCATCTTCAACGAGAGGTATTGCTGCGGCGCTGTTTCGTTATTGTGTGCCGGGGTCAGATGCTATTCAGTTACACACTGTGAAAGGTTACAGTACCGCCCGACATTGAAAATAGGTTAAAAAAATGGCTCTGAGCACTATGGGACTTAACATCTGAGGTCATCAGTCCCCTAGAACTTAGAACTACTTAAACCTAACTAACCTAAGGACATTGCACACATCTATGCCCGAGGCAGGATTCGATCCTGCGACCGTAGTAGTCGCACGGTTCCGGACTGCAGCGCCTAGAACCGCGTGACCACCGCGGTCGGCTGAAAATAGGTACAACATTCTTCGTTATTCTTGTCAGAACAACATATTTTTTGTAATAATAACTCAATTTCACTTAATACACCGTAGCCGGATACCAGTGTAGGAAAGAAGGACAATTTATTTATTTAATTGATCACATGTGCACTCCCACAAAATAAATCCCTATATCCAATTTGGTGAGATCTGCGAAATGAATGAATGTATGGTCGTCTGCTAACTGCAGATAGTGAATGGGCAATATATGATCAACTTGGAGACGGTCCTTTGGTCACCTTTGGTGGAACCAAAGAGATGAAATTTACCTGAGCTTTGAGTGCCTGAAATGTGGCTGACCAATACGGTAGCAATGTGCTCCCCCACCTTGACGGAGGCGCGAGCTGACCTGAACAACGGCCATGTTTCAGCACTCTGCCGCTGGATCTTGTGTTGGTAAGACTTGTCTTAGGTGTGCTCCGTAAAGACAAAAGAGTGGAGAGAATGGTATGCATGTGGAATACTTTAGAGTAGTTTAGAATAATAATTTCTCTATTTCAAGATCTTTTGTGGGGAGAATTAAATGTCAGGCAGGTAATATTAAGGGGATCGTAGTAATCTTCGGAAGTGACCAACGGTCACAATGAAACCATGTGTAGAAATAAGTTGAAATACTTCCGAGTGCTAACGTTAAGCTGAATTACTGGCGTCTGTACTATATGTTGGAAATATTTAAGAAATGGCGTGTGCAGGACTTGAAATTAGAGTACTGTGTGAGTCTCAATCTGTGTATGAGACAAAGGATAAAGAGAAGTACTCGTCCATGGTATCAGTTGAGGACTCGCGTGTGTGATGAATATGCTCTTAATATTACTTTGCATGTTATGTTTCAGTGTGACGCTTGATTCAAACTATAATACTCTGAGAGAGAAGCAAGGTGAGTCAGCCGTCTATCCAGCAACGCCACTTGGCTTGCACTGGACAGGAAGACGTGCATATATCTCCAGAGTTCATAGTAGGAAAGAAGAATTACGAAGTGGGGCAGTGTCGTGTGAAACTGGGATAAATACTAATTGAAGTGGGAAAGCTGAAAGTGATAGTGTTGTGACTATTTATTGTGTTGTATTCCATGTTGTAGTGTGGTGTATGTCATGTAATTTGGGTATGTGTGGTTTGCATGGGAGAGTAGCTAGGTAGTTGCAGAGGTAGTGGGTTATGCGTGTTCCTTTTGTACCGCTCGGTCTGGAGGAAATTTTCGTGATGATGGGTGCGAGAGTCGAAGTGTGAGATATAGCAAAAGATCCACCATCCTATCCAGAAAGTGCACTGTAGTGTTAGATAAATACGAGACCATAAGATAGAGAATCACCAATGTAAAAGCCGGCCGGAGTGGCCGTGCGTTTCTAGGCGCTACAGTCTGGAACCGCGTGACCGGTACGGTCGCAGGTTCGAATCCTGCCTCGGGCATGGATGTGTGTGATGTCTTTAGGTTAGTTAGGTTTAAGTAGTTCTTAGTTCTAGGGGACTGATGACCACAGCAGTTAAGTCCCATAGTGCTCAGAGCCATTTGAACCATTTGAACCAATGTAAAGCCATGCCCACTGGGCGGAGTTTCTCATGTGTAATTGTTGCAGAAAATGTAATGGTGTGTTTAGGTTATAGAATTATCTGAATAAAAAAGATAGTGAAAAGAAAAAGACTGGTGGCCTTTTCCTTCGAATAGTATGTTGTCATGATATCCAGAATTTATAGTGTGTGCGCCATTCATATTCAGTGCGATGCCCACGTGTTGATCAAAGCCGTTGGGTAAGAAAGAAAATGTGGTATTGCCAGTGCGTAGTGAACAGTCAGAGTTGTGTAAATTACTAATAGTCAGATGTGCGTTATCCGTTTCCGTTGCGTAATATTCAAACAGGAGAATAACTTGTAACTTAATTGTGAGTGCTAGAGCTCATGTTACTTGATAAGTAAGAATGAATCCACTCGATTGGCAGGCTACTCATCTTGCAGGCCTGACTGCTTGATGCCACAGTATGAGCAAGGCATGTGGGTGCCTCTCAACTGAGATGACAAAAGTATGGGGTAGCGATATGCACATATAAAGATGCGGGAGTATTGCGTACGCAAGGTACAAAAGAATAGCGCATTGGTGGAGCTAATATTTGTACTCAGGTGATTCAAGTGAATGGATTTCGACGTGGTCATGGCCGCAAGACGGGAATTAACAAATTCTGAACGCGGAATGGTACTTGGAGCTAGACGCTTCGGATATTCAATTTCGGAAATCGTTAGCGAATTTTTTTCCGAGCACGACAGTGTCGCTTTGCAGGGAGTCTGTAACCAATAGAGTTCTGCAGGGTATCTACTCTGTATGTTGAGGTCAGCAGCAATGATGCAGGTGGAGAAGGTATGATCTACACTCCTGCAAATGGAAAAAAGAACACATTGACACCGGTGTGTCAGACCCACCATACTTGCTCTGGACACTGCGAGAGGGCTGTACAAGCAATGATCACACGCACGGCACAGCGGACACACCAGGAACCGCGGTGTTAGCCGTCGAATGGCGCTAGCTGCGCAGCATTTGTGCACCGCCGCCGTCAGTGTCAGCCAGTTTGCCATGGCATACGGAGCTCCATCGCAGTCTTTAACACTGGTAGCATGCCGCGACAGCGTGGACATGAACCGTATGTGCAGTTGACGGACTTTGAGCGAGGGCGTATAGTGGGCATGCGGGAGGCCGGGTGGATGTACCGCCGAATTGCTCAACACGTGGGGCGTGAGGTCTCCACAGTACATCGATGTTGTCGCCAGTGGTCGGCGGAAGGTGCACGTGCCCGTCGACCTGGGACCGGACCGCAGCGACGCACGGATGCACGCCAAGACCGTAGGATCCTACGCAGTGCCGTAGGGGACCGCACCGCCACTTCCCAGCAAATTAGGGACACTGTTGCTCCTGGGGTATCGGCGAGGACCATTCGCAACCGTCTCCATGAAGCTGGGCTACGGTCCCGCACACCGTTAGGCCGTCTTCCGCTCACGCCCCAACATCGTGCAGCCCGCCTCCAGTGGTGTCGCGACAGGCGTGAATGGAGGGACGAATGGAGACGTGTCGTCTTCAGCGATGAGAGTCGCTTCTGCCTTGGTGTCAATGATGGTCGTATGCGTGTTTGGCGCCGTGCAGGTGAGCGCCACAATCAGGACTGCATACGACCGAGGCACACAGGGCCAACACCCGGCATCATGGTGTGGGGAGCGATCTCCTACACTGGCCGTACACCACTGGTGATCGTCGAGGGGACACTGAATAGTGCACGGTACATCCAAACCGTCATCGAACCCATCGTTCTACCATTCCTAGACCGGCGAGGGAACTTGCTGTTCCAACAGGACAATGCACGTCCGCATGTATCCCGTGCCACCCAACGTGCTCTAGAAGGTGTAAGTCAACTACCCTGGCCAGCAAGATCTCCGGATCTGTCCCCCATTGAGCATGTTTGGGACTGGATGAAGCGTCGTCTCACGCGGTCTGCACGTCCAGCACGAACGCTGGTCCAACTGAGGCGCCAGGTGGAAATGGCATGGCAAGCCGTTCCACAGGACTACATCCAGCATCTCTACGATCGTCTCCATGGGAGAATAGCAGCCTGCATTGCTGCGAAAGGTGGATATACACTGTACTAGTGCCGACATTGTGCATGCTCTGTTGCCTGTGTCTATGTGCCTGTGGTTCTGTCAGTGTGATCATGTGATGTATCTGACCCCAGGAATGTGTCAATAAAGTTTCCCCTTCCTGGGACAATGAATTCACGGTGTTCTTATTTCAATTTCCAGGAGTGTATGTGGGTGAAGAAGTCATAAGGGTTGGGGTGATTAGGTCAGATGTAGATGGTGGCACAGGTAGTGGTTTGGATTTTGAGAAAGAGGGCAATTATAACAGCCGTCCGCTGTAGCCAAGTGGTTCTAGGCGCTTCAATCTGGAACCGCTCTGCTGCTACGGTCACAGGTTCGAGTCCTGCCTCGGGAATGGGTGTGTATCATGTCCTTATGTAAGTTAGGTTTAAGTAGTTCTAAGTCTAGGGGACTGATGACCTCAGATGTTAAGTCCCATAGTGCTCAGAGTCATTTGAACCATTTGGTAATGAAAACGTGTTCAGTGGGGGTATTGTACAAGGGTTGTGACTGAACAGGGATGTTCTTATGGTGGCCAATTGCAACTCTGACACTGGCTAGGGGAAGGGGGTTGTCTGTGCGGTGGAGGATATATGGAGAGGTTCTGACGATGTGATATGGTTGGAGGAATGTTCCATTAAGGATAAAATTATAGCCATTGCATTGGGATAGGGTAAGCATTGAAAGATGTTTATTGGTGGGAAGAGAGCAGATGGTGTGGCACAGGATTTTGTAGTGATGCCGCAGCATTGTAAGACATAACATTGGTTTCCATGGGTGAGATCTGAGAGGGTTTAGACAAGTGTGTCGAGGTGAGTGAAGATGAAGTGGACCTGGATGTGGAAGTACGTGGCTTGGGTATTGAGGTGGAATATGGAGTATGCGGCATTGTTGGATAGTGTGTGTTCATTGCAATGGATGGATGGTTTGGAGGACAACTGTAATGGATCTGATAATGTCTTGAGCAGTGGGAGTTGGATAGAGAAAGTTGTTGGGGTGAGTGGAGAAAGCAATGGGGTGGATTGGGATAATGAGTTAAGATTTGGTAGATTGCGGCTTACCTTTGCGTTTCGCAGGATAGGTGGATTGCAGGTGTTGCAGGTAGGAAGAGATGCTAGGTCAGGGCACTGTTTAAAAATAGGGGAGGCTTTGCAGTGTGAACAGGTACATGGGTTTTTACAGGCTGCGGTAAGGTGATCATTGTAGCGAAGTCAGTTTTGAGAGTAGTAGGACTGAGCGTGGCATTTTGAAGGTTCAACTTTGTGGCGGTGGTGGTATATCAGGACTCCCTTTCTGAGGAGATGATCTATGGTGGAGGTGGTTTCAGTAAAGACATGGATGAGACGAGTGGGGCTACAATCATTGCTGGTTCAAAGCGCTTTTTGAACTTCTAAATTCGTGTTGTTCAGATTGGAATCCATTTCCACATCCATTATCTGAAGGTCAGCTTTGGTGATCACTGCAGTGAGGATGGAGGACAGTGGGGAGGTTAGGATTGTTTAGAATGGGGTACTGTGATAAGGGATGTTAAGGAGGCTTTGGGATCAAAGGCAACACGAGGAATTTAGGAGAGAATGCCACTGCAGTAGTTGGGGTTCGGGAACTTAAATAATACGGAGTCTTTTCTAGCGATGATTTGTTGGATGTGGAGGCTTGGTAGGTAGTTTTTTGTTTAGAGGGTGAGGGATTTGGGTTTAAGGAATTTCAGATCTAGGTTGGAGATGATGAAGGTGTGGATTGTAGGGGAAGATGTTAGAGGAGGAGTAGTTATGTCGGTATGCTAGTGTCGTAGGAATCAATATGTGATTTTTTTTTTTTTTGGTGTGGGAGTGGGACTGATGTCGTTGGTTTTGCATTTTGTTGGTTTTTACGACTATTGGAGGGAAGGCTGTGGCATGGGGACGGCGAGATGTAGTATTGTTGAGGATTACCTGAGAGTTGTGCAGGTTCTTCAGCACGGCATGCATTGGTTGGTGTGGTTAGACTTTTAGTTGCGGTGATGCTAGTGATATCATCTGAGGCAACTGCTGCTCGGTGCACATGCCTGTTGCAGTGGATGTGGTGGCTGATGAGTTGTGGCTGAAAGAGAAAATATAAGGTAGCTGAGGGCACAGAGAGATATATGAATTACTTCTGTGGTGGGAGAGAATACTGTAGGTAAGGGAGAATAGGTGTAGGAGGCTGCGTTAGAGGACTTGCTTCACAGTGGGGATGGGAGAAGGAGAGGTACAGATGGTAGTTGTTGTGGGCTGACCCATGACAGTCGACAGAGTCGAACAGCGTTGACTAGCGTGAGCAGCCACTGAAGCGGTGCTGGGACCATGGTGACGTGCTGTGGTGAAGTTTTGAATGGTGAGAATGTTTCTGATGTGACAGGGATGGAAGCAACTATGTCAGCCATGATGCGGTGACGGGGATAAACAGATGGAGATGGCGGCGGTGACAAATTGGCAATGATTTGGTACTGACTGCCTGACAGAGGCAAAGTCTGGCAGTGAAGATTCGGGCCGGCAATGACCGTTGGCGAAGGTGAGGTCTGGATGCGAAGATGACGATAAAGTTTTCTTCCAAGTATTAAAATTTCGCATATGTCCCCCCTTAATGTCCACTAACACGATGTTCCAGCTCGAGAGCTCAGCTGCGAGTAGCCGGGTGTCCGCAGGCACTGGCAGGCAACAGTGAGTAAACATATTGTGCAGTGTCCCAGTTGGACAGCAACTTACGTGCAGGACTGTGTACAAAACACTGGCTAGGGAGGAGACCATGTACAAGTGAATACAGGGTGACTGATTACAGTTAAAAAAAGACATTTATATAAGACAAATGTATGAACATTCGTGGTGTTGTAATACCTGTCGTTGAGCGGTGTGCTGTTTTGCAAATCTATTAGTTCTAATTGCATTTAGGAAGGAAGAGTATCAGGTACAGCTGAAAGTGGAGTGGTAAACAGTTTTAACTCATTTTGTAGGCATCACATGTCCTCAAACATCGTCTCAAAACTTCGACGAAGTTGTGCGGTAATTGTTGATAATCACCGAAACTTACTTCTTCACGCAAGTGAAGGGATGAAAAACACATGAAAAAAGTTTTCACTACCAAGTTGCATTTCAAATAGACGAAGTTTTCCATGAATGCATTAATTGTATCGCAAGCATCAACAACTAATAGATCCTGTCCTTGAAGTGACTTATTTAAGCTGTTTAAATGCCTTGTCATGTCAGTTAGGAACGCCAGGTCCGCTACCCATGTCTCATCACTGAGTGATGGTTGCCTCTCTCCTTTCACTCCCACAAACAACGCAACTTCTTCCCGAACTGCGAAAAATACACCCTGCCTCTGCTAAGGCACCGTACCGTCCAGAGATAAGGAATATCACCATAGGCTACTGGCAAGTCATGCAAAAAGCCTTGGGGGTGGTTGACACCGTGGCGTCCTACAAAATTTACACACTTCACCACGACCTCCATGACTTCGGCTCGTTTCACACTTTCAGCGCAAGGGGCTTTCTGGTACATAAAACAGTGTATGCTTGATATATCTTTCCGAAATTCCGTTTTGATTTTTTTCCTTCAGACGAGTCACGAAAACGTGCTGGCTCCGAACCATTTGTTGCCGGCCGCTGTGGCCGAGCGGTTCTAGGTACTTCAGTCTGGAACCGCGCGACCGCTACGGTCGCAGGTTCGAATCCTGCCTCGGGCATGAATGTGTGTGATGTCCTTAGGTTAGTTAGGTTTAAGTATTTCTAAGTTCTAGGGGACTTACGACCTCAGATGTTAAGTCCCATAGAGCGCAGAGCCATTTGAAGCCTCTTTTTTTTTTTTTTTTTTTTTTTTTTTTTAACCATTTGCAACCCACCGTCTGTTGCTACAGAACGCAGCCCGTCCCATGGCAAGCACATGTTTTCTACTGACACACATAACCTCAGATATGTCGTGGCTTGTGGTTGTGTACTCTAACGGTTTTACGTCTAGCACCTCCTTGAGTCTGTGGCATCTGTGGTTTTGTCAAGGGCTAACGAAAAAGCTATAAAAGTCCGACGCTCCTGCTTCAGTTGATTTTCCAAATTCGTGCCCATATAGCGGGGCCTACGAGATACCGTTTGCTTGGAGAGGCAAACTCCTTCAAATTTCGTAATGTCTGCTAGCGGTAAGCACCCGACGACGGTGAGCAGCCATGGTTTCATCAAGGAACTCCTTGAGAACGGTGTTCCAGTTGTTGCAATGATGTGTGCAACGTTGTCTCTTGCTCGAAGCGGTGCATCAGTTGAATCTTCGTCGACGTCGAGTTGCGTAAATCGTATGTAATAAACGAAATAGATACATATACAGAGCGCATAGAAGAAGTATGTATTCATTTGTTATATTCATTTCTTCAGGAGGATGGTTTGAAAATTTCTCGGAACGGAATAGAAAAAAAGTACTTACATTAATGCAACTTTTTCATTTTTCAGTGTAGTCTCCTTGTAGATTAATGCATTTGGTCCAACGATGTTCCAGTGCCTTGATCCCATCTCGAAAATGAGCTTTCTCCAGGCCTACAAAATAGATGTCAACTCCGGCTATAAGTTCTTCGTTTGAAGTGAATCTTCGGCTCTTTTGGGAAGAGATGGAAGTCTGACGGAACCATACCAGGTGAATAGCACTGGTGTGGCAACAGTTCATACCTTAGTTCGTGTAATTTTGCCATGGCGACAGCACATGTATGCGGGCGTGCATCAAGAGTCGTGGCACCCATCTTGCAGATAATATTTTTAATTTCTAATTCTTCAGTTAAAATGTAATATACCCTTTCAGATGACATCTGGCAAGCGTGAGAAATTTCACGCACTTTCAATCGGCTATCCTCCATGACCATTTTGCGCACTTTTGCAATGATTTCTGGAGTACTGACACATCTTGGCCGACCACTGCGCGGATCATCATCTAAGCTCTTCCGACCGAATTTAAATTCATTTTTCCACTTGGCAACAGTTGAATATGAAGGAGCAGAGTCCCCCAGTGTATTCTGGAAATCAGCAGGAATGTCCTCTGCTTTCATACCTTTCTTTGCGAAGTACTAAGTACTTAATCACTGTTCGAATCTCGATTGTTTCCATCTTCGGAAATCACTATGCGGGAACAACAACAGAGCCACGTCACCACCACAGCTCTCTTCCAAGAGCACTGACGTGGCACGTGTTTACAGGCAACAGTCCAATGAATATCACGTGAACAACTCGTTGCGCTAGCGCTGACCTCTCGTGGTGATTCCGAGAGCTTTTCAAACCACCTTCGCATGTTGCGTCAGATTTACCTGTTGCCTAACTGTGCCCTTTAGTGTGACAATGACACCCAAGACACGGAGGCATCGCGTCTTTCTCAAGAAACAAGAACAGTTCTTCCCAATTTGGCGAAAATGGGAGCGGGCTGCTTCTAGAACTCACTGTCGTCATTGCGTCCACTACCGAGGCCCACGAGGAAGACAGGCCGAGGCGCATACGCCACGAAGGTAGGGTTCACCTCGCTCGCTCGCTCAGTTCAGCAGACAAAATGCGTTCCTAAACCGGTTAACTCGCAGCTGGGTGTGTACATAGTAACGAGAATTGCATCTTCTACTGCAATCTGCTGTTATGAAGACTTACTGATTAACAGTACCACAACAAACTTTAATTTAGCATCAATACTCAATATAAATGGTATAACAGCTTTATTATAGCAATTAGTCTCTTCTCCTTAACAGTCCACATTTCATACTAGAAGTGGTGCCTTATGCAACTGATAATCATTCTGGCATGTTTTTAATTTTATAGTACCGCAATACAGCCGTAACAAACTATAAGTAGGCCTATAGGCTTCCGATCTTTGTAGGACTAATAACAGTAAGACTCCATAATAGCGGATTCCAGTAGAAGATGCAATTCTCATTTGTACATACACACCTACTTACGAGTTAACAGGTGTAGAAACGTAACTTGTCTGCTGAGTTGAGCGAGCGAGCGCAGCATACTTTCGTGACATACCCTCACCGGCCTGTCTTTCTCTGAGGCCTCGGTCCACTACAAAGCACAAGAGGTAACTACAGGGTGTTTCAAAAATGACCAGTATATTTGAAACGGCAATAAAAACTAAACGAGCAGCGATAGAAATACACCGTTTGTTGCAATATGCTTGGGACACAGTACATTTTCAGGCAGACAAACTTTCGAAATTACAGTAGTTACAATTTTCAACAACAGATGGCGCTGCGGTCTGGGAAACTCTATAGTACGATATTTTCCACATATCCACCATGCGTAGCAATAATATGGCGTAGTCTCTGAATGAAATTACCCGAAACCTTTGACAATGTGTCTGGCGGAATGGCTTCACATGCAGATGAGATGTACTGCTTCAGCTGTTCAATTGTTTCTGGATTCTGGCGGTACACCTGGTCTTTCAAGTGTCCCCACAGAAAGAAGTCACAGGGGTTCATGTCTGGCGAATAGGGAGGCCAATCCACGCCGCCGCCACGCCCAGAGCAATCACACGATCATCGAAATAGTCATTCAGGAAATTAAAGACGTCGGCCGTGCGATGTGGCCGGGCACCATCTTGCATAAACCACGAGGTGTTCGCAGTGTCGTCTAAGGCAGTTTCTACCGCCACAAATTCACGAAGAATGTCCAGATAGCGTGATGCAGTAATCGTTTGGGATCTGAAAAATGGGCCAATGATTCCTTTGGAAGAAATGGCGGCCCAGATCAGTACTTTTTGAGGATGCAGGGACGATGGGACTGCAACATGGGGCTTTTCGGTTCCCCATATGCGCCAGTTCTGTTTATTGACGAAGCCGTCCAGGTAAAAATAAGCTTCGTCAGTAAACCAAATGCTGCCCACATGCATATCGCCGTCATCAATCCTGTGCACTATATCGTTAGCGAAAGTCTCTCGTGCAGCAATGGTAGTGGCGCTGAGGGGTTGCCGTGTTTGAATTTTGTATGGATAGAGGTATAAACTCTGGCACATGAGACGATACGTGGACGTTGGCGTCATTTGGACCGCAGCTGCAACACGGCGAACGGAAACCCGAGGCCACTGTTGGATCACCTGCTGCACTAGCTGCGCGTTGCCCTCTGTGGTTGCCGTACGCGGTCGCCCTACCTTTCCAGCACGTTCATCCGTCACGTTCCCAGTCCGCTGAAATTTTTCAAACAGATCGTTTATTGTATCGCTTTTCGGTCCTTTGGTTACATTAAACCTCCGTTGAAAACTTCGTATTGTTGCAACAACACTGTGTTCTAGGCGGTGGAATTCCAACACCAGAAAAATCCTCTGTTCTAAGGAATAAATCATGTTGTCTACAGCACACATGCACGTTGTAAACAGCACACGCTTACAGCAGAAAGACGACGTACAGAATGGCGCACCCACACACTGCGTTGTCTTCTATAACTTTCACATCACTTGCAGCGCCATCTGTTGTTGAAAATTGTAACTACTGTAATTTCGAAAGTTTGTCCGCCTGAAAATGTACTGTTGTTCCAAGCATATTGCAATAAACGGTGTATTTCTATCGCTGCTCGTTTAGTTTTTATTGCCGTTTCAAATATACCGGTAATTTTTGAAACACCCTGTATGTGAGACCACTATCATATTCCTTTGACAAAGATTTGATGAAAGATATGATCAAATATTCGTAAAATTTGTTTGACAAAGATGAGGTATCAACGTTCGATACCACACTTGTTAGGGGCTACAGTTATCGACCACGGTCCGTACTAGGATCGCGGCTTGCAACAAGTCTCTAGCGTGCGCTCGGCCACTCTTGCTCGGGGCGTCAAGTAGGAAATTAGTATAGCCTTCAGCTGATAGGAAGCAACCTCTAACAAGGCGCTTAGTTAAAGTATGGCCTATGTGCTGCCTCTATAGCTCTCTGTTTGTAATTATATTCCTCCTGACTATGAAGACTCCTGTACCACTAGTTAAGTACAATATACTATTTTTTACCAACGACTTCTAATTATTTTAGTCGTTGTAGACCCAGACCATGCAGCCAGCTCCTTATCGGCTTCGCTGACAAACCTGCTGTATATGCAGAGAAGGGAGTTGTATGTTTCTATTTAGCATTGGCCACCAGTCATTCACATTGGCGACGATTCGTTCGTCGTCATGATAACAAAAGATATTTGACGTGGCTCTAAAAAGGGGTGTTACACTGTCATCATATTTTTCGTAAAAAAGTTCAAGAAGGCTGACAACAACAACTTGTTATTATGCGCAGCAGTTGCATGTTCCATAACTGCGCTGTATGCCGATTTGGAAGAGGAGGGGGAGGGGGGGGGGGGGAGAAACGTGCCGGGGTGAAGCCGTGGGTCTTACGACGAGACGATAAAAACATTCAACGAAATTTGTTACGTGAGATTCTGGTGGAGGACGCCAACTCATACGTAAATTACTTAAGAATGGATGAGCATAATTTCAGTATTTGCTCAGTAAACTGTCTCGTTGTATCACAAAGCGCAGTACTCACTGAAATGGAAATGTCGTGTGGTTAGGGCCTCCCGGTCGCCTCGTGCAAGTCTTTTGAGTTGACGCCACTTCGACGACTTGTGCGTCGATGGGGATAAGAAGACAACACAACACTCAGTCCCTGAGCGGAGAAAATCTCCGACTCAGCGGGGAATCGAACCTGGGTCCCTTGGTATGACAGTCCGTCGCCCTGACTCCTCAGTTATCGGGGCGGACACGATACTTACTTGAGAACTGCTATATCTGCATAAGAAAGGGTCTCAGTAACGCTCCGATTTCTTGCTACAGGAGAGAGTTACGCTAGCTTGCAGTTCAGCATTCGATTACCACAGTGCACATTAAAATAATACCCGAAATGTGTGCCGGCCGGTGTGGCCAAGCGGTTAAAGGCGCTTCAGTCTGGAACCGCGCGACCGCTACGGTCGCAGGTTCGAATCCTGCCTCGGGCATGGATGTGTGTGATGTCCTTAGGTTAGTTAGGTTTAAGTAGTTCTAAGTTCTAGGGGACTGATGACCTCAGAAGTTAAGTCCCATAGTGCTCAGAACCATTTGAACCTGAAATGTGTGAAGCAATTTATAATGCAGTAAAGGACCAATATTTGAAAGTAAATACATGTTCAATACACTCTACGTGCATTAACAACTACTTTTATTGTAGATCAAAGTAATAATTACATTTTGCGTCCCACAACTAGAAATAATAATGAGGATTTGTTGAAAATGAAGCAGGCAGTTTGGGCTACCTTCTTCCACAGACTGTCAACTGATGAGAAACTGGTACACCACCTTTGCCCTCCTGGACCTGATTCATGGGGCAATTACTGCAATGTCCAGTACTCAAACAGTTCATACAGCCATAAACATTCCGTCCCAGAAGCAGTCATGGATATCATAGAACCTGTTTACAGCGACGTGGCAAATCCTGAATTACTGAAGAAGTGTCTGCATGGTCAGACTCAAACAGGTGGACGGTTTCAAGTACTTAGGATGCATATTCTCACAGGATGGCAACATAGTGAAAGAACTGGAAGCGAGGTGTAGCAAAGCTAATGCAGTGAGCGCTCAGCTTCGATCTACTCTCTTCTGCAAGAAGGAAGTCAGAACCAAGACTGAGTTATCTGCGCGCCGTCCAATCTTTCTACCAACTTCGTTGTATGGGAGCGAAAGCTGGGTGGATCCAGGTTACCTTATCAATAAGGTTGAGGTTACGGATTTGAAAGTAGCTAGGATGATTGCAGGTACTAGTAGATGGGAACAATGGCAGGAGGGTGTCCACAATGAGGAAATCAAAGAAAAACTGGGAATGAACTCTATAGATGAAGCAGTCAGGGCGAACAGGCTTAGATAGTGGGGTCATGTTACACGCTTGGGGGTTTGTATATGAGAAATCGGTTGGAAACTTCCCTCATGTGAGCACGTTGTAGTTGTCGCCACCGGCGCCAACCTTGTGTGAATGCTCTGAAAAGCTAATCATTTGCATATCACAGTATCTTCTTCCTGTCGGTTAAATTTCGCTTCTGTAGCACGTCATCTTTGTGGTGTAGCAATTTTAATGGTCAGTAGTGTGTATTTCGTGAGAGATGCAGAAACAGGACGTTGGTTGATGTGTCAGTGACTGTGGTGTTCTCTGTGTTGCAGGGCAAATGATTCCCGAGTGGAGGCGGACGGAGTGGAGGCGCACATCTTGCGCGCGGCCCTCGGCGACGGGGTGGAGTTCTCGCCCGTGCAGAGAGCGACGACGGCGGACCCCTGGCGGTCGGTGCTGGAGGCGGTGTACGGCGCGCGCAGTGACGGCGCGGCCTGCTCGCTGTGGATGTGGCCCGAGAAGCAGGCGCGGCTCGACTTCTCGCTGCCCTGGGCCAGCCTGCGCACCAGCTTCGTGGCGCCGCGCCCGCCGCCGCTGCCCCCACTCCGCACGGCCCTGCAGCCGTTCAGCGCCGACGCTACCGTCGCCCTGATGGTTGCAGCCGCCATCACCGTCGCCCTTCTCATCGTTGCCACACGGTACTGAGAGCATTCCGGTGCCACATAGCATGCGATATGAGGGGTGGTCATAAAATTCTCATTATTGTTATTGTTGCGGTCTTCAGCCCTGAGACTGGTTTCATGCAGCTCTCAATGCTACTCTATCCTGTGCAAGCTTCTTCCTATCCCAGTACCTACTGCAACCTACATCCTTCTGATCTGCTTAGTGTATTCATCTCTTGGTCTCCCTCTACGATTTTTACCCTCCACGCTGCCCTCCAATACTAAATTGGTGATCCCCTGATACCTCAGAACATGTCCTACCAACCGGTCCCTCCTTCTTGTCAAGTTGTGCCACAAGCTCCTCTTCTCCCCAATTCTATTCAATACCTCCTCATTAGTTATGTGATCTACCCATCTAATCTTCAGCATTCTTCTGTAGCACCACATTTCGAAAGCTTCTATTCTCTTCTTGTCCAAACTATTTATCGTCCATGTTTCACTTCCATATATGGCTACACTCCATACAAATACTTTCAGAAACGACTTCCTGACACTTAAATCTATACTCGATGTTAACAAATTTCTCTTCTTCAGAAACGCCATCCTTGCCATTGCCAGTCTACATTTTATATCCTCTCTACTTCGACCATCATCAGTTATTTTGCTCCCCAAATAGCAAAACTCCTTTACTACTTTAAGTGTCTCATTTCCTAATCTAATTCCCTCAGCATCACCCGAGTTAACTCGACTACATTCCATTATCCTCGTTTTGCTTTTGTTGATGTTCATCTTATATCCTCCTTTCGAGACACTATCCATTCCGTTCAACTGCTCTTCCAAGTCTCTGACAGAAATACAATGTCATCGGCGAACCTGAAAGTTTTTGAAACTTCCTGGCACACAGTTTTAATCTACCAGGAAGTTTCATATCAGCGCACACTCCGCTACAGAGTGAAAATCTAATTCTGGAAACATCCCCCAGGCTGTGGTTAAGCCATGTCTCCACTATATCCTTGCTTTCAGGAGTGCTAGTCCTGCAAGGTTCGCAGGAAAGCTTCTGCAAAGTTTGGAAGGTAGGAGACGAGGTACTGGCAGAAGTAAAGCTGTGAGGACGGGGCGTGAGTCGTGCTTGGGTAGCTCAGTTGGTAGAGCAAAAGGCAAAGGTCCCGAGTTCTAGTCTCAGTCCAGCACACAGTTTTAATTTGCCAGGAAGTTTCATATCAGCGCACTCTCCGCTGCAGAGTGAAAATCTCATTCTCAAAGTTTTTATTTCTTCTCCATGGATTTTAATACCTACTCCGAACTTTTCTTTTGTTTCCTTTATTGCTTGCTCAATATACAGATTGAATAACATCGGGGATAGGCTACAACCCTGTCTCACTCCCTTCCCAACCACTGCTTCCCTTTCACGTCCATCGACTCTTATAACTGCCATCTGGTTTCTGTACAAATTGTAAATAGCCTTCCGCTCCCTGTATTTTACCCCTGACACCTTTAGAATTTGAAAGAGAGTATTCCAGTCAACATTGTCAAAAGCTTTCTCTAACTCTACAGATGCTAGAAACGTAGGTTTGCCTTTCCTTAATCTTTCTCATTATTGCCTCTAAAAAATTCAGGCTGCGACCGTGAAACAATTGGTGATGATGGTGATCCTTCTCTCCGGAGTCACTGCTCAGTGTGAAACATTTTTCTGAGATAGATTGCTTGGCAGAGACATTGGTTGTAGAAGTTTACATTTTACTTTACAGGAAACGTTCGACTTGAAAAGTCACTTCGTTACACCAACCGCCTTGCCTTGTTGAATACCCTAGTTCCCGTCAGATCAGTGAAGTTGTCCGCCCCGTTGACTGAGTGGTCAGTGCGTCTGATAGCCATGCAGTGGGCCTGGGTTCGATTCCTGGCCAGATCGGAGATTCTCTCTGGTGTGGGACTGTGTGTTGTGTTATCCTCATCATCATTTCATCATCACCAACACCCAAGTCACCCAGTGTTGCGTCAACTGAAAAGACTCGGTGGCCGAACTTCCACAAGCGGAGTCTCCTGGCCAACAATGCTGTATGATCATCATCACCATCATCATCATCAGCGTGATCACCATCGCCGGCCGTTGTGGCCGAGCGGTTCTAGGCGCTTCAGTCTGGAACCGCGCGACCACCACGGTCTCTGGTTCGAGTCCTGTCTTGGGCATGGATGTGTGTGATGGCCTTAGGTCAGTTAGGTTTAAGTAGTTCTAAGTTCTAGGGGATTGATGGACTCAGAAGTTAAGTCCCATAGTGCTCAGAGCCATTTGAACCATTTTTTGACAACCATCACTGAAGGTAAGCAACGTCTGGTATTTGCATTGATAACGCACCAGTATTTCGTGTGCAGTAGTCAAAAAAGGAATGGTGACTGGTCATGTGAAGTCCCTCTTGATGATGATCAGTCTGTCAGATAGGAACGTTCAGCTTGGCGGCCTCCTTGGTGCTGTTCGATAGGAACAGACTGTGTGCCAGCACCGAGTGTCACCCTTTCCCTTCTCTTATCATGATACAGTGTAAACATCACACTACACCATGCAAATACCTGTTACAGTCATTCATGTGTGTCAGCTACACTTAGCACAAAAATCTCAAGGAGAGGTAGCAGTGTTTGTGAAGGATAGGAAAAACTTTTCCAAGTAGGTGGCTGACCTGCCCCTCAATATCTCCCAGCCAATCATGACGTACGACTTTACTTTTACAACGTTCCAATACTATCCCCGTGTGCAATGCGTGTTGTATCATAAGCTTTGTGTCTGTGTGATGGCTGCCAGTGTTTTATTGGCAGTGGAGTGGTCACTTTCTAACATTCTGCGTGGTGGTCTGTTTGTTCAAAGTCGTGTCTCCCTACCACTTCCGCGCAACGACGCTCTGAGCGTGTTTTTTAGGGAATTGACTAGTTTGAACCTGGGACTTGTTGCTGGTAAGGAGACGCCCGACCATACATGACATGTAGAGTTCAGAAGAGTTCAGCGAGACTAGCGATGATATAACCAAATACTTAATGATTTCAGCGTCAGCTCCACTGCACTCCCTGTAAAAGAACCTTAATACTAACTAAATTTAGTAGAAGGGGTTCAAGGCTTTCCTATTTTTAGTTAGCTGGTAAAATAACGTCGAAAAAGCAGTTAAGTTTACCATTAGAAATTTTATTCTACTCACAAAACATTGTTTATAAATTGCACTATTGTTGTTGTTGTTGTGGTCTTCAGTCCTGAGACTGGTTTCATGCAGCTCTCCATGCTACTCTATCCTGTGCAAACTTCTACATCTCCCAGTACCTACTGCAACCTACATCCTTCTGAATCTGCTTAGTGTATTCATCTCTTGGTCTCCCCCTACGATTTTTACCCTCCACGCTGCCCTCCAATACTAAATTGGTGATCCCTTGATGCCTCAGAACATGTCCTGCCAACCGGTCCCTTCTTCTAGTCAAGTTGTGCCACAAACTTCTCTTCTCCCCAATCCTATTCAATACTTCCTCATTAGTTATGTGATCTATCCATCTAATCTTCAGCATTCTTCTGTAGCACCACATTTCGAAAGCTTCTATTCTCTTCTTGTCCAAACTATTTACCGTCCATGTTTCACTTCCATATATGGCTACATTCCATACAAATACTTTCAGAAATGACTTCCTGACACTTAAATCTATACTCGATGTTAACAAATTTTTCTTCTTCAGAAACGCTTTCCTTGCCATTGCCAGTCTACATTTTATATCTTCTCTACTTCGACCACCATCGGTTATTTTGCTCCCCAAATAACAAAACTCCTTTACTACTTTAAGTGTCTCATTTCCTAATCTAATACCCTCAACATCACCCAACTTAATTCGACTACATTCCATTATCCTCGTTTTGCTTTTGTTGATGTTCATCTTATATCCTCCTTTCAAGACACTGTCCATTCCATTCAACTGCTCTTCCAAGTCCTTTGCTGTCTCTGACAGAATTACAATGTCATCGGCAAATCTCAAAGTTTTTATTTCTTCTCCATGGATTTTAATACCTACTCCGAATTTTTCTTTTGTTTCCTTTACTGCTTGCTCAATATACAGATTGAATAACATCGGGGAGAGGCTATAACCCTGTCTTACTCCCTTCCCAACCACTGCTTCCCTTTCATGTCCCTCGACTCTTATAACTGCCATCTGGTTTCTGTACAAATTGTAAATAGCCTTTCGCTCCCTGTATTTTACCCCTGCCACCTTTAGAATTTGAAAGAGAGTATTCCAGTCAACATTGTCAAAAGCTTTCTCTAAGTCTACAAATGCTAGAAACGTAGGTTTGCCTTTCTTTAATCTTTTTTCTAAGATAAGTCGTAAGGTCAGTATTGCCTCACGTGTTCCAGTATTTCTACGGAATCCAAACTGATCTTCCCCGAGGTCAGCTTCCACTAGTTTTTCCATTCGTCTGTAAAAAAATCGTGTTAGTATTTTGCAGCTGTGGCTTATTAAACTGATTGTTCGGTAATTTTCACATCTGTCAACACCTGCTTTCTTTGGGATTGGAATTATTATATTCTTCTTGTAGTCTGAGGGTATTTCGCCTGTCTCATACATCTTGCTCACCAGATGGTAGAGTTTTGTCAGGACTGGCTCTCCCAAGGCCGTCAGTAGTTCCAATGGAATGTTGTCTACTCCGGGGGCCTTGTTTCGACTCAGGTCTTTCAGTGCTCTGTCAAACTCTTCACGCAGTATCGTATCTCCCATTTCATCTTCATCTACATCCTCTTCCATTTCCATAATATTGTCCTCAAGTACATTGCCCTTGTATAGGCCCTCTATATACTCCTTCCACCTTTCTGCTTTCCCTTCTTTGCTTAGAACTCGGTTTCCACCTGAGCTCTTGATGTTCATACAAGTGGTTCTCTTTTCTCCAAAGGTCTCTTTAATTTTCCTGTAGGCAGTATCTATCTTACCCTTAGTGAGATAAGCCTCTACATCCTTACATTTGTCCTCTAGCCATCCCTGCTTAGCCATTTCGCACTTCCTGTCGATCTCATTTTTGAGACGTTTGTATTCCTTTTTGCCTGCTTCATTTACTGCATTTTTATATTTTCTCCTTTCATCAATTAAATCCAATATTTCGTCTGTTACCCAAGGATTTCTACTAGCCCTCGTCTTTTTACCTACTTGATCCTCTGCTGCCTTCACTACTTCATCCCTCAAAGCTACCCATTCTTCTTTTACTGTATTTCTTTCCCCAATTCCTGTCAATTGTTCCCTTATGCTCTCCCTGAAACTCTGTACAACCTCTGGTTCTGTCAGTTTATCCAGGTCCCATCTCCTTAAATTCCCACCTTTTTGCAGTTTCTTCACTTTTAATCTACAGGTCATAACCAAAAGATTGTAGTCAGAGTCCACATCTGCCCCTGGAAATGTCTTACAATTTAAAACCTGGTTCCTAAATCTCTGTCTTACCATTATATAATCTATCTGATACGTTTTAGTATCTCTATTGCACTATTGATAAAAGGAAATATTTTAATACAGGGTGATAAAAACCAACTGCGTTCAACAAAAATGTGAACCAATATTCCCTGAATGGGTTTCCAAGTTCTATAATAGATCGAAGGATGACCTATGCCGTATCGTGTCTATAATCTAGGTTTAAATTAAGTTTCATTAAAGAGAAAACTATCAAAATGCTCTACAGTGACCTTCAATTATCTTTAATTACTTATTTAACTTGTCGTAAATTACAGTGGCTGATGTGGCTTCTCAATAATTATATAACAGAAAAATCATCATATTTCAGATTTTAACTTCAAGTAGCAAATGTGAATACCACGAAGTTTAATTGACGATCGACACTAGTATTACGTAAAAAGGAGATGTAACAGATGAGACTTCTGCAGTTCTGAGTGAGACCTTATGCGCTCTTATTCGGCACGCGTGCGTTTATTACCTTGTCGGTGGTTAGGCAGCGTCAGAGGAGGCGGGTGTCGCAGCTCCACACACCTCACTGTCTCGGTAGCAACTCTCTCGAACTTATCCTTACTACTGTTTACCGAAGTTGGTTTAAGAAAAGGGTATCTGGCTGTGTTTTCAACTGACCAATCGGGTCTCAATGTTAACTGTAAGCTGCGCCTACAAAAATTCTGTCTATCCAATGAGAAACGTTATACTTTTCGTGGTGGGGCAATGTTTTTAAAGTTTGCAACGTAACAGAGACGCGTATAGTCTCAAGCTAAAAGTTGCAGCTGGTGTGGCCCTTTTAGTGTTATCGTAAGCGTGATGACTGGGTGTTGTGTGATGTCCTTAGGTTAGTTAGGTTTAAGTAGTTCTAAGTTCTAGGGGACTGATGACCATAGATGTTAAGTCCCATAGTGCTCAGAGCCTTTTGAACCATTTTTTTGTTATCGTAAGATCTATACTGTTCTTCTGGAGGGCTCTATCTTTTAACATGGGCTGGGGGTGGACCTCCCGGCGGTTGGCCCGCGATGTGGATGTCCTATTGTCCCGCTCTTATCGCAGTGCCTTCTAGCCTACACGGCTCTGCTCTCGGCTTCTGTTCTCGTTTCTCCCCTCAGAACTGCGTCTGTTTCACGGTGGGAAGGTATGACATGCATTTAGGCGTTGTTGTGTTAGTCTGTGGTATTCCATTTGCTTACTCATTGATCCTATTACTTTGGTTAATTTAATGTCAGGATTTATTCAGAGCTATGTGACATATTGCCGGATTTGCTATCATGTCAGGGTTTTCATGGAAGGTGTTGCATTTGCCTGACACCTTACAACTTATAAAAAGTTAATTAAATCAGCCCCGCGATTGAAACCTCTAATAGGGAATAACATGTGAATTAGTTCCCCAGGCTGTGAGAATACTCTAATTTAATCAGGATCGCTATTTGGAATCATACCTTAGGAAAAGTAGAACAACTGGGCACTGACAAGATATTTACCGTAAAAACAACACTCAAAGAAAAACATGCAGATTGAACAAGTATTGACCTGGAATTTTAACTCTTATGCATTATTGAAGTTAAGAAAGCCTCCACCCTCACTGGCACTGACAGTAAAGTGCTCTGTCATCAGAGCAGTTGAACTTACCATATTTACTTTTAAAGATTCACTATCGGCCGAGCCGCGGTATATCATCGAATTCAGTGCTGGGAAGGGCAATTACGCAGCGCCGATCTGCGCAGTGCTGTCGGCCGTCGTCCAGAAGAAGCTGTGATTTCTGACTACTCAGAGGACGTCAAATGGCGCCCACAAACTCCTAGGGTAGAAACTGCTTCAGTTCAATGCCAGACAAGAATCAAGACTTCTTATTTCTCATAAGCCAGTAGCAGAGACCTGACTCAAGTGTGTGATCGTAAAGAACCACTTTGTAACGCCTTAGTCCCGACAACGAAGCACAGATTCGTTTCTCTGCTGACAGAGAAAAGAATGGTGCCATTCCTAGTGGCGAAAACAGCACTTTATCAAATCTAATAGTGAGACCGTTCACTGACAGCTCTCCAGCCATGTCTCTCTATGTTCTCCAGAGATGTGCGTCCTCTCGATACCCCGAGTGGTCTCAAGCGTTTTACCACGATCAACGCGTCTCCCCCCCCCCCCCCCCCCAGCAGAGGTTCGTGTCCTCCCTCAGGCATGGGTGTGTGTGTCGTCCTTAGAGTAAGTTAGTTTAAGTTAGATTAAATAGTGTGTAAGATTAGGGACTGATGACCTCAGCAGTTTGGTCCCATAAGACCTTACCACGAACTTCCAAATTTTCCTCTCGACAGACGCCAGAGAGTCCTCCCACTGCGCAGTGCCCAGTTAGAGCAACTCTCGCCCCGTTACCCCTGCACTCTCCACGCAACCAGTCACTGCACCCGTTAAAAATGGAATACCACCCACTCTACGCATCAGTATGAATCGTCAAAATTATTCATGAATGGTGGCAAAATCCTGCCACATTACATAACCTAGCCCTTATGGACTAATTTTGTGCTACGATCACGCGACAGTTATCGTGTTGCATGATCCATCAGAAGACTGATTTCAAAGAACACAACTTCATGAGCCTCAATCTATCCTGTGTTGATCCAATCTATTTTCACACCAGTTTTTTTGGAGATGGCATTCTCTAATATAGTAACCTCTGGTCATTTATCTATTGCCTTACAGGAACCTCTTGCTGTAGAACTCTTGGGTCTGTGTCTCGGCAGTTACAAATCTAACACCAAAATGACCAGACGGATCAGCCCTAAAGTTAACAAGTTATGCAGAGTGTCTGTTTAGCAAAGGCAGCCCCCAACCTACCCTTGAGTGCACTGATGCGCTCAGTTCGAAAGCCTATCACAATCACACTCAACATATCATTATAAGAAAAACACACTTGAAGTCTACAGCTGTGCAACTTGATATTTAATGTAAGAATATGAAAAATTATCTCTGATTTGCATTCTTGTTTAAATTATTACTATGATTTCAATTTAAAAACGGGCATGACCACTTCCCGAGAATGTTAAGATACAAAAACATATAATTAGTAGTGAACTGCATTTATCACAAGAAATATAATGAGCATTACATTAATTGGAAACAAGCATGATGACCCTTTAAGTTTGTCAATGTTCACAAGTTTAAGTTAGTAGTGATCTGCATTTAAAATTAAATATTTAAATAAAAGAGAAAAGCAAGTTCTCAAAGCAAGCAATTCTAAGTAAACAAACATAGTGAATTACAGGTGGTCTGCATTTACGTTTATTTTAAAATAACTCTAAAAATGATTGATTTGTCAGTTATCTTGGCCATGATTACTTTAACTGAAAAAAAATTAGGATGTACTTATATTAAGACACTTTACATTGAAAAGCAACATGTACAAAACACTCAAAGTAATTAAAATAATTTGTAGTAATTTTACATATGACAGGTGAACAAGAATGAATGCAAGGGAACATCAATACAAACAAAAACCCGTTACGTAATTGGTGTCATAGTTTGTGCAGAAATGTACATGTGCTCATGTGCCTGTGGGCTAAACTCTTTCGTTGCACTGTTCACCAAATTGATATGTTTCCATGACATGGAAACACTAAGTTTCAAAGGGAGGACACTGTGTTTTGACAGTGCGGCACTGGAATGAAATTGGCTGTGATCTTACACCACCACAGAGATTGCTCTGACATTGTGTAGCTTCTGTACGCACTCGATTCCAAGAGGGGCTAATGCTATAGCGTTTGAGTCTGTGCTGTATTACAATGATCCACGTGTGGCAGTTGCTCAACCGCAGGTGGAGCTGGCATAGTGCCCGCTACAAATATGATCGGTTCTAATAGCTATTGTTCTCTCAGTGGGCTGATGCGGTAAATAAGTGGATTATGTCCAGGGTATTGTATCAGGAGGAGATGTGAGACTAGCGGTTCTCAAGTACCTCACTGTTTTCAGGATAATGTCAGAGAATGATGCATTATGCGAACGTTTATGCATTTAACAGTTCGTATCTGATTCCTTAGTTTATCTAAACTCTTTCTGTAAGTCAAATAGATACTTTTGATGAAGTAGGGGACCTGCTACTTCTACTGCTGGATGTCTCCTTTTGCCTGCTCTCTTCTTTGCTTGTGCATTCTCTCTTGAATTTCTTTGTTTCTTGTGTCTTCTAAAAACGTACCCTTGTTGCGCTCTTCTCTTGTCTTCTGATCTTGTTCGGCAGGCCCCAAGATTGATTATTCGTTGGTTCTACTCTAAGTTAACAGTTTCATAGGGTTGAGGTTGAGGTTCCCCAGTGTGTGGTGGCAAATGGTACTGTAGAAGAGTTTCGTTCTAGCATCGTGACGCTTTCATGTCTTGAAGAGTGACTAGAATGACATGATTTTGTTCTGGAGAACAGTGACTGATATAAATAGTTCTCAGAACAGTGGCTCTCTCCAGCCCAGCCCACAGTGAACACCAGCTACCCCTCTTTGTGTCGAAGCTTTCCGCCTGGTCCTTTGACGCATCTGACATCCAACGCTGCCTACCTGCTTTCAGGAACTGGGGTGGGCACATCATGAATCCTTGGGCGGTTGCTCACAATCCGAGGTGTGTTGTGCACCCATCCCTTCACTTTGGTTCAAATGGCTCTGAGCACTATGGGACTTAACATCTGTGGTCATCAGTGCCCTAGAACTTAGAACTACTTAAACCTAACTAACCTAAGGACATCACACACATCCATGCCCGAGGCAGGATTCGAACCTGCGACCGTAGCAGTCGCGCGGCTCCGGACTGAAGCGCCTAGAACCGCTAGATCCCTTCACTTTCCCTCACGTCGATGCCACACTTCCATCACCTATTGGCCTCCCACAGTGACACATTACTGTGCTCACTGCCATCTCGTCCTGGATCAGTCACCTTTGCCGATGTCTCCACTGGTATTTTGTGCTCTCTGTAGCGTCACGCACGCCCAACAATTTTCTACACAAACTGTACAAAAACATCTTAACCTAATGCCACGAATAGTACTGCCTCCAAACTCCGGAACTCTCTGTGCTCTCGTCCCGAAGACCATGGCGCGCCATTCCATCTTCCAAGTGGTCCTCTGACAGCACCAGTCGAGCCATGCACATAGATGCTGTGGCGCAGGTGGAAGACGGGTTAGAGGTGTGTGTACCTGTAGTCCCACTGCTAATAACCGGTTCGCAACAGTTCAAGTTGACACGCCAGGATTGACAAGCAGTCTATCTGTACTGTGGTAGCTGTACGACCTGCGGATGCTGCCCTTACAACTGGACGACTCTCGCGGGCGTTGTGCTATGTGGACGTCCAGAACCTCGTCAACGCGTGTGAGAATGTTCACATGACCACTGATACCAGCATAGCTGCACAACTGTTGCAGCACGTGCAACTTGCATGGCTGTTCTCCGAAAGGACCACCCTGCCACTCGGAAAGCCACAAAAAATGGTTCAGATGGCTCTAAGCACTATGGGACGTAACAGCTGAGGTCATCAGTCCCTTAAACTTAGAACTACTTAAACCTAACTAACCTAAGGGCATCACACACATCCATGCCCGAGGCAGGATTCGAACCTGCGACCGTAGCAGCAGCGCGGTTTCGGACTGAAGCGCCTAGAACCGCTCGGCCAACACAGACGGCGCGTGACATCAGCGGATAACATTGGTACCTTCTGAGGTCACTTCGAGGTGGTTCTTTCTGTGCCACACATTTAATTTCCAAGGTAATGGTATTTTTAAAAGTAAACATTGAAAGGATGCACTTCAACAGCGGTGGAATAAAACTGTTTACTTTCTACAGTTTATCGAAATTGAAATTTTAATTACTTTTCTTAAATTTAATTATACATTTTTTTGCATATTTCCTTTCGTTAAAAAGACTGAAGTTACAGGGAAAAAGTCAATGTTACTTGCCGGTATGTTTGATGACAGATGATTGTGTGAATAAATTAATATTCACGCACAGGAAAACGTTTGGAAAAACGGTAATTGGACTTCGTATTAAAATTGCAGGCTTGACGTTCAATAATAAAATAGTTAACAACAGAGTGCTGATGGTGCTCAACAGCTGAGCCACCAACGAACCACCTCCAACATAGTTAAAACGGCCAAAAATTTATTTTAAAGACTCAATTAATGTAAAGGGAATACTAGTTTAATTAGGTTGCTGAAATAATGCAGTTTGGAATTGAAGACAATTTTATTATTCATAAAAATCGCACACTGCGGTGAACTTACATCTGCAGCATTCTGTGTCCAGAAAGCAGGAATAATTAAAAACAGCCTGACGACATTTTTTTGCACAGATAATTATTACTTGAAAAGGACGGTTGACATAACATCTTTGTATTTCACGTACTTTGTTTTTCTTGCTACTGGTTGAAATAAGTAGCTGTACATTCCTTTCTGTTGTGTACGACATCGTATAGAATGGTAAGGAGGGCCAGGCCACAGACTGGTTTGGCAACTGTCATCACAGGAAAGCTAGACAGGAGCAGAAATGATTAGCAAACAAGTTAACACAGAAAACAGGCAAACGAAGGCTCACTACAAATAATGCAACAAGTAACTAGAGTCCAGCTATGACGATGTGAACAATAAAGAGGCTCTGTGAACTAAACATGAATAATGGTGTCTTTTCGTAGAGGCTCCAAATTCAGACCAACACATACTTGGACCAGGATTCGAAACCAGCCACCTCTTAACTTTTGATTAATAATCAGCATTGGCGGCCGAAGACTTCTGGCATAAGAAGTCACCCTCATTCTGCCAACGGCCTTGTCAAAGAGGGCGGAGGAGTGGGGTGGAAAACTGCCCCTGAATGCGGGAGAATCAGCAACGATCAACTTCATGAGGATGCAGATGGCAATGTAAACCACCGTTTTAAAGACACATAACGTGTATCCACACGACATGTGGCCTGTAATTGAAGAAGTGTAATGCTGATCCCTACATTGGCAAAAGATTCCGTAAGAGTCTCCCATTCGGATCTCTGGGAGGGGATTGCTAAGGTGGAGGTGACCATAAGAAAAACATAGAATAACTAACGAAATGATAACGTTCTACGAGTCGGGGCGTGGAAAGTCAGAAGCTTGAATGTGGTAGTGAAAGTAGAAAATCTGTAAATGGAAATGCAATGGCTCAGTCTAGATACATTAGCGGTCAGTGAAGTGAAATGGAAAGGAGACCAGGAATTCTGGTCAGATGAGTACAGCATAATATCAACAGCAGTAGAAAATGATATAACGGGAGTAGGATTTGTTATGAATAGGATGCTAGGGCAGAGAGTGTGCTACTGTGAACAGTTCAGTGATAGGATTGTCCTTAACAGAATCGACAACATACCAACACCGTCAACCATAGTTCAAGTATACATGCCGACGTCGCAAGGCGAAGACGAGGAAATAGAGAAAGTGTATGACGGTACTGAAAGGGTAATACAGTATGTAAAGAGAGATTAAAATCTAATAGTCATGGGGGGGACTTGAATGTCGTTGTAGGGGAAGGAGTAGAATAAAAGGTTACAGGAGAATATGGGATTGGGACAAAGAATGAGAGAGAAGAAAGGCTAATTGAGTCCTGTAATAAATTTCAACTAGTAATAGCGAATGCTCTGTTCAAGAATCACAAAAAGAGCAGGCATACTTGGAAAAGGCCAGGTGATACGGGAAGATTTCAGTTAGATTACATCATGGTCACACAGAGATTCCGAAATCAGATACTGTATTGTAAGGCGTAGCCAGGAGCAGATATAGACTCAGATCTCAATGTAGTACTGATAAAGAGTGGGCTGAAATTCAAGAGAATAGTCAGGAAGAATCAATGCGTAAAGAAGTGGGATACACAGGTACTAAGGGATCACGAGATACGCTTGAGGTTCTCTAAGGCAATAACGAATAGCTCATTAGGCACTGCAGTTGAGGAGGAATGGACATCTCTAAAAAGGGCCATCATAGAAGTTGCGAACGCAAACATAGGTACAAAGAAGTTAACTCCGAAAAACCGTGGGTAACAGAAGAAATACTTCAGTTGATTGATGAAAGAAGGAAATACAAAAATGTTCCGGGAAACTAAGGAATACAGAAATACAAGTCGCTGAGGAATGAAATAAATAGGAAGTGCAGGGAAGCTAAGACGAAATGGCTGCAGGAAAAATGTGAAGACATAGAAAAAAAATGATTGTTGGAAGGACAGACACAGCAAACAGGAAAATCAAAACAACCTTCAGTGACATTAAAAGCAAGGGTGGTAACATTAAGAGTGCAACGGGAATTTCACTGCTAAATGCAGTGGAGAGAGCGGATAGGTGGAAAAAATACGATTTGTCTGATGTCGTAGAAAAAGAAACAGGAGTCGATTTAGAAGAGATAGAGGATCCAGTATTCGAATCAGAATTTAAAAGAGCTTAGGAGGATTTAAGGTTAAGTAAAGCAGAAGAGATAGACAACATTCCATCAGAATTTTAAAATCATTGGGGGAGGTGGCAACAAAACGACTATTCGTGTTGGTGTGTAGAACGTATGAGCCTGTCGACATACCATCTGACTTTTGGAAAAATATCATTCACACAATTCTGAAGACTGAAAGAGCTGACAAGTGCGAGAATTATCGCACAATCAGCTTCACAGCTCATGCATTCAAGTTGCTAATAAGAATAACATACAGAAGAATGAAAAAGAAAACTGAGGATGTGTTACATGACGATCAGTTTGGCTTTAGGAAAAGTAAAGACACCAGAGATGCCGTTCGGACGTTGCGGTTGATAATGGGAGCAGGACTGAAGAAAAATCAAGACACATTCATAGGATCTGTCGACCTGGAAAAATCGTTCGACGATGTTAAATGGTGCATGATGTTAGAAATATAATAGGGGTAAGCTATAGGGAGAGACCGGTAATATACAATATGTATAAGAACCAAGAGGAAATAATAAGAGTGGACGACCAAGAATGAAGTGCTCGGAATAAAAAGTGTGTAAGACAGGGATGTAGTCTGTCGCCCCTACCGTTCAATCCGTACATCGAAGAAGCAGTGGTGGAAATAAAATGAACATCCAGGATGGGGATTAAAATTCAAGGTGAAAAGATATCAGTGATACGATTGGCTGATGACATTGCTATGCTGGGTGAAAGTGAAGAAGAATTACATGATTTGCTGAACGGAATGGGCAGTCTAATGAGTACAGAATATGGACTGAGAGTAAATCGAAGAAGGACAAAAGTAGTGAGAAGTAGCACAAATGAGAACAGCGAGAAACTTAATATCAGGATTGATGGTAACGAAGTAGATGAAGTTAAGGAATTGTGTTACCTAGGCTGTAAAATAAGCAGTGCCGGAAGGAGCGAGGAGGATATCAAAGGCAGACTAGCACTGGCAAAACGGGCATTCCTGGCCAAGAGAAGCCTACTAGTATCAAACGTAGGCCTTAATTTGAGAAGCTGTAGAGGGAAAAAACTATACAGGAAGACAGAGACTGGAATATATCCAGCAGATAATTGAGGCCGTAGAATGCAAGTGCTACTCTGAGATGAAGAGAATAGTACAGGAGAGGAATTCATGGCAAGCCGCATCTGACCAGCCAGAAGACTGATGGGAAAAAAAAAGAAAACGGCTGGAGGGGGCCAGGAATAATTCGGTGAAAGATTCATTAGAGTCCATGAGTTTCTTATGTGGGCAGTAATCATTTTAAAGTTATATTCGTACCTCAACCCTGAGAAAGAACTAAGATCGTGTTTCAACATGTTTCAACATTAAATATCACTTATTCATAAACTGTTGCCTTCAGATTTACTACATTTTTACACACGAATACGGAAAACACATTTCGCGTCATTTAGTAAAAACCGCTGACTTCGCTTTATTTGTCTCATTCGTTACGTGAAATTTTCTTATTCCTAATCATAGGTATTGAATAAAATTGCCGCGCGGGATTAGTCGAGCGGTCTAGGGCGCTGCAGTCGTGGACTATGCGGCAGGTCCCGGCGGAGGTTCGAGTCCTACCTCGGGCATGGGTGCGTGTGTTTGTCCTTAGGATAATTTAGGTTAAGTAGTGTGTAAGCTTAGGGACTGATGACCTTAGCAGTTAAGTCCCATAAGATTTCACACACATTTGAACGTTTTTTTGAATAAAATTGGGGAGAAGAGAAATTTGTGGCACAACTTGACTAGAAGAAGGGATCGCTTGGTAGGACATACTATGAGGCATCAAGGGATCACCAATTTAGTATTGGAGGGCAGGGTAGAGGGTAAAAATCGTAGAGGGAGACTAAGAGATGAATACACTAAACAGATTCAGAAGAATGTAGATTGCAGTAGGTACTGGTAGATGAAGAAGCTTGCACAGGATAGAGTATCATGGAGAGCTGCATCAAACCAGTCTCTGGACTGAAGACCATAACAACAACAAGGCTTGAAGTATAGTTGGCCAGCTTGCCAGTAGAACTTTACTTGATGATTACCATTGCCCGCCAAGCGTGTCTTCGTTACGTTCTTATTTTATTTATTTTTATATTTTACAGATATATTTGTGTATGAACCTAGAACGTTTGTGGTTTTGGTATCATAGTAATATAGTTTGTCACTATTCACCATTCGGTGAGGCCTATGGACGAAACGATTGCCATGCCGATGGGAACGTACGTGGAGTTACTGTGCATCTTGGTCGGCATGTCATTTCCCCCCCCCCCCCCCGTTCTTGTGCCCTTCGGTTTGCTTCTGATCTGGCATTCCTTAATTCCATGTGCCTATCCAGGTTTTCGTAGTTAATTCGTACATTGCTCATAACGAATGTATAGATGGTGAGAGACTTTATAGCAAGTGAGTATGTTCTTTTTTAGCGCTTACAATACCTAAGACCGTAGTGCCTAGACAGGTAAAGCCCAGCATAAAGGTCTTAATCGGGCGTCACATTGTACCTAAGTCGTGTTATGAACAGCTTTCTGTGTGCATATTCCTGACATTCTTATGTGAATAAAGATAAATGTAGTTTTGTAAGGCGCTAATGGATAACGTCTGTGCCTCAGATGCTTTTACTTTGTAATTGACGTACTTTATAGTGATTGTAGTATGTACAGGAAATGTATGCGCAAATGTGGGCTTTGCATGGGTATGTGACAAGCAGTTATAGTAAAGTTGTGTTTTAGCAGTAATGAGTGGTCATACCTGGACAGCGCTATCCGGTGGCCGGTTGTGGACCGCTAGAATCACAGCAGGTAAGCCCGCGCGGAATAGGGCAGTGACGATGCCGACCGGTGTTAGGCGAGTAGTGGTAGTTTCATCTGGTGACTTCAGTTTTATATTTTATGGAAAGAACGACCATGAGAGCAGTTTTTTATTATTTTTTATTGGTTGTGACAATGATTTTATCAGATGATTTGCCTCATATGCCATGATGTCCATATGGTTGGATAAATGTTAATCCACGTTTCAGATAGGTAGTTCTGTAATAATTGTAATGTATGTAGTTAACTCATGTAAGCCCTCCCTCAAACCTGTTATGTTATACCTTCACAGATCTGATGATGGCACCTTCAGAGTGCTGAAAGCGTTCATCTAATAAACGATTGAAGTGATCGTGGCTTTTCAATTATTTTAAAAAGTCAGCAGCTGGAGGGGGCATGAATATTTTGATGAAGGATACACTAGAGTGCATGAGTTTCTTATGTGGGCAGTAATCATTTAAAAGTTATATGCGAACCTCAGCCCTGGGAAAAAACTAAGATGCTGTTTCAACATTAAACACCACATGTTCATAAACTGTTGCCTTCAGTTTACTACATTTTTACACACGAATATGGAAAACACATTTCGCGACATTTAGTGAGAACCGCTGACTTCGCTTTATTTGTCTCATTCGTTACGTGAAATTTTCTTATTCCTAATCATGTTTTAAAATACTTGCTTCTTTGCGTATTTTCATTTGCACCTTATCTGTATGCCAGCAGCGTAACTGAAACTGTAAAATACTACTGTTACTTTTAATGATTGTAGAGTGACAATCGATACGCATAGTGGGTCAAATAAAAGTAGGACTGTGGTGTGCGTACTGTAAGACCTTCGGTACACACACCATCAGATTATTTGACTTGTCGCTCTAACGAAGTAGGCGAGTGTCAGCAATAGGTCTCGTGGTCTTATCGTGGCGTGTTTATCTTCTGCCGTTGGGTCAGACAATAGAAATGCCACTTGCACGCTTAGAGTAGCAGATTGACGGTTACCAACTTCAAACAGAACTTGATTAATTCTCACACACATTTATTAAAATAATAAAAATCATAGATATTACGTAACTTGATTCTGGATGCTGTTTACAAATGACAATCTGAAGTCCTTTGGTCTTGGTACGTTAATCTTATTCTCACATATCTCTGATACTTGACAAAGTGTCTATACATTTCTCTTCATGGCTATGTACAGGAATATGATAATCTTATTAGGCGCAGACTGAAACTTGACTATAGACTGGTACAGACTAATGCAGACTGGTACAGAACTGGTGCGGACAAATGCAGACTAACTAATCGGAGGTCTGTACACTCGTTTTAATACCTCGCGCGTTCATGTATCACTGCGGGAGTGTGACCCGCGAAGAGAAAAGGTTCTACGTTAGCTGCAATCTCATTCGCTGCGTTACATATTAATACGCGGATCGGCGGAAGCAGAATTTGGTCCGTCTCTAAAGCAGCGCCGTCTCGTAGTGCGGAGACGGACAAGCGCTGCGCCTGCGCTGTTGTGCTTAGCGGGGCGCGCTCTAGTGGGAAAATTGTGTACGCGCTGACTACGCGGAACTATGTACACAACAAGGACTCATATAGAATATATCACCAATGGATATTACACACAGACTCAAGCTCATTATACTCGCGAAAGAGTGCTAACCGCAGTTCTTCCTGTTTATGATTCCCACAGCCACGTAGGAACTCGCACCAGCGCTCGTCTCGACGTCTGCAAGTACACGCTGGACGTGTACCGGCTGCTGCACCTGAACTCCCTGCCGAGGTTGCCGACGCGGTCGTCGCCACGCTGCGTGCTGGTGGCCTGGTGCTTCTTCAGCCAGCTACTCGCCACGTCCTACTCCAGCACCTTCACCTCGGTGCTGACCGTCCAGCGCTACGGCCCGCCCATAGACTCCTTCCGGGACCTGCTGCAGAGGGGCGTGTTCTGGGGCGGGCGCAATCAGGCGCTACAGCGCCAGATCTCCGTGATCGACGACCCTTACATAAGGGAGTTTGGAGCCCGCTACCGGGAGGAGCTCACCCCACAGGATAAGGAATCCAGGCTCAGGGAAGGGCGCTACGCCGTCTTTGTGACGGTGATCAACGATTACGTCACACACACGGAGAATCTGCCAGCCGACGTTCGCCGCAGCCTGCGCTTGTTGAAGGAAACTATGGCAAAGTACTACATTTCGATAGCCCTCCAAAAAAATTCTCCGTACAAAAGCACGTTGGATAGAAGAATGAGATTTCTTCACTACAGTGGCCTCATTAATTACTGGATGAAACACGTCATAGCTAGACTCGGTCACCACTACATGAGGTCATTTTTTGCTGATCATGCAGACAGTCAACATGAGATGCCTCAGAAACTCTCTCTTCAAGCTGTCGAGGGAGCATTTTTCATATTTACAACTGGAATAACCATAGCATTTCTTGTCTTTCTATCTGAAATCACTTACGAAAAATTTTGTTATTGTCTACAAAGATATCCAAAAAGACCATGCTACTTGTATAATTTGTCAGACATGTTTTATAGATGAATTTTATGGTTACAATCAATATTGTCACTTAAATTCGAATATACTATTCTTACTATTGATAAAAACGCACGAAACACTGATTGTGGAAACATCACTAGTATAGGCTTGTTGATTTTGAGAAAAACGGAAAAATATATGTAGTTGTAATATTATTCTTATTTTTCACTTCAATTTCACTTTGTATCGTACAGCTTGATTATATTCAAGCCGGCCGGAGTGGCCATGCAGTTCTAGGCGCTACAGTCTGGAGCCGAGCGACCGCTACGGTCGCAGGTTCGAATCCTGCCTCGGGCATGGATGTGTGTGATGTCCTTAGGTTAGTTCGGTTTAATTAGTTCTACGTTCCAGGTGACTGATGACCTCAGAAGTTAAGTCGCATAGTGCTCAGAGCCATTTGAACCATTATATTCAGCACTATTTTAGATGTAGTTGTGATTAGATTAGATAATGATCTTAATACCTTATGTTCTTGAACATGTGTTGTTCCTGAAACAAATTTCTTTTCACAAAATAATTTTGTGTTGTTTATTCTAAAATTTACTTTCTTCACACAGGAACTGTTATTGTAGACTTGCATGATAAGTTCTGAACACTAGCTTTATTGTTTCTCAACACAAAACTGTTAATTTAAGATTACACAATAAGTTGTGAAAACCAACTTGTAACTATTAAACATTCAGTCAATTAAATGGCGAGACTGTTGAAGCATTGTCGGTTCCATGTTGGTTATCTGCTGTTCGCCTCTTTACTGTCTACTAAAGGCCGGTTCTGCGAGTGTCTACAAAGTGATATGTGGTCTTTTGGGATACAGAACGCCGATTTCTTGTGGTCGGCTGTTTGCTTGTTACTTAATGGAACACAGTTTTTGTATGCTGCAGCACTTGGAAGAGTTATTGGTGTGTTTAGTCAATAAATAAACGAAACGTGCGCTTTTGCTATCACATCTGTACTGCTTTCGCTTCTCTATTCAAATACCATGAATTCTCCTATGGTGAAAGCCTATTTCTTATTTCCTGCGATTAGTCTGCTGCTCATTGCTTCCCGAGACAAAATATTCCATTGCAAATATTTTGGCTGTTTTCAGTTTTGCAGTGGCTCCCATCTTGGCTTTTTTGTTCAGCGTCTTGCTTTGTAATTTATTTTTAAGCGCTTCGCAAGTTCCACAGGTGTCAATTCTCAGACGGCCAAATGAAAGTGAAATCCGTTCTTTGAATATTTTCAGATAAAATTAATGCTTAATATTACCTGCTTGAGGGTACTATATTTTGAATTACCCATGTATGATTTTGACACTTAGTTGCCCATTTAAATAATGCTGTTCTTTTGTGCCATGGCAAGTAATTTTTTGGGTATAGAAATTTACATGATCAATAATCGTACTTATTTCTGCACCACTGGTGTGATTTGATGATGCATTTTAACCCGCTGATCAATAGAGGAGTTTCCACAAGCAAGTACATTGCTTATGCTCCTGAGCCTTTGCCTTGTGACACAATGGATACTTCAGAAAGCTTTCTTACATATCTCTATATCTCTGACTATTCAGTGCTGGAATTAATGAAATAATCAAAGCTGCTTCATCTTTATTTGCATTTACATCCTTCTCTTACTCTTCCTCGCCTGGTAGGGAATTGCATATTGAAATCGGTCCTTGAACATGAGAATCCTGTGCGTTCTTTGATGTCATGCTTTAGAAACATGTGTTAGTAAGTCATAAATACGCTCCCCTTACACCATTTGAACTATATCTTTTATCGAAGTGATGTGGAATGAGGCAGCTGATGATATATGTAACCTTTATTATCAGAATATTGCTTTCTTGTGGTTTTCACTAACGTTTTTCTCTGAAATGACTTGGCACTGTAATTTTTGTGCTCTAAACCTGTAACTCGCAATCTTTTTTTACGATTTTACCTTGATACTTGACATTCCTTACGCCTTTTTTCGTCTTTAAACTTTCACTATCAACATCTGAGCCCTTATTATCAACGTCTAGACCCATATAATCCGTGACGGTCTTTAACAGTTCTACTGATTAATTAATAATCTTAAGAATAATAATTACGGTGCAAAATTGCTGTCCCCGCACAAGAGGTACAACAATAGTGAGTTCGCTCGGGAGCGCGTGTCTCAGCTAATTTAAGCACATTGATGCTAATTCCAGACAGTCAGGTTTATGAGTTTCCGTGTACACGAAAAATCTGTAACACTTAATATTGGATTATTAGATGATATTCTGAAGAAGAAGGCTCAAGTCGCCGCAGACCACCTGGATTTAGGAGATCCATGGTTTCTTTAATACACTACAGTAACCAGGAAGTTTCTTTGAGTGGGTTGGTACCGATTTATTTCCCTATCCTTAAAACAGTGTTAAAACACATGCATGAAGAAGGCCATACCGTTAACGTCGACTCGGTGAAATCACACTGTGGTATCATTGGCAACAAAGTCGCCCACTGATTAGCCAAGGAAGCTACTGTGAAAGGGCAGACTGCCTGGACTACAATACTGGCACAGATTACTGACTGTGCTACAAAGTGATACAATAAAAGACTGGCAATGGGAATGGGAGGGTACAACATGAGATAAGGACAAGAAATATGCAATAATGCAACCGTAAGTCTCATATTCCACGAAATCGCATATGCATTCAATGTCTAGGCACATCACCTCTCTAATACATAACCAGATCCAAATTTTACCAAGGATGTTCACAGGCTGCATGTCGGAAAGAAGAGAATGCAGACCATTTGGGTATCTTGGACTGGACAGAAGTATTATAACCTTTTTGCAAGAACCTGTGAAGCTTGGTCATCCGTTGTCAACCTCCATGAATACTTTGTTAGCAACACGAGATCACAAACCTCTCAACGTGATGTAGAGATTCACTCTTATCGCAGGTATCCGCTTCTGTTGTGTTCCAAAAATGAACAGCATAGAGAGAGAAGTGACGACACTTTCTGCCGGATCTGACCATCATTTTGCAGGACAATGCTCAAGCACGTAAGTGCAAGCTGTTACTGATTTGTTTGACTGATGGGGCTGCTAAGTGCTATACCTCCTACTTAAGTCCTCATAAGTTCAACTCGATTTTTAAACTGAAGGAAACACTTCACGGCATTAGCTTCAGAACTGCTACAAATTCGTCAGGCAATAGACTGCACCACCCGAACTGTCAACACAACTGGCACTGATAAGAGTATCCTACGACTTCCACATCACTGGCAACAGGTTATACACGGTACTGGGTGACTACTTTGAAGGTCAGTAAAACTTTCAAGCATATATCTATTTTTTTCGAGCTGTAAATAAATAGTGTACTGTAAAAGTTCCAGCCCTCGTAGAATGACAAAACAGCTATTCCCTTTTTTATTCTACATATAATTTATCAACTGTGCTTTCAGGGGTCAAGTGATACACAACAATCATGTTCAGTTACTCTTGACACTCAATAACAAAATATTTAACTCTTGGACGTATTGAATTGATTATTATTAAAATCGTTATCTCTACACATAAAATTTTTTATCACAGGAAAGAATGATTAAAAATCTTCATCAACTCTTTTACATCTCGTACATTGTCATAGCTGGTCAATGCACTGAGTTGGTGGAGAATAAATTTACTTTTTTGTACCAATGAAAAAACTCTCATGTACTCAATGTTATGGTAGGTTAATATCCTAGCTTTTGATATTCAATGTGAAAGTGTACACAAGTTGGAGTGAGCAAAATCTAGACTCAACATCTCAAAATTTGCCGTGGCTTAATGCGCGATGGTACTTTACCAAGTAGCATCTGCAACAGTGTTTTTTTCCGTGCTGGATCTGAAATGCTAATTCACTATTCTGGCCTTGACTGAATTCACTCAGTTTCAACTTTCCTGTGTTCTGTAGAACGTTAATCTTTCCCTAGTTGAAATAATGGCTATTGCATACTCGCTAAGGGTTGGAGCAACGTGCACAATTTCTTTGCCCACAAAAATTCCCTCAGGAACAGTTAACTACCACTTTGCTGTCTGTCACCACGATATGTGAAGCGTATCGTCCTCACTTCACAGAAAGGAAAGCTCTCACTGCCCTTGCTATTTTCCACACACTTGTGTGGTCCGCCGTGAGATGAGAAAGAGATCTAGCCATTTTAGTTCTCAAAATGCTTTTATATCATGGGGATCTCCCCACTGTGTCGTGTCTGTGTCGCCAAGTATGGCTTCACCCAATCACCGCCTCACTAGAGGTGAATTTTATTTTTCTTCCTGGGTTGCAGCCTAGCCCTATTAATGCCGTGCATCCACTTATCCTTGATCCTGGCCGTATTTACATTAAAAATGAATAATGTATTGTTCTGGCCTTATCCCTTTCTGTGCTGAAGCTCACCATTGTCTTGTTAAATGGGGTTTCCTGACGTCATCAACCACCTGCTCAATTGGTCTCCAAAATGCATTTCACTTTAACTTGTTTATTCATGGCCCTGTCCATATATTGGTAGATATTTTTTGTTAGTTTTTGGTACATGAGATTAACTGCAATTGCCTTTTGTTGATATAATATAATTATTATTTTCTGAGGATCCCATACTGTATTGTACTGTTGTTATGGATCAAGCTCATGTAAGGTCCGAAAATCTGGACACCTTATACATGCCCTCCCTTCTGAATTAATTTTGTGCTCCTTTGATCAATGGTTGAGGCATTGCTGACTGCAGTGCAAAATAATAAATTCAATTAATTTTAATCATTATCCAGATACTTGTCTATCTTATGCTAGATAATGTCATTTTAACATTTTTTTTTGATTTGAAATGTATTGCTTTACATGGCGTTTTCTGTTTTGATCATTATTATGTGGCTTTACAGTCCTTTATAGTTATTTGACTAATATTACATTTTTCTCTCTAGTACTTGTGGCTAAATTCTATTAGAATAGTTCATCCACCCTTTAGATTCTCTCTTTACAGTAACTTCAGGCACTCCACAATTCTCAAACATTCATGATATTGATGATTGTGAAAGATGAGTGAAGTTAATGAAGCATTTGTTTCTCTTATCTACTCTCAACACTTAAATGCTACATCAGTATTACAATTTATTCTCATAAACAGACATGTATTTACTAAGTGACATATATGTAAAATAGTTAATATTTTTGCATATTTTTATACACATTACCACAAACTTTATATTCCCCATTATGTATATTTTGTTTGATGATTTGACCTCCTTTGGTTGGTTTGATGGTTAGCATGAAATAACTGCCACAGTTTTGTTGAATATTGCATCTGTGGATTCTGCCATATCTTATACTGGTTTAAGGTATAGGATTTCTTGCTGTATCTTCATGTCTTCTTTCTTGGACCTTTCAACTTCTCGGGCATAGGGATAGAGTATGTTATTCAGCGAAAGTTATTTGGAAGAATTACCAGTAGTGTTGTTATGAGATATGGTCAAGTCTGAATAGATAATTTCGGAAGTGATATATCTGTTTTCAGTTAGCTTCTCCATCTGATATTGAGAGAAATATTCTGAGTTTATTTTTCCAGGTGGTTGTACTAAGGAGCTGTTACCGATTGTTTGCTATTGTGCATTGCTACTATTGTACGTCGCCGCTAATGGGTCGCTTCACCTTCCTCGCAGGTGTGCGTCCTCTGTCCCTCGCTGCTGCTGTGTTTCCCTGTCCTCTCGCTATTGGGGTGAGGCGTGGGACAATATTCTTCAAAATACACCTGGCTCGGTCTCCACAATAATGTGAAGCGTGAGACAGTGAATTCCTTACTTCGGTCTCCCGCTAATGCCACATTGTACAATTGTATAAACTCTCACACTCAGACCGTAGCTTCCCATCGACTTTCTGCTCCTGTCATCACCTTGGCTTCCTTCCCCAGACAATTGTAGTCGTGTTATTTGTGTGTCTTCTTTGTTTCATTTGTTAACAATGACTTTTGCCTAATGCTACAACTTACAAGTTTCTTTATCTAAATTTGAATATTTACATGAATAATACTAAATGAACGTTTAAATAGTTTTTTCATTACTTTACAGAAGAATTATATAATTTACACATTAAGTTACTTCATTTTATGATGGTTCCTTTACTTCTTGTATGACCATGGATTGATGATGTGTAGCTTAGTTAATTATTACATCATGCAATTTGTTTTCTTTCATTTTTGTTTCTACCCTACTTTGACGATTTAAATCATTAGTATTATTGTACCTAAATTTGAATATTTACATGTTTGTAGCTCGTCCTGTCTGCTTCTTGAGATCTGCTGCTACCTGAAACATATCTACATTCTTTTGCTATATCACCTGCGATCTATTTATATTTTAGTTTTCATGGCTAATTGCCGTATGACAACTGCAAGAATTCCTATCCAATGCATCTGTAGAACAGCACGTCATTATTCAGCAAATAATGCTTACGAATGTCAACCGAGTTCTTGTCTTTCCACTTATGTTTGACCCTCAACACCTCTGGATCTTTGTCCTGTTCGAATAAGTCATTGTCACCATTGCAAAGATTGAATAACGGCTCTGATATCGCTGTTAACTCACTCCCGCTATCTACTATTGTGTTAACAACAATACCCTTGACTGTTACACGAAGTATCGGACTTATCTCTGAAGTACTCTCGTCTTCAACTTCCTCCATTAATATGTCCTAAATTACTTTGTAATTTAACTGATGTATGTGTGTTTGTTTCGTGACAACTGGGTGTTTATGGACATCTATAGTTGCGTCATTTTCCATCAACATTTGATGGTCCTCATCGAGAATTTGGGGAGAAGTACTTCCATTTTTTTTTAAATTATCCAACTTTAGACTCGCTGCTTCTAGATCAGCTTCTAAAGTAACCAATCTAGATTTTAAGTCCTTATTTTCACACGTTGTTACTTCCTTTAAGTTTGTCTCCTCGTCACAGTGTAATCGTGTTTAATTTGGATTTTAGAGGCTGGCAAATATTCTTTATGTGTGACAGTATTTCACTCTTAGACTCTGGGGAATCGTCAGATTCTACGTTAAGTGTATCTGTACTCGCACCCTGATTCAACTCGTTATCATATTTGTTCTCTCCGACTGAGAGTAGCGGATTCAAATTTGCAGCTGTGTCATCATTTATTACGGCGCTGCTTTCTGTGTATAGTGTGATGATTACATAGTCTCGGTAATACTGCCGTACTATGTCCTCGTATGTACCAAAACTGTAAACATCTGAATCTGATTTATCAGACTGTTCACATACTTTATCATCTGGTTGGTTTTCCGATCAAGACGGCATATTTTCCCTGTCACTTTTCTTTCCAATATCCACTTGTTCTTCCCGATTTTGTCCGATTCCCGCTATCCACAACGCATCAGACTCTTTCTGCTTTTCTTCCAAAGTTTTGTGGAATGATTTAGTAGATCTTGTAGCGTGTCGAACTTTTGATCTTCCTTTTTATAAGGCCTGTATTAGCAATATTTTTTCAGTTAATCCTATCGTCTTGATGAATCGTAGCGTCACAGGTTACAGTAGGATGTGTATTATCCTGCTGAAAATCATTTTTCGTCTGTGCAGAATCAAACATCTGCACCATATACGTTAATGCTTCGTCATAATCAAATGGTTCATTACTAGGTAATGTTGGGAGTTCATCCTCATCGTCAATGTCAATCCAACCTATCTCGTCCCAACACTTCATTTGTGACTTCCTCCCTATTTGTAGTATCTGTGTGGATACCTTTGATGATCTTTATGTTATTCCTGTTCCCAATTCCGACTCTTGTACGTCACACCTTAACCTATTTATTGCTGCGGACGCCTTGTCATCAATTTCTGCAGGAAGTGTGTTATTTGCTTGAACTCCTGCAATACCTAACGTCAGTCAATCCTCACGCTTCCCAGGATTTGGTGGTTGTAATTCAACCTCCATCTGTGGTTCGTTTCTCCGGTAATTATCCGAAGTATTTGCCTGTAGCCGCGTTCTCGCGGAGATAGCCACCGTCAGGTGGCTTGCGAAGTATGGATGTAGATGTAGATGTAGATAGCTGATTAAAGTCAGTCTGTCGGTTATCCCGAGTTCTCCAGTTTCCATTCCTGTTTTCGTCTATATTCCGCCTGTTCCAACCACTATCAAAGCCATATCCATTACGCTGTGGTCTAGTGTTTCCACCACTCCCATTTCCGTAATTACTCCCATTTCATCCAGAATTCAATCCCAAAACCGGCCTACCATCACTACCATTACAATTATTCTCCTTACTATTACGTGTTCTTTCAGAATTATTCTGTCCTAAATCGCGACGTCTTTGAGAGTCGTTTTCATACATGAATGCTACTTCTCTCAAAACACCTTTGAAAGTTTCTACGTTATCGTCCCCAAGTCCTATCAAGGCTTGTTGATACTTCATTGGCAGTTTCGTTTTGCATACTTGAATCAATTCTCCGTTGCTATATGGGCTATCTAAGTATTGGTTCCTTTCAGCCATATTCTCATAGAATTTGACTGCTCTTTTCTCACGCGAATTCTCGAATGAGACAGTTTGTAATAATTCATATTTTATTATCATTTGAGCCTCAGGAGACCGATATCTTGCTATAAAGGCAGCTCTATAAGAATCATACGAATCGCAAGTTTCTGCTATCTTCTGCATAGTTTCAGCAAGACATCCCTCCATATGTGAGCAAATAAAATGTAACTTATGTTTCAGTGGCCAATGTGTCGGTATTCCTACTTTAAATTGGTCAATAAATGCGCGGGAGTGGAGAATATTTGCAACTTCCTTATAGTACTGGTATTTCCGCACTCTAAGAAAGTGGTTATCAGCAAAACCTCTCTCTTCTCTCTGTGGTGTATCTGCTGGGTTTTGAAGACTGGAATTCTGCCCTTGGTTTGCGTCAAATCTACACAAACGTGTGTAACTTGGTTCATTCTGACATTTGTGCCATAGGATCACTTGCAGATGTCATTGTGCAATATGAGTGCATAACGCCCGCTACCAGCTCTGCATCTCGACGTGTAAGCAATTCTGGCTCGTTAGACGCCGTACTGTTATCCGACAGTCACAGACGCCTTACAACCTCTGCTAACAACTCTGTCAGGCGTAAGGATTATGTAAATGTGCTCTAAGGCTAGGCAGCCTGTATGGGCAGTTGCTTCACCCTGTTGTAAGTACGAGGTGCATTCAAGTTCTAAGGCCTCCGATTTTTTTTCTCCGGACTGGAAAGAGATAGAAACATGCGCATTGTTTTAAAATGAGGGCGCGTTCATTGTCAATATGTCCCAGAGATGGCAGCACCGTACAGCAGATGGAATTTTACCGCCAGCGGCGAGAATGAGAACTGTTTTAAATACTTAAAATGGCGACGTTTTCCTTACTTCAACAGCGTGCAATCATTCCTTTTCTGAATTTGCCTGGTGTGAAACCAATTGAAATTCATCGACAGTTGAAGGAGACATGTGTTGATGGAGTTATGGATGTGTCGAAAGTGCGTTCGTGGGTGCGACAGTTTAATGAAGGCAGAACATCGTGTGACAACAAACGGAAACAACCTCGGGCTCGCACAATCCGGTCTGACAACATGATCGAGAAAGTGGAGAGAATTGTTTTGGGGGATCGCCGAATGACTGTTGAACAGATCGCCTCCAAAGTTGGCATTTCTGTGGGTTCTGTGCACACAATCCTGTATGACGTCCTGAAAATGCGAAAGTGTCATCCAGGTGGGTGCCACAAATGCTGACGGACGACCACATGGCTGCCCGTGTGGCATGTTGCCAAGCAATGTTGACACGCAACGACAGCGTGAATGGGACTTTCTTTTCGTCAGTTGTGACAATGGATGAGACGTGGACGCCATTTTTCAATCCAGAAACAAAGCGCCAGTCAGCTGAATGGCAAAAAAATTTCGGGTAACCGCCAGTGCTAAAAAAATTATGGTGTCCATGTTCTGGGACAGCGAGGGCATAATCCTTACCCATTGCGTTCCAAAGGGCACTACAGTAACAGGCGCATCCTACGAAAATGTTTTGAAGAACAAATTCCTTCCTGCACTGCAACAAAAATGTCCGGGAAGGGCTGCGCGTGTGGTGTTTCACCAAGGCAACGCACCCGCACATCGAGCTAACTTTACGCAACAGTTTCTTCGTGATAACTTTGAAGTGATTCCTCATGCTCCCTACTCACCTGAGCTGGCTCCTAGTGACTTTTGGCTTTTTCCAACAATGAAAGAGACTCTCCATGGCCGCACATTCACCAGCCGTGCTGCTATTGCCTCAGCGATTTTCCAGTGGTCAAAACAGACTCCTAAAGAAGCCTTCGCCGCTGCCATGGAACCATGGCGTCAGCGTTGTGAAAAATGTGTACGTCTGCAGGGCGATTACGATGAGAAGTAACGCCAGTTTCATCGATTTCGGAAGAGTCGTTAATTAGAAAAAAAATCGGAGGCCATAGAACTTGAATGCACCTCGTAACTGTAGTCTTTTTTTTCTTCGTTAATGCTTCCACAACCGGTTTCAAAACGTCCAGGCCTCTTTTATTTGTCCTACCCTGTACAAAGTTCCACAGATGCAACTTTAAAAATGTTTTTTAGTTCCTTAATAAAGATTTATTTTTGGAAAAACCTTTCACCCACTATTTCACCTCCTTAGGGGTTTAATTTCAAAACATTCTGAAACATGTATTTCTTTTATTTCTGACCAAGAAACCAAATATAGATTTTCATAGTTCTTGCTTAAAAATTGGTCTAATGGCGACATATATTGAAGAAACCTGTCATTCCTTGTTTCACCCCCTTACTGCTAAAAATTATACCTATAGTGTAAGATCAATACCCTCTCCAAATTCCAAGTTTGTATTCTTAGAAGTTTGGGCTGGGCGACGATGGTCAATGGATCACAGTGGACATTTTCTTTCGTGTATAGAGATTTGTCTACATGAAACTATGTATGTTCTATCTACATCGTGATCGTGTGTGTGTGTGTGTGTGTGATTGTGTGTGTGAAAATAAGCTGCTTGTTGTAGTGGGACGCGAAATTGAAGCGTCACCCATCCACCAGTGTCAGCCCAGTTTGCAGGTGAATATAAGTTTAATTTAGTTTTGTTTATGTATTTTTGTAATATTTTGTAATGGTTGTGAATTGTCTAAAGTTTTTGTATTTTTTTATGTTTCATGTACGGAGAGGGTGGCGCAACGAACGGAGACAGCATCTTCGCTGCCGGGACCAGAGAGAAAATTGCTGGCCACTATACGTCGCGGGTCGACAGCCAAAGAGCAACAGAAGATCCTGGAACCGAGTTGTTGCGTCGTGCTTCTAAAAAATAAAATAAATGAAAATTTGTAATGTTTTGTACAACAATGATATCATAGGAAGTTTAATCTTATTGAAAATGTTAGTTTTGTCTCGTCAAGGCTCAGGTTCACGCCTGTATGTAGGAAGATAATAAACTAGTGGATGCTACTAAAGTTGAAATACGTGTTCTGAGGATTTATTTATGAAGAATTATGTGAATGAATTAATAATATATTTGACAATATTATTGAATTTTGACAGCGTTCAACGCGACTTTGAATCTCAAAAGTTTATTTACTGTGGTTCTAATATCGATTAAATCGGATAACGTGTATCAATATAATTTCTGAGGAGAAACAAACGACATCTAAAATTGAAAAAGTTTACGCAAACCAATTGGCCCGAGTGACGTAATTCTGTGCATACGACTCAAATGATGTTTTACAGTTTCGTTCAAGAACCATTCTGAGACAATTTAAAAAGAATATAAATAATTTGAAGTGGGTTGTAACTGACGTAGGTGACGAAGTCTGTACATGGTCATATGTCGGAAGAAAATCATGTATAAACAAATCTATACGTCGTTACACTACACTGTATGGTGTAAGATGAAGGCCAATAAAAAAAATCTGTAATACAAATGAACAGGTGTTCCTTGTTTGATGTTTACGATGTCGACAGGAAGCTAAACTCTTTCTTTCTTTTATGTGCCATGATTTCTTTTTATTAGATCTTTAATCTTATATTGTGTCACTTGTAATCAAAATAATTGATTTGAATCACATTTACGCGTACAATCAATGCTACTGAATTTTCCTGATCCAATAGATACTGTAGACTCTTGAACACTACTGGCCATTAAAATTGCTACACCAAGAAGAAATGCAGATGATAAACGGGTATTCATTGGACAAATATACTATACTAGAACTGACATGTGATTACATTTTCACGCAGTTTGGGAGCATAGATCCTGAGAAATCAGTACCCAGAACAACCACCTCAGGCCGTAATAACGGCCTTGATACGCCTGGGCATTGAGTCAAACAGAGCTTGGATGGCGTGTACAGGTACAGCTGCCCATGCAGCTTCAACATCATACCACAATTCATCAAGAGTAATAACTGGCGTATTGTGACGAGCCATTTGCTCGGCCACCATTGACCAGACGTTTTCAATTGGTGAGAGATCTGGAGAATGTGCTGGCCAGGGCAGCAGTCGAACATTTTCTGAATCCATAAAGGCCCGTACAGGACCTGCAACACGCGGTCGTGCATTAACATGCTGAAATGTAGGGTTTTGCAGGGATCGAACGAAGGGTAGAGCCACGGGTCGTAACACATCTGAAATGTAACGTCCACTGTTCAAAGTGCCGTCAATGCGAACAAAAGGTGACCGAGATGTGTAACCAATGGCACCCCATACCATCACGCCGGGTGATACGCCAGTATGGCGATGACGAATACACGCGTCCAATGTGCGTTCACCGCGATGTCGCGAAACAGGGATGCGACCATCATGATGCTCTAAACATAACCTGGATTCATCCGAAAAAATGATGTTTTGCCATTCGTGCATCCAGGTTCGTCGTCGAGTACAGCATCGCAGGCGCTCCTGTCTGTGAAGCAGCGTCAAGGATAACCGCAGCCATGGTCTCCGAGCTGATAGTCCATGCTGCTGCAAACGTCGTCGAACTGTTCGTGCAGATGGTTGTTGTCTTGCAAGCGTCTCCATCTGTTGACTCAGGGATCGAGACGTGGCTGCACGATCCGTTACAGCCATGCAGATAAGATGCCAGTCCTCTCTACTGCTAGTGATACGAGGGCGTTGGGATCCAGCACGGCGTTCCGTATTACCCTCCTGAACCCACCGATTTCATATTCTGCCAGCAGTCATTGGATCTCGACCAACGCGAGCAGCAATGTCGCGATACGATAAACCACAATCGCGATAGGCTACAATCCGACCTTTATCAAATTCTGAAACGTGATGGTACGCATTTCTCCTCCTTATACGAGGCATCACAACAATGTTCCACCAGGCAACGCCGGTCAACTGCTGTTTGTGTACGAGAAATCGGTTGGAAACTTGCCTCATGTCAGCACGTTGTAGGTGTCGCCACCGGCGCCAACCTTGTGTGAATGCCCTGAAAAGCTAATCATTTGCATATCACAGTATCTCCTTCCTGTCGGTTAAATTTCGCATCTGTAGCACGTCATCTTCGTGGTGTAGCAATTATTAATGGTCAGTAGTGTATATCTACCACAGGCAGAACTACTTCTCCCCAGTATTGATGACAGCTGGTTCATCTGCTGCACCTTCTGTAACAGGCTTTCACATGGAACTAAGTATACCAGTATCGATAGTATACAATATTTCAGTGCAATAACGCAAGTCGCCTCGAGAGACGGATGCCCGTAGCACGTGTTTCAATTTCGTCGCAGTGGAAGCTGATTCTTCGTGCAACAAGTATACGAAATCGCTGTAAGCTCAGCGACTTGTTTTGGAAGAGGGGTGGTTAGTTCCGCCAGGGCTGCAGTAATTAGCAGATCATATAGCGGCCGGCCGGATGTGGTTGAAAGTCTGCACGCGAGCGTCTGCTCTAGGCTGCTCGGCCAAAGCCACAGGCTATTGCAGCCGAAATAAGAGTGGGCAGTACTTTCACTAATCTAACGCTGTTTCAGTGAATTCTCCGTTCATACTGCCTGGTTAAGTGGAGCATTTCTTACAAGAATATGTTGCAGATGTTCTCCGATTTTCAGAGGCAAGCCACTCCTGCCCCCTCCGTTCCAAAAAACTGTATACGCTTTGAAAAGTGATGTGCATGTATTATATTTGGGAGTTGGAATGAAACTCGCAGTCACTTTACCTAAAACGATTTTTGTTAATGGATGCCTCTTACATACATCAAGTGCCGTGAGGACCGGCTGCACCAACATCCATTAGAAAGCAGGATAACCGAAGGTCCCGTCGTCACCGTTAAGGCTTAATCGCACTTACGTTGTCCCTGCACTGCATCAACGTTAAATGCAGATTAGCGAAACGCGTTCAGGTAACTGGGAATTTGACCACGGTTAATGCCATGCGTTACAAAGGACTACGGCCATTATACATGCGAAGTTAATGATCGCCTTTTGACGTAGAGAAACAAGAACGAAAAATTCTTAGAAAAACCTACAGCGCTCTTCTATGGGACGGAACTTGGGCCAGACGACCGACGAAGGAACTCCTACAAACACACAGACAACATCACAGATAAATTTAGGAAAAGGTACCTACAGTTCTGCGGAACCATAAGCAAGATTAATGAAAACAGACTTTCAAAGTAAATTTTTAACATCGTTAATGCAAGCAAATTGAAGGCCAACTGTACAAAAGAAACAAGGAGACCTGCAACAACTGTAAATTTCAGAAGAAACTGACGACAGAAAACAGTTCAGAAGTAAAATAAAAAACAAAAAACTTGGACGCCTCAAAGAAAGTAACAGGGAAAAAATGGACAGATGAAAGGAAGAAAAAACACAATGAGTTAATGAAGAGGTTTTGGGAAGAAAAGAAGAAAAGGAAGTGTAGCTGTGATACTCTCTCGATCGCAGGCTCTGTAAAGGGAAGTAATCGACAATAATAATAATAATAATAATCACTTTTGTTGTACTTACCTCTAACCTTCGTATTTACACGCGCTTTTCAGTTTGTTATCGGAATGTTGGTATTGTTACTGCGCCATGGAGGGACAAGAAAGGACGCCGAACTCCTAAAAAGTTGAAACCCTAATGTCCTTTAAGGCTGATCGGCTGTAATGCGAAAAATTTACAATGCAAAAAAAAGCAAACAAAAACTGGCAGGTGTAGTGTTAGAGAGACATTGGCAGCATTGTCAAATATAGTAACACAGTTTAACTGCACTTCAGGCCATCGAGCAACAAAGTCATGTGTTATTAAATAGTGGTCACTGATGATTTGGCAGTTAAATAAAAAGTACGCTATTCTATTGCGAAAAAGTTCCACATTAGATCCCCCAGGAGATTTAATCGTTATGTGAGTACAATCCACTGTACCAGTGACTTAAGGAAATCCTTCTAGTACACTGCAACCATCCACCACAGAGTGTAATTTTGCTCAAGAAGGAAACCTTACGTATTGTCGACAAGTTGCTGCTATGATCCCCAATACATAATTCTTGACGCTGTTGTACTATGTACATTGCCACTGTCACCAAGAACTATACTAAATGCCCCAGTTATATATGATCTTTATGTCAATAGGAGTAATCCGCAGCTTGTGGTTTAGTGGCTAGCTTTGCTGCCTCTGGATCACGGGGTCCCGGGTTCGATTCTCTACGGGGCTGGAGATTTTCTTTGCCAGGGGACTGGGTGTTTGTGTTGTCCTCATCATATCATCATCATCATCATCGTCATCAATAAAAGTAGATTCATGGGCGAGACAGGGTTATTCCGATAAGCAGGAAATTCCAAACTCCTGTTGATTGGATCTGATCATTTGAAAGATGAAATCTCTCTTCAAATTTCCTGTCCCCATAATCTTCGAAAGGATTTCCCCTTTCCACAAGCACATCAATAAGGTTGCGTCCACGAACTACATGGACAAGATATATCGTTTCTTCATATTCTGTGCCATCTAAAACATCAAAACTCGCCGCCTACAGTACGTGTTTACTTCATTTTAGCCGTTTTACTTCGTTTAACTTTAACCGAGGTTGGTGCAATCGAATTTTGCGCTGACCAGGGCTAAATGTCGACTTACCTACGGTTAACGTTTTATCCACGTTGGTGCATTCGGTCGTGAGACTAGTAAACCAGTAAACGAAACATAGCCAGGACTGCGTCTTGTGTCCAGTGCGGTGATCAAACATTGTTTTTGGAGGTACAGCAAATGGTCAAGCGTTACTCACATGAATTTCAACCGCTGTTTGTACACTCTGTGGCAATAAGGCTGCTGTTCCCAACAGGATCGCAAACTAGCATATTTCTCTTCGACATACGCGAGCTCATCTTATTGCCGGTCATCTAGGGTACTGGGTTCGAAGAAACAGATCAGGCGTTTTTCCCGCGTTCCACAGATTTACTACCGCTGCGAAAGAGATTAGCTTCAAAACATATGTACGTCCTACGTTGGAACACTGCTCAGGTGTGTAGAATCCACTACAGAATGGCTTGTAGGAGAAACTGAGTTGGTGTAAACAATGGCAGTGCAAATAACCACTGACTGATTGACACTGAAACGGAAATACTAAAAAAATATCAACTGCCAGACAATCGAAGAAAGTTGCCTAACAGCTCTCGAAAATCCGCTTGGAACATATCAAACACCGGGTTTAAGAGCAAAATCTACGAAAATTCTTCATCCTCTTACATATCGTTCCTCTAAAAACCGTAAAAAATAGGCTAATAACAACACATACAGAGACGTTCAGTCGATAATTCTTCCCACTACGAACTCTCACATATGGCACAAAAATTACCTTCTAACACGCGCCTGGAAATGAAAATGTAGATACCTATATCCTACAAGGGCTCGCACTCGGCCTTGCTCTTAGCACCTAGTTCCTTTCTTCGATGATGATTCGCTTCCAGGTCAGCAAATTTCCCTCGCTACTGCCCGATAACTGATATATACGATCTCTTTGTACTGCGACTTCTCTCCATCCAGCTACTTTGTCACGCTCCTGTCAGTATATTCTTCCAATACAACACATTATTATGGGATTAATGCTGAAACATGTTCCAGACATCTGAACCCAAATTATATTGTTGTGAGCTTGCTTACAGAGTTATCAAACCAATTCGTCTATAAACATAATAATATTGAATGAAAACATTTCGTGACTGTTCGCAGCTCGTGGTCGTGCGGCAGCGTTCTCGCTTCCCACGCCCGGGTTCCCGGGTTCGATTCCCGGCGGGGTCAGTGATTTTCTCTGCCTCGTGATGACTGGGTGTTGTGTGATGTCTTTAGGTTAGTTAGGTTTAAGTAGTTCTAAGTTCTAGGGGACTGATGGCCTGAGACGTCAAGTCCCATAGTGCTCAGAGCCATTTTTTGAACCATTTCGTGACTATATTTTGCGACTGTTTAGAATTGCTTTCGTAGTATCGGTCTTTAATGAATATATTTGCGATTCCTTTTTGAAGTAGTTATGGGGAAGTTTTTATGATCGTCTTACTAAAAGTAGGCATAATATCTGTTGTTAACGTTGCAACAGTAGCCTGCTGTTAACCCAGCCCAACATCCACAGCGGCAGTTACTGCTATATTCATTACAGGTAGCCATCGCACGCTATGATTGTTAAGTAATCACTTCCTTCGACAGGGCAGCACCAGAACAGAAATAACAACTAATGACATTAATTAAAAGAATGTTACCACGTAGTACTTAACTTTGATACTGCTGGAGGCGTACCTCTGTACGAGCCACAAACGTCAAGCGAATATCACAAGTGTAAGCTAATTTAAAAAAATAAATAAGCCATGGGTCCTCCCTGGAGCTTCGTACTTAGTTATAAGATTTACTGATGTATACATTTGTTTTATTTCTGTAATTTTCGGACAGACTATTGAGAATGTGTGTGAAATCTTGTGGGACTTGACTGTTAAGGTCATCAGTCCCTAAGCTTACATACTACTCAACCTAAATTATCCTAAGGACACACACACGCACCCATGCCCGAGGGAAGACTCGAACCTTCGGCGGGACCAGCCGCACAGTCCATGAATGCAGCGCCTGAGATCGCTTAGCTAATCCCGCGCGGCAGGCTACAGAGGTGTTAATAACAATCCAAGAGCGATGACTGAACTTCATGAAGACACTAAGACTTGACACATGATATACTGTGCATAATGTGGTGTCACCGCCAGACACCACACTTGCTAGGTGGTAGCTTTTAAATCGGCCGCGGTCCGCTAGTATACGACGGACCCGCGTGTCGCCACTGTCAGTAATTGCAGACCGAGCGCCGCCACACGGCAGGTCTAGAGAGACGTACTAGCACTCGCCCCAGTTGTACAGCCGACGTTGCTAGCCATGGTTCACTGAGAATTACGCTCTCATTTGCCGAGACGATAGTTAGCATAGCCTTCAGCTACATTTGCTACGACCTAACAAGGCGCCATTACCAGTATAGATATTGAGATTCTATCAATGTATCATCAAGAGCGATGTTCTACAAATGTGGATTAAAGTTAAGTATTCCAGAAGCTACATACTTTTCTTTATAGCATTCATTACGTATCCTGTTTCAGACCGCACGCCAGCCTGCGTGAGTTTAAGCGCGTGCCTTTCGGCTTCCTCTCATTGTGTCTAGGCTGTCTTGTCTAGACACAACACATACGATCTAGATTAGGTTTTTCCTTTTGAACTGTGAACGCCTACAAAAGAGGTACTGTGTATAGGAATCAAAATGAAGTTATAATAGTCTAGTTGTCCTCGTAATTTGTATATTTGCATTGAATGACTTGAACAGAAATTAAGAGGGGGCGTTCAGTAAGTAAGACGACACTTTTTTCCCCATCCAATTTCACTTGAAAAAATGCGTAAGTTTTTGTAGGACATCGTGAAATTTTCCAGTTTCAGCCCCTGTAGTTTCATGAAGTTTCGGCAGGTGGCGATGCCATACGCCGTCTTGAAAATGGCGCCTGTAAAGGAGGTGCTTTCCATGCATAGAGCTGCCATTAAATTTCTCTTGGCGGAAAACCAGGGCATCGTAGATATTTACAGACGCTTGCAGCAGTCTACGGAGACCTGACAGCGAACAAAAGCACGGTGAGTCATTGGGCGAGCGACACGTCTTTCATCATCGCAACAAAGTCGCACAAGCCTATACTGTCTCTCGCACGCCGGCCGGCCGCACACAGCCTCAGGAAACTGAAAAAAAACGGCTTCATAGTGTTCATTGCCACAGAAATGCAAACGAACTACTCCTGTTCCATGACGAAGCAAGATCTCACATAAGTCTATGCACCCGAGAGGAGCTCATAAACCTTCATTGTAGTGTCTGTCCTCACCCACCCTACAGGCCGAATCTTGCACCTTCCAGCATCCACCTGGCCCAGTGGAGGATCACTCCGCGAAAAGCAGTACGTGGACGAAGTGGAGGTTATTAATGCAGCAAGAAGTTGGCTCAGTCGTCGACCAGTGGAGAGGTACCATGTGGGCATACAAGCCTTGCCAGTAAGGTGGCGTAAGGCCGTCCCATTGACCGGAGATCATGTTCAAAAATAGGGTTTTGTAGCCAAAAGAGTGGGAATAATACGGTGTATTTGAATCCTGGACAAAACCAGCCTACTTTTTGATAAAACTTGTGTTGCATTACTTATTGGACGCCCCTCGTATGAATATGCTAGGTGAACCACAACTTCACAGACAAACTTCCAGAGGTGATGGCATAGATCAAAACAAGAAAAAAATGCATCTTAAATATGGGCTCCAAAATCCATACTTTAAGAGCTATGAGCACTTGTCCGTCTGTGAAACGGATCTATTCTACTAGATAAGTGTTCATTTCTCTTAAAGTTTGCATTTTAGCGCCCATGTTTACTGGACTTTTTATTTTGCTGCCGGCCGCGGTGGTCTAGCGGTTCTGGCGCTGCAGTCCGGAACCGCGGGACAGCTACGGTCGCAGGTTCGAATCCTGCCTCGGGCATGGGTGTGTGTGATGTCCTTAGGTTAGTTAGGTTTAAGTAGTTCTAAGTTCTAGGGGACTTATGACCTAAGATGTTGAGTCCCATAGTGCTCAGAGCCATTTGAACCATTTTTTTATTTTGCTTTAGTCCATATTACCACCTACCAAAGTATGGACAGCAAAGAGCTTGCAGTAGAAGAAGTGTGTTTCACAGTACCGAGGGTGAACATGGGCTTAACTCTTAACGTGTGAAATTTAAAGCCCAGTTTACTTGGCACTTTTTTCTTGTTTTGGTCCACACAAACAACTCTGAAAGTTTGTTGGTGGAGTTCTGGTCCACACTGTATACTATAAAAAGGGCTGTGTGTAAAGTTAACTTGAAAAAAATAAACAAAATATTTTTTAAATATAATCTAGAAGTTGGAGCATAGTATTTTTTTTACAACTGTCTGTTTCCATTTCAGCCTCTTTTGTTGGTAAAGAGAATAAATAGTGTTCCGAGACCAGACCATTTACTCCACAAGAAACTCCGATGGTCTCATTGGGATTAGCGTAATCCACTGCTTAATACTGGATATTACATTAAGTGCTACCTGAGAGCAATCAACTGTGACACAGTGCCACCGGTATTCTCTTCTTATGGAATTCTAGATTAGTCGGCCTTTAGCCATGTTTTAGCAGATTCTTGCTAACGAGGATGACATACGTAAAGCTGAAATACAAAACACCTTTTTCCAAAACTGTTTCACAGAGGAAGACCGCACTGCAGTTCCTTCTCTAAATCCTCGCATGATAGAAAAAATGCCTGACACTGAAATAAATGTCCAAGAAATAGAAAAACAACTGAAATCACTCAACAGAGGAAAGTCCACTGGACCTGACGGGATACCAATTCGATTCTACACAGAGTACGCGAAAGAACTTGCACCCCTTCTAACAGCCGTGCACCACAAGTGTCTAGAGGAACGGAAGGTTCCAAATGATTGGAAAAAGTGCACAGGTAGTTCCAGTTTTCAAGAAGGGTCGTCGAGCAGATGCGCAAAACTATAAGCCTGTATCTCTGACATCGATCTGTTGTAGAATTTTAGAACATGTTTTTTGCTCGCGTATCATGTCATTTCTGGAAACCGAGAATCTACTCTGTAGGAATCAACATGGATTCTAGAAACAGCGATCGTGTGAGACCCAACTCTCTTTATTTGTTCATGAGACCCAGAAAATATTAGATATAGGCTCCCAGGTAGATGCCATTTTCCTTGACTTCCGGAAGGCGTTGGATACAGTTCCGCACTGTCGCCTGATAAACAAAGTAAGAGCCTACGGAATATCAGACCAGCTGTGTGGCTGGATTGAAGAGTTTTTAGCAAACATCTGCAGGGAGTGGCAACTGACCCTTAACATAGACAAATGTAATGTATTGCGAATACATAGAAAGAAGGATCCTTTATTGTATGATTATACGATAGCGGAACAAGGTAAGTGTTGGGCTTTCCATAACGTTTGTAATAAAAAAAAAGGTTCAAATGGCTCTGAGCACTGGGACTTAACTTCTGAGGTCATCAGTCTCCTAGAACTTAGAACTACTTAAACCTAACTAACCTAAGGACATCACATACATCCATGCCCGAGGCAGTATTCGAACCTGCGACAGTAGCGGTCGCGCGGTTCCAAACTGTAGCGTCTAGAACCGCTCGGCCACCCCGGCCGGCCGGCCACGGTGGTCTAGCGGTTCTAGGCGCTCAGTCCGTAACCGCGCGACTGCTACGGTCGCAGGTTCGAATCCTGCCTCGGGCATGAATGTGTGTGATGTCCTTAGGTTAGTTAGGTTTAAGTAGTTATAAGTTCTAGGGGACTGATGACCACAGATGTTAAGTCCCATAGTGCTCAGAGCCATTTGAACCATTTTTGAACCACCCCGGCCGGCGAAAATCTCCTCTATAAAAATCAACTTGGATTCCGCAAACAGAGATGTTCCGAAACTCAGCTCGCTCTGTTCTTCCGTGAGATACACAGCACCGTAGACAAAGGCGCTCAGGTTGCTGCCGTGTCCCTTAACTTCAGGAAGGCATTTGACATCGTCCTGCCCTGCCGTTTAGTGAAAAAATTACGAGCTTATCGAGTATCGTAGCAGATTTGCGACTGCAAAGATTCGCTGATGATGTTGCTATCCTCAGTGAAAGTGAAGAAGAATTATAGGATCTGTTGAATGGAATGAACATTTTAATTAGTACAGAATTTGAACTAAGGGTAAATCGAAGAAAGAGCTAAGTAATGAGAAGTAGCAGAAATGAGAACGGCGAGAAAGTTAATATCAGAATTGCTCGTTAACAGCAAGTATATATGACGACCACCAGAAAATATCACTAACTGTTACTATCTCAGCTGTCACACATGGCAGACTCTTTAAGTCGTACCAGTAACCATTAGCCACGCTGCTAAACTTATATTAAAAATGCCCTTCGATTTCGCAAACGTCCCAAGTGGAAGATCTACAGCGCTTGTTGCTACACGTGTGAAGATATTGCTGTGATTTTTGTATTACTCGCGAAATTGATATCTAGCTAGCGGTACCTCGGTGGGGTGGGGGTGGGGGGGGGGGGGGGAGCGGATGGGAGTTGCTGCAGAGAGAAGCGGCGTGCGGCGGCGAGGGGGTGAAAAGCTCTTCCTCCATGCCCTGCAAGCACGCACTCCAGATAACACAAAGCATTGTTTTGAACTTTCAAGAGTTCCTGTTAGCTGGGTCCCTTTTCCGAAATGGAGTATAAGATAACCACCGAAATGGGCTAGCAAACACATCATCGCTCATTTTCGAAAACATCACAATGAAAGCAGCGCAAGTGCAAAAAAAAAAAAAAAAAAAAAAAAAAAAATTAGGGACAGCAGAACTCAGGGACAGAGGAGATGACAATGCAATCAATACTGCTGAGCAGTTGGCAAAGAATATTAGAATATTTAGCAATCATTACAGCACGAAGTCTCCCGACTGTTGGCGACAGCTCCCGAACAGAACTGGGGAGTCCGTGTGCCAAGTTACGGTTCCCACACAGTAGTTATCTGATCCCAGTTTGCCGGAAGTGTTTAGTTTACCAAAGAACATTTTCCGCTTGAGATCACCACTGAGAGAATAATCCCAGACGAGAAGGCCATGTGAAAGAGCAGGCCATGGCAGCCTATAATGTTGGGATGTGTTGCTTCCAGAAACTGTTTCTGAGATAACCTCCTCAAATACCTCATTCCTGTCGCTCCGCTGCTACGCCCTGTCGGAAAATGCTCAACGGATTTCGGTGTCTCTTCTGGATAGCTGTGACAAATCTACATCTACACGTACATCTTCATGTGTACTCCGTAAGCCACCGGTATAGTGGATGGCAGAGGGTACCTGGTTCTACACCTTGTCATTTCCTTTCCTGTTCCACTGGCAAACAGAGCGCGGTAGAAACGACTGTCTAAATGCCTCCGTATTAGCCCTAATTTCTCTTATCTTGTCTTCGTGGTCCTTATGCGAAATGTATGTTGTTGGCAGCAGAATCGTTCTGCAGTCAGCTTCAAATGTCGGTTCTCTAAATTTCTCAATAGTGTTTCTCGAAAAGAACGTCGCCTTCTCTCCAGGGATTCCCATTTGGGTTCCCGAAGCATCTCTGTAACAATCAGGTGTCGTTCAAACCTACTGGTAACAAATTTAGCAGCCCGCCTCTGAATTGCTTCCATGTCTTCCTTCAATCCGACCTGGTGCGGATCCCAAACACTGGAGCAGTACTCAAGAATAGGTCGCACCAGCGTCCTATGTGCTGTTTCCTTTACAGGTGAACCACTCTTTCCTAAAATTCTCCCAATACCCTGAAGTTGACCATTCGCCTTCTCTACCACCGTTCTCACGTGAACTACTTTCAGAATAATGAACTTAACAACCAGGTTAACTACAATTTGTTCTCTATCACTAAAAGAAAACAACGTATACGGCTGGAACACAAAGGATCTATAGCGTTACTAACGAAGGGAACGGCTGGAAGCTGACGCTTTGGAGCTAGCGGCACTGCCACATAGGAACAGGTTCTAGAAGCACACTGTAACTGCTAACAGTTTAATTATTCTTCGCAAAACGCCTTTCAAAGCCTTAATAACCTCATTATTTTCTATTTACTCTTGCGATTATTCTGCCGACGAACACTGTTTCCAACTGCTAGAATCAGATACAAGCTCAGTAAAATTGCACAATACCATTATTTAACTGTACACCACTGAATTTTTAAACGAAAACTTTCTGGGATGATGTGGCTGTGAATATTGCCGTTATGTATGCTATGGCGATTCTGAAAAAGATCATTTAAAAAACGATACTTATAAAATTATGAAAATGTAATGTTTTGCTTTGATTCTCGCAGCAAGTTTTAGCAGAAAAACTGCAAATACCAATGGCCTGAACTGAGTAATTTTTTCCGATATGTACCAGTCAAAACCAGGATGGCAGGGCATTTAAAACATTATACAGATTACTTCCTTATAGTCGGTACTGTTCATGAATTTACGGATTCCATACACTCTGCGTACTAACGCCGTCCTGAAGCAAGATATTTATTATTACTGCAAGATTCTAGTGATAACTCGAAGGAAGTCTTTTCAACTCATTGTTTGTGATTGATGAACGTTCTATTCATGTTGAAGGAAGTACTCTACCCAGTGTTGCTGCAAGAGTGAGCAGGACGGATCTGTTTAGCGATTTTACTATAAAAGAGATAAATCTTGTATATGCTGGTGTGTGCTGACGTCTTCACACCTAACGTCTGTTTACGTCTGCTCGTAAAAGGTAGTACAGTTACAATAGCACACGTGAGCTAAGAGAAATTATTTGAGGGTAAGATGGGGTCAAAAGATGAGAAAGCTAACGTTTTTGCAAAAAGAAAATTTTGCTCCGTTTCATGAATAATCAGCGCTATTTTAGCGTTACTCGGCGTATTTCTATCGTTTTTTATCCCAAAAAATCCGGAAAGTTTCCACACGTGTTATAAGATAGAATGTGAAAATGAGCCAACATCGAAATTTCCTGTCAGGCGATTGTATGCATCATCTCAAACATTTCTGCATATTATACCTTTTGGTAAGTGTTTGAACTTCTCACTCTGCAAAAAGAAAAAAATAACCCTGACTACGTTTGCACATTTGTTGTGAAAGTTGCTTTTTTGCACATATGAGGATAGCGGATGATGCTACGTGTTTTACGTGTGCAGACAATTCACAATTGACTTTAGCTATTGTAATAGGATCAAATCGTATCATAGGTTTTTTTTTCTTTTGAATACGATGTAAAAATCAGTACCGGTAGCTCTTTTCTGTACAAGGTTGAATACTACTCGAGGCTACGGCATGTATGCACTATTACACACACTCATGGGGGTATCCTACCATCTACACTTTTGAAATAACAGAGGTGAAGACAATTTTGGTCGAGCAGCTTGAACTTCCGGCGGTTTGCATCAGTCTCATACTTTTCTTTTCGCACAGTGGGGCTTTCTCTAGTCCCCATAACGTGTTAGTGAATATACGCTACATCCCACATATTCTATTCTTATGGTGCAAGATAGCAATGTGTCCATAGACTTGTCTGAGGATTGCCTGATCCTCATCCTGCTGTGGTTCTGTCAGCAGAGGGGCGCCTAATTTCTTTATATGCCTATCAAACGCATATAATGAGGTGAAATGACTTCCGGAGAGTAATACTAGAATATTGCAGTAATAGTAAATGGCTTGCCTTAGGTCAAGTCAGCAGGCAGAACGTGCAAAATCCGTAAATTTATGATCAGTATCGGTATAAGGAAACAATCTGCATAAGGTCTTAAATGCCTTGATATACTGGCTCCTGGTTCTGAGAGGCAGATACCGGAGAAAGTCTCTAACTTCATGCCGTTGCCATTTTCAGGTTTTCTGTTAAAACCAACTGCGAGAAAAAAAAGCAATACATACATTTTCATAATTTTATAATTACTTCTAAATGATTTTGTTTTTCACTCAGCACATCATATGCAGCCATGTAATACCGAGTGGCTTTGAATACACAAAACAGTTCATTTTCTACGCCATTATTTCCGATTGGAGTGGAAACACCCACATGCCGCTATTGCCACTATCCATTGCTGAATGATTTGCACCACACCAGTTCTCGACAGTGCTAAATATTCTATCCGCTGTTTCGCAAATGTCTTATTTCCCGGAAGAACGCTACTTGATGATTTCCATCAGCATTGGTTTTTTGTTGAGTAATTTTTTGTGTCTGAAGCCCAGTTTCCGAAAAGCACACCAAAGGATCGTTCCACTCATATCAGGAAATTATTCTACTGCCACGGCTGCTACTGTTGCAGACTGCTTTTCCACACTGAACTCGTGGATTTTCATTTTTTATTATTCCCTGTGTAAACTTCTGTCACCAGCTAGAACTCTTCTCTGGTGATACAAGACATGAAGTTTCTCTATATTCTCTCGAAATTCGCTTCGTTTTACTAATATTGACAATTTCAAAAATTCTGTTTACTTACTGTGATACGGAACTGCTCACGCCCTGTTCTTATTCGACCACAAAGTAAGCACGGACACTAATCACCATGGACTTCAAAAAAATGGTTCAAATGGCTCTGAGCACTATGGGACTTAACATCTGAGGTCATCAGTCCCCTAGAACTTACAACTACTTAAAATTAACTAACCTATGGACATCACACACATCCATGCCCGAGGCAGGATTCAAACCTGCGACCGTAGCGGTCACGCGGTTCCAGAGTGAAGCGCCTAGAACCGCACGGCCACCTCGGCCGGCCCATGGACTTTACTTCGTAAATGAGGTATGGTTTCACCTAAGTACAAGGCAACTAGTTATGTCACGAGGACTGTCTTCACACCACACCACAACGACGAATGGCAGTAAGATTCTTTCCCACCTGGCGGGAGGCCCATTGTAAACATCGAAACAATGAACAGCGGTACGGTTTACGCGAACACATGGCGCAAACGACACAAAAACAAAATTAAACACGTGATACTAGCGCTTTATGTAGATTTATGTCCATAAAAACGTAGCAGCTGTGAAAGGCAACAAAGGAGCTTGTACTTATTTTTTCTGATACACTTTTTGTAATGATAACATTTGGGGAATTGCGCCACTCTACATTCACCATTATTAGGACAAAAAGACTAATCGAAAATTAACGAATATCCCTCTGTAAGTAGAGAATGGTTGTGCCTTTAAACCGTGCAAAAGAAATTTTTCTCCTAATCACAGTCTGGTTTCTATGACTCCCCAAAGAAGACACTTGCCAAAAAAATGCTCGAAAAAGCTAGCTTTCTCTTACATATTAACGACTGTGACACATACTTTAGAACTAAAATGTAATGTTGATACACCCAATAAAAGTAGACATTTCGGCGATTTCGAGAAGGTACATCGATGTTTCGTCATGTGATGTAACCATTATATTAACGCAAAGTCAGGCGCCAGTCATTATGAAATTGGTAATTGAATCCGGCCAGCGGTGCGGATATAAAATACAATATTCATTTGTCTTGATTGCACATTTATAAAACGATGAGCAGCTATCGAAACCGGCCATCATTTTATTAATGTGCAATCAAAACAAATAAATTATGTATAGGAAATTCCACACACTTTACTATGTAAAGTCCTATGCAGTGGTAGAGGGTGACAAACAATACTGCAGAGAATCCGTTACTTGTTCTCGGATATCTGATGTGAAGGGATTGTAACATGTTTGGTGGTCCCCCCATATGGGGATCAGACGCTTACACCGATGGGTATGCCTGTCCTTAAGTGCCTGCGCAATCCAACATCAGGCCACTGTCACATCTGAGTGCACCCATATTTGCACGAATCGACCAGCCGGCCAAATGGAGGCCCGCAATGACGCCTCGTCCAAACTGTGGTGTTGGTAACGCTGTTTCAAAGAAGTGAGCGATTTCAGTGTCATTCATAGTGATCGCTCAACATTCGACGCTTTTCACGCTCCTTATGTATCCTATCGGCTACTAGGCCTAGTAACAACACTAAACTCAAACCACACTAATATACTCTGGTGGCTGATCTGTCACAGAGAATTGATTATTTACATAAACGTTGTTGATATGTGTGTGTGTGTGTGTGTGTGTGTGTGTGTGTGTGTGTGTGTGTGTATGTGTGTGTGTGTGCGTGTGCGTATACGCAGCTGTAGTTACACCAGGTAGCCCAGAAAATAATGAAGTTTTACTTATTTCGTCTGTATAGTAAACCAGGAAGTACATGATTAAATTTGTGCTGATTTCAATGAGTGGGCTACGAAATTTAGTACACAGAGCTGCCAACTCTAGCAGTAAGAATGGCTCTAACTGGGCAAGGAACTGAGTAGGACGGAACTAAAATGACACATATCGATACGTCAGTTCATGCTGCTTCATCTCGATGCAATAGTTTATCAGTCATAGTGGTTGGCGAATAGTCGGTTGATAATCTCTCAGAAACCCATGACTACCTGTTTTCAACAGGCAAGAGATCCGGAGAACGGTGTGGTCAAATGAAACCTCTGTATTAAGGTAGGTCAGGACAGTGTGGGCAACATACGGTCTTGATTTATCTTGTTGAAAGTCAATGTCATGGAGACCCAGCAGACAGGCACAGCCACCAACCTCAAAACATAACGGCTGCTGACTTAATTACCGGCTATGCGAACGAGAGGTGACCGCATTGTGTACCTGATGGCAACCCATACTATGGGGCTGGACCTGTATGTCGATAACAGATGCAATCAGGCAATGCTCTTTCTCCTCGGGCCCTCCACAGACGTATAATATATATATTGCTATGACGTGCGCACAACTGGACATTGTCTGGAAAGATGACGTAGTGTCACTCCGGTCTCGAGTGTTGTCACTTGGCACAAAACTGACGCAGCGCCTCTTCTGTGTTCCACATCAAGTAAAGTCGCCATTTCCTGACTCAGGGTACCAGTTGGTTATAATTAAAGTGCAGCAACTCGCAGAGATCCAGTGTGGGCTGCAATTATCATATGGCAGCGAAAGTTGATGTATGTGCTAATGCATTAATGCGGAATCGATTTGCGCTGGAAAAAAATTAGTTCCGATTTTGGCCACCTGGTACAAATCTGGCACTATAAATTCATGAAAGATGTATAGAAATGTATCCATATGTAATGGATTAGGAATAGGACGTCAAATAAAAAAGAAATAACAACGGAAATGGTAAAACAAGTGAGAAAGAAATAATGTCGATTGTATTATTAACTACTTCTTACACAATTTGTTCAATATGAGTACCGGAGACGTTGACGAGATGCTGTACAGCGCCTGATTTGCACTTGGTGGCCAAAACGAACCTTTTTTAAGCATAAATCGGCCTTCTCAAAGAGGAGCGGACAGAGGTTCAGGGTACTCTCTTGTCCTTGGGATAGGAAATTGTTCCTCCAGGAGGAAGAATCAGCGATGATTAACGCCATGAGGATGCAGATGGCAATGGAAAAAGACACGTAACGTGTATCCATAGGACATATAGCCTGTAATGGAAAAAGTGTCATGATGGTTGAAACGTCCCCTTTGAAAAATTAATGAATTACTGTGCTTAAACTGACACACAATATTTTTTTAGCGCAACGCAATCTGACTTTTAATAATCCCTACAAAAGAATGGCCCTGACTAACAATAACCTATACCTTTCACAAATTACTTACCTCACAAAAATCTTCGTTACCCGAACTACTGCAATACAGCGAGCGCCACTACTGCTAGCTAAGTAAAAGATTCAAACTACTGAAGGCACTAACTACTGATAGTCATAGTTAGCAAATGAAAGATTTTGATAGAGAACAAACAATGTATTTACCTTAATATTGTTCAAAAGTCATATTATATATATCAGTTCATGACATCCAGTCCTACAAATGTACTGTCTCTGATGGACACACGTCCAGATCATCCGCTATCAAAACTCCGCCATCTCACTTCCCCACATCCACCACTGCTGGCGGCTCACCTCCAACTGCACAACGCTACGCGCTGTTAACAGCCAACTGCCCAACGCTACAATGGCGAGTATTCCAACAATGCCAACCAGCCACAGACTGCACACAGCACAGCCAGTGATTTTCATACAGAGCGCTACGTGGCGTTACCAATAAGAAAACCTAAACAGCCTACTTACACAGCCCCCATGCTCCCCACAAAAAATTTTACAAATTGTTTTGGGCACTGGCCAATACATATTTGTTAAATTTTTTTCACAATTACAATAACAAAGAAATCATATGCACACACTTATTGACACAATGTTGGTCAAAAGCTAAAATTTTCTCACAGTCCATAAAGACAGTCCTGATCATTCATCACAGTAAAATTGCAGTTTTTTTTCCTCAAAGTCTGAGCAGTAAAAGACAATGCACACGGAAATAGTGGATTTCAATGCAGTCTTGAAGAAGTAGTGTTGTCCTTCCAACAGAAAGACAGTGCTGACTCTTGACATGCAGACAGCGAATGGTCCACAAACAGAGCAAACCCACAGCAGAGTCAGTCGTAGTTTTGAAGAATATTGGTAGGTAGGTCGTCACAGAGTAGACCCACTGTAGTCCTGGTAGAGATTATGGTATTGGTGGGCCACCAGAGGTGCAGACCCACTGCAGTCTTTGTAGAAATAATGGTATTGGTGGGCCACCAGAGATGCAGACCCACTGTAGTAGAAATAATGGTATTGGTGAGTCATCAAAGGTGTAGACCCACTGTAGTCCTTGTAGAAATAATGGTATTGGTGAGTCATCAAAGGTGTAGACCCACTGTAGTCCTTGTAGAGATGGATAGCAGCCATCAGTTGCGACTGTGCAGGTGCACAATCACCATCGAAGAGTCTTGTGGACAATATAGCAAGTCCATGAACCACCACTTGTGCACCTACAAAATTTTTTTTGAAATGTCCTTAGAACCAGCAATGCTGTTATCCAGTCCCTTGCTGAATTTTTAACACACGTGCAAACACTAACAGTCCCAACTTCTCACACACTGTGCATATATTATGACCAACAGAAACGTGTGAAGTGAAATGGTACTTAATTTGAAGAACTGGTGTCTATACAATTATAAATTTACAACATAAGAATACAATTACAAAGGTACAAAATACATCATTAAATAACATAACAGTACAGATAACATTTGTAGTAACACAGGCTTTACAAAAGAATACAAATATACATACACATCAGTGTTACAGGAATTATGACATAAGTACATACATAAAGGATCAGAATAACTTTTGAAACATCAACTTCACACACGAGCATTAAAACTAAACAGAATAATAATGTCTAAACATCTTTACAAAGTAAATAACATATTATTAATGCAAATTATATTTGAGGATAACAGTATTCCTCATCATAGTGAATGTAGCTTAGTATTAGAAGAGAAAAAATTTCTATGAAACCGTACACAGAAACAGGAAGAAAACAAATACACAAGGGTACACAAACACATAGTGGGATAACACAGGAGGAAAGGACAGGGTTTGTTTTCAGTGTAACATTTGGTACTGCAGTCCAACCCAAAACGTCATTCCATAGATCTTTCCTTTTATTTCAACATTTGTTTCCACCAAAAAAAATCCTATCCAAGCATGCTTTCTGTATTCTGTTCACATCCTCTTTCAAAAATAGTTTTTCTCCACTGTACACACCTTTTTTGCCAAACCAATTTCTTATAGCTTCTCAATGCATTTCTTCCAATTCATCATAGCTCATTCTCTTATATGGTCTACCCCCTCTTAAGCTAACTTAAATCTACTGAGCTCAGATGCTAAACTAAGGGACGAGGCAATGCAACAGCACAAAACAATTAATACAAACAACAATGAAAAAAAGGAAATTGTCAAAACCTAAATATGACAAAGCTCAAGCAGAAAAAATATTACACTAAAAATTGCCATGTCTAATACCTATGTCACATCTTAACACTAGAGTGATGCATCACAAAAACTTACTCTGCAAGAAAGTTACCAAGTCATTAAAAAATTATTTACGCAATTCCTGTGAAGGGAAATCTATTAAATTTTATTTTAACCAATGCTGCAGTGCAGCTAGAAACTAGATATTAAACAAAATGAGCAAATATGTACAAAGGAAGGCATGAAACATCATTCATTAGCCATATGGCATTTTATAAGGTAGTAAAAAAAATCTCTCAACTAGAAAGACGGTAGTCATAATCAGGTGTATAGACATAAAATATTTCTCGTCATTTCATTAGGCATTTCAGTAAATATCATAAATTAAGAGCTCCACAGTGTAATCACATGTTTTCAAGTTTGAGCGTATCGTATCTGCGATGCTTTCTACAAAGAAATGTCAATAGCGATGATAATGGCCTCCTTTCTTCTGCACTTAATGGCTTTTTCTCAAGGCGGCTGGCACACCTGGCCGCTCACAATGCATTACGTCACGGTCACTTACCTTTCTTACCGAAATATTTACGACAGCAGTTTCCGCTACAGTGACAGTCTCATATAAAAATTTCACAGGTCGAAAATTTGCGTTACAAATATGTAGAAACAGAATCCTGTAAATATAACAGTGTCCAAAAAATTTTCGGTGGCATTGTGATACATTCACGCAAATACACACATTTCATAACTCTTAAAGTACGATTCTTGGTTTCCAAAATCCTTTTTTCACAAATCAGAGTTCCTAGCCACTACTCATTATCCCTTACCTTATTACACATATGCATATTCGTCGACAATTCCTCAATATTTCATCATAATAAATACGTAGCATAATCAAATTCCTCATAGAGCATCAGCTTATTGATCATAAACATACCTCAACAGCATAATACACATTGTCATCGTAATAATACCATCATAAAACCTCAGCCAAATCTCAAAAACGTCGTAGCTTTCTGCAATAATTTCAAAATCTAAAAAAATTCTCTGCTCATTTCAATAGTGTCACCTACCTCAATCGTACTTTAAAAATCGTGATCCCATAGCAAATATATCATTCAAAGCTCTCATAATATTACAATGGTTCCGAAAAAATATGAACAGTTCACAAAGTACAGACAAAATACAATTTCATAAGTGTGAAATTATCCAACTGTGTAATTGCGTAAACATCTGTCACTGATGTAGTAAAAAAGACATGTTTGTCTCTCTCAGTTAAATGATCAGATAATTGTGTAATTTATGTGTTTGAGAAATATGGTACCGATGTGTAAAGTTGTATAAGCAAATACCATATTAGCTAGGGCTCCTTGGGCTTGCCAGACACATGGTACACAAAGTAAGCGTGTACCCCCCTGAGGATTAATGTAATTATACCCTCAGGTGTTACAGATTACAGCAATGGAATGAAATGTATCACAAAAAACTTTCTTTGTAATTCAAAAATCTTTAAAAATCAATGTTTTAAGTGCAAAATTAATCACTCAAATGCGTGTCCTGTAGTGCTAAATGTGCGTCTTGCTGTAAGATAATTCTGTGGAAGTGTCGTAGTTATCGTCCTCCGAAATTTAAGTTCTGCAGAAGTCAATGTACTTACCTCATCATAAATAAAAGTGAAATGCTATGCGTATAGATATCGTAGTTATTACGGACATTAGGCGTGATCAAGAAAGTACTACACTGAAACGCATTGTTGTGCTACAAAAAAGGCTGTCTCATTGTAGCTATACCACAAAAGTTACTACTAAAACATGTTTTCCTTTCCAGAAGAATTCAGAAAAACTGTGCAGATATAAAACAGATACAGCATAAAAGCAACAATGTAAATTGTGTCACACATTAGTAGCGTCGTGATATAATCGTGTAGCTGTCAAATACTAAGTCATCTTTAATCTCACAGAAAGTACTTCAAATAAAGAATGTCTTTTCAAGTATACCAAAATGTTGCATTAAAATCTCGTTAGCAGTATATGTTCCAAGTATGTAAGCCTTATAGTCGTTACGTAATCGTGCAACTAACAAGCGAAAATGTACACACACAGTAACACTGTGTCCTCTGTTCACTATCACAATGCAGTGGTAATTACTCTCTAAATATGTTCCCTATGTTCTAGATTGGATAGTTAGCTTCAAAACATTGTTGCATGTTAACAGTTTCTCAGAGTGACAAATTGTACTAGTAGCGTGAAGTGAAAAGTTTTATGGCAAAGACTAAGTTAAAAAGCAGATTATCTTTCAATACACGGTTTTACATGTGAAATGTGGTGTAAACCTTTACTCTTCCTAGTACGCAGAGTTTCAACTTGAACGCAATTATCATGTGGTATACATCGGATTCTGTAAGGTCCATTGTAAACTAGAAAGAATTTGTGACTCAAGTGTTTCTTCTTATGTGACAATGAATGAGCTTTAATGAGAGCTTTCTGACCAATATATAATTTCTTTGCATTTGCTTTACCGTGTAGTTTTCTCATTTCGTCTGCTGCAGATTTTATATTTTTAACAGCCAAATCAATTATGTCTTTGTGTCGAAGTTTACATGTATTTGGGAAAGGTACAAGCTCTCTGGTTCTGTTCAGTGGTTCTTCATTCTTCAGTACAAGAATAGGTGGTAAAGCAGTGGAGTCATGAGGCATTTCATTCAGCACGTTTTGAAATAAGTGTAAATATCTGTTCCAATACTGATGCTTTCTGTGACTATAAAGTCTACCAAGCTTATTGATTTCTTCCATAATCCGTTCAGACGGGTTACAATGTGGTGAGTACAATGAAATAAAAACAGGTTTGATTTTATGGTTCCGAAGCATGCGTGACCAAACAGCAGATCTGAATTGCGGTCCGTTATCTGAAATGACTTTACTAACGTGTCCAACTTCACGTAAGAAATTTTTAACAAAGGCGTTGGATACAGACCGTCCAGTGGCTTTACGTAACGGAGTGAAAGAAACAAATTTTGAAGTAAGTTCAATAGCAACTAGGACGTACGAAAATCCATTAGATGTTGTGACAAGCGGTCCCAAGAGATCAACAGCAGCAAATTCTTTTAATTAAGAAGGAATGATAGGAAACAACGGAGCACGATGTGAGACAGTAGATGGTTTAGCCTTTTGACAAAGTTTACAAATAGACAAGACTCTTCGAATTCTCTTTTCCATATTGTTAAAATAACAAGTCGTCCAAAGAATATGATAACATTTTCGTGGACCAAAATGTGCGTAGCTGAAATGAATGTACCAAATGAGCTTATTAACAAAATCGTCAGGAATGCAAAGTATCCATAGCTTGTCATCAACAGTGCAGCGTTTGAACAGTATGTTGTTTCTAACCAGATAATAATGCCGAATCTGTGTGTGTGTCTTTTCATGCCATTTGCTCTTGATATCTTTCCAAATCGGATCTTTATCTTGTTCATGAGCAATGTCCTTTAAAGATTTGGTGATGAAGTTTTCAAAGGCGACTTTCTGAATGTAAAGAATACTGAAATCTTCCTCGAAGTTGCCTTCTGTATTACTTTTCTCAAGACCAGCCGGTGCGCGTGACAGTGCGTCCGCAACAATGTTCTCCTTGCCGGGAATGTAGACTATTGTGAAGTGGAATTCTTGCAGAAACAATGCCCAACGTTTTAACCTGTCATGATTTAATTTTGAAGACATAAGAAATTGTAATGCACGATGATCACTGTATACTTTTACGTGCTTACCAGAAAGAAAGAAACGGAATTTGTTAAATGCCCAAACGATAGCTAAAACTTCTAATTCAGTAACGGAGTAATTTTTTTCAGATTTTGTTAGTACTCAGCTAGCAAAAGCAATGGTTTTCTGAACAGTAGTGTCATTTTTTATGGCTTCTTGAAATAAATGGGCACCAAGACCTACTTTAGAAGAATCCGTGCTAAGGCAAAAATCTTGTGAGAGATCTGGATGAGCTAGCATTGACGCGTTAAGTAGCGATTCTTTCAAAGAGTTGAATTCCAACGGTGGTTGTTCGTCCCAGTTCCAAATAGTATTTTATCCAGTGAGAGAACAAAGTTTTGGTGTAACTAGAATTTGCATATTCAGAAAACGACGGTAAAAATTTACGAGACCTAGAAAACTGCGGACTTGTCTTTTTGTGGATGGAACTGGAATGGCTCTGATTGCCTCTAACTTTCCAGAATCTGGCTGAATGCCTTCAGAAGAAATAATATGTCCCAAAAACCTCACATTTGACCTACCGAATTCAGACTTTTCCAAGTTAACTGTAATTCCAGATTCTGCAAAAATACGTAACAAACTGTTCAGGGTGCGATTATGTTGTTTCCATGAGGCTTCTGCTATTAGAATATCATCCACATATAAGGTAATGTGACGTTTTAAGAAATCAGGTAATATGGAATTTAGCCCGCGAATGAACGCTGCCGAAGAAATGTTCAAACCAAAAGGAAGATTCCGAAATTGATAACAAACGCCGAAACAAAGAAAAGCTGTGTATTTTCTACATTCTGGATGAAGTTCGGTCTGATAAAAGCTGGATCTGAGATTAATAGAAGACAACACTTTTACACCATTAAAATTGTGAGGAAGTCTTCCTGTCTGTTTCAGGAATGATGATAGTATTGATTTGTCTCGAATCTAAGACAAGCCTGATCGATCCATTTTTCTTCTCAACAAAATGTAATGAATTGTTGTATGAGCTTACTGCAGGCTCAATAATGCCCTCGTCAAGCATAGATTGTACTTCTGTTCTAACATGGTCCCTATAATGTGCTGGAATTACGTATGGTCTAACACAAAATTTAGTATGCTCACTAACACGAAATTGGTATTGAAATCCCTTGATTGTTCCTGTTTTGTGAGTAAAAACTGTGGAATGTGCTTGTAAGGTCTCAAAAAGGTCCTGCCTATCAGTGTCATTACAATTCTCAATTGTTTGAATTTTATTCTGAATTAACTCATTAGTACCAAATATGTCGTCGATATCATCCCTGTCAGTACTTGCAGAGTGATGGTTAGTGTCACATTCCATCGAAAATTCCGAACTGTTGCCTAACAGGAGGTAAAGCCGATTAATTTCCTCGTCATGGTCTGAGAGTCAATCTTCAAATTTCAAACCTATTGACTTACCTTCTTTCTCTAAACTTATTTCAGCATCGTGAAAGTTTAAGATTGCTTTGTATTCATTCAAAAAGTCTACTCCCAATATAATTTCCGTCGACAATAATGGAACAATAAGAAAGTTCATAGAGAAGCTGTGGCTTTGACAAAAGAATTCTAAGTTGGTTTGTTGGCGTACATCTACACTTTTTCCAAAGATTGCGCCTTATAATTTAATCTTACGTAACGGAAATGTGGGACAATCGTTCGATTTGTTGCATTAACTGTAATAACAATGCGCTGGTGTCTGAAACATGTTCCTCAGTGCTATTCAGCAGTGCATTTGAACTGGCAATATTCGGATTTTGAAAAGTAGAAAATGTGTCTTGACTTATTTGAGAAAACGGTGAGGACGCAAAACCTGAATCTACAGTATTTGCAAGATTGTGTCCTGTCATTTCGGAATCCTGAGGCGAGCTGTTGCCGACCGATCGATCGATAATGCTTCCCTGTTCACTAATTGTTTCACTGTCTACGCCATTATTTGCAGCCCGCTCCATTTCCCTATGCACAATTACCAAATTACAACTTTGAACATTAGTTAATTCATTACACGGTGGCGCTAACACACTGCTTTCGTCTTCACTGTCATTTCTCAGTTTACTTTGGAGCCTAGTGTTACGTTTTTCACACGGCGTCATTGTCACAATATTTCAGACGATAACACAGAAAAGCACAATTTGAAGAGCAAAAATAAGAGAACACATTAACATAGCACTGAAAATAATATCTAGTTAATTGCAAGCGCAGCTGCGAAATACTTGGTGCAAATCTACATGAATGCCACAACTGTTTTACTGTACAACAATGAAAGACTGCAACTACAAAGGAGATTCTCTCTACAATTACGCGCTAGCAATAAATAAAAGCTACACTAATTACACAAACTCCAGGAAAAAATCAGAAGATTCCAGTGAGGTATCCTCGGCTAAGGGTCGACATATGAAACGTCCCTTTTGAAATATTAATGAATTACTGTGCTTAAACTGACACACAATATTTTTTTTAGCGCAACGCAATCTGACTTTTAATAATCCCTACAAAAGAATGGCCCTGACTAACAATAACCTATACCTTTCACAAATCACTTACCTCACAAAAATCTTCGTTACCCGAACTACTGCAATACAGCGAGCGCCACTACTGCTAGCTAAGTAAAAGATTCAAACTACTGAAGGCACTAACTACTGATAGTCATAGTTAGCAAATGAAAGATTTTGATAGAGAGCAAACAATGTATTTACCTTAATATTATTCAAAAGTCATATTATATATATCAGTTCATGACATCCAGTCTTACAAATGTACTGTCTCTGATGGACACACGTCCAGATCATCCGCTATCAAAACTCCGCCATCTCACTTCCCCACATCCACCACTGCTGGCGGCTCACCTCCAACTGCGCAACGCTACGCGCTGTTAACAGCCAACTGCCCAACGCTACAATGACGAGTATTCCAACAATGCCAACCAGCCACAGACTGCACACAGCACAGCCAGTGATTTTCATACAGAGCGCTACGTGGCGTTACCAATAAGAAAACCTAAACAGCCTACTTACATGGTCTCTCCACTGGCAAAAGATTCCGGAATAATCCCTCATTCGGATCTCCGGGAGGTGACTTCCAAGGCGAGGTGACCATGAGAAGGGATTGAATAATCAACGAAAGGATAACGTTCTACGAGTCGGGACGTGGAATGTCACAAGCCTGAAGGTGGTAGGGAAAGCTAGAGATTATGAAAAGGGAAATGCAATGGCTCAATCTAGATGTAGGAGGGGTCAGTGAAGTTAAATAGAAATAAGGATTTCTGGTGAGATGAGTATAGGGTAATATCAACAGCAGCATAAAATGATGTAACGGGTATAGGATTTGTTATGAATAGGAAGGAAGGGCAGAGTGTGTTACAGTGAACAGTTCAGCGAAGTGATTGTTCATGCCAGAATCTACAGCAAACCAACACCGACAACGACAGTTCAGGTATACATGCCGATGTCACAAGCTGAAGATGAAGCTACAGAGAAAGTATGTGGGGACATTGAAAGGGTGATGCAGTACATAAAGGAAGATGAAAATCTGATAGTCATGGAGGACTGGAATGCAGTTGTAGGGGAAGGACTAGAAAAGAGGTTACAGGAGAATATGGACTTGGGACAAGGAATGAGAGAGGAGAAAGACTAACTGGGTTCTGTAATAAATTTCAACTAGTACCAGCGAATACTCTGTTCGAGAATCACCAGAGGAGAAGGTATCCTTGGAAAAGGTCGGGTGATACGGGAACATTTCAGTTATATTACATCATTGTCAGACAGAGATGTCGAAATCAGATACTGGACTGTAAAGCATACCCAGGAGCAAATATAGACTCAGTTTACAGTGTAGTAGTGATGAAGAGTAGGCTGAAGTTTAAGAGATTATTCGGGAAGAATCAATACGCAAAGAAGTGGAATTCAGCAGCAGTAAGGGATGACGAGACACGCTTGAAGTCCCTCTAAGGCTATAGATACGGCAGTAAGGAATAGTTCTGACGGCAGTACAGTCGAAGATGAATGGATATCTCTAAAAAGGAGAAAAACAGAAGGTGGAAAGAAAAACATATGTACAAAGAAGTTAACTGCGAAGAAACCATGGATAACAGAAGAAATACTTCAGTTGGCCGATGAAAGGTGAAGTACACAAATGTTCAGGAAAATTCGGGAATACAGAAATACAAGTCGCTGAGGAAGGAAATAAATAGGAAGTGCAGGGAAGCTAAGACGAAATGGGTGCGTGACAAACGTGAAAAAATCGAAAAAGAAATGATTGTTGAAGGACTGACTCAGCATACAGGGAAGTCAAAACAACCTTCACCGAAATGAAAACCAATGATGGTAACATTAAGAGCGCACCGGGAATTCCACTGTTAAATGCAGAGGAGAGAGCTGATAGGTGGAAAGAGTACACTGAAGGCCTCTATGAGGGGAAGATTAGTCAGAGGTGATAGAAGAAGAAACATAATTCGATTTAGAAGAGATAGGGGATCTAGTATTAGAAACAGAATTTAAGAGAGCATTGGAATATCAAATAAGGCAGAAGGGATAGATAACATTCTTGGTGAGCAGAATGTATGAGTCTGGCACATGCCATCTGACTTTCGGGAAAATATCATCCACACAATTCCGAAGACTGCATGAGATGACAAGTGCGAGAATTATCGCACAATCAGTTTAACAGTTCATGCATCTATGTTGCTGACAAGAATAATATACATCTACAACTTCATCTGCATCTACATGGCTACTCTGCAATTCACACTTAAGTGCCTGACAGAGGAGTCATCGAACCATTTTCATACTACTTCTCTACCATTCCGCTCTCGAATGGCGCGTGGGAAAAAGGAACACCTAAATCTTTCCGTTCGAGCTCTGATTTCTCTGATTTTATTATGATGATAATTTCTTCCTACGTAGGTGGGTGTCATCAAAATATTTACGCATTTAGAAGACAAAGTTGGTGATTGAAATTTCGTAAACAGATCTCGCCGCAAAGAAAACCGTCTTTGTTTCAGTGACTGCCACCCCAACTCGCGTATAATATCAGTGACACTCTCATCCCTATTGCGCGAAAACACGAGACGAGCCGCCCTTCTTTACACTTTTTCGATGTCCTCCGTTAATCCTACCTGATAAGGATCCCATACCGCGCAGCAATATTCCAGCAGAGGACAGACAAGCGTAATGTAGGCTGTCTCTTTAGTGGGTTTGTCGCATCCTGTAAGTGTTCTGCCAACAAAGCGCTGTCTTTGTTTCGCCTTCCCCACAATATTATCTATGTGGTCTTTCCAATTTAAGTTTCTCGTAATTGTAATTCCTAGGTATTTAGTCGAATTGACAGCCCTTAGATTTGTGTGATTTATCGTATACCCTAAATTTATCGGATTCTTTTAGTACCCATGTGGATGGCCTCGCACTTTTCTTTGTTTAGTGCTAATTGCTACTTTTCACACCATACAGAAATTCCCTCTATATCAATATTTAATTATAATTGATCGTCTGATGATTTTTCTAGACGGTAAGTTACAGCGTCATCTGCAAACAATCTAAGGGGGCTGCTCAGATTATCACCTAGATCATTTATATAAATCAGGAACAGCAGAGGGCCTATGACACTACCTTGCAGAACGCCAGATATCACTTCTGTTCTACTCGATGATTTACCGTCTGTCACTACATACTGTGACCTCTCTGAGAGGAAGTCACGAATCCGGTCACACAACTAAGACGATAGTCCATATACACGCAATTTGATTAATAGTCGCTTGTGAGGAACGGTATCAATAGCATTTCTGAAATCTAGGAATATGGAATCGATCTGAGGTCCCATGTCGACAACACTCATTACTTCATGGGACTAAAGAAAATGGCTCTGAGCACTATGCGACTTAACTTCTGAGGTCATCAGTCGCCTAGAACTTAGAACTAAACCTAACCAACCTAAGGACATCACACACATCCATGCCCGAGGCAGGATTCGAACCTGCGACCGTAGCGGTCGCTCGGTTCCAGACTGTAGCACCTAGAACCGGGGACTAAAGAGCTAGCTGTGTTGCATAAGAACGACATTTTCTGAATACGTGTTGGTTATGTATCAATAAGTCATTTTCTTCAGGGTGATTCATAATGTTCGAGTACAGTATATGCTCCAAAATTCTACTGCAAATTGAGGTCAGTGATATGGGTCTGCAATTCAATGGGTTACTCCTATTTCCTTTCTTGAATATTGGTGTGACCTGTGCTACTTTCCAGTCTTTAGGAAGAGACCTTTCGTCAAGTGAGCGGTTGTATATGATTGCTAAGAAAGGCGCTATTGTGTCTGCATACTCCAAGAGGAACCTGATTGGTGTACCATCTGAACCGGAAGACTTGCCTTTCTTAAGTGATTTGAGTTGTTTCGCAACACCTAAGATATCTACTATTATGTCTCTCATGCTAACAGCTGTTCTGGTTTCGAATTCTTGAATATTTACTTCGTCTTCTTTCGTGAAGTAATTACGGAAATCTGTATTTAGTAGCTCCGCTTTAGTGACACCATAATCGGTGACGTTTCCATCGCTATTGCGCAGTGACGGTATTGACTGTTTTTTGCCACTGGTGTACTTTACATACGACTAGAATCTCTTTGGGTTTTCTACCTTTTTTTGAGACATACAGAAGAATGGAAGAGAAAATTGAGGATATGCTAGATGACGGTCAATTTGGCTTTAGAAAATGTGAAGGCACCAGAGAGGCAACTCTGACGTTGCGGTTGATAATGTAAGCAACACTAAAGAAAAACCATACACGTTCATAGGATTTATCGACCTGGAGAAAGCTTTCGACAATGTAAAATGGTGCAAGATGTTCGAAATTCTGAGAAAAAAAGTGATAAGGTATAGGGAGAGACGGGTAATATACAATATGGACAAGAGGCAAGAAGGAATAATAAGAGTGGACGACCAAAAACGAGGTGTTCGGATTAAAAAGAGTGTAAGACGGGGATGTAGTCTTTCCTCCCTACTGTTCAATCTGTACATCGAAGGCAGTAAAATAACCAATGACGGACGGTGCAAGGAGGACATCAAAAGCGGGATAGCTATTGCAAAAAAGGCGTTCCCGGCAAAGAGAAGTCCACTAACATCAAATATCGGCCTTAATTTGAGGAAGAAATTTGTGAGAATGTACGTCTGGAGTACAGCATGTGAAACATGGACAGGGGAAAACCAGAACAGAAGAGAATGGAAGTATGTGAGATGTGGTGCTACAGACGAATGCTGAAAATTAGGTGGACTGATAAGGTAAGGAATGAGGAGGTTCTGCGCAGAATCGGAGAGGAAAGGAATATGTGGAAAACACTGAAAAGGAGAAGGGACAGGGTGATAGGACATCTGTTAAGACATGAGGGATTGACTTCCATGGTAATAGAGGGAGCTGTAGAGGGCAATAACTGTAGAGGAAGGCAGAGATTGGGATACATCCAGCAAATAATTGAGGACGTAGGTTGCAAGTGCTACTCTGAGATGAAGAGGTTGGCACAGGAGAGGAATTCGTGGCGGGCCACATGAAACCAGTCAGAAAAGTATTGATAAAAAAAAAGTGCAGCAGATGTCCTATCATCCTGTTCCTTCTCATCTGACCAGGCCACAGTTTTCCAGTGACCTTGGGTCCTACCGATATGGTCACAAGCCCAGGAGAGGCACTGCAGGCGATGTCATGCTGTTAACAAAGGCACTCGCGTCGGTCGTCTGTTGCCATTAACGGCAAATTTCGTCGCATTTTCCTAACGGATACATTCGTCGTTAAGTCCCACATTTATTTCAGCGGTTATTCACGTAGCGTTGCTGGTCTGTCAGCATCGACAGTTGTGTGCAAACGCTGTTGCTCCGATCGTTGACTGAAGGCCGTCGGTCACTGCGTTGTCTGCGGTGAGAGGTGGTGCCTGAAATTTGGTATTTTCGGCATCTGTTTACACTGTTGGTATCGGAATACTGAATCTCCTAACGATTTCCGAAATGGAATGTGCCATGCATCTAGTTCCAACTATCGTTCCGTTTTCAACGTATATTAAACCCGTCGGGCAGCCGTAAACACGTCGGAAACCTGAGTACAAATGACTGCTCCGCTAATGCACTGTCCTTTTACACCTTGTTTACGCGGTATTACCGCTATCTGTGAAAGTGTATATCGCTACCCCATGACTTTCGTCACTTCGGCGTGTAGCAATTCGTTTGCTGAAGAATAACGTCCCGTCACAATGCGTGAAGCGCTCAGTGAATTCGTAAGTAAAATTCTATGTACCGACTTGACAGAAAATCCTAGGAAGTTCTGGTCTTACGTTAAATCCGTAAGTGGCTCGAAACAGCATATCCAGACACTCCGGGATGATGATGGCTTGAAACAGAGGATGACACGCGTAAAGCTGAAATACTAAACATCTTTCTCGAAAGCTGTTTCACAGAGGAAGAGCGCACTGCACTTCCTTCTCTAAATCCTCGCACGCACAAAAAAATGGCTGACATCGAAATAAGTGTCCAAGGAATAGAAAAGCAACTGAAATCACTCAACAGAGGAAAGTCCACTGGACCTGACGGGATACCAATTCGATTCTACTTGCCCCACTTCTAACAGCCGTGTACCGCAAATCTCTAGAGGAACGGAAGGATGCAAATGATTGGAAAAGAGCACAGGTAGTCTCAGTCTTCAACAAGGGTCGTCGAGCAGATGCGCAAAACTATAGACCTATATTTCTGACGTCGATCTGTTGTAGAATTTTAGAACATGTTTTTTGCTCGCGTATCATGTCGTTTCTGGAAACCCAGAATGTACTCTGTAGGAATCAAAATGGATTCCGGAAACAGCGATCGTATGAGACCCAACTCGCTTTATTTGTTCATGAGACCCAGAAAATATTAGATACAGGCTCCCAGGTAGATGCTATTTTCATTGCCTTCCGGAAGGCGTTGGATACAGTTCCGCACTGTCGCCTGATAAACAAAGTAAGAGCCTAAGGAATATCAGACCAGCTGTGTGGCTGGATTGAAGAGTTTTTAGCAAACAGAACACATCATTTGTTCTCAATGGAGAGACGTCTACAGACGTTAAAGTAACCTCTGGCGTGCCACAGGGGAGTGTTATGGGACCATTGCTTTTCACAATATATATATAAATGACCTAGTAGATAGTGTCGGAAGTTCCATGTGGCTTTTCGTGGATGATGCTGTAGTATACAGAGAAGTTGCAGCATTAGAAAATTGTAGCGAAATGCAGAAAGATCTGCAGCGGATAGGCACTTGGTGCAGGGAGTGGCAACTGACCCTTAACATAGACAAATGTAATATATTGCGAATACATAGAAAGAAGGATCCTTTATTGTATGATTATATGATAGCGGAAAAAACACTGGTAGCAGTTACTTCTGTAAAATATCTGGGAGTATGCGTGCGGAACGATTTGAAGTGGAATGATCATATAAAATTAATTGTTGGTAAGGCGGGTGCCGGGTTGAGATTCATTGGGAGAGTCCTTAGAAAATGTAGTCCATCAACAAAGGAGGTGGCTTACAAAACACTCGTTCGACCTATACTTGAGTATTGCTCATCAGTGTGGGATCCGTACCAGATCGGGTTGACGGAGGAGATAGAGAAGATCCAAAGAAGAGCGGCGCGTTTCGTCACAGAGTTATTTGGTAAGCGTGATATCGTTACGGAGATGTGTAGCAAACTCAAGTGGCAGACTCTGCAAGAGAGGCGCTCTGCATCGCGGTGTAGCTTTCTGTCCAGGTTTCGAGAGGGTGCGTTTCTGGATGAGGTATCGAATATATTGCTTCCGCCTACTTATAGCTCCCGAGGAGATCACGAATGTAAAATTAGAGAGATACGAGCGCGCACGGAGGCTTTCCGGCAGTCGTTCTTCCCGCGAACCATACGCGACTGGAACAGGAAAGGGAGGTAATGACAGTGGCACGTAAAGTGCCCTGCGCCACACACCGTTGGGTGGCTCGCGGAGTATAAATGTAGATGTAGACGAAACTTCTTTGTAAAACACTTGTGTGTAACGGGATCGAAACGAGGGAACGGTTTCAAGTGATATCGCGGATGATATCGCCGGTCTGTGCGTGTGTGTTTGGGGGGGGGGGGGGGGGGAGGGGGGCTTGGGGCAGTGGGAAGGCTTTTACCCTGCGCCAGGCACACGCCTTGCTAGCGATGTTGAGTGCGTGAAGTTGAACAGAAATAGGCGTCGCGCGGTTGCGCGTTCGCGGCAGGGAGAGCTGAGCCTGGTTTTGGCCGGCTTTCGCTCGCCTGCGCATCGTCGGCCGTGGCATTGACCTGTTTCCGCAGCAGCACTTGTGGCGTGGCGTGTAGCCGACACCTCGCCAGTTCAAGTTCACGGCCGCAGAGCAGCGGTGTAGCGCCGTCGCTGTTCACGACCACAGAAAGCCGTGGTGCTGCGCGTTAGGTCGGTATTACACAGTCGGATTTCTTTGACAAAGAAATCTGATCAAATATTCATCATATGTCTTTGACAAAGTTCTTTGTCACAAAAAGCGGTATTATAATGCCATCAAATACACTACTGGTAATTAAAATTGCTACAGCACGAAGATGACGTACAACAGACGCGAAATTTAGCCGACAGGAAGATGATGCTGTGATATGCAAATGATTAGCTTTTCAGAGCGTTCACACAAGGCTGACGCCGGTGGCGACACCTACAACGTGCTGACACGAGGAAAGTTTTCAACAGATTGCTCAAACACAAACAGCAGTTGACCGGCGTTGTCTGGTGAAACATTGTTGTGATGCCTCATGTAAGAAGGTGAAATGCGTACCATCACGTTTCCGACTTTGATAAAGATCGGATTGTAGCCTATCGCGATTGCGTTTTATCGTATCGCGACACTGCTGCTCGCGTTGGTCGAGATCCAATGACTGTTAGCAGAATATGGAATCGGTGGGTTCAGGAGGGTAATACGGAACGCCTTGCTGGACTCCAACGGCCTCGTGTCACTAGCAATCGAGATGACAGGCATCTTATCCGCATGACTGTAACAGAACGTGCAGCCACGTCTCGATCCCTGAGTCAATAGACGGGGACGTTTGAAAGGCAACAACCATCTGCACGAACAGTTCGACGACGTTTGCAGGAGCATGGACTATCAGCTCGGAGACCATGGTTGCGGTTACCCTTGACGCTGCATCACAGACAGGAGCGCCTGCGATGGTGTACTCAACGACGAACCTGGGTGCACGAATGGCAAAACGTCATTTTTTCGGATGAATCCAGGTTCTGTTTACAGCATCATGATGGTCGCATCCGTGTTTGGCGCCATCGCGGTGAACGCACACTGGAAGCGTGTATTCGTTATCGCCATACTGGCGTATCATTCGGCGTGATGGTATGGGGTGCCATTGGTTAAACGTCTCGGTCACCTCTTGTTCGCATTTACGGCACTTTGAACAGTGGACGTTACATTTAAGATGTGTTACCACCCGTGGCTCTACCCTTCATTCGATCCCTGCGAAACCCTACATTTGAGCAGGATAATGCACGACCGCGTGTTGCAGTTCCTGTACGGGCCTTTCAGGATACAGAAAATGTTCGACTGCTGCCCTGGCCAGCACATTCTCCAGATCTCTCACCAATTGAATACGTCTGGTCAATGGTCGCTGAGCAACTGGCTCGTCACAATGCCAGTCACTGCTCTTGATGAACTGTGGTATCGTGTTGAAGCTGCATGGGCCATCCAAGCATAGATCCATCCAAGCTCTGTTTGGCTCAATGCCCAGGCGTATCAAGGCCGTTATTACTGCCAGATGTGGTTGTTCTGGGTACTGATTTGTCAGGATCTATGCACCCAAACTGCGTGAAAATGTAATCAAATGTCGCTTCTAGTATAATATATTTGTCCAATGAATACCCGTTTATCATCTGCATTTCTTCTTGGTGTAACAATTTTAATGGCCAATAGTGTACTTCGTCGTAGCTACTTCAGAACGGCATCCACGCTGTCACTTGACGAGCCATAACGTGAGTGAACAGTATGACCATCGAGAAGACAGCCCACGTGCTGTTAGTGAAACTGTTTTATGTGAACGGCAGCAATTGCAGTGCTGCATTGAGAGAGTATCGCCGACTGAAAGGTCTGAAGAAAGGCCCGACGTCATTAAATAGTTTAAAGAAGATGATAATGAAATTCGAAACCACGGGCGAACTTGGTGAGTCACCAGGAAAGGGAAGGTGTCCTACCTCGGTAGAAATTATTGACGAGTTTGCTGTTGCTGTTACTGACCATGCAGCACGTGACTCAGTTTGTGCTCGAACACTGTCACGGGAATTGCGCATACTCCGGTTAACAGTATGGAAATTTTTGCGATCTATTTTACACTGGTACTCGTACAAGATCCAGTTGGTGTAGCAACTGAAGCCTCATGTTCCGCAACAACGTTCTTAATTTGCTCTTCAGTTTCTGACATGGAACGAAGTTAATGACACGTGGTCAGGCAATATTTTATGGAATGATGATGAACATTTAACACCATAGGGTGCAGTGAATAGACAGAACTGCCAATTTGTGGTACTGTTAAACCGAGTGATGTGCACGAAGGGCTTTTGCACTTGCCATATGTGACGATTCGCCACCACCCTTCGAAGAGAATACACCCAGAGAGCCTGCAGGTGTATCGGGACGTCTACACGTTACCGAGGTGTTCTTGTGCAGCATGTGATTCCTGCTTTGGAAGAGCGCAACTGTGTGGGAACCACGGTTTTCGTGCAAGTTGGGGCAACACCTCACTTCGCCTGTCCAGTGACAAATCTGTTTACGCAATCCTTCACGAATGTTTTGTCTCCAGCGATTTTCCGTATGCATGGCCTGCAAGATCACGTGATCTGAATCCATGTGATTTTTGGCTCTGAGGACATCTAAAAGAATCTGAAGGTCGGTATACAGGAACACGTTGCTCAGATTCCACCGGAACTGCTGCGACCAACTGTCGGTCACGTCGTTTTACGGACGCAGCATCCTGTCAACATATCCGGTGCTCTTATTGAACAAAATGTGTTAGCGGCGGCTAATAATAGAATCAACATTATACGCAATAGAATATCTACAAACTTTCGCCGGCAACAGCTTACACTAGACCTCTGTCAGTAGCTGCGCTTTAATTACAACCACCCGGTAATTTAAGGTACTAACTTCAGCAGTTCATCCCGGTGGGCCTTAATCGTCTTCGTAAAGGGACAAGATGAATTTACCGTCAACTGAAGTGGCATCGTTTTTCGGAACAACGCAATAACTGAATGCGTAAAGTATCTCACAAGAAGCCAGTGCCCACAGAAGTGTGTAAGGCTGTAGGTCTTTTGTGGGCTTGATAGCACAGAAACTGGACAGCATCTGCCTGATATCGTGTATTTTGGTCCGACGAGTCGTGGTATTGCCCCTTCGAATGGTGCTAGGCGTCGGGTGCATCGAAGACTCAACAAGACGTTTATCCCTTCGTTTGAGGAGGATGTAGCTAAACCGAAGGTGGTTCTGTGATGTATTGGTTGTTCTTTTGTTGCTTGTGCCTACTCGTTCAGTTTACCGTGAAAATGAAACAGTCTGTTTATTTCACCTGTTACTGAACTGATACGTCTGGTTGTGTGGCGTGGCAGGATCTGACTTCGCTGTGTGAATTATGGTAATTTCTTTTACTACATTTTTTTATGGGGGCTGGTGGGATTGGGGAGAGGGTCAGCTGCCATTTCCTGCTCTTCACTGGGCACGTCCTTGGTGAAACATAGCAGTCCTGCTTGACTACAATATTGATATTACTTGATTTTCAATTCCATCATCACATATTTGTATGAAATCTTCCATACTTAGTTTCCAGATCAGTCTATCTATTTAATCGGTTCCAACTTTCCTCCCACGTCGAGTAGAATAATAATTAAAAAAAATATAGTCTCACTGTAAGAAACGTGTGGCCTTCAGAAAATATTATGAGGACTGCAGAGAGAGGCAGTTAAGAGTGGCTATCGCAAATACACCCAGAACGAATAAATATTTTGAGGAACGCTCTTTGCAAAGTTATAGCGAATAATGAAACGGATTTTCGGGCGTACATAACGCCGTATTTGACACTGTTGTTGTGGTCTTCAGTCCTGAGACTGGTTTGATGCAGCTCTCCATGCTACTCTATCCTGTGCAAGCTTCTTTATCTCCCAGTACTTACTGCAACCTACATCCTTCTGAAACTGCTTAATGTATTCATCTCTTGGTCTCCCTCTACGATTTTTACCCTTCACACTGCCCTCCAATGCTAAATCTGTGATCCCTTGATGCCTCAGGACATGTCCTTCCAACCGGTCCCTTCTTCTTGTCAAGTTGTGCCACAAACTTCTCTTCTCACCAATTCTATTCAATACCTCCTCATTAGTTATGTGATCTACCCATCTAATCTTCAGCATTCTTCTGTAGCACCACATTTCGAAAGCTTCTATTCTCGTCTTGTCCAAACTGTTTATCGTCCATGTTTCACTTCCACACATGGCTAGACTCCATGCAAATACTTTCAGAAACGACTTCCTGGCACTTAAATCTATACTCGACGTTAACAAATTTCTCTTCTTCAGAAACACTTTCCTTGCCATTGCCAGTCTACATTTTATATCCTCTCTACTTCGACCATATCCTCCTTTCAAGACACTGTCCATTCCGTTCAGCTGCTATTCCAAGTCCTTTGATGTCTCTGACAGAATTACAATGTCATCGGCGAACCTCAAAGTTTTTATTTCTTCTCCATGGATTTTAATACCTACTCCGAATTTTTCTTTTGTTTCCTTTACTGCTTGCTCAATATACAGATTGAATAATATAGGGGATAAGCTACCACCCTGTCTCACTCCCTTCCCAACCATTGCTTCCCTTTCATGCCCCTCGACTCGTAACTGCCATCTGGTTTCTGTAAAAATTGTAAATAGCCTTTCCGTCCCTGTATTTGACCCCTGCCACCTTTAGACACTATTGTCAATGATCTACTTTATGTTATCAAAAGTAACCGGATACTCATTATCGGACATTAATATGGGGTGTGTCCATCCTTCGCCTTTATGAAGGCTTGAACTCTACTGAGAAACTTTCAGTGAGACGTCTGAATGTCTGTAGAGAAATGGCAGCCTATTCTTCCTCAAGAGCCGAAACCAGAGAAGATAGTGATGCTGAACACTGTACTCGACATTCTAATTAATTCCAAAGGCGTTTCATTGGATTCAGGCCGGGACTCTGGGTAGGCCAGTTCATTTCATGTATATTATTGGCCACAGACCACTGCCTCACAGATGCTGATTTATGACAGAGTGCATTGTCATGCTGATACAAATAGTCTCCGACCTCTTATACTGCTGTACACAGTACACTAAGCTGTAAAAAGTGCTCATATCCTCCCACATTTATCGATTTCTTAAGCACAATAAGTGGACAACACCGTAACTTCGAAAAACAGCCCCATACTACTGGCACTACACGTGAAGCCGGGTAAAGTTTTCCAGGAACTGGCGAAATCCAAATACTTCTCTCGAATTGCCACAGCATAATCCATCACTCCAGATCACTCGTTTACAGTCATCCACTGTCCAGTGCCATCGCTTTTTACCCCACCTCCAAAGTCACTTAGCACTGACTACAAAACTGTGTGGCTTATGAGAAGCTGGTCGATCACTGTAACCCATTCTTTTTAGCACCCTGCAGACTGTCATTGTGCCATATGAACTGCGTGTAGCAATTCGGGACACACGGGTGACTCCCGACTTTTAACAATCGTCCGCCATGGTTGGCGGTCCCTGTCCATTATCACATGAGGTTAGCCTAGATTCGGATTAACTGTTGTCATTGCTCCGCGTTTCCATATCCCAATCACAGCATAAGCAGTAGACTTCAGCAACTTCAGAAGGACTGAAATGTTCCTGATGGATTTATTACTCAGGTGACATCCATGTTCGAAGTCAACGAAACCTCTCGACCGACCCATACAGTTGTTACTGCTTCACTACTGACAATACGATACACCCCACTTTCTTTTATATTGGCGGGTTCGCCCCTCGTGACATCTAGAGTTCATTTCCGTTTTACACAGTTTTCTAGATACTTTTGATCAGATAATCTACATTCTTTTTTCTGGGGCACTGGGAAGAGCCTCGAAAAAGGACGTCAGCGATATAACGTATGTGGTACTTGATCAAATAGTAACAAGAGGTGTAGCCGCCCTCCGTCGATCTGCTGTCGTTGACTTCTCTGACCTAAGATTTTGATGTTGTTATCTACTGTATATGCCCCACTTTTCGTTGCACCTATATATCAGATGGGGCAGCCACAAACATCTTCACTGTAACGATGATTGAATTTCGGGTTTTAATAATAACAATTAATATTGACTTTTTGCACCGTCGATCACCCTTCATTTGTTGCTGTGTTATCGAAACAAGATAGTTCATAACATCTTTGGATCTTAGTTATTATTTCAGCTTCCTATTTGCGATGCTATTACTGACCCTCACGATTTCTGATTTGTATTATTTCTGTCCGGTTCGAAATGAAATGTTAAATAGCTTTTAAGCCACAATTTATGCTTCGTAAACATTCATAATCGAGCCTTACGTCATCCAGAGGTACAGTTTGCAGCTTGCCTATGATTATTGACTAATACACACGCTATTGTCGAAATCACGTAAGTTTTTTTATTAAAAACAGTTTATAATAATTAAATGATCATGAATGATTGCGTTTTGTATATAGGGAGAGGGATGGTTGATCCCATAATTACTCTCAGCAATTGCGGCAACTAAAAAGTCCATGATTTTTATAGTTCGTCACTCAAAGATATTATAGCAACTGCTATGGTCTATTACTATATTTTGATACAGCCATTCAAACTTCGTAACCTTTTACTTTCACAAAGCTAAGTGTCCAATTCCTTTCTTATAGTCAGTTTAACGTCCCTTCTTATAGTCCACAGATCCTATTATCGGTTATTCGGTATGTGAAAGAATTCAGTACTGAGCGCTACTTTTTCCCGCGCACGCCATTCCTCAGATATTCTTAGTCCGTGACCTTACGGCAAAAGTCTGTCCCGCATAAATTAACTATAGTCAATTTTCTTTGCAGTTTAAAAAGGTGCCCTGATCTCTTCCGTAACATATCACACGGAAATGTCAGCTATATCGCACGCGGCAGCTACATAGACTTACTCAGAGCTCAGAAAATAAGACAAGAGAACTAACAATACCCGCGCATGATTTATATAGTGGAATTTAGAAACAAAGTTAGTCACGTCGAAACCTCTTTGATTCCCTGAGGTGCTACGTTGCTGCGGGCGTTATTCTGATGAGAGACTGTATATCGATAATTTTAATTAAAACTTTTTCAATGCTATTAATTATTTCCGATATTATCGATCACTTCTCCCCTATATGAGAATAAGCCTGATAATATTGTTCTCAATTAAAATAGCGGTTATAGAGGACATCGCGGCAAATCACTGTCCTGCCGTCAGGAGGAGAATCGCAAGAATGTCTGCCCTGTTGAACCAAACGAAATCAGCCACTTACCTCACATACGTCTCGCGTTTTTATTGTTATTACTGCCATACATAATGCTCGAAATGTTGACAATGAACACCGTTATATGCTACAAAGCGGTTATGGACAGGCAATATGGCACGTCTGAATTTCATCTGAGCTTGTTGTACCACCGATCCGTGTTGTATGGCATTTCGTGACCTTCGAAGTCATCGAAAATTACTTGTAGACACTTTCCTTTAATTTTTCCGACATATTAAGGTCCAAACGTATTAAGTCTCACAATGGCGATAGTGTACAGTCTCCACAAAGTCCCGCTATCGTTTCAAACAATCACAACTTGCAAACTGTAAGAGACAGAGCAGCTCTCAAAGCTTTTTTCTCTGTTATGCCAGAGTTTCAATGTGTACCCACTCGTCGCTCGTAGAAAATCAAGGCAATACCCGAATTTTGCCCAGGTACGTATCAGCACTGCAGTATCAATAGTGCTGATTGCTCCAAGCCGGCCGCGGTGGTCTAGCGGTTCTGGCGCTGCAGTCCGGAGCCGCGGGACTGCTACGGTCGCAGGTTCGAATCCTGCCTCGGGCATGGGTGTGTGTGATGTCCTTAGGTTAGTTAGGTTGAAGTAGTTCTAAGTTCTAGGGGACTTATGACCTAAGATGTTGAGTCCCATAGTGCTCAGAGCCATTTTTTTTATTGCTTCAATGATTCGTGCGCGAATGGTAGCAATGTCTCTGACTGGTGTTGAGTACAGGCGACAGGCGACCCTTGAAGTAACCCCACAAAAAGAAGTCTAATGGCGGGATGTCATTCAGCACGTTCACACTCCGATGCGGCATTTTGTTGGAAAATAATAGACAACTGTAGCTTCTTATCTCTGCTAGCATGTTCGAGCTTGAGCAGGTAAACATTTCCCGTTTTGATTTTCTCTGCAAGAAAAATGGGTCTGTCGCCCTATCGTGTATTAATGCACGCCAGATATTAAAGTTCGAGCTATCACGGATGTGTTCATATAATTTGTAAGGGTTTTAAGAGCCTCAAATCCTAATGCTGTGATGACCCACGAGTCCAAAATGTGGAACGTTGCTTCCTCTGAAAACAGATACTTATTCGTGAACTCATTGTCAGCCTCTATCGATGACAACATGGAACACGCGATTGCATGTCACAGAGAACGGAACAATTTGCTGCAATGCTTAGACCGTTCACAGTTTGTACGCATAGTTGCGTAGCCCGTTATGTGACACATTATATACAGTTGATCTTGCTTCCTACAATAAGTGTGATGCACTACGAATTTGCTTCTGAGGGCTGTGTTGAAATGCAGTTGCCATTCTGTCAACATATGTTTCAGACACAACGGGACCTCCACTTCGAGGAAGGTCTTCGACGCCGCCTGTCTCTAAAGATTTTAGCCACCGGATTATGCTGTTTTCGCCAGTGGTGCCCTACCATGCGGGCGCTGAAAATTCCGCCGTATCGTTTTACAGATTTGGATACTGCATACCAGATGATACACTGTGCCTTCTCCTGATCTGTCGCCATTCTGATGCACTTTAAGTCAAAGCTGCAACAGAGACAAAGGAGAAGAAGTCTGAGACCTGGTAAACTTTTTATCACAGAATACGCTTCTGTATGTCTAATAATTTACTAGTTAATATCTTCTGAAATGATAGCGCGATCTTATGGACATCCTGTAAATTGCAGCACTGTTATCTTGCTACCTTGTAATGCAAACACCGAAATGTTGTGTTGACCTTAACATATTCACCTTAAACTCATTACCTGATGTTAGCCAAAGTATATTTAAAATCCATTGTAACATCAGTTAATTCACAGTGTATATAATGGTTTTTCGTCTCCGTGCTCTTGAAGTGTAAGAGGAATTGTAAAAAAATAGGACTTTATAGTGACCATTGTTTCATATAGTAGTTTGATAAAATTCCTATTTTTATGTTCTTGTGAGTTACAGCACCAATGTTTAACTTATTCTAGGGCCACACCTGTTTCATAAATTCCATTCGTTAAGCTATCTATTGTGCGACACCTGTAATAAAATTCAGTGGTCCTATGGGGAGTGATGTGTTTATTGGGAAGGTCACACGGTACAGATTTTGACATCCACTGTGATATATCGATATCGATGACTCAGCAATAACCTCATACCTAAAAATCCTTTTTCAGTTGTTTCACTTCAATCAATGTCTGTGGTAGTAAATACGAGAACTGGGATGAACGGAAGAATACATGGATATAGAAGAATTCTGATAGTTTGCCCCATGTGTGCTGCAATGGCACATCTTCCACCAAACAGTGTTTATGATACGTGAATGGTAATAATGGAGGAAATGCCCAATAGAGAAAAGAGCATGAAATTCTCAGACTACATTGTCAATCAATGGACGGAAAATCTGAATATACCAATTTAAATGTGGAATATTTTTAACCAGTGGCACAGGACCACGAATGCTGTTGAAGATTGGCACACGAAATCTTCGATAAATCAAAAACATCTGAACGTGTACATTCTGATAAATAAGCTGAATGAGTAAGTAGTGAATGCTATATTTCAAATTAAAAAAGATTCCGTTGACCTGTCTCTTCATGAAAGAAGGTAAATTTACAGTTATTGAAAAAAGGTTGAAAGACATTTAAAAAATACGTAATGACTAGTTGCGTAGGTAGGTGTGTACTCACGCAAACACAGTTAGAAATCGGAAACTAACGGAGTCTGAACTCAAGTTTCTTTTTTATTTCTTTCACACATATAACAGGTTGTCAAGTAAGAGAGTACATAAAAGAGAATCAACAACAAAGAGTAAAAAGGTGGGTATGAGTATCACAATCGACGGCTCTCTTCTCTGTGACTCCCGTGCGAACTGTGGAGAATAATCTCTGTGGTTGGCGCGAATTTTACGCGTCGGCTGCGATCGACGTGTGCGATAGTCGCCACATGAGCCCCCTTGGTGAGAGCGGAGCTCGGATGTTCCTCTCTGTAGCGGGCAGGGAAGTGCACTTGTCTGCCAGAACGCGTGCTGCTTTATTGACTGCGGAGGTAGCGGAGTGGGGTTCTGCATCGTTGTCTTGTGCTGATCGCTGCGCGACGCTGACATCGCAGGAGTGTCTTGGAAGTATATAAGCAGGTTTCACTCTACTTAGCGATATGGTGGCTTGTTTCCCATTCAGTACTATGTCTAGGGTGTGTGCATCTCTGCGTATCACGCGATGACGTCCAGTGTATGGCCGTTGATAGGTTGGTGAGACTATATCAGGCGAGCATTGGCCAAGACTGGCAAAAGTCTGAAGTGTGATACGTATTGCTTCTGTGACGTCTGCTACCGTGAAATTCCATTTAAAATCTCTACGGAGTCCCAAGTTCAGATTCTCTTGTTGTAATCCGTATGTTGAAATCTGCCAATTGTTGGCGGCGGATAAGTTAAATGCAGTGCGCGGCTGGCAACAATGCAAGGACTGTCTTGGTAGTATACTGAGGTCTGAACCGGTGTCGATTAAAAATTTCCTGCCTGACGCACGATCTGTTACAGAAAGGCGTCGAGATGCAGGAAGGTAGGAGGTAGCGTCTACTACCACTTTCCGCTCCGATTTGGAGAAAGAGCATGGGATAATGCATTTACGTGCTTGCTCTCCATACCGACTATGATACCAACAAATGGTCTGTCTGTTCTCGGTTGTAGATTGCAATGCAGAACGACTTCCATGTCGTCGTCGGCTACGTCTTCTCTGATTGACAATGATGCCATTCGACATTAGTTTCGAGAGCTGTGTGCATAGGAAATGACCTTGGTGGTTAGTGCGTCGTAATCCGCCCGGGACACCGTAGTAGATGCAGCTGCTACGCTGACGGGTATGTCTACAACACTGACCTGTGTGTTCGGCGTGATCGCTTCCAGTTTGCGGTCGGCGAGTTCTGCTACCGCGTCCAGTGACGTCTCGTTCTGCGTGGCGATGACTGCTTTTACCTGCAGTGGCAGGCGGGAAGTCCACAGGGTACGCAGAAGGCTGTCTGGAATCGCGCCGGGGTCCACCTTGCTGCGGAGATGGCGCACGAACTGCGAAGGTTTCCGGTCACCGATTTCTTCGTGCGTCAATACTTGCCGGATTCTATCTTCTTCAGAAACTGCTAAGCGTCGTATCAGTTCAGTCTTCAACCGTTCATATGCATTCTCTGTCGGAGGGGCTGTTATGATATCCTGAACTTCAGTTGCGTAACGATGACAGAGTTGGCTTACCACGAGGGAAAACTTAGTTGTTTCTGCAGTTATTACCGCGTACGTGAAACTCGCTTCCATCTGTGCGAACCACAGCGTAGGGTTGTGTGGCCCAAAGGGTGGTAAGCGAACCGCTAGCCTTGATACTGCTGGCGTGTCCATATCCGTATCTGCTGTTTGTTTTGCAGTCGGGGTAAGCAGGTGTGTACCCACGCAAACACAGTTATAAATCGGAAACTAACGGAGTCTGAACTCAAGTTTCTTTTTTATGTCTTCACACATATAACAGGTTGTCAAGTAAGAGAGTACATAAAAGAGAATCAACAACAAAAAGTAAAAAGGTAGGTATGAGAATCACAGTCGACGGCTCTCTTCTCTGTGACTCCCGTGCGAACTGTGGAAAATAATCTCTGTGGTTGTGCGCGAATTTTACGCGTCGGCTGCGATCGACGTGTGCGGTAGTCCCCACAGACTAACAGGATTTAAGGAGATGTTAAAAAATCCCTGGTTTTCTTCCGAAAGCTGAGTGAGAAATTAAAACTCACTGTTGTGGCTTCCTTCGACGGTCGGTAAATCTTCGCTAAAACATTTGTTGTAGGAGAAACCATGTTGACGTTACGCGTCACAAAACCACGATCGGAAAGCCCACGATACCATGCTCTCCATTATCTGACAGTCAGAGATAACTGACCATTCTGTGGAATCTTCTGCGCTGGCCCGTTGCCGTATTCCCTTCTAGGCATCCACAAGAATGCTACGAACTGCCACGGCCGACTGGGCGTGCAGGGCCCACGGGAAATCGATATTTAATTGAAGAAGTACCCACCAAAGGTCTTAATTTTGTCGCCCTGCCCCCAAGGCCGGCTCGGGCGCGCTGCCATTCGTTCTTCTGGACGCCGTATTCACTCGCGGAAGACTCGCAACGACCGTAACTTGCTCTTCAATCCCCTCCCCTCCAAGCACGCCATCGCTGTTGCCCTATTAGACTAACAAATCGTACTGTTCGAAGACCCAGCAGCGAGTAACTATTTCAGGCGAGTTTAATAATTCTTGACTGTGTGATTGAATGCATGCAAGTTCTCGACAAAAGGCGACAAAATTAAGACCTTTGGTGGGTACTTCTTCAATTAAATATCGATTTCCCGTGGGCCCTGCACAGAGTCGAGCGTTCGAGAAAAGTGGTGGACAAGCCGAGAAGTGTGACGTCACAAGTTCGTTGCAGGACCCGTATATACCTCGTTGCCCCAGTTCCATGTAATAAACTGGCTGCTTTTTTCTACTCACTACGAACCTGAAGAACCCGTCTCCACGTCATCGTTTCGGAGTGCGTGTCGATGTATGTCAGTCTCCTAATGGGTTGGACACATTGACTCAGACGGCTACATTATTTTACGCCAAAGAACTGACGCGCTGTTCTGGTACGCGACAGTCAGGAGTCGCATGTTACCGCTGCGACTGCCGTCAGTGCTCCACAGTCCCGTCTCCACCCACATTCGCCAAGAACAGTATCGTCACAATGTACACTCCTGGAAATTGAAATAAGAACACCGTGAATTCATTGTCCCAGGAAGGGGTTACTTTATTGACACATTCCTGGGGTCAGATACATCACATGATCACACTGACAGAACCACAGGCACATAGACACAGGCAACAGAGCATGCACAATGTCGGCACTAGTACAGTGTATATCCACCTTTCACAGCAATGCAGGCTGCTATTCTCCCATGGATACGATCGTAGAGATGCTGGATGTAGTCCTGTGGAACGGCTTGCCATGCCATTTCCACCTGGCGCCTCAGTTGGACCAGCGTTCGTGCTGGACGTGCAGACCGCGTGAGACGACGCTTCATCCAGTCCCAAACATGCTCAATGAGGGACAGATCCGGAGATCTTGCTGGCCAGGGTAGTTGACTTACACCTTCTAGAGCACGTTGGGTGGCACGGGATACATGCGGACGTGCATTGTCCTGTTGGAACAGCAAGTTCCCTTGCCGGTCTAGGAATGGTAGAACGATGGGTTCGATGACGGTTTGGATGTACCGTGCACTATTCAGTGTCCCCTCGACGATCGCCAGTGGTGTACGGCCAGTGTAGGAGATCGCTCCCCACACCATGATGCCGGGTGTTGGCCCTGTGTGCCTCGGTCGTATGCAGTCCTGATTGTGGCGCTCACCTGCACGGCGCCAAACACGCATACGACCATCATTGGCACCAAGGCAGAAGCGACTCTCATCGCTGAAGACGACACGTCTCCATTCGTCCCTCCATTCACGCCTGTCGCGACACCACTGGAGGCGGGCTCCACGATGTTGGGGCGTGAGCGGAAGACGGCCTAACGGTGTGCGGGACCGTAGCCCAGCTTCATGGAGACGGTTGCGAATGGTCCTCGCCGATACCCCAGGAGCAACAGTGTCCCTAATTTGCTGGGAAGTGGCGGTGCGGTCCCCTACGGCACTGCGTAGGATCCTACGGTCTTGGCGTGCATCCGTGCGTCGCTGCGGTCCGGTCCCAGGTCGACGGGCACGTGCACCTTCCGCCGACCACTGGCGACAACATCGATGTACTGTGGAGACCTCACGTCCCACGTGTTGAGCAATTCGGCGGTACGTCCACCCGGCCTCCCGCATGCCCACTATACGCCCTCCCTCCAAGTCCGTCAACTGCACATACGGTTCACGTCCACGCTGTCGCGGCATGCTACCAGTGTTAAAGACTGCGATGGAGCTCCGTATGCCACGGCAAACTGGCTGACACTGACGGCGGCGGTGCACAAATGCTGCGCAGCTAGCGCCATTCGACGGCCAACACCGCGGTTCCTGGTGTGTCCGCTGTGCCGTGCGTGTGATCATTGCTTGTACAGCCCTCTCGCAGTGTCCGGAGCAAGTATGGTGGGTCTGACACACCGGTGTCAATGTGTTCTTTTTTCCATTTCCAGGAGTGTATTTATACCGAACTTGTTGCGGCATGCAGTACATTCCAGGAGAGAACGTCGCTTAGCAGGCGTTCATACACAGGCGTTGCTAAGGTCGCAACCACGTCTCAGTTTTGAAACTGCACAGCGGCTTACTATTTCGACGTGTCCAGACCTAGTACTTAGACACGATCCAAAACGATCGCGCGCACTGCACGTGACAACACCGATGTTAGAAGCTGTAGTAGTACTCCGTAAATGAATGTATGTAACGACCTTTTAAGTGCGAACTTCCCTGTATGTGAAGAGCAACACGAAATTTGCTAGTATTTCTCCAAACCAAACGCAAAAACGAGTTTGATATTCCATATTCTATTCGTATGACGGCACCGCCAAACTGTATCAAACACAGTATCAACATAGACACATGTATCTAACTCCATCCACTGTCTTGAACGAACAGAGTGAGTTTTCCCTCCGTTAAGAACAATACGTGATTTGCCAGGAGTTCTTCAATGCTATCATAAATCTCCGTACGTTGCTCATGTGGAGATATCTCGGAAATATTATGAAACGTCCCCTTAGAACAATTGTACAAGACTGTGCTTAACCTGACACACAATAATTTTAGCGCAACGCAATCTGACTATCAAAAATCCCTGCAAAAGAATGGTCCTGAGTAACATTAAACTATACCTTTCAGAAATCACTTACCTCACAAAAATCTTCGTTGCTCGAACTACTGCAATACAGCGAGCGCCACTACTGCCAGCTAAATAAAAGATTCAAACTACTGAAGGCACTAACTACTGATAGGGATGGTTAGCAAATGAAAGATATTAATAGAGAACAAACAATGTATTTACCTTAATATTCATAATTGACATCCAGTATTACAAATTATCAAAACTCCGCCATCTCTCTGCCCACATCCACCACTGCTGGCGGCTCACCTCCAACTGCCCAACGCTACGCGCTGTTCACATCCAGCTGTAGCAGTTCATGACAACAATGGCAGACAACAATGCAAACTAGCCACATACTGCACACAGCACAGCCAGTGATTTTCATATAGAGCGCTACGTGGCATTACCCATATAAAAATCTAAACAGCCTACTTACATAGCCCCCATGCTCCCCACAAAAAATTTTACAAAATATTTTTGGGCAGTGGCCAATAAAGATTTGATAAAATTTTTCATAATTACAATAACAAAGATATCAAATGCACACACTTATTGATACAATGTTGGTCAACAGCTAAAATTTTTTTTCACAGTCAATAAAGACAGTCCTGATCATTCATCATAAGAGTAAACCTGCAGTTTGTTTGCTCAAAGTCTGAGCAGTAAAATACAATGCACACGGAAGTAGTGGATTTCCATGCAGTCTTGAAGAAGTAGTATTGTCCTTCCAACGGTAAGACAGTGCTGACTCTTGACATGCTGACAGGTAATGGGCCACAACAGAGCAAACCCACAGCAGAGTCAGTCGATGTTTCGAAGAATATTGGTAGGTAGGTCATCACAGAGTAGACCCACTGTAGTCCTGGTAGAGATTGTGGTATTGGTGGGCCACCAGAGGTGCAGACCCACTGTAGTCCTTGTAGAGATGGCCAGCAGCCATCTGTTGCGACTGTGCAGGTGCACAATCACCATTGAAGAGTCTTGCGGATAATAGAGCAAGTCCATAACCACCACTTGTGCACTCACAAAGTTTTTGGAATTGTCCTTAGAACCAGCAATGCTGTTATCCAGTCCCTTGCTGAATTAGTAACACACGTGCAAACACTAACAGTCCCAACTTCTCACATAGTGTCCATATAGTATGACCAACAGAAAAGTGTGCAATGAAATGAATGCTTACAAGTTAATAATATGATGAACTGGTGTCAATTACAATTTTATGACGTAAGAATACAATTACAAAGGTACAAAATACATCATTAAAAACATAACAATACAGATAACATTTGTAGTAATAGGGGCTTTACAAAAGAATAGAAATAAACATATACATCAGTGTTACAGGAATGATGACATGAGTACAAAAATAAAAGATCAGAATCACTTTCGAAACATCAATTTCACACATGAGCATTAAAACAAAACAGAATAAATAATGTCTAAGCATCATTACAAAGAAAATAACAGAGTATTAGAAAAATTCTACAACATAGCTCTCATCAGCTAAACACATAAAGACAGGAAAAACACAAATACACAAGGGTACACAAACATATAGCGGAATAATAGAAGGAAAGGACAGGGTTTGTTTTACTGCAGTATTTTCAAAACTTTCTTTACTTCTCGGAGATCTCCCTTCATTCATCATTATTCCCAAAAAGTCCTATCTATACCTCCTTCCTGTATTCTATTCATATTATTTCTGATTGTACAATACTCATTTGGGCCCAATCTTTTTCATATCACTTCGCATTGCATTCTTTACCTATTCTCCATAGTCAGTTTCTTATATAGTCTACCCCCTCTTAAGCTAACTTAAATCTACTGAGCTCAGATATATATACCAAGGGACGAGGCAATGCAGCATCACAACAAATCAACACAAACAGAAATGACAAAAAATGCAAATTGGCAAAGCTAGCAGCATAAATTAGCAAAGCAAGTGCAATATTACAACTAATATAAGGCACTGTGCAGGAAACAAGAAAAACTAGCTTAAAAGAGTAACACAAAGTCCAATTCAGTAACACTATGCCTGGCAAACAGCAGCAACTTATACCTAAACATGACATAGCGCAACCAGAAAAAATATTACAGTAAAAACAACAATGCAGACAAGGGAAATGCATATTCACATCTTAATGTCTATGTAACTGAAGTGGTGCACCATAACAACTTATTGTAAAAAAAAAATATTACCATGTACTTGAAAAGAAAATTATGTGTTACTGTTACTAGTTCCTTCTTATTGTTCTTCCCTTTCCAAGTGCTCCTTTTTTAAAGAATGTGGATCATAAAATAATTATTTAATAGATCTGTTGACAGAAAGAGTTCACATTAGCAAATGCATCTCAGTTTATTTTATAAAACTAATGCTGCAACACAGCTGGAAACCAGATATTAAATGAAATAAGCAACTATGAAAAGCAAAGCATAAAAATATCATTCAGTAGTCATGTGACATTTCATTTCATAAGTTAATTGCTCTCAACTCTCGTACAAAGACTCTTGTCATAATCAGGTGTGCAGATGTAAAAATATTTCTTGTCATTTTGTTAGGCATTTCAGTAAATATCATAAATTTTTAAGTAACGAGGGTGTCGCATTAGCGATGAAAGGCACATCCTAATGGCTTATTCTCCAGGTGTTTGACACAGCTGTGTGCCCACAACGCATTACAAAAATCATATGTTTTCAAGTAACGAGCGTGTCGCATTAGCGATGCCCTCTACAAAGGTATGTCAACAGCGAGTTTAATGGCCTCCCTTTGTCCTTTTCTTCCACCTGTGCCTCTGGCACACCCTAATGGCTTTCTTTTCTACCTGAGCGTCTGAAAAGGCTTGTTCTCCAGGTGTCTAACACACCTGGGTGCCCACGTCGCATTATGTGCAGGTGGTCACTTAACTTTCTTACGGAAATATTTACGACAGCAGTTTTCGCTACAGTGACAGTCTCATATACAAAATTTCACAGGTCAAGAATTAGCGTTGCAAATCTGTAGAAACAAAATGCTATTGATATGACAGAGTCCAAAAAATTTTCGTCGGCATTGTAATACATTCACGCATTTACATACATTTCATAACTCTTAAAGTACGATTCTTGGTTTCCAACAACCTTTTTCACAAACCAGAGTCCCTAACCACTACTCATTATTCCTTACCTTATTCGTCGACACTTCTTCAATATTTCATCATAACAGATACATAGCATACTCAAATAACTCATATAGCATCAGCTTATTGATCATAAACATACCGCAACAGCATAATACACATAGTCATCGTAAAAATAACACCATAACACCTCAGTCAAATCTCAAAAACGTCGTAGCTTTCTGCAATTGTTTCAAAATCTAAAGAAAATTCTCTGCTCATTTCAGTAGTGTCATCTACCTCAAACGTACTTTAAAATCATACTCCCTTACCAAATACATCATTCAAAGCTCTCATAGTATCACAATGGTTCCGAAAAAATATGAACAGTTCACAAAGTACAGACAAAGTACAATTTCTTAAGTGTGAAGTAATCCAACTCTGTAATTGCGTAAACATGTGTCACTGACGTAGTAAAAAGATGTTTGTTTCTCTGTTAAATGATCAGATAGCTGTGTAATTTATGTGTTAGAGAAATATGGTACCGATGTGTTAAATTGTATAAGCAAATACCATATTAGCTAGGGCTCCTTGTGCTTGCCAAACACATGGTACACAAAGTAGGCGTGTACCCCCCTGAGGTTTATTGTAATTACACCCTCAGGTGTTACAGATTACAGCTATGGAATGAAATGTATCACGAAAAACCTTCTTTGTAATTAAAAAATCTTTAAAAATAAATGTTTTAAGTACAAAATTAATCACTCAAATACGTGTCCTGTAGCGCTAAATATGCGTCTTGCTGTAAGATAATCTCTGGGAAGTGTCGTAGTTATTGTCCTCCGAAAGCTAAGTTCTGCAGAAGTCAATGTACTTACCTCATGATACACAAAAGTGAAATGCTTTGCGTATGGATAACTTAGTTATTACGCTTATTGCCGTGATGAAGAAAGTACTGTGCTGTAACGTCCTGAATCCACTCTCAAGCAAACCAAAATGTTGCATGAAAATTTCATTAGCAGTGCTGGTATATGTTCTAAGTATGTAAGCCGTATATTCGTTACGTAATCGTGCAACTAACAAGGAGGAATGTATAAATAACAACACTGTGTCGTCTGTTCGCAATAACAATGCATTCGTAATTTCTGTTTAAATAAGTTCTCTTGGTTCTCGACTGGATATTTAACTTCAAACATTGTTGCATGCTAACAGTTTCTCAGTGGGACAAATTGTACAAGTAGCGTGAAGTGAAAATTGCAAAGACTAAGTTAAAAAGCAGATTATCTGTCAATAAATGGTTTTACATGAGAAATGTGGTGTAAACCTTTACTCTTCCTAGTACGCAGAGTTTCAACTTCAACGCAATTATCATGTGGTATACGTCGGATTCTGTAAGGTCCATTGTAAACTAGAAAGAATTTGTGACTCAAGTGTTTCTTCTTATGTGACAATGAATGAGCTTTAATGAGAACTTTCTGACCAATATATATTTTCTTTGCATTTGCTTTACCGTGTAGTTTTCTCCTTTTGTCTGCTGCAGATTTTATATTTTTTAGAGCCAAATCAATTATGTCTTTGTGTCGAAGTTTACGTGTATTCGGGAAAGGTACAAGCTCTCTGATTCTGTTCGGAGGTTCTACATTCTTCAGTACAAGAGTAGGTGGTAAAGCAGTGGAATCATGAGGCATTTCATTCAGCACATTTTGAAATAAGTGTAAATATCTGTCCCAATGCTGGTGCTTTCTGTGACAATAAAGTCTGCAAAGCTTATTGATTTCTTTCATAATCCGTTCAGACGGGTTACAGTGTGGTGAATACAATGAAATAAAAACAGGTTTGATTTTATGATTCCGAAGCATGCGTGACCAAACAGCAGATCTGAATTGCGGTCCGTTATCTGAAATGACTTTACTAACGTGTCCCACTTCACGTAAGAAATTTTTAACAAAGGCGTTGGATACAGACCGTCCAGTGGCTTTACGTAACGGAGTGAAAGAAACAAATTTTGAAGTAAGTTCAACAGCGACTAGAACGTACGAAAATCCATTCGATGTTCTGACAAGGGGTCCCAAGAGATCAACAGCAGCAAATTCTTTTAATTTAGAAGGAATGATAGGAAACAGCGGAGCACGATGGGAGACAGTAGATGGTTTCGCCTTTTGACAAAGTTTACAAATAGACAAGACTCTTCGAATTCTCTTTTCCATATTGTTAAAATAACAAGTCGTTCGAAGAATATGATAACATTTTCGTGGGCCAAAATGTGCGTAGCTGAAATGAATGTACCAAATGAGCTTATTAACAAAATCGTCTGGAATGCAAAGTACCCATAGCTTGTCATCAACAGTGCAGCGTTTGAACAGTATGTTGTTTCTAACCAGGTAATAATGCCGAATCTGAGTGTGTGTCTTTTCATGCCATTTACTTTTGATGTCTTTCCAAATCGGATCTTTATCTTGTTCATGAGCAATGTCCTTTAAAGATGTGGTGATGAAGTTTTCAAAGGCGACTTTCTGAATGTAAAGAATACTGAAATTTTTCTCGAGGTTGCCTTCTGTGTTACTTTTCTCAAGCCCAGCCGGTGCGCGTGACAGCGCGTCCGCAACAATGTTCTCCTTGCCGGGAATGTAGACTATTGTGAAGCGGAATTCTTGCAGAAACAATGCCCAACGTTTTAACCTATCATGATTTAATTTTGAAGACATAAGAAACTGTAATGCACGATGATCACTGTATACTTTTACGTGCTTACCAGAAAGAAAGAAACGGAATTTGTTAAATGCCCAAACGATAGCTAAAGCTTCTAATTCAGTAACGGAATAATTTTTTTCAGATTTTGTTAGCACTCGGCTAGCAAAAGCAATGGTTTTCTGAACAGTAATGTCATCTTCTATGGCTTCTTGAAATAAATGGGCACCAAGACCAACTTTGGAAGAATCAGTGCTAAGGCAGAAATCTTGTGACAGATCTGGATGAGCTAGTATTGGCGCGTGAAGTAACGCTTCTTTCAAAGAATTGAATTCCAACTGTGCTTGTTCGTCCCAGTTCCAAATAGTATTTTTTCCAGTGAGAGAACAAAGTTTTGGTGTAACTAGAATTTGCATATTCAGAAAACGACGGTAAAAATTTACGAGACCTAGAAAACTGCGGACTTGTTTTTTTGTGGATGGAACTGGAATGGCTCTAATTGCTTCTAACTTTTCAGGATCCGGCTGAATGCCTTCAGAAGAAATAATATGTCCCAAAAACTTCACCTTTGACCTACCGAATTCAGACTTTTCCAAGTTAACTGTAATTCCAGATTCTGCAAAAATACGTAACAAACTGTTGAGGATGCGGTTATGTTGTTCCCATGAAGCTTCTGCTATTAGAATATCGTCCACATATAAGGTGATGTGACGTTTTAAGAACTCAGGTAATATGGAATTTAACCCGCGAATGAATGCTGCCGAAGAAATGTTCAAACCAAAAGGAAGTTTCCGAAACTGATAACAAACGCCGAAACAAAGGAAAGCTGTGTATTTTCTACATTCTGGATGAAGTTCGATCTGATAAAAGCTGGATCTGAGATCAATGGAAGATAACACTTTTACACCATTAAAATTTTGAAGAAGTTCTTCCATCATCTGCGGCCTGTCTGTTTCAGGAATGATGATAGTATTGATTTGTCTCGAATCTAAAACAAGCCTGATCGATCCATTTTTCTTCTCAACAACATGTAATGGATTGTTGTATGAGCTTACTGCAGGCTCAATAATGCCCTCGTCAAGCATAGATTGTATTTCTGTTCTAACACGGTCCCTATAATGTGCCGGAATTACGTATGGTCTAACACAAAATTTAGTATGCTCACGAACACGAAATTGGTATTGAAATCCCTTGATTGTTCCTGTTTTGTGAGTAAAAACTGTGGAATGTGCTTGTAAAATCTCAAAAAGGTCCTGCCTATCAGTGTCATTACAATTCTCAATTATTTGAATTTTATTCTGAATTAACTCATTAATTTCAAATATGCCGTCAATATCATCCCTTTCAGTGCTTGCAGAGTGATTGTTGGTGTCTAGTTCCGTAGAAAATTCCGAACTGTTGTCTAACAGAACGTAAAGCCGATTAATGTCCTCATCATGGTTTGAGAGCCAGTCTTCAAATTTCAAAGCTATTGACTTACCTTCTTTCTCTAAACTTATTTCAGCATCGTGAAAGCTTAAGATTGCTTTATATTCATTCAAAAAGTCTACTCCCAGTATAATTTCCGTCGACAATAATGGAACAATAAAGAAGTTCATAGAGAAGCTGTGGCTTTGACAAAAGAATTCTAAATTGGTTTGTTGCCGTACATCTACACTTTTTCCAAAGATTGCACCTTGTAATTTAATCTTACGTAACGGAAGTGTGGGGCAATCGTTCGCTTTGTTGCATTTGCTAAAAGCTGTTTCGCTAATTACTGAAATGGGACTGCCAGAGTCAAGTACTGCCGTAAATTTTACGTCATTTACAGTAATATGAATCACAGGATATGCAATGTTGTTATGTTTTACGTCGTGTTCCTGGAGTAAGATGTCCCTAATGTCTTCCATTTTTACGTAATTACTAGCTACGGCAGCTGCGTCGTCTGTTTCATAAGTACGTCTTGTGGCTGCCAGTGGTGTGAGTCATCGCCTATTGTCTCTTTGTTGGCGCGCGTCATTATTGGGATTTGGAGACCTAACTTCTACAAATTCATCGTGACGAGAGTGCTCTGCTCTATTTAAATCTCGCCAGTTCTGATGCAATTCAGGTCTGTCGTTACGATCATATCGTCTGTCGTCATGTCGGTAGGTTCGATAGTTTCTTTCTTGTCGGTCATGTGGTGGAGAATTTCTCCCAGAATCGTAACTACGCACTGGACCGTTGCGTCTAAAGTTATTCTGTCTCCCTTGATAATAGTTATTTTGGTTCCCATATTGTCTGTTTCTCTGATTGTCTCTGTGATAGTCATTACTGCGGAGAGGTGATCTTTCCCTGTAATTATTACTACTCTGCCAACGGTTGTCATACGGGTGGTGTCTGTTTTGGTCACGATTTGCGTTGTAAGAATAGACTTGTCGTGTCCAGTTATTATTTCTGTCGTCACGGAATTGTGACGGATGTGACCTGTAGTGATTGTTTTCCTGTTTTCGCATCCCGCGACTGTCTGTGTCAATTTCTAATTCTTGTAACAGTCCCTGAAAAGCTTCAATGTCGTCTTTGCAACGTCCTGCTAAAATAATATGTCTCAAATGTTCAGGCAGTTTGATTAAGCAAATGCGGATGAGTTCTGAGGGGCTGTATGGGTTTGACAGGTACTGATTCTTGTGCAACATGTCTTCAAAATATTTCACAAGACTGGAAAATTCAGATTGTTCGAAATGTTTCATCATTATGATGTTATGTTTTACACGGTCCTGTGTAGCTTGAGACCAATATGCTGAGAGGAAGGCATGATAAAAATCTCCTTCACTGTGACAATCGTGAATGACCGATCGCATTCTTACAGCTGGTTCATTCTCCAAATAGCCACACATAAATTCTAATCTGTGTTCTAATGACCAGTTGGGAGGAAAACAATGAGAGAATTGATGGAGCCACGCTTGTGGATGAATGTCGTTGGCAGAATTCTTAAATGTTTTGAATTTACGTGTAGTAATGAACAGCTTATAATCAAAATCATCGTGTCGGCGAGTAGCATATCGGTCATTGTTACGTCGTGTCGGCGATTCCATCTCAAAATTCGGTGTACCTTGCCAATTTCTTTCATAATTACCGAAAAGCCCTGTGTTATTATTTTGTGGCTGTTCCGTATTTCTATGTCCCTCTTCCCTTATTGGGGCGCGAGTGTCCTCTGAAATACGTAATTCTTGTATTACCTGTGTCAGCTGATCTTGTACTTCCCGCATTTCTCTTTTGTATTGCGTATTAATTTGATTCTGATTTTGTTTGAATTTTCTTATTTGTTCATACTCTTCTGTGTCAGTGAAGGCTACGGGTCTTGTGTCATTCAGATCATCATCTACCTTTGTAGATAAGTTAGTGACCTGATCCGAAAGTTCAGCTACTTTCTCCGATAGTGAACACATTTCCTCAGTGTGTTTTTCTGAACCAAGTTTCAGAGTGTCCAATTGTGTTGAAATCGAATCTACTGTGTTCTTTAAGTTTTCCTGAGTTTTTGCCAGTTGCGTAACCGAATCGGTAGATGCAACTGAGTCAATTTTAGCCCACAAGGTCTCATGATTTTCATGAACAATGGTTTGCAGCGCTTTTATGGCTGCTTCGTGATTCTGTAATGCATTTTCATGCTGCGAAAAAATAGGTTGGAAATGCCCACAAATTTGTGTTTTTACGTCATTACAGACTTTTTGACATTTCGATTCGATGTTATGTAACTCAGTAGTTAAATCTTCACGTGTTTGTTCAAGTGTGGTGTCTAACTTCCGAAGATTTTGTTCCATTGTGTCTAACTTTTGCTGTGTTTGTCTCTGGTGTTGTTCCACTGTGTCTAACTTTTGAAGCTTTTGCTGTGTTTGTCTCTGATTTTGTTCCATTTGTTGCATTAGTTGTAATAACAATGCATTAGTGTCTGGAATCTGTTCCTCTACTCTTTTCGGCAGTGCATTTGCACCGGCAACATTCACATTTTGACAAGCTGAAAATGTGTCTTGACTTATTTGAGAAAACGGTGAGGACGCAAAACCTGAATCTACAGTATTTGCAAAATTGTGTCCTATCATTTCGGATTCCTGAGGCGAGCTGTTGCCGACCGATCGATCGACAATGCTTCCCTGTTCACTACCTGTTTCACTGCCTACGCCATTGTCTGACGCCCGCTCCATTTCCCTATGCACAGTTACCAAATTACTACTTTGAATATTAGTTAACTCATTACATGGTGGGGCCAACACACTGCTTTCGTCTTCACTGTCATTTCTTAGTTTACTTTGGAGCCGAGTGTTACGTTTTTCACACGCCATTATTGTCACAATATTTCACACGATGACACAGAAAAGCACAATTTGAATAGCAAAAATAAGAGAACACATTAACATAGCACTGAAAATAATATCTAGTTAATTGCAGCAGCGAAATACTTGGCGCAAAGCTACATGCATGCCACAACTGTTTTACTGTACAACAATGAAAGACTGCAACTACCAAGGAGATTCTCTCTACAATTACGCGCTAAAGCTACACTAAATACACAAACTACAAGAAAAAATCAGAAGATTCCAGTGAGGTAGCCTAGGCTAAGGGTCGACATATGAAACGTCCCCTTAGAACAATTGTACATATGAAACGTCCCCTTAGAACAATTGTACAAGACTGTGCTTAACCTGACACACAATAATTTTAGCGCAACGCAATCTGACTATCAAAAATCCCTGCAAAAGAATGGCCCTGAGTAACATTAAACTATACCTTTCAGAAATCACTTACCTCACAAAAATCTTCGTTGCTCGAACTACTGCAATACAGCGAGCGCCACTACTGCCAGCTAAATAAAAGATTCAAACTACTGAAGGCACTAACTACTGATAGGGATGGTTAGCAAATGAAAGATATTAATAGAGAACAAACAATGTATTTACCTTAATATTCATAATTGACATCCAGTATTACAAATTATCAAAACTCCGCCATCTCTCTGCCCACATCCACCACTGCTGGCGGCTCACCTCCAACTGCCCAACGCTACGCGCTGTTCACATCCAGCTGTAGCAGTTCATGACAACAATGGCAGACAACAATGCAAACTAGCCACATACTGCACACAGCACAGCCAGTGATTTTCATATAGAGCGCTACGTGGCATTACCCATATAAAAATCTAAACAGCCTACTTACAATATATTGAACACTGACCAGAAGTCAGGGACACGGTACCTACCGCCTTCTGGGTCTCATGGACGAAAGAGCGAGCCGAGTTCTACGAATTAATATTCAGGGAATGCGTGTTGTTATTCTATCTCAAGAATGGGGATGAGACGTTGCCGGCCGCGGTGGCCGTGCGGTTCTAGGCACTTCGGCCCGGAACCGCGTGACTGCTACGGTCGCAGGTTCGAATCCTGCCTTGGGCATGAATGTGTGTGACGTCTTTAGGTTAGTTAGGTTTAAGTAGTTCTGAGTTCTAGGAGACTGAGACCTCAGGTGTTGAGTCCCATAGTGCTCAGAGCCATTTGAACCATTTTTGATGAGACGTTCCAAAATTGGACAGCCTGTTGAATCCTGTCTAATCGTCAAAGATGGGGTGTCTAGGAAACCTGCTTTCTCGGTTCGGCAGACAAACAATTCAAATAAATCGACTTAATGAGTTTGTTACAAAATGAACAATGACAATACTTAACGTTGACAATGTAGTATTACTTTTTAATTAGTAGTATTTATTTTGCTTTTAAAATTATTTCCGACATTTATGGAGTCAGAGATTCCATATTACATCCTGTATTATATTCATCTGTGTGTACTTATCGATGTATCTGCTGACGTACAGCCCCTGTTTAATTTCGTTAGTCATTTTTATGTCCAATTCTTTTGTCTAGCGTCCGCTGGTTTCTGTTCTGTTCCCGCTCTGATTAGGTACGGAGGCATTGTCATGACTCTCTGTATGAATTTATGTTAAAATGTACCTTAAGTGCTTATAATATAGTCAAAGTTAACTTTACTATGATTTTCATTTCTAAATTTCAACCCTCCATGTCACTTTGTTATTAATATCTTATGATTTATGTTTTTCAGACGATTACGGCTAGAAAAGAAGCACCGATGACCCATCGTTAGTGGACGCATATGGTCGAACACTTCTCGTGTTCAGTCAATGTCTATCCGCGTTTATCGCTCAACTCCCTGAGATATTTTTTTTTTTCTTTATTGATTTTCAATTCCCCCCGAAGGGGGCGGGCTGGCAGCAGCTTACTACGCTGCTCTACAGCCTACAGACTTTTTTCTAAAAAAAAAGGAAGAAGAAAGAAACAAGGAAAAACAGGCGATAAAATGGTGATTTAAAGTGTAAAATGGCGCAAAAATGCGGAAAGTTAAAACAGAAAGCAAAAGGGGTTGGCAATGTTGATAAAATACACAGGATGGTTGTTGGTTGTTTTTGGGGAAGGAGACCAGACAGCGAGGTCATCGGTCTCATCGGATTAGGGAAGGATGGGGAAGGAAGTCGGCCGTGCCCTTTGAAAGGAACCATCCCGGTATTTGCCTGGAGCGATTTAGGGAAATCACGGAAAACCTAAATCAGGATGGCCGGACGCGGGATTGAACCGTCGTCCTCCCGAATGCGAGTCCAGTGTCTAACCACTGCGCCACCCCGCTCGGTAATACACAGGAATCAGACAAGTAACATAGTAGACACACAATTAAAAAACATGGCGACAGTCTGGTTTCTGTTCGCAAGAGATAAAAAAAAAAATCACACCCAGCGACAGTATGATGGCTGTTCGCTACACTTCCCAAAAGACACAAGACGGAACACTCACTGGAAAAACACACCGTAAAACACTGCACGAAAATGGCGGCACAAATTTGGCACAACCGATCCAAAGGCAGACGGGGGGGGGGGGGCCTGGAGAAGCGGGAAAAACAAGGAGGGAGGAGAGGAAAAAACGAAAAGGGGGGGGGGGGAACCAAGGAGGGAGAGGACTAATAAAGGGGGAGGGAATGAGAGGAGGCAGAGGAGGGAAATGTAAAAGGACTCGGGGGAGAGAAGGGGGCAAAGAGAGGGGAGGTGGGGAAGAAAGAGGATGGAAGGGGGGGGGAGGGAGCCCGGGAAAAGGACAGAGGAAAGGAAAGGGAGTGAGGATCAGAGTTGATAGGAGGGATAAATGGAGGGAGAGAGGGCATCATCCAGGAGGGGGAGTTGATGGAAGCCACCTTGGGAAAGGAGATGTAGGGTGTAGAGATGGAGGGTAGGGGGGACACAACGGTGAAGACGGGGCAGGAATCCCTCAGATCGGTGCGCCGATCATTTCATTTGCATCCTGCCGCAGGTTTTCACGGGAGTGACGCGAAGAATGATTCGGCCCGCCGTCCACTAACAGTGACGTCGTTGTGCGATCTACACCAGTCGGACACAAGCTCCGCTTCGTTCAAATTATTGATGGCGGTCCATGTTTTATTTTTTAATTTATACTAGCCGCTTCACGCCGAGCTAGGCACGGAGCGTTGCAGTTTCATCGCGCTGCCCCGTCCGTATTGCGGGCGACAATACGTGCGCGACCGCCATCTAATGGCACTTTCCTCCTCCTTTATTAATTTGGAATGCTAATTTACATTTTTGATTCCCCTTCAAGGCTAAGAAGCGTGTCAAGAATAACGGAGATGTCTCGCAAGCAAAGGGCGACCTGTAAGATATGCAAGATATGCAAGATTCTTCAGTACAGAGAATGCTACATAGTACAAGCGGAATGACTAGTCTTGAAGCTGTTGTAGAACTGGACCGCGACCGGTCGGGCGCAGCGCTAACGTCTTCTTCGCATAGAGGCCACTGCCGTCGCATTGTCGTCCTGGAGAGGGGTCGGTCAGCGTGCAATTCTCTGACGTCTTCTTCACAGCCCTCTCTGCTTTCTTGTTCGCGACTGGCGTGCCGGAGCTTGACTTTACGCCGTAACATTCCTCCCCCTCCCCCTCCCCCCTCTACATCTACATCTACATACATACTCCGCAATCCACCATACGGTGCGTGGCGGAGGGTACCTCGTACCACAACTAGCATCTTCTCTCCCTCTTCCACTCCTAAACAGAACGAGGGAAAAATGACTGCCTATATGACTCTGTACAAGTCCTAATCTCTCTTATCTTTGTGGTCTTTCCGCGAAATATAAGTTGGCGGCAGTAAAATACAGTCAGCCTCAAATGCTGGTTCTCTAAATTTCCTCAGTAGCGATTCACGAAAAGAACGCCTCCTTTTCTGTAGAGACTCCCACCCGAGTTCCTAAAGCATTTCCGTAACACTCGCGTGATGATCAAACCTACCAGTAACAAACCTAGCAGCCCGCCTCCTAATTGCTTCTATGTCCTCCCTCAATCCAACCTGATAGGGATTCCAAACGCTCGAGCAATACTCAAGAATAGGCCGTATTAGTGTTTTATAAGCGGTCTCCTTTACAGATGAACCACATCTTCTACCGATGAACCGGAGACGACTATCCGCCTTCCCCACAACTGCCATTACATGCTTGTCCCACTTCATATCGCTCTGCAATGTTACCCCCAAATATTTAATCGACGTGACTGTGTCAAGCGCTACACTACTAATGGAGTATTCAAACATTACCGGATTCTTTTTCCTATTCATCTGCATTAATTGACATTTATCTATATTTAGAGTTAGCTGCCATTCCTTACACCAATCAAATCCTGTCCAAGTCATCTTGTATCCTCCTACAGTCACTCAACGACGACACCTTCCCGTACACCACAGCATCATCAGCAAACAGCCGCACAATGCTATCCACCCTATGCAAAAGATCATTTATGTAGATAGAAAATAACAGCGGACCTACCACACTTCCCTGGGGCACTCCAGATGATACCCTCACCTCCGATGAACACGCACCATCGAGGACAACGTACTGGGTCCAATTACTTAAGGAGTCTTCGAGCCACTCACATACTTGGGAACCAATCCCATATGCTCGTACCTTAGTTAGGAGTCTGCAGTGGGGCGCCGAGTCAAACGCTTTCGGGAAGTCAAGGAATATGGCATCCGTCTGATACCCTTCATCCATGGTTCGCAAGATATCATGTGAAAAAAGGGCGAGTTGCGTTTCGCAGGAGCGATGCTTTCTAAAGCCGTGTTGATGCATGGACAGCAACTTCTCTGTCTCAAGGAAATTCATTATATTCGAACTGAGAATATGTCCGAGAATCTCTCGCCCCTTCTCAAGGGAGCACGACAACGGCGGGGAGGGGGGGGGGGCGGGGGAGGCAGGAGCGTGGATGCTGCGATGGACTAGAAGCTGTGGCTGCAGGGAACGTCAGGCTTCCAGTCGTACCCCGCCATCCGGCCTTCGCTATGGCGGAAACGTCCCCCGGAAAACGACCAGAAGGGTAAGCGACCACCTCCTAGGCCTATAACAAGAGTCGGGTCGCTGCGGTCGCTGCGGCGTGGGCGCGTCCACCTCTATCGGTAGGACGAGAGGAAGTGGAGGAGGCAAAGGCTCCGTCTCCATGCGATCGTCCCGTGCTGTTGTGAAAGCACCCTCTGGCGGCTATTGTGACCGCACTGTCCTCGCGATCTGTGAATCTGGGGGAAGAGATACGGAAGGATCACTGTGCATATGGCAGTGACGAATTTGATTGTGATGTCGGCGCTGCAATCCGTTTGGGCCTGGAATGAGATACACGCATACGCCAAGTCGGCGAAGGATCTCGCCTCGCACCCACCGTCTGCTGCCGCTTAAAACCCTGAACACACAATATCATGCAGCGCTAAGCGATACTTGCGGCCTTCCTTCGGCGCCGGATGCTGAGGAGGGAGGAGCAGGTGGAGCATTGTTCGATGGCGGCGGAGGTGAAGCAATCCCGCCGGCGATGGTGTATCTCGTGGATGCGAACGACAGGAGGCGAGAAACAGCCGCAATGCTTGATCCCTGGTGTGTGGTCATCTACTGACATAATGTTCCGCTTCGCCGTTTGACAGTACACGGAATGGTGCACTAGTTAGATGCTGTATGCCGTTGCCTTCACAGAACGATTCAGATTCATTTGGCGTGAACTGAGGGTCGTTGTCCGGCACAATGACTTCAGTCAAACCTTCGAGTTCATTCGCACGGCAAAAGGAAACTTGCTATACGAATCTACCACAATGAACCAACGAGTGCTCCGAAAAGTTCCCGCAAAGTCTATGTGGACACGTTGCCATGGTGATTGTGACTTGGGCCAAGCAGAGAATTTTTGTGGCGAAGCGCACTGACTTTCAGCACATGCGTGACACTGTGACGTCATCTGTTCTATTTCGGTGTCCATACCGTGCCAAGTACAGGGCTATTACAAATGATTGAAGCGATTTCATAAATTCAGTGTAGCTCCATTCATTGACATATGGTCACGACACACTACAGATACGTAGAAAAACTCATAAAATTTTGTTCGGCTGAAGCCGCACTTCAGGTTTCTGCCGCCAGAGCGCTCGAGAACGCAGTGAGACAAAATGGCGACAGGAGCCGAGAAAGCGTATGTCGTGCTTGAAATGCACGCACATCAGTCAGTCATAACAGTGCAACGACACTTCAGGACGAAGTTCAACAAAGATCCACCAACTGCTAACTCCATTCGGCGATGGTATGCGCAGTTTAAAGCTTCTGGATGCCTCTGTAAGGGGAAATCAACGGGTCGGCCTGCAGTGAGCGAAGAAACGGTTGAACGCGTGCGGGCAAGTTTCACGCGTAGCCTGCGGAAGTCGACGAATAAAGCAAGCAGGGAGCTAAACGTACCACAGCCGACGGTTTGGAAAATCTTACGGAAAAGGCTAAAGCAGAAGCCTTACCGTTTACAATTGCTACAAGCCCTGACACCCGATGACCAAGTCAAACGCTTTGAATTTTCGGCGCGGTTGCAACAGCTCATTGAAGAGGATGCGTTCAGTGCGAAACTTGTTTTCAGTCATGAAGCAACATTTTTTCTTAATGGTGAAGTGAACAGACACAATGTGCGAATCTGGGCGGTAGAGAATTCTCACGCATTCGTGCAGCAAATTCGCAATTCACCAAAAGTTAACGTGTTTTGTGCTATCTCACGGTTTAAAGTTTACGGCCCCTTTTTCTTCTGCGAAAAAAACATTACAGGACACGTGTATCTGGACATGCTGGAAAATTGGCTCATGCCACAACTGGAGACCGACAGCGGCGACTTCGTCTTTCAACAGGATGGTGCTCCACCGCACTTCCATCATGATGTTCGGCATTTCTTAAACAGGAGATTGGAAAACCGACGGATCGGTCGTGGTGGAGATCATGATCAGCAATTCATGTCATGGCCTCCACGCTCTCCCGACTTAACCCCATGCGATTTCTTTCTGTGGGGTTATGTGAAAGATTCAGTGTTTAAACCTCCTCTACCAAGAAAAGTGCCAGAACTGCGAGCTCGCATCAACGATGCTTTCGAACTCATTGATGGGGACATGCTGCGCCGAGTGTGGGAGGAACTTGATTATCGGCTTGATGTCTGCCGAATCACTAAAGGTGCACATATCGAACATTTGTGAATGCCTAAAAAAACTTTGAGTTTTTGTATGTGTGTGCAAAGCATTGTGAAAATATCTCAAATAATAAAGTTATTGTAGAGCTGTGAAATCGCTTCAATCATTTGTAATAACCCTGTATAGTGTCGAAGCGCTAACTGTTTCGTACGAACAATCCCCCAGTATCATTGAAGTAAGTGCAACACTTCTTTTTGTAAAGCTTTGTGGATCAACACACGCGACAGTCCACTGTCATTCTGAACAAGTATCGCTCCTTGTTATAGCGAGGTTATGCCGACGTGCAAAGTATTGGCGCACTGCTGAGTTCTTTATGCTACACAGTGAGAGAGGCCAAGATGTCCGAATGTATTTTAGCAAAACGTTCAAATCTGGATCAGCTTCCGTGGCCTGTGCAATTTTCTTGTAGTTCAGAGGAAAGGATTGAACCAATTCAGAATGCTGAGCATCGATCGATGTGACAACAAGATGCAGCAGAAGCGTCAAAGTCTGTATCAGGGCCAAGCGGAAGACGTGAGACTGAGTCCGTATTACCACGTTGAGCTGTCGGACGATACACAATCTCGTACTGGTGTTGAGACAACAACAAAGCCATCGTTGCAATTTTTGGGCAGTTCGTACAGGAACCGGCTTCATCGGATGAAACAAGGACTGCAATGGCTTGTGATCCGTTACTAAGTTAACTTTTCTGCCACACACATAGTGGTGGAATTTGGTGACGACATATACAATAGCGAATGACTCTTTCTCTATTTGCAAATAGTTGCACTGAGCTTTGGTCAATACTTTTGACGTGAAAGCAATAGGCCTGTCTTTATCACCAATTCTGTGCGATAGCACTACACCGATTCCATAAGAGGAAGCATCGATCACTGAGCAATGGATCATTAACTTTTTGAAAAGCTTCTTGGCACTCATCTATCCAAACAAAGGGGACATTCTTGCGACGCAAGCGATGCAATGGAGCTGCGATTTGTGCAGAATTCAGTATGAACCGAATATAAAAGTTCATTTTCCCTAAAACTGACTGCAATTCTGTGACATTGCGAGTAACTGGCAGGTTTCGTACGAGGGTGTACACCTTGACTGTTTATGGCATGACCAAGATACTGGAACTCAGGTTTAAAAAAAAACCACATTTGTCCAGTGTACACTTTAGTCCTGCATCAGATAACGCACGAAACAAAGCACACAAATTTTCAATGTGTCCTTCAGGTGTACGATCTGCTACGATAATATCGTCCAAATAGCTTCAACAGTTCGGTACCTGAGCGGTCAGCTGTTCCAAATCCCGTTGGAAAATGGCGGGTGCGGAAGCACTGCCAAAAGGCAAACGTAAATATTCAAACAAACCGAAATGCGTGTTCACAACACACACGTTTTGAGATTCTTCATCTATCGGTATTTGGAGACTAGCGTCGAGCAAATCAATTTTTGAAAAGTAGTGAGTAGCGCCTAATCTGTCTGAGATCCCCTGGGTGTGGTAATGCATAAGTATCAATCACAGTTTGTGGGTTGACTGTAGACGTTAAGAAAGAGGCGAATGCGGCCTGAAGTTTTGGGGAGCGAAACCAGTGGACATGCCCATTGACTAGCTGGTATGGGCGCAATAGCTCCGCTATCTTGCAATTCTTTAAATTCAGCAGCGAATTTGTCCCGTAATGCAATGGGAACAGTTCGGGCCTGGCAAAATTTCGGTTGAGTATTGTCGTTCATAGTAATACGTGCAAGAAAATTATTAGCCTTGCTTAAACCTTCAGAAAAGAATTCAAAATGATTCAAATGGCTCTGAGCACTATGGGACTTAACATCTGCGGTCATCAGTCCCCTAGAACTTAGAACTACTTAAACCTAACTAACCGAAGGACATCACACACATTCATGCCCGAGGCAGGATTCGAACCTGCGACCGTAGCGGTCGCGCGGTTCCAGACTGAAGTGCCTAGAACCGCTGGGCCAACTCGCCCGGCGAAAAATTCAGGGAATTCCTTCGGCAAGCTAGCATTGAATGCAGTCAGTGACAACACATTATCCTGAATTTTAAAGACAAACAAATCAGACGAATCAAGGCCAAATATGTTCTCACAGTCACATGATTGTAGCATAGTGAAAGTCACAGTTCGCGTATGCTAGCGATACACGGCAGGCAAAATACATTTTCTGAGAACGGAAATGTCTTGTCCATTATGAGCCGTCAGGTGCGTGCTAGTTTTAGACGGGTGTGGGGAGACTAACAGTTCATACGTGTTACGATTCAGCAATGTAACATGGGAACCCGTGTCCAACTGAAATTTCACACGTTTTCCACTAATATGCAAATGAACAAAAAGTTTGTTGGACTGACATTGCATTGAAGAAACTGTTCGCTTGCTGGTTTTGCTAATGCTTGCAGCGGGCTTGGAATACACTGCATTGATTACACGGGCCCTGACTAGAATTATACGAGTGAGTAGAACTCTTACGTTTGTTACGTTGCAAACATAAGGATTGTACATGACCTGTATCCCACAATCGTAACACTGTGCTTGTCTGGATGGGCAGTCTATGCTGTGAGTAGCACCGAGGGCATAACTTAATTCCGCTCGCCTGTTTAGAGAACTTTTTATGCTACGAGGAGAACTGTGTACAAGGCATGGCACGTGTGAGCAGTCACTGCCTAATGGGCCGGTCGTAAGCAAGGGACGACTCAGCCTGACAAATGTAATGGCTGCTCATATTTATCGGCTGACACGGCACCTGCATTGTACTGATCTAGTATTTGCATTACGTGTTGGAATGATGGATCGGACTGTTTCGGAATCTGTTCTCTAAGTTTGACATCAGTTACATTGTACATGATCGCATCACACAACATAACATTGGAATATAAAGCACCATAAGCACATTTGAATTTGCATTTCCTCGTCATATCCTGCAAACTCGCGATAAGTTTGTTCTGGCCGTTTCTTGCAATGAAAGAATTGGTACCTAACTGCCACCACATTCACTTATTGTTGTTGTTGTTTTTTGGGGGAAGGAGACCAGACAGCGAGGTCATCGGTCTCATCGGATTAGGGAAGGAGGGGGAAGGAAGTCGGCCGTGCCCTTTTAAAGGAACCATCCCGGCATTTGCCTGGAGCGATTTAGGGAAATCACGGAAAACCTAAATCAGGATGGCCGGACGCGGGATTGAACCGTCGTCCTCCCGAATGCGAGTCCAGTGTCTGACCACTGCGCCACCTCGCTCGGTTTCACTTATTCGTCACAATAGTTAGTTAGCGAATCTACTATCTGATCACACGAAAGTTCACTTGGAGTGGCGTTAGGGAATAATTTCTGAATGAGGCGAAACACTGCGCTCCCTACCATTGACAAAACGTAATGTAGTTTCACAGTACCTGGTACGCTGTGAGCAATTACATGGGCTTCAAATTGTTGGGACCACTCGATCCATTCCTCTTGTTTTTCATTAAACTGGCGAAAAGGCTATAGTTGTTGTATTTTGCATTGTATTAGTTGCTTGAGTGGTGAGTAGCTACTGTTTCTCGTGGAGCAGCGTGGCGATTTTGCTGGGTCTGAAACTGAAACATCTGTGTTAGCTGCATTGCATCTAATGCTTGCAGCTGAGGCACTTGAGCACGGGGTGGGATAGGTGGGTTGTTCATTTTGGACTACGCAAATGCAATAAACAGACAAGGCAAACACTGTAAGAGATACTGTTAAAGCAAGTAAACACACCCCTGCAGAGAAAAGAGAATGTAGAATTAAGGCGCCAGCAAAACACAGTAAAAAATTCGTGGCAGCCAGGCACGGGGTTCTTCTTACTTGCCTATTCGTCAAAGATGGGTTGTCTGGGAAACCTGCTTTCTCGGATCGCTAGGCAAACACTTCAAATAAATCGTATTAATGAGTTTATTACAAAATGAACAGTGACAATACTTACCTTTGAGAATAACACAGAAGTGTCGCAAGCTAAGGGCGACCTGTAAAGTATGCAAGGTTCTTCACTATAGACAACGCTATGTAGTACAAGCGAAATGACTAGTCTTGAAGCTATTGTAGAACTGGGCCGCGACCAGTCGGGCGTGGCGCTAATGTCCTCTTCACATAGAGGCCGCTGCTGTTGCGTTGTCGTCCTGGAGAGGGGTCGGTCAGCGTGAAATTGGTTGACGTCTTCTTCACAGCCCTCTCTGCTCTCTCGTTCCCACTGGCGTGCCGGCGCTTGACTTTACTCCGTAACACAGTCGATTGACGCTGTCGATATGAACTTTCAATTGGGTGTATAGCTCGATGACAGATCGCACAGTGTCCTCGAAATCTCAGAGAATCGGCAGTGAAACTTGTTTCCTGGGTATTGGTAGCCACAACTCAGAACTCACAACGGGAACTTGGTAATGATTGAACGCCACCCAACACTAGTTGGGTCGATATTTTAAATGCCTGCCGTTGTGGCCGAGCTGTTCTAGGCGCTTCAGTCTGGAACCGCGCTGCTGCTACAGTCGCAGGTTAGAATCCCGCCTCGGGCATGGATGTGTGTGCTGTCCTTAGGCTAGTTAGGTTTAAGTAGTTCTAAGTCTAGGTGACTGATGATCTCAGATGTTAAGTTCCATAGAGCTCAGAGCCATTTGATCCTTTTTTTTTTATTTTAAACTAAAAATTAGCAGAGACAAAATTCCTCAGTCAGTTGAAATTATCGATGTATAGACCTACAGTTACGTGCATCAACTCGATGACTAATAGACTGTCGTCGAGTTGGCAGTTCTCGTAAAATGAGAGTGTGTACTTACTAGGGTGTTGATTCACCTTTTTTCGCACCCAATACAATGTCGCGATTCTGTGTTACATCGATTGGACAAGCCCTTGATAAGTTGAAAGAGATTGAAAACTCAAATTTTTGACCTGGTACACTATCTTTAGTTTTTCTTGAATGAAATATATGTAGTACAAGCGAAATGACTAGTCTTGAAGCTATTGTAGAGCTGGACCGCGACCAGTCGGGCGCGGCGCTAATGTCCTCTTTGCATAGACGTCGCTGCTGTCGCGTCTCCTACTGAATCCTATGTGTGCAACAAGGTGAGAGTGCAGAACACATAGTTCGAAAGTGCTGATGATGATTTAACGCCATCCAACAGACCTTAGGTCCACTTGTAAAAGTAAAATTAATAGCGTAACACTGCATTGGTCTGCATGACACACGAAACTGTAGTAATCCCTCCTGTAAACAGAAAGCGATCTATTCGTTAGGACCTTTTAAGCGATTCCTCACATAAATTATAAGTGATTTGCGTTTTACATACATCCAACATATCCAACAGCTTTCTTAAGGTACAGCCTTCTGGGGTTTATAATCAGGTCGGTGTGTGAGCTGTTAAGCTCAGTGTCATCATAAAGAAGATTAACATAGATAAATTACAGTTGTTTCAAAGAAAATGCCTTTTTGCATGCTGAACATCGGAATTTTTTTTAATTTATGCACTCAGACGCGTTTCGCCTTTTTTACAAGGCATCTTCAATGGGTGTCAGGTAACTTCTAATTCACTGCGTCTAAGCAAACTGCTTTTTCTCATCTGGCAGCCAGGTGGACATCTTACAGTTCACTGTTTACGTTACACATCACTGTAACTGCCATCTTTTTAACAATCTCTATATTAAAAAGATGGCAGTCACGGTGATGTGTAACATAAACAGTGAACTGAAAGTGAACTGTAAGATGTCCAACTGGTTGCCAGATGAGAAAAAGCAGTTTGCTTGGATCCAGTGAGTTAGAAGTTACCTGACACCCACTGAAGATGCCTTGTAAAAAAGGCGAAACGCGTCTGGGTGCATAAATAAAAATAAAAATAAAAATTTCGATGTGCAGCATGCAAAAAAGGCATTTTATTTGAAACAACTGCAATTTATTTACAGCTGCTGCGAAAATGGCCACTACAAGAAACGTGTGAACATAGATACTTTATGGATAGAGCTCGTGAGAGTAGATCTGTAGTACTGTCTTGCTTGGCGCAGCAGAAGTGCTGGTGATTTTGGTCACTCACTATATCTAAGATCAATGTTTGATGACAAGTGTCGTAGGTTTACGATCGAAGCTAGATGGCAGTACAGTACGTCTATCCCGAAGTGTTACAAAAGATGTGCAATGAGTTCATTGTCGGACACATACATTGCACATTTCCAAAGCATTTGTAAATCATTTCTGATGATTGCGAGTGTGATTCCTTTAACAACATGCTTGTGTTGTAATTGTTTTGCTGGCCCGTGTTGCAAAGTATTCCAGATGTGACAGGGAAGATTCTTTTAGAAGTTTGATACAGCGTTTCACATTAGGGCATTTCTTGCAGTTCGTCTGTATGTAACTGCATAATCCTACAGCCAACAGTACACAATTTATGTAGCAGAAGTATCATGATTGTATGTATTAGACTACCGTCATACTATATACTCTGTCAAACGAGTTCTACCCTCCCGCGAAAGACGCTCATCCTGCTGGAAGACAGTACACAAGTTGTTATGCTGGACTGTGAATGTCCCGTATCTCAATATACGTAAACGACAGACAGACGTTCCAAGAGTTTCGAAATCATTTGGGATGAACACTGTTGTTAGTCGCATTTGTCGGCAGTAGCACTATTGAGTCTTATGTTACAGTGAATCATAATGATATTCATGCTGGAAAGTACGTTATGAGAGTTCTAAAAGAGGCGTGGTCGGTCTGGAGAAGTTGGTAGAGTACCAGTGGATTTGTAGTAGTACAATCATTCCATAGATTCAACCAGTAGATCCAAATGCAAATTAGATGAAGCAGATTCACATTATAGGTGCAAATAGGCGCTCAATTAGCTGTAATAGTAGATTCTTGACCATAGATTCTGAACTAGCCCTACTACAGTGATCACACACTGTGTTATTTTTTAACTGATACTGATTTTCGTTGTGGGTATGCCTTGGTGTGATGGAAATTTGATGTAGATGATGGTGGTATGTTAAACTCCAAAAATCGTTCCTACAAACAGAAAGTGATCCAACGTCCATCCTAGCACTGCATTCTTAAGCGTTTCCTCACATAAATTGTGTTTTACCTTATGCATAGGACATCGAACATTTCTGACCAGCATTCATGCCCAGAGTCGAGGCTTACTATATTGTTTCCAGACACGCTCCATAACAGATTGGAGCGGGACGCAGAGAATTGTTTCCGTAGACTGAGTTTCGACTATCTTCATTGTCTACACTACTAGCATCGCACAGCGCACTAATGAATGTGCTGTTAGTCCCTGCAACGTTAAATTGTTATGGGATTGTCATAAGATCGAGAGTTCAATGTGGTGCTACTTTTTGAAAATCCATGATCTGCTGACACTGAAGTAGTGTTGTTAGGTTATGATTGATGTTCTGTACTATTTCACATACAACAGCAAGGGAGGTGGGCTACGTACTATTTCACATACAACAGCAAGGGAGGTGGGCTACAGAGTAATACAGCAGCTGTCGTCATAGGGAAGCTGGACAGGAACAGAAATGATTAGAGAGCACATAAATACAGTAAACAGAGCATTTATAACTTATAACTTTCTCTGACTGTTGCAGAGAAACAACAGAAACAAACAGCAGTAAATTCCAGCTATTACAAGAAGCTAACTGATGAGTGTCGTGCAGTTTGACGCTCGCACTGCTAATGCACTGGCGAACTGACGAAGACTGACTATTATCGAAGACTGGGACTGGGATTGTAGTTACTACATGCCATTCTGTATCGTGGTGATAAAGTACAGACATAGTCAGAGACGCTGAAGGCGTGGCTCATCGGGCGTGCATCTTTGGATCCACTGCGTCCCCCCTACACGTTCAGTCTTGGTGTCTGTCAGAACTGTGCATTTCCGTTGCCAAATGTGAGACGCCAATGGCAGTAATATCGATCTGTGATATCACAACTGATATCAGATATATCAGTGTTCAACTCTCAAACACTGATAGTGTTGCTGGATTACCATACAATGTGTGTAAGAACCACCCATCAACAGTGACAATGCACATTCATGTTCTGAAAGAACTAGAACACCTTGAACAACTATAGATAGGTCGTTCACATTCACAGGACATGTACATTAGTATGTTCTGCAGAATTGATTAGCATTTCAGTCACCTCAGTTTAGCATGTGTCCGGTTGCATTGTAGGCACAGGGTCCGCCATGCGCCCTGATAACTTGCTCCATACGTGATGGCATCAACATGTATAGGCGCGAATGGCGTTCTGTGATATAGCTATCCATGCTTCTAAAGTTCATCTGTGGTTGTTGGCACTGGGTCACAGAACTGCACCTGTCGTTTCACCATATCCCACACATTTTGGTTTGGGGAAAAGTCTGGTGATCTGGCGGGGCAGGACAAAAGGTTGACATCCTGTGACACGAAGATGGCATATCTTCATGCAGCAACATCTGGTCATGCACTATCTTGCTGAAAAATGGCGCCTGTGATGATGTGCAGAGAGGGTATGGCTGTGGGTCGCAGGATGTCATTCATGTTGGTAACACTGATCACAGTACCCTGGACACGCAACAGCTGTGATTTGTGGTTGTACCTTACAGCACCCCACACCATAAGGTCTTGAGATGGCGCTGTATGTCTCGTGCAAATGCAATCACTGTCATGCCACTCCTCCTGTCTGCGGCGAACCGAAATTCGGCAACCATTTTCAAACAAACAGAACTGGACTCGTCCGAAAACACCATCTGAAGCCATTCCTCTCAGCAGTGACGTTGTTCCGTACACCATTGGCATCTAGCATGCTTCTGCACATTCGTCAAAGGTAGGCAGAGAAGTGGATGACGTGCATGTAACCCATGCCATAACAAACAGCGACGGACTGTTACCCCTGATAGCGTACGATGTGTTTCACTGTTCCACAGTTGTGTCAGAGCCGAGGAAGAAGCAGATCTGTCGTTCAGTGCCTTTCGGATGAGGTGTCGATCTTCTTAGGGGTATGGTCTGGGTGGTGCCACCTTACTCATCTCGTCGTCTTCTACGGCCTCTCGTGAACGATTCTGCACACACTCGTTGCACTGCTAAAACACTTCGTCCCAGACGAGCAGCAATTTCCCGAATGGATTTATCACATTCTCTCAAACCAATAATGCGCTCTCTTTAAGATTCATCGATTTGATGATACGGTTTACTCATATGTCTGCGAGGCATCCTGCACATTTGTTCAAGTCATACTGATCCATTACCTTCGGTTTATAGAGGCAACAAGAGCCGCAGACACTTTTTACCAGTAGATGACGTTGTGCAGTGATATCGATGTTGCCCTTGAGCCCGCGGGCCAACAGGGTTCAAAGGCTAATTATTTCTGCAGAACATACTAATGTACACGTCTTGCGAGTATGAACGTATTAACTCTAGTTGTTCGAAGTGTTCTCCTTTCTCTGAACATGTGTGTACATCAACAACGAGACTACCACACATTGCACCGGTTTTCAGAGAACTGACGCATTTCAGCAAAACCATCCAGCATCTGATATCATTACGTGTACAGATTTATGGAACTGTCTGGTCAGGTCTTATAGGGCTGACCCATGGGAACACTTTGCTATGAATTTCTAGCATGTTAGTCACATGTGACATTCCAACGCAATAAATCACTTAGACGAAGCATGTTATTTCCGGTCTGCATCCTCCTGTACCATTACCCTGGAAGTAGCAATCATCATGGATGGATATGCCTAAACCAGAAGTACATTCTGTTATGTATGAGGCGGAACTATGGGCCTCCTGGAAAAAGAGTGACCCAGCTCAGTCATGCAATTTGATTCTTAGTCTGATCACGAGGTGTGGCCATTAATTGCACACGTTGATCACGTAGGCTGACGTGTGGATCAATGAACTATACTTGACGGGATGTATATGGAACATCTTAGGTGATTAGAAAGTTAGTAGACAAGAACACAATCAAATAATTAGCTTTAATTCAGCATCAGCGGTGAATGTCGATCTTGACTTTCTGCAATAATATTTACAAGTGCAGTTATAGACTGAACTGCGGATACTTCTTTACAATTCTGATCGCTTCACACATATAGATCAATTACCAATGCATAAACTGTATGTGGCGCCTGGCTAGGTCGTAGCTACTGACTTAGCTGAAGGCTATGCTAACTAGCGTCTCTGCAAATGAGATCTCTGAAGCTATAACAAGTGAACCATTCCTATTAAAGTCGGCTGTAGAACTGGGCAGTGCGCTAGCTCGTCTCGTAAGACCAGCTGTGTGGCGGCGCTCGGTCTGCTAGCGTCGACAGTGGCGACTTGCGGGTCCGATGTGTACTGACGGACCGCGGCCGATTTGAAGCCTACAACCTAGCAAGTGGTGCCTTGCGGCGACACCACACATTCCATCAGCTATTTATATCTGACCTGCTCCCCCCCCCCCCCATTCAATTTCAAGTCTACAAACACGTTATCGACTCACCTGCAATACAACAGAGTCAACCATTTAGCAGAATAACAGTATTTCTGTGACATCATCCTGTGGGCACTAAGCTATTTGTTCCTGCATTTAGAATTAAAGATGGTGATCCAAGACGACGATACATAACATCATCAATAACGTCAGAATCCAATATAGCGATCCATAACGTCATTAGTCCCCCCCCCCCCCCCCCCATGAACCATGGACCTTGCCGTTGGTGGGGAGGCTTGCGTGCCTCAGCGATACAGGTAGCCGTACCGTAGGTACAACCACAACGGAGGGGTATCTGTTGAGAGGCCAGACAAACGTGTGGTTCCTGAAGAGGGGCAGCAGCCTTTTCAGTAGTTGCAAGGGCAACAGTCTGGATGATTGACTGATCTGGCCTTGTAACAATAACCAAAACGGCCTTGCTGTGCTGGTACTGCGAACGGCTGAAAGCAAGGGGAAACTACAGCCGTAATTTTTCCCGAGGGCATGCAGCTTTACTGTATGATTAAATGATGATGGCGTCCTCTTGGGTAAAATATTCCGGAGGTAAAATAGTCCCCCATTCGGATCTCCGGGCGGGGACTACTCAAGAGGATGTCATTATCAGGAGAAAGAAAACTGGCGTTCTACGGATCGGAGCGTGGAATGTCAGATCCCTTAATCGGGCAGGTAGGTTAGAAAATTTAAAAAGGGAAATGGATAGGTTAAAGTTAGATATAGTGGGAATTAGTGAAGTTCGGTGGCAGGAGGAACAAGACTTCTGGTCAGGTGACTACAGGGTTATAAACACAAAGTCAAATAGGGGTAATGCAGGAGTAGGTTTAATAATGAATAGGAAAATAGGAATGCGGGTAAGCTACTACAAACAGCATAGTGAACGCATTATTGTGGCCAAGATAGATACGAAGCCCACACCTACTACAGTAGTACAGGTTTATATGCCAACTAGCTCTGCAGATGATGAAGAAATTGAAGAAATGTATGATGAAATAAAAGAAATTATTCAGATAGTGAAGGGAGACGAAAATTTAATAGTCATGGGTGACTGGAATTCGAGTGTAGGAAAAGGGAGAGAAGGAAACGTAGTAGGTGAATATGGATTGGGGCTAAGAAATGAAAGAGGAAGCCGCCTGGTAGAATTTTGCACAGAGCACAACTTAATCATAGCTAACACTTGGTTTAAGAATCATGATAGAAGGTTGTATACATGGAAGAACCCTGGAGATACTAAAAGGTATCAGATAGATTATATAATGGTAAGACAGAGATTTAGGAACCAAGTTTTAAATTGTAAGACATTTCCAGGGGCAGATGTGGACTCTGACCACAATCTATTGGTTATGACCTGTAGATTAAAACTGAAGAAACTACAAAAAGGTGGGAATTTAAGGAGATGGGACCTGGATAAACTGAAAGAACCAGAGGTTGTAGCGAGTTTCAGGGAGAGCATAAGGGAACAATTGACAGGAATGGGGGAAAGAAATACAGTAGAAGAAGAATGGGTAGCTTTGAGGGATGAAGTAGTGAAGGCAGCAGAGGATCAAGTAGGTAAAAAGAAGAGGGCTAGTAGAAATCCTTGGGTAACAGAAGAAATATTGAATTTAATTGATGAAAGGAGAAAATATAAAACTGCAGTAAGTGAAGCAGGCAAAAAGGAATACAAACGTCTCAAAAATGAGATTGACAGGAAGTGCAAAATGGCTAAGCAGGCATGGCTAGAGGACAAATGTAAGGATGTAGAGGCTTATCTCACTAGGGGTAAGATAGATACTGCCTACAGGAAAATTAAAGAGACCTTTGGAGATAAGAGAACCACTTGTATGAACATCAAGAGCTCAGATGGAAACCCAGTTCTAAGCAAAGAAGGGAAAGCAGAAAGGTGGAAGGAGTATATAGAGGGTCTATACAAGGGCGATGCACTTGAGGACAATATTATGGAAATGGAAGAGGATGTAGATGAAGATGAAATGGGAGATACGATACTGCGTGAAGAGTTTGACAGAGCACTGAAAGACCTGAGTCGAAACAAGGCCCCCGGAGTAGACAACATTCCATTGGAACTACTGGCGGCTTTGGGAGAGCCAGTCCCGACAAAACTCTACCATCTGGTGAGCAAGATGTATGAAACAAGCGAAATAACCTCAGACTTCAAGAAGAATATGATAATTCCAATCCCAAAGAAAGCAGGTGTGGACAGATGTGAAAATTACCGAACAATCAGTTTAATAAGCCACAGCTGCAAAATACTAACACGAATTCTTTACAGACGAATGGAAAAACTAGTAGAAGCCGACCTCGGGGAAGATCAGTTTGGACTCCGTAGAAATACTGGAACACGTGAGGCAATACTGACCTTACGACTTATCTTAGAAGAAAGATTAAGGAAAGGCAAACCTACGTTTCTAGCATTTGTAGACTTAGAGAAAGCTTTTGACAATGCTGACTGGAATACTCTCTTTCAAATTCTAAAGGTGGCAGGGGTAAAATACAGGGAGCGAAAGGCTATTTACAATTTGTATAGAAACCAGGTGGCAGTTATAAGAGTCGAGGGACATGAAAGGGAAGCAGTGGTTGGGAAGGGAGTAAGACAGGGTTGTAGCCTCTCCCCGATGTTATTCAATCTGTATATTGAACAAGCAGTGAAGGAGACAAAAGAAAAGTTCGGAGTAGGTATTAAAATCCATGGAGAAGAAATAATAATTTTGAGGTTCGCCGATGACATTGTAATTCTGTCAGAGACAGCAAAGGACGTGGAAGAGCAGTTGAACAGATTGGATGGTGTCTTGAAGAGAGGATATAAGATGAACATCAACAAAAGCAAAACGAGGATAATGGAATGTAGTCGAATTAAGTCGGGTGATGTTGAGGGTATTAGATTAGGAAATGAGACACTTAAAGTAGTAAAGGAGTTTTGCTATTTGGGGAGCAAAATAACTGATGATGGTCGAAGTAGAGAGGATATAAAATGTAGACTGGCAATGGCAAGGAAAGCGTTTCTGAAGAAGAGAAATTTGTTAACATCGAGTATAGATTTAAGTGTCAGGAAGTCGTTTCTGAAAGTATTTGTATGGAGTGTAGCCATGTATGGAAGTGAAACATGGACGGTAAATAGTTTGGACAAGAAGAGAATAGAATCTTTCGAAATGTGGTGCTACAGAAGAATGCTGAAGATTAGATGGGTAGATCACATAAGTAATGAGGAAGTATTGAATAGGATTGGGGAGAAGAGAAGTTTGTGGCACAACTTGACCAGAAGAAGGGATCGGTTGGTAGGACATGTTCTGAGGCATCAAGGGATCACCAATTTAGTATTGGAGGGCAGCGTGGAGGGTAAAAATCGTAGGGGGAGACCAAGAGATGAATACACTAAGCAGATTCAGAGGGATGTAGGTTGCAGTAGGTACTGGGAGATGAAGAAGCTTGCACAGGATAGAGTAGCATGGAGAGCTGCATCAAACCAGTCTCAGGACTGAAGACCACAACAACAACAACAACGTCATTAGTGACGTCAGAATCCGAGATGACTGACCTAGGGGTATGGGCACACTCCAAATTAGTTTTTCCCGCTTCTGGGGTGCTATAGTTGTGAAACCCCATCACTCATCCTCAGCATTTAGGCATACAAGCCATCAAGTGGATCCATGACTTATGTTCTATACACCATAGTGAAACATTGATCATCGTCATGAAGCGTCATCAGAGATCTTCCACATTCAAACTGACACACACAGATGGATGTAAGTACTAACCAATTAATCTCTCTTTCAGTCTCTATTATTATTATTATTATTATTATTATTATTATTATTATTATTATTTTATTTGTGTGTTTTTCATGGCCGTCTTTATTTCTCCCACAGTGCAGCAGCTCTCCTATGTAGACGATGCTGTGTGTGACACATTTGAGCAGCAGTATAAACCAAGCCAACACACAGACAGGCTTCCTATGCTGCCCCCAACACTTTGGGGTGGAAATCAAGTCAGCGTGCAGAACTATATCTATCACCTGCACCACTAAATCAGCGTGCAGAATAGCTATGTGATGCAGCCGTCTGCCATCTATAAACTCCGCTTGTGTGGAATTTCTGTTTTGGAAATAATACTAGCAGATTTAAATGTAGCACTTCCGAGTGAATGTACTGCGCTACCACGTATCTTAGATTACAAACCGGTGACACTTGTCATCAGATTTTGATCTTAGAAACGGCACGTTTCCATCTCAATGTTTTTACTGTCGTAAGCAAGACAATACCACAAATCTACTCTCATAAGGTCTATCCATAAAGTACATATATTCGTGAATCTCACAATGACACTGAGCTCAGTGGCTCACAGCTCCATCTGATATTAAACACCCGAAGACAGTACCACAAGAAATTCGCTACGTATGTGAGGAATCGCTTAAAATAGCCTGACTATAAGAGCGCTTTCTGTTTGCAAGTGGGATGACTGGAGTTTTTAGGTGTCCTACAGACTAATTCAGTCGTTCTCTACATATTTTACTGTAAAGTATGGATCTAAGGAAGCGCTGTCGGGCTGGGCTAGCACTTGGATGGGTGACCATCCGGTCTGCAGATCGCTGTTGGCAAGTGGGGTGCACTCAGCCCTTGTGAGGCAAACTGAGGAGCTACTTGACTGAGAAGTAGCGGCTCCGGTCTCGGAAACTGACATACGGCCGGGAGAGCGGTGTGCTGACCACATGCGCCTCCATATCCGCATCCAGTGACGCCTATGGGCTGAGGATCACACGGCGGCCGGTCGGTGCCGTTGGACCTTCATGGCCTGTTCGGGAGAAGTTTAGTTTAGTTTTATGGATCTAACGACTGTTGGATGGTGTTAAATCATCTTCAGCACTTTCGCATTATGCGTTCTGCACTCTCACTATATGAGATGAGCACACGTCGGATACAGTAGCAAGCGTTTTCATCTACAGGGTGTTTCAAAAATGACCGGTATATTTGAAACGGCAATAAAAACTAAACGAGCAGCGATAGAAATACACCGTTTGTTGCAATATGCTTGGGACAACAGTACATTTTCAGGCGGACAAACTTTCGAAATTACAGTAGTTACAATTTTCAACAACAGATGGCGCTGCAAGTGATGTGAAAGATATAGAAGACAACGCAGTCTGTGGGTGCGCCATTCTGTACGTCGTCTTTCTGCTGTAAGCGTGTGCTGTTCACAACGTGCAAGTGTGCTGTAGACAACATGGTTTATTCCTTAGAACAGAGGATTTTTCTGGTGTTGGAATTCCACCGCCTAGAACACAGTGTTGTTGCAACAAGACGAAATTTCCAACGGAGGTTTAATGTAACCAAAGGACCGAAAAGCGATACAATAAAGGATCTGATTGAAAAATTTCAACGGACTGGGAATGTGACGGATGAACGTGCTGAAATGGTAGGGCGACCGCGTACGGCAACCACAGAGGGCAACGCGCAGCTAGTGCAGCAGGTGATCCAACAGCGGCCTCGGGTTTCCGTTCACCGTGTTGCAGCTGCGGTCCAAATGACGCCAACGTCCACTATCGTCTCATGCGCCAGAGTTTACACCTCTATCCATACAAAATTCAAACGCGGCAACCCCTCAGCGCCGCTACCATTGCTGCACGAGAGACATTCGCTAACGATACAGTGCACAGGATTGATGACGGCGATATGCGTGTGGGCAGCATTTCGTTTACTGACGAAGCTTATTTTTACCTGGACGGCTTCGTCAATAAACAGAACTGGCGCATATGGGGAACCGAAAAGCCCCATGTTGCAGTCCCATCGTCCCTGCATCCTCAAAAAGTACTGGTCTGGGCCGCCATTTCTTCCAAAGGAATCATTGGCCCATTTTTCAGATCCGAAACGATTACTGCATCACGCTATCTGGACATTCTTCGTGAATTTGTGGCGGTACAAACTGCCTTAGACGACACTGCGAACACCTCGTGGTTTATGCAAGATGGTGCCCGGCCACATCGCACGGCCGACGTCTTTAATTTCCTGAATGAATATTTCGATGATCGTGTGATTGCTTTGGGCTATCCGAAACATACAGGAGGCGGCGTGGATTGGCCTCCCTATTCGCCAGACATGAACCCCTGTGACTTCTTTCTGTGGGGACACTTGAAAGACCAGGTGTACCGCCAGAATCCAGAAACAATTGAACAGCTGAAGCAGTACATCTCATCTGCATGTGAAGCCATTCCGGCAGACACGTTGTCAAAGGTTTCGGGTAATTTCATTCAGAGACTACGCCATATTATTGCTACGCATGGTGGATATGTGGAAAATATCGTACTATAGAGTTTCCCAGACCGCAGCGCCATCTGTTGTTGAAAATTGTAACTACTGTAATTTCGAAAGTTTGTCTGCCTGAAAATGTACTGTTGTCCCAAGCATATTGCAACAAACGGTGTATTTCTATCGCTGCTCGTTTAGTTTTTATTGCCGTTTCAAATATACCGGTCATTTTTGAAACACCCTGTATATATGTCTCACCGGTTCAAAAATTACAGATTTCAATCCCTTTCAAACAGTGTAAAGTTGACCAATTCACGTAACGCAGAATCGCGACACTGTACTGAATGCGAAGAAAAATGAGCCAACACGCTAGTAAGTAGGCATTCCCGTTTTTCAAAAACTGTCACGGAGTGGATGCACACAGCTGAAAGTCTATATTGCTAACGCCAGTCGGCTGCCCAACTCTGAAACACGTGTTATCCTCTTTCTGGAGACAACATGCATCCAATAAACAGTGATTTCATGGAACTCAGCTCTCTTTGATCGTCCACGAGACCCAGAAGGCGATAGGTACTCTGCCCTTGACGTCTAGTAAGTGTTCAATACAATCCCGAGATGTCTACTCATGAGAAAAATACGGAATATCACACGGGATTTATGATTGCATTTAAGAGTTCCTAGCAAATCACATGTTGTCCTTAGCAGAGGGAAAACTCAAGCTGTTCGTTCACGAGCCTTTATCATGTAAGGTATATGTGTCAGTGTTGATACTGTGTGCGATACGGTTCCGCTTTGTCGTCGCTTATGAATATAATACGGTATATCAAACTAGATTTTGTGTTTGGATGTTGTTGTTTACATAGAGGGAGTTTCGCGCTTGCAACGTAGTTACAGGCATACCTTTACAGAGTATTACCACGGCCTCTAACATCGGAACTGCCTACTGCAGTGTGCACGATGCTGTCGACTCCTGTCTCAGTGCTCCATCTGGAAGTTCATCGACATAGTCAGCCGCTGTGCGGTTTTCAAAATTGAGACTTGATTAAGACCTCAGGAACGCCTGTGTGTAAGTGACTGCTGAGTTATCTCCTCTTCTGGATTGTAAGCACTGAAGCCAGTCGCAGTGGTAGCATGCGAATCGTAACGATCGCGAACTGGAATAGGACATCATACAGTTTTAAAGTGCGAAATAATGTACATACCCGAGTCAACGTATCCAACCCTTATCCAACAACAGGAGACTGTTATACAGTCGCTTGCATATCGAACTGATTCGCAATAGGAAGAAGAAAGCGGATTGGGATTTGGAGTTTGAAACACTCCCGATTGGTTTGGATATTATTAATCACCGAGTAGCAACCTAATTAATGAGTTAGACTGACCGCGTTCTAAGCACAAGGGGCTGATCAGCTACTACTGCTGCGGGAGTTGTTTCTTATCAGTGTTTCGGCTGCTGAATAATGAATTAACAGAATCAATGAAGTTCTATTGCAATAATAATCATTACGGTGTTCCACTGTAATTAAGGGTTACATTCTTTATTTTACATAAATGTGAGGCAGTTACTCCCTTGGCCCTAGAATTTAATTGTGGTTATACCGATCACATGTCGCTCTTTGATATCTTCACACGCTATTGCATTAATTAGCACAATAATGAGCACAAACACACAAAAGTCCTCACTGCAATCGAATTGTAGGTGGCCGGCGCAGTTGACGCGAAACGCGTAATCACGGTACGATGTAGATACTTAATAAAAACGTTTCAAAATAGAACTCTTTTATCATGGTTAGTAAATGCCGAGGGTCAACCCAAGGCATTGAAACGTCTCTGTGAAGTCGTTTCATAAGACGCTTGTCGAATTCGGTACAGCTTATTCACTTTACTACCTGATTTTAGCTCAATTCATGAACTCTTCCAGAAAGACTGAGCATTCAGATAAGGCCTATTGAATATCATATGTGTGTTTTAATGTGGGGTTTCGGTTTTGTTTTGTGGGAAACGCTGAGTTGGTCATCATCTGCTGGGAGCAGACGATGTTGCTTCTCGTTCGAAGGAGAGCACAGGATGACCAACTTAGGTTTTCAATACCTGAACAGAGAGGTTTACCCATCTTAGTCGAAGGCTGTTTTTGTGTGTGAGGTTGGTGACTGAGGGCTACCCCTCTGGTAGCTTCCGCTGCACGGGGAGCTAGGTAATCTCGAAAGAGAAAGGGGCACTCTTCGGTGAACTCTTGGTGAGTACGGATCGTAGCTCTTAAGGGGGGCCATCGCGGGATTAGCCGAGCGGTCTGGGGCGCTGCAGTCGTGGACTGTGCGGCTGGTCCCGGCGGAGGTTCGAGTCCTCCCTCGGGCATGGGTGTGTGTGTGTGTGTGTGTGTCTGTTGTGGATTGGCAAGAGAGCCAACCCTGTATGAGAGAAAGCCGAAAGGCACGCGTTGTAACTCACGCAGGCTGGCGTGAGGTCTGGAACAGGTCAAGGAAATTAGACTAGCAAAAAAGGACGTAGCTGTGGAATACTTAACTTTAATCCATAAATGGTGAACATCGCTCTCGACGGTACATGTTTTACAGCATCAATAGTAACTGGTAATGGCGCCATGCTAGGTCGTAGCAAATGACGTAGCTGAAGGCTATGCTAACTATCGTCTCGGCAAATGAGAGCGTATTTTGTCAGAGAACCATCGCCAGCAAAGTCGGCTGTACAACTCGGGCGAGTGCTAGGAAGTCTCTCTAGACCTGCCGTGTGGCGGCGCTCGGTCTGCCATCACTGATAGTGGCGACACGCGGGTCCGACGTATACTAACGGACCGCGGCCGATTTAAAGGCTACCACCTAGCAAGTGTGGTGTCTGGTGGTGACACCACAGTGTCCTTAGGATAATTTAGGTTAAGTAATGTGGAAGCTTAGGGACTGATGACCTTAGCAGTAGAGTCCCATAAGATTTCACACACATTTGAACACTTTTTTTCTTAAGGGGGGGTTTCAGGTGATAGGAAGCAGGTTGAGTTAGGACTTCGTTATGTTTAACTGTTGAAATACTTAAGAACTTCAGCTTAACTGAAGCGTGCGAAGTGAGTTATTTTTCCGAATGTGCCATAATTAAATATCTTTAAATAGGCGAGTTTTGGGTGTTTGAGTTAAAAGTGTGGAAGTTACTTTGTTCATTTTGAACAACGATGAAGTAGAATTTCAAATGGTAAATCTGATTGGGAAAAGCTGGTTAGGATCACATCAACCGTACGAGAGTGTAATAGTGTATCGAAGCGAGTATGATTTTTAATGATTTTAATCTTATATTTTGTGGAAGTTGCTTTTGTCTTTGTGTGTCGATTTTGTGCCACGTGTTTGGTAATCAATGACCCTTGTGGTCCACCACGGCACCGCAGTAGGCTTTATTTTAACAGTTTGCTTGTTTAATGAGCTACAATTTCTGCAAGAATATCTGTTCTTTCGTGCGCTTTCTACAAAGCGGCACAACAGTTTGATTCGGAATGCACCCCGTGCTCTAGTTCGCCCGTTGCAGACGGGTAAGCAGCAGACGCAGTTAGTATGTTGAATAATTATCGCACAACCTCTTGCATTGGTTAAACCTCTGTCCACAAATAGTGCATGCGTAGAATCGTAATGCAAATCTCACTGAGATATTTATATGGTATGAATGCAAAGGAGATGATAGTATAATTATCTCCCACCCCAGTTTTCTGTATTTCTTCTTGCTGTAGTTAAATTGTGCTCTGTTACATTCTCACGTAATTCTTACTTAAATATTTCTAGTCAGGGACCAGTTATGTGTAGTTAGGACGTGCAACCAAATACTTAGATACAATAAATAATCTACGTGAAAGATAAATTCTGTGGTGTTGATCTCACCCACTTACTCCGATTTCCAATCCTGAATTAATCAAGTTGCTTCGTGCACGACGTGGAGTGCTATTTATCTGCCTACTTAAAGAAATTTGCATACTTGTAATTAAATTATTAAAGTAATTAAACTAATAATTTCCCAGCTCCGTTTTATCATTATTTAGAAAATAAACAATTTTTTCAGCCTTCACTTGCAAGGTAATTTTTACTCGTTTACCTAGGTTTCGATTCCAGTAATGGAATCTTCTTCAGAACCTATGAATTAAACCACATACGGACATATATTACACACTGAAATGCATCATCAGGCTTATGATTGAATAATAAGGAAATCGTGATACTTACAAAAAATTAAATTATTTTGAGAGCCAAACACTGGCCATGTCACAGATTAAAAATTAAAACAATAAAGACGCATAATCATAAGCTTATGTCTGTCAAGATTAAAACCATTAAGGCGAACGTAGACGGAGCTACGCCGGCCAGAAATAAGGACCACACGTGAGCGGCACGGAAAACTAGGCGTCGCGAGCAGTTCCGCGGCGAGGCTCGGCAGCGGCCAAGCGCAGGCGCAGGCGCGAGAGACAAATTGTCTCAAAATTACTTAGAGCAAATATACATATAAACAAGATGTGACTGGAAGCCGTCCTACAAATGGACAAACCAATCTATTGGTATGGCAACATTAAACAATTTACCTGAGAACAAATTACAAAGCCAAAGTATAATTTTTTTTTTTTACATTTAAATATTATAGTAAGAGGGCGAAGGCGGGACGCCTAGTTTTCCGCGCCGCTCACATGTGGTCCTTATTTCTGGCCGGCGTAGCTCCGTCTACGTTCGCCTTAATGGTTTTAATCTTGACAGACATAATCTTGTGATTATGCGTCTTTATTGTTTTAATTTTTAATCTGTGACATGGCCAGTGTTTGGCTCTCAAAATAATTTAATTTTTTGTAAGTATCACGATTTCTTTATTATTCAATCATAAGACTGATGATGCATTTCAGTGTGTAATGTATGTCCGTATGTGGTTTAATTCATAGGTTCTGAAGAAGATTCCATTACTGGAATCGAAACCTAGGTAAACGAGTAAAAATTACCTTGCAACTGAAGGCTGAAAAAATTGTTTATTTTCTATACATATACGGTTGCTGACGTGCTGCATGATGTTAAAGATTTTTTATCATTATTTGTGTGAGAGAAGCAGCTAGAAATGCGAGATAACGTATATGGCTCGATGAGAAACGTCGTAAACATAGTAATACGTTACAGCATCGAGGACACACTCAGTGGACAACACGTATTACGGTTGTTGGCCTTCCGCCATTACGCCACGCCCTGTTCACTTAGATCTCTTTCAGCAGCTTGTTCTACAGCACACTGCCTGCACTCCCCTGACCAACAACTGCTGTAACACTCTGGCGCTCTTTGTGCTCGACTATCGTCTTCTGGCCTGCCTCAAGCTCTGTGAGGCACAACTACATTCATATTTTACGAGGTGCATTCAAGTTCTAAGGCCTCCGATTTTTTTTCTCCGGACTGGAAAGAGATAGAAACATGTGCATTGTTTTAAAATAAGGCCGCGTTCATTGTCAATACGTCCCAGAGATGGCAGCACCGTACGGCAGATGGAATTTTACCGCCAGCGGCGAGAATGAGAACTGTTTTAAATACTTAAAATGGCGACGTTTTCCTTACTTGAACAGCGTGCAATCATTCGTTTTCTGAATTTGCGTGGTGTGAAACCAATTGAAGGAGACATGTGGTGATGGAGTTATGGATGTGTCGAAAGTGCGTTCGTGGGTGTGACAGTTTAATGAAGGCAGAACATCGTGTGACAACAAACCCATACAACCTCGGACTCGCACAAGCCGGTCTGACGACATGATCGAGAAAGTGGAGAGAATTGTTTTGGGGGATCGCCGAATGACTGTTGAACAGATCGCCTCCAGAGTTGGCATTTCTGTGGGTTCTGTGCACACAATCCTACATGACGACCTGAAAATGCGAAAAGTGTCATCCAGGTGGGTGCCACGAATGCTGACGGACGACCACACGGCTGCCCGTGTGGCATGTTGCCGAGCAATGTTGACGCGCAGCGACAGCATGAGTGGGACTTTCTTTTCGTCGGTTGTGACAATGGATGAGACGTGGATGCCATTTTCAATCCAGAAACAAAGCGCCAGTCAGCTCAATGGAAGCACACAGATTCACCGCCACCAAAAAATTTCGGGTAACCGCCAGTGCTGAAAAAATGATGGTGTCCATGTTCTGGGACAGCGAGGGCGTAATCCTTACCCATTGCGTTCCAAAGGGCACTACGGTAACAGATGCATCCTACGAAAATGTTTTGAAGAACAGATTCTTTCCTACACTGCAACAAAAACGTCCGGGAAGGGCTGCGCGTGTGCTGTTTCACCAAGACAACGCACCCGCACATCGAGCTAATGTTACGCAACAGTTTCTTCGTGATAACAACTTTGAAGTGATTCCTCGTGCTCCCTACTCACATGACCTGGCTCCTAGTGACTTTTGGCTTTTTCCAACAATGAAAGACACTCTCCGTGGCCGCACATTCACCAGCCGTGCTGCTATTGCCTCAGCGATTTTACAGTGGTCAAAACAGACTCCTAAAGAAGCCTTTGCTGCTGCCATGGAATCATGGCGTCAGCGTTGTGAAAAATGTGTACGTCTGCAGGACGATTACGTCGAGAAGCAACGCCAGTTTCATCGATTTCGGGTGAGTAGTTAATTAGAAAAAAAATCGGAGGCCTTAGAACTTGAACGCACCTCGTATGTAAGGGGCTGCAGACCCCTCACAAACTGTTACTTATATGAAATTGGGAAGCGTCATGCGATGCCTGGCGAGTTCCAACCATATTGGCAAGAGTTAGGTGCAAGCAGTCAGCAGGGGTGGACACCGATTACATGGCCTGCTGTGACGTGACCCTGGGACCCTGGTGTTTAAATAAAGACGGATGCGCATACCTCCTGCCATACACAATAGTGGTAAATATTTGCCGACTATACGGACTGAATCTCTGGGCCATTCAGTTTTAACGTTAAGCCAAAGTGCTCTAGTTCTGACAGCCAGCAGGCTTCCCATGATTTTAAACGTGGAGTGAGTGTATTTCGTCACCATTTTAAACTGATGGTAACTGGTATGAGAAAGAAACTGTTTAAGCTGCAACGTCAGAGGGATGGTGTGGGGGGCTGTTTAAGCATGGACATAGGGGAAATGTGGGTTACTGATTTTTGAAGTGAAGTAACAAGATGCTGTATGACATATGTGTTAATCATATTGAATTTCCTGCCAGATTTAAACTTTGGATGACAATTGCTGAAATCGTGACATCAGAGAGAAAAACTCCAGAATTCTTTAAGTGATCTGACTGCTAGGAATAGGCTAGTAGGTGTCCACAGGGTTGAGTGCTATCTAGAAAACATGTTAACTACAAGACGCAATTGTTCCTGTTATGGATTGTGATAGTGACATCCATTCGAATTTAAAATAGGCTTCAAAACAACTTGTTTAAACTGCGACGTCAGAAGGCAGTTGTTTGAAATTATGGGAAAAATGGGCTTACGATGTTTGAATTTACATAACTCGACGCTGTATGAAATATGTATCAGCCATTTTGAATTTAGTATGGAAAAAGTTTAAATGATTGCATTACAACGGAAAACCCTTGAATTCTACAAGTAATCTGACTGCCGTAAATGGCCATTCATGTCAGTGTGTATAACAGCTTTGGGAAAACATGTTAAGTAGCTCAACAGACTGGTTACTAACCTTTGTCCTAGCATCTTGGGTTCTGATATCATAAAGACTGTGCCAATATTCCAGGTTGGCCGTCTTGGATTCTACACTTAGCACAAGTGACCTACTTTCACACTGACATTAGGGGAAAACCCAGAGGTAATACTGAATTCTGTATTTAGCACAAATGACTTACCTCCACCAACATGACAGTGCAACATTTAGGTTTCAAGAATTTCCTACAATTCATACTTAGGACAACAGCTTTACTTTTACAGTGACGTCATAGGAGTGGTGCGAAAGCCCTGTAGTTTAATTTGACTATTTTGATTATCTCATTAATTTTTGAATTTCCTATCATTTTATGCATCGTGCAGTTTGCCTGTGTCAGAGGCGTGGGGAATATTTGGTAACACTGCATGACGTCGTAGGGGGAGGGGAAGTTGTGGGAAAATCTGAAGGCCCATTGATTATGTCACTGATAATGTCATATGGGTGAGGGGCACCATTTGTTGTTCCAGAACTCTCCATGTCTACCTACGAACTTCAATTGCTTTATACTTAATTAAATCTAAAAAAATTACTTTTAGTCTTTGTTGGTAAAGCATGGAATTTCCAACATGTCAGAATAAAAATCTACTTAAAGCTAAAGCATACTTAAAGCATACCAATATTCTGAATATATCGAAATGTACAGATTTTATAATTACAACATGTCCGTTTTATTCACGATCATTTGGTCCATAAGTTTTTAAATCCATCTGAGTTTTGCTTTTTTATCATCTGAAGTAGCCTCGCAACTGCATAATGTAATTTAGATAATCCTTGTGTACTTTTCTCCTATAATTAAAAATATTTACATATCCATAATTCACTGAAGAGCCAAAGAAACTGGTACAACTGCCTAATATCGTGTATGGTCCCTGCGAGCACGCAGAAGTGCCGCAGTACGACGCGGCGTAGACTCGACTAACATCTGAAGCAGTGCAGGAGGGAACTGACAGGATGAATCCGTAAGAGTACGAGGGAGTGGAGATCTCTTCTGAACAGCATTTTGCAAGACATCCCAGATATGTCTGGGGAGATTGGTGGCCGGCGGAAGTGTTTAAACTAAGAAGAGTGTTCCTGGAACCACTATGTAGCAATTCTGGACGTGTGGAGTGTCGCATTGATCTGCTGGAATTGCCAAAGTCCGTCGGAATGCACAATGGACATGAATGGATGCAGGTGATCAGACAGGGTGCTTACGTACGTGTCATCTGTTTAGTGTCGTATACAGACGTATCAGGGGTCCCATATCACTCCAATTGCACATGCCTCATACCATTACAGAGCCTCCACAAGCTTGAACAGTCCTCTGCTGATATGCAGGGTCCATGAATTAATCAGGTTGTCTCCATACCCATACACGTCCATTCGCTCGATACAATTTGAAACGAGACTCGCCCGGCCATGCAACATGCTTCCAGTCATCAACTTTCCAATGTCTGTGTTGTCGGGCCCAGGTGGGCGTAAAGCGTAAAGCTTTGTGTCTTGCAATCATCAAGGGTACACGAGTGGGTCTTCTGCTCCGAAAGCCCATATCAATGATGATTAGTTGAAGGTTCGGAAGCTGATACTTGTTGATGTCCCAGAATTGAAATCTGCAGCGATCTACGGAAGGGTTGCACTTCTGTCACATTGAACGATTCTCTTCAGTCGTTGGTCCCTTTCTTGCAGGATCTTTTTCCGGCCGCAGCGATGTCGGAGATATGATATTTTACCGGATTCCTGATATTCACGGTACACTCGTGAAATAGTTGAACGGGAAAATCCCCACTTCATCGCTACATCGGATATACTGTGTCCCATCGCTCGTGCACCGACTGTAACACCATGTTCAAAGTCACTTAAATCATGATAATCTGCCATAGTAGCAGCAGTAACCGATCTAACAAGTGCGCCAAACAGTTTTTGTCATATATAGGTGTTGTTGACCGCAGCACCGTATTGTACCTGTTTACATATCTCAAAATGGATCAAATGGCTCTGACAAGGGAACATCCCCACCGCACCCCCCCTCAGATTTAGTTATAAGTTGGGACAGTGGATTGGCCTTGAAAAACTGAACACAGATCGATCGAGAAAACAGGAAGAAGTTGTGTGAAACTATGAAAAAATAAGCAAAATATACAAACTGGGTCGTCCATGCGTAAGATACGCAATATTAAGGGCAATGTGAGGTGCGGAGCGCCCTGGTCCCATGGTTAGCGTGAACAGCTGTGGAACAAGAGGTCCTTGGTTCAAATCTTCCCTCGACCGAAAATTTTAACTTTTTATTTTCAGTTTATGTGAAAAACTCATGTTTTCATCACGTTTTTTGGAGTGATTATTACATCCACAAGAAAACCTAAATCGGGCTAGGTAGAAGAAAATTTTCACCCATTCGCCAAGTGTACTAGTTAGGTGGGTCGACAACATATTCCTGTCATGTGACGCACATGCTGTCACCAGTGTCGTATACAAAATATCAGACGTGTTTTCCTGTGGAGGAATCGGTTGACCTATGACCTTGCGATTAAATGTTTTCGGTTCCCATTGGAGAGGCACGTCCTTTCGTCAACTAATCACACGGTTTTGCGGTGCGGTCGCAAAACACAGACACTAAACTTATTACAGTGAACAGAGACGTCAATGAACGAACGGACAGATCATAACTGCGAAAATAAAGAAAGCAAAATTTTCAGTGGAGGGCAGATTTGAACCAAGGACCGCTCGTTCCGCAGCTGTTCACGCTAACCACGGGACCAGAGCGCTCCTTGCCTCACATTGCCCTTAATATTGCCTATCTTACGCATGGACGACCCAGTTTGTATATTTTGCTTATTTTTTCATAGTTCCACAAAACTTCTTCCTGTTTTCTCGATTGATCTGTGTTCAGTTTTTCAAGGCCTATCCATTGTGCCAACTTATAACTAAATCTGAGGGGGGTGCGATGGGGATGTTCCCTTGTGAGTACCACGGGACTTAACTTCTGAGGTCATCAGTCCCCTAGAACTTAGAACTACTTAAACCTAAGGACATCACACACATCCATGCCCGAGGCAGGATTCGAACCTGCGACCGTAGCGGTCGCGCGGTTCCAAACTGTAGCGCCTAGAACCGCTCGGCCACCCCGGCCGGCCTTACATATCTCCGTATTTGAATAGGCATGCCTGTACCAGTTTTTTTGGCGCTTCGGTGTATTATGCATTAGCAATGTCAGTTTCATATCCACTTGAAAGTGGCAAAGGTCGTTGACTTAATAAGGTTCCTACTTAAAAAGTGGAGTGAGTTTCATTAACTAAACACACAGTTGCGGAATCACAACCCTCCGTACACGGAAAAGCTAATAATTCCCATTTTATTTTCCCAGTCATCTCTATTAGACTTTAGTCTGAGCTCTAACGACGCAAAACACTGGACCAATGAGCTAGAATTGTGCCCATTAGAGTCTTGTATGACATTCCTTTAATAGATGTATTTAACTTCCGCTGGCAGCTCTGAGTCATCTCTATTACACTTTAGTCTGAGCTCTACCGACGCAAAACACTGGACCAATGAGCTAGAATTGTGCCCATTAGAGTCTTGTATGACATTTCTTTAATAGATGTGTCTAACTTCCTCTGACAGTTCTCACTCATTACAAAAACGGATTACAGTTCCTCATTCCCTTCAGTACGAGGAATTAAAGAGTTTATTCTTAATTGCTCCCTTACAGATAGGTATTTAAACGACGTGATCGAAGTTCACAATTCGTCTTGTAGTCTGGTACAGTCGTTTTTTCTTCTTTTGTATGTTATGAGCGCCCTCCCAGTTGGCCGTGCGGTCTAACGCACGGCTTTCCGGGAGGGATGGAGCGCCTGATCCCCGGCACGAATCCGCCCGGCGGATTTGTGTCGAGGTCTGGTGTGCCGGCCAGCCTGTGGATGGTTTTCAGGCGGTTTTCCATCTGCCTCGGCGAATGCGGGTTGGTCCCCCTTATTCCACCTCTGTTACACTATGTCGGCGATTGCTGCGCAAACAAGTTCTACACGTACGCCTACACCACCATTACTCTACCACGCAAACATGGGGGTTACACTCGTCTGGTGTGAGGCGTTCCCTGGGGGTCCACTGGGGGCCGAACCGCACAATAACCCTGGGTTCGGTGTGGGGCGGCGGAGGGGTGAAGTGGACTGCGGTAGTCGTCGTGGAGTTGTGGATCACTGCGGCTGCGGCGGGGACGGAGTCTCTCCGTCGTTTCTAGGTCCCCGGTTAACATACAATACAATACAATACAACGTTATGAGCACTTTATGCATTTCTCCACAATTCAAAAAAATGTTCAAATGCGTGTGAATTTTTGAAGGACCAAACTGCTGAGGTCATCGCTCCCTAGACTTACACACTACTTAAACTAACTTAAACTAATTTATGCTAAGAACAACACACACACACACACGCCCGAGGGAGGACTCTAACCTCCGGCGGGAAAGGCTGCGCAATCCCTGACATGGCGTCTCTAACCGCGCGGCCACTCCGCGCGGCTCTCCGGAGTTCGGCAGACCTGTCAGTCAGTACGCTAGTAAGACGTTGCGTGAATCGACAGCTTGCGCCACACCTCGTACAGGCTTATCTTTGCAGTGCAGGCCGCGCAGCAAGAGAAGCGACGAGGCGGGAATCTGTTATCGGCCGAACGACGTGGGCGGTTGCGAGGACAGAGGTTATTATGAGGCATGCGGGAAGAGTCACTTACTGTTCTGCGTGCGTGCTGGGCGTTTTGTGCATCCTGTGGGTCGTTGCCGATTTGCCTCTTTTTTTTTTTCTTTATTGAATTTCAATTCCCCCCGAAGGGGGCGGGCTGGCAGCAGCTTAGTATGCCGCTCTTCCGCCTACAGACTTTGTTAGAAAGGTGAAGAGAATAAATAATAAAAAACAGGCGATAAAATCGGAGACTTAAAGAGTAACATGGCGAAAAGAAATCGTGGAACTTAAAACAAAGAACAGAGGGATGATGACGCTAATAAAATACACTCCTGGAAATTGAAATAAGAACACCGTGAATTCATTGTCCCAGGAAGGGGAAACTTTATTGACACATTCCTGGGGTCAGATACATCACATGATCACACTGACAGAACCACAGGCACATAGACACAGGCAACAGAGCATGCACAATGTCGGCACTAGTACAGTGTATATCCACCTTTCGCAGCAATGCAGGCTGCTATTCTCCCATGGAGACGATCGTAGAGATGCTGGATGTAGTCCTGTGGAACGGCTTGCCATGCCATTTCCACCTGGCGCCTCAGTTGGCCCAGCGTTCGTGCTGGACGTGCAGACCGCGTGAGACGACGCTTCATCCTGTCCCAAACATGCTCAATGGGGGACATATCCGGAGATCTTGCTGGCCAGGGTAGTTGACTTACACCTTCTAGAGCACGTTGGGTGGCACGGGATACATGCGGACGTGCATTGTCCTGTTGGAACAGCAAGTTCCCTTGCCGGTCTAGGAATGGTAGAACGATGGGTTCGATGACGGTTTGGATGTACCGTGCACTATTCAGTGTCCCCTCGACGATCACCAGTGGTGTACGGCCAGTGTAGGAGATCGCTCCCCACACCATGATGCCGGGTGTTGGCCCTGTGTGCCTCGGTCGTATGCAGTCCTGATTGTCGCGCTCATCTGCACGGCGCCAAACACGCATACGACCATCATTGGCACCAAGGCTAAAGCGACTCTCATCGCTGAAGACGACACGTCTCCATTCGTCTCTCCATTCACGCCTGTCGCGACACCACTGGAGGCGGGCTGCACGATGTTGGGGCGTGAGCGGAAGACGGCCTAACGGTGTGCGGGACCGTAGCCCAGCTTCATGGAGACGGTTGCGAATGGTCCTCGCCGATACCCCAGGAGCAACAGTGTCCCTAATTTGCTGGGAAGTGGCGGTGCGGTCCCCTACGGCACTGCGTAAGATCCTACGGTCTTGGCGTGCATCCGTGCGTCGCTGCGGTCCGGTCCCAGGTCGACGGGCACGTGCACCTTCCGCCGACCACTGGCGACAACATCGATGTACTGTGGAGACCTCACGCCCCACGTGTTGAGCAATTCGGCGGTACGTCCACCCGGCCTCCCGCATGCCCACTATACGCCCTCGCTCAAAGTCCGTCAACTGCACATACGGTTCACGTCCACGCTGTCGCGGCATGCTACCAGTGTTAAAGACTGCGATGGAGCTCCGTATGCCACGGCAAACTGGCTGACACTGACGGCGGCGGTGCACAAATGCTGCGCAGCTAGCGCCATTCGACGGCCAACACCGCGGTTCCTGGTGTGTCCGCTGTGCCGTGCGTGTGATCATTGCTTGTACAGCCCTCTCGCAGTGTCCGGAGCAAGTATGGTGGGTCTGACACACCGGTGTCAATGTGTTCTTTTTTCCATTTCCAGGAGTGTACATACGAAGCAGACAGGTAAAACAATAGACAGACAATTAAAAAACGCGGCGACAGTCTGGTTTCTGTTCGCAAAAGACATAAAATTCACACCTAGCGACAGCATGGTTTTCTGTTCGCAACACGAGAAAGACGAACAACACTGAACAGTCACTGGAACACTGCACTAAAAAGTTGGCAAATATGACATACCACAGCCGAGAGCAGGTGGGGGGAAACTGGGCAGATGATGGGAAAATAAAAAGGGGGGACCGATTTGCCTCCTGAACACTGAATAAATATGTTTTATTTTAAAACTGACATGCCGAGTTCAAGTATAGCTTACGCTACCCACATGGACGTACGTACGTACGTTGTATAGCACCACTTATTGTGCTAAAGGAGAAGACGGTGTAGTGATGTAAAAGTAGATCCAAAGATGGCAACAGAGAGTTTCCGAACTGGTAATCTATACGAGTAAATGATTTTAGCTATCTTGGCAGCTGAAAATTCATTCAGTGTTCATAGTACTACAGATCGGACCGCCTCCCTGCCCCTCCGTTCCGCCCTTCACGCTGACATTGTCAAAAGTGTATTGTCTCCTGAACACGCTAGCCGTGTTTCCGAGGAGGATGTGGGGAAGGTAACCCAGCTGACCGAAGCGGGCAAACTCTTGAGGGAAGCGAGCTGGAGGACACCTCACAAGATCCTCTCGGTGAGCGCGTTTGGGAACTCTCACATTTCTCGGGGCTAACTTTAACCGAGCAAAGGTCATTTCTGAGCGGTGGGCGCGCCTCAGTGTTGGGGTGTCTTTAGTGTCCATCACATTGCAGTAGGAACCTCTGTTTTGGTCATTACTCTGTGACTTGACTCAGCGAGGGGTGCTTTCCCTCACGGTCGTGCCTCAGCTCAGCCTCCAGATTTCGATTTTTGTTATTGTCGCCTACGTAATGCGTTCAGACTTGTACGTAATGGCCTACGTTGCTGCGCATACCGCTTCTGGCCGTTCCTTGTGGGTCACACTTGTGGTGCATTTGCCTTGAAGTTTAATAAGTTATTGTGAAGTTTTTAAAATTTATTCCTTTCCTGTTTACTTTTGTTTTACGTATTACTGTTATTGAAGAGTTGGCCTCATTCCTAGATGAGGGCTGACATGTATGCTGAAACTTGGATCTCAAGCCATTCCATAGTACTTTTCGTGAACCGTTAATTACTACCTTTTGCCAATAAAAGCTTTCTGGCACAGCTCAGAGGAAGTTCTCTAACCAACCTTACGATAGTATTTCGCATGCGTGCTGAGTTCCGTCCCACGTGCGAACACGTGGATTTGTTTCGCTTCCGCGCCAAGGGCGTAAGATTTGAATTTGATTAACGGTTGACATTTGAACGTATTCCGGTCTGCAGGGAGCAAGGGAACAGGGTCCTTGACAACAAGCTAAATCTGTGACCTCAATATGGGAGGTTTTTCTTACTAGATGTTGCTCTGCCGGCATTGCTGTCAATTTATTTATTATTATTACTCCTGGTGATTTTCACCGATTGTACAGTCCGAGAGTAGCGTCTTCGAATGGTTCTACAATTGGCAGGCAAATTCTGCAACTATTATGATGTCAGTCTCCCAAGATAATTGCCCTAGGCGTTACGGTGCTGTCTGACGCTGCCTCCTCTATCTCCGCCCCCTGATTTCAACTTGTTTAATTGTCGTATTATATATCGACATATAGTCACATTGTTTTCTAAGTGTTTTGTAGAAGGCGAGAGCAAGAACTCTGAGCCGTTCCATTTGTTAATTGTTATGAGTTCCGGCCAGAGGCGCTGGGCGCTGTGGATCGATTACCTTTGTATTGCGTCGGTAAAAAAACTTTACTACTGATGTTATTGATTCCCAGGTCTTAATGTTAGCGTTTTTTTAAAATTCCTAGTGAAGTTGAAATCTCAGGTCTTGATACTATCTAATCTTATTAATCTTGGCCCACCAGTGACGTGTTTCGATAAGCAAATAAAGTGTTTGCTTTTTAAATGGACTGGTTTAATCAGTAAAGTTAAATTACCTCCACGTTTCTACATTGGTACACCTTTAAGTGTTCTATTCAAATTCCATACATTGATCTGTGTTTGATTAAATATTTCCATGTTAATAAAAATTGTTCTGAAACTTGTCATTACTTCGGGCAATGTTCAGTCCCAACCCTTCCCAGTCCTTGCATTTGCAAGCTACCGGGAACAGAATGAACAGAATCTAGCGTCACACCTATGTGGTAAGTTGTTCTCTGTTTACGAAAAAACATCCAGAGAAGAGTCTTTCCCGTACACAACAGCATCGTCACTGAACTGTCTGCCGGCCGCGGTGGTCTCGCGGTTCTAGGCGCGCAGTCCGGAACCGCGCGACTGCTACGGTCGCAGGTTCGAAGCCTGCCTCGGGCATGGATGTGTGTGATGTCCTTAGGTTAGTTAGGTTTAAGTAGTTCTAAGTTCTAGGGTACTGATGACCACAGATGTTAAGTCCCATAGTGCTCAGAGCCATTTGAACCATTTTTGAACTGAACTGTCTGCGACTGCTGCTCACTGTTTCTGAAAAGTAACTGATGTCGTATTCTTTTTAGACTTACTTACCATTATTGATGGCGCATCACGTAGCTAATTAAATGGAACACATACTTCCATTTTTAACAACTTGTACATACAATATACGTTTTTAGGCTACCGCAGCTCGATATGTGATGCAGCCTTTAGTGGCCTGCCTCTGTGTTTCCTATTTTAATATTTTGTGACTAAAGCGTTATCGCTCCATATTTATTTTATACGTGACATGCCAGTTTTAAATGATTTATTTCTGATAAAGGCACTCTTAGAAGTCGTCGAAACCTAGGTCAAAAAGACTTCATTCTTGTGACTGAGGGCCTCAATTGTTTTAATTTTGAAACCTCCCCTTAGAAAAATTTATGAATTACAGTGCTGATAATCCTCTTACATTATATGATTTTCAAACAGCTGAGCAGAACTGAACGTACTCAGACATTTCTCTCTTTACTTATTCTGATCAACACTAAACTGACACACAATATTTTTAGCGCAACGCAATCTGAATATCAATAATCCCAACAAATGAATGGCGGTGACTAACAATAACCTATACCTTTCATGAAACACATACCTCACAAAACTCTTCGTTATTCGAACTACTGCAATACAGCGAGCGCCAATACTGCCAGCTAAGCAAAAGATTCTAACGACTGAAGGCACTAACTACTGAAGGCATAGTTAGCAAACGAAAGAGTTTGATAGAGAACAAACACTGTATTTACCTTAATAATGTTCAAAAGTCATCATATATATATATATATATATATATATATATATATATATATATATCAGTTCATGATATCCAATATTACAAATTCACTCTTTCTGATGGGCACACGTCCAGATCGCCCGCTCTCAAAACTCCGCCATCTCTCTCCCCACACCCACCACTGCTGGCAGCTCACCTCCAACTGCGCAACGCTACTCGCTGTTCACATCCAACTGCCCAACACTACAATAGCAAGTATTCCAACAATGCAAACCAGCCACAGACTTCACACAGCACAGGCAGTGATTTTCATATAGAGCGCTACGTGGCGTTACCAACATAAAAACCTAAACAGCCTACTTTCAAGTTTACCTTTTAACGGTTCCTGACAAAGCAGCCATATTTAAAGCTTTAAGTTTTTAGGGTTATTTTTTAAAGTACCTAGAACATACAGGTGACTTCGTTATCTGCCGGTGGATGAGCGCTTAGACTATGTGCTTAGCTATGCATTTATGTCGTCTAAGAACGAGTTATAAGCTAACTACTGCCAATTTATCCTTAAACTGCTCATTAAAACGATCATTTACCCAATATTACAAAAAAGACGATAAAAATAAAAGAGAACCAGTAGTAATAAAAGAGAATAGTAATAATAATAGTGGTTGAGAGAGAGAGAGAGAGAGAGAGAGAGAGAGAGAGAGAGAGAGTGGAAGGCAGAGTAGAAAGGGAGAAAAGCATGAAATTTATAATTGTTTATGAATATGTGGAGGAGGTAACAAGTACAATGACAATTTTTGAGTTAACTTATGTAATATCGGTGGCTAAGGTACCCCACGTCCAGTTCCCTTTTCGCCCTAGGTTTAGGAGCCTCGTTGATCCGAAAGACAGTCGACTGCGTGCTGAAGAATTTTCCGTTTCACCACCTGTGTGGTAGATTAGGAACTGAAGATCCAGTATTCCTTAGATTTGATTTCTGACTCGAATACAACTCGGCTTCGGAAGCTAAGATAAGCTGAAGGTTTACTAGACCTACGTTTTTCCCTTCATTCCTATCGTGTTATCGAGCCGTTCCTGTCCTCCATGGCACGTCGCGTGCTTCTGCCTACGGCCGTGTTGACAGATTACATTGTTGTCCTTTGGTTGTCTGTGAGATGGTTGAAAATGTTTCGTTCAACAAGGCAAATTTCTCCTCATGACGTATTTCTTCGTAGATAGCAGTGTCCTTTGATGATGTCTCCCTTATTTGGTGTGGACTGAGAACACTCCATTTTACTTACGACATTTTGAAAAATCACTTTCCAGTGAAGCGTCCTGCGTTCAATAAGCCAAATAATTATTCGAGGCAATCACGTGACGAAGAATGTACTCCTTACGGTCGTATTCATTACCAATCTACACTTCAGTACAGGGTAGTCTTCCGTGAATCTAGGTCCTGCAAGTACTATTTCCAAGGTATTTACTTTTCATAAAAAAAGACAGACTTTCTTAGAGCTTGAAGAAAACCCACTTCATATCCAGTCAATTTCAGGACATGTTTACAACACTTATCACACAACAGACACATCCAGAAAACAAGGAGCATGAACATGTAAAGATTTCTCATTTTTTAAACCTTCTGTTCTAATATTATGTTGAGTTAACTATATCCTGATGACAGTATTTAAACTGTAATACATGGAATATCATGAAGTAGAACTAGGCCAGAAATTAGTCATCAAGTAGCAGAACTCAAACAACAACTTACACTTACGGAGAAAAAAATCTAAACACCAAGAAGGAGCTGTGCAACGTAAGCGAAAGTTGGCAGTAGTGTTTATACATATGAAAAATGTAGAATTTCGCACCAGTCATATAAAAGCGGCGCTAGTAGCGGCACTATAAGAATACAAATCAGGTTTGCTTTAAATGCGTGAGGTAAACGTCGTGAGCATTAGTTACCTCTGATATTTGATGTGGGAAGTCGATGTCAGTGAAGAATGCATTTCAGGCGACCAAGATGCCATTATCAACAGCACACTGAGTTTGAACGAGGTCGTGTAATAGGGCTGCCACGAGAAATTGGATGCTCTTTCTGCGATACTGCTGAAAGATTGGCATGGAACTCCATCCAACAAACTGAAATCCGGCACCAGTATAACACAATGCATGTTTGTCTGGCGGTTACACTGGTTATTAATGTACCAGTATTTCACATTTACAATGGTTTATCTCGCGCTTACATTAGCCTGTGATCTTGCAATGTTAATCACTTAAATGAGTTACCTAGACAACTGTATTCACAAAATTTCATTACTCCACATTCATTATTTTTTGGTGCTGGTATTTCTCTCTCGTCAGTGTACACGCAGATCTGTGAAATACACCATAGTTTTTTTCGAAAAAAAAATTTATTTAGTCAAGTGTACCGAACATTACAACACTCAGTTTGGGCACATCTATTACTTCTATTTAGTATGTATCAAGCAACGTTTTGTTGTGTAATCCAAATTTTAAGATAAAAATATTTGTAAATGTCTTCCGCAATGGCTCGGACGATTGTTACACTACTTGGGTGTTGAGACGCCCTGCTAAATCCGCAGGACAGGGCAGGTAGTTTAAGTTGAGGAAAGGGGCCAAAATAAGCTGCTATCAATTACACTCGAACATACATCCTTTTATTTGCTCAAACATTACAAGAGCCAAGAAAAATTAAAAAATACACAGTTTTAGTTTTGGAACTTAATTAGAGGCTGACTGCACCGTACAAGCTCATGCATAAGGGCAAAACCACTTTAATTTAAAAACGGCTGAAAGCCAATAACTTAAAGCTCAATCAAAATTAGAAATTTAAAAGGCAAAGCCTTTTCTTAAAACAGTTCCTTAATTAGGCTGAAGGCCCAAAGAATCTGACACCTTAAGAGCAAACAACTTAAATTCAAAATCGGCTGAAGGCCCAACACTTAAGAATCAATAACATTAATTTTAAAAATGCCAATGGACTTAACGTAAAACAGTTCTGACGCCTTAAGGGCAAAACAACCTTAATCTAAAAATCGGCATACAAGAACAAACAACAAGAATAAACAAGAGAAGGCAGTCACCCAAGGGCGCTCAGAAGTTCCGAGGGTCAGCCTGGAATTCAAACACTAACGCTCGCTTAGGTGAGACAGGCAGTCGATCCGACGACAAACAAACCGACAGACAGGCAATGGACCCATCTACGAGATAACCTCCACTTCACCCGACCAGCACACAACAGGGAGTTCAATGGAACAACATAGAAGGTATTAGCGCCCACAACCAATTATACATTGAGCTGTCAAACTACACACCATGCTGGACAGCGACAACACGATGAGGAAAATACACTGCCTGAATTTACATTTTTACATCAATGGCCAGGGCAGGTAAACAGAACGTTAATGGCCACAAGGCAGAAGATTTGACTGGTGCACTTCAATTCAAATAACCAAGTACAGCTAAACTCCACTGGAGGGTGGCTAAAATTTGCCAACTTGAAAACACACGTTGTTGCTCGTAGATTAAGTCAAAACTCAACTTTCATGTCCACCATCGGTGAGTTACGAACCTCGTAGCAATGCGAACAGCACCACACACTCGGACACCGCATAGAGGCCACCAACGGGCCCAGCCAAACTACGCGCCGCGGAGATTTCCTCGCTCCTCCACGCCAACAGACAAACTGCCCGCACACAGCCCAGCCGGAAACTACACTCCTGGAAATGGAAAAAAGAACACATTGACACCGGTGTGTCAGACCCACCATACTTGCTCCGGACACTGCGAGAGGGCTGTACAAGCAATGATCACACGCACGGCACAGCGGACACACCAGGAACCGCGGTGTTGGCCGTCGAATGGCGCTAGCTGCGCAGCATTTGTGCACCGCCGCCGTCAGTGTCAGCCAGTTTGCCGTGGCATACGGAGCTCCATCGCAGTCTTTAACACTGGTAGCATGCCGCGACAGCGTGGACGTGAACCGTATGTGCAGTTGACGGACTTTGAGCGACGGCGTATAGTGGGCATGCGGGAGGCCGGGTGGACGTACCGCCGAATGGCTCAACACGTGGGGCGTGAGGTCTCCACAGTACATCGATGTTGTCGCCAGTGGTCGGCGGAAGGTGCACGTGCCCGTCGACCTGGGACCGGACCGCAGCGACGCACGGATGCACGCCAAGACCGTAGGATCCTACGCAGTGCCGTAGGGGACCGCACCGCCACTTCCCAGCAAATTAGGGACACTGTTGCTCCTGGGGTATCGGCGAGGACCATTCGCAACCGTCTCCATGAAGCTGGGCTACGGTCCCGCACACCGTTAGGCCGTCTTCTGCTCACGCCCCAACATCGTGCAGCCCGCCTCCAGTGGTGTCGCGACAGGCGTGAATGGAGGGACGAATGGAGACGTGTCGTCTTCAGCGATGAGAGTCGCTTCTGCCTTGGTGCCAATGATGGTCGTATGCGTGTTTGGCGCCGTGCAGGTGAGCGCCACAATCAGGACTGCATACGATCGAGGCACACAGGGCCAACACCCGGCATCATGGTGTGGGGAGCGATCTCCTACACTGGCCGTACACCACTGGTGATCGTCGAGGGGACACTGAATAGTGCACGGTACATCCAAACCGTCATCTAACCCATCGTTCTACCATTCCTAGACCGGCAAGGGAACTTGCTGTTCCAACAGGACAATGCACGTCCGCATGTATCCCGTGCCACCCAACGTGCTCTAGAAGGTGTAAGTCAACTACCCTGGCCAGCAAGATCTCCGGATCTGTCCCCCATTGAGCATGTTTGGGACTGGATGAAGCGTCGTCTCACGCGGTCTGCACGTCCAGCACGAACGCTGGTCCAACTGAGGCGCCAGGTGGAAATGGCATGGCAAGCCGTTCCACAGGACTACATCCAGCATCTCTACGATCGTCTCCATGGGAGAATAGCAGCCTGCATTGCTGCGAAAGGTGGATATACACTGTACTAGTGCCGACATTGTGCATGCTCTGTTGCCTGTGTCTATGTGCCTGTGGTTCTGTCAGTGTGATCACGTGATGTATCTGACCCCAGGAATGTGTCAATAAAGTTTCCCCTTCCTGGGACAATGAATTCAGGGTGTTCTTATTTCAATTTCCAGGAGTGTATTTTGAAAACGGTAACGCGGCGAAGTGTTGAAAGCAACGTGTAGTATATTTTATTTCTTGTGGGGGAGCATGTAACGAGATTAGAAATGTGAGTATTGCTTACGTAAATTCAGGCATAAGAATAGTTTTAGGTCTTGTGTTACCTAAACGAATAGCAAAATCAATGACATGGTCTTACGTTTTAGTGTGCAGCATGCTAGGTTGTGTGACAGGGAGCTTAGCAGGACCCAGGTGAAATCTGAGCGACGGAGTAACCAGCGCTGGTCTAGTACATCGGCCAGCCTGCGTGTGTTTTCTATGCGGTTTTTCACGCTCCTTTTCACAAATTCGGGGCTGGTCCCCAATCTCCACCTCATGAAATATGATACACAAACAGTTAAAAAACACAGGGCCGATTTAAGGCCCAAACGACACAAGTAGTTGCTTGGGGTGCCAAGCTGAGAGGGACGCTAGGCGCCCAAGAGCAAAATGTATACACAATGTATCATAATTAGTGGTAAAAACAGACATAGGTGAAAGTATACGACAGTAGAAGCATAAGCTGTCCAGCAAACATGGGTCCACAAACGAACCGTTTGCGAGTCATCTGAAACTGTGTGGTTAAGAGCTGCCGCTAACTTCAATATCAAACAGTGTTCCCATTCCTGGAAGAGGTGGAATGGAAAGAGGAGAAATGGGAAGACTGCAAGAATGAAAAGAAAGAAACACCGAAGATTATAAGGGCAGAGAAGAGGAAATATAGCAAAAGGAAAGTGGAAACATTGGAAGAAGGCTTGAAAAATAACAACACTAGAGAGTTTTACAGGACCTTTAAAGAGGAGCTGCAGGAATATCAACCACCAAATCTGTGCTTTAGGCGAACGGATGGAAGCATATTTATAAACAAAAAGTTCTTGGCAGACTACTTCAAAGTGGTGCTAAACTGTGAACAGACTCAGGAAAGACTGGACGCCAAACAAATCCACAACAAGTTACATCCCCTCCCACCAAGCCTCAGTGAAATCAGGCAGGTAATCAATGAGATCAAGGACAATAAGACATCAGTAAAAATAGTATTGGGCAAAAATATGGAAGATTGGAGAGCAAGTCGCTTCAGACGGAATACTCCGCCTTATAGAAGAAACACGGAAAACTGAAAAGATACCGACAGACTGCAAACGTGCCCTCCTATACCCATTTCATAGAAATGACAACGGTACGAATACGAACAACTACAGAGGGGTCTCTTTACTTTCAGTTGCTCATTAGGTACCTTCCAAAGTTCTGTTGAGAAGAGTTCAAGAACAGGCTGACTTCCGAACAGGCAGTTATGCGTGGAACAGATATTCAGCCACAAGAGCATTCTGAGAACTAGAACAGTAACTCATTAGTAGTTTTTGTCGACTTTAATAAAGCATACCACTCAGTTGACAGATAAACTTTATTTAGCGTTTTAGGGGAATTGGTAATTGATATAAAAACTAGGGAAACCGTGAAACAAACGCTGACAGACACCATCTCGAAAGATAAGTGTTTTGGAGAAATGTCAGGCAAGGAGATGGTTATGCCCAGCTCTTTTCAGTATCGTCCTAGAGAAAATAATAAGAACCTCGGAAAAAACTCTGTAGTTGGAAAGGAATAAGTGGAATACACCTTGCGAAGGAAGGCAACTACTTGGAAATCAGAGGGTCAGCTTTTGTCAGTGACCTTCTCCTTTTAGCCGGAAACCGCAATGACGCGCAAAGAATGTTGGAGATCTTGTATGAAATTGCTGGACAAACGTGTCTCGAACTCTAATATGAAAAGACGGTATATGTGAAACACAAACACAAAGGAAAGAAATACTTGGAAGTCAAATAAGGAAAGATTGGAAGGACAGATAAATTCTAATACTTGAGATAATGGATCCAACCCAATGGACTGGATAAAGAAGCATTCAAAGGAAGAGCCAGAAAATTAGATCTTACTCACAAACTGAAACAGAATTATAATCTACATGGCCAAAATCAGGCACTATAATTCAGTTATAAAACCAGGACTCTATGCTTCTGAGAAAAGATGGAGAGGAAGATTCTCAGGAAAAGTCTGGGATCTCAGAAGCCTACTGATGGAACTTGGAAGAATAAGGCAAAAGAGCAGCTCACCAAGCACAGTGAAAAATTAATGGACACAATGCGAAAACGGCCACTGAAATTTCATGGACACCTAGCAAGAAAAGACGAACACCGACTGAGCACAAACATCTTGAATTGGATCACGTCATTTAAGCTCACCTCTCTGTGGATAGAAGAGATCAAAATGGATGCATAAGAGACTGGTATTACAATAGAGGTGCTCGAAAACAGTGAAGAATTCAGAAGCAAAGTCAACAGCACAAAATCATTTGAAGAGAAACCTCTAACGATGAAGTCTACACATATTTCCGAGGAGGTGAGAAAGAAAAGAAACGAACAACGGAAAAGATACGGGAACAGAGGAAAAGAAAGGCCAAAAAGCCTTATATTCTACACGGTTCGTGGTTGGCCAAGTCCGAAAGGAAAAAATTGTCCCAGTGGGTACAAACCTATTTGAAAACAAAGCTTTTAGATCACGTCCCCAACTAATGGGGTTCAAATTTCACCCGAGGTTTACTTTCACAAGAAATACGGTATCACTGTACACTCGTACCTCTGAAAGAAGGAATCCCACATGACGTCCTTATATTTGCACACGTATTGCACCTACTGCACTCGTCTCTGTAGTGTATTATAAGTTGTTTGAAACCACTCTCTGTCATCTCCTAAATCCCGACAAAACCGTAGAGCTCCCCGCTTCAATTGTTCAAACGTATCAACGAGAGTGCGGTTCACTTTGAGATGACTCCACACAGGAAAATCCAGAAGGCTGAGGATGGGTGATCCTGGAGATCGAGGTGCAGACTCTATTTGGCCTATCCCTCTTGGACGATATTTGCGCTTTATATGTCTTGTATCAACAATAGAATTTGCCTCTGCAGCATCATGTATTAAGTTTAATGGATAGGTAGTGCATTTTATTGAAGGTAGAAAAATACAGTAGTTCCAGTTCATAGATTAACAGCTTGCTGGTCTTAAGCGCGAGCACTCGCGCCTGCTTACTCTCTTGCTCGCGAGTAGAGCAGTTGTGGTGTGGTGGGGATTTAGGGTACGCGCGCTTAAAATGTGGCCGCGACAACACGCTGGACGCTCTGTGACATAGGGAAGAGCTGCCATGTGACAGCAGCAGTGGTGAGTCGGCATTGTGAAGCACCGACAAAGTCATCGCATTTCTATCCGCAGTAAGAGGAATCTTATGTTTTTACACAAAAAGATTGGTTCACAAAAGTTTAGTGTGACACAAGACACTGAGTTCTTTCAGTACGTTCGATTTATAAAAACACTGCTTGCATCACCACACCAAAGAATAATGAAACGAAAAATGTGAAGGAAAAGCATCTTAGGGGTGGAGAAACAGTATTAAAATTTAAAGGAAGCTGTCTGAAGAGGAGAAAGAAGAGGAAAAAAATCATGTGAGTGTACCACTCGGGTGAACAACAAAACTGTGGTCGGCCGCTGTGGCCGAGCGGTTCTAGAGGCTTCAGTCCGGAACTGCGCTGCTGCTACGGTCGCAGGTTCGAATCCTGCCTCGGGCATGGATGTGTGTGCTGTCCTAAGGTTAGTTAGGTTTAAGTAGTTCTAAGTCTAGGGGCTGATGACCTCAAATGTTAAGTCCCATAGTGCTTAGAGCCATTTTTAACAACAAAACTGTACTGCTTTTAGCAAATTCCTTATGCCCTTTCGTGTATGGTGATTTAATAAAAGAATGCTTAGTATTTGCGCCTCAGCTTTTATGTCCATTTCAGGTAGAACAGTTTCGCTTAGTGTCATTATCAAACATGGCAACCATGCATCGCACGCAGGTTATGGTAGACGACGTTCAAAGCCACCTTGTAAAATATTGTAAAGACGTGGAGGTATGTACCGTCTATGCAACTAAATGAAGGCAGACTGTTTATGCCATACGCGTTTCGCTTCTTTTATTTGGGAAGCATCATCAATGGCGATTTCCAGCGCTGTTAACTCATCTGTGTGGTCCTGGAGATGTATTTCTTAGTTTCCATACTTCAGCTGGCCGTTGATGTTGATCAAAAAATGGAAAGTGCAAGTGATATATGCGAGGTGACAAATGTAGGTGGAAAACGACTGACTGCAAAACCACGTTCGTGATGAACACTAACCTGTTGATGCTACGTACTGATGTGCTTGATGCTAGTACTGTAGAGCAATGAGTCGCATGTCAACACAAGCAACGAAGTCAACATTACCTTCCTTCAATTGGGCCAACTGGCGGTGAATCGAGGAAGTACAGTACATACTGACGAAACTAAAATGAGCTCTAACATGGAAATTAAGCGTTTCCGGGCACATGTCCACATAACATCTTTTCTTTATTTGTGTGTGAGGAATGTTTCCTGAAAGTTTGGCCGTACCTTTTTGTAACACCCTGTATATCGCACCTCGTGTAAGGTTTATAGACACATTGTTTTCATCGAAGTATAGTCAAATACTAGCATCGTGTGTCATATTCGTCGCACTGTCTCGGAATCTTAAAATGAGATGAGTTGCAGGCAGGGTGGGAATTTTTGAAACATGAGGATAGACTTCTCAACCGCAAAAGTTATGTATGGATTTCTTTTTAATCTAAAATGTTGTTCCGTTTGTAATATTGTCTTAGACCCGTACCTACATCTACAACTACATAGATAATCCCAAAGCCACCGTACGGTGGATGGCAGAGGGTACCTGGTACCACAGGCAAATAGAGCGAGGGAAAAACGACTGTTTCTCGTATCTTCCATCTTCGTGGTCTTTACGCGCAATGAATGTTGGTGGCAGTAGAATTGTACGGACGGCAGTCAGCTTCAAATGCTGGTTCTCTGAATTTTCTCAGTAGTGCTATTTTGTCTAAAACTGAAATAGTGAGACCGTGGCTGTGTACAATTAATGTAGGTTAATTCTTACGAAGAAGAAGACAGCAACCAGCCACTATTAATACTGCTATTTATTTAGGTAAATAGCGCCGTTACCGGTTTCGAACTTGCCACAGTGGAAGAATAAAAATCGAAAACGGACGATAATGCAAAGTGTATATTGAAAATCATGTGAACAGCCGTCTGATGATGAACTTGCCAGTTCGAAACCGGTAACGGAGCTATTTACCTAAATAAATAGCAGTATTAATAGTGGATTGTTGCTGTCTTCTTCTTTGTAAGAATTAACCTACATTTCTCAATAGAGTTTCTCGAAAAGAACGTCGCTTTACCTCCAGGGATACCTATTTGAATTGTAAGTAGGCTGTTTAGGTTTTTATGTTGGTAACGCCACGTAGCGCTCTATATGAAAATCAGTGACTGTGCTGTGTGAAGTCTGTGGCTGGTTTACGTTGTTGGAATATTTACTATTGTAGTGTTGGTCAGTTGGATGTGAACAGGGCGTAGCGTTGTGCAGTTGGAGGTGAGCCGCCAGCAGTGGTGGATGTGGGGAGAGAGATGGCAGAATTTTGAGAGCGGACGATCTGGACGTGCGTCCATCAGAAAGAGTAAATTTGTAATATTATATATCATTAACTGATATATTTATATATGATGACTTTTGAACATTATTAAGGTAAATACATTGTTGTTCTCTATTAAAATCTTTCATTTGATAACTGTGCCTATCAATAGCTAGTGCCTTCAGTACTTAGAATCTTTTATTCAGCTGGCAGTATTGGCGCACGCTGTATTGCAATAGTTTGAGTAACGAAGATTTTTGTGAGGTAAGTGATTAATGAAAGGTATAGGTTATTGTTAGTCAGGGCCATTATTGAAAGTCAAAAATTGCGTTGCGCTAAAAAAAATATTGTGTGTCAGTGTAGCGATGATCAGAATAAGTCTGAGAAATGTCTGAGAACGTTCAGTTTTGCTCAGCTGTTTGAAAATCAAATAACATAAGACCAGCACTGTCATTCATAATTTTTCTAAGGGGATGTTTCAGAGTTCCCGAAACATCTCCTTACACACTTAGGTGTCGTTCAGACCTACTGGTCACAAACCTAGCAGCCCCCCTCTGAATTGCTTCGACGTTTTCCTTCAGTCGAGCCTGGTGCGGATTCCAAACACTCGAGTAATACTCAACAACCACATTAACTATAATTTGTTCTCTACCACAAAAAGAAAACTACGTAAACGGCTGGAACGCCAAGGATATAAAGCGTTACTAACGAGGGGAACGCTGGAAGCTGACATTTTGGGCTAGTGGCACTGCCACATAAAAACACATTGTACGAGTGCACCGTAACTGCTAAAAGTTTAATTACCCTTCACACAACACCTTGAAAGCCTTAATAACATCATAATTTTCTATTTCCTCTAGCTCGGTGTTCGTATGACGATTATTACTGCGATATTATGGCTACAAATTCTGTTCCCAATTGCTAGAAAGAGACATTAACTCAGACGGAGCGCCAGGCGTGTTGGAAAGCGACTGAAAGGGAAAAGGAAAAATCTTCCAGTACCGATTTCGCGCTGAACGGGAGATAGAAGTAATTGGTGTGAAGTGCACTCGGAGTATAACGACAGTCTAGATTCCTCCAAACATTTCCCTCAGGATCGATTTCCTCGTCCACACAAGCCACCACACGGCTCCCTGCCATGTTCCCTGTGACGACGGAGGGATCACAGTACTCGCAGACTCCCGCTCACCACCTGCTCGCGGCGCACGATGATGATGATGTTTGGTTTGTGGGGCACTCAACTGCGCGGTTATCAGCGCCCGTTCAAATTCCCAACCTTTGCTCAGACCAGTCTCGCCACCTTCATGAATGATTATGAAATGATGAGGACAACACAAACACCCAGTTATTTCGCCGGCCGGAGTGGCCGTGCGGTTCTAGGCGCTACAATCTGGAACCGCGTGACCGCTACGGTCACAGGTTCGATTCCTGCCTCGGGCATGGATGTGTGTGATGTCCTTAGGTTAGTTAGGTTTAAGTAGTTCAAAAATGGTTCAAATGACTCTGAACACTATGGGACTCAACATCTTAGGCCATAAGTCCCCTAGAACTTAGAACTACTTAAACCTAACTAACCTAAGGACATCACACACACCCATGCCCGAGGCAGGATTCGAACCTGCGACCGTAGCAGTCCCGCGGTTCCGGACTGCAGCGTCAGAACCGCTAGACCACCGCGGCCGGCGGTTTAGGTAGTTCAAAGTTCTAGGGGACTGATGACCACAGCAGTTAAGTCCCATAGTGCTCAGAGCCATTTGAACCATTTTGAACCAGTTATCTCGAGGCAGGTGAAAATCCCTGACCCCGCCGGGAATCGAACCCGGGACCCCGTGCTCGGGAAGCGAGAACGCGACCTCGACACCACGCGACGCGCGGTGGCAGTGGAGCCCTGGTCTGGTTCCTTTTGCTTTCGCTAAAAGCTTTTAAGGATCTCAGAAGTTATTTTAAATGGAAATGAGGTGTGTCTTGTCTTGATACTGCATAAAACTCAGAGACTGATTTCTGTTACAATGGAGTGTATCACTTACTTCAAAAGAAAAAAGAACCCATCTTCACGGTCACTAGACTTCTGAGACGGGAAGCGATATTGTAAAACATTTTGAATTTTGCGCTATTCTAATGTTCACATTCAGCATTAAATTTTGAACAATTTATAAAGGAATAGTTTTTTGTCTCTAAAATGGTTCAAATGGTTCTGAGTACTATGCGACTTAACTTCTAAGGTCGTCGGTCCCCTAGAACTACTTAAAAAAACTAACCTAAGGACATCATACATATCCATGCCCGAGGCAGGATTCGAACCTGCGACCGTAGCGGTCACGCGGTTCCAGACTGTAGCGCCTAGAACCGCTCGGCCACTCTGTCTCTAAGTTTGAGTGAATTGTGACAGGTTGAATTTTGGTGATGGAAAATAGATGTTTTGACATAACGCGTTTTAAAGTTTCACTTTATTAGCGCTGTTTAATTTGATAGATTTAGGAAACGTATTCTGCATATACACTCCTGGAAATTGAAATAAGAACACCGTGAATTCATTGTCCCAGGAAGGGGAAACTTTATTGACACATTCCTGGGGTCAGATACATCACATGATCACACTGACAGAACCACAGGCACATAGACACAGGCAACAGAGCATGCACAATGTCGGCACTAGTACAGTGTATATCCACCTTTCGCAGCAATGCAGGCTGCTATTCTCCCATGGAGATGATCGTAGAGATGCTGGATGTAGTCCTGTGGAACGGCTTGCCATGCCATTTCCACCTGGCGCCTCAGTTGGACCAGCGTTCGTGCTGGACGTGCAGACCGCGTGAGACGACGCTTTATCCAGGCCCAAACATGCTCAATGGGGGACAGATCCGGAGATCTTGCTGGCCAGGGTAGTTGACTTACACCTTCTAGAGCACGTTGGGTGGCACGGGATACATGCGGACGTGCATTGTCCTGTTGGAACAGCAAGTTCCCTTGCCGGTCTAGGAATGGTAGAACGATGGGTTCGATGACGGTTTGGATGTACCGTGCACTATTCAGTGTCCTCTCGACGATCACCAGTGGTGTACGGCCAGTGTAGGAGATCGCTCCCCACACCATGATGCCGGATGTTGGCCCTGTGTGCCTCGGTCGTATGCAGTCCTGATTGTGGCGCTCATCTGCACGGCGCCAAACACGCATACGACCATCATTGGCACCAAGGCAGAAGCGACTCTCATCGCTGAAGACGACACGTCTCCATTCGTCCCTCCATTCACGCCTGTCGCGACACCACTGGAGGCGGGCTGCACGATGTTGGGGCGTGAGCGGAAGACGGCCTAACGGTGTGCGGGACCGTAGCCCAGCTTCATGGAGACGGTTGCTAATGGTCCTCGCCGATACCCCAGGAGCAACAGTGTCCCTAATTTGCTGGGAAGTGGCGGTGCGGTCCCCTACGGCAATGCGTAGGATCCTACGGTCTTGGCGTGCATCCGTGAGTCGCTGCGGTCCGGTCCCAGGTCGACGGGCACGTGCACCTTCCGCCGACCACTGGCGACAACGTCGATGTACTGTGGAGACCTCACGCCCCACGTGTTGAGCAATTCGGCGGTATGTCCACCCGGCCTCCCGCATGCCCACTATACGCCCTCGCTCAAAGTCCGTCAACTGCACATACGGTTCACGTCCACGCTGTCGCGGCATGCTACCAGTGTTAAAGACTGCGATGGAGCTCCGTATGCCACGGCAAACTGGCTGACACTGACGGCAGCGGTGCACAAATGCTGCGCAGCTAGCGCCATTCGACGGCCAACACCGCGGTTCCTGGTGTGTCCGCTGTGCCGTGCGTGTGATCATTGCTTGTACAGCCCTCTCGCAGTGTCCGGAGCAAGTATGGTGGGTCTGACACACCGGTGTCAATGTGTTCTTTTTTCCATTTCCAGGAGTGTATATTACCCTTAAAATGTCTTTTGTCAAATGGTACAGACTTTTTTTAAACTTAATATTACGCCTTAAGTGATTAACCCCTACAGACTTATAGCACATTATAGTGCACAAACATTTAAAACCAAACTGATAAAAATTAGCGTACGCTGCACAGCTTTTTTCTTTGGCCAAATATTGGCATTTTTAGTCTGTGTTACGGCATTTTTACGACGTACTTTAATTCTGAAGCCATTAACGTGACTGAAGTCATCTAAAATTTTGAATACGCAAAACCCCCAAAAATAGATCACAGATCCCAATTTTATACTGGCTAAAATATTTAATTTTCTAGTTCTATAATACTTGGGTGTTAAGTGGTTCAAGATCGTTCACAAACAGCATTTTCGCCTCTTCTTCGTTGGTTCCGGAATATCTGGCTGGTCAGGCTCTTACTTAAGATCCTCATTCTCACTGACTTAAGGTTCCGGTCAGGTTCTAGTTTTACTCCAGGACAGATAATGTATTTTTATTCCTCTTTACAATAGGTCCCGATGTTTTTAAAAGGATAATCTTTCCGTTTTCTTATCATTCCAGTTGAAATTAGTGCACCAGGAGACCCAACATGTCCATTTTCTTCGGGGAAGATGCTGTGTAATCACAAAACGTTTTTCTTTTATAAAAAAAAAAGCTCCACTGAGCTCCTTAAAATGTCTGTAAAGTTTAAGAGATACTATTTTGTGAAGCATTGCTTAAGCAGGTGCGAGATTTAGAAAAGGGATCTCTTGTCGTGCCAAACTTATTTTCCCATAACAACAAGAGGTCCAGTTTCAGAAGATTGACATACGTTGGTTTTAATGATGCTGTTGAATTCAAACACCTTTAAAACTGATACTAATGTAAACTAGTACAATAACACAAAAAAATGAAGATAGGTATTTTAGACTGAAACGTCCCCTTAGAAAAAATTTATCAATTACTGTGCTGGTAAACTTCTACGTTATTTGATACAGAGAGAATTTGACTTAATATCTATCGTCATCAGTCCCCTAGAACTTAGAACTACTTAAACCTAACTAACCTAAGGACATCACACAACACCCAGTCATTACGAGGCAGAGAAAATCCCTGACCCCGCCGGGAATCGAACCCGGGAACCCGGGCGTGGGAGATACAGAGAGATCTGAGTAAAACTGAATGTACTCAGACATGTCTCTCTCTACTTATTCCGATCATCAATAAACTGACACACAATATTTTTTTAGCGCAACGCAATCTGACTTTCAATAATCCCTACAAAAGAATGGCCCTGACTAACAATAACCTATACCTTTCACGAATCACTTACCTCACAAAAATCTTCGTTACTCCAACTACTGCAATACAGCGAGCGCCAATACTGCCAGCTAAATAAAATATTATAACTACTGAAGGTACTAACTACTGATAGGCATAGTTAGCAAATGAAACATTTTGATAGAGAGCAAACAATATATTTACGTTAATAATGTTCAAAAGTAGTTCATGATATCCAGTCTTACAAATTTCCTCTTTCTGACGGTCACACGTCCATATCGTCCGCTCTCAAAACTCTGGCATCTCTGTCCCCACATACACCACTGCTGGCGGCTCACCTACAAATGCCCAACGCTACGCGCTGTTCACATCCAACTGCCCAACACTACAACAGCGAATATTCCAACAATGCCAACGAGCCACAGATTGCAGACAGCACAGTCAGTGATTTTCATACACAGCGCTACGTGGCATTACCAACATAAAAACCTAAACAGCCTACTTACAAGACTTTATCGAACTGTTTTGCTTGTACTGAAAATTTTGCTTCTCCGACAGGATGTCTCTTTTCGCTGTCCGCCTCACTTTTGGCGCCCTCGCCGAGATCATAAGTGAAGGCAACTGAAGTCGGAGGGGGCGGACACAGTCTGATACATCGCTTGTGTGGAAAAACTTTCTGGAGACCCTGACAATACACAAAACAAAGTTTATGTGGCTCACAGAAATGATGCAAACGGCTTCTCTTCCTTAGTTTAACTGACGACTGAGCAGACAGGAAATAAAGCGATATAAAGCGGAAAGCAGTTGATCGAAATAAAGACACTACAGCTGAGAGAGTAGTGATTAGTTGTCTATATCTCGTTGCCAGTACTACAAAATGTTTGGAACACGCTCACTGTGTCTGAAGCTGTAATGATCAAGGATAATTTGACTGACGAATTTTCTTATGATTGTTTCTGGTGACGTTTTTTGGGCTACTCGTCTGTGGACACACTACTCACAGATGGGAGGCGCCGGTGTTCCGGACTGGCCGCGTGGAGTGTGACGCAGCGCGCCGCATAGCGGAACACGTAACCCGCGCACCGTTCCCACGTCCCCTGCTCGCCGAAACGGGGTTTCTGGGTCCCAGCGAGAGTGCTACGCACGCGTCCCACGCGGCGGCGCCATCAGCTGGCAGTGTAAGCACAGTCTGCGCCGTTTCTTGCTAAAGCAGGCGGCGCAGCTCAGCCCCAGAGTGCAACCATTCGGCTGCCCGATGCATTCATCTACCTAAATACACTACTAAAAAATGGTTCAATTGGCTCTGAGCACTATGCGACTTAACTTCTGAGGTCATCAGTCGCCTAGAACTTAGAACTAATTAAACCTAACTAACCTAAGGACATCACACACATCCATGCCCGAGGCAGGATTCGAATCTGCGACCGTAGCGGTCGCGCGGTTCCAGACTGAAGCGCCTAGAACCGCACGGCCACAACGGCCGGCAATACACTACTGACCATTAAATTTGCTACACCAATAAGAAATGCAGTTGATAAGCGGGTATTCATTGGACAAATATATTACACTAGAACTGACATGTGATTACATTTTCACGCAATTTGGGTGCATAGATCCTGAGAAATCAGTACCCAGAACAACCACCTCTGGCCGTAATAACGGCCTTGATATGCCTGGGCATTGAGTCAAACAGAGCTTGGATGGCGTCTACAGGTACAGGTGCCCATGCAGCTTCAACACGATACCACAGATCATCAAGAGTAGTGACTGGCGTATTGTGACGAGCCAGTTGCTCGGCCACCATTCACCAGACGTTTTCAATTGGTGAGAGATCTGGAGAATGTGCTGGCCAGGGCAGCAGTCGAACATTTTCTGTATCCACAAAGGCCCGTACAGGACCTGCAACATGCGGTCGTCCATTATCCTGCAGAAATGTAGGGTTTCGAAGGGATCGAATGAAGGGTAGAGGCACGGGTCGTAACACATCTGAAATGTAACGTCCACTGTTCAAAGTGCCGTCAGTGCGAACAAGAGGTGACAGAGACGTGTAACCAATGACGCCCCGCACCATCACGCCGGGTGATACGCCAGTATGGCGATGACGAATACACGCTTCCATTGTGCGTTCACCGCAATGTCGCCAAACACGGATGCGACCATCATGAAGCTGTAAACAGAACCTGGATTCATCCGATAAAATGACGTTTTGCCATTCGTGCACCCAGGTTCGTCGTTGAGTACACCATCGCAGGCGCTACTGTCTGTGATGCAGCGTCAGGGGTAACCGCACCCTTGGTCTCCGAGCTGATAGTCCATGCTGCTGCAAACGTCGTCGAACTGTTCGCGCAGATGGTTGTCTTGCAAACGTTCCCGTCTGTTGACTCAGGAATCGAGACGTGGCTGCACGATCCGTTACTGCCATGGGGATAAGATACCTGTCATCTCGACTGCTATTACCCTCCTGAACCCACCGATTCCATATTCTGCTAACAGTGATTGGATCGCGACCAACGCGAGCAGCAATGTCGCGATTCGATAAACCGCAATCGCGATAGGCTACAATCCAACCTTTATCAAAGTCGGAAACGTGATGGTACGCATTTCTCCTCCTTACACGAGGCACCACAACAACGTTTCACCAGGCAACGCCGGTCAACTGCTGTTTGTGTGTGAGAAATCGGTTGGAAACTTTCCTCATGTCAGCACGTTGTAGGTGTCGCCACCGGCACCAACCTTCTGTGAATGCTCTGAAAAGCTAATCATTTGCATATCACAGCATCTTCTTCCTGTCGGTGAAATTTCGCGTCTGTTGCATGTTATCTTCGTGATGTAGCAATTTTAATGGCCAGCAGTGTAATAATAGGAATGTACGCCGCGTAGCGGGTGAACCCATGCCAGCGGGCCCGGATTCGATTCCCGGACGGGTTGGAGATTTTCTCCGATCAGGGACCGGGTGTTGTGTTGCCCTCACCACCATTTCATCCTCATCACCAGCGCGCAACTACTGAAATAAACCTCGCACTTGACGGCCGAACTTCCCCGGATGGGGCCTCCCGGCCAACGATGCCATACGCTCATTTCATTTCCGTAACAGGAATAATAATAATAAAGGACCTTCTTATTGGTACATATAAGTTTACGACATTTTAAGCTATGTTTAGTATTACCAGAAGTGGAAGGATAAAGAAGGAGGTGAAGACTGGAATGACAGTGACAATGGCTGTCAAGCCCGGTCCACACGCAACGATCTGTCTGCGCAGACATCGGCGCAGATGTCTGTACATGCAAAAGATCGCTGCAAATGTGTTCACACGACACAAACCCCAATCTACTTCTCGCCCGCCATCTGTCGGTGTAGAAAAGAAATATCAGTTGCAAGCGACTACGCTCCCCGTAAACGCCAAAAATTTAATTCAGTTATTTTGAAATACAGAAATGGAGGAAGTTCTGTTGTGGTCTGTGTTCGCAACTTGTGTTGCAAGAAACATTCAAACCAACCACAGGAAACAGAGAAAGCAGTCAAAATGGTGTACACAGTGGCTGCTAAAGCGAAAGCAGTTTCCTCACGTAAATTTACTGCGAGAGCTGCAGGGCGAACCTAAAACATGGATAAGTATATTTATGTTTCTTTTTATAACAGCAGTTAATTTTCTATTATGTTTGCACAAAAATATACTATTTTGAATAAACCTTTGATAAACGTATGTGAAATATATTGTTTTACATTACCTCGTGTTCCATTTCCTCGCACATTGACACTCCAATTTCATCTTCAATTGTACTCCTGCTTGGTCTTGGCGTTTCTTGATCACTAAGAAAGCCAAGCAGATCAAAATACTATAACGTTGGCTGGTGTACTTGATTTACTCCTACACCAGATCTTCTAGATTTCTGAACTTTGAATAACTCTTTTCGGTAAACAGTTCGCAACGAATTTCTTTTTATTACTGTTTCTCTGTTTGCCGAGGCGTCAACTGCCGGCAATTTTTCAATTAGAACATTGTATGCTGCCGTCTTTTTGTCTCGGTCACTATATTCTTTACTTTTAATCTTCCACAAACATGGGTGGTTTCTATATATTTCAATGAATTCACTTACAAACTCTCGAGAACACTGACGAGTACAGCCATTTTAATGCCCTGTGCGCTCAAATACAAACAATAGAATGAGCTAACAGCTGTTTCGCGCCAGATTTGCGACGATCTCCTGTCCACACGCTCCAACTTGTCTGCGCAGATGTGGTTTGAACCCACAGATTTGAGAGGTTTCGCTCAAACCTCCAACTCCAACCTCCAGGTTTGCACACACTGCAGATAGGTGCAAATCTTCTGTCCACACACAACCATCTGTCTGCGCAGATGTGATGTGCGCAGACATTTGCGCAGACAGATCGTTGCGTGTGGACGGGCCTTTAGGAAAGAACAGAATGTAGGCAGAGAAATCTGCCGACGGTGGAGATGAGGGAAGAGTTAAGGGAAAGGGGGATTGACGAGAGTCAACTGTAGACTAGTAAATGGGGTACTTGGCTATTGTGATAGGAAGTGGATCATTACCCATCTTTTGATATTAAATCCCTGTCAAACTTCAAAAAACAGCTAACCCTCCACTTGCTGTCACAATAGCTATCCCTCCCTTGTACCAGTCTGCAGCTCACTATCTTCAGTCTCCACTCCCCCAATCTCTGTCGACAGAGTTCTTTATTCAATTTCTGTTGTTTCCTAATAGCCACTGTCACTGTCATTTCAATCTTTACATCTTTCTTTATCCCATACGCGTCTGACACTACTACAAGTGGCTTAAATGTGTTAAAGTAATATGTACCATTCCATTTGCCCTTTAATGTTATTATTATTATTATTAGTGTCTATTCCTCTTCGTTCGCCTGTGAACCACTAAGGACTACAGTTATTTCAACTGTTTGTCCTGTGTTTTTTTCACATGTCTCGCACAATATTAATATTATTGTTAGTTCTGTGAATGTGTTGTAATGTCTTTGGGATATGTTACTCCTGGTCAGATGTCAGAGAGTGCCTTACTCCCCTAATTTGGTCAGGCAAAATAAGAAATAAATAAATAAATAGTCCGAAATTTTTATTTAGTAAAAATAACTCATCATCGGTAATTTTATTTTTTATTTAATTCAGTCATAAAACCCGCCCTCCTCTGTGTCTAAAACAGGTCGTACAATACAAACACAATATTGAAAATTCTCTAGACAATAATATACCTTTTTCTCAGCTATAATAAGGCAATATTAAAATACTGACTTATGCAATACAGTTTAATAGTGGGGATAGAGCATGATCCCTTGATGATGTTACAAGCTATCAGCGAAGATGGAGAATGGTAAATGTATCAATTTGAGGTAAGGGACCCTGGTCCGGAAACGCCCGATCTGGAAGTTATATGCGAAAAAAGTTCTGGTATCTCTGACAGTGGGATACGTATACCGGTACCACTGTTGCTATGATTGCAGGATAGGCAACTTTCAGGGTGGCAGTATTAAACATCAAAAAATGTCCAGTAAACAAGCCCACTAAAGTGAATACCTTAAGAGCCATGAACCTGAAGAGCCATGTGCACCTGTTCATCTTCGCTACTGTGAAACACCTCTCTTCTATCGAACAAGTGCTCATAGCCCTTAAGGTGTGCTTTTCAGAGCTAATATTTACTGGACATTTTGTTCTTTCTTTGGTCCATACTACCTCCTCCAGAAATACGGAAACCAAAGAGCTTGCAGCAGAAGAGACGTTTCTCGCAGTATCGAGGATAGACAAATGCTCATATCTCTTAAGGAATTACGCGACTAAAATATTATTGCGCTTGGCCTCCCGTTGCCGTAACAAGCATTGACGTTACAGTACACAAGTACAGTGGTGACTAAGAAAAACGCATCGCACTGTGAATGACTTTAAAACAGTTGTGCATATACTGTCAACTGGTTCAACGTGTTCTCATAAAAGATCACGATAAAAGCTGACGATAAGCCGACCGAAGTGTCCTCACTACCATGTCCAATAATATTGAGGTCCACTAATATGTATTTTATAGCCCATGTTTACTAGACATTTTTTCTTGTCTTGGTCCATACTAACCACTTCTGAAAGCTGCATACTCTACGTTCTCAACAACAACAGTGAAAGGCATCAGGACGATTTTCGCTTATGACTTTCGACACGTTCGTTTCCGGATCAGGGTCCCTTACCACTGATTGATACATTTACCCATTCATAATCATCCCTGCAAGTTCGCAACATCGTCTCGGAATCACTCTGTATAAATATGGAAAACATAGTTAGAAATAATATAAAACTAAGGTAATTAATGGATCAAAACGAAAGAAATAAATGTATTACATTACTTCTTATGAACATTTCTGTAGCTGAGATTCGGTTTACCGCTACCTTAGTACTGCCGTGTTTGCCTTCGCCGAGTAGAGAAACAGCCTACACTTCAGATGAGCAAGTTGTGGACTTGAGAAGAAGAAATAACGAAAATGTGTTGTCCATCTTTTCTCATCTGTTTGACGCTGTAGTCGTCACAGCTTTTGCTTCTTATTAACAGCACTGATCTTTCTATCTTCTTCCTAGTTCACCTCGTTATCTGTTCTCACCCTCATCACAAATTATTTATCCACAAATTATCGCAATGTTCAGAACGTTTTGACATAATTTATGTACGGAGCAGTTACTAACAAGGAAGTGTATTATGATGTATCATGAAATAAGATTGCTATGTATTAATGTGACAGAACAAAGATATTCTTTATTACTCTGTGGCGTAGTGCGCTTACATAATTATTCTTAGTAAACTTTTGTTCTTGTTACGATTTAATTTCATCAGAGGAGTCTGTGTGTAGTACAAATCGACGCCATTGGAACATTTTGACGGAAATTTGTATGTACATCTATACATATGATAGAGAATCGCTCATTCAGGTGCGAGAAGAATGTCATTGACACTAAGGTCAATCAAACTTCGTTATTTCCACAAACGACGTATACTCAAGTGTGATCTATTAATGAATACCAGCTCGAGAACAATTCCGACGGGAGCGTTCAGTTCTAATTAAATAATTTGATGCTTTCTTCGGAAAAGAAGTGATTTCACGGATCATTTTGAACTTTTTTTTTTTTTTTTTTTTTTTTTTTTCCACCAATGTTTCTAAGAACTGAAGGCAAATCTGATTGCTGTGCAACAGAGCCCCGACGAATATTTCTCCGCAACTTTGATTAACACTTTCAGCTTCAATACAGCATCTGCAGCAGCTGGAGCAGATCGCCAAAGCAACGGAAGCGTATAGTGTGAAAGCAGTTTCACCCATCGCCCTGTGTCCCACCAACGGTGTATGTATTCACTATAACAGAACACACACACAGACAAACACTCATACATATAAAGCCACAACACAAGACGGTATGGGAAACATCTCAGTATAAAAGGCTCAGTATAGGCAAAATACAAATAACAGTAAATGAAGATAGCTGAGTGATTTTATAGTACTTTGGATAAATGTCCTGTATGTATTATAGAAATGTTCGATTATTTAGTTCAACTTAGCGTATGAGAGTAATACTAAAAGTAAGGTCTCCTATTTTTTTGTAAGTACATAGACCTGTTTATTTCTGCAATGGTTTACATCAGTTTACAGCTTGAACATTTAGCTATTTTTCGACATAATCACCATTTCTGTCGATGCATTTTTGTAGATGTTGTAGCAGTTTTTGTATGCCCATGTCATACCAACTCGCCGCCATGCTGTTCAGAAAGTTATGAACCTCTTCTTCCACCTCGTCGTCGGAGGTGAATCGCTTTCCGACCAAATGTTCTTTTAAACTACGGAACTGGTGATAGTCACTGAGCGCCAAGTCAGGACAATAGGGTGGGTGGGTGATAATGTTCCACTGAAACTGTTGCAGGAGAACATCGGTTTGCCGAGCGATGTGTGGGCGAGCGTTGTCATGGAGAATGTATACGCCCTTGCTCAACATTCCTCTTCTCTGGTTCTGAATTGCCCGTTTGAGTTTTTTCAGAGTCTCACAGTACCTGTCAGCGTTAATTGTGGTCCCAGCGATTCATCTCCGACGACGAGGTGAAGTTCATAACTTTCTGAACAGCATGGCGGCGTGCTGGTACGACATGGGCATACAAAAACTGCCACAGAGTCTACAAAAATGCATAGACAGAAATGGTGATTATGTCGAAAAATAGCTAAATGTTCAAGCTGTAAACTGAATTAAACCATTATAGAAATAAACAGGTCTATGTACTTATAAAAAAATAGGAGACCTTACTTTTGAGATTACCCTCGTATGTATCGTTCAGTACATCTGACAATACGTGGCTTCTTAAGAGAGCGGTAGTTGACTACAGTTATACCCTTGGACCATATTTGAGTCTGACAGATGGCAGGCCTCTATGGCAATAGCGGCTATTCTCGTACCCTTGCATAAGCCAAGCGTGCCTCCTGAGTGGTGCTAAATGGAGAGTAAACAACGGGGCGTAGTCTGCAATAACGGGCTTGAGGTTTGGCCAGTAAACGATTGGCCAGCTGGTCGGCGCCTCGAGTCTTCTGATACCGTAAGCTTTGTACGTGATTCATCGACCACCGTTAAGACGCGTCTGTGAAACAGTGTACGTCACAAAGCGTGGGGAACTAGTCTTCACCGCCTGGGACGTATAAACAGTAGGAACATTTAAACACATCCCTCAACCTCAGAGTGCTGCATCTATTAATGTGCTTTCTGAAATAACCCGTATCTACATCTACATGGATACTCTGCAAATCACATTTAAGTGCCTGGCAGAGGGTTCATCGAACCACCTTCACAATTCTCTATTATTCCAATCTCGTATAGCGCGCGGAAACATTGAGCACCTATATCTTTCCGTACGAGCTCTGACCTCCCTTATTTTATCTTTGTGATCGTTCCTCCCTATGTAGGTCGGTGTCAACAAAATATTTTCGCATTCGGAGGAGAAAGTTGGTGATTGGAATTTCGTGAGAAGATTCCGTCGCAGCGAAAAACGCCTTTCTTTGAATGATATCCAGCCCAAATCCTGTATCATTTCTGTGACACTCTCTCCCATATTTCGCGATAATATAAAACGTGCTGCCTTTCTTTGAACTTTTTCAATGTACTCAGTCAGTCCTATCTGGTAAGGATCCCACACCTGCGGCAGTATTCAAAAAGAGGACGGACAAGCGTAGTGTAGGCAGTCTCCTTAGTAGGTCTGTTACATTTTCTAAGTGTCCTGCCAATAAAACGCAGTCTTTGGTTAGCCTTCCCCACAACATTTTCTGCGTGCTCCTTCCAATTTAAGTTGTTCGTAATTGTGTCACCTAGGTATTCAGTTGAATTTACCGATTTTAGATTAAACTGATTTATCGTGTAACCGAAGTTTAACGTGTTCCTTTTAGCACTCATGTGGATGACATCACACTTTTCGTTATTTAGGGTCAACTGACACTTTTCGCACCATTCAGATATTTTTTCTAAATCATTTTGCAGTTTGGTTTGATCTTCTGATGATAAACGACAGCGTCATCTGCAAACAACCGAAGACGGCTGCTCAGATTGTCTCCAAAATCGTTTATGTACCGGTAGATAAGGAACAGCAAAGGGCCTATAACACTACCTTGAGGAACGCCAGAAATCTCTTCTGTTTTATCGATGACTTTCCGTAAATTACTACGAACTGTGAGCTCTCTGACAGGAAATCAAAAATCCAGTCACATAATTGAGACGATATTCCATAAGTACGCAATTTCACTACGAGCCGCTTGTGTGATGCAGTGTCAAAAGCCTTCCGGAAATCCAGAAATACGGAATCGATCTGAAATCCCTTGTCAACAGCATTCAACACTTCATGTGAATAAAGAGATAGTTGTGTTTCACAGGAACGATGTTTTCTAAACTCATGTTGACTGTGTGTCAATAGACCGTTTTGGTTCAAATGGCTCTGAGCACTATGGGACTTAACTGCTGACGTCATCAGTCCCATAGAACTTAGAACTACTTAAACCTAACTAACATAAGGACATCACACAAATCCATGCCCGAGGCAGGATTCGAACCTGCGAGCGTAGCGGACGCGCGGTTCCAGACTGTAACGCCTAGAACCGCTCGGACACAAAGGCCGGCAATAGACCGTTTCCTTCGAGGTAATTCATAATGTTCGAACACAATATATGTTCTAAAATCCTGCTGCATATCGACGTTAATGATATGGGTCTGTAATTTAGTGGATTACTCCTACTACCTTTCTTGAATATTGTGTGACCTGTGCAACTTACCATTCTATGGGTATGGATCATTGGTCGAGCGAAAGGATGTATATGATTGTTAAATATGGAGCTAATGCATCAGCATACTCCGAAAGGAACCTAATTGGTATACAGTCTGTACCAGAAGACTTGCTTTTATTAAGTGAGGATATTTACTTCTACGTTACTCATGTTGGCAGTTATCCTCGATTCGAATTCTGGAATACTTACTTCATCTTCTTTTGTGACGGCATTTTGGAAGGCTGTGTCTAGTAACTCTGCTTTGGCAGCACTGGCTTCCATAGTATCGCCATTGCTACCGAGCAGAGAAGGCATTGATTGTTTCTTGCCTCTAACATACTTCACATACGACCAGAATCTCTTTGGATTTTCTGCCAGGTTTCGAGCATAAGTTTCGTTGCATACTGCAGCTCATCAGTACAGGCGATCAGTTTCAATATTTCAAGGGTTCGAAGACAATATTCAACAACTACGTACACTCTAGGAGAAAAAGAGAATGACGCATCGCAAAGGAATTATCAGAATGGGACGGAAATCGGTACATGTGATGTACATGTGCAGATAAACAAATGACTAAAATTTCAGAACAACTGGATGATTTATCCAACAGAAAGAGCCCCACAAATTGAGCAAGTCAATAATACACTACAGACCATTAAAATTGCTACACCACGAAGATGACGTGAGACAGACGTGAAATTTAACCGACAGGAAGAAGATGCTGTGATATGCAAATGATTAGCTTTTCAGAGGATTCATACAAGGTTGGCGACGGTGGCGACACCAACAACGTGCTGACATGAGGAAAGTTTCCAACCGCTTTCTCATACACAAACAGCAGTTGACCAGCGTTGCCTGGCGAAACGTTGTTGTGATGCCTCGTGTAAGGAGGAGAAATGCGTACCATCACATTTCCGACTTTGATAAAGATGGGATTGTAGCCAATCGCGATTGCGGTTTATCGTATCGTGACATTGCTGCCCGCGTTGATCGAAATCCAACGACTTTTGGCAGAATATGGAATCGGTGGGTTCAGGAGGGTAATACGGAACGCTGTGCTGGATCCCAACGGCCTCGTATCACCAGCAGTCGACATGACAGGCATCTTATCCGCATGGCCGTGACGGATCGTGCAGCCACGTTCGATCCCTGAGTCAACAGATGGGGACGTTTGCAAGACAACAACCATCTGCACGAACAGTTCGACGACGTTTGCAGCAGCATGGACTATCAGCTCGGAGACCATGGCTGCGGTTACCCTCGACGCTGCATCACAGGCAGGAGCGCCTGCGATGGTGTACTCAACGACGAACCTGGGTGCACGAATGGCAAAACGTCATTTTTTTCGGATGAATCCAGGTTCTGTTTATAACATCATGATAGTCGCATACGTGTGTGGCGACATCGCGGTGAACGCACATTGGGAGCGTGTATTCGTCATCGCCATGTTGGCGTATCACCCGGCGTGATGGTATGGGGTGCCATTGGTTCACGTCTCGGTCACCTCTTGTTCGCATTGACGGCACTTTGAACAGTGGACGTTACATTTCAGATGTGTTACGACCCGTGGCTCTACCCTTCGTCTGATTCCTGCGAAACCCTACATTTCAGCAGGATAATGCACGACCGCATGTTGCAAGTCCTGTACGGGCCTTTGTGGATACAGAAAATGTTCGACTGCTGCCCTGACCAGCACATTCTGCAGATCTCTCACCTGTTTAAAACGTCTGGTCAATGGTGGCCGAGCAACAAGTTAGTCACAATACGCCAGTCACTACTCTTGATGAACTGTGGTATTGTGCTGAAGCTGCATGGGCAGCTGTACCTGTACACGCTATCCAAGCTGTGTTTCACTCAATGTCCAGGCGTATCAAGGCCGTTATTATCGCCAGAGGTGGTTGTTCTGGGTACTGATTTCTCAGGATCTATGCACCCAAATTGCGTGAAAATGTAGTCACATGTCGGTTCTAGTATAATATATTTGTCCAATGAATACCCGTTTATCATCAAAAATGGCTCTGAGCACTATGCGACTTAACTTCTGAGGTCATCAGTTCCCTAGGCTTAGAACTAATTAAACCTAACTAACCTAAGGACATCACACACATCCATGCCCGAGGCAGGATTCGAACCTGCGACCGTAGCGGTCGGTCGGCTCCAGACTGTGTAAGTAGGCTGTTTATGTTTCCTCTATGTAAGAAGGCTGTTTATATTTTCTTATTGGCAACGTTACGTAGCGCTCTGTACGAAAATCACTGGCTGTGCTGTGTGCAGTCTGTGGCTAGTTTGCATTGTTGTCTGCCATTGTAGTGTTGGGCAGCGGCAGCTGGATGTGAACAGCGCATAGCGTTGCGCAGTTGGAGGTGAGCCGCCAGCAGTGGTGGATGTGGGGAGAGAGATGGCGGAAGTTTTGAAATTGAACTGCTATATATATTATGATTATTAAGGTAAATACAGTGTTTGTTCTCTATTAAAATCTTTCATTTGCTAACTATCCCTATCAGTAGTTAGTGCCTTCTGTAGTTTGAATCTTTTATTTAGCTGGCAATAGTGGCGCTCGCTGTATTGCAGTAGTTCTAGTAATGAAGATTTTTGTGAGGTAAGTGATTTCTGAAAGGTATAGTTTAATGTTACTCAGGGCCATTCTTTTGCAGGGATCTTTGATAGTCAGATTGCGTTGCGCTAAAAATATTGTGTGTCAGTTTAAGCACAGTCGTGTAAAATTGTTCTAAGGGGACGTTTCATATGTCGACCCTTAGCCGAGGATACCTCACTGGAATCTTCTGATTTTTTCTTGTAGTTTGTGTAATTAGTGTAGATTTTGTTTATTGCTAGCGTGTAATTGTAGAGAGAATCTCCTTTGTAGTTGCAGCCTTTCATTGTTGTACAGTAAAACAGTTGTGGCATGCATGTAGATTTGCACCAAGTATTTCGCAGCTGCAATTAACTAGATATTATTTTCAGTACTATGTTAATGTGTTCTCTTATTTTTGCTCTTCAAATTGTGCTTTTCTGTGTTATTGTGTGAAATATTGCGACAATAATGACGTGTGAAAAACGTAACACTAGGCTTCGAAGTAAACTGAGAAATAATAGTGACGACGAGCGTAGCTTAGCAGCACCACTGGGTAGTGAATTAACAGACATTCGAAGTAGTAATTTGGTAATTGTGCATAGGGAGTTGGAGCGGGCGGCAAATAATGGTGTAGACAGTCAAACAGGTAGTGAACAGGGAAGCATTATCGATCGATCGGTCGGCAACAGCTCGCCTCAGGAATCCGAAATGATAGGACACAATTTTGAAAATACTGTAGATTCAGGTTTTGCGTCCTCACTGTTTTCTCAAATAAGTCAAGACACATTTTCTGCTTGTCAAAATGTGAATGTTGCCGGTGAAAATGCACTGCCAAAAAGCATAGAGAAACAGATTCCAGACACTAATACATTATTATTGCAATTAATGCAACAAATGGAACAAAATCAGAGACAAATGGGAAAGAATCATCTAAAGTTAGACACAATGGAACAAAATCAGAGACAAACACAGCAAAAGCTTCAAAAGTTAGACACAATGGAACAAAATCTTCAAAAGTTAGACACAATGGAACAACACCAGAGACAAACACAGCAACAGTTACACACAATGGAACAAAATCAGAGACAAACACAGCAAAAGCTTCAAAAGTTAGACTCATTGGAACAAACTCTCGAACAAACACGTGAAGATTTAACTGCTGAGTTTCATAACATTGAATCGAAATGTCAGAAAGTGTGTAATGACGTAAAAACACAAATTTGTGAGCATTTTCAACCTATTTTTTCGCGGCATGAAAATGCATTACAGAATCACGAAGCAGCCATAAAAGAACTGCAAACCATTGTTCATGAAAATCATGAGACCTTGTGGGCTAAAATTGACTCAGTTGCATCTACCGATTCGGTTACGCAACTTGCAAAAACTCAGGAAAACTTAAAGGACACAGTAGATTCGATTTCAACACAAATGGACACTCTGAAGCTTGGTTCAGAAAAACACACTGAGGAAATGTGTTCATTATCAGAGAAAGTAGTTGAACTTTCGGATCAGCTAAATAATTTATCTACGAAGGTAGATGATAATCTGAATGACGCAAAACCGGTAGTCTTTAATGACACAGAAGAGAGCAAACAAATTAGGAAACTGAAACAAAATCTGAATCAAATTGATACGCAACACCAAAGAGAAATCCGGGAAGTACAAGATCAGCTGACACAGGTAATACAAGAATTACGTATTTCAGAGGACACTCGCGCTCCAATACGGGAAGAGGGACATAGAAATACAGAACAGCCACAAATTAATAACACAAGGCACTTCCGAAATTATGAAAGAAATTGGCAAGGTACACCGAATTTTGAGATGGAACTGCCGACATGACGTAACAATGACCGACATGCGACTCGCCGACATGATGATTTTGATTATAAGCTGTTCATTACTACACTAAATTCAAAACGTTTAAGAACTCTGCCAACGACATTCATCCACAAGCGTGGCTCCATCAATTCTCTCATTGTTTTCCTCCCAACTGGTCATTGGAGCACAGATTAGAATTTATGTGTGGCTACTTGGAGAATGAACCAGCTGTAAGAATGCGATCGGTCATTCACGATCGTCACAGTGAAGGAGAATTTTATCATGCCTTCTGTTATGTGTGTCGACAGAAGTGCCGACACAGTGTTATTATGAAGGGGCCGAATAGGGCACGCGTCAACTCACGCCGTCCTGCGTTAAGTCTGAAACAGGATACTTCATAAATGCTATAAAGAAAAGAACGGAGCTTCTCGTATACTCAACTTTATTCTCCTGTGTGGTACATCTCCATGGTGAATACAAGTAAGACTCTCTCCAGATATGGTTAACTGCGCCTTGCTAGGTCGTAGCTATGGACTTAGCTGAAGGCTATTCTAACTGTCTCTCGGCAAATGAGAGGAAGGCTTCGTACGTCTAGTCGCTAGCAATGTCGTCCGTACAACTGGGGCGAGTGCTAGTCCGTCTTTCTAGACCTGCCATGTGGTGGCGCTAGGTCTGCAAGTACTGATGGCGGCGACACGCGGGTCCGACATGTACTAATGGACCGCGGCCGATTTAAGCTACCACCTAGCAAGTGTGGTGTCTGGCGGTGACACCACATTCCTCCCCCGCAAATCGGCGAACGGTCGTGTTATAAGGCTTCCGCCCGCCGTGGGGAGGGCCCCATGTTGACGTATGCGATGAGGTGGGGAGCCTGACAACAGGCGAGGCTGTGCCACCCGCACCCGGCCATTCGGTCCGAGGGGAGCTAGGAAACGCCTGGAAACCTACTCCAGGGTGCACGTCAACATGCGGCGTATGCGCCCGTAATGAGACAGGAGGGGCCGAAGGCTCGACCTCCATTGCGTCGGGGCATCCGACGCGCGATGACGCCATGTGGTCCGGAGAGGGCAAGTGTTCCATGGCGGAGGACAGCTGGTCACGGGAAGCGATCGGCGGCGCGTGACCCAGGGAGGCGGATGGCGGCTGCAGCGAAGCGTCCTCCGTGGGCTGCGCCGGCGGCGGCGGCGGCGGCGCGACGCCATGGGGCAAAATGGAAGGCATCGTCGGTAACACCTGGGGATGAGGCGAGCCAGTAGATGGGTCCCCAGGGCGCCGACCGGACGGCTCCGTCGCTGAAAGCAGACGGGGAGCGGCAGAACCCAGGCGACGACAGAGGCGCAGCTGATTGAGATGCCGACGCACCTCACCAGAGGCCCCCAAAACCAAATACATCGCGCGGCCGAGGCAGCGAAGAATGCGCCCTGCGAGCCAACGCCGTGAACCGCGATAAGGACGATAGAATACGACGTCGCCAGGAGCAAAAGCAGGAGTCTGCCGCTGCACAGGAACCTGATGCGGCGGATGCAGCAAAGACATCAAGGTTCGATGAGGACGACCGTGAAGCAACTCAGCCGGCGAGCGACCATCGCGGGGCTGAGAGCGATACGAAGACAAAAAGAGCAACAACGCGTCCTCCCGAGAATGCGACTCTTTCAACTTCAACATCTGTGACTTGAAAGTCCGGACCAATCGTTCAGCGGCACCGTTTGACTGAGGCGAAAACGGCGCGGATGTCAGATGTTGAATACCATTGGCCTTGCAGAATGACTGAAATTCTGCGGACATGAATTGTGGGCCATTGTCGGAAACAATAGTCTGTGGAAGACCTTCAATGCAAAAGATAGCAGACAACGCTTGGATGGTGGCAGATGACGTCGTGGAAGACATCCGGACAACAAAAGGAAAATTACTGAAGGAATCGACAACAACCAACCATCGAGCATTCCAGAATGGACCAGCAAAATCTATGTGTAAGCGTTGCCAAGGGGAAGTGGCTTTCGGCCATGCAAAGAATTTTGTTGTTCGGCACACGCCATGCAAGAAGAGCACATATTCGTAATCGCAGCATCGATTCCGAACCAAGTACAGTGCTGACGAGCAAGTTGTTTCGTACGCACTATACCCCAATGGCCTTGGTGGAGAAGCTTTAAGACAGAGGACTGTAACGAACGTGGGACCACGACCCTAGACTGATCATTATCAGAACGCAACAACAAAACACCACGTCGTACAAAAAGTCTCTCCTTGTGAGCAAAAAATCGGCGAACCATCGGATCCTCGATCCGTGACTTCGACAAGGGCCATTGCGTAGTAACAAAACGCAAAACGGTAGCAAGGACAGGGTCTGCAGCTGTGGCTGTAGCTACACGACGAAAATCAATCGGAAACGATTCGACCACGTCATCGGTTTCCGCATCAATGAACATGCAAGCAAGTTCGGAAGAATCGAATGCTTTATCCTCAGCAACAGGCAAACGGGACAACGCATCTGCGTTTCCGTGCTTAGCAGTGGACCGGTACAAGATATCGTAGCGGTACTGCGAGAGGAAAAGAGACCAGCGAATGAATTTCTGCGCTGTACGTGGAGGTACAGGCTTGTTCGGATGAAAAAGCGATGTCAAAGGTTTGTGGTCTGTAATGATGGTAAAGTGACGACCATACAAGAAATCGTGAAACTTCGTAACACCAAACACGAGAGCCAAAGCTTCTTTCTCTATCTGGGAATAATTTCTTTGCGCTGACGAGAGCAATTTGGACGCAAAGGCAATAGGGCGATCATGCGAACCATCTTTGTGCGCAAGTACAGCACCGATCCCGAAATCCGATGCATCTACCATCAACAAAAGGGGTTTCTGGGGATCGAATGGCGTAAGGCAAGTATTTGAAAGCAACGCCGATTTCAACTGGCGCAAGGCGCGTTCGCATTCCGTCGACCAGACGAACGGAACACCTTTACGGCGTAAGCGATGAAGCGGAGCTGAAATGGAAGAGGCATGAGGAAGAAATTTATGATAATAGTTAATTTTTCCCAACACACTCTGTAGCTGCTTCACATTTTGCGGCGAAGGCAAGTCCTGTATGGCACGGAGGTGCTCTGGACTCGGATGGATGCCTTGGGCATTAATTACATGTCCCAGATACGGCAAGTCACGAGCAAAAAACACACATTTGTCCTTCCTCAAACGAAGACCATTCTGTCGCAAGACCTGAAATAATGTTCGGAGATTTTGTAAATGTTCCGCTTCTGTCTTTCCGGAGATCACTATATCGTCCAGATAGTTTGCTGCAGTAGGGACCGACGCACAAATAGTTTGTAAATATTGCTGAAACAATGCAGGGGCGGATGCACACCCGAATGGCAGTCTTTTGAATCTGTACAATCCAAGATGCGTGTTAACCACCAATACGCGCTGGGAGTCTTCGTCCACCGGTATTTGCAAGTACGCATCTGCTAGGTCCAACTTTGAAAAATATTTTCCCGGGCACAGTTTGTCAAAAAGATCTTCCGGGCGGGGCAAAGGAAAAGTAGCAGTCACTAGTTGTGGATTCACTGTTGCTTTGAAGTCCACGCAAAGTCTCAATTTGCCGGAAGGTTTTTGCAAAATCACTAAGGGTGAGGCCCAGAGAGAAGCCTGCACACGTTCAATGACACCTTGCGATTCTAAATCTTTTAATGTTCTTGCGACCTCATCACGCAATGCGTGGGGAACATTGCGCGCTCTGAAAAATTTCGGTTGCGCGTTGACTTTTAGTTCCAAATGTGCGTCATAGTTCTTAGCGCAACCAAGGCCCGGTGCAAAAATGTCTGCAAATTCCTCACATAGACTAGAAACACTGGCTGAAGGCACAGTCTGGTTCACTGAGAGAACCTGATTCACAATAGACAAGTTAAACAATTGAAATAAATCTAAACCAAACAAGTTCACTGCAGCAGAAGAACGAAGAACGTAAAATGACACAAGTTTCGTTTGTCCCTTGTATGTTGCAAGAAGGCTGCACTGTCCTAACACAGGGATATGCTGTCCTGAATAACTAGTGAGCTGAACTTTTGCGGCACGCAACGGCAGTGCGCCCAGTTGTTTGTACGTGGCGTAATTGAGCAATGAGACTGCAGCTCCGGTATCGAGCTGGAATGGTATCACTTGTCCGGCAAAGTCCAAATCTACAAAAAGTTTATTGTCCTGCTGACGACAAGAGCGACTGTTTTGTGCAACTTGAACAGACACTGGTACAGAATCACTTGCGACGTGACGGGAGTGCCGTCGACGTCGACGCACACTTTTTGTGGGACGAACACAGTCACTATTAGAGAGAGGAACACTGGGCGGAGTGGCAGTAACTACATGAATGTCCATGGGCGAAGGTTCCCGAGCCCGAGTGTCCTTGGTTCGATTCCGGCGCGAAGCAAAGGGCCTGGAACGGTTGTGATTGTCTGATCTGAGCTTTTTCTGGCAAACACTTTGAACATGTCCTTTCTTGTGACAGTAAAAGCAAATAGCTTGGCGTGACGGGCAATTTTCACGCGAATGTCTAGTAGCACACCGCGGGCATGATTTCACTGCATTTGCGGGCTGGCGAGGCACACCTGGTTTAGAGCGCGGCGTCAGCTGCGTCGAAGTGCGCGAGGGCCGGTTACCGGGCCGCGCAGCGCGTCCAGCGGGCCGGGTAATGTTACACACTGCTGGCGAAGTTTCAAAAGATTCCTGAGCACAGTCAAGTGTGTCTTGCCTATCCAATATGTCGATCACTTGTTGAAGGGAGGGATTAACTAGTTTCAAAATCTGTTCCCTTATGCGAACATCAGAAACGTTCTGTGCTATTGCATCACGCACCATTGTATCTGAATAAGGAAGGCCACAGTCACACTGAAATTCACAATCCCTAGTAAGGCCTTGCAAAGTTGCAACCCACTCCCTATTAGTTTGACCGGCCGTACGTTTCGTACGAAAGAACGTATACCTTTTTGCAACCACATTAACTGTTTCTTTGAAATAGGCATCTAAAGCCGACACAATTTCTTCGTAGGACAGAGTTGCTACGTCGCGTCGGGGAAACAATTTCACTATCACACGGTACGTTTGCACGCCGACACAAGACAATAAGTGAGGCTGCCGCACATTACCTTGAATTCTGTAGGCGGCGAGATGGAATCCAAACTGGCGTGACCATTCCGGCCATGTTTCCTGCGCCGCGTCAAAGTTGCGAAACGGCGGTGCAACTGCGTATTGTGGCTGCGGTAGCGATGAAGCGGCGGCGGCCGCATCGTTTTGCAGCGCACGTTGACCCTGGACGAGCTGTCCCAGGGCATCCAATAACGCCTGCGTCTGCTGATTCTGCAAGCGATAAAATTCGGACAGTACATCTGGAGATTGTGGCGAAGCCATGACACAAGTAAATGTAAGCAATTAGAAAGAACAAAACCCTTTTTTAACTCGTCGCCAATGTTATGTGTGTCGACAGAAGTGCCGACACAGTGTTATTATGAAGGGGCCGAATAGGGCACGCGTCAACTCACGCCGTCCTGCGTTAAGTCTGAAACAGGATACTTCATAAATGCTATAAAGAAAAGAACGGAGCTTCTCGTATACTCAACTTTATTCTCCTGTGTGGTACATCTCCATGGTGAATACAAGTAAGACTCTCTCCAGATATGGTTAACTGCGCCTTGCTAGGTCGTAGCTATGGACTTAGCTGAAGGCTATTCTAACTGTCTCTCGGCAAATGAGAGGAAGGCTTCGTACGTCTAGTCGCTAGCAATGTCGTCCGTACAACTGGGGCGAGTGCTAGTCCGTCTTTCTAGACCTGCCATGTGGTGGCGCTAGGTCTGCAAGTACTGATGGCGGCGACACGCGGGTCCGACATGTACTAATGGACCGCGGCCGATTTAAGCTACCACCTAGCAAGTGTGGTGTCTGGCGGTGACACCACACCTTCCTCTCAGCGTATTGGTCTCAAGCTACACAAGACCGAGTAAAACATAGCATCATAATGATGAAACGTTTCGAACAATCTGAATTTTCCAGTCTTATGAAATATTTTGAAGACATGTTGCATAAGAATCAGTATCTATCAAACCCATACAGCCCCTCAGAACTCATCCGCATTTGCTTAATCAAATTACCTGAACATTTACGGCATATTTTTTGGCAGGACGTTGCAAAGACGACATTGAAGCTTTTCAGGGACTCTTACAAGAATTAGAAATTGACACAGACAGTCGCGGGATGCGAAAACAGGAAAACAATCACTACAGGTCACATCCGTCACAATTCCGTGATGACAGAAACAATAAATGGCCACGACAAGCCTATTCTTACAACGTAAATCGTGACCAAAACAGACACCACCCGTATGACAACCACTGGCAGAGTAATAGTTACAGAGAAAGATCGCATTTCCATAGTAATGAATATGACAGAGACAATCATAGAAACAGACAATTTGGCAACCAGAACTATTATTATCAAGGGAGACAGAATAACTTCAGATGCAACGGTCCAGCGCGCAGTTACGATTCAGGGAGAAATTCTCCACCACGTGACCAACAAGAAAGAAACTATGGAATCTACCGACATGACGACAGACGATATGATCGTAACGACAGACCTGAACTGCATCAGAACTGGTGGGATTTAAACAGAGCAGCGCACTCGTGTCACAGTGAATTTGTAGAAGTTAGGTCTCCAAATCCCAGTAACGACGCGCGCCAACAAAGAAACAGACAATGACTCACACCGCAGGCAGACACTTGCGCCCACTGGCTCAGAGAAAAATAACATAGACGCTAACCTTGAGAAAAATTTTAGCACTCCTCACCGACGTATACCACATGATAATTGCGTTAAAGTTGAAACTCTGCGTACTAGGAAGAGTAAAGGTATACACCACATTTCACATGTAAAACCGTTTATTGAAAGATAATCTGCTTTTTAACTTTGTCTTTGCCATAAAATTTTTCACTTCACGTTACTAGTACTCTTTGTCACACTTACAAATTGTTAACATGCAACTATGTTTTAAAGCTAACTAACTATCCAGTCAAGAACATAGGTAACTTAGACAAGTAATTGCGAATGCATTGTTATTGCGAACAGACGACACAGTGTTGTTATTTATACATTCCTCCTTGTTAGTTGCACGATTACTTAACGAATATACGGCTTACATACTTAGAACATATACCAGCACTGCTAATGAGATTTTCATGCAACATTTTGGTTTGCTTGAGAGTGGATTCTGGATTTGAGGTGCTTTCTGTGAAATGCCAGATGACACAGTGGTTAGTTTATGTGACAGCTACACGCTTTTATCACGACGCTGCTAATGCATGACAATTTACAATGTTGCTTTTGCGGTGTATCTGTTTTATATCTGCACAGTTTTTTCTGAATTCTTCTATAAAGTGAGACATGTTTTAGTGGTGACTTTTGTGGTATGGCTACAAGAAGACAGCCTTTTCCGTAGGACAACAATACGTTACAGCACAGTACTTTCCTCATCACGGCAATAAGCGTAATAACTAAGTTATCTATACGATAGCATTTCACTTTTGTGTATCATGAGGTAAGTACATTGACTTCTGCAGAACTTAGCTTTCAGAGGACAATAACTACGACACTTCCACAGAGATTATCTTACAGCAAGACGCACATTTAGCGCTACAGGACACGTATTTGAGTGATTAATTTTGTACTTAAAACATTTATTTTTAAAGATTTTTGAATTACAAAGAAAGTTTTCCGTGATACATTTCATTCCATTGCTGTAATCTGTAACACCTGAGGGTATAATTACAATAATCCTCAGGGGGGTACACGCCTACTTTGTGTACCATGTGTTTGGCAAGCACAAGGAGCCCTAGCTAATATGGTATTTGCTTATACAACTTTACACATCGGTACCATATTTCTCTAATACATAAATTACACAGCTATCTGATCATTTAACTGAGAGAGACAAACTTTTTTACTACATCAGTGACACATGTTTACGCAATTACACAGTTGGGTAACTTCACACTTATGAAATTGTATTTTGTCTGTACTTTGTGAACTGTTCATATTTTTTCAGAACCATTGTGATACTATGAGAGCTTTGAATGATATATTTTCTATAGGATCACGATTTTTAAAGTACGTTTGAGGAAGATGACACTATTGAAATGAGCAGAGAATATTCTTTAGGTTTTGAAATTATTGCAGAAAGCTACGACGTTTTTGAGATTTGACTGAGGTGTTATGATGTTATTATTACGATGACGATGTGTATTATGCTGCTGAGGTATGTTTATGATTAATAGGCTGATGCTATATGAGTTATTTGATTATGCTACTTATCTGTTATGATGCAATATTGAAGAAGTGTCGACGAATAAGGTAAGGAGTAATGAATAGTGGTTAGGGACGCTGACTTGTGAAAAAGGATGTTGGAAACCAAGAATCGTACTTTAAGAGTTATGAAATGTGAGTAAATGCGTGAATGTATCACAATGCCGGCGAAAATTTTTTGGACAATGTTATATTCATAGGATTTTGTTTCTACACATTTGCAACACAAATTCTTGAGCTGTGAAATATTTTTATATGAGACTGTCACTGTAGCGGAAACTGCTGTCGTAAATATTTCCGTAAGAAAGTTAAGTGACCACCTGCACATAATGCGTCGTGGGCACCCAGGTGTGTCAGACGCCTGGAGAACAAGCCATTAGTGTGAGTGCCTCGTCAGAAGCACAGGTAGAAAAAAAAGAAAGGGGAGGCCATTGTCCTCGCTATTGACATTTCCTTGTTGAAAGCATACTGTGGAGCTCATAATTTACGATATTTACTGAAATGCCTAATGAAACGATGAGAAACATTTCACGGCTATTGTCTTGCTAGTTGAGAAAAATGCCATATGGCTTGCTTTATGTATTTATTTACACATTTTGTTTAATATCAAGTTTCTAGCTGCACTGCAGCATTGGTTACAATAAAATTTAATATATGTACTAATATAGTTATTTTATGCCTACAGATCCAGTCAATAAGAAATTTATGATCTACTTCCAAGAAAACGAGGGCACATAAATAGACATTTCCCTTCACAGGAATTGCATAAATAATTTCTTTACGATTTGGTAACTTATCTGCTAGTGTAAGTTCTTGTGATGCATCACTCTAGTGTTAAGATGTGACATAGGTATTAGACATGGCCATTTTAGTGTAATATTTTTTCTGCTTGAGCTTTGTCATGTTTAGATATAAGTTGCTGCTGCTGTTTGCCAGGCATAGTGCTACTGAATTTTAAATTGTGTTACTCTGTTAAGCTAGTTTTACTACTGACTTATTTTTCTTGTTGCTGCACATTGGCTCATATTAGTTGTAATGTTGCATTGCTTGGTAATTTAGATTTACTGTAGCTTGCTTTGCAATTTTCCATTTTTTTCGCATTGCTGTTTGTGTTAATTTGTTATGTGCTGCTGCATTGCCTCGTCCGTTGGTATATATATCTGAGCTCAGTAGATTTAAGTTAGCTTAAGAGGGGGTAGACTATATAAGAAACTAACTATGATGACTTGGAAGAAATGTATTGAGAAGCTATATGAAAATGGTTTGGGCAAAAAAAAAAAGGATACTGTACAGTGGAGAAAAACTATTTTTGACAGAGGATGTGAACAGAATATAGAAAGCAGGCTTAGGTAGGACTTTTGGGAATAGTGATGAACGAAGGAAGATCTCCATGCAAAATACTGCAGTAAAACAAACCCTGTCCTTTCCTTTTGTGTTATCCCACTATGTGATTGTGTACCCTTGTGTAGTTGTTTTCTTCCTGTCTCTGTGTAGTTTCATAGAATTTTTTCTTCTTCTAATACTAAGCTATATTCACTGTGATGAGGAATACTGTTATCCTCAAATATAATTGGCATTAATAATATGTAATTTACTTTGTAAAGATGTTGAGACATTATTTATTCTGTTTTGTTGCTCATGTGAAGTTGATGTTTCGCAAGTTATTCTGATCTTTTATGTATTTACTTATGTCATAATTCCTGTAACACTGATGTATATGTTATTTCTATTCTTTTGTAAAGCCTGTGTTACTACAAATGTTATCTGAATTCTTATGTTCTTTAATGATGTATTTTGTACCTTTGTTATTGTATTCTTATGTTATCAAATTGTAATTGACACCAGTTAATCAAATCAAGTAACTTGTAAGCATTCATTTCATTGCACACATTTCTGTTGGTCACAGTAATGCACAAAATGGAGAAATAGGGACTGATAGTGTTTGCACGTGTGTTAATAATTCAGCAAGGGACTGGTTAACAGCATTGCTGGTTCTAAGGACAATTAGAAAAAAACAACTTTGTAAGTGTACGAGTGGTGGTTTATGGACTTGCTATATTATCCGCAAGACTCTTCAATGGTGATTGTGCACCTGCACAGTCACAACAGATGGCTGCTGGCCATCTCTACAAGGACTACAGTGGGTCTGCACCTCTGGTGGCCCACCAATACTCTCTACCAGGACTGCAGTGGGTCTGCTCTGTGATGACCTACCTACCAATATTCTTCAAAACTTCGACTGACTCTGCTGTGGGTTTGCTCTGTTGTGGCCCATTACCTGTCTGCATGTCAAGAGTCAGCACTGTCTTTCCGTTGGAAGGACAACACTACTTCTTCAAGACTGCATGGAAATTCACTACTTCTGTGTGCAATTTCTTTTACTAATGAGACTTTGTGAAAATAAACTGTAATTACTATTATGATGAATGATCAGGACTGTCTTTATGGACTGTGAGAAAATTTTAGCTTTTGACCAACATTCTATCAATAAGTGTGTGCATTTGATTTCTTTGTTATTGTAATTACAATTATGAAAAATTTTATCAAATCATTATTGGCCACTGCCCAAAAATATTTTGTAAAATTTTTTGTGGGGAGCATGGGGGCTATGTAAGTAGGCTGTTTATGTTTCCTCTATGTAAGAAGGCTGTTTATATTTTCTTATTGGCAACGTTACGTAGCGCTCTGTACGAAAATCACTGGCTGTGCTGTGTGCAGTCTGTGGCTAGTTTGCATTGTTGTCTGCCATTGTAGTGTTGGGCAGCGGCAGCTGGATGTGAACAGCGCATAGCGTTGCGCAGTTGGAGGTGAGCCGCCAGCAGTGGTGGATGTGGGGAGAGAGATGGCGGAAGTTTTGAAATTGAACTGCTATATATATTATGATTATTAAGGTAAATACAGTGTTTGTTCTCTATTAAAATCTTTCATTTGCTAACTATCCCTATCAGTAGTTAGTGCCTTCTGTAGTTTGAATCTTTTATTTAGCTGGCAATAGTGGCGCTCGCTGTATTGCAGTAGTTCTAGTAATGAAGATTTTTGTGAGGTAAGTGATTTCTGAAAGGTATAGTTTAATGTTACTCAGGGCCATTCTTTTGCAGGGATCTTTGATAGTCAGATTGCGTTGCGCTAAAAATATTGTGTGTCAGTTTAAGCACAGTCGTGTAAAATTGTTCTAAGGGGACGTGTACCATTTACCATGTGCATTTCTTCTTGGTGTAGCAATTTTAGTGGCAAGTAGTGTACATTGGTCCGCCTCTGGCCCTATTTGAATTAGTTATTCGGCTTGGCATTGATTGTTAGAGTTATTGGAAGTCCTCCTGAGTGACATCGTACCAAATTCTGTCCAACTGGAAAGTTAGTGTCAAAATCTGGAGACAGTTGGAGGGCCCTGCCCATAATGCTCCAAACTTTCGCAGCTGGGGAGAGATCCGGCGACGTTGCTGGCCAAGGCAAGCACGAAGGAAAGCAGCAGATACTCTCGCTGTGTGCACGAGTGCATTATCTTGCTGAAATCTAAGCCGATGGTGGCTTTTCCTGAAGGCCAACAAAACGGGACAGAATATCGTCGACATACTGCTGTGCCGCAAGGGTGTCGGGGATGACAACCAAAGATGGCCTGCTATGAAGAAAAATGACACCCCGGACCATCACTCCTGGCTGTCGTGGCGCATGGCGGGCAACAGCCAGGTCGGTATATCCCACCGCTCTCTAGGGCGTCTCCAGACGTCTCCGCTGGTCATGGAGCACAGTCCGCAGCGGGACTCATCACTGAAGACAAATCCATTCCAGTCAATCAGATTACAGGACGATAATGTCAACGGCCGAAAAACAATAAGTAGAACGGCAGACAGCGGGGAGAGCAATAGACAATTAGCATTTGTGACTGTAAAACACTGAGCCGCTGTCTCGAGGCTGAATCACTGCCACGTGTTTCCCGTCTGTTGCTGCAACGCAGATTGGAAAATCAGCTGGTGCAAAAAATTCGTTTGCAATTTCTTCCCATTTTTCCGTAGTTAGTGTCGGCAATGAGATTACAGATTCCAGGCTGAAGACGTGTCTGGAGAGGCCCCAGACAACGGCGGATATCCATCTGACTGTCGCCAGCCGTATAGCCCGAGAACTTCTGCAATTTTCCCGGCGTATTTCTTCTTCTAACAATTTCCGGATATGCAGCCGGATCCCGTCGACATTCTGGCACGATATTTCGGCCCAGAGACGCCCGGCCATCATCAGGTGAGTACACAACTACTGAAGAGCGCAGTTTTTTTTCTTTATTGTTATTTCAACACCTTACATTATTAAGGTGGGCCACCAGTGGCAATAGTACGCTGCTCTTCGGCCACAGACAGTACAAATAGAAACAAGGAAGACATAGAAACACAAAACATAACGGTGGACAAAAACGGTAGACACAAGAGCAAAAAACACGAAGCCGTTCACAGGCGTAGGAAAAATAAAAAATGTCAGGTCTGTACACTAACACTGATGATTGAGATGACACACGTGAACAATGGAGCATGGGCGGCGAAAACACTGAAACACTAACACGACGACACACACACAGAACCGATGGCGATGATCTCCGGCGCGCGAATGTTCACGTGACATGTGCGAGTCCGGGGACCTGTCAAAAGGGGAAAGGTGGGGGAGGAGGGAGAGGGGAGACTGTAGATGCCATTGGCAGAGGAGATGGGGGGAGGGGAAGAAGGTATGGGAGGGTAGGGAAGCCTGGGGGCAGGAGGGGGTAGGAAGGGAGGAGGGAGAGAAGGGAGAGAGGGTGCCCTAAGGCAAAAACACAGGATGTGGAAGAGGAGGATCAAAGTTTATAGGAGGGGTAGATGGATGGGATGAGGGCATCATCAGGAGGGGGAGCTGGTGGGAGACATCTTGGGAGAGGGTATGGAGAGTGAAGAGATGGAGAGCAGGTGGGACATGGGAATACAGATGCGGCAGCGGACGGGGGTGGGAGAGGATGGGAGAGGCAAGCAGGTGAGGGGGATCAAGTTCACGGGAGGTGTAGAGGATCCATATCTGTTCGAGGAAAAGCAGGAGGTGCGGGAACGGAATAAGGTCATACAGGATTCACGTGGGGGAGGGGAGACGGATGCGATAAGCGAGGCGGAGAGCATGGCGTTCTAGGATTTGAAGGGATTTGTAAAAGGTAGGAAGGGGGCGGAGATCCAGGCAGGGTGGGCGTAGCAGAGGATAGGGCGGATGAGGGATTTATAGGTGTGGAGGATGGTGGAGGGGTCCAGACCCCATGTGCGGCCAGAAAGGAGCTTGAGGAGACGGAGGCGGGAGTGTGCCTTGGCTTGGATTGTCTGGAGATGGGGGGGTCCAGGAGAGGCGACGGTCAAGGGTGATGAAGAGCCCAGGTGAAGTCGCGGTATTTATGCCGAATCTCGCGCATGCGAAATGTACTGGCATCCTACAACGCATGCGTCATGTGTTGACATGTGCGGCATAGCCCAGTTGTACGTGCTGCCCTCGGTGGTGAAAGTAAAAGATCATCTAGTCATTGAGTATCGAATGACGCCGTCGATTCCGCTGTATTGTATAATTTTAATAACAGGATTCCAGTTTTTATCCAGCTGAAAGCCGTTGTCACGATTTATAAGATTATCGGCAAGACGTATTTCCACTGATTCTTTGATTCCAGAATCCCAAAACCGGAGCTAAAATTTTTGTTCCATTGTATTCCATTGAACGTCCCAAAGAAATACAGTGCCCTGCTACTGCCGATTTTGACGGTTGCCGCTGACGGGTGTATCTTTCATGTTCTGCACATCGGTCATGGGCAGTTCTTGTCGTCTGGCCAGTATATGCAGAGCCACATTCGCAGGGAATTTTGTGGACGCCTGTTTTCTTCAGCTGTAAATCGTCTTTAACGGATCCAACCAGGGCACGGTTCTTTGCTGGTGGGCGGAAGATAACCTTGATTTTATTTTTTCAGTAATCTGCCTATTTTCGACGACACATTCCCGGCGTATGGAAGGAGTTGCGCATGGCCTTCCTTATTTGGCGTGAAGTGTAGCCATTCTCTTTAAAAACCTTCTCCAAGTGTTCTAATTCTGCGTTGAGGTTTTCATCATCCGATATTACATGCGCTCGATGTATTAAGGTACTGAGAACACCGGCTGTTTGTGCTGGGTGATGGCAGCTTGACGCCTGGAGATACAGATCTGCGCGAGTCGGTTTCATGTACATGGAATGTCCTAATGACCCATCATTTTTATGGCGTACTAGCACGTCTAGAAATGGTAAAGTGCCATCTTTTTCAATCTCCATCGTGAATTTGATGTTCTCATGTAATGAGTTTAAGTGATGAAGGCATTTCTCCAGTTCCTGTCTGCCATGAGGCCATACAACAAAAGTATCATCTACGTACCGCCAGAAGACCGTAGGCTTTAAAACAGCAGATTCAAGTGCTATCTCCTCAAAAATCCTCCATAAAAAGATTAGCTACCACAGGGGACAAAGGGCTCCCCATGGCGACGCCGTCTGTTCGTTCAAAGAATTCGACACTGAATAAAAAGTACGTTGAGAAGAGTATATGTTCAAACAAGACCGTCAGTTCTGCACTGAATAAGTTACCAATAAGATGTAACGATTCCATTAAAGGCACTTTGGTAAAAAGTGAGACCACATGAAACTGATTAATAAATCCGAGCTGCTAAGCTTAACTTCCTTCAAGCGACTGACAAAATTCTCGGAATTACGTATATGGTGGCAACACTTACCCACATACGGCTTTAGTAGTGAGGCCAGAAATTTGGTATAAAATAGGTCGCAGCACTTGTCATTCACGGCAGCCTTACAGGGGAGCGGTATGTCGACGATATTCTACGCCCCGGTAGCAAGAAAATGCCCGCCCACACATGAAGAGAGTTTCTACTGCTTGTCTTCATGCTTGCTAAACCGTACCTTCCCCAGCAAGACCGTCGGATCTCTGCCCAATTGAGAGATTTTAGAGCATTATGGGCAGGGTCCTCCAACCATCTCGGGATTCTGACCAAGTAACGCGCCCATTGGACAGAATTTGGCATGATATCCATCAGGACAACATCCATGAACCTCTATCAACCAATGCCAAGCCGAATAGTTGCTTGCATTAGGGCCAGAGGTGAACCAATGAGTTATGGACTTTCTTAATTTCTGAAGGTGCGCCCCGATAGCTCAGTGGTCAGGGCGGCGGTCTGTCACGCCAAGGAGCCGGGGTTCTATTCCCGGCTGGGTCGGAGATTTTCTCCCTTCAGGGACTAGGTGTTGTGTTGTCCTCATTATCATTTCATCATCATCAGTGGAAGGCTACGGGAAACAACCACTGGAATCACTTCCCTAGACGCTCATGCGGTGGACCTCTCTGACGAGGCTTCCCCCATGACAAGACCTGCCGTAAAGTAGAACACAAAGTTAAGTAATTTCTGAAGCGCTTTCTCTTGAGTAAGTCATCCAATTTCTTCTGAAACTGTAATTGTTTGTCTGTACACATACAACACAGCTGCCGATTTCCGTCCTATTCTGATAATTCCTTCGTGGTGTGTCGTTTTTTTGTGTTAGAGTGCACCTTGATAACAACATGGGTCCTATTACGACACCGATATTACTCCGCCAATGATAATCTCTGTCCATGTGACGTGTGATGAGCAGAGGTAGATATGCAGGGCAGTGACTTCTGTACCCCACAGAGAGGCACTTATCCTGGATGGCATGAATTCTCACTGGATCTTGTAGTAGTACTGTACAGTACGATAGGAAAAATATATGATTAAATTTGCAGCTGCTTTGGTGTAAAATTCTTAAAGAGTCGCGGTATTTTGACCGTGTAAAGGTAGCATAATCATTAGTCTCTTAATTATTGGTTCAATATGTAGTACAAAGAGCTGCCACCTCTCTCACCACTGTGGATCTAACCTGGCTGTTCACCGAGGCGAGCGTGACTGATAGTTAAGCAAACATCATTGCAGGCTGCTTCAACTATATGCTACAGTTCATCAAGAGCTGATGAGAGGTTGCAGGCAGTCACTCGGCAACCCATGACCAGATGTTTTCAGGGTTGAGACATGTAGGGCTTCTTTAGGAGTCTGTTTTGACCACTGGAAAATCGCTGAGGCAATAGCAGCACGGCTGGTGAATGTGCGGCCACGGAGAGTGTCTTTCATTGTTGGAAAAAGCCAAAAGTCACTAAGAGCCAGGTCAGGTGAGCAGGGAGCATGAGGAATCACTTCAAAGTTGTTATCACGAAGAAACTGTTGCGTAACGTTAGCTCGATTTGCGGGTGAAACAGCACACGCGCAGCCCTTCCGGGCGTTTTTGTTGCAGTACAGGAAGGAATTTGTTCTTCAAAACATTTTCGTAGGATGCACCTGTTACCGTAGTGCCCTTTGGAACGCAATGGGTAAGGATTACGCCCTCGCTGTCCCAGAACATGGACACCATCATTTTTTCAGCACTGGCGGTTACCCGAAATTTTTTTGGTGGCGGTGAATCTGTGTGCTTCCATTGAGCTGACTGGTGCTTTGTTTCTGGATTGAAAAATGGCATCCACGTCTCATCCATTGTGACAACCGACGAAAAGAAAATCCCATTCATGCTGTCGTTGCGCGCCAACATTGCTCGGCAACATGCCACACGGGCAGCCGTGTGGTCGTCCATCAGCATTCGTGGCACCCTCCTGGATGACACTTTTCGCATTTTCAGGTCGTCATGCAGGATTGTGTGCACAGAACCCACAGAAATGCCAACTCTGGAGGCGATCTGTTCAACAGTCATTCGGCGATCCCCCAAAACAATTCTCTCCACTTTCTCGATCATGTCGTCAGACCGGCTTGTGTGAGCCCAAGGTTGTATCGGTTCGCTGTCACACGATGTTCTGCCTTCATTAAACTGTCGCACCCACGAACGCACTTTCGACACATCCATAACTCCATCACCACATGTCTCCTTCAACTGTCGATGAATTTTAATTGGTTTCACACCACACAAATTCAGAAAACGAATGATTGCAAGCTGTTCAAGTAAGGAAAACGTCGCCATTTTAAGTATTTAAAACAGTTCTCATTCTCGCTGCTGGCGGTAAAATTCTGTCTGCCGTTCGGTGCTGCCATCTCTGGGATGTATTGACAATGAACGCGGCCTCATTTTAAAACAATGCGTATGTTTCTAACTCTTTCCAGTCCGGAGAAAAAAAATCGGAGGCCTTATAACTTGAATGCACCTCGTACATGGATGCGTCCGTCGTGATGCTGTACACAAAACCAAGACGCATTTGAAAAGACGGCTTGGCGTCCGGTGATATTGTTGGGCATACCACCGTCGCCACGCTTCTCTCTGCAGCCACACTGTGATAAGCTGCAACAAGTATAGACATCCTTTGATTCTCCAAACGTTGTCGCACTGCCTGTGTGGAAATCTGTCTTGCTGCAAACATGTCCGTTATAGACTAAAGGCACATAGTGTGGCTGCACGATGCTACACGGCAGAGCAAACGATGTGCCTGTCCTCTGAGGTGCTAGTCGCAAGGAGGTTGACTATGGCCCTCCTGAACCGATCTACTCTATAAACTCGCGCGACAGTCGGGAGATCCCGACGAACACAAGCAGCAGTATCACGGAACGATAAATCGCCGCCTTGATATGTCATGATCCCGCTGCTTTCAAATTCAGACATGACCCCATAGACGTTTCTCTATCTTACACGAAGCAGAATACGATCTTCTCATAAACAACCTACATTTAAAAGCGATGTCTGCGTGAGAAATTCCTTTGACTATTCTTTCCTTACACAGGGTGTTTCAGCTGCCCCTAGCTATGGGTTTTACGCAACCCGCAACGTCTTCAAATGGCACAAGCAAATTTTCATATCTTCTCCCTCGTTACAAGCAAACTGTTAGTCCGACAGAAAAAATGAATGGGGCATTTTTTGAGGGAAATTTAATATAGTTAAATTTTGTATGGGGATACTTTTTCACGAAAGGTAATTGGTTTCGGAATATTCAATAAAAACGTACAAAAGTGATCTTCAAACGCATTTTATTGAATAACTTGAAAACTGTGGTCTCCAACGAAAACGTAGTCCAGTACAAAATCTAACTGCATTAAATTTCCTACCAATAGGTCCTGTTCATTTTTTCTGTAGGACTTAATAGTCTGCACATAGCGAAAGAGAGAACATGAAAAACTTGTGTGCGGATTTTGGAGATGTTTTCTGGCTGCATAAAACCCATAGGTAGGGACAGCTGAATCACCCTTTGTACAGAATGCAGATAGCATTAGTTTTACCAACTATGTGCTGGCACTGAAATTCTAACAGTCTACATAACCAAGCATAAACAGTGTCCGGTCACATTAATGGTACCACTTGTCAAAACCCTGAATAACCACCACTTGATACGGTGGGCTACGATACGCGCAGAAACAGAAACAATAAGGTTCTAGAAGTTACCGACAGGAATGTGAAGCCATGTCGATTCCAGTGGCGAGGACAGTTGCGGTAGGTTTCTCAATTGAGAATCCATGGCGTGAATAGCCCGACTGAGGTGGTCCCACAGATTCCTGATTGGGTTTTAATTCGAGGAGTTTGGTAGCTGGGGGAGTACAGTCATCTCATCATGGTGCTCTCTGAACCACACAGAAACACTGTGAGCTATATGGCATATTGCATTGTTCTGTTGGTTAGATGCCATGGTGTTGAGGAAAACCGAACTGAATGTAGTGGTGGATATGTCCCCCAACAATAGAGACATACTTTTGTTGATCCACTGTGCCTCCAGAATGACGAGATCACCCAGGGAATGCCACGAAAACATTCTGTAGACCATAACGCTCTGACGATTTTTGCAGTGTGTTTGCTTTCAGACGTTTCATGCCGTACACACTAACGGCCATCTGTCAAATGGAGCATAAAGTCTGATACATCTGAAAAGGCCACCAGTTGCCACTCCTTGGAAGTCCAGTTAAGGTCCTGGCATGCAAATTCTAGCCTTCGTCGCCAATAAACAGCAGCCATCATGGATGCCGGAACCAGTTGCCTGCTGCACAACCCCTTATGCAATAACATTTACTGAACAGTCATTGAGATGACACTCTTGATAGTACCTCGGTTCATCTGGTCAGTCAGTTGCTCAGCAGCTGTATGTCTATTCGCCCACCCACATTTCCAAAGCTGTCATTCACACCTGTCATCTGTGGCCCGAGGTGCACCACTGTTGCATCAGAGCGCCATTTTAGCGTCTACGGTACATTTTAACCATGGCGAAATGTGAATGGCTTACACACTTTACCATTTCAGAAATGCTTCCATCTTCGATCTGAGAGCCAATGGTCAAGCCCATTTGGACGCCAGATAAATCCTCCATTTCCGCATTATGAGAACAACTGCACTGTTCCCCGCGTCCCCCTGACACGCTTTATACACCCTCCATTGCTAGTGCTGCCACCTGCCATCTATGAGTGGTTATTGACGTATGCTTGTTATGAGGAGTGATCGAAGACACTTTCAAAAAGATAATTAAGAAAACGGAACTCAGTTATAATGTCCTTGGACGAATATCCACACAGCTGTATTCAACAAAACATCTCTCCATTGTGATGTGCCTACACGACAAACCCTAGAGTCATGGTATGCAGCGCCGTGAAGAAAAAATGGCTCTGAGCACTATGGGACTTAACTGCTGAGGTCATCAGTCCCCTAGAACTTAGAACTACTTAAACATAACTAACCTAAGAACATCACACACATCCATGCCCGTGGCAGGATTCGTATCTGCGACCGTAGCGGTCGCGAGGTTCCATACTGTAGCGCCTAGAACCGCTGGGCCACCCTGGCCGGCGTCGGGACGTTACTGGGCCAATGACGCTAGCGTGTGATGGCTGACCTGCTGCTGGTGAAGACCAGGACGAACTGGGCTGGGGCTGCCAAGGTTGAGTGCTGAGACGACACTGCTGGTGCCATCAACTTGAACTGCTGGTACTGCCGACATGCTGGCTGAGTTACCGAGCGGTTCAGGCGCTACAGTCCGGAACCGCGCGACCGCTACGATCGCAGGTTCGAATCCTGCCTCGGGCATGGATGTGTATGACGTCGTTAGGTTAGTTAGGTTTAAGTAGTTCTAAGTTCTAAGGGACTGATGACCTCAGAAGTTAAGTCCCATAGTTTCCGTTTTCAATTACGGAGTGGAATAGAGTGTGTCCCGACATGTCAGGCCAATAGATAGTTAATGTGGTGGCCATCATTGCACAAAATTGCAATCTCTGGCGTAATGAATGTCGTACACGCCGCAGTACATCTGGTGTAATGTCATCGCAGGCTGCCACAATACGTTGTTTCATATCCTCTGGGGTTGTAGGCACATCACGGTACACATTCTCCTTTAACGTACCCCACAGAATGAAGTCCAGAGGTATAAGATCAGGAGAACGGGCTGGCCAATTTATGCGTCCTCCACGTCCTAAGAAACGCCCGTCGAACATCCTGTCAAGGGTCAGCCCAGTGTTAATTGCGGAATGTGCAGGTGCACCATCATGCTGATACCACATACGTCGATGCGTTTCCAGTGGGACCTTATCGAGCAACGTTGGCAGATCATTTTGTAGAAACGCGATGTATGTTGCAGCTGTTTGGGCCCCTGCAATGAAGTGAGGACCAAAGAGGTGGTCGCCAATGATTCCGCACCGTACATTTACAGTCCACGGTCGCTGTCGCTCTACCTGTCTGAGCCAGCGAGGATTGTCCACGGACCAGTAATGCATGTTCCGTAGATTCACTGCCCCGTGGTTTGTGAAACCCGCTTCACCGGTAAACAGGTAGAACTGCAACGCATTCTCTGTTAATGCCCATTGACAGAATTTCACTCGATGATTAAAGTCATCACCATGTTATTGCTGATTTAGCGACACATGAAACGGGTGAAAGCGGTGACGATGTAGTATGCGCATGACACTACTTTGACTCAGTCCACCGGCTCTCGCAATGTCCCGTGTACTAATGTGTGGGTTCATGGCAACAGCAGCTAACACACCAACTGCACCCGCTTCTCCTGTGAAGGGCCAGTTACGGACCCGTTTGCGTGCTACGACCATACCTGTTGCATACAGTTGGCGGTAGATGTTTTGCAAGGTGCGGCACGTTGGATGCTCTCTGTCCGGGTACCGTTCTGCATACACCCTGCAGGCTTCAGCTGCATTTCGTCGACACTCGCCATAGATGAGTATCATCTCCACCTTTTCAGAGTTCGAATATACCATGGTCACAGTTCCTACAACACTACACTATCACAGATGTCTGGTAACACGGTGTACTGCAGTTGGTCTGCGTGCGGAGACGAATGCAGAATAACAATAGCAGCAAGCGCTACATGCGGACACTGCGACAGCTAGACCAAACCACAATAGTGCTCTACAGCCACACTTGTAAACACGGTCGTCATCGTAAACATGTCCCTGCAGATGCTGCTAGCCGACCGTGGCCCGTGTTTGTTACAACACGCAACCGAACGTCGGAGGTTTCAAGCGTCAACTTTAGGTTACAATATCTCCGGATGTAATTAACATTTTACAATGCAACAAACGGCACTGATAATGTATTTGTTTATATGTTCAGATGTGCTAACAAAACTAACGTGGTTCCATTTAAAAAAAACGTAGGTTTGTGTTAAAAAACATACTTCGTGCATTTTTGTATGGTTTGTATTAAACAATTACACTAGCCCCTCTCCTCACGTTCGGTCCGTGGAATCGGTTCGTCAGTATTTGATGTGGTTTACGAAATATATCCAGCGGTAACGTTAGGTGACTCACCCTGTATATAGGGTGGTCCATTGATAGTGACCGGGCTAAATATCTCATGAAATAAGCATCAAACGAAATAACTACAAAGAACGAAACTCGTCTAGCTTGAAGGGGGAAACCAGATGGCGCTATGCTTGGCCCGTTAGATGGCACTGCCATAGGTCAAACGGATATCAACTGCGTTGTTTTAAACAGGAACCCCCATTTTTATTACATATTCGTGTAGTACGTAAAGATATACGAATGTTTTAGTTGGACCACTTTCTTCGCTTTGTGGTAGATGGCGCTGTAATAATCATAAACATATGGGTCACAGTGCCTAGGGCATGGATGTGTCTGATGTCCTTAGGTTAGTTAGGTTTAAGTAGTTCTAAGTTCTAGTGGACTGATAACCTCAGAAGTTAAGTCCCATAGTGCTCAGAGCCATTTGAACCATTTTTGAAGTATACAAGTATTTACGAACAGTAGAAGCAGGATTGCAGCGAATTGATCACTTAACCAAATGCAACATAGAGTACCTGTGTAATGAGTCATTCCAGTTTGTAAGAGGTATGCGCTACCTGCGATATGTAATCTATAAGAGAATCTGAGACCAAAGAACAGTGTTGACTGCAGTACGAACTGTGTAGCAATAGCAGTAAGTTGTTGCTAGCAAGCAGTCGCCTGTCTGCGCTGGTCAGTCCTGTCTGGTGTATCATGTCGGGTGGCCGGTCGCAGTGCAGCGATGCCGGAGCCTGAGTATTATTGTATAAGGTAAAAAAGCAGCCTCGCGCATATCTCGTAACATTATGTAAACTCACATGTAAATCTTTTAAAAATGTCCTAATAATAATCTTTGTATAATTTCTAACAAGCATTCATTACAATTTAAAGAATTTAATATATTTTTAATGCATGATCATTCCGATTGTTGCAAAAGAAAAATCATTTGCTTCCTTTCATAAATAATAAATGCATAGGCCAGCACTGCACAGAGCTGTGCCGGGAAAAGCTATTGTAAGAGCAGATAGTTGGCGACTTTATCGAGGTGAGAATTTTTGCTTTTTATTCAGAATGATCTTACAGGGACATGACGCAGCACTGCTGTTGTCTAAATTTTACCCGGTTACTGAATTTATTTTTTATTACGAGGTTTAGGAATTTTTCTGTTTCGAGCTTACATTAAATGGGAAACAAATTTTGTGAGGAGGTTAAATGAAAAAGAATTTCTGTAGAGAGATTACACTAAATAAGAATCACATTAACCCAATAATTGTACATTATATATTATTTTACGTGGGGAGGTTACACTTGGCGACCCTGCCAGGATCGTATTTCTTTGTGAATCTCTGAGAAGTAGTCATATATCTGCTCTTATTTACTTAAATGTAGTTTGCATCTGGAGCAACGCATTTACTAATTTGTCACTCTTTCTTTCACCGATCATCAGCAATTTGTTGCACTTTGTTGTAATTGTGTGTGTTCCATTTTTTTGCTTCGTCTTTGTTTCATTTTTGTGCTTAATTTTGATTTGTGAAAAATGCCGCGAAAAACTGTTAACAGTACATCGCGATGTGCAATGAGTGAAATAGCTGACTCGAATAACTTGAACGATAACTCTTGTGACGCTCAGTCTAATAGTGATAATCCCGTAATTACAGATGATCAGTGCATACCGACCACTAATATTGATTTTGATCCTAAAGATGAGCAAACAAATCCAATTATGTCCAGAGTAAATGTAACAATTGATGACGTGGCACGTTCCGTTACAATGAACGCTGCCCAGTTTGACACACCTAATTTGCAAAATTCACGTAGCGAACAGATAATTGTTTCTAATGAAGGTGAACAATGTACTCAGAATATGTCAGAGTTATTTGATTCCGAGGTAGTGACTAATAATGCACATCCAATTGGCGAACCTGTTCAAGAATCACAGAATGACCAAATGGTTACACAAAATGTGACAAATACAGATACGTCATCAAATAGCACAGAGAATAGTGTAGGTAATATTGGCTGGGATCAAGTTATGGCAGCATTGCTACAAATTAAAGAATCGTTCAAACAACGTAATGACAATTTCAAACAGTGGAATGAAAAACTAAACAACAATTTCAAACAACTTAATGAAACTCTCAAACAGCGGAATGAAATACTAGATAACCATTTCAAACAATTTAATGAAAAACTGGACAATAATTATAAACAATTTAATGTACCGTGCACACAATTTAATGAAAGTTTCAAACAGTCTTACGAAAAACACCACAACCTTAATGAACAGAACAAACAACTTAGTGAACAGATTACAGCCGTTACCGTGCAACGTCGTGATACTAAAGAACAATTACGTGAGGATACTAAGACTTGTGCTAGGAACAGTAGTGAAGAAATTAGATCTGTTGCACAAGAATTAAGTAGTACACGTGTAGCCACAACGAAATCACTTAGAGATGAAATTAGTGCAGTCACTAAACAATGCTCTGAAAACGCAACACAGTTACGCGACGAGTTTAAATAAATGTCAGCAGAACTTTCACGCACACTGGATGCGAAAGTAGATACGAAATTTGACCAACAGAACAGCCAAATTGACGAACGTTTTAAAGTGACAGAAATGAAAAATGTTTCAGTCACTAACACGTCACAGCATACGCCACATTCCGAACATTTGTCACACTCACACAGCCAGTGTAACTTAGGTAATGTACAGAGACTACGTGACTTAGAATCCGAACAGACACGGACAAATAGATTCTCATGCAATCCTGAACCTGTTCACACATTCAGAGACGATAACGTTGATTATAAGCAATTTTTATCCGTGAAAAAATTTAAGGTACTTAATAATGACAGAACACAGAGTCACGCTTTGGACTGGATACGACAATTTGCTTTTGTGTTTTTATCAGCTTGGCCTGTAATGCAGAAACTAGCATTGGACTGGATACGACAATTTGTTTTTGAATTTTCACCGCCATTGCCTGTAACGCAGAAACTAAAATTTAATTGTAGCGCGTAATTGACCTCAGGGGATTCATTACTCTTCGATGAATATGTACCGTAGCGTGCACAGGGCCCCGAGCCGTAGTAGTGCTGTTTCATCTTTAGTTTTCTGCACTGCTGCCTTCTCTTCTACTATCCTTTATATCTATCAAAACAGCTCTTCAACTATCGATCTATCTAGGATTAAGAAAGTGTACAGAAAACCCAATATGACAAATTTTACCGAAAGAGACAGTTTTCATTAGACGCTCCAGAAATGACAACCACGAGAACTTTAATACCAGACAAAAAAAAAATTAATCATCAGTATGTGTAAAATTATCAGCAACAGCAAACGCATTTTGGTAACAATAGAGGCTTTTCCCTACAACAGCAACAAAACCAGCCGGTTAGCATAACATACCTAACCAACAATGTAATGTACAAGGTCAACCAAGCTTTAATGTTTCGCCGCCTACACGCATAGCGTCGGCTCCACCAAATAGTAACGCACAGCAACAAAGAAATAACTACGTATAGAAAACACACCATTTCAACTCATATCGCAATGCACCGTATAGAAATGACTATCATGACAGACGTAAAAGTAATGAGCACAATTTTCAACGTACGTTTAATAACAGTCTGTCTTACCAGCAGCAGAATCATCCGCAACAACAGATTATCATGAATGAACCAGACAGTAGATATCATCCCGAACGTAATGCGTCAGGACGAAATAACAGAACAGTACAAATAGTCGAAATGCCACAGCATCCTCCCGCAAATAATAGCACGTCAGATAGAATTTGACTAGATACAGTACAGGTTGCATCTTCAAGCAACGTAAGCAATACTTGTGACACACAGAAAATCTTGTTCACGAAATTGTTATTACTTTTGACGACATCTGAGACACACTTTTACATGAAAAACCAACATTCTGAATTTGTGAATCTGAAAGAAGCTTTGTTGAATGCTCCACTTTTATCACATCCAGATCTTACTAGAAATTTTTCCATTGCCGCCGACAGTTCTAACACCGCTTTAGGCGTACTCATTTTTCAGGAAATTGAAGAAGATGGTACTACAGTAATTAAAAACATCGCCTTTGCGAGTCGCATTCTGTCACCTGCTGAACGCAATTATTCTGTTACAGAACTTGAAACATTATATGTTGTATGGGCATTTACGAGATTTAGGCATTTTCTTTATGGAAGACACACTACCGTTTACACAGATAATAGAGCGATACAGTTTTTACTTTCCGCTAAATTTACACACGACAGATTAAGCAGATGGAAACTTTATTTGCAGGAATTTAATTTTACAATTGTTCACATTCCCGGCACACAAAATATTGTAGCAGACGCACTATCCCGTTCTCTCAGCAACAAACAGCAAGACATCGCAACCAACTTCTGCAAAGCAAATTTCAGCGTCATGTATATTCAACAAGTTGCATTTGAAAATTTCATTTCGTCGTCATTACGAGACATAGCACAAGAGCAGAGTAAAGACAACGTATGGAAAGAAATAAAACACCTTTGGCAAGATAGGAATAATGTTACCATTAGAAACCATTACACTGTACGCAATAATATTCTGTTTCGCCGCTCTCACCCTGACAGCAACAACTGGTTACTATGCATTCCTGACGAGCTTGTTAACAAATTAATTTGGTATACTCATTTAAGTTACGCACATTATGGAGCCAGAAAACGTTTTCTAATACTGAGACAGAACTGTTATTTTACCAACATGGAGAAACGTATTCGACGAGTTTGTAAAATCTGCCAGAATGCTAATTCAGACACGACTTCACCTATTACTCCGTTACATCCCATTGTACCTGTTAAATTGAGACACATGGCCGCTGTAGACATTTTTGGTCCGATTCCCAGAACTAATAGAGGTTTTTGCTACATCTTTGTCGCTGTTAAACTCACTTCAAAATTTGTTACCTTCACTCCGTTACGCAAAGCTACTGCTAAATCTGTTTCGAAAGCATTTATAAAACATTTTTTATTTCATGGAGGGCATGTGTTGAAAGTAATTTCCGACAATGGACCACAATTTCGATCTGCTATATGGACACGTATGTTACGAACAAGAAACATTTCTCCGATCTATATATCCAAGTATCATGCTTCTTCGAACTCTTGTGAACGATTAATGAAAGAAATTGGTAAACTGTGTAGAATATACTGCCATAAAAGACATATTGATTGGGACACACAAATACTCTCAATCCAGGATGTAATTAATTCCATACCAAATGAATCTATGCTATCTCCGACTGTTATACTGAAAAATGTTGAACCACCTAACAAAATTAAAGAATTAGTATCCTTTCCTACATCTCGTCGACTACGACACCATGAATTAATTGACATTGCGCTGAACAACATCAAACGTGCCGCAGAGCGCCGGAGAAGACAGCAAAAACAGGTTTGTACACGCCGTGACTTTGACATGGGACAGAAGATATTAATGCGTACACACTATTTATCTAACAGAGGAAAGAGTAGATGTAGTAAATTTGAGCTTCTATACGCAGGACCATATAGAATTCGCAGCATTCCTCACCCGAATGTAGTACACGTCGAAACTCTGAGAACCAGAAAAAGTAAAGGCAATCACCATGTCTCCAATATTAAACCCTTTATTGAATGAACATACTTTATGATTTATCACACTGTAATGCCATTTCCTGTATTTTATATGACCAATGATGCAATTATATTTATGTGACTACTTACTGATGATTATCGTATTTTTTCTTGCTAAGTGCCCGGCAAGGTAAGGTTAGCAGGTCGCTTTTTTTGTCGTTACACATCAGACCGTGCAGATTTTTCCAGATAAACCTACATATTTTATGAACAACTATGCAATTCTATCTAGTGACATATTAATTTTATCAAATTCTCTCTCCATTAAAGTCTTCAACTCTCGCATCTATCAACTACACAACATACAAGCTGAACCCAAAGAAAGTCATTTCTTGTCGTTATATATCAGACCGTGCATATTTTCTTTTTTTTATGTACGTATGATTGTTTTCCTGTTTCTTTGTATGCACTATGAAATCTTTAAGATATAACAAACTCCAGTTGACTTTGACATTTTTGCCTTATGATATCTCAACATCGTGACTATTTTACATTTTTTTGCTACTACATTATGATACTCTGTGTACATTTTTGCACCTGCACACTGTCTGTGTTTTTGACATATTACGTTTTCCGTCATGCTATGCTGTATGCTTAATTATATCACTAGCAACCAGTTTTTATTTAATGGGTATATGATTTAAATGAAAGACATTAATCATTTTCATCATTTTCAGAAAGCAATAACGTGTAGAAGAAATAAATGAAACAAACCACAGTGGATTACTATGAAATGGGAATTTCACTTTCGGAATGAACGAAAGAAGATGCAATACCTCGTCACGAAGAGTAAATGGATCAGAATTAACAGACATTAACATGAATATACTATACACATCGTATGATAGCAGTCTTAACTAATTTTTTCTTTCAGAATACGAGGCGATTGATGCAGGCTGTCAGACAGAACTACACATCTTAATTTTAGTGATGAAATATGCTAGAAATAAGGAATTCTATACTATGAATAGTTGTATGAAGTAAATGGTAATATGAATAATGAATAATGAATTGTCTTTTTGCAGATGATAATGAATGATGATTAATAGTGATGAAGAATATGGCAATATGAATAATGAAGTTTTTCTTTGCAGGTGATGATAGTAATGAAGTTATGGTAATATGAGTAATGAAGTTTTTCTTTTCAGATGAGAATAATGATGAAGTTTATACATGTACTGTTAGTTAAGAAATGCTATGTAGTTATTTAAGTATTTGTTGCAGTTCGTTTTGACAGTATGTCTTATGTCGCATGGTATAATGATTGAAGATTTTGGAAAGGACAGCTATAGTACATACATATTGAATACACATTTCATTACCTTTTAATTGGAAGTTCACTACTTTTCAGCATAATATGTGTTTCTTCTTTCAGCTTAATAATCCATTTTGTATTTTTTCTAGGAGAAGCTATTCACGAAATTAATATGCTATAAGCAGTTAATCATTAAACCTGTTCTAGTACTTGCATTTTTTTACCCATTTGTGTGTGTCATTCATGAATGTGATCACATATACTCTACTTGTTTCATAGCTTTGCTACAGCTGACTCATGATGAATGACGTTAATAATCTTTATTTGCAGCAATAAGTCAAAAACAAATATTTTTATGCCGCAGCAATTAATTATCGATCCCAATGCAATGCATTGCGAGCACAAAAAAATGTATTACCAGTCCCAAATAATGCTACCAGTTTAAGAGAGTTCTGAGTAATTCTGAGTAATGTTTCTAGTCACAGACCTTGAATAATAGTTACAGTATGTTACATTTTCAATATGTCCTATGTCACTGGAATGATCAGTTCTGAGTAATACTGAATGATGTTTTCTAGTCACAGACCTTGAATAATAGTTACAGTATGTTACATTTTCAATATGTCCTATGTCACTGGAATGATCAGTTCTGAGTAATACTGAATGATGTTTTCTAGTCACAGACCTTGAATAATAGTTACAGTATGTTGCATTTCCAATATATCCTATGTCACTGGAATGATCAGTTCTGAGTAATATGTCATGTGAATGATGAATTCTAAGTAATTCTGAGTAATGTTTTCTAGTCACAGACCTTGAAGAATAGTTACAGTATGTTACATTTTCAATATGTCCTATGTCACTGGAATGATCAGTTCTGAGTAATACTGAATGATGCTTTGTAATAATGCATAAATACTATGCCAATAATTTCTGTAAATAATATTTTTGTTATACTCTATAAATGCTATGCCAATAATTAACTCTCATTTTGAATGATAATTTCTGAATAATACTGAATAAGGTTTTATAAAAATATAAGAATACTTTGTAACTGGCCAATGAATGCCAATAATTATTTTAAATATGTCGTATGTCACTTGAATGATGAAAAATGTTTTGTACTATTCAATATTTGCTATATGTTTTGTAACTGGCCAATGAGTGCCAATGATTACTATAACTAAGTGAATTATGTTAATACTATGCCATTGATTAGCTCCTGTTTTGAATGATGACTTCTGATGGTTTGTAACTGGCCAATGAGTGCCAATGATTACTATAACTAAGTGAATTATCTTAATACTATGCCATTGATTAGCTCCTGTTTTGAATGATGACTTCTGATGGTTTGTAACTGGCCAAAGAATGCCAATTTCCACTGTAATCAGATGATTTATGAACATTATTCTGTAATACTTCATACATAGTACAGAAGTGTTCAGTAACTAGGCGATGAGTGCCAACAATTAGTCAAATCGGTTGATGTGTAATTCTCAATGATGACTTGCATGAGACTTAATGTCCTTCACCTTCTGACCTAATTACCAGAAATTACTGCAATATACGTTTGTCCTGTCTATCCTTATGATCATGGAGCACTATATTTGGTTTCTGCACTAATTCTACGTTGGTGAATGAGTGTGGTGTTGACACATCATGGTGTCCACCACCTTGAACAATGGAGATGTTACTATGGTTCCACTGTTTGGTGTACCTAATGTACTACCAAAATGATAACATGGAATATTAATACGACATTTCAGTGTCTTGGCTACACTGATTAATACTTCAGGGAGGAGAACTTCAGATTGTCTCACTTGCTGTTGTGCTTCTGTAGAAAGATATGGACTTTCAGTGCAGCTACGTGCAACCTAATGTGCTACAACCATGATGCAATCCTCCCCTTTCCTATCCTAGTTCTAGTAAAATGGTAACAAAAAATACTACAGTGTGTATGCCCTTTATGTCATTTGTTAATATGTTTTGTACTCATAGTGTATACAATTTGTCATTGCTTGATATGTTCTGTACTACAGTGTGTATGCACTTTATGTCATTTGTTAATATGTTTTGTACTCATTGCGTATACATTTTGTCATTGCTTAATATGTTCTGTAGTCAGTGCATGTGCAATCTATTTCATTTTATGTTCTGTACTTATATATATGTATATACTCTGTGACTGTCAACTTAGTTAATTAATTACATTTTAGAAAAATTTGTTGCTGATGGCAAGTCCAATTGACTCACCATCGATCCCAAATTTTTGCCCCCCCAGTGGAGGGTTATGTAAGAGGTATGCGCTACCTGCGATATGTAAGCTATAAGAGAATCTGAGACCAAAGAGCAGTGTTAACTGCAGTACGAACTGTGTAGCAGTAGCAGTATGTTGTTGCTAGCGAGCAGTCGCCTGTCTGCGCTTGTCAGTCCTGTCTGGTGTATCATGTTGGGTGGGCCGGTCGCGGTGCAGCGATGCCGGAGCCTGAGTATTATTGTATAAGGTAAAAAAGCAGCCTCGCGCATATCTAGTAACATTATGTAAACTCACATGTAAATCTTTTAAAAAGTCCTAATAATAATCTTTGTCTAATTTCTAACAAGCATTCATTTCAATTTAAAGAATTTAATATTTTTTTAATGGATGATCATTCCGATTGTTGCAAAAGAAAAATCATTTGCGTCCTTTCATAAATAATAAATGCATAGGCCAGCATGATAGAAGGTTGTATACATGGAAGAACCCTGGAGATACTAAAAGGTATCAGATAGATTATATAATGGTAAGACAGAGATTTAGGAACCAGGTTTTAAATTGTAAGACATTTCCAGGGGCAGATATGACTCTGACCACAATCTATTGGTTATGACCTGTAGATTAAAACTGAAGAAACTGCAAAAAGGTCGGAATTTAAGGAGATGGGACCTGGATAAACTGGAAGAACCAGAGGTTGTACAGAGTTTCAGGGAGAGCATAAGGGAACAATTGACAGGAATTGGGGAAAGAAATACAGTAGAAGAAGAATGGGTAGCTTTGAGATATGAAGTAGTGAAGGCAGCAGAGGATCAAGTAGGTAAAAAGATGGGGGCTATTAGAAATCCTTGGGTAACAGAAGAAATATTGAATTTAATTGATGAAAGGAGGAAATATAAAAATGCAGTAAATGAAGCAGGCAAAAAGGAATACAAACGTCTCAAAAATGAGATCGACAGGAAGTGCAAAATGGCCAAGCAGGGATGGCTAAAGGACAAATGTAAGGATGTAGATGCTCATCTCACTAGGGGTAAGATAGATACTGTCCACAGGAAAATTAAAGAGACCTTTGGAGAAAGCAGAACCACTTGCATGAATATCAAGAGCTTTGATGGAAACCCCTGGGAGTAGACAACATTCCATTAGAACTACTGACAGCCTTGGGAGAGCCAGTCCTGACGAAACTCTACCATCTGGTGAGTAAAATGTATGAGACAGGCGAAATACCCTCAGACTTCAAGAAGAATATAATAATTCCAATCTCAAAGAAACCAGGTGTCGACAGATGTGAAAATTACCGAACTATGAGTTTAATAAGTCACAGGAGCAAAATACTAACGCGAATGCTTTACAGACGAAGCTTTTAACAATGTTGACTGGAATACTCTCTTTCAAATTCTGAAGGTGGCAGCGGTAAAATACAAGAAGCGAAAGGCTATTTACAATTTGTACAGAAAGCAGAGGGCAGTTATAAGAGTCGAGGGGTATGAAAGGGATGCAGGAAGTGCAAAATGGCTAAGCAGGGATGGCTAGAGGACAAATGTAAGGATGTAGAGGCTTATCTCACTAGGGGTATGATAGATACTGCCTACAGGAAAATTAAAGAGACCTTTGGAGAACCACTTGTATGAACATCAAGAGCTCAGATGGAAAACCAGTTCTGAGCAAAGAAGGGAAAGTAGAAAGGTGGAAGGAGGGTCTATATAAGGGCGATGTACTTGAGGACAATATTATGGAAATGGAAGAGGATGTAGATGAAGATGAAATGGGAGATACGATACTGCGTGTAGAGTTTGACAGAGCACTGAAAGACCAGAGTCGAAACAAGGCCCCGGGAGTAGACAACATTCCATTGGAACTACTGACGGCCTTGGGAGAGCCAGTCCTGATAAAACTCTACCACGTGGTGAGCAAGATGTATGAAACAGGCGAAATACCCTCAGACATCAAGAAAAATATAATAATTCCAACCCCAAAGAAAGCAGGTGTTGACAGATGTGAAAATTACCGAACTATCAGTTTAATAAGCCAAAGCTGCAAAATACTAACACGAATTCTTTACAGACGAATGGAAAAACTAGTAGAAGCCGACCTCGGGGAAGATCAGTTTGGATTCCGTAGAAATACTGGAACACGTGAGGCAATACTGACCTTACGACTTATCTTCGAAGAAAGATTAAGGAAAGGCAAACCTACGTTTCTAGCATTTGTAGACTTAGAGAAAGCTTTTGACAGTGTTGACTGGAATACTCTCTTTCAAATTCTAAAGGTGGCAGGGGTAAAATACAGGGAGCGAAAGGCTATTTACAATTTGCACAGAAACCAGATGACAGTTATAAGAGTCGAGGGACATGAAAGGGAAGCAGTGGTTGGGAAGGGAGTAAGAGAGGGTTGTAGCCTCTCCCCGATGTTATTCAATCTGTATATTGAGCAAGCAGTAAAGGAAACAAAAGAAAAATTCGGAGTAGGTATTAAAATCCATGGAGAAGAAATAAAAACTTTGAGGTTCGCCGATGACATTGTAATTCTGTCAGAGACAGCAAAGGACTTGGAAGAGCAGTTGAACGGAATGGATGGTGTCTTGAAGGGAGGATATAAGATGAACGTCAACAAAAGCAAAACGAGGATAATGGAATGTAGTCGAATTAAGTCGGGTGATGTTGAGGGTATTACATTAGGAAATGAGACACTTAAAGTAGTAAAGGAGTTTTGCTATTTGGGGAGCAAAATAACTGATGATGGTCGAAGTAGAGAGGATATAAAATGTAGACTGGCAATGGCAAGGAAAGCGTTTCTGAAGAAGAGAAATTTGTTAACATCGAGTATAGATTTAAGTGTCAGGAAGTCATTTCTGAAAGTATTTGTATGGAGTGTAGCCATGTATGGAAGTGAAACATGGACAATAAATAGTTTGGACAAGAAGAGAATAGAAGCTTTCGAAATGTGGTGCTACAGAAGAATGCTGAAGATTAGATGGGTAGATCACATAACTAATGAGGAAGTATTGAATAGGATTGGGGAGAAGAGAAGTTTGTGGCACAACTTGACCAGAAGAAGGGATCGGTTGGTTGGACATGTTCTGAGGCATCAAGGGATCACCAATTTAGTATTGGAGGGCAGCGTGGAGGGTAAAAATCGTAGAGGGAGACCAAGAGATGAATACACTAAGCAGATTCAGAAGGATGTAGGTTGCAGTAGGTACTGGGAGATGAAGAAGCTTGCACAGGATAGAGTAGCATGGAGAGCTGCATCAAACCAGTCTCAGGACTGAAGACCACAACAACAACAGTCCAGTATTGCACAGAGCTGTGCCGGGAAAAGCTATTCAAAATGGTTCAAATGGCTCTGAGCACTATGGGACTTAACATCTGAGGTCATCAGTCCCCTAGAACTTAGAACTACTTAAACCTAGCTATCCTAAGGACACCACACACATCCATGCCCGAGGCAGGATTCGAACCTGCGACTGTAGCAGTCACGCGGTTCCGGACTGAAGCGCCTAGAACCACGCGGCCACCGCGGGCGGCCGAAAAGCTATTGTAAGAGCAGATAGTTGCCGACTTTATCGAGGTGAGAATTTTTGCTTTTTATTCAGAATGATCTTACAGGGCCATGACGCAGCACTGCTGTCGTCCAAATTTTACCAGGTTACTGAATTTATTTTTTATTACGAGGTTTAGGAATTTTTCTGTTTCGAGCTTACAGTAAATGGGAAACAAATTTTGTGAGGAGGTTAAATGAAAAAGAATTTCTGTAGAGAGGTTACACTAAATAAGAATCACATTAACCCAATAATTATACATTATATATTATTTTACGTGGGGAGGTTACAAGCTGCATAGCTGAGGGTAATATTTGTTAAGCAATTCATTGCAGAATTAATGTAATATCCGCACGATGATCTCTGTAGTCATACAGTATCATTGCCACCTCGCGAATGGTGTAGTATGTTCGTAAAATTGTATTACTCAAGCTGAGGATAAATAAAGAGAAGCGACGACGCTACAACACTATCTTTACTGAAGTAGGTAGTCAGCGCTAAATTATGTGCGCCAACATTAACGTTACTGTAAGCAGTTTGACAGCATAACACCACCACAACTACTGACAACCTGAACCATTATCATCACGCAGTTGTAACTCGCAGCGATTACAAGTTGCTGATGTTTGTCAAGAATAGCGGAAAGCGCCTCTGATGTTCCATTTGCATTACGACTAGGACACAGAGAATCATAAATAACAGTAATAGGTCATCCAGCGAATGCAGTTCCCGATGGTTTCACAATGACGGGTTCTTTTGGCTGTCGGAATACCCATATTGGAATTATTAAAGTGTAATTTCTAGAACGCTCAACTACCTTAATAACACCTCATTCTGGATTGAATACCACTCGGAAAGCGACGTTAATTTGACGTTTCCATCCATCTCCTGACGGCTTACTGAATGAAGTCTGAAGTGCACGCACAGTTGTGTTGCCTGCCGCATGGATTCTGTGAAGTGTTGTGGCAGCTGGCAGTCATTGCTGAATACAGACATGTGCAAATATCCTCACTGCTTTAGGGGAAGTCGTCTTTGTTGCATTTTTTTCCGTACCGTAATTAGCACAATAACATAAGGCTTATTCTGCTGAAGAACTTGATGCCCACAAGTCCTTAAATAAGAATCTCCTAGCGAGAGTAATGCATGAAAGGAAACAGACTGTTGGACAAAAGAATGGACAGCTCCCTGTTTTTGCGTTACCGATAGCGCCTACGATAAGAATCTGGTGTCATACTATGCTTCAGAACCCTAAAATATTTATTTTTTTACTTCATACTAAAACAAAAGTTATGATATGAGAAGAGGTAATGACTTAAATGCTTCTCAGGAACTTTAGTTTTTCGTGTTTATTTTCTCACTTCATACTAAAACAAGGGCGTTAATATGAGAAGAGGAAATGAAATATACGCTTCCAAGACATAATATTTCCTTGTGTGCTATTACAGCATACAAGAAAACCCTGCAGTTAAATTTTGTATGTTGGATAAATTTTAATACCTCCTCACATTCCTTTCTGAGATGGCTCCTATTTTCGTGGGATTCAAATAGAGTGGACATTTCATCACTAGTTGATATTCTGATGACTAATGACATGATACCCGTGGCAATTGCTCCATGGCACCTGTGAGTAGAGTCTCACGTTGGTTACTGTAAGAACACGCAGGCAGTGACATCCGCTCACTGCAGTCAGAGCCAAGGTGATTTCTTTCTGTTTATGGCGAAGCGACTGCTGCAGTGTCCACGCTCAGCCAATATAAACAAATAGCGGCGGCATTGGGCACTGCTAATCGTTGCACTTGTCGCGAGCCTCGACAACAAGAGCTCACTGTCTCTAATAAAGATACTATGGAGTTAATACATCTTACTTAACGTAATATGCAGGACTTGGGTTGGGTAAAAATTCAATTTGTAACTTCCCATCACATTAAAATACATTACAGTCATATTTGATGCAATATTTATTGTTGGTTGTCTCTCTAATGTTAATAGTATTGATTCAGATTGTGCGTCAACACGAAAACAAACAAACACACACACACACACACAAACAGTCATTGATTCCAGCGAGGGTGACAACTACTGTGTGTTGAACAACACGTGCACCAGTCAATTCCTCAGTTGGCGTCGAGTGGATGAGATTTTTCAATTACCTTGCATTGCAAGAATTGTAAGGAGGAGACTGAAAGTAAATGGACCTGTATGCTAAAGAACTGCGACAAAGCAAAGCTTGACCGATCATCAGATAATTGTCCACATGGGTTTTGTGGACGAGTATAATTGTAGTAACCAACCCACTCACGATCATTACGTAAGATTTCTCGAAGGCATTGATCTCATTAAGTCGTCGACAGTGTAGCGTGATGGTTTACTTCCCACCATGCGTTTTCTATATTCGTCCAAAGGTCGCTTGCATTTGTAGGTCCACATGGCAATGACCTTGTTACTTCTGCCCACATATTCTCTATCTGGCTGATGTTCGGCGATCGTGGAACAAACGGCAACAGCTTTATCTCACATAAGAAATCGACCGACAAAAAATTCCCATCCTTGCTCTTCAAGAACCACGATTAAGTGACAATGAAACCTTGCATTACGGAAACCATTTAATCTTCAAGAGCAAAATACAACAAAAGGTAGCGAAAGGCATACCAATCTTCGGCATTGCATTTCTCGAACACAGATCTATCATCAACTCTGTCAAAGAAATCACACCCATCAACAATCAAATGGTTCAAATGGCTCTGAGCACTATGGGACTTAACAGTGGAGTTCATCAGTCCCCAAGAACTTAGAACTACTTAAACCTAACTGGCCTAAGGACATCACACACATCCATGCGACCATAGTAGTCGCGCGGTTCCGGACTGAAGCGCCTAGAACCGCTTGGCCACCGCGGCCTGCCCATCAACAACCGACTTATGACTACGCTCATTCAGATCCCCAGTAAAAAATATACACTCATCAATGCGCATGCCCCCAGCAACATCGAAAATAAAAAAAACACCGAAAACGTCGAAAAATTCTGGAACACACTCAAAATACTATGAGTAAAATTCACCAAGATGACGTTCAAATACTAATGGGAGACTTCAGCTCTCTATTTGGGACAGAAAAAACCTGTAGAAAAATCATTGGTACAAATTCAACACACCGAAACGTTTAGACCAACGGCACATGTCTGACTGACATTTGCAAACAATTGAACCTCAAAAGGATGTCTTCCCACTTTAGGAAAAAAACAGTTCCCAGGTAACATGCTTGGCTACCAGGTGCAAGCTGCTTTCGTTCGCCTTTCCAGACTCGCTGAAAGCCAGATTTTTAATTCTTTTGTAGCAGAGGTACAAGCAGGCAGATACAAACTCAATACGGGAATCGTAAGACAACGCTCGAGCAAAATTCGTCTTGCTACTTTCAGTAACCCTTAGTGTCAGAACGAAAACCTTATACGGTACTGCCAAATTCATAATGCCACGCCGGCCGCGGTGACCGTGCGGTTCTAGGCGCTGCAGCCCGGAGCCGCGGGACTGCTGCGGTCGCAGGTTCGAATCCTGCCTCGGGCATGGATGTGTGTGATGTCCTTAGGTTAGTTAGGTTTAAGTAGTTCTAAGTTCTAGGGGACTGATGACCTAAGATATTAAGTCCCATAGTGCTCAGAGCAATTGGAACCATAATGCCACTTTTGTTTTCTGCCTACATATTTTTTGTTGTTGTGAGTACATAATTTTATCTATGAAATGACACATTTTCATAATACACGCGAATGATACACGAAACGAAGTAAATACAGATCTTTTCGAAGTCGAAAGTCGGTAATATCCTACTAATTCGTGTTAAAATAGGATCAATCGTCTAATAGACACCATGTTTTATTAAGATAGACTGCCGTCGTGATGTTGCTGTAGTAAGCTGAATTTAACTGGTATTAGTACAGTGAATATTTTAATTGGATTTTCCCTTAGTTTACTGAACGCATCAGTAATCGTCAAAGAGAAATTAATCAGGAGCAGAATTTTCTTTTACGATATCTAAAACAATCTGACAATGCTAATGTTGTTTACAAATTCTGCGTCCGTAGAAACCCACTGGTTCTAACGCTGTCATTAAACCAGTGTAGTTTTAAGAGTATTTTCGTCTAGAAATGAATTGCCTTGACGGTTGATCGATCAAGAGCGGGAAAGGTAACATTTTACGAATGTATGACGAGAGGGACAAGTACTTGAGAGAGGAATTCCCTATCAATACAAATGCCTGAGAGACGACTTTCCTATCAATCTCCCGGACAGTTTTGTTTCTCAAATCAACAGAGTGCGTTATCATGCAGTAACACAGGTGATGTAGTTTTGTTGCTCGATTTTCTTGCACTGCGACCGAAAGGTGTCTCTGTTGTTGGCAACAAATTCCAGCTGTGTTGCACACACCCCTTGGGGCAGAATTCGTAGCCCAAAACACACTTTTGGAGCTATCAGATGTAAAATATTATGTTCACACTAATCTTTGCCCGAGTTTACGTCTTTTGGTGGGGCTCAGCCTTTCATTTCTTCTTAGGAAGTTAACGATAAAGGCATCATAACACGTCCCAATAACAGTACTGCATACGAATGCTCAATGAGCGACCTGATGACGTTCAATAATAGTCACTCCATGATTTTTGTTGTTTCGAATTAGAGCATGCAGTACTCCTACGCCAGACTTCGGAACTTTGCCTGTTGATTGCAAATGTCGCATGATGGTGAAATGGTAATCTATCACATATATCAGTAGTCGAGACTTCCTTAATGTCGAAAATCATTCATGCCAGAACGATCTTTGTTGAAACAAGATTATCTTTTTCTGGCGTATTTTTCCCAAAAGCACTCCCTCCACACACAATTCAAATCTTTCTAGTTGCCTCCTCTGCATTCACTCCTCTGTTATACCAAAAGTAAAGTTGCAGGTGTTACACCTTCTTCTACTTGCGACTCGATTTTACAATGCTTAACCGTAGTTCATGATTTTCAAGTATGCAAAATGCAATGCTTAACTGCAAGATGAGAATTAGACATTCAAATTCGAAAATGACAGTTAATACATACACTGACAGCGTTGCGCCGCGTTCGCATGGGCGGCGCCAGATTTCAGGCGGCGGGTGGCGTCTGGCCGGTGGCCGGTAGCCGCTGCAGCGCGAGGAAACGCTCGAGCGTAAGCTGTTATGATCTAGATGGGGGATCCGCTCTTGAACTAATTCATAGAGTTGAATCTTTCAAAGGAGTGAACAATCAGTGATTCAGAAAAAAAGAACGGTAGCTCCAAACGTTTCCCACGGCAGAGAGAGAGAGAAAGAGAGAGAGAGAGAGAGAGAGAGAGAGAGACGGAGCATATCAGCAGCGCCTCTGCTGGCCAGAGCACAGTGCACGCCACACAACACAGCCAGCGCTGGCCTCTGCCCTGCTTCTACTTTGGCTGCCTGCATTGTGCAGTGCTCCATTGGATTTTGTGTTTCACATCATGCCGTGCCGTCTCTGTGCGTCGTCTGCCGCGTGCAGTGTCGCACTCTGTCGGCGATCGTTTCAGTCGCACGTCCTGCCCTCTGGACAGCTGATGCGAGCAACAGGACAGAGAGCCACCTAGCGGATAACATAGGAACTACTTGCAACAACCTGCTCGCAAGGGAACGGACGATTTGTCTCGGAGCGGGTGAGTTCACCGCTCCCCCCCCCCCTCTGAACTCGCCCGTTCAACGCTCACCCCACCGTCTCGACTCTAGCCAGAGCGTTGAGCAAAGTGACTCAGGTGTCACTCTGTTCGCTGCGGTCTCAGCTCACGCAGTAATACAGCTCGCGGCTCGACCTACTCGACTCAGCGCCTCTGCATCGGAGTTCGTCCCTACTGGATGTTGTTCTTCGTAGTAATACCGCTATGTATATTACATTATTATGTTATGTATACATCAATCGTTTTTATTTTATTTTTATTTGTTTAAACTGATTAGATTAGGTTCCTGATGACTCCTCTTACTATAGGATTTTTATTATGGACACTCGAATTTACGCTTTAATTACGAGCGAACCGATAAATGTATCGCAAAATGTAATACACCAATATTTTCCTTGTTTTATTCTGCATAAGGCTATATGCAGCACTTTCGTTTTACAGTCAAATTTATATTTTGCGATTTTAGGCGTCTTCGGAAGGAAACGTTCACTTTAAAAATATATGGCTTGCGATGTATTTGTATGAGGTTAATGAAATTTTAATACATTATAGCCAAATATATTGTTAATGTAAATCTCAAGTTACGAAATTTTCCGATCACCCAAAAAACCACGATAGTGCAAAATAAATCAATAATCAAAAACTTTGTCATATCGTGGAAATTTCAAAAAACAATACAAAATTCTTACTCATTATCTGTGTTCAAGATCAAAATACAGGTATAGTACTGTAATAAACCAAGTTTAAAGGGCAATGTGCCTTCCATTTATTTTCTACTGTAAATGAGTGGTGAGTCATGAAAAAGAGCTAATTCATTTCAGGGAGTGAACAGTTCTGATCCAATCTCTGAAAAGAACAGTTTTGCCCATCTCTATTATGATCGCGACGCAGCCACGAGCTGTCCTGCGGAATTGTTTCTGGAATACAGGGCTATTACAAATGATTGAAGCGATTTCATAAATTCACTGTAGCTCCATTCATTGACATATGGTAACGACACACTACAGATACGTAGAAAAACTCATAAAGTTTTGTTCGGCTGAAGCCGCACTTCAGGTTTCTGCCGCCAGAGCGCTCGAGAGCGCAGTGAGACAAAATGGCGACAGGAGCCGAGAAAGCGTATGTCGTGCTTGAAATGCACTCACATCAGTCAGTCATAACAGTGCAACGACACTTCAGGACGAAGTTCAACAAAGATCCACCAACTGCCAACTCCATTCGGCGATGGTATGCACAGTTTAAAGCTTCTGGATGCCTCTGTAAGGGGAAATTAACGGGTCGGCCTGCAGTGAGCGAAGAAACGGTTGAACGCGTGCGGGCAAGTTTCACACGTAGCCTGCGGAAGTCGACGAATAAAGCAAGCAGGGAGCTAAACGTACCACAGCCGACGGTTTGGAAAATCTTATGGAAAAGGCTAAAGCAGAAGCCTTACCGTTTACGATTGCTACAAGCCCTGACACCCGATGACAAAGTCAAACGCTTTGAATTTTCGGCGCGGTTGCAACAGCTCATGGAAGAGGATGCGTTCAGTGCGAAACTTGTTTTCAGTGATGAAGCAACATTTTTTCTTAATGGTGAAGTGAACAGACACAATGTGCGGATCTGGGCAGTAGAGAATCCTCACGCATTCCTGCAGCAAATTCGCAATTCACCAAAAGTTCACGTATTTTGTGCAATCTCACGGTTTAAAGTTTACGGCCCCTTTTTCTTCTGCAAAAAAAACGTTACAGGACACGTGTATCTGGACGTGCTGGAAAATTGGCTCATGCCACAACTGGAGACCGACAGCGCCTACTTCATCTTTCAACAGGATGGTGCTCCACCGCACTTCCATCGTGATGTTCGGCATTTCTTAAACAGGAGATTGGAAAACCGATGAATCGGTCATGGTGGAGATCATGATTAGCAATTCATGTCATGGCCTCCAGGTTCTCCCGACTTAACCCCATGCGATTTCTTTCTGTGAGGTTATGTGAAAGATTCAGTGTTTAAACATCCTCTACCAAGAAACGTGCCAGAACTGCGAGCTCGCACCAATGATGCTTTCGAACTCATTGATGGGGACATGCTGCGCCGAGTGTGGGAGGAACTTGATTATCAGCTTGATGTCTGCTGAATCACTAAATGGGCACATATCGAACATTTGTGAATGCCTAAAAAAACTTTTTGAGTTTTTGTATGTGTGTGCAAAGCATTGTGAAAATATCTCAAATAATAAAGTTATTGTAGAGCTGTGAAATCGCTTCAATCATTTGTAATAACCCTGTTCTTGTTATTGCTGGTGGGTAGAATGTCAAGCGAATTATCTTCAATGTTCAGTCAGACTCATAACTTTATACGAGGGCCGATATGTAGTAAAAAAAAAAACAGAGGTGGTGCGCGAATAGGCGACTATAAGTTTAGAATGCACGACGATTACCGCTTTTTTTTTTAATCTCATTTTGTTCTCTTTCGTTCGTTGTATCTGTTAGGGGCGGACGTCGTAAGACACCCGTTTTGGTTCGTTGTTGATCGGTGAACTCAGTTTTTTTATTACAGAGAGCAGCTAACCCTCTGACCGAACACGCTGAGCTACCGTGCCCGCAGCACTAGACCACAGGCTCACACAATCCGAGCACACCTCGGAAGTAGACAACACTTCCTCCTAACACTTCCCCATCTTACAGTGTTGCCAGATTGTGCAGATGGCCGGACTTAGAGTTGTCAGGGGCAGTCAGTTTTATTGGCCACCTTAAGTGAACGACTCGGACTTAGTCTCTGTGGCGGCCGGCCGGCGGTCAGTTTTTATGTCTAAGACTATACATCACTGTTCTTCTCATATTGCGACGATTTATTTATGACGAATTTCACTAGCGAAAATAAGTACCGACAGGGCGCATCAAAAATGCCTGGCTCCTTGATGAGGTACCTACGTGACGTCCATGGGTGAACACCATACATTATTCTTCCTGTTTGCTTTTGTGCAATCAGTACTTTCTTTCTAAGTGATGAGGTATTACAGAAAATAATTCCATATTAAAGTATTGAGTTGGAAATGCAAAATACGTCAGAACATAGTTTCGTTTGTTTCCAGGATTAGCAATTATACGAAGAACAAAAGTAACTGAACTTTGAGAAGCTCAGTAATATGCTTCTTCCAGTTCAAGCTTTCATCAGTACGTACACACAAAAATTTGGAACATTCTACACTTCTTACTGGTTCTTGCTCATGTGTTAAATCAGCTGTTGGTAAGACTCCATTTGTTGTACAGAACAGAATGTAGTGTGTTTTTTCAAGATTTAGGAAGGATCCATTTTCAGAGAACACTTAATAATTCTTTGGAAAATATCATTTACCAACTCTTCTGTTGTTTTCTCTCTAATGATATTTATTGTAACACAAGCATCGTGTGGAAAAAGTATAATTGTGCTTGTTGAATGTTAAGTGGAATGTCATTCACATATATAAGGAATAGTAGTGGAGCAAAAATTGAACCCTCTGGGGCTCCCTTTGCGCTTTTACCCAAGGCACTAAAATTCTCTGCCTTTCCGGCATTGTCTGAGTTACTCAGTACAACTTTTTTCACGCTTAATACAGACCAGCTGTGTGTAAAGTCGTAACTTCCATAAAACTTGAGTTTTTCTAAGAAAGTGTTTTAACCTTCACAATCGAAGGCATTGCAGAGATCACAAAAAATACCAACTGGTGATATATTATTATTTAAGGCGTGTATGTTTTGATGAGTGAACGTATAAATAGCATTCTCAGTCAAGCAACCTTTCTGGAATCCAAACTGTGATATGCCAAGAAAATTGTTTGTGAGAACATTACTTTTTCGAAGATTGTGGAAAAAGATATCAGTAAAAAAAATTGACGATAATTGTTTAAATCTATCTTGTCAACTGTCTTATGAAGTGGTTTAACAATTGTATGTTTTAACCTGTCTGGAAAAATTCGCTGCGCCACTGATGCGCTGCATATATCACTACGGACATTACTTATTACGATGGAACAACTTTTCAGAATTGTGTTTGAACTACGAACAACCCCACAAGAGCCTTTGTTTGCTTAGAATTTTTATAATTATATTACTTTCAGTGAAGTATATTGGTGCTACTTCCTGTTGCTTAGTTTTATGGAGTGACATTTTTAATAAATTCTCTTGCTTCTTCAACTGAACCAGTTAATCCTGCGTCTGCTGCTACGTTTCGAAAGTGATTGTTAAAAGCATTTGCAACTTGTGAGTTATTAGTTACAACATTGTAATTTATTTTAATTGTTAAGGAATCTTGTACACTGTCTTAGGCTTGGCAGTGTCTCGTATAGTTTTAATCTTACTATCTGCATTATATATTTCTATCAGAAGATGCATACCTCTGTACATTTTAATGACTTTCCTTAAAATACTACAGTATTGTTTGTAGTATGCAAGTAATGTCGGAACTTGACTTCCTCTGGCCTTTACATAAATTTCCTTCTTCCTCTTACATGAGATTTTAATTCCATTAGTTAGATACGACCTACTTATTTCTCAAGGGATCTTTTAAATAACGTTTTAGGAAAGCAACTTTAAAATTTCCATACAAATTTACTATGGAATGAATTGAAGTTGACGCTAACATCTCCTTCTACAGATATCTGATCCCATACCACCCCTTTTAGCTTACTTTTAAAACAGTGTATGCTGTTCTCATTAATAAGCCTCACAGCTTTGCATGAACCGCTTCCGGATTGTAAGGTGCCATACTGTTTACTTCCATTAATTGTGCAACACGACAATGAGTGACGAAATGAATGAATAAATAACTAAGTGAGACAAGAATAGAATCTAATTTCACATCGAGATCTAGATCATCAAAGATGAAATGCTGGACCACTACTTGAAGTAATCGAAGACTCACTCCAGGAAACAGGAGATGGAAAACCTAAAGGTACTGGGAAACTGATAAAAGCGACAGATATCAAACGAAGGGGAGCTCAGGAAGGAATTACATTGCCTTTAATAAAGAAAAATGTAACAGTTTCATGAACGTTGACATGCGTACTGCACTGAACAAAAGACGAATTCTGCGAATGAGAGATAACTGATATGAAGGAGAGAAAGGGTTCAAACAACAGGAAAATACGACAGACAGTACACAATGGCAGCATGGAACTCGGCAGCAGATCTTAGGTCATCTACTCAAGAGTGCGAGTAGTCACTTTGAAGACAGCAATTTTCATATAACAAGACGCGCAAGAATTTATCGGACCTGTGAAAATAAGAGCGAAAAGAATACGGGAAAAGAAAAGTATACACTGACTAGTAAAATGGTATACTTTTCTATATTAATTTCAGTGGTGTGTCGTAGAACATTATTATTTCATAATCATCCGATAAATTAATTAAAGCCGGCCGGTGTGGCCGAGCGGTTCTAGGCGCTTCAGTCTGGTACCGCGCGACCGCTACGGTCGCACGTTCGAATCCTGCCTCGGGCATGGATGTGTGTGATGTCCTTAGGTTAGTTAGGTTTAAGTAGTTCTAAGTTCTAGGGGACTGATGACCTCAGATGTTGAGTCCCATAGTGCTCAGAGCCATTTTTCGAAATTAGTTAATTATTAGTAAAGAGAGAAAACTTTGACCGTTAACAATTTCATTAAGTTACCTACTCACTTCCTTTTTTGACAGATCCCATCTACCGGCAATTGAATATATTTGTTGTGCCAATGCAGAGTTATAAAGCTGATATATAATGCAAAACACGCATCTGTTAAATACACTGAAGTGATGCGATATAATCATAGGAAAATGATGCTTTTATTGACCAAAGCATTTTGGGAGGCACTGACGATCAATTACATACCCCCCCTTCCCCCGGCACTACTTGCAAGAATGTGTTGGGAGGTTTCATTAATACTAAAAGTTGTCCTTTAAAAAAAAAATTAAAAATGTTTTGAAAGAGATGGCTTCGTAGTATAGGCACATACTGGTACATTATATTAGCTACTCCCTCCTTAGCTGAGAAAGTGATAAACGTAGCTGAGTGAGATTCTAGTAGCTTATAATTCAAAATAAAATTGAAAGCAGAGGAGTTGAATGAAACAAGACATTTTGTTTGCAGAAGGCAGTTGACTAGACAGCATGAGTCGCAACATACACCGCAGAAAACCGATAAAATGTTGTGTATGGTTTATTAAAGTCAGTTCAAGTTTATACCTTGAGATGTATACAGTAACTATGTATGCTAGTGTTAAAATGTAATAGCATACGACTGGTATGCAATAAAGGATATGGCAGAGCTGTTTTTGAAAAAGTAGAGAACTGTCTTGGTAACTGTTTTCAAAATTTTATTTTAATGAAAGTGCTGAATTGTTCTGTGGAAATATATCACCAGAAAGAGATGCTTGCATAATACTTCGACTGAAGAAAACTGCAACGAAATATGGCATATCTTCGAAAATAATAGCTACATGGATTGGAAGTTTGTGTGTGAAATATTATGGGACTTAACTGCTAAGGTCATCAGTCCCTAAGCTTACACACTACTTAACGTAAATTATCCTAAGGACAAACACACACACCCAAGCCCTAGGGAAGACTCGAAACTCCGCCGGGACCAACCGAATTGGAAGTTTATGTTATGCTTTTTGCGAGGTGAAGAGCTATGAGACAATATTTGTACGACATAGTAAAGTATAGTAGCTGCAAATACTCTCCCCGTTCGGATGAAAACTGTTTGAAAATATTGTAAAGTTACCTATTAACCAGAGAGTTTACGATGGCTGTTGCGATACCGTTTTTGACATTTGGTATAGGATATATGGATAGCCTAGCAACGGATAACATTGAAGCTAGATCGCGTAAAGTTCAAGTGAGATACTAAATGAATATTCCTCATTAATGGTATCAGATTAGTTTGTGCCCATGATCCGTGAAATATACTGCTTGCAGTGTAAAAAATTCCTAATGAAAGACAGAAACTATTGCACCCGATGTTTGAAGGCTTGCATGCTATAACGCAAGTCGATGTTTTTTAATTAGACTACGAAGAGATAAGTGATAAAGGGTGATTGTTACTTGGACCGACTGTGTACAACTTTGTGGAACTGTCCGGCCCGTGTAACTGCTACGAACCACTAACGAGTAGTTTTACGTAAATGGTGAATATAACTGAAACAAGTGCGGACTTTTGACACTCACTGTGGTACGCACCTTGTGAGTACAGCTATCATTCTGTTATACACAACGAAAGAACACCAGCACTGCACTCACAAATAGCAGCATTAACGATAATGGCACAAGAGCCATACTAAACTGCGTTTACCAAGAGTAAACCAATAAAAAATACAATTAGCATTTTCTACAAGGGAATAACATTGAACAGTAAAGGACCCAAAGGGATTAAAGGAACAACTAAAATAACATTTGGAAATGTTGTTCTGTTTGTTGTTATTGTTGTGGTCTTCAGTCCTGAGACTGGTTTGATGCAGCTCTCCATGCTACTCTATCCTGTGCAAGCCTCTTCATCTCCCAGTACCTACCGCAACCTACATCCTTCTGAATCTGCTTAGTGTATTGATCTCTTGGTCTCCCTCTACGATTTTTACCCTCCACGCTGCCCTCCAATGCTAAATTTGTGATCCCTTGATGCCTCAAAACATGTCCTACCAACCGATCCCTTCTTCTAGTCAAGTTGTGCCACAAACTTCTCTTCTCCCCAATCCTATTCAATACCTCCTCATTAGTTACGTGATCTACCCACCTTATCTTCAGCATTCTTCTGTAGCACCACATTTCGAAAGCTTCTATTCTCTTCTTGTCCAAACTGGTTATCGTCCATGTTTCACTTCCATACATGGCTACACTCCATACAAATACTTTCAGAAACGACTTCCTGACACTTAAATCTATACTCGATGTTAACAAATATCTCTTCTTCAGAAACGCTTTCCTTGCCATTGCCAGTCTACATTTTATATCCTCTCTACTTCGACCATCATCAGTTATTTTACTCCCTAAATAGCAAAACTCCTTTACTACTTTAAGTGTCTCATTTCCTAATCTAATCCCATCAGCATCACCCGATTTAATTTGACTACATTCCATTATCCTCGTTTTGCTTTTGTTGATGTTCATCTTATATCCTCCCTTCAAGACACCATCCATTCCGTTCAACTGCTCTTCCAAGTCCTTTGCTGTCTCTGACAGAATTACAATGTCATCGGCGAACCTCAAAGTTTTTACTTCTTCTCCATGAATTTTAATACCTACTCCGAATTTTTCTTTTGTTTCCTTTACTGCTTGCTCAATATACAGATTGAATAACATCGGGGAGAGGCTACAACCCTGTCTCACTCCTTTCCCAACCACTGCTTCCCTTTCATGCCCCTCGACTCTTATAACTGCCATCTGGTTTCTGTACAAATTGTAAATAGCCTTTCGCTCCCTGTATTTTACCCCTGCCACCTTCAGAATTTGAAAGAGAGTATTCCAGTTAACGTTGTCAAAAGCTTTCTCTAAGTCTACAAATGCTAGAAACGTAGGTTTGCCTTTTCTTAATCTTTCTTCTAAGATAAGTCTTAAGGTTAGTATTGCCTCACGTGTTCCAATATTTCTACGGAATCCAAACTGATCTTCCCCGAGGTCCGCTTCTACCAGTTCTTCCATTCGTCTGTAAAGAATTCGCGTTAGTATTTTGCAGCTGTGACTTATTAAACTGATAGTTCGGTAATTTTCACATCTGTCAACACCTGCTTTCTTTGGGATTGGAATTATTATATTCTCCTGAAGTCTGTGGGTATTTCGCCTGTCTCATACATCTTTCTCACCAGATGGTAGAGTTTTGTCAGGACTGGCTCTCCCAAGGCCATCAGTAGTTCTAATGGAATGTTGTCTACTCCCGGGGCCTTGTTTCGACTCAGGTCTTTCAGTGCTCTGTCAAACTCTTCACGCAGTATCTTATCTCTCATTTCATCTTCATGTACATCCTCTTCCATTTCCATAATATTGTCCTCAAGTACATCGCCCTTGTATAAACCCTCTATATACTCCTTCCACCTTTCTGCCTTCCCTTCTTTGCTTAGAACTGGGTTGCCATCTGAGCTCTTGATGTTCATATAAGTGGTTCTCTTCTCTCCAAAGGTCTCTTTAATTTTCCTGTAGGCAGTATCTATCTTACCCCTAGTGAGACAAGCCTCTACATCCTTACATTTGTCCTCTAGCCATCCCTGCTTAGCCATTTTGCACTTCCTGTCGATCTCATTTTTGAGACGTTTGTATTCCTTTTTGCCTGCTTCATTTACTGCATTTTTATATTTTCTCCTTTCATCAATTAAATTCAATATTCCTTCTGTTACCCAAGGATTTCTATTAGCCCTCGTCTTTTTACCTACTTGACCTTCTGCTGCCTTCACTACTTCATCCCTCAGAGCTAACCATTCTTCTTCTACTGTATTTCTTTCCCCCATTTCTGTCAATTGTTCCCTTATGCTCTCCCTGAAACTCTGTACAACCTCTGGTTCTTTCAGTTTATCCAGGTCCCATCTCCTTAAATTCCCACCTTTTTGCAGTTTCTTCAGTTTTAATCTACAGGTCATAACCAATAGATTGTGGTCAGAGTCCACATCTGCCCCTGGAAATGTCTTACAATTTAAAACCTGGTTCCTAAATCTCTGTCTTACCATTATATAATCTATCTGATACCTTTTAGTATCTCCAGGATTCTTCCAGGTATACAACCTTTATGATTCTTGAACCAAGTGTTAGCTATGGTTAAGTTATGCTCTGTGCAAAATTCTACAAGGCGGCTTCCTCTTTCATTTCTTTCCCCCAATCCATATTCACCTACTATGTTTCCTTCTCTCCCTTTTCCTACTGACGAATTCCAGTCACCCATGACTATTAAATTTTCGTCTCCCTTCACTACCTGAATAATTTCTTTTATCTCGTCATACATTTCATCAATTTCTTCATCATCTGCAGAGCTAGTTGCCATATAAACTTGTACTACTGTAGTAGGTGTGGGCTTTGTGTCTATCTTGGCCACAATAATGCGTTCACTATGCTGTTTGTAGTAGCTAACCCGCACTCCTATTTTTTTATTCATTATTAAACCTACTCCTGCATTACCCCTATTTGATTTTGTATTTATAACCCTGTAATCACCTGACCAAAAGTCTTGTTCCTCCTGCCACCGAACTTCACTAATTCCCACTATATCTAACTTTAACCTATCCATTTCCCTTTTTAAATTTTCTAACCTACCTGCCCGATTAAGGGATCTGACATTCCACGCTCCGATCCGTAGAACGCCAGTTTTCTTTCTCCTGATAACGACGTCCTCTTGAGTAGTCCCCGCCCGTAGATCCGAATGGGGGACTATTTTACCTCCGGAATATTTTACCCAAGAGGACGCCATCATCATTTAATCATACAGTAAAGCTGCATGTCCTCGGGAAAAATTACGGCTGTAGTTTCCCCTTGCTTTCAGCCGTTCGCAGTACCAGCACAGCAAGGCCGTTTTGGTTAATGTTACAAGGCCAGATCAGTCTATCATCCAGACTGTTGCCCCTGCAACTACTGAAAAGGCTGCTGCCCCTCTTCAGGAACCACATGTTTGTCTGGCCTCTCAACAGATACCCCTCGTTGTGGTTGCACCTACGGTACGGCCATCTGTATCGCTGAGGCACGCAAGCCTCCCCACCAACGGCAAGGTCCATGGTTCATGGGGGAAGGTTCTGTTTGAGCAAACACAATTCTAATATTCTTAGTATCCAAACATATTTCGGAGAAGTTTCTCCGTGTTCAGTGGATTCATTTATTCTGTATGAAATAACACAAAAACAATTTGTGGATCGTAACACATAACGGGCTTTGAAATTATAGCATAGTATTAACAGAAATATTAGCATGAAAAATATATACCTTAATATTACATATTGGTATTCAGGGCTGTGACATTCGCAGTGCAGCTATAATTATTGTCCTTCAGTGTCTCATCCGCAATTAATAACGGTTTTTCAATGTTATATTACAAAATTTGAGAAATTTTTGGGGGTTAGTGTGAAACTACCGCTTTACTGTCATGTCTGAGTACTAAAACTAGAAGAATTATGAAACTTCCTGTCAGATTAAAACTGTGTGCCCGACCGAGACTCGAACTCGGGACCTTTGCCGTTCGCGGGCAAGTGCTCTGCCATCTGAGATAACGAAGCACGACTCACGCCCGGTCCTCACAGCTTTACTTCTGCCAGTATCTCGTCTCCTACCTTCCAAACTTTACAGAAGCTCTCCTGCGAACCTTGCAGAACTAGAACTCCTGAAAGAAAGGATACTGCGGAGACATGGCTTAGCCACAGCCTGGGGGATGTTTCCAGAATGAGATTTTCTCTCTGCAGCGGAGTGTGCGCTGATATGAAACTTCCTGGCAGATTAAAACTGTGTGACCGACCGAGACTCGAACTCGGGACCTTTGCCTTTCGCGGGCAAGTGCTCTGCCATCTGAGATAACGAAGCACGACTCACGCCCGGTCCTCACAGCTTTACTTCTGCCAGTATCTCGTCTCCTACCTTCCAAACTTTACAGAAGCTCTCCTGCTGCAGAGTGAAAATCTCATTCTGGAAACATCCCCCAGTCTGCGGGGGTCCCGACTTCGAGTCTCGGTCGGACATTCAGTTTTAATCTACCAGGAAGTTTCATATCAGTGCACACTCCGCTGCAGAGAGAAAATCTCATTCTGGAAACATCCCCCAGGCTGTGGCTAAGCCATGTCTCCGCAGTATCCTTTCTTTCAGGAGTGCTAGTTCTGCAAGGTTCGCAGGAGAGCTTCTGTAAAGTTTGGAAGGTAGGAGACGAGGTACTGGCAGAAGTAAAGCTGTGAGGACCGGGCGTGAGTCGTGCTTGGGTAGCTCGGATGGTAGAGCACCTGCCCGCGAACGGCAAAGGTCCCGAGTTCGAGTTTCGGCCGGGCACACAGTTTTAATCTGCCAGGAAGTTTCATATCAGCGCACACTCCGCTACAGAGTGAAAATGTCATTCTAGAAGGATTATGTTTCCTCAAGGCACAACCGCATTTCCATATTATGTGTTATGAAGCAAACATAGACAAGAAAAGAGCTTTACCACAAGAGACAACTAAAATACAAATATTTAAGAAGCCTATTAAAGCAGAGGTCTTAAATAATTCATGTCACAAAGTCAAGGATTATTTAGTAAACACAGAACAGGGAATGATAAAAATTAAAATTACCTAATAATAAACAATTGCACTTGTACCGTAAACCGCTGTAATTTAACGTTTCTTACCGTAATTTTCTATACGCAGGATCTGCTATAGATAATTCTAACCTTTTTCCATTTTCTTGAGTTCAACACCTGATTCATTGTGGTGAAGTGCTGACTAAACTTTTTTCACGTAGGATAAGGGGACAACAATAAGAATTCAATAGAAAATTTCAAATATTATCAAGGTCCTGATGCTTGCTGTGTATGTTTGTATCTGTGTGTGTGTGTGTGTGTGTATGAGAGAGAGAGAGAGAGAGAGAGAGAAAGAGAGAGAGAGATAGAGAGAGAGAGAGAGAGAGAGAGAGAGAGAGAGAGGTGGTCACCACTGATAGCTAAAAGTGAGTAACTTAAGTATGCGTTCATAAGGTGATATTACTGTATGCGTGAATTAGTTAGATTAAAAAAAGATGTTTCCTCTTTCAGTTAAGATGACGTCTGATATACAAATATAATACTGGAGGACTCAATTCTTGAAAAAAAAATTACAGCCCCTACACAAGAAGTGCTAAATTGAGAATATGGAGGCGTAGACGTGTGGAGTAGTATACAGTGGGAAACAGTGTGATCGTGGGATGACAATTTTGTCAATATACCTTGCCGTTGGTGGGGATGCTTGCGTGCCTCAGTGATACTGATAGCCGTACCGTAGGTGCAACCACAACGGAGGGGTATCTGTTGATAGGCCAGACAAACGTGTGTTTCCTGAAGAGGGGCAGCAGCCTTTTCAGTAGCTGCTGCGGCAAAGCCTGGATGATTGACTGATCTGGCCTTGTAACATTAACCAAAACAGCCTTGCTGTGCTGGAACTGCGAACGGCTGAAAGCAAGGAGAAACTACAGCCATAATTCTTCCCGAGGGCATGCAGTTTTACTGTATGGTTAAAAGCAGTTGAACGGAATGGACAGTGTCTTGAAAGGAGGATATAAGGTGAACATCAACTAAAGTAAAACGAGGATAATGGTATGTACTCTAATTAAATCAGGTGAAGCTGAGGGAATTAGATTAGGAAAAGATGAGTTGTGCTATTTTGGGAGCAAAATAACTGAGGATTGTCGAAATAGAGAGGATATAAAATGGAGACCAGCAATGGCAAGAAAAGCGTTTCTGAAGAAGAGAAATTTGTTAACATCGAGTAAAAATTTAAGTGTCAGGAAGTATTTTCTATGGAGTGTAGCCATGTATGGATGTGAAACATGGACGATAAATAGTTTAGATAAGAAGAGAATAGAAGCTTTCGAAGTGTAGTGCTCCACAAGAATGCTGAAAAATAGATGGGTAGATCACGTAACTAATGAGGAGGTGCTGAACAGAACTGGTGAGAGGAGGAATTTGTGGCACAACTTGAATAGAAGAAGGGATCCGTTGGTAGGACATGTTCTGAGGCATCATGGGATCACCAATTTAGTGCTGGAGGGAAGCGTGGAGGGTAAAAATCGTAGAGGGAGACCAAGAGACGAATACAGTAAGCAGATTCAGAAGGATGTAGGATGCAGGAGTTACTTAGAGATGAAAAGCTTCCACAGGATAGAGTAGCATGGAGAGCTGCATCAAAACTGTCTCTGGACTGAAGACCACAACAACAGCATATTTTGAACAGTACTGGTAATTGTCCCATACGTGAGATTGGCTGTGTGATTGTCCAATCAATGCCAGACAAGAAGTATACAGTAAGTCTAAGCTTCCTTCGAAGGATGTTTAGAGCTCTCGTCAGAGGCTGTGAGTTAGTGAGGAAACACTGGATCTGCTGCAGAACGACAAGGGGAGGAATGAGTGCCGGCGTTATCGAACGAGCCTTTTCAGACTTGTGCCAGAGTAAGAAAGGGAAACCTTAATTAGGATGGCAGGACGTGATTTGAATCCTGTGACTTTCGAATGCGGGTCCTGTGTCTTAATCACTGCACCCCCTCTCCCCATCGAGTGCCAATCTCGTCTCTCCACCCCCTCTCCCGATCGACTGCTGATTTCCTGCCTCCAAACGCAAAAGCATATCTTGTTGACTACTAATAATCCTATGACACCTAATACGCGATCGTATTCTTTGCCTCTTAGCCTGTCGATGTTCCAGTGACACGTACCCTGGTGTCACTCAGGCATACCTGGTGATATCAAGGAGGACCTGTACATATTTAGCGGACGTTAGGCGTACTCACTGCTGAATGCACGGTGCGATAGTTCTGTATCGCTCATCACGAAGATCCAAGAAGTAACCACAAAGCCCACACTGGTGTTGAGACGCCATTATAATACGAACGTACTACACTTAATAGCAGTTTAGCTAACGAGCTTTAAGAGTTCTCAGTTTTGTGCGCAGGTATTGCTGAGACAGTACTGCATTGAGTCTAAAGAAAAGATCCTTGACCAAAAGTCTTGCCTCAAGAAGCAAGTGTGCAGTTTCAGTCGTGTCTTTTGAAAACTTCAGTGTGTGCGGAACGATGTGTGCATTACTGAGAACCAACTGCGTACAGAGATAACCACGAAATATGTGTCAACTAGTTGTGAGAATGATTCACTTACGAGATCTCAAGTTACTTCTTGTTGCGTTGGAACTAATCTGCATTAGCAACTGGTTTGAGCTCTGAAATAAAAAAGGTGCGAGCGCTATCCTCTCGTCAGCGCAATGGGATATCTGCATATTACGTGTTATTCGATTCGTAATTTTGCCACTGCGTGTAACGGAAACACCATCACATTGAAACAACAGCTTAACATATTCCCGATTCTATTTGTAAAATAAGAGCCGTCTAATCATAGCAGAAGTTCTAGAAAATAGGGTTCACAAATGAAAGTCGATTTCACAATTATCAAACATTTTATTCAAGTTCAAAACGAACGTAGTACATTATCGCAATGTGATTTTTGAAAAACAAAAACACAGGAAACTGAAATGAAATACTTAAGTTAATTGTGTGACTGAAAGAAGAACAAATCAGAGTTCTTCGTTTGTACAACTGACATTTCCAAATTAACAAGTGAAATCACCCAATGAATTACACTTCCAAGATGCACAAAAAACCAGATATGTACTGCTCAGGGTATGGACTCTGAAATATGATACTAACACCTCATGCTGTAGCAAAAAATAATACTTACATCTTCTAGTCGCATAGTTAGCCTGGGAGGACATTAAAAAGCGAACGATAAGAATTCGTTCTGTATTATTAACCCAAGCTCTGTTCGGAGAGGCGGCATCAGACTTTTAGCCAGTGTGACAAAAGTAAATATGCATATAAGCATGAATACACAGGAGAATGCTGCAAAAGTTTCCCTCATATTGTGTAGAAATCCTTCAAAACAATTTAATAGGCTGTAAACGAGTTTGAATGTTCTCATACTATTGGCTGATAGGATATACAGTAACTGGTGGTGCAGGAAATACACAGGTTTGGATGAACAGAAATACTGGTGAGATGGTGCTAATTTCTCACGCTGCATGGGAAGGAAACGACGGGATTCTTGTTGACAACCATGGCCAGCAGATACTTGCTACATATCAGTGGGCACTTACGGGCTAAGGCATCCTTGCAGCCGCGAGTGAGGGATTAACTCCCGAAAGCTGCAAGTAGAGAATACGTCGAGGAGGCCATGGGAGTCACCTGAGAAAGCCACCCAACTTGAAGCAAGCTTTTTCCTGCAACTCCACAGTAAACACAAGGCGTCCCAGAGTTCGCTTGCTTACATGAGAACCTTTCAGCCCCCGCCTAACGGTTAGTACTGCCGGCTAATATTTATGAAATAAATGTAAATGAACCGATACCGGATATTGATGTGATGTGTAGCAGTCCCGTTACAGCGTCGCCATACTTTTCACTTGTTTGATGACGTGGCTTCCCACGACTTCTTCTCCTGTATCAGCATCTACATCGCTGAGTAGAGCCAATACATTGATTATTTCTTGGACAGATCACATGAAAAGATAACTCAGTATGTAAAGAGAGATGAAAAATCTAATAATCATGGGCGACTGGAACGCTGTGCTAGGGGAAGAAGCTGAGGTTAGAGTTACAGAAGAAAACGTGCATGGTAGCAGGATGGGCGAGAAGAAAGACTAATAGAGTTCAGCAGTAAACTTCAGCTGGTAATGTCGAATACACAGAAAGAGATTCCAAAGTCAAATATTTGGTTGCAAGGTGTACGCAGGAGCAGACATTGACTTATACCACAATTTAGTAATGAGGAAGACTAGACTGAAGTTTAAGAGTGGATGGAAGTTGCGTACTAAAATAGTAAGGAATGATGAGACGCGTTTGAAGTTCGATAAGATGTGGATACTGCGATAAGGAATACCACAGTTGGCAGTGCAGTTGAAGGGGAGTGGACATCTCTAAAAAGATCAGTCACAGATGTTGAACAGATAAACATAGGTACAAAGAAACACAATTGATAATAAACCTTGGATAACAGACGGAATACCTCAGTTGATCGACGAAAGAAGGAAGTGGAAAAATGTTCAGGGATAGACAGGCATACAGCAATATAATTCACCCAGGAACGAAATACGTAGGTCGGAACTTAAATAGTGGCAACACTGCTGTGGAGACACTGTGCAATGGAATCTACTATTGTCGCTGATAGCACACGTTGTTGACATACCTACCTCACCCTCTGAGCAAATGGACTCGCCCGTCCCATGTCACCGGCGTGCGCACAATCTAGAGAAAAACAGTCACTTGTGAGCGAGCGGCCTAACGTAACGGTGTCACTATGTTTTCGAAACAGGAACAACGGAGTTGGATCAAGATTGAATGTGCCAGAGGTCGTACAGCACGACAGTGTCATCAAGGTCTTCAAGAGGCGTGAGGGGAATCGGCATTGCCTTACAGAACGGTGGCACGTTGGGTAAAAGTCAAGGTCAATAAACTGTGGCAGACATGCATCGGGCAGGTCGTCCTAGCGTCTCTGAAGAAGAAGTGTATGCTGTTGCCGCGTTAGTGGACAGTGATCGATGCCATACGATTCGTGAGCTCGCCCACGAAACCGGATTAGCGTTTATGACTGAGCTTTGCATCCATTAGAAACTCCTGGGCATGCGAAAAATTGCATCACGATGGGTTCCGCATGACTTGACAGAAATGCAGAAATGGATGCGTTACGACGCTGCTCGGACGCACTTCGAGCGCTATGAGTACGAAGGAGAGGCTTTCTCGCCGTCTCGTAACACTGGATGAGACATGGGCCACATCGTACGAGCGAAAACTGAACGCCAATCCAACGAATGGGTCGCCGCGAAAGTCGAAAGTGCGTTAGAGCCCCAGTATGGTGAAAGTTATGGAATTCTCGTGTGCGACTGTGATGGTGTTGTCCTAAAACATTAGGTTCCTCCACGGCAGACCGTCAATGCGCAGTATTACTGTCCGTTTTTGGAGCATCACCTGCGACCACCTCTGCGAAAGAAGCGGCGACACTTTATGAGCAACGCACCCAACATTTTGCACGACAATGCGCGGACGCATATAGCGCAAGCTGTGGTTGCTCTGTTCGGTCGATCGGCTTAGGAAGTACTGTACCTTCCACCATACTCCCCGGAGATAAGTCCTCGTGATTTTGATTTGATTCCGAAGATGAACGAACCACTTCGTGGCATTCGCTTCAGAACTGTTCCAGAGATTCGACAGGCAGTAGACCGCTCCTTTCGCACCATCAACAGAACAGGCTCTGCTAACGGCATAGTACGCCTTCCACATCGCTGACAACGGGTTCTACACAACGCTGGTGACTACTTTGAAGGACAGTAACAGGTGCGTCCGCAGCTCGAGGTCGTGCGGTAGCGTTCTCGCTCCCCACGCCCGGGTTCCCGGGTTCGACTCCCGGCGGGGTCAGGGATTTTCTCTGCCTCGTGATGACTGGGTGTTGTGTGATGTCCTTAGGTTAGTTAGGTTTAAGTAGTTCTAAGTTCTAGGGGACTGATGACCTTAGATCTTAAGTCCCATAGTGCTCAGAGCCATTTGAACCATTTGAGTAACACGTGCAAACATGTAACTCTTTTGAATTGGTTGTGAATAAATAGTTGCCACTATTTAAGTTCAAACCCTCGTAAATAGGAAGTGCAAGGAAATCAAGGTGAAATGGCTGCATGAAAAAAGTGAAGAAACCGAAAAAGAAATGATCGTCGGAAGGACTCACTCGGCGTGTACAAAAGTCAAAACAAGCTTTGGTGAAATTAGAAGAAAGGGTGGCAACAGTAAGAGAGACGGAGCAATTGCACACATAGGCGTAAAGAAGTGAAGGGATAAGAAGTATACGTTGAAATGCTCTGACTGACTGCTGACGTGATAGAAGAAGAGGTGGAAGTCGATTTGAAAGACGTAGGGGATCCAGTATTACTGTAAAATTTTGGCTGTGTTTTGGAGCACTTGTGATCAAATAAGGCAGAAGGGATAGGTAACATGCCTTCAGAATTTCTAATATGATTTGGGAAAACGGCTACCAAACGAGTAAATTTATTGCATGGAATCTATGAGACTGGAAACATAGCACGGACATCTGGAAAAACATCATTCACACAATTCTAAATGTAGCATCGGCAGATAGTGGGAAAATTATCGCACAGCCAGCTTAGTCGCTCATGGGCCCAGCTGCTAACAAGGATAATAATTATGCAGAAGAATTTAAAAGATTACTGATGATCTCTTACGTGGCCATCAGTTAGTCTTTAGGAAAAGTAAAGATACCATGGAGGCAGTGTTACCTTGCACTTGATAAGCAAGGTCGAAGATTAATGAAGACACGTTCGCAGTATTTATCGAACTAGAAATGCCCTCGACAATATAAAATGGAGCAAAGTTCACAGAATTTTATTGGTAAGCACTAAGGAAAGACGGATAATATGCAATAAGTATAAGAAGCAAGTAGGAACAATAAGAACGGAAAAACAAAGTGTTCGCATTGAAAACGGTATAAGACAGCGATGTAGTGTTTCCCCAATTGTTCAATCTGCACATCGAAGAAGCAAAGACGAACATAAAGGACAGGTTAAGATGTTGGATTTAAGTTCAGGATGACACCGCTATCGTCAGTGAAAGCAAAGAAGAATTGCAATACGTACAGAATGACATGAACCATGTTTGGTTGTAACCTCCCTCTTACTAATCGGCCTATCCTGCTTGCGATATAAAATATGACCGTGGATCGCGTGTATGCCTAATGGATTTTTCTAATTGGATTTGGCTATCTTTCCCGAAGAAGTGATACTGACAAGTAAGAGGAAAGTGTACAACCGACCCTTCTGATGGAAAGCCTACTAAAAATAAAAAGTAATTAAACCGAACAGGGCTATAATTTGGAAAATGAAAGTTTTTTGTGCATTTACTCACGGACAACACCGGACAGAAAAGGGATACCACTGATCATGAATCGAAAAGTTACACTAATGAACGAAAAGAAAATAATTAACGGTCGCCAGCCCACTAGGGCAATTTACATCCAAAATGCTTTAAAAGACGATGGGAAAGAAAAACGTGCATTATTAAACACTGACGTGGCAACTGAAGGTTGTCACTTTTTTGACACTAATTTTAAATGAGTATGTAATGATACAGAAAACTGAGAAGTCGCTCTTACGTTATGTTTGGCATTAAATTTTGAAAAATGCAGTCGAGTAATGATTTGAAAATGTGCAGTTAAACTGTACGTTAGCACTGAACTTCGTTACGTGAACAATGACTTTCAGTGACCTCAACATAACGTCATCAAAGAAATTTATAAAAAAAGCAAGCACTTTTTACTTTGCCATACTTATTTTGCAAATTGGATTTCATATTATTGTCTGGACAACTGAGCCTTTTTTACTGACTTCGACAGAAATAATACTACAATTCATACCAAACCAAACAGCCACTTGCTCCAAGCCATATGTAAAATCAATAAAACTTCCGCACTCTTAATTTGTGCATTTCTTTAGATTTGGATTTTTTCCAATGATTGATTCTCAAACTTGAAAAATGAAATTGCTTTACTTTAGTCATATATTGAAGCCTCTGTTGTACAACAGTTAATTGAAAGTAGACTGAGACTAAAATTCTTAAAAGAGAATTTATCCATTAATAAACTGGCTGTAACTATTCAATTTGATTCTTATGACACTCGGTTAGCATATTAGGAAAAAAAGGAACAAGGATCCTGCTTGGTAACAATGTCTGGGGGCAATGAGGACACAATCCTCTGAGTTTAACTGATCATTATTTAAATAAATCTTATCAATCAAATCACATTCAGTTGTGCTGCTGGGTTAACCGTTAATACTTTCTACCAATGAACAGTCTTACTTCAGTGCTGAGCATACGACGAAACTCGGAGCCGACGACGAAACTGTGTTGCTGGAACTGCTGCTGTTGTTGAAGACTGTACCATATTGTGGAGCCACGGCTACTTATAGGAACGGGCAATCGTAATTAATACAACCTCTTCTCCCCGTCCACTGTCCGTACTCCTGCTCTAGACATCTGGCCGGCGTGCGTACATGATGCCGCCGAAAATGGTACACTCTACTGCGAGAGCGTTAACACCACACTTCCGCACACTACAAGCGCTGGAACCCGTCTCTCGCTCTCTTCGCGCGCTCTGTGCAACAACTCCCTACCCAAAGGTTTTACAAAGCACGAGCACTGCTATTATCGTTTCTAGTCGATACAAATAACAATTCCATTGGTTTTTTCCCAGAGCTTGTAAGACAGTAAAACACGGATAAATAAAATGAAACGTCAACAGACTTCTACCTAAATGTACATATGCAGTGAAGCAATGCCTTTAGTTATTGAAAGAAAGCATTTAAATTACAAATATTTACATACAATTCAAAAAAATTTCTATATCGGTAGCAGGTGCCATGTATCCTGCATTTTCGGTGTTACACGTACCCCACATATCAAGACTTTTTTTTATGGAGGGAAACAAATTCAGGGAATGTCCTACAATTTAAACAAACGGAAATGCAAGTGCATATAGTTAAACAATTTTGTCTGCATAAAATCCAATATTCGCTGGGTTATCAGTTCAAATAATTATTGCAATTATGTAGGGGGCATGTTATTTACATGACGACCCTGTGTCATTATTACTCAAACACTATAGTATGACGACACATCTTAAACAACAAACACTTCCTTCAAGAAATCAGTAAGTTTAAAATGACTACAAATATTATGAAAAACGTACTCGGTATTGGCATAGAAAAATTCAAGTATCATTTAAAGGTACATAAAGAATAGTAAAAAAAAAAAAAAACTTTTAGAACAGGATAAGAAATCGTAACTACAAAATTCATTACATATGTGAATAATGAACATGACTTTTTTTTTCAAGTGTCCTCTCGCACTGAGCGAGTGAGTGTGTTTCAAATAACGTCGATACCAAACATCAACATTTACATCAAAACCTTTAACAGCTGGCGCTTGTAATGGTCGCCTGGTCGTAGATATTGCTAATTGCTATAATCGCACTATTTCACTCCCATTTACGGAGCTTGTTAGCACTTGACGTTAGGTTGGCGCCATTAAAATGCATTGTGTTGTGGTAATCGCTGCTACTTGCTGGATCGCTGCTGTCTCTCGATGCTGATGCTGGCTCTAAATCTGGTTGTCTAGGGTTAAAAACATGAGGTCCCGTGTTTTTTATGTGCTTTTGATGATAAAGAACGAGCGAAACCAACAAATATGTAAACTTCAAATATTTATTACTCTGGTGGCCATCTTAATTCCACTGTCCACCAAAGACCATGACACAACACAACTTCCTTTACATGTTCTTTGCATTGTTTATCCACCATCATAATTTGTGCAGAAAAGTTATTAATTTTCATCGAGTGACATAATTTAACATGTTATTAAAATGACAGACAGATTTGTTGACTTGACAGAATAATTCTTTGTTACAAAAAGGCCGTTTTTTAGAAGTTTGTCAGTTGACTTCTCTAATTTGCATAAATAAGTAAATAACATGAATTATTAAGAATTACATTGGTTTTCGTCTAAAATAGGATTGACTACGTGAATACTGAGTGAAAAAGCTCCTAGTGAACAAATAGGTTTCGTAAAAGACTAGAAAGCATCTGTAAAAACATGCGTCGTCATCAAAACGAGGACGACTGTCTAATAATTGTTAAGAACAAGCATGACGAAAAGAATAGAGAAGAGGAGAAACTGAGAAAGTATTACAGAATATATAACCTTATCTTGTACATACGTAAAGGTGAAGATAGCAATAACTGGCGAGTGTGTTGGCCAGCCAAGTACGTCACAGAGATAATTGACTACTATCATTTAGCTTATGGTCATTGCGGACCAATGTAGTGTGCTGAGAAGCTAGCGGAAGTTGTAAATTTTGATAATATGCAAAAAAGAGATGCTGACAGAATAAAGACATGTGATAAGTACCAGAGGGTGAACGTAACGAATTGCACGAATCGTGGCTCTATGCAGAGCATAAGACCTAACCATGTGCTGGATTTGGTTTGTACGGACCTCTATGGTAAACTGCCCAAGACTTCAGGGAATTTTGCGTACATATTAGTGGTGCTAGAAACATTTTCTAAGTTCATCAAGTTATATCCGACAAGAAAGGCAACAGCTAGAGCGGTTTATAACAGATTTGTTAATGATTACTTTGTGCACGTCGGCAAACCAAAAGTGATTTTATCCGATAACGGAGCGCAATTTACTTCCAAATCATGGAATGAAGGAATAAAAAGGAATTGAATTGAAGTAATACACATTTCGGCCTATTGCCCGAGCGGGAATCCCGCGGAACGGTACATGCGTGAATTAGGTCGGCTTTGCCGAACGTATTGTCACCACAATCACAGATCGTGGGGCAATTACGTCGGTGAATTCGAGGAAATAATGAACGCCTTGGCGCATGAATCCACAGGCTACACTCCGGAAGAAATACTATTAGACCATAGGTCTAAAAGTTTAGTAGAAGAAATTATTGATTTGCCCCCGTGAGTTGATTTAACCCTGAAGTAAAGAAAGAACACCTACGAGAAATGATGATAAAGAAAGCTGAAGCGCGAATACAACGTTATGACGCTAAAGCGCTGTGTGCCAAATTTGCTATTGGCGATCTTGTATCTGTTAAAGCACACGAAAAATCAAGCGAGATCGACAATGAAATCTCAAAATTTAAATTCATTTACAATGGACCATTTGAGATTATCAATGTATCCCATGCTAACGCTTACCGTTTAGCTTTTCCAAAATCAGGAGAGCTGTTAGGTGTGCGTAATATTGTCGATTTAAAATTGTACCACTCAAGAACTAACTAGTCCGAAATGAGAAAAGAGAAACCAAGCCATTACGTTACGCGCTGTTCTAGTATTAGTGAGTTTGTGAACTTTGTATATGTATGTATTATGTTAAAATTTTATTGTAATCTGTAAGATGTTATTTCCAATGAACTTAGACGAACTGTAAGTTTCAGGTCTGTGTACACGTGTGTATTAACGGATATTGTTGAGTTATCCACTGTGATGGAATTAAAAAGAGGACTCCTTGAGATTACTCGGGAGTGAGTAACAACAAGTTGAGGCAGGTGGACGTTCTGGAATGCCACTGCATACACAAAAACAGAGATTTAGCGTGCCGCTATAGCGCACGCAACAATGTTCGGTTGAACTGAGTCGTTGCCGGCTCCTGTAGCGCTGCGACGTTCTTTTTAATGTGCGTGTACAACGAGAATTGGTTTTCTTTCAGCGTGTAACGGAACATATTAAAGGCTTTACTGTACCGAAGTATGCGATACCCTCCAAATTCAACCAGTTTAACGAGTATTTATGATTATAGAAAAGTTATTGTGTATGTTAACAATGATTGCATAACATGTCTGCATAAACAGTCAACCCATTAAATTATACTGAGTAACTGACCCACACAAAAGTTTATATCACTTGATCACTGATACAGCAAATGTCATCATGTAAAAACACTAAGTTCATCTTAAATAATTAATATGAAGTACGAAAAATAGTGGCCAACTTAGGTATTTTGGATCTCCTTAAATAAAATTCACCCAGTGAAACCTATTTGTTCACTAGGAGCGTTTTCACTCAGTATTCACGTAATCAATCCTATTTTAGACGAAAACCAATGTAATTCTTAATAATTCATGTTATTTACTTATTTATGCAAATTAGAGAAGTCAACTGACAAACTTCTAAAAAACGGCCTTTTTGTAACAAAGAATTATTCTGTCAAGTCAACAAATCTGTCTGTCATTTTAATAACATGTTAAATTATGTCACTCGATGAAAATTAATAACTTTTCTGCACAAATTATGATAACAGACGTACATGTGACTTGTAAACTATATCTCTTTTTAGTAGTTCTTTGACAATGTTATAAATACAAGCAGCAAGAACGGTCGAAAGGGAGTCGGAATGTCACTTTGGTACAGTGTGTTTGTGTGTTATTGTTTGAGGTGGATAAACAATGCAAAGAACATGTAAAGGAAGTTGTGTTGTGTCATGGTCTTTGGTGGACAGTGGAATTAAGATGGCCACCAGAGTAATAAATATTTGAAGTTTACATATTTGTTGGTTTCGCTCGTTCTTTATCATCAAAAGCACATAAAAAACACGGGACCTCATGTTTTTAACCCTAGACAACCAGATTTAGAGCCAGCATCAGCATCGAGAGACAGCAGCGACCAGCAAGTAGCAGCGATTACCACAACACAATGCATTTTAATGGCGCCAACCTAACGTCAAGTGCTAACAAGCTCCGTAAATGGGAGTGAAATAGTGTGATTATAGCAATTAGCAATATCTACGACCAGGCGACCATTACAAAAGTGGGGGCTCGTCCGGGATCGTTAAGTGCATCGATGATAATAGTGCAGCGATAAAATTAGTAAGTGCTTAGCAGTCCAAACTAGTTTATTTGTGCAGTGTGGCAGCAGTGAAAATATGTCAAACGGAAAAAACGTGTGTATGTGCGACTACGAAAAACAATCATCACAGCGCTCGGAAGATTAACGTCTGGATTATGTCAATGGAATTCATCAATCAAGACTTCAGCTTCGACAAAACCGAATAGAAGTGAAGAAAGCCAACAGGAACACCGATCACGACATCATAGCTACATATAGCAAGGTATTTTGTTGTTGTTGTCATTTAAAATAATTAATAGTTAACATGTCTCTACCTGAGAGGGATGAGATCGTAGGAAATGTAAAAATTGAACCAGGGGATGGTGAACAATTAAACTTAACAGAGTGGCTAGCAGCCTTTGCAACTCAAATAATCTCACAACTTAAACAATCGAGTGAACAAGTAAGTTCAAATTTTGATCTATTAAATACTCATCTCAATGAGAAGTGTGAGGAAATTAAAACTACCCTCAGTAAGGACACTAGAGAACAGTTGATACACTTCAGAAAAGAATTTCAAGTTAAAGTTGAAAGTTTAAATGAAAACATGCAAGCTAACACAGACAGCATTGCTGTCATCTATAACAGAGTAGATACTGAAGCTAAAAGATTAGATCAGAGAATAGACAAAACATCAGAAAACCTTAAACAAGAATACAACCTGTATACCACTAATGTAGATACAAAAGTAGAAAATATACACACTAAATGTACACAATTGGAGGACGCATTGATGTCCAAACAAACGATTTACAATCAAAATACAATGTATGGGCACATCCAAGTGAAATGCTTTCCTGGTGAAAATCTGCACCCTATTGACTTTATTTACCAATGTAAGGATATGTTTGTTGTAGGAATGTCAGATAACATAAAAATTAAGTTAGTGAAACGGTTTCTAGAAGGGGAGGCCCTATCCTGGGCAAATGAGAATAATGATTCTTGGAATACTTTTGAAGAGTTTGAAGCTAAGTTTATTTGCAAATTTTGGTCACAATCCATACAAGCCAGATTAAAGTCAGAATTTCTAAATGGACCAGTGTATAGAGGGAAAGTAGGGGGAATGCAAAAATTTTGCAGAGATCAATTGAAAAAACTTGCTCACTTGAATAACTCTTTTGATATTATGACACAAATTGATGTTTTAAAAAGAAGGTTACCAGAGAGACTGCAGTGGGAATTGGCCCATGGACCAGACGATTCAATGGAAGAGTTCCTGAAATTTGTAGATAGATTAGATAGGGCCTTGGAAAGAGAAAATAACCAAAGTTTTGGCTCTGGCAACAACCAGTATGGGGGGTGGAACAGGAATGTAAATAGAGATTATTATGGGAGGAGAGACTTTGAAAATTCTGAAAATAATGCTCCAAATAGGGGAGATAGGAGATATGAAAATGATTTCAGAAACAATACACAGGAGGGAGGATGGAGGAGAGATAACAGGAATGATAGAAGTAGGTATTGGGGAAGAGAGCAAGATAGAAGGGGGTTTGCTGAAACTAGTGAACAAAACGACAACTACAAACGGACAGACCGAGGGAACCAGCCGGGAAACGGTGGACAGTCCCACTAGATGTCCGTAGTTTTGGGGCTAGACAATATTATGATAGGACAACAAATAACCGAAACTGGAAAAGGAGAGGATACAATGTATAGAGTAAGTACCATGAAAATACTGATGTTGTTAGAATGAATAAATTAGAATTTAATAAAAGGTTTTGGGATACTATGAGTAAAAGTGATACAGTTAATAAAAACAGTGTTCAAGCACAGGTAGTTAGTGAAAGTGCAGAAGTTGAAGGTATTGCAGAGTTACATAGTTGGGCTGAAAAAGATGCTGGTGTTAATAACAAGTCAGACACAACGTTGACGCGCAACGACAGCATGAATGAGACTTTCTTTTCGTCGGTTGTGACAGTGGATGAGACGTGGATGCCATTTTTCAACCCAGAAACAAAGCGTCAGTCAGCTCAATGGAAGCACACAGATTCACCGCCACGAAAAAAATTTCGGGTAACCGCCAGTGCTGAAAAAATGATGGGTGTCCATGTTCTGGGACAGCGAGGGCGTAATCCTTACCCATTGCGTTCCAAAGGGCACTACGGTAACAGGTGCATCCTACGAAAATGTTTTGAAGAACAAATTCCTTCCTGCACTGCAACAAAAACGTCCGGGAAGGGCTGTGCGTGTGCTGTTTCACCAGGACAACGCACCCGCACGTGGAGCTAACGTTACGCAACAGTTTCTTCGTGATAACAACTTTGAAGTGATTCCTCATGCTCCCTACTCACCTGACCTGGCACCTAGTGACTTTTGGCTTTTTCCAACAATGAAAGACACTCTCTGTGGCCGCACATTCACCAGCCGTGCTGGTATTGCCTCGGCGATTTTCCAGTGGTCAAAACAGACTCCTAAAGAAGCACTCGCGCGCTGCCGTGGAATCATGGCGTCAGCGTTGTGAAAAATGTGTACGTCTGCAGGGCGATTACGTCGAGAAGTAACGCCAGTTTCATCGATTTCGGGTGAGTAGTTAATTAGAAAAAAAAATCGGAGGCCTTAGAACTTGAATGCACCTCGTATTTAGTCTGTTATCGGTTTACTATTCCTTCCGGTAGCACCGATTATTTTGACTCACGCAGCAACATTGACTGAACGATCATAGAGGAGACACTGTTGGTAGCCCCCTTGGTTCATTTGGGCACTCAGTTCCTCAACAATTGCACGTCAGGTCGCCTGTACACATCTGCGCAGCCGTCGTTCAGCCCCGTCGTCTGTGGCCCAAGGTGGACCACAGTTGCCTCGACGCTGGTTTTGGAAGCACCATTTGGCAGGCACGGTATGGTTTAATCACAGAGGCACACGGAAAGTTTAAAAACTTGAGCCATTTCGGCAATGCTCCTACCCTTGGCCCGAAAGCCAGTGATCACGCCCCTTTGGATGTCAGATTTATCGCTTGAGTTCCGTATTACGACTGTTTGCCCCGTACCCCGACGCGCTTTATATACCTTTCATTGCTAGTGCTGCCATCTGCCGTCTGTCGGTAGTTATTGCACGTAACTTCGAAAATTGGTGGCGGTCAAAGTACTGTGACTGGACAGCGTAACAGATGACGAGATGACTATGATGTAAGTTTTAAAGTTTTTTGCAGTATCTGGCCACCAGGCTAGGCGTTTAGGCTAAAGATTTTAATTTGTTGCAGAGTGGCTTTCTATTCCGGCTATCAGCCACCCACAGGTATTTTAGTTCTTTCCATCTTTTTTCCTTTTTTGGTCTAAATTTTCGATCAGACATAATGCACAATGTTCGTATTTTCGTGTGTGTGTGTGTGTGTGTGTCTGTTCAAATGGCTCTGAGCACTATGGGACTTAATATCTGAGGTCATCAGTCCCCGAGACTTAAAACTACTTAAATCTAACTAATCTAAGGACATCACATACAGCCATACCCGAGGCAGGATTCGAACCTGCGACCTTGGAAGCAGCGCGGTTCCGGACTGAAGCACCTAGAACCGCTCTGTCACAGAGGCCGACGTACGTGTGTGTGTGTGTGTGTGTGTGTGTGTGTGTGTGTGTGTGTGTGTTTGCGTACACACATATTTTTGCAGTGTTTTATTGTTTTCAACTGCAGCTGAAGTTCTAGAATTCTGTCACTCGTATTTCATTGACTCTCGTCTCGTAACATTTTCGTGCGTTCGCTAAATACCTTGCTGTCCTACTCCCACACCACCTAATCATCATCATCGCCTTACGTGCGCAGGAGTTCGGGCCACTTTGTTGCCTCAAACAGGTGCATTCCGTGGCCCACAGTGCGAATTTTTACATTGCTGTCATGAGCAATTATTTTGTAGAACTGTGCCGAGTTCTCCACAAAGTTTTGAATCAACAAGTAGAAAATTCTTCTTCTTCTTCTAAATTTTTGAAAGCGCTCGAGTTTACTCGAGCCCGAATAAAAGAATGAAGCTTTCACGGAGGAATGGCATCCCAACCGATTCGTGAACTATGAGAGAATACCAAGAAGGTACTTTCACTACACGTTTTAGGGCGCAGTTTTGTAGTTTCTGCAGTGTTGCCCCATACAACAGTAGCTTATTCCAGTACTGGCAACGCCATAGTTTTATTTAGGGTGAGCGCTAGATGACAAGGAAGAGAAGACATGGGTTCAAGAGGGGGTAAAATTCCACCAGTCTTTCGAATGCCTTTCGCCTGACACGGTGAACGTGTTGGCACTACGTCAGTCTGCTGTGCGACGTGACGCGTGGTGACGTATGAGCGTGGAACGCAGCTACGGTATCAAAATAAACACCAGGCGTCGACCTGGTGTTGACAGACAGCCGACCGTTAGCCTGACTCACTCGCTGGCTGAGTGACTGCGGTGCGTTTGCTCAACTGTCGGTGTGTTGTACACACGGCGCCAAGCGCTACATACGGGATAAAGTGAAATTTCCGCACCGGAGCTCACCACTCTATGCCTTGGAGCAGCTCTAGTGAAAAACGTATGTGGCTAAATTTCAAATACTTAACATATTTTAAAATAATGTTGTCATACAGAAACGCTATTTTGTAACACTGCAGCTATATGTGCAATAAGAACACATTTAATTATTACTTTCCACTTTTTTATGCTGTAGTACTTTTGCTACTCACTTTGGCATTACATCATTATTACCTTTTCTATGCCTTTCTACGTTGATGTAAATCCATTGAAAACTACTTGCGTTCAATTTTTTGATACGGCTTGGTATGGTAGTAAAGGACGAGTGATGAAAATTTAAGTGAATCAGACTTACATAACATAAACTAGCAAAGAAATAGAAGAAGTAAGTACTTTGATCACTAACGCTGACTCGTCAGTTAAAAATATCAATGAAGAAATTATTTATTTATTTATGCATTTATTTTACCTGGCAAGATTAGGGCCTTCAGGCCCTCTCTTACACCTAACCAGGCATACTCAGATTGAACGAATTTCAGTTTGTACAGAACATTATGGACACACCACATGTTACACAGTATTAATGTTAAAGAAAAAATAGAGATTATAACAGTAGTACAAGGATAATTATAACAATCAAAAAATAATTATAACAATCAAGAATAATATAATAATAATAATAATAATAATAATAACAATAATGACTATGTATATGAAAGTAAACATATTTTTCTTTTATGAATGTCAGTCCTATTGCTAGATGGGAATTTTCTCGTTATGTTCTTGCAGCTTGTGAGTTATTCACATCGAGCAGAGACATAAGACGATAGAATGGGGTGAAAGAGATAAAGAAGAGGTAGCTAGGTTAGAGGAAGAGAAATAGAATGGTAAAATTCGAAGCTATGATGGAGAAGAGAAAGAAAGAGATGAGAGGAGCACAACAATGGTGGCTATACCGTCCCTAAAAAGTAAGTTTTGAGTTCCCTCTTGAATATTGAGTGGTTCTGGGTTAGACGCAGATCACAGGGGAGCGCGTTCCATAGTCGTATGGCTGAGATGGAGAATGACACGGAGAAAGATTTTGTGTTATGTAAAGGTACAGCCAAGATGCTAGACGTATGCGATCTGGTATAGCGGTTGTGGAATGATGATAGGTGTTTAATGTGAGAAGATTAGTATTGGGGGCACCAGTGACTAAGAAATCGATGAAGTAAGCACATCGTGTGGAGATCGCGTACGTGGACGTGGACGTACCCAACCTAGCTGGGAGTATGAAGGACTGATATGATCATATAACCGTATATTGCACACGTATCTAACGCAAGCATTCATCACTAGCTCGAGGCATCTCGAATTTTCACTATTTGTGCCGTGTTGAACTACATCACAGTAGTAAAGATTAGGCAAGACTAGTGTTTGGACTAATCTTTCTCTAACATAGGTAGTTTATCTTAAGGAAATTCCAATAAAAACAGAGAATTAATTATTTGGCAACTGTATGACAGTTATGGAAGTTCCACAAGGAAAACATTAAAACATTTACCCGCTAAATACGAACTAATCACTATGCGTTTGGGGGGGTGTTAAAATGGAAATACAGGAAAAATACATGGAGTGATCTCACGTAGAATATTATTTAAAGAAAATGATTATCTTAGAACAGAAACTATCAATATTTAGTAATCGGCAGCAACATATAGTAAATAGAAACTAAATCGACTATATCCACTGACAATGCGTTAAAATTAGAATTGTTTCAATAGATGTGTATGCAGACATTTATGACTGAATTCTTAATCCCCTACACGAGGAATCAGGCGCAACATAGACTTCGAATGAACTAAAGAAGATATTATGATAGAAAAATACTTTAAATATCAGCGAGTGATATAAGCAGATTCGTCAAGAGATTTAATGTAAGCGGTGAAACCGGGATCCGGCAGACGGTCGTCTGTGTTGTTGTTGTTGTTGTTGTCGTTGCTGTTGTGGTCTTCAATCAGAAGACTAGCTTGAAGCGACTCTCCATGGTGTTGCATCCTGTACATCCTCTTCATTTCTTCACAACTACTACTTTCCACTTCCATTTAAACCTGCTCACTGTATTCGTTCCTTGGCCTCCCTCTACAATTTTTACCTCGCATACTTCCCTCTATGGCCAAATTGATGAGATCTTGATACCTCCAGATGCGCGCTATCAACCGAACCCCTTTTTTGTTCAAGCTGAACCATCATTTTTTTATCCTCAGTTCGATTCACTATCTTCTCATCAAGTACTCGGTTTACCCATCCAATCTTCAGCAGTATTCTCAGCACCACATTGCAAAAGCTTCTATTCTCTTCTTGTCGGAGCTACTAACCCTCCACGTTTCACTTCCATATAAGGCTGCACTTAAGAAAAGACCTTCAGAAAAGACTTCCTAACGCTTAAATTTACATTCGATACTACAAATCTCTTCATTTTCATAAATACGTTTCGTACTGTAGCCAGTGTACATTTTATGTCCTCTCTACTTTTGCCATCATAGGTTATTTTGGTGCTCAAAGAACAAAACACATCTACTAGTTGTAGCGTCTGGTTTCCTCATCTAATTTCTTCTGCATCACCTGATTTAATTTGATTGCCATCAGTAGCTTTGTTTTACTTCTTTTGGTGTCCCTTTTCAGAGTATCTATTTCATTCAAATGCTCTTCCTATTCCTTAGCTGTCTCTGACATAATTACAATGTTGTCAGCAAAACTCAAAGTTTTTATTTCTTGTCCCTTAACTTTAAAACCTTCTCCAAATTTGTCTTTAGTTTCCTTTACTGCCTGCTCAATGTACAAATGTAATAGCATCAGGGACAGGTTACCACCCTCTCTCAGTCTCTTCTCAACCACTTCTTCCCTTTCATATCCTTCGAATCTTACAACTACAGTATGATTTCTGTACAAGTTACAAATAAATTTTCGCTTGCTCTATTTCATCACTGTTACCTTCAGAATTTCAAAGAGTATTTTCCAGTGGACATTGTCAAACGCTTTCTCTAAGTCTACAAATGGTGGAAAGGTAGGTTTGCCTCTCTTTAACATATATTCTAAGATAAGTCGTACGGCGAGAATTGCTTCATGTGTTCATAAATTTCTCCGGAACTTAACCGATCTTCCGCGAGATCGACTTCTTCCAGTAAACCCATTCATCTATACATAATTCGTGTCAGTGTTTTCTAAACGTGAGTTATCAAACAGATAGTTTAGTAATGTTCACACATGTCTACATTTGCCTTTTTTAGAACTGGAATTATTGTGTTCTTCTTTACGTATGAGGATATTTCGCCTCTCTCACTCCTCTTGCACACCAGGTGGAATAGTTTTGTCAATTCTGGCTCTCCCAAGAGTTTCAATAATTGTATGGAATGTCGTCTACTCCAGGGGTCTTGTTTCTACCTAGGTCTTTCAATGTGCTGTCATATTCCCCTCGCGGTGTAGGGTCTCCCATCTTCATCTACACCTTCTTCCTTCTCTGTACCTTCAAGTTCATTTCCCTTTTATAGCCATCTCATATATTACTTTAACCTTCCAACTGACCCTTCTTTGCTTAGTAATGGTTTGCCATCTGAACTCCTGGCATTCATACTGCTGCTTCTCTTTGCCCCAAAGATCTCTTTAATTCTCCTATAGCCTGCATCTGTCACCCCCAAGTTATCCTTGCCTCAACATCGTCTCTTTTATCGCCTTCCTCTTTTATTCCTCTCTCCCAGTCCTTGTTCTCCGGCTAGTTTACCTTCTCTTCCTTTTCCTATCGACTATCGAATTCCAGTCCTCACTACAATTAAACTTTCGTCTCACTTAACTACCTGAATATCTTCTTTTACCTCGTCATTAATTTTTTCAATATCTTCATCATCTGCAGAGCAATACGGCATACAAACTTTTACTCTTGTGATGGGTGTTGGCTTTGTGTCTATCATGGTTACCACCGTGCCTTTCACTATGCTGTTCAAAGTAGCTTACCCATGTTCCTATTTTTTCCATCATTAGACCTTCTCCTGCATTACCTCTACTCGATTTTATATTTATAACATTGTACTCGTCTGATCATAAATCCTGTTCTTCCTGTCACCGCACGTCACGAATTCCTACTAAATCGAGCTTGGGTTTATCCATTTCTCTTTTTAAATTCTCTAGCCTGCATACATTAACGTTCAAATTTCACTGCCTCTCATCGTCCGTCTATTTGCATGGGCTGCGGAAACGATGTCGATCCTTGTTATTGTTACGTCAATGTTTCAACTACCTAAAGTACAACATCGTGTAGACACAGTGACGCACTTACACTCGATGTGCTAAGTGCAGCGGAGCGCACTGTACAGCTATCTAGTACAGAAGCGTTTTATCTGCTCTGTGCCATAATAACCTTGCCAAATACTGGCAGTTTCCTAGTTTTTCACCAAAAAGAATGGGATAAATAAGGAAACACCCCAAGCTAGCACTGGTAAACTCTAATTAAACTGATTTTGAAGTATGGAGATGTGTGTGTTATAACACGAATCAAGGTCACCTACCTGTGAAACTGTGCACTTGTGTGCAATCGATGCATTCACGGAAGCAAAAGACTCTTAAGAAACATTACCGTGTAACAGATAATTATGACCAATACATCTTCAACAGTCGCAAATGAGTATTATTTGTCAAAATGGTAAAAATTTGCTTGAAATAACACATTTTAACGCATGCAGTATTTGCAGATTCCTATTTCCCAAAACAGAAGTTACTGTGTCCCTAAGTTCTACCCTTGTTCGTAAACGAAGTACATTATAGAGTATTAATAAATTGATTAAAACACTGCTGAATGGAACAGTATGCATGATAAGATCATCATGTGGGTGTACACACGCATTGCAGTAGTCCAGTATCAAGAGCCACAATAATTACATTATACGCATCTTTGCCACGAGCTTTTCCAGTCTCCTGCGTTTTAATCACTTCAGTGAAACTCTGCATTCACACTGCGCCGACTATTAGGTAATGACGTATGGCGACATAGCAACATCTCTTTCAGAAAATATGGCTCTGAAACACTACGTGTGTGTGAATGTAGAAAAGCTAGTCCAACGGCAGTAGAGAGTTTTTTAAACCCCGTTAAGGAACAACAGTGGGGGGATGTTTATAGTGCCGATAACAGAGATGACAAATACATTGGTTTCCTTAACAAATTTCTCATGCTCTCTGAAAGTTGCTTTTCATTAGAACGTTCTAAACACTGTACTAGGAGAAAAGTCAGCTTGGGTGGCTGACTAATGTGATAAGTATATCATGTAGAACAAAGTGGGAATTATAACAAAATGTTTAAAGTAGTCACAATCAAGCTACAGTAGCGCATTACAACAGTATTGTAAGTTGCTCGAAAATGTAATTACGAAGGCAAAGAGTATGCGGTACACAAATAGAATAGCTAATTCACAGGATAAAACGAAAACCATACTTTCATTTGTGAAGGAAGAGTCTAGTCAGCAGCACAAGGTTGACGATATAAAGTCAGTTCGTAGTAAAAATATTTCTGTTACTGGTAAGTCAGATATACGTACAATATTTAACGACCATTTTCTGGGCATTGCTGGTGAATTAAATAAAAACTTAGTTTCTACATGAAATCATATAACTCTCATGGAAAATGCCTTTCCGAGATTGATGTCTGAACTACTCCTCTGTGATACTGACATGGGGGATATTGAGCCAATAATTACATCACTGAAGACTAAGGACTCTCATGCATATGATGGAGTGCCTAGCAGAATATTAAAGTACTAAATACTCAGTAGTAACGCTGCTTTATAAAAAAAGGAGAAAGGGATAATGTAGACAATTTTAGACCTATTGTATTTGCTAAAGTTATTGAAAAGGCTGTTTATGTAAGGATAATTGATCATTTTACTTCACATAATTTGTTATCAAATGTACAGTTCGGCTTTAGAAATGGTTTAACAACTGAAAATGCCATATTCTCTTTTCTCTGTGAGGTACTGGATGGATTAAACAAACGGTTTCGAACGCTAGGTATCTTTTTTCATTTAAGTAAGGCATTTGATTGTGTTGATCACAAAATATTGCTCCAGAAGTTGGACCATTACGGAATATGGGGAGTAGCTCACAATTGGTTCACCTCTTACTTTAACAACAAACAGCAAGAGAACATTATTCACAGTGTTGAGAATGGCTGTGGTGTGGGTCTGAGTGGGGCACAGTCAAATGGGGGGGTGCCCCAAGGATCAGTGCTGGGGCCACTCTTGTTCCTTATTTATATAAATGATATGCCCTCTAATATTGCGGTAATTCTAAAATATTTCTGTTTGCTGATGGCACTAGTTTGGCAGTAAAAGATGTGTGCAACATTGGCTCTGTTTCAAATAGTGCAGTTCATGATATACGTTCATGGTTTGTAGAAAATAAACTAACACGAAATCACAGAAAGAGTCAGTTTTTACACTGTGTAACACACATTTCAACTAAACTCGATGCTTCAATTTTACAGAATAGGCATGGATTAGTGAAACTGAACAGTTCAAATTTCTAGGTTTTCAGATAAATAGTAAACTGTCGTGGAAAGCCCACGTTCAGGATCTGGTACGAAGACTTAATACTGCCATTTTTGCTATTCGAGCGGTATCTGAAGTAAGTTATAGTTATTTTCATTCACTTATGTCGTTGGTATTATGTTTTGGGGCAACTCTTCGCCTTCTCTAACGATATTTTTGACTCAGAAACGGGCAGTTCGGGCAATAAGTGGTGTTAGTTCGCCATCCTCTTGTCGTTCCCTGTTCACTAGTATGGCTCTTCTAACATTGGCCCCTCAATATATATATTCTTTACTGTCGTTTCTTGTTGCCAGTATCAGATTATTCGCAAGAGTTAATACTAGGCAGAAATTCAGTTTGTATTTGAATTGCACTTTGTTGACCGTTGTGCAGAAAGGTGTGCAGTATACTGCTGCATCCATTTTCAGAAATCTACCACAAGAATTCAAAAATCTTAGCAGTAATCCACGCGCTTTCAAATAGAAACTGAGGAGTTTTCACATGGGTCACTCGTTCTATTCTGTTGAGGAGTTCCTTGAGAAATAAACCTGGTTCCTATTTATATTCTTGATTTCGTTTACATAAACTTATGGCTTGACTTCCTTTGGATTCATAAACATTTTATTTTATCTATTATTACTTTTATATTGTAATTTCATATACTGTCACGTTCCATGACCTTGGAGATTTGCTCCGCAATTTAGTCCCACCGAACCAGACGTGTAAAATAAAAACAATAAATACAGGGTGATTCAGTTAAGTTGTTCACTTCAGATACTTCCCGAAACGTTTAAAATATCGTAAATCTATTTTCACCCACAACAGATAAATCCTAAGTAGTAAATATCGTACTTTCTACAAAATACGTTTCGGATTTTGAAGAATGAAACGCCGCTGAATTCGTTTCTTTAATAGCTACGCTATTAGCTCCAGAAATTACTTTAGATTCTTTTTAAGAGGCGCAGTTGATACAGATATCTCTGCTACGAAAAGAGACTACACGGCATTTAGTGAGGAAATCCTCGCAATTCGTCTTTCTGGTAACAGAATTACGATATCTAAGACGGTTCAGGAATCACCCAATATATATAATTTACTTTTAAAACAGTGCGAACGCCGAGTAACCAGATAGTAATCCATAAAATACATCACTTGAAAATATCTTTCACTTTTGACTTTTTCTAACTTCAAATCAGGTCACAAATGTTGTTTGAAAACGTCATTTAGTTTATTGGGGAAAATTTGGTTAAAATAACAGTCTAGATGGCAATGATTTATTACAACCTCTTATGGCTTTAAATTACAGTTATCTTTAGATGTGTCGTCGTCGTCGTCGTCGTCCCCCCCCCCCCCCCCCCACATGCCCCCCAGGGCTGGAGCTGGAGGCTCACATCTGAAGATGACTTTAACTTAAAGTTGAAACCGGTCGTAATAGATCAACATCTTTGCGATCTAGACTGTTATTTAAACCAAATTATAGCACCAGATCGCTCTTATGCTATAGACAATGTTGTCTAAATTTATGTTGGTGAATATTTTAATTGACTGCAAACTTATAATTGTACCATTATGTATCTTTATGCTTTTCGCACTGCCTGACCCAAAAATAAATAAATAAATAATAAAAAACGAAGCAGTTACACTACTGGTCATTAAAATTGCTACACCATGAAGATAACGTGCTACAGACGCAAAATTTAACCGACAGGAAGAAGATGCTTTGATATGCAAATGATTAGCTTTTCATTGGTGCCGGTAGCGACACCTACAACGTGCTGACATGAGGAAAGTTTCCAACCGACTTCCCATACACAAACAGCAGTCGACCGCCGTTCCCTGGTGAAACATTGTTGTGATGCCTCGTTTAAGGAGGAGAAATGCGTACCATCACGTTTCCGACTTTGATAAAGGTCGGATTGTAGCCTATCGCGATTGCGGTTTATCGTATCACGACAATGCTGCTCGCGTTGGTCGAGATCCAATGACTGATAGCAGAACACGGAATCGGTGGGTTCAGGAGGGTAATACGGAACGCCGTGCTGGATCCCAACGGCCTCGTATCACTAGCAGTCGAGATGACAGGCATCTTATCCGCATGGCTGTAACGGATCGTGCAGCCACGTCTCGATCCCTGAATCAACAGATGAGGACGTCTGCAAGACAACAACCATCTGCACGAACAGTTCGACGACGTTTGCAGCAGCACGGACATCAGCGCGGGAACCATGGCTGCGGTTACCCTCGACGCTGCATCACAGACAGGAGCGCCTGCGATGGTGTACTCAACGACGACCCTGGGTGCACGAATGGCAAAACGTCATTTTTTCGGATGAATCCAGGTTCTGCTTACAGCATCATGATGGTCGCATCCGTGTTTGGCGACATCGCGGTGAACGCACATTGGAAGCGTGTATTCGTCATCGCCATACTGGCGTATCACCCGGCGTGATGGTATGGGGTGCCATTGGTTACACGTCTCGGTCACCTCTTGTTCGCATTGACGGCACTTTGAACAGTGGACGTTGCATTTCAGGTGTGTTACGACCCGTGGCTCTACCCTTTATTCGATCCCTGCGAAACCCTAAATTTCAGCAGGATAATGTACGACCGCATGTTGCAGCTCCTGTACGGGCCTTTATAGATACAGAAAATGTTCGACTGCTGCCCTGGCCAGCACATTCTTCAGATCTCTCCCCGACTGAAAACGTCTGGTCAATGGTGGCCGAGCAACTGGCTCGTCACAATACGCCAGTATTGGTATCGTAGCTGTATGGGCAGCTGTACCTGTACACGTCATCCAAGCTCTGCTTGACTCAATGCCCAGGCGTATCAAGGCCGTTATTACGGCCAGAGGTGATTGTTCTGGGTACTGATTTCTCAGGATCTATGCACCCAAATTGCGTGAAAATGTAATCACATGTCAGTTCTATTACAATATATTTGTCCAATGAATACCCGTTTATCATCTACATTTCTTCTTGGTCTAACAGTTTTAATGGTCAGTAGTGTAGATGAGGAAGACTAAATGAAATGATGCTTCACAGATTGAGAGCGTATGCGGTGTTGTTCCGGTGATTACAAAATCGAGTCAAATTTACGTTGTCAGTATGAGCTCGCTTATCAGTATGACGTTGCACCCCTCTGGCCATGATACAGCCACCGATTCTGTGAAGAAGGGTACCGTTAAGCTACTGCATTTTCTCCTGAGGCAAGCTGGCCCATAAATGTCGAACCTGATCCGTCACCTCCTGTATACTGACACTGGGACAAAGTTACCGTCTGAGCTTGTCCCACATGTGTTCTATCGGGGACAGATCTGGAGGTTTTGCTGACCCCAGTACGTCAGTATCATACCGACGGTACACAGAAACACGTCCTTTGTGAGGAAGATTACTGCCCTGTTGAAAAATGGCACCACGATATCGTCTCATGAGAGAGAGATAAACCAGAGGACGCAGGATGTCCGTGGTATACCGTTATCCCGTCAGTAGTGCCTCAGTCAGGACACGTGAGGCACTACTGACCTTACGACTTATCTTAGAAGAAAAATTAAGGAAAGGCAAACGTACGTTTCTAGCATTTGTAGACTTAGAGAAAGTTTTTGACAATGTTGACTGGAATACTCTCTTTCAAATTCTAAAGGTGGCAGGGGTAAAATACAGGGATCGAAAGGCTATTTACAATTTGTACAGAAACCAGATGGCAGTTATAAGAGTCGAGGGACATGAAAGGGAAGCAGTGGTTGGGAAGGGAGTGAGATAGGGTTGTAGCCTCTCTCCGATGTTATTCAATCTGTATATTGAGCAAGCAGTAAAGGAAACAAAAGAAAAATTTAGAGTAGGTATTAAAATCCAGGCAGAAGAAATAAAAACTTTGAGGTTCGCCGATGACATTGTAATTCTGTCAGAGACAGCAAAGGACTTGGAAGAGCAGTTGAACGGAATGGACAGTGTCTTGAAAGGAGGATATAAGATGAACATCAACAAAAGTAAAACGAGGATAATGGAATGTAGTCGAATTAAGTCGGGTGATGCTGCGGGAATTAGATTAGGAAATGAGACGATTAAAGTAGTAAAGGAGTTTTGCTATTTGGGGAGCAAAATAACTGATGATGGTCGAAGTAGAGAGGATATAAAATGTAGACTGGCAATGGCAACGAAAGCGTTTCTGAAGAAGAGAAATTTGTTAACATCGAGTATAGATTTAAGTGTCAGGAAGTCGTTTCTGAAACTTTTTGTATGGTGAATAGCCATGTATGGAACAATAAATAGTTTAGACAAGAAGAGAATAGAAACTTTCGAAATGTGGTGCTACAGAAGAATGTTGAAGACTAGGTGGGTAGATCACGTAACTAATGAGGAGGTGTTGAATAGGATTGGGGAGAAGAGAAGTTTGTGCCACAACTTGACTAGAAGAAGGGATCGGTTGGTAGGACATGTCCTGAGGCATCAAGGGATCACAAATTTAGCATTGGAGGGCAGCGTGAGGGGTAAAAATCGTAGAGGGAGACCAAGAGATGAATACACTAAACAGATTCAGAAGGATGTAGGTTGCAGTAGGTACTGGGAGATGAAGGAGCTTGCACAGGAGAGATTAGCATGGAGAGCTGCATCAAACCAGTCTCAGGACTGAAGACCACAACAACAACAACAAAACAGTGCCTCAGTCGCTACCAGCCATGATATGAAGTCAGACCCGATGGCTCCTCTTACCATGACGCCAGCAGTAACACCTCTGTGTCTCTCCGAAACATTGGAGGAATAGGACCTTTCTCCAAGTCCCCGCTATACTGCCGACGACGATTTTCCGGGATGCTGCAGACCCGCGATTCAACGCTGATCAAAATAGAACGCCAGTCGTTAGCAATACAGGCTTCCCGGTCACGACACCCACCACTTTAAATGCAGCAGTTTGTGTTGTGGTGTTAATGGCAGCCTATGTACGGGACGGCAGTCTTCTAGTACGGCTGCCGCTAGTCTCGGACCAACAGTGCGGAATGGCACAGAATGCACGGAATCCATTATCTGTTCTCGCATGGCAGGCGCGGTAGTGAAGATATCGTAATGTGCTTCGTGTATAATACGACGATACTTCTCACAGTACCACAAAACAGTCGTGCATTAGGCACAAAGCTACAACCGCGACATATTTTCGTCACTTAAAGTGAATAGGAAGCCCAGAACTAAAGAAAAATTAAGCTACTTACTTTACTGTGATTTACGAAAGGTAAGAACAAACGAGAAAGTTTAAAAAACTGCGTTGGTGTAATGATTACAAAAACAGGAGCCAGTTCCAGGCAAGTAGCAACATTTAATGGTGAGACGGCGTGCGTGTGTTAACTTACATACACACGATCCGGGATGAGTGTACGGGCGCTGCTGCAGTTCGCAGTACTCTGCTAAGTGGAAGACTGCCAATTCCTCAGTACTCAGTGGATGGCTCATCCTTGTACGTCTTCTTCGAATTGTATCAGGCTGCAAACAAATACACACTTCAAAGAATGAATTTGTCTTTCCTACATTAACAAAGACGTAGCAGGATCTTTGTCAAAGATCCATTCGATAAGACATTCACAATGCCTTGGAATTGAAATAAGCATCCTCAATTGCTTTCTTCTGGGGCAGTTAACCTTACCGTTCAAGAATTCAATTTAACTGATGAATGACGCGACCAGCCGCAAAGACTTTTTAGATTTGCTATTTTAATTACGAAATCTGTTTCGGGCTGCCATGCCCATCTTTAGATCGCTAATATTTTCAGTTATACAGATGTTTTGACCAACAATATATCATCTGCTCCCACGCTGCACAAGAATATTGAAGTATTTAGTGTCACTTTATAAGTTGTTTCCTTGATCAAAATATGCTAAACTGCTTTCATTTATTTATATAAATATATATATATATATATTTATGTTCACTTATATAATTTCCAATAGATGGCGATTTATTTTGTCTTGATACATACGGTTTTATAGGTCGATGTGTACGTTGTTGTATTTCCACACAGCACACATATTGTACATAAATTGTTGTGGCCACTTCATAATATTCTTAATATCTATGTAGAACATCACATATGTGCTATACTCTTGGTTTTTTTGTTTGCATAGTAAAGATTATTATTAAGGAAAGATACAAAGATATCATTCATTTCCTATCGACCAAAGATGTAAACAGAGCAAAGATGATGTTTTGCATGTGCAAAATATAACATGTTAATAACAGAAAAATGTTTGCACTGCTAGAGTAAACTTATCATCAAAAGACAACAGAACAAACTGCTTTTAGACTTTTCTTTAACTCTCAGTGCCACAAACTCCTCTTCTTCCCAGTTCCATTCAGTACCTCCTCTTAAATTACATGATCTACCCATATAATCTTCAGCATTCTGCTGTCACACCACATTTTGAAAGCTTCTATTATCTTCTTGTCCAAGCTATTTATCATTCACGTTTCACTTCCATACATGGCTACACTCCATACAAATACTTTCAGATACGACTTCCTGACACTTAAATCTATACTCGATGTTAACAAATTTCTCTTCTTCAGAAACGCTTTCCTTGCCATAGCCAGTCTACATTTTATATCCTCTCTACTTCGACCATCATCAGTTATTTTGCTCCCCAAATAGCAAAACTCATCTACAACTTTAAGTGTCTCATTTCCTACTCTAATCCCCTGAGCATCAGCCGATTTAATTCGACTACATTCCATTATTCTCGTTTTGCTTTTGTTGATGTTCATCTTATATCCTTCTTTCAAGACACCGTCCATTCCGTTCAGCTGCTTTTCCAGATCCTTTGCTGTCTCTGACAGAATTACAGTGTCGTCGGCAAACGTCAAAGTTTTTATTTCTTCTCCATGGATTTTAATTCCTACTCCAAATTTTTCTTTTGTTTCCTTTACGGTTTGCTCAATACACAGATTGAATAACATCGGGGATAGGCTACAACCCTGTCTTACTCCCTTCTCAACCACTGCTTCTCTTTCATGCTCCTTGACTCTTATAACTGACATTTGGTTCCTGTTGAAATTGTAAATAGCATTTCGCTCCCTCTATTTTACCCCTACCACGTTCAGAAAATAATATTCAATTTAATTTCCCATTTCTACTCGGAATGGTATCAGGGAGCGAAAATGCGAAGAAAAAGGCATATTACATTAGAAAACTTCGGTTGCTCCCCTGTTTACTGTGCTTTACGTATGACTGTGAGTAAACTTAAAGCGTCAGTAGATATTCGAGATTGTTTTTGTCTGGTTGGTGTGTTAGGAAATAAATCACAGGGCTGCAACTTCGCTGAAGCTCAGAATTCCGACGCAAGAGTTAACAACCAGACCGACTCAGCTCAGTGAAGGCTGATCCTTTTAACGGTGTCCTGGCCTAACCCACATACTGAGTAACGCTGTATCTAATATATATATATATATATATATATATATATATATATATATATATATATATATATACCGTGTCCTGGCCTAACCCACATACTGAGTAACGCTGTATCTTATATATATATACCGTGCCCAGCGAAGCACAGCGGCGTAAGTACTAGCCTTCAGGTCGAGAAACCCTGTAGCTGCCCTATTAAATAAGACCATGTTTATGTAGTGTGAAAAAATATTGCATAAAAAATGCCTGTGATTACTAAATTCTACAAGTGTGAAATAGTCCTTACTACTGCACAGAAACAGAAGAAAAGACGGAACTCTACTTTTTCTCCCATTTGTTACTTATGTATTGTACGATTTGTATATATTTTCTGCACTTTTATTAACGTCTACGAAACAAAACTTTAGATACAAAGAAGCAGATTTCGATATCTGAAAAAGTTTCTTGTCATTTCTTATCTACAACAACAAAAATAAACTATTGAAAAATAACGCAGCACGAACAAATCACAGACTACTGTATACAGAACAGTTATTACTGTCTACGTTTCGGGAAAGGAAAAGGAAACAAATGACTTTGGTCTCCTTTGAACTGCATCACGGCTACCAAATATCATTTGTGGAAAATTGCCTGAGTCAACAGATAGTCTGCAAAGAAAAGCTTAAAGATTTCCCACCCAAAGAGTAAAAAAGACTTAATGTGACAAATTTTGACGAGATTTAAAGTTCATTGTGATCTGCAATTCTCCGTTCATCATTGGGTAAAGTCTCTACATGCATGGTGTTTCACTACTGCTATTACAGGTTTCTAAGGGTTGTAGAGAGGGCAAAGCTTTGATGCAAAAAACCATGTGCAGGGAAGTACTGTTTGGATGTTAAATTAAGTCTGAAGTTACTCCGACTGCCCTAAGTATTTAGGTGCAGGACTCCCGGAATCTTAAGGGCCTGCATGCAATCCTAAGAGTGGAGGATTCCTGCGAACAGTTGGGCAGTTACCACCTGAGGTAGGGTCTTCTTTTTGACGATTTTCCATTATACTTGATTGATTCGAAAGATGAGGGTCGGTTTGCTCCTTCCCGGTAGCAGAACAGATGTAGCAAGCTCCATAGCTTGAAAGTATTCCTTAACTTTATTCCTCGCTAGAACCCCTTCAAAACAGCTGAATGTATTCACTTGTAACTTTGGCAGCGGACCCCCAAAGAGTACTAGCAGTGAGGTCAGTTGTTTTCTTTCAGGTGGTGCCAAGAATGTGATACAAATCTTAAAGAAATTGATATCCATTGGGACAAAACCATGGATAAAATGAATTTAGACAAATGGTGAAAAAGTATCACGCGTTTAAGCAAGGAGAAGAACTCAAAAAACATAAAGGTCTCTGTCAAAAGAGTGGAAGAATGCACCAAGTGATGTGCTCAATATGTAGTAGAAGAACCTCAAAGGTGGTAGGCGAATAAGAGCTAAAAATGGTGTTGATCGTTGATTAGTAGTCAGTCCACAGTGGCTCTATTAGAATGTAAAAAAGTAGTCGAAGACCGGATCACGGTATGCACGCAGCGGGAAGAATGGGCTCTGGTTTGTGTGGTCTACAGGAGTCCACGGCATGGGCAGTGTTTCAGGTGCTCGTCGTCGGTTTCTCTTCTACGTGGCGAAAGACGTCTTGTTCAAAGTTGAGAGCGGGACACTTTCGTGGAACACGACAGTCAACTTTCCTAGCTGAAAACGAACCAGCTTCTAGCAGCCGTTTTTACAGTTGGACGAATATGGTATGTGATACGGTACATTTTCGGACATTGGGTGCTTATCAGGACTTATCTACTAAGTCCCCTCTACAACTCCTAAGACACGTAATAGGATTTTTGAAACACTCTGTATATACACGTATTTAATTTAGTCTTGAACTTTTACAAATTTCCTGTACTCATCTCTCCTCATATCATCGCCTAGGTTGTTTCTTATCGCGAGGAATCGCGTATGGAATTGTATTAGTCCAACCTTCGTCACTTCTTCCGACTTCACATACAATTTGTCTCCATTTCAAATTTTTACTACTCACTCTGCTATTCTTCTGTCTTATTTTAATTATTATCATATTTCTCTTCGTTGTACAACATTCAGTTTTTGTAAGATAAATACATTTGTCCTCCAAGTTTCACTGCGTCGATCGAAACTGGTACTACACATACAGCCTTTAGATTCAGGAACACCTGAATTTACTTTTAAAGATGGCATACAGTTTACTCAAATATGCATTCTCAGCTAATTCTAAGTCCAGATTATTTCTTTCAGTGTTTCTTCAGTCTTTCTCCCGTAATTTTCATTTGCTGTAAGTTCATGAATTCTACTCCTGTCCCAATAAAGGCATTGCCTGTTACTCCTCCTAATGTTAATTTTCACCCTTGCTTTTATATTTTCTACGTTGACTTTATCTACCCGAACTAAATAAAAGATTTGCTTTATTATAATTCCAGTCTTGGATCACAATGTTTATCTGTAATCAGATTATAAATTTCGGTCGGGAATGACCATCTTCAGACTTGAATGAAATGGCGTGGCATTTATTATGTAAGATGTCTTTGGACAATTCTTAAGATGGTCATAACCGACAGAAATTAATAACCTGATTACAACTAAAAATTACGATCCTAGACTGGAAGTATAATAAAGCAAGTATTTTCCCAGATAGGTGGAAAGTTTTTCGTGATTACGTCACAACATCCAATAAGGAGATAATTCAGACGAAAAACATTGATTCCTATACTTTCTTAGTCCAAGTCCAGCTATTTTAAATCTCTTTCGGCGCAACAGAAAATGAATTTGATGAAACTGAAATACCTTGCCTGGTTCCGATTTTTTCTGCACCATTCACACTCTCGGTATAATCTAGCTTAAGCAGTGACCTTACTGTGCGTACCTTAAGAAATTAACGTATTTGGATTGCCAACTAACATTTAGAAAAGACAGAAAGAAAGCTACAATAGTAATTCGTGTAGTAAGGTATGAGGATTATGAACGAATATGACGAACGACATTTTCAGCTGTTAAGAAGAAAGCTGTTATAGTCAATACTGGCCAGTTGACCGCCACAGAAACGTCACGCGCGGGGGGAAAACATGAAAAACAGACAGCGATAGGCGGAACAAGGAAAGACAAAAATAATGGTATCTGAATAAGATAATGAGATATGCCACTTCGTGTTTAGAATCATTACAATAAGGAAAGGGCCGCTACGAAAATCACGCGGCTTCTTCGAATTAACGTGCTAATTTTTTTTCTGCAGGAGAAAGGTCATTAGTAACAAGTTTTTCGCTATTGCTGTCGCTTTACTTTGTAAATCAGTTTCGCTGTCTAAGCACCCTCAATTCGGAGCATGCTGTCGATATCGCCAGAAATACTTTCCCTTTACGACGATGACTTTTTAGAACGGTCCTTGTCATAATGAAAGCTGCGTTATTATCACCGAATAACGTAGAGCCGGGATATAATTAAAGAAATGTCGGATGAGAAGCTAAACTTCGTATACGAATTAGAAAGTGAAGACCTTTTATAGCACTTGGAACGTAAAACTGCAGACGTAGAATACATCGTTCCTACTGTTTTGTAAAAAGTACAAAAATTCGTCACAAAGCTAATGTAGAATTCATTTTTATGTACGAGAAGTTCATGGTCTGACGTAACGAAGTGGAATGGTTAGACGCTGTACTGTTACACATCTCTTAGCAGAACCACACAAAACAAAAAACGCATAAGTAATTCAACATATCAAAAAGCAAGAAAGATGCAGAAAGCAAAAAGAAAACTCAGGAGTTAATGCTAAGAAGATTTATATATGACACCTATTCTTATTTTGTGAGACCCAATCCAAAACCAAATATCAGGACGCTTTTTATATCATTTATCGAACTTGTAAATTACTACAGCTGAATCTTTAAAACAAAGCAAAACGTATTTTATGGAAGTAAAGACTTTTTGCAGTTGCTAATCTAAGACTAACCTATGTAAGACTCATTCATCTCCATTACACATGCTGACAAATTCTACTTCATACTTTATGTCACTAAGTATAAAGTAATATAAAATTAAGCCTGGGATCTATCAACTGGCACATTGTGTTTTGTGGTCAGATGACTTCGGAATAAGTAAAGACAATAACCTGAAACGTAAGACAGGGGAGCAAACATTATGCGAAGAGATTAAACGAAGCTTAATCACGAGAGAGCGTTTTGCTGGTAATTAGAATGTATCTGGTGCGTAAGGTAATGTCCTCGACAATACGAAAATTCTCTTCGTTGACAAAATTACCCGTTCAACGTAGCAGTTTATGGTCAATCGAGTGAAATGCAGAAAATGAAATTATAGCTGAACACCATTTGTGGTTAATCTGAACAATTTTGATAGTTGAGAGCTTTTGTGTTGTACAGATTCATTATTAAATACATTTCTCGTGTACTTGGGTCTTAGATTACCATTTGGTAATACTATTGATGGTACGGTAATACTTCTTTTTTGCGTGATTTATCTGGTGACATCATCCTCATAAACGGAAAAACTGTTCCTACCACTGCCTTTGCCCCGCATTTAAAGAGAACAGCATGTTGGGGATATTTGACTTTTTCCACCTGACACTTCATTATGTATCTTCTACACTTTAGGTGGTTGTTCTCGAATTCATAGGAATATGTGTAACGTCTACGTTATGTTTCTTTCTGTTATTACCGAGTGTAAATAGACGGCAAGAACGGTAGCTTTTTTTGTGAAAGCTGTACGTTTCTCTACGTGGGAAAATCGTATGATGCAAATTACATTGTCTGTGACATGCATAGACTAGTTAGGCTCTGGTAGTAGTATCTATGGAGGTAGCTTTGCGCACTACGGAACGGAACTGTTGTTTGACTTTAGTTTACCCACGTCGCGCGGGATTAGCCGAGCGGTCTAGGCGCTACAGTCATAGACTGTGCGGCTGGTCCCGGCGGAGGTTCGAGTCCTCCCTCGGTCATGGGTGTGTGTGTTTGTCCTTAGGTAATTTAGGTTAAGTAGTGTGTAAGCTTAGGGACTGATGACCTTAGCAGTTAAGTCCCATAAGATTTCACACACAGTTTACCCACGGTGTGTTTACATTTTGGATTACAAGCGAAATTTTAATATTAAACTATTTGCCCTATTTTTACACACTTTTCGGTAGTTACATCAAAGGGGAATAATTAATGCTGCTTCGGACGCAAATCGAGTTACGTAAAAGGAGGAAAAGTTACTTTTCAGAGATAAGTATCACACAGTTCTAATTATGCTTCCATACTATTTAGAGGTGCTTTATGTGTTGATGAATACCGAGAAAGTGTAAATATTGTATGCAGATAGTTTAGACGACTGTATAGTCATATATTCACAAAACAAGGGTTGGGTAAACTCAGCAATGCGAAGGTTTGTGCAATTTAATCCACTGAATGTACACATATATCAAGTAAGTCCCTCCTGCAGGTAAAATTTATATTTAACAGTCTGACTAATAGTACTGATCTCCTAAACACTCGCTTATCTTAAAGCAGTCTCAATATTACTTATGACATGGAGAATGTTAGTTACAAGTTCCGTAGATCATTTGAACGATCTCTTATCGAAATGATGTGGGCCGAGTCTGTTTACAGGGTATGTATACATGATTAGATTTAATACTTATGAACATGTTACTTTTCAGTTATCTTCATGCAAATACACTTAAAACTAGGGCTTTTTCGGGCTACCAGTTTTTAAATAAAACTTCGTCTATGGAAGGAAAGTTGTACAGAAGAAATGATTCTAGGTTAGGTTTAGAATTTGCTTTGCTACCTCTCAGACAATTTACGCCATTGGACAATTGATCCAATTTTTTTGTTGATGTACAGGGTGACACAGAATAACGGGAATGTTTGAAATGAGTATTGGCAGCCATGGGCAGGTGACAGCACTGTGGGTTCGTGACAGCGAGTAACAGTCCGCCATTTCAGTAATCATGGATCAGTGGAACGGACAACAGCGTACGTTAGCCGTAAAAATGTTTTATAAAAACAACGATAGTTTGGTAGCGGCGCAGAGGGAGTTTCGACGTTTTTATAATTAAGGATGTCATGATGCTGTTCCGTCGAAACAAGCGATAAAATGTTGGATTGCGAGTAGTAACTCTGAAGAGACTGGATCTGCCCTCAAGAAGAAACCAACAGGACGACGAAGAAGTGTGCGTTCTCCAGCAAACATTGGTGTTGTACAAGTCTGTCATATGGAGCCCACGGCGTTAAATATGTAAGCAAGCAGCAGTGGTTGGGATGTCCCAGGACAGTACGTGCAGAATTCTTCATCTTAATTTAAAATTTCATCCGTACAAACTGCAGATGGTGCAACAATTGAAGGATAACGATTACCAGTTACGATTAGGTTTCTGTTAACAAATAATAACAAAAATAAACTATGGCGATGAATTTCTAAACAAGTTGTGGATGTCAGATGAGGCACATTTTCATCTCACAGGCTGTGTGAATAAACAAAACTACTAGTGACGTTCATGAGCGCCCTTTACACGCTAGTAAAGTGACAGTATGATGTGGTGTTTCATCATATGGAATTATCGGACCTTATTTTTTCGCAAATTAACAGGGAAACACAATAGCTGACAACGCCGATCGTTATGTGGAAATGTTACAAACTTTCGTTACATCTGCACTGAACAACTTTCCAAACGTCCAAGAAGCCTGATTTCAACAGGACGGAGCGACATCACACACTGCACGGCAATCAATGGCATATGTGTGAGAATTGTTTGGGAACCGTGTGATCTCACGATTCGGTAACATTCCCTGGCCCCCCAGATCGCCAGGTTTATCCGTTTGTGATTCTTTGTTGTGGGGCTACCTCAAGATCATAGTCTACACGACTCGACCAAGAACCGTGGGGATGAGTTAAAACAGAGAATTCGGGATGCAGTTCACACTATCCCAGCTGGGATGTTGCAGCGGTCAATGAGGAATCTCAATAGCAGATTTCACGAATTTATTCGTACAGGAGGACGCCATTTAAAGGACGTAATTTTTAAAAAATGATAAATGCCATCAATGTTTCGTAAATTGCAAAGTTGTAAGGTTTCAATTACTATGAATGTAATTTATTTCCTTCATCACTTCTAGTTTTATTGGATTGGGGAAATGATCTCGTTTTTCTGTGTCCCCTGTATACTGAACTCCTTTCTGAGCTTCAGAAGACTAATATTTAGTAACAAAGGACATTTTTTGTCGATATCGCTATTCATAGAATGTTAAACACTAGCAACGAAAAAGCAGATCAGTTACTGTACAAAATATTGGATTCAGCGTTATATTTCTTTCTCGTAGCCCCTGTGAGTTAAAAGGTGAAAATACCACACAGCACTGTAATAGGTTCCGCTACAATGCAGTTTGCGCAGCACGCACGTATAAAATACGTTGCAGACCCACGCACATTTCTGCGATAAAGGAAATAAGCATACCGAGCTCCGACGTTGGAACAGCCGATATCGGATTGCTTGAGCTATATGAAAACTATTTTTATATTGAGAACGTGATAGGTCAAACCTCCATTTAGCCTTGCAGTTCATCTTTTTAAATTATCGTGCAGCAGTTATGGTACAAACGTAATTCTTCTCAATTTTAGACCTCTAAAATGGGGCAACACTAAAAAAGGGTCTCACACCGAGTCACTGATTTGCGGGAAATATCACCGACAAATTAACAATTACACGTCAAGAACAGGGATAGTCAACAAGTAATGGACATCTGTGGCGTGGTTAGGCACCGTCGTTATTGCTAGCGAGATCAGGGCTGAGAAGACAGTCAAGAAACGTCGTCAGGAAGGCGGTGAGTTCAGTGTCGGGGCGAATGAGCAGCGCTCATATCTCCGAAAGCAAGCAGGAATTTTGTACAGCCGATGTGGACAATAATATGAACGATACGAAGACTTTGTGAATATTGATTATTTCTGCAAGAATGTAGACTTTTTGCACACAAACAAAACATAATATTTCTTTGCATAGTTTCATTCCCCAGAGAAGTTCACACGAACTGTAAAACTCACCAACTCGCTACAAAAATCAGTATCTAAAATAATCAAATCGGAGATGCGTCTAAGAACGAACTGGGGGGAACACGACATTAATCTAAAAGAAATGAGAGTGTTGGAAAATGGCTGATGTGGAGCATCCGACTTCATTGTTGCTCGTATTACTAGATGAATCCAAGATAGATGCGGTTTCCTTCGAAAGTTGCCAGCTACTGAGGAGAAATAAAGTGACATTGGAAAGAAAATGTATCATTCACGTATGTGTTTCTACACTCATGCTCATAAATTAAGGATAATTGCAGAATGTGGCGTCACACAACGTGGTGCTACACAAAACTGGCGCTAATAGCATAGGCACATACGGAACACACGCGACACAGATCTGTAAGTCCACAGTATTGGTGATAAGTTGAGAAAACCGTCTCAAAACACATTTGCTACAAAACGCCACTCTTTCCTGCGCATGTACCCCGACATCAATATGGAATATGGTCACCATGCACACGTACGCAGGCCGCACAACGGGTTGGGATACTCTGGATCAGGTGGTCGAGCTGCTGCTGGGGTATAGCCTCCCATTCTTGCACCAGTGCCTGTCGGAGCTCCTGAAGTGTCGTAGGGGTTTGAAGACGTGCAGCGATACGTCGATCGAGAGCATCCCAAACGTGCTCGATGAGGTTTCGGTCTGGAGAACAGGCAGGCCACTCCATTCGCCTGATATCTTCTATTTAAAGCTACTCCTTCACGATGGGAGCTCGGTAGAGCCGTGCGTTATTATCCATCGGGAGGAAGGTGGGACCCACTGCACCCCTGAAAAGGCGGACATACTGGTGCAAAATGACGTCCCGATACACCTGACCTGTTACAGTTCCTCTGTCAAAGACATGCAGGGGTGTACGTGCACCAATCATAATCTCACCCCACACCATCAAACCACGACCTCCATACAGGTACCTTTGAATGGTATCTGGTTCCTGGTTCACGCCAGATGAAAACCCGGCTCAGACTATACCTGGACTCGTCCATGAACATAACTGAGACCACTGTTCCAATGACCATGTACTGTGTTCTTGACACCAGACTTTACGGGCACTCCTGTGACCAGGGATCAGTGGAATGCACCTTGCAGGTCTCCGGGTGAATAAACCATGTCTGTTCAGTCGTCTGTAGACTGTGTGACTGGAGACAACTGTTCCACTGGCTGTGGTAAGATCCCGACCAAGGCTACATGCAGTACTCCGTGGCCGTCTGCGGACACTGATGGTGAGATATCGGTCTTCTTGTGGTTTTGTACACTGTGGACGTCCCGTAGCGCCTGGACACGTTTCCTGTCTGCTGGAATCGCCATAATCTTGAGATCACACTTTGTGGCACACGGAGGGCCCACGCTACGACCTGCTGTGTTTGACCAGCCTCCAGTCGCCCTAGTATTCTACCCCTCATAACGTCATCAATATGTGTTCTTTGAGCCATTTTCAACACACAGTCACCATTAGCACTGTAAGTAGGCTGTTTAGGTTTTTATATCGGTAACGCCACGTAGCGCTCTGTATGAAAATCACTGGCTGTGCTGTGTGCAGTCTGCGACTGGTTAGCATTTTTGTAATATTCGCTATTGTATTGTTGGGCAGTTGGATGTGAACAGCGTGTAGCGTTGCGCAGTTGGAGGTGAGCCGCCAGCAGTGGTGGATGTAGCGAGAGAGATGGCAGAGTTTTGAGAGCGGATGATCTGGACGTGTGTCCATCAGAGTCAGTAAATTTGTAAGACTGAATGTCATGAACTGCTATACATATATTATGACTTTTGAACACTATGAAGGTAAATACATTGTTTGTTCTCTATCAAAATCTTTCATTTGCTAACTATGCCTATCAGTAGTTAGTGCCTTCAGTAGTTTGAATCTTTTATTTAGCTGGCAGTAGTGGCGCTCGCTGTATTGCAGTAGTCTGAGTAACGAAGATTTTTGTGAGGTAAGTGATTTATGAAAGATATAGGTTATTGTTAGTCACGGCCATTCTTTTGTAGGGATTTTTGAAAGTCGGATTGCGTTGCACTAAAAATATTGTGTGTCAGTATAGGTAGAGAGCGAAATGTCTGAGTACGTTCAGTTCTGCTCAGCTGTTTGAAAATCAAATAATGTAAGAGGTTTATCAACACAGTCATTCATAAATTTTTCTAAGGGGACGTTTCAGCACGTCTGAAAAAGTCTGCAGACTTACTCGTTGCACCGTGCTCTGACATGCGCCAACACACTTCTGCGTATGTGGACTGCTGCCAGCGCCACCGTGCGACGACCGCGGGTCAAATACACCGCATGGTCATACCCCAAGGTGATTTAAACCCGCAAACCGCCCACCAGAGCCTTGTTTTACCATGTATTAGTATTATCCTTAATTTATGAGCATAAGTGTAAATACGTCTAAGAATAGTGCTTTTGGGCCTCACATTCTACTTGACGAACTTGGTTTTACTTTCCATACCGCAAAATTTTAAATTGTGTGTTATTGTGATGATGATGATGATGATGATGATGTTTCGTTTGTGGGGCGCTCAACTGCGTGGTTATCAGCGCCCGTACAATTTCCCAACCTTTGCTCAGTCCAATTTCGCCACTTTCCTGGATGATGATGAAATGATGAGGACAACACAAACACCCAGTCATCTCGAGGCAGGTGAAAATCCCTGACCCCGCCGGGAATCGAACCCGGGACCCCGTGCTCGGGAAGCGAGAACGCTACCGCGAGACCACGAGCGGCGGACCTTAAATTGTGTGTTATTAAAATTTGTAGTTTGAGATGACCATTCGGATTAGTCTTGAATATTCTGGAAGACCAAAACCTTCTACAATGCGACAATGTTAATTTGTGTGTGATTAGATTTTTTGTGATTTGAAACGACTGTTTGTGACATTATTCTAGTATACTCTGAATGACTTGTACGAGGGAGTGCTGATAAGTAATGCCCCAACATTTTTTATTCTGTCGACAATATCGGTTGAGGTGTTGTATGTAGTGCGTATTGCTTGGTCGACTTTCCCGTTTAAGCTAACTGGCCACTCTCTACCCCTAGAGGGCTCCGAATTGTAGCGGGTTACAGGGAAGTGTGTAATGGTACTATGTCGGTGCGTAATCGGGTTTCTAACCGCAGAAAAGTAGGTTCATACTTGTGGCATCCTCTCCTTCAGCATGACAATACCAGACCATACACGAGCGATGTGACATCTGCAACAATCCGACGCCTTGGGTTCATTGTCGTCCATCATCCTCCACACAGTCCCGACTTGGTCCCATTTGATTTTCATCTGTTTTCAAAACTTAAAGGACACGTTCGAGCACTTCACTTTAATAGCGATATAACCATAGGTGAGATTATGGCTCCGTCAACAGCATCAAACATTCTATAATGACAGTATCAACAAAGTGGTCTCTCGTTGGGAGAAATGTTTCGTCGTCATGGTGACTATGTTGAGAAAAAAATATCCATACGTGAAGAATAAAGATGTAGAATCTTAATAACGTTTCTTTTGTTTAAAAAGCTTTAAGAGCTTCGACATAAAGAATTCAGCACGCTCTCGTAGCTAATGCAAATGGTATTCTGTCAGTTCATACCATCCGCCTATAAACTGCCGTCCCGTAAATAAGACGTTAAGGACTGGCATTAAGTTAAGGACTAACACAGTTGGCAAAATTACCGTCACACGCCCAAAAACTGTATACAATATTTGTGTATGTAAATCGCAATGAGGAAAAATGGAAATAAAGAATATGCTGTCATATTGTAAATATATTTGAGGAAAAATCTGGAGAAAGATTTAACTAAAATGGCGTAAAAAATGGCACTTATTAACAATCTATTTGATGAAGCGTCCTGAGTCAGGAGAAAGAAAAGGAAAGGACGTCAGAGTTTAATGCACTGTCACTGAGAAAGACGGACCTGGCACCAAGAGAAACAACTAAAAACAACAGTAAAAACCGACAGGGGTGGATCCTTCTCGACTATCGTACAAGCAGTTTTTGCATCGTGTCACATCCGGTTTACAACTTATATTCTTCTTGAATGTTCTTGAAAACGGGACTGTCAATCACGTAGAACGTCATTCGTCATGTAATAAAATGATGGAAATTTACGTACCTTGCAGCTTGAAAATACACTCAAGAGCAGTATTTGAAACATTCAATGATTACCGTAGAAAAATATTATCACAGGATCGATTTCTGAACCCAAAGGGTATTTGTTGTTGTTGTGGTCTTCAGTCCTGAGACTGGTTTGATGCAGCTCTCCGTGCTACTCTATCCTGTGCAAGCTTCTTCATCTCCCAGTACCTACTGCAGCCTACATCCTTCTGAATCTGCTTAGTGTATTCATCTCTTGGTCTCCCTCTACGATTTTTACCCTCCACGCTGCCCTCCAATACTAAATTGGTGATCCCTCGATGTCTCAGAACATGTCCTACCAACGGATCCCTTCTTGTAGTCAAGTTGTGCCACAAGCTCCTCTTCTCCCCAATTCTATTCAATACCTCCTCATTAGTTATCTACCAAACTAATCTTCAGCATTCTTCTGTAGCACCACATTTCGAAAGCTTCTATTCTCTTCTTGTCTAAACTATCTATCGTCCATGTTTCACTTCCATACATGGCTATTCACCATACAAATACTTTCAGAAACGACTTCCTGACACTTAAATCTATACTCGATGTTAACAAATTTCTCTTCTTCAGAAACGCTTTCGTTCCTCTCTACTTAGACCATCATCAGTTATTTTGCTCCCAAAATAGCAAAACTCCTTTACTAATTTAAGTGTCTCAATTCCCTCAGCATCTCCCGACTTAATTTGACTACATTCCATTATCCTCGTTTTGCTTTTGTTGATGTTCATCTTATACCCTCCTTTCAAGACACTGTCCATTCCGTTCAACTGCTCTTCCAAGTCCTTTGCTGTCTCTGACAGAATTACAATGTCATCGGCGAACCTCAAAGTTTTTACTCCTTCTCCATGGATTTTAATACCTACTGCGTACTTTTCTTTTGTTTCCTTTATTGCTTGCTCAGTATACAGATTGAATAACATCGGGGAGAGGCTACAACCCTGTCCCACTCCCTTCCCAACCATTGTATCGCTTTCATACCCCTCGACTCTTATAACTGCCCTCTGCTTTCTGTACAAATTGTAAATAGCCTTTCGCTTCTTGTATTTTACCGCTGCCACCTTTAGAATTTGAAAGAGAGTATTCCAATCAACATTGTTAAAAGCTTTCTCTACGTCTACAAATACTAGAAACGTAGGTTTGCATTTCCTTAATCTTTCTTCTAAGATAAGTCGTAGGGTCAGTATTGCCTCACGTGTTACAACATTTCTACGGAATCCAAACTGATCTTCCCCGAGGTCGGCTTCTATCAGTTTTGCCATTCGTCTGTCAAGCATTTGCATTAGTATTTTGCAGCTATGACATATTAAACTAATAGTTCGGTAATTTTCACATCTGTCAACACCTGCTTTCTTTGGGATTGGAATTATTATATTCTTCTTGAAGTCTGAGGGTATTTCGCCTGTCTCATATATTTTGCTCACCAGATGGTAGAGTTCCGTCAGGACTGGCTCTCCCAAGGCTGTCAGTAGTTCTAACGGAATGTTGTCTACTCCCAGGGGTTTCCATCAAAGCTCTTGATATTCGTGCAAGTGGTTCTCCTTTCTCCAAAGGTCTCTTTAATTTTCCTGTAGGCAGTATCTATCTTACCCCTAGTGAGATAATCATCTACATCCTTACATTTGTCCTCTAGCCGTCCCTGCTTGGCCATTTTGCACTTCCTGTCGATCTCATTTTTGAGATGTTTGTATTCCTTTTGAAACGTCCCCTTTGAACAATTTTACATGTGAAACGTCCACTTAGAACAATTATACAAGCCTGTGCTTAACCTGACACACAATATTATTTAGCGCAACGCAATCTGACTTTCAATAACCCCTACAAAACAATGGCCCTGACTAACTTTAACCTATACCTTTTACAAATCACTTACCTCACAAAAATCTTCGCTACTCAAGCTACTGCAAAACAGCGAGCGCCACTACTGCCAGCTAAATAAAAGATTCAAACTACTGAAGGTACTAACTACTGATAGGGATAGTTAGCAAATGAAAGATATTAATAGAGAACAAACACTGTATTTACCTCAAGATTCATAATATATACAGCAGTTCATGACATTTTTCAAAACTCCGCCATCTCTCTCCCCACATCCACCACTGCTGGCGGCTCACCTCCCACTGCCCAACGCTATCTGCTGTTCACATCCAGCTATAGCAGTTCATGACAACAATGGCAGGCAACAATGCAAACTAGCCACATACTGCACACAGCACAGCCAGTGATTTTCATACAGAGAGCGCTACGTAACGTTGCCAATAAGAAAACATAAACAGCAAACTTACATAAAGAAAACATAAACAGCCTACTTACATAGCCCCCATGCTCCCCACAAAAAATTTTACAAATGTTTTTGGCCAGTGGCCAATAATGATTTGATAAAATTTTTCATAATTACAATAACAAAGATATCAAATGCACACACTTATTGATACAATGTTGGTCAACAGCTAAAATTTTTTTCACAGTCAATAAAGACAGTCCAGATTGTTCATCATAATAGTAATTACAGTTTTTGTTTTTCACAAAGTCTCATTAGTAAAAGAAATTGCACATAGAAGTAGTGGATTTCCATGCAGTCTTGAAGAAGTAGTGTTGTCCTTCCAACGGAAAGACAGTGCTGACTCTTGAAATGCTGACAGGTAATGGGCCACAATGGAGCAAACCCACAGCAGAGTCATTCGAAGTTCTGACGAATATTGGTAGGTAGGTCATCACTGAGCAGACCCACTGCAGTCCTGGTAGAGAGTATGGTATTGATGGGCCACCAGAGATGCAGACCCACAGTAGTCCTTGTAGAGATAATTGTATTGGTGGGCCATCAAAGATGCAGACCCACTGTAGTCCTCGTAGAGATGGCCAGCAGCCATCTGTTGTGACTGTGCAGGTGCACAATCACCATTGAAGAGTCTTGCGGATAATAGAGCAAGTCCATAACCACCACTTGTGCATTCACAAAGTTTTTGGGAATTGTCCTTAGAACCAGCAATGCTGTTATCCAGTCCCTTGCTGAATTATTAACACACGTGCAAACACTAACAGTCCCTACTTCTCACATATTGTCCATATACTGTGACCAACAGAAATGTGTGCAGTGAAATGAATGCTTACAAGTTACTGAATTTGAGTAACTGGTGTCAATTACAATTATATAACATAAGAATACAATTACAAAGATACAAAATACATCATTAAAAACATAACAATACAGATAATATTTGTAGTGCAGGCTTTACAAAACAATAGAAATAAACATATACATCAGTGTTACAGGAATGATGACATGAGTACATACATAAAAGATCAGAATCACTCTTAAAAATTCAACTTCACACATGAGCATTAAAACAACACAGAATAAATAATGTCTAAGCATCTTTACAAAGAAAATAACAGAGTATTAGAAAAATTCTACAACATAGCTCTCATCAGCTAAACACATAAAGACAGGAAAAACACAAATACACAAGGGTACACAAACACATAGCGGAATAACACCAAAAAGAAAGGACAACACACAATTACATATTGGGAAAAAGCAACAAAGAGGAAAGGACAGGGTTTGTTTTACTGCAGTATTTTGCTTGGAGATCTCCCTTCATTCCATAGATCGTTCGTCTTATTTCAACCTTTGCTTCCACCAAAAAATCCTATCTAAGCATGCTTTCTGTATTTATATGTTCACACATTGCTTACCTCATCATTTATTTCCAAGAAAATCCTACCTATACCTCGTTCCTGTATTCTATTCATATTTCTTTCAAAATAATTATTTCTGATTGTACAATACTCATTGGGGCCCAAATCTTTCTTCGCAATGCATTCTTTACCTATTCTCCATAGTCAGTTTCTTATATAGTCTACCCCCTCTTAAGCTAACTTAAATCTACTGAGTTCAGATATATATACCAAGGGACGAGGCAATGCAGCATCACAACAAATCAACACAAACAAAAATGACAAAAAATGCAAATTGGCAAAGCTAGCAGCATAAATTAGCAAAAGTCAAATTCAATAACACTATGCCTGGCAAACAGCAGCAACTTATACCTAAACATGACATAGCGCAACCAGAAAAAATATTACAGTAAAAACAACAATGCAGACAAGGGAAATGCATATTCACATCTTAATGTCTATGTAATTGAAGTGGTGCACCATAACAACTGATTGTAAAAAAATATTACCATGTACCTGAAAAGAAAATTAAGTGTTACTGTTACTAGTTACTTCTTATTGTTCTTTCCTTTCCAAGTGCTCCTTTTTTAAAGAATGTGGATTACAAAATTATCATTTAATAGATCTGTTGACAGAAAGAGTTCACATTAGCAAATGCATCTCATTTTATAAAAGCAATGCTGCAACACAGCTGGAAACCAGATATCAAATGAAATAAGCAATTACGCAAACCAAAGCATAAAAATGTCATTCAGTAGTCATGTAACATTTCCTTTCATAAGTTAATTGCTCTCAACTCTCGTACAAAGACTCTTGTCATAATCAGGTGTGCAGATGTAAAAATATTTCTTGTCATTTTGTTAGGCATTTCAGTAAATATCATAAATTTTTAAGTAACGAGGGTGTCGCATTAGCGATGAAAGGCACATCCTAATGGCTTATTCTCCAGGTGTTTGACACAGCTGTGTGCCCACAACGCATTACAAAAATCATATGTTTTCAAGTAGCGAGCGTGTCGCATTAGCGATGCCCTCTACAAAGGAATGTCATTAACAGAGGTCTAGGCCTCTCTTTGTCCTTCTCTTCCACCTGTGCCTCTGGCACACCCTAATGGCTTTCTTTTCTACCTGAGCGTCTGAAAAGGCTTGTTCTCCAGGTGTCTGACACACCTGGGTGCCCACGTCACATTATCTGCAGGTGGTCACTTAACTTTCTTACGGAAATATTTACGACAGCAGTTTCCGCTACAGTGACAGTCTCATATAAAAATATTTCACAGGTCAAGAGTCCCTACTCACTATTCATTACTCCTTACCTTATTCGTCGACACTTTTTCCATATTTCATCATAACAGATACATAGCATAATCAAATAACTCATATAGCATCAGCTTATGGATCATAAACTTACCGCAACAGCATAATACACATCGTCGTCGTAAAAATAACATCATAAAACCTCAGTCAAATCTCAAAATCGTCGTAGCTTCCTCCAATAATTTCAAAACCTAACAAAATTCTCTGCTCATGTCAAAAGTGTCATCTGCCTCCAACGTACTTTAAAAGCATACTCCCTTACCAAATACATCATTCAAAGTTCTCATAGTATCACAATGGTTCCAAAAAAAAATATGAACAGTGCACAAAGTACAGACAAAGTACAATTTCTTAAGTGTGAAGTAATCCAACTCTGTAATGGCGTAAACATGTGTCACTGACGTAGTAAAAGGATGTTTGTTTCTCTGTTAAATGATCAGATAGGTGTGTAATTTATGTGTTAGAGAAATATGGTACCGATGTGTAAAGTTGTATAAGCAAATACCATATTAGCTAGGGCTCCTTGTGCTTGCCAAACACATGGTACACAAAGTAGGCGTGTACCCCCCTGAGGTTTGTTGTAATTATACCCTCAGGTGTTACAGATTACAGCAATGGAATGAAATGTATCACGAAAAACTTTCTTTGTAATTCAAAAATCTTTAAAAATAAATGTTTTAAGTACAAAATTAATCACTCAAGTACGTGTCCTGTAGCGCTAAATGTGCGTTTTGCTCTAAGATAATCTCTGGGAAGTGTCGTAGTTATCGTCCTCCAAAAGCTAAGTTCAGCAGAAGCCAATGTACTTACCTCATGATAAACAAAAGTGAAATGCTTTGCGTATAGATAACTTAGTTATTACGCTTATTGCCGTGATGAGGAAAGTACTGTGCTGTAACGTATTGTTGTCCTACGGAAAAGGCTGTCTCCTTGTAGCAATAGCACAAAAGTTACTACTAAAACATGTCTCACTTTATAGAAGAATTCAGAAAAAACTGTGCAGATATAAAACAGATACACCGCAAAAGCAACATTGTAAATTGTCACTCATTAGTAACGTCGTGATATAATCGTGTAGCTGTCACACAAACCAACCACTGTGTCATCTGGCATTTCACAGAAAGCACCTCAAATCCAGAATCCACTCGTATGCAAACCAAAATGTTGCATGTTAACAGTTTCTTAAGTCTGAAAATTGTACAAGTAGCGTGAAGTGAAAATTGCAAAGACTAAGTTAAAAACAGATTATCTGTCAATAAATGGTTTTACATGAGAAATGTGGTGTAAACCTTTACTCTTCCTAGTACGCAGAGTTTCAACTTCAACGCAATTATCATGTGGTATACGTCGGATTCTGTAAGGTCCATTGTAAACTAGAAAGAATTTGTGACTCAAGTGTTTCTTCTTATGTGACAATGAATGAGCTTTAATGAGAACTTTCTGACCAATACATAATTTCTTTGCATTTGCTTTACCGTGTAGTTTTCTCCTTTTGTCTACTGCAGATTTTATATTTTTAAGAGCCAAATCAATTATGTCTTTGTGTCGAAGTTTACGTGTATTCGGGAAAGGTACAAGCTCTCTGATTCTGTTCGGAGGTTCTACATTCTTCAGTACAAGAGTAGGTGGTAAAGCAGTGGAATCATGAGGCATTTCATTCAGCACATTTTGAAATAAGTGTAAATATCTGTCCCAATGCTGATGCTTTCTGTGACAATAAAGTCTGCAAAGCTTATTGATTTCTTTCATAATCCGTTCAGACGGGTTACAGTGTGGTGAATACAATGAAATAAAAACAGGTTTGATTTTATGATTCCGAAGCATGCGTGACCAAACAGCAGATCTGAATTGCGGTCCGTTATCTGAAATGACTTTACTAACGTGTCCCACTTCACGTAAGAAATTTTTAACAAAGGCGTTGGATACAGACCGTCCAGTGGCTTTACGTAACGGAGTGAAAGAAACAAATTTTGAAGTAAGTTCAACAGCGACTAGAACGTACGAAAATCCATTCGATGTTGTGACAAGGGGTCCCAAGAGATCAACAGCAGCAAATTCTTTTAATTTGGAAGGAATAATAGGAAACAACGGAGCACGATGTGAGATAGTAGATGGTTTCGCCTTTTGACAAAGTTTACAAATAGACAAGACTCTTCGAATTCGCTTTTCCATATTGTTAAAATAACAAGTCGTTCGAAGAATATGATAACATTTTCGTGGACCAAAATGTGCGTAGCTGAAATGAATGTACCAAATGAGCTTATTAACAAAATCGTCTGGAATGCAAAGTACCCATAGCTTGTCATCAACAGTGCAGCGTTTGAAAAGTATGTTGTTTCTAACCAGGTAATAATGCCGAATCTGAGTGTGTGTCTTTTCATGCCATTTACTTTTGATATCTTTCCAAATCGGATCTTTATCTTGTTCATGAGCAATGTCCTTTAAAGATGTGGTGATGAAGTTTTCAAAGGCGACTTTCTGAATGTAAAGAATACTGAAATTTTTCTCGAGGTTGCCTTCTGTGTTACTTTTCTCAAGCCCAGCCGGTGCGCGTGACAGCGCGTCCGCAACAATGTTCTCCTTGCCGGGAATGTAGACTATTGTGAAGCGGAATTCTTGCAGAAACAATGCCCAACGTTTTAACCTATCATGATTTAATTTTGAAGACATAAGAAACTGTAATGCACGATGATCACTGTATACTTTTACGTGCTTACCAGAAAGAAAGAAACGAAATTTGTTAAATGCCCAAACGATAGCTAAAGCTTCTAATTCAGTAACGGAATAATTTTTTTCAGATTTTGTTAGCACTCGGCTAGCAAAAGCAATGGTTTTCTGAACAGTAATGTCATCTTCTATGGCTTCTTGAAATAAATGGGCACCAAGACCAACTTTGGAAGAATCCGTGCTAAGGCAGAAATCTTGTGACAGATCTGGATGAGCTAGTATTGGCGCGTGAAGTAACGCTTCTTTCAAAGAATTGAATTCCAACTGTGCTTGTTCGTCCCAGTTCCAAATAGTATTTTTTCCAGTGAGAGAACAAAGTTTTAGTGTAACTAGAATTTGCATATTCAGAAAACGACGGTAAAAATTTAAGAGACCTAGAAAACTGCGGACTTGTTTTTTTGTGGATGGAACTGGAATGGCTCTAATTGCTTCTAACTTTTCAGGATCCGGCTGAATGCCTTCAGAAGAAATAATATGTCCCAAAAACTTCACCTTCGTCCTACCGAATTCAGACTTTTCCAAGTTAACTGTAATTCCAGATTCTGCAAAAATACGTAACAAACTCTTGAGTATGCGGTTATGTTGTTCCCATGAAGCTTCTGCTATTAGAATATCGTCCACATATAAGGTGATGTGACGTTTTAAGAACTCAGGTAATATGGAATTTAACCCGCGAATGAATGCTGCTGAAGAAATGTTCAAACCAAAAGGAAGTTTCCGAAACTGATAACAAACGCCGAAACAAAGGAAAGCTGTGTATTTTCTACATTCTGGATGAAGTTCGATCTGATAAAAGCTGGATCTGAGATCAATGGAAGACAACACTTTTACACCATTAAAATTTTGAAGAAGTTCTTCCATCGTCTGCGGCCTGTCTGTTTCAGGAATAATGATAGTATTGATTTGTCTCGAATCTAAGACAAGTCTGATCGATCCATTTTTCTTCTCAACAACATGTAACGGATTGTTGTATGAGCTTACTGCAGGCTCAATAATGCCCTCGTCAAGCATAGATTGTATTTCTGTTCTAACACGGTCCCTATAATGCGCCGGAATTACGTATGGTCTAACACAAAATTTAGTATGCTCACGAACACGAAATTGGTATTGAAACCCCTTGATTGTTCCTGTTTTGTGAGTAAAAACTGTGGAATGTGCTTGTAAAATCTCAAAAAGGTCCTGCCTATCAGTGTCATTACAATTCTCAATTGTCTGAATTTTATTCTGAATTAACTCATTAATTTCAAATATGCCGTCGATGTCAACCCTGTCAGTACTTGCAGAGTGATTGTTGGTGTCTACTTCCGTAGAAAATTCCGAACTGTTGTCTAACAGAACGTAAAGCCGATTAATTTCCTCATCATGGTTTGAGAGCCAGTCTTCAAATTTCAAAGCTATTGACTTACCTTCTTTCTCTAAACTTATTTCTGCATCGTGAAAGCTTAAGATTGCTTTATATTCATTCAAAAAGTCTACTCCCAGTATAATTTCCGTCGACAATAATGGAACAATAAGGAAGTTCATAGAGAAGCTGTGGCTTTGGCAAAAGAATTCTAAATTGGTTTGTTGGCGTACATCTACACTTTTTCCAAAGATTGCACCTTGTAATTTAATCTTACGTACCGGAAGTGTGGGGCAATCGTTCGATTTGTTGCATTTGCTAAAAGCTGTTTCACTAATTACTGAAATGGGACTGCCAGAGTCAAGTACTGCCGTAAATTTTACGTCATTTACAGTAATGTGAATCACAGGATATGCAATGTTGTTATGTTTTACGTCGTGTTCCTGGAGTAAGATGTCCCTAATGTCTTCCATTTTTACGTAATTACTAGCTACGGCAGCTCCGTCGTCAGTTTCATAAGTACGTCTTGTGGCTGCCAGTGGTGTGAGTCATCGCCTATTGTCTCTTTGTTGGCGCGCGTCGTTATTGGGATTTGGAGGCCTAACTTCCACAAATTCGCCTTGCCCAGAGGGCCCAGCTCTGTTTAAAACTCGCCAGTTCTGATGCAATTCAGGTCTGTCGTTACGATCATATCGTCTGTCGTCATGTCGGTAGGTTCGATAGTTTCTTTCTTGTCGGTCATGTGGTGGAGAATTTCTGCCTGAGTCGTCACTGCGTGCTGGACCGTTGCGTCTAAAGTTATTCTGTCTCCCTTGATAATAGTTATATTGGTTCCCATATTGTCTGTTTCTCTGATTGTCTCTGTGATAGTCATTACCGCGGAAAGGTGATCTTTCCCTGTAACTATTACTCTGCCAGTGGTTGTCATATGGGTGGTGTCTGTTTTGGTCACGATTTACGTTGTAAGAATAGGTTTGTCGTGGCCATTTATTGTTTCTGTCGTCACGGAATTGAGACGGATGTGACCTGTAGTGATTGTTTTCCTGTTTTCGCATCCCGCGACTGTCTGTGTCAATTTCCAGTTCTTGTAACAATCCCTGAAAAGCTTCAATGTCGTCTTTGCAACGTCCTGCCAAAATAATATGTCGTAAATGTTCAGGCAGTTTGATTAAGCAAATGCAGATGAGTTCTGAGGGGCTGTATGGGTTTGATAGGTACTGATTCTTGTGCAACATGTCTTCAAAATATTTGACAAGACTGGAAAATTCAGATTGTTCAAAGTGTTTCATCATCATGATGCTATGTTTTACGCGGTCTTGTGTGGCTTGAGACCAATATGCTGAGAGGAAGGCATGGTAAAATTCTCCTTCACTGTGGCAATCATGAATGACCGATCGCATTCTTACAGCTGGTTCATTCTCTAAGTAGCCACACATAAATTCTAACCTGTGCTCCAATGACCAGTTGGGAGGGAAACAATGAGAGAATTGATGGAGCCATGCTTGTGGATGAATGTCGTTGCCAGAATTCTTAAATGTTTTGAATTTACGTGTAGTAATGAACAGCTTATAGTCAAAATCATCGTGTCGGCGAGTAGCATGTCGGTCATTGTCACGTCGTTTCGGCGGTTCCATCTCAAAATTCGGTGTACCTTGCCAATTTCTTTCATAATTACCGAAATGCCCTGTGCTATTATTTTGTGGCTTTTCCGTATTTCTAAGTTCCTCTTCCCGTGTTGGAGTGCGAGTATCCTCTGAAATATGTAATTCTTGTATTACCTGTGTCAACTGATCTTGTACTTCCCGGATTTCTCTTTTGTACTGTGTATTGATTTGATTTTGATTTTGTTTGAATTTTCTAATTTGTTCATACTCTTCTGTGTCAGTGAAGGCTATGGGTCTTGTGTCATTCAGATCATCATCTACCTTTGTAGATAAGTTAGTGACCTGATCCGAAAGTTCGGCTACTTTCTCTGATAATGAACTAATTTCCCCCATGTGTCTTTCTACTGTGTCCTTTAAGTTTTCCTGAGTTTTTGCGAGTTGCGTAACCGAATCGGTAGATGCAACTGAGTCCATTTTAGCTTGCAAGGTCTCATGATTTTCATGAACAATAGTTTGCAGCTCTTTTATGGCTGCTTCGTGATTCTGTAATGCATTTTCATGCCGCGAAAAAATAGGCTGAAAATGCTCACAAATTTGTGTTTTTACGTCATTACAGACTTTTTGGCATTTCGATTCAATGTTATGTAACTCAGTAGTTAGATCTTCACGTGTTTGTTCAAGTGTGGTGTCTAACTTCCGAAGATTTTGTTCCATTGTGTCTAACTTTTGAAGATTTTGTTCCACTGTGTCTAACTTTTTAAGATTTTGTTCCACTGTGTCTAACTTTTTAAGATTTTGTTCCACTGTGTCTAACTTTTTAAGATTTTGTTCCATTGTGTCTAACTTTTGAAGATTTTGTCCCATCTGTCTCTGATTTTGTTCCATTTGTTGCATTAGTTGTAATAACAATGCATTAGTGTCTGGAATCTGTTCCTCTACTCTTTTCGGCAGTGCATTTGCGCCGGCAACATTCACATTTTGACAAGCTGAAAATGTGTCTTGACTTATTTGAGAAAACGGTGAGGACGCAAAACCTGAATCTACAGTATTTGCAATATTGTGTCCTATCATTTCGGATTCCTGAGGCGAGCTGTTGCCGACCGACCGATCGATAATGCTTCCCTGTTCACTACCTGTTTGACTGTCTACGCCATTGTTTGACGTCCGCTCCATTTCCCTATGCACAGTTACCAAATTACTACTTTGAACATTAGTTAACTCATTACACAGTGGCGCTAACACATTGCTTTCGTCTTCACTGTCGTTTCTCAGTTTACTTTGGAGCCGAGTGTTACGTTTTTCACACGCCATTATTGTGACAATATTTCACACGATAACACAGAAAAACACAATTTGAAGAGCAAAAATAGGAGAACACATTAACATAGCACTGAAAATAATATCTAGTTAATTGCAGCTGCGAAATACTTGGTGCAAATCTACATGCATGCCACAACTGTTTTACAGTACAACAATGAAAGACTGCAACTACAAAGGAGATTCTCTCTACAATTACGCGCTAGCTATAAACAAAAGCTACACTAAATACACAAACTACAAGAAAAAATCAGAAGATTCCAGTGAGGTATCCTAGGCTAAGGGTCGACATATAAAACGTCCCCTTTGAACAATTTTACATGTGAAACGTCCACTTAGAACAATTATAGAAGCCTGTGCTTAACCTGACACACAATATTATTTAGCGCAACGCAATCTGACTTTCAATAACCCCTACAAAACAATGGCCCTGACTAACTTTAACCTATACCTTTTACAAATCACTTACCTCACAAAAATCTTCGCTACTCAAGCTACTGCAAAACAGCGAGCGCCACTACTGCCAGCTAAATAAAAGATTCAAACTACTGAAGGTACTAACTACTGATAGGGATAGTTAGCAAATGAAAGATATTAATAGAGAACAAACACTGTATTTACCTCAAGATTCATAATATATACAGCAGTTCATGACATTTTTCAAAACTCCGCCATCTCTCTCCCCACATCTACCACTGCTGGCGGCTCACCTCCCACTGCCCAACGCTATCTGCTGTTCACATCCAGCTATAGCAGTTCATGACAACAATGGCAGGCAACAATGCAAACTAGCCACATACTGCACACAGCACAGCCAGTGATTTTCATACAGAGAGCGCTACGTAACGTTGCCAATAAGAAAACATAAACAGCAAACTTACATAAAGAAAACATAAACAGCCTACTTACACTTTTTGCCCTCTTCATTTACTGCATTTTTATATTTTCTCCTTTCATCAATTAAATACAATATTTCTTCTGTTACCCAACGGTTTCTACTAGCCCTCGTCTTTTTACCTATTTGTTCCTCTGCTGCCTTCACTATTTCATCCCTCGAAGCTACCCATTCTTCTTCTACTGTATTTCTTTCCCTCATTCCTGTCAATTGTTCCCTTATGCTCTCCCTGAAACTCTGTACAACCTCTGGTTCTTTCAGTTTATCCAGATCCCATCTCCTTAAATTCCCACCTTTTGCAGTTTCTTCAGTTTTAATCAACAGTTCATAACCAATAGATTGTGGTCAGAGTCCACATCTGCCCCTGGAAATGTCTTACAATTTAAAACCTGGTTCCTAAATCTCTGTCTTACCATTATATAATCTATCTGATACTTTTTAGTATCTCCAGGGTTCTTCCATGTATACAACCTTCTTTCATGATTCTTAAACCAACTGTTAGCTATGATTAAGTTATGCTCTGCGCAGAATTCTACCAGGCCGCTTTCTCTTTCATTTCTTAGACCCAATCCGTATTCACCTACTATGTTTTCTTCTCTCCCTTTTCCTACACTCGAATTCCAGTCACCCATGACTATTAAATTTTCGTCTCCCTTCACTATCTGAATAATTTCTTTTATTTCATCATACATTTCTTCAATTTCTTCATCATCTGCAGAGCTAGTTGGCATATAAACTTGTACTACTGTAGTAGGTGTAGGCTTCGTATCTATCTTGGCCACAATAATGCGTTCACTATGCTGTTTGTAGTAGCTTACTCGCATTCCTATTTTCCTATTCATTATTAAACCTACTCCTGCATAACCCTTTTTGACTTTGTGTTTATAACCCTGTAGTCACCTGACCAGAAGTCTTGTTCCTCCTGCCACCGAACTTCACTAATTCCCACTATATCTAACTTTAACCTATCCATTTCCCTTTTTAAATTTTCTAACCTACCTGCCCCATTAAGGGATCTGACATTCCACGCTCCGATCCGTAGAACGCCAGTTTTCTTTCTCCTGATAACGACATCCTCTTGAGTAGTCCCCGCCCGAAGATCCGAATGGGGGACTATTTTACCTCCGGAATATTTTACCCAAGAGGACGCCATCATCATTTGATCATACAGTAAAGCTGCATGCCCTCGGGAAAAATTACGGCCGTAGTTTCCCCTTGCTTTCAGCCGTTCGCAGTACCAGCGCAGCAAGGCCGTTTTGGTTATTGTTACAAGGCCAGATCAGTCAATCATCCAGACTGTTGCCCTTGCAACTAATGAAAAGGCTGCTGCCCCTCTTCAGGAACCACACGTTTGTCTGGCCTCTCAACAGATACCCCTCCGTTGTGGTTGCACCTACGGTATGGCTATCTGCATCTTTGAGGCACGCAAACCTCCCCACCAACGGCAAGGTCCATGGTTCATGGGGGGGAATGGTATTTACTCACATATTAAAGCTATAAGTACCACAAAAATCATTATGCGGACACTTGTGCACGAGATATGGACTTAGACAGAGTAGTGCAATACGTGACTTGATATGTGCTCAAATGATCGAACACAAATCAAACTCTAAAATGTTCCATCGCTCAACTGTATCGCTACAGTAAATGGTAAATGGCGTTGCTGATGTTGAAAATCAGCTTCAAACGATAAAACTGAAGAAGATTGTAGAGCGCAATGGTACCCTTGACAAGCTCTACACGAAGTATGCCATTTAGCTTGACCACCCCAAAGAACTTTCCGTACAGAGACAAAATAAAATAATAAATGTATCTATCAAATGTTGTTTAGCAACCATGGGGACAATAAGCAGCATGACTGTCTTTATTCGTGACGAAGATATGAAGAGCAGTCCCACTTTTTGAAATAGCATCATGTATTTTTATTCGCTAGTACACTTCCTTCCCTCAATACCTGTTCAAAAATGTATCACATATTCACTTAAACACAGTATTCTACTTAGTTAGAAACAGAACCGGTGATCTTTAATATCGTTTTGTAGTACCGTAATCTATTGTAGGCATAAAAACAGGTATAACGTTCGTAGGTGGTCGAAGTCGTGACTATGAACGGTGATGCACTGGTTCACGCGTTAGATGAGAGAATGTTCCTCTGCTTCTAATGTTGCCTGCTGTAGTGAATTATAAGCAGGAGGATGCTTTCCTGCATGTTCTCTGGTTTGTTCGAATATTGCGATAGACAACGGCTTTTGAGCAACCCCTAAGAAGAAAATTCCGAGAAGATAAGTCAGGAGACCAAACAACCAATCCCATGTTCCTACACGACCACACCATTGGGCAGGATAATTTCCGTTCAGAACACGATGTGCGTGTAAAGCATTACGTGATGGATATCTACAGTGTTAGAACCACATAAGAATTCTCGTTCTTAGTGGCACTTCATCCATAAACTGAGGAATAATTCGCATGAGAAAGTTGACATATGCTCTAACACTTAGTTTACCATTGATGGAATACGGACCAATAGAACCAACTTTTCAAAAGGCTTAAAGCTTTTCAAAAGGCTTACTGTCCACTGGTAGACAAAATTGAGTTTAATATGAAACTGTTGAAAGGTGGCTACACTGAGTCACAGCGCCAAAGATTATTATTCCGCTGCCTCCACTGGGCAGTAGTAGTTCAGAGTTTGCCGTGGGCGGTACTTGTTGAGAGGATGTCGTGAGCAGTACTAGTTCAGAGGATGTCGTGTGCAGTTGTTGTTCTGTTGGGCGAGAGAGTAGATGCTGTTCGGTTGGTGTAATGTATAGATGGAAGATGTTGCAATGATCACAGTGTATTTTTCGTCAATATGTATGGAGGTAACAAAAAAAAAAATTATTTCACATTTCCTTAATGACAATGCCTCTTGGTCACAGGTTCAGTCAACAAAGCATCTGGCTCGTGTTCATGTATTAGACTTGTAATTCTGGTTTCTATGTGCAATTATAGTATTTCTGGTTTTTCAATTAGTTCATTGTAAATGATGTTTAAAATTTCTTGTCATATTGAGGAAGAACCGTGCCAGATACATGTACGTTGAATCACACTACCACACACAGAGCAGTTACACTTGCGCTTTGTTGTTTTGTAGCTTTTATAGTTGCAGGGGAATTAATTAATCAATTGTGCAATAATTTTAGTAGCTGTGTATCCGGTTACGAAGTCTCGTAACCGGTTGGCCCTAAGTAGTACGGTAATTTCCGAAATTACTTTTGGGTAACTTTTTATATACTTTCCGGGATGCGAGGTCGTGGTCCAAGAACTTTTCTGCTCCTTACGTTTCGTCCAGGACTGCGCTGGACTTCCTCAGAGGCGCTGCTCCGCTGAGTCTTGCCGACTGTAAGGAGCAGAAAAGTTCTTGGACCACGACCTCGCATCCCGGAAAGTATATAAACAGCCATGTCAACCGGTCGTGAAAGCCTTCATTCTACACTTTTGGGTAAAATAGTCATATCCGGTTATTCTTTACTGACTCCTTTTCTAGATAGATTGCTAGTGGAAAAGTTGTTTTGATAGATACAAAGAATAGTAATAGAGTAGGCAGCAGTGCACAAAACTAAAAGGGAAATAGCACCACTACAGCTTGGGCCCCTGTGCACGCTACGCCACATATTCACAGAGTAGTGAATCCCCTGAGGACTTAAATAGCAACACATAAATTCCATTTTGTGACTTAGTGGCCAATTTGGTGGAAGTGCGTACATAAATTGATCTAACCATGAACCTGGATGTATGTCATTATTAGAATTGCGAAAGATCTTGAATTTCCGAACAGTTAAAAAGTGTTTATAATCAAAGTTTTCGTCTCGTGGCGACAAAGACCTACCGCGTCTGTCCCAGTCCGAATGTCGATTATTGTTAAGTTCGCGCGCCTAGCGCTCTCTTGTTGCATTTCGTAAATGAAATAAATCTCTGTCCCCATTTAAACTAAGATTTGTCAATTTATCTGAAATCTCCTCAACTCTCTCTGTTTATTTACGTCTTCTGTAAGTGTCGCGACTCGGGTTTCAGTATTGACACATTTAATAGTTAACTGTTCATATTGTTGTGTTAGGTTATTTATTCTGTCATTTGGTACGGATTCCTCGATTCTTTCAAATATTTCTTCCTTATCGTGTGCACGTTGAAGATTTAACTCTGAAAATTTTTGTACTATCACGCGATCTCTTTCTTCCTGTTCTCTATCCTGTTCCTTTTGTCTAATTTCTATTGAAATTAATCTATTATTGTGAGCATCCAAAATCGGTTGTACTTCTTCTCTAATTTATTTCTTAGTTCATCTTTCATGTTTTTAAAACATGTCCCTATTCGTGAGTTTAACCGTGTTTCCATTGTTCCCATCTCTGTTTTTAATTGAGATCCTAACTGTGATCCCAAATTTAATATTGCACTCATCAACTGCTCTATATTAACTGGTTCGAAATTCTTTTCGCCCTAACATTTCCCGTAAAACTAACTTCCTTCGTCGTAGCTAGAAAGCTATCTGTGTTCGATACTATTCCAGAATCTTTTGTCGTTAATCTCGTACTCGGCGAATTTTTTGATTGTGAAAAATTTTGAACTGGTTCCGGACTATTTTCCCGGCTTATTAAATTGTTTTCTACTTCATTATTCATCATACTGTTCTCCTGTGTTGGCGAGTTCGCCATATTAACAATTTCGTTATTCTGACTATCCATAATTTTTGCCTTTTTCATCGATCACGTAATCATTTACAAAACATACAAAACTCGTCACTATACCAAAATTACACACAATATAACACTTTATCACCAACAATACCATTAACACGAAATGCTTCCCGACAAACACGATTAACGAACAATTAAAACCTTCATAATTTCCCAAAATTGTCAAATCCGTATACGAGACATCAAAAATTAAATTCTGCAAAAATACCATTAGAAGAATGACAAGACAACTATAAATGTTCAATTACCAAATCTACACATGCAATATAGACTACAATTAGTAAACTACAAATTACTACAACAATACTACTGTCCGCTATTTTTACTGTCAAAAGAATTCCAAGGGACGATCCGAAGCAGCGGTCGCCACGTGCATGAGGGCTTATTTATTATGCAATAATTTTAGTAGCTGTGTATCCGGTTACGAAGTCTCGTAACCGGTTGGCCCTGAGTAGTATTAGTACGCAATCTGACTGCAAAAATAACCATAAAGAATGAAGGGAAATTTCCGTTAACACAATTGATTAATTAATTCCCCTGCAACTAAAAAAGCTACGAAACAACAAAGCACAAGTGTAACTGTTCATTGTGTGGTAGTGTGATTCAACGTACATGTATCTGGTACGGTTCTTCCTCAATACGACAAGAAATTTTAAACATCATTTACAATGAACTAATTGAAAAACCAGAAATACTATAATTGCACATAGAAACCAGAATTACAAGCCTAATACATGAAACACGAGCCAGATGCTTTGTTGACTGAACCTGTGACCAAGAGGCATTGTCATTAAGGAAATGTGAAACAAATTTTTTTTGTTACCTCCATATATATTGACGAAAAATACACTGTGATCATTGCAACATCTTCCATCTATATATAACACCAACCGAGCACACGACATCCTCTGAACTAGTACTGCTCTCGACATCCTCTCTACAAGTACTGCCCACGGCAACCTCTGAACTACTACTGCCCAGTGGAGGCGGCGGAATAATAATCTTTGGCGCAATCTCTGTCGCTGTGACTCAGTGTAGCCACCTTTCACAGTGCATTTTCTGACCCATTCTGCACACCGCTACAATGAGATATCATCAAAATTCGTTTTAAAACCTCCAAAAGTCCTTTCAAGAGTAGTAAATAGCAAATGGCATTTTGTCTTCTAGTATGAATGTACCAAAATGCATAAAGTCCATCAGTTTGTTCTAGTTTGTTTCACTGAACTATGTTGTCTATAACGCAAGACCGGTGGACTAAACAGAAACCTTTTAAATGATCAACAAAGACCACCTGGTATTCGTTTCCAGAAGTACAGAATTGGTGTGTATCTTTTTTGTATTCTGATTGCTATAAATATATAAGTCAGATGTAAAAACTTTGTACTGATAAGATTGAGTGTTTAATAGAGGATGGATACGTATTTTTCATTGATTTTAACCTTCTTTAGTTTGAAAGGAGTATACTGGGGCACACTTGTATGTGGCACCAGAATAAGATAAGAATATTGATAAATTAAAATGAAACTAGTATACTATAAACGATGAATGTCTCTGATAGGCTCGATAACGCGGATCGCTGACTGTGCGCGACCGAAGAGCCAAAGATACTGTACTGATTTGTTGGAGTAAGAGAGCGCTTGGAGCACACCTATGTGTGAGGGAAAGCGATGGAAGAGGCAGTCTTCGTGGTGTGCTGTGTTAAGCCACCAAGAGTTAGATTAACTTAGGTGTGTCAATATTGTTGAACATGGAAGCAGACGACTTTCATGCAACCAAGCTAAAAATATTAAATAATTACCAGCGCGTTAGTTTAGATGAATTGGCTGATAATTCATAATTGTTGAATAACCTCAGAATGTACATAAACTCTTTTGATAAAAAGCTTAGTGAGATGAAACTTCCTGGCAGATTAAAACTGTGTGCCCGACCGAGACGCGAACTCGGGACCTTTGCCTTTCGCGGGCAAGTGCTCTACCAACTTTTTTTTTTTTCTCATTGTGTTCGTTAGAGTTCGGTGCAATTGTTCGTGGCGGACGTCCCATGACGCCCGTTGGAGTTTGTTATTGATTCATGTACTCAGTTTTTTTTATTACAGAGGGCAGCTAACCCTCTGACCGAACACGCTGAGCTACCGTGCCGGCAAGGAAATGATACTGCGGAGACATGGCTTAGCCACAGCTTGGGGGATGTTTCCAGAATGAAAATCTCATTCTGGAAACTTGCCCCAGGCTGTGGCTAAGCCATGTCTCCGCAGTATCCTTTCTTTCAGGAGTGCTAGTTCTGCAAGTTTCGCAGGAGAGCTTCTGTAAAGATTGGAAGGTAGGAGACGAGATACTGGCAGAAGTAAAGCTGTGAGGACCGGGCGTGAGTCGTGCTTCGGTAGCTCAGTTGGTAGATCACTTGCCCGCAAAAGGCAAAGGTCCCGAGTTCGAGTTGCGGTCGGGCACACAGTTTTAATCTGCCAGGAAGTTTCATATTAGCGCACACTCCACTGCAGAGTGAAAATCTCATTCAGGTTAGTGATATATTTCATTTTTGTAATGCTTTTAAGATTTGTTGACAGAGCTATGTGTAATTTGAAGATTTGCATTTATGTTGGATTAATGGAGTTAGGTAATACTTGCTGTTTAAATGCCATTATTTGTGAACCAACTGTGAGTAATGTAACTTCAGCTGTCAGGTGATTTGAAAAGCCAAACTTAACTCGCAATATAATTTCGCTAAAAAAAACTGAGTATCAGTAATTCGCTATAATCAGTACCGCCTCCCAGTCCAGGTTAGATTTTCTTAAATGTTCTCATTTATCAGCCAAATGAATTTCATGTGCCTTTCAACTATTATGGCCAGGATTGCACACTGCTGAGCCTATAGTTATCATTTACATTTTTTTATGAGAGGCCAAAATATATCGCACTCCACGGTTGCTGCCCTAGAGGTAAGATACTTTAATTTATTTGTTATGTGCACAGGGACCATAGTTATGAGTTTTGAACAGGGCCAGATGATTCAGTGCCTAAGGGGCTGAATGTATTTTGCAGTGACTGTATTTCTTTATTAGTATTGGGAGCTGCATTGACCAAAGAGTTCGTGTAAAGTTTTGCTCACAATAACACAGAGTAAGCTCACCACTTGCAGTTACAACACGCAACATTACAATTCGAGATCTGTATCCATTCCACAGTTCAGACATTCATTAAACATAATTGTAAAGTTTATTATATCATTTTTAAAGAACGTTACAAGTTAGGAAAGAATCTCCAGTGCGTGTTACTGATGCACGTCTCTGTTTTCCAGCTCGAGGACACTCCTTTTTACCTCGTGACCGATTTATAGCCCAGGAGAAAAGAAACTTCGTAAAATTTCAGAAATATTGAATCCATATACATACCCGTAAGTAAAAGCAGACGTGGGTAAAACAAGCATTTTGGCGAAAGATTCGGAAACATTTGATTACAAGAATAGTAAGTAAAAATTTGAAGCCTGTAAATGGGAACAGTGGTCTGAAAAGGATTCGTTTGAAGAAATACATGGTACTCACCTGCACTATGTTTCTGATGATCCTTCAAAGTGCCTTTTGTCGTTAGGCAAAAGTGTATACAGCTTCAGCAGTGCAGCAAATACATCCGAAGTGTCATCTCTGAACAGGATTGAACAAGAAAAGAAAGATGATGTACAAAAACTACAAAGCCTCAGATTTGGAAAAAAAAAGGAGAGAGAATAAAGTACTCAAGTTCTTCAGCCTTCGATGTAACGAATTTATTTGCCTGAGATACTGTCTAGATTGTATGCAAAACATGCATGTTTTGGACAAGTAATGTGAACACTATCTTTGGAAATGAAGCACATTTGTGTTTTTGTTTCTACTTCTGGTGTTAAAATGCTTTATTGGATATTAAAACATGAATTTTCAAAACATGAAATGTTACTGAAAACTAATTAAATTCATTATGTCCAAAATAACTTACAACAAAAGCCATATTGTCCAATACAACACACCAAAACGCATTTAGTGCATCACAAAAGTCCTCATATCTTGAAAATAAAACAAAAATAATGAAATACTTTTTGCGGTTTACGTTTTCCGCTTCTCATGAAAAATTTGTGTCCTATGACATTATGCGTTTTGAAAAGTTGCTGCTAAATTTTATTTTATTTTTTCTTGTAGTGCCAGGCAGTCCACACCAGAAACTCCCTGCTGATGCTGAAGTCGTGGGTTTTCGATAGTCCAATAACGCTGTGCCCACCGGCAGAGCTGTACATGACTCTAGAAAGAAGAGATCATTCCCATGGAATTCTTGGTGTAAGTGTACACGATGAAGATGAAACTGGTGAAATGTTAGAACACGATGTACACTGGTTTTACGAATGTCAGTCTCTTGTTCACTCTATTGTGTGCTAACGTGTCATTGCATTACAACAGAAGCGAGAATCTCGTCTGTGTGATTGCTACGACGACTTCGCTGACTTTCGCTAAAGCTTCCCATTTCCTGAAGCGTCGCAACAAGACGAGAAAACAGCCATCGGGAAGGCGGTTTCTTGTCACGATATCGCCCTCTGTAGCGTTCCTCTGCCGGTTTAGCATTAGCCTGCCTTCAGACACAGTAAAAGAAAACCAGTTTTTAATGAAGGACTGCCTTTACTGTACACAACATTTCGTTCAAAATTTCGAAGACCGTTAAATCAGAAATGCAACATTTTTTCTGAAAGCAGGTTGGTTTTATTCAGGATTGCAATGCACCAATTCCCCACTCTTTTGCTAAAAAATCATATTTTTAATGTAATCTTACTGGGAGGGCTTCTGTGCCCGCATGGTACCAAGCTACACTATTGGCCATTAAAATTGCTACACCACGAAGAAATGCAGATGATAAACGGGTATTCATTGGACAAATGTATTATACTAGAACTGACATGTGATTACATGTTCACGCAATTTTGGCGCATAGATCCTGAGAAATCAGTACCCAGAACAACCACCTCTGGCAGTAATAAGGGCCAGTCAATTGAGTCAATTCAGTCAAACAGAGCTCGGATGTCGTGTACAGGTACAGCTGTCCATGCAGCTTCAACACGATACCACAGTTCATCAAGAGTAGTGACTGGCGTATTGTGACGAACCAGTTGATCAGCCACCATTGACCAGACTTTTCAGTTGGTGAGAGATCTGGAGAATGTGCTGGCCACGGCAGCAGCAGAACATTTTCTGTATCCAGAAACGCCCGTACAGGACCTGCAACATGCGGTCGTGCATTATCCTGCTGAAATGTAGGGTTTCGCAGGGATCGAATGAAGGGTAGAGCCACGGGTCGTAACACATCTGAAATGTAACGTCCACTGTTCAAAGTGCCGTCAGTGCGAACAACAGGTGACCCAGACGTGTAACCAATGGTACCCCACACCATCACGCCAAGTGATACGCCAGTATGACAATGACGAATACCCGTTTCCAATGTGCGTTCACCACGATGTCGCCAAACACGGATTCGACCATCGTGATGCTGTAAACAGAACCTGGATTCATCCGAAAAAATGACGTTTTGCCATTCGTGCACCCAGGTTCGTCGTTGAGTACACCATCGCAGGCGCTCCTGTCTGTGATGCAGCGTCAAGGGTAACCGCAGCCATGGTCTCCGAGCTAATAGTCCATGCAGCTGCAAACGCCGTCGAACTGTTCGTGCAGATGGTTGTTGTCTTGCAAACGTCCTCAGCATTTGACTCAGGGATCGAGACGTGGCTGCACGATCCGTTACAGCCATGTGGATAAGATGCCTGTCATCCCGACTGCTAGTGATACGAGGCCGTTGGGATCCAGCACGGCGTTCCGTATTACCCTCCTGAACCCACAGATTCCATATTCTGCTAACAATCGTTGGATCTCGACCAACGCGGACAGCAATGTCGGATACGATAAACCGCAATCGAGATAGGCTACAATCCGACCTTTATCAAAGTCGGAAACGTGATGGTACGCATTTCTCCTCCTTACACGGGGCATCACGACAACGTTTCACCAGGCAACGCCGGTCAACTGCTGTTTGTGTGTGAGAAATCGGTTGGAAACTTTCCTCATGTCAGCACGTTGTAGGTGTCGCCGCCGGCGCCAACCTTGTGTGAATGCTCTGAAAAGCTAATCATTTCCATATCACAGCATCTTCCTTCTGTCGGTTAAATTTCGCGTCTGTAGCACGTCATCTTCGTGGTGTAGCAATTTTAATGGCCAATAGTGAACTGGTCGATGTCGGAGCGAACGCCTTGCAGCGTGAACAACCTCCCCTTCATCCACCTACTGCTCCTTCTGGAGTACATCCTTCGTTGGGCCGGATGGATGGAAGTGGGAAGGTGCGAGATCCGTGCTGTAGGGTAGATGAGGAAGAGCAGACCAGTGAAGTTTTGTGAGCTCCTCTTGGGTATGCAGACTTGCGTGAGACCTTGCGTTGTCATGGAGTAGGAGAAATCCGTTTACATTTTTGTGGCGGCGAACATGCTGAAGTCGTTCCTTCAGTTTTCTGAGTCTACCACAGTACACTCCAGTGCTGATCGTCGTGCCACGATGGAGTGCATCAAACAGAAAATGGCTCTGAGCACTATGCGACTTAACTTCTGAGGTCATCAGTCGCCTAGAACTTAGAACTAATTAAAGCTAACTAACCTAAGAACATCACACACATCCATGCCCGAAGCAGGATTCGAACGTGCAACCGTAGCGGTCGCTCGGCTCCAGACTGTAGCGCCTAGAACCGCACGGCAACTCCGGCCGGCGCATCAAACAGAGAAAGCCCTTATGAGTCCGAGAAGACAGTCAGTATCACATTAACGGCTGAGAGCGCGGCTACGAATTGTTTCTTCGGAGGAGAGGTGGTGTGGTGCTACTCCATGGACTGCCGTTTTGTTTCCGGTTCAAAGTGAAGAACCCATGTTTTACCGCAAGCAACGATGTTCGACAAAAAATTGTGACCATCAGCCTCGTACCGCTCAAGAAATTCCGCACAGATGCTCCTTCGTTGCTCTCTACGGTCTTCTCTTACGCACCGAAGAACCCAGTGGGCACACATCTTTGACTACCCCGACTGGTGTACCAGTAAGTCAGGACTAGCAACAGAGACGTCCAGGTGTGCAGCGACGTGTTTGGTTGTGGTCCGTCGATCACATCGAATGAGAGTGTCCGCACGTTGAAACACTGCAGGAGTCATTGCTGTGTGCTGTCTGCCGGCACGCGGGTGATCGGGCAGGTTTGCGCGAGTTTGCGATTGTCACAGACACCTCGCCCAACGATTCACCGTGCTTTTGTTCTCTTCCAGGTCTCCGTAGACGTTCAGCAAGCGCCTATGAATATCTGAGATGCTCTGGTTTTCCACCAAAAAAACTTAATGAGAGCTCTCTGCTTCGAACGCACCTCTACATCTACATCTCGTCTACATCCATACTCCGCAAGCCAACTGACGGTGTGTGGCGGAGGGTACCTTGCGTACCTCTATCGGTTCTCCCTTCTATTCCAGTCTCGTACTGTTCGCGGAAAGAAAAATTGTTGGTATGCCTCTGTGTGGGCTCTAATCTCTCTGATATTATCCTCATGGTCTCTTCGCGAGATATACGTAGGAGGGAGCAATTACTGCAAGACTCCTCGGTGAAGGTAAGTTCTCGAAACATCAACAAAAGCCCGTACCGAGCTAATGAGCGTCTCTCCTGCAGAGTCTTCCACTGGAGTTTATCTATTATCTCCGTAACGCTTTCGCGATTACTAAATGATCCTGTAACGAAGCGCGCTGCTCTCCTTTGGATCTTCTCTATCTCTTCTATAAACCCTATCTGGTACGGATCCCACACTGGTGAGCACTATTCAAGCAGTGGGCGAACAAGCGTACTGTAACCTACTTCCTTTGTTTTCGGATTGCATTTCCTTAGGATTCTTCCAATGAATCTCAGTCTGGCATCTGCTTTACCGACGATTAATTTTATATGGTCATTCCATTTTAAATCACTCCTAATGCCTACTCCCAGATAATTTATGGAATTAACTGCTTCCAGCTGCTGACCTGGTATATTGTAGCTAAATGATAAAGGATCTTTCTTTCTATGTATTCGCTGCACAACACTTTTCTACGTTGAGATTCAATTGCCATTCCCTGGATCATGCGTCAATTCGTTGCAGATCTTCCTGCATTTCAGTACAATTTTCCATTGTTACAACCTCTCGATATACTACAGCATCATCCGCAAAAAGCCTCAGTGAACTTCCGATGTTATCCACAAGGTCATTTATATATATTGTGAATAACAACGGTCCTACGACACCCCCCTGCGGCACACCTGAAATCACTCTTACTTCGGAAGATTTCTCTCCATTGAGAGTGACATGCTGCGTTCTGTTATCTAGGAACTCTTCAATCCAATCACACAATTGGTCTGATAGTCCATACGCTCTTACTTTGTTCATTAAACGACTGTGGGGAACTGTATCAAATGCCTTGCGGAAGTCAAGAAACACGGCATCTACCTGGGAACCCGTGTCTATGGCCCTCTGGGTCTCGTGGACCAATAGCGCGAGCTGGGTTACCTCCGTTACGGACGAAATTTTGAAGGTTACAACGCCACCAACTATCGGAACCTTACGAAACTATAGGAACTGAAGCGGGAATATCCACGATGTCCCACAGCAAATCCCGCATTCTTTTCAACAGAAACTGGTTGAGAAGAGACTTGTTGCAATAATTATTGAATGCCCTTCGTACTATAGTATCATACTACATGTGCCCTCATTGTAAACAAGAATACATGATTTCCATTACCGTTCAACTAAATTACATTATCCATAGGCAACTAGCATTTCTACCTTCTCTCCTTTGATGCACATTTTAGTTACACAAACCTTCAGCTGAAGCCGGTTGACTTACCGCGCGACCGCTACGGTCGCAGGTTCGAATCCCGCCTCGGGGATGGGAGTGTGTGATGTCCTTAGGTTAGTTAGGTTTCAGTAGTTCTAAGTTCTAGGGGACTGATGACCTCAGATGTTAAGTCTCATAGTGCTCAGAGCCATTTGAACCATTTTAAGCCATTTGTTTACTGTCGACTCCAGGGACTGGTCGAGTTACTTCACCCTACATAGTGTACCAGCACAGGAGAGCTAAAGTCAGTTTCGTGCTACGTTTTTAATAACATCGTGTTTATGTGAATGATACACTATGATACGTTCTTGGACTGTTCTTGAAAGAGAGTGTGGATCACAGAATAATAAACCTAGGGCGCTGTTCAAGGAAGGAGTACTGCAGTCGATATCTTCGTACGAGAGAGGGAAATTTTGGCTTGGTGAATTTTTTATTTTTCTTCTGGACAAATGGGATGCTGAAACGTCCCCTTAGGAAAATTAATGAATTACTGTGCTGATAAACCTCTTACATTACTTGCTTTTCAAACAGCTGAGCAAAACTGAACGTACTCAGACATTACTCTCTTTACTTATTCTGATCAACACTAAACTGACAGCCAATAGTTTTAGCGCAACGCAATCTGACTTTCAATAATCCCTACAAGATAATGGCCCTGTCTAACATTAACCTATACGTTTCACAAATCACTTACCTCACAGAAATCTTCGTTACTCGAACTATTTCACTACAGCGAGCGCCACTACTGCCAGCTAAATAAAAGATTCAAACTACTGAAGGCGCTAACTACTGATAGGCATAGTTAGCAAATGAAAGATTTTGATAGAGAATAAACAATATATTTACCTTAATAGTGTTCAAAAGTCATAATATATAGCAGTTCATGACATCCAGTCTTACAAATTTACTCTCTCTGATGGACACACGTCCAGATCATCCTCTCTCAAAACTCCGTCATCTCACTCCCCACATCCACCACTGCTGGCGGCTCACCACCAACTGCGCAACGCTACGCGCTGTTAATAGCCAACTGCCCAAGACTACAATAGCATATACTCCAACAATGCAAACCAACCACAGCCTTCACACAGCACAGTAAGTGATTTTCATATAGAGCGGTACGTGGCGTTACCAACCTAAAAACCTAAACAGCCTACTTACAATACTTTTATAGGATTTGCAAGTGGATTATCTCCATTCTTGACTACCTCAGATACCTTGAGCGGATACGTATTCTAGGCGCTTCAGTCTGGAACCGCGTGACCGCTATGGTCGCAGGTTCGAATCCTGCCTCGGGCATGGAAGTGTGTGATGTCCTTAGGTTAGTTAGGTTTCAGTAGTTCTAAGTTCTAGGGGACTCATGACCTCAGATGTTAAGTCCCATAGTGCTCAGAGCCATTTGAACCATTTGATAAGTATTCCCAGATAATGGACAAGAGGACAGTTTGCACCTGTTTCCAAAACGTTCAACCACACTGTTCTGTGGAGTTTACAACAATACGTGACGTACAAAGCAGTTCCTACAGCCCGTCCTCGACCTGCCCTACTTAGCAGGCTAGCATATCAGGAGTAACAACTTCTCAACCTTCCTTCCTGGCGATACGATAAGGAAACTAGGACAGGCGAGGGCGCGTAATCAACGCAGAGTTCGTTCTGCCTTAGCTCGAATGAGCATAATAGGAAATGAGGTTTGATAGAACACCAACGTGATTTCTTTAAACAACTTACCTACAGTAAAATGTTTGGATAAAAATCCTAGGTCAAGATCGCTAAAATTCCTTTATTGCTCACTGGTTTCAGTTCATTGGCGAGCCGCCTTTACAGCAATAAAAATTATTACGTATTTCTGCATGTATCACCCCCCAGGCATTGGCTCTGAGCACTATGGGACTTAACATCTGAGGTCATCAGTCCCCGAGAACTTAGAACTACTTAAACCTAACCAACCTAAGGATATCACACACATCCATGCCCGAGGCAGGATTCGAACCTGCGACCGAAGCGGTCGCGCGGTTCCCCATCAGGCATTAAACATTGTCATAATCTGTTGAGCTGGATAGCTCTAGTTGTCATGTATATACTGAAGTAGGTCGTCATGGTTACATAATTTACGCCGTTAGCCATATGCATATGTAGCGCTTGTATTGCCACATTTTTCTTTAAATGCATGGTGGCTGTGGTAACTGTCATATAGTCCACGTGCCGATGTAAATATGGCGTATCGCTCACAATACTGGGTACAGGAACAAGGAAGTAGCTTTTTTATCGCTGTCAGAGATGGCTCGCCAATGAGCTGAAGATCTTGACTTAGGACTTTCATCCACACATTTTAATATAAAAGATCGCCTATCTCCCGTTCTTGACAAAGTCAAATAACAACGTTACGCACAGTACTTCATGAAGGATGACTCTTATGATATTTTCCAGTGAGAGAGTAATTATTGGCTCAAATGGTTAAAATGGCTCTGAGCACTATGGGACTTAACTTCTCAGGTCATCAGTCCCCTAGAACTTAGAACTACTTAAACCTAACTAACCTAAGGACATCACACACATCCATGCCCGAGGCAGGATTCGAACCTGCGACCGTAGCGGTCGCGCGGTTCCAGACTGTAGCGCCTAGAACCGCTCGGCCACCCTGGCCGGCGAGTAATTATTCCAGTGATTGTTATACACAGAATATATTATTCTGAAATGAGACAGATCAAACGGAACGGAAAAGAATCTGAGCAACTGAAAGGGCTATTGTTCTCAGTGAAGAAAAAAAGAAAGACATTACGTTTTATAGTCACTGCAAATGGAGTTCTGTTTCTGCAGTTAATACCACGTTGACAATTTCCCTTTCCAACCTGTACCACACAGCACTTTTATTAAGTCACCTACAGGACAAAAACAGGACAAAACTCTCCCACACTGCGGGGAACGGAGCCATTGTGTGTGAGAGGAAGCAAAGTTATTCCGTTTAGGTGACTGAACCCAACCCTCGGGGTCCCCACACAACAATGTCATACGATTCTTTCTTTCTTTCTTCTTTCCGAAAAAAACGAAAATTACCCTCCGAGAGTAACGTGATTGATATATCTCCGATTACGGCAGCTAATTCATCAGTGACACTTTCGTGAGGTTGCTTTAGTCGCAAACTCCCCGCGTGCAAGCCAGACATACTCTGCTGCCAGAGAAACCACTTCTTTTGTGTATACTCACCTGAACTACTTATAGTCGGCCTTACAGTTCTCGAGCCGACGTCCGAGGTAGAAACCAAAGAACTCCAATGGCTTCTGGGCAACGTGCTGCAAATAGAGAGTAGTTCTACCACTGGGCGCCCGAGATTAACTACCTGCACCTAATCCATCCTGCTGTCTGCAGGAGACTAGGACGGTTTCAGAAACCTACATATATTCCAGGGACTGTTTAAAAAAAGGTTGAACTCTTTTAAAAGTATTATGAATACAGCATGTAATTACCAAGGATGAACGTTCGATTAAAATACAGCCTACAAAAAAAAAAAAAAAAAAAAAAAGGTGAAGCTTCAAACTTCGTTCGCGTACCCACACTCGACGGGTATGTAAATTATTAGAGTTGCAATTTTCTGCAGCAGGTAGAAGCGCCACCAGAGTGCACTAGCGTCGTCCGTGTTTGGTGTTCTTACCTGTCCCGGTAGGGTATATAACAAGTATGAACAGCGTCATATGTTGAATGGTCGCAGTGAAGGACACAAGAGACGGCGCGTACCCGTGCGAGCGTTGTTGTGTCACCGCCAGACACCACACTTGCTAGGTGGTAGCCTTTAAATCGGCCGCGGTCCGTTAGTATACGTCGGACCCGCGTGTCGCCACTATCAGTGATTGCAGACCGAGCGCCGCCACACGGCAGGTCTACAGACACTTCCTAGCACTCGCCCCAGTTGTACAACCGACTTTGCTAGCGATGGTTCACTGACAAAATGCGCTCTCATTTGCCGAGACGATAGTTAGCATAGCCTTCAGCTACGACATTTGCTACGACCTAGCAAGGCGCCATTACCAGTTACTATTGATACTGAATCATACCTCACGCCAGCCTGCGTGAGCTAAAACGCGTGCCTTTCGGCTTCCTCTAATAACCCGGTGTTGGCTCTCCTGCCAACCCACAACAAGCGTTATCAGCACATGACAGAGTTTGAAAGCGGCCGCATTATAGGATTCCATTTGGCCTGCTGGTTGAACCGTGCAATATCCAGATTTCAGGGACATTCGGATGTGAGTGGCGGCCGGTTGTTGGACGCCATGGAAAAATGTGGGCAGGCATTACGGCATGAAAGGAAGAATAACGATCATCCCCCTTTACCTCCTCTGCATTACTGCAGATGTCGTGTCCCTGAGCACATTTGTTCTGTGCATGCAGTACACGTTTGGCGCCTAGTTGTTTCCACTGCACTGTGTGGATTTCGAAGGTTCTGTTATAGTTCACTAACCTGCTGTCTTCAAGATGATGTCCCCAGCGCAGAAAACAGCACGCAGGTCGTAGGTTCTGTATCTTGAGGCTGAAACTGACTTTTAGCGAGGTTCTGTTCTGAAATAATGTATCACTTCTTTGGGATGCCACTCGTGTATTTTAATATAGCCACACGAGAAGACTACATGATCTTAATACAACACCTTCTGATACAGGAAAGTACCGGTACATGATCAAACACAATGTTTACGAAAATGTATCTTTACACCATTTGTGGCATGTGTCTGTGCCTCATGACTACCGGAGTGAATCTTTTAATACTGAATACTGGCAAACACATCCTGCCACAGACAACATGACTGTACATCTCGACTGCCTAATCCAGAGTGACGAACAGGAACTTAAATAAAAATTGGAAACACATCCTACGACAGACAACATGTCTGTTCTTCTCGGCTGCCTAATCCAGAGTGACGAACAGCCCGAAACACATTGCGCGCCATACCAGAAAAGGCGTGACCCGAACGCTTCCGAAGTGCTTCGTCTGCAATTTCGTCAGTTTTTTGTTTTTGATTTAAATTGTTTTTAACAATTCTAAAATGACTGATTGATAGTCAGCTGTTGATAGATAATTATATTAAAAATTGAAGTCATTCCAATGAGTAGTTTAACTAATAATAATAACTGTACTTTAACGTTTTGGCGCCCTTGCTCCGAACACAGCAGCCAATCACAGAGCAGTAGCATTATGCAGGCGGTCGTTCTCACGGGGATGGTAGCGAATCTAACATGTGTCACAGCTACCTCACACCACATTTCGTCACCTATATACTTCTTGCATCTCCACTGCTCTGGGAACAGCTTCTTGGAGCCTAATATGATGACTGACTGAGCCAGAAATATTACAGCATACCCGTTTCCACGGTCTGGCTCGGCAGTGTCTGACCGTCCCAAAGGAGGATCGTCATATCGCGTACCAAGCAAGTCATAGGGCGCCTTCACGTCTGCGCCGGCCATCTGAGAGCAAGTAACGGACTCCCTGCTACATTCTGTGTCGTCCGGCACCATAGGTCGCAGACCAGCAGAGGTCGGACTAGTGAATTAGCGTCGCACACGTAAACTGCTCTTAGCACGGCAACGCAGCCTGCTGTGTTTGGAGTTGTACTGTCTCCGGGAGGCATGAAACAGTGATTAATGCCATCACATTGTGTTCTACGCTACGCCTGATGACAGTCGTAGATGAGTACAGGCGCGAGCAGTGAAGAGGTCCCATTCTTCCAACGTTGTGGAGAGGCAAAGCGGTGTTACTCTTGCCATCCTGATGTGGGGAGCCATGGGGTATGACTTCAGGTCACGACTGGTAGTGATTAAGGGAACTCTGAAGGCACTGCGGTACGACATGGACGTCCTGGGTCCTCAGGTGTTACCTCTTATGCGACACTAGCACGGTGCCACTTTTCAACAGGACAATGCTCAGATGAGCAGATACTTCAGTGGCGAACGAGAACCCTAGCTCCGTCCGCAGCAGAACAAGTTTGCAGCCAACTGGAACGTCAGGTTCTTGCCACTATCCATAACATCAAGGATCGTTCCAGCAGTTATAGCCGGCTAGCCTCGGAAGATGATAAGACATCTTACTGACACCCTTCCCTACCGAATCAGTATGTGCATCAAGGTCAGAGGGCCGCAAGGACGTGTAAATCATAAATTTGATTGGATTTTTTTATCACTGAAATAATATCACATACCCTCCAACCCCTCTGAGCGCTTAACTTTATTTTTCAGGTGGCATGTTTTCACTCTGATAATAATACTTAGGATACAAGTGAATATGATCTGTTTGTGCCGTGGAAATATGTTCAAAAATGGTTAAAATGGCTCTGAGCACTATGGGACTTAACATCTATGGTCATCAGTCCCCTATAACTTAGAACTACTTAAACCTAACTAACCTAAGGGCATCACACACATCCATGCCCGATGCAGTATTCGAACCTGCGACCGTAGCAGTCCCGCGGTTCCGGACTGCAGTGGAAATATGTACTATGGTGTGGATCTCTGTTGATTCTAATGGCAACTATAATTGGATTTCTTCAGGATGAAACGAACTATTTATTGTGCCGAGGAAGCAGCAATTATTAATTTCAATATCGGTCTAAATGGCGGAGGTTTTCTGTTTCCTGTGTGTTGTGTGATGTCCTTAGGTTAGTTAGGTTTAAGTAGTTCTAAGTTCTAGGGGACTGATGACCATAGCTGTTAAGTCCCATAGTGCTTAGAGCCATTTGAACCATTTTTTTTCTGTTTCGATAAAATATGTCACCTTGAATTTCTTCTGTGTGGGAGACAGTTTTGGATCAAGGCTGGTGTAGTTTTAAAATAAAGCTTTTCGTTAGGTCATTTGTTAGCTTTCACAAACGTTTATGTAGAAATGAAAATATTCTATGCTGATTGTTGGTTGGCCCTGTGTTGCAATGTGAACAGTATCGTAAAACAAAACTTTAATATTAAAGAAATACCGAATTTTAAAGAATGAAAATAAATCTAATTAAATCCCAAAAGGAACTAATAGTATGCTTAGTGAAAACTATTTAACTGTAGCTCAATACTGAAGTACGTTATGAAAGTTGCGTAACATGAAGTGCAAAGTTTGACTTGAAAGATCCACGAAATAAAAATACTCCTCAACTCGGAAGAGAATAACCATTTAATGATACCTACACAGTTCATTCTAAATTAATTAGCGCAATACCTGAAAATGCTGAATGTGTACTGGTTGCACACAAGGATGGCTGCCCTGAAATAAAAATAAGTTACCTCATGCACAGCATGCCGTTTTGCGTCAGATGTACTGACGTTCTCGAAAGCAAATTGAAATAAGCAAGTGCAGCAGCTAAAGAAAAATAAGCTACTCACTACAAAATTTGTTTTTTGTTTTCATAAACAATCTGTGGCTTCGTTTGTCGTAAGGTGCAGTGTACACACTACGAATTATTCAAAACTTCACTAAAAATGTTGGAGGAAGGTTTTACTTTAAAGAAAGCCCTTCTTGAAAAATTAAACTCTGATTATTGTTATACTGTACAACATATGACTGTACAACATATACCGACATTTAAATTAATTGTGCTACTCGTGATATAAAGAAAACAAAGAGATCAAATTAGGATTAATCATAAATATTATTAATTATCTAAGGAACAAAGATTTCCTTCAGTTAATAGATCTGACAAACAAATATTTCATTCTTAAATACCCTGAAATATTCCTTTAAAAACCTTCTCGGTCAATCAGATTTTTTACAAACAAGTTTTCGTCTCCATAATAAAATATTTCAGATAATTTATCCCAAATTCACAAATATCAAATCCCTTTCTCTATAAACTCAACTCCTCGCTATTGTGTCTCAAATAAGAATGCCTCAGCGCTGCACAATGGGCATGCGAGCGACACAGAGTCAAGGATCTTAGTTCTAGTATAGTTAAAGGTGAATTATTTACAATGGCAGAAAACGTATGAAAACCTTACAAGTTTTCTTGTACTAGTGCACAAATGCACTGCCCGACACAGAAAGTGAAGGAACCAGAAGGGAAGGAGGAAGAAAAATGAAATGTCACGGGTTGGGAGCGTATGTGATGCTATTTCAGTGGTTAAAAAATCGAATCAGATTTAAAAAGAATTTGTCAGTAAGAGCCCATTTATATTAGTATGGCTTTGCATCCATTTTGACCTAGATGCGTGCACTGATTCGCTTGGGAACGGTCTCATAAAGCCGCTGTATCCTATCCGAGGTAAGGTCGCACAGAACTGTTGTTGTAACTGGTCCCCTAATATCTTGCATACTGCTCTGGGCGGATTTGACGTGCGCATTGGCTCCACAGATGTTCTACAGGTGACAGAACTGGGAATCTTGCTGGCTTGCTGGCCGCAGAAGTACCTCAACATCACACATCATTTCATAGAGACGCTTACCATGTGCGAACGAGCATTATCCTATGGAAAAATGGCACCACAATAGTGTTGATGAGAGCGAGACAGGAGGGCGCAGGATGTCCGTAACCTAACGTTGTCCCACCAGAGTTGCCTCAATCATTAACAGGCGTGATCTGAAATCATACCCGATGACTCCACACCATGCCACCAGGAGTAGCACCAATGTGCCTCTCCAAAACATTGAAAGACTGGAACCTCTCCCCAGACCGCCGCCATACTCGCCGTACAATAACCGTCCAGGATAGTGTCAAACAAAGATTCGACGTTGAACAGTATGCGACACCATTCAACGTCTTATTGACACACTTCCCAAACGAATAGATGCATGAATCTAGGCCAGATGGAGGTGCAACGTCATACTGGTTAAGTGGGCTCATATTACTATGTGTGTAGGTAAATTTGAACCCATATTCAAGTCACTAAAATAAGAACACTTGCCGGCCGTGGTGGCCGTGCGGTTCTAGGCGCTACAGTTTGGAACCGCGCGACCGCTACGGTGGCAGGTTCGAATCCTGCCTCGGGCATGGATGTGTGTGATGTCCTTAGGTTAGTTAGGTTTAAGTAGTTCTAAGTTCCAGGGGACTGATGACCTCAGAAGTTAAGTCCCATAGTGCTCAGAGCCATTTGAACCATTTTAAAAACACTTTCCCACTCAGCCCTGAAGTTTCATCAGTGATGTGTTTCAATTTGTTGGAAGGCTGATGGCAAAAACAAATGTTTTTTGCAATGCTCCATACAAGTGACATCGTCATTGACAAAAGATGACGGCCGAAACGGGTTAGTAATCTGGCTGCGACGTTTTTCGCGACGGAGAACTTTTTGTTGAAGAACTTCTCGGTTTACTTGCCACGTCAGATTCGGATAAAATGCCAAGCTTGCAGTGATTGCCTCCAACTTCATCGTCAGTGGCTAAAACTGACTGTCGTGCACTGGCGAGACTCCGACTTTTATGGCCACAGGACGGCATCTGATTGGCTGTATTACGTCGTGTGAACATGAGTACTAAAAGAAATCAGCTAAATTTCGATTACGCGATAAGTCACACAAATCGGAAGGCTGTAAATTCAACTAAATACTTAGGGATTACAATTACAAATAATCTAAATTGGAACGATCACATAGATAATATTGTGGGTAGAGCAAACCAAAGACTGCGATTCATTGGCAGAGCACTTAGAAGGTGCAACAGGTCTACTAAAGAGACTGCTTACACCACGCTTGTCCGCCCTGTTCTGGAGTATTGCTTTGCGGTGTGTGATGCGCATCAGGTGGGACTGACGGATGACATCGAAAAAGTACAAAGAAGGGAAGCTCGTTTTGTATTATCGGGAAATAGGGGAGATAGTGTCACAGACATGATACGTGAATTGGAGTGGCAATCATTAAAACAAAGGCGTTTTTCGTTGCGATGGGATCTTCTCATGAAATTTTAATCACCAGTTTTCTCCTCCGATTGCGAAAACATTCTGTTGGCACCCACCACCTACATAGGCAGAAATGATCATCACGATAAAATAAGAGAAATCGGGGCTCGCACAGAAAAATTTTAAGTGCTCGCTTTTCCCGGGCGCCGTTCGAGGTTGCAACGGTAGAGAGACAGCTTGAAGGTGTTTCATTGAACCCTCTGCCAGGTACCTTATTGTGAGTAGCATAGTAACCATGTAGATGTAGATGTAGATGTAGATGTGGTGTCAACACGGAAATGGCGACAGTCAGTTTTAACTCCTGACGATGATGGAGACAATCATCAAAAGCTTGTAATTTTACCGAATTTGATGCGGGCAAGCAGCAAGAGAACTTTTTATGCAAAGTTACTAACTTGGTTGCCTAGGCAAGTAAGCGTCTGTCCACATGTACTTATATCACAAGCGGTGACGTACCATGTTACTCCGGGAGGAATTTAACGTTCTCTGTACCGAACCTAATCATTTTACTCCAATAAAATAGATTATAACATATTGCATTTACGTCTGCATCGGTTCCGGTATGTGCAGCGAAATTCTATTCGTAGATCAGCATTTCAAGGAAACAGTTGATTATACTCTGTACTTATTGTGCAGCCACTCACGGAGGTCCAGTGCTGAGTGTAATAGCCATATGGCAGCGAAACGTGGTAAACAAGCTAATGCGTTAATGCGAAATCAATTTACGGTGGGAAAAAAATTAGTTCCAATTGAGGCCAGGTACAGAACGGGCGCTGTACAGCAACTAGTGGACGTCTACGGTGCTCATATTGAACAGACTATGTAAGCGATGGTTAATAATAACATCAATATTGTGCCTGTGCTTGACCTTTTCTGCCCACGTCCTGTTCCTAATCCATTGTGTACGGAAGGAATGTTCTTCCATTCGCAGCGCCAGATTTGTACATGGTGGCCATAATTGGAAATAATTTTTTTGCGGCGTAAATCGGTTCCGCATTAACGAATTAGTTAACACGTTTCTCTGCCGTACGGTGATTACAGACTACACTGGACCTATGTCAGAAGCTGCACTCTAAATATAACCGCCCGGTACCGAACTTGATAGGCGTTCGCCTGACAGGTCTCGCCTGATGCCGAGAAACATTTTTCCACGTCCTTATGTTCACGTCTTTCGTAGCGTACGACGTCTTCCATCTAGGAAGCATGTTCTTTCTGGAAATGGTGATCTAAGAAAGAGTGGTGAGAAAGACGCTTCCACTGTACGCAGTCTTGGGAGTTAAAGGGAACGTTAAGCTGGATACGGTCGAATACATCTACATCTACATCTACACTCCAGGAAATGGAAAAAAGAACACATTGACACCGGTGTGTCAGACCCACCATACTTGCTCCGGACACTGCGAGAGGGCTGTACAAGCAATGATCACACGCACGGCACAGCGGACACACCAGGAACCGCGGTGTTGGCCGTCGAATGGCGCTAGCTGCGCAGCATTTGTGCACCGCCGCCGTCAGTGTCAGCCAGTTTGCCGTGGCATACGGAGCTCCATCGCAGTCTTTAACACTGGTAGCATGCCGCGACAGCGTGGACGTGAACCGTATGTGCAGTTGACGGACTTTGAGCGAGGGCGTATAGTGGGCATGCGGGAGGCCGGGTGGACGTACCGCCGAATTGCTCAACACGTGGGGCGTGAGGTCTCCACAGTACATCGATGTTGTCGCCAGTGGTCGGCGGAAGGTGCACGTGCCCGTCGACCTGGGACCGGACCGCAGCGACGCACGGATGCACGTCAAGACCGTAGGATCCTACGCAGTGCCGTAGGGGACCGCACCGCCACTTCCCAGCAAATTAGGGACACTGTTGCTCCTGGGGTATCGGCGAGGACCATTCGCAACCGTCTCCATGAAGCTGGGCTACGGTCCCGCACACCGTTAGGCCGTCTTCCGCTCACGCCCCAACATCGTGCAGCCCGCCTCCAGTGGTGTCGCGACAGGCGTGAATGGAGGGACGAATGGAGACGTATCGTCTTCAGCGATGAGAGTCGCTTCTGCCTTGGTGCCAATGATGGTCGTATGCGTGTTTGGCGCCGTGCAGGTGAGCGCCACAATCAGGACTGCATACGACCGAGGCACACAGGGCCAACACCCGGCATCATGGTGTGGGGAGCAATCTCCTACACTGGCCGTACACCACTGGTGATCGTCGAGGGGACACTGAATAGTGCACGGTACATCCAAACCGTCATCGAACCCATCGTTCTACCATTCCTAGACCGGCAAGGGAACTTGCTGTTCCAACAGGACAATGCACGTCCGCACGTATCCCGTGCCACCCAACGTGCTCTAGAAGGTGTAAGTCAACTACCCTGGCCAGCAAGATCTCCGGATCTGTCCCCCATTGAGCATGTTTGGGACTGGATGAAGCGTCGTCTCACGCGGTCTGCACGTCCAGCACGAACGCTGGTCCAACTGAGGCGCCAGGTGGAAATGGCATGGCAAGCCGTTCCACAGGACTACATCTAGCATCTCTACGATCGTCTCCATGGGAGAATAGCAGCCTGCATTGCTGCGAAAGGTGGATATACACTGTACTAGTGCCGACATTGTGCATGCTCTGTTGCCTGTGTCTATGTGCCTGTGGTTCTGTCAGTGTGATCATGTGATGTATCTGACCCCAGGAATGTGTCAATAAAGTTTCCCCTTCCTGGGACAATGAATTCACGGTGTTCTTATTTCAATTTCCAGGAGTGTATATCTACATTTATACCCTGCAAACCACCCAACGGTGTGTGGCGGAGGGCACTTAACGTGCCAGTGTCATTACCTCCCTTTCCTGTTCCAGTCGCGTATAGTTCGCGGGAAGAACGACTGCCGGAAAGCCTCCGTGCGCGCTCGAATCTCTCTAATATTACATTCGTGATCTCCTCGGGAGGTATAAGTAGGGGGAATCAATATATTCGATACCTCATCCACAAACGCACCCGCTCGAAACCTTAACAGCAAGCTACACCGCGATGCAGAGCGCCTCTCTTGCAGAGTCTGCCACTTAAGTTTGCTAAACATCTCCGTAACGCTATCACCCTTACCAAATAACCCTGTGACGAAACGCGCCGCTCTTCTTTGGATCTTCTCTATCTCCTCTGTCAACACGACCTGGTACGGATCCCACACTGATGAGCAATACTCAAGTATAGGTTTTGTAAGCCACCTACTTTGTTGATGGACTACATTTTCTAAGGACTCTCCCAATGAATGTCAACCTGGCACCCGCCTTAACAACAATTAATATTATATGATCATTCCACTTCAAATCGTTCCGTAGGCATACTCCCAGATATTTTACAGAAGTAACTGCTGCCAGTGTTTGTTCCTCTATCATATAATCATACAATAAAGGTGGCAGGGGTAAAATACAGGGAGCGAAAGGCTATTTACAATTCCTACAGAAACCAGATGGCAGTTTAAGAGTCAAGGGACATGAAAGGGAAGCAGTGGTTGGGAAGGGAGTGAGACAGGGTTGTAGCCTCTCCCCGATGTTATTCAATCTGTATATTGAGCAAGCAGTGGAGGAAACAAAAGAAAAATTCGGACTAGGTATTAAAATCCACGTTGAAGAAATGGTAATTCTGTCAGAGACAGCAAAGGACCTGGAAGAGCAGGTGAACGGAATGGACAGTGTCTTGAATGGAGGATGTAAGATGAACATCAACAAAAGCAAAACGAGGGTAATGGAATGTAGTCGAATTAAATCGCATGATGCTGCGGGAATTAGATTAGGAAATGAGACGCTTAAAGTAGTAAATGAGTTTTGCTGATGATGATCGAAGTAGAGAGGATATAAAATGTAGACTGGCAATGGCAAGGAAAGCGTTTCTGAAGAAGAGACATTTGTTAACATCGAGTATCGATTTAAGTGTCTGGAAGTCGTTTCTGAAAGTATTTGTATGGAGTGTGGCCATGTATGGAACTGAAACGTGGACGATAGATAGTTTAGACAAGAAGAGAATAGAAGCTTTCGAAATGTGGTGCTACAGAAGAATGCTGAAGATTAGATGGGTAGATCACATAACTAATGAGGAGGTATTGAATAGAATTGGGGAGAAGAGGAGTTTGTGGCACAACTTGACTAGAAGAAGGGATCGGTTGGTTGCGCATATTCTGAGGCATCAAGGGATCACCAATTTAGTATTGGAGGGCAGCGTGGACGGTAAAAGTGGTAGAGGGAGACCAAGAGAGAAATACACTAAACAGATTCGGAAGGATGTAGGTTGCAGTAGGTACTGGGAGATGAAGAAGCTTGCACAGGATAGAGGAGCATGGAAAGCTGCATCAAACCAGTCTCAGGACTGAAGACCACAACAACAACAAAGGATCCTTCTTTCTATGTATTCGCAGTACATTACATTTGTCTATGTTAAGGATCAGTTGCCACTCCCTGCACCAAGTGCCTATCCGCTGCAGATTTTCCTGCATTTCGCAGCAATTTTCTAATGCTGTAGACTACATCATCATCCGCGAAAAGCCGCATGGAATTGCGACACTACCTACTAGGTCATTTATATACAGGGTGTTACAAAAAGGTACGGCCAAACATTCAGGAACCATTCCTCACACACAAAGAAAGAAAATATGTTATGTGGACATGTGTCCGGAAACGCTTACTTTCCATGTTAGTGCTCATTTTATTACTTCTCTTCAAATCACATTAATCATGGAATGGAAACACACAAGCAACAGAACGTACCATCGTGACTTCAAACACTTTGTTACAGGAAATGTTCAAAATGTCCTCCGTTAGCGAGTATACATGCATCCACCCTCCGTCGCATGGAATCCCTGATGCGCTGATGCAGCCCTGGAGAATGGCGTATTGTATCACAGCCGTCCACAATACGAGCACGAAGAGTCTCTACATTTGGTACCGGGGTTGCGTAGACAAGAGCTTTCAAATGCCCCCATAAATGAAAGTCAAGAGGGTTGAGGTCAGGAGAGCGTGGAGGCCATGGAATTGGTCCGCCTCTACCAATCCATCGGTCACCGAATCTGTTGTTGAGAAGCGTACGAACACTTAGACTGAAATGTGCAGGGGCTCCATCGTGCATGAACCACATGTTGTGTCGTACTTGTAAATGCACATGTTCTAGCAGCACAGGTAGAGTATCCCGTATGAAATCATGATAACGTGTTCCATTGAGCGTAGGTGGAAGAACAGGGGCCCAATCAAGACATCACCAACAATGCCTGCCCAAACGTTCACAGAAAATGTGTGTTGATGACGTGATTGCACAATTGCGTGCGGATTCTCGTCAGCCCACACATGTTGATTGTGAAAATTTACAATTTGATCATCAGAATCGAGGAAGTAAAGTACATACTGACGAAACTAAAATGAGCTCTAACATGGAAGTTAAGCGTTTCCGGACACATGTCCAAATAACATCTTTTCTTTATTTGTGTGTGAGGAATGGTTGCTGAACGTTTGGCCGTACCTTTTTGTAACACCCTGTATATTGTGAAAAGCAATGGTGCCATAACACTCCCCTGTGGCACACCAGAGGTTACTTTAATGTCTGTCCATTGAGGACGACATGCTGTGTTCTGCGATGGTGAGAGTGGTGACGAGTGAGGGCGCAGTGCGCGATGCTGTATCGACCAGGGTGAAGAGAGGGAAGGCAGCTGACGCGGGCCGTCCTACTGCGACTGGACTGCGGCGCGGCCGGTCGGCCACTGTGCAGCCCCGAAATCGACCCCGCGGCGAGCCGGCCGGTCGATATCGAACGGCGGCTGCCGCTGCAGCCGCAGGCGCCGGAGGCTGCGGAGCTGGCCGCCGCGGGCAGTCGCCGGGCCCGCCTTCTCGTCTCTGTGCGCGCCTCGAGCCGTGCTGCGCAGACTCCACTCCGTCCTCGTGACGCTCGCTTGGGTCAAGTCCGCTGCAGCTTGAATGATAATTTCAGGTCACGGTTCTGTTATTGCAGAACACTCTAAAGTAAAAAAATATTACATCTGTCTGCGTTTGTGTACCCGTCGAATTCGATATTGTGGACACCGTACACATAATATCGTGTCGAACCTTCTGTGGCCTGTCCTACTGCAGCAGCTCGACGTGGCGTGGACTCGGCAAGTCGCTGGAAGTCCTCTGCAGAAATAGTGAGCCATGTCAGGCGATCTGGGTGGCTAAAAATTCGCTCGTGTCGTCAAGAATGTTCTCCAAATCAACTGAAAAGAATTGTGTCCCGCTGAAATGACATCGTTAATAGAGAACATACCCACGAATGGCTAGAAACGGTGTCTAAGTAGCCGAAAATGACCATTTCCAGTCAGTGATCAGTTCAGTTGGAGCAGAGGACCCAGTCCATTCCATGCAAACACAGCCCACATCGTTATACTACCCATACCACCAGCTAGCACAGTACCTCGTTGACGACTTGGGTTCAAGGCTCCGTGGAGTTTACGCATCACTCGATCCCTATCAGCAGCTCTTACCATCTGAAATTGGGACTCATCTGACCAGGCCACGGTTTTCCAGTCGTCTACGGTCGGACCGATATGGCCACGAGCCCAGGAGAGGCGCTGCAGGCGATGTCATGCTGTTAGCAAAGGCACTCGCTTCGGTCGTCCGTTGTCACAGCCCGTTAATACCAAATTTCCCCGTACTGTCCTAACGCATATGTTCGTCGTACGTCCCACATTGATTTCTGCGGTTATTCCGCGCAGTGTTGCTTCTTTCTTAGCAATGAAGACTCTACGCTGCTGCCCACGGTCGTTACGTGAAAGCTGTCGTCCTCTGAGTTGCCCCTGGTGAGAGGTAATGCCTGAAAATTTGGTATTCTCGCCACACTCTTCACACTGTGGTTCTCAGGATACTGAATTCCCTAACGATTTCCGAAATCGAATGTCCCATGCGTGTAGCTCTAACAAGCATCCTGCGTTCAGAGTCTGTTAATTCCCGTCATGCAGTCATAATCACGTAGGAAACCTCTTAAGATGAATCAACCAAGTACCAATGAGAGCTCCGTTTATGCACTGCCCTTTTATACCTTGTATACGTGGTACTGCCGCCATCTTTAAATGTCAGTATCCCTGTCCCATGATTTTTGTCACCATAGTGTGGTTGATAATTAGGGAAAGGGTCGTCCGTCCAAACTAGAAACTGTTGAAACGTTTTGACATTGGTCGCTTTTGGGCTTTAAATGTTTATATGGTGAACATTAATAAAACCGAAAAACTGCATGGACGGGTTCCTAACTGTAAATAGAGGAAATAAAGTCATACGAAGATGCATCCGGGAATGCATCGTTGCCACCGTAGATGGCGCTGACGAATGAAAGTTATGAAAGTTCCCCTGACTGCTACTGATAATCCTTGCACTTGTTGTATGTGATAACGGCAGTAGCGATTGTCATGCAAGACCTTTTTTCCTCCATTTCCAGGCGGGAATTTGAACCGTCGTCCTCCCAAATGAGAGTCGAATCTGCTAACCACTGTGCCACACCACTCGGTATGCCATCTAGGATGGAGGCAGTGTCTTCGTAGTGTGTTCCTCAAGTCGGGAGTAGGTGACCATTTTTCATCAGCTTGGTAAGTTTTTGCTATGTGGGAAACTGATCCGAAAGTGTCTTCCCATTCACAGTAGACTTGGCCACTGTTTCTTTGTTTCGATACAGTGTATCGATACGTGGAACTGTTTCAGTGTTTCGGAACAGCTATGGTTCACTGTTTCGAAACAGTGGTGTTTCATTCCGCCCCTGTCTCGGATAACCGAACCAGATGCGATCTCGAGCCAGACAGAAACTGTATCGTTGTTTCAAAATAACGCTGTTTCAGTCCGTCTGTGCTTGGAACGGACTAACTGTATCGAAACAGTGATGTTTCATTCCGCTCTGTGTCGGACGAGATTCGGGCTCGGCTCAGGTACTGAAACACATTTAACATACCACTTCATGAAACACTTTCAAGACTGTCGAAATCTTTTTGGCAAGCAATAGCATGAAACTTAAGGTTTCCGAAAATACTGCTTCGTTTCTAGCTGACTGCCCTATTCCGAAATGGCGTAACATCTGCTTTATAAACATTAACCAAACAATAAAATAACGCACACTATTCACATTCAAAATAATAAATGTGTGAAAATCATTCATTTAAATTAGACATTTTTTAAAACATACGCTTCTCTGTTCATGTACAGTAATCATATTAAGAAACGCAAATAAGCCTACAACATTTTGAATTAAAAAAAAGGCTTAGAGTGACAGTTATTAGACACATACATAAAATTGATGTAGGTATGATTGCACGCAATCTTTTTGACGTGTCACTGATAGTATAATGGTGAACGGGAAGGTCTAGGAACCATGGTGAAGTTATAGTAATGGTACGAAACATCTTGAAAGACAAAAATTTTTTCTGTTATATTTTGTTATTTATTCGAATTACTTGGTGTTATTTGTGAGTCTATTATCCACAAAGATTCCCTTTTGTGTGCATGGAAATTATCAGGATGGGTATCTTACCCATACTAATGGAATGTGGGAATCCCAGTGGCGTATCCGTTGTTTCTGCAGTTTTCTCCCACCTCCAGATCCACTCGTGGTGGTTCTTCTGTCTTCAGCTATGGCGTTAAGAAGCACGGTGTGGGATTATTTTATGAAGCATGGTGTGGGATTATTTTATGAAGACGAATCCTGAGGAAATTAAGTGTAACTTGTGCTCGGCAGTGTTGTCGTTTAAAAGTAGTTCAACCTCTTGCTTAAACAGGCATTTGCGACATAAGCATCCAACAGTTAATTTAAGTGAAACTCGTTCGAAACCAGTTTTTATGAATCTGGGCAGTGACGAAGTCAGTTCAACGACTACAGCAACTGTTCAGGAATCTGCTGGTTCAGTTCTGGGTGGATGTGGTAGACAAACAAAGATTACTGGATTTGCACCAAGATCAGTGCCTTCATCCAAGTGAACCATAATAGACAAACAGATTTTATGACTTGTTGTTAAAGAATATCTTCCGTTTAATGTAGTTGAGAGTGTAGAGATTAGAAAAATGACTTATTTATTAAATGAAAACTGTGTACATCCCTGTAGAAAAACCGTCACCAAAAGCTTAATCTCTCAAGTGTTCGACAACACACTAATATGAGAAAGATCTGCAGTGTAAGCTGCATCCTCCATCTGCATTACGACTGCTTGATAGACATCTGTGAAAAATGAGAATTATATTGCAATGACTGCTCACTTCATTGATGAAAACTTCAATCTGAAGTCATATTTGTTATCTAGTTTTAAATTCCATAACAAGCATACAGCTGAAAACATTTTCATTGAATTACAAAATGTGACTCCAACTGAGGGTATTACCAATAGAATTATAGCTTGTACTACAGATAATACACCTAATATGGTGAAGGCAGTGATGATGCAAATGGTGGCATATACCTTGCTTTGCACATACACTGAATTTAATTTGGAAAGTAAGCCTTGAACCAATTACACAGACAAGGACAAAAGTGAAGTCAATAGTGAAATTTTTCAAAAGAAGTCCTCAAGTATTTGAGAAATTACACAATATTCAGAAGCAAATGGGCTTCCGTATTTTAACGCCAAAACAAGATTTCCCTACAAGATGGAATTCCATGTATCATATAGCCTTTGCACCACACCATCCTCAGTTTGGATTCACAGACAAAACTGTCCAATGAAGACTGATCAGTTATTGAAAAATCTTGTGAAATGCAATCTCCCTTTAAGCAAGTCACAACAGAAATTAGCAACAAAAGAAATGCAACATTGTCAAAAGTTGTCTTATTAAGCATAGGTTTACAAAGTAAATGTCAGACTGAAAAACTCAGATTACAGCAATGAAGCCATTAATATAGTAACTGCTAAACTTGATAATGGAATCTGTACCCTCCTCGTTCAAAAGTTTGCAGATAAAGCAATTGCTTGCGGAGCAACATTACTGGATCCTCGCTTCACGGAGCATGGGTTCATAAAAACTGGGCATCGATTAAAAGAAACAAAAGATGCCATAATTAACAAGTGCTGTTTAATACGACAGAAACCCACAAGGTGTTCTACAGACAATCCACCGCCGGCAAAACCATTTAAGGTGAGGTCATTCAACTCTAGCACTGGCAACATTTGGCAAGATTTTGACCAAGCTGTAGGAGAGTTGATCCAAAGTGTAGACAATCCACGTGCTGCAAGTATAGCTTGATAAATATATGAAGATGTCAGATCACATTATCCATTGCTGTCGTGGAAAAAACACCATGTGTTGTTTCCTCCGCTGTTTGAAATAATGAAACGATGTCTTTGTATTATGGCCACCTCTGTTCTATGTGAGCGCATATTTTAAAAGCAAGAGCAAACAATAAAAGACAGACGATCCCCTCCTTCAAGTGGAAAAGTATCAAAAATTATATTTCTGAACTAAAACTGAGAATAGGTACAGTAGATCTACTCAGAAATTAAACAGTAAAATTTCAATTGATATTGTTTTTCTCTGGAGAATGTGCACTGAATTTGTATCCGACTGTATTTTGTTTAGTCCACTAAATCCTGCATGTAGCTACCTTACAGGAACATACTTCTGAAATTTGTTGCACACAGGAGACACGTTTTTGTTCACCAGTACGTTTATTTGTGTGTTTGAGAACAATCATCTGATTTATGTATGTACATGTTTGTGTGTTTATTTTTATAAATACACTATGTTTGGTTATTACGCAATATAGGCGTCTTAATACTTGTGTATCATAAATAATTCTCAGGCAGTTCAACAATGGTACTTTGATACTTTTGTTTTTGTCCTTCGTATACTGTGATAAAAATTGCATTCCAACAGCAACTTAACTTCATCTCTGATTTCCTGACGAAGTTTACAATAAAATGAAAATATATCTGCTTGCTGTGAGTACTTGAGTGATCTCCATATGACTGTACATCAGACAAACTTCTTTAGCAAGAATTGTAAGTGGTGTAGCGCCAGATCTGCCATGATGTAGGTATCACAAGGGCATTGCACTGTATGAATTGTTTTAAATTTTAATCTGGATTTTATACTACAAGGCAACATACCGATCTCTGCATTTCAGTTGCCTTGAAATATTTTAACATGTTCTCCAGTTCTATAAAGTGTACATATTAAGAGCTGTATTCAGCTGACTTGTGAATGTTTGATGAAAAACTGCCATACTTTACCATTGCGTTATATGCTCCAGTCTGTTATGATAATTTTTTTATCTGCATGCATCAGTCACTTTGCAGGCCTGCTCTATGAGACAAAAAACGGAAAATTTGACTAAGAAAAGTGTGAGTGGCACACTCATGAATGTTAATTCAGTGCCTCCCTTCCCAGAACGCTATCTCAATAAATTACATCTCATGATATGCCTTTTCAAGAGCACATACGGATTTTCACTCATGCAACCTATCAAAATTAAGAGCTAGAATACAGGAAACGAGTTTGGCAAAATCTATTATGTCAAACATACAAACTCTGTCCTCAGCCAATTGAAAAGTATGGAAGTCACACGACACGAAAGCAGTGCACTTGCTGCAGGAAATACGAAACTGCCAAGACACCTAAGTGAAAGTTTCATACTTTCTGCGATATGATTAGCGCTCTCGCACCTCATATGTGTTTATATGGACATACTTACACAGTAGCCATTCAAGATGATAAAATGTGTAGGTCTATTCGATTACAAAACACAAACTGTTTCACTGTTTCGAAACAGCGTATCGAAACATTACATTGCACTGTTTCAGTTGCTTCGAAACAGTTACGTGTTTCAGTTTGCCAATCTCTAATTCACAGGTGTGGATTTTGGATTGAAAAAAAAAAAAAAGGTTCAGTCGCGCGGTTCCGGACTGAAGCGCCTAGAACCGCTCGGCCACCTCGGCCGGCGTTTGTGATCGCGTCATTTGCGGTTTTCTGGGCGGCTGTTGCCCTTCAGTGAGTGGGCACGCGCTCACCAGGCGTGGAGAAGGTGTGGAGCCAAGTAGCTCTGCTAGACTGACAGTGGTGTACAGGTAACGAAATGTATTCAACGCCAATAATTGCACACACGGAAAAAAAATCCCAATCCCAAAAGTAATTAATGCACAGTAATGAAAGTTCGGAATCTTTCCTTGAAGTAATCGATTTGTAACAGTTCGTTGTGTCACTGTAGTGCCAACTGCTGCTGCAGATGCAGTAAAATGCGCCAGAGCCATACGCCAATGGTCTTCCCTCTCGGTAGTACCAGGTGACGTCTAGAGCCGGTCTTCTTGCGACCGTACATTCTCACGACCACGGCTGCCAGCAGTGATGTACAGTGGCTATATTCTTGCCAACTACTTCTGCAACATCCCAGAAAAAAATCTAGCTTCTCGTAGCTCTATTACACGATCTCGTTCAAACTTATTGAGGTGTTAATAATGGCCTTTTTGTCGCCTTAAGGGCATTCTTGACCAACATCATCTCACCACCTCCAATATCAAATATAACTAACGGCCACGACCGTCACAGCGTGTATTTAAAGTAAAACTGATTTGCTTCCTCATAGTGGTGTTTAACAGGTACTTTTTACTATCGCGCTTCCGTTCCATGTAGTAGTTCTATATTTTTCTCACACTTTTCAGAAGGAATCCTAGACACGAGCATATTTGGTATTCAGTATAGGTTATAATCGATGTGTGGCTCTACGGGAATCACCTGGAGTACCATTAAGAAAAACATAAGATTACATCTTAGTATACATTATTAACAAACTTCTTGGGAAGTGAAATATATGTTCCACACTGAGGTTCAAAACCCGACATTCGCATGAGTGTACAATATTTCTAGCAACAGCTATTCAGGACGATTTATTTCTCTCTCACAATTTCAGCCGTTTAGTGTCTCTCTCCTACTTGTCGAACGAAATGTGTAACATCCCCTTTGAAAAAAATATAAATGACTGTACAGGTAGACCTCTTACACTATTTGATTTTCAAACAGCTGAGCAAAACTCAACGTACTCAGGCATTTCTCTCTTTGCTTATTCTGATCATCCCTAAACTGACACACAATATTTTTAGCGCAACGCAATCTGACTTTCAATAATCCCTACAAAAGAATGGCCCTGAATAACAATAACCTATTCCTTTCATGATTCACTTACCTCACAAAAATCTTCGTTACTCGAACTACTGCAATACAGCGAGCACCAATACTGCCAGCTAAATAAAAGATTCTAACTGCTGAAGGCACTAACTACTGATAGGCATGGTTAGCAAATGAAAGAGTTTGACACTGAACAATGTATTTCCCTTAATAGTGTTCAAAAGTCATTATATATATATCAGTTCATGATATTCAGTATTACAAATATCCTTTTTCTGACGAACACACGTCCATATCGTCGACTCTCAAAATTCTGCACAGGACAAGAATTCTATAAGAAATCATTCGTAATGTCTCTAAACACTATGGAATCCACACTACTGAACCTACATCGCTGGACACGGATTCGAACCTTGCTTCTTCGGAATGCGAAGTCATTACCTTAACAAATGCTCCCCTTCCATTTGTAAGTGGGCTGTTTAGGTTTTTATGTTGGTAACGCCACGTAGCGCTCTGTATGAAAATCACTGACTGTACTGTGTGCAGTCTGTGGCTGGTTGGCATTGTTGGAATATTCACTATTCTAGTGTTAGGCAGTTGGATATAAACAGAGCGTAGCGTTGCGCAGTTAAATAACCTTATGAACATTTTTCTGAAATCTTGATATTAAATCCAAGCCTTAACACTGATTTTTAAGGAGTTCTAGAACGTGTCGTTTGACAATACATTACAGATTGAAGCCTTAGAAACCTACAGAAAAGATTAACAGGCAATTAACATCTGACATCCACTGGCAAGTAAAACAAATCACATGTAGTTAAGTAAAACAAGCAAATCCAAGTAAAGAGGCTGATGATAACGTTACATAAAATACAAACATCGAAAAAAGTTTTGTATCACCTCAGTTCCGAGAGTTCCGGAACCTGTATAGAAAATTGGACTAGAGATCAAGATAAACATCATTTCTGCCATTTTTATTGTACATGAAAACCACACATTGCATGTTATACCACTATACAGCGAGACCTTCAGATGTGGTGGTCCAGACTGCTGTACACACAGGTACCTCTAACAGCCAGTATCACGTCCTCTGGCACTGATGCATGCCTGTATTCGTCGTGGCACACTGTCCACAAGTTCATCAAGGCACTGTTGGTCCAGATTGTCCCACTCCTCAACGGCGATTCGGCGTAGATCCCTCAGAGTGGTTGGTCGGTCATGTCGTCCATAAACAGCCCTTTTCAATCTATCCCAGGCATGTTCGATAGGCTTCATGTCTGGAGAACATGCTGGCCACTCTAGTCGAGCGATGTCGTTATCCCGAAGGAAGTCATTCACAAGATGTGCACGATGGGGGCGCGAATTGTCGTCCATAAAGACGAATGGCTCGCCAATATGCTGCCGATATGGTTGCACTGTCAGTCGGAGGATGGCATTCACTGATCGTACAGCCGCTATGGCGCATTCCACGACCACCAGCGGCGTACGTCGGCCCCAAATAATGCCACCCCAAAACAGCAGGGACCTCCACCTTGCTGCACTCGCTGGACGGTGTCCTAAGGCGTTCATCCTGACCGGGTCGCCTCCAAACACGTCTCCGACGATTCTCTAGTGAAGGCATATGAGACACTCATCGCTGAAGAGAACGTGATGCCAATCCTGAGCAGTCAATTCGGCATGTTGTTGGCCCCATCTGTATCGCGCTACATGGTGTAGTGGTTGCAAAGATGGACCTCGCCATGGACGTCGGGTGTGAAGTTGCGCATCATGCAACCTATTGCACACAGTTTGAGTCGCAACACGACGTCCTGTGGCTGCACGAAAAGCATTATTCAACGTGGTGGCGTTGCTGTCAGGGTTCCTCTGAGCCATAATCCGTAGGCAGCGGTCATCCACTGCAGTAGTAGCGCTTGGGCAGCCTGAGCGAGGCATGTCATCGACAATTCCTGTCTATCTGTATCTCCTCCATGTCCAAACAACATCACTTTGGTTCACTCTGAGTCGCCTGGACAGTTCCCTTGCTGAGAGCCCTTCATGGCACAAAGTAACAATGCGGGCGCGATCGAACCGCGGTATTGACCGTTTAGGCATGTTTGAACTACTGACAACACTAGCTGTTTACCTCCTTCCTGGTAGAATGACTAGAACTGGTCGGCTATCGGACCCCCTCCATCTAAAAGGCGCTGCTCATGCATGGTTGTTTACATGTTTGGGCGGGTTTAGTGACAACTCTGAACAGTCAAAGGGACTGTGTCTGTGGTACAATATCCACAGTCAACGTCTATCTTGAGGAGTTCTGGGAACCGGGCTGATGCAAAAAAATTTTTGGTGCGTGTATAATCAGTTGGTCGTGCAAACAAGGTGCCTGTGTAGGGCCAAAAGAACTTCTTCATTTTGTTTATTAACAATATTCACCCTAGTTGACGAGCTGAGTTTGTATGCTCTCGCTTTAGTGTGGTTAACAGAGAGAGTGGGTTAATCATTTCTTTTACTCAAGACCCTTTCGGCGGAAATCATAATGTACACCAGATGTTTACTCAGTAACATATAATTACTAGTTATCGAGTTTAGATAAAAGTAAAACCTCAAAAAACGCTGGATAAAATGTGGAAAAAGCGAGTCGTGCAATAAAATCACGTTATGTGCTGCTTAATTTACATAACACCAGTTAGCACGGTCAAACCCAGGCAAGTGGCTTCCACGCAATAAAATTACTAATGAAATGACTCGAATGGGATCATCTCAGACTCTCATAAAAACTGCTTTACAGGCGATAACGAGGATGGAAAGTAAGGGAATAGCCTTTTCATGCATGAAGTATAAGGTTTGGAACTGTAACTGAATGCTCATCATAATTCCCACAAAGTAGGAACATAAGTCACAACCGACCGGTCAATGGCTACAAGCGGCTGTGCTTGTCCACCAGTCGCCTTTGTGTTTAATCCTTTGGAACTGACCGACAGGAAACCAACCAACACCACAGTGGGCATAGACTTCTTAGGAATAGTCCAGATCTAAGTAAAAGTGGCGCCCAGCAACACACCGAAATAACTTATGCATCGGAAAATCTCCACTGAACCGGCCGACACAAGACATCACGTAACCCGCCAACTAACTGACATTCCAAATGCAGCAGCGAGCGAGGGATCTTACCGGCAACGACGTCACGGCGCTAGATACCCGATCACTGAAAGGGAACAACTGTCCCCGCGGTAGCACTTAAATGGACCTCATGGTCACTATACTTCCCTCTGGTGGCGGAAAAATCACTGTGACTCTACTACCGCCAATGATGCTATCAATCAGAGGGGCTAGAGGCATCAGTCGATACTGAATCGCGCCACGATGTACCCGCACGGCACAGCTAGACAGTAACCTTTTCGCCTCTTCCTACTTCTTCTCCAAAGAAGCTCTCCTATTTGTCGTCTTGTTTCAGCACTCAAGGAAGATAATATATGGTGGGAACTGGTCGAGTTGTAGTCTAAGGTTGGTTCCTGGAGTAAAACTTCCGTTCAGTTATGAAAATTGCTGACCGCCTAAAGTCAAACAGAGGCAGTAACAGACCTTAGTTATGATGCGGATCGTGATTGGCCCCTTTACAGCTCGTGCGGTCAGAGCTTTGCCAGCGAAAGGTGAGAGTCCGGATTCAGATTCAGATACGAGGCCTCCGATTTTTTTTCTAATTAACTACTCACCCGAAATCGATGAAACTGGCGTTACTTCTCGACGTAATCGCCCTGCAGACGTACACATTTTTCACAACGCTGACACCATGATTCCATGGCAGCGGCGAAGGCTTCTTTAGGAGTCTGTTTTGACCACCGGAAAATCGCTGAGGCAATAGCAGCACGGCTGGTGAATGTGCGGCCACGGAGAGTGTCTTTCATGTTGGAAAAAGCCAAAAGTCACTAGGAGCCAGGTCAGGTGAGTAGGGAGCATGAGGAATCACTTCAAAGTTGTTATCACGAAGAAACTGTTGCGTAACGTTAGCTCGATGTGCGGGTGCGTTGTCTTGGTGAAACAGCACACACGCAGCCCTTCCCGGACGTTTTTGTTGCAGTGCTGGAAGGAATTTGTTCTTCAAAACATTTTCGAAGGATGCACCTGTTACCGTAGTGCCCTTTGGAACGCAATGGGTAAGGATTACGCCCTCACTGTCCCAGAACATGGACACCATCATTTTTTCAGCACTGGCGGTTACCCGAAATTTTTTTGGAGGCGATGAATCTGTGTGCTTCCATTGAGCTGACTGACGCTTTGTTTCTGGATTGAAAAATGGCATCTACGTCTCATCCATTGTCACAACCGACGAAAAGAAAGTCCCATTCATGCTGTCGTTGCGCGTCGTCATTGCTCGGCAACATGCCACACGGGCAGCCATGTAGTCGTCCGTCAGCATTCGTGGCACGCACCTGGATGACACTTTTCGCATTTTCAGGTCGTTATGCAGGATTGTGTGCACAGAACCCACAGAAATGCCAACTCTGGAGGCGATCTGTTCAACAGTCATTCGGCAATCCCCCAAAACAATTCTCTCCACTTTCTCTATCATGTCGTCAGATCGGCTTGTGCGAGCCCGAGGTTGTTCCGGTTTGTTGTCACATGATGTTCTGCCTTCATTAAACTCTCGCACCCACGAACGCACTTTCGACACATCCATAACTCCATCACCACATGTCTCCTTCAACTGTCAATGAATTTCAATTGGTTTCACACCACGCAAATTCAGAAAACGAATGATTGCACGCTGTACAAGTAAGGAAAACGTCGCTGGCGGTAAAATTCCATCTGCCGTACGGTGCTGCCATCTCTGGGACGTATTGACAATGAACGCGGTCTCATTTTAAAACAATGCGCATGTTTCTATCTCTTTCCAGTCCGGAGAAAAAAAATCGGAGGCCTTAGAACTTAAATGCACCTCGTATGTCTCAAGACTTTAACCTGTCCGAAAGTTTCAAGGCCGCGCGGGGTAGCACGGCGGTCCGAGGCATCTTGCCACGGTTCGCGCTGCTCGCCCCGTCGGAGGTTCGTGTCCTCTCTTGGGCATGGGTGTGTGTTGTCTTTAGCGTAAGTTAGTTTAAGTTAGATTAAGTAGTGTGTGAGCCTACGGACCGATGACCTCAGCAGTTTGGCCCCATAGAACTTATCCCAAGTTTCCAGTTTCAAGAAAAACATTCAGTAAGAATGAGCCGTATTGCTTAACGTTAGATAAAGCTATGACTGTACCCTGAAGCAAATGGTCATTATCACAGATAATGAACATCCACCTCGTCTCGACGGAGCAAAAGACAGCTCTCGTCTAGCATGGCCACGGCGGTCACAATGACTTTGCTGTTCTGATTTAAAATAATCGGTTTCGTTGTTTTGACCACTGAATCCTGTTTTGCTTGGGAGAGTGTTCTGGTCAACCAAACTACTAACTCAATGCGTCTGCAAGTTGTTAACTGAACGAGCAACAATTTTTCCAGGGAGACAGTACGCCGAATAACATTCATGTCACCTCCTTCTACTATCAATTCCGTACTAAATAAGACAAGGAATTTACATAAGGGTATGCGTCACGTACTGAGCAGCGTTAGTAAGCGTGCTGTTGGTGAGAAATAGCGATGGGCTTATCACTAACGTTGTGGCAGATAATGGACGTTCTGTCACCTTCCGTCCACCGTCATTACTCGTAATCGACGGCTCAGAAGATGCCACTGACTTTAATTTTCATGTACCATTACAAACGGGCGCAAGTGCTTACGTTTGCTAACGAAATTTCGTTGTTAAAACGCAAGCGCTGCAAAACCAGTGAAAATCATTTTCGTTTTAAGTTCGTGCTCAAGTAAATTCGATGGGAATTGGTTTCTTAAGAAAGTGCTAAACGAGGAACGGTATGTTCACTTTCTCTTGGACTTTTCAGCAAATTCAGAAACTCAGCAAATACTGTACTTCGACTGAACCTCGTTTTCGAGGAATTAAGTTTGTTTCCAGCATGTTCTCATACTTTCCTTTGGGTTATTATCAGAGATACTACCATGAGTTGCGAATTTGGATTACTTTAGGTCGGAGTTATTCTCTATAATACGTTGCGTACAATCCTTTCTATTTCTAACAATAACAAGAGGTTTTTGAAAGTTTTATTTTCATTTTTCTGAGAAGAAGAATTTGTACTGATTTAGAGAATGTATTGACAACCACGTATTATAACTTATTTGAAACACAACATTTTTATATAAAAACAGTTTAAGATAAAAACATTAACATAACCTTATTGCTTTGAGACTTCGTACAGATCTTACCAACTTTCCATACAAAATAAGCAAAATAAAGCAGCTGTCGCGACATGAAACGCAATTTTCTGTACATTCTGTTTTCAATGCCCTTCTCTTACCCTTCCATATTTTCTTGTTTCAATAGCCCAATTCTATTTTTTTTAACAGTGTAATGGAACCATGATACCTATTCTAAAGCTGACTGTTCTTTTCTAACGAACGATGCACGCGTTTGTCCGCTAAAGATACGTCCAAAAAACTCGTCGAATTGAACCGATTTACTGACTTCTTCTTACGCCGTTATCATCCTTGCTGTGTTTCAGTTGTGATGCAAGATGGTGAGGCTTTGTCGCTGCTGTGCGTCATCTGGCGAATTCTAGTTGTAGTAAAATGTTTACCGCAAATTATGAGGTTCATTCAAATTAAACCTGGTCAGTGCTTCTATCTCTGCCTTATACGTAATGTGGCACCATGTAACTGTGGGTGTGGTGGCGCCTTCTATTGGTAGAGAGACTGACACGTGCGCACCGTTTGATGTTGCATAGCGCCAGTGTGTTTTCACACCGAAGAGAAGACGGTCACACAAGCTATCGTCCACTACCTGGATCCGACAGCAACCAACTAGCTTCTTCAAGGATGGAATCGACCGGCTAGTGTAGCAATGGGATAAATGTGCCACCAGTTTTGCCGACTATTCTTGAGTATGTGTAATGTGTATAACTACATTTTTGAGTTAATTCAATCGTTACCATTACTGTACACTAGTGACAGGATTTCATATGAATGCCGCTTATAATTGATGGAACACCAAGTTCTGAATATTTCTTACCTTGGGATCTATTTCAGCTGCACCGGAGTAGATGTGAACTGAAGGGCGTCATTAAATTTGTAGCCGGCCGGTGTGGCCGTGCGGTTAAAGGCGCTTCAGTCTGGAACCGCGTGACCGCTACGGTCGCAGGTTCGAATCCTGCCTCGGGCATGGATGTGTGTGATGTCCTTAGGTTAGTTAGGTTTAATTAGTTTTATGTTCTAGGCGACTGATGACCTCAGAAGTTCAGTCGCATAGTGCTCAGAGCCATTTGAACCATTAAATTTGTACTTCATTTCTGCAGAAAAGGTAACTATTTAATGCCCGTTGAGGTTGTGGTAAGCAGATGCAGAGCAGCTGGACAAGAATGGCGAAGGAAATCGACTGTGGCTGCATGGCAATAACTATCCTAGCATTCGCCGAACGAGAAACGCAGATGGTAAGACCTTGTGGATGATGCCGTGTTGTGATCCCTGACCGGCCATTCTGATTTGAATGCTCAGTGTTTTCGAGACAGCATTTCAAATGAATACCGTGACGGCTCCCTGAACCAGGCCATTTCTTTCCCGTTCTACCCAGACTGAGTTAGTGTTCCCCTGTAAGTAGGCTGTTTAGGTTTTTATGTTAGTAACGCCTCTGTATGAAAATCACTGACTGTGCTGTGTGCAGTCTGTCGCTGGTTGGACTCATTGTTGGAATATTCGCTTGTGTAGTGTTGGGCAGCTGGATGTGAACAGCGCGTAGCGTTGCGCAGTTGGAGGTGAGCCGCCAGCTGTGGTGGATGTGGGGAGAGAGATGACAAGAGTTTTGAGAGCGGACGATCTGGACGTGTGTACGTCAGAAAAAGGAAATTTGTAATACTGAATATCATGAACTGATATATATATATATATATATATATATATATATATATATATATATATATATAATGACTATTGAACACTATTAAGGTAAATACATTGTTTGCTCTCTATCAAAATCTTTCTTTTGCTAACTATGCCTATCAGTAGTTAGTGCCTTCAGTAGTTAGAATCTTTTATGTAGTATTGACGCTCGCTGTATTGCAGTAATTCGAGTAACGAAGATTTTTGTGAGGTAAGTGATTCATGAAAGGTATAGGTTATTGTTAGTCAGGGCTATTCTTTTGTAGGGATTATTGAAAGATTGCGTTGTGCTAAAAAAAAAAAAAATACTGTGTGTCAATTTAGTGATGATCAGAATAAGCAAAGAGAGAAATGTCTGAGTACGTTCAGTTTTGCTCAGCTGTTTGAAAATCAAATAACGTAAGAGGTTTATCAGCACAGTGATTTATAATTTTCCAAAGGGGGCGTTACACCACCTCCAATCGTCTAATTATTGACGGTGCGTTGCATCCCGAAATTAGCCTCATGTGATTAACGGAAACCACGGAAAACAAACATAGGTAGCCGAGTACCATTTCATTGTTTTGCTCGATTGAACTTTGTGGTAATTTAGTAAATAGGTTACCTCTCCCTTTAAAAGAGATAAAAGTGACTTGGCCCTTCGCTAACGACCCTGTTACTACTTTTCCGTTTGTGTTGGCAGTCTTCCTGCTCTTCTTGGGTGCCGTCGTGAAGGGCACTTGCCCATCTAGATCCTGGCACTCATTTCTGTGCTCGAATACTTACTCCGCTACCATAATTTCTTTTTATTTTAACACAGGAGGAAGAGCTGTTGAGATCTGTGGTATTGGGGAACGTGTAGCATCTATTCTGTACGTAATATATAAATGGAGAGTATATTCTGCAATTTGATGGAAGAGTGTGCAATATCAGCAAATTGGTTTATCACTCCACTGAGAGCATATTTTATTACTAGCCACTTGGTCATTGGCGTGAAACAATCTATCACTTGTATTATACTATTTATTTCAATGACTGCCACTTAAGGAAAATCTAAACAGAAACAAATGATCCAAGCCCACATTACTCAAAAGAAACTTCTGCAAAACGATATATAAGTAAAAATAAAGCTGTCCGCTATGAAGAAGTTGGTTTGAACAGCACGTTACTTCACTGGCCGTGGTCCTGTTTGAAGGTACGGTGCCTTCCATTGATCTTTCAATCGACTTATACAGTTTGTTGTAGAGAGACCTAACGTTAATCGTGGATTCCGAGCCACAGAGCAACTTGGCCTGTTTCAGATTAACAAATCATTGCCAAAGGTGAGACAAGTAGTAAGTTCCAGGGATCGAACCCTGAATATTTGGATTAGCAGTGTAGTAGTTAACTACTTTCTTAACATTAATAATTTAGAAAAAAAAGGTATATTTTATTAATAATCACTTGACCGTTATCACTTGACCATTACGTTTGAAATATTTACCACATATATTCTACTATTTATTTCAATGACTGCCAAGACTGGCCTCGGCAGCCAGAGACAGTGGTAATGTGAGTGTGAGCTGTGTTTGTAGTCTGATTCGGAAGAAGACCTTATGGCCGAAAGCTTATTTGTTCAGAAGCCTTTTTTGTTGTGTCTGTCTGCGAAGCAACATCTCCATTATATGGCGGTTAGCAATCTATTCTTTTCGTTATATTCTTAGTTTTAACTGCGACAGTCAGAAATTTAAACCATTTTTCCCGTATATATTCCTTAAATATAATTTTAAGCAAAAGTTGTATACCCACCTGAGCCGTGGCGGCTTGTCGAAATGTGTCGATACCGATATGCTCTTATCTTTGGCTCTAAGAAGTTGCACAGTGAGTGCAGCTCCCTCTGCCGTGGCCTGGAGGTCCGGCTTACTGGGCTCGCAAGGGAGTTTGAGAGACTTGGTATTTTGATGGGAGTATCAGTAGAGCAACCAAGGGGAAAGGAGGCCTTTGCCGCCACCCACCTGTCTCTGTGTTGGCGTAAACTGAGAAGGATAGGCAATGGTCATGTTGGACTATGTTTGCAGTGCCGAGAAACCTCTGTAGTGGATTATTGGACACCCGCCAAGCTGTCAGACGCGTGTTTACCGGAGTTTCTGGATGCTCCGGTTCTGTTTATTAGTACTGAAGTCCGCGCCTACGTGGAATTTGCAGGTCGAATTGTATGCGCAAGAATTTGTGTGTCAAAAAGGTCTGTTAAATATTTTAATTACATTTTTGCATATTCCATCTTGCACCCGTGGTCTTGGGGTAGCGTCTTTGATTCACAATCAAAACGTCTTCGGTCCCGGGTTCGAATCCCGCCGGCATAAGAAGTCACTCTCATCCTGCCAACGGCCTTGTCAAAGAGGGCGGAGGAGCGAACAGAGGTTCAGGGCACTCTCTTGTCCCAGGAGTGGGAAACTGCTACTAAAGACGGAAGAGTCAACACAGGTCAATGCCATGAGGATGCAGAAGGCAAAGGAAACCACTGCATTAAAGACAAGTAAAGTGTATCCACGGGACATGTGAAGAAGTGTGATGATGATCTCTCCCTTAGCAAAAGATTCCGGGATAGTCCGTCATTCGGATCTCCGGGAGGGGATTGCCAAGGGGGAGCTTACTATGACAAAAAGATTGAATAATCAACGAAATAATAACATTCTACGTGTCGGGGCGTGGAATGTCAGAAGCTTGAACTTGGTAGGGAAACTAGAGAATCTGAAAAGGGAAATGCAAAGGCTCAATCTAGATATAGAAGACAAGGATTTCTAGTCAGATGAGTATAGGGTAATATCAACAGCAGCAAAAATCGTATAACGGGACTCAGATTCGTTATGAATAGGAAGGTAGGGCAGAAAGTGTGTTACTGTGAACAGTGCAGTGGTATGGTTATTCTCATCAGAATCGACAGCAAACCAACACCGACAACGATAGTTCAGGTGTACATGCCGACGTCGCAAGCTGAAGATGAAGAGATAGAGGAAGTGTAAGCGGATATTGAAAGGGTAACACAGTATGTAAAGAGATATTAAAATCTAACAGTCATGGGGGATTGGAATGCAGTTGTAGGGGAAGGAGCAGAAGGAAATGTTACAGGAGAATATGGGCTTGGGACAAGGAACGAGAGAGGAGAAAGATTAATTGAGTTCTGTAATAAACTTCAGCTAGTAATAGCGAATACTCTGTTCAGGAATCACAAGAGGAGGAGGTATACTTGGAAAAGGGCGGGTGATCACAGGAAGGTTTCTGTTAGATTACATCACGGTCAGACAGGGATTCCGAAATCAGATACTGGATTGTGAGGCGTACCCAGGAGCAGATACAGACTCAGATCACAACACAGTAGTGATGAAGAGTAGGCTGAAGTTTAAGACATTAGTCAGGAAGAATCAATACGCAAAGAAATGGGATACGGAAGTACTAAGGAATGACCAGATACGCTTGAAGTTCTCTAAGGCTATAGATACAGCAATAAGGAATAGCTCAGTAGACGGTACAGTTGAAGAGGAATGGACATCCCTAAAAAGGGCGATAACAGAAGTTGTGATGGAAAAAATAGGTACAAAGAAGGTAACTGTGAAGAAACAATGGGTAACAGAAGAAATACTTCAATTGATCGATGAAAGGAGGAAGTACAAAAATGTTCCTGGAGACTCAGGAATACAGAAATAGAAGTCGCTGAGGAATGAAGTAAATAGGAAGTACAGGGAAGCTAAATCGAAATGGCTACAGGAAACATGTGAAAAAATCGAAAAGAAATGATTATCGGTAGGACTGACTCAGCATACTGGAAAGTCAGAACAACCTCGGTGACATTAAAAGCGAGGGGGATAACATTAAGAATGCAACAGGAATTCCACTATTGAATGCAGACGAGAGAGCGGATAGGTGGAAAGAATACATTGAAAGTCTCTATGAGATGGAAGATTTGTCTGATGTGATAGAAGAAGAAACTGGAGTCGATTTAGAAGAGATAGGGGACCCGGTATTAGAATCTGAAAGAGCTTTGGAGGACTTAAGATCAAATAAGGCAGAAGAAATGGATAACATTCCATCAGAATTTCTAAAATCATTGGGGGAAGTGGCAACAAAACGACAATTCATCGTGTGTAGAATGTATGAGTCTGGCGACATACCATCTGACTTTCGGAAAAACATCATCCACACAATTCCGAAGACGGCAAGAGCTGACAAGAGCTCATGCATCGAAGTTGCTGACAAGAATAATATCCAGAAGAATGGAAAAGAAAATTAAGGATGCGATAAAGGCACGAGAGAGGAAATTCTGACGTTGCGTTTAATAATGGAAGCAAAACTAAAGAAAAATCAAGACACGCTCATAGGATTTGTTGAAATGGAAAAAGCGTTCGACAATGTAAATTGGTGAAAGATGTTCGAAATTCTGAAAAACTTAGGTATAAGATATAGGGAGGGACAGGTCATATACAATATGTACAACTGCCAAGAAGGAATAATAAGAGCGACGACCAAGAAGGAAGTGCTCGTATTAAAAAGGGTGTAAGACAAGGATGTAGCCTTTCGCCCTTACTGTTCAATCGGTACGTCGAGGAAGCAATGATGGAAATAAAAGAAAAGTTCAGAAGTGGAATTAAAATTTAAGGTGAATGGATATCAATGATACGATATGCTGGTGACATTTCTACCCTGAGTGAAAGTGAAGAAGAATTACATGGTCTACTGAACGGAATGAACACTCTAATGAGTACAGAGTGTGGACTGAGAGGAAATCGAAGAAAGTCGAAGGTAATGAAAAGCTGTAGAAATGTGAAAATCGAGAAACTTAATATCAGGATTGATGGTCACGAAGTAGATGAAGTTAAGGAATTCTGCTACCTAGGCAGCACAATAAATAATGACAGACGGACAGAGCAAGGAGGACATCAAAAGCAGACTAGCAATGGCAAAAAGGGCATTCCTGGCCAAGATATATCTACTAATATCAAATATCGGCCTTAATTTGAGGAAGAAATTTCTGAGAATGTACACCTGAAGTACAGCATTGTATGTTAGTGAAACGTGGACTGTGGGAAAACCGGAACAGTAGAGAACCGAAGCATTTGAGATGTGGTGCTACAGACGAAAGTTGAAAATTAGGCAGACTGATAACGTAAGGAATAAGGAGGTTCTATGCAGAATCGGAGAGGAAAGGAATATGTGGAAAAGACTGATAAGGAGAAGGGACAGGATGATAGGACATCTGTTAAGACGTGAGGGAATGACTTCCATGGTACTAGAGGGAGCTGCAGAGGGTAAACACAGTAGAGGAAGACAGAGATTGGAATACATTCAGCAAATAATAGAGGACGTAGGTTGCAAGTGGTGCTCTGAGATGAAGAGGTTAGCACAGGAGAGGAATTCGTGACGGGCTACATCAAACCAGTCAGAAGACTGATGACCCCCCCACCCCCTCCCAAAAAGAAAAAAGAAAAAGAAAATCTATCTTATTGCAAGTTTGATCAGTGAATTTTAGCTGTCCGAGGCGCCTTTAATTTGGGTTAATGTTCGTGTCCGCCTCTACAAGTAAGCCTGTTATGAATGTCAATTGCAATGCAATGGTTATGTGTGTTTAGGTGCGTCTGTCTATTATTTATACTCGCCTTCCTTGAGGCTAATAACTATCAGCTGATATGAGTTCTGGCTCATGGTCTTGGCCGATGTTTAATGTTATTACAGATTGTCTGGTTCTGGTGTTGGGTGAATATTATCAGGGTTAGTGCTAAGATCCGTGTGACTTACGTTTAATTTGAACATTTTCGATAAATTCCGTGCTCAATTTGTAGCTGTCGTTTGGCGGAACATTAACCGTCTTTCTGGACTTGGCTCCACTATGTCTTCTTCGTTGAGGTTAATGTACGCCTTATTCTGCTGCAGATCACGTATCTCGTGTGTTTATTTTATTCAAGTGGTTCATATGGAAATTTTAGTTTATTTTAGGATACATTGTCCGTTCTGAGCTTAGCCTGGACTGTGTTCGTGCCCAGGAGCCGTAGAATGTAAGACAATTGGCTCTGGGTTGGTTTAATCATTTGTTCCAGCAGGACTTGGTATAACTATTTAATTCTGAAATTTCCTTAAGCCAACTGTAAGTGGTGTCATAACATGTAAGCTTTCACGGCCGGCGTCTTCATTAATTAAAACTTCCGGGCTGAATTGCCGTGGTCGATATATATAACTTCTTCTCCTTCCTGACGTTTCGTTGCCGCAGTAGGCAACGAAACGTCAGGAAGGAGAAGAAGTTTTATACAGGGTGTTACAAAAAGGTACGGCCAGACTTTCAGGAAACATTCCTCACACACAAATAAACAAAAGATGTTATGTGGACATGTGTCCGGAAACGCTTAGTTTCCATGTTAGAGCTCATTTTAGTTTCGTCAGTATGTACTGTACTTCCTCGATTCACCGCCAGTTGGCCCAATTGAAGAAAGGTAATGTTGACTTCGGTGCTTGTGTTGACATGCGACTCATTGCTCTACAGTACTAGCATCAAGCACATCAGTACGTAGCATCAACAGGATAGTGTTCATCACGAACGTGGTTTTGCAGTCAGTGCAATGTTTACAAACGCGGAGTTGGCAAATGATACCCATTTGATGTATGGATTAGCACGGGGCAATAGCCGTGGTGCGGTACGTTTGTATCGAGACAGATTTCCAGAACGAAGGTGTCCCGACAGGAAGACGTTCGAAGTAATTGATCGGCGTCTTAGGGAGCACGGAACATTCCAGCCTATGACCCGCGACTGGGGAAGACCTAGAACGACGAGGACACCTGCAATGGACGAAGCAATTCTTCGTGCAGTTGACGATAACCCTAATGTCAGCGTCAGAGAAGTTGCTGCTGTACAAGGTAACGTTGATCACATCATTGTACGGAGAGTGCTACGGGAGAACCAGTTGTTTCCGTACCATGTACAGCATGTGCAGGCACTGTCAGGAGCTGATTGGCCTCCACGGGTACACTTCTGCGAATGGTTCATCCAACAATGTGTCAATCCTCATTTCAGTGCAAATGTTCTCTTTACGGATGAGGCTTCATTCCAACGTGATCAATTTGTAAATTTTCACAATCAACATGTGTGGGCTGACGAGAATCCACACGCAATTGTGCAATCACGTCATCAACACACATTTTCTGTGAACGTTTGGGCAGGCATTGTTGGTGATGTCTTGATTGGGCCCCATGTTCTTCCACCTACGCTCAATGGAGCACGTTATCATGATTTCATACGGGATACTCTACCTGTGCAGCTAGAACATGTGCCTTTACAAGTACGACACAACATGTGGTTCATGTACGATGGAGCCCCTGCACATTTCAGTCGAAGTTTTCGTACGCTTCTCAACAACAGATTCGGTGACCGATGGATTGGTAGTGGCGGACCAATTCCATGGCCTCCACGCTCTCCTGACCTCAACCCTCTTGACTTTCATTTATGGGGGCATTTGAAAGCTCTTGTCTACGCAACCCCGGTACCAAATGTAGAGACTCTTCGTGCTTGTATTGTGGACGGCTGTGATACAATACGCCATTCTCCAGGGCTGCATCAGCGCATCAGGGATTCCATGTGACGGAGGGTGGATGCATGTATCCTCGCTAACGGAGTACATTTTGAACATTTCCTGTAGCAAAGTGTTTGAAGTCACGCTGGTACGTTCTGTTGCTGTGTGTTTCCATTCCATGATTAATGTGATTTGAAGAGAAGTAATAAAATGAGCTCTAACATGGAAAGTAAGCGTTTCCGGACACATGTCCACATAACATATTTTCTTTCTTTGTGTGTGAGGAATGTTTCCTGAAAGTTTGGCCGTACCTTTTTGTAACACCCTGTATATGGACCACGGAAATTCAGCCCGGAAGTTTTAATTAATGCAAGTGGTGTCTTAAATTTTCTGCGAACTTCTTAGAAGACTGTTAAATTTCGAGTACCCCCTCCGTGAGAAATAGCATTAACTGGTGGGAGCGTAATCATTATTTATTGCAATATTGGCTGTGACTCGAGCTTCCACTCATTGGAATTTATTTGTGCTGGAGGGTATTGTTGTGAAGACGGTTTGTGCTCTGGCTTCGGTGCTGTTTACCGATCCTAGCCAGGCCCACTCATTCTCGGCTCAGCCGGCTTACACAGCAGCCCGTTTACGCGAAGCCTTTGGCAACGAAAGTTGGCGCTGTCCATCTCCTGCAGTGTGTAAGTAGGCTGTTTAGGTTTTTATATTGGTAACGCCACGTAGCGCTCTGTATGAAAATCACTGGCTGTGCTGCGTGCAGTCTGTGGCTGGTTTGCATTGTTGTTGGCTATTGTAGTGTTGGGCAGTTAGCTGTTAACAGCGCGTAGCGTTGCGCAGTTGGAGGTGAGCCGCCAGCAGTGGTGGATGTGGGGAGAGAAATGGCGGAGTTTTGAAATTTGTAAGACTGGATGTCATGAACTGCTATACATATTATGACTTTTGATGACTATTAAGGTAAATACATTGTTTGTTCTCTATTAAAATCTTTCATTTGCTAACTATGCCTATTAGTAGTTAGTACCTTCAATAGTTTGAATCTTTGACTTCGCTGGCAGTAGTGGCGCTCGCTGTATTGCAGTAGTTCGAGTAACGAAGATTTTTGTGGGTTAAGTGATTTGTGAATGGTATAGGTTAATGTTAGTCAGGGCCACTCTTTTGTAGGGATTTTTGAAAGTCAGATTGCGTTGCGCTAAAAATAGTGTGTGTCAGTTTAAGCACAGTCATGTACAATTTTTCTAAGGGGACGTTTCAAGTGTTACTTCTCCCAAGTGTAGCCGCGGTCTTTAATGCTGCTGTTTAAAGTTAAGTTGAAATTCTAGAGCAATTCTGAGTCATTCTATTTGTTAGTTAAAAGAGGCCCCCTTTTTATAACCTTATTGCTTCTTTATATACACATTTTACTAGTGATTGAGATCCCAACCATCATTCTTATTTAATGTAAATTGTAATTATTTGCATATTACTGTGGAACTCTGCAAGTCTTGCTACCACGTCTGTTTTATGAAATTTTAAACCATTTTATATTTTAGTATAAATATTTTTGGCAGTGGCTGACTATGTGTCCGGTTCAGTATAATCAAATTTTTTGTTGGTGTCTTCTGATCATGAAGTTTTGGTAATTTGTATGGCTGTTTAAATTTTGCTTGAGGTTTGTATCATTAGTCTTTTATCTTACGGTCTGGCAAGCAGTGATTGCGTGCGAGTTATCATTGACATATTCTGGCATCAATGATTATCGTTCAGTGTTCAAATTAATTGTTGTTCAATTAAATTCTTAACTGGATATAATGGAATTCAGTCGTTGCAAGAAAATTTTATGCTATACTAGTGAATGCCAAATCTCGAACCTTTCGTTGTTTTCCGTATTTTCACATTGCACGAACATTGTGTTTTTGTTTCTTCCCTAAAATCGGTTTCAACAAAGAACAGGATAGTTGTATTTATGACTTATCACCTTATGATTAGAAAACTGCTACGGAATCTCAGTTCTACGAAACTTTGTAATCGTACCCGCTTGTAGATTAAAACTACGCGAAATGCTATCACTGAAGCTACTATCTTCTCAGATCCAGCAGCATGAGAGGTCTCTCCTACCCCTATACCAATGATGACGACAGATTTACCCATGGATTTTAAGCGACTTTTGTTCCTAATCTACGTTTTCATTGTCAGAATCAATAAACAAGGCTGAAGATTCGAGAGGGGAATAAGAGATTGTCAGTGAGGGAGGGGAGATGGGAACAGATATAGAGAAGGCGAAGGAGGAGATGGGCAGAGAGAGGGGGAGGAGGAGTTTGAGAGAGAGGGGAAGAAAGGGTTGGATAGAAAGAGGTGATGGACAGAGAGGGAAGAGGAGGAGAAGGATAAAGAGAAGGGTGAGGGTGTGGTGGGGAGAAAGAGACGGGAGAAGGTGTCCCCATTTCCCACACGTTTCTAGCAATTGCGAAGCGTTATCGGGTTCACTAGTAGTTGTATATAAACAAATAATGAACATCCAGTCGCATTGGATGAAGCAAGAAACATCCACTGTTGGAAGGGGGGACCTCTGCTTTATTCAGTATTCGGATTAGCTTTTTTAGATTAGTTGTGTTGGAATGGTTCTGCTGTTCCCTTTACTCCAAAAAAAACACCAGTTGCAAGTTCGGTACAGGTTGAGTGTTGGACGCACAACACTAACTTCTGGCTGGCTGCGGTTACGCAAAGAATGAACGCTGCTAGTCCTTGAACAAAGTCCATCGTAGCGCTATGAAAACTCTAGCCGGAGTCAAACACCAAACATAGTCCAGATTGAAAGCGTAGATCTTCTGCAAGGCGGTACCCAGCGAGTATGTCGGAAGCATGTAACAGGAATACGTCAATGACTTGTTGCTGCTAATATAAGTGAAAGTGCTGAACTTCCAGGTGCGGGCTGACACCAAGCTCACCGCACTATTCCTCCAATCGTAACTAGAACTATGGATAATAAGGCATCACGGGACGTGGTTAATGTCAGTTGTTAGCTGATGACGTCGGCGTTTCACGCTGAGCAATTGGCTCAGTGACACTCAACAAGCTCACCAAGCCGGGCCATTGCTTTGTCTCGCGCAGGTGGACATTGCTGGCGTGAGCAATTATTTCGTACAATTGTGGGGCCGAGTCTTTGAAGCTCTGACGAGGAGCTGCATCCCACACATTTCGTGAATCGTTTTAGTAGAATATCAAGAAGGTACTTCACAGCACTTTTAAGGCGCAGTTTTGTACTGTCTGCAGCATCCGGAGCTTCCATTCTGGTGCGTTGCCCCACGGATCAGCAGCATGTTCCAGTATAGGCAACACCATACTGTTATGTAGGGTGAGTCCTATGTAACAAGAAAGTGAATACATTGGGTTTAAGAGGGGGGTCAAGTTTCCTCAATCTTTCGAATGCTTTCCTAACCTGGAGAACGTGTTGGCTCCCGTCCAACGTAACGCCAAGATACTTGGTGATTGGGAACCACATTACGGGTTCGCTCCGCACCTTTACTCTGCGTTGTTGTTGCTGCGCGGGTAGCTTTAAGCCACTCCAGAGACTACAGGATCACGCCAAATGACGTGACATGGCAGAGGAGGGCGTGTCTGCTCCACGTACGTGACGCCACTGGCTGTGGAACCTGGTAAATAGTCTCGCTATCTGAGTCGCTGGTTACAGTAAGTATCTCTAGCACACAAAATTATTAGGTAATTCTCCTCTCCTCATTGGATAAATAGAATATTGGAAGGACCTTCATTTCTATTCGAAACACGTTTATTGAAAATTTGCTGTCTCTTAATTGCTCGCATGTAATAGTTGATGTATTGTATCGACTGCTTCTGTTTCAAGTGATAAACTATGAAGGTGTTATTTCCGATAGTAGGCGACAATAACGTACTCGTTTGAGGACATGTATTCTACTGCGATTACTAGCTTTTTCCCGCTTTGCCAACTCCTGTTAGGAAATTTACAACGTAGCTTTTTCTTACGTTTGGCTAAACTGTCCACTGTTCCTGCGGAGGTAGTGATTTCGGTTGCCGGCCAGAGTGGCCGATCGGTTCTCGGCGCTACAGTCTGGGACCGCGCGACCGCTACGGTCGCAGGTTCGAATCCTGCCTCGGGCATGGGTGTGTGTTCTGTCCTTAGGTTAGTTAGGTTTAAGTAGTTCTAAGTACTAGGGACTGATGACCTCAGAAGTTAAGTGTGTGTGTGTGAAATCTTATGGGACTTAACTGCTAAGGTCATCAGTCCCTAAGCTTACACACTAATTAACCTAAATTATCCTAAGGACAAACACACACACCCATGCCCGAGGGAGGACTCGAACCTCCGCCGGGACCAGCCGCACAGTCCATGACTGCAGCGCCCAGACCGCTCGGCTAATCCCGCGCGGCCTCAGAAGTTAAGTCCCATAGTGCTCAGAGCCATTTGAACCATTTTTTTTTTTTATTCCGGTTAGGGAGCCTCTCTCTCCTGCATACAACAGCTTTGTACTCCACGTGCAGTCACCATTACTTCTGACGCACTGCTGACTTACAGAAGGAAGGGACCATTAGAGACAGAACACAAGCTCGGATTGTTTCAAGAATGGGGAAGGAAATCGGTCGTCCCTTTTCAAAACCTCAGGCGATTCAGGGAAATCACGGCAAACCTAAATAAGAACGGTCGGACGCGAAATGGAAACGTCGTCTTCCCGAATGCGAGTCCAGTGTGATAACTACTGCGGCACCTCGCTCGTAGAGACCAAGGATCAAACAAAGACAATGCTCTAAATACACACTGTCGACCACAGTCGCAAATACTGCATACGGTAAGTCGCATTTTATACTTCGTACCTTGGAACGGTGCCGTTTGTAGACAAACTGTGCAGTGCCACACTTGTTTATCCGATAAGCAGAGGCCACCAGAACAGGTAACGAGAATCGCCAAGGGCAGGGCTCCACGTCGGTGATTGCTGGCTTGTCGGTCGCAGAGTGGGCTCATTTTTCACCATTCACGCTTACGAAACTTTCGTTACAAGGAAACCGGCGAACTAATGAAATAAAATTAAAGAAACAATGCAACTACTAGCCATTAACGTATGAATTATCGCAGAGAGTCGTACGGTCGGATATTCGCAGGTTCCATTGGTTATGGTCACTATTTTTGCCACATTCTGGCAGTAGTAAGGTCGATTTACACAGGACATCAGCGGAAGGGAACAGAAGGGAAGAAGACACGACGATGAAACGGAGGTGTGTTCACACTGCACGGAACGTCAAGCTAGCAACGATAGGAGAGTTTATTAATGGCCAAAGCAAAACTCATAATGGATATTCTTGTCAAAGGTTGTATGGTAAACTTTCTACACTGACAAGTGAAAAAACATCAACATTCATTTTCTCGAGAAATTATACACACACACTTCCAACGCTATTTAGAAGCCAATAAAAGAAGAGTTTTCTCCTTGGTCATTGCGTTTTGTTTTGTTTGTAACTAAGTACCGAATGACGTTAACAGCATTTCTATTTCTCTCATTCAGTAGAGAATACTGTTAAAAATGATTTTTAAAGAAAACTGTTACTTCTACAGTGACGGGAAAAGAAAGTTATAAGATGAGTATCTTGACTGAATCCTACCAAATTAATACTCCAGTATTTCCATGCACGTGGGATATTTTGATTAAAATTTCATCCCAGCTGACCTTATTTTCAGGAGAGGAAAAAAGCCTTTCTTATAGGCTCATTTACTATTGCAATTTCGGCCGTGTGGCCAATATCAAGTTGGGGAAATGTGATTTACTATATGTCAAAATCTAAAAATCACCTGACATGTACGCATGTTGTCGTATTCGTATGTTGGCTCTTTTAATGTTGATAATGTCTTCAACATGAATTGCGCCAAACCATTACTCGTGTCCACTGTTTAGCTGACAGTTGAGGTAGTTGAAAGAAAATCAACATTCATTTGAGATGTAGACAGTGCACACGAATAGTGATTTGGTGTTACTTGTATTAAAGATGTTAAGGACGCCAAGAGACCAAAGATGCGGATACGACGACGCCACGTAAAGATGTCAGAAGACTTGTCTAAAAGTTTTGACATGTTCTAAAGCAAGATTACATTAACCGATAAGGCCGAAATTGCAGTAGTGCAGATAAATAACTTATCAGTCAAAGGCGACAACGATATTATTCATAAAATTTTACGTGACCATTCCTACAATTTAAGAATGGTGTCAGTAGACAATGGCTGTGCATGTCTCTAGGGTTACTGGAACTTCTCAGGTCGAGATCGCTACACAGTGTACCCATGAAACAAATATCTGCAGATCGTTCCACCTTTAGTACTTTGAGAAAGGTCGAATTATTGACGTAAGTGATATGGGAATATCGTAACAACTGGCTGTGATTCAATGACTGTTAACGACATCGACATAGGACAACAGAGTGGCAGTAGGAAAAGGTACGGATCCTTCTAGAAGGACTACACGCTGAGATATAGGATTGTTAGACTGGCTATAAAGAATATCTGTATATGGATAAGATCAGCTGAAATCCAGGCAGAGGTTACACTCAGTGTCACCACTAACAATCGCGAAGAGATTACTGTAAGCTGGGTTGAGACATCGAGTTGCCACGCATCGTCTGCCGCTAACCTCATACCACAGCCAACAGAGACTTGCATACTGTACTGTCAAAATCGATTGGGACATTGAGTGACATGCCACGGTGTTCCGGAATGAGCCTCGCTTCTGTATGTGGTGATCAGATCGCCGCCATCGTATCCGTAGACGACCTAATGAAAGATCACGGGAAGCACCGATTCTTGAAACGCAGACCTTTCTGAATGCTGGAATTATAGTATCGAGCGCTGTTGCATATGACAACGGGATTGATTTGGTAACTGTTCAAGGAGTGGCTGATAGTTCGCCAGTATGTGGAACGTGTGTACTGTCACAACCTTCATCACCAGGGAACAGGATGGCATATTCCAGCACAATAGTACAAGACCCCTGAAGTTCACATCACTAACGCCATGGAGAACGTATGGAACCTTGACTGGACTAGATGTGTCTCTGATTTGCTTGTCTGGGATGCAATGGGAAGACACACACTTTCATATTAACCTCTAGCCAGCTTTCGTAGTGAAATAACAAATCATGTATTACAGGCATGGTAAGAATTTCCCCTATTTGTACACTATTTGCTTTCACGCCACAACGAACACAAGTATGTGTTCGTTGGCGTTGGCGATGGCGCTGAACCCTAGGGTAAACCATTCCGAATCCTGATGCAGCAAAAACTTTTCACTGCCAGTATCTCGCTGCAGGCGGAGGAGAGGAGTTACTGATCACCAGACCTTGCGCTAGTGTCCTAGTTTAAATACTAAACATCTCGTGAAGTGAGGGCATGTGACGCTGTCGATGGTATCCATTTATCGGAGGGTAATGCTAAGTTTGGTAGCCCTCTTGGGTCCATTATGTGAAGAACATCTCCACAATGCTTGATAAATATCAGACTGATGCTTGTAACCTCCCCACAAAAAATATAATAAAATTATTTTTGATAATGATTCTAATTTAAGTGTAACGTCCCCACAAAATTCATTCCTTTCACATTTGTAACCTCCCTACAGAAATTCATTCACATTTAACCTCCACACAAAATTTGTTTCCCATTTAATGTAAGCACGAAACAGAAATATTCCTAAACCTCGTAATAAAAAATAAATTCAGTAACCTGGTAGAATTTGGACGACAGCAGCGCTGCGTCATGGCGCTGTAAGATCATTCTGAACAAAAAAGGAAAAATTCTTACCTCAATAAAAACGGCGAATATATCTGCTCTTATATAAAAATTTTCCGGGACAGCTCTGTGCAATGCTGGCCGATAGCTTTGTCATTTATGAAAGGAAGCAACTGATTTTTCTTTTGCAACAATAGGAATGATCATGGATTGAAGAAATTAGTAAATTCTTTAAATTGAAATGAATGTTTTTTTAGAAATTACTTTATATCACCAAGATTATTATTAGGACATTTTTAAAAGATTTACATGGCACTTAACATAACATTACTAGATATGCGCGAGGCTGCTTTTTACCTTATACAATAATACTCAGGCTCCGGCATCGCTGCACCGCGACCGGGCCAGCCAACATGATACACCAGACTGGACTGACAAGCGCAGACAGGCGACTGCTCGCTAGCAACAACTTACTGCTACTGCTACACAGTTCGTACTGCAGTCAACACTGCTCTTTGGTCTCAGATTCTCTTATAGCTTACATATCGCAGGCAGAATATACCTCTTACATGCTTCATGCTGTAACACTTTCCATCGTTCTCCTTCTGGTACCTTGACGTTCTGTTTCATCCCGTTGATGGAATGTGTGAATGCCATTTGATATGTATTATGGAATGTTCTGTCATTCTGGGCCGTCCATTGTGAATCGACCTGTAAGGTACTGAGGATCCAACCCTTTTTAAGTTTGTTTTCAAGATGTGTTGGAGCAGAGATATTTTGGAGCAGTAGTGTGTAATTTAATATATGTCCTACTAGTTCTGGCGTTAAATATCTGAAACTTGTGATTCAAATGTAGCTCAGTTATAAAGGACAGTTAAGTAAAAACGATACCGATGGAAAAAAGTAAGTGAGCTGTTTATTATTTCAAAAGTAATCGCTGTAACTGTAAAAACATTTATTGCACTCTCAGACAAGATGGTCAGTGTTTACGGGTGCCAACGGAACCTTGATTGTGCTCAGCCACGCACCTCTTCGTCCGAAGCAAATCAGTGGCCACGAATGGGTTCTTGTGGGCTCAAAACCATGGAAATCGCATGGGGAAAGATCGGGACTATTTGAAGGACGTGTAAGGGCTTCACAGTGAAACTTCTACAGCATACTCCGAACAACGTCGGCAACATGCGGGCGAGCATTGTCCTGCAACAGAACGATGCTATCTGCCAACATTCCCGGTTGTTTGGATTTGAAGGCGCCCTTCAGTTTTTGCAAAGTATCCAACACCGCTGTATGTTAACTGTGGCACTGTGTTCCATAGAGTCAATGAACAGCAGGTTGACGTACGCCAAAATTCTGTTACAGGATAATGCCCGCAGACTTGTTGGCAAGGTCGTTTCGACTACGTTGCAGACGTTTCACTGGGAAGCCCTAAAACATCCTCCATACCCCAATCTCTCCCTATCCGAGGGTACAATGATGGTTCCGTAGACAACCGCAAACATTTTTCCATGAAGAGGGTTAATGTATTAACAATTATAGCGATTATTTTGAAATAATAAACAATGTACTCACTTTTTCCATCTGCCTCTTTTTTATTTGATTGTCTCTTATACGAGCGGCTCGGGGAACACAGTGGTAAGCGCCAAAATCGTAGTTTTGAGGTACAGTGGATTGAAGGTCACTTGCTAGTGAATCCGCTTCAAAAATTAGAATTTTTTCCCTCTTAAATCAATATTTAGAGTTTTGTGAACAAAATGGTAGTTAAATGAATTGATTCGGACATCGGGAACATCTTTAAAAACAAATTTTAATATATGTTGGTGTCTGAAGTACCTTGGAGACCGAGACTCCAAAGGGTTTGCAAATGTGTTGGAAAATATGCCTCATGGAAGAACTGTAAAAATTGGAAAGTTAGAGTGTGTTGGACATGTCCAAAAGAGGATGGGCACACGTTTACATAAGCTAATAAAAGATATGAAGGGGAAAAAGTTCAGTGATGGCAAACCAATTAGTGGTCAGGGTCGTCTTACTAAGGAAGAGGTGGACAAACTGCGGTTTAGCCATAAGAAGGAATCGATACAACATTAAGGCCACGAAGAGAGCAGTATGGACTACCTTTTTCCATAAACCTTCTACAGATGACCACACACAGCGACACATGGTGTGGATACAAAAAACCAATAGCAAATGGTGAGACTTATGCAAACCATCACTACCTCCCATTTAAGGTATTGGAAGCAATTAAGCCTCTATACAGGGGCCTAAGTGACTCTAAACTATTGTCACGGTGCTTACATGGAAAGACACAAAATGTTAATGAGTGTTTCAACCATGTGATATGGGAACACCTGCCTAAAACTGTGTTTGTTGGTTTCAATACCATGAGATTAGGTGTATTAGATGCAGTTATTTGCTTTAATGATGGGGCAATTAGCAGATGTGATGTTTTAAAGTTGGTGGGACTAATTCCTGCTTTCAATATGGGACAACCACTGATGGCAATTGATTCCTTGAGAGTGGCCGAAGGCGAAAAATGGGTTCTTGAGGGAACTAAATAGGCCAGAATAGCAAAGAGGAGGAAGAAAAGTAAGAGAGAAGATGAGGAACACACAAACCAACTGGAGGGTTTTAAGAACAGCAGAGGTGAGTAACAGATGAAATGTACATTTAAACTGAATTTCCCAAGAATCAAATTTTCTGACATGTTTATTTTATACAAAAAACTATTTGAGCTAGAGGTCTGAAATTTTTTGTGATATTTCAGGCTACCATTTGGAGAAAAGTAGACTACAGACACCAGCTTACTATCACCAGGAGGAAAAATATACCCTTATTAATTATAATAAAATTACCTTAATTTTGATTGTCTAATTTATGTATTTATAGTATAAAAACTATTGATTGAAATCATTTGATTGTAGTCTACTTTTTAGATAACAATGCCTTAAATGTGTGCACAAAGTTTTAAGTATCTAAGAAAAGTAGTTAATAAGTCTATAGACTTCAAACATAGACTGGCAGAAAATGTTTAAATCACTGACCGACATAATTGTTTATATTATGAAGTTTATATAAAAGCTATTATGATTATTCTTATACCAAAATCTTCAGCCTTAAAACACGTTCATTGTCCTAAAATTTCTTTGTATTCAGAGTTCACATTACGTAGTAGACCCTTGTAAACTGTATTTCAATTGGCTCTGACCACTATGGGACGTAACATCTGAGGTCATCACTCCCCTAGAACTTAGAACTACTTAAACCTAACTAACCTAAGGACATCACACACATCCACGCCCAAAGCAGGATTCGAACCTGCGACCGTAGCGGTCGTGCTGTTCCAGACTGTAGCGCCTAGAACCGCTCGGCCACAAGGCCGGCTCGTAAACTGTTTGAAAATTCTTACTGTTTCCCAGTTACCTTAAAGTTACAATTGACCTACAAATATGAATATTTTTTTTCGAACATTGCTTTTATTCTGTAGTGCTTTTAACACCTGTCTTCTTCTATGCAGACATAAATAAAACTGAGAACTGACTAAACCAAAAGAAATATACAAAAAGTATTACATTATGGTGCATAGATGCGATTCCGTTTTACCAACCACACATCATTAAAAATACTTGGTGATAGAAAATTACTTATGAAGCAACTATTCAACACTTTACTCAGACTACATTGTCATTCATCACTCTTAACACTGACGTGTTCTCTGGCCGAAACAGTTGACTTTAGTGACAGGAAAACTCTGTGATGGACTGGAGGTATGTAATCTACGAGGGCCAGGACGTCAGCAACTTTCGTCTTTACAATATGTCTTGGCCCGTTGTATTTAAGTCGAAGGGTAGGAGCAGAACACTGCCTTTCACGTTTTCTGAAACTTATTTCGTGCCAGATGTCACAACGGTATATCTCCCTTATGAATAAAGATGACGGAAATTCCACTTGAACACATTCCTTAGTTTGACATCTTGACTATCAAATGTCTTCTTTCTTAAGACAAAAGCTTCTTTCGAGGGCCCTATTTGAAAGACATTTTCTCTTTTCATATTGTACACAAAAAATGGGTCTTCTTAGCTGACTTCTGGATGATATCCAACCACTGATCTGGACTGAACACATCTTGTACTTGCCGGCGAACGTAATTTTCAATTGTCACGAAATCTCTATCAGAGGGCAACACTAACGGGGAAGTGGTGTTTAATCACACGAAATCTTCCAGTTCATATTAGATACTTTCAAAACAAAACCATGTTCCAGTTCTTATTTTGGCCACAGCAGTTATTAGATATCGCGATGAGAGTGTCTCCTTTTATGTCGTTTTCCTCAAAGTAACGTAAAAGGCAGCTTAAAATTTTCTCTGATCCATGGGCAGCAGTAGTCTCATTCCACAAAAAGCAGTGCCCTGTGTTCTTGCCACAGTCATGGACATTCATGTTATATAAAAAAAATTTCCTTTTGAAAAAAGCTGGCCCGCATCTTAACTTAGGAACTGGAAGAGTCTGCTGCAAATCAAGTCACAACATGTAGATTACTGTCTGCTTCTGCTGGTTCTGTCTGGACTCCAATGTTAGCCTGCCCAGCCTCTGCGCGACACTGATGGAATTCCAACTGACACTCAAGACTTGCTTTCAGTGGGGGTCAACAGTACTCTCAATTTTCACTTGTAACATGTCACAAGTCTTACACGTATCGTTCTTTGGTGACTTTACTTCTATGTTATATTCTTCAGTGAAAATTCACCTGCACTTGTCTGCAGATACAGGATCACAGGCCATCTCCTTGCTGAAGACATTCTTATAGTGATCGTAACAGGAGGCGATTGTTGAGTCTGCGCCTAGGTACAATCTGTCACCATTGTTTGAGCATCTGTAGTGACTCTCACATTTCGGTATTTTGTCGATGTGGTCCTTGACATGGTTAACACTTGTTTCAGAGTAAACATGTGGACGCACGGAATGCTTGCCGCGTTTGTCCTGGGGTGGCGTGCTCAATCCAGATATTTTCTTCTGTATATTTTCCACGCGACCGCGATTATTATGCAGGCCATGAGTGGCAAGAAAAGCTTTCTTGCAGACTTTAATATCACAGTAAGAAATAGCAAAATTTCTTCGAGATTCACCAACTACTTTTCAACGACGTGCAACAGCATTACATTTCATTGCACCAAATAAAAATTCGTTTTGAACGTTAAAATCACATATTTCCCAAAATGTTTTGAACGTTTTCATCACATTTGAATATCCTACTTTGTCGAAAAGCATACGAGAGCACACACTTTCTTTACTTACAGTTTCTCCTATACGCGAACCATATTCTTCGAGTAAATTACTCCTCTTCTGTTTAATTTTGCGCTGAGAATCGAACCTCAGGCTTTTGCGAGACGACCTTTTCATCTCTTCTAGCGCCCCTTGCTGTCTTGTTTGTGCAGCAGCAATACACTGTTCATTGTTTTGGGCAGTACGATCTGATTCGCTATTAACCTACATAACAACAAAAATTACTATTATTGTTACCATTGATATAAATACAAGTAATAATGTACTTGAAAAATGTGCATACACACATCACTTAACCAAAAGAAGTAGGGATCCTAATATAATCTCAATATTCATGTACTCCAGGAACATAATGGTATGTGCTGTACATGCACATACCGTTATGTTCGTGAAACGTAATAAATACAGTATATTTACAAATTAACATACCTCTGAGTCATCAGGAATATATTATGGATCCTTCTCGGAAATATCAGTATCACTGGAAGTACACTCGTCATCTTCCGTCATTTTCAATCTTGCCGTAATTTCAGAAGAGGTACACAGGTTATGTTTGCGCAACAGACGGACACTGGCGCTTACCAATAAGCTTCGACCTCTCATCTGTTGAGTGAATTTAGAGCTACTAATAAGTGTATTGCATTGTGCACCGCAAAGGTAGCATCAGTAGCCGTCTATCGCAAAATACACGGCGATGGCGCTTACCATTGTGTTACCCCGAGCTGCTCATATATGGTGAGATTCACGCTCTGACCTGCGGCTCACGAAGAGTGCATTTCTTAGCGTAAAACTGTGAATAGCCCTGCATCTACGAAATGGGAAAGTACGTCACAATTAATTACCCACAACTGGAATCAGTCATAATCTTACACATATCTGGGAGTAGCAGTACACGGGAACGAACATGCAGGCTGTGAGGATAATGCAAATGACAGTCCTTGACTTTTTTGTGTGATACTGGGAATCTGCAGTTTATTTAATTCAAATAGCAAAATGGTTCAAATGGCACTGAGCACTATGGGACTTAACATCTGTGGTCACCAGTCCCCTAGAACTTAGAACTACTTAAACCTAACTAATCTAAGGACATCATACACATCCATGTCCGAGGCAGGATTCGAACCTGCGACCGTTGCGGTCTCGCGGTTCCTGACTGAAGCGCCTAGAACCGAACGGCCACACCGGCCGGCAGTTTATTTATAAAAAAAAAATTTGCTTTCAAACAATTAGCTCCTTCTATATTGGATTATTGCTAGAGTTTATGGGATACATGTGTCAAGTGGGAAAGAGAAAAGGAGAAAATTAATGTTTAACAGTGCGACAACAACGAAGTAATTAGAACGAAGGTAGCAAGATTAGGGTTTAACGCTCGTGTAAGCCATTGGAGACGGAGCGCAATCTCGGCTTTGGGAAGGAAATCACCAAGTTTTTTCCTAAGGAATCATCCCTGTCTCTGACTTGAGTGATTTAGGACAACTGCGAAAATCGTAAATCTGGATTACATATCTCGGATTTGAACTGCCGTCCCGTGTGGATATTAGTCAAGTACCATAACTACAGCACCCCCTCACTCTGTTTATCAGCTCGCAAAGAGGCATACAAATTGCAGGGCATGTCAAATGGTCATTCGCTCATTTAAATGGCATGATAAAATGTTACAGAAATGCTGAATATTTTCAAATGGCGAGCGCTAGAAAATATACGCTGAATGTTTCCTGGTAACCTACCCACAAAAACGCAAACACCAATTTTCAGTGTAATCATTCCCGAATGTTAAAATGAATTCAGAATAACCCCAACAGAGTCCTAGAAAATTGCTATTTCTCCTATTCTATATCGATGACTGGAGTTGGACGAAATCTTAATGAACATCACGAGTATATAAAATGAAACTGGAGGGGAAGGGGGAGAAGAAAAGGAAAGGGGAGGCATTACTGATGTCAGCTGCGTCGGGACATTACGCGGAATCAGCGGCGACGAGTGAAAATGTGTACCGGACCGGGATTCCAACCTGGGATCTCCTGCTTACTTGTGCTGTCCGGGACAAAGCGTTATCGTCAATGCGCGGACTATCGAAGTAGATGACAGAGGGATAGAAAAACAATTAAAATCGCTCAAAAGAGGAAAGGCCGCTGGACCTGATGGGATACCAGTTCGATTTTACACAGAGTACGCGAAGGAACTTGCCCCACCTTCTTGCAGTGGTGTACCGTAGGTCTCTAGAAAAGCCTAGCGTTCCAAAGGATTGGAAAAGGGCACAGGTCATTCCCGTTTTCAAGAAGGGACGTCGAACAGATGTGCAGAAGTATAGACCTATATCTCTAACGTCGATAAGTTGTAGAATTTTGGAACAAGTATTATGTTCGAGTATAATGACTTTTCTGGAGACTAGAAATCTACTCTGTAGGAGTCAGCATGGATTTCGAAAAAGACGATCGTGTGAAAACCAGCTAGCGCTATTCGTCCACGAAAATCAGAGGGCCATAGATTCGGGTTCCCCGGTAGATGCCATGTTTCTTGACTTCCGCAAGGCGTGTAATACAGTTCCCCACAGTCGTTTAATGAACAAAGTAGAGCATATGGACTAGCAGACCAACTGTGTGATTGGATTGAAGAGTTCCTAGATAACAGAAATCAGCATGTCATTCTCAACGGAGAGAAGTCTTCCGAACTAAGAGTGATTTCAGGTGTGCCGCAGGGGAGTGTTGTAGGACCGTTGCCACTTACAATATATATAAATGACCTTGTGGATAACATCGGAAGTTCATTGAGGCTTTTTGCGGATGATGCTGTAGTATATCGAGAGGTTGTAACAATGGAAAATTGTACTGAGATGCAGGAGGATCCGCAACGAATTGACACATGGTGCAGGGAATGGCAATTGAATACAAGTGTAAAAAAAAAAAAAAATGCGAGTACATAGAAAGAAAGATCCATTATCATTTAGCTACAATATAGCAGGTGAGCAACTGGAAGCAGGTAATACCATAAATTATCTAGGAGTGGGCATTAGGAGTGATTTAAAATGGAATGACTATATAAAATTAATCATCGGTAAAGAAGATGTCAGACTGAGATTCATTGGAAGAATCCTAAGGAAATGCAGTCCGAAAACAAAGGAAGTAGGTTACAGTACACTTGTTCGCTCACTGCTTGAATACTGCTGAACGGCGTGGGATACGTATCAGATAGGGTTGTAACCTCACGGAAATATTAATTAAATGAATTTTAAAATATTGTAACCTCTCAACAAAATTGGTTCCCATTTATAGTCTCCGTGCAGAAATGCATTCACATTTAATGTAACCACAAAATTCAATTCCTAAACCCGGAAATAATAAAAAATTTCAGTAACCTGGTAAATTTTATGACAACAGCAACGCTGCGCCACGGCCCTGTACTCTGAATAAAAAAGCAAAAATTCTTACCTCAATAAAAACTGCGAATATATCTGCTCTTACCTAAAAAATTTTCGGCTCAGCTCCGTGCAATACTGGGCTATGCTTTGTGATTCATGAAAGGAAAGACAATCCATTGAATAAAATCTTTAAATTGAAATGAATGCCTTTTTTTTTAAAAAGTTACTTTATATTATAAAAATTATTATTGGGGCATTTTTTGAAAGAAATTGGATGACAGTTAACATACATTACATAGATATGCGCAACGCTGCTTCTTTACCTTCTACAATAATACTCATCCTCCAGAGTCCCGACCAGAGCAGACTGCCGACGCGCGCCGACACGCGCAGACTACTGCCGACTCACGCAGACTACTGCCGACTACTGCCGACTAATGCCGACTAGCGACAACTAACTACATACTGCTCTCTGGTCAGAGACTCTCCTACGTCTTGCCTGTTGCAGGCAGCGCATACATCGCATAGCTCTTACATAACGCTCCACTGGGGGGGGGGGGGGGGGGCAAAAATTTGGCAGCGATGGTGAGTCAATTGGACTTGCCATGAGCAACAAATTTTTCTTAATTAGCTAAGTTTACAATCACAAAATATATACATATATATAAGTGCAGAACATGAAATAAAATATGGTGCACATGCACTGAGTACAGAACATATCAAGCAATGACAAAATGTATACACAATGAGTACAAAACATTTTAACAAATGACGTAAGTGCACACAGAACATATCAGGAAATCACAAAATGTATAGGCAATGAGTACAAATCATATTAAGAAATAACATAAAGTGCACACACACTGTAGTTCAGAATATATCAGCAAATCACAAAAAGTATGCGCAATAAATACAAATCATATTAACAAATGACATATGTGCACATACACTGTAGTGCAGAATATCAGGAAATCACAAAAAGGATACGCAATGAGTACAAATCATAAAGTGCACATGCACTGTAGTTTTTTTTTTTACTATTTTACAAGAATTAGGATAGGAAAGGGAAGGATTGCATCATGGTTGTAGCACATTAGGTTGCACGCAGCCTCACTGAAAGTCCATGTCTTTCTACAGAAGCACAACACCAAGTGAGACAATCTGAAGTTCTTTTCCCAGAAGTATTAATCAATGTAGCCAAGACACTGAAATGTCGTAGTAATATTCCATGTTATCATTTTGGTAGTACATTAGGTACACCAAACAGTGGGACCATAATAACATCTCCATCGCTCAAGGTGGTGGACAGCATGTCGTGTCAACACCACGTTCTTGTAAGGTACACCAACGTAGAATTAGTGCAAAAACCAAATATAGTGCTCCATGAGCATGAGGATAGACAGGACAAACGGATATTACAGTAATTTCTGGTAATTAGATCAGAAGGTAAAGGACATTAAGTCTTATGCCAGTCATCATTGATAATTACTAGTCTATCAACTGATTTCATTAATTGGAGGCACTCATCGCCCAGTTACTGAACATTTCTGTACCATGTATGAAGTATTACAGAATAATGCTCATAAGTTATCTATTTACAGAGAACATTGGTACTCATTGACCAGTTACAAACCATTAGAAGTCATCATTCAAAACAGGAGCTAATGAGTGTAGCATCAAGCTACTAGTATTCATATATATAGCATAAAAGTGACATAATACAAATTTAAAATATAAGAAACAGTGGCATTCGTTGGCCAGCAAGTATTGAGTATTACAAAACATTATTCATCATTCAAGTGACATATGACATATTTAAAAATAATTATTGGCACTCAGTGGCCAGTTACAAACCATCAGAAGTCATCAGTCAAAACAGGAGTTAAAGAGTGTAGCATCAAGCTACTGGTATTCATATATATATATATATATATATAGCATGAGAGTGACATAATATAAATTTAAAATATAAGAAACAGTGGCATTCATTGGCCAGCAAGTATTGAATATTACAAAACATTTTCCATCATTCAAGTGACATATGACAAATTTGAAATAATTATTGGCACTCATTGGCCAGTTGCAAATCATCAGAAGTCATCAGTCAAAACAGGAGCTAATGAGTGTAGAGCATGCATGCATTATTACGAAATATCATTCACCATTACTCAGAACTCATCATTCAAGTGACATATGACATATTTAAAAAATGTAACACTCTGGAACTATTACTCAAAGTCTGTTATTAGAAAACATCATTCAGTATTACTCATAACTCTTTTAAACTGGTAGTATTATTTGGGACTGGTAATACATTTTTTTTGTGCTAGCAATGCATTGCGTTGGAATCGATAATTAATTGCTGGGGCATAATAAAATTTGCATTTGACTTATTGCTGCAAATGAAGATGTGTAACGTCATTCGTCATGAGTCAGCTGTAGCAAGGTTATGAAACAAATAGAGTATATGTGATCACATTCATGAATGACACAGGTTTAATGACCAACTGCTTATAGTACATTAATTTCATGAATAATTTCTCCTGCAAAAAATACAATATGGATTATTAAACTGAAAGAACAAACGCATATTATGCTGAAAAGTAGTGAACTTCGAATTAGCAGCTACTGAAATGTGTATTAAATATATATGTTCTCTAGCTGTCCTTTCCAAAACCCTCAGTCATCATACCATGCGGCATAAGACACACTGTCAAAACGAACTGCAACAAATACCTAAATAACTACATAGCATTTCTTAACTAACAGTAAATATATAAACTTCATCATTATTTTCATCTGCAAAGAAAAACTTCATTATCATTACTATCATCTCCTGCAAAGAAAAACTTCATTATCCATATCACCATAATTCCATTATTATCATCACCTGTAAAGAAAAACTTCATTATCTATATTAGCATATTCTGCATCACTATTCATCTGAAAAAAAAAATCACTTCATTATACAACTATTCATAGTATAGAGTTCCTTATTTCTAGCATATTTCATCACTAAAACTAAGATGTGTAGTTCTGTCTGACAGCCTGCATCAATCGCCTCCTATTCTGAAAGAAAAAATTAGTTAAGACTGCTATCATACGATGTGTATAGTATATTCTTGTTAATGCTTGTTAATTCTGATCCATTTACTCTTCGTGACGAGGTATTGCATCTTCTTTCGTTCATTCCGAAGGTGAAATTCCCATTTCTGTTTAATTTATTTCTTTTACACGTTATTTCTTTCTGAAAATGATGAACAATGATTAATGTCTTGCATTTAAATCATATACCCATTAAACAAAAGCTAGTTTCTAGTGATATAATTGAGCATACAGCATAGCATGACACAAAACGTAATATATCAAAAAACATAGACAGTGTTCAGGTGCAAAAATGTACACAGAGTATCACAATGTAGCAGCAAAATGTAAAATAGTAACGATGTTGAGATATCATAAGGCAAAATGTCAAAGTCAACTAATGTTTGTTATATCTTAAAAATTTCATAGTGCATACAAACAAAACAGTAAAACAATCATACATACATGAAAAATGGAAAATGTGCACGGTCTGATGTGTAACGACAAGAAAAGCGACCTGCTAACCTTACCTTGCCGGGCACTTGCCAAGAAAAAATATGATAATCATCAGTAAGCAGTCACATAAATATAATTGCATAAGTGGTCATAAAAAGTGTGGTGTCACCGCCAGACACCACACTTGCTAGGTGGTAGCTTTAAATCGGCCGCGGTCCATTAGTACATGTCGGACCCGCGTGTCGCCACGGTCAGTGATCGCAGACCGAGCGCCACCACACGGCAGGTCTAGAGAGACTGACTAGCACTCGCCCCAGTTGTACGGACGACTTTGCTAGCGACTACACTGACGAAGCCTTTCTCTCATTTGCCGAGAGATAGTTAGAATAGCCTTCAGCTAAGTCCATGGCTACGACCTAGCAAGGCGCCATGAACCATTTCTAGAGAGAGTCTCACTTGTATCATCAAGAATGCTGTATACAAATGATGGATTAAAGTTAAATATTCCAGCAGCTACGTACTTTTCTTTATAGCATTCATTACGTATCCTGTTTCAGACTTAACGCAAGCCGGCGTGAGTTGACGCGTGCCCTTTCGGCTTCCTCGCCATGTGTCTAGACTGTCTTGTCTAGACACAACAAAAAGTGTAAGTTCATCTGGAAAAATGTGCACGGTCTGATGTGTAACGACAAGAAAAGCGACCTGCTAACCTTACCTTGCCGGGCACTTGCCAAGAAAAAATACGATAATCATAAGTAAGTGTTCATGTGAATATAATTGCATAAGTGCTCATTAAAAAAATCTGGAAATAGCATTACAGTGTGATAAATCATAAAGTATGTTCATTCAATAAAGGGTTTGATGTTGGAGATATGGTGATTCCCTTTGGTTTTTCTGTTTCTCAAAGTTTCGACGTGTACTACATTGGGGGGAGGAAGGCTGCGAATTCGATATGGACCTGCATATAGAAGCTCAAATTTACTACATCTACTTTTTCCTCTATTAGATAAATAATGTGTGCGTACTAATATCTTCTGTCCAATGTGAAAGTCACGGCGTGTACAAACCTGTTTTTGCTGTCTTCTTCGGCGCTCTGCCGCACGTTTGATGTTGTTCAGCGCAATGTCAATTATTTCATGTTGTCGTAGTCGACGAGATGTAGGAAAGGTTACTAATTCTTTAATTTTGTTAGGTGGTTCAACATTTTTCAGTATAACAGTCGGAGATAGCATATTAGATTCATTTGGTATGAAATTAATTACATCCTGGAATGAGAGTATGTGTGTGTCCCAATCAATATGTTTTTTATGGCAGTATATTCTACACAGTTTACCAATTTCTTTCATTAATCGTTCACAAGAGTTCGAAGAAGCATGTACCTGGATATATAGATCGGGGAAATGTTTCTAGCTCGTAACATACGTGTCCATATAGCAGATCGAAACTGTGATCCGTTGTCGGAAATTACTTTCAACACATGCCCTACATGAAATAGAAAATGTTTTACAAATGCTTTCAAAACAGTTTTAGCAGTAGCTTTGCGTAACGGAGTGAAGGTAACAAATTTTGAAGTGAGTTCAACAGCGACAAAGATGTAGCAAAAACCTCTATTAGTTCTGGGAATCGGACCAAAAATGTCTACAGCGGCCATATGTCTCAATTTAACAGGTACAATGGGATGTAATGGAGGAATATGTGAAGTCGTATCTGACTTAGCTTTCTGGCAGATTTTACATGACGCTAAAACTCGTCGAATACGTTTCTCCATGTTGGTAAAATAGCAGTTCTGTCTCAGTATAAGAAAACATTTTCTGGATCCGTAATGTGCGTAACTTAAATGAGTATACCAAATTAATTTGTTAACAAGCTCGTCAGGAATACATAATAACCAATTGTTGCTGCCAGGGTGAGAGCGGCGAAACAGAATATCATTGCGTACAGTGTAATGGTTTCTAATGGTAACATTATTCCTATCTTGCCAAAGGTGTTTAATCTCTTTCCATACGTTGTCTTTACTCTGCTCTAATGCTATGTCTTGTAATGACGACGAAATGAAATTTTCAAATGCAACTTGTTGAATGTACATGACGCTGAAATTTGCTTTGCAGAAGTTGGTTGCGTTGTCTTGCTGATTGTTGCTGAGAGAACGGGATAGTGCGTCTGCTACAATATTTTGTGTACCGGAAATGTGAACAATTGTAAAATTAAATTCTTGTAACTCAAGTTTCCATCTACTTAATCTGTCGTGTGTAAATTTAGCGGAAAGTAAAAACTGTATCGCTCTATGGTCTGTATACACGGTCGCATGTCTTCCATAAAGAAAATGCCTAAATCTCGTAAATGCCCATACAACACATAATGTTTCAAGTTCTGTAACAGAATAATTGCGTTCAGCAGGTGACAGAATGCGACTCGCAAAGGCGATGTTTTTAATTATTGTAGAACCATCTTCTTCAATTTCCTGAAAAATGTGTACGCCTAAAGCGGTATGAGAACTGTCGGTGGCAGTGGAAAAATTTCTAGTAAGATCTGGGTATGACAAAAGAGGTGCATTCAACAAGGCATGTTTCAAATAACATTTTCGTGAACAAGATTCTGTGTACCTGAAGTATTGCTTACGTTGCTGGAAGATGCAACCTGTACTGTATCTAGTCAAATTCTTTCTGACGTGCTGTTATTTACGGGAGGATGCTGTGGCATTTCAACTATTTGTACTGTTCTGTTATTTCTTCCTGACCTATTACGTTCGGGATGATATCTACTGTTTGGGTCATTCATGATAATTTGTTGTTGCGGATGATTCTGTTGTTGGTAAGACCGACTGTTATTAAACGTACGCTGAAAATTGTGCTCATTACTTTTACGTCTGTCAAGATAGTCATTTCTATACGGTGCATTGCGATAGGAATTGAAATGATGTGTTTTCTGTACGTACTGGTTTCCTTGTTGTTGTGCGTTACTATTTGTTGGAGCTGACGCTATACGTGTAGGCGGCGAAACATTAAAGCTTGGTTGACCTTGTAGACTGCATTGTTGGTTAGGTATTCTAACCGGCTGGCTTTGATGCTGTTGCGGTGAAAAGCGTCTATTGTTACCAAAATGCGGTTGCTGATAATTTTGACGATTGCTGAAAATGTTGTACATACTGATGATTACAATTTTATCTGTCATTAAAATTACGCTGGTAGTTCTGGAGTGTCTAATGAAAATTGTCACTTTCGGTAAAATTTGTCATATCGGGTTTTCTTTACTCGTTTCTAATCCTAGATAGATCGATAGTTGAAGAGCTGTTTTGATAGATATAAAGGATAGTAGAAGAGAAGGCAGCAGTGCAGAAAACTAAAGATGAAACAGCACTACTACGGCTCGGGGCCCTGTGCACGCTACGGCACATATTCATCTAAGTGTAATGAATCCCCTGAGGTCAATTACGCGCTGCAAATAAATTTCAGTTTCTGCGTTACAGGCAATGCCGGTGAAAATTCAAAAGCAAGTTGTTGTATCCAATCCAATTCTAGTTTCTGCATTACATGCCAAGCTGATGAAAATACAAAAGCAAATTGTCGTATCCAGTCCAAAGCGTGACTCTGTGTTTTGTCATTATTAAGTGCCTTAAATTTTTTAGGGATAAAAGTTGCTTATAATCAATGTTATCGTCTCTGAATGTCTGAAAAGGTTCAGGATTGCATGAGAATCTGTTTGTCTGTGTCACTTCGGATTCTAATTCGCGTGGTCTTTGTAAATTACCTAAGTTACACTGGCTGTGTGAGTCTGACAAATGTTCGCAAAGTGGCGTATGCTGTGATGTGTTAAAGGCTGAAACATTTTTCATCTCTGTTACCTCTTGCTGTAAAGTTGACAATTTTCTACGTACTGTATTATTGGACGAACCTTTCTCACTGATTGTCTGCTGTAAATTTTGGAATTCGGGTGTTTGATTAAACGAAACAGGTGACGTATCGTCTGATTTGGTGTCATTATTACTTTCAATAACATCAACACGACTGGCCAATTCATCATATTTTTCAGTCAGTGCTTTTACCTGATCATCGTTTTTAGTGTCACAAGCATTAACTTGTTTTTGTATTTTACGTGTGGTTTCGTTCAATTTTTTAATGTCTGCTTTGATGGCATCGGGATCCTGTATTAGTTCTAATTGTTCGAGTCTGTCGGTAACTGTCTGAAAGTCTACTGTGTGTGTATCTGTTTTTGATTTAAGATCGGAAATTTCATCACGCAATTTGGTGTTCAACTGTTTGACAGTATTAATTTCGTCTGATACTGTAGCAATATTGTTGTCTACGTATGTTTTCGCCTTCGTAAACAATTTACGCTTATCTTCCTGTCTCTGTGCAGTAATTGTTTCCATGACCTGTCGTTTTACTTTATTTTGTTCCTGTACGAATTTACGGTAACGCGTTTCACTATTTTGTAAGTGGTGATTAAAACGTTCGTCAATTTGACTGTTCTGTTGGTTAAATTTCACGTCTACTTTTGCATCCAGTGTGCGTGAAAGTTCTGCTGACATTAATTTAAACTCGTCGCGTAACTGTGTTGCGTTTTCAGAGCATTGGTTACCGACTGCACTAATTTCATCTCTAAGTAATTTAATTGTAGCTGCATGTCTATTATTTAATTCTTGAGCAACAGATCTAATTTCTTCACTACTTTTCCTAGCACAACCCTTAATTTCCTCACGTAATTGTTCCTTAGTATCATGACAATGCGCAGCAACGGCTGTAATCTGTTCACTAAGCTGTTTATTCTGTTCACTAAGTTGTTTGAAATTTTCATTAAGGTAGTCTTGTTTTTCATTAAGTTGTTTGAAATTGTTGTCATGTTCTTTCTTTGACTGTTTGTAATTTTCACTCTGTTGTAGCAATACTGCCTTAATTTGATCCAAGCCAATATTACCTACTCTATTCTCTGTGCTCTTTGATGGCATACCCGCAATTGTCACGTTTTCTGTAACCATTTGGTCATTCTGTAATTCTTGAAAAGGTTTGCCAAACGAATGTGCACTGTTGGTCACTAAACTGGAATCAAATAAATCTGTCGTACTTTGAGTACACTGTTCATTTTCGTTAGAAAAATTTATCTGTTCATTAAGTAAATTTTGCAAACCGGGTGTGTCAAGCTGGGCAGCGTTCATTGTAACAGAACGTCCCACGTCATTAATTGTCGTTAAATTAACAGAGGACACAACTGAATTTATTTGTTCATCATTAGGATCAAAATCATTACTAGTGGTCAGTAGGCACTGATTGTCTGTAAATGGAGGATTGTCATCATTACACTGACTGTCGCAAGTATTATCGGTCAAATTATTCGAGTCGGCTATTTCACTCATTGCACATCGCGATGTACTGTTAACAGTTTTTCGCGGCATTTTTCACAAATCAAAATTAAGCACAAATGAAACAAAGACAAAGCAAAAAAAATGGAACAAACAATTACAACAAAGAGCAATAAATTGCCGATGATATGTGAAACAAAGAGTGACAAATTAGTAAATGCTTTGCGCCAGATGCAAACTACATTTAAGTAAATAAGAGCAGATATATGACTACTTATCAGAAGATTCACAAAGAAATACGATCCTGGCCGAATGTCGCCAAGTGTAACCTCCCCACGGAAATATTAATTAAATGAATTTTAAAATATTGTAACCTCTGGACAAAATTGGTTCCCATTCATAGTCTCCGTGCAGAAATGCATTCACATTTAATGTAACCACAAAATTCAATTCCTAAACCCGGAAATAATAAAAAAATTCAGTAACCTGGTAAATTTTATGACGACAGCAACGCTGCGCCACGGCCCTGTACTCTGAATAAAAAAGCAAAAATTCTTACCTCAATAAAAACTGCGAATATATCTGCTCTTACCTAAAAAATTTTCGGCTCAGCTCCGTGCAATACTGGCCTATGCATTGTGATTCATGAAAGGAAAGATAATCCATTGAATAAAATCTTTAAATTGAAATGAATGCCTTTTTTTTTAAAAAATTACTTTATATTATAAAAATTATTATTGGGGCATTTTTTGAAAGAAATTGGATGACAGTTAACACACATTACTAGATATGCGCAAGGCTGCTTCTTTACCTTCTACAATAATACTCATCCTCCAGAGTCCCGACCAGAGCAGACTGCCGACGCGCGCCGACACGCGCAGACTACTGCTGACTCACGCAGACTACTGTCGACTACTGCCGACTAGCGACAACTAACTACATACTGCTCTCTGGTCAGAGACTCTCCTACGTCTTGTCCGTTGCAGGCAGCGCATACATCGCATACCTCTTACAGGGTTGATGGAGGAGGTAGAGAAGATCCAACGGAGAGGAGCGCGCTTCGTTAGAGGATCATTTAGTAATCACGAAAGCGTTACGGAGATGATAGATAAACTCCAGTGGAAGACTCTGCAAGAGAGACGCTCAGTAGCCCGGTACGGGCTTTTGTTGAAGTTTCGAGAACATACCTTCACCGACGAGTCAAGCAGTATATTGCTCCCTCCTACGTATATCCCACGAAGAGACCATGAGGATAAAATCAGAGCGATTAGAGCCCACGCAGAGGCATACCGATAATCTTTCTTTCCGCGAACAATACGAGACTGGAGTAGAAGGGAGAACCGATAGAGGTACTCAAGGTACCCTCCGCCACACACCCTCAGGTGGCTTGCGGAGTATGGATGTAGATGTAGATGTAGATCTCGGCACGCCTCACGGAAGACCCACATACCCACCAAGTGCCACCTATCCTCTGTCCCTGTCCATTTACTCCATGCTCGCTACTCTACGACTCCCGCAGGAGGTCAGATGTACTTGTGCATCCACACTCAAGCAGGTGGATCCATTGCCCATCAAGGCGAATTGGTTAAATGAATGCATGGTGTCTGTTCTTTCCTAGGCGCGCAGTCCGGAACCGCGGGACTGCTACGGTCGCAGGTTCGAATCCTGCCTCGGGCATGGATGTGTGTGATGTCCTTAGGTTAGTTAGGTTTAAGTAGTTCTAAGTACTAGGGGACTGATAACCATAGAAGTTAAGTCCCATAGTGCTCAGAGCCATTTGATCCAATCTGTTCTTTCGGACATGTCTGAAAGAATATTTGTTCCAGAACACTGCTGCACTGCATAGTGAACGTGGAGCAAATGGACAGGGAATGAGGATAGGTGCGTTCGGTAGGAATGTGGTTGGCTGTGAGGCATGCCGAGATAGTCCGGCAGTTGCGATAACAGAGTGACCTCGATGGCGCAGTGATTAACGCACCTGCCTAGTATGCAGGCAATCCCGGGTTCGAATCCCGGTCCAGTACTAGTGCCGCTGATTCCACATAACGTTCAGATGCAGCTGACGTCGGTAATCCCATCCCTTTGCTTTCTCCCCCCTCCCCTCCTTCACCTTCAATTTACATATAATGTATTACAACTCCGGAGTCTGCGTGATGTCTGTTCTTTCTGACATGTCCACGCATTCGTAGAATACTACGAGGGCTGTTCGGAAACTATGCCCGATCTGTCGCGAAATGTAAAGCACTTCGATAATCAAAAATGTTTTATTTGCAACAGTTAGCTATACCTTCACAGCCAGCGGTTCATGTCAGCAGAGATGAAACTTCAGAGGAGCCAATTACGGGCTGTATTGTGGGTGATCAAACCGTTCTGATCGAAAACGCGGCAGTAGCATCTTCATTGCCCCTGCAGAGCGCTGCCGAAAATTGTCATAAAGAAGGAAATGCATGACAGTTATGTTATGTAGGCTGCGTGACATCAGGCGAAATCTCTCACCAGGCCCTCGTGCTTGGCGAGAGATACTATGCTCTAGGCATCTATACGTCCTCAGTGTCTGCTCGGAACTGAAAAGAGCAACGTGACGCGGTCGGGATGCATACTAGAGACGCTGCCCAACACGTTTGTGCAAACCTTTATCAGATTTGTACGCTGATTTCCATTTGGCGCCCCATCTGACCTTACTTTTCGAACAGCCCTCGTCCAATGAAAAGTGTCTTCTCAAATGCACTTCATTCAGATCAGCAGTATTTAGAAGTGGGTATAGATGTTTGTTTCTACATTACCTTTATTTCTGTAAGTCACTGTAGGTGAATATTGAGATGATTTTACAGCCTTCTCCAACTCATATATGGTCCGTTTCTAAGGCCATGAAATATGCCTCTTGTTAGAGAAAACTACAAGAAAGAAAGATCTTCCAGTTAAATGAATAATTTAAAATATTCGCGTACGTATTGAGCCGCATCAAGATGGCACATTCCAACAACGATGGGACTGTTTCTCTTCTTAGTTTTCGAAGTAGATTTTGCTAGAAAATTTAATTATTCGTGCATCAAATAATTTATCAGCATATTTCCACTGCCTTTATCTATATTTCATGTATGTGAAGGCCAGTGTACTGCAGGAAGTTCCGTCGTTGTTCAGTGACTTTTAACAACATAGCTTCAATGAAATTGTTACACCGTAAAAAATGTAATATCAACGTATTTGGGCTTCGGTTCTGACGTAGATAGGATCTTTCTGTTATGAGAGAGTGATTAACGATAAAGCCGACATTAAGCTCAAATAGTTTGGCCAATAAACAATACGGTTGGACTCCTATTGAAGACGGCCTTCTGTAAACTACTAATATACGCTTCTGATTAATTAATGACACGAAACAAGATAATTCAGATATTTATGCTGATTGAAACGGCGTTATTTAAATTACGTTTTGCTCAGTCATCAATAAGCAGTGTTCGTAATCGAAATTACTTCGTGAATCTTCACATTGCAGGATCGGACAAGAGAGTGAGTTAAACTCGAAGTGACACATGAAGCGAAATAGCGTTTTTTTGTTACAAACAAATGAAAAATGGTATAAGCTGCTCCACAGTATGTAAAGGAGATCTTTGCTTAATTAATTACTTTTATACAACTTCGGGTGAGAAGTAGAGATCTGTTTCTCGAAATAGAAAAAGTAATACTAAAGCCTACGTGTAGAGTGTCCAAGCATGTCTTCGTAAATGCGCACAGCACTAGAGGGGTCAGCCAAACGAGTTCTTTCCACTTTCTGGCGGTAGCGGTCTGATTTTAATGGCGTACATCACGGAGAGAGTTCGCGAACGCTACGCCAGCTGTCTGTGCCAGGAAGAACACGTCACGAGGCGGCCACGTCATTGCTTATGCTGAACGAGAAGATGTCTGCGTGCTGGTAGGTCGCTGACTTCCCAGCGGTCTATATTTAGCCGCACGGAAACCCGCAGTCTGCACGCCGACTCCCGGTGTTCCGCAATAAATGTCTGTGTGAGTTACGTGCACCATGACATCACGATGTCAGATCCGTCGCATAGTCAGCTCATCGTAAAAATATTTCAGAATCGGATTTTATACGTGATAGAATTATTGTGCTACTAATGCTCTTATACTGTTTCCTTTGCAGGTTTGCTCCGTTATCTGAAATTTTAAAACCTTTGACTGCCAGTTCAACAGTCGAAGCTTACTTCATTCACAAAAAATGACTGCTAGTATTAATGTTTACAATTATGTCCAACATGCTTACTGTTCGAGTTCTGTTTCGTCGAAACTTCCACATTGCCTATGATAGCGGACAAACCAATTCACACATACTGAAAGGAACTCATCATGTAAAACAGAAAAAAATACGGTTCAATGATTAGGATTTCATGATCGTGAATTCAAATATATCTCTCGAAAGCTATATGTGTAATGCTGAAGTACAAGCATCGTTGTCAGGGATTTTCTCTGCCTCGTGATGGCTGGGTGTTGTGTGCTGTCCTTAGGTTATTTAGGTTTAAGTAGTTCTAAGTTCTAGGGGACTGATGACCTCAGATGTTAAGTCCCATAGTGCTCACAGCCATTTGAACTTCTCCATGAACCAAACTTCCCTTTTAGTCAGGTCGTGCCATAATTCTCTTCATTTCTGTTCAGCACCTCCTATTTTGTTAACCAATCTACCAATCTGATCTTCAGCATTTTCCTGTAACACCAGATTCCTGAAGTTTTATCGTTGTGTTAAACAGAAGATTAATCATATGCATGACATTCAGTGTTTGTACCTTAACGTACAGCGTGCTTATAATTAAACTTTCGGTACTTGAGCTAGTGTAGACGGAAAAATGTTTACGGTATGGGTACCCAACTTTGTAGGAACGATATTTAGATTCCTTTCAGTATACTGTGGGTGTAAAATTTGTCTTATGTCGCAACCAGTCCAATGTTAAGCATATGTAACTTCGTTCTAGGGTACGAATGAAACATGTGTAGGTTGAATTGTCAAAACAAACTAGTGTATGCGATGGCTGTATAGGCACGTCCCGAAGGCCAGTAAATTTAAAAAAAAATTCAGACTGTGCTCTACAGGATTTGCGTTATTAGCAGTGGTAGTGTCTTGATTTGCCGTTAGGCGCCGTTACTGGTTCGGCGACGTAGCGTTCAACAGAAGCATATTCGGCGCGTGTTACAGTTGCAGTGAACAAGGGTCTGGACAATGTAAGCAGGGCTTTACTCTTAAAGCTAGTTTATTAAAACGAGAGCAAGAAACTGAGCCACAAATTGTTGAGGTAATTGCTATTGCCATGACTAAGAATGCTGGACACAATGTGCGATCTTCAAGCAGTGCACGAGATGTGTGAGGACAGCTGAACATTCCCATGTTATTCGGAAAACAGTAGAACAAGCTGTAGTGCGATTCCAGTCGGTCATGGGTGCAGATGGTCGTCACATTGAGCAACGTTAGTAACCTGGAACTTAAACATGGTACACAAATTACACTCTCACATCGAAATTAAAATGTATTTACTTCAGTGGTTTACTCGTTATTTCTCTTCCATAGGTTCTTACAAATGTTTCCACAAAGTTACATTGTCCTACGAACACTCGTTTGTCACGGGGACGCTCTCAAATAGCGACCGTTAACCCTGCATTGCTACTGGTAGGTCTCCCGGACACTGACTTGTGTGAGCGATTCGTTTTCGTTAGGTTCACAACACTGCAAGCGAGCAGCGTTCCTTGTAGCTTCCTGCCTTACACAGCTGTTCCATTTGCTCAAGTGACGGCGTTAAGTCCACTGTCTAGAAGTGCTTGCAGCGCGTTTGGATCTTCCAGACCGACCGTAGCAAGTAGGTAAGTACTTGTTGGGGCTATAGGACCCGGAATAGCAATGATGGTATCGTTTGTCCCAACACAAATACGTTAGTAGCACACATTCAAATTGCTGAATCAGCCTATTTACTTCAGACGAGCGCTATAATGGATGTAACAGAAGATCTGTGTAACGATGCACTGCGAAATGAAATCGTTAGTGACGAATCAGGTGACGAAAGTGGAGACGTAGATGTCGAACTATATAGTGAACACGATACGGCAAAAGACGAGAGTGGGGATGACAATGATAAATACCAGAACAATAAGAAATATTTTGTTGGTAAGGACAAGCGTACTAAATGGATGAAAGACATGCCTACTCCTCGTATCAGAACGAGGTTGCGTAACATTGTCACATATTCCTGGTGTGAGGAGAATGGCAAAGAATAAAAGGAAACATGTAGAAATATGGTGCCTGTTTTTCACGGATGAAATAATGGATGAAGTAGTGACACATACTAACGAATGCATCGAATCTACTAAGTCGAGATACTCTTCGTCTCAGACCTTCATTCATGAGACAGATAAAGGTGTAACTGAAGCATTCCTTCGTCTGTTGTATTTGGGTGGAATCTACAAGGTTGATAGGGTTAATTTAGAAGAGCTCTGGGACAGAGATGGAAGGGGGCTGAAACTGTCTACAATTTACAGCGATTCAGGTTTCTGGCACAGTGTCTGAGGTTTGACGATAAGTAAACGAGGTCCGACAGGCGAAAAGACGATAAAGTGGCTCCTATGCGAAATATATTTGATTTGTTCACCAGAAACCTGCGTAGCACACCATTCTCTCGGAGAATATGTCACTGTAGATGAAATGCTTGTCACACGTCAAACATGGAAGTTTATTTAGGTGAGCAGCCAGATGGACCGTATAAGTTGAGTAATCGTGCAGCTGATGTCGTCAAAAGGTTGTTTAATTAAAAATGGTTCAAATGGCTCTGAGCACTATGGGACTCAACATCTGAGGTCATCAGTGCCCTAGAACTTAGAACTACTTAAACCTAACTAACCTAAGGACATCACACACATCCATGCCCGAGGCAGGATTCGAACCTGCGACCGTAGCGGTCACGCGGTTCCAGACTGGTTCTGTAATCATATTTCCAAAACGTCAAGGAACATAACGATGGATAACTGGTTTACGAGCTATGAACTGGCCCTGTCACATCTGAAAGGCGATAAATTAACACTTTTGGGAACAGTAAGGAAGAACAAGATGGAAATTCCCCCAGAATTCGTGAACAGTAGAAGTAGAAATGCTTTAACAAGTATCTTTGGCTTTCAAAGGACGTGCACATTAGTGTGCAATGTACCAAAGAAAAACAGGTGACTACTTCTAATGAGTACTATGCACCATGACAACAAAATAGATGCAACAACTGGGGAAGAAATGAAGCCGGAGATAATAAGTCTGTATTAATGCGACTAGGGGTTGGGCAGATTTAGTACATCAGATGTGTGCCACCTATGACGTAACAAGAACAACTAGAAGGTGGCCGCTGGCCTTATTCTTTTGCGTACTCAATGTAGTAGGCATAAATAGTCTCGTCATCTTCAGAGCTAACAACCAGGGGGAGACCACGAGGAGAGACTTAATGAAATAGCTTGGGAAGGCTCTTGTCAGAGGCCAGTCACTACACAGGGCTGGCAGTAAGCATATCAGCCGACCTCTCTGAAGATCTGTCAGCAGACTGGCGGGGGTCGAACTGCAAAACGATGTGAGTGTGAACCAGAGTACGGTAGGTACTATGGGCGTGATGATAGCAAAACGCAGTATGTTTGTTACAAATGCTCTATATTTGTGTGTCTCAGAAAACACTCAAGTTTAATTTGTAATGACTGTATGTAGTGGCCTGATGTAGTAAAACGACATGTGGAAACAGTACGTTCAAAAGACATTGTGGAGAGACTCATTTTACTTACGCTTTCGTATATGTTTTCTACTCATCTGCTCATACCTGAGTTTGGTTTTCGTAGCTTTCATTGTTCTACCTTGTGTGCTATGACATACGACAGTCACATTGTGTAACTACACTCCTGGAAATTGAAATAAGAACACCGTGAATTCATTGTCCCAGGAAGGGGAAACTTTATTGACACATTCCTGGGGTCAGATACATCACATGATCACACTGACAGAACCACAGGCACATAGACACAGGCAACAGAGCATGCACAATGTCGGCACTATGTAACGCCGGAAATGCATATCCTCCTATTTCCATCTATTGTACTATTTTTTTTCCTTGCTTTGTTACCTCAAGATATGACATTTCTGTCTCTTTGTATATTGTAATTGTTTTACTATTTGTATATTTATGCATTTATGTCGATGTATAATTGGTTTGTTTCGTAAATATTATTTGTATTTTTACGCTGGGTCTTGCCTAGGGAAAACTGCTATCGAACGATTACGTCGATAGGTCGTGTGAAGAATCAAAGTGTGTAGGATCTTTGGTAGTGTTAACTCTGCCGCGTGGATATTGCAGTTTTCAATTCATCGGTGGATTTTGGACGGTTTTTATAGACAGTCGCTTCCGCTGCACCCCAGAGGAAAAATGACAGGTGGTGTTAGGTCAGGCCATCGTGGACGCGAAAGTCCCTGTGAAATTATGCGATCCCGAAAAACATCAGCAAGCAGTGACATTGAAACGCGACCTGTATGCGCGGTTGCACCACCTTGTTGAAAATAACCGTTCAAGATTTCACTTAACACAAGGTCTCCTTTGAATGGGTACAGAATATCACTGCAGTAACGTTGTGCGTTTATTGTTTCGTTGAAAAATATGGGACCCACATTCCGAAGTCTAGAAATTGCAATTAAAACTCCTATTTTCACAAAATGAAGTGGTTCCTCACGAATACACAATGGATTTGCAGTACTCCACATACGAGAATTTTGCGAGTTCATGTACCCGGATAAATGAAACTACGCCTCATCGTGGTTTCATTAAGAATATCCCTTCCATTTTGTTGAACGAAATTTTTGAAGCATTGACAATAATGCCGTCTCTTGCTATGATCAGTATTTTTCAGTTCTTGCACGACTGTCACTTTGTATGGGAAAACTTCTAATTTTTTCCTTACAGCTGTGTGGGCCGTTCCGACACTAACATCGATTTCCTGGGCGAGTTTTCTTACTGACTTTTTCGGACTCACGGACATTTTATTGGAAGTATCGAGTAGCTTATACTCAGACAAAACGCTAGGACGACCACTTCTCGGTGCATCTACCACTGAACCCGTACTTCGAAATTTGTTATTCAAATCTAGCACAGTATCGCGAAGTGGGAGTGTTGTCTCCGGGAAAACTGAATTAAATGTTTGACGAACTGAAACTGTGTATTTACCGCCAGCTTTGAACAATTGATCGACTAAAAACACACGTTCTTCAATGGTTAGCATTTGACAGTGACAAAAACGAAACAAACGAACAAAGGAACTTAAACGTTCACGTCAACACGTAACGACACACACCAACGATACTAGAGACGCTGGCTGAGATAAACGAAACAGTGGAACGTTGGGAGAGTCCACTTGAAGGGAAGTAACTTTTTTGGTTTGGTTTGTGGGGGGGAAGTAACCCAGGCAGGCGAACAATCATACGGCACGCGCAGCTAACAATCATACGGCATTGCGGAGAGATTTTTTGAACATCCCGTATAACTCATTTAATGTACGTTTCGTTTTGGGCTAGTGACACGGCCATATGTGCGCTAGATTCGTCGTGGTAGTTTAATTAAGTGGCCAGCAAGCTCGCTCGATCTTACGCCATCAGAGTTTTGCTTATAGGGTTCGATGAAGTCTGAGACGCACAAAGGAAAGGCGAATACGAGACATGAACTGCTTTGTTGGATCAAGGACGCTGCTGCCATCATTAGGGAACGTGCAGAGGCACTCAGCCAAGCCACACAGCATGTTCTCCCAAGAGTGCACAAATGCATTGGGTGAAGTTGATGGTGGGATATTCTAACATTTATTGTGAACTGTACAGCAGTGTTAATGTGACGCGTACGACAATGCTTCGACGTGAATTTGTTAAAAATACGTATTTTTCAGTTGATACTTTGTAAAACACATGTTTTAATGTTCACAAACTGTTGTTCATGCGTCAACCGGACAATGTATTGAATAACACAGAAAATGAATAACAAATAAATGCGTCCTGTCTCGGAAATTATTCGGAGTAGAGCATATGTCCATATGACGTTCTTAGCTTCAAGTAATCGTTCCTATCACACACCTGAATATTAATTTTCCTTCGTGGGACACGACGTAGAAATGTAAATTTAATTTTGTCTTTTTCAAGAATGATCTCTTATTAAGACTTCATTTTTTGCATGTTTGTGTTTAACGTCCAGTTATGACACAACAGTTTACTCCTTTAATGTGGACAAGAACGAGGAATGCACGTTTCTTTAGGAAAAATGCAACAATATTGCTTCATTTTTGATGGTTCACCAGCTTATTACTATTGTTGTGACCCTTATTGTTGTAACAGGTGCGGGTATTGCAACAAAAATATCGAAGTTTGTAAAATTTGTAAATTTGTGGTAAGATCTTATGGGAGCAAACTGCATAGGTCATCGGTCCCTAAGCTTATACACTACTTCATCAAACTTTAACTTACGCCAACTTACACACTACTTAATCAAACTTGTGCTAACTTTACGCTGTGGACAACACACACACCCATGCCCGAGGGAGGACTCGAACCTCCGACGGGGGGAGCTGCACGGACCGTAACAAGACGTCTCAAACCGCGCGGCTACCCCGCGCGGCTAAAATATCGATGTTGTAGCAAACATAATGTCCATCGGTGAAATATCGATATTCATGTGTTGACTTTTCAGACATGTTATTCAAACTAAAGAAAAACTTGAAAGTGCTCACTCCAGTGTTTTCAGTAAACGCTGAAATAATTTTTAACTGTAACCACGTGTTGTCTGACAACAGTTTCCCACACTTTCGAAAACTCTGTATGCTGACTGTCAAACACTGTAATAGCTCAGTGATAATTATACAATAATTCCCATACGTCTTCAAATAATGAGATTGATTATAGAAAAACATTGCGATTTTGAACTAATTATCCTTTCCAAAATTTTTGTTGCAACCTCCAACAAAATTTTTCGTCACTCTAGTCCAGGGCTTAACAACTGGCTGGTTTTGAGCGCGAGTACTCGCGTCTGCTCAGGCACGTGCTCGCGAGCAGTTGCATGGTCATGGAGTAGGGAGGGAGGGGAAATGCGCGCGCACGTTTGAATGTGATCTCGCGTTCTTAGCAGATTTAACTAGCCATCTGAATGCTTTGAACATTTTACTACAAGGTAAAGATCTGCTAATTACTCATTTCATAGATCGAATACGAGCTTTTAAAATGAAATTGACACTTTGGGTGAGTCAGCTGGAAACAGGAAACCTAGCTCATTTTCCTAAATTATCATCCATGCAAGATGTTCACAAAGACTGTGAACATTATTCACATAGTTTAGTTGATCAGCGCTTTCAAGATCTGACAGCACTAGACAGTGATTTTGATCTGTTCTCTCCATATTCAGCGAATATTTAAGAGATTCGTCCGGAGCTGCAGCAAGAAATTATTGACCTGCAGTGTGACAGAGAATATAGAGACAAATTTCAGAACAAGAGAAACATTTTGGAATTCTACAGACTCTTCCCTCAGGATAGATTTCCTCGTTTGCACAAACTGGCGGCTACAATAATATCAATGTTCGGTTCCACGTATGTTTGTGAACAACTGTTCTCTGCAATGAAATGTAACAAGACGCGCCTGAGAAACGCATTGTCTGATCGAAATTTAAACTGCACGCTGCGCCTAAAATGCACAAGAACAATTACTCCGAACATAGACGCAATTGTAAAGGGCAAAAAGTAGAAGACAACCGAGAATCCCACACTTCAGTGACACCTTTTATTGTGTAACAGTTCATAAATTAATGCGAATGTAGAGGCCTACCCTAAGCTAATAAAATTATGTGGCATGTGTCCATTCTCCTTTATTTGTTTGATTGTCGCAGTAATAATTCGTGAGTGATACCTCTGCAGGTGGCCGCGGATTTACATTGACTGGCGGCAGCTGTTGTGTGCCCCACGTGACTGTCCCCACTCTCCGCTCTGGTCCGGTAGTGGGGGTAGCGTGCTCGCGCTGCTCTGTGCTCGCGCCTTGCTGCTCACAGCTTGCTCCGCGAACACGTATGTTGTGAAGCCCTGCTCTGATCCATTTGATGACTCATTTTATATCATTGTTAAGTAATTTAATATTCCTAAGCTGAATGAGTTTTCACTAGAGGCAACAGCCTGCACTGTAGGCCTTCCCCCCCCCCCCCCCCCCTCTCCCTTGCGGGCGCTCTTGATCCGTACGGAGTAAGTTATTTTCCTCACATTTTCTACCGTTGCGTGGCAGAGAGTAATGGATGTGAAGAAAGCCTAGAATTCGTCGTTGACACTGGCTCCGTTGGACAAGAACTTGGAAGAAAACAGAAGATACCATCTAGGCGTTCGATTCGATCGATTTGTGATAACGGCGGAGTGGGTGACCTGAGAGGGATCAGGAGAATGCTCCTTTAAAATACGAGTCTAACGCTTAGGGCGCTGTGCCATTTCGCTGGGTCGCAAACCTGAGAAAAACTGAAGATGGAAATAATTTATTGGAATGGATTATGACCAAACAACTGAACACAAAATGTGGATAACAGCAAGAGGTACTTGTTTAATAGCACCTTGTTATAATAATCTGTCAAGGTCAAAACTATACTGGAAATCTTCACAAATAACTATTTTCGGCCAATGACCATCGTCACAGTCGGTTAAAAAGAAAAATAAACCAGAACGTGTAGCGGGAGATTGCAGGGAAAGTTACGCAATATAATTACGATCTTGACTGTGCATTTTAATAAAGTTCAAAGATAGAGCAACAGTAACAGTTGTTGACTTTTTTGTAACACATTACTATTTTCGCTCCCAGTAACAATGTTAAGGTTAAGGTGATGGATGTCGTTGTACAAATTACTAACATAATGAAGTATAATCCATTACAAGCAACTACGTTTTCATGTCGGAAGACATTCTTTTAATAGATGAATGGCTCTTCACTAAACATTCAAGCAGAATTGGTACTTTCTGCAGACGATACGACAGTTACAATAAATCACACTAGAGAGAAAGCAACAGAAGATACTGTTAATGTTGTTTTACAAAGAATTATTAAGTGGTCCTCAGAAAATGGACTATCGGCAGATTTTGAGAAAACACACTACATTCAGTTCTGTACAAAAAATAGGATCAGCCCGCCAACAATTGCTACAGTGTAGAATACTCCAAACTTTTGGGTGTACATATTCATGAAACTTGAACTGGAAGAAGCATATTACTGTGCTACTCAATTATGTTCAACTACTTTTTTGGTCATACAATTGCTACATTTGGAAACAAACGAATCAACCTCCGCGCTTATTTTGCATATCTCCATTCAACAAATACTTATCAGATAATTCTCTGGGTTAACTCATCACTAAGAAAGTATCAATTACATAAACACGAGCCCGGAGGCAAGAGATGCCCCCCTCTCCCTAGCTCTCAAAGGAAATAAAAATAATATATTCAACTATTTTTCTTTCAAGAAAATAATTTAAAAGTAGGTATTACATAGAGTTTTTGCTGGGTCGTAACTGCAACATTTTTATAGCTGCTTACAAGTATTCCGTCTTCTCGAATAAAAAAAGTTCTCCGTACATCAAAGTCTAAATCCCTCTCCACCCCCACTGGAGGTTCAAGTCCTCCCTCGGGCATGGGTGTGTGTGTCGTTCTTAGCTTCAGTTAGTTTAAGTAGTGTGTAAGTCTAGGGACTGATGACCTAAGCAGTTTGATCCTTTAGGAATTCACAGACATTTGAACATTTGAAATCCCTGTCCCCCTAGAAACTATCATATGGGCGCCCTTAGTAGTAGGATAATACGTGGTGTTCACCTGATGTCATCTTCTATGTACCTCTTCGAGAAGGTAGGCAGTTTAGCTACATCTTTATTCGCTATGAAATTCGTCGCAATAATCCATCACAACTTGAGAACAACAATGATGTCCACACGTATGAGACGAGAAGGCAAAATGGAATTTATTAATTATTATTAAGGCTGACAGTGGCTCAGAAAGGAGTTAAAAGTGCACCAACGAAAGTTCCTGGTCATTTACCCAGTAACATAAAATGTCTGACAAGCTGCAAAGAAAATTTAGTATCTAGCATAAAATTTTTTTCTGTTCTACTGACCAATTTTTATTAAAAAGAGACAGCCATTTAAAAAATCTATTTCTTAAGCATCGTTGCATGAGGATTAAAAAGTAAAATGTTCAATAACGTTAAAATAAATAACTTACACATACCGTGCACATTAACTTGTTCCAAAAGTTCAGATCATCTACGGAACGTGGAACAAACTAACTAAGCAACAACGAACTACACATGTTTATTGATACATACCAATTTCAATTTCAAATGTATAAAAATTACATTATAATATCACAACATGGTATCAAAGTTGTTTTACCTGACTGTGATTTCTCTAAATGCGGACAAATTGCAGGAAACGATCCCTAAGAGGATAAGGAATAAAAGAGGTCTTACGGACAGAAATCCTTTCCAAGGGAGGTACACCCACCTGAAGAGAAAGTAAAAGATCTGTGACAGTGAAGGTTTCGACGATTGAAGACATACGAGGGAAGTGGAAATTTATTTTACACTACTGGCCATTAAAATTGCTACACCACGAAGATGACGTGCTGCATACAAGAAATTTAACCGACAGGAAGAAGATGCTGTGATATGCAAATGATTAGCTTTTCAGAGCATTCACACAAGGTTGGCGCCTGTGGCGACACCTACAACGTGCTGACATGAGGAAAGTTTCCAATCGATTTCTCATACACAAACAGCAGTTGACCGGCGTTACCTGTTGCAGCGTTGTTGTGATGCCTCGTGTAAGGAGGAGAAATGCGTACCATCACGTTTCCGACTTTGATAAAGGTCGGATTGTAGCCTCTCGCGATTGCGGTTTATCGTATCGCGACATAGCTGCTGTCGTTGGTCGAGATCCAATGACTTTTAGCAGAATATGGAATCGATGGGTTCAGGAGGGTAATACGGAACGCCGTGCTGGATCCCAACGGCCTCGTATCACTAGCAGTCGAGATGACAGGCATCTTATCCGCATGGCTGTAACGGATCGTGCAGCCACTTCTCGATCCCTGAGTCAACAGATGGGAACGTTTGCAAGTCAACAACAGTTCGACGGCGTCTGCAGCAGGGACTATCAGCTCGGAGACTATGGCTGCGGTTACCATTGATGCTGCATCACAGACAGATGAATCCAGGTGCTGTTTACAATACCATGATGGTCGCATCCATGTTTGGCAACATCGCAGTGAACGCACATTGGAAGCGTGTATTCGTCATCGCCATACTGGCGTATCACCCTGCGTGATGGTATGGGGTTGCATTGGTTACACGTCTCGGTCACCTCTTGTTCGCGTTGACGGCGCTTTGGACAGTGGACGTTACATTTCAGATGTGTTACGACCCGTGGCTCTACCCTTCATTCGATCCCTGCGAAACCCTACATTTCAGCAGGATAATGCACGACCGCATGTTGCAGGTCCTGTACGCTCCTTTCTGAATACAGAAAACGTTCGATTGCTGCCCTGGCCAGCACATTCTGCAGATCTCTCACCAATTGAAAACGTCTGGTCAATGGTGGCCGAGCAACTGGCTCGTCACAATACGCCAGTCACTACTCTCGATGAACTGTGGTATCGTGTTGAAGCTGCATGGGCAACTGTACCTGTACACGTCATCCAAGCTCTGTTTGACTCAATGCCCAGGCGTATCAAGGCCGTTATTACGGCCAGAGGTGGTTGTTCTGGGTACTGATTTCTCAGGATCTATGCACCCAAATTGCGTGAAAATGTAATCACATGTCAGTCCTAGTATAATACACTCCTGGAAATTGAAATAAGAACACCGTGAATTCATTGTCCCAGGAAGGGGAAACTTTATTGACACATTCCTGGGGTCAGATACACCACATGATCACACTGACAGAACCACAGGCACATAGACACAGGCAACAGAGCATGCACAATGTCGGCACTAGTACAGTGTATATCCACCTTTCGCAGCAATGCAGGCTGCTATTCTCCCATGGAGACGATCGTAGAGATGCTGGATGTAGTCCTGTGGAACGGCTTGCCATGCCATTTCCGCCTGGCGCCTCAGTTGGACCAGCGTTCGTGCTGGACGTGCAGACCGCGTGAGACGACGCTTCATCCAGTCCCAAACATGCTCAATGGGGGACAGATCCGGAGATCTTGCTGGCCAGGGTAGTTGACTTACACCTTCTAGAGCACGGTGGGTGGCACGGGATACATGCGGACGTGCATTGTCCTGTTGGAACAGCAAGTTCCCTTGCCGGTCTAGGAATGGTAGAACGATGGGTTCGATGACGGTTTGGATGTACCGTGCACTATTCAGTGTCCCCTCGACGATCACCAGTGGAGTACGGCCAGTGTAGGAGATCGCTCCCCACACCATGATGCCGGGTGTTGGCCCTGAGTGCCTCGGTCGTATGCAGTCCTGATTGTGGCGCTCACCTGCACGGCGCCAAACACGCATACGACCATCATTGGCACCAAGGCAGAAGCGACTCTCATCGCTGAAGACGACACGTCTCCATTCGTCCCTCCATTCACGCCTGTCGCGACACCACTGGAGGCGGGCTGCACGATGTTGGGGCGTGAGCGGAAGATGGCCCAACGGTGTGCGGGACCGTAGCCCAGCTTCATGGAGACGGTTGCGAATGGTCCTCGCCGATACCCCAGGAGCAACAGTGTCCCTAATTTGCTGGGAAGTGGCGGTGCGGTCCCCTACGGCACTGCGTAGGATCCTACGGTCTTGGCGTGCATCCGTGCGTCGCTGCGGTCCGGTCCCAGGGCGACGGGCACGTGCACCTTCCGCCGACCACTGGCGACAACATCGATGTACTGTGGAGACCTCACGCCCCACGTGTTGAGCAATTCGGCGGTACGTCCACCCGGCCTCCCGCATGCCCACTATACGCCCTCGCTCAAAGTCCGTCAATTGCACATACGGTTCACGTCCACGCTGTCGCGGCATGCTACCAGTGTTAAAGACTGCGATGGAGCTCCGTATGCCACGGCAAACTGGCTGACACTGACGGCGGCGGTGCACAAATGCTGCGCAGCTAGCGCCATTCGACGGCCAACACCGCGGTTCCTGGTGTGTCCGCTGTGCTGTGCGTGTGATCATTGCTTGTACAGCCCTCTCGCAGTGTCCGGAGTAAGTATGGTGGGTCTGACACACCGGTGTCAATGTGTTCTTTTTTCCATTTCCAGGAGTGTATATTTGTCCAATGAATACCCGTTTATCATCTGCATTTCTTCTTGGTGTAGCAGTTTTAATGGTCAGTAGTGTAGCTTCACACTGATGAGGGCAGTGAGCTGGAGCACCATACTGTAGCTGCCGCATTACCCTTCGCAGCATCAGAGGCACGTGTTCCGACGGGGGAGGCAGGGTCACCGGCAGGAAGCACAGGATGACCGGTCCCACGAGGCAGTCGCGGATAATCGCCGCCCACGCTTTGAGGCTGAAGCGGTGCTGATGGTTCGCTGCCACCGTACCATGGGGATTCTCCATAGTCCACCGGTGATCGTAGTGAACTTTGACGCTTCCGACCGTCCCAAAAGCAGCCTCATCTGTGAGTAGGACAGCTGACGGAAATCTCAGCACAGTTATTGCCTGTGCGACGAACCGGTGACAAAAGCATCGCCGCGGAGGCAAGCACCTAATAACACCCGTGTTCCGCGGAACACAATTTGGTGAACCCCGCAATAAGAGACGGATCAGCACCGATAGAGCAACCAGCGAATGGGCCCCATAAAGTAAGAATATCTTTACGTTTCATATGTTTTTAATCGCTATTTCCTCTCCCCAGGACTGGTTCCTCTGCTGTTGGTCAGAAGTATTTCTTATTTATCCCAACAGTCCATGCTATTACAAACCGTTTTTTTTTCCCTCTCGTATTACTTATGAATCTTTGTCGTCCGACATATTACCGAGACTTTCCTAGGAGTATGGATAACCTCTAAGCTAGTGCTTGAGCAATTTGCTGTAATTTAGAAGCGGTAGTCACTCCCTCGTCCTCTCATGCGAATTCTGCTGGTAGCAAAATCAAGACAACGTGCCACCGCACTAATTGCTCTTCGGGAAAGAGATTTACTTACTTTTTTCTTTATTTTTGCGGTTAGAAAGATAGTGGCGAACGCTTTAGGGTAGCAAATGTTTCCCTTTCTCTGTGTGACAGTAACTGTTTGCAGTTTTCTCAATGGAGTCCACACTGGTGGACAGAAGGACCGCTTTAAGAACTCTTTTACAACGGCGACTTCCTTGTCTCAATTGATTGTTCGCTGCAAGTGAGTCTGCTGTAGCGCGCTGGCGCATTATTCCTGTACTGAGACTCCCTTGTGACGGAAAATTGGAAATTTGTGGTAAGGTCTTATGGGACCAAACTGCTGAGGTTAAAAAAAAATGGCTCTGATCACTATGGGACTTAACATCTGTGGTCATCAATCCCCTAGAACTAAGAACAAAAAAATGGTTCAAGTGGCTCTGAGCACTATGTGACTCAACTTCTGAGGTCATCAGTCGCCTAGAACTTAGAACTAATTAAACCTAACTAACCTAAGGACATCACACACATCCATGCCCGAAGCAGGATTCGAACCTGCGACTGTAGCGGTCACGCGGTTCCAGACTGAAGCGCCTTTAACCGCACGACCACACCGGCCGGCAAACTGCTGAGGTCATCGGTCCCTAAGTTACACACTACTTAATCTATCTGAAACTAAATTACGCTAAGCACGACACACACACCCATGCCACATGCCCGAGGGAGGACTCGAACCCCCGACAGGTGGGGGGGAGGGGGGGGGGTGGGGAGCCGCGCGGACCGTGACAAGATGCCTAGGACCCCGCGGCTACCCCGGGCGGTCCCTTGTGACGAACTGTCGTTTTCGTTTGGACGTCGGCGCCAAATTGTGTGTGTTGTGAGAGTTATCAGCTGTGAACCTGAGATTATACGTGGCTCTCCTTCTCATAAAAACTGGAATGAAGTGATATAATTAAGGTACAATACTGCAAATTAGAAGGCAACTACGTAATGCGTTCCGCACAAAGAGGGTTGGTGTGCTGTGTCTCAGTTACACGCTTCACACCACAGCCTTTGCCTACCCTGGTAACTGGCAACACAGTGGTAAGCGCCACAATGGGCCATAGTTTCTACTTCTCACTCTCCTACAGCAAATATATTCCGAAAGTTATGATTGTCGCTTCTTCTAGTAATAGGCCTAGTTGCTGTATTTGCCCAATTGTAATGCATATGTGCTTTCCCTTCACGCGTTTAGGCCAAGTATCACGCACATTTATGCTATCGGGAATGCTCAGTAGCAGCCAGGCTACATTTACATCTGACAGTTATGCGTCAGCAAGGAGCATTAATGATCATATCATAGGAGGCAATGTTTTGCAACCTTAGTAGTGACAAGATCCGACTACTCGGGAGTAGGACCTTACAATCTGAGACAGTGTTCCGAGACAAACTTCCGTCACATTGTCCGCAAACGTGACGTCAGATCCGCCTAGCAACAGCGATCTGAACGCAACGCCCATTGGCTGAAAGTTGGATATATATATATATATATATATATATATATATATATATATATATACAGGGCTATTACAAATGATTGAAGCGATTTCATAAATTCACTGTAGCTCCATATCACGACACACTACAGATACGTAGAAAAACTCATGAAGTTTTGTTCGGCTGAAGCCGCACTTCAGGTTTCTGCCGCCAGAGTGCTCGAGAGCGCAGTGAGACAAAATGGCGACAGGAGCCGAGAAAGCGTATGTCGTGCTTGAAATGCACTCACATCAGTCAGTCATAACAGTGCAACGACACTTCAGGACGAAGTTCAACAAAGATCCACCAACTGCTAACTCCATTCGGCGATGGTATGCGCAGTTTAAAGCTTCTGGATACCTCTGTAAGGGGAAGTCAACGGGTCGGCCTGCAGTGAGCGAAGAAACGGTTGAACGCGTGCGGGCAAGTTTCACGCGTAGTCCGCGGAAGTCGACGAATAAAGCAAGCAGGGAGCTAAACGTACCACAGCCGACGGTTTGGAAAATCTTACGGAAAAGGCTAAAGCAGAAACCTTACCGTTTACAATTGCTACAAGCCAAGACACCCGATGACAAAGTAAAATGCTTTGAATTTTCGGTGCGGTTGCAACAGCTCATGGAAGAGGATGCGTTCAGTGCGAAACCTGTTTTCAGTGATGAAGCAACATTTTTTCTTAATGGTGAAGTGAACAGACACAATGTACGAATCTGGGCAGTAGAGAATCCTCACGCATTCGTGCAGCAAATTCGCAATTCACCAAAAGTTAACGTGTTTTGTGCAATCTCACGGTTTAAAGTTTACGGCCCCTTTTTCTTCTGCAAAAAAAACGTTACAGGACACGTGTATCTGGACATGCTGGAAAATTGGCTCATGCCACAACTGGAGACCGACAGCGCCGGCTTCATCTTTCAACAGGATGGTGCTCCACCGCACTTCCATCACGATGTTCGGCATTTCTGAAACAGGAGATTGGAAAACCGACGGATCGGTCGTGGTGGAGATCATGATCAGCAATTCATGTCATGGCCTCCACGCTCTCCCGACTTAACCCCATGCGATTTCTTTCTGTGGGGTTATGTGAAAGATTCAGTGTTTAAACCTCCTCTACCAAGAAACGTCCCAGAACTGCGAGCTCGCATCAACGATGCTTTCGAACTCATTGATGGGGACATGCTGCGCCGAGTGTGGGAGGAACTTGATTATCGGCTTGATGTCTGCCGAATCACTAAAGGGGCACATATCGAACATTTGTGATTGCCTAAAAAAACTTTTTGAGTTTTTGTATGTGTGTGCAAAGCATTGTGAAAATATCTCAAATAATAAAGTTATTGTAGAGCTGTGAAATCGCTTCAATCATTTGTAATAACCCTGTATATACAAGGTGATTCAAAAAGAATACCACAACTTTAAAAATGTGTATTTAATGAAAGAAACATAATATAACCTTCTGTCATACATCATTACAAAGAGTATTTAAAAAGGTTTTTTTCCACTCAAAAACAAGTTCAGAGATGTTCAATATGGCCCCCTCCAGACACTCGAGCAATATCAACCCGATACTCCAACTCGTTCCACACTCTCTGTAGCATATCAGGCGTAACAGTTTGGATAGCTGCTGTTATTTCTCGTTTCAAATCATCAGTGGTGGCTGGGAGAGGTGGCCGAAACAGCATATCCTTAACATACCCCCATAAGAAAAAATCGCAGGGGGTAAGATCAGGGCTTCTTGGAGGCCAGTGATGAAGTGCTCTGTCACGGGCTGCCTGGCGGCCGATCCATCGCCTCAGGTAGTTGACGTTCAGGTAGTTATGGACAGATAAGTGCCAATGTGGTGGCGCTCCATCCTGCTGAAATATGAATTGTTGTGCTTCTTGTTCGAGCTGAGGGAACAGCCAATTCTCTAACATCTCCAGATACTGTAGTCCAGTTACAATAGCAACTTCGAAGAAAAAGGGACCAAAAACTTTATTGGCTGAAAAGGCACAGAAAACGTTCACCTTAGGCGAGTCACGTTCATACTGAGTTGTTTTCCGCGGATTCTCAGTGCCTCATATACAGACATTAGGTTTAAGTCTATGGGAATGATGACCTTTCTGTTGAGCGGTCGCCATCTTAGCATCAACTGACGCTGACGCCTAGTCAACAGCGCCTCAAGCGAACAAATGTACAACTAAATGAAACTTTATAGCTCCCTTAATTCGCCGACAGATAGTGCTTAGCTCTGCCTTTTGTCGTTGCAGAGTTTTAAATTCCTAAAGTTGTGGTATTCTTTTTGAATCACCCTGTGTATATATATATATATATATATGTATATATATATATAGGAAACGAGCGAAGTGTCCTTATTGGCTGACGGAGAAAGGTGGGGTCTCTCTTGTCCTTCGGGAAGACAGGGCGAGTTAGTAGCGAGGCGCCAGTCAAACCTCACGGTCGAGGGTCGAGTAACCGGGGGCGGCTCCAAAAGAACGGTCGCGAGTAAATATTCCAGCTGCTAAACAAGATATAAGGTGAAGGTTAGTTATCAGTGAACGCCACGTGTCGTGGGTAATGTATATCACGAGTATGGAAAGTGAGAAATGTGTTAATGTGTTGTAAAGGGTTGAATAACGGCGTAGCCAAGAGCCGACATATTGGAAATTCTGTGAAGCGTGTCTCAAAGTATTCTTTATTAAAACGAGTGTAGTACAAAACGTTGTTAACATTTAACAACTGGCAACCCGACACACCCCACTTCAGCAGGATCACAAACCTACGAGGGCAGTTCAATAAGTAATGCAACACATTTTTTTTCTCGGCCAATTTTGGTTGAAAAAACCGGAAATTTCTTGTGGAATATTTTCAAACATTCCCGCTTCGTCTCGTATAGTTTCACTGACTTCCGACAGGTGGCAGCACTGTACGGAGCTGTTAAAATGGCGTCTGTAACGGATGTGTGTTGCAAACAACAGGCAGTGATCGAGTTTCTTTTGGCGGAAAACCAGGGCATCTCAGATATTCATAGGCGCTTGCAGAATGTCTACGGTGATCTGGCAGTGGACAAAAGCACGGTGAGTCGTTGGGCAAAGCGTGTGTCATCATCGCCGCAAGGTCAAGCAAGACTGTCTGATCTCCCGCGTGCGGGCCGGCCGTGCACAGCTGTGACTCCTGCAATGGCGGAGCGTGCGAACACACTCGTTCGAGATGATCGACGGATCACCATCAAACAACTCAGTGCTCAACTTTACATCTCTGTTGGTAGTGCTGTCATAATTGTTCACCAGTTGGGATATTCAAAGGTTTGTTCCCGCTGGGTCCCTCGTTGTCTAACCAAACACCATAAAGAGCAAAGGAGAACCATCTGTGCGGAATTGCTTGCTCGTCATGTGTCTGAGGGTGACAATTTCTTGTCAAAGATTGTTACAGGCGATGAAACATGGGTTCATCACTTCGAACCTGAAACAAAACGGCAATCAATGGAGTGGCGCCACACCCACTCCCCTACCAAGAAAAAGTTTAAAGCCATACCCTCAGCCGGTAAAGTCATGGTTACAGTCTTCTGGGACGCTGAAGGGGTTATCCTGTTCGATGTCCTTCCCCATGGTCAAACGATCAACTCTGAAGTGTATTGTGCTACTCTCCAGAAATTGAAGAAACGACTTCAGCGTGTTCGTAGGCACAAAAATCTGAACGAACTTCTCCTTCTTCATGACAACGCAAGACCTCACACAAGTCTTCACACCCGAGAGGAGCTCACAAAACTTTAGTGGACTGTTCTTCCTCATGCACCCTACAGCCCCGATCTCGCACCGTCGGATTTCCATATGTTTGGCCCAATGAAGGACGCAATCCGTGGGAGGCACTACGCGGATGATGAAGAAGTTATTGATGCAGTACGACGTTGGCTCCGACATCGACCAGTGGAATGGTACCGTGCAGGCATACAGGCCCTCATTTCAAGGTGGCGTAAGGCCTTAGCATTGAATGGAGATTACGTTGAAAAATAGTGTTGTGTAGCTAAAAGATTGGGGAATAACCTGGTGTATTTCAATGCTGAATAAAACAACCCCTGTTTCAGAAAAAAAATGTGTTGCATTACTTATTGAACTGCCCTCGTACATTGAACCTGGCGCCTGAGCGCTACTATTCTGCAACGAGGGACAACCGAAACAGCAGGACACCAGGTTAGTGATACAGAAACCAGGGAAGTAAGGCAGAGTCGCTTCCTTCTTGCTACAATGCCACAGAGGGCATTGTACAATGCTACCCATTATGGGCACTAGAATCGCTAAAGACCCTCAACATAGTAGTAAAGCGGTCAGTTTTAAACAAATCTGGATTCGGACAGTCTTCCGTCAGCCGACTAAAAATATGGCACTACTACTAGCGAGCAACAAAGATCGCCTCGGATTACGTACGGCTGAGGCACACTAAGTCACATGCAGTATCGGCCAGTGTTCACAGTCGGAGATCGCTGTCACGAACACCAGCGACACACCCATATACTGCAGCTAAAACAAGTCGGCAGGTGCAGAGCACTGCCAGGAAGCATCGGAACGACGCACACTCCACTAGAACGTGAAATATTCAGTCTTTACATCAAACAATATTTAAAGACTGTACATGGTCCCTTCTTACTTTATTCTTTGTGTTTTGGTTTCTCTTTTAAGTGCCAAATAACACCCGAATCTTTTTTTCTCTGCGAATAGAGTTGAATTTTTCACTTTTCAGTAGTTTTCATTAAAACTTTTAGCTACGAGAGCAGTCAGATGAAAACGAGACAGATGGTAAAAATTAAGAGAACTGGTTAGTAGTGCGTTGAGGCAGCCACGCAGAAATCATAGTGACGTATAGGCTACTGCAAAATCTAAGGTTTGCCTGCCGTTTGTTAAAAATGTAACAGAAAGAATAGTGAGGATATTGACGAAGCGGAATATTTCCGTAATTTACAAGCCCACCAGGAAGATACAGGAATACCTTATGCCTGCCAAGGACGCTCGTAAACCATTGGAAAAAGCTGGAGTGTATAGGATCCCATGCAGCTATGGAAATGTTTATATGGGTACCACTAAAAGTACTTTTTGTAAACGTTTGGAAGAGCACAAGGGCAATTGTAGAAGAGGAGAAACGGAACGATCAGCTCTTGCAGAGCATGCTTTCCAGCCAGGGAACCACAATATTCGTTTCGAGGAGACGCAAGTACTAGCGGCCACAAGCGGATATTACGAAAGGCTCTACAGGGAGGCAATCGAAATCGCTTAACACCCTAATAATTTCAATCGGAAGGAGGAGGGCGTGAAATTAAACGGTATATGGATGCCGGTGTTAAAGAAGATATGTACCACCCGTCCACTACTGGGTGATGACAACGGCGACGGACAGCGGTCAATTGCACTGACGTTTTCAAAACACGTGACGTCACGGAATTTAGCGGCAGTCAGCAGCGAGCCAGTGGGTGTGTTGGATGTTCCATCGAGCTACGGACCCCCTTGAAGATGTCTCCCGCAGTCGGAGAGGAAACGTTGGGAATTGACACAGAATTCATCAACCGACCACGGCATAACAGCCCGGATAATTATAATGGACATGAACTGACTAGTATTCCAAAAGTAATCGGAATGATTGTTAACACATATCCATCATTTTGATTTGCAGCTCCTTGTATTGGCCGTGTTTGCAGCTAAAATTGTTGGATGTGAGGTCAGCCAGTTATGCAAAACATTTCGCGAAAAACTGAATTACATTCAAGAAGATAGGTTAATTCCCAGAAAAAAACCTCATCAACATCGTTTGGTTGCAGATTACAAGCTACCTGTAGTAATTAACACAAAAGTGATCCAGAAAATTCATGCATACTAAATGTAAAGTTATTTAAAAAAGAAACGATCTGTTGTTTGAACTAAAAATGCACATAATTTTATAATTATTTAACAAAAACGTTCACATGGGAATAAATACAAGCGAAAACCCACTGTTGATGGGACAGTGGTGCTGAAACACGTTTGGGTACTGAGAAAAACGGTGTTTCGCATAACTGACGGACCTCACATCCAACAATTGTTAACACATTTATCCCACTGTGAGACAAGACGGTTTCTGCCTTCAGAGTGCTACAGTGACGTCGACATTCCGTTCAACTTCGGCTTCTCCGTTAGATTGTGGGGAACTCACTGCGTACGGATATTCCTGGACTTCAGATGCTCTGTCATGATGGCGTGAGTCGCACCGTGAATGATGCCCAGCAAGAGCCGTATGTCTTCCACCGTCCGCAGTCGGTCATTTCTGACGGCAGCAATGACAAAAGGGATAATGGCACGATGAGGCTGTTCTTTCCGACTGCTCTCTTTCACCGGTACCCGGCCTTCTCGAAATAATTTATTCCACGCAAACAGACGGGCACGTGACATATCGTGTTCGCCATACATAACAGACATTCGAACACGAGTTTCACTTCCTTACACTTCTCACACAGTCGAAAACCGAGCTGCACCTCGCTGTTCTTCTTTCCTGGTCTCCGTGGTGAAGCCGGACGCACACGTGACTCGCTGACCTCACTTCCAGCAAGTCTAACACAGAGCCTTCCTGATTCTCAATAGAGAGTACTTATATACACACACATATTTGCGTTTTCATTTGAGTGTCGCTTATATTTACGTTCTTATCTACCCAGAGTCTGCCCCCGGTAGCTGAGTGTTTGCCAGCACGGTACCTCAGCCCTAAGGTCCCGAGTTCGATTCCCAGCTGGGTCGGAGATTTTCTCAGCTCAACTGGGTGTTGTGTTGTCCTAATCCTCATTATTTCATCCCCATCGACGCGCAAGTCGCCGAAGTGGCTTCAAATCGAAAAAGACTTGCACCCGGCGAACGGTCTACCCGACGGGAGGCCCCAGTCACACGACATTTACACTACTGACCATTAAAATTGCTACACCAAGAAGAAATGCAGAATATAAACGGGTATTCGTTGTACAAATATATTATACTAGAACTAACATCTGATTACATTTTCAAGCAATTTGGGTGCATAGATCCTGAGAAATCAGTACCCAGAACAACCACCTCTGGCCTTAATAACGACCTTGATACGCCTGGGCATTGAGTCAAACAGCTTGGATGGCGTGTACACGTAAAGCTGCCCATGCAGCTTCAACATGATACCACAGTTCATCAAGAGCAGTGACTGGCGTATTGTGGCGAGCCAATTGCTCGGCCACCACTGAACAGACGTTTTCAGTTGGTGAGAGATCTGGAGAATGTGCTGGCCAGGGGCAGCAGTTGAGCATTTTCTGTATCCAGAAAGGCCCGTACAGGACCTGCAACATGCGGTCGTGTATTATCCTGCTGAAATGTTGGGTTTCGCAGGGATCGAATGAAGGGGAGGGCCACGGGTCTTAACACATCTCAAATGTAACGTCTACTGTCCAAAGTGCCGTCAATGTGAAAAAGAAGTGATCGAGACGTGTAACCAATGGCACCCCATACCATCACGCCGGGTGATACGCCAGTATGGCGATGACGAATACACGCTTCCAATGTGCGTTCACCGCGATGTCGCCAAACACGGATGCGACCATCATGATGCTGTAAACAGAACCTGGATGCATCCGAAAAAATGACGTTTTGCCATTCGTGCACCCAGGTTCGTCGTTGAGTACACCATCGCAGGCGCTCCTGTCTGTGATGCAGCGTCAAGGGTAACCGCAGCCATGGTCTCCGTGCTGATAGTCCATGCTGCTGCAAACGTCGTCAAACTGTTTGTGCAGATGGTTATTGTCTTGCAAACGTCACCATCTGTTGACTCAGGGATCGAGACGTGGCAGCACGATCCGTTACAGCCATGCGAATAAGATGCCTGTCATCTCGACTGCTAGTGATACGAGGCCGTTGGGATCCAGCACGGCGTTCCGTATTACCCTCCTGAACCCACCGATTCCATATTCTGCTAACAGTCACTGGATCTCGACCAACGCGAGCAGCAATGTCGCGATACGATAAACCGCAGTCGCGAGAGGCTACAATCCGACCTTTATCCCAGTCGAAAACGTGATGGCACGCATTTCTCCTCCTTACAAGAGGCATCACAACAACGTTTCACCAGGCAACGCCGGTCAACTGCTGTTTGTGTATGAGAAATCGGTTGGAAACTTTCCTCATGCCAGCACGTTTTAGGTGTCGCCACCGGCGCCAACCTTGTGTGAATGCTCTGAAAAGCTAATCATTTGCATATCACAGTATCTTCTTCCTGTCGGTTAAATTTTGCGTCTGTAGCACGTCATCTTCGTGGTGTAGCAATTTGAATGGCCAGTAGTGTACATTTACATCTATGCAGAGTTTAGGCGTGTTCTATGTAAAACATATATCATATATGACTTTTATCCATTGTGGATGTGGAACACTGCGACTGTGGTGTGAAAAGGTTTTCAGAAATTACTGCAACCAGTCGCCTTTTATGTAGATGTATTTTATTTGACCATGACCGGTTTCGAGCTGCCTAGCAACTCATCATCAGATGGTATATACATTTAGTGCTTTTTTGTACCCATTGTGTGGGTGGTTGAGTATCTGTGGCTAAACAGAAACGAGAACAAATAATCGCTACATGTGGTACAGTAACACGAAATATTTACAGAATAATTTATGTTTAACGTATAAGAGCAAATAATCACTACATGTGGTACAGTTACATGAAATATTTACAGTTTAATTTACGTTTTGAGGTGTTACTTACAGATAAATCTTTCTGCAGGTATATATATCTCTTTTAGGACGTATTTTTGAAACCATTGTGTCTTGTTTTTCACAATTACACAAGTTAAAACTTTCACTAGATGTATATTACTTTTATGAGGCACTGTAGGAAACATATATCTTGTTTTCCGTAAACATCGCTGAACACACTTAGCCACAGATACGAATACAGGATTTACACATTATAAACAAGCCAAAGATTGCAATATAACTACAGTATCAAAGATTTCAAGTTGACCAGAGGCATTATTAGTCATCGCACACACTGACAAGAGATTTGTCTTTATTACATAGAAAATAAATGTAAATTAGCTTAAACTATTAAAATATTTATTTATAAATTAACTGTGCAATTTTAACAGGTATATAAAACTAAATTTTTTTACATAATATTTCAGTTACATTTAAGATTATTGGTATTGAGAGTATTATGACAGCTAATTTCTTGCTCCTTCCATTGGCTGATCTTGGCATATGATGTCAGGGATGAGAGGTTGATGGTTAACTTGAAATAATAAGTAATGCTGGTACTTGAAAGGGTGTGGAAAAGGAGTTAGCGGTGGGGGGGGGGGGGTGTATAGGAAAAAGGAGAGGGGGGGGGCATATTGTTTCTGAATGACTGTTTAGTTTTTTAAGTTCAAAGAATCCTTAAAATTCTGAAAGAAGGAGTTATACGCCAATTCTGTCTGCTCATTTAAAATGGTATGTGGGGAATTATGTTTGTGGGTGAAAATCTCTAATTGTTCGAGAAGATCCATCTTGAATCCCTTGTCTACAGTGTGTAGGATTTGAAGGTTAGTTTTAATGTCTGTTATGGAATGTTTATTATCTGCTAGATGGGTAGCAAAAGTGTATCTATTTAAGTTGTTTAGGCGAAGTGCATCAGTGTGCTCTTTGTATCGGATCTCAAAATTTCTACCTGTTTGCCCTATGTAGTAGCAGGAGCAGCTGTCACATCTTAATTTATATATACCAGATTTTTGGTAGGGTGTGCTGGCTATTTTGGTGTTGTGGACTATTTTGTTCTGTATTTTGTTGTTAGTGTGAAAACTTATTTTGACATTATGTGGTTTGAATAGCTTAGCAAGTTTGTATGAGATATTGCCGAGAAACGGCATACAAACGAATTTGGTTTCTTCTGCTACTGAGGTCTGGCTTGCTGGTTTTGCTTTGTTAGATATAATGTTTTTATCTAATTTTTCAATTATGCTTGGGTCATAAGCATTGTTTGATGCTATTGTTTTTAATATATTGATTTCATTAATTTTTGCAGTAGGATCAGCTTGAATCTTGTTGATACGGTTAAGTGCTGATTTGAAAAAAGCTAGTTTATGCTGATTTGGGTGGCATGATGTATTGTTTATTATGACATCTGAAGTGGTGGGTTTCCTATATATCTGAAATTTATGTTTGTTGTTGTGATGTGTTATGTTTAGGTCAAGAAAATAGATACCTTTTTGGGTTTGGTGTTCTACTGTGAACTGTATTTTGGGGTGAACATTATTAAGTTTACCAGCTAAGGCCTCAATTTCAGTGGCTGTCCCATCATATAACAACAGGGTGTCATCAACATATCGTTTATAATAAATGATTTTGTCTGTTTCTATTGGGTTTGCTTTAAAGAATTTAATTTCAAGATCATTAATGTAGATGTCAGCAAGAAGGCCAGCTAGACTACTGCCCATTGCTAGACCATCATGTTGAATATATATTTTGTTGTTGAAGGTGAAGTAATTGTGGGACAGCACTAATTCAAGTAAATCCATCAGCTCACAGATTTCCATGTCACTTAACTTTTTATGTTGTAATAAGTTATTTTTTATTATCCGAAGTGTGTCTATTATAGGTATGTTTGTGTACAGGTTGACAATATCAAGGGATGCAAAGTTAGCTGCATTGGGAATGGAAATTTCTCTGATACTGTCAATCAAATCATAGGTGTTTTTTATGGAATAATTGGTTGGGAATGTATAATATTTCTTGAGTATTTCATGCAGTTTTTTAGTCACTTTGTACCCTGGGCTATTTATGGAATTCACAATCGGGCGTATCGGGTGTCCATCTTTATGAATTTTAGGTTGTGATCTAAGCTTTGGTGCTGTAGGGTTCATTATAACACATTGTTTGGCTTCAATGGATGTCAACAGAAAGTTACAATTTTTTTAACATGTCTTTTATTTTAGCTTGGTATTTGGGAATGGGGTCAGATTTCAACTCAGTTATGTTGTTATTCTTGAAAAATTCTAGGGTTTTCTTAATGTAATCAGACTCGTACATTATCACGGCTGTGCTGCCTTTGTCAGATTTAACAACAAGGGCACTACTGTTTGTTAGCTTTTTGTTAATTTGTTTCAGTGTTGCAGATTCATCTTGTTTATTACTATGGAGCCTTTGTACATCTATGGTTTTCTTTATTATTTTGTTTGCATCATGGGCTAGAGCATTTTGATCATTCTGATCTAGTTTTGATGCTATACATGCTATTTTGGTGTTAGTTATTAGGTCTTTAACACTATTGTAATCAAGTTTTGTGGCAATATTATGTTTAAGTCCCTTATTTAACAAATTTAATTCTGTGCTATTGAAATTAATGCTTGTTGTGTTAACTACTCTCTCAAAGAATTTATGTTGCACGGCAGGGCATTCATTAGGTGGAATGGGGGATTTTTTGGCAATCAGGAGTGATAGCTTTTCTTTTTGTTTATGTGCAATTTTCAACATCTCTTTATTCACATTTAGTTGGGTTAGATCTAAGAAATTCATGATTTGACTTAGAGTGAGATAGTTGCTTAACTCTAAGTGCAGCATGTAGATGTCCCTGTTTAACAAGTTTTTTCGTTTGTAATGTGATCTAATTTCATTTTTGATCCATACAATTTCACATTTTCTCTTGGTTGCTTGTGCAGATTCACTCTGGTCTTTAACTACAACTCTTATGTAATTAGGAGTTACATTCTCTAAGATACATTGCTTATTAAATTTGATGGCAAGAATAGTTTTCATTAGTTTCACTTTGCACTTCCTGTATTTGTTCATTGTTCCTTTTACCTGGCTAGGTAGCAAAATAAGACTTTTATCCATTGTGGATGTGGAACACTGCGACTGTGGTGTGAAAAGGTTTTCAGAAATTACTGCAACCAGTCGCCTTTTATGTAGATGTATTTTATTTAACCATGACCGGTTTCGAGCTGCCTAGCAACTCATCATCAGATGGTATATACATTTAGTGCTTTTTTGTACCCATTGTGTGGGTGGTTGAGTATCTGTGGCTAAACAGAAACGAGAACAAATAATCGCTACATGTGGTACAGTAACACGAAATATTTACAGAATAATTTATGTTTAACGTATAAGAGCAAATAATCACTACATGTGGTACAGTTACATGAAATATTTACAGTTTAATTTACGTTTTGAGGTGTTACTTACAGATAAATCTTTCTGCAGGTATATATATCTCTTTTAGGACGTATTTTTGAAACCATTGTGTCTTGTTTTTCACAATTACACAAGTTAAAACTTTCACTAGATGTATATTACTTTTATGAGGCACTGTAGGAAACATATATCTTGTTTTCCGTAAACATCGCTGAACACACTTAGCCACAGATACGAATACAGGATTTACACATTATAAACAAGCCAAAGATTGCAATATAACTACAGTATCAAAGATTTCAAGTTGACCAGAGGCATTATTAGTCATCGCACACACTGACAAGAGATTTGTCTTTATTACATAGAAAATAAATGTAAATTAGCTTAAACTATTAAAATATTTATTTATAAATTAACTGTGCAATTTTAACAGGTATATAAAACTAAATTTTTTTACATAATATTTCAGTTACATTTAAGATTATTGGTATTGAGAGTATTATGACAGCTAATTTCTTGCTCCTTCCATTGGCTGATCTTGGCATATGATGTCAGGGATGAGAGGTTGATGGTTAACTTGAAATAATAAGTAATGCTGGTACTTGAAAGGGTGTGGAAAAGGAGTTAGCGGTGGGGGGGGGGGTGTATAGGAAAAAGGAGAGGGGGGGGCATATTGTTTCTGAATGACTGTTTAGTTTTTTAAGTTCAAAGAATCCTTAAAATTCTGAAAGAAGGAGTTATACGCCAATTCTGTCTGCTCATTTAAAATGGTATGTGGGGAATTATGTTTGTGGGTGAAAATCTCTAATTGTTCGAGAAGATCCATCTTGAATCCCTTGTCTACAGTGTGTAGGATTTGAAGGTTAGTTTTAATGTCTGTTATGGAATGTTTATTATCTGCTAGATGGGTAGCAAAAGTGGATCTATTTAAGTTGTTTAGGCGAAGTGCATCAGTGTGCTCTTTGTATCGGATCTCAAAATTTCTACCTGTTTGCCCTATGTAGTAGCAGGAGCAGCTGTCACATCTTAATTTATATATACCAGATTTTTGGTAGGGTGTGCTGGCTATTTTGGTGTTGTGGACTATTTTGTTCTGTATTTTGTTGTTAGTGTGAAAACTTATTTTGACATTATGTGGTTTGAATAGCTTAGCAAGTTTGTATGAGATATTGCCGAGAAACGGCATACAAACGAATTTGGTTTCTTCTGCTACTGAGGTCTGGCTTGCTGGTTTTGCTTTGTTAGATATAATGTTTTTATCTAATTTTTCAATTATGCTTGGGTCATAAGCATTGTTTGATGCTATTGTTTTTAATATATTGATTTCATTAATTTTTGCAGTAGGATCAGCTTGAATCTTGTTGATACGGTTAAGTGCTGATTTGAAAAAAGCTAGTTTATGCTGATTTGGGTGGCATGATGTATTGTTTATTATGACATCTGAAGTGGTGGGTTTCCTATATATCTGAAATTTATGTTTGTTGTTGTGATGTGTTATGTTTAGGTCAAGAAAATAGATACCTTTTTGGGTTTGGTGTTCTACTGTGAACTGTATTTTGGGGTGAACATTATTAAGTTTACCAGCTAAGGCCTCAATTTCAGTGGCTGTCCCATCATATAACAACAGGGTGTCATCAACATATCGTTTATAATAAATGATTTTGTCTGTTTCTATTGGGTTTGCTTTAAAGAATTTAATTTCAAGATCATTAATGTAGATGTCAGCAAGAAGGCCAGCTAGACTACTGCCCATTGCTAGACCATCATGTTGAATATATATTTTGTTGTTGAAGGTGAAGTAATTGTGGGACAGCACTAATTCAAGTAAATCCATCAGCTCACAGATTTCCATGTCACTTAACTTTTTATGTTGTAATAAGTTATTTTTTATTATCCGAAGTGTGTCTATTATAGGTATGTTTGTGTACAGGTTGACAATATCAAGGGATGCAAAGTTAGCTGCATTGGGAATGGAAATTTCTCTGATACTGTCAATCAAATCATAGGTGTTTTTTATGGAATAATTGGTTGGGAATGTATAATATTTCAAATTCTAAAGGTGGCAGGGGTAAAATACAGGGAGCGAAAGGCTATTTATAATTTGTACAGAAACCAGATGGCAGTTATAAGAATCGAGGGGCATGAAAGGGAAGCAGCGGTTGGGAAGGGAGTGAGACATATCATATATTTGCTATCAAACATTCGGTTTCACTCGCGGAAGAACACTTTTAGGAAAAATATCAAATCCCCGTGTAAACTTCGCAGTATGTCACGAAACCAAATCAAACAATAAAACAAAAATCGGGAAGACGCAAAATTCATTATTGTGACATGAGTGAACACTGCTAGAAATGGCTAAATTCCGAAGTCATCAGAAGACGTCACGACCCCCTGTTTCTACTTGCGCAGTGTTCAGCATACCTAGGATTTTAGAACTCTACCCTCGGTAAACTCAGTTGATCATTGAGTCACTGATTTGCAGCGTGGCTGGCAGCTGATGTACTCGCAGGCTCGTGAGACATACCGCAGGCAAATATTTTTTTACGATTCATGTCTTGCGACTCGTATGCATTATGTGGAGAATTCCACACCATTCCACAGCATTCAGAATAAAATGCCGTTACTGCTTGCGCAAGCGCAGGGAACTATTGGGAGTATTACAGTGCCGTCTTCTCTCTTTCTGTCTCTAGAATGCACCACGTTTCCACTATTACATCAATAATGGTGTCTTGTCCTCTCTTGAATCTACTCATTAAGCCCTTTTCTACCGATTACCTCATCTGTACTCTTATAATTTCTTTTTTATTTCTGAGTACAGGTGTGATGGCCTGTCTCCAGTTTCCTCCCGCTGTATAAATAACTAGACACTTTGACCTAGAGCCTATGTCACAAAATATTTCGCCTACGCTCTAAGTATAAGTACACGTAATTTGACATTTTCCACTTTTACCCGGTTTTTTCGATATTTTTACATATGTCAATTTACAAGTGTATATTGCTTGTATAACCTCCTCTGTATGCGAACTTATTTTAACGTAGGAACAAATGATCATCGTAATAGTAAAATAAGAGAAAGCGAAGCTCGTACGGAAAGATTTAAGTGTTCATTTTTCCCACGCAGTGTTCGAGAGTGGAACAATAGAGGAATAGTCTGTGAACCCTCTGCCGTGTTCTTAAGTGTATATTACAGAGGAGTCATGTAGGTGCAGAAAGGCAGGTTCTATTTAAGTTGTGTAGAAGGCCAAGGATGACATGAACCTGTCAAGGGATGCTAGAATGGACGATAGGGACTTAGCAAGTATTAAAACAGGGAAGTTCCATTAATTGGGGAACTGACTGAATTTCATTGTCTAAGAAACTCTGATGGTTTATGAAACTGTCATGAAGATTAGAAAGTTGAATTCAGTGCTGGACTGAAGTGCCAAACGTAGCATAATCTGAATAGAATAAAATCACTAGACTTGCAAGGTACAGAGACAGGGCCATTTTAAAAGAGGAAACATGAAATGAGAACACACAAGCGAATTATTTGCTATGACAAAAAGCAATTGTTAATCGTATGCTAGAAGCACCTACAGGGGCGTGTGTCTACAGAACATCACAGTACTGGGGGAAATGGGAGTACTAAAAAAGTGTTTTGCTTATGAAGACTCAATCAAAATTACACCTTGCTTTCTAGTAGTGGCATTCAGACACACTGCATACTGAAATCACACTGATTAAATACGGTAATGAAACACTCTTGTGGAGCGGGTGGTATTAATCGTCCAGTGTATCTATTTGTTCGTGCAGACAGCACAGCACAGCGGAAAGGCTAATAAAACCAGTTTTCTACAAATTAAACTAACAACAATCGTAGGGCATTAATGTCACTGTGTGTGTGTGTGTGTGTGTGTGTGTGTGTGTGTGTGTGTGTGAGTCTATTGTAATCATACAGTACACCGAAAAGTATGGAACCTAAATACACATAGTGAAGTATAGTTCAAATGCGTTGAAATGATAGTAATTGTAATGACATGTGCGTAGGTGTTGTTGCACACGATACAAACATTCACGAAAGCGTGTTCTTCGCTATCGTAAACTATAGCAGACGTTAAACCGCAGTTCGACAGTCTTACACATCATAAATCCTGAAACGCCGCTGGCCTTGGGGGTGGGTGTATGGTATCTGCAGTCTGTAAAAACAGTGAGTAGTGTATGTTTCACTTTACGATTGCGGGTATTACATTCTTTAATACTCTAATTCGAGGTTGCTTTGTTCTACTTCACTGATCACGTCGAAAGCTGATTCTTACGTTGCAATTCGATAGGAAGGTCTCATCCTAGTCTAGTGTTTGTTATCCGTTTAATCAATATGCGTTACAAGAACATTAAAAACACGTTGACAGAATGGTATTATCATAGTTGTATATTTCTAATATTCCTGAGTAGTCTTAGGATTACGTTAATCCACTAAAGTGATATATATCTGGTCTATTTTGAGATTTCTCTACGTAAAGCATTTTTATGTATACTAAGGTGGTTAGTTAAATTTTCCACTATAGCCTTTTTAAGAGACGGTCTTCACTCCTTCCGATCTGATCATGTAAGCGTAGCAAAGGTGTGGAATGACTTCAAAGATATAGTATAGACGGCAATTGAGAGATGAATACCACATAAATGATGGTGGTGATCCCCCATGGTACACAAAGCGGGTCAGATTGCTGTTGCAGAAGCAACTAAAAAAGTATGCCAAATTTAGAAGAACGCAAAATCCCTAAGATTGGTAAATTCTTACAGAAGTTCGATATATAGCGCGTACTTCAATGCGAGATGCTTTTAATAATTTCCACAACGAAATTCTGTCTCGCAATTTGGCAGAAAACCCAAAGAGATTCTGGCCATACATAAAGCACACCAGTGGCAAGACGCAAACAGTACCTTCACTGCGCGGTAACAACGGCGAAATCACTGATGACAGTGCCACCAAAGCAGAGTTATTAAACACGGTTTTCCGAAACTCCTTCACCAAAGAAGACGAAGTAAATATTCCTGAATTCCAATCAAGAACAACTGCCAAGATGAGAAACATAGAAGTAGATATCCTCGGTGTAAAAAAGCAGCTTAAATCACTTAATAAACCCAAGGCCTCCGGTCCAGATTGTATACCAGTCAGGTTCGTCTCAGAGTGTGCTGATAAAATAGCTCTATACTTAGCAATTATATACAACCACTCGCTCACAGAAAGATCCGTATCTAAAGACTGGAAAATTGCTCAAGTCACAACAATACCTAAAAATGGAAGTAGGAGTAATCCGCTGAATTACAGGCCTATATCACTAACGTCGATTTGCAGTAGGGTTTTGGAACATATACTGTATTCGAACATTGTGAAGTACCTCGAAGAAAAAGATTTATTGACACATAGTAAGCACGGATTCGGAAAATATCGTTCTTGCGAAACAAAAGTAACTCTTTATACTCATGAAGTAATGAGTGCTATCAACAGGGGATGTCAGATTGATTCCATATTTTTAGATTTCCAGAAGGCTTTCGACACCGTTCCTCACAAGCGTCTTCTAACCAAACTGCGTGCCTATGGAATATCGCCTCAGTTGTGCGACTGGATTCGTGATTTCCTGTCAGGAAGGTAGCAGTTCGCAGTAATAGACGGAAAGTCATCGAGTAAAACAGAAGTAATATCCGGCGTTCCCCAAGGGAGTGTTATACGACCTCTATTGTTCCTGATCTATATTAACGAGATAGGATAAAATCTCAGTAGCCATCTTACATTGTTTGCAGATGATGCTGTCATTTACTGTCCTGTAAAGTCATCAGACGACCGAAACGAATTGCAAAATGATTTAGATAAGATATCTCTATGGTGGGAAAAGTGGCAATTGACCTTGAATAAAGAAAAGTGTGAAGCTGAAAGGTGGCTTTCATTGGTGACGTTCATTTCGCAGATTATTCTGCATGTTTGAAGTAAATAAACCCATATAATGGTTAATTAGTCTTATTAGGTGGATTAGAAAGAGAGATACGTGATGATTAAACACATGTCTGAAATAATACGGGCTTTTGGTAATGATAATATTTAGTTGCATGCTGTAGGTGTAAGCAAAGTAAATTTGCCAGTGGAGGCGAGGAGTGGACGAGCGCAGCGCCGGAAGAGCATTGTGCAAGGGCCGGGGGTCCCAGGGGATGCGGCCACTGACCTGCAAGCATCAAAAGGAACGCCGCCGGGTGCAAGGTGAGAGCAGACAGAGAGCGTCCAACGTACGCGCTGGCGCCGCACGGTCGCGCGCTCTTTTAGCGGCAAATGGGCTGAGCTCTGATTGGGCAGTTCATAAGAAAGTGCGGGAAACGCTGAGGGTCAACGCCCGCTGTTTGAACAGATAAATTTTTCGATAGATGGAGAAATTGTATCACTCAGCGAGGTAGATGTGGGTGGCCTTTGCAGCGTCGGGAATGGTGGATTAGAGTTTGGCGGCAAGATTGTCGCAAGAGCATCGTGCAGAGTGAGGCAGGTGGGAGAGCGTCTTGTGCCCTGAAAGCGGACAGTCGCAAAGTTCGATAGTTCTGATTTAGGGACTTAGATTCTGAATACAGTGCTGTGTATGATCTAGAGTCTGCAGCTACAGTAGGACATCAGCGTCCACGATAGACATTGCATTGACTACTACGAGGTGCATTCAAGTTCTAAGGCCTCCGATTTTTTTCTCCGGACTGGAAAGAGATAGAAATATGCGCATTGTTTTAAAATAAGGCTGCGTTCATTGTCAATACGTCCCACAGATGGCAGCACCGTAAGGCAGATGGAATTTTACCGCCAGTGACGAGAATGAGAACTGTTTTAAATACTTAAAATGGCGACGTTTTCCTTACTTGAACAGCGTGCAATCATTCGTTTTCTGAATTTGCCTGGCGTGAAACCAATTGAAATTCATCGACAATTGAAGGAGACATGTGGTGATGGAGTTATGGATGTGTCGAAAGTGCGTTCGTGGGTGCGACAGTTTAATGAAGGCAGAACATCGTGTGACAACAAACTGAAACAACCTCGGGCTCGCACAAGCCGGTCTGACGACATGATGGAGAAAGTGGAGAGAATTGTTTTGGGGGATTGCCGAATGACTGTTAAACAGATCACCTCCAGAGTTGCCATTTCTGTGGGTTCTGTGCACACAATCCTGCATGACGACCTGAAAATGCGAAAAGTGTCATCCAAGGTGGGTGCCACGAATGCTGACGGACGACCACACGGCTGCCCGTGTGGCATGTTGCCAAGAAATGTTGACGTGCAACGACAGCATGAATGGGACTTCCTTTTCGTCAGTTGTGACAATGGATGAGACGTGGATGCCATTTTTCAATCCAGAAACAAAGCGCCAGTCAGCTCAATGGAAACACACAGATTCACCGCCACCAAAAAAATTTCGGGTAACCGCCAGTGCTGAAAAAATGATGGTGTCCATGTTCTGGGACAGCGAGGGCGTAATCCTTACCCATTGCGTTCCAAAGGGTACTACGGTAACAGGTGCATCCTACGAAAATGTTTTGAAGAACAAATTCCTTCCTGCACTGCAACAAAAACGTCCGGGAAGGGCTACGCGTGTGGTGTTTCACCAAGACAACGCACCCGCACATCGAGCTAACGTTACGCAACAGTTTCTTCGTGATAACAACTTTGAAGTGATTCCTCATGCTCACTACTCACCAGACCTGGCTCCTAGTGACTTTTGGCGTTTTCCAACAATGAAAGACACTCTCCGTGGCCGCACATTCACCAGCCGTGCTGCTATTGCCTCAGCGATATTCCAGTGGTCAAAACAGACTCCTAAAGAAGCCTTCGCCGCTGCCAAGGAATCATGGCGACAGCGTTGTGAAAAATGTGTACGTCTGCAGGGCGATTACGTCGAGAAGTAACGCCAGTTTCATCGATTTCGGGTGAGTAGTTAATTAGAAAAAAAAATCGGAGGCCTTAGAACTTGAATGCACCTCGTAGTATAATTGCAGTTGATTCCGCCTTATAGGCTGGCAGTCACCATTGAATGTAGTCAACCAGTACACAGAGCTATCATACTGGTATTGCACGTTAGTACAAGACACACTGGGCTGCACCTTAAAGGTTGTTGACCCAGTCTTGGAAGTGTTGTATACCATTTAGAGGAAATATAGGGCTTGTGGTATTAGCAGTTTCTGAGTAGTGTATTCTGCTCAAGATATTTGAGAGACTTATCTCAATTCAGCGACTTCGCAGCTGCAGACGTCGCTCCAGCAGTATCGACGGAGCCAGCACGCTGGTAGACGGTATTGTAAAACTTGCAGCAACAGCAGTAAAGTTCAGAAATAGTTGTTGGATCGTGTTCTTGTCATCCACTGAGCATCCGTGCAGTTTTGCTTACGATTCGTTATTTGTCTTCTTGCATGTTGTTTGGTTTGCTTCTTGGTGGTGGTGTCCAAAGTACGTATTATTTCAGAGACAAAAGAGATTATAGGAACTCAGTCAGATCGCATTTACCATTTCCATATCCAGGGGCATAATTAAATCTAACTTCACGTCAACTTAACATTAAGAGCTGAGAGCCAATCTTACCAGTGCAGTACGAGGGCTATCCACAAAGTACATTACGTTTTGGAATTAAAAATAAATAAAGTATTGAAAATTTTTTATTATATACAGATGAAAGCCACACTTAAATACTACTTTTCTACATAGTTGCCATTTAAATTACGGCACTTATCGTAGCGACGGACGAGCTTGGAAATTCCTTCGTCGTAAAATTCGGGAGCCTGCGCCTTCAACCATCTGGTTACCTCTTCTTGAAGCTGTGCATCGTCATCAAAACGCTGCATAGCCAACCACTTCTTCATTGCTGGGAATAAGTGGAAGTCGCTCGGTGCCAGGTTGGGACTGTACGGCGGGTGAGGAAACAACTCCCACTTAAAAGATTCGAGAACTTCACGAGTGGCATTTGCCATGTGGGCCCGGGCGTTGTCGTCAATCAGCAAGATCTTTGAGCCCAACTTTCCCCTGCGCTTGTTTTGTATTGCTCTTCTGAGGTTGTGCAGAGTTTGGCAATACCTTTGAGAGTTTATTGTAGTGCCTCTTTACAGGAAATCCACAAAAATCACACCTTTTCTGTCCCAAAAGACAGTCGGCATCACCTTCCTTGCCGACATTGTCTGCATACATTTCTTGGGTTTTTGGGGGGAATTTGTGTGCCCCCACTGCATTGACTGCAATTTTGTCTCGCAATTCACATGCGTAACCCATGTTTCGTCACCAGTAACGATGCGATCGAGTAATGAGTCGCCATCTTTCTCGTAAGCGTCCAAAAACGTTACCGCTGGAGCCATTCGCTGATTTTTGTGAATATCTGTCAAGATTTTTGGTATCCATCTTGCACAAAACTTGTGGTAACCAAGCTTTTCGGTAATGATTTCGTGCAACAAACTTCGTGAAATTTGTGGCAAACTCATAGAGAGTTCCGTTATTGTGAAATTACGGTTTTCACGGACCGCGGCATCGACTTTTTCGACAAGTTCGGCAGTCACTATGCTGGGTCTTCCACTTCGCTCTTCATTGTGAACGTTAGTTCGGCCATTTTTAAATTTTATGACCCATTGACGCACTCCACCTTCAGTGATTATGTTGTCCCCATACACTTCACAAAGCTGCCGATAGATTTTTATCGGTGTACAGTTTTTTCAGTCAGAAACCTTATTACAGCACGCACCTCACACTTCGTGGCATTTTCAATTAACACTGACATTTCAATCTGTCAAAGTAACTCAACGGAGTACAGCACGAACCTCTCACTAGCACGGCAGGATGCCGACTGAGTGGCGGAATGCCATGACACAAAGATGGCCGCGCTAGCCCCGCCCCTAACGGACACAAACGAAAACGTAATGTACTTTGTGGATAGCCCTCGTATATCTAAGAACATTGTACAATTTGTTTAATTTGTTTTTATTCATGATTTGTTCAATATGATCTAATTTCTATCGTGAGATAATTTACAATAAATACAAGTTATTTACAATATCGCTTTTGATTCAGTAGTAAGTGGTAGTTAGCCATCACTGTCACATTAACATGTTTTATTCATGTTTAACAACGGCCGCTACACCAATGTAGAAGGCCTCCAAAGTTATTCACATGAGTACTAAATTTCGATTACGCGGTAAGTCACACAAATCTGAGGGCTGTAAATTTAACTAAGTACTTAGGGATTGCAATTACAAATAACCTAAATTGGAACGATCACATAGATAATATTGTGGGTAGAGCAAACCAAAGACTGCGATTCATTGGCTGAACACCCAGAAGGTGCAACAGGTCTACTAAAAGACTGCTTACACTACGCTTGTCCGCCGTATTCTGGAGTATTGCTGGGCAGTGTGGGATCCGCATCAGGTAGTACTGACGGATGACATCGAAAAAGTACAAAGAAGGGCAGCTCGTTCTGCGTTATCGCGAAATACGGGAGACTGTCACAGACATGATGCGTGAGTTGGAGTGGCAATCATTAAAACAAAGGCGTTTTTCGTTGCGACAGGATCTTCTCATGAAATTTCAATCACCAGTTTTCTCCTCCGATTGCCACCCACCTACATAGGGAGAAATGACCATGACGATAAAATAAGAGAAATCAGGGCTCGCACAGAAAAATTTCAGTGCTCGTTTTTCCCGCTCGCCGTTCGAGACAGCTTGTAGTTCATGGAACCCTGTGCCAGGCACTTTGTAGTTGCAGATGTAGAGAAAGTGGTGTTGGGCTAATGATTTTTATTTATTTCAGAGCTCCATGTGGTGAGGAGGAGATCATATCAATTTATAGTGACGTGACTGAGGGATTTACTGCTGAACGTAAGCAAATTACCTATATCAGTATGTATTTTTGTATGAATTACATTACGTGACATATGGAACATAATGTAAATGGCATTGTTTTTATTCCACAGTGTACCAGCGTATCAGCGAAGATGTGACTGTGCCAGCATTAAACTGTTGCCCCATAAGAGCTCGGAGTATGGCTGCTAATGCAGTAGCATTTAACTACTGCTGCGGCTATGTTACATTAGTCGCCTATGTCGGCGGTACAGTTTTTAAGAGGCTGTGTTGCTACAGCTGCACTGTGTGGTTTCGCACACGTGTGGAGCAGTCTGCCACCTGCAGGTGCTGCTGTTGTAAAACACTGACAGCAATAATAGCTACTGTGTAGCACTGGAGATAAAAAAAAAGGTCCAGCTGCGAGTAGGTTTCGCTCTGAGGATAGCTCTGCATAAACTTAATTACGTGTATAGAGAGTTCATCGATGCGATGAATCGAGAATATCGGCGATTTTTGTCTGTTATCGACTTCGATACTGGTAAGATATCGGTCCCACGAATTCCAAGACTTTCGAGAAAGTTTTAATTTTAAGTTTTAAGTCAGGTAACAGAATGACAAAAAATATTTTTTCTTGCTGTATAAATACAAATTACGACTTCCGGGATTTTTTTTCCCTTACTTGCACTCTTAAATCTTGGTTCTCTCCAAATTTCATGATTCTAGGTCAACGGTAAGTATCCTATGCGTTTGAGAACTATGTTTGCGAGAATAAAAAATGTCGCATAAATGACTTTATCTTTTGATTGATGATGATTAAGTCCCATAATCCTTGACAGAGCGTAGGGGACGATGCGGGAGATCCGTACCGCTGTACTACGCAAGGTCCTAGCGGAGGTTGTTTGCCATTCATTACCTTCCTCCGACCGTAATGAGGGCGAATGATAATGATGACACAACACCCAGTCATCTCGAAGTAGGTGAAAATCCCTGACCCCGCCGGGAATCGAACCCTGGACTCCGTACCCGGGAAGCGAGAACGCTACCGGGAGACCACGAGCTGCGGGCTTATCTTTTGATTACAATAACTTAGAAGCTTATGGTTTTTACACCGCCAAGGCACCATAGTCCTTAGTATGTAACACAAATTTATAAAGTTCAACTTGATATGTATATCCATTCCCGGGAATAAAGGGGATTTGATAGACGGAGGGAAAACGGACAGTCAGATAACGAATGACAAAAAATTTTTCGTGTAATACAATTATAAATTAACACTTTTAGGATTTTTCTGTTATCTGTGCTGGGAAACCTTACTTCTAGCCAAATTTCATGATACTAGGCCAACGATAAGTACCCTATAGGTTTTGACGAACGAGTTTTCTAGTATCAAAATACAAGTATGTGACATAAATGGCCTGTATCTTTTAATTGCATTGACTTAGAAGCTTGAACATTTTACTACACCTTCAGGGGACCGTAGACACTAGTGGTGACATAAATTTCAAGTTGATACATCTATCCATTTCTGAAGAAAAGGGTTTTTAAGAGACAGACAGATAGCAGGACAACAAAGTCACCCTATAAACGATTCCGTTTTTACGGATTGTGATCCGGAATTCCAATTAAGCAAAGTACGTAAGTAATTTATTCATACAGCACCACATCCGTTTTGGCGGCGCAGATATGAAATAAAAATAATGACCAACCTGTCGGTTTATTGAGTCTGGTGGTTGATCTCAGCAGTAACTGTTTCAGGCCACCGTTTGTCACGTCTGTTAACTGTTACGAATTTAGGATTATATGCATACACACCAATATGTGAGTTTAAGATCTTCTCTCCAAAACTAATCAGCTGTAACTGTTGAACACGTAGTATATAAATGCAAGTAGCACTGTTTCATAAAAGGCACACAGTTAAAGTGTACATAAACCTCCGGAAAAATGCTCCTGTCAGGTAAAAAACGGCGAATGTGTTCCTCTTTAAAAGACTGTGTCAGAAAAGTGGGGAAGCAGCTGCCCCGATTCTCATCCCACTTTCCTCTCAAAAGATTCTGGCATGACAACATGTTGTAAGTAGGCTGTTTAGTTTTTTTTTTATATTGGTAACGCCACGTAGCACTCTGAATGAAAATCACTGGCTGTGCTGTGTGCAGCCCTTGGCCGGTTTGTATTGTTGGAATTTACTATTGTAGTGTTGCGCAGTTGGCTGTTAACAGCGCGTAGCGTTGCGCAGTTGGAGGTGAGCCGCCAGCAGTGATGGATGTGGGGAGAGAGATGGCGGAGTTTTGAGAGCAGATGATCTGGACGTGTGTCCATCAGAGACAGTAAATTTGTAAGACTGGATGTCATGAACTGATATATATATTATGACTTTTGAACACTGTTGTTGTTGTGGTCTTCAGTCCTGAGACTGGTTTGATGCAGCTCTCCATGCTACTCTATCCTGTGCAAGCTTCTTCATCTCCCAGTACCTACTGCAACCTACATCGTTCTGAATCTGCTTAGTGTATTCATCTCTTGGTCTCCCTCTACGATTTTTACCCTCCACACTGCCCTCCAATGCTAAATTTGTGATCCCTTGATGCCTCAAAACATGTCCTACCAAACGATCCCTTCTTCTAGTCAAGTTGTGCCACAAACTTCTCTTCTCCCCAATCCTATTCAATACCTCCTCATTAGTTACGTGATCTACCCACCTTATCTTCAGGATTCTTCTGTAGCACCACATTTCGAAAGCTTCTATTCTCTTCTTGTCCAAACTAGTTATCGTCCATGTTTCACTTCCATACATGGCTACACTCCATACAAATACTTTCAGAAACGACTTCCTGACACTTAAATCTATACTTGATGTTAACAAATTCCTCTTCTTGAGAAACGCTTTCCTTGCCATTGCCAGTCTACATTTTATATCCTCTCTACTTCGACCATCATCGGTTATTTTACTCCCTAAATAGCAAAACTCCTTTACTACTTTAAGTGTCTCATTTCCTAATCTAATTCCCTCAGCATCACCCGACTTAATTTGACTACATTCCATTATCCTCGTTTTGCTTTTGTTGATGTTCATCTTATATCCTCCTTTCAAGACACTGTCCATCCCGTTCAACTGCTCTTCCAAGTCCTTTGCTGTCTCTGACAGAATTACAATGTCATCGGCGAACCTCAAAGTTTTTACTTCTTCTCCATGAATTTTAATACCCACTCCGAATTTTTCTTTTGTTTCCTTTACTGCTTGCTCAATATACAGATTGAATAACATCGGGGAGAGGCTACAACCCTGTCTTGCTCCTTTCCCAACCACTGCTTCCCTTTCATGTCCCTCGACTCTTATAATTGCCATCTGGTTTCTGTACAAATTGTAAATAGCCTTTCGCTCCCTGTATTTTACCCCTGCCACCTTCAGAATTTGAAAGAGAGTATTCCAGTTAACATTGTCAAAAGCTTTCTCTAAGTCTACAAATGCTAGAAACGTAGGTTTGCCTTTTCTTAATCTTTCTTCTAAGATAAGTCGTAAGGTCAGTATTGCCTCACGTGTTCCAACATTTCTACGGAATCCAAACTGATCTTCCCCGAGGTCGGCTTCTACCAGTTTTTCCATTCGTCTGTAAAGAATTCGCGTTAGGATTTTGCAGCTGTGACTTATTAAACTGATAGTTCGGTAATTTTCACATCTGTCAACACCTGCTTTCTTTGGGATTGGAATTATTATATTCTTCTTGAAGTCTGAGGGTATTTCGCCTGTCTCATACATCGTGCTCACCAGATGGTAGAGTTTTTTCATGACTGGCTCTCCCGAGGCAATCAGTAGTTCAAATGGAATGTTGTCTACTCCCGGGGCCTTGTTTCGACTCAGGTCTTTCAGTGCTCTGTCAAACTCTTCACGCAGTATCTTATCTCCCATTTCGTCTTCATCTACATCCTCTTCCATTTCCATAATATTGTCCTCAAGTACATCGCCCTTGTATAAACCCTCTATATACTCCTTCCACCTTTCTGCCTTCCCTTCTTTGCTTAGAACTGGGTTGCCATCTGAGCTCTTGATATTCATACAAGTGGTTCTCTTCTCTCCAAAGGTCTCTTTAATTTTCCTGTAGGCAGTATCTGTCTTACCCCTAGTGAGACAAGCCTCTACATCCTTACATTTGTCCTCTAGCCATCTCTGCTTAGCCATTTTGCACTTCCTGTCGATATCATTTTTGAGACGTTTGTATTCCTTTTTGCCTGCTTCATTTACTGCATTTTTATATTTTCTCCTTTCATCAATTAAATTCAATATTTCTTCTGTTACCCAAGGATTTCTATTAGCCCTCGTCTTTTTACCTACTTGATCCTCTGCTGCCTTCACTACTTCATCCCTCAGAGCTACCCATTCTTCTTCTACTGTATTTCTTTCCCCCATTCTTGTCAATTGTTCCCTTATGCTCTCCCTGAAACTCTCTACAACCTCTGGTTCTTTCAGTTTATCCAGGTCCCATCTCCTTAAATTCCCACCTTTTTGCAGTTTCTTCAGTTTCAATCTGCAGTTCATAACCAATAGATTGTGGTCAGAATCCACATCTGCCCCAGGAAATGTCTTACAATTTAAAACCTGGTTCCTAAATCTCTGTCTTACCATTATATAATCTATCTGATACCTTTTAGTATCTCCAGGATTCTTCCAGGTATACAACCTTCTTTTATGGTTCTTGAACCAAGTGTTGGCTATGATTAAGTTATGCTCTGTGCAAAATTCTACAAGGCGGCTTCCTCTTTCATTCCTTCCCCCCAATCCATATTCACCTACTATGTTTCCTTCTCTCCCTTTTCCTACTGACGAATTCCAGTCACCCATGACTATTAAATTTTCGTCTCCCTTCACTACCTGAATAATTTCTTTTATCTCGTCATACATTTCATCTATTTCTTCATCATCTGCAGAGGTAGTTGGCATATAAACTTGTACTACTGTAGTAGGCATGGGCTTTGTGTCTATCTTGGCCACAATAATGCGTTCACTATGCTGTTTGTAGTAGCTAACCCGCACTCCTATTTTTTTATTCATTATTAAACCTACTCCTGCATTACCCCTACTTGATTTTGTATTTATAACCCTGTAATTACCTGACCAAAAGTCTTGTTCCTCCTGCCACCGAACTTCACTAATTCCCACTATATCTAACTTTAACCTATCCATTTCCCTTTTTAAATTTTCTAACCTACCTGCCCGATTAAGGGATCTGACATTCCACACTCCGATCCGTAGAATGCCAGTTTTCTTTCTCCTGATAACAACGTCCTCCTGAGTAGTCCCCGCCCGGAGATCCGAATGGGGGACTATTTTACCTCCGGAATATTTTACCCAAGAGGACGCCATCATCATTTAATCATACAGTAGAGCTGCATGTCCTCGGGAAAAATTACGGCCGTAGTTTCCCCTTGCTTTCAGCCGTTCGCAGTACCAGCACAGCAAGGCCGTTTTGGTTAATGTTACAAGGCCAGATCAGTCAATCATCCAGACTGTTGCCCCTGCAACTACTGAAAAGGCTGCTGCCCCTCTTCAGGAACCACATGTTTGTCTGGCCTCTCAACAGATACCCCTCCGTTGTGGTTGCACCTACGGTACGGCCATCTGTATCGCTGAGGCACGCAAGCCTCCCCACCAACGGCAAGGTCCATGGTTCATGGGGGGTTTTGAACACTATTAAGGTAAATACATTGTTTGTTCTTTATCAAAATCTTTCATTTGCTAACTATGCCTATCAGTAGTTAGTGCCTTCAGTAGTTAGAATCTTTTATTTAGCTGGCAGTATTGGCGCTCGCTGTATTGCAGTAGTTCGAGTAGCGAAGATTTTTGTGAGGTAAAATACCATCTGGTGAGCAAGATGTATGAAACAGGCGAAATACCCTCAGACTTCAAGAAGAATATAATAATTCCAATCCCAAAGAAAGCAGGTGTTGACAGATGTGAAAATTACCGAACAAACAGTTTAATAAGCCACAGCTGCAAAATACTAACACGAATTCTTTACAGACGAATGGAAAAACTAGTAGAAGCCAACCTCGGGGAAGATCAGTTTGGATTCCGTAGAAATACTGGACCACGTGAGGCAATACTGATCTTACGACTTATCTTAGAAGAAAGATTAAGGAAAGGCAAACCTACGTTTCTAGCATTTGTAGACTTAGAGAAAGCTTTTGACAATGTTGACTGGAATACTCTCTTTCAAATTCTAAAGGTGGCAGGGGTAAAACACAGGAAGAGAAAGGCTATTTACAATTTGTACAGAAACCAGATGGCAGTTATAAGAGTCGAAGGACATGAAAGGGAAGCAGTGGTTGGGAAGGGAGTAAGACAGGGTTGTAGCCTCTCCCCGATGTTATTCAATCTGTATATTGAGCAAGCAGTAAAGGAAACAAAAGAAAAATTCGGAGTAGGTATTAAAATCCATGGAGAAGAAATAAAAACTTTGAGGTTCGCTGATGACATTGTAATTCTGCCAGAGACAGCAAAGGACTTGGAAGAGCAGTTGAACGGAATGGATGGTGTCTTGAAGGGAGGATATAAGATGAACATCAACAAAAGCAAAACGAGGATAATGGAATGTAGTCGAATTAAGTCGGGTGATGTTGAGGGTATTAGATTAGGAAATGAGACACTTAAAGTAGTAAAGGAGTTCTGCTATTTGGGGAGCAAAATAACTGATGATGGTCGAAGTAGAGAGGATATAAAATGTAGATTGGCAATGGCAAGGAAAGCGTTTCTGAAGAAGAGAAATTTGTTAACATCGATTATAGATTTAAGTGTGAGGAAGTCGTTTCTGAAAGTATTTGTATGGAGTGTAGCCATGTATGGAAGTGAAACATGGACGGTAAATAGTTTGGACAAGAAGAGAATAGAAGGCTTCGAAATGTGGTGCTACAGAAGAATGCTGAAGATTAGATGGGTAGATCACATAACTAATGAGGAAGTATTGAATAGGATTGGGGAGAAGAGAAGTTTGTGGCACAACTTGACCGGAAGAAGGGATCGGTCGGTAGGACATGTTCTGAGGCATCAAGGGATCACCAATTTAGTATTGGAGGGCAGCGTGGAGGGTAAAAATCGTAGGGGGAGACCAAGAGATGAATACACTAAGCAGATTCAGAAGAATGTAGGTTGCAGTAGGTACTGGGAGATGAAGAAGCTTGCACAGGATAGAGTAGCATGGAGAGCTGCATCAAACCAGTCTCAGGACTGAAAACGACAACAACAAACAACAAGTGATTTATGAAAGGTACAGTTTAATGTTAGTCAGGGCCATTCTTCTGTAGGGATTTTGAAAGTCAGATTGCGTTGCGCTAAAAATATTGTGTGTCAGTTTAGTGTTGCTCAGAATAGGTAAAGAGGCAATGTCTGAGTACGTTCAGTTCTGCTCAGCTGTTTGAAAATCAAACAATGTAAGAGGTTTATCAGCACAGTAATTCATTAAGTTTTCTAATGGGACGTTACAATGTATTTGGGCTCTTTTAACACAGAACACTATAAATCCTTTTAAGCACTCTTTGTGGTTAAGCCTTCCGACTCAACATCTCCCTCTCACTGCCAGTGTCTAACCAAGTCTCTCTTCCACTGTCTCCTTTTTCTCCCATTGATTTACACTATAACCCCCTACCACTCTCTTTATGTCTCTTTCACTCTCTCCTTTCGTCTTCCTTTCCCACTCCTACTGTTTCTACTATAACCCGGGAGCTCAAAAAATCTGGGATGGGGCAACTTATTTTTCCCCTAATTTTTCCCACTCATTTATATTTTTCATATCCATTGTCTCTTCTCTCTTATGTTCCCACTCTCTTTCACGTTAACTGCCAGTGTCTATCACTGCCCAATATCTTACCTCTCTCTTTGGCTCATCCTGCTATTATCTTCATCCATCACTCTTTCTCTCTAACTGTGCTGCCACCAGCACTGTCTTCTCTCTCTCTCTTTCTCATAATCTTTCACTAGCACTGTCTCGTCTCTCTTCCACCGTCACTGTGTTTCTGCTATTCTCTTTCAGCATAAAATAGCACGAATATGAAACTTCCTGGCAGAAGCTCTTCTGCGAAGATGGTAGAGCACTTGCCCAAGAAAGACAAAGGACCCGAGTTCGAGGCTCGAAAAATGGTTCAAATGGCTCTGAGCACTATGGGACTTAACTGCTGCGGTCATCAGTCCCCTAGAACTTAGAACTACTTTAACCTAACTAACCTAAGGACATAACACATCCATGCCTGAGGCAGGATTCGAACCTGCGACCGTATCGGTACTGCGGTTCCAGACTGTAGCGCCTAGAACCGCACGGCCACTCCGGCCGGCTCGCAGAAGTCGTGCTTGGGTAGCTCAGCTGGTAGAGCACTTGCCCGTTAATGGCAATGGATCCGAGTTCGATTCTCAGTCCGGCACACAGTTTTAATGTGCCAGAAAGTTTCATATCAGCGCACACTCCGTTGCAGAGTGAAAATCTCATTCTGGAAAGCAAGAATATGTTCGGAAGTCAAAAATTTTGGTGAGGAAGGCGGAATAAGAATGGAGACAGCTTTTTGGTCTTTTAAGGAGAAACATATTCGCCTTTTTGCACCTAACAGCAGCATTTTTCCGCTGATTCCTTTCTTTCTCTGCTGCAGCACGGTGTGCTGCTTCGTAAGACACGAATTATACAGGTCAGGAAAATTTTTGACTGTTTATGTATACAGGATGCTCAGAAACAGTCTGAAAAGCTTCTAATGGTGTTACAAGATAGGTTGTGCGGAGAAATAATTTTGAAAAAAAAGTTATTTACGTTGCGCGGTTTCCGAGTTAATTAGCATTGAAGTTAGCCAATCAGGAAGTGGCCCCCACAAATTCAAGCAGCCCGCCAGAGATGGCGTCACCAAACGCGTGCTTCGTATGGTTTCCTAAAACCGAGCAAATGAGTGGTACAAAAATGGGATATGAGACGGAGAAAGGCTCGAAGCCGAGCCAAAGGCTGAGCAGTCTCGTGCGATATCATCTGCGCAGTGAGGAAAACTGACACTAATTGTATCTGGCGGGGCGCTTGAATTTGAGCGCGCAACGACCTGATTGGCTAACTTCAATGCTAATAATCTCGTAAACGGTGCAACGTATCGAATTTTTTTCTTAACAATTATTGCTGAGCACAACCTACACTTCAGCACTCTTCCAGGCTTCTCAGATTGTTTCTGACCACCCTGTATACCTTGACACACAAAAAACAAATAAGTACACATAATAAAATTTTACATATTACTGTTTCCTTTAAATTTTTTCTGGATGCTCTGCTCGCTGATCGCAGTTCATCGAAAATGCCCGGCTTACGATTTGTATCTTAAAAGAATAAAAGTCTTATTAGAAATATTTTGTTGAACTTGCAGTCTTTCGAGTTTTTCGTTTTTTTTGCAGTGACTTTAAGTTACTTCCAACCATGTTAAAAGCCTTTTTAACCTTTTTTTGTCACTGAATTAACACCTTGGTCGTATTTGCATAGGCGTGAAGTGCCCCTTATACAGAAACAAGGTGTCATAAAGTTTCACTGAAAATTCTAACAATACAGTTTGGTGACCTCAGAATTCTTGCGATGACCCTACAACTCTTGCCATGTTTTCACTACGTCAGTTAAAACTACATTTACGCCTCAGACCGGATATTACGTGCATATTTAACGTCCGTAAATACGGTACTTTTGAACCTCTGGATCTCGGTAACTGATATTGACATCTAAAAATGTTTCGAAGGTCAGCGAGAACATCATCTTAAGAGTACGTAGCAAAAATTTCGACGATCTGCCACGAATAGAAATTATAGAAGTGGCCATACCCACAACTCATTCTTTTAGTGCCCAAAAATCACATTTTTCTGGATTTTCTCAAGAACCGACCATGGAAAAAGGTTGCTTTTATAAGCCGCCTAAGGTGCACCCTAAATCATACCTATTCCAAAAGAATCAACCGATTTGCTTGATTTGCCTTTTCCTTGGATTTTTAGCAAAATGAATTCTTATACAATCACTCATAGAAAACAACATAACAACCCACCAGTGTAATGTTTTCGCAATAGTATGCCTGTTCTTCCGACAGGTATACAAAATACTTGACCCCTTATATCTGTGGTCGATAGAACGCGAGATATCACATTTTCGTGTGGAGCTTCTTGAAACAAGTCGGTAACGTGCACTGTCGTGCGCAGACTTATAGCGTACATACTAATATGTGTCGTCTCCATACAGGAAGTTCGTCCCAGGAACAATCCTCCAGCTAAACTATACTGACAAATGCGAATAATTTAAAAGTTTCGCTTGCATATTTTGTCGCGTCAGGGAGGCCAGTTCCAACGGCGATGGTATTATCTTTTACAGCACGAATCTCTTTTGTGAGAAATTTTTTGTGGTGCGAAAAGAATAAAAAATGTCAGTAATAATATCTCCCATCGCCATCAAAGAAAGATAATATCCGAGGCCAGTGCGGTTTGCTACCTGCCATCATTTTTCAGCTACTCTCAACCGTGAAAGTTTAATCAAATTCTTACATTGAAAAAAATTAGAAATTAATGTAACCGTACTTCAGGATTGACGAGGGTAGTTTCTGTCTCTATAACAACAATACCTGACGAAAGAACGTAAATGAAGCTCGTATAATTTGGACAATGAACAATCCGGCTCCAACCTTTTATAAACGGCCTCTGAAAATTGCGCTTAAATATCGTGTAATCTAAAATTGTTATGCAGATAAGGTATTTCCTCTGGTACTAAGGATTTAAACACAGTTAGACTACTAATGTTAACTTATTATTCCGTAAGCAGGAAGTACGCGACACTTACTGCCTCTTCTACAACGACAAGACAGGGAAAAGTTGCGTAAGTCCGGAAGTGACAAGTGAACTTAAAAGATACGCTTGATAAAACAAAATTATGTAGGCCATGCCTAGCCTCTCAGGCTGGTCTTCTTAGTAATATACATTGGTATTCAGACGTTGACTGATTAAGTGTTTTAAATAACGTGTATGCAAAAAAAATTGTCACGTATTTTAGTTTGTTATTAAAGATAATGCTGTAATGCTAATATTGATTATTTAATCTTTTAAAATAGCATAATGCATTTTTCACACATGTTTGAGCCAGTTGCGTGAATATGCTTCAAATCCTTGAATGCAAGTTGAATACGTAAAATGATTTTGGATGTGACAGAGTACATCATTTGCTTGGATCAATGGAAATTCTGATGCATTGGTGAGTTATACCTGCGCGACATTTGTAATAACAAGCAGTTCTTCTTCACATGCTATGAAGTTTCAGGTGCTGATGAGGTATGTCTACAGATTTTGCTGTTTGATATCATGTGGAGCAATCTCGCAGACACTGCTATTTAGTTTAATTATTTTGCAAGTCAAGTCCCACGATTATAAATTAACAATCTGCTCCACAGTTGATGCACTTCCTCATTACCTTACTCATTGGCTGCACACCCTTACCTTGCATTGAATGAGAAGTATAAAAAAAGAAATTGTGGTCGAATATTATTTTGCTATGCATCAATAATCATATATGTGATGTCTGTTCTTTTGGACATGTTTGAAACAATAGACACCATTCTGATTCTGCGGCCACTATGAACCTAGACGAGAAGGAGTTACAGGCATTAGTTGCCAGTGGGCATTCATTTATATCAATGGGACAAGTTGAAAATTTGTAGCAGACCGGGATTCGAAACCAGGTCTGCTGTTTGCTAGGCAGATGAGCTGAACATTATGCCGTCTAGACACAATGGTTACCACAACTAGGCCGACGAACCTACCTTGTCTCCCGTCATTTCTAATGTAATGCCCCTGCTCATTGGCCTCATTACTCTTGACATCTCCTTGACGCCCATATGATTTCGAGGTTGGCGTGCATCTGCACTGAAGGGCTCATTGGCCGTCATAACCTTAATTATATGTGTGGCTTCTGCTCTTTCTGACGTATCCAAAAGAACAGACACCACATGTACAATTAAGGTAAAGACAGCTAATGATGCAAAAGAACAGACGACACATATACAGGGTGGTCGGAAATTCCCGTTGCAGACTTCCAGGACTTGTAGAGGGGAGTGAGTACATCTTATTTTGCATAGGAACCCAAGCCCGGAAACGACACCCACCGAGACTACAGAGCGTCAAAGTTATAGGCGCAGAAGTCTGTAAATGTACGTATACACGGGGTGATTCCGTGATGATGTTGGAGATTTTCGAGGATGATGTTGTTGTTGTTGTGGTCTTCAGTCCTGAGACTGGTTTGATGCAGCTCTCCATGCTACTCTATCCTGTGCAAGCTTCTTCATCTCCAAGTACCTACTGCAACCTACATCCTTCTGAATCTGGTTAGTGTATTCATCTCTTGGTCTCCCTCTACGATTTTTACCCTCCACGCTGCCCTCCAATACTAAATTGGTGATCCCTTGATGCCTCAGAACATGTCCTACCAACCGATTCCTTCTTCTGGTCAAGTTGTGCCACAAACTTCTCTTCTCCCCAATCCTATTCAATACTTCCTCATTAGTTATGAGATCTACCCATCTAATCTTCAGCACTCTTCTGTAGCACCACATTTCGAAAGCTTCTAATCTCTTCTTGTCCAAACTATTTATCGTCCATGTTTCACTTCCATACATGGCTACACTCCATACAAATACTTTCAGAAATGACTTCCTGACACTTAAAGCTATACTCGATGTTAACAAATTTCTCTTCTTCAGAAACTCTTTCCTTGCCATTGCCAGTCTACATTTTATATCCTCTCTACTTCGACCATCATCAGTTATTTTGGTCCCCAAATAGCAAAACTCCTTTACTGCTATAAGTGTCTCATTTCCTAATCTAATTCCCTCAGCATCACCCGACTTAATTCGACTACATTCCATTATCCTCGATTTGCTTTTGTTGATGTTCATCTTATATCCTCCATTCAAGACACTGTCCATTCCATTCAACTGCTCTTCCAAGTCCTTTGCTGTCTCTGACAGAATTACAATGTCATCGGCGAACCTCAAAGTTTTTATTTATTCTGCATGGACTTTAATACCTACTCCGAATTTTTCTTTTGTTTCCTTTACTGCTTGCTCAATATACTGATTGAATAACATCGGGGGAGGCTACAACCCTGTCTCACTCCCTTCCCAACCGCTGCTCCCCTTTCATGTCCCTCGACTCTTATAACTGCCATCTGGTTTCTGTACAAATTGTAAATAGCCTTTCGCTCCCTGTATTTTACCCCTGCCATCTTTAGAATTTGAAAGAGAGTATTCCAGTCAACATTGTCAAAAGCTTTCTCTAGGTCTACAAATGCTAGAAACGTAGGTTTGCCTTTCCTTAATCTTTCTTCTGAGATAAGTCGATGGGTCAGTATTGCCTCACGTGTTCCAGTGTTTCTACGGATGATGGAGAACGATAAATTTATTAATTTGAAGTAAGGATCCCTGTACCGGAAACAAACGAGTCGAAAGTTATAAACGAAAACCTTTCTGATACCTCTGACAGTTGAATACACGTACCGGATCTTGTGTTGCTGGTAGTGTGGACAGAAACGAGGAAAAAATGTCCAAGAAACGTGGGCTCTAAAGTGCGTACCTTAACAGCTATCAACACTTGCTCAGTAGAGGAGATGTGTTTCACATTAGAGAAGATGAACGAATGGTCATAACTATTTCCAGTCAATGATCGGTTCAGTTGGACCAGAGGTCCCAGTCCATTCGATGTAAACACCGCCGACACCATTATGGAGCCGCAGTCAGCTTACACAGTGCCTTGTTGACAACTTGGGTCCACGGCTTCGTGGGATCCGCACCACGTTCTAACCCTACGAGCAGCTCTTACCAAGTGAAATCGGGACTCGTCTGATCAGGCTACGGTTTTCCTATCGTCTATGATCTAAGTGATATGGTCACAAGCCCAGGAGAGGCGCTGCAGGCGATGTCGAGCTATCAGCAAAGGCACTCGCGTCGGCCGTCAGCTGCCACACTCCGTTAACGCCAAATTTCGCCGCTCGGTTATTTCCCGCAGTGTTGCATATCTGTTAGCACTGACAACGCTACGCGAACGCCGCTGCTCTCGGTCGTTAAGTGAAGGCCATCGGCCACTGCGTTGTCAGTGGTGAGAGACAATGCCCGACATCTGGTATTCTCGGCACAGTTTTGCCACTGTGGATCTCGGAATACTGCATTCAATATCCATTTCCGAAATGGAATGTCCCATGCGTCTAGCTCCAACTACCATTTCGCTGTCATAGACTGTTAATCCCTGTCGTACGTCCACAATCACGTCGGAAACCGTTTCATATGAATGACGTGAGTACCAATGACAGCTCCGCCAATACACTGCCCATCTACACCTGTGTACGCGATACTACCGCCACCTGTATAAGTGTATATCGCAATCCCACGACTTTGTCACCACAGTGTAGGCCTCTAAGAAACTTCCCGGCAGATTAAAACTGTGTGCCGGACCGAGACTCGAACTCGGGAACTTTGCCTTTCGCGGGCAAGTGCTCTACCAACTGAGCTCCCCAAGCACGACTCACGCCCCGTCCTCACAGCTTTACTTCAGCCAGTACCTCGTCTCCTACTTTCCAAACTTTACAGAAGCTCTCCTGCGAACCTTGCAGAACTAGCACTCCTGAAAGAAAGGATACTGCAGAGACATGGCTTAGCCACAGCCTGGGGGATGTTTCCAGAATGAGATTTTCACTCTGCAGCGGAGTGTGCGCTGATATGAAATTTCCTGGCAGATTAAAACTATGTGCCGGACCGAGACTCGAACTCGGGACCTTTGCCCTTCGCGGGCAAGTGCTCTACCAACTGAGCTACCCAAGCACGACTCACGCCCCGTCCTCACAGCTTTGCTTCTGCCAGTACCTCGTCTCCTACTTTCCAAACTTTACAGAAGCTCTCCTGCGAACCTTGCATAACTAGCACTACTGAAAGAAATGGTATTCTGGAGACATGGCTTAGTCACAGCCTGGGGGATTGTTTCCAAAATGAGATTTTCACTCTGCAGGTTCGCAAGAGAGCTTCTGTATAGTTTGGAAAGTAGGAGACGAGGTACTGGCACAATCGAAGCTGTGAGGACTGGTCGTGAGTCGTGCTTGGATAGCTCAGATGGTAGAGCACTTGCCTGCGGAAGGCAAAGGTCCCGACTTCGAGTCTCGGTCCGGCACACAGTTTTAATCTGCCAGGAAGTTTATTATCAGCGCACATTGCGCTGCAGAGTGAAAATCTCATTCTGGGAACAGGCGTCTATCTTGAAGGAGACGTGGCTCTTCTGTGAACGCAGATTTTCGTGTGTGTTGAGGGCGGCCGGCGCACCCCCGCGCTACACCTGCCGGTCGATAGCAGCGCCCGCCACGGCTTGATTGATTGGCGGCTCTGGGCCAGCGTCTGTCTGCCGCGGCGCCTTTCGTTAGCGTCTCGCCTCACCTCTCAATCGTAGCACAGGACATCTTCCCTGGACGCTGACCGAGACGGAACTTCTCTGACGGGGTCAATAGTACAAATAGCAGTGACTAAAAAACGCACTGCAGCCTGACACTAACTTTTCTATTCCCTTCCTGTTTAAGGTGTACCAAAGCGAAGGGTGATGAGATTCAGCGGATACGGATTTTTTCTTCTTTTTTTGGTCAGCAGTCTTCTGACTGATTTGATGCGGCCCGCCATTACTGCCTCTCCTGTGCCAACCTCTTCATCTCAGAGTAGCACCTACCCCCAGCACTCCGTCTTCAGGCCACAAGTGGCCCATCGGGCCCATCCGACAGCCGTGTCATCCTCAGGGGAGGATGCGGATAGGAGGGGCGTGTGGTCAGCTCACCGCTCTCCCGGTCGTTACGCTGGTTTCCTTTGATCGGAGCCGCTACTATTCGGTCGAGTAGCTCCTCAATTGGCATCACGAGGCTGAGTGCACCCCGAAAAATGGCAACAGCACATGGCGGCCCGGATGGTCGCCCATCCAAGTGCCGCCGACGCCCGACAGCGCTTAACTTCGGTGATCTAACGGGAACCGGTGTGTCCACTGCGGCAAGGCCGTTGCATACCTACACCCAGCGTCCTCAGTTATTTGTTACAGATATTCCAACCTCTCCCTTCCGCCATACACTGATGCGACAAAAGTCATGCGTTAGCGATGTGCACGTACGGAGAGAGGTAGTATCGCGTACACAAAGTATAAAAGGGCGGTGCCTTGGCAGAACTGTCATTTGTACTCAGGTGATTCATGTGAAAAGGATTCCGACGTGATTATGCCATCACGACGGGAATTAACAGACCTCGAACGCGGAATTCTAGTAGGAGCTAATACACGGGACATTCTGTTGCGGGACGTTACGGAATTCGACATTCCGATATCCACAAAGCCAAGGTTGCGCCGAGAATACCAAGTTTAAGGCACTACCCCTCACGACGGACAACGCCGTAGCCGACAGCCTTCTCTTCACGACAGAGAGAAACGGCGTTTGCGTAGAGTTGTCAGTGATAACAGACAAGCCACAGTGCGTGAAATAACCGCAGAAATAAATGTGGGAACGAACGTGTCCGTTGCGACAGTGCGGGAGACTGGGGGGGATTTGGTGTTGAGCTACGGCAGCATCTGACCGACGCGAGTGCCTTTGCAAACAGCATGACATCGCCTCTCCTGGGCTCGTGACCGTTGGACCCTAGACGACTAGAAAATTGTTGCATTTTGAGATGTGTCCCAATTTCGCTGCTCGTACGGTTAGAGTGCGGCGCAGACCTTATGAAGGCATGTACCTAAGTTGTCTACAAGGCACTGTGCAAGCTGGCGGTGGCTCCGTAATGGTGTCGGCTGTGTTTAAATGGAATGGACTCGTCCTCTGGTCCAACTGAATCTATCGTGACTCGAACTGGTTATGTGCGCCAACTTGGAGACTATTTGCAGCCATTCGTGGATTTCGTGTTCCAAAATAACGATGGAATTTTTATGGATGACAATGAGCCTTGTCACTGGACAACAATTGTTAGCGATTGGTTTGAAGAACATTCTGGACCGTTCGAGCGAATGATTTGGTCTCCCAGATCGTCTGGCATGAATCCCAACGAATATTTATGGTGCATAATCGAGAAGTCAGTCCATGCACACAATCCTGCACCGGCAATACTTTCGCAGTTGTGGACGGCTATAGAGGCGTATGGTTCAATACTTCTGCAGGGGACTTCCAACGACATGTTGAGTCCATGCCATGTCGAGATCCTGCACTGCGCCTGGAAAAAAGGAGCTCCGACACGATATCAGCAGGCATCCCATGACATTTGTCACCTCAGTGTGGTTTTTAGCCTGTACGGGTCTCTCAGGTACCTTGGAAGCTACTCCTTGATGTCTTAACACACATGCTATCATCATGGTCCTTTTTTTGTCTGTGTTCTCTTTATGTTCGTTTCCTAGCCCATTATGTGTAGAATAACCCCATTCCTTATGTTATCAGTTCACTTTCTTTTCAGCAGCCTTCTGCGTCAACGCCTCTCAAACGCTTTTATTCTCTTCTTCTCCGATTTGCGTCAGAGACAACTATGGAAAGCCCAAATGTTTTATTCCAAGTGGATTTTTGTACCTGATGACGGTGGTAGAGACAGCTATCAAAACCGCAAGCGTTTTATTTGAAAAGACGCGGCTTGTACCTCGAGAAGATATCAACCAAACGTATTTTCTATACTTCTGATTTTTATTTCTTCTTTCGTGCTTTTTCAGTTTCCGCATAGCCCATGACTCAGATTAAAATCTTCTCGGTTTACAAACTGCACTCCACACATACAGTCTCAGAAATTTCTTCCTCAAACTAATGACGACGTTTGATGCTGGTAGATTTCTTTTGACAAAAGAGAAATATATATAACAATACGATTCACTGAGTGACACATGACAGAACTAACAAGGAGAACATGAAAAGCAAACTAGCACAAGAGTGGCAAGATTTTTATAGTGCTGATACAGTAGACGATAAATATAATGCTTTTCTCAAGAATTTTCTCATGCTCTTTGAAAGTTGCTTTCCGTTAGAACGTTCAAAACAGGGTACTAGCACAAACAGGCAGCCTGGGTGGCTGACTAGAGCGATAAGAATATCTTGTAGAACAAAGTGGCAATTATATCAAAACGTTAGAAACAGTCAAAATCTAAATGCAGCAGCCCATTACAAACAATATTGTAAGGTGCTTAAAATGTTATTAGGAAGGTAAAAAGTATGTGGTATGCAGATAGAATAGCTAAGTCTCAGGATAAAATTAAAACTATATGGTCAGTCGTAAAGGAAGTGGCTGGTCTGCAGAGACAGGCCGAGAATATAGAATCAGTGCGTAGAGAGAATGTCCGTGTTACTGATAAGTCGCATATATGTACAGTGTTAAATAATCACTTTCTGAATATAGCAGGTGAACTAAATAGAAACCTAGTCCCAACAGGGAATCATATAGCGCCTGCAGAAAAAAGTGTTCCGAGACTGTCACCTGAAATGCTCCTCCATGATACTGACAAGAGGGAGATTGAGTTAATAATTAAATCACTAAAGACCAAGAACTCTCATGGATATGACTGGGTATCTAGCAGAATACTGAAGTATTGTTCTATGTATGTTAGCCCAGTACTTAGCCATATCTGTAACTTTTCCTTTAGGAGTGGTCAGTTTCCTGACCGATTAAAGTACTCAGTAGTGAAGCCACTTTATAAAAAGGGAGACAGGGATAATGTTGACAATTTTAGACTTATTTCTATGCCATTGGTGTTTGCTAAAGTTATCGAGAAGACTGTATATCCAAGGTTACTGGAGCATTTAAATTCACATAATTTGTTGTCGAATGTACAGTTTGGTTTTAGAAATGGTTTGACAACTGAAAATGCTATATTCTCTTTCCTCTGTGAGCTTTTGGACGTATTAAATAAAAGGTTGCGAACGCTAGGTGTTTTCTTTGATTTAACGAAGGCTTTTGACTGTGTTGAGCACAAAATATTACTGCAGAAGTTGGACCATTATGGAGTAAGGAGAGTAGCTTACAATTGGTTCGCCTCTTACTTTAAGAACAGAAAGCAGAAGGTAATTCTCCGCAATATTGAGAGTAGTAGTGATGTTCAGTCCCAATGGGGCACTGTTATGTGGGGCGTTCCCCAAGGGTCGGTGCTGGGGCCACTGCTGTTTCTTATTTATATAAATGATATGCCTTCTAGTATTACAGGTGATTCAAAAATATTTCTGACTGTTGATGACACCAGCTTGGTAGTGAAGGACCTTGTGTGTAATATTGAAACAGTAACAAATAATGTAGTTCATGAAATAAGTTCGTGGCTTGTGGAAAATAATTTGATGCTAAATCACAGTAAGACTCAGTTTTTACAGTTTCTAACTCACACTTCAGCAAGAACCGATATTTTGATCAGACAGAATGGGCATATTATAAGCGAGACGGAACAGTTCAACTTCCTAAGTGTTCGGATAGACAGTAAGCTGTCGTGGAAAGCCCATGTTCAGGATCTTGTTCAGAAACTAAATGCTGCTTTATTTACCATTAGAACAGTATCTGAAATAAGTGACAGTTCAACATGAAAAGTAGTCTACTTCGCATATTTTCATATGCTTATGTCGTATGGTATTATCTTTTGGGGTAATTATTCTGATCCAAAAAGGGTATTTTTGGCTCAAAAACGGCTGTTCGAGCTATATGTGGTGTAAGTTCGAGGACCTTTTGTCGACCCCCATTTAATAGTCTGGGAATTCTGACATTGCCCTCACAGGATATACACTCCTGGAAATTGAAATAAGAACACCGTGAATTCATTGTCCCAGGAAGGGGAAACTTTATTGACACATTCCTGGGGTCAGATACATCACATGATCACACTGACAGAACCACAGGCACATAGACACAGGCAACAGAGCATGCACAATGTCGGCACTAGTACAGTGTATATCCACCTTTCGCAGCAATGCAGGCTGCTATTCTCCCATGGAGACGATCGTAGAGATGCTGGATGTAGTCCTGTGGAATGGCTTGCCATGCCATTTCCACCTGGCGCCTCAGTTGGACCAGCGTTCATGCTGGACGTGCAGACCGCGTGAGACGACGCTTCATCCAGTCCCAAACATGCTCAATGGGGGACAGATCCGGAGATCTTGCTGGCCAGGGTAGTTGACTTACACCTTCTAGAGCACGTTGGGTGGCACGGGATACATGCGGACGTGCATTGTCCTGTTGGAACAGCAAGTTCCCTTGCCAGTCTAGGAATGGTAGAACGATGGGTTCGATGACGGTTTGGATGTACCGTGCACTATTCAGTGTCCCCTCGACGATCACCAGTGGTGTACGGCCAGTGTAGGAGATCGCTCCCCACACCATGATGCCGGGTGTTGGCCCTGTGTGCCTCGGTCGTATGCAGTCCTGATTGTGGCGCTCACCTGCACGGCGCCAAACACGCATACCACCATCATTGGCACCAAGGCAGAAGCGACTCTCATCGCTGAAGACGACACGTCTCCATTCGTCCCCCCATTCACGCCTGTCGCGACACTACTGGAGGCGGGCTGCACGATGTTGGGGCGTGAGCGGAAGACGGCCTAACGGTGTGCGGGACCGTAGCCCAGCTTCATGGAGACGGTTGCGAATGGTCCTCGCCGATACCCCAGGAGCAACAGTGTCCCTAATTTGCTGGGAAGTGGCGGTGCGGTCCCCTACGGCACTGCGTAGGATCCTACGGTCTTGGCGTGCATCCGTGCGTCGCTGCGGTCCGGTCCCAGGTCGACGGGCACGTGCACCTTCCGCCGACCACTGGCGACAACATCGATGTACTGTGGAGACCTCACGCCCCACGTGTTGAGCAATGCGGCAGTACGTCCACCCGGCCTCCCGCATGCCCACTATACGCCCTCGCTCAAAGTCCGTCAACTGCACATACGGTTCACGTCCACGCTGTCGCGGCATGCTACCAGTGTTAAAGACTGCGATGGAGCTCCGTATGCCACGGCAAACTGGCTGACACTGACGGCGGCGGTGCACAAATGCTGCGCAGCTAGCGCCATTCGACGGTTCCTCGTGTGTCCGCTGTGCCGTGCGTGTGATCATTGCTTGTACAGCCCTCTCGCAGTGTCCGGAGCAAGTATGGTGGGTCTGACACACCGGTGTCAATGTGTTCTTTTTTCCATTTCCAGGAGTGTATTTTCTTTAATGTCGTTTGTTGTTAGCAATATTAGCTTATTCCCAAGAGTTAGCAGCTTTCACTCAGTTGATACTAGGCAGAAATCAAATCTGCATGTGGAGTGCACTTCCTTGACTCTTGTGCAGGAAGGAGTGCAGTATTCTGCTGCATCAATTTTCAATAAGCTACCACAAGAACTCAAAAACCTTAGCAGTAGCCCAAACTCTTTTAAGTCTAAACTGAAGAGTTTCCTCATGGCTCACTCCTATTCTGTCGAGGAGCTCCTGGAAGAGCTAAAAAATTAAGCAAATTCCAGTGTTACATTGTTGATTTTCTTTATTTAAACTTACGACTTGTCGTCGCCTGAATATGTTTCTTATACTTCATTTTATCTGTTTCTACTGTCGTGTTATAATTTCATGTATTGACTCGTTCCATGACCATGGAGACTTCTCCTTAATTTGGTCCCACGGAACAATAAATAAATAATTAAATAAATATTCTTTCAGTCTAAATGGTAATCCCACTCACATCATTCTCTCTTGAACCGTACTTCTGTTCCCGTCACTGCTTCTTCGATTACTAGATTGAAGAGTAGGGGCGAAAATCTGCATTCCTTTCTTGCACCCTTTTTAATGCCAGCTCTTCGGTCTTGGTCTTCCATTCTGATTGTTCCCTCTATCGATTTTGGTTGCTCTAGCGGTAAAGAGGATGCCTGGAAACCAAGAGGTCGAAGAACCGATTGACGGTCGGACCACCGATTTTTCGATCTACGTTTTAATGTTCCCTTCACGTTTCAAAGTTGTGAGGAGTCGCCAGAAACGACGCGTGGTTCGGATTCCGCGTTAAATTGTAGGTCCCCTTTCCCCGGTTCAATAACAGAATAATTAGAGACACGCAAGTCACCATATAGGCGCCCAATCAACAGAACTGCACCAGGCAAGTGAGCCACACGAAATTATTGTTATTTTCCCTCTTTGTTTCTGTATACGTTCTGTACTAACGAATCCGGCAACGCTTCACAATTACTAAATGTGTATGGGAATCTGATATGTGTCCTAAGTAGTAGAAGCCGACCTCGGGGAAGATCAGTTTGGATTCCGTAGAAATATTGGAACACGTGAGGCAATACTGACCCTACGACTTATCTTAGAAGCTAGATTACGGAAAGGCAAACCTACGTTTCTAGCATTTGTAGACTTAGAGAAAGCTTTTGACAATGTTAACTGGAATACTCTCTTTCAAATTCTGGAGGTGGCAGGGGTAAAATATAGAGAGCGAAAGGCTATTTACAATTTGTATAGAAACCAGATCACAGTTATTAGAGTTGAGGGGCATGAAAGGGAAGCAGAGTTTGGGAAGGGAGTGAGACAGTGTTGTAGCCTATCCCCGATGTTATTCAATCTGTATATTGAGCAAGCAGTGAAGGAAACAAAAGAAAAATTCGGAGTAGGTATTAAAATCCATGGAGAAGAAATAAAAACTTTGAGGTTGGCCGATGACATTGTAATTCTGTCAGAGACAGCAAAGGACTTGGAAGAGCAGTTGAACGGAATGGACAGTGTCTTGAAAGGAGGATATAAGATGAACATCAACAAAAGCAAAACGAGGATAATGGAATGTGGTCAAATTAAGTCGGGTGATGCTGAGGGAATTAGATTAGGAAATGAGACACTTAAAGTAGTAAAGGAGTTTTGCTATTTGGGGAGCAAAATAACTGATGATGGTCGAAGTAGAGAGGATATAAAATGTAGACTGGCAATGGCAAGGAAAGCCTTTCTGAAGAAGAGAAATTTGTTAACATCGAGTATAGATTTAAGTGTCAGGAAGTAGTTTCTGAAAGTATTTGTATGGAGTGTAGCCACGTATGGAAGTGAAACATTGACGATAACTAGTTTGGACAAGAAGAGAATAGAAGCTTTCGAAATGTGGTGCTACAGAAGAACGTTGAAGATTAGATGGGTAGATCATATAACTAATGAGGAGGTACTGAATAGAATTGGGGAGAAGAGGAGTTTGTGGCACAACTTGGCTAGAAGAAGGGATCGGTTGGTAGGACATGTTCTGAGGCATCAAGGGATCACCAATTTAGTATCGGAGGGAAGCGTGGAGGGTAAAAATCATAGAAGGAGACCAAGAAACGAATACACTAAACAGATTCAGAAGGATGTAGGTTGCGGTAGGTACTGGGAGATGAAGAAGCTTGCACAGGATAGAGTAGCATGGAGAGCTGCATCAAACCAGTCTCAGGACTGAAGACCCCAACAACAACAACGTCTGAACGAACACTTTCGTTGTACGTACCACGCTGATTTCTGCGATTACTTCATCCGGTGTCGTTTGTCTGTTAGCACAGACAGATCTACAGAAACGCCGCTGCTCTCGGTTTTTAACTGAAAGCCGTCTGCCATTGCGTTGTCCCTGGTGAGGTAATGTCTGAAATCTGGTGTTCTCGGCGCACACTTGGCTATCTGACTCTCGGAATACTGAATTCCCTAGCGATTTCCGAAATGGATTGTCTCATGTATCTATCTCCAACTACCATTCTGCTTTCAAAGTCTGTTTAGTTCCCATCTTGCGGCCATAATCACATCGGAAACCGTTTCACATTAATCACCTGAGCACAAATAACAACTTTGCCAATACACTATTCTTCATACGAGGCGTGATTTTTAAGTAAGGTCCGTTTGAACATGAGTACACAACGAAAGGTTATTTCAAAAAAGTAAATTTCTTTTCAGAAAGTACATACTTCGCTCCATTTTTCGACATAGTTGCCAAGTTTGTTCGAACACGTATCATACCTTTCAACCAATTTTAAAATACCCGCTTCATAAAAACTTGCCACCTGCTCCGATAACCAAGAGTTCACTGCCGTTTTCACGTCGTCGTCATCATTGTCATGGGTGCCACTGAGGTGTTGTTTGAAGTGGAAGAACAAATGGTAATTTCTCGCCGCTGTAGGGTGGATGGTCTGAAACTTCCCAGCCAAAACTGTCCAGTAAATCGCGGGTCTTGCATTGTCATGGAGAAGGACAATTCCCTTTGTCAGCATGCCACGTCTTTTGTTTTGAATCACTCTTCGTAGCTTTCTCAGTTGCTTCTGCATTGATAGTGGTTCCTCGTTGCATGAAGTCGACCAACAAAACACCATGCCTATCGCGAAACACCGGTGCGATGATTTTGCGCTGGGACAGAGTCTGTTTAGCCTTCACCTTTCTGCATTCCATGCTCTGTTGCTTTGATTTGGGCGTGATATGCGAAACCCATGTTTCGTCTCCAGTTACGATCTGACTCAAGAAGCCGTCACCTTCTTCGTGATAGAGAGTCAAGAACTTCATCGCACACTCAAATCTTTGGTTTTTGTGGTCCTCTGTTAGGAGTTTCGGTACCCAACGGGAGAGCAGTTTCCTAAACTTTAGGTGTTCAGAAACAGTGTTGTAAAGCAGTGATCTCGACGTGCCAGGAAATTCGTTTGAGATCCAGTTATTGTGAAGCGCCTGTTCTCACGAATCCTCACTTCAACTGAAGCCACCAAATCGTTTGTTATCAATTAAGGGCGACCGGAGCGGTCCTCATCGTGGACGTTGTCACGGCCATCTTTGAATTCTCACACCCTCTTACGCACTTTGCTTTCACTCTTAACAGTACAACCGTACACTTCGGAAATCTGTCGATGAATTTCTGCGGCAGACAGGTTCCTTGCTGACAAAAACCGTATCACTGAGCGAACCTCACACGCGGCGGGCGAGTTGATAGTCTTAAACATTTTGAAAGCACAGAACAGAACCGTACAGGTCAGCTACAGAGCTGGAACTGAGCACAGTTGTTCCCCAGGCATGCCGGTACACGACGCACGTGCTCGTTGCGGTATGCGTCCGAACTACTAGTCTCTACAACAAAACGGACCTTACTTAAAAAACAGGCCTCGTACTTTGTGAACGCGATACAACCGCCATTTGTATATGTGCATATCCCTATCCCATGAGGTTTTTTTCAACTCATTGTATTATTAGTCTGTAATTAGCCACCGGGGACCAGATTCCTTTTATCAAAATGACCCTGAACAAACGCTGACATTTTATAGGCGGAGTTCCGATTCACTCTGTATTTAATACAACTAACATGCAGCGAGTGTCATTTTTATCTGGCTAACTGCACTGAGGCAAGCGTAATAAACCGACCAGCGTGGTGCTGTGCGACTCTTTCACTGTTCTAACTAATTATGGTCGCAGAACTACCATATCACGAGGACGTTGTGTCGCGGTCACCAGTGTTCCCTTTATTTTCATAACAATTTGTTTAACTGTTCTACAGATGAAGTTGGGCTAGCAGTATGCAACTGAGACCAGGCATCTGACAGCCGCGCTAGATTGAGTCAGCGATAGACGAAGCAACTAGAAGGAAGGCCGTTGATGGCGTAGTGCGCTGGCAGCTACCGTGTCCGACAGGTACGGATGACAGCTGCCTTGGCACGATTAAATACTCGTAATATTAGAGCGCCGAATGTGAGATTAAATGGCTGTTGGACCGGCCTCAAGACAGAAATACGCTGCGCCGGGCTATCGGGTTTCACGGGAAGCGCAGCTGAGCCTCGTCGGCCGCACACATCACGCCTGCTTAGCCATCGTGTGACAGGGAGGATGGGTCAACGGGTCCTCAGCAGCCGCTCTCAAGGACGACTCTACCCTGCGCTCCTTCTCAAACAAAACACGCGCTACCCACATTCCTGCATAGACACAGTTCGACAACACTCTCGAATAAGTGAATGTTTGCCACTACTGCGATGCCATTAGTATTTACAATTGTGTTTGCTCGCACAGTTTTCACAGTTTTACAGGCAATACGCTAGACTGTGAAACAAGGAGATGGGTCAGACCAGGATCAGGTGTGCACTGCGACTTGGTCTCGTGCCTCAGTGATGGATTTTAGGTGCCCTTACTTGATCGTTGAAGCATATGGTGCGCTGCTTTTCAACCTCCGTCTCAGAAAATATACTATTGGCCATTAAAATTGCTACACCAAGAAGAAATGCAGATGATAAACGCGTATTCATTGGGCAAATATATTATACTAGAACTGACATTTTCACGCAATTTGGGTGCATAGATCTTGAGAAATCAGTACCCAGAACAACCACCTCTGGCCGTAATAACGGCCTTGATACGCCTGGCCATTGAGTAAAACAGAGCTTGGATGGCGTCTACAGATACAGCTGGCCATGCAGCTTCAACACGATACCACAGTTCATCAAGAGTAGTGACTGGCGTGTTGTGACGAGCCAGTTGCTTGGCCACCATTGACCAGACGTTTTCAGTTGGTGAGAGATCTGGAGAATGTGCCGGCCAGGCCAGCAGTCGAACATTTTCTGTATCGAGACAGGCCCGTACAGGACTTGCAACATGCGGTCATCCTGCTGAAATGTAGGGTTTCGCAGGGATCGGATAAAGGGTAGAGCCATGGGTCGTAACACATCTGAAATGTAACGTCCACTGTTCAAAGTACCGTCACTGCGAACAAGAGGTGACCGAGACGTGTAACCAACGGCACCCCATACTATCACGCCCCGTGACACGCCATATGGCGATGACGAATACACGCTTCCAATGTGCGTTCACCGCGATGTCGCCAAACACGGATGCGCCCATCATGATGCTGTAACAGAACCTGGATTCATCCGAAAAAATGACGTTTTGCCATTCGTGCACCCAGGTTCGTCGTTGAATACACCATCGCAGGCGCTCCTATCAGTGATGCAGAGTCAAGGGTAACCGCAGCCATCATCTCCGAGCTGATAGTCCATGCTGCTGCAAACGTTGCCGAACTGTTCGTGCAGATTGTCGTTGTCTTGCAAACGTCCCCATCTGTTGACTCCGGGATCGAGACTCTGCATCACAGACAGGAGCGCCTGCGATGGTGTACTCACCGACGAACCTGGGTGCATCAATGGCAAAACGTCATTTTTTCGGATGAATCCAGGTTCTGTTTACAGCATCATGATGGTCGCATCCGTGTTTGGCGACATCGCGGTGAACGCACATTAGAAGTGTGTATTGGTCACCGCCATATGGGCATATCACCCGTTGTGATGGTGTGGGGTGCCATTGGTGACACGTCTCTGTCACGTCTTGTTCGCAGTGACGGTACTTTGAACAGTGGACGTTACATTTCAGATGTTACGACCTGTGGCTCTACCCTTCATTCGATCCCTGCGAAACCCTACATTTCAGCTGGATAATGCACGACCGCATGTTGCAGGTCCTGTACGGGCCTTTCTGGATACAGAAAATGTTCGACTGCTGGCCTGGCCAGCACATTTTCCAGATCTCTCACCAATTGAAAACGTCTGGTCAATGGTGGCCGAACAACTAGCTCGTCACAATACGTGAGTCACTACTCTTGATGAACTGTGGTATTGTGTTGAAGCTGCAATGGCAGCTGTACCTGTATACGCCATCCAAGCTCTGTTTGACTCAATGCCCAGGCGTATCAAGGCCGTCATTACGGCCAGAGGTGGTTGTTCTGGGTACTGATTTGTCAGGATCTATGCACCCAAACTGCGTGAAAATGTAATCACATGTCAGTTCTAGTATAATGTATTTGTCCAATGAATACCTGTTTATCATCTGCATTTCTTCTTGGTGTAGCAATTTTAATGGCCATTAGTGTATTTCTTGGTGTTTCGTCTCCGACAGCTGGAGACTTCTTCGGAGACAAAATTACAGCTGCAAGGGCTGGAGGGGCTCCAGAATTTATAGAGCACCACCATTCGTCAAACAACGCTGAAAAAGAAGTTAAAATGATTCGCTTTTCACCCTTAGGTTAAGTGTTGACTGGCGACAGTAACGGCATTCGGTTACAAAGTTAAAAATAAAATTAATTAACCAAATAATGACAACAGGGAACCCCGTACTGTCGTGTCCTGACATAAGTGGGAGAGTGAGAAAAAGGGTTACTGGTCAGTCTGGCTCCCGAGCGGTACAGAGCAGAAGGCAGAAGAACAATTCACAGTGAAGGCATTTGATTGTTTCCTTCTATCGGAGCCAACACTGGTACAGGCATTTAGTAGAAATGCAGGTGATGAGACTCGCTAGGGAAGTCGTTGAGGAGACTCTTTGACAAACAGGGTCTTGAAATAGTTGTTTATTGCAGACAGGACTAACTAATATACTGGAGGCTGGTTCTAGGGTTAGAAAAAGCATGAATAACACCATTACAACAGAAGCCAGTGCAGAAGTCCCAGGAGTGGATGCTAACCACAGTAGCAAACACTAGCAGCATCTTAAGGTTACAACTTAGTTTTAAAACAAAACATACTGAATGTGACACTGTTCGCTGAGGCACTCCAAGTGAGAGAGCAGACGTACGCGGAGCTGGGCCGAGGCTGGAGTCGACGGACGCGGATTCGGCGCCCAGATCGTCTGACTGAGAACTCCGACAAAATGCAGAATTTAGGAGTTTTAAAGAGTCGCGTGGGGGCACTGTTTTTCCCACTTAAAGCCACCCAGCCAATCCCGGAGTTCTCTTGCAGGCGCCTGCCAATCACGGTTTAGTTAGGTCCTCTCTACTGCTCCTAAGGCGGGGATGTTAATGCAGTTGCACTAAGTCCGTATTTGGTATCAACATTGTTGAGCTGAAAGCTAAACGTAACTGCTCTGCCAAATAAGGCTTGCAACATTATTGTTATACGTCATTTAGCCCCGCCCCCTCGGGCTCCCCGGAGTAGGGACTGCTAGATCAACATTTCTTTGGCGTTTTCGCTCTCTTTCTAACTCTTGTGAGCCTACTGACGTTGTTGTTCTCAGGGCTGGTATCAAGCTGGCTTTATACGCTAGTACGTCCCTGTTGGTTACAAAGTTCTGATGCACCGTAAATCAGCCAGCTGCCGCTGGAATTCTTAAACAGGCACCTATAGCCATTCAGACCACTACTTCAAGCATTCCACCATCTTTTTATCAATATGACGTGTTCCCCGTTACGATGGGTTCATTGTCATCTCGTCAACTGGCGTTCACGAATGCGTACTAGCTGAAGCAACCTTTATTTCCAAGGACCACTGTTGACAGTCCTGATCAACATATTCGGCCCACAAATTTAAGAAATGTTCGTTGCACCTCTGCAACCTGACGCACGGTGCATAATGTGGTTGAAATAAAGAGCACGGGCTTGGAGACTGCGTACAATTAAATACTGTGCAATGATCATACGTTGCAGGTTTTCACAGTCGGTTTTAACTTCACTTAAAACTTTCGGGCTGACAGGCCGTGGTAGATACGTAAAATTTCTCGCTGACGTTTGGTCTCCGTCTGCGGGAGACATCCTCTGAGGATGTTCTGGGAACAAACAAACATGCCAGCGGACAGGTAGATCACCGTGTAACACCACAACCAGTAATTCATATGTTTTTCAGCTTCTTGATTTCATGAGTGTAAAACCAATGTTTGTAATTATATGCACTTATGAATTTTGAGAGTAATCAGTGTGTAAGTAGGCTGTTTAGGTTCTTATATTGGTAAAACCGCCGCCACGTAGAGCTCTGTATGAAAATCACTGGCTGTGCTGTGTGCAGTTTGTGCCTGGTTGGCATTGTTGTAATACTCGCCATTGTAGCGTTGGGCAGTTGGCTGTTAACAGCGCGTAGCGTTGCGCAGTTGGAGGTGAGCCGCCAGCAGTGGTGGATGTGGGGAGTGAGATGGTGAAGTTTTGAGAACGAATGATCTGGACAGACAGTAAATTTGTAATATTGGATATCATGGACTGATATAGATGTAAGTTGATTTTTGAACACTATTAAGGTAAATACATTGTTTGTTCTCTATCAAAATCTTTCTTTTGCTAACTGTGCCTATCAGTAGTTAGTGCCTTCAGTAGTTTGAATCTTTTATTTAGCTGGCAGTAGTGGCGCTCGCTGTATTATGGAGAGAATTTCCTTTGTAGTTGTAGTTTTTCATTGTTGTACAGTAAAACACTTGTGGCATGCATGTAGATTTGCACCAAGTATTTCGCAGCTGCGCTTGCAATTAACTAGATATTATTTTCAGTGCTATGTTAATGTGTTTTCTTATTTTGCTCTTCAAATTGTGCTTTTATGTGTTGTCGTGTGAAATATTGTGACAATATGGCGTGTGAAAAACGTAATACTAGGCTCCAAAGTAAACTGAGAAACGATAGTGAAGACGAAAGCAGTGTGTTAGCGCCACCGGGTAATGAATTAACTAATGTTCAAACTAGTAATTCGGTAGTTGTGCATAGGGAAATGTAGCGGGCGGTAAATAATGGCGTAGACAGTGAAACAAATAGTGAACAGGGAAGCATTATCGATCGATCGGTCGGCAACAGCTCGCCTCAGGAATCGGGAATGACAGGACACAATCTTGCAAACACTGCAGATTCAGGTTTTGGGTCCTCACCGTTTTCTCAAAAAGTCAAGACACATTTTCTGCTTGTCAAAATGTGAATGTTGCCGGTGCAACTTCACTGCCGAAAAGCACTGAGGAACATGTTTCAGACACCAGTGCATTGTTATTACAGTTAATGCAACAAATGGGACAAACGCTACAAAAGTTGGACACAACGCTTGAACAAAATCAGAAATAAATGGGACAAAATCTTCAAAAGTTAGACACAATGGAACAACACCAGAGACAAACAGAGCAACAGTTAGACGCAATGGAACAAAAGCTTCAAAAGTTAGACTAACTGGAACATACTCTTGAACAAACACGTGAAGATTTAACTACTGAGTTACATAACATTGAATCGAAATGTCAAAAAGTCTGTAATGACGTAAAAAAACAAATTTGTGAGCATTTCCAACCTATTTTTTTCCGGCATGAAAATAAATTACAGAATCACGAAGCAGCCATAAAAGAACTGCAAACTATTGTTCATGAAAATCATGAGACCTTGCAAGCTAAAATTGACTCAGCTGCATGTACCGATTCGGTTACATAACTTGCAAAAACTCAGGAAAACTTAAAGGACACAGTAGATACGATTTCAACACAAATGGACACTCTGAAACTTGGTTCAGAAAAACATACTGTGGAAATAAGTACACTATCAAAGAAAGTAGTTGAACTTTCGGATCAGCTAAATCATTTATCTACGAAGGTAGATGATAATCTGAATGATGCAAAACTGGTAGTCTTTAATGACACAGAAGAATGCAAACAAATTAGGAAATTCAAAGAAAATCAGAATCAAATTAATACACAACACCAAAGAGAAATCCGGGAAGTACAAGATCAGTTGACACAGGTAATACAAGAATTACATATTTTAGAGGACACTCGGGCTCCAATATGGGAAGAGGGACATAGAAATACGGAACAGCCACAAAATAATAACACGGGGTACTTCGGAAATTATGAAAGAAATTGGCAAGGTACACCGAATTTTGAGATGGAACCGCCGAAACGAGGTAACAATGACCGATATGCGACTCGCCGACTTGATGATTTTGACTATAAGCTGTTTATTACTACACATAAATTCAAAACATTTAAGAATTCTGGCAACGACATTCATCCACAAGCTTGGCTTCATCAATTCTATCATTGTTTTCCTCCCAACTGGTCATTAGAGCACAGATTAGAATTTATGTGTGGCTACTTAGAGAATGAACCAGCTGAAAGAATGCGATCGGTCATTCACGATTGCCACAGTGAAGGAGAATTTTATCATGCCTTCCTCTCAGCATATTGGTCTCAAGCTACACAAGATCGAGTAAAACATAGCATCATAATGATGAAACATTTCGAACAATCTGAATTTTCTAGTCTTGTGAAATATTTTGAAGACATGTTACACAAGAATCAGTACCTGTCAAACCCGTACAGCCCCTCAGAACTCATCCGCATTTGCTTAATCAAACTACCTGAACATTTACGACATATTATTTTGGCAGGATGTTGCAAAGATGACATTGAAGCTTTTCAGGGACTGTTACAAGAATTGGAAATTGACACTGACAATCGAGGAATGCGAAAACAGGAACACAACAATTACAGGTCACATCCGTCACAATTCCGTGATCACAGAAATATTAAATGGACACGACCAGGCTATTCTTACAACGTAAATCGTGACCAAAACAGACACCACCTGTATGACAACCGTTGGCCGAGTAGTAATAATTACAGGGAAAGATCACCTCTCGATGGTAATGACTATCACAGAGACAATCAGAGAAACAGACAATATGGGAACCAAAATAATTATTATCAAGGGAGACGGAATAACTTCAGAGACAACGGTCCAGCGCGCAGTTACGATTCGGGGAGAAATTCTCCACCACGTGACCGATAAGAAAGAAACTATGGAATCTACCGACATGACGACAGACGATATGATCGTAACGACAGACCTGAATTGCATCAGAACTGGCGGGATTCAAACAGGGCAGGGCCCTCTCGACAAGGTGAATTCGTAGAAGTTAGGTCTCCTAATCCCAATAACGATGCGCGCCAACAAAGAGACAGACAATGACTCGAACCACAGACAGCCACGTGCACCGGCTGGCTCAGAGAAAAGTAACATAGACGCTAACCTTGAGAAAAATTCGAGCATTCTTTACCAATGTACCATATACTACATGATAATTCCATTGAAGCTGGAGCTCTGCATAGTAGGAAGAGTAAAGGCTTGCATCACATTTCACATGTAAAACCGTTTATTGAAAGATAATCTGCTTTTTAACTTTGTCTTTGCAATAAAACTTTTCACTTCACGTTATTAGTATGCTTTGTCAGACAGAAACTGTTAACATGCAACAATGTTTGAAGTCAAATATCCAGTCTAGAACCTAGGGAACATACACTCCTGGAAATTGAAATAAGAACACCGTGAATTCATTGTCCCAGGAAGGGGAAACTTTATTGACACATTCCTGGGGTCAGATACATCACATGATCACACTGACAGAACCACAGGCACATAGACACAGGCAACAGAGCATGCACAATGTCGGCACTAGTACAGTGTATATCCACCTTTCGCAGCAATGCAGGCTGCTATTCTCCCATGGAGACGATCGTAGAGATGCTGGATGTAGTCCTGTGGAACGGCTTGCCATGCCATTTCCACCTGGCGCCTCAGTTGGACCAGCGTTCGTGCTGGACGTGCAGACCGCGTGAGACGACGCTTCATCCAGTCCCAAACATGCTCAATGGGGGACAGATCCGGAGATCTTGCTGGCCAGGGTAGTTGACTTACACCTTCTAGAGCACGTTGGGTGGCACGGGATACATGCGGACGTGCATTGTCCTGTTGGAACAGCAAGTTCCCTTGCCGGTCTAGGAATGGTAGAACGATAGGTTCGATGACGGTTTGGATGTACCGTGCACTATTCAGTGTCCCCTCGACGATCACCAGTGGTGTACGGCCAGTGTAGGAGATCGCTCCCCACACCATGATGCCGGGTGTTGGCCCTGTTTGCCTCGGTCGTATGCAGTCCTGATTGTGGCGCTCACCTGCACGGCGCCAAACACGCATACGACCATCATTGGCACCAAGGCAGAAGCGACTCTCATCGCTGAAGACGACACGTCTCCATTCGTCCCTCCATTCACGCCTGTCGCGACACCACTGGAGGCGGGCTGCACGATGTTGGGGCGTGAGCGGAAGACGGCCTAACGGTGTGCTGGACCGTAGCCCAGCTTCATGGAGACGGTTGCGAATGGTCCTCGCCGATACCCCAGGAGCAACAGTGTCCCTAATTTGCTGGGAAGTGGCGGTGCGGTCCCCTACGGCACTGCGTAGGATCCCTCGGTCTTGGCGTGCATCCGTGCGTCGCTGCGGTCCGGTCCCAGGTCGACGGGCACGTGCACCTTCCGCCGACCACTGGCGACAACATCGATGTACTGTGGAGACCTCACGCCCCACGTGTTGAGCAATTCGGCGGTACGTCCACCCGGCCTCCCGCATACCCACTATACGCCCTCGCTCAAAGTCCGTCAACTGCACATACGGTTCACGTCCACGCTGTCGCGGCATGCTACCAGTGTTGAAGACTGCGATGGAGCTCCGTATGCCACGGCAAACTGGCTGACACTGACGGCGGCGGTGCACAAATGCTGCGCAGCTAGCGCCATTCGACGGCCAACACCGCGGTTCCTGGTATGTCTGCTGTGCCGTGCGTGTGATCATTGCTTGTACATCCCTCTCGCAGTGTCCGGAGCAAGTATGGTGGGTCTGACACACCGGTGTCAATGTGTTCTTTTTTCCATTTCCAGGAGTGTATTTAGACAGTAATTACGAATGCATTGTTATAGTGAACAGACGACACAGTGTTATTGTGTGTGTACATTCTTGCTTGTTAATTGCACAATTACGTGACGACTATAAGGCTTACATACTTAGAACATGTACAGGTACTGCGAATGAGATTTTAATGCAACATTTTGTTTTACTTGAAAATACATTCTTTATTTGAAGTACTTTCTGTGGGATTAAAGATGACTTAGCATTTGGTTTCTTTGACAGCTACATGATTATATCACGACGCTACTAATGTGTGACACAATTTACATTGTTGCTTTTGCGGTGTATCTGTTTCATATCTGCACAGTTTTTCTGAATTCTTCTGGAAAGGAAAACATGTTTTAGTAGTAACGTTTGTTGTATAGCTACAATGAGACAGCCTTTTTTTGTAGCACAACAATTCGTTACAGTGTAGTACTTTCTTGATACGGTACTTTACGTAATAACTACGATATCTATACGCATAGCATTTCGCTTTTGTTTATTATGAGGTAAGTACATTGACTTCCACAGATCTTTGCTTATGGACGACGATAATTACGACACTTGGCACATTTTTTACCCTTAAGTAATGAATGAGATTGTCTTACAACAAGACGCATAGTTTAGCGCTACAGTACACGTATTTGAGTGATTAATTTTGTACTTAAAACATTTATTTTTAAAGATTTTTGAATTACAATGATACAAAGATTTTCCGTGATACATTTCATTCCATTGCTGTAATCTGTAATACCTGAGGGTATAATTACATTAATCCTCAGGGGGTTACATGCTTACTTTGTGTACCATGTGTTTGGCAAGCATTAGAAGCCCTAGCTACTATGGTATTTGTTTATACAACTTTACACGTCGGTACCATATTTCTCTAACACATAAATTACACAGTTACCTGATCATTTAACTGAGAGAGACAAACATTTATTTTACGACATCAGTGACAGATGTTTACATAATTACACCGTTAGATAACTTCACGACTTACGAAATTGTATTTTGTCTGCACTTTGTGAACTGTTCACATTTTTTCAGAGCCGTTGTGATATTATAAGAGATTTGAATGATATATTTGGTATGGGATCACGATTTTTAAAGTACGATTGAGGTAGATGACACTATTGAAATGAGCAGAGAATTTTTTTTTAGATTTTGAAATTATTGCAGAAAGATACGACGTTTTTGAGATTTGGCTGAGTTTTTATGATGTTATTATTACAATGACAATGTGTATTATGCTGTTGAGGTATGTTTATGACCAATAAGCTGATGCTATATGAGGAATGTGATTATGCTATGTATTTATTATGATGAAATATTGAAGAAGTGTCGACGAATATGTATATGTGTAATAAGGTAAGGAATAATGAGTAGTAGTTGGGGACTCTGAATTCTGAAAAAAGATGTTGGAAACCAAGAATCGTACTTTAAAGAGTTATGAAATGTGTGAATGTATCACAATGCCGACGAAAATTTTTTGGACACTATTACATTTAAAGGATTTTGTTTCTACACATTTGTAACGCAAATTCTCGACCTGTGAAATTTTATATGAGACTGTCACTGTAGTGCAAACTGATGTCGTAAATATTTTGGTAAGAAAGCTAAGTGACCTTGACGTAATGCGTTATGGGCGACCAGCTGTGGGAGTCGCGTGGAGAAAAAGCCATTGTGTGGAGAAAAAAAAAAGAGACCATTAACCTCGCTATTGACATTTCTTTGTAGAAAGCATCGCAAATACGACACGCTCAAACTTGAAAACATATGCTTACACTGTGAAGATCTTAATTTATGATATTTACTAAAATGCCTAATGAAATGAGGAGAAACATTTTACATCTATTGTCTTTCTAGTTGAGAGATTTTTTGCCTTGCGAAACGCCATTTGCCTACTGAATGACGTTTCATATGTTGCTTTATATATACATTTGCCTATTTTGTTTAATATCTAGTTTCTAGCTGCATTGCAGCATTGGTTACAATAAAATTTAATAGATGTACTAGTATAGATATTTTATGCCTACAGATCCAGTAAATAATAACGTTATGATCTACTTAAAAAAAAACGAGGGAGCACAAAAAGACATTTCCCCTCACAGGAATTGCATACATAATTTTTGTCAATGACTGGTAACTTTTTAGTAGTGTAAGTTAAGGTGATGCATCACTCTGGTCTTAAGATGTGACATAGGTATTAGACATGGCCACCTTTACTGTAATATTATTTCTGCTTGAACTTTGTCATGTTTAGGTATAAGTTATTGCATTTGCTGCTGCTGTTTGCCAGACATAGTTCTACTGAATTTTACATCGTATTAAGCTAGTTTTACTACTGATTTATTTTTCTTGTTGCTGCTCATTGCCTCATATTAGTTGTATTTGCTATGCTAATTTCTATAATGCTGCTTGCTTTGCCAGTTTGCATTTTTTGTCATTGCTGTTTGTGTTAATTGTTTCGTGCTGCTGCATTACCTCGTCCCTTAGTTTAGCATCTGCGTAGATTTAAGTTAGCTTAAGATGGGGTAGGCTATATGTGAGAACGAGTTGTGATGAATTGGAAGAAATGCATTGAGAAGCTATAAGAAAATGGTTTGGCCAAAAAAGAATTTTGAAAGAGGATGTGAACAGAATACAGAAAGCATGCTTGGATAGGATTTTTTTGGTGGAAACAAATGTTGAAATAAGGGGAAAGATCTACAGAATGAAGTTTTCGGTTGGATTGCAGTACCAAATGTCACACTGAAAACGAACCCTGTCTTTCCTTTTGTATTATTCCACTATGTGTTTATGTACCCTTGTGTATTTGTCTTTTTCCTGTCTTTAACTGTTTAGCTAATAAGATTTATGTTGTAGAATTTTTCAAATACTATGTTATTTACTTTGTAAAGATGTTTAGACATTATTAATTCTGTTCTGTGTCAATGCTCATGTGTGAAATTAATGTTTCGAAAACTATTCTCACTTTTTTTTTTATATTTACTTATTTCATAATTTCTGTAACACTGATGTATATGTTTATTTCTATTCTTTTGTAAAGTCTGTGTTACTACAAATGTTATCTGTACTGTTATGTTCTTTAATGATGTATTTTGTACCTTTGTTATTGTATTCTTATGTTATAAAATTGTAATTGACACCAGTTCATCAAATTAGGTAACTTGTAAGTTCCATTTCACTGCACACATTTCTGTTCGTCATAGTATATGGACAATATGTGAAAAAAAGAGGACTGTTAGTGCTCCTACATGTGTTGATAATTCAGCAACGGACTGGTTAACAGCATTGCTGGTTCTAAGGACAATTCCAAAAACTTTGTGAGTGCACAAGTGGTGGTTTATGGACTTGCTATATTGTCCACAAGACTCTTTGATGGTGATTGTGCACCTGCACAGTTGCAACAGATGGCTGCTGCCCGTCTCTGCAAGGACTACAGTGGGTCTGCATCTTTGATGGCTCACCAATACCATTATTTCTACAAGGACTACAGTGGATCTGCACGTTTGATGGCCCACCAATACCATTATCTCTACAAGGACTATAGTGGGTCTGCATCTCTGATGGCCCACCAATACCGTAATCTCTACCAGGACTACAGTGTGTCTACTCTGTGATGACTTACCTACCAATATTCTTCAAAACTTCGACTGACTCTGCGGTGGATTTGCTCTGTTGTGACCCATTACCTGTCTGCATGCCAAGAGTCAATACTGTCCTTCCGTTGGAAGGACAACACTACTTCTTCAAGAGTGCATGGAAATCCACTACTTCCGTGTGCATTTTCTTTTACTGCTCGGACTTTGAGAAAAACACTGCTATTTTACTGTGATGAACGATCAGGACTGTCTTTATGGACTGTGAGAAAATTTTAGTTTTTGACCAACATTGTATCAATAAGTGTGTGCATTTGATTTCTTTGTTTTTGTAATTATGAAAAATTTTTTCAAATCTGAATTGGCCACGGCCCACAACAATTTGTAAAACTTTTTGTGGGGAGCATGGGGGCTATGTAAGTAGGCTGTTTAGGTTCTTGTATTGGTAACGCCGCCACCACGTAGCGCTCTGTATGCAAATCACTGGCTGTGCTGTGTGCAGTCTGTGGCTGGTTGGCATTGTTGTAATACTCGCCATTGTAGCGTTGGGCAGTTGGCTGTTAACAGCGCGTGGCGTTGCGCAGTTGGAAGTGAGCCGCCAGCAGTGGTGGATGTGGGGAGTGAGATGGCGGAGTTTTGAGAACGGATGATCTGGACAGAGACAGTAAATTTTTAATATTGGATATCATGGACTGATATAGATGTAAGATGATTTTTGAACACTATTAAGGTAAATACATTGTTTGTTCTCTATCAAAATATTTCTTTTGCTAACTGTGCCTATCAGTAGTTAGTGCCTTCAGTAGTTTGAATCTTTTATTTAGCTGGCAGTAGTGGCACTCGCTGTATTGCAGTAGTTCGAGTAACCAAGATTTTTGTGAGGTAAGTGATTTGTGAAAGGTATAGGTTAATGTTAGTCAGGGCCATTCTTTTGTAGGGATTTTTGAAAGTCAGATTGCGTTGTGCTAAAAATATTGTGTGTCAGCTTAAGCACAGTCATGTATAATTTTTCTAAGGGGACGTTTCAAGTGTTTATGAAAATGTGATGTACACTACTGGCCATTAAAATTGCTACACCAAGAAGAAATGCAGATGATAAACGGGTATTCATTGGACAAATATATTATACTAGAACTGACATGTGATTACATTTTCACGCAATTTGGGAGCATAGATCCTGACAAATCAGTACCCAGAACAACCACCTCTTACCGTAATAACGGCCTTGATACGCCCGGGCATTGAGTGAAACAGAGCTTGAAGGGCGTGTACAGGTACAGCTGCCCATGCAGCTTCAACATGGTACCACATTTCATCGAGAGTAGTGACTGGCGTACTGTGACGAACCAGTTGCTCGGCCACTATTGACCAGACGTTTGCAATTGGTGAGAGATCTGGAGAAGGTGCTGGCCAGGGCGAGAAAGGCCCGTACAGGACCTGCAACATGCGGTCGTGCATTATCCAGCTGAAATGTAGGGTTTCGCAGGGATCGAATGAAGGGTAGAGCCACGGGTCGTAACACATTTGAAATGTAACTGCTAGTGATACGAGGCCGTTGGGATCCTGCACGGCGTTCCGTATTACCCTCCTGAACCCACCGATTCCACATTCTGCTAACAGTCATTGGATCTCGACCAACGCTGGCAGCAATGTCGCGATACGATAAACCGCCATCGCGATAGGCTACAATCCGTCCTTTATCAAAGTCGGAAACATGATGGTACGCATTTCTCCTCTTTACACGAGGCATCACAACAACGTTTCACCAAGCAGTGTCAGCGAAGTTAATACTGTGCGAATCATAAGTAAAATCTTTTGTCTAACAATAACATCGTTGGCTCAAGAGTGCGCAATCTTAGAAGACAGGGCAGTGTTGTGTTGCGAAGCATCTGTGGTGTGGTACAGACGTACACGTTGGCGCGCAAATCCCAAATGAAGATTGTTCTGGAAACGGCGCTGCAATATGTAGCAAGGCAAAATACAAGTGACCGAGCACGTGTGTGGGCACAGTACATGGTCGAAAGATGATTTTCGAATTAATGAAGAACGCTGTGTGTCCTAAATTTATTCAAGCTGCTCGCTAATCAAGAACAGCATAGCGCCGATAGTGAATTTCGTAATGATCACTACACCGCACCACAAGCACCTCATCACGAAGTAAGACCCAGCCAGTACTTTTGTAGCTGTGTAGTAGGCATGTCAGCGTAACAGGAACTCTTTTGGAACATAAGAATATGTTTAGTCAAAGCTAATAATCAGCAGGATCCTATCAACCTCATCTTAGCTTAAGAGAAAGTCATGAGTGAAACACATAAACGAAAACATATTCCATTAAATTTATAGCTAATTTTCAATCAATAGAATATAGTAATAAAACGGAGTAGTAACTATAGTTGTTTATATAGTGTTGCACTACTACTGCAGACAATCAGTTCATATTAAAAGTGATTTAATTGCAATTCATATTTCAAAGGAAAAGTAGTCTGGTTCTTCTGTAGTCAAATAGTTGTGCGATTTTTTATTTTGTGCTTTGTAAAGATATTACGTGTTTATATCTAAGTAACATTAATATTGACAGTTAGTTGTTGCCATGAATGGAAATTTTTACGACATTAATTTGAATAGTAATCAGCTGCAAAGCAATTATTAAAAAATAGTAATCAGTCCGGTTCACGATTAAGCATATTTTCAAACAGACAGAATTTTCGTGAGTTACCTATCACAGCACTGTTTTCGTGAAGTGTTACTAGTCACTGCATGCTGTTGGTGATCATAATTATATTTAACGTCATTGATTTCCTAATTAAAGTCTTTAGTGTTCATGATGCACGTGTTTTCTATGTCTAAGCTCATACGAGTCTATTTTGTTTGGTCGCCACATTATCATTCTCACACAGTATTACCATTTATCAACAAGAAACGTTTTAGTTTGTTTCCAGATTTTGAAGTTTCCACGCTATTTATTATTTCCACACTGAGAGTTACACTTATCATTTATGTAGCACAGCTAGATGTGCAGAACTGAATATGTTGTGCCCTTTTAAAATTCAAGATGAGATCATTCGCAGGAAACCAAAAATAGCTCTAAGCACTATGGGACTTAACATCTCAGGTCATCAGTCCCCTAGACTTAGAACTACTTAAACCAACCTAACCTAACGACATCACACACATCCATACCCGAAGCAGGATTCGATACTGCGACCGTAGCAGCAGCGCGGTTCCGGACTGAAGCGCCTAGAACCGCTCGGCCACAGCGGCTGGCGCAGGAAACCACTCAATGATACTTTTAAGAAAGTTGCTCGCCATTTCTTCTGTTTCTGTATGTATGCTTCGATTGGTTACAATGCAAGCATCATCTGCAAAAAGAACTCATTCTACTTGTTGTATATTACACTCATGCTCATAAATTAAGGATAATTGCAGAATATGGCGCCACACAACGTGACACTACACAAAACTGCCGCTAATAGCATAGGCACATACGGAACACACACGACACAGATCTGTAAGTGTCGGTGATAAGTTGAGAAAACCGTCCCGAAGCACTTATGCTACAAAACGCCACTGTTTCCTGCTCATGTACCCCGACATCAATATGGGATATGATCACCATGCACACGTACACAGGCCGCACAACGGGTTGGCATACTATGGATCAGGTGATCGAGCAGCTGCTGGGGTGTAGTTTCCCATTCTTGCACCAGTGCCTGTCGCAGTGCCTGTAGTGTCCTAGGGGATAGAAGACGTGCAGCGAGACGTCGATCGAGAGCATCCGAGACGTGCTCGATGGGGTTTAGGTCTGGAGAACAGGCAGGCTACTCCATCGCCTGATATCTTCTGCTCCAAGGTACTCCTCCATGATGGCAGCTCGGTGGGGCCGTGCGTTATCATCCATCAGGAGGAAGGTGGGACCCACTGCACCCCTGAAAAGGCGGACATACTAGTGCAATATGACGTCCCGATACACCTGACCTATTATAGTTCCTCTGTCAAAGACCTGCAAGGGTGTACGTGCACCAATCATAATCCCACCCCACACCATCAAACCACGACCTCCATAATGGTCCCTTTCAAGGACATTAAGGGGTTGGTATCTGGCTCCTGGTTCACGCCAGATGAAAACCCGGAGAGAATCACTGTTCAGGCTATACCTGGACTCGTCCGTGAACATAACCTGGGACCACTGTTCCAATGACCATGTATTGTGTTCTTGACACCAGGCTTTACGGGCTCTCCTGTGACCAGAGGTCAGTGGAATACATCTTGCGGTCTCCGAACGAATAAACCATGTCTGTTCAGTCGTCTGTAGACTGTGTGTCTGGAAACAACTGTTCCAGTTGTTGCGGTAAGGTCCCGAGCAAGGCTACCTGCAGTACTCCGTGGCTGTCTGCGGGCACTGATGGTGAGATATCGGTCTTCTTGTGGTGCTGTACACTGTGTATGTCCCGTACTGTAGCGCCTGGACCCGTTTCCTGTCTGCTGGAATCGCTGCATAAACTTGAGATCACACTTTGCAGCTCACGGTGGGTCCGTGCTACGACCTGCCCTGTTTGCCCAGCCTCCAGTCACCCTAGTATTCTACCTCTCATAACGTCAATATGTGTTCTTTTAGCCATTGTCTACACACTGTCACCATTAGCACGTCTGAAAACGTCTGCACACTTACTCGCTGCATCGTACTCTGACGTGCACCAACACACCTCTGCGTATGTGGACTGCTGCCAGCGCCACCGTGCGACGACCGCAGGTCAAATGCACCACATGGTCATTCCCCGAGGTGATTTAAACCCGCAAACCACCCACCAGAGCGTTGTTTCACCATGTATCAGTATTATCGTTAATTTATGAGGATGATTGTAGATGGAAGATCATTTATGTATATGAGGAACAATAGTGGACCTCGGACTGAGCCTTAGGGAACCATATGCGTGATTTCTCCGCGGTCAGAATTACTTCCCTGGACTATACTGGTTGAATTAATAAGTACAACTTTCTGCATTCTTTTGGTTAGATATCCATTGGTTGGCTATACCATCAATCCCATAAAACTTCAATTCATCTAGGTGAATACTGTGATTCAAACAGTGAAATGCCTTAGACAGGTCTCAGAAAATATGAACCGGAGTTATTTTATTATTTAATCCTTGTAAAATATGGTGGGTGAACATTTAAATGGCATTCTCAGTAGAGTCGCTCTTCTAAAACCCAAACTGCGATTTGCTGAGGATGTTCTTGTTGCTAAGTTTTGATATTATTGGAGGATACTTGACCTCAAAAATTTTGGAAAATGATATCAGTAATGAAACGGGTCTTTACTTATCACTTTTCTTAAAGAGGTGCTTAACAACTGCATATTTCAGTCTCTCTGGAAAAGTGCCTTGAGTTAGTGATACATTATATATTTCAGATAAGAATGGGCTTCTTAGTGGGAACAAATCTTTAACAATCTGTTGAAAAGACCATAAAAATCAGGTGAGCTTTTATTTTTGAGAGAACGTATAATTTCCTTAATTTCAGTAGGAGAAAATGGTGCACTAAATAATACGTTGCTTGTGTGGAAAAAGTCCTCGAACTGTCGTGGCTATCAAGGTTTATTAACATAAGAGATCAAATGTTATTTGTATAAGAAGTGTCATGGACACTATGAAACGAATTGAAACTTTATTAATTAGTAAGACACAGGCATGGCGTTGGAGCGAACAAGAAGTAGAATAAGCGTGTGCAATATTAGCACGCCCCAGGCGAAAGTAGTACGCCGTCAGTCATGGCCACTGCCACGACGAAAACATGCTGTAAACAGTGCAAATAGCCACGGCCAGCTGACCTAGGCGAAAACAGAGAAGTGATGGCCTAGGTAGGGTGTTTCTAGACTGTTCAAGGAGGTCTGAAAAGCTTCTGGAAAGATTTCGGTCATTAAAGCGACCTTAAGTGGAAGCAGGGGAAAGCAACACTGGCAGGGGAAACTCCTCCGAGACCCTGAAAAAGCGATATATAAGCAGCAGTCGGAGGGTGTCTAAGCAGTAGCAGATGACTTAAGTAATGAGAGAATTCGTGACTTGCTCAGTCGGAGCCGCAGTCATCACCAGGGAGCAGTTGAGTCGTTGGGAACCATCACTGTAAAGTTGGATGATGCTGCCGTAAACTATTAGAAGACTGTAAACATTCGAGTAGGCACTGATTTTTCGATAAGCATCCAGCCACAGTTCTTACATTGAGTTTCCTACCTGTCAGTAAAGAGTTCGTCTCTAGAAATAGCAAAGAGTGATGGTATTTCTTTGTGTCAGAATATATGGAGGAATAGGTGCTGTCTTTTCTTGTCTAGTTGCATGAGTTGCAACCAGAAATAGTTTGTGGTTTTCTGTTTATAGGAGAGAACGCGTGCTGTCTCGCACTCATCTCTTGATTGAAGTATTTGACTGTATCGTCGAGCACTCGTTTCTGATTGTAAAAGGAACTACGCAGGAACTGGAAGTTGCTAGAGTGGTAGACTAATCATTGATGGATAAAAAGCTACTGTAACAGACCTCTCCAAGTAAGGTTCAGTTATTGAAAAATGTAGTATTCTTAAACTGTATGTGGAAACGTTTGCACCCTTATTCACTTCCTACAAACTTCTTCTCTCCGTTGCAACATCATCTCTGCTAAATATCCTAGGATACTTCCCCCCTCTCACTCCTTTAAAGGGGAACTAGCAGATCTCGGCCTACAGTGCCGTCAACCTCCTGACTGCACCAGGAGGCCACACATTCATACAAGGCTGGTGGGACGCGACAGAACTGACACCGCTCACTGGACAGTTATTTTATAACATTACATTTTCATAAAACCTGCTTGGATAATTATGAAATTAGCCAAAGCTGCACATAAAAAGTTGCAGAAAAGCAATTTTACGGGAAAAAAAGGCGGGAGGGCAGCTTTTGGTAGTTCCGTCAGGGGCTTAGCGTCACCTCGGTACAGCGTTTCCAAGGAGCATGTTTCATATAATGTAAACTACGTATGTGGACAGCGTTAAAATGAAAAGCGTTGCGCAAGTTTGAGATGGTAATATAAAGCATTCTCTGGTTATCTTCTCTGGTGACTCCAGAGCACAGATGGAAAAGAAATATAATGAAGTTTTATCCCTGGGCCAGAGCTGGTTCCTGTACAACAAATGCGTATGGCAGCAATTTATATGTTCGGGGAGAGTAAATTACCTAGAACATGCAGTCCGACTATAAGGCTAAATGATGTGTCAATCAAAGGGCAACAGGTGTTGGGTATGTTAGCCCCTATCCTAATGAGCGTTTGATGTTTAAAAACTATACAAAGGCGGGATCAGGTCGAACCTAAAAAATCATGCATAAGGTAGCCAGTATCGCAACAGTCCAGTACAGACGGTCACGAGACACAGTGAGGAAGTATCTTCCAGTCCAGATGGATATACACTCCTGGAAATGGAAAAAAGAACACATTGACACCGGTGTGTCAGACCCACCATACTTGCTCCGGACACTGCGAGAGGGCTGTACAAGCAATGATCACACGCACGGCACAGCGGACACACCAGGAACCGTCGAATGGCGCTAGCTGCGCAGCATTGGTGCACCGCTGCCGTCAGTGTCAGCCAGTTTGCCGTGGCATACGGAGCTCCATCGCAGTCTTTAACACTGGTAGCATGCCGCGACAGCGTGGACGTGAACCGTATGTGCAGTTGACGGACTTTGAGCGAGGGCGTATAGTGGGCATGCGGGAGGCCGGGTGGACGTACCGCCGAATTGCTCAACACGTGGGGCGTGAGGTCTTCACAGTACATCGATGTTGTCGCCAGTGGTCGACGGAAGGTGCACGTGCCCGTCGACCTGGGACCGGACCGCAGCGGCGCACGGATGCACGCCAAGACCGTAGGATCCTACGCAGTGCCGTAGGGGACCGCACCGCCACTTCCCAGCAAATTAGGGACACTGTTGCTCCTGGGGTATCGGCGAGGACCATTCGCAACCGTCTCCATGAAGCTGGGCTACGGTCCCGCACACCGTTAGGCCGTCTTCCGCTCACGCCCCAACATCGTGCAGCCCGCCTCCAGTGGTGTCGCGACAGGCGTGAATGGAGGGACGAATGGAGACGTGTCGTCTTCAGCGATGAGAGTCGCTTCTGCCTTGGTGCCAATGATGGTCGTATGCGTGTTTGGCGCCGTGCAGATGAGCGCCACAATCAGGACTGCATACGACCGAGGCACACAGGGCCAACACCCGGCATCATGGTGTGGGGAGCGATCTCCTACACTGGCCGTACACCACTGGTGATCGTCGAGGGGACACTGAATAGTGCACGGTACATCCAAACCGTCATCGAACCCATCGTTCTACCACTCCTAGACCGGCAAGGGAACTTGCTGTTCCAACAGGACAATGCACGTCCGCATGTATCCCGTGCCACCCAACGTGCTCTAGAAGGTGTAAGTCAACTACCCTGGCCAGCAAGATCTGCGGATCTGTCCCCCATTGAGCATGTTTGGGACTGGATGAAGCGTCGTCTCACGCGGTCTGCACGTCCAGCACGAACGCTGGTCCAACTGAGGCGCCAGGTGGAAATGGCATGGGAAGCCGTTCCACAGGACTACATCCAGCATCTCTACGATCGTCTCCATGGGAGAATAGCAGCCTGCATTGCTGCGAAAGGTGGATATACACTGTACTAGTGCCGACATTGTGCATGCTCTGTTGCCTGTGTCTAAGTGCCTGTGGTTCTGTCAGTGTGATCATGTGATGTATCTGACCCCAGGAATGTGTCAATAAAGTTTCCCCTTCCTGGGACAATGAATTCACGGTGTTCTTATTTCAATTTCCAGGAGTGTAGTTTCATTCGGAGGTAGTACCATGCCACATCAGCTGAGATGCAGAGAGCCGGTAAAGCTTCTGAGAAAAATACGAAGTGGAGTATTCTTATTACTGACAGCTGCGTACAGAATGATGCCAAGGCATCACTACTAGTGATCTTGACGACGCACCCACAAATCTACAGAGACGAAGGAGAGAAACCATGTGCAGAATACGAAGAGAAAATACAGATTCCAAAAAAAGTAGATGAAAACTTTGTGTGTGGTGACATTGGAAACCTTGAATACGTCATTTCTCATTGTAGAGAAGCAGATTCCGATTATGAGAGCTACAGATATGTTGTTGCAGGAAAAACATGGATAAGAGATGACACATAATTTTCGCTGAATACATCTGTGTTGAGGACGTTCTCAAGGATATAGAACATGTGATAAATCAAGAATACACAATACATATCTACAAAAGAAAAGATATAATCTATTGTCCCTCCTTCTGATCGTAGGCGAAATCGTCCTCATGGATGTGGAATAAGTAAAAAAAGTCTTAAACATATTTTCACTTAAGATATAATAACAAACTTGTCACGAACATGTAAATACAGATACTGTATATTGAGGTGCGCAACATAATTCTTAGGCTAATGTAGCCATGCATCAGTAAACAGAAAGCAGTCTACAACACTTGTTATTTGATATTGTCACTGTATTAATAATGTATACATCAACTGGTTCTACTAAGAAATTCGTCAGTGGAGTAGAAATCGATCACCATGCTGCTTTTAAATACAGCTGCAACGAAATGGTCCTCATAGATGTGGGATAAGTCAAATAAATCTCAAATATGTTTTCACGTGAGAGGGAATAACAAACTTTTCAGACAACATGTTTAATTTGAAATACACCAAAGTACATACGGTAATTCTTAAGCTACTGCGGCCATTCAGCATAAAAGAGAAAATCAGTTTACAACACTCATTTATACTGATTACACTACTGCACTGAATATGCACAGAAGTTATGTTTTATATAATAGCCGCATTATTTGATATTATCGATAACATCTACACATAACTCGGTTTTACTAAGGTAATCGTAAATAGAGCACAACTTTATTAATAGTTAAACATTTTATAGTTGCTGGAAAGTTATTTGAAATATGTGTTTCTGAATAAGGGATACCACTCTGGACCAAAGAATGTGACTTTATATGGTTGGGAAAGTTTTATCTTATATCTAGTATTTATTCCATGAACTGAGCTGCTGGTTTCAAAAAGAGATACATTTTAATGACAAATTTCATTAAGGAATAAATATATTAGTTCCATAAACAGGCCTGTGCAGGGTTTTCTTAAGTTCACACCACAAACAATTCTTTTCACACGTTTTTGGACTCAGAAAATGTTAGCTTAGCTTGATGAGTTACATCAAAAATGATCTCAAATGATATGAAATTATGGTATGACAGTGAACGAAGTCTGCTTGCTTTTTCTAAAAAAATTTGTGTCTGATAACATCAGAATTGCAAATAAAGATATGCTTAGGTGCTTCAGGAGTTCTGTGGTAAGCTACACCCATTTGAATTGATTATCAAGTCTTAATCCCAACAATTTAACTCTACCAACCTCTTGTATCTGATTTTGGTCATAATTTAGGAGTGGCAGTGGGGGACACCTCTAACACTATCTCAACTATATATATATATATATATATAATGTCTTTTCAATGTTGAGTGAAAAAGAATTGGCAAAGTACCATTTATTTATGTCCATGAAACTATCTTTATGTCTGTGAAACTATCTTTCTAAAAGTCAGGCTGATTTGCTATTTATTGCAATGTTTGTATCACCAGCAAACGAAACAAATGTGACTTCTGATAATGTTACAGATGAAAGGTCATTAACATACGCAATAGAAAATAAGAGCCCTTGGATAGAACCTTGTGGGACACCACATGTTTAGTTCTCAACTGAATGATGAGTCACAGCATAAGAGGATTCTTTCCCGTTGACACGGTCAGAGGGCAATGGCTTGAATCAATCTGTAGCATTTATTCTAAGTTACTTAAACGGATTCTGTGATTTACACAGTCAGCTGCTTTTGACAGATCACAGAATATACCAGTGGCCTGTAATTCATTGTCTACTGAATTAAGTATATTCTCACTGTGAATGTGTGAATAGCCTTTTAAGTACCGGAACAATTTAGAAATCCGGTATGTGACTTTGACGACATACTATTTGCAGTCAGATGGCCAAGAAACTTATTGTATATTACTTTTTCTAAAAGTGCCGAGAATGCTACGAAAGTGACATTGGACGGAACTTTGACAGTATTTCTTTATCTCCTGTCCACATGCGAAATGCTGTTTTCCAGGGAGACGTGTAAAATGTGGTGCATTGCAGACAAGTAGCCGCAAAAGCAACTGCTAGCGCACACCTTTCCAAGATTTATAACATGATATCCTGACAACAGCCATGTGCGACGCCGGTGAGAAACTGGAGTACCTGTTACTGCAAAGACGCCAGGAAGCCATCGTGGACAGCCGACAGGAGAATCATGTGCCCAAGAGTAAAATGTCCCCTTTCTGAATGGTCGTAGGTAGCCGCCCATGGTGGTGTTCCCTTAATGCTCAGTCAGGATACAGTAATTTGATCTCTTGTGTTTACAAAATTCGTGGGCATCTGCCAAAGGGTAATTCCGAGAATATTTGTCTCGGAAGCAGATGGAGGCCGTGTCTGCACGAGTTGATAGCTTGAGTCAAACTTGTAAGGGAGCGAAGCGCTATGAAGACAAAAGCTTTGGATGTAGATATCTGGCTCTGTATCGGCTGTATATGTACTCTGTCTGGCCACTTTTTAGTTCAATGCAGTAGAAGCACAATACGCACTGGCTGAAAGATCCATTCCATCCGGGTCAGCGTTGAAAATGATTTCTAAACGTAATTTTGCATATAAGTATTTCGTCCTTAAAAGATGGTAACATGAAGATTGCGGCTAATGAACACAAATAGAACTGTTCACTGCATCTGTCACTTACAATATCACTAAGCGTTTCGATGATTTACGTTATCATCTTCATGTGGATAAACCATACAATCTCCATCTAATAGTGATGGTATGAACCATCGAAACACGAAGGGGTACAATAAACATATCACTGTGGCAGTAAACTGTTTTGTTTTTATTTAATATTTGCATATCTTTTGATAAACCCTGCACATGAGAAGTATGATCCAAAAGACATAATAATTTTCTACAAGAATGTTAAATGATAATAAATATGACATAATTAGTACCAAACCTTACAATATTTGTAATATACCAACATAGTTTATAGAAGCAGTTGATGGGTTCTGGTATCTAGGACAGTTGAAGACAATGCTTGATGAACAGTAAATGAGATGAATAAAAAATGGCCTAATGCACTTTTGGTAAACTAAACAGGGTTTTTAAAACGAAGTTTCCAATGCGTCTGAAAAGGAGAGTTTTTCAATCAGTCTCGTTTCTCTTATGGGAATACCAATCAATAGTTGAAGGTTGATAAACGAGTGATGGAGAGATGCATGTTGATAATCAGCAGGTGAGACAGGTACAGAAACACTTAGATGAGGAAACCTACTGGACCGCAAGGCACATGAACTGGTCGTGAGCAGGAAAATAGCTGGATAAATGGATGCTATATGGATGAAAAGAGTTCTTTACTGGATTCCAAGAGATAAAAAACAGACATAGACGTCGAACAAATGGAAAACGTATCACAGGTGCGTCATGGATGCGTATAGATGAAGATCATAATGCATGGAAAATTCTAGAGGAGGCAACTATTGAGAGGTGGCATGGGCCCCCTCTCATATTTCTATCTTACTTTGAGTAATTCGATTTTCCTCTCTAATTGCATGCGGTGAAAAGTTGCTATTCCTTCCCACGCGGACTTCCCACGCAGCGTCTCTGGTCACCAGGGTGGTCCGGTGACAGGCGGGTTCTACTGATCTTGAAAGGGTTAAGCCGACGAGTGTGAGGGAGTCGAGTGGATGCTTTCCAGACGCCGACATTGTTATAAGAGTGGGGGCGACACGCCCACAGGGGCCTGACGGAGCGGCTGGGCTAGAGATTCCATTACTTCGCAGAAACTTAGTGAAAACACTTTCTGGCAGGCTACCAGCGAGGCGTGGGAATAACTTGCGCTCCCAGGCAGTCTTGGCGGTCAAATTCCCGCGTTTTCTGCAAAATCATAACTATGATTGGCTTGCTCAGGGGATAGCTCAGTGACGTAGCAAAATCGGCGCAGAAATTGGCGCCAAGAATCTCCATTGGTGGAAAGGTAGTGCTTCGGCAATAGAGTGGAATTTTCCGCCGGTTTTCGAGTTGCTGATTGGAACGTTTAACCACGGCCACTGACGTGGAGGCGGCAATGTTCTATGTTCGGCTTGTACGGGTGCTCTTGAGAGAGTCGTCTCTCACCTTTCGGTCAGAGTAGGTTACAAGACTGAGCTCTCGCTGCTGTGGACAGCCTGCCTTCCGTTGGCTGTCTAATATACTTTCATTTAATTGTAACTGTTTGACGAAGTTGCTGAAGTTTCGACTTCAATGTTACTTTCCGAGTACAGTTGGCAATTGAGCGTTCTGCGTACAAGCAGCCTATGTTGTCCGTCTTGAGCAGTTTTGGCTAAAGTTGACTGTATCTGAGTTACTGTGTGACTTTGCTTGTTAAAATCAATCACTATACCGTCAGTGATTGTGTGGCTAGCCTTCTTCGCCTCCCTCAGAGGCGCATTTGTATTGATAGGAAGTCTTTAGTCTGGAACAACCAGACCAGTATAATTTGTTTCGGGCTACACTTGTGACATTATCATCACCACGACTGGACGTCGAAGCAACCAGCCATCGCTTCCGGTACGCCAAATCGTGTCCTTGCAGTTAAGAAGACAGCTTGGTAATGTATGTCCGCAGCACCGGCAGATTAGGGAATTTTGCTCTGTGATAATCAGAGCTCAGCAGAGCGCGCCTGTTCCCATCTTTTTTACGTGTTTCTGTCTTGGGTGTTCATTGTCTGAGTTCTCACTACTGTATCAGCAATTAATGTTGGGTTGGTTGGGTGTTTCTCTTAAGATTTGAGTTGCAAGGAATTGACTCCACATACCACTTGGTCATAAATGTCACAAGCTAGTTTAAGGACAACTTCACCTTCACAGCATTTATTTGAGTATCTAGTTTGACATATTGTAAATGTTTCATGTGTTGTGTTTATTATTTTGAGTTTAGTCATAATAAATCAGATTGTTATTTTGGACAGAACTTTCATTCTGTAGATCGGTAGAGCAACCCTTTCATTTCTCACCACGTTAATGAAACTTATTTATCAAATTAATTTCTATTAAATTAAATTATTGCAGGTGCCAAACTCTTTTCTACTCCACTTGCAGGGTCGATTAGAGTCAGTTTGCGTTTCTTCTTAATCCACGTGCAACAGTAAAAGTTGGAGTTAGAAAATAGGGGCTTAGAGCATATGAAGATTCTAGAAGAATTTAGTGTTACATACACTGCTAGCCCCAGCACCTCGCACGATCAAGTGGCGGTTACCTTTGGTTCGTGATGATGATGGCAATGATGATGATGGTAATGACACTGCTATACACTATCTAATCAAATGTCCCCAGACACCCCTACGTAATGTGTAACTGACCACTAGATGTCACGAGAGACGGACCTGCTAGTACAAAAGATGGGGGATGTTGTGTTGTCACTAGAGGAACAGAGCCAGTAGAATGGGTCGGTAAGGACATCTCAGTGACTTTGAAAGTGACCAGGCATTGGATGTCACCTGAGTAACAAATCCATCAGGGACACTCTCACGCTGGCCAAGTTGATCGTTGGCATTGTGACTGTAAAGTGCAAATGCAAAGGAAAAACCACGACTAAACCAAGACCAGACAGGGAGCGTCGAGAACTGCGGAGGTGTGGTTGTAAAAAACCATGTGAAGTCAAATCACGCTATACCCTGTGGCAATTCGATGGTAGGGTTTGAGTTTGGCGAATGGCTGGAGAACGTTATCTGTCATCTTGTGTAGTGCCAGGGTGGAGTGCAGAGGAGGTGGTGTTACGGTATGGGGGTACTTTCCATGGTTAGGGTGTGGCTCCCTTCTTGCACTTAGCGCTAAATGCGGAAGGATATTTTTACCTCATTGTTTACTGCATATAGTAGAGGAGCAGTTTGCAGATGATGATTGTTTGAATACGGGAGATGTCAGTTGAGATGTTTGGCATATCCCTAACATGGTATGAGTCTGATCTCTGGTGACCTGTAGGGAAAGGAAGCTCCCCATGAGATCATGTGAATTCCCTGTCCTACATCTGCTTAGGTACAGCTTTCGGTGGTGAACAAACTTATGACGCCCTGGGCTTTCTAAGTTAATTTCCATATTACGAGCCAGCTAAAGAAGGTTCCCAAGGCTGCAGAAAATAACAGGTCTGCCTCACCGTAATAAAAGGGAAGCAGAAGAAGAAGTGTTAAGATGTGCAGTCTTTGGCAGTAGTTAACATTGTCTGCAGTAAACCACAAATCGTAAAAGAATCGGCTATATTGTGTATTAGGATGTGCATGTTACATTATAAAACAGATTGCGTGACAGTTTGTGTATAAACTGCCACATAACATATGCACCCAGTCATAAAGCAGCATCTATCAGGCAATGGTTTGTGGACCTTAACATTCCTGAAATTGACTGCGCTGTACAGAGACCCAATGGAACATCACTGGGTCGAGTCAGAACATCGACTTCGCTCCAGACCCCATGTCCAACACCACTACCTTCTCCACTTTCAGCTCTTGAGGAAAGTGCCGCAGCAGAGTCCAAGACGTCATAAAAGTGAACTGTGACACGCCACTAATATATATACTTTTGATCAGACAGAGTAGTTTACGTCAAGCATACCAAAACACTAACACTAGAGGCACTCAATGAGTAATGCAACACATATTTTCTGAAAGTTTTTTTTTTAAATTCGGTATATAATTCCCCACTTTTTTGACTACAACACTGTATTTTTCAACAAAATCTCCTTTCAATGCGATGGGCTCACGCCACGTTACGGGGGGGGGGGGGGGCTGTTTGCCTACATGCTACCACTTTACTTGGCGACGTCAGAGTCAACATCTTGCTGCATCAATAACCTCTCCTTACTGCTCTGCCGAGTGCAGCCTTCACTGCGCCAAGCAGACGGAAGTCGGAAGGTGCGTGGTTCCTTTGAAAGCGTACGGCCGCCTTTCTTCCCCATCTTTTTTTTTTAATATATATATTCCTACGGGACCGACGACCTCGCTGTTTGGTCCCCTCCCCCCAAATCAACCAACAAGGCCATAACTGCGAGGTCTGGGCTGTAGGATGGACGAGGAAGAACAGTCCAGTGAAGTTTTGTGAGCTACTCCCGGGTGTGCAGACTTGCCTGAGGACTTGCACTGTTCTGGAGGAGAAGAAGTACGTTTGCATTTTTGTGCCTACAGACACATTGAAGTCGTTTCTTTAATTTGCTGAGGATATCACAGTGAACTTCAGAGTTGATCGTTGCATGATGAGGGAGCAGATCAAACAGAATAGCCCTTCAGGGTCCCGGAAGTCCGTCGCCATGACTTTACTGGCTGAGGGGGTTTCTTCAGAGGAGAGGTGTTGTGACGCCACTCCATGGTTGCCGTTTTATTTCCTGTTAGAAATGATGAACATATGTTCCATCGCCAGTGACAATGTTTGACAAAAAATTGGCACGATCAGCCTTGTACCGGGCAACAGTTCTGCTAATGGTGTAAGTAGGCTATTTAGGTTTCCTTATTGGTAACGCCACGTAGCGCTCTGTATGAACATCACTGGCTGTGCTGTGTGCAGTCTGTGGCTAGTTTGCATTGTTGTCTGCCATTGTAGTGTTGGGCAGCTGGATGTTAACAGCGCGTAGCGTTGCGCAGTTGGAGGTGAGCCGCCAGCAGTGGTGGATGTGGGGAAGTGAAATGGCGGATTTTTGAGAGCAGATGATCTGGACGTGTGTCCATCAGAAACAGTACATTTGTAAGAATGGATGTCATGAACTGCTATATATATATTATGACTTTTCAACACTATTAAGGTAAATACATTGTTTGTTCTCTATCAAAATCTTTCATTTGCTAACTATGCCTATCAGTAGTTAGTGCCTTCAGTAGTTTGAATCTTTTATTTAGCTGGCAGTAGTGGCGCTCGCTGTATTGCAGTAGTTCGAGTAACGAAGATTTTTGTGAGGTAAGTGATTTGTGAAACGTATAGGTTAATTTAGTCAGGGCCATTCTTTGTAGCGATTACTGAAAGTCAGATTGCGTTGCGCTGAAAATATTGTGTGTCAGTTTAAGCACAGTCATGTATAATTTTTCTAAGGGGTCGTTTCAATGGTCCTTCGTTGCTCTGTATGATCATCTGTGTTGCGGCGAGAAGCTCTGAGGGCACCCCCCTATTATTACCCCAGCAGGTGGAGAAGTGTGTCAGCATTAGCGACAGCGACCTCCAGCTGAATAGCGAAGTGTATGATTGTGATGCGAGTGCTATGCGTGGAAGACTGGCAAGCGAGAGATCGGACTGTTGCGATGATGACATCCGCGATGCTCTGATTTTCCATCTAAAGAAACTCAATGACAGCTCTCTGCCTGGAACCTACTTCCATTACAGATGCCATTTTGAAGGCTACGTATAGAGTCTCCAACTCTCCACGTGTCGGATCTTCATGAAACTACAGGGGCTGGGGCGAGAATATTCCTTGATGTCCTACAACAAATTCCGCATTTTTTCAGCTGAAACTGGCCGAGAAAAAAATTGTGTTGCATTACTTTTTAAATGCCACTCGTACATTATCATAAGACACGTAGTTATACTACACTAGCACATTAAAACAAAATGGCCTCACCTTGTTTGAGATTAAAATACGAGAACAATCGGTTAAAAATGATAATGCACTGATGTATGTATAACAAACTGTTATAGTACCTACGTCAAATGTTGTTACCAGTTAATATACGTGGTGTTCTGAAAGTCTCTCCGCAGTGGCGTATGACTGTTAGCCGCGCGTGCCTTATGATTGTTCGCTTGCCTGGTTTTTCAACGAAACAATAAACGCACAACGATACTGCAGTGATATTCTGTACCCATTCATAGGAGAACTTGTGTTAAGTGAAATGCTGAACGGTTATTTTCAACAAGATGGTGCAACAGCGCATACAATTCGCGTTTCAATGTCTCTGCTTGCTGATGTTATTGGTGGTGAGAGAATCTGTGGAAACAAGCAGTGGGTTTTCACCCACGTAGGCAAGTAGGTTACACAATGACACTCAATATGCTATGCAACTGCACGCACTAATGTTGTCACTGAGGTTTTGTACCAATATGATCATGAGTGGCAGGAGGTGATGAATGTAAACTTGTGTCAATAAAAGAAACTCTAAGACAATGGTGCTCATCCTCCCAGCTACTTACGCATGGAGAAATCATTTTGACATAACGTCTAAATATAATACATAATACATCCCCATGACACAAAGCTTCTGTTAATGACACGAGTTGTCACCACTATAGTGCTTTTTTTGTAACTTGGGGTAGATCAACATTGCCAGTTCTAATAATTAGTCAGATTTGTAGGCTACTTATCTGATCAGAAACTCAAGTGTTTCCCATACTTAAGAGATCGTCAAAAGCACGAAAGATGTTTAGCAGTTGGGCCTTAGTGTCCAGAGACAGTTGCTATGCACGTGAGAGTTTTGTTATTGTTGTGTGAGAGTTCTACTTCTGAGGAAGGAGTTCGTCCGAAAACTTATTTCTATTATCCATTTTCTTTGTGTCTATCTGCAACTTAAAGCCTCCTCTATGTGATTGGTAGCTATTTGTCACTTCCATGCTGCACACTCCATGAGTAACACCATTACACCATTCTCTTGGGAGTACTGGCCAAGGAACACATCACCATTTCACTACGAAAAGTGATGATTAGACGAATTGAATTGTGTATTCAACAACAGGGGGGGGGGGGGGATGCTTTCAACATGTTGTTTATTGTTGTGGTCTTCAGTCCTGAGACTGGTTTGATGCAGCTCTCCATGCTACTCTATCCTGTGAAAGCTTCTTCATCTCCCAGTACCTACTGCAACCTACATCCTTCTGAATCTGCTTAGTGTATTCATCTCTTGGTCTCCCCCTACGATTTTTACCCTCCACGCTGCCCTCCAATACTAAATTGGTGATCCCTTGATGCCTCAGAACATGTCCTACTAACCGATCCCTTCTTCTGGTCAAGTTGTGCCACAAACTTCTCTTCTCCCCAATCCTATTCAATACTTCCTCATTAGTTATGTGATCTACCCATCTAATCTTCAGCATTCTTCTGTAGCACCACATTTCGAAAGCTTCTATTCTCTTCTTGTCCAAACTATTTACCGTCCATGTTTCACTTCCATACATGGCTACACTCCATACAAATACTTTCAGAAATGACTTCCTGACACTTAAATCTATACTCGATGTTAACAAATTTCTCTTCTTCAGAAACGCTTTCCTTGCCATTGCCAGTCTATATTTTATATCCTCTCTACTTCGACCATCATCAGTTATTTTGCTCCCCAAATAGCAAAACTTCTTTACTACTTTAAGTGTCTCATTTCCTAATCTAATTCCCTCAGCATCACCCGACTTAATTCGACTACATTCCATTATCCTCGTTTTGCTTTTGTTGATGTTCATCTTATATCCTCCTTTCAAGACACTGTCCATTCCGTTCAACTGCACTTCCAGGGCTTTCAACATGTAATATGAAAATTTGTAAGTAAAAATGAATATTCAATAAATTAATAACTTGTATTTCACTGAGTCTCATTTCGGTATATTCACTGCGGCATACGGCACGCGCGGCTAACAATCATAAGGCACTGCGGAGAGACTTTTTGAACACCCTGTATTATACAATCATGCGAAGGAACGCACGTGTATCAACTGCGTTGGACGCCAAGGCAGGAGACGGCCTCAAGCGGTGCAGACAGAGCTGTCGGTCTGTCGGCGGCTGCTGAGCCACCGCTGTGACAAGTGAGTAGCAGGTGGGCTGAGTCAGCTCGCCTCTGCTCGGCCAGCCAGTCGTGGCCCCCCGCCAGCTCCCGTCACGGCCGATGTCTCGCTATCAGTTCAACGCTCGCCTCGCCTCGCCACGCGCTGCGGAAGCTCCCCCTCCCCTCCCCCCCTTTCTACCGCATCCTGCCGGCCGTCCTCGCGCACTGCTACTTTCGTGCGCCGGCGGTAACAGAGGCGGCGCCGCCTTGACGGCACTCCTGACTCGTGTTTACTCTGCCGTGTTTACAACTCCACTTCTGTCATTTGTTACGACCTACGCACTAGACGAATCACTACGCGGTCGCTACACGGGACGTCAGCGGGAGCTTACACGGAGCAACGATTTTATTGCTGTTTACACACGGTGATTCAGATTCCTCTACGAATGTCGATTTACGCAACCCGCAATATCACATGTGGCTTTCAAAAACCGCGCGCGAGTTGAACGAAAGTTGGTAGGCGTATTTCTATATCTGAAAGGTGATGCGTATTCAGATTTCGCGCCAGTCGCGTTAGAGTGGCGCTAGTACAGCTACTATGAGGATGCAAAACAAGACCCTGTAAAGGTCATGAGCGCTAGTTACAATTCAGGCTGGACGTCATGGGCTGATGTTAGTCAAGAGTGCCTTTAAGGAGACAAGCACGCCGTTATTATCACTTCACGAAGTCGTCTAATAGGGCTGCGAGAAGTTGAATGTTCCTTCTCTAACACTGCTAAAAGATTGGCAAGAATGTAGCCACTGTACATGATTCCGGCAGCGGTAGTCACGAGAAAGCACGGTCGCAAGAAGACACGGTTCCTGACGGTCAGCCGAGCGGTTCTAGGCGCTCGATCTGGAACGCGCTGCTGCTACGCTCGCATGTTCGAATCCTGCCTCGGGCATGGACGTGTGTACACTACTGCCCATTAAAATTGCTGCACCAAGAAGAAATGCAGATAATAAACGGGTATTCATTGGACAAATATATTATACTAGAACTGACATGTGATTACATTTTCACGCAATTTGGGTGCATAGATCCTGACAAATCAGTACCCAGAACAACCACCTCTGGCCGTAATAACGGACTTGATACGCCTGGGCATTGAGTCAAACAGAGCTTGGATGGCGTTTACAGGTACAGCTGCCCATGCAGCTTCGACACGATACCACAGTTCTTCAAGAGTAGTGACTGGCCTATTGTGAGGAGCCAATTGCTCGGCTACCATTGACCATTCAATTGGTGAGAGATCTGGAGAAAGTGCTGGCCAGGCCAGCAGTCGAACATTTTCTGTATCCAGAAAGGCCCGTACAGGACCTGCAACATGCGGTCGTGCATTATCCTGCTGAAATGTAGGGTTTCGCAGGGATCGAATGAAAGGTAGAGTCACGGGTCGTAACACATCTTAAATGTAACGTCCATTGTTCAAAGTGCCGTCAATGCGAACAAGAGGTGACCGAGACGTGTAACCAATGTCACCCCGTACCATCACGCCGGGTGATACGACAGTATGGCGATGACGAATACACGCTTCCAATGTGCGTTCACCGCGATGTCGCCATACACGGATGCAACCGTCACGATGCTGTAAACAGAACCTGGATTCATCCGAAAAAATGACGTTTTGTCATTCGTGCACGCAGGTTCGTCGTTGAGTACACTATCGCAGGCGTTCCTGTCTGTAAGACGTATGCTTTGCCGGCGATGGGCGAGGCATGACAGGATCTCTGACCAGAGAGTAGTTTATCGTTAGTTGTTGCTTGTCGCTAGTCTGCGCTTGACTGCGCGAGTCGACAGTAGTAGTCTGGTGGAGTCGGCATGTGTCGGCTGTGTGCTCTGCTCGCGACTCTGGTCAGGACTCTGGAGGATGAGTATTGTCGTAGAAGGTAAAGAAGCAGCCTTGCGCATATTTAATAATGTATGTTAATTGTAATTTAATTTGTTCCAAAAAAATGCCCCAATAATAATTTTTATAATATAAAGTAACTCTTTTAAAGAAAAGCATTCATTTCAATTTAAAGAATATTTCCAATGCATGATCATTCCTTCCAAGAATAAAAAAAAAAAAAAATATACGCCAGCATTGCACGAAGCTGTGTCGAAAAATATCTAATTAAGAGCAGATATAATTGCAGTTTTTTATTGAGGTAAGAATTTTTTTTTTATTCAGAATACAGGGCCGAAGGGCAGCGCTGCTGTCCTCATAAAATTCATCAGGTTACAAAACTTTTTTTTTATTATTTTGGTGTTTAGGAATTTTTTTGTTTCGAACTTGACATTAATGAGAAAAGAATTTTGTGGGAACATTAAATGTGAATGCATTTCTGCACACAGACTATAAATGGGAGCCAATTTTGTTCAGAGGTTACAATAATTAAAAAATTCATTTAATTATTATTTTGTGGGGAGTTTACACATGGTTCATATTTTAGATATAAACAATTCTTTGGGGAGGTTACACTTGGCTCATTGTCATTTAACATTTTTTGTGGGGAGGTTACATGTCTGTGATGCAGAGTCAAGGGTAACCGCAGTCATGGTCTCCGAGCTGATAGTCCATGCTGCTGCAAACGTCGTCGAACTGTTCGTGCCGAGCATTTACAAATTATAATATTGACGATTCTGTAAATTCCACCTAACAATTTTATGAATTTAACACCTTGAAATAAAAACTACACACTGACATAAAACTTATCTGTGAATCGTACCGCGTCATAAAGTAAAAAACTTTGCTGGGGAAACCAGTTGTAGTAGATCCAAAAGACGACCGCTGTAACCGTGGACGAAACGTTGGTTTCTGTAGCACATAATACTTTTATATCAACTTACTCTGACCACGGAGGCCTATGCAATTACCAGTTACAATTACATCTTCATATTCATCAGGCCTTCTGACTTCGAAACTCTGAATCGAATAGTCAACGTAATTAGTTTTAGCATTACTTTTACATAAGTCATTTTCCTTTCATTATCTTCACGGGCACGTTTAAATTAATAATGTTATCGAAATTGCCGAATATACTGTTGGTGTAACAACCCAATCAATGGAAACCAAAAATGGTCGAATATCGAGAATTGTACATGTAGTCAGAAATTTTTTAACAGTGTTAGAAGCGAGTGCCATGAACAACATACCAAATATCCTTCCTGGTGACGCATAGGTGTGGGAGCGAAGGTGCTGTTTGAAGGTCACTTTTGTACGTTTTCCTTGAATAACTCGAAAACTGTCGCCTTCAGCGAAAATGTATGTCGGTACAAAATTTAACTACATTAAATTTCCTACGAAAAGGTCATTTTCATTTTTTCTGTAAAACTAATAGTTTGCGCGTGCCGAGCGGGAGAATACGAAAATTACGCACGTGGTTTTGAAGATCAGGTGTGACACTGTGGCTAGGATCAAATGGCTCTGAGTACTATGCCCGAGGCAGGATTCGAACCTGCGACCGTAGCGGACGCGCGGTTAGTGACAGTGTGGGTTGCATAAAACTACATCACTAGGGTCAGCTGAATTACCGTTTATAAGAGAATTTTTAGGACAGTTTTATGATGATGAGTCCAAATATGTCCTCGGTTTGGTTCTTTGGCTCTAGCTTTTGGGATAATGTACATTTTGTACAAAACTGTACATAAAACCGAAAAATAAAACATAAAAGATTTCGTTATTAAAAAACAATGTAAAAGCATTATAAAGCGAATATATGAAACAGGAAGTGAAAGTGGTTTGTGACGTACCACAAGTTCAAATCGTATTAGAAATCTGTGACCGTTTGATTTTCTCTTGTGCAAATTAGCAGGAGAATCGTGTTGCAGGCTGCAGCAGTAGTCTGCCAACATGCGCCTGTCTCGTCTATCCTGATATGTTTCCTCTAGCATTTTCAGTAAATGATGTACACAACCAATCCGCTGCAGAAAGTTTATTGTTAATTTTGCAACCGATGGTTGTATGCGTCATTTATTGAGATTTTATGAGCGGTTGGTGCTCTCAGCCATGCTTGAAATTGTTTTCTCTATCATTTTGACGTCTTGGTGGAACATCTCTCCTTTATCCTCACTAAAAGTCGCTAATATTTTCAGGAAATTCTTGTAGATGGCTGTGGAAAAACGTACGTCATCCTTGTTCCAGTAGCTTCCAAATTCTGATGGTAAATATGTTGCGGACAAAACCTTCTTTTTTGTTTATTTGGCTTGGGTTTATTGAGCAATACTTCCAACGGCTTTTAACAAACATAAAATCGTGTATACAAAGAAATAACGATATAAACAGTCTGATCAATGGCTTTAAATTATTTAACAATTTCCACATAGGTTCAATACTTATAATTAAAGAATCGAGACATATTGGTTATGGACAAAATAGAATATTCAAAATAGTGTTTATGCAACCACAGATAGACCACCAAATTTCAAATACACCCGTTACAACCTCGTCGAAAACTAAAGAAGGACTTAGTCTGTTTGGTGATCTTCATGATCTAATAAAATATGGGTATTTGTTGGAAGGGACACTTCAATGTCAGCACCTTTTACAGTAAGCGATTTTGTTGTGCTTTGAATAAACTGCAGGTAAACAGCAAGTGGTTGACATCTCCTTCTTCTTTCTTCCAACAGTAGTAGAAAGGACTATCTTTGATGCCTTCGCGATATGAGTGGGAAGGATTTAAATCGTGATTGTCATGCATTCGTGACAAGGTAGCTATTAGAAATCTAGTTGTGTGTTTTAAGGTTGTCCGAGACGTTCCTTACAACAGAGACAAAAACTGTTCCAGTCCAATGCTTCGTTGTCTGACATTACTATAGTGAAATTGCAATGATTGATAAGCTAGCGAATTTAAGAACTACCGAAGGTTCTCCATTACTGAGTCCATGAAAAGGTCTGCGGACATACTTTCAACAATTTCCATTTCTTTCCAATACCTTTCCAAATTGCGTCATAAGGCCTAGTTTTTTGTGAAGTGATGGGATAATTATTGTTCTTCCAGTCAACCTAAAGTTCATTTATGATGCTTGCTTCACCAGCTGTGATGTTTGCTCTTGTAGGCCATGTTATCTTTCTTCAATGACCCTATTGCTCTCTACTATTCCACATGCATATGAAACATGGTACCCACATTGCTGCCCGAGCGAGAGGTTTACAGTCCTGACATTAACACATACAGACCACTTGTGCTGATGATAACAAACTTTCTGTAGAATCACCTGACATTTTCGTTTGCCTTATACAGTTTTATTGAACAGGCAATTGGAATAGAAGCTTAGCAATTGCCATTGTGTAATAGAACGACTTTCAAGGTTTCCTATCAGTGCATAAGTTTGGGAGAAGACCCTATTCTCTAGTCCGACGACTTGTAATTTTAGCAGAAGCTTTAGACAAGTCGTTTAGCCCAGATGCCAATTTCTCAGAGAGATTGAAAAAAATGAAATGAAATGATCGTATGGCATCTTCGGACGGTATGTCCCATTCGAGATCTGCCGCCAAGCGCAAGTCTTATCTCATTCGTTGCCACACTGTTCGACTTGCTGCCGATGATGAGGATGAAATGATGTTGAGGACAACCCAACATTCAGTCGCCGAGCGGAGAAAATCTCCAACGCGGCCAGGACTCGAACCCGGGCCCAGTGGACGTGAGGCAAGCAGGTTACCACCTTCTTTTTTTTTTCTTTTTCATTGTTATCGATACAGTTCGTTGCGTTTAGTCTGGGCGGCCGTCACAAGACATCCGTTCAAGTTGATCGTTGATTCCTTTACTCATTTTTTTTATTACAGAGGGCAAGCAGCCCTCTGACCGAACACGGTGACTTACCATGCTGGCTACTCACCTAGTTAAGCAGGCGGACTAGGTAGATTGATGTTTCGTATCAGATCTTCGAGTTCTTCCTGATGAGTGTTGAAGCATTTCCTACAAATTCAGAAGCACTGCTACTGTTACAACCTAACTCTCCGATGCCTCGAAACAGAATTTATAGGCATGTGTTAAACACTGGTAAAGGAACCTCTATGCTTTGTGACGCAGGTCGAATCGATAACTCGAGACCTGTTTACTCCCACTTACATATTTTATTTGTATTGAAGTATTGAAGTGACAGTTATCGTTATCGTTTCTTGTCCCCTCCACATCCCTGACATTTGATAATTCAGTTTTTTCCATTTGCCAATTGTCTACTGTCTTAGGCATCACACACAACTGTTACAAACTTTCGCCGGCCGGGGTGGCCGAGCGGTTCTAGGCGCTACAGTCTAGAATCGCGCGACCGCTACGGTCGCAGGTTCGAATCCTGCCTCAGGCATGGATGTGTGTGATGTCCTTAGGTTAGTTAGGTTTAAGTAGTTCTGAGTTCTAGGGGACTGATGACCACAGCAGTTAAGTCCCATAGTGCTCAGAGCCATTTGAACCATTTTTTTGTTACAAACTTTATGGGAAGCCCAACACTTACCTTGATCCCCAGTACCGCTGCTTGACTAAGTCTGTGAAACTCTTCCTGTTAATGTGGAGAGTGTATTCACCACAAATATAACAGTAGTTCTCGGGGTAGTTTAAACAAGCTCTTCGTGAAGAACTCATATTTCAGCAGAGATTAAGAACATGATACTACTTTAAGCAACATATTAGCGATGAACTCCTATCCCTGCGAAAACAGAAGCAGAAAAATGTAAATCCATGATTAGAAATGTAATAAAATAGAATTTTAGCTACTACGATATTGCAGGAAAAAAGCACAACAAAAACAAGCCTAATATAAAAAGATAGAACCTGATTTGATGATACAGCTGTCTTCAGAGATGAGAAATATACAAAAGATAACATTTTTTAAAGAAATATTTATGTGTGAGAATCTAAAGCGAATTTGAAAAAAAAAGAAAAGAAACGAAGGTAGATTTGCAACCGAGATCACCGTAATATCATCACCGGTCAGTTGAAAAAAAAAAAAAAATTGGTCCTCACTGTCTCCACAATACTCAGCTAAGAGTTCTTAGTCTAATCTAGCTGATGGTTCAAAATGGTTCAAATGGCTCTGAGCACTATGGGACTCAACGTCTTAGGTCATAAGTCCCCTCGAACTTAGAACTACTTAAACCTAACTAACCTAAGGACATCACACACACCCATGCCCGAGGCAGGATTCGAACCTGCGACCGTAGCAGTCCCGCGGTTCCGGACTGCAGCGCCAGAACCGCTAGACCACTCTCTTTCATACAACGTTGACCAAAGCGCTTTATTTTTGAGACGGCTGCTTCACTTAATCGAGGTATTATAAGTTGGCCCACAACCGTTAGTTAGTGGTCAATGGTCACCGAAAAGCCCAGTATCAATACTATTGTTGAGATGTTCTGCTGGCAGTCAAATGTTCTCGGATCCTGTGTTTTGCCTGACATGAGCAACTGCCGTTCCGACGAGCCGTGAAAGGTCACTGAACTTTTGCTGAGACGATAATTGTCACTCGCTGTGCTGCTATTTTCGAATGTGGGGCAAGTGATAATTGACTGTTATTTTGCCTCTGTAACCATCGTAATCATATTGCTGTGATCCCTACATCAACACCGATTCTTCAGGTTTAACCGCCACCTTCTTGTGAGGTCAACGCTACCTTTTTGAAAACGATTCTAACTTAAGCTCTACGAGCATCTCTATTAGCTCGTATTCACTATAAAAATACACACATCAAAGAAAGTTTTGCATCACCCTGGTTACCAGAACTCCCGAAGATAAGCGTTGACTGTGGATATTGAATTACAGACACAGTCTACATCTACATCTACATCCATACTCCGCAAGCCACCTGACGGTGTGTGGCGGAGGGTACCTTCAGTACCTCTATTGGTTCTCCCTTCTATTCCGGTCTCGTATTGTTCGTGGAAAGAAGGATTGTCGGTATGCCTCTGTGTGGGCTCTAATCTCTCTGATTTTATTCTCATGGTCTCTTCGCGAGATATACGTAGGAGGGAGCAATATACTGCTTGACTCTTCGGTGAAGGTATGTTCTCGAAACTTTGACAAAAGCCCGTACCGAGCTACTGAGCGTCTCTCCTGCAGAGTCTTCCACTGGAGTTTATCTATCATCTCCGTAACGCTTTCGCGATTACTAAATGATCCTGTAACGAAGCGCGCTGCTCTCCGTTGGACCTTCTCTATGTCTTGTATCAACCCTATCTGGTACGGATCCCACACTGCTGAGCAGTATTCAAGCAGTGGGCGAACAAGCGTACTGTAACCTACTTCCTTTGTTTTCGGATTGCATTTCCTTAGGATTCTTCCAATGAATCTCAGTCTGGCATCTGCTTTACCGACAATCAACATTATATGATTATTCCATTTTAAATCACTCCTAATGCGTACTCCCAGATAATTTATGGTATTAACTGCTTCCAGTTGCTGACCTGCTATTTTGTAGCTAAATGATAAAGGATCTATCTTTCTGTGTATTCGCAGCACATTACACTTGTCTACATTGAGATTCAGTTGCCATTCCCTGCACCATGCGTCAATTCGCTGCAGATCCTCCTGCATTTCAGTACAATTTTCCATTGTTACAACCTCTCGATACACCACAGCATCATCTGCAAAAAGCCTCAGTGAACTTCCGATGTCATCCACCAGGTCATTTGTGTCCCTTTGACAGTTGAGAGATGTCACTAACCCTCGCCCCCCTCCTCAAAGATGTAAGCAACCATGCAAGAGCAGGGCCTATTAGACGGAGGGGTCCGACAGCCGATCAGTTCCAGTCATTCCACCTGAGGGAGGCACACGGCTCGTGTTCTCTGTAGTTCAGACATGCCCAGACGGTCAATACCGCGGTTCGATCGCGTCCACATTGTTACTTTGTGCCAGGAAGGGCTCTCAACAAGGGAAGTGTCCAGGCGTCTCGGAGTGAACCAAAGCGATGAGTTCGGACTTCGAGGAGATACAGAGAGACAGGAACTGTCGATGACAGGCCTCGCTCAGGCCACCCAAGGGCTACTACTGCAGTGGATGACCGCTACCTACGGATTATGGCTCGGAGGAACTCTGACAGCAACGCCACCATGTTGAATAATGCTTTTCGTGCAGCCACAGGGCGTCGTGTTACGACTCAAACTGTGCGCAATAGGCTGCATGACGCGCAACGTCACTCCCGACGTCCATGGCGAGGTCCATCTTAGCAACCACGACACCATGCAGCGCGGTACAGAGGGGACCAACAACATGCCGAATGGACCGCCCAGGATTGGCATCACGTTCTCTTCACCAATGAGTGTCGCATATGCCTTCAACCACACAAACGTCGGAGACGTGTTTGAAGACAACGCGGTCAGGCTGAACGCCTTAGACACACTGTCCAGCGATTGCAGCAAGGTGGAGGTTCCCTGCTGTTTTGGGGTGGCATTATGCGGGGCCGACGTACGCCGCTGATGGTCAAGGAAGGTGCCGTAACGGCTGAACGATGCGTGAATGACATCCTCCGACCGATAGTGCAAGCATATCGGCAGTATATTGGCGAGGCATTCGTCTTCGTGGACGACAATTCGCACCCCCATCGTGCACATCTTATGAATGACTTCCTTCAGCACAACGACATCACTCGACTAGAGGGGCCAGCATGTTCTCCAGACATGAACCTTATCGAATATGCCTGGGATAGATTGAAAAGGGCTGTATGGACGACGTGACCGACCAACCACTCTGAGGGATCTACGCCTTATCGCCGTTGAGGAGTGGGACAATCTGGACCAACAGTTCCTTGATGAACTTTTGGATAATATACCACGACGAATACAGGCATGCATCAATGCAAGAGGAAGTACTATTTGGTATTAGAGGTACCGGTGTGTACAGCAGTCTGGACCACCACCTCCGAAGGTCTCTCTGTATGTTGGTACAACATGAAATGTGTGGTTTTCAGGAGCAATAAAAAGGCCCAAATGATGTTTATGTTGATGTCTACTCCAATTTACTGTACAGGTTCCGGAATTCTCGGAACCGAGGAGATGCAAAACTTTTTTTGATGTGTGCTCTTTGTGGCAGAAATTTTATAAAAGACGTTTTCCTCTCTTTTGACGTTACTGTGGTACTTTTACATCTTTTATCAAAGAAGTTGGAGAATCGTACACACCCAATTACGTTGAACATTTTCCCATCTCCGTAACGTTCCGATCAAACATTCGTACAAAAATCGTAAATTTCTCTGTCTTGTAGAATCCCAGAATATATTGCAAGCTCAATACAATGTCATTCATCAAGGCAAAAAAAAAAAAAAAATCCCTCATAACAGCAGTAGGCATTTACGAACGAGCACTCGTGTGAAAGACAGCTCGCTGGTGAAGAAGTAGATTCAGACTTTCTAGATTAACTGAATTTATTTTATCGTATGGCTAGGGCCCCCCGTCAGGCAGACCGTTCGCCGGGTGCCGGTCTTTCAATTTGACGCCACTTCGGCGACCTGCAGTCGATGATGATGATGGTGATGACAGCACAACACCCAGTCCATGGGCGGAGAAAATTCCCCAACCCAGCCGGGAATCGAACCCAGGCCCAGTGGACTGACAATGCGTCCATTCAGCTACCGGGGGCGGACGATTTACTGAAGATAATCGACGACGAATTGTTGACAAAGATACGATATAAGAAAATATATCCTCATTATTACGTCCACACAAAAGAACAAGACCGGATGCGCCACTAAGAAACTGTTTGCCACAGGGTAATAGCATGCGACTACTGTGTCACCTTCAACTGTGACTTGACTGTGAAAATTTTGACCTGACTGTGAAAATTTCCATCAAAATCGATCACCGCAGCGCCAGTCGACGAACAGTTTGTTACAGGCGTACTCCTACACTTCTCCGGAAACCAAAGACGACGGAGATCCTCTGTAGCCTCACGAAAAACGCATGCAGAAGTGTTTCGAGAAGTGACAGAAAAGAATACATACTTGTGCAGACTGAGATATGTCCTACTCTGAAGGCGACCTCCTTCTCACGAAACGAAGTTGTCATGTACACGATTTTCTAGTAAGTCTCCATTCTTTTGTGCCAGTTCGCGTGCACAGTTTGCGGTGGAGGGCAAGAACACGACTGTAGTAATCTATCGCTTCACTGCTACTGAGTTGATCGCGTTCGGTTCATCTACATCTACATCTACATCTACATGGATACTCTGCAAATCACATTTAAGTGCCTGGCAGAGGGTTTATCGAACCACCTTCACAATTCAAATCACGTACAGCGCGCGGAAAGAACGAACACCTATATCTTTCCGTGCGAACTCTGATTTCCCTTATTTTATCGTGGTGATCGTTCCGCCCTACGTAGCTGCGGAGGAGGAAGTTGGTGATTGGATTTTCGTGAGAAGATCCCGTCGCAACGAAAAACGCCTTTATTTTAATGTTGTCCAGCCCAAATCCTGTATCATTTCTGTGACACTCTCTCCCATATTTCGCGATAATACAAAACGTGCTGCCCTTTCTTTGAACTTTTTCGATGTACTCCGTCAGTCCTACCTGGTAAGGATCCCACACCGCGCAGCAGTATTCTAAAAGAGGACGGACAAGCGTAGTGTAGGCAGTCTCCTTAGTAGGTCTGTTACATTTTCGGTTGAGACTTATCACAACTTAAGGACACAGTTCCATGCTCACCGGCAACTACTTCCTTAATAATATGAACTGAATAATTTATTTTATGTTAAAGTAGCGTCTCTTCGGGTGTACCTTTGTTATCAGTTAATACTGTGGTATATTATCAAACGCATTTAGAGAAATTAGAAAGACTAAAATGTAGTTGTTCACTAGCAAGCTGTCTTTCGTAGGTGTCGTGGTTCATTATCTCGTGCTGTCGTTTCGGGTGAAACGTTAAGAATGTCATTAAGTTTGAGCCTGGAATATGTAACAGTCCTACGTTTCGCATGCTGATATATAGTTCTGTTCCTTCGTTCATTTGCTACTCTTGTAAACCCTTTTCCAAAACTGTGGAAAGTTCGCTTCGGGAGAGAGTCTCCATAAACATCAAAATATTGGCGAAAGCTGCTTCGCGACTTCGCATCGACATAAGAGGAGTGGGTACGACGACCTTTACTGAGGTACATTATTCTGCTGACACAAAGACACGTGGCCACCTGCCCCCTCCAGTATTCAAGGCGAGGGCCACTGCCCCCGGCCTGCATTGTGCGCTTGGGTGTCGCTCTGCTTTGTGCTTGGCAGATGTCCCTTGGAACCTAAACGTCCTGCTGCCGCAGAGGAGAACACTCGCTACGCCGCCTGCCTCTCGATGGCAACTTCCTGTCGGCGAAGAGGCTCCAGGACTCCAGGACTATGTCGCTTCTTGTTGCCGATAACGTGTTAATGTCGGCAACTTCAGAACCTACAAACACTATAATGTTGTCGTTGTTGTGATCGTCAGTCCTGAGACTGGTTTGATGCAGCTCTCCATGCTACTCTATCCTGTGCAAGCTTCTTCATCTCCCAGTACCTACTGCAACCTACATCCTCCTGAATCTGCTTAGTGTATATATCTCTTGGTCTCCCTCTACGATTTTTACCCTCCACGCTGCCCTCCAATGCTAAATTTGTGATCCCTTGATGCCTCAGAACATGCCCTACCAACTGATCCCTTCTTCTAGTCAAGCTGCGCCACAAACTTCCCTTCTCCCTATTCAATACCTCCTCATTAGTTACGTGATCTACCCTCCTAACCTTCAACATTCTTCTGTAGCACCACATTTCGAAAGCTTCTAATCTCTTCTTGTCCAAACTATTTATTGTCCATGTTTCACTTCCATACATGGCTACACTCCACACATAATATGACTCCCAAAAGTGAATACATTCTTCTGCAGAAAAACGAGTCTATCTTCACTCCATAATTGTGTTGTGTTCGAACATTATGAATTACCTCGAAGAAAACGGTCTGTTGATACACAGTCAACATGGGTTTAGAAAACATCGTTCCTGTGAAACACAACTAGCTCTTTATTCGCATGAAATGTATTTCTGAATTTCCGGCAGGCTTTTGCCTCTATGCTACACGAGCGGCTTGTAGTGAAATTGCGTGCTTATGGAATATCGTCTCAGTTATGTGACAGGATTTGCGATTTCCTGTCAGTGAGGTCACAGTTCGTTGTAATTGACGGAAAGCCATAGAGTAAAACAGAAGTGATTTCAGGCGTTCCCCAAGGTAATGTTATAGGCCCTTTGCTGTTCCTTATCTATATAAACGATTTGGGAGACAATCTGAGCAGCTGTCTTCAGTTGTTTTCATATGACGCTGTCGTTTATCGACTAATAAAGTCATCAGAAGATGAAAACAAAATGCAGAATGATTTAGAAAAAATATCTGAATGGTGCGAAAAGTGGCAGTTGACCCTAGATAACGAAAAATGAGTACTAAAAGAAACTCGTTAAACTTCGGTTACACGATAATTCAGTCGTAAATTCAACTACAGTAAATACCTAGGAATTAAAATTTCGAACAACTTAAATTGGAAGGAACATACAGAAAATGTTGTGGGGAAGGCTAACCAAAGACTGCGTTTTATTGGTAGGACACTTAGAAAATGTAACAACCTACTAAGGAGACTACCTACACTACGCTTGTCCGTCCTCTCTTAGAATACTGCTGCGCGGTGTGGGTTCCTTACCAGACAGAACTGACGGAGTGCATCGAAAAAGTTCAAAGAAGGGCAGCACGTTTTGTATTATGGCGATATATGGGAGAGAGTGTCACTAAATGATACAGGATTTGGGATGGACATCATTAAAAGCAAGGCGTTTTTCGTTGCGACGGGATCTTCTCACGTAATTCCAATCACCATCTTTCTTCTCCGAATGCGAATATATTTTGTTGACACCGACCTGCATAGGGAAACGATCACCACGATAAAATAAGGGAAATCAGAGCTCGTACGGAAAGATATAGGTGTTCCTTCTTTCCGTGCGCTATATGAGATTGGAATAATAGAGAATTGTGAAGATGATTCGATGAACCCTCTGCCAGGCACTTAAATATGATTTGCAAAGTATCCATGTAGATGTAGATGTAGATAATAACATGGACAACCCACATGGACTCTATGACCCGGAACCCAATACCCTCTACTTCGTACGATTTAATAATTTACGAGAATTCATATTCATATGCAGAATACCGAAATGTAGTTGCAGTAACTTAGATGCACCAAGCACAATTAGGCAAGGGGTTGTAGTGATAATGTGTAACATATCACGTTCATGGAACCACAGAGGGCTTTGAACAGACCAGTCAGTGCGCTTCCTGCGCCACATCATCGTGCAGTATCTGTAGCAGAAGTGAATGAGTGTATCAGTAGTGCCGTTAGGGTAGTCATGCCACAACAAGTTAGTACTCATGTTTGCACAATTTCAGCTATTTGAAAGGAGTCACAATGCAGTCACGCGAAGGCTGGATGGGGCTATCAATGCTTCGCTGTACGCGTGGATTACAACGTTTCACTGCTTCCAGCTGTTGTCTCTGAAACATTTACCCAGCATGGGTCAGGGTCTGAACTCGGTCATAGTAAAAAAACGCTTCTCAAGATCGTGCGAGCAGTGCACAGCGTCCATTATCATCCTGGGAAGAGAGTTGCGCAGAGTTGCATCTGGGAAGTCAGCAAGCATCATAGGACACCGTCTGCTTGGGGTAAGTCTACACTCCAATAGCTATCATACGATGTGTCGCAGAGAGTAATATGTGTATCGCAACTCCTTCCCCCTCTCCTTTTCCAGTTGCGAGTGGTCCGTGGGAAGAACGATTGTTGATAACGCTCCGTGTGAGCCCGAAACCCTAACTGCGCGGTCATGGTCTTTTCGCGAGGTATGCATAGAAAGGAACAACATATATTTTCGGAATTTTGACAGTTAGCCACATCGTGATGCAGAACGCATTTCTTGCAGTGTCTGCCTCTGAAACTGGCTGAGAGTCTCAAAAAAAGGTTCAAATGGCTCTAAGCACTATAGGACTTAACATCTGAGGTCATCAGTCCCCTAGACTTAGAACTACTTAAACCTAACTAACCTAAGGACATCACACACATCCATGCCTGAGGCAGGATTCGAATCTGCGTCCGTAGCAGCAGCGCGGTTCCAGACTGAAGCACCTAGAACCGCTCGGTCACAACGGCCGGCGCTGAGAATATCCCTCGTGCTTTCGTGCTTAACCAAAGGTCCTGTAACGAAACGCTGTGCTTTTCTGTTTTTTTTTTTTTTTTCGATCTTATACGTCCTCTCTGGTGCAGATCCCAGACTGATGAGCAATATTCAAGTGTTGCTCGGACGAGGGTTTTGTAAGCTACCTTCTTTGTGTGTAACTACATTTGTTGAATATTCTTCCAGTGAACCTCACTCTGCCTCAGTTTTATGTGATGGTTCCATTCCATACCGCTCTCAACGTTTTTTCAGTGTTCTGACTGATTTGACGCGGCCCGAAACAGATATCCTGTGCCAAACTATTCATCTCAGGGTAGCACTTGAAACCTACGTTCTCAATTATTTGCCGGATGTATTCCAATCTCTGTCTTCGTCTAAAGTTTTCACCCTCTGCAGCTCCCTCTAGTACCACGGAAGTCATTCCCTGATGTCTTAACAGGTATCCTATCATCCTTTGCCTTCTTCTTGTCAGTGTTTTCCATGTCTTCCTTTCCTCGTCATTTCTGTACAGGACCTCCACATTTCTTACATTGTCAGTCCACCTAATTTTCAATATTCTTCTGTAGCACACATCTCAAATGCTTCGCTTCTCTTCTATTTTCATTTTCTCACAGTCCATATTTCACTACATACTATGCTGTGCTCCAAACGTACATTCTCAGAAATTTCTTCCTCAAATTAAGGCCTATGTTTGATACCAGTAGACTTCTCTTGGCCAGATATGCCCTTTTTGCCAGTGCTAGTCTGATTTTTATGTCCTGTTTGTTCCGTCCATCAGTCATGGGTTACTTTGCTGTCTAGATATCAGAATTTCTTGACCACGCTTACTTCTTGACCCCATCTTTGATGTTAAGTTCTCGCTGTTCTCATTTCAGCCTCTTCTCATTTATTCGTCTTGTTTTGATTTAGTCTCGATCCATATTCTGTACCTATTCGACTGTTCATTCTATTCAACAGATCTTGCAGTTGTCATCAGAGAACCTTATCATTGATGTCCTTTCACACTGAATTTCAATCTCGCACTTCAAACTTTATTTCATTTTCGTCGTTGATTCTTCTACGTACAGATTGAATAATAGTGGCGAAAGACTACATCCCTGTCTTACACCCTTTTTAATCCGAGCACTTCATTCTTGGTCTCCCAGTCTTATTGTTTCTTCTTGGTTCTTGTATATATTACATGTTGCTCGTTTTTGCCTGTTGCTTACACCTATTTTTCTCAGAATTTCGAACTTTTTGCACCATTTTATATTGCTGAATGTTTTTTTTTTCATTTCGATCGATCTTATGAAGGTGTCTTGAATTTTTTAAATCTTGCTTCCAATATGAGCCACAACGTCAGAACTGCCTCGCTGCTCCATTTACCTTTTCTAAGACCACACTGATCGTCATGTAACACATCTTCAATTTTGTTTCCCATTCTTCTGTGTGTTATTCTTGTCAGTAACGTGGATGCTTGAGCTGTTAAGCTGACTGAGCGGTAATTTTCGCGCTCGTCGGCTCTTACAATCTTCGGAATGGTGTGTATGACGTTTTTCCGAAATTCTGGTGGCATATCACCAGTCTCATACATTCTACACACCAACGTGAATAGTCGTTTTCCTGCACATCCTCCAATGATTTTAGAAATTCCGATGGAATGTTATCAATCCATTCTGCCTTATTTGATTTTCAGTATTCCAAAGCTCTTTTAAATTCTGATTCTAGCACTATATCCCCTATCTCTTCCCTATCAACTCCTGTTTTGCCTTCCATCACCTGATTAGACAAGCCCTCCCCCTCACAGAGGTATTTAACGTACTCTTCCCACGTAACCGCCCTCTCCTCTGCATTTAACAGTGGAATTCCCATTGCAATGTTAATGTTACCATTTTTTTAATTTCACCGAAGGTTGTTTTGATTTTCCCATACGCTCTTCACCTAAATTCCTAGATATATCATGGATCTGACTGTTTCCAGTAATTGTCTGGCCGTGGCTTTCTGCTTATTTACACACAATTTACTGACAGTTTCTTTATGCTGATGGCCATCTGCCAATCCCTGCACCAAGCGTCCTGCATTTCGGTATGATTACAAGCTTCGCGACTTCTCATGAAGCAAGACCACAACCACGTACATTGACGAAAAATATCACTGTGAAATGCGATGTCTATTCAAATTTCACGCCAGTCGCTTAAGAGGGGCGTCAGAAGCGCCTTTGGCAGGATACAAGTCAGGTTTGCTTTAAATATGCGCCGTAGCGATAATGAACGTTAGGCATCTTTGAGATTGGACGTGATAAGCTGACGTTAATCTGGAATGCCTTTAAGGCGACAAAGACGCCTTTATCAACAGCTCACTGAGTTTGAACGAGGTCGTGTAACAGGGCTACTAGAATCTGAATATTCCTTCTGCGATACTGCAGAAGGACTTGCCAGGAATGTACTCACTGTACGTGTTTGCTGAAACGGTGATCCCGAGAATGTACGGCCGCAAGAAGACCGGGCTCCGGACTGCCAAGTGGCACTACCGAGAGGAAAGACCATCGCGTTTAGCTTATGGCCTTGGCACAACGTACTGCATCCGCAGCATCAAACTCAACAGCTATTGGCTCTACAGCGACACAACGATTACGTAAATGACAGCTCCGAGCCAGAAGCACCGCAGCGTGCACTCCACAGACTCCAAAACCATCAGCATTTTCAGCTTCAATGGTGTCAAGCGAGAGCTCACTGAAGGACAGGGTGGAGGACTGTTGTTTTTTCTGATGAAAGCTGGTTCTGCCTCGGTGGTAGTGATGGCGGAATGTTGGTTAAAGGAAACCAGTTGAGGTCCTGCAACCAACTGACTGCGTGCTAGACACACTGGGCCTACAGGTGGAGTTATGGTCTGGGGTGGAATTTCGTATGACAACAGGAGCACTCTATGGTTATCCCACGTCCCCTGACTGCAAAATTGTACGTCAGTCTAGTGATTCGACTTATTGTGCTGACACTCAAGACAGCATTCCAGGGAGTGTTTTCCAGCAGGATAACGCTCACCCACATACCCCTCTTGTAACCCTTCAAGTTGTACAGAATGCTGACTTGTTGCTTTGGCCTGCTCGATCGCCAGATCTGTCTCCATTCGAGCACATATGGGACATCATCGGACGACAACTCCAGCGTCGTTCACAAACAGCATTAACAGCTCCTATATTGAGCAACGTGCAACAAGCATGGAACTCAATCCCACAAACTGATATCCGGCACCTATACAACACAACGCATGAACGTTTGCATGCTTGCATTCAACAGTCTGGCGGATACAACTGTTATTAATGTGTCAGCATTCCACATTTTCAATGGCTTATATCCCGCTTACATTAATCTGTGATCTTGCAATGTTAAGCACTTAAATAGACAAATGTATTCACGAAATTTCACTATGCTACATTACTTATGTTTTTGTGCTGCGATTTTTTTACGTTAGTATATAACGAAGTAACCTCTCACACCGTAACACTTCATATACGTCTCTGAAATCACGAAAGGATTGACTGTGGACTGTATTTGCAGTTTGTTGCTGCAGTTTGTTTTGACCCGGCATCTAATTTCTCACAGTAGTTAGCAGTCAGAATTACGTGGTATCTATTGCAAGGCTTCCTGAATAGCTAATGAACTTAACATAGCAAGAAGAACGACTGAAATTTTGTTTCTAGTCGTCTATAATGTAAAATTATTAATTACTTTAAAGTATATAAATTACTACCCACTAAGGTAGTAAAATAAAATAACTCCCACCAACATCTTAAATCATTCTCTTCAAAATCTATGCGCAATCCGACGGTTTTCTGAATAAACGTCAAAACTTTCACTCGGCAGACAGAGACTCACAATTTTTTGTTATAGAACTACGTCCCTCTGATACGAGGGCGGTTCAGAAAGTAACCTCCGATCGGTCACAGTGCGGGTTGTGGGGGGAGTAGCGACGCCATCTGTGCGTTCACGCACTCAACAGGTCAGTCGGCATCAAGCCGTGGTCGAGTGAACGTCGTACCTGCGCTAGTTCAGTTTTTGTGACAGTTTGAAATGTGTGCTGCAATAGAAAACCCCGCCAAATGTGAAGTGCGTGCTGTCATAAGGTTTTTTATAGCCAAAGGATATTCTGCAGCAGCTATTCATCGTGAGCTTTGTGCCGTGTACGGACCAAGAGTTATGAGTGAAGGAGTTGTCCGTGAATGGGTACGTTTATTTAAAAGTGGACGAGAAAACGTTCATGATGAAGAGAGGAGTGGTAAACCATCATTGGTGACTGACGAACTCATTCAGACAGTTGATGCAAAAGTTCGTGAAAATCGACGTTTCTCAATGTCTACTGGTTTTCCACAGATTTCTAAGACTCTCTTGTATGAGATAGTGACAGCAAGATTGGGTTACCGTAAGTTCTGTGCACGATGGGTGCCCAAAATTCTTACCGACCACCACAAAACTCAAAGAATGGCCTCTGCATTAGACTTTCTGTCACGTTATGAGGACGAAGGAGAACCATTGTTAAACAGAATCGTGACCGGTGACGAAACCTGGATTAAGTACGTGAACCCTGAGACAAAAGAACAATCAAAGATGTGGGCACATTCAAATTCGCCTACCAAACCAAGAAAAGCCTCGCAAGATTTTTCTGCCAGAAAACTGATGGCAACGGTGTTTTGAGATGCCAAAGGGGTGTTGTTGGTTCAATTCATGGAACGTGGTACGACCATTAATCAAGACGTGTACTGTGAAACAATAAAAAAGTTACGACGGGCTATACAGAACAAACGCCGTGGTATGCTGACTTCCGGTATCGTTTTTTTGCACGATAACGCCCGTCCTCACTCTGCTCGCAGAACAACGGCCCTTCTTGAGTCCTTCAAGTGGGACGTTATCAACCATCCACCTTACAGCCCAGACCTGGCGCCAAGTGATTATCACCTCTTCATGCATTGGAAGAAATGACTCGGGTCACAGCGGTTTGATGACGACGAAGAGCTCAAAGATGCAGTCACAGGCTGGCTCCAGGCACAAGCGGGTGATTTTTATGCAGAAGGAATTTCAAAGCTTGTGAAGAGATACGATAAGTGCCTCAATCGCTATGGAGACTATGTAGAAAAATAGTGCAAAGATGTAGTTGTAAGATGTATATATTAAATATTTTTATTTAACTTCGTGTATTTTTTTAAATCAACCGGAGGTTACTTTCTGAACGGCCCTCGTATAATCCATCCCCTGGGAGTGTATTTGCCTCAATCGCTATGGAGACTATGTAGAAAAATAGTGCAAAGATGTAGTTGTAAGATGTATATATTAAAATATTTTTATTTAACTTCGTGTATTTTTTTAAATCAACCGGAGGTTACTTTCTGAACGGCCCTCGTATAATCCATCCCCTGGGAGTGTATTTCCCGAGTGGGTGATAAACTATGTGAACTACATCTACCGTTTTGTATGTTAATAATGTTTGATAGACTTTTAATATAACTTCGCCATTCGTTCATGACAATGGTCCTGGCAGCGATGATGGCTCTGCAGTTGATGACGGCAACAAAAACTGTAGCGTAGGCGCAGTAAGAATAACAGAACACAGCAAAACTGAACAAACTTAAATTATATAGAATAGTTTTAGAATCCTGGAGATGAGGACTGCGAAGTAAATTTCTCATTACCACCATTCGGAAAGGAAATGTATGTGAATACCCGTGTCAAATGATGAAACGGAAAGTTTCGTCCCATCCTAAGCGTAGCAAGTCAGAAGAAGATTAAGTGGAAAAGGTATTCAGTGGTTCTGCAGAGAATAAACGAGAGTATCCAAGGCGGAATGGACTAAGGTTGAAGACGTAATTATGACTGCAAATAAAATTATTTGGATTTGGGAGTGTGGCCAGGTAGATGGATGGAAGTTCAGTCCAGGAAATTCTTTGCTGGATTGTAAGCGAGAAGAATAGGTCGAGACGACAATATAACAGGAAGTGGGTGTGTGGCATTAGAACTCGCGTAGAAGCAACCTGTATTCGTATGGCTGAAAGCTGTAAAGCATGAAGTATGGAGGTGCCTTTATCTAGCAGTGAATGTGAAATGGTTGATGATGATGATCGAGGTCAGACCTAGTATATCAAGGAACAGGCAGTCAATGTAGGATCCGTGAAATAACGTAGTGGGATGTATAGTGTCACCGCAGAGTTTTTTAACCATCTGACACTAATTTAAACCATTAATAAAAGACAACTCGTAATTTAATAATACGCAATAGATGTAAATAATACGAACAAATAGATGTAAGTCATAAACCAGTGAAATAAAAATGAAAGAAATAATATAATGAAAAATTTGTTATATCTATGGACATATTTAGCTCATGCTTCCCTTATGTAGGCTTTGTAAACCAATCTTTTCCTGCCACAAACTGCAAGCTTTCTTATTTATTTTGTTATTTATTTTTATTTTATGGTCTTTATTTTTTCAGCTATTTTACTGTTTTGTTTTGTAAGTGATCTACTGTAATTTGGAGTTGTCTTATAGTATCTTCCTTAATTTCTGTTATACATTTAACATTCCTCTTACTATTCCACAATTTTTCTATTATTCCCTTACTAATTCTGTTTTCTGATGTTATCATCAGATGTCCAATGAATAAGATACGCTTCTTCCTGATAGTGCTCATTTATGGTTCTGTTTTCTTGCATATGGTTTTATTTGAAGCTGTTTCCCATATTTGAAGCTGTTCCCCATATACTTGATATTGTTTATTAATGCATGCCCTAATTATTCTTCTTTCTGTCTTTTGTATTTTGTCAATTTCTGTCGTATTAGTTGTTTTGAATATGGTTTCAGCTGCTATATAATGTTTTAATTTTTCATCTATGGATAGGCTTATTTTGTTTATGTGTTTTTGGTAATGTAATTTGCTTATTCAATTTTCTTATTCTATTACACCATGATGGTTCCTCATTTAGATTCTACGTTATGACTTCATCTAAATATTTAAATTCATTAGCAATTTTGATTGTTTGTGCTATTGTAATTTTGATTGCAAGTGGTAGGTCATTTAGCATAATCTCTGTTTTCTCAACTGATATCCTGAAGCCAATGTTCTGTACTATTTCTTGTTGTTATTTTACTTGTTGTCTGGTTTCTTGAACATTGGTGGTTAATAGAGTAAGATCAAGAGCAAATCCCAGCTGTTCAAACTTATATTGCTTTTAGTACTTCTGATTCTTGTGGTCTTTGAGTCAGCCTTGTACCATTCTCTCATTATGTATTCCAGGGCACAGTTGAACGGTAATGGTGACAGACAGTCAATTTTTCATAAGCCTATATTTATAACGAATGGTTCAAAATTTCTTCTCTAAACTAAACTTTTGATTTGGTGCTGGTTAGAGTAAGACTGCCGATATACTATCTGACTTTCGGAAAAATATCATCCACACAATTCCCAAGACTGTAAGAGTTGACAAGTGCGAGAATTATCGCTCAATCAGCTTACAGCTCATGCATCCAAGTTGCTGATAAGAATAATATACAGAAGAATGGAAAAGAAAATTAAGGATGTGTTGGACGACGATCAGTTTGCATTTAGGAAAGGTAAAGGCACTAGAGAAGCAATTCTAACGTTGGTAATGGAAGCAAGGCTGAGGAAAAATCAAGACACGTTCATAGGATTTGTCGATGTGGAAAAAGCTTTCGACAATGTAAAATGGAGCAAGATGTTCGAAATTCTGAGAAAAATAGGAGTAAGCTATAGAGAAAGACGGATAATATACAAAAAGTACAGGAAACAGGAGGGAATAAAAGAGTGGATAACCAAGAATGAAGTGCTCGGATTAAAAAGAGTGTAAGACAGGGATGTATTTCACCCTTATTGTTCAATCTGTACATCGAAGAAGCAACGATGGAAATAAAAGAAAAGTTCACTGGTGGAATTAAAATTCAAGCTGTAAAGATATCAATGATATGACTCGCTGATGACTTTGGTGTCCTGGGTGAAAATGTAGAAGAATTACATGATCTGCTGAATAGAATGAACAGTCTAATGACTACAGAGTATGGACTAAGAGTAAATCGAAGAAAGACGAATGTAATGAGAAGTATCAGAAATTCTCATTTCTGATACAGCGAGAAACTTAACATCAGCACTGATGGTCACGAAGTAAATGAAGTTAAGAAATCCAGCTACCTCGGCAGCACAATATCCAGTGACGAATGGAGCAAGGATGACGTCTAAAGCAGACTAGCACTGGCAAAAAGGGCATATCTCGTCAAGAGAAGTCTACTAGTATCAAAGATAGGCCTTCACTCGAGGAATAAATTTCTGAGAATGTACGTTTGGAACGCAACATTGTATGTTAGTAAAACATGGACTGCGGGGAAACTGGAACAGAAGAAAATCGAAGCATTTGAGATGTGGTGCACAGACGAATGTTGAAAGTTAGGTGTACTGATAACGTAAGGAATGAGGAGGTTCTGTGCAGAATCAGAGAGGATAGGAAATGTGGAAAAGACTGACAGTGTGAAGGGACAGGATAATGCGACATCTGTTAAGACATCAGTGAATGACTTCCATGGTACTAGAGGGAGCTGTAGAGGGTAAAAATTGAAGAGGAAAAACAGAGATTGGAATACATTCAGCAAATATTTGAGGATGTAGGTTGCAAGTGCTACTCTGAGATGAAGGGGTTGACACAGGAGAGGAATTCGTAGTGGGGCGCATCACACGAGTCAGAAGACTAATGATTAAAGAAAAAAAAAGAAAGAAAAAAAGAGTAAGTCCTATTAATTTAATTATTTTTCGATGGAGTCCCAGATTCCTTAAAATTTTTAGTACTGAAGTTCTATGGAGGCAGCACGCGCCTTCTTAAAATCTACAAATGTTTCATTTAAGTATGTTATAATCAATTTTAAAGTAATGATCTGCCCTGCACAGCTTCTCCATGCTCTGAAACCTCCCTAGTATTCCACTAACTCCTGTTCTAGTTGTTGCTTCATTCTTCCATAACGGATCTATGTGCAGCCTAGGAGAGAGATCCCTCTGTAGTTGTCTGGATTACTCTTATCCCCCTCTTGTGCAGTGGTTGTATGACTTGATTGTGTTCACTTGAATATTTTCACATTTCAACAAACACCTGATCTTCTCCATATGCCTTATAATTTTTTTGTACTTTGAGGTCTCTTTCTACTTTATGGAAAGTTGGGGGGGGGGCTCTAATTTGTTAATTTCGGTTTTAATTGGGGTATTTACGTCGATTTGTAAGAGTTCTTTGGGTTCTTCACAATTAAAAAGTTCATTAAACGCTTTTGCATGATTTCACCATTTTCTTTGTTACTGTGTGCCATTCTTCCATCTTCATCTTCGAGTATTAGCGTCAAGCCCCATAGTGTTGTAGGCGTTTTCCAAAGATTTTATGGTAGTTCCTGGAATTGGTTTTCTGGTATCTTCTATAAAGTGTATTATGTCTTTATGGAATTCTCTCTTAATTCTCCTGATGTTTTGTGTGAATTTGTCCCTGTCATTTTTGAGTTTGTTGGCATTTTCATCTGTATTGTTTGTTTGAAACTTTAACCACGGTTGGTGTCTTTCTTCATGGAATTTGTTACAATCTGGAGTCTACCACTCTTGTTTTCTTGGTGGGTTTAAGGGAACTAGATTCTCTGCTCTTTTCTTGAGACTTGGTACCAGTTCTTCTAGAACTTTTACTTTAATGGTTTCTGTTATTTCTTGGTATTTGTCATTTTTTATTACCTGATGTGGGTAACACCTTCTGTTTGCTTTATTAGTTTTTTCATTATTTTTCTTTAATGAAGGGAATTTGTTTTTAATTTTAATTAAGTAGTGGTCTCAGCCTGTGTCTGCTCATCTTAGTACTTTAACACTGTACAGTTCCTTACGAAAATTTTTGTCTCTACAAACATGGTCTATTACCACTCCCCGTTCCTCCAGTCTGGTTGTTTCCATATTTTAAGTTTATTTCGTTGACTCTTGAAGTTTGTTGGTTTAGATATAAGATTATGTTCTCTGCAGAGTTCTACAAATCTTTGACCATTCTTGTTTGTATAGTTATGTGGACTCCGTTTTCCTTTCTTTTCCCAGCTGGGAGGTGAAGCCTCCCAACAAGATTTTTACATTTTCTTTTTAAGTCCTATTCACAGTTTGTTCGAGTAGGTCCCAAAATTTATCTACCTCTTCCTTTGTTTTTGTTAGAAAATTATTTTCATTTATACGGGCACAAGCTTTTTTTATGATGAACATTTTGTTGATTGTTTTAAAAGTCAGAGTTGGAATTCTTGGTGAAATTGCTTGAAAATCAGTTATTGAATCTTTTTCCATTATGAATTCTATATCCTTGTGATTCGAACAGGTACTCTATCGCGTTTCTCATTTCTTGGAGGCCTACTATTAAAATTTTTCGTTATTTAATTCATCTGTGAACTTCTTGAGTTTTCTGGCCTTAAGTGGTAAGTTTGTCTTTTGTGTTGATACTTAATTTATTTGCTTATGTTGAATCTTCTTTTTGTGTGTCAAGATGCAGTTGGGTGATTCAAAATGCTACGGCTCATTGCTTTCTTCTGGTTTGCTATCCACGGAATCCGATGAAGCCTTTACCAGCCTTTTTGGGCAGGGTGGTGGTATTATTTTCCTAAAAGACCTTTCCGTATTTGACTTTCAAAGGTAATTAGCCTTAGCTGGTGCAAGCTCCGATTTACAACTGCAGTTCTTAACGGCATAGGGTGTATTTAGTCTGCGATGGATATTTTATTCCACTCAAGTCTGAGGGTAATCTGGTTAGGACCCTCTATCCACCACTGGGAACATGGCACGTAGGAGTATCATCTCTCCTCCTGCTATTACAAAAAAATGTGTGTGAAACCTTATGGGACTTAACTGCTAAGGTCATCAGTCCCTAAGCTTACACACTACTTAACCTACATTATCCTAAGGACAAACACACACACCCATGCCCGAGGGAGGACTCGAACCTCCGCCGGGACCAGCCGTGCTATTACAGAAACGGTCTTCATAAATTAGGGAGTTTGAGTCTATTGTTCACAGGTATTTTGAGCTTACGCAAGTGTATGCATAGACAATTTACACAGGGTGAATCACCTAAAACTTGCACCGAAAATATTACGGAAATTGAAAGTGCTAATGATGTGCGGTTTTCACAGAATGGAATGGTCGTTAGGGGCTCATATTGTTAGCCGATCGCCGGCCGGTGTGACCGAGCGGCTCTAGGCGCTACAGTCTGGAACCGCGCGACCGCTACGGTCGCAGGTTCGAATCCTTCCTCGGGCATGGATGTGTGTGATGTCTTTAGGTTAGTTAGGTTTAAGTAGTACTAAGTTCTAGGGGACTGATGACCTCAGCAGTTAAATCCCATAGAGCTCAGAGCCATTTGAACCATTTGTTAGCCGATCAACATATCGTAATAATACTTAGAAAGTTAATTTTTTGTGCAAGCACATAAAGGGAAAAATGGTTATTGACATTAACAAACTAAAAGTAGTGTACATTAGAATGTCAGTGGTGTTTGTTGCAAGAATCGCTTACGAGATATCGTATTTTAAAAGGTTTCCACACAGACACTTGTAGAAAACCTGTGGTAGCACACACTAAAGATGAAAGTGCATACGCTATTTATGTGGACTTTGATCAGTAATGAGATAACTGACTTTTCGCTACAGAAAAAAGTCTACAGGCGTCAAATCCGGGGAACAGTTCAGGTGAGATACAGATCCTCTGCATCCAACCCAACGATTTGGAAACAGTTCGTGAAGACATGCTGTAGCACTTCGTGCACTATGGGATGAACAGCCATCATGTTGGTACCACAGATTCCTCTGCAGAGGAACGTCTTCTAACATCTGTGGAAGATGGCCTGTTAGCAGGCTGCGATACTTGTTCGCTTTCAGTTTTCTGTCTATGAAGAACAGGCGTAAGAGCTGATGGTTCACTATCCCACACTACACGTTTACACTCCATGGATGCTGTCGTTCCACTGACAAAGCCAACGGGGATCGTGAACAGACCAATGATTGGTAAATGTAGCTTGATCACTGAACAAGATACACGATGCGTCTGGAGTATCCTGTCTTAATGCTCATGTGAAAAAGTTAACACGATTCTCATAACCGTTTCCATGTAGCTCTTGATGGAGAGGTATGTGGTACCTACGTCGATGGAAAGTGTGTAGGGCACTCGCTTGACTAATGCCACTTCGTCACGCGATTGCGCGGGAGCTAACGTGCGGATCAACTGCAAAGCAGCAAGAACATTAATTCCAATCCCCCTCCCCCCCCCCTTTCTGTCGTTCCTTGTTTCCTTCTGTTACGTTGTCTAGGTGTTACGCTACCACTTTCACGTAACTGGTTGAAGACGTTGATGAATAATTGCCGAGATGGTTGATGTCTTTTGGGATATCTTGCCGCATACACCGTACAAGAACGAACTGCATTCTTCCCGCACTCTCCATACGTCATGAGCGTATCGCCTTTTTCTGCATTGGTAAATCCCATCGCCCACTCATGGCCTACTGCTTGGGCTGTTACACATTGAGTACCAAGTCGCAATGTACTCAAGGACCACACAAGCAAACCGTAACCTACTGTAACAACATTGTACCTAAAAACTACGCAGGTTAGACGGCACAAATAAGTGTCAGTGTGGAAACTTTTCCAAGTACGATATCTCGTAAAGGACTCGCACTAGATTTCTGCAACATACACCACTGACATTCTAATTTACCCTACTTTTAGGTTTTTAATATCAATAGGCATTGTTCCTTTTAAAAAAAGTGTATGTTTGCTCAAAAAATAAACTTCCTAAGCATTATTACAATCTCTTGATTGGCTAAGAATACGAGCCCCAGACTACCAGTCCGCTCTGTGAAAACCGCACATCAACAGCAGTTTCCGTTTCCGCAATATTTGAGGAGCAAGTTTTAGATGATTCTACATCTACATAGTTACTCTGCAGTTCACACTGAAGTGCCTGGCAGAGGGTTCATCAAACCATTTTCATACTACTTCTCTACCATTCCACTCTCGAATGGCGCGTGGGAAAAAATAACACCTACATCTTTCCGTTCTAGCTCTGATTTCTCTTATTTTATTATGATGATCATTTCTCCCTACGTAGGTGAGAGTCAACAAAATATTTTCGCATTCGGAAGAGAAAGTTGGTGATTGAAATTTCATAAATAGATCTCGCCGCAAAGAAGGCCGCCTTTGTTTCAGTGACTGCCACCCCAACTCGCTTATCATATCAGTGACACTCTCACCCCTATTGCGCCATAACACGAAACGAGCTGCCATTTTTTTTGCACTTTTTCGATGTCGTCCGTCAATCCTTCTGTGGTAAGTATCCCACACCGCCCAGCAATATTCCAGCAGAGGACAGACAAGTGTAATGTAGGCTATCTCTTTAGTGGGTTTGCCGCATCTTCTAAGTGTTGTGCCAACAAAGCGCAGTCTTTCTTTCGATTTCCCCACAATATTATATATGTGGTCTTTCCAATTTAAGTTGTTCGTAATTGTAATTCCTAGGTATTTAGCCGAGTTGACAGCCCTTATATTTGTGCGATTTATCGTATACCCAAACTTTATCGGATTTCTTTTGGTACCCATATGGATGACCTCGCACTCTTCTCTGTTTAGTGCCAATTGCCACTTTTCGCACCATACAGAAATTCTCTCTAGATCATTTTGTAATTGGAATTGATCGTCTGGTGATTTTACTACTTTTCCCCTTCTGTAGCTGAAAACATGTAAGTAGCTTTCATAGTCGAGGAAAATCACTGTATCACTTCATTACGTAAGTTCGAAATACGCATTAATCTCAGAATTAAACGCTATGTTATTGAGTCTGTTTCTATAAAATCGTGTAAAATTTGCGTAAGAAATAGGACGTGCTGTATTATATACGAGTAGTTCGTGGTAGGCAAGAGTTAGCAGTAAGAGTCCATTTATAGTCACTTCCTGTGGTTAAAACGGTTTATTAAACATCACTCAATCCTCGTGATGATGGAGGTGTATTGTTCCAAAACGCATTCTGGAAGTCACTGGTTAGAGGTATTATACGTGGTTCGATTGCCCCTCGCTCACCTCGATCTACCTGCTGCCTGTGCGAGTCATTTTCGCCTCGAGCAGCCTCCCTGTCTGTTGCAGAGCTACCGGCTGGGCTGCTGTTACGTCGAGCGGTTTGGCAACAGGCCGCTCTCCAGAGACTGCGACGCATCGTGCCTAATGACTCCGTGACAACGGGACATTAATCATCCAGCTAATGGCTCTGTCGCCAGGGAATGCCGCAGTTAGCTCGCTACAAGCGACCACTCCGTATGGCATTAATTACCAAGTCATCTAGAACCATTATAGTAAACAGAACGTTGCAAAATTTTACTTTCCTCCTCAGGTCTTAACATTACGGTTATTATAAAATTTTATAATATTGGAACATGGTTTCCATGGGGGGGGGGGGGGGGGGGGCACAGAAATTTATTCAACAGGGGAACAATTCAAAAACTGGAATGTTTCGTATTACAGATTTATTGGGTTTGAGATCATATCGCATATAGCATTATCGTAGTTTTTTTAAAATGCTTATTTAATTTTGACGTCATCTTGACTCTTTCTTTGTTTGCAAGACTGCATACCTAATCGTTTTAATGGACTTCATGCATTAGTTTCATCCTTTCTACTTTTTGAACGGATTGGTATAATAAAACTTTGATAAAACTTATTTTTAAAGCAACATTTTTGGGATTGTTTGATAAAGTGCACCATGGGCGAGTATTCGACATGATAAGTGTGGTAAACCGTTCATAATAGCTTCAATTTGTCCGGTCTAACCCACGCCTAACAGCCTAGTACTGAACAAATACGGTCCTTGTCTTTCTACTTTGAAAAATTACTGTGCGGCCAGACCAACGGAATTGCTGAATTCGTAATTTTGTGAATACCCGTGGCAGTCCGTAGACTTTGAAGTGGTCTCTATTCTCGGGGTGGATATAAGAATACAGACTTTCTTCCTCTCTTCTTGTGCAGAACAGGAAACGTTGTTTTCTCTTTTCGACTGATGCATTTAGCTCTATAGAGGAGATACAGATCAACACTCTTAGGTACAGCAAGTCCATATTCTTCAGCGTCTGCTACGACCGATTCGCGATTCTAAAGCTCAATGAGGTGTCAGAAAGCCACGACAGGTCTTTTGGTCCAAAGGTCCTTTTGCAATCAGATCTAATTATTATCTCTAAATCGCGGTTGCGGAAGCGTGCTGGGCCCATAACCCTGAGGTCCGTGGATCGTAACCAGGCTCTGCTACCATATGAGCTGTGTTACTGCTCAAGCTACGTGCTAGAGAAACCAAAATTGCAATTTAACCACAGCTACTCAAAGGAGATGGGGAGCTAGATATCTCTGCTGATGGACAAACTTGTGGTTGGCACATAATTTTAATTTCATTTCAACTAAAGAACGAATTTCATTATTACAGAATTACAGAATAACAATATAAAAATTTAATTCGGACCTTTGTCCTCTTAAGAAAATATACAACTGACTTTAACCGTCTTCCCTTAAAAAAAAATAAAAAAAAGACATACAAATGGAATTACCAAAGATCAAATCTTTAAGTTTCGACGCTCGTCCTTCACAAAACTTGGAAAAACTATGTAATTAGATCATAAAGTAATATAACAAACAATATTTTAAAGATAATAATTAGATCTGATTGCAAAATGATCACAGACAGTTACCACCATAAGCACACTATCAAGTTCATTGCTTACGTAACCGGAATTTACGCAACACTAGTGAGTCACCTTGAGCTACTTATGAATAGATCTCGTCCGTCCCGGCGGACAGGCCGGATATTTAACTAAAGGATGGAAGCGCTGCTTATACACGGTGGTACTCGGAACAAACGAGTAGAAAGCAACCGCCAAGCAATTTCGAAGATGGTCAGGCTGAAAGCCAGGGCAGAAAACACGCCGAACACACACACACGATCTCAGCCTGCCCGCCAAGGCGACAAACCCCATCTGCCTCCCATGCCAGACCATTTCTGCAACAGCAAATAATACACGCGGCAGACAAATTCAACTCACGATTCACCTTTCTCAAGACCATGCAAGGCTTACTAACAACTTAACTATCTGTAACATAACTGAAAGCCAAACTGAGACATTTATCGAATAAATGAGCAATTAAAATTACACTGACTTAACAAAAGCTGTGCCCTTCATAATAAAAGAAAGTCTAAAACCAAAACTGGCCGAAGAGAACACTAATAACATACTACAGCAAATTAACACTGCAAGGAACCTTTAAAACAAGCAGTAAAACTCTATTCCGTTTTGCATTTGCCGAAATAATTAGACTCCGCTCCGCAGAAACAACACTTGGAAGCCTTAGACTTCGTAAGTTCCGTATAACACTCTCTTATTCGAAAAATTTGGAAATTTGTTGTAAGGACTATTGGACCAAACTGCTGAGGTCATCGGTTCCTAGGCCTACGCACAACTTAATCTAACTTAAACTAACTTAAGCTAAGTACAACACACATACTCATGGCCGAGGGAGGAACGAACCTCCGACGGGGGGAGCCGCAAGAACCGTGACTAGACGCCCAAGAGCCAGCCGGTGTGGCCGAGCGGTTCTAGGCGCTTCAGTCTGGAACCGCGCGACCGCTACGGTCGCAGGTTCGACTCCTGCCTCGGGCATGGATGTGTGTGATGTCCTTAGGTTAGTTCGGTTTAAGTAGTTCTAGGTTCTAGGGGACTGATGACCTCAGATGTTGAGTCCCATAGTGCTCAGAGCCATTTGAACCATAGACGCCCAAGATCGAGCGGCTACCCGGCACGACACTCTCTTATTCAGAACCATCCTAACTGATCTCTGGCAGATACAACATGCCACCATAAGTTTCACAAATCTTCACAAGTTAACAGCAGAATCTGAATCATACGTAACTTCATGCTTCCAGTTTCGCGATGAGATGTCCAGCATGAGATGACGGACCCGCCACCGTTTCGCATGCAAACTCGTCGACTAATCAGCACCGTACAACCGGCGCGCGGCAAAACGACGAGGTCCAGGCACAGCAGATCGAGACGAGGACCTGCCTTCAGAACATGTTGCCTCGTTGAACTCCGACCGTAGAGAGCCCCGAGCCACACGCCAAGCCGGAAAACCGAAGCCGGAACAGTCAGAGATACAAGACCAGACGAGTGTCGATATCAGCGACGCAAGTGGAGCATAACTAGCGGCAGTCGCCGCGGCTCACGTTTCACGAAAAGCACCCTTTCTTCGCTTCTGTATCTCCTAAAGAACCACACAGCATGCAGCGGAAGGTATAACAACAAATCTGTAAATTTTTATTCAAACTTATGAAAGATTTTCATTTATTTATGACTAAACTCTATTAAGCACACTCTATATGTTCGTAAATTTTTATTCAGAATTCTGAAAGATTTACTTGTACACTACTGGCCATTAAAATTGCTACACCACGAAGATGACGTGCTATAGACGCGAAATTTAACCGACAGGAAGGAGATGCTGTGATATGCAAATGATTAGCTTTTCAGAGTGTTCACACAAGTTTGGCGCCGGTGGCGACACATACAACGTGCTGACATGAGGAAAGTTTCCAACCGATTTCTCATGCACAAACAGCAGTTAACCGCCGTTGCCTGGTGGAACATTGTTTTGATGCCTCGTGTAAGGAGGAGAAATGCGTACCATCACGTTTCCGACTTTGATAAAGGTCGGTTTGTGGCCTATCGCGATTGCGGTTTATCGTATCGCGACGTTCCTGCTTGCGTTGGTCGAGATCCAATGAGTGTTAGCAGAATATGGAATCGGCGGGTTCAGGAGGGTAATACGGAACGCCGTGCTGGATCCCAACGGCCTCGTATCACTAGCAGTCGAGATGACAGGCATGTTATCCGCATGGCTGTAACGGATCGTGCAGCCACGTCTCGATTCCTGAGTCAACAGATGGGGACGTTTGCAAGACAACAACCATCTGCACGAACAGTTGGACGACGTTTGCAGCAGCATGGACTATCAGCTCGGAGACCATGGTTGCGGTTACTCTTGACGCTGCATCACAGACAGGAGCGCCTGCGATGGTGTACTCAACGACGAACCTGGGTGCACGAATGGAAAAAGCGTCATTTTTTCGGATGAATGCAGGTTCTGTTTACAGCATCATGACGGTCGCATCCGTGTTTGGCGACATCGCGGTGAACGCACAATGGAAGCGTGTATTCGTCATCGCCATACTGGCGTATCACCCGGTGTGATGGTATGAGGTGCTATTGGTTACATGTCTCGGTCACCTCTTTTTCGCACTGACGGCACTTTGAACAATGGACGTTACATTTCAGACGTGTTACGACCGGTGGCTCTATCCTTCATTCGATCCCTGCGAAACCCTACATTTCAGCAGGATAATGCACGACCGCATGTTGCACGTGCTGTACGGGCCTTTCTGGATGCAGAAAATGTTCGACTGCTGCCCTGGCCAGTACATTCTCCAGATTTCTCACCAATTGAAAACGTCCGATCAATGGTGGCCGAGCAACTGGCTCGTCACAATACGCCAGTCACTACTCTTGATGATCTGTGGTATCGTGTTGAAGCTGCATCGGCAGCTGTACCTGTACGCGCCATCCAAGCTCTGTTTGACTCAATGCCCAGGCGTTGTTACGGCCAAAAGTGGTTGTTCTGGGTACTGATTTCTCAGGATCTATGCACCCAAATTGCGTGAAAATGTACTCACATGTCAGTTCTAGTATAATATATTTGTCCAATGAATACCCGTTTATCATCTGCTTTTCTTTTTGGTGTAGCAATTTTAATGGCCAGTAGTGTATTTATGGCTAAGCTCTTTTATGCATGCTCTATGCGTTTGCCTGGAATTGTCTGTTCTTCGTTTTCTGTTGTGTGTGTTTTGTTTGTTTTCATGTTTCTTGAAATTTTTCGATTGTTTTAGTTGCCAGTTGAAGCCTAAGAAAGATTGTAGAACTGCATCGTCTCTTCATGCAGGCTGCACGTGAAGACTATGAGTAACAGAGTCTTTATGCTCATTGGAAATTGGGATGCGTGAATGCACCTTTTATAAACTCCTTTAGCATCTGGGGAGCACATGATTGTAATTCTTACTTATTTGTGTTAAGCCTGACGGCAAAAGACTTGTGTAATTTTATTTTTTTTTTTGTTTAAGAGCGGCACTGACTTCCAGTCAAATAATTTTTATTTTTTGGGGGGATGGGAGTCCGTTTTCACTGTTTCCACTCCCAGCACCTCGCTCTTTGCGGTCCAAGTACACATCATAAGGAAGCCGTTGGATGGCGCTGCAATCTTATTTGGTCTTTTCTTTTTCAGGGTTTCATCTGTCTTCCGACCGGTTTGATCCAGCCCACCAAGATTTCCTCTCTTGTGTCAACTTTTTCATCTCGAAGTTCTCAGTTATTTGCTGTATTCTAGTCTCTGTCTTCCCCCACAGTTTTTGCCCTCTATGGTTCTTTCTAGTACTATGGAGATCATTCGCTGATGCCTTAAGGCATGTTCTGTCATACTGTCCCCACACCACATCTCAGATGCTTCGATTCTCTTTTGTTCCGGTTTCACGTGGTCCACGTTTCACTACCATAGAATGCTGTGCTCCAAACTTACATTCTCAGAAATTTCTTCCTCAAGTTTAGGTCTATGTTTGGTAGTAGTGGACTTGTACTGGCCGGGATTGCCATTTGTGCCACTGCCAGTCTGCTTTTTATGACCTCCTTGCACGGATTATTTTGCTTCCTAGGCAGCAGAATTTTCTAACTTCGTCTAATCCGTGATCCCCATTCTGATGTTAGGTTTCTCTCTGATCTCATTTCTGCTGCACCTCATTACTTTCTTCTTTCTTCGATTTACTCTCAAACCATACTCAGTACTTTCTGAACTGTTCATTACATTTAACAGCTTCTGTAATTCGTCTTCACTTTCACTGTGGTTAGGAATGTCATCAGACAATCTTATCATTGATATCCTTTCACCTTGAACTTTAATCCCACTCCTGAACCTTTCTTTTATACGCGTCACTGCTTCTTCGATGCACAGATTGAACAGTAGGGACGAAGACTACATCCCTGTCTTACACCCTTTTTAATCCGACCACTTCGTTCTTGGTTATCCACTCTTGTTTCCTGTACATTTTGTATATTATCTGTCTTTCTCCATAGCTTACTCCTATTTTTTCTCAGAATTTCGAACATCTTGCTCCATTTTAAATTGTCGAGCGCTTTTTCCACGTTGAGAAATTCTATGAACGTGTCTTGATTTATCTTCAATCTTGCTTTCTTTATCAACAGCAACGACATAACTGCGCCTCTGGTGGCTTTGCCAAGGCAAAAGCCAAACTGATTGTCATCTAACATATCCTGAATTTTCTTTTCCATTCTTCTCTGTATTATTCTTGTCAGCAACTTGGATGCATGAGCTGTTAAGCTGATTGTGCGACAGCTCTCGCACTTATCGGCCTTTTCAATCTTTGAGTTCTATGGATTTTTTTTCCAAAGGCTGATGGTATACCGCCAGTCTCATACATTTTACACACCAATGTAAGTAGTCGTTTTCTTGCCACTACCTCCAATGATTTTAGAGATTAGGATAGAATGTTATTTTTCCCTCCTGCCTTTATTGATCTTAAGTCGTTCAGAGGTCTTTTAAATTCCTATTCTAATACTGGATGCCCTATATTTTCCGTGTCGAAATCTGTTTTTTTCTGTCATTTCGTAAGACACGTCCTCCCACTCACAGAGGTCTTTTATGTACTCTTTCCACCTATAATGTTCCCGCCTTTGCTTTTGATTTAGTGCATAACTACAAATATCATACTTCGATAAATGTCATAGCCCTTGACCATCCTTGTTCGAAACTATTGGATAACCAGTTCGCCACCCTTGTCTGAGCTGACTTGTATCCATTTTGCTATGTTCTTCCATAGCAGTACATGTGGTAAATGAAGCCACAATAAGTTAGCACTCCAAGTTGTATTCATTCACACATGGTTTAACTATATTGGCTCTATCATACACGCTTTTCTAATAGGTGCAGGTGAGACGAGACGTTTCCATCACAATCAGTTTATATGTCGTAATCTGATGTAGCACTGTTTTGGTAACATCATACTCAACTTTCCGAGTCAGCTATATTTTGTTCTCTAGAGGTTCTGTGGTTTTGATGATTTCTCGCTAATTTATGAAAACCAGTCTATAAAAATTACATGTAATTTCACTTTTAACATATGTTAATTAGGTTCATAGCATTTTTTCATCCTTAGTAAATATTTTTCGAAATATTTTCGGCAAGTGCTTCTAGCAGCTGGCTATACCCATCTTTCCTTGTCTACACTATGTTCTCATTCGTCAGAGGTGTACATTCTCACAGCTAGTGCGTACTTGGCGGTGGAATGCAAATCATTTTTGACAGTTAAAGCAATGTGAAGGATCTGCAAGAACTAACAAAAATAGTTGTCTACTAATTTTCTGAAATATTTTTGCAATGAATGTTAAACTGTTGAGTCTTGGCCTTGGACCGATGGTTTTAAGAGCCTTCTTGGCGAAAGTCAGGCGTTGGTCAACTTGTCCTAAGGCGTTGGTCAACTTGTCCTTACTCATTCAGCGATTTTTTACTTATGGTATAACATTTTCAATGTTATTGTTGTTGCTGTGGTCTTCAGGCCAAAGATTGATTTGATGCAGCTCGTCACACTAATCTGTGTCTTATAATTCACTAACCGTGTTGTGAAATGTTTCAACGTTTGTGTAGCCACTGTTTATGTACAAGGCGTGACCCTCGTGTCACTGAAGTCTTCTCCACGACGGCTCGTGTGCGCTCTCTCTTTGCTGGCAGTCGTGCCAGGTAATGCCCTCGTTGCCGTGACCCGATCACTGGTGGGTTCTGTAACTTCCCCTTTTAATATTGATTGTGCGAGGAAAGTCACAAAAAGGAAGTGTCTTGCTGCACTGTATTTACACAGAGTGCGTGTTAGTTGTACCGGCTTACTCAGATGAATATTTGGTCCCCGACGTGTACGAGACGAGATACACGTAAATGCATACAAACTGAGATTATTGCCCTAATCATGGTTACAGTCTATATACATCTAGAGTTTATCTATGAAAGTTTACAATTCGCGTGAGCTAAATAGTCTGAATCAGTACGATAACTTTCTAGAGCGCCAAAGAATAGCTATGAATGATGCGCTCTGTTGATAATCTATGTTGTCGCACAGATAAATGTTTCATGAGCACTAATATTAAATGGGTTGACAGAAATGTCAAACATTGGAAATTCACTTTATGCTGGTTTATTCTAGTCTATGCATATCCTATCATTGTCTTAAAGAAGTAACCTTTCTTTCAGATGAGTGGAATTAGTTACGTAAATTCATCCAAAGAATTTACAGCAAGATCCAGATTACGCTATTTACTTTAACACAGTTTAGGTATACCCCTCACCGTTTACACTATTTATCATTTCCTATCAGTTGAACTATTAATTGTCTATCGCTTTGGGTCTAAGTTCAGTCTTTCGTTGACAATAATCAAATTAAGACAATATATACTTTTATTTTCCTAGCTGGAATTACTTCAAAGATATTTTCAAAGTTTCTGATTTACCTCTTTCAGTTTTTAATCATTTCTAGCAGATCGCAACTCTTCAAAGTGTAACAAACCATCTCGTATCACCTACCAGTATTACGTACGAGCGCACAGTTTCAATTACGACACGACAAGGCAAGCGCCAGAAGCACATTAACAATGTACAAGTTTAGCTTCTGTATTTCGCAGTGTTCTCAAGAGTACTCACAAGGAATATTCTTTGAGGTCACTTGTTATACTCCGTGACCTACAAGTCTACTACCTTGCGATCTACTGTTATTTTATCTTGAAACTAATGGATTCTATTTCTTTTTTTATTCTTTTTCAAAACATTAAGTTTTTATTTCTTCTCCATGGATTTTAATACCTACTCCGAACTTTTCTTTTGTTTCCTTTACTGCTTGCTCAATATACAGATTCAATAGCATCGGGGAGAGGCTACGACCCTGTCTCACTCCCTTCCCAACCACTGCTAGAAACGTAGGTTTGCCTTTCCGTAATCTTTCTTCTAAGATAAGTCGTATGGTCAGTATTGCCTCACGTGTTCCAACATTTCTACGGAATCCAAACTGATCTTCCCCGAGGTCGGCTTCTATCAGTTTTTCCATTCGTCTCTAAAGAATTCGCGTTAGTATTTTGCAGCTGTGACTTATTAAACTGATAGTTCGGTAATTTTCACATCTGTCAACGCCTGCTGTCTTTGGGATGTGGTTGGTAGGAGATGTTCTGAGGCATCAAGGGATCACCAATTTAGTACTAGAGGGCAGCGTGGAGGGTAAAAATCGTATAGGGAGACCAAGAGATGAATACACTAAGCAGATTCAGAAGGATGTAGGCTGCAGTAGGTACTGGGAGATGAAGAAGCTTGCACAGGATAGAGTAGCATGGAGAGCTGCATCAAACCAGTCTCAGGACTGATGACCACAACAACAACAAGTTACTTTGCTACCAAGATTCTTTTCTATTTCATTTTATATTACTTTCTTTTCAGTCTACTTGCTACTAGTCATGCAGTGTTAGTACAGAGAGCCGGCCGTAGTGGCCGTGCGGTTCTAGGCGCTACAGTCTGGAACCGAGCGACCGCTACGGTCGCAGGTTCGAATCCTGCCTCGGGCATGGATGTGTGTGATGTCCTTATGTTAGTTAGGTTTAATGACTTCTAAGTTCTAGGCGACTGATGAACTCAGGAGTCGCATAGTGCTCAGAGCCATTTGAACCATTTAGTACAGAGAGACTCTGTTTTCCTTTTTGTGAAATTTGGATCTTGGGCTTGGGACTTGTATTGGGCTAGATTTATATTTTCTCTTTTTTGCGTTCAAAGGGTAGCAGCGTTACAGTTCACGCGCAACGGTGGCATTAATCAGCTCTTCTGCGTGCCCCCTTTGCCAGCAGAGAACCTTGCCCAGCCCCCGCGACGGTGATCTCGCTGTCATCAGACGGCCATGGAGTGATTAGCTATCTCCTCTAATGAGGACTCGTATTGGTGGTCGAACTAAGGCTCGTTGTATCTCGGAGCGTAGTTAATGACAGGGCGCTGTGCAAGGATGGCACTAAAGAGCTCTTCTGCGCGCCCCCCTCGCCAACAGAGAACCTTGTCCACTGTCCGCGACGTTATGCGTGATCTACCGACTCGCAAAGGTCCCAGTAATGCATCGTGCACCCTCTCGGAGCACCGAGTCTGTTGCAGACACACTGTTCACAGCGCAGTCTCCTCCGTTGATGTCTCTGGAGGCCAGCTCATGCCGAAGCTTCGCCCGCGACCCTTTCGATAAGCGTCAGGCGCACGAACCTAGCGGTGTTATCGGCGCTTCAGTAAGCCATGCTCAGCCGACGCTGGGTGTGACGTCACCGCCGTCTGCTGCGAGGCCTACGAGAAAGACAGGACGCGGCGCGTACGTCACGAAGGTAGTCCTGCACTCGCTCGCTCGCACAAATCAGCAGACAAACTACGTTTCTACACCTGTTAACTCGTAACTAGGCGTGCCCGTACAAACTAAAAGTGAATCTTCTACTGCAATCTGCTATTGTGGAATCTTACTGTTATTAATCCTATAATGATAACTCCATGGGGCTACTTATAATTTGTTATGGCTGTACTGGCGTACAATAAAATAAAATCATACTAAAATGATTATCAGTTGCATAAGGCACCACATCCAGTATGTAATGAGTACTGTTAAGCAGAAGAGACTATATGCTATAAACAAACCGTTATACCATTTATATCGTGTATTCATCTTAAATAAAATTTTTCTGTAGTACTGTTAATCAGTAAGACTTCATAATAGCAGATTCCAGTGGAAGATGCAATTCTCGTTAGTACTTACACGCCCAGCTGCGAGTTAACAGGTTTAGAAACGCATTTTGTCTGCTGAGCTGAGCGAGCGAGCGAGTTCCGGACTGCCTTAGTGACGTACGCGCCGCGGCCTGTCTTTTACGTTGGCCTCGCGTCTGCTGTTAATGTCTGGCCCAGGATAGCGTAAGTGCGTCCAGGTAGTGAAGTCCGCTGATCTGCCGCAGAGGAAGGGTCGGCGGCGCGCCTCTTTTGTTCAGGGCGGCCACTGCACTAATCCGCTCATGAGGACTCGCTGATGGACGCGGGACTCCCCGTTCGCAGGAAGCGGTAAATACCGCATTCTAATGACGTGAAGGCAGCTCCGTTAGAATTGGCCCTCTATCTGCAGCCTCGAAGTGAGATATCAGATGTGGACTTACGGAAATATGCCACCATATAGATCGTAGAGGACGTAGACGAAGATGAAATGGGAGATATGATACTGCGTGAAGAGTTTGACAGAGCACTGAAAGACCTAAGTCGAAACAAGGCCCCGGGAGTAGACAACATTCCATTAGAACTGCTGACAGCCTTGGGAGAGCCAGTCGTGACAAAACTCTACCATCTGGTGAGCAAAATGTATGAGACAGGCGAAATTCCCTCAGATTTCAAGAAGAATATAATAATTCTAATCCCAAAGAAAGCAGGTGTTGACAGATGTGAAAATTACCGAACTGTCAGTTTAATAAGTCACAGCTGCAAAATACTAACGCGAATTCTTTACAGACGAATGGAAAAATTGGTAGAAGCCGACCTCGGGGAGATCAGTTTGGATTCCGTAGAAATGTTGGAAGACGTGAGGCAATACTGACCCTACGACTTATCTTAGAAAATAGATTAAGGAAAGGCAAACCTACGTTTCTAGCATTAGTAGACTAAGAGAAAGCTTTTGACAATGTTGACTGGAATACTCTCTTTCAAATTTTGAAGGTGGCAGGGGTAAAATACAGGGAGCGAAAGGCTATTTACAATTTGTACAGAAACCAGATGGCAGTTATAAGAGTCGAGGGACATGAAAGGGAAGCAGTGGTTGGGAGGGGAGTGAGACAGGGTTGTAGCCTCTCCCCGATGCTATTCAATCTGTATATTGAACAAATAGTAAAGGAAACGAAACAAAAGTTCGGAATAGGTATTAAAATCCACGCAGAAGAAATAAAAACTTTGAGGTTTGCCGATCACATTGTAATTCTGTCAGAGACAGCAAAGGACTAGGAACAGCAGTTGAACGGAATGGACAGTGTCTTGAAAGGAGGACATAAGATGAACACCAACAAAAGCAAAACGGGGATAATGGAATGTAGTCGAATTAAGTCGGCTGATGCTGCGGGAATTAGATTAGGAAATGAGACACTTAAAGTAGTAAAGGAGTTTCGCTATTTGGGGAGCAAAATAACTGATGATGGTCGAAGTAGAGAGGATATAAAATGTAGACTGGCAACGGCAAGGAAAGCGTTTCTGAAGAAGAGAAATTTGTTAAAATCGAGTATTGATTTAAGTGTCCAGAAGTCGTTTCTGGAAGTATTTGTATGGAGAGTGTAGCCATGTATGGAAGTGAAACATGGACGATAAATAGTTTAGACAAGAAGAGAATAGAAGCTTTTGAAATGTGGTGCTACAGAAGAATGCTGAAAATTAGATGGGTAGATCACATAACTAATGAGGAGGTACTGAATAGAAATGGGGAGAAGAGGAGTTTGTGCCACAACTTGACTAGAAGAAGGAATCGGTTGGTAGGACATGTTCTGAGGCATCGAGGGATCACCAATTTAGTACTGGAGGGCAGCATGGAGGGTAAAAATCGTAGAGGGAGACCAAGAGATGAATACACTAAGCAGATTCAGAAGGATGTAGGCTGCAGCAGGTACTGGGAGATGAAGAGGCTTGCACAGGATAGAGTAACATGGAGAGCTGCATCAAACCAGTCTCAGGACTGAAGGATCACAACAACAAAATAGATCGTACAAAGTAGATTGAAATCCGTACTTCTTACGGCAAAAAAGGGAGAAAACAAAAACGTGATTAATCCTATGAACTAATGAAAGAATATAATGAATTGCCCCAGAAACTTTACAATTGGGGCCGGCCAGAGTGGCCGAGTGGTTCTAGGTGCTACAGTCTGGAACCGCGCGACCGCTACGGTCGCAGGTTCGAATCCTGCCTTGTGCTAGGATGTGTGTGATGTCCTTAGGTTAGTTAGGTTTAAGTAGTTCTAAGTTCTAGGGGACTGATGACCTCAGCAAAGTCCCATAGTGCTCAGAGCCATTTTTTTACAATTGGGCGTTAAAATGGATCTAGTCTAAGCACCGTGATGGGATGTAAGAATATAATGCTCCCAGTAGCTTTACAAATAGGGAAAAATCTTAATCAAGCCTATTTACGGTGATGTGGTATAAAATTAGTTTCGTCACGGTTTTATAAAAGAAACATCATAAAAGAAACACTCACGAAGACCAAACCCAAATTAAAATTTATGGGAGAATTGAGCACAGAAATTGAAATAGACACAGGAGTACGACAAGGGGATGTACTGTCCCCAGTGCTCTTCAATTGTGCTCTTGAAAAAGTTGTTGGAGAATGAAGAAAAGCAGGTGCACCAGCACACAGACTGGGATCAAGACGTAAGGGCATAGAATTAGACTGTTTAGCATTTGCTGATGACGTGGCACTGATCGCACAGGACACTGCCGATGCACAGAAACAGCTAGAATTGTTACAAGAGCAGGCAGCAAAAATAGAATTACAAATTTCATTTGAAAAAAAATTTATGACTGACATCAAAGATCCACCTTCTGATCTCAAAATTGGTAATAACAACATCTCTCGAGTAAAAGAATTTAAATATTTAGGCGAATGGATTGCAGAAAATTGTAATGAAAAGAAATCTGTCAGATCAAGAGTCCAGAAAATGGAGACGGCGTTTCAGTTAACAAAAAACATTTACAAAAAAAAGAGTCTCTTGTGGAACTGCAAAATACAGCACTACACAACAGTAATTAAACCCGAAGCTCTCTACGCATCTGAGACACTAAACCTTCAACACAGAACACTAAAAGGCGAATTAGAATTGAAAGAACGTAAAGTAATGAGGAAAATCCTAGGACCAAGAACTAAAATGGTGTGCATTATCCAAAACCCAATGCAGAAATATATAAAAATATCTCCAAAATAACAGACACAATGCGCATGAGAAGAATCCAATTCATGGGGTATTTAGAAAGAACGGAGTGAAACAGGTTAACGCACAAAATCCATACATTTTTAAAGAACAAAACTACAAGACCGAACTGGTACAAACAGACGGAAAAAGATCTGAGAGAATTAGGGTCTCCAAATCTACATGACAGAAATGAAATCAGAAAAATCACAAACACACGGGGTTTTGAGGAAGAAGAGAGAAAAACTAACCGACATACGTGGTCTATGCAACGGAAGAAGAAGAAGAAGAAGAAGAAGAAAAGAAAAGTTAAAATCTAATTTGTTTATTATTACTTGCATTCATGGCATCACACAATCAACATTCACCCAGACTAAACACTGCTATCTATACATTGAACACAACACATTCTGGCTAGTACCAACTACTGCATTACGTACTCAGGCGCATAACACACTTACAGTACGACACAGAACACATGTTACCTAATTCCAAGTACTTCATGAGGTATACAGGTACATAACACACCCATAGTACCACATAGAACACCTACTAGAATACTCTCTGGCCAGAACTATAAACCACCTATTACTTTTTTCTTTAACCATGGATCCCTCCCCCCACCCCCCCTTATTCCGTATGATGGCCCTATGCTTCTTGGTGGTCATCGAGATGCTCGTAGATTCACGTCAAGATGGTGAATGAACGACACAAATATGGTAGAACTCTCTAAAACATTTATTTTAAGAGGAATAACATCTTGTCATCAAGTACACATATTTTCAGCGTCTGCCTGTGGATACATGACTTGTATATTAATTGTTGCTGCACTAAAAATGTAAATGTCGTGTGACTAGGGCCTCCCATCGGGTAAACTTTTCGCAGGGTGCAGGTCTTTCGATTGGACGCCACTTTGTCCACTTGGGGGACGAAGTGATGATGATAAGGACAACACAACACCCAGCCCTGAGCGGAGAAAATCTCCGACCCAGCCGGGAATCGAACCCGGGCCCTTAGGATTGACATTCTGTCGCGCTGATCATTCAGTTACCGGGGGCGGACATTACTGCACTATGTCACAAGGAATTATACATATGTTTTAATTACTATGTACAAGAATATAAGGATAACAGAATTTGGTGGTTAAGTCTATTGTCACACCAACATCCGGCAATTCCCACATCTGCAGCTTCCGCTCATTCGAGGAATGGCCTTACATTCGAGATGTGGTGGAGACCTTTCGATCGTTTTGACCGAAATGTCTCCACTACCAGTGCGCAGGGATGTGGAATGCGCCGCACCCGGTATGGTCCAGTGAAAACACTGAGAAACGTTTTGCAGAGGGCAGAACGTTTATTTGAGAGCTTGTGGTTTCTGACGAGGACCTTTGGTCCAATCGTAAACACAATCGTTCTAACACCTTCCTTATATGCCTTTTTTCTAGCCCCAGCAGCCTGTTTAATGTTCTTTAGAGCTAAGTCTACAATTGTTTGACGCCCGAGTCTCCGTTCGTTTGGCCAGGAAACTGCCTCTTTGATCTTGCTCGGCGTTTCCTTGTGTTTGACTACCAAGATAGGGGGTAACCTGGTCGATGAATGCAGCAGTTCGTTTACTATGTCCTGAAACGATTTCAGATGCTTGTACCACGTTCTGTGGTTACTATGGCAGTAGATCTTGCATAACTTTACGAGTTCTCATATCACGCGTTCCGCGCGGCTACAGCTCGCTTGGTAGACTGAAATGAATATAAGCTTTACTCTCCGACACCTCAGCATTTGCAACCATTCTTTAGAACGAAAATGCGGACCACTTTCGAAAATCATCCTCTTCATAGGTCCCACTTCTCGCAAGAAGTTGTTTGCGAAAGCCTCTGCCACAGTCTTGCCAGTTGCTCTCCTCAGTGGCGTGAGAGAAACAAACTTGGACGTCAGTACCACAGCGACCAGTACGTAGACAAAGCCTAATCTAGTACGGGTTACTGGTCTGAACAAGTCGACTGCGGCAATGCCACATCTTGAGGAAGAAGAGAGAAAAACTAACCGACATACGTGGTCTGTGCAACGGAAGAAGAAGAAGAAGAAGAAAAGAAAAGTAAAAGTTAAAATCTAATTTGTTTATTATTACTTGCATTCATGGCATCACACAATCAACATTCACCCAGACTAAACACTGCTATCTACACATTTAACACAACACATTCTGGCTAGTACCAACTACTGCATTACGTACTCAGGCGCATAACACACTTACAATACGACACAGAACACATGTTACCTAATTCCAAGTACTTCATGAGGTATACGGGTACATAACACACCCATAGTACCACATAGAACACCTACTAGAATACTCTCTGGCCAGAACTATAAACCACCTGTTACTTCTTTCTTTAACCATGGATCCTCCCCCTTATTCCGTATGATGGCCCTATGCTTCTTGGTGGCCATCGAGATGCTCGTAGATTCACGTCAATATGGTGAATGAACGACACAAATATGGTAGAACTCTCTAAAACATTTATTTTAAGAGGAATAACATCTTGTCATCAAGTACACATATTTTCAGCGTCTGCCTGTGGATACATGACTTGTACATTAATTGTTGCTGCACTAAAAATGTAAATGTCGTGTGACTAGGGCCTCCCATCGGGTAAACTTTTCGCAGGGTGCAGGTCTTTCGATTGGACGCCACTTTGTCCACTTGGGGGACGAAGTGATGATGATAAGGACAACACAACACCCAGCTCTGAGCGGAGAAAATCTCCGACCCAGCCGGGAATCGAACCCGGTCCCTTAGGATTGACATTCTGTCGCGCTGATCATTCAGTTACCGGGGGCGGACATTACTGCACTATGTCACAAGGAATTACATATGTTTTAATTACTATGTACAAGAATATAAGGATAACTGAATTTGGTGGTTAAGTCTATTGTCACACCAACATCCGGCAATTCCCTCATCTGCAGCTTCCGCTCATTCGAGGAATGGCCTTACATTCGAGATGTGGTGGAGACCTTTCGATCGTTTTGACCGAAATGTCTCCACTACCAGTGCGCAGGGATGTGGGATGCGCCGCACCCGGTATGGTCCAGTGAAAACACTGAGAAACGTTTTGCAGAGGGCAGAACGTTTATTTGAGAGCTTGTGGTTTCTGACGAGGACCTTTGGTCCAATCGTAAACACAATCGTTCTAACACCTTTCTTATATGCCTTTTTTCTAGCCTCAGCAGCCTGTTTAATGTTCTTTAGAGCTAAGTCTACAATTATTTGACGCCCGAGTCTCCGTTCGTTTGGCCAGGAAACTGCCTCTTTGATCTTGCTCGGTGTTTCCTTGTGTTTGAGTACCAAGATAGGGGGTAACCTGGTCGACGAATGCAGCAGTTCGTTTACTATGTCCTGAAACGATTTCAGATGCTTGTACCACGTTCTGTGGTTACTATGGCAGTAGATCTTGCATAACTTTACGAGTTGCATAACAGCTCGCTTGGTAGACTGAAATGAATATAAGCTTTACTCTCCGACACCTCAGCACTTGCAACCATTCTTTAGAACGAAAATGCGGACCACTTTCGAAAATCATCCTCTTCATAGGTCCCACTTCTCGCAAGAAGTTGTTTGCGAAAGCCTCTGCCACAGTCTTGCCAGCTGCTCTCCTCAGTGGCGTGAGGGAAACAAACTTGGACGTCAGTACCACAGCGACCAGTACGTAGACAAAGCCTAATCTAGTACGGGTTACTGGTCTGAACAAGTCGACTGCGGCAATGCCACATAATTTCGTGGGGAGTATTGGGTGGAGAGGTGCAGCGTACGTCACTGCCACTGGTTTAGCTCGCTGCCATGGCCCTCATACTCTAATGACGCCACGTATTCGCCTGAGCATGTCATTAAAGTAATCGGTCTCACGCAGTTTCTAGAAGCATTTTCTCTCGCCGAAATGCCCGTAACTCGACCGTATGTACCACACTAATCTGTCCACGAGTACGTTGGGATTTGCTAGCAGCCAGTGCATATCGTCTGGACCATGTCTTTTACTGAACGCCGTATTTTATTAAATAGAAATGACGAATCGCTGCGTTATCGCGATCGCCCCAATTTTCATTGATACCCCTCAACACCTCATCTCTGTCCTGCTCGCGTGCGATGTCCCTTAGAGGGGTTGTTATGCAATTTTCTCCTGCCACCCCTTTCAGATATAGGATGCTGAAGCTGTTCGCTCCAGGATCACCATCTTCTGCAGACCCTAATCCTACAGGTGCACGTGACAGAGCGTCTACAATGATGTTTTTGTCCCCGGGAATGTACTCCACCGGAAACAGGAGTTCTTGAAGGTACAACGCCCACCTTGTTAGTCTCTTTTGCGACAGTTTAGCGGTCGTCAGAAATTGCAGAGCTCGTTGGTCGGTAAACACCCTTGTCGATCGACAAAAAAGGTAGTACCGGAATTTGGTAAACGCCCACATGATCGCGAGCGCCTACGATTCTGTAACCGAAAAATTTCTTTCACAACGAGTGAGCAACCGACTTGCAAAAGAAATTGTTTTCCAAGAGGATGGGTCGTTGATATTCTCTGCTTGGAATAAAAAAACGCCCAAGCCAGACAATGAGCTGTCAGTCATGACACAGAAATCCTGCGATAGGTCGGGGTGCACAAGAATAGGTGCAATGCCTCTCCTAGTTTCTTAAATTCGTCTTGCGCATGCTGGTCCCAGATCCAAAGGGTATTGTTCCGAGTCAGGCCACGAAGACGTGTTGTGGAAGTCAAGTTTAGGTTCACAAAACGCTTGTAGAAATTCAGAGTCCTAAAAAACCTCTTAATTGTTTTTTGCTAGTTGGAGTTGCGCATTCCGCAATCGCACTAAATTAGTCAGGGTTGGGTCGTATCCCGTCCTCTGATACGATGTGTCCTAAGAATTTTATCTCTTTCCTGCAGAATTGTGACTTGTCTAAGTTTACAGTCACTCCCGCCTTTTCAAAGGCTTCCAATAAACGGTCCACCACTTCACTGTGGTCGGCCCATGATTTTTCTGCCACCAAAATGTCGTCAACATATAGAGTAATGTGCGATCGCAGATCCTCCGGAATGATGCTGTTAAGGCCTCTAATAAAGGCGGGTGACGAGATACTCAGCCCAAACGGAAGGCATTTGAACTGATAACAGTTCCCCTAACACAGAAACGCAGTGTACGATCTGCATGAGGGGTGAAGAATAATTTGCCAAAAGCTTTCGCGTAAATCAGTGGATGACAAGACTTCTACACCGTGGAACCGTTGTAAAATCTCGTCCTAGCTCTGCGGTCTGTCCGTTTCAGGTATAATAATGTTTTTCACCTGCCTTGAGTCTAATACTAAGCGTGTAGATCCATCACGGCTTGGAACTACAAGTAATGGTGAATTGTACGAGCTTGCCGTTCGTTCAATCCCGCCCTGATCCAGCATCTCATTAATCTCCTTCTCCACTTGCGCCTTTGAAACGTCCCCTTTAAAAAATTATGAAAAAGTCATTATATATATATATATAGTTTTGTGACATCCAATTAAACAAATTTCCCTTTTCTGACGGACACACGTCCAGATCGTCCGCTCATAACGCTGGCATCTCTCTCTCTCCACATACACCACTGCTGGTGGCTCACCTCCAACTGCACAACGCTACGCGCTCTTCACATTCAAACTGCCCAACACTACACAAGCGAATATTCCAACAGTGAGTCCAACCAGCCATAGACTGCACATAGCGCAGTCAGCGATTTTCATACACAGCACTAGATGGAATACATAAAAACCTTAACAGCCTAGCCGGCCGGTGTGGGCGTGCGGTTCTAGGCACTTCAGTCTGGAACCGCGTGACCGCTACAGTCTCAGGTTCGAATCCTGCCTCGGGCATGGGTGTGTGTAATGTCCTTAGGTTAGTTAGGTTTAAGTAGTTCTAAGTTCTAGGAGACTAATGACCACAGATGTTAAGTCCCATAGTGCTCAGAGCCATTTGAACCTTAACAGCCTACTTACACCTTATACGTCAGTGGAGTGGGGTATGACTTCACGAAGAATGGATTGTGCTCATGCAACCTAAATTGATATTCGCCTTGGATCGCGCCACGTGCGTCCGAAAATACCCGCACGTGACTCCGTAAAATGTGGTATAACCTCTGTCAGTCAGCTTCCAATGCTCGAACGTCGGCAGTACACCTCTCTGCAATATTTGCGAAAGCAGCATTTCTGTGATGCTCGTCTGATGGATGGTTCAACCCATTAACGAAGTTGACAAGGATCTCCAGTCTGGGTCGCAATCTGGACCGAGTACAAAATATCAAGCACCTCACCTTAGATTCGTCACGCAGGACGCATTCATTAAAAACAAGTACCGTGGAACCTTCCCCAATTTTAACCGACATGGTTCCTCCACCTAGGTCAATTAGCGCCTGGTGGGCATCCATAAAATCAGTGCCCAGAATTGCTTCGACATTAAGTAGCGGCACGATTAATAAATTCGATTCAAATTTTCTACATTGACATTTAAACATAATTAGAGTCTGCTTTCTGATTTCGATACTCTTTCCGTAGATTGCTCCCCTCACCTTCGTTCCATGCAACGGAAGACTGGGCCAATCCCCTACCTCCTCACATCTTCGAAATTCCGTTTCACTGAGAATGCTGAACGGACCCCCAGTGTCGATTGCGCACGTAAGTGACACCCCTCTAATTGGGATTGTAACCACAGGACTAACGGCTGGAACCGTCATGCAAGCAGTTCTTCCCTCGTGTCTTTACTAGCAATAATCCGTACATCGCAAATTTCCGTTATGTTTTGCCTGGTGACAACGCCCTCCGCATCCAACAAACATCGATGCAGTGTCCGCGGTTTGTCATTTGGCCGATTGTGCCGCTTGTTAAGTGATCTTATTTGAACGTCAGGTCCCAGAGCAATGTTTTGATTCGGGTGCCTGCCACGTTCGTTGCGGCATTGGTCGTGATTGCCGTAAGAGCGTCTATTATCATTTGCGGCGTTTCGTTCATCACGCCTATTGTTCCTCGCGTCACCATTCCAATCATTCCCACCATTACGTTGCCAATTGTTATGGTATGGCTGCTGTCGGTTGTCATGCTGATTGTTCCACCGCGAGCGGTTTCTCCCCGTCCTACTGCATTTCGCGACTGTTATCGCTCGGGCTGGGCCCACAGTTACCTCGTGGGGCTTGCCCACCGTTTGATGCACCCTCACTCGCGTCGTACTCCAGCTTTTGAAAGACTCTAGGTCATCCTTGTAACTAGCAGCTAGGAGTATAAGACGCGGTGGCTGCTTTGTGATACGAATGTGTGTAAGGTCCGCCGCCCGTTACGCATTGTACAGGAACTGATTTCTCTGTACCATGTCGTGGAAGAAGCACGCCGGACTCGTGAAGCCGGACTGGTTGAAGCTTGGTAACATTATGATGCCATGTTTCACTTGTTCCTGGACCGCCTCTGACCAGTAGGCCGAAATGAATGCCTCATTGAACTCGTTAACCATGTTGCAGTTCCGCGCAACCGCTCTCATTAGTAATGCCGATTCTCGTTCCAGGTAGCTGCAAATAAACTCTGTCTTATGTGCGTAAGGCCACGTGAGAGGCAATGAAAACTGGAATTGATCAGCCTATGCTTGAGGATCTACATCTAAATCTACATCTACATAACTACTCTGCAATTCACATTTAAGTGCTTGGCAGAGGGTTCGTCGAACCACAATCATACTATCTCTCTGCCATTCCACTCCCGAACAGCGTACGGGAAAAACGAACACCTAAACCTTTCTGTTCGAGCTCTGATTTCTCTTATTTTATTTTGATGATCATTCCTACCTATGTAGGTTGGGCTCAACAAAATATTTTCGCATTCGGAAGAGAAAGTTGGTGACTGAAATTTCGTAAATAGATCTCGCCGCGACGAAAAACGTCTTTGCTGTAATGACTTCCATCCCAATTCGCGTATCATATCTGCCACACTCTCTCCCCTACTACGTGATAATACAAAACGAGCTGCCCTTTTTTGCACCCTTTCGATGTCCTCCGTCAATCCCACCTGGTAAGGATCCCACTCCGCGCAGCAATATTCTAACAGAGGACGAACGAGTGTAGTGTAAGCTGTCTCTCTAGTGGACTTGCATCTTCTAAGTGTCCTGCCAATGAAACGCAACCTTTGGCTCGCCTTCCCCACAATATTATCTATGTGGTCTTTCCAACTGAAGTTGTTCGTAATTTTAACACCCAGGTACTTAGTTGAATTTACAGCCTTGAGAATTGTACTATTTATCGAGTAATCGAATTCCAACGGATTTCTTTTGGAACTCACGTGGATCACCTCACACTTTTCGTTATTTAGCGTCAACTGCCACCTGCCACACCATACAGCAATCTTCTCTAAATCGCTTTGCAACTGATACTGGTCTTCAGATGACCTTATTAGACGGTAAATTACAGCATCATCTGCGAACAACCTAAGAGAACTGCTCAGATTGTCACCCAGGTCATTTATATAGATCGGGAACAGCAGAGGTCCCAGGACGCTTCCCTGGGGAACACCTGATATCACTTCAGTTTTACTCGATGATTTGCCGTCTATTACTACGAACTGCGACCTTCCTGACAGGAAATCACGAATCCAGTCGCACAACTGAGACGATACCCCATAGGCCCGCAGCTTGATTAGAAGTCGCTTGTGAGGAACGGTGTCAAAAGCTTTCCGGAAATCTAGAAATACGGAATCAACTTGAGATCCCCTGTCGATAGCGGCAATTACTTCGTGCGAATAAAGAGCTAGCTGCGTTGCACAAGAACGATGTTTTCTGAAACCATGCTGATTACGTATCAATAGATCGTTCCCTTCGAGGTGATTCATAATGTTTGAATACAGTATATGCTCCAAAACCCTACGGCAAACCGACGTCAATGATATAGGTCAGTAGTTAGATGGATTACTCCTACTGCCCTTCTTAAACACTGGTGCGACCTGCGCAATTTTCCAATATGTAGGTACAGATCTATCGGTGAGCGAGCGGTTGTATATGATTGCTAAGTAGGGAGCTATTGTATCAGCGTAATCTGAAAGGAACCTAATCGGTATACAATCTGGACCTGAAGACTTGCCTGTATCAAGCGATTTGATTTGCTTCGCAACCCCTAAGGTATCTACTTCTAGGAAACTCATGCTAGCAGCTGTTCGTGTTTCAAATTCTGGAATATTCCATTCGTCTTCCCTGGTGAAGGAATTTCGGAAAACTGCGCTCAATAACTCCGCTTTAGCGGCACAGTCGTCGGTAACAGTACCATCGGCACTGCGCAGCGAAGGTATTGACTGCGTCTTGCCGCTTGTGTACTTTACATACGACCAGAATTTCTTCGGAATTCCATTCTTATCGTCTCTGAACACTTCAAATCGCCTGATGGTGATGAAATGCTTATGGTCGAAATCGTGCTTTTACTCTCTCGGCAAAACCCGCGAAAATTACCGTATTTCGTTTGTCCACGCACCACTTCGCTTTCGTGCCTGTGATCAAAGTCATCCCCGTGGCCTGAGTCTCTGTCCTCATTGTATCGCCTGTCTTTTTTTATACGCAGTCATTTAAGTCCTCAGTAGCGCCTCGTTGTCTCCTGTTGACTTCACACTGCCGTAGTTGAAATCTTCACACGGACCGCACTTCCTCTGTTTCGTTTACTGGTGTCGGCACGGTTTGTTCACTATCCGCAGATGCACGTAACTGACTCGCGCTCTCCGCGTGTTTTCCTGGATCGCGCTTCACCTTGGGGATTTCCTCCTCTGAATTTAGTTTGAGTTGTAGGAAACGCTCTTCGAGCGAAGAAATAGCCGCAATGTTGTTATCTATCATCGCATCAGTGGACCTATTGTCCTCCGCCTTCTAGCTTCCCAGAAACGCTAACACTACTTCGCGTCCGTATTGACACTGTTCCTTAAGAGCCTGGAAATCCCGCCCTATTCGGTTGCTGAGCTCTTCGCTCGCCTTTGTCACGCGTACCTGCGTCGCCTCTTTTGTGTGGAGACGCTGTTCAATGCATTCAAATCTCGGCCCAAGTTCAGAGGCGGTAGCATGCTTAATGCTCGTTGTTACGTCTTGTAATTTGCCTTGTGCATTAGCCAATTGCTCGGAATTCGCAGTCATCTGCGCCCTAAATTTTCAACCATGTGTGCATTGTTCGCTATCATTAGCGCCTCAGATCGCGCCATGGTTCGTGGCTGTGCTGTTGACGGATACAGCAAATATGTTGTCTGCACTCTGGGGACTCTGTGTTGCACATTGTTCCTCAGAGCTTACTGGTAGTAGCTGTTAGGCACTTCGTGAGGGTAATATTCCAGTAGCACTACTGAAGTCAGGTGCACAGAACGTACTGTATTGTTTGATTCGCTAACACTTTGAGAAGCGATAATATTGCTTAGTTTGTTCGCAATGCTTTCCGGTTCACTAGGCGAAATTTCACCGGAAAGCACGATAATTTCTGTTTCGTTGCATCTCGAGTTGCTCTTAGAGCGGCTACGCGTGCTCATAATTTATAACTGACTAATTTCACACGCCAGTCACGTACTGCAAGAATACTGCTTCGCTTTCGAAAATTCTCATACGCTCCTAGCACGAAAATTACCGTACGTTACGCGTAGACGAGGACGAGATTGCAACAGCCTAACACAAGTAATACCTTTCGCACGCAAAACAGTGACGAATTTCGTATACGTACGTAAAATACGTTCCCGGAAATTGATATTGTCACACGATCCTACTATCAGACTATTAATTAACACACCAAAAATACGAACATAGAATCAGAAATATAACGAAAGAAACAACGCCGTATAGATCACGACGCTGTTTCTGCGCTGATACTTGAAACAACGCAGAAATTGTTGAAGGAAAAAATTTTGATTAGTTAGTGCACTGATACATCAAAGGGAACCTGACTTTTTCACAGAAAACTCCTAGGAAGAGCGTACTCGGACATCAGGGTCACCACATGAAAAATATTTTCACAATTAAAGGATATCTTTACAATTAATGGGAATGTAAGGGATAAAGTATGGCCTCACTACAACTGTCGTGCAAACGGAATGCAGTAGGATGTGCCGTACATCAGAGCTGAATGAAGCATGGAGTGGAATTTTAGCAGTGAGAGCGTAAACAAAAGTTCTGGCAAAAGGACATTTATTAGGTCGGTAAATTTAATTGCACATATGAGTAAGGGTAGTGAGTAATATGATGGTAGCTGTTGCCTGCAATCTATTACGTCTCATATTAATTAAGTGTAAAACTTTACTTCGGAGTCCCCTGAAATGTCAATGATCTTTGGAAGAGGAATGATCAAGGGATGGTTTAATCTCGAGCACTAACATGCACAGGCACTTGAGAGAGTAATAGGAAGGAAAAGAACAAAAAACCTTCACCACAGCACACGTGGGTAGCAAGAGGGGCTGTGCCCATGATTTTAACATGCAGGATAAATGAATAAGATTTCTATTAAAGTGCATTGCTATACAATGAAGCATAAATAAGTATCACAATTAATTTAGATACCCTACAGTGGAGGATCACTGTGACCTTGGCACTGTAGACTATCTCATTAGATCACGACCACGTGGGCCTCACAAACAAAAGCAGAAAGAAAGTTATCAAGTGTGACGGACTGCACAACATTCAATCACAAAATCACAGAAATCATAGGCAATATACATGCCCTCGCGAAAGGGGTACTAAACAAAATGAACTGAATAAACTCAACACGGCTGCACTTGTTTGATTAACAGTTCAACTGAACAATAGGCTACACCGTTCCTGGATTTTAAGGCATTTAACACTCGTGAATTAGCAAGTAAAATTTGTCATACACGATAATAAACTGTGAACGATGAAAGGAATCATTTACTTTGACTACCTTTGAGAAACTTGCAGGGTAGAATTCTATGCCTGTCGCACTTGGTCGATCAAAGATGTGGCAGGAGACTTTGGTGACGCCACCACCAGTCAACCATAAGTTCGCTCTGAAGATGGCCCTGCCATGGGCTGAAACCGGTCTGCTCTAAATAAATAAAAACGGGATTAACACTGTTTTCTTAATACTAATTTAATTAATATTAATCGCTGTCACTCCACAACCATGTTGTCCAAACATCGGAGACAGAAATATTGATCGAGTGGGTCAAGGCAACATGTCAAAACTCTGCAGGGCATGTTGGGTTACGCCGGCCGGTGTAGCCGTGCGGTTCTAGGCACTTCAGTCTGGAACTGCGCGACCGCTACGGTTGCAGGTTCGAATCCTGCCTCGGGCATGGATGTGTGAGTTGTCCTTAGGTTAGTTAGGTTTAAGTAGTTCTAAGTTCCAGGGGTGAAAATTACCGAACTATCAGTTTAATAAGTCACAGCTGCAAAATACTAACGCGAATTCTTTACAGATGAATGGAAAAACTGGTAGAAGCCTACCTCGGCGAAGATCAGTTTGGATTCCGCAGAAATGTTGGAATGCGTGAGGCAATACTGACCCTACGACTTATCTTATAAAATAGATTAAGGAAAGGCCAACCTACTTTTCTAGCATTTGTGGACTTAGAGGAAGCTTTTGACAATGTTGACTGGAATACTCTGTTTCAAATTCTAAAGGTGGCAGGGGAAAATACAGGGAGCGAAAAGCTATTTACAATTTGTACAGAAACCAGATGGCAGTTATAAGAGTCGACGGGCATGAAAGGGAAGCAGCGGTTGGGAAGGGAGTGAGACAGGGTTGTAGCCTGTCCCCCATGTTATTCAATCTGTATATTCTGCAAGCAGTAAAGGAAACAAAAGAAAAACTCGGAGTAGGTATTAAAATCCATGGAGAAGAAATAAAAACGTTGAGGTTCGCCGATGACATTGTAATTCTGTCAGAGACAGCAATGGACTTGGAAAAGCAGTTGAACGGAATGGACAGTGTCTTGAAAGGAGGATATAAGATGAACTTCAACAAAAGCAAAACGAGGATAATGGAATGTAGTCGAATTAAGTCGGGCGATCCTGAGGGAATTAGATTAGGAAATGAAACACCTAGGGTAGTAAAGGAGTTTTGCTATTTGGGGAGCAAAATAACTGATGATGATCGATGTAGAAAGGATATAAAATGTAGACTGGCAATGGCAAGGAAATCGTTTCTGAAGAAGAGAAATTTGTTAATATTGAGTATAGATTTAAGTGTCAGGAAGTCGTTTCTGAAAGTATTTGTGTGGAGTGTAGCCATGTATGGAAGTGAAACATGGACGATAAATAGTTTAGACAAGAAGAGAATAGAAGCTTTCGAAATGTGGTGCTACAGAAGAATGCTGAAGGTTGGATGGGTAGATTACATAACTAATGAGGAGGAATTGAATAGAATTGGGGAGAAGAGGAGTTTGTGGCACAGCTTGACAAGAAGAAGGGACCGGTTGGTAGGACATGTTCTGAGGCATCAAGGGATCACAAATTTAGCATTGGAGGGCAGCGTGGAGGGTAAAAATCGTAGAGGGAGACCAAGTGATGAACACACTAAGCAGATTCAGAAAGATGTAGGCTGCAGTAAGTACTGGGAGATGAAGAAGCTTGCACAGGATAGAGTAGCATGGAGAGCTGCATCAAACCAGTTTCAGGACTGAAGACAACAACAACAAGAAGTTCCAGGGGACTGATGACCACAGATGTTAAGTCCCATAGTGCTCGGAGCCATTTGAACCATGACGGATTACAACAGTGGAATGTGGGCCAGTGTTATCCCGTTGGCAAATACCCCCTGAAATGCTTTTCATGAATGGCAGCGCAACAGGTCGAATCACCAGACTAACGTACAGATTTTCAGTCAGGTTGCTTTGGATAACCACGGTAGTGCTCCTAGTGTCATACGAAATCGCTCTCCAGACCATAGCTCCAGGTTTAGATCCAGTGTGTCCAGTGCACAGTCAGGTTGGTTGCAGGCCTTCAAATGGCCTCCTTCTAACCAACACACGGCCATCACTGGCACCAACGCAGAACCAGTTTTCACCAGAAACACAACAGATCTCGCCCTGCCCTCCAGTGGGCTCTAGCTTTACACCAATGAAGCCACCAGTGGCGGTGGTCTAGGGTCAGAGGAAAGCTCGCTACAGTGCATCTGGCTCGAAGCTATCCTTGAAGTAACCGATTTGTAGCAGTTAGTTATGTTACTGTGATGCCAGCTACTGCTCAAATTGCTGCTGCAGATGTCGGTAGTGCCGTGTGGCTGGCCGGAGCCCGGTCTTCTGGCGACCGTTCATTCTCGTGACCACCGCTGGCAGCAATCACGGACAGTGGCTACATTGCTGCAAAGTCTTTCTACAGTATCGCAGAAGGAACATCCAGCTTCTCATAAGCGTATAAGACGACCTCGTTAAATTTCAGTGTCTTTGTCACTTTAATGGCATTCTTGACTAACGTCAACTCGCCAAGTCTAGCCTCACTGTGTTTTTAAAAGCATAGTGGCGTCAATAGCGCCCCTCTATCGCTGCTGTTGGGAAATCCTCATGCAGATGCAGAAATACGCCTACCAACTTTCGTTTGTGGCGTAAAAGTCCTCCTTGGTGTCACGATTTTTTTCTGTCAGTGTATCTCATTTCATGATACGTATATTAAGGGGGGTAGGACGTCAAACGGGCTTGGAGCAGGAGAGGCACCACAGAACAATTTAATTTTCAGTGCCTATTCTTTTACAAATAAATTCATAAAACTTTGTCAGCACCACCAGGAAGGATTCAGGATTCACACTAATAGCAGTGGAAGTTCAAAAACATAACAAAATAAATTTTTTCTACATGTGAAATTTCATTATTTTTCGCTTACTATTGGCTGCATTTGTTGCTGTAGGTACATTTTTCCTCACAAGTAAGAGAGATTATTTGGTGAATTTTGCACAGCATACATACCATACTTACAGGTGTATGAAACTCTAGAGTTTTTCAAATCTATTAAAAACTATGGTAAAAATTGAGATAATTAACTACAAAATCTGATTTTTTTCTAAACATAAAGCTTAAAACATAACAGCTCATTCATTTTTTCAAAAATTAAATAGATTCTAGAGTTTCAGACACCTGTAAGTATGGTTTGTATGTTGTGCAAAATTAATCGAACAATCTCTCTTACTTATGAAGAAAGTGTACCTGTAGCAACGAATGCAGCTAATAGTAAGTGAAAAAATGATGAAATTTCACACGTAAAAAAATTTATTTTGTTTTGTTTTTGATCTTCCACTGCTATTAGTGTGAATTATGATTCCTTCCTGGTCATGCTGACAAAGTTTTATGAATTTACTTGTAAAAGTATAGACAGTGGAAATTAAAATGTCCTGTGGTGCCTCTCCTGCTCCAAGTCGGCCCGTTTGACGTCCTACCCCCCTTAAAGGAATGAAAAACACACGCAGCTCGCTGAGAGACGACTAATATCAAGACAATGGAATGCCGGACTTTGCAGGTGCCGTATAGAAGCAGCCACAGGGAGGCGACGGGGAGAACCGCGAATTGCGGACGTCTTCTCCAAAGAGAGCCGCCAGCTAGCTGTGACCTCCCCACCCCACCGGTGTGGTTAGCGCTGAAGCGCACGAGCGTGTGAGCGCCGCACTGTTAAGGCCAACGTGGGGCACTGCGGGTCTCCTCGCCGTTAAAGCAGAAGACCTCTGGGACTGCAATGAAGTGATAGTTGGAGCCACCAGCAGCAGTGCAGGCTGCCGGATGAAGAAGATATCAGTTTAAGCTTAATGACACTTGTATTACAACCATCTTTCTTTATATCTGACACGTGAGAAGCGAACTAAAGTTGATACCAATAGTTGTGTAAAGAAATGTTGTTACAATCCCCATACTGTACAATCAATATCTAGTAAAGCCTGGAGTAAAAATTTATTTCCTGTTAAGTGCTCGACAGTGTAAGGAATATAATTACAACGTTCTACTTCCAGTGGTTCGGAGATTTCTTGGATAGTGGGAAAGGTGGGAAGATATCACATTTCCAATAAGAAAGAAATAACAAGTAACAAAATGCAATTTTGTCATATGATGACATGGATGGAGACAGTGGCATTTATTTGAGGACAAATGTTGATGGTGTTGGGACAGAAACCAGCCACAAATTTACTTTCAGTTCCTTAATTCAAAGGTACGCTTTGAATAAAGGAACTGAAAGTAAATTTGTGGCGCGTTGCTGTCCCAACACAATCAAGTAACAAAATATTGATTTATTCTGAAATTAGAATTGAGCAAAACACAATATTTAGCGGAGGGCAGCCTTCACTGACGTTACACAATGACAAACGACACAGAGTACAAATACTGAAACCATAGTTAGGTACAGAGAACTGCAAGCAAGCTGGAGAGAAAGTTCTGAACCAAGAGAGCAGAGCAAGGTAACTGTGATATCGTACAGAGATCCCGTTCCACACCAAATTTGGCAATGTGAATCGATGCCATAGACTTTAGTCAGGGCTCGCCGCAGTCCATGACGACGTATGGGTTGTTGTTGTTGTGGTCTTCAGTCCTGAGACTGGTTTGATGCAGCTCTCCATGCTACTCTATCCTGTGCAAGCTTCTTCATCTCCCAGTACTTACTGCAACCTACATCCTTCAGAATCTGCTTAGTGTATTCATCTCTAGGTCCCCCTCTACGATTTTTACCCTCCACGCTGCCCTCCAATACTAAATTGGTGATCCCTTGATGCCTCAGAACATGTCCTACCAACCGGTTCCTTATTCTTGTCAAGTTGTGCCACAAACTCCTCTTCTCCCCAATTCTATTCAATACCTCCTCATTAGTTATGTGATCTACCAATCTAATCTTCAGCACTCTTCTGCAGCACCACATTTCGAAAGCTATTCTCTTCTTGTCCAAACTATTTATCGTCCATGTTTCACTTCCATACATGGCTACACTCCATACAAATTTCTCTTCTTCAGAAACACTTTCCTTGCCATTGCCAGTCTACATTTGATATCCTCTCTACTTCGACCATCATCAGTTATTTTGCTCCCCAAATAGCAAAATTCCTGTACTACTTTAAGTGTCTCATTTCCTAATCTAATTCCCTCAGGATCACCCGACTTAATTCGACTACATTCCATTATCCTAGTTTTGCTTTTGTTGATGTTCATCTTATGTCCTCCTTTCAAGACACTGTCCATTCCGTTCAACTGCTCTTCCAAGTCCTTTGCTGTCTCTGATAGAATTACAATGTCATCGGCGAACCTCAAAGTTTTTATTTCTTCTCCATGAATTTTAATACCTACTCCGAATTTTTCTTTTGTTTCCTTCACTCTTGCTCAATATACAGATTGAATAACATCGGGGATAGGCTACAACCCTGTAACACTCCCTTCCCAACCTCTGCTTCCCTTTCATGCCCCTCGACTCTTATACCTGCCATCTGCTGTCTGTACAAATTGTAAATAGCCTTTCGCTCCCTGTGTTTTACCCCTGCCACCTTCAGAATTTGAAAGAGAGTATTCCAGTCAACATTGTCAAAAGCTTTCTCTAAGTCTACAAATGCTAGAAACGTAGGTTTGCCTTTCCTTAATCTATTTTCTAAGATAAGCCGTAAGGTCAGTATTGCCTCGCGTGTTCCAATATTTCTATGGAATCCAAACTGATCTTCCCCGAGGTCGGCTTCTACCAGTTCTTCCATTCGTCTGTAAAGAATTCGCGTTAGTATTTTGCATCCGTGACTTATTAAACTAATAGTTGGGTAATTTTCGCATCTGTCAGCACCTGCTTTCTTTGGGATTGGAATTATTATATTCTTCTCGAAGTCTGAGGGTATTTCGCCTATCTCATACATCTTGCTCACCAGATGGTAGAGTTTTGTCAGGACTGGCTCTCCCATGGCCGTCAGTAGTTCTAATGGAATGTTGTCTACTCCCTGGGCCTTGTTTCGACTCTGGTCTTTCAGTGCTCTGTCAAACTCTTCACGCGTATCGTATCTCCAATTTCATCTTCATCTACATCCTCTTCCATTTCCGTAATATTGTCCTCAAGTACATCGCCCTTGTATAGACCCTCTATAAACTCCTTCCACCTTTCTGCTTTCCCTTCTTTGCTTAGAACTGGGTTTTCATCTGAGCTGTTAATATTCATACAAGTGGTTCTCTTTTCTCCAAAGGTCTCTTTAATTTTCCTGTAGGCAGTATCTATCTTACCCCTAGCGAGATACGCCTCTACATCCTTACATTTGTCCTCTAGCCATCCCTGCATAGCCGTTCTGCACTTCCTGTCGATCTCAATTTTGATACGTTTGTATTCCTTTTTGCCTGCTCCTTTTAGTGCATTTTTATATTTTCTCCTTTCACCAATTTAATTCAATATTTCTTCTGTTACTCAAGGATTTCTACTAGCCCTCGTCTTTTTACCTGCTTGATCCTATGCTGCCTTCACTACTTCCTCCCTCAGAGCTACCCATTCTTCTTCTACTGTATTTCTTTCCCCCATTTGTGACAATTGTTCCCTTATGCTCGCCCTGAAACTCTGTACAACCTCTGGTTTAGTCAGTTTATCCGGATCCCATCTCCTTAAATTCCCACCTTTTTGCAGTTACTTCAGTTTTAACCTACAGTTCATAACCAATAGATTGTGGTCAGAGTCCACATCTGCCTCTGGAAATGTCTTACAATTTAAAACCTGGTTCCTAAATCTCTGTCTTACTATTATATTATGTATGCTACCTTCTACGTATGGGAGGCGCTCCTAAACATCACGCCTCTCCTCTGAGTACAGCAGCGCCCCAACGCTGACGTCAATATAGTGCTGATCTAGAAAGGCCTCTGCCCAGTTCGTGACCTCTTCTGTAGGAGCCGACATCTTAGTATAGGACCACTGTGATAGTTAAAGTTTCTGATGGACTTTTAATTCAGATCTGCATCTACACCATACTCTGCAGGACACCTAATGGTGTGTGGCGGAGGATATTTTTTGTATCACTAAATGATCCCTCTAGCCCTGTTCCACCGGCGAATAGCGCTTGGGAACAATGATAGTCAGTAAGCTGCTCTACTGGCTTTAATTTCTAGAATTTTCTCCTCGCTGTCATTAAGCGAGAGCTATGTGGGGGGGAAGTAATATGGTATGTTGTCCAACTCTTTCCAGAAAGTGTTTTCTCAAAACTTCAGTAGCAAATCTCTCCGTGATGCACAGCGGAGTTTGTTCATCATCTCCGTTACGCTCTCGCACCGGCTAAACGATCTCGTGACGAACACACCGCCCTTCATTGGATCTTCACTATCTTGTCTATCAGTCCTGCCTGGCAGGGATTCCATGTAGATGAGCAATATTCAAGAATCGGTCGAACAAGCGCCTTATAAGCCACTTCCTTCGTGGATGAGTTACATAGATTTGCAACTTCACTCGGGCTTGTACACAACCTTTTATCATGACTCGTGTGCAAAAGGGGTTCGGTTGTGCACAGCTGCATTCGCGCCCTATGTTGAGTAAATAGCCAGCCTAAGTACAGCAGTAAATGAATTCAAGTATTTGTCTAAATCACGATCGTTCACAAATGATTTACACCGACAACAGTTTAGAATGAAAACGTTTTTATTTTACTAAATCACATCCACAAAACAAACTGATGGCCACGTGATACTATGTCGGCGGCTCTTACCGCACCGACGGACCACGATCCAAAGACCACGACCTTTGTCCCCTAGCCTCTGTCCTGTGTCCGGTCACGTGACACTATATTAGTCAAATATATTATTTCTAAAAATGGCCATCATGCATTTACAATGTTACAATATTAAAATACGTAAAACTAAATACCTTATGTTATTTTTTAGACAATCTCCAGATTATTTACATATTTAACGGCACTCCACTTTTTGGCAGTTTCACCCCTCTTCTTTTCTTTAATCACGTCTTTGCCTAAAAGGTGTGGCGTACGAAATACTCATTTTTGCTCTACATAGATCGAAAACTGAACAGTACCTTCACAATAAAGGGCAATAACTTATTATGCAGAGGTTCTCAAACATCCTTACAACTCAATTTTTATATAAAACATGTTATTTAATGTCCAAAATATTATCCCTGCTACTATGCTTTAAATTTTAGTTTTGAACTATTTTGAAGAGCTCTTATGTTTATGGAGTACTCCTATTTCAGTGATCAGATACCCAGCAAATCCAATGATTAGCAAGATAAGCACACCTTACATTATTAACCAAGTTATGCACTGAGACATAGACAATTATGTAACTAATTAATTCAATGTGAAACTGTTATATGCTGCCTCCTCTCTTTATCAAGAAGGTGACTCCATAAATATATTGACTTGTGCTTGCTACACCCCCAACTGTTCTTCCACAGTAAACATTACCACATCCAGCAAATTAGTTATACTAATACAGTATCCCTTGTAACCTCACAGATTTTTCCTGTGAATCTGAGTCTGGCATCTGCTTTTCCCACTGTTTGTTTTATGTGGTCATTCCACTTAAGGTAGCTCTAGATAGTTACTCTTAGATGCACTCCTAGAAATTTTACGGTAGATAACGTTTCCAGCGATTTGTCATCAATAGCGCAGCTGTACAGTAGCGAATTTCCTTTCCCATGTATGTGCCATATGTTACATTTGTTTACGTTCAGGGTAACTGCCAGAGCCTGCACTATTCTTCAGTTCTCTGGAGATCATTCTGCATATCGTTACTATCTTCTAGCCTTGCTACTCTGCTATAGACAACCGCATCATTTGCACACAGTCTTAAAGAGCATCCGTCGCTTTCTACTAGATCATTTATATGTGTTGTAAACAGTAACGGTCCTACCACACTTCCTTGGGCTACAACGGAAATGACCTTTACATCTGTCGATTTTCTTCCGTTGAGAGCGACGTGTTGAGTTCTGTCTGCAAGTAAGTCTTGAATCCAGTCGCAAATCTGCTCCGATACTCGATAAGCTCGTATTTTTTTCACTAAACGGCAGTGCTTTTTTTCACTAAACGGCAGTGCGGGACGGTGTCAAATGCTTTTCTGAAGTCGAGCAAAACGACATCAACCTGAGCGCCTTTGTCTACGGCGCTGTGGATCTCACGGAGGAACAGAGCGAGGTGAGTTTTGCGGAATCTATGCTGGTTTTTATAAAGGAGATTTTCATTCTCCAAAAACGTCATAATTCTTGAGCATAAAACATATTCGATAATCGTGTAACAGATTGACATCAACGATATATGTCTGTAATAGTGTGCATCTGTTCTGTGGCGCTTCCTAAGAATGGGAATGACCTGCGCTTTCTTCCAGTCGCTAGGTACTCTTCGTTGCTCAAGCGATCTACGATAAATTACTGCCAGAAAGCGAACGAGTTCTTTAGCATAATCTTTGTAGAATCATATGGGTATCTCATCTGATCCTGACGCCTTTCCACTACTAAGCGATTTTAGTTGTTTTTCTATTCCGCGATCGGTTATCTCAATATCTGCCACTTCGACGTTCGTACGACGGTTAAAAGGAGGGACCGTGTTACGATCTTCCGCAGTGAAACGATTTCGGAAGACTGAATTCAACATTACGGCCTTGTCTCTGTTATCCTCGATTTCGGTGCCAATATGGCCACTGAGTAAATGAATAGACTTTGACCCACTTACTGATTTTACATACGACCAAAAGCTTTTAGGGTTTTTGCTCAGATCTGTTGACAACGTATTTTCAAAGTCATTGAACGCTTCTCTCGTTGCTCTCCTTACGTTCTTTATCACTTCGTTTAGCTTTTGTTTGTCAGTTAGGTTTTTACTTCTCTTGAATCTGAGATGAAGTTCTTTTTATTTACGTAGCAGTTTTCTAACTGGGTTATTAAACCATGGTGAGTCTTTCCCATCTCATAACACCTTCTTGGAACATTCTTGTCTAGGGCATATTTCGCAATGCCTTTGAATTTTTTCCATTTGTTCTCCGCATTTTCGTGCTCGTCACCGAATATTTGACGGCGACTCCTCAGGTACTCTGAAATAAGTATCCTGTCACTCTTTCTTAGCAAAAATAGCTCCTTACCTTTCTTAAGATTCTTTGTAAGAACCATTGCCATAGATCCTGTCAGTCTTATATGACTGATACCGTCACCTACGTTAACTGATTCGATAAGTTCAGGGCTGTTTATTGCAAGAAGGTCTAAGACGTTACCCTCACGAGATGCTTCTCTAACTATCTGTTCAAAATAACTTTCGGACAAGACATCCAGAATAACGTCACACGAATCCTTGTCTCTGGCGCCAGTGTTGATAGCATGACACTCCCAATCTTCCTTGCAATTTGAAGTCGCCTCCTATTACAGTGGCATGATCAGAAAAATTATTAACGATATTCTGCTAGTTCTGTCTGAAGCGCGCCGGCTGGAGTGGCCGAGCGGTTCTAGGCGCTACAGTCTGGAACCGCGCGACCGTTACTGTCGCAGGTTCGAATCCTGTCTCGTTCATGGATGTGTGTGATGCCCTTAGGTTAGTTAGGTTTAAGTAGTTCTAAGTTCTAGGGGACTTATGACCTCAGCAGTTGAGTCCCATAGTGCTCAGAGCCATTTGAACCATTGTCTGAAGCGCTGTACCATTAGAGCGGTCAATGAAAGCATCCGGTTACCATTTTTGACCGATCTTTTATACGTAACTCCTCGCAGATTAATTCACAGTCTGGGTCCGTTACAACCTCACTAGATTTTATCAAATTCTTTACTGCTATAAACACGCCGCCATCGTTGGCAATTAACCTATCCTTACGATAAATATTCCAATCAGAATTTAGGATTTCGTTGGCATTTACGTCCGGTTTCAACCAGCATTCTGTGCGTTATAACCTTCAGTAAGCGATACTAATTCTGGGACATTTCCGTGGATGCTCCTGCAGTTTACTGAAATCATATTAACCTTTTCTATCTGCGATCTGCGACGACGGACATTATCCGGGGACAAGTGGCTAATTTTCGTCTTTCACCCCAAGGGAGGGTTTACCTATCCTAAAAAAGCTCAATGTGCACGCCACACGTACTCCTATACTTTAACAGTCGCTTTTGCGTGTAGTGCACGCCTGACCTATTAAGAAGAACCCTGCAATTCTGTACCCGATGGCGAAGGTCGAGAAATTCGCGTCCGATACCGCCGCAGAGTCGTGTGACCCTCTGGTTTAGACCTTTCACTCAGCTCCAAACCAGGGGACTGCGATCAACCCTGGGAACGATGCTACAAATACACAGCTTAGCCTGCACCCTGCGTGCGATGCTAGTTGCCTTCACCAAATCAGCTCTCCGCCGAAAAGAGCCGAGGATGCCCTCAGAACCCAAGGAGCAGACGTCATTCGTGCCGACTTGTACGATTGTATGCAGCCGGTTGCACCCAGTGCGCTCAATAGCCGCTGGCAGGGCCTCTTTCACATCACGGACACATACCGAGTGCGCATTGGCATTCTTTCCCGCCTTGCCTGAGGGGCTCCATCACTCGCCTATCACTGAAGCTCCCAATGACAAGCATATTCACCCTCTGCACTTGTCCGGACTGGGCAGAGAAATGTGAAACATTGTACTGCACGAGAACAATCTGAATCTGTGCATCGAGTGATGCTTTAATAGTCAGTAACAGTTGTAACTTATCAAGCAATCCTGTGGTAAAGAAGCGTGTCAAAGTGAAATTAATCTTTTTTTTCTTTTATGTAATAAAGCGAATTGATATTTCAAGTGTTCTAGTTTGATGTGCCACGTTATCGAAAGCAGTTCCGCCTAGTCACAAGAGTAACAGAGGGGGACATTCCAGTGGCTCTTATCACATGTCAGGCGCCGTTGGTTTGCGGTCGTAGAACGAGAGACTTGCGCTTGCTGTGCAGAAGCCACAGTGTGAGGACGCGAGCGACAGTGCTGTGTTCTGCTCAAGGCGATGGACAGGTACACTGCTACGACGGTAATCCCAAAAGTAAGGTCTCCTAGATTTTTATAAGTACAGAACTCTGTTTGTGTGGCAGTTGGTCACACTGTTATGAAGAGTGCTTCACGTGCTGTGTGTAAACATGCGCACGCCGCGCTGAGGCGCTCATTCTTGGCTTGGCAGCCGTTGAAAATGGAGCTCCCGTTGGATGTTACCTCCAAGTGCGAATTGCGCGCAGTTATTCAGTTTTTGAACGCAAAGGGCACTGCACCGATTGAAATCAATCGCCAATTGACGGAAGTGTATGGTGAGTCTTGCATGGATGTCAAAAATGTTCGTAAGTGGTGTAGAGGGTTTGCAGCAGGTCGGACCGAAATTCACTACGAACAAACGAGCGGGAGACCGTCAATTTCTGAGGAGACAGTGTTGAAGGTTGAGCAAAGCATGCGTGAAGATCGGCAGATCACCCTGGATGGTCTCTGCACGTTGGTTCTTGAGGTTTCCCGAAACACTGCTCACAGAATTTTAACGGTAACATTGAACTACCGGAATGTGTGCGCAAGATGGGTGCCACGCATGCTGACTGAGAACCACATGCGGCAACGTGCTTCCCGGGCATTTCTTCACCGCCTTGCAGCCGAACAGGACAACTTTCTGGACTCAACTGTCGCGGGTGATGAAACCTGGGCATAGCACTTTACTCCTGAGACCAGGCAACAATCACGCCAGTGGCGACATCCTTCTTCCCCAAAGCCGCGGAAATTCAAACAAACACAGTCTGCCGGTAAAGTTATGACCACCGTTTTTTGGGATCGGAAAGGGGTATTGATGGTCGACTTTGTGCCCACTGGGACCACAATTAACGCTGACAGGTACTGTGAGACTCTGAAAAAACTCCAACGGGCAATTCAGAACCGGAGAAGAGGAATGTTGAGAAAGGGCGTACACATTCTCCATGACATGGCTCGCCCACACATCGCTCGGCAAACCGTTGCTCTCCTGCAACAGTTTCAGTGGAACATAATCACCCACCCACCCTATAATCCTGACTTGGCGCCCAGTGACTATCACCTATTCCCTAAGCTAAAAGGACATTTGGCCGGAAATCTCCGACGACGGGGTGAAAGAAGAGGTTCATAACTTTGTGAACAGCATGGCGGCGAACTGGTATGACATGGGCATACAAAAACTGCCACAGCGTCTACAAGAATGCATCGACAGAAATGGTGATTATATCGAAAAATAGCTAAATGTTCAAGCTTTAAATTGATGTAAGCCATTGTAGAAATAAACAGGTCTCTGTACTTATAAAAAAATAGGAGACCTTACTTTTGGGATAACCCTCGTACTGACTGCAAGACAGTAAACGCCTGTAGCAAAACACTTCCGCGACGGTGGCGAAACTGCTTGTACTGGTCAGTATCGAAGCTCAACCTATATGGCTGCGCCGGCGCCATGCTCCTGTAAGAGAGTGATTGACAACTACATCGGAGGGCAGAAGCCACCTGCTGAGTAACTCAAACTGACCACTTACTTTTTCCAACAAAGGGTTCCTATTCTGGCTCAGATCCAATCACAGGAATAGCTGTGTACAGAAATTATCAACGAATCTCAAAACGATGACGAACGGAATTTGTTTCCATATTTTAGTTCCTCGATACGTTGTGAATCGATTTCATAAAGTTTCTTTTCTGTCGGAAATTTCGTGAATTGTTTAAATCGCAACTGAATTTTCAAGGAATTCGAAATAGAATTGCTAGGGAAATTATGGAAACACCTGTGGGTTGTTCATTACCAAAATTCCTGAACCTGTCTTCTCGTTGATTGCGTATACTGGTACTACACCTGCCTTATATCATGTAGGACCCTCGCGAGCGCGCAAAAGCGCCACAACACAACGTGGCATGGACTCGACTAATGTCTCTGAAGTAGTGCTGCTGGGGACTGACACCATGAGCCCTGCAGGGCTGTCCATAAATCGGTACGAGTACGAAGACGTGGAGATCTCTTCTGAACAGCACGTTGCAAGGCACCCCAGATATGCTGAAACGGAATTGTTTAAACTCAGAAGAGTATTCCTAGAGCCACACTGTAGCACTGTCCTACTGGAATTGCCGAAGTCCATCGGAATACACAATGGACATGAATGGATGCAGATGATCAGAAAGGATTATTACGTACGTTTCGACTGTCAGAGTCGTATCTAGACGTATCAAGGATCCCATATCACTCCAACTGCACACGCCCCACACCATTACAGAGCCTGCACCAGCTTGCACATTCGCCTGCCGAGATGCAGGGTCCATGGATTCATGAGATTGTCTCCATCCTCGTACACGTCCACCCGCTCGATACAATTTGAAACGAGACTCGTCCGACCAGGCAACACGTTTCCAGTCATCAACAGGCTAATGTCGGTGTTGACGGGCCCAGGCGTGGCGTAAAGCTTTGTGTCGTGTAGCCATCAAGGGTAGACGAGTGGTACTTCGGTTCCGAAAGCCCATATTGATGATGTTTCGTCGAATGATTTGCACGCTGACCCTTGTTGATGGCCCAGCATTGAAATCTACAGCAATTCGCGGAAGGGTTGCACTTCTGTCACGTTGAACGATTCTATTCAGTCGTCGTTGGTCCCGTTCTTGCGAGATCTTTTTCCGACCGCAGCGATACCGGAGATTTGATGTTTTACTGGATTCCTGATATTCAAGGTACATTCGTGAAATGGTCGTACGGGCAAATACCCACTTCCTCGCAACCTCGGAGGTGCTGTGTCCTATCGCTGGGGCGCCGACTGCAACACATCGTTCAAACTCACTTGAATCTTGATAACCTGCCGTTGTAGCAACAGTAACCGATCTAACAATTGCGCCGTACACTTGTCTTTTATAGGCTTTGCCGACCGCAGCATCATATTCTGCCTGTTTACGTGTTTCTTTATTTGAATACGCATGCCTATACCAGTTTCTTTGGCTTCATTGTAATTCTTACTCCATACTTTCTCTGTTTGCAGCCGCATACGCGCGCGTTTCTCTGGTTTGCGGTCCAGGGAAGGTTCGAATATTGACGTGTGAGAGGAATGGAATGGGTGTTGCAGTAGTTTGTTGAATACGAGCGGGTAGCTGTTGTAGCGATTGTTCCCGATAGTTGTAGTGTAGATGTATGCAATTACTGTGGCATTAAACATTATGTTTCAAAAAGATTCATCTGATTTCGCAATACTATAGCTTCTACACAAATAGAGTGAATTTTGAGTTACTAGCCGAAACTAAAAATTTATCTTGGCGTCAGTTGTAAGTTGAAGGATCATGTGGGTGCCTCTCTGAGTCTTCCTAGCTTGTTCATTACCCAGTATACGGTACCTCGAGAGGGCAGTAACATAGCAACGAAAGGATTATTGCATTCTCCGTTTTAGCAGGAGCAATTCAGGAACAATTGTGTGGCGTAAGTTTCTTCGAGAGTAGGCACTGCATGTCCTACAGCTCAAAAATTCGACAATAGCACAAGCTGTTTCAAGAGACTGGTGTCTACAGTAGCTCTTTGTCCAGGTTCTGAAGGCGCAAGAGATGTCGATTGGTCGCCGTGTTATCCTCTGACACCCGGCGTCATTGGGTGCGTTTGGAGGGGCATACGTCAGCACACCGTTCTCCCGGCCGTTTCGGTCACTTACCAGACCGAGCAGCCACGACTTCTCCTTCAACTGGCTCGTCAATTGGAATCACGAGGCTGAGTCCATCCCATACGAGTCCTCCCACCAAGGAAAAATCCTGAGTAGTACCGGGAATCGAACTCTGGTCCACTGCGTGATAGCCATCTAAACTCACCACTGTGCTACAACAGCGGACATTGGTTGTCAGTGGAAGGGGGAATCTACAGGTCGCTCTCGAGTGCTTTTTCAAGACAGTGCGCATTGATCAGAGTTTTCCACGTAGCTCATAGACGTCGCCTAAACGAGCCAGCCGGGAATTAGCCATTCCTCGAATTGTATGTCTGGAGTGTTTTGAGGTGATTGCTTCAAGCTCTTCATGATGTGATAAAGAAAATGGTGCGAGTTTTGTGAATTCATTCGGGGCATGGAAGTAGCAGATAACAATTTCATCATCATGAAGAAAACAGCTTCAGCTGTATGATAAATATTTATTTACGAACTAAATAGTTCCAGGTGTTAGAGCCATTTTACTACAACTGGACAGAGAATATTCGGTCTTTTATTGGTTATCATTTCATCTAAGTTATGAAATAAATATGCAACCCTGAAGATGTGGGTTTAACGCCATGAAACTAGTTGGTCCATAAATAAATATTTATCATACTGCTGAAGCGATCTTTTACATCATGATACGATTCTACAACTGTGGATGCCCACAATACAAAATTTTCTGCAGATACAAATGTCTTTTCACAGCTAGTGTTCAGTGAAGACGCTACATTCCATATTAAGTGAAAAGTGAACAGCCACGACTTATGAATATGGGGAACACAGCAGCCACGTTCGATAACACAGCACGAGAGAGACTCTCCCGAGCTTCACGTGTTTTGCAACATTTCCCGAAAAAAGATTTATGGAACATGTTCTTGTAAAACACAACTAGCTCTTTACTCACACGACGTGTTGACTGCTATTGACAAGGGATTTCAAATTGATTCAGCATTTTTAGATTTCCAGAAGGCTTTTGACACTGTACCACACAAGCGGCTTGTAGTGAAAGTGCGTGCTTACAAAACATCGTCTCAGTTATGTAACTGGATTCGTGATTTCTTGTCAGAGGTCACAGTTCGTAGTAACTGACGGAAAGTCATCGCGTAAAACAGAAGTGATTTCTGGCGTTCCCCAAGGTAGTGTTACAGGCCCTTTGCTGTTCCTTATCTTTATAAACGATTTGGGAGACAATCTGAGCAGCCGTCTTAGGTTGTTTGCAGATGATGCTGTCTATAAAGTCATCATAAGATCAAAATAAATTGCAAAACGATTTAGAAAAGATATTTGTATGGTGCAAAAATTAGCAGTTGACCCTAAATAAAGAAAAGTGAGAGGTCATCCACATGAGTGCTAAAAGGAATCCGTTAAACTTCGGTTACACCATAAATCAGTCAAATCTAAATCCCGTAAATTCAACTAAATACCTAAAAATTACAATTACGAACCATTTAAATTGGAAGGAACACACAGAAAACATTGTGGGGAAGTCTAACTAAAGACTGCGTTTTATCGGTAGGACTCTTAGAAAATGTAACAGATCTACTAAGGAGACTGCCTACACTACGCTTGTCCGTCTTCTTTTAGAATACTGCTGCACGGTGTGGGATCCTTACCAGATAGGATTGGCGGAGTACATCGAAAGAGTTCAAAGAAGGGCAGCACGTTTTGTATTTTCGCGAAATAGGGGAGAGGGTGTCACTGGCGTGGACATCATTAAAACAAAGGCGTTTTTCGTTGTGGCGGAATCTTCTCACAAAATTTCAATCATCAACTTTCTCCTCCGAATACGAAAATATTTTGTTCGTGCCGACCTACATCGGGAGAAATGATCATCATAATAAAGTAGGGTGAATCAAAGTTCGCACGTTTTTTTCCGCGCGTTGGACAAGATTGGAATAATAGAGAATTATTGTGAAGGTGGTTCGATGGACCCTCTGCCAGGCACTTAAATGTGATTTACAGGGTATCCAGGTAGACGTGGATGTAGAAATTTCATTTTTGAACTGGACAGAGTACCGCAACATTGCCACCTGCATGTAACAGCATTTCCTTACATGAGCTGCTTCATGACGATATGGCTGTAAGGTGTGCACAGTTCTCGCATTGCGCCATTGGTCTCCGAGGTCGTCTGATATCAAGGTAATTGATTTTATTGTTCTTGAGATTTGTGAAAGATTACCTTTGTGCCTCCTCTTCCATCAAGTTCAGGAAACTGCGACGTGACATAGCAGCGGCAATGGATGATATAACTCCAGACATGCTCTCAAAAGTATGGGATGAGTCCCACCTATCGCCTGGAAGTTTGTCGACAACCTGGTGAAGGTGAAGGTAATTGATAACTTTGATCCTAAACTTAATTATGAAAAGTATTTGCAGGTTGTATGAGCAAACATTTAATAAGTATGCCTTTGATAACCATGTGGTTGGAAGCTCTCGTTGACTTTTTTGCCTATTAAATTTGGGGTTTTAAATTCCATCCTTTGGAAAACACAGCGAAATGCATAGTTTCTAGTTTTTAATCCTCAAATTGGAAAACAGCCGTGAACTTTATACCATGGTTTTTACATGAATATATTGAGACCCAGAGAATATGACACAATTGTGGCGATACTCTGAGAAGTTCTGAGAAAAGCAGGCGTAAGCTATAGGGAAAAACGGCTAATATGCAATATGTCCAAGAACCAAGAGAGGACAATGAGACTGGAAGACCAAGAACGCAGTGTTAGGATTGAAAAGGGTGTAAGACAGGGATGCAGGTTTTCGCCCCTATTGTTCAATCTACACACCGAAGAAGCAATGACGGGAAATAAAAGAAAGGCTCAAGGCTGGAGTTAAAAATCAAGATGAAAGAAAATTGATGACAGGATTCGCTGGTGGCATTGCTATCCTCAGTAAAGGTGAAGAACTGCAGGATGTGTTGGATGGAATGAACAATTTGATGAATACAGAATATGGATTGATAGTTAACCGAAGAAAGACGAAAGTAATGAGAAGTAGCAGAAATGAGAATAGCGAGAAGCTTAACATCAAAACTGGTGATCTCGAAGTTAAGGTATCCCGCTACCTAAACTAACCCACGAGGGACAAAGGGGAAGCAGCTCACAACAGGGAAAGAGAGTTCCTGGCCATAATAAGTCTACTAGTATCAAACAGAGGCTTTAATTTGAGGAAGAAATTTCGCAGAATGTACTTTGGAGCACAGCACTGCATCGTGGACTGTGAGAAAACCGTAACAGAAGAGAATCGAAGTGTTTGACATCTGGTGCTAGTGAAGATTGTTGAAAATTAGGTGAACTGTTGAGATATGGAATGAGGGGGTTCCCTGCAGAATCGGCGGAGATAGGAACATATTGGAAACATTGACAAGGAGAAGAGACAGGATCATAGGGCATGTACTAAGACATCAGGGAATAACTTCCATGTTACTAGAGGGAGATGTAGAAGATAGAAACTTAGAGGAAATCGACTATTTATTATCTAAGCTTGACGTCTGCTTGTTATTGCTCTTCTATGAGTGTAAATTTACAATTGGCGGTGTCCTTATATACAAACTGTTATTTTTTGCTCTGTTTATACATATGTGATTTTTTTTTAAATCGTGTTGTTTCTGTAATTTTTACTGTGATGTTATGAGCCATACGCTAAATAAATAAATAATAGAGGAAAACAGAGATTGGAAAACATCCAACAAATAACTGAGGACTTTTTGTGCAAGAGCTGCCTCGAGATGAAGAGGTTGCCAGAGAAGAGGGTTATTGGGCGGGCCGTATCAGACCATTAAAAAAAATCGAATGGCTCCTTTGAAAATAAAATCTTGGCAGATGAATAAGTTAAAATCCACTACAAATTCCTATCTTCATTAATGTAGAAGATATAGTCTAGTAAAATGAGATCAATGTTTTTGAAACACCATGTATTAGTGAAGATAACTAAAGAAAACGAAAGTCATGTCAACGCCAATGTTTTTAGAGATGGAAAAGGTGAAAATCGTCGATGGCCTTCTTGAAGGAAAAATTATAGCATTCGTTTATAGAAACTTCGGCGTTTCACACAGGAAGAAATTGATTCACAGTGGCCCGACAAGGGTCGGTATCCCCGTTCTCAAGTGTTGTAGCCACATGTGAGGAGCAGAGAGGGTACATTAAGGCCGAGAATAGAGTGTTTTGCGAATCGCACGGATCTAAGTCGGACTTTTTTTTTTTTAACAAGGTGGTCTGAGGTAGGCAAGACAAAGATCAGAAGCACACCGCAGCAGGGAAGATACAAGAATGGTGGAGGGAAGAGTCTCTTAGGTTACTTTGGCAAGATTTGATAACTGAACTCTCCAAGATACGGTGATCGTGTTAGCCGCCTAACTGTTCTTACGTCAAAGTTAGAGGAAAGTTTTGTGGGTCATGTGGAAGAGTCACTGATCACAAGCATGTGGCACATTGTTTTTGTTTATGAATAGGCTAACAAGTGCACTCCGTCGAAGCATCTGGCACAGTGCTTTTGCTTGGAGAAATGCATGATACACACGGCGCTGTCTTGCAATACATTTATTCTCTGCCGCTTTCGATCATGGACCATCTTCGCTGTGAAAAAAATTCTATTGTATCAACTTCACATGGCACGCATGCTATTTAACCAGGGCAGTATACGCCATCGCTGACTCGCAAACGTAAGGAAATTGATAATTAACGTCGTAATATAAGCTTAACCGAGCAGAAGACAACGTTGTAAACATGGAAACCTGTAAGGGCATAAAGTGAAAAGCACCTCTGCTCGTGCACAAGACGCTCAAGACTTAATACATAAGCCTACTTGGCTTTGTTGTGACTGAGCAAAGGGGCTTTGTACATGCCGTATTTTACGGGCTATAAGACGCTACTGATTATAAGACGCTTCTTAATTTTTAAGCAATTTTTTTTAAATAACATTTTCCGTATTTATTATTTGATTGGAAATCCAAAATAAAAAAAGCTGATCTTTCAAATCACTGAAAATCTTCGTCTCTACTTTTTTCTTCTTCTTCTTCTTCATCGTCATCATCGTTATCGTTATCTTCTTCATACAAAAGGCGATCTCCACTACCATGGAGAGCGTTACTTATGTCAAACGTCTTGAAAGATTTAACAATAATGTCTTCTCTCACTCTAGACCACGATTGTATTATCCACTGACACACTTGTTTGATTGCAGGTCGTTTTAGAGCTCCCCTTGGCGTGAATTCATGTTGGGTTTCATCCATCATCTATTTGTTCCATTCCTCTCTCATGTGCACTTTAAATAGGTTATTTATTGAGACTTCAAGAGGTTGCAGATGTGAAGTAATTCCTCCCAGAATAACAGCAAACTCTGTATTTCTCTATCTCAGTTTCTCTTTCACAGAATTTTTCAAATGAATACTAAACTGATCTAGCACAAGAAGAGAACGCTTCTTCAATAAAGCACCTTTCCTTCTCTCCCACAGTCTGTTATTCCATACCAGCCTCAAGCCATCCAACCCTTGCCATATACGTGCACGACACTTGGGGCTATTTCAGAAGGTTTTGGAATTGTTTTGTGCTTGAAAAGGATCATTGGATGAAGTTTAGCACAACATAAAAGGACAACAGTGTAGGGCATTTTTTTCATGTCCACTTGTGTTTATAGTCGCACTTTTAGCACCTTTCAGGGCAACAATTCTGTCACTTGTCACATGAAAGATCAGAGGAGTTTCGTCCAAAAAAAATATGTGTGTGAAATCTTATGGGACTTCACTGCTAAGGTCATCAGTCCATAAGCTTACACACTACGTAATCTAAATTATCCTAAGGACAAACACACACACCCATGCCCGAGGGAGGACTCGAACCTCTGCCGGGACCAGCCACACAGTCCATGACTGCAGCGCCTAAGACCGCTCGGCTAATCTCGCGCGGCCAGTTTCATCCGCATTCACTATTTGTCTTAGTTCCACACTAGTTTTCTTTCAGTGTTGAATAATGAAGCGATGGAAAGATAATATTTTCTGTCATACTCTTGTTACATTTTCTGAGATATTTTGGTTTTCGTTTGCTTGGTAAGTACATGACGCTTCATAAACCTGTAGCACCAAGCAACTTCACCCATAAAGTCTGTTAAGTTCCACTGTAGCACTAACTTACGAGCGTGTATTCCAACCTTTTTTTTTATTATTAATTCTAATGCCATTTTGACGGTGTCCACGAATCAATTTGAATACATCTTCTAGGTTTGGCCATTTTGCATTCAGTCCTCTACTTGCACGGCAACGGCCTTGCTGCAGTGTATACACCGGATCCCGTCAGTTCACTGAAGTTAAGCGCTGTTGGGCGTGGCCAGCACTTGGATGGTTGACCATCGGGGCCGCCATGCGCTGTTGCCATTTTTCTGGGTGACTCAGCCTGGTGATGCCAATTGAGGAGCTACTCGACCGAATAGTAGCGGCTCCGGTCACAGGAAACCATCATAACGACCGGGAGAGCGGTGTGCTGACCACTCGCCCCTCCTATCTGCGTCCTCAGCTAAGGATGACACGACGGTCGGATGGTCCCGATGGGCCATTTGTGGCCTGAAGACGGAGTGCTGCTGCTGCTGCTGCCTCTATTTGCACATTTAGTCTTCCTCTTTTTTTCAGTTTTTCTTTACTAGCCCGCCAATCGCGAATCTTTTCTTTTCTGTTGGTGGAGGGCCGAAATGCACCTCAGCTACTCTGTGTCCATGTGTTCTGCGTATGTTATTACTTTCAATTTATAGCCAGCGTCATATGAATACCATTTATTCTTTTGCACTACGAAAGTAGCTACTAACAAAAATACTGTACTGTTACCGATAACACGAATCACTTTCAAGTTCACTAGGTCTGTAGACTGCAATGACGCATCATAGGCTAGACTGTGTCCTGGTTTCGTGATGGCGGGGCAGGAGGGAGACGGTGTTATCAAGCTTTTAAATGCCCGCACCTCCTGTCCGTCGCGTCTGTGAATCCAGCGTTGCCAGATAGATAGGTTTCCCGCGGCACCGAATATATGGGCCAGTCTTAAAGACTGGGGGGGGGGGGGGGGGTTTAAATCAAACACTGGATATTTTTATATTAATTTCGATCACAAGACGCACCAGATATTGGAGACAATTTTTCGAAGAAAAAGCACATCTTGTAGTTTGTAAAATACGGCAGTACTATTACAGGTTTTTATTTTTTCAACGGTGTTTTCTGCTTGGTTAAGCAGATTACGGCGTTAAGTACCAACTGTCTTACGTTTTAAGGTCAGCGATGGCGTAAACGTTCCTGGTAAACAGCATGTATGCCGCGTGATGTTGTTGCAACAGATATTTTTCGACCGTGAAAATGATCCATGATCGAAACCGGTCGTGAATAAATGTTCTGTAAGACAGCACAATGTGTATGACGCATTTCTCCAGATATATCTATGCTGTTGGCAGTTGCCCGATAAACATTTTTGACAACACTTTTGCTTATTAACAGTCTAACAAGTACACCTCATCCAAGTTATTTAAGTAAGATTGATTTCAGGTGTACCGCGGGGGAGTGTCGTAGGAACGTTGCTATTCACAGTATACATAAATGACCATGTGGATGACATCGGAAGTTCACTGAGGCTTTTTGCGGATGATGCTGTAGCTTGTCGAGAGGTTGTAACAATGGAAAATTGTACTGAAATGCAGGAGGATCTGCAGCGAATTGACGCATGGTGCAGGGAATGACAATTGAATCTCAATGTAGACAAGTGTAATGTGCTGCGAATACATAGAAAGAAAGATCCTTTATCATTTAGCTACAAAATAGCAGGTAAGCAACTGGAAGCAGTTAATTCCATAAATTATCTGGAAGTAGGCATTAGGAGTGATTTAAAATGGAAAGACCATATAAAAATAATCGTCGGTAAAGCAGATGCCAGACTGAGACTCATTGGAAGAATCCTAAGGAAATGCAGTCCGGAAAAAAAAGGAAGCAGGTTACAGTACACTTGTTCGCCCACTGCTTGAATACCGCTCACCGGTGTGGGATCCGTACCAGATAGGGTTGACAGAAGAGATAGAGAAGATCTACATCTACATCTACATTTAAACTCCGCAAGCCACCCAACGGTGTGTGGCAGAGGGCACTTTATGTGCCACTGTCATCACCTCCTTTTCCTGTTCCAGTCGCGTATGGTTTGCGGGAAGAACGACTGCCGGAAAGCCTCCGTGCGCGCTCGAATCTCTCTAATTTTACATTCGTGATCTCCTCGGGAGGTATAAGTAGGGGGAAGCAGTATATTCGATACCTCATCCAGAAACGCACCCTCTCGAAACCGCGATGCAGAGCGCCTCTCTTGCAGAGTCTGCCACTTGAGTTTGCTAAACATCTCCGTAACGCTATCACGCTTACCAAATAACCCTGTGACGAAACGCGCCGCTCTTCTTTGGATCTTCTCTATCTCCTCCGTCAACCCTACCTGGTACGGATGCCACACTGATGAGCAATACTGAAGTATAGCTCGACCGAGTGTTTTGTGAGCCACCTCCTTTGTTGATGGACTACATTTTCTAAGGACTCTCCCAATAAATCTCAAGCTGGTACCCGTCGTACCAACAATTAATTTTATATGATCATTTCACTTCATATCGTTCCGCACGCACACTCCCAGATATTTTACAGAAGTAACTGCTACCAGTGTTTGTTCCGCTATCATATAATCATACAACAAAGGATCCTTCTTTCTATGTATTCGCAATACATTACATTTGTCTATGTTAAGGGTCAGTTGCCACTCCCTGCACCAAGTGCCTATCCGCCGCAGATCTTCCTGCATTTCGCTGCAATTTTCTAATGCTGCAACTTCTCAGTATACTACAGCATCATCCGCGAAAAGCCGCATGGAACTTCCGACACTATCTACTAGGTCATTTATACATATTGTGAAAAGCAATGGTCCCATAACACTCCCCTGCGGCACGCCAGAGGTTACTTTAACGTCTGTAGACATCTCTCCATTGAGAACAACATGCTGGGTTCTGTTTGCTAAAAACTCTTCAATCCAGCGGAGAGCAGCGCGCTTCGTTACAGGATCGTTTAGTAATCGCGAAACCGTCACGGAGATGATAGATAAACTCCAGTGGAAGACTCTGCAAGAGAGACGCTCAGTAACTCGGTACGGGCTTTTGTTTCACCGAGGAGTCAAGCAGTGTATTGCTTTGGTCCCTCCTACGTATATCTCGCGAAGAGACCATGAAGATAAAATCAGAGAGATTAGAGCCCACACAGAGGCATACCGACAATTTTTCTTTCCACGAATAATACGAGGCTGGAATAGAAGGGAGAACCGATAGAGGTACACAAGGTAACCTCCACCACACACCGTCAGGTGGCTTGCGGAGTGTGGATGTAGATGTAGATATCTATCCCTATAAAATAGACGGTTGTATCGTGTCGGGCGATGGTCGCGTTGAGTTCTTTCATCTCGTGCCTCATTCCCTATAGCGTTACCCCTGATTGCGACTATCCTCAGTTTAAGACTGGGCCAGTTTGGAGCCCTCTGTCTTCTGCTCATGAAACGAAGCACACGCGAAGTGTTCTCAGCAGACGGTACCCCGGCTGAATGTCCGTATTTGTCCGCCACACGCCGGACAGCGACGGCGACTGCGCTGCAGACAGCTGACTGCGGCGCGGCAACGGCGGCCGCTGAGGAGAGCGGTTTATTTCCGCAGACTTCCCCTCCCCTACCCCCTCCTTCCGAGCACGTACGGTACTGCTACAGCTGCTGCCGCCCCCACCCCGGCGGGCGCCGGGCGCTCCGACAGAGCACCGAACGGCCGCTGTGTGCAGCCAGACGGGGCGGGAGAAGGCTGCCCGCAGCCGGCCCCGTCTGCGGCATGCGTTGCGTGCGCGTGACCGCGTCTAACAAGGGGAGGCCGCCAATTGTGAAATTCAGATTCGATTCATACTGCGCATAATAAAAGCTCATGGCCAGAGGTGTCATGTGGCAAAGCACCAAGATGCACTTCTCAGCCGTTGTCGAGAAAATCGACAGTTAAAAGAAACGTTTGCGGTGAAATACTCTCTACGCTTAATCATTTTGTACAGCGTCGTGGCGCAGCGGTAAGCGCTGGAGTTCGTAATCCGAAGGTCGCCGGATCGAATCTCGCTCCATGCAATTTATTTTTATTATTATTTTTTTGTAATTCAAATATATATATATATATTTGAATTACAAAAAATATAATATATATATAAACTATTAATGAATTGCTTGTGCATATTGGCGAAGGCGGATCGCTCTCCAATTGTACTGCCTCCATTTTTCCGTTTGTTTAACAAGGTGTACCAAAGCTCCCATCCGCACCGATTTTCGACGATGTTATAAGTTGCGCTAGAGACCGCATCTACCTTCTTTCGATGTTAGCAGGCAACTACGCTGCTCTGCGGCGGCTCGTTTCGGCCCATTCAACATCTGTCCTTCAAGTGTAACGAGCGAGTAACGGAGTTTATGTTTCATACCTGCCACAGCAAGTTTGTGTTCGTCGGGTCTCTATTCTAATTCGAACGTTTGACTTACGCTATACGTATTCGTTTCGGAATATCGTTTCTACGTCTTCCGTTAACTATACGTGGTTAACATTATGAAGACAATTAATAACCTTTGTGAAATACAACTTTGTTTGGGGAAAACATAATGATGTTCGAAGTCGCCAGTTTTTCCACGACAAACGACTTTCAGCAACTTATTATATGCATAATTGTTGCAACTGATGGCCGGGAATTATATATATATATATATATATATATATATATATATATATATATATATATATATATATATATTGAATTACAAAAAACAAATACTAAAAAAAATGGATGAATGATTCGGGATTCGATCCGGCGATCTTCGGATTACGAACCCGAGCGCTTACCGCTGCACCACGACGCTGCAGAAAATTTGTACTCTTAGAGAGTATTTCACCGTAACGGTTTCTTTTAACTATCGATTTTCTCGACAACGGCTGAGAAGTGCATCTTGGTGCTTTGCCACATTACACCTCTGGCCATGAGCTTTTATTATGCGCAGTATGAATCGAATCTGAATTTCACAATTGCCGGCCTCCCCTTGTAAGCGCGCATGACGACCCCTCACGTGGACTTGCCTCGTCAGAGGCGATCTCTTCATCTACATCCATCCTCCTCAAGCCACCTGACGGTGTGTGGCTCAGGGTACCTCTATCGGTTCTCTCTTCTATTCCAGTCTCGTATTGTTCGTGGAAAGGATTGTCGGTATGAATCTGTGTGGGCTCTAATCTCTCTGATTTTATCCTCATAGTCTCTTCGCGAGATATACGTAGGAGGGAGCAATATACTGCTTGACTCCTCGGCGAACGTATGTTCTCGAAACTTCAACAAAAGCCCGTACCGAGCTACTGAGCGTCTCTCCTGCAGAGTCTTCCACTGGAGTCTATCATCTACGTAACGCTGTCGCGATTACTAAATGATCCTGTAACGAAGCGCGCTGCTCTCCGTTGGATCTTCTCTATCTCTTCGATCAATCGTATCTGGCACGGATCCCACACTGCTGAGCAGAATTCAAGCTGTGGGCGAACAAGCGTACTGTAGCCTACTTCCTTCGTTTTCGGATTGCATTTCCTTAGGATTCTTCCAATGAATCTCAGTCTGACATCTGATTTACCGACGATCAACTTTATATGATCATTCCATTTTAAATCACTCCTAATGCCTACTCCCAGATAATTTATGGAATTAACTGCTTCCAGTTGCTGACCTGCTATATTGTAGCTAAATGATAAGGGATCTTTCTTTCTATGTATTCGCAGCACATTACATATGTCTACATTGAGATTCAATTGCCATTCCCTGCACCATGCGTCAATTCGCTGCAGATCCTCCTGCATTTCAGTACAATTTTCCATTCTTACAACCTTTCGATATACTACAGCATCATCCGCAAAAAGCCTCAGTGAACTTCGGATGTCACCCACAAGGTCATTTATGTGTATTGTGAATAGCAACGGTCCTACGACACTCCCCTGCGGCACACCTGAAATCACTCTTACTTAAGAAGACTTCTCTCCGTTGAGAATGACATGCTGCGTTCTGCTATCTAGGAACTCTTCAATCCAATCACACAATTGGTCTGATAGTCCATATGCTCTTACTTTGTTCATTAAACGACTGTGGGGAACTGTATCGAACGCCTTGCGGAAGCCAAGAAACGCGGTATGTACCTGGGAACCCGAGACTATGGCCCTCTGAATCTCGTGGACGAATACCGCGAGCTGGGTTTCACACCATCGTCGTTTTCGAAACCCATGCTGGTTCCTACAGAGTAGATTTCTAGTCTCCAGAAAAGTCATTATACTCGAACATAATACGTGTTCCAAAATTCTACAACTGATCGACGTTAGAGATATAGGTCTATAGTTCTGCACATCTGTTCGACGTCCCTTCTTGAAAACGGGGATGACCTGTGCCCTTTTCCAATCCTTTGGAACGCTACGGTTTTCTAGAGACCTACGGTACACCGCTGCAAGAAGGGGGGGACGTTTCTTGCAGCCAACAGACGAAATGATTTCCTGGGCAGACCACGTCTCTTCACTGCTTAGGGGACGTCCATTAACTAACTGTTTAAGTCAGATGATGACGATGAAGTCCCATACTCATTGACAGAGCGTAGGGGAACAATCCGGGAGACCCGCCCGGCTGTACTACACAAGGTCCTAGTGCAGGTGGTTTGCCATTGCCTTCCTCCGACCGTAATGAGGATGAATGATGATGATGAAGACGACACAACAACACGCAGTCATCTCGAGTCAGGTGAAAATACCTGACCCCGCCGCGAATCCACCCCGTGCTCGGGAAGTGAGAACGCTACCGCGAGACTACGAGCTACGGACTTTTAATTCAGAGACGATACATTATTGTTGTTGTGGTCTTCAGTCCGGAGACTGGTTTGATGCTACTCTATCCTGTGCAAGCTTCTTCATCTCCCAGTACCTACTGCAACCTACATCCTTCTGTATCTGTTTAGTGTATTCATCTCATGGTCTCCCTCTACGATTTTTACCCTCCACGTTGCCCTCCAATACTAAATTGGTGATCCCTTGATGCCTCATAATATGTCCCAACAACGGATCGCTTCTTCTAGTCAAGTTGTGCCACAAATTTCTCTTTTCCCCAATTGTATTCAATACCTCCTCATTACTTACGTGATTTACACATCTAATCTTCAGCATTCTCCTGTAGCACCACATTTCGAAATCTTCTATTCTCTTCTTGTCTAAACTATTTATCGTCCATGTTTCACTTCCATACATGGCTACACTCCATACAAATACTTTCAGAAACGACTTCCTGACACTTAAATCTACACTCGATGTTAACAAATTTCTCTCCTTCAGAAACGCTTTCCTTGCCATTGCCAGTCTACATTTTATATCCTCTCTACTTCGAACATCTGTTATTTTGCTCCCCAAATAGCAAAACTCCTTTACTACTTTAAGCGTCTCGTTTCCTAATCTAATTCCGTCAGCATCACCCGATTTAATTCGACTGCATTCCATTATCCTCGTTTTGCTTTTGTTGATGTTCATCTAATATCCTCCTTTCAAGACACTGTCCATTCCGTTCAACTGCTCTTCCAGGTCCTTCGCTTTCGCTGACAGAATTACAATGTCATCGGCGAACCTCAAGCTTTTTATTTCTTCTCCATGGATTTTAATTCCTACTCCGAATTTTTCTTTTGTTTCCTTTACTGCTTGCTCAATATACAGATTGAATAACATCGGGGAGAGGCTACAATCCTGTCTCACTCCCTTCCCAACCACTGCTTCCCTTTTATGCCCCTCGACTCTTATAACTGTCATCTGGTTTCTGTACAAATTGTAAATAGCATTTCGTTCCTTGTATTTTACCCCTGCCACCTTCAAAATTTGAAAGAGTGTATTCCAGTCGATACATTATTGTAAGGTCAATAAAATTCTTGTGTCGTTGGCCGTATTGTCAACAGCCCAGCTCAGCACAAAGCTCTGAGAAAGGCCACTTGAAATAGTGGACGAAACGTTGGACAATTTTATATTTTGACAATACGGTCAACAGCCCAAGAAGAATTTTATTGACACTGACAATTACCGAGGAAGTCTACGCTTATAGTCATTATAACTGTTTGTAACACATCGTGTTACGAACCGTCCCGAGAACGCCACGTGCAGGGATGAGCGCTTGGGCGGGCAGAGACAAAGGATTAATCGAGGAGTAATTACGAGGCGTGTTTTTTAAGTAAGTACCGTTTTGAAATTAAAAAAAGACGTGCTAAGATATTTCAATAATTTTATTTTTACGTTAAAGCCTGTACCTTAATCTACGCACTGACGCCATTACAGTCTGATTCTTCCTTGTTTACGTTGTGTACTGAGTGTTTAAGATGCCTCAGACAATCGTCAGTCCCGCCGACTGTGTAGTACGGGCTGTTATAAGATTTCTTAGTGCTAAAGGCCTAAAAGCAATCGATATTCATCGTGTGATCTGTGCAGTTTACGGAGAAAACATTATGAGTGATGGAATGGTGAGAAAGTGGGTGAGAGCATTTAAAGATGGCCGCACAAATGTGCATGATGAATAACGGAGTGAGCATCCTTCGGTCGTTAATGAAAGTTTGGTGCAGGAAGTGGACAATAAGGTGAGAGAAAACAGACACTTTACGATTTCCTCCTTGCGGAATGACTTTCCTAATGTTTCTCGTAGTGTTTTGTATGGCAGTGTGACCGAACACTTGAATTACCGAAAATTGTGCGCACGTTGGGTGCCGAAAATGTTGACTGATGTGCACAAAACCAAACGTTTAGACAGTGCATTGACTTTACTTGAGCGGTACCACAACGACGCTGATGATTTCTTAAGCCAAATTGTTACGGGCGATGAAACATGGGTGGTCTACGTCACATCAGAATCAAAGCAACAGTCCATGGAAGTTGAGCAAGGGCATCGTTTTGCTGCAAGACAATGCCCGTCCGCATGTGACGAATCAGACCAAAGGTCTCATCACATCTTTTCGATGGGAAACTCTAGATCATACTCTGTACAGCCCCTTACTTGCGATCAGTGACTACCATCTGTTCCTGCACTTGAAGAAACACCTGGGCGGTCAGCGTCTTCAAGACGATGACGAAGTCAAAAGAGTGGTGATGCAGTGGTTAACAAGTCAGGCGGCAGACTTCTATGAGAAGGGTATTAAAAATTGGTACAACGTTATGACAGGTGCCTCAATATTGACGGAAATTATGTAGAAAAATAGATTAAGGTACAGGCTTTCATGTAAAAATAAAATTATTGACATATCTTAGCACACCTTTTTTAATTTCAAAACGTTACTTACTTACAAACACGCCTCGTAATTAATATGATATCGGGTGACCGATTCGGGATCTTTTGGCGAGCAACAAACGGCTGCCCTATCCGTAATGTGCATATGATACAAACAGATCTCAGCTTCCGTCATTCTGAGAGGAATTAATAAATTGTTTAAAATCGCAGAAGCCGTTAAAAACATTCGAGTTTAAACCGAGCCTCTTCTTCGCCTTGAGGCGCACACGAACACAGAACATCCCGCCGTCCCAGCGGCCGAGGCTGCGACAGGTTAGGAAACTTCTGGGGCAAAAACTAAGCGGCCAGGTCTATGGCCCAATGGGCGACAGCTAGCCGCTTGACCACCCAGCTCATTGGCACTGGAACTACTTTTTTTCAGCCGTAGACACACTAGTTTGAGGCGCCGACCAGCGAACAAAAGCCCTTAGCATCGCCTCTGCGCCATTCTGGAACGTCTTCTTGGAAGGTCCACTAGCTGCTGTCCCGCCCGCTACCGCCTATTGTCTATGCCTACCCTCCGTCATGCGATGATAAAGCTTAACGGTTCGTGACTTCGGGCAAAGCCTTGTAATGATACTCGGATTCGCTCGCCGTTTCGGCCGTTTGGCGGTCGCGAGTGTTTCATGGTACTACGAGACAGCAGCAGCGCCAGCTATGCGGTAGGGTACTGAATTCTACTCCCCCCCCCCCCCCTCCCAACTCTTTTGTTGCCGAAACCTAGCTCTCATCGTTCAGTATCCTCACTCGGAAGTCCCTCAGTTAAATTTGTGTAGCTGTAGGTGAATGCTACTTCTAGGTCATTCTGTGAATACCTCAGTGTCAGTGGAGGCTGCGTTGTTCTGTGCTAATTTCAGAATATCTCTCTTTCTGCTAGTTTCTAATTCTTTTGCTTGTGTTCCGATTTCTACTATCTTCGCCCTTACCCATTAAAATCAGTGGCTCTCTGCAAGCAGGGTCGTAGTCCATGCCTTCTGACAGTCTCATACTAACTAGCAAATAACGAAGATATCAGTGGCCTGTCAATATTTTTCTCGCCCACTAACTGAGGCAATCGCTTTTCATTAAGGCCGCGTGCGATGCGAAAACTGTCGCACTCAGTTTAGGCATGGTAACACAGGCTCATATTGTGTTATATATACACTACTGGCCATTAAAATTGCTACACCACGAAGATGACCTGCTACAGACGCGAAATTTAAAGGACAGGAAGAAGATGCTGTGATAGGCAAATGATTAGCTTTTCAGAGCATTCACACAAGGTTGACTCTGGTGGCGACACCTACAACATGCTGACATGAGGAAAGTTTCCAACCGATTTCTCATACACAAACCGCAGTTGACCGGCGTTGCCTGGTGAAACGTTGTTGTGATGCCTCGTGTAAGGAGGAGAAATGCGTACCATCACGTTTCCGACTTTCATAAAGGTCGGATTGTAGCCTATCGCGATTGCGGTTTCTCATATCGCGACATTGCTGCTCGCGTTGGTCGAGATCCAATGACTGTTAGCAGAATCTGGAAACGCTGGGTTCAGGAGGGTAATACGGAACACCGTGCTGGATCCCAACGGCCTCGTATCACCAGCAGTCGAGATTACAGGCATCTTATCCGCATGCCTGTAACGGATCGTGCAGCCACGTTTCGATCCCTCAGTCAACAGATGGGGACGTTTGGAAGACAACAACCGTCTGCACGAACAGTTCGACGACGTTTGCAGCAGCATGGACTATCAGCTCGGAGACCATGGCTGCGGTTACCCTTGACGATGCATCACAGACAGGAGCGCCTGCGATGGTGTACTCAACGACGAACCTGGGTGCACGAATGGCAGAACGTCATTTTTTCTGATGCATCCAGGTTCTGTTTACAGCATCATGATGGTCGCATCCGTGTTTGGCGACATCGCGGTGAACGCAGATTAGAAGCGTGTATTCGTCATCGCCATACTGGCGTATCACTTGCCGTGATGGTTACATGTCTCGATCACCCGTTGTTTGCATTGACGGCTCTTTGAACAGTGGATGTTACATTTCAGATGTGTTACGACCTGTGGCTCTACCCTTCATTCGATCCCAGCGAAACCCTATATTTCAGCATGATAATGCACGACCGCATGTTGCAGGTCCTGTACGGTCCTTTCTGAATACAGAAAATGTTCGACTGCTGCCCCGGCCAGCACATTCTCCAGATCTCTCACCAATAGAAAACGTCTGGTCAATGGTGGCCGAGCAATTGGCTCGTCACAACACGCCAGTCACTACTCTTGATGATCTGTGGTATCGTGTTGAAGCTGCATGGGCAGCTGTACCTGTACACGCCATCCAAGCTTTGTTTGACTCAGTGCCCAGGCGTATCAAGGCCGTTATTACGGCCAGAGGTGGTTGTTCTGCGTACTGATTTCTCAGGATCTATGCACCCAAATTGCGTGAAAAAGTAATCACATATCAGTTCTAGTATAATATATTTGTCCAATGAATATCCGTTTATCATCTGCATTTCTTCTTGGTGTAGCAGTTTTAATGGCCAGTACTGTAATTAATCCCGTTGTTGTTGTGTTGTTGTGGTCTTCAGTCCTGAGACTGGTTTGATGCAGCTCTCCATGCTACAGTATCCTGTGCAAGCTTCTTCATCTCCCAGTACCTACTGCACCCTTCATCCTTCTGAATCTGCTTAGTGTATTCATCTCTTGGTCTTCCTCTACGATTTTTACCCTCCACGCTGCCCTCCAACACTAAATTGGTGATCCCTCGATGTCTCCGAACATGTCCTACCAACCGTTCCCTTCTTCTAGTCACGTTGTGCCACAAGCTCCTCTTCTCCCCAATTGTATTCAATACCTCCTCATTAGTTATGTGATCTACCCATCTAATCTTCAGCATTCTTCTGCAGCACCACATTTCAAAAGCTTCTATTCTCTTCTTGTCTATTTATCGTCCACGTTTCACTTCCATACATGGCTACACTCCATACAAATACTTTCAGAAACTACTTCCTGACATTTAAATCAATACGCGATGTTAACAAATTTTTCTTCTTCAGAAACGCTTTCCTTGCCATTGCCAATCTACATTTTACATCCTCTCTACTTTGACCATCATCAGTTATTTTGCTCCCCAAATAGCAAAACTCCTTTACTACTTTAAGTGTTTCATTTCCTAATCTAATTCCCTCAGCATCACCCGACTTAATTCGACTGCATTCCATTATCCTCGTTTTGCTTTTGTTGATGTTCATCTTATACCCTCCTTTCAAGACATTGTCAATTTCGTTCAACTGCTCTTCCAAGTCCTTTGCTGTCTCTGACAGAATTACAATGTCTTCGGCGAACCTCAAAGTTTTGATTTCTTCTCCGTGGATTTTAATACCTACTCCGAACTTTTCTTTTGTTTCCTTTATTGCTTGCTCAATATACAGATTGGATAACATCGGGGATAGGCTACAACCCTGTCTCACTCCCTTCCCAACCACTGCTTCCCTTTCATACCCCTCGACTCCTATAACTGCCATCTGCTTTCTGTACAAATTATAAATAGCCTTTCGCTCTCTGTATTTTACCCCTGCCACATTCAGAATTTGAAAGAGAGTATGCCAATCAACATTATCAAAAGCTTTCTCTAAGTCTACAAATGCCAGAAACGTAGGTTTGCCTTTCCTTAATCTTTCTTCTAAGATAAGTCGTAGGGTCAGTATTTCCTCACGTGTTCAAACATTTCTACGGAATCCAAACTGATCTTCCCCGAGGTCGGCTTCTATCAGTTTTTCCATTAGTCTGTAAAGAATTCGCGGTTGTATTTTGCAGCTGTTACTTATTAAACTGATTGTTCGGTAATTTTACATCTGTCAACACCTGCTTTCTTTGGGATTGGGATTATTATATTCTTCTTGAAGTCTGAGGGTATTTCGCCTGTCTCATACACCTTGTTCACCAGATGGTAGTTTTTTGTCAGGACTGGCTCTCCCAAGGTTGTCAGTAGTTCTAGTGGAATGTTGTCTACTCCGGGGGCCTTGTTTCGACTCAGGTCTTTCAGTGCTCTGTCAAACTCTTCACGCTATATCATATCTCCCATTTCATCTTCATCTACATCCTTTGCCATTTCCATAATATTGTCCTCAAGTACATCGCCCTTGTAGAGGCTCTCTATATACTCCTTCCTCCTTTCTGCTTTCCCTTCTTTGCTTAGAACTGGGTTTCCATCAAAACTCTTGATATTCATGCAAGTGGTTCTCCTTTCTCCAAAGGTCTCTTTAATTTTCCTGTAGGCAGTGTCTATCTTACCTCTAGTGAGATAAGCATTTAATCCCGAGCACAGATAATATTAAAATGTCCACCAATCTTATGAACTCTCTGAACTGAACTGACTGCTGTACACGGATGCATGACTGGTATTCTCCGATTTGAAAGAAGCATTAGATTTCTTTCGGAGAGTTCTCTGCCGCGCCAGCCAAAAATACTGCGTGTCAGAGAGTAAGTCATCGTCATGTTCTTCAATGCATTAACGCCGATGCTATTGCGTTCAACATGAATTTGTATCAAAGATTTTACGATCTGTATGTTAACTGGCATGTCGACAAGTCGAAACACACATGAGAGCAAGAAGTTAATCGTTTGTGGAAGGAACGTAAACTGAAGTTATCTTACAAGAATTCTCTTAGTGATCATATAAATCTAGATATTGAAAAGCTTTATAATCATACCGTTTAAAGGAAGGTACAAACACTGTTGTCCTTCAGCTGCAATGTAAGTAAAGTTTCAATGTCATTTGCCGAGCGGTGTAGCCGAGCGGTTCTAGGCGCTTCAGTCTGGAACCCGCGACCGCTACGGTCGCAGATTCGAATCCTGCCTCGGGCATGGATGTGTGTGATGTCCTTAGGTTAGTTAGGTTGAAGTAGTTCTAAGTTCTAGGGGACTGATGATCTCAGATGTTAAGTCCCATAGTGCTCAGAGCCATTTGAACCATTTCAATGACATTTGAAGTAAATAATATACCAATAAAAGGTCAATTTTTTAGGATTGTTCAAAACGGTTACTATTGTTGTCGTGAAGCATTTTTTCCGTATGTGTCTGGTTATCCGTCAGAATACCAATCGACGTTGGCAGATTTAAAATAGTGTTTTCATCATATGTGAAACTCACTGTTTAATGCACTTTATAAATAAAACATGGTCTTATTAAAGTTAGTCCACGTTTAAAACAAAAAAAAAAAGATTTTTATGTATTTCCAGCCGACTGCGGGGTAAACATCGCGCAAGGGGAAGGGGTCACACCATACCTCACCAAATCTCACCAAGGGGGGAGTGTTCAACATTTAAAGAAAATACCACACGTAATTAATGGACGTCCGCTTACGTCCAGCACATTAGTTCCTAAGCTCGGTTTCATCACATCCGTCGCTTTGTTCCGTTGAATATTTCTTGCATTTAGTCGATACATTACAAGGTCGTCCGTTATTCCTTCCTTCTCTTCTGCTCGATAACGTGCAACTGACGACCACTCTTCAGCAGCTGAGATGCTTTATGCTTTCTCCAGTATTGATTTATTCTGTTCTCTCTCTTGTTCCCTTTCCTGGCGTCGCGCAAAGTTCAAGCAGGAGCCACAGCCGGAATATCCACACACCTAAGCCGTCCTATCACGCGACACGAAACCGGCACGTGGACGAAGAGCTGGTGACGTCACATCGTGGAGTTCCACGTTCCACTACACTGCGGACAGAGAAATAAAGAATCTGGCAGGTCAGAATTTTGCCTCGTGCAGAGAAACGTGACCAATGAGGCGCGACATCGTTTTACGTTACAAACAGAACATAGGAGCCGCCATATTGTATAGCGTTAAACGTCGTATTTGCTGGGTTTTCTTTCTCGTAGAGTACACGGCATGAATATAAGCTGTTTCAAAGAAGCAGCATATAGAGAATCTCCCGAAACCGCAGCGTTTTAGCTACGAATGCTATAATACAATGACCGGATACTACATATCGGTAAGTAAAGGCTTCATGTAGTTGATGTTTTTAGTGTTATAACTTGTGTACTACCAAAGTGTCTTTTTCTTAGAATTTGCTTTTTTTTCCTTCAGTCGTCAGTCTTTTGACTGGTCTGGTGTAGCCCGCCACGAATTTCTCTCCTGTGCCGACCTTTTCATCTCATAGTAGCACTTCCAATCTACATCGTCAATTATTTGCTGATATATTCTAATCTCTGTCTTCCTCAACAGTTTTTACCCTCTACAGGGCCCTCTAGTACCATGGAAGTTGTTCCCTGATGTCCCAAAAGATGTGTATCATCCTGTCCCTCCTTCATGTCAGTGTTGTCCATATGTTCCTTTCTTCACCGATTCTGCAGGAAAGCCTCTCATTCCATGTCTAACCGGTCCACCTAATTTTCGACAATCTTCAGTAGCACCACGTGTCAATCGCTTCGATTCTCTTCTGTTCCGGTTTTGCCACAATCCGTGATACAATTCTGTGCTGCAAAGTACATTCTCAGAAATTTCTTCCTCAAATTAAGGCCTATGTTTGATACTACACTCCTGGGAATGGAAAAAAGAACACATTGACACCGGTGTGTCAGACCCACCATACTTGCTCCGGACACTGCGAGAGGGCTGTAGAAGCAATGATCACACGCACGGCACAGCGGACACACCAGGAACCGCGGTGTTGGCCGTCGAATGGCGCTAGCTGCGCAGCATTTGTGCACCGCCGCCGTCAGTGTCAGCCAGTTTGCCGTGGCATACGGAGCTCCATCGCAGTCTTTAACACTGGTAGCATGCCGCGACAGCGTGGACGTGAACCGTATGTGCAGTTGACGGACTTTGAGCGAGGGCATATAGTGGGCATGCGGGAGGCCGGGTGGACGTACCGCCGAATTGCTCAACACGTGGGGCGTGAGGTCTCCACAGTACATCGATGTTGTCGCCAGTGGTCGGCGGAAGGTGCACGTGCCCGTCGATCTGGGACCGGACCGCAGCGACGCACGGATGCACGCCAAGACCGTAGGATCCTACGCAGTGCCGTAGGGGACCGCACCGCCACTTCCCAGCAAATTAGGGACACTGTTGCTCTTGGGGTATCGGCGAGGACCATTCGCAACCGTCTCCATGAAGCTGGGCTACGGTCCCGCACACCGTTAGGCCGTCTTCCGCTCACGCCCCAACATCGTGCAGCCCGCCTCCAATGGTGTCGCGACAGGCGTGAATGGAGGGACGAATGGAGACGTGTCGTCTTCAGCGATGAGAGTCGCTTCTGCCTTGGTGCCAATGATGGTCGTATGCGTGTTTGGCGCCGTGCAGGTGAGCGCCACAATCAGGACTGCATACGACCGAGGCACACAGGGCCAACACCCGGCATCATGGTGTGGGGAGCGATCTCCTACACTGGCCGTACACCACTGGTGATCGTCGAGGGGACACTGAATAGTGCACGGTACATCCAAACCGTCATCGAACCCATCGTTCTACCATTCCTAGACCGGCAAGGGAACTTGCTGTTCCAACAGGACAATGCACGTCCGCATGTATCCCGTGCCACCCAACGTGCTCTAGAAGGTGTAAGTCAACTACCCTGGCCAGCAAGATCTCCGGATCTGTCGCCCATTGAGCATGTTTGGGACTGGATGAAGCGTCGTCTCACGCGGTCTGCACGTCCAGCATGAACGCTGCTCCAACTGAGGCGCCAGGTGGAAATGGCATGGCAAGCCGTTCCACAGGACTACATCCAGCATCTCTACGATCGTCTCCGTGGGAGAATAGCAGCCTGCATTGCTGCGAAAGGTGGATATATACTGTACTAGTGCCGACATTGTGCCTGCTCTGTTGCCTGTGTCTATGTGCCTGTGGTTCTGTCAGTGTGATCATGTGATGTATCTGACCCCAGGAATGTGTCAATAAAGTTTCCCCTTCCTGGGACAATGAATTCACGGTGTTCTTATTTCAATTTCCAGGAGTGTATTTATGGAGTCATCTTCTTGATAAAGAGAGGAGGCAGCATATAACAGTTTCACATTGAATTACTTAGTTACATAATTGTCTATGTCTCAGTGCATAGTTAGCAAAAGAAAGATTTTGATTGAGAACAAACAATGTATTTACCTTAGTAGTGTTCAAAAGTCATAATATATACAGGGTGATTCAAAAAGAATACCACAACTTTAGGAATTTAAAACTCTGCAACGACAAAAGGCAGAGCTAATCACTATCTGTCGGCGAATTAAGGGAGCTATAAAGTTTCATTTAGTTGTACATTTGTTCGCTTGAGGCGCTGTTGACTAGGCGTCAGCGTCAGTTGATGCTAAGATGGCGACCGCTTAACAGAAAGCTTTTTGTGTTATTGAGTACGGCAGAAGTGAATCGACGACAGTTGTTCAGCGTGCATTTCGAACGAAGTATGGTGTTAAACCTCCTGATAGGTGGTGTATTAAACGTTGGTATAAACAGTTTACAGAGAATGGGTGTTTGTGCAAAGGGAAAAGTTCTGGACGGCCGAGAACGAGTGATGAAAATGTAGCACGCATCCAGCAAGCATTTGTTCGCAGCCCAGGAAAATTGACTCGCAGAGCTAGCAGAGAGCTGCAAATTCCACAATCAACTGTATGGAGAGTCCTACGAAAAAGGTTAGTTATGAAACCTGAACGCCAACTACCCGAGGCGATGGATCGGCTGCCAGGCAGTCCGTGACAGAGCACTTCATCACTGGCCTCCAAGAAGCCCTGATCTTACCCCCTGCGATTTTTTCTTATGGGGGTATGTTAAGGATATGGTGTTTCGGCCACCTCTCCCACCCACCATTGATGATTTGAAACGAGAAATAACAGCAGCTATCCAAACTGTTACGCCTGATATGCTACAGAGAGTGTGGAACGAGTTGGAGTATCGGGTTGATATTGCTCGAGTGTCTGGAGGGGGCCATATTGAACATCTCTGAACTTGTTTTTGAGTGAAAAAAAACCTTTTTAAATACTCTTTGTAATGATGTATAACAGAAGGTTATATTATGTTTCTTTCATTAAATACACATTTTTAAAGTTGTGGTATTCTTTTTGAATCACCCTGTATATCAGTCCATGATGTTCAATATTACAAATTTACTCTTTCTGATGGACACACGTCCAGATGGTCCGCTCTCAAAATTCCGCCATCTCTCTCCCCACATCCACCACAGCTGTCGGCTCACCTCCAACTGCGCAACACTAAGCGCTGTTAACAGCCAAGTGCCCAATACTACAGTAGCAAATTCCAACTATGCCACCCAGCCACAGACTGCACACAGCACAGCCAGTGATTTTCATACAGAGCGCTACCTGGCGGTGGCGTTACCAATACAAGAACCTGAACAGCCTACTTACAGGGCGCGTGAGCTCTTAAGCTGATCGTGTGATGATTCTCCCACTTGTCGGCTCTTGCTATCTTCGGAATTGTGTGGATGATATCTTTCCGAACGTCAGATGGTATCGCCAGCCTCTTACATTCTACACATCAGTGTGAATAGTCGTTTGGTTGCCACTCCCCATCCCCCAATGATTTTAGAACTTCCGATGTAATGTTATCTATCCCTTCTCCATTATTTGATCTTAAGTCTTCCAAAGCTCCTTTAACTTCTGGTTTTAGTATTGGATCACCTATCTCTCCCCTGTCGACTGCAATTTCTTCTCCCATCACGTCATCAGACGATTCCTCCCCTCATAATGGCTTTCAGTGTACTCTTTCCACCTATCTGCCCTCTCCTCTGCATTTAATAGTGGAATTCCAATTGCACTCTTGATGTTACCGCCCTTGCTTTTAATTTCTCCCGACGTTGTTTTGACTTTTCTGTACGATGAGTCAGTCCTTCCGACAATCATTTCTTTTTCGAGTTCTTCATATTTTTCATGCACCCATTTCTCCTTATCTTTCCTGCACTACCCACCTATTTCATTTGAAATGTTACCCATAGTTTCTTCGCAGTTAGTTTCCTTTTACGAGGGTCACTCCAAAAGAACTGCACACTATTTTTGTAAAAATACAGTTTTCATTCTGCATGTGTGAAAGTTTTACAGTGTGTAGATACATCCTTCCCGCTTGTTTTCAAACTTAGTTCAACCTGTTCCCGTGAGTGGTGCCGTCACAACATGTCTTCAAGATGGCTGCTACACTTGACGTCCGTCAAAAGCAATGTGCTGTCATAGAATTCCTGTGCTGTGAAAACGAGACAGTGGGAAACATCCACAAGAGGTTGAGAAAGGTGTATGGAGATGCTGCTGTCGATCGCAGTATAGTTAGTCGGTGAGCAAGCAGGTTACGTGATGAAAGTGGGCACGGCAATATTGAGGATTGTCCTCGCAGTGACAGGCCTCGTACTGCACACACTCCAGACAATGTGCAGAGAGTTAACGAACTGGTGACAGAACGAATTGTCACGTTACGTTGGGATAGGGGAAGGAAGTGTTTGCAGAATACTGAAAGCGATGGCGTTAAAAAAGGTTTGTGACAGGTGGATTCCCAGGATGTTGACAGTGGCTCACAAAGAAACAAGAAAAACGGTATGCAGCGAACTTTTGGAACAGTACTAGAATGGTGGAGATGAATATCTTGGAAGAATTGTGACAGGTGATGTAACATGGTTCCATCGTTTTTCACCAGAGACGAAGAGGCAATCAGTGAAGTGACATCAAGCAAATTCATCCAAAAAAAAAAAAAAAATTTCAAAACCACACCTTCTGCCGGAAAAGTTATGGCTATGGTGTTTTTAGATTCCGAAGGACTCTTGGTTGTGGACATCATGCCAAGTGGAACCACCATAAATTCTGATGCATATGTGACGACACTGAAGAAACTTCAAGCTCGACTGAGTCGTGTTCGACCACATCGGCAAAAGTAGGATGTTTTGCTGTTGCACGACAATGCACGGCCACATGTCAGTCAAAAAAACATGGAAGCGATCACAAAACTCGGATGGACAACACTGAAACACCCACCTTACAGTCCTGACCTGGCTCCATGTGGCTATCATCTCTTTGGAAAACTAAAAGACTCTCTTCGTGGAAGAAGGTTTGAAGATGATGGCTCCCTTGTGCACGCTGCCAAACAGTGGCTCCAACAGGTTGGTCCAGAATTTTACCGTGAGGGGATACAAGCGCTGGTTCGAAGATGGCGTAAGGCAGTTGAGAGGGATGGAAGGTATGTGAAGAAATGAAAATATTGTTTCTAAAGGATGTATCTACATACTGTAAAACTTTCAAAATTGTAGAATAAAAGATGGATTTTTAAAAAAAGTAGTGTGCATTTCTTTTGGAGTGACCCTCGTACCTATGTTTTTGTTTCCAACTTCTGTGACCGCCCTTTTTAGAAATGTCGATTCCTCTTCAACTGAACTGCCTACTGAGCTGCTTCTCATCGCAGTATCTAATGACCTTCAAGTGTATTTCTTCGTTCCTTAGTACTTCCGTATCCCACTTCTTTGCTCACTGATTCTTCCTAACTAATCTCTTAAACTTACTAAATTGTGATCTGAGCCTATATCTCCCCCTGGGTATGCCTTACAATCCAGTATCATCTGATTTCGGAATCTCTATCTGACGATGAGTCAATCTAACTAAAATCTTCCTGTATCTCCCGGCCTTTTCCAAATATATCTCCTCCTCTTCTGATTCTTGAAAAGAGTATTCGCTATTACCGTGTGAAATTTATTGCATAACTCAATTAGTCTTTCTCGTCCCTCGTTCCTTGTCCCAAGCCCATATTTTCTCATAACCCATTCTTGTACTGCTTTCCTACAACCGCATTCAAATCCCCCGTACCGAGTGAGGTGGCGCAATGGTAAGCACATTGGAAGCGCTTTCGGGAGGACGACGGTTCAAACCCACGTCCCGCCATCCCGATTTCTGTTTTCCGTCATTTCCCTAAAGCGCTTCAGGCAAATGTCTGAATGGTTCCTGTCAAAGGGCGCGGCCGATTTCCTTTCCCATCCTTCCCTAATCCGATGGCACCGATGCTCTCGTTGTTTGGTCCCCTCTGACAAATCAACCAACCAATCGCCACGGCTATCAGATTTTCATCTCCCTTTACCCACTGAATTACCCGTTCAATATCCTTATATACTTTCCGTATCTGTTCGTCCTCTACTCGCGACGTCGGAATGTGTACCCGAACTATTGTTGTCAGTGTTGGTTTGCTGTTGACCCTGATGAGAACCACCCTATCACTGTTCACATGCTGTTTCTCGGTTTCAAACTGTGACACAAAACGGTGGACAGCATATTACTGAACATAATTGTGCCAGTCTCACTACAATTAGAAACCGATGTTATTCTTTTAATGCAGTTTTTGGCCTCAGGACAATTAAAACCGATGTCATTTTGCTATTTAAGCCGTTTGTGTCCGATTTTTCCCATCCTGTGTGGACGCCCTTGTCGTGGTGGATGGGCTTACCAAACTAACAGTGTCTCAACTGTTGACTATCGAACTTGTGCAGTCATGTACTTATATACTGAATAATGCAGACGGTGTAATGTGCAACTCAAACCGTAGCCGTCGTATTGCGAGTCACCTGTCATTTGTAGCCGACGCCATTTACATTAAGACGCTTACAGCGCAATCTATTTGTTAAATTTTCGTTATTTTCTTTTGTTCCTTTTCCCCCTGCGTTAATAATATGCTGTTCAAATTTGATGTCATTCTGAGCAGTGGTTCTCTTTCTACAGTGTTTTGAAACTGGAAAAAATGGCTGACATAGAAATAAGTGTCCAAGGAATAGAAAAGCAACTGAAGTCACTCAACAGAGGAAAGTCCACTGGACCTGACGGGATACCAATTCGATTCTACACAGAGTACGCGAAAGAACTTGCCCCCCTTATAACAGCCGTGTACCACAAGTCTGTAGAGGAACGGAAGGTTCCAAATGATTGGAAAAAAGCACAGGTAGTCCCAGTTTTCAAGAAGGGTCGTCGAGCAGATGCGCAAAACTATAGACCTCTGACATCGATCTGTTGTAGAATTTTAGAACATGTTTTCTGCTCACGTATCATGTCATTTCTGGAAACCCAGAATCTACTCTGTAGAAATCAACATGGATTCCGGAAACAGCGATCGTGTGAAACCCAGCTTGCTCTATTTGTTCATGAGACCCAGAAAATATTAGATACAGGCTCCCAGGTAGATGCCATTTTCCTTGACTTCCGGAAGGCGTTCGATACAGTTCCGCACTGTCGCCTAATAAACAAAGTAAGAGCCTACGGAGTATCAGACCAGCTGTGTGGCTGGATTGAAGAGTTTTTAGCAAACAGAACACAGCATGTTGTTCTCAATGAAGAGACGTCTACAGACGTTAAAGTAACCTCTGGCGTGCCACAGGGGAGTGTTATGGGACCATTGCTTTTCACAATATATACAACTGACCTAGTTGATAGTGTCGGAAGTTCCATGCGGCTTTTCGCGGATGATGCTGTAGTATACTGAGAAGTTGCAGCATTAGAAAATTGCAGCGAAATGCAGGAAGATCTGCGGCGGATAGGCACTTGGTGCAGGGAGTGGCAACTGACCCTTAACATAGACAAATGTAATGTATTGCGAATACATAGAAAGAAGGATCTTTTATTGTACGATTATATGATAGCGGAACAAACACTGGTAGCAGTTACTTCTGTAAAATATCTGGGAGTATGCGTACGGAACGATTTGAAGTGGAATGATCATATAAAATTAATTGTTGGTAAGGCGGGTGCAGGTTGAGATTCATTGGGAGAGTCCTTAGAAAATGTAGTCCATCATCAAAGGAGGTGGCTTACAAAACACTCGTTGCACCTATACTTGAGTATTGCTCATCAGTGTGGGATCCGTACCAGGTCGGGTTGACAGAAGATCCAAAGAAGAGCGGCGCGTTTCGTCACAGGATTATCTGGTAAGCGTGATAGCGTTACGGAGATGTTTAGCAAACTCAAGTGGCAGACTCTGCAAGAGAGGCGCTCAGCATCGCGGTGTAGCTTGCTGTCCAGGTTTCGAGAGGGTGTGTTTCTGGATGAGGTATCGAATATATTGCTTCCCCCTACTTATACCTCCCGAGGAGATCACGAATGTAAAATTAGAGAGATTCGAGCGCGCACGGAGGCTGTCCGGCAGTCGTTCTTCCCGCGAACCATACGCGACTGGAACAGAGAAGGAAGAAATGACAGCGGCACGTAAAGTGCCCTCTACCACACACCGTTGGGTGGCTTGCGGAGTATAAATGTAGATGTAGATGTAGAACTTTATTTGTGGACACCCTGTATATCTCGTGCTCAGATCATGAGAATAAAATAAGAGATTAGGTCGCGTACAGAACAGAAGCATACGGAGTCATTTTTTCCTTAGCGCATGAAGGCTTGGAATAGAACAGAAAGGTTGGCATGTAGTAATATCCATCTTGCACAATGCTAATGGAGTGTATGTGTGGATGAAGATTTATTACTTGACAATTATGCCACCTGTGTTCCACAAATTTCGTCTTGCACAATAGCGATTTCCTTCTCTGAAACTACAAAGGACAGGTGAGACGGTCTGAAAGCCGCACCCATGCTGATGGTGTGCCAGAGTAATGTTCGCCGCGTTGCGCGTGGTTTCGACACGTGTCTGGCTCGATTCCCTGCAGCCGAAGAAAGCAATGCAAACAAGTCCTAAAAGCACTCACACATCCAAATTCATAGCTATAAAGTGCACACAAAAGAACGCTACGCAGCAACGAGTGAAACAAAAATGCATTAACGATTATATTTCGCTCTTCTGGAAAAGGCGGATAATATAAGTTAACGGGCCCAAATAGGCCTATCGTCCCTGCTCACAATTTCGTCCCCCACGAATGTCCGGTTTCCACAGTTCGTAAGAAATGTTTAACTGTGCGTGCATGCGCGATCTCAGTTCATTATTTTGTTGAGGCAGTCTATTGTGCACAGCGCGTTTAGCCTACGTGTACGAGGGAATTCATCTCTTTACATTGACGTGAGTTAGTGTAGTAGTCGGATTAACAGCCTAGTATTCCTAGTGTGAGCACTGATTTGTGTTCAAATATTGGCCTTTATTTCAGTCGGGTGCTGTAGTTTCTGGCGTGTAATTGCTATTGTCAACGGTTGGCCTATGTTGCTATAGAGGCCATTGTAATAAATCCTTGAAATGTTAGTAATTTCATCCCCCTTGCAATTCCTATTTTCATCCCGGGAACTACTATTAAAAATTTATTTTAATTGCTATTTATAGAGAGTTATTTTACTTGCGTACTGAAAAAAGCAAGCGGAGAGAAACGGATTCGTTGCACAAAATGCTTGGTTCGTTATCACGAAATGTGCTCTTCGTCTACCCATGCGACACGTGTTTAGAAGGCTGAAAACAACCATAAAACATTGTTCATTAATGGCCTTCAAGTGATTTGTAACAGTGAACGTGCTTGGAAATGTTATAATGGAAAAATACTTTTAAATTAGGCAGAATGAGATTTTCACTCTGCAGCGGAGTGTGCGCTGATATGAAACTTCCTGGCAGATTAAAACTGTGTGCCCGACCGAGACTCGAACTCGGGACCTTTGCCTTTCGCGGGCAAGTGCTCTACAATCTTTTTTTTCTTTTTTTTTAATCTCATTTTTTTTCGCTTTTGTTCGTTGCATCTGCTCGGGGCGGACGTCGTAAGATACCCCTTTAGTTCGTTGGTTGATCGATTAATTCAGTTTTTTTTATTACAGAGGGCAGCTAACCCTCTGACCGAACACGCTGAGCTACCCTGCCGGCAAACCATTTTGAGCTACCGAAGCACGACTCACGCACAGTCCTCACAGCTTTACTTCGGCCAGTATCTCGTCTCCTACCTTCCAAACTTTTAAATTAATTTTATTTTCGAAAATTTTGATGGGGGGACGAAATTGCGAACACTTTTTTTGTACATTTGTTTTTGTAGCGCTATCTTTTATGTTAAATATTGGCTTTGGTGTGTTATAACAATTTAATTGTAAGTTGCCTCTAAAGGGAGCATAAATTCACGAATATACCAATTTGTAGTCTTTTCCACAAACTTTCACGGCTTATACAGGTCCTAACCTACTAAGATAACGAAATTTGGGTCCATTACCTTTAGCCACAAATAAGTTTTAACTATGTTGATGGTGTGTGTTTAATGTCAGGAGTGGACCCGAGGGAGGGGGATCGAGGAAGTCATGACCACACCTCCCTTACCCCCTCCCCCCTCCCAAAAACAAAAAATCTCCACGTTACAGTAGAAGCGTTTACATTTTACATTTTTGCATATACCAGTTTACAAATCCCACACCTAACTTTTAGGGAATAGAAGAACATTAGAACGCTGAGAGCGGAAAAAGACATAGAATTCCATAAATTACTGTACATTTTTAACACAGGATACGTTGCAGTTGCTTGTGTGAGAGCCTGACCACGTGGACGGGCTTCAACTCTGTAACCAGGCAGAGACGCACATTCTCGCGCTGACCGTAGTTGCTGTAAACAACAAATCTGACACGGTTCGTGAGTTCACAGCTAAGACCACAGGAAGCTGAACAACCATATTACTCATACCAGTGTTTACAGTCGTAATAAGTTAAAATACTGATACCGATGAGCGTACACTTCAATTTGGCGCTGTGTAAAGTACGACGTTGTCAAAGTTGTAGCCGTTTGATGCTATTACAATTCTCAAATTAATTCCGTGAAACATTTTCTGAAATTTTCGGATAAATGCTTTTCAAATATAAAATGTCTGTGGATTAGTTCTTCTGTGTTAAGTGAAAGTGATGTACTCACTACTATACGCCGGCCGCGGTGGTCTCGCGGTTCTAGGCGCTCAGTCCGGAACCGCGCGACTGCTACGGTCGCAGGTTCGAATCCTGCCTCGGGCATGGATGTGTGTAATGTCCTTAGGTTAGTTAGGTTTAAGTAGTTCTAAGTTCTAGGGGACTGATGTCCACAGCTGTTAAGTCCCATAGTGCTCAGAGCCATTTGAACTACTATACAGATCATTATTAATGTTACATAAGAACATTTTATATATTTTATTGTTATTATTATTATTATTACTAAAGTCGTAGGCATCTCTGACACGTTAAAACTGTTTTTGACTCTGCAGGTAACATTTGTGTGTGTTTGAAGGGGGGGGGGAGGTGAAACTGTCACCTTCGTGTCCTCTCTCTCCATCACCCCCCCCCCCCTCCCTCCAAATCGAACCATGTACCCGTGTTGTTCTGCAGGATCACTTAGGTAATTTGCTATGGCGCTCTAAACCATTTTGCTCATGGTTCTTTTCCAGTCGTTGGCCTTTTCACTGATGAGATGTTAAACACGCCTCCCTTGTATCGCTTGTGCAGTCGCCATGTACTGGGCGTGGTATGGACTGACTCCATAAGCTCTGAGAATTTCTTTGATCGTGAACGCGAACGGTCGGAGTAGCGTCTAAAGCTCGCACATCACTCACAACAATCGACAAAGTAAGAGATATCAGTTTGCTTGATAGAGAGAAGGATATTTTTATTTTACATTGTTTTGTTGACCACGGAGACAAAGTTATCACCACGAAATTTGTAACGTGTCCAAAGAACCGAGTCGGTTCGGATGTAATAAGATGGTTCTTTCTGACGCTTTAACGCTGATGCAAAAGCGATGGAGGACAACTCTTCAAACACACTCTTTTCTGACACTTCAACTAGTATTGCTCGATGTTAGTATCATCTTCTTATTAGTGAATGATTCTGCAGTTGGTGAATGATTTTATAGTTGATGAATTTCTGGTTTCTATCTTGCTGGCCTCAACTACGATTCTCTGTTTTTCTCCTGGATAATACTTAAGAGTCGATGACTTGTTTCATACTGTTTCAGGTTAATGTTTGCTAATATTGCTACTTTTGCAAGGACCAAGAATTAAGTTTCTCTTTCTTTTTAAGCTACATGTTTGTTCTGCCTTCAGTGGGGAAGCCTGAAAGAAAACGATTGTAGGCCCTGAAGCATGACGCTGCAGAGGAGTTCTATAGAACTCATAATCAGAAAGACAGCTGGAAATCTCTACAATTACACAGCAGAGGAAGGAACCTTGTAGACGACAATGGAGGGCTGGAGGGACCACGAATGGGATACGTATACTGACATTCCTCCTTCATGATAAATATCGCAGCGAGAATCTGTGCATTACACAGAGGAAATAAAATCTAAATTTAACAACATTACGTATTGGTTGAACAAAAACATTCGGAAATTATTGAAGAATCCAGTAGATAACTGCGTCTGATCAACCTATGGACTGGTCCATTTTTTTTACTCAACGCACTGGTCTCCAGCTCAATGGTGAATAATATCATTCGTCATCGGTTCACTCTGCAGTTCTCCTCGGAAGTATGGCTGAAGTCCTGCCAAGTGTGCTATTTCATTCCACATCATCTTCACCCCCTCCTCGCTGCAGCATGTTAGTCTATATTGAGCTGACATTATCAAAAGTGTTAGTAAAGTGACCACAATGTCATTGTAACCACGTTGATTACTAGAATCTATAAATCCATCAACAATGCTAAGACTTTTATACTTGGGAGCGATGATAACCAGCTGTTAATATCGTTTTTACGAAACGAGTAGACATCATTTAATTCGAATGCGACGAACGTATACGAATTATGGGGCTTGCTGAAATATATAGCGAATCGTGCATTGAATAAGCATGTGTCGAGTGAGTCTATTACGTCCTGGTTGAACAAAACCATTCGGAAACTGCTGAAAAAACAGAGACTACTCGACTATTGGTCGGAAAAGGGCGCAGAAATGCCAATAGGCTCCGAGAATCCTAGACATTTTTGGTTCAACGTAAAATCGCTAAGCTCGTCGAAAGCCTCTATTCTGTCTTTCGTCGATCTGTATAGAGCAGGAATAGAAAACAGCAGACGATGCAGTGGTCTCAGATGGATAAATACAGGAGCTGTATGGTTTTCAAGGGAGTCTTATGCCATTCCTCCTGGCAAACAGTATCATGTTCCGGTATATAGATAATTTTTACTTATGGACCGTCTGACAGCAACTGAATAAAACACAATTTTAGTGCCATAAGCGTTTCGCCTTTATTTTTTGCAAGGCATCATCAGTGGCAGGTTGCGTGGACAATTTCTTACATATTACGCTCCTGTTGCATTTTTGGTGGTGTTCTTCTTCTTATGAATGCCAATTTGCGGTTTTTTTCCACATTCCACAGCACTATGAACTGAACGCTTGTTTCAATGCAATGTTTTGGTTTCTCTTCAGAAAATTATCAGTATACCGTAATATTACATGCAACTGAGGAAGACAGGACTACAAAAGTTCAGATAACGATGATGGAAATGGATAGGATCACGCACCCCTCTCTCTAAAGTTGACCATAAAGGGTCAAAAATATACTGGGAACTGGTGACTGTGGTTGCAGGGATGATGCAACAGTTCATCCTCGTGTTCAAAAAATCAGGTCTGGGCGATGCGAGTTGTGTGAACGGTGGACCTGCCATCTTGAAACAGCACCACATTTGGAGAACAAACACTGTACAATGAGGAGGACTTGATCAGCCATAATGGTCACATAATCCTTTACACTTATGCGGCCTTACAGAGTAACCCCAGGGCTCACGGAATACCACAATATGGCTGTCCAAATCATCACCGAACCCCCGTCGTGTTTCAGTCTTCGGGGATTAATTCGGGTAGAAGTTGAAAACAGTATGAAACGAGACTCATCCACTAAATGATTTTCTTCCATTGCTCCACTACGTTCTCCTGTTACGGGCATTTACATCAGTAATGTGTGGTTTTGGAAACTCAGCTTGCCCCGCTATTCTCTGTTTATGGTGCTCCATTCACGTTGTTTTGGTACTGACAGGGTTCGTGACTGCGACGTTAAGTTCTGCAGTGACTTACGCAGGTGTCGTCCCCTAATTTTTCATCACAGTCCTCTTCAGTGGTTGTCCCTCACGATCACTCAAAACTTTCACTCACATTGTGACTTAGCAGATGATGTTTCTCCGTTTTCACTTTTTTAGTAGATGTGAAAACACCAGACACTTCAGCTATGTGATACGGAGGCACCTACCATACGAGCACCAAATACACTACTGGCCATTAAAATTGCTACACCAAGAAGAAATGCAGATGATAAACGGGTATTCATTGGACAAACATATTATACTAGAACTGACATGTGATTACATTTTCACGCAATTTGGGTGCATAGATCCTGAGAAATCAGTACCAACAACAACCACCTCTGGCCGTAATAACGGCCTTGATACGCCTGGGCATTGAGTCAAACAGAGCTTGGGTGGCGTGTACAGGAACAGCTGCCCATGCAATTTCAAGACGATACCACAGTTCATCAAGAGTAGTGACTGCCGTATTTTGAAAAGCCAGTTGCTCGGCCACCATTGGCCAGACGTTTTCAATTGGTGAGAAATCTGGAGAATGTGCTGGCCAGGGCAGCAGTCGAACATTTTCTGTATCCAGAAAGGCACGTACAGGACCTGCAACATGCGGTCGTGCATTATTCTGCTGAAATGTAGGGTTTCGTAGGGATCGAATGAAGGGTAGAACCACGGGTCGTAACACATCTGAAATGCAACGTCTACTGTTCAAAATGCCGTCAATGCGAACAAGAGGTGACCGGGTGATACGCCAGAATGGCGATGACGAATACACGTTTCCAATTTGCGTTCACCGCGATGTCGCCAAACACGGACGCGACCATCATGAAGCTGTAAACAGAACCTGGATTCATCCGCAAAAATTGCGTTTTGCCATTCGTGAACCAAGTTCGCCGTTGAGTACACTATCGCAGGCGCTCCTGTCTGTGATGCAGCGTCGAGGGTGACCGCAGCCATGGTCTCCGAGCTGATAGTTCATGCTGCTGCAAACATCGTCGAACTGTTCGTGCAGATGGTTGTTGTCTTGCAAACGCCCCCATCTGTTGACTCAGGGATCGAGAAGTGTCTGCACGATCCGTTACAGCCATGCAGATAAGATGCCTATCATCTCGACTGCTAGTGATACGAGGCCGTTGGGATCCAGCAAGGCGTTCCGTATTACCCTCCTGAACCCACCGATTTCATATTCCGCTAACAGTCATTGGATCTCGATCAACGCGAGCTGCAATGTCACGATACTATAAACTGCAATCGCGGTAGGCTACAATACGACCTTTATCAAATTCGGAAACGTGGTGGTACGCATTTCTCCTCCTTACACGAGGCATGACAACATCGTTTCACCAGGCAACGCCGGTCAACTGCTGTTTGTGTATGAGAAATCGGTTGGAAACTTTCCTAATGTCAGCACGTTGTATGTGTCGCCACCGGCGCCAACCTTGTGTGAATGCTCTGAAAAGCTAATCATTTGCATATCACAGCATCTTCTTCCTGTCGGTTAAATTTCGCGTCTGTAGCACGCCATCTTCGTGGTGTAGCAATTTTAATGGCCAGTAGTGTATTTGACCACGTTCGACGTCATTTAGATCCGACACAACGCACACACAACTACACAGAGTAGTATTCTGATCACGACTTACACTTGCAGTGTGCTGACGTCATTGCACAGGTGCCGTCCGTGGTCCAAATACAACAGCGCAACCTATACACTTGGCTAGAATCTGCATTTATGTTCAAGTGTTCTGCGCTCACTGTGTTTCCATATTTCACCCAACCCCTGTAGAAATAAGTCACCGGTGTTGAAAAGCAAATGAAGAACATAATGATCCGAATTAGGTGCCTCTCCCTGATGGAATCCCAATCTGATTTTACAAGAGTGCTCTGCGGAATTACCTCATTTCATAGCTAGAATTTATTGCAAATCTCTTGCGCAATAAATGACCCCAAGCGTCAGGAAATGTCGCAGATTACTCCTCTACGTAAGAAAGGCAAATAAAAAAAAAAAAAAAAAAAACTGGATGTGCAAAATTATAGACTACGCATATCGTCCTTGAGAATATTCGAAATTCGATAACAATATTTCTTTGAGAAGAGAGAAAAGTCTGTGTCCGTAAATCAGTAATCAGAATCCATCACTCGTGCGAAATACAGTTTGCCCTTTTAAACATACGCCATCCTGCGAAGCATGGAAGCAGGCCTTCCTGCCGGTTCTACAGGTTGTTGTTGTTGTGGTCTTCAGTCCTGAGACTGGTTTGATGCAGCTCTCCATGCCATACAGTAAAGCTGCATGCCCTCGGGAAAAATTACGGCCGTAGTTTCCCCTTGCTTTCAGCCGTTCGCAGTACCAGCACAGCAAGGCCGTTTTGGTTAATGTTACAAGGCCAGATCAGTCAATCATCCAGACTGTTGCCCCTGCAACTACTGAAAAGGCTGCTGCCCCTCTTCAGGAACCATACGTTTGTCTGGCCTCTCAACAGATACCCCTCCGTTGTGGTTGCACCTACGGTACGGCTATCTGTATCGCTGAGGCATGCAAGCCTCCCCACCAACGGCAAGGTCTATGGTTCATGGGGGTGGGGGGGTTGTATATTCCTAGATTTCCGAACAATATTCGACACTGTACCACACTGTAGGCTATTAACAATTATATGAGTGTACAGAATACTTTCTCAATTTCACGATTTTCAGATATTCGTTAGTGAAACCATTAAAAAAAAGGATGATGTAGATAATGTAGACAATTATCGTCAATTTGCTGCCTGTGTAAGTAAACAGCACTTGTGAGAGTCGCTGTTTGGATTCAGGAACGAAGTAGCCACTGAGCATCAAATTTATTCTTTTGTGTGTGAGTCACCAGAAGGGCTAAGTGATAAGCTGAGAACAGTACGTATTTTCTTTGTATTTAACAAAAGCATGTGGACCACATAGTGCGTCTGCATCGGTTGTAACATTATGCAATTATTCGCTTAAAACTGTTTTGTCGAAAACTGACATTTTGAGATCGTGGCTATGTACAAAATGTTCGAAGATTTATTCAAGAAAGACAGCAACCAGTCACTACTGATGATGCTGTTTATTTTACCTTAACAGCGTCGTAACCGGTTTCGAACCGGCAGGTTCATCTTCAGATTGCTTTACACAAGATGCACAATTTCGTATAGGATTTTGGCTCTTTATTCGCCTTTGTGGTGAAAGATTCTTGAGATGATGGTGCCCTAGAGTAAAAGACGGCATATTTAAATGTAATTGCCTTTCATAACACTCAATACAATGTAAACAAATATTTAAGACTGAGTACTTACACTCATATTTTAATTACGTTGAAAACACCGCGTAATTTTTTTGCAATTCACGATCTACTGCAACGTATACGCAGCACATAGAGGATCTGCATATAACCACATTGCATAAAGCACCACTCACAAACCAAAAAGTTCTTCCTGCATGGGAAATGCACGTAAAGTTGCCGAAATCATAAAAAAATCTCTCTCAGAGATTTTATGATGTATACAATAATTTGACAGTAGAAAACTTCATTACATTATATACATTCAACATTCAGTAAGAATTAATTACAAACAAAGTCAGCAGATGTAGCAACCAGTTGGCTATGAAACTTTACGTAACTGATATTATGTAAATTTTGTGGTAGACACAGGGAACAAAATAAATGGTGCATGGGGGCTCAATTATAATAAAATGCAAATATTTTTTTAGTTTTAGTAGCTGTTAGTCCGATTACGCAAGTCTCGTAAAGGGCTGGCCCTGACTAGTTTTTGTACGCAATCTGACTGCATGTAACAACCACAAAGAATGAAATGAACATTTCAGTTAATACAATTAATTAATTAAGTCCCCAGCAACTATAAAACCTACGAAACAAGCTCAAGTGTAGCTGTTCTGTATGTGGTAGTATGACTCAACGCACATCTGGCACGGTTCTTCTTCAACATGACAAAAATTTTTAAATATCATATATACTGACGTGATAAAAGAAAATTAGAAATACTATAATTGTGCAAGAAACCCAGAATTACACTCTAATACAAGAACACACGCCAGATGCTTTGTTGACTGAACCTGTAATGAAGCATTATTGAGGACACACAAATAATAAGAAAATAAAGAACAGTAGTTAGTTACCTTAATTTATATTGACGAAAAGCACTCAGATCATTACAATATCTCCATTGGAACAACATCTGCTATCTCTCCCATCAAATAACTGCATAAACATGGAACAACACTCTCGACTACCGCATCTCACTCTGACTTCAGCTACAAGCAGTGTCCACCACAACTTCTCGGCAAGAACTGCCTGTCGCTGCGTCTCAATAATCACTGCCAGTGGAGGCGGCGGAACAATACTCTCTGGCGCGATTTCTGGCGCTGTGGCTCAGTGTAGCCACCTTTCAATGGTGGGTAATAAATATTACCACAATGAAAATTATATTAACGTATCATGGTTAGTTGGACCTTAAATTAATTTAACAAATATATCAATGTGTGACTGAGCAGGCTGCTGTATTCGCGTGTATTGTTTATACTGGATTACTGACCACATGTTGTTGTCAAAAGGAGCAGCGTTTATTTGTTTTAGTTTGGAAAGTAGGTGAATGAAATTTCGTAGATTGGCTAACTCTGTCTTTTGATTGAGGAGAGATGTGGCGATTAGCCCTTGTGTATATATAGTTCCATCTCATCGAGTAGATTCATAAGGCTACCTTTTGATGGGTTGTTCAAATGTATGGTATCCAGATGCTCTTTGAGCCGAACCTCCAAGCTTCTCCCAGTTTGTGCTATATACACTCCTGGAAATTGAAATAAGAACACCGTGAATTCATTGTCCCAGGAAGGGGAAACTTTATTGACACATTCCTGGGGTCAGATCACACTGACAGAACCACAGGCACATAGACACAGGCAACAGAGCATGCACAATGTCGCCACTAGTACAGTGTATATCCACCTTTCGCAGCAATGCAGGCTGCTATTCTCCCATGGAGACGATCGTAGAGATGCTGGATGTAGTCCTGTGGAACGGCTTGCCATGCCATTTCCACCTGGCGCCTCAGTTGGACCAGCGTTCGTGCTGGACGTGCAGACCGCGTGAGACGACGCTTCATCCAGTCCCAAACATGCTCAATGGGGGACAGATCCGGAGATCTTGCTGGCCAGGGTAGTTGACTTACACCTTCTAGAGCACGTTGGGTGGCACGGGATACATGCGGACGTGCATTGTCCTGTTGGAACAGCAAGTTCCCTTGCCGGTCTAGGAATGGTAGAACGATGGGTTCGATGACGGTTTGGATGTACCGTGCACTATTCAGTGTCCCCTCGACGATCACCAGTGGTGTACGGCCAGTGTAGGAGATCGCTCCCCACACCATGATGCCGGGTGTTGGCCCTGTGTGCCTCGGTCGTATGCAGTCCTGATTGTGGCGCTCACCTGCACGGCGCCAAACACGCATACGACCATCATTGGCACCAAGGCAGAAGCGACTCTCATCGCTGAAGACGACACGTCTCCATTCGTCCCTCCATTCACGCCTGTCGCGACACCACTGGAGGCGGGCTGCACGATGTTGGGGCGTGAGCGGAAGACGGCCTAACGGTGTGCGGGACCGTAGCCCAGCTTCATGGAGACGGTTGCGAATGGTCCTCGCCGATACCCCAGGAACAACAGTGTCCCTAATTTGCTGGGAAGTGGCGGTGCGGTCCCCTACGGCACTGCGTAGGATCCTACGGTCTTGGCGTGCATCCGTGCGTCGCTGCGGTCCGGTCCCAGGTCGACGGGCACGTGCACCTTCCGCCGACCACTGGCGACAACATCGATGTACTGTGGAGACCTCACGCCCCACGTGTTGAGCAATTCGGCGGTACGTCCACCCGGCCTCCCGCATGCCCACTATACGCCCTCGCTCAAAGTCCGTCAACTGCACATACGGTTCACGTCCACGCTGTCGCGGCATGCTACCAGTGTTAAAGACTGCGCTGGAGCTCCGTATGCCACGGCAAACTGGCTGACACTGACGGCGGCGGTGCACAAATGCTGCGCAGCTAGCGCCATTCGACGGCCAACACCGCGGTTCCTGGTGTGTCCGCTGTGCCGTGCGTGTGATCATTGCTTGTACAGCCCTCTCGCAGTGTCCGGAGCAAGTATGGCGGGTCTGACACACAGGTGTCAATGTGTTCTTTTTTCCATTTACAGGAGTGTAGTAGGAGAGACAGATCCGGCAACAGTGTTGTATATACCCAATGTTTTATGTGGGTGGGTTGTCATTCCTTTAGTTATGAATGGATAGCTGCTTAAGCTTGTGGTTTGTGTGGAAGCTTACATTTATGTTTGTAGTTTTAAACAGATTACTTATCTTGTAGAATACGCTCGGTAAGAAAGGCAGTGGGATATTTTTCTGCTGATTTCTACTGACTTTTACGTTAACTGCTTAGGTGTCTAAAGTGAGGATTTGTTGTCTGAGGTTTTTTGACAGTCTTAGAGACATGTGAGGGATATATCCATTGTTTGAAACTATGTTTTTGATGACATTGATTTTTTTTTACGTTGTTCAACTAATTCAAGTGGAATTTAGTTTAGGCACTTCAATGTAAACGTAAAATGTTCCATCTTACTCTGGTTTGGATGGCAAGATGAGCGGTTGATGGACACATCTGTGGATGTTTCCTTTCTGTAGATGTCATAACCATTTCTCTGGTTTTTGCTGGAGATTTTTAAGTCTAAGAAGTTGATGCTGTTATTGGTTTCATTTTCATCAGTGTGTGTAATGGTTTTGTGCGTGACTTAATAAATGCTTCATGGAACCGACGTGGGCTGCCACAGAAATTTTTGGCAGTGAAGCTACCTTTTTCCATTTTCAAAGCTTCAGTCTTTCATGCTAATTTTCTGTTGCAGTAAGTTTTGTATTGTAGGCATCCACAGCTGCATAACTGAACAATGATGAGTAAGACCGCTTCATCTGTATGATAAATATTTTCTTCTGACCCAACTACTTTCGCCCTGTTAGAGCCAGATCTTCAGGGATACAGAGTTGTAATTTATTCCAAACGATAAGCTGTAGATGATGCGACATTCTTTGTCCCATTGTGATAAACTTGTTCAACCGACCTCTAGACGGTTAAACAGTTTCACCACAATTGAACAAAGAGTGCTGCGTCGTCTGCCGCTTGTCGTTTGGAATAAATTATAAATCTGTATCCTTGGAGATGTGGCTCTAACGTCGCAAAAGTAGTTGGATCAGAAATAAAGATTTATCATATAGCAGAAGCGTTCTTGTTCATCGTGCTTTAATTTTCTGTGTTTTCTTTCGAAGAGTAATACTGGAGTAAGATTCCACGAGGTTTTTAAGTTTGAATAAAATTTAGTAACTTGTGAAATCGACTTCCACTTACGAACCCTACTTTTTAAACTTCTTCCATGATTAGGCAACCCTTAACTAACAAATAAAATCGGGGATACACTAAGGTATTGTTCCAAAGTGATGGTGTTTCCATTGTGCGCAGTGACCAAATTATTAATTGAATGTTGCATAACATGCAAAGTTATTTATCATACTGGCAAGCGGATAGCGTTCACAGATTTTTATCGTAGACCTCAAACCGTTACTATTGCAGATTAATTTTAAAAAACGCAATGTGACAGTTTCAGACAGAGAAATACAGTAAAAGCGAAATTTCGCTGTCTCAGAGTTCTCAACCTCCTCCCATGAACCATGGCTTGCGTGCCTCAGCGATACAGATAGCCGTATCGTAGGTGCAACCACAACGGAGGGGTATCTGTTGAGAGGCCAGACAAACGTGTGGTTCCTGAAGAGGGGCAGCAGCCTTTTCAGTAGTTGCAAGGGCAACAGTCTGGATGATTGACTGATCTGGCCTTGTAATAATAACCAAAACGGCCTTGCTGTGCTGGTACTGCGAACGGCTGAAAACAAGGGGAAACTACGGCCGAAATTTTTCCCGAGGGCATGCAGCTTTACTGTATGATTAAATGATGATGGCGTCCTCTTGGGTAAAATATTCCGGAGGTAAAATAGTCCCCCATTCGGATCTCCGGGCGGGGACTACTCAAGAGGATGTCGTTATCAGGAGAAAGAAAACTGACGTTCTACGGATCGGAGCGTGGAATGTCAGATCACTTAATCGGGCAGGTAGGTTAGAAAATTTAAAAAGGGAAATGGATAGGTTAAAGTTAGATATAGTGGGAATTAGTGAGGTTCGGTGGCAGGAGGAACTAGACTTCTGGGCAGGTGACTACAGGGTTATAAACACAAAATCAAATAGGGGCAATGCAGGAGTAGGTTTAATAATGAATAGGGAAATAGGAATGCGGGTAAGCTACTACAAACAGCATACTGAACGCATTATTGTGGCCAAGATAGATACGAAGCCCACGCCTACGACAGTAGTACAAGTTTATATGCCGACTAGCTCTTCAGATGACGAAGAAATTGAAGAAATGTATGATGAAATAAAAGAAATCATTCAGATAGTGAAGGGAGACGAAAATTTAATAGTCATGGGTGACTGGAATTCGTCAGTAGGAAAAGGGAGAGAAGGAAACGTAGTAGGTGAATATGCATTGGGGCTCAGAAAGGAAAGAGGAAGCCGCCTGGTAGGATTTTGCGCAGAGCACAACTTAATCATAGCTAACACTTGGTTTAAGAATCATGAAAGAAGGTTGTATACATGGAAGAACCCTGGAGATACTGAAAGGTTTCAGATAGATTATATAATGGTTAGACAGAGATTTAGGAACCAGGTTTTAAATTGTAAGACTTTTCCAGGTGCAGATGTGGACTCTGACCACAATCTATTGGTTATGACCTGTAGATTAAAACTGAAGAAACTGCAAAAAGGTGGGAATTTAAAGAGGTGGGACCTGGATAAACTGAAAGAACCAGAGGTTGTACAGAGTTTCAGGGAGAGCATAAGGGAACAATTGACAGGAATGGGGGAAAGAAATACAGTAGAAGAAGGATGGGTAGCTTTGAGGGATGAAGTAGTGAAGGCAGCAGAGGATCAAGTAGGTAAAAAGACGAGGGCTAGTAGAAATCCTTGGGTAACAGAAGAAATATTGAATTTAATACTGCGTGAAGAGTTTGACAGAGCACTGAAAGACCTGAGTCGAAACAAGGCCCCGGAGTAGACAACATTCCATTGGAACTACTGACGGCCTTGGGAGAGCCAGTCCTGACAAAACTCTACCATCTGGTGAGCAAGATGTATGAAACAGGCGAAATACCCTCAGACTTCAAGAAGAATATAATAATTCCAATCCCAAAGAAAGCAGGTGTTGACAGATGTGAAAATTACCGAACAATCAGTTTAATAAGCCACAGCTGCAAAATACTAACACGAATTCTTTACAGACGAATGGAAAAACTAGTAGAAGCCGACCTCGGGGAAGATCAGTTTGGATTCCGTAGAAATGTTTGAACACGTGAGGCAATACTGACCCTGCGACTTATCTTAGATGAAAGATTAAGGAAAGGCAAACCTACGTTTATAGCATTTGTAGACTTAGAGAAAGCTTTTGATAATGTTGACTGGAATACTCTCTTTCAAATTCTAAAGGTGGCAGGGGTAAAATACAGGGAGCGAAAGGCTATTTACAATTTGTACAGAAACCAGAAGGCAGTTATAAGAGTCGAGGGACATGAAAAGGAAGCAGTGGTTGGGAAGGGAGTAAGACAGGGTTGTAGCCTGTCCCCAATGTTATTCAATCTGTATATTGAGCAAGCAGTAAAGGAAACAAAAGAAAAATTCGGAGTAGGTATTAAAATGCATGGAGAAGAAATAAAAAGCTTGAGGTTCGCCGATGACTTTGTAATTCTGTCAGAGACAGCAAAGGACTTGGAAGAGCAGTTGAACGGAATGGACAGTGTCTTGAAAGGAGGATATAAGATGAACATCAACAAAAGCAAAACGAGGATAATGGAATGTAGTCGGATTAAGTCGGGTGATGCTGAGGGAATTAGATTAGGAAATGAGACACTTAAAGTAGGAAGGAGTTTTGCTATTTGGGGAGCAAAATAACTGATGATGGTCGAAGTAGAGAGGATATAAAATGTAGACTGACAATGGCAAGGAAAGCGTTTCTGAAGAAGAGACATTTGTTAACATCGAGTATAGATTTAAGTGTCAGGAAGTCATTTCTGAAAGTATTTGTATGGAGTGTAGCCGTGTATGGAAGTGAAACATGGAAGATAAATAGTTTGGACAAGAAGAGAATAGAAGCTTTCGAAATGTGGTGCTACAGAAGAATGCTGAAGATTAGATGGGTAGATCACATAACTAATGAGGAAGTATTGAATAGGATTGGGGAGAAGAGAAGTTTGTGGCACAACCTGACCAGAAGAAGGGATCGGTTCGTAGGCCATGTTCTGAGGCATCAAGGGATCACCAGTTTAGTAATGGAGGGTAGCGTGGTGGGTAAAAATCGTAGAGGGAGACCAAGAGATGAATACACTAAGCAGATTCAGAAGGATGTAGGTTGCAGTAGGTACTGGGAGATGAAGAAGCTTGCACAGGATAGAGTAGCATTGAGAGCTGCATCAAACCAGTCTCAGGACTGAAGACCACAACAACAACAACAAAGGTCTCAAACAGCCAATGGAGTTGATCTTGGAAATTTATTAAGAGTGAGAGTATAGGAATAGCTTATACGGAGGTATCGCGTTCAGGATCGTGTGTAGAAATGTAATACTGCTATTTTCATTATAATTTCGATTGTCTCCGACATTGACGTAGGAAAGCGTGTTTAATTTGTGTCCTTTCACTTTATTGTCTGCATGGTGTCACGTTTTAGGACGATTCTGTGCACTCAACAAGAAAATTCCTAGCTCAGAAAAACGAAGAAAGACTCAGCATTATCAGTTTGCGAACATCGAACAGGCCGCTGCTCAGGTTTATCCTGACTCTGCCGTCCCTGTTCTTGCACTCCATCATGGGATTCGTTGTTGACAATATTAACTTACTCAGAAGAAACTGAAACATCCATTCAGTGAGCACTAGACAAAAGAAACCGATTTGCGTTAGAATAATACGTTCTTAAGCATTGTACAGAAAGGTGAGCACCATTGAGCAGATTTCATATCCATTAGGCTTCCAGCAAAAATGAAAAAGTTGAATGATAAATTTCACTTCTCCAAATCTAATTCGAAAAGTTTCCTAGTGGCATACTATTTTCATTCTGTACGTAATGTTCTCGCAGTGGTTGAGAATTTTTCTCTGCAATGTGTTATTTATTAATATAGTCTGGCATAATTTTGTGTTGTATTCTTCAGTTATTTTGTCTATAAATTTTCTAATCATGATTCTGTAATCAATACATGGTGATTCTGGTGTGTCTACCGATGTCTTTTTATGCTGCCCGCGGTGTTATACCTGGCCTTCAAAAACCATGCGCAAGATTTTCACATGCTCTCGCTCGCTAGGCGCAAGCTAGTAGTCCCACAGAAAAACGCACAGGACATTTTTATATAAAATTTAGTGTAGTAAAATTTTGTCCGGGGATCGTTTCCGCTAGAGGTAGTAGTTTTCGAGTGATTCAAGAAAAACGTACAAAAGTGACATTCAGACGCACCCCAACTACCACACCAGCCACCGACAGTCAGGATTTCTAATACGTTGTTCAATGGTAGTCCCTCCTACCACTGCTCAAAAATGTGCGACTGCACGAATTATTTCTCACATTTGACCTCTTTTGTCCTTCAATAACTGGCGTTGTTACGCCACCCACTTATTGGAACACTTACAAATTGTAAAATTTCGTGAATTTTAACAGCATAAAATAAACAATTATTTCATTGTTTTCATCAGTTCTTCTGACCACGAAGCTACTTTGCTCAAAGGCTTAAGCTTGGATCGAATTGTCAACGTAATTAGTTTCAGCGTAACGTCTATAAAAGTCGTTTTCCTTTCATTACCCTCACGTGCATGTTAAAATTAAGTATGTTAAAGAACTAGCAGACTATGTTAGTGGCGTAATAGCCCAATCAATAGAGACCAAATAGGTCGAATGTCGGGAATAGTACGTGTGGTCGGAAATATTTGTGCAGTGGCAGGAGGGGGTACCACAAACTGTATACTAAAAATTCTGACTGGTGACTGATGAGTGTGTGGGTGGTGGTGCGTCTGAAGGTCCCTTATGGGCTGTTTCTCTCGAATAACTCGAAAACCGTGGCCTCCAGCGAAAATATATCCCGACACAATTCTTAACTACATTACATTTCCTGTGAAAAGGTTCTGTTCATTATTTCTGTAGGACCAAGAGTCTGCTCGTAGCGAGCGAGAGAATATGAAACTCTTGCGCGTGGTTTTTTAAGGCCAGATATAACATTGCGGACTGGATACAACGTCATTGGTACGGGAAGTGAATTACGCAGTATACCGACTCGTTCCATGACAAAGTAGATTTCGCTCACATGATAAATAAGTAAGTAAGTAGCTGGCTTTAAGACATTTGAAGTAATATAACTCAGTACGTCGTGCTGAACCACGAGTATTCATCAGAGACAAAGGCAACGTCAGGAACGCTCCAGGGATGTCTTACAAAAATGGTGCAAATGGCTCTGAGCACTATGGGACTTAACTTCTGAGGTCATCAGTCCCCTAGAACTTAGAACTACTTAAACCTAACTAACCTAAGGACATCAGACACAGCCATGCCCGAGGCAGGATTCGAACCTGCGACCGTAGCGGTCGCGCGGTTCCAGACTTAAGCGCCTAGAACCGCTCGGCCACACCGGCCGGCGGATGTCTTACAGAACTGCTACCCTTTCTCCATATATGAGGGTTGGAATTTTAATAGCAGCAACTATTTATTTACAGCTCGTACAAAATAGATACGTGTTTAAAAGTTTCACTGACCTTCGAAGTAGCCACCAGCATTGTGTATAACCCGTTGCCAGCCTTGTGGAAGTCGTAGGACAGTCTTAGCAGTGCCAGGTGTGTTGACAGTTCGAGCGGCGCAGTCTATCGCCCGATGAATTTGAAGCAGTTTTGAAGCGAATGCCGTGAAGTGTTTCCTTCAGTTTATAAATTGAGTTGAACTTACGAGAGCCTAATTCAGGGAAGTGCAGTAGGTGGTATAGCACTTAGCAACCCCATCAGTCAAACTAATCAGTAACAGCTTGCACTGTACGAGCTTGAGCAATGTCCTGCAGACAGCGTCATCACTTCTGCCTCTAAGCTGGACGTAGGTTGTGTTCCAAAAATGAACAGCATAGGGGCAGAAGTGATGACACTTTCTGCAGGACCTGACCATCATTTTACAGGACAGTGTGTGGACGCAAGCTGTTACTGATTTGTTTGACTGATGGGGCTGCTAAGTGCTATACCACCTACTGCACTCCCCTGACTTAAGCCTTCGTGAGTTCAACTCGATTTTTAAACTGAAGGAAACAGTTCACGGCATTCGCTTCAGAACTGCTGCAGATTCGTCGGGCAACAGACCGCGCCGCTCAAACTGTCAACACAACTGGCACTGCTAAGAGTATTCTACGACTTCCACATCGCCGGCAACGGGTTATGCACAATGCTGGTGACTACTTTGAAGGTCAGTAAAACTTTGGTAACGTATCTATTTTGTACGAGCTGTAAATAAATAGTTGCCACTATTAAAGTTCCAACCCTCGTACATAAACAATCTGTCGAATACGATGGGCAGCAACCTGAATTTTTGCGCCAATGTAGCTGTTGCGCACGTGGAAATCGCTTCGCCGGCCGATGTGGCCGAGCGGTTCTGGGCGCTACAGTCTGGAACCGCGCGACCGCTACGGTCGCAGGTTCGAATCCTGCCTCGGTCATGGATGTGTGTGATGTCCTTAGGTTAGTTAGGTTTCAGTAGTTCTAAGTACTAGGGGACTGATGACCTCAGATGTTAAGTCCCATAGTGGTCAGAGCCATTTGAACCATTTTTTTTGAAGTCGCTTCGTTGAGTCAATGTATTGAGATTAAGGATGACGTACATGAATTGTATTCACAGTTGCGAATACGGACAGCCATCAGCTGTATAGTGAAATGTCGGCTATGAATATTTATGCCGGAGTAGGAATCGAAACTGGATTTCCTGCTAGTAGCGAGCCTTTCGTCTTACCACTGGCTACCCGATCACGCCCCACTCCAGACCCGAGCTACCATATGTCGTCCCGGTCCTACACAAATTTTCATTGTCCTCATTCCATTATACATGTGACTGTTCTCAACATTCGCGACTACGAATGCAATTCATGTATTTCATAACGGCTGTATTCACTAATGTTAATGTTGCTTCGGACATGCATGCCTGTCCGAAGGATAAGGAACAACACAGGCATTGCATTTTCGTAAGAGTGACGTGGTCAGAACTGCTTTATGGCGCGATCGGCTGAACATTATTTAATTGTAGATAAATGTAAGTTGATGCAGATGGCTCTGAGAAACACTCTTGAAATGTTGGAATAGGCTGTTAACTGTATACTGTTTGACCCAATCACGTCTAATAAATACCAGTGTGTACAACAGTACAAAACGACATGAAATGGAACGAACACTTTTAAGGTCAGTTGTACGGAAGGCGAATGGAATTCTGCGATTTATCGCAAAGTGCAGCACGCTTATAAAGGAGAGTTCATGCAAAACGCCTGTGTAAAGCATTCCTGAGTGCTGTTGGAGTGTTCGGGGTTGCCTTCAGCTTGGATCAATGGAAATCGAAGCGATTCAGATGCGTGCTTCTTACCGGTCGATTTGATCAGTATCAGAATGGTAGGGGAACGCTCCGTGAATTTCGATAGGCATTCTTGTAGGGAAGACGACGTTTCTTTGCGAAAGGGTATTGAAGCTTTTGACTTCTTTTGTGTGGGCACCACCGCCTCGATAAATTTGAAGAACGACATTTAGCGTAAATGGATTCTTTATTTAAAACTACTAAATTGTTGCTACTACTACGTTGCTCTTTCTCAAACTGCACAATGCATGTAGGCAAATCCTCGTCCTAAGTCCTTTAAAAGAGAAATTACAGTCCAAGCACGATTGAGAATCGCTTGACGGTCAATGGACAAGACTTCGCAATCGATATCCACAAGCCACGCATTTGGCAGTTCAGCTATGTCTGTGTAGTCTATGTTCTTTGCATGGCTTCTGAATACCTATGCGAGGTCATGGCCGTCGATGACCATACCAAGCGTAACTGTGTGACGAATGTGAGTTCCATTTTATATTACTTAAGAGGTTAATTTGTTCACTTCGACCGCGTGGTTAGGAATGGGCACACCCTCAGAACTAGCTAGTAACTCTTAATAAAGTACATATTTCATCTAAAAGCCTTATGCAAACGATGTATTTCTTTAAATTCGTCCGAGAGGTCTAAGGCGCTGCAGTCATGGACTGTGCGGCTGGTCCTGGCGGAGGTTCGAGTCCCCCCTCGGGCATGGGTGTGTGTGTGTTTGTCCTTAGGATACTTTAGATTAAGTAGTGTGAAAACTTAGGGACTGATGACCTTAGCAGTTAAGTCCCATAAGATTTCACAGACATCTGAACATTTTTAAATTCGTCAATGCAGTGGTGCCCGCACTAAAAATTCAAATACTTCAAAAGTAAAAGAAATATCCCGGATTCGCCTCAAGTGATTTAGGGGAACAACAAGAAACCGTAACCGGACTGGTCGGACATAAATTTCAACTCCGCCTCTCCCAAAACCACAACAGTCACTTCGTTCAGTACGTTCAAGTCGTGAACTACGAAGGACTATCGCTTTACGAAAATCGACAGGGACGCTGCTTCTTCAGCATGGACAACAAAATTTTATTCAGGTCCACGCCGTAATTTGTGCAGTCTCTGGGTTGTATCCCGAGACTCAGCTTTGTACTACTGTGCTCTGGCATGGCTTAATGTGTAGTCTGCGCGACACAGTGGGTCACACACGTGCAGCAGTGTTGGTGGTTCCTACAGCAGCGTCAGCTTTAATAGCAAGTAGGCCGTCTCATTCATCGGGCGTGCAAGCGGTCCCACGACACAACACCCAAAGTGTCTCACTTCACTAGTCGTGTCAGAGAGACATTTGGTTCGTATGTTTGGCGTCGTTATGAAATTATAATTTTGTTAATAAGTGGCTGGCAACTTTGCAAATTGCTCAGCTGGGGCATTATCGTGTCAGCATGACACACAGCCGCATTTTTGCCACTACTACGATTTCAGTCTTGTATGGAAGACTGTATTAAGAGCGAACGAGATAACGCTGCGCTAAGACACTGGACTCGTATTCGCGAGGACGGCGTTTCAGATACTCGTCCAGCTACCCATTTTTAGGTTTCCGTGTTTTTCCTCGCTCGCTTAAGGCAAATGTCAGGATGAGTCCTTTGAAAGGGCACAGTCGATTTCCTTCCACGTTGTTCCTAAATCATAGTTTGTGGTCAATCTGTATTGACGGGGCGTTAAACCCTGACTTCCATTCTTTTTCGCGCCAAACAAACTTTCGTGGACGTCTGTGCGTATTTTCTTCTAGTGTTACTTCTCAAATCGAATACTTCGTATCGATGCCCGTCCAATCTTATTATCAAAGGATGCTGTGAATCAACCAGAGACTATCAGTTGGGTTACCATCACTGCTGTGGGCTGGCAAGTTCCATTTGTTTCACACACTCACGCCTATTTAAGTCCACGTGGCCAACAGTTGTAGATACATAACGTGTGATCACGCATTGCTGAGGTATAAACATCAATTTTATGCCTTTCATTGCATCTACGAGACCATTGCTGATTTGCTAATGCAAAGTAGACTGCAGTCAATATTACGTAGTACTCTCCGACATTTGAGGTTCGTCGTTGAGTACACCATCGCAGGCGCTCCTGTCTCTGATGCAGCGTCAAGGGTAACCGCAGCCATGGTCTCCGAGCTGATAGTTCATGCTGCTGCAAACGTCATCGAACTGTTGTCTTGCAAACGTCCCCATCTGTTGACTCAGGTATCGGGACGTGGCTGCACGATCCGTTACAGGCATGCGGATAAGATGCCTGTCATCTCGACTGCTAGTGATACGAGGCCGTTGGGATCCAGCACGGCGTTCCGTATTACCCGCCTGAACCCACCGATTCTATATTCCGCTAAGAGTCATTTGATTTCGACCAACGCGAGCAGCAATGTCGCGATACGATAAACCGCAATCGCGATAGGCTACAATCCGACCTTTATCAAAGTCGGAAATGTGATGGTACGCATTTCTTCTCCTAACACGAGGCATGACAACAACGTTTCACCAGGCAACGCCGGTCAAATTCAGTTTGTGTATGAGAAATCGGTTGGAAACTTTCCTAATGTCAGCATGTTGTAGGCGTCGTCACCGGCGCCAACCTTGTGTGAATGCTCTGAAAAGCTAATCATTTGCATATCACAGGATGTTCTTCCTGTCGGTTAAATTTCTCGTGTGTAGCACGTCATCTTCGTTGTGTAGCAATTTTAATGGCCAGTAGTGTAGTTCGACGACTTCTTCGCATCTAAACCAAGTGATCTGCGCAGTTGCGGAATCGAAACTGTTGCCCCACCGTTGGCAAACTGTTGTAAACAGTGAAGGAGAATATATTATTTGTATCTGTCGCGATAAATTATGGAAAAACGCTACGAACTTATGCGTCAACCAAAGATATAAAAAATCGAGATATGGCCTTTCTCCAGCGTTACACTGGCTCGTGACATGACAGCTTGATTTAAAATTATGGCTCAGGTCATTTTCCTACAAAGTGATGTCTGATCATACAGCGTGTCCAGGAAAAAATTGTCTAAATAATATAGGCTCTAAAATGTCCATCTAAACAGCTATGACTGCTTGTTCTGTAGAAGACATATGTTTCACAGTAGCTAAACTTCAAATGGCTCTGAGCACTATGGGACTCTACATCTGAGGCCATCAGTCCCCTAGAATTTAGAACTACTTTAACATAACGAACCTAAGGACATCACTCACATCCATGCCCGATGCAGGATTCGAACCTGCGACCGTAGCGGTCCCGCGGTTCCAGACTGAAGCGCCTAGAACCTCTAGTCCACACCGGCAGGCGTAGGTAAAGTGAACAAGTGCAAACTCTTAAGGTATGAACTAAGAGCCTATGTTTAATAGACTTTTTTTTCTTATGTACGACTCAGGTCAGAGAATCGTTTCTACCTCTGACTCTGAAAGGTACAGAAATAACATTTTCTCATGTTCAAATAACTTACGGGTTTGCTGCCGGGTGACGTTGTCGACCACCGCCGGTATTTCGACATGAGCGCACCCTGCCCTTCTCAAGGCACAAATTCAAGGAGGAAGCAATGTGCAAGGGAATTTAATACCTCGGTTCACAGAGGAGAAACAAGGAAGATACCACACACAGAACAAGTAACCGCAGAGTCAACACTCAACCAAAGATAACCAAAATCAGAAATATCGATAGTGACTATTAATCAACAGGTGAGGTAGCACTAATTCTGTCCCTCTGTTAGTGCTACCTCACCTGTTTATTAATAGTTGTGCAGCATTAATTGAATTTAGTGAAACTAAACTTCTAATTGCTGTTGTTCATAGGTCCCCTAACTCCGACATCAGAGCATTTTTGCTTAAGCTAGAGAGGGTTCTTGATTCACTTTGTAGGAAGTAGCAGAAAGTAGTTATATGTGATGACTTCAATATTAATTTTGTATATGATTGTGCAAGAAAAAGGATGTTGGTGGATCTCCTAAATTCATATGATCTGATGCAAACTGTGTTTTTTCCAACTAGGGTACAGGGGAACAGTAGCACAGTCATAGAAATATTTTTATTCATTCTTCATAGCTAGATGAGCATTCTGTTAGTAAGAGGGTGAATGGCCTTTCCGACCATGATGCACAAATTTTAACACTAAAAGGTTTTTGTACTCAAACCAATGTCATAGTTGATTACAAACTACATAGAAAACTGTAATCCAACAGCAATAGGGAGTTTTTTAAAACTTGTCAAGGAACAAGAGTGGCAAGATGTTTATAGTGCCGATAATATAGATGAGAACTACAATGCTTTCCATTACACATTTCTCATGCTCTTTGAGAGTTGCTTTCCCTTAGAACATTCTAAACGGGGTACTAGCAGTAATGGACAGCCCGGTTGGCTGACTAGTGGGATAAGGATATCATGTAGAACAAAGCAGGAATTATATCAAAATGTTAGAAGTGGTCACAATCAAGCTACAGTAGCCCATTGCAAACAGTATTGTAAGGTGCTTAAAAATGTTATTAGCAAGGCAAAAAGAATGTGGTATGCAAATAGAATACCTACATCACAGGATAAAATTAAAGCCATATGGTCAGTTGTGAAGGAAGTGTCTGGTCAGCAGCACAAGGTCGATGATATGAAGTCAGTTCACAGTAATAATATTTCTGTTACTGATAAATCAGATATATGTACAGTATTTAACAATCATTTTCTGAGCATTGCTGGTGAATTAAATAAAAATTTAGTTTCTACAGGAAATCATATAAATTTCTTAGCAAATGCCTTTCCGAGATTGACGTCTGAAATACTCCTCTGTGATACAGACAAGAGGGAGATTGAGTCAATAATTAAATCACTGTAGGCTAAGGACTCTCATAGTTATGATGGAGTGTCTAGCAGAATATTAAAGTACTGTGCTGCACGTATCAGCCCTGTATTTAGCCATATTTGTAATTTTTGCTTTAGGAATGGTCAGTTTCCTGAGCGATTAAAGTACTCAGTAGTAAAGCCGCTTTATAAAAAAGGGAGAAAGGGATAATTTAGATAATTGTAGACCTATTTCTATGCCATCAGTGTTTGCAAAAGTTATCGAAAAGGCTGTGTATGTAAGGTTAATTGATCATTTTATATCACACGATTTGCTATCAAATGTACAGTTCGGCTTTAGAAGTCGTTTGACAACTGAAAATGCTATATTCTCTTTTCTCTGTGAGGTACTGGATGGGCTAAACAAAAAGTTTCGAACGCTTGGCGTATTTTTTGATTTAACAAAGACATTTGACTGTGTTGAGCTCACAATATTGCTCCAGAAGTTGGACCATTACGGAATAAGGGGGGTAGCTCACAATAGGTTCACCTTTTACTTTAGCAACAGGCAGCAAAAGGTCATTATTCACAATGTTGATAACGGCTGTGATGTGGGATCTGGGTGGGGTACTATCAAGTGTGGGGTGCCCCAGGGATCAGTGTTCGAGCCGCTCCTGTTCCTTATTTATATAAATGATATGCCCTCTAGTATTATGGGTTACTCTAAAATATTTCTGTTTGCTGATGACACTAGCTTGGTAGTACAGGATGTTGTGTGCAACATTGACTCGGTTTCAAGTAGTGCAGTACATGACCTCAGTTCATGGCTTGTAGAAAATAAACTAACGTTAAACACAGTAAGACTCAGTTTTTACAGTTTCTAACACACAATTCAACAAAACCTGACGTTTTAATCTCACAGAACGGGCATATGATTAGAGAAACTGAACAGTTCAAATTCCTAGGTGTTCAGATAGATAGTAAGCTGTCGTGGAAAGCCCACGTTCAGGATCTTGTTCAAAGACTTAATACTGCCATTTTCACTATTCGAACGGTATCAGAAGTGAGTGATTCTTCGACACGTAAATTAGTCTACTTCGCTTATTTTCATTCAATTACGTCGTATGGTATTATGTTTTGGGGTAACTCTTCCCATTCTAGAAGGATATTTTTGGCTCAGAAACGGGCGGTTCGGGCAATAAGTGGTGTGAGTTCACGAATGTCTTGTCGACCCCTGTTCACGAGTCTGGGTATTTTGACATTGGCCTCTCAATATGTATATTCCTTATTGTCGTTTCTTGTTACCAATGTTAGTTTATTTCCAAGAATAAGCAGCTTTCACTCGGTTAATACTCGGCAAAAATCAAACCTCCATTTGAATCGGACTTCCTTAACTCTTGCGCAAAAAGGTGTGCAGTATACTGCTGCATCCATTTTCAATAAACTGCTACTCGAATTCAAAAATCTTAGCAGTAATCCACGCGCTTTCAAATCGAAACTGAAGAGTTTCCTCATGGGTCATTCCTTCTATTCTGTCGAGGAGTTCCTTGAAAAATTAAGCTGATTCTTATTGTATTCCTGATAGCGTTTACTTAGACTTATGGACTGACTTTTTTTTCAGGTTCATGAACATTTATTTTTAACTGTTATTACTTTTATGTTGTAAGTTCAGGTACTGACACGTTCCATGACCTTGGAGATTTGCTCCTCAGTTTGGTCCTACGGAACTTGACGTGTAAATAAATAAAACCATACTTCTGTTCGCTCTGCCGTTTACTCAGTCATAGTTCCGTCTTCAACTCTTAACAGTTCTCTCTTAACAGCATAACAGAAATACTCGCTCTCGACGAAGCAAAATCCTCTCTACACCAATGTAAAACACAGATATCTTCCCAACATCATTTTCTACATAAGAAAGTCAACTTAGGAACGATCTTCCTCAAAACTTCAGAGAAATTACACGCCTTTCCAACTTCAAAATACAGTTCGTTGCCCTTCATCTATTACAACAGCTATCCGCTTTACATACTTTGCTGCTCAATCCAGTCAGCTTACCCTCCCTCCCCCCTGCCCCTCTCGCCATGCCCACAACCTTTCCCTCCGTCATCTCAACAGAGTCCTCTATTAATACAGTCACTGTAATACGTAGTATCTATCTTCTCCTCTGTCATTATCCTTTCTGTTCCGGACAATAATAAAAAGAGCAACACAAATGGTTGTGGGTTGGCAGGAGAGCCAACACCGGGTTATGAGAGGAAGCCGAAAGGCACGCGTTTTAGCTCACGCAGGCTGGCGTGAGGTCTGGAACAGGACAAGGAAATTAGAATTTAGAAAAACGGACGTAGCTGGTGGAATACTTAACTTTAATCCATTAATGGTGAACGTCGCTCTTGACGGTACATTATTTACAGTATCAATAGTAACTGGTAATGGCGCCTTGCTAGGTCGTAGCAAATGACGTAGCTGAAGGCTATGCTAACTATCGTCTCGGCAAATGAGAGCGTATTTTGTCAGTGAACCATCGCTAGCAAAGTCGGTTGTACAACTAGGGCGAGTGCTAGGAAGTCTCTCTAGACCTGCCGTGTGGCGGTGCTCGGTCTGCAATCACTGATAGTGGCGACACGCGGGTCCGACGTATACTAACGGACCGCGGCCGATTTAAAGGCTACCACCTAGCAAGTGTGGTGTCTGGCGGTGACACCACACAAATGCTAATGTTTAAGGAGTAGTCAAATGAAAATGAGAATTGGAAAAAAGTAAGTAAACTGTTTATTATTTCAGAAGTAATCATCGTAACTCTTAATACTTTTATCCGGCTGTGAGACAAGATGATCAATGCCTTCATGCAAAAATGTTTGCGCTTGCCTACGGAACCATTACTGAACACACGCCGGCATCCTTAGCCCGAAGTAAATCGACGGGCATGAATGTGTTTCTTCAAGGCACCACAAACATGGAAATCGTATAGGGAGACTGTATGGACGATGCACAAGAGAGAAACTTCTGCAACGTAGTCGAAACAACATTGGCAGCATGTGGGAGGACAAAAGGGACTTTTTTCTTCAATCAGTTCCGGAGCTTAAATCTGGGTAAATGGGGAACATATCTGGTGAGTGAACAATACGTAAATGTTGAAAACATTAAATAGAATATAATGACAAATATTGACTCGTACGAAATCCTGCAGAAGTAGTACGTTAAACGCTGAAATTGTAAAATTTGTTCTATTTGCAGATGATACAAGTACAGGAATAAAAAATACTACTAGGCCTATTGTTGAAATGGCAGTTAACGAAATATTCGGAAACATCAACAGATGATTCAAGGTAAATGGATTGTCATTAAATTTTTTAAAAGATTCAGTACATATAGTTCATTACTTTTCATAGAACTCAGCAAACTATAAAAATAGGTATTCAAACAATAAACTGCGAGAAGTAGAATGTGATAAGTTTTTTAAGTGTTCAAATATATCACAGCCTTAACTGTAAAGCATACTACTACAATAAACACAAGCGCTTTAGTTTTCAGTACACATGATCACTGCCGTAAGTGATTTACAATGAAGAAAGTAATGTACTCCCAAACTTTTCGTTCATTAATGAGTTATGGAATCATTTTCTGGGGAAACTTAACTTGCAGGGACAGAATTTTCAGAATACAAAAGTAAGTTACAAGAGTTATATGTGGTCACTAGCAATATTTCTTTGTACTCAAAAAATATTTAAAAATATTTATGTGGTGCTAACACCAAAAACAACCACTACAAAGACTTGAAGAACTTAACGTTAGTAGCGAAATAAATCAGGTACGGAGGTACACATGTATTCAGTGTCTCCCTGAGCTCATAATTGTCATGTAGATAATGTGGTGGAGTTTAAGAATGAATTAATGAACCTTCTGTTGCGTAACTAGTACTTCATTGAAGGGTATATTGACAGGAGCTGTTAAATTTACATTTTAGGTTAATTCATAATTAGAATAATCGCCACAATACAATAATCTTCCGTAAAGTTAATTCATTACATTCTATTGCACTTAAGTTAAATCTACATCTTCAACTTCATTCCACATCCCAGAAAATAATCTCCGCGTCATTCAAGGAATACGACTAACATAATGATGAAATGTAGTCTGCAAAATGAGAAACACATGTCCAATGCGTCACGGAGCGAATATTGTCGTAACCACGCGATCTTTAACACACATTCCAGCGTTCTTGTGTATAATCAAGTACATATGTAACACGTGTCAAAACAAGATACTACTTTGTGAATACAAACTAGCGTCAGAGACGTTTAGAACACTACCCCACTGCAGACTATTAACAAAGGTCCCTTCACCATAGGTTCTCAGATCGTTGTACTGGTGTCTGAGTAGTTATGGTTTTTAAAACGAAAAGAAAAGGCCATATAACCACAACCATAGCAGTAAAAAATCGCACATACAATCCTCAGTATACAGAGTGAGTGAGAAGAACAGATACAAGCTTTGAGGGAAGAGGAGTACTTCTAAATAAAACACGTCATAGGAACATATGTCCTGTTCTTAACAGTTTCCGAGGAAACCAATGAAAACAATGGAGAACAGAACAAACTCAGGTGGTAGTAAATGAGACATTGTGATCCAATATTTGTTTAATTGTGTACATTCCCTCGTAAAAGATGTTCAAAGCGTCCACCGCCAACTGCAGTGCATTTTGCAGCTCTTGCAGATAGCGGCTGTATTGCTGATCTGAGGTCATTTGTACGGTCCTTTACTTGAGCACATACATGTAAAACACGAGTCCCACCATGCTCAAGTGAAGTGCCCATTGAAATGGTCAGTAAAGACAAAACTATGTAGCCTAATGCCGCTTTGGTTGTTTTCGCAGGTGAATGCTGGTGATGAAGGATACGAGACAAACGTCCGCGAATTTCAGTTGTATGTCGGATACGGTTAAGAAAAAGACGTATGTTCATTTGAAGTTTTTTTTGGTTGAGAATCATCAATAGAATCACCCTTCACAGAATGTACCTTTTCTCGTAGCCCACACTGTGTCTGTTCGTACCATTATCATACTACTTCTTCTCCTTCTTCTTGTATATCTTTGTCTCGCATGGGCGCTGGCTCGGCATGTTTACTAACGAATTTGGAATGGTTAATTTAAGGGGTGGCCACCGATTCCATTCCTGTTGCCATTCCGTTACCCTCGCCCTCCCTCCCTCCCCCCTTTGATGAAATATGTCTACCCCAACAGTCTGCATGCAATTTTATTCATGTGAAAGTGAGCGAAAGTTTACGATCTGTTTTCGAATCGTGTAACTGATTTGCATGTTTAAGGTCGTGTCGATACGATAACGTCCGCTTTATCCACACGTGCTGCTCAGTTTGACGTCAAGGGCACCTGACTCGTTCAGCCTTTCACGTGTTGTTTCTGCAGGATGTGATGTATCAAACATAGTGATATTTATTACGCAAATTGAAGGTGGAGGGAGGAGAAAATAAAGGAGAGGCAAGGAGCTAATGATATCAGCTGCATCGGGACTTAGTAAGCGGAATCAGCGGCGAGTGAAAATGTGTCCCAGACTGGGACTCGAACCTGGGATCGCCTGCTTACTAGGCAGTGCGTTAACCACTGTGCCACCCGCACACAGAGTTTAACGCAGTGCGTGGACCATCGCTGCCTGCTTCCCAGTCGACTCACATTCACACCTAGCGGCACCTATCCGCAGTTCCCATCGATGTCCTCCATCCTCGCTAATTTTAGATCCCCGCTGGAGGTCGAGTGTGAAAGTGCTTTCGTACTGAACGTTGTGGACTCGTTGCCCATCGAGGCGAATCGGTTATACGAACGTGCGCGTCTGTTCTTCCAGATATGTCCGAAAGAACAGACACCAAATATTCATGTAATGGCGATATCTGTCATTTGAATAACCTCTTATCAGTATCTATGAACGTTTTTTCTCAGTACTTTTTGCAACCTTTGCGCGGTTTTTTACTCTGAATATTATAAAAGCCTCGTTTATTCAAATATTAGCTCTGGAGATGGTCTCTGTGTGGGAATAAAAATATTTACAATTTTTTTGTGATTACTGTTATCAAGACGTTATGTCCCTATTTGCCAAATAAGAATGTTAGAGGTTAACGTCTCCTGAACGTTCAGGTCATTAGAGGGGAAGCAATTAAGTCAGTTGCAGGCGCTTGAAATGGAACTTGCTAGTGGTCCAGGCGACGTAACTAACAGGGTCTTTCCTGTAAGTGTTTAGGAAAACTCTATAAACCTTAAACCTCGGTTGCCACAAAGAGATTTGAAGTCCTGTCACAAATGCGAGTTCATTGTTGAACTCATACCGCAGTTTATCTCGGAAAGACATAATACGAGGGAAATAATGATAATTAGAGTTAAGGTACCTGTCGGTTCCAAGTTTACACTGTTATTTTGGCGTCTGCTACGCATAAATCACAGTTAATGATTGAAGCAATGCGAAGGATGACCCGACAGATGTTATTATTCTCACAGCTACCACAAGACTGTCATGTCATTTACCCCTGAAAGTTCCTGACAGGATGAAATTTTTTGGCGGATCATCAATCAAACCCGGAATTTAACCTACATGGCTCTGGTGAGAATATCGACCTATGATAACTGTCTCCTTCTCTTCCACACTCACGCAGCAGCAGCAGAAGTGGTCCACGTAACTGCTGTCCCATGTCTTTGACATCCGTTTGTTGTATAATCCTAGAGAACATTCTGACCTCAAACGTAAGGAGGTATCTCCAACAGATTGGCCTTCTCTAGCACGGATTCCAAAACCATCGGTCATGTGATGCCCAAGTCGCATTTTTCTCACGTCAAATGGCATTATTGCCAAGAGAACCAGTCTGGTGCAACTCTTTCTACAAGGAGTTTTCAGTAAATGGTGTCATTTTTCTGAAAGGTTAGTTTTATTCAGGATTCCAGTACACAATGTTATTCCCCGCTGTGCTGCCTAGAAAAGCCTTTTGCAACATAATCCCCATTCAATGCGACGGTCTTTCGCTTCCTTCTGAGAGGGCCTTTATGCCCGCATGATACCACTCTACTGGTCGACGTTGGAGGATGCGACGTACTTGCACAACCTTGTAGTCTCACTTCCAATCCGATTCAAGGTACTTATCAAGTCCACGGCCCGAATTACACGGTGTCATCTGATACTTGTATGGATTTCTCTAGGAGTGATTAATTTTCGTCAGCTGAGCTTGGAATACTTGGGAAATGGAATCAGTCTACAAAGGAGATTGCCTAGAAAACATTCGTGCGCGGGCATCCTAATTGGTTGCTTGAATCTGGGGAGGGAACCAAACAGCGAGGTCATCGGTCCCATCGGTTTAAGGAGGGATTGAGAAGAAAGTCGGCCGCGCCCTTTCAAAGGAACCATTCCGGCATTTGCCTGAAGCTGTTTAGGGAAATCGCGGAAATCTAAATCAGGATTACCGGACGCAGATATGAACCGCTGTCCTTCCGAATGTGAATCCAGTGTGCAAACCACTGCGCCGCCTAGCACGGTGCGGGCATCCTAGAATATTGCTGAAGTTTAAGTGACGCATACCAAACAACACTAACAGGGATTATTGAACGTATAATGAGAAGGTTAGCATAAATAGTGACAGCTTGGTTTGAAGATTGGGAGAGAGTTATGGAGATGCTGAAAGAACTGAATGGGAAACGGTTAAAAGTAGAAGCAAACTGTCCCGCGAAAGCCTACCGAGAAAGTTTCAGGACCCAACTTTAAGCGATGGATCTAGGAATATACTACAAGCCCCTACCTACCGCGAGGACAGAATTGGACTAATCACAGCGCACGCAGAGGCGTCTAAGCAACCATTCTTCCTGCAATTCATACATGAATGGATCGGGAGACGCCATAAAAACTGGAACAGGGGAGGTACCCTCTGTCATTCACTTCACAGCGGTTTGCGTAGCATGTACATACACTGCTGACCATTAAAATTGCTACACCACGAAGATGACGTGCTACAGACGCGAAATTTAGCCGACAGAAAGAAGATGCTGTGATATGCAAATGATTAGCTTTTCAGAGCATTCACACAAGGTTGGCGCCGGTGGCGACACCTACAACGTGCTGACATGAGGAAAGTTCCCAACCGATGTCTCATACACAGACAGCAGTTGACCGGCGTTGCCTGGTGAAACGTTGTTGTGATGCCTCGTGTAAAGAAGAGAAATGCATACCATCACGTTTCCGGCTTTGATAAAGGTCGGATTGTAGCCTATCGCGATTGCGGCAGCCACGTCTCGATCCCTGAGTCAACAGATGGGGCCGTTTGCAAGACAACAACCATCTGCACGAACAGTTCGACGACGTTTGCAGCAGCATGGACTATCAGCTCGGAGACCATGGCTGCGGTTACCCTTGACGATTCATCAGAGACAGGAGCGCCTCCGATGGTGTGTACTCGACGACGAAACTGGGTGCACGAATGGCAAAACGTCATTTTTTCGGGTGAATCCAGGATCTGTTTAGAGCATCATGATGCTCGCATCCGTGTTTGGCGACATCGCGGTGAACGCACATTGGAAGCGTGTATTCGTCATCTCCATACTGGCGTATCAGCCGGCGTGATGGTATGGGGTGCCATTGGGTGCACGTCTCGGTCACCTCTTGTTCGCATTGACGGCACTTTGAACAGTGGACGTTACATTTCAGATGTGTTACGGCCCGTGGCTCTACCCTTCATTCGATCCCTGCGAAGCCCTACATTTCAGCAGGATAATGCACGACCGCATGTTGCAGGTCCTGTACGGGCCTTTCTGGATACAGAAAATGTTCGACTGCTGCCCTGGCCAGCACATTCTCCAGATCTCTCACCAACTGAAAACATCTGGTCAATGGTGGCCAGTAACTGGCTCGTCACATTACGCCATTCACTGCTCTTGATGAACTGTGGTATCGTGTTGAAGCTGCATGGGCAGCTGTACCTGTACACGCCATCCAAGCTCTGTTTGACTCAATGCCCAGGCGTATCAATGACGTTATTACGGCCAGAGTTGGTTGTTCTGGGTAGTGATTTCTCAGGATCTATGCACCCAAATTACGTGAAAAAGTAATCACATGTCAGTTCTAGTATAATATACACTCCTGGAAATGGAAAAAAGAACACATTGACACCGGTGTGTCAGATCCACCATACTTGCTCCGGACACTGCGAGAGGGCTGTACAAGCAATGATCACACGCACGGCACAGCGGACACACCAGGAACCGCGGTGTTGGCCGTCGAATGGCGCTAGCTGCGCAGTATTTGTGCACCGCCGCCGTCAGTGTCAGCCAGTTTGCCGTGGCATACGGAGCTCCATCGCAGTCTTTAACACTGGTAGCATGCCGCGACAGCGTGGACGTGAACCGTATGTGCAGTTGACGGACTTTGAACGAGGGCGTATAGTGGGCATGCGGGAGGCCGGGTGGACGTACCGCCGAATTGCTCAACACGTGGGGCGTGAGGTCTCCACAGTACATCGATGTTGTCGCCAGTGGTCGGCGGAAGGTGCACGTGCCCGTCGACCTGGGACCGGACCGCAGCGACGCACGGATGCACGCCAAGACCGTAGGATCCTACGCAGTGCCGTAGGGGACCGCACCGCCACTTCCCAGCAAATTAGGGACACTGTTGCTGCTGGGGTATCGGCGAGGACCATTCGCAACCGTCTCCATGAAGCTGGGCTACGGTCCCGCATACCGTTAGGCCGTCTTCCGCTCACGCCCCAACATCGTGCAGCCCGCCTCCAGTGGTGTCGCGACAGGCGTGAATGGAGGGACGAATAGAGACGTGTCGTCTTCAGCGATGAGAGTCGCTTCTGCCTTGGTGCCAATGATGGTCGTATGCGTGTTTGGCGCCGTGCAGGTGAGCGCCACAATCAGGACTGCATACGACCGAGGCACACAGGGCCAACACCCGGCATCATGGTGTGGGGAGCGATCTCCTACACTGGCCGTACACCACTGGTGATCGTCGAGGGGACGCTGAATAGTGCACGGTACATCCAAACCTTCATCGAACCCATCGTTCTACCATTCCTAGACCGGCAAGGGAACTTGCTGTTCCAACAGGACAATGCACGTCCGCATGTATCCCGTGCCACCCAACGTGCTCTAGAAGGTGTAAGTCAACTATCCTGGCCAGCAAGATCTCCGGATCTGTCCCCCTTTGAGCATGTTTGGGACTGGATGAAGCGTCGTCTCACGCGGTCTGCACGTCCAGCACGAACGCTGGTCCAACTGAGGCGCCAGGTGGAAATGGCATGGCAAGCCGTTCCACAGGACTACATCCAGCATCTCTACGATCGTCTCCATGGGAGAATAGCAGCCTGCATTGCTGCGAAAGGTGGATATACACTGTACTAGTGGCGACATTGTGCATGCTCTGTTGCCTGTGTCTATGTGCCTGTGGTTCTGTCAGTGTGATCATGTGATGTATCTGACCCCAGGAATGTGTCAATAAAGTTTCCCCTTCCTGGGACAATGAATTCACGGTGTTCTTATTTCAATTTCCAGGAGTGTATTTGTCCAATGAATACCCGTTTATCATCTGCATTTCTTCTTGGTGTAGCAATAATGGCCAGTAGTTTAGATGCTTATGTAGATGAAAGCGTCACCGGAAACTCTCTGCATATCTTTGTGGACTGACCCTCCTGAAGGAATGGACGAGGACTGTTTCTTTTTTTTATTATTATTAGTCTGACATGAAAAAGAGCCGAAGAGTGAGTGCAAAAGTTCCGTTCTGCAAAAAAATCGAAGGCCTGCATTGTCTCATTGTTTTAAATGTAAAACGGTTAAGTTGCGCTGGTGCTAGTTTTTAAACAGGTTAGTTTTCTTTTTTCGATTGAAGATAAATGTCCGGAAGTACTGCGATGCGACTGCTAGTTTAATTTCCGCGCTGCTCGTGGGTCACTGGCACTTCACGGGCGGCGGGCGCGTGCCTCCCGCGCCGGACGCCGGAGGTGGCGCGTCCTTGTGGCCTATCATGGCAGCTCAGGGGTCGCCAAACTGAACAATGAGGATGTAGGGAATTCCCTGGCGCTCGGGGGGTCCCACGTACGCGCACCCGCGCCGGCGAATGAATGCCTGTTCTAACATCCACGAGATAAATTTTAGCTACAGTGCGACAAGAAGAAATTATGCCTGTAACAGTTATAAACATTATCTATTCGACATATGAAAAAATAGTGAAAACGATGATAAATATTAATTATTTATATAAAATTCTATGATGAATTGGACATATCGATGTGTATATTACAAAGACAACGATAATTGTAAATTCCTTTTATGAACCCGCGTTTCTCTTCCTTTGTTTTTACCTTTTGTTGGTTGGCTTTTGTAGGTTGCGGTCGCATATCTCTCTGAGGTCTGTTAAGAAATTGTAATTATTTGTTAATTATTACTTGAGAATAGAGTTCATTATTATTATAAATATGAGTGAATAATTATTTGCAACTTTAATTCCTCTCTCAGTAAGCATTATCTGTGTTAATTATTCCTTTCCGCTGCAAGGAGCGCAGCCATTGACGATAGCGATTTGTATTGCGTTTTTATCTGTTTTCCTTAGAAAAAAATCAAATGTTTGCTTGATGAAGTCTAAATAGTGCACAATACGAAAGTAAAGTTTAATAAGCATTTCAAATTCTTATCCTATTTGCTCTAACAATAGAAAGTCTCTATCAATTGTCTGCCACCATCTTAACAATTACCTCAGCGGCAAATTCAAATTATGCAACTCTGCAGAAGGTAATACAGATGCGCAAAAATAAATGTGCACCGGTGGTCCCGAACTCATTTTAATGAAAATAATTCGAATCAGATCGGTTCCTTAAAAACAGTGCTCATAGCACGATCGTTATAACAAACTTTTCTAGCTGATGTATGGAGCCGAAATTAACTAAGCACGAGTTGCGAAGAATATTGTTTCAGGTAACATACGTCAGTGTTGTGCGCGGCTGATATTCGGTAGTTTTAATGATCATTTTACTGAAGATAACTGTTTCCATCATAACCAATAGTTGTATAGAATCTGTTGTATGAACTGTGATTTAATGACACTTACACAACTTACATACAACACTTTAATACGACGTTAACTTGCAGTTCTTTAGCAACTTCATCAAATCTTTAGCCGGGAGAAAAATTATTTAGTAATTATTCAATGTAATAAAATAAGATTATCATTTTCATTTACAAATTAGTTAAATGCCAAACCGCTGAATAACACAGCGAATGCCACACTGACCGCGCTGCAGCCGGAGAAGCGACAAGTGTTCTACAACCAGGTCTTCACGACCTGAGATGAACGTAGAAACTGTAGTCCGTACGTGTATCGAACAGAAGGTTACACAACACCAACTAATTTATTGCAATTTTGTCATATGATTACGTGATGGAGACCGTGGCTGTTGTTTGAAGACAAATGTTGATGGTGTTGGGACAGCAATCAGCCACAAATTTACTTTCAGTTCCTTTATTCAAAGGGTACCGTTACCGGTTTCGAATCGTTGTGATTCATCCTCAGACGGTTTACACGCTTTCTTTATGATATGTGGTGTGTTTTTTTTACAGATTAATTGTCCTAAAATATAAATAATACATAATTATAGACACGCAACACACAGATGGTTGCGTTACAGATTTTCGTTGCATGTGACTTACGTGAAACGTCGGTTTGGAGTGTTTGTTTTTATAGCATTCGTTCAACAGATGTGAATACATTCCCATTGCATTCTTATTGTTACACATGTAAATTTTTCTCACTGAACACTTTAGATTTGCCACTGAGAAGATTTCTATCACGCACCACATGTTTTGATACATACGAAGAGCTTACAAACATATGAGTATCAAAGATGCTATGATATATCGTAACATTTGACGATGATGTCCTATGTTTGGAAAGGATCATATATTCATTTACGCAACTGTAATGCCTTTTACACTAGTACAGAAATATTGATTTTTTGAGTTGATATTGTTACATTAATTATAAAGTTAAATATGTAGGTAAAATACTACATTATTTCATTACATTTAGCATCATGGGAATTATACTAACATATAAATTTGCTACTTGATCTGCAGATAGGCGTACTAATATTATTTATATTATTTGCTTTGGAGGTTGGGAAATAATTTTTGGAAATTTTTCAGGAAGGGGGTGTTTGCTAACTCTGTTTGTTCATTAACGATATAGTCTGGGGTGCTATTTTTGTGTGTGTATTTCTATTTCTTCTAATATATTCATAGTGGCTCCCTTTTCTGCTAGATGTAAAACTTTTAAGTTGTCCTCAATGTTTCCCACTGAATGGTTTCCTTCAGCAATATGGGCTGCAGATGCGGATTTGTTCAAGTTACCAAGTTGAATAAAAGAACTGAAAGTAAATTTGTGGCTGGTTGCTGTCCCAACACCATCAACATTTGCCAACTAATTTATCTTCCTTGAAAAATGTGATGGACAAACTTGTCCACTAACTTCTGTTTTTGTTCACACAATTTTTCGGAGAGCTTAGCATCTACTTATGAACCCACAAATTGTGATTCAACAACAGTTAATATTGAATATATTTGCGAACACAATGATGGAGATAGACGCACGGACATGGCTGCAGCTTCCAATGTGAATGTGACAATTGAACACGAGAGGTACACAGACCACCCTATTGGTACCGCGTCTCTTCATCTAGCTCTGCAATGCATGTGCACTGTACAAACCTCTTTTAAGTGCACACGCTATGGTACTTCCCATTGCAACACTTATTAATGTTAATTTTAGTTCCACACGATCAAAGAGCGCCGGAAGAGTGAATGTTGAAATGGTATTGTGCGCACTGCGGTTAGTCTAATTTTGTCTTCGTGGTCGCTACGGGAGGGTAGGTGGCAGGTTGTAGTATATTTCTCGACTTCACACTTAATACTGATTCTTGAAATTTTACAAGTAGGCTTTCGTGGGATAGTTCGCATTTGTCTTCAAACGTGTGGCAGTTCTGTTTTTCAGCATCTCTATGACACGAGCGTCAAAGAAACCTGTTACCATTCGTGGTGAACTTCTTAGGGTTCGTTCAGTATCGCTTGTTGATCCTATCTGTTATGTGTATCACTCTTGAACAGTATCCTAGGATGGATTTTGCACGCAACCTCCCGTGTAACTTAAGAACGAATTTTAAGCCTGCAGCGAACTGCGCGCTGATTTGAAAATCTCTGGCAAAGTAAAATAGTGATCTGTCAGGTCTCTTTCATGGTTTTTAACCAATCTGTGTTGTCGTTTCTGTCCTTCGTTACTCAGTTGTCAGTAGCAGAACTCGAGGATGTAGAAGTATGTCTCCTTGTTCATTCCACTGATACAAAAAGATTCAGTTATTCCTGCCCTCTTTATCCTGTGCATACAAATATGAATGAATGATAGAGTGAATAAATGGGCCTTCATTCCCAGTTTCCACCTCCTATGTGTCTGTACAGTTATGCATATTTTACGAGGGCGTTCAATAACTAACGCAAAACATTTTTTTTTCTGTAGCATGGTTATTTTATGCAGGATTAAAATGGTTCAAATGGTTCTGAGCACTATGGGACTTAACATCTGAGGTCATCAGTCCCCTAGAACTTAGAACTACTTAAACCTAACTAACCTAAGGACATCACACACATCCATGTCCGAGGCAGGATTGGAACCTGCGACCGTAGCGGTTGCGCGGTTCCAGACTGAAGCGCCTAGAACCGCTCGGCCACCGCGGCCGGCGCAGGATTAAAGTACACGGCAACATTCACCACTGATTTGGCTACAAAACCCTATTTTTCAACATAATCTCTATTCAATGTGACAGCCTCACGCCACCTTACTTGAAGGACCAGTATTCCCCGTGGTACACTCCGCTGGTCGACGTCGGGTCCAACGACTTGCTGCATCAACAACGTTCTCGTCATTCACTTGCTACTTCCCGCAGAGTACAGCCTTCTTGGGCCAGACAAATGAAAGCTCTTTATGATATTCTGTTAGGTGGCGAGGAACCCAGTGCGGGCACACGTGGTGGTCGAGTGTGTGAGCAGTATCAACAGAGTGTGGGCCGATAGTGATTGTACAAAGGAAGTGGACATTTTAGGCAACTTTTACTGCAATAAATCATCTATCACGCGAACTAATGCAGTTCACTCGAGTTCATCGTTAACAGCGCGGAAGCGCTATAACACATATGTAGGAAAAGACTGCAGGCAAATCGTGGTTTTGGGGGGTCGTGGTGCTCGATTCCTATTCAAGCTAGGGACAGGGGGTAAAAAGTTTATCGTTTAGGCCTGACCAGCGACCATTTGTAAAGCCATTTGAACATCTGTTGCTGTATGTTAAGAAAGGTTTGACCGACGATACGGAGCTGGCGACCAGGCAAATTGTGTGAATCGATTAATTCCTTCTGCAAAAGATTGGACTGAAATTTATGCTCAGCTAAGGGCATCATTTCTAGGTGCACCTTTCGAATTTTACGTGCAGAAACAGTCACCCTGAAATAACTCCGGATATGAGTGAGACAGATGGCTGAAACTGGGTCCACCGGTGTATTTAACCTTGTTCTAAGATAAATTTTACACTTTTAAAAAATATTGCTTACTTTGGGTTTTACATGCAGAAAACACATTTCTGTTTGAGGTTTTTGAAACGTGCCACGTCTGTACGTTACACTTGAACGAATCGGTTCAAACTTTGCACGAAGATAGATAAATTGATAAAGTGATAACGATTTTTTTATCCAATAGTCATTATCCTTCGTCGAGATACGATGGTTTAGAGTCGAGCTAAATGTAGAACGTAAAATTCCTTCTTACGTTGAGGCCGGCCGGAGTGGCCGAGCAGTTCTAGGCGCTACAGTCTGAAGCCGCGCGACCGCTACGGTCGCAGGTTCGAATCCTGCCTCGGGCATGGATGTGTGTGTTGTCCTTAGGTTAGTTAGGTTTAAGTAGTTCTAAGTTCTAGGGGACTGATGACCTCAGCAGTTAAGTCCCATAGTGCTCAGAGCCATTTGAACCATTTTGAACCTTCTTACCTGAATGAATGCGTGGAAACGGTTTAAAGCGAGTCAAATAATAAAAAATATATTTTTACGATAAAATTGAGAATTCATTTTCAAAAATCCAGCTTCATTCGGATTTTACGTACAAAAAAACAAATTTTGCGAGTTTTTTTATGCACGCCACTTCTACCACTTCTATGTTTAGACTTCTGCGAATCGGTTCAAATTTCGTAAGAATATAGACAAATACATGTATTTAGTGGAAAACTTAATCCGTTGCCACGACATAGCTCTCTAGCGTTGCTCATAAAATGTCCGTTAAATCGTGTTTTACACGAATCGGACGTGCTGAGGCGGTTTAAAGTGATACAGATGATAACAAAAAATATATTCTATCGGTAATTATAAGAAGCGTTTGTAAAAATCTTTCATCGTTTGGGTTTTACATGCGAAACTGACGCGTTTCTAAATGAAACTGTTTCGTAGACGACACATTTGAAGCGCTGCATTTGGATATAGGTAAAAAAAACTGAATGTCACAGTTGATTATCGCTTCGTTTTTTATACCTTGAAGATTTTAGTCACCAGTGACTTAAAGTCACCGAAAAATCTTTGGAGGCGCAAAACAATGCATGGATCAAAGCAGAATTATGCCTAGCCCTGGACAAATGTTGCGGCCGTAGTCTGACAACTCTGTTGTGCTACATATCGCAATGGTGCAACATTTCTAGGTGAAGTGTTCAGGGCATTCTCAGAATGTTTAGAAGAGGTGCAAAATGTGTGAAAAGTTTGTCCCGCAGACCTTGACGCCCGAACAAAAACAACAGTGCGTGAACGTCTGCCGTGTCTTGATTGAAATTCAAAAGGCGGATAATTCTTTTCTGGAAAAAAAATGTGTCACATGTGGTGAGACTTAGTCTGACCAATACGAGCGGATCTTCACTGATCTGGGAGAATTGTGCTCCCAACCAGAAGCTGGTTCCGGTCATATCGTCCAATACACGACCTGAATCATGGCGTAAGTTAACACATAGGCTTCCCAGCATTCTGTCGACACTGTGCAGTGCTGGGATAAATTGGTGTACCGTGTATCTGAAACACTAAGAAAGAGATTGGTGCAGGAATAGCGAACCTGTTCTTTTTTGTTAGTTGTACGATTTACGTACTTCTCTCTGTGTAAAATACCTGACACTGGTGAGATTAACTTCCTTCAAATCTGAGATAATACTTCTTTTTATTTCCTTCACATTCACCACACCCATGCCTCCGCTGCCCACGTCGACAACACTCGCTTGTGTGGTAGCGCTCAATTCAGGGATACCCATTTCTACTCCTGTCCGTGGGAAATATTTTAGATCAATAATATTTTTCTCGGAAAGGGTAGACATAGCGACGGTGTCCTTGGTTCACTTCTATTGGATTAGTAATTAGTGACACTGTTGATGGTGAATCCTACATCGAATGACGAGATTTAAGTTTGGCGACCACTATGGCATAGCTCGAAAGAACCAGACTTTGGGTTTCATCCATCTTATCTCATAAACGTAACACTCGCTACACAAATAATTGTATGGATTGATTTGTTACAGTTCTCCACACTAGCCTATACTCTGCAACTGTTTTGATCACTGCATAACGCAACTCCGACACATCTACGCAGATTGCAAGCCATAAAGAACAACGTTCTACAAATCATAAACAATAATCCACATACACTCGCCCCGCGAAGATGCGGAATTAATTCCGCCTCGTGACCCTAGAGGAGGTGTTTGGGAACTCGAGATATTCGAATAACCACTTCATTCTAAACCTGTAGAACTACGATCTTAACCACAGGTGGAGCATAACCACCCAAAAGCACAGACAACGCAATATCCGGAGCCCGTTCCTCTTCTCCGTTATGCGGGGTGAAAATTATTTAAACCGACAAACTCAGGGAAGTTGCACGGGGTACTTAAACAAATATTTTTCTTTAATGCCATAGTTTCCTCCGAACGTATTTTAAAACGGTTGAGAGAATTCTCACCGGAGGAAAATTAATCAGACTAACAAACTCCGTTATGTTTCATGGGACAATGAAAACACTTTTTCTAAGGTGTTTTCCTGTGAGGACAAAAAGTGACTCAAACACGTTTTAATACTTTATTAACAAGAGTCAACAGCAACACAACATAGTTGCTTCAGTTGCAGCATAAGTTCAAAAATGACTCCATTGACTTGTAAACAAAGGATACACCGGTGTGTCATTTTCTAACATGATCAAAAACTGTAATAGTATCCTTAAGTCCTAGTGCTACTGCTGCAATCCGTGCTATCAAATCCTCTAGTTATTCAACATGGTCTCTGTAAGAAACGCTGCACATCTCTCGTCAGACAAAAAAGTCCAGAGGTGTCAAATCAGGAAATCGAGTAGGCTATGGTACAGGACCACCACTGCCAATCCACTTTTCCGGAAACTGTCGCTTCAAGAAGCGACGCAAAGGACGACTGAAATGTGCTGGCTGGAACGGCATGCGCTGTCATATAGCGAGTGGCGTCTCATCCGGCAACTCTGCTATGGCAGGGAAATTGTAGCAATTCCTCCTTTTAATGGCCTAGGTAGAAGATATGGTCCAATTAAGCAGTAATCAACAAATGTGGCCATATATTTACGTAGAAGCGCAGTTGATGAACGCGAGTAAATGTGGCATGTGGATTAGATGTGGTGTCGATAGCTACTATGCAATGGCGTAGGTGCAAGTTCGTAGGTTGGCACTACGACACCGAAACAGACGACAGCTCCCTCTAGCCGGCGCTGTGCAGCTCTACGAGCGCCGCTCCAGATTCAAGAAAATGGTTCAAATGGCTCTGAGCACTATGAGACTTAACATCTGAGGTCATCAGTTCCCTAGAACTTAGAACTTCTTAAACCTAACCAACCTAAGGACATCACACACATCCATGCCCGAGGCAGGATTCGAACCTGCGACCGTAGCGGTCGCGCGGTTCCAGACTGAAGCGCCTAGAACCGCTCGGCCACACCGGCCGGCGCACCAGTCAGCCCATTCTGATTCCGAGTAGACGACCAAGCAACATTGTTTCTATTTCGTAGTGGGCGAGCCACTACAAATTTAGCCTTTGTGACTTGATGTATAGCTTCGCACCTAAGTGCTCATCTCAGCCGAAGTTAACTACATAGTAAAACCACTTTTAATTGCATTACCAAGTGTTCTACCTCACCTGCTCCTCCTAGCTTCCTGCATTCGGCCTACCCTTCAGTTTACAGGAGCAGACCCACGCGCCGTCTACCAGGCAGGATACAAAATTAGTGTCACTCAAAAGATACGAATTGTGGACGCTGATGACCCTATCGTACTCAAACGGTGCTTCATTTGTAAACAGCATAGAGGAAGGTAACATAGAATAAATTTGACACTCTTCGAGGTACCATTTCGAAAACTGTGCTATGAGTGGATAATCATTTGGTTCCATGTTGTGGAAATGCTGTGAGGGAAATGGATTAACAGTTGCTCACAAAGGACGTTTCTTACATTCGTGAGATTCGTCCTCGTTCAAAAATGGTTCAAATGTCTCTAAGCACTATAGGACTTAAAATCTGAGGTCATCAGTCCCCTAGAACTTAGAACTACGTAAACCTAAATAACCTAAGGACATCATACACATCCATGCCGGAGGCAGGATTCGAACCTGCGACCGTAGCAGCCGCGCGGCGCCTGACTCAAGCGCCTAGAACCGCTCGACCACAACGGCCGACTATTCGTCCTCGTGTTATTCGCGATTGCACGAGTGCTGAGAGCGATTACTCTCTCTACCGGACTGAAACATACTCACAGAACGAGATTAGAGAGATATGTTTGTTTTGGTGTCCCGCGCAACCTCCCAGAGTTTGTTGGTATAGATAATTTTCACCCTATACGGGTTGAAGTAATGTTAATGGCAATAGGTGTCCGGATGGCCTTCCTGGCGCGACCCTGTATCGGAGCCTTGGTCTCCCCCTACAATTTTTACCTCTCACACTTCCTTCCATTACGATATTAATGATTCTTTGAGGCTTCATGATGTGTTCTTTCAAACAGTCCCATCTTTTAGCCAAGCTGTGCTGTAAATTCCTTTTTTCCTCGCCTCAACTTACTACCTTCTTCATCAACTATTATCCGATCTCCCCACTTACACTGAGATGACAAGAATCATGGGATAGATACAGGGTGTTTCAAAAATGACCGTTATATTTGAAACGGCAATAAAAACTAAACGAGCAGCGATAGAAATACACCGTTTGTTGCAATATGCTTGGGACAACAGTACATTTTCAGGCAGACAAACTTTCGAAATTACAGTAGTTACAATTTTCAACAACAGATGGCGCTGCGGTCTGGGAAACTCTATAGTACGATATTTTCCACATATCCACCATGCGTAGCAATAATATGGCGTAGTCTCTGAATGAAATTACCCGAAACCTTTGACAACGTGTCTGGCGGAATGGCTTCACATGCAGATGAGATGTACTGCTTCAGCTGTTCAATTGTTTCTGGATTCTGGCGGTACACCTGGTCTTTCAAGTGTCCCCACAGAAAGAAGTCACAGGGGTTCATGTCTGGCGAATAGGGAGGCCAATCCACGACGCCTCCTGTATGTTCGGATAGCCCAAAGCAATCACACGATCATCGAAATATTCATTCAGGAAATTAAAGACGTCGGCCGTGCGATGTGGCCGGGCACCATCTTGCATAAACCACGAGGTGTTCGCAGTGTCGTCTAAGGCAGTTTGTACCGCCACAAATGTCCAGATAGCATGATGCAGTAATCGTTTCGGATCTGAAAAATGGGCCAATGATTCCTTTGGAAGAAATGGCGGCCCAGACCAGTACTTTTTGAGGATGCAGGGACGATGGGACTGCAACATGGGGCTTTTCGGTTCCCCATATGCGCCAGTTCTGTTTATTGACGAAGCCGTCCAGGTAAAAATAAGCTTCGTCAGTAAACCAAATGCTGCCCACATACATATCGCCGTCATCAATCCTGTGCACTATATCGTTAGCGAATGTCTCTCGTGCAGCAATGGTAGCGGCGCTGAGGGGTTGCCGCGTTTGAATTTTGTATGGATAGAGGTGTAAACTCTGGCGCATGAGACGATACGTGGACGTTGGCGTCATTTGGACCGCAGCTGCAACACGGCGAACGGAAACCCGAGGCCGCTGTTGGATCACCTGCTGCACTAGCTGCACGTTGCCCTCTGTGGTTGCCGGACGCGGTCGCCCTACCTTTCCAGCACGTTCATCCGTCACGTTCCCAGTCCGTTGAAATTTTTCAAACAGATCCTTTATTGTATCGCTTTTCGGTCCTTTGGTTACATTAAACCTCCGTTGAAAACTTCGTCTTGTTGCAACAACACTGTGTTCTAGGCGGTGGAATTCCAACACCAGAAAAATCCTCTGTTCTAAGGAATAAACCACGTTGTCTACAGCACACTTGCACGTTGTGAACAGCACACGCTTACAGCAGAAAGACGACGTACAGAATGGCGCACCCACAGACTGCGTTGTCTTCTATATCTTTCACATCACTTGCGGCGCCATCTGTTGTTGAAAATTGTAACTACTGTAATTTCGAAAGTTTGTCCGCCTGAAAATGTACTGTTGTCCCAAGCATATTGCAACAAACGGTGTATTTCTATCGCTGCTCGTTTAGTTTTTATTGCCGTTTCAAATATACCGGTCATTTTTGAAACACCCTGTACATGCACACATACAGAGGCTGGTACTATCGCGGAGCTGTCGTTTGCACTCAGGTGATTCACGTAAAAAGGTTTCCGACGTGATTACGGCCGCGCGATGGGAATTAACAGCAGACTTTGAATGCGGAAAAATAGTTTGAGCCAGACGCATGGGACATTCCAATTCGGAAATCGTTAAGGAATTCGATATTCCGAGATCCACTGCGTCAAGAGTGAGCAGAGAATACCACATTTCAGGCATTACCTCTCACCACAGACAACGCAGTGGCCGACGGCCTTCACTTAACAACCGAGGGCAGCAGCGTTTGCGTAGAGTTGTCAGTGCTAAAAAGCAGAAATCAATGTGGGGCGTACGACGAAAGTATGCTTTAGGACAATGCGGCGAAATTTGGCGTTAATGGGCTATCGCAGCGGACGACCGACTCGAGTGCCTTTACTAACAGCACGACATCGCCTGCAGAGCCTCTCCTTGGCTCGTGACCGTATCAGTTGGACGCTACACTAGTGTAAAACCGTGATCCTGGTCAGGTGAGTCCGATTTAATTTGGTAAGGCCTGATGGTAGTGTAACATTACGTGAGTATGTCCCATATAGTCGGATCTACTTTGCGTCACGTGAGTGTAGGGGAGTCGAAACCAGTACTGACCCATGACGTCATATCAACTTGAGATTTTTTATACATGTCATTCATTTCTAAATTTTATTGTTTATTTACAGAGTAAAGAATTTAATTATGTACAACATTTAATAGGTAATGAGTTTTAATGAGATAGATATAAATTGTGGTGTCACTGCCAGACACCACTCTTGCTAGGTGGTAGCTTTTAAATCGGCCGCGGTCCGCTAGTATACGTCGGACCCGCGTGTCGCCACTGTCAGTAATTGCAGACCGAGCGCCGCCACACGGCAGGTCTAGAGACAGATCCTAGCACTCAGCCCCAGTTGTACAGCCGACTTTGCAAGGAACGGTTCACTGACAACTACGCTCTCATTTGCCGAGACGATAGTTAGCATAGCCTTCAGCTACATTTGCTACGACCTAGCAAGGCGCCATATTCAATTGATATTGAGATTCTATTAATGTATCATCAAGAGCGATGTTCTACAAATGTGGATTAAAGTTAAGTATTCCAGAAGCTACGTACTTTTCTTTATAGCATTCATTACATATCCTGTTTCAGACCTCACGCCAGCCTGCGTGAGTTTAAGCGCGTGCCTTTCGGCTTCCTCTCATTGTGTCTAGGCTGTCTTGTCTAGACACAACATAAATATGTTTTGACATAGCAAATAACCTTGTTGCATTATGCGTGATATGTTTTCTCTTTGTAAGAGAAAAAACTTCCGTGTTGCTCGAGTGCACCATCAAGTAGTCGTCTAGTGTTAAAAATTATTCTAGGGAACCACGGCCCGACTTTGGTGCAAACAAATCGCGCGAATTCTCAGATATCGGCGCGGAGTTTAAGATACGCGACTGGATATCGGGCTTTATCGTCGCGTGTGTGATTCAGTAACATTAACCGCAATTTACGGACATTAGTTTGACAATAACTATCAAAGACTTATATGAGCGGCATAGTAATCGTCTTGATGCTTAAAGCAAGCGAGAAGCGATTTACTGTCGGGATACAATAAATATTCATCGTTGTATAGTCAGCTTGTTGATACGTTGCTTAGCAACTCATAAACGCACAGTGATAGAATTATTGAAACGATCTTTTAAGTATTCATGACCGCTGCACACACACATCAGAAACTAATTACTCTAACTGTGAGTCACTTCTGGATTGGATGAGTTTTTTCAGCTAATTGGTATTAATAAACTTCTTTCGAGGTTACAATTTCATCAATGCTGTTACACTCATTCAGGTTAGTGGAACGATAGATAGTATTAGCTACGCTGCTATCCATAATTTTAAAAGAAAAGAGAGCACCTACCTCTTTTCTTTCTTTTGGGAAATGTTGGTGCTTCAGTCATCAGTCTTCTCAAACCAGAGGCACGAGTGACGCTCCCACACAGCACTACGATATCGTGAACCACCAAACACGTGTGCCCCCTTCTCACTAAATTTCTGCATTGAAAAGTCCTTCTTTGTCGCAAGACTGATAGCCCCATCTGGGGTGGTGGGAGTTAAAATCGCCAATTATGACTGCAGGGTGTTGTGGGTTAGGTAAAACAGGTTGTTCCCATTTTTCTGAAGGTGGCTTGTACACGTTATACACAGTCATATCGTTTAGTTTGATTCCCACGGCAAATTCGTGGTGCATAGTTTCCTCAATATTATCAACCAGTTCTTTCTTGATCAGTGTTGCAATACCGTGTTTATTATGGGCTTTATAGCCCACAATTTCATAGCCTGGTATTAGAAGTCTCGAGATATTTTCTTCTGATAGATGCGTTTCCTGCAAGGTCAGCACATCAATTTTTTCTTCTGTTAGTAGCTTTGTGAGGATGTCTCCTTTTGTCCTCGTTTATCCTTCTATGTTAACTTGGCATATACGTATTCGTCCACGCACTTGGCTCCGGGGGGGAAACTGAGGCATTTGTCTCGCTCTCTTGCGTAACTTCGCCTGTGAGGGCCGGGAGGTATTACTACGTCCGGCCGCCGTTTGGTGGTGACATTTGCTTCTCGTGTCGCAGCTCGTTCTGAGCATTTCGATTTTCTTCTCGCAATGCGATCGTTGTGCGGCACGATACTGGGGGGGTAGGCCACGTCGAGGCTGTCACCATCTACCCCTCAATAATGCACTTGTGTAACAAAGATGCAAATCGTGAGCTAAAAGTGCAAATAAAAGGTAAATTGTTGAAAAACGATAGAACGCCAAAATATCTGGGTGTTAAGCTAGATCGCACTCTCACATATAAGAGCCACCTGTACGAAGTCGCCCAAAAAATGAAAACAAGAAACAACATCATAATGAAACTGGCAGGAACAACCTGGGGATGTTCCACTGAAACTCTACGCACATCAGCACTGGCACTTCTGTATAGTGTAGCGGAATATTGCGCACCCGTCTGGGCCCGCAGTAGGCATGTCAGATATATTGATGTGCAACTTAACGAGACAATGAGGCTCATAACAGGAACAGTAAGACCCACCCCGAAACCTTGGCTGCCCGTCCTTGCCAATATCGAACCACCCTCGATTAGACGTGAAAGAGCAATCCAGAGGTACAAAGAAAAGTTCAGGGACCTACCTCCTCCCCCTGACAGATTGATGTCAAGAAATCCCTTCTGGAAAGAACTCAAACAACAGATTGATATCGATAACCTGTGGAAACAGCAATGGCAGGAAAGCAAAGTGAATAACAGTTTCCTTATTGAGGACCCATCTCAACGAGTTCCAGGCTTCCAACTCCAACGTAGAGTGTGGGTAACTCTAAATCGTCTGCGGACAGGTGTTGGTCGGTGCGGATATTTGTTGAAAAAGTGGGGTTTCTCCCAGGACCCCAATTGTGAGTGCGGAGAGAGTCAAACCATGCAGCATATAGTTGAGTGCGACGTACACGGACTTAAGGGAGGAAATCTGATGGACATACATGTGATAAGTGACCAAGCACTTTTGTGGCTGGAAACCCTGAAAATTTTATTGTAAATCATTGTTAATGTTAATTTAAATTTTTATGTTGATGTTTGTAAGTGTATCACGCTTTGCCTGTAGCTGAACGAGAAATAAATGCATTGAAAACCCTGAGATATAGCCGCGGTACGACGAAGGAAGAAAGAAGAGGAAAGATCAACGAAAGAAACGGAGCAAAGAGAGAAGCGGAAGTGACTGTGTAGGATTCGAGTGTGATGCCGACCCCACGAAGCAATGGACCCAAGTTGCCAACAAGGCAACGTGCAAGCTGGTGGTGGCTCCATAATGATGAGGGTCCAACTGAACCGTTCAGTGAGAACTTCGAGACCATTTTCAGCCACTCATGGACTTCATGTTCCCAAACAATGATGGCATTTTTTTATAGATGACAGTACGCCATGTCACCGGGCCACAATTTTTCGCGATTGATTTGAAGAACATTCTGGACAAGTCGAGGGAATGGTTTGTCCACTCAACAAATTGCAGCATTGCTCAATATTTCTTTAGGGGGCTTCCAGCAACTTGTCGAGTTCATGCCATGTCGATTTGCTGTAGTACGTGACACGTCATTAAAAGGTATCTCATTACTTTCGCCATATCAGCGTAATTTTCAGCATGCTTTTCAGCTAAATACCTTGAGAAAAGTCTTCCTCAAACTTAACTTTATATTCGATGTTACGAAATTTCTCTTTTTCTACAGGAGATCGTAACGGGCCGAAAAAAAAACCAGGTGACTAATAAGCCAAAAGAAAGAGGCCTGATTTCATAAGCATTGTGCCACTGTTGTATCCTATGTGTGTTCACATTTCCAATTAGGTGAAATGTCGGTTTATCAGTCAAGACGACACGATCCAGAATATCTCCATCGTCTTGCAGCAACATTACGTGGATGAAGTTGGAACGTAAACCATAGCCTGTAGGCTTTGGAGCTTGTAACAACTGCAAACGGTAAGGACTTAGTTCTTAGCGTCCCCTTAAAAGTCTCCACACAGGGGTCAGTGGTTTTGCTAATTCACGACTAGCCTTTTGAACTGATTTTTTTGGGGCTACGCGTCGAAGACTCTCACTCGCTCAACATGTTCTTCAGTTACATTTGATCGTTCCATACTCTTCCCTTTGCGCGCCCGTAAACGAACAAAGTGTTTGAGTTGTTTCTTCACTTAATGTATTATTTATAATTGTAATACATGCTATAAAGCCTTAAAACCCTTATATTCATTTTGAATCACTTTGTATAGTGTACCCTGAGCTGTATGTCGTGAAATCTCAGAAGTATTTCGCTGTTTGCCATTATTCTTTCATGCCAATAGCGTCGTAGTTTCAGTTCACGATGTTCTTTCTTGCCTCATCCCAAGTCAGGCGGCAGTTTTCAATCTATGGATTCGCGTCGAAAAACTGATTTTGGTTCAATCTTACGTCAGTAATATTGAGAAGGTTGGGAAAATCGTGTGCAGCATTGGAGCCAAACGCTCTGTCGGAATTGCTATTACCGCTTCGGACATCCGGGAACGGCTTAGAAATTCACTGTACTTCACAGATACCCCAGAGCAAGGCGAAGTACATCTACAAAAAAATGGTTCAAATGGCTTTAAGCATTACGGGACTTAACAGCTGAGGTCATCAGTCCCCTAAACTTAGAACTACTTAAACCTAACTAACCTAAGCACATCACACACATCCATGCCCGAGGCAGGATTCGAACGAAGTACATCTACATTTTACTCCTCGAGCTACCTAATGGTGTGAGGTGGAGGGTACTTTTTGTGCCACTAATTGAGTCCGCCAGCCCTGTTCCACTAGTGTATAGTGTGTGGGAAGAATGATTGTCGGTAAGCCTCAGTATTGGTTCCAATTTCTCAAATTTTCTCCTCGTGGTCATTACGCAAGACGTATGTGGGGGGAAGAATTTCAATAGTAAATCTCCCCGTGTTGCACAAAGCCGCTCTTGTAACGTCTGCCAATGGACTTTGTTGTGCTTCTCCGTAACGCTATCGATCCAGCTAAACGATCCCGTGAAGAAACACGTCGCTCTTCGTTGGATCTTCTCGATCTCTTCTATCAGTCCTATCTCGTAGGATCCCAGATAGATGAACAATACTAAAGAATCGGTCGAACATGCACCTTATAATCCACTTCCTTCGTGGATGAGATATATTTCGTTAAGATTTTTCCAATGAATCTGGGTCTGGCATCTGCTATTTCCACTACTCGTGTTATATGGTCATTCCACTTAAAGTCGCATTGGATAGTTACTGCTAGATTTTTTTTACGGTAGATACTGTTTCCAGTAGCTTATCATCAATAATGTAGCTGTACAGTAGTGGATTTCTTTTCCTATGTATGCGCAATATATTACATTTAGTTACGTTCAGGGTCAACTGCCAGTCCCTGCCCCATTCATCAATTCTCTGGACGTCATTTTGCAAATCATTACTATCTTCTGGCGTCGCTACTTTGTTATAGACAACCTCATCATCCGTGAACAGCCTTAAAGAGCATCCGACGCTTTCTACTAGATCATTTATATACTAGTATATTGAAAATAGTAGCGGTCCTATCACATTTCGTTGGAGTATTCCGGAATTAACCTTTACATATGTCGATTTTGTTCCGTTAAGAGCGACGTGTTGAGTTTTGTCGGCAAGTAACTCTTCAATCCAGTCGCAGATCTGCTCGCATACTCGATAAGTTTTTTACTAAACGGCAGTGCTGGACGGTGTCAAATGCCTTCCCGAAGTCAAGGAACACGGCATCAACCTGAGCGCCGTTGTCTACGACGCTGTGGATCTCATGGAGGAACAGAGCGAACTGAACTTCGTAGGATCTCTGCTTGCGGAATCCGTGTTGATTTTTATAGAGGAGATTTTCACTCTCCAAAGACGTCATAATTCTTGAGCATAAAACAAATTCCATAATCCTACAACAGATTGACATCAACGATATACGTCTATAAGTCTGTGCATCTGTTCTGTGGAACTTCTTAAGAATAGGAATGACCTGCGCTTTCTTCCAGTCGCTAGGTACCCTTCGTTGATCAAGCGATCTACGACAAATTACTGCTAGAAGCGGAGATAAACGTATGTGGACGGTTCCTTCCTTTATCCTTTTACACTACTGGCCATTAAAATTGCTACACCGTGAAGATGACGTGCTACAGGCGCGAAATTTAACCGACAGGAAGAAGATGCTGTGATATGCAAATGATTAGATTTTCAGAGCATTCACACAACGTCGGCCCCGTTGGCGCCACCTACAACGTGCTGACATGAGGAAAGTTTCCAACCGATTTCTCATACACAAACAGCAGTTGACCGGCGTTGCCTGCTGAAACGTTGTTGTGATGCCTCGTGTAAGGAGGAGAAATGAGTACCATCTCGTTTCCGACTTTGATAAAGGTCGGATTGTAGCCTATCGCGATTGCGGTTTATCGTATCGCGACATTGCTGCTCGCGTTGGTCGAGATCCAATGACTGTTAGCAGGATATGGAATCGGTGGATTCAGGAGGGTAATTCGGAACGCCGTGCTGGATCCCAATGGCCTCGTATCACTAGCAGTCGAGATGACAGGCATCTTATCCGCATGCCTGTAACGGATCGTACAGCCACGTCTCTATCCCTGAGTCAACTGATGGGGACGTTTGCAAGACAACAACGATCTGCACGAACAGTTCGACGACGTTTGCAGCAGCATGAACTATCAGCTCGAAGACCATGGCTGCGGTTACCCTTGACGCTACATCACAGAGAGGAGCGCCTGCGATGGTGTACTCAACGACGAATGGCAAAACGTAATTTTTTCGTATGAATCCAGGTTCTGTTTACAGCATTATGACGGTCGCATCCGTGTTTGGCGACATCGCGGTGAACGCACATTGGAAGCTTGTATTCGTCATCCCCTTACTGGCGTATCACCCGGCGTGATGGTATGGGGTGCCATTGGTTACACGTCTCGGTCACCTCTTGTTCCCATTGACGGCACTTTGAACAGTGGACGTTACATTTCAGATGTGTTACCACCCGTGGCTCTACTCTTTATTCGATCCCTGCGAAACCCAACATTTCAGCAGGATAATGCACGACCACATGTTGCAGATCCTGTACGGGACTTTCTGGATACAGAAAATGTTCGACTGCTGCCCTGGCCAGCACATTCTCCAGATCTGTCACCAATTGAAAACGTCTTTTCAAACGCGGCCGAGCAACTGGCTCGTCACAATAAGCCAGTTACTACTCTTGATGAACTGCGGTATCGTGTTGAAGCTGCATGGGCAGCTGTACCTGTACACGCCATCCAAGCTCTGTTTGACTCAATGCCCAAGAGTATCAAGGTCATTATTACTGCTAGAGCTGGTTGTCCTGGGTACTGAATTCTCAGGATCTATTCACCGAAATTGCGTGAAAATGTAATCACATGTCTGTTCTAGTATAATATATTTGTCCAATGAATACCCCTTTATCATCTGCATTTCTTGTTGGTGTAGCAATTTTAATGGCCAGTTGTGTACATCTGCGCTGTTACTCCATCTACTGCTATCGCTATGTGAACGGCGTGTTGGACCACAGATTCAAAACTGGGGCCCACTCCGACAGCGTCTGTAGGGTCGATGTCGCCACCTACGGCGCAGACGTAGAGATAGGCGACGCGAACGCAGATGGGGGCGGCTGCACGTGCAGAAGAAATAGCGTGGCGGGCGGCGGGTGGCGGGGTCGCAGCTGGCCGCTAATCGATAACAATTTGTCGACCCCAGCGGCCGGTGCGCCAGGCGCACTGCCGGGCCCCGTATTGATTATTTGGCATTTCGGCGGCTGCGCTGCCCCGGCGCGAGGGGATAACCCCGAAATAAACACGAGAGATGCTTGCGAGCGTAGAAGGTACTCTCGTATTCACTGGTGCGAGAGATTTGATCTCTGTAGCCACTCTGCGAACTCACCATTTACGGCAATCTTCTTTCCTCTTATTTTTAAATTATGGGCCGTTCATTTTTCTGTCACATTTGCACAGTTTTTACAGTATGACTAATTTCGATCACAATCGATCATCTTCAGATCTAGATGTAGTTTCTACTATTTTACAAAAAGTGCACTGCTGGCCATTAAAATTGCTACACCGAGAAGAAATGCAGATGATAAACGGGTATTCATTGGACAAATATATTATACTAGAACTGACGTGTGATTATATTTTCACGCAATTTGGGTTCATAGATCCTCAGAAATCAGTACCCAGCACAACCACCTCTGGCCGTAATAATGGCCTTGATACACCTGGGCATTGAGTCAAACAGAGCTTGGATGGCGTGTACAGGTACAGCTGCCCATGCAGCTTCAACACGATACCACAGTTCATCAAGAGTAGTGACTGGTGTATTGCGACGAGCCAGTTGCTCGGCCACCATTGACCAGACGTTTCCAATTGGTGAGAGATCTGGAGAATGCGCTGGCCAGGGCAGCAGTCGAACATTTTCTGTATCCTGAAAGGCCAGTACCTGCAACATGCGGTCGTGCACTATCCTGCTGAAAGGGTAGAGCCACGGGTCGTAACACATCTGAAATGTAACGTCCACTGTTCAAAGTGCCGTCAATGCGAACAAGAGGTGACCGAGACGTGTAACCAATGGCACCCCATACCATCACGCAGGGTGACACACCAGTATGGCGATGACGAATATACGATTCCAATGTGCGTTCAGCGCGGTGTCGTCAAACACGGATGCGACCATCAAGATGCTGTAAACAGAACCTGGATTCATCCGAAAAAACTACGTTTTTCCATTCATGCACCAAGGTTCGTCGTTGAGTACACCATTGGAGGCGCTCCTGTCTGTGATGCAGCGTCAAGGGTAACCGCAGCCATGGTCTCCGAGCTGATAGTCCATGGTGCTGCAAACGTCGTCCAACTGTTCGTGCAGATGGTTGTTGTCTTGAGAACGTCAACATCTGTAGACTCAGGGATCGAGTTGTGGCTGCACGATCCTTTACAGCCATGCGGATAAGATGCCTGTCATCTCGACTGCTAGTGATACGAGGCCATTGGGATCCAGCACGGCGTTCCGTATTACCCTCCTGAACCCACCGATTCCATATTCTGCTAACAGCCATTGGATCTCGACCAACGCGAGCACCAATGTCGCGATACGATAAATCGTAATCGCGATAGGCTACAATCCGACCTTTATCCCAGTCGGAAACCTGATGGTACGCATTTCTCCTCTTACACGAGGCATCACAACAACGTGTCACCAGGCAATGCCGGTCAACTGCTGTTTGTGTATGAGAAATCGGTTGGAAACTTTCCTCATGTCAGCACGTTGTTGGTGTCGCCACCGGCGCCAACCTTGTGTGAGTGCTCTGAAAAGCTAATAATTTGCCTATCACAGCATCTTCTTCCTGTCGGTGAAATTTCGAGTCTGTAGCACGTCATTTCGTGGTGTAGCAGTTTTAATGGCCATTAGTGTAGAAAAGTATGTATATTACTAAAACGCTATCCACGAAAGCGGAACCAAATACCGCCTACATCTTGTCTATCTAATGGCCTCCAGGGGCAACAAAAATTTAATTTTCAATATTACGCGTAATTATTGACCGACTTTAAAATTTTAAAGTGCTGGCATAATCCACTTAGTAAAAGTGAGCCGTGTCGGCTTGTTTTCCGAACTGTTATATCGTTGCTTACTGGGGCGGTCCGTTTCCCTGTCACGCCACCGGGTGGCGCTTCGGTCGTCTTGTAGTTGGCTCTTTGGTTGGAGGAAGTGGGTGGCAGGTTGTTGACGGACGGTGGGGCAGTGAGAGAGAGGAACGGGTTTCGAGCGCTGAGCTTGCGGTTGCGGGGCATGATCGGCCGTCACTCGTCCAAGTGGGCGGCTACTTGCTCAGGGCCGTGTTAGTGTCGAGTATTAGGCTCCACGCTGTTGTGCCCGATTGCTTACCCGGGTTTGCAGTGGTCGTTGTGATCACGTTGATTTTGCAAGGTAACAGCCCGTCCTACCCTATTTTTGGGTAAGGTACTTCTGTTTGTGGATTGTGGCACCTGTGCTCCAGTGCTGGACCTGCTCCCGCTAAGCTGGTTAGCCCACTGTTCTCCGCCACTCCGTACTCAAGCTAATAAATTCGTCCACTTCTCCTCTGTGTGAACTCCCTTTATGCATGAGATATTTGATCGTATTTAAACTGTGTTTTCCTTTTACTGCAACTTGTTCAAACATTTCAGTGATCTTGCCATTATTGCTTGGGTGTGAAATTAATTTGGTTGTAATATGAAGGGCTTATTTCAATAGTGGTACAAGTCCATTATCTCCACTTTTCTGTCTAAAATGCTCCTGACATTAATGGTCCAAACAAACAGAAAAAAAAGGTTCATCTCTAGCAAGAAGCCATAGGCTTGAATATTTCTGGTATCTCAACTGGAGATTTTTCAGCACTCATTTAACTTGAGGACTCCGTATCTCAGAATGAACAAAAGTGGACTTGTACCACTATTGAAATAAGCCCTTCATATGTTCTAGGGCATGTACTAGTGACCACTGAGGTCGAATTCGAGCCTGACCATTAAGGTGGCAAGTTCTCGGTTGCCCAGCTTGTGCATGAATTGTAACATCGGACATGCTCGTAAGAAGCAACCGCCAGCGGCTCGATGAATGTTGGATCGTTTTTGCGCTCACGCTGGAAGGCCTTGGTGAGATCCAGCACTTCTCTTAAAAGATGGAATTCATTGTTTTACTATTGTGTTTTATTACTACTGTGATTAAGCCTGACGCATTTCTTCTTACTTTTAAGCTTACTTAAGTGAATTTGCTTTTTTGGGCCGGCCGGAGTGTCCAAGCGGTTCTAGGTGCTACAGTCTGGAACCGCACGACCGCTACAGTCGCAGATTCGAATCCTGCCTTCGGCATGGATGTGTGTGATGTCCTTAGGTTATTTAAGTTTAAGTAGTTCTAAGTTCTAGGCGACTGATGACCTCAGATGTTAAACCCCATAGTGCTCAGAGCCATATGAACCATTTTTGTGTTGGTGACGCAGTAAATTCATTGACAGGGCAGGCACGCTGTGTCACTGCAATACACTTTGGAGTCCCGTACCACCCTCCAACGGTGACAGTACTACATCAGTGAGGCAGAAAAATTCTACCCGACTTGGGCACATAGCGTGGGAAAGGAATGAACATAGAATGGGGGACTAGTCCTGCCAAAGGATGCATCCCTGATGGGAGTGCCAGGCCAGTCGTTAGCTCTGGTCGGAATCCGATTGCTCTAGGACGGTTAAGGAACCAGATGTCGATGCCAGCAGCGTGGAAGTGTGGTCCCGATGTGGCGTAACCCATGGACAGTGTCCCGCAGGGCATCCACTTTCTCATGGAGACGCCGGGCGTTGTTGCGTATGCACAAGCATTTTCTTTTTCTTTTATTGTGTTTCAATGCCCCATGTGGGACGGGCTGGCAGCAGCATATGCGCTGCTCTTGAGCCGAAAGACAGTAATTTTACTATAGAAAGTTAAAATTGCAGAAAGGAGAAAATTTGGGCGAAGGCTATTTACAATTTGTACAGAAACCAGATGGAAGTTATAAGAGTGGAGGAGCATGAAAGGGAAGCAGTAGTTGGGAAGGGATTGAGACAGGGTTGTAGCCTATCCCCCCATGTTATTCAATCTGTATATTGAGCAAGCAGGAAAGGAAACAAAAGAAAAATTCGGAGTAGGTATTAAAATCCATGGAGAAGAAATAAAGACTTTGAGTTTCGCCGATGATATTGTACTTCTGTCAGAGACAGCAAAGGACCTGCAAGATCAGGTGAACAGAATGGACAGTGTCTTGAAAGGAAGATATAAGATGAACATCAACAAAAGCAAAACGAGGATAATGGAATGTAGTCGAATTAAATCGGGTGATGCTGTGGGAATTAGATTAGGAAATGAGACGCTTAAAGTAGTAAACGAGTTTTGCTATTTGGGAAGCAAAATGACTGATGATGGTCGAAGTAGAAGGATATAAAATGTAGACTGGCAATGGCAGGGAAAGCGTTTCTGACGAAGAGACATTTGTTAACATCGAGTATAGATTTAAGTGTCAGGAAGTCCTTTCTGAAAGTATTTTATGGAGTGTAGCCATGTATGGAAGTGAAACATGGACGATAAATAGTTTGGACAGGAAGAAAATAGAAGCTTTCGAAATGTGGTGCTACAGAAGAATGCTGAAGATTAGATGGGTAGATCACATAACTAATGAGGAGGTATTGAATAAAGTAGGGGAGATGAGGAGTTTGTGGCACAACTTGACAAGAAGAAGGGACCGGTTGGTAGGACATGTTCTGAGGCATCAAGGGATCACCAATTTAGCATTTGAGGGCAGCGTGGAGGGTAAAAATCGTAGAGGGAGACCAAGAGATGAATACACTAAGCAGATTCAGAAGGATGTAGGCTGCAGTAGGTACTGGGAGATGAAGAAGCTTGCACTGGGTAGAGTAGCACGGAGAGCTGCATCAAACCAGTCTCAGGACTGAAGACCGCAACAACATGGCATTTTGCGGTAAAAGTAAGACCTCTGTGAGATACGCTAGAGGCGGCTCCAGCAGTTGAAAGACGTCTGGCAGTCTAAATGCTCTGCGTAGCCTTCCTAAAAGGTGTGAAAATGATGTCTATAAGGTAGCCTGTGAAGGAGCATTCTCTCTGTAGATAGTTCGATTTTTTTCATTGGGTACCGAGGTTTTTAAACAGAACCCAACACTACCGCTCTGTCTCATTTTGGCGGATGATCATGTACACGCAACAGGCGTCTTCCGCATTAAGTACAGTCAGCCTCCAGGCCCGAATGACCTACAGACGACCTGCAGCTTAGGCGTAACGTAGCAGTAGTTTTCCCGATTCGATTACCTAAGGCGTGAGAGATTCTGGAGAGCTGCCCATTTTGTAGAATAAAATCGATTACAGTCTCGTTGCTAGCAAGTCGCGACAACGGATTCAACGGAATGATGATGGTAACTTTAATTACGACAGTACGCGAACCACGACACATCAATATCATCGCTGACATAATTCTCCACCTTCTACCGCCGTCTACGATCACCTGACACAATCTCTCTAGCTTGCGCTCAATTTTTTTTTCTTTTACATTTTTTATTCCGTTCCCATATTCTCATTGTTCCGCGATTCCTTGCGTGCGGTATTTCTCTTGTTGACTGCGGGTTGTGCGCCAGTCCCTTAACTATTATCTGCAATAACACTACGTATGTCACTCATTTCAGTGTTTTCCAATTAAATGAGTGCGCTTTCTTGGAATGTACTCGTTGCTTTCTATGAACAGTATATCTGTTTCATTGAATCTGTTGAAGTGTCGGCAGACGTGCCGACACTGTTTTTAGAGAAGGAGGCCGAAATGCACGCGTCAAATCACGCCGGCTTGCTTAGGTCTGAAACAGGATACGTAATGAATGCTATAAAGAAAAGTACGTAGCTGCTGGAATACTTAACTTTAATCCATCATTTGTATACAGCATTCTTGATGATACAAGTGAGGCTCTCTCTAGAAATGGTTAATGGCGCCTTGCTAGGTCGTAGCCATGGACTTATCTGAAGGCTATTCTATCTCTCGGCAAATGAGAGAAAGGCTTCGTCAGTGTAGTCGCTAGCAAAGTCGTCGTACAACTGGGGCGAGTGCTAGTACGTCTCTCTAGACCTGCCGTGTGGTGGCGCTCGGTCTGCGATCACTGACAGTGGCGACACGCGGGTCCGACATGTACTAATGGACCGCGGCCGATTTAAAGCTACCACCTAGCAAGTGTGGTGTCTGGCGGTGACACCACATCTGTAGTCGACTCTTCTTATTTTATTATTTAGCGTATGGCAAATACAGACATGTCATGAAATTAAGTTACATATAATTATGTACATATTGACACACAAGAAACTTAAATTTGTGTTTACAACTGAATATCCAGTCCTTCAATCCAGCGCACTGCATCTGGAGTTGCTAGCACGAAGTCCTCTTTGGCGCCGTGATAGGTTCGCATCCTGCATTCACTGACAATGTGGTGGACAGTCTGGTATGGAGCCCCGCAGTCACAGGCTGGATCAGGCAGCTTCTTCCACTCAAAGAGGGCATCCCGGCATCGGCCAAGCCGATGCGGATTCTGTTGAGGGTAGTTCAGGTCTTGCGTGGTAGTTCAAATCCACTTGGAAGTTTAGCACCTGAGAAGATGTTATGCAGGTGCACATCTGTCACTGCTTCCCACCGACCTTTCCATTCTTCTTCAAGAGGTCTGAAATCCATAGCAACCATGTCAACAGCATCGCACAGAGTTGGATGGCGTGACTTCAGTCTCTTACGATTTAAAAGTGACAGGTCGTTTTGCACGGGTAGGTTAGAATTCCTGGAGATCTTGTGGAATTCCCTCATAAGGGCAGAACATCTGCGTAGATCCGGAGGTATTATACCGGTTATCAGTGGAAGCCAATAAACTGGACTACATCTGATTGCGCCAGATATTATGCGCATTGTCGTATTCAGCTGGGTACCAACAAGCCTTGTATGATGACTGTTAGTCCAAACAGGTGCACAATACTCAGCACTTGAGTAGACCAAGCCCAGAGCTGAAGATCGCAGGGTGGTTGCTGAAGATCCCCAGGTAGTTCCACATAGCATGGAGGATGTTTTTTCGAGTCCTCAACTTTTGAGTTAAGTTAAGAAGGTGTTGTTTGAAGCATAGTGTACGACCCAGGGTCACACCAATATATTTTGCGTTTCAATTATGACGAAGAATTCTGCCTCTGAAACTTGCACTACTGACCATTAAAATTGCTACACCAAGAAGAAATGAAGATAATAAACGGGTATTCATTGGACAAGTATATTATACTAGAACTGACATGTGATTACATTTTCAAGCAATTTGGATGCATAGATCCACAGAAATCAGTACCCAGAACAACCACTTCTGGCCGTAATAGCGGCCTTGATACGCCTGGGCATTGAGTCAAACAGAGCTTGGATGGTGTGTACAGGTACAGGTACCCATGCAGCTTCAACACAATACCACAGTTCATCAAGACTAGTGATTGGCGTAATCTGACGAGCCATTTGCTCGGCAACCATTGACCAGATGTTTTCAATTGGTGAGAGATCTGGAGAATGTGCTGGCCAGGGCAGCAGTCGAACAATTTCTGTATCCAGAAAGGACCGTACAGGACCTGCAACATGCGGTCGTGCATTATCCTACTCAAATGTAGGGTTTCGCACGGATCGAATGAAGGGTAGAGCCACGGGTCGTAACACATCTGAAATGTAACGTTCACTGTTCAAAGTGCTGTCAATGCGAACAAGAGGTGACCGAGACGTGTAACCAATGGCACCCCATACCATCAAGCCGAGTGACATGCTAGTATGGCGATGACGAATACACGCCTCCAATGTGCGTTCACCGCGATGTCGCCAAACACGGATGCGACCATCATGATGCTGTAAACAGAACCTGGATTCATCCGAAAAGATAACGTTTTGCCATTCGTGCACCCAGGTTCGTCGTTGATTACACCATCGCAGGCGCTCCTGTCCGTGATGCAGCGTCAAGGGTAACCGCAGCCATGGTCTCATAGCTGATAGTCCATGCTGCTGCAAACGTCGTCGAACTGTTCGTGCAGATGGTTGTTGTCTTGCAAACGTCCCCATCTGTTGACTCAGGGATCGAGACGTGGCTGCACGATCCGTTACAGGCATGCGGATAAGATGCCTGTCATCTCGACTGCTAGTGATATGAGGCCGTTGTGATCCAGCACGGCGTTCCGTATTACCCTCCTGTACCCATCGATTCCATATTCTGCTAACAGTCATTGGATCTCGACCAACGCGAGTGGCAATGTCGCGATACGATAAACCGCAATCGCGATAGGCTACAATCCGACCTTTATCAAAGTCGGAAACGTGATGGTACGCGTTTGTCCTCCTTACACGAGGCATCACAACAACGTTTCACCAGACAATGCCGGTCAACTGCTGTTTGTGTGTGGGATATCGGTTGGAAACTTTCCTCATGTCAGCACGTTGTAGGTGTCGCCACCGGCGCCAACCTTGTGTGAATGCTCTGAAAATCTAATCATTTGCATATCACAGCATCTTCTTCGTGTCAGCTAAATTTCGCGTCTGTAGCACGTCATCTTCGTGGTGTAGCAATTTTAATTGCCAGCAGTGTACTTCCAGTTTGTGGAGGAAAGGCCTTATCTACAAATTTCTCCGCATCATACCCTGCTGAACAATGACTCGACTGATTAACAGCATGCTAAGCGATCGGTAGTTCCAGGTAATCACTGGAAGCAACATAAATAAGGAGAGGAAGCTGAACAACGGATTGCCTCAAGGATCAGTTCTCTCACCATTACTATTCAACCTATATCTATCTGATCTAACTGACACTTCGTCCAGAAAATACTGCTATGTCGATGACCTGGCTCTAGCCGTAAAACACCAGGAAATGAAGACAACTCGAGAGATTCTAACCAATGACCTTTCTGGATTAGTCGACCCTTATTTAAGTAGACTTCTGAAAACTTTGAACATAGCTGCTAAGGTTCAGTGACCGTGTCAGAATTATATTAGAACAAATAAACCCTCGGTCACAAATATTAAGTCAAAATTGACCAGGTTTTGATGCTACTATGAGCGTCGTCTTCAGAATTAATCTAACTGTTCTAAAACATAATAGGTATATAAGACATTAATAAACTAAAGAGTGTACTGACTGGAAACAGATGTAGTACTTACAAGTCACATTCTAAAAAACATTTAAGCCGGAAAGGCGACGTCATGAAAAGTTGTAATAAGATACGATGGCGAGCCGCTAAGGGCTGCTCGTACCTGAGTGAACACGGGTTGTAACAAAACTGAGGTGCCCACGTTAGAAAGTGTGGGCAAGTAAACATTGTGTTGCTACGAGCCCCATGTGTCTAATTTTGAATGTACAGTAGCCTAGTTGTTTCTGCGGCTACTAGATGGCGCTTGTAGCAACACCATGTTTTCTTGCCCACATTTCTAACGTGGGAACCTCAGTTTTGTTGCAACCCGTGTTCACTCAGGTACGAGCAGCCCTTAGCGGCTCGCCATCTTATCTTATTTACAACTTTTCATGACGTCGCCTTTCCGGCTTAGATGTTTTTTAGAATGTGACTTGTAAGTACTGCATCTGTTTCCGGTCAGTACACACTTTAGTTTATTAATGTCTTATATACCTATTATGTTTTAGAACAGTTAGTTTAATTCTGAAGACGACACTCATAGTAGCGTCGAAACCTGGTCAATTTTGACTTAATATTTGTGACCGAGGGCTTATTTGTTCTAATAAGTAGACTTCTGTTATTCCCTCCTGTCAGTTTTAGGAACGCTTGACCACTGTGATCTAGAGCGACGCCAAGGCAAATAAGCCTGTAGCAGGAGGGAGTTTGACGCTTTCGGCAACTATCAGCGAGCTGAGGTAGGGTGCTTCACCGGCCAGCAATGCAAGACATGCCTGTACCCACAAAGGCGCTTGTAAGTTAATGCCTCACAAGGGAACATCCCCATCGCACCCCCCTCAGATTTAGTTATAAGTTGGCACAGTGGATAGGCCTTGAAGAACTGAACACAGATCGATCGAGAAAACAGGAAGAAGTTGTGTGGAACTATGAAAAAATAAGCAAAATATACAAACTGGGTCGTCCATGCGTAAGATAGGCAATAATAAGGGCAATTTGAGGCGAGGAGCTCCGTGGTCCCGTGATTAGCGTGAACAGCTGCGAAACGAGCGGTCCTTGGTTCAAATCTTCCCTCGACTGAAAATTTTAACTTTTTATTTTCAGTTTATGTGAAAAACCCTTATGTTTTCATCACTTTTTTTGGAGTGAGTATTACATCCACAAGAAAACCTAAATCGGGCAAGGTAGAAGAAACTTTTCACCCATTCGCCAAGTGTACTAGTTAGGTGGGTCGACAACATATTCCTGTCATGTGACGCACATGCTGTCACCAGTGTCGTATACAAAATATCAGATGTGTTTTCCTGTGGAGGAATCGGTTGACCTATGACCTTGCGATCAAATGTTTTCGGTTCCCATTGGAGAGGCACGTCCTTTCGTCAACTAATCACACGGTTTTGCGGTGCGGTCGCAAAACACAGACACTAAACTTATTACAGTGAACAGAGACGTCAATGGACGAACGGACAGATCATAACTTTGCGAAAATAAAGAAAGCAAAATTTTCAGTGGAGGGCAGATTTGAACCAAGGACCTCTCGTTCCACAGCTGTTCACACTAACCACGGGACCACGTCGCTCCTCGCCTCACGTTGCCCTTAATATTGCCTATCTTACGCATGGACGACCCAGTTTGTATATTTTGCTTATTTTTTCATAGTTCCACACAACTTCTTCCTGTTTTCTCGATTGATCTGTGTTCAGTTTTTCAAGGCCTATCCGTTGTGCCAACTTGTAACTAAATCTGAGGGGGGTGCGATGGGGATGTTCCCTTGTCAGTAGCGATCCGACGCAAGCGAACTGGTATCCTGTCTCGGTCTGTCTGTAATGTCTCGCTGTATGCCTAGTGGCATCATCCGTATTTTTGGGTGGTGCGTTCTGCAGAGCTGGAGCGCTCTGCGCTGGGACGCCTGGCGCGGTGAAACATCAGGGACCACCGGTGTGTGTGGGGAGAGCGGCACGGCCCCGGCACGGCGGAAGCGGCTCTGGCGGCGCGGCCGCGCAGACACAACACTAACTTACGCGCATGCGCGGGGCACAAGCGTTGCGCTGTCAGCTCGTAGCCAATTGATAAGCCTGGCTCCAGACCGGCTGTTTTACGCGCGAGCTATCCCAAGACAGCCTTCTCTCGCGAAATGGAATGAGATTACCGCAGACGGCCCGCTGGGTTTACATTATTTATTTTATTTTGATATTCATATGCCCATACATTAATGAAAGGAACAATGAGCTCTTCCGATACTATTTAAAAGAAAAAAATGTTGAAATCCTGCTACTGGAAATCACTGACATCTGAAGGAAATTCATGCAGCTGTCTGCAATAAAAGAAACGTCTTCTAATAAATGCAATCGCGGAAACTCAAATTTTATTTACTCCAAAGATCATACATAACAAAAAACTCAATCTCATAGTCAGTGAACGTAGAGCATAAATATCTGTGGACTGAGCATTAGGATCCGCAGAACGAAAACTCTGCAGTTCAAGTCAGGTGATTTTGTGACGGCGCATTTCAGCCCTATAGCATTTACATATTTTGAGTGTTATTACTTCCTAGCTACAGAAATATCACCTTCAGAAGTACCCTGAAACTTTGTATATACGTTTTACGACATCTTAACAATGGAAAATCCAGGATGGTAGGTAACAATGGTAAGAAAAGGATAGTTGCTACTCACCATACAGCAGAGATGCTGAGTTGCAGATAGGTACAACAAATAGACTGTCGGAAAGTAAACTTTCGACCAACAAGAAGTCTTTGTAGGGCAACAAGAGAAACGCAAGAAAGAAGAGAAAGACGGGCAGAATGTAGTAATACATTCTAGAATATTATCAAAGGAAAACAGCACTGGGTTATGGAAGAAAAGCCGTCATGCAAAATCAAACAATGGAAAATTCAGGATAGAATGTGACAGTATTAAGAAAAGGATAGTTGTTACCATATAGCGGAGACGCTGGGTCGCAGATAGGTACGACAAAAAGACTGTCGGAAAGTAAGCTTTCGCCCAACAACGCCAACTTTCCGACAGTCTTTTTGTTGTGTCTATCAGCAACTCATCATCTCTGCAATATGGTGAGTATCAACTATCCTTTTCTTGGTATTGTTTCACACATCTTAACAATTTGGCTCTAGGAAGTAAAGCTGGCTTAAGCACGTGAAGAGCAAAGGTATTGTGCGTTTTCGCCACACTATCACAGCTCAGATTTCACTTTAGGGTTTTTCGGTAGCGGGATAACAAGTGATAGCAAGTAACATTGTTTTACGTTTTCTACTGCGCTTATCCTCATTTCCGAACTTCTAATTACTTATGTTAGATCGGCAGCGCCGAAGTGTTACGGAAAAATAACGCATTTGGAACTATGAAAATGTTACAGTAAATACGGTAAGCGATTTGCACAACCTGCTTGTCCATTATTTTCAGTTTTCCTTTATTTAGCCTTCTGCTTTTTATAGACAAGTAAAATGCCTATAACATGTTTTTTCCCCTTTCATCATAATAGTAAAACCACACACTAAACATAAAAAATACTACAATATTTTAAACATAGCTGCACAACAGCAACGGTTTCACGTAATAGAATTATAAACAGCCGACCAGTTGCAATGGATAAAGAAATTCTTTACCTAGCTTTCGACAAATATAAATTTGTTGGTTGTGAGCTCTGCAAGATCCATGAGCTATTTTATATTTACGTGACAAACCCTAATTCTAGGGTTATATTTTATTTTTGACTCATCGATCTATGCCGACAATTGTAAAAACGGCGATGGTACATTAGTCCTTACTAATGTAAAATTGTTACCTTCTGAAGATGACAAATTTATATTTGTCGAAACCTAGGTAAAGAATTTCTTTATCCATTGCAACTGGTTGGCTGTTTATAATTTTATTAAAAAATGCTAGATCAACCACCGAATTTTGGATTAATAAAACACGTTTAAGGTTTTCTACTGCACTTGTTCAATCTGTTCTAATTAATTTCGTTATAACGACACTGTGTAGGAAACTATCTTATGCAGAAATACTTAAATACACACGAGGGTTTTGAGAACTTGCAAAAACCGGAGGAAATTAATCAGACTGGCATGTAAACATATGAACATTGCACTAATATGTGTACACTGACTGGCAGTTTAATACGTTTTCATATTTGTCTAGCACTTGTCTCGTAAACACGTGGCCATAAAAGCACAGAAATTATCTCTACAGTACTTCATGGTACCGTGTCACGGTATTTTCGACATGTAAAATGCAAAATGCCTCATATCAATACGACATTTACAATTATACAAAGTAACTGGTCCTGTTCTCACATACTTTTCTCCGAGGCAAGCGACAGTACTGCACCACAGCTGTTACTAAAATACAAACATGCAGATATCTACATCAAACAAGGAGAATAAGTGTAATAGTCAAGTTTCGCAATTACTGCAAATAGCAGACAAGCAGCGTCGCCCCAAAATCACATGACTAACCGATTTAATGTTGAGGACATGATGTAGGCTATGATCACTCCATAAATATACATACTCTATGCCCAGACCGGCTATTTTATGTGGGAGCTATACCAAGAGAACCCTCTCCCACGAACTGGAATGAGATTTGCCACAAAGGGCGCGCAGAGTTTAGATTTCTTATTTTATTTGATGTGCGTATGGCCGTTGTCCATACATTGACGAAGGAAACAATGAGTTCTTCCGAAAATTAATAATAATTCATTTTTAATTACGTACACTCTGTAATTTCACAAGACCTCGAGAGCACACAGTAATTTGCATTTTATTATCTAACATCCCCACAGAAATGGAAACCGATTTTATATCGACATGATACAAACGTTTTTCGTGTATCGTTCTGTAACCTACGATAATGTGACAGTGATAGTGTATGCCTAATGAATTTGATTTTGAGCTCGGCTATCGTCTCCGAAGAAATTTTGACTGGTTTGTGGAGGTAAGTGTACAACAAGTTGTTCTAATGAACAGCCTGTTCTACTCTTGCACTTTCTACTTACTTCAATTTTGTTTTAACACTTAAAACACTGCCGTCATTCACGTAACCATATTGACGGCGCTGTGCACAAAGTCAGACTCCTTGTTGACGCTAATTTCATGAGTATCGTAATTAATTAACAAATTTTAACACTAGATCTGAGACAGATTAAGAGACGTGAACTATCTTGTCTGTCCGACAAAATTTAACGACGCGTATAGGCAGAGATATAAACAATGATCACCTTGTCTCATGTGTGGAAGCATATTTTAGATCAGTATCCATATCTGAAAATTTTGTTTAAACTATGTTATGAATTTTTCGCCTTCTCTTTTTATATTTATTACTTGTGTACTTACTTTCCCCACATCATACTGTATCATTGGACACGTTCGTGAAACATGAAAAAGAAGAATACAGGTTGTTGTTACGTGATGACAAAATTTGTATACACAGAAAACTCAATAAAATAACGTTTAAGACCTGATAAACGAACGCCACTTGAAGTGGTTCTTTTCGTATACATTGATTACTTCTCCAGATTACAAGGTATAAAGTCTCAAACGAAAGAATCAATTCTAAGGCAATAACAAAAGGGGAAGTGCAACACTTCTCATTTGTAATTGAAACTACTGTGAGTGTTGGTAACTTTTACGAAAAATAAAATCATATTGATCGACTTGAATGAAAAGTAGCTTCCGGCCAAAACGTCATCGTTGGCTAACGGGGCGTTTCGTGATGAGCATACAAAAAAACGTTAATTTGGAAAAAGTTAAAGGGACTTAAAATTAAGACGCAGCCTCGACTTTCTAATAATAAAATAACTAACGATAAAGGACTTAAGGCTCTCGATTGTTGCATCACCAAACAAGCCGTTTTCAACTAAATTTAAACAGACAGTAATCGAATGTCTGACGTAATTAAAACAGGAGAAGTGAGAGGCCTGTAGTTTTACAGAATAAACATACTAAACATGCAGCATCTCAGTTATTATTGGCAAAAAGATAAGATTTAGTGTTACTTACATCAGTATCGTCTCGATGGCAGAAGGAAAAAACCAATCTAGCGTCGTATATCTCTGAGATACAACAATAATGGGAGAACGAAGATTGGTGTAACATCAGTGTGTTAAAGATATTGATTTTGCCAAGAGTTTGCTTTTATACACGTACAACCAAAAGAAATAGTTTCTTTCTGTTCATTAAATAAAACTGATGTAAACTCACATATATTTTAATTGAAATAATATTAGTAGCTGTTACGTGACATTTCACAGGCCTTGCACCTTTATCAAGAGATATGTTAAAGCAATTGTTAGCGTAGCACTTAGAAAATGTATGGACATCGTTTAATTCCAGTATCATGGAAGTAGAGGAATTATGAGCGAAGTTTAAACGGATTGTAAATCACACCCTGTAGAAGTATATGTCGAGTCAGTGGATTAAGGTTCAAGAAGACCCACAACGGTTTAATAAGAAAATTCCAAAATTGCTGAGTAAGCAGGGACTGTTGCACTCTCGATTAAAAAACAAACGCGCGCAACTGACGACAGGCAAAAGTTGGTAGAGATTCGTGCGTCTGTAAAAAGATCTTGGCGAGAATCCTAGAAAATTCTGGCCCTGCGTAAATCGCTACGCGGTTCGAAGGTTTCTATCCACACACTGGCTGACTCGTCTGGCGTGGCAACAGAAGACAGCAAATTGAAAGCCTAAGTTTTAAATCTCACGTTTAAGAAATCATTTACGCTGGAGGATCGTACAAACGTATCGTCTTTTGAACGTCGCACAGACTTCGGTAAGGAGGACGTACTAATAGGCTACCCCGGCACAGAGAAACAACTGAAAAAGATGAAAACAGATAAGTAGCCAGGTCCAGATGGAATCCCAGTTCGATTTTACAGAGAGTTCTCTACGGCACTGGCCTCCTACTTAGAGCCGCGCGGAGTGGCCGCGCGTTTTGAGGCGCCATGTCACGGATTGCCTGGCTCTTCGCGCCGGAGGTTGGAGGCCCCCCTCGGGCAAGGATGTGTGTGTTGTTCTTAGCACAAGTTAGTTTAAGTAGTGTGTAAGTCTAGGGACCGATTACCTCAGCAGTTTGGTCCCTTAGGAATTCACACACATTTGAACATTTTCTTACTGACCTTGCATTTCATGCCTCTGGCACTGTACTCAAGCTAAAGATTGCGTTTACTGTGACTTGGTTTTTCAGAACGGAACTAACGGTTGCGAAATTATTCTCGTTATCCGAAGCTCCTACAACAACCTGCGCCTTAGTGGCGGCCACAGTGTGGAATCTCATGTTTATCACTGTTAGTAGCAGCCGATCGTTCACAGTGCCTGCACAAATGACAGCTCTCGTCACTCAGTCCTACCGTCTTAATCTGACAGGAAGTGATCTATTGTCCAATAGTTCCCGTTATGATATCATCACACCGACACTAAACTATCCGCCCAATTGGAATATACTTTTAACGTGAGATTGAATCCACTATTTCTTTATCCCCGGAGTTACCCTTCGGAATGCATGACTACGATGAGTTGACACTGCCACCTTAGTCTTTCTTGAGCCACAACCTACAGATGATTATCATGGATAAGAACTACCTGAAAAACAAGACACGTATCTCCTCAAATACTGTACTTACATGAAGGCTCAGTCGTATATTGTTTCATTTTGGGTAATTTACTCATAATATTCACGTCGTTACTTAAAAACGCTCTCTAGTTCGCTCTGAATTTGTTTATGAAGTGACATGACGCGTTTCGGGTTTGACCGATCATCTGATGACCTCTTACAAACAAACAAAGTAACAGATTTCTTTTATTATTTTTTTCACAGAACCAATTACGTCTTACAACATTCAGTTCTAACCGAACGATATTTAAGGAAAAGACACTTATTGAAAAGGTATACAACATACCATTTTAGACAGAAACACATGAGACTTTGACGAGCACGTCAGGGACTGATGAAATCTTCTCGGGCTTCCATCCGGGTAGCTGCGTCGAGCATCCGCGACGTTTCGACGTTTCCATAGGTCCCGGATTTTCGACGCAGCTTCCCGGATGGAAGCCCGAGAAGATTTCATCAGCAGTATACACCGGGAAAGCCTAAATTCACGTCAAGGACTGTTATTACCAAAATGTTAAAACACAAGCAGCAAATTAACTGTACAGTTTGACCCAAACTGTTGAAGTTCCATACAAGCACCGACCAGCGAAACCCTGTATGCTGGCAGAAAGGTTGGGTCACGCTAAGTGGCGTAACCGGGTCGATGCACGTTTAAAGTATGTGTGACAAATTTTTCCATCGAAATAAAATAAAACAATATAGTTTCCTGTTCCTGCTTTCAATTACCTGAGCTATTGAAAGCCTTTCGTTTGTTAAATTTTTACTTCATTTAATGCTATACGTATTCTGACTTGCTCGGATGAACAACGACACACAAGCCTTTATTTTGTAATGAAATTGGAATTGTATTTCTGTGCTGAGCTACATGATGAATTTTCACTGTAACAAATTTTTATTTCCTTTGGTCGTATCATGGCAATTTCATACATATATACAACTTTTTTTTAATGATCCTTATAGGCTGGTTTTACGATAACATGTTACTTGATTTTTTTATTAGAAGGATAATATTTTTACCTGTATGTGGGCAGGCAATTATTAAATGTTTTATATACTTTGATACGCAATTTCTGCAATTGTCTTAAGAAGTGACATATAAAATTTCCATTGGTCACGAATACGTGTGGCGCTCTGTAAAGTACATCGACACCGTTACGCCACCTGGCTTGACCAAGCCTTCATTCCAGCACACACGGTTGCAGTGATCATTGCTTGTGCGGAACTTAAATCGTCAGGATCAACCTGTACTATTAATGTCGCTACTTGTTTTCCCCACACTTTCGTAATGACCTTTGACGTCTACATCACTCATGTATTTCTATCTAAAATGGTGTGTATTCCTTTCCAGAAAGTGTTCTATTCTTGAAAACGGTTCATTTAGAACTGATTTTTATAAGCAAATTGCGTTTCAGTAAAAATTTGTAACATAACATCCCTTTGTAAGAGGTCATTTGATGATGGATTAAATGCGAAACACATCTTGAGAGTAAATAAACAAATTCAGAGACAACCACTGACTGTTTTTAAGTAATCACACAGCTTTTAAATTCATTCCAGTAATTGTGCTGAGAACATGTTGGTTTGTGGGCAAGCCATAAAGATGGCCAATAATGTACTTTTTGTGTAAAGTACTGAACCCTATCTTACTGTATTGTCTATATACACTGACGGAAAAAATCATAACACCAAATAATTAATGCAGAGTAATGAAATTTCGGGATTACATTTGTCTTGGTAACATACTTAAGTAATTAGCATCGCAAGATCACAGGTTAATGAAAGCACAAGACAAAAACCATTGCAAATGTGAAATGCTGGTACATTAACAACCAGTGTAACCGCCAGAATGTTGAATGTAAGCATGCAAATGTGCGCACATTTTGTTGTACAGGTGCCGGATATCAGCTTGTGGGATGGAGTTCCATGCCTGTTCCGATTTTTCGGTCAGCACATGGACACTTAATGCTCATTGTGGATGACACTGGAGTTATACAGGGTGATTCAAAATGAATATACGGGTTTTAAGGCTTTGTAGCATATATTACATTCATCTTACAATTACGAATAATATATCAAATGAAAGAGAAACACAAACAGTTTTTCTTACAATTATTCACAGTGAAAACCGATCACACATCGAGTCGATAGGCGAGTTGTTCCGAAACCTTGATAAATGTGTCAGGAGTAATTGTTGCAATAACACTGTTTCTAAAGTCGGATAGATCAGCTGGTATCGGAGGCACATACACATGATCGCGTCAGGTCGTTTGTGAACGTGGAGGTCATGCATAAAATGCTGTGTCAACCGGCCCCTTGTGCCCAACCCACAGGTCGGATACAACGTTGCTTAACCAGTCGTGTACTGAGTCATTCCAGTGGGGCGGTTCACCATCTTGCTCTCAAATAAAAATGTGTTGTTCAGCTTCTTCCCATTGAGGCACGGGCCTCAGCTGTAGCACATCAAAATAAGAAACATCAGTTACAGTTGATTCACCGAAACAGAAAGGCCCATAAACTTTCCGCGGAGATATTTCTTGGGGCTAAGCGTGAAAGACTCGCACGTTTTCCTTTTTCATTCCATATTCTTCGCATTGCGCACAGGTATACAAACAAAACTGTTTACGTTGCTCTTTCATTTGGTGTATTATTTAGAATTTAAGTTGAACGTAATAAATGCTACAACGTCTTAAAACCGTTATGTTCATTTTGAAACACCCTGTATATACGAGGTGCGACAATAAAGTAATGAGACTGATTTTTTTTGCGAGATGTTGCAACCCTGCAGGCTTGCGTAGGCACGATATCTTTGACCTTGGTCTAGAAGCTGCTTCTAGTCCAAGCGGCACAATGATGCAACTGCTCAGTCGCGAGTTGCGCTGTAATACGTTAACACAAGTTTGTGTCTCTCGTCACGGAAATGGAACCGCATAATATTGCGCAACGGTATGCCATTTCTTTTTGCGTTAAACTGGGTGAAAACGCGACGACAACTTACGATAAGCTTCAGAAGGCTTTTGGAGGGGAGGTTATGTCAAGAGCTCAACTTTTTCGTTGGCATAAAATGTTTAGTGGAGGCAGAACGAATGTTGAAGATGAAGACCGCAGTGGATGACCATCAACCTGACGGACAGATGTCAACTTGGCCAGGGTGCGTGAACTCGTACGATCTGATCGAAGATGATCCCCGAAAATGATTGCGGAAGAACTGAACTTCAATGGAGAGACGGTTCGTCTAATAATAACTGAAGATCTTAGTACGGGAAAGATTTGTGCAAAAATGGTCCCCAAAAATCTCACACCACAACAGCGAGAAACGCGGAAAAATGTGGCAGCCGATCTGTTAGAGCAAACGGAAATCAATTCAGAATTGTTGAAGCGTGATGAAAGTTGGTTTTTTTCAGTACGATCCTGAGACAAAACGCCAAAGTTCGCAATGCTGCTCAAAGGGATCATCCAGACCAAAAAAAACCTCGCATGTCAAAGTCAAAAGTGAAATGCATGCTTGTGTGCTTCTTTGATTCCAAGGGAATTCTTCATAAAGAATGGGTGCTTCCTGGACAAACAGTTAACCAATATTACTACAAAGAAATTTTAGAGAGACTTCGTAAAAGAGTTCTTAGTGTCCATGCCAACATTGCTGATAATTGGATTCTGCATCACGATAATGCGCCATCCCATACTGCTCTGTCAGTACAGCAATTTTTAACCTCAAAACAAATTTCAGTACTACCACAGCCATCTTATTCACCAGATATCGCTCCGTGCGACTTTTATCTATTTCCAAGAGTCAAAACGGCAGTCAAGGGACACCATTTTCAAACAACACAAGATGTCCAAAAAGTTGTGACGAGGGTCTTGGAGTATATTACAGAAGATGAGTTCCAGAAATGTTACCATCAATGGCAGAAGCCCTGAAAAAAATGTGTGCAATCAGACGGGAACTACTTTGAAGGAGACAACACTAAACTTGACTAAAACGGTAAGAAACATTTTTTTCCACATCAGTCTCATTACTTTATTGTCGCACTTCGTATATTACTACGATTCAAAATCATGACTTTGTCTTTTAACTTTGCTAAGACAAAAAATACAAAATACACAGTCAGCTATATTACTGCTATATTTGTGAATATCCACAGATAGACCTATTTTTCTAACTCATAAGAACAGAACTTCAGTTTTAGAGTCCTGATGTGGTACTCTGAGTTACTTTTTACAAATGCACTGACAGAAAATAAATCGTAACACCAAGGAGTTGTGCGACGTGAACGTAAGTTGGTAGGCTTCTTTCAACATATGAAAAATGATGTCTGTTCAGATTTCGCCACAGTCGCGACCGTAACGGTAGTGAGCATTAGTTACCGTTGAGAATGGACGTGGTGAGCTGATGTCCGTCAAGAATTCCGTTGAGATGACAAAGAAGCCGTTATCAACAGCTCACTGAGCTCGAACGAGGTCGCGTAATAGGGCTACGAGAAGCTAGATGTTCCTTCCGCGATACTGCAGAAAGACTTGGCAGCAATGTAGCCACTGTACATGACAGTTGGCAGCAGTGGTCACGAGAATGTACGGTAGCAATAAGACCGGGCTCCGGACGGCCACGCGGCACTACCGACTCCTGCAGCAGCAATCTAAGCAGCAGTTGGCACCACTGTGACTCAACGAACTGTTACAAATCTGTCACTTCGAGGACAGCTCCGAGCCAGCCGCGCTGTAGGATGCATTCCATTGACCCCAAATCGCGCCATTTGTGACTTCAGTAGTGCTAAGCGAGAGCTCATTGGAGGCCATGGTGGAGGGTCTGCTGTGTTTCCTGGTGACGTGTGTTGGTTAGAAGGAGACCAGTCGAGGGCCCGCAACCACTCTGTCTGCGTGCTAGGCACACGGGACCTACACAGGGAGTTATTGGTCTGGGGAGCGATTTAGTATGACAGTAGGAGAACTCTCGTTGTTATCCCACACACCCTGACTGCAAATTTGTACGTCAGTCTGAAGATCCGACCTGATGAACTGCCGTTCATGAACAGCATTTTTTATATATCGGCTGCCCCTACCGATGGGTTCATGCTACCCCCAACACCTTCAAACACCACATGCCAGATTTTCGTACCCTCTCGCTCCCTGCATGCAAACTATTAGCCCCGCAAAGAAAAATGAGCAACTCCCTTTCGTAGGAAATGTAATACAGTCAAATTTTGTGCTGGGTTACGTTTTCGCTAGAGGCCATAGTTTTCGAAGTATTGTAGGAAAACTTACAAAAGTGACCATCAAACGCGTTTTTCTTGAATAACTCGAAAACTGTGGCTTCCGGCGAAAATGTATTTAACTACACTAAATTTCCTACGAAAATGTACTCTTCATTTTTTCTGTATGACTAGTCTGTGTGTAAAGAGCGAGAGAGTATGAATATCTCACACAAGATTCTTGAAGGAGTTGCGGACTGCATAAAAACCTTGGTAGGTGAAGTTGTATCACCCTCTGTATATTCCCCACACGTTCAAATGGCTCTGAGCGCTAAGGGACTTAACTGCTGGGGTCATCAGTCCCCTAGAACTTAGAACTACTTAAACCTACCTAACCTAAGGACTTCACACACATCCATGCCCGAGGCAGGATTCGAATCTGCGACCGTAGCGGTCGCGCGGCTCCAGACTAGCGCCTAGAATCGCTCGGCCACTCCGGCTGGCCCACACGTTTACTTAAACCATAGATACCAATTTTTATCATCACACTCCTGCCTTAGTTCTCTTACGAAATTGGTGTAAGGCGATTAAGCTATTTCTACGAATACTACTCTTAGTTTGAGCTGAGAAATAGACTTTGGTGCTCACTTGGTAAACTGGATGCTTATGGCACACTTGGAACAGTTTGTGTAATAGATTAATGCCTTATGTAGGATCTCTCTTTTATATTTATGTGAGATGTGAATGAATTTCCTCATGAACTTGAAAGGAATGTGTCTCATGGACGCCTAAATCATTAGAAGGCTAAAACCTCAAATCAATTTGTTGCCCTTCATAATCTTCCTCAGGGTAGTGTAGGTTAAGATACCATTTTAATATGCCAAAACATTTGTATTTAATAGGTCACCATTAGCAGTGAAGGGTAGTTCATTGCTTTCTGCTTATACAGGGTGAGTCACCTAACATTACCGCTGGATATATTTCGTAAACCACATCAAATACTGACGAATCGATTCCACAGACCGAACGTGAGGAGAGGGGCTAGTGTAACCGGTTAATACAAACCATAAAAAAATGCACGGAAGTATGTTTTTTAACACAAACCTACGTTTTTTTAAATGGAACCCCGTTAGTTTTGATAGCACATCTGAACATATTAACAAATACGTAATCAGTGCAGTTCGTTGCATTGTAAAATGTTAATTACATCCGGAGATATTGTAACCTAAAGTTGACGCTTGAGTACCACTCCTCCGCTGTTCGATCGTGTGTATCGGAGAGCACCGAATTACGTAGGGATCCAGAGGGAACGGTGATGGACCTTAGGTACAGAAGAGACTGGAACAGCACATTACGTCCACATGCTAACACCTTTTTATTGGTCTTTTCCACTGACGCACATGTACATTACCATGAGGGGTGAGGTACACGTTCGACGGGCGTTTCATAGGACGCGGAGGGCGCATAAATTGCCAGCCCGTTCTCCTGATCTTACACCTCTTAGACTTCTTTCTGTGGGGTACGTTAAAGGAGAATGTGTACCGTATGTGCCTACAACCCCAGAGGATATGAAACAACGTATTGTGGCAGCCTGCGGCGACATTACACCAGATGTACTGCGGCGTGTACGACATTCATTACGCCAGAGATTGCAATTGTGTGCAGCAAATGATGGTCACCACATTGAACATCCATTGGCCTGACATGTCGGGACACACTCTATTCCACTCCGTAATTGAAAACGGAAACCACGTGTGTACGTGTACGTCACCCCTCATGATAATGTACATGTGCGTCAGTGAAAAAGACCAATAAAAAAGTGTTAGCATGTGGACGTAATGTGCTGTTCCAGTCTCTTCTGTACCTAAGGTCCATCACCGTTCCCTTTGGATCCCTACGTAATTCGGTGCTCTCCGATACACACGATCGAACAACGGAGGAGTGGTACTCAAGCGTCAACTTTAGGTTACAATATCTCCGGATGTAATTAACATTTTACAATGCAACAAACGGCACTGATTACGTATTTGTTTATATGTTCAGATGTGCTAACAAAACTAACGGGGTTCCATTTAAAAAAACGTAGGTTTGTTTTAAAAAACATACTTCGGTGCATTTTTTTATGGTTTGTATTAACCAATTACACTAGCCCCTCTCCTCACGTTCGGTCTGTGGAATCGATTCGTCAGTATTTGATGTGGTTTACGAAATATATCCAGCGGTAATGTTAGGTGACTCACCCTGTATATATATATATATATATATATATATATATATATATATGTGTGTGTGTGTGTTAGCTGACTCACCCTATATATATATATATATATATATATATATATATATATATATATACCGTGCGGTTCTAGGCGCTACAGTCTGGAGCCGAGCGACCGCTACGGTCGCAGGTTCGAATCCTGCCTCGGGCATGGATGTGTGTGATGTCCTTAGGTTAGTTAGGTTTAATTAGTTCTAAGTTCTAGGTGACTGATGACCTCAGAAGTTAAGTCGCATAGTGCTCAGAGCCATTTGGGAATTCAAATTGGATCGTTAATCCCAAGTTGTTTTCATTCATCTGTAAACCAAAATGTATTGATGCTTCGGGGGGGGGGTCATTGGGAACATGGCACTTGCATTAAGAAGCTTTCAGTTCCCATGGGTTTCGCTTTGAAATTTAAAGTTACTGTGCTCTTGAGTGACTAGGGGTCCGCCACGGATTTTCGACTGAAGAAGGGGTCCGCCAGTTGAAAAGGTTGGGAAGATCAGCTGTAAAGTGTGTTCGTATCGCTTCGCATTTGGCGTTTTCTTAAGCGCAATAAAGGCATCACAATCCAACCGCGAGAAATGCCCCGATACCGTGACGCCACTTCCGCTGTACTTCGCTGTTGGCGCTACACGTGATGGCAGGTAGCGTTCTCCAGGTATTCGCCGAGATCAAACCCTGTCGTTGGACTGCCACAGGGTACACCGTGAGTCATCACTGGAACTCACTCGTTTCCAGTCATCCACTGTCCATTAGCGCCTCCCTTTAGCCTACCTTAGGCTTCGCTTAGTGTAGGCTACAGGGATGAAGGGCTTATGAGCAGCTGCTCGGCTGCTATACCCCATTCTTTTTAGCTCCATACGCACAGTGCGTGTGTTACATGGCCTGCCGTAGCACTGTTGAACTCACGAGTGTATCCTTCCTCTGGTTACCCTCCACACTGCTCGATGGCGCCTGTCCATCAGTATGTGGCGTCTGCCAGGTTTTGCTTTAGCTGTGGTTTTTCTCTTTTTTTTCTTTATTGTTGTTTTCACACCTGGTACAGGTAGGCCAGCAGCGACATACTGCCGCTCTTCGGCCACAGATAAGACTAATGATACATAAGGAGACAATCGCAGAACAGACATGGTGGATATACAAACGTAGACATACAAAATTAAAACACACGGAGCCGTTGACGGGCGCAGTGTTCAAAATAAAAACGTTCAGAAACGTGGACATGCAGAGGGATGACAGAGATGACACCGCGAACGTCGGAGCACACACGATGAAACACTGGAACACTGGAACACGAACACGACGGCACACACAAACACTAGGCGATGATCTCCGGCGCGCGAAAGTTCACTATATGTGTGCGAGTCCGGGGAACTGCCAAAAGGGGAAACGGAGGGGAACGAGGGAGAGGGGAGGGTGTAGACGCCAGTGGCAGGGGAGATGCTAGGGAGAGGAAAGAAGGAAGGGGGTTAGGGCAGGCCCGGGGGAGAGCTGTGGGCAGCTTTAGAAGGATTGACATGTCCCAGATGGATTTGTTACTTAGATCACATCTAATGGTCAGTCCACATTCGAAGTCGCTCAGCTCTCCAGACCTATCCACTCTGCTGTTACTGCTTTTCTACTGACAACGCAGTTCCCCCGCCTTGTTTTATACTAGCGTGACCGCTTCCAGTGACATCTACTGGTCAATTCCCCATTACATAGGGGTGTGCTGATACTTTTGGTCAGATACTGTGTATCATCAATCATTTGACATCGATAGCTGTATAAAGGCTCCTCTAGACTTTACTATCCACTAGAGTCTTCACCTATACGCATCAAAGTTTACATAATTTTTTTGAGTTATTTTCCCGTTGAAAGCCTATATCGTACTGCCGTACGTCAAAACTGGTGGGGGGGACGACGGTTCAATCCCGTCTCCAGCCATCCTGATTTAGGTTTTCCGTGATTTTCCTAAATCGTTTCAGGCAAATGCCGGGATGGTTCCTTTGAAAGGGCACGGCCGATTTCCTTCCCAATCCTTCCCTAACCCGAGCTTGCGCTCCGTCTCTAATGACCTCGTTGTCGACGGGACGTTAAACACTAATCACCACCATCAAAACTGGTAAGACAAGATGATTATAAATTTTCCTTCCTAACACCTTACACGTTATGATACACTGTTTTAGTCTTACTATAATTGATTTTCAGTCCTACTTTCAAAAGCACTCTATTAAGCTCTATCAAACGTTCTAGTTGATCTTCACTAGAAGCAAAGATATAAGTTTCATTAACACTTATTTCTTTTTCGTTTTCTCAGTTTAGTGATCTGTAAACGTCCTTTAGGACTGCTGCAAATAGTGTAAAAATTGCACTACATTCCAGTTAGACATCGACAAAATGTCGGTCTGTTGCAAAGACAGGCAACCAGTTCTTAATGTAGAGAGTGCAAATCGTGGTATCCTTTGACTACATCATGAATGGTCACACGAATGGTCACAGATTGGTTGACTGGAAACAGAGAGTTACAGTAATGTCACAAATAGAGTGAGCCATGTGTACGGATGTTTGGTAGCAACATTATGTAGCAGTAAGAAGTGGAAAGAGCACATAGTTGCTTAGTTGTAGGTGAAAAAAATGCCCATCGCGATTATACATGCACGTCACGATTGCACTGCGAAGCTGCAGTTTATCTACAAAGGAGATTGCATACGAAATACCTGCAGGCTCATACTTGAATATCTCTCAGGCGTACGGGGCCCCTATAAACTCTAATTAATCGAGTATAGATTTAAGCGTCAGGTTGCCGTTTCTGAAAGTATTTGTATGGAGTGTAGCCATGTATGGAGGTGAAACGTGGACGATAAATAGTTTGGACAAGAAGAGAATAGAAGCTTTCGAAATGTGGTGCTACGGAAGAATGCTGATGATTAAATGGTTAGATCACATAACTAATGAGGAGGTATTGAATGAGGGTAAAAATCGTAGAGGGAGACCAAGAGATGAATACACTAAACAGATTCAGAAGGATGTAGGTTGAAGTAGGTACTGGGAGATGAAGAAGCTTGCACAGGATAGAGTAGCATAGAGAATTGCATTAAACCAGTCTCTGGACTCAAGACCACAACAACAACAACGGGATGCGTCGATCATATACGAAGAGAGGTGCGAATGATCACAGGATTGTACGAGTTTAGGCACAGTGTAACAATAATGTTGAAAAATTTGAAGTGGCGGGCTTTCAAGATAAACGCCGCAGTTCTCTCGAGAACTTGCTCAGAAACAGTTTTTCAAGGTAGTAACTACGATTATTCTTTAGCTTGCTAAGTCTCTACGGCGTAGGGATCCTGCAAATAAAATTAGACACATAACAGCCCGCACTGTGACGTACAGTCATTCCTATAAGCTGACATTCTTCCTACGCTCCATTCGTGAATGGAACCTGAAGAAACCTGAATATATAGCACAGAAAGTTACTCTCTGCCACAGACTCCGCAGTGATTCACCGAGTCAGGTGGCGCAGTGATTAGCTCACTGGACTCGCATTCGGGAGGGCGTCGGTTCAAACCCGCTTCCGACCATCCTGCCTTTCGTTTTCCGTCAGTCGCGCGGGATTAGCCGAGCGGTCTAAAGATGCTGCAGTCATGGACTGCGCGGCTAGTCCCGTCGGAGGTTCGAGTCCTCCCTCGGGCATGGGTGTGTGTGTGTTTGTCCTTAGGATAATTTAGGTTAAGTAGTGTGTAAGCTTAGGGACTGATGACCTTAGCAGTTAAGTCCCATAAGATTTCACACACGCTTGAACATTTGTTTTCCGTGATTTCCCTGAATCGCTTCAGGCAAATGTCAGGATGGTTCCCTTGCAAGGGCACGGCCAATTTCCTTCCCCATCCTTCACTTATTCGACGGGACCGATGACTTCCATGTTCGGTCCCCTCCCCCAAACAAACCATCCAGTCCGCAGTAATTCGCAGCGTACAGAAGAAGAGTAACCGTAGTGCGCTACGTGTGGTCGTGACTTGTTTACGTTTCGCGAACGAGCGCGGTGCTTCGCACTCTTCGCGTTTTTATTACACTGAAGAGGCAAAGAAACTGATACATCTGCCTAATATCGTGCAGGGCCCCCACGAGCGCGCAGAAGTGCTGCAAACGACGTGGCATGAACTCGACTAATGTGTGAAGTACTGCTGGAGGGAATTAACACCATGAATCCAGCACGGCCGTCCATAAACCCGTAAGAGTACGAGGGGGTGGAGATCTCTTCTGAACATCACGTTGCAAGGCATCCCAGATACGCTCAATAATGTTCATGTCTGGCGAGTTGAGTAGCTAGTGGAAGTGTTTAAACTGGGAAGAGTTTTTCTGGAGCCACCATGCTGGGATTTCCCAAGTCTGTCGGAATGCACAATGGACACGAATGGATGCAGGTGATCAGACAGGATGCTTACGTACTTGTTACCTGTCAAAATCGCATCTAGACGTATCAGGGGTTGCATGGGTGCTTAATTAAAATAAAGATATAAGAATGCAATGCAAATACTTTTTAATTTTCTGTCGCTGTATGTCCGATTACGCTGTTTCGTAAACGGCTGGCCCTGACTAGTTTTTGTACGCAATCTGACTGCATGTAACAACCACAACGAATGAAATGAAAATTTCAGTTAATACAATTAATTAATTAAGTCCCCAGCAACTATAAAACCTACGAAACCAACAAAGCACAAGTGTAGCTGTTCTGTATGTGGTAGTATGACTCAACGCACATCTGGCACGGTTCTTCTTCAACAAGACAAGAATTTTTAAATACCAATTATACTGACGTGATAAAAGAAAATTACAAATACTATAATTGTGCAAGAAAACCAAAATTACACTCTAATACAAGAACACACGCCAGATGCTTTGTTGACTGAACCTGTAATGACACATTATTCAGGTCACTGAAAGAATAAAAGACTAAAAGAAAATACCTCCATATATATTGACGAAATGCACTCTGACCATTACAATATCTCCATTAGAACATCATCATCTCTCCCATCAAACCACTGCATAAAACATGGAACAACACTCTCCACTACCGCATCTCACTCTGACTTCAGCTACAAGCAGTGTCCACCACAACTTCTCGGCAAGAACTGCTTGCCGCTACGTCTCAATAATCACTGCCAGTGGAGGCGGCGGAACAATACTCTCTGGCGCGATTTCTGGCGCTGTGGCTCAGTGTAGCCACCTTTCATATGCCCTTCCTCCACGGGCTAGAATTTGATGGTATTTTTGCCAGCATTGGTGGTGAAAATACCACCAAATTCGTCAAAAAAAATACAGACAAAAATAAAAGATAATATTAATACGTAAGTATCATATAACTAGATAAAATTTTGGCTTTGCACTGACCTTACAATAGCCTAATATATAAAATACAGTAAGGAATACAAATTCTTTCATACATATGACTTTACATAATAGTTTACACAAATATCATGTGGTTAAACAATTCAATCGATAGCGTCAGCAATGACGAATATGAGCAGGTAAGAGTCTTAAAACTTTTCACAAACAGTAATACACAAAAAATCAGTTTATACAAATATTCACATAAAATGTTTTCATAACAAGTGGTTGACAGTTCCAGCAGTAGCACCCAGCAATGTTGAGTAGGTGCAGACACCATCAGGTGACATCATTTCAGTAGAAGCAGTCCATCAGTGGCACCCAGAATTGTGGAACAGGTGCAGACTCCAACAGGTGACATCATTTCAGTAGAAGCAGTCCATCAGTGGCACCCAGCATTGTGGAACAGGTGCAGACTCCAACAGGTGACATCATTTCAGTAGAAGCAGTCCATCAGTGGCACCCAGCAATGTTGAAGAGGTACAGACAGCAAGAAGTAACATCATTTCAGTAGAAGCAGTTCCATTTGTGGTACCCAGCAATGTTGAAGAGGTACACACAGCAACAAGTCACATTTCTCAGTAGAAGCAGTTCATCAGTGGCACCCAGCATTGTTGAGTAGGTGCAGACACCGACAAATGACATCATTTCCATAGAAGTAGCTCCATCTGTGGCACCCAGCAATGTTGAAGAGGTACAGACAGCAAGAAGTAACATCATTTCAGTAGAAGCAGTCCATCAGTGGCACCCAGCAATGTTGAGTAGGTGCAGACTCCAACAGGTGACATCACTTCAGTAGAAGCAGTCCATCAGTGGCACCCAGCATTGTGGAACAGGTGCAGACTCCAACAGGTGACATCATTTCAGTAGAAGCAGTCCATCAGTGGCACCCAGCAATGTTGAGTAGGTGCAGACAGCAAGAAGTAACATCATTTCAGTAGAAGCAATTCCATCTGTGGTACCCAGCAATGTTGAAGAGGTGCAGACTCCAACAGGTGACATCATTTCAGTAGAATCAGTCCATCAGTGGCACCCAGCAATGTTGAGTAGGTGCAGACAGCAAGAAGTAACATCATTTCGGTAGAAGCAGTTCCATTTGTGGTACCCAGCAATGTTGAAGAGGTACACACAGCAACAAGTCACATTTCTCAGTAGAAGCAGTTCATCAATGGCACCCAGCATTGTTGAGTAGGTGCAGACACCGACAAATGACATCATTTCCATAGAAGTAGCTCCATCTGTGGCACCCAGCAATGTTGAAGAGGTACAGACAGCAAGAAGTAACATCATTTCAGTAGAAGCAGTTCCATTTGTGGTACCCAGCAATGTTGAAGAGGTACACACAGCAACAAGTCACATTTCTCAGTAGAAGCAGTTCATCAATGGCACCCAGCATTGTTGAGTAGGTGCAGACACCGACAAATGACATCATTTCCATAGAAGTAGCTCCATCTGTGGCACCCAGCATTGTGGAGTAGGTGCAGACTCCAACAGGTGACATCATTTCAGTAGAAGCAGTCCATCAGTGGCACCCAGCATTGTGTAACAGGTGCAGACTCCAACAGGTGACATCATTTCAGTAGAAGCAGTCCATCAGTGGCACCAAGCAATGTTGAGTAGGTGCAGACAGCAGTCCATAATATTCACTATCACTGATCACACAGTTCATCAGCAGAAATTAAACATGTCCTAGTGGCACCAGTCATGTAGAAAAAGTACAAGTAACAGTCCATAATTTCACCATCACTAATCAGACAGTTCAAGCATGAACAATAGTTTGAATGCACATACAAATGCTTTTACAATGCTCTTACACTAAACATACAAATCATAACAAACACACAAATGATATCAGATAATTGTCATATTACTATTACAAATACACAAACATCAGTAAACCTATAATATTTATGGGTGTCAGTGCAAGCCACTACAAACAAATAAAATAATATTTAGGAGATAGGTGGGTAGGATTAGGAAAGGAAAACACACAAAACACACTCACTCATCTTTCATCCACATTAAGTACTACTGTGTAATTGAATAGTGTTAACTGTGTGAATCCACTTCTGTCAAAATTTCATGTTCATCATGTGTATCAAGTAGTAGTGACAGCAATGTATAACAGTCAATAATAGTTAAGTCAACGTCATAGTCATCATGTCAAGACCAATGTTTGCCAAGCCAGATCAAAATGTACGGTTGCTGAACAACTGTCAGTGTGCCAAGATATGCAACTTCCTCTCTCCAAAAAAAAAGTACATACTGCTTAGTGATTTAACAAAGTGTGTGTAGACAATCTTCCTTCCATTTTAGTGTTCTAGTCTGCTATCTTCATCCTCCTTGTTCCATATAGACCAACAACAACAAAAAAAAAATATGCACCTCACTTATTTTACCTCTTATACACCATAACTCCAATCAACTTCATATAATCTCAATACCTCCATAATACCTCTTCAATACGTCGATACATATAAACCTTATTGCCAGTATCATTTCACTTCCATAACAACTCTTTCCTCTAGTCAGTCTCCTCGATCGAGTACAGATAAAATCCTAATGCAAACCTCCTCATCCCATACAATCCGAAGACACACTGTCAACACACAACCTCTGTGTAATCCATCTGACCAAAATCTTCTACTCATTATGAATTATAAACAAAGAATGCATACATGACCTCTAACAGACTTAGTTCGAATAACTCTCAGTAATTAAGTACGATTACGGAGTGTGAATGATCCTAATATTTCACAGTGTGTACACCACTTCAAGAATTATGGCAAACAGAAGCAAACATGTGGAGTATTTCTTGTGTCAAGTGTCACTTCCTATTTCAATTGCTCACGAAAAATGCAGTGTAATAACTGTGTTGGTATGTCATGTCGTTAGCTTCCTTCCTATTGGCATACATTTATACAGCTTTCATAAAACCTCCAGCTCATGTGACTTCTATTAAGTTTCTTGTACTAATGTCGTTCGTCGAATTATAGCAGTTCATTTTCTTATCTTAAAAATATAAGGCACTGAGCGTAAGCAAAGCAAGCAATAGCGAGTAAATATACCAGTAGTGAACAGAATGTCAACAAGTGGATGCAGCACAATTCTTACAACGAGGCTCTGCCAAGCGAACAATCTGTAACTAGTACCATAGTGTAACCTAAACTCTATGTTCATTCACAGTATATCAGCATTTCTATATACCAAATTAAAGAGTAGTTGTGACAACAAACAGAAATGTATAAATATGCAATCCATACGCATAGCAGCAAACATATCTTACGTAATAAACAGGTCATCAGCATCGTATCACCGTAAGCAAATAAATGTTCATATGTAATCTTAATAAATAAACATGAAGGCGCAAGCAGATAAATCACAAAGTATAACTTGCATACCTAACCACATCAGCACAATTAATCAGGTGACAATTATAATTTAAATAAATAGGCACAGCAGGCACATAATTAAAAATATGACATCAGTGAAAAAGCAGTGCAGCCAAGCGATGCATAATATACACAAGTAACAATCCAGTTCATTAATAATCATTGTCAAAATCAGTTAACGTACGCAAGCACGTCGCTTCACAAGTAATTTCATTGAACATGTAATTAGCACAAAGTATGAATCACGTAATCGCGAGCAGCAAATTACGTCTAAAGTACGTACCTAAGTGGAAATATGTTACCTGAAAAATAAACTCAATTAATAATTACCTTTTTAGTTTATTACTTTCTTCTTCGAAATGACATTTTTCCTGAAATTTTCTCGATAGTAAGTCGTCTTAACGTCGGATACGCACAGAATTTACCTGAAGTTCTTAAATATTTTATAGAACCGTATCCTGAAAAATACTGAATGTTAATAACAGAATTCATCAAGTCACTATAGCTTTATACTGAATTTAGTCGGACAAATTAGACTGTGTATTTATTTACGGCTGTCAGTGCATTCGCACTGAGCGCTCGATCAGCTGTAGGCGCGTGACGTAGGAAGTGATTGTTTGCGGTCAACGACTGCCTTGTGCGGCGCGCAGACTTGACTGTTGCTTTGAGTATATGCCGCCGCCAAAACACAGCGCGGTATCCTTGTACTCTCCGTGTGTTTACATACAACTGTTAGTTTCTCAAAAGTATGTCATTCTACAAAAATTTTTCAAAAGTATATCATTCCACAAAAATTTTAACGTTAGATATATGATGTATTCCCTTAGAGCGTCGTGATTTAAGAGTTTCTACTTCGACAGTGTTATCATGAATAATTTTGCGAATTCTATGTGGACCGTTATAAAGCAGAAAAAATTTCCGACACAAGCCTTTTCCTTTGTGAGACAAACGATGAGCCTTAATTAACACCTTCTGACCAACTGACAAGATTTTTAAACGACCAGGACGCTTAGCTGATTTCTCTCTTCTAGCAGCCGCAGATGCAATATTTTGTAGAGCCAGGTTGACAACTTCAAAATGCCGCAGTTTCCGTGTAGGCGGAAAAGGAACGATTTCAGAAATGCGATTTGTCGGTGCTTTGTTTTTTAATATCAGTATAGGTGGTAAAGAAGTTGAGTTGTTAGGAAGTTCATTCAGAATGTTTTGAAAAATATGAAGATACTGATCCCAAGTTCTGTGATTCTGATGACAATAAAGACGACACAATTTATTGATTTCCTTCATCCATCTCTCTGAAGCGTTAGATTGAGGGTGAAAAAGTGAAATGAAAATTGGTTTAATTTTACGACGCCGTAGAGTACGAAGCCAAATTTTAGAACGAAACTGTGATCCATTATCTGATATAACCTTATCAACATGACCCACTTCTTTAAGAAAATGGTTAATGAAAGCATTAGATACTGAACGAGCTGTTGCTTTGCGTAACGGTGTAAAACACACATATTTTGATGTCAACTCCACTGCTACGAAAATGTACGCAAAACCATTAGTAGATCGAACCACTGGACCGAACAAATCAACTGCAGCCATGTCCTTTAATTTTGCTGGAATGATAGGAAACAACGGTGCTCTGTGAGAAACTGTCGGCGGCTTAGCCTTTTGACATAATTTGCATTTGGCAAGAACAAATCGAATACGTTTTTCCATATTATTGAAGTAGCAATTTTCTCGTAATTTATGAAAGCATTTTCTGGGACCAAAGTGTGCATAACTGAAATGCGTATACCAAATCAGCTTATTAACCCACTCATCAGGAATACAAACTAACCAAACAGAGTTGTCGACCGATTTTCGTTTAAAAAGAACTTTCCAGATAGATCGCAAAAACGAGGTGTGACCAAATTGTCCAATTTAACAAAGCGTCTAAGAAAATTACAGACACCAAGGAAACTACGAACATCACGTTTTGTGGTAGGAACAGCATAATTACGAATAGCGTCTAGTTTTTCTGGATCAGGAAGAATATCTTCTGTAGAAATAATGTGACCGAGAAATTTCACCTGAGAACGACCAAATTCAGATTTTTCTAAGTTCACCGTAATGCCAACTCTTGCAAAAATACGTAATAATGAATCCAAAATTTTGTTGTGCTCACTCCAAGAGCGTTTAGCAATAAGAATGTCGTCAACATATGAAGTAATATTGTCACGAAGATAAACAGATAAAATTTCGTTTAAACTACAAATGAATGCTGCAGAAAATATAGTAAGTCCAAACGGTAAATTCCAAAGTCACTTTTAGGTAAAATAGTCATATCAGGTTGTTGTTTACTACTGTCTAGATAGATTGATAGTCGAAGAGTTGTTTCGATAGATGCAAAGAATAGTGAAAGAGTAGGCAGCGGTACAGAAAACTAAAAGAGAAATAGCACCACTACAGCTCGGGGCCCTATGCTCGCTACGGCACATATTCACTTAAGAGTAGTGAATCCCCTGAGGACTTTAATAGCCGCACATAATTTCTAGTTTGTGACTTAGTGGCAAATTTGGCGGAAGTGCGTACGTAAATTGATCTAACCATGCACATGGATGTATGTCATTCTTAGATTTGCGAAAGATCTTAAATTTCCGAACAGTTAAAAAGTGTTTATAGTCAAAGTTTTCGCCTCGTGGCGACAAAGACCTACCGCGTCTGTCCCAGTCCCAATGCCGATTATTGTCAAGTTCGCGCGCCTGGCGCTCTCTTGTTGCATCCCGTAAATGAAACAAATTATTTTCTTCAAACCCCTCTGGTATCTGTGATTCTAAATTTCTTTTGCTATGTTTTCCTACAATTTCGCCTTCGATTTGTTTGACTTGCTTTCGTAATGCCTCAACTTCCCTTTTAACGCGTTCATTAAATTCTCCCTGATTTTCAACATGCTTATTTATGTTCTGGTACTCTTCGGTTTCTGATAATGGCAATGGAGTTGTATCATCTGAATCTGTGTCCCCATTTAAACTAAGATTTGACAATTTATCTGAAATCTCCTCCACTCTTTCCGATAAGTTTACGTCTTCCGTAAGTGTCACGACTCGGGTTTCGGTATTGTCACATTTAGTAGTTAACTGTTCACACTGTTGCGTTAGGTTATTTAATCTGTCATTTGGTACGGATTCCTCGATTCTCTCAAATATTTCTTCCTTATCTTTTGCACGTTGTAAATTTAACTCTGAAAAGTTCTGTACTATCACGCGATCTCTTTCTTCCTGTTCTCTATCCTGTTCCCTTTGTCTAATTTCTGTTGAAATTAAACTATTATTGTGAGCATTCAAAATTGGTTGCACTTCTTTTCTAATTTCTTTGTTTGATTCATCTTTCATGTTGAAATATGTCCCTATTCGTGAACTTAACCGTGTTTCCATTGTTCCCATCTGTGTTTTTAATTCAGATCTAAACTGTGTTTCCATTGTTCCCATATCATTTTTTAATTCAGATCCCAAAGTTCACATCTCAGTTTTAATTGTTCCTATCTCTGTTTTTAATTCAGATCGAAACTGCTCCATTGTTCCCCTATCTGTTTTTAATTCAGATCGTAAATTTAATATTGCACTCATCAACTGCTCCAGATTAACTTGTTCGAAATTCTTTTCGCCCCTAACATTTCCCGTAAAACTAACTTCCTTCGTCATAGCAGTAAAGCTATCTGAGTTCGATACTATTCCAGAATCTTCTGTCGTTAATCTCGGATTCTGTGAATTTTCTGATTGAGAAAAATTTTGAAATGGTTCCGGACTATTTTCCCGACTTATTACATTGTTTTCCACTTCATTATCCATCATACTGTTTTCCTCTGTTGGCGAGTTCGCCATGTTAACAATTTCGTTATTCTGACTATTCATCATTTTTGCCTGTTTCATTGACCGCGTAATCATTTACAAAACATAAAAAAAACTCGTCACTGTACGAAAATTACACACAATGCCTCCTTATCTCCAACAATACTATTCACACGAAATGCTTCCTTCAAACACGATTAACGAACAATAGAAGAATGACAATCACCAAATCTACACATGCAAAATAGACTACAATTACTAAACTACAAATTACTACAACAATACTACTGTCTACAATTTTTACAATCAGAAGAATTCCAAGGGACGATCCGAAGCAGCGGTCGCCACGTGCATGGGTGCGTAACAACCACAAAGAATGAAATGAAAATTTCAGTTAATACAATTAATTAATTAAGTCCCCAGCAACTATAAAACCTACGAAACCAACAAAGCACAAGTGTAGCTGTCCTGTATGTGGTAGTATGACTCAACGCACATCTGGCACGGTTCTTCTTCAACAAGACAAGAATTTTTAAATACCAATTATACTGACGTGATAAAAGAAAATTACAAATACTATAATTGTGCAAGAAAACCAAAATTACACTCTAATACAAGAACACACGCCAGATGCTTTGTTGACTGAACCTGTAATGACACATTATTCAGGTCACTGAAAGAATAAAAGAATAAAAGAAAATACCTCCATATATATTGACGAAATGCACTCTGACCATTACAATATCTCCATTAGAACATCATCATCTCTCCCATCAAACCACTGCATAAAACATGGAACAACACTCTCCACTATCGCATCTCACTCTGACTTCAGCTACAAGCAGTGTCCACCACAACTTCTCGGCAAGAACTGCTGGCCGCTACGTCTCAATAATCACTGCCAGTGGAGGCGGCGGAACAATACTCTCTGGCGCGATTTCTGGCGCTGTGGCTCAGTGTAGCCACCTTTCAGGGTCCCACATCACTCCAACTGCACATGCCATACAGTATTACAGAGCCTCCACCAGCTTGAACATTCCCCTGCTGACATGCAGGGCTCATGGGTTCAAGAGGTTGTCTCCATACCCATACACGTCCATCCGGTCGATACAATTTAAAAAGGAGACTCGTCCGACCAGGCGACATGTTCCCAACCACCAACAGTCCAACGTCAGCTTTGTGTCGTGCAGTCGTCAATGGTACATGAGTGGGCCTTCGGCTCCGAAAGCCCATATCGATGATGTTTCGTTGAATGGTTCGCACGCTGACACTTGTTGGTGGCCCAACATTGAAATCTTCAGCAATTTGCGGAAGCGTTGCCCTTCTTGTCACGTTGAACTATATTCTCTTCAGTCGTCGTTGGTCCCGTTCTTGGTTCAAATGGCTCTGAGCACTATGGGACTTAACTTCTGAGGTCATCAGTCCGCTATTACTTAGAACTACTTAAACCTAACTAACCTAAGGACATCACACACATCCATGCCCGAGGCAGGATTCGAACCTGCGACCGTAACGGACGCGCGGTTCCAGACTGTAGCGCCTATAACCTCTTGCAGGATCTTTTTCCGGCCCCAGCGATGTCGGAGATTTGATGTTTTACAGGATTCCTGACATTCATGGTACACTCGTGAAACGTCGTACGGGAAAATCCCTACTTTATCGCTAACTAGGAGGTGCTGTGTCCCATCGCTCGTGCGCCGACCTAACATCACGTCAAACTCACTTAAATCTTGATAACCTGCCATTGTAACAGCAGCAACCGATCAAACAACTGCGCCAGACACTTGTCTGATATAGGTGTTGCCGACAGCAGTACCGTATTTTGCCTGTATACATATCTGTATTTGAATACGTATGCTGTATTTCCCTACCTAGGTCGTCGTTTTTTCGACGAGAATCGTTTATGTGGAATGTAGCGTACGTCGTATTGTGTGTGTTTTCGTCGTCACACATTCGCGGCGGTAGTTGACTGTAAAAAGTCCGATCCTCCTGATACGGGTGAGGGCATACATTCAGCACTAGAAATCTGCCATCGCGGATACACAGCTTCTCCAAAACCAACAACAATGACAGGAACTGCAGCATCAACCCGAACAGCAGTTTCTGCACGACCGTCATGAACACCTGCAGTTTCAGTAGCAACAACAAGTTAGCTATCTCAAGGACCCTTCCAGCTTCGCGCTTGAAGCCAGTGTACCTGGAAGTCAGCAGCAGGAAAGTGGTCCCCCTAGCAAACGGCTGTGTGTCGACTTACCTCCTGTGCCAGACTGTGATGTGCGTGAGTTACCGGTTTCGAATCCGCTTTGTGGTAATGGTACAGTACAGACAATCTCGGAACGCTCTCAGAGCTCACTGATCACTTCCACTGCTGCGGTCCTACGACCAAATGTCACCAATCGATACAGTCGATTAGATGCTGGCCCCTACACTATGGAGAGCTTAGATAAGAACGTTGGCAAATTCCATCTTATGTCCCTAGACAAGTCATTATTTTCCTATAACTCTCATCTAAAGCATGACATTGTTTACATTAGTCCGTCAGACGGAAACGGAGTTGAGATAGAATTGATAACTGCTGCGGCTGCCATCGCTTTGATAGAAGTCCCTGTTTGCAAAGAACGTACGTTTGATGTGTATATTCCCAACTTCCTGCTCCATACATGTGCATTATTCGTGGTGTTGACATCATCCCGACAGACGAGGAGATCGTTGACGCAATGGAGAGCATATATCCTATCCCAAGTATCAAACGATATACTAAGAAACATCATTTATATCGTGAACAAACGGTCCTGATTCCAGTTTGTCTGGCGGTGCTTCGCTCCCAATCTCTGCCCTCACATGTTGCTATTTTGGGGGCGCGTTGTCTAGTAGAACCATACGTCTCTCCAGTCATTCAATGTAGAAATTTCTGGCATTTTCATCATGGGGCAAACCAATGTAGAAGTCATTGCAGCAAGTGTGTTGGTCCACAGCCAGAGGAGCCGGCCGATGTGGCCGAGCGGTTCTAGACGCTTCAGTCTGGAACCGCGCGACCGCTACGGTCGCAGGTTGAAATCCTGCCTCGGGCATGGAGGTGTGTGATGTCATTAGGTTAGTTAGGTTTAAGTAGTTCTAAGTTCTAGGTGACTGATAACCGCAGATGTTAAGTCCCATAGTGCTCAGAGCCATTCGAACCACAGCCAGAGGATTCACGCATGGCGCTGTTTATGACTGTTTAAATTGCTCTGCTCTGCACCCATTGACAGAACGTACATGCATGCCCTTTCTCCACCAACAAGAGCTCCAACGTGCAAAAGCCTACACCGCGTTGGAGAGGGTGATTGGTAGCCAGCAGCTCCCATACTCCGCTTCTCTGCGATAGGCTCCTAGTCGCCAAAAGCCCTTGGATTTCCCACCCCTACCTCCAAATTATTCCCCGCAACCAATAGTCGCTCTACGAGAATCTTCTACGCGATTAGCGCCACTGCCGGTGCAGCTCTAGTTAGGCTCTATCCCACAGGGTGTCGAGTATCATCAACATAACGTCCAGTCGGCAGACAGACCGGGTGTCATCTCTGGCACGAGAGGTCCATCGTAATGGCGCGTCCCTAGCTCAGTCTGACGACCAGGATTCCCAGACATTCGTCACGAATATTCTGCCTCTCATCATCTCCCCCAAACTCAGCTACCACTCAATCCACAACCTCCTCAGTATAGTCAACAACCGCCACCACTTTTTAATAACAACGACTATGTCATCGAAAAGATTATCTCGTTTATCATGCACCTCTTGGAAGATGCGAAGACAGTGTAACCTCCCCCTCACTTATCGACAGTGAAAAATGAAACCGCGTGTACCTAATGGGAATTTGGGAAAAGCAATCGTCACCGAAGTTAATTTGTCGGTAAAGAGGGAGGAAAGGGTTACATCTAAATGAAAGGAAAAATGCTAATGAAACTGGTGGGAATTAATTTTGAAAAGGGGTAAAGTTAATAAAGGAAGTAAATGTGCGGCCGTTACGTTAACAATTAACTAGCGGTAATTAGATATTTGAGATTTGGGGGAAATTACGGTCGCCAGTCCTAAGGACAATTACTATAGTAACTGAAAAAGAAAGGCTATTACACATATAATTAGCACTAGAAGCGTGGCAACTGAAGGTTGACACGTGTAGTGTGAAAACTGAAAGTTTGTCAGAAGTAATAAATTTCGCTACACTCTGACTTAATTTAGCAAAAGAATTAATAAAACTGGAAAATCGAAAGTTAATTTAGTGACTGAAGTTAATAGTGAGCTTTCTTTCTGAAGCACATCGAAATTCAGTAAAATACGGTTAGTCTTGGACTACCTCAACAATCATTTAAAAAGCTACTTGAATCTACGCAATTTACAAATAAGAGATTCAACTTGAATTAAATGATTCTGAACAATTAACAATAGTAAAATTTAGTATGTACCAAGCTGAGCTGCAGTCACAGGTAAGCTAAAATACGGTAACAAAACTCGCACTCTTAATTCGTGATTGTGTAATCTAAATATTGTAGCCAGCTATGAATACTTTAACTGAACTTTGAAATTAAAGCAGTGAAATGCTATAATATTACTTTAATGCTGGCGTTTGAATTTCAACGACACTCGGGTTCATTCCGGAAAAGGAAAGGGACCCTGCTTGGTAATGCAATTGGGACAATGAGCAACAAATGTTCATGCTAAGTTGCTGTAATTATAGTTACGAAAATGGTACAGTTTGAAAAGCTAAGGTCTGCCATACAGTTCTAAAACTTCACGTGCTTCCAGTCTTCCTTGTTGGTTGATTGAGGGTTTGAAGCCGTCGATCGAGGAGGTGGCGACAGTCACTCATTGTCGGCCGTCGCTGTTGCAGAAGCTGGATGTTGGCGCGCCTTCTTCTGGGCACGGTCACCAGGCGAAACGGGCTCTTGATGTGCGGCAGCTAATGCTTCCCGTCCGCGACACCGTGTCAGAAACTATCATAGCAAGTCGAGCGCAATTACATTCTGCCAAACACCGGAAGCGCGCAACTCGCGGGAGCGTCACACAACACACCTGCTCCACTGCACTACTCCCGCCAGACTCCCTCTGCCCTGCCCGCGCTCCACGCGACAGAGTTAACACTACCAAAGATCCTAAACACTCTGGTTCTCCACACGACCTATCGACGTATTCGTTCGATAGCATAGTTTTCTCTAGGCAAGACCCAGCGTAAAAATACAAATAATATTTACGAAACAAACCAATTATACATCGACATAAATGCATAAATGTATATATACAAATAGTAAAACAATTACAATATGTAAAGACACAGAGATGTCATATATTCAGGTAACAAAAATAAGGAATACAAATTTATAGTACAATAGATGGAAATAGGAGGATATGCATTTCTGGCGTTACAACACAGCCACCAGGAACTTTACGGGTACAGCCTCTACAACTATTAACGACCCTACTTATGCCTAGCAGCTATGTCGGGCTTTATGATCCTCCAAAGGAATGCACGATCTGCGATTGCTAATAAAGGAGTCCTTCAACATGAACGTTGGCAGCGACCATCATCTCAGGGACGTGGTTTCACCAGGTTCTGTTGTCTGCTTTGGAGGATACCGAGTTTATCGCCAAGACAGAGAACATGGTCAGAAGGTGTTGCTCTCTTCTTCAATAGTGGGCTGTATCACACCCCAGTAAAGATACCCCGTGAGGCTACCGACAGCTTTCAAGCGATAGCGGCCAGGCTCTCGAGTCGGTCGCCTAACAATAGCGGCTGTTTACAGTCTGCCGAGGTCATATATTACCTTTCAAGAGTGATATGTACTGGTTCAGATGCTGGAACCTCCATTGTTATTTTGTGGAGAATTCAAGGCGCACAACAAGCTGTAGGGCTGTGTCTATAATGATAGGTCGGGGGACGGGATCGTTGAGATTCTCTACGAGTTCAGTCTTATCCTCCTCAATGATGAATCCCCTACGTTACTTCCATTACCCTCAGCCGTCGATTTCATTCTGTGTTCGATGTCACTTTTTTCGTTTTTTACATGGACTACTCTTTCCTATCCTGTGGAGTCTGACCACTTCGTTCTTCTTCTAACGACTTTCACTACAACGCCTGTAACGGCCTGTAGACCACTTGGTAAATTGAACGTTATGCAGGCAGATTGGTCACGGTATGGTGCACTAACGGATGCCCAATGATAGTCATTCCCCACCGTCGTGTCCGCGCAAGCAAGGTACGTTATTTTTAGGAATTATATCAATGTAGAGGCATCGTATTCTATTCCACAGAGGAGGATGATGACTGGCACCAGGCGATCCCCGAGTCCCTGGTGGGACCACGAACGTTCACGTCTTGGTGGCGCAACGGAGACTGGCTTGCAGTCGTCTTAAATGGTATACCACGTGGGAGAACTATGTTGCCTATAAAGGGATATCCATAGTTCTCAATGTCCACAGGAAAGAACACCAGAGCAAGTTCTGCGAACAACTATCTGTGCACACTTCTGTTGGACGTATTTGGTCAATGGTGAACTGGCTCAAACGGTAACCGGTACCTTCCAAGCGGTTACAGATCTGAACAGACGAGTTTGCGGATTATATACAGTTTGCTTAGTTTCCGTGCCGTACACTCGTATATCCACATCAGCACAATCAGGGTGTATACGTGGACAAGGAAAATACACGTTTTCAGTGCTAAGTGACAGTGTATTCTTCCTCGGTACTGTAAAACTCATCAATCCTTTGAATGTTTATGGTTTTATACACGGACGTAGAATTTTCCGGCACTTCAGAAAATGAAGCTCAGGAGGGAAAAACACTTTTTGAAAGGCCTTCAATGTGCAGCAACATGTATGCTGCATATTTTCGTATTACGAAGGTGTAAATTTGAATTCCACCAAACACCGCATGTCACTTTCCGAAAACATTGAAATCGAAATTGCGATGCGCTTTTGTAAACCAGTCATAGCTCATGTCACGTGATCTCGCCAGCTGATGACAGCATAGGACACGTGATGTAGTCAGCCAATAACAGAAATATCACTCTTAAGTAGCACGAACACACAAATAATAAAAATTAATGGTTTAAATTAGAGTGGGAAGAGAAGCTAAGCTTCCACATATAATGTTGATCTTTTTTGTGCGTGTACACTTTAAGATACATCACACAAACGTGCCAGTAAAATTTTTAATAATGACGTAAATGTTTGATCTTCTGGGCTCGAAATTCTTCTAAATGGTCGTCCTCAAAGAGTTGACTTTTAAATGAGAGTCAAACGCTTTGTGATTTAAGTAATTCATCGTAAATTCTTGCACACAGTTCATCTTGCGTAAAAGGAAATTTGGTTTGAATATAAGGCTTTTCAAACCATCATTCGCAATATTTTCCTGCGACCTGTTAGAAACAGGTTCGTTTCAGCAGTTGGAAGATAGCGCCAGATAACAGGCGTCACCGTGCTTACGCAGCTACGATGACGTAAGAAGCCCATATGTTCGTACATTAAAAGATCTTACATTATGTCATAAAAGAAACAAGACATCAGAGGATACTTCAAGAGCATCGGAATTTCGTGAACCATACTAAAATGCATAATTCGGCTTAAAATGTACATTCGTATGTCCAGATTCGTACGTAAATTTTCTTGTAGTACCAGTACTGTATTATCTCATGTTTGGTTCTTTATTATGGCATAATGCCATACGGGCAATTGAAATGCAGCGAACAGTTGGAACTAGCCAATAGTGTGAAATTAAACACTTCGTTTCAAATAAATTGACTGCTTCAGCAGAAAAGATTAATGAAAGCCAAATCTCTTTACAAAACCGACAAAAATAACTTCATTGTTCTGCAAGGCGATTGATGCTTGACTGTCAGGAAGGTGGAAATAAAATCTAAAACTAATAACATATTTTAGCCTTCCGTAGTTTATCTGATAACTCCTGGACGCAAAAATCCGTCTGTTATCATTTAACGAGGAAGCAACAAAATCACTGAACGTTAAGACAGGTCACGTGGTGATGACCCGTCTCCCAACCACAACTCAGACTGCTCTGGGCATCAGCCCCAGATTTACAGTATTTCCGAACCGGGGTAATATTTAGTAGTAGCCATACTTCCCTGTAACCAGAAGCGAAATAAGGTATTACTCATACGCGACTCAACTGCGCATGCGCAAGAACCCGCCCGCAACTGCTCAAACGAATCTAACTTAAACAGTTGTCACGTCACGCTCATCAGAAGCAATTTGTTGTTATGAAACATTGCATAGTCTTTCTAAAGCCTTTGACACACTTTGCTGTTGGCAGAAGCTTGTATGAGCACTGTGTTTTGTTGTTATATACGGCGCATTTCCTTTGCAACTCACGTTTTATTTTCGTTTTTTTTTCCCTCTCTCGTTCATGTTTTGTTGCTGCAGTATTATTCTGCAATAGCGAGATACAGTAATATCCTTTGTTACAGTATTAGTTCTTACCAGTCAAAATCACAAAAAATTAACTTAAAACTAAAACAATGAAAAATTCCCGGAATTCTAAACAATTCTCGGGTTTTTCCCGGTTTTCTCGCGGATGAAAAAATTCCCGGCTTTTTCCCGGATCTCCCGGTTGTCCCGGGTCGTATACACCCTGTCAATGTGCTGTAGGACCCTGCATAGTGTCTCGTGGCCTCCCGCAGGGCGCGGTACTGAGTCCCTTACTAGACTAAAGAGCCAAAGGAACTGGTACACCTGACTAATGTCGCGTGGGACCCCCGAGAGAACGCAGAAGTGCCGGAACACGACGTAGCAGGGACTTGAGTAATGTCTGAAGTGCTGGACGGAACTGACACCTTGAATCCTGCAGAGCTGTCCATAAATCAGTAAGAGTACGAGGGGGTGGATAGCTCTTCTGAACATCACGTTGCAAGGCATCCCAGGTATGCTCAGTAATGTTCATGCCTGGGGAGTTGGGTGGCCACTGGAAATGTTTTAACTCAGAAGGGTGTTCCTGGAGCCACTCTGTGGTAATTCTGACGTGTGGGGTGTCGCGTTAACCTACTAGTATTGCCCAAGTCCGACGGAATGCACAATGGACACGAATGGATGCAGGTGATCAGACAGGATGCTTACGTACGTGTCACCTGTCAGAGTCGTACGTAGACATATCAGTGGTCCAATATCACTCCAACTGCGCACGCCCCACACCATTATAGAGCCTCCACCAGCTTGAACAGTCCCCTGCTGACATGCAGGGTCCATGGATTCGTGAGGTTGTCTCTATACCCGTACACGTCCATCCGCTCGATACAATTTGGAACGAGACTCGTCCGACCAGGCAACATGTTTCCAGCCATCAAGGGTCCAATTGATGGGCCCAGGCAAGATGAAATGTATGCGTCGTGCAGTCATCAACGGCACGCGAGTGGGCCTTCGGCTCCAAAAACCCATATCGATGATGTTTCTTTCCACGGTTCACACTCTGACACTTGTTGATGGCCCAGCATTGAGATCTGCATTAATTTACGGAAAGGTTGCACTTCTGTCACGTTTAACTATTCTCTTCAATCGTCGTCGGTCCCGTTCTTGCAGGATCTTTTTCCGGTCGCAGCGATGTCGGAGATTTGATATTCTACCGGCTTCCTGATGTTCATGGTAGACACGTGAAATGGTCGTACGGGAAAACCCCCAATTCATTGCTACCTCGGAGATGCTGTGTCCTATCGCTCGTGCGCCGCCAATAACACCACGTTCAAACTCTCTTAAATATTGATACCCTGCCATTGTAGCAACACTAACTGATCTAATAATAGCGCCAGACACTTTTTGTCTTATATAGGCATTGCCGACCGCAGCGTCACATTCTGCCTGTTTATATATCTCTGTGTTTGAATACGCATATTGTATCAGTTTCTTTGGCGTTTCAGTGTATGTGCCCTGTATGTTGCTGACCTAGACTCTTTGTTCAGCTCCACAGTCAAGTTTCTTCAGCATGCAGACAGCGTCTGTATACACTCCTGGAAATTGAAATAAGAACACCGTGAATTCATTGTCCCAGGAAGGGGAAACTTTATTGACACATTCCTGGGGTCAGATACATCACATGATCACACTGACAGAACCACAGGCACATAGACACAGGCAACAGAGCATGCACAATGTCGGCACTAGTACAGTGTATATCCACCTTTCGCAGCAATGCAGGCTGCTATTCTCCCATGGAGACGATCGTAGAGATGCTGGATGTAGTCCTGTGGAACGGCTTGCCATGCCATTTCCACCTGGCGCTTCAGTTGGACCAGCGTTCGTGCTGGACGTGCAGACCGCGTGAGACGACGCTTCATCCAGTCCCAAACATGCTCAATGGGGGACAGATCCGGAGATCTTGCTGGCCAGGGTAGTTGACTTACACCTTCTAGAGCACGTTGGGTGGCACGGGATACATGCGGACGTGCATTGTCCTGTTGGAACAGCAAGTTCCCTTGCCGGTCTAGGAATGGTAGAACGATGGGTTCGATGACGGTTTGGATGTACCGTGCACTATTCAGTGTCCCCTCGACGATCACCAGTGGTGTACGGCCAGTGTAGGAGATCGCTCCCCACACCATGATGCCGGGTGTTGGCCCTGTGTGCCTCGGTCGTATGCAGTCCTGATTGTGGCGCTCACCTGCACGGCGCCAAACACGCATACGACCATCATTGGCACCAAGGCAGAAGCGACTCTCATCGCTGAAGACGACACGCCTCCATTCGTCCCTCCATTCACGCCTGTCGCGACACCACTGGAGGCGGGCTGCACGATGTTGGGGCGTGAGCGGAAGACGGCCTAACGGTGTGCGGGACCGTAGCCCAGCTTCATGGAGACGGTTGCGAATGGTCCTCGCCGGTACCCCAGGAGCAACAGTGTCCCTAATTTGCTGGGAAGTGGCGGTGCGGTCCCCTACGGCACTGTGTAGGATCCTACGGTCTTGGCGTGCATCCGTGCGTCGCTGCGGTCCGGTCCCAGGTCGACGGGCACGTGCACCTTCCGCCGACCACTGGCGACAACATCGATGTACTGTGGAGACCTCACGCCCCACGTGTTGAGCAATTCGGCGGTACGTCCACCCGGCCTCCCGCATGCCCACTATACGCCCTCGCTCAAAGTCCGTCAACTGCACATACGGTTCACGTCCACGCTGTCGCGGCATGCTACTAGTGTTAAAGACTGCGATGGAGCTCCGTATGCCACGGCAAACTGGCTGACACTGACGGCGGCGGTGCACAAATGCTGCGCAGCTAGCGCCATTCGACGGCCAACACCGCGGTTCCTGGTGTGTCCGCTGTGCCGTGCGTGTGATCATTGCTTGTACAGCCCTCTCGCAGTGTCCGGAGCAAGTATGGTGGGTCTGACACACCGGTGTCAATGTGTTCTTTTTTCCATTTCCAGGAGTGTATATGCCAACTCGTCGTGCTTTTGAATGACACACCTGTGGCTTCCTGACGCATGTGAAATGTTGGCCGCATGGGAGTTCAAACAAGAGTTCAAATTGTCACCTGGTAAAGCATCGTCTGCGGCACTACAACACAATCAGCTTTGCGCAAACTCTATGCTCTCCATTATAGAGTGATTCGTCTCGTCCTCGGAGCCATGAAATCAACGCCCACCGACGCCCTGCTAGTGGAAGCACTCGTAATACCATTGTCTGTTAGACGGCAGATGTCTGATATTTTTCTCCTCAGTCGCTCTCCGATATCTGATTGTGCCTCTCTTAAGGCGGTGGTTGATGTCTGGAGAGTCACACGGGCAGTTCATAGACGACGAATGAGCAGAACTTCTTTACTACAAGAAATGGCACCATCTTTCTCCACTCGTTCTACAGGACACAGAACTCCCCTATTTTCGTTTTTCGTTTAGTCTATTCTTCACTCCAGCCTCAGTGTCATACCTTCCGTCCGATTTCGGAACGGACACAACATCACTAGCGACCTGGAACATTTTCTCAGCGTACAATGGCTGCAGTACGCTCACATCTATGCGGACGGTTCTAAACCTGAGGCGGGTGTGGGATGTGCCTTCTTTAGCCCTTCTAGTGACGCCTGCCAAATGTTTGCGCTTCCACCTGAATCTTCTATCTACATCGTGGTCATCAGGGAAGCCATCATTATGGTACCCGGACATTCAAGTGCGTCCTGATATTTACGGAGTCTCAAAGTGTCCTGCAGAAATTGCTGCATGCTGTGTTTGATAAATAGACCAAGAGATATGTTCTGGGCGTCTTGGCGGCCATAAAAGACACGCAGTCCTAGGGCATTACCGTCCAACCAATCTGGATTAAAGGACATCATGGCACTCTCCAGAATGAAACTGTTGACCGCCTTGCCAAGAGGAGTATTACAAGACAGTTACGCCCAACGTCGATCCCTTATACGAATCTCACGTCGACGATACGGAAGGCTGCTTATCACGCTTGGAACTGTGAATGGCATGTCTCCCAGCACTCTAAGGGCGCCCATCTGGCGGCCATACAACCGAACGTCTCTTCTCTACCAGGGTCGCGTCGGTGCAGCTCCGTAGACGTAATGTTTTACCCAGTGCATCTATATCGGTTGAAGATTATCACTTATGGACACTGCGATAAGGACTAAATGGCGGAAGTGGGCCTTAACCACATCATACTCGCATGTTCCAAGTATACGACTGCACAGTCTTGTGTAAGAAATTGGTTGCGGGAGTTTACCCACATTTCACCAGTGTTCTTGTTTTACTCCATCGTTTTGATGAACATAAGTTGCTCAGAGACTATTTGAAAGCGACCGAGCGAGGTGGCGCAGTGGTTAGCACACTGGACTCGCATTCGGGAGGACGATAGTTCAATCCCGTCTCCGGCCATCCTGATTTAGGTTTTCCGTGATTTCCCTAAATCGCTTCAGGCAAATGCCGGGATGGTTCCTTTGAAAGGGCACGGCCGAATTCCTCCTCCATCCTTCCCCCACCCCAGCTTGCGCTCCGTCTCTAATGACCTCGCTGTCGACGGGACATTAAACACTAATCTCCTCCTCCTCCCTCTATTTGAAAGCCCCCAACGAGGTCTTCATTTTCACATGGCATCAGCCCGGTTCGCAATCGGGTGCGTAATTTTGTGTTTTAATTTGGGTATAGACCTGTATTTGTACATTAAAATTTCATTATTGCTTTCTTGTGGATTATATGTCACTATTCTACTGACACTATTGTATATACCGTTGGTTGTATTGCGTTTGTCATTTTAGGTTTTTTTGTACTGTAAGTACGTTTGTCTGTCTGTCTCATATTGTTATACAATGTTATTTGCAATTTTGTTCTTCAGCTGTTGTTGTACTTACTGCATGATGTACGGTGTTTGCCCTTTCATGTTTTGTCTTTTACTTTAAGAACATTTGCATGCTTGTCATAATGTTGTTGTGTAGTGCTGTTTGTATTCTGCTCCAATGTCATTGTTATCACTGCCGCCGGATGTCTGGTGTTTGTCTAATTGCATTTTTATTTTTCTTTAAAAGTGCGTTTGCATGCCAACTTCTTCATTTTGTTTTATTCTGCTTTTTCCCTATTATGTTTCCTTGGCACTTTATCATCGTTGTTGACTGTATGGTCCTTGTAACCCAAAGCCAAAATAAAGAAATAAAAAAACAGAAATCCTTATGCCAATGCAGATAGTTGTGTGTTTAAATGCCTGCTTCTGGGACAGGGACGGAAGCCGGCCCTAGTTCGACTGGTGTATTAACGATGAGGCCCAGAGTGCCGACCAAACTGCATGTGGCTTTTAGGCAGTTTCCCACATCCCACTATATGAATACTGGATTGGTACCCACGTCTCGCTTCAGATGCACCTTACACAAACATTTAGAAAACTTTCCCACACTTACACATTGAATTTACTCTAGATGCAGACAGACAGAGTACACTGATTCGTTCCTGAGAAGGGGGGGGGGGGGTACATACATTGTATTCGGTCCTGGAGGGGTAGGGGGCAATAGGACACTTATGGGCTTATGGGGCGCAGTACCTAAGCCTCCTGTGATAAGAAAAAATAAGACCTATACCTCCTGGATCGTTAAAGTTCCGCCTGGGGTACATGATCCAAGCCCTCCACTGTCAGAGAAGGAACCCAGTCTTCTTGTTCAAAGCAGGTAGTGACATACTGTACATACTTCTAGTCGAAGCTGGAAAACACTTTTCTGTCATAAGTAATAAGGAAAAACGACTCTGATTATACCGGTCCTGCTTAAATATAAATTAGTGTTTTTTGTACCAGTTCGTTTAGCGTTATCCAGGGTACATCATAAGGAGGCGAACTGTCTCAGATTTTATTTTATAGGAAAGTAACTTCACATATTTCATTCTTGTAATTTTTCCATCTTTGAAGTTTGCTAACCGTTACTTCACGAATTTTAAATCTGGACAAGACTTTTTCTTCTTTTTGTTTTTGATTAATTGATTGCAGTTTTGGTGTCGAGTTGAATTTGCTTTAGAACCTCAAGAAATCTGTATACATCTGGGCTGCAGGAGAAGAACTGATTATTGTACTTGCTGTGGAAACTTTCATAAGCATTGGTGATTTCCTCCTATTCCAACTTACTTCTGTAAACAGGAATGGAGGATAGAGTGCGTTTTAGAAGTATCTGCTAAATAGTCACAGAACGTTTGTAGTTTTTCACACAGAGGCATCGCTGATATTAAGTCCTTAAGAAAACAGTCAACAACCAAGTCAGGATGCAGCATTGGCAAACCAAATATACAACACAGAAACTTCCCAATTTAATTTCTGGAACAGCAGTCACGTGCAAGAACCAAGGTTTGTATCTATCGCCACCACGTCTGTTTTAGATTATATTTACAACCTAGGGTTCTTACATTACTCCACACTTCACTTCCAGCTTTCACTCTGCTTTCTTCAACGTCTGAAAACATTGTTGACGGATATAATTTCAGACACGGATTATCATATTTGTCAACAGCTGTTGAAAAGACATGGTGATAAGTTGACGTTTTCTTATTGTTCAATAAAGAAAAAAAAACATTGGAATACAATGTCCGCCGAGCGGTGTGAGGCGCCTTGTCACGGTCTGCGCCGCTCGCTCCCCCCGTCGGAGGTTCGAGTCCTCCCTCGGGCATGGGAGTGTCTGTTGTCCTAAGTTAGTTTAAGTTAGGTTACGTAGTGCGTAAGCTTAGGGACCGATGACCTTAGCCGTTTGGTCCCATAAGACCTTACCACAAATTAATTAATACAATGTCCATTAACAAGGCAATGGGTAGTAATTAGCTGGCAAACTTTATGTAACACTTAAAAGTTTCATCAACATATATCGTGTCGCACTGACTAAGTATTTTTAGGTTTCCATCTTCACAGAATGTTACAACGTTTTTGTCAGGTAACAAAAAATCCGCCCCATCTGTAGTTTACACATGTAATGTGTTCAGAACAACATGAACCTCTTGAATTTGAATACTTGTAGGTAATTTCGGTAGAATCCCCCGCTTAGCTTTGTAAACGGATTTATGAAACCTCTCGACATCAGTAGGTTGTATATAAGTTTCGAAGGTCTTCTTTCTCTCTCTCTCTCTCTGACACACACACACACACACACACACACACACACTGTAGCTTTCCTCTTCAGATCGCAAACTATTTTCTGCTTCTGAATTTTCACCAGCTGTTTCTCCGTGGTTATGGTCGTCTTGACTTTCGAGCACATCGGTGCCTTTAGTGGAGGCAATTTTTATAAAACTTTTGAAGTTCTCAATGTTGCACGTTCATCGCGCTACAACACATTTTAACAATTTTTAGAATCCGGAAGCGTAGCCCATTTGAAGTAGCATTTTCTTTCCCCTTTTACTCAAAGTAACTGCAACAGCTTCAGAGGACATGTTTACTATGCAGCTGTCTGCTGTAAACAGAAACGTGAGAACACAAGCTACCACTCCGAGGAGTCACGGGGGCTCAAGGTTACCACCTCCTGATACTTACAATTGTTCGGGAGACAGGGTTCCTGCTACCTGTCAGGCTGGCTTGCTTACGGAAGGCTTGGGTCATGCGCCCGTCTTATGAACGTAGATATTTAGTCTCCTTCAACTCACAATCAGCAGCAGCCGCAACTATGGTGATTAAGTCTAATAGAAGCTCTAGCACTGACGCACGTATTCTCCAGTGTACCGATAAAAAGAGAATGATAGCTTTGTTTTTCAAAGGCTGTCAGTATAGATTTAGTTGAAAACAAATCAAAAGCATCCACTCAGCTTATGAATTACAGGCAAAATGGGAATTCATTCTCATTCGTCCCTTCCATCGTGTTGTTCACGATTCGCAAGTGGTTCATTGCGCTGAATCCACATTTACAGCCGTCTTGTTTCTTTGCCTTTCAAAACTTTTTTGCAGCATTCGTCAAGCCTATAGCATTTCTATGTTTTTCTCCTTTCTTGTGAAGCATTACAGTATTATTCCAGTTCTGTTGAACTTTCTTCTGCCCTAAACATTTGGAAAACAATTTTACAAGTTCCATTTGTATTACTTTGCCGCCTGCTTCAGTCATTTCTATTAAAACGACATCTTCAGGGGCCTTTCTAGTATATTGTGAGGTTTGGACTGTGAATGCAGTACATTTGTAATTTTGCAGAGACGATCACTGTTTTTTCTTCATTTGACGTTATCTCTAAAGTCAGAACAATTTTGGGTGTTGAAAGAATATTCTTTGATAAAATGTTAGTCTACATGTTTTGAAATTCATGCTTAAGAAATGGACTAGGAATAATTCGCTCAGTATCACAAAACCAAAAAAAAGTTGCCAAGGCAAGTAAAGTTTACCGATCTTTAGCCTACGTATACAGAAAATTACGAAACATGTACGGCAACTTATGGTCGGAGATCTGCAAGTTACTTCAGCTACCCAGCTTCCATGTATGCCTCACATTTGCCTTAGTGATGCAGGTTATGGAATTACACTATATGGACACTGAGCAAAAGGATAAAATTTTGGAGTCGTATAAAAGTCGCCAATTGGGTCAAGCTTGCAGGATATGTGTGCGTTAGTACCTCCGCTAAACAAATGATGACAGAACCTACGAATAGGAATAAATGTGTGACCCGATACTGTGACAAACTTTCATGGTAACCTGAATAGCAAAGCAGGGCTATCCAGAACTTGTGGAGGAACGGGCGTTAGCCTGCTTATACATGTCGATTGAGGAAGTCGATGTCCGGTTTGTATATTATTAGCCAAAAGAGAGCCAGTAACGAGCAGCATGTTTTTAGGTTGGTTAGTGTCTCCAAGTGCGTTTGGCAAGAGTAAACCTTTAATGCTTATTTTCCCCTGGGTAGCAGGTCAGGTGTTGAAGTACGGACACGAGGACAAAAAATGGTTAGTCTATACTGACAGGCGTAGTCCACTTAGTAATGCACTTACAGTAATGCTAAAAACGTTAGCTCGTAAAGTTTGTTGCTTGTTTGTGGGAAGACTATTCGACATTGAGAAAAACAACCAACATTTTGATGTGTGTACATACTGAGGTCCGCATGTAAAAATATCTGCACTTATACCTGATGTAACCTACTACGGCAGCGAGATAGAGTTATTATAACTCCGAAATCGATCTGTACTTGCGACCTGCATCACCGATGGTACTGCAAGACATGAGAAGGACGCTACAAGACAAATGCTGGGGAGAACCCACGCCCTCGAAGTGATCGCCGCGTCAGCTGTCAGGACCCTGTGGCTGACACGCCCGATATAAGAAGGAGCTTTACCGGAAATGGCAGTTCTCGTTGGTGCTCCATATGACACGCATATTGTGGTGTCACCGCCAGACACCACACTTGCTAGGTGGTAGCTTAAATCGGCCGCGGTCCATTAGTACATGTCGGACCCGCGTGTCGCCGCCATCAGTACTTGCAGACCTAGCGCCACCACATGGCAGGTCTAGAAAGACGGACTAGCACTCGCCCCAGTTGTACGGACGACATTGCTAGCGACTAGACGTACGAGGTCTTCCTCTCATTTGCCGAGAGACAGTTAGAATAGCCTTCAGCTCAGTTAATGGCTACGACCTAGCAAGGCGCCATTAGCCTTACCTACTTTGAGAGTTATAGTATAAATGTCTCAAGAAGAACGCTGTATTCATCAGAGAATTAAAGTTAAGTATATATTATAAGCTACGTACTTTTCTTGCTACCATTCAATAGTTATCCTGTTCCAGAATTCACGCCCGTCTGCATTACATCGCGTGCCTTTCGGCTACCTCAGAGTGGCGTGGCTCTTGCTACGCCACAACAGTTTGGCGACGAGTCAACGTGTTCTTCCTACCTGTTTTGCTCTGATTTGATTTGCTTGTGTCATGGCTTCGCCACAATCTCCAGATGTACTGTCCGAATTTTATCGCTTGCAGAATCAGCAGACGCAGGCGTTATTGGATGCCCTGGGACAGCTCGTCCAGGGTCAACGGGCGCTGCACACCGATGCGGCCGCCGCCGCTTCGTCACTGCCGCCGCCACAACATGCAGTTGCACCGCCATTCCGACCGTTTGATTCCACTCAAGAGACTTGGGCGGAGTATTCCCGACAGCTGGATTTTCATCTCGCCGCCTACAGCATTCAAGGTAACGAGCGGCAGCCTCACTTATTGTCTTGTGTCGGCGTGCAAACGTATCGTGTGATAGTGAAATTGTTTCCCCGACGCGACGTAGCTACACTGTCCTACGAAGATATTGTGTCGGCTTTAGATGCCTATTTCAAAGAAACAGTTAATGTGGTTGCAAAAAGGTATACGTTCTTTCGTACAAAACGTACGGCCGGTCAAACTAATAGGGAGTGGGTTGCAACTTTGCAAGGCCTTACTAGGGACTGCGCATTTGAATGTGACTGTGGCCTTCCTTATTCAGATACAATGGTGCGTGATGCAATAGCACAGAACGTTTCTGATGTTCGCATAAGGGAACAGATTTTGAAACTAGTTAATCCCTCCCTTCAACAAGTGATAGACATATTGGATAGGCAAGACACACTTGACTGTGCTCAGGAATCTTTTGAAGCTTCGCCAGCAGTGTGTTACATTAACCGGCCCGCTGGACGCGCTGCGCGGCCCGGTAACCGGCCCTCGCGCACTTCGACGCAGCTGACGCCGCGCTCTAAACCAGGTGTGCCTCGCCAGCCCGCAAATGCAGTGAAATCATGCCCGCGGTGTGCAACTAGACATTTGCGTGAACATTGCCCGTCACGCCAAGCTATTTGCTTTTACTGTCAAAAGAAAGGCCATGTTCAAAGTGTTTGCCAGAAAAAGCTCAGATTAGACAATCACAACCGTTCCAGGCCCTTTGCTTCGCGCCGGAATCGAACCAAGGACACTCAGGCTCGGGAACCTTCGCCCATGGACATTCACGTAGTTAATGCCACTCCGCCCAGTGTTACTCTTTCTAACAGTGACTGTGTTCGTCCCACAAAAAGTGTGCGTCGACGTCGACGGCAATCCCGTCACGTCGCAAGTGATTCTGTACCGGTGTCTGTTCACGTTGCACAAAACAGTCGCTCTTGTCGTCAGCAGGACAATAAACTTTTTGTAGATTTGGACTTTGCCGGACAAGTGATACCATTCCAGCTCGATACCGGAGCTGCAGTTTCATTGCTCAATCACGCCACGTACAAACAACTGGGCGCCCCGCCGTTGCGTGCCGCAAAAGTTCAGCTCACTAGTTATTCAGGACAGCATATCCCGGTGTTAGGACAGTGCAGCCTTCTTGCCACATACAAGGAACAAACAAAACTTGTGTCATTTTACGTTCTTCGTTCTTCTGCTGCAGTGAACTTGTTTGGTTTAGATTTATTTCAATTGTTTAACTTGTCTATTGTGAATCAGGTTCTCTCAGTGAACCAGACTGTGCCTTCAGCCAGTGTTTCTAGTCTATGTGAGGAATTTGCAGACATATTTGCACCGGGCCTTGGTTGCGCTAAGAACTATGAAGCACATTTGGAACTAAAAGTCAACGCGCAACCGAAATTTTTCAGAGCGCGCAATGTTCCCCACGCATTGCGTGATGAGGTCGCACAAACATTAAACGATTTAGAATCACAAGGTGTCATTGAACGTGTGCAGGCTTCTCTCTGGGCCTCACCCTTAGTAATTTTGCAAAAACCTTCCGGCAAATTGAGACTTTGCGTGGACTTCAAGGCAACTGTGAATCCACAACTAGTGCCTGCTACTTTTCCTTTGCCCCGCCCGGAAGATCTTTTTGACAAACTGTGCTCGGGAAAATATTTTTCAAAGTTGGACCTAGCAGATGCGTACTTGCAAATACCGGTGGACGAAGAATCCCAGCGCGTATTGGTGGTTAACACGCATCTTGGATTGTACAGATTCAAAAGACTGCCATTCGGGTGTGCCTCCGCCCCTGCATTGTTTCAGCAATATTTACAAACTATTTGTGCTTCGGTCCCTACTGCAGCAAACTATCTGGACGATATAGTGATCTCAGGAAAGACAGAAGCGGAACATTTACAAAATCTCCGAACATTATTTCAGGTCTTGCGACAGAATGGTCTTCGCTTGAGGAAGGACAAAAGGTGTGTTTTTTTGCTCGTGACTTGCCGTATCTGGGACATGTCATAAATGCCCAAGGCATCCATCCGAGTCCAGAGCACCTCAGTGCCATACAGGACTTGCCTTCGCCGCAAAATGTGAAGCAGCTACAGAGTGTGTTGGGAAAAATTAACTATTATCATAAATTTCTTCCTCATGCCTCTTCCATTTCAGCTCCGCTTCATCGCTTACGCCGTAAAGGTGTTCCGTTCGTCTGGTCGACGGAATGCGAACGCGCCTTTCGCCAATTGAAATCGGCGTTGCTTTCAAATACTTGCCTTACGCCATTCGATCCCCAGAAACCCCTTTTGTTGATGGTAGATGCATCGGATTTCGGGATCGGTGCTGTGCTTGCGCACAAAGATGGTTCGCATGATCGCCCTATTGCCTTTGCGTCCAAATTGCTCTCGTCAGCGCAAAGAAATTATTCCCAGATAGAGAAAGAAGCTTTGGCTCTCGTGTTTGGTGTTACGAAGTTTCACGATTTCTTGTATGGTCGTCACTTTACCATCATTACAGACCACAAACCTTTGACATCGCTTTTTCATCCGAACAAGCCTGTACCTCCACGTACAGCGCAGAAATTCATTCGCTGGTCTCTCTTCCTCTCGCAGTACCGCTACGATATCTTGTACCGGTCCACTGCTAAGCACGGAAACGCAGATGCGTTGTCCCGTTTGCCTGTTGCCGAGGATAAAGCATTCGATTCTTCCGAACTTGCTTGCATGTTCATTGATGCGGAAACTGATGACGTGGTCGAATCGTTTCCGATTGATTTTCGTCGTATAGCTACAGCCACAGCTGCTGACCCTGTCCTTGCTCCCGTTTTGCGTTTTGTTACTACGCAATGGCCCTTGTCGACGTCACGGATCGCGGATCCGTTGGTTCGCAGATTCTTTGCTCACAAGGAGAGACTTTTTGTACGACGTGGTGTTTTGTTGTTGCGTTCTGATAATGATCAGTCTAGGGTCGTGGTCCCACGTTCGTTACAGTCCTCTGTCTTAAAGCTTCTCCACCAAGGACATTGGGGTATAGTGCGTACGAAACAACTTGCTCGTCAGCACTGTACTTGGTTCGGAATCGATGCTGCGATTACGACTATGTGCTCTTCTTGCATGGCGTGTGCCGAACAACAATCCGCACCGCCGCGGAAATTCTTTGCTTGGCCGAAAGCCGCTTCCCCTTGGCAACGCTTACACATAGATTTTGCTGGTCCATTCTGGAATGCTCGATGGTTGGTTGTTGTCGATTCCTTCAGTAATTTTCCTTTTGTTGTCCGGATGTCTTCCACGACGTCTTCTGCCACCATCCAAGCGTTGTCCGCTATCTTTTGCATTGAAGGTCTTCCACAGACTATTGTTTCCGACAATGGTCCACAATTCATGTCCGCAGAATTTCAGTCATTCTGCCAGGCCAATGGTATTCAACATCTGACATCCGCGCCGTTTTCGCCTCAGTCAAACGGTGCCGCTGAACGTTTGGTCCGGACTTTTAAGTCACAGATGTTGAAATTGAAAGAGTCGCATTCTCGGGAGGACGCCTTGTTGCTCTTTTTGTCTTCGTATCGCTCTCAGCCCCGCGATGGTCGCTCGCCGGCTGAGTTGCTTCACGGTCGTCCTCATCGAACCTTGATGTCTTTGCTGCATCCGCCGCATCAGGTTCCTGTGCAGCGGCAGACTCCTGCATTTGCTCCAGGCGACGTTGTATTCTATCGTAACTATCGCGGTTCACGGCGTTGGCTCGCAGGGCGCATTCTTCGCTGCCTCGGCCGCGCGATGTATTTGGTTTTGGGGGCCTCTGGTGAGGTGCGTCGGCATCTCAATCAGCTGCGCCTCTGTCGTCGCCTGGGTTCTGCCGCTCCCTGTCTGCTTTCAGCGACGGAGCCGTCCGGTCAGCGCCCTGGGGATCCATCTACTGGCTCGCCTCATCCCCAGGTGTTACCGACGATGCCTTCCGTTTTGCCCCATGGCGTCGCGCCGCCGCCGCCGCCGCCGCCGGCGCAGCCCGCAGAGGACGCTTCGCTGCAGCCGCCATCCGCCTCCCTGGGTCACGCGCCGCCGATCGCTTCCCGTGACCAGCTGTCCTCCGCCCTGGACCTCTGGCCCGCTCCGGACCACATGGCGTCATCGCGTGTCGGATACCCCGACGCAATGGAGGTCGACCCTGTCTCATTACGGGCGCATACGCCGCATGTTGACGTGCACCCTGGAGTAGGTTTCCAGGCGTTTCCTAGCTCCCCTCGGACCGAATGGCCGGGTGCGGGTGGCACAGCCTCGCCTGTTGTTAGGCTCCCCACCTCATCGCATACGTCAACATGGGGCCCTCCCCACGGCGGGCGGAAGCCTTATAACACGACCGTTCGCCGATTTGCGGGGGAGGAATGTGGTGTCACCGCCAGACACCACACTTGCTAGGTGGTAGCTTAAATCGGCCGCGGTCCATTAGTACATGTCGGACCCGCGTGTCGCCGCCATCAGTACTTGCAGACCTAGCGCCACCACATGGCAGGTCTAGAAAGACGGACTAGCACTCGCCCCAGTTGTACGGACGACATTGCTAGCGACTAGACGTACGAGGTCTTCCTCTCATTTGCCGAGAGACAGTTAGAATAGCCTTCAGCTCAGTTAATGGCTACGACCTAGCAAGGCGCCATTAGCCTTACCTACTTTGAGAGTTATAGTATAAATGTCTCAAGAAGAACGCTGTATTCATCAGAGAATTAAAGTTAAGTATATATTATAAGCTACGTACTTTTCTTGCTACCATTCAATAGTTATCCTGTTCCAGAATTCACGCCCGTCTGCATTACATCGCGTGCCTTTCGGCTACCTCAGAGTGGCGTGGCTCTTGCTACGCCACAACACATATTGTGGCGGCTGCCTTATGATGACAACTACTCCGACTAGTCTTGGAATATGTGATTCTGTACTTCTTGTCCACCGTTTGTGTATCAAGTGAATATGGAATGAAGTTTTAGCAAATGAAAACCTCAACCATACCGGTCACACCGTGTACATTTCACTTAGGTATCAAGAGAATAAGATAAAGAGAGGTTAAGGCACGTATACACACATATAAACAGCTATTTTCCGCAATCTCAATACGTGAACGGAACAGGAAAGAAAGTCGATAATACGTGTATGCTGAATGCCCCGTCATGCACTGTGCAATGGCTTGTGGAGAACACACGGAGATACAGGTCGGCACTTGGTACAGGGACTAGCAGCCGACCCTCGACGTAAATAAATGTCCTCTTGCAGGCAGTGCTTTACAGTTCTCAAATGATTCACGAACACTCTTCGATTTTCCAAAAGCTTCTGTATCAATTTTTTTATTTACGACTAGTCCCGACCGTAGATCCTCATCTGGACGAGTTTGCTGAGGAGTACAGCCTGCAAAAATATTTAGCACACTGCCTGACCAGACGAGAAATGTTGTTTTCACTTTCCAGCGAAAAAGGCTTAAGGCCAGTTCACTTCCTGATGATCTGTGATCTAAACTAAAGGTAAATAAAAAATATTGATACAAGAGGTATTTGGGGTAACGATTACACTATTGGCAGTAAATCACTGGAAACAGTAAGAATTGTAAAACGTATGAGAGTAACTGCCCAGACTCACCTAAAGGGAAACGATCACGTAAACCAGCTGTAGCAATTTGATATTCAATAGAAGAATCTTAGGTTCAATCTTCACAACAATACAGTATTTTGCAAATAAAGGTTCCTTGTGTCTACAGAATTCAGTTTGTGCGAGGGCTGGAACTTAAATAGTGGCAACTATTTATTCACAACCGACACAAAAGAATTACATTTTTGCACCTGTTACTGTCCTTCAGAGTAGTCACCAGTGCTGTGTAGAACCCGTTGCCAGCGATGTGGAAGGCGTAGTATACCGTTAGCAGAGCCTGTTCCGTTCATGGTGCGCATCGTTGCACCCTGAGAGAGGACATCAAACGCAATAACCCCTTCAGAGTCCCAGAAGACCGTCGCAATGGCTTTACTGGCTGACGGTACGGCTTTGAACTTTTTCTTCAGAGGAGAGATGGTATGACACCACTCCATATATTGCCGTCTTGTTTCTGGTTCGAAGTGATGAATCCATGTTTCATTGCCTGTGACTATGTTCGACGAAAAAAATGTCACGATCAACTTCGTAACACGCAATCAAATCCGCACTTTGCTCTTTACGGTGTTCTTTTAGGCGACGGCGAACCCAGCCGGTACACCCCTTTGAGTACCCCAAATGGTGGACGAGTGTGTCAGCAACGGAGACCTCCAGTTATGGAGCGAAGTGTTTTATTTGATCCACTGATCACCTCTGATGAGAGTTGTGGTGGCACCGCCAGACACCACACTTGCTAGGTGGTAGCTTAGTCGTGTATAATTGTTCAAAGGGGACGTTTCACTTTTAAATCGGCCGCGGTCCGCTAGTATACGACGGACCCGCGTGTCGCCACTGTCAGGACTGCGGAAAGACCGCCGCCACATGGCAGGTCTAGAGACACGTCCTAGCACTCGCCCCAGTTGTACAGCCGACTTTGCTAGCGAAGCTACACTGACAAATACGCTCTCATTTGCCGAGACGATAGTTAGCATAACCTTCAGCTACGTCATTTGCTACGACCTAGCAAGGCGCCATTACCAGTTAATAATGAGATTGTAAAACCTGTACCGTAAAGGGCGATGTACACTAATTATGGATTAAAGTTAAGTATTCCAGAAGCTATGTACTATTTTTGGCTACTATAATTCCTTGTCATTTTCCAGACCTCACGCCAGCCTGCGTGAGCTTTGACGCGTGCATTTCGGCCTTCTCTAGCTACACGGTGTTGGCTCTTCTGCCAACACATCAAGAGTGAGCGCACTATCCTTTTTTTTTTTTAGTTTTGTGGCAGGTTACTAGGACACGGCGTCACTGGTTCAGATCTGGCCCAACTGTGGGCAAGTGAGGGGAGACGCAAAGCAACAGCTGAATAACAGCCGAGCATAGCACGTTGGAGGTGTGGTGGTGGAACTTAAAGTTCCGTGCCACCCTTCGACAGTGCAAGTACAGAGGAGGGGTGCAGTAATGCGCCAACTCTATGGCGAAGGAAATATGTGGCTGGACGAGAACAGGCCACTGCTAGTAACTGTACGAAACGGACAGAAAAACGTGGTCGTATTGAGCCTATCGTCAGTCATAGCCCGAATCTGAGTCATCCGGGATGGTGAACGGAACGGGGTGTCGGTGGAACTGTGGTGCCGATGGTATGTAGTCCAGCGACCGTCTCACGGAGGGCGTCCAGTTTACCGTATACAGTAGTTGGCGAGTCTTACGGCGAATGGTCGTCTTGAGAAAGGCCGTATTTGTCTCCTCATGCAGAGTGACAATCCTGGTGAGCGGAGGGACGTGAAGACTCCACCTGAGAACTTTATCCTGTAGCCGCTGGAGCGTCAGCATCCGTGACTTACTAATCGTGACCCACGCAGAGGAACCATATGTTAGTGAGGGTAGGACAACGGAGTGATACAGCCGGAGCTTGGTACCTAGATTCATCTCTCTGCTGGAGAAGAGTGGGTACAAGGCCTTTGTCAACTTTAACCCTTTATGTGTGATGTATTCTGTGTGGCGGTGGAAGAAAAGTTTCTTATCCAACCAGATACCCGAGATACTTGGTAGCTTGGGCCCTCGGGACCCGGACGCCCCCGATTGAGATGTTGTGGCGGAGTATAGGGCTCCGTTTAGTGAAATACACCACCGTAATTTTCGCGGCATTGAGGGCTATCTCCACTATCCAACATTGGAGAAGTCACAGCTGTGCGCGGCTGGCCGGCACACGCGAGATCGAACAGGTTTTCGCGACCTTGTTCCGATGATGGCAGGAGCCTCGCCCAACGACTCGCCGTGCTTTCGTTCACTGTAAGGTCTTCGGCACAGTTTCTGAAAGCGCTTGTGAATATCTGTGACGCTCCGGTTTTCGCCAAAAGGAACTCAATGACAGCTCTGTGCTTGGAACGCACCATTTTAGAGCCTACATATAGCACCACCGCCTATTGATACTTCATGAAACACAGGGGCTGTGGAAATACACTACTGGCCATTAAAATTGCTACACCACGAAGATGACGTGCTACAGACGCGAATTTTAACCGACAGGAAGAAGATGCTGTGGTATGCAATAGATTAGCTTCTTAGAGAATTCACACAAGGTTGGCGCCGGTGGTGACACCTACAACGTGCTGACATGAGGAAAGTTTCCAGCCGATTTCTCACACACAAACAGCAGTTGACCGGCGTTGCATGGTGAAACGCCGGCCTGAGTGGCCGAGCGGTTCTAGGCGCTTCTGTATGGAACCGCGCGACCCCTACGGACGCAGGTTCAAATCCTGCATCGGGCATGGATGTGTGTGATGTCCTTAGGTTAGTTAGGTTTAAGTAGTTCTAAGTTCTAGCGGACTGATGACCTCAGATGTTAAGTTCCATAGTGCTCAGAGCCATTTTGAACCTGGTGAAGCGTTGTTGCGGTGCCTCATGTAAGGAGGAGAAATGCGTAATATCACGTTTCCGACTTTGATAAAGGTCGGATTGTGGCCTATCGCGATTGCGGTTTATCGTATCGCGACATTGATGCTCGCGTTGGTCGATGTCCAATGACTAGTAGCAGAATATGGAATCGGCGGGTTCAGGAACGCCGTGCTGGATCCCAACGGCCTCGTATCACTAGCAGTCGTGATGATAGGCATCCGCATGGCTGTAACGAATAGTGTAGCCACGTCTCTAGCCCTGAGTCAACAGATGGGAACGCTCGCAAAGCAACAACCATCTGCACGAACAGTTGGACGACATTTGCAGCAGCATGGACTATCAGCTCGGAGACCATGGCTGCGGTTACCCTTGACGCTGCATCACAGACAGGAACGCCTGCGATGGTGTACTCAACGACGAACCTGGGTGCACGAATGGCAAAACGTCATTTTTTCGGATGAATCCAGGTTCTGTTTACAGCATCATGATGGTCGCATCCGTGTTTGGTGACATCGCGGTGAACGCACATTGGAAGCGTGTATTCGTCATCGCCATACTGGTGTATCACCCGGCGTGATGGTATGGGGTGCCACTGGTTACACGTCTCGGTCACCTCTTGTTCGCATTGACGGCACTTTGAACAATGGACGTTACATTTCAGATGTGTTACGACCCGTGGCTCTACCCTTGATTCGATCCCTGCGAAACCCTACATTTCAGCAGAATAATGCACGACCGCTTGTTGCAGGTCCTGTACGGTCCTTTCCTGATACAGAAAAAGTTCGACTGCTGCCCTGGCCAGCACATTCTCCAGATCTCTCACCAATTGAAAACGTCTGGTAAACGGTGGCCGAGCAACTGGCTCGTCACAATACGCCAGTCACTACTCTTGATGAACTGTGGTATCGTGTTGAAGCTGCATGGGCTTAGCCATCCAAGCTCTGCTTGACTCAATGCCCAGGTGTATCAAGGCCGTTATTACGGCCAGAGGTGGTTGTTCTACATACTGATTTCTCAGGATCTATGCACCCAAACTGCGTGAAAATGTAATCACATGTCAGTTCTAGTATAATATATTTGTTCAATGAATATGCGTTTATCATCTGCATTTCTTCTTGGTGTAGCAATTTTAATGGCCAGCAGTGTATTTCACAAAGTCCCACAACAAATTCTATATTTTTTTCGACTGAAATTGACCGAGAAAAAAAGAGTTGCTTTGAGTATTGAACACCCGTCGTACTATCTTCTGTGGCTCTGCCAGTACTTCGCTCTAATTAGCTGATGTTCCCAACTTCCCTATATGCAACACCGTCGTCCGCAAACTGGCTTCACGTGTAGCACTGCTTTGGTGACAGAGCTTGAGAAGCTCGCGCAGCAGCGGCTGCCGTCCACAGCTGCGATCCAGCGTGTGATTGGCGCCGGGTCAGACACACCCACGGCCTAGTCACACGCTATACTTAGCAGCCGTCGCCTCCCGCGTTGCAGTCGCGCGCTCTTCGTTTCTCACGCACTCTGCCCTCCCTAATGTGATTCACGTGCCGCGCGCCGCTCTACATACATGTGGCCGCCTAGTCACACAATAGTGCTGTGCGCACGACGCAGCTACCTCTGCGCTCAGAATGTCTCTGGTTTAGAACGCTCTGTCAGGGGCCCCGCAGTCGCACCGTCCACTTTTTCGGGGGAAAAAGGGGGGGGGGAGGCGACGCATTATCCGTTAGCAGTATGGAATTGAGAACAGTAATACAGTAGTGTAAATCAGCATAAAGGCACGGATATTTGTAGAAATCTTAACATTGTCGGCTGGAACAGTTGTGCACAGCGTCTTGTTGATGCATTAATTTGTTCTGAAAGCGGTGCTGATATTCAAGGCAATAAAAGCGGGTTAAAGGCTGTGAGCTATCTGGGGAAGTTAACCTTGCATTACTGAGCAACTGTTTCACCAGGTATCCAGTCTAGCTTACCAAATTCCCAACCAGACTACCATTAATTATAATCTTTTAGTAGTCATCTAACAATAACCGGTGATATATATATTTATAAAAACAGAATTTAAATAAAAAGAAATAAATCAGTTTGTATTTGGACATTTATTTTAACATTGATCATTGTTCCGTTAAAATTTCAGCATATTAAACTTGATTCATAACTAAACTGGTTCCTTATTTAGGATTGTGAAAATGTGAGTTTTTAATCTTACGGAACACATCAAATATGGAGCGAAGATTGGGAGACTGCAGACAACACTGCAGTCATAAAATAACACACGAAGAACGTTGAAACATATGCAAGAGGAAATTAACCACAACCAACCGATTCAATTTTCACCCAAAGAAGTTACGTTCGTAGCGCAATCCTGTCCGTAATGAAATTACCACACACTGGTACACTAAATTCATACTAACTCTCTGTGAAATCTTCCCGAAAAGAATAGCTGAGGGCTACTTTGATGATTACACCACATGCTTCACGTGGTCAACTTGGTTTACACAAAGAGTGTAATTCCACAATAATTTTGATTATTAAAATAAATTACATCAGAACACAAATTACAAAAGAAAAACCTCGAACTGGTTACTATCGTCTTACTATTAACCTGATGGGCCAAACAATTGTATAAGCACGTGGTACTGGTCTCACAAAGTACACCCCACGTGGGTCGAACGCAAAGAAAAGTTGCTATATTGAAAGATATTGTCAAGACGAGACGTTATAATCTCACGCACATTCGCATTTAAGATTGATGATCTTAGAGTTACGAATCATCCACATGTGGTTCCACTTTACCCACAAAGTAGTGACAAAGCAACTACTGGAAGATATTCTGAAATTCACACTCGAAATACACTGCATTGCAATTTCAGACAACATTAGATATTTTAGATCTAAACATGAAATAAAGGTGATTAAATTCAGTTAGGCTGAACTTAAGAAATCCATTGTCCTACGGACTTAGCAGACACGCGCTTAGCCGGAGATCTTACCACTTCAGACGCTCGCCGCCGACAGACTGCCATGGTCCCTTCCTGAGGGCGCCTCACAGATACAAACGGAAGTGACCAGAGAGGCAGCTTCCTATACCAACATGACAAGGGACGGACAGGACCATACCAAGAATAGAAACCACTCTGCTTTTAGAAAGCGTAGCTACCTGTTCCGATGTTGGTCCTACTGTTCTCTAGCAGACAGGCTTGTCTGCTACCATCGAGCATGCAACTAGAAATACATTTGCTCATTCATCCTTTCACACAGAAGTGAAGGGGGATGACAGTATCTTATCATATACAGTATATAAAAGAAAGCGGATATAGGTTCCGTATGAGACTGTGTGACATGAATTACATATAAACTGTGATTTAAGGTGTAGTAGTGGGACAGATCGTTCTTGTTTATGTGTAAAAGTAACACGTTCCACTGCTCAGTCTCCTCCCAGATAGTCAAAAACACCACAGTAAATTTAGAAGTGAAATGTATACCGTAAACGACTACAGTTTTAAGAAATTAACATGAAAGGAATCCAACAGAGACCTTTCAACAGTGGTAATGGTACGAGATCCAGTATAACGACAAATACAGTCAAACTGTTTCACATTTGATGTCAGTATTACAGTATATAACAAACCATCAACGGTCCGTGGGGGGGAGGGGGAGGGGTTCGAACTCGGCATAAAGGCAGACGACTCTGTGTGGTGTTAGTGTGTGTGTGTGTGTGTGTGTGTGTGTGTGTGTGTGTGTGTGTGTGTGTGCGTGTGCCTCCACCACGGATAGGAGACAGACACCATTAGCGACACTGAATGTGTACATGAGGAAAACAGTTATCATTTGACGAAAAGCAAAAGTTGGTGTGTGCAAGGAAAAGACATTTTCTAATGATCAAATTGCCAAGAAGCTGCACAGTTCAGGTACAGTCATCGATACTTTCGTTAGATTGGGCGCACAATATGGACAGAACGGAAAACAAGGGCAAAGTAGAAATTTATCTGAGGCATGGAAATGGTTACTTTTGTGCAAAGCAAGGGCCACAAACCGTCATTCTTCTCAACTCGTTGCTGGTTTACAGTTTCCAGTAAGTGCCAGGGGTGTGCGACAAATATTGTCACATGACAAACGTCTTGCATTCAAGAACCGACTGCGGAATCTGTTCTAACAATGAAACAGGAACAGGCGAGATTGAAGTTTGTTGAAAAACACTTGTCATGGAGTTCAGAATGGGAGAAAGAGATCTTCAGTGAAGAGAGGAACTGTAATTTAGATGGACCGTATCGGTTTCAAAATTCTTGGCACGATCTGAGAACAGAACAACAGGTAAGAATGAGCAGAAGTTTTGATGATGGAAGTTTTGTGATTTGGGCAGCCTTCTGCGCTAAAGGAAAGCCACATATTGCTTGGCTGAAAGCTAGAATGAACTGTAACAAGTACACTGTGGTGCTAGAGATATAACTGATTACAATATATGAAGACCCAGGGGACGAAAGTCCAGTGTTTCAGCAATATAAAGCATATGTGCATGTTTCTGCTACAACGAAAGAGTGGTTTCAAGATAAAGATATCGATGTCTTTCCCGGGCCTGTACGTAGCCCGGATTTAAACCCTGTGGAAAACGCGTGGGTAATAATTTCAAGTCCGCAGTTCGTGGTCGTGCGGTAGCGTTCTCGCTTCCCACGCCCGGTTCCCGGGTTCGATTCCCGGCGGGGTCAGGGATTTTCTCTGCCTCGTGATGACTGGGTGTTGTGTGATGCCCTTAGGTTAGTTAGGTTTAAGTAGTTCTAAGTTCTAGGGGACTGATACCATTGATGTTAAGTCCCATAGTGCTCAGAGCCATTTGAACCATTTATGAATAATTTCAAGGCGTGTTTATCGCAATGGAAAGCAATCTGGGGCCGTATTTGGGCTGAAAACAGCGATATGAGAAGAGTGGGTGACAACTGCAATGCAAGAACTATAAAACATAACAAAATCAATACCGAAGAGAATTTTTGAGATAACTAGGAAGAGCGGAGGTTGATCTAACTACTAACAATTCAGTAACATAACAGTGAGTGTTTCCATGCAGGAAAAACAAACACACTATTTTGTGGCTAGTGTTATGAAAGAAACTATGTAATTCCGTTATGATTGTTCACATCTTATATGTATCTACAACTTTCACAATATATTCGATAAACATATGCTTCGGACATGGGACTGTTACTTTCGTAGACGCCCTGCCTTTACACAGATTTCCATTACTGTGCTGGTTATGGTTATGTGCCCATGATTGTGCAGCATTTTTAAATCACTGGAAATAATAGATCACTGACATAAAATTTTACGTATATTCAAATGTTCGAGTAATACATTCTACCTAATTCTATTCTGTTACTCGACTTGTACGTACTACAAATTGGCAGAAGAGTTTTAGCTGCATGTTCTGTTCCCCTGTGGTCTGCTGCGTGTTGCTGTGAACTACCGCCACAGCATTAGGGGCAGAGATTATTGGTCTCAAACTGACAGCAAGCGTGTCGATGCTGGTACACCCTCGCACCAAACGACGTAGGTCGCTTGGCGGGTTGTTCGGAAAATCAGAATACTCCTAAAAAGTGGCAGCTATTCGTTTCAGTTTTGGCCAGTGTTATTCTAGCTCACTTAGTAATTTTTTTGCGATCCTGTTTTACGTTCTTTTCACTAATACTGTGTTTTGTAGTGTCGCAAACTCAGAAACGAGACTCATTTTGTCCAATAGCCGATCAAATGTGGGCTGTGTCCTACGCATTTTAACAAGATTTACTGACACTTCTTCATCTAAGTCTACATAGATACCCCCCAAGCCACCGTACGGTGCGTGGCGGATGGTACCCTGTACCACTACTTGTAATTTCCTTTCCTGCTCCACTCGCAAACAGAGCGAGGGAAAAACGACAGTCTGTATGCCTCCGTATGAGCCCTAATTTCTCGTATCTTATCTTCATGGTCCTTACGCGCAATGTACGAGCTCGTTCCACCTCATATCGCTTTGCAACGTCATGCCCAGATATTTAAACGACTTGAATATGTCAAGCACGACACTAGTAATACTGTATCCGAACATTATAGATTCGATCTTCATACTCATCCTCATTAATTTACATTTTTTTCACATTTAGAACTAGGAGCCATTCATCACACCAACTCTAAATTTTGTCTATGTAGTCTTGCATCTTCCTGCAATCACTTCGACACCTTGCCCTACACCACGACAAACAACCGCAGATTGCTGCCCACCCCGTCTGCCAAATTATTTATGTATATAGAGAACAACAGTATGCAGGGAAGCAGCCTACTCACGCCTTATAAAATTCTCATCAGTCTTTCCATTGTGTGCCAGCCTAGTCCGCTGTAACTAGCTCTGACGTCATAAATATTGCGCAATACTTTCAAAATCAAGTAAATAATCTGAAACGGTTCTAGCGTGTCAGGAGTAATACTAAATCAATATGTGTTGAATATCAGTTCGATAACTTTAACCATTTTCGAAATTTGGACGTTTTTCTGTAAAAATCATTGGCGCAACAGAAAAGAGCTAGAGGCTTAAAAATTTATATTTAGATTCCTTTTTCATAATAATTTAATAGAAACAGTACTTTGGATCTCACAAATTAAGATTTTAATTGAAAATCAATATTTTCTGGTTTTTGTCTTAAAAATTAAGGAAGCAAGATAGATTAAGTAGGCTAATAAATAACGCTAGGATGTTTATATTTAAGTAGAATGGAGATCCGCTATAATCATAAAGATGTGAGAAGTTTCAATTGAATAACTATAAAACTATAGCGATAGCGTATCTCCAAAGGGCACGTTCAGAGCTCGTCTACTGCGTGTAGTGTAATTAAATTAATTCTCTCGCCCAAAATATTTTACTTAGCCACGTTAGACTTTTCTACCATTCCACCTGTGTTCTGAATGCACATTTAAATTGAGAGCTACATCGGCCATCAGCAAAAGAAGCTATGATTTATTCAATAACTTAAAGTGGTGCATTACTAGCCCAGCGGCTAGTTGGGAGAGCCGATTTGATCAGGCGTTCCCTTAACCGTCCGCACCGCTGCTTTATATATAAGAACGCTGCGCGAGGAAAAAAGGCCCCAGTTCTCTCCAGACACAGATTAGCACACCATCTGTGCCGGGAGTCGCGTCGCGTCGGTATCATTGCTATAAACAGCCTCGGATGCCGTATTAAGTTACTCGGGATACGTGTAACTATGATATCGTTTTCGAGTGAAGTGTAAATTCTGGGTTGACTTTAATGATATGTCTTCAGTTTGCGAATGTCGTATTTTCACGTGCCGCCGCGGGACAGACATTCTACCATTATTTAGCGTGGCGTTTGATGAACATTATCATCAAATTATGGCGAGCATTCATTTAAACATTTAATTTGGACAGTTATAGTTGCACCAGCGCATTAGACTCTGAACTGCTCTGTTAGTCAGGTGATGTGGATTCTTTTTTTTTTTCATCTGTGACTTTCAGAATACAGAGAACATTTTTTTTTCACGATCGTTTTTGATTATGAATCCCAGACAATCTCCTAATTCCTCAGAGCTATAAGCTGTAACTATAAATGTATTTCTCAGATGAAGTGGGCACTAGGAATTCTAATTACAGGCTTCACGTTTTGCTAATCACTTTCTGGTTGCCAATATTGTAGTTAGAGAGCCAGTGTTGAGAACGGCAAAAGACAGCATAAATAATAGGAACATTTTAAACAACATAAAATCCACCCGCCGCCCCACATATGGTTAATCGGCCGGGAAATGCATCTACATTACATTACAAACCAAACATTATATATAACAGCATAAAATCAAACCGCCGCCCCACAAGTAGTCCTAACACACTTCCTTGGGCAGTCCCGATGATACCTTTGTCTAAAATCAACATTCGCCGTCGAGGACAACATACTGGGTTCAATTATTTAAGAAATCTTCGAGCCACTCACATATCTGTGAACTTATTCTATACGCTCGGACATTCAGTAACAGTCTGTAATGGGGCACCGTATCAACATTTTTCCGGACTTTATTTACCGTGCGGCTAACACAGCAAATCACAAAATTAAATTACATACACTACTGCCCATTAAAATTGCTACACCAAGAAGAAATGCAGATGATAAACGGGTATTCATTGGACAAATATATTATACTAGAACTGACATGTGATTATACTTACACGCAATTTGGGTGCATAGCTTCTGAGAAATCAGTACCTAGAACAACCACCTCTGGCCATAAGAACAGCCTTGATACGCCTGGGCATTGAGTCAAACAGAGCTTGGATGGCGTCTACAGGTACAGCTGACCATGCACCTTCAACACGATACCACAGTTCATCAAGAGTAGTGACTGGCGTATTGTGACGAGCCAGTTGCTCGGCCACCATTGACCAGACGTTTTCAATTGGTGAGAGATCTGGAGAAAGGCCTGTACAGGACCGGCAACATGCGGTCGTGCATTATCCTGCTGAAATGTAGGGTTTCACAGAGATCGAATGAAGGGTAGAGCCACGGGTTGTAACACATCTGAAATGTAACGTCCACTGTTCAAAGTGCCGTCAATGCGAACAACAGGTGACCGAGACGTGTAACCCCATACCATCACGCCGGGTGATACGCCAGTATGGCGATGACGAATACACGCTTCCAATGTGCGTTCACCGCGATGTCGCCAAACACGGATGCGACCATCATGATGCTGTAAACAGAACCTGGATTCATCCGAAAAAATGACGTTTTGCCATTCGTGCACCCAGGTTCGTCGTTGAGTACACCATCGCAGGCGCTCCTGTCTGTGATGCAGCGACAAGGGTAACCGCAGCCATGGTCTCCGAGATGATAGTCCATGCTGCTGCAAACATCGTCGAACTGTTCGTGCAGATGGTTGTTGTCTTGCAAACGCCCCCATCTGTTGACTCAAGAAAGAGACTTGGCTGCACGATGCGTTACAGCCATGCGGATAAGGTGCCTGTCATCTCGACTGCTAGTGATATGAGGCCGATGGGATCCAGCACGGCGTTCCGTATTACCCTCCTGAATCCACCGATTCCATATTCTGCTAACAGTCATTGGATCTCGACCAACGCGAGCAGCAATGTCACGATTCAATAAACCGCAATCGCGATAGGCTACAATCCGACCTTTATCAAAGTCAGAACGTGATGGTACGCATTTCTCCTCCTTACATGAGGCATCACAACAACGTTTCACCAGGCAACGCCGTTCAACTGCTGTTTGTGTATGAGAAATCGGTTGGACACTTTCCTCATGTCAGCACGTTGCAGGCGTCACCACCGGCGCCAACCTTGTGTGAATGCTCTGAAAAGCTAATCATTTGCATATCACAGCATCTTCTTCCTGTCGGTTAAATTTCGCGTCTGTAGCACCCCATCTTCGTGGTGTAGCAATTTTAATGGCCAGTAGTATATATGCACATGAACTTAAGTTTGTCTTTACAACTGAATATCCAGTCCTTCAATCCAGCGCACTGCATCTGGAGTTGCTAGCACGAAGTCCTCTTTGGCGCCGTGATAGGCTCGAATCCTGCATTCACTGACAATGTGGTGAACAGTCTGGTATGGAGTCCCGCAGTCACAGGCGGGATTAGGCAGCTTCTTACACTTTAAGAGAGCATCCCTGCATCTTCGATGGTCGGTACGGATTTTGTTGAGGGTAGTTCCGTTCTCGGGTGGTTGGTCGAATCGACTTGGAAGTTTAGCACCTGAGAAGATGTTATGCAGGCGCACATCTTTCACTGCTTCCCACCGACCTTTCCATTCTTCAAGGGGTTTGAAATCCTTAGCAACCATGTCAGCAGCACCGCACAGAGTTGGATGGCGTGATTTCAGTCTCTTACGACTTAAAAGTGGGAGGTCGTTTTGCACGGGTAGGTTAGAATTCCTGGAGAGCTTTTGGAATTCCCTCATAAGAGCAGTGAATCTGTGTAGATCAGGAGGCATTATACCGATTAACAGTGGAAGCCAATAAACTGGAGTAGATCTGATTGCACCAGATATTACGCGCAATGTCGTATTCAGCTGGGTGTCAACAAGCCTTACATGATGACCGTTCATCCAGAGGATCTTGTCCCGTAGTATGAGCTATGTTGAGAAGGTGTTGTTTGAAGCATAGTGTACGGTCCAGGATGACACCAAGATATTTTGGGTTCCAATTATGAAGAAGAGTTCTGCCTCTGAAACTTACTTCCAGTTTTACGTTCGCCAACCGATTATTGGTTCAAATGGTTCAAATGGCTCTGAGCACTATGGGACTTAACATCTGTGGTCATCAGTCCCCTAGAACTTAGAGCTAATTAAACCTAACTAACCTAAGGACATCACACACATCCATGCCCGAGGCAGGATTCGAACCTGCGGCCGTAGCAGTCGCGCGGTTCCGGACTGAGCGCCCAGAACCGCTAAACCGATTATTTAAATGGAAGCAACACACTACTGTTTTACTCACACTGGGTTGGAGTCTCCAGATTATGAAGTAATTGTCTAATACAGACAGGTCGTTGGTTAGAATCTCTTCTCTTGCCTTCATTTATTGGTGTTGTACAGCTAGAGCCAGGTCATTGGCGTAGCAACATTTCCGGAAATCTAGATATATGTAATATACCTGTTGCCGTTCATCCATTGTTCGCAGTATATCACGTTGGAAAATGTCAAGGTTAGCTTCGCACGAGCGGTGCTTTTTCAAACCATGTTGATTTGTGGACTTAAACTTCTCAGTCTCAAGAAAATTTATTATATTCAAACTAAGAATACGTTCAGGGACTGTGGAGCAAACCGAAGTTAGGCATACTGGTCTGTAATTTTGCAGATCCGTTCTTTTACCCTTCTTATATACCGGAGTCCCCTGCTCTTTTTTCCAGTTACTTGGTACTTTATGCTAGGCGACAGATTCACGATAAATGCAGGCTAGGTAAGGGGCCAGTGCCGTAGATTTGTAAAATCGAAGTAAGATGCCATTCGGACCTGGTGCTTTTTCTGCTTTCAGATCTTTCAGTTTTTCTTTACGCCAGGGATGTTTATTACTATGTCATCCATACGGTAGTCTACCCGTTGGTGAAATCAGGGTATGTCTGTACGATTCTCCTGTGTGAGCGATTTATTGAACGTGAGATTTAAAACTTTGGCCTTCGTTATGTTATCTTCAAGTGCCCCACCAGACTGGTTAACAAGGGACTGAATGGAAGCCTTAAAGCCTTAGACCCGCTTAGCGGTTTTACTTAAGACCAGAATCTCCTCGGGTTCTCTGTCAGATCTTTTGCTAAGATGTGACGTTGGTAGTTGTTGTATGCTTCTCGCATTGATCTTTTCACAGACTGATGAATCTCTGTTGACCTTCGCTTGACGTCATTTGTGCGTTCCCTTTTGAACCGAGAATGCAACAGCCTTTGCTTCTTCGGTATCCTCCGAATTTCGTTATTAAACCACGGTGGGTCTTTTCCATCTTTCATCCACTTACTAGGCACATAACTCTCCAGACCACGATTTACAATCTACTTAAACTTAGCCCATACAGATGTATCTTAATACTTGATATCTAGGTGTATTTCTATGTATGACACCTTTGACTGTGTACAAGTTGACATTCTTCATTCAATGTAGTTCTTTCCATATTTATTTACTCTGACCCTCGTATATTTACAATGGTTACTATTAACTGAATACACCTCCACTATTGTAATGATTGTATGTAATATTTGCTCACTATACTTGACTTAAGTTTAAGAGTGCAAACTTTTTAAGGACATACCGGTCAAGAGCATATTCAGAATTATGGGCGGTAGAAGGGGTGTTCCTTATTTCTGCAAGTTTATTACGTTTTCTAGTTCATCATTGTGTGCTTGCTCTTATATACTCAACTTTGTATAATTGCTAGTAAGAAAGTAACTTATACCATAGGTTTGGACTTTGCATGCAGACCCAACAAGTGTTCATGTTTTATACAACCAGTGATGTTCATTACCTTGTAGTTGATAGTTATATCTAGACTGCACATTAAGTGACTCAATGGGCAATACTTTTGATAAACAATCTGACTTGATTTAATTTTATGAAATAATTTAATTTTAGATTTACGTCTTAAATATGAATAACGCTCAACACACTACTCGTACTTCTTGACAGTTGTGTAATGTGTACCTACACGTTCAGTAATGAATGATGTGTAGCCCAAGGTCTACATAGATGTTGACAATGTATCCTTTCTTCGTTAAGGAATATGCTTTCCTTTGTTACTATCTTGGATAAATACAGTAATGGTTTTTGGATATACTTGTATCTAACAACTGTGCACCTCTGCATACAGTAAACCCTGAAGTGTAGCCCGAGTTCTACATATACACTATAACATACGTTTTTCATATTAGGTGCATTGTGCTGCCACCTACTGCCAGGTACTCCATACCAGCGACCTCAGTAGTCATTAGACATCGTGAGGGAGTAGAATGGGGCGCTCCGCGGAACTCACGGACTTACGTGGTCAGGTGATTGGGAGTCACGGACTTAGTCCATACATATTTATCTTAATAATTTATATCTAGGTGTATTTCTATGTTTGATCTTGTACCTTCGACTGTGTACAAATTGGCAGTCTTCATCCAGTGTAATTTTTCCATGTTTATTTACCCTGACCCTCTTTATTTATAATGGTTACCATTAACTGAGTATAGCTCCCCAATTGTGCGTAACCTTTGCTCACTACACTTAACTTATGTTGAAGAGTGTAAGCTTTTTAACGAAGTATCGGTCAAAAAGATACTCAGAATATGATAGGTCTGAGGTTGTATCAGCCTAATAGGAACATGAAATATACTTTTACCTGATCTGTTTTCATCTTGTAAGTGCATGTAAAGGGGATAGGCAAAGTAATGTGAGCAGTGGTAATAATGAGGCGGTTGTGTTTGACGGTGAACAACGCAGATAAGGCGCGTGAGGCGCTGGACTGTGAATGTTCAGTACGGACTAAGCATCAGTGCAAGTTGCCTAGAGTAGTGCACACTTCGTATCTGCATTTAGAGGCCGAGGTCGACGTGCAATGAAAGACCTAACAAAAATGGTTCAAATGGCTCTGAGCACTATGGGACTTAACATCTGAAGTCATCAGTCCCCTAGAACTTAGAACTACTTAAACCTAACTAACCTAAGGACATCACACACATCCATGCCCGAGGCAGGATTCGAACCTGCGACCGTAGCGGCCGCTCGGTTCCAGACTGAAAGACCTAACAGAGTTCCAAAGAGGGCAGATTGTGGGGGCGCGATTAGCTGGAGCGCCACTAACCAAGAGACCCAACTTACTGAATGATGGAAGAGCAACTGTTTCAACAGTCATGACAACCTACACAAAACATGGAAAGACAACATCGCGTAAACGTAATAGTGGGCGCAAATCAAAACTAAATGACAGAGATCGTCGTACGCTAACACGAGTTGTGTCAAAACAACACAAAACTACGGTGGGTAAAGTGGCTGCAGAGCTCAATACCCATCTTCGAGACCCCATCTCTATCGACACTGTCCGCCGAGAACTCCATATAGCAAATATTCATGTACGAGCCGCTATAACGAAACCATTAGTGACGACAACCAACGCAAAGAAGCGCAAAACATGGTGTCAGCAGCATAAATCATGGACGGCTGATCAGTGGAAAATCGTCATATGGTCCGATGGGTCAACGTTTTCGTCATTTCCAATAACGGGAGAACGCCAAAAGAAGCCTACAATCCTGACTGCTTGATTCCAATGGTTAAGCATGGAGATGGAAGTGTGATGGGTGGGCAGCCATATCATGGTCCTATATTACTATCAAAGGCCGTGTTACGGCCAACGATTGTGAACATTTTAGTTGATCAGGTGCACCCCATGATTCAAATGCTGTTCTCCAACGGCGATGTCATATTTCAGGACGACAATGCACCCATTCGCACAGTCAGGACAGTAAAATCGTGGTATGAGGAGCATGCAGCTGAACTGTCCCCGCACTTGAAGATTATCGAACCTTTGTCGGCGGTATTGGAGCGCAGACTCCGGAGCAGATTTCCGCCTCCCTCGCCACTAAAGCAGTTAGAAGAGGTTATGATCAAAGAGTGGCATAAAATTCCACTGGAGACCATGCAATCATTATACGCCAGTATTCTAATAAGAATCGCAGCTGTATTACGGGCAAATGGGGGTCTCCCTTATTAACAAACCATTCCCGAGTAAGTACAGGTGTTCACATTATTTTGCCTATTCCCTGTACGTATGTTATATCCACATTCTTGCTAGGTTATATTACTTTTACTTATATTACATGTTTTGAACTTCGATGTTGACAGGCATTCTGTGGAGAGTTTCAGTAAGTAAGTAATGGTCCAAAAATTTTACTTCAAGTTTATAAAAGAAAGACGTCGTCTACTTCTTTTTCCGAATCTACTGTGAGGGGTAGTTTTGGTCTCTTCAGTATTATTGATTATGTTGGTCAAATAACGGTTAAAAACGGAAGCGTATAGTATCTTTTATAGCTTCAGTCAAATCAGATATTTTTACACGTAACTGTCAAATATTATATGGAAGTAAAGCAACGCATTAAAAAAAAGAGTATATATTGCTGAATAACGGGCGCGCAGTTGATTAGTACTACACGCCCGTGCGACCTTAAACCGATTTTGCCTCTGGCACCTTTGAGCTGCTTAAGTTTTTCTATTATGTGTGATGGTTACCCAAAAAATTTAGAAGATGTATGGAGGAAAGATACTGTTATATCTCTTTTCACACAAAGAAATCGAATGCGTTTCTTTATTGTGGGACCTGCAGCATAAATTATGTCACAGTAGAACGTTATGCAGAGAATTAGGACGTAGAATACTGCTTGATATTTTATTTTAGTGTATTAGCTTATTTCGGCTTTATTGCCTTCATCATTATTGGTCCTGGTGCTGTAGATGGACATAAGTCAACTTTGAATAAACTATTACTGCTGTCCTAATTATTGCACGTAATATTTTTTTCAGTAACGTTTTAAAGTTGTTCGATAATTTGACGTTGCAAGTAAATTATAATACACTTTTATCATTTTGACAGTCGTAGAAATTCAAGTTTGACAGCTAGTTGTTTACTAAAAGATAGTTAGAAATCGAATGAATGCGGAAATTACAAAAGTGCGTCTAGCAGATATAGCATATAAGGTGCACCTCAGAACGATCTGAAAAAGTGTAGAAATCAAAACTAATGCACTTGTTTCAGAGAAGTTACGTCATAGCTGTCCACCTCCATCATCCTTACTTGAACTTGTCACTATTTTGCAGGCTGAATGTTACAAGAGTCCCCTGCAAGCCATATTGAACCTGTTTTCATCCATTCCGAGACGAATTTTTTGAATGCCAGTGGCCGACCGAAGTGGCCGAGTGGTTCTAGGCGCTTCAGTCTGGAACCACGCGACCGCTACGGTCGCAGGTTCGAATCCTGCCTCGGGCATGGATGTGTGTGATGTCCTTAGGTTAGTTAGGTTTAAGTAGTTCTAAGTCTAGGGGACTGATGACCTCAGATGTTAAGTCCCATAGTGCTCAGAGCCATTTGAACCATTTTCGAACGCCAGTGGTTTTCCCATAGTGTATTAAGCATGATAAAATGTTGCACTTGAGGCGTTTTCATATTTTTGTCCACCGCCTGTATAAGCAATAATAACAATACAAGGGTCACTCCAAAAGAAATGCACAGTATTTTTTTTAATCCATCTTTTATTCTGCATGTTTGAATGTTTTACAGTGTGTAGATACATCCTTTAGGAACAATATTTTCATTTCTCCACATAATTTCCGTCCATCTCAACTGCCTTAACGCCATCTTGGAACCAGCGCCTATGTACCCACACAGTAAAATTCTGGACCAACCTGTTGGAGCCGCTGTTTGGCAGCGTGCACAGGGGAGTCATCATCTTCAAACCTTGTTCCACGAAAAGAGTCTTTCAGTTTCCCAAGGAGATGATACGTCACATGGAGCCAGGCCAGGACTGTAAGGCGGGTGGTTCAAAATGGCTCTGAGCACTATGCGACTTAACTTCTGAGGTCATCAGTCGCCTAGAACTTAGAACTACTTAAACCTAACTAACCTAAGGACATCACACACATCCATGCCCGAGGCAGGATTCGAACCTGCGACCGTAGCGGTCGCTCGGCTCCAGACTGTAGCGCCTAGAACCGCACGGCCACTCCGGCCGGGTAAGGCGGGTGTTTCAGTGTCGTTTATTACTATGTCATCCATACGGTAGTCTACCCGTTGGTCAAATGAGGGTATGTTTGTACGATTCTGCTGTGTGAACGATTTCTTGAACGTGAGATTTAAAACTTCGGTCTTCGTTATGTTATCTTCAACTGCCCCACCGGATCGCTTCCATGGTTTTTTGACTGACATGTGGCCGTGCATTGTCGTGCAACAGCAAAACATCCTTCTTTTGCCGATGTGGTCGAACACGACTCAGTCGAGCTTGAAGTTTCTTCATTGTCGTCACATATTCATTAGAATTTATGGTGGTTCCACTTGGCATGATGTCCACAAGCAAGAGTCCTTCGGAATCGAAAAACACCGTAGCCGTAACTTCTCCTGCAGAAGGTGTGGTTTTGATTTTTTTTTCCTTGGGTGAATTTGCATGATGCCACTCCACTGATTGCCTCTTCGTCTCTGGTGAAAAATGATGGAGCCATGTTTCATCATCTGCTACAATTCTTCCAAGAAATTCATCTCACCATTCTCGTAATGTTCTAAAAGTTCGCTGCATACCGTTTTTCATGTTTCTTTGTGAGCCACTGTCAAGATCCTGGGAACCCACCTGGCACAAACCTTTTATAACGCCAACACTTTCAGTATTCTGCAAACACTTCCTTCTCCTATCCCAACGTAGCGTGACAATTCGTTCACTGTGATGCGTCTGTCAGCAGTCACCAATTCGTCAACTCTCTGCACATTGTCTGGAGTGTGTGCAGTATTCGTTCACTGTGATGCGTCTGTCAGCAGTCACCAATTCGTTAACTCTCTGCACATTGTCTGGAGGGTGTGCAGTACTAGGCCTGCCGCTGCGAAGACTATCCTCAATATTGCTGTGCCCGCTTTCATCACGCAACGTGCTTACCCACCGACTAACTGTACTGCGATCGACAGCAGCATCTCCATACACCTTTCTGAACCTCTTGTGGATGTTTCCCATTGTCTCGTTTTCAGAGCACAGGAATTCTATGACAGCACGTTGCTTCTGACGAACGTCAAGTGTAGCAGCCATCTTGAAGACATGCTGTGACGGCGCCACTCACGGGAACAGGTTGAACTTAGTTTGGAAACAAGCGGGAAGGATGTATCTACACACTGTAAAACTTTCACACATGCAGAGTGAAAACTGTATATATACAAAAATAGTGTGCATTTCTTTTGGAGTGACCCTCGTGTTAATATTTGTTAGGAGCTGCAGCTGGCCAGTGTCGCTCTCTAAAGCAAGAACGCATGTCTCGCATCAGGGCACCCCTACTAACATGACCATTAACTGACCACAGGAGCTCTGAGAGTAAGCCCCCTCTGGCAACAAACACGAAAGAAATACGCTATGAGACGGACAGAAATTACACTTTTGTTCAAAGATACTAATTACATTAAAGTCACCAGGATTTATGAGGGTCCTCTGGACATATCAAAAGGCTGGATGTGAATCTTAAGGGGCTCCGGAAAGGCTCAAAATCATGAAAAGTTCAATTTTTACTTTTTTGCGTTTTCTGAATCTGCAGACTATTACCTTTTAATAGATATATAATTTATTCAATTCCGAAGATTACAACTATTTTTCAATTTTTTTCTACATGGGCGTGACCCACTGTGGCGCTGTTAAACTGCTGTCAAATGGTGTTATTATTAACGTCCGTGTTCATCAGGTACATTTTAGTGATGTGAGATAAAGTATGTGTTGTGGCTAAACCTATTTTCAGAGACTTAGCAGCACCTGAACTGTTGAAAAAGTGTATTCACGGAAAAACTCAAAACCCCAATGAAAGTGTAAATAGTGTTATATGGTCGAGAATCCCCAAGACTGTATTTGTTGGAATAGAAACACTTCACTTTGGTGTGTATGATGCTGTTGCGACTTTCAATGATGGCAACATTGTAAGGTGCAAGGTATTTAGAAATATGGGAATGAAGATAGGTTCTAACATGGTACGAGCGATGCTTGCTTTAGACAAGGAACGCCTTCGGGCTGCAGACAGGGCTGTAAAGAGTCTAGAAATACAAGCAAGAGTAAACAGGAGGAGGAACAAGAGGAAGCTGGAGGAGGAGTTTGCAGAGGATGAAGATAATCCATCCTATGGACCTGGAATGCACTAAAAAGTTAATCCAATCTTTGTCGCTCGATTCCCAGAACTTTTATTTTCTCATACTAATTACATGTTTTCTAAGGATCTTCCAAACATATTTGTTTCAAACTTTCAGTAAATGTTACACAGTACCTTCTGCATAATTTAACACAGCCTTTTTCCAAAAAACTGTATATTTTTGAATATATAAATAAAAAATTGCAAAAAAATGTTGTGAATTTTCATTACAATTGAAAAAAAAATCATCTTTAATAACTGAACTAAAATTTTGTAAAATCCCTGTGTTAAGTTGTAGCCCATATTCCAATAAATAATCTGTAAAAAGTTCAACTTCCTACCTCAAATACTTTGTGAGGAAAGATGTAATTTATAAGCGTTATTTTAACATTGCAAGTATAGGGCGTTCCGGAGCCCCTTAATAGGGTGTGTGGTCACTACGCACTACAGGGCGTTCTCTGCAACGATCTTCCATGCTGGCCACAACATTAGTAAGAAGGTCTCGCGGTAGGACGTTGCATTCCTCTACCAGCGTGGTTGACAACTAACAGGTGGCCATTGTTGTATGTGGGCGTGCTGCATACGTTACCCCAACGCTTTTTCACACGTACATTTATGCAGTTGGGGGGGATGGGCAAGCGAATACAGTCGCAGAATATCCCCTCGTTCCAAGAGTTCCTTCACTTGAGCTGTTAGATGCGGTCGCGCACACAGTCACCCATAAAAATGAAGTCAGGACCGGATGCACCCCTGAAAAAACGCGCGTGGTGAAGGAGTACGGTGCCACAATAGGGTTGACCGGTGAATGTAGCGTGTTCAAAAATTTGGAAGTTCATGCAGAACTATTCTTCCCAACCATACAACACCTCGACCACCAAAATGGTCCTGTTTGACATTGTTCCGGGTACATTACGTGTTTCCACCACTTGCCGTCTGAGCGAATGTCTGAAAATACTTCTCACACTGAATCTGCCCTAATCTCAGAAGACCACGCGATTTCACGCGTCCTCCCTATGCGCTTGACAAACGGTGCAGCCGACGCAGCAACGGAACACAATGCACTGGTCGTCGGAAAAAGAGATCAACCTTGTTTAGTCGCCATGCCACTGTGGAGCGTGAGTTTGCGTACTTTGCGGTCCTGTTAAATGTTGTTGCAGTTGCTCGGGAATTGCACATTGTAGCCCCTAATGACCTCAGGTAAGTGAAGAATGGTTCAACAAGAATTCTTTACCGTTATTTATTTCCTAATTTCAATACAAGGTGAACCCGAACTCCACCAATAAAATATCAAGGGTTGTTCACGAATATTTTCTCAATATTTTGGTGTAAGGGACGCGTATCTGCGGTGACTCGTCAGAGCGTAATAACGTAATTACGATTTATTTAGTTTGTTAAAACAGTGGCCTTTGTGTCTGTAAAATCATATTCAGAACAGTGAAAACGGCTGTAATATGGAATCACCAAAACGTACACAAATACTGTTTGTGGTTGCCATTGCTGCAGGAGCAGCTCGACACGGGTCATTATGCTGCTCACGTGTTGCTACCAGTAGACCTACAGGCGAGGTGCATGTTGTCCAACTTTTTCATCAGTAAATCTATTCCTACTGTTGGGTATCACTGTTGAAGTACCTCTAACGCTGCTGGAAAAATAAACTCGAGACATAACCGAGCAATACTGACTGCAAATCTGGAAGCGTAAAGTGGTTTTTACTGTTGTCAGTAGCAAGTACCATACGTACATGGAACAAGTTTGTTTTCAAAGAAGACACGCAGTGTATACCGCGACATTTTCACTATAGTGCAGATATTTTCACTGCAATATTGATACAAATATGAAAGGGGGTAATAAATCAAACAAAACGCAGTTACTTGGTAATGACCACGGGCCCCCTGTACCAAAATGCTCAGAAAATGTCACTGAACAACCAACGAAATTGTATCGGTAGAGTTCGGAGTCATCCGGCATAGTTGTAATACTTGAAGACATCTCACACTAAAATGCCGAAAGTAACGAGCGCTAAGATTGAAATGGTTCAAATGGCTCTGAGCACTATGCGACTTAACTTCTGAGGTCATCAGTCGCCTAGAACTTAGAACTAATTAAACCTAACTAACTTAAGGACATCACACACATCCATGCCCGAGGCAGGATTCGAACCTGCGACCGTAGCGGTCTCGCGGTTCCGGACTGAGCGCCGTTCCGCTAGACCACCGCGGCCGGCAACGAGCGCTCAGAGCTAGCGTTTATTGACAGATCCGAGCAATGAGAAGGACAGTCCACGTTTCCGATTCCAGGTTCCGCGACAACGGAAAGATACTTCATTCCGCGACAACGGAAAGATACTTTCGATCGTGTAGTTTTCTGTTCAGAATCACTAATAATATCATCCCTCAAAGCATGTACCTTTCCTCCTGACTCACTCTGTATATATTGAATGAGCTTTATTGACATCAGATAGCATGTTTGTTTCAATTCTATTCATTGATTAATACAATTGTATACTTGGGACTTAGCTGACCAATGCTATGACGTCTGAGAATGTGAATTTTCATGAAGAAAATTCTCTACCTTCTGCAGTTTCCATTCCACGAATGTTAGGCTTTTCTTGCTCTCATATTTCCTGTCGTAGTAATGTTCTTCTCCAGCAAAAATTCTGCAGTTAGCACGGATACCTCTTCCAAATCCAGACCATGGTTCGATCAGTCACATACTGTGTTATATCCTAAATTTTTCTCTGGCCCATTTGCTGGCAGCTTCCCAGATGTAGACTTCCATCTTGGACAAATATGACGTCATCATGTCTGCAGCTGACCAAATCTTGATTCCATATTCTGCTAGTTTTGATTTCATATGCCGCTTCACTGGGCACCGTCTCCTGAAATGCGACTAGTTGCTCACCCACTGTAATTTCTCCAAACGGTTAGGAAAGCTTCTTACAATTTCCTATAAACCAATTCCAAACGTCACTTATGCCTGCTAGTTGATCCTTTTCTTTACGTTGAGCACGTTTCGCTTTATGATCAACCCCGATAAAATGAAGGATATGCGCGAATCAATTCAGTGGCATGGCAGCAGTAAAAACTGCACCACGAATATTTTCGTGTATTGCCCACATTTCAGAAACTGAATCCTATAGGCAGAGAAGAGCTCCAGCAATCAGTAGCACATCAAAAAAACTCTCAGTTCGACGGAATCTACATCTTTCCAAATCCTCACTCTAGTCGGAGCAGCAACGCTTCAGCATTGGTGAAGGTGCATATAGTATCTACAATTTAGTCCGAAAAGAGCAAGTTGAAAACTTCGGACCCTACAGTTGCAAGATCACTTGCGAGTTTCTGCCCGCGGGGCTTTTGGCGATGATATATTGTCGACGGCGAGTCTAGGGGGAGGGGGCGGGAGGTGGACCTGAACTTTTCCATTTTTGTCCTGAATTTGCAACTAACATACCTCCTTCATCGGAATCCCCGCCAGAATTTCCGATGGCAACGTTACTTTCTTCTGAAAACACTTCCAGGCTATCTTCCGACGGTGACGCATCTCGTTATGGAATTAAGTGCTCTCAGACATGCATCTCGCGTGTGGGTTCACATCTTCCAGGTAACCGAGATCACATTCATTCAACATCCTAAGAATTTCATCATTTGAGATTTGTTTGCAGACTATTTTTGATCATCCACAGCTTGCAGATTCTGAATAAAACAAAAAGTAAGTCAACTGAAATTTGCAACACACTATACTATGTGAGGTTCAGCCATGATCCCAAGTGTGTCACCATTTTTTCGTATATTTTCTGGCAAACGTATCATAGATCAAATTACTCGTATGTAATGTACAGCTTAAATAGATAAAGGAAACATACAAAAATCTAGACTAAATTGGTTCTTATAGTTGGAGCAGTATCATCAAAAATCACTCACTAGGGTCCTCGGAGGACCCCGCTTGGCGTGTTAAGAGTTAAGAAAGATTGCCCGTGACGCGATTACTGTATATGAAAACTGCATTTACAATTAACAGTTGTTACTAAAGAGACGAGGAGACGTAAATATAGAGAATGTTTTGGCGTGGTTTTTTTGGGTGACCAGCTATACGAATGAGATTCCTTGGGAGTTTGTGACCTGCTTGCATCGTCAATGCGCTTGTGATTTTCCCTGTCACAGGACTGCGTAACGCGGTAGGTAGCTGGTGTTTACCAATTCCACTGCTCCCGCCAGGAAACTGCATTACGCGTTCATAACTCAGAGGAGTAAAACAAGTTTACGCCTGCTGAACCTGTCCTGAAAGGATCAGGGGACACGTTTTTTAAAGCTGCAGGTTTCTGTAGCTTTCACTCACGGAAAGAAAGCCTTTTGCTTATAACAGCGTCTCTCTGCGGAAAACTGATTCGCAGCTGATTCTAAGGAAGTATGGAACACCGATCTTGAAGCACATTATTTCTGCAGGCACTCTGAATGCATCGTTGTTTTTAGTTACCGCCCGTAGTCTCCAATAAATCTTCGTTTCTAAACAAAGAGGACATCTAGTATAAATAGTGTCACCAAGAAAATATATTTCTTCTGTACTAAGGAAAATTTTAAAGATATACTTGAATGGGTAAGTACGTTTTTTGAGGATCGAACGTACACTCTCAAATATAGGAATTATAATCAAAGTTTAAAGGGATTGTAAATCGCGCTCTGGAGAAGTATGTGGATTAAGAACTAAGTGGATTAGGGGCTAAAAAGATCCACTGTGATTTAATAACAAAATTCGGAAACTGCAGAGGAGGCAGAGACTGTTGCATTCACGGTAAAGAAAAAATATATATAAAAAAATTAAAAAAAAACACGTGCAAATGACGGCAGGCAATTGTTAGTAGAAATTCGTGCGTCTCTAAAAAGATCAAGGCGTACAACTACCACCGTCATACTTTAGCAAAAGATATTGTCGAGAGCCCGAGAAAATTCTGGTCCTACGTAAACTCGCTAAACGGGTCGAAGACTTCTATCCAGTCACTCGTTGAACAGTCTAGTGTAGCAATAGAAGACAGCAAAAGGAAAGCCCGAGGTTTATATTTCGGGTTTAAAAAAACGTTTTACGCAGGGCGATCCGGCAAGCATACCCTCATTTGACAGTCGTACAGACTTCTCTGTAGATGACATAGTTGTAGACATCGCTGGTGTAGATATGCAACCGAAAGAGAGGGAAACGAATAAGTCGCCAGACCCGAATGGAATCCCAGTTCGATTTCAGAGAGAGTACTCTACTGCATCGGCCCCTTACCTGCCTTGCATTTATCGCGAATCTCTCGCCCAGCGTAAAGTCCTGTGCGACTGGAAAAAAGCGCAGGTGACTCCTGTGTATAAGAAGAGTACAAGAACAGACCCACAAAACCACAGAACATTATCCTTAACATCGGTTTGCTATAGAGTTCTTGAACATATTCTTATTTCGAATTTAATAAACTTCGTTGAGACGGAAAAGCTGCTGTCCTCAGCTTCCCTCTTTATTACATGATATCCTGCGAACCGTGTATGAAGAGCAACAGGTACATTCCATATTCCTAGATTTCCGACAACCGTTTGACACCGTGGCCCACTGCATGCTGTTAACGAAGGTGTGAGCATACGGAATAGGTTCCCAGATACGTGAGTATTTTTAAGTAACAGAACTCAGCACATTGCCCTCGACGGTCATTGTTCATTGGAGACAGGGGTTTCGTCGGGAGTGACCCAGGAAAGTGTGATAGGACTGCTCTTATTTTCTACTGTGCTGTACTGTGTCACTTTAACAATCAATTACGAATTATAATTTGATTTGAACAATCCTGCACAAGCAAGTGCTTTCAGTTTGACTGTACTGAACGATGAATGTATTATTTACCTGCATATAGACTCTACAGCACATGGGAGTTGTTATAAATATAAGAACTGTTTATATTTAACGCATCTGACTTCCTACATTATCCTAGTTCTTAAAGGAATGCTCATAGGTATTAGAGAAGAGATAAAGCACTCGAAAGTAATCACAATTAACTATTGCTTTACGAAAACGTGAATTATCTGTTTAAAACAATAATTTTTACAGCGTAATTGAGTTTAATTCACTGTCGTAAGAAACACAAATACCACAAAGATCATAGCACAATGAGAATTATCTATCACAGAATCGCATCAATGTATCAAAGAAAATTTATGAAGATTAACCATTCAGAATTAATATATGAACTGATACTGAAAGCCGGCCGCGGTGGCCGAGCGGTTCTAGGCGCTTCAGTCAGGAACTGCGCGACTGCTACGGTCGCAGGTTCGAATCCTGCCTCGGGCATGGATGTGTGTGATGTCCTTAGGTTAGTTAGGTTTAAGTAGTTCTGAGTTCTAGGGGACTGATGACCTCAGATGTTAAGTCCCACAGAGCTCAGAGCCATTTGAACCATTTGATACTGAAAATGCTTTACTGAAATAAATTTGATTTCCTCTGCTATTTCTCTCTCTGCCGCATGCAGTTAGTTTGTAATATTAATGATTTTATAGAATGTAAATATTTGTGCTTCTTAGTTAATCTCTTTTAATAATAAGTATCCTTTGGTTTCAAACTAGATAGTCGTAATAGAATTAAACTTTTTGCGTCAATTTAACCACAGTTGCGAGTACCCAAAGAAACTGGTACACCTGCCTAATATCGTGTAGGGCCCCAGCGAGGACACAGGGAGCCTACGGAATATCAGAACAGCTGTGTGGCTGGATTGAAGAGTTTTTAGCAAACAGAACACAGCATGTTGTTATCAATGGAGAGACGTCTACAGACGTTAAAGTAACCTCTGGCGTGCCACAGGGGCCTGCCACAACACGACGTAGCATGGACTCGACTAATGTCTCAGGTAGTACTGGAGGGAACTGACACCATGAATCCTGCAGGGCTGTCCAGAATTTGTAAGAGTACGAGGGAGGTGGAGATCTCTTCTGAACAGCACGTTGCAAGGCATCCCAGATATGCGCAATAATGTTCATGTCTGGGAAGTTTGGTGGCCAGTGGAAGTGTTTAAATTCAGAAGAGTGTTCCTGAAGCCACTCGTAGCAGTTGTCGACGTGTGGTGTGTCGCATTGTCCTGCTGGAATTGCCCAAGTCCATCGGAATGCACAATGGACATGAATGGATGCTTACGTACGTGTCACCTGTCAGAGTCGTATCTAGACGTATCAGGGGTCCCATATCACTGCAACTGTACACGCCCCGCACCACTGCAGAGCCTCCGCCAGCTTGAACAGTCTCCTGCGCACATACAGGATCCAAGGATTCATCAGGTTGTCTCCATACCCGTTCACGTCGATCCGCTCGATACAATTGAAATGACACTCGTCCGACCAGGCAAAATGTTTCCAGTCATCAACAGTTCAATGTTAATGTTGACGGCCCAGGCGAGGCGTAAAGCTCTCTGTCGTGCAGTCATCAAGGGTACACGAGTGGGCCTTCGGCTCCGAAAGCCCATATCGATGATGTTTCGCTGAATGGTCCGCACGCTGACACTTGTTGATGGCCCAGCACTGATATCTGCAGCAATTTGCGGAAGGGCTGCACTTCTGTCACGTTGAACGATTCTCTTCAGTCGTCGTTTGTTTCATTCTTGCAGGATCTTTTTCAGGCCGCAGCGATGTCGGAGATGTTTTACTGAGTTCCTGATATTCACGGAACACTCGTGAAATGGTTTTACGGGAAATTCCCCACTTCATCGCTACCTCGGGGATGATGTGCCCCATCGCCTGTACGCCGAGTATAACACCACATCATTCAAACTCACTTAAATCTTGATCACCTGCCATTATAGCAGCAATAACAGATCTAGCAACTGCGCCAGACACTTATTGTCTTATATAGGCTTTGTCGACCGCAGTGCCGTATTGGGCCTGTTTACATATCTCTGTATTTCAATACGCATGCCTATACCAGTTTCTTTGGCGCATGAGTGTATTTGTGTCACTTGATAGTACTTACTGAAGTTATTATTTTCTTAAAAATTTTTGTCTTTCTCCCATGAAATAGGTCGTTGAAGGGTGGTTTATTTTAACTCATCAGTCGGAAACAAAGTTTCCTTTTTATTATTGTGGCTTTATTTTGTGTCTCTCTTATTTCAAAACGAGTGCTATCAGAAAATGTAAGTTCCCGACGAAGGACAGCAATAGGAATAAAAATGACGAACAGTAAAACTAGGTGCCACTATCACATCTGTCCATACAATTAAACAATCAAATTAAATTTGAAACCTCTGCAGGTGTTGACATCACGTGTCCCACCAAAATCCCTGGTTGAAATGGTCAAATGGTTCAAATGGCTCTGAGCACTATGGTACTTAATTTCTGAGGTCATCAGTCCCTTTTGGACATCACACACACCCATGCCCGAGGCAGGATTCGAACCTGCGACCGTAGCGGTCACGCGGTTCCAGACTGTAGCGCTCGGCCACCCTGGCCGGCTGAAATGGTCATTCGACACAATTAATTACCAGCAATAGCTTTGCTGTACATCAAATCGTCACTGCAGGAACAAGATAAACTTCCGTCTCCAAATATACCGAGGGGAAAAAAATCGCAACACAAAAAATAATCAACGTAGAGTAACGAAATTTCGGGAATACTTTTTTCTAGGTAACACATTTAAATGCTTAAATTCGCAAGATGACAGGTTAATGTAAGCCCGAGATAAGCCATTGCAAATATGAAATGCTGGTACATTAATAAGCAGTGTAACCGCCAGAATGTTGGTTGCAAATATGGAAACGTGCATGCATTGACTTTTGCAGGTATCGGATGTTAGTTTATGGGATGGAGTTCCATGACTGTTGCACTTGGTAGGTCCGTACAGAGACGGTTGCTGCTGTCTGTGGATGATGCTATAATTATTGTCCGATTATGCTCCGTATGTGCTCAATTGGAGACTGATGTGGTGATACAGCAGGCCAAGGCAAGATGTCGACGCTATGTAGAGGATGTTGGTTTACAACAACGTTACGTAGGCGAGCGTTATCCTGTTGGAAAACACTCCCTGGAATGCTGTTAATGAATGTCAGCACAACAAATCAAATCACCAGAGTGACGTTCAGTCAGGGTTCGTGCTCCTGCTATCGTACGAAATTGAACCCTGCACCATAATTCCAGATGTAGGTCCAGTTTCCAAGTACACAGGCCCTCAGCATGTCTCGCGGTCATCACCGGCACCGATGCGGAACCACCGTTCATCAGAAAATACAAAAGTCCTCCACCCTGCCCTCCAATGAGCTCTCGCTTGACACCACCGAAGTCGCAGATGGCGGTGGTTGGGGTTAGTGGAATGCACGCTACAGGGCGTCTGGCTCGGGACTGTCCCTGAAGTAACTGTGGCGCCAGCTGCTGCTCAAATTGCTGCAGCAGATGCAGCACCATGCCGCAGAGCCATACCCCGAACATGAGGTCTTCCCTCTCGGCAGTGCCACGTGACTGTCCAGAGCCCGGTGACTTTGCGAGCGTACATTCTCATGACCACCCTTACCAGAAATCGTGTACAGTGGTGAGCCGTGGCGAGCTGGCGCCAGTGTTATTTTGTTCATGTATCGTTGAGATCGATTGTGGTTGAGCTAAGATATCTTTGTTTCCGCGTGTCTTGTCTTCCGGGTTGGCGGGCGAAGCGAGTGGGTTGTTAGCCTTCGACGGGTAACCCTCGAGATCTCGTGACATTCACGGGGAGACGAGTGTCAACGGCTGCCGATCGAGCGTGATGACCGTTGCACGTTGTGGGCAGCTTGGAGATAAAGTGCTGTGACTTCGCTGGGAACAAAATTTGGAGGAAAGCGGTGAAGCTGTGGAACGCCACTCCCTCGTATTTTGTACCTGATATGGAGTAAGTCGTCGTAATTGTTTGTTCACCGACGCACTATGAAATTTTAAACTTTATTAGTGTGGTGAGACTTTCATAGTCGAACCTTAAGACGGTGTGGAAGCGTTCAGTTGGCCTAGTTAAATGGTGGCCGTTATTTGGAAATTTTCTCAGACATTTTACTAGTGCTTTGTCTTTCTTGCAATCAAATAATTTTACGTTGCCGTTTTTAAAGCCTGCCGTCTATTAATACATTTGTCCATGTGTAAGTGAGTCAAAGGTTCTGCCGCATGTTTCTATGTTTCAGACCTATTGCAATGTGAAATTACAATGAAATCAGTGCGCTTATCTGCATACAGGCGTTGATATACGTCAACAGGGACAGTCGAAAATGTGTGCCCCGACCGGGACTCGAACCCGGGATCTCCTGCTTACATGGCAGACGCCCTATCCATCTGAGCGACCGAGGACACAGAGAATAGTGTGACTGCAGGGACGTATCTCCGGCATGGCTCCCGTGAGACCCACATTTCCAACGTTATTGTCCCGCAATATATTCATAGTCCCCCTGCCTATTATACACGACCGAAAGAACAGATACCATCTTCATATATTGTTACAATGTCTTTGTGATTCGGACAGAAGCTTATGATTGTGCCAGCGCCTTGGCGGGGTGTGAAATGTCATACGAGGTCTAGGCCTGGCAGTGTTTAAGAACCTGGCCACTGCCGGTGTTGTTCACATATCGCCTTCCAAAGTTTAGTATTTATCTTCCTTCCGTCAAGGCGGGTTAAGCTGGTAGATATACAGGGTATTTCAAAAATGACCGGTATATTTGAAACGGCAATAAAAGCTAAACGAGCAGCGATAGAAATACACCGTTTGTTGCAATATGCTTCGGACAACAGTACATTTTCAGGCAGACAAACTTTCGAAATTACAGTAGTTACAATTTTCAACAACAGATGGCGCTGCGGTCTGGGAAACTCTATAGTACGATATTTTCCACATATCCACCATGCGTAGCAATAATATGGCGTAGTCTCTGAATGAAATTACCCGAAACCTTTGACAACGTGTCTGGCGGAATGGCTTCACATGCAGATGAGATGTATTGCTTCAGCTGTTCAATTGTTTCTGGATTCTGGCGGTACACCTGGTCTTTCAAGTGTCCCCACAGAAAGAAGTCACAGGGGTTCATGTCTGGCGAATAGGGAGGCCAATCCACGCCGCCTCCTGTATGTTTCGGTTAGCCCAAAGCAATCACACGATCATCGAAATATTCATTCAGGAAATTAAAGACGTCGGCCGTGCGATGTGGCCGGGCACCATCTTGCATAAACCACGAGGTGTTCGCAGTGTCGTCTAAGGCAGTTTGTACCGCCACAAATTCACGAAGAATGTCCAGATAGCGTGATGCAGTAATCGTTTCGGATCTGAAAAATGGGCCAATGATTCCTTTGGAAGAAATGGCGGCCCAGACCAGTACTTTTTGAGGATGCAGGGACGATGGGACTGCAACATGGGGCTTTTCGGTTCCCCATATGCGCCAGTTCTGTTTATTGACGAAGCCGTCTAGGTAAAAATAAGCTTCGTCAGTAAACCAAATGCTGCCCACATGCGTATCGCCGTCATCAATCCTGTGCACTATATCGTTAGCGAATGGCTCTCGTGCGGCAATGGTAGCGGCGCTGAGGGGTTGCCGCGTTTGAATTTTGTATGGATAGAGGTGTAAACTCTGGTGCACGAGACGATACGTGGACGTTGGCGTCATTTGGGCCGCAGCTGCAACACGGCGAATGGAAACCCGAGGCCGCTGTTGGATCACCTGCTGCACTAGCTGCGCGTTGCCCTCTGTGGTTACCGTACGCGGTCGCCCTACCTTTCCAGCACGTTCATCCGTCACGTTCCCAGTCCGTTGAAATTTTTCAAACAGATCCTTTATTGTATCGCTTTTCGGTCCTTTGGTTACATTAAACCTCCGTTGAAAACTTCGTCTTGTTGCAACAACACTGTGTTCTAGGCGGTGGAATTCCAACACCAGAAAAATCCTCTGTTCTAAGGAATAAACCATGTTGTCTACAGCACACTTGCACGTTGTGAACAGCACACGCTTACAGCAGAAAGACGACGTACAGAATGGCGCACCCACAGACTGCGTTGTCTTCTATATCTTTCACATCACTTGCAGCGCCATCTGTTGTTGAAAATTGTAACTACTGTAATTTCGAAAGTTTGTCCGCCTGAAAATGTACGGTTGTCCCAAGCATATTGCAACAAACGATGTATTTCTATCGCTGCTCGTTTAGTTTTTATTGCCGTTTCAAATATACCGGTCATTTTTGAAACACCCTGTATATATATTGTATGTAACCACTTTGTATATGAATTTGTTTTCTTAAATATTAGGGACTGGCAACTGGCTAAACCATAAACCGCATAGCATCTGTTGAGTTCCTTGTGCAGCTTTTTCTAGTAATTTCTTTACTAACACGTCTGAGCACGTGACATTTATTTTTTAAAGATCAGTGTGTCTGTTGTAGTTTTTTTTATTTAAATGGTTCTATCATGTTATGTAATGGGATCTTAGCTTGGCACTAGTGTTCAAGTGTTATTAAGTCACCCTTTACCTGCAATTGTTTTCATTATATCTATTTTGAGGGAAGTTAGAGTACTGAGTACGTTGGGTTTCTAACTGTATCTACAAAGTTTTATCTGCTGGCTCGTCCACAATTTGTATTGTCAATTTTTTTTAAAAGGTGTAATGTCAATAAACTGTCTTAATTATAAATTGTGACTACCAACAATGATTCCATCCCGCTTCCTCTTTTACTGTGTTTAAGATATGGTGTGTAAATGTGGTAGGTTAAGGAACCACGTATCAAGTGGGTACATTCCTGCCAAGTCTTTCTGAAATATCGCAGAAGGAAGATCCAGCTTCTCGCAGCTCTATTATACGTCTTCGAACAAACTCAGAGAGGTGTTGATGGCGGCGTCTTTGTAGCCTAAAGGGCATCCATGACTAATATCAATTCACCACATCCAATCTCAAGGGTAACTAGCGCTCACTACCGTTATAGCGTGTATTTAAAGCAAACCTAATTTGCATATTCATAGTGACGTTACTGGCGCCACTTTTATTCGACTGGCACGAAATTTGAATAGACAACATCTTTCAGATGTAGAAACACGCCTATCAACTTTCGTTTACATTGCACAACTCCTTCTTGGTGTTGCGATCTTCTTCCGTCAGTGTACTAGCGTCTGTTACCATAAATAAAACCCTCTTGCGTCATTACTTCGCTCAAGGCACAAATCTACTAATACACAGTTAATAATCAGACACAACTCTATCCTCTAAGAGTGTGCCGCACAAGAAAATAGCAACACTTTCCGCTAAGTGTACGTACATAACCACTACTTTACACGAAGGAACTTTACGGATGCAATTCTGCTATCATCAATCAAAACTCACAGCCAGGATACCAAGTTTCCTTCCTCACAGCCCATTAATATAATCCACTACCAATAAATAATTACAAGGCCGGCAGACTTGTTAGAGTTATCGCAACCAAAGAACTCCGGGCATAACATGAACTGTTAGGCGAACCCTGCCTTCTCGGTTGCGAAACCAGTAAACCATATCCTCCCAAAATTTATCTTGGCAGGATACTCGAAGCCACATGTATAGTCATTAGTCTCTTACACTACGACGCGATAGTTCGCTCGCAGCAACTAGTGTACCCAACCCCATCCCTTCACTACTCGAACGGACTTCTTGTTTGGTTGAAACGGTGCTGCCTATATAGACCAAATAAAAAGTATGGCAAACATTAATTCCGACAAACGTGTAGCACCACTATCCCTTTTAACAATTTAAAGATTTGTCGAAGGCAGACGGTTGCACTCTCAACGGACCCCTTCGACGGGAAGCTGGACTGCGGAGGTGATAGGCTGTAGCGCACCGCACTTCATGCTGATATTTATGAAGTGCATGGCAGAGGTTACTTAGCGGTGTACCACATATCATGGTTTTTTCCCGTTCATTTCGCATACGGAGTGCGGGGATCATACCAGGGCAAAAGATAGTTAATCCACTAATCGTTAATTAACGAAGTTAAATTTTCGAGTAACGAATTAAAAAACTTTAACGGACTCTCCAGCTTTCGATAACTTTCTTTGAGTTCGTTAATCGTTAGGTACCTACCAGTTATTAAAAAAAAAAAAAAATGACGCCGCGCCGCCCGCAGAAATCGTGTTCTAACAAATTCGGGTCATGTAGGTGTATGGATACGCTGGGGGAGGGGGGCGAGAATAACTGGTTGCTGCCTGTTTATCGTTGCTTCTTTGCAGATTTCGCGTTTAGTATCACATTTTGTTAGTGAACTGACTGTGGAAATTAATCATGCAGTCGTATTCTAGATCTACAATTGATGAAAAACCGTGGTCGCACTTAAGTGATTACGTTAATTTTGTTTCCTGATCGGGAGAACAAATATTTTTCGATTACAGCTGTGCTTGCCTAAAACAAATCAACAATTAGCGCTCATACTTCGAGCCTTAACAATTTGTAACCACACATAAGAAGAGCACATGAATCGCGTTAAGTACAGTTTGAAGAAACAGTTTAGGGAGGCTCCAGACGAGGAAAGCTATAAAGAAAATTCAATCTTGGACATTTATATGTCAATAGCGGAGCCAGTAGCAGTAGCCCAGTTAAAAGAATACGACAGAGAAACTTTGGAGAGTCTTTTGGCATTGCACCAACTAGCAGCGGTGTGTCTCAAGCTAGTGTGGACCAATGCATAGCAAAAAAAGTTAATAGTTAACAATTAACTTCCGACATATCTCCTGTCAAGTAACGCTTTAACATTTAACGAAGTTTACTTTTTAAGTAACAGATTAACGATTAGCAAAGTTAACTTTTTGACTAACGTTGGCCAGCTACGCCCGGGAGGATGACTACTTAAAGGCCTTCCTGCACGCTGTAATGTTGCACGCAGCCAAGCCATTTACAACAGGAAACGGTTTGGCTGTATGCTATTGTTTGTACTGAACGGAATATTATGGCTGCAGCTCTCAAGCCCTGTTATGTGACCAACGACGCAATGCCCACGAAATTACATGGCTGTAACCCAAAACAATGGAGTTAAAGGCTTAAACATTTTACTTGGAAATAACTACACAGCTGAAACATGATAATAAAATGGAATTGAAAAACGGCCGATGCAGGAACCCTATTTCTTTTAAGAAGTTTATCACGGCTGTGGACCCTGTTGCAGCTACGTTACTTGAAGCAATATTATTATTATTCCGTTTGTGAGTTTGGACAAAGCAATTGTTAAACAAACTCAAGTACATCTTGACTCAGATATTGCAAATTATCACTGTTTCAAGATTGTTGTAAAAAAAATGATCAGGAACAAGGAAATTTGTTTCAGTATAATTATTCATCAAAAACACTCAGTACATAAAATTATGAAGCTACGAGAATTAAAATTTGTGCTGCATTTAATATACACTCCTGGAAATGGAAAAAAGAACACATTGACACCGGTGTGTCAGACCCACCATACTTGCTCCGGACACTGCGAGAGGGCTGTACAAGCAATGATCACACGCACGGCACAGCGGACACACCAGGAACCGCGGTGTTGGCCGTCGAATGGCGCTAGCTGCGCAGCATTTGTGCACCGCCGCCGTCAGTGTCAGTCAGTTTGCCGTGGCATACGGAGCTCCATCGCAGTCTTTAACACTGGTAGCATGCCGCGACAGCGTGGACGTGAACCGTATGTGCAGTTGACGGACTTTGAGCGAGGGCGTCTTCCGATCACGCCCCAACATCGTGCAGCCCGCCTCCAGTGGTGTCGCGACAGGCGTGAATGGAGGGACGAATGGAGACGTGTCGTCTTCAGCGATGAGAGTCGCTTCTGCCTTGGTGCCAATGATGGTCGTATGCGTGTTTGGCGCCGTGCAGGTGAGCGCCACAATCAGGACTGCATACGACCGAGGCACACAGGGCCAACACCCGGCATCATGGTGTGGGGAGCGATCTCCTACACTGGCCGTACACCACTGGTGATCGTCGAGGGGACACTGAATAGTGCACGGTACATCCAAACCGTCATCGAACCCATCGTTCTACCATTCCTAGACCGGCAAGGGAACTTGCTGTTCCAACAGGACAATGCACGTCCGCATGTATCCCGTGCCACCCAACGTGCTCTAGAAGGTGTAAGTCAACTACCCTGGCCAGCAAGATCTCCGGATCTGTCCCCCATTGAGCATGTTTGGGACTGGATGAAGCGTCGTCTCACGCGGTCTGCACGTCCAGCACGAACGCTGGTCCAACTGAGGCGCCAGGTGGAAATGGCATGGCAAGCCGTTCCACAGGACTACATCCAGCATCTCTACAATCGTCTCCATGGGAGAATAGCAGCCTGCATTGCTGCGAAAGGTGGATATACACTGTACTAGTGCCGACATTGTGCATGCTCTGTTGCCTGTGTCTAGGTGCCTGTGGTTCTGTCAGTGTGATCATGTGATGTATCTGACCCCAGGAATGTGTCAATAAAGTTTCCCCTTTCTGGGACAATGAATTCACGGTGTTCTTATTTCAATTTCCAGGCGTGTAAGTCCGATAACATGGCGAATGTCGATATTATAAATATGAATTTGCGAGCTAACAGTCCAAAGATGTTTGGCCTCACATGCGATTCCTTTTCGTCGAAATGTCTTGGCTCAGACTCATCTAGGGGCTGAACCGCGTGTCGCATTGAGAGGTGACATGAGCCCCCTCTCATATTTCTATCTTACTCTGAGTAAATCGATTTTTCCTCTCTAATTGCATGCAGTGAAAAGTTGCTATTCCTTCACACGCAGACTTCCCACACAGCATCTCTCGTCACCCGGGTGGTCCGGTGACAGGCGGGCTCTGATGAGCTTGAGAGGGTTAAGCCGACGGGTGTGAGGGAGTCTCGAGTGGATGCTTTCCAGACGCCAACATTGTCATAAGAACGGCGGCGACACATTCACAGGGCTCCTGACGGAGCGGCTGGGCTAGAGATTCCGTTACTTCGCAGAAACTTAGTGAAAACACTTTCTGGCGGGCTACCAGCGAGGCGTGGGAATGACTAGTGTTCCCAGGCAGTCTTGACGGGCAAAGTCCCGCGTTTTCTGCAAAATCGTAACTGTGATTGGTTTGGTCAGGGCATAGCTCCGTGACGTAGCAAAATCGGCGCAGAAATTGGCGCCAAGGATCTCCATTGGTGGAAAGGTAGTGCTTTGGCAATAGAGTGGAATTTTCCGCCGGTTTTCGAGTTGCTGATTGGAACATTTAACCACGGCCACTGTTGTGCGGGCGGGAATGTTCTGTGTTCGGTTTGTACGGGTGCTCTTGTGAGGGTCGTCTCTCGCCTTTCGGTCAGAGTAGGTTACAAGACTGAGCTCTCACTGATCTAGACAGCCTGCCTTCCGTTGGCTGTCTAATATACTTTTATTTGATTGTAAATGTTTGACGAAGTTGCTGAAGTTTCGACTTCGACGTAACTTTCCGAGTACAGTTCGCAATTGAGCGTTCTACGTACAAGTGGCCTATGTTGTCTGTCTTGAGCATTTTTGGCTAAAGCTGACTGTATCGGAGTTACTGTGCGACTTCGCTTGTTAAAATCAATAACTGTACCATCAGTGATTGTGTGGCGGGCCTTCTTCGTCTCCCTCAGAGGTGCATTTGTATTGATAGGAAGGCTTTAGTCTGGAACAACCGCACCAGGATAATTTGTTTCGGGCTATACTTGCGACATTATCATCGCCACGATGGGACGTCGGAGCAACCAGCCATCGCTTCCAGTACGCCAGATCGTGTCCTTGCAGTTAAGAAGACAGCTTGGTAATGTATGTCCGCAGCATCGGCAGATTAGGGAATTTTGTTAGGTGATAATCAGGGCTCAGCAGAGTGCGCCTGTTCGTCTTTTCTAACTTTGTTCTGTCTTGGGTGTTCATTGTCTGGGATCTCACTACTGTAGCAGCAATTAATGTTGGGTTTGCTGGGTGTTTCTCTTAAGATTTGAGTTGCAAGGAATTGGCTCCACATACCACTTCGTCATAAATGTCACAGTCTAGTTTATGGACAACTTCACCTTCACAGCATTTATTTGAGTATCCAATTTGATCCAATTTGATGTATTGTAAATGTTTCATGTGATTTGTTGATGATTTTGAGTTTAGTCATAAATCACATTGTTATTTTGGACACAACTTTCATTCTGTTAATCGGTGGAGCAACCCTTTCATTTCTCACTACGTTAATGAAACTTTCCTTTATTTAATTAATGTCTATCAAATTAAATTATTGCAGGTGCCAAACTCTTTTCTACTCCACTTGCAGGGTCGATTACAGTCAGTTCGCGTTTCTTCTTAATCCATGTGCAATAGTCGGAGTTAGAATAGGTGGGGCTCAGAGCATCATTTACATGTGAAGATTCTAGAAGAATTTAATGTTAAATACACTGCTAGCCCCAGCACCTCGTATAAAATGGCGACCCTGCCAGGATCTTTCCTGTGAATCGCTGATAAGCAAGCAGTATTACCAGTAGGAATACTCAAATTTTGTTCTATTTAATTTTTTATTGATTAATACCCAAGTTTTTTTTTTCTGGTAGTTCCGCATTTGGTTTTTAAGTAACAGCGCATGATTACAGTTTTTGTTTTCAGTGTATATTTTCTTGTTCGTTGTTTTTTATGTTTCTTTGATGTGGTGTCCATACCACATAACACTTTGTCGGATTTGTGTGTGGTTTCTCTAGCACAACAAATCGTGCATGTAATTACAGCGTTGGAGTGGCGTCGTTGAAATTTTATGGCTATGTGTAAAAATATAGGGAGTAGATTATTTTTATTGTGCACTTTAGATAAATTTGTTTTTCATGAATGATCACCAGAAGTAAGGCACAACTATTATCGAGTGAAGCTAAAACAAAATAAGATAGCATAATGGATAAGTGGCAGGTTACTGACGGGGATAGGTTCGGAGATGAGATGGGCACATTTTTAGCAGGTTCATTGATGAGGACGGTGATTTGGACGCGATCTTAGACTAACGTCGCGGCCGTGATTATGATAGTAAGGTAGAGGATGAAACAGAGACAGGCACACAGGTCGAGACGGTAGCAAAAGTTTATAGTCAAACGAACGAGAGCAGACAGAGGCCAGCTCGGTCACGTCAGAGCTCTAGCGCCCAGGTGTCCAGAGTTACATCGCCCATGTGTGATGAGGATCAAAAGGATGACATTAACTCAATACTGAGCTTCCTACGATCAATGAAAGAAGAAGCTGACGAACAGCATAACAAGGAGAAGGAAGAAGCTGACGAACAGCGTAAGAAGGACTCTCGGACAATGACTTCGCATATAGGGGAAATTGGTGGGGAATTACTAACAATAAAGAAAGAAAGTGGAGAAGCAAAACAAATGTCAATGGTAGCACAAAAAGTAGCAGGCCTGGCCAAAACGGCAGCAACAGGGGCAATGAAAATCGCAAAAGTAACTTCTCAACTCGCAGGGCGCTTGCGACGTGCGACACAAGCCCACTCAAAATCCCTAGCGTTCTGAAAAACTCAAGGTAATATTGCGGTTACGAACATCACGAAACTAATGAAAGAAGTAGAGAGTCGGATAGAAAAACTAGAGCAAAAGGGGCACACGAGAACCGCGCGTTCGGTTACCAACGATGGAGTACACAGAATTGTTTCTCCGAGGAAAAGCCCGCCGTGCTCTAGCCCAGTGACAGAGTGCGGAACTAACAATGCACACGCAGAAACAGCGAAGTAATAGCTCCAATAATTGTAGCCCACTTAGGAGAGTGAATGCGGAGTGCCACTTCCACTGTGATACAGAGGTAGCACATCACAGTTATCAGCAAGATAGATCAGGACACTCAGCAGACGTGCAAGTATCGGAAACGAGTGACAACACCAGTGCGAGGATCGGACAGGATTTTGATCAGAATCACTTCCTGTCCATACTAAAATTCCAGAAGTTCAAAGATAATGGAGGGTCGATGCATCCGAAGAGCTGCGTGATGCAGTTTACAAATTCACTACCGTCGTCATGGCCAACGCAGGCAAAATTAGAATTCATGTTTGGACACATCGAAGGCCAAGCCACGGAAAAGATGCGGGGTGTGGCAGCGACGTGTCAGACTTACCAGGAATTTGTTGATGCGTTCCTGCGGATCTACTGGTCAAAGGAAACGCAAGACAGGATTAAAGAGGAAATAATATTTTGTCCTGAACTGGAAGTGTCCGGGCAAAGGAGCGCAACCAAATTTTTTGATGATTTACTCAAGAAGAATCAATTTTTAGATAGCCCATATAGCAAGGGAGAAATCATCAAATTTTGTTTTTCCAAATTGCCAGTTAGGTACCAACAGACACTTGTCGGGAAGTGTGGATCTGACAGAAGCATTCAAGAGTCTATTGCGGGAACTCGAAGTTGTCTTTGACAAACAAGACGCAAAGGACAGGAAGAAGGGGTAGAGTAACAAATACCAACGACCAGCAAGGGAGGACGACAACAGATGGCATAATCGCACTGGTCATTTAGGAAACCAGGGTTACGGAAATCAAGATTACGCTAACCAAGGTTTTGGAAACCCGAACGTCAGGGAACAGGGTCATGCTACACAAGCAAGCAGGGACAGGAGGAATAACGAACGGCAAAGCGACCGTAATTGGAGAGAGCGAAATCAAGGACAACAGGAGAACCAGGAGATTCAAATTAGACCTGCAAATCCTAATGCACGTCAGAGGAGGGGGAGTCTAACAAGGGATTGGCGCTAGTCCATAGGACTCCTCCACATCTCTCACACAAAGAAGTTCGTGGAATAATAGTAGTTTAAGTGGTAAATGGAAATGGAAATGTCGTGTGGCTAGGGCCTCCCGTCGGGTAGACCGTTCGCCTGGTGCAGGTCTTTCGATTTGACGCCACTTCGGCGACCTGCGCGTCGATGGGGATGAAATGATGATGATTAGGACAACACAACACCCAGTCCCTGAGCGGAGAAAATTTACGACCCAGCCGGGAATCGAACCCGGGCCCTTAGGATTGACAGTCTGTCACGCTGAACACTCAGCTACCGGGGCGGACTGTTTAAGTGGTGTACATAGTAGAATAGGCAAATATATTAACCTTTCTTTGGGGAACAATAATCGTTGTATTAATAGATTAAGATTGCTAAAGTATTAACACGTTGCGTTGTCTCGCATAAGAATTTACTGCTGCCATCCTTTTTTGTTTATGTTCGCGACTTCCAATGTCGATGGAGTAGGAGACACTACCTTTCGATGAGCAATGTTTTTGTCCTTTCCTGTTTGATGTCCATGTTGAGGGATAATGATGAGTGAGGAGATATCGCACAAACGGGCGCATACGAGAACATGCTCTTAGAAGCGTTCTGAGAAGTCGTGATACGCTCCATAGCGGCCACAACCAGTTCGTGAGACGTTCATACCAATGCTTGCAGGCACTCGTCAGTGCACTGCAAGATTGTGGTATATTGCGTGATTTCGAGGATGAACATGGGCAGTATAGTTTTTACAGTGCTGCGCCAACATCGTTGTCTTGCAAGTCGGGGTGAACCTGTGAGCGTTTGACTCCAATGGTGCCCTAGACGGTAGAAATGCGGGCTTAAAGCCTACCATGCCAATGTGCTGGTTGGGGATTTAGCGTGATGCTCGTGACTGTCACAGATGAACAACCAAGGAATTATACTTGGAGATTCGTAACATACTGTGTAGCTGGAGTGTGGTGGGGGACGGAATCCTCTACAGGAACCAGTCCTGGCTTGGTCATATTACATTGCCTCTGGAAAGGTGCCCTTTGATCGCTAAAAACAGCATCACATAGAAAAAGAAGTTGCAACTGTAAATTTATTGTCTTGTATAGCCATGGCTAACCCAGTCCCTGGAGTTTCAGTGAGGCGTAGCTAGAACTCGGAGGCCGTGTCACACGGCGTGCACATCACTGTCGTCGTCAAGACATCTCAGCGTAACAGGAATTATGTAAGAGTATTTTATAAGGTAAAAATAAATAAATAAATAAAATATAAAAAAGGAGAGTACCATATACTAGGATAAGTTAAACTTTAGGATTCAACAATAACTAGATCCTTAATATTGTGGGGGTTTTCTACCACAAGTGTTAGGCGCGCGCCTGTTGGGATGCTATTTTTCAGGTCACCAAACCAGAGACCCGAGGTGGAGGGACGACGGGCGAGCGAACGTAGAATAGTTGCATGTTCTTTATAACTCAGTAAAACTTCTACCTGCATAATAACATAATTTATTCAAAAGACTTAGAATGTAGATCGTTGGCAAATGGTAGTTAACTCTTGAGCATGTCTACTGTCGCTCTATATAAGTAATAGTAAAATTACTGCGGGCCCGCACATTTAGTTGTTCATCCAATATAGCGTCACACACCATGTACAGTAGTGAGATCGGTCTCTACACAAATATCAAGAGAGATTATTTCCATGTCTAGATTAGATACACCAAGATTTTGTTATAATGATAGCCATAGATTGATAACTATAAAATTAAAATAAGAGTGTCTGAAATGACAGACCATCAATGTATCGTTATGTAAATTTATTATAACATAGACGGTCATGGAAAAAAGTTAGGCATAAGATTTTTGTCAGAACTGTGCAGATGACGGGAATCGTGGCAATGCAGAGGCCAGCCGGAGCAAAAACAAGAGGTCATCAGCTTTCTGCAGGAAGGGGAGCGTCAGCGCGCCGCCTGACGAGAAGGGCGCGGGAACGTCCGGTTCTACAAGCTGACAGTCACCGGGCCATACACCCGAGGGATTAGGCGGCAGACAGCCCTCGCCGGGCCACAAGCGAAAGTGTGGCTGGCCGTTGACACTGACACGCGACCAGCACGCAACAGCCAGCTAGCTCTCCGGACGCAGCAGCCGTTTGGAGGGATTCCCTGCAGCAGACCATGTTGTCGTGAGTACACGAAGAAGACCACGTACGGTGTCAGAACCTTCGTGTGCCTCAGGACAGAAAGGGACGCTTTATAGATCACCTGTTTGAGTTTTTACAACTCACTAGCATTGGTCGATCTGCATACACAAAGCAGTATCATGCCACAGACTCTAACAAATGAATTGTCTCATTTCTAACTTCTCCTCTCACTTAGAGAGCAGTTGTAGCTATCGTCGCTCCTAGTTCGATCCTGTCTGGATGACCTCACACGCTTGTCGAGTCACTCCACATGCCATCATCCCTCATCAAACTGCAATATTGGGAGAGAAGAGATCTGGACTAGTGATGCACCCAACTAGTAGACCTCAGAGACAATTAATCGACGTGAGGAGAGCCTATCACTATGTCTTCCTCCCATAATGCCGTGATCATATGCGTGGGTCTTCCTGCAATCTCAACAGCGTACTGCAGATGCTCCAGCACACTCTATTGCTGTTGTAACAACGTAGCAACAACACCCGAAGTTTAGCACTATGTGATGTGTGGCCCCACCCCAAAAGCCCCCTCTGATGCTCAAGACATGGAACCACGGGCATCAATGCATATGACTCAACAGACCAACCCCCTGAGAGAAACAACGAATTTGTGAAGTGCTTCGAATTTTTCTAACAATGTGATTTAGTGCCTCATTCTCAGCACAGTCGTGAATGTTGTGCAATGTGCAAGCACAACTTGACACCCCATGAACCTTGTTTTTCTCTTAAATTTCTTTCTCTACTATTGTTTTTGTAATGTATGCTATACCTTGTATGTGTTTGTGTTTTTCATTGTGATTCTTATGTAAGTAATAGAGTAGGCGCACAAATTACTGTATTGTTCTCAACACCATGTTTTTTTGTATTCTGTATTTATTGTAGTGTGTATGCAAACTGTGTGCCTGAAGTCCCCATAAACTGAAGCAGATACCACCACTGTCATTGTGAATGGACCATCAGTTCAGGGAACATTTTGTAAAGATTATTCTTGCTGCAGGGAGACAGAATGAATCGGGGGTTGTAATTAGATTTTAAAAGCTCACAAAGAGATTGTTAACTTAAATAGTATTATGTGTGATTGAGTTCAGGTTAGTTTGATGATTGAAATTGTTGTAACATCTTGGGTATTTAATTGCGGAGCACTCCAACTCTGATTGTAAAGAATAAACTGTTCCACATTTGGCTCACATGCCCGGGCCATATTTAGAGCGTGAATGTCTGTGTGAATCGGTGTTTGGAAGGGGCTCCCTGGGTATGGATGTGTGATGTGAGTGTTAGATTTCCATATGAAGAAGGTGAAGTTGGCTACATCATAAATAATCCTCCCTCTATGAGCTGGATTTCCCTGTTGCAGTGATTTTTTTAATAGAGTGCGGCATGTGGCGTCAGTTTGCAAGATTGTTCTTGGGCGATGGACTCACTACCTTGCTCCTAAGTGAGCCAACCGCTAACCAATTACAAACTAAAATGGCGTAGGGGCTATGAGAGGTGGCATGAGCCCACTCTCATATTTCTATCTTACTCTGAGTAATTCGATTTTCCTCTCTAATTGCATGTGGTGAAAACTTGCTATTCCTTCACACGCGGACTTCCCACGCAGCGTCTCTCGTCACCCGGGTGGTCCGGTGACATGCGGGCTCTGATGAGCTTGAAAGGGTTAAGCCGACGGGTGTGAGGGAGTCTCGAGTGGATGCTTTCCAGACGCCGACATTGACATAAGATCGGCGGCGACACATCCACAGGGCTCCTGACGGAGCGGCTGGGCTAGAGATTCCGTTACTTCGCAGAAACATAGTGAAAACACTTTCTGGCGGGCTACCAGCGAGGCGTGGGAATGACTAGTGTTCCCAGGCAGTTTTGACGGGCAAATTCCCGCGTTTTCTGCAAAATCGTAACAATGATTGGCTTGCTCAGGGCACAGCTCCGTGACGTAGCAAAATCGGCGCAGAAATTAGCGCCAAGGATCTCCATTGGTGGAAAGGTAGTGCTTCGGCAATAGAGTGGAATTTTCCGCCGTTTTTCGAGTTGCTGATTGGAATGTTTAAGCACGGCCACTGTCGTGGGGGCGGGAATGTTTTGTGTGCGGTTTGTACAGGTGCTCTTGTGAGGGTCGTCTCTCGCCTTTCGGTCAGAGTAGGTTACAAGACTGAGCTCTCGCTGATCTGGACAGCCTGCCTTCCGTTGGCTGTCTAATATACTTTTATTTGATTGTAAATGTTTGACGAAGTTGCTGAAGTTTCGACTTCGACGTAACTTTCCGAGTACAGTTCGCAATTGAGCGTTCTACGTACAAGTGGCCTATGTTGTCTGTCTTGAGCATTTTTGGCTAAAGCTGACTGTATCGGAGTTACTGTGCGACTTCGCTTGTTAAAATCAATAACTGTACCATCAGTGATTGTGTGGCGGGCCTTCTTCGTCTCCCTCAGAGGTGCATTTGTATTGATAGGAAGGCTTTAGTCTGGAACAACCGCACCAGGATAATTTGCTATACTCGCGACATTATCATCACCACGACGGGACGTCGAAGCAACCAGCCATCGCTTCCGGTACGCCAGATCGTGTCCTTGCAGTTAAGAAGACAGCTTAGTAATGTATGTCCGCAGCATCGGCAGATTAGGGAATTTTGTTAGGTGATAATGAGAGCTCAGCAGAGTGCGCCTGTTCGTCTTTTCTAACTTTGTCCTGTCTTGGGTGTTCATTGTCTGAGATCTCACTACTGTAGCAGCAGTTAATGTTGGGTTGGCTGGGTGTTTCTCTTAAGATTTGAGTTGCAAGGAATTGGCTCCACATACCACTTCGTCATAAATGTCACAGTCTAGTTTATGGACAACTTCACCTTCACAGCATTTATTTGAGTATCGAATTTGATCCAGTTTGATGGATTGTAAATTTTTCATGTGTTTTGTTGATGATTTTGAGTTTAGTCATAATAAATCAAATTGTTATTTTGTAGAGCAACCCTTTCATTTCCCACTACATTAATGGAACTTTCCTTTATTTAATTAATTTATATCAAATTAAATTGTTGCAGGTGCCAAACTCTTTTCTACTCCACTTGCAGGGTCGATTACAGTCAGTTCACGTTTCTTCTTAATCCATGTGCAACAGCAAAAGTCGGAGTTAGAATAGGGGGGGGGGGGCTTAGAGCATCATTTACATATGAAGATTCTAGAAGAATTTAGTGTTAAATACACTGCTAGCTCCGGCATCTCGCAGCATCACATGCCCTAAATTAGACACTTGTGACCCTTTGGTTAAAGTGTCCAGCTGATGGCAAGTTTGCGAAATAAAAAGTTAACATAACATATAATAATAACAGCAATAATAATATCGGGAACTAAATTAACGACCCATAAATGATGTAGGCCCCACAGTTGGGATTTGGTTAGAATAATATTTATTCAGAAAGCAAACTAATGGCGAAAGTGGTCGCATTTATAGTTACACTCGAGCGCATATCCATGTCACACAGTTTGATCATTCACAATCTCATCGCGAGTTAGGCGGAAAGTTAGAGTTCACAGCAGGCGCGCGGCTGCTCACCGCTCAGAGACTAAGTTCCGCGATACCACACAACGCGAAATTTTCTAAGTCGTTTCACTTCTTAGCTGCCTAAAGACCGACTGTCCGTTTTCGTGTCTCAATCCGAACTGTATCCTTTGGTGTCTCCAGCCGAATAATTAATCGTTAAACAGTTTTCATAAATGTTTCCCTTTATGGCTGATCTTAGATCCGCCATATTTAACATTGCTACGTCTCTTTGGCCACAACAGGCTTCTACTGAGTTTCCCTGTGACGTAGGTTCTCGTCTGTCTCACTCGCACACTACAGCGCTTAGGCCTCAATAGACGATAGACGCCTGTGAGTTTCCCCTATCTCGTGGTGAATCTGCGCCCTTTGTGGTACGCGGTTCTGGACGACTGGGTTCGTTTCACAATGCCTGCAGGCTGACTCTTTCGGCCATATACTTAAATGAGAGCGAAATGCTCGAAAAAAATGGTTCAAATGGCTCTGAGCACTGTGGGACTTAACATCTGAGGTCATCAGTCCCCTAGACTTAGAACTACTTAAACCTAACTAATCTAAGGACATCACATACATCCATGCCCGAGGCAGGATTCGAACCTGCGACCGTAGCAGGAGCGCGGTTCCGGACTGAAGCGCCTAGAAGCGCAAGTGAGAGGAAGAAAACCAATGTGCACTCCGTGTGCATACCGGGGGGAGTCATTCCTGATGTGGAAAGGGTCCTTCCGGATGCCATGAAGGGTACAGGGTGCACCCATCTGCAGGTTGTCGCTCATGTCGGCACCAATGATGTGTGTCGCTATGGATCGGAGGAAATCCTCTCTGGCTTCCGGCGGCTATCTGATTTGGTGAAGACTGCCAGTCTCGCTAGCGGGATGAAAGCAGAGCTCACCATCTGCAGCATCGTCGACAGGACTGACTGCGGACCTTTGGTACAGAGCCGAGTGGAGGGTCTGAATCAGAGGCTGAGACGGTTCTGCTACCGTGTGGGCTGCAGATTCCTCGACTTGCGCCATAGGGTGGTGGGGTTTCGGGTTCCACTGGATGGGTCCACTACACACAGCAGGCGGCTACACGGGTAGCAGGGGTTGTGAGGCGTGGACTGGGCGGTTTTTTAGGTTTGATGGCCTTGGGCAAGTACAGAAAGGGCAACAGCCTCAAAGGGGGCGGGGCAAAGTCAGGACATGTGGGGACCAAGCAGCAATCGGTATTGTAATTGTAAACTGTCGAAGCTGCGTTAGTAAAGTACCGGAACTTCAAGCGCTGATAGGAAGCACCGAAGCTGAAATCATTATAGGTGCGGAAACCTGGCTGAAGCCAGAGATTAATTCTGCCGAAATTTTTACAAAGGCACAGACGATGTTTAGAAAGGATAGACTGCATGCAACCGGTGGTGGCGTGTTTGTCACTGTTAGTAGTAGTTTATCCAGTAGTGAAATAGAAGTGGATAGTTCCTGTGAATTATTATGGGTGGAGGTTACACTCAACAACCGAGCTAGGTTAATAATTGACTCCTTTTACCGACCTCCCGACGCAGCAGCATTAGTGGCAGAACAACTGAGAGAAAATTTGGAATACATTTCACATAAATTTTCTCAGCATGTTATAGCCTTAGGTAGAGATTTCAATTTACCAGATATGGACTGGGACACTCAGATGTTTAGGACGGGTGGTAGGGACAGAGCATCGAATGACATTATACTGAGTGCGCTATCCGAAAATTACCTCGAGCAATTAAACAGAGAACCGACTCGTGGGGATAACATCTTGGACCTACTGATAACAAACAGATCCGAACTTTTCGACTCTGTGAGCGCAGAACAGGGAATCAGTGATCATAAGGCCGTTGCAGCATCCCTGAATATGGAAGTAAATAGGAATATAAAAAAAGGGAGTAAGATTTATCTGTTTAGCAAGAGTAATAGAAGGCAGATTTCAGACTACCTAACAGATCAAAACGAAAATTTCTGTTCCGACACTGACAATGTTGAGTGTTTATGGAAAAAGTTCAAGGCAATCGTAAAATGCGTTTTAGGCAGATACGTGCCGAGTAAAACTGTGAGGGACGGAAAAAGCCACCGTGATCCAACAACAAAGTGTACGTTTAACAGTTACCAAATGTATTTTTATTGAATTTATTCAATGTACCTTGCTACCTCCGAAGTTAACACTTACATGGTTCAAATGGCTCTGATAACTATGGGACTTAACATCTTAGGTCATCAGTCCCCTAGACTTAAAACTACTTAAACCTAACTAACCTAAGGACATCACACACATCCATGCCCGAGGCAGGATTCGAACCTGCGACCGTAGCAGCAGCGCGGTTCCGGACTAAAGCGCCTAGAACCGCTCGACCACAGCGGCCGGAGATAATTCATGTTCGTGTGTAAATGAACACTATGAGCAACATTACTTTCAATTTGCTAGAAAAAAATATAGTTCACTTCTGTAAAAATACTTTCTTTCGATTCTGCGCGATATTCAAACTACATTGTAAATTGTTGTGACCTGTAGCGTTGCATGGGTTCTCTAGGCAAAAAGCAAGGCGCGAGAGACACAACACAACATTCATGATAAAGGGTTTTTCTTAACTCAAGGAGCTGCGGAATACACAAGCATTCCAACCCAATAAATGTTGTAGAGTAGGAGTGTCCAATCGATGGCCAGTGAGCCGCATCGGCCCAAAGCAAGTATCAATGCGGCCCATGAAGAGCATCTATATAAAAAAATCAATAAATTTTAAAAAATCCACTTACGTATAGGTACGATAAATTGAACTTTTTTCAATGTGAAACTCCCGCCGCATGATACTATTCTCTCATTGATCCACATTTTTTTTCTTTTTTGGCGTCAAGTATAGTATGTGCGGCTCAAAAACACTCCTCTTCCAGTATGGCCCAAGTGAGCTAGAGGTTGAACACTCCTATTCTAAAGTGTCCCAGTTCGTACCACAGTTCGTTAGCCCATAGACACTGACAGAGGTGGTGTAATCGTCGGCTGAAATGACAAGATGGAAGGGGTTGATGGTGACGTGCAGCGGCTCCTTATCCACTTCGATCGCGAGGCTGCCTGCGTTGGCTGAGGAGGGCGTGTCTATACGGCAATCGTCGACTGGTGGCCGCGTTTGATGTGTGGCTGCCTCTGACGGCAACGCTCCTAACTCCTGATGATGACCTATGAATAACGAGGAGCAAGCGGGCATGATGTCTGTAGCGAGCGACACCACAGTAATAAAGTATCGTTAGAAAGTTACCACTTTCCGCACAACACGATTCGCTTTACGATACAGCACAGTCCCGTTGCTCACGCGGGTCCCCACACACACTGATTTGTAGACTTGGCCACTGTTTCTATGTTTCGATACAGTGTATCGATACGTGGAACTGTTTCAGTGTTTCGGAACGGCTGTGGTTCACTGTTTCGAAACAGCGGTGTTTCATTCCGCCCCTGTCTCGGATAACCGGACCAGATTCGATCTCGAGCCAGACACAGAAACTGTATCGTTGTTTCAAAATAAGGCTGTTTCAGTCCACCTGCGCTTGGAACGGACTGATTGTATCGAAACAGTGATGTTTCATTCCGCTCTGTGTCGGACGAGATTCGGGCTCGGCACAGGTACTGAAACACAACATACCACTTCGTGAAACACTTTCAAGGGTGTCGAAATCTTTTTGACAAGCAATAGCATGAAGCTTAAGATGTCCGAAAATAAAGCTTCCTTTCTAGCTGGCTGTCCTATTCCGAAATGGCGTAACATCTGCTTTATAAACATTAACCAAATAATAAAACAACGCATACTATTCACATTCAAAATAATAAATATGTGAAAATCATTCAGTTAAATTACACTTTTTTATAACATATTCATCTCTGTTCATGTACTGTAATCATATTAAGAAACGCAAGTAAGCCTACAACATTTTGAATAAAAAAGGCGTAGAATGACAGTTATTAGAGATATACATAAATTTGATGTAGGTATAATTGCAAGCATCTGTTTGACATATCACTGATAGTGTAATGGTGAACGGGAAGAACTAGGAAGCATGGTGAATGTATAGTAACGGTTCGAAACACCTTGAAAGACAAAATTTTTTTGTTATATTTTGTTATTTATTCGAATTATTTGTGAGTCTATAGTGACTGTGCCTATTATCCTCAATGATTCCCTTTGTGTGCATGGAAATAAGCAGGATGGGTATATAACCCATACTAACGGAATGTGGGAACCCTAGTAGCATATCCGTTGTTTCGGCAGTTTGCTCCCACCTCCAGTTCCGTTCGTGGTGTTTCTTCTGTCTTCAGCTATGGCTGTCAGCCAATTGAAAAGTATGAAAGTCACACGACACGAAAGCAGTGCATTTGCTGCAGGAAATATGAAACTGCCAAGATGCCTAAGTGATAGTTTCATACTTTATGCGATATGATTAGCGCTCTCGCACCTCATTTGTGTTTATGTGGACATACTTATACAGTAGACAGTCAAGATGATAAAATGTGTAGGTTTATTAGATTACAAAACACAAATTGTTTCACTGTTTCGAAACAGCGTATCGAAACATTACATTGTACTGTTTCATTTGTTTCGAAACAGTTACGTGTTTCAGTTTGTCCATCTCTACTTGATTTGCCTCGTGCTTCGTGTCCGTGTTGGCGACAATGACTAGCTCCAGCGACAATGCCTCAAATCAAATGACAACCGCCGACGCACTACTTAAATGTTGAAATAATCCATAAGGTGCGATACGGTACGCTCACACCGTGCTTCTACTGTCTGGAAGATATAGTGTGTAAATCAAGCTAGCTGTGTTACGCTCTATAGTTTACTTGAGTCATGCCGATCTAGTTTTTCTGCGGTAACGTCACAGATGTCTTCCAGGTTCCTGCAATAGGATAATGTTAGCGATATTGTCGTTTAATTCCGTGCACCCTTTTGTATACCTCATTTCGACTACTTCACTGCAATTATGTTTCTGTAGTGCAGCTAATTACCCCGACGAATTAATGCCATTACAGTGCTTCAAGCGTATCTGATTTGATAGACAAACATTAACCAGTAAACATGATGGAATATCTCGTGTACTGTAACCTTCCTTGGATTTGAACTTAATGTTTTCCTAGTTATAACTGTTATGCTTAAGCAATGAACAGCCTGTAGCTCCCCGACGATGCATTTCCGATCTCTAGTTCTCTGGCAGATTTTGCTAAAACAGCATTTTCTACTGAGCTCTGAAGTTTTCCCAGTACTCTGTAAGTTAGTTGCAGCCCTAAGAGGGAAGTTTGCTAATGTTAAAGCCGCGCGGTTAGAGGCGCCATGTCACACGGATTGCGCGGCCCCTCCCGCCGGAGGTTCGAGTCCTCCCTCGGGCATGGGTGTGTGTGTTGTTCTTAGCATAAGTTAGTTTAAGTAGTTTTTGAGTCTAGGGACCGATGACCTCAGCAGTGTGGTCCCTTAGGAATTCACACATTTGAACTTTTTTTTTTTTTACTCTCATGACACGTAAATAAAAACACCTACAGTTGTCCTTGTGAGTTTATTTTATTTTCTCGCTACCAATTTCAACGCTTCAGTGCGTCATCTTTCGGCCTGTACGCATAAAACATTAACGATAGCATTATCAACTTATCAATCAAGTTACATAGAAACAGATTAAAACAGAAAGAGAAACAATGGTAAGACTCTACAAATGAATTTACACCGAACATTTGACTGAAAGAACAGATACATCCATTGTCACATATCTAAAACATACCATCAAACGAATTTCCACTCAATACATCGTAAAATTACACTATCTATTAAAAATTTCTTTAAATACTATTCATGATTTTTATTGGACAGTCGGACACATCATCTGCACAACCCTTAAATAACTTACTGTAAGACAAAGTAACTGTAAAAGGTGATGAATGAAAGGAAAGAATACCTCACAAACAATTAAAAAAAGGAACATGACTTATGTGTCGTGTCAAAGTATAAAATGCTTAGTTGTACACAGATGAGGGGCATACAGCATGTCATATCTATAAAATGAACGTCCAAGACGTGGTATAAACCGAATGTAGAACCTACATATATAGACCGTATGAAAGATACCCACAAGGAAACTGTTCACGATGCAAACATTCATATGCGAATGCATCATGTATCGTGTACTGCCATGAAACAATCACACACGGGGATACTAAGAAGCCCACAAGGATGCAGTGTATCATGAAGGATGACAGCAATATACATGTACATGAAAAAACCAGAAAAGCTTACTGAGTAATACACCGCTCAAAAGGTACTCTTGTGTGTAAACCTAAGTGATCACGAAGAACTAATTGAAATATTAAATATATAGTCATGAATAAATGCATTGCAACTAGTCCACACTTAGGTCTTTCGATGACATTAAAACCAAAAGCCATTACATGCCAGCAATTAGAAAATTTCCAGTCATTCAAATCGTGTCAAAGTCAAGCCACATTATTAATTCACCAGTGAGGAGGCCACACATCATGCTCAAATTAAAACGCAAGTAATTGTAATTTTTCCATCAGACGTAAATTGTTAACGAGTGATAGCATTCTGTATGTTGGAAATACATACACTATTACAACAAAAAACACTGGCAATGCCACAAGTCGTACGTAGTGGAACTTAAGCTAATGTAACGCATATCTCCGCGAAATAGAAGACAGGTACGTAATCAGTGTGTCATATGTAGCTAAACTAATTGCATGTTACAGACAGCGACATTCGACATTTAACATACACAGTTCTACACCAAACTCGTAACAAGTGGCTAGTGGCAGCAACGTTCACGTCAACTTCCTGAGCAGCAACCCACTCGAAAAGTACTCATATAAATGACCCCCAAGTAACCACGCAGAAATACAACAAAATTTAAATTGCATATACTTATGAGTACATGTATTATAACCAATACACATCTTGGACTGTGAACTACATCGAGACAAGGGGCGCCCACGACCGGCAGCAAGGGGGGAACGCGGCCCGCCCCCAGCTCTCAGGGGAAGGAAAAAAATATAGTGCAGTCATTCGTTTCTTCTTTCAAGATAACTGTTTACGAGGGTTGGATGCAAAGTAGTGGCAACATTGCCGTAATATGAAGGAGGTCCGTCCGACAGCATGCGCGCGGTCTGTAACTGATAGCGGCAGGCAGGATAAAGATCATACGTGTACCATAATTTCAAGTCCTGTGCGATGTATGTCGCTAAGTGAAGGATTATACGCGAAAATATGACGATTCTGATATTTATGAAGAGTTTGATAAATCAGCCAACCAGTTGCAAAACAAAGTTTAATTACCCCTTGAACTAGGTTTCGATATTTCTAAAAATAATTTCTTCAGAAGGAGTGGGCCTTGTTACATCACTTGATGGTATATTAGATTACATGAAGGCGAGCGGCTCTTGTCATACATAAAATTGACAAAATAAGAATTATCCCAAGATAATAGTAGCCAGATTACGTATATCTTTCTTCGGAATGAATGTCCACAGGCCATTTAAACCTTTGCAAAACTATTGAACTCTGTATACATTACTACACTACTGCTCATTAAAATCGATACACCAAGAAGAAATGCAGATGATAAAAAGGTATTCATTGGACAAATATATTATACTAGAACTGACATGTGATTACATTTTCACGCAATTTGGGTGCATACATCCTGAGAAATCAGTACCCAGAACAACCACCTCTGGCCTTGATAACGGCCTTGATACGCCTGGGCATTGAGTCAAACCGAGCTTGGATGGCGTGTACAGGTACAGCTGCCCATGCAGCTTCAACACGGTACCGCAGTCCATCAAGAGTAGTGACTGGCGTATTGTGACGAGCCAGTTGCTCGGCCACCATTGACCAGACGTTTTCAATTGGTGAGAGATCTGGAGAATGTGCTGGCCAGGGTAGCAGTCGAACATTTTCTGTATCCAGAAAGGCCCGTACAGCACCTGCAACACTGCGGTCGTGCATTATCCTGCTGAAAGGTAGGGTTTCGCAGGGATCGAATGAAGGGTAGAGCCACGGATCGTAACACATCTGAAATGTAACGTCCACTGTTCAAAGTTCCGTCAATGCGAACAAGAGCTGACCGAGACGTGTAACCACACCACAACACCGGCTGATACGCCAATATGGCGATGACGAATACACGCTTCCAATGTGCGTTCACCGCTATGTCGCCAAACACGGATGCGACCATCATGATACTGTAAACAGAACCTGGATTCATCCGAAAAAATGACGTTTTGCCATTCGTGCACCCAGGTTCGTCGTTGAGTACTCCATCGCAGGCGCTCCTGTCTGTGATGCAGTGTCAAGGGTAACTGCAGCCATGGTCTCCGAGCTGATAGTCCATGCTGCTGCAAACGTCGTCGAACTGTTCGTGCAGATGGTTGTTGTCTTGCAAACGTCCCCATCTGTAGACTCAGGGATCGAGACGTGGCTGCACGATCCGTTACAGCCATACGGATAAGATGCCTGTCATCTCGACTACTAGTGATACGAGGCCGTGTGGATCCAGCACGGCGATCCGTATTACCCTCCTGAACCCACCGATTCCATATTCTGCTGACAGTCATTGGATCGCGACCAACGCGAGCAGCAATATCGCGATACGATAAACCGCAATCGCGATAGGCTACAATCCGACCTTTATCAAAGTCGGAAACGTGATGGTACGCGTTTGTCCTCCTTCCACGAGGCATCACAACAACGTTTCACAAGGTAACGCCGGTCAACTGCTGTTTGTGTACGAGAAATCGGTTGGAAGCTTTCCTCGTGTCAGCACGGTGTAGGTGTCGCCACCGGCGCCAACCTTGTGTGAATGCTCCGGAAAGCTAATCATTTGCGTATCACAGCATGTTCTTCCCGTCGGTTAAATTTCGCGTCTGTAGCACGTCTTCTTCGTGGTGTAGCAATTTTAATGACCAGTAGTGTAGATTACTGTCAAATGATAACGAAGCAACTGCACAACAATGAACTACTCACACGTTAAGATCATTTAGTTAAGTGTAAGAAGGTCTTGCTATCCACGCGCCACGCATGGGCATTGTTGTGCAGTGAAGTTCATTGTAGCTCTGTGCATCCATTACAATTTGGCTTAATACCTCAACATTTAGCTACGAATTGATTTCGGCGAGGTGTTTCTTGTCGTGTCTGATTTCTCATTACACGTGGCTATACCAGCAGCTGAGGTGTGAAATGTTTAAGTCATTCTCAGCTCTTCTGCTCTAGTTCGGTACGCAGCGTAGTACGCATCGTCAAACAGCATATAACATTAACATTTTGTGTTAATTTGTGTAATTTACTAAGCGAGTGTAATGTTAAGTAGTGATGAAGATACGTGTGGTGTTTCTTCGCCAAAGAAAAAGAAGTTGCAAAGAGGCTATTTGCCAAAAAGTGAGAAACCTCAACACAGGCTTGAACAACATCACCCTGCATGGGAGGGGGATCAAGCACTGCGCTCATGGATAACAAAGGACCCTAATAATTGTTACATTAGCTACTGTAACTCTAGTAAAGAGACACAAGTGGTCAAAAAAGCATATTAATAAAATGAGTGGTATCACTGAAAAAAATACAAAACTTTTGCAAAGCTTTTGTCTAAACGCTCTACAAGCAAACTATGGAATCCGCATTCTTAGCAGCTTATCGGATCCATTTTAATACAACTGAACTTTGACAGGTATGTTAAAAACTGCGTTTCCTGGTTCTAAGATAGTACAAAATGTTGTTATGAAAAGAAACAAAAGCACGGCTGTTACGTTCAAATGTGTGTGAAATCTTATGGGACTTAACTGCTGAGGTCATCAGTCCCTAAGCTTACACACTACTTAACCTAAATTATCCTAAGGACAAACACACACACCCATGCCCGAGGGAGGACTCGAACCTCCGCCGGGACCAGCCGACGGCTGTTATAAGAAATGCCATTTAAATTAATTTATTTTGTTAAATTATAATTATTATTATTTTGTTAAACAATTTATTTTGTTAAATAATTTATTTTGTTAAATAATTTAAATGTTTCTTTGTAACAATAGAACACAGCGTAAGATTGTAACTTTAATTTGGTATGCTGAAATCGGTACTAATAGACAATAAAAGCTGGGTTAAAAGCCGTGATCTGTCTGGGGACGTTAACCGTGGATTACTGGGCAACTGTTTCATCAGATATTTAGTCTAGGTTTACCAAGCAGACTAACATTAATGATAATCTTTTAATAGTCATACAAAACCGGTAATATATATATATATATAAAGGAGAGTTTAAATAAAAAGAAAGAAATCAGTTTATATTTGGAAATTTATTTTAAGATTGTTCATTGAAATTTCAGCATATTATACGTGAGTTATAACTGAGCTGGTGCCTTATTTACGATTGAAAAAAAAAGTGAGATTGTAATCTTACGGAACACATAAAATATGGAGCCAAGATTGGGAGACTGCATACCACACTGCATTCATAAAATAACACACGAAGAACATTGAAACATAAGCAAGAAGAAATTAACCACAACCAACAGATTCAGTTTTCACCCAAAGAAATTACGTTCATAGCACAATCCTGTCCGTCATGTAATTACCACACACTGGTATACTAAATTCATATTAACTCTTTGTGTAATCTTCCCAAAAAGAATAGCTGAAGGCTACCTTGATGATTACACCGCATGCTTCACGTGGTCAACTTGGTTTACACAAAGCGTATAACTCCACAATAATTTTGGTAATTAAAATAAATTCGATCGAAAAGCAATTGACAAAAGAAAAACCTTGAACTGGTTACTAACGTCTTACTATTAACCTGATGGGTCAAACAGTTATATAAGCACGTGGTACTGGTCTCGCAAAGTACACCCCACGTGGGTTGAACATAAAGAAAAGTATAAAGAAAAGTTGCTATATTAAAAAAATATTCTCAAGACGAGACGTTATAATCTCACGCACATTCGGATTTAAGATTGATGAACTTAGTTAGAGTTACTGATCAACACGTGGTTCCACTTTACTCACAAAGTAGTAACAAAGCAACTACCGGAAAATAATCTGAACTTCACACGATAATTACACTGCGCTGCAATTTAAGATAACATCGGATATTTTAGACCTAAACCCGAAATAAAAGTGATTAAATTTTCAGTTAGGCTGAACTTAAGAAATCCATTGTCCTACGGACTTAACAGACACGCGCTTAGCCGAAGATCTTACCACGTCAGACGCTCGCCACGGCCACCCAGCAACTGCCCTACTGCCGAGCGTGCTTCCTGAGGGTGGCTCACAAAGACCAACGGAAGTGGCCAGAGAGGCAGCTTCCTATACCAACATGACAACGGACGGACAGGACCATACTAAGGATAGAAACCTCTTTGCTTTTAGGAAGCGTAGCTACCTGTTCCGACGTTGGTCCTACTGTTCTCTAGCAGACAGCCTTGTCTGCTACCCTCAAGCATGCAACTAGAAATACATATGCTCATTCATCCTCTCACACAAAAGGGAAGGGGGATGACAGTATCTTATCATATACAGTATATAAAAGAAAGCGGATGTAGGTTCCGTATGAGACTGTGTGACATGAATTACATATAAGAATTACATATAAACTGTGCTTTAAAGTGTAGTAGTGTGACAGATCGTTCTTGTTTATGTGTAAAAGTAACACGTTCCACTGCTCAGTCTCCTCCCAGATAGTCGGAAACGCCACAGTACATTTAGAAGAGGAATTTATTCCATAAATGGCAACAGATTTAAGAAATTAAACGTGAAAGGAATCCAACAGAGACCTTTCAACAGGCCAGTCAATACTATCAGCAAGATGGTACAAGGGGATCAGAGGCTGAAATAAAAATGTATGATATTTTCGGTGGTAGTATGATATTTTTGTAGTGGGCTGTATGATCCACTCGCAGCGACTTCCTAACAGTACTGGCAGCAGGTTAGATGAAGTAGTGCGGTGAGCGGCAACGGCTGTGTTCGAGTCGGTTGCACCGCGTACCGCCTGAAAGTGCGGGAGGTCAATTCAAGCTCCTCAACAGTACGTTAGAAAACATTGGCAGCGTGCTTGGATCAAGACTGAAACAGCACGTGGTCTGAGCGCACGACAATGTCTTCAGGGACTGCGTTAGGCGCGTGTTGATGCATAATTGCAATGTCTTACGGTGGCGAGATGGGCAAAAGTGTCTCAGGATGGCAGGGTTGTTATTCAAGATCGTCCCCGTTCGGGAGACCATTCTGGACAACATGAACTCCTTGCCTCCCTACTGGATTTGGATCAACGATGTACAGCGCGTGAGTTAACTACAGAGACAGGCGTGTGCCGCAAAACAGTGGTCCACATTTTGCAATGTGTTCTTGGATTCCACGAAACTGCAAAGCGTTGGGTACCACATGCAACGACCGGCATCGTTATACACTTCCAGAGGAATTGCTCAATCGCTACCACAGGGGGGGCGAAAATGTCATTGGAAGGATGAAATCCGGGCTCGATCGTGCGAACCACGATTATAGTGGCAATCCAATGAATGGAGAAACCCTGGTTCTCCTCGCTCACAGGAGGTGCGCCGTGACCAGCTAGTGCCAAACTGATGGTTATTTTGGTTTACGATATCCACGGGTTAATGCTTCATCACTATCAACGATCAGCCGCAGGCACAGATGGCCAATGCAGCCTACTACTGCAGTTTCTTACGACATCACCTTCGTCCCACACTGAGGAGAAAGCGACGTCACCTTTTGGCCCTGCATCCCATCATTCGTCAAGACAATGTATCGTGCCGTGCGATTACGGCTCTTTCGCCAAAACCTCTTCGTGGCATGCCCTGCAACACAATACACTACCTCTGACCTAGGGCAGTCTTTGCCAGAAATCGACAGAGATGGACGCCCTGAAGTTGTGCGACGCCTTTCTCTATATGGAGGGTAGGTGATCGAGATGCATGGCGATTATACTGAGGGCATATACACTCCTGGAAATTGAAATAAGAACACCGTGAATTCATTGTCCCAGGAAGGGGAAACTTTATTGACACATTCCTGGGGTCAGATACATCACATGATCACACTGACAGAACCACAGGCACATAGACACAGGCAACAGAGCATGCACAATGTCGGCACTGGTACAGTGTATATCCACCTTTCGCAGCAATGCAGGCTGCTATTCTCCCATGGAGACGATCGTAGAGATGCTGGATGTAGTCCTGTGGAACGGCTTGCCATGCCATTTCCACCTGGCGCCTCAGATGGACCAGCGTTCGTGCTGGACGTGCAGACCTCGTGAGACGACGCTTCATCCAGTGCCAAACATGCTCAATGGGGGACAGATCCGGAGATCTTGCTGGCCAGGGTAGTTGACTTACACCTTCTAGAGCACGTTGGGTGGCACGGGATACATGCGGACGTGCATTGTCCTGTTGGAACAGCAAGTTCCCTTGCCGGTCTAGGAATGGTAGAACGATGGGTTCGATGACGGTTTGGATGTACCGTGCACTATTCAGTGTCCCCTCGACGATCACCAGTGGTGTACGGCCAGTGTAGGAGATCGCTCCCCACACCATGATGCCGGGTGTTGGCCCTGTGTGCCTCGGTCGTATGCAGTCCTGATTGTGGCGCTCACCTGCACGGCGCCAAACACGCATACGACCATCATTGGCACCAAGGCAGAAGCGACTCTCATCGCTGAAGACGACACGTCTCCATTCGTCCCTCCATTCACGCCTGTCGCGACACCACTGGAGGCGGGCTGCTCGATGTTGGGGCGTGAGCGGAAGACGGCCTAACGGTGTGCGGGACCGTAGCCCAGCTTCATGGAGACGGTTGCGAATGGTCCTCGCCGATACCCCAGGAGCAACAGCGTCACTAATTTGCTGGGAAGTGGCGGTGCGGTCCCCTACGGCACTGCGTAAGATCCTACGGTCTTGGCGTGCATCCGTGCGTCGCTGCGGTCCGGTCCCAGGTCGACGGGCACGTGCACCTTCCGCCGACCACTGGCGACAACATCGATGTACTGTGGAGACCTCATGCCCCACGTGTTGAGCAATTCGGCGGTACGTCCACCCGGCCTCCCGCATGCCTACTATACGCCCTCGCTCAAAGTCCGTCAACTGCACATCCGGTTCACGTCCACGCTGTCGCGGCATGCTACCAGTGTTAAAGACTGCGATGGAGCTCCGTATGCCACGGCAAACTGGCTGACACTGACGGCGGCGGTGCACAAATGCTGCGCAGCTAGCGCCATTCGACGGCCAACACCGCGGTTCCTGGTGTGTCCGCTGTGCCGTGCGTGTGATCATTGCTTGTACAGCCCTCTCGCAGTGTCCGGAGCAATATGGTGGGTCTGACACACCGGTGTCAATGTGTTCTTTTTTCCATTTCCAGGAGTGTTATACGGTGAACGTCTGTCAGTAAAGCTTGATATCAATTATAACAATGTCGCCATTATTTTTTATACAACCCATATAAAAGTCGTTATCATCTAGCTTTTTAACAGGGTAGGAAGAGGAGCTTTTTATGGCCACTTTCAAGTCGCCATTGGTCTACCAAAAAATTGAAATTAGACCATACCACCAGGTCTAGCTCCTTTCCCCCCCCCCCCCCCCCACCATGCAACAAACTATCCTAGGGGCGCTCTTGTTTCAAGATCTGATGTGGACGCACAGCGATACGAACAAGATAAACCAGGTTCACTGATGAAATGATAATTAAATAAAGATCCTAAGCTGTCGACAGGCGTTGATATTCATCAATGGGGACAGATGAAATGTGTGCACCGACCGGGACTCGGACGCGGGATCTCCTACTTACATGGCAGACGCTCTATCCATCTTCTTTTTTTTCATTTCGATATAGTTCGTTGCGTTTTGTCTGGGACAAGCCATCCGTTCAAGTTGATCGTTGATTCCTTGGCTCAGATTTTTTACTACAGAGACGACGCAGCTTTCTGAACGAACACGCTTGAAACGTCCCCTTTGAACAATTATACAAGACTGTGCTTAAACTGACACAATATTTTTAGCGCAACGCAATCTGACTATCAAAGATTCCTGCAAAAGAATGGCCCTGAGTAACATTAACTTATACCTTTCACAAATCACTTACCTCACAAAAATCTTCATTACTCGAACTACTGCAATACAGCGAGCGCCTCTACTGCCAGCTAAATAAAAGATTCAAACTACGGAAGGCACTAACTACTGATATGGATAGTTAGCAAATGAAAGATTTTAATAGAGAACAAACAATGTATTTACCTTAATAGTCATAATATATATAGCAGTTCATGACAAATTACAAAACTCCGCCATCTCTCTCCCCACATCCACCACTGCTGGCGGCTCACCTCCAACTGCGCAACGCTACGCGCTGTTCACATCCAGCTGCCGCTGCCCAACACTACAATGGGCCCAACACTACAATGGCAGACACAACAATGCAAACTAGCCACAGGCTGCACAGCACAGCCAGTGATTTTCATACAGAGCGCTACGTAACGTTGCCAATAAGAAAACATAAACAGCCTACTTACACGCTGAGCTACCGTGCCGGCGTTTCCTTTTTTTTTTTTTTTTTTTTTTTTTTGCGTATCGGGTTGGGTTGTTTGGGGGAGGCGACGAGACAGCGAAGTCATCGGTCTCATCGGATTAGGGAAGAACGGGGAAGGAAGTCGGCCGTGCCCTTTCAAAGGAACCATCCAGGCATTTTCCTGGGGGGATTTAGGGAAATCACGGAAAACCTAAATCAGGATGGCCGGACGCGGGATTGAACCGTCGTCCTCCCGAATCCATCTGAGCCACGAGGGCACAGAGGACAGTGCGACTGCAGGGATTTATCCGTTGCACGCTCCCCGTGAGAACAACATTCCCAACTTAATGTCCACACACTACATTCGTAGTGCCCCTGCCCATTACACTCATTACTCGCGGCAGACAATCTTACCGAGTCCCGTCAGAGTTCGGGCAATGCGTGTGCATCCAGCACAGAAGGAGAAGGTCAATGGCCGGTTGTCCGAAAGAACAGATACCATCTTCATATAGGTTCACTGATTGTCATGCAGCGAATACAGGCGGCCGTTGGTCTGTGAGTTTTGTTAGTGTTTTTAGCCGTCACCCCGACGTATTTATGATTTACCAGTCGCTGTAAAATTCTCAATTTGAATGGAGAGACAATCATCGCACAGTAAAATACAGGGCGTAGTAAAACAACCTAATAATTAGGTGAGAACAAGATCCGTAACGCACTGCTGTGGACAAAACGGCCACCAGTCAACGCGTTCTCGGGGAAGTCAACACCCCTGAACTACAGTTCACATGAATTTCTGAGGTCGTGACAGTCATTTGAAAATTACCATAAATTCTCGAGAGAGCGCGCCAATTATTTTTTTCGGCGATGTTAACTTGTTAGTGATGTTGTAGACTGGAATTTCGAACATTTTCTGTAAAAACTGTGGGTAGAGAAAAAAAATCAAATGGTTCAAACAGCTCTGACCACTATGGGACTTAACATCTGAGCTCATCAGTCCCCTAAAACTTAGAACTACTTAAACCTACCTAACCTAAGGACATCACACACATCCATGACGGAGGCAGGATTCGAACCTGCGACCGTAGCGGCCGCGCGGTTCTAGACTGAAGCGCTTAGAACCGCTCGCCACAGCGGCCGGCAGGTAGAGAAAAAAAGAATGTTTAAAAATTAATTTCTGTTTTCTGTATCACCATTGTCTTTGTTCACACTTACTGATCTAATTTATTTGTTAAAATAAAGATTCATTCATGCTCGCTATAAATTAGCAAAAATTAAACCACGCGCCCTTTAGATTTCATTATCGTTATAGCGCGGAAGCGCTGTAGCAGTTATGTGTGAAAATGCCGCGCGCAGTATCACGGTTTGGGAGGGTCTTGCTGCTCCGTTCCTGTTTGAGCTAGCAACATGGGGTAAGAAGTTTTTGGTTTTGCCCGGCCCAGCGGCCGTTTGCGTAGCCATTCGAATATCTGTCTTACTGTAACCGCAGTATATTAAGCAAGGTGTGAAGGACGAATCGGAGCTGGCGTCTAGGCAAATTGTGCGAATAGATTAATTCATTTTGAAAGACTTTGACTGGGCTGAAATTATTGTTCAGCTAATGGCACCATTTGCATGTGCACCGTTCGAATTTTACTTGCCAAAACAGTCACCCTTAAATAATTCCGCACTGGATCGAGAATGATGGCTCATATTTGGTCCACCGGTGTACTCTAAGATGAGATTTAACCGTTTGAAAAAATCTTGCTTCGTTTGGATTTTACTTGAAAAAAAATTTCTCGTGGGAGGTTTTTGAAGCGCACCACTTCTATACCTTAAACTTGTACGAATCAGTTCAAAATTTGCACGAAGTTAGATAATTCTTTGTCCAGTAATATTGTCGAGGTACGATGGTTTAAAGTCGAGCTAAATCTCGTTATTGCGGAGAAATTGGAAACTCGTTTTCAAAAATGTAGCTTCATTCGGATCAATAGTGGGAGTGCATTCCATCGGTCCTGACCCCGATGTCTGGGTGTCTTAGGTCTCAGTTTGCCCCTCAGTTTGTTTTAATTTATTTTCGTAATTCGTGTCAATTTTGGTCCCACGAAATTTGGGGATCTGCACGGTCCACACCACGGAAACCCTGTGCACTGTAAGGCTACTTGCTCAAGGAGGCCGCCCTGTGTCCCTGACGCACCATTTGCGACACATCTTCCCCATGTACCACTCACCCCTCGGCACGCATCGCATCACACCTTGGGTTGGGGAATGGAATTAGGTAAGGACTAGGAGCGGATAAGGAACACAGGACGTTGTGGGACATTCTTAGCCTGATCCATCAGCTAAGGCCTTTCTGGCAGTAGGTCCTCTACCTTCGGCATAGCCCTCAGCTTCACGCAGATACGCAAGCCTCTCCACCCGCACGGACAATGCTTCGTCAAGGTGGTGTCCCCCAGAGAAGCTCAGAAAATGTACTTTGCATGCCATGTATCGCTCACATACGCGAACTGTAACTTTCACCGTGCTACAGTCACGCGATTGTGAGAATATATGCGTTTGCTTTGTTTGCCTTTTAAATTCAGGACAATGTGTTGTCAGTGAGTGCATTCAGTGCCAAAGACGATGTAGCTAGCGTCCTGAAAGAACTCCCAGAACTATTTTCTGCAGGTTTAGGCAAGGCTAACAATTTTGTTGCACATATTACTATGAAAGTCAATGCTCAGCCGAAATTTTTCCAGGCCAGAACTGTTCCCATTGCATTATGGGACAAAGTCACTGCTCTGAACTAAAAGAATTGCTAGATAGTGGAGCTATTGCGCTCATACAAGCTAGTCAATGGGCAAGTCCACTGGTTTTGCTCCCCAAACCTTCAGGTCGCATTCCCCTCTGTGTTGGCTTTAAGTCTACAGTCAAGCCGCAAACTGTGATTGATTCTTATCCATAGCCATACCCAGAGGATCTCATGGACAGATTAGGCGCTGGTCGTTACTTTTCAAATACCGCTAGATGAAGAATATCAAAAAGTGTGTATTGTGAACACTCTTTTGGGTCTGCTTAAAAATTTGCTTTTGTGTTTTGGCAGTGGCGCTCTCCAATTTCCAACGGTATTTGGAACAGCTGACTGCTCGAGTACCAAACTGTATAAACTATTTGGACGATATTGTCGTAGCAGGTCGTACACCTGAAGAACACATTGCAAATTTGCGTGCTTTGTTTAATGTGTTATCTGCTGCAGGACTAAAGTGTAGACTGGACAAGTGCGATTTTTTAAAACCTGAGTTGCAGTATCTTGGTCATCCTCTTCAGTCGCATTTGTTAGCCGTCCTTGATTTGCCAGTTTCTCGCAATGTCACAAAACTGAAGTAAGTTTTAGGGAAAATGAACTATTATATTCGGATCATACCGAATGCTGCACCACTCGCAGCTCCATTGCATCGTTTGCATAGCAAGAATGTCCCCTTTATTTGGACAGATGAGTGCCAAGAAGCTTTTCAAAAACTCAAAGATGCATTGCTCAGTGATCGATGCTTTATTCACTGTGATCCTGACAAACCAGTTGTGTTGTAAGTTGACGCTTCTTCTTGCGGAATCGGCGCAGTGCTTTCGCACAGAATTGGTGATAAGGACAGGCAGGTTGCTTTCGCATTAAAAGTATAGTCGACAGCTCAGTGTAACTATTTACAAATTGAGAAAGAGGCATTGGCTATTGTATATGGTGACACCAAATTCCACCACTATTTGTATGGCAGAAAATTCTACTTAGTGACGGATCCCAAGCCATTGCAGTCCTTGTTTCATCCAATGAAGCCGGTTCCTGTACGAATTGCCCAAAAATTGCAAAGATGGGGTTTGTTGTTGTCTCAATACCATTGCGAGATTGTGTATCGTCCGACAGCTCAACATGGAAATGCGGACGCAGTTTCATGTCATCCGATTGGTCCTGATACAGACTTTGACGCTTCTGCTGCATCTTGTTGTCACATCGATGCTCAGGATTCTGAATTGATTCAATCCTTTCCTCTGAACTATAGGAATTGCACAAGCCACGGAAGCCGATTCAGATTTTAACATTTTGCTCAAATACATCCGCACATATTGGCCTCACTCACTGCCAGCATAAAGAGCTCTGTAGTGCGCCGATACTTTGCACGCTGCCATAGCCTCGCTATACAGCAAGGTGTGATTTTTGTTCAAGATGGCAGTTGACAGTCACACGTGTTGATCCCCAAAGCTTTCCAAAAAGAAGTGTGTAAGTAGGCTGTTGATGTTTTCTTTATGTAAGTAGGCTGTTTATGTTTTCTTTATGTAAGTCGGCTGTTTATGTTTTCTTATCGGCAACGTTACGTAGCGCTCTATATGAAAATCACTGGGTGTGCTGTGTGCAGTCTGTGGCTAGTTTGCATTGTTGTCTGCCATTGTAGTGTTGGGCAGCGGCAGCTGGATGTGAACAGCGCGTAGCGTTGCGCAGTTGGAGGTGAGCCGCCAGCAGTGGTGGATGTGGGGAGAGAAATGGCGGAGATTTGAAATTTCTAATACTGGATGTCATGAACTGCTATGTATATTATGATTTTTCAACACTATTAATGTAAATACATTGTTTGTTCTCTATTAAAATCTTTCATTTGCTAACTATGCCTATCAGTAGTTAGTGCCTTCTGTAGTTTGAATCTTTTATTTAGCTGGCAGTAGTGGCGCTCGCTGTATTGCAGTAGTTCGAGTAACGAAGATTTTTGTGAGGTAAGTGATTTGTGAAAGGTATAGGTTAATGTTAGTCAGGGCCATTCTTAAGTAGAGATTTTTGAAAGTCAGATTGCGTTGCGCTAAAAATATTGTGTGTCAGTTTAAGCACAGTCATGTACAATTGTTCTAAGGGGACGTTTCAAGTGTTGCAGTTACTTCACCAAGGACCCTAGGGGATTGTTCGTACAAAACAGTTAGCGCGTCGACACTGTACTTGGCAGGGTTTAGACACCCAAATAGAACACATGACATCACAGTGTCACGCATGTGCGGAATATCAGTCCGCTCCGCCATAAAAATTCTCTGCTTGTCCTAAATCGCGATCACCATGGCAACGTGAGCACATTGACTTTGCGGGACCTTTACGGAACACTCGTTCGTTGATCGTGGTAGGCTCATACAGCAAGTTTCCTTTTGCTGTGCCAGTGAACTCGACAACCTCACGTAGCACAATTCTGGTGTTGTCCTGTATTTGTTGCCTCGAAGGTTTGCCTGAAGTCATAGTGTCAGACAACGGCCCTCAGTTCATGTCAAATGACTTTGAAACATTCTGCGAATGCAGTGGCATACAGCATCTAGCTAGTGCACCGTTCCATCCACAGTCAAACGGCGAAGTGGAACGTTTTGTCAGAAGCTTCAAGCAGCAGATGGCCAAACTCCGCACCGCACACACCAGGGGTCAAGCATTGCAACTGTTTCTCGTCTCTTACGGTTTGCATCCACATGATGGACCATCGCCGGCGGAACTGCTTCACGGCCGCCGACATCGGACACTGCTCCACCTGCTCCACCCTCCTCAGCATCCGGCGCCGAAGGAAGGCCGCAAGTATCGCTTCGCGCCGCATGATACTGGGTTTTACAGGGATTTTAGTGGCAGCAGATGGTGGGTGCGAGGCGAGATCCTTCCTCGGTTTGGCACATGCATGTATCTCATTTCAGGCCCAGACGGACTGCAACACTGACATCACAAACAAATTCGCCACTCTTCTCACAGATTCACGGATCCCGAGGACAGCGCGGCCACAGCAGAAGCGACAGGGTGTCATCACGACACAGCGGGACGACAGAGCCTTCGCCTCCTCCGCCTCCTCTCGTCCTACCGATGCAGCTGAACCCGCCCGCGCCGCAGCAGCCGACGTCTTCAACGAGGGTAATCCCAAAAGTAAGGTCTCCTATTTTTTATAAGTACCTAGACCTGTTTATTTCTACAATGGTTTACATCAGTTTACAGCTATTTTTCGACATAATCATCATTTCTGTCGATGCATTTTTGTAGACGTTGTGGCAGTTTTTGTATGCCCATGTCATACCAGCTCGCCTCCATGCTGGAGAAGGATGCCGCCACTGGCGTGATTGTTGCTTGGTCTCCGGTGTAAAGTGGTATGCCCAGGTTTCGTCACCCGTGACAATTGAGTCCAGAAAGTTGTCCTCTTCGGCTGCAAGGCGGTGAAGAAATGCGCGGGAATCATCAACTCATTGCCGCACGTGGTCCTCAGTCAGCATACGTGGCAACCATCTCGCGCACGCCTTCCGGTAGTTCAATGTTTCCGTTAAAAATCTGTGAGCGGTGCTTCGGGAAACCTCAGGAACCAACGTGCAGAGATCACACAGGGTGATCCGCCGATCTTCACGCATGCTTTGCTCAACCTTCAACACTGTCTTCTCAGAAATTGACGGTCTTCCGCTCCTTTGTTCGTCGTGATTTTCGGTCCGACCAGCTGCAAACTCTCTACACCACTTACGAACATTTTCGACATCCATGCACGACTCACCATACACTTCCATCAATTGGCGACGGATTTCAATTGGGGCAGTGCCCTTTGCGTTCAAAAACGGAATAACTGCGTGCAATTCGTACTTGGCGGTAACATCCAACGGGAGCTCCATTCTCAACGGCTGCCTAGCCAATACTGAGCGCCTCAGCGCGGCGTGCGCATGTTTACACACAGCGCGTGAAGCGCTCTTCATAACAGTGTGACCAACTGCCACACAAACAGAGTTCTGTACTTATTAAAAAAAAATAGGAGACCTTACTTTTCGGATCACCCTCGTACATCTGGCTATGGGCGTCAGTAGGAGGACGCGTACCCTTCTTGTCGTTTTTCTGGGGACGTTTCCGCCAGAGCGGAGGCCGGACTGCGGGGTACGACTGGAAGCCTGACGTCCCCTGCAGCCACAGCTTCCAGTCCCTCAGAGCATCCACACTCCTGCCTCCCCCACAGTTGTCGATCTCCCTATACGACGAACATCGTCGCTTTGGGTGGGGGGAGAATGTTCTGGAGCAAAGTCAAGCGCCAGCACGCCAGTTCGAAACGAGAGAGCTGAGAGGGCTGTGAAGAAGACGTCAGCCAATTGCACGCTGACCGACCCCCCTCCAGGACGAAAACGCTACGGCAGCGCCCTCTATGTGAAGAGAACATAGCGCCGCTCCCGACTGCCGCGACCAGTTCCACAGATGCGTCAAGACCAGCGACTTGGATAGAAGCATCCACTTTATTACTTCACTTGTATTGGAATCGTTATACTGAAGGACATTGATTATATTGCTTTTCGCCCTTTGTTTGCGATACATCTATGTTTTTCTCAAAGTTAAGCATTGTCATGGATTCATTTCGTAACAAAACTCTTTAATACGATTTGCTTGAATTGTTGTCTAGCGATCCGAGGAGCAGCTTTCCTAGACACCCCATATTTGACAACTAGGCAGGATACAACAAAAGCAACTGCTGCGCGGTTGTGCCGATTTGTGGGAGATGGTATGAAATGTGGTGTCACCGCCAGACACCACACTTGCTAGGTGGTAGCCTTTAAATCGGCCGCGGTCCGTTAGTATACGTCGGACCCGCGTGTCGCCACTATCAGTGATTGCAGACCGAGCGCCGCCACACGGCAGTCTAGAGAGACTTCCTAGCACTCGCCCCAGTGGTACAACCGACTTTGCTAGCGATGGTTCACTGACAAATTACGCTCTCATTTGCCGAGACGATAGTTAGCATAGCCTTCAGCTACGTCATTTGCTACGACCTAGCAAGGCGCCATTACCAGTTACTATTGATACTGTAAAACATGTACCGTCAAGAGCGACGTTCACCATTTATGGATTAAAGTTAGGTATTCCAGCAGCTACGTACGTTTTTTGCTAAAGTCTAATTTCCTTGACCTGTTCCAGACCTCACGCCAGCCTGCGTGAGCTAAAACGCGTGCCTTCCGGCTTCCTCTAATATCACGGTGTTGGCTCTCCTGCCAACCCACAACATGAAGCACTAGTTTTTCTGGTACCACAAACATCAGACATGTCGTCCTGCTCCGATTACAGTGCTACAGATTGGTGGTAGGAATAACGTATCAGAAAAAACATCATTAATAATGACCTAAACATTCCACAAAGGTCGCGAAAAACCCCTCCTAACATGTATACCACAAATAGACTCTGCAAAACGCACACTCACTAACAGCTCCGAGCAGATGGAGCAGATGCACAGTGCTAGAGAAATATAACTGCCGTACTGGACATAACGACAACACCTCTGCTTCCCATGTTGTCTGGAAAGCTTCTACCCAAGCTCGTAGACAACTAGCAAGTGATTTCAGCGCTCCAAGTGACATCGTATGGAATTACTAACTAGTGATCACATAACAAAAATTGATGTAGTCCACGTGTATAGACAGTAGAAAGCAAATCGATTAATTAAATTTCAAAAACACTCACCACACATCAGGGGTCTTGTATGCAGAGCCGTCTGAGAACACAAGCACCATCCTCCATGCATTGCTCATAACCCTCGTGATCATGAAGGCACCCGAATGCATACTGTGCAGTAGTTCGCTATTTGACACGTAGGAAACTACATCCGTTCTCTCTTAAGCGGCTACTTCCTGTTTGTGTGTGATCCAGTGTGTCCAAACACGCAGACAGAGGTTTTCATCCCTACTCAGAATGACACATTCCTCCACTTTACCCAGTCGAAGACAGGGATGTTGGTGTCCTCTCTCACACACACACACAAACACACACACACACACACACACACACACACACATACAGCCACCCAACAACACACACACACACACACACACACACACACACAGAGAGAGAGAGAGAGAGAGAGAGAGAGAAATAGCGCAGTTGCACTAGGTGTTGACAACTGTACTACATTTATAAACAATTTAAGAACACGTGGCCAGAATTAAGGTCATGATCACATGAGCGAAAGTCACACAAATTCGGTAAAATTACGAGAATTACGGAAAATACGTATAAATTGAGGGAAAACACTCAGGGAGTACTTACACATCGGTTCGGTGCAGGAAAATTCTTTTACGTGAGACGAGTATGTGGCAGCAAGAAGAATATCATAAAAAGTCGACATGGAAGCACTGGGAACCAGGGAAAAGGTAGTTTTTCGTGGACAGCGATAAGACTACTGGAATAGATTGCTTAAAGTGGTGGACCACCAAATGTAGAGCAATGAATTTATATATGTCGGATCACAAGCCCAGGTGTGACGGCAAAGTTATTGGCACACACCTTACAGATTTTTATAAAGTGTCCCCTCATATGACTACCATAAATTTTACGTCCTCCTTAGCTAAAGATCATTAAATTACCAGCTTGTGGGCTGCAATATACGACTACACAAAGGATAGCGTGTTTGACCCTGTACAAGACTGTTTATGTGTTTAAAACTGTAACAAACAGTATTTACAGTGTCCGGACATGTGAATATGATAAACTTTACATCCTCCTTAGCTAAAGAGTATTGCATTATCAGCTTGGAGACAGCAATATACAACTACCGAATGGATCGTGTTTGACCCTGTGCAAGGCTGTTTATGTGTTTTAAGCTCTAACAAACACTATTTATAACCGCCTCTTTTTACTCTGTAATAATCACAGCCATGCAGTGTCAGCTAACGAATACCTTGTAGAACAGATGCTGTGTGGTTTTTAACAATAGTCTTCTGTATGTCTACTGAGGTAACAGGAATACATGCAACTTTACAGCTGTCTTGAATGCTTTAATAGTAAAGAGAAATATCTGCTTCTAAACTGGCATGGATCTATGTTAAAGAGTGATAGAAAGATGATGGAGTAATTGGTTGAGTGAGGTTGTAACGAGGTTTGATTTAATGGTAGACTGATGATGCATTCTACCATAGAAAGAGGGAAATGTTGTGGCACGTCATTTATCGCACATTTAGCCATTTTTTCCGTTGTTCTCTCGAGCTGTATGAGTTGTGTGGTACAACCTGTATTCGACTCGTATACAACTGCTTATCCTGTGTATGAGTTAAAGCGCCGTCTACCGATCTCTGACAGCACACATCCCGTAGCTCAGTCAGCAGAGGACTTCCAATGTGTGTGTGACGAATCATGTCTACCAAACCGATGGAGAACCTATTTTGGCACCCTCCTCTAGATGGAAAAACATATTTGCGAAGTACTCGATTTACCTGCCGCATCTTTGACATAAATCGCGCCTTCAGTTTCATAACTTCAGTGATTCTAAGTCAGGTACTGCAGTCCCTGTGTATACGTTGACTTGACAGATGTTGTATGTGGAAGAGACTGTGTTCATGGAGTTATTCCAGCACGGTGTGTAATTTCACACGTCAGACTCCGTTGCTATGCGTTTGTCTGTTTCCTCTAAGATGTTGTTTCATGCACCTTCCGTTGCTGACGATCTTATAGGACTGATGCAAGCTAGCGTGACTTCCGAACCATAGTCAGATGTGAACGATGGGTGCTATACACCTCCAGAAAGCTATATGGTGCATTTATCACAGAGAATCTACTCTTTTCCCTTTTTCGTAGTAGGTAGCAGTTTTATCATCTTAAAGTTTCTCATCATAGTGAGTGGGATACGAAACTTGTTGGGTGAATGCAAGGGGTTGGAACTCTACCTAAATGCCGCCACGTATCGGAACTTCATCAAATTATGGAGGCCACGATATTCTACAACAAATCCCGCATTTTTCAATCGAAATTGGCAGAGAAAAAAAGTGTTCCTTTACTTACTGAACGCCCCTCGTATCTTTCTTCGGCAAAAAGGAGGTTTTTAAAATCACTTCCAAATTTTGAAATGTAATGATTCGATAACATTCTGAGCAATTTTAGATCACAAATATAACGAAAAGTGCGTTTCATTGCTTCCATAACGAGCAATGGGAGATTCTTTTGTACGTATCATGAGTTTTGTCGTGTAGTGCTTTAGGACAAAATGTAAGCTTTGGTGTGTCATCTGAAGAAATTCTGTGAAACCGTTCACCCTGGAGAGCCCATTTCACATGTTTAACAGGTAAGTCATTAGCCCTGATGACACTGCCATGGTCAGCATTGTAAAACATCTAGTAACTGATGACTGGAGTGACCGAGGAACATCAAAATGCCACTCTTTACAACAAATCAAACTTTAACCATGAACCCTTAACATATGTGAAACTACGGAAAGGCAGGAATTTTTGGGATAAATCATGGAAATGAAATTTTTATCCCGGATAACTGAATACACGCATTAAGAGATACAGCTCAGATCCGCTCTTTCTAGTCTACTTCTACTCTTCATAACAGCTGTACGCGAGCTCCCAATTATTTGCAACACACGCGATCCCGGTACGCGTCATAATTGCACCACTGTCTGCAAATTAACTGTTAATTGGCAGATCCGAATCAACTCACTCCACTGCAATAATTTTGTTACTACAGGGTCCATAGCTAAAACAAATTTTCTTGTATCGTATTAAAATACTATTTTGCTCGTGCTGCCCCTGCTGCCCGTTTAGGCTGTGTAGCCATTTTCGATTGACCCGAAATTAGGAATGGTGGCTATCGCTGAAACAACCGATTTTAGATTACCTTGGCTTTTTCCTTGGCAGTTTAACCTGACTGTTGAAACCTCTCAGAATAACAAGTTTCTGAAATGACTGAATTTCGGTTTTTCGTTCTTATTATTTCCTGTAATAAATGTAGAAATAGAATAAAGGTTGCAAAAATTTTAACTCTGTAATTTTCAGAATATACAGGATCAAGCCGGCCGCTGTGGCCGAGCGGTTCTAGGCACTTCAGTCTGGAACCGGGCGTCCACTACGGTCGCAGGTTTGAATCCTGCTTCGAGCATGGATGTGTGTGATGTCCTTAGGTTAGTTAGGTTTAAGTAGTTCTAAGTTCTAGGGGACTGACGACCTTAGATGTTAAGTCCCACAGTGCTCAGAGCCATTTGAACAGGATCAAAATATTAAATTAAATAAGCAAGCAAAAGAAAACTTGGCTGATATTATCGAAAAGTGGTAAGTCGTTGCATACTTTAAAAAATCACCAGTATTCTCGTACTGATTCTAATTTTTTGATACTCTGCTCAAAAATCATGTTGTAAAGAGGGATCATATCAGTATTTAGAACATCACGAATAGTCAGTGCTAAAAGGTGAACACTGAGATTGAAGAAATCTGTTTTTCATGTCAGTTTGTCTGTTTTCAAGAGCTACAATCAGATGAAGGCGTTTTATGTAGACATCGTCAGTAGATCAGCTACTTTCTGTTTTTGTTGTGGATTGTGAATGAGTAGTTATTAAGTTTTTAATTTACTACTGTTACCATAACCTCCTTCGTCCTTTATTATTTCATAGAAATGGCAGACAAATCTTTGATTTTTTAAAGCAAATGAAGCACTGTATTTCATTGTTACGTCACATGCGCACATTAAGACACGACACACGGGAATAGACATTATTGTCTCAGCGATGCTGTACCAAGTCTAATGCCATTTGTTTGTTGCTCGTTTCTGGCGGCATTGTTATTAGAACAGCACTAATCATTCTCAATTTCTGTAAAAATAAAATATTTCAAAATAACCCAGATTTTACACGTAAAAATTTCTTTTTTTAAGAAAGGTTTACTTGAAAACGAAACATATTAGCACTGTTGCTACGGATAATTGACATTTAGACTTTTTACGCAGTTACTAGTAAAAAATAAAAAACCGGTTATTCGTAACTAAAATTCCAGAATCGGTTTTACCGGTCGATTTTGCCCATTCCTACCTGAAATACATACTAGATATATCACTATTAATATACGAGGGTCCTCCACAAATAAGTTCGGTTTCTATTTTATCCGCCGCAGCGCTACAATCGCAGTTCCGAGCGTACGCGGCAGTTACTCTAACTCAAGGAGAAGACGTACGCCATTTTCAGATCGCTGCTGCCGACGTGTGCTTTGTAGTGCTTCTTTATGTCAGCCGTAATTGAAAATGCCGCCGCGTGTGAAATCAGATCTGTGATTCGTTTTCTAAATGCAAAGAAAGTTAAACGAAAGGAAATTCATCGGCAAATCTGTGAGGTTTACGGACAAAATGCTATGAGTGATTCAACGGTTAGAAGATGGTCAAACTTTTCAATGAAGGACGTGATCAAGTGCACGATGAAGAACGAAGTGGACGCCCTTCTATGGTTACTGATGAACTGGTTTACACAACTGAAGAGAAGATTAAGCACGCCTTCGCTCCCTGCGACTTTCATTTCTTCTTACACCTAAAATCTGTCCTTGGTGGTTAACACTTCAACGATGATGACGAGCTGAAAGAACATGTTACCACATGGTTAAATACAAAGGCGGCAACCTTCTATGAAGAAAGCATAGAAAAACTTGTGCCACGCTATGGCTAGTGCCTACAAAATTTCGGAAGCTATGTAGGAAAGTAGAATGAAATTTTCACTCTACAGCGGAGTGTGCGCTGATATCAAACTTCATGGCAGATTAAAACTGTGTGCCGGACCGAGACTCGAACTCGGGACCTTTGCCTTTCGCGGGCAAGTGCTCTACCAACTGAGCTACCCAAGCACGACTCACGCCCAGTCCTCACAGCTTTACTTCTGCCAGTACCTCGTCTCCTACCTTCCCAACTTTACAGAAGCTCTCCCGAGTTCGAGTCTCGGTCCGGCACACAGTTTTAATCTGCCAGGAAGTTTTATGTAGAAAAGTAGTTTAACAGTTGTAGATTTTTGTACAATACATATTTCTTCTGTATCTGTACACGTTTGTTTGATATAACCAAACGGAACGTACTTTGTGGACATACCTCCTATGATATACAAAACAACCATAGCTCATTTCGCAGAAACGATAAAAGTAGGTCCTACAAAGACACCCGTTAATACACATGCACTACTGGCCACTAAAACTGCTACACCAAGAAGAAATGCAGATCATAAACGGGTATGCATTGGACAAATATATTATACTAGAACTGACATGTGATTACATTTTCACGCAATTTGGGTGAAATCAGTACCCAGAACAATCACCTCTGGCCGTAATAACGGCCTTGATACGCCTGGGCATTGCTCTAACAGAGCTTGGATGGCGTGTACAGGTACAGCTGCCCATGCAGCTTCAACACGATACCACAGTTCATCAAGAGTAGTGACTGGCGTATTGTGACGAGCCAGTTGCTCGGCCACCATTGACCAACCGTTTTCAATTGGTGAGAGATCTGGAGAATGTGCTGGTCAGGGCAGCAGTCGAACATTTTCTGTGTCCAGAAAGGCCCGTACAGGACCTGCAACATGCGGTCGTGCATTATCCTGCTAAAATGTAGGGTTTTGCAGGGATCGAATGAAGGGTAGAGCCACGGGTCTTAACACATTTGAAATGTAACGTCCACTGTTCAAAATGCCTTCAATGCGAACAAGAGCTGACCGAGACGTGTAACCAATGGCACCCCATACCATCACGCCGGGTGATACGTTAGAATGGCGATGACGAATACACGCTTCATATGTGCGTTCACCGCTATGTCGCCAAACACGGATGCGACCATCATGATGCTGTAAACAGAACTTGGATTCATCCGAAATAATGACTTTTGCCATTCGTGCACCCAGGTTCGTCTTCGAATACATCATCGCAGGCTCTCCTCTCTGTGATGCAGCGTCAAGGGTAACCGCAGCCATGGTCTCCGAGCTGATAGTCCATGCTGCTGCAAACGTCGTCGAACTGTTCGTGGAGATGGTTGTTGTCTTGCAAACGTCCCCATCTGTTGACTCAGGGATCGAGACGTGGCTGCACGATCCGTTACAGCCATGCGGATAAGATGCCTGTCATCTCGACTGCTAGTGATACGAGGCCGTTGGGATCCAGCACGGTGTTCCGTATTACTCTCCTGAACCCACCGATTCCTTATTCTGCCAACAGTCATTGGATCTCGACCAACGCGAGCAGTAATGTCGCGATACGATAAACCACAATCGCGGTAGGCTACAATTCGACCTTTATCAAAGTCGGAAATGTGATGGTAAGCATTTCTGCTCCTTACGCGAGGCATCACAACGACGTTTCATCAGGCAACGCCGATCAACTGCTGTTTCTGTATGAGAAATCGGTTGGAAACTTTCCTCATGTCAGCACGTTGTAGGTATCGCCACCGGCTACAACCTTGTGTGAATGCTCTGAAAAGCTTATCATTTGCATATCACAGCATCTTCTTCCTGTCGGTTAAATTTCGGTCTGTAGCACGTCATCTTCGTGGTGTACCAATTTTAATGGCCAGTAGTGTACTTGGATTAAAGTTGAAGAGTTTGTCGAGTCGCTCAACTGCAAAAATCGCAAGGAGTTCGGCTAGTATGCAATAATATTTAAAACAAGTGAAGCAGAATTGAAAATGGGAGACATACAGTAATGGAGATCATCAGATAATACTATATTTTACCACATTACCGAATTCGACAGTTACAGACATGGCATCTAGTATTTCTTAAACGGCTGTGATGTACCGTACTGCACTGGACTATATGCAGCAACGCCTCGCGGCCAATTGGGTCGAAGATAAGCCTCACCGGCAAGGTTTAATTTTTGTGGTGTTCAGACAGAACTGTAGTACACTCTAAGACAAAAAAAGAATGCACCACGAAGGAATTATCCGAACGGGACGGAATCGGTAGATTTGATGTGCATGTACAGACAAACAAATCATTACAATTTCAGAAAAATTGGACGATTTATTCAAGAGAAGGCTATTCCCAAATTGAGCAAATCAGTAACGTGTTGGTCCACCTCTGGCCCTTTGCAAGTAGTTATTCAGCTTGGCATTGATTGATGCAGTTGTTGGATGTCCCCTTGGGCGATATCGTGCCAAATTCTGTCCATTGGCGCTTTACATCGTCAAATTCCCTAGCTGGTGGGAGGATCCTGCCTATAATGCTTCAAACGTATCAGTTGGGGAAAGATCCGGTAATGTTGATGGCCAAAGTAAAGTTTGGCAGGCATGAAGGCAAGCTGTAGAAATTCTCGCCGTGTGCGGGGTAGCATTATCTTGCTGAAATGTGAGCTCAGGATGCCTGCTATGGAGGGCAACAAAACGGGGCGAACAGTATCGTCGACGGACCGCTGTGGTGTAACGGTACCGCGAGTGACAACCAATAGGGTCCTTCTACGAAATGAAATGGCACCGATGACCATCATTTCCTTGTTGTTGGGCCTTGGGGGGCTGACGGTCAGGTTGGTATCCCACCACTGTCCGGGGCGTCTCCAGACACGTCTTCGCTGGCCATCGTTTTAGATCGAAGCGGGATACTGCTGAAGACAATTCTGCTCCAATCAATGAGACTCCAGGTTGAAGACTTGTCTGGAGACGCCCCAGACAGCGGTGGGGTACCAACCTGTCGCCCACCATGCGACCCGACGACCAGGAAGTGTTGGTCTGGGGTGCCATTTCTTCTCATAGCACGACCACTTTGGTTCTCATCCACGGCACCGCTACAGCCTGTAAATTGTAAATATAATACTGCCATTAATCTGCATATTTTTTTTAAAAAATTCCATTATAATTTGGAAAATTAGGCAAATACTATAACGAGAGTAAACTTTTGTTAAGTGTAGTTTGTCTGTTTAAAATATCCTCTTTGACGTAGGTGGAATAGTGTATTAAAACATATTTTGTAAATAATTATGTAATATTTCATATACAACTGTAATTAATTATGTCAATTTTGTATGTATATGCTGTCATGCAATTGTAGATGGTTCATACTTGGGGTTTTTGTAAGCAGAAGTGTAAACTGAAAAGGTGTAGGGATCATAGGTAGAACGGAACTCCGTTCTGTGGTGGAATGGAAAAGGTGGTGGGGCGCGCGAGTGAGAATTGGTGCGCAAGTGGCTCAGACAGTCGGTAGCTGCCCTGCAAGTGGTGAACACGCATTACGTTGGTCAAGCACTAGAGGCCCCGAATTTACCTGCAAGACTGGGTTTTGGCCTCGGACGTGTTATACATGATTGGCGCAGTACGACAATAAATTAATAGCTCAGAAATTTGAAATTTTATCATCGCCACCAAGAGGAAGACAGAGCTATGTACACCAAGAGCCGTACCTGCGCAATATTACTATGCAGCACCGCCTCACGCCACCTTCGTCATCAGTAACAGGCAAAGTACTTTATTTAGAAGTGAAGCACAGTATGAAATATCCATCTTCAATCAGTGGAATATAAGTGTCAAATGTACTGTTGTGTTTAACCGTAATTTTCCTATTTCATTTACCTCAGTAGGGTCCTTACCTAAACGAATTTATTCTGAGTATCCTGATGTTTATTGAAGCTTGAATAATAGTAAATTACTGGCAATAGTACTGTTTTGGCAGTAAATTCTGAAAATCATTATTAAATGCTAAAGTTTGCAAGTATCAGTTCAAGGGCCACCACTTTGCGTGACCACGAGGATAAGTTTTCAATAGCATTTCTGAAAGTAAAGTAACTTAATTGTTTAACTGCAACAATCTTAACAGTAATTGTTCGTGTTGGTTTCCATGTCAAAGAAAGCCAGACAAATATTGGTGTTAGTAAAACATTAACAAATAACAGTCCTAAAGAAATGAAATTTAGTCGTGTTAAATAAAAGTTTTGGTTATATGAATGATAACTATAAGTTTAGTATTTTTTTTTGTATCCTTGTTGAAACATATGTGTGTCTTCTTTAAATAATTACTGAAGTATAGCGATAAATTCCATAAGTAACAGAAAGTGGGATTAATAGTACTTACTGCCAAATGGAAATTAAGTGGTTGTGTTTAAATAACGTAGTAAGTGAAGTAGTTCTTTATTCGGTGTCGAAAATTGACTTCATCTTTTGTGTAGATACTGTGCCCGATTTGGGCTGGCGGCCGTCTTATTAAGCGAAAAAGTTTATTGTTATAACAGGCTTTGTATGATAAAAGGTTTCCAAAAGTATTTATTCTCACTGCTTTTCCCACAAACTGTATGATTCGGAGAAAAATAGTTCGATAGTTTACCATTAAGCTGAACACGGTTAAAATCCCTCTCTCCGAGAGTCGATGGTTTGGAGTGTTAGTGCTGCGTAATTTTGTGGTGGTGTTCCTGCCGCTACTTACTGCACAATTCTGACATTCCTAATCGCGGATCTTCCGTCTTTACAGTGGTATAACTTAAATGTTCTGATACCGTATTGACGAGAACGCGAAAGTACCGTTGCAAGCCCAGCGGTAAGTCGACGGTATTCTACGCCCCGTTTTGTTGTCCTTCATGGCAAGCCATCCTGGGCTTTCATGTCAGCAAGACAATGGCCGCCCGCACATGGTGAGAGTTTCTACTGCTTCTCTTCGTGCTCAATAAACAGTACCTTGGCCAGCAAGGTCGCCGGATCTCTCTCCAACTGAGAATGTCTGGAGCATTGTGGGCAGGGCCCTCCAACCAGCATGGGAATTTGACGATCTAATGTGCCAGTTGGAGAGAATTTGTCACGATATCTCTCAGGACAACATCCAGCAACTCTGTCAATCAATGCCAAGCCGCTTAACTGATTGCATAAGGTCCAAAGGTGATTTGCTCAATTTGTGAAGCTCTTTTTGTTGCACAAATCATCCAAATTTCCTGAAATTGTGATTATTTGTTTGTCTGTACATCTACCGATTTCTGGCGTATTCAGAAAATGGTATCCAACTGCCCTTCATGGTGCGTCGTTGTTTGTGTGAATGAATTATAAGTGACTGTATGGAATAGTTCTCAATAAGGCGGACATGTATCGTCTGTGTCGCCTATTTTGCTAATAGAAAAGTGTGCTGGTGTATGTCACACTGTAAGTAGGCTATTTAGGTTTTTATGTTGGTAACGCCACGTAGCACTCTGTATGAAAATCACTGGCTGCGCTGTGTGCAGTCTGTGGCTGTTAGGCATTGTTGGAATATTCGCTATTGTAGTGTTGGTCAGTTGGATGTGAACAGCGCATAGCGTTGCGCAGTTGGAGGTGAGCCGCCAGCAGTGGTGGGTGTGGGGAGAGAGATGGCGGAGTTTTGAGAGCGGATGATCTGGACGTGTGTCCGTCAGAGACAGTAAATTTGTAAGACTGGATGTCATGAACTGATATATATATATATATATATATATATATATATATATATATAATGACTTTTGAACACTATTAAGGTAAATACATTGTTTGTTCTCTATCAAAATCTTTCATTTGCTAAGTATACCATCAGTAGTTAGTGCCTTCAGTAGTTTGAATCTTTTATTTAGCTGGCAGTAGTGGCGCTCGCTGTATTGCAGTAGTTCGAGTAACGAAGATTTTTGTGAGGTAAGTGATTCATGAAAGGTATAGGTTATTGTTAGTCAGGGCCATTCTTTTGTAGGGATTATTGAAAGTCAGATTGCGTTGCGCTAAAAATATTGTGTGTCAGTTCAGTCTTGATCAGAATAGGTAAAGAGCGAAATGTCTGAGTACGTTCAGTTCTGCTCAGCTGTTTGAAAATCAAATAACGTAAGGGGTAACCAAGCACAGTACTTCATAAATTTTTCTAAGGGTATGTTTCAACACCAGTTTAATTACAGTTTGATGGTAAATTTGGCACATGATTCGCCTAATAGTTTTTGATTATGCGAAACAACAGTAAATTGAAGTTAAAGTTGGATACTCCCCAGTGCAAAAATAGGACATCGCTGCCCATCCACAGCTGGAGTTTGCCCAGTACCAAAACGGTGAGAAGCCCCTACAGTGAATTACAACACCACACTCATGACCAGATTTGTGAAACTAATGACCACAAAATTTTCCGTGACTTAATTTGGAATTTCCCGCGACTCTGAATGATAGGGGAACCATACCTAAGAGTGCGCAGTTAAGGAATAACCGTAAATATCTGGGTTATTATCAACAGGAAAACAAAATCATTTTAGGTTTATGTTCATTGAAACAAAATCTACATGCTCAGAAATCTACAGCAGCAGAGAGGCAATACTTCTCTTGATCTTTTTAGAAATAGAAAAAACGGGAACTGCGCACTCTTTCGTTCACCTGCGCTTAAGAGTACACAAAACAGTCCCAAAGAGTACGTATTTAACAAGTGTCACAAATGAAGGTAGCCGGCCGCGGTGGTCTAGCGGTTCTGGCGCTGCAGTCCGGAACCGCGGGACTGCTACGGTCGCAGGTTCGAATCCTGCCTCGGGCATGGGTGTGTGTGCTGTCCTTAGGTTAGTTAGGTTTAAGTAGTTCTAAGTTCTAGGGGACTTATGACCTAAGATGTTGAGTCCCATAGTGCTCAGAGCCATTTGAACCATTTGAAATGAAGGTAATATCACCCTCAAATGAACAGCATTGTTCGTGCCACCATTTCCCACACTTAATGCACTGGATACAGCCTATGTTCTCTACTCACAGCTTTCAGTCTTTTGCTTAAAGCAGACTGCTTCGTACCAAGAGCAGCGGCAACCTTTGTTTGCTGTCTCCACTGTCAACTCGTTGTTGCTCTTCAGTTTAGATGAGCTTCCTGCCCGATTTTCATATTTAATTTAAGTCATTCAGAAACAAAACCTATCCTTTGGACTCCACAACGCACTCATGAGGTACAGATTTGCAGTTATGCCCTAAAGAGAGACCGTGCGAGGTGGCGCAGTGGTTACCACACTGGACTCGCATTCGGCAGGACGATTGTTCAAACTCGCGTCCGGCCAGCCTGATTTACGTTTTCCGTGATTTCCCTAAATCGCTTCAGGCAAATGCTGGGATGGTTCCTTTGAAAGGGCACGTCCGACTTCCTTCCCCATCTTTCCCTAAATCGATGGGACCGATGACGTCGCTGTTTGGTCCCCTCCCCCAAATCAACCAACCAGTCAACACTTAAGAGAACACACGCACTCTTTGAATGCATTACATGCCCGATCTTTCGTACAGAAACAATAATTCCAAGCGAAGTAAACAGATGGCAGCACACGTCACGTTTGCAAAACATGCGGATGTAGTATGGGAGACTGCAAGCCAGCCTTTCAAAATGCAATCAAAAATTAAAGGCTCGTGTATTCTGTGTATAGTGCATGCAACAGAGTAGCAAAACTACATCACGAAAACTGAAAAGTGATTCTTACCTGTTTCATTTCGGAGACACGGGATTACTTCACACAATTTCCCCGAGGTGTTTCCGATACCACTCAGAACACAATTAAGTCAGTGACGAAATGATCAGTTTAGTCAGCTGCCAGGCATATAAGCTGCGCTCTCTTTGGGACTGCACACTCCTTGATACATTTACTCTATATGCAGTGAAAACACTTCCGAGTGCCAACGCTGTTCTCCGGTTTGGGGACAGACTGCCGACAAATGGCGTACCCTGTTCCCGTGCAGGTCGGGAAGGCTCCCCCCTCCCCTCTGAAGCTCGTAAACGTCACAAATACAACAGCGGTCTGCCACAATGCGATTGCGGCACGTAAAATTACTCGCCTGGGTGAAATACGGATCGAATGATTATTCCTCCGACAAGCCAACTGCAGCTGCAGCCGCGGAATCACAAGTAGCGCCTTTTTAAAGGTGTCTGAAACGAGCAGAGCGCCCGCTAGTTCGGGAAGGCGACTGATTGACTGTTCGTTCCGAGAGAACGTGCCTCGGTAACAACCGGGTACAGCCTCCATTGACACGGTATGAGGTATCTGATAACTTGGCTTATGACCGAGTCACTGCAGCCATAATACCAAGAGGAGAAAAGACGGATAAAACGGTGAACCCAAGTTTCAGACACTTGTATTTTTTAAAATTACATTGCCTTTGTACAGGGTTATTACAAATGATTGAAGCGATTTCACAGCTCTACAATAACTTTATTATTTGAGATATTTTCACAATGCTTTGCACACACATACAAAAACTCAAAAAGTTTTTTTAGGCATTCACAAATGTTCGATATGTGCCCCTTTAGTGATTCGGCAGACATCAAGCCGATAATCAAGTTCCTCCCACACTCTGCGCAGCATGTCCCCATCAATGAGTTCGAAAGCATCGTTGATGTGAGCTCGCAGTTCTGGCACGTTTCTTCGTAGAGGAGGTTTAAACACTGAATCTTTCACATAACCCCACAGAAAGAAATCGCATGGGGTTAAGTCGGGAGAGCGTGGAGGCCATGACATGAATTGCTGATCATGATCTCCACCACGACCGATCCATCGGTTTTCCAATCTCCTGTTTAAGAAATGCAGAACATCATGATGGAAGTGCGGTGGAGCACCATCCTGTTGAAAGATGAAGTCGGCGCTGTCGGTCTCCAGTTGTGGCATGAGCCAATTTTCCACCATGTCCAGATACACGTGTCCTGTAACGTTTTTTTCACAGAAGAAAAAGGGGCCGTAAACTTTAAACTGTGAGATTGCACAAAACACGTTAACTTTTGGTGAATTGCGAATTTGCTGCACGAATGCGTGAGGATTCTCTACAGCCCAGATTCGCACATTGTGTCTGTTCACTTCACCATTAAGAAAAAATGTTGCTTCATCACTGAAAACAAGTTTCGCACTGAACGCATCCTCTTCCATGAGTTGTTGCAACCGCGCCGAAAATTCAAAGCGTTTGACTTTGTCATCAGGTGTCAGGGCTTGTAGCAATTGTAAACAGTAAGGCTTCTGCTTTACCCTTTTCCGTAAGATTTTCCAAACCGTCGGCTGTGGTACGTTTAGCTCCCTGCTTGCTTTATTCGTCGACTTCTGCGGGCTACGCGTGAAACTTGCCCGCACGCGTTCAACCGTTTCTTCGCTCACTGCAGGCCGACCCGTTAATTTCCCCTTACAGAGGCATCCAGAAGCTTTAAACTGCGCATACCATCGCCGAATGGAGTTAGCAGTTGGTGGATCTTTGTTGAACTTCGTCCTGAAGTGTAGTTGCACTGTTATGACTGACTGATGTGGATGCATTTCAAGCACGACATACGCTTTCTCGGCTCCTGTCGCCATTTTGTCTCACTGCGCTCTCGAGCGCTCTGGCGGCAGAAACCTGAAGTGCGGCTTCAGCCGAACAAAACTTTATGAGTTTTTCTACGTATCTGTAGTGTGTCGTGACCATATGTCAATGAATGGAGCTACAGTGAATTTATGAAATCGCTTCAATCATTTGTAATAGCCCTGTATTTTAGACGGAAACAACTACGTTTATTAAAGAAATCGTTTTCATTACTGTACCCCAACGTGTAGGTAAATCACAATGGGTCACGTAATATTAGAAACTAAGAGAACAATCTGCTTCAGTATGTCGTTCTATCAATATTGTTATCCGTTTTGGTAAGTTGTATTGGTTGAGAAAATGAAATATAAAAAATATGTTGCCGTATAAGGAATAAAGCTTTGCTAATAAATGAACAACTTTACACTGCTAGTAACCATTTATTTACTCCAGTATAGTTATTATAAAATCTCAGTCAGTCAAAAAGCTCTAGAAACTGAATCACGAAATCACTCGCAATAGCCGCTTATCCATGGGAAATACTTGACTTAATTTCGGCCTAGCCGGTACTTGCGGAACATAAAACAATGGAGCCATAATTCGATGTTCCTTAGCGTACCACAAATAAAGTGGTTTCCTCCATCGTCAAAATTTTCCAAGTCCGTATTGTTACCTGATTCAACGAATGGAACACTGTTGTTGTTGTTGTGGTCTTCAGTCCAGAGATTGGTTTGATGCAGCTCTCCATGCTACTCTATCCTGAGGTGGCTGAAGTGTTTGGTGTACCAAGAGGCACCGTATCTAAAATTAATCCTGCACAGAGGGAAAGCGGAAAAACGTCATCATCTAAGTCACAACTCAGAATAAAGTATGTGTTGAGTAATCGTGACAGACGGTCGTTGAAGAGGATTGTGACGAAAAATAAGACAGCTGCAGAGGTCACTGCAGAACTGAACTTCGCACTCGCAAACCCTGTCAGCACAAAAACAACACAATGGGATCTTCATAAATTGGGACTTGCAGGATGAGATGGAATTCAAGAATCACTCATCAGTGAGGCAAAAGCCCGTAACGGGAAAACGTGGCGCCGAAGCCATAAAACCTGGACTGAGGAGCAATGGAAGAAACTCATTTGGTCACATGAGCCTTGTTTCTTTCCAGCTTCTGACCAATTTTACGTTCCAAGAGTGAAACAAGACGGGTTTTCGATGATGACTTGGCTAGCCATATCGTGGTATTCCGTGGGCTTTCTGGTCACTCTGCAAGGTCGAATTAGTGCCAAGGCTCATCCCACCACTCTGACTGATCACGTCCATCCCATGGCACTCTATTCCCCAATGGTGATGCTGTGCTCCAAGTCGACAGGGCCCCAGCTCACATAGCTTGCATTGTTCAGGACTGGTTTTCTGAGAACGAGGATGAAATGGCCACCATAATCACCAGACGTCGATATCAGGGAGCGCTTCGTCGTCTACTTTGGAGAAAAGAGTGCATGATCCTCATCCAAGTACATCATCGTTAGCTGTACTTGCCACCATTTTGCAGGACAAATGGTACTAGATTCACTAGAAAACCATACAGGACCTGTATTTCTCCATTCCGAGACGACCAGAACCTGTTTTAAAAACCATCGGTTTTCCTACACCGTATTGGGCATGGTAATCCGTTGTATTTTTTGGTGTTTCGATGTTTTCGTCCAACCTTTGTATCTGTAAGAAGAAACCGGTGCTCAACAACATAGTCTGTTTTTGCCAGTCGAGTTTGGTATTTATTTGCTGGACAACCAGTTTGTTCCCCTGGACTATTATTTAATACAAAGTATGCGAACGTGCCACCAGAACGGGCGTAACGTCGAAGAAGCTCGTGCAAGTGAGTTTTACAGATTGTCTCGTCGCTGAACTCGGAGATTCGCGCAATCAGACAGGTGAGTGAGAGTCAGACTGCTACTGTGCATGTCTGTAGCTTTGATAGCCGACACTGCAGAAAACGCGTTGACCTTTAGAGGAAGTATTTGTACCTGTCACACAACTAGTCGTAGAAATGTTGCTAAATTTGAAAACAGCCGGAAGGTTATAACAGTTTTCAAGATGCACACTGATGAACAACGTGTACGCTGAAGATCAAACCATCCACATTCTCATCGTAGTGTCTGCCTTGCAATGAACACTCTAATCGACTAGTTTAAAATTTCCTGAAGCCACTGGAGCATGTTCTACAGTGTTGCGGAGCCAGAGAAGAATACAATCCTGTAAAAGCTCCATTAATGCTCACTCTTTCGTACTACGCCAGTTTCCGTACCTATACTGTAACAGTTAGATGGACCCATCGTCTAGGGGTAGAGTCGTTCGCAAGTAATCAAAACGCCTCTGGTTCCGAGTTCGAACCCAGCCACGATTAAGATTTTAAATAAAAATCATCAGCAATGGTGGCCGAAGACTTTAAGGATAATAAGTCAAGGGCGATGTACTTGAGGACAATATTATGGAAATGGAAGAGTATGTAGATGAAGATGAAATGGGAGATACGATACTGCGTGAAGAGTTTGACAGAGCACTGAAAGACCTGAGTCGAAACAAGGCCACCGGAGTAGACAGCATTCCATTAGAACTATTGACGGCCTTGGGAAAGCCAGTCCTGACAAAACTCTACCATCTCGTGAGCAAGATGTATGCGACAGGCGAAATACCCTCAGACTTCAAGAAGAATATAATAATTCCAATCCCAAAGAAAGCAGGTGCTGACAGATGTGAAAATTACCGAACAATCAGTTTAATAAATCACGGATGCAAAATACTAACGCGAATTCTTTACAGACGAATGAAAAAACTGGTAGATGCCGACCTCGGGAAAGATCAGGTTGGATTCCGTAGAAATATTGGAACACGTGAGGCAATACTGACCCTACGACTTATCTTAGAAGTTAGATTAAGGAAAGGCAAACCTACGTTTCTAGCATTTGTAGACTTAGAGAAAATTTTGACAATGTTGATTGGAATACTCTCTTTCAAATTGTGAAGGTGGCAGGGGTAAAATACAGGGAGCGAAAGACTATTTACAATTTGTGTAGAAACCAGATGGCAGTTATAAGAGTCCAGGGGCATGAAAGGGAAGCAGTGGTTGGGAAGGGAGTAAGACAGGGTTGTAGCCTCTCCCCGATGTTATTCAATCAGTATATTGAGCAAGCAGTAAAGGAAACAAAAGAAAAATTCGGAGTAGGTATTAAAATCCATGGAGAAGAAATAAAAACGTTGAGGTTCGCCGATGACATTGTAATTCTGTCAGAGACAGTAAAGGACTTGGAAGAGCAGTTGAACGGAATGCATAGTGTCTTGAAAGGAGGATATAAGATGAACATCGACAAAAGTAAAACGCGGATAATGGAATGTTGTCGAATAAAATCGGGTGATGCTGAGGGAATTAGATTACGAAATGAGACACTTAAAGTAGTAAAGGAGTTTTGCTATTTGGTGAACAAATAACTAATGATGGTCGAAGTAGAGAGGATATAAAATGTAGACTGGCAATGGCAAAGAAAGCGTTTCTGAAGAAGAAAAATTTGTTAACATCGAGTATAGATTTAAGTGTCAGGAAGTCGTTTCTGAAAGTATTTGTATGGAGTGTAGCCATGTATGGAAGTGAAACATGGACGGTAAACAGTTTGGACAAGAAGAGAATAGAAGCTTTCGAAATGTGGTGCTACAGAAGAATGCTGAAGATTAGCTGGGTAGATCATATAACTAATGAGGAGGTATTGAATAGGATTGGGGAGAAGAGAAGTTTGTGGGACAACTTGACTAGAAGAAGGGATCGGTTGGTAGGACATGTTCTGAGGCATCTAGGGATCACCAATTTAGTATTGGAGGGCAGAGTGGAGGGTAAAAATCGTAGAGGGAGACCATGAGATGAATACACTAAACAGATACAGAAGGATGTAGGTTGCAGTAGGTACTGGGAGATGAAGAAGCTTGCACAGGATAGAGTAGCATGGAGAGCTGCATCAAACCAGTCTCAGGACTGAAGACCACAACAACAACAACAAGTCATCTTCGTTTTCCCAACGACTGCGTACGAGCGGACAAGGGTTCAAGGCACTCTCTTGCGCTTGGGGTGGGAAACTGCCCCCAAACAGGCGGAAGAATCATCAGTGATCAGCGGCACGAGGATGCCGAAGGCAATCAAAACCACTGCATTAAAGACACACGAAATGTACCCAGCAACTGAAAGAGCGACGTGACGATCTCTTCACTGCCAAAAGATTTCGGATTAGACCTCTATTCGGATCTCTCCACGAGGTGACTGCCAAGGGGGAAGTGACCACGAGAAAAAGATGGAATGACCAGCGAAAGCGTAATATTCTACAAGTGGGAGCATGGAATGTCAGAAGTCTGAACGTGGTATGGAAGCTAGGACATCCGAACAGGGAAATGCAAAGACACATTCCAGTTATAATGGAGGTCAGTCAAATAAAGTGACAAGAAGACAGATACTTCTAGTCGAATGACTAAGGAATTCGTTATGAATAGGAAGTTGGGCAGAGAGTGAATTACTGAGAACAGTTCGGTGATGAGGGTGTTGTCATCAGATTCGACAGGAAACCAACGCCGACAATAATATTTCTTGTCGTAGATCTCCATAGCTGCAACCTAGTTTTTTCAGTAGTGGTTCTAAGTGTTGTTGACGTTCTAAGGAAACTTTTTTTTTTACTTCAGGCTTTACAGGTACGGTTCGTGCCCATACCGAGGACGCGTTCCCCCCAGCTTCATTTTCTTTCTTTTCTCATTCGCAGCTCTTTCTCTCCCAGAAGGAGGTGACGCTATTCCTGTGAAGTGGTAAAACCATTCCACTGGAGTGGATTTCAAACAATATGCTATGATTCTGCAAGGATCATTGACAGCTACGTCCACCTGCAGACAGGAGAAGCATACCCTTTGACAGAATAGCACAGTGCTATTGCAGAAGTTCGTAGTGTTTCAGGTTGACTACCCCAGTGTGATCCGGCCAGTGTCCTTGTGGAAATTTTTTACTTGCAGTTCGTGCAGTGCTTCTTGAGAGCAAGAGGTCTATAAAATGTCACTCCTACATATTTTGGGCTCTCACAGTGTTCCAGTTCGACAACTGAGCATACTATCTTAAATTTGCGACTAGGTTCCCTCTTTATCAAATGAAAAGCACACACTCGTGCCTTCCTGGGATTTGGTTTAAGTTTCAGAAACTCTACCTCCTGGCTATGATGAGAAATGGACGATTTGGAAGTCCCTGAACAGGATGGAATCTGCAGCTGGCAGCTCAGAAGTTAATTTGGAAAGCTGGTGCGACGCAGATAAAAATAATATTCAGTGCTACTGTGGGAAAGACCAGACTGTTCATCATATGCTTCAACACTGATTATATCCAGCTTCCTGCTTCTTAAAATTAATCATGGAACAGAAAATACATGAGTTTCATATGTATATTTATGATACGAGATTAAATAATAGTTCAAGTATACATGCCGACGTCGCAAGCAGAAGGTGAAGAGTCAGAGGAGGTAAATGAAGATACTGAAAGGGTAATTCAGTATGCAAAAAGAGGTAAAAATGTAATAATCGTGTGGGATTGGAATTCAGTTGTAGGGGAAGGAACAGAAGAAAGAGTTGCGGGGCAATGCGGGCTTGTTAACAGTGAAGAGAGAGAACAAAGAATCATTGAGTTCTGTACTAAATTGTAGTTAGTAATAGGAAATACGCTGTTCACAAATCACAACAGGGGGAGTTATACCACGGTTGGAACTGTATTAGTGGCAACTATTTATTTACATCTCATACAAAATAGATGCGTCTTTCAAAGTTTTACTGACCTTCAAAGTAGTCACCAGCATTGTGTATAACCCGTTGCCAGCGATGTGGAAGTCATAGGATACTCTTAGCAGTGCTAGTTGTGTTGGCAGTTCGAGCGGCGCGGTCTATTGCCAGACGAATTTGTAGCAGTTCTGAAGCGAATGCCGTGAAGTGTTTCCTTCAGTTCAGAAATGAAGTTGAACTTTCGAGGGCTTAAGCCAGGGAAGTGCAGTAGGTGGTATAGCACTTAGCAGCCCCATCAGTCAAACAAATCAGTAACAGCTTGCACTGTACGTGCTTGAGCATTGTCCTGCAAAATGATGGTCAGGTCCTGCAGAAAGCGCCATCACTTCTGTCTCTATGCTGTTAATTTTTGGAACACAAGCTACGACCAGCTTAGAGACAGAGGTGATGACACTTTCTGCAGGACGTGACCATGATTTTGTAGGACAATGCTCAAGCACGTAGAATGCAAGCTGTTCCGAAATCAGATACTGTATTGTAAGGCCTACCCACTAGCATATAGACTCAGATCGCCGTTTAGTAATGACGAGAAGTAGACTAAACTTTCAAAGGATCGTACAAAGAATCAACGTAGTAGGAAGTGGAATACTTCAGTACTGAGGAATGATGAGACATGTTTGAAGTTCGCTAAAGATGTGTATACGGCGATAAGGAACATAAACGTAGGCAGGTCACTTGAAGAGGAGAGGACGTCTCTGAAAAGTGCAATCACAGAAGTTGCAAAGGCAAGCGTAGGCTCTAGGAAGGTAACTGCGAAGAAACCTTAGGTAACAGAAGAAATACTTCATTTGATCGATGAAAGAAGGAAGCACAAAAATGTTCTGAGAAAGACGGGAATATAGCAATATAAAGCACTGAGTAATGGAATAAATAGGAAGTGAAGGGAGGCCAAGGCGAAATGGTTGGAGGATAAATGTGAGAAAATAGAAAAAGAACTATCAGTTGGAGGAAAAGTGTGAGAAAATAGGAAAAGAACTGGTAGTCGGAAAGACTGAGTCAGCATACAGAAATATCAAAACAATCTTTCGTGAGATTAAAAGAAAGGGCGGCAACATTAAGAGTGCAATGGGAATTACACTGTTAAACAGTGAGGAGGGAGTGCAGTCGTGGAAGGGGTACACTGAAGTGCACAATGAGTGGAAGGAATTGTTTGATGACATGATAGAAGAAGAAATAATTGGAGGCGATGTGAAATAGATATGGGATCCAACATTAAAGCCAGAATTTAAAAGAGCATTCGAAGACAGTCAGAAGTGATAGATAACATTCGATCGGAATTACTGAAATCATGGGTGGAACTGGCAATCAAACTACTACTCAAGTTGGTGTGTAGAATCTATGAAACTGGCGATATACGATCAGATTTTCAGAAAAATATCATCAATTCAATTCGAAGATAGCAAGGGCAGATAAGAGCGAGAACTATCGCACGATCAGTTTAACAGCCCATGCATTCAAGTTTCTGACAACAATAACGTACAGAAGAATTGGAGAGAAAATTGAGAAACTGTTAGACGACGATCATTTCGGGTTTAGGAAAGGTAAAAACACCAGAGAGGCATTTCTGACGTTGCGCTTGATGACGGAAGCAAGACTGAAGGAAAATCAAGACACGTTCGTGGGATTGAAACAAAGTTTCAAGAACTGGCTTTAAATGATTACTGTAGGGATATACTACAACCCCCTACGTATCGCTCGCATAGTGATCACAAGAAAAAGAGAATAATTAGTGCTCGCACAGAGACATTCAGACAATCATTCTTACCACGCTTCATACGTGAATGGAACAGGAAGAAATACCCGGTACAGTGGGACGTACCCTCTGCCATGCACCTTACGGTGTTTTTCAGAGTATAGATGTAGATTTGTCGACCAGGAAAAAGTATTCGACTATGTAAAACGGTACAAGATGATAGAAATTCTGAGAAAAATTGGAGTTAGCTATAGAGAAAGACGATTAATATGAAATACATGTAAGAACCAAGAAGGAACAGCAAGAGTGGAAGATCAAGACCGAAGTACTCGAATTAAAAAGGGTGCAAGAGAGGGATGCAGTTCTTCGCTTGTATTCTTCATGCAATGACGGAAATGAAAGAAAGATTCAGCAGTGGGATTAAAATTCAGCTTGAAACGATATCAGTGATAAGATTCACTGATAACGTTACTACCCTCAGTGAAGGTGAAGAAGAATTAATCTACAAAATCTGTTGAATGGAATGAACAGTCTAATGGGTACAGAATACACGTTGAGAGTTAACTAAAGAAAGACGGAGATAATGAGAAGTAGCAGAAATGAGTATAGTGAGAAAATAACATCAGAATTGAGACTTCCTGGCAGATTAAAACTGTGTGCCGGACCGAGATTCGAACTTGGGACCTTTGCCTTTCGCGGGAAAGTGCTCTACCATCTGAGCTACCCAAGCACAACTCACGCCCGTCCTCACAGTTGTACTTCTGCCAGTACCTCGTCTCCAGATTTTACAAATGCTCTCCTGCGAACCTTGCAGAACTAGCACTCCTGGAAGAAAGGATATTGCGGAGACGTGGCTTAGCGACAGCCTGGGGGATGTTTCCAGAATGAGATTTGCACTCTGCAGCGGAGTGTGCGCTGATATGAAACTTCTTGGCAGATTAAAACTGTGTGCCGAATTCGAGTCTCGGTCTGGCACACAGTTTTAATCTGCCAGGAAGTTTCATATCAGCGCACACTCCGCTGCAGAGTGAAAATCTCATTCTGGAAACATTAGAATTGGTGATCACGAAGTAGATGAAGTTAACGAATTCTGCAACTGTAGAAACAAAATAACCCATGATGACCAAAGCAAGGAGGACATGAAAAGAAAGTAGCACAGGTAGAGAGGGCATTTCTAGCTAAAAGAAGTGTATGGGCCTTAGTTTTGTAACACTTATATCTATTAGGAGTAGGTTTATTTTAATCAACTGTATATCTGCAATTTATGAAGTGTGAATTCTGTGTTGTTTGAACTCCTTGATGTATGGCAAGAAAATTAGGAGTTTTGTGATGTATATAAAAAAAAAGCAAGAGAATATGTTGAAATTTTAAATTATTATAATATGAATATGTTTATGAAAGAAGTAAGTTTGTTAACAACTGGTTCATGCTTAGGGCACTTGTAGGGAAGTCCCTCCGCAACGAAAGTGTCATGCCGCGATGTAAAAGGTGGGTTTGGCGGTCGAACTGAGGGGATCCTTTGTGTGAACAGCACTCTGTGTGTGGCTAGTCTTTGCACGGTACACCTCAACGGTGCTAAAGGAGGTAATTGGAAGCCGAATTAGGAGGGATTTGACTCGGATGTGGATCTGGCTATTATTTGGTATTCACGGAATAATGGAATGGCTCTAATATGTTGAAAATCCGACTCCACGAAGAGATTTTATAGAGCATTCGCACATCAAGAGCCATGAGTACAGTTAGCCGCCATTTCGACTGCCACTAATCTGCGCCACTGCTTCACAGACTTCATACATTTAGTTACTTAATGTATATCGGCACGGACAAGTTAATTTGTGTGTTGTATAAAACGTCGATATGTGTTCGAAACCATAATTTCAATCCTGATCACGAACCTACGCAGGGTCCTCACCTAAGTGCTACTTAAACAGAGTGTCCTGATTTAAGTGAACAATTCTGGCACTGATGTGTTTAAAAGTGATTTTTTGTCTAAAGTAAAAGAAGTAGCAAAAGTTAGAGTAAAATTTGGATGTTTCATTTACGGACTACTCCAAGTGAAATTGTTAAGGTAGGAAATTTAAGTAAAAAATTTAAAGATCAATCAATAGGCAAGTGAAAACCTTAATTATTTAAAAGCTAAAACCATAAAAGTGAAGTTGGATAGGCTTTTGCTGAAGTATCCTTAGTTTATTATAAAATATAGTTTTGTAGGACTAGTTAATGACTAGCTTTTAGAGATAGTTTTTACTTTGCAGTAATCAAAGAACCTTGGCTAGTGAAACTATACCAGTTTATGCGTCCCCATCACATTGCCCTACTATTAAGAAAGAAAAAAGAGCTATTACTGTTACCAAGGAAAGCTGCTACATGCAGAGGAGCTTAAACAGTGTATTTAAGATGTTATTCATCTTTATTTGTGTTATTCATGTCAGTCAAGATAAAAGACCATCACGTCCATAATTAGTTCTGCACTTCATGCAGTGATGTTTCAGTGTGTGGTGTGTATGTTATTGGTAACTGCTGTCGCACACAGTACAGAGTGCACTGTTTGCTATTCAAAGGGAAATCTGAACAAAAGTAACTTCAATAACTAATATCCAATTTTCTCAAATATATATTTCGAAATTAATGTGCCTAATTAGGCTGGCGACCGTTCATTTTTTTTCATTCACTTATAATTTTACCACTTCTGTTAACTCCCAAGATTAAGGCCCGTTTGGTTTTATTGTTAACTTCACAAAATTCGAAATTATAGTCCGATACCGTTTTCCATTAGACACACGCACGATCGAACTTCGAAATCCACTCAGAGGGTAACATTAACGTGTTTCACGGCACGTTGGGGTTATAATTTGAGGAAGAAATTTCTGGGAATATACGGTCGGATCACAGCACTGTGTGATAGTGAATCACGGACTGTAAGGAAACTGGAGCAGAGGAGAATTGAAGCGTCTGAGATGGGGAGCTGCAAAGGAATGTTGAAAATTAGGGGGAGTGATAAGGTAAGGAATGAGGACGTTTTCTTCAGGATCGGCGAAGAAAGGAACATATGGAAAATACTGACAAGAGGAAGGGACATGATGATAGGGCGTCTGTTAAGGCATCAGAGGAGAACTTCCTTGTTACTAGAGGGAGGTGTAAAAAAACTATATAGCAAGAAAGAGATTGGAATATATGTAACAAATAATTGAGGACGTAGGGTGTGTTACTTTGTGACGAAGAGGCAGACACAGGAGAGGAATTCGTTGTGGGCCGCATGAAACCACTCAAAAGACTAATGACTGAAAATAAATCGCTAAATAAATAAATAAATTGAAATACTCATAATAAATGAAAAGCACCAGTTTGATTTTGTGCTACAGTATTAATTTATTGTGTTAACCAGCTTTCGGCTCAAAATGCCATCAGGATTTACTGACTATTGTCGCCAAAGGAGTTACAACGTATGGTGACAACAGTCAACAAACGTCTGATGATGGTCTTGTAAGCCGAAAATCGCTTAACACATTAAATTAATACTGTAGAACAAAAGCAAATTAGCGCTTTTCATTTATTATAACGGTGTTCTACCAATAACTGATGGAAGATTCAGTTAACATGGAATACTCGTGGTTTGCGTCCAAAATTACTTCGTAACTGCCATTCTTTTTTAAAGTGAATACATATGTTTTCCACTATCACGATTAAAAATCAAATATCCATGTCAGAAAAATTCAAAAAATATTTTTTGTGTAATTATGTACAATAGCCCGCCCCGGAGAGCATGGAGCCCATATTTTCTCGACAATTTTTTTGTGGTTTGGTTCATTCTACCTCCTCCCAAAATATGGAAAGCAGAGAGTTCGCACTAGAAGAGATTTGTTTCACAGTTCGAAGATGAAGAAGTGCTTGTAGTTCTCAAGGTACACAGTTTAGAGACCATGTTTACGATACTTTTTTGCTTCGACTGATGTTTCCTATCATATCCCTGAATACTGATCATTCCACCTGGGGCACCTTTTATCGTAATCTATGGGAAGTTAACTGAAGCGAAGTCATTTTCGAAGAAAATTATTTACCCTGTTGGTTTCCTTTTTTTAGGGAAATTGACATTATATTAACATTTTATACTATTGCGCTATCATGGATAATTGCAAGAGCAGTGATTAAAATAAATTGAGAAAAAATCCAAATACTGATAGGCTTATGTGGATGAAGTGCAAAGTAAATAATATCTGTTAATATTTCATATTGCAACGGGAGTCAATCACAGTCGATTAATGGTATAAGATGGAAAGAACTATGCCCCTTACATGACGTTATTAAAGATCACCTAACTCACGTTGAGCGAACAGTAGGGCTGAACAAAAATGACTGACAAGGCACAATGCATCTTGTAGAGGGTATAATATGGACGTATTGGAATAATTAATGTTGGGTGATGGTTTTAAAGTAATTCACACGACATGAAAACTTTGTGGAAACACGTCGATTTACTGGAGGCTAGTTTATCCTAGGGAAGTATACAGAGTTGACCGTGGCCAGCTGGGGAACGGCGAAGGGAAGCGACAATAGGCAGCTTAGGGCGGCTCAAGCTCTGAGAAAGCGGTAACGGAGCACGGCCTCCAGCTGCCTTAAGATGAGTGACAGTGAGTGGGTGATTGCCCCATGCTGGTGTACCAGGAAGCAGACGAAGAACTTGTACGCCTGTTGATAAATGTCCGTCGTCCCATTTTCAGTGAAACATGCGAGTAAGCAGCGCAAAGCTACGGTGGAGCGGTCAACAGAGGCCAAAATATGCGTGTTCGTGACTATAGCAACTTCATGCTGAATTCACGGTCCGCAGAGTCTGAAGTAAACCAGGTGAAGAGCGACAGAATAAAATACGCCGGCCTCCGATGGGAACGTAGGACCAAGGAATCTGAAGTACTCTCCTGGGAGTCAGAATTCTGGAAAAATTGGTGTTTTGTGCAGATGCTAACCTTGATGGATGGCCTGGGAGGAGGTAAATAGCAGAAGTTGAGAGGAAGGGAAAATTTGTGGGAATTTGTTCACTTCCCAGAGTAGGCATTGGTCGGCACTGGGAAGCGACGCATAATTAACGGAACTTGCACTGCAATTGGCGTAGATGATTTTGCTGGAGGGGAAACCGAGGCGAAGAGCAGACTGGGAGAAATCTTCGTAGAGGTCTTCCATTCCCAGCATGCCTAGAGTTCAGATGTGGCGTTCTTTACTCAGCTTGCCTGAGAAAGAGTGAGCATCTCTGCAGTTTAGCACTTAGCAAATGGAACGATTGAGCTTGGAGATAGGAAGTTTTGGTTCAGCTATGTACTGAGCAAGATAGCTAGGAGTGAATAGACGAGCGCAGCCTTGCAGCACCATGAGGTCGGCCGACGTCCGCACAACGACACCACTCCGCCACACTGTATTCGGTGATATTGCGCCCGTTCCGGCCACTGATTAATTTGTTGGATCACGTCAGCAAAGTTTCCATGAGGGTTTCATGGGCCGTGTATTGTAGAATTCTTCTCGCACTTCGCATTATGCGTGGGTCAGACGATAGGAATTACTTTTGATTTATCGCACTTTACTCCATGCAAACGCAATTTATTACCACTGCCTGTTAGGAGAGTCATGTAATGTGATGATTGAAGGCTGTGAGTTAAAATAAATCTGTGCTAATTGACTGCATCTATTTTCAATCAAGTAGTTGAAATCCCAAGTCACTTTCTTAATTAATTTTATGTTCAACATTTGCATCTGGTGTTCAATAGCTGAATATAACATCAATGTGCACTCCTTTTAATTATAAGGGATCAATTCTGAATCAATTAATGTCAACACTACCACCGCAGTTCAATCAGGAGTCACAGGGCCTTATTACTTTCTTTGCGTTATCCGACATTGCAGCAGTATTGCACTCACTGTTGATCTGTTAGTCAATTACCTGGGGTGGACACACACCAAATCAGATAACTGACAGGTGGGGTGTTACAACGGATATTTGTCCTGACGAAGGAAAGCTATTAGTTTTCTCAAGCGAAAAAGTATAAGACCTAGTAAGAATGAGATTAATTTAAAGCGAAGGCAAGAATTGTTGTTTGAGCGGTTGATTTGAGGATAGGGACCAAACAGCGAGGTCACCAGCCCCATCGGGTAAGAGAAGGATGGGGAACAAAGTCGGCATGTTCTTTCAAAGGAACCATCCTGGCAATCGCCTGAAGCACTTTAGGAAAATCGCTAAAAACTGGAACTAAACTCCGCCCGAACAGGTCATGAAGGCGCAACGGTAAGGACCGGCCGCCACGTCATCCTCAGTCCGCAGGCGTCACTGGATGCGGATATGGAGGGGAATGTGGTCAGCACACCGCTCTCCTGGCCGTGACCGGAGCTGCTACTTCCTAGTCAAGTAGCTCCTCAGTTTGCCTCATAAGGGCTGAGTGCACCCCCTTTGCCAATAGTGCTCGGCAGACCACGGAAAACCTAAATCAGAATGGAAGGCCGCGGATTTGAACTATCGTCCTCCCGAATGCGAGTCCAGTGTCCTAACCACTGCACATCTTCCTCGGTCAAGAACTGTATATTACAGAGATATTATTTCGGAACATCTGGAGACAGAGAGTAAATGCTAACTTGTAGGAAAGCAGTGTTGTAGAACCTCTCACTGTGTAACGCCCCCTTAATCCTGGCAGGGTCGCCATATGTAACGTCCCCTTAGAAAAATTAATGAATTACTGTGCTGATAAACATCTTATGTTATTTGATTTTCAAACAGCTGAGCAAAACTGAACGTACTCAGACATTCACTAAAGTGACACACAATATTTTTAGCGCAACTCAATCTGACTTTCAGTAATCTCTACAAAAGAATGGCCCTGACTAACAATAACCTATACCTTTCATGAATTCTTACCTCACAAAAATCTTCGTTACTCGAACTACTGCAATACAGCATGCGCCAATACTGTCAGCTAAATGAAAGATTCTAACTACTGAAGGCACTAACTACTGATAGGCATACTTAGCAAATGAAAGATTTTGATAGAGAACAAACAATGTATTTACCTTAATAGTGTTCAAAAGTCATAATATATATATATATATATATATATATAGTGTTTTTTGAACACTCTGTATGAAAATCACTGGCTGTGCTGTGTGCAGTCTGTGGCTGGTTTGCATTGTTGTTTGCTATTGTAGTGTTGGACAGCTGGATGTTAACAGCGCGTAGCGTTGCGCAGTTGGAGGTGAGCCGCCAGCAGTGGTGGATGTGGGGAGTGAGATGGCGGAGTTTTGAGAGTTCATGACATCCAGTCTTACAAATTTACTGTCTCTGATTGACACACGTCCAGATCATCCGCTCTCAAAACTCCGCCATCTCACTCCCCACATCCACCACTGCTGGCGGCTCACCTCCAACTGCGCAACGCTACGCGCTGTTAACATCCAGCTGTCCAACACTACAATAGCAAACAACAATGCAGACCAGCCACAGACTGCACACAGCACAGCCAGTGATTTTCATACAGAGCGCTACGTGGCGTTACCAATAAAAAAAACCTAAATAGCCTACTTACAACTGTTACAGTAACAGTATCATCTGCGCTATAAACACGCAGAATTCTATTTAATAATTTTAGACATCGTTTAAGTTGAAAAGCATTTTGGGCCCACAGTTTAATCGCAAGGGCGCTAAAAGAATTTGCTAACAATAAGCTACAGGTATAGCTAAACTCTTCGGACAACAGTGAAACACGATCCTCAGTTGAGTAACGATTTTGATAGAGGCTCAGCAGTACGTATAATACGCACATAGAGCATAGTCACATTCAGAACGGGTCGTATCACTAGACCCTTTACCACTATCGTTGCCAAATCTAATAATTAACATGCCGACCCCGCGATTTTACGAGATAAAGGCCAGGAAAAGGATGAAGTTGTTCTGTAATACGTTTTTCATGATTTTGTGATACGAGGGCGTGCTAAAAAATAATGTCTCCGAATTTTTTACATGAAAACTCTTAAAGCTCTTCAGATAAAACAAACGTTATTAATATTCTACATCTTTATTCTTCATGTCTACATATTTATTTCTGAACCCTGCGAACATATTTCTCCCAAGAGAAGACCATTTTCTTGATACCGTCACTGTCGAATGTTTGTCTTGTCGGAGACCCAACCTCACCTCTGCTTGCACTGCTTCACTACTATCAAACGGAAGTCCTCGAAGGAGTTCTTTAAATCTTGGAAACGGACGAAAATCGGATGGGGCCATGTCGAGACTGAATGGAGGATGATCGGTGACATTGACACCAAGGCGTCGGATTGTTGCACATTTCGCAGCGTGAGTGTGTGGTCTGTCATTATCAATCATGCTGAAGGAGAAGATGCTCCACTTGTGGACGAACTCTTCGAATTCAAAACTCGATTACAGCAATCTGTTTCTCAGGCACCGACATACAATGAAGAGCCAAAGCAACTGGCAGATCTGCCTAAATACTGTAGGGCCCCTGCGAGCACGCAGAGGTGCCGCAACACGATGGCATGGACTCGCCTAATGTCTGAAGTAGTGCTGGAGGGAATTAAGATCATGAATCCTGCAGGGCTGTCCATAAATCCGTAACAAAACGGGAGGTAGACATCTCTTCTGAACAGCACGTTGCAAGACATCCCAGATGTACTCAATTATGTTCACGGCTGGGGAGTTTGATAGCCAACGGAAGTGTTAAAAATCATAACAGTGTTCCTGGAGCCACTCTGTAGCAATTCTGGGCGTGTGGGATGTCGCATTGTCCTGGTGGAGTTGCCCAAGTCCATCGGAATGCACATAGGATATAAATGGATGCAGGTAATCAGACAGGATGCTTACGTACGTGTTACCTGTCAGAGTCGTATCTAGCTGCACATTCCCCACATCATTACAGACCTTCCACCAGCTTTTACAATCCCCTGCTGACATGCAGGGTCCATGGATTCATGAGGTTGTCTCCATAAACGTACACGTCCATCCGCTCGATACAATCTGAAACGAGACTCGTCCGACCAGGCGATATGTTTCCAGTCATCAACAGTCCAATGCCAGTGTTGACGGACCCAGGCAAGGCGTAAAACTTTGTGTCGTGCAGTGATCAAGGGTAAACGAGTGGATCTTCGGCTCCAAAAGCCCATATCGATCACGTTTCGTTGAATGGGTCGCACGCTGACACTTGTTGATGACCCAGCATTTTGTGGAAGGGTTGCACTTCCATCACGTAGAACGATTCTCTTCAGTCGTCGTTGGTCCCATTCTTGCAGGATCTTCTTCCGGCCACAGCGATGTCGAAGGTTTGATGTTTTAACGCCGCGCGAGATTAGCCGAGCGGTCTTGGGCGCTGCAGTCATGGACTGTGCGGCCGGTCCCTGCGGAGGTTCGAGTCCTCCCTCGGGCATGGGTGTGTATGTTTGTCCTTAGGATAATTTAGGTTAAGTAGTGTGTAAGCTTAGGGACTGATCACCTTAGCAGTTAAGTCCCATAAGATTTCACACTTTTTTTATGTTTTAACGGATTCCTGATATTCACGGTACATTCGTGAAATTGTCGTATGGAAAAATACCCACCCCATCGCTACCTTGGAGATGCTGTGTCCCATCGTTCGTGCACCGACTATAACACCACGTTCGAACTCACTTAAATCTTGATAACCTGCCATTGTAGCAGCAGAAAGCGATCTAACAAGTGCGCCAGACACTTGTTGTCTTATAAAAGCGTTGCCGACCGCAGCGCCGTATTCTGCCTGTTAACATATCTCTGTATTTGGATACGCATGCCTATACCAGTTTCTTCGGCCCTTCACTATAGTTACGTTACATACAGCCATGTTACATGCTACAGTTCGGGGCCCTGTAGTGGCAGACGACTGCAACTGGAAAGACATGAAGTATAAAGATGTAGAATGAATGTTAACAATGTTGGTTTTATTTCAAAAGCTTTAAGAGCTTTCAGATAAAAATTCGTAGGTGTTACTTCTAAGTACGCCCTTGTAGATACCACCCCAAATGCAGTCGGTCTAATAATGAGGACAAAGAGCCTATAACGGTACAGCCTCCCCCTACATTCATATGAAATGTCTGATACCACTTTTTTATGCATACGGGTGGTTTTCGGACGATTTAGTGCTTCCTGGAAACTTTTGTGTGTGTTTTGGACGCATTATTCAGTTCAGTTTGCCAAAATACAGTTTTTTTTATTCAGGAAGGGCGTATACTATCGTAATTGTCTATAGATTGTTTGTCATTAACAAAATTATGTACAGGTTCCAAATCAAAAATCTAGTTGAGAAGTTGAAGTAAGAGATATTTAGTAACAAATGTTACGAGATTGTGGAAATGTTGGCATAAGTGGCTGTCGCCTCTAGTTACCTTAATTGCAGTTGATCGGTGGGTTGACACAGAAACCTCAGTATCTCGAGAAACGGCTTAAAAGTTACTACCAAGTGATGTATTTTCATTTGTTGTCTATTTTTATGTCCTCCTCTGTAATTAATATCCTTCGTAATTACGTTTCTATTTAACTCTCCAATTGTTTACATCACACAACTTTACGATTTTCGGAATTTGAGGCCTTATTTGTAACTTTCTAGTGTGCAGTCGGATAAAGCACGAGATTTTTACTGTCATTGGATGTTAGTAACCAAATCTAAACTGTAATTAATTACGTAACTAAAATAATACAAGAGACATTGTTGTAATTAGAGGTCAGATCGATTTCCATATTTAAAACTAGTGATGATACTATAAAAATTTATGTTATACGATATTGTATATTATACCTTATTTGACTGTAACATTACTTTCTTTACGTTTTGTAAATTTTAATTGTAACATCGGAATTGTACAAAATTAATAATGGGTTATTTTGAAATTTATTATTAAAATTCTATATAAAGCGATGCAGCGAGGCTGCAAGTTAGTTGTTGTTTAGACAGTCAGTTGTCAATAAATTTTTGTGAAGTTGGAAACTGTCATATTCTTTCATCAAATGAACACCAGGTCGAGTTAAGTCAATTTAAGTAACGTTCAAGAATATAGCATCGTTACAAGCCCTAGATACACTCAGTTAATTGCGATAATTACTTTTATACTCGAATGAATGCTTCTAGAACTGAATGTTCATTTCGTCAAGAGTCCTTATTATACCTCCATTATAACTAAGTCACAGCTGCAAAATACTAACGCGAATTCTTTACAGACGAATGGAAAAACTGGTAGAAGCCGACCTCGGGGAAGATCAGTTTGGATTCCGTAGAAATGTTGGAACACGTGAGGCAATACTGACCTTACGACTTACCTTAGAAGAAAGATTAAGAAAAGGCAAACCTACGTTTCTAGCATTTGTAGACTTAGAGAAAGCTTTTGACAATGTTAACTGGAATACTCTCTTTCACATTCTGAAGGTGGCAGGGGTAAAATACAGGGAGCGAAAGGCTATTTACAGTTTGTACAGAAACCAGATGGCAGTTATAAGAGTCGAGGGGCATGAAAGGGAAGCAGTGGTTGGGAAAGGAGTAAGACAGGGTTGTAGCCTCTCCCCGATGTTATTCAATCTGTATATTGAGCAAGCAGTAAAGGAAACAAAAGAAAAATTCGGAGTAGGTATTAAAATTCATGGAGAAGAAGTAAAAACTTTGAGGTTCGCCGATGACATTGTAATTCTGTCAGAGACAGCAAAGGACTTGGAAGAGCAGTTGAACGGAATGGACAGTGTCTTGAAAGGAGGATATAAGATGAACATCAACAAAAGCAAAACGAGGATAATGGAATGTAGTCAAATTAAGTCGGGTGATGCTGAGGGAATTAGATTAGGAAATGAGACACTTAAAGTAGTAAAGGAGTTTTGCTATTTAGGGAGTAAAATTACCGATGATGGTCAAAGTAGAGAGGATATAAAATGTAGACTGGCAATGGCAAGGAAAGCGTTTCTCAAGAAAAGGAATTTGTTAACATCGAGTATAGATTTAAGTGTCAGGAAGTCGTTTCTGAAAGTATTTGTATGGAGTGTAGCCATGTATGGAAGTGAAACATGGACGATAACTAGTTTGGACAAGAAGAGAATAGAAGCTTTCGAAATGTGGTGCTACAGAAGAATGCTGAAGATAAGGTGGGTAGATCACGTAACTAATGAGGAGGTATTGAATAGGATTGGGGAGAAGAGAAGTTTGTGGCACAACTTGACTAGAAGAAGGGATCGGTTGGTAGGACATGTTCTGAGGCATCAAGGGATCACAAATTTAGCATTGGAGGGCAGTGTGGAGGGTAAAAATCGTAGAGGGAGACCAAGAGATGAATACACTAAGCAGATTCAGAAGGATGTAGGTTGCAGTAGATACTGGGAGATGAAGAAGCTTGCACAGGATAGAGTAGCATGGAGAGCTGCATCAAACCAGTCTCAGGACTGAAGACCACAACAACAACAACAACTAAAATAATACAAGAGACATTGTTGTAATTAAAGTTCAGATCGATTTCCATATTTAAAACTAGTGATGATACTATAAAAATTTATATTATACGATATTGTATATTATACCTTATTTGGCTGTAACATTACTTTCTTTACGTTTTGTAAATTTTAATTGTAACATCGGAATTGTACAAAATTAATAATGGGTTATTTTAAAATTTATTGTTAAAATTCTATATAAAGCGATGCAGCGAGGCTGCAAGTTAGTTGTTGTTTAGACAGTCAGTTGTCAATAAATTTTTGTGAAGTTGGAAACTGTCATATTCTTTCATCAAATGAACACCAGGTCGAGTTAAGTCAATTTAAGTAACGTTCAAGAATATAGCATCGTTACAAGCCCTAGATACACTCATTTAATGGCGATAATTACTTTTATACTCGAATGAATGTTTCTAGAACTGAATGTTCATTTCGTCAAGAGTCCTTATTATACACTCCTGGAAATGGAAAAAAGAACACATTGACACCGGTGTGTCAGACCCACCATACTTGCTCCGGACACTGCGAGAGGGCTGTACAAGCAATGATCACACGCACGGCACAGCGGACACACCAGGAACCGCGGTGTTGGCCGGCGAATGGCGCTAGCTGCGCAGCATTTGTGCACCGCCGCCGTCAGTGTCAGCCAGTTTGCCGTGGCATACGGAGCTCCATCGCAGTCTTTAACACTGGTAGCATGCCGCGACAGCGTGGACGTGAACCGTATGTGCAGTTGACGGACTTTGAGCGAGGGCGTATAGTGGGCATGCGGGAGGCCGGGTGGACGTACCGCCGAATTGCTCAACACGTGGGGCGTGAGGTCTCCACAGTACATCGATGTTGTCGCCAGTGGTCGGCGGAAGGTGCACGTGCCCGTCGACCTGGGACCGGACCGCAGCGACGCACGGATGCACGCCAAGACCGTAGGATCCTACGCAGTGCCGTAGGGGACCGCACCGCCACTTCCTAGCAAATTAGGGACACTGTTGCTCCTGGGGTATCGGCGAGGACCATTCGCAACCGTCTCCATGAAGCTGGGCTACGGTCCCGCACACCGTTAGGCCGTCTTCCGCTCACGCCCCAACATCGTGCAGCCCACCTCCAGTGGTGTCGCGACAGGCGTGAATGGAGGGACGAATGGAGACGTGTCGTCTTCAGCGATGAGAGTCGCTTCTGCCTTGGTGCCAATGATGGTCGTATGCGTGTTTGGCGCCGTGCAGGTGAGCGCCACAATCAGGACTGCATACGACCGAGGCACACAGGGCCAACACCCGGCATCATGGTGTGGGGAGCGATCTCCTACACTGGCCGTACACCACTGGTGATCGTCGAGGGGACACTGAATAGTGCACGGTACATCCAAACCATCATCGAACCCATCGTTCTACCATTCCTAGACCGGCAAGGGAACTTGCTGTTCCAACAGGACAATGCACGTCCGCATGTATCCCGTGCCACCCAACGTGCTCTAGAAGGTGTAAGTCAACTACCCTGACCAGAAAGGTCTCCGGATCTGTCCCCCATTGAGCATGTTTGGGACTGGATGAAGCGTCGTCTCACGCGGTCTGCACGTCCAGCACGAACGCTGGTCCAACTGAGGCGCCAGGTGGAAATGGCATGGCAAGCCGTTCCACAGGACTACATCCAGCATCTCTACGATCGTCTCCATGGGAGAATAGCAGCCTGCATTGCTGCGAAAGGTGGATATACACTGTACTAGTGCCGACATTGTGTATGCTCTGTTGCCTGTGTCTATGTGCCTGTGGTTCTGTCAGTGTGATCATGTGATGTATCTGACCCTAGGAATGTGTCAATAAAGTTTCCCCTTCCTGGGACAATGAATTCACGGTGTTCTTATTTCAATTTCCAGGAGTGTACCTCCATTATAACTAGCCACTATGAAAGTTATTGTTATTTTTTGTTTTCAAAGAAACGTGATTCGCTGTAGCTATACAAATGTTTCATGGAAGGTATGAAAAAAATAAAAATGATGATACTCGAACGCAATGTGGGCAGATATAATTCCGCCACCTTTTGCGGGTTGCGCCAAGGCGCACCTAGACGTCGAACGTTTTCGTGTGGTACTGAACAGACTCGTAGAGCTTATAAGCTAGATCTTTCGAAAACGCTTGAGAACCGCATCGTTCTAAAAAAAAAAAATAGATCAGTATTCGTTACACTTGAGTTTGTACTTCAATCTTGCGAAAAAAGGAGGAAAATCAGTTCCCCGTTTGGTAAGCACCGAGGTGGCAGAAGTCATGGGATACCTCTTAATGTCGTGTCGGACCTGCAGCAACTCGATGTGGCTGGACCCAACAAATGGTCGGTAGTCCCCCCGCCTCTACAGCCGGTCCAGAGCGCCCACAGGGCATCCTCGGCTGCTGGGGGCAGCGCGTTCACACGGGACGCGCGCGTGCGACGTGCGGAAATACCGGCCAGTGCGGCGCGGCGAGATGCACGGCTGTGGAGGCTCGCGCCCGATAAGATAACATGCCGCAGCACTACGGCGCGAGACGGTGCGGCGAGCTCACTCTGCCCGTCGACTTCCAGAGAGCGAGTAGCGCAGAGGTAACGCACTGGGCTTCCCGACTGCTCGAAGCGATAATCGGGTACGGGCTATGGAAAGAGAACTGCTTCATCAGCAAAAGGCACTGCCTTATTTAAAGCTCGATGTTTGTGTTCGTCATCAGAGTCACCCTCAACGCGATATGTAACTGTCTCAGGTGCAGATCTAGGGTTCGGTTCTGGAAAGGATGGGAGGTGGAGAGGGAGAGGATTGCCAAAGTTTGTTACCTCTCTCTTGCCACTTAACCCTCTAACGGTAAGGTGAAGTTTCCTGACATAAACGGTAAGGTGGGGTTGGATCAGACCCCACCCTCCAAATACCGATTTTTCGGGGTAAAATAAAAAATGAATAATGGGAAAAAGTTTTATTATCAATTAAACACATATAATATTTGTTATAACAACAAGTTTTTTTATTTTTATAGTCAATAAGTAAGAATAAGTACTTTGGAAAAAAATATGAACTTGATTACAAAAAAATACCTTAATATAAAAATTCTCTATAAAATTATTGAAAAAATAGTAAAAATCAATAGATTCAGTCATCAACTAGGAACTTGAGTGCTTTCGAAATTCTAAAGATAGGAACTAAATGAGAAACATCTCTTACTAATTGTAGAAAATAATTATAGTGTCAGCAGTTTCGAAATATGAAGTTCTCAATAATAAATGTCTTTGTACACATAATGTAATATGAACAAATAATAAATGTATAATATTATCCTGGAAACGATCACATACAGGCCTGGCCAGCTGGTTTGGCCGAGCGGTTCTAGGCGCTACAGTCTGGAACCGCGCGACCGCATCGGTCGCAGGTTCGAATCCTGCCTCGGGCATAGATGTGTGTGATGTTCTTAGGTTAGTTAGGTTTAAGGAGTTCTAAGTTCTAGGGGACTGATGACCTCAGAAGTTAAGTCCCATAGTGCTCAGAGCCATTTGAACATACAGCCCTGAAAATACATATTTGGCACAATTTATCACATCTCAGTTTCTTTACAGCCAGGGCAACTAATAACTTTATGCTCCCCGCATATATAACGATTACACTGACGACAAAAAGCATTCCCCTCTCTATCTTTTGATCTGTCACAAAAATCACATCTTCTTTTCTTTAGTGGCTGGACTTGGGTAGGCTCGTATAATTCGATTGGTTCTTTTTCTAAAAGTTTTCCAATAGACGAACGGAGCTCACGGGGAAAATGTGTGTTATTCAACCTCTTTTCCGTAAGACGTTTGGTCAAAGAGAGCGCAAGATTTTTGAGAAATGATATTCTCGCGTCATTTGAAAAGCTGTCCATTTTGCTACTGCTTTTGTAAATGATAAAACTATTTATAGCAGCGATGTCTAAAGTAGCATAAAAGTACCGCATGGGCCATCTTCTCTATTTTCTTTTTGTGGTCTTGCTGTGGCAAAGCATATCTACTACATCAACCCCTCCTTTACTAAGATTGTAGAACTCTACAATTTCAGGCTTATTTGATTTTTCATTTACCTCTCCAGAGAAGTGCATAGACGATATCAGTAAAAGTTTTTTATTTTTCTTTGGGGTGAATGACACCAAAGTTTTGTCGTCCTGATACATAAATGTTGAAGAGCCTACTGGAGCGGAAAGCAGCATTGATGGTGGTATTTGCGGTTTGTTCCTCCTCAATGTACCCACAAATGTGAGTTTCTTCTGGAGGAGGGCGTCAGTCACCTCCAGTGAGGAGAACCAATTGTCAGCTGTAATGTTTCTATTTGAAACTCTGATAGATTCCGTCACGCGCAAAACATACTGGGCAGGTAAAGGCAAATCTCCAGGACTCCTCTTTATTCTGTTGTCCTTGCCAGTGTATGGAATGCCACGCAAAAAATAGAATGTCCTTGCATCGCATAGTGACATTATTTTCAACCCATATTTGTCGGGTTTCGATGGGATATACGTTTTGAATGGACAGGCACCCCGAAAACTCAGTAGAGTCTCATCTACTGTCACATATTCAGATGGAATATAATTTTTTTCGCTGTTAGATTCAAACATGTCCCACACTTCCCTGAAAGCCGCAAATTTGTCGTTGATTTTTCTGGCCTCTCTGGTGGCTTTATCATCGAAGCGGAGGTTTTCTAGAAGAAATGCAAACCTTTTCTTGCACATAGTGCAACGGGATACCGGAGGTCCATAGGTTGCTGAGAACATCTCATCTACACTGGAGCATAGAATTCTTTAGGACACCACTCATGAAGAGAAGGCGCATCAACCTTCGCTCTCTGTTGGTGAATGAAACTACTGGACCGTATTGTACTTTTACCTAGATTTCTCGATTTCAAAATTTGTGTACAAAACAATTTTTTCTATAATTTTCGAATCTACACTCCTGGAAATGGAAAAAAGAACACATTGACACCGGTGTGTCAGACCCACCATACTTGCTCCGGACACCGCGAGAGGGCTGTACAAGCAATGATCACACGCACGGCACAGCGGACACACCAGGTGTTGGCCGTCGAATGGCGCTAGCTGCGCAGCATTTGTGCACCGCCGCCGTCAGTGTCAGCCAGTTTGCCGTGGCATACGGAGCTCCATCGCAGTCTTTAACACTGGTAGCATGCCGCGACAGCGTGGACGTGAACCGTATGTGCAGTTGACGGACTTTGAGCGAGGGCGTATAGTGGGCATGCGGGAGGCCGGGTGGACGTACCGCAGAATTGCTCAACACGTGGGGCGTGAGATCTCCACAGTACATCGACGTTGTCGCCAGTGGTCGGCGGAAGGTGCACGTGCCCGTCGACCTGGGACCGGACCGCAGCGACGCATGGATGCACGCCAAGACCGTAGGATCCTACGCAGTGCCGTAGGGGACCGCACCGCCGCTTCCCAGCAAATTAGGGACACTGTTGCTCCTGGGGTATCGGCGAGGACCATTCGCAACCGTCTCCATGAAGCTGGGCTACGGTCCCGCACACCGTTAGGCCGTCTTCCGCTCACGCCCCAACATCGTGCAGCCCGCCTCCAGTGGTGTCGCGACAGGCGTGAATGGAGGGACGAATGGAGACGTGTCGTCTTCAGCGATGAGAGTCGCTTCTGCCTTGGTGCCAATGATGGCCGTATGCGTGTTTGGCGCCGTGCAGGTGAGCGCCACAATCAGGACTGCATACGACCGAGGCACACAGGGCCAACACCCGGCATCATGGTGTGGGGAGCGATCTCCTACACTGGCCGTACACCACTGGTGATCGTCGAGGGGGCACTGAATAGTTCACGGTACATCCAAACCGTCATCGAACCCATCGTTCTACCATTCCTAGACCGGCAAGGGAACTTGCTGTTCCAACAGGCAATGCACGTCCGCATGTATCCCGTGCCACCCAACGTGCTCTAGAAGGTGTAAGTCAACTACCCTGGCCAGCAAGATCTCCGGATCTGTCCCCCATTGAGCATGTTTGGGACTGGATGAAGCGTCGTCTCACGCGGTCTGCACGTCCAGCACGAACGCTGGTCCAACTGAGGCGCCAGGTGGAAATGGCATGGCAAGCCGTTCCACAGGACTACATCCAGCATCTCTACGATCGTCTCCATGGGAGAATAGCAGCCTGCATTGCTGCGAAAGGTGGATATACACTGTACTAGTGGCGACATTGTGCATGCTCTGTTGCCTGTGTCTATGTGCCTGTGGTTCTGTCAGTGTGATCATGTGATGTATCTGACCCCAGGAATGTGTCAATAAAGTTTCCCCTTCCTGGGACAATGAATTCACGGTGTTCTTATTTCAATTTCCAGGAGTGTATAAATAGTAAAAATATTTCCAATTCACTAGTGACCCCCCTTGCTTCCCCACGTGGACCATTGAGATGAGTAATAATATTTGACGCTGGTGTCCTAGAAAATTTTGAATGCATAGATTTGTTGGTCCATATTGTCTCTAAGTCTTTACCTAGCTCAAAATTTCTCTCATTATCTGCATCTGACTGAGAATTATCGAACGCGACTGCTCCTGCTGCACAATGAAATACATCATCCTCGTCATCAGTATTAGATAATAGATCATCCTCGGTTTCTGAACAGTCTTCTGCGTCGATATTGTCGCCATCCTCTGACTCAGCTTCCTGTCGGAGAAACTCGTTGTATATCTCCTCAGGAGTTCTAAGGAGTTGATGCGCCATTTTAGTAAGATACTAGAAAAGAAAAAAAAATTAAATGTAATATAAACATCAATATGGGGTTGAATCCTCCCCAGAAAAGGTACTAATAAGTGTGACGTAAACTGTAAGGTGGGGTCGGATCCAACCCAAGCTGCAGGTCACTCACCAGACTCTACGTGGCCTCCTCGGCGTTCTCGGGACGACTGGCTGGTAGGGTAGTTGGAACCACAGCGCTCTCAGAAAAGGGAGTGGGGAGTTATAAACAAAACAGACTCGCTGGGGTCAGATCCAACCCCAACCTTACCGTTAGAGGGTAACTTGCTCGGGCTAATGTACGACTCCCTTCTTTAAAAAACTTGGCTAGTAGATGTCTCAGCGTCGAGCCGCACACCATCTGCTTTATGCCCTGATATGGTAGTTGTGGTGTCATCGGCAGACACCACACTTGCTAGGTGGTAGCCTTTAAATCGGCCACGGTCCGTTAGTATACGTCGGACCCGCGTGTCGCCACTATCAGTGATTGCAGACCGAGCGCCGCCACACGGCAGGTCTAGAGAGACTTTCTAGCACTCGCCCCAGTTGTACAACCGACTCTGCTAGCGATGGTTCACTGACAAAATACGCTCTCATTTGCCGAGACGATAGTTAGCATAGCCTTCAGCTACGTCATTTGCTACGACCTAGCAAGGCGCCATTACCAGTTACTATTGATACTGTAATCATGTACCGTCAAGAGCGACGCTCATCATTAATGGATTAATGTTAAGTATTCCACAATCTACGTCCGTTTTTCTAAAGTCTAATTTCCTTGTCCTGTTCCAGACCTCACGCCAGCCTGCGTGAGCTAAAACGCGTGCCTTTCGGCTTCCTCTCATACCCAGTGATGGCTCTCCTACCAACCCACAACAGTAGTGACCAATCAATCCATTACGCTGGTCATGTTGTAGTCATATGGATGAGCGCAGATACGTAATGCAGGTTAAAGATCGTTCGAATAACTTACGGGGATGCTGACGCCGACAACCGCCGATATTTCGACAGGAGCACACCCTGCCATTTTAAAGGTAAAGCTGCAGTAAGTACGTACGTGCTGTGCAAGAGAATTTAAAACCTCGGTTTTCAGGGAAACACCGTAAGCATAACACACGCACACTCTGTAAACCAGGGCTTAACAACTGGCCGGTTTTGAGCGCGAGTACTCGCGTCTGCTCAGGCACGTGCTCGCGAGCACGTGCAAGGTCGCGGAGTAGGGAGGGAGGGGAAGGAGGGGAAATGTGCGCGCACGTTTGAATGTGATCTCGCGTTCTTAGCAGATTTAACTAGCCATCTGAATGCTTTGAACATTTTACTACAAGGTAAAGATCTGCTAATTACTCATTTCATAGATCGAATACGAGCTTTTAAAATGAAATTGATACTTTGGGTGAGTCAGCTGGAAACAGGAAACCTACCTCATTTTCCTAAATTATCATCCATGCAAGATGTTCACAAAGACTGTGAACGTTATTCACATAGTTTAGTTGATCAGCGCTTTCAAGATCTGACAGCACTAGACAGCGATTTTGATCTGTTCTCTCCATATTCAGCGAATATTTAAGAGATTTGTCCTGAGCTGCAGCAAGAAATTATTGACCTGCAGTGTGACAGAGAATACAGAGACAAATTTCAGAACATTCCTCGTTTGCACAAACTGGCGGCTACAATAATATCAATGTTCGGTTCCACGTATGTTTGTGAACAACTGTTCTCTGCAATGAAATGTAACAAGACGCGCCTAAGAAACGCATTGTCTGATCGACATTTAAACTGCACGCTGCGTCTAAAATGCACAAGAATAATTACTCCGAACATAGACGCAATTGTAAAGGGCAAAAAGTACAAGATAACCGAGAATCCCACACTTCAGTGACACCTTTTATTGTGCAACAGTTCACAAATTAATGCGAATGTAGAGGCATACACTAAGCTAATAAAATTATGTGGCATGTGTACATTCTCCTTTATTTGTTTCCTTTGTCGCAGTAATAATTCGTGAGTGTATCCCAGCAGGTGGCCGCGGATTTACATTGACTCGCGGCAGCTGTTGTGTGCCTCCGCTCTGGTCCGGTAGTGGGGGTAGCGTGCTCGCGCTGCTCCGTGCTCGCGCCTTGCTGCTCACAGTTTGCTCCGCGAGCACGTATGTTGTGAAGCCCTGCTGTAAACCCTTGCGCCGTCACAAACCAAACTTGACCAACGTCTGAAGTAATCGATAGTGAAATTAATAATCAACGGGTGAGGTAATATAATCTCTGTTTTTTGATGAGAGAACAGGATTCCACGCAGAACTGAACAAAAACCACTATGTGTATTTATAAGGTTACTTGCTAATTTAATTTCAGCAGCTTCCTTAATTACACTATCCCAATAGCTCGAAGTGTATGCCAGAATCTCCGTGTTGTTATATTCCACAGGAAGGGAGACTGCTTCTGAAAGGCGAAAGAATCAGCAATGATCAACGGCATGAAGATGCAGAAGGTAATGGAAACCACTGCATTAAAGACAGACTTATGAAGTTTATCCATAGGGCACGTGGGCTGTAACTGAAAAAGTGTCTTAATGCTCTCTCCTGTGACAAAAGATTCCGGAGGGGGACTGCCAAGCAGGAGGTAACCATGAGAAAAAGACTGGATACAGAGCGAAAAGATAACATTCCACTAATCGGTGCGTGGAATGCCAGAACCTTGAACGTGGCAGCGAAGCTAGAAAATCTGAAAAGGGAAATGCAAAGGCGCAATCTAGATATAGTTTAGATTAGATTAGATTAGATTAGTACTTGTTCCATAGATCATGAATACGACACTTCGTAATGATGTGGAACGTGTCAGGTTAATAAAAGGTGTCTATACAAGATATTACGTTAAACCAAATATTACATGACACTCAATATTTTTATTTTTATTTATTTCTTTGTGGGGGGTTGGGAAATTACCCACTTACTATATCAAAAAATTCATCTAATGAGTAGAAGGAATTTCCATTAAGAAATTCTTTTAATTTCCTTTTAAATGCTATGTGGCTATCTGTCTGACTTTTGATGCTATTAGGTAAGTGACCAAAGACTTTTGTGGCAGCATAATTTACCCCCTTCTGAGCCAAAGTTAGATTTAACCTTGAGTAATGAAGATCATCCTTTCTCCTAGTGTTGTAGCCATGTACACTGCTACTACTTTTGAATTCGTTCGGATTGTTAATAAAAAAAATTTCATAAATGAATATATATATATATATATATATATATATATATATATATATATATATATATATATTGTGAGACTACAGTGAAGATTTCTAGCTCTTTAAATAAGTGTCTGCAGGATGATCTTGGATAAGCTCTAGCAATTATTCTGATTACACGCTTTTGTGCAATGAACACTCTTTTACACAATGATGAGTTACCCTAGAATATGATGCCATACGAAAGCAGAGAATGAAAATAGGCGTGGTAAGCTAATTTACTCAGATGTATATCGCCAAAATTTGCAATGACCCTAATAGCATAAGTAGCTGAACTCAAACGTTTCAGCAGATCCTCAGTGTGTTTTTCCCAGTTCAACCCCTCATCAATGCATACACCTAGAAATTTTGAATATTCTACCTTAGCTACCGATTTCTGATCGAAGTCTATATTTATTAATGGGGTCATTCCATTTACTATGTGGAACTGTATATACTGTGTTTTGTGAAAGTTTAATGAGAGCCCATTTGCAGAGAACCACTTAATGATTTTCTGAAAAACATCGTTTACAATTTCACCAGTTAATTCTTGTCTGTCGGGTGTGATAGCTATACTTGTATCATCGGCAAAAAGTACCAGCTTTGCACCTTCGTGGATATAGAATGGCAAGTCATTAATATATATTAAGAACAGCAGAGGACCCAAGACCGAACCTTGCGGCACTCCATTCTTGATTTTTCCCCAGTATGAGAAATCACCAGTTTTTTGCATCTTGTGTGAACTGTTTATTTCAACTTTCTGCACTCTTCCAGTTAGGTATGATTTAAACCATTTGAGCACTGTCCCACTGTACTAGTGGGGGTCAGTGCAGTGGAATTGAAAGAAGAGAAGGATTTCTGATCAGATGTGTATAGGATAATATCAACGGCAGTAGAAAACGGTGTAAAGGCCGTAGGTTTCCTTATGAACAGGAAAATAGGGCAGAGAGTGTGTTACTGTGAACAGTTGAGTGATAGGGTTGTTTTCATCAGAATCGACAGAAAACCCGCACCGACAGCGATAGTTCAGGTTTAACACTGACGTCGCAAGCTAAAGATGAAGAGATAGAGAACGTGTATGAGGGAATGAGGATATTCAACGGGTCAGTACGCAAAATGGAGATGAAAATGCAATAGTCATGGGGGACTGGAATGCGTTTGTGGGGGAAGGAGTAGAAGAAAGGGCTTTGTGCTAGAAATGAGAAAAGAGAAAGACTAATTGAGTTCTGAAACAAATTTCAGCTTGTAATAACGAATACTCTGTTCGAGAATCGCCGGGAGGTAAGGTAAGGGAATATTTCACTTAGATTACACCATGGTCAGGCAGAGGTTCAGATATCAGATACTGGATTTAGGGCGTACTCAGGAGCATTAGTAGTTATGAAGAGTAGGTTGAAGTTTAAGAGACCAGTCAGGAAGAATCAACTTTAAAAGAAGTGGGATACGCAAATACTAAGGAATGAACACCTACTCTTGACGTTCTCAAAGGCAATAGATACTGCGATAAGGAACAGTTCAGCAGAAAGTACGGTTGGAGAGAAATGGGCATCTCTAAAAAGGGCAACCAAAGGAGTTGGAGACAAAAACATAGGTACAATGAAGGTAATTGCGAAAAACCGTGGGTAACGGAAGAAATACTTCAGTTCATCCATGAAAGCAAGAAGAACAAAATGTTCCGGGAAAGTAAGGAATATAGAAATACAAGTCGCTTACGAATGAAAGAAATAGAAAGTGCAGGGAAGCTAAGGAGACATGCCTGCACGAAAAATATGAAGAAGTTGAAAAAGAAATGATTGTCGGAAGGACGAACTCAGCATATAGAAAAGTCAAAACAGCCTTCGGTGAAATTAAAACGAAGAGTGATAACATTAAGAGTGCAATGGGATTTCCACTGTTAAATGCAGAGGAGAAAGCGGATAGGTGGAAAGAGTACATTGAAAGGCTCTTCTATAACAAGCTAAACGATGTCAAAGTTAGCGTAAGGAGGGCTATGCGTGAAGCGTTCAGTGAATTCGAAAGTAAAATTCTATGTACCGACTTGACAGAAAATCCTAGGAAGTTCTGGTCTTACGTTAAATCAATAAGTGGATCGATACAGCATATCCAGACACTCTGGGATGATGATGGCATTGAAACAGAGGATGACACGCGTAAAGCTGAAATACTAAACACCTTTTTCCAAAGCTGTTTCACAGAGGAAGACCGCACTGCAGTTCCTTCTCTAAATCCTCGCACGAACTAAAAAATGGCTGACATCAAAGTAAGTGTCCAAGGAAAAGAAAGGCAACTGAAATCACTCAACAGAGGAAAGTCCACTGGACCTGACGGGATACCAATTCGATTCTACACAGAGTACGCGAAAGAACTTGCCCCCCTTCTAACAGCCGTGTACCGCAAGTCTCTAGAGGAACGGAAGGTTCCAAATGATTGGAAAAGAGCACAGGTAGGCCTATAGGCCTATATCTCGGACATCGATCTGTTGTAGAATTTTAGAACATGTTTTTTGCTCGCGTATCATGTCATTTCTGGAAACCAAGAATTTACTCTGTAGGAATCAACATGGATTCCGGAAACAGCGATCAAGTGAGTCCCAACTCGCTTTATTTGTTCATGAGACCCAGAAAATATTAGATACTGGCTCCCAGGTAGATGCCATTTTCCTTGACTTCCGGAAGGCGTTCGATACAGTTCCGCACTGTCGCCTGATAAACAAAGTAAGAGCCTACGGAATATCAGACCAGCTCTGTGGCTGGACTGAAGAGTTTTTAGCAAACAGAACACAGCATGTTGCTCTCAATGGAGAGACGTCTACAGGCATTAAAGTAACCTCTGGCGTACCACAGGGGAGTGTTATGAGACCATTGCTTTACACAATATATATATAAATGACCTAGTACATAGTGTCGGAAGTTCCCTGCGGCTTTTCGCGGATGATGCTGTAGTATACAGAGAAGTTGCAGCATTAGAAAATTGCAGCGAAATGCAGGAAGATCTGCAGCGGATAGGCACTTGGTGCAGGGAGTGGCAACTAGACAAATGTAATGTATTGCGAATACATAGAAAGAAGGATCCTTTATTGTATGATTATATGATAGCGGAACAAACACTGGTAGCAGTTACTTCTGTAAAACATCTGGGAGTATGCGTACGGAACGATTTGAAGTGGAATGATCATATAAAATTAATTGTTGGTAAGGCGGGTGCCAGGTTGAGATTCATTGGGAGAGTCCTTAGAAAATGTAGTCCATCAACAAAGGAGGTGGCTTGCAAAACACTCGTTCGGCCTATACTTGAGTATTGCTCTTCAGTGTGGGTTCCGTACCAGGTCGGGTTGATAGAGAAGATAGAGAAGATCCAAAGAAGAGCGGAGCGTTTCGTCACAGGGTTATTTGGTAAGTGTGGTAGCGTTAGGGAGATGCTTAGCAAACTCAAGTGGCAGACTCTGCAAGAGAGGCGCTCTGCATCACGGTGTAGCTTGCTGTCCAGGTTTCGAGAGGGTGCGTTTCTGGATGAGGTATCGAATATATTGCTTCCCCCTACTTATACCTCCCGAGGAGATTACGAATGTAATATTAGAGAGATTCGAGCGCGCACGGATGCTTTCCGGCAGTCGTTCTTCCCGAGAACCATACGCGAGTGGAACAGGAAAGGGAGGTAATGACAGTGGCACATTAAGTGCCCTCCGCCACACACCGTTCGGTGGCTTGCGGAGTATAAATGTAGATGTAGATGTAGAAGAAACAAGAATCGATGTAGAAGAGATAGGGAATCCAGTGTTAGAATCAGAATTTAAAAGAGCTTTGGAAGAATTAAGATCAAATAAGGGAGAAGAGATATGTAACATTCCATCAGAATTTCTAAAATCATTGGAGAAGTGGCAACAAAACAACTATTTACGTTGGTGTGCAGAATGTATGAGTCTGGCGATACACCGCCTGACTTTCGGAAAAATATAATCCACACAATTCCGAAGACGGCAAGAGCTGACAAGTGCGAGAATTATCGCACAATCTGCTTAACAGCTCATACGTCCAAGTTGCTGACAAGAATAATATTCAGAAGAATGGAAAATAAAACTGAGGATGTGTTAGATGACGATCAGTATGGCTTTAGAGAAGATAAAGGCACCAGAGAGGCATTTCTGACGTTGCGGTTGGTAACGGAAGAAAGGCTAAAGAAAAATCATGATACACTCAAAGACCGACCTGTAAAAACCGTTCGACAATGTAAAATGGTGCAAGATGTTAAAAATTCCGAGGAAAATAGGGATAAGCTTTAGGGAGAGACGCTTAATACATAATATGTACAAGAACCAAGAAAAAATAATAAGAGTGGACGACCAAGAACGGAGTGCCCGGATTAAAAAGAGTGTAAAACAGGGATGCAATCTTTCGCCCCTACTGTTCAATGGATGGATATGAAAGAAAGGCACAGTAGTGGAATTAAAATTTAAGATGAAAGGATTTCAATGATACGATTCGCTGATGACATTAGTATCCTGAGTGAAACTGAAGAAAAATTACATGTTCTGCTGAATGGAATGAACACTCTTACGAGTACAGAATATGGATTGCGAATAAAACGAATAGAGACGAAAGTAATGAGAAATATCAGAAATGAGAAAAGTGAGAAACTTAACATCAGGATCGATGGTCACGAAGTAGATGAAGTTAAGGAATTCTGCTGCTTGCAAAATACCCAATGACTCACGGAGTAAGGAGGACATCAAAATCAGACTAGCACTGGCAAGAAGGGCATTCCTGGCCAAGAGAAGTCTACTAGTATCAAACGTAGGCCTTAATTTGAGGAAGGAATTTCTGAGAATGTACGTTTGGAGCACAGCATTGCGTGGTAGTGGAACATGTGAAACGTCCCCTTAGAAAAATTAATGAATAACTGTGCTGATAAACCTCTTGCATTATTTGATTTTCAAACAGCTGAGCAGAACTGAACGTACTCAGACATTTCGCTCTTAACCTATTCTGATCAACACTAAACTGACACACAATATTTCGCAACGCAATCTGACTTTCAATAACCCCTACAAAAGAATGGCCCTGACTAACATTAACCTATACCTTTCATAAATCACTTACCTCACTAAAATCTTCGTTACTCGAACTACTGCAATACAGCGAGCGCCACTACTGCCAGCTAAATAAAAGATTCTAACTACTGAAGTCACTAACTACTGATAGGAATAGTTAGCAAATGAAAGATTTAGGTAAAGAACAAACAATGTATTTACCTTAAGAGTGTTCAAAAGTCATTATATATATAAAATGACTGCTCAACACCGACCCCCCTATGGAAGAAATGATGACAGAAACGAGCACATACAATCCAGATAGTGAACCTCCAACTCTAGAAGAAGTTAAAGAAATAATCAAAAAGGCGTACGACTCTATCGACCGGAAAACTCTCTTCAAAATTCTAGCGGAATACAAAGTAGACAACAGAACATGGGCTATCATAGAGCAAACTTTAACCAACACGACCTCCAAAGTAAAGTTCTGTGGGGAACTATCAGAGCCCTTTGAAATTCGCACAGGTGTCCGACAAGGCGATTGCCTCTCACCTCTCCTTTTCAATCTGGTGTTAGATAAGGTCATAAAAGAATGGGGAACATCACAACAGGGGATAACCTTAGGAAACCTACAGATTAAATGCCTGGCTTTTGCAGACGATTTGGCGATTGTCACGAAAGGTAAAAAGGAAACAAAAGACGCTATTGAAAAACTGCACGAAATCGCTTCCAAAACTGGACTACAGGTCTCTTACGAAAAGACACAGCTTATGAGCACAAAGAAACTCTCATCTCTGAACACAAAGTATGGCATGATTTACAAAACGGCAGACTTCAAATAACTCGGTGAAACACTACAAATGAGTGGAGATAACAGAGACTCAAACGAAGAAAGAAAGACTAAACTGGACAAGGCATACAAAGTAGTGCGGAATCATTACAACAAGAAGTCTATCTCACAAAAAGCCAAATTACACCATTACGACACGTTGGTGCTCACCGAGGCACTATATGCAGCAGAGACCACACTAATCCTAGAGCATACACGTATCAGACAATTAGAAAAAGTAGAACGGAAAAAACTTAGGAAAATATTTGGCGCAACTAACAACAATGGAATATGGATCAAGAAACCTACAGAGGAACTGTACAAACATACGGATACAATCACAGAAAAGATTAGAAAACGCAGACTACAATTCTATGGACACCTATACAGAATGCCATCACACAGGCTGACCAAACAGATCTTTGACTGGGTAACCACTAGAAACAACAAATGGGTGGCAGAGGTAGAAAACGACCTGAACCAACTCAACATAACAGCAGACACAATAAACGACAGAATAAAATTCAGAAACATCATTAAGAAAAGTAAACTACATGAGATACAATGTGACAAACGAACAGGCATAAAATGGACCGAAGAACGCAAGCAAGATCACAGCCAGAAGATGAAAAAAATATGGGCAACCAAAAAGGCAATCAAGATGAAGCCGAAGACACAAAGCCGACAAGAATCATGGACAGAGGACCGGAAACAGAAACACAGCGAGCGAATGAGGGAAGTTTGGGCAGCAAGGAAGGCAGCAAAAGGAACTGGCCATGTAGTTTAGTCCAAATGCGCTCTTTAAGGGCAAAACACCAATAATATATATATATATATATATATATATATATATATATATATATATATATATATATATATATATATATCAGTTCATGACAAGGAATGAGGCGGTTCCATGCTGAAGCGGAGAGGAAAGGAGTTTGTGGGAAACTCTGACAAGGAGAAGGGACAGGATGATAGGACATCTGTTAAGACTTCAGGGACTGACTTCCTTGGTACTGGAAGGAGTTGTAGAGGGCAAAAACTGTAGAGGAAGAAAGATACTTGAATACATCCAGCAAATAACTGAGGACTTAAATTACAAGCTTCCAAGAGAGGTTTCTGCAATGGCGGATCTGCTTGGCTGTTACAAGCGTTTGTGCCGCATATGCTCCACGTACCGGTCCTTCACAGTTCTGATAGTCTGACCAATGTATGACTTGCCAGAACTGCAAGGAATACGGTAGACACTCGCCTTATGCAAACCAAGATCATCTCTTATTGAGCGTAAAGGATACTAGTCTTAGATGGTAGTCTAAAGACACATTTCCCATCATGTATAATTGTGAAGTGTGCTTTTCGACCACCATCTAAGATCAGTCTCCTATTAGGTTCCGTAAAGGGTGATCTTGGTTTGCGTAAGGATAAGATGGACAGAGAGAGGGGAGAGGACCAGGTGGACAGACAGAAGGGCAGGGGGAGAGGAATAGAAGGTGGAGGGTGGAAGAGGTGGATAGAGAGAAGGGGGGAGGTAAGGGACAGAGACAGGGGTGATGAGGAGATGGATTAATAGAAGATTGGAGCAAATACATACCTGGTCATCGCCAGGTATTCAGCTAGCTCGTGAATAATTTTTTCACGGAGTTCTTGCCGCCTCAGATTTCGACAACTTCCTCCGCTGTCATCAGGAGATATTTCAGTAGGCCGTTAGGTACTGAAGTTGGCCAAACTAAATACCTCACGGCCTACTCAGACATCTGACGATGACGGTGGATGAAGTCATCTATAACTCGAGACTGACTAATCTGATATGAAGCATTTATTCACTATCGAAAGTTTGATAGGGAACAATTACTGATACGTTATGCCAGTTTGTTACAAAATGATCTGCTGGAGCACAATTTGAATTAAAACTGACTATGTCTGCTAGGATGGATTGGACGGAGGGTGTGGTGATCATGATGATGCTGTGGTGTAAGGGAAGATGTCAAAGTTGGGTGACTGTAGGAAGATACAAGATGGCTTAGGCAAAAGTTCTATTTTGTGTGATGAATGGCAGCTGGATCTAAATGTAGAAAAACGTATATTAAAGAGTATGAGTAGGAAAAACAAACCCATACAGTTCGAATACGTCATTGGTAGTGTCCTGCTTCATACAGTCAGGTCGTTTAAGTATCTGGTCTTAGCGTTGCAAAGCGATATGAAATGCTGCGATTGTGATTCGAAAGGCGAATGGTCGACTTGGTTTACTGGAAGAATTTGGGGAAAGTTTGAATCATTTTAAAAGAGACTGCTTATAGGACGCTTGAGGGACCTACTCTGGAATACTGCTCGAGTGTATGGGATCCGTACCAGGCTGTATTAAAGGAAAACATCGAAGCAATTCACAGTCGGGTTGCTACGTTCGAACAACACGCAACTGTTACGGTGTACTATTGAGAACATTTGGAGAACCGGCATTTGTAGCTGACTGTAGAACGATCTACTACCGCCAACATACGCTTCGTGCAAAGAACACGAAGAAAGAACCGATAATTTAGGGCTGATATGGAAGCATATAGATAGACGTTTTTCCTTCAGTCTATTTGCGAGTGGAACAGGAAAGGAAATGACCAGTAGTGGAACAGGGTACCTTCCGCCACGCACAGTACGGTGGCTTGCAGAGTATGTAAGTAGATACAGATATGAACGCAGATGTAGATTATCAACCTACCTCTACATTCATCGCAAGATTGTAGTCTTGTCTAACGATTTGTTACGTATGAATGTAGATGTAGATGATTAACTTACCTCTTTACATTCATCGCAAGATTGGAGTCTTGTCTAACGATTTGTTACGTCCCTCGGATTGTTAACATTAACTTCTTTGGATTTATATTCCATCATAATAGAAATTTTAGGTCCCTAAACAACTCTCTGCATATCAGTACACAGTTGGTTCTGATTTATTCGAATTGATTTTTGAATCTACTTCTACGAGATGTATCTATGTCAGTGTATGTTCATCTTCCACGCATAACTTGTAATCTCATGCTATTTCCGACTATCGCACGGCAAAAAAATTACGTCTAACAAGAAATTACCTCCAGAATGAGATTTTCACTCTGCAGCGGAGTGTGCGCTGATATGAAACTTCCTGGCAGATTAAAACTGTGTGCCCGACCGAGACTCGAACTCGGGACCTTTGCCTTTCGCGGGCAAGTGCTCTACCATCTGAGCTACCGAAGCACGACTCACGCCCGGTACTCACAGCATTACTTCTGACAGTATCTCGTCTCCTACCTTCCAAACTTTACAGAAGCTCTCCTGCGAAGGAGAGGTAGGAAGAAGTAATGCTGTGAGTACCGGGCGTGAGTCGTGCTTCGGTAGCTCAGATGGTAGAGCACTTGCCCGTGAAAGGCAAAGGTCCCGAGTTCGAGTCTCGATCGGGCACACAGTTTTAATCTGCCAGGAAGTTTCATATCATAGCACACTCCGCTGCAGAGTGAAAATCTCATTCTGGAAACATCCCCCAGGCTGTGGCTAAGCCATGTCTCCGCTATATCCTTTCTTTCAGGAGTGCTAGTTCTGCAGGTTCGCAGGAGAGCTTCTGTAAAGTTTGGAAGGTAGGAGACGAGATACTGGCAGAAGTAATGCTGTGAGTACCGGGCATGAGTCGTGCTTCGGTAGCTCAGATGGTAGAGCACTTGCCCGCGAAAGGCAAAGGTCCCGAGTTCGAGTCTCGGTCGGGCACACAGTTTTAATCTGCCAGGAAGTTTCAAGAAATTACCTTTATGCAATACCGTCAGCATTCAAGTGAAAGAAATTATTGAAAAATGGGGCTATAAGAGAAGAGGAGAAACGCTGACAGCGACAGTTAGAAAAAAGATGGTCACAAAAATGAAATGCCCCAAAACGACGATTCCTGCTAAAAAGAAAAACCCGTCGAAGCGTCAGCTCAGCAGCAATTCTTCCGAACATTTAGTTTGCATTAATGTTGCTGCGGGAATTAGATTAGCAAATGAGACGCTTCAAGTAGTAAATGAGTTCTGCTATTTGGGGAGCCAAATAACTGATGGTGGTCAAAGTAGAGAGGATATAAAATTTAGACTGGCAATGGCAGAAGAGAAATTTGTTAACATCGAGTATAGATTTAAGTGTCAGGAAGTCGTTTCTGAAAGTATTTGTATGGAGTGTAGCCATGTATGGAAGTGAAACATGGACGATAAATAGTTTAGACAAGAAGAAAATAGAAGCTTTCGAAACGTGGTGCTACAGAAGAATGTTGAAGATTAGATGGGTAGATCACATAACTAATGAGGAGGTACTGAACAGAATTGGAGAGACGAGAAATTTGTGGCACAACTTGACTAGAAGAAGGGATCGGTTGGTAGGGCATATTCTGAGGCATCAAGGGATCACCAAATCAGTATTAGAGGGCAGCGTGGAGGGTAAAAATCGTAGAGGGAGACCAAGAGATGAATACACTAAACAGATTCAGAAGGATGTAGGTTGCAGTAGGTACTGGGAGATGAAGAAGCTTGCACAGAATAGAGTAGCCTGGAGAGCTGAACAATGGTCCGTCTGATTTCCTTCCCCAAACTTATTCAACCACGTTATTAATGGCCTGGATATCAACAGGTAATTTAACTCTGATATTCCCTTGTATCTTTTACTCTTTGACTGACTGACAGCAAATATACACTTAATTTAGGCTCCCTCACAGCTTACACGTCAGCCTGCTTGTCGGCTGACTTTAAAGCTGCGATCGAATACATATTCTCTATAGATTCATTTCGTCTCATCCCTGTAGCCTATACCACGAACGAATGACACACACAAAAAAAAAGTTTCAAATGGGTCTGAGCACTACGGGACTTAACATCTGAGGTCATTAGTCCCCTAGGATTTAGAACTACTTAAACCTAATTAACCTAAGGACATCACACACATCCATGCCCGAGGCAGGATTCGAATCAGCGACCGTACCGGTGGCGCGGTTCGCGACTGAAGCGTCTAGAACCGCTCGGCCACGATGGCCGGCGTGTCGAACACACTTCCTGGTCGTATTGATGTTGGTCACTATCTTGTATTAAATTCGAAACCTTGCAAAGAATGTCACGGGGAAAGAGCACACAACGCCACACTACACAAGCAATCAGCACTGCCGTCTGAAGGAAATCAAACGGACCATTGTTCAGCTCTCCATGCTACTCTATTCTCTGCAAGCACGGACATTCTTTACACATTGAGCTGGTCAAAGAAGAGCGACTCTCACTATTACAGTAAGTTTCACAAACAACCATGAAAAACAGTCACGATATCCAGGTTAGAATCAATGCCTAATTAGTGAATAGCTACATACAGGGTTATTACAAATGATTGAAGCGATTTCACAGCTCTACAATAACTTTATTATTTGAGATATTTTCACAATGCTTTGCACACACATACAAAAACTAAAAAGTTTTTTTAGGCATTCACAAATGTTCGATATGTGCCCAGATACACGTGTCCTGTAACGTTTTTTTTTCGCAGAAGAAAAAGGGGCCGTAAACTTTAAACTGTGAGATTGCACAAAACACGTTAACTTTTGGTGAATTGCGAATTTGCTGCACGAATGCGTGAGGATTCTCTACCGCCCAGATTCGCACATTGTGTCTGTCCACTTCACCATTAAGAAAAAATGTTGCTTCATCACTGAAAACAAGTTTCGCACTGAACGCATCCTCTTCCATGAGCTGTTGCAACCGCGCCGAAAATTCAAAGCGTTTGACTTTGTCATCAGGTGTCAGGGCTTGTAGCAATTGTAAACGGTAAGGCTTCTGCTTTAGCCTTTTCCGTAAGATTTTCCAAACAGTCGGCTGTGGTACGTTTAGCTCCCTGCTTGCTTTATTCGTCGACTTCCGCGGGCTACGCGTGAAACTTGCCCGCACGCGTTTAACCGTTTCTTCGCTCACTGCAGGCCGACCCGTTGATTTCCCCTTACACAGGCATCCAGAAGCTTTAAACTGCGCATAACATCGCCGAATGGAATTAGCAGTTGTTGGATCTTTGTTGAACTTCGTCCTGAAGTGTCGTTGCACTGTTATGACTGACTGATGTGAGTGCATTTCAAGCACGACATACGCTTTCTCGGCTCCTGTCGCCATTTTGTCTCACTGCGCTCTCGAGCGCTCTGGCGGCAGAAATCTGAAGTGCGGCTTCAGCCGAACAAAACTTTATGAGTTTTTCTACGTATCTGTGGTGTGTCGTGACCATATGTCAATGAATGGAGCTACAGTGAATTTATGAAATCGCTTCAATCATTTGTAATAGCCTTGTACATAATTTCCGTAATGACCTGGTCACGGTATTCAGTACAGTGTGTTTCTAAATGATATAGGAAAATTCTAGATTTGTAGAGGGTGCATGGAGGAACAAACTGAAGATAGGAAAACGCGTCCAGAAATCTCATACAATAACAGAGTATCGAAAATATGGGGAGAAAAGCTTACGGTACGCCGTCTGTACAACTGAACGTTGCTCAAATCAACAGGGATGTGAGCCAACCCGACCCAAGTGCCGAGCCAGCCGCGCTAGGTTTCTCGGCTGAGGATCCACGGTGCGAACAGCCAGATCGAGATGGTCCCACACATTCTCGATTGAAATTAAATTCGCAGAGTTTGGTGGCCAGGGGAGTACGGTAAAGTCTACTCACCCGCACACATCTCCGCATTCACCCCTGTCGGCTATGGCCCATGTCGCAGCACAGTTGTGTCGGAGACGGCTTTGGATAGTGCAGTTTTACCAAGCACGTTGTATTGTAACCACGGCGCCACGCGAGCAGTTTACAAACTTAGATGTTTCGGAACTGCTTCTTCCCTTGACCCTAAAGCCAATGTTCAAGCCCTTTCAGGTCTCACATAAATCTTTCCATTTCCGCATTACGACAATGACGGTACTGTTTTCCACTTACCCCCGACAAGCTTTATTTACACTCCACTGCTAGTGCTCCCACCTGCTGTCTGTGAGTTGTTATTGCACGTTTTCGTCAATGTGAGTAGGCCGTGTAAGAATAAATGTATGCATGTGTGTATGTGTATATGTGTATGTTTCACATCTCCTGCTGAACCACTGGACCGATTTCAACCAAATCATAGTGCTTGAGATATGACGTAGTAGACAAAGAGAGCAGCAAAAACTTACCGCATCGTGCATGACCTATTAATACTTTTATACTTTTAAGGTTTAAAACATGGCATTCTTTACTACAGAAAAAAGAGAAAATGTAAATTATATAGTGCAGTTCACGAAACTACATTGTCGTAGTAGACGTTATTATTGAAGGTCTTCTTCTTCTTCTTCTTCTTCTTGTGGCATCATGGTCCTGGCAATAGGTCCGTTCCGTCTCGGTCTTCCTACGGATCTTGTGCCTAAAGGTCTGAAACTTAAAGCTTCTTTTGGTAGTCACAAACTTGGCTCTCTTTGTAGATGTTATAGCCAGCATTGTTGATTAGACTTCATCTTCTCATTTATAGTATATATCTCGGGCTCCGCTCATTTCCTTTTCTTAGTCTACCTAATCTTGTGCAGGCCTACATTCCCTAGAAATTTAATTTCTGCCTCTTAGATTCTATCTTTTCGTTTTTTTAATAGAAGCCCAAGTCCAACTTCCAAACATGGGAGACGCCCTTTACGTTATACAACTTGATTTTTGTGTCGTTTCTAACTTTGTTCCTCAGTATTCTACTGTTTCGAATATCATTTGATATTTCTGTAGTTTGTTGTCAAATGTGGAGTGCATTCTGGTATCATGACGTTTTCCAGGTAACTGAAGTGACTAAGTTGTAATATCCAGGTATATATTTTATTCAGAAAAATATTTATGACATCATTGTGTGTGGAATCTGAATGAACATACTCGTGATATTAATAAAAAAAATTACTTCATCGTTACTAAAATAATAAATAATTATTGTCAGTGACGTAATTTAATATTCTGTAAAAGCCTGTATCTCACTCAAACCTATGGAAAAAGATAATGAAAATCTCCATCTTTTGTTATCTATGATCCTTCTAGAATAACCCTTCCTGTTAGAACTGTTGTACTGATTGCTGCCTTGTAGCACTGACGTCTGTAAAAACTGTGTTATGTTGTTAAGTAATATTTGAAAAATAGAGTTTCTGTGTCATTGAAATCAATACCTGTGTTTGAATTTTATTTTAATATGATTCTCGTCCTATATAAATGTTAACTTTTCTGTTCAGCTACGATGGAACGCAGTCATTAGCGCTATTGACCGACAGCGCGGTTTATTGGTAAAATGCTGAATAATAAGTGATCAACATTGAGAAATCCTTTTATATGTTAATGCATATGGTAAAGGTACAGAAAAGATTTAATATGTATTCTTTGTTAATAGTAAAATAATGCCTGAACCAGATTCGATAAGTGATTATCTTACGTTAGCCGCCATCTTAGTGAAAAACTGCAGCGGGAGTTTTAAACTGAAATTTTAAACAGATATAAATTTTTGATAGTTATTGCGATAATAATTGTGTATTGGTGGCCCAGAACCCACTCAGAGGTAATAAATTCCACTTAGATTGTGAATAATCTTTAAATATAGTGCATCAGCATATTACGTGATAAAAACTGTTCTCTGTTAATGTATGAAACCTGATTATTTCGTAACAATTTTTATGAAATATTTTTGACAGAAAAGAATACATTAGTGTTGTGCGCTTGTGGTTTTGTGTGTAAAAACTGTTCATTTTGCTTAAAGAAAAGTTTTGCCACCTCGAACAACAGTAACGGTAAATTGTATAAGTTCACTTTCATGCATGAACCATTTACGCTGCTTGACAGAAAACATTGCTACACGTTCCCAAGTGGAGATTTCTTTAACAGAATAAGGACCATTAGCCGGGAGAGGCATTGATTAAATAAAACTTCATGTTACTCTAATAATAAGTTGTTGGTTTTGTTGCAGTCCAGCCCAAAATCGCAAAATACCGAAATACCACTGCACCCCACATTGGCTCCCAGAGTGAGGCCCGATACACAACATTAATATTTACGTTATTTTCCTTTCATGTATCAAATAACGGGAGAAATTACCATATGTATGTGTATGTCATCCGAAATATTGTACGAAACAACTACCAGCAGCTGAGCTGCGGTATCCACCAACATTTAGAACGAATAGAAGAACACATGCTGATGTTCATATCTCAAGCACAAATTTAAAATTGACTGTAGTTATATGTGCTCTCTTAAAACAGCAGCCTTAAGTAGCAGTGCTTTAGTATTCCGGCTGCGAGTGTAATATTTTCAAGTATATTTGTCTTGTAGATACGAGGGTTGGAACTTAAATAGTGGCAACTATTTATTCACAACCGATACAAAAGAGTTACATGTTTGCACCTGTTACTGTCCTTCAAAGTAGCCACCAGCGTTGTGTAGAACTCGTTGCCAGAGATGTGGAAGGCATAGTATACCGTTAACAGAGCCTGTTCTGTTGATGGTGTGAATGGAGCGGTCTACTGCCTGTCGAGTCTCTGGAACAGTTCTGAAGCGAATGCCACGAAGTCGTTCCTTCGTCTTCGGAATCAAATCAAAGTGACAAGGACTTAAGTCCGGGGAGTATGATGGATGGTACAGTACTTCCCAGTCCCATCGACCGAACAGAGCAGCCATACCTTGCGCTGTATGCGTCCGCGCATTGTCGTGCAAAATGATGGGTGAGCTGCTCAGAAAGTGCCGCCACTTCTTTCGCAAAGGTGGTCAAAGGTGATGCTCCAAAAACGAACAGTAATACTGTGCATTGACAGTCTGCCGTGGAGGAACGCAATGCGTTATGATAACACCATCACAGTCGTACACGAGAATCACCATAACTTTTAGACCGCTCCATTTGCACCATCAACAGAGCAGACACTACTAACGGTATACTACGCCTTCTACATCGCTGGAAACGGGTTCTACACAACGCTGGTGACTACCATGAAGGACAGAAACGGATGTATACATGTAACTCATTTGTATCGTTTGTAAATAAATAGTTGCCACTGTTTAAGTTCCAAACCTCGTATTTTGTGAACACATTTCACCCATTTTGCTATTGTTATGTTGTGTATGTGTTAGCTGTAAGGTATTTTGTGGGTTGGTTTGGGCTGTGTAGGGGAGGAGCCCAGACAGCGAGGTCATCGGTCTCATCGGATTAGGGAAGGACGGGGCAGGAAGTCGGCCGTGCCCTGTCTAAGGAACCATCCCGGCATTTGCCTGGAGCGATTTAGGAAAATCACGGAAAACCTGAATCAGGATGGCCGGACGCGGGATTGAACCGTCGTCCTCCCGAATTCAAGTCCAGTGTGCTAACCACTGCGCCACCTCGGTCGGTAGGTATTTTGTGGGAAATATTGTTATTGTGAAATTTGCTACACCAAGAAGATATGCAGATGATAAACGGGTATTCATTGTACAAATATATTACACTAGAACTGAAATGTGATTATATTTTCACGTAATTTGGGTGCATAGATCCTGAGAATTCAGTACCCAGAACAACCACCTCCGGCCGTAATAACGACCTTGATACGCCTGGGCATTGAGTCAAACACAGCTTGGATGGCGTGTACAGGTACAGCTGCCCATGCAGCTTCAACACGATACCACAGTTCATCAAGAGTAGTCACTGGCGTATTGTGACGAGCCAGTTGCTCGGCCACCATTGACCAGACGTTTTCTATTGGTGAGAGATCTGGAGAATGTGCTGGCCAGGGCAGCAGTCGAACATTTTCTGTATACAGAAAGGCCCGTGCAGGACCTGCAACACGCGATCGTGCATTATTCTGCTGAAGTGTAGGGTTTCGCAGGGATCGAATGAAGGGTAGAGCCACGGGTCGTAACACATCTGAAATGTAACGTCCACTCTTAAAAGTGCCGTCAATGCGAACAAGAGGTGACCGAGACGTGTAACAAATGGCACCCCATACCATCACGCCGGGTGATACGTCACTATGGCGATGACGAATACACGCTTCCAATGTGCGTTCACTGCGATGTCGCCAAACATGGATGCGACTATCATGATGCTGTAAACAAAACCTGGATTCATCCGAAAAAATGACGATTTGCCATTCGTGCACCCAGGTTCGTCGTTGAGCACACCTTCGCAGGCGCTCCTGTCTGTGATGCAGCGTCAAGGGTAACCGTAGCCATGGTCTCCGAGCTGATAGTCCATGCTGCTGCAAACGCCGTCGAACTGTTGGTGCAGATGGTTGTTGTCTTGCAAACGTCCCCATCTGTAGACTCAGGGATCGAGACGTGGCTGCACTATCCGTTACAGCCATATGGATAAGATATCTGTCATCTCGACTGCTAGTGATACGAGGCCGTTGGGATCCAGCACGGCGTTCCGTATTACCCTCCTGAGCCCACCGATTCCATATTCTGCTAACAGTCATTGGATCTCGACCAACGCGAGCAGCAATGTCGCTATACGATAAACCGCAATCGCGATAGGTTACAATCAGACCTTTCTCAAAGTCGGAAACGTGATGGTACGCATTTCTCCTCCTTACACGAGGCATCACAACAACGTTTCACCAGGCAACGCCGGTCAACTGCTGTTTTTGTATGAGAAATCGGTTGAAAACTTTCCTCATGTCAGCACGTTGTAGGTGTCGTACCGGCGCCAACCTTGTGTGAATGCTCTGAAAAGCTAATCATTTGCGTATCACAGCATCTTCTTCCTGTCAGTTAAATTTCGCGTCTGTAGCACGTCATCTTAGTTGTGTAGCAATTTTAATGGCCAGTAGTGTATGTCAAACATGGTTAGACCAAAGAAGCAATAAAGTCGAATGATCATGCTGATGCAGAAATGGCATCAGACCCTCAAATAGATCAACCTTCGCACACTTCAGCGCAGGTACTTCAGAATGTAAATATAGATGACAATTCATTACCTGATATTCCAAGCGAAAATGAAACTGAGGAATTGTCAACACAAACCTTTAGAAGCGAATAATAATATTTCTACCGGGCAACGGGAAGAAATTAGCAATTCTCAAGCTATGCCACTACCGGATATGCTAGCATTATTATTTGAAAAGTTCAGTATCATGGAGAAGGAAAAGGAAAAGCGTAAACAAGAAAAGACTATAAAAGAACAAGAAAAGGAAAATCATAGACAGGAAGAGGCTATAGAAAAACAGCAACGGGAGCGAAGGGCAGAGTAGCGTGAACACAAACGTGAGCACAGGGAGCAGGAGCGTGAGAGAAAATTCATGGAACAGATAAACAATATTTTTATAGAACGAGATAAGGAAACTGTCCAGAGAATTAATCAGGTGTTAATCGATCGCAATAAAGCAAATGCGAATCATTTTAACAAAGAAATCAGTGAAATAAAGACTAGTATTGAACCGTTGGCAAACATACCAACTCAAGTGAATAATCTTCAAACCGAAGTGGATAAGTTAGAAACACAGTTCAAAGCTTTGACTACTACTGTGGAGTCAATACAGAATGATATCCCCACAGAAGTACAAAAGCAAGTCCGAACGGAAGTAGCCAAGGAACTTGAACATGGAAAGTCACAGTCTTGAAACAGTGTCAGCACACAGCAACGAGGACGCTGGTACTGACAGGCAAAGGGACAGTGAATATTTGCGGCAACCTCTAATGCAGTGCATAAAAGGCCAAGTTTCAGTAATCAATCTGTATTACCTCCGAAATTTGTTTCACCAAAAAACCCAAATTATGAAGCAGAGTGTACTTGCAATAAAGACAGTACACCGCCTGCTAATGACATCTCCATGCACTTGAGTACCTTAATGCATGAAGAGAGTTTAATTAAACACCGTCAGTTCCAAGTACTCAGTGAGGAGATAAAAAAGAACATTCATCCCGTAGTTTTTATTAGAAAATTGAGAAGTGTTCTTCCAAAGTCTTGGGCGGAGGAAAAGAAAATCCAGATTGTGGTTTCACACATTTCCGGTGACGCATCGCTCTGGGCGTTTAATGCAGCAGAATCATGCAAAACATTTAACGAATTTGAGAAGGCGTTTCTCCACCAGGTCTGGTCGGCGTCTACTCAAGAACGGCTAAGAAAGATTGTATATGACGCAGAAATATATAACCCGAAGACAGGCTCTTTGAGAAAATACTTAAAAAATACATTAATATGACACGGTACTGGAATGAATTACTAACCATACGGGACCTGTTACGAGTATTGAAGAGAAATGGATAGCACATTACAAGCAGCTCTGGTGTAATAAAACCAAGCATTGCAGAGGACCCCCATGAAATGGATAAACCATAACTCACAACGGTTCAAGAACTAAACTAGGCCGTGAATAAAACGAAAAAAGCTGGAAAGCAACAGGACCTAATGGCATAAGCGCAGAGTTGCTTAAATATGGGGGATTATTCTTAAAGTTTAGACTTCTTCAGTTACACAATACGTATTGGAAAAGACGCAAATCCGAAAACTATGGATTTGGAGATATCACACCAATCGTTTAAAAAGGTAAAGGAAATGAATGGAATATTATCGTGGTAAAACATTAACGGAGACAGCATTTAACATTTAAGCCAAGATAGTGAATTATAATCTACAATTTGTTGCTGAAAACCTATTTTCTGAAGAAGAAAATTGTTTCAGAATAGCGAGATTCTGCATTGATAATGTTTTCACACTTTAAAAAGTTATAGAGCAACAAAGAGAGTTCAATAGCGAAAAATGTATCGCATTTATAGACTAAGAGAAAGCCTCCGACCCTACAGATAGAATATTCTTATGGAAAATATTATTCAAGGAAAAACGTTAAAAAAGAAAAATAAACAAAACTGAGTGACTCCAGCACTGTATCCAAACCACACATTTACGCAACAACTGCTGGCGTAAGCAGTGTAAACATCTTTACATGCTGCATGTTTCTAAAAACTAATTACTTCAAACGATGCCACAAAAAAAAAAATAAAATACAGCGCGTTAATGTGATGTGATTGAGGTATTGCTCCCCACGTTTTCTCCTCTCTGTAGAGTCGACGGATGACGTTTGTGGACATGGCTTACTACCTTAGGCTGTTCCTCCACATAACCTCTTCAACACTTCGAAATTTTCTTTTATCATTCTGGAACACCTCTAGGGTCTGTCAGCATTTCGACGCAAATGTATGTAACTTTTACTTAATTATTTAATCTCTGTTATAACACACCAAACGCTTATAAACGGCGATGTTAAATCGCTGATTCGAATCTGTCTCCCGACGATTGCTTTATACCATTCGATTTTGTCACTCTTCCTGAGGTCATGCTCTTCTCTGGATGTGCTAGCGAGCACTTTGCAATTTAAGCTGCTGCCTTAATCGCACTCATTAATGTTTATATTAATGTCTATAAATGATATCAAATCAATGTACGAGCCCGCAATCATCGTCACTAGTCAATTCAATTGGCCGTCTTTATTGCTGTTTATATAAACTTTTTTTTTTTTAAGTATACACCCTAACTCGTTTCGGCCACAACCATCATCAGAATTTCTCAGATAAACAGAATAAATCAGAAGTACTTTTTCTACAAGAATAGCAATAATACATTTATAGAATAAAGTCTTGATACACCTTAACATGTTTCGACCACAGTCATCATTATAATTTGTCAGATAAACAGAACAGATAACAAGAAGTATTTCTACAAGAATTGCGATAATACATTTAGAGCAAAACGAAGACATACGGCTTTCAAAGTCTCGTTACATTGTAGCTAGTCAGTTCACACGTACACCTGCAGCATGGACTAGCGCTGTTTAGTAGGACAGCAACTCTTAAACAACAATCTGTGCCAGTTAAAATTTTAAGTATGTATAAATGGTTGGACTTTTGACTTAAGTATCGAGCGATATTTGAACGACGATGAATGATATTGAATAAATTTAAGATAATCGGTCGTTACGTATTTGTAGTGTATGATAGATCACCCATTATTAACAGTCAAAATCTTTGTTAAAGGTTTTATAACAGCAAAACCAATTGTTGTGGCGTCCCACACTACCGATGTCCCATGCTGCTGGGAATGAGAGGTATTACAGGGCTACTGAAAATTGTCATTTTCGCACGTAAGGAGAAATAAGGTGCAGGTCGGACCTGCAGTGATGTATATTCAGTATAACTGAAACTCATACTTAACATAAATAGAAACGAACTTTCTCTATAACGTCACTTAATAATTTATATTCTAATTTTTTTTCTGGACCAAGGACGACTCCGTTTCCTGCTTGTCAGAAGAGGAACGAGGGTTATTAAGATTTTTCATTATTGCTGGTCGGGGCTGACTACTGAACGATATTCAGGGCACGGTGAGATTAGTCACAACGACTGCGTCCTGAAAGACAAATATCCAAGCTAATAACAGTTGCCCGATGTTAGATATACGAAATCGAGAACTGAAAAAATATTAACAGTGTGACCGAGCGAGATGCTATCGTCGTTGGGACAGTAGACTAGAAATCGGTTCAGTTCCCCGTCCGGCCATTCGGATAGAGGTTTTGAGACGTTTCTCCAAAACGAGTATGGCAAGTGTTTGGATGGTTCCCAGCGCATAGGACGCGGACGATTTCCTTCTAGATCCTCCCCAGTCTGCGTTTGTGCTCTATCACTAAAGACTTAATCGTAGACGGGCGCTAAACTCTAAGATTCGTTCCATCCATTTTTTGCTACCATTTAAGAACACGCTGAAATGATGAGTGATTTGTACAACGATTAAATCATTCGTAAATTTCTGTGAAGCGCGAAATTTCGTTGAAAGGCATGATACTGCTAAGCGTAAATATTGTAGCGGTATTGTCCAGACTTTCAAACATAGGTAACGTGCAGTTTTTGTTGGCAATTTTTGTTAAATAATCGAGTCTCATGTTCCACAGAAACGCTGCGGGAGGTTCACAGAAAAATGTTCAAGAAACATTCGATTTCATTCCGTCCCCACTTTTAAAACAGGTCATACAGTGGATACTGTTCCCTTACCTGATCTTGCACAACATTTATTTAGTAAAAAAGTTACAACGTAATGATACTGAGAATACCACCTTAAACTTGTGTTTAGACACACGTGAGAGTAGTATTCTTTTCTGTTGAGATCTAATCTCATATACGTTTCGTTAACGGCGTTACAGTTGAAATCTGCTAATCAGATGTAGATCATCCACAGTCATTGTATTTTAACAAAACGTATAAGAAGAAGAGGAATCCTTGCGCCGTAATTACAATACAATACAGTAATGATATCATATCTGGCTTCGTACTCTGTTCCTTTTTTTACGTAAATGCATAATCTATAATCCATCAACGGAGTCCTAAAATAAAACCGTCTCTTGTCATATGAGTATAATATAGCATGTTAGATTTCTGCCTCTTTACATCAGTCTTCTATGATGCATACTGCTGTGAAGTTTAAAGATTGAGTGCAATTTCATCTTTCTATACATTATGTTTTATTGACTACAGTACTCCTTTTTCGTGATGCCTTGGGACAGGAGAAAGCGAAACGCGTATGGGATAAATAAAGTAACTAGCAGTAGGAAAAGGCAGTTTTATTTACAAAACAAGTATTTCTACGTTATTTGTAGTTTTGATTTGACTTTCTGCTCCGGCTAACTGATCTATGGTATCTATCTTTTATGGACGACGAGGAAAAGTTTATTCACTGATGGACACAGGACAAACTGCTATTTGAATTTACAGGGAAAGGATCTTATTCTTCTCCCCAAGATAATCATATTTGGCTCAACATCATCTACATCTAGATTTAAACTAACCAATCCGTCTTACGGTATGTGGCGAGGGGTACTTTTTGTACCACTGTCACTTGGCCCTCTTTCTGTTCCAATGTTCTTTAGGCATATTCCTAGATTTTTTTAGGAAGGAACTCCTTCCACTGGTTTTCTACAATCATGTAATAATACTTTATGGGTCTTTCTACATGTACACAGTACGCTGCACTGATTTATATTGAGAGTCAATGGCTACTTCCTGCACTAAGCGTCGATATTCTGCAGGTCTTCCTGTATTTCGCTACAATTTTCTAGTGTCGCGACTTGTCTGTATACGACAGCATCACTCGCGAAAAGCCGCGTGGGATTGCTGACGTTATCTACTAGGTCACTTATACAGGCTGAACGTTAATAACTATCGACAGGGGATGTCAAATTGATTCCATGTTTTTGGATTTCCAGAAGGCTTTCGACACCGTTCCTCACAAGCGTCTTCCAATCAAACTGCATGCCTACGGAGTATCGCCTCAGTTGTGCGACTGGATTCGTGATTTCCTGTCAGAAACATCACAGTGCGTAGTTATAGACGGAAAGTCATCGAGTAAAACAGAAGTAATATCCGGCGTTCCCCAAGGAAGTGTTATAGGCGCTCTGTTGTTCCCGATGTATATTAACGACACAGGAGACAATCTGAGTAGCCTTCTTAGATTGTTTGCAGATGATGCTGTCATTTACCGTCTTGTAAAGTCATCAGATGATCAAAACTACTTGCAAAATGATTTAGATAAGATATCTGTATGGTGCGAAAAGTGCCAATTGACCATGAATAAAGAAAAGTGCGAAGTTATTCACATGAGTGCTAAAAGAAATCAACTAAATTTCGATTAGGCCATAAGTCACACAAATCTGAGGGCTGTAAATTCAACTAAATACTTAGGGATTACAATTACAAATAACCTAAATTGGAACGATCACATAAATAATATTGTGGGTAGAGCAAACCAAAGACTGCGATTCATTGGCAGAACACTTAGAAGGTCCAACAGGTCTACTAATGAGACTGCTTACACTACGGTTGTCCACCCTATTCTGGAGTACTGCTGTGCGGTGTGGGATCCGCATCAGATGGGACTGACGGATGACATCAAAAAAGTACAAAGAAGGGAAGCTCGTTTTGTATTATCTCGAAGTAGGGGAGATAGTGTCACAGACATGATACGTGAATTGGAGTGGCAATCATTAAAACAAAGGCGTTTTTCGTTGCGACGGGATCTTCTCGTGAAATTTCAATCACCAGTTTTCTCCTCTGATTGAGAAAACATTCTGCTGGCACCCACCTACATAGAGAGAAATGATCATCACGATAAGTGCTCGTTTTGCCCGCGTGCCGTTCGAGAGTGGAACGGTAGAGAGACAGCTTGAAGGTAGTTCATTGAACCCTCTGCCAGGCACTTTATTGTGAATAGCAGAGTAATCACCTAGATGTAGATGTAGACCGACGGCAGGGACGGATTCCAGACAGGAAATGAAGGAAAGAAGGTCCAAGGAAAACGAGTCCGGAACGCATCGGGGGATGCCACGGTGGATGGCGCTGACGAACGATAATGTTCCTGTGACCACGCGCCTTGCGTTCCTTGCGCAGGCTGTGGGATTGATGCAGCGTTTGGTAAGCAGCAGAAAGATAGGGATTCATGTCAGGAACAAGCCGAGATGATGTCTGTGTAGGGCTAAGCAGATGGAACCGGTCCAGGGGCAGCATGCCTGTACAAAAGCAAGTACCCTTACAGCCTCCGACCACATTACACAACATATCAAACACTTTCTGGGCGTTTGTGTGATCATTGATCCTTTCAGACAGACGAACGTGCAGGGAAGCGGTAGACTGTGCGTACACCAGATTTCGGGAACCAGGCTCCACATGATATTGAGACGAACCCTAGTACAAGCTCCAGGCATGTGATCCGCCAACATAGCGTAAGCCAAAGTACCGTACCATTAAGTGTATCCTCCATGGCAATCGCTAATATCCCTATCACCTGCACTCTCATGGAGGCCAATTTGTACACCTGTTGTGACGCGAAAAAATGGTTCAAATGGCTCTGAGCACTATGGGACTTAACTTCTAAGGTCATCAGTCCCCTAGAACTTAGAACTACTTAAACCTAACTAACCTAAGGACATCATACACATCCATGCCCGAGGCACGATTCGAACCTGCGACCGTAGCGATCGCGCGATACCAGACTGTAGCTCCTAGAACCGCTCGGCCACTGTGGCCGGCTGTTGTGACGCGGTTGCGATGCAGCTCTGTACCTTGTTCCAGGACGATTGGTTATCGTTGCACCCAGACAGTTAATTTCCGGACACATGCTCAGAGGACCTTTTTTCCTCCTTTTCCACTCACAAATCTGCTTTGCAGTTCGTCTGTTCACCCTGCATATATCGTGAAAAGTAATGATTCTATAGGTGACGCACCGGAAGTTACTTTCACGTCTGAAGATCTCTCCGCTCAAAATGACATGCTGTGTTCTGTTTGCTAGAAATTCTTCAGTCAAAAGTCGCACAGTTCATCTGACATTTCGTACGGTCGATTTTCGTTCATTAAGCAGCAAAACGGAACTATATCGAATGCCTGGGCGTTCCGCAAGGTAGCGTCATAAGCCCTCTGCTGTTCCTGATTTATGTATATAATTTAGTTGATAATCTGAGTAGACGCCTTAGATTGTCTGCAGATGAAGCTGTAATTTACCGTCTAGTAAAATCATCAGACGATCAATTCCAATTACAAAATGATCTAGAGGGAATTTCTGTATGGTGCGAAAAGTGGCAATTGGCTCTAAACAAAGAACAGGTGCAGGGTCATCCACATGGACATTAAAAAAAATCCGATAAATTTTGCGTATACGATAAATCGCACAAATCTAAGGGCTGTCAATTCGACTAAATACCTAGGAATTACAATTACGAGCAACTTAAATTGGTAAGACCACATAGATAACATTGTGGGGAAGGCGGAACAAAGTCTGCGCTTTGTTGGCAGAACATTTAGAAGATGCGACAAACCCACTAAAGAGACAGCTCACATTACACTTGTCCGTCCTCTGCTGGAATATTGCTGCGCGGTGTGGGATCCTTACCAGGTAGGATTGACGGAGGACATCGAAAAAGGGCAAAGAAAGGCAGGTCGTTTCGTGTTATGGCGCAGTTGGGGTGAGAGTGTCGCTGATATGATACGCGAGTTGGGGTGGCAGTCACTGAAACAAAGGCGGTTTTCTTTGCGGCGAGATCTATTTACGAAATTTCAATCACTAACTTTCCCTTCCGAATGCGAAAATACACTCCTGGAAATTGAAATAAGAACACCGTGAATTCATTGTCCCAGGAAGGGGAAACTTTATTGACACATTCCTGGGGTCAGATACATCACATGATCACACTGACAGAACCACAGGCACATAGACACAGGCGACAGAGCATGCACAATGTCGGCACTAGTACAGTGTATATCCACCTTTCACAGCAATGCAGGCTGCTATTCTCCCATGGAGACGATCGTAGAGATGCTGGATGTAGTCCTGTGGAACGGCTTGCTATGCCATTTCCACCTGGCACCTCAGTTGGACCAGCGTTCGTGCTGGATGTGCAGACCGCGTGAGACGACGCTTCATCCAGTCCCAAACATGCTCAATGGGGGACAGATCCGGAGATCTTGCTGGCCAGGGTAGTTGACTTACACCTTCTAGAGCACGTTGGGTGGCACGGGGTACATGCGGACGTGCATTGTCCATCCGGCCTCCCGCATGCCCACTATACGCCCTCGCTCAAAGTCCGTCAACTGCACATACGGTTCACGTCCACGCCGTCGCGGCATGCTACCAGTGTTAAAGACTGCGGTGGAGCTCCGTATGCCACGGCAAACTGGCTGACACTGACGGCGGCGGTGCACAAATGCTGCGCAGCTAGCGCCATTCGACGGCCAACACCGCGGTTCCTGGTGTGTCCGCTGTGCCGTGCGTGTGATCATTGCTTGTACAGCCCTCTCGCAGTGCCCAGAGCAAGTATGGTGGGTCTGACACACCGGTGTCAATGTGTTCTTTTTTCCATTTCCAGGAGTGTATTTCGTTGACACCCATCTACGTAGAGAGAAATGATCATCATAATAAATCAAGAGAAATCAGAGCTCGAACGGAAAGATTTAGGTGTTCCTTTTTCCCACGCACCATTCGAGAGTGGAATGGTAGAGAAGTAGTGTGAAAATGGTTCGATGAACCCTCTGCCAGTCACTTAAATGGGAATTGCAGAGTACCCATGCAGATGTAATGTAGATGTAGATGTAGATCTATTGCTTTCTTGGTCTCGTAGACGAACAGAGCGAGCTGTGCATCACACGATTGTTATTTTTGGAGCCCTTGTTGATTGCTACAGAGAAGATTTTCGGTCTCTAGAAAATGTCATAATGTGCGACCATAAAATGTCCCAAACTTCTATGACAGGCCGACGTCGCAGATAAAGGTCTAACGCTTCACATGTCTGTTCGACGACCCTTCTACATCTACATACATACTCCGCAAGCCACCTCATGGTGCTTGGCAGAGGGTACCCCGAACCACTACGAATCGTTTCCTTTGCAAACAGACGGAGGGAAAAACGACTGTCCGTATGCCTCCGTAATCTCTTTAATCTTATCTTCACGCTCATTACACGAAATGTACATTGGCGGTAGTAGAATTGTTCTGCATCCAGCTTCAAATGCTGGTCCTCTAAATTTTCTCAATAGCGCTTCTCGAAAAGAATGTCGTCTTCCCTCTAGTGCTTCCCATTTGAGTTCTCGAAGCATCTCCGTAATACTTGCATGTTGTTCGACCCTCCCAGTAACAAATTTAGCAGCCCCTCTCTGAATTGCTTCGGTGTGTTCCTTTAATCTTACCTGGTGCTGATCCTAAACACTGGAACATTATGGTTCAAATGGCTCTGAGCACCATGGGACTCAACTGCTGTGGTCAGAAGTCCCCTAGAACTTAGAACTACTTAAACCTAACTAACCTAAGGACAGCGCCTTGAACCAGACTGTAGCGCCTTGAACCGCTCGGCCACTCCGGCCGGCCACTGGAACAGCAGTCAACAACGGATCGCACTGGTGTCCTACTTGCAGTCTCCTTTAAAGATGAACCATACCTTCCTAAAATTTTCCCAATAAATCGAAGTCCACCATTCGCCTTCCCAACTACAATCTTTACATGCTGATTCCTTTTCCTATTGCTTTGCAACTTTACACTTAGACATTTGTTCAAAACATAAATAACCAGTCTTTTTTCCAATCATTAGAAACTCTTCGCTCCTCTAGAGACATGCGGTGCACTGCTGTTAGAAGACGGGTAAGTTCTTCCGCATACTCTCTACAGAATCGAACTGGTATCCCATCAGATCCGGTGGGCTTTTCTCGTTGAGCGAATTCCGTTGCCTACTATCTCATAGTCACTTATTTCGATATTTGTCATTTTGTCGTCCGTGCGACGATTTAAAGTAGAAACTATATTACGACCATTCTTTGTGAAACGGTGGCGCAGTGGTTAGTACTCTGGAGTCGCAGTTCAAACCCGCTTCCGGCCATCCTGATTTAGGTTTTCCGTGATTTCAGTAAATCGCTCCAGGCAAATGCCCTGATTGTTCCTTTGAGAGGGCATGGCCGACTTCGTTCCCTACCCTTCCCTAATCCGATGGGACCGATGACCTCGCTGTTTAGTTCCCTCCCTCAAATCAATCAACCAACCAAAGACACGTTTAATATTTCGGGCTTTCCTGTGTGATCCTCCGTTTCAGTACCACTATGGCCCAGTGTGTCTGGACAGATGGCTTCGATTCGCGTCCCCAACCCTTCTGATAAATTCCGACGCTGCTCAAAAAAAAAAAAAAAAAAAAAAAAAAAAAAAAAAAAAAAAAAAAAAAAAAAACTGCACGAATTCAATATGTTGACTGAAAATTCAAAAAACATGGCGGAATTTTCGAATTTTGGCAGGAATTTTGTAAAAAATGAACCCAATTGCGCTATGACATCACCAGTAGACAAAGCCCACTCTCTCCCTCCTGGAAACTGGCAGGAACCGCTCAGTGTTTGCTGAACTGACTGACTGAGAGGGAGGGCGTCTTTATTTATTTTTGGCGGGAAAAATGTGCTCAATTGGCGAAATGCTGGTGTTTAGCAGAGAGAAGCTTAACGGTTGTATTACATGTAAGCATACAGTGGAGAGCTGTGTCCATAGCTGCCTACATGAGAAATGGGAGAAAGTGACAATGGATGAGCGTAAGTGGTATACTTTCCAGCAAATAATGGTGATGTAGAGGGAAAGACTGAAGATGCATTTCGCAACTCATAGAAACTACTGTCTATGCTGGAGCTGTTCGTGTCTTTTGAAATGGCCAGTCAGTCCACATTGTTGGTGACAAAGTTTGTCCTATTCCAGTAGCCAGGATAGGGTGACTGCTCACCTTGATGTATGGACCTCAACTGAGTTAGCTCACAAAACCACCTCAGAGTGGACCAATGTGATCCCACCACATCTTTGGGGACCAAGAGGAGTGCAGTATTCCCCCTCCACCAACCTGAAGGGGATATAAGGCCAGGACGACAGCCAAACATTCTCTGTCTCAATTGTAGCAGAACCACAAAGTGACAGCCGAAATCATCATCTGCCACCTCCTCCTTCTCCTTGAAGAAATGGAAAGATGAGTACTTTTTTGTCTTTCTCTGTGGATCCTTATTGTTTCCTCTCCTCCTTTTTCTTATCATGTCTTTGTCTATGGATGCGTTTTGTTTCCTTTCCTCCTTTGTTCAGCAGGCTCCACCCAGTCACAACCTGCAGCAGCTACCTCCGCCATGTCGAGACCCGCAGCTGCCTCTACCACCATATCCAGCCCAGTGACCTCAGGCTTGTCACCACCTGCAGTGGTGTGGGAAGGATCTGGTAGCACACTTGATCAGCATCACAGAGACATAAAAAATGGACAGATATTCTCTCAGAAATAACTACTCAGTATAACCGAGCCAAACGTCATACAATAAAATTGAGATCTATTGCTGTGCATCTTCATATTTTCGTGGCGCAAAGACTGATCCATAAAATTTCGGCCGAGGCTCACTCGGAAGATGGCTAGACGGTATTCAGCCGAAATATTGGAAGAAGAAATAAAATTTTTGCGGCTGCACGCCCGAAATTTTATGAATGAGACCTACTGCTGTTAACGATAATGAACTTCTAAATACAATATACAATTGCATTAAAATGGTGGATCCCATAGTGGAGTTTAATCTGGGTGATTTAGTTCGTGTTTCAAAGAATAACACAGACTCTGAGAAATGATGCATGCCAAACTGGTCAAGGTGCAAACTGGTCAAGGTGCAAAGAACAAATCTTGGAACTTACATCTTAAAGGACAGTAAAGGTGAAAAAACTGCAGGATGATTTTGCACAGAAGAATGCAGAAAAGCTCAGAACCAGATGTGTCATAAGACATCAGGGAAATGGAGCACAAGTTAAATGGCTCGGTTTTCCAGCGACACAAAACAATTGGATTGACTCTGACGATTTGATACACAATGGAATGCGCAGACTACAACCAGCACAGTAACATAACATGCATAAAGGCATGGCTGCAGATTCCTTGACTTGCGCCATAGGGTGGTGTGGTTTCGGGTTCCGCTGAATAGATCAGGATTTCACTACACTCAGCTGGCGGCTACACGGGTAGCGGAGGCTGTGTGGCGTGGACTGGGCGGTTTTTTAGGTTACAAGGCCTCGTGAAAGTACGGGGTGGGCTGCAATCTCAAAGGGCAAATACAGGACGTGCTTGGATCAAGGAACAGTCGGAATTGTAGTTGTAAATTGTTGTAGTTGTGCTGGGAAAGTCCCTGAGCTTCAAGCGCAGAAGCTGAAATCGTTATAGGTACAGAAAGCTGGCTAAAGCCTGAAATAAGTTCTGCAGAAATTTTTACGACGTCTCAGACGGTGTTCAGGAAAGATAGATTAGGCAGAATTGGTGGTGGAGTGTTTGTGTCTGTCAGTAGTGGTTTATCTTGTAGGAAGTCGAAGTAGATACTCCGTGTGAATTGGTATGGGTGGAGGTTATACTTAACAGCCGAACTAAGTTAATAATTGGCTCCTTCTACCGACCCCTAGACCCCGATGATATAGTTGCTGAACAGTTCAGAGAAAATTTGAGTCTCGTAACAAATAAATACCCCACTCATACGGTTATAGTTTTTGGGGACTTCAACCTTCCCTCGATATGTTGGCAAAAATACTTGTTCAAAGCCGGTGGTAGGCAGAAAATATCTTCCGAGATTGTCCTAAATGCTTTCTCCGAAAATTATTTCGAGCAGTTAGTCCACGAACCCACGCGAATTGTAAATGGTAGCGAAAACACACTTGAGCTCTTAGCCACAAACAATCCAGAGCTAATAGAGAGCATCATGACTGATACAGGGATTAGTGATCGCAAGGTCGTTGTAGCTAGGCTCAATACCGTTTCTTCCAAATCCACCAGAAACAAACGCAAAATAATTTTATTTAAAAAAGCGGATAAAGTGTCACTAGAAGCCTTCCTAAGAGACAATCTCCATTCCTTCCGAACTGACTATGCAAATGTAGACGAGATGTGGCTCAAATTCAAAGATATAGTAGCAACAGCAATTGATAGATTCATACCTCATAAATTGGTAAGAGATGGAACTGATGCCCCATGGTACACAAAACAGGTCCGAACGCTGTTGCAGAGGCAACGGAAAAAGCATGCGAAGTTCAGAAGAACGCGAAATCCCGAATATTGGCTAAAATTTACAGACGCGCGAAATTTGGCACGGACTTCAATGCGAGATGCCTTTAATTGGTTCCACAACGAAACATTGTCTCGAAATTTGATAGAAAATCCGAAGTAATTCTGGTCGTATGTAAAGTACACAAGCGGCAAGACGCAGTCAATACCTTCTCCGCGCAGTGCCGATGGTACTGTTACCGACGACTGTGCCGCTAAAGCGGAGTTATTGAACGATTCTTTCAGATTACGCTGATACAATAGCTCCCTACTTAGCAATCATATACAACCGCTCGCTCACCGATAGATCTGTACTTACATATTGGAAAATTGCGCAGGTCGCACCAGTGTTTAAGAAGGGTAGTAGGAGTAATCCATCGAACTACAGACCTATATCATTGACGTCGGTTTGCGGTAGGGTTTTGGAGCATATATTGTATTCAAACATTATGAATCACCTCGAAGGGAACGATTTATTGATACGCAATCAGCATGGTTTCAGAAAACATCGTTCTTGTGCAACGCAGCTAGCTCTTTATTCGCACGAAGTAATGACCGCTATCGACAGGGGATCTCGTGTTGATTCCGTATTTCTAGATTTCCGGAAAGCTTTTGACACCGTTCCTCACAAGCGACTTTTAATCAAGCTGCGGGCCTATGGGGTATCGTCTCAGTAGTGCGACTGGATTCGTGATTTCCTGTCAGGAAGGTCGCAGTTCGTAGTAATAGACGGCAAATCATCGAGTAAAACTGAAGTGATATTAGGTGTTCCCCATGGAAGCGTCCTGGGACCTCTGCTGTTCCTGATTTATATAAATAACCTGGGTGACAATTTGAGCAGTTCTCTTAGGTTGTTCGCAGATGATGCTGTAATTTACCGTCTAATAAGGTCATCCGAAGACCACTATCAGCTGCAAAGCGATTTAGAAAAGATTGCTGTATTGTGTGGCAGGTGGCAGTTGACGCTTAATAACGAAAAGTGTGAGGTGATCCATACGAGTTCCAAAAGAAATCCGTTGGAATTCGATTACTCGATAAATAGTACAATTCTCAAGGCTGTCAATTCTACTAAGTACCCGGGTGTTAAAATTACGAACAACTTCAGTTGGAAAGACCGCATAGATGATACTGTGGGGAAGACGAGCCAAAGGTTGCGTTTCATCGGCAGGACACTTAGAAGATGCAACAAGTCCGCTAAAGAGACAGCTTACACTACACTCGTTCGTCTGTTAGAATATTGCTGCGCGGTGTGGGATCCTTACCAGGTGGGATTGACGGAGGACATCGAAAGGGTGCATAAAAGGGCAGCTCGTTTTGTATTATCACGTAATAGGGGAGAGAGTGTGGCAGATATGATACGCGAGTTGGGATGGAAGTCATTAAAGCAAAGACGTTTTTCGTCGCGGCGAGATCTATTTACGAAATTTCAGTCACCAACTTTCTCTTCCGAATGTGAAAATATTTTGTTGAGCCCAACCTACATAGGTAGGAATGATCATCAAAATAAAATAAGAGAAATCAGAGCTCGAACAGAAAGGTTTAGGTGTTCGTTTTTCCCGCGCGCTGTTCGGGAGTGGAATGGTAGAAAGATGGTATGATTGTGGTTCGATGAGCCCTCTGCCAAGCACTTAAATGTGAATTGCAGAGTAATCATGTAGATGTAGATGTAGATGTGGAAAGACATCCATTCAAGGAGGCTTTGGTACTCTCGACAAACTACATGTGAAATTACACATTCCAGGATATAAGTACTGTCGGCCTGGAACAAAGCTTCAAAAGTGTTTGGCGTTAGGTGATAGGGGAATTAACCTGTTCAATGAAGAGTGTTTGGAACATAACATCGCATACGCAGCAAATAAAGTTCGCCCAAGTCGTCACAGTGGAGGTTGAATCTTAGTCGATAAGGTTAAGGCGAAATGCAAAAGAAAGAATATTCGTGTAGGTCAACGCATTGCAGCCTTTGCAGCTAATAAAATAATGCATGGTAAAGTCAATTTGGGCTTAGGGGTGACGAATTTTAAGCAATTTATGAATGCCCCACTTTATGCAATAAACGATAAAATAAGAAGCAGGGATGTTTAAAAAACTGTGCTCTGGCAGCGATGTATGGAGCTAAAGGTGCTCTGAAGAAGCAGGAGAAGAAAGAGTCGATTAAAGCAGCCGGGGTACGGCCAGTACCCAGGATATCAGGCGGAATTATCCCAGTCCTCAGCCCTTTTCTTGCCGGTCTCTTAGCCGTGGGTTCACTGACTGGCAGTGCTGCAGCGATTGTCCAAACATTCAAGAATGCACAGAATGCTTGGGTACAACTATAAGAAGCAAGAAGACATAATCACATGATGGAAGCAGCGGCCATCGGAAAAGGACTACACTTGAAACCATACAAGAGAGGGCTTGGTCTCTCCATAAACAAACAAACAAACAAAATATTAGCATTGAGCTGTCCTATGAGATAGGGTACTTACAAATACTGATCTGCTCAAGTTTGTTAGAAAAAAATTGTTCAGTCCAGAACTCCAAGGCGTGTTTATGCGTGATACATTACCGAATATTATGTGGAAATCCATAGAATGTGAGCCGGCCCGAGTGGCCGAGCGGTTCTAGGCGCTACAGTCTGGAACCGCGCGACAGCTACGGTCGCAGGTTCGAATCCTGCCTCGGGCATGGATGTGTGTTATGTCCTTAGGTTAGTTAGGTTTAAGTAGTTCTAAGTTCTAGGGGACTGATGACCTCAGAAGTTAAGTCCCATAGTGCACAGAGCCATTTGAGCCATTTGAGCCATAGAATGTGAATTTAGATCTTACTAGAGGTCACGTATGTTAAAACAAATGCAAATAACGTTTACTATTTCGACGCATTTGGTGACCTGTAGCTTCCAGAAGAATTACAACGATACTCCACCAGCAGAAGACGTGTGTTCTATAATTTTCAGCGCTATCAGGACTTCAATTCATACCTGTGTGGTCATCTATATGCATCATGTCCCTCCTGGCATTTAAGAAGAAGAAGGATATACGAGGAGGTGCGTTAAACATCCATTCATCAGTTGAGATTCAGATGCAATGTCGTGTACTCTGACTTTAAATGACCAATCGTCAGTATTACGTGTGCATTAGTTTGCACCACTTGATTTAAGCAGAGGTGATTGTAGTATTGCGCTAATTGGGTTGAAGACATACGGCATCATTCCAAATATCACAGAGGCTAACAACAAACTGCATCTGGAATTTAAAGTTGTTCAAGAAATTGTGAAAGTAGAACCCTGAACATACGATATTGTCGACTTAAACCAAGTTTTAAAACAGCCTCGAAAAGGGATTGAGCTACGTGCAAATATCAACACATTTAAATGTGAAACTAAACTGTGGATTATACGACTGACATTTACCAGAAAGATTCGATAGGACGACTACTGGGTTTAACAAAGATTCTCGTTTTCACGAAGGATTCTAGCAAATTTTACAAATCTGATCAGACTGTGGACATACTACCTGTTAGCACAACCCGTGTTAGGATTAACTTTGCAACGAACTCCTATCCCAACGATAGCTTGATTCATACACTTTACGGATTCTTCCCTTCAGTTGGAATAAGGTATAACATTACTGGGACTCCCACCAATGCAGTATACCTTTCAGTGACAGATCACACTTTGGACTATCTGGAGTTACGTATTGCAGACCAGAATAATCAGCTTGTTGACTTTCGTGGAGAGCAAATCATTGTACAGCTATATCTAAGGCAGGATGAGGCACAGTATAAAACAAGTGCACACAAGCTACAGCATTGCACTTCACAGCAAAGTTGCAAAGTGCGAAATGTTAGTTCCTGAAATCAGTTGGCCTGAAGCCCCGTAATGACGTCACTCAGTATAATGGAGCCAGTAGAATATGATGAGCGAAATGTACATCAGGAATACTTCTTGCATAAACCCTGTGCTTCAACCACATTTACCAAGGATGATAAAATTAGCATTGTCACCCAGCTTGAAGACGATTTAACCCTTCTATTCAAGAGTTTCATATGTCTGGATGGATCGTTTAAGAAAAAGGATGGCACACCGACAGGGGCATCGAAGTTTACACGTAATGCTTTCACATTCCTGTTTCAAGAGATACGATATAAGCTTAAAGATGTTGAGACTGGCCGTACACATAATGTGGGCATAGCCTTAACCATTAAAACTTGCGTCTCTGCATCGCCCTCTGATTTGAATAGTTTAGAAAATGAGGGATGGTTCATAAAGGAGCCAGCGAATAGAAAGGTGGAAGAGTACAAATGATTTACACCATGTATACCTCCAAAAATGCTCATGCAATACTTAAAGACATGCAGCGAGTAATTATGAATGCTAAACGAGAAGTTATTCTGGTACGGAGTGCAATATATAATAACTCATACATGCAAGGAACACCTACAGAGGAGAAAGAGATCATCATCAATACAATAATATGGAGAATGAATTTTAATGTGGTATTATAGTCATGTCCATCATGAATACGTTCTTTAAGAAGCACCCTGACCGAAAATGGACTTGGAGGAGCCCAAATTTCAGTGTCAAAAATGAGATAGACTTTATTCTGTCAAATATTCCGCAGATTGTAAAAGACGTATCAGTGCTAAATCAGTTCAACACTGGCAGTGATCACCGTCTTGTGAGAGCAAGGGTCGAACTCAATGTAAGAAATGAAATGAGTAAACTTATGAAAGGGAAGAGAAGGGTAATCAACCTCAAAAACCTGGAAGAACATTCCTCGAAATTCCATGAAGTCCTCCAAAGCAAGTTCCACGTAACTAAAGATTGTGATTTGGCGGAAATAATTGTTTCAAGTGCACAAGAAATCGGTGGCCTATGCCAAAAAAATAAACAACCAAAGAAATTCAGTGCCAAAACTGAAACCCTTTTACAACAGAGGAGAGAAATGAAAATCCAAACCGATCGTGATATGGTGGCGTACTCCGAACTATGTAAGGCAGTGCGAAGAGAAATGAAAACTGACATACAGAAATTCACTGAAGACACCTTACGAGCAAGCTTGGAGAACAAGACAAGTTTAAAGTCAGCCAAACGCAAACTCACAATCGGTAAAAAGCAGATTATCGCACTCGATGGAAATGACAGTCGAATCACTGAAAAGGAGGCGGTTTTGAAGTTCATCAGAGACTTTTATAGCAATTTGTATAGCAATACAGGGGAAAATTTGAGTGTATCTAATTTAAATGATATACCTAGTGTTCCAGATCTACTCCCATCGGAAGTCAAGTGTGCTCTAGATAGCATGAAGAAGAGAACAGTGCCGAGTGATGATGAGCTCAGCGTTGACATCCTCAAACTGGCAGGAGAGGTAACAATAAATCACTTGGCAAAAGTATTTACTTCCTGCCTGCACTATGCTTCAATCCCACTATCGTGGAACAAGGCTAAGATTATTTTGATACACAAGAAAGGAAGTATTCACAATATTAAAAACTACCGTCCTATCAGCTTGCTCTCAATTTTGTACAAAATTTTTACAAAGATCTTGTTAAATCGAATTAGTTCCACCCTAGACTTAGCCCAACCTATAGAACAAGCTGGATTCCGAAGCAATTTTAGCACTATTGACCACATTCTGACCGTTAGTGAAGTGATAAGCAGAGCGAATGAATACCAACTGCCTCTCTGCATTGCCTTTGTTGACTTTGAAAAGGCATTTGACTCCGTTAGCCATGTAGCTGTCCTCCAAGCTTTGAGTGAGCAAGGAGTGGGAGCAGCATACATTGAAGTGCTCAGGAAAATCTACGAGAATTCTTCAGCTTATGTTAACATCGGCGAATCAGCTCAAGAATTCCGCATCATGAGGGGTGTCAAGCAAGGCGATCCCATCTCCCCAAAACTGTTCTCTGCTGTATTGGAAATGGCTATGTCAAAGCTGAGCTGGGAAGGTAAGGGAATCAGAATTAATGGAAGAAGGCTTACCAACTTGAGATTTGCTGATGATATTGCCTTATTGGCCAAAGACTTCGCAGAGCTCCAAAACTTAGTTACAGATCTTGCATCGGAATGTCAGCTGGTTGGCTTGAACTTGAACCTTTCCAAAACAAAAGTAATATCCAACAAATGGGTCCCAGCTGGAGATGTGAAAGTCAAGGACAGTCTACTAGAAGAGGTCAGTGAATATGTCTACCTTGGCCAGATTATAAATATGAAGGGAGACATAAGACCAGAAATCTATCGACGCATCAAGCTTGGTTGGCAAGCATTTGGGAAGAATTCAAAAGTATTCAGATCAAAAATGCCAGTAAATCTGAAGAAAGCAGTATTTGATCAATGCATTCTTCCTGTGATGACGTACGGATGCGAGACATGGACACTGAACTCAATCACAAAAGGGAAACTTAGGACAGCACAGAGAGCCATGGAGAGATCAATGCTGGGCTATACAAGAAAGGACAGGAAAAGGGCAGATGACATCCGGTCTGTGACGAAGGTTAATGACATCTTAGAGAGAGTAGGTTCCTTGAAATGGCAGTGGGCTGGCCACGTCGCAAGAAGAAAAGACAACAGGTGGACGAAGCTAGTACTGGAGTGGAGTCCGAGAGAGCACCGGAGGCCTAGAGGAAGACCACCAGACAGATGGGACAAAGACATCAAGAAGATCGCTGGTAACACCTGGCAGAGAACTGCCCAAGACCGTCCCACTTGGAGAAGACTGCTGAAAGCCTACCTGAATCCACGACTCGAAGAGGCCACATCATCTAATGATTGAATTGGCTGATGATGATGATGATGATTATAGTCGGCACACAAACAATGGGACACAGCATCTCCGCAGTAGATATGAAATGGGGATTTTCCCATATGACCATTTCATGAGTGTACTGTCAATATCAGCAATCTGGTAAAACATCAAATCTCCGGCATCGCTGTGGCTGGAAAAAGATCCTGCATGTTCGGCACCAACGATAACTGAAGAGAATCGTTCAACCTGACTGAAGTGCAACCGTTCCGCAAATTGCTGCAGATTTCAATACTGGACCACCAACAACTGTCGGCATGTGAAACATCAACGAAACATCATCGATATGGGCTTCAGAGCCATAGGCCCACTCGTGCACCCTTGACGACTGCATGACACAAAGCTTTACTCCTCACCTGGGCCCTTCAACACCGACATTGAACAGTTGATGACTGGTCGGACGAGTCTCGTTTCAAATTGTATCGAGCGGATGGACGTGTGCAGGTATGGAGAGCTCTGTAATGGTGTGGGGCATGTGCAGTTGGAGTGATATGGGACCCCTGATATGTCTAGGTACGACTCTAACATGTGACATGCACATAAGCATCCTGTCTGATCTCCTACATCCATCTATGTTCATTGTGCATTTCAACGGACTTGGGCATTTCCAGCATGACAATGCGACATCCCTGTCTATAATTACTACAGAGTGGCTCCAGAACACTCTTCTGTTTAAACTCTTCCGCTGGCCAATTAATCGAGTCCATTCCATGTCGTGTTGTGACAATTCTGTGTGCTCGGGGGACCCCTATACGATATTAGCTCTTCATATGTATTTATGGTTCAGATCACAGATTCAGAGTAGAGGTTTTTGAAATATTTTGATTCACATCACAGACTGAAAATAACTGTGGTGTCACCACCAGACACCACACTTGCTAGGTGGTAGCCTTTAAATCAACCGCGGTCTGTTAGTATACGTCGGACCCGCGTGTCGCCACTGTCAGTGATTGCAGACCGAGCGCCGCCACACGGCATGTCTAGAGAGACTTCCTAGCACTCGCCCCAGTTGTACAACCGACTTTGATAGCGATGGTTCACTGACAAAATATGCTCTCATTTGCCGAGACGATAGTTAGCATAGCCTTCAGCTACGTCATTTGCTTCGACCTAGCAAGGCGCCACTACCAGTTAGTATTGATACTGAGTCATGTACAGTCAAGAGCGACGCTCATCATTAATGGATTAAAGTTAAGTATTCCACCAGCTACGTCCGTTTTTCCAAAGTCTAATTTCCTTGTCCTGTTCCAGACCTCACGCCAGCCTGCATGAGCTAAAACACATGCCTTTTGGCTTCCTCTATTAACCCGGTATTGGCTCTCCTGCCAACCCACAACACTGGCGACGAGGCAACACCGCGTTCATAATTATACTGCCCTGATTTACTTGTGTAATGGCTTCGCCACCATCTCCAGATGTTCTGTCCGAATTTTATCGCTTACAGAATCAGCAGACGCAGGCCTTACTGGATGCCCTTGGACAGCTCGTCCAGGGTCAACGTGCAATGCAAAACGATGCGGCAGCCGCCGCTCCACCGCTAACGCAGCCACAACACGCAGTTGCACCTACTTTTCGTCCTTCTGATGCTGCACTGGAAAGCTGGACGGAGTGGTCACACCAATTTGGATTCCATCTCGCCACCTACAGAATTCAAGGTAACGAGCGGCAGCCTTTTTTATTGTCCTCCATCAGGGTGCAATCAGTCAATGTAGTTGCCAAATGGTATACTTTCTTTCATACAAAACGTACGGCAGGTCAGACTAATCGGGAGTGGGTTGCAACCTTGCAAGGCCTTACTAGGGATTGTGCTTTTGAGTGTCAATGTGGACTCCCTTATTCAGATACTATGGTGTGTGATGCAATTGCACAGCACGTTTCTGATGTTCGTTTACGGGAACAGATTTTGAAACTAGTCAATCCCTCCCTTCAACAAGTGATAAACATATTGGATCGGCAGAACACACTTGACTTTGCTCAGGAATCATTTGAAAGTTCGCCACCCGTGTGTCAGGTTAACCGGCCCGCCGGGCGGGCTGCATGGAACAGTAAACAGTCCTCGCGCCTGGCCGCGCCAATGCCGCCAGTCTCTCAGCCACGTGTACCACGCCGGCAAGCAAATGCAGTGCTAAAATCATGCCCGCGGTGTGCTACTAGACATTCACATGAGAATTGCCCGTCACGCCAGGCTATTTGCTTTTTCTGTAATAAAAAAGGTCATGTTCAAAGTGTTTGCCAGAAAAAGCTCAGATTGGAAACTCAAAATCATTCCAGGCCCTTTGCTTCACACCGGAATCGGAATCGAACCAAGGATACTCAGGCTCGTGACACTTCGCCCATGGAAATTCATATGGTTCATGCCACTCCGCCCAGTGCCACTTTGTTTAACTGTGACTGTGTTCGTCCCACAAATAGTGTGCATCACATCGCCGGAACTTCCGTCAAGTCGCAAGTGATTTTGTACCAGTGGCAGTTCACATTGCACGAGACAGTCGCTCTTGTCGTCAGCAGGACAATAAACTTTTTGTAGATTTGGACATTAATGGCAAAGTGATACCTTTCCAGCTCGATACCAGGGCTGCAGTTTCACTGATCAATCACGACACGTACAAACAGCTGGGCACACCTCCGTTGCGTCTTACTTAGGTCAAGAGATCCCTGTGTTAGGACAGCGCAGCCTTCTTGCAACATACAAGGGACAAACAAAACTTGTGTCATTTTCCGTCCTTCATTCTTCTTCTGCAGTGAACTTGTTTGGTTTCGATTTATTTCAGTTGTTTAACTTGTCTTTAGTAAATCAGGTCCTATCAGTGAACCAGACTGTGCCTTCCGACAGTGTTTCTCGTCTCTGTGAAGAATTTGCAGACATTTTTGCACCGGGCCTCGGTTGCGCTAAGAACTATAAAGCACATTTCGAACTGAAAGTAAACGCGCAACCGAAATTTTTCAGAGCGCGCAATGTTCCCCACGCATTGTGTGATGAGGTCGCAAAAACATTACACGATTTGGAATCACAAGGTGTAATTGAACGTGTGCAGGCTTCTCTCTGGGCATCACCCTTAGTAATTTTGCCAAAACCTTCGGGAAAATTGAGACTTTGTGTGGACTTCAAGGCAACAGTGAATCCACAACTAGTGAGTGCAACTTTTCCTTTACCCCACCCAGAAGATCTTTTTGACAAACTGTGCCTGGGTAAACATTTTTCGAAGTTGGACCAAGCAGATGCGTACTTGCAAATACTGGTGGACGAAGAATCCCAGCGCGTTTTGGTGGTTAACACGCATCTTGGTTTGTATCGATTCAAACGACTGCCATTCGGGTGTTCATCCGCCCCTGCATTGTTTCAGCAATATCTACAAACTGTTTGTGCGTAGATCCCTACTGCAGCAAACTATCTGGACGATATTGTGATCTCCGGAAAGACGGAAGATGAACATTTAGCCAATCTCAGAACATTATTTCAGGTCTTGCGACAAAATGGTCTTCGCTTGCGGAAGGACAAATGTGTGTTTTTTGCTCGTGACTTGCCCTACCTGTGACATGTACTCAATGCCCAAGGCATACATCCCAGTCCCGAGCACCTCCGTGCCATACAAGACTTGCCTTCGCCGCAGAATTTGAAGCAGCTACAGAGTGTGCTGGGAAAAATCAACTACTATCCTAAATATATCCCACACGCCTCTTCCATTTCAGCTCCACTTCATCGCTTACGCCGTAAAGGTGTTCCGTTCGTCTGGACGACGGAATGCGAACGCGCCTTTCGCCAGTTGAAATCGGCGTTGCTTTCCAATACTTGCCTTACGCCATTCGATCCCCGGAAGCCCCTTTTGTTGATGGTGGATGCATCGGATTTCGGGATCGGTGCTGTGCTTGCGCACAAAGATGGTTCGCACGATCGCCCTATTGCCTTGCGTCCAAATTGCTCTCGTCTGCGCAAAGAAATTATTCACAGATCGAGAAAGAAGCATTGGCTCTTGTATTTGGTGTTACAAAGCTTCATAATTTCTTGTATGGTCGTCACTTTACCATCCTCACAGACCACAAACCTTTGACATCGCTTTTTCAACCGATCAAGCCTGTACCTCCACGTACAGCGCAGAAATTCATTCGCTGGTCTATTTTCCTTTCGCAGTACCGCTACGATACCTTGTATCGGTCCACTGCTAAGCACGGAAACGCCGATGCGTTGTCCCACTTGCCTGTTGCTGAGGATAGAGCATTCGATTTCTCCGAACTTGCTTGCATGTTCATTGATTCGGAAACCGATGACGTGGTCGAATCGTTTCCGATTGATTTTCGTCGTGTAGCTACAGCCACAGCTGCCGACCCTGTCCTTGCTAATGGTTCAAATGGCTCTGAGCGCTATGGGACTTAAATACTGAGGTCATCAGTGCCCTAGAACTTAGAACTACTTAAACCTAACTAACCTAAGGACATCACACACATCCATGCCCGAGGCAGGATTCGAACCTGCGACCATAGCGGTCACGCGGTTCCAAACTGAAGCACTTAGAACCGCACGGCCACACCGGCCGGCTGTCCTTGCTACCGTTCTGCGTTTTGTTGCTACGCAATGGCCCTTGTCAAAGTAGCGGATCGGGGATCCGTTGGTTCGCCGATTTTTTGCTCACAAGGAGAGACTTTTTGTACGACGTGGTGTTTTGCTGTTGCGTTCTGATAATGATCATTCCAGGGTCGTGGTCCCACGTTCGTTACAGTCCTCTGTCTTGCAGCTTCTCCACCAAGGACATTGGGGTATAGTGAGAACGAAACAACTTGCTCGTCAGCACTGTACTTGGTTCGGAATCGATGCCGCGATTACGAATATGTGCTCTTCTTGCATGGTGTGTGCCGACCAACAATCAACACCACCGTAGAAATTCTTTGCATGGCCAAAAGCCACGTCCCCTTGGCAACGCTTACACATCGATTTTGCTGGTCCATTCTGGAATGCTCGATGGTTGGTTGTGGTAGATTAATTCAGTAATTTTCCTTTTGTTGTCCGGATGTCTTCCACGACGTCATCTGCCACCATCCAAGCGTTATCTGCTATCTTTTGCATTGAAGGTCTTCCACAGACTGTTGTTTCCGACAATGGCCCACAATTCGTGCCCGCAGAATTTCAGTCATTCTGCAAGGCCAATGGTATTCAACATCTGTCGTCCGCGCCGTTTTCGCCACAGTCAGACGGTGCCGCTGAACGATTGGTCAGGACTTTCAAGTCACAGATGTTGAAGTTGAAAGAGTCGCATTCTCGGGAGGACGCGTTATTGCTCTTTTTGTCCTCGTATCGCTTTCAGCCCCGCGATGGCCGCTCGCCGGCTGAGTTGCCTCACGGTTGCCCTCATCGCACCTCGATGTCTTTGCTACATCCGCCGCATCAGGTTCCTGTGCAATAGCAGACACTTGCTTTTGCCCCAGGCGACGTTGTCTACTACCGCCACTATCGAGGTTCACGGCGTTGGCTCGAAGGGCGCATTCTTCGCTGCCTCGGCCGCGCTATGTATCTGGTTTTGGGGGCCTCTGGTGAGGTGCGACGGCATCTCAATCAGCTGCGCCTCTGTCGTCGCACGGGATCTGCCGCTCCCCGTCTGCTTTCAGCGACGGTGCCGTCCGGTCAGCGCCCTGGGGATCCATCCACTGGCTCGCCTCAGCCCCAGGTGCTACCGACGCTGCCTTCCATTTTGCCCCACTGCGACGCGCCGACGCCGCCGCCGCCTGTTCTCCCGCCGGCGATGCCCGCAGTGGACGCGTCGCTACAACCGCCGGGCGCCTCCCTGGGTCACGCGCCGCCGATCGCTTCCCGTGACCAGTTGTCCTCCGACATGGAACTCTTGCCCGCTCCGGACCATATGTCGTCTTCGCCCGTCGGGTGCCCCGGCCCGATGGAGGTCGACCCTTCGGCCCCTCCTGTCTCTCTGCGGGCGCATACACCGCATGTTGGCGTGCACCCTGGAGCAGGTTTTCAGGCGTTTCCTAGCTCCCCGCGGTCCGAATGGCAGGGTGCAGGTGGCACAGCCTCGCCTGTTGTTAGGCTCCCCACCTCGTCGCATCGTCAACATGGGGTCCTCCCCACGGCGGGCGGAAGCCTTATGCCACAACCGTCCGCCGATTTGCGGGGGAGGAATGTGGTGTCACCGCCAGACATCACACTAGGTGGTAGCCTTTAAATCGGCCGCGGTCCGTTAGTATACGTCGGACCAGCGTGTCGCCACTGTCAGTGATTGCAGACCGAGCGCCGCCACACGGCAGGTCTGAGAGACTTCCTAGCACTCGCCCCAGTTGTACAACCGACTTTGCTAGCGATGGTTCACTGACAAAATACTCTCTCATTTGCCGAGACGATAGTTAGCATAGCCTTCAGCTACGTCATTTGCTACGACCTAGCAAGGCGCCATTACCAGTTACTATTGATACTGAGTCATGTACAGTCAAGAGCAACGCCCATCATTAATGAATTAAAGTTAAGTATTCCACCAGCTACGTCCGTTTTTCTAAAGTCTAATTTCCTTGTCCTGTTCCAGACCTCACGCCAGCCTGCGTGAGCTAAAACGTGTGCCTTTCGGCTTCCTCTATTAACCCGGTGTTGGCTCTCCTGCCAACCCACAACAGTAACAGTGTTTGAAATATTTTACAGACAGATTTCTGATTCTGATCACAACTGTTGGAAATATCTTACATAGAGTTCTTTTGATCAACATCATAGATGCAAGGTATCACTGATTGAAATATTTTGACTCACATCGTAGATTCAAAGTAACATCGTCTGAAATATTTTGACTGACGTCACAGTTTCAAATAGGTACTATCTGAAATATTTTGGTTCACATCACAGAGATAAAGGACTATAACTAATGCAGAGGCATTTCTTTCTTACACTAATACCAATACTAAAGAAATTCCACCCAAATAGACAAAACAATTTACAGTGAACTCGATGGGCCTACACATCCACCCAAACAGATGAACTAGTAATTTTCACAATGGCCTGGGAGGACCCAACCAAACATATGAAATATTTTCTACAAATGAACTGGATGTATCTTCACTTTTCAGCCCAAACATACGAGATAATAATAATTTACAATGAAATGGGTGCTCTATATACATCTATACTTAAAAACTAACCCAAGTGGATGGCAAGCAACTTAAATTGGAAGGAACACAGAGAAAATGTTGTGGGATAGGCTAACCAAAGACAGCGTTTTATTGGCAGGGCACTTAGAAAATGTAACACATCTACTAAGGAGACTGCCTAGACTATGCTTGTCCGTCCTCTTTTAGAATACTGCTGCACAGTGTGGGATCCTTACCAGATAGGACTGACAGAGAACATCGATAAAGTTCAAAGAAGGGCAGCACGTTTTGTACTATCGCGCAATATGGGAGAGATTGTCACGGAAATGATACAGGATTTGGGCTGGACATCATCAAAAGAAGGGCGTTTTTCGTTGCAACGGAATCCTCTCACGAAATTCCTATCACCAACTTTCTCCTCTGAATGCGAAAATATTTTGTTGACACCGACCTACATAGGGAGGAACGATCACCACGATAAAATAAGGGAAAGCAGAGCTCGTACAGAAAGATATAGGTGTTCATTCTTTCCACACGTTATACGAGATTGGAATAATAGAGCATTGTAAAAAGTGGTTCGATGAACTCTCTGCCAGGCACTTAAATGTGATTTGCAGAGTATCCATGTAGATGTAGATAGATGTAGATGTAGGTGAAACTTAAAAACTATTCCATTTACATTACACACTTGGTAGGCAGATATATCTGCATGTGTACACAGTACACACGATGTGTATAAATAAATATTTAGATGACTAGCAAAAGAGATACTGAAACGTTTGTTTTTATATTTTTTGCATTTTTTAACTTCTTTACATTTTTGTCAGCACACACATGTTGTGGTGCATAAATAAATAAATACTTACACCATTACAAATGCACACATGCATATACACATAAAATCACTTACACTATGATGAAAGGGTCAAACTATTCAGAACACACGCTCTCTCACTTCCCTCACTCTTCGTTTCACTCAGTCGGAATCCGCACCCCCCCCCCCCCTTTCCCTACAAGAGAATAGTGTGAGTAGAAGGTTTCAATCCCATCCTCACAAATGACCCGTTTATCGTCAAGATGTTACAAACCAACTTTAGATTGCACCACAGTGTACACCTCATGGCCACGTGATCGAATACTAGTTTGCTGCACCATATGCGGAGGCCGTGAACAACTCTGTGCAGGCACTGCAAATACCTTGAGGACTGTCGACGCCGCACGATTCACGCCATTAGCCCCCATCTGGGTGACCCCATCCATTGTGCGATACGCATTCATCTTCCATCAAAGACCTACAAAGTCCACAATTGGTAACCTACTCGCCTCATCTTTCATAAGGCCAATAATCTTCTTCTTCTGAGGAATGATACCATAAGGATTAGTGGCCGCGTATGCAGACTTGTCGAATTCTTCACTGTAACACCTCATTACTTCACATAGATCACAGTTGTTCGCCCACTAGATGAAGCTGTCTGTATCCATACAAAGTAGCTAACTCATAGTGGAAGAATTACATGCAGAGCTTCGGTAGGTGAAGTATTCAGATTCCCAAATACACTCCTGGAAATGGAAAAAAGAACACATTGACACCGGTGTGTCAAACCCACCATACTTGCTCCGGACACTGCGAGAGGGCTGTACAAGCAATGATCACACGCACGGCACAGCGGACACACCAGGAACCGCGGTGTTGGCCGTCGAATGGCGCTAGCTGCGCAGCATTTGTGCACCGCCGCCGTCAGTGTCAGCCAGTTTGCCGTGGCATACGGAGCTCCATCGCAGTCTTTAACACTGGTAGCATGCCGCGACAGCGTGGACGTGAACCGTATGTGCAGTTGACGGACTTTGAGCGAGGGCGTATAGTGGGCATGCGGGAGGCCGGGTGGACGTACCGCCGAATTGCTCAACACGTGGGGCGTGAGGTCTCCACAGTACATCGATGTTGTCGCCAGTGGTCGGCGGAAGGTGCACGTGCCCGTCGACCTGGGACCGGACCGCAGCGACGCGCGGATGCACGCCAAGACCGTAGGATCCTACGCAGTGCCGTAGGGGACCGCACCGCCACTTCCCAGCAAATTAGGGACACTGTTGCTCCTGGGGTATCGGCGAGGACCATTCGCAACCGTCTCCATGAAGCTGGGCTACGGTCCCGCACACCGTTAGGCCGTCTTCCGCTCACGCCCCAACATCGTGCAGCCCGCCTCCAGTGGTGTAGCGACAGGCGTGAATGGAGGGACGAATGGAGACGTGTCGTCTTCAGCGATGAGAGTCGCTCCTGCCTTGGTGCCAATGATGGTCGTATGCGTGTTTGGCGCCGTGCAGGTGAGCGCCACAATCAGGACTGCATACGACCGAGGCACACAGGGCCAACACCCGGCATCATGGTGTGGGGAGCGATCTCCTACACTGGCCGTACACCACTGGTGATCGTCGAGGGGACACTGAATAGTGCACGGTACATCCAAACCGTCATCGAACCCATCGTTCTACCATTCCTAGACCGGCAAGGGAACTTGCTATTCCAACAGGACAATGCACGTCCGCATGTATCCCGTGCCACCCAACGTGCTCTAGAAGGTGTAAGTCAACTACCCTGGCCAGCAAGATCTCCGGATCTGTCCCCCACTGAGCATGTTTGGGACTGGATGAAGCGTCGTCTCACGCGGTCTGCACGTCCAGCACGAACGCTGGTCCAACTGAGGCGCCAGGTGGAAATGGCATGGCAAGCCGTTCCACAGGACTACATCCAGCATCTCTACGATCGTCTCCATGGGAGAATAGCAGCCTGCATTGCTGCGAAAGGTGGATATACACTGTACTAGTGCCGACATTGTGCATGCTCTGTTGCCTGTGTCTATGTGCCTGTGGTTCTGTCAGTGTGATCATGTGATGTATCTGACCCCAGGAATGTGTCAATAAAGTTTCCCCTTCCTGGGACAATGAATTCACGGTGTTCGTATTTCAATTTCCAGGAGTGTAGATAGGTTTCGTGAACTCTAATGAAACCTTCGCCATCTCCACTGCAAAAAAGATCTCAAGATCTCAATTAATGTTGTGACCCGTTTAAAATTTGGTCTGGCAATGTAATTTTGTGTGTAATTTTGTGTGCAGATCCCATTCGGTCATAATCACAATATTGCGCTCACCCCTCAAATTCTGCTTTGTATTCTCGAGAATTGAATTCTTGATTAATTTTAAAAAATGTTTTGAAATTCACACATTATGGAAGCCCTCAGTTTCATATTCAGTTCAAAGTAGTCTTTCAACAAGGGGGACTGATTGAAGGAGACAGCCCAGATGATTCTATCCAGCTTCATCCCCAAGCCGAGATACTGCTGGAGATTGCTGTAGTGCGTAATGTATCTCTGCTTATTCCCCAGCGTTCTCATTAGTTTTGGTGTTGGAGCCTTCTTGCAGAACTTGTTGCTCTGGATACAGCAGCAAGTCTCTGTGCGGATCATCAAACTAATGGGGTATGTGAGGTCTGGCTCTGTGAAGAATCAGCCGCCACACCCTTTATTACTCCACCTAACCCCTTGCATTCTTCTTTGGGCACCTACTGACACCCACCAATCGACAGTGATTGCATCATGGTGGGCCCATGTAAATTATTCACATTGAAATACATAATATAACTAGAATGAAGGTATGCACAGAATCTCTCACCCATCCATAGGTTATTCGCTTCGGCATGCCTGTGAGCACATTGACGAAGTCCCCCACCGATCCCTCACTCAAATAAAAGGAGCATATCAAGATCAGTCAAAAGTTTGATGCTGCACTTCGTTCTCTTGAGAATACCACCCCAAAATAGCTCAGGTGCTGTTCAATAAAAGGCGGGAGCCAGAGAATATGTGGTCATGTGTAGACTCTGGAATTTCTCGAAAACATCGACAAACAAGTGTTCGTCTATGTGCATGTAAAGCTGTGCGTACTCTCCTAAAGGGTGATATTGAATTCCCGTCAGACTTTCACAGCATTCTCATATTCTGCATCCGATATGGTTTCTCCTAAAGATTTCTGGAGAATGCAGTTATGTCAGGCAGCCTAGTTTCATCGAGTTCTTTCATATTATCCAGATACTCGTATGGGGAAACCCGCCTCCTAGTCACTAGCTCGGACTTTTCCTCGTCAGGAAGCGCAACTCGAGTGAGAGGTAGGGTTTCAAAATTTTCTGGAGTGCCTGCATGAATCGTATCGAGTCAAGGAAGCGGAGCGTAATTCTTGGCGTCATTCGTTTGGAGAATGAAATGTGTCTCTCAACACTCTCAAGTAAGACACTGACCCGATTTTTCTCCCAGCCGAAATTAGTCAATTGCTCAATTATGGAAGAAAACGGGTATGTGCCGTGGTAACTGATAGTTCAAATTGAATATTTTGTGAGCTGCACCACCGAACTTCCCCGTAAGATGACAGTGGCCTCTACGAGGAGTTTCTGCTTTTCTATCTGACAGCAGCCCACAAATATATCAACCATGTTTTCGTAGAATTTTTTTTCTCCTTCTATTCGGCCATGGGAATGTTGTTGCTGTAAAGCATATCAACCTCCCTTGAAAGCCTTTCGAGCTCAGTGAGCAACTAAAGTGCAGGATTATCCTCAACATAAGATTTGTAGCAGTTAAGGAAGATACAATTTAATACGCTGCCGCTTATGGCATGTGTTTTTGCATTAAGATGGAATGTGAGGCTGTAGAATCTCCTTCACATCAGGTCACAGGAACAAGCAAACGTTCAAAGTCGCTGTACACCACAATGGGGCATTGCTCCTGATGGTGTGCTATCTTAAATTTGATGAATTTGTTTTTCTCTGTAGTCATAATAACATGTGTCACGTCCTTGGAAGAGCAATCTAATAGATGCTTTGCTAAATACTTTTCCATCAAAAAGTTACTGAAAAACCTGAAGTAAATATGGAGTTTACCTCTGTGTTTACTCAGTTGGGAGGAAAGGAGGCGGGACATGTCTTTGATCCATGCATAGTGTTGCTGATCACCTTTTTCAAACAGTAGCATGTTTACATGTTAATTACGCTCATCAGCAAATATAGAGAAATGGAGGGTCTGCAACTCTATGCTCATCTTCCTTATCTGGATTGCTTTTCTCTTTTTGTGCCTTCTTCAGGCCACAAGCATGAACCCACATACCTGTATTCTGAGTCTCAAATTTAGGTATGTGCTCAATCTTGACCGGGAACTCGATACTGTCAAAGTTATAACAGCTACGAATGTTAAAATGTTTTCCGTATCGAGATGGACACTCTGGATGTACCCTATAATTTCTCTCACAATCCAAGACTGACCATGCTAAACAAGCCTCGTCGACTTTATTTTGAACATTAATACACGCCTGCTTGAGAAGTATATCGTTAGGTAGCTCGAACGAGCTTGACCCTCCATTTATCGGATCACAGTCGTGTACTGTATATGTATGTCGGTATGTCGTATTTGGCTGAGAGCTTCACCTAATCCCCAACTTCGATCTCGGAAATTTTTATTTGTTTAGCGTATGGCTAATACAGACATATCATAAAATTAAATTACGTATACATATGTACATATTGACACAAAAGAAAATTAAGTTTGTCTTTACAACTGAATATCCAGTCCTTCAATCCAGCGCACTGCATCTGGAGTTGCTAGCAGAAAGTCCTCTTCAGCACCATGACAGACTCGAACCCTACATTCACTGATAATGTGGTGAACGGTCTGGTATGGAACATCTGCCATGGCCGGTATGGATTCTGTTGAGAGTAGTCCAGGTCTTGCATGGTAGTCGAATCCACTTGGAAGTTTAGCACCTGAGAAGATGTAAAGCAGGCACACATCTGTCACTGCTTCCCACCGACCTTTCCATTCTTCAAGAGGTTTGAAATCCTTAGCAACCATGTCAGCAGCATTGTACAGAGGTGGATGGCGTGATTTCAGTCTCTTATGGTTTAAAAGTGGCAGGTCGCTACACACGGGTAGGATAGAATTCCTGGAGATCTTGTGGAATTCTCTCATAAGGGCAGTACATCTGCGTAGATCAGGAGGCATTATATCGGTTAACAGTGGAAGCCAATAAACTGCAGTATATCAGATTGCGCCAGATATTATGCACATTGCTGTATTCAGCTGAGTCCTCAACTTTTGAGCTAAGTTAAGAAGGTGTTGTTTGAAGCAAAGTGTATGGTCCAGGATGACACCAAGATATTTTGGGTTCCTATTATGACATAGAATTCTGCCTCTGAAACGTACTTCCAATTTTACGTTTGCCAACCGATTATTTAAATGGAAGCAACACACTTATGTTTTACTCACACTGACTTGGAGTCTCCAGATTTTGAAGTAATTATCTAATGCAGAAATGTCATTGCTCAGAATCTCTTCTGTTGTCTTCATTTCCTGGTGTCATATGGCTAGAGACAGGTCATCAGCATAGCAGTATTTTTTGGACGAAGTGTCAGGTCAGTAATGGCGAGAGAACTGATCCTTGAGGCAATCTGTTGTTCAGCTTCCTCTCCTTACTTATGTTGCTTCCAGTGATTACCTGGAACTTCCGATCGCTTAGCATGCTGTTAATCACTCGAGCCATTGTTCTGCAGGGTATGATGCGGAGAAACTTGTAGATAAGGCCTACCCTCCACACAGTGTCGAAGGCGGCAGTTAGGTCAACAAACGCAACAGATGTTTTCTGCTTCGTTTGGTATCCTGACTCTATGAAGGATGTGAGAGACAATACTTGGTCGCAGCAGCTACGCCCTGGTCTGAAGCTTGCCTGATCAACTGGAACATCGGGCCAGTATACCTCTTAAGGTGGCCTAATGAAACGACACAGCGATTGATGTGCTCCGCAATATCACGCTATTATCCTCCAAAATGTAATGAATACTCTTTTCCTCAACACCGTCTTACTGTTTGGGGAGATGTGTTAACTTAAATCAGAACACAGCGCTGCATTTAATGGCAGGACATGGTGGATCAATAAGGACGTTAAGGAGCTCTGCTTTCAATACAGCAACGCACGCTTCCAGAAACCTGGCTGGCTTTCGGTGACCTCCGGCTGCATTCTCAATTCTTAAGAAAGAGATTTGGCCCTCAAAGGCCTTTGCAACCGTCGAGTATTCTAATGGTGACAAGACGCTTCTGACTTGATGTCCTTCACTAAAAGGCTGGGAGAGATTGTAACGCCGGAGATGCATATCCTCCTATTTCCATCTATTGTGCTATTATTTTCTTTCCTTGCTTTGTTACCTCAAGATATGACATTTCTGTCTCTTTGTATATTGTAATTGTTTTACTATTTGTATATTTATGCATTTATGTCGATGTATAATTGGTTTGTTTCGTAAATATTATTTGTATTTTTACGCTGGGTCTTGCCTAGGGAAAACTGCTATCGAACGATTACGTCGATAGGTCGTGTGAAGAATCAAAGTGTGTAGGATCTTTGGTAGTGTTAACTCTGCCGCGTGGAGCGCGGGCTGAGCAGAAGGGGTCTGGCTGGAGTAGCGAGTGGAGCAGGTGTGTTGTGTGACGCTCCCGCGAGTTGCCGCGCTTTCGGGGTTTGGCAGCATGTAATTGCGCTCGACTTGCGATGATAGTTTCTGACATGGTGTCGCGGACGGGAAACATTAACTAGCGCACATCAAGAGCCCGTTTCGTCTGGTGACCGTGTCGAGAAGAAGGCGCGCCAACATCCAGCTTCTGCAACAGCGACGGCCGACAATGAGTGACTGTCGCCACCTCCTCGATCGACGGCTTCAAACCTTCAATCAACCACCAAGGAAGACTGGAAGCAAGTAAAGTTTTAGAACTGTATGGCAGACCTCAGCTTTTCAAACTGTACCATTTTCGTAACTATAATAACAGCAACTTAGCATGAACATTTGTTGCTCATTGTCCCAATTGCATTACCAAGCAGGGTCCCTTCCTTTTCCGAAATGAACCCGAGTGTCGTTGAAATTTAAACGCCAGCACTAAAGTAATATAGCTAATTCTATTTCACTGCTTTAATTTCAAAGTTCAGTTAGCTGGCTACAATATTCAGATTAAACAAGCACAAATTAAGAGTGCGAGTTTTGTTATCGTATTTTAGCTTACCTGTGACTGCAGCTCAGCTTGGTACGTACTAAATTTTACTATTGTTAATTGTTCAGAATCATTTAATTCAAGTTCAAAGTTAAATCTCTTATTTCCAAATTGCGTAGATTCAAGTAGTTTTTTGAAATGATTGTTGAGGTAGTCCAAGACTAACCGTATTTTACTGAATTTCGATGTGCTTCAGAAAGAAAGCTCACTATTAACTTCAGTCACTAAATTAACTTTCGATTTTCCGGTTTTATTAATTCTTTTGCTAAATTAAGTCAGGGTGTAGCGAAATTTATTACTTCTGACAAACTTTCAGTTTTCACACTACACGTGTCAACCTTCAGTTGCCACGCTTCTAGTGCTAATTATATGTGTAATAACCTTTCTTTTTCAGTTACTATAGTAATTGTCCTTAGGACTGGCGACCGTGATTTCCCCCAAATCTCAAATACCTAATTACCGCTAGTTAATTGTTAACATAATGGCTGCACATTTACCTTCTTTATTAACTTTACCCCTTTTCAAAATTAATTTCCACCAGTTTCACTAGCACATTTTCTTTCATTTAGATGTAACCCTTTCCTCCCTCTTTACCGACAGGTTAACTTCGGCGACGATTGCTTTTCCAAAACTCCCATTAGGTACACGCGGTTTCATTTTTCACTGTCATTAAGGTCGGTAAGTGAGGGGGAGGTTACACGTGGCGACCTGGTGACAGGACAATCTTCGGATTTGAGGTTGTTCTGGACACGAATTTTGCATAGTGCAAATCTCGTAACAAAGTACTGGTTACGAAATGGTCGATACGTCAGCGAGAATATTAGTGGGAGTAATCCTAATTATATTTGAGGTTTGGCATTTATATTGAAAATTATTAAAATGAGTGAAGGCAACAATTGCCAAAATTTGGTAGACTTGGATACGGAACAATCGGTCGAACATTGGGAAACGCGCACCGCGGTACCCATTGTTCAGGGGCAGGCGGCTAGCATGAAAGACGCGACCGCCGAAACGCAACAAAGAGCAGAAATGGAATTCCACACTTTAGAAAATGTTTCGGAATCGGAAGTGAAAATCAGATGTGAATCCCTTGATGACGAATACGGGAGGACAATTAAAGAGGAAGCCGCTACGGAAGTAAAACCGGTAGTTTCCGGTAATTTAACTGATTTATTGAATGTTTTGATTAACGAAATCAAGAGTCAATCGGCCAAGCTAGACAATCAGAACAAAGCTATTAACGTTGTTAACAACAATGTTGGAGTTGTTAATACAAAAGTTGATAAAATCAAAGAAGATATTGTTGTAATTAATACCGAAATCGGTAATCTTAAACAGGAAATGAAAGGCGTTCAGGCGGAAATTGCGAGCATAAATACTCGTTTTGATTCCGAAATTAGCAGAATCGAGAAAAGTGTAGGAGAAGCAGTTGCTCCGATCATCGAGAATAAGGTGACGGAACAAATTCAATTAGTGAAAAAAGAGGATCAACAGAAGGTGGAAACTTTAAAGGCTTTAGTGTCCGAAGTAGACACTAAAGTGAGGGAGCAGGCTAATACCTGCGAAGAGAAAAAGAGGGAAGTGGAAACGCTTGCGACAACCACTTGCCAAGTAATTACGAGAGTGTCGGAATTAGAAAAGAAACTTGACGAAAAACAGAGCTATGTGCCAATCTGTGCACATAGTTCGGAATTGTTGTCGAAAGAGGAGCGGTTCGACCCCTTGAAAAAAGGCGGTATACACGCGACGGATTTCATTAAAAATTGTGAAAGAGTTTTACCCAGATCATGGACTAATGAGAGAAAAATTAATGCGGTTATCACCAGCCGGTGATGCCAAGCGTTGGGGCTTAAACCTCAACATTACTAACCTGACTTTTGGCGAGTTTAAAAATTTGTTTCTGGCTGAATACTGGTCAGAGCAAAAACAGCAAAGTGTCTGGCGCGAATTTGTCGTATCGAGGCCTTTCGATGCGAATTCGCGCGGTTCGATGAGGGAGTTTTGTGAGGGCTGGATCCGCAAGTTGGAATATTTGCGTGATCGCCGCACGGAATCCGAAATAGTCTGGGAACTCTACAAGAAGCTTCCAGATGATACAAAACGCTACGTAGGAAGCAATTACAGGACAATCAATGATTTCCTGGAAAGAGTTGAGGACGAGGACAATTGGCGCAGTAATCGCGACAGTGGTAGAGGCCGTGGTAACAACAACGGGTACCACCCCAACCATAACAACGATAACCATGGGAATAATGCATACCGCAGCAATAACAATAATGGTTCGGACCGTAATAACAATCGGTACAATGCAAATAATAACAGGAATGACAGAAACCAGTATCATACTAACGTGATACGGGCTTCACAGAATAGTGATAACGCCAGAGGGTGTGATCAGCCGCCTCAGCAGCATCCGAGGAGCGTATCTGCTGGGACGAGACAGGGAAACCATTAGCCGCGCCGGTGAGGTGCCGAGCGGGCGTGGAGAAATTTTGGCGGCCCAATAACAGGAGAAAACCCAGGTATCGTCATTATGAAAATTCCGTGTGGAATAATCAACGGCGGGAGTGTGTGCCAGTGTTAGGAGAAAGGAGTGCGCCCACAAGTAGTACATCAGCTGTATACACGGCAGTAGGTAGTACATTCACTGTCAGTGAGAACAATTTAAGTAGTGTTCCGGAAATCGATTATAAAGTGGCAGCTGTAATACCCACAGCGGAACTGGAGATTGAGTTTAAGAATGATTCGCAATTGTTGAGAGAAGATCAGATGTCGGATAACACGTCCGTCATCGAGCGAGGGGATGCAGAGAGGGATGAGGTCTGGTTAAGGCAGTTCGGTCGCTTATACGACGAACTAAGAGATTATAGGGGTCTGTATGGGAGAAGTGTTTATGGGGAGCGCGTGCAGGATTTTCCGCGTCTCGTCCCGCAGGAAGATAGTGTTTGTGAAACGATAGAAAGTTCTGGCCCTAATCGGCAGACTTTACTAGAAATAGTTGATGTTAAGGGGGAGCACGAGCAAGATTCGTCGTGTTTCGTCCCGCAGGAGTTAGATGTTGAAGTAGTAACGGAAAGTTCTGGCCCTAACCGGCAGACCTTACCGAAAGTTTCAGTGGTAGAAGTAACCGACCCATCCGACGCAAACCTCCAGTTTAAACATTGCGAGAGTATTAAGGAGAAAGATTGCGAAAATTTTAGTGATAGCCGGACACGATTGGTAGAAAAGCACATAGATTACAGCGTGTATGAGGTTAGAGCTGACATTATACGGTCAGACGATAGCAGTGTGGGTTGCGCAGATCTAGCGGAAGTAATTGCAGAAACTACTGGGCACATTCCTCCAGGAAGATTGGCGGATGAGATCAATCTGGCCAAAGAGGAATCAACGAAGGTGACAATTAGTGAAATGATAGCAGGGCAACACTCACTAGGTGACGAGTTAAAGGAAAAGGTTCCGGTATTGGAGGCGAAGCTACAGACTATGCCTCAGGACAAACGTGTTGAAATTAAAACTGTATGTGAACAGAGGCTGAAAAAGCCGCCAGATAAGCCGGATTTAGGGTCAAAGCCGGATGGTTTTTTCTGGAATGACCTGGATATAGACGAGGATTTACTGTGGGAAAATAAAGAGACAGCCGAGGACAAGTGTAGACAGATAGTAGTGTCTGTTAATATGCATGACCTACAACTAAACGTGTTGATTGACACCGGTGCAGAATTGAGTGCTGTATCTGGGAAAATATTTGAGTTACTGAAAGACAGACCTGGCATCGTAGTTATGCCAGTAGCAGGAGTGAAAATTATCGGTGCTACTGGGAAGGCCAGTAAACCGGTCACAAAACAGATTTTTGTCAACTTCGAAATATGTGGGGCACGATTTGAACAAGAGTTTGTCGTCGTGCCAGACTTGACTACTGAAGTAATTATCGGGTTAGATTGGCTATTAAAGTACCGTGCAGTGATTAATTGCGAAAGTAAAACTTTGACATGTACGTCACAAAATAAAACAATAGTAGTTAGTTTTGACGAGGCAGGAGACGGTGTGCATAGGCAATACCAGCCTATACACATTGTTAACTGGCCGGATGCTATTGACGTAGGTATGAATTTGAACTACTGTAATGTGAGGAATTTCGGCATTGACAAAAGTGTAGAAAGTGAATTGGAAGAGATAATCAAATTCCCTCCATGGATTGACATTAGTATTGGTGTGAAAAAAGATCGTTTGCGAGAAGTAATGAAGCTAAAAGCCGACGCTCGCATACGTCGTCATGACGCTAAAGCGCGTTTTGCTAAGTTTGCAATCGGAGACTTAGTACTTGTAAAAGCCCATGAGAAATCGAGCGAGATAGACCATGAAATCTCTAAATTTAAGTTTGTTTATAATGGACCATATAAAGTCATTAGTATACCTCACACAAATGCTTATTGCTTAGAGTATCCAAGCTCTGGAAAGCTATTAGGTATACGCAACATTGTAGACCTGAAATTGTACCAACCAAGGATTGATTAATACCACAGAAAGGGTAATTTGTACAGTATGTAAATATAGAGTGTAAGATTTAAGGATGTGCCATGTTACGATGCTTTTGCCTGACCTAGAGGTCATTAAAGAAGTTGTAATTAATAAGTAATTAATTTTGAGTAAATGATTTAAGAGTAACTGATTAGTAATCATCTGAAAAATCCAAGCTGCTAGTTTAAGTTTTCAGCTGAGTCACAGTAGATTAAGGAATGTAAATATGATTTTGTAACCTTCGGTAATATTTCATGAATGTGTGTTTTTATTAGTCATTGCCGATGTACTTAGACGCTGTTTTAAGTTTCAGGCTAGTACATGCGTGTGATGATGGACAGTGTTGAGTTATCCACTGTGATAGTGTTTATGGACTCCTTGAGATTACTCGGGAGTGAGTTTTTCCGAAAGAATTCAGTGAAACGGACGTTCTGGAAACGCCGTTACAAGGGCGAGTGAGATCAAGCGTGCCGCACAGGCGGGCGCAACAATAATTGTGAGGCGAAGCCGCTGTCGGCTCTTGTGTCGCTGTCGGCTCTTGTGCCGCTGTCGGCATTCTTTGTACTCGCGAGTACGGAATGTGGAGTTGCTTTTCTTCCCGGACATCTGATGTGAAAGAATTCTGCTGTCAATATTTATGTTTTTTTCGATCTGCTGTATATTATTTTCTTGTTTAGCGTTAATTGGACATGACGAGAAAATTAATTATGAAAAGGTTACATAAAAATGTGTATTCTATGTAATTAATTATTAGTTTGAGTATTTTGATATGCCTGTTTTTTATGACCATGTACTCTCATTAATTCTGCAAATAGTATTCCATTTCTTATAGTGTTACGAATTTTAATGATTTTGGAATAGCTAAACCATTTTCTATGTTTTCTATGAATTTTGATATGTTGTCAACCTGTTTTATTTTGTGCAAGATGACAGAGTGGAATAAGATTAGGAGTGTCTCCACTCAATTATTATTGTCTAAAAATTGGTTTATGGTTCATTAGACGAATGCTAAATTTTTTTGATGTTTTGAGCATATGCATTTCCGCTGTTTCTTTTTTGGGACATTTTCTGAGTCTGTTTACGTTACACGAACATCCTCAGACAATGTGGGGCACGTGTAACGCCGGAAATGCATATCCTCCTATTTCCATCTATTGTGCTATTATTTTCTTTCCTTGCTTTGTTACCTCAAGATATGACATTTCTGTCTCTTTGTATATTGTAATTGTTTTACTATTTGTATATTTATGCATTTATGTCGATGTATAATTGGTTTGTTTCGTAAATATTATTTGTATTTTTACGCTGGGTCTTGCCTAGGGAAAACTGCTATCGAACGATTACGTCGATAGGTCGTGTGAAGAATCAAAGTGTGTAGGATCTTTGGTAGTGTTAACTCTGCCGCGTGGAGCGCGGGCTGAGCAGAAGGGGTCTGGCTGGAGTAGCGAGTGGAGCAGGTGTGTTGTGTGACGCTCCCGCGAGTTGCCGCGCTTTCGGGGTTTGGCAGCATGTAATTGCGCTCGACTTGCGATGATAGTTTCTGACATGGTGTCGCGGACGGGAAACATTAACTAGCGCACATCAAGAGCCCGTTTCGTCTGGTGACCGTGTCGAGAAGAAGGCGCGCCAACATCCAGCTTCTGCAACAGCGACGGCCGACAATGAGTGACTGTCGCCACCTCCTCGATCGACGGCTTCAAACCTTCAATCAACCATCAAGGAAGACTGGAAGCAAGTAAAGTTTTAGAACTGTATGGCAGACCTCAGCTTTTCAAACTGTACCATTTTCGTAACTATAATAACAGCAACTTAGCATGAACATTTGTTGCTCATTGTCCCAATTGCATTACCAAGCAGGGTCCCTTCCTTTTCCGAAATGAACCCGAGTGTCGTTGAAATTTAAACGCCAGCACTAAAGTAATATAGCTAATTCTATTTCACTGCTTTAATTTCAAAGTTCAGTTAGCTGGCTACAATATTCAGATTACACAAGCACAAATTAAGAGTGCGAGTTTTGTTATCGTATTTTAGCTTACCTGTGACTGCAGCTCAGCTTGGTACGTACTAAATTTTACTATTGTTAATTGTTCAGAATCATTTAATTCAAGTTCAAAGTTAAATCTCTTATTTCCAAATTGCGTAGATTCAAGTAGTTTTTTGAAATGATTGTTGAGGTAGTCCAAGACTAACCGTATTTTACTGAATTTCGATGTGCTTCAGAAAGAAAGCTCACTATTAACTTCAGTCACTAAATTAACTTTCGATTTTCCGGTTTTATTAATTCTTTTGCTAAATTAAGTCAGGGTGTAGCGAAATTTATTACTTCTGACAAACTTTCAGTTTTCACACTACACGTGTCAACCTTCAGTTGCCACGCTTCTAGTGCTAATTATATGTGTAATAACCTTTCTTTTTCAGTTACTATAGTAATTGTCCTTAGGACTGGCGACCGTGATTTCCCCCAAATCTCAAATACCTAATTACCGCTAGTTAATTGTTAACATAATGGCTGCACATTTACCTTCTTTATTAACTTTACCCCTTTTCAAAATTAATTTCCACCAGTTTCACTAGCACATTTTCTTTCATTTAGATGTAACCCTTTCCTCCCTCTTTACTGACAGGTTAACTTCGGCGACGATTGCTTTTCCAAAACTCCCATTAGGTACATGCGGTTTCATTTTTCACTGTCATTAAGGTCGGTAAGTGAGGGGGAGGTTACAAGATAACTACCACTAGTCATAGAATCATCACTACTACTAATGCGTGTGGATGTCCATCCAGTTGAAGATGGAGCCAGTGACGCCGATTCTGGCGGGAACGAGGTGACGGAGGAGGAGGAGGAGGAGATGACGCTACTCGGTCAGGACAGTGAGAACAGCCTGGCTGTGGCGATGGTTCTCGCTGTTGCTGTGCTCTGTTGTTGCAGACCTGACCCTCTAGCCTGGGGGCTGGGATGATGACTCTCGACTCTGCTGCTCATACTGCTGCTGTTGTTCCACGTCTGACCCACTAGCCTGAGGCGTGGGAGCCCTTTGCCCTTCCTGGTGTCCTATTCAGGTAGCACAGATCGGAGGTGGCACTGGGGCAGCATCAGTAGCAGGCTGACCGGCGGCAGCGGCCTCACTTGAAGTAGCTTCTCGGGCCGCGACTATAGGTACTCTATGCGATCAAAAGTATCCGGACACCCCCAAAAACATACTTTTTCATGTTTGGTTCATTGTGCTGCCACCTAATGCCAGGTACACCATATCAGTGACCTCAGCAGTCATTAGACATCGTGAGAGAGCAGAATGGGGTGCTCCGCAGAATTGGTGGTCAGGTGATTGGGAGTCACTTGTGTCGTACGTCTGTACGCGAGATTTCCACACTCTTAAACATTCCTAGGTCCACTGTTTCTGATGTGACAGTGGAGTGGAAACGTGAAGGGACACGTACAGCACAAAAGCGTACAGGCCGACCTCGTTTGTCGACTGCCAGAGACTGCCGACAACTGAAGAGGGTGATAATGTGTAATAGGCAGACATCTATGCAGACCATCACACAGGAATTCCAAACTGCACCAGGATCCACTGCAGGTACTACGACAGTTAGGCAGGAGGCGAGAAAACTTGAATATAATGGTCGAGCGGCTGCTCATAAGCCCCACATCACGCCTCGCATGGTGTAAGGAGCGTCAACATTGGACGATTGAACAGTGGAAAAACGTCGTGTGGAGTGACAAATCACAGTAAACAATGTGGCGATCCGATGTCAGGGTGTGGGTATGGCGAATGCCCAGTGAACGTGATGTGCCAGCGTGTGTAGTGCCAACAGTAAAATTCTGAGGCGGTGGTGTTGTGGTCGTGGAGGGGGCTTGCACCCCTTGTTGTTTTGCGTGACACTATCACAGCAGAGGCCTACATTGATGTTTTAAGCATCTTCTTGCTTGCCACTGTTGAAGAGAAATTCGGGCATGGCGATAGACTGGCCTCCACAGAGTCCTGTCCTGAATCCTACAGAATACCTTTGGGATGTTTTGGAATGCCGACTTCGTGCCAGGCCTCACCGACCGACATCGATACCGCTCCTCAGTGCAGCACTCCGTGAAGAATGGGCTGCCATTCGCCAAGAAACCGTCCAGCACGTGATTGAACGTATGTCTGCAAGAATGGAAGCTGTCATCAAGGCCAAGGGTGGGCCAGTACCGTATTGACTTCCAGCATTACCAATGGAGGGCGCCACGAACTTGTAGGCCATTTCCAGCCGGACGATCACATTGTTATAAGCATACTGACTAATTACTTTTTCCGCTCTTGTTCCCTGGAATGAGCATTTCATGCCAGTCATCAGAAATACCTCCCACCCACTCAGGTAAGTCGTTCGGCTCTAAAAGGGCCACCTCACGGCACCTCTGTGCCTATTCTTCCACCGCCCGTTCCCTGACTGTTCTGGTAACCCGTCCCCCTCGGAATCTGCATGGTGGCATCGATCTAACTCGCCGAAATTGCCTACAACAAGATACTGAAAACTTATACACAAATCTACGAAAAATATCTACAGAATCGTTTCTTACAAAAACAAAATAGTCATTTTCTAACCTTTACACAAATATACGAAAAAAAAAACCGTATACAATCGCTACTTACAAGGAAGAAGTGATAGCTCCTAGCCGTCTTCCTCGCCACATACAACTCCCAGATCATCCGATATTGCTTCCATAGATTCATTTTCAATAAAGGATCTAAAACTCATACAAGAACATACCACATAAATAATGAAATTTCTCGAATATATTTAACTGCAAAATATTACGAAAAAAATATATGGACTTACGTTGTTCATGTGCAGCTACCTCAACTACGGCTGGAGGCTGCCTCTGCTGTCTTTCAGCCTCCAGCTGCTGATCTCGTGGAAAAATGCTGCAACAACGAAAAAAAGCCTAGCACGTGCTATGAAACTCGTTTATGAACACATATTACTGAAATCGCTTTTGAATGACTACTTACAGAGTAATCCAGTATCTTCCGATCCTCCACATTGTTTGCCAGCACCACTCTCGTGGATACTGCTGCTGCTATGTTTCATTTTTTTTTTTTCCTCAGAAAACTGGTAACGAGACACAGACTGAGAATAAACGAGACTCACTGACATACGTTAGCACAACCGCGAGCGATAACTGACTGAGATCGAGAGCAGTGCGCGTGGGGTTTAAATAACATCACCAGTTCTCTATTAACCAATAGAAGAGCTGTACACAAGTATAAGTGTTGGAAACTGTTTGAGGTGCACACAAAGAGAGGTTACCAAAGTATCAGGTATCATAAAGGGGTGCCGTCGTTTCTGGTCAGTGACAATGGTTTCACATAAACAGGAAATAACTACACTACTGGCCATTAAAATTGCTACACCACGAAGATGACGTGCTACAGACGCGAAATTTAACCAACAGGAAGAAGATGCTGTGATATGCAAATAATTAGCTTTTCAGAACATTCACACAAGGTTGGCGCCGGTGGTGACACCTACAAATTGCTGACATGAGGAAAGTTTCCAACCGATTACTCATACACAAACAGCAGTTAACCGGCGTTGCCTGGTGAGACGTTGTTGTGATGTCTCGTGTAAGGAGGAGAAATGCGTACCATCACGTTTCCTACTTTGATAAAGGTCGGATTGTAGCCTATCGCGATTGCGGTTTATCGTATCGCGACATTGCTGCTCGCGTTGGTCGAGATCCAATGACTGCTAGCAGAATATGGAATCGGTGGTTTCAGGAGGGTGATTCGGAACGCCGTGCTGGATCCCAACGGCCTCGTATCACCAGCAGTCGAGATGACAGGCATCTTATCCGCATGGCTGTAACGGATCGTACAGCCACGTCTCTATCCCTGAGTCAACAGATGGGGACGTTTGCAAGACAACAACCATCTGCACGAACAGTTCGACGACGTTTGCAGCAGCATGGACTATCAGCTCGGAGACCATGGCTGCGGTTACCCTTGACGCTACATCACAGAGAGGAGCGCCTGCGATGGTGTACTCAACGACGAACCTGGGTGCACGAATGGCAAAACGTCATTTTTTCGGATGAATCCAGGTTCTGTTTACAGCATCGCGATGGTCGCATCCGTGTTTCGCGACATCGCGGTGAACGCACAATGGAAGCGTGTACTCGTCATCGCCATACTGGCGTACCACCCGGCGTGATGGTATGAGGTGCTATTGGTTACATGTCTCGGTCACCTCTTGTTCGCATTGACGGCACTTTGAACAATGGACGTTACATTTCAGATGTGTTACGACCGGTGGCTCTATCGTTCATTCGATCCCTGCGAAACCCTACATTTCAGCAGGATAATGCACGACCGCATGTTGCAGGTGCTGTACGGGCCTTTCTGGATACAGGAAATGTTCGTCTGCTGTCCTGGCCAAAAAAAATATGGTTCAAATGGTTCTGAGCACTATGGGACTTAACATCTGTGGTCTTCAGTCCCCTAGAACTTAGAACTACTTAAACCTAACTAACCTAAGGACATCACACACATCCATGCCCGAGGCAGGATTCGAACCTGCGACCGTAGCAGTCGCGCGGTTCCGGACTGAGCGCCTGAACCGCTAGACCACCGCAACGCGGATGTGTGCCATCTTCCATAAAAATGATCCCATGCACATACCCATGCTGTTGGAGAGCTGGAATCACATGGTTGCGCAAAAGACACTCATATCGCTTACCAGTGGGCAAGAAGTTCGAAAGCAAAGGTCTCTTTTGCTGAAGTGTCAACAGGAAGCAACTCGTGCACATGGGTAATTTTGAATGGATAGCAAAGAAAGACCTCACGTAGGATTTCATGCGCTGTGCTCAAGGGTATGTCCAATGTTTGGGCAATTCTCCGTGCACTGCATGTTTGCACATCACCACTCGTTTCCTCGTGCATCGCTGCGGCCATTGTTTCACTGACCTCGAATCAATTCGTTTCCTCCCTCTACCAGGTCGCACACCAAAACAAACCGTCTTTTCTAATTTCCGAATCATTTTCTACAGACACACGGCAGTCATCAGACCAACGCCTTTTTCCAAACCCTTTAGTGTACGGAACTTCTGCAGAGCGACGTGTGCACAGTCATCTTTCTTGTAAAACAGCTTTACAAGCAGAGCGCTGTCCTGCATTGAGGCAGTCATGGCGAACTTCGCAGATGCAGAAGGAGGTAAAACCTTGTACCCAGCGTGCGTATACCAACTTCAGTGGGTCATGCGCATGACAGGGGTTTTTATTTACGTATTCTGATTCATGCAGATCCATCTATTGATTAATTTTCACACTATTTTTTTTTCTTCTGCCATACGTTGTCCCCCCTCTACGATAATATTATGTTGCAATTTGATGTCACTCTGATCAGTGGTGTCATTTCTACAGCGTTTTGAAATTTTTACTTTGATTATAATCACCCTGTATATTCCTTTCTCAGTCAGGTTTAAGAGAGAAAGGTAGAGCCATAGGCCACAATTTGAATCAACCATTACTCAGTTCAGCCTTTGCACATGCAATGAATTACCTAGCCACCTAGGTGCATGTCATGATGGATGAAATCCTGCTTTGAATGCTAACTTAACCTTAATTCCCCCTCACTATATGTAACCACAAACGCTTCCAAATGTGTGTAGATAAGGTGAAAGACCACAAGTAGTAACCATCCTGCAATCTTTCGTTCTAGCGTTGTGATAACAAATTTATTAAGTGAACAAATGCACTGTGTGTCTGTAGTTAATATTCCTAGCTACTGAAAGAGATGCTTCCGAGATGTATGTGTCTCAAACACCACACTTAATCCAAATTGCTTTCTCTTGTGCAATGAATATTTTATGTCTGAGTGAGGTGTTACCCCAAAGTATTATTCCATAAGATATCAGTGAATGAAAATTTATGTTATAAGTTAACTTAATGACTTCATAGCCTTAAACGCTTTAGTAGGCCTGCTGTATTTTTTTTTTAGTTTAAGTTTTCATCACTCATCTGAAGTTGCATTAAACTTCTACAATATCTGCAAGTATTGTGTCCCTATGATATGTCCATTCATAAGATGGCTTAGAAAAGTGCCTTTATTGTGAAAATGTCTGAATCTCTGCCTCTACTAAGAAGAAGTCATAAAGCAGGTCCTTCAGAACTGCAACTTCAATTACCCACTGAGAGGTGCTTTATTGTTTTGTAGTGCAGCGAGGTCTATCTATTTCAGGTGGCATTATCTGGAAAAAAAGCGTTGCCTGTCTGTCTTGAGGTGGCTATGTGCCCCTATAGATCAAATTAAATTTGATTCATAATGAGCCACCTGGATTATTTGTTATGAGCAGAATATGACCCTGGTGAAGTTGACAACATGATTCTACTAACATTCCACTAAGTCCCTGGATTTGAAAAGAGTCAACCAAACATGATAAATCACAAATCAGGTGAAACAAACTTTAAAAAAATTAAATATTGCCAGCTGGTATTTTCTGAGACTTGTCAAATGCACTCGATTTTGCAACTTGCACTGTTCTCCTAGAGAAACTAAGACATTGTTAAAGATTCTGCTGGAAACTACTTTTTATCCAATCTAACTAAAAGAGTACCAAGTTTTCCATTAAGAAATTCAGGGAGTATGCACAATGAAATAGTATTTTCAGAATGGGGAATAATCACTATATATGTATCACAGGGATCAGTGTTACGGCTACTCTTGTTCTGATTACTCATAGCCTAAACGATATTCCATCATACATCCAAGAAGAAGAAATAGTTCTCCTTGGTGACAATGCAAGTATAACAATCAAACACAATGTAATAACTTCACTACTTGAAAATATAAATAACACGTTCTCAAGAATTAGTAACTTGGATCTCAGCAAATTCACAGTTACTGAATTACGATAAAACACAATACCAGCAATTCAGTACTACAGATTCTTTGCAAATTGTTGTCACTGAATTTAGATAAAAAACTGCATATGCAATAGGTGATTTTAATATAGAGTAAATTAAACCTCCTAATGCCGAATATTTTTTGTTGTATTGAGAACTACTTGGGTCTCTAGTGACACCACTAGAATCTATTTTTTTTTATTAAGGATGATTTTTAATAAGTGTTGGCTGTAGCCACATTTATTATGTTTTTCCATTATGTAAAATCTGAAAAGTGGCATGAATATAAATGAAAATGCAAAATTACCATCAATCATTTATTCTAGTAAAAGGAACAAACGATTCTGATTAAACTATTCATATTTTTGAGCAAATTTCAAAGTGGCTATGATGAGACATTTCATCTATGGGAAGAAACTACCGAGTGGTTTTTACACACAAAACATCCACACATTGAACACTTATCAGTGTATTATCTGTCCACAGATCTTTTGCAGAATGGACATCCTCCTCTTTTTCCATCTGTGGTGTTGAGAAAAGTACTGGGGAATTAACATTGTCCGGTTTTCTACCAATGAATTGCTTTTCTAGTTTTATGAGGAACGTTCACCTCTTGTAGTTAGTCCTTTCTGCCAAGCCGAGTCTAAGAAACAGCTAAATTGTAAATTTATTCAACACACTAATATCTATCACGTTATAAAATAATAGCATTGACTGCCCTTTGCTCATCTTCTTTGTAGTTTATATACTAACCAGTCTGTCCATTGTATCTGCTACTGACTTTCTTTGATTGTAATCCAGAATCATTATTGGCTTCAGTTCCTCATGATCTTCAGCTTCCTTGTTTGAGTGCAAAGTTACAACTTTGTCCTATTTTAGACAATTCAAAACAATTGATGCATGCTCTTGATAGTCAGACATGGATGAATACTTAACTCGAATTCTGGTCTGACTGAAAGCTTCTGGTAGTCCTTTTTTTCGTCTAAAAATGTGAGATCGATTTTTAAAAGTGCTCTCGCCAAATTAAGTCTTGTAAAAAATTGCCAGCTGTTACAAATCTGCCATTGTTTTCTACGCCTTTCGCCATATCTAAAGCAACTCTCTTGCCCTGACCAACTTCACGTGACTCAGTTTCTCGTCGGCTAATGTGAACCTGCACATTGAAAAAGTAAAATGTTGCACTTTGACATACAACACGCAGCTATAACCCCTATTTTCCTCGTTTTGAAGGAACGTATTACCTAAATGGACATCTACCACGAAATGTCACAAGATTTCGTCAATTGTTACATTGCTGTAAAGAACATAACCCTCTTGAAATGTGTTTACCCACACTTCAAGCATTATTCTGATGGGAACCATCTTGTCAGGAACATGGTTGCGGTGTCTCGCATCCACATTATCAAATCAGATCCATTTTGAGATTTGGGCAAAATTATTTCTAGTCTTTTTCTCACTAAAATGGGTCTACCGTCCTCTTTATTACACGGGCATGTAATTGCTTCATTATGGGCATTGTAAACACCTGCTAGGTTGAAGACACCGATAAAACATTTCATTTTAGCGGCATCTGTTGATTTCCATCTATTAATGTAAACAAGACTTCTCTCTTTGTTAGTCTAGTTTAGTATTTCACGATCTATGTACGCCCTAATAATAAACTGAAAAGCTGATTCTACTGTTTCCACATTTTTTTACTGAGAATTTTATTGGGCCTGGTGTAACTTGCATTATGCTGCATCTTTCCTCTCCTCTGAGATTTCTTCTCAACTTGTGTTTGTGACTCACTTCTTTTTCTTTTACCTGTACCAAACAAATAAAAAGTTTACATCATGGCCTAGAGGGCACCCCAAGGGTATGGTAACTTTAAATGCAATAAGTACTTACCTATAAAAGTCAGAAGAATTTTTCACTACCTTTACAGGCTGGACGTTTGCATTGACCAAACCTTCTTCGGAAATTTTGTCTGATTCACGAATATCCTATTCTAAGATGTCTATTTCTCTATTACTGTGTGAGGCATCAGAATTTATATTGCTGATATCACTATTTGATTCTCCAGAGACAGGGGTATCTTGCAGTAATATGTCGAGCATTTTCAAATGGTGACGAGCATTTCCTGCTAATGCAACAAACGCAAAACTAATCCCCACAAACATGCAATGACCAACTGACGATCAGTCACACTTTCCAACAATATTTCCAAGAATGTAACAAAACAAATACACCAACAACTATAGGCTGTAAAACAACATTAATGTATTATAAAACCTGAAGAGAGAAGTGAAGTCGCATATGACCCCTGGGTTCTTCAGTGATTCTATCGTGATTTCCCGCAAAACCAAATGGATTCGATAAGTTATGCTAATGCTTAATGAAACTATTACTTATTTGAGGAAAAGTCATATTTTTCTATAATTTTGAGGAATATAGAACAGGGCTTGGTTTGATACAATTACGCTGTGGAGTCCTTAGAGACCCCACAGGGTTAATGAGAGGCAATGAAGGAAAAAACATTGTTGAATTAACTGTGCACAAATGGACCAATCGAAAAGAAATTGATGAAATTCTCTAGATATTTCAATCTTAAAATTATTTCAAGTTCTTTTAAGAAAAATCCTCAAACAACGGAAAAAGAAGTCAATTGCTCAACAAGAATATAAGTAAATTCCAAATTTATCATATTGCAATCTCATATCCACAAAACTAGAAGATTTTAAATGTTTGAGTGTGCAAAGGAGGAAATACTGAAGTAGATCATGACACAAAATGAGTGAAACTAAATTTCAAGACCCAAAGATTAAGCAATTTTTAAATTTGGTCCTAATAAAATTCAAACACTAGAATTAACAAATGAACTCCACAGACTTAGCAGCTACTCAAACACAACTTTATCAAAATCGCCAATAAACAAATTTCTTTGCAAATATGAAAAAAAACTCTCTTGGTGGACTGAGGATCGTGAACAGACAGTAAAATCTCGATACCAGACACTCAAAAGATGGAATAGTTACAAATCAAAATATGCACATGACACATTTATGGCAACTCAAAACCTAGCATCAAAATTAATTATATAAACAAAAATGCGATATGAGTACAGTAAACTTCCTGAAATTGAAGAAGTCTTTCAAAAAATTTTTAATAAAACATTTAGAGCAAGGATTCATTTTTACGAGCAGCAAAATCTCAGCGCCAAGAAAGAAAAAGGATATTTGACACTTAATAGCCAAGAAAACTGCAGAGAACTTCGCGAGTATTTCTGAGCTTTTAAAGTTCCCTCAGCCCACAGAAATTCGCCTAAAAATGAATCCAGATTCACAAGCACCAAATAAAGTCGTAATTGGTAGACATATTAAAAGGTTTAAAAATAATGTAGCATTGGGTGAAGAAAGAATTATTGCAGAACTCCTGAAATGAGATGGCTCAAAAACGTTAACAGAACTGACACTGAACATACAAAACATTAATGAACTGATGAAATTCTGTATGAGGGAAACTGGATTGAGAGAGTCCACTATCTAAGAAGGGAATAGGAATTAGGCTCAATACTTAATTGTAGGAAGATATTCTTTCTTCTTGTTACATACATAATTCTGTCTCAGTGTCTGCTGAACTGAGCACAGCGACAACTTGAGTGCAAAATAGGTGAATTTGATACAGGTTGTCAGACCCAATAGATCTTACTCGTTTATATGTGCTGACAGTTATGGAAGGCTCTCTGTATCAAGGCCACATCAAAACATCTTGAACTGCGTCGATGGCCTTGCTTGGCGCAATCAGTAGCTTGGTCGATCATGCAGTGGGAGTGTGCTTGACGTTCCCATGCAAAAGCGCCAGCTGTGGAAGCCATGTCTGCTGACGGAGCTGAGCTGGTAGGACATTGGTCGAAGGGCTGCAGGCTGGTTTCTGTTGCTGGCTGCAGTCCCAGCTGTCAGCGGTGGAGCTGTTACATTGCCTCCCTCCGTAGATTAGTCCTAGCCTATGGATTCCTGTTTTATTAATCTGGCCGCCACAGAAACACTTTCACATCTATCAGTGATTCTTCATCTCCTGAGTAATACTTTGGCATATCCTCCTTTTCTTATTATTTTAAACTCACGCTTACGACAGTTAACCACTGAGTTTCTGCCCCACTCTTTGCTTTTTTCTCTTATTATTGTCCACTGTGATTTAGTCACTTCTTCACTGGTACTGGCATGACTATTGTGGACCCGCAGATTTAAGGAAGGCAAAGATGGGATTTGGGCAACTCTACATCTGAGATGGTAATACCAGACACTTATTATGATCAACATTACACAAAAGGCTGATGTGCTAATCCACATGGTTGTGAGTCAGTGGCATCATTCATTCTGATATCTTCTTACGTGATCAAGTAGAGGTGCCACTGTGACACAACCATTTTCTGCTGCTTTCGTCTGGTCCAGGACAGCCAGATGACATTTAGGAAAGTCAAGTTTTCCTAGGACAGAATATCGAAAGGTACGTCTGGTAGGTAAACTAATGAGTAACTGGTGTTTAGAGTTGTGTTTCTGCTAATGGTGGCAGGTAACCGGAAAGTGGCACCTGAAATGTTGCACTGTGTACCATTCATTAGTACTCGGTGAACTTACAAATTTGTGCACTGGATGCTGTAGAAACGTCCTCATAGCAGGCGACAATGACTTCTATCACTTTTGGTACTGAGTAAATCCAGTGTGACTCTATCTTCTGGAATAAGTCGGTTTCACTTGTAATGACTTTCCCAGGGCAGGTAGTTGCAGGCTTCTTGGAGTGAAACAGAGTATACTCTCACGACCTAGGTACAGTGTGTATTTGTTTTGTGGTGGTTCTGACTTGTAGTGACTTCATGGTGGAGAAAAGTGCTGCCTCAAACCTCTCGTCATCTTAAATGACTGAATTGGCCTGGTATACATCTATTATAAAGAATCTCACACCCTTAAAGTTACATACCAAAATGTGCCACACATATACTCACTCAATCTCACTTACTACCAACTCACTTTCTGTTTGATTATCTACTTCTATACAACTACATATAAAATGAAACAATTTATTTGAATCATGCACACTAACATTCTATTAATAATTCTCGAATGTATTTCCTAAATGCAAATGTTTCCCAGAACCTTTAGCATAGAATAACACAGTATAAATATAGCTATAATACTCAATAACTCATAGGTAATTACAAACTTTCAGCTCATAAAAAGTCCTCATAATTGTATGAAGTATGGATGTGTTAGAACAATGTCAGGCACACTCTGCGTCACTGATTTATTTCTGTCTCTCTTTCTTATGCTTTCTTTTCGCATTTTCCTTCCCCTTTCAGAAGGAGCTGCCGACAATTGTGGTACTGCTCCCATTTCACATTCAAACTTTCGGATTCATATCGACAACTGTTGAAGTGGAGAGTTGTATTCTAACATTAACTTGGGACATCGTTTCGACTACCTCATAGGGTCCTTGGTAGCACAGAATGAATTTCGGTTTTCTCGTTAGGTCATGAGGGTTAGATAACATCACCCACTGTCTGACGTGATACTTAGATAATTTCACTTTTTTATTGTGAGTGTTTTCCTGTCTTTCTAGGCCCTTTGTGTTCATTTATTTCAACTGATGCAGTATTCCTCTTAGCCTTTTAGTGATGCCCTGAACAGAGGATACGCTCTCCCCTGGAGTAGGTTGACATAACTCTAAAGATGATGAAGTTTTCTTACTAAAAATAGCCTCATAGGGTGAAAGGATGACATTTTCATGGATTTTTAATTACATGCACTGACAAAATACTGTAATAGGGTGTCCCAATCATCATGGCTACTATACACATAATAACTTAGCTATGCATTCTCTCTGTTCTGCTGTTTGTTTGGGGGTAAAGGACACTGGTTTGTAACCACTTAACACAAAGTAGTCGACACAGCTGCTTAAACAATTCAGACATAAAGTTCGTGCACTGGTTTGTTATTATTGCTTCTAGTGTGCCGAATTTCAATAGCCAACAGTGAATGAAAGCATGAGCCACTGTCTGTGCCCCGTGGACTGGGTGATCTTGTTGTCCTCATCATTTCATCATCATCATCATCATTCGTGACAGTGGCTAGACTGAACTGCGTAAAAATTGGGTTGTGTAAAAATTGAGACTTTGTTCGAGTGCTGATAACCACGCAGTTGAGCGCCCCACATCATCACTGTGTGTGCTTATTCATTTGGTATTGCGATCATGAAGGGTTGTTCCTTTCCACTCACCCCTTGGCTCAGGACGCAGCTGAGGACATGGTTGCTCAAATCACAAGACAACATAAACTGTTTTAAAAATGAGAACAGATCTAATGGTTAGTAATTCCTTTAATTGTTGAAATGATTCTTGATAGTCCAGAGTCCAGTTAAATTTTACTCCTTTTTCTTGAAGGAGTCTTGCTACCTCTATTTCCATAGAAATTCTCGATCCCAATATATGATTATACTTCTTTTACATTGCTAGGCATTGGAAATTTCAGGAACATAATGGAACATGATTACATAGTACCAGACAACATCGTGTATTACCGGGTAAAATTCAACCTTTTTATAGAGTGCCCAACTAAAGCAAACGCAAATTCGAAGAAAACAAAGAGAAGCAGCGCAGAATGTATACTCTTACTTAAAACTCATGAAAACATGAAGAACAATTCTCATTCCAAACTAGCTTACTCTCCTACGCTGATACTTACATGGCTTTGGTATGAATAACGCTAATAATCTTTTGCATATATAAATTGGTGTAATCAGAGCATGTCTCTCTTTTGTTCAATCTAAAGCGTTGAAATCATAAGTGATAACCTTACAACTTATATATGTTGAACTTTAAATGAATTTCTCAAAAGAAAACTTAGACCTGCTCAGAGAGATATGGAAAGGTCAATGTTAGGTCTCACTAAGATAGACCGACAGAAAATTGAAGACATAACAGCAATAACAGGAGTAAAAGATTTATAGAACGTGTTAAGACTCGAAAATGGCAGTGCACAGGACATATTGCACGAACAGAGTATGGAAGATGGGCAAAATCAGTTTTAGAATGGAGTCCCAGAGAAAAACGAAGACCACCTGATCGCTGGAATAAGGAACTCAGGAAAGTTGTAGGCTTCAACTGGCAGAAGACAGCAACGGACAGAGATGCATGGAAACACGTCTTAAAATGTATTTAATAACTTAAAGAGGCTACATCATGTATAGACTGAATTAGCTGTGTGTGTGTGTGTGTGTGTGTGTGTGTGTGTGTGTGTGTGTGTTGTCTGTTTCCAGCAAAGGCTTTGTTGGCTGGTGACAGTCTTTTTGTTTTGCCTATCTGCAACTTAGCATCTCCGCTATATGGTGAGTAGCAACTATCATTCCGTAATATTGTTAAATTCCATCCTGGATTTTACATTGTTTGGTATATATATATATATATATATATATATATATATATATATATATATATATATGTCGCTGCTAGTGTCCGCTGCTCATGGTCTCGCAGTAGCATTCTCGCTTCCCGAGCACAGGGTCCCAGGTTCGATTCCCGGCGGGGTCAGGGATTTTTCCTGCCTCGATATGACTGGGTGTTGTGTCGTCTTCATCATCATCATTCATCCCCATTATGGTCGGAGGAAGGCAATGGCAAACCACCTTCTTTAGGACCTTGCCTAGTATGGTGGTGCGGGTTTCCCGCATCATTCCCCTAAGTTCTGTTGCGGAATATGGAACTTCATCATATATATATATATATATGTATGTGTGTGTGTGTTTGTTTGTTTGTTTGTGTGTGTGTGTGTGTGTGTGTGTGTGTGTGTGTGTGTGTGTGTGTGTGTGTCTGTATGTATATATATAAATTACCAAGTATTCAAATGGCGAATACCTATTCTTCGGCCGCCTCCTCTTGCAAGTACCTAATATTAGTCTCCTTCACTTAGTAGTGTCTTTCCCTAATGCCATTAAGGCATCTCTCTTTTCTGTTTGATTCATGACTCCTCTAGACATTACGGGTCAACCAGTTATAAATACCTTCAATAAGTACACTTAACCACAAATATTACATATACAAAACTAAGATCAACTACTTCTGAAAGTACTTCTTTAAATTCTGAGTGAAATATAATTCCTTGATTGTAACTCTTCTAGGACAACCTGTAAGACAATTTCCATTGTGGGGTATTTTTACAATTCTGTAAGGATCAGTATATAAAAGTTGCCACATAATGCTTCTTGTGAAGAAGTGATGACTTCAGGTGAGTTCTTGAAAGAATTTAATCTCCTACCTGTTATTTTTGTACTTTTTGTAGCTTCCTATCATAGTGTAACTAATGTGTGTCTGTTATGAGATTATAACTAGTACTTTCCTTACCCTTCCCTCCCAGGAAAACTCTTCTCTGCGTAGTCTCAGTAGCAGATTTATCCATTCATTCTTTTCCTTGGATTTACTTATCAGATCATCTGAAGTAAATTGTCTGATTTGCAGAGGAAGATTGTTTACAATCTGTTCAAATAATTCCAAATATTTAATGCTTTTATCATGATTGTGTGCCTATCTTCTAATAAATCTATTAAACTCTGTAAATACACTCCTGGAAATTGAAATAAGAACACCGTGAATTCATTGTCCCAGGAAGGGGAAACTTTATTGACACATTCCTGGGGTCAGATACATCACATGATCACACTGACAGAACCACAGGCACATAGACACAGGCAACAGACAATGCACAATGTCGGCACTAGTACAGTGTATATCCACCTTTCGCAGCAATGCAGGCTGCTATTCTCCCATGGAGACGATCGTAGAGATGCTGGATGTAATCCTGTGGAACGGCTTGCCATGCCATTTCCACCTGGCGCCTCAGTTGGACCAGCGTTCGTGCTGGACGTGCAGACCGCGTGAGACGACGCTTCATCCAGTCCCAAACATGCTCAATGGGGGACAGATCCGGAGATCTTGCTGGCCAGGGTAGTTGACTTACACCTTCTAGAGCACGTTGGGTGGCACGGGATACATGCGGACGTGCATTGTCCTGTTGGAACAGCAAGTTCCCTTGCCGGTCTAGGAATGGTAGAACGATGGGTTCGATGACGGTTTGGATGTACCGTGCACTATTCATTGTCCCCTCGACGATCACCAGTGGTGTACGGCCAGTGTAGGAGATCGCTCCCCACACCATGATGCCGGGTGTTGGCCCTGTGTGCCTCGGTCGTATGCAGTCCTGATTGTGGCGCTCACCTGCACGGCGCCAAACACGCATACGACCATCATTGGCACCAAGGCAGAAGCGACTCTCATCGCTGAAGACGACATGTCTCCATTCGTCCCTCCATTCACGCCTGTCGCGACACCACTGGAGGTGGGCTGCACGATGTTGGGGCGTGAGCGGAAGACGGCCTAACTGTGTGCGGGACCGTAGCCCAGCTTCATGGAGACGGTTGCGAATGGTCCTCGCCGATACCCCAGGAGCAACAGTGTCCCTAATTTGCTGGGAAGTGGCGGTGCGGTCCCCTACGGCACTGCGTAGGATCCTACGGTCTTGGCGTGCATCCGTGCGTCGCTGCGGTCTGGTCCCAGGTCGACGGGCACGTGCACCTTCCGCCGACCACTGGCGACAACATCGATGTACTGTGGAGACCTCACGCCCCACGTGTTGAGCAGTTCGGCGGTACGTCCACCCGGCCTCCCGCATGCCCACTATACGCCCTCGCTCAAAGTCCGTCAACTGCACATACGGTTCACGTCCACGCTGTCGCGGCATGCTACCAGTGTTAAAGACTGCGATGGAGCTCCGTATGCCACGGCAAACTGGCTGACACTGACGGCGGCGGTGCACAAATGCTGCGCAGCTAGCGCCATTCGACGGCCAACACCGCGGTTCCTGGTGTGTCCGCTGTGCCGTGCGTGTGATCATTGCTTGTACAGCCCTCTCGCAGTGTCCGGAGCAAGTATGGTGGGTCTGACACACCGGTCTCAATGTGTTCTTTTTTCCATTTCCAGGAGTGTACATACTCCAATGAATTTCCTTCTGAATGAAAAAAATAGATTAATGTCAGTCTAGAATCATGTTTACATAGAAATGTTTTCCAAGTCTGACAAGTAGAGTTAGATGTGTCATCATATAGCAGTTCGGCAGATTTTCCATCTGTCGGGATGTAATCTTTTACTATTCTCTTGATGAATCGAACTGCTGTTGTAGATTTTGTAGTGTACGACATAAGATAGTTGATGTATATACCATATAGGGCTATAACATATTTAGCTCCACATCTCGGAGAGGGGAGAGGTCCTGCAACATTCATACGGGCTGTCTGAAATTGTTGTGTAGATACAATAGGAGGTAACTCCATGTGGTGGTATGTATGGTAAGTTTGGATTTTTGACAAATACGGTATGTTTTTGGTAGATGTTACATTCTCTTTCTCATGTATGCAAAATAACAGTTTAAGTTAATTTTCTGTATGTACTTAGATAGGTTATGCATATACCAGATTAGTGGACCTTCATATATGATAGAATATGCACATACCACATTAGTGCATCTTCATATATGCTAGGAATGCAAACACACCAAATGTTGGTATTAGGATTTCATCTACAGAATAGGACATCATTCTGTATCAATTAGTGACAGGACAATTTTCTAATGGATTGATTTTGTGAAAGTAATGTTTTTACCTTCTGCCAACAATTGTCTGCATTCTGTATATCAGTTATGTTCCTATATATTTCTAAGTAATACTGTCAATAATAACAATCTTGCATTAACAGTACTCGAAAGTCACTTGTTTATTCAGTCAATTCTATATATTTGTGACACTGTACCTGCTACAATGTTGTCTCTTCTGGGCATACAAACGACTTAAAAATTGTACTCCTGAAGAAACAGAGACAATTACTCTGAAAGGTAGTGTAGCAGTTTGCAACCTCACATATTTTAGTATATGGACTAGTTGACATACTTAGCATAGCATGTATATCAGTAACAACATTAGTTGGTATTCCTTTAACCATTGCATGAATAATAACCTGACATCTCTTTAGAGTGATTACTCATTTAGACTGATCTGTAGCTATCTATAACCTGATTGATATCATCACTGTAATGGAGCAACTTCATTGACGTTTCTATATTGCTCCCCCCTCGAATCATTTCATGATTTACCATTAGTGATCACACATAACTTTTTACTGTTAATATTTCGTGTCATGGCCCCCTCAATTTTTCTTGTTAACAGTAAGGTTTAATACAGTACCACATGTAGATATATTCCATTTGTGTTCCGAGCAGGGTGTTATTCGTGATATCGTCTAAGTGGCATATGGGAGTAATTCGTCTGGTTTTTTCCACACTCTGTGTTCCATTAAATGAGATTTGGTGGGCCACACTATGCATGCTAAGTATAATGTAGTGGTAGCATTATATACTGCATTACAGAACTGACATTATTGTTTCTTAGTATACTGTGACTGTACAATTTCACACATAGTGGATAGAAATGTTCTGTGCTGCTATTGTTATTGCTACTCATGTTACTGATCATGTTTGTGAATACGTGAATTGGTTCATCAACACACGGACAGTCACATAATAAAAGTGTTTGTACATAAGACAATATCCACACCCCATATGTTGGGTGATGTACCTTCATTCATGACATGCATGATTTGAGAGACTGCGCGACCATACAGTTCACAGGTCCACTTATAGAGGTCACCTGGGTTGGCCTCCTGGCACGCTCTGGTGAGCAACCAAAGAAACAGTATTATTTAAACGATTGCAAACGAGTGGTCGGCCTATTCTTTACTCTGAAACCTCCTGGTAGATTAAAACTCTGTGCCTGACCGAGACTCGAACTCGGTACCTTTGCCTTTCACGGGCAAGTGCTCTACCAACTGAGCTACCCAAGCACGACTCATGCCCCATCCTCACAGCTTTACTTCTGCCAGTATCTCGTCTTCTATCTTCCAAATTTTACAGAAACTGTCCTGCAAACCTTGCAGAACTAGCACTCCTGAAAGGGCACACTCCGCTGCAGAGTGAAAATCTCATTCTGGAAACATCCCCCAGGCTGTGGCTAAGCCATGTCTCTGCAATATCCTTTCTTTCAGGAGTGCTAGTGCTGCAAGGTTCGCAGGAGAGCTTCTGTAAAATGTCATTCTGTATTCTTTACTCTGTATTACTGTTGTCCAGTCAATGTATTGAGTGCTATACACAACCTGTATCTTACGTTTTGCTCTGTGACATACTATGTTCCATAAATCGTGTTTTGTTCTTGTTATTACAAACGTGGTTTTGTCTGCATATTAGTGTCAGTGCTAAGTCACCTGACAAACATCTCTAAGGAAGAAATACTCTAATGTACCACTGCCCAGCAGCAAGCTTCCCCGGAACAGCAGCAGACACTCACCATCGCTCTCAGTCAAGTGGCATCGGCGTGTTCACGACAGATTACTCTTCCACCAGCACAACCATCGCCCTTTCTGGCTTATGAGTCAGCTGAAAATTGGGACTCTTTCGAAACACGGTTACGTTAAGATCGTCAGGTTTTTCAGGAGTGAGATACAAACCTGTGTATAGGTCTCTATCTCTCCTGGTTTTTTCTACACAGGTATCAGTTGTTGTGCCAATTTGCACCTTTGCAATAATCGGCCAGCTTATCTTTTGATGAAATGTGCAAGCTTCTCTCAACCTATTACTGTGACAGAACGCACGTCATTGCTATGCATGTAGAATTTTAGAATTGTCAGAAATGCCCAAAGCGATCTTACAAAGTCTGTCTGCAGAATTAAATGTGTTGACCTGTCGTTGTAAATTTGCCACTAGTACCCATCATGAATCCTATGCTGATCACGTGGTGTGTGATGTTATTATTCATCTGGCCCTGGATAGAGCAGCACTTCAGTGTGAGAATCAGAGCTTTACAGATGTGGTCAATATAGCAGCGTCCTTTGAAGTGTCACAAGCCAAAGGCGACCTGGTTGCTGCATTAGGGGAAGTTTAGGAAGTTGCTCCGTCAACCCCTGTTACGCACGCTGCAAGTGTTCAGGGTGACGGGGAAGCCATTGCAAGGGATAACCTTCGACCCAGCGTTGCATGCTGCAGTGTTGGTTACGGCCATAGCAGCAACAGGCTACGTCACAACAGCGACCACATGCCCCCCTTCCATCTTGCCCTTACTGCTTCGTCGAACAATGAGCGTGCTGCGTACCCTAAGCGTTGAGCTGTCTCAACAGGTGTCAAAAAAAGGCCGTATTGTATCGGTGTGTAACTTCTCTTCAAACGTGGCAGACACAGAAGTACCGATGGATATAAACTGTGTGTTTACAATGACTGCTACCAAAACAAATTTTTTGTCGACTTGTGTGTGTTTAATAAACTGCTAAAAATGCAAGTGGACTCAGGAGCTGCAGTGACTTTAGTAAATGAATAAACATATGTGGACTTGGGCTCCCCTCGCCTCACACAGGTTTCGCGAAAGTTAGTTAGCCACATAAACAGCAGATTCCGATCTTAGATCTGTTCTCCACTCCTGTATCTTACATATCTGTTGTTCACTCTTTCACCTTGCTTGTCATGGATCATACCCATACCACAGACGTCTTCAGGTAGATGTATCTAACGTTTTCGGTTCCTCCACTGCTGACGAGGTAAATTTAGTGTCAGATTAAGTCCCACATCAGCAGCTGGAGTCCCTCTGATCTGAGTTTTGGTCGCTGTTTCCTCCTGGTCTCTGTTGTGCTACCTGTTTTCAGGCCCACATTACTACGAAAGAGGTTTTTTTCTTTTCGGGCATGGCAGGTGCCTGTTGCCTTACATGATTCTGTCAAAGCCAAATTACGAGGTGCATTCAAGTTCTAAGGCCTCCGATTTTTTTTCTAATTAACTACTCACCCGAAATCTATGAAACTGGCGTTACTTCTCGACGTAATCGCCCTGCAGACGTACACATTTTTCACAACGCTGACGCCATGATTCCATGGCAGCGGCGAAGGCTTCTTTACGAGTCTGTTTTGACCACTGGAAAATCGCTGAGGCAATAGCAGCACGGCTGGTGAATGTGCGGCCATGGAGAGTGTCTTTCATTGTTGGAAAAAGCCAAAAGTCACTAGGAGCCAGGTCAGGTGAATAGGGAGCATGAGGAATCACTTCAAAGTTGTTATCACGAAGAAGCTGTTGCGTAACGTTAGCTCGATGTGTGGGTGCATTGTCTTGGTGAAACAGCACACGCGCAGCCCTTCCCAGACGTTTTTGTTGCAGTGGAGGAAGGAATTTGTTCTTCAAAACATTTTCGTAGGATGCACCTGTTATCGTAGTGCCCTTTGGAACACAATGGGTAAGGATTACACCCTCGCTGTCCCAGAACATGGACACCATCATTTTTTCAGCACTGGCGGTTACCCGAAACTTTTTTGGTGGCGGTGAATCTGTGTGCTTCCATTGAGCTGACTGGCGCTTTGTTTCTGGATCGAAAAATTGCATCCACGTCTCATCCATTGTCACAACCGACGAAAAGAAAGTCCCATTCATGCTTTCGTTGCGCGTCAACATTGCTTGGCAACATGCCAAACGGGCAGCCATGTGGTCGTCCGTCAGCATTCGTGGCACCCACCTGGATGACACTTTTCGCATTTTCAGGTCGTCATGCAGGATTGTGTGCACAGAACCCACAGAAATGCCAACTCTGGAGGCGATCTGTTCAACAGTCATTCGGCGATCCCCCAAAACAATTCTCTCCACTTTCTCGATCATGTCGTCAGACCGGCTTGTGCGAGCCCGAGGTTGTTTCGGTTTGTTGTCACACGATGTTCTGCCTTCATTAAACTGTCGCACCCACGAATGCACTTTCAACACATCCATAACTCCATCACCACATGTCTCCTTCAACTGTCGATGAATTTCAATTGGTTTCACACCACGCAAATTCAGAAAACGAATGATTGCACGCTGTTCAAGTAAGGAAAACGTCGCCATTTTAAGTATTTAAAACAGTTCTCATTCTCGCCACTGGCGGTAAAATTCCATCTGTCGTACGGTGCTGCCATCTCTGGGACGTATTGACAATGAACGTGGCCTCATTTTAAAACAATGCGCATGTTTCTATCTCTTTCCAGTCCAGAGAAAAAAAATCGGAGGCCTTAGAACTTGAATGCACCTCGTAGACCGTTTGACGTCGCTCGATGTCATTCGGCCTATTTCTTCTAGTGAATGGGTCATCATTAAGAACCTGATGGGCAAGCTACACCTCTGTGGCGGCTTCAGTGTCACGATTAATGCAAAGTCCCTGATAGATACTTAGCCTTTGCCCAACCCTGACGAGTTGCTCGCAAAATTATCAGGTGAACACTACTTTTCCAAGATTGATTTGTCATAAGTGTAACTACAGCTCCCCATGGATGAGGCCACCAGGCGCCTTCTCGTTGTCAATACACCTTTCGGCCTATACCAATATCGACGTTTGCTTTTTGGCGTCGTAGCGCTCCCGCAGTTTTTCAGCGCTTATTAGAACAGCTGACAACCTCTGTGTCCAGCAGCATCAATTACCTCGACGATATCGTTGTTTCGGGTTCTTCTATGGAATACCACGTTAGCAGTCTCTGACCGTTGTTTTCTGTTTTGCTGTCTGCAGGTCTCAAGTGCAATGTTGTCAAATCTCAATTTTTCTAGCCATCAGCCGAGTACCTAGGTTTTGAGGTTTCTAGCAAAGCCATTGCATCACCATTGAGTCTTTGCTGCGACTGACCTCCGGTAAGGAACTGCAGGCATGTCTAGTTAAAGTTACTTCCTATCATAAGTTTTTACCAGTCAGATGCACCGTTGCTCAGCCCCTGCAATCATTTTTGCGTAAAAATGTGCCTTCTTTCTGGCCACCAACTTGTGACTGAGCGTTTGCTTGATTAAATCTATGCTTCATTCTGCTTCATGTCTGGCCTCTTTTGAGCTGGGTCAGCACCTCGCATTCGCTACAGATACCTCCCACCACAGTCTTGGCGTGGTGTTGTCGCACAAATACGCAGACAGATCTAAACAAAACATTACTTATGCTTCTAAGACTTCAACTCTCACTCGGCAGTGGTATTCTCAGATAAAAGGAGACTTCTACGATTGCGGTCACCCTCAAGCGATTTAACATCTTCTTGTGTGGTTCTAAGTTCCATTTAATCACAGATCACAAGTTGTTGGTTGCTCTTCCTAACCCTACGTCTTCTGTACCAGACAAGGGAGTGCATCATTTGTAGCTATTGGCTCTCTTACTCTCTCGTTATCGTTATCAGATCTATTACTGCCTGATGAGGCAACATGCCACCCCTGATGCCTTATCTCGCCTTCCGATTAGTTGGGACCCAGCTTTTGATCGTGACGAGTAGCTTTGTTTCTATTTAGATACTGAGAACCAGACTGTGGTCAATAGTTTTCCAATAATCAGTGCCAAAATAGCACTAGCCGTCGCCGCAGATCCTGAACTTAGTTGGGTCCTCTCTTTTGTGCAGCACGTGTGCCCAGTAAAACTCCTTCCCATGCCTTGAATACCTTGCGTAATTACTTCTCCCTCCTGCACCGCCTTTCTGTGTTTAATTGATTTTGTTAACTAGAGAGGGTGCTGCTGCCCGGGATGTGATTCCTGCTTCCTTATGCTGTAATGTACTGCAGCTTTTGTATGGCAGTCGCTGGGGGGCCTTTCGCACCAAAGCTTCGGCCCATCAGTGCATCTATTGGCCAGGCATTGATTGGGAGATTACGTGGCTTATCACCTCTTGCACTCACTGTGTTCAGCAACAGGTGACCATGCGGGTGTCTTCGTCCCCCTGGCCAACGCTCCAGTGTCCATGGAAGGGTCTACATGTCGATGTTACTGGCCCCTTCCAAAATTGGTATTGGCTCATTGTAGTGGAGCCCTATTTCAAAATTTCCTATGTGGCACATTGTATGTCCTCGTTTGCGGCGGCCACTATTTCGATACCGTCTAAGAATTTTGCAATTGAGAGACTTCCATACATCATGGTTACCTACAATGGCCCCCAGTTCGTTTCTTGAAAATTTGTATCTTTTTGGCTGGCCGGAGTGGCTGTGCAGTTCTAGGCGCTACAGTCTGGAACCGCGAGACCACTACGGTCACAGGTTCGAATCCCGCCTCGGGCATAGATGTGTGTGACGTCCTTAGGTTAGTTAGGTTTAAGTAGTTCAAAGTTCTAGGGGACTGATGACCTTAGAAGTCCCATAGTGCTCAGAGACATTTTTGAACATGTCAATAACAGTCATCTATTTATCAAAATGGACAAGACAATTTTTATGGAAATGCGTACAAAGGAATCAGTACAGCCAAATGCTATCTACTTTGGACTTTGGAACACAGTTCTAAAAGCTATATAAGACTATAAATTGCTTGCAAATACAGCTTAAAGATACACCACAGGCAAGTGTTATATCAGTGTCTTCTCCAACATAAGCTTCAGCATATTAAAAAAAAAGTTCATGAGCACTGAATGAAAGTACAGTCAATTACATACTGGCATCATCATTGGCAGTTGTATTTATTTACAATTAAATAACTAAAAATGACTAATGAATAAGTGGCTCACATTCTACATTTTTTACAAGGTAGGATTGTTTGCGATGAACTACATAAGCATATACAATGTTAGGAAAATTGAAATTTTAGTTATATTTCAATTAATTTATCTTTATGTATTTTGTATTTATTGATTGTCTCTACCACTAACAAAATATTCATTTAAGGAATGAATCTTATTCTCCTCCACTATCTGCCTGACATTGGTTTTAGGGACAGTAGAGTTTTTCATCTGGTGAACAATGTTCAGAAGGCACATCCTTATGTACATTTAAATTATCTCATAACAACTTGTCCACTATTACACAAGTTTCAGTTTTGAACAGTTACTTTTCATACTGATGTACATCTTCATTGTTAATTATATAATGTGCTCTAAAATTTAGTGCATTTAAGTATTTGTTACCATTATAATGTTTGTTATCATTCCAGTGTTTAGCAATTTGGATATGGGGTGACACACACTGAAGAATTTTATTGACAGTGACAATGGCTGTAGAAACCAACATTTACATGTCTGGATATTTGTTTCAGCTCCTGTATTGCTTGTTGTACAGATAGGCCTGTTCCATCTAATAACTGTTTTCTTCATATTAATTGGGTTCCCATATGGAGGTGTTTCACATTTTATAATAGAGAGGTAGTATGTATAGAAAAAGAGTTTGAAAACTTAGTACTGTTATTAGCAATTTTGGATGCGTTTTGAAATACATTGGATTTGACTTATTACTTAAGCTATTGATGTACTGTACCTGAGTCAGTTTGTCATGCATATGGAGATCCAAATTTTGTATATTGAGCACTTCTCCTTGTGTTCTAGCAATAATGCAATACATTTGTTTTGGATATTTATGAAACGCATGATTTTTTGTTTATTACTAGTTTGTTATTGGTAAAACATTTATCCAGTTGTATTAGAATACTTTCAACTCCTTTAAAGGTTAGTTTCAGTTTTTTGTATTTATTGTGTTGGTATTACCTATAAATCCAGAGGACTTCTTTTTGATATCCTCAGGAAGGTCGTCAACATAGATGAAGAAGAGCATGGCTCGAGTAATCTTCCTTCTTATGGCACAACATGCTGGATTTTCTCCAGGTCTGAGAGCTGCTTGTTTCAACACTTATTTGACATTTCTACTCTCTAGTACCTGTCACCCAAATACGATTTCTATCATTTTGTGTGAGCCTGTAAACCCATAAAATTAGAGCATTTATACGACAAATAACTTTATAGAAATGGAGCAGTTTAGTCATTCAGTACAATAAACGACCATGCAGCACGAAAAGTGTAGAAAAGCCTGAGACATTCATAAAAACATTTTAAAAAGAACTTTATCTCAGCCTTTGTATATGTGATGTGCCATACCTTCAAGGTTAAAATTACACAGATGTTAAAGAATACTATACCCAGTATTTTTCAGTAAGGAACCAGTGGTTAGAAAGACCTCTTGAATTAGAAATGCATGTGAGGTACATGTTTGTAAATTGTTTATGTTTCATAACAAATAACTGGCTGTTGCATCGACATTGGTGACAATACCGGCAAAAACAGTGCACAACAGTTTTTTATGTGTCTAAAGTAAACTTTACCCCCACTTCCAGTTCATGACTAGTATTTGAAGATTGGTATTACCTCATACAGAAAGTTGCAGACATGCATTTAATAAATGGTGCAGCATGTAATGTGTGGTACATCAAAACAAAGTGCATGGAAAACTGAAGGCATGCACGGAGTGAAGTTTCACATCAGAAGTCACCTTAATTGAAAGAAATTTATCAACACAGATACAAACTTATTGACAACTGTGTTGTGAAACCACAGAGAACTGACTGCAGACCCAACACAGCATTGTTCACACTGAAAAATTTGAGAACATGGTAGCCTACTAGAGGATGTGACAGAAAATTCATGAATAAGCAGTTGTCAACTTGGTCATGAAAGGTACATAAACAATGAGTGCAAGCAATGGGGCCAGATGATTTAAAACGTGGATTGTCCAATGCTATACTGCAGTGCAGATCGTCTTAAAGCTTGTATTGGTACTGCTGACAGATGAGACCTTTTTCAACGATTGTGGTGTTTTCATCTGCAGCAATAATTACGTCTGGAATGATAAAAGTTCATTGTTGTAAAATGGACTAAAAGCGTGTTACCGCAAATCTAACTCTGAGGTGTGCATAGAATAAACTACAGGAAACAATCGAAGTGTCAGTGGGTTAAGCTGTATTCAGATGTTCACTACCTCACAGAAGCAACAACACCATCTCTAACCTTCAAGCCTTCTTCAATCATCACACCTTCATGAGACACAAGTTTCTTACTACTGAGCAATCATCTGCATTATTACATTCGAAAATTACAGTAGAGAGAAATCAACCAGTATGACCATCTCTTATTAGAAGGTCAATATGCATCAAGAAAGATTATAAGGAATATTGTCATGGCACTAACAAGCTTTTTTCACTTTTACATTGAAAATATTTGGATACAAACTTGTAACTATAGAATGAAACAAATCTTATTGATTGTCTCATTCTTATTAGGTCGTGTAGGACCAAATCAATGAATACAATATTATACAAGCAAAAAGAGAGAAAAACAAATAACAATGTAAACAATATAAATACAGGCTATTTACTAATACCCACATGGTTTCAAGAAAAGCAACTATACTGCTGACAATATACATATGAGACTTATAATATTACTTTATTACTTTATTACTATATCTTCGTCGTTTACCAGCCATGGCTGGACAGACTGCGTCACAAATACAATGTTTATCAACTAACATTTACCCAACACCATATACAAAATTTATATTACAAATAAAAGAAAATATTTATGCAGTGCACAAAAACACATAGAACATAGAGAAAATGAAATATAACTAAACAGGAAAGTAAAACTTCATAGCAGCAAATGAAAATACCTTAAAGCAAAATGTTTACAAAACCATGTAGATCACACACATAAAGTTTCGTTTTGGCAAAATATGTACTTTAAGTAAAACACGAAATTAAATGTGCAGTTAACTAGAACATAAAAAGACGATTAAATTTAGGCAAATTATATATAAAACATAACAATATTTATTATTTTGTCCATTCACTAGAACCACTGTCGAAAAACTCTTCCAAGGAATATAGTGGATGTTGTTTCAAGTCGCTTTACAAACACTGATAAACAGATTATTATATTTATAATGTAAAACATCTTTTACAATCTTATAACTCGGGAAATTCGTTTAAAATTTATACATTGTGGCTTATGAGGAACTGTTTCAATTTCCTCTTGAAAATGTGATGGTTGTCAATGGCCTTTTCTATATCCAGGGGTAGCTTATTCTAAGTCCCTATTCCAGGCTAGATAACATCTTTTTGTACTATACTGAGTGTAGCTCAGTCCTTGTAAAGGCTTTGCTTCTGCCTTGTCCTACAACTGTGAATATCACAGCTTGTTTGGGAAATTGTTTTCTCATTGATTACAAATATCGTCACTGAGTAGATGTGCTGACTTGTGAGTGTCATTAGTCCAAGTGTCTTGAACAGGTGCCTACAGGACATCCAATCTGAAACACCACAGATCGACCTCACAGCTCGTTTTCTGTATTTCAAAAACTTTTATCGCTTTTTTTGGTATTTCCTCAGAATACTATACCATACGAGATAAGAGAGTGAAAATATATAAATTTCGACAAAATTATTGTTTTTCTGTCAAAAAAGGGCAAAATAGCTCTTAGTGCAAAGCATGTTGAGCTTAGTTTCTTGAGCAGATAATCTGTATATTCATTCCCTCTTAATTTATCATCCATTTTTACTGCTAGGCATCTTATATGTGTAGTGTCAAATATTTTCTGAGTACTGATGTCTATCTCAAGCTCTTGGAGCTTGTTATTTGCTGTCTGAAACAGCACTGAATTTGTTTTGGAAAGCTTTAATGATAGACTATTTGCTGCAAACCTCTTGTATGCATGTTGTATTATTGTTTGACTTGTAAATACTTTGACATGCCCTATATCCTTGTAAAAAGAGATCTACTGATGATTAAAGCTACTACTCTTGCTACTACTACTACTACTACTGCTACATCTACATCTATATCCATACTCCGCAAGCCACCAGGCGATGTGTGGTGGAGGGTACCTTGAGTACCTCTATCGGTTCTCCCTTCTATTCCAGTCTCGTATTGTTCATGGAAAGAAAGATTGTCATTATGCATCTGTGTGGGCTCTAATCTCTCTGATTTTACACTCATGGTCTCTTCGCAAGATATACGTAGGAGGGAGCAATATACTGCTTGACTCCTCGGTGAAGGTATGTTCTCGAAACTCCAACAAAAGCCCATATCGAGCTACTGAGCATCTCTCTAGCAGTTTTCCACTGGAGTTTATCTATCATCACCGTAACGCTTTCGCGATTACTAAATGATCCTGTAAAGAAGCGCACTGCTCTCCATTGGATCTTCTCTATCTCTTCTATCAGTCCTGTCTGGTATGGATCCCACTCCAGTGAGCAGTATTCAAGCAGTGGGCGAACAAGTGTACTGTTACCTACTTCCTTTGTTTTCGGACTGCATTTCCTTAAGATTCTTCCAATGAATCTCAGCCTGGCATCTGCTTTACTGACGATTAATTTTATATGCTCATTCCATTTTAAATCACCTCTAATGCCTACTTCCAGATAATTTATGGAATTAACTGCTTCCAGTTGCTGACCTGCTATATTGTAGCTAAATGATTAAGGATCTTTCTTTCTATGTATTCACAGCACATAACACTTGTCTACATTGAGGTTCAATTGCCATTCCCTGCACCATGCGTCGATCTTCCTGCATTTCAGTACAATATTCCATTGTAACAACCTCTCGATATACTACAGCAGGGGTTCTCAACAAAATTTTCTGGAGGACCCCCTCATCGAGCATGATCGGTACCTTCTCATATCACAGTATCAAGTACCTAAGAAAGCCAAATTAAGAGTCTTTTCATGCGTTTTCTATTTTTGGTACCTAGAAAAAGCATTGACATATTCATTATTGAAAAAATATTGAGCTTAAAACTTTTTCAGTTTAGCAATCATTGTTATTGTTTATTTTTTTATTAGTTCTCAAAATCTTTGCCTCAAATCTGGGTGTTTAGTATAACAAACTCCTTAAGAAAATAAAAATTGAGTATAAATTGAAAATGACAGGAAAAAATTAAAACTACTTGTTTCAATTGTAATCTGCATTGAGGATTTCATACCATTGACCAAGATACAACCATCATCAGCAAACATTACTATATTTGCATTGCTATTTACTGTTGCGGGTAGGTCATTACCGTGCACTAATAAGATCGTTGGTCGCAGGATCCAGCCTTGGCGATCACCACACTTATTAGTTACCGACTCTGATTTTATGTCTTACCTGCAGATGTTGGGGTATCTCTTTGGTTTCTGTCATGTAAGTAGGATTCTTTTTCTGGACACCTGGTTGTTCAAACTGATTTTGTGTTCCTTTAAAGTTTCTCTCAAACGAAAGTACATCAGGAAAATTGTATTAACAGTTTAAAAAAATTATTTAACAATTTTGATTATTTCTATGCAAAGAAAATTATTATTGCAAATAATGTATTCCCGTTTTAATCTCCATGGCAATAAAAGGATTGCATGGAAATAAAAAAATCAGCAGGATAAAAAAGAGCTGCTGTACACTGATAATTTCAGTTGTCGACGGAAAATCTGAAGCTAACTACATGTAGAGTCCTTGATTATGAACTTTACCACTAAACGCATCTGTTATTATTACCAATCTTCTTTACTCATTTTGTTTGTAGGCCATTCTAAAATTAAACCAAGGATTAAACAAATGAAAAATGTCAGTACCATCATATTTAAGGAAGAGTGCCAGATGTTCAGAAACGTAAAGTGTAACGTTGTGCATGTAGCTCTAATACTTGACTCCGGAAAACTTGATCTTCGAGAATTCAATGTCGCACCTTGTCAATTACCCGCAGCCTTTCGTACCTTTTTTTACATCATATCATAAACAGTACTACAATCCATGAATACAATAGAAATTGTGTACGTCGTGTCAATATCGTATAAAAATCATGCTTCTGTAGTACTGTAACTAAAGTGATGTGTTTTTATCTACTTTCAACCGTGCCTTCTGTAAGAAATTGATAGCATTTTCGATATGTCTCGTTATTTAATTCGACAAACTCCGAACATTTATACAGTATATTTGTTTTACTCTCACTGTGCATGCAAGGTAGGTTGTATCATCTCTGAAACTTAAATCACTAAGGCAGCGACTTTTGTGCAATGTGCAATATGGCCGAGGACAATGGCAAGGGTGCTTGTTACGGTTTTCGGATTTTACCTTAAATTGTGCGGTATAAGTGTTTATTGAGTGTAGTATAACGATTACGTCTGTTATATTTGCCGAGTAAGTACCTATTATACACCAAGCGCTATAATTTTTTCGGTCCTTGTTGTGAAAACCGTTTTATTGTGTACTTCCGCTCGGCCGTAAAGGAGTAGTGAGAATTCTACTCTCACAAGTGTTATTCTGTTTGAACGATTTTGTTCACCTGTTTGCCAGTAATCAGATTTTTAGGGCTTGTGTACTGTATCAACCGCGCGCTTCATCATTTCATGCGTATGCAGAATTTATTTTGTGTTCATTTATAAAGAAATGCTTCCACTTCATTACTGTATATTTTGACAGTCTCTATGAATATATTCTTAACCGACAGTGGAAGCTCCCACCGCATACTTAGAAAGAGAATGCAATCTTGTGTAAATGTATCGCAACGTTGCGTACGGGTTTCTTTTAAAAAACATTACGTTCGTAGACTTAAATGAAACAAATTACTGCTGATATTATCAAAGAGATCTTTAGACCTTCAGTTTGTAAAGTCGGCTTAGACTCAAAGTCTTTTAATAACGACTATTCGAAAACTTCAAATTTAAAATTCACTGTATTGAGGAAGCTTATGCGGAGGTTCACTTTCTGTGATGATACGGTGCAATTGTATTCAAAATCTCCGAGCGAAGACATGGTGCTTCATTTCCCGTCAAAGTATTCGCAGATTTGTCTCCCAAAGGAGGGGCAAAATATCCATTTGAAAATGAGTTGTAGCGCACAACAAGAGCTGGAGTATTTTGGAAATTAAGACACCAATACAAACATAGTTTACTATCGTCACTGTAGTATTTAGCTTCTCTGTTTGGTGTTTGATTGGTTTGTCATATTCAAATTCATGATAGCATGATAACATAGACTTAAGTCTTTGCTGTGTAGAGAGAGCTGTATTTTCTAGAAAGTTCTCAAACCATTAGCCTACCTTAAAAAATATTTTTTTATATTCTACAACTCGTTTAGTGTTACTGAATACCGTGTGTAATGTTTCACTTTGTATTCTTTGTACTACCTTTAAGAGACTTGTTTTGTAAGCCAAATGATTAACAGCAGCCGTCGACACAAAAGATTTTAATTTGTGCTAGACATTGATAGTTAGTGGAACATGATTAACTAAAGGATTTTGAATCATTGTATGATAATTAGGATTTAAAAATGTGCTGAGTTAAAGAATAATGCAATAAGCACTATACCATTCTCCGAGCAGAGGTCAGAAGCTTAGTCACAAGAGGTAAGTAACCGACAATGAAAAATATCATAGGCTGTTCCATTTTTTTTATTGATTATGTAAGGCAGGAATCTGCTGTGTATTCATAGAATGAGAGATCACACATCTAACTACTAACAGACTGACCAATGCCCCACATCCTGTGTGTGATATTCTTTATTAACGTACACCAGGAATGCCCATGTTAGTCATAGGAGGAGCAAGCTTATTAGCAGCATTTCACTGTTAAAAGTACAGTCAGATTTTCTCTCTTTGTTCCCCTTACGTTTGGTCATTTTTTCCCCTGTAGGCTGCAAAAATGTTTTCATATGAACTGAAACCACTTGTCATTTGCTATTTCAAAAGTGTATTTGCATGGGCTGTTGTTTCTGCAAACCAATTACGAATTTGTTGCTTAGTGACATTTTTGCGGTATGTTGTAAAGTTCTGTGTCATTCATTTAGAACTGGCTGCGTTTCAAGAAAAAAGTGTGAAAATTTTGTGTTTAGTCTTCGATTAGTTGATGGGTCATCTTTTTGTTTTACTTATTTCTGTACACTGTTCAGCAGTATTTCTTTTGTTACTGGTCTGCTCTGGTGCAGTTGACAAAAGCCATTGGGTTGTAGCGTTCTCTTCAGCCTCACTTAGGGGGAAAGGACAGAAGTTACACAGTGTGGGTCTTCTGGTGCTTACTTTGTAATACGATGACTTGCCAACAACAAACTCTGTGGCTGCAGTAGTCATTGGGGTGTCCGGACAACTTCTATAGTTTTTTGCCATTTGTTCATACATGTAATCGCTTGGACCCCCTACATGGAACAGTAGCCTATACTCCAGTTACAGAAAGCTAGTTGTTCCAGTGATTAGCACGATGCAAGAACAGGAACTAAGATTGAATTCCAAGAGAAAAATTCACAATATGATTAATTTTAGTCACGGATGTGTTTTGAACTTAGTGTAAAATTGTCGCAGTACCAACCATTGACTTTGTCAGAGAACGAAACCTCACAGAAAATGTCTTATGCACCCCTCCTTAAACTTAACAACAGGAATGGATCTGTCCAACATACTGCTACTAAACTTAACTTGTAAAAGTTGTAGTGTTGTGGCCTTCATTCTGGTTTGATGCAGCTCTCCATGCTACTCTATACTGTGCAAGCTTCATGTCCCAGTACCTACTGCAACCTACATCCTTCTGAATCTGCTTAGTGTATTCATCTCTTGCTCTCCCTCTACCATTTTTTACCGTCCTCACTTTCCTCCAATACTAAATTGGTGATCACTTGATGCCTCAGAACGTGTCCTACCAATCAATCCCTTCTTCTAGTCAAGTAGTGCCACAATTCCTCTTCTGCCCAATTTTGTTCAGTACCTGCTCATTAGTTATGTGATCTACCCATCTAATCTTCAGCATTCTTCTGTAGCACCACATTTTGAAAGCTTCTATTCTCTTTTTGTCTAAACTATTTATTTTTCATGTTTCACTTCCATACATGGCTACACTCTACACAAATACTTTCAGAAATGACTTCCTGACACTTAAATCTATACTTGATGTTAACAAATTCTCTTCTTCAGAAACGCTTTCGTTGCCATTGCCAGTCTACATTTTATATCCTCTCTACTTCGACCATCAAGAGTTTTGTTCCCCAAATCGCATAACTCGCCTACTACTTTCAGTGACTCTTATCCTAATCTAATTCTCTCAGCATCACGTGATTTAATTAGACTACATTCCATTATCCTCGTTTTGCTTTTGTTGGTGTTCATCTTATATCCTCCTTTGAAGACACTGTTCGTTCTGTTCAACTGCTCTTCCAGATTCTTTGCTGTCTCTGACAGAATTACAATGTCATCGGCGGCGAACCTAAAAGGTTTTATTTCATCTCCATCGATTTTAATACCTACTCCGATTTTTCTTTTGCTTCCTTTACTGCTTGCTCAATATACAAATTGAATAACGTTGGGATATGCTACAATACTGTCTCACTCCCTTCCCAACCACTGCTTCCCTTTCATGTCCCTAGACTCTTATAATTGCCATCTGGTTTCTGTACAAATTGTAAATAGCCTTTCTCTCCCTGTATTTGACCCCTGCCACCTTCAGAATTTGGAAGTGAGTATTCCAGTCAACATTGTCAAAATCTTTCTCTAAGTCTGCAAATGCTAGAACTGTAAGTTTGCCTTTCCTTAATCTATCTTCTAAGATAAGTCGTAGGGTCAGTATTGCCCATGTGTTCCAACATGTCTACGGAATCCAAACTGATCTTCCCCAAGGTTGACTTCTACCAGTTTTTCCATTCGTCTGTAAAGAATTTGTTAGTATTTTGCAGCTGTGACTTATTAAACTGATAGTTCGGTAATTTTCACATCTGTCAACACCTTCTTAAGTTGTGTATCACTTCTTACATTTGTCTTTGTAAAATTGAAAATTGCTGTCAGAACAACTGCTAAACTGTTTATTTTCTCTCGAAAACAGAGTTATGTCAAATATTTTCAAAAAATATTCCATATGCATACTTTATTATTATTTAACAAAACTGAGCTTAGTGTCAAAAATTGCATTACTGTCAGACTGGTGCTGCAACATAAGTTTCAACAAATTGCAGAATGTACGTTTCAGTTGGTGGCTGACTCTGATAACCTTGGATAAGATTTTTTCCGCTAGCCATTTTTATGGTGGTAGTTACATATTGGAGGCACCACTCCCGGTCCCTCCCTTTGAAATCTTGGTTGTGGTGGAAGACTGATCTGTAGTGCAGCCCATGGTCTAGGTTAGGTGGGAAAGTGACAATTTGTGAGTTGGCGAAGCCAACCAATGTAAAAGCAGAAAATTTGGTTGTGGTTACAAACTGACTGGTTAAATGTTAATATCTGCACCATATTGAAAAATATATAATTTTCATCAGTTTCCGATATAAGCTGCCAGTATTACATGACTCATCTGGACCAAAGCAATGCAGTGATCTAACTGCGGATGTATTGGGCAATACATTTAAGAATCTGTTTTGCACATTGCATGAAGGATATGAGTTAATAACTGTAACTGTGTTCACTTCTGTGGCTGTTGCACTGTGTGAAATATGGACATGATCTCTGGTGTCACTTTCAGAAATATAAAGATGCAACAAACGAGATCACCTTAATACTGTACAGTTGTCAGTTATCATTACTCAAATGTTATTCAGGGTATGCAGAATTAACTTTGGCTATAAAGTGTGATTATAAACATAGCTGAGCCACAAAAATATTTAGTTTAACGTGGAACTAGTATTTACTTTTTCTCCCAAAGTGTTCATGCTTGCATTTTGAGTAGTCTTTGTATTCCAGCTACAGTGTAAGAAATGTTCATTACATCTGAATTCACTAAGAACATACAAAATTTATTTCGGCAAGTTCATATCACAAATCTGGTCATCCTAATCTAAGCCGCTGCCTCCATTTTCTTAAGAGTAATCAGTATCTTACAATTCAAACTATTCCAGATCTGTTGCAGATGTTATAAAATTCAGGTATGCACTGCATATCTAGTAAACTAAAGTTATTTTTGGATGACTTGCCTGTGAACATCTGTAGTTTCAAGGCTTATGCTGGTTGTAAAATAGGAAAAAGCTCATTTCTTCTTTATGAGAATCTCTGTAAGCTCTAGTCACATGACTGTTGGCGAACTTGACATTTTGGTGAGTATCATCATAATAAGAAATTCGCCAGGCAGGAGTGGGACTCACGCTCTGAAGTTTCCATACAAACTTAACCATGTACGAGGGTTGGAACTTTAACAGTGGCAACTATTTATTTACACCTCGTACAAAATAGATGTGTGTTTCAAAGTTTTACGGACCTTCAAAGTAGTCACTCGTTGCCAGCGTTGTAGGATACTCTTAGCAGTGCCAGTTGTGTTGACAGGTTCGAGCGGCGCAGTCTGTTGCCCGACGAATTTGTAGCAGTTCTGAAGCGAATGCCGTGAAGTGTTTCCTTCAGTTTAGAAATAGAGTTGAACTTGCAAGGGCTTAAGTCAGGGGAGTGCAGTAGGTGGTATAGCACTTAGCAGCCCCATCAGTCAAACAAATCAGTAACGGCTTGCACTGTACGTGCTGGAGCATTGTCCTGCAAAATGGTCAGGTCCTGCAGAAAGTGTCATCACTTCTGTCTCTATGCTGTTCATTTTTGGAACACAAGCTACGACCAGCTTAGAGACGGAAGTGATGACACTTTCTGCAGGACCTGACCATCATTTTGCAGGACAATGCTTAAGAATGTACAGTGCAAGCTGTTACTGATTTGTTTGACTGATGGGGCTGCTAAGTATTATACCACCTACTGCACTCCCCTGGCTTAAGTCCTCGTGAGTTCAACTTGACTTCTAAACTGAAGGAAACACTTCACGGCATTCGCTTCAGAACTGCTACAAATTCATCGGGCAATAGACTGCACTGCTTGAACTGTCAACACAACTGGCACTGTTAACAGTATCCTATTACTTCCATATCACTAGCAGTGGGTTATGCACAATTCTGATGACTACTTTAAAAAATGTATCTATTTTGTACGCGCTGTAAATAAATAGTTGCCATTATTAAAGTTCCAACCCTCGTGTATAGACAGTCATCTATTCCATAAATCAAGAATGTAGATGACTTTAAACTATTACGACATTGATACTGGCAAGTTATCGATCCCAGGAATTCTGAGACTTTTTGAGAATTTTTGTTAGTTTGAAGTCACATGTCAAATGACACTAGATGTATTTTTGTGTCACATGATTACAGATTAACAATTTTCGGTTTTTTCGTTTGCATGCACTGTGGAACTGTGCTTCTTCGCAATTGCATTATTCTAGATCGGTGAGAAGTGCCCTACAGGTTTTGATGAAAAGTGTACGACTGTCAAATTGTGTGACATAAATGGCCTTATCTTTTGATGGCATGGTCATAAGCAGTTAATATTTTGACTCTGCCAAGGGACCATAGATTTCAGCACATGGCACAAGTTTCACCTCGATACACATGTACCTGTTTTTAACAATCGGACAGGAAACAGTGATCCTATAAGGGTTCCATTTTTACTTACTAAGTTACAGAACCCTTTAAAAACACACGCTTGTATGTGGTCAGCATGTAGCAGTGTTTACATAATAGTTGTTGATGTGAATATAAAATGACTTGTTCCACATTACAATTTAATTGTGCAAATGATCCATGGAACAAGAAACTGACTCTGGCAAAGGTAATGGGTATGACACTCCAAAAAATGTTGTTTTTAAACACTGCCCCTGGTTGGTAGCCCGAGAGCTTTTCCTCAGCAGTATATGCTGTTTTGATAAGAGTATGATTCTGCAGTACTAAAAAGTTCCTACTTTCACGTTGAATCTTTCACATTGTGTAGTGGATGCTCCAATTAAATTTCCAGACAGATTAAACCTTTGTTTTCATATGGGACTTAAAAAGCTGTCACTCTGAACTATTTGAACATGTTTTGTGACACCTGAAGTGATTGTATAGTAGGGGTTCTACATCACCTGCAAATGCTGAAATAGTTCAGTGGGTAACAGCATTCCCTGTGAAAGGGAAGGGTTGACTCCCAGCCCAGCAAAATTTTAATCTGTCACAAAGTTTAATCATTTCAGTAATTTTGTGAGTGTAGATATGTATCAGTTCCATTATGGTGAGTTTAGTTCAGTCTTCAGTGGATCCTAAGGCTATCACTGACTGCGGCATTTTTCTGTGTCAGTTGCTGGTATTAAAAATGACACATTTTCCTGTTTAGGAATCTGTGTTAAAGTTTACGTTCCCCAGTAACTGGCTGCATAAACCAGTTAAAAGGTTAGGGGAATGCAAGGGCATCCTATAAATAGGACCATGTGTACTGTATATACATAGTTCGCCTGTTAAATAATGCTTGTACATATGAAACCTGTCCTTCAGTCAGTAGCGTAATTGTACGTTATAGTGAGAACGGTTCAGCACATTTCAGATTTTCTCCTGAGCATTCAGAACCAAGGGAGAGAAGTACCTTTTTGCTAGATTCCAACACGTGGGAATTATTGGCAACAGCACCAGTCAGATTCCTGTAGGTGTAACTCAGTGCAAGATGATCCTGTCACCCCTCTTAAAGACCCATTAACACATGTTGAGTCATGGCAAGTAGAGTGGGTACAAGTGGCAGATAACGCCCAACATTTGACAATGGTGTACTTTCTCCCAACCACAGAGATGGAAGGAGGTAGTTCTCACCAGATCCTTAGCTACCTTGTCAGACATGAAGATACTTGGATGCCATCAATTTTATCTGACAACAGACCAGTGTGCGATTTGCAAGGGGGGGGTGGGGGGGATTCCCCCCCCCCCCCCCCCCCCCCCCCCTCTGCATCAGACCATCCCCTCCTTTGGTTTTAGTTTATGCATCCCAACCTGGAATGTTTATTTCCCACGCACTGTAGTAAAACTTTACATAATATTTAAATTTTCGGAGCCGAACACTGAAAGTTTTTAATAAGTCTTACTATTAATGTTTCAGTTTTCTATCATCAGAATAAGTACAGCTTTTCACAAATGTGCCTCTACTTTTTGAATTCACCTTGTATATCTGTATGTAGATGATTTTGTAAATAAGCTTTATCTATAATGTACTTTTAAAGATATAACAAGGGATGGCTTTTCTGATAGTGCATACGCGTGAATAGTGATTTTCGGCATTAACATATATTTATAAATAGCTGTTTAACCATGCGTAACGCCACAGTCCAAGCTAGTAACATATATAATTCTACTAACCCCCTAAGACATCCCCCCCCCTCCCCCACTGGTAAAAGCACAAATTGCACCCTGCAACAGACACTGCAAAGTTTCCAAAAATTTTTATTGTTGGGCCTTCTTAAGGATGATTTTTATGTGTAACAAGGTTTCATCGATTTTTTTATCAAGTGATGAGATAGTAACATTACTCTGTAGTCGAGTTCTTTTTAGTTCTATCTCCAGTTAAGATTTTTAGTTAATAAAGTATAATACAACATGTAGTAAAACCTATACAATGATAACCTTTTAAATGCGCTGATCTAACTTTGTGATCAAATGGCCAGGCATTCTTGTTTTAATTGTGATTGTTTTTTGTAATGGGGGAACAATTTTCATAACAACTTACTTTAATAGTTCATTTTTCATAGAACAATCTGTTAGCTTGCCAACTTGCTGTGCTGTGGAGTGATGCCAACCACTGACAGCACTAGAACAGGCAGTGTGGGGATCGGGAGTGTTGGCTCTTCTCTCAGATCTGGCCAGATGAGCAGCCTTCCTTGCTCTTCCAAATGTTACACACAGACAAGACATCCTCCCAAAAGCTGTTAATGTGTGCATGGAATATTTTCAGTAAGATTGCTTAAGAATGATTTTTCATGAAATTCATATTCACGTTCAGTAAGGGTGTTAAGAACCATTGTCATCATTGAGTACCCTAAAATCATACTCGGGGGCTGTTCACAAATATCTGCTGTGTGTGTAGAGGCATTGTTGTTTAGTTAGTGTTCAAAACACACTACAAAATTAGAGACAGTCACCTTGGGGACCTTAAATCCTGATTGTTAATCCATCTTCCAAAACAGCTCATATTCACTTAAATATTCGCCTCGCTTAATGGTTGTGGTGTAAAGTTAGTGGAATCACTTATACAGATAGATGTCTATTTTTTCCCCGCATGCCCTTTGCATGGCCAACTGAAGATACTGGCCTGGACATGCTTCAATGACGTCAGTTTTGTAGTGCTACCACCAAAACACAGCTCTCTAGTGGCCCAGCTCATTACACATAGATCTCTTGTATTTACCGTTTCTGCTTCGCACAAGTACAAATGTTGTTACTATTCATTGATTATTATTTACTCTAGATACTAAAAGAAGACTACACTCAGTAATTCCATTATCTTTAAATTACTTCAAACCTTTGGCCACAAGAGTTTACTTAATACAGTTTAACAACACACTATACTGACTTTTCATAAAAAGAAAAAGTGTAACCATCACTCGTGATGATACTCAGTAACAGTTGTTTTGTACTCAACTACTGCATTTTGTTTATTAGACAGTGTCGTTTAGTCTCGCCATTAAATTTCTTGACACGCACAGATATTTGCAAACAATGTTTTGTACTTTGCTATAACATGTTTTAGGTCAATCATTGTACTTCAAATTCTCTCTCTCTCTCTCTCTCTCTCTCTCTCTCTCTCTCTCTCTAAGATCTTTAAAGCAGCAACATTTCTACCATCAAGAATCTGAGTGCAAGGTTAACATTTTGCTACTGAATACTCCACATCCTTCTCCTTTTCACTTCTTTCTGCCACCTCAGAAAACAGTTGTTAGGCAGTAATGTTCATGAAATCTGTTTGGGAGAATCACTGGGTTGTGTTACTGGTCCTTCAGATTTGTTGTTTGTGGTTTTGTTAATTTGTCAGGAAAATGCCAAACTGTCTGTCTCAACGAGGCTACAGATATTTTCTCCCCTCACTTACCCAAGCACAGTTCTTGTCTCTGACATCTGTAGCAAGTGATATTGATAGCACTTTACTCCTTGCAATTGACCCAGTTCTTTCAAACTATTTGACTTAAATTATTGTCAAAAACTCAGTGTTTTGTAGCATAATAATTATTTTCAGTTGTGGTTGGGAAGTTGATGAGCACTAGTAAATTATTTTAAAGGCGAAGTTCTGTTTCATGTATGGCAAGTATATGTGAACATTTTGATTGAGCCATTGTAATGTTTGATTGGACAAATGTTTGGGTGGGCATATCAGTGAAGACGCTATCTATCCTATTTATTAAACTAGTTTTATCAGTCAGTAGAGTATTTTTTAATTGCAAAATGGTACATAATCTGTCATACATGTTCACAATATAAAAATTTCATACACACAAAAATAATTTTACTAGCTGCTAAAATTGTAATATTAAAAATTTATGTAGGGAGTTAACTAAAAGGAAACTTTGTAAAAGTATTCGGTCTTGTCTCCATTGAGGTATGGAGTTTCATATTTATGGGAATTGTTGCACTATGAAGGAATTGAGAGAACTATAAATTTTGTCACTTCACTTATTACTGTGACAACAAATTGGATACCTTTCTGGAGCAACTTAGCAATAAGAACTTAGGCTTGGGCTATTAATTTTCAGTAAATAACATCTCAGAGAGAGAGAGAGAGAGAGAGAGAGAGAGAGAGTCCAAACTGATCTTCCCTGAGATCAGCTTCTACCAGTTTTTCCATAAAGAATTTGTCTTTGTTTCGTGCAAGCATGACTTATTAAACTGATAGTGGTAATTTTCAACCTGTCAGCAGCTTTTTTCCTTGGAATTGGAATTATTACATTCTTCTTGAAGTGTGAGGCTATTTCACCTGCCTCGCGCATCTTGCACACCAGTGGAAGAGTTTTGTCTTGGCTTGCTCTTCCAAGGCTTTCAGTAGTTCTGAAGGAATATAGTCTACTCCCGGAGGCCTTGCTTTGACTTAGGTCTTTCAGAGTTTGTCAAATTCTTGTTGTAGTATCATATCTCCCATCTCCTAATCATCTGTGTCCACTTCCCTTTCTATAATATTGCCTTAAAGTTCAACTCCCTTGTATGGTTTCTCTGTATATTTTTTCCACCTTTGAGCTTTCACTTCTTTGCTTAGGACTGGTTTTCCATCAGAGCAGCTCTTCATATTCACACAGCTGCTTCTCTTCTCCCCAAGGGCTTCTGTAATTTTCCTGCAGGTGGTATATATCTTTTCCCGTGTAAAATATGCTTTGAAATCCTTACATTTGTCATTTAGCCATTCCTATTTAGCCATTTTGTGCTTCCTGTCAACCTGATTCCCTTTTTTTTTGTGTCATGTGGTGCATTTTTATATTTTCTCCTTTCACCAGTTAAATTCTGTCTCTCTTGTTATCCAAGGATTTCTATTGGGCTGTATCTTTATACATGTTTGATCCTGTGCTGCCTTCAGTATTTCATCTCTTAAAGCTACCCACCCCATCTTGTATTGTATTCCTTTCCCTGGTTCTAGTCAGTTGTTGCCTAATGCTCCCTCTGAAGCTCTCAACAACCTCTAGTAGTTTAAAGTTATCAAGGTCCGATCTCCTTAAATTCTGACCATTTTCCTATTTCTTCTGTTTTAATTTACAGTTCGTAATCACCACATTGTAGTCAGGGTCCAAATCTGCTCCTGGAAATGCCTTAAAATTTAAAATCTGCTTAAAATTTAAAATCTGGTTCCTAAATCTGTCTTACCATTATATAATAAGTCTGAAACCTTCCAGTGCCTCCAGGTCTCTTCCACATAAACAACTTTAGTGTTAGCTATGATTAATTTGTTCTCTGTGCAAAATGCTACCAGATGACTTCCTCTTTCATTCTTTTTCCCGAGTCCATATTCACCTATTATTTTTTCTTTTCTTTTCTTACTATTGAATTCCAGTTTCCAATCACAGTTAAATTTTCATCTCCTGTAACTGTCTGAATAATTTCTTTTACCTCATCATACATTTCTTCTATCTTTTCATCCTATCTGTAGATAGTTGGCATATAAACTTGTACTACTGTGGTAAGTGTAGACTTCATGTCGGTCTTGGCTACAATAATGTGTTCATTATGCTGTTCATAGCAGCTTACCCCATTCCTGTTTTCTTACTTTATTAAAATCACTCCTGCATTACCCCTATTTGATTTTATATTTGTAACCTTTATTCACCTGACCAGAAGTCCTGTTTCTCCTACCACTGAACTGTACAAATTCCCACAGTATCTAACTCCAACCTATCCATTTCCCTTTTTAAATTTTTAACCTACCTGCCTCATTAAGGAATCTAAATTTTCACACTGCAATCCATAGAATGCCAGTTTTTGTGTCTTCTGATGAGGACATCCTCCTGAGTAGTCGCCACCTGGAGATCTGAATGGGAGACTATTTTACCTCCACAATATTTTATCCCAACAGGATGTCATCATTTAACCATGCAGTAAGCTGCATGTACTCAGGGGGGGGGGGGGGGGAGATTACAGCTATAGTTTCCCCCTTGCTTTCAGCCGTTTGCAGTATCTGCACAGCATCTATGTATTTAGACCTACAGTGGTTGTTCCTGCAGACATGCCAGGTGAAAGTGAATGTGAATGTGAGGAAGTTCAGTTATAAATACCATTTCTCTCATTTTCCCCAATTTTGTTCATGTTCAGTCACAGTTGTGTGCCATCTGTTGGTTATGGACAAGATTTTAAGATGTAATGTTCTTTCCTTACCTCCTTTCAGTATTTCTGTTTCATATTTCAAAAAGACCTTCAGCATGTTACTGGATGTTAAAAGCCTTCTTTAGTTCAACGGTACTTTCTGTGTGTTGTCTTACCAGTCATCAGCTAATAATCTCACGATAAGCTGCATTAGTCAGGTGGGGTGAATTGATCTCATTTTTCATAGTTTTAATTCACTGCAGGACATTTTAGTACATAATTAACTTGCATCCTGCAGTAAGAAGTGTAAAATATGCAAATAATGTACTTGTTACTGTTATTCTACTGTGAAATTGAATATGAACGTGTAAAAGTAAAGCAGGTGTTGTGAAAGTTTATAAACATTCAGAGGGTCAAGTATTGAATTTTTCAGTTGACTATTATTGATTTTGATAGATGACAATGTATGTTCCTGTTTCAGATACGCTGGTCACAAATATGATGGCTGCAGCTATACAGGAGAATGGGCTGCAGTTATTACCAAATGGAAACCTAGCCCACAATATAGGTAATGTTGAGCCAGAGACGGAGCCTGATGGGACTTCCCAGCGTCTCATGCCTGCTGAAGGCCCTCAGCAGCCTGTCGCACAGGCTGAAAATCAGACTGACAGTGGTGAAACACCTGAAATAGACATTGTAATAAACAATGTGGTTTGCAGCTTTAGTGTGAGGTGCCATCTCAATCTAAGACAGATTGCACTGAATGGTGCCAACGTTGAATATAGGAAAGAGAACGGGGTGTGTATTATAAAAGTCTAAACAGTGATCATGTATTCGATGTAGATTGCATGCAGGTCATTAATAGCATGTATGTCATTTGGTTAATAACTGTTCAAATGGGACAGAATGGATCAGCACTAAATTGTTTCTAATAGGTAGTAAGTTTATAACTGATCTGAATTTGATTGATGATTATTTATAATGTAATTGAGATGAGTAGCTATGTCAACTGTGTAATATAAATAGTCATATTTATTGTGAATCTTTAACATTTTACTCGTGTTATGAATTGTTGTGGGCAGTTTGTGATAAAGCAGTAGTAAGAAAATGATAATTTATTTGTTAAATTCATATTATAGCCTAGAAAACAAGAAGTCAGTTACGTAATATTGCCTGATTGATAGCAGAGAAAGCATCAAATGGTTTTTATCATTCCAATTTGGTCTGAAGTTTTGGCAGTTATAGAATTGATGCAACAGTATTCGCTTTCTTACTCATTGGTGGTAATTTGCTACGCCATGGTTTCCTCATAGATACAAATTGGCACTTTGACATCTGCGCATGTTTAACTTCTCTGCAGTTATTTATAAATATTTTATTCATGAGTTTATTAGGATCAAGTTTAGATTTTTAGACACGCAATTGACTTGAGCTGCAGTTTCTCACATTATACATACCACTTTGTTACTACTGTCTTTAATGTATGGATTGGTGTGTTGGTTTGTGCAGTCGACATTTTTGTTTTGTTAGGGATGGTGATGTAAAGAAATTGATACTCCAAATATGAAATGCCAGTTTTGAGTAGTTTTCTTACCTTTTGTGCCATGTTTGTTGAAAATTCTCAGTATGCAGTGGCTGTTTTGTGTGTGTGTGTGTGTGTGTGTGTGTGTGTGTGTGTGTTATGGATGGCTGAATGTTTAAGGGTGCAGTGGTATATATTACTATTTGGCCATGATCAGTTAGTTATCTTATTGTTCCAAGTAAATGACACTTTGTCTGTTACAAGGGGCCATTGTGTTCCCTCTCATTAGTTTGCTAAATGTGCAGTTACTTCCAAATGATCTGGCAACTTGAAATTGATAACTCAGTGTGAACTTGTCGTAATTTCTGGTAAGTTCTGCTGTATTTGATGAGCAAGGTGTAGTGGTTAAGATGCTGGACTTTTATCAATTTGTTCAAATACGTGACCAGGCTTCGTGAATTAGGGATTCTGGGGTTTTCTTCGATAACTTTGTTACCTCTAAAGTGGTTGCTTCTTCAAACAGGCTGCAGCAGATTTTCTTCCCATGCCTTGTTGAATTAAACAAGTACTGAAACAAACTCTCTGACTGTGGGGCATTAAATTCTAACATTCATCTGTCTTATGTGCAATGTCCTGCAATCCATTGTCCATAAACAAATTTATCTGAAAGCAGTTCATTTATCGAAGGTGTGAGAACCATAAGCTCTTAACATAAATGACAGAAGTGTTTCAATGCATTTTGCAGTGTGTCTTTCACGGAAGTTCTGTGTGCACTGAGGTTGACCCTTCACCTGTGGTTTAGTGGGAGGCCATGCCAAGGTGGGGCTGATCAGAGGGCCTTCCCAGTTCATCTGACCAATAGGTTTTGGGCACTTTCTGTGGCTGAGGAAGGTCATGTGCCAGATGCAGTCACCTGCCCTGTTCCAGAGAGCCTCTCGGCCCTTCAGGTATGGGCATTTACGCAGCTGGGATTTCTGGTAGTTGAGAGCCCTAGTGTTAGGCACATAATGGGATCCCTCAGGGACATGGGTGCAAAAAGAGGAAGGAATTCAGTGAGTATTTAGTGTGCATATGAGAAGAAGTCACTCCAGATGTGGAAAAGGTGCTACCAGATACCAAGGTGCAGCCAACTGTGGGTCATGCTCACATCAGTACTAACAATGTGTTTTTGATCGGAGAGACTCTATCTTGTTTTGAGTGGCTGGCTGATATGGTAAAGACTACCAAACACTGCCAGTCTTGTTCGCAAGATGAAGGCGGAGCTCACCATCTGTAGCATTATTGACAGAATTGAATAGATGCCTGAATCAGAGACTCAGACCATTCTGCAACTGTGCAGGCTGCAGATTCTGTGACTTGTGCCATCAGGTGGTTGGTTTCTGGGTTCTACTTAATAGCTCAGGAGTCCACTACACACAGGAAGCAGCTACACGGATACTGGAGGCTGTGTGGAGATAACTGGATGGTTTTTAGAGGGTCTCTGGAAACTACATAAAGGGTGTTAGTGTAAAAGGGTGCAAGGCAAACATAGGAAGAGGCAGACCTAGCAACAAATGGTATAGAAGTTAAAAATTTTTGTAGCTGTGCTGGGAGAGAATTAGAGTTCCAAGAACTAATGGAAAGCACCGAAGCTCAAATTGGATTATACAGTTGCTTAACAGTTAAAAGAAAACTTTAGTATTATTTCAGATTGGTACCCCATACCTACAATTATAGTTGGTGGTGACTTCAATCTACCGTAGATATGTTGGCAAAAATACTTGTTTAAAGCCGGTGGTACGCATAAAACATTATCCAAAATTATACGCAATGCTTTCTCAGAAAATTGTTTTGAACAGTTAGTTCAGAAGCCTATTCAAATTGTAAGTGGTTGCAAAAATGCACTTGACCTCTTAGTGACACCTAATCATGAGGAAACAGGTAGCATAGTGATGGACACAGGGATTAGTGATAAGGTGGTTGCAGTGAGACTGACTACCATAACATCCAAAACCACCAAAACTTAATCAAAGTATAGCTATTTAAAACATCAGACAACAATCTGCTTGACACCTTCCAAAGATAGTCGCTCCTCCTTCTGACCTCACTAAGCATTGACCAGATGTGGTTTGAATGCAAAAAAAATAGTATCGACAGCACAGTACACAGAACGGACCGGAATACTGTTGCAGAAGTAACAGAAATAGTGTGTCAAATGTTAAAAATGCAAAATTCACAAGAATGGCAAAGTTTTAGAGAAGCTCAACATTTAGCACAAACTTTGATGCAGAATGCTTTTAATAGTTTCCACAACAAACTTCCATCTTGAAATCTGGAAGGAACCGAAAGAGATTATGGTTGTGTACAAAGTACACCAGTGACAAGACAGTCAATAACTTCACTGTGCATTTCATTACCTTAACTGTGGATAACAGTGGTGATGTCACTGATGACAGTACCATTTGAGCAGAGTTATTAAACACGTTTTTATCAAAATTCCTTCATCAAAGTCAATGAAGTAAATATTTCAGAATTAAAGTCTAGAACACCTGCCAGCATCAACTTACAGGTAGATTCCTCAGTGTAGCAAAGCAGCTTAAATTGCTTTATAAAGGCAAGACCTCTGGCCCAGATAGCATACGAGTCAGGTTCCTTTCAGATTGGTGATACAGTAGCTCCACGCTTACCTATCATATAAACCACTTGCTTGTCAAAAGATCTGTATCTAAAGATGTGAAAGTTGCACAAGTCACACAAATACCCAGAAAAGGTAATAGGAGTGATTCACTGAATTACAGACCCATATCACTGATGCTGGTTTGTTGAACATATACTGTGTGTGTGTGTGTGTGTGTGTGTGTGTGTGTGTGTGTGTGTGTGTGTGTGTTATGAATTACCTCAAAGAAAATGGTTTATTGACAGATAATCTGCATGGATTCGGAAAACATTCTTTTGAAACACAACTGGCTCTTTGTTCTCGCAAAGAAGTAATGAGTACTTACTGACAGGAGGGATGTCATATTGGTTCAAAATGTTTAGATTCCAAAAGGCTTTTGACAATGTTTCTCACAAGCAACTTCTATTCAAATTGTGCACCTATGGATATTGTCACAGTTCATAGTAATTGACAGAGTCATCGAGTAAAGCAAACTTAATATTTGGCATTCCCCAAGACAGTGTTATAGGCTCTCTGCTCTTCCTAATCTACTTAAACAACATAGGAAACAAGCTGAGCAGACCTCTTAGACTTTTTGCAGATGATGTGCTTGTTAACAGTCTTGTAAAGACATCACGTTATTAAAACCAATTGCAAGATGATTTAGACAAGATATCTTTATGGTGCTAAAAGTTGCAATTGAATCTAAATAATGAAAAGTGTAAAGTCGTCCACATCAGTATTAAGAGAAATCAGCTAAATTTGTCACATGACAAATCACATGAATCGATAGGCTGTAAATTCAGCTAAATACTTAAGGATTACAGTTACAAATAACTTAAACTGGAACAATCACATATATAATGTTGTGGGGGAAAGCAAACCAAAGACTGTAATTTATTGGCAGGACATTTACGATATGCAATAGATCTAATGGACAAGATGTGTTTAGTGGGGTGGCAATGATCAAAACAAGGGTGTTTTTTCATTGCAGCAGGATCTTCTCGTGAAATTTCAATCATAAACTTTCTCCTCGTATAATGAAAATATTTTGTTGGTGCCCACCTACATTGGGAGAAATGATCATTAAATAACATAAATTGGAGATCGCACAGAAAGATTAAAGTGCTCATTTTCCCCACATTCTGTTAGAGAGGAATGGTAGAGAAATAACTAAAAGATGGTTCAATGAACCCTCTTTCAGGCACTTAATTGCGAATTGTGATGTAATTGTGTAGATTGCCATATATTTGATCAAAAATATGTGTAGTTCTGGTGTCCTGGAGGTTGGATGCCACCAGAGGAGCTGGACTTGAATAGAAATTAGGACCCCCCCACAGCTGTCCTGTGCTCGCACAGTATGAGGACTACAATCTCGCCACACGAGTACGGCGGCAAATAGTGTTACATGTGGCCGGTATATAGGCAATTGCACAGCCAGTTAGTTCAGTGCTTGTACTTGATACTTTCAAATATCTCTTCGCTGTTCTAAGATCATTTCATAACTACCTTGATTGTCATCTAGCTACTCTCTCTGGTTGCATCATGGATTTCTCTCTCTGTTGTTCTTGGTCTTGTTGTAGCAGTTCCGATGACAGCTTTGTGTAGCACCTCATTGTCGTAAAGGTTTGCCCTTGTCCTGGTCTGTTGTCTTATCTGCAGTCTGTGTGTCGCATTTAGTTCACCTGCCATTAGATTGTGTTACTCTTCTGGCCAGCCCTCTTGTCTGGTGGCTTCCTCCATTTCTTCTGGAGTTCTGATGTGCACACCAGTATCTGGCTACCCACATATGTAGCAGTAATTACAGGCTTTAAATTTTACTTTATTCTGTATTTGATGAGTAACAGACATTGTACTAAAATAATTGTACTGTTCACTGAAGGAAAAGTTACATTGTGATGAGAACTTTGTTGACAGAAGACACCTTGGTGTAATGGGATTGAAGGAAAGAGCTAAGGCCAGAGATAGGCCAGAGATAGAAAAATAACAATTTAGACATCTGGAAACAGTAACAGAGCTCTCTCTTGACTGGAGTTCTTAATGGAAGTTACCTTTATTGCTGAGAAAGGGCAGTCTTGAAAACGTGAATAAAATGGAGGTATTCAACAAAAGAAAATGTGATTGATTGATGTAACATTTGTGTTTTCTGTCAAAAGCCTACCATTCAAAATACTTCCTTATGATTAAACTTTAAAAAGTCCACTGCCTAATGCAAATGTGCACAAAAAGTTCTGTTAAGTGTAAAGAAGACCTTCATTTTGGATTCTAGCGAGTTGGTAAATGAAGGTTAATGCATCTGAAATTAACAAAATGCCAGCTGTGTTATTGTATGCTACAATTACTTGAATTTTGGATGTTCTGTTTCCTAGTAGACATACAACAATGTGTTTGATATAACTTTCCAAAATGTGATTACGAATCTTTTGGATGAGATACCATCAAATTACCAACTTAATGTCGTAACATATAGTGTTACAGTGAGGTTCTCCATTATTGAGGAAATGTCAACTACTGTATTTACACAAATCTAGTGCACACTTTTTTTACCATACGAAGTACTCAAAACTGGGGTATGCACAAGATTCGATGGTGCATTAGATTTGAGTACAAACTTGAATGATTCATTGGTATTTCTTACCCTATGTAATATGAAGTAGAAAAACATTTATTAAACTCTAGCAAGAAAATATAGGTATGGTAACTGTGAATTAAAGAAAGGAAGATGTAAATCTGGTAAGAGGTTATAGAGTTAAAAGAGATGGTATATATTTCCAGTTCTGAATTCTGTTCGCAGGCATCAGAACAAAATCCATTACTGCCACGAGAGGAAATTTTCTTTAGTTGTCGGTTCAAATAGAACGTGTTGGGTGTGTTTTGTTTTTCCTTGTAGAAATTTAGGTACTGCCCCATACATAACAACACATTGTTGTACATCTCAACCTCGTTTCATTATTGTTCGGTTGCTACAGTACTTGGCAGCATTGTGTTTGCATTAGGTAGTCACTAAATGGAAGGTAAGCAGAGAAGAATATCGTATGAAGCTACTTTCTAGTGTAAAGTAATTCTTTATGCTGAAAAATGTGGTAACAGAAGACAGGAATAGAGTTCAATGTAGCTGAGAGTAACATCCACTTATGGAAGAAACAGAAATGGGGATTATTTGCAACTACCATTACTAGAAAGAAATTCACAGGACCTCACATATCAAGACATCCTGACAATGAAGTAAATGTTCTGGAACTTGTCCGAGAAAGGAGGAAGAATGGGCAACCTGTGACCAGTGACACCATAATAAAAAAAGCAAAAGAGGTAGCTGCAGCTCTTTAACATACTGAAGCAAGAGATTAAGGCTAGCTGGGGACGGGTTGAACACTTTAAGAAATGAGTGGACTTATCTCTGTGACGCAATACAATATGCTCAAAACTCCCACAGGATTTTGAGAAGAAAGTTCAAGAATTTCAGCAGTGTGTTATCACACTTTGGAAAAAGAAGAATCTTTTGATGGGCCAAATATGCAACATTGATGAGAATTCAATTTGGTTTCATATGCCATGTAATTAAACAATTGACGAGAAGGGTACAAAAGAAGTTACCGTCAAAACATCTGGGTGTGAAAAACAGCACATAACAGTAATGCTAGCAATCACAGCAAATGGGAACAAACTTCCCCCTTTTTAGTCTTCAAGCGAAAAACAAGCCCCAATGCTCCAAAAAATGAAAAGCTATTCCCTGATGACAACATTGTTCGGAATCAAGAGAAGGTATGGATGATTGAAACTTTGGTGCTTGACTGGCTCCGAAACTTGTGGGAACTCTGTCCTGGTGGTCTTGATGCATTTCGTGGTCGTCTGACTACGTAAAAAACAGGTGATCCACAGCCTACCCAGTCACCTTGTTATTGTTCCTGGAGGAATGACTTGTGTGTTACAACCTCTGGATGTTGGTATAAATAAACCTTTCAAAGGTTAGGTTCAGGAACAATACAAAAAATTGTTTTACGAACCAAATCATGAACTGACTCCAACAGAAAAATTAAACTTGCTGCACCCTACAGTATTGTACACTGGGTTAGGGCTGCCTGGAAATACATTAAAGCACCAATGATGGTAAAAATCATCCAAAAAATGCTGTATTTCAAATAATCTGTATGGCAGTGAAGACAATGTGCTCTGGAATGACTACAGAGGATGGCAGGGAAGGAGGAAAAGAATCTTTCTGATGTAGACTCTTCAGAGGATTCCATTAATGAGGACATTAGTGAATAATGATGAATAACGCCTGTAATTTATATTATGTTTCTTTGTATGTCATGTAGGTAATAAAGTTAGGTGTTCTTTTTTAGTAACGAATATGTCACTTATTACTGTAATGAGTAACTCAAAAATAAATTGTTTTTTATAGTTCACATATATATTCACTATTGTTTGAAATAAAGTTAGCATTGTAAAACAGATTTCAACAATACAAAAATACCCTATCAGTGATTGCCAAAATACCTTTTTTTATTGATTTAATTTTTAAAATTGGGGTGTGCATTACATTCGGTGGTGCATTAGGTTCCCATAAATACGGTATTTTTACTGATGTTGAGTGTAGCTTTGAAATGTTAATCATTTTTACTGCCTAACACTTTAAAGTATGTAACAATGAAAATAATCATTTTTTGACAGTATAATGTAATCAGATAGGTAAAAAATGTATTCAATAAGCGGTGGCAGAACATGCACATAAAAGGAGATTATAGTTGGACAAGCTTTCGGAGCCAGTGGCTCCTCCTTCAGGCAGAAGTGTTGAAGGTGAAGGAAGAGGTGTGAAGGAAGAGGTGTGAAGGAAAAGGACTGGAGACATATAACTTTCCTCCTCATCCCGTCCAGTAAGTCTCCCCTGACGCACAGTTCTGGGTGACCTTACCGAAATCTACCCCTGTTCGTAGACACCTCCAGTCCTTTCCTTCACCCCTCTTCCTCCCGCTTCAGTCTTTCCACCTGAAGAAAGAGCCACTGGCTCTGAAATATTGGCTGCTTGTAACCTTCTCTTATGTGTGTGTTCTGCCACCGCTTGACAAGTAGATTTTTTACGTATCCAAATACATTATATATTAAAGTATTGTAGTAATCAGTTAAATATCCAGGAAAGCAATGGCAAAAGAGCACCAAGCTAAAAGTATGATAGTTAATCTACAAGTAAATTGTTTGAAAAATGTTAGATACAAACTTAACTAAGGTTATAAGCAAACCAGACAAATTACTCACCCAGGAGACATTACACTAATACTTCGTGGCACTGCCTCTAGCCTTGACAGTGACTTCTCTTCAGTGAGGAAGAGGGTGAATAAATTTCTTCAGGTATGCCATGTGCAATAGAATCCTCTGATTGCTAATTGGAGGTACCAAATTGCAAGGATGTTGATTGCTATTTCACCTACAATTCCAGATTGTAACGCACGTTTGTGGTGTTACGATTAGGTGATCTAATGGGCCAGTTAGGTGTGATAGTGTGCCTGAGTGTCAGGCCAGGAATGTATGCCTGCCTGTATGTGAAAGATGAGTGTCTGCAGCATACACATCATGAAGATGTAAGAGGGCAGTTTGTCGCAAAGAATCTGGAAGTAAACACCCTAGTTCACGTTCGTGGTAAACTGCACGATTGGGCTAAAGTCACAGTTTGGAAATCTCTCAAAACCCTGTAGGACCACAACTGGCCTGAAACACACCCACCTCACATTGTGGGTTAAACAACTCATTGGGTCGTTGACGCGCACACAACACTTTGCAGCACTTGAAAAGAGGCAAAATCATGACTCGTTCTACCACAGAAATGTGCCTGTGTTTGGCTATTGTCTAATTAGTGTTTGGCTCATTGAAGACTTGCATGTAACTACAGTATGTCTCACAAAAGATACCTGGGAGGGGTCTGCGGGTCACCTAGCATAGCCACCAGCCACCACTGCACCTGACTCTCACACTAATCCGCCAGTAGTAGGCTGCGCACATGCTTCCCTGGAGATAAGCATAAACAGTGTTACCATCTGATTAACTTAAGCTCACCTTTATTTACAGCAGGTGCTCAAAATGATGTCCCTCTGTGCCAAGAGCAGCCTGATAGTTTTGCTAATGTGTATATGTCCCTAAATAAATATCCAGAGAGATTATGCTGTTCAAATAACTCTCGTACAATCATTCTTCTCTTACTCCATCCATGAACAGAATGGAAATAAACCATAATCTGGGCGTATACGCTCCAGGACACCTGGGGAAAAACCTGGGAATTTTTCATCGTTTTAGAGTTCAGATAAATTTTTGTAATTTTGTCTGGTAAGAACTGATAAACAGCAAAATGTGTCAAAGGCTTTAGGACAAAGACTATGGAATACTTCATTACAATAAACTGCTGCCAGCAAGTGTGATGTCACAACTGTTTATTTTAAGTTTGTTTGAGCAGTTGCCTGCGGGGTCATGCACATGAGCAGTCCTGTTGCTTATGGGTAGTACCTTCTCCCGCTTCTGGCTATTTAAAGTGTGGCTGTTAGCTATATCAGCAGTAACAACAAGCAGTGAGATGCTATCCGGAAAAAAATTTCTGGTGCGCCCAAGCTGCCAGATTGCCGCTTGCACACAGTAGTCTGGGTTGTAGTGGAGAGGGGGTTCGTCCCCACATAAGCTGTATTTACGTTTAGTGATTTTGCTGTTTCCTCTTCCTTTACACTTCTCACATCAAATGGAAACAAAATGGATTTCTGTGGTTGGGAGCTATCAAGTGAATTAAAATATATTCACATAATTACAGGAGGCTAACATATGTTATTAGTTTTTCTGATTTTATTTTCGCAATTTTGGCAGTCAATCGCCTTGCAGAACAATGAAATTATTTTTGTTGGTTTGTTAAATAAATGTGGCTTTTATTAATCTTTTCTCTGGAGGCAGAATCGAAGTGTTTCATTCCGCACTATTGGCTAGTTTCAACTGCTCATTGAATTTGAAGTGCACATTTTGATCTTCTGGCATGTATAGCATTATGCCATAATAAAGAACCAAACAGGAGATAATACAGTGCTGATACTCCAAGAAAATTTGCATCCCAAAAACCGCACTGAAACCTTAATATCAGGTTGGAGCCTAATTCAGTGTGAATCTGCACATACGAATGTGCACTTTTAAGCTGAATTATGCATTTTAGTATGGTGTATGAAATTCCATTGCTCTTGGAGTAACCTATTTCTTTTATGAAGTCATGTAAGATCCCTTAATACTATGTATGTACGAACATATGGGCTTCCTTCTTCACCGTAGCTGCCCACACACAATAACATGTTTTCTGGCGCTCTCTGGCAGCTGCTGAAACAAAGCTATTTGTAACAGGTGACTGGAAAATATTGCTAATGGTGCTTTGAAAAGCCTTAGTTTCTAAGTAAATTTCCTTGTACGCAAGATTGATTAGGTTACGTGTGCGAATGTGCAATGAATATCTTAAATCACAGAGCGTTTGACTCTCATTTAAAACTTAACACATCGAGGACTAGCCACTTAGAAGAATTTCGAGCTCAGAAGACAATACATTGTAGTCATTTAAAATTTTACTCGCATATTTTTGTGGTGTATCTTCGCAACACACGTAAAAAAGACCAATATTATATGTGAAAGCTTAACTTTTTTTTTGTGGCTACACTATGTACATTAATTAAAAAATTAACTTTTCCTATTCGCGTGTTCATACTACTTAACAGTGCTGTTGCTATTGGCTGACTACGTCATGTGTCCAGTATGCTTCGGAAACTAATGTGCTGTTTCAAATCTATACTTTCGTAATATGAATACAAAAATATGCAGCGTACTGTAACATGAAAATACGCAGCATAAGTGTTTCTGCACATCACAGATCTTTCCAAAACTTTTTTTGCTGAGTTTTTTCGTTCTCTGAAGCTCCACACTGGTGTAGAAAACCTTTACCATTCAGAGAATTTATATTTTTACAGCTCCAATGGAAAGCATGTTGTCATTTATCATGGGAAAAGTGTGTTTTTCACCTTGGAAGAAGTTTATTTTCACATGGGAAAAAGTGCAGTTTTTAACTGGGAAATCTGGGAAAAATTCAGAATTTTTTTTTCTTGTCCGCGTATGCTCTCTGATGATATTTGTTACAATAAAAGGTGCTCCCTGTTACACATCTCAGTTATCTGAAGGTTATGGATATAAAAAACTTAGTCTAATAGATGAGGATAATTAAGATGACAAAAAATACTGACGTTCTTAGGAAAAAAGATTTGTGGGAATTGACTTCAAAGATAATAAACTCTTCGTATGAAGAGAATGAAGGCGTCTCGGTAGAGAATAATATGCCAGTCACATTGCTCCATTCTCATATTTGGAACAAGTGTGTGTTCTCACAGTTGTTAAGGAGTGAGACAACAGAACACCACTGTGGTAATATCAAAACAACACTACTTTCTTAAGGAAAATTAACCAACTGTGATAATTATTGATTGTGATGTGCAGGAGAATGCAAGACATTAGTGGAAGTAGATTGATAAAAGGTGGGAGGCAGCACGAGGTGGATTAAGAGATTGCGATATAGTATATTTAATCATGGTCAATTCCAGATATCATAATAGGTTTACATTACTTAGTCTTGTTTAAACCAGTCTCCTTTTGTCACATTTACATTTGAACATGCTTTCTGTGAAACTGTAAATGAGGTGTTCACATGCCACCATTAATTAGGCAGGTTACACAGCATACATTTGCTAACCTCTTGCTATCATTCAGGATGAGGCCGCAAGTAGAGATTTTATACCTCATAGTTTTTAGACAGATGGGAGGGGGGAGATTGCAAGACTAGGAACAGCAAAGCAAATGGCAGCGTAGGGAAACAATGTTGCAAACCAAAAGTGGAATATTTATTTTAAATTCACTACTGATGGTAGCAGAACTAGAACTCATCCTAGACAGCAACCTCATTCATCCACTGTTAAGAAAGGTAGCCCAAAAATTGCCTCCTGTATCATATATTAGTCTCCAAAAAGCATTCCCACCAACTCATTGTACCCCTGTCCTCCCTCCAGCTAGTTCTTAACTTTTGTGTCTGTCACATCCTTTCTGTTTTTTCAAGTCTTTTTTACTATCTTATTACATTCTTCTGTTCTTCCTTTATTATCTTTCTTTTTGGACAGATATTCCAGTCAGTTTACCTTTTTCGTGGAAATTATTGCAGTACTGCAGCTGAATCTCTGGCCTATCTACTTCCTAGCTTACAATTAAACCAAGCACTACATTCACTTCTAACCTCTAAAGATCACCTTTCCCACCTTGCTTTGCCCAGAATGTCAGTATATAAATGATTCATTGTTCCTCAAGGGCTCCCTTTATTGTCTGTTGTTCAAAAAGTGGCAGGCATGGTACCTTACATGTCACAGTGTTATATATTAAATGACTCTTCAGTCTTGGCAAAATTTTTGCATTTACTAAGGTTATTAGATAACTTTGCAGTTAAGGTAGGTCATGTTAGAAGATTAAGTAAATCTCTGTGTATTGAATAATTCATTGATGAAACTAAAAAGGGGAGGAAAATAATAAGAGATCTATAGTTAGTAAAAGTATGATTAGAGTAGCCTCAGTTTGTCTAATTTACTTCCACATAAAAAAATGACGGTAGTGCACACTGTGACTTGGCTCGTAAGTAGTGCTGTGGACAAACCCATTTTTTGTCGGTATGTATTGGCTGTTCTACATCTGTAATCCACAAGCCACTTTATGGTCTCTGTGTTGGAGGCAGCTTCATGTAACACTGTTACTTCCCCCTTTTTCCTGTTGATCTTGATTGATGCACAGGAAAAAAAGATTATTGTTAAACCCCTGTGTGAGCTCAAATCTCTCTAACTTTACTTTTGAGGTCTTCTGTGATACATACAGAGGAGAAAGCACTACATTGGTTGACCCATCGAGGAATGTACACTCCCCGATTTTAACAGTAACCCACACCATAGTGCACAATGCCTCTCTTGTAGCATCTATCACTAGATCCTGAGCATCTTAAAGGCACTTGCAGGTGCTAAATGAACCTGTGATAAGATACTCTCTGCATCTTGTGTGTCCCCTGTCATCCCTGCCTAGTAAAAGTTCCAGACAGATAAGCAATGGGTGTAACAAATGGTTGCAAGATTCCTCCCTCATGGGTGGACTCCACTTCAAGCACTATCCCAATGGATCTGTTTGCCATCTGCCTCTCATGCTATTTGTTTTATGTGATTGTTCCACTTCAAATCACTCTATATGTACTCCTATGTATTTAATGTATGTGGCTGCTTCCATTAATTGTTCAGCAGTCTTAAAATAATACAATAATGGGTATTCTATTTATGCCAATACGTTACACTTGTTTCTGATCAGGGTCAACTGCCATCTGCACCTGTCAGTCCTCTACAGGCCTCCTTGCTTTTCACTACAATTTTGTAGTGTTGAGATTCGTTTATACGTAATTGTGTAATCCACAAATGGCCTCATAGAGCTTCCAAAGCTGCTGTTACATCAGAATATTTCTGTTAAGACTGATATGCTGTGTTCTATTTTGTCAGAATTCTTCAGTCCAATCACAAAGCTGTCTGATATTCCATACACTTGTATTTTGTTCATTAAGTGATAATATTGATCTTCACCAAAACCTTCCAGAAATTGAACACAGCATTAGTCTGGGTGCTGATATCTACTGTCTTCTGAGTCTTGTTGACAAACGAGCAAACTGAAAGGCACATGATCTTCTTATTTTTATGGAACAAAAGTTCATTTCTACAGAGGAGATTTCCAGTCCCTCAGAAAGATCGCAATACAGGAGAATAAAACATGTTCTAAAATAATTCAATAGCCTGATTTCGGAGATATAGGCATAGAGAGAGAGAGAGAGAGAGAGAGAGAGAGAGAGAGAGAGAGAGAGAGAGTGTTGTGTTGTGTTGTGTTGTGTTACGGGGCATTTTTAAAATCATTTACCGAATGTAACTTCCTTGTTCAACTCTAGTATGTGTATTTTGTAATGTTGAGATCTTTATTGAATCGTAAATTTAAAAAAAATGCTTAAGTTAAGTGACATACATTTATGAGAAATTGAGGAAAACTGTTTAATTTGTATAACAACTGTCTACGGACATCTCCATTGGCAGTGTTGTAATTACGATGCAAGTGTGATTGTCAGACAAGAGACTGGATTTCTAGTGTTTTATTTTGACCATATAATTAATCGTTGAAAGCTGGGAACTGATGCTTTAAAAAAAGTAAAAGTTATTGAAATTACGCACTCTGTTCTATTTACTTTATCTTGGTTACATACAATATTACGCGTGCAGTTCTACATTGCGCAGTACTAATGTGTTGTTCTACAACAATAATCCATTTGACAGACCATTCACTCGTTGCCTTAGGTTGTAGTTCTTTGCAGGCCAATTCAAAATTTCTTCATAGGAAGGTAGGTGTTTGTCAGACAGATAACATCAGTTTTCAACGTCTCTCATATATTTGACTTAGTTGGAACCTTTCCTGGCGGAGCAGCTAGTTTTTCTGGTGGTGCAGTCAGTGGATCACATTGGAGGCCCAGATGGCAAGTGTGACTTATCAATGATGTGTGTGTAGAAGCTGTAATACAACCTTTTCTGGTGTTACCAAAATCAGAATGTGAGAAAGTGCCGTTAAGAAAATGACACCCTCCCTTCTTTTCCAATACTTGAGATTTTTGCCTGGTTTCAAACTTTTAAGAGTCACCTTTGTGACATCATGCACAATAAACAATCTGTGCTGTTTCCCTTATATAATGTTAAAATCCCTGTTGCAGGGTAAAAACTTTTATCTTCTTAAAACAGAAAAGTGCTGAGTGTGTGATTCTTATTCTGAGATGAGCAGTTGTGTGGGATGGACATTCAGTGTATTCTTGTAATATACTCTTAGGAAACACTCGTATTACAAATATTTGGTAAATACTACTGCCATCCTATAATGCAATGCAAGTTTAACTGTGTAGATAGCAAGGACAACAGACAACAGTTAAAACAATTGCAGCACATTGTTTTCGTATAAATGGTACTGATAAAACTCTGCAGGGGTGCGACTAGAAAGTATTAAGTGATATGCAGCATTGTCAGTGCTGCTAGCTAAATTTTATTTTGAAACTGAGGGAGTCATTGAGTGATGCCACCTATATAAATCATGTAGTGTGTTTGCTAATAAACTGATACCCCTTTAATGTCAGTCTGAAGCAGTAGCAAACTGAGTATCACAAAATTCAATTATTGTTAAAAGTTTGTTGTGTGACTGCAGTTCCCTCCAAAGGTTGTAGGATGAACATTTACAGAGCTAAAGATATTCCACAACTTTCTATTTTTCATAGTATTATTATTGAACTTTTTCTTCTGTTTTTCTGCATTGCTTTGGTTCCTTCCTTTGTTTTAGCTCCCCTTGATGTGCTACAGGGTCTTTCCTGATGCATATTAGTAACTGATACTTTTGTTAGAAAACAAAATTTGAAACTGTATAATGATAGTAATAATATATTTGAATATTGTATTCCTTTTTTTCTTGTGTTAGTGGGATTTGAACTTCATTTTACATGGTGGATCTATGTGCATAGCACATTATATACAAAAATTATCACAACTGTATACACAAGCATTTTAGGAGAATACTGCCTTATTGTTAAATTGTTGGGCTGTAACTCTGAAGGAAGAATAAAATATTTGAGATGATTATTACCTACATATAAAAAGATTTATTTAAAAACAAGAGAACCTTTCAAGCCTCTAACATTCACATTGATATAATTTGTCGCCAATATTTCCATATGTTTGTGCTTGTAGTAGCCGGAAGACAAAGAATGTAGTATGGAAGCATAAAAATGAGCAGAACTTACAATGTTTAAAAGGTACAGTGCTACATATAATATAGTTTTAATTTCATTACACTGAATAGCAGTTTTATTGAGTTCAGATTTGTTCTTTTCAGATCTGTTCTTGTGTGGTATTCAGTTTTTGCATTAGCTAGCACATATTTATGATGATTGGTTATCAGAGCACATTTGAAATTACATGAAACAGTCGTCATTGTACTGTATTATAGAAATGCTGGTTCACTGACTGCATGAACTGAAAAATTCGCAGATTATTATATCAGATAATACAATGATGCTGCAGGTATGAACTAGGTAGGGTACAGAAAATAGCACTACTCTTCATTTTGTACTGGTTACATTTGTTTCATATAAGTTTGAAAGTTGTGCAACCTCAACAAAGTTACATGGTCACCTAGGACCATGATTCAGTGGATGCAATAATCCACTGACAATACTAAATATACCATGATATACCAATAAAACAAAAGTTTAAAAGTGGAGTAGTTGGAAAACAGAGGACAATTCAGAGTGAGACACTACAAATTCTAAAGAGGGGGTGTTACAAAAAGCCAGTATGAAAAGCAGCAACTACTAAAATTATACACACATAGCAAGATGCTAGCAATGGGTGGAGTTTGGGTGTGAACAGTAGACAAATGGATAAGAGTTGTGTAATTTTTGGTCAGATGTGTGGTGGAGTGGAAATTGCTTACTTTTTTTCCAAAAAAGGCTATTTGTTAAATTCTGATGTGCTGTACTGGAAGTAAAGCAGTGTATGATAGTGTTATTAATATACTTCACGCCCATCTTTCACTGTAAGTTTAGTAGCTGTCGTACTAACATAGAAAACTAAATATCTGTTCCTCAGTGGGTATGTGGTGTGTGATCTCATAATTCTCTCACTTTCATGTTTTACTTTTAATGGGGGTTGCCATAGATACTGTTATTAGGGGAGGATGTGAACCATGCAAACTGATTACACATCAGGTTGGTGATAGGCTAGTGCAGTGTGTGCTTCATTTCAAAATTGAACTTCAGAAAATCTTAACACTAAAAGAAAAATGGCCTAATGAACTCCAGCCCAGAGTTGTTGCATAACAAAGTAATTCTTTTGTTTCTTTAGTTGGTTTATCCTTTTTGGAGATGGCTGACGAATACATTATATAGTTGGCTATTGGGGTAACTGAAGGGATTCTGGTAGCCCAGTATTTGTGCAACAAACCAATATTTAGATAGATATTTTGCTACATATGTAAAGTTAATAGGGAGGTATTGTTTCTTCTGAAATGAGCAGCCACAGACAAATTGCCATTATTGTGTGTAGATGGTGTAACAGATTGAGGAAAGAGACAAAATTTATGTACTAAATGAAGGGCTCAGGGAAATTTTGTGGTCAGCTTAACCACCAGTCCAGTTAATGAAAATATTTATAAATATAAGAAGTAGACAAGACAGTGACAGTCATTGAACTCTTCAAGAACACTGAGTGATGCCTGAAAAGGTTGACTTAAGAATGTAGCTTGGTTCTTGTAGCCCTAGAACATAAATGTTCATTGTCCAGTAAAGATGAATGTTACTGGTGAACAGGAAATACTATTAATGAGAAAGGAAAAATGTTTTCCTTTGGTTGGACACTGGATAACTAGTAGAAAAGTTTTTTAACTTTGGACTAGATTGAGATGACTGTTCACTAAAAAGACTGACCTCCAGAAGATAAGAGATCTGCTTTAAGTGTGTGGTACATTGAAGTACACACTATTGGATCAAAAGTACCTGGACAATCCTAAGTAATGCAGAATTGACAACTATATATCGTGACCACTATATATCAACAGAGATGAGCCTGTCAGTATAAAAGGTGTGGAATATTGTGTTGTCAGTCGAGAAGCAAGAACAGCAGAATGGGTCAGTCGGAGAACTCAATGACTTTGACTGAGGACTGGTCATTGGATGTCAACTGAGAGCCGTTTCCACCAGGGAAATTTTAACCCTTCTAAAGTGCCCAAGTTAACTAGAGGCGTGATTGTGAAGTAAAGGTGGAAAAGAGAACTGCAGACTTCATGTGCTGACAGGGGAGGACTTGTCAAGTGTGGCAGTTGGTGGTAGCAAAAGGCATAAAACAGTGGAATGAATCACTCGTGGGTATCAAAGTTATGACTGCACAAAGGGAATCAAGAAGAATGGTGTACAATGGTTGAGCAGCCCCTCATAAGCCACACAGTTTGTCGAATACTTGGACAAAGTCACCTGCCATCGCGTGGTATCAACAGTGAAGTAGGGATGAGATGGTGTCATGGTATGGGATATTTATGGTTAGGCTGTGATTACCTCATTAAAAATGCTAAATGCAGAAGGATATGAACCCATTTTCAGGATTGTGTACTGTGTATAGTACAGGAAGTTTGGAGACAATGATGATTTGTATCTGTGTGACAGTGCACCCAACATAAAGCAGCACCTGTGAGACAGTAGATTTTGGACCATAACATTCCTGCGTGGACTGGTCTGCCCAGTCCCGATCTGAACCTAATGGAACACCTCTGGGATGAGTTAGAATGTCAGCTTCACTCTAGACTCCAGTGTATAGCATCACTACCTTCTCTAGTTTCAGTTCTTGAAGGGAAAAAAATGGGCTACTGTTCCTCTGCTGATATTCTGACTTCTAACTGAAACTGTTCCCAGCAGAGTTCAAGCTGTTATAAAGGCAAAGGGTGGCACACACACACACACACACACACACACACACACACACACACACACACACACACACAAACCTGTGCACCTACATACAATGCGGGTACATGTGTGTGCGTTCTTGCGCGTGCTTTTGAAAAGCTGTGCACACCCTTTTCAAAAAAATTTCTTCAAAAAGCTGGCAAAGCTTCATTTTAATTCTTTTACATGTGTCTGTTGACACCTAGTTGCTTCTGCTATTCAGTGAGTGGTCTCTTTTACTCCCAATTATTAATGTAGGACTTTTACTACTTGACACATCTGCCATAGTGACTATATTTGTGCATTTCAAATAGATATGCAAAATTGCCTGAAATCCTCTCTCTAAGCCCTTACAGTTGAACCAACTGAACTTCATGCTCTGTTGTTCTTCCTACATGCTGAGTACACCAAAATGTTGCAAGATAACCATATTTTTGTACACTTGATGTCTGGTTTGATTGATCAGCCTCTTCCAGCTTTCAGTGAGAAAATGCAAGTTGTGTATTAGATACTCGTCAGAATTACATTTACTCTAAAGCCTATGCCATCCCTCTCCCAGGCTCTTAACTTGCTAGTGAACATTGAACAGCAACTTCCTCTGACAACATTACCCATGTGCATCACTTGATTGACAGTTATTTCCTCCACCACCACACAACTTTCTGCTACTGTGTGGTATCTGCTCTGTGAAATAAGTCTTTCAAAGGCTTCACATTTAAGGACTGTTAATAAAATATTGGTATTCTGTGAATATGTCTGAGTGAGTGACAGTCCTTTTTACTGACTATTTTGGCTGATAATAGATCATCTGTGAATTACATAGGAAGGACACTTCAACACTCCTTTTGCGGTTTAGCAAATGGATTAGGACATTCACGTCCACCCTAATATGAACAATAGATTGTTGTAGTTTTGTACAGTGTGGATAAAATTGAGAGGTTTATTGAGGTTGGAAAACATAATTTGGCATTGCCCTATTTTGAAATATTGTAAGAAAAGGGAAATGAAGCAAAAAGATTGAAAGTTAATGATGGATCAATAATTTTAACCTCCAAGGAATATTAGAAATGTACACCACAATACTCATTTCCATGGAATTTCAAAGGACACAGATGTATGGTTTTTGTATTAATCTGTTCTCTTGTTACTTCCGTCTAAATTGTAAGTTATTATTGAGTGCATGTGGATACTTAGTTGAAACAGGAATTTGTTTTCTGTGATTTTAAGAGTATGGAAGATATCCTATGTGCAAAAGTTGTAAATAATGTTCTGAAATTCTACAGTTTATTTACTCTGAAATTCTTTATTCATAGTTTGCCATGGGGACTAAATCAGTCATACAATAAGAAACTGACCAATAAATCAAATTAAAAAGGTATATAGAGGTGCTCATGAACTTAAACCCTCCCCCTTTCCCTCCCCACTTTGTGCACCAGCGTTGTCCTGTTTGTGTGCATTTAATTTAGCCAACCGCCAGCATTATCAGTTCAAAAAACATTTCCTGTAGCTAATGGGGAATATCAGCAGTGTGTTTTACAGTTGGTAGAAAAGATGCAGAATTCCGATAAATATTGCATTCACGGGGCAGTGAAGAAAGAAAGGAAAGTAATACGCCAAACTGTACCAAAAGAGGTGATAGGCTTTGAGAGTTGAATATGCTGAGAGTAATTCATTGTTGCTTAATACTTTCCTGCACTTTGCCTTAGTTTTAATACTTCTGGGGCCTCCATGGTACAGCTTGACATAACATAACATTGGTTGCTTTGTCAACATCTAAATTTATGACTTCTCTTTCCAGATGATAACCATGAAACTTAGGAAGCCATACACAACTGCATCCATGTGGTCTTCTGGTAAAATAACTTGCACTGGGGCAACAAGTGAAGAACAAGCAAAAATTGCAGCAAGACGTTTTGCAAGATGCTTACAGAAACTTGGTTTCAACACTAGGTTCAACAATTTTAGGGTAGTAAATGTGCTAGGCACATGTTCCATGCCATTTGCTATTAAAATAACAGCATTTTCTGAACGCTACAAAGAGACTGCTGAGTAAGTAATCGTTATAAAGTCATTGCCTTTATTATACATTTTCTAGATCTACATAATACTTTTGTATCTCATAAGACACACAAAAACTACAAGATTTCATAAATCCTAGTTGCAAATGTGACCATCCTAAGTTGTTGGATAAACTTACATTATACGCTTAGTATCCCAACTTTTTTATTTAAATTTATGATATTTGCATTACAGTTATGAACCTGAGCTTCATCCAGGTGTTACATATAAGCTTAAACAGCCAAAAGCAACACTCAAAATATTTTCGACTGGTAGCATCACAGTAACAGGTAAGTGCTTCGCCATTACTAATGTACTTTGTATTCATATAGTTTGTGATTTTTCTGTTTTGGGAATTGTTGCTTTAAAAAAATGGCAAACACATGTTGATTGTATGTTATTTGCAACACACTTTCTACATAATGTGTTGCGCTCTATTTGTTTTGAAAACTGGAAATGGCAATATTCTTCGCAATAATTTGTGCGGAACCACCTCAAAGTATTTCATCTGTTTCTTGGCTTACATAAATATGTGTACATAACTTGAAAATGTACACTTCCTGTTGGATTTATATTTTTTAAATTTTTACTTCATTCTTGATCTGTCAAAGGCAGTGCAAATTGCACACAGAATTTGAGGCATAAAATTGTGGGCTGTTCATGGCCATATTGTCAACTAGATAACTTGAAATAGTTGCTGCAAGAAACACATTTGGAAATTTCTTGGAATTTTATAACTTCATTGTGCACAAAATGTTTGAAATAATTCTGATCTGATGCACTGATTTAGTTTGATTTTATGTGATTTTACTTTCAAAATTGGTTTATTTTTACTAAAAACGGAGATAATTACTCTTTGCACTGATCCAGGTGCTGCCTTACCTGTTTGTGATTTCCAAAATGAACCAACTACTATCTGTCATAAACATATTTGTTCGTAAAGCAATATACAGTAATGTTGAAATATACACGAATTGTTTTAATCATACATTGCAATGTTGAATCTTCTGGAATCCACTGTTATTCATTCACTTTCCACCTTCAAACATACCACAAAGGAAACAATGGTCATTGTCAGAAGTTGTTCACTGCATCTTCAGATGTTGTATCACATCCTTCTGGGATCTCCTGAATATCATAGGTTTTTGTAAAATGTCAGATACTCACTTCTTAGTGTGGAAAGAATTGACTAGAACAGGGACAATAAATCACTGTACTTCTCTTTTGTTAGAGGGAGGTTGGAGGTGTACAAAGATTTGGTGTCTGACAATGGGATGTTGTTGATTTTTCTTATTTTCTTGTTATAATCCAGAGCTCTAAACGTCTTAAAATCCTCTCTAAATCCTGTAACAAACGGGTGCTGTGTTGTGAAGTTGAACCGACATATCATCTGCTGTCAAAGTGACTTCCCAGTCACATCTTCTTTCTAGACATGTGGCGATTAAGATGATACTTCAAATTGATAATTGTGTTGTGGGTTATTTCGTGAAAAAATGTTTTTCACACTTTCCTCTTGCACTTCTGGCCGTACTCCTCATTCAGAGGGAAACTTCATTTTTCCGTCTTTTATGCCCTGTAGAGATTGCCGAATGCATGGAATCTCAGTCCATTACAGTATGACCAACAACCATGAATTTTGAACAGTGGTTTCTAGTTCAGGTATTTTCTGAACATCGGTCAAGCACACTGCAGTGACGTTCAGCAAGAATGTAGCAAATGCTTGCCCTGACCTTTTCGCTATTTAAATTTTTACAATGGAATTGTTCATTGTATAAAAGCAAGAAGTTCAATTTTTAAAGTTTTGAGAGGAAAAAAATGTTTTTCCACACTTGTAATGCAATACGAGACACAATTGTTTGTATGTGTAAAGTGCGTGCCCACACGCACACGAACCATTATAATAAAGCCAGAATAGCATTGTTCTGTATGTTACTAACACTTTTACTGACAAAATATGTAACTAGACATAATTCCTTTCAACATGGAACAAACAAAATTTGTAAGTGAGCAATAATGTTAACATTTTTGGTTTATTTCCTTTATTTCTAAATGAGTTTATGCACATGCAGGCATGAAAATAAAAGGTAACATAAATGGAATGAATATTATTTTCTTCGTACAACACGTGGCATTGATTATTTTCTTATGTGGTATTTTTATACAACCCCACTGTTGATAAAACAGCTGTGCTATAGTCAACAGATACTGAAGGAAAAAAAAGACAGTTATTAAATCAAGTCATACTGTTTGAAAAGGCAGGTAATGCATTTTCACTGAAAAGTCCATTCTAGTACTCGCCTCAGAAGTCGTGACATAATGTTGAACCTTCTTGGGATCTTCCTGTTTTGTTGATTTGATTGCTATTCATCCTGCCTCATAGGCCTTCCTCTACAGGTTCATAAGAGGGCCATTTCTTGGTCCATGCTGAGACAAAATGGAATGTGTGATGGACTATACTCCCAATGAAGGGACGAGCAACCACTCTTGCCAGAATGATCTGGAGAATACTGGAAGTTGGAGAACAACAAAAGAGCAAACAGCACCTTCAAGCTTCTAGGAACGTCCTTTGCTGTTGATTCATCACTTGTTTTCCTATAATGCTTAGGCCACCTTTCATGCATATCAGTGATCCCAGTTCCTTCCACCATCTTTATTGCAGCATACCTTTTTGCATTAGCAATGATTGTACAGTTATTCTTTCGGTGTGTAGACTCTGTCGCAACACCTAATTTATTTTCTTGAATACGCCAGACTACCTATCATGGAAGGAATGGCCTCTTAACAGAAATACCCCCCCCCCCCCAATCAGAAATAACCCCCCCCCTCTCCCCAAAATCGTTTATCGTGGACCGAACCCATGCAGAAACAAATAAATGAAAGATTCCTATTTTGGCGTGGACACACATGTGAGTAAAGCGAAGTGAAGTTTCTTTGTGGGTGGTTTAATCTTGTTGGTGAGATAGTCCAGTATGAATGTGCACATCTCATTGGCCCCTCTTGTGGGCTGGCCGTCATGATACCTGTTGTCTTGCAGGTCATGCATAGTAAATACATGTTCCCATAGCTGCCTTTGGTAGAATATTTCCTGAACAGTTACATGAGATAGAGGTAAATCTTGCATGTAATGAAAGGCAATGCAGACTGTATCTTTGGACTGGCAGGATTCTGAGTGTGGTTTCATTGAGAAATAAAATTTGAGACTTACGCACTTGTGAATTCTTACCTCACTTGCTCCTGCTAATTTAACATTTTGTGATAAGTGCAGACTTCATTTTGACTTGAAGTTCTTGGCAGAGACTGCGCACATCTGTTTGGGGCCTGCCAAATCTGTAGCCAAAGTTCTTATTGAAATAATTAACATAAAAGGCATATTTTACTTCAAGATTTGGCTGTTCCTCTCAAAATAAATCCAACCTTTTTTAAGGTTGGGTCTTGTATCCAAGTAATTTACTGCTTAACCCCCATAATGAGATGTTTTGACAGGAAACTTGAGAATGTGGTCCCGGATTTCGGCGCAGATTTCACGTGACATAGTAGCATGCATCTTATTGAATCCTCTCTTGCTCACTGGGATTTCGCCTTTAGCCAGCAGCTTAGCAATCCTGAATACAAACTTCTGTGTTACTCGATGTGAACTAGTGAATACATGCCTACAGACATGCAGATGATCCTGATGTCCAGTTACAAAATATATCAGATTCACATTCCACTTTTGATCATTCTCCTCCTTGATCAACAGCCCTTGGTCTTCACCATTTAATGAGACGCCATTCAATCAGTCTCGTTAGGTGGGTATCCTATTCATTTTTGGTTCCACAATCATAGAAAGCACTAAATATCTCCAACCTCCATTCTTCTTGCAGTATAATGAAGCGGTGATTGCACCTGAAACACACACACACACACACACACACACACACACACACACACACACACACACACACAATCATTGTTAGGCACCCATTAGGTAATCTGACTTCAGTATCAGTAATCGTTCCAATCCATTTTGTGGAAGTGGAATGGTTGAACAGATAATATTTAGGTAAAAACAATAATTTCCACCATACCTGCAGGGCAGTCCAATACTTCCCTGAGGAACTACCTGTCCTGCATAGCTTGATAATATGCACAGCACAACCACCATATAGCATATATTGTCAGCAACAGCACTCAGTGTCCATCTAAAAAATAGAAAGAATGCACCAGTCTTAACATCTGAAATATAGCAGTGCTCTCTGCATAGGTTGGTTGGCACTGATAGACGTTCTGTATTGAAATACACTGCCAGACTAATTTTCTTCTACATCTACATGGATACTCTGAAAATCACATTAAAGTGCCTAGCAGAGGGTTCATCGAACCACCTTCCCAATTCTCTATTATTCCAATTTCGTATAGTGCGCGGAAAGAATGAACACCTATATCTTTCCGTACGAGCTCTGATTTCCCTTATTTTTATCATGGTGATCATTCCTCCCTATGTAGGTCAGTGTCAACAAAATATTTTTGCATTCGGAGGAGAAAGTTGATGATTGGAATTTCGTGAGAAGATTCCGTTGCAATGAAAAACGCTTTTCTTTTAATGATTTCCAGCGCAAATCCTGTATCATTTCTGTGATATTCTCTCCCATATTTCGCGATAATACAAAACGTGCTGCCCTTCTTTGAACTTTTTCGATATACTCAGTCAGTCCTATCTGGTAAGGATCCCACACCGCACAGCAGTATTCTAAAAGAGGACAGACGAGAATAGTGTAGGCAGTCTCCTTAGTAGGTCTGTTACATTTTCTAAGTATCCTCCCAATAAAACACAGTGTTTGGTTGGCGTGCCGCACAACATTTTCTGTGTGTTCCTTCCAATTTAAGTTGTTCGTAATTGTAATACCTAGGTATTAATTGAGTTTACGGCTTTTAGATTAGACTGATCTATCGTGTAACCGAAGTTTGAGTTCCTTTTAGTACTCTTGTGAATGTCCTCACACTTTTCGTTATGTAGGGTCAACTGCCACTTTTCGCACCATTCAGATATTTTTTCGAAATAGTTTTGCAGTTTGTTTTGATCTTCTGATGACTTGATTAGTTGATAAATGACAGTGTCATCTGCAAACAACTGAAGACAGCTGCTCACTGTCTCCAAAATCGTTTATATAGATGAGGAACAACAAAGGGCCTAGAACACTACCTTGGGGAACGCCAGAAATCACTTCTGTTGTACTCCATGACTTTCCGTCAATTACTACGAACTGTGACCCCTCTGACAGGAAATCACAAATAGTCACGTATCTGAGACGATATTCCATAAGCAGGCAATTTCACTACAAGCCACGTGTGTGGTACAATGTCAAAAGCCTTCCGGAAATCCAGAAATATGGAATCGATCTGAAATCCTTTGTCAATAGCACTCAACACTTCATGTGAATAAAGAGCTAGTTGTGTTTCACAGGAACGTTGTTTTCTAAACCCATGTTGACTGTGTGTCAATAGACCATTTTCTTTGAGGTAATTCATAATGTTTGAACACAATATATGTTCCAAAATCCTGCTGCATATCAACGTTAACAATATGGGCCTTTAATTTAGTGGATTACTCCTACTACCTTTCTTGAATATTGGTGTGACCTGAGCAACTTTCCAGTCTTTGGGTACAGATCTTTCGTCAAGCGAACGGTTTTATATGATTGTTAAGTGTGGAGGTAATGCATCAGCATACTCTGAAAGGAACCTAATTGGTATGCAGTTTGGACCAGAAGACTTGCTTTTATTAAGTGATTTAAGTTGCTTCACTACTCACAGGATGTTTACTTCTGCGTTACTCATGTTGGCAGCTGTTCTCGATTTGAATTGTGGAATATTTATTTAGTCTTCTTTTGTGAAGGCATTTCGGAAGGCTGTGTTTAGTAATTCTGCTTTGGCAGCTCTGTCTTCGATAGTATCTCCATTGCTATTGCACAGAGAAGGCATTGATAGTTTCTTGCTGCTAACGTACGTCACATACGACCAGAATCTCTTTGGATTTTCTGCCAGGTTTCGAGACAGTTTCGTTGTGGAAACTGTTACAGGCATCTCACATTGAGTCCGTGCTAAATTTCGAGCTTCTGTAAAAGATCGCCAGTCTTGGGGATTTTGCATCTGTTGAAATTTGGCATGTTTGTTTTGTAGTTTCTGCAACAGTGTTCTAATCAGTTTTGTGTGCCAAGGAGGATGAGCTCCGTCATTTGTTAATTTATTTGGTATAAATCTCTCAATTGCTGCCGATACTATTTCTTCGAATTTAAGCCACATCTGGTCTATACTTATTTGATTAATTTGGAATGAGTGGAGATTGTCTCTTAGGAAGGCATCAAGTGAATTTTTATCTGCTTTCTTGAGTAGGTATATTTTTCACTTATTTTTTGAGGATTTGGGGATTGCAATATTCAATCTCGCTACGTCAACTCTGTGTTCACTAATCCCTGAATAGATTTTGGTGCTCGTTTTTTAACTCAGGATTATTTGTTGCTAAGAAGTCAAGTGTGTTTTCACAACCATTTACTATTCGCATAGGCTCATGAACTAACTGCTCGGAATAATTTTTGGAGAATGTCTTTAGCACAATTTCGGATGATACTTTATGCGTACGTCCAGAGTTATACACGTATTTTCACCGACATATCGAGGTTAAATTAGTCACCACCAACTAATATTGTAAGAGTCGAGTACGTGTTTGAAATAGCTCAAGTTTTCTTTGAACCTTTCGGCAACTATATCATCTGAACTGGGAGGTCTGTAAAAGGATCCAATTATTATTTTATTTCGGTTGCGAAGAATGACCTCTGCCCATACTGACTCACAGGAAGTATCTACTTAAATTTCACGACAAGATAAACTACTTCTGAGAGCAATAAACACGCCACTGCCAACTGTGTTTAGCCTATCCTTTCGGAACACCTTAGGTTCTTCGCAAAAATTTCAGTTGAGCTTATATCCGGCTTTAGCCAGCTTTCAGTGCCTATAACGATTTGAGCATCAGTGCTTTCTTTAGCACTTGGAGCTCTGGTACTTTCCCATCACAGCTACAACAGTTTACAACTGTTATACCAATGGTTCCTGTATCTTATGTTCTTCCTGTGTTCAGCCAGCACTCTTTGTGACTGAAGCCCTTCTTGTGTTTTCCCGAGACCCTCTATCCTAAAAACCTCCCAGTCCACGCCACACAGCCCCTGCTACTCGTGTAGCCGCCTTCTGCATATAGTGGACACCTGACCTATTCAGCGGAACCTGAAACCCAACCACTCTTCGGCACAAGTCAAGGAATCTGCAGCCTACATGGTCGCAGAACCGTCTGAGCCTGATTCAGACCACTCGGCTCTGTACCAGAGGTCCACAATCGGTCCTGTCGACTATGCTGCAAATGGTCAGCTCTGCTTTCATCTTGAAAGCAAGACTGGCAGCCTTTACCACCACTGTTAGCTGCTCGAATCCAGAGAGAATCTCTTCTGATCGAAAGTGACACACATCATTGGTACCGATGTGAGCAACCAGCTGCAGTTGGCTGCACCCTGTATTCTTCATGGCATCCAGGAGGACCCTTTCCACATCTGGAACGACTCAACCTGTTACGCACATGGAGTGCACTTTGGCTTTCTCACCCTTCTCAGCTAATTCCCTAAGGGGCCCCATAACGCGCCTAACATTGGAGCTCCCAACTATCAATAATCCCACCCTCTACGATTGCCCAGATCTTGTAGGCTGAGTGATTTCCTCTGAAACAGGACAGGCGACAGCATCTGGCTCAATGGCAGTGTCAGCCACAGACAGCACCTGGAACCTGTTTGTCAGACAAACCGAGGAGGCCTTACATGCGGCCGCCTGAGAAGTCTTTCGCCGCCTGCTTCGCCCCAGGGCGACCTCGCACTCGACCATAGGTGAAGGGTCAGCCTCAGTGTGAGCAGTAACTGGGTTGGCCACCGGTGAGGACTGATCGGAGGACTCTGAGGTGCTGGATGTCCATTGGATCACCACGGCTGGCCCACAACAGTGGTGCCAATCCATTGCAGCCTCAAGCTGTTTAACCGAAGCCATCATGGCCTGAAGCTGAGACCGAAGTGTCACCAACTTGGCTCGCATCTGCACACAATCGCAGTCCCTGTCCATACTAAAGACCGTGGAAAACTAAACTATGCAGATAAACGGGCTATCGGCACATGCTGCACAACGCTACTGTAGACCCTGGCGGAAACACACAAACTGTGTCTATTAATATGCAGATATTCGAAAACCTAACTAGCACTCAGGTGAAACTAAATAATTTGCCCCTGATAAGGAACTTGTACGATGTCACAAAATCGATTTACTTTCTGATGCAAATGAAAATGCGTCAACTGTGGCTATTAGATATTAAATTTAAATGCAGAAACTCAAGAAACTGAACTGTTAAAACACACAGATGATACAATAAAATTCGCTCCTGGTTAGGAACTTGTAAATGACACAACAGCGGTTACTTCCCTGTTGCTGCATGTCTGTCGGCTACTGCTGCCTTCCAACATACAGTTACTAACCTGACAGCTGTGGTAACGGCACAGGTGCTGCCAGGACATGGTTCCTTTCAACACCAAAACATGCATCTTTCTTTTCAGAATGCAAAACGAATTTGTCAATTTGACTTAGTGGCTTTCTTCAATGACGAGTGATTCAGTTACAGTTACCTGAGAAGTATCTCACTTCTGTATTGTTGCTTAAATGAAGGCATAAAAATGTGTGTAGAATTTTAAAAATATATTTCAAGTTCCATGAACCGCATAATGTTTTTGTAATGGAACAAGAGTAATATAAATGTACTAGAAAAGTTGTTGGAGAATGTAAATACTTTGTGTGTGTGTGTGTGTGTGTGTGTGTGTGTGTGTGTGTGTGTGTGTGTGTGTACGATTTTCTGTACATTGTTTTAAAGAAGGGTACAAATCCAGTAAGATCTTCTGTCTTGGTTTTTTTGTAGCACCAAGTGTTGCTGATGTTCAGGCAGCCATAGAGCGTATTTTTCCTCTAGTCTATGAATTTCGTAAGGAGCGTACAAAAGAAGATTTACTTGCAATGGAGTGGAAGCGCAGAGGACAGAAACGGAAACGCAGTTACACGCACATAGAGATTGAAGAACCAGATGGTTTTGAGGACCCCTTGATGGACACAGAGGATGATGATGAAAATTATGACAGTGAAAAAAGCTGGGATTGAACTTCCAAATTTGTGGAGTGTTATTGAGAAAAGTGTGGAAAACTGATTGTGTAAACTCATATCATGGAAAGACTTGTGCTGCAGACTGAAGTGTGTTTGTAGGTAATACATGATTGTATAAAGTGCATGTGATTTGAATTATGAGCAGTAAGTGTCCAGAGCATTTTCAAAAATGAAACGAGAAGTAACATTTTCATGTATATTGTTACTTTTAATTTACTTGCACAGTGTTAGAATGCCTTGAATGTGCTTGCTATAATACTCATTATTTATGACCGCATTTTTTTTGCAGTCTCATCACATCATAATGTTATTTATTTACATTGCATGTTAAAGAAATCACCTTTATAAATAAACTTGCATAAGTTTTTTGCAGAATGCACATTTGTGAACTTTACTCGTGCAAGTGTTTATCATTTGTAAGTTAAGAGTAGTTTATGGCATTCTGAGTCACAAAAGATGACTGCAGTTAAAAAATAAGTGGGAACAAAAATTATTTACATTTTGCAGAAAGTGTTTATAGTGTTGTTTGTGAACAAAAGATGTATTACTCATGTTGAAATAAATTGCTTCTGTACAGTTTTGAATGAGGCAATAGTGTGCAAAACATGTAATCAACCCTTGTACAAAGAAAATACAATCTATTATTAAGATTCATTTTATAAAGTAATTTGTGACTGAAATTTTGTTTTAGACTTCAGGTTGACGTGTACGATAAGGAAGAAGCGATTCCATTCAATGCATTGGTAACTGCAATAAATGTGACTGCCTGTTTCTGTGTTAACCAGTGCCAGTGATGTATTCCAAATATAAACTATTGTGTGTGTTCGTGGTGTTAAGTGTTTTCATTTTAATTGTTATTTAACAAGAGTTTTTTGTTACATATTTTACTTCAGACAGTAAGAAACAGGATGATATTGAAGAGTTTGTGATACAGCTGCTACTGCTAAACCATAACCGAAGTGGTTTTTGTTCCACCGCATTTGTGAATGTCTTCACTATTAGTCATTTAGTGAATTTTTGTATTTGTTCACCAGTTACTTAATAATATATCAATATATGCTGTAATTTCATTTGGAGTTATTAAATCCCAATTTTCCTTGGTGCAAGCTTGTATATGTAACAGCAGTTCCACAGGTTACTGTGTATGGGTAAAATGTGCTGTGGTTTATTCAAATTTCTCTGTTGGTCAGAGATGCATTAGGGGTCCTGAAGCTGCTACTTGTTACAATGTGAGACAGCAGGTAGGAATGTGATGTAACAAGATTGAGTGAGGTGGGATACACTCTCACTAGAATATGTAACAAATACTACTATTACTACTACTACTACTAGTAGTAGTAGTAGTAGTAGTAGTAGTAGTAGTAGTAGTAGTACTGGTACTGTTGTTTCCAGCTCCGCAGACTCATTACAAATGAATCTGCAAATAGCTGTTGATTAACAGCTTTTTTATTTGTTGATGAATTAGAAGTTTATTGCCTTGTTTAAAACCTTAGGCTCAACATACTTCAGTAAATGCTTTTATGATTTTAGTTTCAGAATAACACTTGCAGTTTGCATCATTGTCATTATGCTCTTTCATGTTTGAACAATCTACTTTTCATGAACTTAAAATAATTAGTGAGTATTCCAATCAATTGCTGGATCAAACCCAGAGAAAAATAGTGAAGCCACTATTTACCAACCATAGCAAATTGGTTTCAGTAGTTTCACAGAAACAGAAAACTTATATTTTCCAACTTCCAGATTACCAGTAACTCACAGCTTTCTGCAAAATGAGGCAGAAGTTTAGAGCATACAATGTTCAGTGAGGAAATGACTTAAGGTTCAAGATGCAAGATTTAGGGGTTTAATTATACATGGTGTTTCAAAAACACTACTTCAAATTCTGGGGACAGTTTCCTTACACCAAAACAAGAAGAAAAATGTGGTAAATGGGCTCAAAAATGTATACCTTAATAGCTAAGTGTACTTCATCTTTGCTACTGTGAAACCTCTTCTATTGGATAAGTATGATATTGCAGTGCATGTGTTAAGAACAACAGTGCTGTGTCCCTTTGGACGTGCATGTGTGTGCGAAGGAACATTGCAATATTGTATTTGTCCACCGATACTAGGCAGCAACTTTAATTTAAAAATGCCCTCCGCTGTATGGGAATTACATAATGTGTAGAAGTACAGATTGTGACACACAAATGAAGACATGGAAGTTTTGGTCTGGCCAGGAGTCATGCCCAGATAGCCAAAGCATTTAAGGTGACAACTCGTCACATAAGGCGGGGACCTGGATTCAAGTCCTGTTCCAGCACAAATTTTAATTGTATTATGAAAAAGACCTTAGAACACCTTTTACCATTAATGAAGAGATTGATGTCGCACCATTTTATTCACATTAAGACTATATTTCCAAATTTAGACAAATCAGGAAATGACTTTGTCAGTGCAAGGAGAGGATCCACACCATAATTAAACCAATTTTATCACATAATAGAAAAATGTTAGATCTCTGCAAAAAATTCCTCTAATTTTTGTATTTATGTTAAGAGGAAAAGTAGAATCGGTTTGTAACTTTATTTAAATGTTTACTAGTGCACACAAACTAAAGGCATTTTTTGCACAACTGCATTTATATTTCTGATCACACCTGTTACACATGCATCCAAAGACCGATTAATGACCAGATGTGACTAGCTTAATTACAGACATAAAAATGCCAGTTCTTCTTATGTTTTCAGTTATTTGCGTTTTTATAAAAACTAAATATAACGAACCAGACATTTGTACAGTTCCAAGAATCAGTTATTAAAACAAAATTGTTGAATTAACTAGTAAATGTGGCATTACCACATATCGGAAAGGGTCTGTTTCTGTGTACAAATAATAGGAAAGTGCTTTGGCAGTTGATCAGAGAGAAGTCAATGGTGGAAGCTAGTAGCTTCTTATGCTTCGATGCTTGGCGGTGTTGCACATCAAACTGTGATTTTATAAATTGTGATTGATATACAGCAGTAATGAGATGACATGGCTTTTGGAAATAAACAAGTAGAAAACATCTTGTCTATTTTAATAGTTAAATGACCCATTGCCCAACTTTGGAAAACAGCTGGAGAAAGTGTAGCTCTAAATTTGAACAATCTTTGGCTAGGAAATAAGGGACTGGAACCTCAATCAAACAAAATTTGGAAAATACACCGCCAGAAAAGGAACAACAACATTAAGTAGGTAGGTGTGTTTCTACATTTCAGAGATGTCTATTCAAATTTTGTGCTACTTGTACAAGTCACACTAGTAGTGCCACTGTGAGGATGCAAATCAGATTTGCTTTAAATACATGCTCTAACGGTCGTAAGTTTTAGTTACCTTTGAGATTTTACATGGTGGGTTATTAGTCAAGACTACATTTAAGATGACACACATTATCAGTGCCTCAGAGTTTGAACAAGGTTGTGTAATAGGGCTACGAGAAGCTGGATGTTCCTTCTGTGAAGCTGTAGAAAGACTTAAGCAGGAATGTAGCCATTGCACATGATTGCTGGCAGCAGTGGTCACAAGAAGACCGGGCCTCCGATGGCCATGTGATACTACTGAGAGGACAGACATTCGTGTTCAGTGTACGGCTCTGGCGCATCATGCTGCAGTTTGAGCTGCAATCGGCACCACGCAACAAACTGTTGTAAATCGATTACTTCAAGAAGTGCTCTGAGGCAGATGCCCTGTAGTGTGCATTCCACTGACCTCAAACTGTCGCTATTTGTGACTTCAGTTGTGTCAAATGAGAACTCATTGGAGGGCAGGGTGAAGGGCTCTTGTGTTTTCTGATGAAAGTTGTTTCTGCCCCAGTGCCAGCGATGGCCATGTGTTGGTTTGGAGGAGGCCAGCTGAGTGTCCACAACCAACCTGTCTGCACATTGGACCTACACCTGGAGTTATGGTCTGGGGTGGAATTTTGTATGACTCCAGCAGCATTCTCATGGTTATCTCACACACCCTGACTGCAAATTTGTATGTCAGTATGGTGACTCGACTTGTGCTGCCATTCATGAACATCATTCCAGGTGGTGGTTCCCAACAGGATGACACTTGCCCGCATACTGCTGTTGTAAACCAACAAGCTCTACAGAGTGTCAACATGTGCCTTGGCCTCCTTGATCACCAGATCTGTCTCCAGTCAAGCTCATATTGGACATCATTAGACAACAATTCCAGCATCATCCACAACAAGCATTAACCATCCCTATGTTGACTGACCAAGTGCAGCAGGCATGGAACTGCATTTCAAAAAGTGACGTCCAGCACCCTTACCACACAATGCTTGCACATTTACATGCTTGAATTCAACACTCCGGTAGTTACATCAGCTACTAATGTACCAGCATTTCACATTTGCAATGGCTTGTCTTGTGCTTACCTGTGATCTTGCAGTGTTAATCACTTTAATGTGTTAGCTAGAGAAGTGTATCCCCAAAATTTGATTGCTCTACATTAATAATTTTTTGGTGTTGCAATTTTTTTCATCACCGTATAAAGTAAGTGTGGCATGTGTTGAATTTTCAGCTTAATGGGCAATATAAAAGTTCCTTGTGCATCCGAAATAACTCTGCATACAATGTCCACAACGTAGTCTCTTTAGAGTGTTCTGAACCTAATACTGATCCTGCCTCGAAAAATTGATATACACGTGTAACGTGCGCGTGGGGCACACAATACTCGTTAAGGCCTGTGCTATGGTAATTGAGCGGGGTTCACCTTATGAGAAAGGATTTTCTTACAGATACCGACCGCGTGTACCCGAACGGTGGCAAATCGGACTTACACACAGTCTGTAATAACAATGATCTGTCAAGCAAGTTCTAAATGCAATTACACGTCAGGATGGGCCAGAAGCAACACTGAAGATGCTACCAATTTGATAATAATACGGTCGCCAGCCTAATTGAGCATTAACTGAGTTTCTTCCCTGTACAAGTTGGTATATATTCATGCAAAACAACACGTAGTAACACTGCATAATATAGTAGAATTTTAGAACCAGAAAAATCTATTGAACTGATAGTTTCACGTTCTGTACTGATATGGAAAAACCATGAATACATAACACTACAGTATAATGTATACTACAAAACTTTATACTGTCTATTAATCTAAAATCGGGCATAGGTTACTCTAGAAATCACATTTTCGAGCCCCACACAGAATGTGAATTTTGATAAAGATAAAACATTGATAAATTTTGGCTTTTATATTGACTTTAACTTTTGCTGGTCAAACCAATTTAGAACACTTTAGAATTCAAATGAATAAAGGGGGGGGGGGCGTCCTGAAACTGTTATGATCACTGTATTAAAAAAATTGATTACTGAAATTAGTATGCGTTCAAGATTTCCAGTATATGAGTTACTACTCTTTTCATCTTATCTACTGCTCACTTAAATACCTTGATATCTGTCTCGAAATAATTAAACTTCATTACTATATCAATATTAAAGTTATCTTTCAACTTCGTTAGACCTTTGTTATTCATTTACTGGTTCATTAAACACCATTCTAACATAGCTAGGTCTGCAAGTAATTTTTATTAACACAAAATTTAATTTTTCATTTCGGGACACTCGGATTGCACAACATTTGGAAAGGACCCTGTCTAGGTTAGTTGTGAGGATAATTAAATGATGGGAAAGTTCTGGTAAAATTTAGGTTATTATTGAACCGTTCACTCTCTGGTCCATACGAATACAGCACTAAAAGTTTCAACCTGCTTGTATCGATGCAGCAGTTGGCGGGCAGCGAGATGGCGAGGCGCAGAGCACACATCACATACAACCACAGCTATGGCTCTTGATGTATCGGCACTTTAATTCTTCTTAGCGTCGCGATACTTTTCCATTTAGTGCCTATGGACTTTTGCCATGCTGTGTGGGCATTGGAACGGCATACCCGAGACTCAGTGAAGCGAGCCTCCTCGCTCCAGAAGGTGTTGCTCAAACCAGTGCCAAACTCCAACTACTACTGCTGAGCCCGTTGCACAGTGCAGTGCCCGTGTGCATTTTCCCGCGCTCGCCTGCCATCCACCTTTTACCGCTCCCTTACAGACTGGGTATTCACCCGAGGTTTTGCATTCTACATATCCTAACACATTGCCTACGTATGGACCAGACGCACAGTTACAATTTTAAACATCCTACAACAGTCTCCACATTTGTTACATTTCAGTTCTATTACAATATTGCTTGACATTTGACATAAACATTAATATTTACATTGAAACTTGTTTACAGTTTTCTTAACACAATGACATGAAACAAAAAAAAAAAAAAAACAAAAAAAAAAATGAAATCAGAACATCAATTACACTAGTTTATCAAAAAATCAGATGGAAAAAAAAATTACTTATATGTACAATAGTACAGCATCGTTGTTGTTACACACGGAACAAACCCACTATCACTTGTCTATGTAATATTTTGTCGTATTTCCTTTGTGTCATCCATGATGAATGTGTTCGCAAAATAACCATTCTTGCACTAACATTCACTTCAGTGCTAAAAGTTCAATTTTTATGGCACGGTGCATGTGGCAGAATTGAAAAATGATGCTGTAGACAACTGAATTAGGTGATAGTCCCCTAGCTACTGCATATCTCCCCATTCTGTGGTTTCTTAGCTCTGTGCTGCTCTGGTAAGAATTAACCATAATGCTGGCTTTTGTATAACTGTGTAAGAGAACGTAAGGCTCTGTTCCAGTTATTCTTTGAAACTTTCTAACATCAAAACTTTGTATTGGGATGGATCTCAAACCTGGACTTCACCTTTCACAGAGCAGTTGCTCTTCCCAACTGAGTTATCCTGCACAACTCGTGATGTGGCTCAATTCTGACAGCACCTGTCTCCTATTTTCCAAATTTAACAGAAATATTTCTGCACACCTTGTGGGTCTAGCACACCTTGAAGAAAGAGTACTGCAGGAAAAAGGCACAGCCTCAGCGTCTGGGATCATTTCCAAAATGAATCTTTGCTCTACGGCTGAATATGCACTATTTTGAAAATCCCTGGTAGGTTAAAACTATGTGCCACACCAGGGCTCAAATACGGAACCTTGCCTTTTGTGGGCATTGATTTTATTGGTCAAGTCATACTGGCATGACGCGCAACCTGTTCTCGCAACAACATTTCTGTCAGCCACTCTGCATTGGAATCTGCCAGGAAGCTCCAATATAGCATAAACATTGCTTCAGGGTGAAAGATTCACTGCAGAAGCAATCCCTCATGACATTACAGAGAAGCAGCTTGACAACAGCCTTTCTTCCTGGAATGCTACTCCAGAAAATATACGGGAGATATTCTGTGAAGTCCGAAAAGGAGAGAAGTACTGGCAAATTGAAGCTGTGTGTTTAGACCTTGAGACATGCCTGAATAAATAATTCAATCAGAGCACTGTCTGAAAAATGCAAGGTTCAGGTCCCAATCTTGCACAGATTTAATCTGCGAGGATCTTTCAGATTATTGAACACTCCACTGAGGGGTGAAAGAGATTGAAGGGTTATCACGCTAAAGGGGCTCAGTAACAAAATGTACATTCTCGGTTATTCAGAATAAACTTTATTCTAATAACAAGAACCTAAATATGCACTAACTCCACATTAACACTTGCTGGAAGACTTTAGGAAAGGAAGTTATCACTTGGCATGATCCATAAATAACAAACACTGACGTTTCTAAATAAATTTGCACTGAAATGTTAAATAGGCCAAGTCCACCAAGCAAGTTCTGCGATTTTTGTATCTCTTGCACCTCAGGTAGGTATTCCTTCATACTTCTGAGGTCTCTTTTTGCCTTCTGAATACAATTCTTTTGCACCAGTGACCTCGCTGAATGCAATCATTTTGAAATCTTCACTACACCACATGTTTCCAACACACTCATCATTTCCCATCCTGTTTCACCAAATGCCTTTTTTTATCTGAATTATCCCAGGTGTTGTGGTTTTAATCGATGAGGCAGAACTTACATTAACGCTAATTGTGTTAATGATAATATCAGCTGCTGGCTGAAAGTCCATAAATAATTGCCTTTCATCTGAACAAATTTAAGTTGTTGCTTATTGCAAGGTATTGTTATGGGGGAATGCACATTCATAGAAAATGAATCTGCTCTGTCACCTTCAGGCCAACACGCACGTGGTTGCACGTGTGCAGTACTTCTGCTTATGAGGAAAATGGCAAGTGCCAGAACATGATTTCTGAGAAGCTTCACTCGGTGGAAGAGTGGTCAAAATAAACGAACATGTGTTGTTTTATCTGTAGATATTTAACTATTTTTGGGAAAACAATGGTCAAAGTTTTTGAGGTACTCTATGTACCTTTCAGTGAGTAAACAGTTACACATAACAGTGGCTCGAATTGCGATAGCCCACTTTGCGCTCCTTCAAAACTTTATTTTTTTTATTTTTTTAATGTTGTCCTTATTTGTCTACTAATTACATGTCTGCTGAATGAATTAAAAAAATAACACAATTATGTGAAATTGTTTTCAGTGAAATCCCTGTTGTGTATCTTGATCATAATCAATTGCAAATGCCAGTTTTCAAAAAAAATTATCCATTATGTGAGGTTTGCAACAAAACTATTGCTGATGCATGAAATCTTCAGCAACGTTAACGATATTTCTTTCCAGAGTGAGATTCATACTAAGAAATGTCACTGTGGCAAACCAGCCTGCGAATGACACTTATGCTATTCGGAGTTTCAATGTTTAGAATGTTTCTAAAATCAGTATCATCCAAGGGAATGCACCATATCTTCCTGATGAATAAAATATAAGAATTAAGAGTTGATATAAGAAGGAAATATAAAAATATTAGAATTTAAAAAAATTCTAAACCCCTGGAAATTCCACACAGACATATAATATATAATAAATTATGACAGTTATTGTGAACCCAGTTGTAATTTTACAATTAATATAATGCCATTGTATCCCCTAACTGATTAGAAACATTCTTGTAGTAACCTTATGTGGACAAGGGTACATAAATGAAAAAAAAAAACAGTAATCGGGTTTCGAACACAAGATGCTAAAGTGGAAGGCTGTGGCACTAGCCACTGTGCCATCAGTTGCGCTGAGCTGATTCTGCACTAAAAGAAATCTAAATTATGTCACAAACTTTTAGAGTCATTTTCTCAGGAAAGGTCAAGCAACTACGAATGAGCCGAGACAGATGTTCATTTATTTTGGCTCCTCTTACACTGAGCACAGTTTCTGGATATTTGTGAGTGCTGAAAGGTGAAGAAAACAATTGAAAGTGAATGAAAGACTATGTCCAGATTGATTTTTTGTTAATTATTACTTGAGGCAAACTGTGTTATTAACCCCTTAACATGTTGAACGCCATGAGGCTGCTGATGGCCACAGCAGAGCATCATGCATGATGACATAGCCTGGCCTGGCCTGATTGTGAAGTATCAATCACTATGCATGCAGTAGTCATTGGGATAAATTACATTTAAGTGGAATTTCTTGCATGGTAAATTGACACCATTTACAGGTTAGAGGCCAGTTAGAAGAATAACAGATTATGTGACAATGGTTATAAAATCTGACTGTTACAGGAACCAAGAATGTAGTCATTCTTAGTTATAATGACTACACTTGAAAAACAAAAATCTGTTGTTTTGTAAACATTATGTGGGCTGAAACACATGGCTCCTTTCATTCACTTATATATGTCCAACAAGTGGAAGTCTTTTCAAATATGTGATTATCTCAAATATAATAGAGTAATGCAACAGCTTAAAACAATTGGACACATTCTTAAAGAATTTATTGAGCCAACTGCATCTGGGAAAGACACACTGTATGAGATAATCTTTTGCCTACAGTATAAATTCTCCTCTGAACATTTTGTAATTTTAATGCTGTCTAGAATGCTTGGAGTTTGATGATCTGTGAGTAAAACCAATAAAATTTTGATCTGGGAAACTAGAAGTGAATCCTAAATGTTATTGTTAATCACTATTATTATATGCATCTGTATCTGTAATTAGTCATAATATTACCACATATGTATACATAACTGGCCCACAAGTATGCTTAGTGGTTGAGAAGGTTGATAAACAGTGTTTAGATGCAACATTTGATATGTATAGTTCCTGGTTGGGTGGAAAAGAGGACTTGAAGGCCCTAATTTGATTGAGCCAAATAATACAAATATTAAAAAGGAGAATCATGAGTCAAATTTTAGGTACAATAAGAAGCATAGAAGCCAGGAAATTAAGAGCGATGAAATACACTCCTGGAAATTGAAATAAGAACACCGTGAATTCATTGTCCCAGGAAGGGGAAACTTTATTGACACATTCCTGGGGTCAGATACATCACATGATCACACTGACAGAACCACAGGCACATAGACACAGGCAACAGAGCATGCACAATGTCGGCACTAGTACAGTGTATATCCACCTTTCGCAGCAATGCAGGCTGCTATTCTCCCATGGAGACGATCGTAGAGATGCTGGATGTAGTCCTGTGGAACGGCTTGCCGTGCCATTTCCACCTGGCGCCTCAGTTGGACCAGCGTTCGTGCTGGACGTGCAGACCACGTGAGACGACGCTTCATCCAGTCCCAAACATGCTCAATGGGGGACAGATCCGGAGATCTTGCTGGCCAGGGTAGTTGACTTACACCTTCTAGAGCACGTTGGGTGGCACGGGATACATGCGGACGTGCATTGTCCTGTTGGAACAGCAAGTTCCCTTGCCGGTCTAGGAATGGTAGAACGATGGGTTCGATGATGGTTTGGATGTACCGTGCACTATTCAGTGTCCCCTCGACGATCACCAGTGGTGTACGGCCAGTGTAGGAGATCGCTCCCCACACCATGATGCCGGGTGTTGGCCCTGTGTGCCTCGGTCGCATGCAGTCCTGATTGTGGCGCTCACCTGCACGGCGCCAAACACGCATACGACCATCATTGGCACCAAGGCAGAAGCGACTCTCATCGCTGAAGACGACACATCTCCATTCGTCCCTCCATTCATGTCTGTCGCGACACCACTGGAGGCGGGCTGCACGATGTTGGGGCGTGAGCGGAAGACGGCCTAATGGTGTGCGGGACCGTAGCCCAGCTTCATGGAGACGGTTGCGAATGGTCCTCGCTGATACCCCAGGAGCAACAATGTCCCTAATTTGCTGGGAAGTGGCGGTGCGGTCCCCTACGGCACTGCGTAGGATCCTACGATCTTGGCGTGCATCCATGCGTCGCTGCGGTCCGGTCCCAGGTCGACGGGTACGTGCACCTTCCGCCGACCACTGGCGACAACACTGGTGTACTGTGGAGACCTCATGCCCCACGTGTTGAGCAATTCGGCGGTACGTCCACCCGGCCTCCCTCATGCCCACTATACGCCCTCGCTCAAAGTCCGTCAACTGCACATACGGTTCACGTCCACGCTGTCGCGGCATGCTACCAGTGTTAAAGACTGCGATGGAGCTCCGTATGCCACGGCGAACTGGCTGACACTGACGGCGGCGGTGCACAAATGCTGCGCAGCTAGCGCCATTCGACGGCCGACACCGCGGTTCCTGGTGTGTCCGCTGTGCCGTGCGTGTGATCATTGCTTGTACAGCCCTCTCGCAGTGTCCGGAGCAAGTATGGTGGGTTTGACACACCGGTGTCAATGTGTTCTTTTTTCCATTTCCAGGAGTGTATATAAAATAGAGAAAAATTGCAGGAACATTTGAAACACTAATCGAGGATGGATGACAAATCTTCAAGTATCTTTAAGGAAATAAATTTACAATATACTGGGTCCAAGAAACTATAGAAAATTTGGAAATATAGAATATAAAAACAGAAGGATCAGTAAGCAGAAATACTTTCAGACAGAAAGTGATACATGCAGAAAGTTCCTAAAGCAGAAGCAGTAAGACAACAGATGTGGATTGGCTTGTAAATAGAAAAAAAAAATGGACAAGTCCACATACGATTCACACTCCGAGTGTTCCATACAACCCTAATTATGTATATGGGTAGCTCATCTATCTCTGGAATCAAGAATCCTGACGATTTTTGCGTGTTATCGATACCTATACTGATCTACATCTACATCTACATTTATACTCCGCAAGCAACTCAACGGTGTGTGGCGGAGGGTACTTTATGTGCCACTGTCATTACCTCCCTTTTCTGTTCCAGTCGCGTATGGTTTGCGGGAAGAACGACTGTCGGAAAGCCTCCGTGTGCGCTCGAATCTCTCTAATTTTACATTCATGCTCTCTTCGGGAGGTATAAGTAGGGGGAAGCAATATATTCGATACCACATCCAGAAATGCACCCTCTCGAAACCTGGCGAGCAAGCTACACCGCGATGCAGAGCGCCTCTCTTGCAGAGTCTGCCACTTGAGTTTGCTAAACATCTCCGTAACGCTATCACGGTTACGAAATAACCCTGTGACGAAACGCGCTGCTCTTCTGTGGATCTTCTCTATCTCTTCCGTCAACCCGATCTGGTACGGATCCCACACTGATGAGCAGTACTCAAGTATAGGTCGAACGATTGTTTTGTAAGCCACCTCCTTTGTTGATGGACTACATTTTCTAAGGACTCTCCCAATGAATCTCAACCTGGTACCCGCCTTACCAACAATTAATTTTATATGATCATTCCACTTCAAATCGTTTCGTACGCATACTCCCAGATATTTTACAGAAGTAACTGCTACCAGTGTTTGTTCCGCTATCATGTAATCGTACAATAAAGGATCCTTCTTTCTATGTATTCCCAATACATTACATTTGTCTAGTTGCCACTCCCTGCACCAAGTGCCTATTTGCTGCAGATCTTCCTGCATTTCGCTACAATTTTCTAATGCTGCAATTTCTCTATATACTACAGCATCATCCACAAAAAGCCGCATGGAACTTCCGACACTATCTACTAGGTCATTTATATATATTGTGAAAAGCAATGGTCCCATAACACTCCCCTGTGGCACGCCAGAGGTTACTTTAACGTCTGTAGACGTCTCTCCATTGATAACAACATGCTGTGTTCTGTTTGCTAAAAACTCTTCAATCCAGCCACACAGCTGGTCTGATATTCCGTAGGCTGTTACTTTGTTTATCAGGCGACAGTGCGTAACTGTATCGAACACCTTCCGGAAGTCAAGGAAAATAGCATCTACCTGGGAGCCTGTATCTAATATATTCTGGGTCTCATGAACAAATAAAGTGAGTTGGGTCTCACACGATCGCTGTTTCTGGAGTCCATGTTGACTCCTACAGAGTAGATTCTGGGTTTCCAAAAACAACATGATACGCGAGCAAAAAACATGTTCTAAAATTCTACAACAGATCGACGTCATAGATATAGGTCTATGGTTTGCGCATCTGCTCGATGACCCTTCTTGAAGACTGGGACTACCTGTGCTCTTTTCCAATCATTTGGAACCTTCCATTCCTCTAGAGACTTGCGGTACACGGCTGTTAGAAGGGGGGCAAGTTCTTTCGCGTACTCTGTGTAGAATCGAATTGGTATCCCATCAAGTCCAGTGGACTATCCTCTGTTGAGTGATTCCAGTTGCTTTTCTGTTCCTTGGACACTTATTTCGATGTCAGCCATTTTTTCGTTTGTGCGAGGATTTAGAGAAGGAACTGCAGTGCGGTCTTCCTCTGTGAAACAGCTTTGGAAAAAGGTATTTAGTATTTCAGCTTTAGGCGTGTCATCCTCTGTTTCAATGCCATCATCATCCCGGATTGTCTGGATATGCTTTTCGAGCCACTTACTGATTTAACGAAAGGCCAGAACTTCCTAGGATTTTCTGTCAAGTCGGTACATAGAATTTTACTTTCGAATTCACTGAACGCTTCACGCATAGCCCTCCTTACGCTAACTTTGACATCGTTTAGCTTCTGTTTGTCTGAGAGGTTTTGGCTGCGTTTAAACTTGGAGTGAAGCTCTCTTTGCTTTCGCAGTAGTTTCCTAACTTTGTTGTTGAACCACGGTGGGTTTTTCCCGTCCCTCACAGTTTTACTTGGCACATACCTGTCTAAAAAGCATTTTACGATTGCCTTGAACTGTTTCCATAAACACTCAACATTGTCAGTATCGGAACAGAAATTTTCGTTTTGATCTGTTAGGTAGTCTGAAATCTGCCTTCTATTACTATTGCTAAACAGATACACCTTCCTCCCTTTTTTTATATTCCTATTAACTTCCATATTCAGGGATGCTGCAATGGCCTTATGATCACTGATTCCCTGTTCTGCACTTACAGAGTCGAAAAGTTCGGGTCTGTTTGTTACCAGTAGGTCCAAGATGTAATCTCCACGAGTCGGTTCTCTTTTTAATTGCTCGAGGTAATTTTCGGATAGTGCACTCAGTATAATGTCACTCGATGCTCTGTCCCTACCACCCGTCCTAAACATCTGAGTGTCCCAGTCTATATCTGGTAAATTGAAATCTCCACCTAAGACTATAACATGCTGAGAAAATTTATGTGAAATGTATTCCAAATTTTCTCTCAGTTGTTCTGCCACTAATGCTGCTGAGTCGGGAGGTCGGTAAAAGGTGCCAATTATTAACCTAGCTTGGTTGTTGAGTGTAACCTACATTCACAGGAGCTATACACTTCTACTTCACTACAAGATAAACTACTACTAACAGCGACAAACACGCCACCACCGGTTGCATGCAATCTATCCTTTTTAAACACCATCTGTGCCTTTGTAAAAATTTCGGCAGAATTTATCTCTGGCTTCAGCCAGCTTTCTGTACCTGGGAATCTCAAGACTTTTGAGAAAGTTTTAACATTAAGTCTAAAGTTTCTGTGTTATTTCACATTCAGTATTGTAATTTTTCATTTATTTAATAATTTTGGAGTTACATTAACTTGCTACACTAAATGGCAATTGCAGATGTGTTGACTTCATCTAGCCTTGTCCCTGTTGTGATTACTGGTAAGATTTGACAGAAGTCTCCAGAGAAGAAAAGGTACAGCAAACGATAGGGCTACTGTTGTTAAGCAGTTGTCAATTTGTTCTGTGGAATGCTTCAATGGATATTTTGTGGGGTATTAGAACCTCGTATCAACAATGAAAGTGCAACCCTGCACTAGTTATCAGTATCACATTGGTCTAAAACATTATAGATGCTGTACATGTTGCGTGCATAGACTGTCAAGAAATGTTCGTGTGTAGAATGAGCAATTCATAAAGAATATGCAATGCTAGCACTGATGTTGGCTGGTCTTCCACCTATCACCGCTATATGGCAAAGGCATCATTTTCACTGTGGCAGAGGACTGCCCTTCATTGTAGCTCAGTCAGTTACCACGAAATGTTTGTGAATTATATTTACTAGCCTTCCTTGTGGATCATTCTACCTATAACTGAAAACCAGATCAAAATCCGTACAGTGATTCCTGAATTTTTCACATCTTACAAATGCAACAGCTTGTAACAGCAGAAAAATATTTTTTAAGTGATGTAATTAAAAATTAACAACTTTTTCGATTTTTTCCTGAAGTTGTGAAATCTTGCTTCCTGACAAATTTCATGGTTATAGGCTGAAGGGACATTTCGATGAGTGGGTCTGTGAGCATAAAAAAAAAAGACTATCTTTTGAGCTCATTGACTCAGTAGCGTAAATGTTTTACACCATTAATGGTGACTTTAAAGTCTGTAAACCATAGTATATGACATAAATTTCAATTCCTGAGAAAAATTGGTCAGACAAACAGTCAGACAAACAAACAACAAAGTACCTTATAGGTACAAAACCTAAAAAATGACACAATGAAAAGATAAAAAATGTTGGAGGAGAAGAAAAAAAGAAAATTGGAAGGAATTGTCAGGTGGTCCGTAGATGGCCAAATTGGAAGGAAGTCATCTGATGATACCCAAGATGTCTTGCAAAGGAAACTTGTAGTGTTATTAAAACTATGGAAGGACCCATTAAACTCGGAAAGCTCCCAGCAACTGCAGTCCTCCGACATCTCCGCAAAGTCGTGGAAAGGATGATTCTTAACCGTATTTCTGAAATCTTATAAAAGAGCAGTGAAGGTTCGTCTACTGAGGTTGTGTTCTGATTACATCCTCAGTCTGGCCCAGTATACTACATATGTATTAGAAAGAGCTCAGGTCACAAACATGGAATTTGATGAATTAGAAGTGGCATAGATGCCATTAGGCAAAAAACATTTGTTAGGATGTTACATGTTTCTACAAGAGATTAATGCCTAACTTGGGTCACACAATGTTTGCTACATAATAAGCTATTCTGTGCCATCTTGACTAATAAAAGCAGTTAATACAGAAATCAGGAAACTTGTCTCCCTACTAGGTAATACACTGGCTTCATTATTTTGCAACATTACACGTATGACTGACCATGGATACACACCCTGATATCCTTCATACATCTGCCTCTGCTCTGTATTTTTCTATAGCTGAACATTCAGCACCCATCTGGAGGAATATTGCTCCTGTCAAAGTGCTCAAGACTGTTCTGAACAAGACAGTATGATTTGTTCCGAGCAGTTCCATTCAGCATGGTATATTCTTTATGGGCATAGCTCACTAGATATCAGGCACAGGATAGCGATAGAAGTTGAGATGAAGTAGAAAAAAGTTTATCAGTCTTTCTTGTATGGTTTTTAGGCAAGTTTGTTTGCATGGCCATCCTCTGCAGCAAGCATAGGAATACTTGTTTTGTAAATAAAACCACCTTTTCCTACTGCCACTTTATTTATCCCAGACGCGTTCGGCCTTTTTCTTGTTCTAAGGCATCATTAGTGGGGTCTATAATGATACAGTTTTGTTAGTTTTAGATTATTAAACAGTACACATCACAAATTTTTATGTAAAAAAGTAATTACTTACAATTTGCTGATCCGTGTTTCCTCTCATCTGGTCTGAAAGAAGGCCAGAATGCAAAGTTGTGCTTATATGTCAGTGATAAAGTGGTAGTGCAACCTCCAGACCAGATGAGTGGAAACACAGACCAGCAAATTGTAAGTAATTATTTTTTACATAAAAAATCCCAACATGGACTGTTTAATAATCTAAAACTAAAAAAACTGTACCGTTACAGATCCCACTGATGATGCCTTAGAATAAGAAACAGGCGAAACACGTCTAGGATAAATAAATTAAGTGGCAGAAGGAAAAGGTGGTTTTATTTACAAAACAAAAGAAAACCAGCCCCACAGATGACAACTTACTCGTATGTCAGGTTCAGCTGAATAGAGCTCTGACGGAATACTGTACATCGAGTACAACCTGAGGATGTCAAAGAGGAAAATGATGCTAGCTATGACATACCTTATATCCTGTGTGACATGGAAGGCTCTGAACACTCTGAGGGCTGGAGTGATATGGTACAAGGAGTACCTGTAGGGGGACAAAAAACATCACTGGAAGGTCACCCTGTAGACATGGAGTGCTGTGTGACATACCTGCAGCAAACTGCATGAACCCTTATTATGTGTGATCTGTTGAAATTTGATGAAAAAATTCCGTTCAGGTAAAACAATTTTGCACTACGTAGTCCATTTTTTAATTTTTTTGTGCAGTTGATCTCTCTTGTCTTGTATGGTGTGCGCATTTTCCCCATGTCATTGTGTAATGTAAATTGGTGTCTTGTACATGAAAATAATAATCATAATTTTACTGTCTACAGGAAAGCACCATTTCTGAGTACCTTTAATAAATTTCCATAGTGATCCTTACACTGAGAAATAAAAGATCATTGAGAGGGAAAAAAATGTTATTGTAGCTGAATTTTATAATGAACAGGTCCTTTGCACCAGTGAGGAACATCAATTTTTTGTCTTCCTTGCTTGTGAGCATGGGCCAAGTCTTTATTTACCTATAATAAATAAGTAAATACTTTTTATCACATTTCATGGAACTTCCTATGATTCAAAACTCTTATTCTTGCAGCTAATAGGCTGAAACACCACATGCTTTTCTGACAGGAGGCAACAATGGCACGATGGAACTTAAAATATTTTTGATTGTTTTGCTAACTGAGGGCATAAGCCATTTGCCAGTCTTATTCCATGTTCATTGAGAGTGTACAAATACTACAGAAGATCACTGACACAAACATATCCTCTATCAGCCATCCTTGACCATTAGGTACAACCTTTGTCCACCAGGTAAAATGTTTAAGTTCACTGTGTAATCAACTCAAACACTCTTCCTATTTCTCTAGAAATGCCAAACAAAGTGATTAAAAAAGTGCCACACTCTCAACAAAATTTGCTATATGAAACTAATCTCGAGTGCACAAACAGGCTTAGTAAGTTATCAGAAAGCAGCAGTGAGTTCATAAACATTGAAAGCAAACATTTCAGTTAATGTTAAGGTTAAAGAATGGAAAGTTGTAAAAGTGAGCAAACATTCCAGCCAGTGTGAAGGTTAAAGAATGGATAGTTGTAAAAGTAAAATCAGCAACAATCATAAAAAGTGGACAAACAAATGCAGTGTGCTATTTCAGGCAGACAGTCACAGAAGAAAGCCAGCCAGCATTTTACAGGATGTGAATATTGACTTCTGTGGACTGGCATCGTGAAACCTGTCGCAAGAATGGAAAATGTTGTTGAAGATGTCTTGGAACATAAGAATATGCTGAAAGACAGTAATTTTGTCGTTTTTGTGACTGATGCAAACGACATGCCACATAACTAAGCCGAAAATTGTATAACAGGTTAGAAGAATTTTTTAGACATAAATAAAATGAAAAACACAGTTGTTGTAATGATACCTCATAGACATGACCTGTAATTTGTGTGTTAACAAAGAGATCTGTAAAACCAATGTTAAAATCAAACATCTATGCTCCACTTAATGCAAAATGCAATGTAGTAGATAAGTCGACTAGAGAAAACTATACACACTGAAGGTGGTGAGCATCTGAATCACCATGGGAAGAAATTTCTGTGTCAAGAGGTAAACAGGATTATAAATTAAATTCATGAACACAACAGTTTTATTTTAAAAGGCAGTCTTTCCATGCATGATAATGTATATAGTTTTTTTATGGCAAATGATATTACAAGGGAAGGAAGCATAGAACACAAGTTAAGAAGAAACTGCTGCAGACTAATTCATTTAGATGATTATATTGCTTCAGATCACCAGTAAAAATTAATGAACATGCAAGACCCAGTGAAATCAAAACACCTTTCTGTACTAATAACAGTATTCCCTTTCTTCATATAAATGTACAATCTCTCAGCCAGTGAACTGCAGTACTGGCTTGATAAATTAACTGCAGCATTTTGCATATCAGTGAACACTGAGTGAAAGAGTCTGAAATAGGCCTGTGTGTTCCACTGGGATCCTTGCTAGTAACAAAGCAGGAATTTTATCAAAATGTTAAAAGTAGTCACAATCAAGCTGCAGTAACCCAGTTACAAAGTGTTGTAAGGTGCTTAAAAATATTATCAGGAAGGCAAAGAGTATGTAGTATGCAAATAGAATAGCTAATTCACAGGATAAAATCAGTCGTGAAGAAAGTGTCTGGTAAGCAGCAAAAGGTCAACGATATAAAGTCAGTTCACACTAAAAATATTTCTGTTCCTGATAATTCAGATATATGTGCAGTGTTTAACAATCACTTTCTGAGCATTGCTAGTGAATTAGATACAAACTTAGTTTCTACAGAGAATCATATAACTCTCTTGGAAAATTGAATTGAATTGAAGACTGATGTCTGAAATACTCCTCTGTGATACAGACAATTAGGAGATTGAGTCAATAATAAAATTACTGAAGACTAAGGACTCTCATGAATATGATGGAGTACCTAGCAGAATATTAAAGTACTGTGATCCACATGTTAGTCCTGTACTTGGCCATATTTGTAATTTGCCCTTTAAACATGGCCGGAATAATGTAGATAATTTTAGACCTATTTCTATACCATCAGCATTTGCTAAAATTATTGAAAAGGCTGTGTATGTAAGGATAACTGATCATTTTATTACACATAATTTACTATCAAATGAACAGTTCAGTTTTAGAAGTGGTTTAACAACAGAAAATGCTATATGTAATGTATGTAATGCTATATGTAATGTACACTCCTGGAAATTGAAATAAGAACACCGTGAATTCATTGTCCCAGGAAGGGGAAACTTTATTGACACATTCCTGGGGTCAGATACATCACATGATCACACTGACAGAACCACAGGCACATAGACACAGGCAACAGAGCATGCACAATGTCGGCACTAGTACAGTGTATATCCACCTTTCACAGCAATGCAGGCTGCTATTCTCCCATGGAGACGATCGTAGAGATGCTGGATGTAGTCCTGTGGAACGGCTTGCCATGCCATTTCCACCTGGCGCCTCAGTTGGACCAGCGTTCGTGCTGGACATGCAGACCGCGTGAGACGACGCTTCATCCAGTCCCAAACATGCTCAATGGGGGACAGATCCGGAGATCTTGCTGGCCAGGGTAGTTGACTTACACCTTCTAGAGCACGTTGGGTGGCACGGGATACATGCGGACGTGCATTGTCCTGTTGGAACAGCAAGTTCCCTTGCCGGTCTAGGAATGGTAGAACGATGGGTTCGATGATGGTTTGGATGTACCGTGCACTATTCAGTGTCCCCTCGACGATCACCAGTGGTGTACGGCCAGTGTAGGAGATCGCTCCCCACACCATGATGCCGGGTGTTGGCCCTGTGTGCCTCGGTCGTATGCAGTCCTGATTGTGGCGCTCACCTGCACGGCGCCAAACATGCATACGACCATCATTGGCACCAAGGCAGAAGCGACTCTCATCACTGAAGACGACACGTCTCCATTCGTCCCTCCATTCACGCCTGTCGCGACACCACTGGAGGCGGGCTGCACGATGTTGGGGCGTGAGCGGAAGACGGCCTAACGGTGTGCGGGACCGTAGCCCAGCTTCATGGAGATGGTTGCGAATGGTCCTCGCCGATACCCCAGGAGCAACAGTGTCCCTAATTTGCTGGGAAGTGGCGGTGCGGTCCCCTACGGCACTGCGTAGGATCCTACGGTCTTGGCGTGCATCCGTGCGTCGCTGCGGTCCAGTCCCAGGTCGACGGGCACGTGCACCTTCCGCCAACCACTGGCGATAACATCGATGTACTGTGGAGACCTCACGTCCCACGTGTTGAGCAATTCGGCGGTACGTCCACCCGGCCTCCCGCATGCCCACTATACGCCCTCGCTCAAAGTCCGTCAACTGCACATACGGTTCACGTCCACGCTGTCGCGGCATGCTACCAGTGTTAATGACTGCGATGGAGCTCCGTATGCCACGGCAAACTGGCTGACACTGACGGCGGCGGTGCACAAATGCTGCGCAGCTAGCGCCATTCGACGGCCAACACCGCGGTTCCTGGTGTGTCCGCTGTGCCGTGCGTGTGATCATTGCTTGTACAGCCCTCTCGCAGTGTCCGGAGCAAGTATGGTGGGTCTGACACACCGGTGTCAATGTGTTCTTTTTTCCATTTCCAGGAGTGTAGAAAAAAAAACTAATGCTAAATCACAGTAAAACTCATTTTTTACCATTTCTGACACACATTTCAACAAACCCTAACATTTTAATTTCACAGAATAGGCATGTGATTAGTGAAACCGATTAGTTCAGATTTCTGGGTGTTCAGATACATAGTAAACTGTCGTGGAAAGCCCACGTTCAGGATCCTGTTCAGAGATTTAATGCTGACATTTTTACTATTCGAACTGTATCTGAAGTAAGTGATAGCTCATCACAAAAAGTAGTCTTCTTTGCCTCTTTTCATTTGCTTATGAGATATGATATTATATTTTGGGGTAACTCTTCCCATTCTCAAAGAATATTTTTGGCTCAGAAACAGGCAATTTGGGCAATAAGTGGCATAATTTCATGAACCTCTTCTCGACCCCTGTTCATTAGACTAGATATTCTGACATTGGCCTCTCAACATACGAGGGTTGGAACTTTAATAGTGGCAACTATTTATTTACAACTAATAAAAAATAGATACATGTTTCAAAGTTTTACTGACCTTCAAAGTAGTCACCAGCATTGTGTATAACCCATTGCCAGCAAAGTGGAAGTAGTAGGATACTCTTAGCAGTGCCAGTTGTGTCGACAGTTCGAGTGGCGCAGTCTGTTGCCTGTCGAATTTGTAGCAGTTCTGAAACAAATGCCATGAAGTGTTTCCTTCAGTTTAGAAATCGAGTTGAACTTACAAGGGCTTAAGTCAGGGGAGTGCAGTAGGTGGTATAGCACTTAGCAGCCCCATCAGTCAAACAAATCAGTAACAGCTTGCACTGCACATGCTTGAGCATTGCCCCTCAAAATGATGGTCAGTTCCTGTAGAAAGTGTCGTCACTTCTGTCTCTATGCTGTTCATTTTTGAAACACAAGCTATGACCAACTTAGAGACAGAAGTGATGACACTTTCTGCAGGACCTGACCATCATTTTGTAAGACAATTCTCAAGCACGTACAGTGCGAGCTGTTACTGATTTGTGTGACTGATGGGGCTGCTAAAAGCTGTACCATGTACTACACTCCCCTGACTTAAGCCCTCGTGAGTTCAACTTGATTTCTAAACTGAAGGAAACACTTCACAGAATTCGCTTCAGAACTGCTACAAATTTATTGGGCTATAGACCGCACCGCTTGAACTGTCAACACAACTGGCACTGCTAAGAGTATCCTGTGACTTCCACATCACTGGCAGTGGCTTATACACAATGTTGGTGACTTCTTTGAAGGTCAGTAAAACTTTGAAACACGTATCTATTTTGTACAAGTCATAAATAAATAGTTGCCACTATTAAAGTTCCAACCCTTGTACATATACTCATTCTTTACTGTCATTTCTTGTTAACAATATTAGCTCATTCCCAAGGACATGCAGCATTCACTCAGTTAATACTAAACAGAAATCCAATTTGCATTTGGTTCGCACTTCCTTACTCTTGTGCAGAAAGGTATGCAATATACTGATGCATCATTTTCAATAAGCTGCCATAAGAATTCAAAAATCTTAGCAGTAATCCACACATTTTCCAACTGAAACTGAAGAGCTTCCTTGTGGGTCACTCCTCACTCCTTCTATTCTGTCAAGAAGTTTCTTGAAAAGTTAAGCTCATTGCTGTGTTACATTGTTGTTTGTGTTTATATAAACTTGTGGCTTGTCTTTTCTTGGATTAATAAACATTTGATTTTATCTGTTATTACTTCTGTGTTGTAATTTCATGTACTGACACGTTCCATGACCTAGGACATTTGCGCCTCGATCTGGTCCTAAGGAACTAGCCAAAAAAAAAAAAAAAAAAAAAAAAAAAAAAAAAAAAAAAAAAAAAAAAAAAAGATCTACTGCAGAAAACCAGAAAACGCAAGTCACAGGGTGAGGTCTCAATCTACATTAAAAGCAATCTTGATTTGTTGCATTATTGAATCATAGACCTTAGCAGAATATGCTTTAAAGGCATATTTGAAGTATCTGGTGTGATAATGCTCACACACAAATTATTATTGTCTCAGTTATCAAACTCGGTGAGGTAGCATTTATAGGAAAAAATTAAAACTTTAATATTGCAGTTGTCCAAATGTAAACAGCATAAAATCATAATTCTAGGTGACATTAACATAGATATGAGGACAAAGAGAAAAATGTCATTAATGTTATTAATTCTTTGAAGTTATTAAAGTATTACTGTCTCAATTAGAAGCCCACCAGAGTGAATCTGTGACTTGGTAAATAATTAATAATTTACACAGAATATTTCTTGAGTATGATGTTATGGAATTAGGAATATCAGATCATGCACTGTTACGGTTTTGAACTGAAAATTCAGGTCTCAACTCTGGAGACTCTGGAGGAAGAGAAGTGACTATAGACTACTAGGAGAAACCAATGTAAATAATATGATACACCTGTTAAAGGAAATGGATTGGTGTCAATATAATTGATAATAACAAAAGTATTGATAAATGCTTTTCCAGTTTTCTGACAGAGGTTAAGCACATGGTAGAAAAGACATGTCCCACTGTTACCAAAAGATATCATACTGGTATCACACATAAGCAGCATCGTACCCCTTTTACACTCCATAACTTAACGTACTCAAGATACTACTATTAATTCTAAAAGATAAGTTTCATAAAAATGAGTGAGCCAAGGAAAATTACATACATATGAGAAAACTCTACAGATCCAAATTAAAAAATGCTAAGTGCAGTGCAAATGATGAGAACATTTCGAAAACCAAAAGTAAATGTAAAGCAGCCTGGAATGTCATCGAAAGGGAAATTAATAATGTCAATAAATGAAGCAGTATTCCTACTGGCTGTGATACAGTCAGTGAATATTTTGTAAATATCGTCAGCACTGTCACTCCAGTCAATAATTCTAATTAAGTGCACAAGCCTTGCTAACTCATGCAAAACAAACAAGTGAGAAATTTACACGGATCCTAATCACTTTAAATGGCATTCATAAATTGATACACCAAAACAGAAGACTATTTTGCACTCATAAATTTCATCACAAAGTTTATAGCAAAGGAAATCAAAATGTCTCTTCTTCCACTGTCTAATAGAGTACTAGATGAAGCAGTTTTCCCAGAATGTCTGAAGCTCACAGTTAGCTATGTATTAAAAAAGGTGATAAAAACCTCCCAAATAGCCATAGGCTTACGGGAAACAGGATACAAATAGCGGTATACAGAATAAACTGTCCCCACTAATATCTGCACATACATATATTTCGACAATTATCATACACATGCACCCAGTGCAAGGTATAAGAACAGAGTGAATTAATGTGGCGGCTTGGATGAGCGACCTGAGTCCCAAAGATTAATGTTGTCTATGGTCAATAAAACCTATCGACGCCACACAGCCCCCCCTTAGTATAGTATGGAGTACTTGAGGGGAGACCATGTGGGCATTGGCGCTGTTGGTGGTCATACTAGCTGCTGGTAGACACACGACCGGGACCTCCCCCCCCCCCCCCCCCCTGATGACAAGACAGGGTGCGGAGGCGGAGCGATGGGAGGCAGGTCCACCTTGAAGCGTTGAGCCAGTGAGGACAGACGATGCGGCGGTCAGCCCAAGAGCAGGTGGGTTGAACGGTGGATGGTGGGGTGTAGGTGTGGCAAGCCCAGATGCTATTCAAGCCGTCCGGTGAGATGAAGGCGCGAATTGTCATCAGATCGCACCTTCGAGGGAGGGTGAGGCTATGCACAGCACTGACCGTTTCACTGGACGTTGGGTGGCGAGGCCGCAGTGTCTGTGAGTAGAATGAGAACTTGGTCATCGAGAGTGACAGTTGAAATGTCGTCCACGCGGTGTGGGGTACGTTGCAGAGCATGGTGACTGTGGGTGAGAGTGTCTCTGTAGTCGATGAGGTAGCAGCAAAATCCGCACAAGGGGTTGGGGGGTGACGTGTCTGAGAAACCCGCGAAAGGCGACAGGGAGGCATCAGGTGAACAAGACAGTGTAGTGGCCTGAGGAGAAACATTGTCGGACTCCACAGCGGGAGGGAGATTGGCGGGAGGGAGACTGGCAGGAGAGTCGTTAGGAGAATGAGACTGAGCTAGCAGAGGGACGTCGGGCTCCACAAATGCTGGTTTGAGTCGGTGTAATGAAACAGTTTGCGGACTGTCTTTGACGATGATGTTGAAAGATGTATCGCCCCACCAGAGGACTTTAAAGGGGCCGAAATAAGGTGGCTGCAGAGGTTGTCGGACCAAATCGTCTCTCAGCATTACATGGGAGCAAGTGATAAGAGTGATTGGCACGTAAGTGTCTGGCGGGGAGTGGCTGATAGGTGGGTGCAGGTGTGCATGTTTGAAGTGGGTGCGCATGTGACTTATGAAATCCGGGGAGGGGGGGAAGTCTTCAGGTACTTGAGGCTGTATGAGTTTCGCTGGTAGGATGGGGTTCTCCCCAAAAAAGAATTCTGAGATAGTTCCCTGTAAGTCGGACTTGAAAGTTGAACAGAGGCCGAGCAGTACCCATGGAAGTGCTTTGGAACAGAGGCAGTCATGGCAGCTGAGCGCCATATTCAGAGTGTGGTGCCCTCATTCCACTAACCCATTGCTTTGTAGGTGGTAGGCTGTGGTGTGAATTTTCTTTATGCCGCAGACATTACATAAAATGGTTAACAGGGAAGACTCAAACTGCTGACCCTGGTCGATGGTGGTGCTCGTCGGACAACCGAGCCTAGCAATCCATGAAGAGATAAAACACTTGGCCACAGTCTCGGCAGTGATGTTAGGTAAGGGGATTGCCTCTACCCAGTGGGACGTGCGGTCAATTGTGGATAGAATGTATCTGTGGCCCTCCGACAGTGGAATAGGACCAATAAGATTGATATGTACATGACAAAATCGTCCTGGAGGGATGTCGAACTTGCCCAGTGGTGGGGCAGTGTGGTGACTGATTTTGTTGTGTTGGCAGGGGACGCAGCTACATGCCCAGGTCTGACAGTCCCGCTTTATGTTTATCCAAATGAAATGCATGGAGACAAGCCATGTAATGAAGAGAAATGAGAGTGTAGTGAAGAAATGAAGAGGGGAACCGTGTCTGCCTTGCAACTGCTGTAGTACTGCTCCCACTGTGATGTCACTGGCGTCCGTAGTGATGAACAACTCGGCCGAGGGGTCAGGGTGGGCGAGAGTCCACAGTAGGAGCTAAAGAAGTCTTTAATGCACTGAAAGCCTCCAGCATAGGTGCAGTCCAGCGAACGGGTTGTGTCAGCAGAACATGCACGGCAGCAGCAGAAGGCAGGTGTGCCCAGGAAATGTTGGAGTTCTTTGTAAGTAGCCGCCGGCGGCAGTGAAGTGATGGCATGCACACGAGATTCGGGAGGCTGTGTTCCGTCGGTGGAGATGGTGTAACCCGAGAAAGTGACGGAAGGCTGACACAACTGGAAGTTTTCTTTGTTGACCTCGATGCCGTTGTAGTTCAAGGTCTGGAGAACCATGGATAGATGATTTTCATGTTCCTGAGCTGACTTGCTGGGAATGAGTATGTCATCCAGATATGCAAAGCAAAACTTGAACTCTTGTAAGATGGAGTCAATGAAACACTGCCACATTTGCACGACGTTTTTTAGGCCAAATGGCATGAAGTTTTATTGGAACAAACCCAGTGGCATGATAATAGCTGTTTTAGGGATGTCATCTGGTGCTACGGGAGTCTGGTGGTAGGCATGTTTACAGTCAATAACACTGAAGATTGTAGCACCCGATAACATATGTTTGAAATCATTTATGTTAGGCATGGGGTAATTTTCCATGACAGTATGAGCGTTTAAATGTCTGTAGTCACCGCACATTCGCAAAGAACCGTCATGTTGGAGGACAAGGTGGATCAGTGAAGACCAGTTGCTGTCTGACGGTTGCAGGATACCTGCCTCCAAAAATTCGTTAATTTGCTGCCAGGCTGCGTGCAACTTAATAGGGTTGAGACATCTAGCCTTGTGTCTAATAGGAGGGCTGCCAGTGGTAACTATCTTGTGTGTCATTCCATCAGTGACGGAAGAAACTGAGAACTGCACACACGACTGATCAATGTCCTAACGCGAAGTTTTTGGATGGGTAAGGCGCAACGAGGCATAGCCGTTAGTGCAAGTGGGAAAAGGCAGCACGAAAGTCACATGTCTAGTACGTGAGTGCGGCGTGCACTTGTTTGGAGAGGGCGGCTGCACGCGCAGCATGGAGTGGGTCAGAATGCACGGCAACTGTCTGCTGTCAACCTTGCACTTGGTACCTGGCGCAGGCGAGAGTGGCGTTGGCGTCGTGTGTGGAACAGCGATGGCCGCCGAGTCACGTGGATGGCATGCGAGAGAGGGTGAATATTTATCAACACGGGGGCGGCTGCCCGCACAGTCAGCATGGTCGTATTGTGTGTGTGACTATTATTAGGAGCACTGTCTGAGACATATGGCAGTGAACGTGGCGAGTGTGTTGGGGATGCAGAATCTACCAGACGCAAATTGTCACACACAGTTAATGTTTTTGGACTAACCTGATGAGTGTCCAAACTGGTGTCTGCTGAAGAAACATGATTAGGTGGCGGGACTGTGGACAGCAGTTTCAGCAGCGAGGTACGAGCCGCGACGAGCTCATTGTAAGTGTGTGCTATTCATTGTTTCAGCTCGTCATATTTCCCGGTGGAGTTGTGCCACCTAATCATATTCTGACAGTAGGTTAGTGACACAGGGGACAATGTCGCTCATGATGGCAGAGCACTCGCATACCAACTCACTTGTCATGAGAGAAACAGAATGTGTAACTTAAGTGCGGGTGCACAGTATCTGAGTGTTAGTGGGATGGTGTAGCACTGAGCCCTGAACTACGTCTGGAGAGAGTTTGTAATGGGTCAAAAAATCCATACCGAGAATTAGTTCATTTATGTCAGCAATGTAGAAAGTCCACGGAAAACACAGAGAAGGAGATAGATGCACTGTAGCTTTGACAGAGCCTGTGGTTTGTAACGTTGATGTGTTGGCAGCTCGTAGAAGTGACTTTTGTTGGTGAAAAGATGGGGGAGCCATTGATGTAGGTATAATAGACACATCAGCACCAGTGTTCACTAGGAAAACGAGCCATGACGAAATGTCACTCACGTTCAAACGACCACTCGGCCGGATGGATGAGTGGACGGAGTGCAATGTATGACACCTGTGAGGTTCCCTGCAGGACTCGGTGTCTTTTATGTCCTGTGGTTGGCGTTTGTCTGCTGGTAAGGTAATCGGCACTTACTGGCATTCTAGCCGAAAATCTTGTGGTACCAGCAGTACGGGTGAGCCGGATGCGGTGGTGGTGGTGACTGCAGCAGCGGAGGAGGCTTGTTCTTGTTGATTTGTTCCGGCATGTGTACCGGCACATATGGTGAGTGGGCGGTCCTGGAGGGCTTGGATGGTGGAGAAAGTGAGCGGATACTGCAAGGCAACATAAAAGGCATGGAGGCGGAGCGAGCCCTGCCTCTGCCAGCAGATGGCCGGTAAGCACGAGCAGTTGTGCCAACTAGCGGTGAGAGGTGAGCTGGTTGGTGTTGTCGTAGCAATGAATACAGTTGGTCTGTGATGCGGAGACGAGAGCCGATTGACTTGAAGGAGTGCAGTAGCAGGGAGATCGGTAGATCAGTAGGCAATCTGGCAGACCACACTGCCCACAGAGTAACATCCAACGTGGTACGCTCACTCACAAGTAACTGAAGGCGGCACCAGAGTTGTGATGGAGTTCAGTCCCCCAGGTGTTCTTCGTACAAGATCTTGATGATTAATTCTTGTGGTGATCATGTGAGTCGTTCCATGATCATTTTCTTCGTGAACTCGTACTTCGGTGGAGGCAGTGGCGAGAGGAGTAGATCGCAAATGAAGTCCGAGTGATCATGGAGGTGCGTGATGAGACACAGTAATTTAGAATTGTCTTCGGACACATGACGCAACTCGAAAAGATGCTCGACAAGCGCAGACCATGATACGGGGTTGTCTTCGTATAAAGGTGGCAGCTTCAGCAGATGACCTGGGGGAGGGGACTAAGGCAACTTCGGTGTCCCTTGGAAAACTGGTTGGTCCATGGCAGGAGAGGCCATACAGCAGGCCGACACAGTAGGCGTGGGTGTGTTGTTGGCAAGAACATCCGCAGCAACGGAGGGTTGCATTGTCCTTGACGTGTCGCGAAAACACGACACGGCTGGCATGGTCAGAACCGTGGGAACAAGCAGTTGTGTGATGTTTGTAGGAGTGACGTAAACTGGACCGTATGTTACAGGTACTGATTTGAATTTGCCTACCTCGGAAATAATGTGGAAGGCCGGTATGGCAGACACAGGTGGAGCTGTGGGAGAGGCGAGTGGTTGAGCAGTCGGAACCAGGGCCCCATGCAAGTGTGGGGGGCAGCAGGAGGGCGTGGGTTGGTAACTTGTGTGACAAAAGTGTGAGTTCTCTGCACACGTTGAAATCACTCCCCGTGGGGTCGGACTATAAATTACCGGTGGAACTTGCGGAAGATTACTGCGGTGTGGTAAGACGCCCCTGAAAGGTGAAATGCCAAAAGATGTACTCTAACCCAAGTGGTCAAAAAGTTCTACATATATACTCTGCTAGCCACCAAGCGGTGTGTGGCAGTGGGCACAATTCGCACCAAAGTCATATTTCTTCCCCTCTGCCACTCGCGGATTGCGCGAGGGAAAAACGACCATCTGAATGCCTCAGTACAAGCTCTAATTTCCCTTATCTTTGAACGACGTGACAGTTGGTGGTAATAATATAACCTCTACATCCTCGGTGAAGATCGGATTTCAGAATTTAGCAAGCAGCCCCTTCCGTTTAGCGCACCAACTATCTGCAAGTGTGTCCCACTTCAAACTTTCTATGAGATTTGTAACACTCTCACGATGGCTAAATGTACCAGTCACAAATCTTGCCACTCTTCTTTGGACCTTCTCAATCTCTTGAATCAGACCCAACCGGTAAGGGTCCCATACAAACAAGCAGTACTCTAAGACTGGACAAACTAAGGTATTGTAAGCTATTTCCTTTGTTGAAGGACTGCATCGCTTCAGGATTCTACCAATAAACTGCAATCTAGAGTTTGTCTTACCCATTACTTGTGTAATCTGACCGTTCCATTTGAGATTATTTCGAAGAGTCACATCCAGATACTTGACTGATGTTACCTCTTCCAAAGACTGGGCATTTATTTTGTACTCGTACATTAATGGGGATTTTTGCCTTGTTATACACAGTAGGTTACACTTACTAATATTGAGAGATAACTGCCAGTCATTACACCACACATTTATTTTCTGCAGATCTTCATTGATTTGTTCACAACTTTCGTGTGATACTACCTTCCTGTAGACTACAGCATCATCAGCAAACAGTCTAATACCATTGTCAATACTGTTAACCAGATTGCTTATGTAAATTGTAAAAAGCAGTGGACCTATTATGCTGCCCTGGGGCACACCTGAATTTACGCTTGTTTCTGTTGAAGGCACCCCGTTCAGGACAACATACTGTTCCCTGTCTGTTAGAAAACTTTCTATCCAACTGCATATGTCATCGGATAGACCGTAAGTGCACACTTTTTGGAGCAAGTGACAGTACAGAACTGAGCTGAGCAACAGGTCTGGGGGGTGAGCAAGGAGAATTTTGTGCACAAAAATTTACACCATTAGTCTGCAAATGAGGCAAAACCGGAAGACGTCACGATTGATAGTGGCCGGGGGCATTTTGTACAAATGGCAGTGTTGCACATGGCATGACAATAACTGTTGTTGCGGCCTGCTCAGAGTCAAAGCACATGTGTGAATGTAGATCAGTAGGTACACAGTTTTGAATATTATCCACTTCACACGTTGGCGAGTACAATCCAGTGACACAAAACCTGAGTCCATTGTTTGGGTTAATGGTGTAGCACTTGACCATTGTAGAACAACAAAGTTTGAGGTTAACATGGTTGGAGATCACAAATCACTATGGAGTAACAGAGAGCCGGCCATTGGTGAAGGATTGAAGGGGCCCGGCGGTCGTATTTGAGCTTCCAAATCTTCGAACAAAGCATTGGGTGAGGTGGCCATGGCAGCATGTGCATAACCTGTTGATTTACAACACCTGTTGCAGAAGTCGCGGAAGACATAGAAACTTCGGGGTCACCTGTATGGGAAACCAATAACAGTATATGGAATGAACTGTCCCCACTAATATCTGCACATTCATATATTTCGACAATTATCATACACGTGCACACAGTACAAGGTATAACAACAGACTGAATTAACATGGTGGCTCGGATGAGTGACCTGAGTCCCAAAGATTAATGTTGTCTATGGTTGATATGACCTATCAATGCCACAGGCCCATTTTAGTGGTACCAAACATGTCCAACATAATAGAAAACTGTATGCATCAACAAATATACACGTATTTTGAAAGCAACAAAATTTTAAATGAGCAACAATTCAGATTCAGTAATCATCTGTCAACTGTAAAAGTAGTTGAAGCTGTGGTGAATAATGGTTTTGAAGAGTATGGAAAAATGCTACCTAAGTACGGAACATTTATTGATGTAAGCAAAGCATTTGACTCAGCCTCATGTGACATAATCATCAAAAAGTTAGAATATTCTAACACAGAAGATAAATCATTCAGTTTATTCAGATCTTATTTAAGCAATAGGTTACACCTTGTGTGTGCAAATAATCAGAGATCAGCAATACTCCAGATAAAAAGAGGAATACCCAATGCTCTGTTCTTGGGCCTTAACTATTTATTGTCTAAGTTAATGATTTTTCTAACTATATGCCATGCAAGAATGTACTATATGCCGATTACATGACATTAATAATCACAGGTAAGAATTTACAAAGTGTACTAGATAACAACAGAGAAATGATGCAGATGACTAATCACTGCTGTCATGTCAATCATCTGGGCATGTAACCAAATAAAAACAGAAGAAATAATTTTTAACCTGAAGGTAACCAGAAATGAAAACAGAATGGTAAAACTACTTGGACTCTTCGTAGAGCAAACACTCTCTTGGGAAGAACACACAAATTATCTGTGCAGCAAGTTAGCTCATGTATTTTTTTATTATTATTTAAATTAAGGAACTGTATGAGCAAACAGTTGTTGCTATACTCATACTTTGTTTTCTTCCTTCTCATTTGCAGTATGGAATATTGTTCCGGGGCAGTTCCCCAGCAGCTATACAGGGTGTTACGAAAAGGTACGGCCAAACTTTCAGGAAACATTCCTCACACACAAAGAAAGAAAATATGTTATGTGGACATGTGTCCAGAAATGCTTACTTTCCATGTTAGAGCTCATTTTATTACTTCTCTTCAAATCACATTAATCATGGAATGGAAACACACAGCAACAGAACGCACAAGCGTGACTTCAAACACTTCGTTACAGGAAATGTTCAAAATGTCCTCCGTTAGCGAGGATACATGCATCCACCCTCCGTCACATGGAATCCCTGATGCGCTAATGCAGCCCTGGAGAATGGCGTATTGTATCACAGCTGTCCACAATACTAGCATGAAGAGTCTCTACATTTGGTACTGGGGTTGTGTAGACAAGAGCTTTCAAATGCCCCCATAAATGAAAGTCAAGAGGGTTGAGGTCAGGAGAGCATGGAGGCCATGGAATTGGTCCGCCTCTACCAATCCATCGGTCACCGAATCTGTTGTTGAGAAGCGTACGAACACTTCAACTGAAATGTGCAGGAGCTCCATCGTGCATGAACCACATGTTGTGTCGTACTTGTAAAGGCACATGTTCTAGCAGCACAGGTAGAGTATCCAATATGAAATCATGATAACGTGCTCCATTGAGCATAGGTGGAAGAACATGGGCCCAATCAAGACATCACCAACAATGCCTGCCCAAACGTTCACAGAAAATCTGTGTTGATGGCGTGATTGCACAATTGCGTGCGGATTCACGTCAACCCACACATGTTGTTTGTGAAAATTTTTCAATTTGATCACGTTGGAATGAAGCCTCATCTGTAAAGAGAACATTTGCACTGAAGTAAGGATTGATACATTGTTGGAGGAACTATTCACAGAAGTGTACCCGTGGAGGCCAATCAGCTGCAGATAGTGCCTGCACACGCTGTACATGGTATGGAAACAACTCGTTCTCCCGTAGCACTCTCCATACAGTGATGTGGTCAACGTTACCTCGCACAGCAGCAACTTCTCTGATGCTGACATTAGGGTTATCGTCAACTGCACGAAGAATTGCAGGTGTGCTCGTAGTTCTAGGTGTTCCCCAGCCGCGAGTCATAGGCTGGAATGTTCCGTGCTCCCTAAGATGCCGATCAATTGCTTCGAACATCTTCCTGTTGGGACACCTTCGTTCTGGAAATCTGTCTCAATACAAACATACCATGCCATGGCTATTGCCCCGTGCTAATCCATACATCAAATGGGCATCTGCCAACTCCGCATTTGTAAACACTTGCAAAACCACGTTCGTGATTAACACTAACCTGTTGATGCTATGTACTGATGTGCTTGATGCTACTACTGTAGAGCAATGAGTTGCATGTCAACACAAGCACTGAAGTCAACATTACCTTCCTTCAAGGAAGTACAGTACATACTGACGAAACTAAAATGAGCTCTAACATGGAAATTAAGCGTTTCTGGACACATGTCCACATAACATCTTTTCTTTATTTGTGTGTGATGAATGTTTCCTGAAAGTCTGGCCTAACTTTTTGTAACACCCTGTATGTATTTTGAGATGGCAGAAGATGACAGTCAGATGTTTAGTAGGATTACCACCCAGAAAGACCTGCAGAACCCATTTCCAGTGAGTCAGCATAATGACATTACCTAGCCTTTATAGATATAACTGCTTGATATGTGCCAAAGAAAATTTGGAAAAATTCAACATGAGTGTGCTGTGTATGTACACAACATCAGAAATAGTCAGTTATTGGATTTGCCTTCCTCAAGACTTGATATAATTTGTAGTAACTATAAATACTTAAGTATAAGATTTTTCAATAAGTTACCATGCTCAGATTGTACAGTACCTCTAATAAATGTAAAATTGTATTATAAACTTGGCTAAGATACAGTGAGTTCTATTGAACTGAAGAATTCCTAGACACTAATCATTTTAATATGTTTTCCCTGAGAGATAAAGAAAATCTTTCAGTTCTTAAATAAACTACTTATTTTCTATGTTATTTTTCTGTGTATGTAATTGATTATTGTATTTGACACCACAGTAAACTTTGACAAAACCAATTCTATGGAAAATACTGAAAGGTGAATAAAAATATTCCATACCCCACTTCTTGTACCTGTAAGACATTAAACACTGTAATTTAGTTTTAACTGAAAATTGACTTTGTCAAAGTTGTTGCCTCAACCTTGAAGTAAATAAGTTCATGCCCTTGAAACCAGACAACCATACTGCAATAGCCTTAAATTCACTACTCTAAAATGTATCAAGTAGTTTGTAAATGAAATAAGTTATTGTCTTTAACTAGGGACAACACCATTATCAGACCTGTCTGCCTACTAAGCTTTCATTTGTTGTCTCTTCTTCAGTTTATATCTTGACACTCTGTTCCATGTATAGGTTCTTGATTAGCTTCTTAACTCTCCAATCCACTCCCATTTTTCTTACAAGTGTAAAATCTTGTCTGATTGTACTCTACCAAATACACTAATGTGAATCTACAACTACATACATACTCTGCAAGCCACCATATGGTACATGGCAGATGGCTCAATGTACCACTACTAGTCATTTCCTCCCCATTCCACTTGCACATAGAGTGAGGGAAAAACAACTGTCTATGTGCCTCTGTATGCTTCAAATACTGGTTCTCTAAATTTTCTCAGTAGCTATCCCTGAAAAGAAAACTGCTTTCCCTCCAGGATTCCTATTTGAGTTCCTGAAGTGTCTGTCTAATATTTGTTTGTTGATTGAGTCTACTGGTAATATATATAGCAATCTATATCTGAACTGCTTTGATGTCTTCCTTTAAAATTACCTGGTGGGAACCCAAAACACCTGAGCAGTTCTCAAGAGTGGGCCGCACTAGCAGTCTCCTTTACAGGTGTACCAAACTTTCCTAAAGCTCTTTCAATAAACTGAAGTTGACCATTCACCTTCCCCATTGTAATCCTTACATGCTCATTCAATTTCATACTGCTTCGCAATGTTATTCCTAGATACTGAATTAACCTGACTGTGTCCAGGTTTAGAGCTAGCCCTCATTCGTAATACCAACTAGAAATTTCCTCTAAGTGATGTTATATTCCTTTACAGTCACTCAATGACAACACATTCCTGTACACCACAGCATCATTGGCAAACAACTGCAGACTGCTGCTCACCCTGTCTGTTAGATAATTTATGTACAGAGAGAGAGAGAGAGAGAGAGAGAGAGAGGGAGAGAGAGAGAGAGAGAGAGAGGGAGAGAGAGAGTAATAGAAGTCCTATCACATTTCCCTGGGGCACTCCTGACAGTATGACAGTACCCTTGTCTCTGATGGACACTCACCAACAAGGACAATGTGCAGGGTCCTATTACCTAAGAAGAGCTCCAACCAACTGGGAACCTATTCCAGATGCTCGCACATTAGTTAACAGCCTGCAGTGGGGCGCCATGTCAAAAGCTTTTCAGAAATCTAGGAATATGGAATATGTCTGTTGCCCTTTATCCATAGTTCACAGGATACCATGTGAGAAACTGGCAAGCTGAGTTTCACACGAGTGATGTTTTTAAAACCAGGCTGATTTGTGGTCAGAAGCTATTCCGTCTCAAGGAAATTTATAATATTTGAACAGAATATGTTCAATAATTCTGCAGCAAACTGATGTTAAGGATTGGTCTGTAATTTTGCAGGTCAGTTATCTAACCCTTCTTAAAAAGAAGAGTCACCTCCACTTTTTTCAAATTATTTTAGACTTTGCACTAGGCGAAAGAGTCATGATAAATGCAAACTGAGTGAGGGGGCCAATGCCAATGTCCAATTTGGACCTGGCAACTTATTTGTTTTCAATTCTTTTAGTTGTTTCTCTGTGCCAGAGATGCCTATTACTATGTCTTCCATACACAAGTCTGTGTGATGCTCAGACAATGATAGGCTTGTATACTATGCTGGTATGGTATCCACCTGTGCGGACAGCTTCCTAATCATGAATTTTAAAACTTCAGCTTTTTTGTTGGTACCATCTATTGCCACACAGCAGAGTGGTCAACGAGTGGCCGGAGAGAAGCCTTCGACCTGCTTAGTGATTTTAAATAGGACCAGAATTTTCTTGGGATCTAGGCTAGATCCTTTGATAAGGTATGGTGCTGGTAATTGTTTTTTGCTTTGCAAATCAATCTTTTTACAGACACACAAATCTCTACTAATGCTTCCCTGTCATCATTTACGTGTTCTCTTTTAAACCAAGAGCGCAACAGTCTTTGTTTTCTTAGCATCTTCCAACTTTGTTGTTAAACCACAGGGGGTCTTTTCCATCTTTAATCCACTTACTCGGTATGTACTTTTCCACAGCATGGTTTACAATCTGTTTAAACTTTGCCCATAATTCCTCTACTTCTATCATACTGGAACTTAATGGTGTCTATTCACTGTCTAAGTGGGATACTACAAAGTGCTCATCTACTCTCTCTAGCAAAAATACTCTCCTAGCCTTCTTGATCTGTTTATTAACTTTTGGAACTGTTGTCTCTATGATGACATCATGATCGCTAATCCCTGTCTCTTTACTGACATCATCAATAAAGTCAGGTCTGTTTGTAGTTACAAGTCTAAAATATTTCCATTGCATATGGGCTGTTGAACTAGGTGCTCATGACAGTTTTCGGTAAATGTGTTCAAAATTAGTTGACAAGACAACTTGTCTCTAACCACTGCAATGAACTCATACAGGTTCCAACCTATACTCGGTAGGTTAATGTCACTTCCAACTAATATTGCATGGTCTGGGTATTTCCACACTACTGAGCATAAACTTGCTCTGAATGACTCTGAAACTACCACAGTGGAAACAGACGGCCAATAAAACATCCGGCAATCAACTTCATTTCATGTAAACCTGTTATAAGCATCTGGATAACTTCACAGTTATTAGCGACAATATTTTTGTCGACTGCGATGAACACTCGCACTTCTATGGCATCTAATCTGTTTTTCCAACATACTTTTAATGACTTGCTAAATACTTCAGTGCTTTCTACTTTGAGTTTCAGGTAGGTGTCTATTCTGTGAATAATTTGAATGTGGTAATTTTCCTGGAGGCCAGTAAATACTTTGACTAAATTTTGACAGTCATTGTGTCTTTATTCTGAACATGGACTGATTTCTCTCTCTGCATGTCAAATGGCAGGTGTGCATCAGAGAACCTCAAACTACCGCCTAGCCTGGAAGACCCCAATGTGCCCTCCACAAGTACTCTGCTACCTGTGTAGCTGCTGCCTTTGTGTAGTGCCACCCTGGCCTATTAAGGGAAGTCCTTTAACCCTCCACCTGATGATCTAGGTCCAGAAACCTGCAGCCATGACTGTCATAGAGTTGATGAAGCTTTTGGTAGAGACCCTCTACTAGACTCCAAACAAAAGGATGCTGGTCAGCTCTGGGAACAATGCTGCAAATTGCAACCTCTGTTTACATTCCATGTGCGAGACAGGCAGCCTTCACACTTCTGCCAGCCACCTGTATGAACTGACGATAGTCACAGAACCAAAGTGACAGTGGGAAAATGAAAGAATATATAAAATTTGCTGATGACACCATGTTTTTTTCTGAAGGTAAACTGACCACGAACAAAATTGTAGAAGATCTGAGTGCAGCATGCCCTGGGTAAGGGGTGAGAATTAATAATTAGAAAGGCAATATATGGTCATTGGTGCAAAAGAGAATAAGGCAACCATAAGACTAAAAGAGGGCAAAACTGAACATGCACCTAAGAAATAAAAACAAGAATTGCAATGGCTAAGCAAGCACTCATCAGGAAAATGCAGCTACTATATGGAGAACTGAACAGATGACTGAGAAAGACTGATTAAATGCTTTGTGTGGAGTGTTGTACGGAGGCACAGAAATGTGGACAATAAGAAAGGTAGACGAGATGGGGATATGGAGGAGGATGGTCAAAGGAGGATGGTCAAGATAAATCAGATGGATATAGCAAAAAATAATTGGTTGTGGAAAAAACAAACAAATATTACAGGAGATTTTAAGAGAAAAAATAATTGCTTACAGTACTGTCTAAGATGAGGAGTGGTGAAATGACAAAGCAGAAATGGGATGAAAGATATCAGTTGATAAATAAGGTGAAATTCAATACATTTATGTAATGAATCCTAAAATAATAAAAAACATAAAAGTTTATTAATTTATTCTAATCTACAGTTGAATATCTCATAATTATTGACACACATGCACTCAGTGTAATTTGTGTATTGTTTATATATCTATGGAGGGATACATGCAATTCACTTTCATTTGGGAAAGTTTGAATTAATAATGTTTTCAACACTTCACAACTATATTCTCATAGTGTGCTTATATTACATATTAACGATTATGTTTGCATGTGAGGTGGGAGTAAGTGAATGAGTGTCATTTTATAAGTTTCCTCCTCACTCTGTGACAACGATGTTTCACATTTTATCCTCATTTGTTTCTTTTAATATTTGGAAGGGTGCTGATAACCTCGACGTTGAGTGCCTGTAAGCTCCAAACACACACACACACACACACACACACACACACACACACACACACACACTAGCAATTAGGGTTTTATCCCCTTTTGATATTCTTCACTAATTTGCTTATATACTTTATATGTACATCGAGCATAGATTTAAGTGTCAGGAAGTCGTTTCTGAAAGTATTTGTATGGTGAATAGCCATGTATGGAAGTGAAACGTGAACAATAAATAGTTTAGACAATAAGAGAATAGAAGCTTTCAAAATGTGGTGCTACAGAAGAATGCTGAAGATTAGATGGGTAGATCACATAACTAATGAGGAGGTATTGAATAGAATTGGGGAGAAGAGGAGTTTGTGGCACAACTTGACAAGAAGAAGGGACCAGTTGATAGGACATGTTCTGAGGCATCAAGGGATCACAAATTTAGCATTGGAGGGCAGCGTGGAGGGTAAAAATCGTAGAGGGAGATCAAGAGATGAATACACTAAGCAGATTCAGAAGGATGTAGGTTGCAGTAAGTACTGGGAGATGAAGAAGCTTGCACAGGATAGAGTAGCAGGGAGAGCTGCATCAAACCACTCTTAGGACTGAAGACCACAACAACAACAACTTTATATGTTCCACATCTCGTAATATACTGATAGTAATTTCTTTAAACTGGTATTCTACTCTGTCTTCACTTTCTAAACAATCAGATATTACCAACAATGTGTCTGGGATGAGATGCTGATCTCCAGGAATAACAACATTTAACAATCCTTCTCATAAAGTGTTAGCGTGTACTGTGGCTACTGACTAGAACAGTTTGCCTCTTAGTAGGAATTAAAAAGACATGGAAGTTGATTACATCCTTTATCCTTCTGTCAATACCAAACTACAGAAATTTCATCATGAAGTCAAGCAGTAATGTAATATCTCTGTTCCCATTTTACAAAGTTTGGATGGCAAAAGTTATAGTTCAGATTTGCAGCTCTTGTCCACTCCACTCACTTGACACAATTGCACCCTCAGTTCTTGTTCCCATGATGTAACACAAATCTATGCTTCATTATATTAACACTTTAGGAATGATGTGAAAGTATTATGTGCTACATTCATGCCAATTCATGTGCAATATTTGGTCTATTATTGTATCTAGCTAACAGAATAAAAGACAATAACAAACAAATAAATGATATAACACAAATCTACAGTACATTAATCTTGAACTATAGAAGTGATTATAATACATCTGTACTTCATTTATGCAGCTAGCGGACCTATTGACATAATAAAAAATGCAACTGAAACACTAAGGTGCATTTGTATAGTTCACCATTACTAGGTATCTGACATCCTCTACAGAACAAACCCTCCTCTAAAGTTGTCCATATATTATTAAATCCACTGAGGCTAATTAATAATTATTTTTGAGAGAGAGTAATGCGTTCAAGAATATAACTTTATTTTTGCATGCCATGGAACACAGGAACAATACCAAAGCTAAGATATATAATAAGAGATGGCATAGCGCTAGAACAAAACCAAAGAATAAACAAATCATAAATAACATTCTTCACAGAATAAACGCCAAAGTCCCCTGTGTGATTTTGTTGTGTCACCAGGCGGTTCCTAAACGGCCCCTTCCCTCCCCCCCCCCCCCCCCCCCCTCCGCCCCCTTGTAGAGCAGAGCTCTGGGCACATAAGGATACTTTATATTTTATAATTCTGCCTGCCCTAGAGTGCTTCTCTGAGAATGGTGGGTCTTCCGTTGTGGTTTCCTGCTTCTGGCTTGGTGTGTTGCTCTCTGCAGGCAACACCTCTTTGTCATATTGTGTAGGTGGCAGTTCTCCACTGGTGTCTTGATTTTCTTTGTCAGCTGGTGGCCACATGTGCACCAGTTTAACTCTCTCAATGGAAACTGTTTGTCACTTCCCGTCATGATTTATCTGCAGTGTATGTTCACCTCTCGATAGTACTTTATATTGCCCAGTATATGGCAGCTGAAGAGGTGTTCACACAGCGTCTGTCTTCAGCCACACATAAGGGCAATCTCTAAGCTGCTTGTGAATGAATGGCATGTTGGTGCCATGTCAAGAACCAGGTGTCGGCCATAGCTGTGTCATGTGGTTGTGGACTTGTTGCAAGACGTAAGGCATGTTGCCCGCTATCGCTTTGATCGGTTCAATGAAAACTTCTGCCAGCAGCCTGAGGTTCTCTCCATAAAACAGTTCAGCCATGGATGCACATAGGTCTGATTTGCAGGCAGTTTGGAGACCTACCAGCACCACTGGCAACACTGAAGTCCAGCTGTCCTTATGACACATCAATGCTGTCTTTAATGTCCTGTGCCACTGCTCAACCATGTCACTGCTCGTTGGGTGATAAGCGGTGGTGTGATGATGGCAGAATCCACAGAGCTTGGCTAATTGTTGGAACAAAGTGGATTCAAATTGTCATCCTTGATCGGTTGTCATGTATAGTGGACATCCAAAACGGGAGATCCAAGAAGCCAAAAATACTTGAGCTACCATCTCTGCTGAAATGTCCGATAGTCGAGAAGCTTCTGCCCATCTTGTATACCAGTCCACCAATGTCAACAAATGCTTGTAGCCTTCTGAAGGTGGTAGAGGGCCCACAATGTCCAAATGAACGTGGGAGAACCTCTTTATTACCGGGGGTAAATCTCCAACTACTTTAGGTACATGCCTTCCAATCTTGTTCCTTTGGCACAATATGCATGTTGTTACCCAACCACGGCAATCCTTTCTTATACTCAGCCAGACAAAACGTTCCGTGAGTAGTCTGAGAGTTGCTCTGCTACTCAGATGACTGAGTCTTTTTTTTTATGCTGTCGAAAACCCCTTTCTGTAGTTGCCTTGGGATGAAAGGACTGGGTTTGTTCATAGCAATGTTGCACCATATCTTCACATTCGTGTCCACCAGCTGGATTAATTTTGACTGAAGACTGGTTGTTATATCCTGTAAGTACTGTTGGAGTTGTGCATCATTACCTTGTGCTGTGGCTAAATTATCGTAGTCTGTGGTTTGTGAAATAACCAAGACCCATGACAGGAAATCGGTGACTATGTTTTTGGCTCCCTTGATATGCTTGATATCTGTAGTAAATTGACTGATGTATTCTAAGTGACAAAATTGACATGGAGAACAGTTATCCTGCAACTTACTGAATGCAAAGGTTATTGGTTTACGGTCGGTGTATACAGTACATACGGGCAAAAGTACAGGATAGCTTCATATATTGCTAATAGTTCTCTGTCATATGCACTCCATTTCCTTTGGGGGTCTATAAGTTTTTGTGAGAAAAAACTCAAAGGCTGCCATTTGTCATTTACTTTCAGGTGCAGTGCAGCTCCCAACACGTCTTGGCTGGCATAGACTACTATTGACAGAGGTGATTTGGTACCGGATGAGTAATGAGTAATGCTTTTTGTAAGATGGCCTTTGTGTGTTGAAATTCTCTCTACATGTTCATGTTCCATTTCAACAATCATTTGCCATCTGCATTTTTACCTGTGAGAGCGTCCGTCAAGGGCGCTCGTACTAGTGCAGCTCGCAGCAAATGCTGTCTATAGAAATTTACCGTGCCTAAAAATTTTCTGAGTTGATGGTAAGTCTTTGGGCAGTTCATGTTATTGATTACTGCTACCTTGTCCTCTTGTGGGCGTATGCTCTCTGCCAAAACTTCAAATCCTAGAAACATCACTTGCCACTTTTGCAGTTCGCATTTTGCTATTTTGACTATTATTCCGTACTTTTTTATGCGGGCAAACACTGCGGACAGTTGCTTCTCATGTGCTTCTGCCATCATTTATGAGATTAATATGTCATCAAGATATGTGAAGCATCCTTTCAACCTGTGCAACACTTCCTCAATAAATCGTTGCCATGTTTGAGCTACGTTCTTTAACCCGAAAGGCATTCAGACATATTCGAATAAACCGAAAGGTGTTGTAACTGCTGTTTTCGGCATGTCTTCTTCTGCGACCAGTATCTGATGATAAGCTTTTTTACAATCAATAATGCTAAAGATCATTGCCCCAACTAATTGCTTTGTCAAATAGCGAATATTAGGCACTGGGTAACGATCTGGTATAGTACGTGCATTTAATTTCCTGTAATCGCCACATGGTCTCCATGACCCATCTTTTTTCTTTACCAAATGTATGGGTGATGCCCACAGGCTGTCCGATCTACGTATGACACCTGATGACAGTAATGCCTCGAAACCTGCTTTTGCTGCCACGAACTGATCGGGTGCTAACCTGCGCAGTCGTTGATGTATTGGCTGACCAGGCGTGGTATAAATGCGGTGCACAGTTTTGTGAGTTACTGAGGATTTTTCTGTGACCATGTTATCATTTACGGCTTGTGACACCGTGTCACAGTTATGCTTGCCAGCATGGTAAGTGTCACGTTCCGTGATGCCATCTACTGTCTCTTGATTTCGTTTAATCTGTGCATGAGCAAGATCTACGGTAATGTACATGTCACAGAGAAAGTCTGCACCCAATATTGCCTCTGACACCTCTACCGGGATGAAGGTCCACTGACAGCTTTGTGAGAAACCTAAAGAGACTTCAATTTCATGTGTGCCATGAGCAATAATAGTGACTTATTTTCTGCAGTTAATTGCACCAATGGAGTGCTATTCATTCCTTGATAGTCAGTAAAGGGGAGCACACTCACATCGGATCCTGAGTCTATTAGATAGTAACAGTTTGACTTGACATCTCTGACATAAAGCCGTTTGGAGGTGGTAAAAAAATTATTGATGTTACTCACCCATCTGTAGTTTGCGTCGATCTTACATCGCTGTTGTAGGTGCTTTTCTGTGCTATCATGGCCTGCTGCAACTACTGCTGGCTATCGCTCACATTTGGGTGTGCACATGGCTGCGAACACTTTGTTGCTCTATCCGCAAAATGATGATGGTACCAACATACACTCCTGGAAATGGAAAAAAGAACACATTGACACCGGTGTGTCAGACCCACCATACTTGCTCCGGACACTGCGAGAGGGCTGTACAAGCAATGATCACACGCACGGCACAGCGGACACACCAGGAACCGCGGTGTTGGCCGTTGAATGGCGCTAGCTGCGCAGCATTTGTGCACCGCCGCCGTCAGTGTCAGCCAGTTTGCCGTGGCATACGGAGCTCCATCGCAGTCTTTAACACTGGTAGCATGCCGCGACAGCGTGGACGTGAACCGTATGTGCAGTTGACGAACTTTGAGCGAGGGTGTATAGTAGGCATGCGGGAGGCCGGGTGGACGTACCGCCGAATTGCTCAACACGTGGGGCGTGAGGTCTCCACAGTACATCGATGTTGTCGCCAGTGGTCGGCGGAAGGTGCACGTGCCTGTCGACCTGGCACCAGACCGCAGCGATGCACGGATGCACGCCAAGACCGTAGGATCCTACGCAGTGCCGTAGGGGACCGCACCGCCACTTCCCAGCAAATTAGGGACACTGTTGCTCCTGGGGTATCGGCGAGGACCATTCGCAACCGTCTCCATGAAGCTGGGCTACGGTCCCGCACACCGTTAGGCCGTCTTCCGCTCACACCCCAACATCGTGCAGCCCGCCTCCAGTGGTGTCGCGACAGGCGTGAATGGAGGGACGAATGGAGACGTGTCGTCTTCAGCGATGAGAGTTGCTTCTGCCTTGGTGCCATTGATGGTCGTATGCGTGTTTGGCGCCGTGCAGGTGAGCGCCACAATCAGGACTGCATACGACCGAGGCACACAGGGCCAACACCCGGCATCATGGTGTGTGGAGTGATCTCCTACACTGGCCGTACACCACTGGTGATCGTCGAGGGGACACTGAATAGTGCACGGTACATCCAAACCGTCATCGAACCCATCGTTCAACCATTCCTAGACCAGCAAGGGAACTTGCTGTTCCAACAGGACAATGCACGTCCGCATGTATCCCGTGCCACCCAACGTGCTCTAGAAGGTGTAAGTCAACTACCCTGGCCAGCAAGATCTTTGGATCTGTCCCCCATTGAGCATGTTTGGGACTGGATGAAGTGTTGTCTCATGCGGTCTGCACGTCCAGCACGAACGCTGGTCCAACTGAGGTGCCAGGTGGAAATGGCATGGCAAGCCGTTCCACAGGACTACATCCAGCATCTCTACGATCGTCTCCATGGGAGAATAGCAGCCTGCATTGCTGCGAAAGGTGGATATACACTGTACTAGTGCCGACATTGTGCATGCTCTGTTGCCTGTGTCTATGTGCCTGTGGTTCTGTCAGTGTGATCATGTGATGTATCTGACCCCAGGAATGTGTCAATAAAGTTTCCCCTTCCTGGGACAATGAATTCACGGTGTTCTTATTTCAATTTCCAGGAGTGTACATGTACTTGTTGAATTTCACCGTTGGCCTTGCTGTTTTCATTCTGTAACGATTGTGAAACCTGTTGCTGCAGTAATGTCATCTGTCATGTTAGTTCTTGCATTATGTTTGTTGACATCTGTATGCTGAGTCTTCTGTATTGCTGCAATCACTTCTGACATTTCTTCCCTATTAAAGATTGCCATGCAAGCCATCTGTGGATTGTCTGTGGTCTCATGGACTTTGTCTGCTATCTCCAAGAGGTTCTGCATGTTGTCTTTTTCACAAGTAACTAGTGCGGCTTTTACCATGACTGATAATTGATCTAGCCAGATGTGTTTGAGTGTCGCATCTGACAATTCTTCTGCGTTGACAATACCGCACAAGTGCTTCCAAAATTCTGACGATGTCCTGTCACCTATAGCTTCTTCTTTAAGCATCTGCCATATGCGTTGATTTAACGGTTTATGCATTCTGGTGAGTAATGCATTTTTCAATGCCATATATGATCATACTGCTGGTGGTCAGAGTATTACATCTTCTGCTGCGGTTGCTGCTCTAGCATCCAGCACATTCACTGTTATCGCAAACTTTGTCTGCTCATCAAGGATCTTGCTTTTGGCAAATGTGAGTTAAATCATTGCAAACCATAGCTGCAGTTTGTCCAGCAGGAACTGCAGTGTTCGAATTCTTACGTGCTGTAAGTTTTCCATGGGGCTGTTGGTTTGTACGGCTGCATGCTTGTTTGACGTTTGAGTAATGGGTGTCTCCAGTGCTAACTTCAGTACTTCAAGTTGTTCATGTATCTGTTCTTGAAGGTTCACCAGCTGCATCTCTTCATTCCTCCGTGAACTTTCTGAAGTCGGTGAATTCTCTTGTTTGTACATCATAATTTTCTTTATGTTCAGTGTTTGGGTCCACCACTAAAGCCACTGAGGCTAATTAATAATTATTTTGAGAGAGAGTAATGTGTTCAAGAATATAACTTTATTTTTGCATGTTGCTGAACACAGGATTAATACTGAAGCCAAGATATATAAAATGAGATGGCATAGCACAAGAAAAAAACCAAAGAACAAATACATCGTAAATAACATTCTTCACAGAATAAATGCCACAGTCCACTGTGCGATTTCGTTGTGTCACCAGATGGTTTCTACATTATGATCTCTGTCTTTAAGCATCCATGTGGTCTCTGTCTCTTTTCTAATAACTCATCTTCCGTTAGGCTGTCCAGTAAAGAACTCCCTTAGTTGAATGAAATTTTCACTCTACAGCGGAGTGTGCACTGATATGAAACTTCCTGGCAGATTAAAACTGTGTGCCGGACCGAGACTCGAACTCGGGACCTTTGCCTTTCGCGGGCAAGTGCTCTACCAACTGAGCTACCCAAGCACGACTCACGCCCTCCCTCACAGTGAGGTACAGGCAGAAGTAGAGCTGTGAGGGTGGGGCATGAGTCGTGCTTGGGTAGCTCAGTTGGTAGAGCACTTGCCCGCGAAAGGCCAAGGTCCCGAGTTCGAGTCTTGGTCCGGCACACAGTTTTAATCTGCCAGGAAGTTTCAACTCCCTTAGTTATCTACAGCTGCTAACCTCACTACTGTCCCACCCACCCTCATCTCATTTTTGTTACTTTCGCCATCAGTGCCCACAGTCAAGGATTAACGTCTTTGGCTAGTAACCAAAACGTCCTTGTCCTGGACTCAAACCCCACCACTGCTTAAAGTTTGAAGATGCCACCCTCTTTCTGCCATGGCCTTTTCGAAGAGGATGGAGAAGCGGACAGAGGTTCAGGGCAGTATCTTGCCATGGGATGAGAAACTGCCCCTAACAGCCGTAAAAATCAGCAATGATCAATGACATGGGGATGCAGAAGGTGATGGAGACCACTGCATTAAAGACACAATGTGTAGCTGCAGGACACATGCCTTGTAATTGAAAAAGTGTCATAAATGATCCCTCCATTGGCTAAAGATTCTGGACTAGCCTCCCCCCCCCCACCCCCACCCCACCAATTCGGATCACCATGAGGGCAGGAGAGGACAAAAAGACTGAATAAAAAATGACAAGATAATGTTCTACGAGTTGGGTCATGGAACGTCAGAAGTTTGAACATGCTAGGGAAGCCAGAAAATCTGAAAGGGAAATTCTAAGGCTCAATCTAGGTATAGTGGGTGTCAGCGAAGTGAAGTGGAAAAATGATAAATATTTCTAGTCAGATGAGTATATGGTAGTATCAACAGCAGCAGCAGAAAGTAGGGCAGAGAGTGAGATACTATGAACAGTTCATTGATAGTATTGCCCTCATCAGAATCAACAGCAAACCAACACTGACATCAATAGTTCAGGTATAAATGCCAATGTTGCAAACTGAAGGTGAAGAGATAGGAAAAGTATATGAGGATATTAAACAGGTAATTCAGTACATAAAGGGAGATGAAAACCTAATAATTATGGGGCATTTGAATGCAGTTGTACAGGAAGGTGTACAAGAAAGGGTTATGGGAGAGGAGAAAGACTAACTGAGCTATGCAACAAATTTCATCTAACAATAGCAAACACTCTGTTCAAAAATCACAAGAGAAAAAAGGTATGCATGGAAAAAGCTGGGAGATATGGGAGGATTTCCGTTACATTGCATCATGGACAGGCAGAGATTCTGAAATCAGATACTGGATTGTAAGGCATACCCAGAAGCAGAGATAAACCCAGATCACAATTTAGTAATGACAAGAAGTAGGCTAAAGTTTAAGAGAATTATAGGATTTGTTGAATGGAATGAACAATCTAATGAGTACAAAATATCGATTAAGAGCAATTCAGAGGAAGACAAAAGTGATAAGAAGTAGCAGAAATAACAATGGTGAGAAACTCAACATCAGCACTGGTGATCAAAATGAAGATGAAATTAAGGAATTCTGCTACCTAGACAGCAAAATAACCCATGCAGATGGAGCAAGGAGAACATAAGAAGCAGACTAGTGCTGGCAAAAAGGTATTCCTGCCCAAGAGAAGTCCACCAGTACCAAACATAAGCCTTAATTTGAAGAAGAAATTTCTGATAATGTTCATTTGGAGTACAACAGTGTATGGTAGTGAAACACGGACTGTGGAAAAACTGGAACAGAAGAGAAATGAAGCATTTGAGGTGTGGTGCTACAGAAGAATGTTGAAAAGAAGGTGGACTGGTAAGTTAAGAAATGAGGAGATTCTCTGCAGAATTGGAGAGGAAAGGAATACATGGAAATACTAACTAGAAGAAGGGACACTATGATAGGACATCTAATAAGATGTCAGGGAATAACTTCCATGGTACTAGAGGGAACTATAGAGGGTAAGGTTGCTGATGTGTAAAAATATAAAGCATACTGATTTCTCAAAATGTTACACATGCAGAAACCTGAATCATGTGAGAATTGGGCCAGTCGTTTAGAACTTACTGTTTTCATTGCTCATTTCAGGTTCAAACTCTGTTATTCCAATAGCCAGCTACTAAAGTGGTGTGCATGTAAGGAGGCAAGTAGTGGGGCAAAGGAAGTAGCAAGAGGCAGTGTATGCTTACCATGTGATGCACTAGCCAGTTATTCTGCCATACTTTACTGTAGCATGCACTTCAGGCTGCATACAGAATCTTTAGTGTTGATTTTTGTATTTATGTAGACATGCTGAGGCTATTTAGTGACTGTAGTGTTTATTAAGAGTGACATAAAGACAGTACACCAAATATTATATTAAAAAGTGATGGATATAGTCTTCCAAGCATATAATTTTTTTGAGATAGAGTCAGAAGCAGATACTTAGTGTCCCCATGCAGAGCACATCCCAGCATTGCCAGTCATCAGGATGGCTTCCATCCCTCAAAAGGAAACACTAAAATGACCAGAAACACACAAGGCTTTGAGATGGGAGGGGGGGGGGGGGGGGATGGTGATTGCTGGACTTTGAACTTCGGTATTGGTATTACTACTCTTTTTCTTACTGAGTACATGGTTGATTTATTTGTAAATAGCCCACTGGATGGATTTGAGTTGTTTAGTTGATGGAAGAATCAAGGGGCAAAATACATAGTAGTTGTTTTGCATGGAGCCAGCCTGTAAGGCTGAGCGGTTCTAGGTGCTTCAGTCCGGAACCACGCAACCGCTACGGTTGCAGGTTCGAATACTGCCTAGGGCATAGATGTGTGTGATGTCCTTAGGTTAGTTTGGTTTCAGTAGTTCTAAGTTATAGAGGACTGATGACCTCAGATGTTAAGTCCCATAGAGCTCAGAGCCATTTGAACCATTTTTTTGCATGCAAATAAGAATGTGTTTGGGAAGAACATCCCTCTAGCAGGAACACATGGAAGTAGCATTTGATTCAGGATGAATAAGTGAGTGTAAGCAAACAAATGGGCCAATGGCCTTGCCGCAGTGGTAACACCGGTTCCCATCAGATCACCCAAGTTAAGCGCTGTCGGGCTGGGCTAGCACTTGGGTGGGTGACCATCCGGTCAGCCAAAAGCTGTTGGCAAGTGGGGTGCACTCAGCCCTTGGGAGGTAAGCTGAGGGGCTACTTGACTGAGAAGTAGTGGCTCTGGTCTCGTAAACTCACAAAATGGCAGGGAGAGTGGTTTGCTGACCGCATGCCCCTCCATATCTGCATCCAGTGATGCCTGTGAGCTGAGGGTGACATGGCAGCCAGTCGGTACCATTAGGCCTTTGTGGCCTGTTCGAACAGAGTTTTAGTTTAGTGTAGCAAACAACTGGATGTTAACAGGGGATGAAAGTTGACAACTAGTCAAAGAATGCAATTTAAAGGGAGTGCTGGAAAACATAATAAGAAACAGGATCCTAAAGAAATATCTTTCAAAATTAAAATCCCAGGTAATCTTTTTCTTCACATTCAGAAGTAATAGACTGGTGCTCTTGAACTGCTAAATAAGATCTATGTTTTGCATAATAATATTTTATGGATACGTTAAAGAAGTGGTAAAATAGGTAAATAGGGAGAAATGCAGTTCTTTTAAATGTGAATTAAAATGTCAACTAACTTATTTTACAGTACTTCTGGGTCTACAACTAAATAATGCAAAGTAAACAGGTTTATTGAGCTATGTATTGAAATTATTTACTTGAATATGTACCTTTTTATGTCTGTGGATGTATTATGGATGTCTGAGATGTCTTTGAACACCTATTTTTGTGTGTTCAAATGTGGAATGCTAAAATATGCTGCACTTTGTGTCGAGCTGGCAGTCTGGCTACATTTTTTTTTTTTTGTTCATTCTTGACCATTTCTCTGTGGTCTAAGCATTTGTTTCATGTTTTTCCCTCGTGGTTCTTGAACATATTGCATATTACCCATCTTTCATCATAGCTTACATTATTTGGCTGGTAATTTTAAACTTCATTCATCACTTTATGGTGTCAAACACTTTTTCTGGGTTCCACAAATATTATGAATGTGACTTGATTTTCCCCCGCAAGTGTTGATTCTGTTATTAAATACATCAGAGAAGCCTATCTGGTGCTTCCACATTTCCTAAAGCCAAACTGGCCACCATGTAACAGATTCTCATTTTTCTGTATATTATTCTTGTCAACAACTTGGATGTATGAGCTGTTCAGCTGACTGTATGAGATTTCTCGTATTTATCAGCCTTTGATGTTTTCTGGGTTGTGTAGATGATATTCTTCCAGAAGGTTGATGGTATGTTTCCAGGATATTCAAAAGTCTGATGGTGTATCTCCACTCTACCAAAAGACTGGTGGTATATCTCCAGTCTCGTAGATATTACACATCAACTTCAACAATCATTTGGTTCTCTATTCACCAAATGATTTTAGAAATTCTGATAGAACATCGCCTTTGCGTTCTGCCATATTTGATCATAAATCTTCCAAAGCTATTTCAAATTCTTGCTTTAACATTGAATCCAGTTTATCTTCTAAACAGCCACACATTTCTTTTTCAACCATGTCAGCAAACAGTTCCTCCCCATCATAGAGCCCCTCAATGCAGTGTTTCCACCTATTCACGCTGTCTTCTGTCTTTTGTATTTTTAATGTTGGTGCCTTTGCTTTTAATTTTGCTGGAAGTTGTTTTGACTTACATATACAATAATTCTATCCTTCTGAAAATTATTTCCTTTCCAGTTTCTTCACATTTTTGGTGTTGTCATTTTATTTTAGCTTCTCTGCACTTCTTATTTATTTTGTTCCTAAATGAATTGTATGGTTGTATGCCTTTCTTTTTCTGTACATTTTTATTTCTCCTTCTTTTGTCAACCAACTGATGAATCTTCTTTCACCTAAGGTTTCTACTTAGTTACCTGTACCTGCTTTGTCTGTTAAAATTTGGTGACTGCTCTTTCCGGGGATGTCGAATCCTTTTCAACTGAACTGCTTATCATGGCTTTTACATTATCTAGTCATGGACAGCTTTAAGTAATCGTGACTCTTCAATACTTTTGAATTCCACTTCTTGAAACACTGATTCTTTCTGACGATTCTCTTGAACTTTACCCTATGCTTCAAAATTCCTAAATTTTTATCTGAATCTATATCTGTTCCTAAGTATGTTTTACAGTTCACTTTGGACTATCTGACTCACTGGGTGTGATCCACCTGGTATCTCCCAGTGTCTGCATATATTTTCCCTATATTTTAGCTTAGAGGGTTTCAGGAAACTACAGAAAGGGGTGTCAGTCTAAAATGGTGCATGACAGACATGAGAAGGAAGACCTAGCAACAGCCGGTATTGCAGTTATAAATTGTGTGATGGAAAAGAAAAGAGCTCCAAGTGCTAATGGAAAGCACTGAAGCTCAAATTGTTACAAGTATGGGAAGCTGGCTAAAGCTGGAAATAAGCTCAGCTGAAATTTTTACAAAGGACCTACCATTGTCAGAAAGTATAGATTAAATACAGTTGGTGGTGAATTGTTTACTGCTGTTCAGAAGTAGTTAACCTTGTGAAATTGAAGTAGTTTGTTCCTGGGATTTAGTATGGGCAGAGGTTATACTTGACAACTGGAATAAATTAAGAATTGGTTCCATTTACCAAACTCCTGGCTCAGATGATACAGTTGCTGAACGGTTCAAAGGAAACATGAGTCTTATTTCAAACAGGTACCCCACTTACAGAGTTATAGTTGGTAGTGACTTCTATCTACCCTAGATATGCTGATAGAAATACAGGTTTAAAGCTGGTAGTAGGCATAAAAGGCCATCTGAAATTGTAGTGAAGGCTTTTTTAGAAAATTATGTTGAACAATTAGCTCATGGACACATTCAAAGTGTAAATGGTTGTGAAAACATACTTAATCCCTCAGCAACAAATAATCCTGAGCAAATAGAGGGCATCATGACAGATACAGGGATTAGTGTCCACAAGGTTGTTGTAGCTGGACTGAATACTGTAACATCAAAAGAATTTATAGAAGTAGTACTGACTGCAGTTGTGAGATCACACACCAAATAAATTAATAAGAGATAGTACTGATACCCCATGTTACACAAAACTGGTCAGAACGCTGTTGCAGAAGCAACAAAGAAAGCATGCCAAATTTGAAAGAATGCAAAATCTTCAAAAATGGCCAAGTTTTGCAGAAGCTTAGTGTGAACTTAGATGTGAGATGCTTTCAATAGTTTCCACAATGAAATAGTCTCAAAACATGACAGAAAACACAGATTCTGGTCATATGTAAAGTACACCAGCAGCAAGACACAATCAATACCTTCACTGTGTGATGATGATGGTGATATCACTGATGACAGTACCACTAAAGCAGAGTTACTAAACAAGGTTTTATTGAAATTCCTTCACCAAAGAAGATAAAGTAAATACTCCAGAATTCAAATCTAGAACAACTGCCAACATGAGTAAATTAGAAGCACATATCCTCAGTGAAGTAAAGCAGCTTAAATTGCTTAATAAAGGCAAGGCCTTTAGCACAGAATGTATACCATTCAGGTTCCTTTCAGAATATGCTGTTACAGTAGTTCCATATGTAGCAATCACAAATGACAACTCACTCACCGAAAGTTCTGTACCTAAAGACTGGAAAGTTGCAAAAGTCACACCAACACCCAAAAAAGGAAATAGGAATAAGCTGCTGAACTGTAGATCAATATCATTAACATTGATTGGCAGTAGGATTTTGGAACATATACAGTCTTCAAACACTATAAATTACCTTGAAGAAAACAGTCTACAGACAAATAATCAGCATGTATTCAGAAAATATCGTTCTCATGGAACACAACAGCTCTTTATTCTCACGAAGTAAGCAGAGCTACTGACAGTGGATTCGAACTGATTCCATATTTTTAGATTTTCAGAAGACTTTTGACACCTTTTCTCACAAGTGTCTCCTAATCAGATTGTGTGTCTATGGAGTGTTACCTCAGTTTTGTGACTTGATTCATGATTTTCTGTCAGAAAGGACGCAGTTCATAGTAATTAATGGAAAGTCTTTGAGCAAATCAGAAGTTCCCAAGGAAGTGTTACATGCCTTCTGCTATTCTTGATCTACATAAATGACATAGGAGACAATCTGAGCAGCTATCTTAGATTGATTGCGGATGATGCTGTTATTTACCATTTTATAAAGTCATCAGATCATCAAAACCAATTGCAAAATGATTTAGATGAGATATTTGATGGTGTGAAAAGTAGCAATTGACTCTAAATGACAAAAAGCATGAAATCCATATGAGTGCTAAAAGAAATACACTTAATTTTGGTTACACAATAAATCACACAATTTTGAAGGCTGCAAATTCAACTAAATACAAGGTGTTTAAAAAAGAATGACTTGACTTCAAAACTCCGTGTTCATTGATAATAATGTTGTGTGAAGAGGGCCTCCCGTCTGTTAGACCGTTTGCCTGGTGCAAGTCTTTCAATTTGACGGCACTTTGGCATCTTGCGCATCGATGGGGATGAAATGATGATGATTAGGACAACACAACACCCAGTTCCTGACCAGAGAGAATCTCCGATCCAGCCGGGAATCGAACCCGGGCCCTTTGGATTGACAGTCTGTCGCGCAGACCACTCAGCTACCAGGGGGCGGACTATTCATTGATATAAACACACTACAGACATGAGATAATTGCAAAATACTCACAAAATCTTAAAGTTTTAGCTATGCTATTACAAATGCTCTGTGTGTCCACCAGCAACAGCATGAACAACATCTAGATGATAGCTCAATTTGTCATAAACAACTTTGAAAAATGTATCTGCTTTTACAGAAGTTATGGAGGCAATTATTCAGTCTTCCCTTCTTTTACATCATGAGGTGACGGGGAGATAACCACACTTTCCTTCCCATATTCCCACAAGAAAAAAGTCACTTGGTGTCACGTCTGGTGATCACAAGAATGCAGGGTAGTGTCTCAGGCTCCTGTGTACCTATCCAATGTTGAGCAATCTTGAAATGCATTAGAATTGCCTTTTCCCTTAACTTCAAGAGTACTCTGACCACTTCATTTTCCAACAGGATGGAGTTCCACCATAATAGCACAACAATGTATGTCAGTTCTCAATGACACTCTGCCTCCCAACACTGGACAGGGGCACACAGAGCCCCAAGACATGACCCTGCATTCTTGGCTTCCAAGATAGCCAGACATGACCCCATGTGATTTTTTCTTGTGGGGATATGTGTAGGAAAGTAGTTTAGATTAGATTAATACTTGTTCCATAGATCATGAATACGACACTTCGTAATGATGTAGAACGTGTCAGGTTAATAAAAGATGTCTGTACAAGATATTACATTACACAAAATATTGCATGACACTAATGTTTAAGTATTTTTTTTTAATTTTTTTCCCCCTTAATTTATATCTAAAAATTCAGCCAATGAGTAGAAGGAGTTGTCATCTAGAAATTCTTTTAATTTATTTTTAAATGTTAGTTGGCTATCTGTCAGGCTTTTGATGCTGTTTGGTAGGTGACCAAAGACTTTTGTGGCAACATAATTTACCCCTTTCTGTGGCAAAGTCAGATTTAACCCTGCATAGTGAAGATCATCCTTTCTCCTGGTGTTATAGCTATGCACACTGCTATTACTTTTGAACTGGGTTGGATTATTAACAACAAATTTCATAAGTGAATATACAGGGGGTCCCAGCTATCTTGTCCACCCAAAATATCTCTGGAACAATAACAGCAAATGGAGAACGACTTTCACCAGTACAAATGCAGGGCTGGGGCCCATGAATGTACATATTTGGAAACATTCTAAAACGAAAGCATATGTGTTTTTTAACACAAACTTATGTTTTTTTAAATGGACCTCCTATATTTTTTCTTCAGCAATCCATAGCATGACAAAGCACATACACAATGGCGTTGATTGCATCGCAATATTCCCATTACATCCCGAGATATTGAGACGCGAAGTTGACGCTTGAAACACCCAACATGCACTGTTAGCGCACGTCCTGAGGCTCAGGCATGAACCCCATGCTGCCCGTAATTGCAATGTGACTGACATGTGTAATCACACCTCCATACTTATCAAGAGGTCCGAAACGAATAATACGGTCTGCTGCCATCAACTCTCATAAGCACATAATGGTTTCCCTCTTGCATGTTTTACGTATCTACGTACACAATATGAACCAGTACCGATCGGTGTACACCTGTCAGGTTGTCTTATTTATCCTGCACACCCAAACTAAGGTTTATCTAATGCGTTATATGACACATTGTGCCTGTCACGCAGGGCCTGGCTCTACCTAGTCAAGTGTCCAACGTAGTTCCCACTACTGCCACAGTTACCACTTCGACTTGTTTACGATTTGCGACCCATGCAAACTCCTGTACTCCACCACCCTCCGAGCATCCCATTTGTTGTTGCTTTGGTGTGCAGTACACCGCTTGCCAGTGTAGTCGTGCATCAGAGTAATCTAGTGTTGTGGAACTTATACTGTACAGTATAATGTACACACATGAAGATATGGTAGAAATGCTGCTGATCTATGGAGAATGTACCGTATTTACTCGAATCTAAGCCGCACTCGAATCTAAGCCGCACCTGAAAAATGAGACTCGAAATAAAGGAAAAAAAAAATTTCCCGAATCTAAGCCGAACCTGAAATTTGAGACTCGAAATTCAAGGGGAGAGAAAAGTTTTAGGCCGCACCTCCAAATCGAAACAAAGTTTGTCCATTGTAATATGAGACACAATTTAGGTCGAATGAATGACGATACAGCTACAGTAGTTTGGTTCGAGTCTAAGCTTAGCAGTTAAGCTTTACCACGTAGCCATTGCTATGCGTCAGGCGCTCCGTCCGTATTTATATGGGTGCCCTTCCTTTTTCACGTGCTTCGTCTAGTTTGAATCGATTGCTTATTTTGCTTTGATCTGATAATTGCCGTTTTCTTTGTTATAGGTGTTTGCGTCACTCTTAAGCTGAAAATGCATTACTGCACTGTGTCATGCATTGTTTGTCGCATTCTGATTAGTGCGTGTTTATGGCCTGTCGCGGCTCGCGGCTCGGCTTGCTTTTGTGCGCGCTACCGCCGCGTACAATTAAAAAAAAAAGAGGAATCGTCTCATTAGCGAAACAATGGCAAGAGACTGCAATTTGTTGTTACTTACACTGCTGCTTTCTTTGATAATGATCAACAAGAATCAAATAATAGACTGCGTATGATAGAACATGTTCTGAACGAAAGTTAGGCGAAAATTTTTCTCCGTTTGAAAATCTTTGCAGACGCTTCTTTATTACATCAAATTCTGCACAGAAATTAGTCATTTTAGATTTAAAAATCTAGTCACTTGCCGTGCTTCATTTCTGACTGTATCACTATTAGGCATAAGAATAATATGAATATAAACATGACACGATACGTATATTCTTCCACGTTTGCTGTTGTCTCACTCCAGTTTCGTAGTTTATTAGGTAGACAGGATTTAAATGAGATAGCAGCAAACACGAAAGAATACATGGCAAAATGTTTATATTCGTATAATTCTTATGGTGAAGAGAATACTGTATATGGTTCAAATTTCATCAGGTTCCTATTAGCAACCATCTCTTCTCACAGATAGGAAAAAATTCAGAACGTAGAGTTGGCCATATTGACAAACATCCCAAACAGTCTTGCCAGTCAGATTTTCGTAGTACACTGAAATTGTGCTACATTCGAAGATGAACAATACGGAATTTGTATTTACTTCGTTGGATAATGTATGAAAATGCAGTGGTCGAAACTCGCGGCGGAGAAAAAAAAGCTCGTCTTCCACTTTTTTTTTTAAATTTATTTACTGACGCTGAGATTTTGGCGCCAGTATTTATCCTTGTGCCTACAAAACATGCCTGCGTAGCGCTACATATATTCGGCGGCAGAAGTTAGTTGTGGCGGCATGTACCGACATTTTTCATAACTTCTGCTTGCTTTGCACTCGATTCTAAGCCGCAGGCGGTTTTTTGGATTACGAAAACCGGAAAAAAAGTGCGGCTTAGATTCGAGTAAATACGGTACGTTGACGGGAAATACGTTACGAGATTGCTTGTTTGTTGATAGTACTGTTAGCGAACATTATGATTATTAAGTTAATATGTCTGTTTTCTACCCTACTCTACATACCTGTACTGTACCCTGTTGTAGGTGGACGAAATGCTGTTCAGGCAGAACGACTGTATAGAAGACAATTCCCTGACAAGCCATCGCCTTCGCACCGGATGTTTGGTCATCTCACAACTCGTCTACATGAAACGAGAAGCTTAAATCCAAGACCTCAACATCGTCCTAGAACACACACAGAGGAACGTGCTGAAGTTGCTGTGCTCGCTACCATAGCTGTGAATCCTCAAATCAGCACACGTCAAATTGAACGTGAAGTTGGTGTGTCGAAATCAAGTGCACATTGTATTCTTAAACGTCATAAATTTCATCCTTACCATGTTCATTTACACCAGGATCTTCATGGAAATGGCTTCCGCAATAGGGTAACATTTTGTCGGTGGGCTCAGCAAAAACTTCTGACTAATCCAAATTTTTTGCAGATGTTCTCTTTACCAACGAGGCATCATTCTCCAACAAAGGAATTGTCAATATGAGGAATATGCATTATTGGTCCGCAGACAGTCCAAAATGGCTCCGTCAGGTAGAGCATCAACGTCCATGGAAAGTTAATGTTTGGTGTGGGTTTATTGGAGATACCATTATCGGACCTTTCTTTATAAATGGCATCCAAAATGGCAGACAATACTCCAGATTTATACGACACAATCTTCCTGTTCTCTTGGACACCGTACCTCTGAACCGGAGAATGGTCATGTGGTATCAGCGTGACGGATGCCCTGCACATAACGCCTTACGAGCTCAAAGACTTCTGAACCGTAAGTTCCCTGGTAGGTGGACTGGATGAGGTGGCCAAGTTAGGTGGCCTGCCCCATCTCTGGACCTTACACCGCCGGATTATTTTCTTTGGGGAGCAGTGAAGGATGCTGTTTACCAACATGAACCAACAACACCAGAGGACATGAAGCAATGCATTATTGATACTTGTACAGCCATCAAAGAGGAAACAGTAGCACGAAGTACGGCATCCTTCATCCGCAGACTGACCCTATGTATGCAAGCCAATAGGCATCACTTTGAGCATGAGATGTGAACGCTATGTTTAGTATGTAGTGCTGGTATCACAGTGGAAGTTTCTACAAAGGACCATTTTACCCATTGATGTTAAGAAACATTTGTTTGCAACAATTTGTCATTTAACACATTAGATAAACATAACATTGATAATTATGTGATAATAAAACTAATTGGTTAAACTTGTTTACATTCATCTTCTATGTCCTACCTGAACTTCCCAAATCAAAACATTTTTACCTAAACAACCGTAAAACTTTTAGTCCACTTGCTCATTTCACTAAAACCATTAACATGAATTTTACTATTACAAGTGAATGATTAACTGCCACTTGCGCTAGATCTACAGTAAAGTAAAGTTTTAACGTTGAACGGCATTACCTTTTTAGTAACAGATTAATGATAAGCGAAGTTAACTTTGTGACTAACGTTGCGGTACACAGATATGCTACAGAACTGCATCACCCCAGCCTATCGGATAAATACCTGCTGGAATGTACGACGTTAATGCAAGATGGCAAAAGACCGTATTATTCGTTTCGGACCTCTTGATAAGTATGGAAGTGTGATTACGCATGTCAATCACATTGCGATTACGGGCAGCATGGGGTTCACACCTGAGCCTCAGGACGTGCGCTAGCAGTGCACGTCGGGTGTTTCAAGCGTCAACTTCGTGTCTTAATATCTCGGGATGTAATGGGAATATTGCGACGCAATCAACGCCATTGTGTATGTGCTTTGTCATGCTATGGATTGCTGAAGAAAAAATATAGGAGGTACATTTAAAAAAAACATAAGTTTGTGTTAAAAAACACATATGCTTTCGTTTTAGAATGTTTCCAAATATGTACATTCATGGGCCCCAGCCCTACATTGATACCGGTGAAAGTCGTTTTCCAATAGCTGTTATTGTTCCAGAGATATTTTGGGTGGACAAGATAGCTGGGACACCCTGTATATACTGTGAGGATCCATAGATCCTTAAATAGATGTCTGCATGATGACCGTGGGTGGGCTCCAGCAATTATTCTGATTACACGTTTTTGAGCAATGAATACTTTTCTACTCAACGATGAAATACCCCAGAATATGATGCCATACGAAAGCAGTGAATGAAAGTAGGCACAGTACGCTAATTTACTGAAATTCTTATCACCAAAATTTGCAATAACCCTAATAGCTTACGTAGCTGAACTCAGACGTTTCAGCAGACCATCAATGTGTTGCTTCCAGTTTAACCTCTCATCAATGGACACACCTAAAAATTTTGAAAATTCTACCTTAGCTACAGACTTCTGTTCAAAGTCTATATTTATTACTGGAGTTGTGGTCATCTCCCGTTTATTTCATGACATAGAAGAAGTTAAGAACAGAATAACAGCCACCATAACTTTTGTAGAAGCAGAAACACTGTGTAAAGTTTATGATGAATTTAGCTATTGTATAGATGATGTTCATGCTGCCACTGGTGGGCACACACAAAGCATTTGTAATATCATAGCTGAAACTAAGATTTTGTGTTTTGCAATGCATCCCATGCCTGTAGTATGTTTTTAGCAATAAAAATGTAATTTTGAAGTCAGGTCATTGTTTTTGAAACACCCTGTGCTTAAAGATTACACTTACGAATAGCTTAAACTGGAACAATCAATCACAAAGATAACATGGTGGGGAAAGCTAACCAAAGACTGTGATTTATTGGCAGAACATTTAGAAAATGTAACAACTCTACTAAAGACACTGCCTACACTGTACTTTCCATCTTCTTCTGGAGTATTGCTGTGCGGTGTGGAGATCCATACTGTATAGGATTGGCGTGGTACATTGGAAAAGTTCAAAGAAGTGCAGTTCCCTTTGTATTACTGTGAAACAGCAGAGAGAGAGTCCCAGGTTATGATATGCGAATTGGGGTGGCAATCATTAAAACAAAGGTGTTTTTCATTGTGGCAGGATCTCCTTGTGAAATTTCAATCACTAACTTTCTCCTCTGATTGTGAAACTTATTTTGGTGTTGCCCATTTGCATAGGGAGAAATGATAATTCAATAAAATACGAGAAATAAGAGCTTGCACAAAAGATTTAAGCATTCATTTTTCACTTCAATTGAGAATGCAATGGTAGAGAAATAGCTTGAAGGTGTTTCAATGAACCATCAGCCAGGCACTTAGAGTAATCACGTAGACATCTCTTTCCAATGTGTTTCTTGAACTGTTCATTTGTTATTACTAACTGAAATTTATTGCAGAAGTCAGGAGAGTCTTACTCCTCTGTCATTCCTACTACTGCAACTGTATTCTCTTGGAAGTCTCTTTTATTCCTTCTTCTACTATAGCAATCAAATCACAGGTGATTATTAGATTGTCATCACCTTTACATAGTGAGTTACCTGTACAGAAACATCATATAATTTTCTCTTCTGTTTGTGAAATACTTGGACTGTTGTGGTTGGCAATAATTTGCTGTTGATGCTGCTTAGAATAATCCTATTACTAAAATTATCATAGTAATTCACTTTTTGCTCTGCCTTCATATTAAACAATGAAACCTACTCCCACAATAGCATTTTCTGCTGCTGTTATAATGTACTCATATACCAGAAATCCTTATCTCCTTTCCATTGCACTTCAATGACTTTCAGTATATCTAAATTGAGACTTACATTTCCCTTTTCATATTTTCTATCTTCCTTACCACTTTCAAACTCTTGATACACCATGTTCAAACTCACAGAATGTTATCCTTTTGTTGGTGTTTTTTTTTTTCAAGCCTTTTCTCATGGTTACCTCCCCCTTGGGAATTCCCTCCCAGCATTCTGGATGGGGAACTAATCCAGAATCTTCTGCTAAAGGAGAGATCATCATGACACTTTTTCGACGACATACCACATGTGGTATGGATACACATCGTGTGTCTTTAATGAAGTGATTTCCATTGTCTCCTGCATCCTGATGCCACCACTGACTACGTCACCTTTAGGGGCAGTTTTCCACCCTAAGGGCAAGAGGTGCCCTGATCCCCCATATGCTACTCTGCCCTGTTTGACAAGGCTGTTGGTAGAATTGGGGTATACTGTATACTGGTGGTCTTCAGTCATCATTGCTGATGATTTTTCTTCAAAATCTATACAGCAGCTGAGAATGAACTCACAACCCAAGATATTTTCATTTGTAGTCAATGATGTTACCCCGAGAGAACAGTGGCCTTTTTTTATCTTAAATTTTAGACGCTTATTGTGGAAGTTGTTTAGTTCTCATCTGCCACCATGTTATGATGCACTTAGTTTATGTTTTTAACATTTGCACAAGAGCAAAAACAAATCACATGCTGAAATGTCCTGGAAGACTAAAAGTGTGTACTGGACTCAGACTCAAACTCGGGACCTTTGCCTATTGCAGGCAAGCACTCTACCACATGAGCTACCGAGTATGACTTGTGACTCGTCCGCTCAGCTTTACTTTTGCCAGTGCTTCTCCTACCTTCCAAACTTCTCAGTAGCTCTCCTGGAAGAAAGAATATTGTGGACACAGGGCTTAGCCACAGCCTAGGAGATGTTTCCAGCGAAATTTTCACTCTGCTAGAGAGTGTGCATTGATACAAAACTTCCTGACAGATTAAAACTGTGTGCTGGACCCAGACTTTCCTAAAGGCAGAGGTCCAGAGTCTGAGTCTCAGTCTGCACATGGTTTTAATCTGCCAGGAAGATTAGTATCAGTGCACACTCGCTGCAGGGTGAAAATTTCATTCTGGAAATCACACACAGACAGAAAGATTGCATACTAAAAAGTAAACTGATGAAACAACATTTGTTATAAAAGTACCTTTATTTTTTATAACTGATTACAATTCAGCAACACTGCTCTACTTGAAGAAATCAATGTTGACAAGCAATCTTTCATCACTAATTAAACAGAATGAAGAGAAATAAATCCACTGTACCACTGGCACCAAATTATAAAAAAAGACAACAGAACATTTCATTGTCACTTCAGAAAGCAAAATTTTAACCTGACTTGGCTTACATCATCAAACAGTCTTAATCTGCTAGTACATATAAGTTTCATTCACTGTCTTTAACAAGAGTATTCTCCGCACTTTAAAAAATATATTTAAGCAGGAATTACAATACTCATTTTACAGCAAGTGATTTGTACAGCAATTATCCTGTAACATATATCCAAGTATTTACACTTTGATACCATTTACAGTTCTGTGAAACAATTTAACCTTTAATCTGACTGATCAAAAGGATTTATTGTTGTCATTATGATCAGACAAATAAAGCAACAACAACCTGAAGGTTGGTCTGATTGTCACAATATTGCACTAGACCTGGTCCTGTTGAATGCACTGTGCCTTTGTTTTCCTTCAATCTGCAAATTCGCCCTAAGTTAAGGAGAGAACTTATACTTAAATGTGGACCCAAGCACATACTCAGGTATGTAAACTACTACCAGAGGGGAAGCTCATACTATGTCAGAAAAAAGTTTACTATTGGTTTAAGTCTAATTAATTGAGGAAAAGTGAATCTTACACAAGCTATCTATGGATGTTACAGCATCATCAATCAATATTACATGGGAAACTACTAAGAATACTTGAGACAGCTGCAACTGGCATAGTTTTGAAATGAGGCAAAAAAGGAATTGAAGTGGCTACATATCAACCTGTCCCACTACTTGGCATGATGTATAAATCACTGGAGAAGCTAATTATCAATCACATCTAAGAGGCTATTGATAAAAAAACCTCAATCAAGTAGAAAATCTGAATTGCTGTGATCAACTGTTAACACTTAAAGCATTTGTTGAACCTGTATTTCAGAAAGGCATCAAACTGGCTACAGTGCTTCCATGGATCTAAGGGCAGCTTATGATGAAGAAAGCCTGATGTTCAAGTTTGATGAAGTAATTCCACATCAGAAGCTAGCATGTTTACTAATCAACGTGCTCCCAGATCAACATTTTTCATTTTCTCTGAACGTAAAAGCAAGCAGATGGAGAATCCTAAACCATGGACTGTCTCAAGGATCAGTCTTGGCTCTTATTCTGCTTAATTTGTACGTCCACTGTATGTCAGCTATTAATCCATTATGCATTATGTAAGGATAGGTGAGAACGAAGATATTAAGCCATGTGAAAATACACTGTCCAGTGACCTATCCATATTAAACAAGTAATTCTGCACCTACAGATATTATATCTGTTCTTTAATTTTTTGTGCTGATATTGCAAAATCACAATTTCTTACACACATTTTTAAAAATGTATTCTGAAGAACTATACTCATTAACTTGTTCCATTTCGATTACTGCCCTGTTTTGCTTTAAAAAAAGAGGTGTTTCTCTTATATCTAAAGTTATTTTGCAGTTCTGTTTATAAGCATGCTTCCTCTTTTTAAAGGTTAGTAAAAACAGTGGGTGATGCTGCTATGACTTTCATGAATACATTAGTAACATATCTTGCAAGCAACATTTTATATCACTCAGTGAGGGGCAACATACCTTTCACATCAATGTATGAATGATCCATTCTCCAGAATAATTTTTTCGATCAATGTACATACATGATCAACAGAACACTTCATTTAGAGCTTTTAGCTAATACCAAAGACAACATTGTCTTCTAATGTGAGGAGACTTTCCATAAACATAACAAGCTACATTAGTGTAATGACGTACAGTAATCCTAATATGGCCTCCTTTATTAATACAATTTCCTAGATGAATCAAACAATGATTGATTCCATCTGGACTTTGCCTTTGGCTTAAACATAGTGGTTATCTGCTATTTGTCATTCTACATCATTTCTGAGATTTTTCCATGACCACTAGGCAGCTAAATAATCTAATTGGACTTAATCCTTTGAATACTAGTCCTGTCTTACATTTTTACCTCTCTGCTCTCAGACTTCACCAGATTTCATTGTCTCTAAATTTTTGTTCATTCTCCAAAGCAGTGGCATTTCTGGACACATTAAGATAGAAACTAGTAACAAATTGGAGCTCTCAATGGTTCTTTTTCTGTGCCATTGGCACATAATAGTTTTAATGCAGCTCCTTCTTTATTAAAACTGCAGTAACAACATTCAAAACTACTACACCGCAGCATATCACAACTGCCAGAAAAAAATATGCAGATAATCTTGACAGGTTTCTACACATACCATTTCTGCAATACTTTAATGCCTGAAACACCCAGAAGATTAAGTATGTCCTTCAGGTTCCTATTTTAAGCTTGTCACAAACTTACCTGCATTACAGATAGTACCAAGAGCAAAATACACAGAACTTACTTAAGTGTACTCTATGTAGGATGAAGTTAATTGTAAAAATGAACACTTAAAGAGAGTTTACTAGGGTGTAAAAATTATGTATCATAATGTATTGTAAGGCATTTTACAATATTTCGCATTTGTGACAGGGTGTGCCAACGCCTTACAGCAAAGTATATGAGTAGCCAGATGCAGTTCTCCTCCTTTAATGTTCTTTTAGAACTGTAACTCAGACTTCAACTTAGTTATGAATGCTGATAAATGCTTAACTCCATATGATTATGGGATACTGAAGCATCGAGTGAATCATTATTTTTACAGGAACCTTCAGGCACTCTGTATTTGTAAGTGAGAAAGATTTGGAACTGATGTCCAACTTATATTAGATGTGGACAAGAAAATACCTACCTTTAAGGCACAGGAAAAAAAGGGTGGGAGGGTGCCACGCCACTGACTTCCAGTGCAATAGGAGACAAGAAAAAGATTTAGCAGGTTGGACATGCACAGATGTTAACTAAGAGTCTTTGTAGCATGGTATGATGTTTTGCAGCGTACTGTTATACTTGAAGAGAAAAAACTCAGACTGAAAGATGTCACAATCACTCTGAATAAAGAAGTGACTGCTCCCCCATAACACAGAGTTCCTCTGGTATTGGCGGCACATCTTTTAGTGTGGCTAGTAATAAATCAGTTAAAACCCAGCATACCATATTTGCATTCAACGTTCTGGGAAGTGGGCAGCTCTCTACATTATGAGTGATATGAGATGAGAATGGACTGAAAGCTAAAAGTTGTGCTGAAGTCTGGGCACGCTCTCCCATCATTGTATTTTTTGTATGGTGGATAATATTTTAATCATACAGAGGCGTCTTAATGGGGAGCCCATTAGTTGCAGTTATAGCCAACCAGTTTATGGAAGACATCACTTGGACATGGCTACTGTGAAGCCTACATGCTTTTATCATTACGCTGACAGCACATACGCTGTATGGCCTATTGGACATGAAAAACTGGGAGAGTTCTAGTACCACAGCAGCATCCTCCATGACAACATCAAGTTCATGATGGAGGTAAGAGAGAGTTACTTGCTGTTCCTTGACATTCTTGTCTGCTGAAAACCAAATGGGTTTCTCAGCCACAGTGTTTACTGGAAACCCACCCACACTGGCCAGTATCTGCTCTATACTAGCTACCACTGCTCTACACAGAAATGTTCTGCTCTTAGGGCCTTGGTGCATTGAATAAACTAATTTCAGTAGCTGAAAACCTGCTGAAAAAATTGAACCACTTACACAAAGTGTTGAAACAAAAATAGCTACAACAACTGACAAATTGCATAAGTCATTTCATCAAAGGCACTTAAAAAGAAGGTCCCCACGGAGAACATGTAGAAGCTTGGATTTCAGCTATTCTCTGGCTCAGGAAAGATTAGTACGCTCCTACAGAGGTATAAAATTGATTCAGTCTTCAGGCCTCTCGCAAAACTAACTCATTAGGTTCATGAATGATGATGATGATGTAGACATCTGAATGGCAGTGGTGTACAAAATACCATGTATGTTGGACAGTTTTACACTGGACATACTATGTGTGTTATTGAAAAGTACCTTACAGAACATGAAGTGGTTTGCACTTATGGTATCCTGAGAAGTCATTGATAGCAGAACACACTCTGGAAAATGGACACTCAATTTCTTCTGATGAGACATCTATTATTGAACGGACAAATAGTTTCTGGAATAGCAATAAATGAAGTGATACAGCTGAAACTTCTGGAAACACCCTCAATAAAGATGGTGATCTATAGTTAAGCAGTGCTTGAGCTCCGGCTACTGGAAGAGTGAAGTGGGCATGATGGACCTGCAACACAATACTTTATATGGTGTTGGGCTGGGCACCATATGACGTCACAAATAGTAGTGTGGCTGTTTAAGAACAGCAGCAGCAGCAGCAGTCACACTACAGTCACCAATTGACAAACGCTGAGGAGTACTGTGCTGAAAGTTCACAGATTTTTAACCAGCTTACATGGTTGGAAACTCAAGAATGTTTTATCATCTGATACATTATTTTAAACTTACATTTGCTTACACCTTCACATTAACTTGTAAATGAGGTGGTAGAGTGTTATGTTTCTTTTTTATCCTGTAGCATTCTTAAATGTTTTTATCTTCGTCTCAAACTACACATATCAGGCTGTTCTACCCCATATAGCACTGTGCAAAACAAAATGCCACAAACCAGACAACTACAAGTAGTTAGCATAATATATGACGAAATTAAAGTAACTTTGTGACTGACAGGGTGATTCAAATCAAAATGGCATTATTAAATGGTTCACAACACATGAAGGAAAACTGGTGCAATTGGTTGTAGTGTTAAGAAGTATCGAGTTTACTGAGTAAAGGTGGAAAGTACATGCAGAACAAGTCTTCAGTCACTCTGTGTAACTGAGCTAAGAAACAACATTTCAAAGTAACACGTAAGAGTTTTGTTCCAGTATGTGTAGTAATACATATTTGGGGTTCACACAAATGCAACAAGAACACTGTATATTTGGCCTGAGCTGCATGTTGGTAAAGGGAACCCAGCTGAGCAAGGGCAGTTTCCCCAGGGAATAAGTATCACAATCAACGGACACATGCAAATCCCAGCTAACACATCAAAGGTTTCATTATGGCAAATCATCTGGGAATAGCTCATTTCTAAATGATCAACTTGGTATTATTTTGACCATATGCACCACAGCTTCTCCAAGAAACATTTTGCAGGAATTTTGTGATGTTCAAGAAAGGCATATGTACATCATTATTGCTTCAAATACCTCTCCACAACATGACTACTGCTGTAAATAAATTCACCTGATGTCATAAATCAAAACATCTTAAAAATGGGAGAAGTGGTCATATTACACATCCGTCTGTAACTTCAGCAAATAATACATTACACATGTAAAAAGATATCAATGTTGTTATATTTCATAACATGCACAAATTTATGGCTACTAAATGTTTCTTTAAAAGACAACTGCGGGAGGTGGATGAAGATAGATCTGTTAACATAAACATTTGCAGTCACAAGCTGGCCTCCAGCAGTCACTAAATTATGTGCAAACATTAGCAACTTCAAGAAACATATGTAATAGTAATCATGGCATTTTCAATAATTGCCAAACCCTACACTAATTAACTCTGTAACTGTCTGTTGTTGAATATCATTCATGTTGAACACAAGGTTTCGCAATTTCTTTCCACATGTCAACTAGAGTAGCCTTCTCTGGCAGGTAATATTCTGTTATTTGTGCTCACTTGAACCTTTTTTTTATACTTATGATACTTCGCACATAATACACATTTTAGTGTATTTGTACAATGTACAATGCAGTACGATTCATAACATATATGAAAGTTGAACATTTTAGTATCATACAATGACATTTGCATCAACTCTGCCACATTTGGGTAACTAATATACCATTAGCTTCCACAAATAGTTTTATGTACAGGTGCTACACTAATCTGTAACTGAAACAAAATGTTATTGCTGTTTGAACACAATAGCTTTGTTATCTATTATTAAAAAATATTTTTCATATTAGTCTGTGATCATATGGACTATTCATATATTGGTGATATGTACAGCAGCCACAACAATTACACTGTTAACAACTCAGATGAAATTTAAGGAAATCTGCATCATAAGAAATAATTGAAATCAAATTATAATGTCACAGAGTACACCAAATCACTAACAAATATGTCCACAAAGTTACATTTCATGCACTGTTAACACTTGCTAGTCATCCACATCTATACTTGATATCTGTTTTGTGTTCACTGCAGTTAATCCCTTCGTTTTCTTTTATCCCTGTCATCCCTACGATCTCTGTCTTCTTTTGGACGTTTACTGGCTCTTTTAGCCTGTGTAAGAAACTGATCCAGACCAAATGGATCTTCCTCTTCTTTCTCAAATTGTACAGGTCCACTTCTTGTTGCGTTGCGGTCAGTACCACTGAATTCTTTATCTGGCACAAATCTGCAACAGAAAATGGCAGCCACAGTTTTAACCTATATTATCACTCATGGAGTAACAAAAAAAAATCAGTTACACACACACACACACACACACACACACACACACACACACCTCTCTCCTGTGTGTGTGTGTGTGTGTGTGTGTGTGTGTGTGTGTGTGTGTGTGTGTGTGTGTGTGAGCGCGCGCGCGCGCTTGCGTCGCATGTGCAAACACGCATGTGTGTGCATGTGCATGTGTACGTGTGAGCGCGTATGCATGCATTCTTTTCGTATATTCCACAACATTCCATTATGATACAAAAATTGTAAGGCAAGGTTAGGAATTTAACTGTATCCCTTTCGAAGAGTCAAAATATAGGTATTACAAAAAACTTAAATTTGGATGCCTGTACAGGAATTTGAATACTGTTCCTCCCAAGTGTGCGTCCAGTGCCTTAACCACTGCACCACTTTACTTGGAGAAATGACAGACAAGTGTGTCAGGCACTCTGATCGGCAAATGGGGTAATACAAAAATTAATAAAGATCTACATAATTCAGGTTCATGCATGTAAAAATGCAAATACAGAGGATGAAGAAAGATAATGATGACAAGACCATCAGCAAGAATCAACAAATGGAAAAATGGACTGTCTATATCAGTCTACATTGTTGAACTACATACAATAAAGCACATCAATATGAGAAGGATTGTGTAAAATCATTACTGCTGACAAATGCTCTAAGTTTATGGTATGCTCCAAAGTGTAAGTTTCATGATATGCACTTTCCCCTTTGTTCTTTTAACATTACTGATATGTTCCGTGGTTCAATTCACAAATGCATGGAAAAAGATTTCTACTGCTGATGAGCATTTATATTAATTGATGGCAGTCAATGGAAATCTTCGGTTTCAGGTTGGTCCACTAACAATCACATATATTATGTGGTGCTGAAGAAGAAATGATTCCAGTTTGTGATCTAAAAGTCTAAAAGTTCAGGCTATTGTCCTGATGGACCTGTACAGTATGTAAGACTTGCACTCTCACTTGCTATCACAAGTTGCTAAAAGATGTTTGCCTGGACATTTCTTTTGTAAGCTACAGTTCCTCACCAAAACCCACGAAAAAGAAAAAAAGAAAGAAAAAATTTTAAAGATTAAATTTGTATCATTAATATACATTTTAATGTGTAAAACTACTGTATGTCTTACAATTACTACTACGTCAACATACGAATTACAAAATATTTTAAATTTGAAATAAGAACATAACTAAAAAATGGTACACAGCCATGGAAGGACGGCTTTTATACAAAAGAATAATCAAGCTTTTTATGATGTCAATGGCACGAACACAAGTCTACTAATATTACACTGCAATATTTAACCTCATAAAATTGTTTTTTCAGTATGAGAACAGTACTTCTAAATTAGGTACTTCGAGTATTTCTTTTTACTACACCAATTCTCAGTTATATATCTATAAAGAAAATTATAGCAATGTAAAAATACCAACCTATTTGTCTTGATCAATTTATCTAAGTCATCACCATACACATCTTTGTCCAGATTTCTACTGGGGCGATAAATATGTGAACCAAGATTTCCAGTATCACGCCATGGTTTGTCATACACATTATAACTCTCTTCATCTCCATAACCTGAATCCATTCCTTTGGATGTGTTGAATAAACGTTGGTCAAATTGCACTTCACCTCCAGAGATGGTTTTCGCTGGCAAACCAAGGGCAATTTGTTCACTTATGTCTCTTTCACGTTCTCGTTGAAGTTTCGTTCTGAAAAAGGAAAGTAACAATTCTAACTAGAACTTCTTTTAGTAAAAGTAAAAATAATTTACATGTTTTCTGATACTATGGAGAAATTAAATTGTACCTTTTATCAGGTGCAGCTCTTGCAATGTTCTTTTCCCGCTGGCGATCCTTGTGCCTTTCATAACGCATTTGGTCACGTTCCCTCGCCTCCTCATCTTTTTCTGTAAAGAAAATGTTTTACATCTCCCTATACTGCTCAAGAAATCTGACCATATTTATAGGACACATTTCATACAAACCTGCTGCTGCCTGTGTTCTGATTCCGGCTCGTTCTTCACGTGCCTTCTGAGCCAACTGTCTTAAGTGCTCTTCCTTTTTCTCCTTTTCTTTTTGTGCAAGCTTTTTCTCTAATTGTGCTCGCATCTCCACAGCTTCACGAGCCTAAGAAAAATCACACATGTATACGTCAGTAAGGTAAAGCTTGAAACATAACTATATCGTCAGCTGCAAGTCACACATATAACTGGAAATATAGAGCACTGGGTGTAGATCTTAAAAAACAGCACTTGGATATTTAAAATGATGTATGTCAGTCTGGATGATTGACTGATCTGGCCTTGTAACATTAACCAAAACGGCCTTGCTGTGCTGGTACTGCGAACGGCTGAAAGCAAGGGGAAACTACAGCCGTAATTTCTCCCGAGGACATGCAGCTCTACTGTATGATTAAATGATGATGGCGTCCTCTTGGGTAAAATACTCCGGAGGTAAAATAGTCCCCCATTCGGATCTCCGGGCGGGGACTACTCAAGAGGACGTCGTTATCAGGAGAAAGAAAACTGGCGTTCTACGGATCGGAGCATGGAATGTCAGATCACTTAATCGGGCAGGTAGGTTAGAAAATTTAAAAAGGGAGATGGATAGGTTAAAGTTAGATATAGTGGGAATTAGTGAAGTTCGGTGGCAGGAGGAACAAGACTTTTGGTCAGGTGATTACAGGGTTATAAATACAAAATCAAATAGGGGTAATGCAGGAGTAGGTTTAATAATGAATAAAAAAATAGGAGTGCGGGTCAGCTACTACAAACAGCATAGTGAACGCATTATTGTGGCCAAGATAGACACAAAGCCCATGCCTACTACAGTAGTACAAGTTTATATGCCAACTAGCTCTGCAGATGATGAAGAAATAGATGAAATGTATGACGAGATAAAAGAAATTATTCAGGTAGTGAAGGGAGACGAAAATTTAATAGTGATGGGTGACTGGAATTCGAGTGTAGGAAAAGGGAGAGAAGGAAACATAGTAGGTGAATATGGATTGGGGGGAAGGAATGAAAGAGGAAGCCGCCTGGTAGAATTTTGCACAGAGCATAACTTAATCATAGCTAACACTTGGTTCAAGAATCATGAAAGGAGGCTGTATACATGGAAGAAGCCTGGAGATACTGACAGGTTTCAGATAGATTATATAATGGTAAGACAGAGATTTAGGAACCAGGTTTTAAATTGTAAGACATTTCCTGGGGCAGATGTAGATTCTGACCACAATCTATTGGTTATGACCTGTAGATTAAAACTGAAGAAACTGCAAAAAGGTGGGAATTTAAGGAGATGGGACCTGGATAAACTGAAAGAACCAGAGGTTGTACAGAGTTTCAGGGAGAGCATAAGGGAACAATTGACAGGAATGGGGGAAAGAAATACAGTAGAAGAAGAATGGGTAGCTTTTAGGGATGAAGTGGTGAAGGCAGCAAACGATCAAGTAGGTAAAAAGACGCGGGCTAATAGAAATCCTTGGGTAACAGAAGAAATATTGAATTTAATTGATGAAAGGAGAAAATATAAAAATGCAGTAAATGAAGCAGGCAAAAAGGAATACAAACGTCTCAAAAATGAAATCGACAGGAAGTGCAGAATGGCTAAGCAGGGATGGCTAGAGGACAAATGTAAGGATGTAGAGGCTTGTCTCACTAGGGGTAAGATAGATACTGCCTACAGGAAAATTAAAGAGACCTTTGGAGAGAAGAGAACCACTTGTATGAACATCAAGAGCTCAGATGGCAACCCAGTTCTAAGCAAAGAAGGGAAAGCAGAAAGGTGGAAGGAGTATATAGAGGGTTTATACAAGGGCGATGTACTTGAGGACAATATTATGGAAATGGAAGAGGATGTAGATGAAGATGAAATGGGAGATAAGATACTGCGTGAAGAGTTTGACAGAGCACTGAAAGACCTGAGTCAAAACAAGGCCCCGGGAGTAGACAACATTCCATTAGAACTACTGATGGCCTCAGGAGAGCCAGTTATGACAAAACTCTACCATCTGGTGAGCACGATGTATGAGACAGGCGAAATACCCTCAGACTTTAAGAAGAATATAATAATTCCAATCCCAAAGAAAGCAGGTGTTGACAGATGTGAAAGTTACCGAACTATCAGTTTAATAAGTCACAGCTGCAAAATACTAACCCGAATTCTTTACAGACGAATGGAAAAACTGGTAGAAGCCGACCTCGGGGAAGATCAGTTTGGATTCCGTAGAAATGTTGGAACACGTGAGGCAATACTGACCTTACGACTTATCTTGGAAGAAAGATTAAGAAAAGGCAAACCTACGTTTCTAGCATTTGTAGACTTAGAGAAAGCTTTTGACAATGTTGACTGGAATACTCTCTTTCAAATTCTGAAAGTGGCAGGGGTAAAATACAGGGAGCGAAAGGCTATTTACAATTTGTACAGAAACCAGATGGCAGTTATAAGAGTCGAGGGGCATGAAAGGGAAGCAGTGATTGGGAAAGGAGTGAGACAGGGTTGTAGCCTCTCCCCGATGTTATTCAATCTGTATATTGAGCAAGCAGTAAAGGAAACAAAAGAAAAATTCGGAGTAGGTATTAAAATTCATGGAGAAGAAGTAAAAACTTTGAGGTTCGCCGATGACATTGTAATTCTGTCAGAGACAGCAAAGGACTTGGAAGAGCAGTTGAACGGAATGGACAGTGTCTTGAAAGGAGGATATAAGATGAACATCAACAAAAGCAAAACGAGGATAATGGAATGTAGTCCAATTAAGTCAGGTGATGCTGAGGGAATTAGATTAGGAAATGAGACACTTAAAGTAGTAAAGGAGTTTTGCTATTTAGGGAGTAAAATAACCGATGATGGTCGAAGTAGAGAGGATATAAAATGTAGACTGGCAATGGCAAGGAAAGCATTTCTCAAGAAGAGAAATTTGTTAACATCGAATATAGATTTAGGTGTCAGGAAGTCGTTTCTGAAAGTATTTGTATGGAGTGTAGCCATGTATGGAAGTGAGACATGGACGATAACTAGTTTGGACAAGAAGAGAATAGAAGCTTTTGAAATGTGGTGCTACAGAAGAATGCTGAAGATAAGGTTGGTAGATCACGTAACTAATGAGGAGGTATTGAATAGGATTGGGGAGAAGAGAAGTTTGTGGCACAACTTGACTAGAAGAAGGGATCGGTTGGTAGGACATGTTCTGAGGCATCGAGGGATCACAAATTTAGCATTGGAGGGCAGCGTGGAGGGTAAAAATCGTAGAGGGAGACCAAGAGATCAATACACTAAGCAGATTCAGAAGGATGTAGGTTGCAGTAGGTACTGGGAGATGAAGAAGCTTGCACAGGATAGAGTAGCATGGAGAGCTGCATCAAACCAGTCTCAGGACTGAAGACCACAACAACAATGTCAGTAACACAATATGCCTCAAAAGGAAGACTTATTTGAACTTAAAAAGAACCAGTTTACACCCATATATACCATAATAATTTTAGGTTAACCTGTGAGATACACTTATACATCTCATCTCAGTGGTCAATGGCAGAGAACTGTATGTGACAGTAATATAGTTGAATAGCTGATTTCAGAAGCGGATCGGCAAAATTTACAGTGAGCACAGAAAGGACACTTGTCCTGAGAAGTGTTGTTTCTATACATAGTGTTGGTCGAAGTGAAATAAGTGACAAATGAGCTCTCGCACGGACACTTTTGCATGTGAAGAGAGTAAACCGCATGTAGTTTATTAATGTGCAACATGTCTTCTGCTGACAGTTAGAGCTTGCAGGACATTAAAATGAAAGAAGGGAGTGAGAAATAGGAAATATAAACATGAGAAGATTAAAAGGCTGCATACTAAAGGACAGGAGCCCAAAAACGTCAGTGGAAAATAGTGCTGAAGAAATAGAGTAGATACTCTAACCATTATACGTTGTTATTAACATTTTTGCATTAATTGGTAATAAGCAAAATGCTGGTACTGCTGGTTCACACAGAATATTTATCTTACTTCACAGAAGTTGTCGACAGTGCTCTGAGGAAATAAATGAAACAAGCATGGGGATCTTCACACATTTTCACAATATGGACTCAAAGGATGCACAAGACTGATCCACAAGGGCTGATTACTGCCAAAGGTATTGGAAGAAGACATTTGCGAAATAAATAAAATGATTCTAATAATAAACCTTGACAGCAAAACTTCAGATATTCTTTGAATTCTAGTACCAGAAAAGTGGAGGTATGTATGCAAGCATTCCTGAACATTCATGGCGTGAAAAACATGAGAGTATGAAGGATTAGCAAACTACTCGCACTTGTCAACCTACCTACCAATCAAAGAGGTAAAAATCGTTCAGGCAATTTGAAAAATAGTAGAGAGATAAATGCTATTGTTGAACATATTAACTTCTACCCATAAAAAGTAACTCACTATGGCTCTCGAGATCACCATTATTTGCTAGAACAGCTTAATGTAAAAACCATGCATGATCAGTTTCAAGTGAAATATCATAACATGGTTGAAAAATACAAGATTTTCACTCTGTTTCAGAAGATGATACATTGACAAGTGTGGCAAATTTGAACAACTGTCACCTAAAATGAAAAATATAATGCTTAATGACACAGAGAAACAGATAGCTTCTCCAGAACTCGTCATAAACATGAGAGGGGCTGTTAAGTTTTCTTCTCTCGTTAGTTAAATTACAGAGAAATGCATTGATAATGAGGAAATAGTAGGAACTGCTATTGACTTCATGTAGAATCTATGCCTACCAACTATACCCATTCGAGAGGTCTTCTTCTATCAACAGCTTACTGTTAATGTCTTTAATATACACTACCTGCAGACCGGTGAATCAAAATTCTGTGTTTATCATGAAGGAACAGTAAGGAAGACACCCAATGAGGTGTGGTCATTCTTATTATATTTCATCACAAACAACCTCCCAAAAAACATTAAACATCTGCATGTTTTTAAGCATCTACATGTTTTTTTCAGATGGTTGCCCCAGGCAAAGTAGGAATCATACCGTTGTAAGGCTTTTCCTGGCTTTGGAAGCTTCAGAGCAATTCCTCACTATTAATCATTATTTCCCTGTACGTGGACATTCATTTCTTCCCTGAGATAGGGACTTCGCGGTAGTGAAGAGAAAAATCCACTCAGTGAATAGGGTGTACCACATCAAGCAATTTGATAAACTGATTGCTATCTTAAGTTCAAAAGTTAACAAGTTCCAAGTGAAGGTAGTTTCAACAAGCAGTATTCTTGCACTCAAAAACTGGTGGCCCAAAATACCATCTCTCTGGAGAGTGCCAGTAGAAAGGTGCCCAGGGATCAGAAACAGTCATTAGTGGTGTCCCAATTCTTTGAATATGAATACAAAAGTAACACTTCTTGTACTGTGATTAGAAAAGCATATATCCACAGCTCTGTCATGTAAGCTTTCTGTCTTTGTATTGACTGCAACTCTTCAATTCCCTTTCCCACAGAGAAAGCATATAACACGTGTGCCAATAAGTTTGGAGAAAATAGCTGATGTCAAGAAATTAGAAGGATATATTCCAGATAAAGTCCATGAATTTTACACCACAATCTACAATTAGTCAACAATTGAACTTGGAGATATGGTCTGTGAGTAGAATAAAGAAGTGCAGTGTAATTAAAAACAATGTGAAGACAGATTTGGTTTAAAATTTGACTGTGCAACTTCATAAAATTCATAAAGGTAAAAGTTAAAAATTGAAAAAAGTAATGTGCAAATCATATACTGTTTTCCTGCTATTGTGCGTTATTCAATTAATATAATCTCATACTACACCAATATTAAACACACATTAATAACTGAATGGTTTTCGTATTAAATAATATATTAGTATATATTTCAGAAACAATACTTGTCCTGATATTTATGAAATACTTCCCTTTAAGCAAGATACCTGCAATTGCACCCAAAAATACATACACATACACCACTGGATAGTGCACTATGTTTTTGCAACGAAGGATTAATGTATGAAATTGAAATTTTTGTGCATTTTTATGAAAAACAGTCTGTGGAAAAAGAGTTGTTTCTGAAATTAGCTATTCAATTGAGTTCAAGTTCCTTAAATGAAGGAAAGAATGGTTCCAAGGCTGAATGATGTAAGCAGAATAACAACTTGTAACACGTCCAATTTATATTTTAGCCGACCCGATCTGACCGAATAGCAGCCCAATAATTATTAATTAATGTGACCGTGTACCTAATGGGGCTGGCAATCGGAATTGACTGCTACGGAGTTGTTACTTTCCAGTTTGTCCTTCTCAAATGCTGTAATAATGAAATGTCTGGTAACAAGAAGAACACCAACACAGTTTCACTAATCAAGAACCTATATTCATCTCAAAAAACACAAAAAGGAGGAGACAGCCACTGCCTTCGTCATACATATCTAATTACGGCTAATCTCAGCACAGGCTTCTTCGTTATTTCATTATCGTCACACGCTAATCCAAATCACTACAATCCAACACTGCAATCCAAAATGATGCCGGCGCTGTAGTCGCGAAACCAAAATATCGGCACTGAAATATCACTGACCACTCCCGTAATTATACTTCTTCACTTTCCCCGTATTATTCTGGCACAAAGGGGTTAAACCACGGCGATGGCCACTCCCTTTGTTGGTAAAGCCTTGCATTTTAGCAACAGGCCTCCACACAGCTCGGCCCGCAACATGGGACTGCCTGAACTCACACTCGCTCTCGCAACACGACACAATCGATTGTTTGCCCTATCGACCTGTGCCGAATGCAAACTTATAGTAAGGGCCTACGGACCCCTTACAAACTGCACACTGAACAAAGATGAGGAAGGAAATAGCTCATTTTTGTTGTTGTGGTCTTCAGTCCTGAGACTGGTTTGATGCAGCTCTCCATGCTACTCTATCCTGTGCAAGTTTCTTCATCTCCCAGTACCTACTGCAGCCTACATCTTTGTGAATCTGCTTAGTGTATTTATCTCTTGGTCTCCCTCTACGATTTTTACCCTCCACACTGCCCTCCAGTACTAAATTGGTGATCCCTTGATGCCCCAGAACATGTCCTACCAACCAATCCCTTCTTCTAGTCAAGTTGTGCTACAAACTCCTCTTCTCCCCAATTCTATTCAATACCACCTCCTTAGTTATGTGATCTACCCATCTAATCTTCAGCATTCTTCTGTAGCACCACATTTCGAAAGCGTCTATTCTCTTCTTGTCCAAACTATTTATCGTCCATGTTTCACTTACATACATGGCTACACTCCATACAAATACTTTCAGAAACGACTTCCTGACACTTAAATCTGTGGTGTCACCGCCAGATACCACACTTGCTAGGTGGTAGCCTTTAAATCGGCCGCGGTCCGTTAGTATACGTCAGACCCGCGTGTCACCGCTATCAGTGATTGCAGACCGAGTGCCACCACACGGCAGGTCTAGAGAGGCTTCCTAGCACTCGCCCCAGTTGTACAGCCGACTTTGCTAGCGATGGTTCACTGACAAAATACGCTCTCATCTGCCAAGACGATAGTTAGCATAGCCTTCAGCTACGTCATTTGCTACGACCTAGCAAGGCGCCATTACCAGTTACTACTGATGCTATAAAACATGTACCGTCAAGAGCGATGTTCACCAATTATGGATTAAAGTTAAGTATTCCAGTAGCTACGTTCGTTTTTTGCTAGTCTCATTTCCTTGTCCTGTTCCAGACCTCACGCCAGCCTGCGTGAGCTTAAACGCGTGCCTTTCGGCTTCCTCATAGTGGGTTGGCTGCTTGCCAATCCACAACAGTTGGCGACGAGCCCAAATCATGTTCGTAACTATACTGCCCTGATTTACTCGTGTAATGGCTTCGCCACAATCTCCAGATGTACTGTCCGAATTTTATCGCTTACAGAATCAGCAGACGCAGGCCTTACTGGATGCCCTTGGACAGCTCGTCCAGGATCAACGTGCAATGCAAAACGATGCGGCGGCCGCCGCTCCACCGCTCACGCAGCCACAACACGCAGTTGCACCAACTTTTCGTCCTTTTGATGCGGCACTGGAAAGCTGGTCGGAGTGGTCACGCCAATTTGGATTCCATCTCGCCGCCTACAGAATTCAAGGTAATGAGCGGCAGCCTTATCTCCTTTCCTCCATAAGGGTGCACACGTAGCTGCACGGAACAGTAAAGAGTCCTCGCGCCTGGCCGCGCCAAAGCTGCCTGGCTCTCAGCCACGTGTACCGCGCCAGCAAGCAAATGCAGTGAAATCATGCCCACAGTGTGCTACTAGACATTCGCGTGAGAATTGCCCGTCACGCCAGGCTATTTGCTTTTTCTGTAATAAAAAAGGACATGTTCAAAGTGTTTGCCAGAAAAAGCTCCGATCGGAAGCTCAAAACCATTCCAGGCCCTTTGCCTCGCGCCGGAATCGGAATCAAACCAAGGATACTCAGGCTCGCGACGCTTCGCCCATGGAAATTCATATAGTTCACGCCACTCCGCCCAGTGCCAATCTCTCTAACAGTGACTGTGTTCGTCCCACAAATAGTGTGCGTCGACATCGCAGGAACTCCCGTCAAGTCGCAAGTGATTTTGTATCAGTGTCAGTTCACATTGCACGAGACAGTCGCTCTTGTCGTCAGCAGGACAATAAACTTTTTGTAGATTTGGACATTAATGGCAAAGTGATACCGTTCCAGCTCGATACCAGGGCTGCAGTTTCACTGATCAATCACGACACGTACGAACAGCTGGGCACACCTCCGTAGCGTGCCGCAAATGTTAAGTTAAGTAGTTATTCAGGACAAGCGATCCCTGTGTTAGGACAGTGCAGCCTTCTTGCAACATACAAGGAACAAACAAAACTTGTGTCATTTTACGTCCTTCGTTCTTCTTCTGCAGTGAACTTGTTTGGTTTCGATTTATTTCAGTTGTTTAACTTGTCTATAGTAAATCAGGTCCTATCAGTGTACCAGACTGTGCCTTCAGACAGTGTTTCTCGTCTATGTGAAGAATTTGCAGACATTTTTGCACCGGGCCTTGGTTGCGCTAAGAACTATAAAGCACATTTGGAACTGAAAGTAAACGCGCAACCGAAATTTTTCAGAGCCCGCAATGTTCCCCACGCATTGCGTGATGAGGTCGCAAAAACATTATACGATTTGGAATCACAAGGTGTAATTGAACGTGTGCAGGCTTCTCTCTGGGCATCACCCTTAGTAATTTTGCCAAAACCTTCCGGAAAAGTGAGACTTTGTGTGGACTTCAAGGCAACAGTGAATCCACAACTAGTTCCTGCAACTTTTCCTTTACCCCGCCCAGAAGATCTTTTTGACAAACTGTGCCCGGGTAAATATTTTTCGAAGTTGGACCTAGCAGATGCGTACTTGCAAAGACCGGTGGACAAAGAATCCCAGCGCGTTTTGGTGGTTAACACGCATCTTGGTTTGTACCGATTCAAACGACTGCCATTCAGGTGTGCATCCGCCCCAGCATTGTTTCAGCAATATCTACATACTGTTTGTGCGTCGGTCCCTACTGCAGCAAACTATCTGGACGATAATGTGATCTCCAGAAAGACGGAAGAAGAACATTTAGCCAATCTCAGAACATTATTTCAGGTCTTGCGACAAAATGGTCTTCGTTTGCGGAAGGACAAATGTGTGTTTTTTGCTCATGACTTACCCTATCTGGGACATGTACTCAATGCCCAAGGCATACATCCCAGTCCAGAGCACCTCTGTGCCATACAAGACTTGCCTTCGCCGCAGAATTTGAAGCAGTTACAGAGTGTGCTGGGAAAAATCAACTATTACCATCGCTATGTTCCCCACGCCTCTTCCATTTCAGCTCCACTTCATCGCTTACGCCGTAAAGGTGTTCCATTCGTCTGGACGACGAAACGCGAAGGCGCCTTTCGCCAGTTGAAATCGGCGTTGCTTTCCAATACTTGCCTTACGCCATTCGATCCCCGGAAGCCCCTTTTGTTGATGGTGGATGCATCGGATTTCGGGATCGGTGCTGTGCTTGCGCACAAAGAAGGTTCGCACGATCGCCCTATTGCCTTTGCGTCCAAATTGCTCTCGTCTGCGCAAAGAAATTATTCACAGATCGAGAAAGAAGCATTGGCTCTCGTATTTGGTGTTACAAAGTTTCATGATTTCTTGTATGGTCGTCACTTTACCATCATCACCGACCACAAACCTTTGACATCGCTTTTTCACCCGACCAAGCCTGTACCTCCACGTACAGCGCAGAAATTCATTCGCTGGTCTATTTTCCTCTCGCAGTACCGCTACTATATCTTGTATCGGTCCACTGCTAAGCACGGAAATGCCGATGCGTTGTCCTGTTTGCCCGTTGCTAAGGATAGAGCATTCGATTCCTCTGAACTTGCTAGCATGTTCATTGATTCGGAAACCGATGACGTGGTCGACTCGTTTCCGATTGATTTTAGTCGTGTAGCTACAGCCACAGCTGCCGACCCTGTCCTTGCTACCGTTCTGCGTTTCGTTGCTACGCAATGGCCCTTGTCAAAGTCACGGATCGAAGATCCGTTGGTTCGCCGATTTTTTGCTCACAAGGAGAGACTTTTTGTACGACATGGTGTTTTGCTGTTGCGTTCTGATAATGATCAGTCCAGGGTCGTGGTCCCACGTTCATTACAGTCCTCTGTCTTACGGCTTCTCCACCAAGGACATTGGGGTATAGTGAGAACGAAACAACTTGCTCGTCAGCACTGTACTTGGTTCGGAATCTAATGTAAACTGTTGTGACATCACGCTCATTGGAGGCATTTGTTGTTATGGCGCATTGCATAGTCTTCCTAAAGCCTTTGACACACTTTGCTGTTAGCAGACACTGGTATGAGCATTGTGTTTTGTTGCTGTAAATGGCACATTTCCTTTTGCAATATAAGTTTTATTCTCGTTTTTTCTCCTGTTCATATTTTATTGCTGCAGGATTATTCTGCTGTAGTGGGATACAGTAATATCCTTTGTTAGAGTATCGGTTCTTAGCAGTCAAAATTTCAAAAATTTAACTGAAAACAAAAACAATGAAAAATTCCTGGAATTCTAAAAAATTCCCGGGTTTTTCCCGGATTGTATACACCCTGAATAAATGAATAAATTTTTGCACTACATTCACAGAGTTTAGAATCATACCTTTTCTGCACCAATAACATAATAACAATCCTGGGTACAAATAAATAACTATTTTATCATGGTATGAATGAAGTCAAGTGGATTTGTTGGACAGGCCTGATCTACAGTTGGAGAAGGAGCTATGTCCTCACTCAAGAAACTCTCCTAATATTTGGTTGAAGTGATTTGTGGATACCACAAACAAAGTAATGACAACTACCTGACAGGAATGTGCAGATGGGTACCATTAAATATGAAAAATTTGCCTTAATTATTAGTGAAGTAACAAGAAATAATGACGGGCTTAAACAGGAATACGAATGCATTTCCTCCCAAATATGAGCGTATTCTCTTAAACTGCAAACTGTTTTACATGGAAAACTACGAGTAGAGCAGAAGAAGAAAAGATGTACAGGGGAAGGAACTATGTTAACATGTATTGGATTGATCAGAAGCAGTCTTGACAATCTTTTAACTTTGTAACACTGGAAGCCACAATGTCTACTACTGTTACAGGAAATAATAGTGTCCAACTGTTGATAAGAATTTTATCACCTTACATTATGCACAAAAAATCTATGAATTATTATTGCAAAATGCACAAAAGATTTTATTGTTCTGTATTTTTAATTGATATAAAATCTTCACAAACATTTTTATGCAACATTGATATTTACGTGGCATTTTTTAGAAAGTCACCCAGAACCCTGGGTCAGGGTAGACTTATGGGACAGGACGAGAAGGAAAGACAGATTGGGGACTGCAGTGGACGAGATTTGAAAACCTGAAAGCTTAAACGTTGAAGACAGGGTAATATGCAAGACAGAGATTACTACTAAAACATCGTGCACCAAGTTAATACGAGTGAAAAGCTAAGGGCATTGTATGTAACAGAGGTGGGATGGCAAAGCTTTTCGTCACCCTCACATATGCAATTTCCTTCTCAGACCCTATGCTCCTCCTGCAACCATCTCCCTATCCTATGGCTCCTACCTTGGTGACCGTCCCCACTGCAAGGCTTGTCCTACTCACCCCTCCTACCACCAATTATTCCAGCCCTATAACAGGCAAAATGTATACTATCAAAGGGAGAATCACCTGTGAAATGACACAAGTCATACATCAGCTGTTATGTGAACACTGTTCGGCCTTTCACATTGGCAAGACTACCACCAAATTATCAATTAGGATGAATGGGCATAGGCAGAGAGTGTATACTGGCAACATGCAATATCGTGTTGCAGAACATGCTCTACAACATGAAAATCGTGACCTCGGTGCCTGTTTTACCACACGAACCATCTGGATTCTTCCCCCAGAACTCCTCAGGTGGGAACTAGCACAACAACATGTCTTTGGTTCTCACAACCCAACTCAATTTACATTAACTCCTTCCATCACAGCATAGAACTTTTAACATTGCAGTGCATCAGCAATCGTGAATAGTTTAATGATTATAAAGAATCATTATTCCTTTCTTCACTACATTTTAGTTTTCTATATCTTTCGTTGCTGACTTGTCTATTTTTCGCCATCCCCTCTCCAACCTCTGTTACATACAATGCACTTAGCTTTTCACTCTTATTAACACAATGCATGTTGTTTTAGTAGTAATGTCTGTCTTGCATATTACCCCGTGTTCCACGTTTAAGCTCTCAGGTTTTTAAATCTCATCCAGTGCAGTCTCCGACAGTCAGTCTTTCCTGACCATCCTGTCAGGTAAGTCTTCTCTGAGCCAGGGTTCTGGGCGACTTTTCTAAACTGTATTTGTATTTTTGTTTTTGTACAAAAACAAATCTCCCGTGCCTTATCTTTCCCGCCTTCCACTACCTCCCAAAGTCCCACCGTCCGGCCACAGAGGAGCATTCTCCTCATAGCTCAGTACCACCCACGACTTGAGCAACTGAATTACATTCTCCAGCAGGGTTTCGACTACCTCTCGTCATGCCCTGAAATGAGAAATGTTCTGCCCACTATTCTTTCCACCCCTCCCACAGTGGTATTCCACCGTCCACTGAACCTACGCAATATACTCGTCCGTCCTTACACAACCTCTGCTCCCAGTACTTTACCTCATGGTTCATACCCCTGTAACAGACCTACATGCAAGACCTGTTCCATGCATCCTCCCACCAGCATCTACTCCAGTCCAGTAACTAACATCACCTATCCCATCAAAGACAGGGCTACCTGTGAAACCAGTCATGTGATTTACAAGCTAAGAAGAAACTACTGTGCTGCATTCTACACTCCTGGAAATTGAAATAAGAACACCGTGAATTCATTGTCCCAGGAAGGGGAAACTTTATTGACACATTCCTGGGGTCAGATACATCACATGATCACACTGACAGAACCACAGGCACATAGACACAGGCAACAGAGCATGCACAATGTCAGCACTAGTACAGTGTATATCCACCTTTCGCAGCAATGCAGGCTGCTATTCTCCCATGGAGACGATCGTAGAGATGCTGGATGTAGTCCTGTGGAACGGCTTGCCATGCCATTTCCACCTGGCGCCTCAGTTGGACCAGCGTTCGTACTGGACGTGCAGACCGCGTGAGACGACGCTTCATCCAGTCCCAAACATGCTCAATGGGGGACAGATCCGGAGATCTTGCTGGCCAGGGTAGTTGACTTACACCTTCTAGAGCACGTTGGGTGGCACGGGATACATGCGGACGTGCATTGTCCTGTTGGAACAGCAAGTTCCCTTGCCGGTCTAGGAATGGTAGAACAATGGGTTCGATGACGGTTTGGATGTACCGTGCACTATTCAGTGTCCCCTCGACGATCACCAGTGGTGTACGGCCAGTGTAGGAGATCGCTCCCCACACCATGATGCCGGGTGTTGGCCCTGAGTGCCTCGGTCGTATGCAGTCCTGATTGTGGCGCTCACCTGCACGGCGCCAAACACGCATACGACCATCATTGGCACCAAGGCAGAAGCGACTCTCATCGCTGAAGACGACACGTCTCCATTCGTCCCTCCATTCACGCCTGCCGCAACACCACTGGAGGCGGGCTGCACAATGTTGGGGCTTGAGCGGAAGACGGCCTAACGGTGTGCGGGACTGTAGCCCAGCTTCATGGAGACGGTTGCGAATGGTCCTCTCCGATACCCCAGGAGCAACAGTGTCCCTAATTTGCTGGGAAGTGGCGGTGCGGTCCCCTACGGCACTGCGTAGGATCCTACGGTCTTGGCGTGCGTCGCTGCGGTCCGGTCCCAGGTCGACGGGCACGTGCACCTTCCGCCGACCACTGGCGACAACATCGATGTACTGTGGAGACCTCACACCCCACGTGTTGAGCAATTCGGCGGTACGTCCACCCGGCCTCCCGCATGCCCACTATACGCCCTCGCTCAAAGCCCGTCAACTGCACATACGGTTCACGTCCACGCTGTCGCGGCATGCTACCAGTGTTAAAGACTGCGATGGAGCTCCGTATGCCACGGCAAACTGGCTGACACTGACGGCGGCAGTCCACAAATGCTGCGCAGCTAGCGCCATTCGACGGCCAACACCGCGGTTCCTGGTGTGTCCGCTGTGCCGTGCGTGTGATCACTGCTTGTACAGCCCTCTCGCACTGTCCGGAGCAAGTATGGTGGGTCTGACACACCGGTGTCAATGTGTTCTTTTTTCCATTTCCAGGAGTGTATGTAGGCATGACAACGAACAAGCTGTCTGTCCACATGAATGGCCACCGACAAACTGTGGCCAAGAAACAAGTGGACCACCCTGTTGCTGAACACTCTGCCAAACAAGATATCCTTCATTTCAATGACTGATTAACAACCTGTGCCATATGGATCCTTCCCACCAACACCAGCTTTCCTGAACTGCGCAGGGGGGGAACTTTCCCTGCAATACATCCTACGTTCCCGTAACCCTCCTGGCCTCAACCTTCGTTAGTCACTGTCCTCACCCATCTAGCCCCTCCCCTGATCTCACCCCAGCATTACACAGCTGTCCTTCCACCTCACACCCAGTCTTTTTATTTTATTTTACTTATTTCTCTCCTTTTCTGCTACTCCCCCCCCCCCCCCCCACACACACACACCTCTCCCCTGCCCACCGCCCAACCTGCAGCACTTCACTGTCCACCATGCCCACCGTACTATCCCTCCCCCTCCCCGTCACAGCCTCCTCCTTTCACCCATCCAGTCACCACTCCCATCATGCAATGGTGCTGCTGCTCGCAGTGTGGTTTCAGTTGCCTGAGACTGCAGTCGTGTGTGTGAGTTGCGCTTGCGTGAGTGGGTGTGTGTGTACGTGTTTGTGTGTGTCTATTGTCGACAAAGGCCGTTGGCCGAAAGCTTTAAGTGTGAAAGTCTTTTTGCTGTGTCTATCTGTGACTCAGCATCTCCGCTATATGGTGAGTAACAACTTTACTTCTCATAATTGATTATTTTCATTGTTATATGAGAAGTGACTGTGCTTGATTTGGGTGGAACTGATAGTCTGGAGTAAATTAGACTAATCGTGTAATGATTTGTTATGTTAAGATTTAACGTACTTGTAGTTATATATTCCTGGCAAAAGTAATAAAAATTTTTTGTTACCAGAAATCTATTCAATGTTGTGCGAATTTTGTCTTAATCCGTCTAAACGATACTTGATTACAATTCTTAATTTGTGTGGTCACAGTGTTCATAAATGATTTATGCCTATTCAAGGTATTTGAAATTAATATTTGCAATTACTAAAAATGTGGAAGCAGATGAGATTTCCAAATGAAAGTGGAAATCAGACAAAAACCCTACAGCTGACAATGTTTCCTATAGGTAAAATGAAAAGCATGAAGTAAAATATATGAATCATTAGAAGTAGCTAAATGGCTTTCAAATACTTTTAATAATAAATTTGATTTAAGCAGTACTGCTACTTATTTTGTAACAAAGAGTAGCATCACTGAACACATCACCAAATTTAAACTGCATCAAATTCAAATACATAAAATTTCTGTGATTTGGAATTTCTTGGTTTATGCATGTCTGCTTCTGTTTATGAGCATGCTTTGAACATACTGTTATCTGCTAACTATGGCTGGCTATGTTGGCTGCACTGGCACAGCTGTTGGTATTGACTGAGGCCATCTGATTTATACTGAAACATCGACTCCCACCAGTCGCCACACTGTGGCTCTTTAGAAAGTGAACAAGTTGACACAGTTTTGTGATATAAAATAATTGCTCTCTTTTTTTTTCTTTAAGAAAAGCTACCGTGTTAAGTTTGTCAACGTGTAAGATATGTGTAAATGTCAATCTGAAGTTGACGATTTACCACCTGAGGGTGGAAAATTTTGACTGTAGTTTGCACCATGATTTTTCAAGCCAAAATTTAGGAATAAAAGTGTGGGCTATATTTGTGCAAATACAGTAAGTTGTTTTAATACTGACAATGGTGGAAGGCAATGAGAACAAGTGTTTACTCAAATTTTAGGTAGCATATTTAGACCTACTCTTAAATCCTCCTTTAAATTTAGCTGTACAATTCTTCTGAGAGACTGACAAAATCTGTAGTTCATTCTGAGGTATTAAACACTGAAAACAAATTTCTTGATCAATCACTAAAGAGAAAGCCACCACAGTAACAAAACGACAAACTTCTAGAGTTGCATTTGTAAGTGAACAAAAGCATCTCTCTCTACTACTATGACATTCCAACCAAATTGTGAAACAAGAAAGTGATTAGGAATACCTGAACATCTTGACATCATCAGAAATGAAGAACAATGTCAACTTGCAGATGACTGAAGTAGTAAATTACTTTTTTAAAAAAAATATCTCAGTACACATCCCAAGTGATTCAGGAAACCAACATCAGGGTGGGCAAATGGAGATTTCTGCCCTGGTGCATATAAATAGATGTCTTATGTTTGAAAAGTTTAAGCCATCTCACTTTGTTTCTGTAATTTTAGGACAACAAATGAATTTATAGTCAAGATGGCATAAGAAGATACCCAACAGTTGCTGTGAGCTGGGCACGGCAGCTACATGCATACATGCACCTCCCTCAAAAGAGGAATGCAATTTTGTACACATCTATGGCTTAGTGCTGTTGTAGCTGTATAGAAGATTACTATTTTCACGTGCAACCGTTAGCGATATGGAGCTGAATGCTAGCAACAGCACTGCCAGAGGCCATCTTACACTAACTCAATTATAGCTGCCACTGAACTCTTGCAAAATAATGTTTGACACTTGGTTTTCAAGGATGGATAGATGTGTTGAGACCAGCAAAAATTATTTGGAAAAGTGAAAGAAACAGATCTTTATTGTAAAACTAACTTAGTAAGGTATATCTTGAAAAATTTTTAGAACCATATTATGAACTGAAACGAAACTAATTTATTTTAAATAGGGGACTGACACAAGGGAACATGGGATTTCATCACTTACATAAAACTATTTTTGAGTACCAGAAATGTTACTTTATCACACAATCGCTTGATCTAAGCTCTACTAATTGCTTATTGTTTCCACGACAAAATGAACGTATTCATTTTGTATGAGTATTTATGTGTGAAATTGAAGTGTTGATTTACCTTCCTGTCTGCAATGTACAAGGCCTCAGCTAGCTTGGCAAAGTTCTCATTAATGTGTGTTTGTTGAAGTCCACGACCATCTGCAGCTAAACGTTTATCAAGTGGAATTGTGTAACCCTAAAAGAGAGAAAATAGTTGATTGAACCACATAGAAATATTTGAAATCAGAAGCAATCTAACAAATTTGTGTATCACATATGCAGGGCTTACTTTTGCATTTTTCCAATTAGATATGCACGGTGGTATTTTCCATTCCTTCTGTTCCTTTACAGTCACCTGGAAAGAAAAACATACATTAAATTCAATACAAACTGGTAAAGTCCTCACTCACTGCTTTGTTATTAATGCAGATACCAGCAAGCACAAAATATCCCTCTGCCATGCAACGTACAGTTGCTTGTCAAAAATACATGTAGTCGTACATATAGTATCTTTCTAGGCTGCGAAAGATGACTTTATTAAGAAATGGAGGGAGTAAATAATTGCATCTTAGTGAGAATGAAAGGAACCAATCAGGGGAGATCCCAATGTCCAATCCAGATGTTCATATCATACAGTTGCTGGTACCCAGAAAACACTTGATGAATGCCTTTATGGACAAAAAATATGGCGAACCTGCACTGTAGACAGTATGGGAAGTCTATGTCTGAACATTTTCTGGGATAATACATTATTTATGACAGACTGACTGCTAAATGAGAAAACTGACTTGCAGAGTTTGCTGCTACATGATCAGCTTGAAAAATGGTAGCAGTGGTCCCATACTCTTGAGATGCAGACATATTCCGGCCTGGTCAGAGACTGCTGTCAGCATAATTCGACCATGATCTGTCACCAATTAATGTGTCATCAAATTCTTTGGGCATCGACAGGTAAGTGCACCAGAAGCGTTGTTGGAGTATCTGGAATGTCAGTATCCCTGCCTGGTTGAAATAACTATGGGAGAAGTGGATGGAGGGAACATAGGCAATGGGTTTACGCTGCAGGGCATATGGAGAAGCTACTGAAACAACATCTATTTGCACACAGTTTGGCTAATTAAACAATTACATGGAAATCCTAATGCTGTTATTTTTTATTTAGGAGCAAAAAATTCCATAACTCTAGAATCTGTAAATGGTTCAGTGGAATTGGAAAAGGAACTAAATAACATAAAATAAAATGTTAAGGTTATCAGAACTCCGCCACAGAAACCAAGGTCAAACTGAATTAAAATCAGAGGATGTGTTTAGTACAGAAGACTACAGCAGAGGGGTGGGGATATAAGTGTACAGTTTATGGGAAATCAGAAAATTCAATAAAATGTACTGAACAAATTTCCAGCAGACTGATAAGATTTGTTTTAAAAATATACTCCCTAGAAATCATTCATGTCTGTGCAACAACAAGCTCACAATCTGATGAGGAGGTAGGAGACTTTTACAAAGGTTTGCAAAATCCAATAAATGACGCAAATCATCCTTGGGGGATTTCAAAGCGAAAGTAGCGTAACACTTAAAGACTGGTTCTTCAGTGGGAAACTTCTTATATCATGCTAGAAATGACAAGTCAAACACTACTGCAATTTGCCAAGAACAACATGTCTTGTCTTAAAAACATTCTTACAGAAGAAAACAAACAGAAGATAAGCTTTGCAGGATCAAAATGGAACTCAAACTGACCAAATTTTATCAGCCAATAAAGACATTCCACAGAATATGGCAGTACTAAACATCTACAAACTCCAAGTGATTATAATGTTTCAGGTGCAGATTAAAAACTGGAATAGAGGTCAGGCAAAAAGAGTCTGTACAACAGAAGTCATTTGCCTCTAGTGCAGATAACCCTCAACAATTAAAGGAAAAATTAAAGAGCATGTTTGAAAGCAGCCCTGAAAAATCATTTATAATACAACTAAAATAAGGCGCAACCAACACTCCAAAATATAATGCTACAAAGTTGTATTTAGGGCAGTTAAGGAATATACAGAAGGGTAAATTTAGGGTCAAGTGCTTTCCATAAACTACACAGTGCTTTTAAAACAAAGATTCCAAAATGTCTGAAACTGAAATTTTACAGTCAGTGTATATTATCAGTTCTGATGTACAGCAAAAGGCATGAGCTTTTAACGTGAAAAACCCTGAAAAACTGTTGGTTTCCCAGCAAGCAACTGAGGCATGTAATTTGAGAATTCCAGGAGCGACAGAAAAACAAATAAATGAGTTAGAGAACACAGGAGAATGGAAGACAACATTATGACTGTAATAGAAATGGAGATGGATTGGATCTATAGCTAGGTGAACTGAAGGCAAACTGACCAAGGAAGTACTTTTCAAGATTCTAGGCAATAATTTCTTCATACTTTGTCGGCAGAAAACAGCGGTGAGCAAATTAATTTTAACTATTAAGTTTATTTCTCTCAATTATCATGTAAGTCCTCTAGTAGAAGGCTCTAGCAAAAGCATCATGGGAATGTTGACTCCTAGCATGCTCGGTTGCAAACATTGGCCAAGAAGGCTGGTCAGTCAAAACTGGTATAGATATTAAGCCATTGCAAAAAAAACAGCTCTTCTGTGCATGTCCTGATTTGTAGAAAAGACAAGTTCAAATTGGATGAATGGTATATATACATAACCACTCCATCGGGACCATCCGACCGCCGTGTCATCCTCAGAGGAGGATGCGGATAGGAGGGGCATGAGGTCAGCACACCGCTCTCCTGTCATTATGATGGTATTCTTGACCGAAGCCGCTACTATTTAGTTGAGTAGCTCCTCAATTGGCATCACGAGGTTGAGTGCACCCCGGAAAATGGCAACAGCGCATGGCGGCCTGCATGGTCACCCATCCAAGTGCCGACCACGCCAGACAGCACTTAACTTCGGTGATCTCATGGGAACCGGTGTACCCACTGCGGCAAGGCCGTTGCCCCATGGTATACATACATATCAGATGAAATGTGCGTGAAGCTTGTAATGTATAGAGAAACCTGGAGGAAGCTTTTATACAGCAATGGATGTCAACTGATGAAGAGGATGAGACGTAATCTCTCAGTTTTTTCTTTCCCAAAATGCAGGCATATATGTATAAGCTTATAACACATAAAGTGCAAAAACTCACCTTTCTTGTAGGAGAATGCATTACGGGTGCAGGTGGTGAAGGAGGCCCTCTTGGTATTTTCTTATTGATCCTGCAATAAAGATCCACTTAAAAAACATTCATACAAACAAAAAACTGCACAGTTATAATGGGTGATTTTAATGCTCAATGGGGTAAAGAGAAAAAATATAAGAATTGATGGGTGGATTTCCAGCATATATATGAACAAACTAAAATGGCCAAAGAATTGTTGAAACATGCAAAATTTTATCCTTAAAAAAATGTCAACACATTTGAAAAAGAACCCTTCTAAACAAAACACTTGGCAGGTCCCAATACATTTATAGGGGAATTTCAAATCGATCATGCAGTAATTTCATACCCTAACTACAAGGGAATTTTAAATTTCCAAGTCAGGAAAGGGGCTAACATTGATTCTGACCATTATTTAACATGAATAAAAGTAAAACTTCAACCTCAAAAACTCTTCAAAGCAAAAAATGTTATTCCAAAATTTGACACTGCTAAAATAATCTCCAACAAGCGAACATGACAAAAAAACAATCCAACAATTGGCAAAGCCCAAAAGAAAAGTTAATCAAAACAGCAACAAATTTAATTCTGTTTTTAAATACACAAAAACACCCATGGCCGAATGTGGATTGTGAAACACCAGTTAAGCCTTGGTATGAGGCATTCAAAAATTTGAATAGTAATAAAATTGATAATATGTACAACACCTGTCGTCGTCTTTAGTCCTGAGACTGGTTTGATGCAGCTCTCCATGCTAATCTATCCTCTGCTAGCTTCTTAATCTTCCAGTACTTACTGCAACCTACATCCTTCTGAATCTGCTTAGTGTATTCATCTCTTGGTCTCCCTCTACGATTTTTACCCTCCACGCTGCCCTCCGACGCTAAATTTGTGATCCCTTGATGCCTCAGAACATGTCCTACCAACCGGTCCCTTCCTCTTGTCAAGTTGTGCCACAAAATTCCTCTTCTCCCCAATTCTATTCAATACCTCCTCATTAGTTATGTGATCTACCCATCTAATCTTCAGCATTCTTCTGTAGCACCACATTTCAAAAGCTTCTATTCTCTTCTTGTCCAAACTATTTATCGTCCATGTTTCACTTCCATACATGGCTACACTCCACACAAATACTTTCAGAAACGACTTCCGAACACTTAAATCTATACTCGATGTTAACAAATTTCTCTTCTTCAGAAACGCTTTCCTTGCCATTGCCAGTCTACATTTTATATCCTCTCTACTTTGACCATCATCAATTATTTTACTCCCCAAATAACAAAACTCCTTTACTACTTTAAATGTCTCATTTCCTAATCTAATTCCCTCAGCATCAGCCGAGTTAACTCGACTACATTCCATTATCCTCGTTTTGCTTTTGTTGATGTTCATCTTAAATCCTCCTTTCAAGACACTGTCCATTCCGTTCAACTGTTCTTCCAAGTCCTTTGCTGTCTCTGACAGAATTACAATGTCATCGGCAAACCTCAAAGTTTTTATTTCTTCTCCATGGATTTTAATACCTACTCCAAATTTTTCTTTTGTTTCCTTTACTGCTTGCTCAATATACAGATTGAATAACATCAGGGACAGGCTACAACCCTGTCTCACTCCGTTCCCAACCAATGCTTCCCTTTCATGCCCCTCAACCCATATAACTGCCATCTGGTTTCTGTACAAATTTTAAATAGCCTTTCGCTCCCTGTATTTTACCCCTGCCACCTTTAGAATTTGAAAGAGAGTATTCCAGTCAACATTGTCAAAAGCTTTCTCTAAGTCTACAAATGCTAGAAACATAGTCTTGCCTTTCCTTAATCTATTTTCTATGATAAGTCGTAGAGTCAGTATTGCCTCACATGTTCCAACATTTCTGCGGAATCCAAACTGATCTTCGCCGAGGTTGGCTTCTACCAGTTTTTCCATTCGCCTGTAAAGAATTCGCGTTAGTATTTTTCAGCTGTGACTTATTAAACTTATAGTTCGGTAATTTTCACATCTGTCAACACCTGCTTTCTTTGGGATTGGAATTATCATATTCTTCTTGAAGTCTGAGGGTATTTCACCTGTCTCATACATCTTGTTCACCAGATAGTAGAGTTTTGTCAGGACTGGCTCTCCCAAGGCTGTCAGTAGTTCCAATGCAATGTTTTCTACTCCCGGGGCCTTGTTTTAACATAGGTCTTTCAGTGCTCTGTCAAAGTCTTCACACAGTATCGTATCTCCCATTAAATCTTAATCTACATCCTTTTCCATTTCCATAATATTGTCCTCAAGTACATCACCCTTGTATAGACCCTCTATATACTCCTTCCACCTTTCTGCTTTCCCTTCTTCACTTAGAACTGGGTTTCCATCTGAGCTCTTGATATTCAAGCAAGTGGTTCTCTTTTCTCCAAAGGTCTCTCTAACTTCCCTGTAGGCAGCATCTATCTTACCCCCAGTGAGATAAGCCTCTACATTCTTATATTTGTCCTCTAGCCATCCCGGCTTAGCCATTTTGCAATTCCTGTCGATCTCATTTTTGAGACGTTTGTATTCCTTTTTGCCTGCTTCATTTACTGCATTTTTATATTTTCTTCTTTCATCAATTAATTTCAATATTTCTTCTGTTACCCAAGGATTTCTAATAGCCCTCGTCTTTTTACCTACTTGATCCTCTGCTGCCTTCACTACTTCATCCCTCAGAGCTACCCATTCTTCTTCTACTGTATTTCTTTCTCCCATTCCTGTCAATTGTTCCCTTATGCTCTCCGTGAAACTCTGTACAACCTCTGGTTTAGTCAGTTTATCCAGGTCCCATCTCCTTAAATTCCCACCTTTTTGCAGTTTCTTCAGTTTTAATCTACAATTCATAACCAATAGATTGTGGTCAGAGTCCACATCTGCCCCTGGAAATGTCTTACAATTTAAAACCTGGTTTCTAAATCTCTGTCTTACCATCATATAATTTATCTGATACCTTGTAGTATCTCCAGGGTTCTTCCGTGTATACAACCTTCTTTCATGATTCTTGAACCAAGTGTTAGCTATGATTAAGTTATGCTCTGTGCAAAATTCTACCAGGCGGCTTCCTCTTTCATTTCTCTCCCCCAATCCATATTCACCCACTATGTTTCCCTCTCTCCCTTTTCCTACTCTCAAATTCTAGTCACCAATGACTATTGAATTTTCATCTCCCTTCACTACCTGAATAATTTCCTTTATCTCATCATACATTTCATCAATTTCTTCATCATCTGCAGAGTTAGTTGGCAAATAAACTTGTACTACTGTAGTAGACATGGGCTTCGTGTCTATCTTGGTCACAATAATGCGCTCACTATGCTGCTGGTAGTAGCTTACCTGCACTCCTATTTTTTTTATTCATTATTAAACCTACTCCTGCATTACCCCTGTATTTATAACCCTGTATTCACCTGACCAAAAGTCATGTTCCTCCTGCCACCGAACTTCACTAATTCCCACTATATCTAACTTTAACCTACCCATTTCCCTTTTTAAATTTTCTAACCTACCTGCCCGATTACGGGATCTGACATTCCACGCTCCGATCCGTAGAACGCCAGTTTTCTTTCTCCTGATAACGACGTCTTCCTGAGTAGTCCCCGCCCGGAGATCCGAATGGGGGACTGTTTGACCTCCGGAATATTTTACCCAAGAGGACGCCATCATCATTTAACCATACAGTAAAGCTGCATGCCCTCGGGAAAAATTACGGCTGTAGTTTCCCCTTGCTTTCAGCCATTCGCAGTACCAGCACAGCAAGGCCGTTTTGGTTAGTGTTGCAAGGCCAGATCAGTCAATCATCCAGACTGTTGCCCCTGCAACTACTGAAAAGGCTGCTACCCCTCTTCAGGAACCACACATTTGTCTGGCCTCTCAACAGATACCCCTCCGTTGTGGTTGCACCTACGGTACGGCTATCTGTATTGCTGAGGCACGCAAGCCTCCCCACCAACAGCAAGGTCCATGGTTCATGGGGGTAATAAGAAACAATAGAAGAAACTTTTTTAAAAATTCAAAACTAAACTAGCTGGTTACCAACCATAAGGTCTTTGCTTCAAAAAATGAAAACAACAGTTTAGCTCTTAACAAGCAGAAAAAATCTAAGGTACTTGCTAATTATTTTGAAAAACTATTAAACTGTCCAGAACCAGTGAATAAATTCCAATCATGGCAAACTAATAACACCAACCCTAACTCTAAAGAACTTGACAATAACTAAATAATTAAACAAATTAAGAGACTTAAAAACAATAAAGCATCCAGAGAAGACTATAATTGCAGAACTACTAAAATCAGCTGGCCCTAACACTAGAAAAGAGATCACTCAACTAATAGGACATATCTGGCAATTCATCCAGTGCATAAAAAAAGGGGACAGAACTGATGTTAAAATTACTGAGAATCTCTCTTCTCTCAGTCACATACAAAATTCTCTCGCAGTGTTCACTTGATTAAGCCCAAGAACAACTGGTGAATACCAAGCAGGCTTTAGACCACACAGATCCTGTCCAGAACAAATTCTTAATTTAAAACTAATCCTTAGGCACCAAAAGATTTCTGGTAACAATATTGTATGTACATTTGGGGATTTTAAAAAGATCTATGACTCAACTGATCGTGAATCTCTTTTCAAAATTTTAAAGGAACAAGGGCTAGATAACAAAATTCTAACACTGGTTAACGAAACGTTAACTGACACTAGCTCTAAAGTTAAACTCATGGGAGAAATTTCGAAGCCATTTGATATAAAGAGAGGTGTTAGACAGGTAGATGGACTCTCCCCATTACTGTTTAACTGTGTTTTGGAAAAGGTAATTACAAAATAGCAAGAGCAAAAGTCAAGTCAAAATATAGAACAAGCAATCAAGTTAGGTAGAAGTAATATTACAGTAGATTGCCTCGCCTTTGCAGATGATCTGGCACTATGGATATTACCACAGCTCAAAAACAAACTGAAATTCTTAAAGAAGTTTCAGAAAGAGTGGGACTACAAATTGAGATGCCTTGCCACGAGAATTACAACTTGCCACAGCCTTGCAGATCCAGATGACAACACGAACAGCAACATAGCAGCAGAAGAAGAGTGAATGAGAATAAGGTAATTTCACAGCAAAAGCGGTTTTGTGTTGAGTGATACATAACAAGTGGCCTTAACAAACAAGACAGTGTGACTGAGCTATAGAGGTTAAGCTGTAACATGAACAGAAGGACATAAGTAATACTTGTTCTGTAGATGATAGGGATTATAAATCAGACATGAATGTAACTTTGAATGATGGTGACTTAAGTCCTATTGTAGATGAAAAGATAAAAGCGTCATCTACATTGTGTGGTCATGTGAGCGAAATGGACAAAAACAGTACTGAAGTGGATGAAATCATTAGAGTTAAGAGGGAGAACGAAATCAAAAAGGAAATTAAGGAAGTTAGCGATAATCTTTCAGAATTAAATAAGACATTTGATGCAGTAGTTAAAGATTGTGATGAAAAGATAAAGAAAGTAGATCAGAATACTGACGAGAAAATAATATTAATGAGTACCGTATTTACTCGAATGTAAGCCGCACTCGAATCTAAGCCGCACCTGAAAAATGAGACTCGAAATAAAGGGAAAAAAAATTCCCAAATCTATAAGCCGCACCTGAAATTTGAGACTCGAAATTCAAGGGTAGAGAAAAGTTTTAGGCCGCACCTCCAAATCGAAACAAAGTTGGTCCATTGTAATATGAGACACAATTTAGGTCGAATGAATGACGATACAGCTACAGTAGTTTGGTTCGAGTCGAAAGCTTAGCAGTTAAGCTTTACCAGGTAGCCACTGCTATGCGTCAGGCACTCTGTCCGTATTTATACGGATACCCTTTCTTTTTCACGTGCTTCGTATGGTTTGAATCGATTGTTAATTTTGCTTTGATCTGATAAGTGCCGTTTTCTATGTTATAGGTGTTTACGTCAGTCACTCCAAGCTCAAAATGCATTACTATACTGTGTCATGCATTGTTTGTCGCATTCTGATAGTGCGTGTTTATGGCCTGTCGCTGCTCGCGGCATGGCTTGCTTTTGTGCGCGCTACTGCCGCCTACAATTAAAAAAAGAGAGGAATCGTCTCATTAGCGAAACATTGGCAAGAGACTGCTATTTGTTGTTACTTACACTGCTGCTTTCTTTGATAATGATCAACAGGAACCAAATAATAGACTGCATATGATAGAACACGTTCTGAACGAGAGTTTGGCGAAAATTTTTTTCCGTTTGAAAATCTTTGCGGTCGCTTCTTTAGTACATCAAATTCTGCACAGAAATTAGTCATCTTAGATTTAAAAATCTAGTCAGTTGCCGTGCTTCATTTCTGACTGTATCACTATTAGGCATAAGAGTAATACGAATATAAACATGACACGATACGTATATTCTTCCGCGTTTGCTGTTGTCTCACTCTAGTTTCGTAGTTTATTTGGCAGACAGGATTTAAATGAGATAGAAGCAAACACGAAAGAATACATGGCAAAATGTTTATATTCGTATTATTCTTATGGTGAAGAGAATACTGCATGTGATTCACATTTCATCAGGTTCCTATTAGCAACCATCTCTTCTCACAGGTAGGAAAAAATTCAGAACGTAGAGTTGGCCATATTGACAAAAATCCCAGTATTACCAGTCGGATTTTCGTAGTACATTGAAATTCGAAGATGAACAATACGGAATTTGTATTTACTTCGTTGGATAATGTATGAAAATGCAGTGGTCGAAACTTGGGCAGAGAAAAAAAGCTCGTCTTCCAATTTTTTTTTTTTTTTAATTTTATTTACTGACGCAGAGGTTTTGGCGCCAGTATTTATCTTTGTGCCTACAAAGGATGCTTGTGTAGCGCTACATATATTCGACGGCAGAAGTTAGTTGTGGCGGCTCCTATTAACATTTTTCAGAACTTCAGCTTGCTTTGCACTCGATTCTAAGCCGCAAGCGGTTTTTTGGATTACAAAAACCGGAAAAAAAGTGCGGCTTAGATTCGAGTAAATACGGTAGTAAATGTGTAGAACAGAGAAAGAAGCTTTGTGATGACTATAGCAGGAGGGTGGAGGCTTCCAAAATACAGTGTAAGGATGAAGTCAAAGCTGCCAGGAATTTTTTTTGCTAAAAACAGGGTTAAACATGAGAACCAAATCGATCAGATTAAAAATGATTTAGAAACGGAGGTAGAAACCACGTGTGCAGTAGTGGTAGAGGAAAAACTGGTAAAAGTACATAAAAATGTAGATTCAAAATTGGCAGAAATTGAGAAAAAGGTGGAAGAAGTACAAAATCTAAAGCATGGGGAAAGTGACAGGGGGTCGGATAATTATTTTGGTAAGCAGGATGATAGTTTTTCCAGGGAAAATATTGACGATTTGTTGTATGGAGAAGATCACATGGTAAGTAAAACGAAGTGTGTCAACCAGTAATAACAGCAGGCATACAAGGTAAACATGTTAAATGTTTACTGGACAGTGGTAGCGATTTGAATGGTATTTCACAGGCATTTTTTGAATCTATTAAGAACGCAGAGGGTATAGTAGTGAAGCATATTTCTGAAAAAACTCTTGGTCCTATTGGTAAGCTATTAAAGAGTATGAAACAAGAGAGGCTATTAACTGTGAAATTCGTGGACAGTTGTTGGAGTGCAATTTCTTGATAATTCAAAATCTCAGCATTGATGTAATATTTGGAACTAATTTCTTGTGTAAATAGTAAGTAGGGGGTTCAACATTCTGTGTTGGACTCATTATCTGGCGATAATGCTTACCCCAGGTGTCTGCCCCATTTTTCATTTTTTCTGAGGCAGTCAAACTCTTCTCCTATCCTATATGCAGTTTGTAAGTCAATTAGGCACAGCCTATCTTCGACTTTCATGTGATTTTGTGCAGTAGGATATTTTAGTATAGGGATATGTTAAAAAAGGTTTCTCCAGTATTATTTGTGTGTATTATGTTGTGTTAGAGATAAATAATGTAATCATAAGAGAATGGAAGAAAATAAAGTGGTACCATGGTTAAAGAATTTCTGTCAAACAAATGGAAGGTAAACTGAAAATGAAAGGTGTCAGCATATGTGGAGGATAATTAACATCTGAAGTAATCACCTCATAGGTGTAGCACCAGAGGCAATATGCAGTACAAAGCATCTTAATATTAGTTGTGGTATAATAGAAGTGTTTGTCTGTGTCATGGTACAGCCTTTTCTAACATTAAGGAATTACAACTTTAAATACAGTTGCCTGGAGTAATATGTGTGGAAAGAATAAGCAAGGTTTGTATGTATATCGCCTTCAGGCTAGAATCTGAAGCAAGTTGATGGAATCCAGTAAAATAACAGTTTTTCTAAGTGATAATTTTGTCTGATCGGTAATGAGAGTTAATTTTGGTTAGTATAGGGTTCTGTTACTGAGATGATGTTTGGTTTGTGGGGCGCTCAACTGCGTGGTTATCAGCGCCCGTACAATTACCCAATCTTTGCTCAGTCCAATTTCGCCACTTTCCTGGATGATGATGAAATGATGAGGACAACACAAACACCCAGTCATCTCGAGGCAGGTGAAAATCCCTGACCCCGCCGGGAATCGAACCCGGGACCCCGTGCTCGGGAAGCGAGAACGCTACCGCGAGACCACGAGCGGCGGACGGGTTCTGTTACTGTGGAGTGTTTTTCAGTAGAGTCAATTTTGCAGTGGATAAGTAGAGCAGGTGTTTATTTACCAGATAATGAAACAATAATGAAATAATAAATAATGAATAATTTTAGGGTCTTAATGGTTAGGGAGCCTGCCTCTGCAGTAGGGATATTTTTTGAGAATGCACTCCCCTAGCTAACGAGGTAAGAAAGGTAAGTAAAATAATGGAGGTGACAGACATGATTAATGAAAAAGGTAACTATATACAAATGAATGTGGTGTAACTATCCTGAGGATCTAATTTTGAACTAGGCAACTTTGGGTACTGTTTGTATAGTGCAATACATGACGCTGCAGTTGGGAATGAGAGCTTAGCATAAACAGCAATATTTTTGTGAGGTACAAGTCATATCATTGGATCTATGTTATCTGAAAAACTTCTACTTGTGTTCTGAGGAATTATGAGCTTAAATTGGTAATACTGGGATGAAGAAAAGTAATTTTGCTGATTAACTAATAACCTTCCCCCATGAACCGTGAACCTTGGCATTGGTGGGGAGGCTTGCGAGCCTCAGCGATACAGAAGGCTGTACCGTAGGTGCAACCACAACGGAGGGGTATCTGTTGAGAGGCCAGACAAACGTGTGGTTCCTGAAGAGGGGTAGCAGCCTTTTCAGTAGTTGCAGGGGCAACAGTCTGGATGATTGACTGATCTGGCCTTGTAACACTAAGCAAAACGGCCTTGCTGTGCTGGTACTGTGAATGGCTGAAAGCAATGGGAAACTACAGCCGTAATTTTTCCCGAGTGCATGCAGCTTTACTGTATGGTTAAATGACGATGGCGTCCTCTTGGGTAAAATATTCCAGAGGTAAAATAGTCCCCCATACGGATCTCCGGGCGGGGACTACTCAAGAGGATGTCGTTATCAGGAGAAAGAAAACTGGCGTTCTACGGATTGGAGAGTGGAATGTCAGATCCCTTAATCGGGCAGGTAGGTTAGAAAATTTAAAAAGGGAAATGGGTAGGTTAAAGTTAGATATAGTGGGAATTAGTGAAGTTCGGTGGCAGGAGGAACATGACTTTTGGTCAGGTGAATACAGGGTTATAAATACAGGGGTAATGCAGGAGTAGGTTTAATAATGAATAAAAAAAAAATAGGAGTGCGGATAAGCTACTACAAACAGTATAGTGAACGCATTATTGTGACCAAGATAGACATGAAGCCCATGTCTACAACAGTAGTACAAGTTTATATGCCAACTAGCTCTGCAGATGATGAAGCTATTGATGAAATGTATGATGAGATAAAAGAAATTATTCAGGTAGTGAAGGGAGATGAAAATTTAATAGTCATGGGTGACTGGAATTCGAAAGTAGGAAAAGGGAGAGAAGGAAACGTAGTAGGTGAATATGGATTGGGGCTAAGAAATGAAAGAGGAAGCCGCCTGGTAGAATTTTGCACAGAGCATAACTTAATCATAGCTAACACTTGGTTCAAGAATCATGAAAGAAGGTTGTATACACGGAAGAATCCTGGAGATACTACAAGGTATCAGATAGATTATATAATGGTAAGACAGAGATTTAGAAACCAGGTTTTAAATTGTAAGACATTTCCAGAGGCAGATATGAACTCTGACCACAATCTATTGGTTATGAACTGTAGATTAAAACTGAAGAAACTGCAAAAAGGTGGGAATTTAAGGAGATGGGTCCTGGATAAACTGACTAAACCAGAGGTTGTACAGAGTTTCACGGAGAGCATAAGGGAACAATTGACAGGAATGGGAGAAAGAAATACAGTAGAAGAAGAATGGGCAGCTCTGAGGGATGAAGTAGTGAAGGCAGCAGAGGATCTAGTAGGTAAAAAGACGAGGGCTAGTAGAACTCCTTGGGTAACAGAAGAAATATTGAAATTAATTGATGAAAGAAGAAAATATAAAAATGCAGTAAATGAAGCAGGCAAAAAGGAATACAAACGTCTCAAAAATGAGATCGACAGGAAGTGCAAAATGGCTAAGCAGGGATGGCTAGAGGACAAATATAAGAATGTAGAGGCTTATCTCACTGGGGGTACGATAGATGCTGCCTACTGGAAAGTTAAAGAGACCTTTGGAGAAAAGAGAACCACTTGCTTGAATATCAAGAGCTCAGATGGAAACCCAGTTCTAAGCAAAGAAGGGAAAGCAGAAAGGTGGAAGGAGTATATAGAGGGTTTATACAGGGGTGATGTACTTGAGGACAATATTATGAAATGGAAGAGGATGTAGGTAAAGATGAAATGGGAGATACAATACTGCGTGAAGAGTTTGACAGAGCACTGAAAGACCTAAGTCGAAACAAGGCCCCGGGAGTAGACAACATTCCATTATAACTACTGACGGCCTTGGGAGAGCCAGTCCTAACAAAACTCCACCATCTGGCGAGCAAGATGTATGAGACAGGCGAAATACCCTCAGACTTCAAGAAGAATATAATAATCCCAATCCCACAGAAAGAATGTGTTGACAGATGTGTAAATTACCGAACTATCAGTTTAATAACTCACAGCTGGAAAATACTAACGCGAATTGAGGCGACTGGAAAAACTGGTAGAAGCCGACCTCGGGGAAGATCAGTTCGGATTCCGTAGAAATGTTGCAACACTTGAGGCAATACTGACTCTACTACTTATCTTAGGAGAAAGATTAAGGAAAGGCAAGACTATGTTTCTAGCATTTGTAGACTTAGAGAAAGCTTTTGACAATGTTGACTGGAATACTCTCTTTCAAATTCTAAAGGTGGCAGGGGTAAAATACAGGGAGCGAAAGGCTATTTAAAATTTGTATAGAAACCAGATGGCAGTTATAAGAGTCGAGGGACATGAAAGGGAAGCAGTGGTTGGGAAGGGAGTGAGACAGGGTTGTAGCCTCTCCCCGATGTTATTCCATCTGCATATTGAGCGAGCAGTAAAGGAAACAAAGGAAAAATTCGGAGTAGGTATTGATATCCATGGAGAAGAAATAAAAACTCTGAGGTTTGCCGATGACATTGTAATTCTGTCAGAGACAGCAAAGGACTTGGAAGAGCAGCTGAACGGAATGGACGGTGTCTTGAAAGAAAGATATAAGATGAACATCAACAAAAGCAAAACAAGGATAATGGAATGTAGTCGAATTAAGTCGGGCGATGCTGAGGGAATTAGATTAGGGAATGAGACACTTAAAGTAGTAAAGGAGTTTTGTTATTTGGGGAGAAAAATAACTGATGATGGTCGAAGTCGAGAGGATATAAAATGTAGATTGGCAATGGCAAGAAAAGCGTTTCTGAAGAAGAGAAATTTGTTAACATGAAGTATAGATTTAAGTGTCAGGAAGTCTGTTCTGATAGTATTTGTATGGAGTGTAGCCATGTATGGATGTGAAACATGGACGATAAATAGTTTGGACAAGAAGAGAATAGAAGCTTTCGAAATGTGGTGCTACAGAAGAATGCTGAAGATTAGATGGGTAGATCACATAACTAATGACAAGGTATTGAATAGAATTGGGGAGAAGAGGAATTTGTGGCACAACTTGACAAGAAGAAGGGACCGGTTGGTAGGACATGTTCTGAGGCATCAAGGGATCACAAATTTAGGGCAGTGTGGAGGGTAAAACTGAATACACTAAGCAGATCCAGAAGGATGTAGGTTGCAGTAAGTACTGGGAGATGAAGAAGCATGCACAGGATAGAGTAGCATGGAGAGCTGCATCAAACCAGTCTCAGGACTGAAGACCACAACAACAACTAATAACTGTGGTGCTAGACTGATGTGAATATTTCTGACGGTCAACTATTTGGTAACATTTTGTGAGGATTTAATTTTCTGGTTGAATAAGAGTAGTGCTCAGAGTTGAGTAGACAAGTGGGGCTATGATTTGGTACAACTTCCATCCCCTTAATTTTGATTTGAATAGTAATTAAGCTATGTAATGGTGACACTATTCTTTTTTTCATAATGTAATGATCAGTAAATCTATGCTACTGCACATCTTGAGTTTTTGCTTTTGCAAAGGGAAGAGAGACCCAAGTCTTTCATGTTTAACCAGTTTCAGAAAAGAGTTATCACCTAGAGTAATGTTTTGTAGTGTAATGTGCACTTCATTTAATATTTTTTCTAGTCCACACCTTTCGTACTATAGTCAAAATTAGTGCTAACTGTGGTAATGTTATAACAAGTATGAAATGTGTCCATTTATGATGTAATTTGATTTACCATAGTGTTAAACAATTTTTACTTATACTTAAGTTAGAAGTAAAAGTAAGTGTACTGAACCTTTTTTTTCCCCAGTTACAAACCTTCTTTTGTTCATTAAGTTCTTGACACATGACATGCATAAACAGATAACATAAAGGAAAAGAATTTGAATCAATATGCTTGAGGGAAGTAAACACATACACACATGTGTCACATAAAATGCTAGAGCAAAGATGTAAATTATGTCACATACAAGTTTAGGTTTGTTGCTAATACAAAATAACTCTAAACAAAGACTTCTTCATTACTGTAAGAAATCTTTTACTTTTCCACTGAATAACTACTGATCTCACAGGTTTGCATTGAACTTACTTGAACTTTGGTGGCTCAATTGGGTCTCTCTGTGCTTCTACCATTCGAATCACACGCTGTTTAGCTCCTGAATTGAATGCAGCACCTTGTTGTGAAGGAGTATAACGAATGTACTGGGCTGGTCCCTAAAAAAACACGAGAAAAAAAGACATTAAAATGTGTACTACAGGTGTAAAACCACACACACACACACACACACACACACACAGAGAGAGAGAGAGAGATCACATCACATAACACAACACAGATTTCATGTGGCATAAAGTATCTAATCAACAAATCACATGAATTTCAGATAGATTAGGGAAAATAATTCTGTCACTTTAAGCATAAAAGTTAAATTATAGACTAAATAGCAAACACAAAGCTTTTAGGGATGAATATTGATAGTCAACTGACATGTAATGAATGAATGAAGGTACTGGCAAAGAGGCTCATCAGCATGTTAAGGGCTTGGTGTCATATCTTGTGTGAACAGCCAGTATCTTGTGGGAACATACTGTTTCAATGTATGGCTCAGTTCTTAGCTATGTAATTCCATTCTGGGCATCAAATCTATGAAACTTTGATGCAATATTCAAACTATCAGAAAGGGCTGTACAGATAATAAGTAAAAGTAGTAGCAGAGGTCACTGGCAGTAAATATTTAAAAAATGGGTACCCTTACTACATCAGATGAACTCGCATGATGCAGTAAGATAACCAATCTGTAGTGCACATCAGAATAAATATTACTAATGTATGTCCCAAACAATTCTACACTTCATCATGGGAAGAGCTAATTCGGACTGACCTTTGCCAAGGGAAAACAGACAAAAACTCTAAACAGCATTTTTTTTTATCAAGAATTAAAATTGTATAGTAATTTGTACACTGAAATGAAAGAGCTAACAAAAATACATTTATTTAAGAAGACAGGAAGCATACCTTTAAAATATTGTGTACTACACAGTTAAAGATTACTTAAGAAATTCTGAGTACAAGATAACAATAAGAAATGGTGACTGCTAGAGTGTAATATTAATGTCTCACCCTTTTTCTGAGTTCAGTATCTCAGACATCATGAGGGAATGCTGACTGAGTTTTACAGACTGGCAGAAGGGAAGACATGGCGATGTAATAGAGGCATGGCAGTATGGTTGTGGTACTAAAGTCAACGGCGAGTGTATGGGATCACGTGCAGTGAAGTATCTTATTTTATCGAGTTAAATGAAAAATGTATTTTTTTTTTAAAGATAACATGTTCTAAGTATGTACAAACGTAAGAACAATAAGTTATGTATATCCAACTGAGGTAGTGCATTTGTTAAAGATATGCCTCGGGTGTGGAAGAATGGAGGCTCAGGCTGTCTCTGTCCATCATGAGACAGGTTTTCTGTGGTTGTCCTACATCACTTCAGGCAAATACAAGGATGGTTTCTTTAGAAAGGCCATAGCCAACCACCTGACCCGTCCTCATTAAATACATTTGTATAGTAATGTACCTGTGTATATGACTTATAAAGAAAAGTTGTGTGAGGCTATAAACCATCATCACATGTTTTCCAACAGAATAAGTAAATGAAAATAATCAATTTTTGAAAATATAATACAACTGGATGGATAAAAAAAATCTGCTGACCAAGTGGTGGCAGAATAAAAAAAAAAAAAAAATCACACACAAAAGTTGAAAAAGTGCGCTAGCTATCACAGCCAATGGCCCCTTCTATTGGCAGAAGTATTGAAGGAGATGGAGGATGGATAGAATTATTATTTTTGGAATCTCTACATACATTCTCCCAATTAAATTTCACATGGGCCTATTTTAAATCACGTATCACTTTCATTGATGTTGACCTCACCCACACTGATGGTCAGCAACACACTACTGAAGAATGATGCGCATCCTTACGTATTCTTGGCTATGACTGATACTCATGAATGAAACCATAAAACAAGTTGTTGCAGAGAAGAACACAAATATGGGCAGACTTGTTACTTTATTTGCATTTAGAGACTTATGCCTAAGGACAACATGTGTCTTCAACACTGAATGGTGATTGCAGTAACTTCGTGAGAGGAAGTACCTGTGCTCATGTGAATATACACTCCTGGAAATTGAAATAAGAACACCGTGAATTCATTGTCCCAGGAAGGGGAAACTTTATTGACACATTCCTGGGGTCAGATACATCACATGATCACACTGACAGAACCACAGGCACATAGACACAGGCAACAGAGCATGCACAATGTCGGCACTAGTACAGTGTATATCCACCTTTCGCTGCAATGCAGGCTGCTATTCTCCCATGGAGACGATCGTAGAGATGCTGGATGTAGTCCTGTGGAACGGCTTGCCATGCCATTTCCACCTGGCAGCTCAGTTGGACCAGCGTTCGTGCTGGACGTGCAGACCGCGTGAGACGACGCTTCATCCAGTCCCAAACATGCTCAATGGGGGACAGATCCGGAGATCTTGCTGGCCAGGGTAGTTGACTTACACCTTCTAGAGCACGTTGGGTGGCACGGGATACATGCGGACGTGCACTGTCCTGTTGGAACAGCAAGTTCCCTTGCCGGTCTAGGAATGGTAGAACGATGGGTTCGATGACGGTTTGGATGTACCGTGCACTATTCAGTGTCCCCTCGACGATCACCAGTGGTGTACGGCCAGTGTAGGAGATCGCTCCCCACACCATGATGCTGGGTGTTGGCCCTGGGTGCCTCGGTCGTATGCAGCCCTGATTGTGGCACTCACCTGCACGGCGCCAAACACGCATACGACCATCATTGGCACCAAGGCAGAAGCGACTCTCATCGCTGAAGACGACACGTCTCCATTCGTCCCTCCATTCACACCTGTCGCGACACCACTGGAGGCGGGCTGCACGATGTTGGGGCGTGAGCGGAAGATGGCCTAACGGTGTGCGGGACCGTAGCCCAGCTTCATGGAGACGGTTGCGAATGGTCCTCGCCGATACCCCAGGAGCAACAGTGTCCCTAATTTGCTGGGAAGTGGCGGTGCGGTCCCCTACGGCACTGCGTAGGATCCTACGGTCTTGGCGTGCATCCGTGCGTCGCTGCGGTCCGGTCCCAGGTCGACGGGCACGTGCACCTTCCGCCGACCACTGGCGACAACATCGATGTACTGTGGAGACCTCACGCCCCACGTGTTGAGCAATTCGGCGGTACGTCCACCCGGCCTCCCGCATGCCCACTATACGCCCTTGCTCAAAGTCCGTCAACTGCACATACGGTTCACGTCCACGCTGTCGCGGCATGCTACCAGTGTTAAAGACTGCGATGGAGCTCCGTATGCCACGGCAAACTGGCTGACACTGACGGCGGCGGTGCACAAATGCTGCGCAGCTAGCGCCATTCGACGGCCAACACCGCGGTTCCTGGTGTGTCCGCTGTGCCGTGCGTGTGATCATTCCTTGTACAGCCCTCTCGCAGTGTCCGGAGCAAGTATGGTGGGTCTGACACACCGGTGTCAATGTGTTCTTTTTTCCATTTCCAGGAGTGTAGAAGCTCCTAACATCGGCGGGCTACTTTTGAAAAGCAAGAAGTCCTGGGAAAATACACATTTTTTGATAATAGTTACGATGTTGATCAGCCGAATCAAATGTTACATTCATGTTCATTCATTCTTTGGACATACTTCTACATAGAGGTTTTGGGTTGGACGTTGTAATCAGTCAGAAGTTTGATGTTAGCCAGTTGATGTTCTATACGTTTATCGACAATGATGAAAAAAGGCCTTCATATATTATTCAAGAGAATTTAGAGTAGCAGTATCAGATTTCCTACAGTAATAACTGTGGTAACAGCCATTATCTGGACAACTGCACTTTCAAATACGTGCGTCGCCAGTTACGCCAATGCGTTCCCTACATTTGCCACCGAGGCACGAGTGTGCTGCCTCGAATGATTACACTGCTGCCAATGAGATGTAAGCATCCCCTCTCCAGAGCATCAGTGGTGTTTGTACCTAAGCCAACATTTATGCACTGAGCCCATTTTGTGTGTTTGCCATCTGAATAACATTTTTAGACTTTCACAGTGGTCAGGGCTCCACACCTTATGAACAGACATTGTATTGAACAGCTAAATAACACTTACAGACTTTCATAGTGGCCAGGGCTTGACATCTTCTGAATAGACATTTTATCGATGAGTGACAGATTTATAAATCTTTCGTATCTGTGTATATTTCTACGTTCAAGTCTACTGTTAACAACTGATGCTGCAGCTTCACCAACAAAGTTATGTATTATTTTTACTTTTTGATATTAAATGTTGAATCAATTAATATCTGAACACACTGTTCATGAACGGCATCTGTTCCTCACCCCTGTATCCACTAAAGAACCACAATAACCACACAAGGAGGAGATGAAGTCCATCATAGTCACATATAAGGCCACAGTCAGGCAACTAAAATGTAATGAAGAAAGAACATTAAATCTTCATTAATTAAATCATGTAGAACAAAATGGAACACCACATTTTAGATGATCATGCCGAAGAACACTGAACCAGCAAGAAGTTAATAAATTCTAACTATGTCATAGCACTTAGAAGCACTAACATACAGTGTCCAAGGCAGAGAATTGTAAACAAATTAACTTTATGGCAACACACTACATTCGTGGCACCATAGTGCAGGATGTAGATCTAATTGTTGTTGGAAGAAATACAGACAGTCAAAAATACTGATAAGAATTATTTTTAAATGGAATTATTTAAAAAGAATAAAGGGTTATTCTAAAATGGTGCTGTTGTTCTTGGAAACCATATAAATAATCAACTGATGAGAATTGCGCATATCAGTACAGGCACTGAGAATGTGGTGCTGTTATATTACTGCTGATGAAACACAGTTAAAACTGACAGAAATACATATGACAAAGCCGGTTATTAAGACAGTGTGTCCAACGATTGATGGTCGATGCTTTTATAAATAGGAACTGTTTTTAATGGGTGACTGATGATTCTGTAGGTGCTTGCAGCAAAAGCTGAGCGATAGGGCCTGTTGAGCTGTATTTACTCAAAAACGACTTTTAATTTTTTAGTTTAGGAGTTGGATTTTACTACAAATTTTCTATGAAAGTGTTAGTAACTGCCAGGAATTAGAGAAGTGTTGTTCAAGTATTTTTGTGAACAATATAAGGATGATCAATAACAATTTAGGACAGATCAAGAGCAGTTTTAAGCAGGTCTGAACACTAAAATAGGTCGGCTTGCACAAAACAATATTGGTCTGAATGCAACAACAGGGCCAATTAATGTTAAATGAGAGGTGCAAGGACAATTAAGTATTGAACTAAATGCCAAGCTCGATTAACTGAGGATAATATAGGGCAGATCAATATTAATATAAATGCACAAGCAGATAATCTGAGAGTTATTGCCGAAACAAATGTCAAGTTAGACAAACAAGACAATAAATTACAATAAATTAGATACACACAATGCTAAATCCCACAAGAAAAATGTAGAAATAAACAAAAATTTATTAGAACTGGAATCTACAATATTAAATTTTAAAGAAGAGTAACAATAAGACACAAATGAACAGCCTGATTCAATAAATGAACATTCTATTGAATTTCATACAGATCTGAAACAAATTTCAGACAAGTGTCAGACTTAGTATTTCAAAACAAAGTACATATTCAAATGAAATAGAAATTTGATGTTCCATTTCAACATTGGAGGAAAGTGTTAATATTTTAGTTGAACAAAAGGTTCAAGAGGAGACCAAATCATCCTAGAGACACCTCACTCATCAGTTAACAATAAAAATACGTAAGCATATAATTTACATTCACAAGCAGAAAGTAATTTTAATTCTGTTGCATGTGAGGAATCTGTATGGAAAGTAACTGTGTAAATATAGCACACAACGGCAGCTAAACTGGTGGGAAAAATATATAAATGATTTTTGTTGACCATTTAGAGCTAATTGCAGTGACTTTGTTTGTCAGATGGCATTTGATGTTGATTTATGAGGACAGTGTGATTTTGTTATGGAATTATATTACCATAACTTAGTACAAGCATTAAGAGAGAAAACTGCTACTGAAAGGAGAAGAGTAAGGTTCAGTAGCACATTTAAGTTTACACTGTACAGTACAAACAAAAGGAAAATTAATTATTTTGGGAAAACAAATCACAAGAAAAGAAAGAGTAAATTTGAAGTAGAAGGTAGAAGGTCTTGAGCCTATATTAAGTAAGAAAAATGGGATGATTGGTGCATCCTGAGAAAGGTATTGCGATACCCATTTGATCCTAGTGGCACATTGTAGTTACAGTGACATGCCAGAAGGTTATTCCATCTAAACACTGGTAACAACCTCCGAGTTATCCTTAAGATTAGTAACATAGAACTGATTAATTTGATTTGAAAGGAATTATTTCCATACATTTGCTAATTAGTTGAATTTATACTATTCTGTAAGGGGCAGCAATACATTACTTACTGAAGGGAGAAATGTGTATTCACTATGAGAAATATTTCCTTGGCCACACTTTCTATTATCTTTTACAGAATTGTGTCACAGCTGTACCAAGACTTTTTCCCTTCGATATAGTAAAAGAACTGGTAAGCACATGAACTGTCATTTTATTGTGCACTGACATGAGATTTCTTTTTCAGATGTTAGCACTGATTAGGTGAAGAACAGGTTGGGTAATTGACTAAGAGCATAATTTATTAAAATTTAACAATAATTAAATGCTTTCATACCTGCAAAACAGTATGATAGACCAATATAATTTTATAATGATTAACTTCATGGCAAGGAGCATAATATAACTGTACAAATTATATACAAGAATTGCTGTTTAAAATGGTTTACATGGATACTTAGAAGATAGAGATAAGATAAAACCAGGCAACTAGTAAGAGTAAAATTAGAATGTCTCGATGTAAAAAAAAAAAAAAAAAAAAAAAAAAAAAAAAAAAAAAAAAAAAAAGGGAAAGGAAAGAGAGACCCTCTTTCTGGAAGTATGAATTTTCAATAGTATGACGAGTCCTAATATATGTAGGTAATGGGGTTGGCGTAGGTGTCCCAGGGAAGGATGACCTACACCTGTGTTAAGATAAGGAAAGAATGCTGTACATAGAAAAAAGTCTAACAGCATCGAAATTAATTAAAATAGCTGAAAATGGCAATCAGCAATAATTTTCCAATGAAATTATAATGATGCACAGAAAACATTTGGGTCAATCAAAAATAAAAATAAAATAGGGTGCAGTGAAGTATGTGAAAAAGCTTCAACGGAGAGAGCAAAAAGAATCGAAAAAGTGGAAATGTTCAAGAAAAATTGAACACTGTGACCAATTTAAATAGCAAAGAAAGGAAATAGCAAGGACAATTAGAACAAATAAGAAACTTGTGTAAACTGATGAAAACTTTACACAAAATAATAATCACTGTGATTTTCACTAGCCATTTTAGGGAAGACTGGAGATATAAAAAAAAATGCCAAGTAGGTATGTTTGATACATCCTCTATATAAGAAAGGCAATAAACAAGATGTTTGCTACTATAGAGATATTTATTTGCTACCAATTGCAATAAGATATTTTCCTAAATTCTACTAAACAAAGTAGGAAGAACATTGGACAGTCATTTAAATGAATATCAAGGTGGTTCTAGGATGGGCAGATCATGTCTTGAACTTATATTTAACGTGTCTCAGTCATTTGCTACAGATTACTGAATTCAAAAGATGATGTAGTTATGTTTCTTTATTTCAAAAAGATGTTTGATTCTGTAAACAGAAGGGCTATAGATAAAATAATATTGGAATTTGGTGTAGATTAGTAAATTTAATTTGTGATACACTTACGGACACAGTATCTAAAATGAAATTTATGGGAGAAATGCCACACCCTTTTGAAACAAGTTGGTGGCTATCCCCAATTCTTTTTTACTGTATTCTAGAGAAAAAAGCAAAAAGGATTTGGAATCAAGAATTGAATTTCACCAATAAGGTTGAAATAAGAAAATAAAAAGTTTATTCTAATACATCTCTAATTTGTTGATGCCTTTACTATACTTTCTGAAAATGTGACACCTGCTGTGACACAAATTAATCTTTTAGAAGAAATAGGCAGGTAGGATCACATTAAGAATTTCTGCAGAAAGCAAGCGAATTTTTAACAAATATCAAAAATGCAATAAACTTTCTGAAAACAGATATTATTAGCCAAATAGAGAATGTCAAAAAATTTAAAAATCTTGAAATAACTAAAGAAAATGGTTTGGAAAAAGTTGTTATAAAGAAAAAGGTAGGAGAAAAAGGTACCTAAAATGGGAAGTCATACAGAAAAACCACAGACCTTTACAATACAGAATTCCTCGCTAAAAATACAAAAATAAGACATCAGTGAACAGTTAAGCCAGAATGTCATATGCAAGCATTAAACTATAATTTAGATAAATAAAAAATACTAGAAAGGCAAATGATTACAAAAAATGTTATGCTCTCAAAAAACTAATGAATGCTGGAAAACTGCAATGCAACAATGTATTTTTTTGAAACATCAGAAGTAATGACAAAAAGAAGACATATATTTTTTGGACTTTGATATAAAATGAAAGATAGTGGATTAACCAAAAAGATCTTCAAACAATGGAAAATCCAGTGTGGAATATCAACAATACTTAAAAAGTCAAAGCTTGATCCACAAAGCAAAAAAGTATTTAAGGAAAAAAAAACATTAAATATAAAAACTGAGGAAACAACCAAGAGGGAAGTGTATTGGGAAAAAGTATTGTAGACTGAAGGCTTCCAAGGCAGGACAGTGAAAAAAAAAAAACTGGTACGCAGAAGTCAGAAGACAGGAAGAAAAGAACATTTTGAACAGATTCAAAGTATCGAGAGAAAAGGAAATAAAAAATAAGGCACTGAAATTGGCATAGGGTTGTTAGTTGGCCAATCTGGGGGAGGGGAGAGGGGAAGAGAGGGCAGAGGGAACTACCTGACAGTAAAAGTGGGATAACAAGGGCAGCTTGTGCAGGAGATTCAGTCAAGGTCCATGCCGGACCCACCATTCTGGAGGGAGACACCCCTAACCACATCAACCCAACCCAGCCCCAATCCAAAAGCATTAAAATGTTAGATCTGAGAATGAAGAGAACCTGACTAACTGTTCATACAACTCCTGCCAACATTGGGGACAAAGAATCCAGACTATGCTTGGCATGGAGATTTAGGATGAGAGGGCATGCCTCCAGGATTTGAGCTATTGTCAGAAGGCTTCATAGCCACATTGTGGAAGTGGCTTATTACAAAAAACAAAACTGGGTAATCTGGCATGACCAATGTGGAGACAATATAGGATGATGGATTTCTTCCAGGAGCAACACCACACAACCACAGTCACCTTGATAGTATGGAGTTTATTAGAGGGAGCACCTGCAAATCTGTGCCCAGCATTGTCAAAAGCAAATTCTTGGCGACTACTCGCTTCTCAAGCCAACGGATGGCCAGATCATTCCTTGGGATATCTATATGTAAGGACACAGGAAAAGTATAGATAATTCTTGGTACTGAGTACTTTCATTTTGATACTGATACTTTTAAACTGACACTTTTAATCATATTAGTATGTTATAGCAAGTATTGTAGAGAATGATCTTTGAAATGACTTTTATTATTTACCCAAAATTTTGATCACATGACAATTCCAACACTTTCAACAATTCCAACAGGCCAAAACTGAATGAGCAGTGCACATGTGTGTTACAATGTGTGTGTACGAAAATATTTGTGATGCTTCACAAACCTTGGAAATGTTTCATTCGTAGTTTGTTCACTTGGAATCCACTCATTTTCACTATTCAACTTACTTGTTCACTTCTGCATTACTGTTTACAACATTCTAAGTGCAAGAATTACTAAATCAGTCGAGAGAATAGAATATACCAAATTTCAAAAAATTGTAATCTGTATTGATAATAAAAATTTGTCCACAATTTAAGCTTGTATTATTCTGTTTAAAACCCACTCTCCCTCACTCTCTCTCATAGGAAAAGGAAAGGAAACTCTGACCAAGTCATGAAAACTGCACAGCAATCGGCCGATTTTAAAAACAGAGCAGAAGAGATTGGAGCTAATACAGAGTATCTATCCTAATCTTTTTATCAACAATAATTTTTTATCAATGATAAGTATAGATACCTCAAAGCACTGCTACTTCTTTCAATACTTTCCTGAGTATAATACTATTCATGAGTACAGTATTGCTACCATGTACCTACCTACACAAACTGGGATGCAGAGAAATACATTCTGTCAGAGAGAAGAGTCTAAACAACAGATACCACAGGGTGGCAAGAGTAACATGGTCAATTATTTGGAAACTGCTGATTGAGTCACTACAAATCAAAACTTGGTTGAGGAAGATCTGTTTAATAAAAACATACGGCCATTTTAATGGCTATCAGTGTTGTTCCTGACTGGTGGGAGATGTAAAAGTATACCTGTACTCTGCATGGTTTTAGATCTGTCAGTATCAGTTATGCTAGCATGCTGCACTCCTGAAGAAATGAGAGGAACAGACACTGAAAGGTCATGAGGGCAACTGAAAATATATTTCACTGCAACTGATCTGTCCAATACCAAACACACAGGTCATAAACATAAAGTGTGGAGGTAACCACTGTTTTGGAGATCACTAGCCCACTAATGGCAGTAAGGAACAGTTTCAGCTCAGTATGGAGCCCTGTGGGGTGCCATTTCACTTGGACCTGTAGGGAACTGAGTCACATATCTCCTCTAACCTAAAATGATCATGGGGATAAAACTGAGAAACAGAAATCAGTAGGAAGCCTCAAATCTCCAGTCATGGTGGATAAGGAAAATGCGATGGAACCAAGTGGTTTAGTATGCCTTACATAAGTCAAAAAAGATTGGAATGTGATGTTGGCATTAAGATAAAACTTTCAGATTGCAGTTTCCAACATAACTGGATGGTTGACTGTGAATCATCTCTCCCAGAAACCACACTGATATGGGGACAAAAAACCTGTAATTCAAAACCCAACATTATTGTTGCACTACCATCCTTTCATGCAGTTTGCAGGGCATGTTGGTTAAGGTAGCTGTAAATGGACACTGCAGTTTGCCTGGCTTAAAGATTGGGATGATGACACTATCCCTCCACTGCAAAGAAAAATGTACATTTCAATGGGGATGGTACGACATCATCAATTAAATGTTCTGAACCCAATGCTGTGGGAGATCTGATGCATTTAGGATCACCACATAAGTCTTTTGAGACTTTTTTCTTTTTCTCCTTAATAAATAATAAATTAAAAACACCAACTGGATCATTATTTTTTGTTAATGATGACTGGTTATTGGTTTCCATTTGGCCTGCAGGCCACATTCGTATCTAATGCTGATTATTATGTTACATCCACAGCGCTACTCACTAACTGCACCTTGCAGCATTAGATCTTAAGATGATCCAATACTCAGATCAAAACAAAACAGTCATCATTAATAAAAAGTTGTGATCTAGATGACATTTTTCATTATTATAAAAATGGAGCTTATGGTATGAACCGTATTATGAAACGGATAGATTGGTACCCATCATAATGATGACATGTTGAGTTGCAAACAGGCATGATGTGAAGACAGTTGCACATTTGAGATCTTGGCCAAAACCTTCTCATACAAGCAAGCACACCTCATATATACAATGCTATCTCTGGCAAGAATTCAACTGTGTCGCATCACACAGAAGCAGCAATTCAGAGTGGGGAAAGATATCAGAGTACAGGTGGGAGGAGAGAATCTAGCATTGGCCGACGGAGCATGGCACGGCTAGATGTTGGCAGGAGAAAGGTGCCAGGTGCAGCATTAAGAGGCTCCGAAGGAGGAGGGGCACAGGTAGTGGAAAAGGAAAACAGCAGAAAAAGGGGAAAGATTAGCTGGTGCGTTGGCAGAGAGGAGAGCATAACGAGTGTACGAGGACTTGAACTGGGAGACAGGGGGCAGAAAATTGTGACTTGAATTGGGAGACAGAGGGGGTAAAAATTGTTGGTGGAGGGTGTAGGAACAGCAGGTTACTGTACATTGAGGGCAGGACGATTTGAGGAGTGGGGAATGTGTTGTAAATGTAATTCCCATCTGTGCAGTTCAGAAAAGCTGGTGGAGGATCCGTATGGCCCAGGTTGTGAGGCAGCCAATGAAATCAAGCCTACTGCTTTCACAGGGCATATACATGGAGAAGAAAAAAATCCCACATTTTTCTCAGTTCAAAATACATTTTTTTCCCTTGCAGCTGTAAAACTTGTCAACCCTTTGAACGGCAAAAGTTTTATTCATTGGCTTAGAACTTCCCAGCACTAGCAAAAAGGGACTTGTTTTGTAGAGACTTTGATGCGCTACAACATGCACACTGCATATTTTAGAATTACGAAAGTATAAACACAGATTTCAACAAATACAGCGTGGTAGCTTCCAAAGTACTGAACTCCTGATTGCTCTGCACAATGAGCTTTTGTCAACCAATCATAGCTTATGCAATGTGATGTAGTCAACCAATGGCAACATGATTGTTGAGTCGCATGAACACACAAATAGGAAAGACTTAAAGAACTGACAAAATATTTTATGGAAGAAAATCTCTTTATTATTATAAAACAAGAGAAGGGACAAAAATGCAAGGGTAACTGACACACTTCATAACGATGATTAAATCACACAGCAAAGCTTTTGTATTTAAATAAAAAAATGATATAAAAAATGATCAGAAAAATTGGGGAACGAAAGAGCTAAAGGAAAAACTTGTCCAGATTGAAAACAAATTTTAAAGCAGTGACTATATCAGTTGAACTTCAATCATATGTTTTCACTTTATGGTTAACACTTTGTCAATCAAGCCCAAACATAGTGCAGGGTGCAACTTTCTCGATCCGCGAACCATGTATTGTTCAAAAACTGGACTCATTTTGTATGAGAGCAAGGTACGAATGTCCTGCACCTGTCACTTGACAGTGCTTTCTGTTATCTATTTATGGAATTACTTTGAAAGAAGCACTAGCGAACGTTAGAGTTGTTTGGAGCATCGTTAGGGGAAGATGACAAAAGTGGCTGGTGAAACACTCAGAAAAGAAGCAAATGGGTATTGCTCTAATTGCAACATATCTCCTCTCTGCATGCCAGAATATTTTGACTTTTCCATAAAAAAGCCAGTTATGTATGAAATTGCTCAAGAACTCAACTCACCCCCCCCCCCTTTTTAAGGCTGATTATACTTTTTGCCATTGTTTTTGCATAATTTGTAATCTATGAAAGAACTAAAATAAATATGAAAAACTAACCTTGAAGCTTGATCTTTTCTAACATGTGCTATTCTTTAAGACATACCAAACACAAATGTAACAGTAAAATTTTAAATAATGGCTGGTCTTCTGGGCCCAAAATTTTTCTAAGTGTCTGGTCTTCACAGTGTTAAGTTTCGAATGAAAGTCAAATGATCAGCGATATAAGATATTCATTGCACATTCCCACACATAGCAGAATTAATGTTGTGTAAAAGGAAATTTACTTTGAAAGTAATGCTTCTCAAGGCAACATTTTCCCATGAACTATCAGATGTAAACAGTTGTGACACAACACTCATCGACAGCAGTTTGTTGTGTACCAAGTATTGCATAGTCTTCTTCTTAAAGCCTGCGACACATTTTGTTGTTAGCAGACACTTGTGTGTGTGTGCTGTGATTTGTTGTCACCAATGGCACATTTTCTTTGCACCTAAAGTTTTATTTTTGTGTCATTCTCTTCTTTATGTTTTACTGTTGCAGTATTATTCTGCAGTAGTGGGCTAAAGTAAAATTCTTGTTAAGTATCAGTTCTTACCTACCAAAATTACAATAATTTAACTCAAAATTACAACAATGAAAAATTCCTGCGTTCTTCCCAGATGAAAAAATTCCCACATTTTTCCCGAATTTCGCAGTTGTTCTGGAACGCATACGAACTGGTTCACCTGCATGTTGTGCCACAGAATGGTCCAATTCACTCCTGGTCACAATTTGGCAGTGGCCATTCATCGTAGTGGACAGCTGCTTGATAGTCATACCAGTACAAAAAAGCTGTGCCATTATTGCAGCACAGCTGGTATATGACAGCTGTTTTCACAGGTGCCCCAGCCTGTGATGGGGTAGGATAAGCTTGTAACAGGACTGGAATAAGAAGTGCTGAATGGGTGGATCAGGCAGATCTGGCACCTGGGTCTTTCACAGGGATATGAAACCTGTGGCAAGAGGTCGGGTGGGTGATGGAACACCACTTTAGGAGGGGCGGGAAGGATCTTGGGTAGGATGTCTCATTTCAGGGCATGACACGTAACCGAAGCCCTGACGAAGGATGTGGTTCTTAGGGGTAGTGGGAGGATTAGAGGTCTGTGGGGATACGGCACAGGAAATCTGTTTGTAGACCAGGTCTGGGGGAACAGTGCCTGTCTGGGAAGGCCTTTGTGAGACCTTCAGCATATTGGGCAAATGCAGATACGGCATCCATGGCGGCCAAGCTGTACAAGCTGTATGGGAAGGTTTCTTTGGTGCGGAAGGGATGGCAGCTGTCGAAATGCTGGTACTTTCGATGGTTGGTGGATTTAATGTGGACAGAGTGTGGATGGAGCCATTACAGAGGAGGAGGTCAGTGTCTAGGTAGGTGGCATACTGAGTTAAGGAGGACAGGTGAAGTGGATGGGAGAGAAGGTGTTGGGGTTGTGAAGGAATTAGGATAGGGTTTCTTGACCCAGTTTCCAGATCAAGAAGATATGATCAGTGAACCTGAACCACATCAACAGTTTGGGATGGCCTATAAACAGATTGGCTGTGCCATGGATTTGTTGTATATCTTCCCTTCAAAGGAGAAGTGTGCTGGTGGTTTGAGGATTGAGGTAGTGGCTTTGGAATCTAAAGGATGTTAGGAGAGGTAGTATTCAACAGTGGCAAGGTCACGTGCATGAGGGATGTTGGAAATGGTGTCAACAGTGACTAGTAGGGAACCAGCAAGTAAAGGGGTGGGGACGGTGGGGAGTCAGCGAAGGGAAGTTTCTTTTTTTTTTTTTCTCTTTTATTTTATTAGTATGACTGCTAACTACCTGCCCACCTGGATAAAAAGCCACTACCAAACTGTGGCCAAGAGGAAATATTCCAGAATTCGAGTCGAGAACAGTTGCCAACATTAGTAATGTAGAAGTAAATATCCTCGGAGTAGTGAAGCAACTTAAATCACTTAATAAAAGCGAGTCTCCTGGTCCAGACTGTATACCAATTAGGTTCATTTCAGAGTATGATGATGCATTAGCTCCATACTTAACAATCATATACAACTGTTCGCTCGACAAAAAATCTGTACCCAAAGACTGGAAAGTTGCACAGGTCACACCAATATTCAAGAAAGGTAGTAGGAGTAAAATACAGGCCCATATCATTAACATAGATATGCAGAAGGATTTTAGAACATATATAGTGTTCGAACATTATGAATGACCTTGAAGAAAATGGTCTAGTGACACACAGACAACACGGGTTTAGAAAACAATGGTCCTGTGAAACACAACTAGCTCTTTATTCACATTAAGTGTTGAGTGCTATTGACAAGGGATTTCAGATCAATTCCATATTTCTGGATTTCCGGAAGGCTTTTGACACTGTACCACACAAGCGGCTCGTAGTGAAATGGCGTGCTTATGGAATATTGTCTCAGGTATGTGACTGGATTTAAGATTTCCTGTCAGAGAGGTCACAATTCGTAGTAATTGATGGAAAGTCATCGAGTAAAACAGAACTTATTTCTGGTGTTCCCCAAGGTAGTGTTACAGGCCCTTTGCTGTTCCTTATCTATATATACAAGTCTGGAGACAATCTGAGCAGCTGTCTTCAGTTGTTTGCAGATGACGCTGTCATTTATCGACTAATAAAGTCATCAGAAGATCAAAACAAGCAGCAAAATGATTTAGAAAAAATATCTGAATGGTGCGAAAAGTGGCAGTTGACCCTAAATAACGAAAAGTGTGAGGTCATTCACAAGAGTTCTAAAAGGAACTCAAACTTCGGTTACACGATAAATCAGTCTAATCTAAAAGCCGTAAATTCAACTAAATACCTAGGTATTACAACTACAAACAACTTAAATTGGAAGCAACACAGAAAATGTTGTGGGGAAGGCTAACCAAAGACTGCGTTTTATTTGGCAGGACACTTTGGAAAATGTAACAGACCTACTAAGGAGACAGCCTACACTACACTTGTCCGTCCTCTTTTAGAATACTGCTGCGTGGTGTGGGATCCTTACCAGATAGGATGGACAGAGTACATCGAAAAAGTTCAAAGAAGGGCAGCATGTTTTGTATTATTGCGAAATATGGGAGTGTCACAGAAATGATACAGGATTTGGGCTGGAAATCATTAAAAGAAAGGCATTTTTCGTTGCGACGGGATCTTCTCACGAAACTCCAATCGCTAACTTTCTCTTCCAAATGTGAAAATATTTTGTTGACACCGACCTATATAGGGAGGAACAATCACCATGATAAAATAAGGGAAATCAGAGCTTGTACGGAAAGATATAGGTGTTTGTTCTTTCTGTGTGCTATACAAGATTGGAATAATGAAGAATTGTGAAGGAGGTTCAATGAACCCCTGCCAGGCACTTGAACATGATTTGCAGAGTATCCATGTAGATGTAGATCATTTCTTTACCATCAGTGGAAGGCAATGGGAAACCACCACTGGAATCACTTCCCAAGATGCTCATGCGATGGACCTCTCTGATGAGGCTCCCCCATGACAAGAAATGCCGTAAGGCAGAACACAAAGTTTTAAGTTGTCGTGATGCCATCTGCTCTAAACAATGGCTAAATCCACAGATGCAAACTTGGTGGAGCCAGTGCCTTCAGGCAGACAGGCAACTACTTGTGAGCATGGCATCAATATCGCATACCCTGCGTAGTCTGAGGGGATACCACCATTGGGGTATCTACACTACACTGACAGGCTACCGTGTTGGGTATTGGGTGATCTTCCCTGTATGGCTCGCACTTTTGTAAAACAAAAGGTGGAGGTCAAAGCCAGATGCAGGGACCAAATATGAGTTAAATGAAATAAGTTGTGTGAAATAAATAAACAAAGTGGGGAAAGCCATAATGAATGTCCTACAAATGAGTTAGTCAACAGGGAATATGTCAGAGAGTAAGATTGCAGCACAAGAAATGAAGAAGTACAGCAAAGGATCAAGGCCTCATGCTCGCTGTGAACATACAAAATATTTGTGTGCCACCTGCCAGGGGGTGGGGGGTTGGGGAGAGGTGGGGGGGGGGGGGGGGTTGCTGTTTCTGTGACTGAGACTGTGTTCTACATAAAAGTACTTCTCGCCATAGTTCAGTCTCTCATCACCTTCAAAATTATACACTGACCAGACTCTATCAATCAGATTAACCAGAAAATCTCAATTGGTTGGTTGGTTTGTGGGGGCTGAAGGGACCAGACCACAAAGGCCATCGGTCCCCTTTTCCATGACCATGGAACACCCATAAGGAAGAAAAACAAGCAACAGAGATGACAAGGGCTGACACAGAACAAGAAAGACATAGACAAAGACCAGAAAAGAGGAATTAAAAGCACACAGAGTGTTACAGTGGTTAGCTGACCATGGAAACAAAAATCACAAGAAAAGGCAACCACCAAGAGAGAAACTAAAAACCCCAATCTAAAACCGTACGCCAAAGGCCAGACTCAACACATAAAAGGGGCAAACCCTCAGATTGAGCGATAAAATCCCCCTGCTCGAATAGAACTCTAAACTAAGCATGCCATTGCAGCATCATCCATTAAAAAGGGCAGGGAGCGTAGCAGGCAGCGCAAACGTCTGCCTGAGCGTAGTTAAAAGTGGATAGTCCAACAAGATGTGGACCACTGTCAACGCCGATCCACAGCGATGTAGAGGTGGGTTCTCGCAGCACAATAAATGACCCTGCATCAGCCAGGTATGGCCAATGCGTAGCCGGCAGAGAGCAACTGAGTCCTTGCAAGAGGCTTGCAAGGAGGAGTGCAACGCACCTGTAGTCTCATTGATGACCCAAAGTCTGTTGGGGGATGGCAGTGTGCGCCATTCATTACTCCAAGTACCAAGGACGCTTTGCCGCAATACTGACTGGAGATCACATTTCAGAAGGCCAATCTCATGGGCCAGTGCACTGGTAGAATGTTTGGCCAGCGTGTCAACACGTTCATTACCTAGGATGCCAAAATGACCCGGGGTCCACATAAAAACCATGGAGCAGCCGCAACGAGCAAGAGTATGGATGGACTCCTGCAAAGCTGTCACCAGACGAGAGTGAGGAAAACATTGGTCGATAGCTCGTAAACTGCTCAGAGAGTCACTACAGATAACGAACGACTCACCTGAGCAGGAGCAGATATACTCTAGGACACGAGAGATGGCGACAAGCTCTGCAGTGAAAAAACTGCAGCCATCCAGCATTGTGTGTTGTTCAGATTGTTCCCCAAGAGTAAAAGCATACCCAACTCAACCAGCAACCACTGAACCATCAGTATGGCACATACCACGGGGATATACATATATGGGTCCAGAAAAGAGGTGGGAGAGGGAAAAAAACTCAAGCTCACAAAGAAGAGACCCGATGCAAACCGCAATCGAGACACCCTGACCAGGGCCACTGTTCGGGAAGATGGATGGCCGAGTTGGGAAACAGGAGACGGTAATTTGGATGCCTGGGCAAGCTACAAACATGTGCAGCATAAGTGGCCAATAGTCGTTGGCGCCAGATCTGCAGTGGAGGGACACCAGCCTCCTCAAGTATGCTGTTTACAGGGCTTGTGCGGAAAGCTCCAGTCACGAGTCAGTTCCTGCAGTGAAGTATGGGGTCAAGCAACCACAATGTGGAAGGCGATGCCGAACCATAAGCCAGGCTCCCATAATAGAGACGGGCCTGAATCAACGCCTGATACAGTCGTAGAAGGGTAGACCGATCGGCACCCCAGCTGGTGTGACTCAAGCAATGAAGAGTGTTAAGATGCCGCTAGCACGTTTGCTTAAGCTACCGAATATGAGAGAGCCAAGTCAACCGGGTATCAAAAAGCAATCCCAAAAACTGATGCACCTCCACCACAGCAAGAAGTTTGCTGTCTAGATAAAGCTATGGCTCAGGGTCAACAGTGCAATGTCGGCAGAAATGCATGACGCAAAACTTCGTGGCCGAAACCTGGAAGCCGCGTGCTATGGCCCAAGACTGTGCCTCCCAGATAGCGTCCTGCAGCTGCTGTTCAGCAACTGCAATGCCAGCAGAGCTGTAGTCATCAGCATACAGAGAAGCTGCTACAGACGTTTACAAAGCCGCAGCGAGCCCGTTGATAGCAACTAAAATGAGGCAGACACTTAAGACAGAGCCTTGCGGGACCTCATTCTCCTGGTCTCAGGAAGAACTATGGGAGGAACCAACTTACACACCGAAGGAACGAAGCGACAGAAAATACTGAATAAAAATTGAGGGTGGGCCCCATGAAGCGTGGTGAGGATGTGATGTCGCCATGTTGTATCGTATGCTTTCCGCATGTCAAAAAAGGCAGCAACCAGATGCTGATGGCGGGCAAATGCAGCAGACCCCACGCAGACCAGACTATCGGTGGCAGAGCAGCCCTTACGGAACTCATCCTGAGATGGAGCCAGAAGGCCCTGAGACTCAAGCAGCCAACTCAACCTCCGGCTCACCATGCACTTGAGCAACTTGCACAGAACATTGGCGAGGCTAATGGGGCGGTAGCTGTCCACCTCTAGTGGGTTCTTCCCGGACACAACATTGGAATGATGATGCTTTCCTGCCATTGTGATGGGAACTCACCATCAACCAAGATATAGTTGAAAAGGTCGAGGAGGTGTCGCAGGCAGTCCACCAAGAGGTGCTTGAGCATCTGATAGTGGATGCGAACAGGACCGGGAGCCATATCACGGCAAGTGGCTAGAGCTTTTTCGAATTCCCACTCACTGAATGGAGCACTGTACAATTTGGGGTGGCGCATATGGAATGAAAGACTCCGATGTTCCAACCGCTCTTTTTAAGGGGCAGAAGGCCAGCAGGTAATTCGTAGAAGCGGAACTCTGAGCACAATGCTCTGCTAGGAGTTCTGCAATCGTGTCTAATTCAGTACAGACTGCTACATTCAGGGAAAGCCCAGGTATGCTGACAGGGGTCTGATATCCATAGAGTCGTCTAATCTTGGTCCAAACCTGCAATGGAGAGCTACGGATACCAATGGTGGAGTTATATGTTTCCCAGGGTTCCTGCTTCCGTTGGTGAATAGGGCGTCGGGCTCAGGCATGGAGCCGATTAAAGGTAAGGAGGTGTTCGAGTGATGGATGCCGCTTATGACGTTGGAGGGCCCGCCTGCGATCCCTAATCACCTCAGTGATCTCCAGTGACCACCAAGGCACAGTCCTCTGCTGAGGGGACCTGGAAGAATAGGGAATTGCAGATTCCACTGCAGTAACGATGCCAGTGGTTATTGTGTGAACCACCCCATCAATGGCATCATGAGAAAGAGGCTCAATAGTGGCAATGGAGGCAAACGAGACCCAATCAGCCTTATTCAAAGCCCATCTGGGGAGGCGCCCAGAGAAGTGACTCTGTGGCAGTGACAGAAAGATCGGAAAGTGGCACTAATCACCCACTCCACACTCCATTGGACAAGGCTGCAGACCGAAAGGTCAATGGCGGAGTACGTGCCATGTGCCACAATGAAATGTGCGGAGGCCCCATTATTTAACAGAGAAAGATCATGCTGTGCCAACACTTGCTGTTGCTCCCAATGTAGGTGGTGCTGGAGAAACAGGGAGGGAATTGCGCCTCACCATCAAGGGGGAAGGTGTAGCCTTCCGACTCTTAGAGGTGACTGGTGTAGGTGGAGCTGATAGGGCTAGAACAGTTGTAGCAGAGCCGCAAGAGGAGGTCATACGAACAGGATGGAGGCGTTCAAACTTCCGCTTAGCCTCAGTGTAGGTCAGTCGGTCCAGGGTCTTATTATCTATGATTTTCCTCTCTTTCTGTAAAATCCTTCAGTCTGGTGAGCAAGCTGAATGATGCCCTCCGCAGTTGACACAGATGGGAAGCAGGGCACATAGAGTATTGGGATGTGATGGGCGTCCGCAATCTCGACTTGTGAGGCTGGAAGTACAGCGGGAAGACATGTGGCCAAACTTCCAGCACTGCATCGGGGGAGGGATATAGGGCTTGATGTCACAGCAGTAGACCATCCATCACCTTGACCTTCTCAGGTAATGTATCACCCTCGAAGGCTAAGATGAAGGCACTGGTGGCAACCTGATTATCCCTCGGACCCCGATGAACTTGCCAGATGAAATAAACACCTCGACGCTCTAAATTGGCGCGCAGCTCGTCATCAGACTGCAGAAGAAGGTCCCTGTGGAATATAATACCCTGGACCATATTTAAACATTTGTGGGGCGTGATGGTAACAGAAACATCGCCCAACTTGTCACAAGCGAGTAATGTCCGTGACTGGGCAGAGGATGCTGTTTTTATCAAAACTGACCCAGAGTTCATTTTGGACAAGTCCTCCATCTCCCCAAACTTATCCTCTAAATGTTCTACAATGAACTAGGGCTTCATTGTCATGAAAGGCTTCCCATCAGCTCTCGTACACACTAGGTAGCGGGGCGAATGAGCTTCACTGCCAACCTTAGCCTTTCGTTCCTCCCATGGTGTGGCAATGGAAAGGAACGATTTGGGGTCATACTTCTGCACATTGAATTGAGCCCTCGAACGCTTAGAGACTGCAGGTGGTTGGCCACCAACAAGAGATGAAGTGCCACGCTTTATTGTGTGTCATCCACCCTGATGCCACCCACTCTGACCGAGGGCCCTTCCCAAGGGTGCCACCCAACCACAGCATGGGCCACCTGGCAGGATGGCCATTGCCGGGAGTCCCGATGCCCAATGGTGATGGGCATCAACTCCTTGGCATATGTGGGGATTTAACGGCACGGGCATCAGCACAGCGATCCCTGTACCAACAGGGTACATGGCGGTCCCACCACAACGGACTGGCTAACATGCTGGATATCAGGTGCAAAGAAGTCCATGGTCGTCATCGGCATAGAAAGCAACACTGCATAGTGCATGCTGGAAACTGCACCCAGTTATGTATCCTCACCCAAGAGATGGAGAATGAGCAGAACTGCAATGCAATAACGAGAAAGGGGGCTAAAATCTCAACACACTATGGACACGATGCACCATGTAAGGTGCCCTTCCCCCCCAATTGGTTCGCTCTTCGGAAAAATTCTGAAGAATAGAGGTCAAACCCTACAGGGGACCAACACATAAAGGCCGAAATGTGTGAGACTTGTTTTAGTCGCCTCTTACGATAGGCAGGAATACCACGGGCCAATTCTGACCCCTGAACCTGCAGGGGGCGAAATCTCAATTGCAGAATTGCTTCCTAGCTGACAATGGTTACATTCTGCTTTCTATCATGAATAGTCTTAGAAATTTCATTATTGCTATTTGTAATTTCCATGTGACTTTGATGCTGATGGGCACATAACAGTCTGAACTGTTCAGTACATAATATGTGTTTCAAACAGTATCTTTGTTGTACTTGCTATGCATTTGTTCCAGTGTGGTAATGATAATCCAGTATAAAGTCTGTCACTTATATACTACACAATGTTTCACAAGAGATATTAAAAGATGCAAATTTCTGATGATAATAAACTTACTGTCTTTTCTGCACATCTAACGGGCATTGCAGCTGCTATCTTCGTGTGAGTGAGTCTTTCAAGAGCGAGCCTAGTTTTTTCTGTTGTCTCCCGTATCTCGTCGTCATTAGGTCGCTCCAGGCTTGGGTCATCTTCTGCAACAACTTCTGCAGGGAGCAGATCTGTTAATTTTGAATAAATAATCTGAAACAGCAAAATGCAAATGGTTACACCAAGCATCAAACTTGAAATAAACTAAACCAAAGCTGCTTCATATCAGCATTTTAGATTACCTTGTCTTTGGAATGGCCTTGCCTTGCTATTACGTCATATTTAACTTTTCCTTGGGCGTCTAGTTGTACAGCTAAAGCATTTGAGGTGCTTTCTTTCCCTTCTCTTCCCATATTTAAGGGATACTGTGCAACTGGAATTTCTGGAAATGCTCCTCCATCTCCAAAATCCTGGGAAAAACATGCACAAGGTAAATGTACATAAAGGTGCGCTACTCTCTCACTATGATCGTAAGTCAAATGAGTATTACAGTACATTTAAACAGCAAAAATTAACATCCAATCGTACAAATGCTCAATAAAATAAATATAAGGAAATGAGAGTCAGTTTCCTATGATCTTCACCAATGAAGCGTGTAATATCATTATAGCATGCAAACTAACTCACAATAACAACAGTGGAAATATATATGTTTCCATTAATATAGGGTGGCATTTACAGGTAAAACTACTGTATTAGTCTGTATGAAAGGCATGTTAGCAGACCATATTGTAATACAGACAGAACTACTACCACCCTCGGCATGAACTCCATACCTTACCTTTGAATAAATTACATATGTTTAAATAAATGCAGTTAGAAAGAGACTGTACTATAATGTTACTGGTAGCACACAATATTTGCATTCACAATTATTAATAAAATTCCCTGAAACACACAGTGCCACCTAGAGCAATATGATTGTGTTAATACGCTACCTGGCAGAAGCACTAGTCAGTCAAGATTTATTCTGTATGGGCTAATTCAAATGGTTTCAATGAAACAACAACAAAGCAAACTGCTTGGAAATAACTGTTTAAAACATTTACCTAGTTTCCAACACCTCTAAGGATGTCTATATCAGAATGAAAATTTAAAAGCTGTAAAGTTACATTGTGAGAAGGCAATACTCAAAGTTTAGAGCAGACACACTCAAGTCAATACTTGAAAACGTTCCAGCCTTTGGTATACATACACTGCAAGGAACAACGGTTGTTCCTTGAATGTATATACTAGTTGTAATCCTTTGTACACAAAGTGAGTAGGCCCTACCTATTTCTTAGCAGCCTCAATTATACTTACAAAGTTGAGTTTAGTTTAAGGTTTCCCTGGCCACCAAGGAACTTTAGAATATATACAGCACATAAGAATGGTATAAAACAACACAGACGTACCTCTAAAGATCTTGGAATCCATCCTCTTCTCTGTCCGTATGGAGGTGCAGTTGGACTGGCGACGACTAGAGCTGCCGCAGGTATTTTCTGTTTGGCTCGTTCTTCGTCCCTGTCCCACACAGGTTGTGTGGGCGCTGGTAATATGCTGTGAAGTACAAGGAAATAACTCATTTGAATTTCAAAGTACAAACTACAAGAACATGCACATTTGACAAGCTCTTCACATAAAGCCAAATAAAAAGTCGCCTATGTTGTCATTCAATTTTGAAGGTGCAAACTACTAGAACGTTCAAATTTAATAAGCTTTTCACATAAAGCCAAATAAAAAATTGCCTACGCCGTTGGATGGCAAATTAAAAGAGTTACAAGACAAAAATTCTTTCAAAACATTTAAAAATGTAAATAAAAACACAATTTGTATTTCCTGTTAGACAATTTTTAGGTTCTACATAATAACACCACCACAATAACAAATACTACCTTGTCAGCGACATCTTGACAAAAGCATTTATTACTTCTGTTACATTGCAGCAGCGATATGCATAAACATACAGATTTCCATAGATTCTACTTCAACTTTGGAATGCTATCGAAGACTACCGAGATAATTCATCGATAGAGGGTAACCACATTTCGATGAAAATATAATCCACACGCATTAATCACAAGAAGTGAAATTATTTATGGGACTACACTAGTTTGCACTCTTTCTTGAGATTTATCAGCAGTGAAATATTATTCACATTTGTTTAGTCTAAAGCGGTCCCCAAACGAATAATATTGTGCAACGTTACTGTAGTTTTCTCTAGACTGATAAAAAAAAGTGCAATAATGCTGCGAAATAGACGAAATGTTAACGATCAAGAGGTTTCGGAAGTAATTACTATTCTTTGTTCGAAATAGATGAAAAAAGAAAGTAGATGGAGAATTGGTACAAAAGCCAGTTCACATTGGCCGTCACGTCACGTAATGTCCCATCCCGTCAAAATATTCCGCAATGCATCCACACTGGCCGTCCCGACCCTTCACGTCACGCCAAGGTTTCTCTGGAGGGAAGTTTTGACGGCTGACATCATTCGTCCGTTGCTGATCACGTGTCCCATAAGCTCAGTTCCTCCAGATACACAGCTATGGGTAGATCTCCATATTTCGTTTCGTCGTGGTTGATATCAGTTGCTTCTGTGTTCGTTATTTACTATAAATTGTTTCGTTTCGTCATTTCTTTTGTTAAAATTTGTAATAAATGACGACAGATTAATTGAAGCATTGAGACAACAGTCTGAACTGCACAATATAGGTCCACTAAATTAATTGTCTTCTCCTACATTTATAAAATGGATTACTATAGATACCGGTATTGTAATTAATATTTTACAACGAAATGGATTACAACATGTCTGCAAATTGGAGTGAAAAAATAATGTGAGTAGAATCAGTTTGATTAGTAGGTGGAATTTATTTGTTTGTTGTCGGGCATTTTTAGCGTTACATAAAGAAATGCATTGAAACCTTCAGACACTGCAAGCTGATTGTTTAAAAATGTTTCTGTAGTGGGCCTATTTATTATTAAGCAGCTCTCTGATTTGTGCGTGAAACAGTTTTGCAAGCATCTTTGGTCAATATTTATCTGACATGAGCCAGAGCACCAGACGTTACAGATCGGATTCGACACACCTCAGATAACGACCACGACCACAGGGTTTGGCCGAGCTGGGCGTGGACGGCAGTCAGAACACCAGCGACCAGAGAGGTCTATTGGAGCCGCACCTGGCGGGCGCGGACAGCGACCGGAACACTCGATGGGGTGCGGACCGGTTACGGAGCGCCCAGAACCATCCAGACATACATACTGGATTCGATCCATCCAAGGACCATTTTCGGGTAGCACCTGAAGAAGACAGTGAGTTACATCGTCGAAACATCCGGCAGAAATCCTGAAACATATCAACAGATCCTCAGGAAAGCCTGAAGAAAAACAATATTTGTGTGGTTTCACTAGTTAGCACTGTACAGATAAGGCACGTGAACAACTAAAAGCCAAATGCAACATTCAAAGAAAACCTGTATATGTTAAGGAAAGAAATTTTGATAGATAAGACTAATTCACAAAAATTTGCACTGGACTAGCATCTAAAGTTAACCTTAAACCAAGATGTGATGGCAGCTTGTAACACTGTGTTCCTTTTAGTAATTGTAGATGTAGTTTGATGTAACAAATGAAAAAACTGATGCTTACACTTTCCAAAATATAAAATGCAGATTCCTCTTCCTCAAGCTCCTTGTATAATGTGTGAAATTCTCCTTCTGTACCATGTAATACAATTTTTCCTGACCCACGCACTTTGTTTGTGTTGTTTTGCACTTCTGTCTCCTTCCTCTAATATACAAACCATTCCTGCAAGCTGCAAGCCATTTGACTCAAAGAAATGTGGACTCCAGCTTCCATGCATGTAAGCTACTGCATTGTGTACGTGCACTTTGCACATAAAAACAGTTGAAAATCGTCTTGCAAAGACCGCAATTCCTGCGAAACGAACTGTTGTTCAGATCACATGACTTGAATTGACTTGACATGCCGTTACATGATGGACAGTTTGAATATGCTATGACATGATGGTGCCATGTCATGACAGTATCGTGACTGATGGTGTGAATAGGTCTTAAGGCACATCAAAATTTCACATACGAGGCAATTGAGATGGAACGAGATAAATTATTATCAGAATCTTTTGAGAAAAAAATCTTTGGCCAAAAGGTCAAAGAAATAACAATTCATATCTATCTACAGGTAGGGTAACAGAAGCGTTACACAAAACTACCATTCAATATTTCTGATGTCCACCTTTTGTAAAATCTAACTGCAGTATTTCTAAACTTCTGAAAAAGTATTTGACTCAGTACCACCTATGAGTACCACGTTAATAAAAGTATGATTATTCTAATATCCACCTTAAGAACTGGAGGCAGCAGTTGTGAAAGTAACTGTTTCGCTATTTAGCATAAAATACACAAATGTGAGGAATGTTGTACACAGTTATGCATTAAGGAAATCAAGCTCCATTCTCTGGATGTCTGCAACCAACCCTTCGAACATACACACACACTTAAAAAGTAGAAGATAGGCATGAAATGAAAGAGAGGTATTCAGACATAAAGTCATTGTCTTACTTTAAAATCAGAAGCTCTTGACTCTCTTTCATACAAGTACAAAGAAGTTAAAAAGGAAATTAGGTATTATCAATCTTAGAGTAAGACAAGGACTTTGAGTCAGAATACCTTTATTTAACTTCATGTCAGGAGTATTTTGTGCTTTTTAAGTGTGTGTGTGTGTGTGTGTGTGTGTGTGTGTGTGTGTGTGTGTGTGTGTGTGTGTGTGTGTGTGTGAAGGTTGAACACAGAGCGAAACGATGGGAGCTTGATTTCTGAAATGCATAGTTGTGGATAACATTCCTCACATTTTTGTGTTGTATTCCAACAATGACAAAAAGCATGGAACACGAGGTGTAAAACGAATTTTGTGACTGAATTGAGAGGTTCTTTATAGGACAGATGCAGTATGTTATCTTGGGTGGGGAGCCATCAACTGATGCGAAAATTGGTTCATGTGGGGCCAAGGGAAGTGTATTTAGAAATTTGTATATGAATAACTTGATTGAAAATAGTAATTGTGACATATTTGATGGTGCAGAGTGGGACTTCAAAACATTCCACAGTGCATTTACAACGGCGGCATTCACGCAAACCGTCAATGGAATGGGACGTCTAGGTCTACGTTTTTCGGAAGGAAAGTTTAGAAGTTAACGGTGGGGGAACAGTGGCGTTGCCATCTAATATGGAAAGTTGATCTATTTTCAACACATCTACTTATGCTATGGCAGAAGATTTCGTGCTTTTGTGTCCTTTAAGTCTTCATTTTGTTATTTAGCTTTGTTTTTATGATGCATTGCAAATGTTCCATAACAACTTAGATATTTTTTACACTGAGAGTCGTTCACTAAAAGAGGTCCATTTTCTGATGGCAAAAAATTATTCAGATTTTACAACAACTGAACAGAACTCGCTCTTGGACTGTATGTAAGAACGAAATAAATTGATGAAAAAATTACATTAAATAAGGTTTTTTATTAAAGGAAATTTCATCTCTACTGAAGGATAAAAATAAAGGTGTTTCTGGTATTATTTGCTGATAGGAAAATAGCCTCAATAGATAAATTAGCAGGCTCTATGTATTCCCTTAAAATATTAGTTGATGTGTTTGTAAGTATACATTTTTACTAGATAATGTATGTTTATTTTTTTGAAATGTTGTTTTACTTCCAAGTTGTTTACACAAAAAACTCAGCAAGAACATGCGTTAGGAATTTTGCTTTGACCATCATAAACTTTATCATTGCTAGTTCCTTAACTTAGATAATATATTCTGACATACATTATAACAGATGGCATCTCACAATCTCATTTTCACCTTTCAGTATTGAGCTAGTGTGGACACTACCATTTCACAGTGATGTGGCCTGGTGTTACTTTTAATTGCTTTGGTGACTTGCCTGAATCAGCTTTATCTATAGTGAATCAGTGTCGGAAAAAAGCTGCAGAAAAATTCAGTCAGATCTTGATGAAACTGCAAAGTGGTCCAAAGATTCGCAACTTCCTTTAAATGTTCATAAATTTAAAATTTGCATTTCACAAATCACAGAAACGTTGTCTCCTATAGTTACAATATCAGTGACTCATACAAATACAGCAGAGGAAAAATTTATAATGATATGAAACAGAATTATCAAACTGGCACAATTGTAGGTTAAACAGATTGTAGATGTAGGGTCTTTGGTAGGATCATGGGAGAATAAAATCAGTCTACAAAGGAGATTGGTTACAAAATACTCAAGTGATCAGTCCTAGAATACAGTTAAAGTGTAGGACCCATACATGAGAAGTCTGTCAGTACAAAGAAAGGCAACAAAAATTGTAACAGCTTTGTTCGACCCACAGGAGAATGACACTGATATTTTGAACAACATTCTTTTTTTTTTTAAATTTCAAACATTTAGTTTAATAGGACCAAACTGAGGAGGAAAGCTTCATGGTCATGCAATGAGTGATTACATGAAATTAACATCAGAAATGTTAATAACATACAAAATTAAATTTACATATATGTTACACAGACTGCAAGCTGCTGAATAAATATTTGAATATTCAACATTAAAATACCGGAATTTTCTAATTTTTTTTCAACGAACTCCTCAACAGAATGTTAGGAGTGAACCATGCAAAAATTCTTCAGTTTAGACTTGAAAGCGCCAGAATTACTGTTAAGAGTTTTTAATTCTTGTGGTAGCATATCGGAAATGGAAGGATCATTTGTACTACTGAATGATTTTCAGTACAAGAGCTGAAATAAACTAGGCTGATGGGGTTCAATCCTGATTTGTCTCAATTTAATATACTGTTTTTGTCGGTGTAACACTTAGTACAAAATACCCATCTTTGTGTTTTGGTGAACTCTATGTCACTTCAGCAGCTGTAAAAGAATTGAGAGTACCTCTTCACCAAATTTGCTGCAACTTCCCAAGCTCTTCACATTTTTGGTAAAGATTGGGTCTGTCAAGAGATATTTTAAGTAGTCACATTGACACAAAGTTTCACTTTTACAATTATATATTTATTAAATTTACAAAATTTGTAACTAAACTAGTTCTAAAAAACTGATTCGCCACTGCTGTTTATATCATTTCAGTAATGACAGGTGATGTCATCCATTACTACAGACAGAATATTTTGGGATTACTATAAAAATCATGTTAGCATTCATAAACTGATAGCAGAGCATTAACAGTAATTTGTTCTTTTTATGTTAAAATAATAAGTATTGATGGTTCTTGGTTTTTAGTACTGAAGTTACAAAATAAATTCACTAACAAAACGTTTTACAAAATCACTTATATCATGAACGTTATTGGCTGGAAAACGTAATTAAAATGTACACAATTTCTTTAGATAGATGCAAATGGAAGTTAGTTTCTCTTCTTGTGAAAGGTATTCTAGAATTACAAAATTAGAATTGTTTATGATTTATGTTTAAGTCTCGATTAGTAGTGGTTATACTAGAACAGAGATATTTTTGCACTTGATAAAACTGAAATGAAATTAGTGATAACATATGAAACAGTGTAATAAATAGAGTTTCAATATGACCAGATAAATAAAATAAGAGTGTTTCAAAATTTTGTCTAAGGCTGCAAATGTGATGGTCTGTCTCCTGATGTCAATACTTTATGTCATACTTATACTAATGATCAAATACTGGTATGTTTCAACAATTCCCCCCTCCCTCCAGAGTATCACAGATGAGAATCAAATATGATACTCTGCCACAATTAAACTTCAGTCAGTTGCCACAAATATTGTGTAAAGGAATAATTCCCTGAAAGTCACCATTCAAATCAATATGAAGTTGGCAACAGAATTCAGTGAATACAAAGTGTAAAACTGAATGTAGCAGATCAAGTATGCAATAACTATGAATACATATGCAAAGAATAGTTTAGCAAAAAGATTCAAAATGTAAATAATCAATTTTTTAACATTGTCCATCTGCACATTATTTGAAAAATAGATAAAAATTATAAAACATATATATTCTTTGGCGTTACAACTTGTTTCAGTGTTTGAGAAAATCCCAGTCCATTTGTGGTAACACCTCTTTTCAGTCTCTTTGTTTTCCTCTGGTGCTCCCATGCACACAATCTCCATGTCCAATAATTTTGTAAATACATACTATAGTCACTATTCATCAGCCCAACATAAAAAAATAGTGTATAAAGGAACAGAACAGTAACCAATTATACATGGTTGATGCTGAAAGTGAAAAGATACCAAGACACAGTGTTTGTATTAAATAGTCTCTAGTATCATTATCATCACACAAGTATGGTTCCATAAACAGTAGTTTCCTAGTGAGATGAGGTTTGACATTTCTACCTGTATGGGTGTGGAACTTTCCCCAAATGGCATTTGTGGCTAACATTCGCAAATATCACCTCCAGTACAGAGTACAAGTTAAATCATTGTGTAGACAGCCTGAAAATTGGTTTGTGTGTTCATTGAGACAAAATATTTTCAAATTCTTTGCGTGTTTGTATATTCATTCTGACATTACACTTGCTCTCTCTGCAAAGTAACGCATAAAATCGATAACCTTAAAAATATTAAATAATAAAAAATCGTTTGTTTACTGATGGGAATCATTGTGCAGGCACAGGTTTTTGTGCTAGTATCCCCTCATGTCAGTAAAGTGATACATGTGTTCATAAAGTAGTACAATTAGTAATTCATAAATTCCTTCTTTCAGTTTCTCAGCACTGTACATCTGCATCTATACTCTGCAAACCAGCAAGAGGTGCTTGGTAGAGGATATGTACCAGTTATTAGGGTTTGTTTCTATTCCAGTCATGTGTGGAACACGGAAAGAACAATTGTTTGAATGCCTCTGTGCATGTAGTAATTATTCTACTCTTATCCTCATGATCCCTATGTGAGCGATACATAGGGGGTTGTAGTATATTCCTTGAGTAATCATTTAAAGCCAGTTCCTGAAACTTTGTTAATACTTTCTTGGGATTGTTTCTATCTGTCTTCTAGGGTCTCCAGTTCAGCTCCTTCAGTAGCTCTGTGACACACATCCATTGACTAAACAAACCTGTGACCATTCGTGCTGCCCTTATCTGTATACATTCAATATCCCCTGTTAGTCCTATCTGGGGTCCCAAACACTTTGAACAATATTCTCGAACTGGTCGCACAAGTGATTTGTACGGAATCTCCTTTGTAGACTTCCCCAGTATTCTTCCAACAAACCGAAGCCTACTACCTACTTTACCCACGACTGAATCTATGAGATCACTCCATTTCATATTCCTAAGAAGTGTTACAACCAGGCCTTTATATAATTTGACCAATTTTAACTGTGACTCATTGAATTACAGTCATAGGGTACTACATTTTTTTGTTTTGTGAAGTGCAGAGTTTTACATTTCTGAACATTTAGACCAAATTGCCAATCTCTACAGCACATTTAAATCTTATCAAGATCTGACTGAATATTTATGCAGCTTGTTTAAGATAGTACTTCATTAGAGATAGCTGCTTCATCTGCACAAAGCCAGATTTTTCTATTGATATTGTCTGCAAGGTCATTAATATCCATATCAACAGCAAGAGTCCCAACACACTTCCCTGAGGCACACACGAAGTTACTTCTACATCTGACGATGACTCTCCATCCAAGATAACATGCTGTGTCCTCCATAGCAAAAAGTCCTCAGTCCAGTTACAAATTTCATTTGATATCCCATATGATTGTACTTTTGACAATAAGCACAGGTGCAGTAGTGAGTCAAATGCTTTTCGGAAATCAACAAATATTGCATCTACCTGGTTGCCTTAATACAAAATTTTCAGTATGCCATGTGAGAAAAGAGCAAGCTCAGTTTTGCGTGATCGACGTTTTCGAAATCCATGCTGGTTTTCAATGCATCTCATCATTTACCGTCAGCTATTTCACAAATAGCTTATCCAATGCAAACTTCCTTCAAATATATCGTATAACTAGTATCGATCATGTCTGCCATAAAAGTATTTGATATAACATGCTGAAAGTGTACACATCATGGCTCAATAGTAAACTTGCATTTTAACACTTCTGTGATCTACCATAAATTATTCACATAAGTTTTGCAGTTGCACCCCCTTCTAAAGGAAAAGATATTGAAACTGTGTATATAAATGCATCTCTCAATGAACAAAAGGACTCAAGTGTAAGTTTACAAGTGTGGCACTGAGGCTAAGTGCATTTACCAAAGTAACATGTGAAATACAAGTGTACTAAAATGGCTTAATAAGCAAAAAAAACTCTCCAATCATCCTGTTCTCTGACCATTGACCTTAGAATACCTGACCAATGAACTGGTCTTAGATACAAGAATGTAGGAATGTGTGTCTATGACAAGAGTACTGACTAAATAGGTTCTCAAAGTGCTGTGACTTAATCACTCAGACAATTTTTCTGCATGTTATTCAATATGATTTTGCACAGATTCTGTGTGTGTACATAAAACATAGATAATTTATATCTTTTATGAGTAAGAGATAATATAATAGGGTATGTACATTCAGTTCAGTTAAAAACATTTTAGTATTGTATGTACCAAAGAGAATGTAGAACACTTTCATGTAAGCATGTCTGAAACATTCTATTGATAAATCCCATCGACTTCTTCTTAATATTCCGCCAGACGCTCAGTAGGTTGGTGGCAAGACAAATAGCGTAAAGCAATATTTATCATACTCATTGTGTATCACTAACTGCATTTTTCGTTCACCAGTAGCATTGAAATCATATAAAATAACATATGAATTCAGTATGCATGTATAAAGTAGATTCAAACGAAATATGTGTGCATTAGTTCAAAACAGCATCTATCTGCTTTCAACTGAACCATAAAATTATCCACAAAATGTGCGTAAAGTATGTATCATGAATTCACAGTAATAATCTCATTATAGTATAGTGCTTTGTATCAAAGTAATTCACATACAGTAACATTTAAACACAGTAGCTCCCTCTCAGGATTTCTTAATAACTTGGAGAAAAATATCTTCCAGTATCAATAGTAATTCATGTGTGTTGGCACTTCTCTTGAGATTGTTAATACAACTGACTGATTTCAAGTATAAAACTCTGTGCACATGGTTAAATGTTCATGGTTAAGTATTCATTTCAAAACAACTCAGTATATATATATATTATTTAGTGTGTACAATCCTTCAGCAAACTCTTCCAGAATGAAGCAAAATATGTCTCATATGTATAATATTATGTGTGATGTAACTTTCAGTATGCTGGGCCTAAGACTTGTCAGGTGTATTTTCTTTGGTGTGTCCATAGATATTTCCAATTTCGTTTTTGCAGAGGGAAACTGGAGTCAGGCCAAACGAATACGGCTCATCACATCTTTTAAACAATGCCCAGTGTCGACAGAAAGCATCCATTTGTTTTCTGTTACAAACAAAATGATTTTTAAAGGGGAATTTTATGTGCTCATTCGATAGAGCAGTCTCAAATTAGTTTAGTGTGGTACTTGTTTTGTCGATATGAATTAACAGGGATAATAAATCACGAATTGTAACACTTGCTCCAGGAGCTACTGAACAGCAGTATTACTGCATGGCAGCAGCAGTTATCACAGGCCTGGTGTATGCTGTCGCTGCTTGTGCATTGGTCATTCTTCGTGTTTTACTGTTTCTGTTAATACATATCGATAAAACGAATATCGTACTAGACTAATTTGGGACTGCTCTATCGAATGAGCATGTAAAATTCCGCTTTAAACACCACTCTGTTTGTAAAAGGAAACAGACCAACGCTTTCCTGGATGTCGCATGAAAGATGTAGTGAGCAGTATTCGTTTAGGCTGATTGCAGCTACACATTGCAAATACTATATTGCAAATATCTACTGAAACACCAGGGAAAATGCTCCTGACGACTCTTAGGAGAGACAGGCTGTGTAGCTGTGTAGTTAATAAACTCACAGAGTACAAATAAGGTGAAGTTAACACAGAAAAAAATAAAGTTTAGTACTCAGGTTAAGAGTCTTTGTAAGATTACCATTTCATATTTTGTAACTGAGTAACATCTCGAAGTAACTTAAACTTTTTCTTCTAAATACGCGAAGTAACCATAATTAACAGCACTAGTTAGAAGAAATTTGACATTCACAAGTCAGATGCCAGTGGTAAGGATAGACTAAAATAATAGTCATAGAATGACTGAACCTTCAGAAGGCTGAATTACAGAAACAAACGGTACTGGAGTGAGTTTCTACACTCTTAATGTGCAAAGAAAGCACATTTGCCAGAGGGAATGAGAACACTGTTGTGAACTAAAAATCATATATCACACCTTATCCCATCAGAAAATAGTATGTAAAAGATTTTCAACTTTTTCACTCCACATCACATGACAGTTTACTTTCTCTTTCCTCATCTGTAAGCTGTCGCAGTCGCTCCATTGGCGAGCTTTCCTTACTCGGCATGTTGAGCAGTGTAAGCATAAAAATGCTGTTCCTGTGGGGAGGAAAAGAAAAGAACCTTACCTATACGAATTGTGCTTGGGTGATATGTAGATAGCCTGTGTCTGCTGTGAGAAAATTATTCTCACAGCAGGTCAGACCAAGGTGGTTGGTGTCCCAGGCCGAGGACAAGCTGGTTACGGGATAGCCCCACTTTCTCATTGAAAGATCTCTCGATGGTCCTGAATTTGTTCTTCAGGAGCGGAATGCCTTTGTCCTCGTGCAACAAGCGAGTCGAATAGTCCCTCGGAAGACATAGAGTGGTCTTTGGAGCTTGATTATAGATCCTTTTCAGCATTGCGATGAGTGAATCTGCAGGATTTCCCCACGCCACAGCTGCATATTCAAACACTGGTCGGATCAGTGTTAGGTACAGCATAATGTCGTGTTGCGGTGGCAGTATCGACTCCATATTCAGCAGCAGGTAAAGAGTATGAAGGTGCCAGTGGCATGAGAAGGCGCCCTATGATTCTGCTTCTGACGTCTCAGATATGAGGCGCCCAGGAGAGTATTTGTTCTAAGGTAACATCTAGGTACTTCACCGTCTTGCTCCATGGGATAGGTACCCCCAGGATTTCGATGGTTGGGATATCTGGCGACAGTATTCTTCAGGTGAAGATCACTGCCTGGCTCTTCGCTGTGTTGAACCTCAGCTACCATTTCATTGACCACGAACCCAGGGCGCCGCACCCGTGTTCAGAAACAGCATTGCATCATGTGTGCGTTCAAGCTGCCTGTGTGCAGCGCTATGTCATGGGTGTAGAGAGCCAATTCTATGCGCGCCACCCGCGGTGTGTCGGCAGTGTACAGTGAGTACAGCAAGGGGTCGAGCACCGACCCTTGTGGCACCCCAGCATGTATCTTTCGGTCTGTGGCCTACCATCGTCAGCCTTGACGTGGAACGTTCGCTCCACTAGGTAGGACCTGAGGAGGACTGACTGTGATGTAGGTATCTGGAATACAAGGAATCTGTATACGAGACTGTCATGCCAGACACAATCTAACGCCCAGGACACGTCGAGGAACACTGTCCTAAGCTCTCATCGCCAGCTCTACCAGTCTCAGAAGCTGGTGAGGGGTAGAATGACCGCTATGGAAACAAGGAGCAGGCTGATGGGTCAGTAGCTGGTGATCGGGCGTGGGTCTTTGCCAGTCTTCGGGATGGTCACAACTTCAGCGTGATTCCACGCTGCCGGGTAGCTGCCTGTGATGAGTATATCGTTGAACACGTTGTCTAAATAGTGGGTGCTTCTTCAGCAGTTGGTTGTTTATTCCATCGCTTCCTCCTGCTTTCTTGGTGTTTAGGGAGCGAAGTTATACCGCAACGTTTTCCTCTGTAATCGGCCCAATTACGTCTTCTTCATTCCTAACTGCTAGGATGGTTGGTAGTTGTTCGTCGACCCGTCGGCCACTGGTGTGAAGTTTTTGGCGAATGCGTCGGTAAGCACGCTGGATTTTGCATCTGGCTCACTGAAGTATTCATTGCCGTCCCCGGTGTGGCCGAGCGGTTCTAGGCGCTTCAGTCTAGAAACGCGTGACAGATACGGTCGCAGGTTCGAATCCTGCCTCGGGCATGGATGTTTGTGGTGTCCTTAGGTTAGTTACGTTTAAGTAGTTCTAAGTTCTAGGGGACTGATGGCCTCAAATGTTAAGTCCTATAGTGCTCAGAGCCATTTGAATCTCATCAGTCCACTAGAACGCAGAACTACTTAAACCTAACTAACCTAAGGACATCACACACATCCATGCCCGAGGCAGGATTCGAACCTGCGACTGTAGCGGTCGCGCGGTTCCAGACTGAAGCGCCTAGAACCGCTCGGCCACACTAGCCGGCGAGCTGCCGTCGTCTGGGTTGAGCGTGGACACTGCCCGCTCTCTGTTCCTATGTTCTTCGACTGCTGTCTTTATCTATCATCGCATGCAGTTGACGTGGCTTTTGGTGTTGCGTTGGCGAGTGAACTGCCATTCGCGGCACAGCCGATTCTTCTCGGTAATAGCTGCCACGCTGTGTGACGGTAATTGCCGCGAGAAGTCTCCTGGTCTCTGCGGTCGTCTCGGGTTGGCTGAGTTTGCTTCTCGTAGTATCCTTCGGTTGAGGAAAGGTAGAGCTGCGTCAGCGCCGACTACATCAGGGTTAGCCGCGCCTTCTAGGGACTCTAGGATTTCCGCTTGGAAATGATCGCAGTCCAAGTTTCTGTAACTTCGGCGCTGATCTGGAAGGGAGGCGCCGAATTTAGATGTTGTAGAAATATTTGTAGTTGGTCCTTTCCATGTGGCCAGAGTACAAACGTGTCGTCCACACGTAAATTCCATCCATAATAACATACAGTTCACTATGGAAATCGAGAAAGATGGACAGCTACCCTTTCTTGACGACCTGGTGCAGCGCAGGTCAGATGGCTCGCTAGGTCACAATGTGTAACGCAAGGCCACACACAGATCTGTACCTGTATGCTTCCAGCTGCCATCATCAATCAGGCTCAGCTAAATAGAGTTCTTAATACCTTGGTAGGCAGTGTGCGAGGTGCTGGGGCTAGCAGTGTATTTAACACAAAATTCTTCTAGAATCTACATATGTAAATGATGCTCTAAGGCCCCCCCCCCCTATTCTAACTCCTACTTTTGCTGTTGCACATGGATTAAAAAGAAACGTGAACTGACTGTAATCGACCCTGCAAGTGGAGTAGAAAAGAGTTTGGGACCTGCAATAATTTAATTTGATAAGTAAGTTAAATAAAGGAAAGTTTTATTAACGTAGTGAGAAATGAAAGGGTTGCTCTACCGATTAACAGAATGAAAGTTCTGTCCAAAATAACAATATGATTTATTATGACTAAACTCAAAATAATAAACAAAACACATGAAACATTTACAATACATCAAATTGGCTCAAATTGGATACTCAAATAAATGCTGTGAAGGTGAAGTTGCCCCTAAACTAGATTGTGACATTTATGACGAAGTGGTAAGTGGAGCCAATTCCTTGCAACTCAAATCTTAAGAGAAACACACAGCCAACCCAACACTAATTGCTGCTGCAGTAGTGAGAACTCAGACAATGAACACCCAAGACAGAACAAAGTTAGAAAAGACAAACAGGCGCGCTCTGCTGAGCTCTGATTATCACCTAGCAAAATTCCCTAAGCTGCCGGTGCTGCAGACATACATTACCAAGCTGTCTTCTTAACTGCATGAACACGATCTGGCGTACCGGAAGCGATGGCTGGTTGCTTCGACGTCCCATCGTGGTGATGATAATGTCGCGAGTATAGTCCAAAACAAATTATCCTGGTCTGGGTGTTCCAGACTAAAGACTTCCTATCAATGCAAATGCGCCTCTGAGGGAGACGAAGAAGGCTCGCCACACAATCACTGACGGTACAGTTATTGATTTTAACAAGTGAAGTCACACAGTAACTCTGAGACAGTCAACTTTAGCCAAAACTGCTCAAGACAGACAACATAGGCCGCTTGTATGCAGAAAGCTCAATTGCCAACTGCACTCGGAAAGTTACGTTGAAGTCGAAACTTCAGCAACTTCGTCCAACAGTTACAATTCAATGAAAGTATATTAGACAGCCAACGGGAGGCAGGCTGTCCAGAGCAGCGAGAGCTCAGTCTTGTAACCTACTCCAACCGAAAGGCGAGGGCCGACCCTCACAAGAGCACCCGTACAAACCGAACACAGAACATTCCCACCCCCACGACAGTGGCCATGGTTAAACGTTCCAATCAGCAACTCGAAAACCGGCGGAAAATTTCACTCTATTGCCGAAGCACTACCTTCCCGCCAATGGAGATTCTTGGCGCCAATTTCTGCGCCGATTTTGCTACGTCACGGAGCTATGCCCTGAGCAAGCCAATCACAGTTACGATTTTGCAGAAAACGTGGGAATTTGCCCGCCAAGACTGCCTGGGGACACAAGTCTTTCCCATGCCTCGCTGGTAGCCCGCCAGAAACGGGTTTCGCTAAGTTTCTGTGAAGTAACGGAACCTCTAGCCCAGCCGCTCCTTCAGGCCCCTGTGGGCGTGTCTCCGCCGCTATTATGACAATGTCGGCGTCTGGAAAGCATTCACTCGACTCCCTCACACCCGTCGGCTTAACCCTTTCAAGATCAGCAGTGCCCGCCTGTCACCGGACCACCCGGGTGACGAGAGACGCTGCGTGGGAAGTCAGCATGTGAAGGAATAGCAACTTTTCACCACATGGAATTAGAGAGGAAAATCGAATTACTCAGAGTAAGATAGAAATATGAGAGGGGGCTTCTGCCACCTCTCAAGTGCACATACGATCTCGGTCGAACGAAACCTATCAATGGGACTCAAACATCTGGAGACTGTGTTCCGCGAGAACACCGCCAAATCAGGGCCTTCGGACAATAGAAGCACAGTAGGGACCAAGATGAAGAAAAGATGGAATAAGAGAAAAAAGGTCTGGCGTTTCTACCTTTTGCAGGCGATGTGTCGTCCAAACTAGGAAGACTATTAAGGCAACACAAGATCGACACAGTCTTCCGACCACAGGCAAAGACGCGCGCCTTAGTAGGAATGGTGAAAGACGACGTCGGACTTAAGAAAGTGGGAGTATACAAAATTCTGTGCATCTGTGGCAAATCCTATATCGGCCAAATAGTTCGTACGTTGGAAAATCGATGCAGGAAACACCAACACTGTACGTGCTTATGCCAACCAAGCCAACCTGCCCTAGCACAACATTGCATAAACACTGAACACGTGGTGAATTATGACGAGACAAAAGTACTCGCCTCCAAAAATGCTACTGGGACTGCATCTTCAAAGAAATTCACGTAACAGACAACCTCGTCAACAGGGACACTGGTAATCAACTCAGTAAGGCGTGGGAATCAATCCTGACTTTAACTAGAAGCAACGATGTAAGCGGACAAGAGACCATTCAGCCACGACTGCCGAAGAGATACTGCCCTCCCCATCCCCCCCCCCCCCCACCTACTGCAGCCACCGCTTCCCGCACCACCCCACACGCCACTCGTCGTTGGGGCACAAAATCGCATCTGGACCCAAGAGAGATAAATACTAGCAGCAGAGAGAGGGCAGATCATTGCATCAGCACACCCTGATGATGGTGGAACGATTATTAGCCGACATATCGTGGGCATTTCACGAACATATCCAGCTGGATACCAGAGAAACCTTCAAACAACTATTTAAAACTTCAAACAACTATTTAAAAGTCTTGAAAATGGCTCATGTGCAGTCTATCCATCGACAATGATTTTTATTGTAATATGTTCTATCTACCTATCTCTCTCATATGCCTTTTGTTAAATTAATAGCTGGAAAATATACAGAAATTATGTGTTTTGTGTTTTCATATATCAAATAGTTTTTCCATGCTTTGGAAGTGAATTTTGTACCCCGTTATCTGACAGTATGGCTTTGGGTCTCTCTACATTCTGAAAGTAGTCTTTAGAGATAATGCTATGGCTTTTAGCTTCCCTTAACAAGTAAAGTTAGATGAATTTTGAGAATACATCAACTATTACAAAAATGTAGCTATAACAGCTTTTAGATTTTGGTAACTGCCTAAAACAATCCATCACTTCGAATTCTATGCGTTTTTGGCAGAATATTTTGAACATAGCTTCTACATGTTTGATTACCAGCTTAGGTCGCTAACATCTGTCAAGTTGCTAAAAGATTTATAAACCTTTCTTGTCATGCTATAAAAATATAAATTTTCATGAATTTTCTGTATAAAGTTCACTACTTTACAATGACCAAAGCTTTCATGTAAATACGAAATGGGTGCATCAGTAAACTATCCTATCCTACATAAGTTCCACCTGTCACTGTCTGGGGTGTTTTCCCCAAAAAAAAAAAATTAAAAAGAAATTTAAAAAATAGTTTCCAATTTACATCATGATTGTCATTCCACATAGCGTCCGTACAAGTCTTAGTTACCTCCTCAATAATGTTGAAATTTTTATCACATTCAATTCATCTACCATATTTTAGGCCTTCAAGAGACACTTTTTTCTTCAAAAAATTACCTCGAAAATTTAAGTGCGTCTTCTTCTATAAATCAATATAAAAATGTTCAGTGCATATACCTATAGAGACACATCAGTATTTTTTCTTTACTTTTTTGTTTAAATGAAATTTCTTTCTTTCCAGAACACATATATTATCTACAATAAAGAAAAGAAATTACAGGTTTAAAACGTAAAAATCATAAAAATGATATCATTTAAACTTTGGAAGAATACAGTGAGTGACAGGACCGTCTTTGTAAAATAAATATTAGTCTTTTATTTGACATCATTCACCTGTCACTTCTCTCGTCACCTCTCTCCTCCTGGCCTTGGTGTGTTAAAAGGTATGTATCGTTGTAAAGGATTGGTGCGACTAATTAGCTATTTTAAGCCAGCAATGACTTTCGTTTTGTTATTTCTTAATATTAACCTCACTCTTACGTTATTAACGATTGCCGAGTGGAAAAGCTAGTGAGTGTTGCTGTAAAACCTGTAATGAGCGGTTTGGGCGAAGTTTGCGTAGTCGCCATTGCGGCAGTCTTACCTAAATAACTACGAACTGCAGCAATTTTTTAGGAACTGATCTTTATTTAATTAAAAAATTTGATTGCCCAATGCGAATTAAATTATCACACTTGAAATATTTAAGACGTTCACTGTCGTGAAAATAAGAAGCCAAGCCAGTTAGCTATTCTCGGAACATAAAATATTTCGTGCGCACTGGCGATTTTCAGTTCATTGTCAATTTAAATCTCCAGCTGAGTTAAAGACCTCACATGATGCGTGGATATCGAGCGTGCAGAAAGCAGACGACTGCAAGCTGTGGCTCATGGCGGCACCAATGGCGCCCATCGCATGGATTCTGTGGCCATCCCAGTTCCTTCGAACGGCTGGCGGAAGTGAAGGCACAGGGTGCAAGTAGAGCTCACAATTTGCAGCGTTCTTCCCAGAGTTGATAGGGGTCCTTTGGTTTGGGGCCGAGCGGACTGTATCAGCTAAAGGTTTCGTCGATCGTGCGACGGACTCGGTTGCAGATTTCTGGACCTGCGTTATCGGCTGGAGAATTGTGGGAGCCCCCTTGATAGGTCAGGGGTGCACTAGGCAAAGGAAGCAGCTACTCCAGTAGCAGAGTACTTACGGGGAGAATTGCTACGCGGTCATGTGAGGTAGTGTAATGAACAGTCGCCAGTCGACATGCAGATAGCGAAATCAGACCACGTGCAAAACAATGACACTTCGACTGTCAAAATTTTATCAGTGAATTGTCGAAGTATTCGTAACAAAGTTGCCGAATTTTACAATACTCAAACAAGTCTGTCGTTTTCAAATTATTGAGACTGAGTTCTGGCTGAAACCGAACCAGAAGGCTCTGAAATGTTTAGCGAGACGTGGAATGTACATCGGAAAGACCTATTATACTCCATAGGAGGGGAGTGGTCTTTGCAGTTAACAGAAATATTGTCTGTAATGCGGTCGAATTTGAGTGTGACTATGAAGTTATGTGGATGCGCATAATAGGTCTAGGTGAAACTGTTTTAATTGTTCGATGTTTTTACTGGTCATCCGATTGCGTCGTGACAGCTTTACAGTCATTCAAAGAAAGTCAGTAACGCTGACATACCCAGAGCATGTAGTATTAGTTGGACGCTACTTTAGTCTACCGAGTATAGACTGGGATGTCGATTGAGTCATTTCAGAGGATACGAATAGACAATCTTGTGAAGTACTGTTGAACATATTTTCCGAAAACTGTATTGGGCAGTTAGTTCCAGAGCCAAGACGCAATGGAAATATTTTAGACTTTGTAGCTACCAATAGGCATGGCCCTATTCGCTGCCTCAGTAAAGAGAGTGATCATGATGTCACCATAGCGATGAGTGTTACTAAAATTAATAACTCAGTCACGAAGACTAGGAGAGTATTTTTGCTAGAAAGAGCAGATAAGCAGTTGCTAGAATTCTACAATAAATGGACATCATTTGGTTCCAGTTTGATGGACGTAGAGGAATTGTGGGCAATATTTAAACGGATTGTAAATCGGGCTTTGGAGAAGTATGCGCCAAGTAAGTGGATTAAGGATGGAAAAGACCCACCATGGTGTTGTAATCGCGAACGGAATGGTCGCGAAGTGGCCGTGAACGGAAGCGCGGAGGGACCGAACGGTAGCGGCCCGCGAACAAACCAGACAGACGAACGGGAAAGGATGGACACGCACATCGACAGACGACCGAGCAAGAGACCAAGAACAACAACACGCAAGAAGCAACGGGGTCACAAGCGAAAACCTCACGAAATCAACAACGTCCACCTGCACACAGAAACAAGCAAAGTAAACATGATGTCTGTAAGCGAGTCATCGAGAGACTCACGCGAATATCAGACTGCCTCGCTGAGTTTTTTTTCTTTGTTGTTATTTAAACACCTTTACAGGAAAGGAAGGCCGGCAGCGGCCTACCTATGCCGCTCTTCGGCCACAGTTAACACACATAGCATAATTAGAGACGAAAAAACAAAACAAATATGGTGGGTAAAAAACGGTAGCACACATATTAAAATACGTGTAGACATTCACAGGCGCAATGTCCGAATAAAAAAAAGCGTTCAGCACTTGTTCACAAACAGAGAAGATAGAATTTAAGCACTAACACGAAGATACACACTAACACTGGCGACCATCTCCAGCACACGAATAGCCACTGTTCACGTACAAATCCGGGGACCTACCAAAGGGGAAACTGTGTGGGTAGGAGGGAGAGGGGGAGGGTGTAGATGCCAGTGGCAGAGGAGAGGGGAGGGGGAGGAAAGAAGGTAGGGGGGAGTAGGGGAAGCCCAGGGGGAGAAGATGGAGGAAGGAAGAGAGGAGGGAGAGAAGGGGAGAGGGTACCCAGGGGAAAAACACAGGGGGAGGAAGGGGAGGATCAAAGTTGATAGTAGGGGCAGATGGAGGGGATGAGGGCATCATCAGGGAGGGGGAGTTGGCGGAAGCCACCTTGGGCAAGGGTATGCAGGGTGGAGAGATGGAGAGCAGTTGGGATGTGGGAATACAGGTGTGGCAGTGGACGGGGGTGGGAAAGGACTAGAGAGACAAGTGGGTGAGGGGGATCAAGTTGTGTAGAGGATCAGTATTCATTCAAGGAAAAGGAGGAGGTGTGGGAACAGAATAACGTCATACAGGATCCGCGTGGGGGAGGGGAGACGGATGCGATAGGCGAGGCAGAGCGCATAGCATTCCAGGATTTGAAGGGATTTGTAGAAGGTAGGAGGGGCGGAGATCCAGGTGGGATGGGCATAGCAGAGGATAGGGCGGATGAGGGATTTATAGGTGTAGAGGATGGTGGAGGGGTCCAGACCCCACGTATAGCCAGAAAGGAGCTTGAGGAGGCGGAGTCGGGAGTGTGCCTTGGCTTGGATTGTCCAAAGATGGGGGGTCCAGGACAGGCGACGGTCGAGAGTGACGCCAAGGTACTTGAGGGTGGGGGTGAGGTTGATAGAACGGCCGTAGATGGTGAGACAGAAATCAAGGAGACGGAAGGAAGGGGTGGTTTTGCCTACAATGATCGCCTGGGTCTTTGAAGGATTGTGTGCTCCCTGCCGCCGTTGGATAAGCAGCTGCAGCAGCAAGTCGTATACTCCTAGCTCACTCATGTGTTACATAGTTTAATTCTTAATTTATTTGCGTGTTTTTGGTACTTGCATTGTTTAATTCATAAATTTTGGGCGTATTATAGTATTTGAGAGTTGTAGCATCGCGTTTTAGTACCTGAATAGTGTAAATTCGCGTAGTTGTTTGTCTTCTGTTTTTGTTTTGAACGGCCAGTGTCGGTTGGTCACAGTCAGCGTGCTCCCTGCCGCCGTTGGATAAGCAGTTGCAGCAGCAAGTCGTATACTCCTAGCTCACTCATTTGTTACATAGTTTAATTCTTAATTTCTTTGCGTGTTTTTGGTACTTGCATTGTTTAATTCATAAATTTCGGTCGTATTATAGTATTTGGGAATTGTAGCATCGCGTTTTAGTACCTGAATAGTGTAAAATCGCGTAGTCTCCTTCCACCGCCGAGCAGCGTGTCAGCAGTGCGCAAGTAGCAGCATTACTGCATTTACTAGGCAATCTTGTATTTTAATAACCGTTTAAATTTTGTGTCGATTTGTTTGCGCTCTCTGTAGATTAGTTCAGACGTTCTTTGCACAACAGTTTTTAGCATGGATAGGGACTGCAACTGCTGTGTTCGGATGCAGGCTGAGTTGGCATCCCTTCGCTCCCAGCTTCAGGCAGTGTTGGCTTCGGTCACACAGCTTGAGGCTGTTGCCAATGGGCACACTGTGGGGGTCCAGATGGGGATTTGTCGGGGACGGCCAGCTCGTCCCATGCATCCCCCGATCGGACTACGACTGTGGTTGCCCGGGATACTGCCCGCATTGAGGCTGATCCCTCACCTGTGGTAGAGTGGGAGGTCGTCTCAAGGTGTGGTAGGGGCGAGAGACATTCTGGAGGGCTGAACGGAAGGCCTCTCCAGTTTGTCTGACGAACCGGTTTCAGGCTCCGTCTCAGGCTGATACTGATCTTCAGCCTGACATGGCTGCTTGTCCTGTTCCAGAGGTTGCCCCTCAGTCTGCAAGATCCGGGCGGTCGCAGAGGGTGGGCTTACTGGTAGTTGGGAGCTCCAGCGTCAGGCGCTTAATGGGGCCCCTTAGGGATATGGCAGCAAGAGAGGGGAAGAAAACCAATGTGCACTCCGTGTGCATACCGGGGGGAGTCATTCCAGATGTGGAAAGGGTCCTTCCGGATGCCATGAAGGGTACAGGGTGCACCCATCTGCAGGTGGTCGCTCATGTCGGCACCAATGATGTGTGTCGCTATGGATCGGAGGAAATCCTCTCTGGCTTCCGGCGGCTATCTGATTTGGTGAAGACTGCCAATCTCGCTAGCGGGATGAAAGCAGAGCTCACCATCTGCAGCATCGTCGACAGGACTGACTGCGGACCTTTGGTACAGAGCCGAGTGGAGGGTCTGAATCAGAGGCTGAGACGGTTCTGCGACCGTGTGGGCTGCAGATTCCTCGACTTGCGCCATAGGGTGGTGGGGTTTCGGGTTCCGCTGGATAGGTCAGGAGTCCACTACACGCAACAAGCGGCTACACGGGTAGCAGGGGTTGTGTGGCGTGGGCTGGGCGGTTTTTTAGGTTAGATGGCCTTGGGCAAGTACAGAAAGGGCAACAGCCTCAACGGGTGCGGGGCAAAGTCAGGACATGCGGGGACCAACCAGCAATCGGTATTGTAATTGTAAACTGTCGAAGCTGCGTTGGTAATATACCGGAACTTCAAGCGCTGATAGAAAGCACCGAAGCTGAAATCGTTATAGGTACAGAAAGCTGGCTGAAGCCAGAGATAAATTCTGCCGAAATTTTTACAAAGGTACAGACGTTGTTTAGAAAGGATAGATTGCATGCAACCGGTAGTGGAGTGTTCGTCGCTGTTAGTAGTAGTTTATCCTGTAGTGAAGTAGAAGTGGATAGTTCCTGTGAATTATTATGGGTGGAGGTTACACTCAACAACGGAGCTAGGTTAATAATTGGCTCCTTTTACCGACCTCCCGACTCAGCAGCAATAGTGCCAGAACAACTGAGAGAAAATTTGGAATACATTTCACATAAATTTTCTTAGCATGTTATAGTCTTAGGTGGAGATTTCAATTTACCAGAAATAGACTGGGACACACAGATGTTTAGGACGGGTGGTAGGGACAGAGCATCGAGTGACATTATACTGAGTGCACTATCCGAAAATTACCTCGAGCAATTAAACAGAGAACCGACTCGTGGAGATAACATCTTGGACCTACTGATAACAAACAGACCCGAACTTTTCGACTCTGTATGTGCAGAACAGGGAATCAGTGATCATAAGGCCGTTGCAGCATCCCTGAATATGGAAGTTAATAGGAATATAAAAAAAGGGAGGAAGGTTTATCTGTTTAGCAAGAGTAATAGAAGGCAGATTTCAGACTATGGAAAAAGTTCAAGGCAATCGTAAAATGCGTTTTAGACAGGTACGTGGCGAGTAAAACTGTGAGGGACGGGAAAAACCCACCGTGGTACAACAACAAAGTTAGGAAACTACTGCGAAAGCAAAGAGAGCTTCACTCCAAGTTTAAACGCAGCCAAAACCTCTCAGACGAACAGAAGCTAAACGATGTCAAAGTTGCGTAAGGAGGGCTATGCGTGAAGCGTTCAGTGAATTCGAAAGTAAAATTCTATGTACCGACTTGACAGAAAATCCTAGGAAGTTCTGGTCTTACGTTAAATCAGTAAGTGGCTCGAAACAGCATATCCAGACACTCCGGGATGATGAAGGCATTGAAACAGAGGATGACACGCGTAAAGCTGAAATACTAAACACCTTTTTCCAAAGCTGTTTCACAGAGGAAAATCGCACTGCAGTTCCTTCTCTATATCCTCGCACAAACGAAAAAAATGGCTGACATCGAAATAAGTGTCAAAGGAATAGAAAAGCAACTAGAATCACTCAACAGAGGAAAGTCCACTGGACCTGACGGGATACCAATTCGATTCTACACAGAGTACGCGGAAGAACTTGCCCCCTTCTAACAGCCGTGTACCGCAAGTCTCTAGAGGAACGGAAGGTTCCAAATGATTGGAAAAGAGCACAGGTAGTCCCAGTCTTCAAGAAGGGTCGTCGAGCAGATGCGCAAAACTATAGACCTATATCTCTGACGTCGATCTGTTGTAGAATTTTAGAACATGTTTTTTGCTCGAGTATCATGTCGTTTTTGGAAACCCAGAATCTACTATGTAGGAATCAACATGGATTCCGGAAACAGCGATCGTGTGAGACCCAACTCGCTTTATTTATTCATGAGACCCAGAAAATATTAGATACAGGCTCCCAGGTAGATGCTATTTTTCTTGACTTCCGGAAGGCGTTCGATACAGTTCCGCACTGTCGCCTGATAAACAAAGTAAGAGCCTACGGAATATCAGACCAGCTGTGTGGTTGGATTGAAGAGTTTTTAGCAAACAGAACACAGCATGTTGTTATCAATGGAGAGACGTCTACAGACGTTAAAGTAACCTCTGGCGTGCCACAGGGGAGTGTTATGGGACCATTGCTTTTCACAATATATATAAATGACCTAGTAGATAGTGTCGGAAGTTCCGTGCGGCTTTTCGCGGATGATGCTGTAGTATACAGAGAAGTTGCAGCACTAGAAAATTGTAGCGAAATGCAGGAAGATCTGCAGCGGATAGGCACTTGGTGCAGGGAGTGGCAACTGACCCTTAACATAGACAAATGTAATGTACTGCGAATACATAGAAAGAAGGATCCTTTATTGTATGATTATATGATAGCGGAACAAACACTGGTAGCAGTTACCTTCGTAAAATATCTGGGAGTATGCGTGCGGAACGATTTGAAGTGGAATGATCATATAAAATTAATTGTTGGTAAGTCGGGTACCAGGTTGAGATTCATTGGGAGAGTCCTTAGAAAATGTAGTCCATCAACAAAGGAGGTGGCTTACAAAACACTCGCTCGACCTATACTTGAGTATTGCTCATCAGTGTGGGATCCGTACCAGATCGGGTTGACGGAGGAGATAGAGAAGATCCAAAGAAGAGCGGCGCGTTTCGTCACAGGGTTATTTGGTAACCGTGATAGCGTTACGGAGATGTTTAACAAACTCAAGTGGCAGACTCAGCAAGAGAGGCGCTCTGCATCGCGGTGTAGCTTGCTCGCCAGGTTTCGAGGGGGTGCGTTACTGGATGAGGTATCGAATATATTGCTTCCCCCTAATTATACCTCCCGAGAAGATCACGAATGTAAAATTAGAGAGATTAGAGCGCGCACGGAGGCTTTCAGACAGTCGTTCTTCCCGCGAACCATACGCGACTGGAACAGGAAAGGGATGTAATGACAGTGGCACGTAAAGTGCCCTCCGCCACACACCGTTGGGTGGCTTGCGGAGTATAAATGTAGATGTAGATGTAGACCTTGAGCAACCACTGGTTACACCAAGTGGTGAACTGGTCAACCTCGCTGAGTGAGAGGCAGGCGCTTAAATACATGATAGGGTACGTCGCTATTGGCCGCTGGGACCACGTGCTCTATGGTGGCACCCTCACACTATACGCGGGCCAGGAGCGCATTAGCCATGGCTTAGTGTGCGACGGTTGCAGAGACCTCTAGAGGTTCATGCCGTCTGTCGCGGATTCGAAATTTGCAGCACTCGGTACCAGACATGGTTTAATAAAAAAAATTAGAAAATGCTGATGAAGCAAAGATGGTTGCATTCTCGCTTCAAAGAGAATGCGCAAATGACGACAGGCAAAAGTCAGAAGAGATTCGTGCATTTGTAAAAATACTGATGCACGAAGCATACAAGTACCATCGTCATACCTTAGCAAAATATCTTGCTAAGAACCCGAGAAAGTTCTGGTCCTCCGTAAGAGATGCTAAGCGGGTTGAAGGCGTCTACCCAGTCGCTCATTGACCAGTCTGGTGTGGCAATAGAAAGGAAAGGTGGAGTTTTAAATTTCAGTGTTTAAGAAATCCTTCGTGCAGGAGGACTGTACAAACATACCCTCCTTTGGCCATTGCACAGACTCGCGTGTGGAGGACATTATGATACTGAAACAAATGACACGCCAGCTCTGGCCGGAAACCAGTTCGGTTTTACAAAGAGTATTTTACGGCATTGGCACCTTACTTAGCTTGCTTTCATCACGAATCTCTCGCCCAGCGCAGAGCTCCAACCTACTGGAAAGAAGCGCAGGTGACTCCTGGCTATAAGAAGGGGAAAAGAACGGACCCCACTGCTGCAGAATTCTTGAACATATTCTCAATTTGAATATGATACATTTACTTGAGATGGAAAACTTCTGTCCACAAATCAGTACCATTTCATAAAGCATCAGTAATGTGAGATCCAACTTGCCCTTTTCTCACATGATGTACTGCGAACCATGAACGAAGGCCAATAACCAGATTCCATATTGTTAGATTTCCGAAAAGCATCTGACACTGTTCCCCACTGCAGACTGTAATCGAAGGTGCGAACTTGCGGGATAGGTTCCCAGATGTGTGACTGTCTAAATGGTACAAATGGGTCTGAGAACTATGGGACTTAACATCTGAGGTCATCAGTCCCCTCGACTTAGAACTACTTAAACCTAACTAACCTAAGGACATCACTCACATCCATGCCCGAGGCAGGATTAGAACCTGCGACAGTCGCAGCAGCGTGGTTCCGGACTGAGGTGGCTAGAACCGCTCGGCCACAACGGCCGGCTATGACTGTCTCCAAGACTTCTTAAGTAACAGAACCCAGTACGTTGTCCTCGACGGCGAGTGGTCGTCAGAGACAAGGGTTTTGTCAGGAGTGTTCCAGGGAAGTGTGATAGGAGCGCTTTTATTTTCTGTAAGCATAAATGATCTGGCGCACAGAGTGGACAGCGATCTGCGGTTGTTTGACGATGACGCTGTGCTGTACGGGGAGGTGTCGGAGACTGCAGGAAAATACAAGATGACAGACAGAATTTCTAATTGGTGTGATGAATGGCAGCAAGCTCTAAGTGTATAAAAACATAAGTTAATGGACATGAATAGGAAAAATAATCACGTAATGTTTGAATACACCATTAGCTGTGCGTTACTTGACACGCTCATGGCGATTAAATATCTAAGCGCAACGTTGCAAAGCTTTATGAAACGGAACGAGCACGTAAGCACTGTAGTGACGAAGACAAATGGTAGATTTCGGTTTATTGGGAGAGTTTTATGAGAGTGCGTATCATCTGTAAAGGAGACAGCATAGAGAACACTAGTGCGACTCATTCTTGAGTACTGCTCGAACGTTTGGGATACGCACCAGGTCGGATTGGAGGAATACATCGAGGCAATTCTGAGGCGGGCTGCTAGATTTGTTACCATTAGTTTCAGTTAGCAAAAAATGGTTCAAATGGCTCTGAGCACTATGGGACTTAACATCTAAGGTCATCAGTCCCATAGACTTCGAACTACTTAAACCTAACTAACCGAAGGACAGCACACACATTAATGCCCGAGTCAGGATTCGAACCTGCGACCGTAGCAGCAGCGCGGTTCCGGACTGAAGCGCGTAGAACCGTTCGACCACAACGGCTGGCTTTCAGTTAACACACAAGCATTATGGAGACGTCTCTGGAACTCAAATGGAAATCCCTGGAAGGACGACGACGTTCCTTTTGAGAAACGCTGATGAGAAAAGGTAGAGAACTGGCATTTGAAGCTGGCTCCTGAACTATTCCAATGCCTCCAACGTATGTTCAGCGCAAGGACCACGAAGGTAAGATAATAGGAATTAGGGCTCTTACGGGGGCGTATGGACACTCGTTTTTTCCTCACTTTATTTGCTAGTGGAACAAGAAGGGAAATGGCTACAGTGGCACAAGGTACCCTCAACCACGCACCATACGCTGGCTTGAGGAATATGTTTGTAGATGTAGAACGCAAAGGATATAGACGTCACTTAGAGTTAAACTACCAGTGTTATGATATACAGGGCGAATCTGAATTCCACAAACATTCCCAGCGTTGTTCAAGGATGTTTTTTGAGTATTTTGACGGAAGGAACCCTTGGTCTTCGGTGACTCGTTGCAGGATAATTGCTGTTGGAAACAGTAACACCGACATTACTCTTCGCTCGTAAATGTTCAGTATTGCTCAGTTATGTCTAGGAATTGTTTTCTCAGTTATGTCAAATGGCTCTGAGCACTATGGGACTTAGCCGCTGAGGTCATCAGTCCCCTAGAACTTAAACCTAACTAACCTAAGGACATCACACACATCCATGCCCGAGGCAGGATTCGAGCCTACGACCGTAGTGGTCGCACGGTCCCAGACTGTAGCGCCTAGAACCGTCAGTTATGTCTAGGAATTGTTTTCTCAGTTATGCCTAGGAATTGTTTTCCGGCAGTGTTAGTTGTACGTTACATCTGAGATACACAGTATTGTGAATCGGTTTACTGACAGAAGAATTGGCCGATATGCACCTCACGTGTGGGTTCACTGACTGCAGTGGAAGAACGTCACGACAACGCGTTAGTGACCTGCTCGCGCAGTGACGACAACCGCGTCACACTACCTTTACACCTGTCTGGCGACTGTTGCGTTGCTCTGGGTTTTGTGTTGTGTGTTTTTGTGCTTCCATAATACTGGTATTTCCCATGTTGTGAAGGTATCTTGACACAAGCAAAGGTAACCGGTTTTCTGTTGAGAACAACCAAAAGCTGAAGTAATCCATGTTTCTTAAATAAATCACTTCAGCTGTACGAGAACTTTTACAGGAAGGCGATCGGTTTCGTGGTTTCAGATCACATCTTCAGGTGCACGTCTACAAGATAGGAAACATACAATCGACATTATAGTAAAAAAAACAGATACCTACATAGATACCTACATAGATTGTTAATCTATGCTCATGACAACCCATATGAAGTACTCACACGTCGTTAAAACATTTAAGTCCTGATATGGGAAGGAGGGAGCTCAACCTCCTTAAAATGAAAAGTTGTTATCCGCGACAAGCAGCGCTTCGTAGTTCAAATTGACCAGTCAAAAGCCCGCATCTCGTGGTCGTGCGGTAGCGTTCTCGCTTCCCACGCCCGGGTTCCCGGGTTCGATTCCCGGCGGGGTCAGGGATTTTCTCTGCCTCGTGATGGCTGGGTGTTGTGTGCTGTCCTTAGGTTAGTTAGGTTTAAGTAGTTCTAAGTTCTAGGGGACTGATGACCATAGATGTTAAGTCCCATAGTGCTCAGAGCCATTTGAACCCATTTGAACCAGTCAAAATACTGACAAGTTAAAAGCGCGTTTACCTGCAATGAAAAGAGCAAAGTAAGAAAACAAGAAAAGGTAAAAGCCCCAGCCAATCAATGTGCTCATATGTGTCACGGAGGGCACTAGCGTCACCTTGCACATAGCAGGGAAAATTACAAACATTTTCGCGCGTATCCAAATATCATGGTAATGATTGAGGCTCCTGTCACACAGCATAGCCACACAAACTATAAATTACTTCAGCGTAAAAATCAGTAAAATCAATTAGACGAGATGCAAGAGAATATGACAACAAGCCTTTGATAACATAGCGTCATAAGTGTTTGACTATCATTGTGGCCCTGCACGGCGAGGCGGTTGGTGGGTTGCTGTCTGCCGCTTCCTGGTGTGAAGTGAGTCTTCTTAACCATGGCCTTTCGGTGTTGCTTGCTGGGGCTTTTACCTTTTCTTGTTTTCTTATTTCGCTGTTTTGATTGTAGGTAAATGTGCTTCTAACATGTCAACTTTTCAACTGGTCAAACTGAACTACGACGCCCTGCTTGCGGGTAACAGCATTTTATTTTGAGGAGATTAAATCTCCCTCCTTGCCGTATCAGGGCTCAAGTGTTTTATTGACGTGTGAGTACAGGGTGTTTCAAAAATGATTTTACAACTTTAAAAATTTCTTATACATTTATTGAAAGAAGATACGGAGCTGAGTTTAGTATTATTTTTACGGGAAACACATCAATTTTTTTACCTTAAAATGAAGACGTTGTATGTATCTTCCACTGGTTATTTTACACACATCCCATCGGAAGTCAGTTTCTTCCCAAACTCGCTGTAGCATTGCAGGTGTAACTTAATCAGTGGCGGCGTAAATAGGAGGCACAAACACGATATCCTTGATGAATCCCCATGAAGAAAAAATCGAGCGGTGTCGGGTCTGGGGAACGTGGGAGGCCATGCAATTGGTGCATCACGGCCAATCCGTTGACTGGAAAGCGGTCACTGAGAAAATCCCGGACGTCAGCCAGGTAGTGGGGTGGTGCACCATCTTGCATGCAGTAAACATTTCGTTCTTGGCCATCCTCATTTATCTGTGGTATCAAAAACTGTTGTAACATATTCTGGTACACTATCCCGTTGATGGTTCTCTCACGGAAAGAAAGGGGCCGTACTCTTTGTTCTTGCTCAATGCACAAACAACGTTCAGTTTAGGGCTATCATGAACATATTGCAATGTTTGATGTGGATTTTCTCTGCCCCAAATCCTACAGTTATGTGTGTTAATCTTGCCACTTAAGTGAAAAGTCGACTCGTCGGAAAAGATGATTTTGTCCAAGAAATGTTCATCCTCTTGCAATCTATTTAACATATCCGCACAGTTATTGCAAGCAGTTTTATCAGTGTCTTTTATTGCTTGTACGATCGTCATTCTGTACGGTTTCAAATGCAAACGGTTTCTCAAAACACGCCAAACAGTCGTATGCGGGATTTGCAGTTCGCAAGATGAACGCCCGGTCAATTTTGTAGGGTTCAAATGGCTCTGGGCACTATGGGACTTAACATCTGAGGTCATCAGTCCCCTAGAATTGAGAACTACTTAAAACTAACTAACCTAAGGACATCACACACATCCATGCCTGGGGCAGGATTCTAACCTGCGACCGTAGCAGTCGCGCAGTTCCGGGATGAACCGCTCGGCCACCGCGGCCGGCTGATTTCGTAGGGCTGTTGACAAAACGTTGGCTCACTCGCTCAATGACGTCGTCAGATGTGCTTAGACGACCTGATGATTTCCCATGTATTATCGAGCACCCTGTTTCTACAAAACATTTATCCCATTCATAAATTGTAGGCCAACTATAAGGATGTTTAGCGTACTTGTTACCGAAATTACGCTGAACTGTTGTCGCCGACTTCGATTCTTCAAACCAAAACAAACATCTAGCACGCTCAGGTCCAGTGAAGGCAGCCATCTTTAACGCAACTGCCGCTAGCGCTTCTTACGGTACGATTCGGCACTAGCGAACTGTGCGAGACAAAACTTGATTATTTCCCTACAAATTGATACTACAATTACCTCTGTAGGTACTATGAACTAATTTATATGAATTTTCAAACTTGTTAAGTCGTTTTTGAAACAACCTGTATATCATATTGGTTGTGATGAGTATATGTTACAAGGGAAAAAGATTATTTTAGACTGCACCTGTGTTCTAGGGGCAGTCGGCCTTTGGGTGTGGTGAGACGCACACCCCCTGAATGAGATTTTCACTCTGCTGCGGAGTGTGCGCTGATATGAAACTTCCTGGCAAATTAAAACTGTGTGCCGGACCGAGATTCGAACGCGGGACCTTTGCCTTTCGCGGGCAAGTGCTCTCCCAACTGAGCTACCCAAGCACGACTCATGCCCCGTCCTCACAGCAGGCAAAGGTCCCGGTTCGAGTCTCGGTCCGGCACACAGTTTTAATCTTCCAGGAAGTTTCACACCCCCTGTTTGCGTCTCGCTTGTTGTGCTGTTTGCGAGCGAGCGAGCGCGCGTTTGTTTACTTCCTCGTAGCGGCTTGTTTTCAGAGTCCGACTTCATTGACCATCATGGCGTTTTCATACCGCCAAGCCGCGATCAAATTAGCTTTTCCGTTAGATCACGAACGTCCGAAGGCGTATGAAGTTCAACGTTTTATACGGGATGAAATGCGTCTCCCACCACAAGACGTTCGCGGAATACATTTTTCGACCTTCAGCAGTTCTGTGTATATACATAAAGCTGGCGAATGACGAGTTGTGCGCCGACGTTGTGCGTCGACACGGTAACGACCTTAAGTTTCGATACGCTGACGGACATATTAGGGACTGTAGTTGATCGAGCTGTTTTTCGCCTCCGAACGTTGTGGATTTTCCAACTCCCGTTTGAAGTACCGTCGGACGCTGTAGTGGCCGCTATTAAACCTTACGCTAACGTCGCCGGTCACGTGGCTGAAACGTGGAAAACGTTCGAAACGTATCGTGTCCTCAATGGTGACCGTCGGATATACATTGAACAAGTGCCTTCCCACTTGGTTATTGCCGGCTGCAGGGCTGTCGTCATGTACGATGGCCACACGCGCACCTGTTCAGGTTGTGGCCAGGAAGGGATTGTCCGTTCTGAGTGTTCCCGACGTAGACTGGTTCAGACGCCGATCGGAGACGTCGCTCCCCCTGCGGCGCCCACTGTGTTATCTCTGTTTTAACGCGTCTGCGGCGGCGCTGCCTGCTGCACCCCCTCTGAAACAGTCGGTAACGGTGTTGGCTGTTCTCGACGAGGCAATGGACGTTTCGCTTGTCTCTCCTACACCCCTGCCGGAGGCAATACAAGTGAACGACGACCGTCAGTAGGTACAAGCTATCTGTCCCGACGCCATGGTTGTTGATCATGGAGCTGTACCTACCTCCACCTTTCTGCCGTGATTTTATGAAAAATGAAACTCCTCCAGCCGTACTTAAGATTTCATATTTATTTGCCTACTAGTTTCGACGTTGCGTCAACGTCATCTTCAGGGCTGTACAGTTTGAAGATATCAATTGTGTTCAAATGTTCAAAAGAGTGTGAATTCCTAAGGGACCAAACTGCTGAGGTCATCGGTCCCTCGACTTACACAGTACTTAAACTAACTTATGCTAAGAACAACACACACACCCATGCCCGAGGGAGGACTTGAACCTCCCACGGGAGGGGCCCTGCAATCCGTGACATGGCGCCTCAAACCGCGCGGCTCAGTTGTGTGTGGCTGAGTACTAGAAGTCCGCGGTGAGACCAATACGTGCTCCACATGGATGGCGGGCATGTCGGACGTAGCCGCCAGCCATCCGACACGGAACAGCATGTTAGGAAGCAACGGTCGCTGAGGAAACGGAAGAGAGAACGCCGTACCCTTTCTGATCACTGCATCCATCGGAAGTCTGCACAGGATGACGATCCTGCTACTGATGGTGTTCTGTCCTCTGACTCCCTGACACCTGACGACGCGACATCCTTTCCTGCCTCCATCTCCAGTCAGCGCCCACTTCCAGACACCGATCTTCCTCCGCCTGCATCGGATGCAGTTGCCCCCCTTTCTGTGTCTGACGCTACCTGTGGGCCCACCTCTGCTAATGCTCCACTGAACCAGCCCGGTGACACGTCTGTCTCCTGGCCGGACGACGTCGATGCTGAGGATGGACATTCTGGAGGTGTACAGAACGATGGACCCCCTTTGTGGGGTCGGCTCCCTCCCTATCACAGTGATGTGCCCTTCTGTGGTGGCCTAACACCGAGTTCCCCGTGCTTCCCCATGTCTGAATCGAATGTGCTCCTGGCGATGGCAAGCTGGCCGAAGTGGCCGTGCGGTTAAAGGCGCTGCAGTCTGGAACCGCAAGACCGCTACGGTCGCAGGTTCGAATCCTGCCTCGGGCATGGATGTTTGTGATGTCCTTAGGTTAGTTAGGTTTAACTAGTTCTAAGCTCTAGGGGACTAATGACCTCAGCGAGTCCCATAGTGCTCAGAGCCATTTTTTTTTTGAACCTGGCGATGGCAGCTTTCTAGACGTATCGCATAGCCACGGTCAATATCAACACTGTTCGCTTACGCCACAAACTCCCTTTACTCCATGACATCTGTATGCCGCGGATGTTGGCGTAGCTCTCCTTCAGGAGGTGCATGTTGCAACTTTCTGTGCTCCCCATGGTTTTTACAGCACATGTCTCTCATTCTTCCGCTACTGGTAGTGGAGTGGCGATCCTTTTACGTGACGGTATCCTCACTGGTGCAGTTGCCTATCTCCCTGAGGTCAGAGGTATAGCTCTCAAGTTTAGTGGCGTCAGGATCGTCAAGGTTTTGGACTGAGGGTTCGTGTACACCTGGATCTTATATTCCCTGAAAAGTGGACAGGCATAGGAAGACCTATTTCGTGGCCAGCACTTTCACCTGATCTTACCCGATTCGATTTCTTTTCATGGGGGCCATGTGAAAAGTGTTGTGTACGAGACGTCTGTCGAGACTCACAAAGATCTCCTTAACTTTATGTTATAGGAACATGAAAATTTTTATAGCTGGCCATCAGTTCATCGTTTAAGTTCTTATTAAAACATTTTAAAATCTTGATCGTCTATTGAAACAGTATCCACTTCTGAGCAACCATTGAAATCAGAAAATACACTCCTGGAAATTGAAATAAGAACACCGTGAATTCATTGTCCCAGGAAGGGGAAACTTTATTGACACATTCCTGGGGTCAGATACATCACATGATCACACTGACAGAACCACAGGCACATAGACACAGGCAACAGAGCATGCACAATGTCGGCACTAGTACAGTGTATATCCACCTTTCTCAGCAATGCAGGCTGCTATTCTCCCATGGAGACGATCGTAGAGATGCTGGATGTAGTCCTGTGGAACGGCTTGCCATGCCATTTCCACCTGGCGCCTCAGTTGGACCAGCGTTCGTGCTGGACGTGCAGACCGCGTGAGACGACGCTTCATCCAGTCCCAAACATGCTCAATGGGGGACAGATCCGGAGATCTTGCTGGCCAGGGTAGTTGACTTACATCTTCTAGAGCACGTTGGGTGGCACGGGATACATGCGGACGTGCATTGTCCTGTTGGAACAGCAAGTTCCCTTGCCGGTCTAGGAATGGTAGAACGATGGGTTCGATGACGGTTTGGATGTACCGTGCACTATTCAGTGTCCCCTCGACGATCACCAGTGGTGTACGGCCAGTGTAGGAGATCGCTCCCCACACCATGATGCCGGGTGTTGGCCCTGTGTGCCTCGGTCGTATGCAGTCCTGATTGTGGCGCTCACCTGCACGGCGCCAAACACGCATACGACCATCATTGGCACCAAGGCAGAAGCGACTCTCATCGCTGAAGACGACACGTCTCCATTCGTCCCTCCATTCACGCCTGTCGCGACACCACTGGAGGCAGGCTGCACGATGTTGGGGCGTGAGCGGAAGACGGCCTAACGGTGTGCGGGACCGTAGTCCAGCTTCATGGAGACGGTTGCGAATGGTCCTCGCCGATACCCCAGGAGCAACAGTGTCCCTAATTTGCTGGCAAGTGGCGGTGCGATCCCCTACGGCACTGCGTAGGATCCTACGGTCTTGGCGTGCATCCGTGCGCCGCTGCGGTCCGGTCCCAGGTCGACGGGCACGTGCACCTTCCGCCGACCACTGGCGACAACATCGATGTACTGTGGAGACCTCACGCCCCACGTGTTGAGCAATTCGGCGGTACGTCCACCCGGCCTCCCGCATGCCCACTATACGCCCTCGCTCAAAGTCCGTCAACTGCACATACGGTTCACGTCCACGGTGTCGCGGCATGCTACCAGTGTTAAAGACTGCGATGGAGCTCCGTATGCCACGGCAAACTGGCTGACACTGACGGCGGCGGTGCACAAATGCTGCGCAGCTAGCGCCATTCGACGGCCAATACCGCGGTTCCTAGTGTGTCCGCTGTGCCGTGCGTGTGATCATTGCTTGTACAGCCCTCTCGCAGTGTCCGGAGCAAGTATGGTGGATCTGACACACCGGTGTCAATGTGTTCTTTTTTCCATTTCCAGGAGTGTATTTGTGCACTTATTCAGTACACCGAAAAGGCGCGTTTGACACAATACCGTCTCTGCACATCGGTGTTTCTACAAATTCTTGAAGCTGTCATTAACGCAAAGGGTGGTTTGAACGCCACTGCAGCAAGATAGATGTGCAACTCAACCACACAATGCGACTTATCACAGGCTGCATACGTAGCACTCAAGCTGCATGGCTACCAGTGTTAACTAACATCCAACCTTCAGCTCTACGAAGATCAGATGCTCTCCTGAAGATCTAGAGAAACATTCAGAAGAACCCCTAGCTACCCGCACACAGTGATATATTAATAGCACAACATCAGCGTCTGAAGTCAAGAAAACCACCTTGGAGAAATGCACAACATCTTGAAGCCTCCAACTTTAACATCAACGAAGTATGGAGAAGTCAGTGGGAAGATTCGTCAGCGTTCAACAGTCATCTGGTTGAAAAGCCATCCATGCGAGTTCCAGGTTTTACACTCCCCAGACGCCAGTGGAGAACCATCAACCGTATCTGAACAGGACGAGGGAACTGCGGATATCTAAAGCACAAATGGGGCTGGGCAACATCTCCAGATTGTGACTGCGGAGCTGCCCTGCAAACAATAAATCACATTGGTGCTGAATGCCCGAAACGAGCCTTCGGGGATCACTAAATAACGTCCACCATGCATCAACTGAAGGGCTCAACTTGATCAACAGATTGGACTTAGAAATCTAAGAACTTGTGTAATGTGTACATAATTTAGCATAATACTTTGGACATTTGATTCTGTGCCTGTATTTTGCTTGTCATTTCCTACACTGTAAGCCGGCCGTGGTGGCCGAGCGGTTCTAGGCGCTTCAGTCCGGAACTGCGCGACTGCTACGGTCGCAGGTTCGAATCCTGCCTCGGGCATCGATGTGTGTGATGTCCTTAGGTTATTTAGGTGTAGGTAGTTCTAAGTCTAGGGGACTGATGACCTCAGATGTTAAGTGCCATAGTGCTCAGAGCCATTTGAACCATTTGAACCTACACCATACAGGGTGAGTCACCTAACGTTACCGCTGGATATATTTCGTAAACCACATCAAATACTGACGAACCGATTCCACAGACCGAACGTGAGGAGAGGGGCTAGTGTAATTGTTTAATACAAACCATACAAACATGCACGGAAGTATGTTTTTTAACACAAACCTACGTTTTTTTAAATGGAACCACGTTAGTTTTGTTAGCACATCTGAACACATAAACAAATACGTAATCAGTGCCGTTTGTTGCATTGTAAAATGTTAATTACATCCGGAGATATTGTAACCTAAAGTTGACGCTTGAATACTCCGACGTTTAGTTGCGTGTTGTAACAAACACGGGCCACGGTCGGCGAGCAGCATCTGCAGGGACATGTTTACGATGACGACCGTGTTTACGAGTGTGGCTGTAGTGCACTGTTGTGGTTTGGTCTAGCTGTCGCAGCGTCCGCATGTAGCGCTTGCTGCTATTGTTATTCTGCATCCGTCTCCGCACGCAGACCAACTGTAGTACACAGTGTAACCAGACGTCTGTGATAGTGTAGTGTTGTAGGAACTGTGACCATGGTGTATTCGAACTCTGAAAAGCCGGAGATGATACTCATCTATGGCGAGTGTCGACGAAATGCAGCTGAAGCCTGCAGGGTGTATGCAGAACGGTACCCGGACAGAGAGCATCCAACGTGCCGCACATTGCAAAACATCTACCGCCAACTGTATGCAACAGGTATGGTCGTAGCACGCAAACGGGTCCGTAACAGGCCCGTCACAGGAGAAGCGGGTGCAGTTGGTGTGTTAGCTGCTGTTGCCATGAACCCACACATGAGTACACGGGACATTACGAGAGCCGGTTGACTGAGTCAAAGTAGTGTCATGCGCATACTGCATCGTCACCGCTTTCACCCGTTTCATGTGTCGCTACATCAGCAATTACATGGTGATGACTGTAATCATCGAGTGCAATTCTGTCAATGGGCATTAACAGAGAATGCGTTGCAGTCCTACCTGTTTACCGATGAAGCGGGTTTCACAAACCACGGGGCAGTGAATCTACGGAACATGCATTACTGGTCCGTGGACAATCCTCGCTGGCTCAGACAGGTAGAGCGACAGCGACCGTGGACTGTAAATGTATGGTGCGGAATCATTGGCGACCACCTCATTGGTACTCACTTCATTGCAAGGGCCCAAACAGCTGCAACATACATCGCGTTTGTACAGAATGATCTGCCAACGTTGCTCGAAAATGTCCCACTGGAAACGCGTCGACGTATGCGGTATCAGCATGATGGTGCACCTGCACATTCCGCAATTAATACTAGGATGACCCTTGACAGGATGTTCGATGGGCGTTTCATAGGACGTGGAGGACGCTTAAATTGGCCAGCCCGTTCTCCTGATCTTACACCTCTCGACTTCTTTCTGTGGGGTACGTTAAAGGAGAATGTGTACCGTGATGTGCCTACAACCCCAGAGGATATGAAACAACGTATTGTGGCAGCCTGCGGCGACATTACGCCAGATGTACTGCGGCGTGTACGACATTCATTACGCCAGAGATTGCAATTGTGTGCAGCAAATGATGGCCACCACACTGAACATCTATTGGCCTGACATGTCGGGACACACTCTATTCCACTCCGTAATTGAAAACGGAAACCACGTGTGTACGTGTACCTCAACCCTCATGGTAATGTACATGTGCGTCAGTGAAAAAGACCAATAAAAAGGTGTTAGCATGTGGGCGTAATGTGCTGTTCCAGTCTCTTCTGTACCTAAGGTCCATCACCGTTCCCTTTGGATCCCTACGTAATTCGGTGCTCTCCGATACACACAATCGCACAGCGGAGGAGTGGTACTCAAGCGTCAATTTTAGGTTACAATATCTCCGGATGTAATTAACATTTTACAATGCAACAAACGGCACTGATTACGTATTTGATTATATGTTCAGATGTGCTAACAAAACTAACGGGGTTCCATTTTAAAAAAAACTAGGTTTGTGTTAAAAAACATACTTCCGTGCATTTTTTTATGGTTTGTATTAACCAATTACACTAGCCCCTCTCCTCACGTTCGGTCTGTGGAATCGATTCGTCAGTATTTGATGTGGTTTACGAAATATATCCAGCGGTAATGTTAGGTGACTCACCCTGTATACTCTTAAAATTATGTATTTGATTCAAGCTCTGTATCATCATACGATAAATAAAATAAATAAATAACGCCACAATGATTTAATAGGCCTAGTTGTACTGGAGGTTGCATTTCTTTGCCTTTCTCCAATGTTTGAAATGATTTATCCTGCCAGTTTCAGTGGAACGTAGACTCTGAACTACAGAGCATTTTCACATTAACACATCAGAGTCAGAGGTAAAACGACTGCTAGGTGACAGAAAAAAAATATTAGAACCAAATGGGATCAAGGCCGGGATCTTTATTGGGAGCCAAGCGATAACCTTGATGTCCGTGAGGTCCACTGGTATACTGAGAAGTGCAAGAGGAGCCGTATTTGTGGTACTGTTTACAAATTAATTACAGAAAAATGATAAAAGAGCCCAGCGTTTGTTAGTTAGTTAGTTACGACGAGTAAAAGTAGAGAGAACTTGCTGTTCTGTTCACTATCAGTGTTGCAGATCCACATACAATTCTGATGGCAGTGGGTTAGAGGTGAGGTACACGAAATATTTAATTTCCCATTTTTCAAACTCCCTGCTTGCTCTTCAAATCATTCAATGTGTATATTCGACAGAGAAGCCAGTCCAGGACATTTACGACACCCTCCTCCGCATTGAACAGCTAAGGAGGAAGGTGTAATTCTTATGGGTACCAAGGCAATGGAACAGCTATTGCAACGGTGAAGGAGGCCGCATGACTCATACTGTAATATAGTGTGGTTTACCTTTATATGCAACGGCCCTGCTGATGGACACAGGATATAGCCCACAGGGAGCATGAATGGCTGGAAGAGCGGTATAACAGATTACTTCCGGTGCAGGCATTTACGTTGGTGTGGCGTAACTTCTTGTAGCCATTAACAGCACGCGCATATCTGTACTCTGTAGTTTGGTGAAGAAATCTTGTTTAAACATGAAATAGCACGTAATTGTTTTCTGGTTACTTGCTGTGCAGTTTTGATGATGACACACGAATCAAAAGTCTAGTATATTTACGCGTGAATTCTCATACGATTTCTAAAAATAAGTAGATTACAATATAGCTTCACCCAAAATTTTAACCTTTGTTAAAAGATAATCATTTATCTTCTCCATATAATTCGTTTTTCAAACATTTATTGAATTACTGCTATATTCTTTTATGTTACTTGTTTTATTTTTTAATTAATCTAACTGAAACCTAGTAGTTAAGGAAGGCAGGATTCGGTTACGATTGTGGTCGGGGCCGTAATCAGTTACTATTGGTTGCCTTTTACAGTTACACACATTAAAAAAAAAACAGTAATTCCAGACTCAACAATAAATAAAAATATACCACACGTTATTAAAGCATCTGTGTAAATAATAGAAATTCTTCCAATCCATATGTGGCACACAGCAAACCACTGCTTAACAGTATTAATTAAAAAACAGTCTTGGTAGCAATTTTGGTTTTTTATTTCTTAACGAATATATCAGGCCAACATCGCCTTCGTTAAACTCAGTAAAAACTAGGAATATAAAATGGTAAAATCATTACCTTTCCTAGATGGACGCGAGAGGCACCAGGATCTGCATAGCGCGTTCCCGTTCACAGGAGCGAGTAACAGAGTAAGATCTTACTCTGTTACTCGCTCCTGTGAACGGGAACCCGTTATGCAGATCTTGGTGCCATTCGCGTCCATCTAGAAGAGGTAATGATTTTACCATTTTATATTCCTAGTTTTTACTGAGTTTAACGAAGGCGATGTTGGCCTGATATATTCGACGATGCCCTTTGGCTACACTGACTAAAGGATTATTCTAAGAAATACCAAATTAAGGTATTTGCTCTTTCAATATTTGATCTGTTTATACATGCTTATAGGTTATCCAAGTGTGCACAATGCGATCGCGATTCTTAAATAGATGTATTTGTTCTCTTTTTTCTATGGAGATAATCTGAAGATGCCTAAATAAGGCGAAACGCGTCTTTGAAAAATAAAAAAACCAAAATAGCAACCAAGACTGTTTTTAACTAATACTGTGTAAATAATAGTGTTTTCAGTGCGTTACAATTTAGCGAATCACCATAAAATACAGATGTAAATAGTGTTTTAAAAAGCAAGCCACAGTGATCACGGCTGAAGGCCTTACAAGCCAAGAAATTAAGAACGTTTAAAAACTCGCTGTAATTTACAACTTACAGATATTAAAATATTAAAAGGCAAGTGGCCACAAACACAGCATAAGGTATCAGGGACCAGGAATGGCAGTAAATAAAATTTTAAGACTTACTGCTAAAATACAAATACCAATTTTTCTAAGCAAATGACCACAATCACAGCTGAATGCCCTACATGCCAGGAACGGCAATTATATAAAAAACTTTAAAAAACCTGCTGTAAAACAGCCAACACAATAACAAAGGTTAATTTAAAAGGAAAAGCAACTGATCAACAAATGGGTGGGATAAAATGACGTAAACTTGGTAACACAACAATTTAAAAACGAAGAATGGCAATTATATTAAAAATTTAAAACCATGCTGTAAAACAGCAAATACACTCCTGGAAATTGAAATAAGAACACCGTGAATTCATTGTCCCAGGAAGGGGAACCTTTATTGACACATTCCTGGGGTCAGATACATCACATGATCACACTGACAGAACCACAGGCACATAGACACAGGCAACAGAGCATGCACAATGTCGGCACTAGTACAGTGTATATCCACCTTTCTCAGCAATGCAGGCTGCTATTCTCCCATGGAGACGATCGTAGAGATGCTGGATGTAGTCCTGTGGAACGGCTTGCCATGCCATTTCCACCTGGCGCCTCAGTTGGACCAGCGTTCGTGCTGGAAGTGCAGACCGCGTGAGACGACGCTTCATCCAGTCCCAAACATGCTCAATGGGGGACAGATCCGGAGATTTTGCTGGCCAGGGTAGTTGACTTACACCTTCTAGAGCACGTTGGGTGGCACGGGATACATGCGGACGTGCATTGTCCTGTTGGAACAGCAAGTTCCCTTGCCGGTCTAGGAATGGTAGAACGATGGGTTCGATGACGGTTTGGATGTACCGTGCACTATTCAGTGTCCCCTCGACGATCACCAGTGGTGTACGGCCAGTGTAGGAGATCGCTCCCCACACCATGATGCCGGGTGTTGGCCCTGTGTGCCTCGGTCGTATGCAGTCCTGATTGTGGCGCTCACCTGCACGGCGCCAAACACGCATACGACCATCATTGGCACCAAGGCAGAAGCGACTCTCATCGCTGAAGACGACACGTCTCCATTCGTCCCTCCATTCACGCCTGTCGCGACACCACTGGAAGCGGGCTGCACGATGTTGGGGCGTGAGCGGAAGACGGCCTAACGGTGTGCGGGACCGTAGCCCAGCTTCATGGAGACGGTTGCGAATGGTCCTCGCCGATACCCCAGGAGCAACAGTGTCCCTAATTTGCTGGGAAGTGGCGGTGCGGTCCCCTACGGCACTGCGTAGGATCCTACGGTCTTGGCGTGCATCCGTGCGTCGCTGCGGTCCGGTCCCAGGTCGACGGACACGTGCACCTTCCGCCGACCACTGGCGACAACATCGATGTACTGTGGAGACCTCACGCCCCACGTGTTGAGCAATTCGGCGGTACGTCCACCCGGCCTCCCGCATGCCCACTATACGCCCTCGCTCAAAGTCCGTCAACTGCACATACGGTTCACGTCCACGGTGTCGCGGCATGCTACCAGTGTTAAAGACTGCGATGGAGCTCCGTATGCCACGGCAAACTGGCTGACACTGACGGCGGCGGTGCACAAATGCTGCGCAGCTAGCGCCATTCGACGGCCAACACCGCGGTTCCTGGTGTGTCCGCTGTGCCGTGCGTGTGATCATTGCTTGTACAGCCCTCTCGCAGTGTCCGGAGCAAGTATGGTGGGTCTGACACACTGGTGTCAATGTGTTCTTTTTTCCATTTCCAGGAGTGTATAATAGTAAAGGCCAATTTAAAAAGACAAGCAACTGATAACCACACGCCAGGAACAGCAATAACATTTTAAAAAATTAGAAATCTGCTTTACAACAGGAAGTAAAATAGAAGATTATTTTAAAAAAACAAGCAACTGATCACTATGGTGGCGGGGTGGGGGGGGGGGGGGATAAGATAATAAAACACAAGAATCAAGGGATCATAGACGATGCTCCAGGAATCGACCTCTGAAAGGATCAGGCAACAAACTTTTTCGCGAGCGATGAAATAGGCAGCTAAGAGTTGCATTCACTTCACAAGATGAAACTCAGACTAGTGGCAGTCTACGAACGACTAATGATAATCTTACTGAGGCTACCTGACGTCCGATAAACCAAATGCAACGATGGAAGAATACGCCAAAAGCACTCCACTCGCTGCTCTTCGCCTCTGCGGCACTACGAGCAGCAACACGAACCCAAGCCACTGGAGAATCGAGAGATATCACAGTAGTGGAGGTTTCTGTACTTGGATTGAAATGCACTCATCTTAAAACTTGCTGGATCCGGTTTACCACGAGGCCATGCACCCTCGTGACCACAACCCTTCCATGTGGCAGCTCATGCGCGCCACCAGCGGTCCCAGTATGTTCTTGCACTGTGCGGACCTGGCTCCTCCTGACAAGGGAACCTCCCCCTCGCACCCCCTCAGATTCAGTTATAAGTTGGCACAGTGGATAGGCCTTGAAAAACTGAACACAGATCAATCGAGAAAACAGGAAGAAGTTGTGTGGAACTATGAAAAAAGTAAGCAAAATATACAAACTGAGTAGTCCATGCGTAAGATAGGCAACATCAAGGAGAAGATAAGGGTAGGAGCACCGTGGTCCCGTGGTCAGCGTGAGTAGGTGCGGAACGAGAGGTCTTAGGTTCAAGTCTACCCTCCACTGAAAATTTTACTTCCTTTATTTTCGCAAAGTTATGATTTGTCCGTTCGTCCATTGACGTCTCTGTTCACTGTAATAAGTTTAGTGTCTGTGTTTTGCGACCGCACCGCAAAACCGTGCGATTAGTAGACGAAAGGACGTGCCTCTCCAATGGGAACCGAAAACATTTGATCGCAAGGTCATAGGTCAACCGATTCCTCCACAGGAAAACACGTCTGATATATTCTATACGACACTGGTGACGGCATGTGCGTCACATGACAGGAATATGTTGTCGACCCACCTAACTAGTACACTTAGCGAATGGGTAAAAAGATTCTTCTACCTTGGCCGATAATCACTCCCAAAAAAGTGATGAAAACGTAAGAGTTTGTCACATAAGCTGAAAATAAAAAATTAAACTTTTCACTCGAGGGAAGATTTAAACTTAGGACTTCTCGTTCCGTAGCAGCTCTCGCTAACCACGGGACCACGGCACTCCTTAACTCTTATGGTCCTTGATATTGCCTATCTTCGCATGGACTACTCAGTTTGTATATTTTGCTTATTTTTTTCATAGTTCCACACAACTTCTTCCTGTTTTCTCGACTGATCTGTGTTCAGTTTTTCAAGGCCTATCCACTGTGCCAACTTATAACTTAATCTGAGGGGGGTGCGATGGGGAGGTTTCCTTGTGTGTCCCCAACCGAACTGCCACACTCACACGACACGGACAAACAACCACATCGCCCCAAAGATAGGGCTACAGTTACTACATATCGATAAACGGCGCTGCTGCCACTAGCGGACAGGCAACGCTTGCGAAACGAGTGGCGCCAGTCAACACGAGAAGAAGACAAACAACTGCAAGCATGCCAACTAAACGATACTGTCTGGCCTCAAACAGAGGGCGGAAACCTACAAACAACACCAACGCGAGCCGCAGCATGGCTCAGTAACTGCACCGCTGTTCTATTGAACTGTGTACAGACGCCAGTTAACATGTTGCCCTGTGCCCCGTTCAGAACAGTAAATAATTTACAGTTTAAGAAATCAACAAGTAATAAAAACGTACGTTGTTTACCTGCACTGTTACCTTGCGTATGCGGCACAAACTTCCCACTTTACCTGCATTCATTCATACTAATGTACTTCTTTTTACGTATCATTGTGTGAGAAATGCTCTTAGCTGGTCGTTTCACTACTGCATAGGTACAGGCTGACTTTTGCGAGATTCTTTTCCTGAGCATGAGACTCCTGAGTCACTTCCATTCACTGTTCTTTCCCCAATGGTGATTACAAAGAAACATGATGCTCAGTGTCCTTACGTGGAATGTCTTAATGGGTTCCCACTCATTTCGCAACAACAAAATCGCACTAAGCCTCTCATACTACCTTCCAGCTTCTGAGAGCGAAAAAGCTCACGAGAGTTCATTATTAGCTCGGCAGTCAGTGAACGGTTTCAACCTCCACCAATCATTACAGAGGACATATTGCTGTAGTAGTTACTTCTCTCCAGAAAATATTGTTCGGAGGCGATTCATGATTTTACACGTCTGGAGAAATATCAAGTTGTGACTAACAACTAGGTACTAAAGGATGACTGTTATCTGTATGTTTTGACAAAGGAAAAAGAAAAGATTTGTAACATGACTAAACAAGAAGCAAGTAAAAACTAACAATACTTAAATATAATTTCATATTTCAGTGAAACTGTTAAAACAATACAAAATGCATCATATTACCGAGAAGTGGCAATTCTTCTAGTTATGTCGATATGTCCAGCAAAGTATTATTAAAGAGGATCACATAGGTAAAAACATAGGGCGAGGAAAAACCGGTGGTTTGCTTAGCAGGTGCTGATTGCAGTTGAGGAAAGGAGAAAATACATAAAAGCGCAAATTAAGCAGGCAAAGGGGAACAACAACATCTGAAAAATGTGATTGGCAGGAAGTGAAGAAGGGCTAAGCTGGAATCACTAGAGGTCAAATTGAAGGCTGTAGAAGACTGCCTAAGTAGGGGAAAGATAGATGCCACCTACATGAAAATTAAAGAGGCCTTTGGAGAAAAGAGAGGCATCTGTATCAAGATCACGAGTTCAGATGGTAAGCCAAAACCAAGCAAACAAGGCAAACCTGAAAGGTGGAAGAAATATATAAAGAGGAACACACTTAAGGACAATGTTAAAGAAAGAAAAGAGGATGTAGGTGAGAATGAAGTGGGAAATATGACACTGCGAGAAGAATTTGACAAAACGTCAAACACCGGTGTCAATGTGTTCTTTTTTCCATTTCCAGGAGTGTATTAAATGAAGTGTAACCCCCCCCCCCCCCCTTCCGCGTCCAGACCATCACTCCTGGTTATCGGGCTGTATGGCGGGCGACGGTTAAGTTGGTATCCCACCGCTGCCTGAAGCGTCCGAGCGTCCCTTCGGCCTGGAATCTATTTGACTGGAGTAGAATTTTCTTGATGATGAGTCCCGCTCCCAAATGAGCCCTGATGACCAGCGAAGAAGACCTATGTGGACAAACCCCAGACAGTGGAGGGATACCAGCCGGAATGTCGTCCGCCATATGGCCCGACAGTCAGGTGGCATCTCATTTCATAGCAGCACCCCTCTAACCTTACAGCACGTCCACGGTGTTCTACACCCTGTTTTGTTGCCCTTCATGATAACTCATTCGGGCTTACATTTCAGTAAAATGACGCCCGTCCCCACATGGCAAGAATTCCTACTGCTTGTCTTCGTGATTGACATACCCTACCTTGGCCAGTTAGGTTGCCGGATCTTTCCCCGGCTGAGACCGTTTGGAGTATCCCACTATCTCAGGATTTTGCCAATCTAACGCGCGAGCTGGGCGGTGTTTGTCACTATATCCCTCAGAAGGTCATACAACAACTCCGCCAGTCAGTGCCATGCTGAATAACTGCTTGGAACAACGCTTTTCTAACTTGGTCAATTTGCGAAACTCTTTCTCTTGAACAGATAATCCACTTTTTCTGAAATTTTAATTGGTTCAAATGGCGCTGAGCACTATGGGACTTAACTTCTGCGGTCATCTGTCCCCCAGAACTTAGAACTACTTAAACCTAACTAACCTAAGGACATCACAGACATCCATGCCCGAGGCAGGATTCGAATGTGCGACCGTAGCGGTCGCGCGGTTCCAGACTGTAGCGCCTAGAACCGCTCGGCCACACCGGCCGGCGAAATTTTAATTATTTATTTGTCTGTAGAACGAAAAATCAGTCCAAGTTGATTTTTTTTTACTTTTTATTCATTCGGTGACTAGTTTCGGGCAGAGACGCATTATGAATTCGTCATAACATAATCGAAAACGGCATTTCCGACTAGTTATCTGTATGCAGTGTAAATGTTCATTGTATATTTTTGACATCTTCGGAAATGCCATTTTCGACTACGTTATGATGATTTGGAAATGGGTCTCGGCCGGAAACTAGTGATGGAAAGAATAAAAAGTATAAAATTGAAACTTCGACTGGATTTTCGTTCTACTGATTAACAGAAGTTGCCGACCCAAGCTACTTCAGCATGCATCGTTTTTTTTTTTTTTTTTTGTCATAGATCGTATTTACAGTGTAATTTAAAAGAACAGACACACGGGCACTACATACTAATACGTATATTTCCCAAACTGTTAACACGTTTGATGAAGAAGTATAGTTACTCGCTTGGAACCTGTGACGTTAATAGAACTCATAACTTAGTCGCATTTGATCTTCAGAGCACTCTTTTCGGTTATAAGCCTTAAGACTAGACATATCTCATATCAATATTCCGACTTTTCATGGGAGGTTGAGATGAAACAAGACCATTGTTATGCAGTTTTCATAGTCCATTGTGAAACTCTGATGATGCGATAAAGCCTAAAGAAGTTATCAAGAGTACAGCAGTTATCGCCTGAAGACTGGTAAGCACGCCATAGTGCTTACCTATGCATTACTGAGCACGCTGAATGCATCCGTCTTCCAATCGTAGCTCATGTCGGTAGGAATGACGCCTGTCATCTGTGTCTGGAGACCGTTAGTTGCTATACGCAGGATTGGTGAAGGCAGTATGTATAAGTACGTATAATGTATAAGTATGTATAATGTGCACATATGGGTTCTGCGAACAGAGAAACTGCTCCACAGGCTCAAAAAAATAAAAATTTTTGATTTCGGAGAGGAAAGAGTATCAACTCCATGAATTACAAAGAGCAGCATTCGACGTGGCTGATAGGAGAAAGAAAATGTTAGTGTAGTATTACAGTACCTGACGGAAGAAAATCACCCAAAAGTTTGGATGTCAATGTAACTTCATATACAGGGTTATTACAAATGAGTGAAGCGATTTCACAGCTCTACAATAACTTTATTATTTGAGATATTTTCAAAATGCTTTGCACACACATACAAAAACTCAAAAAGTTTTTTTAGGCATTCACAAATGTTCGATATGTGCCCCTTTAGTGATTCGGTAGACATCAAGCCGATAAACAAGTTCCTACCACACTCGGCGCAGCATGTCCCCATCAATGAGTTCGAAAGCATCGTTGATGCGAGCTCGCAGTTCTGGCACGTTTCTTGGTAGAGGAGGTTGAAACACTGAATCTTTCACATAACCCCACAGAAAGAAATCGCATGGGGTTAAGTCGGGAGAGCGTGGAGGCCATGACATGAATTGCTGATCATGATCTCCACCACGACCGATCCATCGGTTTTCCAATCTCCTGTTTAAGAAATGCGGAACATCATGATGGAAGTGCAGTGGAGCACCATCCTGTTGAAAGATGAAGTCGCCGCTGTCGGTCTCCAGTTGTGGCATGAGCCAATTTTCCAGCATGTCCAGATACACGTGTTCAACCGTTTCTTCGCTTACTGCAGGCCGACCCGTTGATTTCCCCTTACAGAGGCATCCAGAAGCTTTAAACTGCGCATACAATCGCCGAATGGAGTTAGCAGTTGGTGGATCTTTGTTGAACTTCGTCCTGAAGTGTCGTTGCACTGTTATGACTAACTGATGTGAGTGCATTTCAAGCACGACATACGCTTTCTCGGCTCCTGTCGCCATTTTGTCTCACTGCACTCTCGAGCACTCTGGCGGCAGAAACCTGAAGTGCGGCTTCAGCCGAACAAAACTTTATGAGTTTTTCTACGTATCTGTTGTGTCGTGGCCATATGTCAATGAATGGAGCTACAGTGAATTTATGAAATCGCTTCAATCATTTGTAATAGCCCTGTATGTACATGCTACCGGTAGAATGTAAATGGTTAAAGTTGAATTTCGGCCACAAGATTGCATTAGGGCTGTTCGCGTTTAGTGTTATTAGCAGGCCCAGTAGGATATATACATAGGGTGTTTCAGAACACCGTTTTAAAAATTGGAGGGCGGGTTCCTCAAGGGGAGTTTTACTATCTTTGGCCCCAAAAAAGCATGTTCTTTAAGAATTTTTTCTCGGGATGTGTTATAGATATCAATGTCAAATTAGGTCAAAATGTTTATTGATACTTCCTCTACAAACCGAAATTTTGTCGACCGGAAATGTAGAAAAGCAAAGGCGAGAGTGCCGTCGGAACGAAACAAAATTTCGATGTAGACCTCCACGCGCGATATTTTCACAGGTTAGCCGGCTCGCTTAAGTTATTTGGACCATAGGAAACAAAATGGCGGTCATTTGAAACAAAATAGGGTTTTTTCATCGATTTTTCGACTTCGCCCGCCAAGTAAAAATATTTAAGGTTGATGGATCGGAACAAAACTGGTACAACTCCTAGACAATTTAGTTAGCTTCGTCGGAAACAAAGAATCATGCCAATCGGTTAAGTAGATTTGAAGTTATCATACCGTGCGATAAAAAAAGTCATTTCGAGAAAAACGCGTTTGAAGTTTTGACTACATATAAATGCAATATTATGCAACTTAAACGTTGAATCTGATATTCCGGGTCCATAAACTAGTCCTTCCTCTTCCTCATAGAGGGCGTTTTGCTCGATTTGGGCCATCCTGCGCTGCTCCAGAGCCGCTCGCACTGCCGGTGACAAGCGGTTTTCGGCCGCTTGAATCCGGTGGTCGTCCGAATGCTTGGCGAAATGCGTCGAATAGAATCCCAGGGCGACGTCCATCGTTGTCATGGTCTTCAGAATTTCTGAATACCCTTCGTTGAAGCTGCTCACTGCCAGGAAAGGCGCAATCTCCAAAGTCTTCGCACCAGAATGCAAATGCTTGGGGGCTAACTTCCAAACACACGCGTTCAAACTTTCATCTGAATTTTGTGTGTTTCCTCCCAAGCACCGGTACAATAACTCGTCCTGCGAAAGAAAAAAAAACTGGTGCGTGAAAAATGCCGATTTCAGGCAGGTGCATATTTTTGTTCAACCGCGAATAACAAACATTTCCGTTCGGTTTTTTAAAAAAAGTCATTTTCGAATACCCTGTTCACTCTAAGAAAAAAATTACGACGCCCGCGAAGGAATTATCGGTATGGGATAGCAATCGGTAGATATGACGTAAATGTACAGACAAACAAGTGATAACAATTTCAGAAAAATGTCTCGCCGTGAAGGCAACAAAACTAGATGTAGAATATCGTCGACGTAGCGTTTTGCTGTAAGAGTACCTCGGATGACGACTAAAGGAGTTCTGCTATGAAATGAAACGACACCAAAGACTATCACTCCTAATTGTTGGGATGTACGGCAGGTGACAAATGGTTCAAATGGCTCTGAGCACTATGGGACGTGACATCTGAGGTCATCAGTCCCCTAGAACTTAGAACTACTACAACATAACTAACCTAAGGACAGCACACACATCCATGCCCGAGGAAGGATTCGAACCTGCGACCGTAGCGGTCGCGCGGTTCCAGACTGTAGCGCCTAGAACCGCTCGGCCACCGTGGCCGGCGGCAGGTGACAGTGAGGCTGGAATTCCACTGCTGCCTGGGGCTCTCCAGACCCTTTCGCCGGTCATCGGGGCTCAGTTCGGACCGAGACTCATCACTGAAGACAATTCAGCTCCAGTCAATGAAATGCCAGGCCAAATGTGGCCAACACCATTGCAAACGGGCTTGTAGGTGTATAGAGGTCAACGGGTAGTCAGTGCAAGGGGCGCCGGAGGTCAGCCTCCTTTCTGCGAGCTGCCTATTAATGGTCCTTGTGGTCACTGAAACACCAGATCAGTGATAATGAGGAAATGGGGCTCTGAGTGTGCCCCTGATGATTGCTCGGTCCTCACATTCTATGATCTCTCTAGGTGGACTGCTTCCGTCCTGACGCTGCGTTTCGGTCATGGTTCACCCATTCTTGCCAACACTGTAGGACAGTGGCATCGCTCCTACTTGTGGGGCGGCGAGTACGTTACTTCGCTGGTTTAAAGTTTTGATCCCGTCTTTAATCACGTGAGCCTGGCAACTAATTTGGTGGTCAGCCAGAAAGCGAAGGGAAACATACTGACCTTAGTTTCCAGCCCACTGAAAGAATAGTGTCTGTTTCCCATTTCTTTGCGGGATCGGGACTATGACTTTAGTAAAAGTTTAAAGTTCCAATCAAGATTTAATTTAATTAAAGTTTCTCACAAACAACACTTAAAATTGCGTTATGTTCAATTGAAAGCAAGTCTTTCTAATCTAAAAGCACCTTTAGCAGTTCAGAGGCGACCTCTACGGTAACTTCCTACCAGATTGTTTTTCGCCCTGACTAACATCACTCAACTCAAAGTTCGCAATAAATGTTCAAAAATTAATGCTCGCCATAAAAGTGGAAATAAATTCACCACTTGCCACGCGGAATTGAATTTCACACGGGCGGCGCACTAACAGTTATTTTACCGAATTATAAACGATCCAGGACGGTGTACAGTCCTCGCGAGTTCACTATCCGTTTTCACTGCCAAATATGCGCTTGTCACAGCTCGGCTCTGACGTCATACTAGGCAGAGCGCGACCAGAATTTTAACTGGCGTGGACCTCACAGTGTCCGAGAGCGAAGTGAACCTTTCTAACAGACTTGGCCACTGTTTCTGTGTTTCGATACAGTGTATCGATACGTGGAACTGTTTCAGTGTTTCAGAACGGCTGTGGTTCACTGTTTCGAAACAGTGGTGTTTCATTCCGCCCCTGTCTCGGATAACCGGACCAGATTCGATCTCGAGCCAGACACAGAAAATGTATTGTTGTTTCAAAATAAGGCTGTTTCAGTCCACCTGTGCTTGGAACGGACTAATTGAATCGAAACAGTGATGTTTCATTCCGCTCTGTGTCGGACGAGATTCGGGCTCGGCACAGGTACTGAAACACAACATACCACTTCGTGAAACACTTTCAAGAGTGTCGAAGTCTTTTTGACAAGCAATAGTGTGAAGCTTAAGATATCCGAAAATAAAGCTTCGTTTCTAGTTGACTGTCCTATTCCGAAATGGTGTAACATCTGCTTTATAAACGCTTACCAAACAGTGAAACAACGCATACTATTCACATTTAAAATAATAAATATGTGAAAATCATTCAGTTGAATTACACTTTTTTTTATAACATATGCTTCTCTGCTTATGTACAGTAATCATATTAAGAATCGCAAGTAAGCCTACAACATTTTGAATAAAAAAAGCGTAGAGTCAGTTATTAGACATATACATAAATTTGATGTAGGTATAATTGCAAGCAATCTGTTTGACATATCACTGATAGTGTAATGGTGAACAGGAAGGGCTGGGAAGCATGGTGAATTTATAGTAACGGTTCGAAACACCTTGAAAGACAAAATTTTTTTCTGTTAAATTTTGTTATTTATTCGAATTATTTGGCCTTATTTGTGAGTCTATAGTCACTGTGCCTATTATCCACAATGATTCCCTTTCTGTGCATGGAAATAAGCGGGATGGGTATATTACCCACACTAACGGAATGTGGGAATCCCAGTAGCATATCCGTTGTTTCTGCAGTTTGCTCCCACCTCCAGTTCCGTTCGTGGTGGTTCTTCTATCTTCAGCTATGGCTATCCTCAGCCCATTGAAAAGTATGAAAGCCACACGAAACGAAAGCAGCGCATTTGCTGCAGGAAATACGAAACTGCCAAGACGCCTAACTGACAGTTTCATACTCATTTGTGTTTATGTGGACATACTTATACAGTAGACATTCAAGATGATAAAATGTGTAGGTTTATTAGATTACAAAACACAAATTGTTTCACTGTTTCGAAACAGCGTATCGAAACATTACATTGTGCTGTTTCATTTGTTTCGGAACAGTTACGTGTTTCAGTTTGCCCATCTCTACTTTCTACTGCTTCAGGGGCTGTATTTATAAGGTGCCGGTGCGGACTGCCGAGAAAACATCTGTTGTCTCTGTCTATTTGCATACGGCGGCAGTCTACAAACGACCGCTATCTCGGGCTCATAATCTTTAATAATATAGTTACCAATTACTTCAGAAACTTCTTAATTTTTGCTGGTTTGCAGATACGCAGTTTGAAAGCACGTAGAAAGTTTCAGCTCGCTAGAATGAAAATTTTGCTTAACAGAATTTATTTACTGGAACTAACGGTAGATTGTTACCTCTGAACCATACCTTTGCTAAGACTTATATCAGTTGCTATTTATGTTACAAGTCTTTAACTTGGTGTAGCTCTATTATTTGATATATCTGATCATCTGGTTTAATCAAAATCCTCTATCATTAAAATTTCAAGTACTTAATCTACAATACTGAGGTACATTGTAGTTACAAAATTAGTTTTTATTTAATTACTCAAAAACTATAAGAGGAAGATTAATGTGGACTCTCTGTTATTATTTTTGGGGTGTGTTTGTTGTTGTTGTTGTGGTCTTCAGCCCTGAGACAGGTCTGATGCAGCTCTCCATGCTACTCTATCCTGTGCAAGCTGCTTCATCTCCCAGTACCTACTGCAACCTACATCCTTCTGAATCTGCTTCGTGTATTCATCTCTTGGTCTCCCTCTACGATTTTTACCCTCCACGCTGCCCTCCAATACTAAATTGGTGATCCCTTGATGCCTCAGAACATGTCCTACCAACCGATCCCTTCTTCTGGTCAAGTTGTGCCACAAACTTCTCTTCTCCCCAATCCTATTCAATACTTCCTCATTAGTTATGTGATCTACCCATCTAATCTTCAACATTCTTCTGTAGCACCACATTTCGAAAGTTTCTATTCTCTTCTTGTCCAAACTATTTATCGTCCATGTTTCACTTCCATACATGGCTACACTCCATTCAAATACTTTCAGAAACGACTTCCTGACACTTAAATCTATACTCGATGTTAACAAATTTCTCTTCTTCAGAAACGCTTTCCTTGCCATTGCCAGTCTACATTTTATATCCTCTCTACTTCGACCATCAACAGTTATTTTGCTCCCCAAATAGCAAAACTCCTTTACTACTTTAAGTGTCTCATTTCCTAATACAATTCCCTCAGCATCACCCGACTTAATTCGACTACATTCCATTATCCTCGTTTTGCTTTTGTTGATGTTCATGTTATATCCTCCTTTCAAGACACTGTCCATTCCATTCAACTGCTCTTTCAAGTCCATTGCTGTCTCCGACAGAATTACAATGTCATCGACGAACCTCAAAGTATTTATTTCTTCTCCATGGATTTTAATACCATCTCCGAATTTTTCTTTTGTTTCCTTTACTGCTTGCTCAATATACAGATTGAATAACATCGGGGAGAGGCTACAACCCTGTCTTACTCCCTTCCCAACCACTGCTTCCCTCTCATGCCCCTCGACTCTTATAACTGCCATCTGGTTTCTGTACAAATTATAAATAGCCTTTCGCTCCCTGTATTTTACTCCTGCCACTATTAGAATTTGAAAGAGAGTATTCCAGTCAACATTGTCAAAAGCTTTCTCTAAGTCTACAAATGCTAGAAACGTACTTTTGCCTTTCGTTAATCTTTCTTCTAAGATAAGTCGTAGGGTCAGTATTGCCTCACGTGTTCCAACATTTCTACGGAATCCAAACTGATCTTCCCCGAGGTCGGCTTCCACTAGTTTTTCCATTCGTCTGTAAAGAATTCGTGTTAGTATTTTGCAGCTGTGGCTTATTAAACTGATTGTTCGGTAATTTTCACATCTGTCAACACCTGCTTTCTTTGGGATTGGAATGATTATATTCTTCTTGAAGTCTGAGGGTATTTCGCCTGTTTCATACATCTTGCTCACCAGATGGTAGAGTTTAGTCAGGACTGGCTCTCCCAAGGCCGTCAGTAGTTCCAATGGAATGTTGTCTACTCCGAGGGCCTTGTTTCGACTCAGGTCTTTCAGTGCTCTGTCAAACTCTTCACGCAGCATCGTATCTCCCATTTCATCTTCATCTACATCCTCTTCCATTTCCATAATACTGTCCTCAAGTACATCGCCCTTGTAGAGACCCTCTATATACTCCTTCCACCTTTCTGCTTTCCCTTCTTGGCTTAGAACTGGGTTTCCATCTGAGCTCTTGATGTTCATACACCTGGTTCTCTTATTTCCGAAGGTCTCTTTATTTTCCTGTAGGCAGTATGTATCTTACCCCTAGTGAGATAAGCCTCTACATCCTTACATTTGTGCTCTAGCCATCCCTGCTTAGCCATTTTGCACTTCCTGTCGATCTCATTTTTGAGACGTTTGTATTCCTTTTTGCCTGCTTCATTTACTGCATTTTTATATTTTCTTCTTTCATCAATTAAATTCAATATTTCTTCTGTTACCCAAGGATTTCTACTAGCCCCCGTCTTTTTACCTACTAGATCCTCTGCTGCCTTCACTACTTCATCCCTCAAAGCTACCCATTCTTCTTCTACTGTATTTCTTTCCCCCATTCCTGTCAATTGTTCCCTTATGCTCTCCCTGAAACTCTCTACAACCTCTGGTTCTTTCAGTTTATCCAGGTCCCATCTCCTTAAATTCCCACCTTTTTGCAGTTTCTTCAGTTTTAATCTACAGCTCATAACCAATAGATTGTGGTCAGAGTCCACATCTGCCCCTGGAAATGTCTTACAATTTAAAACCTGGTTCCTAAATCACTGTCTTACTATTATATAATCTATCTGATACCTTTTAGTATCTCCAGGGTTCTTCCATGTATACAACCTTCTTTCATGATTCTTATACCAAGTGTTAGCTATGATTAAGTTGTTCTCTGTGCAAAATTCTACGAGGCCGCTTCCTCTTTCATTTCTTAGCCCCAATCCATATTCACCTACTACGTTTCCTTCTTTCCCTTTTCCTACTTTCGAATTCCAGTCACCCATGACTATTAAATTTTCGTCTCCCTTCACTATCTGAATAATTTCTTTTATTTCATCATACATTTCTTCAGTTTCTTCATCATCTGCAGAGCTAGTTGGCATATAAACTTGTACTACTGTAGTAGGTGTGGGCTTCGTATCTATCTTGGCCACAATAATGCGTTCACTATGCTGTTTGTAGTAGCTTACCCGCATTCCTATTTTCCTATTCATTATTAAACCTACTCCTGCATTACCCCTATTTGACTTTGTGTTTATAACCCTGTAGTCACCTGACCAGAAGTCTTGTTCCTCCTGCCACCGAACTTCACTAATTCCCACTATATCTAACTTTAACCTATCCATTTCCCTTTTTAAATTTTCTAACCTACCTGCCCGATTAAGGGATCTGACATTCCACGCTCCGATCCGTAGAACGCCAGTTTTCTTTCTCCTGATAACGACATCCTCTTTTGGAGTGTACTGAAGCATAAAACAAATTTTCAAGTTTCTAAGTCCATTATTTAGCGCTTCTGATTTTTCCGAAAAACGTGTATTCTGGCGTTAATTTTTGTTTTATGGTTTTGGAAACCATCATCACTTATTTATAACTTCTAACCACACCTTCTGACCAAATTCTGGCTTCCTAGCGTCATTATTTAGCGCCGCTTAAAACGGCATTTTTCCGTAAACTATTAAGTTTATAACATCACGACTTGGTATTTGGAACATTATTACACTAAACTATAATTTAACAAAGTTTTAAACATAACTTTTGATTTTTAATTTCATACTAAATTGTGGTGCAATACTTGTGCGCTACATGCAGACGCGTTAAGGTGATGTGGCGCTACTAGCAGTGAACTGGGGTGAGTCCCGGCGCACTCGATCGTCTCTGTATCACACACACGATACAGCGCTCGGTTTGCTTCATACTCAAATATCGAGTTTCGTCAATGACTCCAACCGGCAAGCAGCGTACTCGTGTGAGACAGCGCTATCAGCCGGCCGGTGTGGCCGTGCGCTTCCAGGCGCTACAGTCTGGAACCGCGTGACCGCTACGATCGCAGGTTCGAATCCTGCCTCGGGCGTGGGTGTGTGTGATGTCCTTAGGTTAGTTAGGTTTAATTAGTTCTAAGTTCTAGGCGACTGATGACCTCGGAAGTTAAGTCGCATAGTGCTCAGAGCCGTTTGAACCATTGGAACAGCGCTATCAGCACCTGACAGTTTGAAAGCAGCCTATTGTGGTTGTCCATTTGGCCGGATCGTCGAATTGCGCAATATCTAGATTTGTGGGACATTCGGATGTGACAACGATCCAATGTTGGGCTGCACAGAAGCGTGAGGGCAGACATAGTCGTCATCAAGTAGGGGAGGATCGCCGTACTGTGCACCAGGCACACCGTAACACCTTCAAAATGATAGGGTTTGATTGTTTTGTTTCTGCTAACAAAAAATGGTTCAAATGGCTCTGAGCACTATGCAACTTAACTTCTGAGGTCATCAGTCGCCTAGAACTTAGAACTAATTGAACCTAACTAACCTAAGAACATCACAAACATCCATGCCCGAGGCAGGATTCGAACCTGCGACCGTAGCGGTCGCTCGGTTCCAGACTGTAGTGCCTAGAACCGAACGCCCACACTGGCCGGCTTCTGCTAGCAGGTCAGGATCAACTTAATTACTATGATTCATTTCGTATTCTCTACTGCTCACTGCCGCGCGGGGTAGCCGAGCGGTCTAAGGCTCCTTGTCACGGTTGTGTGGTGTGTGTGTTGTCCTTAGAGTAAGTTAGTTTAAGTTAGATTAAGTAGTGTGTAAGCTTAGGGACCGATGGCCTCAGCAGTTTGGTCCCATAAGACCTTACCACAAATTTCCAAAATTTACTGCTCACTGATTGGATACCTTTTCTACATATCGCTTGGAACTCTTTGTCATTGACAAACGGCAGTACTGACACAGTCGGACCAGAGTGTTACCCTTCCTTCTATCACAACTATGTTAAAATTTAGCTCGAAACTCAGCTAATTACTCACAGAAATCTTTTGTTTCTGTAGCTCATCTGTAGATATCTGTTCCGAATGGCCTTTGGTAAATGAAACCGTTTCTCTCAAAACATAGTCGACACATCTTTAAAATATTTCTCAAATTCTACTGTATACACAGTACCACTATGATCAAAAGTACAGACTTCCATATTATACATCCAACATCTTGTCAGCATACACATTGCTGCTATTATAGGCGCCCTGAACATATGATTGACGTGAGTTTCCAATTGTACATATCCGGCTGCAGTAGCTTCGATTAGTTTTTAAGGATGTTATTATATGTTTGCTTCATGCAGATCATTCATTCCTCTTTAATACTTTTACTGGGTTGATTGGTATCGGCCTTAACCCATTCGTGTGCTCATTTGCAGTGTTCCTGCACAGACTGGTTTTGAGTTTCCTGTTATGTGCATATTGATCTTGCAATTTTTCTGTCCTGTCTTGAAAATTTTTAGTAACTGCCTCCGCTTTTCCAGGCACTACAGAGACGAAGCGCAGGACATGTCAATAAACAGAATTGCAGAATATTGGCAACGGAAAATCCGCACGCACATCAACCGGTACCACTTCAGTCCGATTTCATTTTGCTGTTTATGCGGTTTTGGGCCCCAGGACTATTTAAAACCGATTTTTTTTCTGTCCGATGTGGTGCGACCTTGCCGTTGTGGATGGACTTACTGAACAAAAGTGCCACAAATGTTGGCTGCCGAACTTGTGAAGACGCACATTGAACTGCACGGATGGTGTAATGTGCAGCCCAAACCATAGCCGTCGTATTGCGATTCACGCCATTTGTAGCTGACCCCATTTATGGTGAGACGCTAAAATTGCCACCCGTTAGCAAAAGTTTCGTTAAATTTGTCTTTGTTTCATGACTTTTCCCCGGGCGTCAATAATATGCTGTTCAAATTGGATGTCATTCTGAGCAGTGGTTCTCTTTCTCCAGCGTTTTCAAACTGGAACATTAATTATGGACACTCTGTATGTCTAACAGTAATCAAACTAAATGCCTTGCATAAACGGAGTATTGTAACTGCTGATATTGCGAGTGTGAAACCTGCGGCACTATAGCTGCAAATTGCAAGTCACAGTTAAGAGATAAAAGCAGTATCCGAAAATCTTCGAGCACCTGGGCAGTACAACTATTTCCATACTGATTTTATGCCCTGACAGCCTGTGACGCATCATGACTCTCGATGAAAGCGACAACTCATTGCAACAGGGACTTCACAGGCTGCAGGTGCGTTGCAGAAGCATGCTGACTCATTACAGCTCAACAAGTTCCAATAGTTTACACTACTGGCCATTAAAATTGCTACACCACGAAGATGACGTGCTACAGACGCGAAATTTAACCGACAGGAAGAAGATGCTGTGATATGCAAATGATTAGCTTTTAAGAGCATTCACACAAGGTTGGCGCCAGTGGCGATACCTACTACGTGGTGGCACGAGGAAAGTTTCCAACCGATTTCTCATACACAAACAGCAGTTGACCGGCGTTGCCTGGTGAAGCGTTGCTGTGATTCCTCGTGTAAGGATGAGAAATGCGTACGATCACGTTTCCGACTTTGATAAAGGTAGGATTGCAGCAGATCGTGATTGCGGTTTATTGTATCGCGACATTGCTGCTCGCATTGTCGAGATCCAGTGACTGTCAGCAGAATATGGAATCGGTGGGTTCAGGAGGGTAATACGGAACGCCATACTGGATCCCGACGGCCTCGTATCACTAGCAGTCGAGATGACAGGCATCTTATCCGCATGGCTGTAACGGATCGTGCAGCCACGTCTCGATCCCAGAATCAACAGATGGGGACGTCTGCATGACAACAACTATCCGTACGAACAGTTCAACGACGTTTGCAGCAGCATGGACTATCAGCTCGGAGACCATGGCTACGGTTACCCTTGACTCTGCGTCACAGACAGGAGCGCCGGCGATGGTGTACTCGACGACGAACCTGGGTGCACGAATGGCAAAACGTCATTTTTTCGGATGAATCCAGGTTCTGTTTACAGCATCATGATGGTCGCATCCCTGTTTCGCGACATCGCGGTGAACACACATTGGAAGCGTGGTTTCGTCATCGCCATACTGGCATATCACCCGGCGTGATGGTATGAGGTGCCATTGGTTACACGTCTCGGCCACCTCTTGTTCGCATTGATGGCACTTTGAACAGTGGACGTTACATTTCAGATGTGTTACGACCCGTGGCTCTACCCTTCATTTGATCCCTACGAAACCCTACATTTCAGCAGGATAATGCACGACCGCATGTTGCAGGGCCTTTCTGGATACAGAAAATGTTCGACTGCTGCCCTGGCCAACACATTCTCCAGATCTCTCACCAATTGAAAACGTCTGGTCAATCGTGGCCGAGCAACTGGCTCGTCGCAATACGCCAGTCTCTACTCTTGATGAACTTTGGTATCGTGTTGAAGCTGCATGGGCAGCTGTACCGGTACACGCCATCCAAGCTCTGTTTAACTCAATGCCTAGGCGTATTAAAGCCGTTATTACGGCCAGAGGTGGTTGTTCTGGGTACTGATTTCTCAGGATCTATCCACCCAAATTGAGTGAAAATGTAATCACATGTCAGTTCTAGTATAATATATTTGTCCAATGAATACCCGTTTATCATCTGCATTTCTTCTTGTTGTAGCAATTTTAATGGCCAGTAGTGTACAAACCCTGCTCGAAAAATCTAGTTACTCACTACAACATTTATTATTTTATTCATCTGTTTTAGCTGCATGTGCCTACGATGCGCATTACACAGCGAATGACCAAGCTGCACACGTTTGTCTAAGAGGGCTGCTGTAATCTCAGTAGGACTGGGACACTTCTTCGCAAGAACGGAAAGGAGTACCCACGATGTGCAACCTATACAGATGTTTGTAAAAACACTGGTAGTTAAATTTGAGTCATGTGCCTTTCAATTTGAAATGTGAAACTAATGTATTTTATTGTGGTATACGTTGGTAATATGACAATACCAGAATAAAGGTTGCGTTTTTTTCATTTTGTATAGGGAATTCATAACATTTTACATGACTATAGCGTTTCTCTGTAACACAAATATCGTGGTTAGATTGTAAACGTCCAAGGGGGCGACGTTAGCTAACTCCAAATGCATGAAATAAAGTTTTTATTTAAAAAATAAAAACAGTCGACGCAGGAAAATGACTTTCCTCAAGAGAACGCGAAAACTGAACAGAGGTCCAGGCGAGATGGAATGCCTGTCAGATTCTAAACAGAATTTGCGTCTGAGCTAGCCCCACTTTTAACCATGATGTCACGCAGATCACTCGAACTAAAAAGAAACTGTGCCAGTTAGTTGGGAGAAACTACAGGTTGGTCAACCCCGTGTAGTAGAAGGGTGACAAGTAATCTACTGAATTACTGTCCAGCACCTTTGACAACCATGAGTCCTAGAATCTGAGATTAGTCGTATTCCACGACACCAGCATGGATTCCGAAAACAATGGTCATGTGAAGCCTAGTTCGCATTTTACTCACATGTCATCCTGAAAGTCATGGATCAAGGCAATCAGGTAAATTCAGTATTAGTTGACTACCAAAACGTATTTGACTCTCTACCGTACTATTAACAAAAGTACCACGATAAGGAGTATCAAAAGGAATTCGTGTCAGTGTTGTGGATTTATTGGTAGGAAGGCGTTACTATGTATGGAGCAACTTCAGGCGTACCTCAGGAAAGTGTGGGTGGGACTCTTGCTGTTCATCTTGTCTACAGACGATACTAATAGTAACTTCAGGAAAATTGCGGATAATGCAGTTATATATAATGAAGTACTATCTGATAAAAAAAAAAAGTGCACAAATATTCAGGCATATCTCGATAAAATTTCAGAGCACTGTAAAGACTGGCAACTTGTTTTATATATTCAGAAATGTAAAGTAATGTACTTCACAGAATACAGAAAAGTAGCACCAGAGTACTACAACACCAGTGAGTCATAATTGGAATCAAAGAGCTTATACAAATACATAAGTGTAACAGTTTGTACGTTTATAAAACGGAATGTGTACGTAGGCTTCGATGTAGATAAAGCAATGGACAGAAGGGTTTATTCCCAGCATAGAGGGAAAATGCAGTCAGTATACATAGAAGGTTCCTTACAAAACACTCGTGCGAAGAATATTGCTCAAATGTGTGGGACCCATACCAACCAAGCCTAATAGTGAACTGAACGTTTGCAAATGACAGCACAAATAGTCACAATTTTGTTCGACCCAAAGGACAGTGTTTCGCAAATTCTGAAAGACCTGAACTGGCATATGCTTGAAGATAGGCACCAACTATTCCTCGAAAGCAACCTTATAGCTTAGAGTTTCACGAACCAGTATTAAGTTAGGAATGAACTACATTACCTCACATATCGCTCATGTAGGGAACGCGGAAACAATATCAGAATAACTACACCCATACCGAGGCATTTACACAATCATTCTGCAAGGTGGTTATAATTTCGCACCTTAGAAGAACTCATCCACATCTATAAACACAATTAGGTATCATTTGATAGGTTGTACATCGTATATATGAATATACACTCCTGGAAATGGAAAAAAGAACACATTGACACCGGTGTGTCAGACCCACCATACTTGCTCCGGACACTGCGAGAGGGCTGTACAAGCAATGATCACACGCACGGCACAGCGGACACACCAGGAACCGCGGTGTTGGCCGTCGAATGGCGCTAGCTGCGCAGCATTTGTGCACCGCCGCCGTCAGTGTCAACCAGTTTGCCGTGGCATACGGAGCTGCATCGCAGTCTTTAACACTGGTAGCATGCCGCGACAGCGTGGACGTGAACCGTATGTGCAGTTGACGGACTTTGAGCGAGGGCGTATAGTGGGCATGCGGGAGGCCGGGTGGACGTACCGCCGAATTGCTCAACACGTGGGGCGTGAGGTCTCCACAGTACATCGATGTTGTCGCCAGTGGTCGGCGGAAGGTGCACGTGCCCGTCGACCTGGGACCGGACCGCCAAGACCGTAGGATCCTACGCAGTGCCGTAGGGGACCGCACCGCCACTTCCCAGCAAATTAGGGACACTGTTGCTCCTGGGGTATCGGCGAGGACCATTCGCAACCGTCTCCATGAAGCTGGGCTACGGTCCCGCACACCGTTAGGCCGTCTTCCGCTCACGCCCCAACATCGTGCAGCCCGCCTCCAATGGTGTCGCGACAGGCGTGAATGGAGGGACGAATGGAGACGTGTCGTCTTCAGCGATGAGAGTCGCTTCTGCCTTGGTGCCAATGATGGTCGTATGCGTGTTTGGCGCCGTGCAGGTGAGCGCCACAATCAGGACTGCATACGACCGAGGCACACAGGGCCAACACCCGGCATCATGGTGTGGGGAGCGATCTCCTACACTGGCCGTACACCACTGGTGATCGTCGAGGGGACACTGAATAGTGCACGGTACATCCAAACCGTCATCGAACCCATCGTTCTACCATTCCTAGAGCGGCAAGGGAACTTGCTGTTCCAACAGGACAATGCACGTCCGCATGTATCCCGTGCCACCCAACGTGCTCTAGAAGGTGTAAGTCAACTACCCTGGCCAGCAAGATCTCCGGATCTGTCCCCCATTGAGCATGTTTGGGACTGGATGAAGCGTCGTCTCACGCGATCTGCACGTCCAGCACGAACGCTGGTCCAACTGAGGCGCCAGGTGGAAATGGCATGGCAAGCCGTTCCACAGGACTACATCCAGCATCTCTACGATCGTCTCCATGGGAGAATAGCAGCCTGCATTACTTCGAAAGGTGGATATACACTGTACTAGTGCCGACATTGTGCATGCTCTGTTGCCTGTGTCTATGTGCCTGTGGTTCTGTCAGTGTGATCATGTGATGTATCTGACTCCAGGAATGTGTCAATAAAGTTTCCCCTTCCTGGGACAATGAATTCACGGTGTTCTTATTTCAATTTCCAGGAGTGTATAAAGGAGACTGACACTGTCACGTACACCGTGTAAATAATTGTTAACGTTTATTGCACGAAAGGTGACAGAGTGTCTTTGTTATAAAAATGGCGTAATGAATGATTGCCTATACTAGTAGAGGTTGGAACGCCAGTGGAGATGAAAAGGCAGGCGGAACTCAAGCCCTGGATGAAAGGCCCAGACAGGTGTGTTGGTCCTGCTTAAGCAAAGGAAGTAGCTAGACGGACGGCGTGACACCTGAGCGAGAAGACGCAATACAGGGGCGACCAGCCGCTATCGGCCGCTATTGTAGTTAAGCGCTGTCGGGCTGGGTTACCACTTGGATGGGTGACCATCCGGGCTGCCGAGTTCTGTTGGCAAGCGGGGTGTGAGGCAAACTGAGGAGCTACTTGATTGAGGAGTAGCTCTGGTCTCGGAAACAGACAAACGGCCGGGAGAGCGGTGCGCTGACCACATGCCCTTCCAGATCCGCAGCCAGTGACGCCTATGAACTGAGGATGACACGGCGGCCGGTCAGTGCCTTTGGGCCTTCGTGGCCTGTTCGGATGGAATTTAGTTTTAGTTTTTGAAAATATATTGTTGAAAGGCATTCGAAGGTTTATTTCTGTTTTTAGAGTTTCGCACCACATTCAGTAAAAACGGAACCCTAATAGGATCATTTTGTTGTCCGTCTGTTCAGACCCCTTTTTTCTCAGGAACGGGTAGAGACGTCAAGCTGAAACTTATGTCAAATACTTGGGTCTGGGGTCCTTTGACAGCGTACAAAAATTATTTCTAAGTCAGTGTAATCAAAAGATGGACGGCCATAACGTCGAAAATTTTGATGCTTGCAAACTCACTTATCAAAACCTATGGATGAACTGTCTATAGGGTGACTTATTAACGTTTCAAAACCCCAACGCTGGGACAAGTACGTTTACAGGAGATACCTGGGTCCGCAAATGTCGAGTGGTACCCCAAAAGTGGATGACGAAAATAATCTTGAACATCTCGCCACACGTGCAGAGGATGAATGTAACGGTCTGTCGCACGTGATGGACCCAACCCAAGCATTCACGTCGGTGTGGCTACCGGTACATGAGCTCGACTTCAGCGCGTAGGCCTCAGGGTTCGACTCTTGCTTCAGGCAGGCAGTATTTTTTTCACTGCGTAGAGCAGTTACGTGTTTAAACTGAGGGAAGATTTACTATTTTATATACCGGTCTCGTGGTCTCCGCTGGTTTATTGCAAAATACGGTACAACAAAAACCTACTGTACTGCATCAGAAATAAGTTAGGATAAGCTTCTGAATCGCCTCATTACCAGTAAATGACCTACGTTTTCTTTACTAAAGAATGTTCTAAACAAAAAAAAGAAGGGAGAGAAGGAAAGAAACGCAAAATAAAAACAGAATTTGCGTGGTTACAGCGAGGATAATAATTTTGCAATTTGTACATTTATAACAGATCAATTTTGTAAAACTCTGTATATCTATCCTTTCAGAGATGGTTGCGGGACTCGACTGTTCGATACAGAATGTCAAATTAAACACCTTTCATCCGTCTAATTTCCAAACTTATTTTATTTGGCTATTAGTTTCAGCGATTTACTACGCCATCTTCATGTGCCGACTGTCGGCAGATGATGATTCAAGCAGCAAGCAGAAGTCTACTAATATTAGTATTGCTGGCCCCTGTTTTGATCAGAACCGACGTGGAATTTTCCTACACGTCTGACAGGGGCCGGAAGGCGTAGTAAATCGCCGAAACTGTTAGCCAAATAAAATAAGTTTGGAAACCAGACGGCTGAAAGGTGTTTAACATTCGCAAAAGGTGTTCGAAATTTGCATCATGGCTCGAATTCGGGTACTGCATCGCTCAGTCTTCGTTTCACGCCCAAGCCGAGCCGCTGCACGTGCGCCGAGTAAGTCATCTGATGACGTCACATTTTTAACATTTCTCATCCATGTTTGAGATATTTCCCGACATTTGCAGCCTCACGTGTCTCATACTAATTTGCTTGTCTCAACGTCATCTAAGTCGCCTCGGGTTTTTTAAACGTTACTATAAATCACCCTGTATATACATAATCAAGTTTGCACAGTATCCACAGACGCCTTTTCAGGTTTTTCAACCAAAGGCCCGTTTACATGCAACGATTTGTCTGTGCAGGTATCTGCGTGAATGTTTGTGTTTGCAACAAAACGCTGATAATGTGGTGTTTTCCAACGATACAAGTTCCAGTCTATTGCTCGTATGGAATCTATCTGTGTAGAAAAGTTATTTCAGCAACAAGCGGCTAGTCTAACGCAATCCCAAAGTTTATTTCATTTAGTCATAAAGTCGTAACGGAGGAAGTTTTATTATCGCCTGTTTTCGCAATCTGTGTTGCAAAAAGGAATGCAGACAAAATGAAAGAAACAGAAGTAGCGATCAAAATGATCTAGATAGTGGTTACTTAAGCGAAGGCAATTTTCGCGCCTAAATTTACTTCGCGAGTTGCAGGGCGATCCCAACGACTGGCAGTCATTTGTGTGGTCAGAGTCATTTGCGGATGAATTTAGAAAGATATAATTATTTTTTAACGCCCATAACAATACGAAAAAATACTTGTATAAGGAGACTACTCTCTCCACATGAATGGCTGACGGTGACGTTAAGATTCCTGGAAACGGGAAGATACTACAAGGATCTAGAATTTTCTACCGCTGTTTCGAAACAAGCATTGAATGAACTACCCAGCACATGCGCAGCTATTAGCGCCGTCCTGAAGGAGGGTTTCATGAAGACAAGTAAGGCACCTCAGTTCTGTAATATGTCAATTCTGACAAGTTACAAACACTATTTTTACAGTTTTAAATGTTTTGAATCCTATTATATTATCAGAGATTATAGGTGTGGTCAATGATTTCCTTTCTGAGTCGGGATTTTCAATTCCCTCTTGGAAAACAGAGGATGCGAAAGTACCACCAACTAGGCTTATACACTCCTGGAAATTGAAATAAGAACACCGTGAATTCATTGTCCCAGGAAGGGGAAACTTTATTGACACATTCCTGGGGTCAGATACATCACATGATCACACTGACAGAACCACAGGCACATAGACACAGGCAACAGAGCATGCACAATGTCGGCACTAGTACAGTGTATATCCACCTTTCGCAGCAATGCAGGCTGCTATTCTCCCATGGAGACGATCGTAGAGATGCTGGATGTAGTCCTGTGGAACGGCTTGCCATGCCATTTCCACCTGGCGCCTCAGTTGGACCAGCGTTCGTGCTGGACGTGCAGACCGCGTGAGACGACGCTTCATCCAGTCCCAAACATGCTCAATGGGGGACAGATCCGGAGATCTTGCTGGCCAGGGTAGTTGACTTACACCTTCTAGAGCACGTTGGGTGGCACGGGATACATGCGGACGTGCATTGTCCTGTTGGAACAGCAAGTTCCCTTGCCGGTCTAGGAATGGTAGAACGATGGGTTCGATGACGGTTTGGATGTACCGTGCACTATTCAGTGTCCCCTCGACGATCACCAGTGGTGTACGGCCAGTGTAGGAGATCGCTCCCCACACCATGATGCCGGGTGTTGGCCCTGTGTGCCTCGGTCGTATGCAGTCCTGATTGTGGCGCTCACCTGCACGGCGCCAAACACGCATACGACCATCATTGGCACCAAGGCAGAAGCGACTCTCATCGCTGAAGACGACACGTCTCCATTCGTCCCTCCATTCACGCCTGTCGCGACACCACTGGAAGCGGGCTGCACGATGTTGGGGCGTGAGCGGAAGACGGCCTAACGGTGTGCGGGACCGTAGCCCAGCTTCATGGAGACGGTTGCGAATGGTCCTCGCCGATACCCCAGGAGCAACAGTGTCCCTAATTTGCTGGGAAGTGGCGGTGCGGTCCCCTACGGCACTGCGTAGGATCCTACGGTCTTGGCGTGCATCCGTGCGTCGCTGCGGTCCGGTCCCAGGTCGACGGGCACGTGCACCTTCCGCCGACCACTGGCGACAACATCGATGTACTGTGGAGACCTCACGCCCCACGTGTTGAGCAATTCGGCGGTACGTCCACCCGGCCTCCCGCATGCCCACTATACGCCCTCGCTCAAAGTCCGTCAACTGCACATACGGTTCACGTCCACGCTGTCGCGGCATGCTACCAGCGTTAAAGACTGCGATGGAGCTCCGTATGCCACGGCAAACTGGCTGACACTGACGGCGGCGGTGCACAAATGCTGCGCAGCTAGCGCCATTCGACGGCCAACACCGCGGTTCCTGGTGTGTCCGCTGTGCCGTGCGTGTGATCATTGCTTGTACAGCCCTCTCGCAGTGTCCGGAGCAAGTATGGTGGGTCTGACACACCGGTGTCAATGTGTTCTTTTTTCCATTTCCAGGAGTGTATATTGACCGAAAAAAACATCGCAACACCAAAAAATAATTAATGTAGAGTAATGAAATTTAGGGAATACATTTGCCTAGGAAACATAATTAAGTGATTAACTTTGCAAGACCACAGGTTAATGTAAGCACGAGAAGAATCATAGCAAATGTGTCATTCTGGTACATTAATAACTGGTGTAACAGGCAGAATGTTGGATGCAAGCATGCAAACGCACATGCATCGTGTTGTGCAAGTGCCAGATGTTAGCTTGTGGGGTGAAGTTTCATACCTGTTCCACTTGGTCGGTCAATACAGGGACGGTTAACGCTATTTTTGGGTGATGCTGCAGTTGTCCAATTGTAACACCGAAAATGCAGGATGCATGGAACCTGCTACCGATATATAACTTTTTTTTAATTGTATGTAAATATTTGTAATTTAAATGCTTTATTTTAATAAGTAAGGACATTGCTTCACTGTATGTGCACATTTAGGTAGAAGTCTGTTGACGTTTCATTGTATTTATCTATGTTTTACTGTGACACTTATAAGCTCTGGGAAAAAGCCAAAGGGATTGTTATTTGTATCGACTACAACGATAATAGCAGTGCTTATGCGTTGTAAAATCTTTGGGTAGGGAGTTGTTGCGCAGAGCCCGCGAAGAGAGCGAGAGACGGGTTCCAGCGCTTGTAGTGTGCGGAAGTGTGGTGTTAACGCTCTCTCAATAGAGAGTATCATTTTCGGCGGCATCATGTACGCGCGCCGGCCAGATGTCTAGAGCAGGAGTACGGACAGGGGTCAACAGAAACATCCGATCTCACGCGTCGGCTTTGACCCGTGACGTAAGGGTGTTGTGGTGTGTGACGTCATTTCAATCTTTATGGTCTATATGTTTTGTCGCTACTCGTTATGTCTAATGAATCAATATTGTTTTTTTCTTTTTTTTATTTGTTTCTTTTTTTTATCTTTTGATTGACCTACACATTGATCTGTAGCGTAGCCCTGAATACGAGGTTAGGTTGGGAGTTTTTTTTGGCGGGGGGGGGGGTCAGGGGGGGGGGCGCAGCCCCCCCCCTGCCTGGCCTTGAGTACCACTTGTTTATTATTATCTTTGTTTGCTATCAATGTTAACAGATTGTTCTTGTGAAACCTTTGTGTGTGTTCTTTTTCTATGTGTTTTCGTCTTTGTGATACGTATGCAACGTTTCTATATCCGCCATATTGGAATTGTCGTTTCCGCTATATTTGTGACGTCATGGGTCAAAGCCGACGGGTTAGATCGGACGCTTCCGTATTTCCACGGACAGTGGACGGGCGGAAGAGGCTGTATTAATTACGATTGCCCGTTCCTATAAGTAGCCGCGGCTCCACAATATGCTACCGTCTTCAACAACAGCAGCAGTTCCAGCAACACAGATTCGTCGTCGGCTCCGATTTTCGTCGCATGCACAGCACTGAAGTAAGACTGTTCATTGGTAGAAAGTAGTAACGGCTAACCCAGCAGCACAACTGAATGTGATTTGATTGATAAGATTTATTTAAATAATAATCAGTTAAACTCAGGGCGATTGTGTACTCATTGCACCCAGACATTGTTACCAAGCAGGATCCTTATTCCTTTTTCTCCTAATATGCTAACTGAGTGTCATAAGAATCAAATTGAATAGTTACAGCCAGTTTATTAATGAATAGATTCTCTTTTAAGAATTTTAGCCTCAGTCTACTTTCAATTAACTGTTGTACAACAGAGGCTTCTGCATATGACTGAAGTAAAGCAATTTCATTTTTCAAGTTTGAGAATCAGTCATTGAAAAAAATCCAAATCTAAAGAAATGCACAAATTAAGAGTCGGAAATTTTATTTATTTTACATATAGCTTGGGGCACATGGCTGTTTGGTTGGGTACGTATTCCAGTATTTAATTCTGTTCAAGTCAGTAAAAAAAGGCTCAGTTGTTCAGACAATAATATGAAATCCAATTTGCAAATTAAGTTCGGCAAAGTAAAAAGTGCTTGCTTTTTTTCTAAATTTATTTGATGACGTTATGCTGAGGTCACTGAAAGTCATTGTTCACGTAACGAAGTTCAGTACTAACATACAGTTGAATTGCATATTTTCAAATCATTACTCGGTTGCCTTATTAAAAATTTAATAACAAACATAACGTAAGAGTGACTTCTCAGTTTTCTTTATCATTACATACTCACTTAAAATTAGCATCAAAAAAACGTGACAACCTTCAGTTGCCGGCCGGCGTGGCCGAGCGGTTCTAGGTACTTCAGTCTGGAACCGCTACGGTCGCAGGTTCGAATCCTGCCTCGGAATGGATGTGTGTGATGTCCTTAGGTTAGTTAGGTTTAAGTCGTTCTAAGTTCTAGGGGCCTGATGACCTCAGATGTTAAGTCCCATACTGCTCAGAGCCATTTGAACCTTTTGAACCTTCAGTTGTCACGTCAGTGTTTAATAATGCATGTTTTTCTTTCCCATCGTCTTTTACAGCATTTTGGATGTAAATTGCCCTAGTGGGCTGGCGACCGCTAATTGTTTCCTTTTCGTTCATTAGTGTAACTTTTGGATTCATGATCAGTGGTATCCCTTTTCTGTCCAGTGTTGTCCGTGAGTGAATGCGCAAAATAACAGTCATTTTCCAAATTATAGCCCTGTTCGGGTTAATTACTTTTTATTTTTAGTAGACTTTCCATCAGAAGGGTCGGTTGTACACTTTCCTCCTACTTATTGGTATCACTTTTTCGGGAAAGATAGCCTTATCAGAAAAATCCGTTAGGCATACACGCGATCCACGGTCATATTTTATATTGCAAGCAGGATAGGTCGATTAGTAAGTAGGGAGGTTACACGATGATGTCCCAGATGTGCTCGGTTGGAGACTGATTGGGTGATCCGTGACCATGAGTTGTTTAGTTGAAACGTCCCCTTAGAACAATTATACATGACTGTGCTTAAACTGACACACAATATTTTTTTAGCGCAACGCAATCTGACTTTCAGTAATCCCTACAAGAGAATGGCCCTGACTAAATTAACCTATACGTTTCACAAATCACTTACCTCACAAAAATCTTCGTTACTCAAGCTACTGCAGTACAGCGAGCGCCACTACTGCCAGCTAAATAAAAGATTCAAACTACGGAAGGCACTAACTATTGATAGGCATAGTTAGCAAATGAAAGATTTTGATAGAGAACAAACAATGTATTTACCTTAATAGTGTTCAAAAGTCATAATGTATATAGCAGTTCATGATATCCAGTATTACAAATTTCAAAACTCCGCCATCTCTCTCCTCACATCCACCACTGCTGGCGGCTCACCTCCAACTGCGCAGCGCTACGCGCTGTTAACATCCAGCTGCCCGACACTACAATAGCCAACAACAATGCAAACCAGCCAAGACTGCACACAGCACAGCCAGTGATTTTCATACAGAGCGCTACGTAACGTTGCCAATAAGAAAGCATAAACAGCCTACTTACATAGTCTTCCATAATAATGTGTAACTTACTTTTTCAAGCCTCGTCGTACCTGTTAGTGTCGGTTCAGAAGGCAGCTGTCCTACAATTAACTGTTTTGTAAGAGTTCGTTTCATAGCCTATGGTGCCAGGGCAGCATGTCGAGACTCTGTAGGGTACGTTGGCTTACAACAACAGTATGTGGTCGATAGTTATCCTGATGGGGAACACCCCCTGGAGTGCTGCTCATCAATGACAGCACAATATGTCGAATCACTAGACTGACGCACAATTGTGAAGTTAGGGTGCGTGGGTGACCACGAGAGTGCTCCAATGCGTGGGATAACCATGAGAGTGCTCCTATGCGTGAGATAACCACGAGAGTGCTCCTACTGTCATAAAAAATCGCGCCCCAGATCATAACTCCAGTAGTAGGCTCAGTGCGTTTAGCAAGCAGACTGCTTGGTTGCAGGCTCTCACCTGGCCTCCTTGTAACCAACACACGCCCATCATTAGCACCGAGGCAGAACGGGCTTTCATCTGAAGACACGACAGACCTACATCCTTCCCTCCGATGAACTCTCGCTCGAAACCACTGAAGTCGCAAATGGTAGTGGTTTGCGGTCAATGCAATGCACACGCTACAGAGCGTCTGGGTCGCAGCTGTCCTACAATTAACAGTTTTGTAAGAGTTCGATTTACAGCCTGTGGTGCCAACTGCTGCAGATGCAATACGATGGCTAGAGGCTCACACCGAGCACGATGGTCGTCCAACTCGGCAGTGCGCAGTGGTCGTCCGTGGCGCGGTCTTATTAGGGCCGTACATATTCTCTTGACCACAGCTGCCACCACTTGCCTACATTCCTGCCAAGTCTTTCTGCAGTATCGCAGAAGGAACATTCTACTTCTCGTTACTCTGTTACACGATCCCGTTCAAACTCAGTGAAGTCTTGATAATGCCGTCTTTGCTCTCTTAAAGGCAAGCCGGCCGGAATGGCCGCGCGGTTAAAGGCGCTACAGTCTGGAACCGCACGACCGCTCCGTCGCAGGTTCGAATCCTGCCTCGGGCATGGATGTGTGTGATGTCCTTAGGTTAGTTAGTTCTAGGGGACTTATGACCACAGCAGTTGAGTCCCATAGTGCTCAGAGCCATTTGAATCTTAAAGGCATTTTTGACTAACAATAATTCACCACGTGCAGTCTCAAAGGTAATTAACGCTCACGACCGTTACAGCAATTAACGAAGCAAACCTGATTTGCATCCTCATAGTGGCTCTACTAGCGCCATTCTATTATGCGACTGGCGCGAAATTTGAATAGACATCGTCTTTCAGATGCAGAAACACGCTTGCCAACTTTCGATTATGATGCACAACTCCTTCTTGGTGTTGTGATTTTTTTTTCCGTCAGTGTGTACTGCTTCGTCTCAGGCACCAGACCTAACAGATTTTGTTACTTTGCATAGCCCTTTGCGGTAAACGGTCTGCAACGATTTTTTTTCAACACTGTTTCCCCATTTTCCAGAAGGTCATCCGCACGTGATTTCTCTATTAAAGAATTATAACCAGCTGCCATCATATCTCCATCGCTGTATTCCTTGCCCCTAATTTTCCAAAAACATGTGTGACTCTTATAATAAATTCAATAATGAGCTCTCTAGAGCATTGACGCGTGTCTGCCATTCAAGAATTCTCTGTGTGCACACAGGCGAGAAAGACTTGACTGAACAAAGGGCTGACTGAAACACGTTTCGCGCACCAGAGTTGAGGTGAATTTCTGTCCACTCGCCACGATTTGTATGCGCAGAAATGGTTGGCGTCCACAGAGCTGAGCAGTTTTGCTCAAGCCTCCACCTCCAACTTACAGGTTTGCGCAAATCTGCCTGCGTAGACATTAGCGCTGACAGAACGTTGTGTGCGGACGGGCCTTGAGAACAGTGTTGCCAGCTTAGCCACTTTATGGCTAGATATAGCCTTTGTGAAGTGGCAAATGGCCATTGTTCTTGGAAAAAAAACTACTGGTTGCATGCCTAGTCATTTTTGTGATATGATCTAGCTATTTCTAGACTTTTTCAAAATGTTCAAATGTGTGTGAGTTCTTAAGGGACCAAGCTGCTGAGGTCATCAGTCCCTAGACTTACACACTACTTAAACTAACTTAAACTACCCTATGCTAAGTACAACACACACACCCATGCCCGAGGGAGGACTCGAACCTCCGGCGGGAGGAAGCCATTTTTATAAATCGATGATTTTCGGAGTAAAAACGGAAAAAATACAACTTTGCATTTTATTATGAACATCTTTATATATTTTTTTAACTGTCCCTATTCCTCCTTGATACAACAGAATTTATCATGTTACATAGGAAACTCTGCACAGAAACACTGAATTTCTTATCCGTGAAACCAATAAATGATTTTCGTGTTCTTCTCAGCTCCGTTTAGAATACAGATACATATACGACACAATTAACTGCGAAGAAGGCGAACGCGATCCACAAATGATTCCAAAAATGTGCAATATTCGCTAGATTTCCAATGAGCCCACTGTCAGTAGAATTTTGGAACAATATGTAGAACTAACACCACTTTTTGAATTAACCTGCTACAAGGCACATTGTTTTATTGCAGACTTTTTATACAATATGCACAGGGATCCACCCAATACAAAGTACCGATGCTACTTCACAATTTTCTGACTGAAGTACAAAAAACCAATGAACTTTTTGAATCCGACACTGTGGATCCCATTAAGCTGTTAGATAGATTGTCCAATAGTTCGCTCCAGAAAAGACAGAGTAAAAAATACCTGATCCCCTCAGAAGCAGCATTGATAATTTTATTGATTCACGTCCGTATTTCGACTGCAAAGTCGAAAATGAACTAAAACCCTCCAGTCTGTCTGATGATGCAAAGAAATCTCTACGGAACAGATGTGTGAATTTCGAATAAGAACCGGTTCACTTGTTATAAGTGTCAAGGAACACTGGAAACAACATATTACTGATTTGATGTTAAGTGAGGGTTTTGAGCAAAATGATTTTTTTTTTCGAGTCATCAGACTGGTTTGATGCGGCCCGCCACGAATTCCTCTCCTGTGTCAACCTTTTCATCTCAGAGTAACACTTGCAACCTACGTCCTCAATTATTTGCTCGATATATTGCAATCTCTGTCTTCCTCTACAGTTTTTACCCTTTACACGTCCTTCTAGGACTGCGGACGTCACCCGAAGTTATCCCCTCATGCCTTAACAAATGTCCTATTATTCTGTTTCTTCTTGTCAGCGTTTTCCATATGTTCCTTTCCTCACCGGTTCTGCGGAGACCTCCTCCTTACCTTATCAGTCCACCTATTTTTCAACTCTCTTCTGTAGCACCACATCTCAAAGGCTTAGATTCTATCTTGTACTTGTTTTCCCATGGTCAATGTCTCGCTACCACACAATGCTGTGTTCCAAACATGCAGTCTCAGAAATTTGTTCCTCAAGATATGACCTAGGTTTGATACTAGCAGACTTTTCCTGGCCAGGAATGCCTTTTTCTCCAATGCTAGTCTGCTTTTTATGTCCTTCTTGCTCCGTCAATCATGGTTATTTTGCTACCTAGGTAGCAGAACTTCGTCTACTTCGCGATTCTCAATTGAAGGGCTTATTTCATTAGTGGTACAAGTTCATTATCTCCACTTTGCTGCCTATAATGCTCCTGAAATTAATGATCCAAACAAACTGATAGAAAGGTTCATCTTTAGCAAGAAGCCATATAGTTGAATATTTCCGGTATCTCAACTGCAGATTTTTCAGCGCGCATTTAACTTTAGGACTCTGTATCTCAGAATGAACAAAAATAGACTTGTACCACTATTGAAATAAGCCCTTCAATTGTAATGTTAAGTTTCTCGCTGTTCGCATTTTAGCTACGTCTCATTACTTTCGTCTTTCTTCGATTTACTCTCAGTCCATGTTATGTACTCTTTAGACTGTTCATTCCGTTCAACAAATCATGTAATTCTTCTTCACTTTCAATGAGTATAGCAATGTCATCAGCGAATCGTATCATTGACATCCTTTCACCTCGAATTTTAATTCCATTCCTGAACCTTTCTTTTGTTTCCATCATTGCTTCTTTGGTGTACATATTGAACAGCAGGGGCGAAAGACTACAGCCTTGTCTTACACCCTTCTTAATCCGTGCACTTCGTTCTTGTTCTTCCAGTCTTATTATTCGCTCTTGGTTCTTGTACATACTGTGTATTACCCGCCTTTCTCTATAGCTTACCTCTATTTTTCTCAGAATTTCGGATATCATACACCATTTTACACTGTCGAACGCTTTTGCCCTGTTGAGAAATCCTATGAAGGTCTCTTGATTTTTCTTCAGTCTTGCTTTCATTATGAGCCGCAATGTCAAAACTGCATCTTTGTGCCTTTACCTTTCCTAAAGCCAAACTGATCGTCATGTAACAGATCCTCAATTTTCTTTTCGATCCTTCTCTATAGTATTCTTGTCAGCAACTTGGATGCATGAGTTATTAAGCTGATGCGATGCTCCTTGTAGAGGCTTTCAGTCTATTCTTTCTACCTATCTGCTCTCTCCTCTGCATTTAACAGTGGAATTCCCACTGAACTCGTAATGTAACGGCCCCTGCTCTTAATTCCACCGAAGGTAGTTTTGACTTTCCTTTATGCTGATCCGTCCTTCCTATAATCCTTTCTTTTTCGATTTCTTCACCTTTTTCATGTAGCTATTTTGCCTTAGCTTACCTGCACTTCCTATTTATTTCATTCCTAAATGACTTGTATTTCTGTATTCCTGAATTTCCCTGAACATTATTGTCTTTCCTTATTTCATCGATCAGGTGAAGTATTTCATCTGTTATGTATGATTTCTTCGCAGATGTTTTCCTTGTACCTGCGATTTTCTTTCCAACTTCTGTGATTGCCCTCTGTAGAGATGTCCATTCTTTTTCAGATGTACTGGTTGTTCAGCTGTACTGCCACTATCGCAGTGTTTACGGCGTATGAGAACTTCAAACGTATCTCTTCATTTTTTACTACTTTCGTATTCCACTTCTTTGCACAATGATTCTTTCTGACTAGTCTTCCAGCCTACTCTTCAACATTATTAATTTGTGATCTGAGTCTATATCTGCTCCTGGGTACGCCTTACAATCCACTATCTGATTTCGGAATCTCTGCCTGACCATGAAGTAATCTAACTGAATCTTCCGGTATCTCCCGGCCATTTCCATGTATACCTACTTCTCTTGTGATTCTTTAAGAAAGTATTATCTATTACTAACTGAGATTTATTACAGATCTCTATTAGTCGTTCTCATCTCTCGTTTCTATTACCAAGCCTATATTCTCCCGTAACCCTTTATTCTACGCCTTCTCCTATAACCGCACTCCAATCCCCCATGACCATTAGATTTTCATCTCCATTTACGCGTTGTATAGCTCGTTCATCAGCTTCATATACTTTCTCTGTCTGTTCATCTTCGGTTTGTGATGCCGTCGTGTGTATCTGAACCATCGTTGTCAGTGTCGGTTTGCTGCCGATTCCTATGAGAACAACCCTATCACTGAACTGTTCACAGTAACTCACTTTCTACCCTACCTACCTATTCATAACGAATCCAACTCTAGTTATATTGTACCATTTTCTGCTGCTGTTGATTTTACCCTATACTCATCTGACCAGAAATCATTGCCTTTCTTCCATTTCACTTCACTGGCTCCTACTATATCGAGACTGTCTCAGCATTTCCCTTTTCAGATTTTCTATCTTCCCTGCCACATTCAAACTTCTGACATTCCATACCCTGACTCATAGAATGTTATCCTTTCTTTTGTTATTCAGTCTTTTTCTCATGGTGACTTCCCCCTTGGCAGTCCCATCCCGCAGATCCGAAAGGGGAACTATTCCGGTATCTTTTGCCAATGGAGAGATCATCATGATACTATTTCAACTACAGACCAATGTTCTGTGGGTACCCATTATGTGTCTTTAATGGAGTGGTTTCCAGTGCCTTCTGCATCCTCATACCACTGATCATTGCTCATTCTTCCGCTTCTAGAGGCAATTTCCCACCCTAAGAGCAAGAGAGTGGCATTCGCTCCTCCGCCCTCTTTGAGAAGCTCGTTGGCTGAATGACGGTGACTTCTCATGCCGGAAGTCTTCGGCCGCCATTGCTGATGATGTTTATTCAAAATTTAAGCGGTGGCGGGGTTCGAACACGCGGCTGCGGGCGTATTACTAATCAAAGACGCTTCCCCTACACCACGAGTGCATCCTGCAAAAATGTCTACAAAATTGGAAAACATTGGCGAACCATGCGTTATCGCAAACAAATCAAACATTCACTTGTGAATTCTGGCAAGAAGTTAGTCAGTTCAGTGATTCTGGATTCTCATTCGCATTTTCATTGTGAAGTCTACCACACTCCAGTGCGGAAGTCGAGAGAATTTTAGCCAGGTAAACTTGGTGAAAAACACATTCAGAAACATACTTAATACCAATACACACTCTGCTGTTCTGAGTGTAAGGTACGAAATGAGAAGGCACCATAAGCATTGTTTTCAGAAAGTCTCAGAGAAGATACTGAAGCTTTTTGGTACAAATGTCGCATACACAAGGGATACCAGGGAAATCTGCAGCAGCAGCACTTTTAATTTTTTTTTTTGCGTTAGACATATAAATTATGATGTAGCCATTTCTGGCCTATTTTACGAGACTGTTTTGTTATCTTATTGAATAATACAGGTTGACGAGATAAGTGTAAGTGTAGAGGAAATGCAATGAAATTACAGAAACAAATAACTGAAATGGACTTACGATTTATTTAAAGTAAAAAATACAGTGAAAAATATTTTTATGGAAGATGCTGAAAGTGACCGTCTGAAACATCAGTACACAGCTGTGCACGTCTAAGCATATTCAGATACACTCCGCATAAAGTTCGGATATCGACGGTGGCAACTTTAAGACTGATGTCTTTCAGTTCCTGTATTGTGTGTGGATTTCTTCCATAGACAATGTTCTTCAAGTACCCCCACGAGAAAAAAAATCAGATGTTGTTAGGCCCGGCGTACGTGATGACTACAAATTTTTACTGACGGTTCGTCCTCAGTGACATCATGGACTCGTTCCAGAGGTACCTTAGACGTGTTGCACGCTGCCCCACCTTGCTGGAAGAAGCAGTATTGTCTTTCATATTTAGTTTGTTTGGCACGAAAAGTATCAAGAATTTCCATATATTTTTAGCACAAAATGTATCAAAAGTTTCCATACACGCAACCACGTTGAGGGTAGTGTCAAAAGCCAGAAAATATCGGTCCATTTAAATAAGCTTATCCATTACGGATGTTTTAGAACCCGTGACTGTTTATTCAATTTAAATACGTAAAACTGCAACCAGTCACTTTTTTTTAAATAGTTATTTGTTCATTCAGTGAACCGGTTTTCTAGCCTTTTCAGGCTCATCTTCAGATGGTTTTCCAGAAGTTACATGGCTATTTCAAGCATTATGCCAGGTGCTAGGCTCTTGTCACAGAGCGAGCACCCAGCATAATGTTTGAAATAGCTATGATACTTCTGGAAAACCGCCTGAAGATGACCCTGAAAAGGTTTGAAAACCAGTTCATAGAATGAACAAATAAGTATTTGAAACAAAAGTGACTGGTTTCAGTTTTGTGGATTTACATTTATATCGGCGCAATGATGCGCGTTCCTGTTACACCACACCAAACACCGATTTGTTCATCATGGACTGGTTACTGACACACAATGATAGGATTCTCCGTTGTCTATTACTTTGTGTTCTGTGTATTCATACAGACAGAAAGATGAAACTGTTGGGAAAGCAGGAGGACGGAAATTAGTAATAAAATGATACTTATTAAGAAAGAAGAAATATTCAACTTGAAAGATGCGTCTTAGACGTTTGAAATTATTACAGGTCCTCTTGTAAGTGGGCTGCTTCTGTGTTGGCAGCGCTGTGTAGCGCTTTACATTGGATCTCTGACTGCGCTTTCTTTGTAAGAGACTCTGTGGCTGGTTGGAATCGTTATTGGAAGTTAATCGCCAGTAGTGTTGGGCAGTTGGAAGTTAGTCGCCAGCAGTGATGGAAGTACTGTTGGGCAGTTGGAGGTGGTTCAAATGGCTCTGAGCACTATGGGACTTAACATCTGTGGTCATCAGTCCCCTATAACTTAGAACTACTTCAACCTAAGGAACCTAGGGACATCACACACATCCATGCCCGAGGCAGGATTCGAACCTGCGACCCGTAGCTGTCACGCGGTTCCAGACTGAATCGCCTAGAACCGCACGGCCACACCGGCCGGCAGTTGGAGGTGAATAGCCAGCAGTGATGGATGTTAGATGTGAGAAGTTAGCATTGATGGAGGGTACGGGTCTGAAGTGTTAGCGTAAGCTAACGATCTGTGCATGTTCGACTTGGAGATTGAACATTATTCATGATTATATATCTTTGTACTGGATGTCAATGACGATTTATATTCGTGTTTGAACTGGATGTCACATTATTAACGTAAAACATACATTATTTGGTTTGCAACAAAATCTTTCCTTTGCTAACCACATGCCTATTAGTAGTTAGTGGCTTCAGTAGTTAGAATCTTTTATTTAGCTGGCAGTATTGATGCTCGCTGTATTGCAGTAGTTGGCGTAATGAAGATTTTTGTGAGGTAAGTGGTTAATGAAATGTGTAGGTTTTTGTTAGGATTTCTTTTTAGTCAGGGCCATTCTTCTGAATTAATTATTTGAAGTCAGGTTATCTTTTTTTGAGTAGTCAGATTGCGTTGCGCTAGGATATTGTGGGTCTCAGTCATTCAGCAATATAAGTTCAGACACACGCATTTAAATAAAGAAGTTTCACACTAAAGTATTAAAGTGTTTGAAATTATCACAGGTCCTCTAAAATATTAAAAGTCCTGTCACCGTGCCTCTGAAGATGCCTACAGTGAGTCCACAGCTGGCCTACGACGCAGCTTGTAGACTCGGCGGTAACTGGGGACTGTATACGACTCGGTGCACTGAAGAGAACTGTCTGCCATAGCTCAGTGCTCCGGTATTTAACGAGGCCTCGACCAATTGTTATCCACATACGTGATGCCCATGGGTTGGCAGCTGCGGCGCCTGGCGGACATCGGTGTAATTCTTAACTGCCAACCCAAACAACTGCTGCGCTACGAGTGTTCCGAGCGCGGCTATCGATCATGGTGCGGCATTCTCTGGAGTCGTGACTACCGTCACCACAGAAACCATGCTTCATCACTCATGGTGTAATGGTAAGGGTCTAACAAACCATCGTTGATGTTATTCAAAAGCCACTTGCAGCAGTCTACACGTTTCCGAATGTCATCCACCCGTAATTGCTGCTCAACCGTCACACGATATGTCTTCGAATTAAGACTTTTCAATATCCTCTGGCAACTCCTCCTACTCTATGCGCCTTTTGGGCCAGTTTGTTTGTAGACTTCTTTGGGCTCTGAATAATTCTTCGGTGAATGTCTGCAATAACTTCTGGTGTGGGAACTGAAGGAATTCTTAGCAGTTTTACATTTTGCACAGATCCGTAAGTGCGCCAATTTTTATACAGACTCTGTATTGCTCTCTTTGGTGGTAGTCCTCTGTCCTGATACTTGACCCCGAAAATTTCGCTAGTTTTTTTAATCGAACCTGTTTTCACACAAAGATGAGCATTGTCCGCCGCGAGGTTGATTGCCTACATCTACATCTACATTTATACTCCGCAAGCCACCCAACGGTGTGTGGCGGAGGGCACTTTACGTGCCATTGTCATTACCTCCCTTTCCTGTTCCAGTCGCGTATGGTTCGCGGGAAGAACGACTGTCTGAAAGCCTCCGTGCGCGCTCTAATCTCTCTAATTTTACATTCGTGATCTCCTCGGGAGGTATAAGTAGGGGGAAGCAATATATTCGATACCTCATCCAGAAACGCACCCTCTCGAAACCTGGCGAGCAAGCTACACCGCGATGCAGAGCGCCTCTCTTGCAGAGTCTGCCACTTGAGTTTGTTAAACATCTCCGTGACGCTATCATTTTTACCAAATAACCCTGTGACGAAACGCGCCGCTCTTCTTTGGAGCCTCCTGGTGGTTTTGCGGGCACGAGACGCAGTAAGGAAAGAATGTAAGCGGAGGAGAGACGGCCGGCAGCCATTAAGGCAAAGACATGGCCCGCAAATGCGTAAGTCCACTGACAAGTGGTTTTGACAAAGGGCAGACTTTTATGGCGCTGTGGCTGGAAACGAGAATCTTTGAAACGGCGAAACTGGTCGCCTGTTGGCGCACTTCTGTCTTGTGCATCTGTGGAAAGTGGTTGAAGGGTGGTGAAATAACAAGTAGGCCGTATGGTATTGGACGACCACGTCACATCACAAGATGTAGCGGTCGGAGTATCCCCCCCCCACACACACACACAAACACACACTGTGTAACCCAGGATAGACAGCGATCTGTGGCAGATCAGACGACACGGTATAATGCTGGTGCAGGTACAAGTGTTTCGTAGCACACCGTTCAAATGCCATTGTTGAACGACAAGCCCCATTATCACACGATCCCTACGTGTTCTTCTGTTGACCCAACGACAACCACGGGTCCTAACACATCTGAAATGTAACGTCCACTGTTCAAAGTGCCGTCAGTGCGAACAAGAGATGACCGAGACGTGTAACCAATGGCACCCCATACCATCACGCCGGGTGATACGCCAGTATGGCGATGACGAATACACGCTTCCAATGTGCGTTCACCGCGGTGTCGCCAAACACGGATGCGACCATCATGATGCTGTAAACAGAACCTGGATTCGTCCGAAAAAATGACGTTTTGCCATTCGTGCAGCCAGGTTCGTCGTTGAGTACACCATCGCAGGCGCTCCTGTCTGTGATGCAGCGTCAAGGGTAACCGCAGCTATGGTCTCCGAGCTGATAGTCCATGCTGCTGCAAACGTCGTCGAACTGTTCGTGCAGATGGTTGTTGTCTTGCAAACGTCCCCATCTGTTGATTCAGGGATCGAGACGTGGCTGCACGATCCGTTACAGCCATGCGGATAAGATGCCTGTCATCTCGACTGCTAGTAATACGAGGCCGTTAGGATCCAGCACGGCGTTCCGTATTACCCTCCTGAACCCACCGATTCCATATTCTGCTAACAGTCATTGGATCTCGACCAACGCTTATAGCAATGTCGCGATACGATAAACCGCAATCGCGATAGGCTACAATCCGACCTTTATCGAAGTCGGAAACGTGATGGTACGCGTTTCTCCTCCTTACACGAGGCATCACAACAACGTTTCACCAGGCAACGCCGGTCAACTGCTGTTTGTGTATGAGAAATCGGTTGGAAACTTTCCTCGTGTCACCACGTTGTAGGTATCGCCACCGGCGCCAACCTTGTGTGAATGCTCTTAAAAGCTAATCATTTGCATATCACAGCATCTTCTTCCTGTCGGTTAAATTTCGCGTCTGTAGCACGTCATCTTCGTGGTGTAGCAATTTTAATGGCCAGTAGTGTATAAGTTAAATGTTTATTTGACACTACAATAGTGAAGCCATTGTCGCACTACATAAAATTTTTCTTTAAAAAAAGGTGTTACATTACCGGATTCAACGAACTACGTCGTCATTTTCAAATGTAAAACATCAGATGGAAATATATAATGGGAACTGTGACCATACATCTAACAACCATTACGATTGTTGCCAGATGTATGGTCACAATTCCCATTATACAGGGTGATTCACGAAAAGATGCAAATACTTTAATATTTTATTCTACATGTAAAACTAAAGAAAAAAGTTCATATAAATATAGGTCCGCAAATGGCTAGTTTCGGAGTTACGGCTAATAAAAGATTTTGCCTGAAATTTAGCAACTTCGCCAATGTGAAGCCATCGCAAAACTATACGAGGTTAAAGTACAGCACGATTTCCATTTATTTTGTTGTTATTGATCTGGTGAATGTAATAAAACGTGTCCTAGACTTGTATCTGCAGTAGTTTTCCTGACCATCCAGAGAAGCAATGATTATTACACAAGTAAATTCGTTTAATTTCCATTAAGAATGTAGGAACCTTTGTGTCATTGTTGGCAACCGATAGTGAGTTGTTTCAGTCGTTTCTTAACCTTGAAACGAGTTAATTTTCTGTAGTATTCAGTGAAAGAACATAATAGTGTATGTAAGTGAAACTACATAGTAACTGTTGTAGTTGGTAGATTATGTATGAAATAGGGATGCCTTTCAAATTTACGACAAAGGAATACGTCGATAAGGTGTTTATTTATGGCAAATGTGATGGTAATGCTACGGTTGCAGTTAACGAATATCGCGTACGTTATTTAACTCGGAGGACACCGAATGCAGGAACGATTAGCGGAGTATTTCGAATGTTACGGGAGACAGGTTCTCTACCTAGCGTTTATAAACAGTGCGAGCGCTCGATACGCGAAGACCATGATGATTATTACCATCATTTATCCAAAATTAAATTCTGTTGAAAACTTTGTGGTATTGTCTGGAATTTAAAAAACAAAGTGGGCCAAGTAGTTAATAAATTTAAAAAAAAATTACGAAATTACGTCTTTGCTTGTCTGGATGTTCTGGAAAACTACTGCAGATACACGTCTGGGACAGTATTATTAGATTCAACAGATCAATAACAACAAAATAAATGGAAATCGTGCTTTAACATCGTACAGTTCTGCAATGACTTCATTCATATTTGCGAAGTTGTTAAATTTCAGGCAAAATCTTTTATTAGCCGTAACTCTGTAACCAAACTTTTGCGGGCCTATGTTTAGATGAACTTTTTTCTTTAGTTTTACTTGTAGAATAACATTTTGAAATATTTGCATATCTTCGTGAATCACCGTTTATGTTCTACGGTCGCAGGTTCGACGTGTATGTTCTACGGTCGCAGGTTCGAATCCTGCCTCGGGCATGGATATGTGTGATGTCCTTAGGTTAGTTAGGTTTAAATAGTTCTTAGTCCTAGGGGACTGATGACCTTAGCAGTTAAGTCCGATAGTGCTCAGAGCCATATGAACCATTTGTTAGTAGGCATCCGGTGCCACATACTTCTGAAAGCCTGTCAAGGACTTGTAGACTGTGTTTGAAAAGTGGAACAACACGCTATTAAACGGGTGGTCATAATGTCTTGGCTCGTCGATGTATATGCTTCCACAATTCCAATTCTACCTTCTATCGAGAAAGTCATTTTGTAGACCACAAAGAGTAACGTCAAACTTCACTGATAAAATAAACTGAAAAGCTGACAGAAGAATGCTAACAATCGATTACTGAATAAAACTGTGTGTTGTTGTAGCTGTTCACTCTATTTCAGAAGTAGAAATATTGCAATTGCATTCAAAGACGAGGGGGGGGGGGACTTTTAATGCGCCCCCTATAGTATGGTCATCAGTACATGGCGCAGGCTGTCCAATATTAAAATAGGACAATCTACCATTAGCCAAGTAAGTGCATTTAAATATCTTGGAAGCACAAAAACTGAAGACTTGAGATGTCACCAGGAGGTGAAAACTCGAATTGCCACAGCGAAGGAGACATTCAACAGAAGAGGAGACTCTTATGTGGCAAATTAGATAAAGGACTAAGGAAAAGGCTTGGCAAATGTTTTGTCTGGACTGTGGCACTATATGGGGCAGAAACATGGACGCTGAGACGAGAGGATGAAAAAAGGTTAGAAGCATTTGAGATGTGGATGTGGAGGAGAATGGAGAGAATAAGCTGGATGGAAAGAGTGAGTAATGAAAGAGTATTGGAAAGGGTTGGTGAGAGAAGATGTCTGCTGAAGGTTGTAAGAGAAAGGAAAAAGAACTGGTTGGGACATTCATTGAGAACGGAGTGCTTGCTAGCAGATGCTTTGGAAGGAATGGTTTGTGGGAGAAGACTGAGAGGAAGGAGATACGAGATGACAGACGACATAAAGGGAAGAGGAAATTATGCAGACCTGAAGAGGATGGCAGAAGACCGGGCAGCCTGGAGAACTACCATGTGAAAACCTGCCTTTTGGCAGAACACTGATGGTGATGATGATGATGATGATATAGTTCGCAACCCTGCTTGAGGACACCGTTGGTGGAGCTCTGCCGCGTGCTGCAGAGTTGCAGCCAGTGTTGGGACGCGGTAGCGCAGCTGGTCTCCAGCCGCTCATCATCGCCGGCCTTGAGAGTCAACACAATTCGCGGCCGGCAGGTGATGTCACGGCTTCCTCCGCCGCAAAAGGAACAGCGGGGCTCCCCCCACGTAAATACCAAGGCGGGCGGGCGAGTGCAGCGCGTCAGTCGCGCGCTGGCCGCCGTCGAGACCGCTTCGTGATCCTGCGCTCCTCTGACTTCACACTGTCTCCTTCACCTTAGTAAGTACCGCGAATCGGCGCAGCGCCAGCAGCTCAGTGCGTCACAACGTGCCAACAATGACGTCAGTAGGGCCAGTGAACGTCATATTTACCGTTCGAAATTTTCACGTACAGCCACGTAGCACCCGGGGATCATTAGCAGACACTAAGCAGCTTTCGCTTCGAGGTGGATCATTGGAAGACACGAGCAGCTTGCCGGGCAAATGATTAACGTGTTATTACGAGGGCAAGACCGAGTGTTTCCAAGCCTTAAAGTGAACGATGTTTATTTGTCGAAGTTATCGTGCCTTCTTCCGTCGCAAGACCGGTTTGGTGCAGCCTTCCATGCTAGTCTTTCCTGTGCAAGCCTCTTCATCTCTTCGTAAAGCTGCAACCTGCTTCAACTCGAACCTGCTTGTGCTAGTCAAGCCTCGCTCTCCCTCTACAGTTTTTACCCTTCGCAGTTCCGACCACAAACAAAGTGATGATTCCTTTGATGATTCACGCTGTATCTTATCAATTGATCTTTTCTTTTAGTCAAGTAGCGCCGCGAATTCCTTTTTCCCCAGTTTCGATCCAGTACCCTTATCTAATTTATCGATCTAGTCATCTAATCTTCAGCAGTGTTCTGTAGTTTCACGTTTCCAAAGTTTCTAGCCTCTTTTTGTCTACACTGCTTATCGTCCACGTTTCCTGTAATGTCTCATTCTTCTTTCCAGTTTTTATATGACGGCAAAAAACACCTCTCTGGCTCTAGAAAGGTTATTAAAATCACAACCGATTTCACGCCAGTTTACGCCCATTCTCAGGTGATCTAAACGGTGTGCGGACATTTGCCACGCCGGACATTTGCCACGATTTTACCTGCTCGGAAGGGTTGGGTCCCTTGTCTCCCCCTCCTCCTCTTCATCGCTGTCGCGCAGTAAAGGTACTTACTGAGCCTTTCCGCTGGTTTACTAACATAGGAGCAGAATCTCTTTGGATTTTCTGCCGCATTTTTAGAGAGACTTTCGGTATGGAAACTATTAAATGCATCTCGCATTGAAATCCGCACCAAAGTTCGAGGCTCAGTAATACTATTTCTTTCAACTTACGCCACATATGGTCTTTACTTACATAGTTTGGAAGGATTGGAGATTGTCTCTTAGAAAGATGTCAACCGAATTTTTATCGGCTTGTATATGATTGTCTCTTAGAAAGACGTCAACCGAATTTTTAGATATATATCGCGTTTAGTTTTTGTGAATTTCTTTCTACGGAATTGAGCCTAATCCCTGTATCCGTCGTGATGGTCAGGATTATTTGTGGCTAAGAGGTCAAGTGTGTTTTCGTAACCATTTACAATTTGAATGGCCTCGTGAACTAATTGTTCAAAATAATTTAAAAAAAAAGCATTTAGAACAATTAGGCAAGTTGATTTCTGTCTACAATAGGGTCTGAAAATGTATTTTTGTCAACATACGGAAGGTAGATTGAAGTCACTGCCAACTATAATTGTATGAGTAGCGTACCTATTTGTGATGAGACTCAAGTTTTCTTTGAACTGTTCCGCAACTGTTTCATCTGAGGCCGGGGGTCGGTAAAGGGAGCCAGTTATTAATTTATTCCGGTTGTCGAATATAACCTCTGCACATACTAAGTCACAGAAACTATTTGCTTCAATGTCGCTTGTGAGCTGAAACATACATTACATTATTTTTCCTTAAGTTGTGCTTTTTGTTTCTGTTTTAGTGCAGATCACTACAATTACGGCTTTTCCTTCCGAAACATAGAATGATTTCTCTGTGACCCTGTAATTACCAGAGCTAAACAATGTAGAACAGCAACGTTACGTTACAAGCATAGCATTCTGTATTACTTCATTTCCTTATTTCTAACATTTTAAAATTGTACGTCGACTTTAGATGACATGTCAATCATAGATGTTCTTATCTCTATTTAGTGAACGTATTTTCAGTCATGTTTTGAACATTGTCCCGCTACACATTATTAACTAATGCTTTGCCGCAAGGGATATCGGATTTTAGAGAGTAAATTAATATGGAGTATGTCGTTCTTCTTTTCAAACATTCACATTCCCATTTCTTCTTTCCTTATTGTCTTTTGGGAGTGCAGTTGTAATTAAAGTAAGCACAAATGCAGTGATAAAAAAGAAATGATTAGCGTACATTCGCATTCTCTTTACATCGTTCCTTTGTTGTTGCTCCCATGCCGATGGACTGTTTCTATCGCAATCAGTAAGCGTGAAGGAAGCTACCCTACAGACACAGGCACCTATATTTATACTTGGCAGAACTAATTACATACTGACATAATCGTCGGTATTGCTTTCGTTTCCGAGAAGTTATAAATATTTCGATTTCGGAAAAGAAGCTCTGTATTTGGCCAAAACGTCGGAAAAGAAGGTCCCATACGTACTGGCTGTATCGAGTAAGATGTGGAGACGGCGGTTTGAAAGCGGACAGAAGTAGTACGAGGAAGGGCGTCCCTTACCTGAGGGATCGCTACCTGGCGAAGGGGCAAGTGTGGCAAATGTCCGGCGTGGCAAATGTCCAGCATTCATCTAAACAGGAATTAGAAAGGAAGTATTTTACAGTTTTTCTTTTTACACTGGCGTAACAAATACTGCTACATGGAGTAGAATAGTTCTGCACACTGCGTTTACAACGTTATATTACGCCTCCTTGAAGCCTTTCTCGCCATTGGTAAATTAAAACTCGCTAGAAGTGTTTGTCAAAGGGTGTATCCCTAAAACAAAATCCAACGAGTGTTTGGTGCAGAGAGAATAAAATAAGCCATTGAAAGCGAATGAAAACGTACATAAGCACCAACAAAATCGCACTGTAATATCATCTGGGGACGGTGCGGGCATGGCCACATGGAACATTGAACTAGCTAGAGCCCTATGCGAACAGCCATGAGAAAACTGCATCGGCCGTGGTATCCGAAAACTCAGCGCTAGAGAAAATGAGGCTAGTGCGCCGAAAGGCGAAGCGTGAAAGAGGGGGAGATGCTGTACATACAATAAATTACACTTTAAATGAGCAGTTGATATAGAAAAAGGGCGATGCATGGATATAAAACTATATGGTAAATCTCCTAATATTTTTAATGGATATTGTTGCACACAATGTGAAAACCAACGGACAATTCTTCCCCACTGTTGGGCCTCTTGGCCTGTTAGGGCGTCGTCGAGAAGTTTTATTGCCATCTTTGCGTTGGTCGACCTAGCGGTCTTCCACCGTTGCGGTGTTAGTGTAGCATGGATTTTGGGATCCTTTTTGAGCTCATTCGTTGTACATCTTCTCTCCAGTCATTTTGATAGTTCAGTGCATAACTGGTGATGGGTTTCATATGAAATTCCTTTAACACATCTACATTCCTTTTGTGATCCCGTTTGGTGTAACCAGCTGTTGGTCTCAAGAATTTGATTTCACAGGCTGTTAAACTTTTCGCGTCTTTTGCCTTCATAGTCCACGTTTCGCTACCACAGCATAGCGCAGGGCTTGCTAACGTTTTACAAAGGAGTATTCTGGAGTGCTTTTGAACTAGGGAAGGTTTTTAATATGTTAGTAATGGCTCCCATTGCTTTTGTATAACTGGTGGCTTTTTTGGCTAGGTCCCTGTCTTCCAGAAAGGACAATTTGTAGCCTAAATATGTGAATGTGTTCACTCTTTCTAGAATTTTATTTTTCAAACAGATTGTACTTTGTGTTGGGTATTTTCCACAAAATGCCATAATTTATGTTTTTCCGGTATTGATATCCATGCTGTATTTCTGAGGTATAATCTGAAAACTTTGTATAGGGTGCAGTAGGTCATCCTCTGAAGATGCTACAAGGGCTGAATCATCTGAAAAAAACATAGTGTTTCTTTTGATTTGTGAAACTGTGCTGTATTTCTCTCCACTCTTGGATGATTTTATTCATATAAATAATAAACACTAGTGAAGAAAAGCTGCATCCCTGTCGTACCCCAGTATGATTCAGCCTTACTCTAACAATTTACCATCTTTCTTGACACAGATTAAATTTGTTCAGTAATTTTTGTACGTATTTTCGATAAGTTGCTGGAGAATATGATCACCTGCCAGAATCTGTAATAATTTATTTTTGTTGACTTTATCAGAAGCGTTTTTTGAAGCCGACCAAGACAATATGTGTTTCTAGATTAAATTCTCTGCGTTGTTCTGTGAGTAGTTTCAATAAAAAATAGCCATCACAGCATGATTTTCTTTTGCAAAGTGTTCCACACCCATTATAGGTTCATCGTGACTGCACAATTTATTTTTGATGGTGTTGTCGAGTCCATTAAGCTTATTCCTCGGTAGTTATCACGAGTTTTCAGTCTCCTTTTTTGAAGATAGTAATCACAATTAATTTAATCCAGCTCTCAGGTATATTATCTCCTGGCCAGATCATTTTTCAGAAGTTTAGGAATCTGTCTATAAATGACTTGCTTGCACATTTAAACAGCTCTAGATCGATTTAATCTTGTCCTGGGGCTTTATTATTTTTTTTTACAGATGGTTTCACTTGTACAGTCCACTGAGAGCTGGATTGTAAGAGGCATTGTTGTTTGAAACCATGTAATGTTTAACTCCAGGTAGCTTAGAAAAAGATTTCCCAGCTTGTAAATTTGTATTCTGTGTCAGCAATTTTCTCTTTCTCAGAAATGATTTTCATACTGCTGGCAGTCTGCGTTTTGTATCCTCTCTACTGCACCTATCAGCAATTACATTGCTCCCAAAAAGCTTTCTATATAACACTTTTAGTGTCTGATGTCCCAATCTTAATCCCCTCAATACCACCTGACTTAATTTAAGTACACTCCATTGCACGTACTCTACTTTTATTGTTATTCATCTGATAACCTCTTTCCAAGGCACTATCAGTTACTTTCAAGTAAACTTCAATAGTCTACAGTTACAAAGTCATCCATTCACTTCGAAGTGTTTTAGCGACATAGTTATTATTAATTCTCCAATCAAGTAAACTTCAACAGTCTACAGTTACAAACTCATCCATTCACTTCAAAGTGTTTTAACGACATAGTTATTATTAATTCTCCCTGAACGTTAGTGACATTTCAAGTTTCTCTTTAGTTTCCAGTTTCCCAAATTGCTCGCTTATCTTGGGGGATAGGCTATAAGCCTGACTCACACTCCCTTCTCAGCTACCGCTTCCCTTTCAAGTCCTTCAACTCTTCAACCCCGTCTCACACTCTCTTCTCAGCTTTCGCTTCCCACTCATGTCCTTCAATTCTTATAAGTGTTGCCTGGTTTCTGTACAAGCCGTAGATAGCCTTTCGCTCCCTCTACCGTTGCTACTTTTAGAATTTTAAAATGTATTCCAGTAAAAATTGTCTAAACCTTTTTCTAAATCTATAGCATACGTTTGTGTTTCCGTAACCTATTGTCGAAGATAAGTCGTAGGGTCAGTATAGCCTCGTGTGTTCCTGTATATCTCTGGAACCACACTGATCCTTCCCGAGCTCAACTTCCACCATTTCCATTCATCCGTAAATAATTGTTCAAAAAATGTTCAAATGTGTGTGAAATCTTATGGGACTTAACTGCTAAGGTCATCAGTCCCTAAGCTTACACACTACTTAACCTAAATTATCCTAAGGACAAACACACACACCCATGCCCGAGGGAGGACTCGAACCTCCGCCAGGATCAGCAGCACAGCCCATGACTGCAGCGCCCCAGACCGCTCGGCTAATCCCGCGCGGCGTAAATAATTCGTGTTACTATTTTGGAGTCTTTACTTGTTAAACTGATGGTTCGGAAGTACTCACACCTGTCAGTATCTGCCTTTAGAATTGGAATGATTATAATCTTCCTGAAGTCTGAGAGGGTTTTGTCTGGTTATGTACCTTACATATTAAGTGGAAGGATTTCAGCATGTCTGTATTTCCCAAAGTCGCCAATAATTCTGAGGGACTATCGTCTAATATTGGTGCGTTTGTTTCGACTATGCCTTTCAGTACTCTGCCAAATTATTTTTTATGTCGAAGAGCTTCTTTCCTAGTTTTTCAATTAGTAGAATCAACTGTAAAAGTGTGATTCTTTGAAGTTCTGTGAAATTCCCATCTATGGCCTCAATAACCATTTGACTCAAAATATTTGTCAACGATACCTACAGATGTATCTGCATGTTGTAAATAAAAGTCAAAGGATACCCATTATTGCGAACGCAGTGTTTGTCCCAACAATTCGTGCGTCCTTCGTTTTCCGAAAGACGCAACACCTTTGTGGATACCTGCAATTTTCTTTATGAAAGATTTTGATTCAAATTTAGTTTTTGCAGTCCAGCCCTATATTTTCATCTAGCTGTGTAAGATGACTTGCACAGTAGCCTATTCTCCGAAAACTGTTTTGTCTTTCTTGCGAAATATTTAATAAAATGAGTCACGTTTATTTCCTGGAGAACAGTGGCCATAGCATTCCCAGGAAATGAAATAGACTTTGCCATTTTTTGGTTCAGGCTCACCTGCTTCGATTAATTTCTTTGATTGATGTTTCGTTTCCGAAGTGGTGAAGAACATCTCATCCACAGTAACAAATCGTTACACAAAATAATTTGGAGTCTCTGCGAATATATTTGGGAAATTCATTTGTGCATTTCCTTGTGGTAAGCATCCAAAAAATGTGGCATTCATTTTGCTGAAAACTTTCGTGTAGTCAATCCCTCAAGTAAAATATAGCGTATTCCATCCGAGTACCTTCTGCGTTGTACTGTATTATACTCGTTTAATTGCCGATCGTCTCTTTCCATATTCAGATCTGTCTCTGAGATCTCATCTCCAGTTGCCATTTTGGTACGTCTGTCATGCGGATCATCTTCAAGAGACGTACCACTCCGTTCGAGTTGAAATTATAGGGTCAGACTCTCTATAAACGTTTCCTATCTGCAAAGAAAATTCCAATGGTTGTAAATCGTCCAAAATAAAGAATTCTGTAACGATACGGTATAAGTGTTCAACTATTTGCATGAAGTGCACACAACTCTACTACTTGCAAAAGTCGTTTGAACAAAAGTATTTGGTAATTAAAGCTGACGCGACTTACGGTAGTACGAAACGCGTAGCAAAAATAAAAATTTATTGAAATCAACGCCTTGTCAATGATACACTGAGATCCGTTCACCATGCATTCGTTCAGCTATAAACCGCTTCCAGTAACATCTACATACGCCATTAATACCACTAGCGAAGCAGCTCTTCATCAGACTTTGTGCATCCGTACGAAGGAAGGTTGGATGTTTCGCATCCAAGGTCGGATTTAGGTATGTGGAGGTGTCGGATGCAGCAAAAATTCTATGACTCACAAAAAAGGGGCTTACATGAGCATATGCTAGTCATATTTTGAATGAAGCTAAATTATCACCTCCAATCAAATCTAAATACGATAAATTTAGTTCATTTTTATCCTGTGCCTGTCGCAACTTAGAGCAGGGTCTGCATTTTGGTACATTACCGTCCATCTTGTGCGATCTTTGGCTTCTGCATTGGTAACTCCTTGAGTGGTCATGTCATTGCATAGTGTTCCAAGCCTCTACAGATATAATAAATTTTAGTGTAATAATAATTGCATAGTAAAGAAATAGTAGTAAAACATAAATGCATAGGGTTGCCGAATCCGTCAAGTCCACTTTTTATGAAACTTGAGTCCTTAGGTTCTATCTGCAGTTTATATACACTACTGGCCATTAAAATTGCTACACCAAGAAGAAATGCAGATGATAAACGGGTATTCATTGGACAAATATATTATAATTTCACGCAATTTGGATGCATAGATCCTGAGAAATCAGTACCCAGAATAACCCACCTCTGGCCGTAATAACGGCCTTGATACGCCTGCAATTTCACTAGTTCCATCCCAGCTTGCAGAAGATGAAGTTTCCGTTTGTTGTGTTTCTTTTCATTCCATCTTGGATGTTGCTGCATGAATATGGTGGTTGCATTGTTGGGATCTGCACTAACTCACTGCAAGTTTACAGCATAAATAACAGCTGACTGACATCATCAATCACTTCCTCTGAAAGTAAACCGATTGTTGTGAATATCAAGAATACCAACCAACAAGAAAATAACTTGCATTGTTGTAGAGATGAGAAATACGAAATCCTACTAAGGGAAATTTTCTATAGCATGGAAGCCTAAGGGGGGGGGGGGGTTGTTGGACCCATAATAAGTTTATTTATTTTTTCTTTCAAAGCAGCAGGGGACATAAAAAATTGTGGGTTCAACGAACCCCCCCTTTAGGCGTCCTAGGGTTAATCCGAACACTTCGTTCTTGATCTTCTACTCTCATTTTTACTTCGTGATTCTAGTACATCTTCTATATTATCCATCTGTTTCTATAGCTTCCACCTATTTTCCAGAGAATTTTGAACATCTGGTTCTTGAAGTTTTCCCGGTGTACTGTATATTCTATGAGGATTCGGGACTGCAGCTGGATCATGTTGACTTCTTGCCACAATATTTCGGCTGGAAACCGTCCAGCCATTTTCTGCCATAGGAAGGGCCGCACTACGAAAGCTACGAGAAGGTCCTCTCACGGTGGTCTTTACCATCGGATAAGGGAAACGTCGCCATGTTCTTGTCACGTGAGGTTTATGAACAGAAGATTTATAACTTGCAGAGTGAACCAATGTTTCGGAAGATTTCCCACAGGGAATACGATTTGACGATACATCTCGTCACTATACTGAGACCTTTTTTGGGGAATTACGCGCTTCGTGTTCGCAACTCTGATGACTTTATCAAAAGATTGACGTCACTTCAACTCAGTGAAACTGATTTACTAGTGAGCTTTGATGTTATCTCACTTTTTACTAAGGTTCCTCTTATGGACTCTTTGTCACTCATCAGCAGTAAGTTCACGGCCGATATAACAGTACTTTTTCGTCATGTCCTTTCCTTTTTATTTAGCAACGAATATTTTGAGCAGACAGTGTGTGTTGCTATGAGAAGTCCTCTATCCTCTCTGGTAGCAAACTTTTTTATGGAAGACTTTGAGGAAAGGGCACTTGATTCGGCAGAACTTAAACCGAGAGTCTTCTGGCGACTGTATATTCTATGAGGATTCGGGTTTGCAGCTGGATCATATTGACGTCGTGCCACATTACACTTTTGTATTGTGGCCCCCTGATGAAGAAGGCCTGTCACGCTTCTTCCAACATCTGAATTCAATCCACTAAAATATACGGTTTACAGTGGAACAGGGAAGGATGGTTGCTTATCGTTTTTTGGATGTCTTGGTTACTAGGAGAGTGAATGGGTCATTAGGGCATTCTATCTACACACATACTGACCTTTATCTGAAGGTGACGAGCTGCCATCACCCTCCACAAACTACTGGCATCCTTAGAAGGTTGGTGCACCGCCCTCCTGTTGTTTCTGATGGAGACAGCCTTACAAAGGTGCTAGAACATCTGCAGTCGGTGTTCAACAATAACGCTTACTCTTCACATCAGATTAGTGTCGCGCTAAGGAGGAAGAAACGTGACCACCCACAACATCAAGAAGACAAGGAGCTGTTCAGTGAAGGTTGGTACCCGTCTCGGTTCGGTAAAGGACGATCTGGGTCTGCCGAAGTCAGGGATTTGCCAAGTTCCTTACCGGTGTGGCAAAAGGTAAGGCGATATGCGCAGTCCATGAAGGGTGTGGTGAGCGAGAGCGCCACGTTCATGCCTCTGCCGCATGTGGGCAGGGGTGGGCTGCCAGTCCGCTGAGCATTTTGTTACCACAGGATGCTCTATGGATTATTCTGCCACAAAAATTTGGCCCGGCGAGATGTGGAAAAACGTCTAGTGCCAAATTTTATAACTCGTGACGACGGCTTTCAACTGGACAAGGCTTGGGACCCTGTGATCTCTCTGATTTCTTGTGAGAGAAAGCTTTTTATTCATAATGACACATCTGGCGACATCTGACTTTTGTTTCTAGCGCATTCCGACTGAGGGCGGACATGTAGGTTCCACCTTTAGACATGCGCCTGCGCGCCATAGATGGAACTGTATTTGGAGAGGGCGCGGATTTCGATAGAGGACGCTCCTGTGACAGCCGCCAATGCGCATGCGTTTCCGCGCCAATTTTTGCTATAGAGCCGACATCTTGAACTAGCAGTCTCCAAGTGTTTTTCGATCACATCGAAGCGTTCTTACCGAAGCGTACGTCGTTAGTCAGTTATCGTGTTTTTCGGGTGCTCGCGGACGTAATATATCTACGCGGTTGTGTTTTTCACGGGCGCGTCGGCGGACTTGTGAAGGCGACTGCAGGCTGCTGTCGGTTCCCTATCTGATAACGACATGGCTCACGTCACAGACAACGCGACGGACACTTTACTGGGTGACAATGTACCGCAACGACAGCATGACACCGCGAAAGAAAGCCTAAAGGCTACGTCTGTACCAGACACAAAGGCTAAAGATCGGGAGGAGGAGTACACCGACGTCATCGCAAAGAAGCTTTAGAAGAAATACGTCGTATCAAACAACCGCTTTAGGAGGATACAGACGATGATCCTGAGGAAATATCGTCCACTCACTCTAACCACGGAGCGACAGCAACATGTCCTCACAGGACAATCAGTCCAGATGGGATGGAATGCTGTAGTACTGTGACTAACGAGGGGTTTCAACCAATTCACTGCAGGAAGACCCTCTGTAGGTCCCAAATGCGCCCAAGATACCACACATAGTGATTTACAAATGTACCAGCCATGTTAAGCTATGCTGCGACCTTAAGGAACAGATTTCTGGTGGTTTACGAGCTGTCTACATCTACATCTACATTTATACTCCGCAAGCCACCCAACGGTGTGTGGCGGAGGGCACTTTACGTCCCACTGTCAATTGCCTCCCTTTTCTGTTCCAGTCGCGTATGGTTCGCGGGAAGAACGACTGTCTGAAAGCCTCCGTGCGCGCTCGAATCTCTCTAATTTTACATTCGTGATCTCCTCGGAAAGTATAAGTAGGGGGAAGCAATATATTCGATACCTCATCCAGAAACGCACCCTCTCGAAACCTGGCGAGCAAGCTACACCGCGATGCAGAGCGCCTCTCTTGCAGAGTCTGCCACTTGAGTTTGCTAAACATCTCCGTAACGCTATCACGGTTTCCAAATAACCCTGTGACGAAACGCGCCGCTCTTCTTTGGATCTTCTCTATCTCTTCCGTCAACCCGATCTGGTACGGATCCCACACTGATGAGCAGTACTCAAGTATAGGTCGAACGATTGTTTTGTAAGCCACCTCCTTTGTTGATGGACTACATTTTCTAAGGACTCTCCCAATGAATCTCAACCTGGCACCCGCCTTACCAACAATTCCACTTCAAATCGTTCCGTACGCATACTCCCAGATGTTTTACAGAAGTAACTGCTACCAGTGTTTGTTCCGCTATCATGTAATCATACAATAAAGGATCCTTCTTTCTACGTATTCGCAATACATTACATTTGTCTATGCTAAGGGTCAGTTGCCACTCCCTGCACCAAGTGCCTATCCGCTGCAGATCTTCCTGCATTTCGCTACAATTTTCTAATGCTGCAACGTCTCTGTATACTACAGCATCATCCGCGAAAAGCCGCATGGAACTTCCGACACTATCTACTAGGTCATTTATATATATTGTGAAAAGTAATGGTCCCATAGCACTCCCCTGTGGCACGCCAGAGGTTACTTTAACGTCTGTAGACGTCTCTCCATTGATAACAACATGCTGTGTTCTGTTTGCTAAAAATTCTTCAATTCATCCACACAGCTGGTCTGATATTCCGTAGGCTCTTACTTTGTTTATCAGGCGACAGTGCGGAACTGTATCGAACGCCTTGCGGAAGTCAAGGAAAATAGCATGTACCTGGGAGCCTGTATCTAATATTTTCTCGGTCTCATGAACAAATAAAGCGAGTTGGGTCTCACACGATCGCTGTTTCCGGAATCCATGTTGATTCCTACAGAGTAGATTCTCGGTTTCCAAAAACGACATGATACTCGAGCAAAAAACATGTTCTAAAATTCTACAACAGATCGATGTCAGAGGTCTATAGTTTTGCGCATCTGCTCGACGACCCTTCTTGAAGACTGGGACTACCTGTGCTCTTTTCCAATCATTTGGAACCTTCCGCTCCTCTAGAGACTTGCGGTACACGGCTGTTAGAAGGGGGGCAAGTTCTTCTACACGGGAGACGGTGTAAAATTCTACGTTGACAACCTCGAGGATTACTAGAAGGTGTTCGACGTTTGCAAGAACCAACAGTTACCGTTTCACACGTACCAGGATGTCGCCAGCAGGGATATGAAGGTGGTGGTCAAAGATTTGCTACTTTCAGTTACTGTGGAGGAAGTGAGCAAACAAGTCTTTACCATAAAGGATGTACATCAGTTCAAGCACAAGAAGCAGGGAAAGATCCACCCATGACCGATGGATGCTGTGATACTACCAAAGGGGGATACATCTGATACCGTCTATGGAGTTCACTTTGTGCTGTCGATGAGATTGTGGGTGTAGGAATACGGCTCTTGCAAAGAACCAACCCAGTATAAATGTTTTCAAGTTGATCACCCACATCTAATTATTGTTGACTACCGGCACGCTATTTAGGTAGCAAAATAACTGATGATGGTCGAAGTAGAGAGGATATAAAATGTAGACTGGCAATGGCAAGGAAAGCGTTTCTGAAGAAGAGAAATTTGTTAACATCGAGTATAGATTTAAGTGTCAGGAAGTCGTTTCTGAAAGTATTTGTATGGAGTGTAGCCATGTATGGAAGTGAAACATGGACGGTAAATAGTTTGGACAAGAAGAGAATAGAAGCTTTCGAAATGTGGTGCTACAGAAGAATGCTGAAGATTAGATGGGTAGATCACATAACTAATGAGGAAGTATTGAATAGGATTGGGGAGAAGAGAAGTTCGTGGCACAACTTGACCAGAAGAAGGGATCAATTTGTAGGACATGTTCTGAGGCATCAAGGGATCACCAATTTAGTATTGGAGGGCAGCGTGGAGGGTAAAAATCGTAGGGGGAGACCAAGAGATGAATACACTAAACAGATTCAGAAGGATGTAGGTTGCAGTAGGTACTGGGAGATGAAGAAGCTTGCACAGGATAGAGTAGCATGGAGAGCTGCATCAAACCAGTCTCAGGACTGAAGACCACAACAACAACAACAACAACAACCGGCACGCTGTGTTAAATGTGGCATCAGGCATCCCAGTACTGAATGCATACTACCTCCAGGCTCACCTCCTAAATGCCAGTGCCCGCATGTAACTTCTTGGGAGGGTTGTAGCGAATTTCAGAAAGCTCTAAAGAAGTTCTGGACAAAAGTGGGTACTGGCCGTAAGGCTGTTCTCGTACGCCTTAAAAACATGTTTGAATTATTCCTCATTGCTGAAAGTACATTTGTGCCACAGCTGCCTCATCTCGACATGCCGTTGGTCCTGAAAGGTCCGCAGAGGACGTGTTTGACGGTCATTGAGAACTCAGATGGTTTGTGGGTAATGGAGCCCTTTAGGGACATTTATACAGGTCGGGAAGGACGGCCGTTGTCCACTTGTTTACTTGCCTTCCGGGGAAGGGGGGAGGGGGTAGCTTAGGAATTGAGTAGGCAGCTCTGCCGACGGCTACAGAGGGCATTCGGTGCAGCAGGCTGCAAATCATGGCACATGTCTGCACGAAAGTCAGCCGCCGCCTGGGTTCAGAGGCCGTCCTCGGTTCTCACACTTATCTTTAGCGTCAGCTCGTACCGAAAAAATAATACCCATTAGCATTTCGGGTCGGGTCACTTAACGACGCTCGCATGTCATTTCGGAGACTCGATACTGGATTTCATCGCATTATCTTGTTTCTGCATTACAGGGTGTTACAAAAAGGTACTGCCAAACTTTCAGGAAATATTCCTCACACACAAAGAAAGAAAATATGTTATGTGGACATGTGTCCGGAAACGCTTACTTTCCATGTTAGAGCTCATTTTATTACTTCTCTTCAAATCTCATTAATCATGGAATGAAAACACACAGCAACAGAACGTACCAGCGTGACTTCAAACACTTTGCTACAGGAAATGTTCAAAATGTCCTCCGTTAGCGAGGATACATGCATCCACCCTCCGTCGCACACGCTGTACAAAGTACAGAAACAACTGGTCCTCCCACAGCACTCTCCATACAGTGACGTGGTCAACGTTATCTTGTACAGCAGCAACTTCTCTGACGCTGACATTAGGGTTATCGTCAACTGCACGAAGAATTGCCTCGTCCATTGCAGGCTTCCTCGTCGTTCTAGGTCTTCCCCAGTCGCGAGTCATAGGCTGGAATGCTCCGTGCTCCCTAAGACGCCGATCAATTGCTTCGAACGTCTTCCTGTAGGGACACCTCCGTTCTGGAAATCTGTCTCGATACAAACGTACCGCCCCACGGCTATTGCCCCGTGCTAATCCATACATCAAATGGGCATGTGCCAACTCCGCATTTGTAAACATTGCACTGACTGCAAAACCACGTTCGTGATGAACACTAACCTGTTGTTGCCACGTACTGATGTGCTTGATGCTAGTACTGTAGAGCAAGAGTCGCATGTCAACACAAGCACCGAAGTCAACATTACCTTTCTTCAATTGGGCCAACTGGCGGTGAATCGAGGAAGTACAGTACATACTGACGAAACTAAAATGAGCTCTAACATGGAAATTAAGCGTTTCCGGACACATGTCCACATAACATCTTTTCTTTATTTGTGTATGAGGAATGTTTCCTGAAAGTTTGGCCGTACCTTTTTGTAACACCCTGTATAACTTGCTTGTTATGACCGTATGCCGTTTCAAGTCAATGGCGCAACGAAAATTACAAACATCATTCTTGTTACGATTTATTATAATTAAATGCCTTTACGAGATCCTAGATAAACAAAATTACAAGATACTATAGCTTGGTGTTGCGGCTAGAAACGTGTCGTTGTGGTGCGGGAAGGATTAGGTTCGTGTCCTGCTACAAGCTAATACTTTTCTTTTCCTTCTTCGCGTTTGTAACAGATCCTGGTTCTTTCTTATTCATGTAATAAAAGTATGTTCTGCAATATACGGTGTTATTTACATCTAAGAACGTGGTATCTCAGGAACGAGTTTCTTAGTTTTATGACTTCAGTCTGATTAAAAAACGAAAGATGAAACTCCTGCAAAGGAAACGATCAGCAAGGATGATATTTTATACTCTAGGTTGTTACGAATACTTTGCTGTTTATAGGCAGGAAGCTAAGAGGACAGCTTAAACTGCTGCGAGTGGAACGAGCAGCAGTGACATTTATATACTTGCTTGTCACAAACATTTAGCTGCGATCGAATCGTTAATAACACTTCCGTAAATTCAGCGACCAGGCCACCAAAGAGTGATAATGAACTTTGTGCAAAACAGAGAATGGACGTTGAAATGTGTCCTACTGTGATTTGTACCATAAATTCCGTACTCTAGGTTTTACGAGTCGCTAAATGCTCATTTAAGGACGAAATATACATGTAATTAGCAAGCAACACTAATCGCCATGATAATTATTCAGCACTAATTGTGCTACGAATTACAAAAAAAGTTCTCGGTGAATCCCTAAAATACGATTGTTCCAGAAGCAGAAGCAACACTTATTGAAAACAAGTACCAAGTTCTATTTCCCTCTCCTTTTTCACAAAAATAACGGTAGTGATGAAATATAATATTCCGTGAATAATTTGTTGAAAAATTGTTTGCGTAATGTTTCAAATGTAAACATTCAGCTTTCGTTACGTTGTAACAGCGCCCACAGAACACCAAAGATAAAAACGTCTCCGCCAGACTGCACACAAACTTATCCAAAACGAAGCAATCCTAATGCCTCTTGCTACCCGAAAGTGCAACTGGCTATTCATGTTTCGGGCCGAGCTGCCCCTGACAATAAGCTTTTGTATGTCCATCCTTCTGACTGAAGGTTTGAGTGACTTCGGCCGTTCACTTATGTAATAAAACGCAAAACCTACAGCCATCCTTACGATGTTATTGATAATATGGCTACCAGTTTTGGTGGTTCAGTACGCCATCTTCAGGCCTTAACTGGCGCTGAGGCTGTTAACTCCAGTCCCACACACACTATTCTATCAGTGGCCAGCATCTATGAACTGGTTTTCGCAGACTATCTGTAACAACGATGTCGTGTCTAGTTGATGGTTGGAGACACAGCACCATTGTTATAGATAAAATATGACCTCTAGCCACCCACGAGGAATGGAAGCTGCGCTAGCGTTTGGCAGCACCGGTCCAAGAATCGATCGTGGTCTTCTGGTGTGGAACTGAGTGGAGAGTTCAAACCAAGGTCTGAGACGATTCTCTGATGATCTTGGATTCGAATTTCACGAACTCTGCTATTGCTGCAGAATTGTTTGACGTTATAAAAACGTCTGATGTTCACTAAGCACAAGAAGGGGCTACTAGCATAGTGGAGCATGTGGGTTTTTTTGGACTGAAAAACGGCTCTACGGGCCCGGTAAAGAATTACGCACTGATTCGAGAGGGGAAAAAAAGAAACAGTAAAATGTCAACTCCACGAGTGTCCATGGAAACATAATAGAACGAGTTTCACTTATAAACGGCATTAACGCCCACAGAGGACAAGGAACAAAAAACTAGCTGAATCCAGATGTGAATAGCAAGTAAATTTTAAGTTACAGTTGCAACGCATGTCTCAAACTTACGCTGGATGCCGGTGTTGGGGCTCTGTTTAATGCCGTAAATTATACAATAATGTCTAACAAGGGGAGGCCGGCAATTGTGAAATTCAGATTCGATTCATACTGCGCATAATAAAAGCTCATGGCTAGAGGTGTAATGTGGCAAAGCACCAAGATGCACTTCCCAGCCGTTGTCGAGAAAATCGACAGTTAAATGAAACCGTTGCGGTGAAATACTCTCTAAGAGGAAAAGTTTTCTACAGCGTCGTGGTGCAGCGGTAAGGGCTGGGGTTCGTAACCCGAAGGTCGCCGGATCGAATCCTGAACCATTCAACTTTTTTTTAGTATTTGTTTTTTGTAATTCAAATATATATATAAAATTCCCGGCCATCAGTTGCAACAATTATGCATATAATAAGTTGTTGAAAGTCGTTTGTCGTGGAAAAACTGGCGACTTCGAACATCATTACGTTTTCCCCAAACAAAGTTGTATTTCACAAAGGTTATTAATTGTCTTCATAATGTTAACCACGTATAGTTAACGGAAGACGTAGAAACGATATTCCGAAACGAATACATATAGCGTAAGTCAAACGTTCGAATTAGAATAGAGACCCCACGAACACAAACTTGCTGTGGCAGGTATGAAATATAAACTCCGTTACTCGCTCGTTACACTTGAAAGACAGATGTTGAATGGGCCGAAACGAGCCGCCGCATAACAGCGTAGTTGCGTGCTAACTTCGAAAGAAGGTAGATGCGGTCCCTAGCGCAACTTGTAACATCGTCGAAAATCAGTGCGGATGGGAGAGCTTTGGTACACCCTGTTAAACAAACGGAAAAATGGAGGCGGTACAATTGGAGTGCGATCCGCCTTCACCAACATGCATAAGCAATTCATTAATAGTTTATATATATCACAAAAAAATAATAACAAAAATAAATTGCATGGCGCGAGATTCGATCCGGCGACCTTCGGATTACGAACTCCAGCGCTTACCGCTGCGCCACGACGCTATAGAAAATCATTAAGCGTAGAGAGTATTTCACCGCAAACGTTTCTTTTAACTGTCGATTTTCTCGACAACGGCTGAGAAGTGCATCTTGGTGCTTTGCCACATGACACCTCTGGCCATGAGCTTTTATTATGCGCAGTATGAATCGAATCTGAATTTCACAATTGGCGGCCTCCCCTTGTAAGAGGATTAGCAGACGAACAAAGGTAAACGTTAAATGTAGACCAAGCTCGGTAATCGGATGCTTTTATGACCCCTGCCTCTGGAGAATTTGTGGCAGAACATTTAGGAAATCTCCCTTATATTTTCTGATAACGTTGTTGTGTTACGGGGAGATTTCAACTTAATAGCTATAGAACGGGAGACCTGTGTGATTAGAGTGAGCAGGAGGGACAGGAATTAGTGTCATTTCACTCTAAATGCCTTAAAGACCAACAGAAGATCGCTGCTTGCAGCTGGGATTGTCAGTTGATTCTCATCATAGAGAAACTACGCAGTCACATAAACATATGTAACGTATAGCGCATACATAAGTGGAAAGCTCCCTTATTGTATAATTACACAATTGTGGAACAATCGCTGCTAACATTGACATCCATTAACTACACTCCTAGAAATTGAAATAAGAACACCGTGAATTCATTGTCCCAGGAAGGGGAAACTTTATTGACACATTCCTGGGGTCAGATACATCACATGATCACACTGACAGAACCACAGGCACATAGACACAGGCAACAGAGCATGCACAATGTCGGCACTAGTACAGTGTATATCCACCTTTCGCAGCAATGCAGGCTGCTATTCTCCCATGGAGACGATCGTAGAGATGCTGGATGTAGTCCTGTGGAACGGCTTGCCATGCCATGTCCACCTGGCGCCTCAGTTGGACCAGCGTTCGTGCTGGACGTGCAGGCCGCGTGAGACGACGCTTCATCCAGTCCCAAACATGCTCAATGGGGGACAGATCCGGAGATCTTGCTGGCCAGGGTAGTTGACTTACACCTTCTAGAGCACGTTGGGTGGCACGGGATACATGCGGACGTGCATTGTCCTGTTGGAACAGCAAGTTCCCTTGCCGGTCTAGGAATGGTAGAACGATGGGTTCGATGACGGTTTGTATGTACCGTGCACTATTCAGTGTCCCCTCGACGATCACCAGTGGTGTACGGCCAGTGTAGGAGATCGCTCCCCACACCATGATGCCGGGTGTTGGCCCTGTGTGCCTCGGTCGTATGCAGTCCTGATTGTGGCGCTCACCTGCACGGCGCCAAACACGCATACGACCATCATTGGCACCAAGGCAGAAGCGACTCTCATCGCTGAAGACGACACGTCTCCATTCGTCCCTCCATTCACGCCTGTCGCGACACCACTGGAGGCGGGCTGCACGATGTTGGGGCGTGAGCGGAAGACGGCCTAACGGTGTGCGGGACCGTAGCCCAGCTTCATGGAGACGGTTGCGAATGGTCCTCGCCGATACCCCAGGAGCAACAGTGTCCCTAATTTGCTGGGAAGTGGCGGTGCGGTCCCCTACGGCACTGCGTAGGATCCTACGGTCTTGGCGTGCATCCGTGCGTCGCTGCGGTCCGGTCCCAGGTCGACGGGCACGTGCACCTTCCGCCGACCACTGGCGACAACATCGATGTACTGTGGAGACCTCACGCCCCACGTGTTGAGCAATTCGGCGGTACGTCCACCCGGCCTCCTGCATGCCCACTATACGCCCTCGCTCAAAGTCCGTCAACTGCACATACGGTTCACGTCCACGCTGTCGCGGCATGCTACCAGTGTTAAAGACAGCGATGGAGCTCCGTATGCCACGGCAAACTGGCTGACATTGACGGCGGCGGTGCACAAATGCTGCGCAGCTAGCGCCATTCGACGGCCAACACCGCGGTTCCTGGTGTGTCCGCTGTGCCGTGCGTGTGATCATTGCTTGTACAGCCCTCTCGCAGTGTCCGGAGCAAGTATGGTGGGTCTGACACACCGGTGTCAATGTGTTCTTTTTTCCATTTCCAGGAGTGTATTTATATGTATATGTACGGACTGTCTTAAAGCGGAACGATCACATAAGACTAATTGGAGGAAAGACCGATGTCAGGTTGTGATTCATTGGAAGATCCTTAGGAAGGGTAATCCACCCACGAAGGAGGCAACACACAGAAAGCTATTTCGAACAATACTGGAATACTGTTCGTCTGTCTGGGACGCATACGAAATAGGGCTGATACAAGAGATAGAGAAGATCCCATGAAGAGCAACACGTACTGTCATAGGTTTGTTTAGTAAGCGCCAAAGCTTCACGGGGATGATCATCGAGCTCCGGAGGCAGACGCTACAAGAGAGACGTGTGTTTTACGATTAAAATTCGGAGACCATACTTTCCTTTGAGAGTCAACCAATATACTGCTTCCTGGTACATATGTCTCGCGGAAGGACCATGAGGATAAAATAGATTCGAACTCAGACGAGACCAACAATCGTTCCCGGGTACCTTTCGTGACTGAAAGGGAAAAGAGGAGGGGGGATGGGGGTGGAGTGACAGTGGCAGACAACGTAGCTTACCCTCCGTCTCTCATCGTAAGGCTGTTGCGAGTATGTATGTAGATGTAGATGCAAATTCTTGCTGATACGGATTGACATTGCGCAAGTTCGATGGCTACACAGATGCAGTTTGACACCATCAGAGTAGTTGGATTGCTTCTCTGATGAGTTTCTTAACACTAACCTGTTGTAATGGTTAATGTCGTGCTTCTGTCATAAGGAGCTAGAGTGAGGCAGATTTTAACACTTAGTCACCCAAAAATGGTGTCCCCTATTCCAGTGGTTTGACAGGGTAGACTGGCGACAACTTCTTAAGATGTTGAGAGAGAGCGGAATGAAGTACAAGGACAGAAAAGTAGTGCATAGACTGTATAGAGAAGAGGTGGCTGCGATAAGATGTGGAGAACATCAGGAAGAAACTACTGTTAAGCAGGATGTACGACAGGGCTGCTCACTGTCTCCTACCTAGTTCAGTGGATACATTCCCAAAGCAGTAAACGAAGTTAGGAAGAAAGTAGGGGCTATAGGAGGAACTAACATTCGTGGTAAGAAAATAGAAATGCTTAGATTTACTTATGATACCGCAGTGTTAAGTGAAGATGCAGAACAATCAGATACGATTCTGGTCCAGATAGAACACACCCTCAGCTCTTCCTTGTTGCTGTTGTGGTCTTCAGTCCTGAGACTGGTTTGATGCAGCTCTCCATGCTACTCTATCCTGTGCAAGCTTCTTCATCTCCCAGTACCTATTGCAACCTACATCCTTCTGAATCTGCTTAGTGTATTCATCTCTTGGTCTCCCCCTACGATTTTTACCCTCCACGCTGCCCTCCAATAGTAAATTGGTGATCCCTTGATGCCTCAGAACATGTCCTACTAACCGATCCCTTCTTCTGGTCAAGTTGTGCCACAAACTTCTCTTCTCCCCAATCCTATTCAATACTTCCTCATTAGTTATGTGATCTACCCATCTAATCTTCAGCATTCTTCTGTAGCACCACATTTCGAAAGCTTCTATTCTCTTCTTGTCCAAACTATTTACCGTCCATGTTTCACTTCCATACATGGCTACACTCCATGCAAATACTTTCAGAAATGACTTCCTGACACTTAAATCTATACTCGATGTTAACAAATTTCTCTTCCTCAGAAACGCTTTCCTTGCCATTGCCAGTCTACATTTTATATCCTCTCTACTTCGACCATCATCAGTTATTTTGCTCCCCAAATAGCAAAACTCCTTTACTACTTTAAGTGTCTCATTTCCTAATCTAATTCCCTCAGCATCACCCGACTTAATTCGACTACATTCCATTATCCTCGTTTTGCTTTTGTTGATGTTCATCTTATATCCTCCTTTCAAGACACTGTCCATTCCGTTCAACTGCACTTCCAGGTCCTTTGCTGTCTCTGACAGAATTACAATGTCATCGGCAAACCTCAAGGTTTTTATTTCTTCTCCATGGATTTTAATACCTACTCCGAATTTTTCTTTTGTTTCCTTTACTGCTTGCTCGATATACAGATTGAATAACATCGGGGAGAGGCTACAACCCTGTCTTACTCCCTTCCCAACCACTGCTTCCCTTTCATGTCCCTCGACTCTTATAACTGCCATCTGGTTTCTGTACAAATTGTAAATAGCCTGTCGCTCCCTGTATTTTACCCCTGCCACCTTTAGAATTTGAAAGAGAGTATTCCAGTCAACATTGTCAAAAGCTTTCTCTAAGTCTACAAATGCTAGAAATGTAGGTTTGCCTTTCCTTAATCTTTCTTCTAAGATAAGTCGTAAGGTCAGTATTGCTTCACGTGTTCCAGTATTTCTACGGAATCCAAACTGATCTTCCCCGAGGTCGGCTTCTACTAGTTTTTCCATTCGTCTGTAAAGAATTCGTGTTAGTATTTTGCAGCTGTGACTTATTAAACTGATTGTTCGGTAATTTTCACATCTGTCAACACCTGCTTTCTTTGGGATTGGAATTATTATATTCTTCTTGAAGTCTGAGGGTATTTCGCCTGTTTCATACATCTTGCTCACCAGATGGTAGAGTTTTGTCAGGACTGGCTCTCCCAAGGCCCTCAGTAGTTCCAATGGAATGTTGTCTACTCCGGGGGCCTTGTTTCGACTCAGGTCTTTCAGTGCTCTGTCAAACTCTTCACGCAGTATCGTATCTCCCATTTCATCTTCATCTACATCCTCTTCCATTTCCATAATATTGTCAAGTACATCGCCCTTGTATAGACCCTCTATATACTCCTTCCACCTTTCTGCTTTCCCTTCTTTGCTTAGAACTGGGTTTCCATCTGAGCTCTTGATGTTCATACAAGTGGTTCTCTTATCTCCAAAGGTCTCTTTAATTTTCCTGTAGGCAGTATCTATCTTACCCCTAGTAAAATAAGCCTCTACATCCTTACATTTGTCCTCTAGCCATCCCTGCTTAGCCATTTTGCACTTCCTGTCGACCTCATTTTTGAGACGTTTGTATTCCTTTTTGCCTGCTTCATTAACTGCATTTTTATATTTTCTCCTTTCATCAATTAAATTCAATATTTCTTCTGTTACCCAAGGATTTCTAAGAGCCCTGGTCTTTTTACCTACTTGATCCTCTGCTGCCTTCACTACTTCATCCCTCAAAGCTACCCATTCTTCTTCTAGTGTGTTTCTTTCCCCCATTCCTGTCAATTGTTCCCTTATGCTCTCCCTAAAACTCTGTACAACCTCTGGTTCTTTCAGTTTATCCAGGTCCCATCTCCTTAAATTCCCACCTTTTTGTAGTTTCTTCAGTTTTAATCTACAGGTCATAACCAATAGATTGTGGTCAGAGTCCACATCTGCCCCTGGAAATGTCTTACAATTTAAAACCTGGTTCCTAAATTTTTGTCTTACCATTATATAATCTATCTGATACCTTTTAGTATCTCCAGGGTTCTTCCATGTATACAGCCTTCTATCATGATTCTTAAACCAAGTGTTAGCTATAATTAAGTTGTGCTCTGTGCAAAATTCTACCAGGCGGCTTCCTCTTTCATTTCTTAGCCCCAATCCATATTCACCTACTACGTTTCCTTCTCTCCCTTTTCCTACACTCGAATTCCAGTCACCCATGACTATTAAATTTTCGTCTCCCTTCACTATCTGAATAATTTCTTTTAATTCATCATACATTTCTTCAATTTCTTCGTCATCTGCAGAGCTAGTTGGCATATAAACTTGTACTACTGTAGTAGGCGTGGGCTTCGTGTCTATCTTGGCCACAATAATGCGTTCACTATGCTGTTTGTAGTAGCTTACCCGCTTTCCTATTTTCCTATTCATTATTAAACCTACTCCTGCATTGCCCCTATTTGACTTTGTGTTTATAACCCTCTAGTCACCTGACCAGAAGTCTTGTTCCTCCTGCCACCGAACTTCACTAATTCCCACTATATCTAACTTTAACCTATCCATTTCCCTTTTTAAATTTTCTAACCTACCTGCCCGATTAAGGGATCTGACATTCCACGCTCCGATCCGTAGGACGCCAGTTTTCTTTCTCCTGAATACGACATCCTCTTGAGTAGTCCCCGCCCGGAGATCCGAATGGGGGACTATTTTACCTCCGGAATATTTTACCCAAGAGGACGCCATCATCATTTAATCATACAGTAATGCTGCATGCCCTCGGGAAAAATTACGGCCGTAGTTTCCCCTTGCTTTCAGCCGTTTGCAGTACCAGCACAGCAATGCCATTTTGGTTATTGTTACAAGGCCAGATCAGTCAATCATCCAGACTGTTGCCCTTGCAACTACTGAAAAGGCTGCTGCCCCTCTTCAGGAACCACACGTTTGTCTGGCCTCTCAACAGATACCCCTCCGTTGTGGTTGTACCTACGGTACGGCCATCTGTATCGCTGAGGCACGCAAGCCTCCCCACCAACGGCGAGGTCCATGGTTCATGGGGGGCAGGCAGCTCTTCCTATAATATGAAAATTAATGAAGGGAGAACAAAAATCTTAATGGCGAGCTGACAAAAAACTGTTGGGCAGTGCTCACTTAACAATGAGCGACTGGAGGCCGTTGAATCCTTTGCCTAACTAAGTAGAAAAATTACACTACTGGCCATTAAAATTTCTACACCAAGAATAAATGTAGATGATAAACGCGTATTCATTGGACAAATATATTAAACTAGAACTAACATGTGAGTACATTTTCACGCAATTTGGGTGCATAGATCCTGAGAAATCAGTACCCAGAACAACCACCTCTGGCCGTAATAACGGCCTTGGTACGCCTGGGCATTGAGTCAAACAGAGCTTGGATGGCGTGTACAGGTACAGCTGCCCACGCAGCTTCAACACGATACCACAGTTTATCAAGAGTAGTGACTACCGTATTGTGACGAGACAGTTGCTCGGCCACCATTGACCAGATGTTTTCAATTGGTGAGAGATCTGGAGAATGTGCTGGCCAGGGCAGCAATCGAACATTTTCTGTATCGAGAAAGGCCCGTACAGGACCTGCAACATGCGCTCGTGCATTATCCTGCTGAAATGTAGGGTTTCGCAGGGATCGAATGAAGGGTAGAGCCACGGGTCGTAACACAACTGAAATGTAACGTCCACTGTTCAAAGTGCCAAAAATGCGAACAAGAGGTGACCGAGATGTGTAACCAATGGCACCCCATACCATCACGCCGGGTGATACGCCAGTATGGCGATGACGAATACACGCTTACAATGTGCGTTCACCGCGATCTCGCCAAACACGGATGCGACCATCAAGATGTTGTAAACAGAACCTGGATTCATCCGAAAAAATGACGTTTTGCCTTTGGTGCACCCAGGTTCGTCGTTCAGTACACCACCGCAGGCGCTCCTGTCTGTGATGCAGCGTCAAGGGTAACCGCAGCCATGGTCTCCGAGCTGATAGTACATGCTGCTGCAAACGTCGTCGAACTGTTCGTGCAGATGGTTGTTGTCTTGCAAACGTCCCCATCTGTTGATTCAGGGATCGAGACGTGGCTGCAAGATCCGTTACAGCCATGCGGATAAGATGCCTGTCATCTCGACTGCTAGTGATACGAGGCCGTCGGGATCCAGTATGGCTTTCCGTATTACCCTCCTGAACCCACCAATTCCATATTCTGCTAAGTCATTGGATCTCGACTAACGCTTATAGCAATGTCGCGATACGATAAACCGCAATCGTGATAGGCTACAATCCGACCTTTATCAAAGTCGGAAACGTGATGGTACGCATTTCTCCTCCTTACACGAGGCATCACAACAACGTTTCACCAGGCAACGCCGGTCAACTGCTGTTTGTGTATGAGAAATCGCTTAGAAACTTTCCTCATGTCAGCACGTTGTAGGTGTCGCCACCGGCGCCAACCTTGTGTGAATGCTCTGAAAAGCTAATCATTTGCATATCACAGCATCTTCTTCCTGTCGGTTAAATTTCGCGTCTGTAGCACGTCATCTTCGTGCTGGAGCAATTTTAATGGCCAGTAGTGTACATCAGATGGAAGATCAAGGAAGGACATTGCTAGCCGAATCCATTAGGCGGAAGCTGCTGCTAACAAAAGAAGAAGTAGTTTCGCATTCAGCTATATCAACTAACATTTCAGGATTTCCTAACGAAGACGCTTGTCTGGAGTGTACTTCTGCGCAGAAGTGGAAGATGGACAAGAAAGAACACAAAATAACAGCCTTTGAGATATGATTCTACCGCAGAATACTCAAGATTACCTGCGTAACCGGTGTCAAACGGAGAGGTGCTCCACAGAGTGGAGAAAGAGAAGCCTTGTCTCCCGACGCTTATGAAACACAAAAAGCACACATGTATCAGCCATCTACGGAAACATGATGGTATCATTAAAAAGTATCATTGAAGGTGCAGCAGAAGTGAAGAACGCAAGGGGCAGACCGAGACTAGAATACATAAGATCTTGGAGGATACCAACTGCACCACCGACACCTTTCTCAAGAGGAAGACCAAAGACAGAATTCGATGGTGAGCTGCTGCTAACCAACCCGATGGTTGAACATCTGTTGTGGTTGTTGTTGTGGTCTTCAGTCCTGAGACTAGTTTGATGCAGCTCTCCATGCTACTCTATCCTGTGCAAACTTCATCTCCCAGTACGTACTGCAGCCTACATCCTCCTGAATCTGCTTAGTGTATTCATTTCTTGGTCTCCCTCTACGATTTTTACCCTCTACGCTGCCCTCCAATACTAAATTGGCGATCCCTTGATGTTAACAAATTTCTCTTCTTCCGAAACGCTTTCCTTGCCATTGCCAGTCTACGTTTTATATCCTCCTTACTTCGACCGTCATCAGTTATTTTGCTCACCAAATAGCAAAACTCCTTTACTACTTTAAGTGTCTCTTTTCCTAATCTAATTCCCTCAGCTTCACCCGACTTAATTTGACTACATTCCATTACCCTCGTTTTGCTTTTGTTGATATTCATCTTACACCCTCCTTTCAAGACACTGTCCATTCCGTTCAACTGCTCTTGCAAGTCCTTTGCTGTCGCCGACAGAATTACAATATCGTCGGCGAACCTCAAAGTTCTTATTTCTTCTCCATGGATTTTAATGCCTACTCCGAACTTTTCTTTTGTTTCCTTTACTGCTTGCTCAATATACAGATTGAATAACATCGGGGAGACACTACAACCCTGTCTTACTCCCTTCCCAACCACTGCTTCCCTTTCATGTCCCTCGACTCTTATAACTGCCATCTGGTTTCTGCACAAATTGTAAATAACCTTTCGATCCCTGTATTTTACCCCTGGCACCTTCAGGATTTGAAAGGGAGCATTCCAGTCAAAAGCTTTCTCTAAGTCTACAAATGCTAGAAACGTAGGTTTGCCTTTCCTTAATCTATTTTCTAAGATAAGTCGTAGGGTCAATATCGCCTCATGTGTTCCAACATTTCTACGGATCCCAAACTGATCTTTCCCGAGGTCGGCTTCTACAAGTTTTTCCATTCGTCTGTAAAGAATTCGCGTTATTATTTTGCAGCCGTGACTTATTAAATTGATGGTTCGGTAATTTTCACATCTGTCAACACGCGCTTTCTTTGGGATTGGAATTATTAAAGAAAGTCTTAGCATCAGAATATGTTCACAGAAATGAGAGTGGCTCGAAGAATTTCTAAGTAATCAAGTTCGTTGTCCTGGAGGCAAAAGTATAGTCAATAATTGCGAGGGGAAGTGTGATAAGCCCACTCTTGTTCTCTGTATACGTAAACAATCTGTCAGATAGGGCGAGCAGCAATCTGTGACTGATGATGACACTTTAGTGTAGGGGAAAAGTTGTAGTTGAACGACTATAAGAGGAGACAGGATGACTTGGACAGAATTTCTGTTTGGTGTGTCGAATGGGAGCTTGCTCTATATTGTAAGTTAATGTAGATGAGTAAGATAATCAATTCTGTAATGTTCGAATACAATGGAAATGGGGTGCGGCTCGGCATAGTCATGACGATTACGTATCTAGGCGTAACGTTGTAAAGTGACATGAAATGGAACGAACACGTAAGGTCCGTTGTAGGGAAGGCGAATCGTCGACTTTGATTTATTGGGAGAATTCTGGGAAACTGTAGCACATTTATAAAGAAGACCGTGTACAGAATACTCGTGACCAGTTCTTTGAGAACTGCTTGAGTGTTTGGGATCGCCACCAAGCCGTGTTAATGGAAAACAACAAAGTAATTCAGCAGCGAGCCGCTAGATTTGTTACCGGTGTGTTCGATCTATACACGAGTGTTGCAGAGATGCTCGGTGAACTCAAATGGGAATCCCTGGAGGGAAGGTGACGTTCTTTTTACGAAACATTATTGAGGAAGTTTAGAAAACCGGCATTTTCGATAGACTGCAGAACGATTCTGCTGTCACCAACGGACGTATCGCATAAGAACCGCCAAGACAAGATAATAGAAATCGGATCACATACGGAAACATAACAGATCTTTTCCTTCGCTTCATTTGTAAGTGGAATGGAAAAGAGAATGACTGGCAGTGGTGCAAGCTGCTCTCCGCCATACACCGTATCGTGGCTTGCGGAGGATGTATGTAGACGCAGATGTGGACGCAGGTGAGTCTGAAGAACAAGTGCATACATTTTGCATGAGAAAGCTTTGCGCACGTTGGTATTGTAGGTGTTGAATACTGACAACGGCAAAATCGAAAATAGACCTTTTAGCAAACTTTAAACCGTTTTAAAAAGAATGCAACTGAAACTGCTCACCGATTTATTTCTGTGTATGAGATGAGTGTCCGGACCTTCACTCCAGAAACAAAACACTTATCAGAACTTATGGTGGAAGCCGATGACCCGATATAATAACGATTAAGTCGATTACATGTGCCGGAGAGGTAACGATTAGCGTTTCCTGGAAATAAAAAAGTATTCTTCTTACTGATTTCCTCCAAAAGGGCGAGACAATATTTTGTGAATGGTACCTAAGTTATCCCATTAGGATGAGAGAACACATAGAAGAGAGGAAAAAATTCTTGCCTCTTTTAGCAGATTTAGATACATTTGTATCTAAAAATGTTTTATGTGCAATGAATATGTTATAGCAGCTACAGGTTGGTAATCTACAAACTTCCGACAATCTCCTCTCTCCGACGGAAAATAATTGTACAAAGTGCATCGACCTAAAAGGGGATTACGTCGGAAAGTACGTATATATATTGACACGTATATACAGGGTGAGTCACCTAACGTTACCGCAGGATATATTTCGTAAATCACATCAAATACTGACGAACCGACTCCACAGACCGAACGTGAGGAGAGGGGCTAATGTAATTGTTTAATACAAACCATACAAAAATGCACGGAAGTATGTTTTTTAACACAAACCTACGTTTTTTTAAAATGGAACCACGATAGTTTTGTTAGCACATCTGAACATATAAACAAATACGTAATCAGTGCCGTTTGTTGCATTGTAAAATGTTAATTACATCCGGAGATATTGTAACCTAAAGTTGACGCTTGAAACCTCCGACGTTCAGTTGCGTGTTGTAACAAACACGGGCCACGGTCGGCGAGCAGCATCTGCAGGGACATGTTTGCGATGACGACCGTGTTTACGAGTGTGGCTGTAGTGCACTGTTGTGGTTTGGTCTAGCTGTCGCAGTGTCCGCATGTAGCGCTTGCTGCTATTGTTATTCTGCGTTCGTCTCCGCACGTAGACCAACTGTAGTACACCGTGTTACCAGACGTCTGTGAATGGCTCTGAGCACTATGGGACTCAACATCTTAGGTCATAAGTCCCCTAGAACTTAGAACTACTTAAACCTAACTAACCTAAGGACATCACACACACCCATGCCCGAGGCAGGATTCGAACCTGCGACCGTAGCAGTCCCGTGGTTCCGGACTGCAGCGCCAGAACCGCTAGACCACCGCGGCCGGCACCAGACGTCTGTGATAGTGTAGTGTTGTGACCATGGTGTATTCGAACTCTGAAAAGGCGGAGATGATACTCATCTATGGCGAGTGTCGACGAAATGCAGCTGAAGCCTGCAGGGTGTATGCAGAACGGTACCCGGACAGAGAGCATCCAACGTGCCGCACATTGCAAACCATCTACCGCCAACTGTATGCAACAGGTGTGGTCGTAGCACGCAAACGGGTCCGTAACAGGCCCGTCACAAGAGAAGCGGGTGCAGTTGGTGTGTTAGCTGCTGTTGCCATGAACCCACACATGAGTACACGGGACATTACGAGAGCCGGTTGACTGAGTCAAAGTAGGGTGTTGCGCATACTGCATCGTCACCGCTTTCAACCGTTTCATGTGTCGCTACATCAGCAATTACATGGTGATGACTTTAATCATTGAGTGCAATTCTGTCAATGGGCATTAACAGAGAATGCGTTGCAGTTCTACCTGTTTACCGATGAAGCGGGTTTCACAAACCACGGGGCAGTGAATCTACGGAATATGCATTACTGGTCCGTGGACAATCCTCGCTGGCTCAGACAGGTAGAGCGACAGCGACCGTGGACTGTAAATGTATGGTGCGGAATCATTGGTGACCACATCATTGGTCCTCACTTCATTGCAGGGGCCCAAACAGCTGCAACATACATCGAGTTTGTACAGAGTGATCTGCCAACGTTGCTCGAAAATGTCCCACTGGAAACGCGTCGACGTATGTGGTATCAGCATGATGGTGCACCTGCACATTCCGCAATTAATACTAGGCTGACCCTTGACAGGATGTTCGACGGGCGTTTCATAGGACGTGGAGGACGCATAAATTGACCAGCCCGTTCTTCTGATCTTACACCTCTGGACTTATTTGTGTGGGGTAAGTTAAAGGAGAATGTGTACCGTGATGTGCCTACAACCCCAGAGGATATGAAACAACGTATTGTGGCAGCCTGCGGCGTCATTACGCCAGATGTACTGCGGCGTGTACGACATTCATTACGCCAGAAATTGCAATTGTGTGCAACAAATGATGGCCACCACATTGAACATCTATTGGCCTGACATGTCGGGACACACTCTATTCCACTCCGTAATTGAAAACGGAAACCACGTGTGTACGTGTACCTCACCCCTCATGGTAATGTACATGTGCATCAGTGAAAAAGACCAATAAAAAGGTGTTAGCGTGTGGACGTAATGTGCTGTTCCTGTCTCTTCTGTACCTAAGGCCCATCACCGTTCCCTTTGGATCCCTACGTAATTCGGTGCTCTCGGACACACACGATCGAACAGCGGAGGAGTGGTACTCAAGCGTCAACTTTAATTTACAATATCTCCGGATGAAGTTAACATTTTACAATGCAACAAACGGCACTGATTACGCATTTGTTTATATGTTCAGATGTGCTAACAAAACTAACGGCGTTCCATTTAAAAAAACCTAGGTTTGTGTTAAAAAACATACTTCCGTGCATTTTTTATGGTTTGTATTAACCAATTACACTAGCCCCTCTCCTCACGTTCGGTCTGTGGAATCGATTCGACAGTATTGGATGTGGTTTACGAAATATATCCAGCGGTAATGTTAGGTGACTCACCCTGTATATTGTTGACGCCAGGCAGGAACTCTCACCTTACCCTCGTGCAGTATCACATTTTTATTCTCCACTCTGTGAAGGTACCGCCACCAAGTACTAGTAGCTTTCGTCAGTCAATGGATGCAGGATGTTTTTCCTTCGTTTATCGTCCGGAACATCAGCTTCCTTCCGCTTGCTTTAACAGGAAACGTTTCTAGCAGGAAAAATCACTCCAGACTTACATACATGGCCGACTTCGCTAATGTGTCACTTCAGACTGCCATCTACAGCATCCATTTATGTGTGACCCCGTTGTGATACAGACTTCGTCTGTGCAACGCGCATCACTTCTCACATCCTTTGCACGTTGTGCACCCTGGGTTCCATGTATGTTATTATTTCGCACTATCAATTTTCGTTAACACTACCTGTGACGGAAAAGTACCGCGTGTCCAACCACTAACCTTCGGTAACCATCAACAGCTAACTGCATCTATTGAACTGAATAGGTGATCCTTGCCGACGACCAATGGTAGGTAGTACTAATTTGATACAAATGAATGGTATAACAGCAGCAAATAATATCAAACGAATATCGATGCAATTTTTGTACTAACAAGGGGACCCTTCATAATGTAAATCACGGATTTTGATGCACTTCAAATACGTTGTAGAGGCACTTACCCTGAGTACGTGGCTATCCTTTTTTTTTTTTTTTTTTTTTTTTTTTTTGCGACGGGCCTTGGTGTTCGAGAAAATCGATTTTGTAGTTCATTGCGAGCTTTGTAGACCCGTAACATTACATATATTCCGAGCAAGTCAGCGTAGCGGAGCGGTAAAGGTTCACTCTTACCGTGCTGGAGGTACCGTGTTCGAATCCTACTTGTGTACTTTTTTTCTTCAAAATCGACCGAATTTTTCAATTTTATTTCAAAGAATATCAACAAACAGCGTAAGGTGCGCGAAATTATAAAGATATATTCAGTTATTAATTTTTCAAATATTCATTCCGTTTGTGGTTCGCAGTTGTAGTTCCAAATTTTCGCAGTGTTGCTTGTCTCTTAGCACTGACAACTCTATCCAAACGCAGCAGCTTTCGGTCGTTAAGTGAAGGTCATCGGCCACTGCAATATCTGAAATTTGGTATTCTCGGCACGCTCTGGACACAGTGCGTCTTGGAATATTGGATTACCTAAAAATTTCCGAAATGGAATGCCCCAAGCGTCTAGCTCCAATTACCACTCTGCATTCAAAGTCTTATAATTCCCGTCGTGCGACAATATTCACGTCGGGAACATCTTCACATGAATCGACCACCACAAATGACAACTCAGCCGATGCACTGCCCTTTTATGCCTTGTGCACGCGATACTACAGCCACCTGTATACGTGCATACCGCTGTGCCTTCACTTTCGTCACCTCGGTGTATAATGCACTGGTCTTCATAAGTCTACGTGAGTTTTATTAAGCGATTCAGTTTTCCAGTTGCTTGTTCCATGTCGCTGTATCATTGCTTGTTCCATATCGCTATTTGATACGGGGCTGAGCTCCATGCGACTGCTACATTACGAGAAGGAAAGTTGGTGTTTCTTCCTGGTAACAGGGAAAGGTCATCTCTGTCTTTAATAAAAAGAACACTGTCTGAGGTATTGGTTTGCATCACGTGTGCGACTGCTGACCGCTGTCTGCATCGTCTTTGTCGGGTAAGAAACTACTGCCTTCGCCCCTACAGCGCCACGAGACCACTCTAACGTTTAGCTGCCGCGTCCCTTTAAATGTCTCTCTCTAATGGGAGTGTTTTCGTGATAAAGCGCGCGCTATCGTGCTGCACTTCGCCGTCAAGATGAAACAGAAACAAAACGTTTAAGTTTGTTGTCATGCGGTCTGCGTCTGCTCTTAAGTAACTGTTGCTCACTGAAAGGTGGAAATGCGAGCTACAATAAATACGTTTAAAGTTTCCTTAAATACCTAAATAAATAGCTTTTGAACATAATATCTTGAAAAAAATGAATGTATTCTGCTTTGTACACAGGAGAGTGAACCAAATATACTCTTTCATATGCCAGTGGCTTTGAAAGAAACGATTCTTCCGTGTATTGATTTTTCTCAGACGATGGCGAAGGTCACATGACCTACGTGCGTGTTGCGACCTGAAGACAGTGAAGCAAGAAAGGTTTAAACGAACGTTATTGTTGACAATGCAAGGCTGTATTGAAGAGATACAGGTGGAGGTACAGTGAAAAGGATCGAACAATGAAGAATTCAGCGTTCAGTACGCCGAAGAACTGTCGATATTCTACTTCATTTCGGGTAACAGGTGTATGTCTTGCTCGTCTTGCTCGGTCACGCTGAATATCTTCGTCCTCTTGGCTTGTCTTTCATACTTTATTCTCGTTGTATTCAGTGTAACGTCTTTTAATGTCTTCAGTTTTCCTTCAGTGCTTATAGCTGTCGAGTTCTTTGCTAATGTCACTGTTTCGAAGTTTGATATTTACATCATTCACCCTTTCAGAAACGTTATCACTGTTGACTACATATGGCGTTCTTATTTACTTGTGACCTGTAATTCGCTTCCCTATAATGGTGTAGAAATTGGCAATCATGTGAGAAATTTCAACTTTGGTAGTTTCTAGGTTTCGTCTCTTTATAAATAACTTTCTGCTACCTGTCACGATTTTCTTTTGTTCATGCTCTACACGACGCGTGTCGGGAAATGATTCCCATTTTCAAGTGTGTATTTATTTGCACTACGCCATTTTTTCGTAATGTTTTCTATGTGTGGTGTTTTGCTTTCTTTTGTTGACTTTACCGCAATATATAAAAAACGCGCAACTTTTAATTAGTTATCAATTTTTATGTGTAGTTAATGACAAAATTTGAAAGAACTTGTACTTACAGTTTCTAATGGCACATTGGTGCAGAATCTCGCACATGTTAAACATTACTCTCAACTTTCTGTGCACAGTACACATCGAGAGTAACTTACATAAATAAACGGTTACAAAGTTGTTTTTAGATGTAGTTAACAGAGATAATGTTACAAGCCCTCCACGGTTACGCTTTTTTACAGAAGGTATTTATCCTAACAATATCGATTTGCTCATATCTATTTTACAATGGTGTTTATTTCTATGTTGTTACTACTTTTATTTAAGAATATTGTCGAAGCATCTGAAGAAATTCAGCACTCACTTTCAAGTTTTTCGGTTAACATTTTGTCTTCGTATTTTCTGTAAAGTGTTTGTATCTTCAGTTCTTCTAACAACTCCATTTCATACTCTTTATTTACTCAGAGGAGTACTTTGACGTTTTGCTCTACTTTTCCAAATGGGTGTCCTGTATTGTGTATGTGTGCAGCTATTGACGATGTTGTGTGTCTGTTGGCTTTAATGCGCTCTGTGTACCTGGTGTTAAAATTTCTGCCTGTTTGCCCTAGGTAGAACATGGAGCATTCCTGGCCTGTTACTTTGTATATACCAGAGTCTGAGTTTCACAATATATATTTTTTTGGCATGTTTTCTTGGTTCATAGCTGTGTTGTCCTATGTAGCACTGATTTGTGTGCTGCCTGTTTATGGATGTCTGGGTGACATGAGGTTGCAGGGATTCTGATGTCGGTCATTGTATTTTTCCTGTAAATTTTGAATGTGCATGTGTTGTTCTTTCTTGTAATATTTAGGTCCAGGTAACTGATGCTTTTGTTTTGTTCATGTTTCACTGGAAATGTATTTTTCTCATGTCGATTACTGAAGCAGTTCAGAATGTCTGTTACGTCTGTGGCATCCCGTTTCAATAATAGTAATGTGTTATCTACATATCTCCTATAAAATTCAATTTTTTTAGACAGGGTTCTTGCCTACTAAATTACTTTTGTTCCATCTGATTTATGTATATGTCAGCTGTGGTACATGATATACGTGATGTCATTGCTAGCCAATTTTGTTGCTTATAAATGTTGCCATGAAAGGTAAAGTAGTTGTAACGTAGTTAGCTGGAGGAGTTCCATAAATTCTATTATCTCTGTGTATGTAAGTTTCTTACGTTTCATAAGGTGCTTTTGGGTTACTGTTAGAGCTTCTTGTATGGGTTTGTTTGAGCATCTTGGGGAAGCTTTTTGCCTTTCAAATCTTCAGCTAGCATCATGCTATTTTTTATAGAATATGTCGTTTCATATGCATACTTTTTTCTCAGTGTGTTATGCAGTGTCTGTGGCAGTTTGCATGCTGGGATATTTATAGAGGTTACCACAGGATGCATCAAATTACCTTCGTTGTGTACTTGTGGCTGTGTTCTTAGATGTGGTGCCTTTGGATTCATGCATGTAAGACATTTATTTTTAGTTTCTGTCAATAGGAAATGTGTGTTCTTTAGTTGTTCCTTAATTTTACTTTGGAATTGTTTTGTTGGGTCTTTTTTAATGTGTTGAATATTATTAGCATAAAAGAAATCATGTGTTTTGCCTATGTATTCCTTGTCTTTCATTACAACTAATGTACTGCTTATAGATGTAAGCAAATCCATATTGTTAAGATAAATACCTTCTGTACAAAAGCATATCTGTGAAGGACTTGTAACATTATCTCTGTCAACAACATATAAAAACATCTTCCTAACTGTTTGTTTATGTAAGTTACTCTCGATGTATACCGTGCACTGAAAGTTGTGAGTGATGTTTAACATGTGTGAGACTGCACAAGTGCAGTGTAAGAAAACTGTAAGTACACGTTCTTCCAAATTTCGTCACTAATTAAATATAAAAATCGATAACTAATCAAAAGTTGTGTGTTTTTCATATATTGAGGTAAAGTCAACAAAACAAAACAGAACGTTACATATCGAAAATGTTACCATAAAGTGGTATAGTACAAAGAAATACACACTTGAAGACGGAAATCATTTTCCGAAAGGTGTCATGTGAAACATAAAAGAAAACGTGACTGGTAGCAGAAAGTTATTTCTAAACAAACTCAATGTTTCCACAGTCACAGGCTTTTAAGGAAAAGTCAGATTCTCGGTTTTGTTGTTTAATTGAAAGTCGTCACTTTGCATATGCCTGTTAAAAATATTTATTGCAATTTTAATTTCGAAATTAGGTCGTTGTCAAGCCTTTTGAAAGTAATCAATCACTAAATAAAATGCGCTGGAGTTAAAATAAAGTGACGTAACTTTGCAACTGGAAAATAAGGCTACTTACGTGGGGTATTAAAATCCACTCTACAACGTTGTTACTTGCTGGAACACAGTTCACCAGTGGTATGAATTCACTGCTATACTAGCTCTTCCACGCGTCCTGCGAGCACCACGAGCCGTGTGTCAAGCACAGTAAAAGCAGTGAGCTCCCATAAAAATAAAAACTGCCTCCACAATATGAACCGAAATGAATCTTTCGTGTAGCCAATGTGGTGGTTGGATTACAATAGTGGTAGAATGAGAATGGTGTAAACATACAGAGAGCGTGAGATTGAGACTGCAAACATGTTAGTCTCTGGAGTCGGTATCATATGGTTTGTAAAATGAGAACGTACTCGGCCGAATGTGATCGATGTATATACAGCAATGAAAGATTTACATAGTCTGCAGTTTGCTGGATCGGTCGCAGATGTAGGGTTGATCTGCAGTGAACATGAGCAGACTGGCAGAATTCACATTGTGAGTACACAGAGATACACACTAGGTGGTTCCACAGTACATTCGTGCTGTCCACCAGCGCCACCCAAGGAGAACAAGAGCAACACGATTAATTCTGCCAAACTATTCTTGTTCGTTGGAAGTCAGCCACGTTACTGCATAATTCTCTGATTTTTGTCTGAACCAGGGTACGTATCTTATGTGAAATTTTGGATGTTTCTAGTCTTCGTGTATAACACGGTTCCATTTTGCTACATGTGTAATGCTGTAATTATTTGATGTACCGTCTGTGTGCTATATGCTAGCCTTAATTGCCTCCAAACATTTATATATTTTTATTACGTATGTATCCATTTTTTATATATGGAGTCTGATGACAGCTAATGTCGAAACGTGTAAAATGGATTAATAAAAGAAGGGATACTGGTTTCTAGTTTCTGTGCATTACAATTCCTATATCTGCAACCTGTCCAGCATTTTTCAGACTACGTAAATTATTCACCATGGTCGTCTCTCTCCTGGGTGCCTCTATGGTACAGCTGTGAAGTAATGAAAGAGCTAGAAAACGAGTAAAATCATGAATCCATATTAAATGTAGGTAATGTTTACAGGCACACAAGTACATGGATATGTAATCACAATTAACATGTCATATGGTAATAATTAAGTGACTTACCTAATCACGGTAAACAACACCCTTAAAATACGAGTGTAACAGGATCCAGAATCCCAAGTGTAAATTAAAGGTAAAGCACGTACATACAATCACATATGAATGTACTTCCATGCAACTGATGTGTTAATGTGAACATACCCAGCAAGGTTTTCAAGTAGTTAAAGTGCAGGTAGGACGTTATGGTTTGACTGCGAAGCACTGATTTAGTTGGGTTACAAAATGAAAAAAAGTTGATTACGGAAACTTGGCAGATAATGCCGTGCGTCCCACTCTCTGCCAATAGTTTGGTATCGGACCTTTCTCTGTCCATGAACACAGTATCATCATACCATGGTTCAACGAAACCGAGGTGGGTTGATTGGACTCGCTTGCTAAAAGTCTTTTTCTAAGGCCAATAAACACCTTTGAAATGAAGAGTCTCGGTAAAAATAATAAGTCTTCGATATGACGCATAGATCTTTTCGCTCGGATCGAGCGGCTTGGCGCAATGACTAAAGCTCTGGACTCGAACTCAGGAGTGTGCTTCAATAGCCATCCTACCACCAAGGACTAGGTTGTATCTGGTTTCCCAATTTCGAAACGGTTCCCATCCAAAAGACACCACCTCTCCTCCTCCTTTTCAAATCCGAATCTGTTTCATATCTAAGGATCTCGTACACGACAGGAAATTACAACATAAATGGGAAATATTCTACCTTCAGTAAAACAGAATTTAAGCATTCACAAAGATTAGACAGTGTAGTAATCGTAAAAAATCTGCCTGACACTATGTTGTTTTCAACGTCGTCTTTTGAAGTATCTTAAGTATATGTCCACAAATTTCTCGATCTTATCTTTCACTTAGAAGTATTTCTTTTCTTTTGTAGCGTGTGATGTTCCAGTAACATCTTACTGAATCATCTTGAGATCATGGAAACAAGGATAGCCTTACAATAGCTTTTCACAAATAGCTCATTTCCGTAGAATCCTACCTGCTAAAAATATATACTTAATAATTACACATACTGCGTACTAATTACACATAGTACACAAAGTGTTAGACATGGACAATATCAAAAGCATAAATAAGTCGTATAAGACAATCTGAAAATGCAAGGGTATTGTAATCCAATTTAGGTAAGAAAATACTGGTTCAGACAGATTTTCAATCCCAAATATAGAAGAAAACTGAAGAATCTTGAAGTAAACAACTGTAAACTAACAATTAGTGAACTCAGCAACAAAATAGAATAGTGTTCTATTAGGACTCTGGAGCTAGACTTTGACTTGAAGGCGAGAAGATCAGACGAGAAAGGTACACTTAACGTTTTGCATGGAAGGTCCGAACACATTTTCTGTAGTATGCGAGCTACAACCTTCAACATAGAAGGAAAGATAGAGTAGTTAAATCACACTGAAGACTACTTTCCTAAAGAATAAAATGTTGTGGCATTTGTAGTTACTTTACAGCATGAATAATTAGCGTAGGAGCTTCTGGTGTCAGCTGCGATTCAACAACGAATGCATCGTTGTCTCTGCTGAAGAGCAGACCAGTCATATGAAATGACCACAGGGAGAGGCGTTGAAAGGCCGACTGAGTAACGGAACTGATGAAACTTCTTACGTCAGGGTCGGCCATGGCTTGCCGAACTTCACACGTGCCCGATGTGCGAGCCACCAGTCTCGGCTTTGTTCGGTCCTTCTCGGAACTGTTCGGCGCAGGCGACGTTTCATTTAGTATTTCGGTGTGGCATTATTCGATCGGCACGACATTCTTCAGTTCGGCAGAACCGTGGAGTCAGCACTGTTTACACTTCGCTATTTGTTCATGGTATAGAGTAAGTCACAGGTCCAGTGGCTGTTTGCACAAAAAGAGGCGGCCTAGCGATCTATAGTCACAAGCCCTTAAAAATGAATGCGAACGACAAAAGTGAATGATGACAATTCTCAGTATATATTATGCAGTCGCATAATGGACGAGTACCGCAGATTTGCTATGGGACGACATTACATCGCCATGCAGGAAGAATTTAAAAATTTAGTTGACGATGAAAGAGCAAAAAATTACAATGACAGACAGACGGAATTCGTTGTTCTGTACATCAAGAATCATTTTATGGCAAATTTGTAGGCATGGAGCACGTGATGAAATTGGTGGTACGAGTAGTAAATTTTCTGAAGTTGCTCGCATTATTACATTAGCAGTTGCAACGGTTTTCGATGAATTAGAACGAAGAGCATCGAGACTTCACATATCACTGCAAAGTACCTTGATTAAATCAACGGGCACGCCTAAAACGATTTTTCGATTTAAAGCCCAATATTGTTGAATTTATGAAGAAGAAAGGAAAGCAGGAAGGTAAATTAGAGCATCTGCAATGGACTGCTGACCTTGCATTTTCCGTGGACTTGACTGCACAATACCCACAATAAGACACTTCAAAATGAGAAACAATTGATTTCTGATTGGAATGAAGATGTATATAAACAGAAAATCGCCTAACAAAAAACACCGTCCATTATCTTCAGCTCACTGGCGTAGAATACATTGGGCATCGAAAGAATTACAAGGACAGTTTTCTAAAAGTTTTGAGGACACTGTCAATATTTCATCTTTTCGAACTGTTTACGAGACCATGCAGTTTCAATCGAAAGCGCACCTGTGCATGTGCAAGTGGAACGGATTGATCTGCAGTGTAATTCACTGACAACCGCCGATATTTCAACAGAAGCACAGCTTGCCATTTTGAATGCATAACTGTAGCTGTGCAAGGGATTTTAAAACCTCTGTTCTCAGAGAAACTCCCAAACCAAAGATGACCGACGCCAGATGTGTGTCCAGATGCCGACAGTTTTTGTACTAGATAAAAACTTTATCGCGTCTTTAGCGCACAAAAAAACTGCAAATTTATTTTGTTTGTGATCTAAATTTTTGAGAAATATGAAACCAAGTCGTATATAGTGTGACTTCATTGCCATTTAAATGTGGTGCATTTGCAGTTTCTGCTACTGACGTAGATCATCTTTGGGTTGTTATGGCGCTAGTGTTTACACTGTGTGTGAGTTTTGGCTTTACAGAGTTTCTCTGAGAACCAAGGTTCTAAATTCACTTGCACAGCGTTTACTTGCTGCAGTTATTGTTTTCCTCAGAAAGAGTAACGAAGTTGCAAACGTAATAAAATATTTTGATCAACATGTGTGTGTCAAAGGCTTTTTTAGATTACGATACTAATAAGGGAACCTCCCTATCGCACCCCCCCTCAGATTTAGTTATAAGTTGGCACAGTGGATAGGCCTTGAGAAATTGAACACACGTCAATCGAGAAAACAGGAAGAAGTTGTGTGGAACTATGAAAAAAATAAGCAAAATATACAAACTGAGTAGTCCATGAACAAGATCTAGGCAACATCAAGGACAACACTAGTGCACGTGCGCCGTGGTCTCGTGGTTAGCGTGAGCAGCTGTGGAACGAGAGGTCCTTGGTTTAAGTCTTCTCTCAAGTAAAAACTTTTTTTTTTTTAATTTTCAGACAATTGTTATCTGTCCGTCCGACCGTCCGATGCGAGATAACTGCACCGTAGTATGGGGACGCTGCACCTAAGCGGAAAAATTTGAAAACGTTAAAAACATATGTTTTGACAGAGCACAGGGAATTCTGTGCGACTGTGAAAGTGTTGCATTCATTTGTTGCAGTTTATGTGACAAACTCTTATGTTTTCATCACTTTTTTGGGAGTGATTACCACATCCACAAGAAAACCTAAATCGGGCAAGGTAGAAGAATCTTTTTACCCATTCGCTAAGTGTACAAGTTAGGTGGGTCGACAACATATTCCTGTCCTGAGACGCACACGCCGTCACCAGTGTCGTATACAATATATCAGACGTGTTTTCCCGTGGAGGAATCAGTTGACCTATGACCTTGCGATCAAATGTTTTCGGTTCCCATTGGAGAGGCACGTCCTTTCGTCTACTAATCGCACGGTTTTGCGGTGCGGTCGCAAAACACAGACACTAAACTTCTGCAGTGAACAGAGACGTCAATGAACGAACGGACAGATCATAGCTTTGCGAAAATAAAGAAAGTAAAATTTTCAGTCGAGGGAAGACTTGAACCAAGAACCTCTCGTTCCGCAGCTACTTACGCTAACCACGGGGCCACGGCACTTCTGAGCTCACATGTTCCTTGATGTTGCACATGGACTACCCAGTTTGTACATTTTACTAATTTTTTTCATGGTTCCACACAACTTCTTCCTGTTTTCTCGATTGATCTGTGTTCAGTTTTTCAAGGCCTATCCACTGTGCCAACTTATTACTAAATCTGAGGGGGGTGCGATGGGGAGGTTCCCTTGTAAGTAACAAATTCGTAGCAACCTGAGTGAAAAAAATCTGTGAAATAGTCTGTGTCTGCCCACATGCTGACAGTTTGTACCAGATAAAAACTATATACGTCTTTAGCGCGCCAAAAATAAATAATACTGCAAATTTGTTTTGTCTATGATCTATCTTTTTGAGAAATATGAAATCAGGTCGTACGCAGTGTGACTGCATTACCATTTAAACGCGGTGCGTTTGCAGTTTTTCCTTCTTCCTCCACGCCACACCCAGACAGCGTGGCGTGGCCGCGGGGGAATCACTTGACCAAGTTGTTGCACTTACACGCCAGCGCACACCTACTGTGCCGAAATCTTGACTGTCCCTCTCCTAAGTCAATGCTTATATGGAGTGTGGAGTTGTAATACAGTTGAGTAAAGCATCAGAACTACAAGAGCAATATAAAAAAAGTATTAGTAAACAAATTTACACTGTAATGGACCTACATTATGGTGCAACGAAGACAGGTTGTGTTGCCCGCCTCAGGGCTACCATCGGGCTGCTATAGAGCTCTGAGTTTCCTACAGAGAAGAAGAACAGAGGCATCTCAATGAATTGAAAATAGCCCACCCAAATACTAATCTCAAAGAAAATGTCTGGTGTGTTGATAAGAGAAAATTGTGCAAAATGTAGGACTGCACATGGAGTGTGGTGTTTTCCAACATTAATGAAATATATTTTAATGATGCAGACTTCAAAAATACGCGGCAAAACATTATAAATGAGATGTTCAACCAAACTGTACGGCTTTTTCTGTCAAATGCATGGCATACATGAAACAGCTAGGTGTTTATGCTTTCTGAAATATATCTTCATTCTAATTATCTGACGACATCTGTACGAGGCAGCTGGTCAAGTTTCGATATGTTGTAGAGTTTTGAGGAGGCTGGGCATGTGCTACACAGGTGGGTCGCAAAGCAGCGGCAGTGTTCGGTCACGCACACAAACGCCTAGCGGCAGTAATAGCCGCGTGGAAGAAGTTTCAGTCCGGAGACACAGTAAGCAGGCAGCGGCTGTACCGAAACGGAAATCCCCGTTACGTTGCCTTGCCTGAAGGAGCCAGCACAGTGCTCGGTTGTGCTGCTGCGTCTTCTCTGAAGCGACAAGTTCGGAAACCTGTATTTATACCGCAGGAAAACACCGCTGACTGGGAGGCTAGAAGTGTTTAGTAATGTCTTGAAGGCTGCGATGTCACAAGTCTGTGTAAGGCGTTAATGAACGGCTGGTGCTTTGTTTCCTACGAAGCAAAACAATACAGAATGAAGGCTATTTTATTACATAATTTGGCCTCAGATCATCCATGTGGTATCATTACCGTTTTCGACTAATTACCAAGTCATCATCAGATTGTTTGAGTACATTACACAGTAACTCGTCGGTTGAAGAGGCTCTGAGAGGCACTCACAACATAATTGTTTACATTGGGTGATCAGTTGAAACCGGTAGCGATACCATTTCTGTGACCTGAGGCTAGAACTATATACAACCATGAGTTATAACTACCTGATGGCTTTTTTCCGTTTACTCACGTTTTGCATCATTTGTTGATGTGAAAAATGCTGAGCTAAGCTGCAGTCGGAATCTACGTTAAACCGTAGGTCCCTTTATAACTGCCTAGTCAGTTCAGAGGTCAGAGGAAGGCAACAGAATACCCCGTCCAACACGACCAGCCCGAGAAAAGCATAGTGGTTCAAATGGCTCTGAGCACTATGGGACTTAACTGCTGAGGTCATCAGTCCCCTAGAACTTAGAACTACTTAAACCTAACTAACCTAAGGACATCACACACATCCATGCCCGAGGCAGGATTCGAACCTGCGACCGTAGCGATCGTGCGGCTCCAGACTGTAGCGCTTAGAGCCGAGCATCGTGGTGTTCAAATCAATATTCGAATTGATTTACCAGTCTCGGGGACTGCTTTAGGGTTTTTGTTACGATTTTCGCTAATAGATGGTTTAATGAGGGACGTTGGTGTATACACTGAGTTGACGAGTCAATGGATAGCGATAGGCACATCTACAGGCGACAATATCGCGTACACAAGGTATAAAAGGGCAATGCACTGGTGGAGTAATCATTTGAACTCAGGTGATTCATGTAAAAAGGTTTCGACCTGATTATGCCTACACGACGGAAATTAACAGACTTTGAACGCGGAATGGTAGTTGGAGCTAGACCCATGGAATATTCCAGTTCGGAAATCGTTACAGAACTCAGTATTCCGAGATCCACAGTGTTAGAAGCGTACCGAAAATACTAAATATCAGGCATTAGTTCTGACTGTGGACAACGCAGTGGCCGCCAGCCTTCACTTAACGACCGAGACCAGCAGCGTTTGCCTACAGATGATGACGACGATGATGTTTGGTTTGTGGGGCGCTCAACTGCGCGGTTATCAGCGCCCGTACAAATTCCCAACCTTTGCTCAGTCCAATCTCGCCACTTTCACGGATGATGATGATGAACTGAAGAGGACAACACAAACACCCAGTCATCTCGAGGCAGGGGAATATCCCTGACCCCGTCGGGAATCGAACCCGGCACCCCATGCTCGGGAAGCGAGAACGTGACCGCGAGACCACGAGCTGCGGACGTTTACCTATAGAGTTGTCAGTGTTAACAGACGAGCAAAACTGCGTGAAATAACGGCAGAAACCAATGTGGGACGTGCGAAGAACGTATCCGTTGGGACAGTGCGGCGAAATTTGGCGTTAATGGGCTACGGCAGCAGACGAGCGTCGCGAGTGCCTTTGCTAACAGCACGACATCGCCTGCAGCGCCTCTCCTGGGCTCGTGACCATATCGTTTGGACCCTAGACGACTGGAAAACAGTGGCCTGGTCAGATGAGTCCCGATTTCAGTTGGTAAGAGCTTATGTAACGCACACCCCACGAAGCCAAGGATCCCCATAATGGTGTTTACATGGGATGTTCTGGGTTCTCTGATCGAGTTGAACCGATCACTGACTGGAAATGGTTATCTTCGGCTAATTGGAGACCCTTTGCAGCCATTCGTGGACTTCATGTACCCGGACAACGGTGGAATTTTTATGGATGGCAATGCGCCATGTCATCGGACCACAAATGTTTGTAATTGATTTGAAGAACATTGTGGACAGTTCGAGCGAACGATTTGATCACCCAGATCGCACGACATGAATCCCATCCAACGCTTATGGCACGTAATAGAGAGGTCAGTTCGTACATAAAATCTTGCACCCGCAACGCTTTCGCTTTCATGGACGGCTACAAAAGGAAGCATAGCTCAATATTTCTGCAGGGAACGACATGCTACGTCGAGTTTGTGCACTACGCCGGGCAAAACGAGGGCCGTCACGATATTAGGAGTTATCCCATGACTTTTCTTTCCCCAGTGAATAATTTATTAAGGGAACACCAGACAAGTCATCTGGCTGAACATAGTTTGTGCACATATGTGAAGCCGGGGCGAGTCGTTAGCATATAATACTCGTAAGATAAGACGGTCACTGTGTTTCCCAAAGGCTTTATGCTTAGTCCGAATAACACTGAGTGAAGCAAAACCCACTAAAAACAAAATTGTACAGGTAACTGTATTTTAAGTAATAGCGTTTCAATAATTTTTTCTTCATGGGGAAAAAAGACTTATTGCAAAGCAGGCAGTATCGTTGGTGACAGTGAAATGACAAGTGACAAACTGTCACATATCGGTAGCTGATAATATTTATAAATGCTTTTGGCTCCTAGATCATAAGGCACAATGTCGTTGCTGCATTCTTCAGAGTCGCAGAAAATAATGATAAAGATTATATCGCGTGTCCCTCAGAAGGGTCTAGGGTACCTATTACCCATTTTTTAAAAGATCCTTTTGTTTTTGTAGTGCGTTTGTGGAGTCAGCATTGTGGTACGATGTTAAAGTCAAGGACATTTATATCGGAGGCTACTGTAATGGAGTGATTATACGGTAACTGGGAATATCAAGAAGAGAAAAATATATAACGAAGAGCTTCGGTTACGGATTTATGTAGGAGGGCCATTAACAACTGACATCGAACAGGAAAAAATTAATATCGTGTAGTAATGTTCGAAGGATGGGTGAACCCAGGTCCACACTACTTTATATGTAGGGCAACCACAATCTAAATATTCCATGATTTGAATGAACAAGACTGTTGCGACTGTTATAAATCTTCATTCGAGAACACAGCCGGTTTGAATTTGCATCTTCAGGTGCTTCAAGTCAAAAGATTACGGTTTTGTTTAAACCGGGTAAAGCCATTCCCAACATTTAAACCCAGGTACTTTGAACTTCTGACCCACGAACGTGCGAGCGTCTATTAAAATATCGGTTGGTTGGTTCATTTGGGGGAGGGGACCAAACAGCGAGGTCATTGGTCCCATCGCATTAGGGAAGGACGGGGAAGGAAGTCGGCGGTACCCTTGCAAAGGAACAATCCCAGTATTTGCCTGATCCGATTTAGGGAAATCACGGACAGCCTAAATCAAGATGGCCGGACGCGAGTCTAGTGTGCTAACCACTGCGCCACCTCGCTCGGTCTATGGTAAAATGTATTGGGGTCTAATGTCATCCCCAACCGCCGTTGTAGACAGCATGGGGAGGAAACATTGTTGTTGTCGTCGCCAGCATTGTTGTTGTCGTCGCCAACTAAACGCTGTCTATAGCGAGGCCTACGCGGAAAGCCGCGCATGCGCAGTGTCTCAAACATTAAGTTACCAGATACCGTGAGTGAAATGTCGGGGGCCAGCTGGACATTCTAAATTACCAAACTGCAATAAAAGGAAATAATACGCTCTATTTATGAGTCGCATAAGTCAGAATTATTGTTATAACTAATTTCAAAAGGCTTCGTGATACTATGTGGGTTCCTATATACCAGCACTAGGTAATGTAGTGTCCTTATAATTAACAATTTTTTAAAAAAATACTAAACTCTGCCCGAACAGCCCATGAAGGCGCAAAGGTACCGACCGACCGCCGTGTCATCCCCAGCCACACGTGTCACTGGATGCGTCCCTTTTACATTAATAAAAAACAGTGGTAGGGCTGGAAAACGCCAGTCACTTAAATAATCAAAATTGGCTAGGACGTTTCTGTGACATAAATATGTCTGGAAGTTGACGGTATTAATGGGTCTCTTTTCAATGCTCGAAAAATGTCCAATTCTTCTAAAATGTTTAGTACATTACCCTTTTTCTCACGATGAAGTATTTCAAGATTGGCGGCAACATCACATACTGTGTGTCCCGGCTCTTGAAAGTGAGCACTCAAATCTGACTTTGTACTGGAATTAGCAGTATGATCCCTAAATCTTACATAAAAACATCTCCCCATTGGCCTATGTATTTTGAAGGGCAGCTGTCACAAGGCATACTGTACGGCCCTGGAGCTTTAAATAAGTCCCTTTTTGATTCCTCTCTATGCCTAAATCTTTGGCCTTATTTTTGGGGATAAAATAGGCTGGTGTTATACCCTTTGCAGCCAGCCGTTTACCTGTTTTCTTGGTTATGTTTCCATAGTAAGAAAACCTATAGTAATCACTTTCTTTAACAACACTATCCCGTAGAGGGATCAGTGTAGTGCACTCGCCAAGTAATCTTTGTGCTACATTTTATAATACTACTATTAATTTTATGGAAGATATCTGCTTCATAGCCACTGTAGTTAGCTATGTACTTAATTTGCGTAACTGACGTTCAAAAGCTACGGTGGAGAGTGAGGCGCTATGCAGCATGGCGCGAAATGCTTCCATCTTATGCTGCCATGGGTGGTTCGAAGAACTATGAATTACTGTGTCTGATGTTGGGGTCTGCTATAAATATCATCCCCCTTGTAGCGGAACTGATAAATCTAGGAACGGCATTCACACTCTGATTATTCACATTTTGTTATTGAGCTCCTGAAGAAATTTTTTTAAATCTTGGTGCAACCCATTATACTGCAAGAAGACGTCGTCTACATAGCGACATCGTAGTAAGACTTTACTGAAAAAGTGACGTAGATCTTTCATAATACGGGATTCTAGGTCTGTCGCGTAGATGCCTGCTAAACATTAAGGAAGGGGTGAGCCCATAGCCAAACCCTTCTTTGCACTTAATATTTATCTCCGAACCTAAAATAGTTAAACTGTAGAACCATCTTCAAAAATGTCGAGAACGTAATTAATCTCGCCCTGTAGTCTGTCACTGACTCTCCTGAGATTATCACTTACTGTGTCTTGTAAATGATCTGTGGGGATGCTTGTATAGATGTTCTTTACATGGAAGGAAGCATACATGTGTTTGGGAAAACTGACACGTCGGAAAGTCTTAACTAATCTCATCTCTGTTTGAAATGTTAAGCTGAACGGGATGCATAAAATTCTTATTTAAACAATCTGCTAGCATTTTCTCAACCAAATAACCTGGTCCACTCCTTCGTGAGTCAGAAGTTTTAAATACCTGGATAGAAATATTGGAAATGGCCGTTACCGGTTTAAATAGAACCTTAATCTTTTCAGTTGAAGCACCTGAACACGCAAATTTGATTTGCAAAACCCGTCATGTTCTCCAGTGAAGATTCTAACAGTCGCAGCAGTATTGTTTATTCAAATCATGAAGCCAGATTACCTAAGCAGACTATGCTGTGGTTACCACCGAGCCGCAGAAAAGACGGAAGGCAGAGGAAACCTTGGAAAGAGGGAATTGTAAAAGTAATGAGATCGGTAGAATTGAGAGAAGATCAGCTGGATGACAGAGAATCATGGAAATTGGGCGAAGGACGACGTTGGAAGGTTTTCCAAATGCGATAACATAATAACAGTATTTACTTGAGGAAGACAGCAAAGCACGGAGACTATAATTTCCAGCATCGCCCGAGTGCGGGATGAAGCATAAAGTCGCTGAGTCACTCCGCGCAGACAATTCTTCGTGATTTGTTGTAACAGGTGAAACTCGTGTAACCACACGTCTGGTAACCGAGCATATTGGCGGGTGTAATATTCTCTGTGTACAACTTGATGGCTTGTCCTCACTAACGTCGACTACCGCTTGAAAATGGCGTAACAGCCGAAACTGACCAACAGTGGATAATAAACAATAACTAGCTATATCCGGCGAACTTCGTTCCGCCTCTGAAAATCTTTATACACTACTGGCCATTAAAATTGCTACACCACGAAGATCAGACGCGAAATTTAACCGACAGGAAGAAGATGCTGTGATATGCAAATGACTAGCTTTTCAGAGCATTCACACAAGGCTAGCTCCGGTGGCTACACCTACAATGTGCTGACATGAGGAAAGTTTCCAACCGATTTCTCATACACAAACAGCCATCACGTTCTCGACTTTGATAATGGTCGGATTGTAACCTATCGCGATTGCGGTTTATCGTATCGCGACATTGCTGCTCGCGTTGGTCGAGATCCAATGACTGTTAGCAGAATATGGAATCGGTGGGTTCAGGAGGGTAATACGGAACGCCGTGCTGGATCCCAACGACCTCGTATCACTAGCAGTCGAAATGACAGGATTCTTATCCGCATGGCTGTAACGGATCGTGCAGCCACATCTCGATCCCTGAGTCAACAGATGGGGACGTTTGCAAGACAACAACCATCTGCACGAACAGTTCGACGACGTTTGCAGCAGCATGGACTATCAGCTCGGAGACCATGGTTGCGGTTACCCTTGACGCTGCATCACAGACAGGAGCGCCTGCCATGGTGTACTCAATGACGAACCTGGGTGCACGAATGGCAAAACTTCATTTTTTCGGGTGAATCCAGGTTCTGTTTACAGCATCATGGTGGTTGCATCCGTGTTAAGCGACATCGCGGTGAACGAACATTGTAAGCGTGTATTCGTCATCGACATACTGGCGTATCACCCGGCGTGATGGTATGGGGTGCCATTGGTTACACGTCTCGGCCACCTCTTGTTCGCATTGACGGCACTTTGAACAGTGGACGTTCCATTTCAGATGTGTTACGACCCGTGGCTCTACCCTTCATTCGATCCCTGCGAAACCCTACATTTCAGCAGGATAATGCACTACCGCATGTTGCAGGTCCTGTACGGGCCTTTCTGGATTCAGAAAATGTTCGACTGCTGCCCTGGCCAGCACATTCTCCAGATCTCTCACCAGTCGAAAACGTCTGGTCAATGGTGGCCGAGCAGCTGTCTCGTCACAATACGCCAGTCACTACTCTTGATGGACTGTAGTATCGTGTTGAAGTTGCATGGGCAACTGTACGTGTACACGCCATCCCAGCTCTGTTTGACTCAATGCCCAGGCGTATCAATGACGTTATTACGGCCAGAGGTGGTTGTTCTGGGTACTGATTTCTCAGGATCTATGCACCCAAATTGCGTGAAAATGTAATCACATGTCGGTTCTAGAATAATATATTTGTCGAATGAATACGCGTTTATCATCTGCATTTCTTCTTGTTGTAGCAATTTTAATGGCCAGTAGTGTAGGTTATAGCTGACCCGGCAAACTTTGTTTTGCCATATAAATTATCTCTAGTCTATAAGAATAATGTATACGTGTAACACAATATATACGTGTAACACAATAGCCGTTGTTGGCGGGAGCTTGATGGCCGAAAACTGTGTAGGGAGTGAGAAAAGGCTTAGGGGAAAGTCCGGCAGTATCGGCCACTTTCAGTTCTAGCGTTTCTACGGCGGATCGCGCTGATTTAACAATTGCAGCCGATACACGGCTCGTCCATGAGCATAAAAACATAGCGACAATTTCGTGTCGAAACGTGTTCGCCAGCATTATGAATACGGGCAAGCGCACACGCATCGATTTTTATTGTACGTAAAAATACTGTATGATTAAATTCTTTTAAAGGAACAATGCAGAGCATAGGAACTTCTTTGTTCCACTAAAAGAATTTGATCGTACAATATATTTCAATCAAATAGGGGTAATGCAGGAGTAGGTTTAATAATGAATAGGAAAATAGGAATGCGGGTAAGCTACTACAAACAGCACAGCGAACGCATTGTTGTGGCCAAGATAGATACGAAGTCCACACCTACTACAGTAGTACAAGTTTATATGCCAACTAGCTCTGCAGATGATGAAGAAATTGAAGAAATGTATGATGAAATAAAAGAAATTATTCAGATAGTGAAGGGAGACGAAAATTTAATAGTCATGGGTGACTGGAATTCGAGTGTAGGAAAAGGGAGAGAAGGAAACGTAGTAGGTGAATATGGATTGGGGCTAAGAAATGAAAGAGGAAGCCGCCTGGTAGAATTTTGCACAGAGCGCAACATAATCATAGCTAACACTTGGTTTAAGAATCATGAAAGAAGGTTGTATACATGGAAGAACCCTGGAGGTACTAAAAGGTATCAGATAGATTATATAATGGTAAGACAGAGATTTAGGAACCAGGTTTTAAATTGTAAGACATTTCCAGGGGCAGATGTGGACTCTGACCACAATCTATTGGTTATGACCTGTAGGTTAAAACTGAAGAAACTACAAAAAGGTGGGATTTTAAGGAGATGGGACCTGAATAAACTGAAAGAACCAGAGGTTGCACAGAGTTTCAGGGAGAGCATAAGGGAACAATTAACAGGAATGGGGGAAGGAAACACAGTAGAAGAAGAAAGGGTAGCTTTGAGGGATGAAGTAGTGAAGGCAGCAGAGGATCAAGTAGGTAAAAAGACGAGGGCTAGTAGAAATCCTTGGGTAACAGAGGAAATATTGAATTTAATTGATGAAAGCAGAAAATATAAAAATGCAGTAAATGCAACAGGCAAAAAGGAATACAAACGTCTCAAAAATGAGATCGACAGGAAGTGCAAAATGGCTAAGCAGGGATGGCTAGAGGACAAATATAAGAATGTAGAGGCTTATCTCACTGGGGTAAGATAGTTACTGCCTACAGGAAAATTAAAGAGACCTTTGGAGAAAAGAGAACCAGTTGTATGAATATCAAGAGCTCAGATGGAAACCCAGTTCTAAGCAAAGAAGGGAAAGCAGAAAGGTGGAAGGAGTATATAGAGGGTCTATACAAGGGCGATGTACTTGAGGATAATATTATGGAAATAGAAGAGGATGTAGATGAAGATGAAATGGGAGATACGATACTGCGTGAAGAGTTTGACAGAGCACTGAAAGACCTGAGTCGGAACAAGGCCCCCGGAGTAGACAACATTCCATTGGAATTACTGACGGTCTTGGGAGAGCCAGTCCTGTCAAAACTCTACCATCTGGTGAGCAAGATGTATGAAACAGGCGAAATACCCTCAGACTTCAAGAAGAATATAATAATTCCAATCCCAAAGAAAGCAGGTGTTGACAGATGTGATAATTACCGAACAATCAGTTTAATAAGCCACAGCTGCAAAATACTAACACGAATTCTTTACAGACGAATGGAAAAACTAGTAGAAGCCGACCTCGGGGAAGATCAGTTTGGATTCCGTAGAAACACTGGGACACGTGAGGCAATACTGACCTTACGACTTATCGTAGAAGAAAGATTAAGGAAAGGCAAACCTACGTTTCTAGCATTTGTAGACTTAGAGAAAGCTTTTGACAATGTTGACTGGAATACTCTCTTCCAAATTCTGGAGGTGGCTGGGGTAAAATACAGGGACCTAAAGGCTATTTACAATTTGTACAGAAATCAGATGGCAGTTATAAGAGCTGAGGAACATGAAAGGGAAGCAGTGGTTGGGAAGGGAGTAAGACAGGGTTGTAGCCTCTCCCCGATGTTATTCAATCTGTGTATTGAGCAAGCAGTGAAGGAAACAAAAGAAAAATTCGGAGTAGGCATTAAAATCCATGGAGAAGAAATAAAAACGCTGAGGTTCGCCGATGACATTGTAATTCTGTCAGAGACAGCAAAGGACTTGGAAGAGCAGTTGAACGGAATGGACAGTGTCTTGAAAGCAGGATATAAGATGAACATCAACAAAAGTAAAACTAGGATAATGGAATGTAGTCGAATTAAGTCGGGTGATGCTGAGGGAATTAGATTAGGAAATGAGACACTTAAAGTAGTAAAGGTGTTTTGCTATTTGGGGAGCAAAATAACTGAAGATGGTCGAAGTAGAGAGGATATAAAATGTAGACTGGCAATGGCAAGGAAAGCGTTTCTGAAGAAGAAAAATTTGTTAACATCGAGTGTAGATTTAAGTGTCAGGAAGTCATTTCTGAAAGTATTTGTATGGAGTGTAGCCATGTATGGAAGTGAAACATGGACGATAAATAGTTTGGACAAGAAGAGAATAGAAGCTTTCGAAATGTGGTGCTACAGAAGAATGCTGAAGATTAGATGGGTAGATCACATAACTAATGAGGAAGTATTGAATAGGATTGGGGAGAAGAGAAGTTTGTGGCACAACTTGACCAGAAGAAGGGATCGGTTGGTAGGACATGTTCTGAGGCATCAAGGGATCATCAATTTAGTAGTGGAGGGCAGCGTGGAGGGTAAAAATCGTAGAGGGATACCAAGAGGTGAATACACTAAGCAGATTCAGAAGGATGTAGGTTGCAGTAGGTACTGGGAGATGTAGAAGCTTGCACAGGATAGAGTAGCATGGAGAGCTGCATCAAACCAGTCTCAGGACTGAAGACCACAACAACAACAACATATTTCCGGACGATAAAAATCGATGTGTATGCGCTAGGCCTAAATGTCGGTTTGTTGAATGACGCGTGCTACCTAGTTAATCTTCTCGGTGTAGTTACCTCGATTCAAACAGGGATATTCGAGTCGTTGCTTTTGGTACGTTTTCTTCAATTACCTATATATCGAATAGTGGAAGACTATCACCGGTAGACACTTGGCGGGGATAAATGATCAAGTGATAATTGATCAGTTATCGACTGGAGTTGAAAATTATTAAAATACTAAAATCGCTATTAAAAATAGGGGTTCGTGGTAGAAGGGTGAAAATTTATGGTTGCGTGTATTTTGTAATGCCACATCATGAAAAAATAAAATAAAAAGTTTTGTCCAAAAAATAAGATTTTTTTTTCGGGTGGACCACTCTTATCACTAGGGGTATCAGAAATAGATTACGACCGATTCTCAGACCTACCGGATTTACATGTAAAATTTCATCAGAATCGATCGAGCCGATTTGGAGGAGTATGGCAACTAACACTGTGACACGAGAATTTTATATACAGGTTGTTACAAAAAGGTACGTCCAAACTTTCAAGAAACATTACTCACACAAAGAAAGAAAATGTGTTTTGTGGGCATGTGTCCGGAAACGCTTACTTTCCACGTTAGAGCTCATTTTATTACTTCTCTTCAAATCACATTAATCGTGGAATGGAAACACACAGCAACAGAACGTACCAGCGTGACATCAAACACTTTGTTACATTAAATGTTCAAAATGTCCTCCGTTAGCGACGATACATGCATCCACCCTCCGTCGCATGGAATCCCTGATGCGCTGATGCAGCCCTGGAGAATGGCGTATTGTATCACAGTCGTCCACAATACGAGCACGAAGAGTCTCTACATTTGGTACCGGGGTTGCGTAGACAAGAGCTTTCAAATGCCCCAATAAATGGAAGTCAAGAGGGTTGAGGCCAGGAGAGCGCGGAGGCCATGGAATTGGTCCGCATCTACCAATCCATCGGTCACCGAATCTGTTGTTGAGAAGCGTACGAACACTTCGACTGAAACGTGCAGGAGGTCCATCGTGCATGAACCACATGTTGTGTCGTACTTGTAAAGGCACATGTTCTAGCAGCACAGGTAGAGTATCCCGTATGAAATCATGGTAACGTGCTCCATTGAGCGTAGGTGGAAGAACATGGGGCCCAATCGAGACATCACCAACAATGCCTGCCCAAACGTTCACAAAAAATCTGTGATAATGACGTGATTGCACAATTGCGTGCGGATTCTCGTCAGCCCACACATGTTGATTGTGAAAAATTACAATTTGATCGCGTTCGAATGAAGCCTCATCCGTAAAGAGAACATTTGCACTGAAATGAGGATTGACACATTGTTGGATGAACCATTCGCAGAAGTGTACCCGTGGAGGCCCATCAGCTGCTGATAGTGCCTGCACACGCTGTACATGGTACGGAAACAACTGGTTCTCCCGTAGCACTCTCCATACAGTGACGTGGTCAACGTTACCTTGTACAGCAGCAACTTCTCTGACGCTGACATTAGGGTTATCGTCAACTGCACGAAGAATTGCCTTGTCCATTGCAGGTGTCCTCGTCGTTCTAGGTCTTCCCCAGTCGCGAGTCATAGGCTGGAATGTTCCGTGCTCCCTAAGACGCCGATCAATTGCTTCGAACGTCTTCCTGTTGGGACACCTTCGTTCTGGATATCTGTCTCGATTCAGACGTATCGCGCCACGGCTATTGCCCCGTGCTAATCCATACATCAAATGGGCATCTGCCAACTCCGCATTTGTAAACATTGCACTGACTGCAAAACCACGTTCGTGATGAACACTAACCTTTTGATGCTACGTACTGATGTGCTTGATGCTAGTACTGTAGAGCAATGAGTCGCATGTCAACACAAGCACCGAAGTCAACATTACCTTCCTTCAATTGGGCCAACTGGCGGTGAATCGAGGAAGTACAGTACATACTGACGAAACTAAAATGAGCTCTAACATGGAAATTAAGCGTTTCCGGACACATGTCCACATAACATCTTTTCTTTATTTGTGTGTGAGGAATGTTTCCTGAAAGTTTGGCCGTACCTTTTTGTAACACCCTGTATAAGGATTACCGTGGAGAGCGGAAACAATGTCATTTTAAGACTGTGTTAAATGTAAAAAAAAAGTGATACAAAAGAATGTGGACGTGACAAGGGGCCATAGAGGCTATTTAAGCCCCAGGCCAGACACACTGGAGAACGAACTTGAGGTTCGGTGAAAGCAGCTACACGAGTCTCACCTCTGCTATCGCAGTCTCACGCATTCCACCTACAGACTGGAGGGGCACAGTTTTAACAGCCGGAACCTGTCGCAGCTACAGACGTCACTTCTAGCGCCACAGAAACTACTTTTGGGTTCGTTTTCCGTAACTATCGTGCGCTCTGTAATGTCTTGATGGCTGGGAATAACCAAGAACTTCGTATACCAAGCCTGAATTCCCTATGTTTCTGTTTTCTCATTTGGTTTTCAACTAAAAATATGCGAGGCAGCAACTCAGCAAGGATAATTCCCTCCTTCCTAACAGCCGCGGAGCGAACTCTCGTTTCGGCAACCCTTTTACCGATGTCTGATAGACCGAAACTCCAAGCAAATCGATGACATTGTAAGTAAAGTGTGTGTGTGACTTAAAAGACGTAGCGTAAAGACTTCGTTCCGATTGAAAATGCCTCTTTAAATTTCTTCGCCATCGGTATATAGTTACATACACACGCAACTTTTTTTGCTTATTAATGGTTTTTTATTTACAGATTCTTGCCTTGTCAACGAGAATAGAGACGTTATCGAATTGATTTTTTGGTATCAGTTTCATTTGGTGATTCTCTCGTTGCTTAGATAACCAACATTGTTATATTACAGCCGCGCAGCAACTTGTCTTACTCTCTGGATACAGATCAATTATTTTCAAATATTCGTTGTTTTAAAGATTACTTCTCACTATGATTACTATCCAGGTAATTATCACAGTTTCCACTGAGAAACAACTTATGGCTCCTTTCCTTTCAGGAATATCAAAATAATCTGTCATTAATTCACTCCTTCGTACAAGACCAGAGATCAATATATTGATATACTTTGGTTTGTCGTCTGACCATTGGTGGGCTTAGTACTGGACGTTACGAAATCAAGTTGACTTTAACTCCACTGCACTAGAGCTTGTTGGTGCATATGCTGCCGTTACATGCTTAATACGATGTACTGTTTCCATTTGAAGACTTCGTTTATCTTTGTCAGATTACCCTTGGAGCCTGAAGATGGCGCGTTTTTGCGTCGAAACTTGTAACATGTTTTGAATAAACCAAGTCGAACTACAATACAGCTGCTGGTTTCAGTTTTCATTATTCAACTACTTCATGTCCGGCTGCTGTCCCACCGTCCTCGATGGATTACCAGATAAATAGTTTTAGGTCGTATTTGCTTTTCAGTTTTAATTCTGGGTGACTATTACTTCCTGAGTTAAAGTTCCTGTAGAAGTAGTGCAAAACAATTTCAAGGTAAACAACTGCAATAAAATTCAGTGTGCGAACGAATTTTACCTTCAGCGCATTCAAGTAAATATATTGCACATCGCAATATACAAGTAGCTGCCAAGTAATAAAACTTTACAGTGCTCAGCATATGTGTGAAAGCAATCATGGCGACATGAGAATTGAGTAAACCGTAAACATCAACTTTTCTTTTTACAAATTCTTTTTTTCATTTTATAAATAGCCACCGCAGATTACGTTGCGTAGCCTCGGGCTTCTTCTTTCGGTAGATGGCCGTCGACCAAATGAAAATTTTATTCCAGTGCCGTGCGAAGAACAGACGTCAGCCGTCGTCCGATTTTGGTTCGCTCATACAACAAAGAAAACACAAAATAAACCCCTTTGTAGTTACTATTAAATTGTTACTACTGTAAAAACAATAACCATGCATATATAACATCATTATACACAATATTTTAGCATATATGTTGAGGCGGAAAATTCCACAGTGGAAGACACCAAATCCTGTATCACTACGTAAGACATAAATGACCAAGATGGATGACTATACAAATAAGTACAGTTATTCGATGTTGTCAGTGTGCAACACTATAAGCACACTGGTGTCCAAAATTAAAGCAGCATACCGCCATTTCCCCGCCCTGTGTCTAATTCACGATGTAATCATACCAACTCTCAACGGATGTCAGTACGATCGTGTTCTGCACGGAAGATGGCTTTTCAGTAAACCGAAAACCGCGCCAACGATGATGTCAGGGCACCTATCAAAGAGAGTAGTTTGCTGGGTAGTTCCACATCTACAACTGCTGTGTACTAGAGATGGGAAAAAATTGTTCTTTTCAGAGATCGGATCAGAACTGTTCACTCCCTGAAATGAATTAGCTCTTTTTCATGACTCACCACTCATTTACAATAGAAAATAAATGGAAGGCACAGTGCCCTTTAAACTTGGTTTATTCCAGTACTATACCTGTATTTTGATCTTATTTGATCCTATTTTGAAGTAACACAAATAATGAGTAAGAATTTTGTATTGTTTATTGAAATTTCCACGATATGACAAAGTTTTTGATTATTGATTTATTTTGCACTATCGTGGTTTGTTGGGTGATCGGAAAATGTTGTAACTTGAGATTTACATTAACAATATATTTGGCTATAATATATTAAAATTTCATTAACCTCATACAAATACATCGCAAGCCATATATTTTTAAAGTGAACGTTTCCTTCCGAAGACGCCTAAAATCGCAAAATCCGTACCAGAAGAAGAAAAAAATATATAAATTTGACTGTAAAACGAAAGTGCTGCATATAGCCTTACGCAGAATAAAACAAGGAAAATATTGGTGTATCACATTTTGCGATACGTTTATCGGTTCGCTCGTAATTAAAGCGTAAATTCGAGTGTCCATAATAAAAATCCTATAGTAAGAGGAGTCATCAGGAACCTAATCTGATCAGTTTAAACAAATAAAAATAAAATAAAAACAAATGATGTATACATAACATAATAATGTAATATACATAGCTGTATTACTACGAAGAACAATATCCAGTAGAGACGAACTCTGATGCAGAAGCACTGAGTCGAGCAGGTCGAGCCGCGAGCTGTATTACTGCGTGAGCTAAGACCGCAGAGACCAGAGTGACACCTGAGTTGCTTTGCTCAACGCTCTGGCTAGAGTGGAGAACGGTGGGGTGAGCATTGAGCGGGCGAGTTCCGAGGGTGGGGGGAGCGGTGAACGGCCACCACTCACCCACTCCGAGACAAATCGTCCGTTCCCTTGCGAGCAGGTTGTTGCAAGTAGTTCCTATGTTATCCGCTAGGTGGCTCTCTGTCCTGTTGCTCGCATCAACTGCCCAGAGGGCAGGACGTGCGACTGAAACAATCGCCGACAGAGTGCGATGCGAAGTTAAGCTGCGCCAGACACTGCACGCGGCAGACGATGCACAGAGACGGCACGGCATATGTGAAACACAAAATCCAATGAGGCACTGCACAATGCAGGCAGCCAAGGTAGAAGCAGGGCAGAGGCCGGCGCTGGCTGTGTTGTGTGGCGTGCACTGTTCTGTGACCAGCAGAGGCGCTGCTGATATGCTCCGTCTCTCTCTCTCTCTCTCTCTCTCTCCCTCTCTCTCTCTCTCTCTGCCGTGGGAAACGTTTGGAGCTACAGTTCTTTTTTTCTGAATCACTGATTGTTCACCCCCTTGAAAGATTCAACTCTATGAATCAGTTCAAGAGCGGATCCCCCATCTCTACTGTGTACACGGTCACAGACAGTGCCATATGGCACATAGAAGACGCCTACTATACTCTCTGCGGCGAAGGGCCATAAGAATAATGGAAGTAGGACAGTCGCAAACTCATATGGCCCGATAGCGTAACGTGAAACTGTATCACGAAGACTAGGGTAGGGCCGAACATGTGTGACATTAGAGAGAGAGGACCGTTTTTTGGCTGTAAGGGCTCGACAGAACTGCTTTACTACTGCACGGCAAGTGGCATCTGTCCTCGCAGCATCGACTGGAGATCTTTTCGAGGCAAACGATGTAGAGAAGGTTTCGACAGAGTGGCCTTGCCGGCCGGAGTGGCCGTGCGGTTCTAGGCGCTACAGTCTGGAGCCGAGCGCCCGCTACGGTCGCAGGTTTGAATCCTGCCTCGGGCATGGGTGTGTGTGATGTCCTTAGGTTAGTTAGGTTTAATTAGTTCTAAGTTCTAGGCTACTGATGACCTCAGAAGTTAAGTCGCATAGTGCTCAGAGCCATTTTAGAGTGGCCTTTATTGTCGGAGACCTGCTGTACGTGTGTTTCTGATACCTTTTCACCAAAGGGGACATCAAGTCAACATAATACTTGGACAGTCGAAGAGTGGGCCGATGTTCTTTTCACAGATGAGTCCCTATTTGGTCTGGAGAGTAGCTGTCGACGGATTCGCATGTGAAGGGAATTTGGAAGACGATTTCGTGACGCGAACTTTGTGCAAAGAGACCAATGTCAAGGAGGATCGCTAATGGTGTGGACGGGAATTATGTTGATCACTCGAACATCTCTTCATGAACTTACTGGTGAATAGGAAAGGTTTAACTGCTGATAGGTACCGTGACGAGGTCTTGGGGTTATGTACAGTTGCTGGGAGGTGCTGTGTGCCCAGACTTCGTACTCATGGACGATAATTATCGGTTTTATAGAGCATGAGTGGTTGATATTTCAAATGTTTTTTATTCCAGTCTTTGATCACAATATCACTTCTTTTGACGATGACCGGTTTCAGTCAGTAATGACCATCCTCAGATCTTTTCTACACCATGTCCTCTTCCCTTTTCAGGCCATAATGGCAGTATTGGATCACTGTTTGTATACGCGACTATGTAGCAGCTGGTAGATGATATTTTCTTGGAAACGGAAGATAGTCCGCAGCTCGTGGTCGTGTGGTAGCGTTCTCGCTTCCCGCGCCCGGGTTCCCGGGTTCGATTCCCGGCGGGGTCAGGAATTTTCTCTGCCTCGTGATGACTGGGTGTTGTGTGATGTAGTTAGGTTAGTTAGGTTTAAGTAGTTCTAAGTTCTGGGACACTGATGACCATAGATGTTAAGTCCCATAGTGCTCAGAGCCCTTTGAACCATTTGAAACGGAAGATACTGCACGCGTGACATGGTCTGCTCGTTCTCCCTATTTCAGTTCCATAGAGCATGTCTGGGATGTACTAGGGAGACGGGTTGCATCACGTCAGCATCCACCAACCACTCTCCAAAACTTGCGAGCAGCTCCGCAGGAAGAATGAGTGTTATTGCCTCAACCTGACGTCGATTGCGTTATTCACAGTACGCAGGCCTGCATTGCTGCCAGAGGTGGTCACACTCCATAGTGAGCACATTAACCAATTGTCGGAATGTGTGCGCAAATCTATTACGTTGGAAAGAAACGGAGAACATTTTCGTTACTGTTATGAATTTTGCAGCTGTTTGCGTTCTGTATTCTTTATATTGTTTCTACTTTGCTATCACCGGTTTATGCTGTTTTGTGGCAAAATAAACGCAACCAGGCAAAATTTCCGTTTGCTGCTTTAATTTTGAACACCAGTGACGTGACGACCTCTGCTCGATTCAGAGTTTGTTCCAAAACAATATGTCGATTTCTCGAGTTCTAGGAGGCAAAAGTGTTACGTATGAAGGTAGACTTTCAAACTTTCAAGGCCGATGTTAATAGGAATAAAAGTTCTTCTGGGATCTGAGCCATACGTGCGGCTGGAGCAATACAAGCCATGGCTACAGATCACGTAAAAAGATCCGAAATGTCACATAAACTGTGCCGAAGCCTGCGTGACATCAAAACAACCAGCAATATCACCTGTTTATGTTGTTTTGTGGCAAAACAAAAGCAACCAGGCAAAATTTCCGTTTGCTGCTTTAATTTTGAACACCAGTGACGTGACGACCTCTGCTCGATTCATAGTTTGTTCCAAAACAATATGTCGATTTCTCGAGTTCTAGGAGGCAAAAGTGTTATGTATGAAGGTAGACTTTCAAACTTTCAAGGCCGATGTTAATAGGAATAAAAGTTCTTCTGGGGTCTGAGCCATACGTGCGGCTGGAGCAATACAAGCCATGGCTACAGATCACGTAAAAAGATCCGAAATGTCACATAAACTGTGCCGAAGCCTGCGTGACATCAAAACAACCAGCAATATTTCCAAGCGAAAAATTACACACCCATCAAGCGGATGAGTAACGAGAGTAGAGAGAAGACGGCTTTTGCTTCTCGCTTTCGTGACCTGCGGCAGTTCCTGCCAGCCCTTCGCAAACCACAATGAGGCAGCAAAACCGCAACTCGCGTAAACAAGTGGCACGACGACCCAAGTATTAGTCGACCACAATATTATTGCAACTGGGAATGAGTGCGCTTCGGTCGGCTTATCGCGAGTTTTTATGGTGATATTTCACGAGCCCGCGCCGAACAATTTAACAGTATATGGCGCAGTTGACTTGAAATCATTCACAGTGCGATGTGCTTTCCTTAGTCACCACTGTACTTGTTTACTCTAACGTCATTGCGTGTTTCTGGTAACGGCCATGGGAGGCCAAGTGCAATAATAACGTGGTCGGGTAATACTGTCGCTGTATTTGCCAAAAACACTGTATTACCCCTAACTGGGGATACTTTTCGTATGTCTCTGTCAACGCAAACGACACTGACATACCAATTACGCTCTGTTAGGAGTTCTTGTCTTCGTTTCACTTTTAATCCACAGTTGTCATAATGTCAGTGAATTTTGTAACAAAGGTCTTTATGGTGGTTATGATTCTATGACGTTTTTAGAACCCAGAGAGATTTCATCCGTAAATTCGAATTTCTTTACATGTCCTGGTAGTTTGAAAGCGGCAAAGTCCGATTAAGTACATACCTATATATATCCATATACGCACAAGTTAAAAAAACATGTTAGTATATACGTTTATATGTACGTACGATCGTTTCAGTGCAAATATCTCTGGAAAAACAACAGCCGCGCGGGGTTAGCCGAGCGGTCTTAGGCGCTGCAGTCATGGACAGTGCGGCTGGTCCCGGCGGAGGTTCGAGTCCTCTCTCGGGCATGGGTGTGTGTGTTTGTCCTAATAATTTAGGTTAAGTATTGAGTAAGCTTAGGGACTGATGACCTTAGCAGTTAAGTCCCATAAGATTTTACACACATTTGAACATTTTGAACAAAAACAACAGATATTGAAAAACGACTTCCACGGGTGTGAAAGTAAGGCAGGTGCTCACGAAACTAAATACTATGAGTCGTCCTAAAACGTAAGCAAATGCTGTTTAAATGGTCATCCACTATTATTTCCTACACAAACAATAGCGTGAAAAATCACAAAAACAATGGCGTCGGTTGGGTCGCAATACGAGAATTACATCGCCAGAAATTGCAAAGCGAAGTTGACGCTTGAAATAAACGAAACACGCTGGTGTAGCACATACTGGGATCCAAGCGCGAACCTCACATTGCTCGTAATCAAGATGTGATTGATGTACTACGATGGAACAAACACTGTAATTATTGTTATTTACCCGGTTATCATGCGGACTGGAAATGCTACAGATATCTCACACAATGAACAATTTGGAAAGGGTTAACTCGTCCATGCATTATTGATCTTTGCTACTACTAGACTGATACACGGAAACGAAATATCGAGTATCGTCGACCAGGGTGAACATAATTAATGGCTGACAAAGGATCTAAGCCGGCAGGAGTGGCCGAGCGGTTCTAGGCCCTTCAGTCTGGGACCGGGCGACCGCTACCGTCGCAGGTTCGAATTCTGCCTCGGGCATGGATGTGTGTGATGTCCTTAGATTAGTTAGGTTTAAGTAGTTCTAAGTTCTAGGGGACTGATGACCTCAGATGTTAAGGCCCATAATGCTCAGAGCCATTATTTTTTTTTTTTAGTCAGCCAGTATTTGAGAAAGAGGGCACTTAGAGACTTGCAATAAACTTAACATAAAATTTCAACCCTTGGGAAACTTTTTCTGGTTGATGGCTCCCACAAAATGATAAATGCACTCTGTTCATGAAGTAAAACTCTCGCATGAAGAATGACTTTTTAATTTATTACTTCTTTACTACTACAAAATTTGCAGACAGTATTTACATATAATGTACCAGAGAAATTACGTCATTGTAGGACACTTAGCGTAGTAGATACGACGTCATAAACACTTATGTACTAGATACGTAGAAAACTGCCACATCACGCAAGACGTTTAAATTTATTACTTCGTTGCTACTATCTCTATTTTCAGAAATTTTCGCAGGCAGTATCCACTGGATGTGCCTCCAAAAATATATCATTGTATGACATACAGTTCAGGAGTTACGACGTTAAATACAGAGATGCGTGAAAAACTGCCGCATCATGCATGACGTTTTGATTTATTACTTCCTCACTACTAATTCTATTCACAACCAATATTGCAGACAGTGCCCACATATAACACTGGATGTAGCTGCAAAATTATATCATTGTACAGCTCATAGTTCAGGAAATACGATGTCATAAACATAGAATTGCTTGAAATTGCAACTGCAGGGTGTAATTAACTAAACATACAGGTGAAGTATGTGTAAAAACACGTGTAAAAAAAATTGTTCAAATGGATCGGAGCACTATGGGACTTCAAAGCCACGGATAAAAAGGTCATCCTAAACCCCTGGAACGATTTCAGTCAAAAGTGGACACATATTAGTTCCAAATTGAAAAGAGATACGGTCGTGATAAGAACCATCAGCCACCTATTGGGGTGAGTGTGATAACGTTGAGAGAGAAGGGGGCAGGAGGAAATGGACGGACAGCGAGGGGGAAGGAGAATATGGGCACAGATGGGAGGAGAAGGAGACAGACAGAGATAGGGGAGGAGAAATGGACAGAGAGAGCAGAGAGGAGGTGAAGCAAAGAAGGAGATATGGAGAGAGACAGGGGAGGAAGAGATAGGCAGAGAGAGGGGGAGGAGATGGCAGAGGAGGAGGAGGAGGAGGGAATGGACAGAGAAAGGGAAGAAGCGGAGATGGACAGAGAGAGGGGAGGATGTTACCTGGGAAGGGGGAGGATGATATGGACAGAGAGAGGCGGAGCAGAAGATGGACAGAGAAGGGGGAAGGAGGAGCCATGGCCTGTATACAGTGTTATCTAATACAGAGACCAGGAAAACAGATACATTAGTCGGTTAAGCAACTAAATCAGTATACTACAAAAAGCTACTAGCACACAACTATTTAGCATAAATGTGATGTCTTAGGTAAACACGAAGGCCTACACAAACCTTGTACTTTTGCATTGTAAGTGACCCAGGGTATTGTATTAGTTCTATAAGAGATTGATAGTTTTTCAAAAGTCTTAAAGCTGACTTTTGAATGTCACCGATATGTATTTTAAGTCACCGTTTTAGATTTGTGTTGGACAGTAATGTGACTATTCCAGTCACATTGTTGACATGTGCCGGCCGTTGTAGCAGAGCGGTTCTAGGCGCTTCAGTCGGGAACCGCGGAGCTGCTACGGTCGCAGGTTCGAATCCTGCCTGGGGCATGGATGTGTGTGCTTGTCCTTAGGTTAGATAGGTTTAAGTAGTTCTAAATCTAGGGGACTGATGACCTCAGATGTTAAGTCCCTTAGTGCTCAGAGCCATTTGAACAATTTTTTTGTTGACATGCAAACAAATGTAATTACTATATTACTGACAAAATTAGCAAAATAACCCATGGAAATCCTTAAAGTATTTATGTAGCTAATGTCCAAAATCCTGGTAGGAACACCAACACTTAATTAGCTTCTAGATAATTAGTACAAGGTGTACAACTTTTCTTTCACCGTTTTTCCCCAACATTTGAGGCTTTAATGAAACAAATTGGTTACACGTGTATCATTCAGAGTATTTTCCATCGCTGGCCATTACTTTCTCCCATTTTTCGGGCAATGTACGAACCCCGAGTCGAAAAAATTGTTCCATCTTTTGAAGCGATCCACGAATCGATCCAATTTATGACTTCTTCATCAGATCGGAAGTTCTAGTCAGCCAGACCATGCGCCATTGACGTAAACAGGTGATAATCAGAGGAAGCAATGTCTGCAGAATACGGCGGGTGTGGTAAGACTTCCCATTTTAACGTTTCTAAGTACGTTTTGACCTGTTTTGCAACATGGGGTCGAGCGTTGTCGTGCTGAAAAATTCCTTTATCGTGCCTCTCGATGTATGGCGGCAGTTTGCCTTTTAATGCTCTGTTCAAACGCATTAATTGAGTTCGATAACGAGCACCTGTGATTGTTTCACTTGGTTTTAATACCTCATAGTACACGACGCCGAGGTGGTCCCACCAAATGCAGAGCATGATCTTGGAGTCGTGAATATTCGGTTTGGCCGTCGACGTGGAAGCATGGCCGGGATATCCCCATGATTTTTTGTGTTTAGGGTTGTTGTGTACATAGTTCCGCGTAGTGAGCACGTACGCAACTTTCCCACTAGAGCGCGCCCCACTAAGCACAACAGCGCAGGCGCAGCGCTCGTCCGTCTCCGCACTACGAGATAGCGCTGCCTTAGAGACGGACGAAATTCTGCTTCCGCCGATCCGCGTATTCATATGTAACACAGCCAATGAGATTGCTGCTAACGTAGAACCTTTTCTCCTCGCGGATCACACTCGCGCAGTGATACCTGAATGCGCGAGGTATTATAACGAGTCTACAGACCTCCGATTAGTCAGTCTGCATTAGTCTGTACCAGTCTCTAGTCAAGTTTCAGTCTGCGCCTAATAAATTATCATATTCCTTTACATAGCCATGAAGAGAAATGTATAGACACTTTGTCAAGTATCATAGGTATGTGAGAATAAGATTAACGTACCAAGACCAAAGGAACTTCAGATTGTCAATTGTAAACAGCATCCAAAATCAAGTTATGTAGTGTCTATGCTTTTTATTATTTTAATAAATATGTGTGAAAATTAATCAAGTTCTGTTTAAAGTTGGTCACCGTCAATCTGCTACTCTAAGCGTGCAAGTGGCATTTCTATCGTCTGACCTAACGGCAGAAGATAAACACGCCACGATAAGACCACGAGACATAATGCTGAGACTCGCCTACTTCGTTAGAGCGACAAGTCAAATAATCTGATGGTGTGTGTACCGAAGGTCTTACAGTACGTACACCACAAGGGTTATCGTAATGAACCCATTTTTCGTCCCCGGTCACAATGCGATGCAGAAATCCCTTCCGTTTTTGCCTCTGAAGCAACTGTTCAGAAACAGACAAACGACGTTCAACGTCTCTTGGTTTCAGCTCACACGGGACCCAAGTTCCTTCTTTCTGAATCATGCCTACAGCCTTGAGACGTTTTGAAATGGCTTGCTGTGTCACTCCCACTAACCGTGCTAATTCTTCTTGAGTTTGACGCGAGTCTTCACTCAGCAATGTCTCCAATTCTGCATCTTCGAAAACATTATCTCTTCCATCGCTATGGCGGTCTACGAAGTTCAAATCGCCGTTTTTGAAGCGTTGAAACCACTCACGACACGTTATTTCACTAATAGCGTCCTTACCAGACGTACTTGAGTGCATTCGATAAGACTCAGCCGCTGTTTTATTCATATTGAGACAAAACAGTAACACCTTCCTCAAATGACGAGAATTAGGCTCATAAACTGACATTTTCAATCAAGAACAGCTTTATGATGCAGGCAAAAATCGTCTAATGTTTGAATGAGGTTATGTTGACCGAGGTCCAAGCCTGACGTCTTCGATCTGTTTATTTCGACCGCTACTTACCGTTGTCGCCACCTATCGGCAAACGGCGGAAGCAAAGCTGTACACCTTGTACCTTATGTAGGGTATTGTTTATTTAGCTATTTTTTCAGTATCGTCATCAAGAAGTTGAAACTCTTATTATAAGATAAAGTTCTGACGAAAACCAGTTTTCCGTACTATTCAATAAATTTGAGATGTAAAATTCCTGTTGGATATTATGGAAATTACGTATTTAACAGTGTGAAACTTTAGTAGCCATTTTTGCAAAGCTATATAAGCAGTGTGCCTGAGGCCATTTTTAAGTGAGTGTTCCGAGATTTCGTGCGTGAAACCCCTGTCTGTCAGAACCATAATATTGTAATGGTGTAACGATGTGTTTTTGTGTATAAGAATATGGACAGTGAAGTAGGACAATTAACAATGATTACTGATCAACTACAATAAAAAAGTGCCGCACGTGTTGTTCATCTGAGACTGTTTTTGGCTCGTTAGATTATATTACACAGTGACTATTATCGTATAGTTTGAAGGTGTATTATGTGGTTACCGGTTAAATGAGACTTAGCTATGTAGTTAAGACATGGGCTGGACGTAACTAATGCACTGGGTGGGGGTCTGACGTTTATGGAGGTAAAACCTGTGAAGCGAAATTTTGGTCGGACACATCATTGGATGTAGGTACTGTTGTACCCACCCATATTTACAATCCGATTTTTTGCTTGATCGCTGCCGCCGATGAACTACAAGCTGATTTGCGACCAGGTATGTCACAGAGGGAAAGGAGATTTGTGGCAAAATCAGACCAAAGGGAGGGACCGGTTTATACCACTCAATAAAGGAGTTGTCAGTTTGGTAATGGAGGGAATTGGGGCGAGGGAGGGGGGGGGGATGGTGGTAAATATTGTAGAGGGAGACCAACGTTCGAGTGCAGCTAGCATGTACAAATTAATGTAGGTTGCACTGTTCATGCACAGATTAAAAGAACTGAATAGCGGTCTTCTGATTGAAGACCACACAACAGTAATGTTGTATCGGTATTTTATGGTACAATGACGTAGTTTGTTTACCAGATAATGTATCTGGTTTCCTTCTCTCTGTCTTAAATAGCACTGAAAATCAGCTTGGTAAATAAAGTATAAATAATCATTAATGCGGAGTACACAGATTACAAGATTGTCATATCCAGTTGATAGGCCGATTTGAAATGTAATAGTCTGCTTGTAATTGCCTTGCAGGTATGTTTGGACATGGGGGGGAAAAAGTGAGACAGTAGTTGACATTTCTCAGTATATGACTGTGCTGTCGTCGGTCACGCACTACGCGGTGCGTCGGTAACACTTCCTTTTGCTTCAGTTTTTGTTTTAACTAACCCATAAATAGCGCGATAGGAGGAGAAAGCGTACAAGATGCCTTTTCCATTCATATCAGACAGTACTGGCTACACTTCTGTAGCTGGTTTATAAGTAAAACTTCTCTTTCGCTCGTATCGTCACCTGTGGTCTCGGAGTAGCACCAAAGTCTTGTATAGTACAGGTCGCTGTTTCGAGTCTTGCCTTGGAAATGGGAGTTCGTTTTAATTGTGCCGATAATCAGTTTACATTATAATAACTAGATGCTGAAATTTATGCGTACCTTTTCTGGAAATCTGTTCGTGAAAGTATATGATGCATACGTACAACCTTTCCAGCACGATCGATCTACCTCTGATTGTGTAAGAGATGTTGCATAGTACAATGACTTCAACCAAACAGCGACAGAATGCTTCTCCTGTCGAGAAATCACCGTAATTCTCTCGAACGGATTTATTTTAGTGGAATGTGGATGAAGATGAAATCCATGGCAACAAACCACAAAAGAATAACAGATACAGTGCTTTGAGGCCTTCGACATTTACGATGCGATTGTAAGTATGTCGCTTCGTTTCTCTACGAGTGCTGTAGACGGCGCACGAGCGATGGCACATAGCACCTCCCAGGTAGCGATGAAGTGGGGATTTTTCCGCACGACCACCTTAGTAGTGTACCGTGAATATCAGGAATCCGGTAAAATATCAAATCTCTGACATCGCTACGGCCGGAAAAAAGAACCTGCAGGAACGGGACCAACGATGACTGAAGAGAATCGTTCAACGTGACAGAAGTTCATCCCTTCAGCAAATTGCTGCAGATTTCAATGCTGGGCCATCAACAAGTGTTAGCGTGTGAACCATTCAACGAAACATCATCGATATGGGCTTCGGAGCCGAAGACCCACTCGTATACCCTCGATGACTACACGACACAGAGTTTTACGCCTCGCCTGGGCCCGTCTACACCGACATTGGGCTGTTGATGACTGGAAACATGCTGCCTGGTCGGACGAATCTGTTTCAGATTGTATCGAGCTGATGGACATGTACAGTTATGGAGGCATTCTCGTGAATCCATGGACCCTGCATGTCAACAGGGGACTGTTCAAGCTGGTGGAGGCTCTGTAATGGTGTGGGGCGTGTGCAATTGGAGTGATATGGCACCCCCGTTATGTCTAGACACGACTATGCGAGGTGACACGTACATAAGCACCCTGTCTCATCACCTGCATTTATTCACGTCCATTGTGCTTCCGGCGGAACTGGACAATTCCAGCAGAACAATGCGACACCCTAAACATCCAGAATTGCTACAGAGTGGCTCCAGAACACTCTCCAGAGTTTACACACTTCCGCTGCCCACGAGACTCACCAGACATGAACATTATTGAGCATATCTGTGATGCCTTGCCACGTGCTGTTGAGAAGAGATCTCCGCCCCCCTCGTACTCATACGGATTTATGGACAGCGCTGCGCCGGCCGGAGTGGCCGTGCGGCTCTAGGCGCTACAGTCTGGAGCCGAGCGATCGCTACGGTCGCAGGTTCGAATCCTGCCTCGGGCATGGATGTGTGTGATGTCCTTAGGTTAGTTAGGTTTAAGTAATTCTAAGTTCTAGGGGACTGATGACCTCAGAAGTTAAGTCGCATAGTGCTCAGAGCCATTTGAACCATTTTTTTTTTTTTTTTGACAGCGCTGCAGGATTCATGGTGTCAATCTTCTCCAGAACTACTCCAGACATTAATCGAGTCCATGCCAGGTCGTGTTGCGGCACTTCTGCGTGCTCATGGGGGCCCTTCGCGATATTAGATAGGTGTACCAGACTATTTGGCTCTTAGTGCATTTTCCCAGTTGTGATTATGTTCAATATATTCCATATTCGCATATGTTATTATTAATACGGTATAACAAGATAAATTTTGAGTAATTAATTATAAAGGTTCACCACTAGCATTACACAGGGCAAGTTGATTGAATGGTGACCACAAAATTTATGGGTATACAAATAATATTTTCAACCATGATAGAGAAAATGTCAAATTAGGGTGACATAGACAAAATACACAACTGGAATGGAACTGGGAGTCAGAGTTGAATATCATTGGAAGTATCTCTCAGCTGTCTAATTGCAAAAATTGTTTTATTTGGGTACCAGTTTCGGCGATTTACTTCGCCACCTTTAGGCCCTGCGTACAGACAACGATGGTAGCAGTACGAAATACACAAACAAAAAAGGGGGTGGTGCAAGTCTTATATACAGTGGCAGTATGTAATAACATAACAATACCAACTAGTACAGTAAATTACATAAAGTTACAGATGAATTAAGCAATAAAATAAGAGAGCAGTTGCACTCTGTATTAACATAAACCAATGAGCAAAGTATACAGGGTGGTCCATTGATAGTGACCGGGCCAAATATCTCACGAAATAAGCATCAAACGAAAGAACTACGAAGAACGAAACTCGTCTAGCTGGAAGGGGGAAACCAGATGGCGCTATGGTTGGCCCGCTAGATGGCGCTGCCATAGGTCAAACGGATATCAACTGCGTTTTTTTAAAATAGGAATCCCCATTTTTATTACATATTCGTGTAGTACGTAAGGAAATATGAATGTTTTAGTTGGACCACTTTTTTCGCTTTGTGATAGATGGCACTGTAATAGTCACAAACGTATAAGTACGTGATATCACGGAACATTCCGCCAGTGCGGACGGTATTTGCTTCGTGATACATTACCCGTGTTAAAAAGGACCGTTCACCAATTGCGGAAAAGGTCGATATCGTGTTGATGTATGGCTATTGTGATCAAAATGCCCAACGGGCGTGTGCTATGTATGCTGCTCGGTATCCTGGACGACATCTTCCAAGTGTCCGGACCGTTCGCCGGATAGTTAGGTAATTTAAGGAAACAGGAAGTGTTCAGCCACATGTGAAACGTCAACCACGACCTGCAACAAATGATGAGGCCCAAGTAGGTGTTTTAGCTACTGTCGCGGCTAATTCGCACATCAGTAGCAGACAAATTGCGCGAGAATCGGGAATCTCAAAAACGTCGGTGTTGAGAATGCTACATCAACATCGATTGCACCCGTAACATATTTCTATGCCCCAGGAATTGCATGACGACAACTTTGAACGTCGTGTACAGTTCTGCCACTGGGCGCAAAAGAAATTACGGGACGATGACAGATTTTTTGCACGCGTTCTATTTAGCGACGTAGCGTCATTCACCAACAGTTGTAACGTAAACCGGCAAAATATGCACTAATGGGCAACGGAAAGTCCTCGATGGCTGCGACAAGTGGAACATCAGCGACCTTGGCGGGTTAATGTATGGTGCGGCATTATGGGAGGAAGGATAATTGGCCCCCATTTTATCGATGGCAATCTAAATGGAGCAGTGTATGCTGATTTCCTACGTAATGTTCTGCCGATGTTACTACAAGACGTTTCACTGCATGACAGAATGGCGATGTACTTCCAACATGATGGATGTCCGGCACGTAGCTCGCGTGCGGTTGAAGCGGTATTGAGTAGCATATTTCATGACAGGTGGACTGGTCATCGAAGCACCATACTACCATGGCCCGCACGTTCACCGGATCTGACGTCTCCGGATTTCTTTCTTCGGGGAAAGTTGAAGGATATTTGGTATCGGTACCCACCGACAACGCCTGACAACATGCGTGAGCGCATTGTCAATGCATGTGCGAACATTACGGAAGGCGAACTACTCGCTGTTGAGAGGAATGTCGTTACACGTATGGCAAATGCATTGAGCTTAACGGAGATCATTTTGAGCATTTATTGCATTAATGTGGTATTTCCAGGTAATCACGCTGTAACAGCATGCGTTCTCAGAAATAATAAGTTCACAAAGGTACATGTATCTCATTGGAACAACCGAAATAAAATGTTCAAACGTATCTACGTTCTGTGTTTTAATTTAAAAAATCTACTTGTTACCAACTGTTCGTCTAAAATTGTGAGCCATATGTTTGTGACTATTACAGTGCCATCTATCACAAAGCGAAAAAAGTGGTCCAACTAAAACATTCGTAGTTCTTTACGTACTACACGAATATGTAATAAAAATGGGGGTTCCTATTAAAAAAAAAGCGCAGTTGATATCCGTTTGACCTACGACAGCGCCATCTAGCGGGCCAACCATAGCGCCATCTGGATTCCCCCTTCAAGCTCGACGAGTTTCGTTCTTTGTAGTTTTTTCGTTTGACGCTTATTTCGTGAGATATTTGGCCCAGTCACGAACAATGAACCACCCTGTATACATCATCATCATTTAAGACTGATTATGCCTTTCAGCGTTCAGTCTGGAGCATAGCCCCCCTTATACAGTTCCTCCATGATCCCCTATTCAGTGCTAACATTGGTGCCTCTCCTGATGTTAAACCTATTACTTCAAAATCATTCTTAACCGAATCCAGGTACCTTCTCCTCGGTCTGCCCCGACTCCTCCTACCCTCTACTGCTGAATCCATGAGTCTCTTGGATAACCTTGCTTCTCCCATGCGTGTAACATGACCCCACCATCTAAGCCTGTTCGCCCTGACTGCTACATCTATAGAGTTCATTCCCAGTTTTTCTTTGATTTCCTCATTGTGGACACCCTCCTGCCATTGTTCCCATCTACTAGTACCTGCAATCATCCTAGCTACTTTCATATCCGTAACCTCAGCCTTGTTGATAAGGTAACCTGAATCCACCCAGCTTTCGCTCCCATACAACAAAGTTGGTCGAAAGATTGAACGGTGCACAGATAACTTAGTCTTGGTACTGACTTCCTTCTTGCAGAAGAGAGTAGATCGTAGCTGAGCGCTCACTGCATTAGCTTTGCTACATCTCGCTTCCAGTTCTTTCACTATGTTGCCATCCTGTGAGAATATGCATCATAAGTACTTGAAACCGTCCACCTGTTCTAACTTTGTTCCTCCTATTTGGCACTCAATCCGTTTATATTTCTTTCCCACTGTATACATCATATAATCGTAAAAAAGGAACCTACTAGACAGAGGCCAATACTTCGTGTTATGCATAGATAATGCTAATGCAATACTTGTGAAGTAACTGGAGTAAAACAATATAGTTGAGATTGTCGTTCATCACAGTTCAGTCTTCTCGTGGCCGCATAATCGTCGCGGAAGGTGGCGGCGCCCGCCCGACTTAGCCGTGCGGTCTAACGCGCTGCTTTCCGAGCGGGAAGGCGTGCCGGTCCCCGACACGAATCCGCCTTCGGATTAGTGTCGAGGTCTGGTGTACCGACCAGCCTGTGGATGGCTTTTAAGGCGGTTTTCCATCTGCCTCGGCAAATGCGGGCTGGTTCCCCTTATTCCGCCTCAGTTACACTATGTCGGCGATTGCTGCCCAAACACTATCTCCACGTACGTGTACACCATAATTACTCTACCACGTAGACATTTAAGGTTACACTCGTCAGGTATGAGGCGTTCCCGGGGGGAGGGGAGGTGGTGTCCACTGGGGGCCGAACCGCACAATAACCCTGGGTTCGGTGTGGGGCGGCGGTGGGATGGATGGATTGCTGTGGCCTGTTGTGGGGTTGTGAACCACATAAAGCTACGGCGGGACGAAGCCTCTCTGTCGTTTCTAGGTCCCCAGTTTAATACACACACAATACACAAGGTGGTGGCGCCGACCGTGAGAGCTGCTAATGGAGAATGCGGCTGGCTAGCGGATTGATTGCGTGAAGCCGAAAACATCTTGTCGATACCGAAGCGGGTGAATAATCTTAAAATCACGAAAAGGTTAAAGTATGACTCCAGAATGGCTTGGCAGAAGGCCAAAGTCTAACCATGTTCACTTAATTGGATACCAACTTGACTGCACTGACTCTGGCACATAAGACCTTCCTCGTCACCTTGGAACACCAATTACAAAAACCCCACTTTGACCAATCAGCGAAAGGGCTTAAGTGAACCACCAGTCCCAGACCTGGAAGTTGGTTCCCTGTTTCCTATCATACAATTTAATATTCATCAGCCAATGAAAACCGTAGCTTCACTAGCCATCAGGGACTGAGCGAAGATTCCCACATCCGGTTCTCCACGATGGAAAATTCTGAAAATGTTAGGAAGGATTCTAGCCTCGCTTCCACGGAAGGAGCACTGGGAAACTTTTCGAAATGTGTGGCAGCATTTCTGTTTGAACAAGACAGCGCCACGAGAACAAACATAGTAGGCAGAGTCGCTGTGGACAGTCGTTCGTCGATGGCTTTTAACGAGGGCCGGGTCTCAGCCTGACCGCCCTTGAGGTACCGCATGCTATTGTCTGCCAAGATCGTCCGAGCGCCTTCGGGTCTGTCTCCAATGACCAGAGGTGGCAAACGGATAATCCCCGCGCCTCCGTTCGCCACACAGCTGTCCTCTCGCGACTGGGAAAAACTTCACTGACGTGTCGTTCTGCATTGCGTGGGGAGATTGCTGTTCCACGGTTAGAGGCGACCCCCCGTGCCGATCCACGATGTTGTTGTTGTGATCTTCAGTCCTGAGACTGGTTTGATGCAGCTCTCTCCATGCTACTTTATTCTGTGCAAGCTTCTTTATCTCCCAGTACCTACTGCAGCCTACACCCTTCTGAATCTGCTTAGTGTATTCATTTCTTGGTCTCCCTCTACGATTTTTACCCTCCACGCTGCCCTCCAGTACTAAATTGGTGATCCCTTGATGCCTCAGAGCATATCCTACCAACCGATCCCTTCTTCTAGTCAAGTTGTGCCACAAACTCCTCTTCTCTCCAATTCTATTCAATACTTCCTCATTAGTTATGTGATCTACCCATCTAATCTTCAGCATTCTTCTGTAGCACCACATTTCGAAAGCTTCTATTCTCTTCTTGTCTAAACTATTTATCGTCCATGTTTCACTTCTATACATGGCTACACTCCATACAAATACTTTCAGAAACGACTTCCTGACACTTAAATCAATACTCGATGTTAACAAATTTCTCTTCTTCAGAAACGCTTTAATTGCCATTGCCAGTCTACATTTTATATCCTCTCTACTTCCACAATCATCAGTTATTTTTCTCCCCAAATAGCAAAACTCCTTTACTACTTTAAGTGTCTCATTTCCTAATCTAATTCCCTCAGCATCACCCGATTTAATTCGACTACATTCCATTATCCTCGTTTTGCTTTTGTTGATGTTCATCTTATACCTTCCTTTCAAGACACTGTCCATTCCGTTCAACTGCTCTTGCAAGTCCTTTGCTGTCTCTGACAGAATTACAATATCGTTGGCGAACCTCAAAGTTCTTATTTCTTCTCCATGGACTTTAATGCCTACTCCGAACTTTTCTTTCGTTTCCTTTACTGCTTGCTCAATATACAGATTGAATAACATCGGGGACAGGCTACAACCCTGTCTCACTCCCTTCCCAACCACTGCTTCCCTTTCATGTCCCTCGACTCTTATAACTGCCATCTGGTTTCTGTACAAATTGTAAATAGCCTTTCGCTCCCTGTATTTTACCCCTGCCACCTTCAGAATTTGAAGGAGAGTATTCCAGTCAACATTGTCAAAAGCTTTCTCTAAGTCTACAAATGCTAGAAACGTAGGTTTGCCTTTTCTTAATCTTTCTTCTAAGATATGTTGTAAGGTCAGTATTGCCTCACGTGTTCCAACATTTCTACGGAATCCAAACTGATCTTCTCCGATGTCGGCTTCTACCAGTTTTTCCATTCGTCTGTAAAGAATTCGCGTTAGTATTTTGCAGCTGTGACTTATTAAACTGATAATTCGGTAATTTTCACATCTGTCACCACCTGCTTTGTTTGAGATTGGAATTGTTATATTCTTCACGATGTGAACAGAGAAATCTGAATGTCACCAGAAGCGAGCTTGATATTAAAATCCTGTATGATAACATATCTACAGTACTAGCAACTATAGTCTAATCCCACTCACAGTTACATGCGTGCAGTTGCGAATAAAGCAGGTAAACACAGAACGATTCGGAAAACAAAAGGAAGAAATGAAAGTTTAATATGCTAATCGAGTATGCAAAGGAGGATACTATGTGAACTAAGGCGTGGAGCAGACCGCCACATCGACAAGTCTTCTCAACGTGTAAGAGAGAAAAAGTAGACTGCTGAACACGAAACTTTCAATTATATTCGGAGACCACAACCTGCACACTCAGTGAGCCTCGTAATCTCTGATTACCGGAGGTTGAAAATACCGCTTCAGCTGTAAGGTTCTTTTATTATCACACGACCGGTTTCGGGCTCTTATAAGCCCATCTTCAGGTGTCGTAACTTGCTGCTGTGACCCCAGAGCGCCGCGGTGGACGTGTAGTAGGCGCGGTGTGATACCTGAGCTCTGATTAATTTTCTTGTTAATCAAACAGTGTTAAATTCAGTATCGGTTACTCTGATCTAAAAAAAAGTCCAAACAGACTCTGAAGTCCCAACGGTACCGACCGGCCGCCGTGTCATCCTCAGCCCATAGGCGCCACCGGATGCGAATGAGCATATGGTCAGCACATCGCTATCCCGGCCATCGTCGTCAGTTTTCGTGACCGTACCGCTACTTCTCAATCAAGTAACTCCTCAGTTGGCCTCAACAAGGAGTGAGTGCACCCCGCTTGGCAACAGCACCCGGTAGACCCGGACGCTGGCCGTTCAAGTGCTAGCTAAGCCTGACAGCGCTTACATTCGGTGATCTGGCGGGAACCGGTGTTACCACTGCGGCAAGGCCGTTGGTGTTGCTCTGATCTCGCGCAACTAGAAGCATTACATCAGCCATATGTGAATACAATGCTAAGAGTTACGTTACCAATTTATTAAAAAATCTTCCTTAGCTCGCTGACAGTTTCTGCAAGTTCTGTGCTGCGCGAATGATTATTGTCGAGCGAGGTGGCTCTGTGGTTAGCACAGTGTAACGACGGTTCACATCCTCTTTCGGCCTTCGTAATTTAAGTTTTCCGTGATATCCCTAAACCGCTTAACGGGGGTAGGACGTCAAACGGGCCGACCTGGAGCAGGAGAGGCACCACAGGACATTTTATTTTCTACTGTCTATACTTTTACAAATAAATTCATAAAACTTTGTCAGCATGACCAGGAAGGATTCGGGATTCACACTCATAGCAGTGGAAGTTCAAAAAACATAACAAAATAATTTTTTTTACATGTGTAATTTCATCATTTTTTCGCTTACTATTGGCTGCATTTGCTGCTATAGGTACATTTTTCTTCACAAGTAAGAGAGATTCTTTGATGAATTTTGCACAGCATACAAACCATACTTACAGGTGTATCAAACACTAGAATTTTCCAAATCTATTAAAAACTGTGGTAAAAATTGAGATAATTAACTACAAAATTAGATTTTTTTCTAAACATAAAGTGTAAAACGTAAAAGGTCATTCATTTTTTCATAAATTAAATAGATTCTAGAGTTTCAGACACCTGTAAGTATGGTTTCTATGCTGTGCAAAATTCATCGAATAGTCTCTCTTACTTATGAAGAAAAGTGTACCTATAGCAACAAATGCAGCCAATAGTAAGTGAAAAAATGATGAAATTTCACGTGTAAAAAATTTTTTTTGTTATGTTTTTGATCTTCCGCTGCTACGAGTGTGAATCCCGAAACCTTCCTGGTCATGCTGACAAAGTTTTATGAATTTACTTGTAAAAGTATAGACAGCGGAAATTAAAATGTCCTGTGGTGCCTCTCCTGCTCCAAGTCGGCCCGTTTGACTTCCTACCCCCTTAAGCAAATGACACGATGGTTTCTTTGAAAAGGACACGGCCGATTTTCTTCCTCATCCTTTTCTAACTCGAGCTTGTGATCCGTGTCCAATGACCTCGTCGTCGACGGGAGCTAAATTCTAATCTTTCGTCATCATCATCATCATCTTCTTCTTCTTCCTCTTTTTATTCCGAGTCATTATTGTGTTGACGTCACTGCTCACGCCCCCTCCTTTCCATGAAGGGTTGAAACGTTGAAATACTGCTTGGTGGCTCCTGTCTGGACAAGAAACAGATTCTTAAAAGAATTAATAAAATGATTTTCTGCCACTTGCAGCCCTAATTCCGTCACCCAGAAAATACCTTTACTGCACCGATCTAGCTTTACTACGTAAAGAGGGAAATAATAAAGCTCATGTGCGGCTGATGCACTGTGACCTTTACGCTTTCAGCGTAAAATCACGTTACTTTTTTCTGTTAAGTCCCGACTTATACTCACTATCAGTAGAGTCATGTTATGAGAGTTAAGTCAATTATTATCCGCAAAGTAGTTATAAAATTTTATTGTAATCAAATAAGAAACTTACGAGAACATCATTTTTCCACATAGTCTCCTTGTGTTTCAATGCATTTGGTCCATCGTTGTACAAGCTTCCTGATGCCCTCATAAAAGAAGGTTCTCGGTTGAGCGGCGAGCCAGGAATGCACCGCTTGTTTCAGTGCTTCGTCCGATGCAAATCGACGGCCCCTTAATGCCTGTTTGAGTGGACCAAACAAATGATAGTCAGAAGGGGCAAGATCGGGACTATATAGAGGATGACCCAGTACTTCAAATTTGAGTTTCTGGAGCGTTTCAACAGTGTGGGTAGCAGTATGCGAACGGGCATTGTCGTGCAACGACACCTTTTGATAGCAATCCTCGGTGTTTGCTTCGAACTCAAGGCTTTAGCCTGCCAATAAGCATCTCATTATAACTTACACTGTTTATTCTTCTGTCCCTTTCCCCATAATGTTCCAGTGCTCGATTCCCGGCGGGGTCAGTGATTTTCTCTGCCTCATGATGACTGGGTGTTGTGTGCTGTCCTTAGGTTAGTTAGGTTTAAGTAGTTCTAAGTTCTAGGGGACTGATGACCATAGATGTTAAGTCCCATAGTGCTCAGAGCCATTTGAACCATTTTGTTCCAGTGCTGGACCTTGTGCGTCCCAAAAAAACCGTAAGCATCAGTTTTCCTGCAGACGGTTGGGTCTTGAACTTTTTCTTGCACGGTGAATTTGGATGTTTCCGTTCCATACTCTGCCGTTTACTCTCCGGCTCGTAATAATGGATCCATGTTTCGTCACCAGTAATGATACTGTCTAAGAAGTTGTCCCCTTTGTTACCATAGCGATCCAAACGTTTTCTGCCGATGCCCAAGCGCGTTTGTTTATGCAACTGTGTGAGTTGTTTTGGGACCCATCCCGCACAAACTTTATGAAACCTAAGTCTGTTGTGGATGATCTCGTAGGCAGAACCGTGACTTATTTGCAGACGATGTGCCACCTCGTCAATAGTTAATCGTCTGTCTAACGTAAGAGAATCATTTCACGTGAACGAAAAAAGGTCTCTTCATTTGTGGCGGTGAACGGTCGTCCGGCTCCTTCATGCTCCTTCGTGCTTAACACTTGTGCGACCATTTCGAAATTTCTCAATCCATTCGTAGACACTCTGTTGTACCGAAAGTATTCGATGAATTTCGGCCCGTGATACGCCTTCCGACCACAATAAACGGATCACTGAACGTTGCTCTTCTTTGATGCAAATAGACAGTGGAGCAGCCATGATTAACAGCACAGCAGTTTTGACGAAACTAACACAGCAGCGTGTAAATTGCAAAGATATAACAACAAATAAACAAAGCGTGCGTCATCAACGTAAAACGACAGTACTACAAAAATAAACAAAAACATAACTACATTCCGGATAATAATTGACTTACCATCGTAATACTGTCATCGTCTGTTTGTCATGTCTACAGCGAAATTCTCGTCCTGTGCCAGTTGCTGCCGCTGGACAAGTTGATCCCTAAACTTCAGAATCAACGTTTTGCAGATGATAAATAGTCCTAAACCGAACACTTTGAGATTGTGAACTAACAGCCTAAAGTAAATACATAAACTTCTACCTTGCAGTGACCACTCATGTTCATAACAGTTTAAGAAAATGGCAACCGCTAGTCTCGGTGCAAGCATTACAACAATCCACTGACAGAACTGAAATCTGGGTTTAAAAATCATTTGGCCCGATAGAACGATCCAACAGCATTCCACGCGAACAGTTTTTGTCGAGAACCGTGGCCAGCTCTCTGCGGCTTCATCATTCCGGTTTCTCGTAAGTTTCTATTCATGGTTATGAATTTCTTCCAACTAGGACCACGCGTGTTTCGAAACTTCTTTTGAACACATGAACATCAGGTCCTGCTGCACCACGCATTAAATTACGTCTGGAGGTTCCTGTAACAAGTAACGCTCCATTTTTAACAACCAGTTATCAACTGTAAACAATAGTGAACACTGCAGTGCACACTTCAAAGACGTTTGTGTATTGTTTGGAAAGGTAGCGCCGCCAACGGCTATGCGACAGGCAGTTGTTTGTTATGAAATATAACCCGTTTACAGATACGAAAACCAGACGAATTGCTCATATAAGACACGGTATCCCCTGAAACATATATTTCCGACTGTTGGTTTCTTTTTTCCTACTACTTATTTCAGGCTGCTGTACCGTCCGTATTACTTTACACCAAAGGTTTCGGCATCATGTAGAAGTAGTCCGACTGGTTGTCTATGAGCTTTTTCTTACCAGTGTCATTAGTAAATACAGTGATTTTTCCGCTTTGCGAGGTGTCCTGGTTCATTGCCTATCAACATAAGGCGGACAGTGTTTACGTACGGTGAAGTACGTAACTATAGAAAAATCACGAGTTAATTCCACAGGGTTCAATTTTCGACCCACTGCTAGGTCTTATGGACGTGCGTTTTCTTCCACTTAACATATATCAAGGAGAATACTTTTTCTTGCAGACGACGTAAAAGAAGCACGTTGGAGACACCGTAACAAAAAATGGTTAAGTTTTGCGAAGAATTTTCAATTGTGTCACTGCAATCTGTCGAAAAATTGGATTGTATTCGGTTCTGTAGAACAGATGAAATAACAACAACGATCAGTGTAGCACATAGGTGGACGAGTTGTGAAAGTTTTTATGGGAAGAAACATGTTACATAGTTTCCCAAATTTTCAGTCTCTGGTTTCTGAATCGGATAAATGAACATCTTAATACTTTTGCATATTTATACTGTTGATCGCTTTGGCACACGTTTAAGGGTTCGCTTAACTAGAGAGAAATTATCAATTCCATAAAAATCGAGGAGAGAGAATTATATCTGCTGTTTATCCACTTTAAGCAACCATTCGAGAAGTTTCTGGTGAGGTAATGTAGAGGCAGAAGACGAAAAGCAGGAACTGTGTGGAACGTTACGACGAGAGGACGCTGTTAAGCGACTGATAACTCGTTTAGATTTCCCCTTAGTGAGCAGACAAAACTTACAACGTTCAGATAAGCAGTAACTCAGTGTTTTCTGACAATTGTTTCCTGAGCTCTGTCTCCGTTTGGAGTTATGTCCAATATGACAGTACTTATTATTGGTATTGATAAGGGCATGAGTGTCACTAAATGGTAGCGCAGTGTCAGCGAGTAAACTATCTTTACACTACCAATGCTCCTCGTACATAACGTGAAACGACTGACAATGGTATCATGAATCGTTACAGGTCTATTTAAGAATATTTAATATTCATTACACTCACTGCAGATAAATACTTTTATCTATTTAAGGCTTTAATATTCTGCCAGAATTATAGCTAAAATCCCTCTCTGATATTATATTTGATGTGTATGGGGTTCTCTCACATCGGTCTAGTTATATATCAGCGCTCATCTTTACATTCATTGTGACACATGTGTTCCAATATGTCTTATACCACGTATGGAATCTAACTTTTAGAAAAAAGAATTCACAGAAAGACTAAAAAAAGTAATAGCCAAAAACAATTAATTCCTTTGTGAAGTGCAAAACATGGAGTTAATTTACTGGTAGGTAGAGTTAGACTTTTAATCGTAACAGCGATGGAAATAGGAGAGGGGGTGGGGAGATAGAATAACGGGAAGAAATAAGTGGAGTAAAGTACTGAACAGAGAAGAAAAACCGAGAGGAATTTAAGATAAATGCAAGAAAAATTGTGCGCTTGTTTTGCTTTTGCCAGAAGAATATTGTTGCAGTACAAAGATTGTCGTAAACTGCACTTTGTTCGTTAAAATTTGCAAGAACTGACCAGTCTGTATATTACTTATACAATAGCGCAATCGGTACAGGATATATTGGGCAGTGTAGGTCAGAAGCTAAACTACACGTAAAGGATAATGCGAACTAAATTGATTATAGAATTTCTTGAGAATTCATTATGCTAGGGCGACTAGCAGTACTAAACATCAAACAGTACTCAAGTACGCAAAATTGTTTAATGTAAGCAATGTTATTACTCTCAGCTTACTTAATTTTTAAGTTACAGTTATGTTGTTTTAATTGTCATACTTACATCCTCATTTTGTCTGCAGGAACGCGGAAAATGGCCGAAGAAGAAGCTGCTCTCGCACTGAACTCAATAACCCAGGCGAACAATCAGTTCACTTTCGATCTCTACAATGTTGGTATTGTACATAACTCAGACTGCATGATTGATTTCATGTACATATCTTTGTAATTAAAAGTTGTTAACCAGTAGCTCTCTCTCTCTCTCTCTCTCTCTCTCTCCCCGTCCTTCACACACACACACACACACACACACACACACACACACACACACATAATCTTTTGACCACAGACATCACTTAAATACAGAGTGTTTATAAATTAGTTACACAGAAGTGACCTTTAACTGTGAAAAGGGTAAATAACACAGAACCATTTTAAAGAGGACTGAATGCAGTATATTTCACGTTTTATTCCTTCCTAACACTGTTAGTTCCTGACGTTCCCGCCAGGCGGCATGCGTGAATGTGTTATTTCATCAGTCATCATGGAGTCACGTAACGGTGCAGAGTGCGTGCTGTGTTGTTTATGGTTCCATGAATCCAAATCCGCTACTACATTACAGAGACAATTCAGGGCTAAATATCGCAAGCCACCACCTCAGAGACAAACTGTTATCATTTGGTACAATCGTTTCACGAAAGCTGCCTGTGTATCACTTAGGACACCGGGCCAAGGTCGGCCAGCAGTCTCTGACGCAGCAACTGAACAAGTTTGGCAGTCTTAACGTTTATAGTCCTGGTAAATCATTGAGACATGATAGCTAAGAATTGAATATCCCTACTGCTACAGTGTGGAAGGTATTACGGAAACGCTTGTCATTAAAACCATACAAATTGGAACTTGCAAGATTTAAGAGAAAGTGACGAAGGAAAACGGTCTGACTTTTGTGTAGAAATGTTGAACAAACTGCATACATAAGATTCTTTTCAGTGACGAAGCCACCTTCTACATCTGCGATAAAGTGAATCGCATAACACTCGCATTTTGGGTAATCTGAAACAATGCCACGTAATCTAACATGTACGGGACACATTTAAGGTTTGTGCTGTAAGCTGTAACAATATTGACGGTCCTTTCCTTTTACCGAGACAGCTGTAACTGGCGTATCATCCCTTCATATGGTCGGACATTATCTAATACTTCAATTAGAATAGAATAGAATTTATCTTCGAGCAAGATGGCGCCCCGCCACATTGTCATCGTGAAGTTGTCGCGTATTTCCGTAGAAATGTGACGACTTGAATTGAACGTACTGGAATGCTGGCCACCACTCTCACATGATTTAACTCCAACGGACTTCTGTGTTTGGGGTTACATTAAAGACAGAGTGTTTGTTTCTACGCTTCCGGGAAATATCGAGGAGATGCAATAAGGAATAACACAAGCTGCTGCCACCATACATCAAGACTTCCTTCGTAGAATTTGGCAGGAAGCTGATTACAGCTGGAAAATTTGTCGCGTTACAAAAGCTAGCCACACTGAACATTTCTAAATAAAGCTTGAATATGTACTGCATTCACTGCTGCATCAAACATTTCGGTAAGTTATTTACCTTTTTCACAATTAAAGATTACTTTTGTATAAGTAAATTATAAACATCCTTGTCATACGTATGCACACTAGTCCGAGCATTGCGTGGTCTGCAGTCAGTTGTGTGGTTGGAGTTGATTTGTAGTTTCAATCATGCTAATGTGTGTTACTGTACTGTACATCACACGCAGCTCAAGGTGTGTTGCTATTTCCACAAATGACTTCACTGTTGTGTTGGCTGTCGCTTAATGGCGGTAGCTCAACGGTTCATTTCTAACCTATGGTTATTTGGAAAATTTTGTGCACGTCCCTCTGCGCTGCTCTGCCTTTATTATCAAGTTGTTTTTCTCCCCACTTTTTACAGTCTTACTGTCGTACTTGAAAACTTAACATTCTCCGTATATTTCTAATAATCTGAAAACAGTAATGTGGAATATAGTCTCTGGAACACATCCCCTATATTGTCTTCCCTGATGACAAAGGTGTCCTAAAAGGTTCTTTTGTTTTTCGAAATATATTTTACATAAATTTATTTCTTCTACGTTAGTTTCTAATACATCTTAATTTGTGATTACTATACTTAGAATTCTGAATAGGTCAAAATATGTATCAATGTCCCTGTTTGAATATTCATGTAAAGTATATGTGATTAGCACGCTGGACGGACTTCTGGATAATTTTAGTTGCTGTAGGTAAAGAGTTCACTAGTTCCTTTGCTAACGATGCATGAAGTTATCATGCAACGATCGTTTAGTATAATTTAAGATTAAACTGCGACTCTACATATTTACGGTGAGTGCGACTGTAAATATTCCTTGTTCACTTTTGACAAAAGGAATATGGGAAAGTTAGAACTAGCGTTCTCGCTTCCCGCGCCCGGGTTCCCGGGTTCGATTCCCGGCGGGGTCAGGGATTTTCTCTGCCTCGAGATGACTGGGTGTTGTGTGATGTCCTTCGGTTAGTTAGGTTTAAGTAGTTCTAAGTTCTAGGGGACTTATGACCATAGATGTTGAGTCCCATAGTGCTCAGAGCCATTTTAGCCAAAGTTAGAACTTAATGATGTCGTCATTCGTTAAAAATGGGAAAGGTTGTTGGATGAAGGGCGACTGTGGCTTGTCGAAGGGACAGTGAATATTTTTTTCTCTTTTTCATCAATTGCAAGCATTGAGACCTGCTACTTTATTAGTGGTATTCTGGATATTCTTTTCGTTAGCGCTTACTTCGTCTAAGTACGAGGTCTGTTGTAATCAAGTTTTGGCAAATTTGTTTTATTTGACGACGCAAACGGATGCCACGAACTCGAGACCATATCACGCAGACCATCTATTAAGCTGAAACTTCCTGGCAGAATAATATGGCAGGAAGTTTCAAAACAGCGCATGCCACTGCAAAGTGAAAATTCATTCTGGAAATATCTGTTAAGTTGTTCGGACGATTTTTTCTAGAATCTTAGGGACGCAGGTACTCTGTTACCCCAAAAAATAAACAGTAAAAATCCTTACGCAAGCTGTACACCTGAGATGGAGAAGCTCATGCTACATTTAACTGACAAAGAATTACAGAACAGCTCAACTGAAACCAAACTGACTGCAGACTAAGCAATCCCATTTTTGCAGCAACTGCTTGAAATTTTTGCCTCCAGCATGGACGAAGAAATGATTGGCGCACCCTTTCGGAAATTTCTGACGTGTTGCGAATGATTGTTACGGTTTCAAAAAATTTTTCGGCGTTACGGTTTCAAAAAATTTTTCGGCCCTTTCTTCAAAATGGTTCAAATGGCTCTGAGCACTCTGGGACTTAACATCTCAGGTCATCGGTCCCCTAGAACTTAGAACTACTTAAACCTAACTAACCTAAGGACACTACACACACCAATGCCAGAGGCAGGATTCGACCTGCGGCCGTAGCGGTCGTGAGGTTCCAGACTGTAGCGCCTAGAACCGCTCGGCCACATAATTCGGCTTCCTTTCTTCATGGGTATTGATTGGTGTCTGGTGTATGTTTTCTTTTATAAATCCCTACACAAAAAAACCCAAGCGATTCTTGAGGTTTGAGACCTCCACGCCTAGCCCACGTGCTCCAGAATACTTTATCCAAATGTCATCTGACTACCCGACTGGAACGCGTCGAAGTGCCATTCTGTTGAAACAACATCGTTCAGTGTATGTGGAAAGTTTCCAAATAGTATGGAAAATTCTACTTTCAAACGTTGTAAATCATTCTGTCCATTTAATTCGAAAGGTAGACTGAAAAGCCCAATCAAGTTGTCACCGACAGTTACTGCCAAGACGTTCATCAAAGCGTTTCCTTGTGATCGCGTTCTTGAATGTAACGGGAATTTTCATATCCGCACTAGTGAGAGTTGTGAATGTTAAATACTGTTTATGGTAAATAAGACTAAGCAGGGAAAATATACATTTTTGGGACTCTGTTGCTGCCTTAACGCCCAGGCACCAATTTGGATCTTTTTTGCATGATAAGGAGGTAAACTGTTTTTCTTTGCGACATTCCAAACAAGCTGATGAATGACATCGATTTCATGAGCTGTTGCTCTGATGCTGATTGAAGGTGTTTCAATACACTGGAATTCCTCTTCTTCAAATTCCAGAGTCCTCTCTGTTATTCGCTGTACTTTATAGGCCTCCCTGAACGCAAACATGTCCATTTTCTCAACATGCCCATTTTCTTAACATGTCACTCACCCACAGCAGTAAAGGTGTTTGGGAAATCTTCAGCATCCACAGCTCTGCATCCCACTGCTCTATAAGCAATATGGATGTCGGCTGGCTCGTAATGTGTGCAAGTTTTCATGGTGACTCCAGCGGCGACAAATGGAGTGTATCAAAGAGACTATGTCTGATACGTCTCCAGAGTTACATTGACATGGAAGGGCTCCTCCCAAACGACCAGTTCGATTCTCGACCTTGCTACACCACTACTGACCAGCTCCTGCGCCTAGAAGAATAAGCTATTGTGGCGACATCTTTCTTAATCACAGAATGCATTTTCCACCCGGCGCTGATTTGGAACTCCGTTGATTTATCTTCCGTTATTTTTAATGCACTTTGTGGTTTTATAGACAAGATTAGCATGAATTCTTGGTTTTCAAATGGTGTATTGAAATGTCCATTGCAACTAAGATCTCCTCGTGTCTATATTTTGCCGTGTTGCAATACGTTGGTAAAGAGCTATGGCAGATTTGTAGTTGGGTGTCAGTTGAAAGTCGCCGTGTTTATTTGATAGTAATGAGAATGATTAGAAAGAGTAATATTTACGTTAGAGTCTCACCTAATTATTTTTCAGAGATTGTTGTTGTTGTTCTGGTCTTCAGTCCTGAGACTGGTTTGATGCAGCTCTCCATGCTACTCTATCCTGTGCAAGCTTCTTCATCCCCCAGTACCTACTGCAACCTACATCCTTCTGAATATGTTTAGTGTACTCATCTCTTGGTCTACCTCTACGATTTTTACCCTCCAGGCTGCCCTCCAATTCTAAATTGGTGATCCCTTGATGCCTCAGAACATGTCCTACCAACCGATCCCTTCTTCTATTCAAGTTGTGCCACAAACACCTCTTCTCCCCAATTCTATTCAATACTTCCTCATTAGTTATGTGATCTACCCATCTAATCTTCAGCATTCTTCTGTAGCACCACAATCCGAAAGCTTCTATTCTCTTCTTGTCCAAACTATTTATCGTCCATGTTTTACTTCCATGCAAGGCTACACTCCATACAAATACTTTCAGAAACGACTTCCTGAAAAAAAAATGCTAGATGTTAAAAATTTCTATTTTTCAGAAACGTTTTCCTTGCCATTGCTAGTCTACATTTTATATCCTCTCTACTTCGACCATCATCGGTTATTGTGCTCCCCAAATAGCAAAACTCGTTTACTACTGTAAGTGCCTCATTTCCTAATCTAATTCCCTCAGCATCAACCGACTTAATTCGACTACATTCCATTATCCTCGTTTTGCTTTTGTTGATGCTCATCTTATATCCTCCTTTCAAGACACTGTCCATTCCTTTCAGCTGCTCTACCAAGTCCTTTGCTGTCTCTGACAGAATTACGATGTCATCGGCGAACCTCAAAGTTTTTATTTCTTCTCCATGGATTTTAATACCTACTCCAAATTTTTCTTTTGTTTCCTTTATTGCTTGCTCAATATACAGATTGAATAACATCGGGGAGAGACTACAATCCTGTCTCACTCCCTTCCCAACCGCTGCCTCCCTTTCATGCCCCTCTACTCTTATAATCTATCTTCTAAGATAAGTCGTAGGGTCAGTATTGCCTCACGTGTTGCAATATTTCTACGGAATCCAAGCTGTTCTTCCCTGAGGTCGGCTTCTACCAGTTTTTCCATTCGTCTGTAAAGAATTCGCGTTAGTATTTTGCAGCCGTGATTTATTAAACTAACAGTTCGGTAATTTTCACATCTGTCAACACCTGCATTCTTTGGGATTGGAATTATTATATTCTTCTTGAAGTCTGAGGGTATTTCGCCTGTCTCATACATTTTTCTCACCAGATGGTAGAGTTTTGTCTGGGCTGGCTCTCCCAAGGCTGTCAGTAGTTGTAATGGAATGTTGTCTACTCCCGGGGCCTTGTTTCGACTTAGGTATTTCATTGCCGTGTCAGACTGTTCACGCAGTATCATATCTCCCATTTCAGAGATTATCATTCGTTTATCTCTTCCTTAAATGCAACTTTTGCTCTTACTATCTAGTTGTAAGATGTAACATTCACAATTATAATTTCCCTTCGCCTACATCAGAGCAAGAACAAAATCGGAGTCTTTATCATTACAATCGACAACAAAGACAATAAAAATCAGAGATAACCCTTTTCTTATGCAAGGAGTAATGTCTTTGGTTTCTACAAACAACACAGTATCTGACCGAGCTATATCTGTAATAAAATGTGTTATTACAATTTCACGAGCTTTCGATGCTGTATGGCACTAGGACAACTTAAATAAATTACTTGTGGAAGGAGTTTCCACGTCACATGTCAAGATGCTACAGAGTAGTGTCTCATTCACACAGGTGTTCCCCAGGGGTCTGTTTTCGGTCCGCTGTTATACACACTCTACACTGCAGACCTTCCTCAGACCGAGCGGGTGGGACTCGCCGTATGTGCTGACGACACCGCTGTGTTCAGGCGCAGTGTGAACGTCAAGTTGCGCTGACTCATTGCAGCAAGCAACCGACATCCTCGCCGAGTGGGCAAGGAGCTGGCGACTGTCATATAACGCCTCCGAAACCCAGAAAGTGGTGCCCAAAGAGTTACAAAAAATAGTGGTGTGGGGCAAACCTGTCGAGTCACGTAGGTCAGGAGACTGGCGTGGCGACAACACGTTCTCCATATTAGATGAAAGGCATTCGGAATACTGATGGAACTTTATTCTCTCTTAAACAACTTGGCTTCCCTTCTTTCTCAACTTGGGATCACCCTATGTCAGGGGTCTCCAAACATTGTACCCTAGGGACCAGACTGGATCTTGCACTAAGTCCCAAGGCACCGAGCGAGGTGGCGCAGTGGTTAGCACACTGGACTCGCATTCGGGAGGACGACGGTTCAATCCCGCCTCCGGCCATCCTGATTTAGGTTTTCCGTGATTTCCCTAAATCGCTTCAGGCGAATGCCGGGATGGTTCCTTTGAAAGGGCACGGCCGATTTCCTTCCCCATCCGTCCCTCACCCGAGCTTGCGCTCCGTCTCTAATGACCTCGTTGTCGACGGGACGTTAAACACTAATATCCTCCTCCAAGTCCCAAGGCCGAGACCTAGCTATAGTGTACGTTATCTTGAGGCCTGATACCCTAGTTACGCTCGGAACTCCACGGTACAGTTGAGAAGTTTTCGTGACGCTTGTCACTGCTGCCAGTCTTCACGAGCTGACATCGAGTGCCACTGCAATAGTCACTACGCGGAGAACTGCTTATGGTTTGTTTGACCTTGAGCTGTGGCCTCAACTTCATTTCATACACACTGCTGAAGGTCGTTGTAACGCGCTTTCACGAAACCTCCTTACTTCCGTGCGTCATTAACACCATAGCAAGTGGCCAGAATGTAGCACGAGATACATATGATATTAGCACTTACTTCTTCGTTCCCTGCGATTACCGCTGACATATTTCAATAAAAGTTGGAGATACTGTATGTCATCGGTTCATCTACTGTCGTGTCCAATTACGTGCAAATTTTCGTTTCAGGACCAGACGGTGATTGAGATGTCTATGGCACAGGGAGCGGGGATGAACTCCACTCCTTAGTTTCTGTTGCCACTTAACGGCCAAGTGTCCAGGTCATTTCAGTGCTGCAGTGATAGCCGATGCGAGTTCTGAGCTTTACGTGTTGATACTACTGCTTCCGGCAATGCTAAATCTTCAGTAGTGACGTCTCCCAGAGACTAGAGAAGTTCAGTAGTACAGCACCATCCTGCAGATAGCGGCAAGGTTTGCAATCTGAAAAACCGTGGGGCTGGCGTGTTTCGTGACTACAGTTTCTTATTGAAGATGCAACATGTTTATCAGTGAGCATTTCATTTAATCAAAATTGCCTTAAAGTCAACTCCAGTGCAATTCTTTACATAGAACCGTTGCTCTTAATATTATTAATTGGCATCGTTTTGATTTGCATTTAAAAATGGTTCAAATGGCTCTGAGCACTATGGGACTCAACATCTGCGGTCATTAGTCCCCTAGAACTTAGAACTACTTAAACCTAACTAACCTAAGGACATCACACACATCCATGCCCGAGGCAGGATTCGAACCTGCGACCGTAGCGGTCGCGCGGTTCCGGACTGAGCGCCTAGAACCGCTAGACCACCGCGGCCGGCGATTTGCAAAAATTTTAAAGAGCAATGGAGCACTGATATTTCGCGATTCAATTAAGTAATACAATTTACAATGAAATACAGCATTTCTCCAAGAATACAGTGTAAGACGTCATTATGAGGCTAAACATTCTCAAAATTATTCAAAATTTACCGGAAGCCAACGGTTAGAAATATACATGTCTTTGAAACGCGATCTGAACTCTTAGTAAATGTTATTTACGAAAGGGAATGCTAGACAAGAAGAAGCAACTCTTACTAGTTTCCGCGTGGCTCACTCTATAGCAGAACATGGAGAACTATTTACTGACAGCAAATTAATAAAGGATTGCATGACTGGAGCATTGAAGAAGTGAATTCAGAAAAAGCCTATTTATTTTTAAAAAAATCTATTTCTCAGCAAACACTGTGGCTGAAAGAGTAACTGACATTGCTGAAAATATATTAACTCAATTGTACTAGAAAACTCGACACTTATGAGTCAACAGATGTTTCAGATACTTCACAGGTGTTAATTTTTATTTGAGGGATAAACAGAAGGCTGGCCGGTGTGGCCGAGCGGTTCTAGGCGCTTCAGTCTGGAACTACGCGACCGCTACGGTCGCAGGTTCGAATCCTGCCTCGGGCATGGATGTGTGTGATGTCCTTAGGTTAGTTAGGTTTCACTAGTTCTAAGTTCAAGGGGACTGATGACCCCAGATGTTAAGTCCCATAGTGCTCAGAGCCATTTGAATAAACAGATAGTGTATGAATAGCTTATTGAAGTTCATAACATTCATGCACGGCCACGGAAGAAGAAATTATCTTCAGTGGAAAAACTGACGGTGTGTCACAACTGATGGGGTCAACAACATGTGTGGAAAAACAAAGGTGTCATTGCTCTCGATAGGCGATAGAAAATGAGGATGGATCGAAACTATTAATCACACAGTACGTCATTTATCAGCAGTATTTGTGAGGAAAATGCTTCCATGTGTCGGAAGTTTTAAAGCCGGTCATGTCAGCTGTTAATTAGATGAGGTCGCATGCTGTCATCATCAGTTCCACGAGATTATTGAAAATGATTGAAGAAAATGACTTAGCGTATTATAGAGCAGTAGTGAAAAAGCGATGACGTGACTTTTTGAGCTCATAATAACAATCGAAACTTTCTTCAATGAAAGGAATCATCCTCTGGCTGAGTTATAAAACAGTGGTTATGGAAGTTATTATACAAATGTAATTAAACATATGAACGACCTTAATCTAAAATTACAAGGAGAAAACCAGCTACTGCCTGTTTTGTACGGTCATATTAGATCATTTCACATAAAATTGTTTTATTTCAGTCTCAATTAAACGAAACATGTTTCACGTATTTTAATACGTACATGCCAATTATTCAGTCAGTAATCAGAGACTCCATTGCCGGTAGATTTCGCAATTGAAACTTTGAGTGCCTTAAAACTAAATTATGTGAGTGCCTTAAAACTAAATTATGAGGCTCGCTTTCACATTTCGATGCAATTTCAAACGATATTAAGAGTTTTCAAAATTATTTTAGTGCCGAAACTCTTCCTCTAGAACTTGGAATCAAAATGGTGGATTTGGAATGTAGCGATTTTTATAAAGAATATTTAAATTCATCATTGTTCGAATTTTGTAACAGTCTTCTATTTACACAGTTTGGTCAGTTACATTAGTTTTCTCGTTGCTTTTTTCCACTTTTGGCGCTACTATTCTCTGTAAAAAACATTCTTCAAACTGAAATATACAAAAATTACAGACATATCGAAATTAAGTGATGAGTATTTGAAGTTGATCCACAACTGCAAACAGTTGTAAGTGGGAAGTTACACCTGCATAAATCTCATTAATTATAATTACAAGCTTAATTTCTTTATGTGAATTGCCTACAAAAGTGATTTAAGTACAATAAATTTTTAAGAAGTCTCATGTAATTAATTGCAGTTAAAACGTTGAGTTACATTATATATGTGAGCTAATGTGTATCCTAATTAGGCATAAAAGAAAAACAACTGATTATTGTACATATTTTGTATGGTTTATGTCGAACATTTACACTGGATAGTGTTACTTCGCTTAATAAGCATTCATTCATGAATCTTAATTGTATTAAAAACTCCTTAAGCGAAATTCGTTTTTCCGTACGAATCCATGTAGAATATGTCAAGCGTTCCATCCCGAAAAAAAACATGTACTCATACAAATTTATAACAAAGTATTGTAATTTTTTCTTTATAGTACAGTACATACTATTGTAGAAGAAAGTTATCTAAGGGTATTTGTTTACGCCTGTGTTTCAAAACTTGTCGAGAAAGAAACATAGCATTGTCGTTAGTTAGATTCGTAGAGTGCGTGGCTGCTGCCTTACCGGCATCTTTAATGAAATCGTGTTGGTTAACGACGATAAATCAGAACTAATTCATAAACAGATAGTTCAAGGGAAAGGGTTACCATGTGCCGACGAAGCCCGAGCTGTAGCACAGGTGACTACAACTGCGGCCCGAGACGCAATGCCATCAGTACAGCTGACTGAATACAGCATTGTCTGAGCTTCTGCTTTACAGAGCGGCAGTTTGTAGGAGACTACGCGCCTTACTGTCCATTTATAGTAGCCAAAGAGACCGATACCGTCCAGAAGGTGGGTTTTGAACTGGTTGTCAAAGACTGAAAAAACAAATACTAAACAAGACTTCTTACGCGGAACATCGTTCCTTAAGCGACTCAGTTTGTTACAATTTCCTCTGCTCGGGCGAATCACTCGTTATGAGTGGTGCTCGACGAGCTAGATTCGACTGTAAGAACAGAATTACGGTGGGCCGGATACCATTCATGTCTGACCCGTTACCGTGGGCCGGATTGATGGTGTTCGCAGGCTGGTGTTGCCCCGCGGGTCGTAGTTTAGAAACACCTGCCTTATATAAAATTAGGGTGCTGCCAATATTGGAATATGAAGAATGGGATTACGGATCCTGGAGACAGTGCAAAACCGCTCCTTAAATCGTGCACTGAAAGTACCTTCGTTGTTATCCTACAAGAACAGTGCTCCCCAACCTTTCTTAGGACATTACCCCTGAGCGCAATCAGACATTAGCTAGTACCCCCGCCCTTGCCCCTCGTCTGCCGTCTGTTGCCACTCCCCCTCCCCCACATTATCGCCTACTTTAGCACCTAACTAAAGAATTTTCTTGGAACAGTTATTTTTATAATGATGAAAGATGAGTGATATGCGTGTGTGTGTGCGCGCGCGCGCGCGCGGTGTGTGTGTGTGTGTGTGTGTGTGTGTGTGCGTGCGTGCGTGCGTACATGCGTGGGGGACGGGGAGGGAAGGGGGTGTTAGAATGGATGACGAAGGATTTGTGGTGCATCGCAAGTGCTACCGACACCACCTTAGACAAGTGACGGCAGACACTTGTTACATACTTCCCTTGCGCTACACCTCTACATCTCGGCGCTTGTTTGACATGTATACTGAAACACCGTTTGAAATCAACCAAGTTAAAATGTGTGCACTATACCTACAGTTCATAAATTACTTGATTGATGCACTCCTTACTTCTGAAGTGGCAGATATTGGAAGACTTCATGTTTTAATGCTTTCTATCTGACCACAGTCACTAATAGTAATAATAGTAATTATTATTATTACACTGTGTACAGCTCTGTAGTAGCCCTTATGTAATTGCTGCTGTGCCGTGCTATCAATTAGTTCATTTATCTGCTTCGAAGTGAGTAATGAAGCAATTTCTAGATTACAGCAGGTACTACCTACAACCTAGAGAAAACATTTTCTTGAAATATTTAGCATTTGTTACTTACGTGTGTCAGTTTTATCATCAGCAATGTATAAGACAAAGCACAACATATATATGTAGTGGGTGGACTATGTGGGGAACCTGTAACCTCCACCGCCGGCCGAGGTGGCCGAGCGGTTCTAGGCGCTACAGTCTGGAACCGCGCGAGCGCTACGGTCGCAGGTTCGAATCCTGCCTAGGGCATGGATGTATGTGATCTCCTTAGGTTAGTCAGGTTTAAGTAGTTCTAAGTTCTAGGGAGCTGATGACCTCAGAAGTTGAGTCCCATAGTGCTCAGAGCCATTTTTTTTTTGTAACCTCCACCGCATTAATGCTACTAATTGAGAAAAAGTAATTATTGATAACTTACATAATCAACATTAGAGTCGTACAGAAATGAGATAATACTAATGACATTTTGAAAATAACTTAGTTTCGTGACTGAAACAGAATCGAATCGTTTATTTTTTACCCCTCAGAAAATTTCATTTTACCTCTCAGAGAGAAATAACCCCCCAGTTTGGGAACCACTGTACTACAATGATTCACGAAATGGTTGGGATGCCGCTCCCCGCGAGAGCTTCAAGAGCCCGACCGACAGTTCCACGAAAAAGTTGGCCACGCTATCAATGTAAAAATTCGCGTTCTGGGTCACAAGGTCCACCCAAGCGAGACAACGAAATGGCCGGAGGTGCCGCGCACGTGGAGCATTACTGCGCTACGTGCTCAGCACTAAATGAAGGCGCCGACGGGTAACATTGAGGCCCACCAAAGCAGCTACTCCTGTTGTTCTGTAGTCATAGTTGCGATTAGAGGAACAGCACGACGCAATTGGCCTCCACCCCATCTGGAAGTTTTGGAAATTTGTGCCTATGGGACAAAACTGCTGAAATCATCGTACTCTAAGCTTACACACTACTTTATGTAACTTAAACTAACTTACGCTAAGGACAACATACACACCCATGCCCGAGAGAGGACTCGAACCTCCGATGGTGGGTGAACCGTGGCAATGCGTCTGAGACCATGCTGCTACCCCGCGCTGCCCCACCTGGATTTCCAGTCACATTAGTCAGCAACAATGGAGCACAACAACCACAGCGTAACACAGCAGCAGTTTACTCGCACAGAATCGTGCTGCTAGGCACATCACAACACATTATATTAACCTAAACATTTCCGTGCGCTCGTCGCAGATTGGCCGCCATTTTTATGGCATCAGTGACGCATTTCCGTCCTACGGTTATTAGGAAAATGTTGCTGTTCGCCCCCCCTCCCCCGCCCCTTACCCTGCCCTGACTTTATTATCAGGTTGTTTCTTCCACTTTTTATAGTCTCACTGTCATGCTTTAAAACATTTTTTGTATGTGCCACATACTCTGAGTGATTACAATATGTGTCCCAAAACCTTCTTTCGCTGTCCGAAATATATATTACACACACTTATTTCTTCTACTTTTCTTTCTAGTACGTCTTAATTTGTGATTAATTATGATTATGAATAGGGCAAGAGATGTATCAATATCGCTCTTTGAATATTTTTGTAAAGTACATGCGATCACGCTGGACGGACTTCTGCTTAATTTTAGTTGCTGTTCGTACAGAAGTGTTCGCTAGTCTCTTTGAAAACAATGCATAAAGTTATCACGCAACGGTAATTTAGTGTAATTTAAGCTTAAACTGGGACTCTCCACATTTACGTCGTGTGCGACTGTAAGTCTCTTGTTCCACGGTTGACCAAAAGGAATATGGGAGAGTTAGACCTTAATAATGTCGTAAATGTAAAGTTTATTAAAACGGAGAAGGTTGTTGGAAGAAGGGCTCCTGTGGCGTGTCGAAGCGACAAATCTATCCATAGTGCGTTTGGATCGCTGGAGTCTCTTTTTCCCCGCAATGCCTGCTTGTTGCAGAAACCTAGACGTAGATAGTTAATCACTTGAAAGGTCAAAGCGAGCATTTGAAGATGGAAAGATGCTACGCAGATTTCACAATACGATTTTTCAATTCTGAGAATGATGTGAATGTGGGTTCACGTCCACACACACATATGCTGTGAAAGAGAGAGGATTAAGAGATAGAGGATTTTTTTTAGCACGGGGGGGGGGGGATGCAAAAAGGTTAGTGGCCTACAACATGCAATCAGTCTCTACAGTCGCGTCCGACGTATATCTTGAGAGTCATTTGTTAAATGTTTGGAAGTACTCAAGCTATTGCCTGAAAGGTCTGCCTTGGTTTCCAGGTACTGGCACAAGACTCGGGCAATCTGTTTTTCTCTCCTGTCAGTATACACGTAATACTCGCCCTCATATTTCTTGGAGCGAGAGGTGATACAGCCAAGCAGATTGCTAAGGGACTGCACCTGCCTGAGGAAAGGAATCTTACTGAATATGGTGTCAACGCCTTGATGCACCGCTTGAAGGTTAGTGTGCAGGAAACAAAAATCTCTATAATAACATAGTCCAGTGTCAAATAAACTCAACTGCCAGAAGTCAGGGGGATAGTTGTCTCACTTGACGAAGCAACGTGTATAACGTCCGAATGTATCGGGTAGTGTAGACATATCTGAGCTGTCTACACAGAGAGACGTGGCACGTCTTGTATTTAATGAGTCTGAATGGTTACTTAGTTTAATGTTCCACGGGTCATTTTGTACGATAGATCGTAATGATGTTGAACGAGTCATTTTACATTCACATCGCAAATTGATTTGTAAATGTACTACATTCTGAACATTTATAAGTCCTTTTTCTAAAAAGAAAATTAAAATATACAGATCTTGTGAGTTCTACCCACCACCTTTTTTACATTACAGTAATAGAAATTCTTCTACGGAATAGAAGGAGTTGTTGAGGAGATGCTTTCTCAGTTTATTTTCAAAATTATTTTGTTTTCTGTCAGATATTTTATATCACTGGGTAAGTGATCAAAAAGTTTTTGTTGCAGCTATGTGCACTCCTTTTTGTGCTAAAGAGAACCTTATTTGGAGTAATAAATGTAATTTTTCCTTCTGCTTTTGTAATTATGTCCTTAGGTTAGTTAGGTTTAAGTAGTTCTAAGTTCTAGGGGACTGATGACCATAGATGTTAAGTCCCATAGTGCTCAGAGCCATTTGAATCATTTTTTTGGTAATTATCTACATCATTGTTTCTTTTGAACTGTAATGGATTATTTACAACAAACTGAAATAAAATACTGTGATGCAGTAGTCAGAATGGCCAAATTCTTAAACAGAAGTCTACAAGACGACTTGCGTGAGCACCACACATTATTCATACAGCACATTTTTGCACAATGGAAATTTTTCTTTCTTAAAGATGAGTGACCCCAGAACATTATTCCATATAATATTATTGATGCAAAATATGCAAAATATCAACTTACTGATCTGTCTTTCCATGATAGGCAATGATTCTAAATGCAAATGTGTTTTACGAGTTCCAAAATGTGCTTCTTCCAGTTTAAATTCTCGTCAACGTGGACACCTAAAATTTTCAAGTTTCCACCCTATTTGCTATTTCCTCGCCTTATGTTGTAATTATCATTGGTGTAGTACCCCTAGACGTGCAGAACTGCATATGTTGTGCTTCTTCTTCTTCGTTTTTATTTTTTAATTTGAGGGTGAGACAAATAGCAGAAAACAAGTGAATGATATTTTTAAGAACTTTGTTTACCATTTTTTCTATTTATGTATATATGCATGAATTGATTACAATACTAGTGTCATCCGCAAAAAGAGCTAATTCTGCTTAGTGTTTGTTAGCTGGAAGATTGTTGACATATTTGAGGACCAATAGTGGACCTAAGACTGAGCTTTGGAGAACCCCCTATGTGATTTCTCTTCAATCTGAATTATGTCCCCAGAGTATATTGACTGAATTACTAAACACAAATTTCTGCATTCTTTTGAAAATACAAATTGGCGCTAATTTATTATTTAATATTTGTAAAATGTGGTGAGTGAACATGTAAACTGCATTCTCAGTAGAGCAGTACTTCTGAAACCCAAACTTTGATTTGCTAACGGTATTATTATTGCTTAGGTGAGATACTATTCTAGAATATACTGCCTTGTGAAAATTTTTGGAAAATGATGTGAGCAATGAAACAGGTAGGTAGTTATTGACATCTTTTTTTAAAGAGGTGGTTAACAACAGCATATTTCATGATGCATTACATATTTCAGATAAGACTGGGTTTATTATATGGGAACAAATCTTTAGTACTTTATTGGAGACACCATCAAAACCTAATGAGCTTTTACTTTTGAGAGCATTCATAATTTTCCTAATTTCAGAAGAAGAAGTTGGTATACATTCATATGACTGAATTTTATAATTTTAATTTTTCTCTTCAGTTGTTTGTCCCTATGCTTTACACTATATATAAGAAATGATTGTTAAATACATTTATAACCCTTTCATTCAGTTCATAGTGATATTATCTTGCTCTGTGGCTGGTTGTCTTCCCTCTCGTTTCACTGCATTCCATATAGCCCTAAGTCTGTTGTCAGAATTACTGATTTCTGACATTATGTGCATGTTCCTTGATTTTTTAATAACCATTCTTAGTAATTCTGAGCGGTTATCGTAGTGTGCAACTAACGCTGAACATCTACGTGTTCTTGGCAAGAAATATACTTCCCTTCTCCATTCACAAGATACCTTAAACTAAGTTATCCAAGTCACTCAGTGTAGTGCTGATTACAAAAATTTCGCTAACTAGATATAATTACCTCAAGTGTTAACCCTTGGAACGCCGTTTTTAGCATTTGTAGTCATTCAGTCTTGTACTAAGACCACGATTGCAGTTTCGTTTCTGTTATTTATTTCATTGAATCTGTAACAATAAGTGATTCAACCACAGTGGGAACTGAACCTAATCTTATCAACTATTTAGTCACCAGTCTACTCATTTCTCATGTCGCCTATTGCATCCACCTTAGATTCTCTATATGCCCTCTGATCTGTCTGTTTCCTTGTGTGTCACTGCTTTTACAGAGACTATAACATCATGACCGTGATATATTTAATTTGTAATTAGCAATTTAGTTCTAATATTATTTCCCAAGTTGTCTCCACAGAGCATAATACTGAATAGCAGTTAACAATGTTCTTTAAGTGTCTGTCAATGTGCACTCAGTTTCCAAATTTCACTTGTATTTAATATTTAAATCACATTTTCAAAATTCTCTTTTAATATTTACATGCAGTCCTAGTGTGATATTTGTGACAAGTCACGCAACTGAACTATTATAATTAACTAACTGAACACCAATAAACTGCAGTTTAATTCTAGTTCAGATTTTTATCCGCTTTACTAATGGCAGTGGCTTTGTATGTCAATATATAGCATAAGTAAATAACAAAACAATATTCATACGTTAGGTGTGATTGATGAATGTGAACGTGTTTAAGCAGCGAACAAAGAACTGAGTCTATGTAATAAACTAATCGATTTCGCAGCGATCAGAAAACGATGAATATAGGATTCTAATCATATAAAATTAAGTATTTATTGAGGTTTTAGACCAATAATTGGAGGCGTTCTGCCTCAAATGATGATTACAGTCTTCCTGAGAATAAAGGTGGGGACCAGCTTGAAACTCTTTAAATTCGGAGGAGTCGTTTCCGGTTTGATGACGTGTAATCCTCCTATTCGCAGTACAAGGCAGTCCGCGTCACGCATGTTGCTTTATTCACATCTTTCCTGATTACTTTCTGTTCTTCATCCTGAATCTCGTTCCGTCAGAAGAAACCCACATCGTATCATGTCAACAACGTATTTCTGTACAACAGGCGCCGACCGAGGTTCGTATTTGGCTGTATTTTGGGGAAGCAAGTGACAGGCCGTTATAACTGTATTGTGGGAAACTACATGCATTGGTCACACGGCAAATACATAAAAAAGTAGTCTTTGCAACGAGTAGCACGGTTACAGCGAAAGCATTAGGTCGTTAGCTTGTGCAGACAAAAGTGAAAGCACTTGATCAGTAGATGAGATGAGCTTCACAGCAGTGGAGATGAAAAAATCTTGATAGCTCTTAAGGTATGCACTTTGAGCCCATATCCACTAGACGTTTTTGCTTCCAATAACCTTCCAGTAATATCCGTGAATATTGACTATTCCTCCTGGGCCAAACTGCAGCATTTACCATTAGTTTCGCCTCCTCTTAATGTTATAAATATTACTGTAAGGGAAGATCAGTTTGGATTCCGTAGAAATATTGGAACACGTGAGGCAATACTGACCTTACGACTTATCTTAGAAGAAAGATTAAGGAAAGGCAAACCTACGTTTTTAGCATTTATAGACTTAGAGAAAACTATTGACAGTGTTGACTGGAATACTCTCTTTCAAAATCTAAAGGTGGCAGGGGTAAAATACAGCGAGGGAAAGGCTATTTACAATTTGTACAGAAACCAGATGGCAGTTATAAGAGTCGAGGGGCAAGAAAGGGAAGCAGTGGTTGGGAAGGGAGTGAGACAGGGTTGTAGCCTCTCCCCGATGTTAATCAGTCTGTATATTGATCAAGCAGTAAAGGAAACAAAAGAAAAATTTGGAGTAGGTATTAAAACCCATGGAGAAGAAATAAAAACTTTGAGGTTCGCCGATGACATTGTAATTCTATCAGAGACAGCAAAGGACTTGCAAGAGCAGTTGAACGGAATGGACAGTGTCTTGAAAGGAGGGTATAAGATGAACATCAACAAAAGCAAAACGAGGATAATGGAATGTAGTCGAATTAAGTCGGGTGATGCTGAGGGAATTAGATTAGGAAATGAGACGCTTTAAGTAGTAAAGGAGTTTTGCTATTTGGGGAGAAAAATAACTGATGATGGTCGAAGTAGAGAGGATATAAAATGTAGACTGGCAATGGCAAGGAAAGCGTTTCGGAAAAAGAGAAATTTGTTAACATCGAGTATAGATTTAAGTGTCAGGAAGTCTTTTCCGAAAGTATTTGTATGGAGTGTAGCCTTGTATGGAAGTGAAACATGGACGCTAAATAGTTTGGACAAGAAGAGAATGGAAGCTTTCGAAATGTGGTGCTACAGAAGAATGCTGAAGATTAGATGGGTAGATCACATAACTAATGATGAAGTATTGAATACAATTGGGGAGGAGTTTGTGGTACAACTTGACAAAAAGAAGGGACATGTTCTGAGGCATCCATGGATCACAAATTTAGCATTGGAGGGCAGCGTGGAGGGTAAAAATCGTAGAGGGAGACCAAGAGATGAATACACTAAGCAGATTCAGAAGGATGTAGGTTGCACTAAGTACTGGGAGATGAAGAAGCTTGCACAGGATAGGGTAGCATGGAGAGCTGCATCAAACCAGTCTCAGGATTGAAGACCACAACAACAACAACATTGTAAGTTTTAAAGCCAATGTAAGCTGGAACTGACAGTACACATCCATAATAGGAGATTAATTAGTAAAGTAAAGAAAAAAATATCTTGGAAATTTTGCGTTCGTTTAAATTTGGCATGCTTTTTTTCGTTGCTTCTGCAACAGTGTTCTGACTCATTTTGATAGCAAGTTAACATGCGATGCAGTCATCATTTGGCAAAGGCGGGGCTTTCTCTCTGGGACTTTCTATCTCACTCTCCGTTGCACAGAGGAGACGGGCCTTGTGTGTTGGACGCATCCGCACTTCAGAGGAAACCGGTTGACGCATGAGGCCTTTTTTAGGTGTACAGTTCTGTAGAGCTCTTCGTCAGTATTGATGAGAATGAAATGTGGAATACTGTACTTGTTTCTAACAGACAGAGCGTCGAAAAGAAAAGTCTCTACAGTTTTCGTAACCCACAAAAGGGTACTGTTTGACCTGTCATTCATATCCAGGCAGCTACCGAGTTCGTGTCTGTTATCGGAGTCTCGTATCACAGATACATTTATAGCTACATTCATCTTTACATGGCAGGTATCCTCATTAGTTTGGCGAAACCTGAAGTACCCCGTCAGATACGGGTGAATGTCTCTTTGAGTAAGAAGCATTTGTTCTTTGTCACGTGTCATCGCTGTAAATTTGACGTTGTTCCTGGATCTCCGCGAGCAGGATAGCGTTATTCTTCTTCTTATCTCGTTTCAGTGAGTAGCTCGGCACCTGTTGGAAGTGCGCTGCTAAGACCTTGTAGTCTGCTGATTTTACTATCGTACTATACCTTCGTTATTTGTATAGAAAGGGAATCTCCCGTCTGCTAAAATGACATTCTTTCGTTTTCCAACTGTTCAGCTATTATATGCCGTTCAACAGCGCACCATATTCTTTATCACGTATCTGCTGACAGCTGCCAGTTCTTTATCTCTTGGCTACCATAGTGCCCTCCAACGATTTTTAACGAATTGTAATTCAGAATTATTGGTACATTTGCTGCCAGTTGTCTGACAACAATAACAACGACAATCTTTAATACAGTTCACTGCTCTTTATGAACAAATGGTACCACAGTGAACCGGCCGGGGTGGCCGAGAGGTTCTAGGCGTTACAGTCTGGAACCGCGCGAGCGCTACGGTCGCAGGTTCGAATCCTGCCTCGGGCATGGATGTGTGTGATGTCCTTAGGTTAGTTAGGTTTAAGTAGTTCTAAGTTCTAGGGGACTGATGACCTCAGAAGTTGAGTCCCTTAGAGCTCAGAGCCATTTTACCACAGTGAGTACTTTTCTTAACTTCACCATAACTTCATTTCCTCTTTGTAAATTCTGAGCATGCAGCACTCAAATTCCATCAATTTGCTTTGACAGTCACTGCACATTTGTCAAGAGTCAGTGCTGCTATCTCACTACAGATAAGTATATTAATTCACGAGGGTAGCTGGGTACAATGTAATAAAAAATTTAATCATGTTGCCATAAAAGGTTTCTAATAAAATGTCAAACTATTATCCGTAGAGCTTAAAAAGATCAGCAGTTTCTAGAGTTCTTTGAAAATATTACAGTTGCATTTTGAATGTAAGAACAGTGCATAAAGCTCGATGACCTATATTTCACTCCAATATTTGCTTACATCTCTCCGTTAGCATTGTGTGTCACCATCGTCATTGTGTGATCACCATTGTGTGATCATCGTCAGGTATTCGTCATCCACTGCTGGATTAAAGATTTAGTGTAAACTCTTTCCGCATTGCCGTCTTTAGACATCAAATATAAATGAGAGTTTCTATGCATTCAACTTGCTGGGGTTGGAATGGCTCCCAACTTGTTACTAGTTTACAATAACCATTATGAAAACCGTCTTAAGTTAAAAAGAAAAAAACATTTATTTATTGATGACCGCTTTCGGACTGTTTGTCCATTACCAAATCAGCCATAAATGTAAGTCTTGCATTACAACAGTCATATAAGCGGAAAATTGTCAGTGAAATAAATGTTTGATAGTAGAGAACGTAGCCTAAACATGTGCTCATTGCTGACTACTGATGTGACGCAAGATTTACGTTTGTGGCTGATTTGATAACGGACAAACAGTTCAAAACCGGTCTTCAATAAATGAATGTCCTTCCCGTGCGACTTAAGACGGTTTTAGTAATGGTTATTGCAATAATAATTTTGAGTTTTTTCTGAAATTTCGTAGCCATGTATGGAAATGAAACGTATGCGATAAGCAGTACAGAAAGAAGACGTCAGAAGCTTTTGAAATGTGTTGTTTCAGAAGAATGTTAAGGATTAGATGGACAGAAGTAGGAGTAGATCGAATAATTGAGGAACAGGTACTCATGAGGAGGTAGCTCAGTTGAATCGGACACAAAATAAAATTCTGAATCCAGTTAACTAAAAGAAAGAGTACGTTAATAGGACACAGACTGAGACATCAACTAATAGTTAACTTGCTACTGGAGAGCTTTGGGGAGGGGGAGGTGGGAGGAAAACAATTGTAGAGTGAGACAAAGGCTCGCCAGCAAACAAACTGGTTCAAGTGGGTATAGGGTGCAGTAAATACGCCTAGATGAAACGACTTGGACAGGATGGCAAGCGTGGAGAGTTGCATCGAACAAGTCTTTGGCTTGACAGCAACAACAACAGCGGCTACGACAACGACAACGGCAGACATCTACACGCACCCATGTTTTCTAATATCACTTACCCACCTTCCATCAGATCGTCATCTCAGTATTTTATTTCTTAAAATCCAACAAAGAATTTCCTTGGTCCATCTTTCATCTATTCATCTGGTTACATGTACCGCCCACCAACTTTCACCGCCCATTAATCCTGTAAGGGATGCCCTGGATAATGCGTAGCGTCCATTTTCACTTTGGACATAATTACATCTTCCACCCTAAGATGTTAGCTGTTTCTCTTCTCTTTTTTTCTAGTAATTCACAACATGCGTCGCTCCTTGAACAGTTTTCACATTAAAAAATCTCGTGTCTAACAGTCATGTCTCTAAACTGCTGCCGGCCGCGGTGGTCTCGCGGCTCTAGGCGCTCAGTCCGGAACCGCGCGACTGCTACGGTCGCAGGTTCGAATCCTGCCTCGGGCATGGATGTGTGTGATGTCCTTAGGTTAGTTAGGTTTAAGTAGTTCTAAGTTCTAGGGGACTGATGACCACAGATGTTAAGTCCCATAGTGCTCAGAGCCATTTGAACCATCTAAACTGCTAATAAACACTAATCATGCATTTTAAGAAGGTGCTCCGTAAGTATTTGAAGAACGTATAATCTACCAGCAAGAGCTGCTGATAAAATTTCGTTATTGAACAACCAGTTTCAATTCATAGACCATCATCAGGTTCACTTACAACATCATTTTATGATGGGCGATGTCATCTGTTACTACATACATAAAAAAAAGTTTTGCATCACCCCAGTTCCCAGAACTCCTGAAGGTAGACGTTGACTGTGGATATATTATCACACAGTCCCATTGACTATTCAGAGATGTCACTAAATCCGCCAAAAGATGTAAAGAACCACTATTAGACGGAGGGGGTCCGACTGCCGATCAGTTCCAGTCATTCAACCAGGAAGGAGGTACGTGGCTCGTGTTCTCTGTAGTCCAACCATGCCTAGACGGTCAATACCACCGTTCGATCGCGTCCGCATTGTTACTTTGTGCCTGGAAGAGCTCTCAACAAGGGAAGTGTCCAGGCGTCTCGGAGTGAACCAAAGCGATGTTGTTCGGACATGGAGGAGATACAGAGGGAACTGTCGATGACATGCCTGCAGTGGCTGGCAGCTTCCTACGCATTATGGCTCGGAGGAGCTCTGACAGCAACGCTACCATGTTGAATAATGTTTTTCGAGCAGCCACAGGACGTCGTGATACAACTGAAACTTTGCAATAGGCTGTATGATGCGCAACTTCACTCCCGACGTCCATGGCGAGGTCCACCTTTCCAACCAAGACACCATGCACCGCGGTACAGACGGACTCAACAACATGCTGAATGGACCGCTCAGGATTGGCATCGCTTTCTCTTCACCGATGAGTGTCGCATATGCCTTTAACCAGTCGTGTTTGGAGGCAACCCGGTCAGGCTGAACGCCTTAGACACACTGTCCAGCGAGTGCAGCAAGGTGGAGGTTCCCTGCTGTTTTCGGGTCTGATTATGTGTGGCCGACGTACGCCACTGGTGGTCATGGAAGGCGCCGTAACGGCTGTATGATACGTGAGTGCCATCCTCTGACCGATAGTGCAACCATATCGGCAGCATATTGGCGAGGCATTCGTCTTCATCAACGACAATTCGCGCCCCCATCGTGCACATCTTGTGAATGATTTCCTTCGGGATAACGACAGCGCTCGACTAGAGTGGCCAGCATGTTCTCCAGACATAAACCCTATTGAACATGCCTGGGATAGATTGAAAAGGGTTGTTTATATACGACGTGATCCACCAACCACTCTGAGGGATATATGCCGAATCGTCGTTAAGAAGTGGAACAATCTGGACCAACACTGCCTTGATGAACTTGTGGATAGTATGCCATGATGAATACGGGCATGTATCAATGCAAGAGGACGTTCTACTGGGTATTAGGTGTTCTGGTGTGTACAGCAATCTGGACCACCACCTCTGAAGGCCTCACTGTGTGGTGGTACAACATGCAATGTGTGGTTTTCATGAGCAATAAAAAGGGCGGAAATGATACTTATGTTGATCACTACTACAACTTTCAAACCTTTCTTTGATGTGTTTATTTGGCAAAAGTGTCGAATTTATGGATCTTATTATTTGACGCCATTGATTTTATCGCCTAGTGTCTTGCAGATGGTTTTATGAAACTGACGGTCGTATGTGGACCGAAACTGGTTGTTCAGTAAAGAAATTTTATCAGCAGCTCTTGGCGGTAATTCAAGAAGTTCTTCACTGATAATGTACTTCTCATTTCAGAAACACTGGTATCTTCGTTATGGAACCCTGTTTAGTTATCATAAACACTTTAGGCCATTTCCACTTTTCTGTTTACTTCTTTTGTTGTCCATCTTGTCATTGTTTGCAACTGCCCTGAGTACAAAAACTCATCACCTGATTCTACGACTACATTGTTAATTTGTGCTGTTTCCATTGTCAATTGTTGGTCATACTTTATTTTAGTCTTATAGTCACTGATTCTCCTACACGATTTCAAAATTTATATTATACATTATTTTACTTGTTTATCTGCAGTGGAGGCGAACAATTTAGTATCATCAATAAGACGAAGGCTGGTCAAGTGTTTTCTGTTAACCCGTACTCCTTTATTTTCCCTCTTTTAAAGATTTCTCTTGGGCTACCGACAATTGGGTTGGTGATGTGTAATCTCTCTGTTTCTCTTCTCTAATTCTGAATTTCTCGCCATCGTGACGAAGTCTAGAAAACTTAAACATTGACGTATAAATGGTGATTTTTGTTAAATCGCAGTGATCTCCGCTGTTTTATTGTAAAGAACAGTACAACAAAAACCTACCGGATTGCGTCACAGATAAATGAGTTTAAACTTCGGAACTACGGTGTTACCAGTAAATGATCTACATTTTGTTTACTAAATAATGCCTGTGAACAAATCGCGAAATAGTGGAGAGGGTGTCACTGAAATGATAACAGGATTTGGGATGGAACCATTAAAACAAAGGCGTTCTTCGTTGTGGCGGAATCTTCTCACGAAATTTCAATCACCAACATTCTCCTCCGAATGCGAAAATATTTTGTTGACGCCGACCTACATAGAAAGAAGCAATCTTCATAATAAAATAACGGAAGTTAGAGCTCGCACGGATAGATATAGGTGTTAGTTTTTTCCGCCCTCTGTACAAGAGTGGAATAGTAGTGAATTATGGTGAAGGTGATTCGATGCAGGGGGCAGGGGATTGTCGAGATTGGGCTGTGAATCAATAGATACGTGTCGCCTGATCGGATGACTCACATTTCTTGTTGCACTTTGCGGCAGGGCATGTTGGTCTCTTACTATCCATTAAACAATCTGTCCGCCTGCCTGGATAGGCTTCAGGTTGTCTGTCCCTTCACTCTGCAATCGTAGATACTGGTTTAGCCGACAAAAGCAGCATTGACGGAAATTCGACTAAATACCTACCACGCAAAGGCCACGTAACAGCAGTCCATGGGTAGTCGTTGAAAGTTAGTTAAACTACCGAGCGCTCGGGATTCTTGCACAAACCGTATGAAAAAAGGTCAAAAATTTTCTTTTAGTTGGTTTATCGTCTTTAAAGCAAGGAAAATGGCAATCAAGTCCATATTTAACATCCCGACATCAATTTAACAAGTTCACACCCAAAAGCAGCCAGAATACATTTAGTCCGACCTAATATTTTAAACTTCTTAATCAGTCACTGACCCACGACTTCTTGCGAGTTAAAACATTCAGTCCTTCAGCAGGCTTCTTGTACAGACATTCTCGCCATAATGTCTCGTAATCTGCACGAAACACGCCACGCGGAGTTTATGTACGACATGAAATGTTCACATGCGAATATCTCCTGAAATAACCCACTCTCAAGGCCCTAACTTTCACAAAATACTCACTACTGCAGTCGCTTTTCGTCAACGACACGAGAAACGATCAAGCGCACAAATTTCTTCATTTTGGTGCAAATTTGGTCAGCGCGGTTTAACATAGGTGTTTAACAGAAGACGGCTCCCGAGCGATTATCTTGACTCATAGAGCTTCAGCACAAAGCCCTACTCGAAGGCGCGGGAAATGCTGAATTCCTATTGGCTAGTATGTTAAAGCAGCCAATCAGATCGTCTGGAGCACTTCTATACTCGCGGTATTTCTAATGACAGCCAGATAGATCACCGCAATAAATTTAAACTAGAAATCAGTAATTCCGAAACTAAATAAAAGTTAATGAAAACAAAATACGATCCCTGTCTACAAAATAAATTGCTAATGAATTTGAGACTCGACACCGCTTCTGTCTGCCTTTTACAAAATAATGCTCACTCGGTAATACGTCACAAATTCCCCTATTGCTCAAAAACTTTCTGAAGCATATATTTACATAGTTTTAATGCAATATCACTTTCCCACTTTACGGTCCTCCATTCACCATCTGTCTCTCTAAAACACTCACACAACCCCTATAAGGCTTAACATTTTATTTTTATATAGTTTTCTGTTGATAGTTTTATATTTGATGATAATGTTTTGTTGGGGTGACATGAAGAATAAATAAACTCTTCATTATTATATCATTGATTTATGCTTGTTGTATTGATCTGCAATTGATGATCATAAGGTTAAGTCACCTCACACAACCAAAACACGATGAAATAATAATTGTCCAAAGTACTTTTAATTACTTCAGAAATCTATGGTAATGAAACTTAACAAAATTCCAGAAAATTATTAGTTTTATGTACCCGCGCTCTTGATTGTAGTTTCAATTGACGCTATAGATGAACACATTACAGCCCCTAACTCCATTTCAAAATGCCAGTACAGTTATTATGTGTTTTACACTCGTGCTCATAAATTAAGGATAATTGCAGAATGTGGTGCCACACAACGTGGCACTACACAAAACTGGCGCTAATAGCACAGGCACATAGGGAACAAACACGACACAGATCTGTAAGTCCACGGTATTGGTGGTAAGTTGAGAAAACCGTCCCGAAACACATGTACTACAAACCGCCACTGTTTCCTGCGCATATACCCCGACATCAATATGGGATATGATCACCATGCATACGTACACAGGCCGCGCAAGGGATTGGCATACTCTGGATCAGGTGGTCGAGCAGCTACTGGGTATAGCCTCCCATTCTTGTACCAGTGCCTGTCGGAGCTCCTGAAATGTCGTAGGGGTTTGAAGACGTGCAGCGATACGTCAGACGAGAGCATCCCAGACGTGCTCGATGGGGTTTAGGTCTGGAGAACAGGCAGGCCACTCCATTCGCCTGATATCTTCTGTTTCAAGGTACTCCTACACGATGGCAGCTCGGTGGGGCCGTGCGTCATCATTCATCAGGAAGAAGGTGGGACCCACTGCACCCTTGAAAAGGCGGAAATACTGGTGCAAAATTACGTCCCGGTACACCTCACCTGTTACAGTTCCTCTGTCAAAGACATGCGGGGGTGTACGTGCACCAATCATAATCCCACCCCACACCATCAAACCTCCATACAGGACATTAAGGGGTTGCTATCTGGTTCCTGGATCAGGCCAGATGAAAACCCGACGACAATCACTGTTCAGACTATACCTGAACTCGTCCGTGAACATAACCTGGGACCACTGTTCCAATGACCATTTACTGAGTTCTTGACACCAGGCTTTACGGGCTCTCCTGTGACCAGGGGTCTGTGGAATGCACCTTGCAGGTCTCCGGGCGAATAAACTATGTCTGTTCATTCGTCTGTAGACTGTGTGTCTGGAGACAACTGTTCCAGTGGCTGCGGTAAGGTACCGAGGAAGGCTACGTGCAGTACTCCGTGGCCGTCTGCGGGCACTGATGGTGAGATATCAGTCTTCTTGTGGTGTTGTACACTGTGGACGACCCGTACTGTAGCGCCTGGAGACGTTTCTTATCTGCTGGAATCGTTGTCATAATCTTGAGATCACACTTTGTGGCACACAGAGGGCCCAAGATGCAACCTGCTGTGTTTGAGCAGCCTCCAGTCGCCCTAGTATTCTACCACTCATAACGTCCTCAATATGTGTTCTTTGAGCCATTTTCAACACACAGTCACTATTAGCACGTCTGAAAACGTCTGCGCACTTACTCGCTGCACTGTACTCAAATGCACCAACACACCTCTGCGTATGTGGACTGCTGCGAGCACCACCGTGCAGCGCATGGTCTACCCCGAGGTGATTTAAAACAGCAAACGGCCCACCAGAGCGTTGTTTCACCATGTATCAGCATTATCCTTAATTTATTTATGAGTGTAGGTAAAATTTATACCTGCGAAAGTATTGAAGTTATTAATTTGAAATTTTAGCGGTGTGGTTGTGTTATCCATAGAATTTGGTATACTAAGTATGACAAGGATCAAGTAATACTTAATAGTACTTATTCAGATTCATAGAGAGCATGTGTAACTTATTACAAGCAGCCTAAGACAAGTAGACGCCTCGCTCGGCCTAGTAGCCAGTGTCAGGTGTGTCACCGTGACAACCAAAATCTGTTCTTCTCCCGGCTTCGCGGCAAGCTACACTTTCAATGCCAGATGACAACTCCTAATAGTTTGCTGCGTTACAACTTGGTCGATTGTCCTGTCTGGGTACTCCGTCACCCAGCCGAAAGGATGCTCGAAACATACACACTACCACGGATGCGGCCGGTGGGAGCCATATTACGCTGTGGAGGACATTCACCTGGTCTTTCATCAGAAATGTGTCAGTAATAGAAGGTCTCATAACAGCTACGACCACGTGTACGTCTAGCGTACCACTTGCATCCTTTCAGGCTTGATGGCTTCCCCCGAAGGCGATGGCATATTCCAGCAGGATAACTGTCTGTGTCACAAGGCCAGAATCGTGCTACTGTTGTTTGAAGAGCATGATACAGACCTCGCGTTGATGTCGTGGCCACCAAATTCACACAGTGTGTACCATTCCTGTTAGGACTGTGGTTATGAAAATTAAAAGTCATAGATTATAGTCTCAAAATCACTTACCTGATCCCTATGGAACACATCTGCGACGCTACCGAGTGGCAGGTTCGAGCACACCGGCCCTTAATTTACGCAAATTACGTGACCTGGGCGTACATATCTGTACCACGTACCGGAAATCTACCAGAGACTACTCGGACCAATTTCAAAAAGAATCGCTGCTGTGTTTCGTTTCAGAGGAGGAGCAACACGTTATTAAGCAGGTTGTCGTAACGTTATGGCTCATCATGTGAACTGGGTGTAAAGCTATCTAAAAATATGTTTGCCATGAAACGGTAGTTCATGAACATTGATTGTTCTAAAATTTTGATCACGACTTGAAAACAGAACATTGCGCTACAGCGATTTCTAAAGCTATTTTGTCCCTTAGCCTCACTGAATTGAAGTGACTTCTCATTGCATTAGGTAATGGTTTTGGTGTTTATCTTGTACATTACAGTTAGGCAGATAATAAGTCTACACTTTTTATGACATGTTTATCTCAGGTTTTGTGAGGGATTGTTTCGTTGAAGGGGAATTGTCTTCTTTTGCAAACCACTGTAAAATATTTTAAAATATGGTAATGTTATGGACAACACCGTAAGCCCCAACACACACATTGTTATGGACAACAGGACTGAAATAACGCCGCTTATTCGCTGTTAATATTGTAAAGAGCTTACCTCGCTTTGGTGTTGTTGTTGTGGTCTTCGTTCCAGAGACTAGTTTGATGCATCTCTCCATGCTACTCTATCCTGTGCAAGCTTCTTTATTTCCCAGTACCTACTGCAACCTACATCCTTCTGAATCTGCTTAGTGTAATCATCTCTTGCTCTCCCTCTACGATTTTTACCCTCCACGCTGCCCTCCAGTACTAAATTGGTGATCCCTTGATGCCTCAGAACATGTCCTGCCAACCGATCCCTTCTTCTAGTCAAGTTGTGCCACAAACTCCTCCCAAATTCTATTCAATACCTCCTCATTAGATATGTGGTCTACCCATCTAATCTTGAGCATTCTTCTGTAGCATCACATTTCGAAAGCTTCTATTTTCTTCTTGTCCAAACTATTTATCGTCCATGTTTCACTTCCATACATGGCTACACTCTATACAAATACTTTCAGAAACGACTTCCTCACACTTAAATCTATACTCGATGTTAACAAATTTCTCTTCTTCAGAAACGCTTTCCTAGCCATTGCCAGTCTACATTTTATATCCTCTCTACTTCGACCATCGTCAGTTATTTTGCTCCCCAAATAGCAAAACTCCTTTACTACTTTAAGTGTCACATTTCCTAATCAAATCCCTCAGCATCACCCGTTACAGTTAGGCAGATAATAAGTCTACACTTTTCATTACATGTTTATCTCAGTTTTTTTGAGGCATTGTTTCGTTTAAGGGGAATCGTCATCTTTTGCAAACCACTGTAAATTATTTTAAAAGTTCGTAATGTTATGGACAACAGAACTGAAATAACGCCGATTATTCCCTGTTGATATTGTAAAGAGCTCACCTCGCTTTGGTTACTAACTGATAAAATGTACGACTTGAGTTGTACAAAAGTCAACAACGCTTGGAATTTTCGTTTACACTTTTCCCATGTGCGTTTATTCTTTTAATCTTATAAATAATTCTTAAGTTCGGAGCATATTTAGTAACTAGTATCTATCACTGAAATCATAAATCACACAGCTTAAAACGCTATTAATACCCAGTGCGCACCATTTCCGTTAAGACTGTGGCTATGAAAAATAGAAGTCCTGGATTATTTTCACAAAATCACTGTATTTATTCGAAACAGTCTCCCTCTGAATCATCACACGGCTAAAATCGTTTTAAAAGTGTTTTGAAACAGTCCCTGTAGTCCTTTTGTTGAATTGCTTCTCTTTAATTGCGTCTTGACGGTGTCCTTTCATTTCCAACTTCAATTTAGGGAACCGTCAGAAATCGGCTTGGGTAAAATTCGACGAATACGGGACGTGATCTAAGCTTGTGATCCATCTGCTGGCCTCGTGCACAACCTTCACTTTGTGAGCTGGGACATTGTCGTGGAAGAGCAACCAGGGACCTGCACCTCGATATTCGCGTCAAATTCGACGGATTCTAGCCCACAAACGGTGGACTCAAAAAACTTGAAGTTGCCTCGCTGTTCCACCATCATTTTCAGACGAGTGTCACACAGATACTGCTACGTTCGCAACCAGGACGGCTGCTTACACTTGACCTTCTACATGTCTGATTCTGAAACTTCAAGGATTCTAACGCAGCATCTCACCATGAGACAGCAATGCAGTCTGTAATTTCGCACAAGCAGTCCTAACGGAACTGGACACACCGTGTAATCTGAACTTTTATGTTCCTTGTATTTAATTTCGTTTGGGACTGTGAAACAGAATCACAGAACAGTATGTTATTTAATTGTTGTAACTAATAATGAAGATATGGAAAAGGTCCTTTATGTTGTTAAGACAGAATGTGAACCACAAACAAAACTGCTTTGTGTATAACAAAGTTTGTGTCTAATGTAAACCAGATTTCATACTTCAGAAAGAAGTGTTTTTCTTAATGTTCCAACGAAACATTATACTGATTTATACGTAATGATAACTCACAATTTGTGATTTATTGTTCTCCTAGGATTCTAGCTACGTAACACTTGACATAGCCAACAAGGTGTATCTGAAACCAGGTTTCAATATTAAAGATGAGTTCAATCAGTCCTCAATCAATTTCATGGCTGGTTTGGAAGAAGTGGAATTTTCAAATGAAGACGAGGCCAGAAAAATAATAAACGGCTGGGTGGAAGAAGCGACACACCAAAAGATAAAGGATATGATTCCAAAAGGTAAGAATGAATTACAGGGCGCTTCAGATTCCTGTGATGCGCAATAGATTGTTAATCTGTCTCAGGATTTTTGTTGTACAAACAGCAGAGAAGCTTATTACTCCTTGCCAGAAAATGACATCAAATTTCATTATTTACGTTATGATTATGTTTTGTAACACTCTAACAATATTACACTGCTATGCGTTTCATAAGATACTTAATTAAATCCAAGTGCACAAAACAGAAAAGATATAAAAAAAATTGTGAATTATCGGAGGTCGCTGAAGGTTCAGCTGGACATATGTGGATATCATATACAAAAAAAATTGTCTATGAATTATCGGAGGTCGATGAACGTTCAGCTGGCCATATGTGGATATCAAAGAGAGGTATTTTTTAAAATGTTTATATTAGATTCTCTTCCGTTCACTCAGGATGTCAAATGTGATCCCGTTATGTATCAGATATAGGTGGAATATTGCCACCATCTGTTGCCCTCAGTGAGCATTAATGTTGCTTCGTGGCGTATATTTTCAACATAACTTTGCTGCTTCTTCATTTTGACTGTGGCCATCCTTGATATGCATGATTATGTGTCACAAAAAAGGTATAAAAATCTGGATTTCAGTACGAAGTTGTCTTAGATGCTACTCTGTACTTAATAAAAGAGAAAAATTAATTAACTACCTTTTGTCCACAACACTTCCCTCACATGTCTGAGGTCCACACTTGTGTGAATGTGTGTGAAATCTTATGGGACTTAACTGCTAAGGTCATCAGTTCCTAAGCTTACACACTACTTAACCTAAATTATCCTAAGGACAAACACACACGCCCATGCCCGAGGGAGGACTCGAACCTCCACCCAGATCAGCCGCACAGTCAATGACGGCAGCGCCTCGGACCGCTCGGCTAATTCCGTGCGGCTCCACACTTGTATTCACGAAGTTAATATAAGGAAAGTGGGCCATACAACAAACTTTTTTTTTTCGCCGGCCGAAGTGGCCGTGCGGTTAAAGGCGCTGCAGCCTGGAACCGCAAGACCGCTACGGTCGCAGGTTCGAATCCTGCCTCGGGCATGGATGTTTGTGATGTCCTTAGGTTAGTTAGGTTTAACTAGTTCTAAGTTCTAGGGGACTAATGACCTCAGCAGTTGAGTCCCATAGTGCTCAGAACCATTTGAACAATTTGATTTGAACAACAAACTTTTTGCTAATAGACTTCTTCAGTTGCAATCTGCCATCAGTGGCCTGCAGTAATCTGACATATGCTATTTGTTGTGATGGGAATAGAAGGCAGGAGAAATGTAGTCAGATTTATTCTTTATACATGAAACGTAAATAATTTATATTTACAATACGAGAGAAGGAAAGTTATTACTCACCATATAGCGGAGATGTTGAGCCGCGATAGACACAATAGAAAGATTCACACAAACATAGCTTTCGGCCATTCAGGCCTTTGTCAGCAGTAGACACACATACACACACGCACACACACACACTCATGCAAGCGCAACTTGCACATACATCTGCAGTCTCAGAGAGCTGACAGTATAGTTTCAGCTGTCTGAGACTGCAGATGTGTGCGCAAGTTGCGCTTGGGTGAGTGTGTGTGTGCGTGTGTGTATGTGTGTCTACTGCTGACAAAGACCTCAGTGGCCGAAAGCTATGTTTGTGTGAATCTTTTTATTGTGTCTATCGCGGCTCAGCATCTCCGCTATATGGTGAGTAGCAACTTTCCTTCTCTCGTATTGTTACATTCCATCCTAGATTTTCCATTGTTTGATAATTTATATTTAGGGTGATTTATGTTGGGAGAGGATGTAATGCAATTGCTCAAAAACTGGCAGGCACTCGATTAAATATGTCTTAATATTCTACCGCAATATACTTCTAAAATTCCAAGAACCGGTTCTTCATGGCCGTATCAACGAAAATGTGCCCTATGTGAGCCCGCACACTTCACTAACGTATAAATTAGGGTGATACCAAGTCGCACAATCCAGGAAATCACTCTTTCAACGCCCCATCTTTTAACGAAGTGCGCTGTTTCACGACATCACTGACAAACTCGGGGGGATCACAAACAGCAATAGTCTCATTCACTGATAAGGCGCATGTTCTAATTAATTCGTCGTTTGTTGGTTGTCTACATGAATCTTCGCCGGCCGGGGTGGCCAAGCGGTTAAAGGTGCTACAGTCTGGAACCGCACGACCGCTGCGGTCGCAGGATCGAATCCTGCCTCGGGCATGGATGTGTGTGATGTCCTTAGATTAGTTAGGTTAAAGTAGTTCTAAGTTCTAGGGGACTGATGACCGTAGAAGTTAAGTCCCATAGTGCTCAGAGCCATTTTTTTACATGAATCTTCCATAAAGTTCGGAATGAACAGCAATTGTATACAAATTACAATTTATTGAAGGCGTCCAGAATGAATTTTTCACTCTGCAGCGGAGTGTGCGCTGCTATGAAACTTCTTGACAGGTTATAACTCTGTGCCGGGCTGGGAATCGAACCCAGTCCTGGCACACGGTACTAATTATTGGTGTCAGGCTACCTTCCATTCAGAAAGCTGTTGCAGTCTATAATTTACAAGTCAGATTATTGGTGTGTTCGAATTAGTTTTAACAGATGTTCACATGCTTGATACCTTTGCAGTAATGAATGACCTTCCAAGCATGACAGGGTTTTGATTCAGGGGGAACGACAACGTGATGGACGAAAATATTGCTCAAATTCTGGAAAAAATTGCTCAGTACTGGAATGTAGTAGACAATAAGGCATTCAATGAAGTTTTTATTGGTTTCTTGTTAAAAATATTAATATTTTCACTGTGTAATTGGGATTTTCCTGAGGCAGCTGTGAAAGGAGGTAAATCGATGGTTGTCGCAGTAACTTCGGTTGTGGTTATCTGAAACACGAAATTAACATATCACCGTAATCCTTATAGATGTAATTTTAGTTCATCGTAGGGATTTGAAAAAAAAATTGGCGAAATTATAGATATTTAAAAAAATGGCAATTTTTGGACCCCTCTTTTTTTGGCCGAAAAAAATGCTAAATATCAACATAAAAAATCGGCTACGACGAACTGAGAAGAATTCGATTTGCTTCAAGGGAGACCAAAAATCATTAAAATCGGATGAAAATTGTAGCGTGGCTGACGACAACCATGCCAAAAACATGGTTTTGAGAAAAAAGCGTTTTAAGTTTGACAAGTATTTATCATATAAAAAAAGGGACAAAGCTTGAAACATACGGGCTATCATCGTCCATAATAACTATCGCCCAGCTAGCGAATGGCCGCTTTCTGCTACTTTGAGCTGATAAGCCCGCATTTTCGTTCAAAGCTCTTTTCGTTGCTGAACGCATAGGCGCATTTCATCGCCGATTCCGATTTTAAGGGCATTTACCACATGCATTAATGCAATATGGCCTGCCCTGAATAGACATATGGCCAGATATGAAGCAATGTTGACAATTTCGCATCGGCTGGATGTTCTTTTTGGAGCGTATGTCCAAATGAGACTATTGAAACTTTCGTCACATTTTGAGTAAAACCGCCCAAACAGCTCTCCAGCAAATCGTGTTTACTGAAATCGGTATAAGTAGGGGTGGTGGCATCGATAACGAATTGTGGCAATGGCGTTTTGTGTTATCCACGCTCGGCTTCAAACGCTGACAGAATCGTTACTTTCTGGAGTTCGCGCATATTTTGGGGAACAATTCTTCAATGTATATACATTCTAATTCCATATTTAAAAAAAAATCGAGTTTTTCTACCGTCATCCTATCGATCCCCCTTAATGTTGTAAAATTCATAGCTGGTTTGGTCAATCAGCTATGCAATTATCATTTTTAAAATAACTAAACAGAACCTCGAAGTGTTGGAAGTTTATTATACAATATTCTTTTCTTCCATTCCACAAGTATCTTAATAAATTTTCGGTATCGGGAATCCATAGTTGGCAAACAATAACTAACTGCCCTAAGAGTAGAAAAATATACAGGACAGTACAGAAGAAAATCGTGTCTGATTTTTGTCATCATTCCAGGGTTGTTTGGAAAAGCAAAGTAGAAGAATGCTGCGTAACTAAAAAAGAATAATTTACGATCAGTTTACCTTCCACTGCCAAAAGCCGTAAGCCACTTTTGAGTGCCACTCGTATATTCTTGTTCTTCTTCTCTTAATGCGTTTCTTCAAATATCCTTAATAAGATGGCGGCTGTAGATATAACTGCTATTTAAGTGACTTCCAGACTGTTTTCGTTCCCACAGAACGTTCTTAAATGGATGGTCCTTTTAAGGACCTAGAGCAGTGGTCGTTAGATTTTTCTGCTCTGGAGCCAATACTGACATAGTGGAGTGGCACCAGGGGCCGCAATTGTACCGATCTTATTATTAGTTGGTAATCTGTGTAAGTAGGCTGTTTAGGTTTTTATGTTGGTAATGTCATGTAGCGCTCTATATGAAAATCACTGACACTGCTGTGTCCAGTCTGAGGCTGGTCGGCATTGTTGCAATATTTGCTATTGTAGTGTTGGGCAGTTGGATGTGAACAGCGTGTAGCGTTGTGCAGTTGGAGGTGAGCCGCCAGCAGTGGTGGATGTGGGGAGAGAGATGGCGGAGTTTTGAGAGCGGATGATCTGGACGTGTGTCCATCAGAGACAGAAATTTGTATATTTTATGACTTTTGAACACTATTAAGGTAAATACATTGTTTGTTCTTTATCAAAATCTTTCATTTGCTAACTATGCCTATCAGTAGTTAGTGCCTTCCGTAGTTTGAATCTTTTATTTAGCTGGCAGTAGTGGCGCTCGCTGTATTGCAGTAGTTCGAGTAGCGAAGATTTTTGTGAGGTAAGTGATTTATGAAAGGTATAGGTTATTGTTAGTCAGGGCCATTCTTTTGTAGGGATTATTGAAAGTCAGATTGCGTTGCGCTAAAAATATTGTGTGTCAGTTTAGTGATGATCAGAATAAGTGAAGAGAGAAATGTCGGAGTACGTTCGGTTTTGCTCAGCTGTTTGAAAATCAAATAACGTAAGGGGTTTACCAGTACAATCATTCACCAATTTTTCTAAGGGGACGTTTCACCTGTATAAATTAGTATGTTATGAGCCCCAAGTAGACTAGCCGCCGTCTCCCAAGTACTGATCGTTAAAAGTCGACACCTCTCGCAACACTTCGTGACGACTGTTGTCTGTTTCAGATTGCTGTCATCCTCAGCGACCCCAAAGTTGTGACATTGTAATTCCCTGACGAAGTCTTGTTGCGTTGCCAGTGTGAGCGAATGATTAAGTGAGTAATAACAGTAACAGTGTTAGGTGTCAGGGTGGGTTAAGGAGCGTAAGTGGGCATCCAGGACTGATGCTGTTCACTTTAGCACGTGGAATCAAAAAGAGAGTCGCCAAAGAATGGAGATTTATTCTCCTCCTCCTATTCTACGGGGTACATTTGGTCTCTCGTGTGCTACGGCCGCCGAGGGAACCACGCGTAGTGGCGGAGAGCATTTCGCCCTCAATGGGAGTAGCTCGAGGACGCGACCGTAGGATAGGAGCACTGGTGGACAAGAGAGCGATCCTCTGCTGCAGCCACTGTCTCGCCGTCCTCCCTGGGTACCCCACGTGACTGGTCTCTGCTCTCCCATTGGCTGGCTTGAACCTTCTGAAAGCGTTACTTGCTCAGTAGCCCCGTGGCTATCGTCCCACTCAGCCGAACCGAGCATGCGATCCATCCCTGGTATTGCGGAGCTGCTTATGTAGCCTATATCATGCTACTTGGGCTCAGTGGTAGTCGCAAGAAAGATATTGCAGAATTTGGAGAAGAAAATAATGCTTTTTCCTCCTTAACACCACTTTGTGCTGCACAACTGTATTCCTTATTCATTGCGTTATGTAATACACTATGTGATCAAAAGTATCCGGACACCTGGCTGAAAATGATTTACAAGTTCATGGCGCCATCCATGGTTAATGCTGGAATTCAATATGGTGTCGGCCCACCCACCGCCTTGACGACAGCTTCCACTCTCGCAGGCATACGTTTAATCAGGTCCTGGAAGGTTTCTTGGGGAATGGAAGCCCATTCTTCACTTAAAGCTCCACTGAGAAGAGTTATCGATATCGGTCGGTGAGGCCTGGCACGAAGTCGGCGTTCCAAAACATCCCGAAGGTGTTCTGTAGGGTTCAGGTCAGGACTCTGTGCAGGCCAGTCCATTACAGGTATGTTATTGTCGTGTAACCTATCCGCCACAGGGCGTCCATTATAAACAAGTGCTCGATCGTGTTGAAAGATGCACTCGCCATCCCCGAATTGCTCCTCAATAGTGGGAAGCAAGAAGGTGCTTAAAACATCAATGTAGGCCTGTGCTGTGATAGTGCCATGCAAAATAACAAGGGATGCAAGCCCCCTCCATGAAAAAGACGACCACACTATAACACCACCGCCTCCGGATTTTACTGTTGGCACTACACACGCTGGCAGATGGCGTTCACCGGGCATTCGCCTTACCCACACTCTGCCATCGGATCGCCACATTGTGGACCGTGATTCGTCACTCCACACAACGTTTTTCCACTGTTCAGTTGTACAGTGTTTACGCTCCTTACACCAAGCGAGGGGTCATTTTGCATTTAGCAGCGTGATGTGTGGCTTACGAGCAGCCGCTCATCCAAGTTTTCTCACCTCCCGCCTAAATGTCATAGTTGCAGTAGATCCTGATGCAGTTTGGAATTCCTGTGTGATGGTCTGGATAGATGTCTGCCTATTACACATTACGACCTTCTTCAACTGTCGGCGGTCTCAGTCAGTCAACAGACGAGGTCGGCCTGTACGCTTTTGTGCTGCACGTGTCCCTTCACGTTTCTATTTCACTATCACATCGGAAACAGTGGACCTAGAGATGTTTAGGAGTGAGGAAATCTAGCGTACAGACGTATTACACAAGTAACACCCAATCACCTGACCACGTTCGAAGTTAGTGAGTTCTGCACAGCATCCCATTCTGCTCTCTCACGAGGTCGCTGATATGAAGTAACTGGCAGTAGGTGCACCTAATATGAAAAAGGTATGTTTTTGGGAGTGTCCGGATACTTTTGGTCACATAGTGTACGTGATGTGATCACAAATGTTTAGTACCTCTGCCACTGAGGTAAGCGGCTAAGTTTACATTGCTCATGGCCGAATCCACCAACCGTGACATCTTGATATATTACTATCTCTGTAAGCATTTTTATTTGTTACTGAGCAGTAAAACTACATTCTTAAGAAGTTCCTAACAATAGCTGACTTTTTTTTATTCAACTTTTTGTGTCTCGATTCATTTTATTATAAAATACGGCTGAGATCCGCGGACCACACGAACACTTGTTTCGGGTTGACGACCACTGACCTAGAGGAAGATTATTAACGTACATAATGTCGGAAGACCTTCCTCGAAAATGAATGTGCTAAAGAGTTCCTGTGATATTGTTCGTTGAGAGTGCTGCTATGGAAATTTCATAAGATTTATAATTATTGAGTAATGACAACGCCAAATAATTAGCACAATTCTTATGGAATGACAATAATAATGTTAGTTACTGCAATAGCAAATTGCGCAATGTTCGAAGAGATCTGATCATATATAATGCACACCGTCTTTACGCTTATGTGTCATATCTAATAAGAGTAAACAAGTTATTTTATCTGATGTGTACAACAAAATATCGGTGCAAGTTTTCCGCGGTGGTTGTTTTCTTGAATAATACAATATCATAGTTATCAAGTTAACAAACTGACAGTGTAGCCAAATTTGGATCATTTTCCTATATCTTTTCTAATGTGTTTCCGGTGGCTCAGAGGAAATTAAGTGACCTTAATCTCATAATAGTTAACATTAGCATTTTTATATGAATATAATTTATGATGTACGTTTCGAAACTCTTTTCAGGTTACCTGGATGACCGAACCCTGATGGTGTTAATCAACGCCATTTATTTCAAGGGTGACTGGGCCAAGCAGTTTAACAAATTTCGCACGAGGCGGATGCCTTTCCACTTACTTTCAAGTGCAACAAAACAAGTGGACATGATGTACACTGAGGGCGATTTCAACTACGTGTATTTGAAAGAGTTGGACTCGCAAGTTCTTCTGCTTCCTTACAAGGTACTACAACAAATGCCTTTACTATCAAAGCACTTGTCTCAACGAGAAAAAGAAAACTGAAACTTGTCTTTTTGAAGGACATTTTCTTTACGCCAGTGACTGTGATAACTTTTTATTACACACTACTTCAATTTCGGCCTTAGGCCATTATCAAGTGCTGATATTACGACATTACCATGTCTTCGTCCGTTGAAAGATCAGTAACATCCCGTATGCCTGGCTAGGCAAACAATGAATGCACATTTTGTAGCTGGGACTCACAGTCATGAAAAACCGTTTGAAGGACATCATCTTTACGCCAGTGACTGTTACATGTTTTTATTACACACTACTGCAATTTCGACCTTGGGCCATTATCAAGTGCTGACTGTGAATCCCAGTTACAACAAGTGTATTCATTGAAACTTCCTGGCAGATTAAAACTGTGTGCCCGACCGAGACTCGAACTCGGGACCTTTGCCCTTCGCGGGCAAGTGCTCTACCAACTGAGCTACCGAAGCACGACTCACGCCCGGTACTCACAGCTTTACTTCTGCCAGTACCTCGTCTCCTACCTTCCAAACTTTACAGAAACTCTCCTGCGAACCTTGCAGAACTAGCACTCCAGAAAGAAAGGATATTGCGGAGACATGGCTTAGCCACAGCCTGGGAGATGTTTCCAGAATGAGATTTTCACTCTGCAGCGGAGTGTGCGCTGATATGAAACTTCCTGGCAGATTAAAACTGTGTGCCCGACCGAGACTCGAACTCGGGACCTTTGCCTTTCGCGGGCAAGTGCTCTACCAACTGAGCTACCGAAGCACGACTCACGCCCGGTACTCACAGCTTTACTTCTGCCAGTACCTCGTCTCCTACCTTCCAAACTTTACAGAAGCTCTCCTGCGAACCTTGCAGAACTAGCACTCCTGAAAGAAAGGATATTGCGGAGGCATGGCTTAGCCACAGCCTGGGGGATGTTTCCAGAATGAGATTTTCACTCTGCAGCGGAGTGTGCGCTGATATGAAACTTCCTGGCAGATTAAAACTGTGTGCCCAACCGAGACTCGAACTCGGGACCTTGCTCTACCAACTGAGCTACCGAAGCACGACTCACGCCCGGTACTCACAGCCGTAATATCAGCAGTTGATAATGGCCTAAGGCCGAAATTGCAATAGTGTGTAATAAAAACTTATAACAGTCACTGGCGTAAAGATGATGTCCTTCAAAAAGTTTTTGATGACTGTGAATCTCAGCTAGAACAAGTGAAACTTTTCTGACGTCTCTGAAATCAGTCTATCAATAATATTATTATTGTCACCATTACCAGTACCACCCTCTTTAGTTGTTAACTTCTACTAACGCCTGCTGACTTACTGCATAGAATTATGACATCAGCACTTCGCCAACATTCGGCTGTCTGCTGCCAAAGCCTATTACTATGACATGTACTTCACCAAGAGGGAGCCAAGTATAATCCTTGTGGTGGAATGAATTTCCACTTCCGGAATATCGCCGATAATGGGAGGAAAGGCGAAGAAGAGTACCCGATCAGTATACGACGCGCAGATATGTGAATGTATGTGTGTGTGTGTGTGTGAAATCTTATGGGAATTAAATGCCAAGGTCATCAGTCCCTAAGCTTACACACTACTTAACCTAAATTATCCTAAGGACAAACACACACACGCACACGCATGCCCGAGGGAGGACTCAAACCTCCGCCGGGACCAGCCGCACAGTCTATGACTGCAGCGCCTTAGTCCGGACGCGCAGACGTCCTGAGTTAAACCGCAACTGATTCTGCAGTGTCTCATGGAGGATATGGAACGCACTTGACGCTGATCCAATCGCCAGATACGGATGGTAATACTGGCAGTTCACCCACTTTGATCCGATGGGAAAGTATGGCGGTAACAAGTTTTAACGCTCTCTCCTTGCTGTCACATACGCTCACACGTAATGCGTATGCTATTTTTTCTTGTAGCGTATTATGACTTTTGTGGAAACCAAAAATCTCCTGTGTAAGGATCAACACTGATTCCGCAAACGACGACAGTGTGAAACTCGACTCGCTCTGTTAGTCCGCTAAATACTGACGCTCAGGTTGACGCTGCGTTCCTTGGCTGTCGCATGGCATTGGGCAGTCCCACACGTCAGCTAATTAGGGAAATACGAGCTTATACAATATCAGAAGAGCTTTCTGATTGAATTAAAGAGTTACTAGTGAATAGAATACAACATACAGTTGTTAACGGAGATAAATATTGAGAAGCAAAACTTACTTCCGGTATTGCCCAAGGGAGAGTTATATATTACCGCTACTGTTTACAAAGCCTCTGGCGTAATGTCGAAAGCTCCACGAGACTGTTTGCAGATAGTGCTGTAGCATACATAAAAGCTGTATGCAATTTTTCATCTTCAGTACTGTGAGGCGAATCTTTCCTACTGCAAACTCTTTGCTTTCCATGTTTCGAGACGTGATAGTTTGGACCAAAACAAGAAAAAAAGTCAGTTTAACGTCTGCTATAAAGTGCATCCCTAAGAGCTATGAGCACTTGTCCACCTCTGCTACTCTGGAACACATCTCTTTTACTAAACAAGTGCATTTTAGAGCACGTATTTACCAAATTTTTTTCTCGTTTTGTTCACATTACCTCCTACCAAAGTATGGAAAGAAAAAGAGCAGTAAGAGACATTTGTTTCAGAGTGTCGAAGACGTAAAAGTGCTCATAGCTCGTAAGGTATGCGTTTCAGAGCCCATATTTACTAGACTTTTTTAATTCGAATAATCGTTCCTGTCATATGCACGAATACTGGCCATTGTAATCTAATAAAATAAAAACTTTTTATTATTTGTTTTGTGACTATTAGTGTAATGTAATAAAATAAAATATGAGCCGTGACTTATACAAAAAAGAAATACATATTAATGCAATGGTTCAGCATAAAAGAGAAATAACTAATGTAGGAATATTATTAACAGTGTAATATGCTGTTTACTTTAGCCCGACGTGCATAAGCACTCAGTAAACTAGCTCAGTTCTCAGTGTAGTTACGTAATCGTCTATAATTAATTGTCCTTTTCCTATTTATCCAACACTAGGCTCGTGAGAAGTCGTGTGCTTATTGCACCAGAGAATATTTGCCAAGTCTGTTCGATGTACACTACTGTAGTACGTAACTTAATGTCGTGGTTTCGTCTCGATTCCCCAATATAAGATAACAAGAGTAGCATCTAAAAATGAAATCCTATAATGGAACTGGAATCCCGTGACCAGACCTTTTCTGCCTGGGATGTTATCTCGTTATATAAAGAAAATCTGTAAGTAAAATTGTTAAATTGTTAGTAGCTGCCTCCGGTCTCCTGGGATCTGAAATAAAGTTAATTGTCCTAACCGACGGCACGTCTCGTAGATGAGCTAAAAGAGAAAATGTTAAAGATTTTTCTATGATGGCGCCTAACAATGAAAATTCTTTGTTAAGGCTCATATCTACTTAAGGCAGTCTACTTATCAGACTAACAATAGATTGACCACATACACAAAATTCTTTTGACAAAAAACCATTATATTTTTCGGGCTTTAAGTACAACTTACATTACCAGCTGGTACAGCAAGATGAGCTTTACACAAGAACGTCCTCTTAGGCCCGAATCCAAGCAAATAAGATAAGCGAATGACAAAGTAAAGATAGTTCATGCATAGAAGCGCAAGAGTCCTCGGAATAACATGTCCATTGTAGTTCTATCTCTTCTTCTTTGGCGTACTTGTCGATTATTTATAAAATTTATTTATCGTAATATTTAGTTTACATTTTTTAAACCCAAGTTCCACCCAGGAGAAACAGTACACCATTCTCCCAGGGACGCTCTGTATAGAGGAGTCGCAACGCTAGAAAACGGTAGCGAAATGAAGGAATGTCTGCAAAGGATTGGCGCAAGGATCGGCAGTCGATAGCTAACAAAAAAAATACAACGTAAATAGGCTGAAGGAACCATTATTGTATGATTAGACGAATGTCGAACAATCACTGAAAACAGTCACATCTATTAAATATCTGGGAGCTGAAGTGGAACGACCACATGAAACTAAAGGCAAGGTAAGCCAGACGCCAGACTAAGATTCAGTGGAAGAAACCAAATAAAGTACAGTCCACGAACGAAGGAGATATCTTACGGAACCACCATTCGACCGCTGTCTGAGTCTTACCAGGTTCTCTAAGGTTCAAAGAAGAGAAGCGTCTTTCGTCACGGGTTCGTTTAGCTAGCGCGAACATGTCACAGAGGTGCTCAGCCAACCCCCCCCCCCCCTCCTTCCCCGTGGCAAACGCTACAACAGAAGTTTTGTGGATCACGATGTGTTTTAGTGTTCAAATTCCAAGAGCGAACACATTCTACGACGGAAAGAAACTGACGCCGGCCGTTGTGACCGAGCGGTTCTAGGCGCTTCAGTCTGGAACCGCGCGACCGCTACGGTCGCAGGTGCGAATCCTGCTTCGGGCATGGATGTGTGTGATGTCCTTCGTTAGGTTTAAGTAGTTCTAAGTTGTAGGGGACTGATGACCTCAGATGTTAAGACCGATAGTGCTCAGAGCCATTCGAACCATTTGAAAAAACTGACGCACCACGAAGGAAACATTCAAATGCGACTGAAATCGGTAGATGTGATGTACATGTACAGACAAACAAGTGACTACAATTTCAGAAAGATTGGATGATTTATTCAAAAGAAAGCGCTTCATAAACAGAGCAAGCTGGTCCGCCTCTAGCCCCACGCAAGCAGTTATTCGGCTTGGCATTGACTGATAAGAGTTGCTGGATGGCCTCGTGAGGGATACCATGCAAATTTGGTCCAGTTGGCGCGTGAGATCGTTAAATTCCCGGGATGGTTGGAAGACCCTGCTCGTAATACTCTAGACGATCTCAACTGGAGAGAAACCCGGCGACCGTGCTGGCCAAAGTAGGGTATCGCAAGCATGAAGACAAGCTGGAGAAACTCTTGCCGTGTGCAGGCGGGCATTACCTTGCTGAAATGTAAGCCCAGGATGGCTTGCCATGAAGGGGAACATAACGGATCGCAGAATATTGTTGACGGACTGCTGTGCGGTAAGAGTGTCGCGGATGACAACCAAAGAAGTCCTGCCATGAAATGAAATGGGAGCCCAGACCATCACTCCCGATTGTTGGGCCGTATGGTGGACGACAGCCACTTTGGTATCCCACTGATGTCCGCGGTGTCTCCGGACACGTCTTCGGCCTGGATTCCCATTCACTGGAGTAGAACTGTCTTCAATTGCTGCTAGGCTGGAAATCGTAACACCTACAACCATCAAATGAAACGCAAAGTATATCTATTTAGAAAAGCTGATAAAAATACTCTTAACACCTTTTTAAGAGACAGTTTTCACTCCTTCCGATCTGATCACGTAAGTGTAGAAAAGTTGTGGAACGTTTTCAAAGAGATAGTATCGACAGAAATTGAGAGATATATACCACACAAATTAATAACTGACGGTACTGATCCCCCATGGTACACAAAACGGGTCAGATAGCTGTTGCAGAAGCAACGAAAAAAGCATGCCAAATTTAAAAGAACGCAAAATCCCCAAGATTAGCAAAGTTTTACAGAAGTTCGAAACATAGCGCGTATTTCAATGCGAGATGGTTTTAATAATTTCCACAACGAAATTCTGTCTCGAAATCTGGTAGAAAACCCAAAGAGATTCTGGTCATACATAAAGCACACCAGTGGCATGACGCAATCAATACCTTCACTGCGCGATAACAACGGTGAAGTCACTGATGACAGTGCCACTAAAGCAGAGTTATTAAACACGGTTTTCCGAAACTTCTTCACCTAAGAAGACGAAATAAATATTCCTGAATTCCAATCAAGAACAACTGCCAAGATGAGAAACATAGAGGTAGATATCCTAGGTGTAGCAAAGCAGCTTAAATCACTTAATAAAGGCAAGGCCTCCGGCCGAAGTTGTATACTAATCAGGTTCCTCTCAGAGTATGCTGATGAAATACCTCCACGCCGGCCGGTGTGGCCGAGCGGTTCTAGGCGCTTCAGTCTGGAACCGCGCGACCCCTACGGTCGCAGGTTCGAATCCTGCCTCGGCCATGGATGTGTGTGATATCCTTAGGTTAGTTAGGTTTAAGTAGTTCTAAGTTCTAGGGGACTGATGACCTCAGATGTTAAGTCCCATAGTGCTCAAAGCCAAATACCACCATATTTAGCATCTATATACAACCGATCGCTCACAGAAAGATCCGTACCTAAGCACTGGACAATTGCTCAAGTCACACCAATACCCAAAAAGGGAAGTAGGAGTAATCCGCTGAATTACAGGCCTATATCATTAACGTCGATTTGCAAGAGGGTTTTGGAACATACACTGTATTCGAACATTATGAAGTACCTCGAAGAAAAAGATTTATTGACACATAGTCAGCACGGATTCAGAAAATATCGTTCTTGTGAAACACAACTAGCTCTTTATATTCATGAAGTAATAAGTGCTATCGACATGGGATGTCAAATTGATTCCATATTTTTAGATTTCCAGAAGGCTTTCGACACCGTTCCTCACAAGCGTCTTATAATCAAACTGCGTGCCTACGGAGTATCGCCTCAATTGTGCGACTGGATTCGTGATTTCCTGTCAGAAAGGTCGCAATTCGTAGTAATAGACGGAAAGTGATCGAGTAAATCAGAAGTAATATCCGGCGTTCCGCAAGGAAGTGTTATAGGACCTCTATTGTTCCTGATCTATATTAACGACTTAGGATAAAATCTCAGTAGCCGTCTTAGATTGTTTGCAGATGATGGTGTCATTTACTGTTCTGTAAAGTCATCAGACGACCGAAACGAATTGCAAAATGATTTAGATAAGGCCGGCAGGGTCAGGGATTTTTCCTGCCTCGAGATGACTGGGTGTTGTCATGTCGTCTTCATCATCATCATTCATCCTCATTACGGTCGGAGGAAGGCAATGGCAAACCACCTCCACTAGGACCTTGCCTAGTTTGGCGGCGCGGGTCTCCCGCGTCGCTCCCCTACGCTCTGTAAAGGAGTATGGGACTCATCATCATCATCGGTATGGTGCGATAAGTGGCAACTTACCCTGAATAAAGAAAAGTGTGAAGTCATTCACATGTGTACTAAAACAAATCAGCTACATTTCGATTACGCGATAAGTCACACAAATCTGAAGGCTGTAAATTCAACTAATTACTTAGGTTCAAATGGTTCAAATGGCTCTGAGCACTATGGGACTTAACATCTATGGTCATCAGTCCCCTAGAACTTAGAACTACTTAAACCTAACTAACCTAAGGACAGCACACAACACCCAGCCATCACGAGGCAGAGAAAATCCCTGACCCCGCCGGGAATCGAACCCGGGAACCCGGGCGTTGGAAGCGAGAACGCTACCGCACGACCACGAGATGCGGGCAAATACTTAGGGATTACAATTACAAATAACCTAAATTGGAACGATCACATAGATAATATTGTGGGTAGAGCAAACCAAAGACTGCGATTCGTTGGCAGAACACTTAGAAGGTGCAACAGGTCTACCAAAGAGACACGCCCTATCCTGGAGTACTGCTGTGCGGTGTGGGATCCGCATCGGGTGGGAATGACGGATGGCATCGAAAAAGTACAAAGAAGGGCAGCTCGTTTTGTATTATCGCGAAATAGGGGGAGACAGTGTCACAGATATGATACGTGAAATGGAGTGGCAATCATTAAAACAAGGGCGTTTTTCGTTGCGACGGGATCTTCTCATGAAATTTCAGTCACCAGTTTTCTCCTCCGATTGCGAAAACATTCTGTTGGCACCCACCTACATAGGGAGAAATGATCATCACGATAACAATAAGAGAAATCAGGGCCCGCATGGAAAAATTTAAGTGCTCGTTTTTCCCGCGTGCCATTCGAGAGTGGAACGGTAGAGATAGAGCTTGAGGGTGGTTCATTGAACCCTCTGCTGGGCACTTTATTGTGAATAGCAGAGTAATCACGTAGATGTATATGTAGATGAATGACGAGTCTCACTTCGAGGTGGGTCCCGATAATCAGCGAAGAGGTGTCTAGAGACGCCCTGGGCAGTTGTAGGATAAAAACCTGTGGCCTGCTATACGGCCGACAACCAGCGGCGCCATTTCATTTCATTTCGTAGTAGGACCCCTTTGGTTGCCATCCGTGGCCCCCTTACGGAACAGCGGTACGTCGACTATACCCTACCATGCCCTTCATGGCAAACCATCCTGGGCGTACATTGCAAGAAGACAATGCACTTCCGCATACGTCAAGAAAATCTGTGCTTCTCTTCATACCTGCCAAACCCTACGTTGGCCAGCTAGGTTGCCAGATGTGTCGCCAGTTGAGAAAGTTCAGAACATTATGGGCAGGGCCGTCCAACCAGCTCGCAATTTTGGCGATCTGATGCGCCAGGTGGACAGAATTTGGCATGGGATTTCTCAGGACATCCAACAACCCTATCAATAAGTGCCAGGCGGAATAACTGCTTGCATAAGGGCCAGAGTCGGACTAACGTGTATTTCAAATGGTTCAAATGGCTCTGAGCACTATGGGACTTAACTTCTAAGGTCATCAGTCCCCTAGAACTTAGAACTACTTAAACCTAACTAACCTAAGGACATCACACACATCCATGCGCGAGGCAGGATTCGAACCTGCGACCGTAGCGGTCACGCGGTTCCAGACTGTAGCGCCTTCAACCGCTTGGCCACACCGGCCGGCTAACGTGTATTTGACTTGCTCGATTTGCGAAGCTCTTTCTCTTGAATAAATCATCCAATGTTTCTGAAATTGTAATCATCTACCGATTTCCGCCCCCTTCGGATAATTGCTTCGTGCTGCGCGTCTTATTTTTGTCTTAGAATGTAATACAGGGTGTTTATAAATGAATATCGGGGTTTTAACGCTTTGTAATATTTATAACACCAAACTTACAGCTATAAAAGATATGTCAAATGAAAGAGCAACTCAAACAGTTTTACCAAGAACCTTATAAATATTCAATGTGAGCACCATTTGTCAAAGGGCACACATCAAGTCTATATACATAGAAATAAGGATCCTTTATTGTATGATTATATGATAGCGGAACAAACACTGGTAGCAGTTACTTCTGTAAAATATCTGGGAGTATGGGTACGGAACGATTTGAAGTGGAATGATCATATAAAATTAATTGTTGGTAAGGCAGGTGCCAGGTTGAGATTCATTGGGAGAGTCCTTAGAAAATGTAGTCCATCAATAAAGGAGGTGGGTTACAAAACACTCGTTCGATCTATACTCGAGTATTGCTCATCAGCTTGGGATCCGTACCAGATCGGGTTGACAGTGGAGATAGAGAAGATCCGAAGAAGAGCGGCGCGTTTCGGCACAGGGTTATTCGGTAAGCGTGATAGCGTTACGGAGATGTTTAGCAAACTCAAGTGGCAGACTCTGCAGGAGAGGCGCTCTGCATCGCGGTGTATCTTGCTGCCCAGGTTTCGAGAGGGTGCATTTCTGGATGACGTATCGAATATATTGCTTCCCCCTACTTATACGTCCCGAGGAGATCACGAATGTAAAATTAGAGAGATTCGAGCGCGCACGGAGGCTTTCCGGCAGTCGTTCTTCCCGCGAACCATACGCGACTGGAACAGGAAAGGGAGGTAATGACAGTGGCACGTAAAGTGCCCTCCGCCACACACCATTGGGTGGCTTGCGTAGTATAAATGTAGATGTAGCCGAGTTCTTCCCAAACGTTGATAAGTGTGTCTTCAGTGATTGTAGCAACAGCTGCTTCAATCTGGTTTCTTAATTCATGGAGGTCTGCTGGTAGCGGAGGCACGTACACACAATCCTTGATGAAGCCCCAAAGGAAAAAATCGCATGGCGTTAGGTCGGGTGAACGTGGAGGCCATCAAAGCAAGCCCTGTCATTGGGCCGCTTGCTATAGACTTGATATGTGCCGTGCGACAAATGGTGCTCACAGTGAACATTTATAAGGTTCTTGGTAAAACTGTTTGACTTGCTCTTTCATTTGACATATCATTTATAACTGTAAGTTTAATGTAATACATATTATAAAAGGTTAAAACCCCGATATTCATTTATAAACACCCTGTATATTGCATTCTTCTTCGCATTTCTTGTGAAAAGACAATGAAGGTAAAAATAGACAGGGTGGGATTGACACTGAGGGTTACCAACAACCGTTCTTCCCACATAGCATTCGCGATTTAAACAGGAAAGGGGTAAGTGACAGTGGCACACGAAATACGTACTCGCCGCTACTCACCGGATTCAACATATGATCCAAGCACCCAAAGCGACTGGTTATCAGTAACGAATCTTGTAAGTTCAATGTCTTGGAGTGTATCGAAATTAGTTTCTAGATTATGAACTTATCTCAGAAACGATGTCGTAGTTGTTGTTCAGCAGATACATTATGGAGCTGCTAAAAATCTTACCTGGAACCTACCCAAAATATTCTCCTCTCTAGTATTTGTGATCAAAAATGAATAAAATTAAAAAAAAAGAAATGCTTAGTCATGCTCAAAATTTTAGTTTCTATGTGGCAAACAATACAACGGAACGACGGGCATACGATTTCATGTTATCTACAACTGCATGTACAGGGTTTTACAATAAGGTACGGCCAAACTTTCAGGAAACATTCCTCACACAGAAATAAAGAAAAGATGTTATGTGGACATGTGTCCGGAAACGCTTAATTTCCATGTTAGAGCTCATTTTAGTTTCGTCAGTATGTACTGTACTTCCTGGATTCACCGCCATACTTCCTGGATTCACCGCCAGTTGGCCCAATTGAAGGAAGGTAATGTTGACTTCGGTGCTTGTGTTGACATGCGACTCATTGCTCTACAGTACTAGCATCAAGCACATCAGTACGTAGCATCAACAGGTTAGTGTTCATCACAAACGTAACGTGGTTTTGCAGTCAGTGCAATGTTTACAAATGCGGAGTTGGCAGATGCCCATTTGATGTATGGATTAGCACGGGGCAAAAGCCGTGGCGCCGTACGTTTGTATCGAGACAGATTTCCAGAACGAAGTTGTCCTGACAGGAAGACGTTCGAAGCAATTGATCGGCGTCTTAGGGAGCACGGAACATTCCAGCCTATGACTCGCGACTGGGGAAGACCTAGAACGACGAGGACACCTGCAATGGACGAGGCAATTCTTCGTGCAGTTGACGATAACCCTAATGTCAGCGTCAGAGAAGTTGCTGCTGTACAAGGTAACGTTGACCACGTCACTGTATGGAGAGTGCTACGGGAGAACCAGTTGTTTTCGTACCATGTACAGCGTGTGCAGGCACTATCAACAGCTGATTGGCCGCCACGGGTACACTTCTGCGAATGGTTCATCCAACAATGTGTCAATCCTCATTTCAGTGCAAATGTTCTCTTTACGGATGAGGCTTCATTCGAACGTGATCAAATTGTAAATTTTCGCAATCAACATGTGTGGGCTGACGAGAATCCGCACGCAATTGTGAAATGTAGAGACTCTTCGTGCTCGTGTTGTGGACGGCTGTGATACAATACGCCATTCTCCAGGGCTGCATCAGCGCATCAGGGATTCCATGCGACGGAGGCATGTATCCTCGCTAACGGAGGACATTTTGAACATTTCCTGTAACAAAGTGTTTGAAGTCACGCTGGTACGTTCTGTTGCTATGTGTTTTCATTCCATGATTAATGTGATTTGAAGAGAAGTAATAAAATGAGCTCTAACATGGAAAGTAAGCGTTTCCGGACACATGTCCACATAACATATTTTCTTTCTTTGTGTGTGAGGAATGTTTCCTGAAAGTTTGGCCGTACCTTTTTGTAACACCTTGTATACACTGTGTACCAGTGTCACTCCCACCCCCCCCTCCCCCCTTTGCTGTTCTACTTGCGAACGGTTCACGGGGAAGAGCGAATGTTGGTATCTTTAATTTTTTCTTCATTCTCTTCGCGAGGTATGCGCAGGAGGAAACAGTATATTGGTCGATTTTTCTGTATAGTCTGCTCTCAGAGTTGTAACAGGAAACCACACCGTGATGCAGATCGCCTCTGTTGCAGCTTCTGCCACTGGAGTCAGCTGAGCATCTCTGTGACGCCTTAGCGCTTGCTGAATGAACCTGTAACGAAACGCGGCGCTTGTCTTTATTTCCTCTGTCAACCCTTTATGTTACGGGTTCCACACAGACAAGCAATATTCAAGTATCACTCGAGAAGAGGATTTATAAGCTACTTCCTTTGTTGATGGAGTACATTTCTTGAGGATTCTTCCAATGAATCTCGGTCTGGCATCTGCCTTAAGCACGATTAATTTTATGTGCTTTTTACGCCTTCGAATCGCCCCGTACGCATACTGCTAAACATTTTATGGACGTAGCTGCTTGCGGTACTTGGTCTGCAAACATGTAATCATATAACAAAGGGTCTTGCCGTCTGTGTATTCACAATACGTTGCAATATTTATAGTGAAGGTAAAAGGTCAATCCCTAGACAGAGCGTCGATTCTACACACTCCTTCCTGCATTTCGCTGCAGTTTTCTAGCGTTGCGACTTCTCTATATACAACATCGTCCGCGAAAATAATTATGGAATTTTCAACGCTATCCATTATATCAAACCTCCTGGCAGATTGAAACCGTGTGCCGACCGAGACTCGAAATCGGGACCTTTGCCTTTTTCACAGCTTTACTTCCGCCAGTATCTCGTCTCCTACTTCTAGACCTGTAGAACTACCACTCCTGGAAAGTAGGAGACGAGCTACCGACGGAAGTAAAACTATGAAGACGGGTCGTGAGATCCCGAGTTCGTGTCTCGGTCCGGCACACAGTTTTAATCTTCCAGGAAGTTTCATATCAGCGCACACTCCCCTGCAGAGTGAAAATTTCATTCTGGACACACGCTCGGCCTGGGCAAAGTCATACCTCCGCATTATACTTTCTTCCAGGAGTGCTAGTTCTGGAAGTTTCGCAGGAGAGAGTTTGGAAATTAGGAGACGAGGTACTGGCGGAATTGAAGCTGTGAGGATGGGTCGCGAGTCGTGCTTGGGTAGCTCAGTCGGATGCCGGCACGGTAGCTCAGCGTGTTCGGTCAGAGAGCTGGCTAGCCTCTGTAATAAAAAAAAAAAAAAAATAAATAAAAAAAAAACCTAAGTGAAGGGATCAACAACGAACTCCAACGGATGTCACCTGACGTCTGCTACGATCAAATACAACGAACAATTACGAAAAAAAAGTGGTAGTGCACTTACCCGCGAAAGGCGAAGGTCCCGAGTTCGAGTCTCGGTCCGGCAGAGTTTGAATCTGCCAGGAAGTTCCATATCAGCGCACACTCCACTACAAAGTGAAAATTCATTCTTATATCCACTATATATTGCGAAAAGTATTATATATTGTGAAAAGTAATGGTCTTGTAGCAGTTCCTTGGGGTACACCCGAATTTACTTTTACATCAATACGGATTGCGAATCCGCCTTGATACAAAACACTTTACAGTGGAAGGGGAAAACGCAATAAATGAAAACATAACACTGCAACAACACACTCTTTATCGCTCTAAGAGAACTGACACGGAACAAAAAATGGCTCTGAGCACTATGGGACTCAACTGCTGAGGTCATTATTCCCCTAGAACTTAGAACTAGTTAAACCTAACTAACCTAAGGACATCACAAACATCCATGCCCGAGGCAGGATTCGAACCTGTGTCCGTAGCGGTCTTGCGGTTCCAGACTGCAGCGCCTTTATCCGCACGGCCACTTCGGCCGGCTGACACGGAACACGCAACAGGAAAACACACACACACACACACACACACACACACACACACACACACACATAAATAAGAAACAGAAGTCGCTAGAACTCCCGCTTCAATTTTTATTACCTCCTTGGAATATGCAATACATCTCTCGCGGCAAACGTGTGCACAAGATGGCGTAATGTTTTGATTTACGAACAAGGTGCGAAAACTATGTTTTTTTTGTGTCTAGATATAGCTGCAAGCCGTCCAACGAACGAGAGTACATGGCAAACTACGTAACAACCTAGTACACACCAAAACTGTATTCACAGCACTACCACAATCCAAATTGTATAACGCTGACATAAATAAGTTCACATTTTTGTATATGTTTACCAACAGCTACTCATACAGTTGCATATGACATGATGTACGCCGAGAAAAACGGCAACAAAAAAACGCAGGAAATATGCCGGAAACAGGGGCAACAATCGTAAAACGATGCTTTGACGTATAGTAAATGAAATATTATGAAATTATTCACAGAGAACGTTATTTGGGACCAAGCAGTTCACATATAATAACGTTTTACAATGTTTTATAAGTACGCTATTTCTGCCTGTTTTAGGATCAAGGAATCCACTGATGGCGATACCTATCGCTGAAACTACTTTGGGAATAAATAAATAAGTAAATAAAGAGCAAAAGCGTTTTCCATCAAGGCGGATCCGCAATCTCATATTGTTGTTTTTGTATGTAAACACTGACCAGTTTAAACACAAAATTATTATTTACTTTTACGTCTGAAGATTAACCTCCGTTGCGTACAACATGTTCGCTGTCTGCTGGAAACGCTTCAACCCAGTCATATTACTGTTCTGATATTCTCTACGCTTGCGGCAGTTCGGAACTGTATAGATCTCCTTCTGGAAGTAAAGGAACACGGTATCAACCTGGGTGACGATATCTGCTGCTTTCTGGGCCTCGTGGACGAACAGAGCGATCTGGGTTTCCCGCGATCGTTGTTTTCTGAACTCGGTCTCCAGAAATCTGATAATACGCGAGCAGTGTTCTACGAGGGTCATTCAATAATTAAAGAGACAAGATGGTCTGGGCTAAAAACTGTTCGTAGGGCGAGTTTGGTACTTTTATGGCTTTAAGTTGGCATCACTGGGATGAGCCCTCATCAGCTGATGTATCAACATTGTTTTGTTTATAACCTCAAAAATACATTTCAAGATGGCGAGTCCGCTTGAAACGTCCACATTAGTTGAACAACGTTTTGTTATTCGTTTTTTACTTGCCGAAGGCGAGAAGCCAGTGAATATATACTGCAGAATGTCTGAAGTTTATGGTGAAGGTTGTATGAATCGTACAAATTTTCACAAATGAGTAGAGCAGTTCAAAAATGGTCGCGACTCAATGACTGACGAACACCATTCTGGCCGACTAGTTGCAACTCCCTCACTTGAAAGTCAAATTGATGACATTGTTCGTGCCGACCGCCGTGTGACTGTGGAAATGATAGTTGATAAGGTTCAAGTTAGTATTGGTACAGTTCATAACATTATCTGTAACAAGCTGAAGTACCGCAAAACATGTGCAAGATGGGTCCCAAAGGAGTTGACGCGGCTACACAAGGAAACAAGGTTGAGAGTGTGCACAGAGCTAAAGGAACGTTATGAAAGAGAAGGTGAGCACTTCCTCAACAAAATTTTAACTTGTGATGAAACTTGGGTTCAATGGGTTCAATTTTATGAACCAGAATCAAAAAGACAAAGCATGGAGTGGAAGCACACCAACCCACCTGTCAAGAAAAAAATTCGGATCCCAAGCATCAGCAGGGAAAGTCATGTTGACGGCGGTTGGGATGCTGAAGATCCAGTTTTTTGTTATTATCTCGAAGAGCAGCGTACAATGAACAGGCAATACTACTCGGATTTGCTTTTAAACAAGGTGAAACCAGTCATGAGAGAGAGACGTCGTGTATCTGAGAGGAGAGGTGTGATACTCCAACAAGACAACACTCGTCCTCATATTGCTCAACTAGCTCGTGAAACCATCGAAAAAATGGGCTGGGAAGTACTCCATCATCCTCCTTACAGTCCTGATTTAGCACCTAGTGATTTCCATTTGTATGGTGCACTGAAGGAGGCATTACGTGAGAAGAGGTTCCAGGACAACGAGGACATGAAAAGTTTGTGGGAAATTGGTTCAAATATCAAGATAAAGAATTCTTTGCAGCCGGAATATAAAAGCTGGTAGCCCTTTGGAACAAGTGTATAAATATTCAAGGGGATTATGTTGAAAAGTAGAAAAAGTATTGTTTTGTAAAAATAAACGCTTTTTTCTCCAGACCAATTTGTCTCTTTAATTACTGGATGACCCTCTTAGATGGGAAGATGTGGATGAGGATAGCCCCGATAGGCTCGCAACCACATCTATGTGTGTGCTTTTTTGCCTTTTTCCGACTTTTCCTCCATACCTGTTTTCCTTTCTGTTACATAATAGTGATAATGTGGTTTTCCTTTTAGTTGTGCCCGTATTTTCTTTCTATGCTATGGTCATACGTAGGGAATTATTGTGCAGGAGACTGAGCATGACTTTTACCTTTCCTTTTTTTTCAGTGCTTTTGTTGAATTTTACCTTTTAGGAAGCCGATTACTGCGGGTGGGAGCGAGCTGCCACTGATGAGAAACGCGAGTTGGGAGCCCACTGTTTAGACATTACGCCACGTATGTGATGGGATGATACGACGTAATCACTAAATTTTACGAAAAAATCAACTTCGGTCGTAATGGCCTGCACATTAATTCGAAAAAGTTAACACTGACACGAGAAGAGGGAAAAATCTGTACGTCAGTTTCTCCTTACTGTAAGAAGCCAATCGTTTGATGTCAATCAAATAAAAAATAAATGACGGGATATTGTGGTTTAACGTCCATTCGACGGCAAGGCCGCAAGAAACGGATACAAGCTGCGATAGGACGTAAATACGGAAGGGAATCGACTCTTTGCAGGATTATTATTTTTAAAGTTTTTGCTGATGCTGAAAAGGCTACTGCTAACTTCCTCCTATGCGCATTGCGTATAAATGATGTCACCGAACAAATTTTTCATCCGCTTCAAAGAGCTCACTGGTCGTTGTGGAGAGCTGTAGATGGTGGTCATGTGACCCTTAGGTAAGTCATGGCAGCGAAGTGTATGTGCCTGTTGGTTTTATGGAAACAGTGCAGTAACATGAGTCGACGTGGAGATGTGCCAAAGTAGCAGAAAGAAGCTATCGTTTTTGGACGTAACCATAATCGCACAGTGAAAAATGTTGAACGATTTCCAGAATGAGATTTTCACTCTGCAGCGGAGTGTGCGCTGATATGAAACTTCCTGGCAGATTAAAACTGTGTGCCGGACCGAGACTCGAACTCGGGACCTTTGCCTTTCGCGGGCAAGTGCTCTACCAACTGAGCTACCCAAGCGCGACTCACGCCCCGTCCTCACAGCTTTACTTCTACCAGTACCTCGTCTCCTACCTTCCAAACTTAACAGAAGCTCTTCTGCGAACCTTGCAGAACTAGCACTCCTGAAAGAAAGGATATTGCGGAGACATGGCTTAGCCACAGCCCAGGGGGTGTTCAGTTGGTAGAGCACTTGCCCGCGAAAGGCAAAGGTCCCGAGTTCGAGTCTCGGTCCGGCACACAGTTTTAATCTGCCAGGAAGTTTCATATCAGCGCACACTCCGCTGCAGAGTGAAAATCTCATTCTGGAAACATCCCCTGGGCTGTGGCTAAGCCATGTCTCCGCAATATCCTTTCTTTCAGGAGTGCTAGTTCTGCAAGGTTCGCAGGAGAGCTTCTGTTAAGTTTGGAAGGTAGGAGACGAGGTACTGGTAGAAGTAAAGCTGTGAGGACGGGGCGTGAGTCGTGCTTGGGTAGCTCAGTTGGTAGAGCACTTGCCCGCGAAAGGCAAAGGTCCCGAGTTCGAGCCTCGGTCCGGCACACAGCTTGAACGATTTGTTGGTTTATCTAAGCGGATTGTCCAGTGTCTTTGCGAGGAAAATTACAGTATTTGCAGTGGTCGACATGGAGCAGAGATGAACGTCACACCTTATTGGTGATATCCGATTTCAAATTTGACAGGAATTGCTGCAGTCAGCGAATATAGGCCAAACTCGACCAGTTTTCGAGCGAACATTGATAAGAGAACCGCATATAAAGGACATTTGGAACTGGGTAGCTCGCAGAAGGCCATTTCTCACAGCTTCCAGCGTCATATAGGCAGCAGCATAGTGGACAGTAGCTGAATGGAAGTATTGTCTGAAGAGTTACGATTTACTTTCTTTACAAATGATGCAAGCCGTGGATTGCGCCGACTACTCAATGAGGCTTTAACATGCAGTGTGTGAAAGATGTAGATCGGGCTGGGATTAGTTCAGGTTTCCGGTAACATGAACCTGAGGGTATATTTCAACGTTCTCACTGTCCAGCTCTTGTCGTTTCTCCAGTATCCTCCCGGTGAGTAGTCTGTGGACATTCCCGTTTTCCAAGAGGATAGCAGCCGTATTCACAGGACCGCGAACGTAAAGTCTTGCTTCGACGGATACTCACGCTCCCTATTGCAGATAAATACAAAATATCTGGGAGTATTTGTAACAGCAGGAGAAACTTGGCAATCAAAATTCCTGCAATTTCGCAGTGGTACAGGATCTAATCATCAATCAGTCACATCATTTGGATAATGCACATCTGACAAAAAAAAAAAAAAAAAAGAAAAAAAACTTGTCTCTTTCTCTCCGAACTGAGGCCTGTATCAGGGCTAGAGGCGGTGTTACACGGTATAAGCGTGATGTCTCCTGGAATGATTAATTCTTTGTCAGACTTCCGTATTTCGTGAAAATTTCATAGCACCTTATCACCTACTATTTTATTTTGCGTTTATTAGCTTTCTGGATATGTTGGTTGCCGTCCAGCTATCCAGGCTTACATCATCAGGGGTTTCCTTGATTAAGGCGAATGCTGGGATTGTTCACTGAAAAAAAAAATTGTGCCCTGCCTCAAATGACCTCGTCGTTGACGGGACGTTAAACTTAAATTGTTTCCCCTCTTCTTTCTTTCCGCATCTATGGCTCAGTAGAGTTTCATGGGAATCGCCATCCGCAATACTAGAATGAAAAAAATCTTCATTAATGCTAATTAAAAATCGCCTTCGAGCCAGAAAGGAAAAACAGAATAAATAAACTTTTTGTGTTACCACCAATAAAGTGAACTAAAAGAATTGTCGCATAGCACATATATTGTTACTAGAAACCTAATATTGTTTCTTCTCAACAAGTAAGTCAGTTTCATGTATATACCTTAACTTAAATTGTAATATGTAAGTTATAATGGACTACTGTGTTTATATCTAATACTAAGCTGAGAGATCTCATTGCTGGTTTCTTTGCAATGATCTTGTGCCTAAGCAGCCCCTAATTGTCTGTGCTCTACACTATAGTATTTATAGGGGATAACCAAAAGAAATCCGCTTTTGAATATCCTCATATACAATGTTTCTGCATTACTGGAAAAACCAGTATTAGAAAATACTGCTTATTAACTTGACTAGTTACGCCAGAATCTGCATTTTGAATTACTTGGGGAGACTATTGATCACTTAAGCAATTATAGATCAAGTACAGCGCCTATAGAATCTTGATTTCCGCATGTTTTTGTTAAACAACCTTGTTCTAATATCTCTGACCTATTTCTTTCCTAGTATCGTGATACTAATAGAACTGAAACTATTATTAGCTACTGATGAAAACTGATCAAACTATTTTAAATATGACTGTGATCTTACTCTGTTCGTACTATCACTTCTTATTGTTTTCTATGTCTAGGATTGCCTTTCTTTTTCTTTTTAGTTTTGGTTGGAATGTCTTTCCTGTGATATTTGAGTACTTTTTTCCTTTCTTATATAGCATCCAGACACATGAACCATGGACTAAATCCACTTTCCTGTATTCTCGGCTCACTCTTCAACATAGGAAAAATGAAACAAAAAAACTGTATGCAACCGGAACTTAATTTTACTAAAAACATACTTCATTACTAGATGGCTTAGCTTTCTAATTACCCAGATTTCTAACCTACATAATGCAATACGTTGGTGGCCCCACAAGCTACTTATTAAAAGTGATGAAATGGCTGTGTAAGAGGTGCATTACCTCAATTATAACTTCTAAATTGTCTTCTGTCAGCTAATAAATTCTTCCTGTTTTGAGCTACAGGTGCGGAATTAACCGAGCATTAATAGTTATGTTTATTAATGAATATCACTACGCAATTTCAAACTCTGAACCAAATTACATCAATATTGTTTTCTTACTCTCCTGAGTCCTTTTAAATTTTTATACCTACTGCTCCGAATCCTATCAGAACTTTATAAACTTGAAATGAAAGTTGTCAAATAATCATCTGCTCAACAGTAGAAATGAAGTTCTCACTGAAAAAGGTTACTTATTTAAACTACATTTCAAACTGCTCCAGACAAGCTTTCAGTATCAAGCAACTAAAATGCCATTCCTTGCAAAATGAACAACGCTTCCATTGTCCTGTAGCATTATTGTGTAAATGCAGGTAATTAAGTATACTGATTCCAGGCGCCAGTTTTTTTCTATTTATTAAAAAATTCAGTAAAATATTCTTGATGACAACAGGCATTTATTTTGGTTGGCAACCAGTTATGGTCTATGATTTAGATCATCTTCAGGCCATAAGCGCTGCAATACAACAGTAACACATATCCAGAGAGATCTATGTAGTAAATGCTACAGTAATTAAAAAATAAAATGACATATCCATGACGGTGGCTGGTGGTGGTGAACAGATAGTAATGTGGATAAAAACAAAAAAAATAAAAGTCAGAGTAATTATAAAATAAAATGTTATACCCATGATGGCAGTTGGTGGTGGTGGACAGAGAACCAGCCGCTATCATGGGTATAACATTTTATTTTGTTATTATTGTAGCTTTTATTTTAGATGTTTTTAGCCATGCTACCATTCCTTTTTATAGCAATCGCTCTGAATATATATTACTACCATATTGCAATGATTGCAGCCTGAAGATGGTCTAAATCATAGACTGAAACTGTTTGCCACCCAAAGTAAACATCTGGTGTACCCAAGATGGTTTTACTGAATTTTAATATTTTACACTGATTGCTGTTTACTTTCGATTGAATGAATTCTTTACAAAATTTTAAATCCTTTTGCATGTATTATGATGCCAGCTCCATTTCTCTGTACAACTGAGAGATGATTATACTTTTCTTAGCACAATGCAGGTAGTCTGTAAGTTATCGAAGTCGCCACCCTTCTTCCAGCACATTGACATACTAGTACAATTTTCAATAAATATTACAATACAATAATGCAAGAATTGACATTATGTCATTCTATGTTAGCCTATGCAAGTAAGATAGTGCAACTCATAAACCCACGATTTGCTCTGGAATTTTTTGGAGTTTCACAGTCTGCTACACATAACATAGTATTTCTTACATGTTGCCAATAATCTGTGACACTAAATAGTAAAATTAATTTTTGTTAATATAATCTGTCAGTGATGGCAGAGCTTCTCATATTTCTACACAAATTAAAGTAAGAGGATTAAATATTGTGCGCTCATTTTCTTTATTAATAATGAAAAATGAATTCTATAAAATATCATTGGCTGGTCTTTTAGTTATTTCTCAATATGATACATTAGTAAAAACTTAAGATGTTTCTTGTTGGTTGTTTGCAGTTATTTATTGTTCTTTTTTAGTACAAAATCGAAGGTAAATGTAATCTCATGTCTTGACTATTTCATATTTTGTATTTCACTAAATTACTTAGATGTTTGTCTCACTGTTCCTTATGTGTCACTGTTCCTTTAGTTACCTCTGATAATAATAAGCAAAGTTCAGATGTCAGGCAGTTTCCATATAGTAAGAGAACTTGACAAAAGCATTGATTAGTAAGTGAATTTGTACATGTTTTTCTTGGGTAATTACAAGACTTGGGTAATTACAAGACTATGCCAAATGCCTACATGTGACTATTGGTTGTAATATGTTTTTACTGAACAGGGACAGAGAATCAGTATGATGATACTGTTACCGAAAGAAGTAAATGGCTTGCCAACTCTGGAAAAACACCTTCTTAGTATAGATCTGCATCATATTCTGCGTCAAGTGTACGAAACAGAAGTACATGTCTATTTGCCGAAATTCAAGCTAGAATACGAGAAGGAGCTTCAGGAAACGCTAAGGAAAGTAAGTGAAATGAAAACTATTTAGTTCATAAAAATTGACACCATTTGTAGATTAGTTTTAGTACTTAGCTTCTGTTAAACAATCTTAGAAACTGTTTGATAACTATTTATACTGGACAAATGAGCTGTGCATCCTGGTTTTAGTTTTTATCCTTCGCTTTTATCAGCCATTACACACTGCTATATAGGCAATTCGATATTGTCATTCTATTGATAAAATAAAGAAAGTCATTTTTGATAACTGAGTTAATAACGAGCACCAAAAAAGGTTCAGGGATTAGTGAACACAGGGTTGTTGTAGCGAGATTGAATACTGTAATCCCCAAATCCTCGAAAAATAAGCGAAAAATATACCTATTCAAAAAAGCAGATAAAAATTCACTTGACGCCTTCCTGAGAGACAATCTCCACTGGTTCCAAATTAATAATATAAGTGTAGACCAGATGTGGCTTAAATTCAAAGAAATAGTATCGCCAGCAATTGAGAGATTTATACCAAATAAATTAACAAACGACGGAGCTGATTCTCCTTGGTACACAATACGGGTTAGAACACTGCTGCAGAAACAACGAAACAAACATGCCAAATTTAAACAGACTCAAAATCCCCAAGATTGCCTATCTTTTACAGAAGCTCGAAATTTAGCACGGACTTCAATGCGAGATGCCTGTAACAGTTTCCACAACGAACCGTGTCTCGAAACCTGGCAGAAAATCCAAAGAGATTCTGGTCGTATGTGAAGTATGTTCGCGGCAAGAAACAATCAATGCCTTCTCTGCGCGATAGCAATGGAGGCACTATCGAAGATAGTGTTGCCAAAGCAGAGTTACTAAACACAATCTTCCGAAATGCCTTCACAAAAGAAAACGAAGTAAATATCCCAGAATTCGAATCAAGAACAGCTGCCAACAAGAGTAACGTAGAAGTAAATATCCGCGGAGTAGCGAAGTAACTTAAATCACTTAATAAAAGCAAGTCTCCTGGTCCAGACAGTATACCATTGAGGTTCCTTTCGGAGTATGTTGATGCATTAGCTCCATACTTAACAATCATACACAACCGTTCGCTCGACGAAAGATCCGTACCCAAAGACTGGAAAGTTGCACAGGTCACAACAATATTCAAGAAAGGTAGTAGGAGTAAATTACAGGCCCATATCGTTAACGTCGATATGCAGCAGGATTTTAGAACATATATTGTGTTCGAACATTATGAATTACCTCGAAGAAAACTGTCTATTGACACACAGTCAACATGGGTTTAGAAAGCATCATTTCTGTGAAACACAACTAGCTCTTTATTCACAAGAAGTGTTGAGTGCTATTGACAAGGGATTTCAGATTGATTCCGTATTTCTGGATTTCCGGAAGGCTTTTGACACTGTACTACACAAGCGACTCGTAGTGAAATTGTGTGCTTATGGAATATCGTCTCAGTTATGTGACTGGATTTGTGATTTCCAGTCAGAGAGGTCACAGTTCGTTGTAACTGACGGAAAGTCATCGAGTAAAACAGAAGTGATTTCTGGCGTTCCCCAAGGTAGTGTTATAGGCCCTTTGCTGTTCCTTATCTATATAAACGATTTGGGAGACAATCTGAGCAGCCGTCTTCGGTTGTCTGCAGATGACGCTGTTGTTTATCGACTAATAAAGTCATCAGAAGATCAAAACAAGCTGCAAAACAATTCAGAAAAAATATCTGAATGGTGCGAAAAGTGGCAGTTGACCCTCAATAACGAAAAGTGTGAGGTCATCCACATGAGTGCTAAAAGGAACTCGTTAAACTTCGGTTACACGATAAATCAGTCTAATCTAAAAGCCGTAAATTCAACTAAATACGTAGGTATTACAATTACGAACAACTTAAATGGGAAGGAACACATAAAAAATGTTGTGGGGAAGGCTAACCAAAGACTGCGTTTTGTTGGTAGGACACTTAGAAAATGTAACAGACCTACTAAGGAGACTGCCAACATTACGCTTGTCCGTCCTCTTTTAGAATACTGCTGCGCGGTGTGGGATCTTACCAGATAGGACTGACGGAGTACATTGAAAGAGTTCAAAGAAAGGCAGCACGTTTTGTATTATCGCGAAATATGTGAGAGAATGTCACAGAAATGATACAGGATTTGGGCTGGAAATCGTTAAAAGAAAGGCGTTTTTCGCTGCAACGGAATCTTCTCACGAAATTCCAATCACCAACTTTCTCTTCCGAATGCGAAAATATTTTGTTGACACCGACCTACATTGGGAGGAATGATCACCACGATAAAATAAGAGAAATTAGAGCTCGTACGGAAAGGTATAGGTGTTCATTATTTCTGCGCGCTATACGAGATTGGAATAACAGAGAATTGTTAAGGTGGTTCGATGAACCCTCTGCCAGGCACTTGAATGTGGTTTGCAGAGTATCCATGTAGATGTAGATGTAGATGTAGATGTAGATGTAGATGAAGACAGCTTCACAAGCCATACATTGCAGATCGCCCCCATTGCTGACAATGTCAGGAATATATAAAAGCAATCTTTGTACCTTCTCAAGTTTTTACACAACGTTCCCTAAGATTTCCATGGCTATAGTGAAAATTTCCATCTTACAGTCCATATGTGATGTTTTGTTGTATCACATTCAGAAGCCCAGTCTGCTAATTTGTTCAGTGATATTCTAGGACTTAATTTTCATCGCACTGCTAGAGACTTTACTGTGGTTTTAGATATGTTTTTAATATTACATTTTAAAATCTTTTGTAATTTGCTGTAAAATTGTTACAGAAATTTGTCTTGAAGCTATAATCTTCATTCTGTAATGGAAATGCCAAGATATACTAGACACCTTTCTAAACTCATGCTAATTTCTGTTGCTAATAATGTTTTATCTCCTCTCTGGGTAGATATTCCTGTGTTCCCATATCTACGTCCCACAAATCCTCAATCCAACTTAGATACCTGTTACCTTCATTACTTGTTACATTTTTCAGTCCACTCTGTCAAATGTCTTGAAATAACCTATGAAAATGATACACATTTACCACTGCAGGGTTCAACGGCTATTATCATCTCTACTGAAACTTTTCTGCTTACGTGATTGCGTTTTTATGTTTTCGGCTAGTGTCTAGGAACCTTCTATTATGCTTCGAACTGTAGTCATTATCCACAAATATACCCTGTGGAAGATACTGTCAGGGTTTAACAAGAATATGTGGCACTTGTCGTCTGTGAGCCATTGCATCGCCTTCTTCATCTGAAAACGAAAATTCAATGAATATATTTATAGCTTAGCTATAGGGTTCCCAATGCGACTCTTTGCAGCAGAAGTCTTTATGGAAATCGTCGCTACAGTACAATACAGTTGTTTCCCAAACACTGCCTCCGCTACGTAGTTGACGCCATTGTCTTCTGGCTCCACGATGTAGAGGAACTGCATAACTTCCATTACAGTCCTAATCAGCAATATACTAACATACGACAGTTTAAACCGAAAAGATTGATGTACAATCGTTGGTGTATGTAAAAGCATACAGCCAATCGTAGTTAGTACAGGAGACCTACCAGCACAGATATGTACTTGTGCACCACTTGCCACTGTCACCTTAAGCTCAGGAATTTCGTCCTATACGCGTTAACAAAGTGTACACACCAGATCTATGACGCAGGGCACTGAAGCAGAACTGCATAAACTGCGATCGTCTTTCAGAGTAAATGGCTCCGATGTAAGTACAGTCCATTATGACAACACAAAATAACGTCAAAAGGAAGGAGGAAATGGATAGAGAGCACAAGTGTTGGGAAAAGTTCTGTACCGAGAGCGCATTATACTGATGTACCGAAGTAGGAGCAAAATCAGAGTTGTGCTTCGCTCTACGAACGATACTTAAGACTGACGTCACGCTTCTGGAGTCTATGACGTCCGCTGAAAGTGCTGGATGGTACACATTGGTGAGAAAGGGCGACCTATTAGCACTCCCTTACAAGGGAACCTCCCCATCGCACCCCCCTCAGATTTAGGTATAAGTTGGCACAGTGGATAGGCCTTGAAAAACTGAACACAGATCAATCGAGAAAACAGGAAGAAGTTGTGTGGAAGTGTGAAAAAAATAAGCAAAATATACAAACTGAGTAGTCCATGTGCAAGATAGGCAACAACAAGCAGCGTGTGAGCTCAGGAGCACCGTGGTCCCGTGGTTAGCGTGAGCAGCTGCGGAACGAGAGGTCCTTGTTTCAAGTCCTCCCTCGAGTGAAAAGTTTACTTTCTCTATTTTCGCAAAGTTATGATCTGTCCGTTCGTTCATTGACGTCTCTGTTCACTGTAATAAGTTTAGTGTCTGTGTTTTGCGACCTCACCGCAAAACCGTGCGATTAGTAGACGAAAGAACGTGCCTCTCCAATGGGAACCGAAAACATTTGATCGCAAGGTCATAGGTCAATCGATTCCACCACAGGAAAACACGTCTGATATATTCTATACGACACTGGTGACGGCATGTGCGTCACATGACAGGAATATGTTGTCGACCCACCTAACTTGTACACTTGGCGAATGGGTAAAAAGATTCTTCTACCTTGCCCGATTTAGGTTTTCTTGTGGATGTGATAATCACTCCGAAAAAAGTGATGAAAACATAAGAGTTTGTCACATAAACTGCAACAAATGACTGCAACAGTTTCACAGTCGCACAGAATTCCCTGTGCCCTGTCAAAACATATGTTTTTATCTCCTATCGGACGGACAGATAATAATTGTCTGAAAATAAAAAATTAAACTTCTCACTCGAGAGAAGGCTTGAACTAAGGACCTCTCGTTCCGCAGCTGCTCACGCTAACAACGGTACCACGGCACTCCTGAGCTCACACGCTCCTTGATGTTGCCAGTCTTGCACATGGACTACTCAGTTTGTTATATTTGGCTTATTTTTTCATACTTCCACACAACTTCTTCCTGTTTTCTCGATTGATCTGTGTTCAGTTTTTCAAGGCCTATCCACTGTTCCAACTTATAACTAAATCTGAGGGGGGTGCGATGGAGAGGTTCCCTTGTTAGCAAAGCACGGGAGAAACATAGGAAGTTAGCGGCGGCAGAACTTGGCGACAACTGAGACTAAAAAACTATACGGTTCTGGGAAGTTTGCGTACTAGCTTGGCAGCAACTTACCTCCAAGAGAAAGACACGGGAAGTTGGGGGTGTGAAGCAGCTAGGTGACACGAGTCTCGAAGATGGACACAGTCTCATATAGACTTGGCTACCAGCTACAGGTAGCCCATATATGGCTGATAGCGATTGCCCATACGGCGAGACAGTTGAACAACGGCACGTCATGCACAGAGTTGTCTCTGCCGCCATCCGGCCGCCGCGGGCGCAATACTAAATCATGGGTTGCTCCACATTCGTCAATACGCGCTAATAAAAACACAAACAAAAAAGTTGCAAAAGGAGGACGCTAGTACAGTTTCGTTGGAATTGCCATACGCGCTTATCAAAAGTTCGTTCTTTTTTGGTGTAAGGAAATCCAATTCAGTTTCAGGAGCAAAACTTTTGTTTTTCCAAGAGGCTGTATTTAACTGCATGGATAATACAGAGTGTATTAAGAAGAATCATCCGATTTGGCACGTCTATATTTCTGAAACTAATAAACATATACGATGAATTTTATTGTTTGATGAAAGGGAAACTGAAAAAGTTTTTTCACAACTTCTCATACATGCTCAGTATGCCCCCCCTTGAGATGCACAGCATATGTCAATGTGGTATTCAAATTGTTACCACACTGCAGCGAGCTTGTCTTGAGTTACAGCTTCCACAGCTGCTGTTATTCGATGTCTCAATTCATTCACTGCTGCTGGTAATGGAGGCACATAAACAGCGTTTCTCATAAATCCCCACAAGAAATAATCACATACACTCAGGTCCGGTGACCTTGGATGCCAGTAATATAAGGCTGAATCATTTGACCCAGTACGACCGATCCATCGTTCAGTAATCCTTTGATTTAAAAATTACCGCACTTCCAGATGCCAGTGTGGCGGTGCCCCATTCCGCTGGTAAATGAAGTCGTTCGAATCAGTCTTCAACAGTGGGTAAAGAAAGTTCTCAAGCATACCGAGATTTGTGCTTCATGTAACACTGGTAAAGAAAAATGGACCATACACCTTTTCCCGTGAAACTACACATAATACATTAAATTTTGGAGAGTCCCTCTCATGTAGTACAACTTCCTGTAGCTGTTCCGTACCCCATATACTCACATTACGATGGTTCACCTTTCCATTGGAATGGAATGTTGCCTCGTCACTAAACACTAAGCGTGGAAGGAAACTGCCGACCTCCATCTTGCCAACAAAGAAATCACAGAACTCCACACGTTGTTGTTTGTCACCTTCACGAAGAGCTTGCAGTAGCTGAATTTTGTATGGTTTCATGTGTAAACGTCGACGCAACACGTGCCAGATGGACAATGGGGGCACGTTGAGCTGTCGAACTGAACGGCGAACGGATTTCTGCGGACTCCTTGTGAGACGTCTGTGTCAGACACTTGGGGACAGTCTGGCGCTTTGTCTTTACACAAACAACCTTTTTCTCGCAATTGTTCATGTCACTGATTAATTCTCTGTGCTGTAGGAGGATCCACACCATACGTAGTAAGAAAGTCACATTGAACAGTTATTACTGACACGCACTGCGCAAAACATAGAACACAAAACGTTTTCTGTTGTTCCGATACCATTTTTATTAGAACTGAAGTGGGCGCACGCTGCTGCTACCTGGCGGGAACCACGTAATACTCGAGAGTTTGCTCTTTCCAACGGTGCGTTGTTCACGCACTTATCTCAAATAACATAACAAAACTTAGGTTAGAAGGCCTCGGGAAAGTACGGGGTGGGCTGCAATCTCAAAGGGTGCATGGCAAATACGGGACGTGCTTGGATCAAGGAACAGTCAGAATTGTAGTTGTAAATTGTTGTAGTTGCGCTGGGAAAGTCCCTGAGCTTCAAGCGCTAATAGAAAGCACAGAAGCTGAAGTCGTTATAGGTACAGAAAGCTGGCTAAAGCCTGAAATAAGTTCTGCAGAAATTTTTACGAAGTCTCAGACGGTGTTCAGGAAAGATGTATTAGGCAGAATTGGTGGTGGAGTGTTTGTGTCTGTCAGTAGTGGTTTATCTTGTAGCGAAGTCGAAGTAGATACTCCGTGCGAATTGGTATGGGTGGAGGTTATACTTAACAGCCGAACTAAGTTAATAATTGGCTCCTTTACCGACCCCCACACTCCGATGATATAGTTGCTGGACAGTTCAGAGAAAATTTGAGTCTCGTAACAAATAAATACCCCACTCATACTGTTATAGTTGGTGGGGACTTCAACCTTCCCTCGATATGCTGGCAAAAATACTTGTTCAAAACCGGTGGTAGGCAGAAAACATCTTCCGAGATTATCTTAAATGCTTTCTCCGAAAATTATTTCGAGCAGTTAGTCCACGAACCAACGCGAATTGTAAATGGTTGCGAAAACACACTTGACCTCTTAGCCACAAACAATCCAGAGCTAATAGAGAGCATCATGATTGATACAGGGGTTAGTGATCACAAGGTCGTTGTAGCTAGGCTCATTACCGTTTCTTCCAAATCCACCAGAAACAAACGCAAAATAATTTTATTTGAAAAAGCGGATATAGTGTCACTAGAAGCCTTCCTAAGAGTGTCACTAGAAGCCTTCCTAAGAGAGAATCTCCATTCCTTCCGAACTGACTATGCAAATGTAGACGAGAAGTGGCTCAATCAAATTCAAAGATACAGTAGCAACAGCAATTGTGAGATTCATACCTCATAAATTAGTAAGAGATGGAACTGATCCCCCATGGTACACAAAACAGGTCCGAACGCTGTTGCAGAGGCAACGGAAAAAGCATGTGAAGTTCAGAAGAACATGAAATCTCGAAGATTGGCTAAAATTTACAGACGCACGAAATTTGACACGGACTTCAATGCGAGATGCCTTTAATAGGTTCCACAACGAAACATTGCCTCGAAATTTGGTAGGAAATCCAAAGAAATTTTGGGCGTATGTAAAGTACACAAGCGGCAAGACGCAGTCAATACCTTCGCTGCGCAGTGACGATGGTACTGTTACCGACAACTGTGCCGCTAAAGCGGAGTTATTGAACGCAGTTTTCCGAAATTCCTTGCCGGCCGTGGTGGCCAAGCGGTTAAAGGCGCTACAGTCTGGAACTGCGCGGCCGCTACGGTCGCAGGTTCGAATCCTGCCTCGGGCATGGATGTATGTGATGTCCTTAGGTTAGTTAGGTTTACATAGTTCTAAGTTCTAGGGGACTGATGACCTTAGAAGTTAAGTCCCATAGTGCTCAGAGCCATTTTTGAACCGAAATTCCTTCACCAGGGAAGACTAATGGAATATTCCAGAATTTGAGACACGAACAGCTGCTAGCATGAGTTTCCTAGAAGTAGATACCTTAGGGGTTGCGAAGCAAATCAAATCGCTTGATACAGGCAAGTCTTCAGGTCCAGATTGTATACCGATTAGGTTCCTTTCAGATTATGCTGATAAAATAGCTCCCTACTTAGCAATCATATACAACCGCTCGCTCACCGATATATCTGTACCTGCAGATTGGAAAATTGCGCAGCTCGCACCAGTGTTTAAGAAGGGTAGTAGGAGTAATCCATCGAACTACAGACCTATATCATTGACGTCGGTTTACAGCAGGGTTTTGGAGCATATACTGTATTCAAACATTATGAATCACCTTGAAGGGGACGATCTATTGATACGTAATCAGCATGGTTTCAGAAAACATCGTTCTTGTGCAACGCAGCTAGCTCTTTATTCGCACGAAGTAATGGCCGCTATCGACAGGGGATCTCAAGTTGATTCCGTATTTCTAGATTTCCGGAAAGCTTTTGACACCGTTCCTCACAAGCGACTTCTAATCAGGCTGCGGGCCTATGGGGTATAGTCTCAGTTGTGCGACTGGATTCGTGATTTCCTGTCAGGAAGGTCGCAGTTAGTAGTAATAGATGGCAAATCATCGAGTAAAACTGAAGTGATATCAGGTGTTCCCCAGGGAAGCGTCCTGGGACCTCTGCTGTTCCTGATCTGTATAAATGACCTGGATGACAATCTGAGCAGTTCTCTTAGGTTGTTCGCAGATGATACTGTAATTTACCGTCTAGTAAGGTCATCCGAAGACCAGTATCAATTGCAAAGCGATTTAGAGAAGATTGCTGTATGGTGTGGCAAGTGGCAGCTGACACTAAATAAAGAAAAGTGTGAGATGATCCACATAAGTTCCAAAAGAAATCCGTTGGAATTCGATTACTCGATAAATAGTGCAATTCCCAAGGCTGTCAATTCAACTAAGTACCTGGGTGTTAAAATTACGAACAACTTCAGTTGGAAAGACCACATAGATAATATTGTGGGGAAGGCGAGCCAAAGGTTGCGTTCATTGGCAGGACACTTAGAAGATGCAACAAGTCCACTAAAGAGACAGCTTACACTACAGTCGTTCGTCCTCTGTTAGAATATTGCTGCGCGGAGTGGGATCCTTACCAGGTGGGATTGACGGAGGACATCGAAAGGGTGCAAAAAAGGGCAGCTCGTTTTGTATTATCACGTAATAGGGGAGAGAGTGTGGCAGATATGATACGCGAGTTGGGATGGAAATCATTAAAGCAAAGACTTTTTTGTCGCGGCGAGATCTATTTACGAAATTTCAGTCACCAACTTTCTCTTCTGAAAGCGAAAATATTTTGTTGTGCCCAACCTACATAGGTAGGAATGATCATCAAAATAGAATAAGAGAAATCAGAGCTCGAACAGAAAGGTTTAGGTGTTCGTTTTTCCCGCGCGCTGTTCGGGAGTGGAATGGTAGAGAGATAGTATGATTGTGGTTCGATGAACTCTCTGCCAATCACTTAAATTTGAATTGCGGATAATCATGTAGATGTAGATGTTATGATTTTTTTAAAATTTTGATGATTCTTTTTGATGCACCCTGTAGTTTACAGACCTTTTATGTACTACCTGTTGCAATCTTGTTTGTGTTTACGACCGGTTTCTGTGTGTCAAACGGTTATCTTTAGATGAATATGCTGCACTGTGGTCTTTATCATTGTCAGCAATGAAGTTTTTGACAAATAAGGCAGTCATGAGTGACTCCTTACGGTTACAGTGTTGTTCGTAATAAAGCAATAGGTCTGCTGATGTGCAGCTCTTATCATTTGGCATATCAGATGTGTGTTGCTCCTCGAGGAAAGAAATTTACCCCTTGAATCAACTGTCGGCGACTTTTTCTCTCTAGAAATGGCTTGTTCTAATAGTACAGATTCGTTCGGCAATCCTAGTTGGACAGCCTCATCGTTGTTTGAAACGTTACCGATACGGGTTCCCGATAGCTGAAACAAAAACTTGTCCGCTGTGAGCTCCTTCAGTGACGAACGCAGTTCAGAGCATTTACAAAAAACTTACTTCTACCTTTACAGCACGCTCGAAGCTGCCAGAGAAAGTAATGATGTTCGGAAGGCGTGTAAGATAGTCCCTACGAGCGATCAAAAACAGCGCTGACGGTTTGTCTGGAAAAAATGACTCCAGGAGCTTTCCCGACAGTATATGCAGTACATTGGGAAACATCTCTGTTTAATTTTATGTGTGTCAAGCACTATGCCTATGGCTAGAGGACACTGAGTTTCCGAAATGATTCACTACAGTGATATTGTTACCTTCTCTGAGACACATGAGCGAACGGGTGGACAGTTTTATTGTGATGACAAGGACATGGCTTCGTGCAGTAGAAGAGGAGTCAGAATAAACGAACAAGCATCTCAGCTTATCCGTGGATACCCACCGTTCCTGAGAAAAAGGTGGTGAAAGTTTTCAACGTAATTTAGATGACTTTTAGCGCTCGAAAGTGTCAGCCGAAGTTGCGGCGCAGTGGTTAGCATTTGTGGCCTCTTAGTTTTGCACCCAATGTTCGAAACCCGTATATTGTTTTATGTATTTTATTTTATTTTGCACTTATCTACCTATGTGCATAGAAGATTACTACAGAGAGTCTCTTTTCAAGTTAAGGGATACAAGGGTAGTGTATTAATTGTAAAAGTACAAGTGCATTTCACAATAAATGTCAGAATTTATTAAAAAATGTGTGTGTCCGTGTGTGTGTGTGTGTGTGTGTGTGTGTGTGTGTGTGTGTGTGTGTGAGAGAGAGATATTTTGAAGGATAACAATCTCATTAAATTCTCATATTCTTTTATTTAATTCTTATATCAATTCTTATATTCATTATGTTAACAGAATCTGCCGTTGGTTCTTGGTAGAACAACAATATAATAAATGAAAAACACCAGTCTGCTTTTGTTCTACAATATTACTTTTATTGTGTTAACCGGTTTTCGGCTTACAAGGCCGTCTTCAGGCATTTACTGAGTATTGTTACCAAAGAAGTTACAACGTTTTCAAACAACACTGGAAGAGAAGTAACACGTCTAGACTGCAGCAGAAACATACAGTAACATCTTTGAGAGTGTTGTGGTAATGCAATGAAAACTTTTACTTTTTCTTTTACTTTTTCATTGCATTACCACCACACTGTTAAAGATGTTACATACTGTATGTTTCTGCTGCAGTCTAGACGTGTTACTTCTCTTCCAGTGTTGTTTGCAAGCGCTGTAACTTCTTTGGTAACAATACTCAGTAAATGTCTGAAGATGACCTTGTAAGCTGAAAACCGGTTAACACAATAAAAGTAATATTGTAGAACAAAAGCAGACTGGTGCTTTCATTTATTATTCTTATATTCATTGATATATTTTATTCTTATTTTTATTCTTCAGGAAGATTTGGTGCATTTCCACGGATTATACCGACCGTAGGAACATTCGAATCACACATGTTTCCACCGAGCGAGGTGACGCATTGGTTAGCACACTGGACTTGCATTCGAGAGGACAATGGTTCAAACCCCCATCTGGCCAGCCTGATTTAGGTTTTCCGTGATTTTCCCAAATCGCTTCAGGCTTCTTTTGAAAGGGGACGGCTGACTTCCTTCCCCATCCTTCCCTAATCCGACGGGATCGATGATCTCGCTGTTTGGTCCCCCCCCTCCCACCTTCCCTCCCACACACATACACCACATGAACCAACCAACACAAGTTTTGAACACGACGAGCATCGCGTGAAGGCAGGTTTGCCACCGAGACATTTCTTCATAAGGATATCACTCGGGACTGAAACGTCATTCAGAGTGCTGAAAATTTCACGCATTGGCAATAATGTCACTGCAAATCACACATAACGAATCACTTTACAAAGTACTGGCGCTTGCAATTGTTTATGAACCAAGGAACTTAACTGAAAAAAAATTCAGATAATTTTCTCATATATTTAGTGATTTTTTAATTTTCTTTTAATTGGTTCATTAGGAGGACAACTACTAGACGAATAAGGACAATGTTCCATAAAATTTCGGGCGTGCAGCCGCATAATTTCAGTTTCTTCTGAATTTATGCGGCTTCACGCCCGAAATTTTATGGAACTGTCTTTACGCCGCGAAAACATGAAGATGCACAACAAGGACAACGTTATTTCAATATGCATTGGAAAACATTCGTGTAGTGAACTTCAACGGACATGGGTAGAGGAATGAAAAACTAAAATAAAAATTTAATTTTATACATATTTCGCAGCTTGAAACGTGACTGTATTCAATACACTGGAGGTATGAATTAAAATACGCCTTCAGTCACAACTTTTTGTGTTTTATAAAGTACGCGATACATTTCGGACGCTGTGGGTCCATCATCAGGTGTAATTTGTCTAAATACATGCTTTATTTTTTTCTCTTGAATGAGGTGAAGTGCATATTCCTGTCACGAAAAGGTTTGATGTTAGGTTATGAATTTTGCAAGTCAAACGCGGAAATATTTGAGAAGTATTTGAAAAAGTGAACAGTCTAAACTTACCACATAATCCAAGTTTACACTGTTCATCTTTTCCGCGTTTGACTTGCGAAATTCATAACCTAAAATCAAACCTTTTCGTGACAGGAATATGCATTTCACCTCATTCGAGAGAAAAAATAAAGCATGTATTTAGACAAATTACACCTGATGATGGACCCACAGGGTCCGAAATGCATCGTGTAGTTAATAAAACACGAAAAGTTATGATTGAAGGCGTTTTTAAATTAATACCTCCAGTGTATAACATAAAAATAATAATCGGGTTTCGAACACGGGGCCAAAGTATGAAGCCTCGATGCTAGCCAATGTGCCACCTTTTCGGATGAATTGTGCTCTCGCCAAAAGGAACTGCAGTAATCTCAAAACTTCGAACGTCGTTTTCTCTGAAACACGTGTTCACTTATTTTTGTCCCGTCTTAACGCTGACCGAAGTTTCTCAGAAATCGGGTTATGGCGCTAGTCATGTTCTCGTCGTGAGAGTTGTTAGAAACAATGCATTGACCGTAGCACACTTCTACTGCAACGTGATGTGAAAAACTCTGTTAACACTAACATAAGATTTGGATGACTATTAAATTTAAAATAAGACATCACGTAAGAACACAATCTTCATCGGAACCGTAACATGTTCTTCTCTATGTAATATAGAGCAACTGCAATGGCTCCGCGGGGCAGCCACGCGGTCTTGGACGCCTTGCCACGGTTCGCGGGCATCGGTGTGTGTTTCGTCCTTAGCGTAAAGTTAGATTAAGTAGTGTGTAAGCCTAGTGACCGATGACCTCAGCAGTTTGCTTCCATAGGAACTTACCACAAAAAAAGCCTGTAGTGCATGGTGTTAGCTGTACTCGTTTCCTGTTTAAGTTTTTTCTTTATCCGTTTGTTTTCTTTTTTGAAAGCTGTTACAATGACTTTATTTGTTTATTATTAATTAATTTGTTGATCTATATTCCGCTGATCTGGCGAAACGAGACGTGATAATTGGACTACCTTTCACATGCGTTAGCGCTCGAAGTCTGTAGCGTGGTATGTCAACTTTCTTTTTCACTCTTTTGCAGCTTGGCATAACGTCCGTCTTCGAACCTACGGCAGACCTGGGTGGTATCAGTGATTTGCCCCTAGAAGTGAGCAAAGCTCTGCACAAGGCGTTTATTGAGGTTAACGAAGAAGGCACAGAAGCAGCAGCTGCAACAGGCAAGTATTTACAGTCAGTCGAGGCAGCAACTGGTTGTCCACAAGTCATCAGACGCTGTCCGGTGAGCAATAAGTCGCTGCCAGGGGCACCTGGGCCGTCTGCTATCACCTATCATTTACTATTAGAAACGGATGAATATGAAACTTTTAGCTTCTGAAATTACTTGCTTGGAAAATCTACGCAATTTTAGCGTATTCGGATTAATCTTCACCCAGCATCAAGCAATATCGAAAGTTTACTTTTAATATGGTGAATGCAGCCAAGCATGAGCTCTGTGAATATTCTTGCTGTAAAAGTTTTCGTAACCACTGTAAATTTGAGATGACACATTAGCTGGAGCGGACGAGTCAGCAGCATTTATTCAGTTGCGTGGTTGTTCTGCCGTATGCATTCACGTATAATCATGTGTTGAGCTAAACAGTGTAACCTTTCATGATAAACGAGTGCTATGGTGCTCTTCTGGGAATTTGTCATCTTATCAACGACTAGCAGAGAAACCTCGGGTTGACCACGTATTTATTTACAGCTGGGCATCCACGCCCATATTACGCAGCGTCTGGCTTTGTGCGTAATGGTTATGACGTCATATCTCCTGAAACGAGGCCCACAAGAAAGACAGGCCGCGGCGCTTACGTCACGGAGGTAGGTCTGAACTCGCTCTCTCGCTCAACTTAGCAGACAAAATGAGTTTCTACGCCTGTTAACTCGCAGCTGGGCGTGTACATACTAACGAGAATTGCATCTTCTACTGAAATCTGGTATTATGAAGTCTTATCGATTAACAGGACTACAGCAAAATTAAATTTAAAATCAATACTCGATAAAAATGCTATAACGGCTTGTTTATAGCATTTAGTCTCTTATGCTTAACATTCGTCACTTCATACAAGAAGTGGTGCCTTACGCAACTGATAATCATTTCGGCTTGATTTTAATTTTATTGTACCCCAGTACAGCCGTAACAAATTATAGGTGGGGCTATGGACTCCCAATCATTGTAGGACTAATAACAGTCCATAATAGAGGATACCAGTAGAAGATGTAATTCTCGTTTGTACGTACACACCCAGTTACGAGTTAACAGGTCCAGAAACGTAGTTTGTCCGCTGAGTTGAGCGAGCGAGCGAGTGCAGGCCTTACCTTCGTGACGTACGCGCCGCGGCCTGTCTTTCCCGTAGGCCTCGTCCTGAAATAAGTGTCGTACAATGATATAATTTTGGAGGTACATTCAGCGCTATACGTGGATACTGTCTGCAAACTGCGTACGGATAGAGTCCGTAGCAACAAAGTAATAAATTTAAACGTCATGCATGATGCTGCAGTTTTTCACGCATTTCATTGTTTATGACGTCTTATGTCCTTAACTATGTGTCATACAGTGATATAATTTTGCAGTTAGATTCAGTGCTATATGTGCACACTGAGTCCAAAATGTGTCGCGAATAAAGTTACTATAAAGAAGTAATACACTGGTGTCCAAAATTAAAGCAACAAACGGAACGCGACCGCTACGGTCGCAGTTTCGAATCCTGCCTCGGGCATGGATGTGTGTGATGCCCTTAGGGCCGGCCGGAGTGGCCGTGCAGTTCTAGGCGCTACACTCTGGAACCGAGCGACCGCTACGGTCGCAGGTTCGAATCCTGCCTCGGGCATGAATGTGTGTGATGTCCTTAGGTTAGTTACGTTTAATTAGTTCTAAGTTCTAGGCGACTGATGACCTCAGTAGTTAAGTCGCATAGTGCTCAGAGCCATTTGAACCATTTGATGTCCTTAGGTTAGTTACGTTTAAGTAGTTCTAAGTTCTAGGGGACTGATGACCTCAGAAGTTAAGTCCCATAGTGGCTCTGAGCACTATGGGACTTAACATCTGAGGTCATCAGTCCCCTAGAACTTAGAACTACTGAAATCTAACTAACCTAAGGATATCACACACATCCGTGCCCGAGGCAGGATTCTAACCTGAGACCGTAGGGTCCCATAGAGCTCAGAGTTATTTGAAACATTTTGAACAAACGGAAATTTTGCAATATTCCGTTTAATTCGCCACACAACAGTATAAACAGGTGATAGTATTTAAGTAGAAACAATGTAAAGAATACAGTACGTAAAGAACTGCGATATGCATAGCCGTAGACAATCATGTGTCCATCACGTTCTTCGTTTTTTTTGCGACTTGTCGGATTTGCACACTCATTCTGACAACTGGTTAACATGCTTAGTATGGGCTGTGACTACATCTGGCAGCAATACGGACCTGACAGCGGCGGGGCATGGTGCAAATGATGTCGTCGTCTCATGTTGAGGCAATAGTGCCCATGACCTCTTGGGTTGTCGGATGTTCTGCCGGATATCAGCGTCGTACTTGCACGATATTTCGGTAGCATAACTCGTTACCTTCGTCAGGGGCGAACTGAGACTACTACTCGAGTGGACCTGGTCCAGTAGTTATGCCTGTGTCCTTCCCCCTTCACCAGGCGCTCCCTCTGCGGTCCGCGCCTGCTCGCTGTGATCTTCTGGAGCATCCGGGTGAGAACACTCAGGACTGCAGCGGACGGGAAAGGGAATGGCAATGCTCCAGAAGATGCCGGGTCGGACGATATCACCGGCAGAGTACTGAAGCAACTACCTTGGTCAGCGATCGTTCATCTGGCTGCGCTGTTTAACTGGATACTTACGACAGCCACGTTTCCTGCTGCATGGAAGCACTCTGCCATTGTTGCAGTACCAAAACCGGGCAAGAATAAGAAGTATCCCAACAGTTATCGACCGATCAGTTTGCTTCCTCACGTTAGCAAACTTTTTGAGAGACTTCCTCTCCAACGCCTTAAACATCTTGCCGCGCAACTCGACATCTTACCACCGGAGCAATTCGATTTTCGAAGTGGACATTCAACTACTCAACAAATCCTTCGAGCAGTAGAATATATTAAGGACGCCTTCAATCGACGAGAATTCTGCGGTGCAGTCCTGCTCGACGTCACCAAAGCGCTCGACAGCGTCTGGCACTACGGACTACTATGGAAACTGCACACCCTTCGACTGCCAAGAGTGTACGTGAAGCCAATCGCCTCCTACCTCAAGAACCGGACGTTCGTGGTACGACTTGACAACACACTCTCTCGCACACGCAACATCAACGCCGGAGTACCCCAAGGATCGGTCCTTGGACCGGTTCTGTACATAATGTACATTTCGGACATGCCTACAGTACCAAGGGTGGAGAAGGCAATCTATGCCGACGATACTATGCTGTATTCCAGTAGCCGATGGAGAGAAGTTCTTGTACCAAGATTGCACAGTGCCCTTAATAGATTAGAAGACTGGGCAGCTCGCTGGAGGATCAGCTTTAATCCCACGAAGACGCAGACCATCATCTTCACATGGAAGAGAACCATGCCACAACGTCAACTGCGCCTCTACGGAACGCAACTTCCTTGGCTGTCATCAGTACGATACCTGGGAGTTATCATGGACAAAAAGCTCACGTGGTACCAGCACATTACAGACCTTCGCAAGAAGATTCACCAGCATACTCAATGAGCGGTCCGAGTTATCCATCGCAAATGGTCTCCTTATTTATCGCATGTATCTTCGCCCTCTGTTTGACTACGCTTGCGAAGTCTGGGGCGTTGCTGCCAAGACGCATATTCAGCGATTGCAATCGCTACAAAATAAAATACTACGCAGGGTCTACCATGTACACTGCCAGTTTCCGCATCAGTACCTCCATGAAGCCGCCGAAGAGTTGGAAGTTCTAGAAAGACATAAGAAGATGGCAAGACACTTTTATGAGAAGACACAGACGTCCACCAATCATCTCATCAGGGACCTAGGAGCACCACCACGACCACGAGAACGACACAGACGACCTGTTGCAATGCTCGACCGATAAAGCACTGCAGCCTGAAGAAACCAACGCATTGAAGTAAGAAGAAACCAAAACAAATTAAGTTCCTAACCCCGCCCACGCCCTTCCCGTAAAACACACAAAAATAAAGATAAACAAATTTCCCCCCAAACCTTAAGATGAAGGCAATGCCTAAAGGTAAGTCCTTCGAAAATAGCTGCCATCAGCCTTCAGAAGTGGAAGTAACTCGAGGAGTAGTCTCAGGTCGCACCTGATGAAGGTAACGAGTTACGCTACCGAAATATCGTGCAAGTACTACCCTGATATCCGGCAGAACACCCGACAACCCAAGATGTCATTAGATCGCCGGGAAAGCCTGAAGAATTACAATAATGCCCAATCTTCCTGCAGAACTGTTCGCAAGTCTTGGGGAGTGGTTGGTGGATGCTGAAGTGCTGCAATCCGCCTCCCTAGTGCATTCCAGCCATGCTCTGTGGGATTCAAATTGGGAGAGCGAGCAGGCCACGCCCTACGTGCAGTATCTTCCATTTCCAAGGGAGCGTCAGCCACCTGTGCTCTATGAGGTCGAGCATTATTGTCCATGGACCCACAGCTTCTCGCAACAACCGCACATGAGGTCCCAAGATTCCGTCACGATATCTGATAGCAGATAAGCCTTGCTGATTCACCCATACAGTTTCATGGAGAGGTGTTGGACTGGTCAACGTAATCCCTACCCATACCATTAGGGATCCTCCTCGATATCGGTCTGTTACCGCAGTGTTTCGATCCCAAAATCGTGTTCCACGTTCGCTACAGATGCGACTATGTCGAGAATCACTCTCCAGATGAAATCGGGACTCATCTGTGAAAAGAACATTGATCCACAGTGCGACCGTCCAGGTGTCATGTTGACGGCTCCACTCTAGACGTTCCGTTCTGCGAAGACGCGTCAGAGGTACACATACAGCAACTCTTCGACACTAAAGGCTACTCTGCCGGAGGCTACTGTACGCCTTTTTGTCTCGATACAACACGTCCAGTGGATGCTGCGAGGTCAGATGCCAGTTGCCGTGCAGTACTAAGGCGGTACCATCGTGTCCTTACAGTCAGAAATGGTTCTCTCTCCCTGATATCACACCTGGTCGGACCTGTCCTGATCCTTGAGATACAGATTCGGTCTCTATAAACTTTCTCTATGTCCGAGGAACAACAGTATGGCTTATATTAAGCCATTGGGTAACATCAATTTGCGACTGTCCTACTTCCACTCTTCCTGTGGCCCTCCACCACAGAGAATCTTAAGGCGTCTTCTCTGTGCCATATTGCACCGTGTGAACACAGATATTGTGGATGTGGGACTACCGAGCGTAGGGGGACCGATGACCGTACCAGTCTGGTCCCTTTAATCCCACAAACCAACTAACTACCCAGCAAACACTACCCCGTTTGAGATATGCCCTAACGCCGTTGCTGACGTGGTTGTCCGTTGACCGGGATGCCGTCTTCCATGCAGAACACAATTGTACGGACACCTGTTGAGAATTTGTACTATTGTATCGTGAATTAAATATAGGACGGGGAAATGGCGGTTTTTTGCTTTAATTTTGGACACCAGTGTAAACTGTAACATCATGCCTCATGCAGTACTTTTACTGCATGAAAAGCAGGAAAGTAAGGAAAAGATAAACGTTTTTCCTTTCACCATTTTTCAGGGGTTGTCAGTGAGAAAAAATTTGTGTAGGTTGAAATTATGTGTAAAGTTTGTTGCAAGTCTCTAAGTGCTCATTCTCAAATGCTGGCAGAACGAATTCTTTGAATTCATGCCTCGCGGGCTACGTTTCTTTTTCAATCCCACCCACATCCCTTTGATAGGAAGGTGATTCTAACCTCCCCATTCGATAGTTGCCTGACAGTAAGGTATATGTGTACGAAGTTTGATTGAAATCGCTCCAGTGGTTTAGGAGGTGATGTGATATGCACACACACACATTTTTATAACATGTATGTGTGTTCATTTAATACTGATTTAGTAGCAGTTGTTCAATAGGCTGCTGGGCAAGTTGTTATTTGTTAAATGACATGGCTGTCAACAACTAAATCGCAATGGGTAAAGGAATATACCCAAATTCGGACCCCCATTTTGTTTTTGATTTTAAAAAATTTAACATAGTAAAAAATTATAATTTAAAAACATGTAATGTTTACTTTTACTGTTACACGGTATTTCAAGTCAACTCTTACAAAATATAATTAAAATTTATTATGAAAACTATTATTTTAAAAATCTTACATGTGGAAAATGGTTGCCAAAATGGGACCTCTTGTAAAAATAACAAAAATCACATTTAGCTAAATTAGAAGACTTAAATCAGGGAAGTCATAATCTTCTTCCATAAGGACATAGCATTTTTCAGTGTTTTCTTTGCTGGACCCAAAATCCTTGCAATTGGGCACTTCTGCATGTTTTATTTGTAACTGTTCGTCTTTGTCCCGTTTAAGAAAAAGACTAACTCACTTTCCCAGCAATTTCGTCTCCTAAAGAGTGTTGGATGTTATTCCTCTTTGCCAATTGTATGGCCGTTCTTTACAAGTAATTATGATTAGGGGCAAAGAAATGAACTTCCTTAATAAGACAGTACCAAACCAGCTCTTCTGCAAGAACGTTACCCAAAATTGTGGTTCTGTCTCTTTTTGGTTTTGCTGCTTCCTCAGGTGTACCGTACTTCACGTTGGACAACCTTATCAATGGCAAGTTTATAGGACAGCCGCAAGGCGCAATTAATGTTTTTTATTGGCCGCTGTCGCTAATTCTAACAGGAGGTCACATTAAACTGTGCGAAACTGGCCAATAAAAATATTAACTGCGACTTGTGGCTGCCCTACAAACTTAATATCAACAGTCGCCGTTTCCTCTGCATGCAACGCCTGCTCTCACTCACAAACGCTGTTTTTGGAACATTAAACTGATTACTGGCGTTCTTCTAATCCATCTTCTTCTTCCAAACTGTATCAGTAGCTTTAGTCACTTCAGAAGGACCCAATTTTATTTCCTCAACTTTCTTCGTTTTCAAGTGAAAATGGGACAAAATATAGGCAGATTTTAAAAATGAAAAGGTAAGGGGTCTGGTTCAAGCAACTAACGGAGGTACAGTTCACACAACTACAGCCCACATTTGTCAATCCATGAGAAATCTTTTACATTGTCAAAATATGTAAAGTCGAACTGATAAGTGACAAATGAAGCTGGCGCCTTGTGCATCCTGCTAGAGCATAGTAGGAGCCTAAACTACGTGTACTGTTGACACATTTACACTTGATGCCACTAGACTACAGGAGAATGTATAGCCAAGAGACCAGAGGGTCCACTTAAATTAATTGCAAGTGACTAATATCAACTACTACCACTTTACATGTGAAGTAGATAGTTTAATTTTCAAACAATAGAAAAACCAGGATGGAATGTAACAATATTATGAAGAGTAAAGTTGCTACTCGCCATATAGCGGAAGTGCTGAGTCGCAGGTAGGCACAAAAAAAAGACGCTCACAAATAAGCTTTCGGCCATTAAGGTCTTCGTCAGCAACAAACGACACACACACACACACACACACACACACACACACACACACACTCACACACACATTCATGCAAATGCAACTCACACAGGACTGCAGTCTCAGGCAACTGAGACTACAGTTGTGTGTGTGAGTTGCGTTCGCGTGTACGCGCTTGTGTGTGTGTGTGTGTGTGTGTGTGTGTGTGTGTCGTTTGTTGCTGACGAAGACCTTAATGGCCGAAAGCTTATTTGTGACTTGTCTTTTTGTTGTGCCTATCTGTGACTTAGCATCTCCACTATATGGTGAGTAGTAACTTTCCTCTTCGTAATATTTTACTTTTCCCTGAACACTATAATTATTAGTTATAGCAATACATTTGAAATTATGGTAAAATATTGTGTATTATATTCATGTACAACATTTCGTTTGTTCTTGTATCTAGATAACAGACTAAAACAAAATAGAAAATAAATAAATAATTCTACCACTGATAGCAGTTATCCTTTCGTCAACATAATGCAAATGAGCTCACTCCATCTACAGTCAGCATAAGAAATTAGTGTATAAGGTAAACACGTAAGATCATATAGAGAGGTAATTGCAAAAGTAAAGCTATGAGGGCGGCTTGTGAGTCGGGCTTTGATAGCTCAGTTGGTAGAGCACTTGCCTGCAAAAGGCAAAGATCTCAGGTTTGACTCTCGGTCCAGCAGAAAGAGTTAATGTGTCAGAAGTTTTGATAAAGAGGTAGCCCCAGAATCAAACATCATAGAAAACGCACAAATAGATGTCAAAAGTTATGAGTCAAAAAGTTCACGTCAGTGTTTGCTTTATTTAAACTGTTCCTATAGTAAATAGCACAAGTGTTGATATGTTAGTGCAGTTAAATCCATATTTGGACCCTGGGCGCTAGCTATAATATCAGTGAAAAAGAGTAATATTCATAGAAGAATATCGTAGATATTATGTAGTGCCACACACCATTGGGTGGCTTGCGGAGTATGGATGTAGATGTAGATGTAGAAAAGTAATGCTGCAGCGTAAAATTTGATGAGACATGCATGTCGACATCATCGGAGCCTGTACCAATGAAGACCAAAAGGCCGTATCATTCCCCCTTGCCTCCTCCCTCCACTGCTCCACCAAACTCAATACATAATCGCAGCATTCATTAAATGCACGATTAAACACAAAGGGGTTACAGACATTGGCTGTAAGTGGGCATTGATGTAAATCAATGGCGAAAGTTGAAAATTTGTGTTGGACTGGGATTCGAACCCAATTCTTCTGTATACCAAGCAGATGCTCTGACCACTTAGCACGCCTCCCGCCAGAGCCAAATTCTCAACTTATTCGCACACTACGAATATAGTGGCCCTTGCCCATTATCCTCATTACTCGCGACATATATATAAACTCGTTGCATTTCGCTCATTCCCGTAAGAGTTCGAGTCTGATGTGCATTCGCGCTGAACAGATCACTGGGCCGGCCGGAGTGGCCGAGCGGTTCTAGGCGCTACAGTCTGCAACCGCGCGACCGCTGCGGTCGCAGGTTCGAATCCTGCCTCGGGCATGGATGTGTGTGCTGTCCTTAGGTTAGTTAGGTTCCAGTAGTTCTAAGTTCTAGGGGACTGATGACCTCAGACGTTAAGTCCCATAGTGCTCAGAGCCATTTGAACCATTTGAACAGATCACTGGATGTCTTCGCCTTATACACCAGACTCAAACTCTTACGGGAATGAGCAAAATGCTGCAAGTAATGAGGATACTGGGCAACGGGCACTACATTCGTAGTGTGTGGATAGGGTAGACGGTGCAGCTGCGATGACAATTGTGACCGGATGGCTTAGTGGTCAGAGCATCTGCTTAGTAAGCAGGAGACCTAGGTTCGCATTACAGTCCGGCACAAATTTTCAATTCTCCCTGTCAATTTAAGTCAAAGCCCACTTGCAGGAAACGTGCGTAATTCCTTTGTGTGTAATTCATGGTTTCTACTGGATCCAAATTTTGCCTGTTCTTTTGGACATGCCGGAAAGAACAGATAGCACATACACTGATAAGCCAAAACATTATGGTGACTGTCCATCGTGACATTGGATGCCACCTGATGGCGTTGCGGGCACGTGACGCGGTAACAAAAGTATGTAAGCGGAGCGACAGGGGTGGGATCACCATAGTGAAGTCCGTCCCGATAGCTGAATGGTCAGCATGACGGAATGCCGTCCTAAGGGTCCCGGGTTCGATTCCCGGCTGGGTCGGGGATTTTCTCCACTCAGGGATGGGGTGAACAGTGTTGTCTTCATCATCATTTCGTCCCCATCCGGCGCGCAGGTCACCCAATGTGGCGTCGAATGTAATAAGATCTGCACTAAGGCGGCCGTACCTGCACCGTAAGGGTCCCTCCCGGTCAATGACGCCAAACGCTCATTTCCAGTTTACCATATCGAAGACATGGGCTGCAAATCGGGAAATCCATTGAGAAAAGCGACTTTTACAAAGGGCAGATTATTACTATGCAGAGCCTGCGAAAGAGTATCTAGAAAAAGGCGAAAGTTGTCGAATGTTCACGTGCTACTGTCGTGAGCATCTACGAAAAGAAGTACGTTCAAAATGGTTCGAATGGATCTGAGCACTATGGGACTTAACATCTGAGGTCATCCGTCCCCTAGAACTTAGAACTACTTAAACCTAACTAACCTAAGGACATCACACACATCCATGCCCGAGGCAGGATTCGAACCTACGACCGTAGCAGTTGTGCGGTTCCGGACTGAAGCGCCTAGAACCGCTCGGCGCGGAAAGAGGTAGAAGGATAGTGAGTTACCGCTAGGCGGTAAATGGTTAGACGTCCATGACTCTTCACAGAACGTGGGATTCGGAGGATTGTCTGCCGTGGAAAGTAGGATAGATGGTAATCTTTGGCATCCGTGCCGAAAGGGTACTATTCTGGTGCGCCCACAAATGTTCCGGAGCACACCGTTTCTAGGACACTGTTCAACAGGGAGCTCCGCAGCAGACTACCCTTTCGCGTTCACATGTTGACCCAGCGCATCGTGAATTACGATTGCAGTGGGCACGGGACCATCGGTATTCAAGCGTCGATCAGCGGAAACATGTCAGCTCTTGAGGTGAATCACATTTTTGCTACACTGGGTCGCTGATCGTCTTCAAAAACACCATCATCAAGGTGAACGGCAGCTTGAAACGTGCAGCGCGCCGCGGAAGCAGGCTGGTAAGACCAGTGTTATGCTATGGGAGACATTTTCCGGCGCTTGCGTGGGACCTGTGGCGGTAATCGAAGACACGCCTGTATCCCTTCATGCTTGATGCCTCCCCAACGACGATGTCACCTTTCAGCAATATAATTCCGTGGTTTGAGGAGCATTATAATGAACTCACGTCGATGTCTTGGCGACCAAATCCTCCTGGTGTAAATCCTATGGAACCCATCTGAGTCACTATCGGTCGCCATCACCGCATACTCAAATCAGCGGCTCGTTATTTACATGACCTCTATGTAGACATCTAATACCACATACCTCTACAGACCTACCAACAAAGTGTCGGATCTCTGGTGTGCAGAGTCAGTGATGTATTTCGTTTAAAAGGAGGACAACTAAGGCATTAAGCAGTGGCTCATATTGTTTTGGTTCATCAAATGCATAAATGTTCTGATATATCCCTGAAAGTGACATGCACAGACTCATTATGGGAAGGATACAATCCAGAATTTTATAAATTCGTGTCTGTGACTGTTAATGAATTATTTATGTACTAATTCATACATCTATTATGTCTGTCAAGATTGTACCCATGAAGTATTCAATTATACTTTACCCCCATATTGCAGAAAGGAAATTATGTAACGTAAATTACATAATATTATTATTGTGAATTCCAGTGCATCACTCCATACCAATCATAGAGCGATAACGCTATTACATGTCAGCAGAAAGGAAATCAGCTAACATTAAGGAAACCAAACAATTGGCAGCAAATATTCTAGATCAGAATTTCAGGGTGAAGTGATGAAATGCTTTTTTACTTAGTGGAGTGTCGTGGCAGAAATCATTTTTTGGAATGGGGTTTGACATGGGGTCACTGGCACTTTGTTAGCAATGTTACTCCAACTGAGCCATGTGGGATTACCTGGTAACTCATTATTGGCAAGATGAACTGTTCTCTATGTCTGTGGGGTGACTAGGTAATTTCTTTTAAAAACACTTCCTCCAAACGTATCAAAGTAAGCAAGGCAATCGCTGTATAGTTGTAGTAACTTTTTAGACAATCTCTGTACAGAGATTTAAAAAAATCGAAACTCAATTCACAACTGCATTTCAAAATCAGTCAAAATCCCCAGGTCTTCAGGTTCTTGGTTTCAATTCCAGATTCTTTAAGAAGATCATCTTGAGACTGTTTTTCTAGGGTGAATGCAATTGTGCCAAAAGGTTAAGTATGATGAAAATATGTGTAGGAGGGGCTACAGAACAAGGTCGACCTCACTTACAAGACATTTAGCATACAACAAAAAATTTAGGATTGACAAGAAAGAGCTCTTTGTTTCTCTCGGAGAGTTGAACTCACTAAAGGAAAACTGAGAGCTTTGTGTTAGTAGCTAGAAAGGTTTAAGTTTAGATGCCATACAGTAATATTTTGGAAAATGTAATAATACAGCAAAAGAAGAGAATCGAATGTTTGAAATATGCAGTTACAGAAGGGTGCTAAAAATTAAGTGGATCGATTAGAAATGAGTTGCTTCTCCGCAGAATCAATGGGGAAAGTAGAAGAAAGGACAGGATGACGAGATGTGTGTTAAGATGTGCCAAAATTGTAGGGGAAGACATAGACATGACAACACACAGCAAATAACGGAAAACGTTGGGTGCACTAACTATTTTGAGATAAAGAGAGGGAAGGAAATCGTGGTTGGACACATCAAACCATTCAGAAGAACGATTACTGGAAAAAAAAATAAGGTTGCAAAATTTGACGATCAAAGAGGGGCACTGATTAGCAACTTGACTTTCATGCAGGACGAATGAGGTTAAAACCTCTGTCTATGTATCCTGATGTAGGTTTTCCATCATTTCCGTAAATACAAACTTTAAGTCATCATCCACCTTCGAGAGTGAATCACAACTTCAAAATTAATGTTCTGTTTATTTCTTCTTCAGTATTGCCTCAGCCATTTCCCAATTTTCGTCAATAATTATTTCTTATGTCATTCCTCACTGGAAACTACAATGTTATTCTATCCTCAATTTAAATCTCACCCTTTTCTCCCTCTGAAATTAGGAAAATAATAAACTTGCTTAAAACCAAAAACTCCCGTGGAATTGATGGCATTTCCAGCAAAATACTAAAAGCTTGTTCTCAACAGATAAGTAAGATTCTCAGCCACCTGTGTAATAGCTCTTTGGAACAGGGCATTTTCCCTGATAGACTGAAACATGCTATTGTTATACCTTTGCATAAAAAGGGGATAGATCAGATGTCAACAATTACCGTCCAATCTCCCTTCTAACAGCTTTATCCAAAATTTTTGAGAAAGTAATGTATTCAAGAGTAGCTTCACATATCTGTAAAAATGAAGTACTAACAAAATGTCAGTTTGGTTTCCAGAAAGGTTTTTCAACAGAAAATGCCATATATGCTTTCACCAATCAAGTTTTGAATGATATGAATAACCGAACACCACCCATTGGGATTTTTTGTGATCTCTCAAAGGATTTTGATTGTGTAAATCATGAAATTCTGCTAGACAAGCTCAAGTATTGTGGCATGAGTGGGACAGTGCACAAATGGTTTAATTCTTACCTAACTGGAAGAGTGCAGAAAGTTGAAATAAGCAGTTCTCATAATATGCAAAGATCAGCACATTCCTCAAACTGGGGAACTATCAAGAATGGGGTTCCACAAGGGTCGGTCTTGGGTTCTTTGTTGTTCTTAATATATATTAATGACTTGCCATTCTATATTCATGAAGAGGCAAAGTTAGTTCTCTTTGCTGATGATATAAGTATAGCAATCACACCTGACAAACAAGAATTAGCTGATGAAATTGTCAATAATGTCTTTCAGAAAATTACTAAGTGGTTCCTTGTAAACGGACTCTCACTGAATTTTGATAAGACACAGTACATACAGTTCCGTACAGTAAATGGTATGACGCCATTAATAAATATAGACCTTAATCAGAAGTATATAGCTAAGGTAGAATATTCAAAATTTTTAGGTGCGTCCATTGATGAGAGATTAAATTGGAAGAAACACATTGATGATCTGCTGAAACGTTTGAGTTCAGCTACTTATGCAATAAGGGTCATTGCAAATTTTGGTGATAAACGTCTTAGTAAATTAGCTTACTACGCCTATTTTCACTCATTGCTTGCATATGGCATCATATTTTGGGGTAATTCATCACTGAGGAATAAAGTATTTATTGCACAAAAGCGTGTAATCAGAATAATAGCTGGAGTCCACCCAAGATCTTCCTGCAGACATTTATTTAGGGATCTAGGGATATTCACAGTAGCTTCTCAGTATATATACTCTCTTATGAAATTTGTTATTAACAACCAAACCCAATTCAAAAGTAATAGCAGTGTGCATAACTACAATACTAGGAGAACGGATGATCTTCACTATTCAAGATTAAATCTAACTTTGGCACAGAAAGGGGTGAATTATACTGCCACTAAAGTCTTTGGTCACTTACCAAATAGTATCAAAAGTCTGACAGATAACCAACAAGTATTTAAGAAGAAATTAAAAGAATTTCTAAATGACAACTCCTTCTACTCCATAGAGGAATTTTTAGATATAAATTAAGAAAAAAAGAAAAAAACAAAAAACAAAAAATATTAAAAAATTAAAAAAATCAAAAAAATAAAAAAGTTGTTACATTAACTTAATTATGTTGTTAAATTAACTTAATTATGTCATGTATTGGAAAATTTGACTCGTTCCACATCATTACGAAATATCGTATTCATAATCCATGGAACTAGTATTAATCTAATCTAATCTAATCTAATCTAATCACTAGCTGACAATTCATCGAACAATATTTCCGCAAATGTCATATGACTAGGGCCTCCCGTCGCGTAGACCATTCGCCGCGTGCAAGTCTTTCGATTTGACGCCACTTCGGCGACTTGAGCGTCGATGGGGATGAAATGATGATGATTAGGACAACACAACACTCAGTCCCTGAGCGGAGAAAACCTCCGACCCAGATGGGAATCGAACCCGGATCCTTAGGATTGACATTCTGTCGCGCTGACCACTTTTTAAAATTTTTTGTTGTTCTCATTTTGTTCGTTGCATTTGTTCGCTGCGGATGTCCCATGACACCCGTTCAAGTTCAGTGTTGAGTCGTTGACTCAGTTTTTTATTACAGAGGGCAGCTAACCCTCTGGCCGAACACGCTGAGCTACCGTGCTGGCTATTACTTAGCTACCGGGGCGGACAATATTTCTGTAGCAGAGTGAAACAGCTCTCTCAAAATTCTAAATATATGAGCGGCAGTCAAATGAAAACGAGGCAGATGGAAAAAAAGTAAGTAAACTGTTTATTATTTCTGAAGTAATCGGTATAACTGTTAATATATTTACGGTATTGCAGTGCCGATGTTATTCTGAATTATGATTGAATGTTTCTTTGGACATGCACGGATGTCCAAAGGAACAGGCACTGTAGCGACCACAGCCACTATGGAATATATTAAATGTTTTAGCAGTTGCGAACACGGGCGACCATCAGATGTAGAATAGAATGGCAGCAACGAAAATTTGTGCCGGACCGGGACGCGAAGAAGGATTTCCCGTTTAATTGTGAGCGGTCGCCTTACCGTTTGGCTGTCTGTGCACAACTCACGGCCAAACCCAAACTTGCACATGTCGTCAACCATGCTAATGCTACCTGTACTGGAACATCCACTATGTAGATTCCCGTATAGGTGAGACATTTTACTTGAAAGTCACTTGCCCGGCGTCGGCGGTTGGATACGATATAGCCGCGTGCATGCATGTCCAAAGGGACTTGGCATTGTAATGTAAATGTTCACAATGATCACGCATGGGCCGTTGAGAATCCTCACGAAATTGTGCATTGTCACTCGTCAATATAGATTTTCTGTCAACGTTTGGGCCGACATTTTTGTCGACTGTTTGTTAGGGTGTCTGTTCTTCCTCCCAGGCTCAGCAGAGAAACATACCATGCTTTGTTAGAGAAGGATCTACTTGTTTTGCTAGAGTATGTCTTCACGAGTGTGACAAAACATGCACGTCGTGCAGAATGGAGCTCCTCATTTCAGTGTTAACATTCGTAGGCTTCAGAATAATAGATTTCGTGATGGACGGATAGGTACAAGTGGAACAATTCCGTGGCCATGCTCTCCGGACCTTATTTGTGGGAGCAATTAGAATTTCTTATGTACGGAACGCCGGTAAAATCGATGGAACGGTACGTTTATGCGTGTATCCTTTCTAATCGATGACATTTGAACATTTTATTAAGGGAAGAGTGTCATATTGTGCTGATACGTTCTTTTCCTGTGTTTCCCATGGTTAATATGTAGAAGAGTTCTAGGAACTGACCTCTAAGAAGAAAATAAATCGTTTTAGAATCCATGTCCATGTTACATTTTTTCTTCCTTTTCATTTAAGGCACGTTTCCTGAAACTTTGGACATACTGTTTCGTTACACCTTGTAATTCCATTTTCGTAGTTCCCCAGGGAGCCGACACGCGTGGACAGTGATAATGTGACGTAGTACTGCCGCTTGTGGAGCAGCAACGAAACATACAGTATGTGATCAAAAGTATCCGGACACCTCTAAAAATATATGTTTTTCACATTAGGTGCATTGTGCTGCCACCTACTGCCAGGTACTCCATATCAGCGACCTCAGTAGTCATTAGACATCGTGAGAGAGGGTGTTGGGTGTCACTTGTGTCATACGTCTGTATGCGAGATTACCATGCTCATAAACATCCCTAGGTCCACTGTTTCCGATGTGATAGTGAAGATGAAACGTGAAGGGACGCGTACAGCACAAAAGTGTGCAGGTCGACCTCCTCTGTTGACTGACAGAGACCACTGTAAGTACTTTGACAGTTAGGTGGCAGGTGAGAAAACTTGGATTTCATGGTCGAGCGGCTGCTCATAAGCCATACATCACACCGGTAAATGCCAAACACCTCTCTTGGTGTAAGGAGCGTAAACATTGGAATATTGAACAGTGGAAAAACGTTGTGTGGAGTAATGAATCACGGTACACAATGTGGCGATCCGATGGCAGGGTGTGGGTATGGCGAATGCCCGGTGAATGTCATCTGCCAGCGTGTGTAGTGCCAACAGTAAAATTCGGAGGCATTTGTGTTATTGTGTGGTCTTGTTTTTCATGCAGGGGGCTTGCATCCCTTGTTTTGCGTGGCACTATCACAGAACAGGCCTACATGGATGTTTTAAACACCTTCTTGCTTCCCACTGTTGAAGAGCAATTCGGGGATGGCGATTGCATCTTTCAACACGATCGAGCACCTGTTCATGATGCACGGCCTCTGGCAGAGTGGTTACACGACAACAACATCCCTGTAATGGACTGCCCTGCACAGAGTCCTGACCTGAATCCTATAGAACACCTTTGGCATGTTTTGGAACGCCGACTTCGTGCCAGGCCACACTGACCGACATCGATAGCTCTCCTCAGTGCAGCACTCCGTGAAGAATGGGCTATCATTCCCCAAGAAACCTTCCAGCACCTGACTCAACGTATGCCTGTGAAAGTGGAAGCTGTCATCAAGGCTACTGGTCGGCCAACACCATATTGAATTCCAGCGTTACCGATGCAGGGCACCACGAACTTGTAAGTCATTTTCAGCCAGGTGCCCGGATACTTTTGCCGCGCGGGATTAGCCGAGTGGTCTCAGGCGCTGCAGTCATGGACTGTGCGGCTGGTCCCGGCGGAGGTTCGAGTCCTCCTTCAGGCATGGGTGTGTGTGTTTGTCCTTAGGATAATTTAGGTTAAGTAGTGTGTAAGCTTAGGGACTGATGACCTTCGCAGTTAAGTCCCATAAGATTTCACACACATTTGAACATTTTTGATACTTTTGATTATATAGTGCATGATGTTTGTGGTCGCTGGCATTGCTGTGTCTTTGTCCGTTGACGGCAAAGACATAAGATCTTACCTAATGCCTTGTCACAGGTCGTGCACGCCGTCATTATAATCAACAATGATAATCGGGGACACATTTTGTTCAACTACCCACCTGTGAACAACGCGCCCTCGTTGAGCCAGTATGGCTTCTCATTTACCTTACTCGCTCGTCTAGCCAGTTGCGTTGACGAGTACTCAATACTGCTAATGGGCTATTGAAGACTGATTCCATAACAAACAGAAACAACTGCCTCTGTGCACAAATGTCACCACCATACATATGTGCTGTATTCCGGAAAACGTGTTTCCATAATTTCTATCAACATTTCTACAAATTTGAAATTTGTCTGCAATGTATTTCCTGAATATCTAAAGTGAGTCTCTCGCCAATAGGAGACTGTATGAGAGGGACTCTATTTGATGCTCTTTGTCAGACAGTGTTAAATGTAGTTTTCACATAAACGAGAAGTGCTAAGTTGCTGGGTAACTTTCTTTGCAGCTGTTCTTTCGGAGAAGATCGACTCTGTTGATGAAAAGCCACCGCGCCCAGTCATTTTCAAGGCCGACCGTCAGTTCATGTTCTTCATAGTGGACCACCAGTCTTCGGCAGTACTCTTCGCGGGACGATTTGCTGGTCCTCCCGCTCCTACACCATCCGAAGCGGCTGCATTTGCACAACAATTCCCCGAACATCAATTGTGAGTTCTTCTTTTCTACCTTGCATTGCAGCGGTTGTCGCTGCAACATCACACACTCTGACTTCAATCATATTACTCGCCTGTACCTCTCCCAAGAAAATGTTTCGTACATTTTACAAATAGAGTCACGGTACTAAGATGGTGAATTGTACGAAAGAGAAGCTGGCAGTATAGCAGTAGCTGTGTATGATTTTCAAATTTTCCCCTTGTAAAAAAGTATAAAAGTAAAACATTTTAATGTTGTAACTATTTTTGCCTAAAGAATCCAGAAGGTTTGTTTAATCGCTTACTGTTCTTCACGTACGTTAGCAAATTTCCTTGTCGAAATGCCATTACTGTGTTGTGTTACTGAGAAATGCCATCACATAGTCAAGACATCTCGAACAGCATCAGGTGTCTGTTTTACCATAGGACGGAGGGATCTCCATGAACGAAGTAAGACATCCACAGCTCATGAGTCGCTGCACATTGATTTGGGATGTAACTGAACACACAGCTCACAGTGCCCTCTTCACTACAACCTCTCATACTCTTGTCCCAAAAGTCTGGTAATGTCATTTTCTTCCTTCAGGACGAGTCAATCATCTACCTCTACATCTGCATTAACACTCTGTAATACACTGCTGTGAAGTGCACAGCAGAGGTTGTTTCCATTGTACCACTTATTAGGGCTACTTCCCGCTCCATTCGTGTGTGGAGAACAGTAATAATGAAACTTCCTGGCAGATTAAAACTGTGTGCCGGACCGAGACTCGAACTCGGGACCTTTGCCTTTCGCAGGCAAGTGCTCTACCACTGAGCTACCCAAGCATGACTCACGCCTCCTCCTCACAGCTTTCCGTCCGCCAGTACCTCATCTCCTACCTTCCAAACTTTACAGAAGCTCTCCTGCGAACCTTGCAGGACTAGCACTCCTGAAAGAAAGGATATTGCGAAGACATGGCTTAGCCACAGCCTTGGGGATGTTTCCAGAATGAGATTTCCACTCTGCAGCGGAGTGTGCGCTGATATGAAACTTCATGGCAGATTAAAACTGTGTGCCGGACCGATACTCGAACTCGGGACCTTTGCCTTTCGCGGGCAAGTGCTCTACCATGTCTCCGCAATATCGTTTCTTTCAGAAGGGCTAGTTCTGCAAGGTTCCCAGAGAGCTTCTGTAAAGTTTGGAAGGTAGGAGACGAGGTACTGGCAGAAGTAAATCTGTGAGGACGGGGTGTGAGTCGTACTTGGGTAGCTCAGCCAGTAGAGCACTTGCCCGCAAAAGGCAAAGGTCCCGAGTTCGAGTCTCGGTCCGGCACACAGTTTTAATCTGCCAGGAAGTTTCATATCAGCACACACTCCACTGCAGAGTGGAAATCTCATTCTGGAAACAGTAATAATATTTGCTTAAATGTGTATCTGCGCCCTGTAATTGGTCTAACCTTGTCTCTGCCGTCGCTATGGGACTGATGCGTAGTGGGTTCTTAGATTTGTTACTTGATACTCATTCTTGAAACTAGTTGCATGTCAGTGTGTCAGTTCAGGTTTGTGTCATTGCAGTGACATTCTCCTGTTCGAGAAACAAACATGGGACCATTCGTTCTCCCCTATTAGTCTCATTTGATACGAGTCCCACACACTTCAGCTATATTCTAGGATGGGAGGCACGAAATTTTTTAAGGAGTTTCCTTTGTAAACTAACTGCATTTTCCCAGTACCTTACAAATGAACCGGAAGTTAGCCATCTTGTAACGGTATTAACTTAGTTACAGTCTCTAATTCTTCTTTTCCTTGTTCTCCTCCTTCCCAGTAGTGCAAAAGTTAGCAGTCTCGGTACTGAAAATGTTTATTGGGTAGTGAATGATATTAAACAATGACGAGTGCAACGTCACTGCTTTTAGGTTCTTTTCACACATTATTGACGTTTTTGGGACGAAGACCAGTTTCTTAGCTCCACTGTGTTCAAAACACCTGGATAGTCCATACGTGCAGTGACAGTTCCATTGACAACACTCGTCACGCACTCCATCCTTTCATAAATCACAGTTTTTGAAAACGCAGTCACTTGAGCACAGTTCCTTTTGAAGTCATAATTACATGCTTCACGTGACATAGGTAGAAAAGACATCTACAAATTGCAGTCTGATAAACAGAGTTTTACGCTCGCAACAAGAAAAGAAGTGCGTACAGTTATTTCACACAGCCCTGTTATTGATAAGAGAAATGTTACAGAAACGTTGACTGTGCATATAGGACGGCGGGCAGGCTTTCATATCTTTCACTGTGTATCCTGATTCGACAGAGCACAACGTTGCATCGAAATTGTTAACTGAGTGCTTTACAGGCACCAGCTTTATTATATGATTTCAGGTATTGCCACAGAGATGTTAAGCATGTTCAGACATCAACACGAACCTTATTAAGTGATGGGAACTGAGTGGTTACTGGGAGTGGGTTTGTTACCTAGGAGTTACCTGTGCAAATACTAGTGGAGGACTTCTGATTTTGCAGATGGGGTTGATATATAAAGACTGGCATGTGAATACTTCGGAATTTTGGAAATTACATATGTATTTATAAAACTGTATCGTTTAAATTTACTGGAGGTGTTCAGCTAAAAATTCTATTTACATGATAAGTGGTTGGTTAGTAAATAACAAAAGGTTACAGAACTATTTTATGTGTCTGCACTGGGAATTACCTAATTACAAGTACAGTTACCATATTTGAAATTATGAGAATTTATGAAAATTCATAGTTAGTGACTTAATTCGTTAATGAAGGGTGTCATTTTCTCCAGAAAAATTCAGGTACCAAACATATAGTGATAAACTTGCAAATTAAACAGGTATCTGGGCACAAATGGCAACATCTAAATTATGAACTTGCATGAAATATTGTCTGAAAAGCATTTGGCACACCAGGACATAAACTAAGTACACACAACTATATTCTAATGAAAAGTGAGGAAAAGAAGACATTAATTGTGGATAAGAGTGCAATAATATAAGGTAATTTGGTTCCAGGCTGCTATGTTACATCATACCTCACCAAATTACACAGACAGAAATAGCTGAGTGGATGACTCAGTGCCAGACAAACAGTTATAAGGGTCTTCTGTCTAAAGTGATCATGTGCCTCCCAGTCCTTAGCTTCAGTTTTCCTGAAATTTGCTGTGGGTATAGACCTACCCTAAAAATAAATCTGTGAAAAATTTTAAATCTTGAGCTTAAGTATGTGAGAAACAGAGGCCTTCTATTTGGATGGCTTTTTGATGAATGTGTGTGAAAATGAACAAAACCAAATGTTTGAAACTATTTTATTACAAGACAAAAGCAAGTAGGAGACTCTCACTCTCCGGTCAGGTAACTTTTGGCTGTGAATCAGAAATATACAGTATGACAGAATGTAAAGTATTTTGAGAGCCAGTATAATGCATTAAAGTGACTCAAAAAACATGGAGATAAAAATGCATAGATTTTTTTTTATCCTATTTGGCGTTTGATATCTCAGGAAAAAAAATGCTAAGCAACTACAACTTGACACATTTGTTGTCAATGCCTGGGACATGATTTTGTTGGCATCCCAACCTACTTAGCCAGTAATTTTTATTATACTCAACTGCAAGCGTGGCGTCTAATTTAAAATTACAGTAGACGAGCCAAGTTCAGATGTAAATATTACAAAAGGGTCATTTCAGAAATTCTTCTTTCCAGCACCACTTGCAGTGTCCTGTTGAATCTTAGAGTCAGTTCAGCAAAGGGACCAAATATGGTGTTGAACTTCAATAAAAGTCATGTGTAATATACCAGGTGATCAAAAGGTCAGTATAAATTTGGAAATTGAATAAATCACGGAATAATTTAGATAGAGAGGTACAAATTGACACACATGCTTGGAATGACATGGGGTTTCATTAGAACCAAAAAATACAATAGTTCAAAAATGTCCGACAGATGGTGCTTCATCTAATCAGAATAGCAATAATTAGCATGACAAAGTAAGACAAAGCAAAGATGATGTTCTTTACAGGAAATGCTCAATATGTCCACCATCTTTCCTCAACAATAGCTGTAGTCAAGGAATAATGTTGTGAACAGCACTGTAAAGCACGTCCGGAATTATGGTGAGGGATTGGCGTCGGATGTTGTCTTTCGACATCCCTAGAGATGTCGGTCGATCACGATACACTTGCGACTTCAGGTAACCCCAAAGCCAATAATCGCACGGACTGGGGTCTGGGGACCTGGGAGGCCAAGTGTGACGAAAGTGGTGGCTGAGCACACGATCATCACCAAACAACGTGCGCAAGAGATCTTTAACACGTCTAGCAATGTGAGTTTTTTTTTTTTTTTGTTCTAATAGAACCCCATGTAATTCCAAGCATGTGTGTCAATTTTTACCTCTCTATCTACATTATTCCATGGTTTATTAAGTTTTTTATTTATACTGACTTTTTGATCACCCAGTATTATGATCACAACACGATACCAGTTGCTGAACCTTTAACTTCAAGTCGAGCGAGAATGGATGTGCAAAATATGGAAATTTGATGACTGAGCCAGTTCAAAACCATCAGCTGAGTCAGTTTCCGTCTCTGTCCTGACAATGAGCATTTAGGCTTGAGAAGGCAGGATGGGCATGATGTTATCAAACATTGATTATCCTGTTACATATAGATGGCCAAGTTTGATGGCTTCTTCATTGAGGTTCCAAAGCTTAAGTTGGGTTTCTTCCCTTGGTTCCCAAAATGTGTTTGTTGGTTTCTTTATTGATGTTCCAAAGCCTCAGTTGGGTTTCTTGCCATGGTTCCCAAGTCGATATGTAGGTCTCTTCATAGTGGTTCACAAACTGGTGCTATTTAAAATTACCGCTTCATAGTATTAAATTTTTCTTCAGTATTGTTCAATGTGGCTTCTGGAAAATTATACTGACGTCCTGTTTTGCTAGCTGAAGGTGCTGGAATATTCATGATGATGTGCTGTTCGTGCTGTTCAGGAACTCAACATTTATTTTCTCTTCCAGGCCAACAGAATGAGCAGCTGGACCAAAAGGGTGCATGAATTTGACCAGGGCATCACATTCTTCAATATAAAATTGACAAATGTTACCAATCTGCTAATGATTTTCGTAGTTGCTGGCGATGTATTGGCAGGAATAAGGCTTAAAACTGACACAAAGCCACACTGGTGTCAACGGATTGATAAACAGAGAAGTAGTTTTATCATTTCACACCTGGTAACTTGAATGTATCTCAAAGTCATTGGTAAAAATTAGTTACTTTCTCAAGTTCCAGCTAAAGCATGGCCATTGGCAAATCGTTCTTCTTATAGCTCCCTTTCGTCTTCTATTTCTTGGCATTAATGTGCCAATCACCACTGGTGCCTGGCATGTCAATGTGCATTTAGCGAGCTGTACCATCTTGCGATGGTAACATGTTGCACATGATTTTTGTTGAAGTTCAACCTTGTTTTTCATGCGTTTCCTGAATCAACTCTAAGATACAAGTTGTTTCTTTTGGAGAAAAGTGTACTCTTTCTGGTGGTTCTGGAAAAAAGAACTTCTGAAGTGACCTTTTGCAATATTTACACTTGAAATTGACTCATCTTCTGCAGTTGTATATTTATCACGATGTTTCTGATTGAGTACGATCCACAATAAGTGCCTAGACAGGATGATGTACTGTTAGAATCCTGCTCCAGTACTATCAATATACGTGCCAAGTTGTTCTTTTCCGTTTGTTCTTTCAGAGATGTTGGACTCCAAAGTAGGCCAACAAATTTGAGTGTTGTTCTCTGCCGCTATTTTTGGGTACTTTGGTGCATTATACTGGCTCACAAAATGTTTTACACACTGTCACACTGTGTTTTTCTGATTCAGGGCCAAACATTGTATAGGATCTGAAAACAAGAGGTTTTTGGTTGGTATTTTAAACAAAGAAATTAATTTTCAAATTTGAATCATTACACAATACACGACAGAATGCACTTCACAAATCTGATCACCCACTATATGGTCAAGTTTTTGAACACATATTTCTGTTTTGAGTCCAACCCCTGTTTCCAGTGCTTCAGGCATGGGAGTGTATCTCACATTCAGTTTTATCTGTGCCACAACTGCAACAGTATTCAGTGTGCAATTTTTTGAAATAATATATAAAATATTCATAGTAGAAAAATAAGAAAATTTATTCACAGACCTGAAATAAACTGGATTAATCCCTTTCCTAGGTAAAATATGGATTACAAGCATACAGAGTTTTTTACTTACTTATGAATTTATTCATTTAATGGGATGGAATCCTTGTTTAAGTACTCATTTCTCTTGAAAGAAAAATCAACCTTGCTAAAATTCTCAATCTGTACTTAACTGTTTCAAAAATGAAAGGTATATTCCTCTCAAAACACCAAATATTTAATTCCTCTGTTGAAATTTGTTAATTACCGATACTTTTAATCAAAGCATGATTGCTTGCAAGCATTCAAATACAATCATATACATACAAGTGTTAATCCATTTATGAGTTAACCATTATGGTACTCTGAACACAGAATGAGCAGCAGTATGCATTTGATTAGCTGTCAAATAGGCTGTGTTTCCATTCAACCTTTTACTTAAAGTGTCATAAGCTCATGTGTATTTTATTTCGATGATTTTCCCATTAGATCCTTTGCTCACAAAACAAAGGCTGAAGAAGTGCATTAACAAAATAAACTACTGTAAGACAGTGTCCCTAGTCATTGCCTCTCCATGTAAATAATCCTTATTACCATCATCATGCCACATATTTCACAATTAGTTCATCACATTCCTACTCCATTATACTTTGTTAATTCAATACCTCATTATCATTAATCCATATCATCAAAAGATAGATTCCTTCATTACATAGTCATTAAACACAAACATCCCTGCCTTGCCTTGCTTACACAACATGGCTATTAAATGTCACTTCACAGCACCACAACTACTACAGACTGGTGGCATCTCTTTATGAAACAGGTACATTACTGCACCAAACTGGTTTTAATTTCATTTTAATACAAACAAGTAACTTTAAATTTATCCTCATACATTTACACAAATGAAATTGCCTGAATTGTTCCCCAGCATTTTTCATCTACTGTTGCTACACAACTTATGTATTGCTTTCTGAATTCTTAATTTACAAATCATTGAATGGGTAAATGTTTTGTAATTTGGAGTAGCTCCAAGGGACAAGCAGGTTTCAAGAAACGGAATGTGGGATCTTAGTTTTGATAGCTCAAAGGCATGTTTTAGAAAAGAACAGATGTAATATGAGATAGGATTCATCATGGCAAGAGAGGACAGTTTGGAAAGTTAGAAATCGTGGGAGCAATAAAAAAAATAAAGGCCTAAGATTGAAAGTCCCTGTTTCTGGACACAATCCTACCCAACACCAGGATCTTTTACATTTTCAAATACAGCATTCTCTTGCTCTTACCAGGCTAATCTGTGACCTATATGCCTCATCAGTAGATTTCTACTCTACCAGACTTCTCTCCTTCTACAAAATCCTGCCGTTATCTGCCCCTCATGTTTCTTTGACTGGTATCATCTGCCAAGCCAACTTAAAACTGCAACAACAAGCCAGACTTCACCTCAAAAAGCTATCCCACCTCTTCCTGAACTACCTGAATAGTGGTAATTCCCTTCCTGTCCCTCTGCAGCTTCCTAAACAGCCACACCATCAGCCACCACTCCTCTCCTACAAACTGAGCTTGGTCAACCTACTTAATACCCCACAGCCTTCGTCATTGCCTCCAAGACCAAGAATAACCCATAATCCCAAGAACCAGTCACAACAGTACAGTGTCCTTAACCTCTCATCTAAAGCACTCTCCCCTCCAGAATTATCTGTATTATCTAAGAGGCTCACTTTCAGCCCTAAATCTTCATTTGATCATGCTGCTTTGAAGGGTCTACTTTCCTTCACATTTAATATCCATTGGAAACATCACTTTGCAACCCAATCCCAAACCATTTCCAACAGCAAACCTGACATTGAACCCTGCCTTGAACAGTTCAGACCACAATCCCAACTTGATCTACCACCACTACTTCAAAATAATCCCTTCCAAGCCTTCCAAGAATTCCTCACGTCTAGCATTGCTTCACAACCCTCCCTCAGGTCCCTGCAACATGACCCTAACCTGTCCTCAGCAGAACTCCAGGCTCTATGTTTCCTAAAATCTGATGACTCCATCATTATCCTCCCAGCAGACAAAGGATCTATCACTGTAGTACTTGACCAAAAGGAGTTTGTTAGTGAAGGTCTACACCAGCTGTCTGACACCTCTAAACACAGCATCTACCACCAAGATCCCATCCCCGTGATTCAATCTGACCTACAGTCCCTCCTTAAAACCTCAGGTTCCTCACAAAGACTAACACTTCAGTCCATAGAACTTCTCACCCAACCCAAATCATGCACTCCCACCTCTTACCATCTTCCTAAGATCCACAAACCCAATCATTGTGGCCATCCTATAGTTGCTGACTTAAAAGCACCCACTGAACATATATCTGCCTTAGTTGATCAACACCTGCAATTCATAGTAAAGAGACTTCCCTCCTATATTAGGGAGACCAACCATTTCGTAGCTCACCTGAAATCCATGCCTGTCCCACTCCCACCACACGCCTTGCTTGTCACCATTGATGCCACCTGCCTCTATACCAACATCCCCACATACATGGTCTGTCTTCTGCTGAACATTTCCTCAGTCACGTGATTCCAAACATATGACATCCTTCCTACACACCTTAATCAACTTTATACTTACCAACAACTACTTCACATTTGAGAGGCAGACATACAAACAGATCAGGGGTATGGCCATGGGAACCAGGTGGCTCTTTCCTATGCCAACCTTTTCAAGCATCGCTTGGAGGGTGCTTTCCTCGGATCCATAAGTCTTCAGCCCCTGGTTTGATTGAGATATATTGATGACGTCTTTACCATATGGACTCATGGTGAGGCTGACATGCTAAAATTCCTGGAATCTCTGAATACCTTCTCCTAATTAAATTTCACATGGTCCCATTCTGAATCCATGCCACTTTCCTTGATGTCGATCTCGTCCTCACCGAAGGCCAGCTACACACTTCCCTCAAAATAAACCTATCAACAAACAGCAGTACTTACATTTTGACAGTTGCTATCCTTTCCGTGTCAGACGTTCCCTCCCATACAGCCTTGGTGTCTGCCTTGTTCAGATGCAGACTCTTCCCAGCAATACACCAACATTCTCACCTCAGTCTTCACTGCATGTAATTACCTCACCAGCCTAGTTAAAAAGCAGATTTTCCAGGCCATCATATCCAATCCTGGTACTGCTAATCCCACCACAAAACAGCTTTGGAGCACACTGTTGGTGACTCAGTATTATCCTGGTCTGGAATGTGTTAATCAGCTACTTCGATTGGGCCATGACATTCTAAAATAGTGCCCTGAAACGAGACCCACTCTTTCTGAAATTGTGTCCACCACGCTTAGAATAGTTTTCCATCGCCCTCCTAATCTCTGCAATATTCTTTTCAGACCCTATGCTCCTTCTGCACCCATCTCCCTACCCTATGGTTCCTGCCCCTGTGACCATCCCCACTGCCAGACTTGCCCTATGCACCCTCCTACCACTTCTATAATAGGTCTGTAGCTGGAAAAACATGTACTATCAAAGGGAGAGCCACCTGCAAAATGACACATTATATACCAGCTATTATGTAAACAGTGTTTGCCCTTTTACAGTGGCATGACTACCACGAAATTATCGATTGGGATCAATGGGCATAGGCAGAGGGTGTATACTGGCATCTCACAATATCCTGTTGCAGAGCATGCTCTACAACATGAGAATCATGATTTTGGCACCTGTTTCACCATACGTGTCGTCTGGATTCTTTCCCCAGACACCATATTCTCAGAACTCCATAGGTGGGAGCTAGCACTACAACATGTCCTTGGTTCTTGCCACCCACATGGCCTTAATTTAACTTGTGTATTCACTGAAGTTAACTTTATTTTCTGAAATGATTTCAGTTCTTTTTGCAAAGTGAATAGCTCCCAATTATTTCAGGAGTACCTCAAGGTTGGAACAGTAAAATTTCAAATTTTTTGCTGACAGGATATATGATTTCAAGTGAGTTATGCTTTTCAAGCCAAGTATTGTATTGAATCTAGGATAGACTAGTTCATAACCATTGTAGTTCTGACTACCTTAGATGGACTATGATGCATATGTAAGAATTTCTGTATGTCTTCAGTTACCCTACTGAACTGTTCCTTTGTTTTTATCAATATTAACTCATCTATTTTGGAAGTTTTTTTTTTACATTATTGTCATGCTTTCTCTTCCTTTCCATTACTTTTTCTTCATTATTTGTTTTGCTAACCTAATTTGTTCACCCTACACTATTTCACTCCAGGTAGTAAACTCAATCTCTTCTCAAATAATCCTAGTTGTTTGTATCCCAGACATTAGCTCACAGGGAGAAAGATCAATAAATTGATTTGTCAGGTTGTTGATTATTGTCTTGAAATTTTGTACATGACTGGCCCAAGCAGTATGCTTCTTTCTGTAATTTGTCTGTCTATTCTATTGATTCCCTTCATTACTCTCTTGCTCATATTTCCATCTGGAAAATAGATGTAAATTTTTATGTGATTAATTTTGTACATCTCCATGCATTGCATAAATCAAAATAAATTGAGGCCCATGGTCTGACATATGTGATTTAGTATTTCCACATTGTAAAAATAATCTGTTTCTAATTTTTCTACAGTAGTTTTAGTGTTCGCTTTCTATAAAGGTTAGAATATTAAATGTTTTGAAAAGGCATTCAGAACTATCAAAATATCTTTACATCCCCCTCTAAAAGTTGGCAATGGCCCAAGCAAATCAAAAGCCATTAAATATTTTGGAGCATAAGGAATGACAGAATGCATTAAGCTATTTGAGGGTACAATGGTGGTTTTTGCTCTGTTGAATATTACTGTTTCCTGAATTTTACACCACTGTTCTGGTCCTATAATGACCATAAGCCTCATTTAGGCAATGAATAATTTATGAACAGGTTGCCTAAAGGAACACAACTTTGGGTCTTGTTTATTCAAATATTTCCTCATGAATAATAGACCCTTGTGTATTGTAACATGTTTTATCTTTTGTTACCATCTTAATTGCAATAGTGTTTAACTAATTTCTCATGTATTTACAAATGTGCTTAATCAGTCTTTCATCTCTTTTTAGTCCCTGTAAATATAATAATTTTATCTGAACCCCTTTTGCATCATGATCACCATCATCTCTGTTTCTTACTGGCATTACAGAAAGAACATCTGCAGTTATATGGTGCTTACTTTTTATGTTTCCAATTTCCAGATCAAACTGCTGTACATATAGGGCCCATATGGTCAGTCTAAAGTGTTTTAACTTATTCAAGGCTTTGTGGCCAGTATCAACTATTGTCTTATGACTAAATAAATATCCCTCAAACTTCTGGAATCCCAATACAATGCCAAGTTCCTCCAGTTTTGACATAAAATAGTTTTTCTTCTGTGCTTGTAAAGTTTTGCTGGTGAAAGTAATGGTCTGGTGTTCCACATCTTTATTTCTATTAACAGAAAGATTTCAACCTTCAAACCACTGAAACTTGAATCAGTGCAAAGAAAATCATCGAGTTCACACTTTCATTTTTGAAAAGCTGCTTAACATTCAATGTCCAGTTAAACACATTTTCCTGTAACAAATTATTAGTCTAAAAAGGTTAAGGATGATTATTTGATGGGTCTGTCATGAATTTTCTATATTATCCACATAAACTGAACATCAAATTTTGAGAACCTTTCTCTAGGAGAACAGCAGTCTGGCAAAAAAGTACATCAATAATGAACACAAGCAATCCTGACTGGAAAACACTTGTTTTATGGCCAGTCAGATTTTGACCATCTTCAGACAGCATAGTAAAATAAGAACATAGAATGGAGTTAGAGGGGTGTCTGAAAATAGTAGCAACATATAAAATATAGCTTATACAACAAATATTAAAAGAAGAAATTGTACCAATGACAGTAGGCAGTGGCGGTGAACAGAACATATGTTATGACTCCACTAAAAATGTCAACTGCTAAGGAGAACAACACAGCTTTTACTTAAATACATGATGCTTCGCCCACTGCATAGTGAATTATGTCAGTGGTAGCCCATCAGGCGTACAGGACATAAAACAGGTATTACAATAGGAATTCGACAGTAGGAAAAGGGAGAGAAGGAAACATAGTAGGTGAATATAGATTGGGGCTAAGAAATGAAAGAGGAAGCCGCCTGGTAGAATTTTGCGCAGAGCATAACTTAATCATAGCTAACACTTGGTTCAAGAATCGTGAAAGAAGGTTGTATACATGGATGAACCCTGGAGATACTAAAATGTATCAGATAGATTATATAATGGTAAGACTGAGATTTAGGAACCAGGTTTTAAATTGTAAGACATTTCCAGGGGCAGATGTGGACTATGACCACAATCTATTGGTTATGAACTGTAGATTAAAACTGAAGAAAGTGCAAAAAGGTGGGAAATTAAGGAGATGGGACCTGGATAAACCGACAGGACCAGAGGTTGTAGAGAGTTTCAGGGAGAGCATAAGAGAACGACTGACAGGAATGGGGGAAAGAGATACAGTAGAAGAAGAGTGGGTAGCTTTGAAAGATGAAATAATGAAGGCAGCAGAAGATGAAGTAGGTAAAATGACGAGGGCTAGTAGAAATCCTTGTGTAACTGAAGATATATTGAATATAATAGAGGGAAACATTCCACGTGGGAAAAATATATCTAAGAACAAAGATGATGTGGCTTACCAAATGAAAGCGCTGGCACGTCGATAGACACACAAACAAACACAAACATACACACAAAATTCTAACTTTCGCAACCAACGGTTGCTTCGCCAGGAAAGAGGGAAGGAGAGGGAAAGACGAAAGGATGTGGGTTTTAAGGGAGAGGATAAGGAGTCGTTCCAATCCCGGGAGCGGAAAGACTTACGTTAGGGGGGAAAAAAGGACGGGTATACACTCGCACACACAACCACACATATCCATCCACACGTATACAGACCGTTAGGGGGGAAAAAAGGACGGGTATACACTCGCACACACAACCACACATATCCATCCACACGTATACAGACACAAGCAGACATATACAGAGGCAAAGGATTTGGGCAGAGATGTCAGGCCTCAATCTTTCCTCTCCCACATCCACACCGGCTGTTCAGAGCATCCTCCTACAGGCCAACCGAAAATTAGAACAGCATGCCACCCTTCACCTCAAAAAACTATCCAATCTCCAGGTCTCCCACCTCCGGAAAGGCAACTCACCCTTCACAACCTTTCCAGCAAACCTCAACCTCCTCTCATTGCACACAAACCCAGTCTCTCCCATCTACTCAATCTCCCACTTCCAGCTCCACTCCCTCCAAAACCTCAAAATTCCAATCAACACAATCTGGAACCACAACACCCTAATTCAGTAGTTAACCTTTCCTCCAAACCTCTCTCCCAGTCCAAAACGTCTGTCCTATCCAAAGGCCTCACCTTCAGCCCCACTCCCAGATTCAACCAAACAGCCCTCGTCAAAGATTTACTGTCCTACACTCGTACTCTCTGCTGGAAATATCACTTTGCCACGAAGAAAAATGATCCTAATCCTACTCCTAATGATCCAGCTCCCCAAGACACTATCCAAATTGAACCCTGCCTGGAACAGTTCCGTCCTCCGTCACAGCGGGACCCACCTCCTCTTCCTCAAAATCACCCTCTCCAAACCTTCCAGGAATTTCTGACTTCCAGCCTTGCCTCTCAATCCTTCATAAAAAAACCTTAATCCTACTCCCAACATCACCACTGCTGAAGCCCAGGCTATCCGTGATCTGAAGGCTGACCGATCCATCGTCATCCTTCCGGCAGACAAGGGTTCCACGACCGTGGTACTTGATCGTCGGGAGTATGTGGCTGAGGGACTGCATCAGCTTTCAGACAACACCACATACAAAGTTTGCCAAGGTAATCCCATTCCTGATGTCCAGGCGGAGCTTCAAGGAATCCTCAGAACCTTAGGCCCCCTACAAAACCTTTCACCTGACTCCATCAACCTCCTGACCCCACCGACACGCCGCACCCCTACCTTCTACCTTCTTCCTAAAATTCACAAACCCAATCATCCCAGCCGCCCCATTGTAGCTGGTTACCAAGCCCCCACAGAATGTATCTCTGCCTACGTAGATCAACACCTTCAACCCATTACATGCAGTCTCCCATCCTTCATCAAAGACACCAACCACTTTCTCGAATGCTTGGAATCCTTACCCAATCTGTTACCCCCGGAAACCATCCTTGTAACCATTGATGCCACTTCACTATACACAAATATCCCGCACGTCCAGGGCCTCGCTGCGATGGAGCACTTCCTTTCACGCCGATCACCTGCCACCCTACCTAAAACCTCTTTCCTCATTACCTTAGCCAGCTTCATCCTGACCCACAACTTCTTCACTTTTGAAGGCCAGACATACCAACAATTAAAGGGAACAGCCATGGGTACCAGGATGGCCCCCTCGTACGCCAACCTATTCATGGGTCACTTAGAGGAAGCCTTCTTGGTTACCCAGGCCTGCCAACCCAAAGTTTGATACAGATTTATTGATGACATCTTCATGATCTGGACTCACAGTGAAGAAGAACTCCAGAATTTCCTCTCCAACCTCAACTCCTTTGGTTCCATCAGATTCACCTGGTCCTACTCCAAATCCCATGCCACTTTCCTTGATGTCCAATGGCCAGCTTCACACGTCCGTCCACATCAAACCAACAGTACCTCCATTATGACAGCTGCCACCCATTCCACATCAAACGGTCCCTTCCCTACAGCCAAGGCCTTCGTGGCAAACGAATCTGCTCCAGTCCGGAATCCCTGAACCATTACACCAACAACCTGACAACAGCTTTTGCATCCTGCAACTACCCTCCCGACCTGGTACAGAAGCAAATAACCAGAGCCTCTTCCTCATTCTCTCAAACCCAGAACCTCCCACAGAAGAACCACAAAAGTGCCCCACTTGTGACAGGATACTTTCCGGGACTGGATCAGACTCTGAATGTGGCTCTCCAGCAGGGATACGACTTCCTCAAATCCTGCCCTGAAATGAGATCCATCCTTCATAAAATCCTCCCCACTCCACCAAGAGTGTCTTTCCGCCGTCCACCTAACCTTCGTAACCTCATAGTTCACCCCTATGACATCCCCAAACCACCTTCCCTACCCTCTGGCTCCTACCCTTGTAACCGCCCCCGGTGTAAAACCTGTCCCATGCACCCTCCCACCACCACCTACTCCAGTCCTGTAACCCGGAAGGTGTACACGATCAAAGGCAGAGCCACGTGTGAAAGCACCCACGTGATTTACCAACTGACCTGCCTACACTGTGATGCATTCTATGTGGGAATGACCAGCAACAAACTGTCCATTTGCATGAATGGACACAGGCAGACAGTGTTTGTTGGTAATGAGGAACACCCTGTGGCTAAACATGCCTTGGTGCACGGCCAGCACATCTTGGCACAGTGTTACACCATCCGGGTTATCTGGATACTTCCCACTAACACCAACCTATCCGAACTCCGGAGATGGGAACTTGCTCTTCAATATATCCTCTCTTCCCGTTATCCACCAGGCCTCAATCTCCGCTAATTTCAAGTTGCCGCCACTCATACCTCATCTCTCATTCAACAACATCTTTGCCTCTGCACTTCCGCCTCGACTGACATTTCTGCCCAAACTCTTTGCCTCTGTATATGTCTGCTTGTGTCTGTATATGTGTGCATGGATATGTGTGTGTGTGCGAGTGTATACCCGTCCTTTTTTCCCCCTAAGGTAAGTCTTTCCGCTCCCGGGATTGGAATGACTCATTACCCTCACCCTTAAAACCCACATCCTTTCGTCTTTCCCTCTCCTTTCCTCTTTCCTGACGAAGCAACCATTGGTTGCGAAAGCTAGAATTTTGTGTGTATGTTTGTGTTTGTTTGTGTGTGTATCGACATGCCAGTGCTTTCGTGAAGATATATTGAATTTAATTGATGAAAGGAGAAAATATAAAAATGCAGTAAATGAAGCAGGCAAAAAGGAATACAAACGTCTCAAAAATGAGATCGACATGAAGTGCAAAATGGCTAAGCAGGCATGGCTAGAGGACAAATGTAAGGATGTAGAGGCTTATCTCATGAGGGGTAAGATAGATACTGCCTACAGGAAAATTAAAGAGACCTTTGGAGAAAAGAGAACCACTTGTATGAATATCAAGAGCTCAGATGGAAACCCAGTACTAAGCAAAGAAGGGAAAGCAGAAAAGTGGAAGGAGTATATAGAGGGTCTATACAAGGGCGATGTATGTGAGGGCAATGTTATAGAAATGGAAGAGGATGAAGATGAAGATGAAATGGGAGATATGATACTACGTGACGAGTTTGATAGAGCACTGAAAGACCTGAGTCGAAACAAGGCCTCGGGAGTAGACAACATTCCATTTGAACTACTGACAGCCTTGGGAGAGCCAGCCCTGACAAAACTTTACCATCTGGTGAGCAAAATGTATGAGACAGGCGAAATACCCTCAGACTTCAAGAAGAATATAATAATTCCAATACCAAAGAAAGCAGGTGTTGACAGATGTGAAAATTACCGAACTATCAGTTTAATAAGTCACGGCTGCAAAATACTAACATGAATTCTTTACAGACGATTGGAAAAACTGGTCGAAGCTGACCTCGGGGAAGATCAGTTTGGATTCCGCAGAAATGTTGGAACACGTGAGACAATATTAACCGTAAGACTTATCTTAGAAGCTAGATTAAGAAAAGGCAAACCTACATTTCTAGCATTTATAGACTTAGAGAAAGCTTTTGACAATGTTGACTGGAATAGTCTCTTTCAAATTCTAAAGGTGGCAGGGGTAAAAAATGTGGAGCGAAAGGCTATTTACAATTTGTACAGAAATCAGATGGCAGTTATAAGATTCGAGGGGGATGAAAGGGAAGCAGCGGTTGGGAAGGGAGTGAGACAGGGTTGTAGCCTCTCCCCAATGTTGTTCAATCTGTATATTGAGCAAGCAGTAAAGGAAACAAAAGAAAAATTCAGAGTAGGTATTAAAATCCATGGAGAAGAAATAAAAACTTTAAGGTTCGCCGATGACATTGTAATTCTGTTAGGGACAGCAAAGGAAGAGCAGTTGAACGAAATGGACAGTGTCTTGAAAGGTGGATATAAGATGAACATCAACAAAAGCAAAACGAGGATAATGGAATGGAGTCGAATTAAATCAGGTGATGCTGAGGTGTATTAGGTTAGGAAATGAGACACTTAAAGTAGTAAAGGAGTTTTGCTATTTGGGGAGCAAAATAACTGATGATGGTCGAAGTAGAGAGGATATAAAATGTAGACTGGCAATGGCAAGGATAGCGTTTCTGAATAAGAGAAATTTGTTAACATCGAGTATATACGTATTTAAGTGTGAGGAAGGCGTTTCTGAAAGTATTTGTATGGAGTGCAGCCATGTATGAAAATGAAACATGGACGATAAATAGTTTAGACAAGAAGAGAACAGAAGCTTTCGAAATGTGGTGCTACAGAAGAATGCTGAAGATTAGATGGGTAGATCACATAAGTAATGAGGAGGTATTGACTAGAATCGGGGAGAAGAGGAATTTGTGGCACAACGTGACAAGAAGAAGGGACCGGTTGGTAGGACATGTTATGAGGCATCAAGGGATCACCAATTTAGTATTGGAGGGCAGCGTGGAGGGTAAAAATCGTAGAGGGAGACCGAGAGATGAATACGCTAAGCAGATTCAGAAGGATGTAGGCTGCAGTACATACTGGGAGATGAAGAAGCCTGCACAGGATAAAGTAGCATGGAGAGCTGCATCAAGCCAGTCTCAGGACTGAAGACCACAACAACAACAACTCTTATAAACAGGATTTCCTTAAAACTTCATGGCCAATTAAAACTGTGTGCTGGACTGAGACTCAAACTTTGCCTTTTGCAGGCAAGTGCTCTACTGGCTGAGCTACCCAAGTACGACTCACGACCCATCCTCACAGCATCGAAGTGGAGTGGAGGTGTCGGTGTGCATGTTTGAATACAAGATGATTTAAAGTTGTGACAGTGACTAGTTGTTGCAAAATACTGGTGTGCAATAAGATGACTGTCGTAATACATGTCAGATCCCACAGGTGACACTGACCAAGTAACTAACAAGATAACAGGCAAAGTAGGGTAATTAATACCTAAAGCTTGAGGGGAAAAAAAAAAAAAAAAGAGTTACATCAAAGTATTGCAGCACTGCGGCACAAAATCTCATTGACTCATTGAGGTAGTCCAAGACATGAAGCAATGAACATAAGAAACTGAAGATTAAAAGAATTGTGAACATAGCTGTTTACAGTCACAAATGTTCCACAAAATTCCAGTGTACATGGCTACAACACTAGGAGAAAAGATGATCTTCACTACTCGAGGTTAAATCTAACTTTGGCTCAGAAGGGGGTAAATTATGCCGCCACAAAGTCTTTGGTTACTTACCTAGTAGCATCAAATGTCTGACAGATAGCGAAATAGCATTTAAAAGGAAATTAAAAGAATTTCTTAGTGGCAACTCCTTCTACTCATTAGATGAATTATTGGACATAGTAAGTGGGTTAAAAAAAATTGAGTGTCATGTAATATTTTGTCTATTGTAATATCTTATATGGACACCTTTTATTAACCTGACACGTTCCACATCCTTACGAAGTGTTGTATTCCTGATCTATGGAACAAATACTAATCTAATCTAATCTAATCCATAAAATAGCTGTACTCAGTGTCAGATGTAAAAAAATGTATGTTATGTCACTATGATGTAATACATCAGGGACCCATCTAAGTAGTCATAATTGTAAGACTAACACATAAGCTGTCAAAAGTTAAAAGATACTGTGAATGTAGTCGTTTACAGTAAAAAAAGTCCATAAAATAGCAATAAGCATGAGGTTACAAATATTATTTGAAGAAATAAAAGAGGAATAAAAATGAACAGAAGTAAAATAGCGTTAATTAGTTAGGCCAGAGCAAAATCATCATAGTGCATCAAGGGAGGAACTCCACAATAATTGTCATAAAACAAACTGCGTCAATTAAGATAGTCATGAATATAAAGCTAACACATAAGCAGCCAAGAGATTAAAATAAAGGGCACAACATTTTGTTCAATTATGAAAACATTCCATAAAATACAAAAAAAGAATAAAAGAGGAACAGAAGAGCAGGTACCTTCTATAGTAAATCTTCAAAAAGGTCATACAGATATTTTTTTCTGAAGTCTAATTGCTTGCTGAGTATGGACAAGGGTTTATTTTGGTAGTGAGCACAAATTTCTATCTCTTCTAATGTGTTAAGTAATAATGAATTAGGTGCATTGTGAAGAACTTTTAGGTTATTCCTTATAAATCCTCGCAAGTGGTTGTAACGTGTTAGGTGTCAGCCAAATACTGATTTATTATGAGACTTACCTGAAGTGTGTTCCTTTTTTACTCTGATTTACTCAAATGGGAATGTTTTGATGCAACTTGAACATCAGCTATTATGCATTTAATGTTTACATCATTTAGAGTAGAAGTTGAATTATATTTTATCCATTTGTTTAAGAGGGCTGTTTCAGCAGGTGTAAAATGAATATTAGTGAGATTGGAAACCCTTGGACTGAATGTATGCTCATTAATGAAAGAGTTCTGTGCAAATTTATGTTACTAACTGATAATAGTATCTATTTTCATCTCATGATTATTCACAATTGTTTTCCATACAAAATTAATTTTCTCATCAGTAACAGAGAAAATTATAGAGAATATCAAAGGAGATACCTGCTTACTTAAAACCAAGCTCAACTTATACATTTCATAATATAGCTCATCCTTTTGCTTAAAGGTGTTCCTCATTTTGAACTTCTTATGTGTCAGTTTTACATTTATGACTGCTTAGATGGGTTCATGATGTATTATATTGTAGTGATGTAACCTATGTTTCTGTACATCTGACGTTGTGTACTTCTATTTTATGGAATTTTGTGGAATATTTGTAACTGAGAGCAACTATGTTCACAGTTCTTTAAAAATTCAGTTTCTTGTGCTCATTGTTTTACATCTTTGATTACCTCGATGGGTCGATGAGATTTTGTGCTCTAGTAATTTTGATGTAAGTTACATTTTTTCAAGCTTTAGGTATTATGTTCCCTACTTTACTCATTATCTTGTTGGTTACTTGAACAGTCTCATCTGTGGGATCTGACACACATTGCAACAGTTGTCTTGCTTGTATGCCAGTATTTTGTAACAACTAGTCACTGTCATAACTTTGAAATCATCTTCTATCGAAACATCCGTGTTGACACTTCCACACCTCTTCGATGCTAAGTAACACAGTATTTTCTTTGGTCTATGATCTAGGAGCAATAGGAAATAACTGACAAGCATTTTTACGTGTCGACTTGCATGTCAGCTGCTGTCACAGCTCTGAAATCTTCTTCTGCTGGATGACACATATCGATATGACCAAGCTGCCTCCATGGAAACCATTAGTGTTGCTTAACCACCATCTTTGGTGATATATGATCTATGAGATTGTAATAAATCCCCACAAATGGCTATCAATGTTCTCACAACTGATTGGGGCTGGTTGTCTCTTTCATATGTCTTTTTATCACAGACTAACACAATGCAGTTTATAGCAGTTACTTTATGTAATGTATGACACCTGTTTTATTCATTTGTTATTAGCTTACATGTAACCATTATGTATATATCTTACTGTAATAAATGTTTTACATCCTGTATGAGTGGTTGGTTACTGCCAACGTAAGTCATCATGCAGTGGGCAGATATTGCTCTCCTTGGCAGGTGTTGTTCATTGAGTCATAACACCTCATTCGCTGCTACCACCTACTATTATGTGTATAATAAATTTCTTCCTTTAAAATTTGTTGTACAATATATGTTTTATATTTTATGCTCATATTTCAGTATGAGGTATGAAGATGGCCAAAAACTGACTGAAACAATTTACCACAAAGTAAAGCTTTTTTCTGTTTTTAGGTCCTAGGAAGTCTGTGATTGCTTTCAATATTCCTGGGTCCTGTTGTATTACTCTTTCATTAATTATGTGGCTTAAAAATGAAATTTCTTTCTTTGCCTACTGAGACTTACTCAGTTTCAGTTCCACACCCCCTTTGTAAATAGCTTTGAATACTTTGTCTAAAACTCCACAATATACGCCCCCGGTAGCCGAGTGGTCAGCGCGTCAGAATGTCAATCCCAAGGGCCCGGGTTCAATTCTCGGCTGGGTCAGAGATTTTCTCCGCTCAGGGACTTGGTGGTGTGTTGTCCTAATCATCATCATTTCATCCCCATCGATGCGCAAGTCACTGAAGTGGCGTCAGATCGAAAGACTTGCACCTGGCGAACGGTCTACCTGACGGGAGGCCCTAGTCACACGACATTATTATTATTATTAACTCCACAATGTTCACGCCAATCTGAACAAGCATGTTATCTATATAAACTTTCACTTTATGAAATAATTAAGTAGTTTGTAGCAAACAGATAGCTCTAGCCTAAAAGGTGCCACACAGTATTGGTAACACTTAGCTCCATGCAAAAATGCTGCATAGATACTGGATTTTTCATATGAGCTTATGTTCCAGTAAACACAGGCTACATCATAAGAAGTAAGACATTTATAGGCATGTAAGCTTTGCAAGGTTCTGTCAGTGTCAGCTGGTCTGCTCTTTTCCTCTAGAACGACTGCATTTAATTTTCTAGCATCCAGGACTAATCTGATGCCTCCAGTCTTTTTGCTAACAAGTGTTGAGGGGTTGTTGTAACTACTGTTGGCTCTCCCAATTATTTCCAATTCCAGCATTTTCTTCATTTCCTTCCTTACAGCCTGTTTCTTTGAAAATGGAACAGCACAGGTCTTCATGAAAAAAGGCTCATATTCTTTTAATTTTAATTTACACTCAGTCTTCCACTTCCAAAAATATATTACTGTTTTGCTTTGGAACTTCCTCCAAATAATCTTTTTGACTAGATGTTATACCTTGACTCTTTTAAATTTTTGTTTTATCTGTAACTTATCTTGGTACCCATTAGATTCATTTATTTCATGGCTAAGTATCTCAAAAGGAAAATGTAATTAATCATGTATTTCTGTCCACATTTTTTCAAGAAGTCATTTTACATCAGTTTTCATTGCACACGAATCTAAATATTCCAGCTGCAAAATCAATGTTAACATTCCACTTACTTACAAATTCTGTTCCTAAAATCACATTTATGATTGATTGTCTGTAATCGATTGAAAAAATGTTTGGGATATCTGACATAATTCAGTTCCACTGTACAGTAAACATTTAACAGCCATTCCTTGTACATTTGCCAAAATCTCATGGTGCCACATTTACTTACTACCTAAAAGTGACTTAGTCTCCTCTTTTACTGTTAAATGGCACATACATGATCCTCTTCCCTATCTATCTCATTTCTATTTTGTAATTCTTCCTCATTATTAACCTGTTTATGTACATCATTTGTCCTTTTTTACTTATCATATTTCCTTTCTTCATTACAACTCAACACTTCACTATCTTATTCACTATTGATACTACTACTAATGTCAGTGTGGCTGTCTTCGAACTCTTTGGTGATCAGTTACTCTTTATTTTCGTCAGCTTTATGCTTTTTCATAGCATGCTGGAAATCCTTCTGATAACATTTTTGCAGCAAATAGTTGTTAATTTCTCTGTTTCATCAATCTGACTGTTTATTTCTGTTCCCAATTCACAAAGGTTCTTCTGACTACAAACAGTTTTGTTTAGCACTAGATGTGATTTAGGTTTTCATATTCCCTACTGTATGTGACCACTCTTAGACAATTTACTGTTGGATTTGACTTGTTTATTAGTGGCTCTTTTTTAGATCTTGCCAAAGTGTCAGCCACAGCTGGAACAAACTCTTAATTGATTAATAAAGGGTGTCGTTTGCTCCAATAAAAATTGGAAAACAATAGTATAGTCATAAACTTGAGAATTAGACGGATATAAGGGCACAAAAGGAAGTCTGAACTGAAGTTTTCTTTATTATTTCTTAAGTTAGTTTCTGGAAAATTTAAAAAAAAGCTATTACTGCAGAGTCTGTATTTCTTAATGTAGATAATATTAAATGTGACGAGAGCATTACTGCTCTTAAATTTGTTCGTCAGATACTTGTAATTGTGAATTTTCTGATGAAGCATGACTAATGAGCATCATAAAGGTGGTATAGATGAATATTTTAATGATTAATACACTCGTGTTCAGAAAAAGCAGAACATCTTGCACTAGTAGACACAGGACACGTACACTAGTATTTTCTGCAGAAATGCTTAACATCTCAGTCAGCTCAGTTCAGCGTGTCTCCTGGTTGCCTAGTAGGCACAGGGCCCGCCATGGGCCCTGATAATTTGTTCCATGCATGATGGCATTGGCGTATATAAGGCGTGAATGGTGTCCTGTGGTATAGCCATACATACTGCATTCACCCTGCTCCAAAGTTCTTCTGTGATGACTGGCATTGAGTCACAGTGCTGCACACATTGTTTAACGATATCCCACACATTTTCGACTGGCGACAAGTCTGGTGATCTGGCGGTCAGGGCAAAAGGCTGACATCGTGTGGTGTGACACCAAGAGGGCACGTATTCATGCAGCAACATGTGGTCATGCATTGCCTTGCTGAAAAATAGCGTCTGGTGTGTTGTGCAGAAAGGATATGGCGACGGGTCACAGGATGTCATTTACGTATCTCAAACCAGTCTCAGTGTCCTGGGAATGCACTAACTGTGATTTGTGGTTGTACCCAATACTACCCCACAACATAAGGTCTTGAGTTGGAGTGTATGTCTTGTGCGAATGCAGCCACCGTGATGCCACTTTTCCTGTCTATTGTGAACCAAAATGCAGCCATCATTGTCAATTAAACAGAACCTGTATTCATCCGAAAACACTATCCGATGCCATTTCTGTCGCCAGTGACATTGTGTCATGTACCGTTACCATCTATCATGTTTCAGCATATTCGCCAAAGGTAGGTGGAGAAGTGGATCGTGTGCACATAACCTGTTGTTGTTGTGGTCTTCAATCCAGAGACTGGTGTGATGCAGCTCTCCATGCTACTCTATCCTGTGTAAGCTTCTTCATCTGCCAGTAGCTACTTCAACCCACATCCTTCTGAATCTGCTTAGTGTATTCATCTCTTGGTCTCCCTCTACGATTTTTACCCTCCACGCTGCCCTCCAATACTAAATTGGTGATCCCTTGATGCCTAATAACATGTCCTACCAACCGGTCCCTTCTTCTTGTCAAGTTGTGCCACAAATTCCTCTTCTCCCCGATTCTAGCCAATACCTCCTCATTAGTTATGTGATCTACCCATCTAATCTTCTGCATTCTTCTGTAGCACCACATTTCGAAAGCTTCTATTCTCTTCTTGTCTAAACTATTTATCGTCCACGTTTCATTTTCATACATGGCTGCACTCCATACAAATACTTTCAGAAACGCCTTCCTGACACTTAAATCTATACTCGATGTTAACAAATTTCTCTTCTTCAGAAATGCTTTCCTTGCCATTGCCAGTCTACATTTAATATCCTCTCTACTTCGACCATCATCAGTTATTTTGCTCCCCAAATAGCAAAACTCTTTTACTACTTTAAGTGTCTCATTTCCTAACCTATTACCCCTCAGCATCACCTGATTTAATTCGACTCCATTCCATTATCCTCGTTTTGCTTTTGTTGATGTTCATCTTATATCCACCTTTCAAGACACTGTCCATTTCGTTCAACTGCTCTTCCTTTGCTGTCCCTAACAGAATTACAATGTCATCGGCGAACCTCAAAGTTTTTATTTCTTCTCTATGGATTTTAATACCTACTCCGAATTTTATTTTGTTTCCTTTACTGCTTGCTCAATATACAGATTGAATAACATCGGGGATAGGCTACAACCCTGTCTCACTCCCTTCCTAACCACTGCTTCCCTTTCATGCCCGTAGACTCTTATAACTGCCATCTGATTTCTGTACAAATTGTTAATAGCCTTTCGCTCCCTGTGTTTTACCCCTGCCATCTTCAGAATTTGAAAGAGAGTATTCCAGTCAACATTGTCAAAAGCTTTCACCAAGTCTACAAAGCTAGAAACGTAGGTTTGCCTTTCCTTAATCTAGCTTCTAAGATAAGTTGTAGGGTCAGTATTGCCTCACGTGTTCCAACATTTCTACGGAATCCAAACTGATCTTCCCCGAGATCGGCTTCTACCACATTTTCCATTCGTCTGTAGAGTATTCGCGTTAGTATTTTGCAGCTGTGACGTATTAAACTGATAGTTCACTAATTTTCACATTTGTCAACACCTGCTTTCTTTGTGATTGGAATTATTATAGTCTTCTTGAAGTCTGAGGGTATTACGCTGGTCTCTTACATCTTGTTCACCAGATGGTAGAGTTTTGCCAGGGCTGGCTATCCCAAGGCCATCAGCAGCTCTAATGGAAAGTTGTCTACTCCTGGGTCCTTGTTTCGACTTAGGTCTTTCAGTGCTCTGTCAAACTCTTCGCGCAATATCATATCTCCCATTTCATCTTCATCTACATCCTCCTCCATTTCCATAATATTGTCGTCAAGTAAATCGCCCTTGTATGGGCCCTCTAGATACTCCTTCCATCTTTCTGCTTTCCTTTCTTTGCTTAGAACTGGGTTTCCATCTGAGCTCTTGATATTCATACAAGTAGTTCTCTTTTCTCCAAAAGTCTCTTTAATTTTCCTGTAGGCAGTATCAATCTTACCCCTAGTGAGATATGCCTCTACATCCTTACATTTGTCCTCTAGCCATTCCTGCTTAGCCGTTTGGCACTTCCTGTCGATCTAGGTTTTGAGACGTTTGTATTCCTTTTTGCGTGCTTCATTTATCGCATTTTCATATTTTCTCCTTTCATCAATTAAATTCAATATATCTTCAGTTATACAAGGATTTCTACTAGCCCTCGTCATTTTACCTACTGCATCTTCTGCTGCCTTCATTATTTCATCTTTCAAAGCTACCCACTATTCTTCTACTGTAGCTCTTTCCCCCATTCCTGTCAGTCGTTCCCTTATGCTCTCCCTGAAAGTCTCTACAACCTCTGGTCCTGTCGGTTTATCCAGGTCCCATCTCCTTAATTTCCCACCTTTTTGCACTTTCTTCAGTTTTAATCTACAGTTCATAACCAGTAGATTGTGGTCAGATTCCACATCTGCTCCTGAAAATGTCATATAATTTAAAACCTGGCTTCTAAATCTCTGTCTTGCCATTATATAATCTATCTGGAACCTTCCAGTATCTCCAAGCCATAATAAACGGCGACGGGTTCTCAGCCATTATAGTGTACGATGTGTTGCGCTGTTCCACTGTTGCCCCAGAGCCGAGGAGGACACAGATCTGTCCTGCAACGACAGTTGGATGAGGTGTTGATCTTCTCCAGGGTTGGTCTGGGTGGTGCGACCTGACCCACGATGTCGTGTTCTGTGGCCTTCTGTGAACCATTCTGCACACACTCGTTGCACTTCCGAAACACTTCGTCCCACATGACCTGCAATTTCCTCGATGAATGCATCAAATTCTCTCATGCCAATAATGCGACCTCTTTCAAACGCACTGATTTGAGGATACGGTTCTCGCATAGACCTGTGAGGCATCCTGCATGTCTGCTCAACTCACACTGATCCATTAACTTCAGTTCATAGCGACAACGAGAGCTGCAGCCACATTTTACCAGTAGGTGGTGTTGCACAGCGATATCGATGATGACCTTGAACCCGCAAGCCGACATGGTTCAAATGGTAATCATTTCTGCAGAACATACTAATGTACATGTCGTTCAAGGTGTTCTCTTCTTGTAAACATGAAATGTGAATGAGATGGATGTATTCTGTAACGGTGCTCGGAGTATGCATACACACATTTGACATAAAACAACAGCATAGAGGAGAAAAGCAAATAATAAAATTTTACCTATGCGTATGTAGAGTATAATAGCAAGATACCTGATTATATTTGTAAGTGATTTGGAGGTATACGGGTAGTGAAATTTAGTACCTAGGGCTGCCTCTCTAACCTATTTATGTATCAAGTCTGAGCCCGAAAGTCAGGTATGGTTATGTCATTCCATACTGCTTCAAGTCTTTGCCGTAGTGCATCAGTGAAACCGGCTTTGGAGTGTGGAGTGCCAGTCTCTTGGTAACTCACGACCAAATGTTTTCAATGGATGAGAGATCTGTAGAAGGTGGTGCGATGGCCATTAGTTGAACAGCGTCTACATCAAGGTAGATCAGGGCAACGTGGCCAACTTGCTGTCTTACATTGCTGTGTTGAAAACAAACGTCACGGTGACCTCGCAGGTAGGGCACAGCCACTGGCCTTAACATGACAGAATTTAACACCTACTGTCCAAGATACTGAGGCGCCATTACAGTCGCACCTGGTGATGACGCGTGTAGTCAAAATGTTATGCAGAATACACAGTGACATCTAACATTACACCCAAGAACCAATGAACTAACACAAAAGTAGTTCAAACATAGCGGTAAAATTGGAAAAACCTTAACGAAGGGATGTCCTCAGGGTTCCGTATTAGGTCCCCTATTCCGGAACATCCACATGGAGCCACTTCTGGAAAACCTGTAACAGAGTGAAGAGGTGCTAGAGGTGATAGCCTACGCTGATGACCTCCTCCTGTTGGTTGGCGGCCGGAGCCGCGAAGACATTGAGCCGAAAATAGAGAGAGACATGGATAAATTGCAACTGTGGTGCCGAAGTACCAAGATATCAATTTCACCAATTTCTGGTAAAAGGACAGCTAGCAAGAAATCCTACTGTGAGAATTGAGGGCTTACCAGTCCTTAGGCGATGTGAGGCACGCTACTTGGGAATTATCATAGATGTAAGGTGGAACTTCGGAAGGCACATTGAATCCGTGACCCAGAGAGCATTACAAGTACTTAATAACCTCATCTCTATAGCTCATAAAAGATTTCACCTTCCCCTCACCTGATAAAATTGTACCACAATAGCATACTAACGTCAATAGTGGGTTACGGCTAGGGAGTCTGGGCACACAGGCTCACGAGGGTGGTGCCCGCCATGACAGTGAGAAGAGTACAGAGGAACATGTTGTTAAGGTCTGTGGGGGCTTACAGGACATCTCCAGGGGGGGATCCTATTAGTGATAATGGGGCTCTGTCCTCTGGACATCAACATCAAGGAACAAGCCGCATGGTATTGGGCTAAGAAAGATGATGATATGAAAATAGAAGACATTTTGGGAGTTCGGGTTAGGGACAAGGGTGAGATAAGGAAAAGAGGCGAACTATGGCAGGAACCATGCGAAACGGACGAATCTGGCAGAAGAACTTTCCAACTCTTACCAAATGTAAAGGAAAGGCTAGATATGGGGTATTTTAAGCCAGCCTGGGGTTTGTTCCATTTTCTCACTGGTCATGGGCTCTATCGGACATATCTATGCCGGTCTGGGAAGAGGTGACTGTGGCGTATCGGAGGTTACTCCCGACCATGTGGTTTACGAGTGCCCCCTTTTCGATGATGTAGGAGCTACATTACGACAGCAACTACCAAACAACGACACATACGACTTGCTGAGACACGAGGAGGCATCCCAAACCTTGAATAATCTGGCTAACGAGGTATCAAGAAAAGTTCTGACAGCATCCGTGATCAATAGCAAACTACCGAACGTGTCCTAGTATCCTAATCCTGTACCGCCTGTGCGTGGACAGGTCGACTTGTAAGCTGGAATCCGCCACGTGCAGGGCTAGGGGGAGTGGGCTACATTAACTTCACAACAACGACATGCACCAGACTTGACGTAGGTTAGTTAGTAGTTAGTAGGATTTAGAAATAGAAACCGGAATAGGAACCAGTAGCGATTAGTAATTTTGGCCTACCTAGTGACAGGGGCACGCTCATCGGGATTTGCTCGATGAGCAAGGCATTGCAGTAGGTTTATATCCACACTGACACACCTGTGACGCTGCAGACAGTTGAGACTAGCTGTAAGTAGGTATTAGTGTGTATAGCTTAACATAGAACTTAACTTTGCCCATTAACCTGTACTGTCTATAGTTGACAAGTAAAAATGTAATTAGCTGCAAATAACAACATTGTAACACTTAGGACCCACTAATCATCAAGGTGGTGGGTTAAATTTGTATAATTATAATGTACTGTGAATAAAGATTTGTTTAAAAAAAAGTAGTTCAAAATGGAAAGCTTAGGCACCACTGTTCAACTGTGTCAGAACAAAGCAGAACTAGGCCATGAGGTGGTGTCGACGGAGCTAAACTCACTGGACAAGATACTGGTCACCCCATTAATAGAACATAGTGGTCGCCTTGGAGCATTGCAGATGGTGTAGAAGTCATAGGGTATTATTCACCCCAGCTGACATCAGTCATGACAGCGAATTGGTATGTATGTAGCAGGCGGTTCTGTGGAATCGGTGCATCAAGACGAGTTAACTTGGAGACCTGACAGAATGTCAGAAAGAAGTTGTAGTGTTTGGGTGTACGTATGACTACACGATGAACGTTTTTTTTTTCTGCTTTGCTGGTGTGCCAACGTGGACTGTCCAGCCTTTCTACAAGAAATGGCGTACACCTGCAGCCATGTAACACAGCATAAGAACAGTGGTCATGGAAGGATCATAACCATCAGTGACTCGGTACGAGTATCATCCCTTGTCAATGACAATCCGTTTCAGACTCTACAGGAAATGAAATTTCCTGACAGATTAAAACTGTGTTCCGGACCGAGACTCGAACTCTGGACATTTTCCTTTCGCGGCCAAGTGTTTTGTCATCTAAGCTACCCAAGCACGACTCACGACCCGCCCTCACAGCTTTACTTCTGCCAGTACCTCGTCTCCTACCTTCCAAACTTCACAGAAACTCTTCTGCGAACCTTGCAGAACTAGCACTCCTGGAAGAAAGGATATTGCGAAGACCTGGCTTAGCCACAGCCTTGGGGATGTTTCCAGAATGATTTTTTCACTCTGCAGCGGAGTGTGCGCTGATATGAAACTTCCTGGCAGATCAAGACTGTGTGCCGGATAGAGACTCGAAATTAGGACCTTTGCCTTTCGCGGATAAGTACTCTACCATCTGAGCTACCCAAGCAAGCCCCACGACCCGTCTTCACAGCTTCAATTCTGCCAGTACCTCGTCTCCTACCTACCAAACTTCACAGAAGCTCTTCTTAATCTGCCAGGAAGCGCACACTCCGCTGCAGACTGCAAGTCTCATTCTGCAAACATCCGCCAGGCTGTGGCTAAGCCATGTCTCCGGAGTATCCTTTCTTCCAGGAGTGCTAGTTCTGCAAGGTTCGCAGAAGAGCTTCTGTGAATTTTGGAAGGTAAGAGACGAGGTACTGGCAGAATTGAAGCTGTGAGGACGGGTCGTGAGTCGTGCTTGGGTAGCTCAAATGGTGGAGCACTTGCCCGCAAGAAACAAAGGTCCCGAGTTCGAGTCTCGGTCCGCACACAGTTTAAATCTGCCAGGAAGTTTCATATCAGCGCACACTACACAGCAGAGTGAAAAGCTCATTCTACTCAGGCATGCCGGCGATTTTCGCCGAATGCAGGTTGTCATCAGATTACTGCACGGTTTTCGTCATGTCTCCTGGGGCGATTAATTGTTTTGTCCAATGGGTTTATCATGATGGTTGTGGGATATTACAGGTGGGGGCAAAAATACACCACGAACACAGCAAATTACCATGCCTAATGCGGTGTAGGAAAACTGTTGATATCTAAAACAGCTTCCAGGCGCCTCTGAATGAATAAATGCATGTCCCATACGGTTTTCAAGGGACTCGTATACCATTCTTCCTCTAAAGTAGTGCCAAGTTCAGGTAATAATGATGGAGGTGAACAGCGTTCAAATGCCCTTCTCTTCGAAGTGGACCACAAAGTTTCAAAATGATCGCATGATTCTTGGCAGTAATGCAACCTTGCATAGCAATCACAGAGCTCATGGAATACCACGATATGGCTGCCCAAATAACCACCGCCACGTTTCACTCTTGGAACGTAAACCCACCCAGAAGTTGGAAACAGTCTGAAACAAAACACAAGACAAATCCAAGCAAATGACGCTCTTCCATTGCTCAATAGGCCAGGTTTTATGGCTTCGACACAACATTTTCCTGTTACGGGCATTTGCGTCACTGATGGGGGGTTTTGGAATTCCATTTCACCCAGCAGTTCCCTGCTTATGGAGCTCCCATCCTGTGTTGTTTCGGTGCTGACAGGATTCTCGAGTGCGACCTTCAGTTCTTCAGTGATTTTCGTCACAATCCTCTTGAATGACTACGATCACTTAACATACACTATCGTCCGCGTCGTGACTTAGGGGATTATGTTTTTTCTACTTTCCCCATATATTCGATACAGTGTCTCACCAAACACTTCTGTTACCTTGGTTACGGAAGCACCTACCATAGAGCACCAACAATTTGCCCACGCTCGAATTCATTCAGCTCCGACATAATGCACTAACAGCTACACAGATCACTGTTCTGGCCATAAATGACACTCGGAACATATTGAGGACATTTTACAGGCGCCGTTTGTGGTCACATACAAAAGTGCAACCTGCAGGGTAGGCTAGCATCTGCGGTTTATCCATATTTTTGTCCAGTCTGTGCAGCGACACATCGCACTGTTCTAAGCTTCGTCTAAATTTGAATATATTAGCACCATTCTTCCAGAGTGTTGCAGATTTCACGGGCGTTAGTGTAATGTATGTCCTAATTAATGAAAATATGATTAAATTCTTTGGAATAAATTTCCTGTACTTTGCGTCTATGGTCACAAAATGTTTCTGTCATTAGACTACCGGTTTCGGTCTATAATGACCATCTTCAGATCTGTTTTTTAAAAACATGACCTAAGGCAGTGCAGCCATAGTGGCATCGTCAAACGTTAAACGCAAAATCAGCACCAGCATTTATATATATGACGATGCCACTATGGCTGCAGTACCTTAGGTCACGTCGTTTTTATAAAACAGATCTGAAGATGGTCATTATAGACCGAAACCGGTAGTCTGATGACAAAATCATTTGTGACCATAGACGTAAAGTAAAGGAAATTTATTCTATATTCGGGTCACTGTTCTATTCGCGACCATGTCGCAGCTTGGTAAATTCATTGGTTCCAACTAACAAACCGTTTAATTCTTTACAGCGCTTGGGGTCCATTACCTGTCGCTGCCAATAACAGTAAGCCACACCGTCTTCAGGGCTGATCATCCATTCGTATTCCTCATTCTGGATACTCAGACGAAGACTGTGCTCTTCGCAGGACGGTATTCCGAGCCTGCATCATAACCTAAAATGAAATATTTCATATTTGGGGACATTTACGTTCCGCAGCCTGATGGATGTCGATGGAAGAACATTTGCCGACAGTTGGATTTTTAATTGACGGACTATATGCAAGTTTGTTTAAAAGAATGTGAAAAAGTAATAAATTTTTATGATTTGTTTCATTTAATGAATGTCCTGTGAATCAAATATGAATTTATAATATATATTATATTTTGAAAATAGTCACGTAACTGCAAAAGCTTTCTTTTCAGAAGAAACCGGCAAGATCAGGTTCACCTGAGTTGGGGTGATCTCAGGAATGCCAACGGATTGGAAACACCACGCATACATGACGTTACTTCCACATTGAGAGATACCACACATTCCAGCCAAACTTCTATTCCGGCATCCTGCTCCTTTCGAAATAAGAACAATTATTTCATAATCTTACAAGTATATCTTCACAACCACAGAGACGACTTCGTAATTTACAGATTTCCTGAAAACACTCCCACTGTCAGGCTAACACTTTAGCCTACAAAACTCGAGTGCATATCAAAAAAGTTTTGCATCAGCTCGGTTCCAAGAGTTCCGGGACCTGTACAGAAAATTGGAATAGAGATCAACATAAACATCATTTCTGCCCTTTTTATTGCTCATGAAAACCATACATTGCGTGTTGTACCGTCATACAGCGAAACCTTCAGAGGTGGTGGTCCAGATTGCTGTCGACACCGGTACCTGTAATACACAATAGCACGTCCTTTTGCATTAATGCATGCCTGTATTCGTCGTGGCATACTATCCACAAGTTCATCAAGGCACTGTTGCTCCATATTGTCCCACTCCTCAACTGTGATTCGGCGTAGATCCCTCAGAGTGGTTGGTGGTTCACGTCGTATATAAACAGCACTTTTCGATCTATCCCAGGCATGTTCGTTAGGGTTCATGTCTGGAGAACATGCCGCTCACTTTAGTCGAGCGATGTCGTCGTCCTGAAGGAAGTCATTCGCAAGATGTGCACGAAGGGGGCGCGAATTGTCGTCTATGAAGATGAATGCCTCGCCGATATGCTGCCGATATGGTTGCATTATCGGTCGGAGGATGGCATTCACGTATCGTACAGCCGTTACGGCGCCTTCCATGACCACCAGCGGCGTACTTCGGCCCCACATAATGCCACTCCAAAACAGCAGGGAACCTCCACCTTGCTGCACTCGCTGGACAGTGTGTCTAAGGCATTCATCCTGACCGGGTTGCCTGCAAACACGTCTCCGAAGATTGTCTGGTTGAAGGCGTATGCGACACTCATCGGTGAAGAGAACGTGATGCCAATCCCGAGTGGTCCATTTGCCATGTTGTTGGGCCCATCGGTACCGCGCTGCATGGTGTCATGGTTGCAAATATGGACCTCGCCATGGACGTCGAGAGTGAAGCTGCGCATCATGCAGCCTATTGCGCACAGTTCGAGTCGTAACACGACGTCCTGTGGCAGCTCGAAAAGCATTATTCGACATGGTGGCGTTGCTGTCAGGGTTCCTCCGAGCCATAATCCGTAGGTAGCGGTCATCTACTGCAGTAATATCCCTTGGGCGGCCTGAGCGAGGCATGAGATCGACAGTTCCTGCCTCTCTGTATCTCCTCCATGTCCGAACAACATCGCTTTGGTTCACTCAGAGACGCCTGGACACCACCCTTGTTGAGAGCCCTTCCTGACACAAATTGATCCAACCGCAGTATTGACCGTCTAGGCATGGGTAAATTACGTACAACACGAGCCGTGTGCCTCCTTCCTGGCGGAATAACTGGAACGATCGGCTGTCGGACCCCCTCCGTCTGATAGGCGCTGTTCATGCGCTGTTGTTTTCATCTTTGGGCGGATTTAGTGACATCTGAACAGCAAAAGGGACTGTGTCTGTGACATAATGTTTGCGTCTATCTTCAGGAGTTCTGGGAACCGGGGGTGATGCAAAACTTTTTTGATGTGTGTAATATCAAAGCACGGTTCTAGGCTAAATGCGACAGGAAAGTTCCTCGGAGCTCAAAAGTTGTGGCTGGTTGCTTAGCCTGATTACCGTCCATGTATCAGGTTAATGAATAATTTGGGCTGACTGCACCGGTAAGCAGCAGTAATTTTATCATAGCCTATACTCGAAAAAGAGTCCAACAGCTTTAGGGTTCGTATTGTCTAAGACTTGTTAGGATACTGTTTCATGTAGATGAGTGCTGATAGTGCCGTACCACCCCGTAAGTTCTACGATACCATTTATTGCCACCACATTGCCAAACAGCTAAGTGTATAGAGATTACATCGGGTGGTTATAATTAGATTGCAGGTATTCACGGCGGTCAAAAAATGGTTCAAATGGCTCTGAGCTCTATGGGACTTAACATCTGTGGTCATCAGTCCCCTAGAACTTAGAACTACTTAAACCTAAATAACCTAAGGGCATCACACACATCCATGCCCGAGGCAGGATTCGAACCTGCGACCGTAGCGGTCTTACCGTTCCAGACTGAAGCGCCTAGAACCGCACGGCCACGCCGGCCGGCCACGGAAGTCAAGTGTGGTTTGTAACTATAACATGGCTGGGAAACTTGGTAGACATACTGTTGCATTAATGCGAAACAGATTTACGCTGGAAAAACAATTAGTTCCAATTGTGGCCACCAGGTGCAAGTCCGTAGCTGTAAACTGTTCGTAAGATGAGTTGGCATCCACGGTGCCATTTGACAAGCAATAACCTGAGTGAACAGTATGGCTATTGAGAAGAGATGCTGTAGGCTGTTTGTGAAACTGTTTCATTTCAACGCTAGCAATTGCAGTCCTGCATTGAGGGACTATCGCAAGCTAAAAGATTTGAGGAGAGGCCCGATTCATTAAATGGTTTAAAGAAGATGGAAATGCCGTGTTTCTAGGGCCTCCCGTCGGGTAGACCGTTCACCTGGTGCAAGTCTTTCGAGTTGACGCCACTTCGGCGACTTGCGTGTCGAGGGGGGTGAAATGATGATGATTAGGATAACACAACATCCAGCCCCAGAGCGGAGAAAATCGCCGACCCAGCCTGGAATCGAACCCGTGCCGTTAAGTATGACATTCTGTCACGCTGCCCATTCAGCTACCAGGGACTGAGGTTTAAAGAAGATGACGTCGAAGACACCGGTGAGCTTGGTGTGGCACCTGGAAGAGGAAGGCTTCCTATCCCGGTGGAAGTTGTTGACGAGGCTGCTGTTGCTGCAGCTGACTATACAGCACGTGCCCTGGATAGTGCTAGTGGTCGTGCAGTGCTCCGAGAATTTTCCTTCCCATGGTCAACACTACGAAAAGTTCCGCGGTCTGTTTTATACTGGTACCTGTACAACGTCCAGGCGGTGCAGCAATCGAAACTTCGTGATTACCCTACAGGCTGCAGTGAATACACAAAGCTGCCGAATCTGGGGTGCTGTTGAATTGCGTGCATGTATCAATAGCCTTTCTAGTCACCGTATATGACTGTCTGTATTCACAAACACACTTATTCTCTATCCATTCTTTGAGGAGAACACATCCATAGGGCCTGTCAGGTGCACCGTGACGCCTGCACCAGACAGAGACCTCTTCGTATAGCATGTGATTCCTTCGACATAGAAGTTTTCTGGGTACGGTACCGCGTAGTATTGTATGAAACTGATGCTGGAGAAAACCAACGTTTCGGTCACGGTTGCAGCGGTCTTTTTCTGGGTCTACCGCCAGATGCAGGAGATTTCTGCTTCGAAAGAGAGTAACTGTATGAAAACCACTATTTTCTAGCAAGATGGGGCAACCCTTCATGTCGAAGGCCCAGTGAAAGATCTGCTTAATGCAACATTCCACGAACGTGTTATCTCCAGACGTTTTCCGGATGCATGGCCTCCAAGATCACCTGATCTTAATCCATGTGACTTTTGGTTCTGGAGATATCTAAAGAAACGCTTTACCCAGGGACACGTCCGGTGCATTTGCAACTTCAAGCGACTTGCAACACTCATGGACAAGATGTTGTAAAAATTTTAAATCATAAGATCAATTAATAACACATAGCTCAAATGGCTCTGAGCACTATGCGACTTAACTTCTGAGGTCATCAGTCGCCTAGAACTTAGAACTAAGTAAACCTAACTAAACTAACGACATCACACGCATCCATGCCCGAGGCAGGATTCGAACCTGCGACCGTAGCGGTCGCTCGGTTCCAGACTGTAGCGCCTAGAACCGCACGGTCACTCAGGCCGGCCCCCACCATAGCTCTGTCGGTCATCTAGAGATCTTGGCTTGCGAAGCTTTCTTCGGTTTCTATACACTGCAGATCGCTCCCATACTGACCATGTCAGGAAAGCATTTCAGTACGTCTTTCTTGCATTCATAGCTCCAGATTTGCAACTGGTTGTCAAAATTGGGAGAAAAAAATGTAGCGAAAATCGATTCCGCATTAACACATTAGAATAGCTACCAAGTTTGGCTGCCATACAATAATTACAGTTCATACTGGATCTGTGCGAATAGCTGCACTTTAATTATAATCACCCAGTACATCTATTTTAGGTTTTTTTGTGTCAACCATTTCACTGTTTTTATTCATTTGTGAATTGTTCAAAAACATCGCATTTGTTTCTACGTCACGTTTTTTATGTATTTTTGCATTAAAATAGTTCGTATACACAAGCATTTAACAATCTAGGAAATCTTGGACGTGTAACTAGAAATAATTATTTACACAAAGATAAATTTTTAATATAAATCAATTTTATATCGTACTAAAAGGTATAAAATAATTCTTCTAATCCCATACACAATCGTAACCTCATACAGACACTTCTGAAATTTGTGATTGTGAGTTTTTAATAGCTCTGAAAGTCTTATAAGATTTATAGCGAAATACGGTGGGGTAACCCAGTAGATAAAAGTTTGGTGAACTATGCATCAGTTATGTATTGCATGTGTCCCACGTTTTTCGTTGTAAATGTTACAAGTTTTTTCATAGCTATTAAAATTTCAATGCCACAAATTTTCAGAGCTAACTGTATGGGGTTAGGAATCAGTATGGGTCTACGTGAAATCATTTTATACCTTTTAGTCCGATATAAAAATGTGTTACGTTACAATTTATTTTTATTTAAATAATTATTCTACGTGAAATCATTTTATACCTTTTAGTCCGATATAAAAATCTGTTACATTACAATTTATTTTTATTTAAATAATTATTTTCTGCTTTTTAGTCTTGTGAGTGCGAAATTTTGCAATCGATTTTCAAGATCTTCATGAGATTACAACGGAGACATGTGGTATGTTTCATGTTTATTTCAGTTTCTCTTCATCTGAGTCAACCAATATATTGCTCCCACATATATCAGGCGAAAAGATCGTGAAAGTAACACTGAGATTCGAGCTCACATAGAGGTTTCTTCCTGCTAACCATTTACGTCTGGAATAGAAGTGGGAAATGGCAGCGGCACACAAAGTGCCTTCTACAGCACATCAAATAACAAAGCGAGTTAATATCGCATTGTCATCCAGTTTCCAGCTATGTTCAAAGTTTCAAGGCTGTAGCTCATCGGGAAGTTAGTTTAAGGCCAATTTCAAAATTTGTACTGAGCAGCCAGACAGACAGAAAAGAGAGCGAGCAAATAAAACTGTAGTAAATGATTTCATGTCCTTGAGGTACGCCTTTATACCACTCCTTTTCACCACCACCCTCAGCCGTAGGGGTGTTAGAGGGGTATTACTGTTACAATAATTTTTTCCAGGTTGCAAGTGATACGTGTGCCCGATTTGGTATAAATTGCTACAGATGATACAGAGGTGCAGTTATAAATCGAATGAGTTGTCACAGACTTTCTGCAGCAGGTAATTTACCGTACGGACATTTCGCCTGCAGGGGCTGAGACACTATCTGCTAAGCACAGCCATCGTGCCGGAACTCAATTGGACAGGCGGTGCTTGTGATGTAACAAAATAAAAATGATGTTGTTATTCCATGGAAAAGTTGGAATTTGAGATTTCGCTTACTGTTTTATAAATCACAAATGGCATAAGAATCATGGATTGACCATTGCACTGATGCAAGAAGACGATAAAACAGTTTTTTTTTAATCAATGTAACACGCACATCGGACTGCTGATCTTGGTGTCTGTAATCTTAGCAAAATGCATAATTAAAATGAAAATAATACTGAGAAGATGACAGGAATGAGCACTGCTAAATGATTCAGTATTTCCAGAACAAATATTTATTATAACTAAAACATATATTGTACCTTAAGCTTAGTACTGCATTGACGGTAGATTTTTATGTCCGTTTCATGTCCATTGAGCGCTCTTTTGTATAGCCATTGTCCTCTTTGAGTCGCTCGTGCGTCGTCACGATAAGTTATAACAGTTCTTCTTTTTACACTTCACTCAAACTTAGACATAACACGTTTTTATATATTTAGTAAAAAATTAGATCAGACCGCCACCAATCTGCGTCCGTCTTACTCAAGAAAAACCGTAAAAGTCTTTTTTAGCGCTCAAGGCTTCATTTGTTCTCCAGCGAACAAAATAGTAAAGGATCGCATATCTATCCGTATTTTTCTGTTTATATTGCCGCCCAAAGACGACGAATTACATTATTTAGAAAATTCCACCGTCGGTATGCGACGCCTTATTATACATTAATCATTCTTTATAAACAGGTATTTGCCTTCTGGCTGAAAGTATTAACTATTTGCTGTTTTAATGAAGCCAAAAATAGTGAATATCACATGCTCTGCGTTATATTTCTTTGTTACCCCGTTTCCACCTCTACCCCGTCCCCTATTGCACGTAAGTGGTTCTTACCCACGCATATTATTTTATTGTCATGCGTATCAGAGGCATAGGTGTATCAGAGGCATAGGTGATCGGAAAGACTGTATGATTAAGTTGGTTATTTTAATAACAATTTTTTTAGAACAAATAAGTACTTTGGCCCAACGACCCCCTTACTAAGGAAATTCAGAACTGAACTGAACAAGATGAAGAATTTTAAAACTAACTTTGTCAAAAGGAATTTAAATCTGAATTTGGTTGAAACACAAAAAGGCACAATAACAAGAACAACAGTTTTCACACAGTTATTAGGCACAGTGGCCACTTAAAAAACTATGAAATTTAATTTAATAGTCAGGCCTTTAGCCGTTTTACCGGAAATTTAAATCTGAATTTAATTGTGACGCAACAGGGAGTATAATGAGAACAATAATTTGAACTCACGAGGAGTACGATGCAAGTGCCATAACCCGATTTCCCAACAACTACGCTCAGTGGAAGAGGAGCCACAATAAACAAACACATGTCTGGACTCACCTGTAGATACTCGACCGTTTCTGAGAAAATGATCGTATAACGTTTCGACGTAATTTAGATGCCTTTCAGCGCGCCGTCGATTCAGTCTAACTTGGCACAGAGACTAGCGTAACAGTCTTACACTTTGGCGTCCCATCTTGGAAACTCTGTTTTTTTTTTTTTTTTTTTTTTTTTTTTTTGTTACACATTTTTACATAATGCTGCTCATTTTTGGAACACAACCTACGACCGACAGAATGATGACACTTCCTGCAGGACCTGACCGTCATTTTGCAGGACAATGCTCAAGCACGTACAGTGCAAGCTGTTACTGTTTTGTTTAACTGATGGGAGCCCTCGTGAGTTTAACTCGATTTCTAAACTGAAGGAAACACCACACGGCATTCGCTTCAGAACTGCTACAAATTCGTCGGGCAATAGACTGTGCCGCTCAAACCGTCAATACAACTGGCACTGCTAAGAGTATCCTACGACTTCCACATCGCTGGCAACGGTTTACACTATTTTTTTTTGTTTCTTTATTGTTATTTTCAAACCCGTACAAACAGGCAGGCTGTCAAATGGTTGAAATGGCTCTGAGCACTATGGGACTTAACTGCTATGGTCGTAAGTCCCCTAGAACTTAGAACTACTTAAACCTAACTAACCTAAAGACATCACGCACATCCATGCCCGAGGCAGGATTCGAACCTGCGACCGTAGCGGTCGCGCGGTTCCAGACTGTAGCGCCCAGAACCGCTCGGCCACTCCGGCCGGCGGCAGGCTGTCCAGCATGTTACGCCACTCTTCAGCCATAGAGTAGATAAATAAACTACAGAAAGAATACACAGATGTGACATAACGGTGGGTAATAAAACAGTAGACACATAAAGACAAACACGGAGCCGTTCACACTCGACGATAATCCACACTAAAAACTGTTATCACGACGCACTAACACTGAAGATGGCGATGGCTCAGGTGAACAATGGAGTGTGACGGTGAACACTGAACACTTAATACGACGGCACACACGAGACACTGATGGCGACGATTTTCGGCGCGCGAAAGTCCACTTAGCGTGTGCGAGTCCGGGGACCTGCCAAGAGGGGAAGAAGGGTGAGGTGGGGGAGAGGGGAGAACAAAGATGCCAATGGCTGAGGAGATGGGGGGAGGAGGAGAGGGACAGGAGAGGGGAAGCCCAGGGGAGGAGTGGGTAGAAAAAGGAGGAGGGAGGGAAGAGGGAGAGAAGGGTGGGAGGATGCCAAAGGAGCAAAAACAGGAAGAGGGAGGGAGGATCAAAGTTGGTAGGAGGGGTAGATGGAGGGGAGGAGGGAATCATCAGGGAGAGGGAGCTGGCGGAAGCCACCTTGGGAGAGGATAAGGAGGGTGGAGAGATGGAGGCCGGGTGGGACATGGGAATACAGGCGCGGCAGTGGGCGGGGGCGGGAGAGGATGGGCGAGACAAGCAGGTGAGGAGGATTGAGTTTGCGGGAGGTGTACAGGATCTGTATCCTTTCAAGGAAAAGGAGGAGGTGGGGGAACGGAATGAGATCGTACAGGATCCGTGTGGGGGAGAGGAGATGGATGCGATAGGCGAGGCAGAGAGCATGGCGTTCAAGGATTTGGAGGGATTTATAAAAGGTAGGGGGGGCGGAGATCCAGGCCGGATGGGCGTAACAAAGGATAGGGCGGATGAGGGATTTATAGGTGTGGAGTATGGTGGAGGGGTCCAGGCCCCACGTACGGTCGGAAAGGAGCTTGAGGAAACAGAGTCGGGAGCGTGCCTTGGCTTGGATTGTCCGGAGATGGGGGGTCCAGGAGAGTCGACGATCGAGGGTGATGCTAAGGTACTTAAGGATGGGGATGGGGGTGAGGGTGATAGGACAGCCATACATGGTGAGACAGAAATCAACGAGGTGGAAGGAAGGGGTGGTTTTGCCTACAATGATCGCCTGGGTTTTGGAGGGATTGACCTTGAGCAATCACTGGTTGCACCAAGTGGTGAACCGGTCAAGATGGGATTGGAGAAGGTATTGGGAGCGCTGCAGGGTGGGGGCAAGGGCAAGGAAGGCGGTGTCATCAGCAAACTGGAGAAGGTGGACGGGGGGTGACGGCGGCGGCATGTCCGCCGTATATAAAAGGTACAGAAGGGGAGAGAGGACGGAGCCTTGGGGCACACCGGCGGAGGGAAAAAAGGTGTAGGAATCCGTGTTATGGATGGTGACGTAGGAAGGACGGTGGGAGAGAAAGGAGCTGATCAGACGGACGTAGTTAATGGGAAGGGCGAAGGTTTGGAGCTTGAAGAGGAGACCGGAATGCCATAAGCAGTCATAAGCACGTTCGAGGTCCAGGGAGAGGAACATTGCGGAGTGACGGGAATTAAGCTGTTCGGAAAGGAGATGAGTGAGGTGAAGGAGAAGGTCGTCGGAAGAGAAGGACGGCCCGAAAGCCGCACTGGGTAACGTGAAGGAGGCGGTGCTGGCGGAGATGCTGGTGGATGCAGCGGGTGAGGATAGATTCCAGGACCTTGCTGAAGACCGAGGTAAGGCTGATGGGACGGTAGGAGGAGACGGCGGATGGCGGTTTACCAGGTTTAAGGAACATCAGGATATGGGAGGTTTTCCACAGGTTGGGGTAGTAACTGGTGGACAGGACTACATTGTAGAGCCTGACCAGGGTAGAGAGGAAAGAGACAGGAGCTTCACGAAGGTGATGGTAGGTGACACGTTCATGACCAGGAGCGGTGTTGCGTTTGTGCGGAGTGTAGCAATGATATCCTGTGTAGTGATAGGGGCATTGAGTTCTGTGTGTGCAATGTTGTCCAAGTACTGGAAACCAGGTGCGAGGGGAGGGACAGAGGTGTCAGTTCGATCGCAGACGTCCGGGAAGAGGGAGTAATCGAACTGGGGATCATCGGGGATGGAAAAGACATTGGAGAGGTAAGAGACAAAGTGATTGGCCTTACTAAGGGTGTCAGGGAAGGGGTGATCATCATGGAGAAGAGGATAGTAGGGGGAGGGTTTAGTTCCAGTAAGGCGACGGAAGGCGGACTAGAACTTGGACGAGTTTATAGGTAGGGTAGCATTTAAACTGGTGCATGTATGTCGCCAGGCCCGGCGTTTCTTAGCCGCGAGCAAATTTCGAATGTGTCGCTGGAGTTGCCGGTGGCGTCGGAGTGTGTCCGGGTTACGCATGTGGAGGAAGGCACGGTAGAGACGGTGGGATTCACGGAGGGGGAGGATGGCCTGTGGGGGTAAGGTAGGACGGTGGGGGTGGATGGCGACAGTAGGGACGTGGGCCTCCACGGCCTCAGACAAGTTCTGCTGGAGAAAGGAGGCGGCATGGGTTACATCATCAGGGTGGTGGTAGGTGAAGGGGTGGCTATCGACCTGGGTGGAGAGGGTATCCTGGTAGGCATTCCAGTTGGCACGGGAATAGTCATGGACGTACTTTGGGCGAGGGTCATTACGAGGGTCGGGGTGGGTGCGACGACCATCTGAAACGGTGAGGAGAACAGGGAGATGGTCGCTACCAATAGGCTCCAGGACATCCACCATTATGCTGCCAAGGAGGTTAGGGGAGGAAAGGATAACATCGGGAGTGGAGTTGGATTCGAGACGGGTGTGCTGGGGGATGGGGATGAGGTCGCCTTGAAGGGAGCAGAGGAACCGATGACACCGCCGTAACTGGGCGGCGGAACGACTATGGATGTTGAGGTCGGCGGCGATCACGTAGGAGGAGAAGGTACGGTCAATGTGGGAGAGGAAGTCGAAGGGAATGGGGACGTTAGGGCGGACATAGATGGTGGCGCAGGTGACAGTAAGGCCGGGGAAGAAGAGACTAAGGATGAGGTGTTCGGTGGGGTCGGGAAGGAGAGGTTGGAGCCGAATTGGGATCTGGCGGTGGCGACCAACGGCAACTCCGCCACGCGCAATCGGGAGGGAATTATCGGAGCGGTGAAGGAGGTAGGTCAACGTGTGGACGGTGTGGTGGGGTTGGAGGAAAGTTTCATTCAGGAGGAAGGCATCCACGCGGTGGGTGGCAAGGGTGTGCAGGAAGAGGTTCTTGTTGGCGGGACGGGAGCGGATGTTGTTGAAAAGGATACGGTGCTGTCGCGCCATGACAGGGAATTAGACAAGGGTGTCAAGACGGGAGAAGGTGAAATGGGCCTGGTTGTTGGAGTAGGTGGCATACATTTTTAAGTGGAAAATGGAACGGGCGGCGAGGGAGACCAGTTGGAGGGTGTGAGGGCGCTGGAAAGGGTGGACGTTCTGTAGGACAATGGTGAGGAACCTGATGATGTCCTCAGCGGGGGGGGGGGGGACGAAGGGAATTGCCAGGAGGGGTGGGGGCGTCCAGAGGACGGTCAGGGATGGTGAATTCAGGAGTGGTTGGAGGGGGTCGGGCTTTACACTTTTGGGAGTAGGTGGGATGGGGGAGATTGCAGGTATTGCAGGAGGGAAGGGATTGAAGGTTAGGGCACTGCCGGAGGAAGTGCGCATGCCACAGTTTACACACACTGCTGGTGACCACTTTGAAGGTCAGTAAAACTTTGAAACACTGTAGTGGTTAGTAAAAAAAGGAAAGAGAGAAGAAAAGAAAAAGATAAAAGTTTGAAAATGTGGGAAGAAATCGTAAGTGAAAATGTTTTTTTTTTAAAATCGTTAATGACCGTGGAAAAAGGGAAAGAAAGAAAGAAATGCAGATCGGACTTCGTAGTACAGAAAAGCTATAGTTGGGGTGGTCCTTGTGGCGTTTTTGAGCAAAAGTTAAACCAATTTCCACTACAAAAATTATTGAAAAGAAACAGAAAATAACAAAATGTAACTGACAGGGGGAAGTGGCATAGATAAGAGTTCATCCTTTACCAGGTTAACTTGTCTTCTTTCGTGCGGCGTCCAGGTCTTCAAAAGTCTCCTTCATTTCGGCGTGAAAAGTCTGCTCCGAAATCTTGCAATCTTCCAGGAATCACTAAGTTATACAAATTAAAATCATCTTGATACTGTATGCAATTTAATTTACTTTGCTACTTCTATCCTCCGAATTTCTTAACAACTTCCACAATATGTCTACACATTAAAATCAGATCAAGACTAGCTAATAAGTTTTTTTAACGTCTTCATCAGATCACGTCTGCCTTAAGCTTCGGCTATCAAGGGACAATCAAGAAACGGATAGAAAAACAAAAAAGAATTACAATTTTAGTATTTTCTCTGCCGCCGAGCGCTCATACCGCTGCGACGGCACAATTCATGTCTGAGGGAACGAGTGCAGCGCAGCGAAATTCAAAGTCCCGCTACAACACGTATCTATTTTGTACGAGCTGTAAATAAATAGTTGCCAGTATTAATGTTCCAACCCTTGTATACACTGGGCGATCAAAAAGTCAGTATAAATTTGAAAACTTAATAAACCACGGAGTAATGTAGGTAGAGAGGTAAAAATTGACACACATGCTTGGAATGACATGGGGTTTTATTAGAACAAAAAAAAGTTCACAAAATGTCCGACAGATGGCGCTGGACAGCAAAATGTCAGTGACTGCGCATGACAATCGTGTATAAAAGGAGCTGTAATGAGAGAGAGAATCAGATGCGCCAGCAGTCGCAGCATGTTGACGTTACCTGAAAAGACGCTTTTAGTGAAGCTGTATTATCAGAATGGAATGTGCTAGTTCAGCGTTACGATCCTATCGCTATAGGAAGGGGATTCGAACGGGTAAAGGTCCGTTGACAAATGCAGCTGTGGCGAGAATGATTTCGAAGTTCGAAGTCACGGGTTGTTTAGACGATAGACCCCGTAGTGGCCGACCGAGCACAAGGCGTAATGCTACTGAGACAGTTCAGGAAGAAATGGAGACCAGCGGGTTCGTCTATGTTCGGGGAAGTCAGCGCTCGTGCAGTCGCACGTCGCACCGGCATTCCGTACACTACTGTTTGGTTGGCACTTGGGCGTACCCTCCGATGCTATCCGTACAAAATCATCGGCATCATGAACTGTTACCTGGCGATTTAGTGAAGCGGAGGGCATTTGCCGTATGGGCGTTTCAAAAGATGGCGGAAGATGACGATTGGTTGAATAACGTGTTGTGGACCGACGAAGCTCATTTTACTCTCCGAGGGTCTGTCAAAGCCCACAACTACAGAATTTGGGCTACCGAAAATCCTAGAACTGTCGTGGAAACTCCATTGCACGACGAGAAAGTCAGGGTATGGGTTGGATTTACCACATCTATCGTTATCGGGCCTTTTTTCTTCGAGGAAATGTGTGATTCTGGTTTTGTAACTGCTACCGTGACAGGCGAGAGGTACGCCGATATGTTACAGAGTCGCATCATCCCCAGCCTGGCTGATAAACACCTGCTGGAACGTACGATGTTTATGCAGGATGGCGCTCCACCTCATATTGCTAGACGCGTGAAAGATCTCTTGCGGGCGTCGTTTGGTGATGATCGTGTGCTCAGCCGCCACTTTCGTCATGCTTGGCCTCCCAGGTCCCCAGACCTCAGTCCGTGCGATTATTGGCTTTGGGGTTACCTGAAGTCGCAAGTGTATCGTGATCGACCGACATCTCTAGGGATGCTGAAAGACAACATCCGACGCCAATGCCTCACCATAACTCCGGACATGCTTTATAGTGTTGTTCACAACATTATTCCTCGGCTACAGCTATTGTTGAGGAATGATGGTGGACATATTGAGCATTTCCTGTAAAGAACATCATCTTTGCTTTGTCTTACTTTGTCATGCTAATTATTGCTATTCTGATTAGATGAAGCACCATCTGTCGGACATTTTTTGAACTATTGTATTTTTTTTGGTTCTAATAAAACCCCATGTCATTCCAAGCATGTGTGTCAATTTGTACCTCTCTATCTACATTATTCCGTGATTTATTCAGTTTTCAAATTTATACTGACTTTTTGATAACCTAGTACAGGGCTATTACAAATGATTGAAGCGATTTCATAAATTCACCGTAGCTCCATTCATTGACATATGGTCACGACACACTACAGATACGTAGAAAAACTCATAAAGTTTTGCTCGGCTGAAGCCGCACTTCAGGTTTCTGCCGTCAGAGCGCTCGAGAGCGCAGTGAGACAAAATAGCGACAGGAGCTGAGAAAGCGTATGTCGTGCTTGAAATGCACTCACATCAGTCAGTCATAACAGTGCAACGACACTTCAGGACGAAGTTCAACAAAGATCCACCAACTTCTAACTCCATTCGACGCTGGTATGCGCAGTTTAAAGCTTCTGGATGCCTCTGTAAGGGGAAATCAACGGGTCGGCCTGCAGTGAGCGAAGAAACGGTTGAAAGCGTGCGGGCAAGTTTCACGCGTAGCCCGCGGAAAATTGGCTCATGCCACAACTGGAGACCGACAGCGCCGACTTCATCTTTCAACAGGATGGTGCTCCACCGCACTTCCATCATGATGTTCGGCATTTCTTAAACAGGAGATTGGAAAACCGATGGATCGGTCGTGGTGGAGATCATGATCAGCAATTCATGTCATGGCCTCCACGCTCTCCCGACTTAACCCCATGCGATTTCTTTCTGTGGGGTTATGTGAAAGATTCAGTGTTTAAACCTCCTCTACCAAGAAACGTGCCAGAACTGCGAGCTCGCATCAACGATTCTTTCGAACTCATTGATGGGGACATGCTGCGCCGAGTGTGGGAGGAACTTGATTATCGGCTTGATGTCTACCGAATCACTAAAGGGGCACATATCGAACATTTGTGAATGCCTAAAAAAACTTTTTGAGTTTTTGTATGTGTGTGCAAAGCATTGTGAAAATATCTCAAATAATAAAGTTATTGTAGAGCTGTGAGATCGCTTCAATCATTTGTAATAATCCTGTATTTATGTATGTATGATATTTTCAGGATTTTCAGGAATCATCATCTTTTTAAATTCTTATATTTCATTCGTACATCAATTCTTAAGTCTTGTATTTTATTCCTGTCCTTATCCTTCAAGAAGATTTGGTGCATTTCGTTGGATGATATCGGCCGTAGAAACATTATGAACATGGAAACTCCGAACAGGATGAGCATCACGTGAAGGCAGGTTTGCTTCAGTGACATTTCTCGTATGTATATCACTCGGCAAACACGCACAAAGGACCACTTTTCCGAAAACTGGCGCTTGCAATTGGAAATGAAAATGCCGTGTGGCTAGGGCCTGCCGTCCGGTAGACCGTTCGCCTGGTGCAAGTCTTTCGAGTTGACGCTACGTCGGCGACTTGCGTGTCGATGAGGATGAAATGATGATGATTAGGACAACACAGCACCCAGTTACTGAGCGGAGAAAATCTCCGATCCAGCCGGGAATCGAACCCGGGCTGCTAGGCATTACATTCCGTTGCGCTGACCACTCAGCTACCAGTGGCGGACGCTTGCAATTGATAATGAATAAAGATGCAGTACAGGAGTTTCACCGGAAACAATTTCAAATAATTTTTCCATTCATTTATTGTTCTTATTTTTTTAATTCTACCACCACACAAAGTTGTTTCATACGATATTGCAGTGCGGATTTATTCTGATGACGATGCATTGTGACGACCACAGCCGTTACTAAACACATCAGATGAATTAGCAATTGCGAATAATAACTACCATCACCTGTAGAATGGAATGACGACAATGAAAACTTGTGCAGGACTGGGACTCGAACCCGGATTTCCCACTTATCGCGAACGGTCGCCCCACCATTTGGCTATCCGTGCACGACTCACGGCCAGACCCAAACTTCCATATGACGTCAACCTTACGTCTACTAGCAACTGCGAATTCATCTGATGTGAATGTTGTTTCAATACACACTCTAACACATTCGTGTAGTAATCTTCTACGATCATGGGTAGATAAATGTACCTCGAAAACTTTGACCGTCGTTTTGTCAGTAATGGTCAAGAATATACAGATAAGCAGGGACACGTGTTTGCTTATTTTGACGCGACTTCCACTGAGCAAAGTTTCTGGGCAATAGCCAAAGCAGTTAAGGCTACCGCTTGCGTAAACTGCGGAATCTGGGTGGCAGTACTGATCTGGCACAAATTTTCATTGTTGTCATTCCATTATACACCTGATGATTGTATGTATTTGCAACTACAAATGCATTTTGTATATTTAATGACAGCTGTATTCACCGCAGTGCCTATTCCTTCAGACATGCATGCTTGTCTGAAGGAACATTGCATAGTACTTCGTTACAACACAGGCATGGCAATATTGTATGTTGGTAAAGATGAGGATGGACCTGACAAGGCTTTTTAAGTGTAGGGGGTTGTTGTAGATGTAATCCAGGTGTATGACCTGTTAACAGTTTTGGTCTCTTGTGAACATGTCTAAGTTTTGATAGATCTGATTTTGAGATACCAAATGTTAGTTAGAATAGGAGGTCAAGTTATTGTGATGAATATAGAGGGACCCTTGAGAAGCTTGAAGGGTTGGATCAAGGGCAAGGAAGCCATATTCAGCTACGTACTGTAGGAGATGGGTGGGGCACACATCTTTGGCATATCAGGTAGGGAAATAGGGGAGAGGGTATAGGAGTTACTCTTGAGGCACTCTCGTGGATGGATGGATGTAAGATACAGGATCAGATATAGTTTATGTTTACAAAGTTCAGGCTGCGTGTCAGAAAAAAAAGCTATAAGACAGGTGCAATTAAGTAGAAGTACATATATTTGCAGTCTGATAAGGAAACTAGAATACTGGACTCAAGGCTTTTTCAAGGTCAATAGAGACAAATACAGCATTTGTGCTTGGGTTAGGTTGAAAAGCTGATCATCTGTGAATATGTGGATGGAAGCTACACAGCGTGTAGGTATGTTTCTAAATGTTTGTGGATGGGATGGGTCAAAATTGATTCAAATGCCTTGCTTAACATGAAAATAAGACTTATCTGTTCAGCTGGAGGATGGTTCACTGAGAAATTTGTTAGGTTTAAGATACTGGTGTATTTTGGAGGGCTTCTACCTCTTGGGGTGGAGATCAACGTGTAGGATAGCATTCGGTAACACTGCTAAGTTTGAAACAAAGAATAAATTTGTGTATGACTGCAATTGAGTGATCTTTAATTTTTTATTTTAACATCGTGTGACGTTACAATAAAAAGTTGAAGATAATTACAGTAAGACTGCATTTCCACAGTTTTGTCAACTTACCCTATTATCATCGTCAGTAATTACGCACAATGGAGACTTTATCCATACATACTCAAAAAATTGAATTTTTGCAATGTAGGCATACCAGCCATCTGCAAAGCAGGCACACTAGCTATCCAAGGACTTGAGATACAACATCTAGCTCCGATAATCTGAATCTTCACAGGCTGAGTATGAATTTATACAAGTACAGACACAAAAATTCCCTTCAGCACCTGACTCAAAAGAAAATGTGCCCTCAGGTTCCTTCTGGTTGCTAACAGTTGCCTCAGGAACCGTGCTGAAGTGCCGCGCAGTAGGGCCTGCCACATCCGGTAAAGTCTCCGAGGATGAGAAGAGGTGAAGCTGTGTACCTTTCTGCCAGAATCGGTCACAGCTGGCCATCCAAACAGTGTTGACCAGGTCACTCTGTTCCAAGAAGCGTTCTGCCTGTGCGAATGCATCGCTGCTGCACAACCTGCGGTCGTTGCGTGCGTCCTCTAGCGCCTTGGCGGCGCGCGGCTCGAGGACGAGAAATTCTAAAATTGGTGCAGCTGGCAACCACGGAACTGTGACGTGTCCAAGACGGTACTTCCTGGGATAGCAAACCTCAGGGTAGGGAACTGTGAAGGAGGACAATGTCAGTACCTTTCTCTTCAATAGAGAATTAAACTGAAAATAGCTTATGTAGAATCTTACATAGCCAGAATAGCCAGAAGGTCTTCTTCGAGAATACAAAATTTAACCTACATGTAGACATATACACACCTGTCACTAACCACAGCTCTACAGGCTTAAGTTAGTACAGTTTACCAATTAAATTCTCTTATCGTCACTGTATTATTCAGTCACATTGGTGTGATTGTCAAGAGCCTAGATAACCATCTTTTGTAGCGCCGACCGCTGTAAGACGTGCAGGAAGAGAGTCAGCAGAGGTTCTGCAAGGTATATACAGGGATGTGCAGTCATTCTAACTCGAGCACCGTGGCCAGCTGCGGTACGTTTCTCCATTGAGGATTCATGCCGCGTACAGCCCGATAGCGGTGGTCCCACACATTCTCGATTGGGTTTGAATCCAGGGAGGCTGGTGGCCAGGTGACCATAGTAAACTCATCCTGATGCTGTTTGAATCATGTATGCACACAACGAGGTGTGTGACACTTTGGGGGCTTCTGCTAGTATTTGCCATCGTACCGAGGAAAAATGGTTCAAATGGTTCTGAGCTCTATGGGACTGAACTTCTGAGGTCATCAGTCCCCTAGAACTACTTAAACCTAACTAACCCAAGGACTGCACACACATTCATGCCAGAGGCAGGATGCGAACCTGCGACTGTAGCTGTCGCGCGGTTCCAGACTATAGCGCCTAGAACCGCTCGGCCACTCCGGCCGGCTGTTGTTATGTTGCTCTTCTCTTTCATGACTACATTTAAGATTCGCTCTCTCCTTCTTGCAGTGGTATCGGATCTGTGTTGCATCAGTTCTCTCACGCAGCAGTTGGTGGAGTGTCCACAAATTCCCTAGCGGCGCGAAGCAAAAGCTAACCAATGAGGCGACTAGTCAGCATTATCATCATGGTTGTATGCTATGAGGGCGGGACGTAAATTGCGGGTGACCCGTTCAGCAAGTGAAGGGTTAGGGTAGTAGTGCTTTGTGGTTGTATGCAAAGTTTCCTTCTCGAAACGGGCCACGAAACAAAAAATGGTTCAAATGGCTCTGAGCACTATGGGACCTAACTTCTGAGGCCATCAGTCGCCTAGAACTTAGAACCAGTTAAACCTAACTAACCTAAGGACATCACACACATCCAGGCCCGAGGCAGGATTCGAACCTGCGACCGTAGCGGTCGCGCGGTTCCAGACTGTAGCACCTAGAACCGCCCGGCCCCACGAAACAGTCTCGTCGTAAATACTGCATCATTATCAGATGCGAAATACTGAGGTTGCTCGTAGGTACCAAACTAGGACTGTAAACTACTTATATTACCTTGCGTGGTCATACCATGGGTCGGAAATAACCAGCAAAATCGGTCATAGCTATCCATACAAAACAGAATAAACCTATTAACGCCTCGTGACCGCTACAGAGGGTCTATATAATCTGTGTACAACTTTTCCAGCAATGCCTATCATGTACTCCTCCTTGGTTTACTCATTGGACAGATCTTGTACGACAGTACCCACTCCTTAATTTCATTGTCCATTCGCTGCTAGATAAAATTTTCACGCATCTTCTTTAGAGTTTTAAATATTCCTAAATGTCCACCGACTGACGGCTCGTGGTAATATTTACAGATTAATGATACTAATTCTGGGGCAAAACTACTTTGACTCGTATACTTCCCGTAGTTGGACAGCACAAAATATTTCTGTTTAAACGGTAGCGCTTCACCTTTTTTTCGCCTTTATCTTCTCTTTAATTTCCTTTAACCTTACATTGGTATCTTGGTGTTCCGTAATGTCCTTAAATAACCCCAGGAGATGAGTCAGCACTTCCCCAATGAACTCCACTTCGTACTGACTGCTACCTTCAACGCTTCTTTCACCAGATGGTCCACCATCCTCTTCCCCTAAACATATGACTAAGACTGCCAGCAACATTATCCCCACCGCGTGTATGGCGCACTCTACACTAGAAGGCGGAACCCCAAATTGTCCTTTGGCGATCTACCCTGACCGCTTTTGTCTTCCCAGCACCCAACTTTGGCCCTTGTTATCAATTTCTAGGGTAAATGAACGGTGTTCCAGGTATATACGGAATTTCTCAGGGGAAAATAGTACAAAAATGGTTCAAATGGCTCTGAGCACTATGGGACTTAACTGCTGAGGTCATCAGTCCCCTAGAACTTAGAACTTCTTAAACCTAACTAACCTAAGTACATCACACACATCCATTCCCGAGGCAAGATTCGAACCTGCGACCGTAGCGGTCGCGCGGTTCCAGACTGTAGCGCCTAGAACCGCTCGGCCACTCCGACCGGCGAAAATAGTACAGCTAAGGCTTCCAGCTCCTAAACTGTTTATTTAGTATGTAGTCCCGACAAACCGTGAGAGCCCGCATCTCGTGGTCGTGCGGTAGCGTTCTCGCTTCCCACGCCAGGGTTCCCGGGTTCGATTCCCGGCGGGGTCAGGCATTTTCTCTGCCTCGTGATGGCTGGGTGTTGTGTGCTGTCCTTAGGTTAGTTCGGTTTAAGTAGTTTTAAGTTCTAGGGGACTAATGACCACAGCAGTTGAGTCCCATAGTGCTCAGAGACATTTTAACCAAACCGTGAGAGGCTTATCCCACCGGTCTGCTCCCAGATGGATGTTCGTCACACTGCTGAGCGGTCTGGAAATAACTTGCACAACACAGAGAGGCAAACGCAGAAGATGTTCTATTTTGGAAATATGATTTTGTAAATTCTGCTTTGAAAAATGTGAAGATATTTAGGTAATGTTACTGCATTACATGTTCTCGCGTAATTTATCATTAGTTTGAGGAAGACAAATTTGTAGCATGATTTTTGTTTATTGGTTTGGGTTAGTTAGTTTGTTTGTCAAGACGTGATTAAACCAAGTTATCTGTTCACATGCCTTGTACTGAGAGTCATACATTCACCACTCCTTTACCATTTCAGTAACGTATTGTATGGCAGAGCAACACACTGAGGTGACAAAAGTCATGGTATAATGATATGCACACATACAGATGGCGGTGGTATCGCATACACAAGGTATAAAAGGGCAATGCGTTAGTGGAGCTGTCATTTGTACTCACAAGGGAACCTCCCAACGCACCCCTCTCAGATTTAGTTATAAGTTGGCACAGTGGATAGGCCTTGAAAAACTGAACACAGACCAATCGAGAAAACAGGAAGAAGTTATAAGAAACTATGAAAAAATAAGCAAAATATATAAACTGAGTAGTCAATGCGCAAGATAAGCAACAACAAGGACAGTGTGAGCTCCGGATCGCCGTGGTCCCGTGGTTAGCATGAGCGGCTTCAGAACGAGAGGTCCTTGGTTCAAGTCTTCCCTCCACTGAAAAGTTCAATTTTTTATTTTCAGACAATTATTATCTGTCCGTCCGTCCGATGCGAGGTAACTGCGCCGTAGTATGGGGACGCTACACCTAAACAAACATCGAAACACACGTCAGTCGACCACAGTGCACGGAAGAGAGAGTATTCCTGCTAGCGAGGCTCCCTGGCTGGCAGTTGACTGTTCGCTACTTTGGACGAGAGTGCATTAAATACGTGAGATGTATTCCGTGGGCAATATGAATCCAGCAAATATAGCTTGCGACTTCAATAACAAGGTCAATGATAATAATTGTCTGAAAATAAAAAAATTAAACTTTTCATTCGAGGGAAGACTTGGATCAAGTACCTTTCGTCCCAGAGCTGCTCACGCTAACCACGGGACCACGGCGCTCCTAGGCTCAGACCATCCTTGATGTTGCATATCTTGCGCATGGACTACTCAGTTTGTATATTTTGCTTATTTTTTTTTATAGTTCCACACAACTTCTTCCTGTTTTCTCGATTGATCTGTGTTCAGTTTTTCAAGGCCTATCCACCGTGCCAACTTATAACTAAATCTGAGGGGGGTGCGATGGGGAGGTTCCCTTGTCAGGTTTCCGACGTGAATATGGGCGCAGTACGGGAATTAACAGACTTTGAACGCGGAATGGTAGTTGGAGCTAGACGCATGCGGCATTCCATTTCGGAAATGGTTAGGGTATTCAGTACTCCACAGTGTCAAGAGTGTCCCCAAAAAACAAAATTTTAGACGCTACCTCTTGCCATGGGCAACGTATTGGCCAACGGCCTTCATTTCACAACCGACAGCAGCGGCGTTTGCATAGAGTTGTCAGTGCTTTTTGAAATGACTCTGAGCACTACGGGACTCTAGATCTGAGGTCATCAGTCCCCTAGACTTAGAACTACTTACACCTAAGGAAATCACACACATCCATGCCCGAGGCAGGATTCGAACCTGCGACCGTAGCAGCAGCGCGGTTCCGGACTGAAGCGCCTAGAACCGCTCGGCCACAACGGCCGGCTGTCAGTGCTAATAGACAGTCAACACTGCCTGAAATAATGGAAGAAGTCAATGCCGGACGTACGACGAAGCAGAGTGCAGTGAAATTTGGCGTTAATGGGCTATGGCAGCAGGCGACCGACGCGAGTTCCTTTGCTAACAGCACGGCATGGCGTGCAGCGCCTTTCTTGGGCTCGTGATCATAACAGTTGGGCCATAGACGACGGGAAAACCGCGGCTGCCAGATGAGTCCCGAATTTAGTTGATAAGAGCTGATGGTAGTGTTTGAGTGTGGCGCAGACCTCATCAAGCCATGGACCCAAGTTACCAACAAGGCAGTGTGCGAGCAGGTGGTGGCTTCATAATGGTGTGGCCTGTGTTTACATGGAACGGACTGGGTCCTTTGGTCTACCTGAATCGATCATTGACTGGAAGTGGTTAAGTTTGGCTTCTGCAGACCATCTGCAGCCAAACAAAAATAATTACCGGCCACTATCCTTGCTTACAGCATTTTCAAAAATCGTCGAGAAAGTAATGTACTCAAGAGTGGTTAGCCATCTCAACAGTAAAGGGATACTTAGTAAATCACAGTTCGGATTTCAAAACTGCTGATCTACTGAGACAGCAATACACTGTTTCACTGCCGACATAATAGAGTCTTTAAATAGTAAAATGTCACCAATAGAAATGTTCTGCGACTTATCCAAAGCATATGATTGTTTGAACCACGACATTATGTTACAGAAATAACAGTTGTCTGGTATAAATGGAAGAGTATATGAGTGGTTTGAGTCATAGCTACAGATCAGGAACATAAAGTTTCTTTATATGGTTTAAGTGATTCAAGGAAGTTTGCCACTTCATCTAACTGGGATGAAATTACATTAGGTGTTTCACAGGATTCGATCTTGGGTCCCATTCTGTTCTTGACGTACTCATATGTGAATGACCTCCCTTCTTATCTGAAACAAGAAGCTAAACTGACTTTTTGCTGATGACATAAGCGGCATTATTAATTCGGTAAAAGAAACTCCAATACAAAATGATACAAATAAAGTCTCTGAAAAAGTTATTCATTGGTTTTCTACGAATACGCTTGTTCTGAACTTTGAAAAAACACCAGTACATCCAAATTTATAAATTTATGCTCAAGGTATACAGTTCCTTCAATAAATGTAACACATCAACAAAAGTCAGTAGCCAGGGTAGAGCGTATTAAGTTTTTGGGTGTATATGTAGATGAGAATCTTCATTGGAAAATTCATGTTTTGGTTCTCCTAAAGCAACTAGGTTCACTATCTTTTGCAGTCAGAATAATTGCAAATTTTGAGGATATAGAAATTAGTAAGCTAACATACTTTCCATTCTTTCACTCTCTGTTGTCATGCGGTATAATATTTTTGGATAAGTCCACATTTAGCCAAAAAGTATTCACTCCTCAAAGTAAAGTGGTTAGAATAACGTGTGGGTTTCATTGCCGCACAACTTGTAGGCATCTGTTTAAAAGGTTAGGAATACTTACAACAGTATCGGAGTACATTTGCTCAGTAATGAAATTTGTTCTCAACAACAAGGACCAGTTTAGAAACAACAGTGACATTCTTGATTATAATACCAGAAGGAAGAAAGACTTACACTATCCTCTACTTAACCTATCTTTGGAACAGAAAGTGGTAAAATATACTGCTGTAAAAGTTTTCGATAAATTTCCAGGTGGAATAAAATGTCTGACAGACAGCAGTAATAGTTTCAAAAATAAATTGAAATCATATGTCCTTGACAAACTCCTACTATACCGTAAATGAATTCTTGGAATAAATAAATCTATAGGTATAATATATGCATTTTGTGCCATTTAAGGGAATGGCGTAGATAATAACAAATTTAAGCTTAAATAAAAGAAAAAAAAACTTGATTTACGTGTGAATTTCTTATGCACTTGACATGTTCCACATCATAACGGTTACCGTGAGACTGATCAGTGAAACACGTAACTAACTAACTAACTAACTAACAACGATGGAATTTTTGCGAATGATAATGCGCCATGTCACTGGGTTACAACAGTTGGCGATTGGTTTGGAGAAAACTCTGCAGGGGGCTTCCAACGGCTTTTTGAGTCCCTGCAACGTCGAGTAGCTGCAATATGCCGGGCAAATGAGGTCCGATGCGATCGTGGGAGAATTTCCATGACTTTTGTCAACTCAGAATATATATACATTAATAAGACATGTATTTTGTAAAGATTATTGTAATTGTTAAGGAATGCGTTTAGTAATTCTCAACACAGTTTTTGAACGCTAATCCCTTCTACATCATTCAGTTAATTCAGTTTCTAGCACCGTATCTACAAGAAAGTTTTATTTCCTAATTGTGTGCCGCGCGGGGTAACCGCGCGGTCTAGGGCGCCTTGTCACGGTCCGCTCGGCTGGGTGTGTGTGTTGTCCTTAGCGTAAGTTAGTTGAAGTTAGATTAAATAGTATGTAGGCTTAGGGACCGATGACCTCAGCAGTTTGGACCCATAAGACCTTACCACAAATTTCCAATTTCCTAATTGTGTGTCGGCGCATTGCACTTAGCGGAACACAGTTGCTCAAAACATAAAGCCTGATGTGCTTATCACAGCTGTTTTTCCTTGGATTGCACTTCGCGAAATTTTTTGTTTAGCTGATTTGCTGCGACGCTGTATTTAAATATCCATTTCTTTCGAGCAGTACCGATTTTCCGTTGCCACAAGGTAAGTCACGAAATTTGTTAGAGCCTGTTTAACATCACAGTCACGACACAGTAAAGTCGTTCACAGTCATGCATTGCATTTGAACATCATCATCAGGTTCAGATTAGGTACAGCTGAGTTTAGATCTCATTTCTTATGCAGAAATTCTTACAGCGCAGTCTTACGTTCGCATGTGTGTCGTTTAATGTTTGGAATTTTATTCAGTCAGTTTGCGTACGTAAATTTACAGGGCATTTTAATAGCAGCATTTCGGACAGCTACTCTTTCAAAGTTCAGCTTGTAATTTTATGCAGAATTCTTACTCTGTCAGATTCGTGTGTTGCAAGACGCATACTGTGACGTCATGCATTATAGTATTATTCACTAAACTGTACAAAACAGAATTAGACAAGATTTCTTATTTTGTGCACAGTTTTAGGAGTTGTAATTATTTTTGGTAAGAGTTAATTGCAATAGCATTACACATCGCCAGATGGATTTGGCGACTCTTTTTATCAAATATCGTTAACGTAATCACACGATTTGCATTGTTCAAGTTCACATTCAGCATAGACATACACGAAAGTTAAAGAATAGGAAGCCAGCAGTTTACATACAACAATAAAAGATAATAAATAGAGAGTTACAATTTACAGCTGTTATAACCAGTCGATCGTTGTGATCTAGCGGTAAAACGTGAATGAACTGTCTCAACAAATACTAAACGACTGGCGAAAATAAGGAAATAAGAAAAGCCGACAGAATATCTGCTAATTTTATATGGACAATCTGGATGTCTAAATTTCAGAAATGAATTTCTCAGTCTTCTGCGGTTTCCATTAAATGATGCAGAAGTCTCAGGAGATGAATGCGACACTGTTGCGGTTTGTTAACTTAGGGCAGCAGCTACTTTTGATGCGACCACTAGAAAGTCTCCAGCTGCTGCTGTTGACGCTGCAATTTTTCCGCTTCCATAGGGGACAGTCCTAGAGCCCTGAAAAGACTCCTGACAAATAATTGGAGCATACTTCTGTACGGGTGCGCAACATGAGCAGCGAGGAAGACAGAAATAAAAAAGGATAAGAAAGTTTTAAGGTACTTTTAAAGTACCATATGAGGTCTGTTAAGAACTACTTTAATTTACACCATCCGTTACGTTGTGCAAGTGAAAACAATTTCAGTACTATGTGTGCTTTATGTGTACTACTGACCTTGGTAAGATCCTCGATCTGTGTCCTTGATCTGTGTCAGCAAAGGATATCAATGAATACAACCGATGGTGGAAATTACAGCATTTCTTAACAGGAGCTGACGTAGTGTATTACATGTACCTTAAGTTATTAACAACTGTAGCAGCACAATTCAGAAGATTATTCGTTTGGAAGCCTTGACAAGCCAAGGTCTGCCAACCTGAAACTGCATCTACTCTTGAAATCTGCATATGAATCCAAAAATTCAGTTCACCATGGAATATGACAACAAAATACCTTTCTTGGATGTTTTAGTTATGAGGCAGACCGATGGAAATTTGAAATATAATGTTTTTCGAAAAGCAACGCGCACGGACAGATATTTACATAAGATCTCTAATCACTATCCACAACAAAAGAGAGGTATCATTAAAAGTCTTGCCGATAGAGCCACAAGGGTTTGCATGCCGTAATACATGGACGCCGAATTAAAACATCTAAAGCCGGCTTTCGAGAAAAATGGCTACTCGGGGGAAGAAGTGAACAGAATTCTACGACCAAATAACGGAAGACCGTAAAACAAGCATGAAAAAGAAATGGAAGAATACCGTTTCCTTCCCTTTGATTAAAAAGTAACAGATAAGTTCGAAATAATTTTACAGAAACATGACACTAAACCGGTTTTTAGACCAACAGAAAATAGGACAAGCACTCCGATCTGTGAAGGATTAACGCCCTCCTCTGCAAGCATGTGGCGTATATAGAATTCCGCGTACGTGTGGTCATTGGAACGAACCAAGAGAAGCGTGAGTACACGGCTAAAGGCCTGGCCAGACAGAATGCGGCCTGGCCGTCCGGCCTGTGGCCTTGAACCGCAGCCGGCAGGCCGCACTGTTGAATCGCTCGTTACTGTATGGCGGCCGTCACACAGGGTGCAGCTCTGACGCACCAGTAGCCGCAGGGTTGTCACAGATTAGAGATGGGCAAACTGAAACACGTAATTGTTTCGAAACAAATGAAACAGTACAATGTAATGTTCCGATACGTTGTTTCGAAACAGTGAAACAGTTTGTGTTTTGTATTCTAATAAACCTACACATTTTATCATCTTGAATGTCTACTGTATAAGTATGTCCATATAACACAAATGAGGTGCGAGAGCGCTAATCATGTCGCAGAAAGTACGAAACTATCACTTAGGCGTCTTGGCAGTTTCGTATTTCCTGCAGCAAATGCGCTGCTTTCGTGTCGCGTGACTTTCATACTTTTCAATTGGCTGAGGACAGCCATATCTGAAGACAGAAGAACCACCATGAACGGAACTGGAGGTGGGAGCAAACTGCAGAAACACACATTCCGTTAGTATGGGTAATATCCATCCTGCTAATTTCCATCTACACAAAGGGAATCATTGTGGATAATAGGCACAGTGACTATAGACTCACAAATAAAGCCAAATAATTCGTATAAATAACAAAATATAACAGAAATTTTTTTTGTCTTTCAAGGTGTTTCGAACCGTTAATATAAATTCACCATGCTTCCCAGCCCTTCCCGTACACCATTACAGTATCAGTGATATTTCAAACAGATTGCTTGCAATTATACCTACATCAAATTTATATACATGTCTAATAACTGTCACTCTACGCCTTTTTTTATTTAAAATGTTGTAGTCTTAATTGCGTTTCTTAATATGATTACTGTACATGAACAGAGAAGCGTATGTTATAAAAAAAGTGTAATTTAACTGAATGATTTTCACATATTTATTATTTTGAATGTGAATAGTATGCGTTGTTTTATTGTTTGGTTAGTGTTTATAAAGCAGATGTTACTCCATTTCGAAACAGGACAGTCAGCTAGAAACGAAGCTTTATTTTCGGATATGTTAAGCTTCATGCTATTGCTTGTCAAAAAGATTTCGACACTCTTGAAAGAGTTTCATGAAGTGGTATGTTGTGTTTCAGTACCTGTGCCGAGCCCGAATCTCGTCCGACACAGAGTGGAATGAAACATTACTGTTTCGATACAATTAGTCCGTTCCAGGCACAGGTGGACTGAAACAGCCTTATTTTGAAACAACGATACAGTTTCTGTGTCTGGCTCGAGATCGAATCTGGTCCGAGACAGGGGCGGAATGAAACACCACTGTTTCGAAACAGTGAACCACAACCGTTCCGAAACACTGAAACAGTTCCACGTATCGATACACTGTATCGAAACATAGAAACAGTGGCCAAGTCTATCACAGATTACAGATTCGCCGCAAGCCGGAGCGGCTGCTTTCCTCTGTCGGCGCATTCAACTGCTCTGCTGTCACACTAGAAGCAGCGGCTTGAGGCGGTTTTTGTCTTGCAGCTCGTAGTGCATGCACACAGAAAGACTTGTAGAGGATGTGAGACAATACAACTTTTTGTATGATACACGCGATCCTGATTTGGAGGTAGAATACATTTGTCCTCGATATACTCTTGATAGAAAGCTAAATAGTGTTGTCACTGTGACGTCCATAACTTCCAATATCAACTACTGTGAACTCGGTAGTATGGATCAACGATCGCCAGGAGAAGTAGCGAAAAGAGCTGTTTGTAACAGAACTGGGATCCACTATCCTTCGGGCATTTTAACCTGATAGCCTTTCCGTCTATGCTTCCAAGGCACTTCGAAAACCCCCAGTTCTATAAATCCTTTTTCAGGTTTCTTCCACATCTCTGTTGTAGTAGTAAAATACTTGGGCTGTAGAACAATCCATATTGCCTGGCACACGTGTTTCACAATATCTGAGACAGTTGAACGTCCAAACCGAAAAGAAAAAGCTATGCTCTGGTGACTGTCGCCTGTAGTCAAGTATCTGGAAAAGATTAAAATCAATAATGCCGATAGAACGAATAGATAAGTTAACGACCAAAGATATGTTTGTTTAAATTCATTGACAATGTTATGAATACAATGAAACAAAACATTCTATTAAGTAGAAAGTTCTCTCTAGCGGGACATACGGAACTAGATGTTACTATCGTTTGCTGTATTCGTAAACACTGCAGATAAATTTATCACTCCACTCGTAACGACGTTGTGGAATAGCACTTTCTTCCTCCGAACCTTTCATATGATACAGCAAAACTGAAATGAAATAATTTATATGACTTCTATTTCCAGCACAAAGAGGCCACAAACGGTAAAACTTACCTCAAACAAACGGCTTGTCTGTGCCTTGTATCAATTGGCTTTCTCCAGTTCGTTGTGCACTTCTCGGTGCTACCTTTTTATCAGGCGATGCATTTCCTCGAAACATTCTCACGACATACGAAAATATTTGAAGAACGTATCTTCGTCAGACTCTAGATCAATACACAGACGATGATATTCTCCTAAGCTTTCTCTCTTGCTATCAATGTCGTGCACCCAACATCTCCTCTTCTTGGTGCCATTTCGTATCGCTAGTGCAAGCTACTCATTTCTCAAAAAAAAAAAAAAAAAAAAAAAAACTTGCACAAAGATAACGTGTCCCGCGTGAAGCTTCCAAATCGTCTAACGCAAGACAATCGCGCTACGCATGCAAGCTTAATAATGGGTTTCGGCCCCTTCATCAAGAGTCGGTGCGGCTGTGTGGCGTCCCTGGCCGCTGACGGGCCAGGCCCACCGCTGCGCCGTCCGTCTCAGCGGCAGGCCGGATTCTGTCTGGCCAGGCCTTTAAGGGAACACAGAAGTCTTTGCCGACTAGGGAGGATAGACAAATCGACTGTAACAGAGCATGCTCTTCAGCTAGAAAGTCACGAAGTCTCCGGACGGGCCCCCTTCTTCTGCAGTATATACACTCCTGGAAATTGAAATAAGAACACCGTGAATTCATTGTCCCAGGAAGGGGAAACTTTATTGACACATTCCTGGGGTCAGATACATCACATGATCACACTGACAGAACCACAGGCACATAGACACAGGCAACAGAGCATGCACAATGTCGGCACTAGTACAGTGTATATCCACCTTTCGCAGCAATGCAGGCTGCTATTCTCCCATGGAAACGATCGTAGAGATGCTGGATGTAGTCCTGTGGAACGGCTTGCCATGCCATTTCCACCTGGCGCCTCAGTTGGGCCAGCGTTCGTGCTGGACGTGCAGACCGCGTGAGACGACACATCATCCAGTCCCAAACATGCCCAATGGGGGACAGATCCGGAGATCTTGCTGGCCAGGGTAGTTGACTTACGCCTTCTAGAGCACGTTGGGTGGCACGGGATACATGTGGACGTGCATTGTCCTGTTGGAACAGCAAGTTCCCTTGCCGGTCTAGGAATGGTAGAACGATGGGTTCGATGACGGTTTGGATGTACCGTGCACTATTCAGTGTCCCTTCGACGATCACCAGTGGTGTACGGCCAGTGTAGGAGATCGCTCCCCACACCATGATGCCGGGTGTTGGCCCTGTGTGCCTCGGTCGTATGCAGTCCTGATTGTGGCGCTCACCTGCACGGCGCCAAACACGCATACGACCATCATTGGCACCAAGGCAGAAGCGACTCTCATCGCTGAAGACGACACGTCTCCATTCGTCCCTCCATTCACGCCTGTCGCGACACCACTGGAGGCGGGCTGCACGATGTTGGGGCGTGAGCGGAAGACGGCCTAACGGTGTGCGGGACCGTAGCCCAGCTTCATGGAGACGGTTGCGAATGGTCCTCGCCGATACCCCAGGAGCAACAGTGTCCCTAATTTGCTGGGAAGTGGCGGTGCGGTCCCCTACGGCACTGCATAGGATCCTACGGTCTTGGCGTGCATCCGTGCGTCGCTGCGGTCCGGTCCCAGGTCGACGGGCACGTGCACCTTCCGCCGACCACTGGCGACAACATCGATGTACTGTGGAGACCTCACGCCCCACGTGTTGAGCAATTCGGCGGTACGTCCACCCGGCCTCCCGCATGCCCACTATACGCCCTCGCTCAAAGTCCGTCAACTGCACATACGGTTCACGTCCACGCTGTCGCGGCATGCTACCAGTGTTAAAGACTGCGATGGAGCTCCGTATGCCACGGCAAACTGGCTGACACTGACGGCGGCGGTACACAAATGCTGCGCAGCTAGCGCCATTCGACGGCCAACACCGCTGTTCCTGGTGTGTCCGCTGTGCCGTGCGTGTGATCATTGCATGTACAGCCCTCTCGCAGTGTCCGGCATCATAAGCCAGAAGATTTTAACTTCAGTGACAACGGCCACGAGAGCCTGCAGACTTACACATATTAATCTACACTCTGCCACCGAGACATTTCCAGCATCCAGCATGCTCGTTACAACTGCTGCTTGTAACAAAGATCTTGACAAAAAGATATGGCATAGGCCTTCTTTGCCCAGAGATGTAATTTGTTCTTTTTTACATGTATTAAAGTCGATATAAGGGCAAATATTTTAATGAGGCTGGCGATAACATGAGAGCACAAAATAAATCAATAAATAAATTAGTACAAGACCAAACTTCAGGTGATCTGAAAACTTATTTCTATTTGTATATTAACGTATAATACAGGCAGTTTATAGTAAATATTTTAATCATGATTGGCATTAACACGAATGCCCAGGAATACGGAACTGTTTTGAAAGAAATTTCCGCCATTAAACACTAGATTATACAGGTCTGCAACATAAAAATTGTTTCAAATTTATTAAGTGATTTTTATAGTGTTTTCGACGCTTATTTCGGGAAAAATAGTGAAAAAATTCCATCACGTACAGTTATTTCACAAACTGATAGTCTCGTTTTAGCTTTTTTCGATATTTCAGCACTCTAGTGAGATTGAATTTTGTTTTTAGGATGTCCATGAACTGTTATTTAGTCGTTTCTATGCTAGATATACGTAAAAAAAGAATAATTAGGAGAAACCAACAGTATTTTCATGTCAGTGCCTCTCTGTCGCGCTGCCCATTCCGCCGCCATCACCAAGCAGTGAGCTTCTGCTGTTGTCCTTCAGTTCACAGTACCTCTTCACTCTGTGCTGTTCACGTGTTGTTGTTACTAGTGGTTTAAAGTAGTGACTGTTTTCTTGTGTTGTGAAGTTGTTTTATGGATAATGGACAATGGCAACCAGAGGATATATAAACTCGCCAGATTGCTTCTCCTACATTTGTGGTAACTATACCGTTAAAAAGCAACAAAGAAACATTTCAGATTTTGTTGAAAAAGTATATTTCGCCTATTTTGGTATAAAGTTAGGTGATCAACATAAGCCTTGGGCCCCACACAAAGTTTTTTCAGTGCGTGAGGCAATGGTTTCAACGTAAAAAGCAGTCCTTACGTTTTGGAATATCAAATGTTTAGAGGGAGCCCAAAAATCATAGTGATGACTGCTATTTTTGTTCTTGAAACGTACGAGGTTTCAATTTGAAAAACAAAAAGAATATTTATTACCCTAACATTCAATCAGCCATTCGCCATGTTCCTCATGGACCTGTAGTACCAATACCCACTCCTCCAGATTCTTTGGATGATATAGATGATCACGAGCCATTGACCCAGAAAGGTGATAGTGAAGAAGACAGAGATTGCTTCGATCCTGGCACAACCGATCCCATTCCATTCTCAGAATCTGAACTGAACGATTTAGTTAGAGACCTAGCCCTTTCTAAAGAATCGGTGGAGGTTTTAGGATCTAGAGTGGAAGATAAACATATGTTGGATCCGGGAACATGCTTTTCTTGGTATCGATCGAGGGAAAATGAGTTTGTATCTTTCTTCTCTCAAAGAGGTGACCTGATGTTTTGCAGTGATGTTCCTGGACTTGCGGCACGTTTCAAAATAGAAAATGCTCCTGATAAGTGGAGACTTTTTATTGATTGTCCAAAAAGAAGCCTTAAAGCAGTGCTTCTAAACAATGGCAACAAGTATGTTTCTATACCAGTTGGACACTCGGTTCACTTAAAAGAATGTTACGAAAACCTTGAACTGGTTTTAAGCAAACTCTGCTGTTCAGACCACAAATGGACACTATGTTGTGATTTAAAAGTGATTTCAATGCAGCTTGTTCAACAAAGCGACTATACAAAGTTCCTTTGCTTTCTCTGTTAATGGGACAGTAGAGACAGAAAGCAACACTACATAAAAAAAGCTTGGCCCTTGAGGAAAACCTTACAGGTAGGGGTTGAAAATGTTGAGAGGGAAAGCCTTGTGAATCCCAAAAAGGTGTTACTTCCACCACTTCACATTAAGTTGAGGCTGATGAAACAATTTGTTAAGTCATTGCCAAAAGAAGGAGAATGTTTCAGATATCTTTGCGGACAGTTTCCTGGTTTATCCGAGGCAAAGCTAAAGGAAGGAATCTTTGTCGGACCAGACATTAGAAAACTAATGACAGATCCCAACTTTGTGGACAATAGGGTTCAAATGGCTCTGAGCACTATGGGACTTAACAGCTGAGGTCATCAGTCCCCTAGAACTTACAACTACTTAAATCTAACTAACTTAAAGGCATCACACACATCCATGCCGAGGCAGGATTCGAACCTGCGACCGTACCGGTCGCGCAGTTCTAGACTGAAGCGCCTAGAACCAATCAGGCCACCACGGCCGGCTTTGTGGACAAAATGGAAACAAAAGCCAGCATGGACATCTTTTACATTAGTTGTTACCGGTTTCCTAGGAAACAAAAAGAGATGCAAACTACAAGACAATCGTCGGAGACATGCTCGACAACTTTAAGAAGCTGGGCTGTAACATGAGCATTTAAGTTCTTTTTCTCCACTCACATCTTGACTACTTCCCTGCAAACCTTGGTGATGTAAGTGAAGAACAGGGCGAAAGATTCCGCCAAGACATCAAAGAAATGGAAAGAAGATATCAAGGAAGATGAACTGTTAACATGATAGCGGACTGCTGCTGGATGATAAAAAGAGATGATTCTCAACGAGTCTACAGCCGGAAAAGCAATAAAAGAAGCTTTGACAGAAAGCGAAAGTGTTCTTATAAGGACTTATGCTCTTCGGACGTGGAGGAGATGCAGAGAGACAGGAACTGTCGATGACATGCCTCACTCAGGCCGCCCAAGGGTTACTACTGCTGTGGATGACAACTACCTGCAGATTATGGCTCGGAGGAACCCTGACAGCAATGCCATCATTTTGAACAATGCTTTCGTGCAGCCACAGGACGTCGTGTTACGACTCAAACTGGGCTCAGTGGCTGCATGATGCGCAACTTTACTCCCCACATCCAAGACGAGGTCCATCTTTGGAACCGCGACACCATGCAGTGCAGTACAGATGGGCCCAACAACATGTCGAATGGACCGCTCAGTATTGGCATCACGTCCCCTTCACCGATGAGTGCCGGATATGACTTCAACCAGACAATCGTCGGACTCATGTTTGCAGGCAACCCGGTCAGGCTGAACGACTTAGACACGGCGTCCAGCGAGTGCAGTAAGGTAGAGGTTCCCTGCTGTTTTGGGGCTGGCATTATGTGAGACCAACGTATGCCGCTAGTGGTCATGGAAGGCGCTGTAACGCCTATACGATACATGAATGACATCCTCCGACTGATAGTGCAACCATATCGGCAGCATATTGGCGAGGCATTCATCTTCATGAGCGACAATTCGCGCCCCCATCGTGCACAACTTGTAAAAAGAGTTCCTTTAGGATAACGACATCGCTCGATTAAAGTGGCCAGGATGTTCTCCAGACATGAACCCTACCGAATATGCCTGGGATAGATTGAAAAGCGCTGTTTATGTTCGTCATGACCTTCCAACCACTCTGAGGGATCTACGAAGACTCGCCGTTGAGAGTTGGGGCAATCTGGACGAACAGTGCCTTCATGAACGTGTGGATAGTATGCCACGACCAATACAGGCGTGCATCAATGCAAGAGGACTGTGCATTAGAGGTACCGGTGTGTGCACCAATCTGGACCACCACCTCTGAAGGTCTCTCTGCATGTTGGTACAACATGCAATGTGTGGTTTTCATGAGCAATAAAAAGGGAGGAAATGTTGTTTATGTTGATCTCTATTCCAATTGTTTGTACAGGTTCCGAAACTGTCGGAACCGAGGTTCAAATGGTTCAAATGGCTCTGAGCACTATGGGACTCAACTGCTGAGGTCATTAGTCCCCTAGAACTTAGAACTAGTTAAACCTAACTAACCTAAAGACATCACAAACATCCATGCCCGAGGCAGGATTCGAACCTACGACCGTAGCGGTCTTGCGGTTCCAGACTGCAGCGCCTTTAACCGCACGGCCACTTCGGCCGGCCGGAACCGAGGTGCTGCAAAATTTTTTTGATGTGTGTATGTGAGGTGCAGTCACACTAAGCACACTCGCATGTTGTTGCATACAACAACTGATTTAATGTGTCGTCAATTCCACAAGAAAGTGTACGTCGTTATCCGTATGAAATAAAAGACACTATTATAAATATATTCTTACATGAAAATACCTGTTATTACTAATTGCACAATTACCTAATAGGTAATCCCATTGCCGCTATTATCTATTATAGCTTGGCACCTTTTTGGCATGCTTTTCACGAGATTTCTGCATATTCTCTCGGTAACGATCTCCAAATCGTCCTGATATAATATGGTAGCTGCTTGAAAGTATCCATTGGCTTTCCTCTAAGCTTCATCTTAAAATACGACCAAACATTTGTGATCGTATTAGCATCTGGAGACATTGCAGGCCAATCCATCATGTACACCCCATTGTCTTGTCTCCACGCTGTACACAGACGGCTGCCATGGTTCGGATCATTACCCTCTTGAAGTATCCAGTTCGCTTCGATCGTACCAAACAGCTTCTTATCACCTTCAGAAAGCATTTTTGATAAGTATTGCACATTTTTAGCGTTTAAATGGCTGTAAATAATTACAAATAGCCACGTCGCGCACGTTAGCCCTCTCTCCGGTAAATCATCCACGTTTCCAACCTATGTATGTCGTTTGGCCCTCTTCGCAACAAATTTCTTTGACTTCCTAAGCCTTTGTGGCCGAGCGGTTCTAGGCGCTTCAGTCAGGAACCGCACGACCGCTACGGTCGCAGGTTCGAATCCTGCCTGGGGCATGGATGTGTGTGATGTCCTTAGGTTAGTTAGGTTTAAGTAGTTCTAAGTTCTAGGGGACTGATGACCTCAGATATTAAGTCCCATATTGCTCAGATCCATTTGAACCATTTTTTTCTGACTTCTTAACAATTTTAGCAACAGCTGCATTTGAAAGCTTCGGTCCCATTTGATGATTTAAAACTAACACTGCCCTGTGGCGCTTCAGATATTTTAAACTGCAACCGACAAAACAAAACATTCAGCTCTCTCACTCTTTATCCATACACGTTGCAAAAGCGCATTCATTACAGATTCGAAACAACTACCAGAGATGTCTCTGCGGACGTTACATTTGAAATTATGGCGTACACATTCTTGTGGGACTGACTGTAAGTCTCATAGTAAATTTATTGTTGTGTGATAATTGACTATTGTGATATTACTTAATATTTGTTTCAGTTTACGTTAAAAGTCATCACTGCTATACTGCGTCTTGGCATGACGAAAGGTTCCATGTTCATTGCATGCATATAAATAGTGCAGTAGGAACCATTTGTTTTCGAAGTCCAATAAAAGAAGTTTGCATTTGACGTGATATCCACGGTCGAGTAAAAGAATCAGAACGAGCCTATCAAGTGCGCCTAAAAAAAGTAACGTATTTACAAATATCATTTATTTAAGAAATTACTTAATTATTTTAATAAGCTGGGTCACTCCCTAGCATTTAACCATGCACTATCCTGTCAGAAAAGATAACAAAAGAAAATTTAAAGCAGTTTTAAACATTTTTATTGGTTGAGTTCCAGCAACCGTGCGTTATTTAATTACAGGATGTATATATACCCACACCGGCTGCACAGAATTTTTGTCATATTGACCTTGGTTTCGACTGCACTAGGGAAATCTTCATCAGAATAAAAAAATTAAATGGATTACATGTAATCACACCATGCTCAGACGTGTTTCATCCATGATGTGATTACATGTAATCCATGTAATTTTTTTATCCTGATGAAGGTTGCACTAGTGCAGACGAAACCTTGGTCAATTTAACAAAAAATGTGTGCAACCGATGTGGGTATATATACATCCTATAATTAAAATTTAAAGAATGAGGAAACACTGTGATTTTTTTCTGTCACTGCAGGAACGTAGCATGGCGTACCATCTGTAAGTAGGCTGTTTAGGTTTTTATGTTGGCAACGCCACGTAGCGCTCTGTATGAAAATACTGACTGTGGTGTGAGCAGTCTGTGGCTGGTTTGCATTGTTGGAATATTTTCTATTGTAGTGTTGAGCAGTTGGATGTGAACAGCGCGTAGCGTTGCGCAGTTGGAGGTGAGCCGCCTGCAGTGGTGGATGTGGGGAGAGAGATGGCGGAGTTTTGAGAGCGGATGATCTGGCCGTGTGTCCATCAGAGAGAGTAAATTTGTAAGACTGGATGTCATGAACTGATATATATATTATGACTTTTGAACACTGTTAAGGTAAATACATTGTTTGCTCTCTATCAAAATCTTTCATTTGCTAACTATGCCTATCAGTAGTTAGTGCCTTCAGTAGTTAGAATCCTTTATTTATATGGCAGTATTGGCGCTCGCTGTATTGCAGTAGGTCGAGTAACGAAAATTTTAGTGAGGTAAGTGATTCATGAAAGGTATAGTTTATTGGTAGTCAGGGTCATTCTTTTGTAGGAATTATTGAAAGTCAGATTGCGTTGCGCTAAAAATATTATGTGTCAGTTTAGTGTTGATCAGAATAAGTAAAGAGCGAAATGTCTGAGTACGTTCAGTTCTGCTCAGCTGTTTGAAAATCAAATAACGTAAGGGGTTTATCAGCACAGTAAAATAAATATTTTCCTAAGGGGGTGTTTCACATCGTTCTCAGCACTTCCACTGCAAAATACTGTGGCCAAAATAAATGTTGCACATTGCTGAAACTTTAATACTGAACGTTGTGATGCAGAAATACGTTATGATATCAATACACTGGAGTGCTTGTAATGTAATTCTAGCGGAAACAGTCCATGTTTCTACTATGAGGGTGCAGTATGAGTCTATGGCGATCCTAATGTCACCAGTAGACAATGCAGAATCTATGCTGCGTGTCATTACGAGGACTGTGTTGCTTCAGGATCGTAGAGACAACAATGAAGTAAGATCAGAGGCTCCATATGGTCACTCTAACGGAGCACGGAATGAGACAGGTAGACGCCACATTGAATGTCGCTGAGAGTCAAAGTGATGTCTTTAGAATATGGGACAGGTTCTGGCGACAGGATCAGTTGAACATCGTCACAGTCGTGGTCGCAGATAAAAAGCAGAAGGTGTGCAGGACCGAGTTCTGCATGTAACAGCAGTCAGAAACTATCAGCGCAATGCAACACGTCTACGGCAGCAGTTCCAAACAGCTACAGGAGTGCAGATGTCAACACAAACTGCCGTCGGAGAGGGGTTCGTGTCACACGGGCATGATACCTCTCTTGGTAGGCTAGGCAGCAGTGGGACACAGCGCTCTTTTCTGAAGACATCCGTATCAGTCCTTGTCCTGACGATACTGTTATTCGTGTGTGGAAACGACGCGGAAAATGTTCACACCCAAATGGTATCGTAGATTGCCATCATTATCAAGGCGGTTCAGTAATGTTTTGGCGTGGAACCAAGGAGATTGGCGTGAAGTATCCGGACGACATCCCTGCACGCGTTGTGGCTCCATTTGGTGAAAATACTGGAGCGGGATTCATGCTGATGGCCGAAAACGCATGCCCCGGTCATCATAAGCTTGTGAACACCTCCCTACTGGAGCACAGAATCCAAGTCTCAGCTACACTGAGAATGCATGGGCCATGATACAAAAAGCGGTTTGCAATTGTCCTTTCCCGCCAGACCTTACAGGTAATCATAGAGGCCGCTATGGAGCAATGGGAAAACATTATACAGGCTTATCTACACAATATGATAAGGAGTACGAGTAACCGCATTCAAAATTGTCTTCAATTACGGGGGTTGGAACTTTAATAGTGGCAACTATTTATTTACAGCTCGTACATAATAGATACGTGTTTCAAAGATTTACTGCCCTTCAAAGAAGTCACCAGCATTCTGTATAGCCCGTTGCCAGCGATGTGGAAGTCGTAGGATACTCTTAGCAGTGCCAATTGTGTTGTCAGTTCGAGCAGCGCGGTATATAGCCCGACGAATTTGTAGCAGTTCTGAAGCGAATGCCGTGAAGCGTTTCAGTTTCGAAATCGAGTTGAAGTTACGAGGGCTGAAGTCAGGGTAGTGCAGTAGGTGGTACAGCACTTAGCAGCCCCCTCAGTCAAACAAATCGGTAATAGCTTGCACTATACGTGCTTGAGCATTGTCTTGCAAAATGATGGTTAGGTCCTGCAGAAAGTGTCATCACTTCTGTCTCTAAGCTAGCCGTAGGTTGTGTTCCAAAAATGAACAGTATAGAGACAGACGTGATGACGCTTTATGCAGGACCAGACCATCATTTTGCAGGACAATGCTCAAACACTTACAGTGAAAGCTATTACTGATTTGTTTGACTGATGGGGCCGCTAAGTGCTATACCACCTACTGCACTCCCCTGACTTAAGCCCTAGTAAGTCCAACTCTGTTTCTAAACTGAAGGAAACATTTCACGGCATTCGCCTCAGAACTGCTACAAATTCGTCGCTCAATAGACCGCGCCGCTCGAACTGCCAACACAACTGGCACTGCTAAGAGTATCCTACGACTCCCACATCGCTGGCAACGGGTTATACACAATGCTGGAGACTACTTTGTAGGTCAGTAAAACTTTGAAACACGTATCTATTTTGTACTAGCTGTAAATAAATAGTTGCCACTATTAAAGTTCCAACCCTCGTACTAGAAGGGCCAATTGTTTCATAAACAGTGTGTTATGCAACATGACAGTGAGAAGGTATTGCAGTAATTGCAGCGGTATCTTCAGCAAGGTTTCTTTTTTTTGGATTCTTTTATCAAGACTAAATGTGTTTCTTTTCTTTATTTTTGTTTTACGGCTGTGCCTAACATAACAAAATCAGTTTTGTTGCCTATTATCTCCAGTATAGACAATAAAGCAATATGCAACGCTTACTCCGACCACTGTATTAACCCAAATATAAGATGCAAATCGTCCACTCTTTATCAGTAAACCTATCCATACCGCTTCGTGTTACTGTTTATGTACATCTAACACTGCCGGAAAAATGATGCCGATAGAAAACCAAGCATTATTGTATGAAAACCTCAGGGCGAAGAGTAAATTAGACATTTCTGTTGTCAAAACCGATTACCGTTAGTAACTTTGGTTCCTAATAATACAGACAGTGCATACCGGCGACGTTAGAACTGTTGTGCAGATATTTTCATTGCAATGGAGATAAATGGAGGTTGGTTGGTTGGTTTGGGGAAGGAGACCAGACAGCGTGGTCATCGGTCTCATCGGATTAAGGAAGGATTGGGAAGGAAGTCGGCCGTGCCCTTTCAGAGGAACCATCCCGGCATTTGCCTGGAGTGATTTAGGGAAATCACGGAAAACCTAAATCAGGATGGCCGGACGCGGGATTGAACCGTCGTCCTCCCGAATGCGAGTCCAGTGTCTAACCACTGCGCCACCCCGCTCGGTATAAATGGAGGTCGTAAATCAAACGAAACTCAGAAAATATCCGTAAGAACCTTCGAAATTTTATTAGCCTGTGTAGTGTAGTGACACATATTTTTACTAATCACTTCTCAGCGACCAAAATAGTACAGTTGCAGATGTATGAAACGTGATGTGGCGACAGGTGCCCCAATCCTGTTTGCATATATTCAGAACAAAGTTATGTCACGTTTTTATGCTGGCGTGGCTCGAGTACTCCTTATGCAATAGAACCCAATACGCTGTCCTTGACAACGATTGTACATCGGAGACAACGGTATCGTCAGAAGTTCTCGAGAGAAGTGCGATAGGGCCACTCTTACTTTCTGTATCCGTAAATGAGCTGACGGATAGGATGAGCAGCAATGTGCGGCTGTTTGCTAATGACGCCGTGATGTTAGTGATGGCGTCGCCGCTGAAGGACTGTAGGAGGATTTCTAGTTCATATGGCGAAAGGCAGTTTCATCTATATGTAGCAAAATATACGTTAATGAAGAACAGTAGGAAAAACATTCCCATAATGTTAGAATACAGCGCTGGTAATGTGCTGCTTAACACGGGCGCGTCGATTAAATATTTACGTGTAACATCGCAAAGTGATTTGAAATGGAAGGAGCTCGTAAGGGCGGTAATAGGGAAGGAGAATGGTCGACTTTCGTTTATTAGGATAATTTAGGAAAGTGTAGTTCAGTTTTTAAAGGAGAATGTGTATAGGACACTAATACGACCCATTCATGAGTGCTCGAGATTTGGGGTCCACACAGGTCGGATTGAAGGAAGACTTCAGTATTGCTCGAGTGTTTGGAATCCCCGCCATATCGGACTGAAGGAAGACACTGAAGCATTTCAGGGGCGGGCTGCCAGATTTGTTACCGGTAGGTTCAAACAGCACCCAAATATTACGGAGATGCTTCGGGAACTAAAATGAAAATCCTTAGAGGGAACGTGACGTTCTTTTTAACGAACGCTATTGAGAAAATTTAGGGAACCACATTTGGAGCTGACTGCAGAACGATTCTACTGCCGCCAACGAAAATAGCGGGTAAGGACCACAAAGATAATCGAAATTAGGGGTTGTATGGTGGTCTAGGGCTGCTGGCAGGGTAGCTCAGCGTGTTCGGTCAAAAGAAAAAGAAATCTGACTGAAGGGATCAACGACGGAATTAAATGGGTGTCATGGGAAGTCCGCACCGAACACATGCAACGAACATTAGCGAACAAATTGAGATAAAAAAGGGGGGGTGGCGTCTTTGACTAGTAATCAAAACGTCTTCAGTCCTGGGTTCGAAACCCGCCACCGCTTAAATTTAGATTAATAATGAGCACTGGCCGAAGACTTCCGGCATAAGAAGTCACCCTCATTCTGCCAACGGCCTTGTCTAAGAGGGCGGAGGAGCGGACAGAGGTTCAGGCACTCTTTTGCTCTTGAGGTGGGAAAGGGCCCCTAAAGACAGAAGAATCAGCAATGATCAACGTCATGACGATGCAGAAGGCGATGGAAACCGCCGTATTGAAGACACATAACGTCTGTCCACAGGACATGTGGCCTGTAACTGAAAAAGTTTCATGATGATCCCTTCATTGACAAAAGATTCCGGAATAGTCACCCATTCGGACCTCCGAGAGGCGACTGCCGAGGGGGAGGTGACCATGAGAAAGAGATAAGATAACCAACGAAGGGATAATGTTCTAAGAACTGGGGCGTGGAATGTCAGAAGCAGAGCCTCAATCTAGATATAGTCGGGGTTAGTGAAGTGAAATAGAAAGAAGACAAGAATTTCTGGTCAGATGGTACAAATGGTTCAAATGGCTCTGAGCAATATGGGACTTAACTTCTGAGGTCATCAGTCCCCTAGAACTTGGAAGTACTTAAACCTCACTAACATAAGGACATCACACACATCCATGCCCGAGGCAGGATTCGAACCTGCGACCGTAGCGGTCGCGCGGTTCGAGATTGTAGCGCCTAGAACCGCTCTGCCACCCCGGCCGGCCTGGTCAGATGAGTACAGGGTAATAGCAACAGCAGCAGAAAATGGTACAACGGGAAGAAGAAACAGGAGCAGATTTAGAAGAGATAGGAGGATCCAGTATTAGAATCAGAATTTAAAAGAGCTTTGGAGGACTTAAGATCAAATGAGGCAGAATTTCTAAACTCATTGGGGGAAGTGACAACAAAACGACTATTCACGTTGGTGTGTAGAATGTACGAGTGTAGAGCGCATGTGTCTGGCGACATGCCATCTGGCTTCCAGAAAAATATCGTCCACACAAGTCCGAAGACTGCAAGAGCTGGCAAGTGCGAGAATTATCGTACGATCACCTTAACAGCTCATGCACCCAAGTTGCTAGCAAGAATAATATACAGACTAAAGGAAAAGAAAATTGAGGATGTGTTGGATGACGATCAGTTTGCATTTAGGAAAGGTAAAGGCACTAGAGAGGCAGTTCTGACGTTGCGGTTGATAATGGAAGCAAGACTAAAGAAAAATCAACACACGTTGTTAGGCTTTCTCCAATTGTAAAAATGTGAAATGGTGCAAGATGTTCAAAATGCAGAGAAAAATACGGGTAAGCTATAGCGAGAGACGGGTAATATACAATATGTGCAAGAGACAAGAGTGAATAATAAGAGTGGACGACCAAGAACGAAGTGCTGGGATTAAAAAAGGCTTAAGGCAGGGGTGTAGTGCTTCGCTCCTGCTGTTCAGTGTGTACTTCGAAGAAGCAATGATGGAAATAAAAGAAAGGTTCAGAAGTGAAATTAAAATTCAAAGTGAAAGAATATCAGTGGTACAATTCGCTAATGACATTGCTATTCCCAGTAAAATTGATGAATAATTACAGGATCTGGTGACGAGAAAGAATAATCTATTGAGTACATAATGTGGATTGAGAGTAAATCGAAGAAAGACGAAAGTAATGAGCAGTAGCAGAAATGAGAACAACGAGAAACTTAACATCAGGATTGACGGTCGCCAAGTAGATGAATTTAAGGAATTCTGCTACCTAGCGAGCAAGATAACCAATGACGGACGGAGCAAGAAGGACATAAAAAGCGGACTAACATTGACAAAAAGGGCATTTCTTGCCAAGAGAAGTCTGCTAGTATGAGATAGAGGCCTTAATTTGAGGAAGAAATTTCTGAGAACGTACGTTTGGAACGCAACATTGTATGGTAGTGAAATATAGACTGTGGGAAAACCGGAACCGAAGAGAATCGAGGCGTTTGAGATGTGGTGCTAGAGGCGAATGTTGAAAAGTAGGTGGACTGAGAAGGTAAGGACTAAGGAAGTACTACGCAGAATCGGAGAGGAAAGGAATATGTGGAAAACACTGACATGGAGAAGGGACAAAATTATAGGACTTCTGTTAAGACATCAGGGAATGACTTCCACGTTACTAGAGGGAGCTATACAGGCCAAAACCTGTAGAGGAAGGCAGAGATTGGAATACATCCATCAAATAATTGAGGGCATTGTTTGCAAGTGCTACTCTGAGATGAAGAGGTTGAAAGGTGGCTACACTGAGTCACAGCGCCAGAGATAGCGTCAGAGAGTATTATTTAGCCGCCTCCACAGGCAGTAGTTGTTCAGAAGCGGTGGTAGGATGTTCTTGTCGAGAAGCGGTGGTAGAGAGTGCTTGTGGAGATGTTGCAGTAGCGTGTCGTTGTTGAGAAGTTCCCACGGAGAGTGCTTGTTCAGATGTTGACATATTGTTTTGATGGGCTAGACACCATATGTTGTTGGATTAGGGATGCTGTAATGTGCTTTTTGTCAATATATATGAAGGTAAAAAAATCCTTTTTTTTAATTATTTCAATGTCTTAAACAATAATGCCTCTTGGTCACAGGTTCAGTCAACAAAGCATCTGGCTCGTGTTCATGTATTAGACTGTAATTCGGGTTTCTATGTGCAATTATAGTATTCCAGTTTTATTTAATTAATTCAGTCTAAATGGTATCTAAAATATCTTGTCTTATTGAGGAAGTACCGTGCCAGATGTGTACGTTGAATCACACTTCCACACACAGAACAGTTACACTTGTGTTTTGTTGTTTTGTAGGTTTTATAGTTGCTGGGGACTTAATTAATTAATTGTGTTAACGGAAGTTTTGTTTCATTCTTTGTTGTTGTTCTATGCAGTCAGATTGCGTACTAAAACTACTTAGGGCCAACCGGTTACGAGGCTGCGTAACCGGACAGACAGTAAAAATATTTGCATAATAAAAATATTTAATTAAGCCCACATGCACGTGGCGACCGCTGTTTCGGATCGTCCCTTGGAATTCTTCTGATAGTAAAAATTGCAGACAGTAGTATTGTTGAAGTAATTTGTAGATTAGTAATTGTAGTCTGTATTGCATGTGTACATTTGGTAATTGAACATTTGTAGTTGTTTTGTCATTCTCAGAATTTGATTTTTGATGTCTTATATACAGGTCTGACAATTTTGTGCAATTGTGAAGGTTTCAATTGTTCGCTAATCGTGTTTGTCGGGAAGCATTTCGTGTGAATGGTATTGTTGGAGATAAAGTGTCATTGTGTGTAATTTTCGTATAGTGACGAGTTTTGTATGTTTTGTAAATGATTACGCGGTCGATGAAAATGGCAAAAATGATGGATATTGAGAATGACGAAATTGCTAACATGGCGAACTCGCCAACACAGGAGAACAGGATGATGAATAATGAAGTGGAAAGCGATTTAGTGAGTCGGGAAAATCGAAAAATTTTCAGAATACGAGATTAACGACAGAAGATATGGAGCAGTTGATGAGTGCATTATTAAATTTGGGATCTCGGTTAGACTCACTGGGAACACAGTTACGATCTGAATTAAAAACATATAGGGAAACAATGGCAACACGGTTAGACTCACTGGGAACACAATTAATATCTGAGTCAAAAACAGTGGGAGCACAAATAGGAACAATGAAAACAGATAGGGGAACAATGGAAACACAGTTAGATTCACGAATAGGGACATGTTTCAAAAACATGAAAAATGAATCAAAGAATGAAATTAGAGAAGAAGTACAACCGATTTTGAATTCTCACAATAACAGATTAATTTCAATAGAAATCAGACAAAAGGAACAGGATAGAGAACAGGAAGAGAAAGATCGCGTGATAGTACAAAAATTTTCAGAATTAAATTTACAACGTGCACACAATAAGGAAGAAATAATTGAAAGAATCGAGGAATCCGTACCAAATGACAGAATAAATAACTTAACGCAACAGTGTGAGCAGTTAACTACTAAATGTGACAATACCGAAACCCGAGTCGCGACACTTACGGAAGACGTAAATAAACAGAAAGAAAAAATAGGTGACTCATCGGAAAGAGTTGAGGAGATCTCAGATAAACTGACAAGTCTTAGTTTAAATGGGGACAGAGATTCGGATGATACAGCTCCATTGCCATTTGCAGAAACCGAAGAGTATCAGAACATAAATAAGCATGTTGAAAATCACGGAAAATTTAATAAACGCGTTAAAAGGGAATTTGAGGCATTAGGAAAGCAAGTCAAACAAATTGAAAGCAAAATCGTAGGAAAAGACGGTAGAAGAAATTTGGAATCACCGATAGCAGCGGGTTTTGAAGATAGTAATTTATTTCATTTACGAGAAGCAACAAGAGAGCGCCAGGCGCACGAACTTGACAATAATCGACAATTGGACTGGGACAGACGCGGTAGGTCTTTGTCGCTACGAGGAGAAAACTTTGACTATAAACACTTCTTAACTGTTCGGAAATTTAAGATCTTTCGCAATTCTAAGAACGATATACATCCATGTTCATGGTTAGATCAATTTATGTACGCACTTACACCAAATTGGCCACTAAGTCACAAACTGGAATTTATGTGTGGCTATTAAAGTCCTCAGGGGATTCACTACGCTAAATGAATATGTGCCGTAGCGTGCACAGGGCCCCGAGCTGTAGTAGTGCTATTTCCCTTTTAGTTTTCTGCACTACTGCCTACTCTTTGACTATTCTTTGCATCTATCAAAACAACTTTTCGACTATCAATCTATCTAGAGAAGTCCTCAGGGGATTCGCTACACTAAGTGAATATGTGCCGTAGCGTGCACTGGGCCCCGAGCTGTAGTGGTGCTATTTCCCTTTTAGTTTTCTGCACTGCTGCCTACTCTTTTACTATTGTTTGCATCTATCAAAACAACCCTTCGACTATCAATCTATCTAGAGAGCGTGTAAAAAATAACCGGATATGACTATTTTACCCAAAAGCAACTTCGGAAATTACCGTTTGGACTTACTATATCTTCTGCTGCATTCATTCGTAGTTTAAACAAAATTTTACCCGTTTATCTTCGTGACAATATTACTTCATATGTTGACGATATTCTTATTGCTAAACGTTCTTGGAGTGAGCACAACAAAATTTTGGATTCATTATTACGTATTTTTGCAAGAGTTGGCATTTTACCTGGAAAAATCTGAATTTGGTCGTTCTCAGGTGAAATTTCTTGGTCATATTATTTCTACAGAAGGGATTCTTCCTGATCCAGAAAAACTAGACGCTATTCGTAATTATGCTGTTCCTACTACAAAACGTAATGTTCGTAGTTTCCTTGGTGTCTGTAATTTTCTTAGACGCTTTGTTAGATTGGACAATTTGGCCACGCCTCGTTTATGTGAACTATCTGGAAAGAATTCTAATTGGTGTTGGGATGAGGAAGCTCAATCAGAATTTGAACAACTTTGTGATGCTTTAGTTGCTGCTCCACTTCTTTCACATCCGGATTTATCAAAAGATTTTTGTTTGGCGACGGACTCATCATACAAAGGCCTAGGTGCACATTTATTTCAAGAGATAGAAGAAAACGGCGTTGTAGTACAGAAAACTATTGCATTTGGAAGTCGTGGTCTCTCTAAATCAGAAAAGAATTATTCGATTACGGAACTTGAGGCCTTGGCTGTTCTATGGGCTTTCACAAAATTTCGCATATTTTTGTATGGCAACCATACTAAGGTTTACACCGATCACCGAGCTCTGGAATTTCTTATGTCAGCAAAATTAACTCATGGAAGATTGTCACGATGGGCGCTGTATCTACAGGAATTTGATTTTAGTATTGTTTACATACAGGGTTCTTCAAATACTATTGCTGATGCTTTATCACGTGCACCTATGGGTTTTAAACAAAGTGCTGAAGGGGATTCCAAAGAAAACAATTATTGTTTGATGTACATTCAAGGTGTTGCGTTCGAAAATTTTATTTCGTCTTCGCTCCAGGACATCGCTAAGGAGCAAAATAAGGATCCAATCTGGAAGGACATTAAGGAGAAGAGGAGAAAGGAAAGAGTAGCGATTAGACAGTATTATTTAGTTCGCAATGATATTCTTTTTAAACGAAAATCGGTCGACAACTCTGTTTGGTTAGTTTGTATTCCTGATGAGTGGGTTAATAAATTGATTTGGTACACACATTTTAGTTATGCACACTTTGGTCCTAGAAAATGCTTTCATAAATTACGAGAAAATTGCTACTTCAGTAATATGGAAAAACGTATTCGATCTGTTCTTGCCAAATGCAAATTATGTCAAAAGGCTAAGCTGCCAACTATTTCTCACAGAGCACCGTTGTTTCCTATCATTCCAGCGAAATTAAAGGACATAGCTGCAGTCGATTTGTTTCGCCCAGTGGTTCGTTCTACTAATGGTTTTGCGTACATTTTGGTAGCAGTGGAATTAACATCAAAATATATGTGTTTTACACCTTTACGCAAAGCAACAGCTCTTTCAGTATCTAATGCCTTCATCAAACATTTTCTTAATGAAGTGGGTCATGTTGATAAGGTTATATCAGATAATGGATCACAGTTTTGTTCTAAAATTTGGCTTCGTACTCTCCGGCGTCGTAAGATTAAACCAATTTTCATTTCACTTTTTCACCCTCAATCTAACGCTTCAGAGAGATGGATGAAGGAAATCAATAAATTGTGTCGTCTTTACTGTCATCAGAATCACAGAACATGGGATCAGTATCTTCATATTTTTCAAAACATTCTGAATAAACTCCCTAATGATTCAACTTCTTTACCGCCTATATTGATATTAAAAAATTAAGCACCGACAAATCGCATTTCTGAAATCGTTCCTTTTCCGCCTACACGGAAACTGCGGCATTCTGAAGTTGTGAATCTGGCTCTGCAAAATATTGCATCTGCGGCTGCTAGAAGAGAGAAATCAGCTAAACGTCCTGGTCGTTTAAAAACCTTGTCAGTTGGTCAAAAGGTGTTAATTAAGTCTCACCGTTTGTCTCACAAAGGAAAAGGCTTGTGTCGCAAATTTTTTCTGCTTTATAATGGTCCATATAGAGTTCGCAAATTTATTCATGATAACACTGTCGAAGTAGAAACTCTTAAATCTCGGCGCTCTAAGGGAATACATCACATATCGAACGTTAAAATTTTTGTGGAATGACATACTTTAGAGAAACTAACAGTTGTACGTAAACACACGGAGAGTACAAGGATACCGCGCTGTGTTTTGGCGGCGGCACATACTCAAAGCAACAGTCAAGTCTGCGCGCCGCACAAGGCAGTCGTTGACAGCAAACAATCACTTCCTATGTCACGCGTACCTACAGCTGATCGAGCGCTCAGTGCCAATGCACTGACAGCCGTAAACAAATACACAGTGTAATTTCTCCGAATAAATTCAGTATAAAGCTATAGTGACTTGATAAATTATGTTATTAACGTTCAGTATTTTTCAGGATACGGTTGTATAAAATATTTAAGAACTTCAGGTAAATTCTGTGTTAAGAAGACTTGCTATCGAGAAATTTTCAGGAAGTAAGTAATTTCGAAGAAGAAACTAATAAACTAAAAAGGTAACTATTAATTGAGTTTATTTTTCAGGTAACATATTTCCACTTAGGTACGTACTTTAGACGTAATTTGCTGCTCGCGATTACGTGATTTATACTTTGTGTTAACTGATTTTGACAATGATTGATTAATGAACAGGGTTGTTACTTGTGTATATTATGCATCACTTGGCTGCTATGCTTTTTCACTGATGTCATATTTTTTTATTTATGTGTCTGCTGTGCTTATTTATTTAAATTATAATTGTCACCTGATTAGTCGTGCTCATATGGTTATGTATGTAAGTCATACTTTGTGATTTATCTGCTTGCGCCTTCATGTTTACTTATTAAGATTACATACGAACATTTATTTGCTTATGCTGATATGATGCTAATGACCTGTTTATTATGTAAGATAACGTATTTGCTGACTTACTTATGGATTGCATATTTACACATTTCTGTTTTGTTGTCATAACTATTCTTTAATTTGGTATATAGAAATGCTGATATACGGTGTACAAACATTGAGTTTAGGTCACACTATGGTATTAATTATAGATTGTTCGCTTGGCAGAGCCTCTTTGTAGGGATTGTGCTACATCCATTTGTTGACATTCTGTTCTCCACTGGTATATTTACTCGCTATTGAATGTTTTGTTTACGCTCAGTGCCTTATATTTTTAAGATAAGAAAATGAACTACTATAATTCGACGAACGACATTGGTTCAAGAAACTTCATAGAAGTCACATGAGCTGGAGGTTTTATGGAAGCTGTATAAATCTTTATGCTAATTGAAAGGAAGCTAACGACATGAAATACCAACACTAGGTTTAGACTATTGACAGTTATTACACTGCATTCTTCGTGAGCAATTGAAATAGTAAGTGACACTTGACACAAGAAATACTCCACATGTTTGCTTCTGTTTTGCCATGATTCTTGAAGTGGTGTACACACTGTGAAATATTACGATTTATTCATTCAAAGTCTTATGTGATCTTTCATACTACGTAACCGCACCTACTTACTGAAAGTTATCCAAACTGAAGTCTGTTAGAGGTCATGTATGCATTTATTTTATTTTATGATGGACAAGGTAACCAAAATGTATTTTATAATTCATAATGAATAGAAGATTTGGCTCAGGTGGATTACACAGAGGTTGTGTGTGGACATTGTGTCTTCGGATTGTATGGGATGATGAATTGAAGTTTGCACTAGGATTTTATCTGTACTTGTTCGAGGAGACTGAATAGAGGAAAGAGTTGATGTGGAAGTGAAATGATATTGCTAATAAGGTTTATATGTATCGACGTATTGAAGAGGTATTATTGAGGTATTGAGATTGTGTGAAATTGATGATTATTGGAGGTTTGGTGGACAAGAGGTAAGGTAAATGATATTGGCGATAAGGTTTATATGTATCGACGTATTGAAGAGGTATTATTGAGGTATTGAGATTGTGTGAAATTGATGATTATTGGAGTTTTGGTGGACAAGAGGTAAGGTAAACGGTATTGATGATAAGGTTTATATGTATCGACGTAAGAGGTATTATTGCAGTATTAAGATTATGTGATGATAATGATTATTGGAGTTTTGGTGGATAAGAGGTGAAGTAAGTGAGGAGCATTTTTTTTGTTTGTTGGTCTATATGGAACAAGGAGGATGAAGGTAGCAGACTAGAACACTCAAGTGGAAGGAAGATTGTCTACACACACACTTTGTTAAATCACTAAGCAGTATATATATTTTTTTTGGAGAGAGGAAGTAATTGCATATCTTGGCACACTGACAGTTGTTCAGCAACTGTACATTTTGATTTGGCTTAGCAAACATTGGTCTTGACATGATGACCACGACGTTGACTAACTATTATTGACTGTTATACATTGCTGCCACTACTACTTGATACACAAGTTGAACATAAAATTTTGGACAGAATTGCATTTACACAGTTAACACTATTCAATTACACAGTAGTACTTAATGTGGGTGAGAGATGAGTGAGTGTGTTTTGTGTGTTTTCCTTTCCTAATCCCAAATAATTGGTACCGACCTGTCTCCTAAATATTATTTTACTTGTTTGTTGCGGCTTGCACTGACACCCATAAATATTATAGGTTTACTGATATTTGTGTCTTTGTAATAGTTAATATGACAATTATCTGATATCATTTGTGTGTTTGTTATAATTTGTATGTTTAGTGTAAGACCATAGATGATAATTTTGTAAAAGCAATTGTGTGTGCATTGAAACTGTTGTTCGTGCTTGCACCTATTCAACATTGCTGGGTGCCACTTGGTAATGTTTAATTACTGCTGATGAACTGTCTGATCAGTGATAGTGAATATTATGGACTGTTACCTGCAATTGTTTAACATTGGTGGGTACCACTGATGGAATTACTTCTACTGAAATCATGTCACTTGTTGGTGTCTGCACCTGCTCAACATTACTGGGTGCCACTGATGGACTGCTTCTACTGAGATAATGTCACTTGTTGGTGTCTGCACCTGTTCAACAATGCTGGGTGCCACTGATGGACTGCTTCTACTGATATGATGTCACTTGTTGGTGTCTGCACCTGCTCAACATTACTGGGTGCCACTGATGGACTGCATCTATTGAAATAATGTCACTAGTTGGTGTCTGCACCTGCTCAACATTACTGGGTGCCACTGATGGAACTGCTTCTACTGAAATGATGTCACTTGTTGGTGTCTGCACCTGTTCAACATTACTGGGTGCCACTGATGGACTGCATCTATTGAAATAATGTCACTTGTTGGTGTCTGCACCTGCTCAACATTACTGGGTGCCACTGATGGACTGCATCTATTGAAATAATGTCACTAGTTGGTGTCTGCACCTGCTCAACATTACTGGGTGCCACTGATGGAACTGCTTCTACTGAAATGATGTCACTTGTTGCTGTCTGCACCTGTTCAACAGTACTGGGTGCCACTGATGGAACTGCTTCTACTGAAATAATGTGACTTGTTGCTGTCTGCACCTGTTTAACATTGCTGGGTGCCGCTACTGGAACTGCTTCTACTGAAATGAGGTCACTTGTTGGTGTCTGCACCTGTTCAACATTACTGGGTGCCACTGATGGACTGCATCTATTGAAATAATGTCACTTGTTGGTGTCTGCACCTGCTCAACATTACTGGGTGCCACTGATGGACTGCATCTATTGAAATAATGTCACTAGTTGGTGTCTGCACCTGCTCAACATTACTGGGTGCCACTGATGGAACTGCTTCTACTGAAATGATGTCACTTGTTGGTGTCTGCACCTGTTCAACATTACTGGGTGCCACTGATGGACTGCATCTATTGAAATAATGTCACTTGTTGGTGTCTGCACCTGCTCAACATTACTGGGTGCCACTGATGGACTGCATCTATTGAAATAATGTCACTAGTTGGTGTCTGCACCTGCTCAACATTACTGGGTGCCACTGATGGACTGCATCTATTGAAATAATGTCACTAGTTGGTGTCTGCACCTGCTCAACATTACTGGGTGCCACTGATGGAACTGCTTCTACTGAAATGATGTCACTTGTTGGTGTCTGCACCTGTTCAACATTGCTGGGTGCCACTGATGGACTGCATCTATTGAAATAATGTCACTTGTTGGTGTCTGCACCTGCTCAACATTGCTGGGTGCCACTGATGGAACTGCTTCTACTGAAATGATGTCACTTGTTGCTGTCTGCACTTGTTTAACATTGCTGGGTGCCACTGATGGACTGCTTCTGCTGAAATGATGTCACTTGTTGGTGTCTGCACCTGTTCAACATTACTTGGTGCCACTGATGGAACTGCTTCTACTGAAATAATGTGACTTGTTGCTGTCTGTACCTGTTTAACATTGCTGGGTGCCGCTACTGGAACTGCTTCTACTGAAATAATGTCACTTGTTGGTGTCTGCACGTGCTCAACATTACTGGGTGCCACTGATGGAACTGCTTCTACTGAAATGTCACTTGGTGTCTGCACCTGTTCAACATTGCTGGGTGCCATTGATGGACTGCTTTTACTGTAATGATGTCACTTGTTGGTGTCTGCACCTGCTCAACATTACTGGGTGCCACTGATGGACTGCTTCTAATGAAATAATGTCACTTGTTGGTGCCTGCACCTGTTCAACATTACTGGGTGCCACTGATGGACTGCTTTTGCTGAAATGATGTCACTTGTTATTGTCTGCACCTGTTCAACATTACTGGGTGCCACTGATGAACTGCTTCTACTGAAATAATGTCACTTGTTGCTGTCTGCACCTGTTTAACATTGCTGGGTGCCACTGATGGACTGCTTCTACTGATATGATATCACTTGTTGGTGTCTGCACCTGCTCAACATTACTGGGTGCCACTGATGGACTGCTTCTACTGATATGATGTCACTTGTTGGTTTCTGCACCTGCTCAACATTACTGGGTGCCACTGATGGAACTGCTTCTACTGAAATGTCACTTGTTGCTGTCTGCACCTGCTCAACATTACTGGGTGCCATTGATGGACTGCTTCTAATGAAATGATGTCACTTGTTGGTGTCTGTATCTGTTCAACATTACTGGGTGCCACTGTTGGAGCTGTTTAAATACTGCTGATGAAATGTTATGAGACTGCTATTTGCACCAGTTGATCATTGCTGGGTGCTACAGTTGGAACTGTCAACTACTCTGAGGAGTCCTACTTGTTTATTGAACTATTGGAAGGGTTTTATGTGAATATTTGTAAAAACTGATTTTTTTTGTGTTTACTGTTATGAAATGTTATGAGATTCTTACCTGCACCTGTTCGTCATTTCTGGTGCCATTGATTGAATAATACTTATGTAAACTATTATGTAAAATCATATGTATGCAAGCATTTGTATTCCTTACTGTATTTTATGTATTAGGTTATTGAAGGGTCAGTGCAAAGCCAAAATTTATTTAGTTATGTGATATTTACTTATTAACATTACCTTTTAATTTTTGTCTGTATTTTTTGGACGAATTTGGTGGTATTTTCACCACCAATGCTGGCAAAAATACCATCAAATTCTAGCCCGTGGAGGAGGGGCATATGAAAGGTGGCTACACTGAGTCACAGCGCCAGAGATTGGTCCAGAGAGTATTATTTAGCCGCCTCCACAGGCAGTAGTTGTTCAGAAGCGGTGGTAGGATGTTCCTGTCGAGAAGCGGTGGTAGATAGTGCTTGTGGAGATGTTGCAGTAGCGTGTCGTTGTTGAGAAGTTCCCACGGAGAGTGCTTGTTCAGATGTTGACATATTGTTTTGATGGGCTAGACACCATATGCTGTTGGATTAGGGATGCTGTAATGTGCTTTTCGTCAATATATATGAAGGAAAAAAAAGTCCTTTTTTTATTATTTCAATGTCTTAAACAATAATGCCTCTTGGTCACAGGTTCAGTCAACAAAGCATCTGGCTCGTGTTCATGTATTAGACTGTAATTCGGGTTTCTATGTGCAATTATAGTATTCCAGTTTTATTTAATTAATTCAGTCTAAATGGTATCTAAAATATCTTGTCTTATTGAGGAAGTACCGTGCCAGATGTGTACGTTGAATCACACTTCCACACACAGAACAGTTACACTTGTGTTTTGTTGTTTTGTAGGTTTTATAGTTGCTGGGGACTTAATTAATTAATTGTGTTAACGGAAGTTTTGTTTCATTCTTTGTTGTTGTTCTATGCAGTCAGATTGCGTACTAAAACTACTTAGGACCAATCGGTTACGAGACTGCGTAACCGGACAGACAGTAAAAATATTTGCATAATAAAATTTAATTAAGCCCCCATGCAAGGTTGGCACAGGAGAGAAATTCGTGGCGGGCCGCATCAAACCAGTCAGAAGACTGCTGAAAAAAATAAAATAAAATAAAAATCAAAATAAAAAACGGTGGCATATATACAGTCTTTTTCCCTTGTTCTATTCGCGAGCCGAACAGGAGAGAAAATCCCTAGTAGGGGTGCAAAGTATCCTTCACCGTACTCCGTATGATGGCTTGCTGAGTAGGTATGTAGATATGGATGTAGATGGAATTTCATCAGTGGAAATAGAACAAGAGACTTCAATACACTCTACATTACTTTTTACAAAATACTTGCAATTATTACAGCGCGAATACCTTGCGATAAAGCACGGTGAAATCTGTTCACTCTGAAATGTCAAGTTTGATGGTTGAATTAATCCATTACGTTACCTTGCGCATTCAACTCCAGTATAATCTTTGCTGTCCTTATAAGAGTGCCATATCCTGTTCCAAGAAATCGAAAAGGTCAGCAGACAACATTTTAAACTTAGGTCTTGCAGAATGGGAGGAAGGAAGAAGCTTATTTACGAAGACTGAAAGGACATTTAAAGCGCATCTGACGCCAGTGAATTCGCGGAAGTGCAGTGATGCGTCGAAGTGCTTGTGACGTCCAATGTACGCAGTGAGTCTTATTTCTAACGTTGAGACGGAGTTTGTCTTGGTGAGATCTGAAAATAGAATGAAACAAGCAAGAAAGAGACAAGTAATAAAAACGTGTGTTAGACAACTAGAGAACGGAAATTCCGAGAGGTATCGGCCATTTAGAAATTCATCACTGGGATCAAAAGACACGAAATGTTAGGTCACAGTGCTTATCTTTCTTTCCGACTTGTGTAGAGGGACTACTTCACTACAAGGAAGTACATTTAGTCGTAATAATTCTTTTCATTTGCAGTAACTTTGTTGATAAAATTGTGTATCTGACAGCCATTCTAAATAATAAAATATGCAGATCATTTGTATGTTTCACACACAGTAGGTTTCATTACACCTTATTGTTAAGGTTTCCCATTTTATTCGCGGCTGGAACACACCAAAAATAATTGTTCTTACGTTTAGTGGTGTACTCCAAGATGTTCAGACGTTGTTGTTTCCATTTAATGCACATTTCGCAGCAAGTGAAGAAGACGACTGATTCCGTCGCCGAATTTCTTTTTGAGTTATGAGTCTTTTGACTGGTTTGATGCAGTTCACCATAATTCCTCTCCTCTGCCAACCTCTTCATCTGAGAATAGAACTTGCAGCTTACCTCTTAATTATTTTCTCTACAGCTCTTACCCTCTACAGCTGCCTCTAGCACTATGGAAGTTATTCCCTGATGTCTAAATAGATGTAATACCATCTTGTATCTACTTCTTGTCAGTGTTTTCCATATACTCCTTTTCTCTCCGATTCTGAGGACATCCTCATTCGTTACCCAATCAGTCCACCTAATTTTCAACATCCTTCTGTAGTACCACATCTCAAATGCTTCTTATGTAATTTGAAGGTGTGGAGGGGGGGGGGGGGCTGAGACAGAAAAGGATACGGAAAGAACTAATGATATCAACTGTATCAGACTTCATGGGGAATCGGCAGTGACGAGTGAAAATGTGAGCTGGACCGAGACTCGAACCCATGATTTCCTGTTTACTAGGTAGTTGCGTCAACCACTGCGCCATCTGGACACATTGTTTGAGGCAAATGTACAGACTATCTCGGCATGCTCCGGCTCACATCACATCCTCGCGCCACCTATCCACAGTCCCTGCATGGAGGGCATGGACGGGAACTGCGATTTGGGGGCACAAGTTGGTCATGTGAATCGGCTAGCGAGCGGGCCGAGATAGTCTGTGCATTTGCGATAAACACTGTGTCCGGATCGCGTAATGGTTGATGCAAATGCCTAGTCAGATGCAAATGCCTAGTCAGTCCTGGATTCGAAACCCGTTCCGTCAAAAATTTTCACTTGTCACTGCAGAGTCATGAAGCCCTTATTCAGCTGATATCATTAGATCCTTTCCTTTCCTTTCTCCACCTTTCTTTCGATTTACATAATGTGTATCACAGTTGCGGATTCCTCCTGGTTTCTGTTCTTTTGGACATTACTGACAGAACAGACCGCCCCGATAGCTGAGTGGTCAGCGTGACGGACTGCCGTCCTACGGGTCCGGGTTAGATTTCCGGCTGGGTCGGAGATTTTCTCCGCTCAGGGACTGGGTGTTGTGTTGTCCTCAGCATTATTTCATCCCTATACGGCGCGCAGGTCGCCCAATGTGGCGTCGAATGTAATAAGACCTGTACTAAGGCGGCCGGACCTGCCCCGTAAGGCCGGCCGGTGTGGCCGAGCGGTTCTAGGCGCTTCAGTCTGGAACTGCGCTACCGCTACGGTCGCAGGTTCGAATCCTGCCTAGGGCCTGGATGTGTGTGATGTCCTTAGGTTAGTTAGGTTTAAGTAGTTCTAAGTTCTAGGGGACTGCTGACCTCAGATGCTAAGTCCCATAGTGCTCAGAGCCATTTCAACCATACTTTTTCTTTTTTTTGTCCCGTAAGGGGCCTCCCGGCCAATGACGCCAAACGCTCAATCCCATTTTTACCGACAGAACAGACATCACACATTCGTATAATCAAATCCTTGTACTTCGTTCTGTTCTGGATTTTCCACAGACCATGTCTCACTGTCATACAATGCTGTGTTCCAAACGTACGCTCTCAGAAGTTTGGTCCTCGTCGAAATATTATGCATAAAATGGGAACAGCAACTTGGCAAGACGTCCGTAAGTACGCTATTATCGAATCACGCCAAGAAAACTTGAGCTATCATATCCTTTATATGCTTCAGTACTTAATCTGATTAACGCAATGATCTTAATGCAATGCTTCCTATATGCTTCTTGAGTTTTTACACAAAAGGAGATAAACGATATTTGCCTCGTCTTTCCTTAGCTACATTTTCGCAAGGTAAGTAAAGCTTTTTATTCGTGATAGTCTCTCCACAATGTTTTAAATTTCCCGTAGCGAAGCTCCATATCTTGAACGAATCTACTGCTACATGTACTATCGTTTACTGTCCTTATTCTGTGTTGCCTGTTAATTCAGTGTAGTATACATTTACTGTAAGGGTGTAGAGCGAGTTGTTGCAGTGATTAAAACACTGAGAATGCTATTTATACATTCACTCTTGCAACAGAATGCAAAGCATGGTGCTAAATAATTCAGACAGTGTTGGAAAGGTAGAAAAGTTGTGTGACTGAGGAAAATAAAAAAGAAGAAAACCACAAAGGGAGTCTCACAGGGTTCAGTTTTCAATTTTGGATCCACTTCAATTCCTTACATATGTGAATGACGAGCCACTTAACATTCAACAAGCAAAACTGACACTTTTTGCAGACGTTACTACTGTTATAATAAATCCTATTAGAGACAAACCAACAGATGAATTGGTCTATCGTACGTTCGAAAGGATTATCAAGTGTTACTCCAAAAGCGGAATCTCCCTAAATTTTGAAAAAAAAAAATGCGTTCAGTTCTGTACAACAAATATAGTCATACCAATATTTGAATCGGTTGTTTGAAGAAGGGAACGAATTGTAAAACCTCTTTTTGTGGGGAAATGCAAAAACCTTTCTCCTGTTCTTATTTTTCGTTTTTTTTTTACTAACCAAACAGTTATATGAGATTCTTTACATTAAACTCCTATCTCATTACCATGGTGAGCTGAACTGGATTGCTCTGAAGAATGCATTAATATATTAAAAAATCGAGGATTTGTTCCCTTCTTCAAACTAATTGTGAATTAAGTATTAAAACTTCTTATTAAATATCAGAAATAGGTATATTTCCTTATAACATTAACAATACAATATACACAGGTAATGTCTGTACTACTTACACGTTTTATAGAATTTACTCTGAAAATCATTACTGATCTCCACTTTCACTCTCCTCTGCAGTAGCCGTTGTTGGTCTCATCAGCACCTCCTCACAACATGGTCTGCACTCATATCGAATGTGTGTAACTATCTCGCATACATCGTAGATCATCTTGTTTTTCTACTCCATTTCTGTTGCAGCAAGAAAGTGTATTTCACCACACCATCAGTGAACTCAGACGTGGTTAAATAACATTTCGTTAAAAAGTATTCTAATTCCCTGGACTTGGAAATCGGAAATTAGGACTTTTCCATGGATTTCTGTAGAACGTAGGCCACCAGTTCTTGACATCCAAGATACTTTCAGAGGAGATTTCAGTAACACTGAGTCCTGTCATCCTTGAGGAATGAATCAAATCAGTGTATTGTTATGGTGTGTAAATTGCATCTACTTGGTTGATTTTCCTTTCTCAGTCCCATTGAAGAAAGGACTGCCCGTGCGCAATGGGAAGTAGCGATAAATCTTTGTAAATCACCAAGTAGCAACCAATGCAAGGTGAAAGCGGACTAAAGTGTTACTGGAAAGGTAAAGTTCTTTAATCTCATGGTCCATGTTGTTTATTTTCAGCCAAAGGGATGCTACATACTTTGTCAGGTCCAGATAAATATAGAAAAAGGTAGAATCTGTTTTCATATTGTATATGCGGAATAGATATAACCTGAGTTTCCTCAGATAGATCACTTACTGAAAAAGGCAATTTTGGTAAAGGGAGGTTTTGCATAAAAATACAAGTGCTCTAACCTTCGGATCGTTAGACAATGGTTTTTTATTTCTTTCTCTTTCTCATAAAACTTCTAAGCGTATCGAACATGAATGATCTTTTCGGAGGCAGTAACTCGATTTGCATAGATGTTCAAATGTGAACTATTTATCTTTGCAGTTATTTATTTACAACATACATCGTTCTGAGGACAAAATTTGTAACGTAACAGGCCTAAAACAATAAACATGACATAACTTTAGGAATGCCAAACTAACATTCTTTCAAAACGTCTAGTATAGTTAATATGTCAATAACTGTTATTCATTTACTTTTAATGAAGAATATTTAAAATGAGAAATCAGACATTAGATGCAAAACCATACTCTGATGAGCCGCAGACACAAGGATTTGAGCAACTGAACAGCAGATACGAACACCACTTGTTAGCGTGACCACAGTTTTGAGCGTGGGCCAAGTTAAAAGTGGGATCTATTCCCTTCTCGAAACTAAGGAATGTTTCCAAGTCCAGTTCAGCCGGCATATATGTAGTTTTCGCTCCCATTTTATAGCTCACAATGTGCATCTACGGTAGTCTCGATTTTTCGAGTCTTTGAATTACGAATTACCCATAAATCCGAGCCCCGCAAAAAAAAAAAAAAAAATAAATAAAAAATCAAAGACCTCCTGTACGGCGTATCGATACTCGATCCGTTTCTCCAACCTGGTCATAACAGAATAACCTTTCTAATTGTTTTCACGAGCAAACCCTTTGCTGAAAACGGTGTTTTAGGTCTGTTACTGTCGGTACGACACAATGTCGTGCTTAGTTTAGTTTGCTGACTGTATTTATTTCTATGCCTTTGTGCCTATGAATGTTACTTTAGAAGCACTGAAACTATCTGAAAGTGGAGAAACATTGTAAAAATTTCCTCGCAAATGCGGTATCGACGAAGCTACCGTGGGTGACTGGTGAAGAAACGTACTTAAATTGGAACAGTTTTCTTCAAAGAAACGTTCTGAAAAATCTCTTAACCGAAAAACTAAAGGATATCGGAGTTTGACGAAGTGAGGTAACAAGGAAGGACAGGATTAGAAATGAATTTGTTAGAGGAGCTGTGAAAGTGGGACCCATGGGGAAAAATATACAAGAGAGCAGACTAAGGTGGTACGGACACTTACAGAGAAAAGGGGAAGAGTATATCGGAAACAGAGTTGAAGATATAAAGATGGAAGGAGCGAGAAGGAGAGGAAGACCGAAGATGAGGTGGAAGGATAAGGTGTCCGGGGATCTAAGGGAGAAAGGATGGAAGAGGGAAGAGGCAATGGATAGAGAACTATGGAGGAGAAGGATCCAGAAGAGCAACGTCTACCCTATGTGACGTGGGAAAAGGCGACGATAAAGAAGAAGTTCGGAGTTTGACGAAATAAGTGAGTCGTTGTTGTTCATGTGGTTTACGCAACAAAGACAGAAGGGGGCTCCGATTTCTGGCTCAAAATTGCAGGAGAAAACTTTGATTCTAGTAACTAGCTGCGGGAGTGAGATGATAATTTCGCCGCTATTGTGGACTGTCTCGTCTAGTGGAAGAAGAGCTATACACTGCGTTAAATACGTAGAAAAACTCTGTGGAAGCTCTGAGGCCGTTTCCGAATTTATTGTAAAGTATAAACAAATCTAACTGAAGAAAAATGATCCAATGAACAAATTTACAACCGCGACGAGACAGGATTAAATTTGTAAAACGTTGTCGGCAAAAGCACTTACTTCTCGTACAGAAAAAAAAGTGTTCCTGAGCACAGTAAGGTGAAGAGCGGATGACATGGCAGCTTCAAATACAGCTGGTAATCACAAACTAAATCTTATTGTGAATGGGAAATCTGTCAATCCGAGAGCATTCAGAAATGTAACCATGTGGGCTGTTCCGCTTATCTGCACGCATCAAAACAGTGCCTGAATTAATTAGGAAATCTTCAAGAATTAGTTTTTGAGCTCCTGCACCAAAATAGTGCCTGAATGTATCAAGGAATCTTCAAGAATTGGTTTCTGAACTTATCTGCACCAGAGTGCAAAATTTTTTTTAAAAGGAAAGGGATTGCCATGCAAAGTTATTTTGACAACGGATAACCCGTCTTCACCTCCCAGTGCAACGTGGCAGGATCGGTGTCTAGTTTCTCCTATCAAACGTTATCAGTTTGATTCAACCAATGGATCAGAGGATTCTGGAATGCCTGAAGAAGAAAGTGTCGTCGGCGATTGCTGCAGTCAGCTTTCCATTCGAAAGTCAATGAAAGCATTGTAGGAGCTTTAAAGAAAGTGACTGAAGGAAGTTGTGTATTGGATCTGAGAGTCTGGGAGCGAGATAAAGTCAGATACAATTTCTATGCTGGGGAGAAAAAATTTACGGGAAAGTAGACCTAACACAGAAACTGAAGATTCTGGCTACGAGGATGATCAGCCGCTGTGTAATCAGGGGGTTGCCAGGCTGTGTAGAAACAGAAGACGTGGAAACAACAGAGCAAACTCAGACAAAGTATTGGAAGTTACAGATTCCTCTATATCTGACATGGTTAATAGTGCTACACAGTATGTGGGTGATGAGGATGTCGAGGCCGAAACTACCAGTGACGAGTCATTAGAGATGGGGGATCCGCTCTTGAACTAATTCATAGAGTTGAATCTTTCAAAGGAGTGAACAATCAGTGATTCAGAAAAAAAGAACGGTAGCTCCAAACGTTTCCCACGTCAGAGAGAGAGAGAGAGAGAGAGAGAGAGAGAGAGACGGAGCATATCAGCAGCACCTCTGCTGCTCAGAGCACAGTGCACGCCACACAACACAGCCAGCGCCGGCCTCTGCCCTGCTTCTACCTTGGCTGCCTGCATTGTGCAGTGCCCCATTGGATTTTGTGTTTCACATATGCCGTGCCGTCTCTGTGCGTCGTCTGCCGTGTGCAGTGTCTGGCGCAGCTTAACTTCGCATCGCACTCTGTCGGCGATCGTTTCAGTCGCACGTCCTGCCCTCTGGGCAGTTGATGCGAGCAACAGGACAGAGAGCCACCTAGCGGATAACATAGGAACTACTTGCAAAAACCTGCTCGCAAGGCAACGGACGATTTGTCTCGGAGCGGGTGAGTTCACCGCTCCCCCCACCCTCGGAACTCGCCCGCTCAACGCTCACCCCACCGTCTCGACTCTAGCCAGAGCGTTGAGCAAAGCGACTCAGGTGTCACTCTGGTCTCTGCGGTCTCAGCTCATGCAGTAATACAGCTCGCGGCTCGACCTGCTCGACTCAGTGCCTCTGCATCGGAGTTCGTCCCGACTGGATATTGTTCTTCGTAGTAATACCGCTATGTATATTACATTATTATGTTATGTATACATCATTTGTTTTTATTTTATTTTTATTTGTTTAAACTGATCAGATTAGGTTCCTGACGACTCCTCTTACTATAGGATTTTTATTATGGACACTCGAATTTACGCTTTAATTACGAGCGAACCGATAAACGTATCGCAAAATGTGATACACCAATATTTTCCTTGTTTTATTCTGCGTAAGGCTATATGCAGCACTTTCGTTTTACAGTCAAATTTATATATTTTTTTCTTATTCTGGTACGGATTTTGCGATTTTAGGCGTCTTCGGAAGGAAACGTTCACTTTAAAAATATATGGCTTGCGATGTATTTGTATGAGGTTAATGAAATTTTAATACATTATAGCCAAATATATTGTTAATGTAAATCTCAAGTTACAACATTTTCCGATCACCCAAAAAACCACGATAGTGCAAAATAAATCAATAATCAAAAACTTTGTCATATCGTGGAAATTTCAATAAACAATACAAAATTCTTACTCATTATCTGTGTTACTTCAAAATAGGATCAAATAAGATCAAAATACAGGTATAGTACTGGAATAAACCAAGTTTAAAGGGCAATGTGCCTTCTATTTATTTTCTATTGTAAATGAGTGGTGAGTCACGAAAAAGAGCTAATTCATTTCAGGGAGTGAACAGTTCTGATCCAATCTCTGAAAAGAACAGTTTTGCCCATCTCTATGAGTCACACGATGGCTACGCCGCACCTTTGGCTGTCATGCGCGACGTGGCACAACAGCCTGAGGCGACGCCAACCAACATGTAGCTCTTCGTACGTAAATTGAACGTGAAGATTGTAATGGTTCTTTATTTACGTGACCATTAGGGCACTCCGACCCCAGTTCTCGATACCAGTAATATCGTACTACTTTTCTGCGAAGTAACTGACATATTTTTGTGGCAATATTCACATTTGGTTTTATTAATGTATAGGTACTCCGATGTATCGATATATTACAGTGATATGGTTCGTGTGTGTATTCATTTCTGTGAGACTGTCATAATCTTTGACTTACTTGTAACCGTTTTGGCGCGAATGCGCACAGAGCAGTCTTTGTTTCACTTTGCAGAAATTAAGTTGTTATTTCGCTTTGTAAAAGAACAGTCAAGTCTTGTGTTTGGTTAAAGTGGAAATTAAATATATGAAGATTGATACAAAACTGTTTTCTAAATGATGTGACAATTAAGAAGAAGTATATGTGAATTTACAAGAAGTTTAATAAAAATGTGGATCGTGAACACCAAGTCAAAAATTATTTCTACCATACCATTGTTCTGATCTGGGATTGTTTGATCATTAAGAATTTCCTGAAAAACGCATTTGTTACGTCTTCAAATATTGCTAAAATACAGATCTGGACCTTCTAGCAGTCAAAGTGGAATCACCCTAGAATCAACAAGATGAGCCACAACAACTTCGACGAAATCTACGTGGGAATCCATTTAAGATAAGTGCCAAAATTAATGACTTTTTTACAGTGACTTCATTATTTCCATTCTGACGATACCATACACAGTCAATAACTTTGTTGTTGCCCGATAAAGAGAACATATGCTGCGTGAGCAACATCATTAATCTGATTTCTAACCTACTTTGCAAGTGGTGGTATTGTTAGAAGGAGGAGGGGGAGAGGAAGGAAAGGAGAGGAAAGTGATTATTGACGTCAGGTGCATGGGGTCCTTACGCGGAATCAACAGCGACGAGTGAAAATGTCTGCGGGACAAGGATTCGAACCCGGGATCACGTGCTTAAGCAGGCGGTTGCGTTAACCACTGTGCCATCTGGGGCACTGTGTTATCGCAACTGCGCGTACTATCTCGGCACGCCTCACGGCCGACCCACATTCCCACCGAGAGCTACCTCTGTCCATTTCCTCCTTGCTCGCTATCCTCAGATCCGATCCGATCACGTAAGTGTAGAAAAGTTGTGGAATGTTTTCAAAGAGATAGTATCGACAGCAATTGAGAGATATATACCACATACATAAATAAGTGGTGGTACTGATCCCCCATGGTACACAAAACGGGTCAGATCGTTGTTGCAGAAGCAACGAAAAAAGAATGCCAAATTTAAAAGAACGCAAAATCCCCAAGATTGGCAAAGTTTTACAGAAGTTCGAAATATAATGCGTACTTCAATGCGAGATGCTTTCAGTAATTTCCACAACGAAATTCTGTCTCGAAATCTGGCAGAAAACCCAAAGAGATTCTGGTCATACATAAAGCACATCAGTGGCAAGACGAAACCAATACTTTCACAGCGTGATAACAACGGTGAAGTCACTGATGACAGTGCCACTAAAGCAGAGTTATTAAACACTGTTTTCCGAAACTCCTTCACCAAAGAAGACGAAATAAATATTCCTGAATTCCAATGAAGAACAACTGCCATGATGAGATACATAGAAGAAGATATCCCCGGTGTAACGAAGCAGCTTAAATCACTCAATAAAGGCAAGGCCTCCGGTCCAGATTGTATACCAGTCAGGTTCCTCTCAGAGTATGCTGATAAAACAGCTCCATATTTAGCAATTATATACAATCATTCGCTCACATAAAGATCCGTACCTAAAGACTGGAAAATTGCTCAAGTCACACCAATACCCAAAAAGCGAGGTAGGAGTAATCCGCTGAATTACAGGCCTATATTACTAACGTCGATTTGCAGTAGGGTTTTGGAACATATACTGAGTTCTAACACTATGAATTACCTCGAAGAAAACGATTTATTGAAACATAGTCAGCTCGGTTTCAGAAAATGTCGTTCTTGTGAAACACAACTAGCTCTTTATACTCATGAAGTAATAAGTGCTATCGACAGGGGATGTCAAATTGATTCCATATTTTTGGATTTCCGGAATGCTTTCGACACCGTTCCTCACAAGCGTCTTCTAACCAAACTGCGTGCCTACGGAGTATCGCCTGAGTTGTGCGACTGGATTCGTGATTTCCTGTCAGAAAGGTCACAGTTTGTAGTAATAGACGGAAAGTCATCGAGTAAAACAGAAGTAATATCCGGCGTTCCCCAAGGAAGTGTTACAGGCCCTCTAGTGTTCCTGATCTATATTAACGATATAGGAGACAATCTCCGTAGCCGTCTTAGATTCTTTTCAGATGATGCTGTCATTTACCGTCTTGTAAAGTCATCAATGATCAAAACGACTTGCAAAATGATTTAGATAAGATATCTGTATGGTGCGATAAGTGGCAGTTGAGCCTGAATAAGGAAAAGTGTGAAGTTATTCACATGAGTACTAAAAGAAATCAGCTAAATTTCGATTACGCGATAAGTCACATAAATCTGAAGGCTGTAAATCCAACTAAGTACTTAGGGATTACAATTACAAATAACCTAAATTTGAACGATCACATAGATAATATTGTGGGCAGAGCAAACCAAAGACTGCGATTCATTGGCTGAACACTTAGAAGGTGCAACAGCTCTATTAGAGAGACTGCTTACACCGCCCCTGTCCGCCCTATTCTGTGGTATTGCTGTGCGGTGTGGGATGCGCATCACATGGGACTGACGGATGACATCGAAAAAGTACAAAGTAGGGCAGCTCGTTTTGTATTATCGCGAAATAGGGGAGATAGTGTCACAGATATGATACGTGAATTGGAGTGGCAATCATTAAAACAAAAGAGTTTTTCGTTGGGACGGGATCTTCTCATGAAATTTCAATCACCAGTTTTCTCCTCCGATTGTGAAAACATTCTGTTGGCACCCACCTACATAGGGTGAAATGATCATCACGATAAAATAAATTAGGGCTCGCACAGAAAAATTTAAGTAGCTCGTTTTTCCCGCCTGCCGTTCGAGAGTGGAACGGTAGAGAGACAGCTTGAAGATGGTTCATTGAACTCACTGCCAGGCGCTTTATTGTGAATAGCAGAGTAATCACGTAGATGTAGATGTAGATAGAGGTCTGGCTTACTTGTGTATCCGCATTGAATAAGATAGATGTATTGCCCATCTAGGTCAATCAATTATAAGAACGCGTGCTGTCCGTTCTTTCGGACATGCCCGAAAGAACGCACGCCCTGTATTCGTATAAAGGCAGCTCCTCAACGAGGGCCACGAGAAAGGCAGGCCGCAGTGCGTACATCACAGCAGGTGACACTGCAGCTCGTATGCGTGCCAGCATCCGTCTCTGGAGGAGAGCGAGTAGCTATTTCTTGCGGGTTTATTAATTCTTGACTGTGCGTTTAATTGTACGCAAGTTCTCGATAGCACACGACAAACTTAGGACCTTGTATGGGTACGTTTTCAATTAAATATTAATTTCCCGTGGGCGAGTGTTCGCAAAGTGCGGCGAACAAGCTGACTAGTCAGTCGTCACAAGTTCGTTGTTGGGCCCGTATATCTCGTTGGCCCCGCTCTTCAGACGGTGGTGTCATACCGCTGCGCCGAATCGTCGCAGATTCACCAAACAAAGCGCACTCCACCATTATTCCATGAAGTAAACTGTTACCAAGCTTCTGTTCTGCCAGTGTGAATGCCTATGTAAACAGTTTGTTTTAATACAGTTCATATTTTGACTCCTGTATGCTTTTCAGTATCGGTTTGTCCGGGTTTTCTGTAGCTTCTAGTGATCCCGGTCGCGTTCACCTTGAAATATCGAGACTGTACTGTATGTGCTGACACACGTTTGATGTAAACAAACAAAAATCGATGTTTTCGCGCTTGTTCCCTTCTTGATCTATTCACGGTTGTGGTAACCGGTAGCTTTCCTGACGTTTCACCGTTTTAATAGAAATAAATTTAATTCTCTTAGCTAGTGGATGGTTTATCGTCAAAAGAAAGGAACTTATGAATATTTGTCATGTATTGGTGAATTGTATTGTGGTAATGAATTTTGTTTAGATATTATTTAAAAGAAACAATGTTCAACTTGTTACCCAGTCCTTCACTATCACATGTTGATTGTGCCATCTTATTGCTTAACGTCGTTGTTAGACTATTTCAGAAACATGCCTACCAACTTTCGTTTATATCGCACAACTCCTTCGTAGTGTTGCGATTTTTCCCGTAATTTTTCACACTCATAATGCCTTTCCGTCAATTGTGTCATACTAAAGCTTGTGTTCAGTGTTGACCTACCATGTCGAAAGCCGTACTACTTCTGTCTCATATTAACGCCATACTATTCCTCTTCTAACTGACCTTCAACTTTTTCCCTTTCTTCTTTCCAGTATCCTGTCCATTATTTTTGTTCCTTTCGATATGAGTGTGACTCCTCAATAGTTACTACATAGTTTTCTCTCTCCCTTCAGGCACACATTTCTGCATCGATATGCATCTTAGCAATCTGTGTAAGCCTTGTAACCTAATAGGTGGAGCTAGCTCTATCGTCTTCACAATTATTTTTAACTCAGTTGCTTTTTCTATTTTGATTCTTTTGACTGCTTGTTCCCCATGTAACACTGTACACTGAAGAGCCAAAGAAACTGGTACACCTGCCTAATATCGTGTAGGAGCCCGGCGAGCACGTAGAAGTGCCGCAACACGACGTGGCATGGACTCGACTAATGTCTGAAGTAGTGCTGGAGGGAACTGACACCATGAATCCTGCAGGGCTGTCCATAAATCCATAAGTGTACGAGGGGGTGGAGATCTCTTCTGGATAGCACCTTGCAAGGCATCCTAGATATGCTCAATAACTTTTATGTCTGGGGAATTTGGTGGACAGCGGAAGTGTTTAAACTCAGAAGAGTGTTCCTGGAGCCATTCTGTAGCAGTTCTGGACGTGTGGCGTGTCATTTTGTCCTGCTGGAATTGCCCAAGTCTATCAGAATGCACAATAGACATGAATGGATGAGGAGATCATACCAGATGCTTACATACGTGACATCTGTCAGGGTCGTATCTAGACGTATCAGGGGTCCCATATCATTCCAACTGCACAAGCTCCACATCATTATAGAACCTTAGCCAGCTTTAACAGTCGTCTTCTGACAGGCAGGGTCCACGGATTCATAAGGCTGTCTCCATACCCGTACACACTCATCCGCTCGATACAATTCGAAACGTGACTCGCCGACCAGGTAGCATGTTTCCGGTCATTAACAGTCCAATGTCGCTGCTGACAGGCCCAGGCGAGGCGTAAAGCTTTGTGTCGTGCAGTCATAAAGGGTAAACGATTGGGTTTTCGGCTTCGAAAGCCGAAATCGATTATGTTCCGTTGAATGGTTCGCATGCTTACACTTGTTGATGGCCCAGCAATTAAATCTGAGGAAGGGTTCCATTTCTGCCACGTTGAACGATTCTATTGAGTCGTCGTTGGTCCTGTTCTTGCAGGATCTTTTCCGGCCGCAGCGATGTTGGAGATTTGATGCTTTACCGTATTCCTGATATTCACGGTACACTCGTGAAATGGTCGTACCCAAAAATTCCCAGTTCATCGCTACCTCGAAGATGCTGTGTCCCATCGATCGTGAACCGAGTATAACACCAAGTTCAAACTCACTTAAATCTTTATAGCCTGTCATTATAGCGGGAGTCACTGATCTAACAACTGCACCTGACACTTGTTATCTTATACAGGCGTTGCTGACGACAGCGCCATATTTGGTTCAAATGGCTCTGAGCACTATGGGACTTAACATCTGAGGTCATCAGTCCCCTAGAACTTAGAACTACTTAAACCTAACTAAGCTAATGACATCACACACACCCATGCCCGGGGCAGGATTCGAACCTGCGACCGTAGCAGTCACGCGGTTCCGGACTGAAACGCCTAGAACCGCACGGCCACCGCGGCCGGCTGCAGCGCCGTATTCTGCCTCTTTACATATCTCTGTATTTAAATATGCATGCCTATACGATTTTCTTTGGCGCTTCAATGTAATATCCTTCTCTTCTTCCAGGTGTATGTCCTACCTGCCGTACCTTTATTCCCTTTTCATTTTTCATGTTTAGTAGTGTGACGCAGTGCTCTATCCATATTTTCCTTATCTCCTATGGTTGCGTTTTAGCTCTTCACTTTCCCCTTTCACCAGCTTTGTGTAAGTGCTTTACTTTGTCGTATTTCTTCACTCCTACGTAAAGCCTCATTTTATCCCAAATATTATATTATTTCTGGTCTTGTGTGAATTCCTCCCAACTTTTCCTCTCTACTTCTGCTAACACTTACTTAATTTTTCTTTGTTTTCTTGCTATTCCATTTTCCGTCCTGTCTCTGTTCCATTCTTGCCATGATTTCTTCTTGCCTGATAATGCTTCCTTTACTTGTTCATTCCATCATGGAGTCTCTTTACCCTTACAGCCGGCAGGTGTGGCCGTGCGGTTCTAGGCGCTTCAGTCTGGAACCGCGTGACCGCTACGGTCGCAGGTTCGAATCCTGCCTCGGGCATGGATGTGTGTGATGTCCTTAGGTTAGTAAGGTTTAAGTAGTTCTAAGTTCTAGGGGACTGATGACCACAGATGGTAAGTATCATAGTGCTCAGAGCCATTTGAACCATTTGCCCTTCCAGACATTCTGCCACAGGTTTCCCTGCAGGGCATACCGCAGTCCTGTTCCACATTTCCACATTCAGTGCGTGAGATTGTAAGCTTTTCTTGTAACTTTCTGTCTTTTAATTTCCACTCTTTTATTTTCTTCTAGTTTTCAACCTATTTTTCTTCTGTTTTACCCCTTCCAATCTGTCCCAACACTACCTGATGGTCCCCATCGAAAGCTTTTTCTGGGGGCGCTGTTACATCCATTAACCGTGTACGATTTTGGTCTCCCACAAGAATGTGACTATCTTCGTGCTTCTCTCTCCAAAACCATATCTCGTTATCTTTTGGCTATTTTTCTTCTTGATCCTTTGTTGCCCATAGTCAAACCATTTCTTTTACAAAAGCCAGTTTTCCTCGTTCCTCGTTTTCCCCATACACACTCAGACCAATTATCACTTCGTTCTCTAGTCTTTCATTTTCCACTTGGGCATTTATATCACCCAGCACTATCGCTTCCACAACTCTAATTTCATTCTTTAATTTCTCTAGGAATTCCTTAATGTTCTCCTCTTTATTTCCAGTCCGTGGTGCATATACTTGGGTGAAGTCGACTCTATTACTTGTCCTCAGCTGAATCTTCGTCATCCTGTCACTTGTGTGTTCTACTGCTTCCTCATATTCGTCTGGGAGTAATTTTACTATTATGCCCACTTCAGTTTTTTCTTCTCTAGTCCATCACTCCAAAAAAGCGTGTACCCTTTCCTCATTTACTTCCTTGCTCTTCCATTCCTCTATTAGCTCTTCTAGCCTCCCAGTCAGGATCATCATATTAATGCTACCCACCTTCGGTTCCCTAACACCCGAAGCAATGTGCGTCTGCGTCGCCTGGAGGGTACACCATGACGTATTCCAAGGCTGGTTTTGTAACACAGTTCCATGTGTAGCCTATTATTACAATGAAGTGGCGCTCCTGAAGTCCCTTTAGAGCTAGTGCCAGCATAGGTTTAGGCCAATCTAACACAGAGAACAGACGCCTTTTCTAGCCGCTCCTCTGGAATGCAGACGCTACAGGTAATGAGATACGAGGACAGTTCTTCCACTTTGACGCTTTGTATCCTCTGCCACTTTCAAAACCGTCGACCTTCTTCACGTGTAACCCTGGCAAGGGCACTAATGCTATAACATCTTTAACCGCTATAGGTGCGGTATTTCATATCTGAGGCATCGGTTTTTGTTATTTCAGTCTGTCTAAACCAGTTTTGTTGTGAAACGTGTCATAATGCTGCCGAGGTACGGTTCAGTCCACTCATTATCAACAGGGGTCACGTTGATTCATGCATCTCGAAGATGACATCTGCATGATGGCGCACATCACAAGATATTCCAACATTGGTAGTTTAATGTTTCTTCTGACGTCTCTTCAGTACAACAGGCTAGCATTGTCCAAGATTCATCCTTCGTTACTGGTGGCTAACTGGAGTCGAGTCCATGGTCGGAGACTACATGTTCCTGTCGCGCCGACATCTGAAGAACTCTCTGTGGTCATTGGGCCGAGGATCTCGAAACGAGCGCCAACTAGCAACAAAATCAAGAAGTGACCGCCGAAGCTTCAACAGTTGTGCACATCCCGAAGACCTCTTATCTTCCTTGTGTTAGATAGGCAGTAATGAGTGCCACTCGTTATTTTATGCGTCAGTATTGGTTAGCGTTGGTGACTCTTGAAGGCAAATGTGCATTTGACGTGGTAGAATTGTTCTCACAAATAAATGTTCTAGTGCATCCGAGATGACTGAAGCAATGCTGCTTTGCCGTCTCAAGCAAATGCACGCTTAAAACAGAACCGTCGTCCTCTTGAACGCGAATGCAGTTGTGTTAACGACGGTACCATCTTTTTCGGTGAAGTGCAGGAAGATTTGAAGAGATCAGAGGTTGGTGGAAAGACGTCTAACATTTATACTAACTAATATAGGAATTGTTGATGCACTTGTAGAAGTGACCATTGTACGCACTGTGATTTGCAGTAGTGAATCTATCAGTACATACCAGAAGATGAGACCATACAAAGATCCCTTACGGCATCATTTTATCATCTTCTTTTATTTGTGGTATGAGGAAATTTGTATCTCACTAATGTATCGTGATAAAGTGAAGAAGTTATACAAAGTTTTAGATACCTTCAGGTGTATAAATACTGCGAAAAATGTGGGGTATTAGAGATTATCAATCGCTCCTCCAGAGTCTATCATAACAGATAAATTTTTTATCATTATTACCAATAATTGCAATCGCACATGGAAGAGGCAAAGATAATGGGCGTGTTTAATCAGTGCAAGGGCACCAGGAAAGTAGCTAAGTTCAGTGGAAGTCTTTACAAAAATGGTGACTGTGCATAGCGGTGAACGTATTCTGAAAGACGGCATTCCGTTACGAGCTAGGAAACATTTTACTCCCTTCAGTTTGTATCTCACGTACTGAGCACGAGGGTGGAATTAAAGAAATGACACTGTAGACATATTAGAATCGCCAGTCCTTCTTTTCTCAGATCAAAAATGGTTCAAATGGCTCTGAGCACTATGGGACTTAACATCTGAGGTCATCAGACCCCTAGAACTTAGAACTACTTAAACCTAACTAACCTAAGGACATCACACACATCCATGCCCGAGGCAGGATTCGAACCTGCGACCGTAGCACTCGCGCGGTTCCAGACTGCAGCGGCTAGAACCGCTCGGCCACACCGGCCGGCATTTCTCAGATCAGCTGCGGTTAGAACAGAAAGGGGGGAAGTTATTTTAGTACGGCATTGTCCCTCGCAACACACCGTGCGGTAAATTATGGAATATGATGTAAATGTACTCGTGTGTGTCATCATGCGGTGTACGTATCACACATATGCATCAGAGGCGTTCAGGTGCATTTGAATATTAGGATAACAACAGATGAACTGAAAAACAGACGCAAGGAAATACGAGGTGCATTCAAGTTCTAAGGCCTCCGATTTTTTTTCTCCGGACTGGAAAGAGATAGAAATATGCGCATTGTTTTAAAATGAGGCCATGTTCATTGTCAATACGTCCCAGAGATGGCAGCACCGTACGGCAGATGGAATTTTACCGCCAGCGGCGAGAATGAGAACTGTTTTAAATACTTAAAATGGCGACGTTTTCCTTCCTTGAACAGCGTGCAATCATTCGTTTTCTGAATTTGCGAGGTGTGAAATCAATTGAAATTCATCGACAGTTGAAGGAGACATGTGGTGATGGAGTTATGGACGTGTCGAAAGTGCGTTCGTGGGTGCGACAGTTTAATGAAGGCAGAACATCGTGTGACAACAAACTGAAACAACCTCGGGCTCGCACAAGCCGGTCTGACGACATGATCGAGAAAGTGGAGAGAATTGTTTTGGGGGATCGCCGAATGACTGTTGAACAGATCGCCTCCAGAGTTGGCATTTCTGTGCACACAATCCTGCTTGACGACCTGAAAATGCGAAAAGTGTCATCCAGGTGGGTGCCACGAATGCTGACGGACGACCACACGGCTGCCCGTGTGGCATGTTGCCAAGCAATGTTGACGCGCAATGACAGCATGAATGGGACTTTCTTTTCGTCGGTTGTGACAATGGATGAGATGTGGATGCCATTTTTCAATCCAGAAACAAAGCGCCAGTCAGCTCAATGGAAGCACACAGATTCACCGCCTCAAAAAAAATTTCGGGTAACTGCCAGTGCTGAAAAAATGATGGTGTCCATGTTCTGGGACAGCGAGGGCATAATCCTTACCCATTGCGTTCCAAAGGGCACTACGGTAACAGGTGCATCCTACGAAAATGGTTTGAAGAGCAAATTCCTTCCTGCAGTGCAACAAAAACGTCCGGGAAGGGCTGCGCGTGTGCTGTTTCACCAAGACAACGCACCCGCACATCGAGCTAACGTTACGCAACAGTTTCTTCGTGATAACAACTTTGAAGTGATTCCTCATGCTCCCTACCCACCTGACCTGGCTCCTGGTGACTTTTAGCTTTTTCCAACAATGAAAGACACTCTCCGTGGCCGCACATTCACCAGCCGTGCTGCTATTGCCTCAGCGATTTTCCAGTGGTCAAAACAGACTCCTAAAGAAGCCTTCGCCGCTGCCATGGAATCATGGCGTCAGCGTTGCGAAAAATGTGTACGTCTGCAGGGCGATTACGTCGAGAAGTAACGCCAGTTTCATCGATTTCGGGTGAGTAGTTAATTAGAAAAAAAATCGGAGGCCTTAGAACTTGAATGCACCTCGTATAATTATTATTCCTCTTCGCTTAATGTCCGATAGCTTAGGGTCATTAACTTTTTTCACAGTAACGGTCAGTGCTACTTAAGCAACTTTAACTGAGTGCCTTTTTTTCCCTCTTGTTTAGTTTCGTTTGTGTGTGTGAGGGGGAGGGGTCGTCAAAGAGAGGGAGAGGGAGAGGAGAAGGAGAGGGAGAGAGAGGGGGGGGGGGACTTGGCTGGCCGGAGGGAGTAATACTGCGGAATACCTGTCGTGACCGGGATTGATATGCGATATAAAAACCAGTCAGGTTCCTTCCTCTCCACGCGCAGGAACCTGCACGGGCAATTTGTTGCGGATTACGTCTTCCGTGAAAGACGAAAAAGAAAGATCCTCCAGGGCCTTGAAATAGCATCTCGGTCTCAACAGGCTCTTCAGTTCGCTGGCGTCACACCACAGACTGTGTGGTTTCCCGACTCCTACTGAGTAAGTACGTGGATTATTGATACTAGAGGCCTACTAATTATAAAAAAACCTCGGATTATTTAAAGCTGTGCTCGTGTTTGATATCAATACAAAACTGTCTCACGGGTAACTGCAATTCAAGCAGTCTGCTAGAGTTCAAAGCAGCTTTTTATTCAGTGCAGTAAAGTTAGGTGTCCCGAAATTTGACGTGGGAATTTTTCAAAGAACTCGTACAAAGACTTCCTGGAGACGTTCTTCCCCTGTGCAGTTTAAGAACTTAAAGGTAAAGGAGGGGTGGGGGAGGAGGGAATGTGGAGGATTGCGAAGTATGGTTATATAGATTTTCTTTCCCGACCTGTCGTATTCATGATGCATTTAAAAATGTCTATTGAGTGGTAGTGTTCTTATAATTGTCACTGGGATATTATGAAACAGATAAGGGCGAGAAATGAGCCATTCCATTCTCGTCTCTCTCTCTCTCTCTATTGGCAACTAGATAAATCAACTGTGTTGAAGACAGTGGCTTATAGGACCAGAAATTGGAAACAGTCATTTATGACAGAGGGATGTTATTTCATGATTGTCTTCGTTTTGACAGTTTTCGAATCGTAGTGTTCCATACGCTTCCAGTCGCTTTTGGGATCATGGCCTGTGACGAAAAAACCGTATTTTCAAGCAAATCACACAAATAAGAAGCTTTTGTTACAGGGGATTTAAGGAAAGGAGAAAACAATCGGTTGACAAATGCTTCACTTGACTACGATGTAAAAACCTTCATGCTTGCTGTTCCTAATATATCAAAACCAACTGAAAAATGAATGCTCTGAGCACTATGGGACTTAACTGCTAAGGTCATCAGTCCCCTAGAACGTAGAACTACTTAAACCTAACTAACCTAAGGACATCACACACATCCATGCCCGAGGCAGGATTCGAACCTGCGACCGTAGCGGTCACGCGGTTGCAGATTGTAGCGCCTAGAAGCGCTCGGCCACTCCGGCCGGCAACTGAAAAATGATATAGAGAAAATATCTATATCTGTATGGCGCGGAAAGTGGCAATCGACTCTATACAATGAAAAGTGTGAACTGTCAATTCATCTAAATACTTACGAATTACAATTACGAGTAGGTTAAATTGGAACAATCACGTAGGCATTGTTGTGGGAAGCAGTACCGAAGACTGCGTTTCATTGGGAGAAAACTTAGGAGATGCAACAGGTCTACTAAAGAGACTGCCTGCACAACGTTTGTACGTTCTTTTCTAGAATACTACCACGCACTACGCGGCAAGGCGTTTTTAACAGATAAGACCGAGGACATCAAGAAAGATCAAAAGTCAGCTCCTTTTGTACTATCGCAAATGAGAGGAGAGACTGTCACGGCTACGACGTGCAAGCGGGAGTGGCAATCATTAAACAAGAGCGTTTTTCGCTGCGTCGAGATATTTTCACGAAATTTCAATCACGAACTTTCACTCCAGATTGTGAAAGTATTTTGTTGTCACCTACCTGCATAGGGAGATATGGTCATCGGAGTTCGCACACAAAGATTTAAGTGTCCTTTCCGCGCTCTGATCGAGAGTACAACGATAGAGAAATAGTCTGAATGTGGTTCGATGAACTCTCTGGCAGGCTGCTCTGAAGTGTGAATTGCAGAGTAATCATGTTTATAGCCGTTCTGTCCAGCTACGTAGGAGCCTACCTCCTCTGATGCAGGTGGCGACGGCAGTGCAGCGTTGTGTCACAGCATCTGGAAATTCGGCATCACTGCAGTAGATAGCTGTATCGCAGAATGCTACGTCAGTAGTATTCTTGAGCTCAGCAGCAGAATGTCGCAGGCGACTGGCTCCTTGCTGCTTGACTGGGTTCGAAGTCTTCACTGTGAATCACACCAACACAACTACTCTTATTAAATTACGGTATCTTCCCGGAAGCAATTCCAGATTGTAGCAGGAAATGGTGAAAATTTTTGTGGTACCTGTGGTGCCATCTGTCATACATTGTTATGTAGCTTAACAGTGTATAGATGTTGCAACGTGGAGTTTACGTGAAAACCGGTGACAAATGAAATAATAACAAGTACAGAGGACTTGCAAGATACAACTAATTTATTACTGATCAACAGTTTAACCAAACGGGCACAGTATTTACCAAAAATGTTCTAAAAGTGTCGCTTATTCACAAGTCAGAAAAATACACTCCTGGAAATTGAAATAAGAACACCGTGAATTCATTGTCCCAGGAAGGGGAAACTTTATTGACACATTCCTGGGGTCAGATACATCACATGATCACACTGACAGAACCACAGGCACATAGACACAGGCAACAGAGCATGCACAATGTCGGCGCTAGTACAGTGTATATCCACCTTCCGCAGCAATGCAGGCTGCTATTCTCCCATGGAGACGATCGTAGAGATGCTGGATGTAGTCCTGTGGAACGGCTTGCCATGCCATTTCCACCTGGCGCCTCAGTTGGACCAGCGTTCGTGCTGGACGTGCAGACCGCGTGAGACGACGCTTCATCCAGTCCCAAACATGCTCAATAGGGGACAGATTCGGAGATCTTGCTGGCCAGGGTAGTTGACTTACACCTTCTAGAGCACGTTGGGTGGCACGGGATACATGCGGACGTGCATTGTCCTGTTGGAACAGCAAGTTCCCTTGCCGGTCTAGGAATGGTAGAACGATGGGTTCGATGACGGTTTGGATGTACCGTGCACTATTCAGTGTCCCCTCGACGATCACCAGTGGTGTACGGCCAGTGTAGGAGATCGCTCCCCACACCATGATGCCGGGTGTTGGCCCTGAGTGCCTCGGTCGTATGCAGTCCTGATTGTGGCGCTCACCTGCACGGCGCCAAACACGCATACGACCATCATTGGCACCAAGGCAGAAGCGACTCTCATCGCTGAAGACGACACGTCTCCATTCGTCCCTCCATTCACGCCTGTCGCGACACCACTGGAGGCGGGCTGCACGATGTTGGGGCGTGAGCGGAAGACGGCCTAACGGTGTACGGGACCGTAGCCCAGCTTCATGGAGACGGTTGCGAATGGTCCTTGCCGATACCCCAGGAGCAACAGTGTCCCTAATTTGCTGGGAAGTGGCGGTGCGGTCCCCTACGGCACTGCGTAGGATCCTACGGTCTTGGCGTGCATCCGTGCGTCGCTGCGGTCCGATCCCAGGTCGACGGACACGTGCACCTTCCGCCGACCACTGGCGACAACATCGATGTACTGTGGAGACCTCACGCCCCACGTGTTGAGCGATTCGGCGGTACGTCCACCCGGCCTCCCGCATGCCCACTATACGCCCTCGCTCAAAGTCCGTCAACTGCACATACGGTTCACGTCCACGCTGTCGCGGCATGCTACCAGTGTTAAAGACTGCGATGGAGCTCCGTATACCACGGCAAACTGGCTGACACTGACGGCGGCGGTGCACAAATGCTGCGCAGCTAGCGCCATTCGACGGCCAACACCGCGGTTCCTGGTGTGTCCGCTGTGCCGTGCGTGTGATCATTGCTTGTACAGCCCTCTCGCAGTGTCCGGAGCAAGTATGGTGGGTCTGACACACCGGTGTCAATGTGTTCTTTTTTCCATTTCCAGGAGTGTACATTCCACAATACCTTTCTAATTGAATTAGGCGCAAACAAGAACTTCTTATAACTTCTATACTAACTGTAAGCACTGCAACAATAAAAGGTAAAATCAGTTTCATTTAACAAAGGGCACTTGAATAATAAAGGTGAAATAAGTTTCTTTTAAATAGGTCACCTGGGCAAGCGCAATAAGACAATTCACATATTTTTCAATTTTCCGCTACCCATCAAGTATTCTCTTTAACATGTACATAAGTTCAACTTCCGGTGCACGTAAGATATAATTAAGAACACTAGTCTCTTTCCTTTATGGTTTTGAAGGTAAATACAGGGTGTTACAAAAAGGTACGGCCAGACTTTCAGGACACATTCCTCACACACAAATAAAGAAAAGATGTTATGTGGACATGTGTCCGGAAACGCTTAATTTCCATGTTAGAGCTCATTGTAGTTTCGTCAGTATGAACTGTACTTTCCTCGATTCACCGGCATGATTTCATACGGGATACTCTACCTGTGCTGCTAGAACATGTGCCTTTACAAGTACGACACAACATGTGGTTCATGCATGATGGAGCTCCTGCACATTTCAGTCGAAGTGTTCGTACGCTTCTCAACAACAGATTCGGTGACCGATGGATTGGTGGAGGCGGACCAATTCCATGGCCTCCACGCTCTCCTGACCTCAACCCTCTTGACTTTCATTTATGGGGGCATTTGAAAGCTCTTGTCTACGCAACCCCGGTACCAAATGTAGAGACTCTTCGTGCTCGTACTGTGGACGGCTGTGAACAACACGCCATTCTCCAGGGCTGCATCAGCGCATCAGGGATTCCATGCGACGGAGGGTGGATGCATGTATCCTCGCTAACGGAGGACATTTTGAACATTTCCTGTAACAAAGTGTTTGATGTCACGCTGGTACGTTCTGTTGCTGTGTTTTTCCATTCCATGATTAATGTGATTTGAAGAGAAGTAATAAAATGAGCTCTAACGTGGAAAGTAAGCGTTTCCGGACACATGTCCACATAACATATTTTCTTTCTTTGTATGTGAGGAATGTTTCTTGAAAGTTTGGCCTTACCTTTTTGTAACACCCTGTATATCAGCTGTATAGCAAACGGAACAGATGCCTTGGCGTCCCAATGCAGAAGAAACTTAATGCAAGATCCCCACTCACTGCAACCCGAAGAACTCAGTGGCCGCCGTATCGGTTGCCATTTTCCCCGCGGCCAAAAGAACCTCCCGTTCCCCCTGGTACTGGCCGGCCAAGGCGTCGCCAAAAGAAACAATGTTAACAGCCCCAGAATATAGGAAGATAAAATTCTGCAAAGATAGATCACATCAAGACAAAAGAAAATTAAAAATGGTTAAAAGAATTAACTGTAGACCTCAAATTTCAGAATATGTAAAATTGCCCCAGCACAAACAGACTAGTTTTACAGAAGGGCAACGATAAGACAAAGCATAATATTATAACACCAGTACGTCGCAGTTCCAATACAATAATGGCACTCATAAGAAAAGGTAGAAGCTAGTGATAACAAGGGGAGGCCCGAGTGCAAAATTAGAAAGCTTGAATGTCTACTTCTTCAATAGACAGCTGCGTGGTACATAGTTCAACACCACTAGCCAAAATGAATAACACATTGCTCAGCGTCCTGTGTAGAAGACCATGGCCCAGTCACGCCTCAAGAACTTGCAATACAGGCCCGCTTCCGCGCTCCGGGCCACATACACCGGTCAAATCCAGCTAACTCCACGCAAACACAAGTTCAATCTCTGAGCAGTGACGTGTACCAGACATTCCGAAGCCAAAACCCAGTGTGCCCGGCAGCCCACCAGCACCACCACCGGCCAACGAGGCAAAGATAAGCAACGCCAGAGGGAAACAATCGATCCGGGTGAATCGAACGGAGAAGGCGACTGGCGCCAGCGCATCCCCACGTATCAGATGTGCATGTACATGCGTGACACAAATAATGGGGATTGTTTCGCGCTCTGCGCTCGCTTTTTGTGATGCGGATATTAAGCGCCTTGACTTGCATTTGAGAAGGAACATGGTTCAAATCTCCAAGTTTTCATCTCACAAATCTGAAGCGTCTTTCGTCTTCTGATCACAAACAATGGGAAAATTTTTGCAGATGTTATGTTTCTCTAACTGCCAATATTTTGTTTGTCTTCTCATTAGAAACAGTTATTAAGAATTTGCAGAAAAAAAATTTTCTGGACTAGCGCAAACTCTCACTGCTTAGTTCAGGTTAGACAGGAACATAATTTTAACGTCACTGTCTGAACTCAGTAACAATAACCATATGGTTTGTGCATGATGCGACTCACGTACCTGTTTTATAGGGGGGGGGGGGAGTTCAACACATTATGCACAGCTGCAGTCTGTTGCCTCCATGTCAACAACTGATTTTTGATTTTTGTAAGTGATACTGTCCTGAAAATACTTAGCGTGTTGGATTGCCATTCTCTGGATATTTACTTGTCTCTCGTTTTATAATATGATATAAGTACATTAATTTTGAACCTACTATGCATCTTCTTAAAATTGCGGTCCTTTGTCCTTCCAGGTTCTCGACAAAATGGCTGATGGAGATTTCAGTGATGCTCTGCAGACAGTGTCTCGAGCGAATGACCTCTTCACATCTGACATGTACAGGGTAAGACTCCACGCAGTGTCTCACGTTCTTCACTACACCGAACGGCTGCCTCATCCGCTGTGTTGTTATTGTTAGTATGCTAGGAGACATACAGACTGTGCCTGTAGCTAAGATCGAAAAATGACGTATTCTGGTTGTGCGAGGAAGCGTAAAAGAGGAAGTGGGAACTGAAATGAGATTGTAGAGAAGAGTCTTGACAAGCACGTAACTCCACCACCAATATAACAAATGTTTAGGGAATTTGACACGGTGACGTGTGTGCAACAGCAATAACGGATATCACAACAGATCTCTGAGAGAACTCAACTCACTCAGCAAATATCAGAAGAAACAGGGTGGTGAAATGAATCTTTGCGTGGGGCGGGGTTTGAGGTGGGAGGGGGTGAGGGGGAAAGTACTTGCGTCTTCACGTGAATGTGCGAGCTAACATCCCAAAGATGTTCGGGCTCACATGCGATTCCTCTTCGTCGAAATGTCTTGGCTCAGACTTGTCTAGGGATTGAACCACACGTGCCGCATTACACGCCTTAAATTAGACACTTGTGACACTTTGGTTAAATTGTCTGGCTGATGGCAAGTTTGCCAAATTCAAAGTTAATATAACGTGTAATAACAGTAATAATAATATCGGGAAATTAACGACCCATAAAAATGTAGGCCACACAGTTGCGATTCTGTTAGAATAATGTCTAATTAGAAAGAAAACTTAGAGGAAAAGTGGTCGTAAACTTTACAACAAATATTCTATTACCTAATGATTCAATAAGGTGTCATGCTGTCATCGTTCAATGTCAATAGACGGCTGTGAGTTTCCCCATCTCGTGGTGAATCTGCGCCCTTTGTGGCATGTGATCCTGGACGACAGAGTTCGTTTCACAATTCCTGTAGGCTGACTCTTTTGGCCATACAGTTAAATGTCAGTGCAACGCTCGTTAACTCACAAAGGGACAGAAATAGCTTGGTATTTAGCTACTGGGTCGTGCATTCAGTTAAGTGTAGACGTATATTAGACCTGTGATAGAATACGCAGAGGGCTTGCACAAACCGGTAGCAGAACGACTTTACTCGACCGAAAGACGACTTTTACACAGCATCTGCAGATTGCCAAGGCTCACGCCCAGCGACGACGAATATGACATCACAGGCGTGGAGCCGCTACAGAACAGACTGACTAAACTCAGAGCAAACTACGGGAGACACATATTAACAAAACGCCCAGACATGGAAGACATTCTGACAACAAGACCACGAGTGAACAGGCGACCAAAATTCAAATACACCCAACCAGCGCGTACAGTAGGACACAACACCAGCCAAGAATACCAAGACCTCGCCCCCATCATGGAACCACTAACCCAAGACATCCCACTTCCCCCACACCTGACCCAAGGACAAAGAAACTAACCCCATAAAATAAAAACAAACACACACACATGAACCATAGAACTAAGTTAGACATTAAAAGCAGCATAGACATAAAGTTATGTAATTGTTCAGAACTGCCACGAAAGTCATCCCCATAAGGTGATTGAAGGACTTGATGTAAACATGAGAGCACCCAATCAAATCAAATCAATTGTATCAAACTATCCTCGCCTCCCACTTACAGCAGGCAGTATAAAGAAAAGTGGCACTGTTAATGTTAATGTTAACGCTAATGTTTAAGCATATCTGTCCATATCTATCTATACACATATACGCACATGTAGTTAATAAATAAATAAATCACTTAAGTAGTAACATAAAATAACACCACCACAACTCACACACATAAAATGAAGCAACACCACATTAAGCACAAACGTCAGTCGCCTCAAAGCATTTTACGCAGTGTATATTACTGAACTGTATTTTTATCGTTTTCTACAATTTTATTGTATTCTAATGCGTTCAAGCAGGATTTATGGAGTAATCATGATGAAAAACATTGTATAATCTACAAAACTTATACCGTATTTCAATATGACTTAGAATCTTTAAATTTTCAATTTCTAATTTATTTTATTTTACTTTTCGTATACTTTATTTTATTTTATATTTTTGTATACTGTCTCATACTCTACACTGTAAGTATGATCAAATGCACTTTTGCAAGAAATACTGAAATAATAAATAAATAAATGCACTTGTACAGCAAAAGGCTGAAAAGGGTAATGCAAGCCCTCAAGCAGCCCGCCCATCCCCTTCAGGGATAGGAATGAAAAGTGCATATATACAGGGTGAGTCACCTAACGTTACCGCTGGATATATTTCGTAAACCACATCAAATACTGACGAATCGATTCCACACACCGAACGTGAGGAGAGGGGCTAGTGTAATTGGTTAATACAAACCATAAAAAAATGCATGGAAGTATGTTTTTTAACACAAACCTACGTTTTTTTAAATGGAACCCCGTTAGTTTTGTTAGCACATCTGAACATATAAACAAATACGTAATCAGTGGCGTTTGTTGCATTGTAAAATGTTAATTACATCCGGAGATATTGTAACCTAAAGTTGACGCTTGAGTACCACTCCTCCGCTGTTCGATCGTGTGTATCGGAGAGCACCGAATTACGTAGAGATCTAAAGGGAACGGTGATGGACCTTAGGTACAGAAGAGACTGGAAAAGCACATTACGTCCACATGCTAACACCTTTTTATTGGTCTTTTTCACTGACGCACATGTACATTACCATGAGGGTGAGGTAAACGTACACACGTGGTTTCCGTTTTCAATTACGAAGTGGAATAGAGTGTGTCCCACTGGAAACGCGTGGACGTATGTGGTATCAGCATGATGGTGCACCTGCACATTCCGCAATTAACACTAGGCTGACCCTTGACAGGATGTTCGACGGGCGTTTCATAGGACGTGGAGGACGCATAAATTGGCCAGCCCGTTCTCCTGATCTTACACCTCTGGACTTCTTTCTGTGGGGTACGTTAAAGGAGAATGTGTACCGAGATATGCCTACAACCCCAGAGGATATGAAACAACGTATTGTGGCAGCCTGCGGCGACATTACGCCAGATGTACTGCGGCGTGTACGACATTCATTACGCCAGAGATTGCAATTGTGTGCAGCAAATGATGGCCACTACATTGAACATCTATTGGCCTGACATGTCGGGACACACTCTATTCCACTCCGTAATTGAAAACGGAAACCACGTGTGTACGTGTACCTCACCCCTCATGGTAATGTACATGTGCGTCAGTGAAAAAGACCAATAAAAAGGTGTTAGCATGTGGACGTAATGTGCAGTTCCAGTCTCTTCTGTACCTAAGGTCCATCACCGTTCCCTTTAGATCCCTACGTAATTCGGTGCTCTCCGATACACACGATCGAACAGCGGAGGAGTAGTACTCAAGCGTCAACTTTAGGTTACAATATCTCCGGATGTAATTAACATTTTACAATGCAACAAACGGCACTGATTACGTATTTGTTTATATGTTCAGATGTGCTAAAAAAACTAACGGGGTTCCATTTAAATAAACGTAGGTTTGTGTTAAAAAACATACTTCCGTGCATTTTTTTATGGTTTGTATTAACCAATTACACTAGCCCCTCTCCTCACGGTCGGTCTGTGGAATCGATTCGTTAGTATTTGATGTGGTTTACGAAATATATCCAGCGATAATGTTAGGTGACTCACTCTGTATAATAGTACGGAAAGCTGTATATGGAAATTCCTTTTTAAAATCGATAGAAGTAATTTCACATATGTTTATCAAGCCCTGCAGGCGCGCGGCCGATCCACGTGGTCTTGGGCGGCTGTGGTGCTCGAGATAAACAAGAATAAAGTTCACATAATTTGGGGGGAAGTTGCTAAATGGGTCAAATGGCTGTAAGCACTATGGGACTTAACATCTGAGGTCATCAGTCCCGTAGACTTAGAGCTACTTAAACCTAACTAACCTAATGACATCCATGCCCGAGGCAGGATTCGAACCTGCGAACGTAGCAGCCACGTGGTTCCGGACTGAAGCGCTTAGAACCGCTCGGCCACAGCGGCCGGCAAAATTTGCTAAATATCACCTCATACTACCTGGCCTGATGACGCAGCCACTTAAGTGGCGGTTATGACCATACGGATCTCAGTGGGGCGTGTATTCTTGCACATAGGCTGTGGAGATGCAGAGTGCGCAGGCACGTTGCTGTTCCTTCACTGAACAGTACAACGCGCCTTGCATTGTGATGTAGCTAGCCGCTGTGTTTTCTTGGGCGCATGTTACCCCGCACTAACCAGTATTAGACCGGCGTGTACAGCGAGCCGCGGCGAACGAGGGCGACTCACGCGGCTTCGTCAGTCGGATGCTGTGCTCTGCGCCCCGCCAGTCTCCATGTCATTGTAGTAACAACCACTTTCGGGTTTCCACTTCAGTCTGTTCCTTGATCTGTTATTTCGCTGTCTTTCCAGGGGATTCCCTACTTACACTGAGGTGACAGAAGCCGTGGTATAGCGATATGCGTATACAGGGTGGTCCATTGATAGTGGCCGGGCCAAACATCTCACGAAGTAAGCATCAAACGAAAAAAACTACAAAGAATGAAACTCGTCTAGCTTGAAGGGGGAAACCAGATGGCGCTATGGTTGGCTCGCTAGATGGCGCTGCCATTGGTCAAACGGATATCAACTGCGTTTTTTTAAAAATAGGAACCCCCATTTCTTATTACGTATTCGTGTAGTACGTAAAGAAATATGAATATTTTAGTTGGACCACTTTTTTTGCTTTGTGACAGATGGCGCTGTAATAGCCACAAACGTATAAGTACGTGGTATCACGTAACATTCCGCCAGTGCGGCCGGTATTTGCTTCGTGATACATTACCCGTGTTAAAATGGACCGTTGATATCGTTTTGATATATGGCTATGGTGATCAAAATGCCCAACGGGCGTGTGCTATCTATGCTGCTCGGTATCCTGGACGACATCATCCAAGTGTCCCGACGGTTCGCCGGATGGTTACGTTATTTAAGGAAACGGGAAGTGTTCAGCCACGTGTGAAACGTCAACCACGACCTGCAACAAATGATGATGCCCAAGTATGTGTTTTAGCTGCTGTCGCGGCTAATCCGCACGTCAGTAGCAGACAAACTGCGCGAGAATCGGGAATCTCCAAAACGTCGCTGTTGAGAATGCTACATCAACATCGATTGCACACGTACCGTTTTTCTATGCACCAGGAATTGCATGGCGACGACTTTGAACGTCGTGTACAGTTCTGCCACTGGGCACAAGAGAAATTACGGGACGATGGCAGATTTTTTGCACGCGTTCTATTTAGCGACGAAGCGCCATTCACCAACAGCGGTAACATAAACCGGCATAATATGCACTAATGAGCAACGGAAAATCCACGATGGCTGCGAAAAGTGGAACATCAGCGAACTTGGCGTGTTAATGTATGGTGCGGCATTATGGGAGCAAGGATAACTGGCCCCATTTTATCGATGGCAATCGAAATGGTGCAATGTATGCTGATTTCCTATGTAATGTTCTACCGATGTTACTACAAGATGTTTCACTGCATGACAGAATGGCAATGTACTTCCAACATGATCGATGTCCGGCACGTAGCTCGCGTGCGGTTGAAGCAGTATTGAATAGCATATTTCATGACAGATGGATTGGTCGTCGAAGCACCATACCATGGCCCGCACATTCACCGGATCTGACGTCCCCGGATTTCTTTCTGTGGGGAAAGTTGAAGGATATTTGCTATCGTGATCCACCGACAACGCCTGACAACATGCGTCAGCGCATTGTGAATGCATGTGCGAACATTACGGAAGGCGAACTACTGGCTGTTGAGGGGAATGTCGTTACACGTATTGCCAAATGCATTGAGGTTGACGGACATCATTTTGAGCATTTCTTGCATTAATGTGGTATTTACAGGTAATCACGCTGCAACAGCATGCGTTCTCAGAAATGATAAGTTCACAAAGGTACTTGTATCACACTGGAACAACCGAAATAAAGTGTTAAAACGTACCTATGTTCTGTATTTTAATTTAAAAAACCTACCTGTTACCACATGTTCGTCTAAAATTGTGAACCATATGTTTGTAACTATTACAGCGCCATCTATCACAAAGCCAAAAAAGTGGTCCAAGTAAAAGATTCATACACTCCTGGAAATTGAAATAAGAACACCGTGAATTCATTGTCCCAGGAAGGGGAAACTTTATTGACACGTTCCTGGGGTCAGATACATCACATTATCACACTGACAGAACCACACGCACATAGACACAGGCAACAGAGCATGCACAATGTCGGCGCTAGTACAGTGTATATCCACCTTTCGCAGCAATGCAGGCTGCTATTCTCCCATGGAGACGATCGTAGAGATGCTGGATGTAGTCCTGTGGAACGGCTTGCCATGCCATTTCCACCTGGCGCCTCAGTTGGACCAGCGTTCGTGCTGGACGTGCAGACCGCGTGAGACGACGCTTCATCCAGTCCCAAACATGCTCAATGGGGGACAGATCCGGAGATCTTGCTGGCCAGGGTAGTTGACTTACACCTTCTAGAGCACGTTGGGTGGCACGGGATACATGCGGACGTGCATTGTCCTGTTGGAACAGCAAGTTCCCTTGCCGGTCTAGGAATGGTAGAACGATGGATTCGATGACGGTTTGGATGTACCGTGCACTATTCAGTGGCCCCTCGACGATCACGATTGGTGTACGGCCAGTGTAGGAGATCGCTCCCCACACCATGATGCCGGGTGTTGGCCCTGAGTGCCTCGGTCGTATGCAGTCCTGATTGTGGCGCTCACCTGCACGGCGCCAAACACGCATACGACCATCATTGGCACCAAGGCAGAAGCGACTCTCATCGCTGAAGACGACACGTCTCCATTCGTCCCTCCATTCACGCCTGTCGCGACACCACTGGAGGCGGGCTGCACGATGTTGGGGCGTGAGCGGAAGACGGTCTAACGGTGTGCGGGACCGTAGCCCAGCTTCATGGAGACGGTTGCGAATGGTCCTCGCCGATACCCCAGGAGCAACAGTGCCCCTAATTTGCTGGGAAGTGGCGGTGCGGTCCCCTACGGCACTGCGTAGGATCCTACGGTCTTGGCGTGCATCCGTGCGTCGCTGCGGTCCGGTCCCAGGTCGACGGGCACGTGCACCTTCCGCCGACCACTGGTGACAACATCGATGTACTGTGGAGACCTCACGCCCCACGTGTTGAGCAATTCGGCGGTACGTCCACCCGGCCTCCCGCATGCCCACTATACGCCCTCGCTCAAAGTCCGTCAACTGCACATACGGTTCACGTCCACGCTGTCGCGGCATGCTACCAGTGTTAAAGACTGCGATGGAGCTCCGTATGCTACGGCAAACTGGCTGACACTGACGGCGGCGGTGCACAAATGCTGCGCAGCTAGCGCCATTCGACGGCCAACACCGCGGTTGCTGGTGTGTCCGCTGTGCCGTGCGTGTGATCATTGCTTGTACAGCCCTCTCGCAGTGTCCGGAGCAAGTATGGTGGGTCTGACACACCGGTGTCAATGTGTTCTTTTTTCCATTTCCAGGAGTGTATTTCTTTACGTGCTTCACGAATATGTAATAAAAAATCGGGGTTCCTATTTAAAAAAAAAAGCGCAGTTGATATTCGTTTGACCTATGGCAGCGCCATCTAGCGGGCCAACCATAGCGCCATCTGGTTTCCCCATTCAAGCTAGACAAGTTTCGTTCTTTGTAGCTTTTTCGTTTGACGCTTATTTCGTGAGATTTTTGGCCCGGTCACGATCAATGGACCACCCTGTATACAAGAACAGCCGTTGTATAGGCTACACAAGGTATGAAAGGGCACTGCATTGCCGGAGCTGTCATTGTACTCAAGTGATCCATGTGAAAACGTGTCCTACCTGATGATGGTCACACGTTGACAATTAACAGACTTCTAACGCCGAATGGTAAGAGGAGCTAGACGCATGGGACATTCAATTCCGGAAATCGTTAGGAAATTCAATATTACGAGATATACAGTTTCAAGAGTGTGCCTAGAATAGCAGATTTCAGGCATTACCTCTCACTACTACTTAAAAGATGGAAGATATCTTCCAAACTGAAACTAAATAATGCTAATGCAATATTTGAAGTACGTTTACTTCAAGATGGGAACATCCGGTTACTATATCAGAAAAGACTTTAAGAATACATACGTTTAAATATAAAGGCGGATAATATCAACCTGGAACGGAATAATATAAAGCAAGCATTAATTAAACCAGCAACCGAAGTAATTGGCACAAGAAAGAAAAACCTTTTAAAACGGGGGCTGCGATACTGGGATGATGAAACACATAGTCTAGCTGATAATAAGAAACATGCCTACTTAAGAGGTGTAAGCTCGCATTTTGAAGTGTAAATTCAGGCAATTTGTAGTGCAGTTTTCATTTCTTCTGATCAGCCAGCTACATAGCTCTCTGAGGCGTCAGAGGCCCTTTATAACACGTTAGGAGGGTAGCAAGTTGCTTATCTGGGAGTCTGCATGCTTTTATAGTTTACTTTATCCATCGGTCTTGCTAGCATGGGTAGGATGTGTGTATGTTGTGTTTGGACACAGGAGGAGCTGGCCGCAGTTTGTTGGTTGGTTGGTTGAGCTGGGGGAGGGACCAAACAGCAAGGTCGCCAGTTCCATCGGATTAGGGAAGGTTGGGGATGGAAATCGGCTGTGCGTTTTCAAAGGAACCATCCTGGCATTTGCCTGATGGAATTTTGGGGAAATCATGAAAATCGGGGTGGCTAGACACGTGTTTGAACCTGTGCCCTTCAGTGTGCTAACCACTGCGCCACCTCGCTCGGTCCGCACTTCGGGAGCAACTGAATGCCCTTTTAGCGCCAATCGGTCAGTTTCATTCTACTGCCTTGGGGTTGTAGCGGTGGTGGAGAGTCTAGCGCGTCGCAACGGAGACATCTCAGGTATCGCTTGTTTTGCTCAAAGGCTCTGCTGCCGAGGCACCTCCTAGTCACTAGTGGATCCGCCCTCAAAGTGACGGGTGGCAATACGCTTGCGTAGCTCGAGGCGTAGGGTCATTGTGGACACTGGTCTCCTAGCCACGCCCAGTCACCCTGTACGAGGGGCAAGTGGCCGCTCCTTCAGCAGGCACACGGGGGGAGGGGGGAGGGGGGGAGGGAGGAGGGAGGGATTTACTAGTTATCGCGAGCTCCAACGTTAGGTGCACAATGGAGCCCCTTAAGCAGATAGCTGTTAAAGAGACGAGCATATAGAACAGGCTCACAGATATGTGAGTGGCTTGAGGAGTGTTTTAAGTAACGGAACCCAATATGTTGGGCTCGACGGCCAATGTTCATCAGAAACAAGGGTACCGTCAGCACTGCTCCACGGAACGTGATAGGAACGCTTTTATTCTCTATGTACATGCATGATTTCGCTGACCAGGTGGACATCAACTTTCTGTTGTTTACTGATGGTGCTGGGATGTGCGGTGAGGCGTCGAAGTTGAATGACTGTAGAATGGCATCGGAAAACAAGGAAAAGACTGAGCACGAGAAGCAGGTGACGCGCTGTATAGAGATTTAGTAGGCAGAAGAAGACGATACTAATACGTACGCCCACAGGGTAGTTGTTTCAAATTCTGGGTCACACTTAAGCTGCTTTTCTGGTGCGTTCTTTTAAATCAACATCTTTGCTGTATAAGAAATATTTCTGTCTGCTGAAGATAGCTGGTCAACAATTTATGTTTTTGTTTCTAGGAGTTGGCCGGTGGGCAAGGTAACTTGTTCTTCTCACCTTGGAGCATACAAGTAATTCTGGCGCTTGCGTTTCTCGGATCTGGCGGAAGGACAGCCCAGCAGATGGCGAGAGGTCTGCGTCTACCTGAAGACAAAAATGCCACTGAAGAAGGTTTCAGTGAAATACTGAAGCAGCTGAAGGTGAAAATGATTATATTATAAACTTCGTACCTTTGTAAGGTTTCTTTTGATACCAGTGGGATCCTGAATTTATTTGACATTTTAAACATTAGAAAGCATTTCTTCCTATATCCAGTCGCAGTGACAACTGTCAACAAAATTTCAGAGGCCTTATTTTGATGTTGTGAGTGTTGGTCCTATAAGTGCTCTCTTGCACTTATTCGTCAACTTTCATTAAATTTTGAAACTTTTATAGAAATCTGATACTATTTTCACTGTTTACACGATTCCAGACACTACACTAAACACCATTCCAGTTGATAGATATCCCTCTGCAACTAACAAGTTTTGCTTCTTCACACTAATTCTTCCATATCGTGTTTCTTTTCATTCTCCTCTTTCAGCAAGCAACTTAACAGTTTTTCAACTCTTTTAACGCATCATATCCACAGAATCAATTCTTTCTGAAACTTTTCTCTGTTTTCATTATTTTTATATTTCTTTCTTGTGGTTTTGTATATCTTCTTTTGATTTAATTTATAAGCAATCTTGGTTCAAATGACTCTGAGCACTATGGGACTCAACTGCTGTGGTCATAAGTCCCCTAGAACTTAGAACTACTTAAACCTAACTAACCTAAGGACATCACACACATCCATGTCCGAGGCAGGATTCGAACCTGCGACCGTAGCGGTCGTGCAGTTCCAGACTGTAGCGCCTTTAACCGCTCGGCCACTCCGGCCGGCTTATAAGCAATCTGTACTCATGTTTAGTGTCTGAAGTCCTTACACTCTTCTGTAAAATAGAACTAAGACATTTGTGGCACCTTTTTTTTTGCTTGTGTTGAAATTATGCCGGACGTCTTCCTCCTCACTTAAATTATAATCGTAAGGAACTACCTTCAGTGCTTTTGTGTAAGCACTTGCCGCTGAAAATTTCAAATTCGCTATATTATTTCAAGAATAGTATCGATTTTACTTTATTCTTATGAATTTAATATTTTTGATTGTCACTACTGGGCTGTGATACTTCAGGGTCGAGCATCCAAGTTGTAAACACCATCTACGCATGCTGCAGCTGAGTTTTTATTTTCTTGATTGTTCAAGTAATTTTAAAGTTTCCTTCATTCTTATTTGTATCCTCAATCGCATGTTCATCAACAATTCTGCTTTCCAGTTGTGCACTCTACTGTAACTATAAGTTTATCTCTTGGATAACGTACTTTATTAATTTTATGAACGTTTACGTACAGTATATTCCGTGTCTTATAAGAGTTGGATGTAACCTGTGAGGAGGCTCAAACTAGAGACAAGAAATCCAACATCAATCTAATATCATACCCTTTGTGTAGAGAATGTTACCGGACAGCGTTGCACATATATACATTTGTTTATATCCAAATGCAGTTTCGCCAGGGGCAAAAAACGAAATGGCTTTAATTACCAGAACGAGCCCTACCACCAAAACTATGCGTCATTTTTTACAGCTGGATTGGCACAAGTGCTGAGGAAACAAACACTGGTTGTATACTTGGTATGTGGCCCATTGCACTGTACCACTAAGTAACCATAGCCACCCCGGATGTACTGGACTTACAATCTTATCCACAGCAGCTACAGTGGTAGTCTATAAGCGACAAAGGTGTGGCAGAAAGTACAGCGAAAAGTTTCAAAAGTTTGTAGTCATCATATCCCGGTTTACCTTAAGGAGAAATGCAAGCTGTAAATCAACGAGGACCTACTACGCTCTTGGAGAGTTCATTGTCTTTGTTTTCGTTGTTGTTGTGGTATTAAGTCCGAAAACTGGTTTAATGCAGCTCTACACGCCACTTTATCCTGCGAAGATCTCTGCATCTCCGAATAATTAGTGCAATCCACTTCTGTTTGAACCTGTTTATTGTACTCGTCTTTTGGCCTCCTTCTGCAATTTTTACTCCCTACATTTGCCTCCAGAACCAAACTGACAATACTTTGAATGTCTCATCCCGCATCCTATCAACCAGTCTCTCAGTTTACTCAAGTTATTCCACAAATTTCTTTTCTCCCCAGTTTTATCCAGTACCTCCTCATTAATTACGCGATCTACCCATCTAACCTCCAGCATTCTTCTGTAGCGCAGTATTTTTGTCTGATCTGTTTATCATCCACGTCGCACTTCCGTACAAGGCTGCACTCCAGACAAATGTCTACAGAACACACTTTCCACCACATGAATTTGTTGTGGGTTGGCAGGAGAGCCAACACCGGGTACTAGAGGAAGCCGAAAGGCACGCGTTTTAGCTCAAGCAGGCTGGCGTGAGGTCTGGAACAGGACAAGGAAATTAGAATTTAGAAAAGCGGACGTAGCTGGTGGAATACTTAACTTTAATCCATAAATGGTGAACGTCGCTCTTGACGGTACATTATTCGTAATCTCAATAGTAACTGGTAATGGCGCCTTGCTAGGTCGTAGCAAATGACGTAGCTGAAGGCCATGCTAACTATCGTCTCGGCAAATGAGAGCGTATTTTGTCAGTGAACCATCGCTAGCAAAGTCGGTCGTACAACTGGGGCGAGTGCTAGGAAGTCTCTCTAGACCTGCCGTGTGGCGGCGCTCGGTCTGCAATCACTGATAGTGGCGACACGCGGGTCCGACGTATACTAACGGACCGCGGCCGATTTAAAGGCTACCACCTAGCAAGTGTGGTGTCTGGCGGTGACACCACAAAATTTACATCGGATGTTTATGAATTTGTCTTCTTCAGAAACGCTTTTCGTTTCTGGAGCAGGAAGCATATCCTAATCCCGAAGAAGGGATTAAGCACAAAGAATTTTAATTTCCAGAATTAATACTAAAAAAAAAGAGGGAAGGAAAAAGAAAACAAGTGAAAAAGTAAAGAAAAAAGCAAAATAAAATAATTCAGGCGCTCATGTCGGTCCGACATGCAATTTCAATCTGTTAGGAAGTTTCAGTGTTCAAGAAAATGTCGAACGAAATTATAAATTACCTCTTTTGTGTATGGCTTACACTTTCTTATGTTCCTCCATTAAATCTGAGCCTTTTATCTGCTTTCTTCGCTGCTAGATGTGTGTGGTCGTTCCGCCTGAATTACCCGGACAGAAAATGCTAGGCCGGCCGCGGTGGTCTAGCGGTTCTAGGCGCGCAGTCCGGAACCGCGCGACTGCTACGGTCGCAGGTTCGAATCCTGCCTCGGGCATGGGTGTGTGTGATGTCCTTAGGTTAGTTAGGTTTAAGTAGTTCTAAGTTCTAGGGGACTGATGACCACAGATGTAAGTCCCAAAGTGCTCAGAGCCATTTGAACCATTTAGAAAATGCTAGATACTCAACGGCTGTGACTGAGTCCAGCGGCTGATCATCGACAGCGTAATAAACCGACGTCGGATCTTTTCGTCTCTTTACTCACATTGCTTCACGTTTATTTATGTGAATACTCGCCCGGATAGCGGAGAATGCTGGAGCGCACGCTTCAGGGGCGTGCGGAGACGACCCGGCGCCTCATCGAAGGCGCCACGCGCTTTATGTGACTTTTAGGCGGATTATCACTTCCAGACAGTTAAATACCGGGGTGGTACACATGTCTCACCTTAGATACACACTTTGCAAACACTCCAATCCTGCCTCGGGCATGGATGTGTGCGATGTCCTTGGGTTAGTTAGGTTTAAGTAGTTCTAAGTTCTAGGCGACTGATGACCTCAGAAGTTAAGCCGCATAGTGCTCAGAGCCATTTGAACCATTTTGCACTAATTGGGATGGCGCAATAGTAGACAGCCCACTTGAATTACGCAAGAGCGGGGTTCAAATCCTCTCCGCTCGCTCAGATTTGGGTTTTCACAAGTCTCAAATCGATTTATGAGAGTGCCAGGATGGTTCCTCTAACACTCCCTATTTCTTCCTCTCCTTGTCTAATCCGATCTCGTCGTCCAGTGGACATTCAACAATATCCATTCTTACTCCCAGTTTTCGCGTCAGTCGGTAGTAATCTGGAAATATCTCTGAATTAAAGAACACCTTTCTAATAATGTAATCTTCATGCACTCTACTGCCATATACATGGTGATCCAGCTGCCCCTGACGATGGGTTTTATGCAACCGTCAACGCCTTCAAATACTATGCGCAAAATTTTATTTTCAGATTCTCACGCATGCTGCAAGCAACCCATTAGTCTCTCTCTCTCACTCTCTCCCTTTTTTTTTTTTAAAAAAAAAGAGGGCCTCTTTGTTGGAAATTTATTGTAGTTAAATTTTGAGGTGGGACACGTTTTCACTACAGACCGTAGTCTTCGTATTGGTTCAAATGGCTCTGAACAGTATGGGACTTAATATCTGAGGTCATCAGTCCCCTAGACTTAGAACTACGTAAACCTAACTAACGTAAGGACATGACACACATCCATGCCCGAGGCAGGATTCGAACCTGCGACCGTAGAAGCCGCGTGGTTCCGGACTGAAGCGCCTAGAACCGCCCGGCCACCGCAGCCGGCTAGTCTTCGTATTATTCAAGAAAAACGCACAAAAGTGGCCTCCAGCGATAACGTATCACAGAAAAAAAATTCAACTCCATTAATTTTTCTACAAAAAGTACTTCTCATTTTTTTCTGTAGGACTAATAGTTTGCACATAGCGAGCGAGAGAATATAAAATATGATGTTTTTTTAAAAAATTTTTTAAGGCATTGTGGGTTGCTTGCAAGAAACCCATCGCTAGGGGCAGCTGACTCGTCCTATATTGAAACAGCCTAAGAGAGCTCGTCGTATTATGTGCTGCATCATCCTCATAAAGTCTGAGAAGAGGCAGTCCTCTCACACTGCCTTAGGTTTCGCTGCTGAATCGAGTTCTGTTTACTAGAAAATCTTAAATCCAATCGCATATGTGGTCAGATACTTCGTGTGTGCTTTTGTTTTAGTAGGTGCCGGTGTGGAACGGTAGTGAAGGATTTACGAAATCGAGGAACAGGATCACAACCTTAGACGCGCTACTAGCTCTCTTCTGGATCTCACGAACGGAGCAAGCTGGTGTCACAAAGTTGACTCCTACAAAGAAATTGTTTGAACTTCCCACCAGGTCCAGTGACCTAACTTCTGCCGAGCAATATTTTTTTAAATTTTTAAATACTTTCCAAATAACTTTACGGTGCTGGTCGGAACATAGTTCAGGTGCCACTACCTTTTCAGCTGTCCTCTGCGAGCAGAAGATCCGTTCCGCAACCACCAACGAAAATTTTGTTTCGTGTTCTCCGAATGCCGCTTTCCTCTAGTCATCTAAAACTCCAGGAAACAGCATTTCCTCGTTTGTTGTTTTTAAGGAGATGGTTCAAATGGCTCTGAGGACTATGGGACTCAACATCTTAGGTCATAAGTGCCCTAGAACTTAGAACTACTTAAACCTAACTAACCTAAGGACATCACACACACCCATGCCCGAGGCAGGATTCGAACCTGCGACCGTAGCAGTCCCGCGGTTCCGGACTGCAGCGCCAGAACCGCACGGCCACCGCGGCCGGCCTTTAAGGAGATGTGGTTCGCTGAGAGCAGTAATTAATGTTTACGTACTTTGCTTCAGGAATCCGACGATGTTATCCTTAGAGTAGCGAACAGGATATTTGTGAAGCAGAATTTTACCATTAAAGAGCGGTTCAAGCAGTCCGCGAAAAAATTCATGGCTGGAGCAGAAGAAATGGATTTTAAGGATCTAGGAGCGGCCGGAGCAATAAATTCTTGGGTAGCAGGCATAACAAATGGAAGAATAAAAGAAGTAATTGGAAAAGGTAAGTGACTTCAGGTTTTATCTTATCATTTACAAATTTTGTCGTGACTTTGCAATAATGTCAGTATGTCTTTAAATCGTTTTTAACATCCAATAGTTTGCGCTACCTATATGATTTCTGCTTTATTCATGCTCCACGTCACCCGTTTCGTAAGGGAATCATTATTTATGCTTGCCGTATGTAAGATGTGGCAGCCTACACAAAATAAGCGCTGCCATAAAGAAATGAAAACGCACTTGATAATAACAATTGCTCTCGGAAAGACACTATGTGTAAGACGAAGCCAATTAGGCTTTCCAAACGGGTGCAGCTGAGAGGTTTTACGCATTAGATACCTCATCATCATCATCATCATCATCATTTAAGACTGATTATGCCTTTCAGCGTTCAGTCTGGAGCATAGCCCCCCTTATACAGTTCCTCCATGATCCCCTATTCAGTGCTAACATTGGTGCCTCTTCTGATGTTAAACCTATTACTTCAAAATCATTCTCAACCGAATCCAGGTACCTTTTCCTCGGTCTGCCCCGACTCCTCCTACCCTCTACTGCTGAATCCATGAGTCTCTTGGGTAACCTTGCTTCTCCCATGCGTGTAACATGACCCCACCATCTAAGCCTGTTCGCCCTGACTGCTACATCTATAGAGTTCATTCCCAGTTTTTCTTTGATTTCCTCATTGTGCACACCCTCCTGCCATTGTTCCCATCTACTAGTACCTGCAATCATCCTAGCTACTTTCATATCCGTAACCTCAACCTTGTTGATGAGGTAACCTGAATCCACCTAGCTTTCGCTCCCATACAACAAAGTTGGTCGAAAGATTGAACGGTGCACAGATAACTTAGTCTTGGTACTGACTTCCTTCTTGCAGAAGAGAGTAGATCGTAGCTGAGCGCTCACTGCATTAGCTTTGCTACACCTCGCTTCCAGTTCTTTCACTATGTTGCCATCCTGTGAGAATATGCATCCTAAGTACTTGAAACCATCCACCTGTTCTAACTTTGTTCCTCCTATTTGGCACTCAATCCGTTTATATTTCTTTCCCACTGACATTACTTTCGTTTTGGAGATGCTAATCTTCATACCATAGTCCTTACATTTCTGACCTAGCTCTGAAATATTACTTTGCAAACTTTCAATCGAATCTGCCATCACAACTAAGTCATCCGCAAAAGCAAGACTGCTTATTTTGTGTTCAAATATCTTAATCTCACCCAGCCAGTCTATTGTTTTCAACATATGATCCATAAATAATATGAACAACAGTGGAGACAGGTTGCAGCCTTGTCTTACCCCTGAAACTACTCTGAACCATGAACTCAATTTACCTTCAACTCTAACTGCTGCCTGACTATCCATGTAAAGACCTTTAATTGCTTGCAAAAGTTTGCCTCCTATTCCATAATCTTGTAGAACAGACAATAACTTCCTCCTAGGAACCCGGTCATATGCCTTTTCTAGATCTATAAAGCATAGATACAATTCCCTGTTCCACTCATAACACTTCTCCATTATTTGCTGTAAGCTAAATATCTGGTCCTGACAACCTCTAAGAGGCCTAAACCCACACTGATTTTCATCCAATTGGTCCTCAACTAATACTCGCACTTTCCTTTCAACAATACCTGAGAAGATTTTACCCACAACGCTGATTAAAGAGATACCTCTGTAGTTGTTACAATCTTTTCTGTTTCCATGTTTAAAGATTGGTGTGATTACTGCTTTTGTCCAGTCTGATGGAACCTGTCCCGACTCCCAGGCCATTTCAATTATCCTGTGTAGTCATTTAAGACCTGACATTCCACTGTATTTGATGAGTTCCGACTTAATTTCATCCATCCCAGCCGCTTTATTGCACTGCAATCTATTGATCATTTTTTCCATTTCCTCAAATGTGATACCTGATTCTTCAAAATATCCCATGCATCCACAGACGCAGAAACAACTTATAACTCACTACAAAGCCGAATACAATAGTACCTCTAAATGTCAGTATGATATGTGTAACAGGTACCTGTTAATTCCAAGTATGAAAGATAAACTAGTATTTCATGAAAGACCACCAGGTGGCTGTAAAAAAATCTGCACAATGTCCTACCTGAAATGACTTGGCGACTGACTTATAATCGAAGGTGAAACAGTACCAAATATGCCAAAGAAACAGCTTCCCTATGCTAGAGTCACCAACGTTCTATATCCATTCAATGATACCATTAACAACATTACGTAAAAGACATAACATTTATTAATGGTGCACTAAATCAGTTCTTCTTAAACTGGTAAGAGTGGACAGTTATTTGTAACACACAGCGTGCGGAAGCAATATTGTACTTCTTTTTAGGTTAGGCCTGGCAAAAATTTGTGTCCACTTAGATGGGAACTTCTTCTAAGAGGTTACAATTAAAATACATTTATACTAACTAGGACAGTACTCGATACTGAAGTCAGTGGTGTCTCACGTTCGCAAACTGCTCTTTCAGCCACCCGTGTTTACTGGAATGTTTTTGCTTCTGTTACCCTACACTTTCACCCGTGTCAGTTTCCGCTATTAATTATATTACACCCTGTGTGCAAATTTTACACTTGGTGCCCCAAGCAGCCACTTGTGCCTTAAAGTGGCCCTGCTTGTGGCCCAGCCTTTCACCAGAATGTAATAACACAAGACGCAAAAGATGTATAATATTATCTCCTCAAAAATCTTGGAAACGTATAGAAACAAATCAAACAAATTTTGCCAAACACTTTTCACAAGAATGTAATTTAAGTGAGCAACGACGATTTCCTCACAACGGAGCAACAGAAATATAGCAGTAAAACGAAAAGAACAAAAACGCTTTCACTTCTGTGAGGGGGTTTCAATAAGTAATGCAACACATTTTTTTCTTTGAAAGCAGGTTGATTTTATTCAGGATTTCAATTTGTTTTTTTGGTCATCAGTCTACTGACTGGTTTGATGCGGCCCGCCACGAATTCCTTTCCTGTGCTAACCTCTTCATCTCAGAGTAACACTTGCAACCTACGTCCTCAATTATTTGCTTGACGTATTCCAATCTCTGTCTTCCTCTACAGTTTTTGCCCTCTACAGCTCCCTCTAGTACCATGGAAGTAATTCCCTCATACCTTAAAAGTAAAGTAAATGATCTGAAAAGTTAATATCATGTCAGGAGTGATGCTAAAATAATAATGTGTTAAGTTTCAGTTTAATAACTTTAACAGTTTTCGAAATTTGGACGTTTTATGTAAAAATCATCGGCGCAACAGGAAGGAGCTAGAAACTTCAAAATTTATATTCGGATTCCTTTTTCATTATAATTTAATAGAAACAGCATGATGGATCTCACAAAGTAGTATTTTGATTGAAATTATGATTTTCTGTTTTTGTGTCCTAAGAATATGGGAGTAAGATAGATTAAGTAAGTGATTAGATAAAGCTAGGATGTCTAGATATAGGTAGAAGGGAGATACTCTATAATAACAAGGATGCGAGAAGTTTCCAAAAGGTAGCTATAAAACTATAGCTGTAGCGTCTCTCCAAAGGGCAAGTTCAGAGCTGATCTATTGTGTGTAGTGCAACTAAAATAATTCTCTCGCCAAAAGTATTTAACCTAGTCACATCAGAATTTTATTACAAATACTTACCTGTGTGCTGATTGTACAATTAAATTGAGAGCTTCATTGGCCTTCAGCAAATGAAGCAATTAACTATTTAGTAACTTGAAGTGGTGCTTTACTAGCCGAGTGGCTATGTAGGAAGGCAAATGTCGGTTGCGCCTTCGGCGGTCCGCACCGCGGCTATATAAATAAGAGCGCTGCGAGCTAGAGTCAGGCCCCAGTTCTCTTCTAGATTCGTATACGCGCGCACTCCGTGTCGGAAGCCGCGTCGCGTCTGTGCAGTTACAAGGAACAACCTTGCATGCCGTATTATGTAACTCGGTATGCACGTAACAATGACTTGGCATTGGGGTAAAGTGTTAATTGCGGAACGACTACAGTGATTTATTCGCAGTTTGCGTATGTCGTATTTTCACGTGTCGCCGCAGGACATTACTAGCGTGGCGTTTGATGAGTATTAACATCAAAATTTGGCGAGCATTCACTTTGAACATTTACATCGATAGCTATTATTGAACAGTTTCGTTATCTAGAGATAATAGGATCCGCGCATTAGACTCTGAACAGCTCTGATAGTACAAGAACTGGTAGTAGCATTGCTTGGGTAGACATTTGTCTGAAACTTTACGCTTTATCGTTTTCAGAATATAGTGAAAATTGTTATAGTAAACTGCATTTTCTATGAATCCCAAGACATCATACTAAATCCTCAGCGTAATGAACTTCAATGATCAATTACTTTATTTCTCCATCAGAGTGGGCACAATCAACTTTAATTACAGGCATCACGTTTTTGCTAATCACTTTCTGGTTGCCAACATTGTAGTTAGAGAGCCTGTGTTGAGAACGGCAACAATAGAACAAATTTTCCACCCGCCACCCCACAGTCTTGTCACGGACCATGCGGCTTTCCCCGTCGGAGGTTCGAGTCGTCCCTTGGACATGGGTGTGTGTGTTGTCCATAGCGTAAGTTAGTTTAAGTTAGATTAAGTGGCGTGTAAGCTTAGGGACCAATGACCTTAGCAGACTGGTCCCGTAAGATCTCACCACGAATTTACAAATTTACTACCAAGACAGACGTCCAATTGTGCAGCGAGGTGTTTGACTGTGATCCGTCTATAACCTTGAATGAGAGTGTCCGCACGTTCGAACATTTGAAGTCACAGCTGCGTGCGGCTGGCTGGCACGAGGGTGACCAGACGGGTTTGCGCAGACTTGTTCCGATAATGACAGACGCCTCACCCAACGACTCATTGTGCTTTTGTTCACTGCTTGGTCTTCGTAGACATTCTGCTAGCGCCTATGAACATCTGCGATGCTCTGATTTCCGCTAAAAGAAACTCAGTGGCAGCACTCTGCTTGGAACGCAAGTCCGTTACCGACACCATTTTGAAGGCTACGTGTTTCCCCGCCACCTATTAGAACTTCGTGAAACTATAGTGGCTGCAGCGGCAATATTCCGCGATGTCCCACAACAAATTCCGAATTTTTTCAACCGAAATTGGCACGATTACACTTAATTCATGTGCTGGTGGGCGTACCACATTGATCGTGAATAATTCGAAACAATGCCGTCTACATAACTGCAGTACAGTGGCAGAAAAAAAAATTGTAATCTCACTGTGAAAGTCTCCAGGTACAACGTAACGTAACTGTTTATAAAATTTTGGACTGGTAATTATATCAATGGATTTTAACTTATTTTTTCTTTGTAGAAATATTGAAATAATAATGACTGATGATTACCATTTTAACTCAGGAAAGATGAGAACATTTTAGTTCGATACAGAATAGTTCACACAGGCAAAAATGCAACTAAAGGTCATTCAAATCATTGTATTTTCAATTATATTGTGTATGACATCACTGGGTGATGAATTTACAAACCAAAGTATTGTCTAAATGAGGAATAATAACAGGTCCTCGGCATGTTATCACAGCTGTCCAGATGTAGGAAGATGCTGACAGCGCCTCTAGCTACCTCAATGAGCAATTTCACACTTGCTTGATCGTAATTCATCTCCACGTCTACTGGTATCGACGTCTTCTCCAAACACGTATAATCCTCTTGTTATCGCCCATTTACATATGATCAGCTGACAGCATGACATCGCCAGCAACTCCAAAACTGGCTCTGAGCACTATGACATTTAACATCTGAGGTCATCAGTACCCTAGACTTAAAACTAATTAAACCTAACTAACCTAAGGACATCACACACATCCACGCCCGAGGCAGGATTCGAACCTGCGACCGTAGCAGCCGCGTGGTTTCAGACTGAAGCGCCTAGAACAGCTCGGCCACAGCGGCCGTTGCAGCTCCTCTCCTGCACTCGTGATGATATCGCTAGGACCCTAGACGACTGAAAAACCGTGGCCAGTCAGATGAGACCCGTTTTCAGTTGGTAAGAACTGATGGTAGGGTTGGACTGCGGCTCATACCGTGCGATGCCATGAACTCAAGTTGTCAATATGGCACTGTTCAAGCTGGTGGTGGCTCTACAATGGTGTCAGCTGTTTTTACATGGAATTTCCTGGGTCCTCTCTTTCAACTGAACCAATCATCGACTGGAAATAGCTATGTTAGACAACTTGGAGACCATTTGCAGCCATTCTTGAAATTCAGAAACCCAAACAACGATGAGATTTTTGTGGACGACAATGCGTCATGCCACCGGGCCAAAATTGTCCACGACAACGTTCTGAACAGCTCGAGCGACATGAATCCCATCGAACATTTATGGAGCGTAATCGAGAGGTAAAATCTTCCACCGGCAAAACTTCCACAATTATGGACTGCTATAGAGACAGATGGTTCGATATTTCTGCAGGGCTCTTCCAACGACTTTGTTGATCCCAAGCCGGCCGAAGTGGCCGTGCGGTTAAAGGCGCTGCAGTCTGGAACCGCAAGACCGCTACGGTCGCAGGTTCGAATCCTGCCTCGGGCATGGATGTTTGTGATGTCCTTAGGTTAGTTAGGTTTAACTAGTTCTAAGTTCTAGGGGACTAATGACCTCAGCAGTTGAGTCCCATAGTGCTCAGAGCCATTTTTTTGTTGATCCCATGCCACGCCGAGTTTCTTCACTACACCGGAAAAAGAAGTACGATCTTAGCAGGTTTCCCAAGACGTTTGCCACCTCAGTGCATTTTCGTTAAAAATGTATAACAGATCATCTGTGTTTATGCAAAGCTGCATAAATGCTTTCTTTGAAGTATTAGATAGAAACAAAGGCTGGGTGAAGAGCGACGTTTTTTCAAATAATGTTTCTACCTTCTAATACCCTTAATGGCAAGAAAATAATCGGCAAATGCCAGAGTGTCCCCCCAGTCAGAGAATTAGTGTAGGGGGAGCAGATGCAGGTATCCAGTATCGCCCTACACTGCTAGGTCCTAGTGTAAGTGGCTTGCTGTTGCCTTCCTCCGACCTGCTCTGAAGTGTGAAGTGTGTGTGTGTATGTGTGTGTGTGTGTGTGTGTGTGTGTGTGTGTGTGTGTGTATGTATGTATCTGTGTCGTGTGGATCACTGTGATGAATGGTTGTGCAGTTGAATCTGTGTTGTTATGGATGACTAGAAGAGACAGAATGACGTTAGATGCCGGCTTGTAGCCTACTACTCTTAAATAGCCCCCAAAGGGTCCACCAACCATATGCAACGCACGGATCAGCATCGACAGTGTCACATTCCCTCACCTCATAAGACACCGCAGAGAGCTTTGGAATTTAATCTAGGACATCGACATAAAGAGCTCCTTCCCTTACCAGCCTAATCATGGCAGTGAATATTTTCGACCGCAAGGATTCGAACCGCCTTACCTTCTAGTCGAGCGCCTCTGCACCAGTTTGCGTTAGTGATCTCTTCTAAGGAGGAGGGTAATCTAGCAGAGCTAACATAATTATCAGTATATTAGTTGTTGTTCTTATGGTCTTCAGTCCAGAGACTGTTTTGATGCAGCTCCCCATGCTACTGTATCCTGTGCAAGACTCTTCCTTTCCGAGTAAAACCAACATCCTTCTGAATCTGCTAACTGTCTTCATCTCTTGGCCTTCCTCTACGATTTTTACGCTCCACGCTTCCCTCCAACACTAAATTGGTGATCGCGTGATGCCTCAGAACATGTCCTACCAACCGATCCCTTCTTCTAGTCAGGTTGTGCCACAAATTCCTCCACTCCCCAATTATATTCAGCACCTCCTCATTAGTTACGTGATCTACCAATCCAATCTTCAGCATTCTTCTGTAGCACCACATTTCGAAAGCTTCTATCCTATTCTTGTCTAAAATATTTACCGCCCATGTTTCTCTTCCACACATGGGTACACTCCAAACAAATACTTTCAGAAAAGATTTCCTTACAAATCTATACTCTATGTTAACAAATTCCTCTTCTTCAGAAACGCTTTTCTTGGCATTGCCAGTCTACATTTTGTATCCTCTCTACATCGACCATTATCAGTTATTTTGCTCCCCCAAATAGCAAAACTCATTTACTGCTTGAAGTGTCTCATTTCCTAATCTGATTACCTCACCTGATTTAATTCGAATACATTCCATTATCCTCGTTTGCCTTTTGCTGATGTTCGTCTTCTATCTTCCTTTCAAGGCACTGTCCATTCCGTTCTACTGCTCTTCCACGTCCTATGCTGTCTCTGACAGAATTACAAAGTCGTCAGCAAACGTCAAACTTTTTATTTCTTCTCCATGGATTCTAATTCCTACGCCAAATTTTTCTTTTGTTTCCCTCATTGCTTGCTCAATATACAGATTGAATAACGTCACAGATAGGCTTCAACCTTGTCTCACTCCCTTCTCAACTACGGCTTCCCTTTCATGCCCCTCGACTCTTATAACTGCCATCTGTCTTCTTTAAAACTTGTAAATAGCCTCTCGCTCCTTGTATTTTACTCCTGCCATCTTCAGAATTTGAAAGAGGGTATTCCTGTCAACGTTGTCAAAACCTTTCTCTAATTCTACAAACGGTAGAAACCTAGATTGGCCGTTACTTAATCTATCTTCTAAGATAAGTCCTCGGTTCAGTATATTAGTACTAGTCATAACGTTTTATCAGTGTCCTTAACAAGAGTAGCTTACAATGCCTACTTCTGCCTATTGATGTATAATGCGACGACTTTCACTTCCATGAAGGTCGTCCTTCACGATGGGATTTGTGGAACACTATGTGTGAATGAATGACGGAGTGGATTATGTTCAAATGTCAGTAACGAACAATTATTTCAGGTGCTCTTGGTGAACGCACTCGTATGGTACTGGTCAATGCGGTTTACTTCAAGGGCAACTGGAGCGTACAGTTCAACAAATATTTCACGGAGCCTCGGCCTTTCCATTCACCATCACAGCCAACTAAAGATGTCGACACCATGTTCGTCAAGAATCGATATATGTATGCAGAGATAAATGAGCTTAATTCTCAGGTCATCCAGCTTCCGTACAAGGTATTTCGTCTGAAGAGACATGAATTACATTATTTTAATAGGCAAACGGAGGAAACATACAGTAATGAGATTCTTAAATCTTGATTGGCTTGTATTGCGTTTTTTGCAAGAAATCACAACGTTGTACGTATGTTATTGAACAACTAAAAGACAAATTTTTGGTAGTAAACCAATTTCGTGTCGGTTTAACCATTAAAACGAATAGTAAAAGAAGTTGCGTTGTATCCATACCGTAACTAATTAGATGGGAATAAGATGTAAACTTGTTTTAATAATCAGTATGCAAATAATGTATGATATTATTATCACGTAATGGAGTCTAAAGTAACGGTATTTTGCATAGCTATTGAGCCAGCCACCAACGTTTTAATACTTTTCATGTTATACAGACAATAATGTTGAAAAAAGTACTACTGCTTCTGTTCATAATAATGCTCATACAGAGCAAACATTCATGTTTTTATGGTGAGAATAATTAATGTACTAATCTCTGAAGCTACTTGTACTGACTTTTAAATAATTCCCTGTCTATATACTTGTTACAGCATAAAATATAGTAAAATAAGAATTTAGTTACACAGCTCCATACAATGTTTGTCAAGGTACGAGGGCATTCATTTATTAAGGTCCGATCAGTTGCGAAATGGAGACCACAATGAAAATCAAATAGTTTTTATTTGCAACAGTTAGCTACACCTTTCAGCTACTACTTTACATGGTTACCTTTCCGACTTAGACGTTCTGTCGTAGCGTAGTCAAGTTGCCAGTATCCTTGCCATAGAAGGCTTTCCGCTAATTCTCGAAGCTGGCCTGCAACTCGATGTCTGTTCAAAATATTGTCTTCATAGCCAGCAGTTCACGTGAGTTCTTTATTGCCTTTGCGGTATGCTGCCGAGCGTTATCATGAAGAAGGAGATGAATGACAGTTATATTTTGTGGGGTGCATGAAATCAGGCGAAATCTGTCAGCAGGTACTCATACGTGGCAAGAGACACTATTTTCTAGGCATTTTCACATGCTCACTGTTGGCTTAAAACTGAAAAGAGGAACGTGACGCAATCGACATGAACTCTACAGACACTGCCCAACCTATCTGTGCGAAGCTTCTGCGGATTTTCGCTGTGGTTTCTATTTCGCGACCGATCGGACCCGAATAAACGGATAGCCCTCATATTATTGTAGTCTCTAGTTGATTACTTTGCTGCGCATTTTATGTAATATCAGTTTAATTATGTTTTTTGATCTCATTTCTCATCAGGGTAACAGAATAAGTATGTTGATAATTTTACCCAGAGAATTAAATGGTCTACCTGAGGTCGAGAAGAATCTTACGAATGTATCTCTTCAAGAAATAACGTCCAGAATGTACAACGCCGAGGTACATGTATATTTACCTAAATTCAAAATGGAGTACGAAGCAGGACTTACAGGAGCGCTCGAGAAAGTAAGTGTAATTCTGATACCTAGAAGTAATACTGAAGGAGTGCATTTTTGACATGTTACAGTTTTTACTTCCATGAAAATGCTGTATTTCTCAATTGCTGTATTAGTTGGCAACGTTAAGTCACGTAAATGTAAATTTGCTCATAGGGAGCAGGGTTCTATGATGCAGTAAGAACCGACAACTTAACATTCTTTAGGAAAATATTATATATGGTGAAGGGCATATCCATATGAACAGATATCAATAATTATTTCTGTAACAATTGACGTCAGTATTTCAATTATTGTGAACTCGATAAATTTTGTCACTGATATGAGAATTACATTTTCTTCTCCTTTGTTGTCCGCCCCCGGTAGCTGAGTGGTCAGCTCCGCTCAGAGACTGGGTGTTGTGTTGTTCTAATCATCATCATTTCATCACCATCGAAGCGCAAGTCGCCGAAGTGGCGTGAAATCGAAAGACTTGCACCAGGCGACCGGTCTACCCAACGGGAGGCCCTCGTCACATGCCATTATTATTATTCTCCTTTGTTGATCTTAATTTAATTTGTGGACCGTTAATATGCTATTTGATCGCCTTTGCTCGAGCACATTTTTCGTGCAACACTACGCTCTTTAAAGTGTAGCGTCCGTATACTGCTTGTAACCTTAGTAAAATCTTTCAGCAATGCTATTCGACGTACGACGTATGGACATCCCTTGTTTTCAGCGTGCGATTAGTATAATCTCTTTTTATTTTACGGACTTCCACAACTATTTTCTAGCTATAAAAGGAAGCCTCTATGAACTGTTAGGACTAAAACTTAAACAGAAGTACCAAAAGGGTGATTATTTCTCTTTTTTGTGGAAATAAGTGCTATACTGTAGCCACAACCTAGCATTATGATCCAATCAATGGCACCAACGATCTGTAACAGAGAGAAAACCAGGCTGAAACCTGCTGTCATTAGAATTTCAAACACATATGACAATTACATCCCTCGCTAGTATAAAAAGCTAAAACGGTAAGACAGCTATCCAGACAGCAAGTAACCAACGCCGCCAAAACAAGCTATACCCTCTGTTTAGGGAGGCCCAAGAGATTGCATTATAGAGGACTCGAAGTATGGTGCAGCAGCAACAAAGGCCAAATAAAATTAAAAAGAAACGTATTCAGAATATCGTCACCGTCGTTGACATTTGCCGATCACTGGCAGTATCGCCATTGTCCTGGAATAGCTCCTCCCATCAACTGCGATGACGCCACAAAATTCCCCAACATTGTGACACTTTTTAGGTATGTTGTACGTGATGATGATGAAGTCCCATACTCCGTGACGGAGTGTAGGGGAACGATGCGGGAGATCCGCACCGCCGTACTAGGCAAGGTCCTAGTGGAGGTGGTTTGCCATTGCCTTCCTCCGACCCTAATGGGGATGAAGACGACACTACAACACCCAGTCATCTCGAGGCAGGAAAAAATCCCTGACACCGCCGGGAATCGAACCCGGGACCCCGTGCTCGGGAAGCGAGAACGCTAACGCGAGACCACGAGCAGCGGACATTAACCCCCTTAATATTTCATGTTTTACTCAACATAGCTACACACCTCTTCTTTTGAATTCCGTCTTTTCAAAAGATCTATCTCTTATAGGAGGGGATGGGTGAATTTCTTGTGTGTGTCACTTGATTGAGAGCGCACGTCACCCAGCTATGTGACACTCCACAGGGGAAAAATCATTCACAGTGGATGTGTCACATTGTTGTAGTGCATTTATCGGAATTAACACATTACAGTTCCTAAAAGCAGTTAAATTGTAGCCCACAACACATCCAAAAGTAAACTTCCGGATAGGAATCTTAAAAAGCAAATCTTGATTCTTGTAGGTACAAACACACACATTCACATAAAAAAAAACGGGAACTGAACCAGGAAAATCACTTCATTTCCAAACTGTTTCCTTAAAATAATCAACAAACTCGACTTAGACCAATCTTCTAGTGTCCGCATGTGAAATCATCCGCTCTTTGACCGACTGTCGCATGTTCGTAGTGCCTCTCCCCTCCCTTCCCCCTCCCCCGTACTTTAACTCAGGATTAAGATTTTCAGCCGTATAAGTCAGATAAAATAGGGCCAGTTCTCTCGTCGCACTGCCACACATCATCATACAGATTGACACTTTAGTAGCATTTTTAATAATTTCTGGGTACTTGCAACCTCTTTTTGCTGTGACTTTCGTAGAAGCTAGTTCGTCTGTTAAGTCTCATTCGTCATAACTTCAAATACTCTCTGCAGAGACGCCCTGCTATTCAGTTTCCAGATCATCGAAAAACACATTCAGCATTGATCCTTGTTCTGCATCGCGAAATGCTCTCTGACGCTCTCACCCTCAACTTCCCATGTCTTCACAAAAACATGTCATCCCACTTTCTTCTGTCAGATTATCCTTGATCTCAGGAACAGTGCGACCAGCTCGTGTTAAATAATGCTTCACAATCAGCTTCAGTTCGAATTTATCATTTGGAAAACCACAGATCGTAAGAGCGATTACATGGCCACAGATTATATTCTCTTCAAGCTCCTCGTTGTCTGCCTAGGTTGTGAGAGGTCAAAGATCGATTTTCCTTTTTCAGTTTCATCCTCTTATAAATCACATTTCGGTGTATTCTATACCCTTTATTAGCTTGGGGAGCTATGGTCTTTTCACTCTTCACTTCATCCGAGATCTTTTCCAGCAATTCCGGTGAAAAAATTTTATATTGCAGACTATCCACCTTTGTTCTACACACTAAAAGCGACTACTGTGGTAATGAGCGCAAAGATACGTCACCTAAATGTCACAGAATTGAAAAAAAACTAGTGTCATAATGTTGGGTACCCAAAACCTGAACGAACGATCAATTCAAATTGCCACACTTCTCATTTTGTAGCTGATATTGTTGAGGTGACCATACAAACATACCAGGTTTCTCAGGAACTAGATATGGTGAAGTCAGAGGAGTCTGTATTAATCATGTTAACACAAGAACAACTCACACTAAGTTTTGTAAACGTGCAGAAACATGGAGTTGAGGCAGATAGCACGTGGATGGTTCAAATGGTTCAAATGGCTCTGAGCACTATGGGACTCAACTGCTGTGGTCGTAAGTCCCCTAGAACTTAGAACTACTTAAACCTAACTAACCTAAGGACATCACAAACATCCATGCCCGAGGCAGGATTCGAACCTGCGACCGTAGCGGTCGTGCGGTTCCAGACTGTAGCGCCTTTAACCGCTCGGCCACTCCGGCCGGCCGATAGCACGTGGAATCTGTTCCAACTCTTCCAGACAGTTGCCCGTACTTCTTCCGAAACTTTAGGTTGATCACAACTACCGCTAGGGAGCTCTGTACGTCAAAACCCGTGTCACAAAGTTGGGAGTGGGACGCTGTTACATGGTTGGGAGGTTTTAGGGTAGGTCTGCGGTAAAGGATACGAATACATGGAATATCAGGTTGTTACCGTCCTAGCCATCCTTGTCTGCTTTTGCTAAAATGAATCTGATAGAGAGAATGAGCACTGCAGTGAGCCAATTATTTTGTCAGTATGTTTCGGGACCACACGGCTGAGTACCTAAGATAAATTTAAGTTCCGCTCTGGACTTGTATGGTATAAAATACGAAAGAATGAGATATATTGTATATGTATTCAATATAAATGACATATGTGTCCGCAGGCGAAGCCCCGGGTAAAAAGTTGGTATATTACGCATACCTTAAGTGCTATGAGCACATGTTCATCATCGATACTGTGAAACACATCTCTTTTAGTGCAAGCTCCTTGCTTTCCGTATTTTTGGGTGACGTAGTATACACCAAAACAAAAAGAAAATGTACAATAAATATGGGCTCTAAAACGCATATCTTAAAAGCTTTGGGCACTTGCTAACTGGAAGAGACGCATTTCACGCTAGCGAAGATGATGTTGAGGTATGCACTTTAGTGCCAATATTTACTTCACATTATTTTTTTTATTTTGGTCCATACTTCCACTTCTGAAACTTGCCTATCCTACAGCAACGACAGTACCTGTACATGATTCCACTATCAGAGATATCAGAACGATTTTCGCTTATGACTTTCGACTCATCCCTGGAGGTCTATAACAAGTATTTTCAGAAGGTGGTGCACCATAGCTCTTATATATTTGAAAAACGTCACATTACCGCCTTGATATACTCGTAAAATAGTTTATTTATATAAGCAATTTCAGTCGTCTGACTGTCAGCAGGTTCATAAAAATATCCACAGCATAACGTTAGCCGAAACATCGAAACATAAATTAAATCGTCAATTTATAAAAACTGTGCTAGGTAGTATACCCATTCGTGTTACAACTGGAGTCAGCGTTAACGCCGTGAACTGATTCAGTGTTTTATCATCTGATGATGATTATTTTATGCTTTGCTTAACGTGATGCTGTGAATATTTTTATGAACGTGATTATGGCCATACGACTGAAACTGGTTGTATAAATAAAAAATTTTACCACCAGCTCAAGGCGGTCATACAACATTTTCCAAATTTGTAACATGTGTTTACGTGGGCATAGCCGCAGGGAAGAACCTCAGTTAATGAATGTGGTAGCACTGAAATAAGTGAAAAAGCTTGCTTAAACTATTAACTGAACACATTATTACACCAGAATGCGATTTTCACTCTGCAGCGGAGTGCGCGCTGATATGAAACTTCCTGACAGATTGTAACTGTGTGCCGGACCGAGACTCGGACTCGAGACCTTTGCATTTCGCGGGCAAGTGCTCTACCATCTGAGCTACCCAAGCACGACCCACGATCCCTCCCCACAGCTTCAATTCTGCCAGTACCTCGTCTCCTACCTTCCAAATCTCAGAGAAGCTCTTCTGCGAACCTTGCAGAACTAGCGCTCCTGGAAGAAAGGATATTGCGGAGACACGGCTTAGCCACAGCCTGGAGGAAGGTAGGAGACGAGGTACTGGCAGAGAAGCTGTGGGGACGGGTCGTGAGTCGTGCTTGTTTACTTCAGATGGTAAAGCACTTGCCCGCGAAACACAAACGTCCCTAGTTCGAGTCTCGGTCCAGCACACTGTTTTAATCTGCAGGGAAGTTTCATATCAGCGCACATTCCTCTGCAGAGTGAAAAATCTCAGCTGGAAACATCATTAAAACAAAGGCGTTTCTTGATGCGACGGAATCTTCTCACAAAATTCCAGCCATCAACTTTCTCCTCCGAATGCGAAAATATTTTCTTGACACCGACCTACATAGGGAGAAACGATCACCACGATAAAATAAGGGAAATCAGATCTCGTACGGAAAGATAGAGGTGTTCGTTCTTTTCGCGCGCTATACGAGATTGAAACAATAGAGAATTGTGAACGTGGTTCGAAGAACCCTCTACCAGGCACTTAGATGTGATTTGCAGAGTATGCATGTAGATGTAGATGTAGATGGTGCATATCTCGGAAATCGTTGCATCTGTTTCGCTGGGGATTACTTACCTGGAAAAAATACCTCACATACACTCCTGGAAATGGAAAAAAGAACACATTGACACCGGTGTGTCAGACCCACCATACTTGCTCCGGACACTGCGAGAGGGCTGTACAAGCAATGATCACACGCACGGCACAGCGGACACACCAGGAACCGCGGTGTTGGCCGTCGAATGGCGCTAGCTGCGCAGCATTTGTGCACCGCCGCCGTCAGTGTCAGCCAGTTTGCCGTGGCATACGGAGCTCCATCGCAGTCTTTAACACTGGTAGCATGCCGCGACTGCGTGGACGTGAACCGTATGTGCAGTTGACGGACTTTGAGCGAGGGCGTATAGTGGGCATGCGGGAGGCCGGGTGGACGTACCGCCGAATTGCTCAACACGTGGGGCGTGAGGTCTCCACAGTACATCGATGTTGTCGCCAGTGGTCGGCGGAAGGTGCACGTGCCCGTCGACCTGGGACCGGACCGCAGCGATGCACGGATGCACGCCAAGACCGTAGGATCCTACGCAGTGCCGTAGGGGACCGCACCGCCACTTCCCAGCAAATTAGGGACACTGTTGCTCCTGGGGTATCGGCGAGGACCATTCGCAACCGTCTCCATGAAGCTGGGCTACGGTCCCGCACACCGTTAGGCCGTCTTCCGCTCACGCCCCAACATCGTGCAGCCCGCCTCCAGTGGTGTCGCGACAGGCGTGAATGGAGGGACGAATGGAGACGTGTCGTCTTCAGCGATGAGAGTCGCTTCTGCCTTGGTGCCAATGATGGTCGTATGCGTGTTTGGCGCCGTGCAGGTGAGCGCCACAATCAGGACTGCATACGACCGAGGCACACAGGGCCAACACCCGGCATCATGGTGTGGGGAGCGATCTCCTACAGTGGCCGTACACCACTGGTGATCGTCGAGGGGACACTGAATAGTGCACGGTACATCCAAACCGTCATCGAACCCATCGTTCTAACATTCCTAGACCGGCAAGGGAACTTGCTGTTCCAACAGGACAATGCACGTCCGCATGTATCCCGTGCCACCCAACGTGCTCTAGAAGGTGTAAGTCAACTACCCTGGCCAGCAAGATCTCCGGATCTGTCCCCCATTGAGCATGTTTGGGACTGGATGAAGCGTCGTCTCACGCGGTCTGCACGTCCAGCACGAACGCTGGTCCAACTGAGGCGCCAGGTGGAAATGGCATGGCAAGCCGTTCCACAGGACTACATCCATCATCTCTACGATCGTCTCCATGGGAGAATAGCAGCCTGCATTGCTGCGAAAGGTGGATATACACTGTACTTGTGCCGACATTGTGCATGCTCTGTTGCCTGTGTCTATGTGCCTGTGGTTCTGTCAGTGTGATCATGTGATGTATCTGACCCCAGGAATGTGTCAATAAAGTTTCCCCTTCCTGGGACAATGAATTCACGGTGTTCTTATTTCAATTTCCAGGAGTGTAGATTTGATGTGACCTCCACTGACAGCGCAGCCACGTCTAAGTGGTAATCGACATTCTGCCACACATTCACAAGTGATAATGTGACCAGTCGTACCTTTGCCGTAATCCGGAAACGCAAATTTTTAACACCAGCCAGGCGAATGCCATACAATTCTCTTTTCACAAACCGTCACAGAAAGAAATCCATCGGGTCAGTGATTACAGAAGTACCAAGTCACGAATGTTGGTGTCACAGGAATTCTTAGTTATCATGATTCGTGTATTTTGCCAAATATATAAGTCAGTTAAATAAAGTCGCGATGTGCTTGATGCAACTCTCTATTCGTAGAGGAGAAAGGTGAACTCGAATCTGCAAAGAGAACACGCCGTGATGTCTGCATTTTTTTCTAGTAGCTATTATCAGACGTGTATCTGAGTAATCTATTGCGGGTTTTCTGCACCGGGGCAGTTAACTGTTTCTCCTACAGATAATGCCCACTCACGTTTCGCTGAAATCTTCCGATGCAGTTCAGTCCACACACCTTCCTGTTAGAAAAAAAAATCAATGTTGCTCGACTGGACAAGCTGTAGTAAAACCAGCCACAACAATTACATCTATAGGTCGCATTAAATATTTTAGTGTAAGGGTAAATTCAGCTATTAACGGATAGATAGTCTATGGGTGAAAACTTCGATATATTGTTACTCGTTTGATACAAGAATCCGCCAAGTCTATGCTGGTGTGCAGTTATAATTTCGACACACTAACCCACACGCACACACATCACACACACACACACACACACACACACACACACGCACACACACACACACACACACACACTAACTACAGTTAATCATCATAGCAAGATTATGGTATTTAACCAAACGTTTTACGGGAAATAAACAGATTGTCTGTGACAGAATACTCGTTCGAATATTACATAAATTGACCACCGTGAACGTCCAGTTTGGAGTCACAACTTGTATAACGTACTACGCGGTTTTCGGATTATTCAAAAGTCGCAATTTACACAGAAAAATCGGAATTTAGCGTGTTCGTCTTTCTCACTCGCTCGCGGTTACTTTGCGGCTCTCTATGGTTAAGATTAACTCATAATTCCCTAAATTACCACATTTAGAGGTTCTTATGGGTGCATGAAGGTGAGCTCCAAACTGAACTTAGACTATGTAAATCATGGAATACTTCTAGATAAGCTCAGGTACTGTGGTATGAATGGGACAGTGCTCAAATGTTTTCAATCATACCTAACTGTAAGAGTGCAGAAAGGTGAAATAAGCAGTTCACATAATATGCAAAAAAATGGTGATTTCTCAAGCTGGGGAACAATCAAGAATGGGGTCCCGCAAGGTTTGGTCTTGGGTCCTCTGCTGTTCTTAATTTCCATTAAGGACTTGCCTTTCTATATTCACGAAGGTGCAAAGCTGGTACGTTTTGCGGATGATACAAGTATAGCTATCACACCCAACAGACAAGAATTAACTGGTGAAATTGTAAACGATGTTTTTCAGAAAATCATTAAGTGGTTGTCTGCAAATGGGCTCTCATTAAACTTCGACAAAACACAGTATATACAGTTCCACACAGTAAATGGAATGACACCATTAATAAATATAGACTTCGATCAGAATTCGTTAGCTAAGGTACAATATTCAAAATTTCTAGGTGTATGCATTGATGAGGGGTTGAACTGGAAAAAACACACTGAGGATCTGCTGAAAAGTTTGAGTTCAGCTACTTACGCTATTAGGGTCATTGCAAATTTTAGCGATATACACCTCAGTAAATTAGCTTACCATGCCTATTTTCATTCTCTGCTTTCGCATGGCATCATATTCTGGGGTAACTCATCATTGAATAAAAGAGTGTTCGTTGCACAAAAGCATGTAATCAGAATAATTGCTGGAGCTCATCCAAGATCATCCTGCAGACACTTATTTAAAGAGCTAGAGATCTTCACTGTAGCCTCACAATATATATATATCCACCTATGAAATTTGTTATTAATAATCCGAACAAATTCAAAAGTAATAGCAGTGTACATGGCTACAACACTAGGAGAAAGGATGATCTTCACTACTCAAGGTTAAATCTAACTTTGGCTCAGAAGGGGGTAAATTATCATCAAAAGTCTGACAGATAGCCATATAGCATTTTAAAGGAAATTAAAAGAATTTCCTTCTACTCATTAGATGAATTTTTGGATATAGTAAGTGGGTAACTACCCCAACCCCCCTCCCAAAAAAAGAATAAAAAGTAAAAATATTAAGTGTCATGTAATACTTTGTGTAATGTAATATGTTGTATAGACACCTTTTATTAACCTGACACGTTCCACATCATTACGAAGCGTCGTATTCATGATCTATGGAACAAGTACTAATCTAATCTAATCTTAACAAAACAATTCTCTGGCCCACAATATACGTACGAAAGTATTGTCCTCTGGCTGAGATACATCATAGCCAATCTGATAACAGTATTAGACCGCGCAACCCCGTGACTTTTACATTTAACCAATCACAAATTAAGCATTTTGATAAGCAGTTTATTAAAAGAACAAATTTATAAATTCACAGATACCAAAATAGATCACTCAATAAATAACTGAATTATCCTAAAATGTTTCATGTGCCCCCCCCCCCCGTTCCATAAACTGGCTAGTTGCACTTTACAAACCTTCCCCTGAGCATACTACTCCCACTCTGTACATACATAGTTTTCATGCTAACGTATATTCCGTCAATGGACATAACAGTATTTATTTATTATATTACTTTGCATTCACAACTTCATTCACACTAGTAACTGAACATATTGAATCAACGATAATTAACAGAAGTCGTAACATTCACGGCAGAGAAAGTTTCATTTCCAGAATACTGGTTTTGACTTCATTATTTCATGGTCGGTAAGATGCTGACACCTTTCGACCGCAGTCGTAACTACCTACTGGGATCTGCTGCATCGTAAGAACACATCTGTCGTGGTAGAACAATGTGTCATGTATGGAGCTATCTGCTAGCTACCACCCGAATTACATAGGCGCGGGGAAGCCGCCCCATACCCAGACAGAAGATCTTCCTTAATTACAATAAATTTGAAGCACTGTTCTGTATGTAATATTGCTGCTACCCAAATTAGGCAACAATAGGGTTCAAACTGAACACCAGTATTTCTGCTGCTCTTGTTGAGAAAAAACCAAATTATTCATGTTCTTAACGTGCCATTATTAGGAGCAATTTATGCCCTCTTTGGTCGTATAAAAATTAGGAACAGGCGTGGTTCAGAGGGATTGTAGATGCGCTGCTAAGAAGCTACAACATATTTGGTGGTGAATATCGTATTAATTTCATTCGTTATCTCTTCCAAAAGTTCGCGTTATTATCTAATGAGCAGTTTGTCACTGTCAGAAATTTCTTAGTACTTTTTTCAACACATCTGGTGATTGCAATTTGAACTGTTATTGTAATTTCCGATAACGTATATTATCTAAGGAATCTAGAAACAATGTACAAGGAAATCTTGTTTTAAGCTAAACGTCGTTTCAATTTCAGCTGGGAATGACTGATATGTTCGATGATGACGACGCAGATTTTTCTGGAATTAGCAAGAAACGACTTAAAGTGGACGACGTGTTCCACAAAGCTTTCATAGAGGTTAACGAAGAGGGCACAGAGGCTGCTGCAGCAACTGGTAAGTAACTTGTTGCCCAAGAAGAAACAAAAAACTCACCCTTATTACTCATTACGTCATTTTTCTCTGACCCAGAGACGAGAAAAATTAGAAAATTGTGACCTCAAGTTACTTAAAAATTATGGTGATTGTAACCCTGTTTTTCCAAAATACGTGGACAATAACACACAATGCACACTCACGCCAGAAAAGAGAGCTCTCAACAAAAAATGGCATACCATGACATACAACTATCAGCTCACACATAAAATTAGTAAAATTAGTAACGTCTTCAAAAAACATAAAATTAATATATCCTTCAAGATAAATAGCACAATACAACAGAAGTTGTGACAGCAAAGAGAGATAAATACAACAGTTCAGGTATATACGAATTAACGTAAAACAGCTGCAACTCTAAATATATTGAGATGATTGCAAGAAATTTTAACATCAGCTACAAAGAACACATAAGAGCACCGAAGAATGGACGTATGTACTTCACATATGCTGAATATCTAATAAAATAAAATCACCATCACACTGAGATAAAATAGACATTTCAATCTTGTACAGTTTTGGTAAACATTTTTGGAAACAGTGATCAATAGAGTATTATATTTTAACTAAAGTTCAGTCTTGATCACAACACTTATGTCTCAATAAGACACTTAGTGAGACATAAGTGTTGTGATCAAGAATGAACTTCAGTTAAAATATAATTCCAATCTTGGGCCACGACAACAAAAAGAAGGGAATTCTCACTATACTGGAAGAATATTTAATACAGAAGGCCATGAATAAAAATGAAAATTTTCTCAATGACAAAAAGAAAGACAACAGAATATCAATATTCAAACTAATCCACAGTCTAACATGAAAACATGTTAAACACTTAAATAAATAATAAATAAAAATTTACGCACTCACTCACACACACGTACTCACACACACAAACACACACACAGACAGTGCTCCACCACACACCCTTCCCCCATACCCATCCCAGCACCACATTTCACTCTGGATGACTCTTAGCATATGACCAAGAGCAGTGCAAACATGTGCAGTTTCCAGCAGTATAGGTTATGTGGAGAGAAGTATTTACTTGAAGAAACCTATGCCATGTGCTTTTAGCACGTATAAAACTACAGACGACTGGATGAACAGATCCCAAAAATGAATGTGAGTGGAAAACACAAACAGATAACTGTAAATAGAAATAGCTAGAGATACACAAATCCAAAAATCATCACATATGTCACATCAAAATATATATAATTAGATAATTTTATATGTATTGTAGACCACTGAAGATGCCTAACATGAATAGTCGGAACATGTCTGCACTCAAGAATAAATTTCAGCTGTAAAAGTCGAAAGTTTTGATCTTGCAATTCAGCTGGCAAGTTGTGGCTTATGTATCACTAAAATGTACCAACTACTCAACGTGATTATTTGTCTTCCAGGTTCTAGACAGCCAGATGGTCGTGTGAGGAATGTGTTGCATTTAACTCTATTGGTATATAGCAAAGAGATCAAAGAGATGGTAGACGAATGTTGCAAGAGTAATTGGAAGTTACTGATAGTAAACCAGTAAGATCCATAGTATATTTTCTGACCATGTTCACTGCAAGCGTAATGACTGTATTGATGCTCATTTGTGGCTCAATCGTTTTATCGTTCGAAAACATATTTGTTACCCGTCTGCCATACATTTTTGTGACTTTGTACTTATCTACACGCTGGGACATTCAGCTCAATAGATCTTGACGATGACTTCACTTAACAAAGTCTAATTATACCCAACATTATTGTATTTGATAACGACTTAAAGCAAAAATCATGATGAAATAAAGAAGTCTGTACGTTCAAATGGCGGAGATCTCGTTAAAAATACTATCATACGACAGTGGTCCAAAAATATGAGGAAATTATCCCCAGCATGTGGTTATGCCATATCTCCGCAATACCCTTTCTTCCAGCAGTGCTAGTCTTGCAAGTTTTCCAGAACTGTTAAGTTTGGAAGGTAAGAAGCTGTGAGGCAGGTCGTAAGTCGTGCTTGGGTAACTCAGCTTATAGACCACCTGCCCTAGTTCGAGTCTCGGTCTACACACAGTTTTAATCTGCCACGAAGTTTCATGTCAGTATAAACTCCATTACAGACTGAGAACATCACTGTAGAGACTTAACAGTCTTGGTGCATTATAAACGTTTATTAGTTCCGATTATCTTAGCAGCTACTGGACACTGCACTAAATACCAACTGTAGTGAAAAATATCAATAAGCATACGTATTTTGTATCTATCATGTGCGCAGAGACGTTGCTCAAATACCAAGATAATGAAGATGGAGTCCTTTCCCCATTACATAATTAACGCATTGCAGCCACCTGAGGTACGCTTATGGCACATGAAAAGCTTTCTCCAAAGATGGTAGGTGCTGCAAGCAAACGATGCACATGAGAACCACCGCATTAATATCTGCCAGGCTATCCTTCTGAAAGGAGTGCCTACCATTGTCTGCAACGCTCCTTACGGTATATGTTGGATGCTAAACAGCCATGGAATGATTTCTGCTCTGCACGACCAACATGCTGAAATCAGTCGGGTCACTTTACTTGCTAACGGACGGTGTCAGGGATCGTGGTGCAGTGAAGTGGGTGCGCCAGGTGTTGAAATACCACCGACTTGCTGCAGCTTGCTCCCAATAACACCTATTTCCAATTAATATCAAGGCAAAGTGTTGAAAAAGAAAGTTGTTTGAGTGAACACGGAAAATAACTAAATTAGTTTTAGTTGCGATCAAACTCTTCGGTGCCCTTATTATAAGCGATCACCTTGTGACAGCTGAAAGTAATTAGCAGTGACGACTATTTGTAAGGTTCATAAAGTGCAACGATTCTCTTACAGTTTAATTTCAATTATGTTATAATCTGTACCCGGTTGCCGGCCGGAGAGGCCGAGCGGTTCAAGGCGCTACAGTCTGGAACCGCGCGACCGCTACGGTCGCAGGTTCGAATCCTGCCTCGGGGATGGATGTGTGTGATGTCCTTAGGTGAGTTAGGTTTAATTAGTTCTAAGTTCTAGGGGATTGATGACCTCAGAAGTTAAGTCCCATAGTGCTCAGAGCCATTTGAACCATTTGTACCCGGTTACAAAATGAAAAGACAAGTTTTCAACCATCAATGCAAATTAGGTATGGTAAATTATTGAGCTACACGCAATCTGAAATGTTGATTTATCTGTTGCAGGTGTTCATTTTGTCCCAGCGCCAAGTGTAATTACAACGCCTCCACCACCGATCTTTTTCAAGGCAGACCATCCTTTTCTTTTCTACATACTGGATCAAAAGACGAGGGCGGTGCTCTTTGCTGGACGCATCTCCGATCCCTCACATTAAGAAGCCTACTGTGGTTCAGTATGAACACATTGTTTACTGATATCACGTCAGTTCTCTGCACCTCACCAATATTTCATGGTGACTGTAGTCGGTGCGGTCTATCAGTTTATCGTCCATTTATGTAACCTTGCACTGTACTCAAGAAAACTTATACTTCAGTTTAGCGTTGTTTCGAACCTCTAAATAAAGGAAAATGATTAATACACACATAGAGTAATTTTGTTACAACTTTTCATTACAGTTGTAAGAAAACAAAATTTAATAAAAAAATTGTGTATTCTAATATTTCTCACACTGCATCAATTTGTGTGTACAGATGAGAGTACTTCAGCAGACAAGTGCGTCTTCTGAAGTTCCACTTCCGACATTCTTCTGGTTGTTGACAATGCATAAGTTCTCGTTTGTGCAGATGGTGGACGAAAAATATAGCAACACCATAAACATAACACTTTACGATGCCCAATACAGTGCAGCAAACCCGTTGACATCCGAAACAGCTTCCAGTCGTCTAGAAATGGATGACTGCAGGTCCTGTAACATTTTGGAACAAATCTCATACCATTGGGATATGGTGAAAGACGGTTGCATAGCTGTGACCCAATGCGGACCACCACAGATGAGCTATGTAACCAGGTGAACGCAGCGTGGATGGCTATGCAACGGGACGCCATTCGCGCCTTATACGCGTCGATCCCATCCCGCATGGTACATGTTATCGGGGCCCGCAAAACAATGGTAACTTCAGGTAACGGAGATGGAGTGGATAGCGATGGTACACCTTTCTCTCCAGAGTAGTGCACGAAGATGTGATGACTGTCGTGGGCAGGAGAGATGCGGCAGTTTACCCTCATGCTCACAAAATTAGTGCTGAACGACGGGAGCTGTGTGATTAGGTACCCTGACGGGAAACAGCATCACTATTGGGGAACAAATATTTTGTCATAGGATTTATCTGCACCGAATACGGATCGCAGTACCACAATTGCAGCACTTACATTTCCGCCAAAAGCAAGTTAGGGTGCGCCAGTCAGCACCACATGGCAGCCATGAGACGAATAGCCTAGAAACTTCTTCTACGTCCTCAGCTTCCAATTTAAAAAAGTAATTAAAAAATCTCCAAGTGTAGGGGATGACTCAATGCTATTGCCAAAGTGACGGAACAGAATATTTCTTTTTTCACGAGAAAAAGAGAGGAACACAACATAAACGTCCCACTCCTGGTGAAACAAACAAGAGGTTGATAGTGGTCTGATGTACAACCTACTGATCGTCATCTTCGATTCAAGAATGGTGCCAGAGGTGACTTATGTGACTCGATACACCATAAATTTGGAGGATAAGCAACTGACTTTCTCATGCTGCTCAGGTGGTGCCATGGCGTCCCATCTTTTGACGTCCACTTGAAACATCCCCTTTGAACATTTATACAGGACTGTGCTTAAACTGACACACAATATTTTTAGCGCAACGCAATCTATCAAAGATCCCTGCAAAAGAATGGCCCTGAGTAACATTAAACTATATCTTTCACAAATAACTTACCTCACAAAAATCTTCATTACTCGAACTACTGCAAAACAGCGAGCGCCACTACAGCCAGCTAAATAAAAGATTCAAACTACGGAAGTCACTAACTACTGATAGGGATAGTTAGCAAATGAAAGATTTTAATAGAGAACAAACACTGTATTTACCTTAATAATCATAATATATATAGCAGTTCAATTTCAAAACTTCCGCCATCTCTCTCCTCACATCCACCACTGCTGGCGGCTCACCTCTAACTGTGCAACGCTACGCGCTGTTCACATCCAGCTGCCGCTGCCTAACACTACAATGGCAGACAACAATGCAAACTAGCCACAGACTGCACACAGCACAGCCAGTGATTTTCGTACAGAGCGCTACGTAACGTTGCCAATAAGAAAACATAAACAGCCTACTTACATAAAGAAAACATAAACAGCCTACTTACATAAAGAAAACATAAACAGCCTACTTACATAAAGAAAACATAAACAGCCTACTTACATAGCCCCCATGCTCCCCACAAAAAATTTTAAAAAATATTTTTGGGCAGTGGCCAATAATGATTTGAAAAAATTTTTCATAATTACAATAACAAAGATATCAAATGCACACACTTATTTATACAATGTTGGTCAAAAGCTAAAATTTTCTCACAGTCCATAAAGACAGTCCAGATTGTTCATTACAGTAAAATTTCAGTGTTTTTTTTTCAAAGTCTGAGCAGTAAAAGACAATGCCAACGGAAGTAGTGGATTTCCATGCAGTCTTGAAGAAGTAGTGTTGTCCTTCCAACTGAAAGACAGTGCTGACTCTTGACATGCTGACAGGTAATGGGCCACAACAGAGCAAACCCACAACAGAGTCATTCGAACTTTTGAAGAATATTGGTAGCTAGGTCATCACAGAGCAGACCCACTGCAGTCCTGGTAGAGAGTATTGGTGTTGGTGAGTCATCACAGGTGCAGACCCACTGTAGTCCTTGTAGAGATAATGGTATTGGTGGGTCGTCAAAGGTGTAGACCCACTGTAGTCCTTGTAGAGACGGCCAGCAGCCATCTGTTGCAACTGTGCAGGTGCACAATCACCATTGAAGAGTCTTGCGGATAATAGAGCAAGTCCATAAACCACCACTTGTGCACTCACAAAGTTTTTGGAATTGTCCTTAGAACCAGCAATGCTGTTATCCAGTCCCTTGCTGAATTATTAACACACGTGCAAACACTAACAGTCCCTACTTCTCACATATTGTCCATATACTATGACCAACAGAAACGTGTGCAGTGAAATGTAACTTACAAGTTACTTAATTTGATGAATTGGTGTCAATATTATTATAAATTTACAACATAAGAATACAATTACAAAGGTACAAAATACATCATTAAAGAACATAACAATACAGATAACATTTGTAGTACAGGCTTTACAACAGAATAGAAATAAACATATACATCAATGTTACAGGAATTATGAGATAAGTAAATACATAAAAGATCAGAATAACTTTTGGAACATCAACTTTACACATGAGCATTAAAACAAAACACAATAAATAATGTCTAAGCATCTTTACAAGGTAAATAACATATTATTAATGCCAATTATATTTGAGGAGAACAGTATTCCTCATCATAGTGAATGTAGCTTAATATTAGAAGAAAAAATTCTATGAAACTACACAGAGACAGGAAGAAAACAAATACACAAGGGTACACAAACACATAGTGGGATAACACAAAAGGAAAGGACAGGGTTCGTTTTCAGTGTAACATTTGGTACTGCAGTATTTTACATGGAGATCTCCCTTCGTTCATCATTATTCCCAAAAGTCCTATCTAAGCCTGTTTTCTGTATTCTGTTCACATCCTCTGTCAAAAATGGTTTTTCTCCACTGTACAGTATCCTTTTTTTTCCCAAACCATTTTCTGATAGCTTCTCAATGCATTTCTTATAAATTCATCATAGTTAGTTTCTTATATGGTCTACCCCCTCTTAAGCTAACTTAAATCTACTGAGCTCAGATGCTAAACTAAGGGACGAGGCAATGCAGCAGTACAAAATAATTAACACAAACATCAATGACAAAAAATTCAAATTGGCAAAGCAATTGCAGTACTACAACTAATATAAGGCACTGTGCAGCAAACAAGAAAAAGAAAACAGTAGTAAAACTAGCTTAGAAGAGTAACACAAAGTCAAATTCAGTAACACTATGCCTGGCAAACAGCAGTAACTTATACCGAAACATGACATAGCTCAAGCAGAAAAAATATTACACTAAAATGGCCATGTCTAATACCTATGTCACATCTTAACACTAGAGTGATGCATCACGAGAACTTACACTAGCAGATAAGTTACCAAATCGTAAAGAAATTATTTATGCAATTCCTGTGAAGAGATATGTTTATCTATGTGCCCTCGTTTTCTTGCAAGTAGATCATAAATTTCTTATTGACTGGATCTGTAGGCATAAAATAACTATATTAGTACATACACTCCTGGAAATGGAAAAAAGAACACATTGACACCGGTGTGTCGGTCCCACCATACTTGCTCCGGACACTGCGAGAGGGCTGTACAAGCAATGATCACACGCGCGGCACAGCGGACACACCAGGAACCGCGGTGTTGGCCGTCGAATGGCGCTAGCTGCGCAGCATTTGTGTACCGCCGCCGTCAGTGTCAGCCAGTTTGCCGTGGCATACGGAGCTCCATCGCAGTCTTTAACACTGGTAGCATGCCGCGACAGTGTGGACGTGAACCGTATGTGCAGTTGACGGACTTGGAGCGAGGGCGTATAGTGGGCATGCGGGAGGCCGGGTGGACGTACCGCCGAATTGCTCAACACGTGGGGCGTGAGGTCTCCACAGTACATCGATGTTGTCGCCAGTGGTCGGCGGAAGGTGCACGTGCCCGTCGACCTGGGACCGGACCGCAGCGACGCACGGATGCACGCCAAGACCGTAGGGGACCGCACCGCCACTTCCCAGCAAATTAGGGACACTGTTGCTCCTGGGGTATCGGCGAGGACCATTCGCAACCGTCTCCATGAAGCTGGGCTACGGTCCCGCACACCGTTAGGCCGTCTTCCGCTCACGCCCCAACATCGTGCAGGCCGCCTCCAGTGGTGTCGCGACAGGCGTGAATGGAGGGACGAATGGAGACGTGTCGTCTTCAGCGATGAGAGTCGCTTCTGCCTTGGTGCCAATGATGGTCGTATGCGTGTTTGGCGCCGTGCAGGTCAGCGCCACAATCAGGACTGCATACGACCGAGGCACACAGGGCCAACGCCCGGTATCATGGTGTGGGGAGCGATCTCCTACACTGGCCGTACACCACTGGTGATCGTCGAGGGGACACTGAATAGTGCACGGTACATCCAAACCGTCATCGAACCCATCGTTCTACCATTCCTAGACCGGCAAGGGAACTTGCTGTTCCAACAGGACAATGCACGTCCGCATGTATCCCGTGCCACCCAACGTGCTCTAGAAGGTGTAAGTCAACTACCCTGGCCAGCAAGATCTCCGGATCTGTCCCCCATTGAGCATGTTTGGGACTGGATGAAGCGTCGTCTCACGCGGTCTGCACGTCCAGCACGAACGCTGGTCCAACTGAGGCGCCAGGTGGAAATGGCATGGCAAGCCGTTCCACAGGACTACATCCAGCATCTCTACGATCGTCTCCATGGGAGAATAGCAGCCTGCATTGCTGCGAAAGGTGGATATACACTGTACTAGTGCCGACATTGTGCATGCTCTGTTGCCTGTGTCTATGTGCCTGTGGTTCTGTCAGTGTGATCATGTGATGTATCTGACCCCAGGAATGTGTCAATAAAGTTTCCCCTTCCTGGGACAATGAATTCACGGTGTTCTTATTTCAATTTCCAGGAGTGTATATTAAATTTTATTTTAACCAATGCTGCAGTGCAGCTAGGAACTAGATATTAAAGAAAATGAGCAAATATATACAAAGGACGGCATGAAACATCATTCATTAGCCATATGGCATTTCATAATGCAGTAAAAATTCCCTCAATTCTAGAGAAAGACGCTTGTCATAATCAGGTGTGCAGATGTAAGTATCTTTCCAAGTAATGAAGGTGTCGCATTTGCAATGTTTTCTCTAAAGGAATGTCAACAGCGAGGTTAATGTCTCTTTTTTTTTCTCCACCTCTGCCTCTGCCTCTGAAAGGCACTAATGGCTTTTTTCGAGGCGTCTGTCGCGCAGCTGGGTGCACACGACGCATTACGTGCAGGTGGTCACTTAACTTCCTTACGGAAATATTTACGACAGCAGTTTCCGCTACAGTGACAGTCTCATATAAAAATATTTCACAGGTCAAGAATTTGCGTTGCAAATGTGTAGAAACAAAATCCTATGAATGTAACAGTGTCCAAAAAAATTTTCGCCGGCATTGTGATACATTCACGCATTTACACACATTTCATAAGTCTTAAAGTACGATTCTTGGTTTCCAACATCCTTTTTCACAAGTCAAGAGTCCCTAACTTCTATTCATTATTCCTTACCTTATTCGTCAACACTTCTTCAATATTTCATCATAACATACGTAGCATAATCAAATAGCTCATATAGCATTAGCTTATTGATCATAAACATACCTCAGCAGCATAATACACATTGTCGTTGTAATAATAACATCATAACACCTCAGTCAAATCTCAAAAAGGTCGTAGCTTTCTGCAATAACTTCAAATCATAAAAAATATTCTCTGCTCATTTCAATAGTGTCATCTGCCTCAAACGTACTTTAAAATCATGATCCCATACCAAATGTATCATTCAAAGATCTCATAATATCACAATGGGTCCGAAAAAATATGAACAGTTCACAAAGTACAGACAAAATACAGTTTCGTAAGTGTGAAGTAAACCAACTCTGTAATTGCGTAAACATGTGTCACTGACGTAATAAAAAAGTTTGTGTCTCTCAGTTAAATGATCAGATAGCTGTGTAATTATGTGTTAAAGAAATATGGTACCGATGTGTAAAGTTGTATAAGCAAATACCATATTAGCTAGGGCTCTTTGTGCTTGCCAGACACATGGTACACAAAGTAAGCGTGTACCCCCCTGAGGATTATTGTAATTATACCCTCAGGTGTTACAGATTACAGCAATGGAATGAAATGTATCACGGAAAACTTTCTTTGTAATTCAAAAATCTTTAAAAATAAATGTTTTAAGTACAAAATTAATCACTCAAATACGTGTCCTGTAGCGCTAAATGTGCGTCTTGCTGTAAGATCATCTCTGTGGAAGTCTCGTAGTTATTGTCCTCTGAAAGCTTAGTTCTGCAGAAGTCAATGTACTTACCTCATGATAAACAAAAGTGAAATGCTTTGCGTAGAGATATCTTAGTTATTACGCTTATTGCCGTGATGAGGAAATTACTGTGCTGTAACGTATTGTTGTCCTACGGAAAAGGCTGTCTCCTTGTAGCCATACCACAAAAGTCACCACTAAAACATGTCTCACTTTACAGAAGAATTCAGAAAAAACTGTGCAGATATAAAACAGATACACCGCAAAAGCAACATTTTAAATTGTCACGCATTAGCAGCGTCGTGATAAAATCGTGTAGCTGTCACATAAACTAACCACTGTGTCATCTGGCATTTCATAGAAAGCACCTCAAATCCAGAATCTACTCTCAAGCAAACCAAAATGTTGCATGAAAATCTCATTAGCAGTGCTGGTATATGTTCTAAGTATGTAAGCCGTATATTCGTTACGTAATCGTGCAACTAACAAGGAGGACTGTATAAATAACAACATTGTGTCGTCTGTTCGCAATAACAATGCATTCGCAATTACTTGTCTAAGTTACCTATGTTCTTGACTGGATAGTTAGTTAGCTTCAAACATTGTTGCATGGTAACAGTTTCTAAAGCATACTAGTAACGTGAAGTGAAAAATTTTATGGCAAAGACAAAGTTAAAAAGCAGATTGTCTTTCAATAAACGGGTTTACATGTGAAATGTGGTGTAAACCTTTGCTCTTCTCAGTATGCAGAGTTTCAACTTGAATGCAATTATCATGCAGTATTAGTCCGTAAAGAATACAGGAATTTTGCTCAAGGTTAGCGTCTATGTTATTTTTCTCTGAGCCAGCCGGCGCACGCGGCTGCCTGCGGTGTGAGTCATTGTCTGTTTCTTTGTTGATGCGCGTCATTACTGGGATTAGGAGGCCTAACTTCCACAAATTCGCCTAGCCGATAGGGCTCTGCTCTGTTTAAATCCCGCCAGTTCTGATGCAGTTCAGGTCTGTCGTTACGATCATATCGTCTGTCGTCATGTCGGTAGTTCCTGTGGCTTCTTTCTTGTCTGTTAAGTGGTGGAGAATTTCTCCCTGAGTCGTAAATGCGCGCTGGACCGTTGCGTCTAAAGTTATTCTGTCTCCCTTGATAATAATTGTTTTGGTTCCCATATTGTCTGTTTCTCTGATTGTCTCTGTCATATTCATTACTGCGAAAATGCGATCTATCTCTGTAACTATTACTCTGCCAGTGGTTGCCATACGGGTGGTGTCTCTTTTGGTCACGATTTACGTGGTAAGAATAGAATTGTCGTGTCCAGTTATTGTTTCTATCGTCACGGAATTGTGACGGATGTGACCTGTAGTGATTGTTTTCCTGTTTTTGCATCCCGCGACTATCTGTGTCAATTTCTAATTCTTGTAAGAGTCCCTGAAAAGCTTCAATGTCGTCTTTGCAACGTCCTGCCAAAATAATATGCCGTAAATGTTCAGGTAATTTGATTAAGCAAATGCGGATGAGTTCTGAGGGGCAGTATGGGTTTGACAGGTACTGATTCTTGTGCAACATGTCTTCAAAATATTTCACAAAACTGGAAAATTCAGATTGTTCGAAATGTTTCATCATTATGATGCCATGTTTTACTCGGTCTTGTGTAGCTTGAGACCAATATGCTGAGAGGAAGGCATGATAAAATTCTCCTTCACTGTGACAATCGTGAATGACCGATCACATTCTTACAGCTGGTTCATTCTCCAAGTAGCCACACATAAATTCTAATCTGTGTTCTAATGACCAGTTGGGAGGAAGAAAATGAGAGAATTGATGGAGCCACGCTTGTGGATGAATGTCGTTGGCAGAATTCTTAAACGTTTTGAATTTACGTGTAGTAATGAACAGCTTATAGTCAAAGTCATCGTGTCGGCGAGTAGCATATCGGTCATTGTTACGTCGTGTCGGCGGTTCCATCTCAATATTCGGTCCACCTTGCCAATTCCTTTCATAATTACCGAAATGCCCTGTGTTATTATTTTGTGGCTTTTCCGTATTTCTAAGTTCCTCTTCCCGTGTTGGAGCGCGAGTGTCCTCTGAAATATGTAATTCTTGTATCACCTGTGTCAGCTGATCTTGTACTTCCCGGATTTCTCTTTGGTGTTGCGTATTAATTTGATTCTGATTTTGTTTGAATTTCCTTATTTGTTCATACTCTTCTGTGTCAGTGAAGGCTACGGGTCTTGTGTCATTCAGATCATCATCTACCTTTGTAGATAAGTTAGTGACCTGATCCGAAAGTTCGGCTACTTTCTCCGATAGTGAACACATTTCCTCAGTGTGTTTTTCTGAACCAAGTTTCAGAGTGTCCATTTGTGTTGAAATCGAATCTACTGTGTCCTTTAAGTTTTCCTGAGTTTTTGCAAGTTGCGTAACCGAATCGGTAGATGCAACTGAGTCAGTTTTAGCCCACAAGTTCTCATGATTTTCATGAACAATGGTTTGCAGTTCTTTTATGGCTGCTTCGTGATTCTGTAATGCATTTTCATGCCGCGAAAAAATAGGTTGAAAATGCTCACAAATTTGTGTTTTTACGTCATTACAGACTTTTTGACATTTCGATTCAATGTTATGTAACTCAGTAGTTAAATCTTCACGTGTTTGTTCAAGCGTGGTGTGAAGATTTTGTTCCATTGTGTCTAACTTTTGAAGATTTTGTCCCATTTGTTGCATTAATTGTAATAACAATGCATTAGTGTCTGGAATCTGTTCCTCTACGCTTTTCGGCAGTGCATTTGCACCAGCAACATTCACATTTTGACAAGCAGAAAATGTGTCTTGACTCATTTGAGAAAACGGTGAGGACCCAAAACCTAAGTCTACAGTATTTGCAATATTGTGTTCTGTCATTTCGGATTCCTGAGGGGAGCTGTTGCCGACCGATCGATCGATAATGCTTCCCTGTTCACTAATTGTTTCACTGTCTACACCATTGTTTGCAGCCCGCTCCATTTCCCTATGTACAATTACCAAATTACTACTTTCAACATTAGTTAATTCATTACTCGGTGGCGCTAACACGCTGCTTTCGTCTTCACTGTCATTTCTCAGTTTACTTTGGAGCCTAGTATTACGTTTTTCACACGCCATTATTGTCACAATATTTCACACGACAACACAAAAAAAACACAATTTGAAGAGCAAAAATAAGAGAACGCATTAACATAGAACTGAAAATAATATCTAGTTAATTGTAGCTGCGAAATACTTGGTGCAAATCTACATGCATGCCACAACTGTTTTACTGTACAACAATGAAAGACTGCAACTACAAAGGAGATTCTCTCTACAATTACGCAATAGCAATAAACAAAATCTACACTAATTACACAAACTACAAGAAAAAATCAGAAGATTCCAGTGAGGTATCCTCGGCTAAGGGTCGACATATGAAACGTCCCCTTTGAACATTTATACAGGACTGTGCTTAAACTGACACACAATATTTTTAGCGCAACGCAATCTGACTATCAAAGATCCCTGCAAGAGAATGGCCCTGAGTAACATTAAACTATACCTTTCACAAATAACTTACCTCACAAAAATCTTCATTACTCGAACTACTGCAATACAGCGAGCGCCACTACAGCCAGCTAAATAAAAGATTCAAACTACGGAAGTCACTAACTACTGATAGGGATAGTTAGCAAATGAAAGATTTTAATAGAGAACAAACACTGTATTTACCTTAATAATCATAATATATATAGCAGTTCAATTTCAAAACTTCCGCCATCTCTCTCCTCACATCCAACACTGCTGGCGGCTCACCTCTAACTGTGCAACGCTACGCGCTGTTCACATCCAGCTGCCGCTGCCTAACACTACAATGGCAGACAACAATGCAAACTAGCCACAGACAGCACACAGCACAGCCAGTGATTTTCGTACAGAGCGCTACGTAACGTTGCCAATAAGAAAACATAAACAGCCTACTTACATAAAGAAAACATAAACAGCCTACTTACACAAAGAAAACATAAACAGCCTACTTACATAAAGAAAACATAAACAGCCTACTTACACACTTAGAAATTTCAAAAAATGCCATTCTCAGTTTCTCTCTGAGGAGAGCAGTTGAGGCATGGTGGTCTCTGCCCTCAGTAAGGACAGGCACCAGTTCTAGCCGACGTAAGCACTCATCTGACCGTGGGAACACTTTCATGAAACTCTTCAACTTCCTGGAGATGCTGATCCCATCAAGTAAGACTCACTGACTGCCTTCTGCCGACAAACAGCAACTAGGGGCAACACTGGGAGCGAACCTTCCCACTGAGGAAAACGCGCATCATTCCTTCCCTTATATCCACTACTCTCAATACAGTAACCATGAAATAGTGGCACAAAGATGAAATAATAGCATACTTCAAGCTTGTACATAGTTCAAATGTACGAGCTTGAGGTGTCATATTGACAGTTAAAATGTGTTAGTAATATAGAAACATTAACACCAGAAATCTCCATTCAACGTGATATACAGGGTGAGTCATTAATTATTGCCTCCTAGAATAACTCCGAAAGTATGATAGTAGCTGAAACAAAAGGTTTGGTGGGACAAAAGTTACATGGGACAACGGGGGCCATAATGTGACGTTGGTTTTTTGCTTCTAGGTGGGGTCGCGTCAGAGGTATGAAGGTCAACTTTGTTTTTTTTGTAAAAAATGGGATGCTATAGTTTGGTACTTATTTTCTGATAGCGGCTATTGAGACGAATCCAATGATGTGTAACAGTAAGGTCTTTGAAGGTCACCAAAGGTAAAAAAGGTGGCATGAACGTCCATTTACAGAAGGTGTTCGAAGTGATGGCCATTGGTATCAATGCAGTGCTGCGATCTTCTTATGATGGATTGAGTGGTATTCCTTATCACATCGGCACTTATTGATGCACATGCTCTGACAATTCTCTCTCGTCATATCTTCAGGTGTATTTGGAACGTCTTTATAAACAACTTCTTTTACGAATCCCCACAAAAAAAATCCAGAGGCGTCAAGTCTGGCGAACGAGCTGGCCACGACACATCTCCTCCGCGTCCAATCCAACAATTTGGGAATTGTCCCTGTTACTCATTTCTAGACATAAACGAAAAATGTGCCGGACACCCATCGTGTTGATACCACACTCTGTTCCTTGTTCCTAAAGGTATTTCTTCCAATAACAGACCTAATGTTTCTGGCAGGACCGTGGTGTACTTCCTACCATTAAAATTTCCTTCGATGAAATAGGAGCCTATAATTCTGGTCCTCCAGAATCCCACACCATACATTCACCGACCACCGTTTTTGGTGTGCAACTTGCCGCAGCCAACATGGATTTTCAGTTGCACAATAATACATGTTATGCAAATTAACATTTCCATGGTTCGTGAATGTAGCCTCGTCAGTAAATAAAATCAAATTAATAAATGTGTCATCCTTTGAATCTGAAGTTGAGCCCATCGGCAGAATTCAATGTGATGCATACAATCCGTACCAGTTAATTCTTGGTGGAGACTGATATGGTAAGGATGATGTTTATGGCGATAGAGAACACGAACAATACTACTCTGGCTCATGCCAGATTCCCTTGGAATTTGACGCGAACTAACACAAGGATCTAGAACCGCAGTGGCAAGAGTATCAATTTCCGTTTCCTCGTTAGTAACTTTCCTTTGCCAGCTATGTTTCCGATGCGTTAAAGATCCAGTTGTTCTCAATTTCTTATACACATATTTAAATGTACGACGCGTCGGGTGAATACGTTGAGGATATCTTTCAGTGTATAAGTCTCTAGCTCTCAATAAAATTCGTTGGCATTCTTCGTAAATGAGAAGCATATCGATCTGTTCTTCGAGGGAATACATCATTCACACACGCTTGATTCGGCGATGTTAGTATTGTCGTTCCTATTAGTGTTGAATTGTGAAACCGTAAAATGGCGTTTACATGTCAGTACATGTTAAATGGATACGCCATATTCGGCGAATATTTACTATTTGCAGGATATACGAGAGAGAATTGTCAGAGCATGTGCTTCGATAAGTGCCGACGTGATAGGGAATACCACTCAATCCATGATAAGAAGATTGCAGCACTGCGTTGATAGCAATGGTCATCACTTCGAACACCTTCTGTAAATGGACGTTCATCTTTTTGACCTCGGTTGACCTTCAAAGACCTTACTGTTACACATCATTGGATTCGTCTCAAGAGCTGCTATCAGAAATAAGTACCAGACTACAGCATCCCATTTAAAAAAACAAAGTTGACCTTCATATCTCTGTCGCGATCCCACATAGTAACAAAACACCAGCGTCATATTATGGCCCCCGTTGTCCCATGCAACATTTGTCCCACATCTTTTCAGCTATTATCATACTTTCGGAGTTGTTCTAGGTGGCAATAGTTAATGACTCAATCTGCATATCAAATATTCTAGGAATATAGTTTTGATCCACCCCATTATTCAGAGACTTATGTTACATTATACAAAATCTGGGTGTAATACGTATTTTGCGTGCGCACCAGTCTGAAATTAATGCTACATGAATATCACAATACTATCGTTTGAAAAAAAAAATGATAGTCAGATACTTTGCTCAAAATACATATGAAATTCAATTTCGCACTGCTTTTCTTTAAAGAAACTGTTGAGCTAAAATAGTGTTCTCGCACATCGGGATACCGTGATAGCTGTCATCATGTTGCAATGCAACACAAGGTGTACTTGTCTGTAATAAATTTCATAAGGACATGTTGTGAACTCATGGTTAATGGGAGCCTATCAAATAATATGCTCTAAAGTGGTGTTTAGTTTCCATTACACTACAAAAAGTGTGTTAATTTGTTCTTACAATTTAATAGCTATTTATGTGTATGCAGAATGACTTAAAAATTAATTAATCTCAAGAATGAAACCTAGTTGTGTCTCAATGCGCCAGATACAGTGCGTATTTAGTAAATACCACCTGATGGGTAGTATATGTGAGCGTATGTTGCATCACTCAAAGATGGCCTCTGACACTTGTTTACATTGCAAAATAAAAGAGAGTGACCAATTATTGGGATTCCTGTGGTTCCACAATTTTCCAAAACAAACTAATTATGTTTGTACATAAAATTGTTCTCCACAAAACTGGATTGTTTTATGTGGGTCTGATATGCAGAATAGGAATAAAACATTTTCCCCCTCTGAGAAACAGCTCCGTTACATCGTTCTGTTGAGCAAAACTACGTTCTGGGATCTTGCAGTTCAAGTCGTTTGCGTGTAAAAGATTTTTATTTGCTTTTTATGATGTACTCAGTTCACATAAAATTGATACAGAGCAATCTGAATAATTCCACAAATTGACACAATAAGTGTCCGGGTAAGCAAGATAGCTTTATCTGGGCAACTTGAAAAATCATACTTAAAGAGAGAAATGAGATTCCTGATGAAATAGGCAACACAATTTGCGTGGCGTAAGAAGTAAGTTGCGAGCTGCTCCGAATATGGACTGCACTACCGCAACTGTGACACTTACATTTTCCCTTGAAATCAGATAGGGTATGGCAATCAGCACCACATGGCTGCCGGGAGGAGAATACCCCAGAAATTCCTTCTCCGCCCTTTGCTTCCAATTTTCAAAAACACAGCTACACGTGGAAGAGCGACTCAGTGCTGTTTCCAATGTGCCAAACCAGGGTATCACTTACCCCTCAAAAAAATTTGGAAACGCAGTAGGAACATTTTATTCTTCGCATAAAAAACTGCATATTAACGAACGGGAGTTGGGACTGGCCTGTAGCAGTGTCCCGCCAGTTGGTCAACTTCTTCACACAAAGCACGTGGGGAGGATGGGAGGGGGGATGGGCCAACGACTCTTCCGACTGGATACACCAAATACTTGGGACGAAAGTGAACGAGTAGTATCACAGCATCTCGTCCTTTGATACCCGCACAGAAAAGGCAAAACGCCGCGCTCAAGGTTTCTCTGGGGTCGGCAGTGAGGGCTAGGCGGTCTCTGCCCTCATCGAGGGCAGGGGCTGGTTGTAGTAGACAACTCCTGCGAAACTGCTCAACTCCCTGTGGATACTCAGCCCTCGCCCCAAAATTATACTGACTGACCACCTTCTGCTGACAAACAGGAACTAGGGAGCACATAGGAAGCGACAAAAATGCGCTAATATGCCCTCCCAAGGAAACATGCCCAGTACTCTCAATAAAATAATCACGAAATAGTGGCAGAAAAATGTGTAGCCATATTTAACTGTCATGCCACGAAGTCTCAGACAAATCCGACGAGTATAGAGTTGAGGGATTTGCCAAAATTAAATGTTGAGGTTAGTCAAAAAAATGCGTGTGAAATCTTATGGGACTTAACTGCTAAGGTCATCAGTCCCTAAGCTTACACACTACTTAATCTAAATTATCCTAAGGACAAACACACACACCCATGCCCGAGGGAGGACTCGAACCTCCGCCGGAACTAGCCGCACAGTCCATGGCTGAGGTTAGTCATTGGAGTATTTTAAAAGAATTTGTACTGAACCCTTTAGATACTGTCTGTGGTACTGTCTTGTTTACAATTGAGTTTGCGACTGAGAAAACCATGTCACTTGGGATTTAGATCGAGCTACGCGACAGACACATAGCTTACGACATTTTCTGGGACTCTGGTTTCACCCTGACGTCTGGTCACTTTCTAGAGTCCTAGTGGTATGGAGACTGCCATTTGATGAATTTTTAAAATTGGTCAGTTTATGCTAAATGATTATTACCGGTGGGTCACTGTGATTCGGTCAAGGATTATCTCATTACGGGCAATACTGAAATGGGAAAACAAAATACTTCCTCAACAATGAATTGGCAAAACAAAATGCGTCCTATGACAAAAACATAACTTGGTTTTCGATCTACGGCACGGTTTTCGTTTATCACGTTTCACTGTCGTATGACAGCAAACTCCTCAATATTGACTCACACACACAAACACACACACAGACAGTGCTCCACCACACACCCTTCCCCCATACCCATCCCAGCACCACATTTCACTCTGGATGACTCTTAGCATATGACCATGAGCAGTGCAAACATGTGCAGTTTCCAGCAGTATAGGTTATGTGGAGAGAAGTATTTACTTGAAGAAACCTATGCCATGTGCTTTTAGCACGTATAAAACTACAGACGACTGGATGAACAGATCCCAAAAATGAATGTGAGTGGAAAACACAAACAGATAACTGTAAATAGAAATAGCTAGAGATACACAAATCCAAAAATCATCACATATGTCACATCAAAATATATATAATTAGATAATTTTATATGTATTGTAGACCACTGAAGATGCCTAACATGAACAGTCGGAACATGTCTGCACTCAAGAATAAATTTCAGCTGTAAAAGTCGAAAGTTTTGATCTTGCAATTCAGCTAGCAAGTTGTGGATTATGTATCACTAAAATGTACCAACTACTCAACGTGATTATTTGTCTTCCAGGTTCTAGACAGCCAGATGGTCGTGTGAGGAATGTGTTGCATTTAACTCTATTGGTATACAGCAAAGAGATCAAAGAGATGGTAGACGAATGATGCAAGAGTGATTGGAAGTTACTGATAGTAAACCAGTAAGATCCACAGTATATTTTCTGACCATGTTCACTGCAAGCGTAATGACTGTATTGATGCTCATTTGTGGCTCAATCGTTTTATCGATCGAAAACATATTTGTTACCCGTCTGCCATACATTTTTGTGACTTTGTACTTATCTACACGCTGGGACATTCAGCTCAATAGATCTTGACGATGACTTCACTTAACAAAGTCTAATTATACCCAACATTATTGTATTTGATAACGACTTAAAGCAAAAATCATGATGAAATAAAGAAGTCTGTACGTTCAAATGGCGGAGATCTCGTTAAAAATACTATCATACGACAGTGGTCCAAAAATATGAGGAAATTATCCCCAGCATGTGGTTATGCCATATCTCCGCAATACCCTTTCTTCCAGCAGTGCTAGTCTTGCAAGTTTTCCAGAACTGTTAAGTTTGGAAGGTAAGAAGCTGTGAGGCAGGTCGTAAGTCGTGCTTGGGTAACTCAGCTTATAGACCACCTGCCCTAGTTCGAGTCTCGGTCTACACACAGTTTTAATCTGCCACGAAGTTTCATGTCTGTACAAACTCCATTACAGACTGAGAACATCACTGTAGAGACTTAACAGTCTTGGTGCATTATAAACGTTTATTAGTTCCAATTATCTTAGCAGGTACTGGACACTGCACTAAATACCAACTGTAGTGAAAAATATCAATATGTATACGTATTTTGTATCTATCATGTGCGCAGAGACGTTGCTCAAATACCAAGATAATGAAGATGGAGTCCTTTCCCCATTACATAATTAACGCATTGCAGCCACCTGAGGTACGTTTATGGCACATGAAAAGCTTTCTCCAAAGATGGTAGGTGCTGCAAGCAAACGATGCACATGAGAACCACCGCATTAATATCTGCCAGGCTATCCTTCTGAAAGGAGTGCCTACCATTGTCTGCAACGCTCCTTACGGTATATGTTGGATGCTGAACAGCCATGGAACGATTTCTGCTCTGCACGACCAACATGCTGAAATCAGTCGGGTCACTTTACTTGCTAACGGACGGTGTCAGGGATCGTGGTGCAGTGAAGTAGGTGCGCCAGATGCTGAAATACCACCAACTTGGCGCAGCTTGCGCCCAATAACACATGTTTACAGTTAATATCAAGGCAAAGTTTTGAAAAAGAAACTCGTTTGAATGAACACAGAAAATAAGTAAATGAGTTTTAGTTGCTGTCAAGCTCTTCGGTGCCCTTATTATAAGCGATCACCTTGTGACAGCTGAAAGTAATTAGCAGTGACGACTATTTGTAAGGTTCATAAAGTGCAACGATTCTCTTACAGTTTAATTTCAATTATGTTATAATCTGTAGCTGGATGCCGGCCGGAGAGGCCAAGCGGTTCAAGGCGCTACAGTCTGGAACCGCGCGACCGCTACGGTTGCAGGTTCGAATCCTGCCTCGGGGATGGATGTGTGTGATGTCCTTAGGTGAGTTAGGTTTAATTAGTTCTAAGTTCTAGGGGATTGATGACCTCAGAAGTTAAGTCCCATAGTGCTCAGAGCCATTTGAACCATTTGTACCCGGTTACAAAATGAAAAGACAAGTTTTCAACCATCAATGCAAATTAGGTATGGTAAATTATTGAGCTATACGCAATCTGAAATGTTGATTTATCTGTTGCAGGTGTTCATTTTGTCCCAGCGCCAAGTGTAATTACAACGCCTCCACCACCGTTCTTTTTCAAGGCAGACCATCCTTTTCTGTTCTACATACTGGATCAAAAGACGAGGGCGGTGCTCTTTGCTGGACGCATCTCCGATCCCTCACATTAAGAAGCCTACTGTGGTTCAGTATGAACACATTGTTTGCTGATACCACGTCAGTTCTCTGCACCTCACCGATATTTCATGGTGACTGTAGTCGGTGCGGTCTATCAGTTTATCGTTCATTTATGTAACCTTGCAGTGTACTCAAGAAAACTTATACTTCAGTTTAGCGTTGTTTCGAACCTCTAAATAAAGGAAAATGATTAATACACACACAGGGTAATTTTGTTACAACTTTTCATTACTGTTGTAAGAAAACAAAATTCAATAAAAAAATTGTGTATTCTAATATTTCCCACACTGCATCAATTTGTGTGTACAGATGAGAGTACTTCAGTAGACAAGTGCGTCTTCTGAAGTTCCACTTCCGACATTCTTCTGATTGTTGACAATGCATGAGTTCTAGTTTGTGCAGATGGTGGACGAAAAATATAGCAACACCATAAACATAACACTTTACGATGCCCAATACAGTGCAGCAAACCCGTTGACATCCGAAACAGTTTCCAGTCGTCTAGAAATGGATGACTGCAGGTCCTGTAACATTTTGGAACAAATCTCATACCATTGGGATATGGTGAAAGATGGTTGCATAGCTGTGACCCAATGCGGACCACCACACATGAGCTATGTAACCAGGTGAACGCAGCGTGGATGGCTATGCAACGGGACGCCATTCGCGCCTTATACGCGTCGATCCCATGCCGCATGGAACATGTTATCGGGGCCCGCAAAACAATGGTAACTTCAGGTAACGGAGATGGAGTGGATAGCGATGGTACACCTTTCTCTCCAGAGTAGTGCACGAAGATGTGATGACTGTCGTGGGCAGGAGAGATGCGGCAGTTTACCCTCATGCTCACAAAATTAGTCCTGAACGACGGGAGCTGTGTGATTAGTTACCCTGACGGAAAACAGCATCACTATTGGGGAACAAATATTTTGTCATAGGATTTATCTGCACCGAATACGGATCGCAGTACCACAACTGCAGCACTTACATTTCCGCCAAAAGCAAGTTAGGGTGCGCCAGTCAGCACCACATGGCAGCCATGAGATGAATAGCCTAGAAACTTTTTCTACGTCCTCAGCTTCCAATTTAAAAAAGTAATTAAAAAATCTCCAAGTGTAGGGGATGACTCAATGCTATAGCCAAAGTGACGGAACAGAATATTTCTTTTTTCACGAGAAAAAGAGAGGAACACAACATAAACGTCCCACTCCTGGTGAAACAAACAAGAGGTTGATAGTGGTCTGATGTACAACCTACTGATCGTCATCTTCGATCCAAGAATGGTGCCAGAGGTTACTTATGTGACTCGATACACCATAAATTTGGAGGATAAGCAACTGACTTTCTCATGCTGCTCAGGTGGTGCCATGGCGTCCCATCTTTTGACGTCCACTTAGAAATTTCAAAAAATGCCATTCTCAGTTTCTCTCTGGGGAGAGCAGTTGAGGCATGGTGGTCTCTGCCCTCAGTAAGGACAGGCACCAATTCTAGCCGACGTAAGCACTCATCTGACCGTGGGAACACTTTCATGAAACTCTTCAACTTCCTGGAGATGCTGATCCCATCAAGTAAGACTCACTGACTGCCTTCTGCCGACAAACAGCAACTAGGGGCAACACTGGGAGCGAACCTTCCCACTGAGGAAAACGCGAATCTTTCCTTCCCTTGTATCCACTACTCTCAATACAGTAACCATGAAATAGTGGCACAAATATGAAATAATAGCATACTTCAAGCTTGTACATAGTTCAAATGTACGAGCTTGAAGTGTCATATTGACAGTTAAAATGTGTTAGTAATATACAAACATTAACACCAGAAATCTCCATTCAACGTGGTATACAGGGTGAGTCATTAATTATTGCCACCTAGAATAACTCCGAAAGTATGATAGTAGCTGAAACAAAAGGTTTGGTGGGACAAAAGTTACATGGGACAACGGGGGCCATAATGTGACGTTGGTTTTTTGCTTCTAGGTGGGGTCGCGTCAGAGGTATGAAGGTCAACTTTGTTTTTTTGTAAAATATGGGATGCTATAGTTTGGTACTTATTTTCTGATAGCGGCTATTGAGACGAATCCAATGATGTGTAACAGTAAGGTCTTTGAAGGTCACCAAAGGTAAAAAAGGTGGCATGAACGTCCACTTACAGAAGGTGTTCGAAGTGATGGCCATTGGTATCAATGCAGTGCTGTGATCTTCTTATGATGGACTGAGTGGTATTCCTTATCACATCGGCACTTATTGAAGCACATGCTCTGACAATTCTCTCTCGTCATATCTTCAGGTGTATTTGGAACGTCTTTAAAAACAATTTCTTTTACGAATCCCCACAAAAAAATCCAGAGGCGTCAAGTCTGGCGAACGAGCTGGCCACGACACATCTCCTCCGCGTCCAATCCAACAATTTGGGAATTGTCCCTGTTACTCATTTCTAGACATAAACGAAAACTGTGCCGGACACCCATCGTGTTGATACCACACTCTGTTCCTTGTTCCTAAAGGTATTTCTTCCAATAACATATCTAATGTTTCTGGAAGGACCGTGGTGTACTTCCTACCATTAAAATTTCCTTCGATGAAATAGGAGCCTATAATTCTGGTCCTCCAGAATCCCACACCATACATTCACCGACCACCGTTTTTGGTGTGCAACTTGCCGCAGCCAACATGGATTTTCAGTTGCACAATAATACATGTTATGCAAATTAACATTTCCATGGTTCGTGAATGTAGCCTCGTCAGTAAATAAAATCAAATTAATAAATGTGTCATCCTTTGAATCTGAAGTTGAGCCCATCGGCAGAATTCAATGCGATGCATACAATCCGTACCAGTTAATTCTTGGTGGAGACTGATATGGTAAGGATGATGTTTATGGCGATAGAGAACACGAACAATACTACTCTGGCTCATGCCAGATTCCTTTGGAATTTGACGCGAACTAACACAAGGATCTAGAACCGCAGTGGCAAGAGTATAAATTTCCGTTTCCTCGTTAGTAACTTTCCTTTGCCAGCTATGTTTCCGATGCGTTAAAGTTCCAGTTGTTCTCAATTTCTTATACACATATTTAAATGTACGACGTGTCGGGTGAATACGTTGAGGATATCTTTCAGTGTATAAGTCTCTAGCTCTCAATAAAATTCGTTGGCATTCTTCGTAAATGAGAAGCATATCGATCTGTTCTTCGAGGGAATACATCATTCACACACGCTTGATTCGGCGATGTTAGTATTGTCGTTCCTATTAGTGTTGACCCCCCCATGAACCATGGACCTTGCCGCTGGTGGGGAGGCTTGCGTGCCTCAGCGATACAGATGGCCGTACCGTAGGTGCAACCACAACGGAGGGGTATCTGTTGAGAGGCCAGACAAACATGTGGTTCCTGAAGAGGGGCAGCAGCCTTTTCAGTAGTTGCAGGGGCAACAGTCTGGATGATTGACTGATCTGGCCTTGTAACATTAACCAAAACGGCCTTGCTGTGCTGGTACTGCGAACGGCTGAAAGCAAGGGGAAACTACGGCCGTAATTTTTCCCGAGGACATGCAGCTCTACTGTATGATTAAATGATGATGGCGTCCTCTTGGGTAAAATATTCCGGAGGTAAAATAGTCCCCCATTCGGATCTCCGGGCGGGGACTACTCAGGAGGACGTCGTCATCAGGAGAAAGAAAACTGGCGTTCTACGGATCGGAGCGTGGAATGTCAGATCCCTTAATCGGGCAGGTAGGTTAGAAAATTTAAAAAGGGAAATGGATAGGTTAAAGTTAGATATAGTGGGAATTAGTGAAGTTCGGTGGCAGGAGGAACAAGACTTTTGGTCAGGTGATTACAGGGTTATAAATACAAAATCAAATAGGGGTAATGCAGGAGTAGGTTTAATAATGAATAAAAAAATAGGAGTGCGGGTTAGCTACTACAAACAGCATAGTGAACGCATTATTGTGGCCAAGATAGACACAAAGCCCATGCCTACTACAGTAGTACAAGTTTATATGCCAACTACCTCTGCAGATGATGAAGAAATAGATGAAATGTATGACGAGATAAAATAAATTATTCAGGTAGTGAAAGGAGACGAAAATTTAATAGTCATGGGTGACTGGAATTCGTCAGTAGGAAAAGGGAGAGAAGGAAACATAGTAGGTGAATATGGATTGGGGAGAAGGAATGAAAGAGGAAGCCGCCTGGTAGAATTTTGCACAGAGCATAATTTAATCATAGCCAACACTTGGTTCAAGAATCATAAAAGAAGGTTGTATACGTGGAAGAATCCTGGAGATACTAGTAGGCATCAGATAGATTATATAATGGTAAGACAGAGATTTAGGAACCAGGTATTAAATTGTAAGACATTTCCTGGGGCAGATGTGGATTCTGACCACAATCTATTGGTTATGAACTGCAGATTGAAACTGAAGAAACTGCAAAAAGGTGGGAATTTAAGGAGATGGGACCTGGATAAACTGAAAGAACCAGAGGTTGTAGAGAGTTTCACGGAGAGCATAAGGGAACAATTGACAGGAATGGGGGAAAGAAATACAGTAGAAGAAGAATGGGTAGCTCTGAGAGATGAAGTAGTGAAGGCAGCAGAGGATCAAGTAGGTAAAAAGACGAGGGCTAATAGAAATCCTTGGGTAACAGAAGAAATATTGAATTTAATTGATGAAAGGAGAAAATACAAAAATGCAGTAAATGAAGTAGGCAAAAAGGAATACAGACGTCTTAAAAATGATATCGACAGGAAGTGCAAAATGGCTAAGCAGGGATGGCTAGAGGACAAATGTAAGGATGTAGAGGCTTGTCTCACTAGGGGTAAGATAGATACTGCCTACAGGAAAATTAAAGAAACCTTTGGAGAGAAGAGAACCACTTGTATGAATATCAAGAGCTCAGATGACAACCCAGTTCTAAGCAAAGAAGGGAAGGCAGAAAGGTGGAAGGAGTATATAGAGGGTTTATACAAGGGCGATGTACTTGAGGACAATATTATGGAAATGGAAGAGGATGTAGATGAAGACGAAATGGGAGATAAGATACTGCGTGAAGAGTTTGACAGAGCACTGAAAGACCTGAGTCGAAACAAGGCCCCGGGAGTAGACAACATTCCATTTGAACTAGTGATGGCCTCGGGAGAGCCAGTCATGACAAAACTCTACCATCTGGTGAGCACGATGTATGAGACAGGCGAAATACCCTCAGACTTCAAGAAGAATATAATAATTCCAATCCCAAAGAAAGCAGGTGTTGACAGATGTGAAAATTACCGAACTATCAGTTTAATAAGTCACAGCTGCAAAATACTAACGCGAATTCTTTACAGACGAATGGAAAAACTGGTAGAAGCCGACCTCGGGGCAGATCAGTTTGGATTCCGTAGAAATGTTGGAACACGTGAGGCAATACTGACCTTACGACTTATCTTGGAAGAAAGATTATGAAAAGGCAAACCTACGTTTCTAGCATTTGTAGACTTAGAGGAAGCTTTTGACAATGTTAACTGGAATACTCTCTTTCAAATTCTGAAGGTGGCAGGGGTAAAATACAGGGAGCGAAAGGCTATTTACAGTTTGTACAGAAACCAGATGGCAGTTATAAGAGTCGAGGGGCATGAAAGGGAAGCAGTGGTTGGGAAAGGAGTAAGACAGGGTTGTAGCCTCTCCCCGATGTTATTCAATCTGTATATTGAGCAAGCAGTAAAGGAAACAAAAGAAAAATTCGGAGTAGGTATTAAAATTCATGGAGAAGAAGTAAAAACTTTGAGGTTCGCCGATGACATTGTAATTCTGTCAGAGACAGCAAAGGACTTGGAAGAGCAGTTGAACGGAATGGACAGTGTCCTGAAAGGAGGATATAAGATGAACATCAACAAAAGCAAAACGAGGATAATGGAATGTAGTCAAATTAAGTCGGGTGATGCTGAGGGAATTAGATTAGGAAATGAGACACTTAAAGTAGTAAAGGAGTTTTGCTATTTAGGGAGTAAAATAACCGATGATGGTCGAAGTAGAGAGGATATAAAATGTAGACTGGCAATGGCAAGGAAAGCGTTTCTCAAGAAGAGGAATTTGTTAACATCGAGTATAGATTTAAGTGTCAGGAAGTCGTTTCTGAAAGTATTTGTATGGAGTGTAGCCATGTATGGAAGTGAAACATGGACGATAACTAGTTTGGACAAGAAGAGAATAGAAGCTTTCGAAATGTGGTGCTACAGAGGAATGCTGAAGATAAGGTGGGTAGATCACGTAACTAATGAGGAGGTATTGAATAGGATTGGGGTGAAGAGAAGTTTGTGGCACAACTTGACTAGAAGAAGGGATCGGTTGGTAGGACATGTTTTGAGGCATCAAGGGATCACAAATTTAGCATTGGAGGGCAGTGTGGAGGGTAAAAATCGTAGAGGGAGACCAAGAGATGAATACACTAAGCAGATTCAGAAGGATGTAGGTTGCAATAGATACTGGGAGATGAAGAAGCTTGCACAGGATAGAGTAGCATGGAGAGCTGCATCAAACCAGTCTCAGGACTGAAGACCACAACAACAACATTAGTGTTGAATTGTGAAACCGTAAAATGGCGTTTACATGTCAGTACATGTTAAATGGATACGCCGTATTCGGCGAATATTTACTATTTGCAGGATATACGAGAGAGAATTGTCAGAGCATGTGCTTCGATAAGTGCCGAAGTGATAAGGAATACCACTCAATCCATGATAAGAAGATTGCAGCACTGCGTTGATAGCAATGGTCATCACTTCGAACACCTTCTGTAAATGGACGTTCACCTTTTTGACCTCGGTTGACCTTCAAAGACCTTACTGTTACACATCATTGGATTCGTCTCGATAGCCGCTATCAGAAATAAGTACTAGACTACAGCATCCCATTTAAAAAACCGAAGTTGACCTTCATATCTCTGTCGCGATCCCACATAGTAACAAAACACCAGCGTCATATTATGGCCCCCGTTGTCCCATGCAACATTTGTCCCACATCTTTTCAGCTATTATCATACTTTCGGAGTTGTTCTAGGTGGCAATAGTTAATGACTCAATCTGCATATCAAATATTCTAGGAATATAGTTTTGATCCACCCCATTATTCAGAGACTTATGTTACATTATACAAAATCTGGGTGTAATACGTATTTTGCGTGCGCACCAGTCTGAAATTAATGCTACATGAATATCACAATACTATCGTTTGAAAAAAAAAAAAAAATGATAGTCAGATACTTTGCTCAAAATACATATGAAATTCAATTTCGCACTGCTTTTCTTTAAAGAAACTGTTGAGCTAAAATAGTGTTCTCGCACATCGGGATACCGTGATAGCTGTCATCATGTTGCAAAGCAACACAAGGTATACCTGTCTGTAACAATTTTCATAAGGACATGTTGTGAACTCAGTGGTTAATGGGAGCCTATCAAATAATATGCTCTAAAGTGGTGTTTAGTTTCCATTACACTAGAAAAAGTGTGTTAATTTGTTCTTACAATTTAAAAGCTATTTATGTGTATGCAGAATGACTTAAAAATTAATTAATCTCAAGAATGAAACCTAGTTGTGTCTCAATGGGCCAGATACAGTGCGTATTTAGTAAATACGACCTGATGGGTAGTATATGTGAGCGTATGTTGCATCACTCAAAGATGGCCTCTGACACTTGTTTACATTGCAAAATAAAAGAGAGTGAACAATTATTTGGATTCCTGTGGTTCCACAATTTTCCAAAACAAACTAATCATGTTTGTACATAAAATTGTTCTCCACAAAACTGGATTGTTTTATGTGGGTCTGATATGCAGAATAGGAATAAAACATTTTCCCCCTCTGAGAAACAGCTCCGTTACATCGTTCTGTTGAGCAAAACTACGTTCTGGGATCTTGCAGTTCAAGTCATTTGCGTGTAAAAGATTTTTATTTGCTTTTTATGATGTACTCAGTTCACATAAAATTGATACAGAGCAATCTGAATAAGAATTCCACAAATTGACACAATCATTGTCCGGGTAAGCAAGATAGCTTTACCTGGGCAACTTGAAAATTCATACATAAAGAGAGAAATGAGATTTCTGATGAAATAGGCAACACAATTTGCGTGGCATAAGAAGTAAGTTGCGAGATGCTCCGAATATGGACTGCACTACCGCAACTGTGACACATTTTCCCTTAATATCAGGTCGGGTATGGCAATCAGCACCACATGGCTGCCGGGAGGAGAATAGCCCAGAAATTCCTTCTCCGCCCTTTGCTTCCAATTTTCAAAAACACAGCTACACGTGGAAGGGCGACTCAGTGCTGTTTCCAATGTGCCAAACCAGGATATCACTTATACCTCGAAAAAATTTGGAAACGCAGTAGGAACATTTTATTCTTCGCATAAAAAACTGCATATTAACGAACGGGAGTTGGGACTGGCCTGGAGCAGTGTCCCGCCAGTTGGTCAACTTCTTCACGCAAAGCACGTGGGGAGGATGGGAGGGGGGAGGGGCCAACGACTCTTCCGACTGGATACACCAAATACTTGGGACGAAAGTGAACGAGTAGTATCACAGCATCTCGTCCTTTGATACCCGCACAGAAAAGGCAAAACGCCGCGCTCAAGGTTTCTCTGGGGTCGGCAGTGAGGGCTAGGCGGTCTCTGCCCTCATCGAGGGCAGGGGCTGGATGTAGTAGACAACTCCTGCGAAACTGCTCAACTCCCTGTGGATACTCAGCCCTCGCCCCAAAATTATACTGACTGACCACCTTCTGCTGACAAACAGGAACTAGGGAGCACATAGGAAGCGACAAAAATGCGCTAATATGCCCTCCCAAGTAAACATGCCCAGTACTCTCAATAAAATAATCACGAAATAGTGGCAGAAAAATGTGTAGCCATATTTAACTGTCATGCTACGAAGTCTCAGACAAATCTGACGAGTACAGGGTTGAGGGATTTGCCAAAATTAAATGTTGAGGTAAGTCAAAAAAATGCGTGTGAAATCTTATGGGACTTAACTGCTAAGGTCATCAGTCCCTAAGTTTACACACTGCTTAATCTAAATTATCCTAAGGACAAACACACACACACCCATGCCCGAGGGAGGACTCGAACCTCCGCCGGAACTAGCCGCACAGTCCATGGCTGAGGTTAGTCATTGGAGTATTTTAAAAGAATTTGTACTGAACCCTTTTGATACTGTCTGTGGTACTATCTTGTTTACAACTGAGTTTGCGACTGAGAAAACCATGTCACTTGGGATTTAGATCGAGCTACGTGACAGACACATAGCTTACGACATTTTCTGGGACTCTGTTTTTCACCATGACGTCTGGTCATTTTCTAGAGTCCTAGCGGTATGGAGACTGCCATTTGATGAATTTTTAAAATTGGTCAGTTTATGCTAAATGATTATTACCGGTGGGTCACTGTGATTCGGTCAAGGATTATCTCATTACGGGCAATACTGAAATGCGGAAACAAAATATTTCCTCAACAATGAATTGGCAAAACAAAATGCGTCCTATGACAAAAACTTAACTTGGTTTTCGATCTACAGCACGGTTGTCGTTTATCACGTTTCACTGTCGTATGACAGCAAACTCCTCACTATTAACTATTCTTAGGCAGTTACGTTCCAACGTTACTAGTAGCACTCACTTCAGAAACACATGGACTTGAGCAGTCTTTTACACGCACACAATAACAAGCCAAGACAGGAAGCCCGAATAGGCAAGATTTCGAAGATTATTGCCTTAGTTGAACATACACTGAAGAGCCAAAGAAAGTGATACACCCCGTGAGCACGCAGAAGTGCCACAACACGACGTGGCAAGGACTCGACTAATGTCTGAAGTAGTGTTGGAGGGAACTCACACCATGAATCCTGCAGAGCTGTCCATAAATCCCTTAAGAGGGAGTGGAGATTTCTGAACAGCACGTTCAGCAGGCATCCCAGATATGCGCAATAATGTTCATGTCTCTGGAGTTTGGTGGCCAGCGGGAGTGTTTAAACGCAGAAGAGTGTTCCTGGAACCACTCTGTAGTAATTATGGACGTGTGGAGTGTTGCATTGTCCTACTGGAATTGCCCGAGTCCCTCAGAATGCACACTGGACATGAACAGATGCAGGTGATCAGACAGTGTGGTTACGTACATGTCACCTGTCAGAGTCATATCTAGACGTCTCGGGGTCCCATATCACTTCAACTGCACACGCCCCACACCATTACAGAGCTTCCACCAGCTTGAACAGTCCCCTGCTGACATGCAGGGTCCATGGATTCATGAAGTTCTCTCCATACCCATACGCGTCCATCCACTCGATACAATTTGAAACGAGACTCGTCCAACCAGGCAACATGTTTCCAGTCACCAACAGTCCAATGTCATTGTTGACGGGCCCAGGTGAGGCGTAAAGCTTTGTGTCGTGCAGTCAGCAAGTGTACACGAGTGGGCCTTCTGCTCCGAAAGCCCATGTCGATGATGTCTCGTTGAAAGGATCGCACGCCGACACTTGTTGATGGCCCAGCTTTGAAATCTGCAGCAGTTTGTGGAAGGGTTGCACTTCGTCACGTCGAACGATTCTCTTCCCGTGTCCCACCGCTCGTGCGCCAACTATAATACCACGGTGAAACGTTAAATCTTGATAACCTGCCATTGTAGCAGCAGCAAGCGATCTAACAACTGCGCCAGACACTTGGCTTAAGTAGGCGTCGCGGACCGCAGTGCCCTATTCTCCCTCTTAATGTATCTCCGTACTTGAATACGCACGCCTATACCAGGTTCTTTGGTGCTTCAGTGGAGCCTTATGAGAATGGAGGACACACACACTGACAAAAGATTTTTCTGCAAAAATTAGATTTATCTTAGCAATTAGTTTCTTGACGGACTTTCTTGACGGCTGAATGGAACAAGGGCCACAATCTTCGACCTTCTGTTCTGCATCGTGCAAGTCTAGATACTACTGGTGATCCTGTTCACTCCTCAATATGAACTATTTTTTGGCAGTTTCCTTCCAACCTTATCAGTAGCACTCACTTCGAAAACACACGGCCTTGAACAGACTTTTACACGCACACAATAACAAATGAAGATACGGAACACATTGCGTTTGTTATACATATTACTAATAAAAGAGCCTTATCAGAATTGAGAATACCCACGCTCACAAAAACCATTCTTGCTCTGATAGAACTCCGGTAGTAAGACTTCAAACAAAATAAGCGTCTTATCCAGAGTACTTCGAGGACCCGAATGCTGTTGAAGACAAAATTTTGTACTGCAAAGATGCCAATTCTTCCTATGAGTGTTTCAGCTGTGGGTTGCCGTTCTTGAGGTGTGACAGAACATCTTTCAATGACTGAATTTTGTGTTGACATTTATAAATTAAACATCTAATTTATACTTGAATGTAGCATACACATAGGAAATAAAGGAACTGTGAGCGCAATCCGCATGAATGTAGTTGTAGTCACACTCGAAAATATATCAGATCACTGCTATGAAAACTTTTACAAAATCGTCACCACTTACGATAAAATTTGCCCGTTATCAACAGAAAAAGCTGCTCTGGTCGTTACTAGGGTTTTTAATCCTGTTTGCAAATAAATGAACGAAAGTGACAGATAGACGTTGATAGGAGTGCCGTATGCAGGATTAACTTGGTAAAAAAAATCCAAGTATTGCAACAGGTTAATAACTAAGTCCCTGTAGCATATAACATAAGGACATATTTCAGAAATGATGTTAATATCACGAAAAGCTCTCCTGGAAAAAATACAAAGTGGATTATTGAGCTGAAAGAAGAAATGTATTCATATTATGCTGAAAAGTAGTAAACTTCGAATTAACAGGTAATGAAACGTGTACTTAATATGTATGTACTCTAGCTGTCTTTCCCAAAACATTCAGTCATTATACTATGCGACATACGACATACTGTCAAAACGAACTGAAACAAATACTTAAATAGCTACATAGCATCTCAACTAATAGAAAATATATAAACTTCTCATTATCATTATCTGCAAAGAAAAACTTCATTATCATATTACCATATTCTTCATATAACTATTCATCATCATTTATTATCATCTGCAAAAAATAGACACTTCATTATTGATATTACCATTTACTTCATACAACTATTCATTATCATTCATTACTTCATATATTGTAGAGTTTCTTACTTCTAGAATATTTCATCACTAAAATTAACATGTTTAGTTTTGTCTGACAGCCTGCCACAATCGCCTCATACTCTGAAAGAAAAATAATTAGTCAAGACTGCTATCATACTGTGTGTATAGTATATTCTTGTTAATGCTTGTTAATTCGGATCCATTTACTTTTCATAACAAGGTATTGCATCTTCTTTCTTTCATTCTGATGGTAAAATTTCTATTTCATAGTAAATCACTGTGGTTTTGAATTTATTACTTTTACACGGTATTCCTTTCTGAAAATGATGAATATGGATTAATATCTTCCATTTAATTCATATACCCATTAAATGAAAACTTGTTTCTCGTGATACGACTAAGCATACAGCATAGCATGACGAAAACGTATTACGTCAAAACCATAGACAATTTTCAAATGCAGAAATGTACACACAATATCATAATGTGGTAGCAAAAAAATGTAGAATAGTCAAGATATTGGGATATCATAAGGTAAAATCTCAAAGTCAACTGGTGTTTGTTATCTCCTAAAGATTTCATAGTGCATACAGAGAAAATTCTACTTTCGATAGGAAAACCATCATATATACATAAAGAAATGGTAAATGTGTACAGTCTGATACATAACGACAACAAAAGCGACCTTCTAACCTCACCTTGCCGGGCACTTGCCAAGAAAAAATATAATCATCATCAATAAGTGGTCATATAAATATTTGGAAATGGCATTACAGTGTGATAAGTCATAAAGTATGTTTATTCAATAAAGGGTTTAATATTGGAAATATGGTGATTGCCCTAGGTTTTTCTGGTTCTCAAAGTTTCGACGTGTACTACATTTTGGAGAGGAATACTGCGAATCCTATATGGACCAGCTTATAGAAGCTCAAATTTACTGCATCTACTCTTTCCTCTGTTGGATAAATAGTGTGTGCGTACTAATATCTTCTGTCCAATGTGAAAGTCACGGCGTGCGTGTACAAACCTGTTTTTGCTGTCTTCTGTGGCGCTCTGCAGCACGTTTGATGTTATTGAGCACAATGTCAATTATTTCATGGTGGCGTAGTCGACGAGATGTAGGAAAAGATATTAATTCTTTAATTTTGTGGAGTGGTTCAACATTTTTCAATATAACAGTCGTAGATATCATTGTAGATTCATTTGGTATGGAGTTAATTACATCCTGGAATGAGAGTATGTGTCTGTCCCAATCAATATGTCTTTTATGGCAGTATATTCTACATAGTTTACCAATTTCTTTCATCAATCGTTCATAAGGGTTCGAAGAAGCGTGATGCCTGGATATATAGATCAGAGAAATGTTTCTAGCTCGTAACATACGTGTCCATATCGCAGATCGAAATTGTGGTCCATTGTCGGAAATTACTTTCAATACACGTCCTACATGAAATAGAAAATGTTTTACAAATGCATTCGAAATAGATTTAGCAGTAGCTTTGCGTAACGGAGTGAAGGTAACGAATTTAGAAGTGAGTTCAACAGCAACAAAGATGTAGCAAAAACTTCTATTAGATCTGGGAATCGGTCCAAAAATGTCTACAGCGGCCATATGTCTCAATTTAATGGGCACAATGGGATGCAATGGAGGAATATGTGAAGTCGTGTCTGATTTAGCTTTCTGGCAGATTTTGCATCACGCTAAAACTCGTCGAATAGGATTCTCCATGTTGGCAAAACAACAGTTCTGTCTCAGTATAAGAAAACATTTTCTGGCTCTATGATGTGCGTACCTTAAATGAGTATAACAAATTAATTTGTTAACAAGCTCGTCAGGAATACGTAATAACCAGTTGCTGCTGTCAGGGTGAGAGCGGCGAAACAGAATGTTGTTGCGTACAGTATAATCGTTTTTAATGGTAACGTTATTCCTATCTTGTCAAAGGTGTTTAATTTCTTTCCATACGCTGTCTTTGCTCTGCTCTTGTGCTATGTCTCGTAATGACGACGAAATGAAATTTTAAAATGCAGCTTGTTGAATATACATGAGGCTAAAATTTGCTTGGCAGAACTCGGTTGCGATGTCTTGCTGATTGTTGCTGAGAGAACGGGATAGTGCATCTGCTATTTTGTGTACCGGGAATGTGAAAAATTGTAAAATTAAATTCCTGTAAATACAGCTTCCATCAGCTTAACCTATCATGTGTGAATTTAGCGGAAAGTAAAAACTGTATAGCTCTATGATCTGTATAAACGGTAGTATGTCTTCCATAAAGCAAATGCGTAAATCTGGTAAATGCCCATACAACACATAATGTTTCAAGTTCTGTAACAGAATAATTGCGTTCAGCAGGTGACAGAATGCGACTTGCAAACGCGATGTTTTTAATTACTGTAGTACCGTCTTCTTCAATTTCCTGAAAAATGTGTGCCCCTAGAGCGGTTTTAGACTGTCGGTGGCAATGGAAAAATTGCTGGTAGGATTGGGTGTGATAAAAGTGGTGCGTTTAACAAGGCATGTTTCAGATTAACAAACTCTGACTGTGCTTGGCTATCCCAGGACGAAATAGCGTTTTTACCCGTCAACTGACATAATCTAGGAGTGTCTAAAGCAGAGTAATGAATAAATTTACGGAAAAAGTTAATTAACCCCAGAAAGCTGCGTAGTTGTTTCTTAGTCGTTGGAACAATAATGTCACGTAGAGCTTGAAGTTTTTCCGGGTCAGGCGCAATGCCTTCTGCTGAAATTACATGTCCAAGAAAGTTTTTGGAAGTTTTGCTGAAGTGTGATTTGCTAAGATTAACTGTGAGTCCTTGTGCACGAAAAGTTTGCAACAGTCGTTCAAGAATCAAATTTTGTTCAGACCTTCTGCGATAAGAATGTCGTCTACATACGTTGTGATTCTGTCTTTAAGCTCTGTCGGAAGTATATTATTCAAACCGCGAATAAATGCTGCTGAAGAAATTGTTAGACCGAACGGTAATTTGCAAAATTGATAACAATCACTAAAACAGAGAAATTCCGTATACTTCCTGCAGTTCGAATGGAGTTGAATTTGCCAAAATCCCGATTTTAAATCTAATGTGGAATAAATAGCAGTACCATGAAATTTCTGTAGAAGTTCTTCTAGTGTCTGTGGGCGATCTGTTTCATTAATAATAACGTCGTTGACAAGACAGAAATCAAGTACGAGGCGAAGTAAGCCATCCTTTTTCGTAACAATATGGAGCGGGTTTATGTACGGACTAACTGCCGGTTCAGTAATACCTTGGTCAAGCATAGCTTGCAATTCTTTCTTGACTTGTTCTCTGTGGATATATGGAATAGGATAATGTTTGGCTTTAAACGTGTCGTGCTGTTTAACTTGAAATTCATACACAAAACCGGACATAGTACTAGGAATGTTGTGAAAAACTGGAGTTTGCTGTAAAAGGATATTGCGTAGTTGAGTATGTTCGTCATCTGTATTTGCACTGCTCTGTTTTACCTTCTTAGAAATCATTTGCATAACGTCATAGTCGGCTTCTTCTGGTGTATTGTAGTTGTGTATACACGTATCTGTGAACAATGTGGAACGACAGTCTATGTTACGCGATGTAGAAATGACCTCTGTCCGATTAAGTACCTCTTCTTCTGCTGATAAAGCGTGCTGAAATTCTAGTGCCAATTGTACCTATTCATCCTTTAACATTTAATATGAATTTTGAAAGTCAATAAGTGCGTCGTGTTGTACCAAAAAATTCGTACCTAAAATAAAGTCTGTTGTCAATAAGGTAACAATCCAAAAATTGGTGTAGAACGTATTACCTGCAACACAAAATGGTGTGTGTCTGTAATTTTACATCTACCAGATATTGCTCCTTTTACTTTACTTTTGCCTAGTGGTAACGTAGGATAGGTGTTCTCTTTGTTACATTCGTTGAAAGTTTCTTCATTTATAACTGAAATAGGTGATCCAGAATCGATTACTGCTGAAAATGTGGTCGATCCAATCCTTACTTCAATAACAGGGTGGGATATGGTTTTTTGTATAACTGGTTTTTCATGTGAAAGTGTGTCTCGGATGTCGTCAAAAGTAATAACATTTTCGTGAACAATATTCTGTGTATCAAAAGTACTGCTTACGTTGCTGGAAGGTGCAACCTGTACTGTATCTAGTCAAATTCTTTCTGAAATGCTGTTATTTGCAGGATTCTTTCTGAACATTATTTAGCGACTGCACTGATTTCATCTGTAAGTAATTTTGTTGTGGTTGCATGTGTATTATTACCTAATTCTTGTGCAACGGATCTAATTTCTTCACTACTATTCCTAGCACAAGCCTTAATTCTCTCACGTAATTGTTCTTTAGTATCATGACACTGCACGGCAACGGCTGTAATCTATTCATTAATCTGTTTAAATTTCTGATTAATTTGTTTGATCGACCTGTCGTGTTTTTCATGCGACTGTTTGAAACTTTCATTAAGGTTGTCGTGTTTTTTATTCAACTGTTTGAGATTTTCATTAAGTTGTTTGTTCGATTCATTAAGTTGTTTATAATTGTTGTCTTGTTTTTCACTCGACTGTTTGAGATTTTCATTAAGTTGTAGCAATACTGCCATAACTTGAGCCATGCCAAAATTAGCGACTCTATTCTCTGTTCTGTGTTATGGTGTATCTGCATTTGTCACGTTTTGTATAACCATTTGGTCATTGTCTGCCTCTTGAAAAGGTTTTATCAAACTGGGCAGCGTTCATTGTAGCGGAACGTGCCGTGTCATCAATTATCGTTAAATTTACTGTGGAAATAATCGTATTTGTTTGCTCATTATTTAGATTAGAATAATTACTGGTGATCGGCACGCCCTGATTATCTGTAATTGGAGGATTATCATTATGACACTGAGTGTCACTAGTATTATCAGTCAAATTATTCAAGTCGGCTTTTTCACTCATTACACATCGCGATGTACTGTTGGCAGTTTTTCGCGGCTTTTTCACAAGTCCAAGGTAAGCACAAAATCAAACAAAGTCAAAGCCAGAATGGAACAAATACAATAACAACAAAGAGCAATAAATTGCTGATGATCTGTGAAAGAAGCAGTGGCAAATTAGTAAATCCGTTGCACCAGATGCAAACTACATTTAACATTAGGTAAATAAGAAATTCACAAAAAAAAAAAAAAAAAAAAAAAGAATACGATCCTGGCCGGCTGTCGCCAAGTGTAACCTCCCAACAGTTTACTTCCGTAGTCTCGGAATAATAATGGGTGACTAACATCCCAATGAAAAAGTGACTCATATATAACCTTTCAGTAATTAACTGACTGAGAATATAAACTGGTAAATCAGGACGTCAGCAATGCAGCATCATGGCCCTGAAAAGTCATTCTACATCTACATCTACATCTACATTTATACTCCGCAAGCCACCCAACGGTGTGTGACGGAGGGCACTTTACGTGCCACTGTCATTATCTCCCTTTCCTGTTCCAGTCGCGTATGGTTCGCGGGAAGAACGACTGTCTGAAAGCCTCTGTGCGCGCTCTAATCTCTCTAATTTTACATTCGTGATCTCCTCGGGAGGTATAAGTAGGGGGAAGCAATATATTCGATACTTCATCCAGAAACGCACCCTCTCGAAACCTGGCGAGCAAGCTACACCGCGATGCAGAGCGCCTCTCTTGCAGAGTCTGCCACTTGAGTTTGTTAAACATCTCCGTAACGCTATCACGGTTACCAAATAACCCTGTGACGAAACGCGCCGCTCTTCTTTGGATCTTCTCTATCTCCTCAGTCAACCCGATCTGGTACGGATCCCACACTGATGAGCAATACTCAAGTATAGGTCGAACGAGTGTATTCTGAATAAACTGAAAATTCTTACCTCAATTATGTCGCCGTATAACGCTTATATATCTGCTCCTATAAGAATTTTTTCTGACACAGCCCAGCGCAATGCTGGCTGCTAGATTTGTCATGTATAAAAAGAAACAACTGATTTTTCTTTACGATAATCGGGATGACCATGGATAGGAGAAATTATTAAAATCTTTAAATTCAGATGAATGATTGTCAAAGGTTATTTTATAAGAAAGATTATTATTAAAAGATTTTTTAAAAACATTTACATGGGACTTGATATAGCAATAGTACAAAATCAGTTGTTACAAATTACATATGCGCGCGGCATTGAATAGTAACTCTTGGTTTTACCTTCGCTCAGGCACTTCCATCGCTCTCCACGACCGGCCCAACCGCCCGACTGCGAGCTACTACTCGTACTACTACTGCTGCCGATACTGCTCTCTGGTCAGTGATTCTATTGTAGCTTACATATCGCAGGCAGCGCGTGAGCAATCCATTGAAGTTACATCTGCTCGAGTGCGCTAGCAATAAATTCCTTAGTCATGGACCTCTTACAACCTCCTTTGCGTCTCTAAGCGAAGACCCATCACAGCAGAGAGAGAACGGGTAACACGTACAGTACATAAAGGCACATGAAAACCAAATAATCATGGGGGACTGGAACGTCGTGTTTTTGGAGATGGGATAGGGGGAATAAAAGAAAGGATTACAGAAGAATGTAGGCTCGTTAGCAGAGATGAGAGAGGAGAAAGACTAGTTGAGTTCTGCAATGACTTTCTACTAGTAACTGCGAATACATTGATCAAAAACAACAAGAGGACGAGGTAGACTTGGAACAGGCCTGGAGTCACGGTAACATTGCAGCTGGATTACGTCAGACAGAGATTCCAAAATCGGGTAGTGGACTGTAAGGCGTTCCCAGGAGCAAATGTAGATTGAGATCACAATTTATTAGTGTTCCTGAGTACTCTGAAGTTTAAAGGAATCGTCTAGTAGAACCACTGTATTAAGAAGTGCTGAGCTACTGAGGAATTAGCAGGAGGAGTTCTCCTAGACTGCAAATACTGCGGTAATGAATATCTTAATACACAGTTCAAATGGTTCAAATGGCTCTATGCACTATGGGACTTAACAGCTGAGGTCATCAGTCCCCTAGACGTAGAACTATTTAAACCTAACTAACCTAAGGACATCACACACATCCATGTCCGAGGCAGGATTGTAACCTGCGACCGTAGCAATCGCGTGGTTCCGGACTGAAGCGCCTAGAACCGCTTGGCCACCGCGGCCGGCAATAGGCAGTTACGAAGAAGATAAATGTTTCTCTCAAAAGGACAGTCACGGAAGTTGAAGAGACAACCATAGGGATACGGAAGATAACTGCGAAGAAACCTTGAGTAACAGAAGAAATACTTCAATTAACCGAAGAAAATATTCAGGAAATGACAGGAATACAGGACTATGGCATCTAGAAATGAAATTAATAAGAAGATCAGCGAAGAGAAAGTGAAATGGTTGCAGAAGAAACGTGAAAAATCTAACAAGAAACAGCGATCGGGAAGACAGATACAGCATACAAAGAAGTGAAAGAAATCTCTGGTGATACTGAAACGAAAGGCGTAAATATTATGAATCCAGAGGAAAGAAGGGATAAGTGGAAAGTGCACACTGAAGGCCTCTGTGTGAGAGGGATAGGAATCATCATTTAAAATCACCTCGGACGACGTAGGATCAAATAAGACAGAAGGAATAGAGAAAATTCCATCCACCCATAGCAGCTGAAGCCGTTCGTTTGTCTCACCTCTTGCCATTTTCTCGTATTCCACACCTACCATCTAATGTCTGCACATACGACAACAAGCACCCGCACGGAGTGTATGTTCCGCGACTTACTCTCTACTCAGTATTATTCTGTAAAATCATTGGGGGAAGTGGTAACAAAACGACTATTAGCTTTGGTGTTTAGAATGCATGAGACTGGCCACGTATCATCATAATTTCCGAAAAATGTCATCTCCATGATTCCAAAGATACACATAGTATTCAGTTTAAAGAAAGTGAATGGTACCTGTGTATTTTACTCTGCAAACTAGTGTTTATTAACTTACGCATATGCCTTAGCGAGCTAGGAGCTGGAAGTGGTTTGGTGCCAGGTGACCAAAAACGTAATACTTTAGCCAGAGAAAAAGACACATTTAGTAACTGTTTCTCTAGGCTGTCGTTAGAAATTTCTTTGAACATGTGAAATTAACAGTCTCAGATAGGTAGAAGGAATTGCCAATAAATATTTAATATTTTACAAATGCAAACTGTTCCGTTGTAACCTGCATATTAATTGTCCTTATTTAATTTGTGTGATTAGCTAGTTTCGACTTTGCGCCGTTCTTGCCAGGCATATATTGCTGCTAGAGGTGGTCACATCCCATATTGAGTACATTAACCATGTGTCTCAATGTGTGTGCAGATCCGACAAGTTGGAAAAAAACGAAGAACGTTTTTTGTCTACCATTACGCACTTTGCAATTGTTTACGTTCTGCAATCTTTACATTGTTTTTACCTTCTTACACGTGTTTATTCTGTTTTGTGGCAAAATACACGCAACCTTGCAACATTTCCGCTTGTTGCTTTAATTTTGGACTCCAGTGTATATTACTGATTACTGACAATGTTCATCAATGGACAAAGTTCAGGAACATATGCGATATTACATATATATATATATGTATATATATAAGTGTGTGTAGAGTAAAGTTGTGAGGGATAAGAAAGACGCACCGTGGCTCGACAGCCGTGAGAGATAGATAAGATACACCGGAGAACGTCACGTATCAGGATCGCTTAGCTGGTGCGAGAGCGCTACGGGGATGCAACTTGAGTTACGCGGCCTCTGTGTGGTAGTTATCAAGTAGTAGTTTCATCAACGCTGCTTTACACTGCCTAGTACGTATCTCCTACTACAGGTTGAAGAGACATCGGAAGGAAGAAATACAGAGGTAGGTGAATTGTTCGATGAAAATGACCGAGAGAGAGGGTAAGGAGACGAAAGGACAACCGACAGAACCCGCCCCGCCGCAAGTAGTTTAACGTAGGCATCCGGAGGAGCGAAGTGTTCCTGTTCATTCGAAAGAAACACAGTTCATACACATTTTTACAAAGGTCGTTAAACAGAGGCATGAAACAATTGAAACGTCCCCTTAGAACAATTATACATGACTGTGCTTAAACTGACACACAATATTTTTTTAGCGCAACGCAATCTGACTTTCAATAATCCCTACAAAAGAATGGCCCTGACTAACATTAACCTATACCTTTCACAAGTCACTTACCTCACAAAAATCTTCGTTACTCTAACTACTGCAATACAGCGAGCACCACTACTGCCAGCAAAATAAAAGATTCAAACTATATGCCTACTGATAGGCATAGTTAGCAAATGAAAGATTTTAATAGAGAACAAACAATGTATTTACCTTAATAGTCATAATATATATAGCAGTTCATGACATCCATTCTTACAAATGTACTGTTTCTGATGGACACACCTCCAGATTATCCATTCTCAAAAATCCGCCATCTCACTTCCCCACATCCACCACTGCTGGCGGCTCACCTCCAACTGCACAACGCTACGCGCTGTTAACATCCAGCTGCCCAACACTACAATAGCCAACAACAACGCAAACCAGCCACAGACTGCACACAGCACAGCCAGTGATTTTCATACAGAGCGCTATGTGGCGTTACCAATAAAAAAACCTATACAGTCTACTTACATAGCCCCCCATGCTCCCCACAAAAAATTTTACAAATTGTTTTGGGCAGTGACCAATACAGATTTGAAAAAAAATTTTCGTAATTACAATAACAAAGAAATCAAATGCACACACTTATTAATACAATGTTGGGCAAAAGCTAAAATTTTATCACAGTCCATAAAGACAGTCCTGATCGTTCATCACAGTAAAATTGCAGTGTTTTTCTCAAAGTCTGAGCAGTAAAAGAAAGTGCACACGGAAGTAGTGGATTTCCATGCAGTCTTGAAGAAGTAGTGTTGTCCTTCCAACGGAAAGACAGTGCTGACTCTTGCCATGCAGACAGGTAATGGTCCACCACAGAGCAAACCCACAGCAGAGTCATTCGAAGTTTTGAAGAATATTGGTAGGTAGGTCATCACAGAGCAGACCCACTGTAGTCCTGGTAGAGAGTATGTATTGGTGGGCCACCAGAGGTGCAGACCCACTGTAGTCCTGGTAGAGATTGTGGTATTGGTGGGCCACCAGAGGTGCAGACCCACTGTAGTCCTTGTAGAGATGGCCAGCAGCCATATGTTGTGACTGTGCAGGTGCACAATCACCACTGAAGAGTCTTGCGGATAATATAGGAAGTCCATAACCACCACTTGTGCACTCACAAAGTTTTTGGAATTGTCCTTAGAACTAGCAATTCTGTTATCCAGTCCCTTGCTGAATTATTAACACACGTGCAAAAACTAACAGTCCCTACTTCTCACATATTGTCCATATACTATGACCAACAGAAATGTGTGCAATGAAATGGAACTTACAAGTTAATAATATGATGAACTGGTGTCAATTACAATTTTATAACATGAGAATACAATAACAAAGGTACAAAATACGTCATTAAAGAACATAACAATACAGATAACATTTGTAGTAAAACAGGCTTTACAAAAGAATAGAAATAAACATGCACATCAGTGTTACAAGAATTATGACATAAGTACATACATAAAATAATGAAAATAGTTTTCGAAACATTAATTTCACACATGAGCATTAAAACTGAACAGAATAAATAATGTCTAAGCATATTTACAAGGTAAATAACATATTATCAGTAAAATTCTACAACATAACTCTTATTAGCTAAAAACATTAAGACAGGAAAAACACAAATTCACATAGTGTAATAACACAAAAATACAGGACAGGGTTTGTTTTCAGTGTGACATTTGGTACTGCAGTCCACCCCAAACTTCATTCCATATATCTTTCCTCTTATTTCAACATTTGTTTCCACCAAAAAAATTCTATCCAAGCATGCTTTCTGTATTTATATGTTCACACATTTATTACCTCATTATTTATTTACCATTATCTTACCTCATCATTTATTTCCAAGAAAATCCTACCTAAACCTGTTGGCCCTAAACCCTACTTTTTTGGTTCATATCCTCTTTCAAAATTTTTTTTTGGCCAAACCATTTTCTTATAGCTTCTCAATGCATTTCTTCCAATTCATCATAGTTAGTTTCTTATATAGTCTACCCCCTCTTAAGATAACTTAAATCTACTGAGCTCAGATATATATACCAAGGGACAAGGCAATGCAGGAGCACAAAACAATTCATACAAACAGCAATGGCAAAAAAATGGAAAGTGGCGAAGCAAGCAGCATTATAGAAATTAGCAAAGCAATTGCAATATTACAACTAATATAAGGCAATGTGCAGCAAACAATAAAAATAAATCAGTAGTAAAACTGGCTTAACAGAGTAATACAAAGTCAAATTGAGTAACATTATGCCTGGCAAAGAGCAGCAGCAAATGCAATAACTTATATCTAAACATGACAAAGCACAAGCAGAAAAAATATTACACTAAAGACAACAATGCAGATCAGGGAAATGTCTATTCACATCTTAATGTCTATGTAATTAAAGTGGTGCACCACAAGAAGTTATTCTACCAAAAAAATTACCAAGTAGTTGAAAAGAAAATTCCATATGCAATTCCTGTGAAGGGAAATGTCTTTTTGTGCTCCTTCGTTTTTTTGAATAGATCATAAAATTATTTACTGGATCTGTAGGCATAAAATATTTATATTAGTACATCTATTAAATTTTATTTTAACCAATGCTGCTGCAGCTAGAAACTTGATATTAAACAAAATGAGTAAATAAATACATAAAGCAAGCCATATGGCATTTCTCTCAACTAGCGAGACAATAGCCGTGAAATGTTTCTCATCGTTTTATTAGGCATTTTAGTAAATATCGTAAATTAAGAGCTCCACAGTGTAATCATATGTTTTCAAGTTTGAGAGTGTCATATTTACGATGCTTTCTACAAAGGAATGTCAATAGCGAGGATAATGGCCTTTTTTTTTCTCCACCTGTGCCTCTGAAAGGCACACACTAATGGTTTTTTTCCAGGCGTCTTTCGCACAGCTGGGTGCCCACGACGCATTACGTGAAGGTGGTCACTTAACTTTCTTACCGAAATATTTACGACAGCAGTTTCCACTACAGTGACAGTCTTATATACCAAATTTCACAGGTCGAGAATTTTAGTTGCAAATGTGTAGAAACAAAATCTTATGAATATAACGGTGTCCAAAAAATTTTCGCCGGCGTTGTGATACATTCACGCATTTACACACATTTCATAACTCTTAAAGTACCATTCTTGGTTTCCAACATCCTTTTTCACAAGTCAGAGTCCCTAACCACTATTCATTACTCCTTACCTTATTACACATATACCTATTCGTCGACACTTCTTCAATATTTCATCTTAATAAATACGGAGCATAATCAAATTCCTCATATAACATCAGCTTATTGATCATAAACATACCTCAACAGCATAATACACATCGTCGTCGTAAAAATAACATCATAACACCTCAGTCAAATCTCAAAATCGTCGTAGCTTTCTGCAATAATTTCAAAACCTAAAAAAATTCTCTGCTCATTTCAATAGTGTCATCTACCTCAAACGTACTTTAAAAATCATGATCTCATACCAAGTACATCATTCAAAGCTCTCATAGTATCACAGTGGCTCTGAAAAAATATGAACAGTTCACAAAGTACAGACAAAATACAGTTTCATAAGTATGAAGTTATCCAACTGTGTAATTACGTAAACATTTGTCACTGATGTAGTAAAAAAAATGTTTGTCTCTCAGTTAAATGATCAGATAGCTGTGTAATTTGTGTGTTAGAGAAATATGGTACCGATGTGTAAAGTTGTATAAGCAAATACCATATTAGCTAGGGCTCCTTGTGCTTGCCAAACACATGGTACACAAAGTAAGCATGTACCCCCCTGAGGTTTAATGTAATTATACCCTCAGGTGTTACAGATTACAGCAATGGAATGAAATGTATCACGGAAAACTTTCTTTGTAATTCAAAAATCTTGAAAAATAAATGGTTTAAGTACAAAATTAATCACTCAAATGCTTGTCCTGTAGCGCTAAATTGTGCGTCTTGTAACATAATCTCTGTCATTACTTAAGGGTAAAAAATGTGCCAAGTGTCGTAATTATCGTAGTCCGTAAGCAAAGTTCTGTGGAAGTCCATGTACTTACCTCATGATAAACGAAAGTGAAATGCTTTGTGTACAGATATCGTAGTTATTACGTACATTACCGTGATCAAGAAAGTACTGTACTGTAACGTATTGTTGTGCTACGAAAAAGGCTGTCACATTGTAGCTTACTACTAAAACATGTTTTACTTTCCAGAAGAATTCAGAAAAACAGATACACTGCAAAAGCAACAATATAAATTGTGTCACACATTAGTAGCGTTGTGATATAATCGTATAGCTGTCAAAGAAACCAAATGCTAAGTCATCTTTAGTTCCACAAAAAGTACTCCAAATAAAGAATGTATTTTCAAGTGAACCAAAATGTTGCATTAAAATATCATTAGCAGTACCTGTATATGTTCTAAGTATATAACCGTTACGTGGTCGTGCAACTAACAAGCAAGAGTGTACAAATAACAACACTGTGTCGTCTGTTCACTATAACAATGCTTTCGTAATTTCTGTTTAAATAAGTTCTCTTGGTTCTTGACTGGATATTTAACTTCAAACATTGTTGCATGGTTACAGTTTCTAAGTCTGACAATGCATACTAGAAATGTGAAGTGAAAAGTTTTATGGCAAAGACAAAGTTAAAAAGCAGATTATCTTTCAATAAACGGTTTTACATGTGAAATATGGTGTAACCCTTTGCTCTTCCTAGTACGCAGAGTTTCAACTTTAACGCAATTATCATGTGGTATACATTGGTAAAGAATACTGGAATTTTTATCAAGGTTAGCGTCGATGTTATTTTTCCCTGAGCCAGCGGGCGCACGTGGCTGCCTGCAGTGCGAGTCATTGTCTGTTTCTTTGTTGGCGTGCGTCGTTACTGGGATTAGGAGACCTAACTTCTACAAATTCGTCTTGTCGAGAGGGCCCTGCTCTGTTTGAATCCCGCCAGTTCTGATGCAATTCAGCTCTGTTGTTACGATCATATCGTCTGTCGTCATGTCGGTAGATTCCATAGTTTCTTCCTTGTCGGTCACATGGTGGAGAATTTCTCCCTGAATCGTAACTGCACGCTGGACCATTGCATCTAAAGTTATTCTGTCTCCCTTGATAATAATTATTTTGGTTCCCATATTGTCTGTTTCTCTGATTGTCTCTGTGATAGTCACTACCGCGGAGAGGTGATCTTTCCCTGTAATTATTACTGCTCTGCCAACGGATTTGTGGTTCCTGGTGTGGGTTCCTGTAGTCATGTCCTAGTTCATGAACCATGGGCAACGTATGAGTGGCCAAGTAAGTGGTCCCGACAGTCGGGATACCAGTTACTTTGGAATAAGGCTGGGCATCTCGGACATATTCTGAGTCGTGGTCACCTTTGTGCTCATACGGCGAAGACTACCAAATCCACCGGTTAGTCCCTCAGCCGTTAGGGGTAAAACCTAATGGGACTCGGGGCAAGTAAGGCTAGCAACCTGCTTCCCTGGTACTTTAAATATGACGCTGGCAACAATCAGAGCAAAATGCCTTGGACCTTTGGAGGTGACGGAGTCCCACCTCTAACTGACAAACCAGGGACTCCTAAGATACGACTTGGCAAACAAATGGTAATGAGATGGGGAGCTATTAATATCAATGGGGGCTACTCTGGGAAGAAGGTAGAGCTGGCAGAGGCTGCAAGTAAGATGGGGCTGGACGTTTTTGCTGTTAGTGACATTCGGGTAAGGGGTGAGAAAGAAGAGGAAGTGTGAGAATACAAGGTCTACCTGTCAGGAGTCAAAGCAGGAATAGCACAATGGGGTGTAGGGCTTTACATCAGGAAAGAAATGGAACCCAGCGTAGTCGCAATAAGGTATGTAAACGAACGACTGATGTCGATAGATTTGACAGTGTCTAGCAAGAAAATTAGGATTGTGTCAGTATATTCACATTGTGAAGGGACATATCAAGATAAGATGGACAGTTTTTTTGAAGCACTCAGTGATTTAGTTGTTAGAGTAAAGGACAAGGACAGTGTTCTGCTCATGGGTGATTTTAACACCAGGATTAGAAATCGAATAGAAAAGGTTATGGGTAAATTTGGAGAGGATATGGAGGCCAACAGGAACGGGAAACAACTCTTGGATTTCTGTGCCAGTATGGGCTTAGTAATCACAAACTCCTTTTTTAAACATAAGAACATTCACCGGTATACTTGGGAAGGCAGGGGAACCAGATCTGTCATTGACTATATAATAACAGATCAGGAATTCAGGAAGGCTGTGAGGGACACACGTGTATTCAGGGGATTCTTTGATTACACTGATCATTATTTAATCTGCAGTGAAATTGGGATTGTGAGGCCGAAAGTGCAGGAGGTCAGGTCCATATGTAGGAGGATAAGAGTGGAGAAACTTCAGGATAAGGAAATCAGGCACAAGTACATAACAGCGATCTCAGGAAGGTACCAGTTAGTTGAATGTAGTCAATTACAGTCATTGGAAAAGGAATGGACAAGGTACAGGGACACAGTACTAGAAGTAGCTAAAGAATGTCTTGGAACAGTAGTGTGTAAAAGTAGGATGAAGCAAACAGCTTTGTGGAATGATACAGTCAAGGCAGCCTGTAAAAGGAAAAAGAAGGCGATTCAAAAATGGCTACATACCAGAACCCAGGTAGACAGAGAAAGTTATGTTGAAGAAAGAAACAAAGCCTAACAGATAATTGCAGCATCCAAGAAGAAATCGTGGGAAGACTTTGGAAACAGGTTGGAGACTATGGGTCAAGCTGCTGGAAAACCATTCTGGAGTGTAATTAGCAGTCTTCGAAAGGGAGGTAAGAAGGAAATGAAAAGTATTTTGGACAGGCCAGGAAAACTGCTGGTGAATCCTGTGGATGCCTTGGGCAGATGGAGGGAATATTTTGAAGAGTTGCTCAATGTATGTGAAAATGCGATCAGTAATGTATCAGATTTCGAGGTAGAATGGGATAGGAATGATGATGGAAATAGGATCACATTTGAGGAAGTGGAAAAAATGGTCAATAGATTGCAGTGCAATAAAGCGGCTGGGGTGGATGAAATTAAGTCGGAACTCATCAAATACAGTGGAATGTCAGGTCTTAAATGGCTACACAGGATAATTGAAATGGCCTGGGAGTCGGGACAGGTTCCATCAGACTGGACAAAAGCAGTAATCACACCAATCTTTAAACATGGAAACAGGAAAGATTGTAACAACTACAGAGGTATCTCTTTAATCAGCGTTGTTGGTAAAATCTTCTCAGGTATTGTTGAAAGGAAAGTGCGAGTAACTGGATGAAAATCAGTGTGGGTTTAGGCCTCTTAGAGGTTGTCAGGACCAGATCTTTAGCTTACGGCAAATAATGGAGAAGTGTTATGAGTGGAACAGGGAATTGTATCTATGCTTTATAGATCTAGAAAAGGCATATGACCGGGTTCCTAGGAGGAAGTTATTGTCTGTTCTACAAGATTATGGAATAGGAGGCAAACTTTTGCAAGCAATTAAAGGTCTTTACATGGATAGTCAGGCAGCAGTTAGAGTTGACAGTAAATTGAGTTTATGGTTCAGAGTAGTTTCAGGGGTAAGACAAGGCTGCAACCTGTCTCCAGTGTTGTTCATAATATTTATGAATCATATGTTGAAAACAATACACTGGCTGGGTGAGATTAAGATATGTGAACACAAAATAAGCAGTCTTGCATATGCGGATGACTTAGTTGTGATGGCAGATTCGATGGAAAGTTTGCAAAGTAATATTTCAGAGCTAGATCAGAAATGTAAGGACTATGGTATGAAGATTAGCATCTCCAAAACGAAAGTAATGTCAGTGGGAAAGAAATATAAACGGATTGAGTGCCAAATAGGAGGAACAAAGTTAGAACAGGTGGACGGTTTCAAGTACTTAGGATGCATATTCTCACAGGATGGCAACATAGTGAAAGAACTGGAAGCGAGGTGTAGCAAAGCTAATGCAGTGAGCGCTCAGCTACGATCTACTCTCTTCTGCAAGAAGGAAGTCAGTACCAAGACTAAGTTATCTGTGCACCGTTCAATCTTTCGACCAACTTTGTTGTATGGGAGCGAAAGCTGGGTGGATTCAGATTACCTTATCAACAAAGTTGAGGTTACGGATATGAAAGTAGCTAGGATGATTGCAGGTACTAGTAGATGGGAACAATGGCAGGAGGGTGTCCGCAATGAGGAAATCAAAGAAAAACTGGGAATGAAGTCTATAGATGTAGCAGTCAGGGCGAACAGGCTTAGATGGTGGGGTCATGTTACACACATGGGAGAAGCAAGGTTACCCAACTCATGGATTCAGTAGTAGAGGGTAGGAGGAGTCGGGGCAGACCGAGGAGAAGGTACCTGGATTCGGTTAAGAATGATTTTGAAGTAATAGGTTTAACATCAGAAGAGGCACCAATGTTAGCACTGAATAGGGGATCATGGAGGAACTGTATAAGGGGGGCTATGCTCCAGACTGAACACTGAAAGGTATAATCTGTCTTAAATGATGATGATGATGATGATGATGATGCCAACGATTGTCATACGGGTGGTGTCTATTTTGGTCACGATTTGTGTTGTGAGAATAGTCTTGTCGTGTCCAGTTATTATTTCTTTCATCACGGAATTGCGACGGATGTGACCTGTAATTGTTGTGTTCCTGTTTTCGCGTTCCGCGATTGTCAGTGTCAATTTCTAATTCTTGTAAGAGTCCCTGAAAAGCTTCAATGACGTCTTTGCAACATCCTGCCAAAATAATATGTCGTAAATGTTCAGGTAATTTGATTAAGCAAATGCGGATGAGTTCTGAAGGGCTGTATGGGTTTGAAAGATATTTATTCTTATGCAACATGTCTTCAAAATATTTGACAAGACTGGAAAATTCAGATTGTTCAAAGTGTTTCATCATCATGATGCTATGTTTTACTCGGTCTTGTGTAGCTTGAGACCAATATGCTGAGAGGAACGCATGGTAAAATTCTCCTTCACTGTTACAATCGTGAATGACCGATCGCATTCTTTCAACTGGTTCATTCTCTAAGTAGCCACACATAAATTCTAATCTGTGCTCTAACGACCAGTTGGGGGGAAAACAATGAGAGAATTGATGGAGCCATGCTTGTGGATGAATGTCGTTGCCAGAATTCTTAAATGTTTTGAATTTACGTGCAGTAATGAACAGCTTATAGTCAAAATCATCATGTCGGCTAGTCACATATCGGTCATTGTTACGTCTTTTAGGCGGTTCCATCTCAAAATTCGGTGCGCCTTGCCAATTTCTTTCATAATTTCCGAAGTGTCCTGTGTTATTATTTTGTGGTTGTTCCGTATTTCTAAGTCCCTCTTCCCATGTTGGAGCGCGAGTGTCCTCTGAAATATGTAATTCTTGGATTACCTGTGTCAGCTGATCTTGTACTTCCCGGATTTCTCTTTGGTGTTGCGTATTTATTTGATTCTGATTTTGTTTGAATTTCCTAATTTGTTCGCACTCTTCTGTGTCATTAAAGACTACCGGTTTTATGTCATTCAGATTATCATCTACCTTCGTAGATAAATTATTTAGCTGATCCGAAAGTTCAACTACTTTCTCTGATAATGAACTAATTTCCTCCATGTGTCTTTCTGAACCAATTTTCAGAGTATCTACTGTGTCCTTTAAGTTTTCCTGAGTTTTTGCAAGTTGCGTAACCGAATCGGTAGATGCAACTGAGTCAATTTTAGCTTGCAAGGTCTCATGATTTTCATGAACAATAGTTTGCAGTTCTTTTATGGCTGCTTCGTGATTCTGTAATGCATTTTCATGCCGCAAAACAATAGGTTGAAAATGCTCACAAATTTGTGTTTTTACGTCATTACAGACTTTTTGACATTTCGATACAATGTTATGTAACTCAGTAGTTAAATCTTCACGTGTTTGTTCAAGCTTATATTCCACTGAGTAACTTTTGAAGCTTTTGTTCCATTGCGTCTAACCGTTGCTGTTTTTGTCTCTGGTGTTGTTCCATTGTGTCTAACTTATGAAGATTTTCTTCCATTGTGTCTAACTTTTGAAGCTTGTACTGTGTTTGTCTCAGATTTTCTTCCATTTGTTGCATTAATAATGTATTAGTGTCTGGAATCTGTTTCTCTATGCTTTTTGGCAGTGCATTTTCACCGGCAACATTCACATTTTGACAAGCAGAAAATGTGTTTTGACTCATTTGAGAAAACGGTGAGGACCCAAAACCTAAGTATACAGTATTTGCAATATTGTGTTCTGTCATTTCGGATTCCTGAGGCGAGCTGTTGCCGACCGACCGATCGATAATGCTTCCCTGTTCACTACCTGTTTCACTGTCTACACTATTATTTGCCGCCCGCTCCATTTCTCTATGCACAATTACCAAATTACTACTTCGAATGTCTGTTAATTCACTACACAGTGGTGCTGATAAGCTACGCTCGTCGTCACTATTATTTCTCAGTTTACTTTGGAGCCTAGTGTTACGTTTTTCACACGCCATTATTGTCACAATATTTCACACGATAACACAGAAAAGCACAATTTGAAGAGCAAAAATAAGAGAACACATTAACATAGCACTGAAAATAGTATCTAGTTAACTGCAAGCGCAGCTGCGAAATACTTGGTGGAAAATTACATGCATGCCACAACTGTTTTACTGTACAACAATGAAAGACTGCAACTACAAAGGAGATTCTCTCTACAATTACGCGCTAGCAATAAACAATAGCTACACTAATTACACAAACTACAAGAAAAAAATCAGAAGATTCCAGTGAGGTATCCTCGGCTAAGAGTCGACATATGAAACATCCCCTTAGAACAATTATACATGACTGTGCTTAAACTGACACACAATATTTTTTTAGCGCAAAGCAGTCTGACTATCAAAGATCCCTACAAAAGAATGGCCCTGACTAACATTAACCTATACCTTTCACAAATCACTTACCTCACAAAAATCTTCGTTACTCTAACTACTGCAATACAGCGAGCGCCACTACTGCCAGCAAAACAAAAGATTCAAACTATATGCCTACTGATAGGCATAGTTAGCAAATGAAAGATTTTAATAGAGAACAAACAATGTATTTACCTTAATAGTCATAATATATATAGCAGTTTATGACATCCATTCTTACAAATGTACTGTTTCTGATGGACACACCTCCAGATTATCCATTCTCAAAAATCCGCCATCTCACTTCCCCACATCCACCACTGCTGGCGGCTCACCTCCAACTGCGCAACGCTACGCGCTGTTAACATCCAGCCGCCCAACACTACAATAGCCAACAACAATGCAAACCAGCCACAGACTGCACACAGCACAGCCAGTGATTTTCATACGGAGCGCTATGTGGCGTTACCAATAAAAAAACCTATACAGTCTACTTACACAATTGATCATTATCTCTGACGTATGTGAACTGTAGAATTTTGCAAGATGTCTTACGCTCGCGTATTACATTTCTGGAAACCGAGAATTTCCTCAACATGAATTTCGAAAACAATGGTTGTGGGAAAATCAGTCCCACTCTGTTCGTCCACGGGAGTCTGAATGCAGAATATACGAGCGCGCAGGTAGACCGCCGTGTTCTTTGACTTCTGTAAGACATTTGATACCTTTCGCACTACCGCCTAATGGACAAAATACGAGCATACGGAATCTCAGACCATCTGTGTCATTGGAATGAAGAGTATCTATCAAACAGTATCATTCTCATCGGAAAGAAGTCTTCAAACGTAAAAATACCTCGAGCGTACCCCAAGGGCGTATTGTAGCTCCATTAATTTTTAAAATATATGTAAATGTCTTAGTAGACAACGTCGGAAATTCCATGAGGCTTTTGGCAGATGACCCTGTTTTACACGGAGAAGGAACGCTAGAACATCGTGACGAAATACAGGAAGACCTCCACATGATCTTCGCTTGGTGCCGGGAGTGGCGATTGACCTTCAACAGAAATAGGTGTAAAGTATTGCGTTATCATAGACGTTACTGTATGATTACACGATTGCAGAACAATCACTGGAAGCAGTTACTTCCATATAGTATCAAAGACTTTGCGTCCTGGCGATTTTACGTGGAACGACGACGTAAAACGAATCGCAGGAAAGGCAGATGCCAGACCGAGATATATTGGTTGAATCCTCCGGAAATACAGTGCGTCAACAAAGGAGGCAGCTTACAAAACCCTCGTTCGACCAGTATTTCAGTACTGCTCGTCAGCCTGGGATGCGTGCCAGGTAGAATTGATACAGGAAATAACTCCAAAGAAGAGCAGCGTGTTTTGTTACAGGTTCATTTAGTAAGCACGAAAGCGTTCTGGAGATGATCAACCAACTCCAGTAGCATACGCTAAAAGTCTGGTGTTCTCCATCACTGTACAGTTAGTGCTAAGTTCCGACACGGTACTTTCCTAGAAGAGACATTAACTATATTGCTTTGTCTTACGTACATCTCAAGAAAAGAACATGAAGATAAAATTACAGAGATCCGAGCCCACACGGACGTTTACCGGCAGTCATGGCGCGAACCATTCGTGACCAGAGAGGGGGAAAGTGACAGTAATAGACAAAGTACTCTCCGCCACACACGGCAAACTATCTTTTAGAGTTTAGATTTAGATGTAGAGCTGTACGTCGAAGAAGAATTGAAGGAAATAAAAGAAACCTTCAACAATTGGATTAAAATTCAGAGTGAAAGTAAGTCAATAATACACTACTGGCCATTAAAATTCCAACACCAAGAAGAAATGCAGATGATAAACGGGTATTCATTGGATAAATATGTTATACTAGAACTGACGTGTGATTACATTTTCCTGCAATTTGGGTTAATAGATCCAGAGAAATCAGTACCCAGAACAACCAACTCTGGCCGTAATAACGGCCTTGATACGCCTGGGCATTGAGTCTAACAGAGCTTGGATGGCGTGTACAGGCACAGCTGCCCATGCAGCTTCAACACGATACCACAGTTCATCAGGAGTAGTGACTGGCGTATTGTGACGAGTCAGTTGCTCGGTCGCCATTGACCAGACGTTTTCAATTGGTGAGAGATCTGGAGAATGAGTGGCCAGGGCAGCAGTCCATAATTTTCTGTATCCAGAAAGGCCCGTACAGGACCTGCAACATGCGGTCGTGCATTATCCTACTGAAATGTGGGGTTTCGCAGGGATCGAATGAAGGATAGAGCCACGGGTCGTAACACATCTGAAATGTAAGGTCCACTGTTCAAAGTGCCGTCAATGCGAACAAGAGGTGACCGAGAAGTGTAACCGATGGTAGACCATACCATCACGCCGGGTGATACGCCAGTATGGCGATGACGAATACACGCTTCCAATGTGCGTTGACCGTGATGTCGTCAAACACGGATGCGACCATCATGATGCTGTAAACAGATCCTGGATTCATCCGAAAAAATGACGTTTTTCCATTCGTGCACCCAGGTTCGTCTTTGAGTACACCATCGCAGGCGCTCCTGTCTGTGATGCAGCGTCAAGGGTAACCGCAGCCATGGTGTCCGAGCTGATAGTCCATGCTGCTGCAAACGTCGTCGAACTGTTGGTGTTGATGGTTGTTATCTTGCAAACGTCCCCATCTGTTGACTCAGGGTTCGAGACGTGGCTGCATGATCCGTTATAGCCATGCGGATAAGATGCCTGTCATCTCGACTGCTAGTGATACGAGGCCGTTGGGATCCAGCACGGCGTTCCGTATTACCCTCCTGAACCAACCGATTCCATATTCTGCTAACAGTCATTGGATCTCGACCAACGCGGGCAGCAATGGCACGATACGATAAACCGCAATCTCGATAGGCTACAATCCGACCTTTATCAAAGTCGGAAACGTGATGGTACTCATTTCTCCTCCATCCTTACACGAGGCATCACAACAACGTTTCAACAGGCAACGCCGGTCAACTGGTGTTTGTGTATGAGAAATCGGTTGGAAACTTTCGTCATGTCAGCACGTTGTAGGTGTCGCGACCGGCGCCAACCTTGTGTGAATGCTCTGAAAAGCTAATCATTTGCATATCACAGCATCTCCTTCCTGTCGGTTAAATTTCGCGTCTGTAGCACGTCATCTTCGTGGTGTAGCAATTTTAATGGCCATCAGTGTACAATTCACTAATGATATTGCTATCCTCAGTGAATGTAAAAAAGAATCACAGGACCTGTTGAATAGAATGAATAGTTTAACGAGATCATAATATTGATTGATGGTAAACCAAAGAAGACGAAACTAATCAGGAGTCGCAGAAGTGAGATAAGAGAAAAACTGGTGACCAGGAAACAGAAATAGGTGAAGGATCTGCTACCTAGGAAGCGTGGAGGATATAACAAGCAGGCTAGCACAAGGGAAGGGAAGAAGTTATTCCTGACCCGAAGGATTCTTCCAGTGGCACCGGCTTTCTTATGGGAAAGCAATTTCTGACAAAGTACCTCTGGAGCAAAACATTACATGATTGTGAATCATGGGCTCTGGGAGTACTTGAAGAAAATAGGGCGTATTAGATGTGGTGTCATAGATGTTGAAAATAAGGTGGGCTGATCTAATTACTAAACGGTTAAAGCTGATGTTCACATAGCTGTCTGTAGTCTACAGTACAGTTGATATTTTGCTGCAGTTTGTCGTCTGCAGTATTTGTTGTTCCCACGTTGTTATTTATTAGCAGGTTCATCAGGATATAACAAGCAGGCTAGCACAAGGGAAGGGAAGAAGTTATTCCTGACCAGAAGGATTTTTCCAGTGGCACCAGCTTTCTTATGGGAAAGCAATTTCTGACAAAGTACCTCTGGAGCAAAACATTACATGATTGTGAATCATGGGCTCTGGGAGTACTTGAAGAAAATAGGGCGTATTGGATGTGGTGTCATAGATGTTGAAAATAAGGTGGACTGATCTAATTACTAAACGGTTAAAGCTGATGTTCACATAGCTGTCTGTAGTCTACAGTACAGCTGATATTTTGCTGCAGTTTGTCGTCTGCAGTATTTGTTGTTCCCACGTTGTTATTTATTAGCAGGTTCATCAGAGAGATTAGAGCCCACACAGAAGCCTACCGACAATCCTTCTTTCCACGAACAATACGAGAGTGGAATAGAAGGGAGAACCGATAGAGGTACTCAGGGTACCCTCCGCCACACACCGTCAGGTGACTTGCGGAGTATGGATGTAGATGCAGAAACAACTCATGTTGCAGATGAGCAACTGCAGCGGCAGCAAAATATCAGCTGTACTGTAGCCATCAGACAGCTACACAAGATCAGTATGTGATGTTAATAAAATAAAATGGACCCGCTGACGGTGGTAAAACTTCTACATCTTAATCTGCATTTCGCAAGCCACTTGACGACCTGTGTCGAAGGGTACTTGTGGTACCACTAACTGATCGCTCCTTCCCTCTTGCAATTTCTCGAATTTTCTGGTTGCGATCATTTCGCGAGACGTATGTGGGAGTAAGTAATATGTTGCCTGACTCTTCCTGGAAAGCATTCTCCCGAAATTTCAACAGTAAAACTCTCCGTGATGCAGAGCGACTCTCCTGTAGCGTTTGCCACTAGAGTTTGTTGAGCATTTCCATAAGCCTCTCGCGCGGACTGAATGATGCCGGGACGGTACGTGCCGCTCTTCGTTGCATCTTAACCATCTCTTCTTTCAGTACTACCTGGCAAGGGTCCCAGATTTGTGAAAAATACCCAAGAATCAGTTGAATAAGAGCCTTGTAAACCACTTCTTTAGTGAATGAATTAGATTTTCTTAAGAATCTTCCAATCTGGCGTCACCTTTTCCTAGAATTTGTTTTACAAGTTTTGTTTTCTGTGATGTTTTATGTGTTCTTTTTTATCTGTTTCATAAATGTCTGTTGCACCGATACTTTAATGGCAATTTTAGGGGGGATAGGTGTTTTGAGGTATACCGAAAATGTATTCTCAGTTGCTAATATGGACCAACAGCGGCTTGTACCATTACCTCCTTTCTGCGTAATTGTTGTGGTATAAAATTAATTTTTTTATTTCGTATGAGGGCAGACGTAGGGCAAAATATTGAAAAAAATCGATTTTTTTATTACATAATTTATTAGGATGATGTTTTAAGAATGACATCTGAAAGTTTCGTAATCTAAATCTGCCTAGAACTATTTAAAAAAAAAATTTCTTCGACCGTCTGCGCTTGCCACGTCTCCTTTATCTGTGCTGTGCTCCACACCTTCTTGACACTAAATATATTTTTGTGTTATTTTTCAGTCACACAATCGAAACGAACAGCAGACTTATTTAGAAGGCTGTGACAAAGATTATACATGCCTGTTCCTTTGGCTATTAACATGATATGTTTTTGAATAGTGCGTGTTAGAGTTTGTTGTTTGGCAATTTATTAGCTTTTTTTGCTTAAAATGGTTCGTAACAGTGGCCGTGTATTCAAAAGAGTGAGAAAGTGTCGAATTTCACGTGTAAGGAGCACAGAATGTTTAAATAAGAATATTGTAAATGTTCCTGTCTGAAAAACAGTTTTCGATTAAATCGCCAAGTTCGTCAAAGAAGAAAATCAATGAAGGAATTAATGATGCAGTGTACTGTGCTAAAGACGAATTTTGTAGTGGATTTAGGTTAGTTGACTCAGAAATTCTTGCCCATATGATTAATGTTTTATGTCCATGTGGTAATTGTGGGTCCAAGGACCTCAGACTGTATGACGAATTGGCATTGTAAGTAACATACATCTTTTCTGTGACGTCTGCAATTATGATGCTCAATTCAAGACTTCTGCTCTCCATGGGAATACGTATGAAGCTAATACAAGATTGTGTTATGCCATGAGATGCTTGGGTGTAGGAAGAGAAGGCACGAACTTGTTTTGTGGCTTGATGAATATGCCTCCACCAGTGGTCAGATTCACTGAGTACAAGCACCTGCAACCCACAGTTAAACACTCTTCGAGTATTTGCTGCACTAAATAATTATAAAAAGCGTTGTTATTAAGCTATTTTTAAACGTCTACAGGTGTTATAAATATAATATAAGTGTTGTTAAATTAGTGGAAGTGTTAGTGAAGTATAAAATAAGATTAAACGCTGTAAGAAGCGTATTTTTCTTCTCGCGCCTGTAGCACGAATCCTAGGCCTAATTTCACGCGCGCGAATCGTAAGTAAGCAGTGAATTAAACTTATAGGTGCATGTTTCCAGTTGGAATAAATATATTATAAGTGTTGTTACATTAGTTGAAGTGTTAGTGAAGTGTTAAATAAGATTAAACGGGGTAAGAAGTTTATTTTCCTTCTCACACCTATAGCTCAGATTTTAGGCTTAATTTCACGCGTGCGTATGGTAAGTAAACAGTGACTTAAACTTATATGTAATCACCAGTTTTCTTTATTCATTACTCTTTCAATTTATTTATATCTGCCTGAATAGTTTCTAGGATCCTTTGTTTACGTATTAGTCAGTACTTAAATCAGTTTATACGATTTCGGTTTTTGCCATGAGTGAGAAGTGTGTGACATGCCGTAGGATCGTTAGTTCCGGGGTGTTCATTGGGGCGAATGTAGTGGCGTGGGAAATGGGGACATACATGAGACTCACCAATGGTATTGTAGGATCTGCAGTAGAGATAGGAAAATACTGGAGCAGGAAGGGAAAATTGCAGCTCTTCAAGCTGACCTAGACAAGGCAAGGGAGGATCTGGACAGGTTAAAGAGGGAGAAGGGTGAACAGAGGTGGGAAGTGGCAACAGGTAATAGGGGGAACAGAAAAAGGAGAGCATCAGACAGCTTTGTGATAAATCTTGAAAATAGATTTGACCTGTTGCCTCAGTCAGAATCGGATGAGCCTCATGTAGCTGAAGCTGTAGAAAGGGCACAACAAGCTTTCAAGGGCTTGAAAAAGGTAGGGAAATTTGTAAAGAGAAAGAAAGTTCTGTTGTTAGGTAGTTCCCATAGTAGAGGTGTTGGCCAACTACTGCAGGAAAATCTAGGTCCAGAGTACCAGGTCACTAACTTTCTCAAACCTAGTGCAGATCTGGGTCAGATAATAGAGGATATAGGTTCTTTATGCAAGGATTTCACGAAGGAGGGTGCCGTGGTTATAGTGGGTGGTCCAGGAAATAGCATTGGCAGAGACTGAATATTCCATAGAGAGTGATCTGGTGAAGATAGCATCAGAAACTAAGCATACGCCTGTCGGATTTGTGTCTGTGTTGAGACGCCATGATCGGCCACATTTGAACTCTTCTGTCGGGAGGGTGAACTTGGAGTTGGAGTGGCTGCTTAGGACGGATATAGGGTCACATATTGGTTTGATTCCTGTGGATGCTATTGATAGGTGGGACTACACTAGGCATGGCCTTCACCTCAGTAGGAAAGGGAAGGGAAAACTGTCTGGGTTGATTGCAGAAAACTTAAGGGGGGACACTGTCACAAGTGGTAAAATACCAGTGGTCACAGGTGTCAGAGGGATGCCTTTTTTGGGATAGGGAAGGGGGGTAGAAAACGAGTTTTAAGAGAGATTGGCAGACACACTCAGTTTGAGAAAACCGATGAACAGGAGTCAGATTTTAGTATACAGCCTCCATTTAAACAATGTTTAACAGAAAGTAATCAGAAACTGCCAGTTCATCTTCACCAAAGCAGTTATAATCCCATTAGTATGCAGTATCAGTTATCTTTATTACACCAGAACATTCCGGGACTCAGAAATAAAGTTGATGAACTACTCAATTGTATCGATGAAATGAATTCATCTAACCAAATTGACACAATCTGCCTCTCTGAACATCAAGTGACCACTGGTATAGATATGTTAGACATTTCAGGATTTAAGCTAGCTTCCTACTTCTGCAGAGTAGATATGGATGGAGGAGCAGTTGCCACATTTATTAAAAACTGCCATAAATTCAAGAACATTGACATTAATAAATTCTGTTTAGAGCAGCATCTAGAAGCATGTGCAACAGAAGTAGAGTTCCATAACAGATCCTATATAATAGTAACTATTTACCGAGCACCTGCAGGAAACTATAATCTATTTATAAATCATCTAGAAGCTCTTTTGGGTTATTTAACAGGAGGAAACAAAGAAATTTCGATTGTTGGTGACTTTAATACAGATTTTCTAATGCAATCTTCCAGTAAACATTTACTGCAGTTAGTGATGTTGTCTTTCAATCTAACTCACACTGTAAACTTTCCAACTAGGATCACTAAATCCTCAAGGACAGCCATTGATAACATTTTTATAGACAAATCAAAGGAACAAAATCATATCATAAAACCTGTAATAAATGGACTATCAGATCATGACACGCAGCTCCTTGTTTTAGACGTAAATTCTAAGCAGATTATCAAGACTGCTAAATCTGAGTACAGGAGAGTATTCAATCAATCAAAAATTGAGTGTTTTAGAAAACTGCTCAAAGATATGAACTGGAAAGATGTTTATAGTGCTCATGACATGAATGAAAAATATAACACATTCATGAACAATGTCAGTACCATGTTTGAAAACTGTTTTCCTCTAAAAGTTACTCAAATTAAACAGAAGTCTATAATAAAACCATGGATCACACAAGGAATAAAGATTTCCTGTAAGACAAAAAGGAAAATGTATCTGTCGACGAAGAATAGCTCCAATGCTGATGATTTAGCTAAGTACAAGGAATACTGTAAAATATTAAAAAAGTAATTCAGAAATATAAACAAATGCAGTATGAGAAGAAGATAGCAATGTCAAGGAACAAAATAAAAACAATATGGGATATAGTGAAAGGTAGAACCAGAAAGGAACAGGAGCAAATAGCACTAAGGGTAGATGACACATTAGTAATCGATGGGCATAGTGTGGCAAATCTGTTTAAGAAGTACTTTATACCCATTACTGATAGAATGGGATTGTCAGGATCAGTAAATAATGCCCTTGAATATCCTCACAGTACTGGCAGAAGTAAAGCTGTGAGGACGGGGCGTGAGTCATGCTCGGGTAGTTCAGTTGGTAGAGCACTTGCCCGCGAAAGGCAAAGGTCCCGAGTTCGAGTCTCGGTCCGGCACACAGTTTTAATCTGCCAGGAAGTTTCATTTACAGCTGTGGTAATTAACTTAGCAGTTTAAATTCTGGATATTGTTTTCGGAATGCCTCATGTATTTTGAGCGTGAGTTAATGCGTCTTAAATATACGTAACGTGACTTAATCTCAATATGCAGGCAAAAAGTTATTTATTATTAATGGAAATGTTACGCTCTCTTTCAGTGAATGACAACGTAACGTACCCTGAACTAACCTAGCGATCATATATAGCATGAAATGATCTCTTTTTCCCAGCAAACTAATCTAATGTTACACAGAAAGAATTGTACAAACACCTGCGTATTATTGAAATAATTTCAAAGAATTTCTTTCACCTTATCTCTTTAAGAATTGAGTTAACTTTTAGCCACATACTACTTATTACAATCTTCAGAAAAACTCACGAAATAGTTGCGACGAAAAGCTCATATTAACATTGAATCAATAACAACAGAACTATTATATATAATCAAAGAATAAACAATCTGTCCCTTGTGCGCGCCGCCACAGAATAATGCTATCCTTCGCTGTGCGTCTACAGATGTTCTGCTGGCGACTCCCACACAGCACCCCTCCGATAGAGTGGAGCTCCAGGAATGTAGGGGTATTTATATTTCATCCGACGCCCAGCTCTTGTGTGTACTGAAGGCATTGGTTGAACTTCTTCAGCTTCTGTTGCTGGTAGTGACGGTACCGCTTCCTCTTGAGGTGGTGAGGTGGTGTCAACCTGGTCCAGTGGTGTGGAAGGTGGCGCTTGGTGCCTGACCTCTGTGTCCTCTTCAGTCGACAACATATGTGCAAGTTTGAGCCATTCCAATGATACCACTTGACTCTTTCCATTTAGATCTATCTGCATGGTATGTTCATCCTGTGAGAGCACTCTGTAAGGTCCAGAGTATGGAGGCTGCAGCGGTGACTTGACAGCATCCGTCCGTAGCATCACATGTGTACATGAGCGTAGAGCTTAGTGCACAAACGTATTTACCGCTCCATGTCTCGAGACAGGAGATGGGCGAAGTCTGGCCATATGCTCGCGTACCATTTGCAATGTAAACGGCAATTCGGTCTGTCGTGCCCCTTCTTTATCGGTGAAGAATTCTGCAGGCAGTCGTAATGGTTCAGCATAAACCAATTCTGCGGTGGATGCCCCTAAATCCGTTTTCAATGCTGTGCGTAGGCCCAACAAAACTAGTGGTAACGCTGACGACCAAGATTGTGCATGGAACATTAATGCAGCTTTTAATGTTCTATTCCAGCGTTCCACCATCCCATTGCTAGCTGGGTGGTACGCTGTGGTGCTACGACGTTGGAACCCGCAGAGGTTGGCCAATTCTGAGAACAACGTCGATTCAAACTGACGCCCCTGGTTTGTGGTGACATGTAAAGGGCAGCCGAAACGTGCGATCCAAGATGAAAGAAATACGCGTGCCACCGTTTCTGCTGAACTATTCGATAACGGAATCGCCTCTGCCCATCTGGTGAAGCGGTCCACCGCAGTGAGGGGATAACGGCATCCTTCCGACGGCAAAAGCGGTCCCACGATGTCCAGGTGCATATGTGTGAAACGTTGTGTGGTAAGTGGTAGGTTTCCTACCGCTTTGTGCAGTGTCGTCCCACCTTGGCCCTCTGACAGTCCAGGCACGTTTTTGCCCAATTACGGCAGTCTCTATTTACACCGGGCCACACGAATCTGTCTGTCATTAGTTTGACGCTGGCGTTTATTCCCGGATGAGTCAGTCCATTGATGCTATCAAATAATTGTCGTCGCAATCTCTCAGATACGAACAGTCTCGGTTTTTATTGCGATACGTCACACCAAACTTGGAAGTGTGCACCCGTAGGTTGTATTTGTTGCAAGCGTAACCCGGACGTACTATCACGAGATAATTTAGCAAGTTGCTGGTCTGTTTCGTGTGCTGCAGTTATTTCCTTGTAGTCAATAGTCTGAGAGATTGTTTCCAACCTAGACAGGAAATCTGCCACGACGTTCTCAGCTCCTTTTATGTGCTGCAGGTCTGTCGCAGACTGGGCGATAAACTCGAGTTGTCTAAATTGTCGTGGTGAGCAACCATCCTTGTTCTTACTGAAGGCGAAGGTAATTGGCTTGTGGTCTGTGAAAACAGTGAATGGTTTGCCTTCTACTTGCGGTCGGAAATGTCTGATGGCTTCATAAATTGCCAGTAGCTCCCTATCATAGGCTCTCCATTTTACTTGTGATGATGGAAACTTGTGGGAGAATTAACCTAGGGCCTGCCAATTATTTCCCACCTTCTGGTGTAGAGCTGCACCTATTTCCTGCTGGCTCCCATCGGCAACAATTGCCAGTCGAACTTGAGGAACCGGATGTGCCAACATTATTGCCTGACGTAGACAGGTTTTGATCTTGTCGAATGCCATCTGCATCTCTGATGTCCACTGTAAAGGTCGTTTGCCTAATGCATCCTTGCCGACTAGTGCTGACGTCAAAGATGCTTGAAAGGCCACCCCATTAGGCAGATGTTGTCTGTAGAAGTTAACTGCTCCAAGAAACCGGCGTAGTTGGCGATAGTCGATGGGGCGAGTCATCTCTTCGATAAGGTCGAGTTTGTCTTGCAGTGGGCTGATACCGGCTGCTGTCACTGAGTAGCCCAAGAATGGCACCTGACGTCGTCGAAGTAAACTCTTTGATTCATTGAACCAAATGCCATATGCCTCAATACGTTGGTAAACAGTCCTTAGATGTATTTCGTGCAATTCTTCAGACAACGAAAAAACCAAGATGTCGTCGAGGTACGCGAAGCAATCTGGTGAACCTTTGAGGACTTCGTCAATGAAACGCTGCCAAGTTTGTGCCGCATTTTTTAAGCCGAACGGCATACGGAGGTATTCGAATAAACCGAATGGTGTCGTGACAGCCGTCTTCGGTATATCAGCAGGTGCGACCGGTATCTGGTGATACGCTTTTTTTGCAATCAATGACACTAAAGATGGTCTCGCCTGCAAGTGCGTGCGTAGAATCCCTGATATGTGGTATCGGATAACGATCGTGGATGGTACGAGTATATAATGCCCTGTACTCTCCGCATGGTCTCCAAGTCCCATCTTTGTTCTTTACGAGGTGAAGTGGCGATGACCACGGACTGTCGGATCAACGGACGATTCCCGAGCGTAATAATTCTTCGAACTCTGCTTTCGCTGCAGCAAAACGATCCGGAGCTAACCTGGGTGGGCGTTGAGACACTGGTTGACCGGGTGTAGTCCTGATGTGATGTACCATATTGTGCTTTATTGTCTGCCCACCAGACATGGATTCGCAGTTTGCTACTTGTCTGCAATCAGACGTGGACATAGGGCTTCGTCCTAGGGTGCCACTAATGCACTCTGTCCCCCGTCGAATGCTCACTGAGCTAATAGATACCTCAAGTGCGTAATTAAACAAGAAATCTGCACCAAATATTGCGTCTGACACGCCGGCAATTACGAAAGTCCATGGTAAACTTTCATGGAACCCGAGGTCTACCTCTATCTGACGTTTTCCATAAGTCGCTATCGACATCCGATTTGCTGCTGTGAGTTTCGACTGAGATGGAGGGAGCTTCACATCACAGTTTCTAACAGGCAATGCACTAACGTCCGAACCTGAGTCAACAAGATAAGCACCGCCGGACTTAATGTCTGTAACAAACAGCCGATGGGACAGTGAACGTAAAGAAGAAAAGTTACTTACCCGTAGCTGACGCTCGTCGATCTCACCTCGTAACAGTAGGCGCTGGTGCTCGAACTCGCGACCGGCGGCACCTAACGCCGGCCGCTGTCGCCATTTGGGTGATTGCAGGGTGATGCCCAGATAGCACAGTAAGCCGGTTTCAAACTTGTTTCCAGATGTAAAGTTCAAGTATATAAGCTTGATCAAAGCTGGAATATTCAGGCCTGTTAGTTGGATTCAAGCTTGAAACAAACATCAAAGTTGGCAGAGTTCAAGCTATATTTCAAGCTTGACTTATCAAGTTTGGCTCCAGCTGTATCTACACACATGGAATACAGTCTGGTATTTACAGCTTGTTTTAAGCTACAAAATTATTAATATGAATTTATTGAACCTAATTAATTAAATAAATATCAGAATGGAAATGGTGTGAAAAAAATTAACAAGGCTTGTATGTTTAAAATTTTTTATTTTCAAAGTGTTTAAAATTGTTTTATTTTAAAATTTAATTATTCTGAAGCCCCTCCGGCCCCAGCATACAGACCAGAGCAGGATCAAATATCGCTGACTTCTGCTGGTATAATGATCCTGTAACAGGTAAAAGAAAATGTTAGCCATACCTAAACATAAAAAATGTAAAAACTTGAAATCGATCAACCTAAATACACTCCTGGAAATTGAAATAAGAACACCGTGAATTCATTGTCCCAGGAAGGGGAAACTTTATTGACACATTCCTGGGGTCAGATACATCACATGATTACACTGACAGAACCACAGGCACATAGACACAGGCAACAGAGCATGCACAATGTCGGCACTAGTACAGTGTATGTCCACCTTTCGCAGCAATGCAGGCTGCTGTTCTCCCATGGAGACGATCGTAGAGATGTTGGATGTAGTCCTGTGGAACGGCTTGCCATGCCATTTCCACCTGGCGCCTCAGTTGGACCAGCGTTCGTGCTGGACGTGCAGACCGCGTGAGACGACGCTTCATCCAGTCCCAAACATGCTCAGAAGCGACTCTCATCGCTGAAGACGACACGTCTCCATTCGTCCCTCCATTCACGCCTGTCGCGACACCACTGGAGGCGGGCTGCACGATGTTGGGGCGTGAGCGGAAGACGGCCTAACGGTGTGCGGGACCGTAGCCCAGCTTCATGGAGACGGTTGCGAATGGTCCTCGCCGATACCCCAGGAGCACAGTGTCCCTAATTTGCTGGGAAGTGGCGGTGCGGTCCCCTACGGCACTGCGTAGGATCCTACGGTCTTGGCGTGCATCCGTGCGTCGCTGCGGTCCGGTCCCAGGTCGACGGGCACGTGCACCTTCCGCCGACCACTGGCGACAACATCGATGTACTGTGGAGACCTCACGCCCCACGTGTTGAGCAATTCGGCGGTACGTCCACCCGGCCTCCCGCATGCCCACTATACGCCCTCGCTCAAAGTCCGTCAACTGCACATACGGTTCACGGCCACGCTGTCGCGGCATGCTACCAGTGTTAAAGACTGCGATGGAGCTCCGTATGCCACGGCAAACTGGCTGACACTGACGGCGGCGGTGCACAAATGCTGCGCAGCTAGCGCCATTCGACGGCCAACACCGCGGTTCCTGGTGTGTCCGCTGTGCCGTGCGTGTGATCATTGCTTGTACAGCCCTCTCGCAGTGTCCGGAGCAAGTATGGTGGGTCTGACACACCGGTGTCAATGTGTTCTTTTTTCCATTTCCAGGAGTGTATTTGTATTCGCAAAGGACCTTTTCACACTTCACGATTATTCATTAATGGTGTGACACACACGAGTATTTACAAGTAAACAAATGTAATAGGGCAATATATATAAAAAGGCGAGATTTTAAAAAGGTAAAATAACATTAAGTTTTAATTTATTGATTCCACGTACTAGAGAGCTAGTTTAAAATGACCTCTTTTTGCTGAACAACTTGTAATATGGTTTCTTAGCTGGTAATCCATTTCACTTTCATCCAGGTTCAATTTTTCTATGTAAAAGAATATGATATTTCTTTACGTTACGTAATAATATTTAACATTTGTAATATTAACGTACCACTAGAGAAAAATGCACCAGCGTACCTGTAATACTGCTATACCGGGTCTGAAGAAGATATATAGTGTAAGGCAGGGGACGCCACACACTTTCCGAACTATTTTCCAGTATAAAACAAACTTCACAACAGTCAACAATCATTAACGCACGTCACAAAAATAAAATGGCCGTAAACCTAGCAGAGTCAGTGCAAGGCTTATAAACGCTTGTGGCGTTCCCCGTGGACATCTATGGAAGCTATGCTGTGCGCGCATTTGCTGTACAGCCTTCCAGGGAAATTACAGTTTATTTCAAGCTTGGGAAAATTATTTTAATTCAAGCTAAATTTTTACAGCTTGATGTAAACTGTGTAACAGGTTGATTTTTCAATCTTGAATTTTCAACTGAACCTAAACTCAATATCCACCTTGAAATAAGCTGTGTAACAGGTTGATTTTTCAATCTTGAATTTTCAACTGAACCTAAACTCAATATCCACCTTGAAATAAGCTTGAGTGCTAGCTGGGTGTGAAGCGCGTCGCCTCGCTTCCGAATCGTCGATGGTACCAGCAGATACGCTCCTTAGACACAATGTCATCTTTCTTGCTCTTCTTGTTTCTGCCTGTCTTGCCTCCGAACAACGTCGATACCTGCTGCTTCAATCCGTCAACTTGTTTTCGTAGGTCATCCAGTTGTTGAGAAACGTCCGGCTGTTGGCGTCGTTGTATCGCCGCCGTTTTCTGTGAGTCTGTACTGTTGTGTCCGAACATCACCGTCGACGTATGCGCTGCGTCTAACGAGGTGTAGACCTTGTCGTCTAATGAGATCAACGACGAGATATCTTGTGCGTCTGAGAGCGCCACAGCCGTTCTAACTGCCTCTGGCTGCTGCGTACGCCTTACATGTTGCAGTGTCGTATCTGGCAACTCGGTGTCGTTGACTAAACTTCGCAGGTGCCGCCAAAATTCGGAAGGTGACTTATCTCCTCTCTTTTCACCGTGCAATGTTTGCTGGGTACGTTGTTCCACCGGTCGACGTAGTCGCTCAATGAGTAACTGCTTAAAACGCGTATACTTTTGCGTGGCGGACGGCTGAAGTATTATATCTGCGCTGATCGTTGCTGTTTTATTGTCAAACGCACTAACGGGGATCATAAATTTTGTCTCTTCGTTTACAATGCCATGATGCTGGAAAGTCAGATCAAGCATTGCAAGCCACAGTTCAGGTTTATCAGGTATGAACTGCGGTGGGCGTAATTTCATCTTGCTACTGTTCTCTGTCGAAAGGGCATTACTTGATGGCGCAGAAAAATTTAACACAGCGTTTTCTTGTTCTTCAATGTCGCGTCGTAATTCCTCAATGTTCTTTAGCAAAACGTCGCGCCGATCCGTAACACTCTGTGTGCCGCGCGGACTCGCCGATCTCCTGGTAGACGAAATTGAACTGGGCTGCATTCGTTCGTCTACAACGAAATTCTTTATGCGGGGTCACCACTTTAGCCACGTACTACTTGTTACAATCTTCAGAAAGACTCACGAAGTAGTTAGGCTATAATATTTTTTTTATTGCAACGAAAAGCTCATATTAACATTGAATCAATAACAACAGAACTATTATATATTATCAAAGAATAAACAATCTGTCCCTTGTGCGCGCCGCCACAGAATAATGCTATCCTTCACTGTGCGTCTACGGATGTTCTGCTGGCGGCTCCCACAAACTTTTAATCCTTTGAATTAACTGAAAATATCTTAAACCAGAGGTGAAGCCTAACCTAGCCTTGCGGTATTAAATCTCTGAATAAGTTTCGTTATCAAAAATATTAACTAACTTAAGTATTGAAAACAGACTGTAAAAATTCATAAAAGCACCCAGAATTATTTTCCTTTATGAGTGAAGCTCGCAAAAACTGAAATATTCTGTACTACACAGAATGACGAACTCAGCGCCACCGAAACAGTCGAAACCGGATGGGCAATCGACAGCAATATTATCATTATCTTTAAATAAATTTCACAACGAGGGAAAGGTATTTTTCAAAGGAAAAATAATATACTTTCAGTTAACAATATATTGTAACCTTAAAGCTCATACAGACAGCTAGTTACACGTACATCGATCCACAGGAGAGAGAGAACAAACAGGCGAAAAAGAGTGAACAGACAGGGGCGAGCAACATAGCTCTTTATTTGTCACAAAATATTACCAGACTCGACAACATGACTCATAATATTACAGGCATTATTGTTCTTGTTTTGAATTACTTTCGTATCAGTTGAATAAATAGCGTCATACATTACATAGGTTTCCAGGTGACGCCACAGACTGTATATTGAAATGACGACAATGAAAATCTTTGCCAGACCTGGACTCGAACCCGATTTCCTTCTTTACACGAGAGGTTGGCTTAACCGCTTCGGCTATCTGTGCACGAATCATGGCCAGACCCAAACTTCCATAGGTCGTTGTCCATGTGTCACAGCTTGGACTCGTACTTTATGTATATTCCCATCCACGGGAGCATATACCGGGTGATCAAAAAGTCAGTATAAATTTGAAAACTTAATAAATCACGGAATAATGTAGATAGAGAGGTACAAAGTGACACACATGCTTGGAATGACATGGGGTTTTATTGGAACAAAAAAAAAAAAAAATTGCTAGACGCGTGAAAGATCTCTTGCGCGCGTCGTTTGGTGATGATCGTGTGCTCAGCCGCCACTTTCGTCATGCTTGGCCTCCCAGGTCCCCAGACCTCAATCCGTGCGATTATTGGCTTTGGGGTTACCCGAAGTCGCAAGTGTATCGTGATCGACCGACATCTCTAGGGATGCTTAAAGACAACATCCGACTCCAATGCCTCACCATAACTCCGGACATGCTTTACAGTGCTGTTCACAACATTATTCCTCAACTACAGCTATTGTTGAGGAGTGATGCTGGACATATTGAGCATTTCCTGTAAAGAACGTCATCTTTGCTTTGTCTTACTTTGTTATGCTAGTTATTGCTATTCTGATCAGATGAAGTGCCATCTGTCGGACATTTTTTGAACGTTTGTATTTTTTTGGTTCTAATAAAACCCCATGTCATTCCAAGCATGTGTGTCAATTTGTACCTCTCTATCTACATTATTCCGTGATTTATTCAGTTTTCAGATTTATACTGACTTTTTGATCACCCGGTATTTATCGAGAGTCGAGCGTCTAATATTGTCAGACAATTACGACACAGTAATACCTATGTTACTAAGAAGTACGAAGCAATCACGCATGCATGTCTGAAGGAACATTACATTGTGCTTCTTAATACTAAAGGCACTGCTATTTCGTGTTCGTTTTGAAGTATGGCTGCGCAAGATACTGGTACAGGTCGAGCCTGTATTACCTTACTTACGACGCCGACGACCTCAAGAAACAGTTCCACTACAACTTCTATCCACTTCATTGTGACATGTGTCATAATATGACCGAGGCAGGTTTTTGTCCATTCATTACCAGCGCGCCTCATGTTGATTCGAGCATCTCGAAGATGAAATTTGCCTGATGGCCAGCTCCAGGATTTTCCGCCGATGTTAGTACAGTGTTATAGCTGATGTCTGTTCAGCACAAGTGGCTATCACTGTCCAATGTTCACGCTCCACTGCTGGTGGCTGGCGTCTGGTTCGCGGTTGAAGATTACATGTACCTGTCGCGCCAGCGTCTGAAGATCTTCCTCTGGTCATTAGGAGGAGGATCTCGACACGAGCGCCAGCTAGCAACAAAATCAAGATGTGACCGCCAACGCCTCCAGAACTGTGTATATCCCGAAGTTTTCTCATCTTTCTTCTGTTAGACATTAATTAGTGTCATTCGTTATTTCGTGTCTTAGTACTAGTTAGTACTAGTGACTCATCAAGCCTAAAGTGTATTTGGTTCAGTAGCACCATCGTCTCCAACACCTGAATGCTTAAAGCAGAACTGTCGTATTGGATGTGTGTGGATTGTGTTAACTACGGAGCCGCCTCTTTCGCTGAGGGCGAGGAAAACTTGAAGAGATTAACGCTTGGTGCAAAGACGCTGATAAAATCTGTATAATGCACGTATCTCGGAAAAACCACGTAAGAACGATTGATTACGCATTTGGCTGTCACTCACAAAATCCAAGTGCTAGGATTATCTGTCCGGAGCTACTTAAGCTGGAAAAACCACACATGGAAAATGCCAATGACAGGTTAAGATTCATTGGAAGAATTTCAAGCAAGAGTAATTCACCCAGAAAGGAGGACATTTACAAACCTTTGTTCGACCAATTCTTGCGTCATGCCGAAACACTGACCAATGTGAAAGAGTACGTGCCGGGAAGGGGGGATATAATTGTGACATCCCACTTCTCGACACCAATTGTAAAAGAGCTTGTGGTTAGGGGATGGGGAGAGAAACTTCTGACACCAATGCAGTGTATAAAATGGCAGGGAAGGGGGAAGAAGGTTGTTAAATATGCCTCCTGACAGTGTAAGGTGTCAGGCAAATCCAACACCTTCCATGAAAACCCTGACATGATAGCAAATCGGGCAGTTGTCACATAGCTCCGAATAAATCCTGACATTAAATTAACCAAAGTAATACGATCAACGAGTAAGCAAATGGAGTACCACAGACTAACACAAGAACACCTAAATGCATGTCATACCTTCCCACCGTGAAACGGACGCAGTTCCGAGGGGAGAAACGAGAACAGAAGCCGAAAGCAAAGTCGTGTAAGCTAGAAGGTCCTACGATAAGGGACGGACACCCACGTCGCCGGCCGATCGCCAAGAGCAGCCCACAGCCCATGTTGAAAGATAGAGCCCTCCACAAGAACAGTATAGATCTTACGATAACACTAAAAGGGCCACACCAGCTGCAAGTTTTAGCGTGAGACTATACGCATCTCTGCTACGTAGCAAACGTTAAAAACATTGCCCCACCACGAAAAGTATGTTTCTCATTGGATAGACAAAATTTTTGTAGGTGGAACTTAAGGTTAACATTGAGACCCTGATTGCTCAGTTGAAAACACAGCCAGATACATTTTCTTAAACCCTCTTCAGTAAATTGTAGTAAAGAGAAGTTAGAGAGTTGCTACCGAGACGGCGAGGTGTGTGGTGCTGCGCCGCCCGCCGACCCGGATGCTGCCTAACCACCGACAAGGTAATGAACGCACGCGATGCCGCATAAGAGTGCATAAGGCTTCACTCAGAAAAGCAGAAGTCTCATCTGTTACACCCCATTTTTACGTAATTCTAGTGTCGATCGTCAATTAAACTTCGTGGTATTCACATTTGCTACTAGAAGTTAAAATCTGAAACGCGATAATTTTTCTGTTATATAATTATTGAGAAGCCACATCAGCCACTGTAATTTATGACAAGTTAAATAACTAATTAAAGGTAATAGGGTCACTGTAGACCATTTTTGATAGTTTTCTCCTTTATGAAACTTAACTTAAACCTAGATTATAGATGTGATCCTTGGATCCATTGTAGAACTTGGAAACACATTCAGGGACTATTCGTTCACATGTTTGTTGAACGTAGTTGGTTTTTATCATCCTGTATTAAAATATTTCCTTTCATCAATAGCGCAATTTATAAACAATGTTTTGTGAGTAGAATAAAAATTCCAATGGTAAACTTAACTGCTTTTTCAGCGTTATTTTATCAGCTAACTAAAAATAGGAAAGCCTTGAAGCCCTTCCACTAAATTTAGTTAGTATTAAGATTCTTTTACAGGGAGTGCAGTGGAGCTGACTGACATCATTAAGTATTTGATTATATCATCGCTAGTCTCACTGAACTCTTCTGAACTCTACATGTCATGTGTTGTCTGGCGTCTCCTTACCAGCAACGGGTCCCAGGTTCAAACTAGTCAATTCCCAAAAAAACACGCTCAGAGCGTCGTTGCGCAAAAGTGGTAGGGAGACACGACTCAGAACAAACAGACACCACGCAGAATGTTAAAACAGCAGTGTGCAGGACGTCGAGGGGTCAGGATTTAATAGCGGGTATCCAGGGCTGCCGTTAAATGACAAAACAGAAAATTAAGTACAATGAAGAGGATGTATTTCAATATATGGAGTACAAAGGGCACGCCTAGGTTCGGAAGTTAGCAGGTTTAGGCCAGTCTAGGAGGTCGAACAAGTAATTAAAATGGGCAACGGAAGGGGAAGCGGTTTATGTTAACTTACATTGGTGGCTGGTCGTGAAAAGTAGAGCCAGAGGCTCTGCCTTCCAAAACGACGTCTCTTCTGCTCGAGGTCAGGGTTATAAGAGAGAGAAGCAAGTGTGTTCTGCACCGCGGAACACTCCAGCGTCCACACACGTGATCGGTATCCCGCGCACGCTATTGGCTAAAAGCAATAGCGTGAATTCGCTAGCAGTTTCAGCAGAGATCTCAGAGCGTCTCCTATCAGCAGCTTTAACTGGACAGAACTGCCACGCTTTTAAAAGCCAAGTGACTTGTGTCTCGTAGACACGGCATGAATTACTCTGGGAGAAAACTTGTAAAGATTCCACTGGGTCTTTGAAATATATTTCTTAAACCAATTCGCTAAAATATTCCTTGACTGGCTGCCATCCTGTACGCCAAGTTGGAAGAGAAGAGATTTGTTTTTTTCAATTATCTCTACTACCTGTTATTTTTTCATATGAAAAGCGCTTTGAAAGCATATTAAGTGATTAAAACTAAAAGAAGTAACATAACGATGGTAAGTGAAATTACCGCTCACAATTCTATTGTAGTATTATCAGCACAGGACGATAGCTAACTTACCAAAGGGAATCCATTACTTCGTATTTAGAGCGCTACCCCACCCCGGCAAGTGGCTTTCTACAATCGGACAGATTTTCATTCTAGTAAGCGGGTTTTTAGGTATTACAGTATGATCCACCGCATATGACTGTGATCTTCTGCGTTCAGAAGCTCCTGATCTGCTGCTTTGACCCAACTGTTGGTGGCATACGTTGCACAAACTCTGACCGTGGAATACACAAGGCGCTCTGCAGGAAAACATGAGTACCTGGTACATCATTCCCTTTAAGAAAACTGTTGACAGTGAGCCGGAGCTAGAGAATATGTTGCATATCTTTTACCTTCTCTTTGTTGGGCTTGCACTGTCGCAGTGCTGCTTTGTCTATGAAAGATATAAAATCACTATAAGTGTCCGTGACCATTGTCACGCGTCAGTGTAATTGTCCGGGCAATTATATTGAGCAATGCTGTTTTGTCATAACCTAAATTCAAGTTCTGTACTAGAGATGGGCAAACTGAAACACGTAAATGTTTCGAAAGAAATAAAACAGTACAATGTAATGTTTCGATACGGTGTTTCGAAACAGTGAAACAGTTTGTTTTGTAATCTAATAAACCTACACATTTTATCATCTTGAATGTCTACTGTATAAATATGTCCATATAAACACAAATGAGATGCGAGAGCGCTAATCATATCGCAGAAAGTATGAAACTATCACTTAGGCGTCTTGGCAGTTTCGTATTTCCTGCAGCAAATGCGCTGCTTTTGTGTCATGTGACTTTCATACTTTTCAATTGGCTGAGGAAAGCCTTAGCTGAAGACAGAAGAACCACCACGAACGGAACTGGAGGTGGGAGCAAACTGCAGAAACAACAGATATGCTACTGGGATTCCCACATTCCATTAGTATGGCTAATATACCCATCCTGCTAATTTCCATGCACACAAAGGGAATCATTGTGGATAATAGACACAGTGACTATAGACTCACAAATAACGCCAAATAATTCGAAAAAATAACAAAATATAACAGAAAAAAATTGTGTTTCAAGGTGTTTCGAACCGTTACTATAAATTTACGATGCTTCCCGTTCACCATTACACTATCAGTGATATGTCAAACAGATTGCTTGCAATTATACCTACATCAAATTTATATACATGTCTAATAACTGTCACTCTACGCCTTTTTTATTTAAAATGTTGTAGTCTTACTTGCGTTTCTTAATATGATTACTGTACATGAACAGAGTAGCGTATGTTATAAAAAAAGTGTAATTTAACTGAATGATTTTCACATGTTTATTATTTTGAATGCGAATAGTATGCGTTGTTTTATTGTTTGGTTAGTGTTTATAAAGCAGATGTTACGCCATTTCGGAATAGGACAGTCAGCTAGAAACGAAGCTTTATTTTTGGATATCTTGAGCTTCATGCTATTGCTTGTCAAACGATTTCGACACTCTTGAAAGTGTTTCATGAAGTGGTATGTTGTGTTTCAGTACCTGTGCCGAGCCCGAATCTCGTCCGACACAGAGCGGAATGAAACATCACTGTTTCGATACAATTAGTCCGTTCCAGGCGCAGGTGGACTGAAACAGTCTTATTTTGAAACAACGATACAGTTTCTGTGTCTGGCTCGAGATCCGAAACAAGGGCGGAATGAAACACCACTGTTTCGAAACAGTGAACCATAGCCGTTCCGAAACACTGAAACAGTTCCAGGTATCGATACACTGTATCGAAACATAGAAACAGTGGCCAAGTCTATTCTGTACCTATTTGATGATTCAGATACATTGGTAGCGATTTCTTGGACTATCCATTTTCTGCTCTATCTAGAGCAATAGATGGTCCTTCGACACGTATTACGTCATTCAAATTAGTCTCTTTAGTAGTCTCCAAATCGACAGTTGCCATTTGAATACTGCGTGTTGAGGTGTTCCAGTTTCCTCACAAAACTATTTGTATTTGCTCCTGTTGTAGAAACGAAGTGGAATCGGTTCGTGGATCCGCCAGATATCCCCAAAATTCCTTATAAGGACGTTACGCTTAGAGGTCTACTCACAGACATTTGAAACACGTGCGTTGTACTTTGTTTCCTCGTCTAAATAAAGAACTAAAACTCGGTTTATCAATTTTTTACAAACAGAACACTATCTAATACAAGGATATCTGCTCTTCTTAGCAGTCGTACTTAATTTATTGCTTTTACTTTATTAATAAATCATCGGTAAAGCCGGCCGTGGTGGCCGAGCGGTTCTAGGCGCTACTGTCTGGAACCGCGCGATCGCTACGGTCGAAGATTCGAATCCTGCCTCGGGCATGGATGTGTGTGATGTCCTTAGGTTAGTTACCTTTAAGTAGTTCTAAGTTCTAAGAGACTGATGACCTCCGAAGTGAAGTCCCATAGTGCTCAGAGCCATTTAAACCATTTTTTTCATCGGTTAAGCCACGTTACACTTCTGCTCTGTCTGAAGTCAAGCTTTTCCTTAAACGAATATGGGCTTTGATCATGAAATTACACAAGTGACCATTGTACACACTATCATTTCCAGTACTGGTTCTACCACTTCAGACACCATAGGAAGACCCCTTATGGCATCCTTTACTTATCTCTCGTTTGTCTGTGGTATGGGGAGATGGTACGTCACTGATGTGCCATGATAGTATGAGAATTTATAGAAACCTGTAGATATCTTCAACTGTTTAAACCTCGCAAAAAAATGAGAGCCACCAGTGATTATCAAACGCTCCTGTGTTCAGAATGAGATTTTCACTCTGCAGCGGAGTGTGCGCTGATATGAAACTTCCTGGCAGATTAAAACTGTGTGCCCGACCGAGACTCGAACTCGGGACCTTTGCCTTTCGCGGGCAAGTGCTCACAGTGGTAGAGCACTTGCCCGCGAAAGGCAAAGGTCCCGAGTTCGAGTCTCGGTCGGGCACACAGTTTTAATCTGCCAGGAAGTTTCGCTCCTGTGTTGTCTATCATGATAGTTACAGAATATTTGTTTTCGCTATGATTAAGAAATACAATAGCATACAGGCATCAGTTAAAAATACAAACTGTGCTGTTCATAATGGCCTTATTTTGTCAGTGCAAGAGTGTCAAAAAAGTAACTGACAAGTTTCAATGGAATCGTTGAAAAAATGAAAGGGGTTGAGCATCGTGGAGAACGTCGGTCTCATTATTCTGAAAGACGGCAACTTGTGTCTCACGCAATGACCACGATATGAAACTAAAAACATAAACATGAGCTGTAAAAATATTAGTATCGTCAATGGTTCTTTTCGCAGATCATTCCCCAATTGGAACAGGAAGGCGGTAAATTATTACAGTACACGTGCCCTTCGCCACACACCGAACGGTGATTAGGGAGTGTGATGTAAGCGTATGTGTGCACGTACCAAATACACGCAGTAGAGGCGTTCACGTGAATTCTATGATGCTCCTCGTGGTGCAAGCTTAGGATAATAATAGGTACAACGAGAAAAAGGCGCAAAGAAGAATAATTATTGTTTGTCTTCGATCAGTGCTTTTGGAGAAGCGAGGACGGCTGTTCAGCACCATCAAAAGTTTTCGGGCTAAAGGTCAGTGCTCCTTACGCAACATTAACTGACTTTCTTTTTTTTTCTCTTGTGGATGTGTGTGTGTGTGTGTGTGTGCGTGCGTACGTGAAAGAGAGCGAGAGAGAGAGAGAATGAGTGAGAGAGAGAATGAGTGTGAGAGAGAGTGAGAGAGAGAGAGAGAGAGAGAGAGAGAGAGTAGGGGGGGGGGGGGGCAGAGATCGGCACTGCGAAATACCTGTTGTGAGCAGGATGACGCTACGGTATAATAAACAGCCACGGTCCTTCCGCTCCTATCGCTGTACCACTCAGCATCAGTGACTTCAAGGAAACTACACGTGTAATTTGTTGCGGATTACGTCAGTAGCATGTTCTGTGAAAGACGAAAAAAGGTTCCGCCAGGTCCTTGAAATATCATCTCGGTCTCCACACGCTCTTCAGTTGGCTGGCATCACGACAGAGACTGTGTTGTATCTTGACTCCAATTGAGTAAGTACAACGACTATCGACACTAGGAGTCTAATAGCAAATTCGGATTTCGTAACGTTGGTCGTATTTGAAAAGTCTGTTATCCGGAAACTCTGGAGCCAAATGAACTGTTAATACGTTGTAAATAACCATTATTCATCTCATACGATGTAAGCATGATGGTACTCTCATTTTTATTGTTCGATCTAGCAAAGTACGAGGGCTATCCACAAAGTACATTACGTTTTGGAATTAAAAATAAATAAAATATTGGATTTTTTTTAATTATATGCAGATGAAAGCCACACTTAAATACTACTTTTCTACATAGTTGCCATTTAAACTAAGGCACTTATCGTAGCGATGGACGAGCTTGGAAATTCCTTCGTCGTAAAATTCGGCCGCCTGCGCCTTCAACCACGTGGCTACCTCTTCTTGAAGCTGTGCGTCGTCATCAAAACGCTGCATAGCCAACCACTTCTTCATTGCTGGGAATAAGTCGCTCGGGGCCAGGTCGGGACTGTACTGCGGATGAGGAAACAACTCCCACTTAAAAGATTCGAGAACTTCACGAGTGGCATTTGCCGTGTGGGCCCGGGCGTTGTCGTGAATCAGCAAGATCTTTTAGCCCAACTTTCCCCTGCGCTTGTTTTGTATTGCTCTTCTGAGGTTGTGCAGAGTTTGGCAATACCTTTGAGAGTTTATTGTAGTGCCTCTTTCCAGGAAATCCACAAAAATCACACCTTATCTGTCCCAAAAGACAGTCATTACGTGGTTGAAGGAGCAGGCGGCCGAATTTTACGACGAAGGAATTTCCAAGCTCGTCCATCGCTACGATAAGTGCCTTAATTTAAATGGCAACTATGTAGAAAAGTAGTATTTAAGTGTGGCTTTCATCTGTATATAATAAAAAAATTTCCAATACTTTATTTATTTTTAATTTCAAAACGTAATGTACTTTGTGGATAGCCCTCGTATATGCTTGGATGGACAAAGCTGCTTTTACATCTGTTTGAGGTGCAGTACCTCCATCGTGTATTTTTGTCTATTTTTTTGTGTTACTTCTCTGGAGAGGATAAAGAAATTGGATTGTGGAAATTCCTGATTTTTATTTGATTCATAATTTGTCCCATGAATCAAAACAGGGCATTGTTCTATTCACATAACTGAGAATTCGTTTCGCCTTGGTCTAGTTATAAGTGCGCCAATAGGAAGACATATTTCAGGTTACAGATTCACTACATACAACCAATACAAAAAAGATGTTAAAGACGAGCCAGTGTAACAAGCCCATCTACTGTAGTGGTTGGTACAAACAATAGGTCAGACTGATTTCAGCTTGATGGCGACGGATTTTCTTCTGTAAGCGAAGTCTTCCATATTTAAGCACTGACCTCGCATTCTGAATTAACCGTTCGGCTATCTAGACTTAAGTATTCAGGATGTGTCTAAATTATTTGAAGAGATTATTGGGTTGGCTTCTTGAAGAAAATGGAAATCTCTTTCCAAATAGCTGTGGTGTCACTTGTGTGTAATTACGTGACGTTAAACTCTTTCTTCCTCGCACAAAGAAAAGTGTGATGGAGTCATCAATGATCAAAAACCTATCTACGCTTCATATCTTAAGTGCCTAGTCCAATTGCATTAGAATAATTTCAGTAAAATGGGTAGAAGAGAGCTTCTTTTGACTTACGAGTACATCGTTAGTAAATCGACTACGCATACAGACACAGTATTCAGCTGCTTGAAGTACAGAGAACTAAGCGAAGTCATGTGAAATGCAATGAATGTTTCAAATGACATGAGTAAAGCCTTTTCTATAATGTTATAGTGAATTTTCACTAGAGATAGCTAATTAGAATGTAGCATTATACAATCTGTATTCGTCTTTGGTATACGTACAAAACAGTCGTATGGTAAATTCGAATTCAATAACGGTAGGAAGATGTCCCTTAATTTTACTTGAGAATCATTGAAAGACATAATACAAGGGATTGTGGGAGACTTTCTTCCCTTGTAAAACTTGCGAATTGGGTAGAAAAGGCGGGAATTTTGGAATGTGGTGGATTGCGAAATACGGTTCACATATAGGCTTCCATTTAGGACTTGCCGTGTTCGTGCGGAATTACAGTTTTGTCTTAAATGCTAATATCCTTGAAAGTATCGCTTCGACAATATAAAAGGGATTGGGGTGAGATAGTAGGCATATCATTCCTGTTTCTCTTCTGCAGCGAATAGAGTAACTAGATAAATCCACCGTGTAGAAAATGGCTTGTGGGACGAGAATATGAGAACAGTCATTTATACCAAAGGGATATTATTTAATGATTGTCTTCGTTTTGACATTTTTCGAATGATTGAGTTACATACGTTTCCTGTCAGTTTTGATGTGTGAAGGAAAGGTTATTACCGAGAAAATACGCTGTTATCACAGGAGATTTAAACGAGAAAACAGTAGTTCGATGACAAAGTCTTGCTTAATTTCTTCATCCGTGAGCTTAGACTGTGTGAAAAGTTTATATTGATGGTCAGTGCATTGTTCTGGGACAAATAAGATTAAAATAATAAATTTAAAAAGAATGTCGTGAGTCACCAAAATTTTAGAACATTTTCAAAGTGAATATTATTTACGTTAGTAAATTAGAGAAATCACTTACTCGGTGGAGTAGGGTACATCAGCGTATGACAGGATGTTATAAGCATAGTCTAGTCCAAAATTACGAAAAACAAACTAAAATTACATTTATTTGACGAATAAATGCTGACACTGCGATACACAGCTGTCTCTAGTCCTACTGGAACTTGCAGAAGCCAAGACAAGTGATGCACTGAAAGCACATGCTGTAAAGTGTATGGTACAACAAGGCACCACGAGTTTGGTTTGTTTTCTGAACGGGCAAAACATTAAAAAATTGGATGCAGTATGTATGCTACATTAAGAAAGAGGAGGATAGTCACGGTACGTGCTTTGCTATTAAATACACCAAGAAGATTATTAGAAATTATGTAACTCTGCAGACTTCGTGAGCGTTGTCTTTTGAGGCAAATGTTTTTGGATTCTAGATCGCGACATATCACACTTCATGGTCGACGTTTCGACCCCTCTGCTGGGATCTCACTCAGCGTCTTCTAGTGTTCATGCATAACGAAGTGTTTCAGCTAACCGTGAACGCTAAAAGATCCTGAAGATGATTCGAGCAAAGAGGCCGAAACGTCGGTCATGTGGATGACACGGGAGTGTGACATGACAAGGTTTACGTAACATACTAGATGACTTTACCTTCAGTTATTAGAAACCATCAAATCTCTTTTGGAGTATCAGCATCAACGTCTTAGTCTGATCCTTCTAAGTGCCAGCAGCTTCGTGAATGTTACTTGGATTTTTCAATCGGTAAGAACATTCTCCGCGATAGACAGTGACGGTCCAGCACACAGTTATCTCTCACTCTGCTGCAAAATGAAATGTTCAGTGCGGTAACAACCGTGACCAACACTTATCTCCGATACATTTTCTCACGCGGTTGCTATCCAAAGTGCGCGAGGGAATTTTCGTATGTAGGGAAAGGAAATTCCCGGTTTTGACTTATGTTCGGCTGTTCACTTTTAATTTGTTACGAAGTTTAAGGAAGGAACTATTCCGCCATTTGTCTAAGAGCTCTTTTTGATCTCTGTAGAAAAGATAATCAAACGACCTTTCAGTTTGAAATCACTTACTGCAACTGTAATTATGTAATGCATTCGGTGGCTAGTTTACAAATATCAGCCCCTTGATTGCATTATAATACTTATATTGCAGACATTTCAGTTACAATTTATCAGTTTCACAATTTATGAAGGTGAGCAGATCGTATGTGCCAGATAACAGGATGATTGCTTGCCATTTTCTTGCGCAGGAGTATCGTATAGACGAATTGTTTGACCGTGGCACTTGAGTGTGGAAGAAGGAAGGAAGGAATTTCAGGGTTTATCATCCCGTCGACATCAAGGTCATTAGAGACGGAGCACAAGCTCGGATTGAGTCGTGTGGGGAAGGAAATCGGCCCGGCCGTTGTAATAGAACCATCCCGGCATTTGCTCTTCGTACCTGAATCCTCTCGCACTTCTACGTACTGGGGTCAACCAGCATCTACAGTGACCGTCCCAACGTTGCAGATAACATGATTTAGGTTTTCCGTGATTTCAGCGGAGATGTCCGAGCAGGCTGTAGTAATAAGTTGTTGCCTGTCGTCCAGAGTAGTTGGTATATCGTTGTATGCAGCGTCTTTCAGCTTTACCCCCCAAAAAAAGTCTACCGGCGTCACATTTGCGAAACTTGCCAGCCGGTACAGGTCCTCTCCGCCAAATCCAACGATTTGGAAACAATTCGTGAAGACATGCTTCGTGCACTGTGGGCTGGACAGCCATCATGTTGGTACCAGAGGTTCCTCCTAGTCTGTAGAGGAAAGACTCCTAGCATCCGTGGAAGATGGTCTGTTAGGAGGCTGTGATACTTGTGCGTGTTGCGTGATCAGTGTATCAAAAACAGGCCTATGAGGTGATGGTTCACCATCCAACAACACACGTTTACACTCTACGGACTCTGACGCTCCACCTGACAAAGCCAACGTGAACTGAAACTTCCTGGCAGATTAAAACTGTGTGCCCGACCGAGACTCGAACTCGGGACCTTTGCCTTTCGCGGGCAAGTGCTCTACCATCTGAGCTACCGAAGCTCGACTCACGCCCGGTACTCACAGCTTTACTTCTGCCAGTACCTCGTCTCCTACCTTCCAAACTTTACAGAAGCTCTCCTGCGAACCTTGCAGAACTCGCACTCCTGAAAGAAAGGATATTGCGGAGACATGGCTTAGCCACAGCCTGGGGGATGTTTCCAGAATGAGATTTTCACTCTGCAGCGGAGTGTGCGCTGATATGAAACTTCCTGGCAGATTAAAACTGTGTGCCCGACCGAGACTCGAACTCGGGACCTTTGCCTTTCGCGGGTAAGTGCTCTACCATCTGAGCTACCGTAAAGTTTGGAAGGTAGGAGACGAGGTACTGGCAGAAGTAAAGCTGTGAGTACAGGGCGCGAGTCGTGCTTCGGTAGCTCAGATGGTAGAGCACTTGCCCGTCAGAGGCAAAGGTCCCGAGTTCGAGTCTCGGTCGGGCACACAGTTTTAATCTGCCAGGAAGTTTCATATCAGCGCACACTCCGCTGCAGAGTGAAAATCTCATTCTGCCAATGTGAACTGTCAACAGACCAATAGTGGATGTTTCGGCTGTTTACTTGACCATGTTGCTAAATGTAACTTCATCACTAAACGAGATACATGATACATCTGGTGTATCCTGTCTTAACGTCCATGTACAGAAATTAACATGATTATCATAATCGTTTCCATGAAGCTCTTGATGCAGAGAGATGTGATAGGAATGGAATTTATATCGATGGAGAATGCGTAGAACACTTGCCTAAATCATGCCAATTCTTCGTACGATTGCGCAGGAGTTTATGTGGGGGTCAACTGCAACAGCAGCAAGAACATTAATGTGCCCCTCTTCCATCGTTACTTGTTCCCTTCCGACACATTATCTAGGTGTTACACTACCACTGTCACGTAACAGATTGAATAGGTTCATAAATGACCGCTCAGATGGTTGATTCCAGTCGTGTGATTGGAATCATGATATCCTGTCAAGAACGTCACAGTTCGTAATAACTGATGGAAAGTCATCGGGTAAAACGGAAATAATATATGTCTTTTCCAAAGAAAGTGTTATAGGGTCTCTGTTGTTCTTGATCTACATCAACGATATAAGAGACAATCTGAGCAGTTCTCTTAGATAGTTTGCAGATGATGCCGTCATTGACAGTCGTGTAAGCCAACAGTAATCAAAACGAATTAAAAAATGATTTAGACGAGATACCAGTGTGGTGTAAAAACTGGCAATTGATTCTAAATCATGAAAAGTGTGAAGCCATCCATATGAACACTAAAACGAACCTCTAAATTTCAGTTGCACGATACATAACACAAATGTAAAGGCTGTAAACTCAACTAAATACTTACCGGTTATAGTTACGAATAACTTAAATTGTAACCATCAGGTTACCTTCCGTTAGGAAAGTACGTGCACTCCGCGACTGTTATGTAATTTATAAATGATAGAGCGTAGCAATCGGTCTTTTATTTTTTTTTGCAGCTTTTATTACGCAAATCCAGATTTCGGCTAGTGCCTAGCCATTATCAATGCACTATTTTTTAACTTCGATGCATGTTAGTTCCCTGTTGATCGGGCGTCAGTCACAGTTCTTTGAATACTCTAGAATACTCAGGGAACTAACATGCATCGAGATTGAAGAAATAGTGCATTGATTATGGCTAGGCACTAGCCTAAATCTGAATTTGCGCAATAAAACCTGCAAAAAAAAAAAATAAAGGACGACTGATTGCTGCGCTGTCATTTATAAATTAACTTGTAACGTTCACATCGATAAAGCTACGGAGAAAGCAAACCAAAGACTGCGATTTATTGGAAGAACACTTAGAAATTGTAACAAGTTTACTAAAGAGATTCCTTACACTACGCTTGTCCGCCCTCTTCGGGAGTACTGCTGTGCGATTTGGGATCCGCCTTAGATAGGATAGACAGAGGACATCAAAAACGTTCAAAGAAGGGGAACTCGTTCTGTATTGTCGCGAAATAGCGCAGATAGTGCGACGGATCTGATATACGAATTGGGGTGGCAGTCATTAATACAAAGGCGTTTTTCGCTGAGGCAGGACTTTCTCATGAAATTTCAATCACCAAATTTCAATTCAGAGTGTGAAAATATTTTGTTGGCGCCTACCTATATATGGAAAAATGACCATCATAATAAAATAAGGGAAATCAGAGTTCACACGGAAAAATTTCTGCTCGATTTTCTCGCACGCTGAGCCGCTGTGACCGGCGGTTCTAGGCGCTTCAGTCCGGAACCGCGCTGCTGCTACAGTCGCAGGTTCGAATCCTGCCTCGGCCATGGATGTGTGTGATGTGCTCAGGTTGGTTAGGTTTAAGTAGTTCTAAGTCTAGGGGAATGATGAAATGGCTCTGAGCACTATGGGATTTAACAGCTGAGGTCATTAGTCGCCTGGAACTTAGAACTACTTAAACCTAACTAACCTAAGGACATCACACACACATCCATGGCCGAGGCAGCATTCGAACCTGCGACTGTAGCAGCAGCGCGGTTCCGGACTGCAGCGCCTAGAACCCCTCGGCCACAGCGGCCGGCGGGGCTGATGACCTCAGATGTTAAGTCCCACAGTGCTTAGAGCCACTTGAAACATTTTGAACCTGCGCGCTGTTCGTGAGTGGAACGGTACAGAAGTAGCTGAAATGTGGTTCGCTAGGCAATTAATTGTGAATTGCAGACTAATCGTGTAGATGTAGATGTCATACACTCTCCGTACACCAATGTCATCTTTTTCTGCAATGGTAAATCCCGTCGTCCTCTCACGAACTACTGCTTGGACTGTCACGCGCTAACTACTAGCACGTCGCAGTGCACTCAAGAAACACACAAGCACACTGTAAGCAAACATAACAGTATTGTCCCTAGCAACTACACAGGTTGAATGGTACAAACAAGTGTCGGTGTGGAGATTTTTCAACACATCGTACCTCGTAAACGATAAGCACTAGAATCGTACGCACTAGACTCCTGCAACAAACACCACTGGCATTCTACTTAAGCCTACTTTAACTTTTCTATTGTCAGTAGGCATTGTGCCGTTGAAAAAGTGTATGTTTGCAGAAAAAAGTATTTTTAGACTCTTGCAACAAACCCCACTGGCATTCTACTTAAGCCTACTTTAAGTTTTCTATTGTCAGTAGGCATTGTCCCGTTGAAAAAGTGTATATCTACAGAAAAAGTATTTTTAGAAAACCGCACATCAATAGCACTTCCATTTCCGTAAGATTTGCCGTGCAAGTTTTAGGTGATTCGCCTTAAAGGAAAAGATGTACAGAGAAGTTTGTAGTGTTTCAACGATGTAACTGAAAATGTTTCTACATCTGCATCTACATCCATACTCCGCAAGCCACCTGACGGTGTGTGGCGGAGGGTACCTTGAGTACCTCTATCGATCGGTTCTCCCTTCTATTCCAGTCTCGTATTGTTCGTGGAAAGAAGGATTGTCGGTATGCTTCTGTCTGGGCTCTAATCTCTCTGATTTTATCCTCATGGTCTCTTCGCGAGATATACGTAGGAGGGAGGAATATACTGCTTGACTCTTCGGTGAAGGTATGTTCTCGAAACTTTAACAAAAGCCCGTATCGAGCTACTGAGCGTCTCTCCTGCAGAGTCTTCCACTCGAGTTTATCTATCATCTGCATAACGCTTTCGCGATTACTAAATGACCCTGTAACGAAGCGCGCTGCTCTCCGTTGGATCTTCTCTATCTCTTCTATCAACCCTATCTGGTATGGATCCCACACTGCTGAGCAGTATTCAAGCAGTGGGCGAACAAGCGTACTGTAACCTACTGCCTTTGTTTTCGGATTGCATTTCCTTAGGATTCTTCCAATGAATCTCAGTGTGGCATCTGCTTTATCGACGATCAACTTTATATGATCATTCCATTTTAAATCACTCCTAATGCGTACTCCCAGACAATTTATGGAATTAACTGCTTCCAGTTGCTGACCTGCTATATTGTAGCTAAATGATAAGGGATCTATCTTTCTGTGTATTCGCAGCACATTACACGTGTCTACATTGAGATTCAATTGCCATTCCATGCACCATGCGTCAATTCGCTGCAGATCCTCCTGCATTTCAGTACAATTTTCCATTGTTACAACCTCTCGATACACCACAGCATCATCTGCAAAAAGCCTCAGTGAACTTCCGATGTCCGTTTACATTAAGGCGCAACAGGTATTTCCGTGCAAGTGACTGCCTAACACGCTCAAAACCATCTGGTGTATAAGTAAGGGCTGCGGCATTAGCCAAACGAGCAACCACATCTTCTGGGGTGTCTACCGGTGTCTCGTACACCAAACGCTTTGTCTCCCCTCATAAAAAGACACATGTGAGGGTGGGGCAACGTCTCTAAAATGACGTTCGCCACAAAGCAGTCTGAACACCGTCTGTGAACATAACTAGCCTTTAAACCTTCATAGACTCCGTGAGGGAGTGCCCGGTTTGTCTCGTAAAAGAGTGTATCTTTTTGTCTTCCCCCAAAACTCTAAAATGTTGACTACCTAGCAAGGGTCATCAGGCCATTATTTCTGATGTTTCGGCAGTTATTTACAATTCCGTTTTTGGAATCTATGTATGGTGTTGACCCAAACAAATACTGCTCGTCATATGTTAGATGCGACGCCCCGTGGGAATGGAAAACGTCAGAATGTTTATCGTCACATACAAAATGATTTTTAAAGCGGAATTTTACGCGCCCATTCGAATGAGCAGCCGCAAAATTAGTCTAGCGTAATATTCCTTTTACGATATACATGAACAAGGACAGTAAACAGGAAGAATAACGAGTACCCCAGCAGCGATTGAGTAGCGCTGCTGCATGGTGGTAGCAGTCAGGGCAGAGCAAGGGCGGCACACGAGTCGCATGAAAGATGAGATGAGCGGTATTTGTTTGGCATCATTCCAGCTACAAACTCCGAAAATGAATTTGCAAATATCTGTCGAAACATCAGGGGAAGAGCGCCCGACGAGTCTTGAGAGGCCCCCGGTAGACGTATTTGTAATGTTACCAGTGATGCGGTCACCACCGGGCCCCAGAACGGCGTATGTGGGAACATTCTACCAGTACCACAGTGATAATACTACGCCAGCAATAGTCTGGTGCTCAGCTACAGAATTTCGCAGTCGGATAGCCCCTAGCCGCTAGACGGCTTACGAAGCCTTCAGTGTAAATACACTACTGGCCATTAAAATTGCTACACCAACAAGAAATGCAGGTGATAAACGGGTATTCATTGAACAAATATATTATACTAGAACTGACACGTGATTACATTTTCAAGCAATTTGGGTGCATAGTTACTGAGAAATCAGTACCCAGAACAACATCCTCTTGCCGTAGTAACGGCCTTGATACGCCTGGGCATTGAGTCTAACAGAGCTTGGATGGCGTGTACAGGTACAACTGCCCATGCAGCTTCAACACGATACCACAGTTCATCAAGAGTAGTGACTGGTGCAATGTGACGAGCCAGTTGCTCGGCCACCATTGACCAGACATTTTCAATTGGTGAGAGATCTGGAGAATGTCCTGGACAGGGCAGCAGTCGAACATTTTCTGTATCCAGGAAGGCCCGTACAGAACCTGCAACATGCGGTCGTGCATTACCCTGCTGAAATGTAGGGTTTCGCAGGGATCGAATGAGGGGTAGAGCCACGGGTCGTAACACATCTGAAATATAACGTCCACTGTTCAAAGTGCCATCAATGCGAACAAGAGGTGATCGAGACGTGTATCCAATGGCGCCCCATACCATCACGCCGGGCGAATACACGCTTCTAATGTGCGTTTACCGCGATGTCGCCAAACGCGAATGGAACCATCATGATGTTGTAAACAGAACCTGGATTCATCCGAAAAAATGACGATTTGCCTTTCGTGCAACCAGGTTCGTTGTTGAGTACACCATAGAAGACGCTCCTGTCTGTGATGCAGCGTCCAGGGTAACCGCAGGCATCGTCTCCGAGCAGATAGTCCATGCTGCTGCAAACGTCGTCGAACTGTTCGTGCAAATGGTTGTTGTCTTGCAAATGTCCCCATCTGTTGACTCAGGGATCGAGAAGTGGCTACACGATCCGTTACAGCCATGCGGATAAGATGTCTGTCATCTCGACTGCTAGTGATACGATGCCGTTGGGATCCAGCACGGCGTTCCGCATTATCCTCCTGAACCCAGCGATTGCATATTCTGCTAACAGTCATTGGATCTCGACCATCGCGAGCAGCAACGTCGCCATGCGATAAACCGTTATCGCGATAGGCTACAATCCGACCTTTATCAAAGTCGGAAACGTGATGGTACGCATTTCTCCGCCTTACACGAGGCATCACAACAACGTTTCACTAGGCAACGCCTGTCAACTGCTGTTTGTGTATGAGAAATCGGTTGGAAACTTTCCTCATGTCAGCATGTTGTAGGTGTCGCCACCGGCGCCAACCTTGTGTGAATGCTCTGAAAAGGTAATCATTTGCACATCTCAGCATCTTCTTCCTGTCGGTTAAATTTCGCGTCTGTAGCACGTCATCTTCGTGGTGTAACAATTTTAATGGCCAGTAGTGTATTACCAACACTGTCCGACCATTATTATTAAATTATGATATCTTCCCGGTAACCATTCGGGACTGCACCAGGAAAGGGAGAAAATAATTGTGCTACCCATGGTACAATCTGTTAGGTAGCTAACCGAGTATAGATGCTGCTCCAGATACGTGGCGTAAATAATGGGGATTGTTCTACATTCCTCGCTCTCTCCAGATGTGAAAACATCGATGGTGTTGGTATAAAGTCACTGGACTTGCGTTAAGATAGAACAATGCATCGTCTTCAAGATTTGAAGAACCTTTCGTCTTCCGATCATACACAACGGGAGAATTTTTACCAGTGTTATGTCTCTCTAGCTGCCAGTCTTTCGTTTGTCTTATCATTATTCGAAACAGTTATTACAAAGTTGTAGAACAAAAATTTCTGGCCTGACGCAAGCCCTCACGGTATATTTCAGGCTTTACAGGAGCATTATTTTAAGGTCACTGTATCAGCTTAGTAAAAATAACCATATCATTTGTGCACAAAGCGACTCACGTAACTGTTCGAGATTCTAACTGTTCGAGATTCTAACTGTTCGAGTTTCCCTGTCCAACTTTAACCATGACAGGCAGGTGGAGGAAAATAGTTTCTCGAAATATCCTGCAGATTTTTATCAGTGGGATATTCAACAGCTTACGCACAGTTACATATTCTGTTGTCTCCATATCAGTAACTGCTGTATGTTTTGAACATAGCTGGAGTTCAGAAACAGTGAATGTAAAGAACGATTTGAGAAAATCAGCCACCCAGTGCCAGTATAAAAGTTTGTTAACACCCCTTGATCAATGTTTCAGCAACTGTAAAATTGTCTTCTTCAGAAGTAAATGGACCTATTAAGAAAATGTTTTGCATTATTTTGCCACATGGGGGCCGTTTCACAGAATTTTAATTCGTATACATTTTAAAGTGAAGACTTTTACTCTTAACCCAGATATAATGGCAGTTTTTTTTAAGGGATGGCCACACATACATGTTAGTTGACATGAACTCCTTTGCTTTGAAATTTGTCGTCGCGAATATGCGATTTTACGTCTAAGTAATTTTGTTTATTATTTTTTTATCGAGTGGTTTTGTACATCGTTTACATCTCAATAATTCTTTTCAGCTATAATGTAAAAATTTTCCTCCATAGATCCATGTACTTCTGAAGGAGACAATTTCACAATTATTGAAATCATGGCCAAGGGTAGTTAATAAATATTTGTACCGGAAACTGGTTAACTGCTTTTCTCAAATCATTCCGACAGCGATGCTAAATTTTTATTCTGATTTTTCCAAGTGAAACTGTCTTCAAAATTCGAAGCATGTTCTCTGTATATTGATGAGCCTGTCGTTTTAAAATATGATCTAAGAACATTATGTTTGAACTTATGAGCATAATCTTAAAATTACTGTTCCTTGTCCTTCCAGATATTCGAAAAAATGCCTGATGGCGATTTCAGTGATGCTCTGCAGACGGTGTCTCGAGCAAACGATCTCTTCACAGCTGACATGTTCAGGGTAAGATTCCACGCAATATCTCACATTCTTCACTACATTGTACAGTGTTCTTGTCAGTAATGTATGAAACACACTCGCTGTGTCTACAGCTACAATCGAAAAGTGACGTATACTGGTTTTGCAGCGAAGCGAGAAAGAGGATACTCCGCAAGCCACCTGACGGTGTGTGGCGGAGGGTACCTTGAGTCTCTCTATCGGTTCTCCCTTCTGTTCCAGTCTCGTATTGTTCGTGGAAAGAAGGATTGTCGTTATGCCTCTGTGTGGGCCCTAATCTCTCTGATTTTATCCTCATGGTCTCTTCGAGAGATATACGCAGGAGGGAGCAATATACTGCTTCACTCCTCGGTGAAGGTATGTTCTCGAAACTTCAACAAAAGCCCGTACCGAGCTACTGAGCGTCTCTCCTGCAGAGTCTTCTACTGGAGTTTATCTATCATCTCCGTAACGCTTTCGCGATTACTAAATGATCCTGTAACGAAGCGCGCTGCTCTCCGCCGGATCTTCTCTATCTCTTCTATCAACCCTGTCTGGTACGGATCCCACACTGCTGTGCACTATTCAAGCAGTGGGCGAACAAGCGTACTGTAACCTACTTCCTTTGTTTTCGGATTGCATTTCCTTAGTAGTCTTCCAATGAATCTCAGTGTGGCATCTGCTTTACCGACGATCAACTTTATATGATCATTCCATTTTAAATCGCTCCTAATGCGTACTCCCAGATAATTTATGGAATTATCTGCTTCCAGTTGCTGACCTGCTATATTGTAGCTAAATGATAAGGGATCTTTCCTTCTATGTATTCGCAGCACATTACACTTGTCTACATTGAGATTCAATTGCCATTCCCTGCACCATGCGTCAATTCGTTGCAGATCCTCCTGAATTTCAGTACAATTTTCCATTGTTACAACATCGTCTTGTGAAAAAGTGTCTTGATAAGCATATTGCCGCACCGCCAACACAGCAAGCGTTGAGCGTATTTGGCTTGGTGACGTGAGTACTCAACGCACTAAACAAATGGCAGAAGGAAAAGCGTGGCGAAATGTGAGTGGTTTTGCGTGCAGGAGGATTGGAGAGGGGTACTGTTGTGAAGCGATCAGAATAGCCAAGTGTACGTTTAGCTACTGGCTCGTTGATTCAGTTAAACATAGGCATGATACATCATTGGAGTGACAGATTTCCGGTATGATAGAATATGCTTACTAAGGTGGCAACTGCATGGAGCAGGAGACGTGTAGGTAAGGGTCTCCAGTAGTGTAAGATTTTCGTACAATAATTACTTTTATTCTCCATAGGGCTCCACAAACGAAATTTGGCACAATAAAAACGTATTCCAGTTAATGTAATACTATTTGAACCGAGTAGTCTGAACCGGCCATTCAATATAAGAAAACATTTAAAAATTGTGAACATAAATGTTACAGCTGGAATTAGGCAATTACAATTATAAAGCAGTTAGATACAGTAACACACTTCACTTACAGCTTTAAATACTTGCTTACTTTGCAGGATTGATACACAGACTGGTCTAAAAAGAAATAAAAATCCATAATTAGCTCCTCCGCAACAAGAGTACCCATCAACACAACAAATACACTGGAAGTCAAAGAAACTGGTACACCTGTGTAATATCGTGTAGAGCCCCCGCGAGCACGCAGAAGAGCCGCAACAAGACGTGGCATGGACTTGACTAATGTCTGAAATAGTGCTGGACGGAACTGACACAACGAATCCTGCGGCGCTCTCCATAAATCCGTAAAAGTACGAGGGGGTGGAGAGATGTCTTCTGATCAGCAACTTGCAAGGTATCCCAGATATGCTCAATAAGGTTCATGTCTGGATAGTTTGGTGGCCAGTGGAAGTGTTAGAAGAGTATTTCTGGAGACGCTCTGTAGCAATTCAGGATGTGTGGAGTGTCCCATTGTCCTACTGGAATTGCCTACGTCCGTCGGAATGCACAGTGGACATGAGTGGATGCACGTGATCGGACAGGGTGCTTATGTACGTGTCACCTGTCAGAGTCGTATCTAGACGTATCAGGGGCCCCATATCACTCCAACTACACACGCCCCACACCATTACAGAGCCTCCACCAGCTTGAACCAGCTGCTGACATGCAGGATCCATGGATTCATGAGGTTGACTCCGTACCCGTACACGTCCACCCGCTCAATACTATTTGAAACGAGACTCGTCCGACAAGGCAACATGTTTCCAGTCATCAACAGTCCAATCTCGGTGGTGACGGGCCCACTTGAGGCGTAAAACTTTGTGTCGTCCAGTTATCAAGGGTACACGAGTGGGCCTTCTGCTCCGAAGCCCATATCGATGATGTTTCGTTGAATGGTTCCCATGATGACACTTGCTGATGGCCCAGCATTGAAATCTGCAGCATTTTCTGCGGACTGGTTGCGCTTCTGTCACCCTGACCGATTGTCTTCGTTCGTCGTTAGTCCCATTCTTGTAGAATCTTTTTCCGGCCGCAGCGATCTCGGAGATCTGATGTTTTACCGGATTACAGATATTCACGGCACACGCATGAAATGGACGTACGAGAAAATCCCCATTTTATCGCTACCTCGGAGATGCTGTATCCCATCGCTCGTGCGCTGACAATGACACCACGTTCAAACTCACTTAAATCTTGATAACCTACTATTCTAGCAGACGTAGCCGATGTAACAACTGTGTCAGACACTTGTTGTCTTGTGTAAACGTTGCCGATCGCAGCGCAGTATTCTGCGTGTTTAAATATCTCTGTATTTGAATACGCATGCCTTTACCAGTTTCTTCGGCGCTTCTGTGTAAGTTCAGGTCTGTAAAGATACTAATGCCAATGGGTCACTTGACTGTAGTATACAAAAACTGAAGTTAAACACATGGAATACACTTTAATACAGTAAGAAATATGGACACAAAAACATGAGATGCGTGCCAGGGATAATTATTATTTAAGCTGTGCTAGGCAGTAAACTGGGCTTAATAATCCTTATGTATTAATATCATCAGTTTATGTAACATCAATGCCTAATTGGCTTATACTTAGTAACTAACTAGAATACGAACTGGTTTCATCAAAATAAAAGCCGCTTTCAACAATGTACAACAGAAATACTATTTCACTGTCCAGTCGCATTAATGTGACCATCTGTCAAAAGCCTGAATAACCACCTACTGCAGCGCGGGCCATTGCAAGATGTGCAGGAAGACAGTCAGTGAAATTCCAGTAGGTGACGACAGGGATATGGAGCCATTCCGACTCCAGTGCTGCTTTTGGTTTCTCGGTTGAGCACCCATGGCGTGTACAGCCCGATCGAAATAATCCCACAGACTCTCGATTGGGTCTAAATCCTGAGAGTTTGGTGACCACGGGAGTACAGTAAGCTCATCCAGATGCTCTACTAACCACACATGTACAATGCAAGCTGTGTGACACTTTCCTGCTGGTAGGTGCCATCGGGCCAAGGAGAAACAAACTGCATGTAGGGGAGGACATGGTCCCCAAGTACAGATGCGTACTTGTGCTCAGCCTTTGTGCCTTAGAGAATGACGAGATCACACAGGGAATGCCACTTAAACACATCCCAGACCGAAACGCTTCTTCCTCTGGCCTGGATTCTTCTAACAATTGTTGCAGTGTGTTCACTTTCAGGCGTTTCACGCCGTACACGCCAACAGGTAACTGTCCGGTGGAGCACAAAAAGTGATTCTTCTGAAAAGGTCTACAGTGGTCGTCCAGTTACAGCACTGGCGTGCAACGTGCAGTCTTCGTCGCCAGTGAACAGCAGTCAGCATGGGTGCACAAACCGATGAACAGCAGTCAGTATGGGTGCATGAATCGATGAACAGCAGTGAGCATGGGTGCATGAACCGATCAACAGCAGTCAGCGTGGGTGTATGAACCAGGCGCCTATTATAGAGGCGCCTACACAGCAACGTTCACTGAATGGTTGTCAAGGTAACACTGTTGGTAGCCCCTTGGTTCATGGGGGTGGTCACTTGCTCAACAGTTGCACGTCTTCATCAGGTTACCCTCCATTCAGAGGCTGTTGCACGCAGTGACTGTTATTGACTTGTAAATAATAGAGTTCCTCTATCAGTCGTCCTTATAAAATTTTATTGGCAGATCTAGATTTCAGCTAGAAACTAGCCATTCTCAATGCTAAGAATACAACAGGTACATAGTTAAATGATGTCATAAAAAAGTTGCAATTAATTGCTTAACTCATATGGTTTGTATATGGTTTGTATATTCATTCAGTATAATTCTGAACCAACAGAACTTCTTCCACGATATGTTATTTCAGATACATAAACAGTGTTATATATTGGTTGTATTACATTTAGAAGAAAATTCGGCTTTAAGGAAAAAAGAGGTTAGCACCCTCTATATCTATAGCGGAATTCCCAAATTGTAATAACCATGCATCTAACTGATGTTTGGCGCCATCTACGAACTATTTAGTAAATATGACGAACAATATACTCATTATGTTTTAATAAAGGGAGATATAATATAAAAATAAATATATTTAAGCCATATCAACCAATAGATGTATACAGCACGTGTCTTCCAGTGTTTTATAAATTTAAAAAAATGTTTTAAAAAATTAAAAAAGTTTTACCCACCTGAAGTAATTTAAATGTTTTAACAATAATAACGGACTCACAAGGAGTGAACATGGAAATTTTATTACTTGATGATAAATATGAAATAAGTCGGATGACAATGTAAGAATTTTGCTTATGTTCCATTTTATGGTATTAAATTTGAAGTGGTTTACTTCCATTGAGGTTTATATGTAGTTCACATGGCCATGTAACCAACCGAGGTGTTCTCCACACGGCCCGTCTTCCGCAAACATTAGTATTCAGTGAACTGTGGATGAAGCCCGACCAACAGGCATTACATGCATTGATTAAATATGATAGTGGTATGCAATATATAAACCATATGGGTTAAGCCATTAATTGCAACTTTTTTATGAAATCATCTATGTACCTGTTGTATTCTTAGCATTGAGAATGGCTAGTTTCTAGCTGAAATCTAGATCTGCCAATAAAATTTCAAAAGGACGACTGATAGCTGAAATCTATTATTTACAAGATGCACGTCTGTTGGCGTATACACATATCCGCAGCCATCGTTCACTCTTGTGATCTGGGCCATGGTGCACCACAGTTGCCATTTTTGGATAGCACATTTTCGTCAAGTACAGCATACTTTAACCACGACGGCATGCGAACAGTTTACAGACTTAGTTGTTTCGGAAATGTTTTCACCCTTGACCTGAAAGACAATGACCATGCTCTTTTGGGCGCGAGATAAATCGCTCCGTTTCCATATTACAACGACTGCACTGACTTCTGCATCCCCACGACACCTTTTATACACCTTCCACTACTGGTGTTGCCACCTGACCCCTCTAAGTGGTTCCTAGACGTTGACGTCGAACAAAGGTGGTGGTCACATTAATGTGACTGGACACCGTAACATATCCAAAGCTTTGCCAGGGACACTGTAATCAAATCGGTGTTCCACAGAACGAGATCCTCTGGCTCAGGTTAACAAATACAGAGGTGCCAGATGCTGCACAGCCCTGCTGCGCGTATCAGATGGCCGTAAATGAGCAGTGAATGTGCCAGATCCTCGTCTGTTGACTGACAGAGACGGCCGACAATTGAAGGGGGTCGTAATGTGCCATAGGCAGACATCTATCCAGACCATCACATAGGAATTCCTAACTGCATCAGGATCCACTGCAAGTACTATGACAGTTAGGCGGGAGGTGAGAAAACTTGGACTTCATGAACGAGCAGCTGCTCATAAACCACACATCAAGCCGAGAAATGCCAAACGACGCCTCGCTTGGTGTAAGGAGAGTAAACATTGGACGACTGAAGAGTGGATAAGCATTGTGTGGAGTAACGAATCGCCGGCCGCTGTGGCCGAGCGGTTCTAGGTTCTCCAGTGTGGAACCGCGCGACCGCTACGGTCGCAGGTTCGAATCCTGCCTCAGGCACGGATGTGTGTGATGTCTTTAGGTTAGTTAGGTTTAAGTAGTTCTAAGTTTTAGGGGACTGATGACCACTGCAGTTAAGTCCCATAGTGCTCAGAGCTATCTGAACCATTTGCATCTGTGGATGCATGGTATAATTTGAAGAATCCATAGCGTCCCATAGTGCTTAGTGCTTGGTGCCATTTGAACCATTTGAGTAACGAATCACGGTACACAACGTGGCGATCCGACAGCAGGGTGTGGATATGGCGGATGTCCGGTGAACGTAATCTGCCAGCGTGTGGTGTTATGGTGTGGTCGTGTTCTTCATGCAGGGGGCTTGCACCCCTTGTTGTTTTGCGTGACCATATCACCGCGCCGGCTTACATTGATGTTTTAAGCTCTTTCTTGCCTCCCATTGTTTAAGAGCAGCAATGCGGGGATGGCGATTGCATCTTTCAGCACGATCGAGCACCTATTAATAATGCACGGCCTGTGACGGAGTGGTTACACGACAGTAACACTCCTGTAATGGACTGGCCTGCACAAAGTACTGACGTGAATCCTATGGAACTCCTTTGGGATGTTTTGGAACGCCGACTTCGTGCCAGGCCTTACCGACCAACATCTACACCTCTCCTCGGTGCAGCACTCCGTGAAGAATGGACTGCCATTCCGCAAGAAACCTTCTAGCACCTGATCGAAAGTATGCCTGCGAGAGTGGAAGCTGTTATCAAGGCTAAGGGTGGGCCAACACCATACTGAATTCTAGCATTACCGATGGAGGGTGCCACGAATTTGTAAGTCATTTTCAGCCAGGTGTCCGGATTCTTTTGACCACATAGTGTATTTCAGTCGATAGTGCGTCGCAGAAAAACAAAATTGAGGGTATGGCGGACCCGCTTGGTCTTGACGCTGTCGTGGTATGGGATAGGGAGGACGAATGAAGTTCGCGTATTTGGCGGAAGTTTCTAGAGATCACTTCATACTACGTGGCTTGTTTACACCGAGGAGGATCTTATTCGACTGTACACGCTTGCACATAGGTTGTGCAGGCGCGATGCTCTTCACTACTGAGCGCGCAACACCTCGTGCTCCATTGTGACAGGGTTAGTCGCAGTGTTTCCTTGTCCGTCTGCTGTCCCGCGTTCGCGGACTGTCCCACGACAGTACGAGTGAGGGAGGGACCTGTCGGCCGGGTAAGCAGAGCTGCTTGGACAGCGACCCTCGGGAAGCGATGACATCTCACTCAGCTTCGCCATTCGGACGCTGTGCTCTGACCGCCCCACCAACCTCTATTTCATTGTTGCTACAGCCACAGATAAGTTTCCACTACAGTCTGATTCCCGATATATTCTTTCCTTATCTTTCCTTGGGACTACCTACATAAATCTCTGCATTCGTCATCGAGCACCTACCTGTCTTTGAACCATTTTTGATCGATTACATTGAAATGTGACATAATTAGGATTTCTCTTTAGCTGTTCCAAGAAAACGTTTGAATGAAAGAGTTCAAGTAATGATTTACCTTTTAAAGTTTTGTTTAATCTACATACATATTTTGGAAAATAATATTCATTAAAGCAGGTGAAGACATCTCTATTTCGAGTATGGATGACAGAGTAAAAATTCTTATTTTACGATATTTGCCCAACATCAAATGTTTCTACTGTCAAGCGTTTAATTATTGTAAAAATGGACAACCTTGTTACACTTTTAGCTCTTTTTGTAATATAACTTCAAAAATACGCTCTAAGACAAAAAAGAAAAAGAAAAACCGACGCTCCACGAAGGAATTATCCGAAAGAGACGGAAAACGGGAGATGTGACGTACACGTACGGACAAACCAATGACTACAATTCGAAAAAGATTGGATGATTTATTCAAGAGAAAGAGCTTCACAAATTGCGCAAGTCAATAACTCGTTGGTCCACCTCTGGCCCAATTTCAGTCCAATTCGGATAATTCGTTCATGGTGTGTCATTTTTTTGTCTGAGAGTGTACGCAATGCGACATTTTATTTCCGTACATATGCAATTTTATTATCTTTATCTTTTAATTTTGAAGGAAATCAAGTTTGTATGACCAATGAAATATTCAAAATTTCGAATATTAATTGTCACAAAGTTAGCTCCCCCCTCCTCCACTGAGGATAACATTGAGAGACACTGTCTAAAACAGGGAAAGAAAAGTCATCTGCTAAAAATATAGGCTGGCCTATTGTTCCTTGTGACATACAGTCACAACTTTGATACAGATCTGGCAAGTTCTATGGGTTTTGTTTTATCAATAAACAGAAAACATTTGTCACAATATTTTGCCAATTTAGTGAGATTTATTTTTCAAATTTTCTTAAAATCAAAACAATTATAGGCTTATCCTCACTGAAAGAAATTAGAATAAAAAATAAGAAAAAAATCTTCATTAAGCAACGTGTTAGGCAAAATTTTTACTCACTTAGTTACACGTCTGTTTACTAGAACTGGTGAAAGATAAGACGGGTGACAATATGTACATTTAACACAGTAAATTATAAGCAAGATAATTAGATCAAACTGTTAGACACTAAACTTAGAAGTTCAGTGGTATGAGAAGAAACAAAATCACGACACATTTAATACACTATTCTGAACAACTGTATATTTAGAAATAAAATTGCAAAGCGAAATAAAACTTTGTCTTTTTACTATAATATTTTAAATATGTCCCTAATTTCACTAATGAGACTTATTTTCTACAATTCAATCGTCGTATTTGTTTCTGCAGCTATAAGTGCTGTCACAAAGTTACCCCTACGTTCTAGGAAATAATAATTTCTTCGCTTTCTAATCACTGAAAAAACGTTTTTAAAATTTACTCTTATATAACATACTCTGCGCAAATAACTTATTTATATCCACTTACCTTCAGTTAGTCATCTCTTCAAATTTATCGACAGTGGCACAAAGTTTCCAAGAAATATACAAAGACACTTTTCTACCTGCAAACATAGTAGCTTTGTGATCAGCTCAGGCGTAATGCATACACTTGCTGCTTCCATCACTAATAGTAGCACTGTGCCAGTGCACACTGCAAAGGAACTATTTGTAGAGTATTCGTTCACGTTGCAGTATTTAGAAATGAAAAGCTGCAGCGTTTACTCCCATAAACAGTAACCTCCATGTTCAATAATTAATACACTTCATCCTGTTCTTAAATTATTACTCAGTATGTTACAGAAAACGTCTTTGAATAGTAAGTGTTGTACGAGTAATTCTACGGAACTCGTCACACTTCTGATACAAGGCATTTCATTCCTTTCAGTCTTAATTTCACTTGTTTTAAGACATTTCTGATGTAACACAACATACAGCTGAGGCTAGAAAGTAAAGTCTCTCGAAATTTTCGCCTTTTTTCCTACTAGTCACTTTGATTAAGATTTACTATATTAGCTGCCATTGTGTGATTCAGTTTATCGATTTTAGTTACATTTTTTAGAAATTATGCTTAATATTCATAACATTTCTTGAAGGCCACACCCCCTGTTAATTTTCATAATACGAGTATGTTTGGAGGTAATAACTTCCGAGAGTTAACTGCACTTTTGGACACTTTTTAAAAACAGCCTACAGAATCAAATGACCCACCTCACTCGAAATACGAGGGTTGGAACTTTAACAGTGGCAACTACTTATTTACAGCTCATACAAAATGGATACGTGTTTCAATGTTATACTGACCTTCAAACTAGTCACCAGCATTGTGTATAACCCGTTGCCAGCCTTGTGGAAGACGTAGGATACTCTTAGCAGTGCCAGTTGTGCTGACAGTTCGAGCGACGCGGTCTGTTGCCCGACGAATTTGTAGCAGTTCTGAAGCGAATGCCGTGAAGTGTTTCCTTCGGTTTAGAAATCGAGTTGAACTCACGAGGGCTTAAGTCAGGGGAGTGCAGCAGGTGGTATTGCACTTAGCAGCCCCATCAGTCAAACAAATCAGTAACAGCTTGCACTGTACGTGCTTGAGCATTGTCCTGCTAAATGATGGTCAGGTCCTGCAGACAGCGTCATCACTTCTGTCTCTATACTGTTCATTTTTGGAACACACCCTACAACCCGGCACCCATGACTTTGATTATTAGTGTAAAACGCTATTGCTAGGCCACCTATGACTGATGGCAAATAGAAATACACACGTAATCGATATCGCGTGTTATTGTAAACTAGACTAGACATCAAAATGAAATCAAAGTACGTCTGTGTCCTTACACTGTGTACCAGAAACATCATCCAGTGAGTATGGAGGATTCAGAAATAGAGAATGGCTTCTGAATGGTCTCTGAATCTTCTGGAGTCCTCCTACAGATAGAACTTACCAATCAGCTCCTCCAAAACGGATTTTATCTTCCGAGTCGAAATGTGTTGCAATGGTCGTCAAAATGTGTATGGAACTAAAAACTTGACGATTAATACAGTATCATGGGACCTACTTTATCAAGAAACAGAAGTTGACTATATACACACATCAGAAAAAGTTTTGCAGCACCTAGTTCCGAGAGTTCCGGAACCTGCACAGAAAACTGGAATAGAGGTCAACAAAATATCATTTCCGCCCTTTTTATTGCTCATGAAAACCACACATTGCATGTTGTACCATCATAGAGCGAGACCATCAGAGGTGGTGGTCCAGATTGCTGTACACACCGGTACCTGTAATAGCCAGTAGCACGTCCTCTTACACTGATGCATGCCTGTATTCGTCGTGGCATACTATCCACAAGTTCATCAAGGCACTGTTGGTCCATATTGTCTCACTCCTCAACAGCGATTCGGCGTAGATCCCTCAGAATGGTTGGTGAGTCACGCCGTCCATAAACATCCCTTTTCAATCTATCCCAGGCATGTTCTATAGGCTTCATGTCTGGAGAACATGCTGGCCACTCTAGTCGAGCGATGTCGTTATCCTGAAGGAAGTCATTCACAAGATGTGCGCGATGGGGGCGCGAATTGTCGTCCATGAAGGCGAATGCCTCGCCAATCTGCTGCCGATATGGTTGCACTATAGGTCGGAGGATGGTATTCACGTATCGCACAGCCATTGCGGTGCCTTCCATGACCATCAGTAGCCTACGTCGGCCTCACATAATGCCACCCAAAAAACTGCAGGGAACCTCCACCTTGCTGCACTCGCTGGACGGTGTGTCGAAGGCGTTCAGCCTGACCGGGTTGCCTCCAAACACGTCTCCGACGATTGTCTGGTTGAAGGCATATGCGACACTCATCGATGAAGAGAACGTGAGGCCAATCCTGAGCGGTCAGTTCGACATGTTGTTGGGCCCATCTGTATCATGCTGCATGGTGTGCAAAGATGGACCTCGCCTTGTACGTCGGGAGTGAAGTTCCTCATCATGCAGCCTATTGCGCACAGTTTGAGTCGTAACACGGCGTCCTGTGGCTGCACGAAAAGCGTTATTCAACATAGTGGCGTTGCTGTCAGGGTTCCTCCGAGCCATAATCCACAAGTAGCGGTCATCCACTACCGTAGTAGCCTTTGGGCGGCCTGAGCGAGGCATATCATCGACAGTTTCTGTCTCTCTGTATCTTCTGCATTTCCGAACAAAATCGCTTTGGTTCACTCCGAGACGCCTGGACACTTCCGTTGTTGAGAACTATTCCTGGCACGAAGTAACAATGCGGACGCGATCCAACCTTGGTATTGACCGTCTAGGCAAGGTTGAACCACAGACTACACGAGCCGTGTACCTCCATCCTGGTGGAATGACTGGAATTGATCGGCTGTCGGACCCCTCCGTCTAATAGGCGCTGCTCATGCATGGTTATTTACATCTTTAAGTGGGTATAGTGACATGTCTGAACAGTCAAACGGACTGTGTCCGTGACACAATATGTGCAGTCAACATCTATCTTAAGGAGTTCTGGGCACCGGCTTGATGCAAAACTTTTTTGATGTGTGCATTTTGTAGCAACTGTGTGGTCGCTGCATTTTTTAAGCCTCTCATTTGCTTACAAAGACGTGCCACCAAATACACATCGACATAACAAACGTTTAGGTTCTAAGTTACTGAATCTGCAATACTCTAGCTTATGTTATAATAATGGTTTTGTTCGTGTAACTGTTCAAAATCGGATGTATATCCGAAGTTTAAAGATATTATAAATACTTTCAAAAAAGTAGTTGTTAGGTGCAAGACGCGGTGTCTACAAAACATTCGAATAACACCTGGTAATTTTGATACCATTGTCATTACTAAAGTGCTTGATGACCAGGAAGTAATGTGAAAAGCTCTTGAGACGTCCACAAAAAAATGTAAGCTGGAAGGACAAGACTTGTCGTAGTAGATAAAAGTTTAACTGAAAATGCGATGGTTGTGTATACCATTTCACTGAGGCAAATTGTCACATCAAAATAACGGATGCAAGATTGGGATAGAAAAATTTCACGTATTTTTGGGTGACCTCGAGGCGGAATTACTCCCTGTGACTGCCGGCCGTGGTGGCCAAGGCGGTTAAAGGCGCTACAGTCTGGAACCGCGCGGCCGCTACGGTCGCAGGTTCGAATCCTGCCTCGGGCATGGATGTGTGTGATGTCCTTAGGTTAGTTAGGTTTAAGTAGTTCTAAGTTCTAGGGGACTGATGCCCTTAGAAGTTAAGTCCCATAGTGCTCAGAGCCATTTGAACCGTTTGAACTCCCTGTGACTATTGCACAATGCGCTGTCTTGCGAAACAGGGAGGCGACCCACATCTACAGTGAGTCCCTGGGACAGATTGATGCTGTTGGTCCAAGTCACCAAGTTTCCACACGTACATGGCAAATGCCAGGTTGGTTTCCTCTGTCTCACAAACGGAGCCTAAAAACGGTTAACACAAGTTTATATGCTGTGTTTCTCCGCGATTCACATACAGGTAGAAAACGCGAATGTCTTCTCTTTTTGTCAACTGGAGCAGGTCGCCGGTTGAAAGAGCCACATAATAAAAATAGATGTCATTTCCCTGGTGGATCTTCGTGCATCTTTGGCGTCTCGTGTTAATTACGGACAAACTACGAAGAAAATCAAAAATAAAATGTATGGCACGGGAAGCCGGTGGTGTCCTGTATAGAGATTAAACAGGCAGAAGAAAATATAAATATGTATACACATCAGGTTCATGTTTCACGTTCTGGATTACATTTAAGCTACTATGCTAGTGCGTCCTTCCAAATCTACATTTTTACTTCAAAACAAATATTTATTTCTACTGAAGATAGCTTCTTAACAACTTGTGTTTTCGTTTGTAGGTATTGGCAGAAGGGCAAGGTAACTTGTTCTTCTCACCCTGGAGCATACAGGTAATTCTGGCGCTTGCGTTTCTCGGAGCTGGCGGAAACACAGCCAAGCAGATGGCGAGAGGTCTGCGTCTTCCTGAAGATAAAAATGCCACTGAAGAAGGTTTCAGTGAAATACTGCAACAACTGAAGGTTAACTTACTGTATTCTAAGTTTCATACAGTTTTGTAAGGTTCTATTTAATAGGATTAGGAAATTTAATTCATTTGGCATCTGAAACTATAGAAATCACTCGAAGTGACAACTGTCAACAAATTTTCTGAGGACATCCTGGTCATCTTGTATAGATGCTGTGATTGTTGGTCCTATTTGTGCTCCCTGGGACTTATTCACCAGCTTTTGTTGACGTTTATTGAACAACATTACAGTTGACATATATTCATCCGCAACTAATATATTTTGCTACTACATAGTATTTCACATCAAGTTCCTCTTCAGTCTCCCCTTCCAACAAGTTACTAGACTTCTATTCTTTCGATGTATCGTATCTGCAGAATCAATTCTTCCTGTAAACTTTCTCTGTTTTCGTTGTCTATTTCCCTCGCCCTCATTCCTACATCTTCTTTTGATTTCATTTATAAGCATCCTGTATGTATGTTTAGTCCTTTCAATATTCTATCCTCTAGAACTAATACATTTATGGCATCCTAACTTTGTTTGTGTTGTTATTGTGCTGGACAGTCCGAATCAATTATTACTCCCTTATTTATGTTGAAATCATAACGAACTGCCTTCAGTGCTTTAGTTTAAGCCGTTGCTACATTATTTCATCATTAGTATCTCTTTTACTTTATTCTTCTGAATTTAATCCTTCTGGGTGTGATCGAGAGCAATGTACGCTTAGGTCTGCTTAAATGCCGAGTATCGAAGTTTTAAACACCAGCTTCTCATGCTGCAACCGAGTTTTTGTTTTCTTAGTCTTTCAAGTAATTTTAAAGTTCTCGAAACTCTCATAAGTTTTTCTCAATTCTTATTTCTATCCTCCATCGCATATTCACGTTAAATCGCTTTTTATTTTCTTAGTTATCAAATGGTTCAAATGGCTCTGAGCAGTATGGGACTTAACAGCTGAGGTCATCAGTCCCCTAGAACTTAGAACTACTTAAACCTAACTAACCTAAGGACATCACACACGTCCATGCCCGAGTCAGGATTAGAACCTGCCACCGTAGCGGTCGCGCGGTTCCAGACTGAAGCGCCTAGAACCGCTCGGCCACACGGCCGGCTCTTAATTATCCACAACACAGCACTCTACTGTAATTATCACACGTATAACTTGGGTAATATACTTTATTATTTCATGGTTCTGCTCTTCTCTTTTTCTCTCTAGCAAATTGTCCAGTTGTGAATATTGTGTGTCAAAATTTTCTATTTATATTTTGTATGTTTTTGTCCATGCCTCTTTCATTGTTTTATTGCTGCAATCCGTTCTGTTGTCTCAGTTTTAGTGTTACTGCGAGTTCATAGAATTTTACAGCTTGTATAGTTAATCTGATTATTGCCAGTCTTTTAACATGTCTGTGGAATTTTAGCCTGCGTTTTCTTTACATCTGAGTAAATGTTGATGTGTTTTTAAATTTTTTCAGTGTGCTTTTAGCCCGTTTGTTCCTTCTTCGGCATACCTAACTTTTTTTTTCATTACTTTTAGTTCTGTCTCTTAAAGCGAATTTACCTGACAATGTCAGAAGGCTCTGTATATCAGTTTAAGAAAGCTTCGAAAATAGAACATTTATTGCCCAGATCGAAGATGATACATATCCTGATTACTAGATATTCATCAAAGTTATATTGACATCTTCAGGTCATCGGATACATGAATTACAGAGTCATGCATAGCGGTTTTGTAATTCATGTATCCGATGATCTGAGGAAGGCCAGCACGTGTGTCAACTGCAATCTGGGCAATAAAATTTCTATTTTCGACGTTTTTTTTTTTACTTTTAGAGCGTTGTCAAACTTGAATAAGAGATCTATACTAGAAGCAGAGAGATGGGTGTATACAGATTCCTTCCAATTGATGCGGGGGGAGGGTGAGTGGTGCTATCAGGAAGGTGCACCCGGCTACCAAATACCACTAACACTGCCAAAACCGATATATAACAATGCTGACCCAGTAGAGAAACGGCAAAGGGAATAGAAAGAAACAAGAAGTGCCAGGATGGTTGCTCTAACACGGCCGATTTTCTTCCCCACCTTATTTCATACCAGCACGTGTTCCACCTGTAGTGACATTGTGGTCTCGTGGACGTTCAACAGACTCATTAGCTGCCTGTCCGTTTCATCCATAAGTCTCTGCATTACGTAATGTTTTTCGAATGGTGTAATCTTTTTGTACTGGACTCGATGCATAAAAACAACCTGTGAGAGCTAGTAATATTATCTGTTACGTGATCTTTATAATTTTGAGAAATAGCAGTCCTGACACTCTACCATGAGGTTCGGTGCTGACTATGCCTCCATGTATATGCAAAGAATCAAGTTATGTTCACTAGGAAATCTCAGATGCAGTCGCATATCTGGTCCAGTATTTCGAAAGTACTTTTCTTTTACAAAGTACCGACGGGAACTGTATTGAACGATTTACCACGTTAAGGAACAGGACAACAACCTCAGATCCGCTACCTGCTGCCTTCTGGATATCAGGAACGGAGTAAGCTGGTGTCACAAATTTGATATTTATAGAGAAATTGTTCGGGCTTCCCACAAGGTCGAGAGAGACCTTTCTTCTACCAAGCACCATTTTTTAATTTTTTAAAATACTTCATAAATCGTTTTAAGTCGTGTGGTATTTCCGATACCACGATCTTTCACAGCCTTACCCTCCCAGTAGTAGTTCGGTTTCGCTATCATTAACGCAGGTTTTGTTTCGTGTTCTAGGACCGCCACCTGTAGATCACCATTCCTTTCCTCCCATCATCCAAAAGTCCAGGAAACACTCTTTCCTTGTTTGCAGTTAAATAAAGGAGATGTGATACGCTGAGAGTGCTAATTAACTTTGTTTCAGGAATCCGACGATGTTATCCTTAGAGTAGCGAACAGGATATTTGTGAAGCAGAATTTTACCATTAAAGAGCGGTTCAAGCAGTCAGCGAAGAAATTCATGGGCGCAGTGGAAGAGATGGATTTTCGGGATCCAGGAGCGGCAGGTGTTATAAATTCTTTGGTATCGGAGATAACAAATGGAAGAATAAACCTAGTAATCGGGCAGGGTAAGTGACTTCATTGAAATTCACCGGATTTTATCTTATCAATTACAAATTTTTGTTGCGGCTTTAAAAAGTCTATGTGGCTTTAAATTGTTTGTAACACCAAAAGGTTTGTGCTTCCCGTACAATTTCTACTTTATTCGTACTGCACATGACTCGTTTCGGGAGGAAATTATTATTTATGCTTGCTGTAAGTATGATGTGGGAGCCCACACACAATAAGCAGTAATTGGTCGTCTTGTTTCTCCTGTGATGTCTGTCTATTTGACATGAGATAAGACTGTCGGTATTCGGGGCGAATTATGTCATGCGCTTGTACGATTTCATTGAATAATTTCGATATTGGTTCAAATGGCTCTGAGCACTATGGGACTTAACTGCTGAGGTCAGCAGTCCCCTAGAACTTAGAACTACTTAAACCTAACTAACCTAAGGACATCACACTCATCCATGCCAGAGGCAGGATTCGAACCTGCGACCGTAGCGGTCGCGCGGTTCCAGACTGTAGCGCCTAGAACCGCTCGGCCAACCCGGCCTGCTAATTTCAATATTGTTCAGATCTAAAGGAATATGGGATGCTTGTAATTAATTTGTTGTACCTTCTATCCTGGATGGGCAACGGCCTCGAGTCAGTGGATACACCTGTTCCCGTGTGATCACCGAAGTTAAGCGCTGTTGGGCGTGGCCGGCACTTGGATGGGTGACGATCCAGCCGCCATGCGCTGTTGCCATTTTTCGGGGTGCACTCAGCCTCGTGATGCCAATCAAGGAGCTACTCGACCGAATAGTAGCGGCTTCGGTCAAGAACACCATCATAACGACCTGGAGAGCGGTGTGCTGACCCCACGCCCCTCCTACCCGCATCCTCCTCTGAGGATGACACGGCGGTCGGATGGTCCCGGTAGGCCACTCGTGGCCTGAAGACCGAGTGCTTGTATCCTGGATGATGGTTAATAAACGAAACCGGTGGATGAGTAATGGCACAAATAAGCAGCTGACGGTTAAAATGCATTTTGTAAACACAATTAGCACCACCATAAAGAAATGAAAATGCACTTGATAATAGCAATTACTCTCGAAAAGCCTCAATGTGCAAGACGAAGTAAATTCGGCTGTCCCAATGGGTACCGGTGAGATGTTTTACAGGTTAGGTACCTTATTCTTCAAAATGCGCCATACATGCGTAGTTGCAGAAAGAACACCTGACTCACTAAACAGATCATTGCAGTATTACCACCAAATGGCAAGGTGACCCGTGGAACAATATGGTACTTCTTTTGCAGTTAGGTCTAATGAAAATTTTTGCCCAATTAGATGGGGATTCACGTAAGAGGTTACATTTAAAATATATTTATTCTAACTAGGACAATAGTTGATACTGAAGTCAGTGGCGACTGAAGTTCGCAAACGTCTCGTTTGCTGACCTGTGTTTACGGAAAAAAGTTTTTTTTCCTGTTATCGTATACTTTAGTTCGTGTCAGTTTTCGATACTAATTATGATAAACCCCGTGTAAAAATTTAAGCTTGGCGCCTTGGGTACCCTCTCATGGTGGCGCCTGAAGCGACCGCTTCTGTCGGTTGCGTCTTAAACCAGCTCTGGCTTTGGTCCTACTTTCAACATAATGTAATCACACAACAAGACGGCCAGGAAGTTTCATATCAGCACACACTCCTCTGCAGATTGAGAATTTCATTCTGTGTAATATTATCTCTTCCAAAATGTTGTAAATAAAAATACAGAAAAAACAAAGCAAACAAGTATTACATATTTCCATCCTGTCGGTGGAGCAGCAATCAATACAGTAGTGAAAAAGTATATGTTTTAGTGTTCAGTCGCAATTTATTTATATTGCCAACTGGCTACCGGTTCTGGTAAACAGTACCATCCTATAAAACACCCTGGCACGCGTTCGTCATGTCAGTGCTACCCGAGAAGAGAGCATAATTATTTCGTGCCAGAGGGTGCCCTGAGGATGGTACTGTGTCCCAGATCCGATATCCAGCAGGCAAAAAATAAATAAATTCCAACTGTAGACTAAAATGTATACTTTTTTAATCAAATATTTTCGAACAATTTTGAGAAAAGTAATTTGTATCAGCACAAGCCTTTACAACTTCTGTTTGCTCACAATTCAGCAAATGAAATATATACTACTGGCCATTAAAATTGCTACACCAAGAAGAAATGCAGATGATAAACGGGTATTATTTGGACAAATATATTATAGTAGAACTGACATGCCATTACATTTTCACGCAGTTTGGGTGCATAGGTCCTGAGAAATCAGTACCCAGAACAACCACCTCTGGCCGTAAAGACGGCCTTGATACGCCTGGGCATTGAGTCAAACAGACCATGGATGGCGTGTACAGGTACAGCTGCCCATGCAGCTTCAACACGATACCACAGTTCGTCAAGAGTAGTGACTGGCATATTGTGACAAGCCAGTTGCTCGGCCACCATTGACCAGACGTTTTCAATTGGTGAGAGATCTGGAGAATGTGCTGGACAGGGCAGCAGTCCAACATTTTCTGTACCCAGAAAGGCCCGTACAGGACCTGCAACATGCGGTCATGCATTATCCTTCTGAAATGTAGGGTTTCGCATGGATCGAATGAAGAGTAGAGCCACGGGTCGTAATACATCTGAAATGTAACGTCCACTGTTCAAAGTGCCGTCAATGCGAACAAGAGGTGACCGAGACGTGTAACCAATGGCACCCCATACCAACACGCCGGGTGTTACGCCAATATGGCGATGACGAATACACGCTTCCAATGTGCGTTCACCGCGATGTCGCCAAACAGGGATGCGACCATCATGATGCTGTAAACAGAACCTGGATTCATCCGAAAAAATGACGTTTTGCCATTCGTGCGCCCAGGTTCGTCGTTGAGTACACCATCGCAGGCGCTCCTGTCTCTGATGCAGCGTCAAGGGTAACCGCAGCTATGGTCGCCGAGCAGATAGTCCATGCTGCTGCAAATGTCGTCGAACTGTTCGTGCAGATGGTTGTTGTCTTGCAAACGTCCCTATCTGTTGACTCAGGGATCGAGACGTGGCTGCACGATCCGTTACAGCCATGCGGATAAGATGCCTGTCATCTCGACTGCTAGTGATACGAGGCCGTTGGGATCCAGCATGGCGTTCCATATTACCCTCCTGATCCCACCGATTCCATATTCTGCTAACAGTCATTGGATCTCGACCAACGCGAGCAACAATGTCGCGATACGATAAACCGCAATCGCGATACACTACAATCCGACCTTTATCAAAGTCGGAAACGTGGTGGTACGCATTTCTCCTCATTACACGAGGCATCGCACCAACGTTTCACCAGGCAACGCCGGTCAACTGCTGTTTGTGAATGAGAAATCGGTTGGAAACTTTCCTCATGTCAGCACGTTGTAGGTGTCGCCACCGTCGCCAACCTTGTGTGAATGCTCTGAAAAACTAATCATTTGCGTATCACATCATCTTCTTCCTGTCGTTTAAATTTCGCGTCTGTAGCACGTCATCTTCGTGGTATATCAATTATAATGGCCAGTAGTGTAGTACTAAGACAAAAAAGAACAGAAACACATCCATTTTTTAATTTTTGTCAGCGTGGCCACTCTCCATTCATATGCTCGGAAATTTACCACGCTGATCATTCGAAAGTATACCATCTGTGTAAGTGCAACGTATTCGCAGAAGAAATATTGTGACCTCACTGTGAAAGCAGCCAGGTGCAATAATGCAACGTATATAATTCCGAGCTGGATGCAAATGAGTTTTAACTAATCTTTCCTGTGATCATATACTGAAATAAAAGTGGCTGATTATCATGATTTTAAATCTGAACAGATGAAGAGATTTTAGTTCGGGATAAAACTGTTCACACAGGCAAAAAACGAAGCTAAAGTTCTCATCAAACCTGACTAGGGCGCTAACTGAGGGATAGCAGTTCTTCAGCAGGTACCGTAGCTGTCGACAGGTAGGAAGAGGTTGACAGCGTCTCCAGCTTCGTCAACGTGCAGTTTCACACTCGCTTGATCGTAATGCAGCTCCACGAGTTTTGGTATGGACATTTTCTCCATACATGTAATCCTCTTTTTACTGCCCGTTTACAAATGCTCTGCACTCCGTCTTACGTCCTCTCACATTCCTCACAGGAGAGTCATAACTGGTGATGAGACGTGGGCCTCCGGTTATGATGTTCAGAGCAATGTTCAATGTTCACAATGGGTCGGGTCAGGTTCTCCAAGGCTAAAAACTGCTCGTCTGGTCAGGTGAAATGTCAAAGCTATGCTTTCTTTGACACTGAAGGTTTACTTCATCATGAATTCGTGCCACAGGGATAAACTGTTAATCGATGGTACTACCGGGACGTGTTGCGACGCCTGTGAGAAAATGTGAGAAGGAAACGGCCTGAAATGTGGCGAGACAATTCATGGTTCTTTCATCACGATATCGCACCCACACATTCATCCTTGTTGGGGCGTGACTATTGCACACGAAACGAAATTACTGTGCTGCCTCAAAATCCGTTCTCTCCAGACCTGGACCCTACAGACTTTTTTATTTTCAAAGCTGAAAACCCCTTTGAAAGGATGAAGATTTGCAACGACAGACGAAATAAAAGAAAAATGGCAGACGGCTCTTCGCGCGATCCGGCAAGAGGAGTACCAAGACTGCTTCCGGAAGTGGAGACTGTTTTGGGAGTGGTGTATCAATTGTGGAGGAGACCACGCAAATTAAGTGCAAAAGGTTTTGTGGTCAAAGCTCCGGAATTTTTTGAACAGATCTCGTTGTGTGCACATGGGTGCGTAGGTCTTGAAATCCAGTATCTGACCTCGGAATCTCTGTCTTTTCTTGATACAAGGAATTCTTCAGTTTCTGCAGGGCGTTTCGAAGTATGCAGCCTATTCTTATCATGTTTGAACAGAGTATTCATCACTACTAGCTGAAAATTACTACAGATCTGCATTACACTTTCTCCTCTATCATTACTACTACCGAGCCCATATTCTTTCGTAAATCCCACGTCCCTCTCCCATTTCCTCCCCATAGTATATCGTTCCATCATTATCAAATTTTCATCTCCCGTTACGTACTTTATTATCCATTGACTGTCCTCTAGTTCTGGAAAGTGTTTATTGTACAGAAGCACGCAGTGAAGATATTACACTACTGACCATTAAAATTGCTGCACCAAGAACAAATGCAGATGATAAACGGGTATTCATTGTACAATTATATTATACTAGAACTGACATGTGATTACATTTTCACGCAGTTTGGGTGCATAGATCCTGAGAAATCAGTACCCAGAACAACCACCTTTGGCCGTAATAACGGCCTTGATACGCCTGGGCATTGAGTCAAACGGAGCTTGGATGGCGTGTACAGGTATAGCTGCCCACGCAGCTTCAACACAATACCACAGTTCATCAAGAGTAGTGACTGGTGTATTGTGACGAACCAGTTGCTCGGACACCATTGACCAGACATTTTCAATTGGTGAGAGATCTGGAGAATGTACTGGCCACGGCAGCAGTAGAACATTTTCTGTATCTAGAAAGGCCCGTACAGGACCTGCAACATGCGGTCGTGCATTATCCTACTGAAATGTAGGGTTTCGCAGGGATCGAATGAAGCTTAGAGCCATGGGTCGTAATACATCTGAAATGTAACGTCCACTGTTCAAAGTGCCGTCAATGCGAACAAGAGGTGACCGAGACGTCTAACCAATGGCACCCCATACCATCACGCCGGGTGATACGCCAGTATGGCGATGACGAATACACGCTTCCAGTGTGCGTTCACCGCGATGTCGCCAAACAGGGATGCGACCATCATGATGCTGTAAACAGAACCTGGATTCATCCGAAAAAATGACGTTTTACCATTCGTGCACCCAGGTTCGTCGTTGAGTACACCATCGCAGGCGCTCCTGTCTGTGATACAGTGTCAAGGGTAACCGCAGCCATGGTCTCCGAGCAGATAGTCCATGTTGCTGCAAACATTGTCGAACTGTTGGTGCAGATAGTTGTTGTTTTGCAAACGTCCCCATCTGTTGACTCAGGGATCGAGACGTGGCTGCACGATCCGTTACAGCCATGCGGATAAGATGCCTGTCATCTCGACTGCTAGTGATACGAGGCCGTTGGGATCCAGCACGGCGTTCCGTATTACCCTCCTTAAATCTGATAAGCGGTCATATTTTAGAATGCTCTTGAGATACCTAGGGGTTATTATACTTAGTTGCCTATAAAAATTCTCTCTAACTTCGTTTTCGGTTAACAACAAAGCTAAATTTAGGATGAAACATGTATTCTACACTCCTGGAAATGGAAAAAAGAACACATTGACACCGGTGTGTCAGACCCACCATACTTGCTCCGGACACTGCGAGAGGGCTGTACAAGCAATGATCACACGCACGGCACAGCGGACACACCAGGAACCGCGGTGTTGGCCGTCGAATGGCGCTAGCTGCGCAGCATTTGTGCACCGCCGCCGTCAGTGTCAGCCAGTTTGCCGTGGCATACGGAGCTCCATCGCAGTCTTTAACACTGGTAGCATGCCGCGACAGCGTGGACGTGAACCGTATGTGCAGTTGACGGACTTTGAGCGAGGGCGTATAGTGGGCATGCGGGAGGCCGGGTGGACGTACCGCCGAATTGCTCAACACGTGGGGCATGAGGTCTCCACAGTACATCGATGTTGTCGCCAGTGGTCGGCAGAAGGTGCACGTGCCCGTCGACCTGGGACCGGACCGCAGCGACGCACGGATGCACGCCAAGACCGTAGGATCCTACGCAGTGCCGTAGGGGACCGCACCGCCACTTCCCAGCAAATTAGGGACACTGTTGCTCCTGGGGTATCGGCGAGGACCATTCGCAACCGTCTCCATGAAGCTGGGCTACGGTCCCGCACACCGTTAGGCCGTCTTCCGCTCACGCCCCAACATCGTGCAGCCCGCCTCCAGTGGTGTCGCGACAGGCGTGAATGGAGGGACGAATGGAGACGTGTCGTCTTCAGCGATGAGAGTCGCTTCTGCCTTGGTGCCAATGATGGTCGTATGCGTGTTTGGCGCCGTGCAGGTGAGCGCCACAATCAGGACTGCATACGACCGAGGTACACAGAGCCAACACCCGGCATCATGGTGTGGGGAGCGATCTCCTACACTGGCCGTACACCACTGGTGATCGTCGAGGGGACACTGAATAGTGCACGGTACATCCAAACCGTCATCGAACCCATCGTTCTACCATTCCTAGACCGGCAAGGGAACTTGCTGTTCCAACAGGACAATGCACGTCCGCATGTATCCCGTGCCACCCAACGTGCTCTAGAAGGTGTAAGTCAACTACCCTGGCCAGCAAGATCTCCGGATCTGTCCCCCATTGAGCATGTTTGGGACTGGATGAAGCGTCGTCTCACGCGGTCTGCACGTCCAGCACGAACGCTGGTCCAACTGAGGCGCCAGGTGGAAATGGCATGGCAAGCCGTTCCACAGGACTACATCCAGCATCTATACGATCGTCTCCATGGGAGAATAGCAGCCTGCATTGCTGCGAAAGGTGGATATACACTGTACTAGTGCCGACATTGTGCATGCTCTGTTGCCTGTGTCTATGTGCCTGTGATTCTGTCAGTGTGATCATGTGATGTATCTGACCCCAGGAATGTGTCAATAAAGTTTCCCCTTCCTGGGACAATGAATTCACGGTGTTCTTATTTCAATTTCCAGGAGTGTATTTCACAGCCACAATACTAGAAATGAAAGCAAAGTCTGCATAGACTATGTATCTTATTTAGGTTTCAGATTGGTGTATAATATCTGTGTGTTAATATCTATAACAGGTTATCGATGGATGTAAGACATTTGAAACAAAGTAAAGTAGTGAACTAGCCACTTCTACAATTTTTCAGAGTATTAGGACTCGGTAATGTAAATTCCACATATCTCTAATGTTAATATTAAAGAGATCTTGACTTTGCCGTTATGTAGATAGCTCATAGTGACCTATGTAATCATGCATAGACGCTCTGTTTGATACATTAGAGAGAAACAGTTGCTGAGTAGAAGAGAATGAACAGTGAATTTTCTTTAAATAAGGTTTTTACCTTCTAATGTGCTTTTTCGTATATAAATAATAGGCAAATGCCTGAGTATAACCCACTCAGAGAATAAGTGTAGGGCGAGCAGATGCGGGAATCTGGGATCGCCGCCCAAGGCAAGGTCCCAGTGGAGGTGGTTCGCCGTTGCCTTCCCCCGACCTGCTATGAAGTGTCAAGTGTGTGTGTTTGTGTGTGTGTGTGTGTGTGTGTGTGTGTGTGTGTGTGTGTGTGTGTGTATGTGCCATGTGGATCACTGTGATGAATGGTTGTACGGTCGATTCTGTGGTGGTATGGGTGACTAGAAGAGACAGCGTGAAATTCGATGCCGGCGTGTAACATACTTCTCTCGAATAGCGCCAAGGCGTCTACCGTCCTTAAAGTCCACATGCGACGTACGGATCACCATCAAGAGTGTCACATTCCCTCATCTCATAAGACACCGCAGAGAGCTTTGGAATTTCATCTAGGACATCGGCGCTAAGAGCTCCTTCGCTTGGCGGCCAAATCAAGGCAGTGAAAATTTTCCACCACAGGGATTCGAACAGCCTTACCTTCTAGTCGAGCGTCACTGCACAAGCGTACTGTAATGGATCTGGGAGATGTGTTATTTTCTACTGGATTTGTCGATACCAAATTTAATGTGGGAAGTTAGTAATGTTTTCTTATATTTTTGTCAGAATTTTTTTAAAGTGTAATTTGCCTTATTTTATACTAAAGTACTTAAATTTTTGAGAGTGACAGCATATTGATTACTATTAGTAGATGTGACGAAGAATATCAAAGAGACTGATTACAAGTGGAAGCTTGTGTGCTGTGTAAAATGTCTTTGATGCTGGAGTCGTCTTTGACTGTAGTCAGTCGGCAGTGAACTCTTGGTGTGCGTTGACAGTAGAACAATGTGCAGGTCGCCGTCATAAATAATTTGCTAGTGAACAGGAAAAAATGAATTATGTTACTACTTTTTTATATAAACTTTAAGAAGAAACCACATTCGAAGAAATGGTATTTGAAGCACCAAAAATGAGGCAAACGCATTGAACCAGGTCATTTCTGCAGCCGACGAAACTGCATTGTGGAATCATACTTCCACTAGACGACTGTAGTCGTAACTGCCGTCTGCTTCACGTCTGCTGTGCAGCGAGCTACCTTAATTTAAGTATTAACTGTATTTTTCTTACTTGTCACTTCTTCTTCCGTGTGTATTTGCTTTTAGGAAGCTTTAATTGTCGGGTGTTATTAATAGTGTTCCATAGATTTCGTGTTTGTTTTGAATACAGTCAGAGAGAGTCCCTTTAGTCAACCATAGTGCCAGTAGTGCTAGTGTTTGTTTTCAATCCAGTCCGGTAAGTGCTATTTTCATTGTTTTCTACAAGAAGTGGCTAGCAACCACAGTTTAGTGAATAAACAGCCGCCTTTAGTGAATTAGCAGTCTAGTTAAAGGTTGATTAACTCTCTTCAGTAAATTGATTCCTTAGGATGGATAGGATGTGTGACTGCTGTGTACGGACGCAGGAGGAGCTGGCCACTGTTCGCGAACAGCTGAGCGTGTTGATGGCCGCGGTCAGCCGTCTTCAGGCTGCTGCCTCGGAGTGCAGCGGCAGTGGGGAGTCTGGTGCGTCGCAAGGTACACTCCAGGTGTTACATGCTTCACCCACTGTCCCTGCTGTCGAGACATCTTCGCGGGTACCGGGCGCGGTTGGGCCACCCTCTCCACAAGGGGAGTGGCGGGTTCAGCGGCGTTCGCGGCGCACGAGGCGGAGGGTCAATGTGGAGGCTGGCCGTGTGGCATCGCCCGCTCTGCCTGTGAGTGGACATGTGGCTGCTCCTTCAGCTAGGTCCGAGCAGGCACACGGGGGGAGGGGTTTATTAGTTATTGGGAGCTCCAACGTTAGGCGGGTGATGGAGCCCCTTAGGGAAATAGCGGGAAGGTCGGGGAAGAAGGCCAGTGTTCACTCTGTCTGCTTGCCGGGGGGTCTCATCCGAGATGTGGAGGAGGCCCTACCGGCGGCTATAGAGAGCACTGGGTGTACCCGACTGTAAATTGTTGCTCATGTCGGCACCAATGACTCCTGCCGTCTGGGTTCAGAGGTCATCCTCAGTTGGTACAGGCGGTTGGCGGAATTGGTGAAGGCGGAAAGCCTCGCTCGCGGGGTGGAATCAGAGCTAACTATTTGTAGTATCGTTCCCAGAACCGATCGCGGTCCTCTGGTTTGGAGCCGAGTGGAAGGCTTAAACCAGAGGCTCAGACGATTCTGCGGAGATCTGGGGTGCAAATTTCTCGACCTCCGCTATCGGGTGGAGAAATGTAGGGTCCCCCTGAATAGGTCAGGCGTGCACTACACGCCGTAAGCGGCTACAAGGGTAGCGGAGTACGTGTGGAGTGCACATGGTTTTTTTTTACGTTAGAGAATCCCCTCCCTAGGCCCGACAAGACGCCTCCTGAGACGCGGCAAGGTAGGAGTAGGCAAAATGCAACAGGGAATAACAATATTAATGTGCTAATAGTAAACTGCAGGAGCGTCTATAGAAAGGTCCCAGAACTGCTCTCATTAATAAACGGTCACAACGCCCATATAGTACTAGGGACAGAAAGTTGGCTGAAACCAGACGTAAACAGTAATGAAATCCTAAACTCAGATTGGAATGTATACCGCAGAGACAGGCTGGACAGTGAAGGGGGAGGCGTGTTTATAGCGATAAGAAGTGCAATAGTATCGAAGGAAATTGACGGAGATCCGAAATGTGAAATGATTTGGGTGAAGGTCACGGTTAAAGCAGGCTCAGACATGGTAATTGGATGTCTCTATAGGCTGTTGTAGCTGAGCACCTGAAGGATAATTTGGAAAATATTTCGAGTAGATTTCCCCACCATGTTATAGTTCTGGGTGGAGATTTTAATTTGCCGGATATAGACTGGGTGACTCAAACGTTCATAACGGGTGGCAGGGACAAAGAATCCAGTGAAATTTTTTTAGGTGCTTTATCTGAAAACTACCTTGAGCAGTTAAACAGAGAACCGACTCGTGGCGATAACATATTAGACCTTGTGGTGACAAACAGACCCGAACTATTTGAAAAAGTTAACGCAGAACAGGGAATCAGCGATCATAAAGCGGTTACGGCATCGATGATTTCAGCCGTAAATAGGAATATTAAAAAGGGTAGGAAGATTTTTTTGTTTAGAAAAAGTGACAAAAAGCAGATTTCAGAGTACCTGTTGGCTCAACACAAAAGTTTTGTCTCAAGTACAGATAGTGTTGAGGATCAGTGGACAAAGTTCAAAACCGTCGTACATAATGCGTTAGAAGAGTATGCGCCAAGCAAGATCGTAAGAGATGGAAAAGAGCCACCGTGGTACAACAACCGAGTTAGAAAACTGCTGCGGAAGCAAAGGGAACTTCACAGCAAACATAAACATAGCCAAAGCCTTGCAGACAAACAAAAATTACGCGAAGCGAAATGTAGTGTGAGGAGGGCTATGCGAGAGGCGTTCAATGAATTCGAAAGTGAAGTTCTATGTACTGACTTGGCAGAAAATCCTAAGAAAGTTTGGTCTTATGTTAAAGCGGTAGGTGGATCAAAACAAAATGTCCAGACACTCTGTGACCAAAATGGTACTGAAACAGAGGATGACAGACTAAAGGCCGAAATACTAAATGTCTTTCTCCAAAGTTGTTTCACAGAGGAAGATTGCACTGTAGTTCCTTCTCTAGATTGTCGCACAGATGACAAAATAGTAGATATCGAAATAGACGACAGAGGGATAGAGAAACAATTAAAATCGCTCAAAAGAGGAAAGGCCTCTGGACCTTATGGGATACCAGTTCAATTTTACACAGAGTACGCGAAGGAACTTGCCTCCCTTCTTGCAGCGGTGTACCGTAGGTCTCTAGAAGAGCGTAGCGTTCCAAAGGATTGGAAAAGGGTACAGGTCATCCCCTTTTTCAAGAAGGGACGTCGAACAGATGTGCAGAACTACAGACCTATATCTCTAACGTCGATCAGTTGTAGAATTTTGGAACACGTATTGTGTTCGAGTATAATGACTTTTCTGGAGACTAGAAATCTACTCTGTGGGAATCAGCATGGGTTTCGAAAAAGACGGTCATGTGAAACCCAGCTCGCGCTATTCGTCCACGAGACTCAGAGGGCCATAGACACGGGTTCACAGGTAGATGGCGTGTTTCTTGACTTCCGCAAGGTGTTCGATACAGTTACCCACAGTCGTTTAATGAACAAAGTAAGAGCATATGGACTATCAGACCAATTGTGTGATTGGATTGAGGAGTTCCTAGATAACAGGACGCAGCATGTCATTCTCAATGGAGAGAAGTCTTCCGAAGTAAGAGTGATTTCAGGTGTGCCGCAGGGGAGTGGCATAGGACCGTTGCTATTCACAATATATATAAATGACCTGGTGGATGACATGGGAAGTTCACTGAGGCTTTTTGCAGATGATGCTGTGGTGTATCGAGAGGTTGTAACAATGGAAAATTGTACTGAAATGCAGGAGGATCTGCAGCGAATTGACGCATGGTGCAGGGAATGGCAATTGAATCTCAATGTAGACAAGTGTAATGTGCTGCGAATACACAGAATGATAGATCCTTTATCATTTAGCTACAAAATAGCAGGTCAGCAACTGGAAGCAGTTAATACCATAAATTATCTGGGAGTACGCATGAGGAGTGATTTAAAATGGAATGATCATACACTCCTGGAAATTGAAATAAGAACACCGTGAATTCATTGTCCCAGGAAGGGGAAACTTTATTGACACATTCCTGGGGTCAGATACATCACATGATCACACTGACAGAACCACAGGCACATAGACACAGGCAACAGAGCATGCACAATGTCGGCACTAGTACAGTGTATATCCACCTTTCGCAGCAATGCAGGCTGCTATTCTCCCATGGAGACGATCGTAGAGATGCTGGATGTAGTCCTGTGGAACGGCTTGCCATGCCATTTCCACCTGGCGCCTCAGTTGGACCAGCGTTCGTGCTGGACGTGCAGACCGCGTGAGACGATGCTTCATCCAGTCCCAAACATGCTCAATGGGGGACAGATCCGGAGATCTTGCTGGCCAGGGTAGTTGACTTACACCTTCTAGAGCACGTTGGGTGGCACGGGATACATGCGGACGTGCATTGTCCTGTTGGAACAGCAAGTTCCCTTGCCGGTCTAGGAATGGTAGAACGATGGTTTCGATGACGGTTTGGATGTACCGTGCACTATTCAGTGTCCCCTCGACGATCACCAGTGGTGTACGGCCAGTGTAGGAGATCGCTCCCCACACCATGATGCCGGGTGTTGGCCCTGTGTGCCTCGGTCGTATGCAGTCCTGATTGTTGCGCTCACCTGCACGGCGCCAAACACGCATACGACCATCATTGGCACCAAGGCAGAAGCGACTCTCATCGCTGAAGACGACACGCCTCCATTCGTCCCTCCATTCACGCCTGTCGCGACACCACTGGAGGCGGGCTGCACGATGTTGGGGCGTGAGCGGAAGACGGCCTAACGGTGTGCGGGACCGTAGCCCAGCTTCATGGAGACGGTTGCGAATGGTCCTCGCCGATACCCCAGGAGCAACAGTGTCCCTAATTTGCTGGGAAGTGGCGATGCGGTCCCCTACGGCACTGCGTAGGATCCTACGGTCTTGGCGTGCATCTGTGCGTCGCTGCGGTCCGGTCCCAGGTCGACGGGCACGTGCACCTTCCGCCGACCACTGGCGACAACATCGATGTACTGTGGAGACCTCATGCCCCACGTGTTGAGCAATTCGGCGGTACGTCCACCCGGCCTCCCGCATGCCCACTATACGCCCTCGCTCAAAGTCCGTCAACTGCACATACGGTTCACGTCCACGCTGTCGCGGCATGCTACCAGTGTTAAAGACTGCGATGGAGCTCCGTATGCCACGGCAGACTGGCTGACACTGACGGCGGCGGTGCACAAATGCTGCGCAGCTAGCGCCATTCGACGGCCAACACCGCGGTTCCTGGTGTGTCCGCTGTGCCGCGCGTGTGATCATTGCTTGTACAGCCCTCTCGCAGTGTCCGGAGCAAGTATGGTGGGTCTGACACACCAGTGTCAATGTGTTCTTTTTTCCATTTCCAGGAGTGTATAATGTTGATCGTCGGTAAAGCAGATGCCAGACTGAGATTCATTGGAAGACTCCTAAGGAAATGCAATCCGAAAACAAAGGAAGTAGGCTACAGTACGCTAGTTCGCCCACTGCTTGAATACTGCTCAGCAGTGTGGGATCCGTACCAGATAGGGTTGATAGAAGAGATAGAGAAGATCCAACGGAGAGCAGCGCGCTTCGTTACAGGATCATTTAGTAATCGCGAAAGCGTTACGGAGATGATAGATAAACTCCAGTGGAAGACTGCAGGAGAGACGCTCAGTAGCTAGGTACGGGCTTTTGTCAAAGTTTCGAGAACATACCTTCACCGAAGAGTCAAGCAGTATATTGCTCCCTCCTACGTATATCTCGCGAAGCGACCATGAGGATAAAATCAGAGAGATTAGAGCCCACACAGAGGCATACCGACAATCCTTCTTTCCAAGAACAATACGAGACTGGAATAGGAGGGATAACCGATAGAGGTACTCAAGGTACCCTCCGCCACACACTGTCAGGTAGCTTGCGGAGTATGGATGTAGATGTAGATGTAGATGTAGAAGCCAAGACAAATATCATCTTGTAAACATTTCACGGAAAAGGTACTGTCACGAAATATGCCAAATTTAAGTAAATAAAAAATAGTGAGCATATTTCAACTGGGGGCTCAGCCGGGATACCATATTTCAACTGGGGACTGTAGCCGGGATGTTGTGATCACGTGATCTTCAACAGTGCTACGAAGAAGAAAATTTTTGTGTGTTCATACCAGATTTTCAGAATGTGTGTTACAGTATTGGTGTTCATCGGGAAGTAAAAGTTTTGGAGAAGAAATGTTTTGTCAAAAAATATAATTTTCGACAGAAGAAGTAATTTCAAGAATTTTGGTCAGCAATCACATGGATGGAAAACGTGGATTTGCAACAGTCGAAGAGTGTTCCAGATAAGTCACGAAACACTCGTATTTGGTTAAAACAATATTTTTATCTTGTTTTGTATTGTTCTGTATAATTTTTTTTTCTTTTTCCACAATGACTTATGAGATTTTCGAGAGTATTGTGGCTAAAGTAGAAAGCAGTAATTTAATAGACTTTGAAAATCAGGACAGGCCAAATGATACAGAAAGAACCGGTCAATTTGATTTAAAATGTTTTCTTGTAATTCTCACGAAAGAAATTAAACAATAAGTTGATGACAATAAGACTTACTGGGATGAAAAAATTGATAACATTTTGTTGCAAGTCCAAGCAGTTAATACCCAAGTGGGTGATCTTTCGAACGAAGTTGGCAGTGTTGAGGAAAAAATTGAATCTGTGGAAGCAAAAGTAAATGAAATTGATGCTAAATTCAGCGATGAAATTAATACTGTAAAAATGAGTTACTGGCAGATAGGGAAAGAAATGTAATCGATTTTAATGAGATAAAAGGTGAAATTAAAAATTTGGATGAGAACACAAAAGTTTTAGTAAAAAATGTAGAACAAAAAACTGACAATCGTTTGGTTACTCTAGAAAAAAAAGTAGAATGCAATGATTTAGGAACAAAAAATCTGTCAAAGAACTTGGCGAAAAAATTGAAAGTTTTGACATTGAATTTCAAAGCAAAAATCACAATGTCAACATATGCAATCTTGTATCTAATATTCCAGTGAAGCACTTTTCGGTAGATGGACCCTTACATCCTGTTGATTTTATACAGTATTGTAAGGATTGTTTTTTACCTCACTCTCCAGATGATATGAAAATTAAATTTGAGAAAAAATTCTTGGAAGGGCAAGCTTTGACTTGGGCAAACCAGATTGTAACTGTGGGGATGACCTTTTCAGAATTTGAATCAAAATTTCTGGAAAATTTTTGTGATGATCTTAAACAAACTAGAATCAAAAGTGAATTTTTGAATGGGAGAAACTATAGAGAATCAGATGGGAGCATGAAACAATTTTGCAAAGGTGAACTTCAAAAACTTATTCATTTAACAAAACCTTTGGATGACTTGATCAAAATTGATACCTTAAAGAGGAGATTGCCATCAGCAATGCAGTTGAGTTTAGTTCATTGTCCTGATAGTAATGTTGAGCAGTTTCTCAATTATATTGAAAAGTTGGATAGGGTAACAACAAGAACACACAGTGGGTTTAGTCGGAAAGGTAGTGGTCAAAATTGGGGAAATGATAACTATCAAAAAAGTAAACAAAACAATTATCATGGTGTCAGTCAAAATTCAGGGGGATAAAACAATTTTCAAAAGAAGGACCATAATTTTCATCCAAAACAAGAACAACAATTTCGCAGAAATAATCAACTAAACAGGGAACACTTTAGGGATTAAAATCACAGAAATTTTGATAGAGATCAGTACAATAGAAACTGTCAACAACCAGGTAATGTTTGGCATAGGAATAGGAACAGAAATGTTGATCAGAGACATTGGCAGAACCACAATCAGCAGTTCAAACAGGAACCGATTATAATTCAGGAAATAAAAAACCCCCTTGAAGGTCCACAAGGTTGAGGCAGAAGGTGAGCATGATGAAAGGACCAATGGATGTGATAATCATAAACCCAAACATGACAGTTCCAAACCTAAGCTATCACATGAGGTCATTAGTTGTTACTTATTGAAGAAATTTCAAGAGGAAAATAATGATGATATTGATAAAGATAAAATTTTCACTACACAAGAACATACAGTAGATAAAGGTAATTGTGATTCATTTAATTTAACAGAGTTTTACACTTGGGCAGAAAAGAACAACACTTTGTCAGATGATGTAATTTGCAGTAGTTTAGAGATGTGTGTGAATGAAAGAGAGAATGCATGCTGTGAGAATGAAAATATTGGTGAAAGGCATCTGGTAACTTTAGAAAGGGGAAATAATATTTTGGGGGATAATTTGAATGTGTATGACCTGAATATGTATAATGATAATGATGTTGATGATAAAGTTGATAATGATGGTAATGGTATTGATGATGATGTTGAGGAAAGGTGTTTCATTAGTTTAAATAGTGAGTTGGGTATACACATGGTTGAAAATGGATTAAATAGTGAGAATACTATAGAAATTCCCAGGGATGTTACCAGGATGAATAAGGCTTGCAAGCATGGTGTATGTGAAAGTGTGAATTTTGAGTTGTTGGTAAAGAATCTGACTACACAAATAATGATGACATATGTATAACTTCTAGCCTAAGTGAAACATTTATAGATACTAATGACACACACACATTTCTTATGAATCTATGGCTGAACAGTGAAACTATTTCTTTTGACAAGAACTTTAGAAAGATGCTTATTAATGTATGTGAAACTATATGTCCTGAGTGGTGGAAAAAGATGAGATATTTTATTTTTGAAAAGCTGAAGGATAAGTACTTCAATAGTAAACAATGTGATTTGGATGAAAATTCTTGGCTATTTGAGATAATAGAGAGTACTAATGACAATTTTGTATCTTGTGCAAATTTTATAACTGTGACAAATAATACATATAATGGTATACCATATGATTCTGGTAAGTATAGGTTTGGGGAAATTGAAAGTGATTTATTACGTGAGGATACAGGTTCTGAGAAAAGTGATCAATTTTGCAGTCCTTATATAAAAGTTCAAATTGGGTCATGGATTGGTAAATGTTTAATTGATACAGGAAGTGAGATCTCGGGAATATCTGAAAGGTTAAGCAAGAAATTGAATGTGGGGAAAGATTATGTTTAAATGCCAGTTTTGGGGTAAAGATAAAAGGTGCTACTGAAAAGAGCAGTAAATTGGTAAAAAGCCAGGCTTTAGTGACATTTTTAATTGAAGGCAAGTTGTTCACACATGGAAGTTTTATAATTCAGGAATTTAATGAGGATTTTCTTTTGGGTATGAATTGGATAATAAAAGTAAATACAGCATTTGATTGGGTTGGAAGAAAACTTTTGATAGAAACTATTGAAAGGGAATACATTCAGACAAATTTTGTGAACACACTTGGTGATCAGAGTAATGGAAATTTATACAGTATCAATTTACTAAAAGAAAATAGATTGGAGAATATTGAAATTCATAGATTTGATACTGATGAAGTTGAATTTGGGAATTTAGTAAATTTGAAAATTTCAGAAACACAAAATTTATCTGTGGAGCAAAAACAACAGTTAGAAAACCTGCTGTGGGAATACAGTGATGTTTTCAGGGTAAAGGGTTATCAGTGTGAGCTTCAGGTGAAACCTCATGAACCACTTTTCATAAAACTCTACAGTATTACAATATCAAAAAGACCTGCTGTCGAGAAAGAGCTGAAAAAGATGGAAGGATGTAATGTAATAGAAAGGAGTATCAGTGCATATAATAATCCTTTAGTAGTTGTTTCGAAAAAAGATGGTGGAGTAAGATTGGTTTTCGACTCTAGACACTTAAACAAAATGTTGTTCAGACAGACAGACCATCCCAAAAATATTGATGAGTTATTCTATAAATTTACAGATATAAAATATATGTCAAGTTCGGATCTAACTTCGGGTTTTCATCAGGTACCACTTTCGGTTAATTCTAGAAAATATATTGCTTTCTTGTACGATGGTAAGAGTTAGCAATATTGTGTTGTGCCATTTGGGTTAAATTCTTCTGTTTCCAAATTTATAAGAGCTTTGGATCATGTACTGGGGCAAGAACTTGCATCTAAACTGATAATTTATGTAGATGACATTTTGGTTATAGGACAAAATTGGGAGGAACATTTTTTGATTTTGAAGTCAGTTTGTGAAAAACTTAGAAAAATGGGGATGACATTGAAATTAGAGAAATGTAAGTTTGTAGTTTCTGAATTAAAATTTTTGGGTCATGTTGTCACAGACAAGGGAATTTTGGCAGATCCAGAAAAAATTAAAGCAATTTTAGAAATTCCTGTTCCTAAGACTAAAAAACAAATAAAGTCATTCTTTGGGTTATGTGGTTATTACCAAAAACATATAAGTGATCAGAGTCTGAATGCACCATGTTTAAGTCAGTTACTTAAGAAAAACACTGTTTGGGTTTGGGATAAAAGTTGTCAGGAAGAGTTTGATAAAATTAAGCAAGAGTTGAGGAAGTATCACTTATTACACAGACCTGATTTTAATTTACCATTTTGTTTGAACACTGATAGCAGTAATTACGGGCTTGGAGCAGAGTTATTTCAAGAAAGAGTAGAGAATGGAGTTAAAATACATTGTACCATATCATTTGCGAGCAGAATGTTGCTCAAGCATGAGAAAAATTATACAGTCACAGAGAAGGAACTTTTGGCAATTCATTGGACTTTTACAAAATTTAGAATTTACCTTATTGGGCATAAAACCATAGTATTTTCGGATCACAAAGCTTTGAGTTACTTACAAGAGTGCAAATTATACCACAGTAGATTGACCAGATGGGCAATATTTCCGCAACAGTTTGACTTTGAAATCAAGCACATAAAAGGTTCTGAGAATGTAGTAGCTGATTCACTTTTAAGGTTACCAATCAGGGGAGAAAAGGAGATTTTTGGACAAGAGGAGGAAAAGCAATTTAAAATTAAATACCTGAAAGGGGTGGAAAATGAGAAAACAATTAGAACTATGTGTAACAAAATTAGGAAAAATCTAAATTTAGATCAAAGTTGGAAATTAATCAAAGAATGTTTAGGCAAGAAGGGGTATGAGGAACTTGATAAATTTTACAAATTACATTTTATTTCGGAGAACAGATGTAGATTCTGATAATTGGAAACCGTGTTGGCCAGAGGCAGATGCTGAAAAGCTGATTATTTACATACATGAAAGTTTTGGTCATTGTGGGATAGAGAAGTGCATTCAAAAGATACAAGAAAATGTTTATTTTTACAATATTAGAACGAAGGTAAGAAAACAATTGGCAACCTGTGACAAATGTCAGAGAGTTAAAGTGAGCAATCAAAGACGTGGTGGAGAGATGCAAAACATAATTCCTGAAAAACCTTTAGATCTTATCGCTGTGGACTTATATGGAATGTTACCAAAGAGTAAAGGTGGTTACTGTAACATATTTGTTATGGTAGATGTATTTTCAAAATTAAGTAAACTATATCCAGTGAAAAAAGCTACTAGCCATGAAATTATAATAAAAATTGAAAGAGATTATTTCGCACAGGTGGGTAAACCAAATGCTATATTATCAGATAATGGTTCACAGTTCACCGCCAAACTTTAGAAAAAGTTTATTGAAAGATCAAAATTGAAGCATATACTTATATCTGTTTATTCTCCATCCACCAATCCTGCAGAAAGATATATGAGGGAAATTGGGAGACTTTGCAGAACCTATTGTAGCCATAAACATCCAACCTGGTTTGAGCACATTCGAAATTTTGAAGATATTATGAATAGCCTACAACATGGTTCCACAGGATTTTCATCATATGAGATTATGTTTAATATCAGACCTCCAAATTTTATATCAGAACTTATTGAATTTCCTAAATGTACACCTTTAACTATGCAAGAGAGAGAAGATATTGTCAGGGAAAATATGAGAAAACAACGGGAAAAAAGGAATAAAAGACATAACAATAGGGTAAAATTAACCACTTTCAAAATTGGGGATCTTGTTCTGGTCAAATCTCATGAAAAATCAAAAATGTTAACTTCAAAAATTAAAACATTCTTTGATATCTATATTGGGCCTTTTGAAGTCATAGAAAATCCACACCCTAATGCTTATCGTTTGGTATACCCTAAGTCAAAGAAATTATTTGGTCTCAGGAATGTAGTCTCTGAAAATGTATAAACAGAAATCATAATTTCAAAATTTAAATAACCTATTTTCATCTAAAACAAAAGTCCTCCGCTGGAATATGCTTGCTGGAACATAACTACCTGTACAACCAAGTATGTATATTTACATGTATAAATTAATAATTTGAAGTCACATGTTAATTGAAACTGATGAGAAAGCACTGTTGTAACAAAGAATGAGAGAAAGATTTATTTTAACTTTTTTACAAAAAAAAAGTCTCCATAGTGAGCATTTCGAATTTTTCTAATTTTTGGAAGCTAAGTCTTCCCTGTGGGTGAAGGCATGCATGTGAGGACATACATGCAAAGATATAAGTTTCAAAACCAATTTTAGATAAAGCTTTATGATATATGAGCAATTTATTGTTCTTTATACTGATGTTGTGGGGAGCGAAAGTAGTCTTCACAAGAATGTGACTTGTAGTAATATTGTAGTAGAGAGGCAAGTGTACACAAATAATTGTCAAAAAAATTTTTAGGTAATACTGATGTATCTTTAGCTGTACTAAAAGAAAGGAAATCATAAGTAAAAAAAATACAAAAAAACACGAGTAAAAAAATATATACAATTCAAAAAGAAAATCATAAAAAATATATACAAATAAAAAAACATGAGTAAAAAATACATAAAAAATTCAAAAACAAAATTAGAAGTAAAAATATATAAATGGCAAATATATAGAAAAAAACACTACACTATATATGTCCAGTGTCATTTTTTATTGCACAATATGTAAGCAAAATGAAATTAACATTAATATGGGGAACAAAAAATTTAATTATGAGAACCAGTTGGCACAGTGTGACCAAAGAAGTGGTTGTAGATATCTTATTCTAGCAAATGAGTTTTACCTTACTATTATTTTCAATATGTATGCTGTATTTTAGAATATTTTTCATGTGTGTTTTATGCCATGTATATTTGTCATGTTAAATAATTTCTTTACTTGAATTTTTTGTGTATGAGATTGATGGGGAAGGATCATTGCAACAACAGCCAGTAACAAGTCCACAGATTCGAAGAGTCCAAATTTGGAAGAGGTTATCAGACTGCATCATTACTGTACTAATTCTGTAATACAGATCCATTACTGAGTGTGGTCAGGATTTTGTTGTATATGTTCATAACAACAAAAGCCCCGGGGAGCAGCTGTAATGGATCTGGGAGATATGTTATTTTCTACTGGATTTGTCGATACCAAATTTAATGTGGGAAGTTGGTAATGTTTTCTTATATTTTTGTGAGAATTTTTTTAAATTGTAATTTGCCTTATTTTATACTAATTTACTTATATTTTTGAGAGTGACAGCATATTGATTACTATTAGTAGATGTGACGAAGAATATCAAAGAGACTGATTACAAGTGGAAGCTTGTGTGTTGTGTAAAATGGCTTTGACGCTGGAGTCGTCTTTGACTGTAGGCAGTCGGCAGTGAACTCTTGGTGTGTGTTGATGGTAGAACAATGTGCAGGTCGCCGTCATAAATAATTTGCTAGTGAACAGGAAAAAATGAATTATGTTACTACTTTTTTATATAAACTTTAAGAAGAAACCACATTCGAAGAAATGGTATTTGAAGCACTAAAAATGAGGCAAACGCATTGAACCAGGTCGTTTCTGCAGCCGACGAAACTGCATTGTGGAATCATACTTCCACTAGACGACTGAAACCAAGACAAATATCATCTGGTAAACATTTCACGAAAAAGGTACTGTCACGAAATATGCCAAATTTAAGTAAATAAAAAATAGTGAGCATATTTCAGTACGTTAGCGATCTCGTCTAAATAAGCGGGAAATCTAGTAGAGTTAACATCATCAGTATCAGTATATTAGTTCTGGTCATAATGTTTTATGAATGTAGTTAACAAAAGTAGATTGCACTGACTACTTCTCCCTATTAATGTATAATGGAATGTATTTCATTTCTATGAATCCTGTCCTTCAAGACGGAATTTGTGGAACACTATGTGTGAATAAATGACAGAGTGGATGATGTTCAAATGTCAGTAACAAGAAATTCTTTCAGGTGCTCTTGGTGAACGCACTCGTATGGTACTGGTCAATGCGGTTTATTTCAAGGGCAACTGGAGCATACAGTTCAACAAATATCTCACAGAACCTCTGCCTTTCCATCGACCATCGGAGCCAGTCAAAGATGTGGACACCATGCTCGTCAGGGACAGTTTTATGTATGCAGAGATAAATGAACTTAATTCTCAGGTTCTCCTGCTTCCGTACAAGGTATTTCGTCTGAAGACAGGAGGAAAACATAATTATAAAGCAATCAGTTTCATTCAAGTTCAAACAAAGATACAAAACATAGATTCGTCTCAGCTTTAAGAGAAATCGTGGCCTACTGAATGTTTTAAAGTTGATATTTTCCTTTGCATAAGCAAAGTGAAAGCAGCAAGTTTCAAGAAATTGTAATAATTTGAACAGACAAACCGAAAGGACATATACTAATGTGAATCTTAAATCTCCATTATGTTGTATTTTATTTTGTCCAAGAAAACACAACACTGTACGTGTAATAAATTTTTTACTGGTAAATCAGTTTCATGCAGCTTCATGCAATAAAATAAAAGAAGAATATAAAACATCATACTGTGCGCGTACCGCAACTAATATGATGACAACAAGAATGTATTTCTGCTTTAATAATCAACGTGAAAATAATTAATAATAAGATTAACACATACTAGAATCTACAGTAACGTTATTATTCATAGCTACTAAGCCAACCACCAACATTTTAATACTTCTCAAGTTATACACACAACACTATTGATAAGAAGTCGGAGTACTTCTTTTCATAACAATTCTCATACAGTGAGGTGACAAAAGTTGTGGGGCACCTCCTAGCATCGTGTCGGACCTCATTTTGCCCGGCATAGTGCAGCAACTCGATGTGACATCGACTCAACAAGTCGTTGGAAGTCACCTACAGAAATACTGAGCAATGATGCCTCTCTACCAGTCCATAACTGCGAAAGTGAAGCTGATGCAGAATCATGTGCACGAACTGACCTCTAGATTATTTCCCATGAATGTTCGATAGGATTAGTGTCTGCGATCTAGGTGGCCAAACCATTCGCTGGAGTTGTATAGAAATGTTCTTCTGACCAGTCGTGAACTACTGTGGCCGGGTGACATGGCGCATCGTTGTTTGTGAACATTAAGTCTATGAATGGCTGAAAATGGTATCCAAGGAGCTGAATATAATCACTTTTAGTCAATGATCGGTTCAGTTGGACCATTCCACGAAAACATAGCCCACACCATTATGGAGCCACCATTAGCTTGCACAGTGCCTTGTTGACAACATTCGTGGGATCTGCACCACACTAACCTTGCCATCAGCTATAGGCAACTGAAATCGGAACTCATTTGACCAGGCTGCTGTGTTGCAGTCTATGGTCCAACCGATATGGTCACATGCCCAAGAGAGGCGCTGCAGGCGATGTCATGCTGTTAACAAAGGCACTCGGGTCGTTCGTCTGCTGCCATAGCCCATTAAAGCCAAGTTTCGCCACTACTGTCCTAACGGATACGAATAAGTTCGTCGTACGACGCACATTGATTTCTGCGGTTATTTCACCCAGCGCTCCTTGTCTGTTAGCACCGACAACTCTACGCAAACGCTGCTACTCTGTCACTAAATGAATGCTGTTGGCCACTGCGTTGTCTGTGGTGAGAAACCTGAAATTTGGTATTCTCGACACACTCGTAACACTAAGTCTGGCTCCAAGTCCATTCCGCGTTCGTAGTCTGTAAATTCCCGTTTGTTTTTCTTTATTGTCATTTTGAAACCTCTTACAAGGTAGGCCGGCAGCGGCAAAACTACGCCGCTCTTCGGCCACAGATAAGACATTCAGTACGAAAGGAGACATCAAAAAACGAAACAAACACGGTGGATGAACAACAGTAGACAGAAAAAATTAAAATACATGAAACCGTTCACAGGTGCAATGTCCAAATAAAAAACGTTCTGCACTCGGACATGAACAGAGACGACAGAAATGACACACGTGAACGGTGGAGCACAAACGACGAAACACTGTATCACTAACACGATGGCACACACAAACACTAGGCGATGATCTGCAGCGCATGAATGTTCACTGTTCGTGTATGAGTCCAGGGACCTACCAAAGGGGAAAAAGTTGGGGAGGAGGGAGAGGGGGAGGGTGTAGATTCCAGTGGCAGAGGAGCGGGGAGGGGGAGGAAAGAAGGTAGGGGAGGGGGGTAAGGGAAGCCCAGGGGGAGAGGAGGGAGGGAGGAAGAGAGGAGAGAGAGAAGGGAGAGAGGGTGCCCTTGGGAAAAACACAGGGGTTAGGAAGGGGAGGATCAAAGTTGGTAGGAGGGATAGATGGATGGGATGAGGGTGTCATCAGGGAGGGGGAGTTGGCGGAAGCCACCTTGGGCAAGGGTATAGAGAGTGGAGAGATGGAGAGCGGGTGGGATGTGGGAATGCAGGTGTGGCAGAGGACAGGGGTGGGAAAGGATGGGAGAGACAAGCGGGTGAGGGCGATCAAGTTTGCAGGAGGTGTAGAGGATCTGTATCCGTTCGAGGAAAAGGAAGAGGTGCAGGAATGGAATGAGGTCAGAGGATCCATGTGGGGGAGGGAGGAGGATGCAATAGGCGAGGCAAAGCGCATTGTGTTCCAGGATTTGAAGGGATTTGTAAAAGGTAGGAGGGGCGGAGATCCAGGTGGGTTGAGAGTAGCAGAGGATAGGACGGATGAGAAATTTATAGGTATGGAGAATGGTGGAGCGGTCCAGACCCCATGTGCGGCCAGAAAGGAGCTTGAGGAGATGGGAGCGTGCCTTGGCTTGGATAGTCCAGAGATGGGGGGGTCCAGGAGAGGCGACGGTCAAGGGTGACGCCAGGGTACTTGAGGCTGGAGGTGAGGGTGATAGGATGGCCATAAATGGTGATACAGAAGTCGAGGAGACGGAAGGAAGGGGTGGTTTTGCCTACAATGATCGCCTGGGTTTTGGAAGGATTGAACTTGAGCAACCACTGGTTACACCAAGCGGTGAACCGGTCAAGACGGGATTGGAGAAGGTGTTGGGAGAGCTGCAGGGGGGGGGGGGGCGAGAGCAAGAAAGGCGGTGTCATCGGTGTACTGGAGAAGGTAGATGGTTAATTCCCATCGTGCGCATGTAAATACGTCGGGAAGTTTTTCACATGACTCACCTGAGTACTGTTCTTCTATGCACTGTGAACACAATACTACCACCAACTGCATATTTACATATCGTTATCCCATGACTTTTGCCACCTCAATATACAGGGTGTCCCAAAAAGAATGACCTGATGTTAACCTGTAATAATATTGAGACAAATGTCACTAGGTAACTGAAACAGCGCTAGATGTAATCGGCATGGTGTAGAGTCCGCTAGATGTCGCTACGAGCGCTGACCTGGAGCGTGCAGCCAGTCTCACGCAATATGGCGTCCGCGCAACAGAAGGCGTATTGTGTTATTGAATTCAGTCGTACTCAGTCAGAGATCGCGGTTCAGCGGGCGTTTCCTATTCGATTTCGTGCTAAACCACCATCACCAAAGAACATTCGACGGTGGTATAAACAGTTTGAAGAAACAGGGTGCCTCTGTACAGGCAAAAGTCCTCGCCGGCCACGCGTACCTGAACAAACAGTGGAACGAATCCGCCGAGCATTTGAGCGGAGCCCTCGCAAGTCTACGCGTCGTGCTAGCCGAGAACTTGCGTTACCGCGCGTGACAGTGTGGCGTCGTGTGTTACGGCGTCGTTTAGCCCTCAAACCATACCGATTATAACTGGTATAAGCTCTTCGAGACACGGTACTGACAAAGTGAAGCGAGTGGACTTTTGCGATGCTATTCTAGAGGACATGGAAGATGACACTTTTATGTCACGGTTGATATTGAGCGCTGAGGCAACTTTCCACATTAACGGTGCTGTTCACCGTCATAATGTGCGTATATGGGGGCTCGAAAATCCTCATGAAACAACTGAACACGAACGTGATTCACCAAAAGTAAATGTTTTTTGTGCTGTTTCGCAAAGCAAGGTTTATGGACCCTACTTTTTTGAGGAAGAAACCGTAACAGGACAATCATATCTTGCAGTGCTCTGGAATTGGTTATTCCAACAACTTGACTCTGATAATTTCATTTATCAGCAAGACGAAGCGCCACCACACTGGCACAACAACGTGCGCAGTTTCCTCACTGCCAACGTGCCACAACGTTGGATAGGGCGTACGGGACTGCGAGACCAGGCTTTACGCTCTCGGCCTCCTAGGTCCCCTGAGTTAACACCACGTGATTTCTTCTTGTGGGGATATGTTGAACAATGTGTTTACGTTCCTCCCTTACCTCGTGAGATTGATGAACTTAAGCCAGAATATCAGCTGCTGTAGCTTCAGTGACAGAAGACACGCTCAGTTTGGGATGAATTCGGCTATTAGCTAGATGTCGTCCGTGCAGCTAATGGAGGACATAATGAACATTTTTGATGGATTTTTATGAACTTATGTCTTTTCTGAGTAATTTAGTATGCAATTTTTTGGTGTTAATCCCTTCTTCCTAATAAATAATTCTATTTAAAATCGGATAATTCTTTTTGGGACAACCTGTACAGCGCAAACTCGGTGACATCCGTGTTTTATGAAGAGGTTAATTGATGTATTAATGTCTTAAGCCTCCTTATAGCGACTCCTTTCTAAATATTTATCCAGTTACGTGGTTTTTGCAGACTAAAGCAGTAAAATAAGAATTAAGTTACATAGTTTAGCATACAATATTTATGATTATACGAGGGCTGTTCGTCCATAAAGGTCCGATCGGTCGGGAAATAGAAACCACAGCGAAAATCAAAAACGTTGGAGACACTATTTTGTAGGCATCTTTACGTGCTCCCTGCGCGCTGAGAACTGAATAGAGCAACGTCACCCAATCGACGGAAATACTAGAGGCACTGCCCAACCTATCTGTGCGCAGCTTCGGGGGATTTTCGCTGTGGTTTCCATTTGGCTACCGGTCGGACCTTAGTAAACGAATAGTCCTCGAATTATTTTCTCTAGCTGATTGCTCTGCTCCGTGTAGTATTAAAACGTTTTTCTTCTTTGGTTTCATTTCGCACATCAGGCCAACAGAATTAGTATGCTGATAATTTTACCCAGAGAGTTAAATGGCCTACCAGATGTCGAGAAGAATCTTACGAAAGTGTCTCTTCAAGATATAGTGTCCAGAATGTACAAAGCTGAGGTATACGTATATTTACCTAAATTCAAAATGGAGTACGCAACATCACTTTCAGGACCACTCACGGACGTAAGTGCAATTCTGATACCTAAAAATAATATTAAACGACTGCAATTTTTGATACGTTACAGTTTGTCATTGCCAGGAAATTGCTGTATTTCTCAGTTGTTCTATTAGTAAGCATCATTAAACACAAAATAGTCATATAAATGTAAAACTGTTAATAATGAGCAGTGTTATATGGCGCAAGAAGAACCGATAGCTAAACATTCCTTAGGGAAACATTACATTTGGTCAGGAGTATTTTAATAATTATTTCTATATCAGCTGACGTCAATATTTCAGTTATTGAGAAGTGGATAAATTTTGTCGCTGGTAACATAATTACATTTTCTTGTCCTTCGTTGAATTTAATTTGTAGACCGTTACAAGGCTGTCTGAGCGCCCTTGCTGGAGCATATTTTTCGTGCAGCACTACGCTTTTTAACATGTATAGTCGGTATGCTACTTGAAACCTTAGTTAAATCTTTCAGCAATGTTGTTCGACGTACGATCTAATGGACATACCTTGTTTTCAGCACGCGAATAATATAGTGTTACTCTCATTCCACGAAGTTCCACAACTCTTTGCTGGCTGTTACAGGAAAGCCCGTATGAAACGTTAGAATCAGAACGTAAACAGAGGTACCAATGGCCTGATTTTTTCTCTTTTTCGTGGAAAAATGTCATTACCGGCCCAAATTATGGATGAGTAACAGAGAGAAAACGAGACTGAAACATATGGTAAGGATATCAAACGTAAATCACAGCTGAATCTCTCTTCAGATAAGAAGCTAAAACGGTACGACAGTCATCCAAACAGTTATTCACCAGTACCGCTAAAAGAGGCCATCCCCACTCTTGATAGCAGCCAGTGAGATTGCGTGTATTATCCAGGACTGTAAGTATGGTGCAGCGGCAACAAAGGTCAAATAAAATAAAAATTTAAGTATTCAGGACTTCGCTATAGTTGAGCACACTTTACGACTATTGGCGTTGTCGCTATTGTCCAAGCGTCCAACCGAATAAAATGGCAGCTGGAATGCTTTCTCCCATTAGCTGCGAAGATACCTTAGATCTCCCCAACATTGAGACACTTTTAGAGGTTCTTTGAACGTAGCTCCTTTAACGCTTCACGTGGAAGGCTGAGTAATTAATGTAAACATCTGCACAGCTCCTATAGTATGGGTTGGGGGTGCTCCTTTGTGTGTCACATGACTGGGAGCACGAGTTGGGCATTGTTAATTGTCACATTGTTGTAGTGGCTTTATTGGTATCTACACTTTCTAAGTGCTACAGATTGTTTAATTGTAGCCCACAAAACATCAAAAAATAAACTCTTAGACATACATCTTTAAAAGAAGAATCTAATGTTTCTTGTGAGTGTAGGAACACACACACACACACACACACACACACACACACACACACACAAAAGAACAGTAGCTTAACAAGGTAATTCACTTTGTTTCCAACCTGTTTCCTTAAAATACGAAAAAAAGCTGAATTCAAACCGATCTTGAATGTCCGCATGTCAAAAAACCCGCTCTTTGAGCGACTGTAGCGTGTCCTTGGTAATCCCCTCCCCTACGATTAACTGGGTACAAACATTTTCAGCCTCACAAGTCACATGAACCGGGACCAGCTTTTCAGCCTCATTCCGTGCATCATGATAGAGATTGATGCTTCTTCTTTAATCATCATTCTTCTGATTGGTTTGATGTTCCCCGCCACGAATTCCTCCGCTGTGCCAACCTCTTCATCTCAGAGTCCACTTGCAACCTACTTCCTCAGTTCTTTGCTGGATGTATTCCAATCTCTGTCTTCCTGCCCAGTTTTTGCCCTCTACAGATCCTTCTAGCACCATGGAAGTCATTCACTTATGTCTTAACAGACGTCCAATCATCCTGTCCCTTCTCCTTGTTAATTTTAACTCAGTTGCACCGTTTACCTAGAATTTGCCTAGGTTTCAGTCGGGATAACCCAACCTTCTTCAGAATAACAGTATCTGCCGTTTGTCCATAGTGGACATCGTCAAGCTAAAACTATAAATCCATAAATTATCGTCAGACTGTCAAACTTATCTGGAACTGCCTCGACCCCACTTCGCGACCGCGATGCGGCAGCCACGAGTCATCCTTTCATCCCGAATTTTAACCCCACTCTTGAACCTTTCTTTTATTTCCGTCATTGTTTCTTCTATGTAACAGATTGAACATTACGGGCGAAAGTCCACATCGCTGTGTTACACCGTTTTTAATCCGAGCACTACGTTCATGTTTCCTCCTGGTTCTTGTACACATTTTATATAACCCATCTTTCGCTGTAGCTTGCTCTTACTTCCTCAGAATTTTGACCACGGTAAATACGGTGACTCTATGGAACAAATTTGTTTCCAAACGAAACACCAAGCGCATATCGTCGACATTTGTGCTGTTGTGCAAAAATTTTTGATACAGCGCTAAGGTAAATGGGGGTAAGAATTCAAGCGAAATGTATTTGCTGTGATACGAGCTACCGGAGAGCAACGATCCCTTGGCTCAAAATATTCAGGAAATACCACTGAAAACTCTCCAGAATTTTGTTGGTTGAATCAGGTTCACCGTGCATAGTAGTACTTATCTTGACACAGCTTACAGGATGGGCTTTTAGTGTGATAATGATTACAGGTTGGTCGAAACCGATTGCTGCATTGTGAAGCTCTTTTGTGGTTGTGTCGTAAGAAAAATAAGCGCTGTGCCGGATCAGTCTAGGGTCTACGATCCTTTCCTTTCATGGGAACTGTGTGGGCAGACTGAGCTATGAAAAAGCATCTGTGAAATCTAGATAGTAGGAGAGAGGTCCTGGCAAAACTGAGGTGTGAAGGCTGGTTGTGAGTCAAGTCTGATTGGCTCTGTTAGTAAGAACTTGCCAGCAGAAGGTATGGTTAGAGGTTAGCGTCCCACCCAGGATACAGTTTTAATCGGCCGCGTTCTAAAGCAGTGAGCACATCGCTGCGGAGTGATACATTCTTTCGGGATTATATATATAAAAAAACAGATTACTTAAAATAAAAAACTGCCATATTTCTGCTGCAGGAGTGTGGGAAGAAAATCAGTTTTACGACCTGAGTGGTTGCACGACGTATCGGTAGAACGCGTACATTTCAGCCAAGGGGGAAGTACTGTCAGGTGATTAATAAATCAGTCATCACTGAAAAATTTATGGAATGTGGTCATACAACTGAACACGTCTATCACATAAAAATTTCTCTACCATTAGCTGATCCAGACAGGAGGGTTGCAATATCGTACTGATGAATGGGTTCGTACTGCCAAATTATTTGTAAATGTCTCCAGATTTTTTAATCACATATCTTCAAACAGTTTCATTCAGTTTCCTGCTCCCGTTCTTCGCGCTTCACTTTTCTGGTCGACTGGAACCCGCTTTTTGTAATCGGTACTTGATCCCACTCCACAATTTTTATCCCTCGCACTCCTCTTCATTACCAGATCAACCGTTCTTCAATGCCTCAGAATGTATCCTATCCACGTATTCCTTTTTTTTTAGTCGGGCTGTATCGTGAAATCTCTTTTACTTCTTATTATTTGCAGGACTTGTTAATTATCTACTCGATCTATCAATGTAATCTTCAGAATTATTTGTAACACCCTTTGCAAAAGCTGCTATTCTCCTCTTGTCTCTACTGTTGGTAGTCCACGATTCACTTCGTAATAGGCTACAATCCAGACAAATACTTCCAGAAAATACTTTTTATACTTGATTTTAATGGATTTATCTTTATTCAGAAACGGTTTTGTTGCTGTTGTGAGTATATATATTAAATCCCGTTTGTATCAGCTTTCTTCCATTATTTGGCTGTCCAAATAGTAAACTGATATTATTTTTTGTCTCATTTCCTAACCAATACCGCCAGCATTCCCTCACTTGATTCGACTACATTGCACCACATTAGTTTTACCACTGTTGATGCTCAATTTATAGCCTCGTACGAGGACAGTATCCATTCCATTCCACCTGTGCTATATGCTACCCGTGGCTTTATAGATATGAGCAGACCATAGTGGCTCGCCTTCATGCATTCTTTTTTAAAAAAATTGTGACAAAAGTTCTTCTGGCCTGTTATTTATTTTATACGTGACATGTAAGTGCTGTCTCTTTCTTTTATTGTTAATCAGTACTTACACTTTTATATAAAAAATTCTCTTTTCCCATGAATTAGTAATTATGTTATAGGCCACTTTAAAAATTTAAATTCTGATGTGTTGAAACCTGGTTAATAAGACTAAACATTGTGACCGAGGGCTCATTTGTTTGCAACTTTAATTTATAAGCGATCACTGAACCAAGCTGCCATGTATAAAACGTTAAAGCTTTTATTTCTTCTCTTGCTCTGTGTACAGACCTAATAACGTAGGGTATAAGCTACAACTCTGTCTCGTTCCCTTCTCAACTACCGATTTCATGTCCTTCATCTCTGAAGCGCTATCTAACGGGGACCACAAATAAAATTTTCTCTTTTACGTACATTCGATCCCTTTGCTAGTTGAACTCCTCATTGATAGCCGTATTAAAAATTTTCCGTTCGAAACCCGTACAGTTCAGAATCTATAGTGCAATCATGCAAAATCGTCGTGAGAATTGAGGCAACCATTGCACCGACTCACCAGGTTGAACCAATCCTTGGAGGTCTCCGAAGCCGTCATGGGGAGAGATCAGGCCTATAGGACGGGTGCTCGAATGTCTCCCACGTAAGTTGGCATAACATCTGCATTACGAGATTTACGTTACGAGGACGTCAGTAATCATCAAAGAGCAGCGTCCCTTGACAAAGTTGATTTTCGACGTACGTGCTGCTCCGTACACGTTCTTCATTCTCCTATAGATGTCTGCCGGTGTTTGGCCTTCGGCGGCCAAGAAAACAATAACAGTACGTTGGTCCTGAATGGGCGCATTTGGTAATAACGTCGCCAAAATTCACGTCATTTCCGCAATTACTTCATGTACATTGGGAAGGCACGAATGCCACACTAAATCCATTGTTTACATGTCGGTGCTTATATACCCACTTCGGAGTCGCACTAAGTTGCATATTCGAGCAGAAACACCGTCAGACGGAAATTTTTTGATCGCTCCTTGTAACTGTAAACTTATCTAAGAAACGCTTGCAGGGGATCTGCATTCAGTCAGTAAACGTTGCAAACTAGCCTTCTTATGACTACACTATAGTTTAGTGATTCGATTAATATTTATTTTATAAATTTTCTTTCTATACCCTCAAATGAAATTGGTAGAATTTTATTTTTATTAACAGTACTACGAGGACGTGCTGAAAAGTAATGCATCCGAATTTTCTATGTGATAACTCTTCAAGCTGTTTAAATAAAATAAACTTTAGTAACATTCTACATCTTTATTCTTCATATTTACATATTCATTTCTCGACACATTCACTGAATGTTTGACTCTGTTGACGGAGCCACAACCTCACCTCTGCTTCATCACTATCATAGTCAAGTCCTTGAAGGTGTTTTTCAAATTCTGTAAAGATGAGGGTGATCACATGAAGGATGATCGATGACAGTAAACCCAAGGCGTCAGATTGTTGCAGACGTCGCAAACCTTGTGTGTTCTGTTATTGTAGTGCTGAAGGGGAGGTTACATCACCTAAGAACTTTTCTGCGGTTAGGAACTCGATCACAGCGCGCTGTTTCTTACGCACCGACACAGTTACGTTACACACAGCCGTGTAACACGCTACAATTTGGAGTCCTCTAGCGGCAGAGAGTAGCAACTAACGTCAGCGAAGGATCATGTTGATGATGATGATGTTTGGGTTGTGGGGCGCTCAACCACACGGTTATCAGAGCCCATACAAATGGCCAACTTTTGCTCAGTCCAATCTCGGCACTTTCATAAATGATGATCAAATGATGACAACACAAACACGCAGGTATCTCGAGGCAGGTGAAAATCCCTGACCCTGCCGGGAATCGAACCCGGGGCTCCGTGCTCGGGAAGCGAGAACGCTACCGCGAGACCACGAGCTGTGGACGTCAGCGAAGGGAAGGCCGTCAACCGAGTATTATGCATGGCATGTAATACCTCAATCGATATTGAGAACAGAATAAAAAATTTGGAGACATTACTTTTCAGAACGCCCTCGTAGATTACAGACACTCCACATTTTGGGGGAATTACTAAGTTCAGTGGCAGGAAGAACAGGACTTGTGGTCAGATGAGTATATGGGTGTAGATACAAAATCACGTAGGGGTGATTCAGGAGTAGGTATAATAATGAATAAAAAAATAGAAATGTGGGTATGCTAATATGAACAGCCTTATCGTAGCAGAGACAGACACGAAGGCAATACCCTCCACAATCGTACGAGTTTCTACGCCAACGAGCTCTGCAGATGATGAAGAGATTGAAGAAATGTATGATGAGATAACAGAAATTATTTATGTAGTCAAGGGAGACAAAAATGTAATTGTGTTGGAGGGCTATAATTTGATAGAAAGAAAAGGAAGAGAAGGAAAAATAGTAGGTAAATGAAGAATGGCGGAAAGGAATGAAAGAGGAAGCCGTCTAGTAGAATTTTGCACAAAGCATAATTTGATCATCGCTAACACTTCATTCATGAATCATGAAAGAAGGCTGCGTACGAGGAAGAGACTAGGAGAAACTGGAAGGTTTAAGATTATTTAGTAGCGAGACAGAGATTTTGGAACCAGATTCTAGTGTGTAACAAATTTCTAGGGGCATATGGGGACTCTGACAACAATTTATTAGCTATGAATTATAGATTAAAACTGAAGAAATTGCAAAAATCTAGCAAGTTAAGGAGATGGGACCTAGATAAGAATCGGAGATTGTTGATAGTTTCAGAGGGGGCTTTAGGCAAAGATTATCTGCAACAAGGTAAAGGAATATACACTACTTACCATTAAAATTGCTACACCACGAAGATGACGTGCTACAGACGCGAAATTTAACCGACAGGAAGAAGATGCTGTGATATGCAAATGATCAGCTTTTCAGAGCATTCACACAAGGTTGGCACCGGTGGCGACACCTACACCGTGCTCACATGAGGAAAGTTTCCAACCGATTTCTCATACACAAACAGCAGTTGACCGGAGTTGACTGGTGAAACGTTGTTGTGATGCCTCGTGTAAGGAGGAGAAATGCGTACCATCACGTTTCCGACTTTGATACAGTTCGGATTGTAGCCTATCGCGATTGCGATTTATCGTATCGCGACATCGCTGCTCGCGTTGGTTGAGATCCAATGACTGTTAGCAGAATATGGAATCGGTGGGTTCAGGAGGGTAATACGGAACGCCGTGCTGTATCCCAACGGTCTCGTATCACTAGCAGTCGAGATGACAGGCTTCTTATCCGCATGGCTGTAAGGGATCGTGCAGCTACGTCTCGATCCCTGAGTCAACAGATGGGGACGTTTGCAAGACAACAACCATCTGTGCGAACAGTTCGACGTCGTTTGCAGCAGCATGGACTATCAACTCGGAGAGCATGGCTGCGGTTACCCTTGACGCTGCATCACAGACAGGAGCGCCTGCGATGGTGTACTCAACGACGAACCTGGGTGCACGAATGGCAAAACGTCATTTTTTCGGATGAATCCAGGTTCTGTTTACAGCATCATGATGGTCGCATAGGTGTTTGGCGACATCGCGGTGAACGCACATTGGAAGCGTGTATTCGTCATCGCCATACTCGCGTATCATCCGGCGTGTTGGTATGGGGTGCCATTGGTTACACGTCTCGGTCACCTCTTGTTCACATTGACGGCACTTTGAACAGTGGATGTTACATTTCAGGTGTGTTACGACCCGTGGCTCTACCCTTCATTCGATCCTTGAGAAACCCTACATTTCAGTAGGATAATGCACGACCGCATGTTGCAGGTCCTGTACGGGCCTTTCTGGATACAGAAAATGTTCGAATGCTTCCCTGGCCAGCACATTCTCCAGATCTCTCAGCAACTGAAAACGTCTGGTCAATGGTGGCCGAGCAACTGGCTCGTCACAATACGTCAGTCACTACTCTTGATGAACTGTGGTATCGTGTTGAAGCTGCATGGGCAGCTGTACCTGTACACGCCATCCAAGCTCTGTTTGACTCAATGCTCAGGCGTATCAAGGTGGTTATCACGGCCAGTGATGGTTGTTCTGGGTACTGATTTGTCAGGATCTATGCACCCAAACTGCATGAAAATGTAATCACATGTCAGTTCTAATATCATATATTTGTCCAATGAATACCCTTTATCATCTGCATTTCTTCTTGGTGTAGCAATTTTAATGGCCAGAAGTGTAGTAGGATACGAATGGAGAGCTTTAAGAGTTGAAATGGTGAAGGCAGCAGAGACTGAAACAAGTAAAACAATAGGGTCTTGTATAAATCCTTGGGTAGCACAGGAGATATTGAAATTAATTGAAGAAAAGAGAAAATTGAAAAATGTGACAAATAAAGCAGGCGAAAGGGAATGCAAAGATCTAATAAATGAGACTGATGGGAAGTGAAAACTGGCTAAGCAGGAGTGGCTAGTAGACAAATGTAAAGATATATAAGTATAAAACTAAAGGAAAGATAGATACTGCTGATAGGAAAACTAAGGAGACCTTTCGAAAAATAGGAGTAGCTGTACGAATACTAAGCAAAGAAGGGAAAGCTGAAAGGTGGAAGGAATATATATGCAGACTGTACAGTGGAGATGAAACTGAAGACAGTATTATAGGAAGGGAAGAGAACGTAAATGAAGATGAGACAGGAGAAATGATACGGCGAGAGAAATTTGACAGAGCAGTGAAAGACCTGAGCCAGAACTACTTATATCCTTCGGAGAACTAACCATTACAGAACTATTCCATGTGATCTGCAACATGTAAGAAACAGTAGAAATTTCCTCAGACTTAAAATAATAATAATAATAATTCCATTTCCAAGGAAAACACGTAATGACAGGTGTGAATGAACCATTAGTTTAGTAAAATCATGGTTTTAAAATACGTACTAACGCGAATTATTTACTGATGGGTGGAAAAAATGGTAGAAGCCATCCTAGGGGGAAGATTAGTTTGGGTACCGGAGAAATGTAGAACACTCGAGGCAATAATGACCCTACGAAACGTCTTCGAAGACAGATTAAGGAAAGGCAAATCTATCTTTGTAACTTTTGTAGATTTGACAGTGTTGGCTGGAACATACACTTTGAAATTCTGAAGGTAGCAGAGAGCGAAAAGTTATGTATCTTGTACATGAAGCAGACGGCAGTTATAAGAGTCGAGAGGATGAAAGAGAAGTGGTGGCTGGGAAGGGAGTGGGATAGTAATCTAGCCCCGAAGTTTTTCAGCTATACATTGAGCGAGCAGTAATGGAAGCCAATGAAAAATTTTGAGAATGAATGAAAGTTCATAAAAACTTTGAGATTTGTCGATAAAATTGTGATTTTACGAGAAACAGCAAAGGACGTGAAAGCGCAGTTTAACGGAATGGACAGTATCTGAAAGAAGGCTATAAGATGAATATCAACAAAAGCAAAACAAGCATAATGGAATGTAGCAGAATTAAATCAGGAATTAGATTATCAAACGAGACTCTAAAAGTAGTAGATGAGTTTTGCTGTTTGGGCAGAAAATAACTGATGATGGCCGAAGTACGGAGGATGTAAAATGTAGACTGCCAATAGCAAGAAAAGCGTTTCTGAAGAAGAGAAATTTGTTAACAACGAATGTAAATTTGCCGGGCAGTCTTTTCTGAAAGTATTTGTTTAGAGTGTCACCTTCCATGAAAGTGAAACGTGGACGATAAACAGTTCAGACAAGAAGAGAATACAATGTGGTACTACAGAAGAATGTAGAAAATACTCGTACAATCATTTGATCATGTAACTGAGCAGAATGGGGGTAAAAGAAACTTGACTAGAGGAAGGAATCAGTTAATAGGAAACATGAGGGCATCAGCAGCAAAGTGTTGGAGGGAATTATGGGGGGTAAAAATCGTAGATGGAGATCAAGAGATTTTCAGGATGTAGGTTGCAGTAGTTATTTGGAGATGGTGGCTTGCACAGTGTAGAGTAGCATGGAGAGTTGAATCAAATTAGTCTTCGGACTGAAGGCCAATTCAAAATCATCATCATCATCAACAACAACAACAACGCATGATGTTCATGTCTACTCAAAGAAAGGAAAGGTGAACGTGAATCTGTTACGAGAAGGGACCGTGGCGTCTGCATTGGTTTGAAGTAATGCTACGGAGCTATTGTACTGTACATTTATCATTTCTTTTACCTAAAGATTATTAGCAGATTTGCATGTGGAAATACTTTCTACTACACGAATGACTGAGTAACCCCTTGGAGTTTGCTTGACAACCCAGACGGAATTTCTTCCTTAATTACATTCAATGTGAAGTGCTGTTCCGTATGTAATACTGGTGCTGTGAAAATGAGATAAGAGAGGGATTTAAATCCTACGCCGGTACAGCCAAAATTGTCCACATTCAAAACGTCTCATTCCAATAAAAGTTACAGGTAATTTATGCCCACTTTGGTCACGTGAAAGCTATGAGCAGACGTGGTTCAGATATACTAAATACGCTGCTAAGCAAGTAGAACATAATTGTAGTGATATCATCCTTTCATTTCATGCAAACGTTTGACGTATTCTCCGCTGAACAATCTGCCATTGTCAGAAATTTGTTAATCTTATTTTTCAGTGAACTTACAACTTTTATTGTCATTTCAGATAACATGTCTTATCCAAGGAAGCGACGACGAATGTACACGAAAATCGTGCTCTGAAATAATGATCTTTTCAATTTCAGCTTGGAATGACTGAAATGTTCAGTGAGGAGGATGCTGATTTTTCTGGAATTAGCAAGAAACGGCTTAAAGTGAATGCAGTATACCACAAAGCTTTCATAGAGATTAACGAAGAGGGCACTGAGGCTGCTGCGGCAACTGGTAAGTCACCTGCTGCCCAAGAAGAAACCAGAAAAGCTCTCGTAATAGTTATTTTTGGAAACTGTCTCGCTTCCCTTACGTCTTTTTTCTCTAACCCAGAAAAGAAAGAAATGATAAGAAAATTGGGACTTCTACTTATTTAAACGTAATTATGATTTTATCTGTCTATCTTTTAGGTGAACATTTCTCAACATACACAGACAATTATGTGTGTAGTTACATGCTAATATTACAATTCAAATGGCAAGTTATGGATTGTGTATCGTTAAAATTTATCAACTACTCACTATAATTATTTAATTTAAGTTTCATATTTCAGGCAGACAAATGGCCATGCGAGAATGTGTTTCTTTAATTATAATTGTACATAAAGAGATGGACGAGAAACGTTATAAGCACTATTGGAACCCATACTGGGAACGAGAGAGCGAATGAACTGTTTTATACAGCTTATTATCACATAGTAATATACTGAAGACATTCTGTGTCCAGGAAACGCTTAGAGAATAGTATAGGCTTGGAGAATACTAATAGTATGGGGAAGGTATCTGGTTAAGGGAATTCTTACTCCTGTGTACGGACGACGCGACTAGTTTGCTTCTGGCTACCAGAATGTCTATTGAGAAAACGTATTACACAGATCGCAATAACGTAACGAGGTCACACTAACACTACGTTAATTATTGACATGGAAGAAACCTGAGCCAAGTAGTACCGTCTCAGATTCAATAAATTATGAAAAGTAAAACAAGTCAGTAACAGGCGATGGTGCAACGTTACCGACGACTTTCTTTTTCTACTGACCCAGGTATATTAAACAGGACTCACCGACAAGTGTGGAGATAAATTTAGAGAAAGGAATTATCAGGAAGAAGGAGGTACATTCGCATTAATAAGAGGAATGTCAGACAGTAAGTTTTACATCTCAGACATGAGATCTACCGACTAGAATAATTTGCAGAAAACAGAAAGAATATTTCGAGTGATTGTGGCCGATAAATCGGGGGAAGTAAATACAAGAGGGAAAAAATTTCTATCTTACACTTAATAATGCAAGAGTAAAGGAAATAAAGTGTAACTTTATTGTGTGCATGGACTCAGAAGAGGTTCAAAGCGCTCTGGGCACTATGGGACTTAACAACGGAGGTCATCAGTCCCCTAGAACTTAGAACTACTTAAACCTAACTAACCTAAGGACATCACACACATCCATGCCCGAGTCAGGATTCGAACCTGCGACCGTAGCAGTCGCGCGGTTCCAGACTGAAGCGCCTAGAATCCTTCGGCCACCGCGGCCGGCTTTAGGAAAGGGCATCCACGCTTTATAGTGTAATAAGATGTTAGAAATAAAGTATAGAAAGATAAGAAAGTCTCAGTTGTTACAATTAACAAAAACCGGTAACGATTAATGAAAGTGAAATACGAAGAAGAGAAAGTAAACATTAGAAATGTTTAAGGGATACTCCTTATAGCCTTTGATGATATACTGATACACAAGGAAAGAATTCCTCAAACATCTATACTTAGTAAAACTGGTGCACCTAGCCAGCAGCTGGTAAAATACCTGTAACACGTTCTTAGCTAATATGTGAGGAAGTGCGAACACACATTGACAACTCCGCCGATTTTTACAGCGCCTCAGTCTATTGCAGCTCCAGGATACGGATGTTATGGTCAGTTTCGATGTAGTCTCCCTCTTTACGAGAGTTCCACTTTCTGATTCCTCGGAACTCAAGGCGGAAGAATTAGACGATTGTTTCACAGGACTCTTTAGGCACGTTCTGACAACTTATTTCCTGTTCGGGAGGAAATATTATGTTCAAACAGACGGCGTGGCGATAGGTAGTACATTTTCGCTTTTGAAGCAATGGCACTAGAATTCAACAAGTTGAAACCCACGGGTTTCTATTGGTATGTGAACGACAGTTTTGTCTTGAGGCCACATGGTGCGGAAAAACTCGAAGACTTCCAGGAACATTTAAACTCTGTGCATTGTAGTATAAAATATTACGGCGCGACTTGAAAAAGAGGGCGAAATACCTTTACTCGACGTTTTAGTTAAGACTGGACGGATCCGTGGGTCCGTGTAAACAGAGAAACTAAACACGCTGACCTCTGACCTGCATCTCCACGCCTCGAGCCATCACCACCCGTCACAAAGAAAGTCGATGCTGAAGACTGCTCCATACGGCTCGAACGTTTTTAGGCAAGGGTAGCCTTACCGGAGAACTGCAACACCAACGACGGGCGTTCTGAAGGAATAGGTTGTCAGAGCATCAAACGGAGAGGCCGATGCAGTGAAAATCAAGAACACACTACTGGCCATTAAAATTGCTACACCACGAAGATGATGTTCTACAGACGCGAAATTTAACCGACAGGAAGAAGATGCTGTGATACGAAAATGATTAGCTTTTCAGAGCATTCACACAAGGTTGGCGCCGGTGGCGACACCTACAACGTGCTCACATGAGGAAAGTTTCCAACCGATTTCTCATACATAAACAGCAGTTGACCGGCGTTGCCTGGCGAAACGTTGTTGTGATGCCTCGTGTAAGGAGGAGAAATGCGTACCATCACGTTTCCGACTTTGATAAAGGTCGGATTGTAGCCTATCGCGATTGCGGTTTATCGTATCGCGACATTGCTGCTCGCGTTGGTTGAGATCCAATGACTGATAGCAAAATATGGAATCGGTGGGTTCAGGAGGGTAATACGGAACGCCGTGCTGTATCCCAACAGCCTCGTATCACTAGCAGTCGAGATGACAGGCATCTTATCCGCATGGCTGTAACGCATCGTGGAGCCACGTCTCGATCCCTGAGACAACAGATGGGGACATTTGCAAGACAACAACCATCTGCAGGAACAGTTCGACGACGTTTGCAGCAGCATGGACTATCAGCTCGGGGACCACGGCTGCAGTTACCCTTGACGCTGCATCACAGACAGGAGCGGCTGCGATGTGTACTCAACGACGAACCTGGGAGCACGAATGGCAAAACGCCATTTTTTCGGATGAATCCAGGTTCTGTTTACAGCATCATGATGGTCGCATCCGTGTTTGGCGACATCATACTAGCGTATCGCCCGGCATGATGGTATGGGGTGCCATTGGTTACACGTCTCGGTCACCTCTTGTTCGCAATGACGGCACTTTGAACACTGGACGTTACATTTCAGATGTGTTACGACCCGTGGCTGTACCCTTCGTTCGATCCCTGCAAAACCCTACATTTCAGCAGGATAATGAACGACCTCATATTGCAGGTCCTGTAGGGGCCTTGCTGGATACAGAAAATATTCGACTGCTGCCCTGGCGAGCACATTCTCCAGATCTCTCACCAACGGAAAACGTCTGGTCAATGGTGGTTGAGCAACTGGCTCGTCACAATACGCCAGTCACTACTCTTGATGAACTGTGGTATCGTGTTGAAGCTGCATGAGCAGCTATACCTGTACACGCCATCCAAGCTCTGTTTGAGTCAATTTCCAGGTGTATCAAGGCCGTTATTACAGCCCGAGGTGGATGTTCCGGGTACTGATTTCTCAGGATCTATGCACCCAAATTGCGTGAAAATGTAATCACATATCAGTTTTAGGATAATATATTTGTCCAATAAATATATCTGCATTTCTTCTTGGTGTGGCAATTTTAAAGGCCAGTAGTGTACATGAGAAAGGGGTTGAGGCAGTGCGAGGAAGAGAAACCAAAAATTATTTATCTGCCTTAGGGTGGTCCAATATCCGGAAAGATCGCTATACTCTGAAAACGTGGAATCCAGTGTATTTATTTCCTTTCAACTTATATAAAAAGCATTCTTTATAACTAGGTCTTTGAAAGCAATGCAAATCTCTCATGTCTTATGTTGGGCCGACGATCAGATGAGTCGAGGGGAGATGCAAGGAACGTCAGTGGCCCACCAGACTCAAACAACGAAGCAAATCAGCTGTCGCCGACCACTGCCTCGAATATAATCATGAAATGAAATATGATGAGACTAATATGATGGTGCAGAATCCAAGTTTCAGGGACAACGTAATTAAGGAGTTGTGGGGTCGCGGATGGAAAATTTAATTTCTATTGTTGCCGTTCTCAACACAGGCTCTCTAACTACAATGTTGGCGTCCAGAAAGTGATTAGCAAAAACGTGATGCCTGCAACTGAATTTCACTGTGCCCACTCTGATGGAGAAATAAAGTTATTGATCATTGGAGTTCATTACTCTGAGGACTTAGGATGGTGTCTGGGATTCACAGAAAATGCAGTTTACTATAACAATTTTCACTATATTCTGAAAACGATAAAGCGTGAAGTTCCAAATAAATATTTAACCAAGTAATGCTACTATCAGTTATTGTACTATCAGAGCTGTTCAGAGTGTATTGTGCGGATCCTTTTATCCCTAGATAACGAAATTGTTCAATAACCTTATCGATGTAAATGTTCTAAGTGAATGCTCGCCAAAATTTGATGTTAATACTCATCAACCGCCACGCTAGTAATGGTAGAAGGTCTGTCCTGCGGCGACATGTGAAAATACGTCATACGCAAACTGCGAATAAATCACTGGAGTCGTTACGCAATTAACACTTTACCCCAATGCCAAGTCATTGCTACGTGCATACCGAGTTACATAATACGGCATGCAAGGTTGCTCCTTGTAACTGCACAGACGCGACGCGGCTTCCGACACGGAGTGCGCGCTTATACGAATCTAGAAGAGAACTGGGGCCTGACTCTAGCTCGCAGCGCTCTTATTTATATAGCCGCGGTGCGGACCGCCGAAGGCGCAACCGACAACATTTGCCTTCCTACATAGCCACTCGGCTAGTAAAGCACCACTTTAAGTTACTAAAATAATTAATTGCTTCATTTGCTGAAGGCCAATGAAGCTCTCAATTTAATTGTACAATCAGCACACAGGTAAGTGTCTGTTGATTCGGATGTGGCTATGTTAAATACTTTTGGCGAGAGAATTATTTTAGTTGTACTGCACGCAATAGATGAGCTCTGAACTTGCCCTTTGGAGAGACGCTACAGCTATAGTTTTGTAGCTACCTTTTTGAAACTTCTCACATCTTTGTTATTACAGCGTATCTCCACTATACCTACATCTAAACATCCTAGCTTTATCTAATCGCTTACTTAATCTATCTTGCTTCCATACTCTTAGGACACAAAAGCAGAAAATCATGAATTTTAATCAAAATATTACTTTGTGAGATCCAGCATGCTGTTTCCATTAAATAACAATAAAAAAGAATCCGAATATAAATTTTGAAGTTTCTAGCTCCTTCCTGTTGCGCCAATGATTTTTTACGTAAAACGTCCAAATTTCGAAAACTGTTCAAGTTACTAAACTGAAACTTAACACATTATCATTTTAGCATAATTCCTGACATGCTATTAACTTTTCAGATTATTTACTTTACTTTTAAGGTATTGCGCAGCATTCGTGACGTCATTGCTAGTTTCAGGGGTCTGGTCTGACACAATGGAAAGCATATGAATTCTATATGGCGTGAGTAGGCTGCTTCGCTACAGAGTCTATCAGGAAACCTAATAAACAGGAATGGAGGTTTCACTTTAAATAAGGCTTGGGGTTCGGCACTCAATTTATTGAAATTTCGCACATCACGTACATCAGAGTTGGAAAGCGCTGAGGGAAGTTGCGTTTCACGGACTATCATTTTGTGTCCTGTGAAACAAAAGAACATCAAAGGGCGCAGTGGACGTCAGGAAGCAAACTTCTCTATAGTGACGTAAGACCAACAATAGGTCTACCCGGGGGGGGGGGGGGGGGGTGGCCGAGGGGAGACTCCCACTGCGTGAAGTCAGGATAGCAGCTGGGTACCTGAGAACCGTCTCTGACGCTAGTAAATTATTCTCGAAGTTCAATTATTTATTAACCATGTTTACAATTGTGTTGTTCCACACTGGCCTTGTAGCTGATGCCTCATTCAGCTACGTGTTGGGTTCCCACTGACGGCTGTCGGGTCAGCTCCTCGTCTGCAGGCCCAGGCGAAGGGTGAGTGACCTCGCGCTGCCCACGCGGCTACGGTCCAGCACGAATGGTGTCGTACTAGCTGCCGGAGCGTGTTAGATCCCACTGCGAACTCTTTGTTGACCTCCGATGACCCATCCGCGATGTGGTGTTGTTGGAAGTCGTGTTGTCAAAAAAAAAAAAAAAAAAAAAATGGTTCAAATGGCTCTGAGCACTATGGGACTCAACTGCTGTGGTCATAAGTCCCCTAGAACTTAGAACTACTTAAACCTAACTAACCTAAGGACAGCACACAACACCCAGCCATCACGAGGCAGAGAAAATCCCTGACCCCCCGGGAATTGAACCCGGGAACCCGGGTGTGGGAAGCGAGAATGCTACCGCACGACCACGAGATGCGGGCTGTCGTGTTGTCCATCGGTCTCCTTCCTACTGGCCGGGTAGGTTTCAGCACCGGAGGCGCCCAAGTGTTGAACAGTAACGTGGACCCCACGAGGCCCTGCTGCCGCTTTCCGCGCTCCGAGATGTGGTGTTGTCGGAAGACAGTCTTCTTCTCCATCAGCAATGGTAGGCGGCGAGCGGTATGAAGTTCATCAGGTGAAGACCGTCATCTCAGTACATCTTCGGCTGGTTTGTACACTATAACAGAGTATCTAGGACATAGATACGCTACAGTATCGGTATCATGGAATCGACTGCTGTTACTGTGAACGATATCGTTCCGAGTGATCAACTCCTTGAGAGCTGGAAAGCTCAGGTATTTAAAAGGATCTAACTTGAGGCTATGACGTAATCCTCGGTTCATAATGACTGCATGTGTCTTTCTGCTATATTCGCTTAACAGGCTCTTAACTGCTGTGCAGCTTCCCTGATATGAGCTACCGGATATGCGTGAGCTAACGAATATGCATGTCACATTTCCGTTGGTTTGCTGTTCCCTGCTGTTTTCTGCTGAGCTCGTCCTCTTCTCTCTTGGTGGGATGTTGTAAGGTGATGAGGCTGGACCCATTTGCGACATACCACTTATCTCCTGGTTCCGTTCTACCTCTGGCGTGATCACACTTTGTTTTGTAACCCGCCTGGAAGGCAGCGCGTGGGTTGGATCAGGAAAAGGTAAAACACGTCGGTACTGCAGTATGAATTTAAATCCCCTTTACTCAAGCAACAAGAATACATAACTTGCAAGGTCGTGCGAAGTTGACGCGAAGTGTCCTGGCTGGCTGCACCTGATGAAATGGGCTGACTCTGTAGGGATGTTTGTAGAGCTGCACAGCACCAGCTAGAGGGCGCTGACGTCGGTGTCTCGTGGTAGTGCCAACCTTTGAAACTATGCCGTGGCATCATTGATACCACACTTTGACTGTGGCAAGGTGAATGAGTTTTAATAAAATTTTCTAATTTTCAGCACCTTACTATTCTCTGACGTAACAGCTCACAGGCTGGTTGGTGTCTAGACAGCAAAACTCACAGCATCTGAATAAGACGGTTGAGTCGGTCGTCGAAATGTTGTGCAGAAAGTGGAAACAACAGCGTAATGTCTATGATCGAACTTTTGGTGAATTTTGACTCATCAGATTATTTCTAGTTTCCATCCACAAACGGTTGCAAAACGGTTCCCTTTTAAGACGTTCAACAGTTTATAATTTCCTTGGAGACTTATTAACGTCATAATAATTAAATTTATGTGTGCATGTATGTTTATTAAACCAGGGACCTAGAAACGACAGACAGTCTTCGTCCCACCACCGTAGCTCCCAGTGTTTCACATCCCCACAACAGGCGACAGCAGTCCACCCAGCACACCGCTGCCCCACACCGAACCCATGGTTATTGTGTGGTTTGGCCCCCAGTGGACACCGAGCGAGGTGGCGCAGTGGTTAGCACACTGAATTCGCATTCGGGAGGACGATGGTTCAATCCTGCATCTGGCCGTACTGATTTAGGTTTTACGTGATTTCCCTAAATCGCTCCAGGCAAATGCTGGGATGGTTCCTTTGAAAGGGCACGGCCAACTTCCTTTCCCATCCTTCCCTAATCTGATGAGACCGATGACCTCGCAGTCTGGTCTCCTCCCCCAAACAACCCAACCCAACCCCAGTGGACACCCCACTGGGAATGTCTCATACCAGATGAGTGTGACCCCAAGCGTTTGTGTGGTAGAGTAATTATGGTGTACGAGTATGTGGAGACAGTGTTTGTTCTCATTGACGGCACTTTCCACAGTGGACGTTAGATTTCAGATGTGTTACGACCCATGGCTCTACCCTTCATTCAATCCCGAGAGGTCTAAGGCGCTGCAGTCATGGACTGTGCGGCTGGCCCCGGTGGAGGTTCGAGTCCTCCTCGGGAATGGGTGTGTTTTTGTCCTTAGGATAATTTAGGTTAAGTAGTGTGTAAGGTTAGGGACTGATGTCCTTAGCAGTTAAGTCCCATAAGATTTCACACACATTTGAACGTTTTTGAACCTTCATTCGATCCCTGCGAAACCCTACATTTCAGCAGGATAATGCACGACCGCGTATTGCAGCTCGTGTACGGGCCCTTCTGGATACAGAAAATGTTCGACTGCTTGCCCTGGCCAGCACATTCTCCAGATCTCTCACCAACTGAAAACGTCTGGTCAATGGTGGCCGAGCAACTGGCTGAACACAATACGCCAGTCACTACTCTTGATGAACTGTGGTATCGTGTTGAAGCTGCATGGGCAGCTGTACCTGTACACGCCATCCAAGCTCTGTTTGACTCATTGCCCAGGCGTATCAAGGCCGTTATTACGGCCATAGGTGGTTGTTCTGGGTACTGATTTCTGAGGATCTATGCACCCAAACTGCGTGAAAATGTAATCACATGTCAGTTCTAGTATAATATATTTGTCCAAAGAATACCCGTTTATCATCTGCATTTCTTCTTGGTGTAGCATTTTTAATGGCCAGTAGTGTATTTAGTACAATTCTTTTGTTATTTCGCTGTCATAGTGCAGCACAGGCCAGACTCTGTCTCCCGCATAGCGTTCTTTAATTTAGCTGCCACCAGGCGGAAGCACATGCGCTTTGCCTTCGATTCTGGCCCACAGATGGCATAAGCGTCCACTTTCTGTACCGTTGCGCCTTGACTATGCCTGGCATTCACTAGACAGCACGTTGTCACATTGCAAGCTGTCTAGTAACAAATGATCTAGGTGAATACTTTTAAACTGTTCTGGTCTATTTACCAACATCAGTCTATTATTAGCACTAATTGTTTCAATCACTTTTAGTAGAACGTAAAACCAGTCAAAGTTCGAAATTTATACTTTTCATTCTTTTGACGACTAGTTTCTGGCCGAGACCGATTTTAAAATAATCGTAACAAAGCCGAAAATGACATTTCCGAAAATGTCGAAAATATGCCATGAACATTTACAGCGCATTCAGTTAACCAGAGCCTAGTCATCAAAACAATCAAAATACAGAGTAACTACTTTAAACACTCCGGAGGCTCCGGCTGATTCCGCTAGTAGACTGCGGTGGCGTCGTTGCGACATGTTATGCCAGCCGACTGGTGGCGCTATCTGTGCGTGCAATAAAAGTGTGTACTCGAACCGGCTGCAGACATGCGATCATTGTAGGCAAAACCACCGCTTCCTTCCGCCTCCTTGATTTCTATCTCCCCATCTATGGCCGTCCTATCGCTCTCACTCCCACCCTGAAGTACCTTGGCGTCACCCTCGACCGTCGCCTCTCCTGGACTCCCCATCTCCGGACAATCCAAGCCAAGGCACGCTCCCAACTCCGTCTCCTCAAGCTCCTCTCCGGCCGTACATGGGGTCTGGACCCCTCCACCATCCTCCACACCTATAAATCCCTCACCCGCCCTATCCTTTGTTACGCCCATCCGGCTTGGATCTCCACCCTCCCTACCTTTTACAAATCCCTCCAAATCCTTGAACGCCATGCTCTCCGGCTCACCTATCGCATCTGTCTCCGCTCCCCCACGCGGATCCTGTACGATCTCATCCCCTTCCCTCATCTCCTCCTTTTCCTTGAAAGGATACGGATCCTGTACACCTCCAGCAAACTCGATCCTCCTCACCCGCTAGTCTCCCCGCTCCTCTCCCACCCCCACCCACTGCCGTGCCTGTATTCCCACGTCCCTCCCGGTCTCCATCTCTCCAACCTCCTTACCCTCTCCCAAGGTGGCTTTTGTCAGCTTCCCCTCTCTGATGATGCCCTCCTCCCCTCCATCTACCCCTCCTATCAATTTTGATCCTGCCCCCCCCACTTCCGGTGTCCTTTCCTTTAGGCACCCTCCCTCCCTTCTCTTCCCTTCCTCTCTCTTTCCTTTCCCCCCGTCCCCTCCCTCCACCACTCTTCCCCCGGGCTCTCCCTCCCCCTTCCAGTGGCATCTCTGCTCTCCCCTCTCGCTCTCCCACTCCCCTTCCTCCTCCTCCTCTCTTGGCAGGTCCCCGGACTCGCACACGCACAGTGAACATTCGCGCGCCGGAGATCATCGCCATCAGTGTCTCGTGTGAGTGCCTTCGTTTGTGTTTAGTGTTTGTTCGCCGTCACGCCACCACTGTTCACGTGTGCCGTCGCCATCGTCCATGTTTTGTGCGCCGTGTCAACTAGTGTTAGTGATGTTTCTCGTCCAGCGTGAACGGCTCCATGTTTTTTTGTTTTTTATTGTCTACATTTTTTTGCCCGCCATTTTGATTGTATTCTCTGTGCCACCTATATGTATTACTTCTTGTAAAACTCAAGGCTGAAGAGCGGCGTACTCTGCTGCTGACAGCCCGCCTTGTGTAAGGTGCTCAAAATAACAATAAAGAAAAAAAAAACCGGCCGCAGGTTGACAAGACTGTTACTTCATTCATTGTCAACCTCGGGACGCGTTTTGATGGAGGGGAGGGGGGGAGGGGAGGTAGAGCCGCAGGTGCCAGTGAAAAAGCAGGGGCCACATCTGCAGCCTATGCCGAGCTCGTGCCGCGCCCCGACATCCGTCTTGCTAATGGTCGGTAACATCGGCCGAAAAACCAGCCACAGAGCGCGCATCCACGCCCGGAGACGGAACAACTTCTACCATCGGTGAAGGCGCGACTGCCGGGCGCAGGGGAGCCATCTCTTGCGTCCTGGGCAGCGTTGGGGGCGAAGGCGGCGGCGCATCGGTGGTCATTGGCCCTGGCGGTGCACGATTTTGAGTTGACTGTATAATAACAAGACATGTACGGGTATAAACGGACGTCACAGAAAAAAAAGTGTGCTTTCTGTGAGATTTCAAGCCACACATCGTTTACGTTAGTTGCTTTTAATTTTGTTTCTTTCTTTAAACGATATACAGGGTGAACAGTATGTAAACCGACAAGCTCTGGGAGGTTGCAGGGGACATCAAAAGAAAGATTTTCCCCTGATGTAATTTTTTCCTATGAGCATTATTTAAACCAGTGGAGGCCGTATTACGCTCTTCAGTTGTTAGAGATCGTATTATGCTCTTCAGTTGTAGGCAACTGCTGACCACCCGTGTAGTAGTGCACTGTCTCTGTTTTACTAGTGGAGCGATACACCTTGAGTGAGTACGCTGATATGGTTGGTGCGTGCTACGTAACGCACCACAACGGACGAGCTGCACAGCGGGTTTATCAACAAAAATATCCTAATCGCCGTATCCCGCATCATACGATCTTTGCTGCTATGTACCAACGTCTGCGTGAGTCCCGGTCATTTAGCAGATTACCTGGACAGAGACGCCATCGCACGGTAAGAACGCTGCAATTTGAGGAAGCTGTCTTGCAGCATGTGGAGCGGGATCCTTCAATCAGCACTCGCGCAATTGCACGTAACATGGGGACAAATCAGACGAATGTAAGAACAGTCCTTCGAGAGCAATTGTGACGTCCATTTCACTTTCAGCGTGTCCACAACCTGGAACCAGTTGATTATCCATCCAGAGCACAATTTTCGCAGTGGTACCTGGAACAGTGTGAAATGCATCCTACATTTCCATGCTCTGTGTTGTTTACCGATGATGCAAAGTTCGGACGTGATGGAGTCTTCAACACTCACTATTCCCATGTTTGGAGTGGGGATAACCCACATGCCACAGATACTAGCGCTCATCTAGTGCGGTTCTTCGTTAATGTGTGGGTCGGTGTTGCTGGGGACTGTTTAATTGGGCCGTATCTGCTACCTAGGCCATTAAATGGCAGGCGCCATTACAATTTTCTCGGCAGAGCATTGCCAGAATTTTTGGAAGACGTCCCGCTCCCTACAAGACAACGCATGTGGTTCCAACATGACAGGCCGCCAGCACATTTCAGCCGTCGTGTGCGTCGATTCCTGGACCGACGGTTTCCAGAAACGTGGATTTGCAGAGGTGGTCCTGTAGCATGGCCTGCTCGATCCCCAGAAATGTCCCCTCTGGACTTTTTTGTGTGGGGAGAGACGCGCAACCCTGTTTAAGCAACTCTTGTTGCATCAGAAGAGGATCTGGTTGCCCGGATAGTAGCAGCAGCAGGAACAATTCAGGATACTCCCGGGGTTTTTGCCTGTGTGAGACAGAACATGATCCGACGGTGTAACCTTTGTTTACGTGTCAATGGAGGCATTTTTGAAAATCTACTGTAATTGAAATTGGGTTGTGTTAATCTGTTGTCTCTTCGTCATAAAAAAATGGAAAAGTGTTTGTTGGTTTAATTGATTTGCCGCCAGAGAAATCTACCTCTACTGGTATAATACTCCTCATAGGAAAAATGACATTATGGAAAAATATTTGTTTTGATGTCCCCTACAACCTCCCAGAGTTTGTCGGTTTAAATATTTTTCACCCTGTACACTAAAGATGGAAGCCAGCACAAACATTATATCTGCCATATCACTAGCTGTAAATGCAAAAACAGTTATGCGGACGGACTGAAACAGTATTACGAGAGGACTTGAGAAAGTAAGTTACACACGTCACTGCACGCTAAGACCACTGCGCAACAAGAATGGTGCATTGTCAGAAAGGATTACATGTTCTGGGTTTCCTGCAGACGCAGTCCCGCTGCGGTACAGATAACAGGTGCGTCACAGTAGGCAATCAAAGTGGCGTGGCAACTGGAAACGTATTCAAAAGTTGAAGTACACAGGACACTAAGATTCTTGCTGGCAAAACGTCTAAACTGTAAACAGATCCATTTGCAAAAATTAGGCGGTATGTGGACAAAATGCAACGATGCTTCCAGTCGTAGTGAGATGGTGCAAACAATGTGACCAAGGCCGTACAGATGAGTGTGATGTTCATAGAATGAAGGCTTTCATGGCAGGTGTTGTCATCACTTAACACTTCCGGGTTAGAAATCTCCCCTGATGTTTTGCCTTCGACTGCGGAAGACATCTTCCGAGGACTACAGGCGAACTGCAACGAGAGCGCGAGTGAACGCCGTATATACACTACTGGAAATTAAAACTGCTACACCAAGAAGAAATGCAGACGATAAACGGGTATTCACTGGACAAATATATTATACTAGAGCTGACATCTGATTACATTTTCACGCTAGTTGGGTGCATAGATCCTGAGAAATCAGTACCCAGAACAACCACCTCTAGCCGTAATAACGGCCTACCCATGCAGATTCAACACTATACCACAGTTCATCGAGAGTAGTGACTGGCGTATTGTGACGAGCCAGTTGCTCGGCCACCATTGACCAGACGTTTTCAATAGGTGAGAGATCTGGAGAATGTGCTGGTCAGGGCAGCAGTCCAACATTTTCTGTATCCAGAAAGGCCCGTACAGGACCTGCAACATACGGTCATGCATTATCATGCCGAAATGTAGGGTTTCGCAGGGATCGAATGAATGGTAGAGCCACGGGTCGTAACACATCTGAAATGTAACGTCCATTGTTCAAAGTGCCGTCAATGTGAACAAGAGGTGACCGAGACGTGTAACCAATGGCACCCCATACCATCACGCCGGGTGATACGCCAGTATGGCGATGACGAATACACGCTTCCAATGAGCGTTCACCGCGATGTCGCCAAACACGGATGCGACCATCATGATGCCGTAAACAGAATCTGGATTCATCCGAAGAAATGACGTTTTGCCATTCGTGCACCTAGGTTCGTCGTTGAGTACACCATCGCAGGCGCTCCTGTCTGTGATGCAGCGTCAAGTGCAACCGCAGCCGTGGTCCCCGAGCTGATAGTCCATGCTGCTGGAAACGTCGTCGAACTGTTCGTGCAGATGGTGGTTGTCTTGCAAACGTCCCAATCTGTTGACTCAGGGATCGAGACGTGGCTGCACGATCCGTTATAGCCATGCGGATAAGATGCCTGTCATCTCGACTGCTAGTGATACGAGGCCGTTGGGATCCAGCACGGCGTTCCGTATTACCCTCCTGAACCCACCGATTCCATATTCTTCTACCAGTCATTGGATCTCGACCAACGAGAGCAGCAATGTCGCGATACGATAAAGCGGAATCGCGATAGGCTACAATCCGAACTGTATCAAAGTCGGAAACGTGATGGTACACATTTCTCCTCCTTACACGAGGCATCACAACAACGTTTCACCAGGCAACGCCGGTCAACTGCTGTTTGTGTTTGAGAAATCGGTTTGAAACTTTCCTCATGTCAGCACGTTGTAGGTGTCGCCACCGGCGCCAACGTTGTGTGAATGCTCTGAAAAGCTAATCATTTACATATCACAGCATCTTCTTTCTGTCGGTTAAATTTCGATTCTATAGCACGTCACCTTCGTGGTGTAGCAATTTTAATGGGCAGTAGTGTATAATCCATCCAGAGGGCGCCGCTGTCGATCACATGACGTCGGCTGTGCTATGACCTCTGATATTGCCAACTGTCTCAATTGAAAGTAATCGATTGTAACGCTGTTGCTGCAATGTTGACATCCATATCTCATCCAGATTTTCTATTAAAATTATTGCAGTGTTTGGCAATGTCAATGGCCTCTCTGTACATTCGCGCATAATAATGCGACGTCTTTGCTATGACGGTCGTCTCACTAAACTTTATTTCATGATCACCTTCCTGAAACACGTGTTCCGCTACAGCCGATTTATCAATATGTCCCAGACGGGTGCTGATGCTTCTTTTTGTTGTGCCTATATAGACCTTCCCACAACTGTACGGAATTTTATAGACACCTGGTGTAGCTAGAGGATGTCGTTTATCTTTTAAAGATCTTAATCATTCTTTTTTTATTTTCGTGATGGGTCTGAAAACAGTTTCCACATAGTACTTGCTTAAGATTTTTCCAATGCGGTCAGTGACCTTACTGATAAATGGTAAGAACACTTTCCCCTTGGGTTGGTGTCGATCCTCGTCCGTCCTGGTTGTCAGTCTAGGGCGTAGTGCACGATCTGTCTCTCTGTTGGAATACCTATTCTTCTTGAAGGTCGGCCTAAGGTGTTCAATCTCATCATCCAAGTGAGCTGGTTCACATATTTTGTGCGCCCTGTCAATGTTTTAATCACTCCTCTTTTATGTCTTGGGTGGTGGTTAGAATCTTTCTGCAGATTACATTCAATTGAGTCATCATGCACCATTGGTAAGAGACTATCAGTAGAAGGACTAGGGAATTGTCGTCCCATGTTTAGGCTGCCGTTTAATACCACATACAAACAACTGCTTTTGCGGTGGTGCCTTAACCGGTAAGCGTACACTGCTGGTGAATGACGTCACATCGTGTTCTGCGACGAATTGCTGTTTCACGCTACCCAGGATGACCAACGTCGGCGAGTATGGTGGTGAGCTAGCGAGAGTCCCATTCTACCAACGTTTTTAAATGGCACTGCCGTGTTACTCAAAGCGCCGTGATCTGGGCTGCCAGCTCATAGTGACTCAGGGAACTCTGATGTCATAATGGTGCATTGTGGATATCCTGCGTCCTTGTGTGTTGTCCCTCATGCGACAGTGTCGTGGTGCAGTTTTTCAACAGGACGGTGCTCGTCCATGTGTGTCACGTGTCTGTGAACTGCCTGTGTGATATTGAAGTATTCCCATAGCCACCAAGCCTTCCAGATCTGTCCCTGATGGAATACACTTGAGACCAGGTCAGATGTCAATTCTGTCCCAATACCAAGCATATCAAGGACCAGTTACAATAGTTGTGGTCCAGATTGCCTCAGGAGAAGATACAACGATTTTATGATGCCCTTCCTAGCCGAATTAGTGCACGCATCCAGGCTGGAGGATGTGCATCGTCATACCGATAAGTGGGCTCATACTACCAAGTTCTTTATCAGTGTCACTCGATTTTGCACAGTAATCTACACTAATCAGCCAGAACATTACGAGCACTTACCTAATAGCCGGTATATCCATCTTTGGCACGGATATCACCGACAAGACGACGCATCGTGGCATGGAAGCAGTGAGGCGTTGGTCGGTCGCTGGAGACTGTTGGCACACACGTCACCGAATTCCAATGAATTCCAGGTAGGGGGCGGTGAGTTCTGAAGCGATGTTGAATCGCATTCCAGATGTGTTCGATTGGGTTCAGATCTGGCGAGTTTCGGGAGCCAGCACATCAATTGGAACTCGCCACTGTGTTCCTCGAAACCACACCGTCACACTCTTGACCTTGTGACATGGCGCATTATCTTGCTGAAAAATGCCACTGCCGTCAGGATACAAGATCGATATGAAGGGGTGTAGGTGGTCTGCAACCACTCTGCGATACTCCTTAGCTATCATGGTGGTTTGCACGAGCTCCACGTGAACCAAGGATGCCTACGTGAATGTTCCTCAGAGCATAATGGAGCCGTCACCAACCTGTCTCCGTCTTGCAGCACAGGTGTCAAGGAGCTGTTCCCTTAGAAGAGTACGAACTCACGACTTCCCATCTACTTGATGAAGAACGTCCAGTGCCGATGGTCACGTGCCCGTTTCAGTCGTAGTCGCCAATGTCGTGGTGTTAACATTGGCACATGCATGGGTCATCGGCTGTGGAGGCCCATCGTTAGCAGTGTTGTAGCAGCCCTTTTTCTGTTTTCGCTTTTCCGTCTAATAGCTGAAAGTTTGATTTTATTTTTTACACATTGACTGTCATTGAAGGGTTTTACTTTTATTTATTATTGTCCTGGCTAAGTATCAGTTTGATTACTTTTAAAACCTAATGTTAAACATGGGTCACTACACGTATAGTCTTCCCAACTCTGAGAGAAACAGCTTTAGTAGCTTTACTACCAATGTTTACAGACGACGATACTTTCACCTTTCGTTCAGTTGTTTTAGTTACGGATCGCTAGTTTGTTCTTGGCATAACGTTTATTAATCTAAGTTAAATTAATGTTCAAGACTTGTATTATGTTTCAAATTAACAACATCAGTTTATTGACAAGAATTATTAATAAATAGATTCACTCATACGATCTCATTCAAAGACGTTCTTTAATTAGATGTCTAAGTAGGATTCCCGCTAGATGTTAGATAATATCGTGTCACTTTCGGTAAATAAGTTATTTCTGTTTAATATCTGCAAACTGTCATTAACTATAATCACTAGTCGCGTGAAGTTAAAGTTTCCCACTATCACAATTCAAAGTCCGAATGTGGTTAAAAGTCTCAGTTCAGAGATTACTATTCACCTTCCCGTTTATCTAATCTGATAAATGTCCAAATTAAAGTCTTGAATTGACAATCCTCAAAAACAATCTCGTCACGATCTATTCTTGATCCCCGTTTGATAAAGTCCCAATTGTTGTTCTCTAAAGCTGTACGTCCTAAATAACTTCCGAACTAGAGCAGACTAGAGACTGGAGTATCGTAATTACAACGTATGGCTATTTATACTTTAATAAACACTATCTTTGGTGTCCCAGACCTACGTTATATGACTATAATATTGATTTTCTTACGTATTGGAATAACTAATATTTTAATATTTTCTACTGTTTTTCCCCCTTCCCATGTTTCTAAAATTTATAATTAAATTTTCCTTTTCTTTTCTTTTGCTTTCTATACTAGATATTTCCCTCTATTTGTTTTTTATTTATTTCTCGTAATAACTACTTGTGGAGGGACTTGGGTCATTTTGTGAATTGATATTTTAAGGCCATGGGAGCTAATTTGGGAGCTATTTTTGTTTTTTCAACACCGAGAGGCGACGTATGTGTTACAGTGTTCTGTGTGTATTCAGACATACTTGTGCTCTACCCAGCATTAACGTCTGATGTTAGTTCCGCCACAGTTTGCCGCGTGTCCGTTTTACCAGTCTGCCCAGCCTACGACGCCCAACATTTGTAATGACGGGTGACGACCCAATTTCATATCTTGATATCGTTTCATCTTGGTTTCGCCACGTGTTGAAGCCACTCCCACATCACTCCTCGAACATCCGACAAGTGCAGCTTCCGAAATGCTCTTGCCGAGCCTTCTAACTATCACAATCTGGCCTCAGTCAAACTCAAATACACTCCTGGAAATTGAAATAAGAACACCGTGAATTCATTGTCCCAGGAAGGGGAAACTTTATTGACACATTCCTGGGGTCAGATACATCACATGATCACACTGACAGAACCACAGGCACATAGACACAGGCAACAGAGCATGCACAATGTCGGCACTAGTACAGTGTATATCCACCTTTCGCAGCAATGCAGGCTGCTATTCTCCCATGGAGACGATCGTAGAGATGCTGGATGTAGTCCTGTGGAACGGCTTGCCATGCCATTTCCACCTGGCGCCTCAGTTGGACCAGCGTTCGTGCTGGACGTGCAGACCGCGTGAGACGACGCTTCATCCAGTCCCAAACATGCTCAATGGGGGACAGATCCGGAGATCTTGCTGGCCAGGGTAGTTGACTTACACCTTCTAGAGCACGTTGGGTGGCACGGGATACATGCGGACGTGCATTGTCCTGTTGGAACAGCAAGTTCCCTTGCCGGTCTAGGAATGGTAGAACGATGGGTTCGATGACGGTTTGGATGTACCGTTCACTATTCAGTGTCCCCTCGACGATCACCAGTGGTGTACGGCCAGTGTAGGAGATCGCTCCCCACACCATGATGCCGGGTGTTGGCCCTGTGTGCCTCGGTCGTATGCAGTCCTGATTGTGGCGCTCACCTGCACGGCGCCAAACACGCATACGACCATCATTTGGCACCAAGGCGGAAGCGACTCTCATCGCTGAAGACGACACGTCTCCATTCGTCCCTCCATTCACGCCTATCGCGACACCACTGGAGGCGGGCTGCACGATGTTGGGGCGTGAGCGGAAGACGGCCTAACGGTGGGACCGTAGCCCAGCTTCATGGAGACGGTTGCGAATGGTCCTCGCCGATACCCCAGGAGCAACAGTGTTCCTAATTTGCTGGGAAGTGGCGGTGCTGTCCCCTACGGCACTGCGTAGGATCCTACGGTCTTGGCGTGCATCCGTGCGTCGCTGCGGTCCGGTCCCAGGTCGACGGGCACGTGCACCTTCCGCCGACCACTGACGACAACATCGATGTACTGTGGAGACCTCACGCCCCACGTGTTGAGCAATTCGGCGGTACGTCCACCCGGCCTCCCGCATGCCCACTATACGCCCTCGCTCAAAGTCCGTCAACTGCACATACGGTTCACGTCCACGCTGTCGCGGCATGCTACCAGTGTTAAAGACTGCGATGGAGCTCCGTATGCCACGGCAAACTGGCTGACACTGACGGCGGCGGTGCACAAATGCTGCGCAGCTAGCGCCATTCGACGGCCAACACCGCGGTTCCTGGTGTGTCCGCTGTGCCGTGCGTGTGATCATTGCTTGTACAGCCCTCTCGCAGTGTCCGGAGCAAGTATGGTGGGTCTGACACACCGGTGTCAATGTGTTCTTTTTTCCATTTCCAGGAGTGTAGATTTCTTGTCTTCCGCACCCTACACACGGTCACCACGCTCAATGGTAGTACATGCACTGTGCATGTGTCTGAATAGTCGGGCGACGCAGCTGTCTGCTGGACGGGTTTCTATCGATAGTAGGTCGGTGGTCATCATGTTCTGGCTGATTAGTGTATTGAATAAGGTCAAATATCTTCTCAAACCACGATGCAACATTAACTGTCGTATATTTTGCTGCCGCTCGACGAATTAGCAACGGCCACTGCACTTCAGCCACCAATTTTGGAAACATGCCGAGAGGAGTTTAGGAAAGTCCGCCTACTAATTTTAATTTCTGCTTAGTGTGACGGATACATGCGGGCGAGTTAAACGAGTAGCATCCGACAGCACACACTCTGTATTGATTGCTACAAGAACACAAGCTAGCAGTGTACCGTTCTATGGGAACTTTTGCTGGCATCCCCTGGAATCATTACTGTTAAAAGAACGCCAGGCTACGTAAGTCCAATAAGTCCGTGGCAGGAGACCAAAACGCCGTTGTGTCATTGCCGTTCCTCTGGAGCTATTCATAATGTACAACGTAACTTCGCCATTATCGATCATTAACCGTAATTGTACACTGACATATTTGGCTTAGTAATGTCATAGCTTTCATAACTACTAAAATGCAGCCATAATCATCAAGAACAAGACTGTGCTCATTTGGGGAACACAGAACGACGATGCGAGAGCCGCTCTGCTCGGCCAACATGGGGAATTGGGGTCTCCTTCCGGCCAAGCGGACGTTCTCAGGGATTGTTGTGCCATGAAATACAAACGTCTCCTGCTGAAATATCACCAGCCGAGCGCACCTTGCACTCAGTAACACCTGTTTATATGGTAGATAATGGCAATGCGAAGTTTTGGAAAACGCTTGTTTGAATACAAACGGAAAATAAATAAATGAGTTTTTGTTGCGGTCAAATGCTATGGTGCTTTTATTCAAGGGATCACTTTGTAGTACCTGAAGATATTTAACAATGTCGATTATTTATAAGTTTCATAAAGTGTAACTGTCTTCTTTTAGTTTAACACCAATTCTATTACAGAGGTGTAGACGTTCGTATAGGTTGAACCTGTATGCAAAACTAAAATTTTCAACAATGTCTGTAAATTAGCTGTGTTAAATTATTGTGTTACGCGTAGACTGAAAGGTTGATTTATCTGTTGCAGCTCTGGAATTTATTCCAGCGCCAGGTGTATTCTACACGCCTCCACCACCAATCGTTTTCAAGGCAGACCATCCCTTTCTCTTCTACATACTGGATCAAAAGACGAGGGTGGTGCTCTTCGCCGGACGCATATCCGATCCCTCACATTAAGAAGCTCACTCTGGTTCAGTATTAATACCTTGTCAACTGACTCCGCGCCAGGTTTCTGCAACTCATCGATTTTTTTCTGATAACTGTGCTCAGCACGATCTATCACTTTGTCATAAATTTATGTAACCTTGCATTGTATTCAAGAAAAATTATAGTTCAGTTCAACACTGTTTCGAGGCTCAGAATAAAGGGGAATGATCAATGGGAGTATCTTGTGAAAGGTGGCTACACTGAGCCACAGCGCCAGAGATCGCGTCTGAGAGTATTGTTCCGCCGCCTCCACTGGCAGTGCTTATTGAGACGTAGCGGCAAGCAGTGCTTGCCGAGAAGTTGTGGTGGACATTGCTTGTCGTGAAGTCAGAGTGTGATGTGGTAGTGGAGAGTGTTGTTCCATGTTTTATGCAGTGGTTTGATGGGAGAGATAGCAGATGTTATTCCAATGGAGATATTGTAATGGTCAGAGTGCTTTTCGTCAATATATATGAAGGTAATAAATATTATGTTGTTTATTTATTTGTGTGTCCTGAATAATGTGTCATTACAGGTTCAGTCAACAAAGCATCTGGCTTGTGTTCTTGTATTAGAGTGTAATTTTGGTTTTCTTGCACAATTATGGTATTTGTAATTTTCTTTTATCACGTCAGTATAATTGCTATTTAAAAATTCTTGTCTTGTTGAAGAAGAACCGTGCCAGATGTGCGTTGAGTCATACTACCACATACAGAACAGCTACACTTGTGCTTTGTTGGTTTCGTAGGTTTTATAGTTGCTGGGGACTTAATTAATTAATTGTGCTAACAGAAATTTTCTTACATTCTTTGTTGTCATTCTAAGCAGTCAGATTGCGTACTAAAACTAGTCAGGGCTAGCCGTTTACGAGACTTGCGTAATCGGACTTACAGCTACTAAAAAAATATTTTCATTAATATTTTAAATAAGCCCCCATGCACTTGTTCAAATTTTTCACCATATTTGTAAGACAACAAAATACCGGCTGATCAAAAAGTCAGTATAAATTTGAAAACTTAATAAACCACGGAATGATGTAGATAGAGAGGTAAAAATTGACACACATGCTTGGAATGACATGGCGTTTTATTAGAACCAAAACATTGTTCACAAAATGTCCGACAGATGGCGCTGGACAGCACAACGTCAGTGACTACGCATCACAAACGTGTATAAAAGGAGCTGTAATGAGAGAGAGAATCGCCCCTATCACTACACAGGATCTCATTGCTACACTCCGCACAAAACGCACCACCGCTCCTGGTCACGATCGTGTCACCTACCGTCACCTTCGTGAAGCTCCTCTCATTTTTCCTCTCCACCCTGGCCAGGCTCTACAATCTAGTCCTGTCCACCGGTTACTACCCCGACATGTGGAAAATCTCCCGTATCCTCACGTTCCTTAAACCTGACAAACCGCCGTCCGCCGTCTCCTCTTACCGTCCCATCAGTCTTACCTCGGTCTTCAGCAAGGTCCTGGAATCTATCCTCACCCGCCGCATCCACCAGCATCTCCGCCAGCACCGCCTCCTTCCCGTTACCGAGTGTGGCTTTCGGCCGTCCTTCTCTTCCGACGACCTTCTCCTTCACCTCACTCATCTCCTTTCCGACCAGCTTAACTCCCGTCCTCTCCCTGGACCTCGAACGAGCTTATGACCGCGTATGGCATTCCAGTCTCCTCTTCAAGCTCCAAACCTTCGCCCTTCCCATTAACTACGTCCGTCTGATCGGCTCCTTTCTCTCCCGCCGTCCTTCTTATGTCACCATCCATAACACAGATTCCTACACCTTTTTCCCCTCCGCCGGTGTGCCCCAAGGCTCCGTCCTCTCCCCCCTTCTGTACCTTTTGTACACGGCGGACATGCCGCCGCCGTCACCCCCCGTCCACCTTCTGCAGTTTGCCGATGACACCGCCATCCTTGCCCTTGCCCCCACCCTGCAGCGCTCCCATCACCTTCTCCAATCCAATCTTGACCGGTTCACCGCTTGGTGCAACCAGTGGTTGCTCAAGGTCAATCCCTCCAAAACCCAGGCGATCATTGTAGGCAAAACCACCCCTTCCTTCCGCCTCCTTGATTTCTATCTCACCATCTATGACCGTCCTATCGCCCTCACCCCCACCCTTAAGTACCTTGGCGTCACCCTCGACCGTCTCCTCTCCTGGACTCCCCACCTCCGGACAATCCAAGCCAAGGCACGCTCCCAACTCAGTCTCCTCAAGCACCTCTCCGGCCGTACGTGGGGTCTGGACCCCTCCATCATCCCCCACACCTATAAATCCCTCATCCGCCCTATCCTTTGTTATGCCCATCCGGCTTGGATCTCCGCCCCCCCTACCTTTTATAAATCCCTCCAAATCCTTGAACGTCATGCTCTCCGCCTCGCCTATCGCATCTGTCTCCCCTCCCCCACGCGGATCCTGTACGATCTCATCCCCTTCCCCCACCTCCTCCTTTTCCTTGAAAGGATACGGTTCCTGTACACCTCCCATAAACTCGATCCTCCTCACCCGCTCGTCTCCCCGATCCTCTCCCACCCCCGCCTGCTGCCGCGCCTGTATTCCCACGTCCCACCCGGTCTCCATCTCTTCACCCTCCTTACCCCCTCCCAAGGTGGCTTCCGCCAGCTCCCTCTCCCTGATGATGCCCTCCTCCCCTCCATCTACCCCTCCTACCAACTTTGATCCTCCCACCCTCCTCCTGTGCTTGCTCCTCTGGGCACCCTCCCTCCCTTCTCTCACTTTTCCCTCCCTCCTCCACTTCTCCCCGCTCCTCACCTGGGCTTCCCCTCCCCTGTCCCTCTCCTCCTGCCCCCGTATCCTCAGCCATTGGCATCCTTGTTCTCCCCTCTCCCCCACCTCACCCCTGTTCCCCTCTTGGCAGGTCCCGGACTCGCACATTCTAAGTGGACATTCGCGCGCCGGAGATCACCGCCATCAGTGTCTCGTGTGTGCCGTCATGTTTAGTGTTCAGTGTTCACCGTCACACTCCATCGTTCACCAGTGCCATCGTCTTCTTCAGTGTTTGTGCGTCGTATCAACAGTTTGCAGTGTGGATTATCGTCGAGTGTGAACGGCTCCGTGTTTGTCTTTATGTGTCTCCTGTTTTATTGCCCACCGTTCTGTAACTTATGTGTCTTCTCAGTGTTTTTTTCTCATTGTGTATCCTATGGCTGAAGAGCAGCGTAGAATGCTGCTGACAGCCTGCCTGTTGTACAGGTTTAAAATAAAAAAAAAGAAAAAAAAAAGAGAGAGAGAATCAGATGCGCCAGCAATCGCAGCATGTTGACGTTACCTGAAAAGGCGCTTTTAGTGAAACTGTTTTATCAGAATGGGGAATGTGCTAGTTCAGCGTTACGATCCTATCGCCATAGGAAGGGGATTCAAACGGGTAAAGGTCCGTTGACAAATGCAGCTGTGGCGAGAATGATTTCGAAGTTCGAAGCCACGGGTTGTTTAGACGATAGACCCCGTAGTGGCCGACCGAGCACAAGGCGTAATGCTGCTGAGACAGTTCAGGAAGAAATGGAGACTGTAGCGGGTTCGTCTATGCACGGGGAAGTCAGCGCTCGTACAGTCGCACGTCGCACCGGCATTCCATACACTACTCTTTGGTTGGCACTGGGGCGTACTCTCCGATGCTATCCGTACAGAATCCATCGGCATCATGAACCTGGCGATTTAGTGAATCGGAGGGCATTTGCGATGTGGGCGTTTCAAAAGATGGCGGAAGATGAGCATTGGTTGAGTAACGTGTTGTGGACCGACGAAGCTCATTACACGCTCCGAGGGTCTGTCAACGGCCACAACTGCAGAATTTGGGCTACCGAAAATCCTAGAACTGTCGTGGAAACTCCATTGCATGACGAGAAAGTCACGGTATGGGTTGGATTTACCACATCTACCGTTATCGGCCCTTTTTTCTTCGAGGAAATGCGTGATTCTGGTTCTGCAACTGCTACCCTGACGGGTAAGAGGTACGCCGATATGTTACAGAATCGCATCATCCCCAGCCTGGCTGATAAACACCTGCTGGAACGTGCGATGTTTATGCAGGATGGCGCTTCACCCCATATTGCTAGACGCGTGAAAGATCTCTTGCGCGCGTCGTTTGGTGATGATCGCGTGCTCAGCCGCCACTTTCGTCATGCTTGGCCTCCCAGGTCCCCAGACCTCAGTCCGTGTGATTATTGGCTTTGCGGTTACCTGAAGTCGCAAGTGTATCGTGATCGACCGACATCTCTAGGGATGCTGAAAGACAACATCCGACGCCAATGCCTCACGATAACTCCGGACATGCTTTACAGTGCTGTTCACAACATTATTCCCCTACTACAGCTATTGTTGAGGAATGATGGTGGACATATTGAGCATTTCCTGTAAAGAACATCATCTTTGCTTTGTATTACTTTGTTATGCTAATTATTGCTAGTCTGATCAGATGAAGCGCCATCTGTCGGACATTTTTTGAACTTTTGTGCTTTTTGGATCTAATAAAACCCCATGTCATTCCAAGCATGTGTGTGAATTTGTACCTCTCTATATACATTATTCCATGATTTATTCAGTTTTCAAATTTATACTGACTTTTTGATCACCCGGTACAATGAAAAGCCTGGTGTATTCAAGTATATCACACTTCGTGGCCTCCATGTGTACAGGTGAATGTACGTCAGCAGACAAGCTCCTTTCACTAGGTTCCACTTCGCTCGTTCTTCTTGTTGGTGACAATGCATGAGGTTTCTGTACGTACAGGCGGCGGACCAAAATATGGAAACACCATAAGCACAACACATTACCTTGCCTAAGGCGGTGTAGATAAACCTTTGCATTCATAACAACTTCCAGTCGTCACGGAGTGGTTCAAATGGCTCTGAGCACTATGGGACTCAACTTCTGAGGTTATCAGTCCCCTAGAACTTAGAACTTCTTAAACCTAACTAACCTAAGGACATCACACACATCCATGCCCGAGGCAGGATTCGAACCTGCGACCGTAGCGGTCTCGCGGTTCCAGACTGTAGCGCCTAGAACCGCACGACCACTCCGGCCGGCGTCACGGAATGGATACATACCAAGCCTGTAAGGTTTTTAAGGTAATCTTATTCCATTTCTCCAGCAAAACAGTGACAAGTTCAGTTGTTGGAGAGTGACAGCGATAACGCACTTTTCTCTCCAAAGCAGACCACAAGGGCTCAGTAACATTGAGATCTGGTAACTGTGATGGCCAGGGAAGAGGCGACACTTAATCCTCATGCTCACAAAACTAGACCTGGATTATGGGAGCTGTGCGATCAGGGGTCCTGTCGCCTTGTCCAGATCATCACCATTGGGGAAAAAACACTCTACCAAATGTTGGACGGTCACATAATCCTTAGCAGTAATGCCACCTTGTATAGTAGCCATGGGGATCGTGGAATACTACGATATAGCGGTCCCAGTCAGCACCAAAACCACGCCACGATTCACTCTTGGGTCGTAAACTCGGCCGTACCTGGAAATAGTGTGAAGTAATACATGTCTGACCAAATGACGTCCTTCCATTGTGCCGCAGTCCAGATTTGAAGAGTTCGGCACCACGTCTTCCTCTTACGGGGATTTGTATCACCGATGAGTCGTTTTGGAATAGCAGATCGCTCTGAAGTTCCCTGCTGCAAGAGCCCCCTTCTTGTTTTCTGGAGCTGACAGTGTTCACAAGAGCGGTAGTTAGTTCTGGAGTGGCCTTTGCCAGCTGTCGTCGTCTTGCTTCTGGTCAAAATCCGCGTCAATGACCGTCCATCACTATCACTCAACATGAACTTTCGTCCGCGCTGTGACCCAGCGAACGATGTTTTTCTGCTGTAGTTGTATGAGACGCAAGCCTTCGCTACGGTGACACTTGACACTAGAAACACTTTGCCTCCCTCGTTTACGGGAGCACCCACTGCCCGAGCGCCAATAATCCGCCCACGCTTGAATGCACTCAGCTCCGACCTAACGCACTCACGACTGCACACTGTTGTGTCCACGGCTGACACTTGCAACATACTGAGGACTCTGCACAGCTGCCGTTCGTTGTCAATTATAACAGCACATCCTGCTTACTTGGCTGGCATCTCCGTTTATATTCAAACATGCACTTCTCGCTGTTTTCCATATTCTTGTTCGACCTCTGTAACTAGAACACAGCAGTCTCCTAAGCTTGGAATGAGGTTTAGGAAGCAGCATAAGCGCGTGTGACAGGAAGAAGATGCTGTGATATGCAAATGAATAGCTTTTCAGAGCATTCACACGAAGTCCTGACATGAGGTAAGTTTCCAACCGATTTCTCGTACACAAACAGCAGTTGACCGGCGTTGCCTGCTGAAACGTTGTTGTGATGCCTCGTGTAAGGAGGAGAAATGCGTACCATCACGTTTCCGACTTTGATAAAGGTCGGATTGTAGCCTATCGCGATTGCGGTTTATCGTATCGCGACATTGCTGCTCGCGTTGGTCGAGATCCAATGACTGTTAGCGGTATATCGAATCGGTGGGTTCAGGAGTGTAATACGGAACGCCGTGCTGGATCCCAACGGCCTCGTATCACTAGCAGTCGAGATGACAGGCATCTTATCCGCATGGCTGTAATGGATCGTGCAGCCATGTCTCTATTACTGAGTCAACAGATTGGGACGTTGGCAAGACAACAACCACCTGCACGAACAGTTCGACGACGTTTGCAGCAGCATGGACTATCAGCTCGGAGACCACGGCTGCGGTTACCCTTGACGCTGCATCACAGACAGGAGCGCCTGCGATGGTGTACTCAACGACGAACCTGGGTGCACGAATGGCAAAACGTCATTTTTTCGGATGAATCCAGGTTCTGTTTGCAGCATCATGATGGTCGCATCCGTGTTTGGCGACATCGCGGTGAACGCTCATTGGAAGAGTGTATTCGTCATCGCCATACTGGCGTATCACCCGGCGTGATGGTGTTGGGTGCCATTGGTTACACGTCTCGGTCACCTCTTGTTCGCATTGACGGCACTTTGAACAGTCGACGTTACATTTCAAATGTGTTACGACCCGTGGCTCTACCCTTCATTCGATGCCTGCGAAACCCTACATTTGAGCAGGATAATGCACGACCGCATATTACAGGTCTTGTACGGGCCTTTCTGGATACAGAAAATGTTGGACTGCTTGCCCTGGCGAGCACATTCTCCAGATCTCTCACCAATTGAAAACGTCTGGTCAATGGTGGCCGAGCAACTAGCTCATCACAATACGCCAGTCACTACTCTTGATGAACTGCATATCGTGTTGAAGCTGCATGGGCAGCTGTACCTGTACACGCCATCCAAGCTCTGTTTGACTTAATGCCCAGACGTATCAAGGCCGTTATTACGGCCAGAGGTTGTTTTTCTGGGTACTGATTTCTCAGGATCTATGCACTCAAATTGCGTGAAAATGTAATCACATGTCAGTTCTAGTATAATATATTTGTCCAATGAATACCCGTTTATCACCTGCATTTATTCTTGGTGTAGCAATTTCAATGGCCAGTAGTGTACGTTGCAACTAAGTAACAGAATGATGTTACTGTTTACGAGACCGCCATTCGGAGGAAGTTGCGTACATGTTGTTTAAGAAACACAAAAAAGCTGTTGGGAATGCAGTTTAATTGTAAACTCGAAATTGTGATTAAAAGTGTTTGAGACTGACTGTATGACTGAATCGTTTTGCACAGAGAAAACGTTCGTTTCCACAAATTTTAAATCAAGCCCTTGAGTGTGGCGACTACTTGCAAACGGAAGGAAGATTAGAGTTTAACGTCCCGTCGATAGACCATTGTTTATGTACCGGAGGTATGTTATCTTTTAATTATAGGAACACTGGTGTGTGAGACACTAAAAATACTAGAAGAGCTTTGATATGTGGGCAGAAAAATAAGTGACTTCGGCCGAAGTGGAGAGGATATAACATGCAAACTGGCTATAATAAGAAACGCATTTCTGAAAAAAGAATTTGTTAACAGATTTTAAAAATTTAAGTATTTTGAATGAAATTACAATGAAATGAATACCCCTAGCTGCGTACAGGCATTGATATACGTCAACAGAGAAAATTGAAAATGTGTGCCCGAACCGGGACTCGAACCCGGAATCTCCTGCTTACGTGACAGACGCTCTATCCATCTTATTTTTTTATCCATCTGAGCCACCGAGGACACAGAGGATAGTGCGACTGCAGGGACTTATCCATTTGACCATCTTCTTCCGTGCGGATGCACAAACAGTGCCCGAACTCTTACGGGAATCGGCAAAAAGCCACGAGTAATGAGTATAATGGCCAGGGGCACTATGAATACAGTGTGGGACAATAAGTTGGGAATGTGGGTCTCACGGGAGGCGTGCCAGAGATAAGTCCCTGCAGTCGCACTATCCTCTGTGGCTCAGATGGATGCCGGCAAGGCTAACTCAGCGTGTTCGGTCAGAGAGTTGGTTTTCCTCTGTAATAAAAAAACTGAGTGGAAAGATCAACAAAACGAACTTGACCGGGTGTCATGTGACGTCCGCAACGACCAAACACATCGATCAACAAAAAAAAAAAAAAGAAAAGATGGATAGAGCGTCTGACATGTAAGCAGGAGATGCAGGGTTCGAGTCCCGGCCGGGACGTATATCAACGCCTGTATCAGCTAGGGGTATTCATTTAATTGTAATTTCATTCTAACGAGCTGCATGGTCACCATCTTCATATATATAAGTGTTTTGAATTCCTCTATGAAGCTATTTATCTGAAGTGTAAGCTTCCACAGAAGTAAATTTGGAAGATAGACACTCTAGACAAGAAAAGATTGGTAGCTTTTGAAACGTGGTACTACAGGAAAATGCTGAAGATTAGATGCGTGGACAGAATAACTATCGAGGAAATACTGAATAGAATTGGGAAAGAAAAGAAATTAGTTTCACAACTTGACTGAAAACCGGAGTTAGTTGACAGGACACTTGTTGAGGAATCGGGGAATCAAATTTCTAATGGAACTGAGAGGATGAGGCTAAAACTGCAGTCGGAGATGAAGGTTTGTAAGCACGTTGGTTGTAAGTTATACTAGTTATGAAGGCATGAAGAGGTTCCCACAGGACAGCCTAACTTGTAGAGCAGCAGCAAACCGTTCTTCGGACTGAAGACCACAATTCTAATAAAGTACGTCTCTCACCCTCTCTTTCTTTTCAGTTATTTTTTAGATCTGAGCACGTTCGTACTGAGTGAACGCGGTTACCATAGGAAAACGAAAGATTTGGAGCCATGAGTGAAAACAAGCTGTGATGATTTATTGCGTAAGGCGCAATCTGAAACGCCTATTTATCTGTTGCAGCCGCTGTCGTTACATAACCCCCATCACCTGTACGCCGGACACTTCCGCCTCCAATAGTTTTCAAGGCAAACCATCCCTTCCTGTTCTTCATACTGGATCAAAATACGAGGGCAGTGCTTTTCACGGGTCGCATCTCGTATCCTTCATCTTAAGAAGGCTGCTCTCGTTCAGCATCAAGAGTTTTTCTGCTGCTGAAACCTAAATTCTCTGTGCTTCTAACATATTTCCTGATAGTTGTACTTAATATGATGTATCATACTATCAAAAATTTATGTAAAATTTTATTATAGATAACGTACTTAACTTCAACGTTGTACCAAACTTCATAATAAAGAGAAAGGAGAAATATAACGGCATTCAGTAACAAAGCTTTAAAATTTGGCTGTAACGGATCGTGCAGCCGCGTCTCGATTCCTGAGTCAACAGACTGGGACGTTTGCAAGACAACAACCGTCTGCAGGAACAGTTCGACGACGTTTGCAGCAGCATGGACTATCAGCTCGGAGACCATGGCTGCGGTTACCTTCGACACTGCATCACAGACAGGAGCGTCTGCGATGGTGTACTCAACGACGAACCTCGGTGCACGAATGGCATAACGTCATTTTTTCGGATGAATCCAAGTTCTGTTTACGGCATCATGATGGTCGGATCCGTGTTTGGCGACATCGCGATGAACGCTCATTGGAAGAGTGTATTCGTCATCGCCATACTGGCGTATCACCCGGCGTGATGGTATGGCGTGCTATTGCTTACACGTCCCGTTCACCTCTTGTTCGCATTGACGGCAGTTTAAACAGTGGACGTTACATTTCAGATGTGTTACGACCTGTGGCTCTACCCTTCATTCGATCCCTGCGAAACCCTAAATTTCAGCAGGATAATGCACGACCGCATGTTACAGGTCTTGTACGGGCCTTTCTGGATACAGAAAATGTTCGACTGCTGCCCTGGCCAGCACATTCTCTAGATCTCTCACCAATTGAAAACGTCTGTTCAATGGTGGCCGAGCAATTGGCTCGTCACAATACGCCAGTCACTACTCTCGATGATCTGCGGTATCGTGTTGAAGCTGCATGGGCAGCTGTACCTGTACAGGCCACCAAGCCACTCAATGCCCAAGCGTATCAAGGCCGTTATTACGGCCAGAGGTGGTTGTTCTGGGTACTGATTACTCACTATCTATGCACCCAAATTGCGTGAAAATGTAAACATGTCAGTTCTAGTATAATATATTTGTCCAATGAATACCCGTTTATCATCTGCATTTCTTCTTGGTGTAGCAATTTCAATGGCCAGTAGTGTACATTGCAACTAAGTAACAGAATGATGTTACAGTTTTCGAGACCGCCATTGGTTGGACGTAGCGTATGTGTTGTTTAAGAAACACAAAAAAGCTGTTCCGTAGTGCAGCTTAATTGTAAACTCGAAATTGTGATTAAAAGTATTGTATTTGAGTCTGGCTGTATGACTGGGTCGGGATGCTCAGTGAAAACGTTCGTTTCCACAAATTTTAAATCAAGCCATTGATTGTGGTGACTATTTCTAAAAGAAAGGAAGATTAGAGTTTAATGTCCCTTCGATAGCCCATTATTTATGTACTGGAGGTTTGTTATCTTTTAATTATAAGAACACTGGTGTGTGTGACGCTAAAAATACTAGATGAGCTTTGATATGTGGGCAGAAAAACAAGTGACTTTGGCCGAAGTGGAGAGGATATAACATGCAAGCTGGATATAACAAGAAACATTTTTCTGAAGAAAGTAATTTGTTAACAACTTATAAAAATTTGAGTGTTTTGAATTGCTTTATGAAGCTATTTATCTGGAGTGTAGGCTTGTATGGGAGCAAACTTGGAAGATAGATAGTCTAGGCAAGAAAAGACTGGTAGCTTTTGAAATGTGGTATTACAGGAAAATGCTGAAGATTAAATGCGTGGCCGGCCGGTGTGGCCGTGCGGTTCTAGGCGCTTCAGTCTGGAACCGCGGGACCGCTACGGTCGCAGGTTCGAATCCTGCCTCGGGCATGGATGTGTGTGATGTCCTTAGGTTAGTTAGGTTTAAGTAGTTCTAAGTTCTAGGGGACTGATGACCACAGATGTTAAGTCCTATAGTGCTCGGAGCAATTTGAACCATTAAATGCTTGTATAGAACAACTATCGAGGAAATATGAATAGAATTGGGAAAGCAAAGAAATTCGTTTCACAACTTGACTGAAAACAGGAGTTAGTTGACAGGACACTTGTTGAGGAATCGGAGAATCAAATTTCTAATGGAACAGAGAGGATGAGGCTAAAACTGCAGTCGGAGATGAAGGTTTGTAAGCACGTTGGTTGTAAGTTATCCTAGTTATGAAGGCATGAAGAGGTTCCCACAGGACAGCCTAACTTGTAGAGCAGCAGCAAACCGTTCTTCGGACTGAAGACCACAATTCTAATAAAGTACGTCTCTCACCCTCTCTTTCTTTTCAGTTATTTTTTAGATCTGAGCACGTTCGTACGGAATGAAAGCGGCTAGCATAGGAAAACGAAAGATTTGGAGCCATGAGTGAAAACAAGCTGTGATGATTTATTGCTTAAGGCGCAATCTGAAACGCCTATTTATCTGTTGCAGCCGCTGTCGTTACATTACCCCCATCACCTGTACGCCGGACACCTCCGCCTCCAATAGTTTTCAAGGCAAACCATCCCTTCCTGTTCTTCATACAGGATCAAAAGACGAGGGCAGTGCTTTTCACGGGTCGCATCTCGGATCCCTCATCTTAAGAAGGCTGCTCTGGTTCAGCAACAAGAGCTTTTCAGCTGCTGAAACCTAAATTCTCTGTGCTTCTAACGTATTTCCTAATAGCTGTACTTAATCTGATGTATCATGCTATCAAAAATTTATGTAAAATTTTATTATAGATAACGTACTTAAGTTCAACTTTGTACCAAACTTCATAATAAAGAGAAAGGAGAACTACATATTTTAGAGTAGTGTTAAAATAACGGTATTCAGTAAAAAAGCTTTTAAATTCAATCAAATATTTTACACTGTGCACTAAGGTGAAAAAAGTCCTAACACTGTGTCAGACCGCCTTTTGTCCTGCATAGTGTACCAACTCGACGTGACTAGGACTCTACAAGTTTTTGGAGACCCTTTGCAGAAATACTGATCATGTCGCCTCTATAGCCGTCCATAATTGAGAAAGTGTTGTGGTGCAGAATTTTGTGCAGGAACTGACCTCTCGATTAGGTCCCATAAGTGTTCGATGAGATTCATGACATGTGATCTCGTTGGCCCAACCATTACCTCGAACTGTCCAGAACGTTCATCAAACGAATCGTGAGTAACCGTGACCCGGTTACATGGCGCATTGTCATCCATAAAAATCCCATCGTTGTTTGGGAGCGTGACGTCCACGAATGGGTACGAATAGTTTTCAAGTAGCTGAACATCCAGAGGACCCAGTTCATTACACACAAGCACAGTTGATGCTATAGGGTGTCACCACCAGCTTGAACAGTTCGTTGTTGACAACTTGGGTCCATGGCTTCGTGGTGAATGCGGCACACTCGAACCCTACCATCAGCTCTTACCACTGAAATAGAGACATTTGACCAGGCCGCGTTTTGGGAGTCGTCTAAAGGTCCAACCCATATGGTCACTAGCCCAAGAGATGCGCTGCAGCCGATTTCGTGTTGTTAGTAAAGATATTCCCGTCTGGCGTCTCCTGCCACAGCCCATTAACAGCAAATTTTGCCACATTGTCCTAACGAATATGTTCGTCGTACATCCCACGTTGGTTTCTGCGGTTATTTTACGCAGTGCTGATTGTCTCCTAGCAGTGAGGATTCTCTCGGTCATTAACTGAAGGACGTCGGCTATTGTGTGGTGAGAGGTGATTCCTGAAATTTGGTATTCTCGCACACTGCTGACACTGTGGATCTCGGAATATTGAATTCCCTAACGATTTTCGAAACGGAATGTCCCAAGCGTCTACTCCCAAGTACATTACTGACCATGAAAATTGCTACACCAACAAGAAGTGCAGATGGTAAACGGGTATTCAATGGACAAATATATTATACTAGAACTGACATGTAATTACATTTTCACGCAATTTGGGTGCATAGAAGTCAGTACCCAGAATAACCACCTCTAGGCGCTACAGTCTGGAACCGAGCGACTGCTACTTTCGCAGGTTCGAATCATGCCTCGGGCGTGGATGTGTGTGAAGTCCTTAGGTTAGTTAGGTTTAAGTAGTTCTAAGTTCTAGGCGACTGATGACCTCAGAAGTTTAGTCGCATAGTGCTCAGAGCGATTTGAACCATTTTTTAACCAATCACCTCCGGCCGTAATAACGGCCTTGATACGTCTGGGTATTGAGTCAAACAGAGCTTGGATGGCGTGTACACATACAGCTGCCCATGCAGCTTCAACACGATACCACAGTTCATCAAGAGTAGTGACTGGCGTATTGTGACGAGCTAGTTGCTCGGCCACCATTGACCAGACGTTTTCAATTGGTGACAGATCTGGAGAATGTGCTGGCCAAGGAAGCAGTCCAACATTTTCTGTATCCAGAAAGGCCCGTACAGGACCTGCAACATGTGGTCGTGCATTATCCTGCTGAAATGTAGGATTTCGCAGGGATCGAATGAAGGGTAGAGCCACGGGTAGTAACGCATCTGAAATGTAACGTCCACTGTTCAAAGTTCCGTCAATGCGAACAAGAGGTAACCGAAACGTGTAACCAATAGCGCGCCATACCATCACGTCGGGTGATAAGCCAGTATGGCGATGACGAATACACGCTTCCAATGTGCGTTCACTGCATTGTTTCCAAACACGGATGCGACCATCATGATGCTGTAAACAGAACCTGGATTCATCCTAAAATATGACGTTTTGCCATTCGTGCACCGAGGTTCGTCGTTGAGTACACCGTCGCAGGCGCTCCTGTCTGTGATGCAGCGTCAAGGGTAACCGCAGCCACGGTCTCCGAGCTGACCCTCCATGCTGCTGTAAATGTCGTCGAGCTAGATGTGGCTGCACGATCCGTTACAGCCATGCGGATAAGATGCCTGTCATCTCGACTGCTAGTGATACGAGGCCGTTGGGATCCAGCACGGCATTCCGTATTACCCTCCCGAACCCACCGATTCCATATTCTGCTAACAGTCATTGGATCTCGGCCAACGCGAGCAGCAATGTCGCGATACGATAAAGCGCAATCGCGATAGGCTACAATCCGACATTTATCGAAGTCGGAAACGTGATGGAACGCATTTCTCCTCCTTACACGAGACATCATAACAACGTCTCACCAGGGTACGCCGGTCAACTGCTGTTTGTGTATGAGAAATCGGTTGGAATCTTTCCTCATGTCAGCACGTTGTAGGTGTCGCCACCGGCGCCAACCTCGTGTCAATGCTATGTAAAACTAATCATTTGCATATCACAGCATCTTCTTTCCGTCGGTTAAATTTCGCGTCTGTAGCACGTCATTTTCGTGGTGTAGCAATTTTAATGGCCAGTAGTGTACTATTCCGCGCTGAAAGACTGTTAATTCCCGGCGTGCGGCCATAATCACGTCTAACACTTTTCCACATGAATCACCTGGACACAAACGATGGCTCCAGCAATGCACTGCCCTTTTGTACCTTGTGTACGCGATACTACCGCCATCTGTGTATTTGGATACCACCAGCCCATGACTCTTTTCACCTCAGTGTAATGTGCAACTTACTCATTGAAGTCATCTCGTATTTATTAAAAGGACTCTCGCTGCTATTAGGAACGATGTGATACTACACGCTTCCCGTAGTGTTCCAAAGAAACTTGAGTGAGAGAAGGGATGGTACACGGTTGAATATGATCAATGGACAGTAGCCGAGCCTTATTTAAATGTCACACGGAACCCGATAATAACAGCTTCTGATGAACCTAAACCGGATTCTCAAAACTTTGATTCAGTGATTTACTTCTACGTGTATAACTGAAAGACGGTGTACACACAATGAGAATGTTCGTTTCGAAAGGTATTAGTGATGCCTTCATCAGGATGAATGCTTATGGTCTCCCGTTGATTATGTACACTGCCTGACATAAAAAACAGCAGTCTGCAGAACACATGGTCGGATGGTAACATAAGTTGCTACACGATCACAACACCGATGAATATACACTACTGGAAATTGAAATAAGAACACCGTGAATTCATTGTCCCAGGAAGGGGAAACTTTATTGACACATTCCTGGGGTCAGATACATCACATGATCACACTGACAGAACCACAGGCACATAGACACAGGCAACAGAGCATGCACAATGTCGGCACTAGTACAGTGTGTATCCACCTTTCGCAGCAATGCAGGCTGCTATTTTCCCATGGAGACGATCGTAGAGATGCTGGATGTAGTCCTGTGGAACGGCTTGCCATGCCATTTCCACCTGGCGCCTCAGTTGGACCAGCGTTCGTGCTGGACGTGCAGACCGCGTGAGACGACGCTTCATCCAGTCCCAAACATGCTCAATGGGGGACAGATCCGGAGATCTTGCTGGCCAGGGTAGTTGACTTACACCTTCTAGAGCACGTTGGGTGGCACGGGATACATGCGGACGTGCATTGTCCTGTTGGAACAGCAAGTTCCCTTGCCGGTCTAGGAATGGTAGAACGATGGGTTCGATGACGGTTTGGACGTACCGTGCACTATTCAGTGTCCCCTCGACGATCACCAGTGGTGTACGGCCAGTGTAGGAGATCGCTCCCCACACCATGATGCCGGGTGTTGGCCCTGTGTGCCTCGGTCGTATGCAGTCCTGATTGTGGCGCTCACCTGCACGGCGCCAAACACGCATACGACCATCATTGGCACCAAGGCAGAAGCGACTCTCATCGCTGAAGACGACACGTCTCCATTCGTCCCTCCATTCACGCCTGTCGCGACACCACTGGAGGCGGGCTGCACGATGTTGGGGCGTGAGCGGAAGACGGCCTAACGGTGTGCGGGACCGTAGCCCAGCTTCATGGAGACGGTTGCGAATGGTCCTCGCCGATACCCCAGGAGCAACAGTGTCCCTAATTTGCTGGGAAGTGGCGGTGCGGTCCCCTACGGCACTGCGTAGGATCCTACGGTCTTGGCGTGCATCCGTGCGTCGCTGCGGTCCGGTCCCAGGTCGACGGGCACGTGCACCTTCCGCCGACCACTGGCGACAACATCGATGTACCGTGGAGACCTCACGCCCCACGTGTTGAGCAATTCGGCGGTACGTCCACCCGGACTCCCGCATGCCCACTATACGCCCTCGCTCAAAGTCCGTCAACTGCACATACGGTGCACGTCCACGCTGTCGCGGCATGCTACCAGTGTTAAAGACTGCGATGGAGCTCCGTATGCCACGGCAAACTGGCTGACACTGACGGCGGCGGTGCACAAATGCTGCGCAGCTAGCGCCATTCGACGGCCAACACCGCGGTTCCTGGTGTGTCCGCTGTGCCGTGCGTGTGACCATTGCTTGTACAGCCCTCTCGCAGTGTCCGGAGCAAGTATGGTGGGTCTGACACACCGGTGTCAATGTGTTCTTTTTTCCATTTCCAGGAGTGTATTAATGATTAGGGTTACAATTATCTGTGACAGGTTTAACTATCACTGGAGTGCATTAGTGTCGTCAGTGTTTAGTGTTGTTATAGACCTGTGAGCGTATGTAAGTGGCATGAACAGCACCACATGTTGAGGGGTCGCTGTAAAAGACACGGAGATGCCGCAGACTCATATGAGACAGCATTATCAGCACCTGACAGGCTTTGGAATGGACCTCATCGTGGGTGTCCGCAGCTCGTGGTCTAGTGGGTAGCGTTGCTGCCTCTGCATCACGCGGTCCTGGGTTCCATTCCCGGCCGTGTTGGGGATTTTCTCTGCCCGGGGACTGGGTGTTTGTGTTGTCCTCATCATTTCACCATCATTCATGAAAGTGGCTACACTGGATTGTGTAAAGATTGGGACTTTGAACGGGCGCTGATGACCGCAAAGTTATGCACTGCACAAACCAAACATCATCATTATAGTGGGTCTCGATTTTGTCGGCCAATCGAGTCGTGCAACAGCCAAATTTGTGAAACATTCAGATGTGACAGTAGTCCCATGTTGGTAGCTTAGTAATGTTATGACAGCCATACTCTTAATCAAGTCTCTGGTAGACCACGTATGACCACCATGAAACAGGATAGCTGTATAGAGCACCAGACACAGCTTAAGCCCTTCACATCTGCGCCTGCCGTCCGAATACAAGTAACGGATTCCCTGCAACATTCGGCTTCATTCCGCACCATTGATCAGATGGTAAGGCAGCCGGAATATGGAATTACTATCCCATGCGAAGGCTGCCGATAACACCAAAACACAAACTCTGCTTTTAGAGTGGTAACGTGACCTGGAAGGAGCGACTGCTGATGAACGGTATCGCATTGTGTTCTGTGTTGATCGTTGTCGGCGAGTATGGAGGTGACGTGGCAAGAGGTCCCATTCTTACAAAGTTTTGAAAAGGCACTGCCGTGTTACTCGTGGCGTACTAGTGTCGGGAGCCATCTCCTAGTGACTTAGGGAACTCTGGGGTCACAATGGTGCGTCATGGATATTCTTCGTCCTCATGTGTTGTCTCTCATGCGACAATATCTTGGTGCCAGTTTTCAACAGTACAAAGCTCGTCCACGTATGTCACGTGTCTTCATGAACTGTCTGTGTGATGTTGAGGTACTCACGTTGCCAACAATATCTCCAGATTTCCGCCTCTGTAGCGCAGCGGTAGCGTTACTGCTTACCACGCAAGGGGGTCCGGGTTTGATTCCCGGCAGGGGGTTGGGTGTTGTGTGTCCTTCATCATCATTTTCATAATCATTGACATGCAAGTCGCCGAAGTGGCGTCAACTAGAAGGGCTTGCAATACGGCGGCCGAACCCCGAAGGGGATATCCCGGCCAATAAATGCCATATTATCATTTCGTCTCCAGATACCTTCCGATGGAATATATCTGGGACCAGGTCAGACGTCAATTCTGTCCTAGTACCAGTACCAAGGATATCAAGGACCAGTTAGAACAGTTGTGGGCCAGATTGCCTCAGGAGAAGATACAATGGCCTTATGGCACCCATCCAACCGAATCAGTGCATGCTTCCAGACCAGAAGGTGTACAACGTCACAGTGATAGGTGGGCTTACACGGCCAAGTTCTTTATAAATGTGACTCACTTTTGCACAGTGATCAGTAAAATAACGTCAAGCCGTGAAGTTAGTAGTCAGCGTAAATAAGGTAGACGCTGCTGCAGTAGCATTAACTGACATACTTTCTGGCACTGTAACGGGAAAATAGCAATGGCCGAACCTTACAATAGTGGTTTTAGGAGCACTATAGCGAACTCAGGTTGACGTCTTTGTGACCACATTCGCCTGACGTAAATCGTATGGAACGCATCTGGGCTCCTATTTGGCGCCATCACCTCGTACGCAAATCAGTGGCCTGTTATTTACGTGAATTACGTGCCCCGTGCATAGATATCTAACGCCACATACCTCCACAAACCTACCAACAATCTGTCGTATTCCTGATATGCAGTATCAGTAATGTTATTTCATTCGAAAGACGGACAAACAAGTTACTAAGCAGGTGGTCATAATGTTTTGGCTGATCATTGTACTTAGGTTAGCAATGTCGTAGTTGCCCGCCCGGCTAGCCGCGCAGTCTAACGCGCTGCTTCCCGAGGGGGAAGGCGTGCCGGTCCACGGCACGACTCCGCCCGGCGGATTAGTGTCGAGGTCCGGTGTGCCGGCCACCCTGTGGATGGATTTTAAGGCGGTTTTCCATCTGCCTCGGCGAATGCGGGCTGGTTCCACTTATTCCACCTCAGTTACGCTACCGAGCGAGGTGGCGAAGTGGTTAGACACTGGACTCGCACTCGGGAGGACGACGGTTCAATCCCGCGTCCGGCCATCCTGATTTAGGTTTTCCGTGATATCCCTAAATCGCTCCAGGCAAATGCCGGGACGGTCCCTTTGAAAGGGCACGGCCGACTTCCTTCCCCGTCCTTCCCTAATCCGATGAGACCGATGACCTCGCTGTCTGGTCTCCTTCCCCAAACAACCCAATCAGTTACGCTATGCCGTCGATTGCTGAGCAAACTCTGTCTCCACGTACGCGTACACCAAAATTACTCTACTCTACCACGCAAACATCCGAGGTCATACTCGTCTGGTATGAGACGTTCCCGGCGGAGGGGCGGGGAGGGTGTGTGTGTGCGTGTGGGGGGGGGGGGGGGGTACTCCACTGTGGGCCGAACCGCGCAGTAACCCTGGGTTCTGTATGGGACGGCGGTGGGTTGGTTTATGGTGTTGTGAACCACTGAGGGCTACGGCGGGACGAAGCCTCTCCGTCGTTTCTACGTCCCCGGTTCAATACACAATACACACAACGTCACAGCTATCATAATTACTAAAACGCATGAATAACAATGAAGAAAAAGTCTGTGTCAAATTTGGGGAACACAGGGTGATGGTACGAGTGTCTCTCTGCACGGTCGATGTGCGGAAGTGTAGTCTCCTTTCGGCTTAAGCGGACATTCTCAGGGATGGCGCGCCACCTGTTGAAATACCACCAGCCGTGCATACCTTGCGCCATCTCCATTCCGCAAGCCTCCACCACCATTCTTTTTCAAGGCGGACCATCCTTTTCTCTTCTACATACTGGATGAAAAGGCGAGGGCGGTGCTCTTCGCCGGACACATCTCTGACCCCACACAATAAGAAGCCCACTCTGGTTCAGTATGAAGACCTTGTCTACTGATTCCACGTCAGTTCTCTGCAACTCATCGATATTTTATGATATATATGTATTCAGTACGATCTATCATTTTAACATAAACTTATTAAACCTTGCATTCTATTGAAAAAAACTTGAACTTTAGTTCAACATTGTTTCGCATCTCAGAATAAACGAAAATGGTCAATGTATATGGGAGGAATCTTCTACAAACTTTTAGCCATAGTTGGAAGACAATAGAGCCCAATAAAAATCTTAGTGTATTCTAGTAATTCACAGGTTTCGTCTGCCTGTGTATATAAGTGAATGTACTGTACATCAGCAGACAAGAACTTCTTACGATGTTACACTTCCGACGTTCTTCTTATTGTTGACAATGTATGAGTTTTACTGTATGCAGAGGTGGTGCACAAAAATATGGAAACACCATAAACACGACACATTACCTTGCCTGAAGCAGTGTAGAAAAACCATTGGCCTACAAAACAGTTTCCAGTCTTCTCGGAATGGATAGGTGGACAGCGATCACACACCTTCCCCTCCAAAGTAGACCATAAGGGCTCAATAACATTAAGACGTGGTGACAGTGATGGCCAGCAGAGATGCTCACAAAACTAGTCCTGGACGATGGGGCTGTGCAAACAGTGGCCCTGTCACTTTGGGGCAGATCATCACCACTGGGGAAGAAACGCTCTACCGAGGGTTGGGTCCGATCAATTGGTTTAAATGGCTCTGAGCACTATGGGACTTAACATCTGAGGTCATCAGCCCCCAAGAACTTAGAACTACTTAAATCTAACGAACCTAAGGACATCACACACATCCATGCCCGAGGCAGTATTCGAACCTGCGACCATAGGGGTCGCGCGGTTCCAGACTGAAGCGCCTAGAACCAACCGCTCGGCCACAACGGCCGGCTGGGCCCGATCATCCAAAATGGTCATATAACTCTTGGCAGTAATGTGACATTGCGGAGTGGAATACCACGATATGCCTGCTCGAAACGTCACCGAAACCCAGCCACATTTCACTCTGGGGAAGTACGCTCTTCCAAGTTAGATAAAGTGTTAAACAAGACTCATCCGACCAAATGACGTTCTTCCACTGCACAATAATCTGGTTTTTATGGCTTTGACAGCGTAATTCCAGCTCGTCGTGCAATTCCCTACTTAGGAAGCCCCCTTCATGTTGTTTTGGTGGTGACAGGTATGCGACATTCAGTTCTGCAGCCATCGCCGTCTTATTTTCTATCACATTCCTCTTCAATGACCGTCCGTCGCGATCCACTTTCGTCTGTGCTGTGATGTAGCGGATGATATTTTTGCGCTATCTCTGCACGAGGTGTAAATCTTCGATGTGGTGACTCTTGAATAAGAAACATTTCAGTTCCTTTGGTTACGGAAGCACTCACTGTACGAGCACAAACAATCTACCCAGGCTCGAATTTGCTTGGCTCTGACATAATGCACTCACGACTAATCGACGATGTTATGACAACGAATGTCACGTGCAATGTATTGAGGACATTGCACAGGTGCCGTTAGAGGTCCATTACAAGAGCCAATGTGTACGCTTGGCTAGCATCTGTATTTGAGTTGAAGCACACATTTCTCGCTGTGTTTTCGTATTCTTGTTCAACCTCTATAACTAGAACACAGCACTCTCCTAAGCTTGGAATGAGGCTTAGGAAGCAGGATAAGCACATGTAAGAGAAATACACTACAGTTGAATAACAAAATGATGTTACGGTTTTCAAGACGGCCATACAGTGGAAGTCGTGTCTATGTTGTTTAAAAACTACAAAAATCCTGATGCTGACGCAGCTTAATAGTAAACTCGAGACTGCTATTAAAAATATTTGCGTCTCAATGTATGACTGGGTCGTGATGCTCAGTGAAAACGCCCCTTTCCACAAATTTTAAATTGATCGTGGTAACTGTTTGCAAAAGGAAGGAAGACTAGACTTTGACGTCCTGTCGATAGCGCGGTCATTAGAGACGGAGCACCAGCTCGAACTATGAAAGGAAGGGGGAGTCAAATCGGGTGCACACTTTTGATTGGAACCATTCCTTCATTTGCCAGGAGCGATTTGGGGAAATCAGGGAAGCCTGAGTTGGACAACCGGACGGAGTTTTGAATCGTCGCCTCCTGGAATGGACTACTTGTCATCTGGCTCCTGTTTATGTACTGACGGTTTGCTATGTCTTAATTATAGCATCACTGGTGTGTGAGACACTAGTAGTAGTAGATGAGTTTTGCTAAGTGGGCAGCAAAGTAACTGATGCAGGCCGAAGTAGAGAGGGTCTAAAACGTAGACTTGCATTTCTGAAAGAGAAGAATTTGTCAACAGCTTATATACACCTAAGAATTTGGAATTCTTTTAAGACGGTGTTTTTTTCTGGAGTGCGAGCTTGTACGGAAGTAAACGTGGAAGATCGACAGTACAGACTAGAAAAGACTGATAGCTTTTGAAATGTGATACTACAGAAAATGCTGAAGATCGGACGCGTAGTCGACTAACTAACGAGGAGATACTGATTCGAAGTGGTAAGAGGAGAAATTCGTTTCACATCTTGACTGAAGACAGGAGTTAGTTGACAGGACACATATTGAGCAATCGAAGTATCAAAACTGTAACGGAACTGAGAGGATAAGTGTAAAATTGCAGTGAGAGATGAAGGCTTGTATGCAGTAAGCAGGTTAAGAATGGGTGTAAGTTGTAGTAGTTATGAAGACAGACTAGTCTGTGGAGCAGCAGCAAACCAGTCTTCGGACTGAAGACCGCAACTCTAATAAAGTGCATCTGTTCCCTGCGTTTGATTTCAGTTCTTCTATATATCTGAACATGTTCGTACAGAATGAAACCGGTGACCAAACGAAAACGAAATATTTACAGCCATCACTGCAAACAAACTGTGATAAGTTGTTGTGTAATGTACAATCTGACAGGTCGACTTGTCTGTTGCAGCCGTCATCGCTGTATTAGCCCCATCGCTTGTACCCCAAACGCCTCCGTCTCCAATAGTTTTCAAGGCAGACCATCCCTTCCTGTTCTTCATATTGGATCAAAAGACGAGGGCAGTTCTCTTCGCGGGACGCATCTCCGATCCTCCATCATAAGAAGGCTGCTCTGGTTCGACGTCATGAGTTTGCCTGCCGCTGAAACCTAAATTCTCTGTGCTTCTAATATATTTCTAATAGTTGCACTCAATATGATGTATCATACAGTCAGAAATTTATGTTCAAATGGCTCTGAGCACTATGGGACTCAACTGCTGTGGTCATAAGTCCCCTAGAACTTAGAACTACTTAAACCTAACTAACCTAAGGACAGCACACAACACCCAGCCATCACGAGGCAGAGAAAATCCCTGACCCCGCCGGGAATCGAACCCGGGAACCCGGGCGTGGGAAGCGAGAACGCTACCGCACGACCACGAGATGCGGGCAGAAATTTATGTAACCTTGAATTTTATTTAAGATAACGTACTTAAGTTCAACATTGTATCAAACCTCGTAATAAAGAGAAAGTAGCAAAACATTTTATGGAATCTTGTTAAGGTAATAGCATTCCCTAAAATGTAAGAAACTATGCTCTTAAATTCAATCTAGTATTTTGCACCTTACACTAAGATTACAACAGTCATTGGATACCTCCTAATAGCGTGTGGGACCTCTTTTTCCCCGGCGCAATGCAACAATTCGACATGGCATGGACTCAACAAGTGTTGGAGGTCCCCTGCGGAAATATTGCGACATGCTATTCTATAGCCGTCCATAATGACGAAACTGTTGCAGTGCAGGGCTTTGTGCAGATTACTTCCCATGAATGTTCGTGGGATTCATGTCGAGCGATCTCAGTGACCTCGTCATTAACTCGAATTGTCCAGAAGGTTCTTCCAACTGATCGCTAAGAATTGTGGTCCGATGACATGCGCATTGTCATCCATAAAAGTTCCATCGTTGTTTGGGAACACGACGTCCATGCATGGCTGCAAATGGTCTCCAAGTTGTCAAATATCCAGAGGACCCACTCCATTTCATACAAACACAGCGGACACCATTATGAAGCTACCACCTGCTTGCACAATGCCTTGTTGACAACATAGCTCTATGGCTTCGTGGGGACTGCGGCACACTTGAACCCAAGTGAAACTTACCAAGTGAAATCGGGACTTATTTAATCAGCCCACAGTTTTCCAATTCTCAATGGTCCAACCGATATGGTCATGAGTACAGGACAGACGCTGCAGGCGTTGTTGTGCTGTTAGCAAGGCACTCTCGTCGGTCGTCTGCTGCCATAGCACATTAATGCCATATTTCGCTGCACTGTCCTAACGGATATGTTCGCCGTACGTCCTACTCTAATTTCTGCTGTTATTTCATGTAGTGTTGCTTGTCTGTTAGCACTGACATCTGTACACAAACGCCGCTTCTCTCGGGAGTTAAGTGAAGGCCGTTGGCCACTACATTGTCCGTGGTGACAGGTACAGGGGACAGGCAAAATAATGTGAACAGTGGTAGTACTGGGATGGTTGTGTTTGACGGTCAACAATGCAGGTAAGGCACGTGTCGCGCTGGACTGTGCGTGTTCAGTACGGACTAGGCACTGGGTACAGGTTGTTTACGTGTAGTGCACACTTCGTATTTGCATTCCGAGGTCGAGATCGACGTGAAATGAAAGACATAACAGAGTTCCAAAGAGGGCAGCTTGTGGGGGTCCTATTAGCTGGAGCATCAGTAACCAAGACAGCCAACTTATTGAACGTTCCAAGAGCAATTGTTTCAACAGTCATGACAGCCTGCACAAAACATCATCGTGTAAACGTAACAGTGGGCATAAATCAAAACTAAATTGCAGAGATCGTCGTACGCTAACACAAATTGTGTCAAAACAACACAAAACTACGACGGCTTAAGTGGCTGCAGAGCTCAATAGCCATTTTCGAGACCCGCGCCAATCGACACTGTCCGCCGAGAACTAAATAAAGCGAATATTGAAGGACGAGCTGCTGTATCGAAACCATAAGTGACGACAGCCAACGCGAAGAAGCCTAAAACATGGAGGCAGGAGCATAAATCCTGAACGGCTCATCAATAAAAACACGTCGTATGGTCCGCCGAGTCAGTGTTTTCGTTATTCCCGACATTAAGCCGAGTTAACGTCGGGAGACCGCCAAAAGAAGCCCACAATCCTGGTTGCTTGATTCCAACGGCTAAGCATGGAGGTGGAAGTGTGATGGTGTGGGCAGCCGTATCATGGTATTCTGCGGGTCCCATCATTACTCTCAGTAGCCGTGTAACAGCCAACGATTACGTGAGCATTTTAGGTGATCATTTGCACCACCCATTCACACAGCCAGGGCACAATCCCTGTACTTGGACATTATCAAACTCTTCTGGTCCGTAATGGAGTGCATACTCCGGAGCAGATTTCCACCTCCCTCGTCACTACAGGAGTGAGAAGAGTTTCTGATCGAAGAGTGGCGTAACAGTCCACTGGGGACTATACAATCATTATATGCCAGTTTTCCAAGAAGAATGGCAGCTGTATTATGGGCAAATGGAGGTCAAACCCCTTATTAATAAATCGTCCCCAAGTAAGTTCAGGTGTTTACATTTTTTGTTTTGTTTTTTGTTTTGCCTATCCCCTGTATTTCCTAAAAGGTGGTACTCTCGGCACACTGTTGACAGTATGGATCTTGGAATACCGAATTCCCTAACGATTTTTGAAATGGAATGTACCACCCTTGTACCTCCAACCAGCGTTCAGCGTTCGAAGTCTGTTGTTAATTCCAAGCGTGCGGCCATAATCACATCAGAAACATTTTCACATGAATCACCTGAACACAAATGACAACTCTGCAAATGAACTGCCACTTTATGCCTCGTGCAGACGATGCTGTCGCCACTTGTATACGTGCATATCACTATCCCAACTTTTTTTGTTACTTCAGTGTATGTCAGACATCGCCTACGGGTGAAAATACAACAGCAGGTAGGTACGTCTAACCAGATTCCATCTTACGCGTTCTTGTGGGTGTTAGTAATGCCTGTGTTTTACTATGTATGCTAGGTACACATCAACCTAAGAGGCTTGGACTGAGATTTCTAGAAATCACCAGGATCTTCTGAAAACATGATTAGCCCGCATCTCGTGGTCGTGCGGTAGCGTTCTCGCTTCCCGCGCCCGGGTTCCCGGGTTCGATTCCCGGCGGGGTCAGGGATTTTCTCTGCCTCGTGATGGCTGGGTGTTGTGTGCTGTCCTTAGGTTAGTTAGGTTTAAGTAGTTCTAAGTTCTAGGGGACTTATGACCACAGCAGTTGAGTCCCATAGTGCTCAGAGCCATTTGAACCAAAACATGATTAGAAAACGGTATTCGTAATTAAATTATTTAAGAGGATAAAGGGAGCTAGACAGGAGTTTTCATGTATTCATCATACATCATATGATGAAGAAATGCGCTGCTAGACAGAGAGTTTTCATGTATTCATCATACATCATCTGATGAAGAAATGCGCTATAATAATCAGTTCATGATCAACTAAACTATTTAATTTTTGCGTTCAAGGTTTTTCGTGGTACAGTGTTCTTCTGGAGCACGCTACAAATTAATTACAAAATTTTACTTCTTGTATGAACTCATCAGACCTAAGCGGAAATTGTGGCAATTGCAGAAGACTGTCTCAGGAAGGTGGCATGATCTTCCTGTGCTCACAACTGGAGTCTATAGTCGAAATTCCACATCTTACTTGGCAAGTGTTCCCCTGCTACACATTTCCCCTCAACATCAGCTGGGGTGCACCAGATGGCGGCCAGGAGTTGAACAGAACTTCCTTCTCCGTCCACAGCTCATACCTGTAGAGAAAAGCTCCGCTGGGAGGGGACGACTCAGTGCTGTTTCTAATGCGATGAACCAGAAAATCGCTTGTGTCAGAAAACAGCAGGGGAAGGCAGTAGAAACATTCCACTCTAGGTGTACAAAACTCGTATTAACAAATGGGAGGCTTGTACTGATGTGGAACAGTATCCCACCGACTGGCCAACCTCTTCGCTCCAAGCACGGTGGCAGAGACAACTTAATTAATGGATGCACCAAAATTTTGGAGCGAAAGAAACTGACTTTCTCGTGCTGTTCGGGTGCTGCCGCGGCGTCTCGTGCTTTGACGTGTGTACAGAAAAGGCAAAACTGCCGTATTCAATTGTTCTCAGTGGATGGAAGAGGTGGAAATCCTTGTCTCTTCCTTCATTGAGGACAGACCGCAACTCTAGCTAAGGAAAGCACAGAGCGCGCCGCGATCGCACTTCCATCAAATTGCTCAACTCTCCTGCGATGACGTGATAAGACTGTGACGACCTACTGCCACAAACAGGAACTAGTGACCGTTCTGGGAGCGCACCTTCCCAGTCAGAAAAACGCTTATATTTCCTCCCAAGCAAATATATATCCTGTGAATGAAACAACCACGAAATGGTGGCAGGGAAATGAAATAATATTGAGTAGGGTACGTGATATTAATGCCATGTTACGCCTTCACCCCTCTTTCAAAAAAGATAAAAACCTCTGAAAACTGCAGTATTCGTTCATCACCTGGCTTAGCCATCCCAGAAAGTAACTAACTCAACCAGCTAAGGACTTTGCAACCTCCCCCTTCCTAATCGGTCTATTGGATTGCGATATAAATGACCTTGATCTCCTTTGCCTAATGAAATTTTACAGTGAGTAAGGTTATCGGTATCGAAGGCAAATTATACCCGTTAGTAGGAGGAAAGGGTACCACAACCCCTTCTGAATGAAGAATCTATTATAAACCAAATTTAAATACTGATAACAACTTTGAAACGTTTGGATTTTAGTGCAATTGCTCACGAACGGCACAGGGGGAAAAGGATACCACCTAGTATTTAAAAGGAATAATTCTGATTAGCAAAAGAAAAAAAAGGATAATTTAACGGTCGCCAACCCACTAGAGCTCCAGAACCCTAAGAAAGGTAATGGCAAAGAAATTTAAGTATATAATCACTGGTATGGCAACAGAAGGTTGTCACGTTTTTCCTTAACACAACAGTTCACGAGACAATAAATGAATCAGAAAGCAACTCAGTTTGCAGTTACTTATTCTGAAATACTAAATTCTGAAAAAAAAGTTTAATGAAGTTGCTGGTTAAATAAACGGCTGACTGTAACCGAAATTTAAAAGATATCTTTCGGTAACCTCAGCCTAACGTAAAGCAAAAATTGGAGAACGACTAGATACTTTTAATTATTAATAGACTGGATTGGATTTAGATTAAGCAAATGAGCAACTAATTTTCTTTTAACATAACAACAGTAAATATATACCAAGCCAGCAGAAGTCACTCGCTAAATACAGAATAAATGAAATTGCGCACCCTTAATTTGGGATGTATCTTCAGTTATTAGTTTTGCCAATGAAAACGTTACTTTAAGTAAGTGAAGCTAACAATCAAAATTGCAAATTAGTTAAACATCTTTTATGAACTACATGACTCAACAGTTACTGAGGCAGCAAAATTTAGACTGAAACTTGTCATTAGCAAACAAACAAAACAGACAGTAAAGAGTTAATCAGTTTTCATATTTTTACGTGACAAAAATACGGAGTCAGCCATAGTAGAATTCACAAAAGTAGTACTTGATTCTCTTGATAAAGATGAGTGTGCCGGTCGCGGTGGTCTAGCGGTTCTAGGCGCTCAGTCCGGAGCCGCGCGACTGCTACGGTCGCAGGTTCGAATCCTGCCTCGGGCATGGATGTGTGTGTTGTCCGTAGGTTAGTTAGGTTTAAGTAGTTCTAAGTTCTAGGGGACTGATGACCATAGCTGATAAGTCCCATAGTGCTCAGAGCCAAAGATGAGTGTGTCACAGACATGTTTTTGGATCTTTCTAAGGCATCTGATACAGTCGACCACAAGATTCTATTAAATAAATTAGAAGCGTTAGGAATAAGAGGGGTAGCTAATGAGAGGTTTCAATCATACATAGCAGGTAGAATACAAAGAGTAGAATAACACATACTTCAAATAGATCCAAACATTTAGTAAAACACTTATCGGAACCAAAATACATTAATATAGGTGTTCTGCAAGGTAGCATATTAGGACCAATACTATTCCTGATATACATCAATTACTAATGCCATGAACTTCAGTTTTAAGAGGAAAACTGACAATGTTCAATGAAATGTAGATGGCACCTCTGTAGACTGTGTAACAAATGCAAAATTTCTAGGAATGAATATTGATTCGCAGTTGAAGTAGTGTGAACATACAAAGGTACTTGGAAACAGAATGTCATCAGCATGCAATGCCCTTAGAATCCTATCATCAGTGTGTAGCATGCAGTGTCTTTTAGTTACATATTATTCATATGTACACTCAATTCATAGCTATGGAATTCTTTTTTGGGGAACAAACGTACAAAATATGAACACAATTTTCAAACTCCAGAAAAGAGCCATAAGAATAATAACCAAAAATACTAGTCGACCTCATTTTAAAGATCTGTTCAAAACACTGGGGGTTTTAACAGCATTTTCTACCAAGGAATAAAACTGTACAATAAATTACCAAAAGAGATTAAAGAAATTGCAAAAATACGCTTAGTTAAAGAGGCAGCTAAAAAGTACCTATTATGCAATACATTTCGTACATTGAAGGATTATTTAGATAAAACAGAGTAGGGGCTTGATAAAAAAATGTTGTACAAATGACTAATAATAATAATGATTATAAAACGTCCCACATTCCACATAACACCTTCACTTTTTGTTTTTTTCCTTCTTTTTTCTTTTCTAGAAATACTTACCACCAAGCTATGCATGGCACAACATTAACTCCTCTTCCTCCTTCCGAGCTCAACATCTCACTCATTATGGAGGGATGCTGACTCAGTTCTTCAGGATAGCAAGTGGGAACTGGCAGTACAGAAAATGACACAGAGATCACCAGTGTGTGTGTGTGTGTGTGTGTTGTAACCTTCCCGCACAGAGTAATAATTAAATGAAAATGTGAGCCAAGTGTAACCTCCCCACAAAATATAATAATTTATAATTAAATGAATTTTTAAATATTGTAAACTCTGAACAAAATTAGTTTTAATGTAACCTCTGAACAAAATTGGCTCCGATTTATAGTCTCTGTGCAAAGAATGCATTCACAATTAATATTCCCACAAAATTCTTTTCTCATTTAATGTCAAGTTCGAAATAGAAATATTCCTAAACACCAAAATAATAAAAAAAGTTCTGTAACCTGATAAATTTTATGAGGACAGCAGCGCTGACCTTCGGCCCTGTATTCTGAATAAAAAAAGCAAAAATTCTTACATCAATAAAAACCGCAATTACATCTGCTCTTAAATTCGAATTTTTCGACACAGCTTCGTGCAATGCTGGCGTATATTTTTTTTTTATTATTGGAAGGAATGATCATGCATTGGAAATATTCTTTAAATTGAAATGAATGCTTTTCTTTAAAAGAGTTGCTTTATATTATAAAATTTATTATTGGGGCATTTGTTTGAACAAATTAAATTACAATTAACATACATTATTAAATATGCGCAAGGCTTCTTCTTTACCTTCTACAACAATACTCATCCTCCAGTGTCCTGACCAGAGTCGCGAGCAGAGCACACAGCCGACACATGCAGACTCCACCAGACTACACCAGACTACTACTCACTCGCTACTGACGACTCGCGCAGTCAAGCGCAGACTAGCAACAACTAACGATAAACTACTCTGTGGTCAGAGATTCTGTCATGCCTCGCCCATCGCTGGCAATGTATACATCTTACAGTGTGTGTGTGTGTGTGTGTGTGTGTGTAGTGACTGAAGTGTTATGAAACGATGTGTATATAGTGTGTGCAGTGACTGATAGTAAGATATGAGTGAACGGTGTGGCATTACGTTATTTAATAAGTTGCTTGTAAGAAAATTATTGTACACTAGGAGTAAATCTAATGATTATGTCTAACTAGAAGTCTGTAAATATATGTGTATACGAATAAGCTTATTTTAAATTGGTCTAAACTTGTAAATACTTTGACATGTCCTATATCCTTGTAAAAAAAGATCGATGGACGAATAAAGCTACTACTACTACTACTACTACTACTACTACTACGATACTCGGTGACTGCATGGAAAGGAAAGGGACACTGCTTGGTAATTATGTCTGAGGACAATGACAAAAGAGGTGTCCTACAAGTATTAAGAATTACAGGTTATTATTCAGGAATGTTAGTCATGAAAGTTTGTCAAAGAAAGGCCACTCCGTAATGCCTGTACCATATTAGTTATATTCTGTCAGTTAACAGTCTTACGAAGTCGTAGCTATGCGGACGACGAAGGATGTAGGCGACGACAACGCTGAGCTGCCGCTGTTGCTGCTGCTGCTGGTTGAGAGCAAGTCGTCTCCAGAGCCACGGATAATTATGGGACAGGCAACAATCAGAATTACAGCTTTCTCCGCCTGTCCACTCCGACCGTGCTCCAAATACTTGCTGGTTAATAAAGTAGATGCGCCTACACTGGAGCCATCGTAACTGCACAAGCCGGCTGTTGTGGCCGAGCGGTTCCAGGCGCTTCAGTCTGGAACCACGCGACCGCTGCGGCCGCAGGTTCTAATCCTGCCTCGGGCATGGATGTGTGTGATGTCCTTAGGTTAGTTAGCTTTAAGTAGTTCTAAGTTCTAGGGGACTGATGACCTCAGATGTTAAGTCCCATTGCGCTCAGAGCCATTTGAACCATTTCGTAACTCCACACCTCGTCCGCGGGAGCGCCCAACAAGCTCTTCCGCACTCTTCCAAGACTCAAGCTGCTGTGTTTCCTCGGTGCTCGCACCGCAATTGAGACTCTCCATTCGCAAAGATATACAACTGCACAGGTAATGTCATTTCGTCATTGCCGTCGATACATTCAAACAAAGTTTCCTTGACGCTTACCCAGAAATTTAAAATATCTACAAAGTGTAAAACTTTGCTTCGGCAGTTTTTCCCCAACATTTGAGGCTTCAATGAAGCAAATTGGTTACAAAAAAAATCAAATGTGTGTGAAATCTTATGGGACTTAACTGCTAAGGTCATCAGTCCCTGAGTTCACACACTACTTAACCTAAATTATCCTAAGGACAAAAACACACACCCATGCCCGAGGGAGGACTCGAACCGCCGCCGGGATCAGCCGCACAGTCCATGACTGCAGCGCCTAGACCGCTCGGCTAATCCCGCCAAATTGATTACACATGTATCATTCAAAGTGTTTTCCATCGCTGGCCACTACTTTCTCCCATCTTTCAGGCAGTGTACGAATCTCGCGTCGAAAAAAATTGTTCATCTTTTGAAGCGATCCTCTAATCGATCCAGTTTGTGACATCTTCATGAGATCGGAAGTGTTGGTCAGCCAGGCCGTGCGCCATTGATCTAAAGAGGTGATAGCCAGAGGAAGCAATGTCTGGAGAATACGGCGGGTGGGGTAGGACTCCCCATTTTAACGTTTCCAAGTACGTTTTGACCTCCTTTGCAACGTGGGGCCGAGCGTTTTCGTGCTACAAAATCACTTTATCGTGCCTCTCGCTGTATTGCGGCCGTTTGTCTTTTAATGCTCTGCTCAAACGCCTTAATTGCGTTCGATAATGAGCACCAGTGATTGTTTCACTTGGTTTTAACACCTCATAGTACACGACGCCGATTTGGTCCCATCAAATGCAGAGCATGATCTTGGAACCGTGAACCGTCGACTTGGAAGCATGGCCGGGATATCCCCATGATTTTTTGCGTTCAGGGTTATCGTAATGAACCGATTTTTCGTCCCCGGTCACAATGCGATGCAGAAATCTCTTCCGTTTTTGCCTCTGAAGCAACTGTACACAAACACACAAACGCCGTTCAACGTCTCTTGGTTTCAGCTCTCATGGGACCCAAGTTCTTTCTTTCTGAATCATGCCCATAGCCTTGAGACGTTTTGAAATGGCTTGCTGTGTCACTCCCACTATTCGTGCCAATTCTTCTTGAGTTTGACGGGAGTCTTCACTCAGCAATGTGCCCAATTCTGTATCTTCGAAAACATTCTCTCTTCCACCACTATTCCGGTCTACGACGTTAAAATCACCGTTCTTGAACCGTTGAAACCACTCAAGGCACGTTCTTTCACTAACAGCGTCCTTACCATACGTACTTGAGAGCATTCGATGAGACTCAGCCGCTGTTTTTTTCATATTGAAACAAAACAGTAACACCTCCCGCAAATGACGAGAATTAGGCTCGTAAACTGCCATTTTCAGTCAAGAACAACTTTATGATGCAGACAAAAGTCGACTAATGTTTGAAAGAGGTCATGTTGACCGAGGTCCAAGCTAACTGCCTGACGTCTGCGATCTGTTTCTTTCGGCCGCTACTTACTGTTGTCGCCACCTATCGGCAAACGGCGGAAGCAAAGTTGGGTATCTTGTACATTATCTAATTACATTCAACTGTATACGTTTACAAATAATTACACAATTACATCCATTATATATTAAATATAGTCTCTGTAATAAAGCCTAAGGATTCAGAATTGGCAGTATGATACTAGTTATCAACGAATATCTCCAGAACGTATTTTATCTGCATTTTACAGCTCTTAACAGTCTTGCATCACGATGGTACAGAAAATGTGCAAAACATCATATTGCCTGCTTGGTTTTAAGAATATCATGATATGAGAATTCGTGTGGCACCTCAAGCTTATAAGTAGTTAAATGTAATAATAATATGGAAATATAACACCAGGAATCTCTGTGCCACATGATATTAATCAAACAAAGAGGTAATTTTTAGTATGGATTGGAAGTGCAGGCTAGTTACCAGGGTTGTAGTAACCATCTACTTCATTAATCAGATATTTGCATGGACCATTGAACACCAGGCTTAATTTTATGCAACGTGATTATCACAACATCCTTTTTTAAAAAATGTATGACGGTTAAATACTTTGTTCAAGATGCAAGTGAATTTCAATTTGTAAATAATTTTCTTTATAATTCAAGAGGCATTTCCACTCTCTCAGGCAGTGTTGTTTGCTTAGGATTACATATTTTGAAGACTAGTAAATGTTGAGCCTGCACAGAGGACGTGTAGCAGCAACTTACAGACAGTGCAGACAGTGTGTAAAAAGCGAGTCCAAAGCAAAGCGGGCCATGATCAAAGTTCTGCATAAAACCAGGAAGTGCATCAGGCCGTCAGTTCAGAGCATGGTGTTGGCAGCAGTGTGTGAACGAGTCTTTATTAAGCACTGATGTTGAGATTTGACTTTGTTTCATGATTCTTCTTGAGTACTGAACAAACAGTTGGCAACACTGGGGAGCCTACCAGTGCGCACCTGCGCTCTGGGACTCGTGGCTCCTGACGCTGCGTGCAGACTTCAACCAGAGGGGGTGGCCTGATCTCTCCCCCCCCCCCCCCCCGTCCCTTTCTTACACTGAATGCTCTTTTGCTGCTGTGTGGAATGAAAATATCAACAACGAGTCTACACTGAGTTCATATCATTTAAACGATTATATAAAGCACTCCACTGGATGACTACGATCCTACTTTGCTATTGTGTTCGTGATCAGATCTCATAAACTAATGTTCTCCCACATGAGAGTAACATGGTTTCTGTAATAATGTTGGTTGTTTGCACAAATCTGGCACATGGAAGACTTATCTCTGGAAATTTGTGTCACAAGGACACTTTGTGAACTTGATGATTCGTGATAACCTATCTACTAACGTCCTCTAACATATTATACTATGTCCGTTACGCTAGAAAAGCCCTTTTCATGTGTTCTAACTATTTACGAGTTATTTATCATATTGAGTACAGAATGGCACAAAAATTAATAGCACTTGTTTATATTGCAGAATATATGGGTGTGAATAATTATTTGCAGTTCGGTGGGTCCCAAGTTTTCGAAAATAAACTAATTATGTTTGTATGTAAAATTGTTCTACACAAAAATGTATTGTTTTTATGCTGGCCTAATGTGCAGAATAAGAGTAAAAACTTTTTCGCTTCTGGGGTACGGTTCAATTACGTATTTTTGTAGTGCAAAACTATGCTCACTTGAAAGGATGGTTGCCTTTGTGGCTTCATATTCGCCAAAGGCTCATGTTTGTCGTTAGCTGTATTGTGCTTGCTGACAGGGTTGACACGTTACTGCTAGTAAATAGATTCAAGAATAGTAATTTCAATGATTTAACATAAGTTTTAAAAAAGGGCAGGTGCCGCCAGATGGTGGTTGCGCGTATTGTCTTCCGCAGTACGTACGGCTCAGCACGGTAATACAGCCAATGTTTCGTACCTTGTTCGGCATGAAGCTGAGAATGCAACATATAGGGGAAATTAACCAACATCACAAACTTTTCAATATTCGTGGGGCCTGTATCCTTCTGGTGCAGACCGCGCAACGGCGTCGTTGTTAGTAGACGAATGGCTGAATCATTCTTTGCGTAGCTTGTGTGAAGAGACACATAAAATGACCTGTCCAAGTATCTCAGGGACGTATAGGGTAAGACGCAGTGCAAAGTAATGATTGAATTCGAAACCATTTGGTCGTTGACATCTACTAACAATGTACCGTCGACTCATCTGTTTCAGCCGCGATACTCCGAAAATACCTTACCTTCGGTACCTTGTGAGACGAGACAACGAAAGATAAAGTTCACAAGGAATAACAAAATACCGAACTACAAAAATATTAGACGAACGAAATTAATCCAGCGATTGGATATGAGGTCTTAGGAGTCGATACACTCACGTAAATTCGCAAATTTAAAGTAAGAGCACAGGTGCATTATTTAGAGAATTATCTCACAAACTGTTCACACATGCAGAATGGGCAGTAATACGTGGTGATGACAACAGGTGCATGCGAGTGGCTCTTTGTGCTTTGTGGTGGAGCATGTACGTGGCTGTCCATCATACATACTAATCGCCATACAGCCGCCGATGACGAGTTAGGAAGGCACATGTTTACTCAAACCAGTTTTAATCTGCAGTACCATGTTGATGAGCAGGTATGTTGTAAAAGTGTTCCGTGTTTTGACCACATGGCTGACCACTTTGCTCTAAGGTTGGAAAGACGTGGTGACTACATTCGCACTGCGAACGGGAATTCGAAAACTCGTAACTTGTGGAAGCTAAAGTCCAACATGGCCATGTAGACGACACTGCTCGAAAAAAGGAGGTGGATAACGATTATGTCCTGTGTATCAATTTTAAAGTCGTCACATATGAAGCGTTCAACTTCAAAAGCTCGGGACCATGCGTGACTGGGTTGAAACTTATAGTTGTGTGTATGTGTGTGTGTGTGTGTGTGTGTGTGTGTGTGTGAGAGAGAGAGAGAGAGAGAGAGAGAGAGAGAGAGAGTGAGAGGGCGCGCGAGCACCATGTTACGTCAGCTGTGATGGACTATGAATAAGTGGGATCGAAGCAGAAGACGACTGCGCGCACACACGACACCATGAAGAAGACGTAAACAGCAAGTCCGCGCCGCTCCACTGCCGAAGGCTGACTGTTCCAAATTCAAATGGCTCTGAGCACTATGGGACTTGACATCTGAGGTCATCAGTCCCCTAGAACTTAGAACTACTTAAACCTAACTAAACTAAGGACATCACACACATCCATGCCCGAGGCAGTATTCGAACCTGCGACCGTAGCGCTCGAGGGGTTCCAGACTGAAGCGCCTAGAACCGCTTGGCCACAACCGCCGGCACTGACTGTACCATTAGGTTTCACGACCAGAATCAAACTTCCGTATGTCTTTAACCTTGTGTCTTCAACCACTACTCGCTCTTACCTTTTGTATATTCCTTTACTTCCAGACATTTTATTGAAAGTCGCTTGGTCGGTGTAGGCGGATAAATACGATATATTGTCAATATTCGCAACCGAAAGTAAATTTCATATATTTCACAATGGCTTTAGTTGACCAACGCATGTTCATCCGGACATGCTCGCATGTTCGAAGGAACATTGCATCCTATTTCTAAAATATCACAGGCACTGCAGTATCGAATTAGCTAACATCTTACGCTGCGCCTTCCATTGTTCAAATGCTCAGCAGGTGGTTGTTTCCCCTTCACTCCGTCTTTACTATTGTAGTCTACAATCGACATTTCACCAAACACATCAACAAATGGGCTAGCCATTCTCACACTGTTGTTGTAAAATTTACTTGTGTTGCGCCACAAGCGTTTTGTAGTCTGAGAACCTCAGTATTAGAATTTGCATTCCTTGTGAAGTTTTAGAACTATTCTGAAATTTTATTTCTTCATTTTACCTACAGCCCAGTGGGATAGTAACGGCTAAAAGCGGAAATCTTGTCCGCTCTTTCACCAAGACACATTTAAGTTTCCTGTCTATTTACCTGAACATTATTTTAACTGACAGTCTAATATTTCTCTTGTAGCTTGTAAAATGGTTCAGATGGCTCTAAACACTATGGTACATAACATCTAAGGTCATCAGGCCCCTAGACTCCTACTTAAACCTAACTAACCTAAGGACATCACATACATCCATGCCCGGGGCAGGATTCGAACCTGTGACCGTAGCAGCAGCGCGATTCCGGTGCACTGAAGCGCCTAGAACCGCCTTTCCCTCCCCCCCCCCCCCCCAATTCGTGATGATCGTTGTGTTTGGTCGTTGAGGGCGTCACATGTCGTCCGTTCAAGTTCGTTTGTTGATCCTTCCACTCAGTTTTTTTTTATTACAGAGGCCAACCAGCTCTCTGACCGAACACGCTGAGCTACCGTGCCGGCGTCGGCTACAGAGGCCGGCTTGTAGCTTGTACCTTATATCTTGGCGTTACCTGTATTTTTAAAATTTGTGAAAAGTCTTATGTTTAATAAATATGAGCCATCAAACAAAGTAATCAATGAGTAACCGTGAACTGTCATCACCTGCTAACATGTATTAATTCTTCTGTCAACCTCAGAATGTTTCATTCTATCTTCGATATCTTTCATATCAAGAATCTGCGTAGTGACCTTGTTAGGCTATAACGATTCTGCAGAATAATTTCCAGATCCCTCCCCTTTATCTCAGTACTACTCTCCGCGCTTTCAACCACCCATCAATCATTTCACTATACATTATTGTGGCATAATTAAATGTATAAAGTGTAAAGTAATTTATTCATTCCCTTTTGAATGGTTTCTAATAAAAGCTATAACATCTCTTCCATTTGTTTGTAATTAGTCATTAGCTTTCCCTCGACACATTCGTCGCGCTTCCTGCATCTTGTACATTCGGACAACACGTATCAACTTGAAACTTTCTGTCTGATTAAAACTATATGCCAGACCATGATTCGCGACCTTTGCCTTTCTGCAACAAGTGCTCCACAGACTTTTTCTTTTTTTTTTTTTTTGGTCGAGGCAGGCGTCACATGAGACCCGTTCTAGTTCATCGTTAATTCCTTCACTCAGGTTTTTTTTTTATTACAGGGGCATCCAGTCCTCTGACCGAAAACGGTGAGCTACTGTGCCGGCGACATAGCTACCCAAACATGACACACACACCCTCACAGCTTTACTTCCGCGTGTACATCATCTCCTTCTTACAGGAGTGCTACTCCAGAAAGTTTCGCAGGAGAACTTCTGTGGGGTTGGGAAGGTAAGAGATGAGGTACTGGCGGAAGTACAGCTCTGAGGATACGTCGCGATTCGTGCTCGGATAGCTCACTCGGCACAGCACTTTGCCACGAGTCTCGGTCCAGCACATAGTTTTAATCTACCAGGAAGTTTCATATCAGCGTACACTGCACTGCAGAGTGTAGATTTCACTCTATCAATATTATCAACTTGCCCACCGAATTGTGTGATCTGTGTGTTACTACTAAACATGCTTCTAGGATGAGTATGCTGGGCAGTGCTTATCTCAACAAAATACGAATAAAACCACAACTATAAAAATATGTTGGCTTCCGCGACCTGTGTCAGTCACGTTAAAATCCTTTTGGATGTACTCCTGGAACGTCTTAAAGAATACTTAAAATACTAACATTAATTGACGTTTTGGTAGAGCTTGCATGGGGGCTAAATTAAAATTAAATATGAATGCAAATATTTTTAGTAGCTGTATGTCCGATTACGCAAGTCTCGTAAACGGCTGGCCCTGACAACTAATTGTTACGCTATCTGACTGCATAGAATGACAACAAGGAATGTAAGAAAATTTCTGTTAACACAATTAACTAATTAAGTCCCCAGCAACTATAAAATCTACGAATCCAACAAAGCACAAGTGTAGCTGTTCTGTATGTGGTAGTATGACTCAACGCACATCTGGCACGGTTCTTCTTCAACAAGACAAGAATTTTTAAATATCATTTATACTGACGTGATAAAAGAAAATTAGAAATACTATAATTGTGCAAGAAACCCAGAATTACACTCTAATACAAGAACACAAGCCAGATGCTTTGTTGACTGAACCTGTAATGACACATTATTCAGGACACACAAATAAATAGACAACATAATATTTATTACCTTCATATATATTGACGAAAAGCACTCTGACCATTACAATATCTCCATTGGAATAACATCTGCTATCTCTCCCATCACATAGCTGCATAAAACATCGAACAAACACTCACTACTACCCCATCTCATTCCAACTTCAGCTACAAGCAGTGTCCACCACAACTTCTCGGCAAGAACTGCCTGTCGCTGCGTCTCAATAATCACTGCCAGTGGAGGCGGCGGAACAATACTCTCTGGCGCGATTTTTGGCGCTGTGGCTCAGTGTAGCCACCTTTCATATGCCCTGCATTGGTGGTGAAAATACCACCAAATTCGTCAAAAAAATACAGACAAAAATAAAAGATAATATTAATACGTAAATATCATATAACTAGATAAAATTTTGGCTTTGCACTGACCTTTCAATAGCCTAATATACAAAATACACTAAGCAATACAAATTCTTTCATACATGTGACTTTACATAATAGTTTACACAAGTATTATGTGGTTAAACAGTTCAATCAATAGCGTCAGCAATGACGAATATGTACAGGTAAGAGTCTCATAACTTTTCACAAACAGTAATACACAAAAAATCAGTTTATACAAATATTCACATAAAATGTTTACACAACAAGTGGTTGACAGTTCCAGCAGTAGCACCCAGCAATATTGAGTAGGTGCAGACTCCAACAGGTGACATCATTTCAGTAGAAGCAGTCCATCAGTGGCACCCAGCATTGTGGAATAGGTGCAGACTCCAACAGGTGACATCATTTCAGTAGAAGCAGTCCCTCAGTGGCACCCAGCATTGTGGAAAAGGTGCAGACTCCAACAGGTGACATCATTTCAGTAGAAGCAGTCCATCAGTGGCACCCAGCAATGTTGAAGAGGTACAGACAGCAAGAAGTAACATCATTTCAGTAGAAGCAGTTCCATTTGTGGTACCCAGCAATGTTGAAGAGGTACACACAGCAACAAGTCACATTTCTCAGTAGAAGCAGTTCATCAATGGCACCCAGCATTGTTGAATAGGTGCAGACAGCAAGAAGTAACATCATTTCAGAAGAAGCAGTTCCATTTGTGGTACCCAGCAATGTTGAAGAGGTACACACAGCAACAAGTCACATTTCTCAGTAGAAGCAGTTCATTAATGGCACCCAGCAATGTTGAGTAGGTGCAAACAGCAACAGGTGACATCATCTCAGTAGAATCAGTCCATCAGTGGCACCCAGCAATGTTGAGTAGGTGCAGACAGCAAGAAGTAACATCATTTCAGTAGAAGCAGTTCCATCTGTGGTACCCAGCAATGTTGAAGAGGTACAGACAGCAAGAAGTAACATCATTTCAGTAGAAGCAGTCCATCAGTGGCACCCAGCAATGTTGAACAGGTGCTACAGCAACAAGTGACACCATTTCAGTAGAAGCAGTTCCATCAGTGGCACCCAGCAATGTTGAACAGGTGCAGACACCAACAAGTGACATTATTTCAATAGATGCAGTCCATCAGTGGCACCCAGTAATGTTGAACAGGTGCAGACACCAACAAGTGACATCATCTCAGTAGAAACAGTCCATCAGTGGCACCCAACAATGTTGAACAGGTGCTACAGCAACAAGTGACATTACTTCAATAGATGCAGTCATCAGTGGCACCCAGCAATGTTGAGCAGGTGCAGACATCAGTCCATAATATTCACTATCACTAATCACACTGTTGATCAGAGTTTATCAGCAGAAATGAAACATGTCCTAGTGGCACCAATCACGTAGAAAAAGTGCAACTAACAGTCCATAATATTCACTATCACTAATTAGACAGTTCATCAGCAGTAATTAAACATTTCCAGGTGACACCCATTATGTTGAACAAGTGCAGGTAACAGTCCATAATATTCACTATCACTAATCAGACAGTTCATCAGCAGAAATTAAACATTTCTAAGTGTCACACATCAATTTGAACAGGTGCAGGTGTGAACAACAGTTTGAATGCACACACAATTGCTTTTACAAAATTATTATCAATGCTCTTACACTAAACATACAAATCATAACAAACACACAAATGATGTCAGATAATTGTCATATTAACTATTACAAGTACACAAACATCAGTAACCTATAATATTTATGGGTGTCAGTGCAAGCCACTACAAACAAATAAAATAATATTTAGGAGATAGGTGGGTAGGATTAGGAAAGGAAAACACACAAAACACACTCACTCATCTTTCATCCACATTAAGTACTACTGTGTAATTGAACAGTGTTAACTGCGTACATGCACTTCTGTCAAAATTTCATGTTCATCATGTGTATCAAGTAATAGTGGCAGCAATGTATAACAGTCAATAATAGTTAAGTCAACGTCATAGTCATCATGTCAAGACCAATGTTTGCCGAGCCAGATCAAAATGTACGGTTGCTGAACAACTGTCAGTGTGCCAAGATATGCAACTTCCTCTCTCCAAAAAAAAAGTACATACTGCTTAGTGATTTAACAAAGTGTGTGTAGACAATCTTCCTTCCATTTTAGTGTTCTAGTCTGCTATCTTCATCCTCCTTGTTCCATATAGACAAACAAAAAAAAAAAAAAAAAAAAAATATGCACCTCACTTACTTTACCTCTTATACACCAAAACTCCAATCAACTTCATATAATCTCAATACCTCAATAATACCTCTTCAATACGTCGATACATATAAACCTTATTGCCAGTATCATTTCACTTCCATACCAACTCTTTCCTCTAGTCAGTCTCCTCGATCGAGTACAGATAAAATCCTAATGCAAACCTCCTCATCCCATACAATCCGAAGACACACTGTCAACACACAACCTCTGTGTAATCCATCTGACCAAAATCTTCTACTCATTATGAATTATAAACAAAGAATGCATACATGACCTCTAACAGACTTAGTTCGAATAACTCTCAGTAATTAAGTACGATTACGGAGTGTGAATGATCCTAATATTTCACAGTGTGTACACCACTTCAAGAATTATGGCAAACAGAAGCAAACATGTGGAGTATTTCTTGTGTCAAGTGTCACTTCCTATTTCAATTGCTCACGAAAAATGCAGTGTAATAACTGTGTTGGTATGTCATGTCGTTAGCTTCCTTCCTATTGGCATACATTTATACAGCTTTCATAAAACCTCCAGCTCATGTGACTTCTATGGAATTTCTTGTACTAATGTCGTTCGTCGAATTATAGCAGTTCATTTTCTTATCTTAAAAATATAAGGCACTGAGCGTAAGCAAGGCAAGCAATAGCGAGTAAATATACCAGTAGTGAACAGAATGTCAACAAGTGGATGCAGCACAATTCTTACAACGAGGCTCTGCCAAGCGAACAATCTGTAACTAATACCATAGTGTAACCTAAACTCTATGTTTGTACACTGTACATCAGCATTGCTATATACCAAATTAAAGTATAGTTATGACAACAAGCAGAAATGTGTAAATGTGCAATCCATATGCATAGCAGTAAACATATATCTTACGTACTAAACAGGTCATTAGCATCGTATCTTAATAAGTAAACATGAAGGCGCAAGCAGATAAATCACAAAGTAGAACTTACATACCTAACCACATCAGCACAATTAATCAGGTGACAATTATAATTTAAATAAATAGGCACAGCAGGCACATAATTAAAAATATGACATCAGTGAAAAAGCAGTGCAGCCAAGCGATGCATAATATACACAAGTAACAATCCAGTTCATTACTAATCATTGTCAAAATCAGTTAACGTACGCAAGCACGTTGCTTCACAAGTAATTTCATTGAACATGTAATTAGCACAAAGTATGAATCACGTAATCGCGAGCAGCAAATTACGTCTAAAGTACGTACCTAAGTGGAAATATGTTACCTGAAAAATAAACTCAATTAATAATTACCTTTTTAGTTTATTACTTTCTTCTTCGAAATGACATATTTCCTGAAATTTTCTCGATAGCAAGTCGTCTTAACGTCGGACACGCACAGAATTTACCTGAAGTTCTTAAATATTTTATAGAACCGTATCCTGAAAAATACTGAATGTTAATAACAGAATTCATCAAGTCACTATAGCTTTATACTGAATTTAGTCGGAGAAATTAGACTGTGTATTTATTTACGGCTGTCAGTGCATTCGCACTGAGCGCTCGATCAGCTGTAGGCGCGTGACGTAGGAAGTGATTGTTTGCGGTCAACGACTGCCTTGTGCGGCGCGCAGACTTGACTGTTGCTTTGAGTATATGCCGCCGCCAAAACACAGCGCGGTATCCTTGTACTCTCCGTGTGTTTACATACAACTGTTAGTTTCTCAAAAGTATGTCATTCTACAAAAATTTTTCAAAAGTATATCATTCCACAAAAATTTTAACGTTAGATATATGATGTATTCCCTTAGAGCGTCGTGATTTAAGAGTTTCTACTTCGACAGTGTTATCATGAATAATTTTGCGAATTCTATATGGACCGTTAGAAGCAGAAAAAATTTCCGACACAAGCCTTTTCCTTTGTGAGACAAACGATGAGCCTTAATTAACACCTTCTGACCAACTGACAAGATTTTTAAACGACCAGGACGCTTAGCTGATTTCTCTCTTCTAGCAGCCGCAGATGCAATATTTTGTAGAGCCAGGTTGACAACTTCAGAATGCCGCAGTTTCCGTGTAGGCGGAAAAGGAACGATTTCAGAAATGCGATTTGTCGGTGCTTTGTTTTTTAATATCAGTATAGGCGGTAAGGAAGTTGAGTCGTTAGGAAGTTCATTCAGAATGTTTTGAAAAATATGAAGATACTGATCCCACGTTCTGTGATTCTGATGACAATAAAGATGACACAATTTATTGATTTCCTTCATCCATCTCTCTGAAGCGTTAGATTGGGGGTGAAAAAGTGAAATGAAAATTGGTTTAATTTTACGACGCTGTAGAGTACGAAGCCAAATTTTAGAACGAAACTGTGATCTATTATCTGATATAACCTTATCAACATGACCCACTTCTTTAAGAAAATGGTTAAAGAAAGCATTAGATACTGAACGAGCTGTTGCTTTGCGTAACGGTGTAAAACACACATATTTTGATGTCAACTCCACTGCTACGAAAATGTACGCAAAACCATTAGTAGATCGAAGCACTGGACCGAACAAATCAACTGCAGCCATGTCCTTTAATTTTGCTGGAATGATAGGAAACAACGGTGCTCTGTGAGAAACTGTCGGCGGCTTAGCCTTTTGACATAATTTGCATTTGGCAAGAACAAATCGAATACGTTTTTCCATATTATTGAAGTAGCAATTTTCTCGTAATTTATGAAAGCATTTTCTGGGACCAAAGTGTGCATAACTGAAATGCGTATACCAAATCAGCTTATTAACCCACTCATCAGGAATACAAACTAACCAAACAGAGTTGTCGACCGATTTTCGTTTAAAAAGAACTTTCCAGATAGATCGCAAAAACGAGGTGTGACCAAACTGTCGAATCTAACAAAGCGTCTAAGAAAATTACAGACACCAAGGAAACTACGAACATCACGTTTTGTGGTAGGAACAGCATAATTACGAATAGCGTCTAGTTTCTCTGGATCCGGAAGAATACCTTCTGTAGAAATAATGTGACCGAGAAATTTCACCTGAGAACGACCAAATTCAGATTTTTCTAAGTTCACTGTAATGCCAACACTTGCAAAAATACGTAATAATGAATCCAAAATTTTGTTATGCTCACTCCAAGAATGTTTAGCAATAAGAATATCGTCAACATATGAGGTAATATTGTCACGAAGATAAACAGGTAAAATTTCATTTAAGCTACGAAAGAATGCTGCTGAAGATACAGTAAGTCCAAACGGTAAATTCCAAAATCACATTTAGGTAAAATAGTCATATCCGGTTATTTTTTACACGCTCTCTAGATAGATTGATAGTTGAAGAGTTGTTTTTGACAGATGCAAAGAATAGTGAAAGAGTAGGCAGCGGTACAGAAAACTAAAAGAGAAATAGCACCACTACAGCTCGGGGCCCTATGCTCGCTACGGCACATATTCACTTAGAGTAGTGAATCCCCTGAGGACCTTAACAGCTGCACATAAATTTCAGTTTGTGACTTCGTGGCAAATTTGGCGGAAGTGCGTACATAAATTGATCTAACCATGAACATGGATGTATGTCATTCTTAGAATTGCGGAAGATCTTAAATTTCCGAACAGTCAAAAAGTGTTTATAGTCAAAGTTTTCGCCTCGTGGCGACAAAGACCTACCGCGTCTGTTCCAGTCCGAATGTCGATTATTGTCTAGTTCGCGCGCCTGGCGCTCTCTTGTTGCATCCCGTAAATGAAATAAATTACTTTCTTCAAAGCCCTCTGCTACCTGTGATTCTAAATTTCTTCTGCTATATTTTCGTACGATTTCGCCTTCAATTTGCTTGACTTGCTTTCGTAATGCCTCAACTTCCCTTTTAACGCGTTCATTAAATTTTCCCTGATTTTCAACATGCTTATTTATGTTCTGGTACTCTTCGGTTTCTGAAAATGGCAATGGAGCTGTGTCATCTGAATCTCTGTCCCCATTTAAACTAAGATTTGTCAATTTATCTGAAATCTCCTCCACTCTTTCCGATAAGTCACCAATTTGTTCTTTCTGTTTATTTACGTCTTCCGTAAGTGTCGCGACTCGCGTTTCAGTATTAACGCATTTAGTAGTTAACTGTTCATACTGTTGTGTTAGGTTATTTAGTCTGTCATTTGGTACGGATTCCTCGATTCTCTCAAATATTTCTTCCTTATCTTTTGCACGTTGTAAATTTAACTCTGAAAATTTCTGTACTATCACGCGATCTCTTTCTTCCTGTTCTCTATCCTGTTCCCTTTGTCTAATCTCTACTGCAACTAATCTATTATTGTGAGCATTCAAAATCGGTTGTACTTCTTCTCGAATTTCTTTCTTTAATTCATCTTTCATGTTTTTGAAACATGTCCCTATTCATGAGTCTAACCGTGTTTCCAAAGTTCCAATCTCTGTTTTAAATTCAGATCCTAACTGTGATCCCAATGAGTCTAACCGTGTTTCCATTGTTTCCCTATCTGTTTTTAATTCAGATCGTAACTGTGATCCCATTGTTCCCATCTCAGTTTTAATTGTTACTAATTGTGAGTCTAACCGTGTTGCCACTGTTTTTAATTCAGATCCCAAATTTAATATTGCACTCATCAACTGCTCCGTGTTAAGTTGTTCGAAATTCTTTTCGCCCCTAACATTTCCCACAAAACTAACTTCCTTCTGCATAGCCATAAAGCTATCTGTATTCGATACTATTCCAGAATCTTCAGTCGTTAATCTCGGGTTCTGTGAATTTTCTGATTGAGAAAAATTTTGAAATGGTTCCGGACTATTTTCCCGACTTATTACATTGTTTTCCATTTCATTATCCATCATACTGTTTTCCTCTGTTGGCGAGTTCGCCATGTTAACAATTTCGTCATTCTCACTATTCATCATTTTTGCCTTTTTCATCGATCGCGTAATCATTTACAAAACATACAAAACTCGTCGCTATATGAAAATTACACACAATGTCACTTTATCACCAACAATATCAATCACACGAAATGCTTCCTTCAAACACGATTAACGAACAATAGAAGAATGACAATTACCAATCTACACATGCAAAATAGACTACAATTACTAAACTACAAATTACTACTACAATACTACTGTCTACTATTTTTACAATCAGAAGATTCCAAGGGACGATCCGAAGCAGCGGTCGCCACGTGCATGGGGGCTAAATTAAAATTAAATATGAATGCAAATATTTTTAGTAGCTGTATGTCCGATTACGCAAGTCTCGTAAACGCCTGGCCCTGACAACTAATTGTTACGCTATCTGACTGCATAGAATGACAACAAGGAATGTAAGAAAATTTCTGTTAACACAATTAACTAATTAAGTCCCCAGCAACTATAAAATCTACGAATCCAACAAAGCACAAGTGTAGCTGTTCTGTATGTGGTAGTATGACTCAACGCACATCTGGCACGGTTCTTCTTCAACAAGACAAGAATTTTTAAATATCATTTATACTGACGTGATAAAAGAAAATTAGAAATACTATAATTGTGCAAGAAACCCAGAATTACACTCTAATACAAGAACACAAGCCAGATGCTTTGTTGACTGAACCTGTAATGACACATTATTCAGGACACACAAATAAATAGACAACATAATATTTATTACCTTCATATATATTGACGAAAAGCACTCTGACCATTACAATATCTCCATTGGAATAACATCTGCTATCTCTCCCATCACATAGCTGCATAAAACATCGAACAAACACTCACTACTACCCCATCTCATTCCAACTTCAGCTGCAAGCAGTGTCCACCACAACTTCTCGGCAAGAACTGCTTGCTGCTACGTCTCAATAATCACTGCCAGTGGAGGCGGCGGAACAATACTCTCTGGCGCGATTTTTGGCGCTGTGGCTCAGTGTAGCCACCTTTCAAGCTGCAGAAACCTTCAACTGGGACCTCTGAGGGGATCGCTGCAACACAGCCGAAATGCTGACTTATTTTATTATTTTTTCACTTCAAATGTTTTGTAAGAAGATGTCGTGGCAGTTGTCCCAGATGGGTTTTAATAAAAAGAATCTGAGCTACCTATAAATAGCCAGAGCTCTCGATTTTCTAAACCTCTTTTTTTCTGAGTCAGAGAATACTCACGTAAAGTCAATTTCATATTAACCGAAAACATTAATATCGTTATTCAGCAACAAGTGTGTCACGCGTAGCAGCGTGTCTTCTTCGGCAGCAAATTACTTAAGTGAGCGAGGTGTTGCAGTGGCTAGCACTTGCATTCTGGAAGATGACGTTTTAATTCTTCTCCTGATTTATGGTTTTCCGCGGTTTCTCTAAATCACTCGAGCCAACTACCGGAATGGTTTCTTTGGAAAGGCACTGCCGATTTCCTTACCCGTCCGTTACTAATCCGAGTTCATGTTCCGTCTCTAAGGAACTCGTTAAACCTTAATCTTCATGCCTTCCTTTTCCAGATTACTCACCAGTAGCAGCAGCGGCCTCTGTACCTTCTTCGTTAACTTCGATGAAAGCTTTGTGATTTCAGAAAAATTTGCGGCATCACTGAACATTGAGGTCATGCCCAGCTGAAATTAAATAACGAAAAGTTTTAAGCAAAGTTTCTTGTATATTCACAGTATTTTCTTAATATATCTGTGACAATAATAGCAAACAATAGTTCCATACAAATTCAGTTACAAATTTGACTATTATGTTTCTAATAGAGGCACATAAATAGGTAATGCCTTGAGCTTTTGGGACAGAGATACAATGCAGACATCATTGTAGCCGACGAATTATTCGGGTTGGATTTGCTACTTCAGGACAAACTGCAGGAAACAATCCCTTATAAATAGCAAAATAGATCGTATGGGCACATGGCCGGAAAAACGTCCAAGGGAAATACGTCCAGTTGAAGACAAAGATAAAAGATCTTTCACCGTGCGAGTTTCATTGATTGAAAGAACACATGAGACTGCAAGAGACAAATGGGAATATTCTCTTGTAGTATAGTTTTAGCTCAGCACTCATGCAAGTAAGGGCGACTGTTACTATACTTTGCACTATCCACTTTCAGCTATTTATAAAGGTCTCCAACTACCCACCTACATTTACTTTTCAATGTCACAATCCAAAAACACATGTAGATTTTCTTAACAACTGACTGTTTAGAGTTTTTTGGCAGGGTTCCACAAAAAAGTAGTTGAAAGTGGGTAGTTGCATGAGTTAAAAAATAGTTGATGTCGGTAGTTGGAACTACAGTAACCGTCTTTTCTTACTGTGATACTAAAACACTATACCGCCGAAAATATCCACTTGCTTCATTTATTCTCATGTGTGCTTTCAGTTATTGATACCGTGCACTGTCAAACATCGTTCATCTGCACGTTTAAGTACTGTGTCCAGTAGGCTTTAATCATCATCCACTTTTATAACTGCGTCATTAATCGAAGGAGACAGGTGAGCGTGGAAAAATGGTGAGAGATATGGAAGGGAGGATCGATTCCTGCATTTAAGAAAGAAAAGGTATTTTAAGGGACGATATAGAGTATGATGTGTGTATCAGAAGGAAGAAGAGATGTTTTTGCGAGAAGAAATCGAATTGAAGCAATTTTGGAAGATTAAGTGGTACATAATGAAGAGTGTTCTCAAAGAGTGAGTAATAACATCTTGGGAGAACGTATTGGTGATCTTGTACTTTAACACTGTTATGTCCTTGCCCGAAAGGAATCAGATAATAAATACGAAAGTTGTTACTCAGACGTAAAGTAAATTAATAAAATTTACAGAATAGATTATTTCTTTATTAGAGTTACATAAAATGTGGCTAATGTAACGCCTAAAGAAATCGGATAAAAATCGGAAAGTTGTTATTCAGACGTACAGTAAATTTAAAAAAATTTACATAACAGGTTAAAGAGTATTAGATTTATGCGTATTTCTTAGCATTTGCAATGCTTTAGAATAATTGAGACTCAAGACTAAGGTAATGTGCAGGTAACTTTGATGGGAAACCCTGTTTAAATGAACATCGCAACTACAAGAGTCCACTCAGCTTAATAACAATAAATATTCAATTGTCTCCAACAGTAATACAGACAATGAACAAAATAACAAGTTTGGACAAAATATGCAAACATCTGATAATCACTGAAATACTGTTCTAGTATTTCAGTTATATATTAGTTAATTTAATGTTAGTCGAAACGTCCTGGCAGATTAAAATGTTAGTTCATTTTCCAGTTTATTGGATTTATCCTAGCACTAACAACACGCTACGGAAATGCAGTTCGTGTGACATTACGGAAAACAAATGTTAATTGTGTCAATGTAAGAAGCAACTTAAATTTGTTCACGCCTGATTTAGGAACTACGTCCTCCTTGTCTACCAATTAACACTTAATAACAACGCAGACACAACAGCCTTTAAGAACATATCATCTCCAGTCACTTGGCTTTGCTGTAATATGCATTTACTTTCAGCCCACACATAAAAAGATTCGTATCAAATAATAAACTTGTTAAAAAATCAGAAATTTTACTTTGAAATTTTGGAAATTTGTGGTAAGGTCTTATGGGACCAAACTGCTGAGGTCATCGGTCCCTAACCTTACACACTATTTAATCTAACTTAAACTAACTTACGCTAAGGACGACACATACACACTCATGCCCGACGGAGGACTCGAACCTCCGACGGGCGGAGCCCCGCGGACCGTGACAAGACGCCCAAGACCGCACTGCTACCCCGCGCGGAAATTATACTTTGAACTCTCAAGTGATTATCGTCTTGTACATGATAATAATTGCTGCTTCTTATCGCACAGGTGAGCTGAAACAGATCTGTATTAATGTACGTTAACTAAAAAAACTGAAATCCACCTTGCGTCAATGACATTTATTACAGCTTTTGAATTAAGTTTTGAATTTATTTATTTATACGTCAAGTTCCTTAGGACCTAATTGGGCAGCAAATCTCTAAGGCCATGGGAAGTGTCCGTACATGGAATTACAATATAAGAGTGATTACAGATAAAAATAAAATGTTCATCAACCCGAAAAAAGTCAAGCCATAAATTTAAGCAAACGCTATCAACAATATAACACAAGAACCAACTTCATTTTTCAAGGAACTCCTCAACAGAATAGGAGGAGTGACCCATGAGGAAACTCTTAAGTTTCGATTTGAAAGTGTATAGATTACTGCTAAGATTTTTTAATTCTTGTGTTAGCTTCAAAACTCCACCATCTGGTGAGCAAGATGTATGACACAGGCGAAATACCCTCAGACTTCAAGAAGAATATAATAATTCCAATCCCAAAGAAAGCAGGTGTTGACAGATGTGAAAATTACCGAACTATCAGTTTCATAAGTCACAGCTGCAAAATACTAACGCGAATTCTTTACAGACGAGTGGAAAAACTAGTAGAAGCCGACCTCGGGAAAGATCAGTTTGGATTCCGTAGAAATGTTGGAACACGTGAGGCAATACTGACCCTACGACTTATCTTAGAAGCTAGATTAAGGAAGGGCAAACCTACATATCTAGCATTTGTAGACTTAGAGAAGGCTTTTGACAATGTTGACTGGAATACTCTCTTTCAAATTCTGAAGGTGACAGGGGTAAAATACAGGGAGCGAAAGGCTATTTACAATTTGTACAGAAACCAGATGGCAGTTATAAGAGTTGAGGGGCATGAAAGGGAAGCAGTGGTTGGGAAGGGAGTAAGACAGGGTTGTAGCCTCTCCCCGATGTTATTCAATCTGTATATTGAGCAAGCAGTGAAGGAAACAAAAGAAAAATTCGGAGTAGGTATTAAAATCCATGGAGAAGAAATAGAAACTTTGAGGTTCGCCGATGACATTGTAATTCTGTCAGAGACAGCAAAGGACTTCGAAGAGCAGTTGAACGGAATGGATAGTGTCTTGAAAGGAGGATATAAGATGAACATCAACAAAAGCAAAACGAGGATAATGGAATGTAGTCGAATTAAGTCGGGTGATGCTGAGGGAATGAGATTAGGAAATGAGACACTTAAAGTAGTAAAGGAGTTTTGCTATTTGGGGAGCAAAATAACTGATGATGGTCGAAGTAGAGAGGATATCAAATGTAGATTGGCAATGGCAAGGAAAGCGTTTCTGAAGAAGAGAAATTTGTTAACATCGAGTATAGATTTAAGGGTCAGGAAGTCATTTTTGAAATCATTTGTTTGGAGAGTAGCCATGTATGGAAGTGAAACATGGACGATAAATAGTTTGGACAAGAAGAGAATAGAAGCTTTTGAAATGTGGTGCTACAGAAGAATGCTGAAGATTAGATGGGTAGATCACATAACTAATGAGGAAGTATTGAATAGGATTGGGGAGAAGAGAAGTTTGTGGCACAACTTGACTAGAAGAAGGGATCGGTTGGTAGGACATGTTCTGAGGCATCAAGGGATCACCAATTTAGTATTGGAGGGCAGCGTGGAGGGTAAAAATCGTAGAGGGAGACCAAGAGATGAATACACGAAGTAGATTCAGAAGGATGTAGGTTGCACTAGGTACTGGGAGATGAAGAAGCTTGCACGGGATAGAGTAGCATGGAGAGCTGCATCAAACCAATCTCAGGACTGAAGACCACAACAACCACAACGTGTTAGCTTATTGAAAATGGATGCAGCAGTATACTGCACATCTTTCTACACAATAGTTAAGGAACTGTGATCCAAATGTAGTTTGGATTTTTGACGAATATTTTAAGAGTGAAAGCTGATTATTTTGGGTTAATCTGACATTGTTAACAAGAAACGACAGTAAAGAATACATATATTAAGAGGCCAATGTCAAACACCCAGACTAGTGAACAGGGGGCGACAAGAGGTTCGCGAATTTACACCATATATTGCCCAAACCGCCAGTTTCTGAGCCAAAAATATGCTTTTAGAATGGAAAGACTTACCCCAAATTATAATACCGTACAACATAAGCGAATGAAAATAAGCAAAGCAGACTAATTTTCTTGTCGAACGATCACTTACGTAAAATACCATTCGAATAGTAAAAATGGCAGCGTTACCTCTTCCAACAAGATCATGAATGTGGTCTTTCGCGACAGTTTACTATCTATCTGAACACAAGGCTCATTCTGTGAAATTAAAACGTCGGGATTCGTGGAACTGTGTTTGTAAACTGTAAAAACTATGTCTTACTGTGATTTAGCGTTAGTTTATTTTCTACAAGCCATGAAATTATGTCACGATCTGCACTATTTGAATGTTGCACACCAATGTTGTCGACCTGGACAAAGCGTTCGACGATGTCAAAAGGTGCAAGATGTTCGAAATTCAAGTATGCACAAGAATGAAGAAAATAAGGGAAAATAAGGCTGGACGACCAAGAACGAAGTGCTCGGATTAAGAATGGTGTGAGACAGTGATGTAATCTTTTGCTCTCCACTGTTCAATGTACACATCGAAGAAGCAATGACGGAAATTAACTGAAGGTTCAAGAATGGAATTTAAATTCAATTTGTAGGGATATTAGTGGTAAGATTAGCTCTTGAAATTACAGTCCTCAGTGAATGTGAAAAAGAATTACGGCATGTGGTGAATGCAATGCACATTCTAATGAGTACACTTAATGGATTGAGAGTAAATCGAAGAAAAATGTAGTTTATAAGAAAAAACAGAAATGAGAACAGCGAGAAACTTACTGTCAGGATTGGTGATCATGAAGTAGATGAATTATGTTACTTATGCGATAAAATAATCGATGATGGAAGGAGCAAGGAGGACATAAAAAGTAGACTAGCATGTTAAAAAGTAGGTGTACTGATAAGGTATTTGAATGAGGAGTTTCTCCGCAGATTCATCGAGGAAGGAACATTTGGAAAACACTGACGAGAGAAAGGATAGGATGATAGGACATCTGTTAAGGCATAATGTTTCTCTGGTGTCCGTCGGTACTGTCAACAGTATGTGTCATTGACGTAGTAGAAAATATGTTTGTATCTCTGTTAAATAATCAGATAGCTGTGTAATTCTGTGTTAGAGAAATATGGTACCGATGTGTAAAGTTGTATATGCAAATACCATATTACCTATGGCTCCTAGTGCCTGCCACACGCTTAGTACACAATGTAGGAATGTACCTCCTGAGGAAAACCTTCTTTATATCTTTGTAATTCAAGAATCTTTCTAAACAAATGTCCTAAGTACAAAACTTAATCACTCAAATACGTGTACTGTAGCACTAAACTGAGCATATTGTTGTAAAATAATATCTGTCATTACTTAACGGTAAAAATGTGCCAATTGTCGTAATTCTCGTCCTCCGCAAGCGAAATTCTGTAGAAGTCAATGTACTTTCCTTGTCATAAACAAAAGTGAAATGCTATGCATATAGATATCGTAGTTATTACACTCATTGCTGTGATCAAGAAAGTACTATACTGTAACGTATTGTTGTGCTACAGAAAAGGCTATCTCATTGTAGCTATACCACAAAAGTTACTACTAAAACATGTTTTACTTTCCAGAAGAATACAGAAAAACTGGTGCAGATGTAAAACAGATACAGCGCGAAAGCAACAATGTAAATTGTGTCTCTCATTAGTAGCATCATGATATAATCATGTAGCTGTCAAACAATCCAAACACTAAGTCATCTGTAATCTCTCAGAAAGAACTTTCAATAAAGAATTTCTTTCCAAGTAAACCAAAATGTTGCATTAAAGTCTCATTAGCAGTATATGTTCTACATATGTAAGCCTTATAGTCGTTACGTAATTGTGCGACTAACAAGCAAGAATGTACACACAATAACACTGTTGTCTGTTCGCTATAACAATGCTTTCGTAATTACTGTCTAAATAAGTTCCCTAGGTTCTTGCCTGGATAGTTAACTTCAAAACATTGTTGCATGTTAGCAGTTTCTAAATGTGGCAAAGCATACTAGTTAGTAACGTGAAGTGTAAAATTTTATGGCAAAGACGAAGTTAAAAAGCTCCCTCAATAAAAGGTTTTACATGTGAAATGTGATATAAACCTTCACTCTTCCTAGTACGCAGAGTTTCAAATTCAATGCAATTATCATGTGGTATACGTCGGTAAAGAATGTTGCAATTTTTCTCAAGGTTAGCTTCTATGTTATTTTTCTCAGGGCTGGATGGCGCACGTGGCTGCCTGCAGTGCGAGTCATTGTCTATTGTCTCTTTGTTGTCACGTGTCGTTACTTGGGTTTGGATATCCAACTTCTACAAATTCACCTTGCCAAGAGGGCCCTTCCCTGTTTGAATCCCGCCAGTTCAGATGAAATTCAGGTCTATCGTTATGATTATATCGTCTGTCGTCATGTTGGTAGTTTCCATAGTTTCTTTCTTGTCTGTCATGTGATGAAGAATTTCTCCTGGAATCGTAACTGTGCGGTTAACCATTGCGTCTGAAGTTATTCTCTCTCCCTTGATAATAATAGTTCTGGTTCCCATATTGTCTGTTTCTATGATCGTCTCTGTCATTGTCATTATTGCAGAAAGGTGATCTTTACCTGTAATTATTATTACTCTGCCAATGGTTGTCATACGGGTGGTGTCTGTTTCGGTCACGATTTGCGTTGTAAGGATAGCCTTGTCGTGTCCAGTTATTGTTTCTGTCGTCACGGAATTGTGACGGACGTTACCTCTAACGATTGTTTTCCTGTTTAGGCATCCAACGACTGTCTGTGTCGATTTCTAATTCTTGTAAAAGTCCCTGAAAACATCCATTTGTAGGAGACAGTGTTGTACGAGACTTATAAAAATATTACGAAAAGGATAGTTGCTACTCACCATATGGCGGAGCTGCTAAGGCCCACATAGTCACAACAAAAAGACTGTCAGGAAACGAGCTCACACACACTCGCAAACGCAACTCATACACACATGACGGAAGTCTGTGGCTGCTGACGTCACAATGTCCTAGTGTCTCGCAAAGGGAGAGACAATGTTTTGCTCGTCTGTTTGCCTTTCCTTAGCAGTGAAATACAGTTATTGCTGTGACTGTATTTTACAGTGTCGTGTAGTTCGATGCAAATGTGCGTCAGACATGCTTGCACTGGACGAGACACTAGGACATGTAGAAGTTTGAATTGATCTTGGAGGCATCCTAGGGCGACCGCTCACGATGAGCTAGAAATTCGGATTCGAGTGCCTGTCCAGCACAAATTTTAGTAAATGGTACAGCTAATGTTAAAATGCATTTTCTAATTACGAATACATTTTATATATGTCTGTCCGAAGTACATTTGCTTCGAACTACACATTCTGTGAAATGCAGACACTGCAATAACTGTAATACATCACTGACAACAGTTTCTCGATTGCAGGGCTTCGAAATTTGAAAGGAATATTTGTTCTTAGGTACACAACCTTGTTGTACCTCGAAACAGTGTTTCAAATTTGAGAAAACCTTACTTTTCCGGAGCAATTTTTGTATTTTCCATAAACTGACAGCAGCACACATACAATGAACCCTATCAACTGTAACTGGAAAAGGAAATATATTCAATTTCTATTACAGGACTAGCTAGAGGCGAATGTCTTGTAAGTGTTCCAAGGTATATGGCTCCGCCATACCGCAGAGATGAGGCAAAAGACAGCTGTGCGTTTCGTCATGGATTTCTTGTAGTCGGCGCGAGAGTTTAAAAACTGGGGTTAAAAAACTCCCAACAGAAGAAGTACAAGCAAACCGGAGTGGCCAAAAGTCTTCAAAATGGCTCTGAGCACTATGGGACTTAACATCTGAGGTCATCAGTCCCCTAGAACTTAGAACTACTTAAACCTAACTAACCTAAGGACTCCACATACATCCATGCCCGAGGCAGGATTCTAACCTGCAGCCGTAGCGGTCGTGCGGTTCCAGACTAAAGCGCCTAGAACTGCTCGGCCACTCCGGCTGGCCAAAAGTCTTCCCCCTTAAAAATCTGAAATCCGAAGCTCCATCGCGAGTCAGGAAACTCATTATTTTCCTAATGTTATACCTCACGTAATGATGGAGAGGGTACAATTAAAGAAATTGGTGCCTACGGTACTTCTTCACGCACATCGCTCGCCGCAAACTGTAGCGTGGATTACGGTCTATTATGTAGATTTAAGTCATACTCACGCGCTACACGCGATATACAGGATGGTCCATTGATAGTGAGCGGGCCAAATATCTGTGGGGAAAGTTGAAGGATATTTGCAATCGTGATCCACCGACAACGCCTGACAACATGTGTCAGCGCATTGTCAATGCATGTGCGAATATTACGGAAGGCGAAATACTCGCAGTTGAGAGGAATGTCGTTACACGTATTGCCAAATGCATTGAGGTTGACGGACACGATTTTGAGCATTTTTTGCATTAATGGGGTATTTACAGGTAATCATACTATAACAGCATGCGTTCTCAGAAATGATAAGTTCACAAAGGTACATCTATCACATTGGAACAACCGAAATAAAATATTCAAACGTACAGTGGTGCTCAAAAGTATCCGAACGACCTGAATTGCATTTCGCCTGATTCGCATTCAACCCACATAACGCAGCTGTCTAGCAGGTCCTCTAATCGCTCCTTGGTACAGTCGTTTGACTATTGAAAATGGTTCCAACAAGTCACCACTAGAAAACACTACTCTGTATCGCAATAACTCAAGATGTAAAGTAATACTACGATACTACAAATATCAGGGAACACCTTATCACAGGTAAGTCTGTCCTTAAGGCTTGCAAGCTCACATTTATTACAATAAATGACATACCTGAAATGTTACCACTCTCATTATCACGTCAGATAGGTAATGCACGTAGTAAGTTCGTCGTATTCATGATCTCCTCTTCAAAGTAACATACCGTACTTATTTTTTAACACGTGACATTAAAAATTTAAGTTATTCACGAGCAGCTACTTGAGAATATGTGTGAACTTCAAATGGCACGACGAACTCTCTCGTTCTGCATATAGATTCAAACCCAGGTCATGCAGGCTAAGCAAAGATTTCGTGACTGACGGAAACTAACAGTCATTCCTGATTAGGCATACAGAGAGTGATATACCTCGATTTTAGACAGTATCAGTTAGCAAATATCAACTTTAAATTACATAACGCAAACATTTTTAACGGACGCGAATTCCTACCCAGCACCTATTGTCCCTGTTAACGAACTACGAGAGATGTTAAATATTGCTTCTTAACAAGTAACTTACTTGAAATGCCGAGGGGTAAAGCTTTGTGTTGGACAGGGTTCGAACCCAGAACCTAATCGTATAGATATCGAAGCACAATCAACTATGACATATCGCATTTTCTCGGCAGTAGCTAGATGTTTTAACTGAAATGACGAGACGAAACATTAATTTTTTCCTTCCCAGGACTCCAACCCGGCATCTATCGCTGTTATATTCTAGAGAAAGCGAACGTTAAATATAGGTTTGTTGCACCAGCAGCGACAAGCGAGCATGTTTGAACTAGAAATAATATGACGAAGACTTCAGTGCTGACTGGGAATAGAGCTCCACACATATCGTTGTTGACTACACACAAAGAGACGTCAGTTACCAAATTTTTCTCCACCAGCAGCTCGGAATAACATCTTGAACTTACAGTGATCTACAAATAGATCTGTGTCTCACTGGGAGTAAAAAACGTCAAATATCGTTAGTGTTGACAACGAATGACAATACATTAAAAATGGGAATTATTATCCACCAGCAGCTAGGTGTTCTCATTCTAGATCTTGATAATACGTAATGAAATCTTTAGTGCCGAGCCAGGATTCGAACCCATTCACGCGCAATATGTGGAGATGTTGAGGAATCAGCAGTTTTGAACAAACAACAAATTGTAGCCGAGCTGTATTGTCACGAAGGGAACAAATTCCGCGTTAAAGGCGGTCTGAGTTGCATTCCCAGTTCAGAACCAATTTTATCGACATACAGAAGCTCAGATAAAAGATGGAATAAGTGTCCTGTGACTCTACATAGAGTTTGTTTCGTCACTAGAAATAAATAACTAGTATAAGAAAGGTTACTGGTGATAGAGTTTCTACATGTCGCCACTCCAGACTTTATTGTGGCTCAACCTAACGTCTACCTGGTAGAGAAGGAATATCATTTTTAAAGTGAATTTCAGACCACAATGCCATTATATCTTCTTCACTTGGTACAGCCAGAAGAGAATGGGATCTGTCTCTCCCTATCTGAAATCACCGAGCGAAGTTGGAATCGAACCCAGACCATAGATATATGAACCTATCATCAGCCCAACAGACCACCAAATCCTCTTCTCATTGGCTCATTTTTCTATCATAACGCCGTTGTGCCACACTGGCTGAGAATTCTGACACACAGGCTCGCTGTATCAATTTGCAGCATGTTCAGTAAATTCATTTACTTGGTTGACCGAATAATCATGAACTAGCTGCCTCGGCTACCCAGTGCATACATTCAACTTTATTTTGTGATCACCGAGATAAAATAACGTAACTGCCACCTACACAGAACTGCCAACAGTGTAGAATGCAGAAATTTAAATAGGAAGTGTTCCTTTCCACTTGAGCTACTCTATTGCGCTATCTGTTTGTTGACAACGTCGTGCAGTGCAAAAGAAAAGGTATAACTGTTTGTCTCTCAGAGGTATTGACCTGGCCATATGCATTATCCCACAGCGCTGTGGAATGCAGAAATTCTGGAGGAATTGTTGTTGACTTCTGGAGCTGTTACAGCTACGTATCAGCTAGTAGCGTAATGCCAAGTATCGCGCGCAGTAGACAAGAAGTCTCGAGTTCGAGTACATTCACTGACGTATTTTTTAAAACGCAATTCTGCTGTCTGCTAAAGTTATCAATCTAATGTAACTTGTAACATAATTCTCTCCACTTCTCAACCCAAAATAGTCGTATGTGGAAAAGGGCTAACTTCTGCGACATTTTGTTCATTTCAGGTTTAACAGACAGCCAGACAGTCGATGCATCTCGAAACTTTTGTATTATGTATGGGGAGAGCGCATCGCGCCAAAATACGTCGGAAAAGTATTTTCTACATTAGCTGTCGTCTGTTAGTGGAATTTTATTCTTCTTCAAACCCTGTTTGACAGCTTTAACTTAGAACAAATTTTCTACATGCATGTAATCAATAAATCGCATGTGCATTTTCAACTGTTATAGATAACACAGACAATTCTCATATATCGTTGATGATTAATTTCTCTCTCGTGTTTACAAATGTTTTAACAACACTAAAGGAAATCTTACGAAAATTGTGAGCTGTATTATAAGAAATGTAATAAAACTACCCACAATAACTTTACGACGAAAGTCTGTTTTAATAAAACTGAGTATCTGTACACGAGCGTGCCTCTATCGACACGAACTGGTAAAATTCTACTCACTTAGATTTTGATTGGGTCTGTGTTTAATTGGTATGCTGTGTCATATTCAAGAGGTATGCAAATGTGGCATTTCATAAATAAAGTTGTGTATTCCTAGAAACCCAAAAATTTGCTTGTCAGCAGCGGAAAGAGGCGTTACCTGTTGTGCAGCATTGTAAGTTTTTCACCATGAGCCCAAAGTATTTTCTTACGATTTCCTTATCGATGTTTGATCTGACTGTTTGCAGCTCTGTCACAGAAGGGATAAAAACACTACGCTCAGTGAGACTGGAACAGCGAACGATAACAGGCGCTTTTTCATAGGTCAGCACGTTACCACAGAGCTGGCGGAGAAGTATGTGTCTTAGCTTCCTCTTACGAGACCAATAGGGGTAGAACTCGTAAACCGCTATTTGAAGGACGAGATTAGTTGCGATTTCCACGTGCAACGACTTTCCTGGTCTGAAAAGCGTAAATTTATAACCTTTTGTTACACCTCAAGCGATAATAACTCAGATTATTCAATGGAAATGACAGGTAAAATCAAGTGAACTTTGAGGCTTCATTCCGTGCACACCAGGAAGTAACTCGTCGAGCACAGAGTTGCCAAACATACATTGCCTTGTTGCCAAATCTCAGTTACAATACCAGCAGGAAGAAGACGAACCGATGTGATCTTACAGCGGGCTGGGAAGTGACCATAGCTGGTGTCTCCAAGTCGCAGCTGCTACGGCCTGGAATACGTAATGGCGTCTGATTCGCATTTCTGTAACTAGGTTTAGGGACTGAAGCGTAGTTACTAATAATACTCAGAACTGACTGTAAACTGAGCGTCATAAATCAGTAACTCCCATAGTTGTTTTTATATTTCTTTCGTAAGTGTACTCAAAACTAAGAAACTCATTCACAGACATTTTCGTTCCTCGCCGACAGTCGAGCACAACAAACAAATAAAAATAAAAAAGAATGTGTGTGTGTGTGTGTGTGTGTGTGTGTGTGTGTGTGTGTGTGTGTGTGTGAGACAGAGAGAGAGAGAGAGATAAAAATCAAAAAGAATGAGAGAGAGAGAGAGAGAGAATAAAAAATTGTAAAGAAATTGAATCATGGCATGTAAAGAAATCTTTCATTAAAATGACACATTCCACATCATTACGAAATATCGTATTCGTGATGTATGGAACAAGAATTAATCTAATGTAAACCAATTTAATCATATCATATTGATAACTAGCCACGAAGAGTCATGAATTACCGTAGTTTTTACCAATACCAGTAACCAAATCTAAACTTGAAAATAAAAGATGACAGTTTTTGTAATAAACCGGGACTTCTGTCAAGACCCTTTCGTCCCTCTTAATTAACCACGAAAGATGTCTGATATAGCTCTATTCTGAAGTAACAAAGTGTGCATGCATTTAAAGATGAAGTGCATGATGTGAAGTTCTGGACGGAGATACGAACACAACACGATTCTTTCCCTGTCTGCGGAATCCTTTTCATGTTAATATCAAACATCAGCCATTACTCGTAGATTACATTAAAACTAATGTAACTGACGAAGACGTTACTTGATAACAAAAACGCGTTGCCTATCTTGATTTACTTGCACCTAGAAATGAATATCGAGTACTGCGAAACCAAAAGGCAACAGATATTGCAGCCTTCCGATATTCGTCGCCGTCAGTTCTTCCATATGATTTGGTCGACATGACCTGTTTCAAGTTGTGTATGACAGACAATGTTTTAGAAAATCAATTGTTTTCCTTTGCAATAAACAGAAAGATTTTCATTCTAAGCTATCCATGTACAAAATTTTCGTAATATTAGTTCAAGTTTAATAAATGCTTCTATAAAGTAGGAAAGTATTTCACAGCTGCAAAACTCGCATCCGACTCATTGAGCTTACACTTAGTCGCTGACCATAAATTCTAGCTCAGAGTGACACTAGATTAAGTAACCTAATGTAGCGAAGAGTGTTTGCCAGTGCTCTTTCTCACCGGAAAATACGCAATTCATTCATTGGGCTCGATAAGTACACTGTAACAGTAGTTTCTGTGTGCATGCAATGCATACGGATTAGAATTTAGTGGTGCTCTCTCTTCCACTTCTGTATACAATATGCCTGACCTAAATGGGCCCTTTATCATTACAGGCCCTGGGCAGTGCAACATCATACCGACAACAGTAATGTGTTTATACTGACAACCTGACTGTTAGTTTTACCGGATTTTGTAATCATTTAAATAAAACAACATGACCTTCCAGTGGGAGACATTTTGTCCCACTTTCCCTTCTGTGAAATTTGTCAGTAAGCTTTTTGCTTTACAACCAGCAAAATGCGGCAGAGGACGGCCTGTAAACGAATCACAAACCACGATTTAGTGCCGTTAAGATGATTTCTTTAAACATTGTCGTAGCTGAAGGAATTTAGCTTCGTCTTAAATCGTCTCAAGCAGCAATGTTCACAGACATCTAAAATAGGAGAAAGCTCATTATCCAGGTACGAAGGTTCTAAAACAAACTTCCCACAGTTTGTGTCAGGTTGGTCTTTTCGTCTGATAGCACTGCGTAAGTATTTTGTCTATAGGTATCACAAGTTGTATTCATGTAGCTGTGGGAATCATTGGTCGAAAACGAGTTTAACACCAATGGGTACAGTACTGCTAAATATTCAAAATGATTATCAACCTAAGTCTGAGTTCATCCACAAACTGAGGCGAATTTATAATATTGAAGCTAGACTGTATATCCTTGTCTTCCTTGAGTGGGCATTGGAAGGCGTTTACACACACGTATACAATACTATGAATAATTCGAACGCTATAGTTAACGTTGCTATTTTTGTTTTTTAATTCTTCTGGGTCTTCAGCGTGCAATACGTGTTGTAGGTACAGTCTTAGAGCAAAAAATTGACCGCCGAGTCGTTCACGTAAGGTGGGCATTACAGTCATGCTCCTCTCAGAATCCTATGTCCGGCAATATGCTCGATCTGGCAACATTGTAGACTGCGGCACTTCCCAGAGGAAGTCTTGACTTCAGTCTTCACTTCACTTCGCACATGGCTGAGGGATGGACCCTCTTCAGTGAACGAAGTTCTAGCGCTTTATGCGCTTCTCCTTCTTAAATGGTGTGGTGGTAAAAAGGGGTTACATGGTGGGTTTTTTTTGGTCTTGACTTTTGTGCAGTGGTTTTTTTTTTTTTTTTTTTTTTTTTTTTTTTTTTTTTTTTACAAAAGTAGAGAGGATAGTTAGAGTGATAGTGGAAGAAGTGGGAAAACGAATGGCCCAATTGACTGGCCGTGGATTACTACTAAGTTACAGATTAAAGGAGAGGAGGAGGAATAGTGAGAGATGGTGAAAGCGAAAGGCCATTGTCCTGGCCTCTTCTTCTTCTTCATAGCGGCGTCTTGATGGTGGTGGTAGTCGGTCTTGATGTGGCGGGTTGGGGGGGGTCGGGGAAAGAGAAAGAAGTCAGAGAGCGACAGATGGAGAAGGGAAAAAGGAAGGGCCTGTCATGATTAGGCCAGCATTTGGGATAGTGTGGGTGTGGGGGGGTGGCGTGTTGGGGAGTGAATGACTTGACATGTTGGGGGGAGTGTTCTATGATGTGAGGGAGAATAATTGTCATGAGGTGAGATGGCTATTGCATGTGAAGTCATGGGGGGCGAAATAAAAGGTCAGGCCATCAAGTGGTGGCTAGTCGGTGAACACGGGTACCCAGGGATAGGATTAAGGGATTAGGGGAGAGACGGGTTTGTTGGTAAAAGGAGTTGGCTGCGGAGAGGATGCGGGTGCGAAGGAGCGGCACTTTGGCCAGGTTATGGAGCTCTTGAGTTGGGAAGTCGAAGGGGAGGCGGAGGGCACGCCGGAGAGCCCGGTTCTGGACGGTTTGAAGTCGACGGAGGTGGGTGGGGGCAGCATTGCCCCACACCACCACCGCGTATTCAAGGATGGGGCGAACAAGGGAGGTGTACAGTCTAACAGCAATGTGTGTGGGGAGTGAGGAGGTTGGGTTGATGAGAGGGTAGAGCAGGCATAGCCTCCCTATTGCCTTTCGACGCACGTCATCGATGTGGGGGCGCCAGGTGAGGCGTTGGTCCAGGGTAACCCCCAAGTACTTCGCAGTACGAGTCCAAGGGACTGGGGTACCAAGGACCGTCACCTGAGGGAGCCGAATGGGTATATGGCGTCTGCAGATGGTGAGGGCTTGGGTTTTGGTGGGATTAAATGCCAGACGCCAGGTCCTAGCCCAATCGGTTAGGGAATCTGTAGCCCCCTGGAGCCGCTGTTGAAGAACTGCCGCACTCCGAGAACGAGAGAAGAGTGCAGTGTCATCTGCGTAGAGAGCTAAATGTACCCTCGGCGCAGAGGGCAGATCGGCTGTAAAGAGGGAGTAGAGTAGCGGTCCAAGTACGCTGCCTTGTGGTACTCCTGCCCTGGTTCGTCATCGTGTAGATTTCCCGTCTGGGATCCTAACATGGAAGGTGCGATCTTCCAGGTATGTGGCTATTAGCCGAACATGGGACACTGGAAAGCCAAGGGAAAATAATTTGTAGAGCAGCCCCTCGTGCCAGACCGAGTCAAACGCTCTGGACACGTCGAGGAGTATGGCCCCAAAGTACTCCCTACGTTCCATGGCGTCCAGTGCCTCTTCTACAAGGCGCAGGAGTTGGTGGGTAGTTGCATGTCCCTGCCTGAAGCCAAACTGCTCATCAGGGAGGACTCGTTCTCGGGCAATGTGGATGAGCAGTCGTTTAAGGTACAGCCTCTCGAACACCTTGGAGATGGCGGGCAAGAGGCTGATGGGGCGGTAGCTGGCGGGGGAACGAAGATCCTTCCCAGCCTTGGGTATGGCGACCACTTCAGCATGTTTCCAGGCAGAGGGATATTGCCTGGTTGTGAGGATGTTGTTGAAGGTGGCCGTCAGGATGGGAATAGTAGCTGGGGGAAGCTGTTTGAGTAGGGCATTAGTCAGCTTATCGGGGCCACCAGCTTTCTTGGATTTGAGGTACCGCAATTGCAGTTCAACCTCCTCTTCGTTGATGGGTGTGATTTCATCCTCTGGGTCCTGGATGGCAAGGAGTTGTGGGAGGCGTGCCGTTACCAGGCGGATGTGGTTGGGGTCAACGGGGTCATTGACCGGAGTGAAGTTGTGTGCGAAAACATCAGCCAAGGCGTTAGCCTTGGCGTCTGGTTCGGACACAAAGTCATTGCCAACCTGGAGTGGGGGGATCCGTTGCCCTCGTCTCAGAAGGCTTTTTGTGAGCCGCCAAGCAGACGGGTCACTCAGGTCAATGGCAGAGATTTTGTTCGCCCATGCCTGATTGCGGTGGTCTTGCACCGCAGCCTTGATTTGGCGCTGTAGTCTATTGATGAGGCGCTTGGTTGCCGGGTTTCGAGTGAGCTGCCATTCTCGAATGATCCGGTTTTTCTCTGTGATGAGAGCAATGATGTGGGGGGGGAGTGGACGCAGATGGTCTGGGGGGTCTGTGTGGACGGTGAGGGGTCGCTGCTGTTGCGGCGTCTAGGGCAATGGTGGTAAGGTGTATGAGGGTGTTATCTGCGTCCGTTTGATCGGCAGCAGGGATTGTGGGTAGGGCTGCCTCGACCCGTCTCTGGTAGGACTGCCAGTCAATACCGCGGATGTTCAGGCCCTCACTCGGCGCGGTCAGGGTTCCAATGAGGTCAATGGAACAGATGACCGGCTGGTGGTCCGAGGCTAGAGCAATGCGGGTGGCAGCAGTGATGAGGTGGGGTAGACCTTTCACCACTGCGATGTCCAAGACATCTGGGGGACGTCCTCCAGAGGGGTAAATGGTGGGTTCATGCGGGCCGATGGTGTGGGCAAGGTGCCGCTCAGCGACCCGAAGGAGTCGACGACCAGATGTGTTTGTCAGTCTACTGTTCCAGGCAGCATGTTTTGCATTGAAGTCGCCGCCAACGAAGACGTCGTTGCCGAGCGACAGTAATGCTTCATAGTCCGGTGTTTGAAGAAGGCCTCATGGTGGTCTATATAGAGCCACGAACGTGATGGGGCCCCTCACTGTGTGGACAACAACGCCAGTGGCTTCCACAGTGTTAAGTGGGGGAAGGGGTATGGGGTGGTGGCGGAGGGAATTTCGCACGTACACCGCCGTGCCACCGTAGGCGGTGGGCCTGTCTGTCCTGTAGCAGGAGTAGTTTGCTACATGAACGAAAACACCGGGTTTGAGGTGCGTCTCAGAAACCAGGCAAATGTCTACCCCCTCATCAAGTAGGAACTGTCGGAACTCGCCCTGTTGTTTGGTGAGACCATTGGCGTTCCAGATCATGGCTGTCAAACCGTGATGTCTAACAGCCATGACTGGTTGGGATGGGAATGGTGATGTGGGACATGGATTGGGAGAGGGCGGTGGCGAGCTGTTGTGGGATGGTTTGGAGGAGGGAGGTAAATGTGGTGGAGATTGCGGAGGTCAGTGCCTCGACGATATTAGTGATGATGTTGCCTAGGTGGGTGGGATCAGTGGATGTGGTGGGGAGAGGGCGTTGCTGCGACTGTACCGGGGTAGAAGAGGGGGAGGCAGTGCTTAACGCCTGCGGGTGGGATGGGGAAGGAACAGTGGAGCGTGACACCCGCTGTGGGGAGGGGGAAGCAGTGCTTGACACCTGCTGGGTAGGGAGGTGAGGGAAGGATGTTGTGGTGGGTTGGATAGGGATGGAGAGGAGGGGGGGTGGATAGGAGCCCAAAGGAGCGGGATGGGTGCGAGACGCAAAGAGGGGGGGGGGGGCCGTGGCGCCGGACCCACCAGAGCGCCAGAGTAACTGGCGCCCGGGCGGGCCGTCGCCGATGGTCCTGCAAATCGTTTCTGGCTTGCCTTGAATGACTTGATTTTTGGGCAGCCCATGTAACTGCCCGTGTGACTTCCACCGCATCGGGCACAGGTGGGGGGGGGGGGCGTCTCGGGGTTTAGAGCACTCCGAGGAGGCGTGACCACCAGCACACTTCACGCAACGCACCTCGCGGGTGCAATCACCCGCGAAGTGCGCCAGTCCCTGGCATCGATAGCATACCAGGGTCATCCTCCTGGAGCGCGGTTTCTCCATCGTCACGCTAACGTGATCGATGAGCGAGAGGGTGAGGAGGTTGCGGTTCTCCGGCGTGTCAGGAGCGGAGACAAAGAAGAGCGGGGTGGGGAGTCGGGTTCTAGGGGAGATGATCCTGGCTATGACTGTAGTGGAGATATTCAGTGATGAAAGTGCCTTCCTCAGGTCATCATCAGAGTACTTCATTGGGAGCCCTCTGACAACAACCCGTGGGCGGCGGGTCTTTTTAGGGGGAGTGGAGAAACATATGTTGAGCTTACTGAGGATGACAAGGGTCTTGGTAAGGTCTGTGGGGGACTGGAGATTCAGGCGGAAATTATCTTCGCCGTGCGATTTTAAGCGGAAGGGGTGTTCGGTGTGGGTAGTTAGGATTTCTAGAAGCTTCCTGAAGGGTCCCTTGTGTTGTATGTAGATGGGTGGGGGGGCGGGAGGGGTGGCTGAGGGTGCGGGGGTTGGGGGAGTTGGTGGGGTGTCTGCGGCACCATCAATAGCCGCATAGGTATTGCTAACAGGCACGTCCGACAATGACGTGGTGAACTGGCGGCGAGGTGCCGTTTTGCGCGGCACCTGGAAGCCCTCTGCGTCAACAATGGCCTTCTTTTTCTTGGTGAGTCCGCGTTCAGCGGGCTGAGTGGCCTCAGAGTCCGATGAGGAGACTAACTGCCGCTTCCGACGTTCAGCGACCGGGCGCCGATGGTCGTCATCAAACTCCATCGCGCTCCCGTCATCGCTGTCGTCGGGCACGGCAGCCATGTTCGGGTAGAAGATGGCCTGGCGCTGCACTGGGTCGACCAGGTGGCCTACCTCCTCTGCAGCGTCTTGGAGGGCAATCAATTGTTCCTGGAGTCCCTCCTGGATGTCTGCGTCTGACATCAAAGATGACGCAATGTGCTCGGCGTGTGCCGGTATCGGTTGGGGGGCACATACGGCATCCCGTATGTCCGGCATATCGAGTGGCCGGCTGGTGGGGAGGGGGAGGGGGGAGCGGGATCTAGAACGCGGCGCACGCGGGCTGGTCCCACATGAAGGGGGCCCTGATGCGCAGATTTCCTTAATCGCCCTAGGTGCCGTTTCATTGATGCCTGCATCAATGAAACTGCAACCGGGAATGGCAGGGGAGGGGCAGGTGACAGTGGATGTGGTGGTGGTGGTGGTGGTGGTGGAGGTGTAGTTCGTTGCGGTCAAAGGCAGCGCAATAACGCCGCCAGCAGCAGTTGTCTTGGTCCTCTTCATATGCCCAATCATCACCGTAGTCGTGTGCGTGGTCGTTGTATTTGGGGGGCCGGATGGGGCCGCCGACGGAGCAAGCTCCGCCGGACGGCGATCCGCCACACCCGTCGCATCAGAACGCACGTCTGTCTCCCGCGGACACCCCAGCTCGGAATGACTTCAGTCTTAGTACTTTATTCTTGACTACGACCGTAGACTTGAGGCAAAACGCGAGACTAGCTAATACCATGTCTGGTAACTAAAAGCACACGTCGACAAAGTTTTTATCGCCCCTTTCCTCTCGGTGCTGAAGCTATGAGTGTAATTCAAGCTAATCTACAATAGATTTCGCTTTCTGTCACACTGGTAATAACAGTTTGGTCCAACAATGTTTTAGCGAAAGATTTCTTTGCCGACCACCTGCGTCTGAGTTCTCTGGGACCCGTTTACTGCCTACCGGCAGGGGCTCAGGCACTGCATTGTCTCGTCTTCTGCTGACAACGTCTGCTCCACTCCGCACTCTCGACTATGTAAAATGCTGTAATGTTGTTGAGTGGTGACTCATAAAATCTGTCTACGATTTGTGTTTCACTCTTGATAGCAAAGGAGGCACAAAACCGTTTTTATTTGGTGATTATTTTATTACACTAGAATGCACTACATCAATGTGGCACAGAATTAATTTCATTGTTTCTGATCCAGTGCACTACAATTAAAGTGTCACATTCCGTTCTTTTTCTTTTCACGGGAGGTTCCTCAAATAATTTATTATTGTCATGGATTCATATGTGTTAGTCAAGGCACAGAGAGTAAATGCAATGTAATGTGTTTGATTTCTTTTTTTGATTCTCTATGGTAAATGGATGCAAAAGATTGTGTCAATACCTATCAGAACCTGCTCTATAGCTACTCAGGCAAATTGCTTGTTTTGAGGTCTATACCTTAATTAATGGAGAGGTGAACGCTGTTCACAAGTGATATTTAAAATATTCAATTGGATTTAAAGCGACAAAATTGCCCATATTTGAAGCTACCCAGAGAAAAAGTAAGTTGATAGAGCTGCTGTTAGCAAATGTCTGCAGAGAGTTTCTAATTGCAACTGTGGAAATTTAGCATAGAGGCCCTATAGTAAGCAAGAGGTTCATTTCCTTCATACTTATCACCCTGGCATGTGAGTCTTAAGTGAAGAACAATATAGAAATTCGTATCGCTGATGGTCGATTCGAATTTCTTCAGAGACGCTGGCATTGCGAAGCAGCTTGGCAGTCAGAAAGCCAAGATCTGTGACCATTAACACAACTTACTGAGTCGAGCTATCAAGAGGATTTGATGTGTAAGCGTTTCCTTCCGATTTCGATACAGAATTTTTTCTGGAAATTCGCAGCTCCATAAAATATATCAGAAAAAAAGGTCGCATACTCTGGCCCCTACCACGATTAAAACTTACGACTTTTGGAGCCGTTCTGACCCGAGACACGGGCGGTACCACCAAGCTACGGACACACTGCTGGCTGTACGCCACTCTCATCATGGTATTTGTATCCGAGCCTCATAACGCATCGTGAAAGATAAGAAAAGTTGTCACTTATGTGAAGAATAGCATTTCTTTAGGGAAAAAATTGAATTTTCTGTCTCAGTGTCCTAGTTTACATGAGGATTATATAGCACGAGTCATTCAAATGGAAAGGGAATATCAAGTGAATTTAGCGAGTCAATTCAGAACCATACGCGGAAGTGATTGTACTGTCACAGTGTTGCCTAATGTTTGTGACGATGTTGCCAATTCTCAGCTGTGCTAGGAACAGCTCTGTAGCGGCATGCGAGGAGAATCCCGTGCTCGTGTCATAGGAGGATATGGAGAGGAGGCGCGGGGTTTGGTTAATATGGAGCGTTTTCTCCTACTAGTTGTCTCAAACATTCAGGTGTATAATATTCCATCACGATTACACTTTCCTACAAAATATATACGAATAAAACATTTATCTTGTTACTTTGTGACAAAAGATTATTTCAGTACAATAAAAAGTCTTTGGAAATCACTTATGCCCACCTGTCACAAAAGTAATATAACAAACACTTTGCACCTCGAAATCTATTGCATCTATGTGCAGTCTTGTAACGTTTAAATAAATCGTCTTAACGGCACTAAATCGTGGTTTGTGAATCATTTACCGGCCGTACTCTGCCGCATATCGGTTGGAAGGCAAAAAGCTTACTGACAAATTTCACAGAAGGAAAAGTTGGACAAAATGTCTCCCAGTGGAAGGTCATGTTTTATTTAAATGATTACAAAATCAGGTAAAACGAACAGTCAGGTTGTCAGTATAAACACATTACTGTTGCCGGTATGATGTTGCACTGCCCAGGGCCTGTAATGATAAAGGTCTCGTTTAGGTCAGGCATATTGTATACAGAAGTGGAAGAGAGAGCACCACTAAATTCTAATCCGTATGCATTGCATACACACAGGAATTACTGTTACAGTCTACTTATGGAGCCCAATGAATGAATTGCGTATTTTCCTGTGAGAAAGAGCACTGACAAACAGTCTTCGCTACATGAGGTTACTTAATCTGGTGTCCCTCTGAGCTAGAATTTATGGTCAGCGACTAAGTGTAAGCTCAATGAGTCGGATGCGAGTTTTGCAGCTGTGAAATACTTTCCTACATTATAGAAGCATATATTAAACTTGAACTAATATTACGAAAATTTTGTACATGGATACCTTAGAATGAAATTCTTTCTGTTTATTGCAAAGGAAAACAATTGATTTTCTAAAACATTGCCTGTCATACACAACTTGAAACAGGTCATGTCGACCAAATCATATGGAAGAACTGACAGCGACGTATATCGGAAGGTAGCAAGATCTGTTGTCTTTTGCTTTGGCAGTACTCGATAGCCATTTCTAGTCGCAAGTAAATGAAGAGCCGGCCGAAGTGGCCGTGCGGTTAAAGGCGCTGCAGTCTGGAACCGCAAGACCGCTACGGTCGCAGGTTCGAATCCTGCCTCGGGCATGGATGTTTGTGATGTCCTTAGGTTAGTTACGTTTAACTAGTTCTAAGTTCTAGGGGACTAATGACCTCAGAAGTTGAGTCCCATAGTGGTCAGAGCCATTTGAATTAGTAAATGAAGAAAGGCAGCGCGGTTTTGTTATGAAGTAACGTCTTCGTCAGTTACCTTAGTTTTACTGTAATCTACGAGTAATTACTGATGTTTGATATTAACATGAAAAGGATTCCGTAGACAGGAAAAGAACCTCTTCTTGGGAAACTACTTCTATAGTGACCAAAAGGCATCAAATGATCTTCAAGTACAGTGTTCCAGCAGCGGTATGAAGAAAATGATAGTAATAATGACGGTAATAATCGAATTATCCGGTAACTTCACACTTCCCAGTGAATTTCCTCGAACTAAGAAATTTGCTGAATTAGTAAAAATTTCAAAATGGCTTCACATCGAGCCTATGATAACTAGAAGAGTCTTTACATCCTGCTGACATGAGAATAGCATAATCTACTCTTCAGAAGCTTGCTTCTACTCAACCATTTAATAGACTCGCGTTTTTTCCACTGTGACTAATTTTGTAAGCTAAGCACATCATCTGTTACAGCACACTCCTGGGGCTGGGAAATGTGGCCACAATGGTCTCGCGGGACGAACTGTCACAGGTGCAATGCGTGGGTTCAGGCATTGACTTTTAAGAGGCACAAACAGATTTACTTTACCCCTGGCAACATCAAGAGAAAGACGTTATAATTCAGAATCCGCATTAAACATCACGTTCCTTCATTACCAACTGGGAAGAGCCGGTTTACGTTGGGAAAAGACATAGCGGAAGTCATGGTAAACAGAAATACAGTCGCCAGTAACCTTACTTACATTAGAAAATTTTATTTTATTTGATGAACCCATAGCCATTTAAAGGAACAGGGCTCTTACTTTACTTGTACTTGATTGAACTAGAGACGTTGAAAAATTTGGTGCTGGACTGTGATTCGAATTCGTATCTCCTCTTTCGAGGATCTGAGTCTCTCGGAACAGTATAGTTCAATCATTTCGTGTCTTTTCTCAAGACTGCAATCTTCTCTAGGTCTCCTCCAAAGGTAAGTATGTGGGTCCGAATCCTGATCCAATACAAAAATATTGATAATTTCATTTCAAGCCCTATCACGTGCACACCGGGCTAGTGAAAATTAACGTACATTTTTAATGCCTGTTCGTGTGTTACTAACAATCGCAATAGGTGTCGTTATTTCTGGTCAAACACGCACACATCTTACTATTGGTAAATAAGCAACTGACACTTAAGCTATATTTATGGATGCACGGTAGGTGTGCAGTTCGACTGCCAAATGGTTCAAATGGCTCTGAGCACTTTGGGACTTAACATCTGTGGTCATCAGTCCACTAGAACTTAGAACTACTTAAACCTAACTAACCTAAGGACATCACACACATCCATGCCAGAGGTAGGATTCGAACCTGCGACCGTAGCAGTCGCGCGGTTCCGGACTGAGCGCCTAGAACCGCTAGACCACCGCGGCCGGCGCAGTTCGACTGTCGCTTAGGCACAAAAGTTTGTATCCTTATTTTAGATTCAAACACCTATCAGCTGGTAAGATAAACCGATACGAAACATTTGATTTTACTTAGTTAACAATCCGATTACGTGTTGGGTTCGTATCTCCGTCCAGAACTTCACATCATGCACTTCATCTTTAAATGCATGCACACTTTGTTACTTCAGAATAGAGCTATATCAGACATCTTTCGTGGTTAATTAAGAGGGACGAAAGGGTCTTGACTGAAGTCCCGGTTTATTACAAAAACTGTCATCTTTTATTTTCAAGTTTAGATTTGGTTACTGGTATTGGAAAAAACTACGGTAATTCATGACTCTTCATGGCTAGTTATCAATATGATATGATTAAATTAGATTACATAAGATTAATTCTTGTTCCACACATCACGAATACGATATTTCGTAATGATGTGGAACGTGTCATTTTAATGAAAGATTTCTTTACATACCATGATTCAATTTCTTTACAATTTTTTATTCTCTCTCACTCTCATTCTATTTGATTTTTATCTTTCTCTCTCTCTCTCTCTCTCTGTCACACACACACACACACACTCACACACACACACACACACACACACACACATTCTTTTTTTTAATTTTTATTTGTTTGTTGTGCTCGACTATCGGCGAGGCACGAAAACGTCTGTGAATGAGTTTCTTAGTTTTTGAGTACACTTACGAAATAAATATAAAAACAACTATGGGAGTTACTGATTTATGATGCTCAGTTTGCAGTCAGTTCTGAGTATTATTAGTAACTACGCTTCATACCCTAAACCTAGTTACAGAAATGCGAATCAGACGCATTACGTATTCCAGGCCGTAGCAGCTGCGACTTGGAGACACTAGCTGTGGTCACTTCCCAGCCCGCTGTAAGATCACATCGGTTCGTCTTCTTTCTGGTGGTATTGTAACTAAGATTTGGCAACAAGGCAATGTATGTTTGGCAACTCTGTGATCGACGAGTTACTTCCTGGTGTGCACGGAATTAAGCCTCAAAGTTCACTTGATTTTACCTGTCATTTCCATTGAATAATCTGAGTTATTATCGCTTGAGGTGTAACAAAAAGTTATAAATTTACGATTTTCAGACCAGGAAAGTCGTTGCACGTGGAAATCTCAACTAATCTCGTCCTTCAAACAGCGATTTACGAGTTCTAGCAACTATTGGCCTCGTAAGAGGAAAGTAAGACACAAACTTCTCCGCCAGCTCTGTGGTAACGTGCTGACCTGTGAAAGAGCGTCTGTTATGGTTCGCTGTTCCAGTCTCACTGAGTGTAGTGTTTTTATCCCTTCTGTGACAGAGCTATAAACAGTCAGATCAAACATCGATAAGGAAATCGCAAGAAAATACTTTGGGCTCATGGTGAAAACTTTACAATGCTGCACAACAGGAAACGCCTCTTTCCGCTGCTGACAAGCAAATTTTGGGTTTCTAGGAATACACAACTTTATTTATGAAATGCCACATTTGCATACCTCTTGAATATGACATAGCATACCAATTAAACACAGACCCAATCAAAATCTAAGTGAGTAGTATTTTACCAATTCGTGTCGATAGAGGCACGCTCGTGTACAGATACTCAGTTTTATTAAAACAGACTTTCGTCGTGAAGTTATTGTGGGTAGTTTTATTACATTTCATATAATACAGCTCCCAATTTTCGTAAGGTTTCCTTTAGTGTTGTTAAAACAATGGTAAACATGAGAGAGAAATTAATCATCAACGATATATGAGAATTCTCTTGTCTATAACAGTCTGAAAATGCACATGCGGTTTATTGATTACATGCATGTAGAAAATTTGTTCTAAGTTAAAGCTGTCAAACAGGGCTTGAAGAAGAATAAAATGCCACTTCCAGACGACAGCTAATGTAGAAAATACATTTCTGACGTATTTTGGCACGATGCGCTCTCCCCATACATAATAGAAAAGTTTCGAGATGAATCTACTGTCTAGCTGTCTGTTAAACCTGAAATGAACAAAATGTCGCAGAAGTTAGCCCTTTTCCACATACGACTAGTTGGGGTTGAGCGCCGGCCGGAGTGGCAGAGCGGTTAAAGGTGCTACAGTCCGGAACCGCACGACCGCTACGGTCGCAGGTTCGAATCTTGCCTCGGGTATGGATGTGTTTGATGTCCTTAGGTTAGTTAGGTTTAAGTAGTTCTAAGTTCTAGGGAACTGATGACCACATCAGTTGAGTCCCATAGTGCTCAGAGCCATTTGAACCATTTTTTTGGGGTTGAGAAGTGGAGAGAAAAATTTACAAGTTCCATTAGATTGATAACTTTAGCAGAAAGCAGAATTGCGTTTTAAAAAATACGGCAGTGAATGTACTCGAACTCGAGACATCACATCTACCGCGCGCGATACTTAGCATTACGCTACTAGCTGATACGTAGCTATAACAGCTCCAGAAGTCAACAACAATTCCTCCAGAATTTCTGCATTCCTCAGCGCTGTGGGATAATGCATATGGCCAGGTCAATACTTCTGAGAGACAAAAAGTTTCACCTTTTCTTTTGCACTGCACGACGTTTTCAACAAATAGATAGCGCAATAGAGTAGCTCATATGGAAAGGAACACTTCCTATTTACATTTCTGCATCCTACACTGTTGGCAGTTCTGTGTATGTGGCAGTTAGGTTATTTTATCTCTGTGATTACAAAATCAAGTTGAATGTATGCACTGGATAGTCTAGGCAGCTAGTTCATGATGATTCGGTCAATCAAGTAAATGAATTTACTGAACATGCTGCAAATTGATACAGGGAGCCTGTGTGTCAGAATTCTCAGCCAGTGTGGCACAACGGCGTTATGATAGAAATTTGAGCCACTAAGAAGAGGATTTGGTGGTCTGTTGGGCTGATGATAAGTTCGTATACCTATAGTCTGGGTTCGATTCCAACTTCGGTCGGTGATTTCAGATAGGGAGAGACAGATCCCATTCTCCTCTGGCTGCACCAAGTGAAGAAGTTATAATGGTATTGTGGTCTGAAATTCACTTTAAAGATGATATTCCTTCTCTACCAGGTAGACGTTAGGTTGAGCCACAATAAAGTCTGGAGTGGCGACATGTAGAAACTCTATCACCAGTAACGTTTCTTATACTAGTTATTTATTTCTAGTGACGAAACAAACTCTATGTAGGCTCACAGGACACTTATTCTACCTTTTATCTGAGCTTCTGTATGTCGATAAAATTGGTTCTGAACTGGAATTCAGTTCAGCCCACCCTTAACGCGGAATTTGTTCCCTTCTGACAATACAGCTCGGCTACAATTTGTTGTTTGTTCAAAACTGCAGATTCCTCAACATCTCCACATATTGCGCGTGAATGGGTTCGAATCCTGGCCCGGCACTAAAGATTTCATTATGTATTATCAAGATCTAGATTGAGAACACCTATCTGCTGGTGGATAATAATTTCGATGTTTAATGTATTTTCGTTCGTTGTCAACACTAACGATATTTGACGTTTTTGACTCCCAATGAGACACAGAACTATTTGCGAGATCACTGGAATTTCAAGATGTTATTCCGAACTGCTAGTGGAGAAAAGTTTGGTAGCTGACGTCTGTTTGTGTGTAGTCAACAATGATATGTGTGGAGCTCTATTCCCAGTCAGCTCTGAACTCTTCGTCATATTATTTCTAGTTCAAACATGCTCACTTGTCGCTGCTGGTGCAACAAACCTATATTTAACGTTCGTTTTCTCTAGAATATAACAGCGATAGGTGCCGGGTTGGAGTCCTGGGCAGGAAAAAATTAATGTTTCGTCTCGTCATTTCAGTTAAAACATCTAGCTACTGCCGAGAAAATGCGATATGTCACAGTTGGTTGTGCTCCGATATCAATCCGATTAGGTTCTGGGTTCGAATCCCTGTCCAACACAAAGGTTTACCTGACGGCATTTCAAGTAAGTTACTAAGAAGCAATATTTAACATCTCTCGTAGTTCGTTAACAGCGACAATAGGTGCTGGGTAGGAATTCGCGTCCGTTAAAAATGTTTGGGTTATGTAATTTAAAGTTAATATTTGCTAACTGATACTGTCTAAAATCGAGGTATATCACTCTCTGTATGCCTAATCAGGAATGACTGTTAGTTTCCGTCGTTCACGAAATCTTTGCTTAGTCTGCATGACTTGGGTTTGAATCCATATGCAGAACGAGACAGTTCGTCGTGTCATTTGAAGTTGATACATATTCTCAACTAGCTGCTCGTGAATAACTTAAATTTTTAATGTCATGTTGTGTTAAATAATAAGTACGGTATGTTACTTTGAAATCATGAATACGACGAACTTACTACGCGCATTACGTATCTGACGTAATAATGAGAGTGGTAACATTTCAGGTATGTCATTTATTGTAATGAATGTGAGCTTACAAGCCTTAGGGACAGACTTACCTGTGATAAGGTGTTCCCTGATATTTGTAGTATCGTAGTATTACTTTACATCTTGAGTTATTGCGATACAGAGTAGTGTTTTCTAGTGGTGACTTGTTGGAACCATTTTCAATAATCAAACGACTGTATCAAGAAGCGATTAGAGAACCAGCTAGACAGCTGCGTTATGTGGGTTGAATGCGAATCAGGCGAAATGCAATTCAGGTCGATCGGATACTTTTGAGCATGACTGTACTTAAGCTCTGTATTTTTATTTAAAAAAACCTATCTGTTACCAACTGTTCGTATAAAAATTGTGAGCCATATGTTTGTGACTATTACAGTGCTATCTATCACAAAGCGAAAAAAGTGGTCCAACTAAAACATTCATATTTCTTTACGTACTACATGAATATGTAATAAAAACTGAGGGTTCCTATTTAAAACAACGCAGTTGATATCCGTTTGACCTATGGCAGCGCTATCTAGCGGGCCAACCGTAGCGCCATCTGGTTTCCCCCTTCAAGCTAGACAAGTTTCGTTCTTTGTAGTTTTTTCTTTGACGCTTATTTCGTGAGATATTTGGCCCGGTCACGATCAATGGACCACCCTGTATACAGGCAGCACAGGCGTTCACCTCAATTCGGCGATGTACTTCACAGTAGCGCTGAAGGAAAGAAAGAATTAAAATGAACAAAAAGACACAAAGGAATGTAAATGTTGCTTTCCGTCTCTTAATGTTCGAGAATAAGGGACGACTAAACAGCATAATCAACTGAATTGAAAGCTACACAGTTTTTGGAGTAAAGGTCAGTTCTCCGTGTGTACAACTAAGCAGTTTTCTTCCTCTTGTGCTTTTTCTAGGGGAAGCAGACATATTGAAGGAGGAAGCGCGATACGTGGCCCGACCAGGGTGAAGCAGTATAAAAAAAAAAAAAAAGAAAAAAAAAGTGAGCTCTCTAATCTTCGTTGTGTGGTGCTACCGCTCATAATCAGTGACCTTAAGAAAATTGCACGTCTAATATGTCGCGGATGACGTCAGTAGCTTCCGCGAAAGACTGAAACGCTCTGTCAGGGCCTTGAAATAGCGCCTCGCTTCCAGTACGACTCTTCAGTCGACTGGCATTGGACAGAAGCTGCAAGTAATTTTGCGTTCTTCAGAGTAAGTATGTAGACTATTCGTACTCGGTGACTACCAGCCTGAGAGACAAATAGCGTTTCATTTCTTAATGTACTGCATACTTAAACTCTGTTATCCGGAAACAAAAGAACCAAGTTTTGAGCGAACTGTACAGTAATCTATTGCATTCGAAATATACGAAGAGTGAGTTTCAGATTGACTGCAAACGTGCCACCTATAATCCATGGTGTACTGATTTATATACCTCGACCACTCTAAGTAGCGGGGGTGGACAAAAATATGGAAAATACAAAAAACACATTGCCATGCCACACACGGTTTAGGACAACAGTTTGGATTCAATACATCTTCCATCTCTACAAAGTAGACCACAAACGCTCAATAATATCGAGACTGTAGTGGTCAGGGCAGATACGACAGTTCACTCTCGTGCTCATAAAAGCAGTCTTGGACGCTGTGAGCTGTGTGAATAGGCACACAAAAAATGGTTCAAATGGCTCTGAGCACTATGGGACTTAATTTCTGAGGTCATCAGTCGCCTAGAACTTAGAACTACTTAAACCTAACTAACCTAAGGACATCACACACATCCATGCCCGAGGCAGGATTCGAAACTGTGACCGTAGCAGTCGCGCGGTTCCAGACTGTAGCACCTAGAACCGCTCGGCCACTCCGGCCGGCTCTTGGAACACAGCAGCACCATTCGGGAACATACATTGTACCATGGGGCGGACCTGTTCACCCAAAATGGTCACGTAATCATTGGCAGGAATGCCACTTTGCAGAGTAAGCGTGAGTCAGTAGAATACCTTGATATGATAACCTAAATCATCACTGAACCTCTGCCTCCTTTTAAACTTAGTACGCAAACTCGCCAAGACGTTGGAAACAGTATGAAAACAAGACAGACACTACGAAATGACGTTCTCCCATTGCTCCATAGTGCATGTCTTATGGCTTCAGCGCAATGTCTTTCTGTTAGGAGCATTTGCATTGCTGAGGAGTGGCTTTGGAATTCCTTCTCGCCTTGCAGTTCCCAGATTATGGAGCTCTCTTCGTGTCATTTTGGCGCTGATAGGATTTTCGAGAGCGACGTTTAGTTGTGCAATGACTTTTGTAGCTGTCGTTCTCTTGTTTTTCGTTCAAATGGCTCTGAGCACTATGGGACTTAACACCTGAGGTCATCAGTCCCTTAGAACTTAGAACTACTTAAACCTAACTAACCTAAGAACATCACACACATCCATGCCCGAGGCAGGATTCGAACCTGCGACGTAGCGGTCACGCGGTTCCAGACTGTAGCGCCTACAATCGCTCGGCCACCGCGGCCGGCTTTGTTTTTCGTTATAATTCATCCGTCACAATGACTGATCATACACTTTGGTCCGCGTTGTGACTTAGCGGATAATGTTTTTGCGGTCACCTTGGTACGGAAGCCCCCCCCCCCCCCCACTCCATGAGGACACCAACAATATGCCCACGTTCGAAATCACGGAGATCCGACATAACGACTCACAACTACACAGTACAGCGTTCTGACCACGCTTGACGCCTGCAACGTATTAAGGACTTAGCACAGGCGCCGTTCCTGGTCAAATACAGAAGCACCACTTGCAGGTTGGGCTAGCATCTGTATTTATAATCTAGCGTACGTTTCTCGCGGCCTTTGCTTATTTTCTGCCCAACCTCCGTGTATGCCTGGTAGTACAGCAATGCGCTTTTGAACCGTTGGAGATGATGTACATCCGAAATGTCTAATTTAGTACCCAGGATGCGAAAATAGTGTAATTTTTATTATGTGCTGTCTCCTGTTCGTTTTATTATTTGTCCTGTGGATAAGAAAACAAAGTTCTGTGGTTATATGTATACAAATCTACACTCCTGGAAATTGAAATAAGAACACCGTGAATTCATTGTCCCAGGAAGGGAAAACTTTATTGACACATTCCTGGGGTCAGATACATCACATGATCACACTTACAGAACCACAGGCACATAGACACAGGCAATAGAGCATGCACAATGTCGGCACTAGTACAGTGTATATCCACCTTTCGCAGCAATGCAGGCTGCTATTCTCCCATTGAGACGATCGTAGAGATGCTGGATTTAGCCCTGTGGAACGGCTTGCCATGCCATTTCCACCTGGCGCCTCAGTTGGACCAGCGTTCGTGCTGGACGTGCAGACCGCGTGAGACGACGCTTCATCCAGTCCCAAACATGCTCAATGGGGGACAGATCCGGAGATCTTGCTGGCCAGGGTAGTTGACTTACACCTTCTAGAGCACGTTGGGTGGCACGGGATACATGCGGACGTGCATTGTCCTGTTGGAACAGCAAGTTCCGTTGCCGGTCTAGGAATGGTAGAACGATGGGTTCGATGACGGTTTGGATGTACCGTGCACTATTCAGTGTCCCCTCGACGATCACCAGTGGTGTACGGCCAGTGTAGGAGATCGCTCCCCACACCATGATGCCGGGTGTTGGCCCTGTGTGCCTCGGTCGTATGCAGTCCTGATTGTGGCGCTCACCTGCACGGCGCCAAACACGCATACGACCATCATTGGCACCAAGGCAGAAGCGACTCTCATCGCTGAAGACGACACGTCTCCATTCGTCCCTCCATTCACGCCTGTCGCGACACCACTGGAGGCGGGCTGCACGATGTTGGGGTGTGAGCGGAAGACGGCCTAACGGTGTGCGGGACCGTAGCCCAGCTTCATGGAGATGGTTGCGAATGGTCCTCGCCGATACCCCAGGAGCAACAGTGTCCCTAATTTGCTGGGAAGTGGCGGTGCGGACCCCTACGGCACTGCGTAGGATCCTACGGTCTTGGCGTGCATCCGTGCGTCGCTGCGGTCCGGTCCCAGGTCGACGGGCACGTGCACCTTCCGCCGACCAGCTTGTACAGCCTGCTGCGGTCTCATGCTTGTACAGCCCTCTCGCAGTGTCCGGAGCAAGTATGGTGGGTCTGACACACCGGTGTCAATGTGTTCTTTTTTCCATTTCCAGGAGTGTATCTTTACACATTCCATACGAAAGTGGTTACAAAGAATTTTAAAAATTCGAGTTCGTTTGAAATATTAAAAAATTGTCCCGTCTTACAGAATTTCTTGCATGTGCTTATTATACCTGAATGCCTAGTTAGTTTTTCTTCTGCATTTATGACCATATAACTGTGCTTATACGTGTAGTTCGAGAACCCCTCAGTCTTCGTCACAGTGGCGGAAACTCCGAGCAAGAAGATGAGAGTCTAAAAAGATCGCTTATGGTGGTGGTCTGTACAAACGATCAGTTAAGGCTTTCATGGCTGTGATCTCACGATATTGGATGACGATACATTTTATATTTCTAAAGTCCGACATTCATGCTACTTTTCTGTCTACAGAAGTTCATCGCGAACGTAGTTGTGACTCGCACAAAGTTAAATTCTTTCGCTGTGTTGTCGAAAATCTCATCATCTGGGAAAACAAAGAGCGAAAGTTAATGTAAAGTGTAACTTAACGTGAAATAGATGTCTGAAGGTGAAGCTGTCGGTTCGAAACCGGTAACGGCGCTATTTAAATTAGCGCTGTAAAAAGTGGCTGGTTGCTGTTGTCTTCTCAGTAAGAGCCAACCTATTTAAAGTCTTTTACTCTCGAAAACTTACGTTAGAAAGCCGCGTGCTGTGTCTACGTCTCCACATGCTGCTCAGAACTCTATTATACATAAAATTTCGAAGTATTAGAACAGTCCGGCTGACAAGCTGTCCAGAAAGAAACATCTATCGATAGCGAGCACAGGGCCAGCGTCTGCTACCAACCACTTGAGAATCCCGCCAGACACCTACTGCCCAAGACTTCCACGAAGTCGCCCGTTTATAACCACGTGGACCATTTCCAAGTTAATGATGGTCTCAAGCTTTACAGATATACGTTAAAATGGGTATCATTTAAATTACATAGTGTTTCTTAATTCGGTACATGCTGGAAGGAGCTCCTATCCACGCTGGCCACTTTTGACCTTACAAGTCACCATTACTACGTAAAGGTGGTCTCAAACAACAATTACAATGTGAGACGTATCTTAGTGCACAACTGTTTTAGAGAACCACTAAAAGTACATATTATTATACAAATAAGTGTTTTATATCTGATCGGAGTATACACTCCTGGAAATTGAAATAAGAACACCGTGAATTCATTGTCCCAGGAAGGGGAAACTTTATTGACACATTCCTGGGGTCAGATACATCACATGATCACACTGACAGAACCACAGGCACATAGACACAGGCAACAGAGCATGCACAATGTCGGCACTAGTACAGTGTATATCCACCTTTCGCAGCAATGCAGGCTGCTATTCTCCCATGGAGACGATCGTAGAGATGCTGGATGTAGTCCTGTGGAACGGCTTGCCATGCCATTTCCACCTGGCGCCTCAGTTGGACCAGCGTTCGTGCTGGACGTGCAGACCGCGTGAGACGACGCTTCATCCAGTCCCAAACATGCTCAATGGGGGACAGATCCGGAGATCTTGCTGGCCAGGGTAGTTGACTTACACCTTCTAGAGCACGTTGGGTGGCACGGGATACATGCGGACGTGCATTGTCCTGTTGGAACAGCAAGTTCCCTTGCCGGTCTAGGAGTGGTAGAACGATGGGTTCGATGACGGTTTGGATGTACCGTGCACTATTCAGTGTCCCCTCGACGATCACCAGTGGTGTACGGCCAGTGTAAGAGATCGCTCCCCACACCATGATGCCGGGTGTTGGCCCTGTGTGCCTCGGTCGTATGCAGTCCTGATTGTGGCGCTCACCTGCACGGCGCCAAACACGCATACGACCATCATTGGCACCAAGGCAGAAGCGACTCTCATCGCTGAAGACGACACGTCTCCATTCGTCCCTCCATTCACGCCTGTCGCGACACCACTGGAGGCGGGCTGCACGATGTTGGGGCGTGAGCGGAAGACGGCCTAACGGTGTGCGGGACCGTAGCCCAGCTTCATGGAGACGGTTGCGAATGGTCCTCGCCGATACCCCAGGAGCAACAGTGTCCCTAATTTGCTGGGAAGTGGCGGTGCGGTCCCCTACGGCACTGCGTAGGATCCTACGGTCTTGGCGTGCATCCGTGCGTCGCTGCGGTCCGGTCCCAGGTCGACGGGCACGTGCACCTTCCGCCGACCACTGGCGACAACATCGATGTACTGTGGAGACCTCACGCCCCACGTGTTGAGCAATTCGGCGGTACGTCCAACCGGCCTCCCGCATGCCCTCGCTCAAAGTCCGTCAACTGCACATACGGTTCACGTCCACGCTGTCGCGGCATGCTACCAGTGTTAAAGACTGCGATGGAGCTCCGTATGCCACGGCAAACTGGCTGACACTGACGGCGGCGGTGCACAAATGCTGCGCAGCTAGCGCCATTCGACGGCCAACACCGCGGTTCCTGGTGTGTCCGCTGTGCCGTGCGTGTGATCATTGCTTGTACAGCCCTCTCGCAGTGTCCGGAGCAAGTATGGTGGGTCTGACACACCGGTGTCAATGTGTTCTTTTTTCCATTTCCAGGAGTGTATTTACCTGTCGTTTTGCGCGGTACTTTTTGTTTCTATTTATCCACCAAATTGAAACTACGAGCCATTTGTATTGTATTGTATGGAAATGGGGACCTAGAAACGACGGAGAGACTCTGTCCCCGCCGTAGCCCTCAGTGGTCCACAACCCCACAACAGGCTACAGCAGTCCACTCACCCCACCGCCGCCCCACACCGAACCCAGGGATTTTGCGCTGTTCGGCCCCCTGTGGATCCCCGCGGGAACGTCTCATACCAGACGAGTGTAGCCCCAAATGTTTGCGTGGTAGAGTAACTATGGTGTACGCGTACTTGGAGAAAGTTTTTGCGCGGCAATCGCCGACATAGTGTAACTGAGGCGGAATAAGGGGAATCAGCCCGAATTCGCCGAGGCAGATAGAAAACCATCAACAGACATGGCCGGCACACCGGACCTCGACTCTAATCCGCCGGGCGGATTCGTGCCGGGGACCGGTACGCCTTCCCGGCCGGAAAGGAGTGCGTTAGACCGCACGGCTAACCGGGTGGGCACGACGCTTTTAATAAATGTTTGTTTCAGTCAAACTGAGAAAGGCTTAGTTTAACAAGCGATAAGCCTACATCTCTAAACAGATACACTCTTAGGACAAAGGTAAGGGTACAACACATCACATGATGACTTCTTGTGGAGTATGTTTAGTTAAGGTCAATTTAAATTAATATTTTCAAAGTTCCGACACTCTAAATCCATTTTAGTGACAGTCAGTCGGTGCCAGTATGTATTCAATGTACAGTTCAGCGACCGTCTGGTGCATTGCTTAGGACTGTAGTTCCTGTTTTTATTTCTTACTGGTTTGATGCGGTCCATCACGACTTCGTCTACTGTGACAACATTACCATCGCAGAATGATACTTGATCCATCCCTCCTCAACTATTTGTTGGATACATTCCAATTTTTGTCTTCCCCTGGAGTTTTTATCCTTTATAGCTCCGTCTAGTAACACGGAAGTTATTCCACAATGTCCTATCAATCTCTGCCTTCTTCACGTCAGTGTTTCTCACATGTTCCTTTCCTCGACAAATCTATGGAGAACTTCCTCATTCTTCATCTTACCAGTCCACCTATTTCAGTAATACCGTACCCAGAAAGCATCTATTCTCTTTTTTCCGGTTTCCCACAGTCAAGGATTCACTACCATACAATTCTGTGTTCCAGACGTTCATTCTCGGAAGTTACTTCTTGAAAGTAAGGTCAATGTTTGACACTCCTAATAGACTCTTTTGGCCACGCCTGCTATTCATATCCTCCTTGCTTCGTCTATGTTATGTCGCTTTCAACGTACCAAAATTCCTTCACTTCATCTACCTCATGGTGCCCAAATTTTACTTTTAATTCTAACTAATCACATCTTTACTACTCTCGATTACTTTTTCTTTCTTCGGTTTACGTTCAATTCGTATTCTGTTCTCAGTAAACTGTTCATTCCACTCAGTATGTCCTGTAATTCCTCCTCGCAATGCCATGAGCAGATCTTACCACTGGTACTTTACAAGTAGTGTATTTTAAGGTATTTTCGTCATCATTGCCTTCAGAAATTGATACCGATTAAGAAACAGCACTGTGGCAAGCAATATTTCACTGAGCTCTTTGCCTGAAGAGGCGCAGTTTGATGTCCTGAGATATTATGATTGTACACTGCTCTGCAGAATTTAAGGAAGAGCTAGATGAAGTAGCATAAAATATTAACTTTTCGGTGGAAATCAGTGAAAGTACGGGAACATGTTGCCACAGGGCTCCCAGTGATGCACAGTTGGACGTCAGATGCTGTAAGGTCAGCGTGACCGTGTCGCAGCTGGCCGGTGTGGCCGAGCGGTTCTAGGAGCTTCCATCTGGAACCGCGCAACCGCTACGGACGCAGGTTCGAGTCCTGCCACGAGCATGGATGTGTATGATGTCCTTAGGTTAGTTACGTTTAAGTAATTCTACTTTCAAGGGACTAATGACCTCAAATGTTAAGTCTCATAGTGCTCAGAGCCATTTAAACCATTTTTTTTTTTTTTTACCGTGTCGCCAAATGGGGCTAGTCTCGCAGCACAACGCAGTTGGACGAACGAGAAAAGACACTGTGTGTCAATCAACGAGTACTTACTACTTACTGTGTACTGTGATGGGATTCTTCACTACAACGTGGCCTAGATACAACTTTTGGATGGCTTCCCACGGGAAACTGGAAGAAGAACGAACTGTGAAGAGCGTGGCCCAAGAGTTTGGTGTTGCTTACAACATAAAATATTAACTACTCGGGTGAAGTGACTGAAACTACAGGAACATATTCCCAGAGGGCTCAGAGCCGTTCACAGAAAGTTGGACGTCACAGGCAGTGAGGTCAGCGTCACCATTGAGCCAAATGAGGCTGGCTTTGCAGCAGGACGCAATTGGACGAATAGAAAAGATACTGTGTGTTAATCAACGAGTACTTACTGTGGTAGTGTTCTGCACTACAACATGGCCCAGATATAACATTCGGATGGCTTCACATGGAAAAAATGGTTCAAATGACTCTGAGCATTATGGGACTTAACATCTGAGGTCATCAGTCCCCTAGACTTAGAACTACTTAAACCTAACTAACCTAAGGACATCACACACATCAATGCCCGAGGCAGGATTCGAACATGAGACCGCAGCAGCAGCGCGGTTGCGGACTGAAGCGCCTAGAGCAGCTCGGCTACAGCGAACGGCCACACGAAAAACTGGAAGAAGAACGAAATGTGAAGAGCGTAGACCAAGAGCTTGATATTTCTTACAGCATTGTTTCTAGTGTGGAGGGAGCGCTCCGAATCATAGGCACTTACATCTAAAGGAGGGTACGTGATCCGCCACAGTCAACTAGAGCAGCAGATAACAGCCACATTGTGCATCAGACAATAAGGGACTCACGTCAATTGCAATTGCACCTACATTTAACAGGATTGGAAGACATGCAATCCCACACTTCACAGTTGCACGGCGTTTGCGTGAGGATGGCCTCTTCGTCCAGTACGTTGTGTTCCGTTGACACTCGCACATCGGCCTCACCGTTTGTGATGGTACCATACGACCCAGCATTCATTTTTTTGGATGGTAATGCGCGATTGCATCGAACAGAGCAGGTTGAGGGAGCTCTTGGAGCGAAAGGACATTCGGTGTATGGACTGGCTTGCCCGTTCCCTCAACTTAAATCGCATCGAGCACGTGTGGGATCCTTTCCCTGCAGTACGTCCACTCGCACCAACTATCATCTATCAGTTGTGACCGCGCTCGTGGAGTAATGGGACGCCATACCACAAGAACTCCTTACAAATATGTTGGGCAGCATGCGAGCGCGTTGTAGAACATGCATTGCCATCCACGGTAATCGCATACCTTATTAAGAGGGAAGTCCCGCCTTTTGTAATATTAACTGGACCACCTTGAATCACAGTGACTGCAGTGTAATTAGTCTTTGAATGAAACTCCCATTTGTGTTCATCTCTCCGCATTTGTCTTTCAGATACCTTCCGTGCTATGCTGTAGCAGTTCTGGTCATTAAAATTGCTACACCACGAAGATGACGTGCTACAGAATCGAAATTTAACCGACAGCAAGATGCTGTGATAAGCAAATGATTAGCTTTTCAGAGCATTCACACAAGGTTGGCGCCGGTGGCGACACCTACAACGTGCTGAAATGAGGAAAGTTTCCAACCGATGTCTCATACAGAAACAGCAGTTGACCGGCGTTGCCTGGTGAAACGTTGTTGTGATGCCTCGTGTAAGGAGGAGAAATGCGTACCATCACTTTGAAAAAGCTCGGATTGTAGCCTATCGCGATTGCGGTTTATCGTATCGCGACATTGCTGCTCGTGTTGGTCGTGATCCAATGACTGTTAGCAGAATATCGAATCGGTGGGTTCAGGAGGGCAATACGGAACGCCGTGTTGGATCCCAACGGCCTCGAACCACTAGCAGTCTAGATGACAGGCATCTTATGCGCATGTCTGTAACGGATCGTTCAGCCACGTCTCGATCCCTGAGTCAACAGATGGGGACGTTTGCAAGACAACAACCATCTGCACGAACAGTTCGACGACGTTTGCAGCAGCATGCACTGTCAGCTCGGAGACCATGGCTGCGGTTACCCTTGACGCTGCATCACAGACAGGAGCGTCCGCAGCTCGTGGTCGTGCGGTAGCGTTCTCGCTTCCCACGCCCGGGTTCCCGGGTTCGATTCCCGGCGGGGTCAGGGATTTTCTCTGCCTCGTGATGACTGGGTGTTGTGTGCTGTCCTTAGGTTAGTTAGGTTTAAGTGTTTCTAAGTTCTAGGGGACTGACCGACACCCACGGGATAACAAGGCCGTCCAACAGTGTTAGTGACGTCACACTAAGCGGCCCATAGCCGACGCAGCAGTCCACGGACACCTCCGTACAGCCGCGCCTGATGCTAACGATCTTCTGTCCGTCATACAGAAAGGAGCCAACTATAATTCGAACCAAAGACCAAATTATATATATTCTTGTAAACAGCATAAAGGTTCATAACGAAATACCGATTACATATACGGGCAGGAATAAGTTTAATCGATTGAGGAACTTTGCCACTATCTTATAATTGTCAGAACACTATTTAGCTTTAAAACTCGCATACAGGTGGTGACAAATGCCAACTGACAGCAGGACTTAACATTTTCAAGCTATTACACTGAAAGTAAATTATCTTAAGCACTGTCATACATAGCAAAACCCTCACAACTTTCGTTTACAATAAGGTAACAAGAGTTCGCTTTATCTCATATCACATGACTATTGTGAATTAACTCACATGTTCACGGTGACAGCCCTTTTCAAGAATCCCCAGTAATAAAGAATGGAAACAAAAGATAGCTATCAAATATTCTCCTTTAACATAGACATCACTGAAAACAAGATTCTGTCTTGCACTGTGATACTAAGGGACTGCTCTTTCCTTTAAGAAAAGCCTGACAATTTGAAGTTCACTCTGCTATTGAAGATACACTTCTTGAAACAATATTAAAAATGTTATGAAAGGTAAGGAAATGAAAAACAACCAAGTGCATTACATGTAAGAATGTGAGCAAAAGGCTGAGGCTCTCTTTACTTACCATTTTCAATCTCTCTACAGCTTATTTCCTTTTCCACGTAGAAATCACCAACTGCAAGTCTCATTATTGCTGTCTGTTACTAACAAAGTGCTTTTCTGTTTAGAAAACCTGACAATTTGATGTTCATTCTGGTACTGAAGATACTTTTCAGAGGAGTTCTAGAACCTATTCCTGCCCGTATATATATTTGATATTTCGTTATGAACCTTTATGCTGTTTACAAGAATATATATAATTTAGTCTTTGGTTCGAATTATAGTTGGCTCCTTTCTGTATGACGGACAGAAGATCGTTAGCATCAGGCGCGGCTGTACGGAGGTGTCCGTGGACTACTGCGTCGGCTATGGGCCGCTTAGTGTGACGTCACTAACACTGCTGGACGGCCTTCTTATCCCGGGGGTGTCGGACTGACGACCATAGATGTTAAGTCCCATAGTGCTCAGAGCCATTTGAACCATTTTTGAACAGACAGGAGCGCCTGCGATGGCGTATTCAGCGACGAACATGAGTGCACGAATGGCAAAACGTCATTTTTTCGGACGAATCCAGGTTCTGTTTACAGCATCATGATGGTCGCATCCGTGTTTAGCGACATTGCGGTGAACGCACATTGGAAGCGTGTATTCGTCATCGCCATACTGGCGTATCACCCGGCGTGATGGTATGGGGTGCCATTGGTTACACGTCTCGGTCACCTCTTGTTCACATTGATGGCACTTTGAACAGTGGACGTTACATTTCAGATGTGTTACGACCCGTGGCTCTACCCTTCATTCTATCCCTGCAAAACCCTACATTTCAGCAGGATAGTGCACGACCGTATGTTGCAGGTCGTGTACGGGCCATTCTGGATACAGAAAATGTTCGAGTGCTGCCCTGGCCAGCACATTCTCCATATCTGTCACCAACTGAAAACGTCTGGTCAATGGTGGCTGAGCAACTAGCTCGTCACAATACGCGTCACTACTCTTGATGAACTGTGGTATCGTTTTGGAGCTGCATGGGCAGCTGCACCTGTACACGCCATCCAAGCTCTGTTTGCTTCAATGCCCAGGCGTATCAAGGGCGTTATTACGGCCAGAGGTGGTTGTTCTGGGTACTGATCTCTCAGGATCTATGCACCCAAATTGCGTGAAAATTTAATCAATGGCTCAAATGGCTCTGAGCACTATGGGACTTAACTTCTGAGGTCATCAGTCCCCTAGAACTTAGAGCTACTTAAACCTAACTAACCTAAGGACATCACACAGATCCATACCCGAGACAGAATTCGAACCTGAGACCGTAGCGGCCGTGCGGTTCCAGCCAAAATGTAATCAGATGTCAATCCTAGTATAATATCTTTGTCCAATGAATAACCGTTTATCATCTGCATTTCTTCTTGGTGTAGCAATTTTAATAGCCAGTAGTGCATATATGGTGCAAGCTTTGTCGTGCTATGTTACTTAGCGGCGATACATCATGCGAAAGTTGATTTAATCCTTAAATTATGCACAGCAGTGTATATCGTCTCCAGTAGGAGGCATATCCGCGGCAAGCCACCTGTCTGTCGATGGCATGGTCATTAGCATCCCTCCTGTTATGTAGCGAATGATGGTGTGTCCTAGCTTCCTGTCCGCGGTGAGCTGCACAGAGCCAACGCCGAAAAAGTGCAACCCGTTGCTGCTAGACTTTTCGTTGTTTCAAGAGGGGAGTCGACCGGCATTGTAAATACACAACACGTCTCTCGTTCTTTCCATTCTCATTATTTCTTCTTGATATTTATACAGTACATTCATTATCTGTCCTTCATTACAGCTCACACATATTTTTCTGAGATTATCAAACACCAAGCATCATCTCACGTAGTTAAACGGTTTTTTCTACTTCAACAAAACAGGTGAAGACGACTTGACTTTTCTTAAGTCTTGCCTCCATTGTCAACTGACTTTTCCTTTGCTGAAGGAAAACCAATCGACGTCTAACAAATCGTCTGTTTTGTTCTACGTTGTTCCGTATATTACTCCTGTCAGCAATTTGTATGTATGCGCTGTTAAGCTAATTGTACAATATCTCTCTCACTCACCCGCTCTTGCAGTTTTCGGGACTGTGTGGGACGCGAAAGTCCAAGAATAGTCCCCCAATCGCATAGATTCTACACACTAGCTCGAATAATCGTGAGGTTGCCTCGATGATTTTAGGAATTCTCAGGGAATGCTGTCTACTTTTTGTGTTTTGTTTGCTCACAAGACTTCCAGAGCTCAGTCACATTCTAACACTCGAACCCGTGTCTCTTCCAAAATGATGTCCACTTGTGTTTCTACCATGTAAGATGACACTTATTTTCCCACATAGTGAGAATCATCTATCCACTATCTTGCCTGCCTCAAATGTAGGAATATCATCTGATCTCTTTAACACTGACGCTCCTTTTTCAGATGATTCCGGCAGTCATTTGACATTAGTTTTCCTTACGTACCACTGACTTCATTCCTAAGTCATTTAGACTGTTGTAGCCTTACATTCCCTGAACTCTTGTGTGATTCCTTCTGTTACCCATGGTTTTCTCGCAGTTACCTTACTTGAGAAAATTTACTCACTGTATTCGATCCTCTGCAGGTTTAAGACTTTTTGCATTGCTTTTGGGCAGGGTTCAAATCCCCGTTGAGTTAAACATATTTCTGTCTTCCATGGTTTCCCTAAATCTCTCAAGACGAATGCCACGTTGGTTCCTTTCAGTAACGACATGGTCGATTTTCGTCGCCATCCATTTACGCTCTGAACTTATACCTCGGCTCTGATGACTCGTCATCTGTAGACCGTTACATCCTTATCGTCTTTCCAGTTTTATTGCACGTTGTTATGAAATAAAAACCGTTGATTAGCTTCGTAAGCACTTCACATGTTAGTTCACTGACTGTACACTCCGAATCCATCATTCGTGCAAAGTCTTGACGAACAGTTAATACGTGGATGGAAGAGGCGTATAAATTCGTGCTTCAACTTGAAATATTTTTTATGTGAAATGTGAAGGCGGTGACAGCCTGAAAAAATGTGTGTATCTATCAACGAAAAGACCTTGAAGTGGCGTTGTAGTAACTGAATGCAGCCACTTCATTGTACTGCACTTTAATTTCTTCACACCTTTCCATACGATAAAGAACGTAGCTACACACTGATTCTATTGATGTAAGAATCACACGTGATTTGTCAGCTAGGGTTCAGTGGAGACTTCTATACTAAGAGTTTGCCAATATGGGGAATTCGGAATCATCAGGGTGGTCAGTCACTAGAAAAACAAGGGGATTTTGAAGTAGGTACCCATTAGTATAGCATTCTAACAAGACCGTATGTTACCGGTTAGCGTCAAGCTGTCGACGAGGACAAATTTACACGACAAACAGAGTACCTTCGCTCGAACCAACTGAAGCGATAACCAATAGCTTCGTCACCTGCACACCACAAAATCCACTGAAGCACAGCACTACCAATAAGCTACGTTCGACAGTGACTTAAATCAAGGGCGTCCATACCCGGGGGGGAAGTGTAGTCAAGTGTTTTTCTTTCAAGAAAATGTTTTAAAAGAATGTATTAAGCAGGTTTTAACAGGATGGGAATGGAACTTTTTTACAGTTACTTAGTTACTTACAGGTCGCCATTCGTCTTCCAAAACATCAAAAAATTCTTCATCCCCCCCCCCCGCTCCCACCACCCCGTTACCGCCCACCCCCACTGTAAACTATCGTATGGGCGTTCTTGACTGTGTCGACAGTTTATCCTGCTCAGATTTTACCGTGTAATTTTAACTCAATTAGCCACCGTAAGGATTCGGCAATGACTACTATAGCATAGTTATTTATATCACAATTGCCGAATTACGTTGAGACCAAAAGCGCGAAATTTCGGAATAATATAATTTGCGGCCTTGTGACAACAGATGTTTTTAAAACTAAAATAAATACTTAGGATGATTTTCGTTCGATTTCTTGACGCATAAAAATCACCTTCCATAAAGCAGAAATAATTAGCATCGTATGTGTAGTCTCGTGATACCAGACTGACTTATTACAGAAAGGTGTACATGTACATACAACAGGGTACCATCACCACACATCACTAGGAATAAACAACATTAAAATTTACTAGGCCGGCCGCAGTGGCCGAGCGGTGTTAGGCGCTTCCGTCTGGAACCTCGCGACCGCTACGGTCGCAGGTTCGAATGCTTCCTCGGGCATGGATGTGTGTGATGTCCTTAGGTTAGTTAGGTTTAAGTAGTTCTAAGTTCTAGGGGACTGATGACCTCAGATGTTAAATCGCATAGTGTTCAGAGCCATTTGAACCATTTTTGAAAATTTACCAGTAAGTCAACTGAAGATCCTAACTTCAGCTATGCTGTAAGCCTCTTTCCAAAATTTCTCTGATTTGTCGTTATAGGTTTTCGAGAAAATGGCTGATGCAGCCGTCAGTGACGCTCTGCAGACGGTGTCTGAAGCAAACAGCCTCTTCACATCGGACATCTACAGGGTAAGATTCCACGCAACATCTCGCACGCTTCTGTACACGGAATGGGCAGCCAAATGGGCTGCGTCGTCACTGTTTCTGTTGCTAAGTTATGAGACACGCTACATGCGCCTGTAGCAAATCCTAAACAATATCACTAATTTTAGTTTCAGACATAAAAAGGGTACAATTAAACATGTGAGCCACAAGTGTTCAGAAGCCTGTCAGAGATCTGTTGCCCAAATTTATAAGTAAGTTGAGGTGAGTAATACAGGGTGTCCCAAAAAGATTGACCCGATTTTAAATAGAATTATTTATTAGGAAGAATGGTATAACACCAACAAATTGCATACTAAATTACTCATAAAAGACAGAAGTTTATAAAAATCCATTACAAATGTTCAATATGTCCTCCGTTGGCTGCACGGAAGACATCAAGCCAATTGCCGAATCCACCCCAAACTGAGCGTAAGGTGTCCTCTGTCACTGAAGCTACAGCAGCTGATATTCTGGTTTTTAGTTCATCAGTGTCACGAGGTAAGGGAGGAACGTTAAGCACGAAATCGAATATGAAATGGCCGCTGAATTGCGATCACTGATTGAGTACGACTAAATTCAACAACACAATACGCCTTCCGTTGCGCGGGCGCCATATTGCACGAGACTGGCTGCACGCTCCAGGTCAGCGCTCGTAGCGACATCTAGCGGATTTTTCTGAAACTCTAGACTATGCCGATTACGTCTAGCGGTGTTTCAGTTACCTAGTGACATTTGTCTCAATATTATTACAAGTTAAAATCGGGTCATTCCTTTTGGGACATCCTGTGTAGTGCACTGAGGTGCCCAAAGTCATGTGATACCTGCCAATATCGTGTCGGACCACCTTTTGTCCGCGTAATGCAGCAACTTGACATGGCATGTGATCAACATGTCGTTGGAAGGCCCCCGAAGAAATATTGGGCCATGCTGCCTTTATAGCCGTTGTAACTGTGGAGGTGTTGCCTGTGCAGGATTTTGTGCACGAACCGAGGTTTAGATTATGTCTCATGAATTTTCGATGCAACACGTGTCAGGCGATATGGGTGGCCAGATAATTCGTTCGAATTATCCAGAACGTTGTTCAAACCAGTCGCAAACAATGTGGCCCAGCGACATGGCGCACTATCATGCATAAAAACCCTATCGTTGTTTGGCTACAAACGGTCTCCAAGTAGCTGAACGTAGTTATTTTCACTAAATTATCGCTTCAGGTGGACCAGAGGACCCAGTCCATTCCATCTAAACACAACTCACACCGTCCGCCTCCGTAGCGCAGGTATAGCGTTACCGCCTACCACGCAAGGGGGCCCGGGTTCGATTCCTGGCAGAGGACTGGGTGTTGTGTGTCCTATATCATTTTCATCAGCAGTGACACGCAAGTCGCCGAAGCTGGGTCAACTGGCAATACGGCGGCCGAACCTCGAATGCCATAGGAAGTGCAAAATGGCTAAGCAGGGATGGCTAGAGGACAAATTTAAAGATGTAGAGGCTTATCTCACTAGGGATAAGATAGATAATGCCTACAGGAAAATTAGAGAGATCTTTGGAGAAAAGAGAACGACTTGTATGAATATCAAGAGCTCAGATGGATACCCACTTCTAAGCAAAGAAGGGAATGCAGGAAGTTGGAAGGAGTATATAGAGGGTCTACTATGGAAATAGAAGAGGATGTAGATGAAGATGAAATGGGAGATAGAATACTGCGTGAAGAGTTTGACAGAGCACTGAAAGAACTGAGTCGAAACAAGGCCCCGGGAGGAGACAACATTCCATTAGAACTACAGACGGCCTTGGGAGAGCCAGTCCTGACAAAACTCTACCATCTGGTGAGCAAGATGTATGAGACAGGCGAAATACCCTCAGACATCAAGAAGAATATAATTATTCCAATCCCAAAGAAAGCAGGTGTTGACAGATGTGGAAATTACCGAACTATCAGTTTAATAAGTCACGGCTGCAAAATACTAATGCGAATTCTTTACAGACGAATGGGAAAACTAATAGAAGCCGACCTCGGGGAAGATCAGTTTGGATTCCGTAGAAATATCGGAACACTTGAAGCAACACTGACCCTACGACTTATCTTAGTAGCTAGATTAAGGAAAGGCAAACCTACGTTTCTAGCATTTGTAGACTTAGAGAAAGCTTGTGACAACATTGACTGGAATACTCTCTCTCAAATTCTGAATGTGGCAGGGGTAAAATACAAGAAACGAAAGACTATTTGCAATTTGTACAGAAACCATATGGCAGTTTTAAGAGTTGAGGGGCATGAAAGGGAAGCAGTGGTTGGGAAGGGAGTGAGACAGGGTTGTAGCCTATCCCCGATGTTATTCAATCTGTATATTGAGCAAGCAGTAAAAGAAACAACAGAAAAATTCGGAGTAGGTATTAAAATCCATGGAGAAGAAATAAAAACTTTGAGGTTCGCCGATGACATTGTAATTCTGTCAGAGCCAGCAAAGGACTTGGAGGAGCAGTTGAACGGAATGGATAGTGTCTTGAAAGGAGGATATAAGATGAACATCAACAAAAGCAAAACGAGGATAATGTAATGTAGTCGAATTAAGTCGGCTGATGCTGAGGGAATTAGGTTAGGAAATGAGACACTTAAAGTAGTAGATAAGTTTTGCTATTTCTGTAGAAAAATAACTGATGATGTTCGAAGTAGAGAGGATATAAAATATAGACTGGAAATGGCAAGGGAAACGTTTCTGAAGAAGAGAAATTTGTTAACATCGAGTATAGATTTAAGTGCCAGGAAGTCGTTTCTCAAAGTATTTGTATGGAGTGTAGCCATGTATGGAAGTGAAACATGGACGATAAATAGTTTGGACAAGAAGAGAATGGAAGCTTTCGAAATATGGTGCTACAGATGAATACTGAAGATTAGATGGGTAGATCAACTAATGAGGAGGTATTGGCCAGAATTGGGGAGAAGAGAAATTTGTGGCACAACTTGACTATAAGAAGGGATTGGTTGATAGGACATATTCTGAGGCATGAAGGGATCACCAATTTAGTATTGGAGGGCAGCGTGGAGGGTAAAAATCATAGAAGGAGACCAAGAGATGAATACACTAAGCAGATTCAGAAGGATGTAGGTACTGGGAGATGAAGAAGCTTGCACAGGATAGAGTAGCATGGAGAGCTGCATCAAACCAGTCTCAGGACTGAAGACCACAACAACAACACGATCATTTCATTTTTCACTGCTCACGCCGTTCTGGAGCCAGCACCAGCTTGCACAGTGCTTTGTTGACAACATAGATCCATGGCTTCGCCGTGTCTGCGCCACACTCGAACCCTACCAACAGCTCTAACCGAATGAAATCGGACCTCATCTGACCAGATCACGGTTTTCCGATCATCTAGCGTCCATCCGATATGGTCACGACCCCAGGACAGGCGCTGCAGGCGATGTCGTGCTGTTAGCGAAGGCACTCGCGTCGGTCGTCTGCTGCCATAGTCCAGAACGCCATATTTCCCCGCTCTGTCTTAACCAAAGACCTTGTAAAAAATAACTGGACTCACTGATGGCGCTGCAGTCGCGGGATAATTTGAACCTTCGGCTGGACGCCATTATAGTGGTTGTAGTCTGATGTGTTGTGTAGTATTGTTGTTTATGAAGACCCTGATTCAACGTTGTATATTTGTTGGGGCGTACATACAGTATTTGTTACTCGTAATTCTACTGTCTGTACATTCCGATCAAAAGAAGTACAATGGTGAAGAGTTGTGCAGCGATTAATTGTACAAATAAATTCGAGAAGGAACGAATATTGCATTTCACAGGTATGTGAATTTTTTAAGTTGTTTTGTATGTCAGTGCGCTTGCTTAATAAATGTTTTTGTAACACGGTATTAGCATCATGTCTGTGCATCTATTTGCAGGTTTCCTTTCTCAAAACCACAGCTGTTACAAAAATGGTTACACGCTGTCAGGAAGCAAGATTTCCGACCGACAGAATACCATTTTACATGTTCTGATCATTTTGAAGAAAGTTGGCTTATCGGTAGTGTTTTCATGGTCTAGGTTAGGTTGAAACTTCATAATTTGGTCGTGAGTTGCCAAAGCACTATGCCATATATAACGCACTTCTCGTCATAAAATCTAAAGCAAGGTAGAGTCAGAAAATATCTATTAATATAGTGGGCAAATCTTCGAGTATTTTGATGCATTTTGCGTACATCTATCGTAAATGAACTACGAAAAATGCTAGGGGCCCAGTACATAACTTTTAGCTACGGCAGATTCCATGTAGTACGTAAGATAAATTCATAAACAGTGACTAGTTGCTGTTTGTTCATAAATTAAAAAGTATATTGTAATAACGTATTTAAATGAGGCATTATGTTTGCGAACTAACTCAAGGGAAGGCATTTTATAACCAAAAGGGATGTATAAACATTCGAACTCCGCGCGTCAGTTTACCACTCTAATGGCCGCCGCCCAGCTATTCAAATTGTCCGCTCTTCACAGTCGACCACTCGTGCGGTTGTGGGGGCCTGGTCTTAACGGATACGTTCGTCGCACGTCCCACATTCATTAATGCGGATATTTCACGCTGTGTTACTTGTCTGTTAGTATTGACAGCTCTACGCAAACGCTCCCGGTCGTTAAGCGAAGGCTGTCGGCCACTGCATTATCCGCAGCCTGAAATTTGGTACTGTCGTCACACACTAGACACTGTGGATCTCTCAATACTGAATTGCCTAACGATGTCCGGAATGGAATGTCTCGTGTGTCTGGGTCCAACTGCCATTCCACGTTTCAAGTCTGTAATTTCCGTCGTGCGACCGTAATCACGTAGGAAAGCTTTTCGCATGAGTGACCCGAGTAAAAATGGCAGCTTCGCTAATGCACTGCCCTTTTATACTTTGTGTACACGATACTACCGCCATCTGTATACGTGCAATGTGCTATCCCATGAGTTTTGTCGTCTGAGTGTATATCTGAGAACAACTTAATAATCAGCTTAATGGTGGCTCGTGTGGTCAGTTTTTATCTGCTGGTGTGCAGCCACTTTTGATCTGGCTGCCCAATGAGAGCACAATCACAAATATAGTAGATTCTGTAACAGAGGGTATTAGGTGCACTTAACAAATGTCGGAAGAGATAGCCTGTGTGTTTGTGTGTGTGTGTGTGTGTGTGTGTGTGTAGCATAAGGATACCAGAATGGCCCAATGTTTGTTTAGGTGTGGTTCATGTATTACATACAGACACGATAAATCGTGCTAATGCATGCACTTGGTTTTACGCACTCGGGTCATTGGGGCTCTAGTGGCTTACTTGTTGTGTCTAGGAAGTTCACTCTACTGTATCATACATTCATGGAAACTATCTGCAATCGTCATTAAAATTAATGCCTATTTGCCACAAAATCGTTCGGTGATGTGTATTGCCTGCTGGAAAATACACTACTGGCCATTAAAATTGCTACACCACGAAGATGACGTGCTACAGACGCGAAATTTAACCGACAGGAAGAAGATGCTGTGATATGCAAATGATTAGCTTTTCAGAGCATTCACACAAGGTTGGCGCCGGTGGCGACACCTACAACGTGCTGACATGAGAAAAATTTCCAACCGATTTCTCATACAGAAAGAACAGTTGACCGGCGTTGCCTGGTGAAACGTTGTTGTGATGCCTCGTGTAAGCAGGACAAATGCGTACCATCATGTTTCCGACTTTGGTAAAGGTCGGATTGTAGCCTATCGCGATTGCGGTTTATCGTATCGCGACATTGCTGCACGCGTTGGTCGAGATCCAATGACTGTTAGCAGAATATGGACTCGGTGGGTTCAGGAGGGTAATACGGAACGCCGTGTTGGTTCCATCGGCCTCGTATCACTGGCTATCGAGATGACAGGCATATTATCCGCATGTCTTTAACGGATCGTGCAGCCACGTCTAGATCCCTGAGTCAACAGATGGGGACGTTTGCAAGACAACAACCATCTGCACGAACAGTTCGACGACGTTTGCAGCAGCACGGACTAGCAGCTCGGAGACCATGGCTGCGATTACCCTTGACGCTGCATCACAGACAGGAGCGCCTGCGATGGTGTACTCGACGACGAACCTGGGTGCACGAGTGGCAAAATGTGATTTTTTCGGATGAATCTAGGTTCTGTTTACAGCATCACGATGGTTGCATCCGTGTTTGGCGACATCGCGGTGAACGCACATTGGAAGAGTGCATTCGTCATCGCCATACTGGCGTATCACCCGGCGTGATGGTATGGGATGCCATTGGTTACACGTCTCGGTCACCTCTTGTTCGCACTGACGGCACTTTGAATAGTGGACGTTACATTTCAGATGTGTTACGACCTGTGGCTCTACCTTTCATTCGATCCCTGTGAAACACTACATTTCAGCAGGATAATGCACGACCGCATGTTGGAGGTCCTGTACGTTCCTTTCTGGATACAGAAAATGTTCGAGTGCTGCCCTGGCCAGCACATTCTCCAAATCTCTCACCGACTGAAAACCTCTGGTCAATGGCGGCCGAGCAACTGGCTCGTCACAATACGCCAATCACTACTCTTGATGAACTGTGGTATCGTGTTGAAGCTGCATGAGCAGCTGTACCTTTACACGCCATCCAAGCTCTGTTTGTTATGTACCCACCTTTCACTGCGTCACGTGTGATCAGACACTCAAGATTTTATGATGTTTCAATTTGTACTTTTATGCGGTGACAAATTGCCCACAATCCCGTCAAGTTTTTTATATATCAGTTACAGATATCACTAATACTTTGCGACTAAATGGACTTATTGCGGTTTGTTCCATTTATTAATATCACTCAACTACGCTAAGTGTCCGCCCCCGGTAGCTGAATGGTCAGCGTGACTGATTGTCAATTCTCTGGGCCCGGTTTCGATTCCCGTCTGGGTCGGAGAATTTTCTCCGCCCAGGGACTGGGTGTTGTGCTGTCATCATCATCATCCTATCATCCTCGTCGACTGTATGTCGCCGAAGTGGCGTAAAGTGAAAGACCGGCATCCGGCGAATGGTCTGCCCGACGGGGGGTCCTAGCCATGCGATTAAATAAAATAACAAAAACTACGCTACGTGCTGCCAAAGCTTATATACTGAGCTATGAAGGTCATTGTTCTGCGTCTTCGGCCGCTACGCGCATAATCGGACGCTACAATTACGGTCTGCCTGGTCGTGGCGCGCAATCTTGGCTGGGAAACAAATGGTAAGTCTTGCTTTCGCAACAGTCTTTAGGAATAAAAGCTTTACCATATCACTCAGTGGAGTATTTGCACTGGTATTACTTTGCCAAATAACGACGTTACGATCACTGTTTTGTAATTTCATACATGTGTGCTCTAACTGGATAATTGTTGGGCAAAAAATGCGATCGATTACTGATTCCGAAAAATGCGATACTTACTCGATCATATATTTCACCTTATACTTAATATTACTACCTTCGATGTGGGTTTGACACCGTGATTATGTTTTGACACCGTGATTATGTTTTGACAGCGTTATTATATCTTCTAGTCCAACAGTTTTTCTTTGCAGGCACAGGAAAACAGTTGTTTGTGACTTACCTAATTAAACCCTCTAAAATAAATTTTATGACTAGGTACTTATGTACGCCAAGGTCAGAATTAGCTAATTTATTCATTCCGAAATTTATTGTTAATTAATAATCCATTCTGTTAATGTGATTTATAATTAAAACATCAAGATGGAAGCAAGTAGCACTGTTTCTAATGCCACGTTTAGACATCCGACTTTAAAACTTTTACGTAAGCAATCATTAAAATTTATTTATTATATTATGAACTTCCACTCAACAAAATACGTGTCAGGAAATGGAAAAACAAGGAAGACCAATGCAAAATCTTTGGTTAAAATAAAATAATTTCAAATGTATGTGAAATCTCATGGGACTTTACTGCTAAGGTCATCAGTCCCTAAGCTTACACACTACTTAACCTAAATTATCCTGAGGACAAATACACACACCCATGCCCTAGGGAGGACTCGAACCTCCGCCGGGACCAGCCGCACAGTCCATGACTGCAGCGCCTTAGACCACTCGGCTAATCCCGCGCGGCTTTGGTTTTTAAACAGTTTAAATGAACTGATATGTGAACTTCATACTGTGAAATACTGAAGTTTCAGAAATCGCAAATACGATCCTTGAGATTACATTTTTAACACTAATTATTATTTGCAGTGAATGACGTACGATTAACGGTACAGATGGCCTGTACATTAAAAGAAGTCATATCAATGTTAAGACAGAACTGTAATATGCAAGCTAAGACCCCCAGACAAAAAATAAGTGACAGTCTAGAGAAATCATTGGAGATATAATTTACTACCGTGTATTTCCGCCCATGGACCTGATAATCGTCTGGATTCCGTTAGGAACTGAGTTCAGAATGCTGTACAGGTACGTCGCATCCAGGTTAAGCCAATCTGAGGATTTATTCAGTCTGTTCCATCGAATTGCGGGGATGCTGACATCGCCGTTTTCTCCGCTGTTCCATTATGTCCCACAGATATTCTATGGGGTTTATAACGTCCCAAGGGTTTGTGAGTAGGTAAAAATGGTTTAAATACCTGTGAATATCTTGTCTTCAGTGTCCCTCGAAGACTGCATACATGAGCTAAAATATGCTTGTTCAATAAATACAGGATACCATAATGGATTGCACTACAGTGATGTAGACCACAACTGAAGTAAAGTAAGTACGTACCTTTATTCACTTCAAAACCGGTATCTTATGAGCTGATGATAAATCTTTGATGAAATGGGCCTAGTTGTTGCTACTACAGCTAACCGATGGTAGCACATACTACGCTGGCGATATTAAATAGTCCAAATGCAGTAATTTGATAGAAGTGCTGTGTGAGGTCCATTGCATTGTTCAACATTAATACTCAACAAAGTACGAATATGAAGTCACATATCATTCTGCTTTTTCCGATATTAAATCAAACTGTTTAACACTCTGTTCAAAACATGGCTCTGAGCACTATGGGACTTAACTTCTGAGGTCATCAGTTCCCTAGAATTTAGAACTACTTAAACCTAACTAACCTAAGGACATCACACACATCCATGCCCGAGGTAGGATTCGAACCTGCGACCGTAGCGGTCACGCGGTTCCAGACTGTATCGCCTAGAACCGCTCGACCACTCCGGCCGTCCTTTAACACTCTGTAATAATCCGTCACTGCACTGTTCTAATACGCTGTTTTAGACAATGCCCAACACACGAATTGCTCTGTTGTAAATCCAAACCTGAATCATGAACCAAGAACTTATCTCAGCTGTACGTACAGATCGGTCCTCTAGTGGGTCCAACACTCATCTGCCCTAACAATACTCAAGGCCGAGTATTTATAGTCTTCTTACAATGTACTACTGGTTATAATAATGCAAAACATAATTTATAATATGAAATAGTTTAACAACATTATCGAACACTCTATAATATTCCCTACTTTGCTAGAACAACTTTAAGACATTTTCTACACAAATAAAAATCACATTAATATTGAAATTACAGAAATAAGTATTCTAACAATGCTAAAAGATCAGTTAACTACATTTTGTTAATTAGGCTCGAGATTTAATACCTACCACTTACAGAAAATGAGAACGAAATATATTATTCTTTTATCTAAACATTTTTCATATATTAATTTCCTGAATCTGAGTTTGATTGTGTGGTTCATGGTGTGGGTTCCTGTAGTCATGTCCTAGTTCATGAATCACGGGCAACGTATGAGTGGCCAAGTAAGTGGTCCCGACAGTCGGGATAACAGTTACTTTGGAATAAGGCTGGGCATCTCGGACATATTCTGAGTCGTGGTCACCTTTGTGCTCATACGGCAAAGACTACCAAATCCACCGGTTAGTCCCTCAACCGTTAGGGGTAAAACTCAATGGGACTCGGGGCAAGTAAGGCTAGCAACCTGCTTCCCTGGTACTTTAAATATGATGCTGGCAACAATCAGAGCAAAATGCCTCTGACCTTTGGAGGTGACGGGACTCCTAAGATACGACTTGGCAAACAAATGGCAATGAGATGGGGAGCTATTAATATCAATGTGGGCTACTCTGGGAAGAAGGTAGAGCTGGCAGAGGCTGCAAGTAAGATGGGGCTGGACGTTTTAGCAGTTAGTGACATTCGGGAAGGGGGGGGGGGGAGCGAAAGAAGAGGAAGTGGGAGAATACAAGGTCTACCTGTCAGGAGTCAAAGCAGGAATAGCACAATGGGGTGTAGGGCTTTACATCAAGAAAGAAATGGAACCCAGCGTAGTTGCAATAAGGTATGTAAACGAACGACTTACGTGGATAGATTTGACAGTGTCTAGCAAGAAAATTAGGATTGTGTCAGTATATTCGCATTGTGAAGGGACAGATCAAGATAAGATGGATAGTTTTTATGAGGCACTCAGTGATGTAGTTGTTAGAGTAAAGGACAAGGACAGTGTTCTGCTCATGGGTGATTTTAATGCCAGGATTGGAAATCGAACAGAAGGGTATGAAAAGGTTATGGGTAAATTTGGAGAGGATATGGAGGCCAACAGGAACAGGAAACAACTCTTGGATTTCTGTGCCAGTATGGGCTTAGTAATCACAAATTCCATTTTTAAATATAAGAACATTCACTGGTATACTTGGGAAGGCAGGGGAACCAGATCTGTCATTGACTATATAATAACAGATCAGGAATTAAGGTAGGCTGTGAGGGACACACGTGTATTCAGGGGATTCTTTGATGACACTGATCATTATTTAATCTGCAGTGAAATTGGGATTGTGAGGCCGAAAGTGCAGGAGATCAGGTCCATATGTAGGAGGATAAGAGTGGAGAAACTTCAGGATAAGGAAATCAGGCACAAGTACATAACAGCGATCTCAGAAAGGTACCAGTTAGTTGAATGTAGTCAATTACAGTCATTGGAAAAGGAATGGACAAGGTACAGGGACACAGTACTAGAAGTGCCGAAAGAATGTCTGGGAACAGTAGTGTGTAAAAGTATGATGAAGCAAACAGCTTGGTGGAATGACACAGTCAAGGCAGCCTGTAAAATGAAAAAGAAGGCGTATCAAAAATGGCTACATACTAGAACTCAGGTAGACAGAGAAAGTTATGTTGAAGAAAGAAACAAAGCCAAACAGATAATTGCAGCATCCAAGAAGAAATCTTGGGAAGACTTTGGAAACAGGTTGGAGACTATGGGTCAAGCTGCTGGAAAACCATTCTGGAGTGTAATTAGCAGTCTTCGAAAGGGAGGTAAGAAGGAAATGATAAGTATTTTGGACAGGTCAGGAAAACTGCTGGTGAATCCTGTGGATGCCTTAGGCAGATGGAGGGAATATTTTGAAGAGATGCTCAATGTAGGTTAAAATACGATCAGTAATGCTTCAGATTTCGAGGTAGAATGGGATAGGAATGATGATGGAAATAGGATCACATTTGAGGAAGTGGAGAAAATGGTCAATAGATTGCAATGCAATAAAGCAGCTGGGGTGGATGAAATTAAGTCGGAACTCATCAAATACAGTGGAATCTCAGGTCTTAAATGGCTACACAGGATAATTGAAATGGCCTGGGAGTCGGGACAGGCTCCATCAGACTGGACAAAAGCAGTAATCACACCAATCTTTAAACATGGAAACAGAAAAGATTGTAACAACTACAGAGGTATCTCTTTAATCAGCGTTGTGGGTAAAATCTTCTCAGGTATTGTTGAAAGGAAAGTGAGAGTATCAGTTGAGGACCAATTGGATGAAAATCAGTGTGGGTTTAGGCCTCTTAGAGGTTGTCAGGACCAGATCTTTAGCTTGCGGCAAATAATGGAGAAGTGTTATGAGTGGAAAAGGGAATTGTATCTATGCTTTATAGATCTAGAAAAGGCATATGACCAGGTTCCTAGGAGGAAGTTATTGTCTGTTCTACGAGATTATGGAATAGGGGGCAAACTTTTGCAGGCAATTAAAGGTCTTTACATGGATAGTCAGGCAGCAGTTAAGAGTTGACGGTAAATTGAGTTCATGGTTCAGAGTAGTTTCAGGGGTAAGACAAGGCTGCAACCTGTCTCCACTGTTGTTCATATTATTTATGGATCATATGTTGAAAATAATAGACTGGCTGGGTGAGATTAAGATATGTGAAATCGAAATAAGCAGTCTTGCATATGCGGATGACTTAGTTGTGATGGCAGATTCGATTGAAAGTTTGCAAAGTAATATTTCAGAGCTAGATCAGAAATGTAAGGACTATGGTATGAAGATTAGCATCTCCAAAACGAAAGTAATGTCAGTGGGAAAGAAATATAAACGGATTGAGTGCCAAATAGGAGGAACAAAGTTAGAACAGGTTGTAACCTCCCCGCAAAAATATTAAAAATATTATCTGAATAACAAATGGGCCAGTATGTTAACTCCCCAGAAAATTAACGTTAAGAAATGAAGATTGCTCATTAAACCCACAATAATGTTAATTAAATTATGAATCTTGAACTGAATGTAACATCTGAACAGCAATAATTAAACCTGATAAATTTTATAGGCACAGCAGCGCTGACCTACGGCCCTGTGCAATAATTAAACCTGAATAGAGAAACCGAAATTCTTACCTCAGTAAAACTGTATCACTATCTGCTCTTGTTTTTCGGCACAGCTCCGTGCAATGCTGGCCCATGTTTAATTTTGATTCTTGGAGGGAATGCATGGGAAATATTATTTAACTTGAATTGAATCTTTTTGTTTAAAACAGTTACTTTAAAAAAATATTATTGGGGCAATTCTTGAACAAATTAATTACAATTAACATATGTTATTAGCTGCGTGCAATGCTGCTTCATTACCTTCGATAACAATATACCTCGTCCAGAACCGTGACCAGAGACCCATGTCGACGCCCGCCGACTCCTCACTCACAACTACTGTTCCTGCCGGCTCGCTACACGGAACTCGCAACTCAACCACTCTCTCTGCCCACTCGCCTCACACTACTGAACTCTCGCGCGGTCAAGCGCAGACTAGAAACGATAAATAACTCTCTGGTCAGAGATTCTGTCATGCCTCGCCATCGCTGGTAATGAATACATATGAAACGTTCGCGTTTCAAGGTGGACGGTTCAAGTACTTGGGATGCATATTCTCACAGGATGGCAACATAGTGAAAGAACTGGAAGCGAGGTGTAGCAAAGCTAATGCAGTGAGCGCTCAGCTACGATCTACTCTCTTCTGCAAGAAGGAAGTCAGTACCAAGACTAAGCTATATGTGCACCGTTCGATCTTTCGACCGACTTTGTTGTATGGGAGCGAAAGCTGGGTGGATTCAGATTACCTTATCAACAAGGTTGAGGTTACGGATATGATACTAGCTAGGATGACTGCAGGTACTAGTAGATGGGAACAAAGGCAGGAGGGTGTCCACAATGAGGAATCAAAGAAAAACTGGGAATGAACTCTATAGATGTAGCAGTCAGGGCGAACAGGCTTAGATGGTGGGGTCATGTTACACGCATGGGAGAAGCAAGGTTACCCAAGAGACTCATGTGTTCAGCAGTAGAGGGTAAGAAGAGTCGGGGCAGACCAAGGAGAAGGTACCTGGATTCGGTTAAGAATGATTTTGAAGTAATAGGTTTAACATCAGAAGAGGCACCAATGTTAGCACTGAATAGGGGACCATGGAGGAATTTTATAAGGGGGGTATACTCCAGACTGAACGCTGAAAGGCATAATCAGTCTTAAATGATGATGATGGTGATGATGATTTTGATTGTTTATGGTACAAAGGGTATTGTAATTGCTTTGTTTGGTATTGCTATTATTCTCCTAAAAGCCTTTTTCCTATTATCGAAAAGTAATTGAATTTAATTATAGCTGCAGATATAAGAGTATTGATCTAGTAATACTTAATGCAGGGGTGGTAAACATAAGCCTGGAATGTTACAGGTTCAAGTCAGGTGATTTTGCAGGTCAGTCGATACATAGTAGAGTGTTTAGAAAACCAATCACATTTTCTTCCAACTCGATGAACTTTGATGTTGTCTTTGCTACGTGCCAGTGTAAGTATTTAGCTATTGTGAGGTGACCGATTCCACATGTTCATTACATGCTGTTCCCACCACAATGTTCTCTCGCTTATGGTTTGGTATGGACCTTCATTCACTGCATGTAGCAGTTCCTGTTGGGTTTGGAAACAATTCTGATTCACAAGCCGGAGAAAGTGTCTCCGGTTTCTCTCAGTAAGGACTTTTTTCCAACCACAATTCTGACGTGTGTTACACCACTGCTTGTAGACACGTGGAACAGTCCACTGGGGCATTACTAATACTCTATCCGAACATTACATTTTTGTTCTTCCTATTCATCCGCATTAACTAACATTTTTCCACATTCAGAGTTAGCTGCCGTTAATCACATCTTGTACCTTCCTGCTGTAACCCAACTTCGACACTTTACCGTACACCACGGCGGCATCATCAGCGAACAAGCGCAGACTGCTGCTCACCCCGTTCCACAGCACACACACACACACACACACACACACACACACACACACACACACACACACACACACACACATATATATATATATATATATATATATATATATATATATATATATATGGTGGTCCATTGATAGTGACCGGGGCAAACATCTCACGAAATAAGCATCAAACGAAAAAACTACAAAGAGGGAAGCTCGTCCAACTAGAAGGAGGAAACCAGATGGCGCTGTGGTTGGCCCACTAGATGGCGCTGCCATAGGTCAAACGGATATCAACAGCGTTTTTTTTTAATAGGAACCCCCAGTTTTTATTACATATTCGTGTAGTACGTAAAGAAATATGAATGTTGTAGTTGGACCACCTTTTTCGCTTTGTGATAGATGGCGCTGTAATAGTCACAAAAGTATAAGTACATGGTATCACGTAACATTCCCCCAGTGCGGACGGTATTTGCTTCGTGATACGTTACCCGTGTTAAAATGGACCGTTTACCAATTGCGGAAAAGGTCGATATCCTGTTGATGTATGGCTATTGTGATCAAAATACCCAACGGGCTGCTCGGTATCCTGGACGACATCACCCCAGTGTCCGGACCGTTCGCCGGATAGTTACGTTATTTAAGGAAACAGGAAGTGTTCAGCCACATGTGAAACGTCAACCACGACCTGCAACAAATGATGATGCCCAAGTAGGTGTTTTAGCTGCTGTCGCGGCTAATCCGCACATCAGTAGCAGACAAATTGTGCGAGAATCTGGAATCTCAAAAACGTCGGTGTTGAGAATGCTATATCAACATCAGTTGCACCCGTACCATATTTCTATGCACCAGGAATTACATGGCGACGACTTGGAACGGCGTGTACAGTTCTGCCACTGGGCACAAGAGAAATTACGGGACGATTACAGATTTTTTGCACGCGTTCTATTTAGCGACGAAGCGCCATTCACCAACAGCGATAACGTGAACCGGCATAGTACGCACTATTGGGCAACGGAAAATCCACGATGGGTGCGACAAGTGGAACATCAACGATCTTGGCGGGTTAATGTATGGTGCGGCATTATTAATTGGCCTCTATTTCATCGACGGCAATGTAAATGGTGCAATGTATGCTGATTTCCTACGTAATGTTCTACCGATGTTACTACAAGATGTTTCACTGCATGACAGAATGGCGATGTACTTCCAACATGATGAATGTCCGGCACATAGCTCGCGTGCGGTTGAAGCGGTATTGAACAGCACATTTCATGACAGGTGGATTGGTCGTCGAAGCACCGTACTATGGCCCGCACGTTCACCGGATCTGACGTCACCGGATTTCTTTCTGTGGGGAAGGTTGAAGGATATTTGCTATCGTGGTTCACCGACAACGCCTCACAACATGCGTCAGCGCATTGTCAATGTATGTGCGAACATTACGGAAGGCGAACTACTCGCTGTTGAGAGGAATGTCGTTACACGTATTGCCAAATGCACTGAGGTTGGCGGACATCATTTTGAGCATTTATTGCATGAAGTGGTATTTACAGCTAATCACGCTATAACAGCATGCGTTCTCAGAAATTATTAAGTCCACAAAGGTACAACATACTGTGTGTATCAGTTTGGAACAACCAAAATAAAATGTTCAAACGTACCTACGTTCTGTATTTTAATTTAAAAAACCTACCTGTTACCAACTGTTCGTCTAAAATTGTGAGCCATATGTTTCTGACTATTACAGTGTCATCTATCACAAAGCGAAAAAAGTGGTCCAACTAAAACATATTTCTTTACGTACTACACGAATATATAATAAAATATAGAGGTTCCTGTTTAAGAAAACGCAGTTGATATTCGTTTGACCTATGGCAGCGCCATCTAGCGGGCTAACTATAGCGCCATCTGGTTTCCTCCTTCAAGCTGGACAAGTTTCGTTCTTTGTAGTTTTTTCGTTTGCAGCGGTCCCATCATACATCCCTGAGGCACTCCTGACGAAATCCTTGTTTCTGATGAACGCTCGTCGACGTGGACAACATAGTGTGTTCTCTTACTTAGGAAGTCTTCAGTCTTCGAGACACTCACGTTTCTGTGAACCTATACCATATGCTCGTACCTTCGTTAACGGCCTGCAATAAGGCACCATGTGAAATGCTTTCCAGAAATGTAGAAATATGGAGTCTGACCGTTGCTCTTCATCCACAGGTCGCAGTATATCATCAGAGAAAAGGGCAAGCAGAGTATCGAACGAGCGACACTTTCTAATACCACGCTGATTCGTGGGCGTAAGTTTCTCAGTCTCGATAAAGTTGATTATATTCGAACTAAGAATATGTTCGAGGACTATGCAGCCAACCGAAGTGAGGGACGTAGATTTATAATTTTGCAGGTCCGTTCTTTTACACTTCTTGTATACTGGAATCACCTGCGCTATCTTCCTGTCACTTGGGACTTTATGCTGGGAGAGAGATTCATGAAAAATGCAAGCTAGGTCCACCCGGACCTCAGGATTTATTTGCTTTCAAATCTTGCAGTTGTTTCTCTACGCCAGGGCTGGTTATTACTAGTCATCCATACGGGAGTGTGTCTGACGGAATGTTTGAACGGTTCGTGTCTGGATATGTCGTCTTCCAGGCAACGGCTGCTGGCAACATCCACCATTCACGGACACAGGCTCTTTGTGGCAGCATTATGCTGTGGGGAACATTCACCTGGGCTTTAAAGTAACCTATGTTTGTAATCGAAGGCACCATGGCATCTGTGGTCTACGTGAACATTACAGTGGATCTGCAGCATCCCTTCATGCTTGATGTCTCCCCCAACGGCGATCACATCTTCCAGCAGGATCAATGTCCATGTAACACCGCCAGAATTATGCCACATTGGTTTGAAGAGCACGTTGATGTCTTGGCCACCAGATTCGACTGATTGGAACTAGTTGGAAAATATCCTCATTGCTATCGAACGTCAGGTACGCGACCTTCAGCACTGTACAGGAATCACGTGACCTGTGCATAATCTGGTGCCACATGCCTCTGGGAACCTACGAAGATCTTGTCAAATCCAGGTAAAGTAGAACTGCTGCTATAGTTCACTCCAAAGATGCATCAATACGCTATTAAGTCTGAATGTTTCGGCTTAATCCGGCTCGACACCAGCAAAACCCTTTCTTGGTGCATACATCATCATCTGCTTCGCTCTGTATATTATTTTCACTTTTGTTATAGCCATAATCCAATTTTTCTCTCCAGGCTGTTCCCCGATGCATTTGTTCATTTTCTTGTCTCTTCCACAAGTTCCAAACACTCACGTCTCTGAAACTTCCTGGCACATTAAAACTGTGTGCCGGACCGAGACTCGAACTTGGGACCTTTGCCTTTCGCGGGCAAGTGCTCTACCAACTGAGCTACCCAAGAACGACTCACGCCCCGTCCTCACAGCTTTACTTCCGCCAGTACCGCGTCTCCTACTTTCCAAACTTCACAGAAACTCTCCTGCGAACCTTGCAGAACCAGCGCTCCTGGGAGAAAGGGTATTCTCGTGCTTGGTAGCTCAGTTTTTAGAGCACTTGCCTACGAAAGGCAAAGGTCCCGAGTTCGAGTGTCGGTCCGGCACACAGTTTTAATCTGTCAGGAAGTTTCATATCAGCGTACACTCCGCTGCAGAGTGAAAATCTCTTACTCACGTCTCTATTTCTTGTCGATCAGCTCTCTATTTTAGAACAATTTCTGGTCGATTACAATGAAGTCTTTTGTAAGCGCGGTTCCTCTTACGGTATTCTTACAAAATATGTCAATACAGAGAGGTCGCTTAAAGTTCTCCATTCTTACCGTTTGTTTGATCTCTAGATATTGTTTCAAAGACATTATTCCATCATGGAGTTATCAAGTTCTCCATTTTGTGTACGACCATTTACACATTGTAATATTTACAGAAGCGCTGTATGCTTTATTATATAGGGTGTATCATAATTAATGGCGTAAATGCGCACAGTTGAATGTACACGATATTCGAAGCAAAAAGGCCTGAATTAACATGGGTTCTAAAACGTATACGCTGAGAGCTATCAGCACTACTTCATCTTTGATCCTGTAATACAAATCTCTTCTACTGAAACCTCTTCAACTGCAAGCTTTCTCTTTCATGTTTTGAAAGGTGGTCCTGTGGACCAAAAGAAGAATAAACATTTTCAGTAAACATGGGCTCTAAAGTGCGTGCTATAAGATCTATCAGTACTTCTTCGCTTTGTACACACTATTGAGCCAAATTTAAAACTGGTGCGTCTCAATGGCAAACAGTTACGAGGTTTCAAAAAAGTGACCCTTAAATTGTGTTGCGCAGTGTAATTACAAGCATGAAAGAGAAGGCATGCCCTCTCAAGGATCTTCGTCGCTACCGGGTGGCCAGAAAATGTGACAAGTGTACGATCTGGGCGAGCGTGAATTCCAGACGGAGTAAGAGCCGAGCTGTTTTAAAAACTGCAAATGGAAGAATTATGTCAGAACAGCAACATTATTTATCTCCTGACGAATCACATGCAGATTTAAGAAACGAATGATGACTGCAGAAAAAGAATTCACGAAGAAAAGGCAATACCTGATTCCTAAATTTTTAAATAGGATTTTCAAGTATTGAAAGAAGGGTTAAGATGAGAACTCCAAGACTGCATTTTGTAAAACAAGAAGGTAAGCTATCGAGACGACCCAGAACCCTAGCTCCAATTTGGAGGTTTAGTTCAGCGAAGACAATTGAAATTAATTGAAGGTAACAGTTTTTTGAAACCTGGCGAAGGATCTGCTCCTGACAAAAGAATCCTGGTGTTCCGTTGACAAGACGTGGCTAAAATCCTGCGTCAAAATGGAACACTTATTACTGGCGAGAAATTTGACAGTTATTCGAAAAAAGACAACTGCACGCAGTACACACTGACATCGGAAGAACAGAAGAAAAGTTAAAGATACTTCACGTTTTATTTGCTTTGTACCCAAACAAAAGTCAAAATACGTCAGAAACACTTTTTTCTGGATTGAAAACTAAGATGCCTGGGAGGTCACCGAAAACTGCAGTGTTAGACTTTGAAATGATTACAATTAAAGCTACGAAAATATTGTTCCCCAAAACATCCCTTTCCAGTTTCAATTGTCGACTCAAGTTGTGTTTGTTGTAGAAAATACAAGAATTGGGATTAAAGAAGGAACATAAGTATGGGGAAGAAGTCAGATTGTTTTGCCGCGCGTGTGCTGCAGTAGCACATCTTCCACCAAACAGTTTTGATGAAGTGTGGATGGTAATAATGGAGGAAATGCCCAGTGGGGAAAAGGTCATGAAATTCGCGGACTAAATGGTCTATCACACCTACTGAAATGTTTATTGTTTTCAACCAGCAGGGCTCGACCACAAATGCTGTTGAAAAGATACCATAACTCCTCCATAAATCAAAAACATCCGAATGCATACTTTCTGATAAATAAGCTGAAAGAGGAAGCTATAGGCAATCTGAAATTAAAAAAGAACCCATTGGCCGGTCTCCTCAAATTTCAAGAAAGAGATGCATAAAGCCAATATAGAAATCTATAACGACTCGGAGGACTTAAGAAGTTGTTTAAAATCTCTGGGTTTGTTACAAAGCTGAGTGAGAAATTCATAAAATAAGACAAGAATTTTAACCATCCGCTGCAGTAAAGTTGTAGCAAGGAGAAAAAGTATAAAAAAAAATGTAGGTCAAAGCAAAAAAGAACATTTAAACATTCCTAAGTACTAAATACATAACCAGTCCTAAACCTGAATAAGAAGGGAAGGTATGTCCTTATTTCTTTGATGGCCGGAAAACCGACGGCTAGAATACTTATTTAATTTTATCCATATTTTGCAGCTACAAACGTGACTGTACTCAATACACTCGAGGTATGATTTAAAAAACGCCTTCAGTCACAATTTGTCGTGTTTTATTCAGTTCACGATACATTTCGGACCATGTGGGTCCATCTTTAGGTGTGTTTCGTCTTAATACATGCTTTATTTGTTCTCTTGAAAGAGATGAAATGCATATTCCTGTCACGAAAAGGTTTGATGTTTGGTTACGATTTTCGTAATTCGGACGCGGAAAATATGTGCGAGATAGTGGAAAAGATGAATAGTGTAAACTTACCAAATAATCCACGAAAAGCGTTTTTAACGTTTTAGCAACAGCATAAGTTTTTTCCTCCATCGTTTTCACACGTATCACTTAGTTCATGAGGCACATTCGAAAACACATTTTTGTACATGGTGTGGTCAAAGACGAATTTTTCATAGTTCTAAAGACATAATTGTTAAACAAATTACATATGCAGGAAACAACTGACATATGCTGGAACTAATTTTAGGACAGATCTTTAAAATTACTGAAATAGCTGTGGCCAGATTGCCAAAAGGAAATGTTAGATAATGTGGATGAAGTCAGAAGTAAGATCTCAGTATAAAAAGAACGAAGATATTGTTAAGTGCTGTTATCACACATATTTACAATTAGCTAATATACTGCACCCATTAGAACTAAAAGCTGGTGAGGAGTATGTTGAAAGTATTACAAGCAAAATGCAAACTGTAATCACACACAGGCACGAAAATAAATTAGAAGCCATGCGTCTAAAAATGCACCAGCAGCAGGACAACCAACCATCCAACAAAACACAGTTTTATGAAAGAGTCATTAACCAAACTGATATCACCTTCAGTGGAGAAAAACATTGTGCTAAAGCACAATGTAAAACCCAGATTAAGTAAGAATAACCTAAAAAACCTCATCGTGCACGCTAAAATAGCAGCTCATTTAGCTGACCTAAATAATACTGAATAGACTGTCCTAGCACACAACGTAAAAAAAGTTCTAAAAAGCCTAAGTAATGTTAATGACACCCTCAAAGCAGTTTATCAGGAGAGAAAGCTAGTAAACAACATCAACATGAAACTCAATAATAATAATGCCATGATTCTGTAAGCTGACAAAAGCAGTTCTGTAATAATTATGAACAAAGATGAATACATCACTAAAACAATAACTTTCTTTTATGAAAACAACATAATAGAGGTCAAGCAAGATCCAATTATAAAATTTCAAAACAAAATCAGAAAAATGGTTAATAAATGCAATTTTCTCTTCACTGAAAAACAAGCAAAAACATGCATTTTAATGAATCCTACAGCCCCAAGACTGAGAGCTCAACCTAAGACCCACAAACCCCAAGTTCCATTGAGGCCTATTGTTAATTCTAGAATACACCTGCTTCGAAAGTCTCCCAGTTACTGAACAAATTTCTGAAACAGTACTATATACTTGATAAATCATACTCAGTTAAAAACACAAAGGAATTAGCAACTAAAATTAAAGACATCAAAATTCCTGCAGGTGCCAGGTTCGCCTCTTTTATGTAACCGACCTATTTACAAATGTACCAACTGAAGAAAAAACAGACATAATTTTTGAAAACTTAATAAAATACAAAAAATTGTCAGTTGCAGAAGTATCAGAAGTCAAGGACATGTGGCAGCTAATTTTGTCTCACAATTACCTTAAATTCAATGGGAAAGTTTACCAACAGATTGAGGGTCTTGCCATGGGCAGTAGCATATCAAGTTTTCTGGCAAACATATTTCTCAGTCTTCTAAAAAGTAAGTTCTTTAATGAAAACAATAAATTGAAAAGTATAATAATATATTACTGGAGATATGTTGATGATACCTTGCTTCTGTTTAATGGAACAAAAGATGAGATCAAAGAACTTCTAGCAGTATTCAATTCTTTCCACAAAAACATAAAATTCACAATAGAACTTGAGGACAACAAAAGAATAAATTTCCTGGACCTTAAAATCACCAAACATCTACAAACACATAAGTTCAGCATACACAGGAAACACATACATAAACGTAACATTGGACAACTCATCAAGTCATCCCATCACACAGAAACATGCTGCATTTAGGTCCTTGCTACACAGAGTACACTCGCTTGATCTAGAGGGAAACATTATCAAGAACGAGATAGATACAATAAAGAGCATTTCCATAAGCAATGGTTACACAGCCAAAGCAATTGACAATTTAGACAGACAAATACATAAAAGCAAGACAAGGAATGGAAACATTATGAAAGAAGAAAAAATATTCGCCGGTATCCAATACCTAGGCCCCATATCACAAAAAATAGCTAACCTTTTCAAAAAAACAAATGCAACAGTTTAATTCTCAACTAATAATAAATTAGGAAACTTACATATCCATAACATAAAATCAAATACGCAGACATACAACAACAGTGGAGTGTACAAAGTGTCATGCCCCAGTTGACCTGCCTACTATGTAGGGAGAAAAGCCATAAACTTCAAAGCCCGTTTTCAAGAACATGTAAATGCTTTCAGGCTCAACCAATTTGAAAAATCAGTCATTGCACAACATATGTTGGAAACGAAATATGTCATCAACAATATAGAAAACAATTTAGTAGTATTACATAATGAAGTCAATGGCAAGACCCTAAATCTGTTAGAACAACTGGAGATGTACCCCCACAAACTCAAAAAACCAGAAGCGATATTAAATTAACACACAGATTTCGCAAGCCACAGCTATTACAGAAATTTTAAGGATCTGTTCTAAAATTATTTCCTGTATATGTCAATTGGTTCCTGCATATGTCAATTGTTTAATAATGATATCTTTACAACTATGAAAAATTCATCTTTGACCACACCATGTACAAAAACATATGTGAAGTGTTTACAAACATCTGTGTGCGAATGTGCCGCTTGAATGAAGCGATATGTTTGAAAACGATGGAAGAAAAAACTTATGCTGTTGCCAAAAAAATTAAAAACTCTTTTCTTGGGTTACTTGGTGAGTTCACACTATTCATCTTTTCCACTATTTCGCACACATTTTCCGTCTCTAACTTACGAAATTCGTTACCTAACATGAAAACTTTTCGTGACAGGAATATGCATTTCATCTCATTCAAGAGAACAAATAAAGCATGTATTAAGACGAATTACACCTGAAGATGGACCAGCAGGGTCCGAAATGCCTGGTGTACTGAATAAAACACGACAAACTGACTGGAGGCGTTTCTAAATTCATACCTCGAGTGTATAGAATACTTGCGGTCGGAAACACCACGTTGACGTCACGGGCCGCAAAGCCCACGGCCGGAAAGCCTACGACAAACTTCACCACGCCAACCTCTTACATTAACATTGCACAATTCGATAATAAGCATGCCTACTCTATGTGGGTACGAGACACAGACAAAAGAGAAACACAAAGCTGAGAGTCTTCACCTTATAAAATCGTTGGAATTGCATGTTTTTCTTCCAGTTTACAATGTATTGCATATTTCAGACGCGAGAAGTGTCTAGTTAATGCCTTAAATGTGGAAACTAAAAGGTCCGTCTTGATCACACAAACTTTTACACTTCGCTATTACCGGTTTCGATTACTGCCATTTTCAAATCACAAAATATTCTGATGTAGTGTCAACATCAAACTAAACATGTAGGTACATAGTAGGTGCACTTACTATGTACCTACACGGAGGAAATGTCCAGTGGGGGAAAGGTCATGAAACGCACGGACTAAATGGTCAATCAGTGGACGGACAATCCGAACAAACCTACTGAAATGTTGAATGTTTTCGACAAGCGGTGCAGGACACTTACTATGTGCCTACATGTTTAGTTTGACGTTGAAACCACATCAGAATATTTTGTGATCTGAAGATGGCAGTAGCCGAAACCGGTAATAGTGAAATGTAAAAAGTTTGTGCGACTGATCAGACAGACGGACCTGTAAAGTGAAGTGCCAAAATATGGCCACAGACTCATTCTCAGACTTTATGTCTTTAATTGATAAAATTCACGTATTTGTTTCTAGGTGCTGGCGCAGCAAGAAGGTAACTTGTTCTTTTCGCCATGGAGCATACAAATAATCCTTGCCCTTGCATTTCTTGGAGCTGGCGGAAACACGGCGAAAGAGATGGCGAGCGGACTCCGTCTTCCGGAAGATAAAAATGCCACTGAGCAAGGTTTGAGCGAAATACTGAGCCAGATGAAGGTGGGTATGATTATAGCCTAAATTCCGTATGCTTGTTGGTAAGGTTCTAACCGAAACAAAAATTTGACTTTATTTTACATCTGAAACAGGAGTAGACAGTATGACTTCGCACAAAATTTGTACCACGATCTTCATCGTCGTCATCGCGCGCTGTGTGTATTGGTCTGAAGTGTGCTCGCTATCCTAGCTCCAACCATGTATTAAACTACTCATGATTACTTCGTAATGTGATGATATTGCTGTTCTAGAAACCTGATGCTGTGTTTTCGTTTGACTAGATTTTGACACTACATCAAACAAAATCCTAGTTGCTATAAATTTCACTGCTATTACTAAGTTTTGCCCTGTCGTAATTGCCAGCAATACTTGGTGAACACTTTATTCCACAACACCTTCCTCTTCTGTCAAGCTGCTCGCCTTCGTCTGCTCTTCTCAGACTATTCCCATCCAGACTTCGGAGCTCCACACCAGTTGTTTTACTTCTCAGACGTACACTACTGGCCATTAAAATTGCTACACCAAAAAGAAATGCAGATGAGAAACTGGTATTCATTGAACAAATATATTATACTAGAACTGACATGTGATTACATTTTTACGCAATTTGGGTGCATAGATACTGAGAAATCAGTAGCCAGAACAACCACCTCTGGCGGTTACAACGGCCTTGATACGCCTGGGCATTGAGTCAAACAGAGCTTGGATGGCGTGTACAGGTACAGCTGTCCATGCAGCTCCAATACGATACCACAGTTCATCAAGAGTAGTGACTGGCGTATTGTGACGAGCCAGTTTCTCGACCATCATCGACCAGACGTTTTCAGTTGGTGAGAGATCTGGAGAATGTACTGGCCAGGGCAAAAGTCGAACATTTTTTGTACCCAGAAAGGCCCGTACAGGACCTGCAACATGCGGTCGCGCATTATCGTGCTGAAATGTAGGGTTTCGCAGGGATCGAATGAAGGGTAGAGTCACTGGTCGTAACACATCTGAAATGTATCGTTCACTGTTTAAAGTGCCGTCACTGCGAACACGAGGTGACCGAGACGTGTAACCAATAGCACCCTGTACCATCACGCCGGGTGATACGCCAGTATGGCGATGACGAATACACGCTTCCAATGTGCATTCACCGCGATGTCACCAAACACGAATGCGACCATCATGATGCTGAAACAGAGCCTGGATTCATCCGAAAAAATGGCGCTTTGCCATTCGTGCACCCAGGTTCGTCGTTGAGTACACCATCGCTGGCGCTCCTGTCTGTGATGCAGCATCAAGGGTAACCGCAGCCATGGTCTCCGAGCTGATAGTACATGCTGCTGCAAACGTCGTCGAACTGTTCGTGCAGATGGTTGTTGTCTTGCAAACATCCCCACCTGTTGACTCAGGGATCGAGGCGTGGCTGCACGATCCGTTACAGCCATGCGGATAAGATGCCTGTCATCTCGACTGCTAGTGATACGAGCCCGTTGGGATCCAGCACAGCGTTCCGTATTACCCTCCTGAACCCACCGATTCCATATTCTGCTAACAGTCATTGGATCTCGACCAACTCGAGCAGCAATGTCGCGATAGGCTACAACCCGACCTTTATCAAAGGTGATGGTACGACGCATTTCTCCTCGTTACACGAGGCATCACTACAACGTTTCACCAGGCAACGCCGGTCAACTGCTGTTTGTGTACGAGGAATCGGTTGGAAACTTTTCTCATGTCAGCACGTTGTAGGTATCGCCACCGGCGCCAACCTTGTGTGAATGCTCTGAAAAGCTAATCATTTGCATATCACAGTATCTTCTTCGTGTCGGTTAAATTTCGCGTCTCTAGCACGTCATCTTCATGGTGTAGCAATTTTAATGGCCAGTAGAGTATCTATTAACGTTTGTAACGTAACCTACATTTCCATGGTTTATAAAAAGCGGTGCGAGAAATTTCTCGTACTAACGGTACACTCGTCACGGGGGAAGCCATGACGCCTAGAAGGCGACGTCACGCAACATATCTGAACGTTGCTACCTAATGCAATAAATGTTTATAGTTTTAAGTTGTTCACTATGTTACATTTTGTAAAAGAAGCTTTTCGATCATATAAAAGTTCTAATGCACAGCCCTTGGACCGACTCAGACTACACTTTACAACAGATAAATTGAAAAGGTTTTCCTAAACACCTGTGAACGGACATGTAACGGCGCAGGTCGTATGTTTGGCATACTTTTCCCCTGATACGCCCTCATTTACCGTTCACGTACGGAACGTTCAGCTCTTAACAATATTTCACTATCAGAATAGGTATCCAAAACCTTTGTGTGAGGTCTAAGACAGGCTCCCATAGACCACCACTCTCCGCGTGCTACCATTTAACACACTAGAAAGGAACACTTCCATGTTTATTGCTTTATCGAGAGAGAGTACGCTGGAGGCAATAATTAATGTTGATACGCATTTACTTCAGGATGTCAACGACATTACGCTTAGAGTAGCCAACAAGATGTTTGTGAAGAAGAATTTTGCAATTTATGAGGCGTTCAAGCAGTCTGCTGGGAAACTCATGGCCGGAGTGGAAGCGATGGATTTTCTACAAGGAGGAGCGGCTGAAAAAATAAATAGCTGGGTGGAAAAAATAACAAATGGAAAAATAAAGAACATAATTCCATCCGGTAAGTAACTTCCATAACCAAGTGGTGAGTAAGCTTATCTTTTTGTACTTTTAATACACTAGGTTTGGCGGGTTATACGAGTAAAGACCCACAGTATGTCAGCCCACAAAGTCAGCTGTGAATATTACATCAAGCTACCATTGAGCCTAGTCCATTGTTAGAAAATCTGCGGAAGTATCGGCTCTTCGTGCACTATGGGCAGATACATCATCCTCTAAATTGTACTTAGTTTTGAAGGTGCATTGACTACATGCATAGCCCGTCGTTGGTAGGTAAAGTGATTTGTTTTAATGTGGTACGAAGAAGGAAGCGAACCTACTTCAGACTGAACTATCGCAAACATGACTACTAACTCACTAAATCCTATCATACCTGACACTTTGACTTTTCACGATTTTGGGAACATTCTTGTTCCATAGATTTTCAGAATTACGGAAAGGAGATGGAAATTAATGGTTCAAATGGCTCTGAGCACTATGGGACTTAACTTATGAGGTCATCAGTCCCCTAGAACTTAGAACTATTTAAACCTAACTAACCTAAGGACATCACACACATCCATGCCCGAGGCAGGTTTAGAACCTGCGACCGTAGCGATCGCGCGGTTCCAGACTGTAGCGCCTAGAACAGCTCGGTCACCCCGGCTGGCTGGAAATTAATGTTCTGGAATAGGTAAGTGGGCAATGAAACCAAATGTAGAATATCAGACTTTACGTAGTGACGCGATACACTGTTTCTGACATCTACTGGAATGTAAACCTGAACTGAAGAGTTGTATAAGTGTGTTTCGGGGTTTTCACTAGAATCCTGAGAGTGAAAGAGGTGTCCATGCAGGTGAGAGGCAGAAACTGCTACGACGAAGATTATTTGGATAATGCACTCCAGGGGATAGGATTGATAGAACTGAAGCTGTTCTTTCAGAAGCTGAGGTATCTACAAGTTTTAGCATTCTTTAGTTAGTTGCTTATGGGACACAACACGCAAAGTAGAAAACTTATTTGGAAAGTAACAGTCCAGGTTCATGAATGCACTACTTTGTTCCTGTAGCCGGCATAGAGAGTTTGTTTCACTCTTGGAATTTTTATTATACTACATTTATATAAATTATTATCTCTAACTTCTTTTTTGCTTTTTGACACTAACATCGTTATTGTCTGAAGAAGATAGGCTTACAGAGTTACAAAAAATGAGAGGAGCTTCTATAATAAACGCAAAACAGTGTGTCCCCAGCGATCAGTGAACTTCACTTTACCTGATGCTAACAAAGTACTCTAGCGGTAAAACACGGTTATCTTAAGAAACTCCGTAAGTCAGAGACTTATGGAGTTTCAAAAGAAAAACAAATATTTACCATCCCCTCACAGCCATTGTACATAGCAAACTGAATCGTTTTCTACATATAATGGCGTATCTACCCTTCAACTTCCTGTTTGTCACATAATACGGAGTTGAGAAAACGAGTGATTTGTAGGGTTTTCAAATTAACCTGAAGTGCCTCTAGTATAACGTCTACCAAATGTAAATTTCATTCCGTGACCACAAGCAGATGACGAGAGATGCGAGTTGTGGGGCTCTCATCCTACATGAATAACAAAATGGTTCAAAAATGGTTCAAATGGCTCTGAGCACTATGGGACTTAACATCTATGGTCATCAGCCCTCTAGAACTTAGAACTACTTAAACCTAACTAACCTATGGACATCACTCAACACCCAGTCATCACGAGGCAGAGAAAATCCCTGACCCCGCCGGGAATCGAACCCGGGAACACGGGCGTAGGACATGAATAACATTTTTAGACAATGAAGATTACCATTTCGTAAAATTTTTGGAATTAGGACGTACTGTCAGCAGTGACCAGTACTGAGAGACTTCATAAAACTGTGTGTGGTTATTCAAGAAAAGTAAACCTAAAATACCGTGGGTTTACGTCCCACCTACGATGAGGTCATTAGAGACGAAACGTAAGCACGGTTTAAGCTATTATAGGCCATGTACATTTTAAAGAAAGTTTTCCAGCATTTGCCTTAAATTATATACGGAATCCATTGAAAACCTACATCTGGTTTCCCAGATTGCAATGTGAACTCCTGCCTTCAAAACGCTAGTGTCATCTACCGCATACACAGAACAAACGACGGGAGATGTTTACTGTACGGCGCTGAGTGTGACCCTGATGAACCTACGGAGTCCATATTTACTTAACAATCGTGGGATCCTCACCAAAGCAAGCATCAGTATCGCAGAACGATAAACTATGATCTTGATAGGACACACTCATGCACCTGTCGAATTACACAACATTCTAGTAGGCGTTTCGCATACATATAGAGACTTAGCAAGATATTTTCACAATCAGCCAACATTCAAATGACGTATCTCAACGAGAAACAGACTGCGTAATATTCCTTTACATACAGCAGTAGATGGAGTTACCTTTACATACATCGTGTAGTTCCGCTGAAAAGCTAATCATTTTCATACCCAACCATGATGTACAATTCATGCCACTATGGCTTGCCGTCTTCATTATGTTGCGCTTTTAATTTTTAATTTTTTTCAGTCCTAATTCTACTATGTCACTGTGAAAAACGACATGTCCTTTATTTATGAGGGCTATTCAGAAAGTAAAGTCCGATCGGTCGCGAAATGGAACCCACACTGAAAATACGATGATACTTTACACAGATGGGTTGGGCAGCGTCTCTAGTAGGAGCATCGACTGAATCACATCACTCATTTCAGTTCTGAGCACACAGCGATTATGTAAAGATGCCTCGATAAATGGTGCCTCCCGCCAAGTATGAGGGCAAGGTGAGAGATTTTAACTGACTTTATGCAGCCCACATAACGCAGCTGTCGTGCGTTCCCTTCTTCGTGACAAATCTCGGTCGCACACTGCAGGGGCAGTGACGATGCTCTTGCAGCATAGCCGGCCGCTGTGGCCGAGCGGTTCTAGGCTCTTCAGTCCGGAACCGCGCTGCTGCTACGGTCGCAGGTTTGAATCCTGCCTCGGGCATGGATATGTGTGATGTCCTTCGGTTAGTTAGGTTTAAGTAGTTCTAAGTCTAGGGGACTGATGACCTCATATGTTAAGTCCCATAGTACTTGAAGCCATTTGAACCATTTTATTGCTCAGTTTTCGATGGGACATGTTTGATCACCAACAATACAGCTCGTAACTGACGCCCTCTGCGTTTCATCTCTACTCACATGAAGCGTTAGCTATGGAGACAACGTTTTGGCACAGACAGCGAGCTGCAAATCAGCATAGAGAATTGGCCGACAGAACGGGCGGCTGCCTTCTGCGGCGAGGAGTAGGAAAGTTGGTACAACGCTACGACAGATGTGTGGGTCGGAGCGGTGACTTTATAGGGAAGTGGCTGGAAGGTGAAGCTAACTGTTGCAAATAAAAGATTTTTGATTTTCACAGCGATTTCCGTTTCGCGACCGATCGGACCTTACTTTCCGAATAGTCCTCGTATATTATAGTGAACTGGGTTCGGCAGATGAAAGCCTACAATCCGTCGGGTATTCTCACTGAATATTCCCTGTAGTGGAGCCACTATATTTGCACAAGGTCTTTTTACCTTCTTCAGTACAGTGCTTTCTGACAACTGATGGGGGTGAACGAATATTTATTTAATCAATTAGTTAGCCGTACATTAATCTTGAACTGAAGAACAAACCACAACAGATAACGCAAATGGGAGGAAACAAGCAACCAAAGGAGATAACTGGATGAGACCGCTTGCAGCATTCTGACACTATAAATGTCCGCATTTAATTACTGACTCGATGTAATATCAAGGGATGAAACTGTTAGGATTGCATTATCATTTGGGTTCACTTGACTGAAATTATTAGCATGAAAAACCTGAAGGTAATTTTCATTTAACGATGCAATTTATTATGGGCGAACAAAATATATGTACTCGACGTACTTGATGCGCTGAGGGCGCTCAACACCTACTCGTAATCGCTCTCGTAATTTACTCAGCGCGGAATTGGGAGGAAAATATGTTGCTAGTTGCTACCAGTATTAAGGGGTGCCGGAACGATCCACCTCCTCCATATTAATTTTAGCAAATAGAAGGAACATTTTTTCTAATATCATTAAACATATTTCTCTGAAATTTGGACTACATGTTCAGTGAATATTTCTCTACAAAGTTATAATGCCATGTTAAGAAATATTTATTGGTTTTCGTTTTACAATTTTTTTAAGCAGATGCTTATTTTTTCTCTAAACTTTTGCACTTTTTCTTCTATAACTCTTGAATTATAGAATTTTTTTCCAATTTGTTATAAAAATGAAGGAAAAGAAGTAAACAATATTGTGTATAAATTTCATTGGGATACTGTTAGCAGTTTTTGAGAAAACGTTCCTCAAAGATGAAAATTTTGAAGTTACAGGAAATGACTTTCAAAGTTTTTAAATAAATTCCTGCCCCATATGATGGATTATCAGCCTCCGTTTCCTTTTCACTGGTCTTTTCTTCCCTTGTGCATCATGTTGTAGGCTTTTGTCTCTTCTTCCTGCACCTCTTAGTCTTTCTTCATCAATCAGGCGCATGTGGGAATGGTGTTGTGTCCCACTGCATCATACACCCCAAAATGCAATCTTTCCATCTGTACAAAAACTATTTTGGGAATCCTAATCCAAATTATATTATTTACATTATCATTTGGATTTTGTGTTTTTCCATGTAAACAATTTTACAACGATATTAACTATGATAAATCTCTGAATATGGGCTTAATTACATGAATTACAGCATTTGGCAAACTGTTTTTATGAGCATATTCCTTTCCTGATTGGTACTTACACCTTGGGTCATCACTTGTGGGGCACATTGAATGTTGAGAGTGTTCATTTGTTGATGAAGTATGAAAAAATAATGCCCATACTGCTCTCCTCATATGCTCAATGCTTCTTGTATTTTGCCTTATTGCACACCCATAATACCTCAGCAATCTATCAATTGCTTCATCTGTCAATCTTCCTCTTCCTCCAAGGGTCTTACCATCACAAAGCTTCTGGGATCCTAATATCTGCTTTAGTTTGTGCAATTGAGCCCCCATGCACTTCTGCACATGTCCAATGCACTCCTGTTTTTTTAATGTGAATTTCACTGCCATAAGGTTTGAGTTTCTCTAAAGCTTTATATCCCTTAGAATCATCATCTCCTAGATAGTTAGTGTATCGTACATTATACCACTCTCGTGATCTGGAAAAAATTGCTCTCACTCCCTCTACTTCCATCTCTCCACTCGTGCCGTGAAAATTTTCTTCACAACTTTCGCCATGTTCGTCCTTGGTATTGCCCTTACATCTACAACATTTTGAGAGAATAGCAACATCAATTGCTTTGTAATTGTCTCCACTGGTAGCTGTCACAACTCCATTTAGAAATTTATGACCTCTACATTGCCATGATCCATCTAAAGCAACAGTTAAATCTCTACAATTCCCATTGACTGTCACATCTTGTTCAACTGCTTTCTTCATTGTTGCTTGAGCAATATCTTCAGCGAAAGATCCCCCCAATTCATTATAAAATCGAAACTTGGTTGGTGGTTTTGGCAAGTTCATAATTCCACATAACATTGTCCCTGAAGCACTGGCCTTGCCAATGCAACGTAAGTCATACACTACCCTAACATTTAAATCATACACCTTCTTTCCACTATTACCACAACGAGGAATACTGTTAGAATTAGAAAACGAAACTTCTGTAGCACATATGGTATAGTTCAATAACATTTTACATGCCAAACCAATGTGTGAAGTTATTTTCAATTCCAATCCTCTTTCTTTGCATACTTGGCATAATTCGTTATATTTCAAAATATTAGAGAGCAAGGAAATGTTAATTATTTCATTCACATCATTATTGTCACTTTCATAGTTTTCAGATATTTCTTTGCTGTCACAGAGTTTCTTGCTGGAAGAAGTTATATCACATTCATTTGGGGTAGTCGGTGAAGCAGTCTGAGCAGCATCTCCCTTCGAAACAACAACAGATTTCTTCTTCGACTCGTTGTGCCTTTTCTTAAACACTCGATTGCCGAAATGGAGCATATTGATATGCACAAAACAAATACATAAAACCGGTAAGAGCAAAATTCGTCAAATACGCAAAATTTAACAGCTACACAACACAAAGCAAACACCACAAGTCAACACACACGGTATAGCGTTTATGTTTACCGATATGAACAGTCACTTGCCACAGACATAAAGCCATATAACGTTGGAAAACAAAACACTGTCTAATTCCGCAGAGATACCCTGCTTGCAGCCAGAGAGCGGCGCCGTCAGAGGTGACACACCGAGTCGCTACAACCGTTTACGCGGCGCGTCAACTTTGCAGCGATAAAAAACACAGAATTCACTTAGAACGGTGAAACTTGATTTGTTTTATTCAGAAAACTCCAAATAATTTTATAATGAAGAAAAAAAAAGTTAATTTTGTTATTTTCATCGTTCCGGCCCCCCTTAAGGTGCTTCTCATACGTTATTTTTGTACTCTTGGTACTCAAACAGTGGTTAATAGTGACTATTTCTCATAATTATGTCTACAAGGCTACGGGGTACTGAATACATTAGGTGGGAACAGTGAGTACGTAATCTCAAGATATCATTTGACAATAAGTGGGAACAGGGCAAACAAAAATATTCTGCATAAAACACATACATATGAATACTACATCCCACAATATTGTTCACACAAGCACACGCTTAGCCTCACAGGAAATTCTTCAAGAATGTACAGCGCTCATCGACTGTACAACTAACACAATGTGGATGACTGGAAGTCGATGGAAGAATTGCGTACTAACCATGTCGGATCGTTCTTGGTTAATTAGAAAAATTCCACATGAAACACACATAAAACCTGACATTCTTCAAGAACCATCATCGCACATCCGTTGTGCAGCCAACATCATTTGAGTGATTAGAAGTCAACGGCATAATTATTTCATCACCCTGTTGGATCATTCTTGGATTAACAGCAAAACTGCAATTTGCATCACACGCAAGTCCTATCCGTTTGTAATTTCTCCGCGCACTTGTGCTCTCGTGGGAGCTTGGAGACAACGGCCAAGAAGCAAAAATAAACAAAAATCAAATAATTCCACAATCCAGAATACTCAAGCAATGCACACTCTTCACTCTACTATAAATCTAAGGCAAAACAAATGTATGAAAGTGCCTACTCTTTGTTATGATGCTTGCGACCACATGGTTGTCTGATGATGTCCGTATCACAAAAAGGAGCGTTAAATACTCTACTAAAAATCAACTTAAACGAATAAAAGTAAATTAAGAGTAATATCAACAGACATTAAATGTGCTGAAGACGCCACAATATTTCCTTAATACTGCCAGACTGAAATGAGCACCGTGTACTCGTTAGAAATACGAGGCCTATTCAGAAAGTAAGGTCCGATCGGTCGTAAAATGGAAACCACTGTGAAAATCAAAAATGCTTTATTTGCAACAGTTAGCCGCACCTTCCAGCTACTTCTCTACATAGTCGCCGCTCCCATTTAGACATTTGTCGTAGGATTGTATCAACTTTCCAATAACCTCCTCATAAAAGGCAGTCGCCCGTGCTTCCTACCAATTCTCTACGCTGGTCTACAGCCCGCTGTCTGTGTCAGAACATTGTCTTCATAGCCAGCGGCTCATGTGGGCAGAGATGAAACTCAGGGAGAGTCAATTACGGGCTCTATTCTGGGTGAGCAAACACTCCCCATCGAAAACGCTACAGGATCATCATCACTGCCCCTTCAGAATGCGACCGAGAATTGCCATGAAGAAGGAAACGCATGACAGCTGTGTTATGTGGGCTGCATGACATCAGGCGAAATCTCACGGCACGCCCTCATACTTGGTGGGAGACACTACTGTTGTAAGCATCTTCACGTGCTCACTGTGCATTCAGAACTGAAAAGAGCGACGTAACGCGATCGACGGGCATACTAGAGACACTTCCCAACACATCCGTGCAAAGCTTCATCGGATTTTCACTGTGATTTCAATTTTGCACCCTATCAGACCTTGCTTTCCGAATAGCCTGTATAAGCCCTAACCACCGAATATACTTCAAAAATAAAGATAAAACGTAGTCGCAGCATAATCCTGACTATGAGGGTGCTGTAAAAGGAACGAATTAGTTATTCTAATTACACTATACCTCTTCCTTTGCAGATGTGAAAATTACCGAACAATCAGTTTAATAAGCCACAGTTGCAAAATACTAACACGAATTCTTTACAGACGAATGGAAAAACTAGTAGAAGTCGATCTCGGGGAAGATCAGTTTGGATTCCGTAGAAATACTGGAACACGTGAGGCAATACTGATCTTACGACTTATCTTAGAACAAAGATTAAGGAAAGACAAACCTACGTTTCTAGCATTTGTAGACTTAGAGAAAGCTTTTGACAATGTTGACTGGAATACTCTCTTTCAAATTCTAAAGGTGGCAGGGGTAAAATACAGGGAGCGAAAGGCTATTTACAATTTGTACAGAAAGCAGATGGCAGTTATAAGAGTCGAGGGACATGAAACGGAAGCAGCGGTTGGGAAGGGAGTAAGACAGGGTTGTAGCCTCTCCCTGATGTTATTCAATCTGTATATTGAGCAAGCAGTAAAGGAAACAAAAGAAAATTTCGGAGTAGGTATTAAAATCCATGGAGAAGAAATAAAAACTTTGAGGTTCGCCGATGACATTGTAATTCTGTCAGAGACAGCAATGGACATGGAAGAACAGTTGAATGGAATGGACAGTGTCTTGAAAGGAGGATATAAGATGAACATCAACAAAAGCAAAACAAGGATAATGGAATGTAGTCGAATTAAGCCGGGTGATGCTGAGGGAATTAGATTAGGAAATGAGACACTTAAAGTAGTAAAGAAGTTTTGCTATTTGGGGAGCAAAATAACTGATGATGGTCGAAGTAGAGAGGATATAAAATGTAGACTGGCAATAGCAAGGAAAGCGTTTCTGAAGAAGAGAAATTTGTTAACATCGAGTATAGATTTAAGTGTCAGGAAGTCATTTCTGAAAGTATTTGTATGGAGTGTAGCCATGTATGGAAGTGAAACATGGACGGTAAATAGTTTGGACAAGAAGAGAATAGAAGCTTTCGAAATGTGGTGCTACAGAAGAATGCTGAAGATTAGATGGGTAGATCACATAACTAATGAGGAAGTATTGAATAGGATTGGGGAGAAGAGAAGTTTGTGGCGCAACTTGACCAGAAGAAGGGATCAGTTGGTAGGACATGTTCTGAGGCATCAAGGGATCACCAATTTAGTATTGGAGGGCAGAGTGGAGGGTAAAAATCGTAGGGGGAGACCAAGAGATGAATACACTAAGCAGATTCAGAAGGATGTAGGTTGCAGTAGGTACTGGGAGATGAAGAAGCTTGCACAGGATAGAGTAGCATGGAGAGCTGCATGAAACCAGTCTCAGGACTGAAGACCACAACAACTCTTCCTTTGAATTTACCATTCAATCCAATGATGATATGCACACTGTCCGCCCATCCTATAAGCCAGCCAGAAACCGAATGTTGAAAACAGGGAGGCATTAGGGTCCTACCAACCCCGAACACTCACCCCGTATATGAGATTGGCAGCAAAACCCAAGTTGAACATTTATCTCTGCCCTACAGCTACTCCACTCATGAAATCACATCCAAAACACTCACTCATTAATTCATTACTGACAGCAACACAACCGGAATTGGAAAAAACAAATAAGCATAGGCATGACCATTCCTTCTCCAGAGGCTCTCGGTACCTGAATGAAAATATGAAAATGATCAAATGCGTCATTGATAATAAAGAACACAGGGAAAGTAATGAAGCTCGACAACTAGTTCTGTCTCAGTCCTGGCATTCGCGAATAAATCACGAGACTGGTATGTGAGATTAGTAGAAGAACGTTGTATGGAGTAACATAAATGCAATTTGTGTGAGATAATGATCATCCACAAGTAAAGTTGAACTTTGCTGATGCAATATTATGAGATACATTTTACAGAGTTTCAAAATAACATGGATTACAACAGCAGCTTGTCATTGCGGACGAAAAGAGAGAGACAGAAAACCTGCTAGAGGCAAGTGGAGCGATCTACAAAAAATTTGGTATCCCAGTCTCAGTCGAATTTTGTGCTGACAATGAGACCGAATGCTCTCTGTCGAGAATGCGAAGTTTCACTGGAGTAGCGACGGATATAGTTATGTTTACGGAAGAAAAAATGATCGGAGAGCTAAAGGACCGTAATATTGTAGAGAGACTTCCCCCATCCACTGAAGGTATGACACAGTTTAGTTTATAATTTCTTGGTTAGCTAATAATCTTCTGTTTAATTGCAGGATTTCACTTCTAAAGATACCAGTCATTAAATAACGCTGTCGTGAGTCGTTAATTCTGTCAAAATATTAGTCTCGTCTTCATATTCACAATTATGTAAGAAATAATGTAAATATAATATTAATAAAAAAGTATGGAGGAACTGATGTTTAAATGAACGTAACGAGCTAATTCTTTCAGGTGCCTTCAGTGAACTCACTCGTATGGTACTGGTCAACGCCGTTTATTTCAAGGGTAACTGGATCAAGCAGTTTACTAAAAGCGCTACAAGACCTGAACTTTTCTACCCAGAATCACAACCAGCAAAAAATGTGGACACCATGTTCATCATGGACAGATTTAATTATGCACTCATAGAAGAACTGAATTGCCAGGCCCTACTTCTTCCGTACAAGGTAATCAGTCTGAACCGAGAACAACGAAACGAATTGCACTAAAGACAAAAGCAATGATATGAAATAGATACTCGTAATATTTATAAGCTATCGATGCCATACGCTGTATTACTGTCTTCTATAAATTTTTAAACTTGGTTTGAAAGTACAATATTTAGTCCATGAATAAGTGAATAAATGAAGAAAAGATAGCAAGAAATTGAACCGAGTTATTTCTTCGCATTTTTTGAACAGATCAATCAAGTGCACTATATGGTAAGGCTATTCTTAAGTGTTTGCCGTACATGAAATGGAGTGTGGAATAATTATGTTCTCTGTAATGATCAAGTCAACTAAGAAAAAATATAATACATTTTATGCTGTACAGGCAACACTAAATTAGGACCCTTAAATGTTCCTCCAGCCACATAGCTATTACAGGAAACGTAGTAAAATTAGATTTCAAATATGCAACTCATTGTATAATGTCTGTGATGATATTGTTGCAGTCTGTAGTTGATTACTCTGTTGAGTAAAGTATAGTGTTAATGTGCTTGTGTTTTCTGATTTCATTTCATACTTCAGGGTCGTAGAATAAGTATGCTGATACTTCTACCCCGAGAATCAAACGGTCTACCGAATGCTGAGAATAAACTTGCGGATGTAACTCTTCAACAAATTATGTCCAGAATGAACAGGCCTAAGGTGATTGTACACTTACCTAAGTTCAAAATGGAGTACCAGATGGAACTTACAGCAACACTAAGGAAAGTAAGTGGAACTCTGAAACTTAACCAGTAAAATTAGAGAACTGCTGACATTTAACATGCTACAGTTAATCATTGTCATACGAATACTGTATTTCAACTTTTTTATCTGGTGATGGTCATGTAGACTGAGACCTGTAGTGGGTAAAGTTCTTCAACTCAGCAGATGAAGGCCACTCCAACACCGGTTTAAAACACAAGCTACCCAAGTGACTGAAGAGCCTAGAACCGCTCGGCCACAGCGGCCGGCTATGCTGCAAGAGCATCGTCTCTGCCCCTGCAGTGTGCGACTGAGATTTGTCACGAAGAAGTGAACGCACGACAGCTGCGTTATGTGGACTGCATAAAGTCCGTTAAAATCTCTCACCTTGCCCTCATACTTGGCGGGAGACACCATTTATCGAGGCATCCCGGGGCCTTGTTTCGACTCAGGTCTTTCAGTGCTCTGTCAAACTCTTCATGCAGTATCGTATCTCCCATTTGATCTTGATCTACATCCTCTTCAATTTCCATAATAGTGTCCTCAAGTACATCGCCCTTGTATAACCCTCTATATGCTCCTTCCACCTTTCTGCTTTCCCTTCTTTGCTTAGAACTGGCATTCCATCTGAGCTCTTGATATTCATACAAGTGGTTCTCTTTTCTCCAAAGGTCTCTTTAATTTTCCTGTAGGCAGTATCTATCTTACCCCTAGTGAGATAAGCCTCTACATCCTTACATTTGTCCTCTAGCCATCCCTGCTTAGCAGTTCTGCATTTCCTGTCGATCTCATTTTTGAGACGTTTGTATTCCTTTTTGCCTGCTTCATTTACTGCATTTTTATGTTTCCTCCTTTCATCAATGAAATTCAGTATTTCTTCTGTTACCCAATGACTTCTACCAGCCCTCGTCTTTTTACCTACTTGATCGTCTGCTGCATTCAATACTTCATCCCTCAAAGCTACCCATTCTTCTTCTACTGTATTTCTTTCCCCCATTCCTGTCAATTGTTCCCTTATGCTCTCCCTGAAACTCTCTACAACCTCTGGTTTAGTCAGTTGATCCAGGTCTCTTTTCCACTATATCTAACTTTAACCTATCCATTTCCCGTTTTAAATTATCTAACCTGCCTGCTCGATTAAGGGATCTGACATTCCATGCTCCGATCCGTAGAACGCCAGTATTCTTTCTCCTGATAACGTTGTCCTCCTGAGTAGTTCCCGCCCGGAGATCCGAATGGGGGACTATTTTACGTCCGGAATATTTTACCCAAGGGGACGCCATCATCATTTAATCATACAGTAAAGCTGCATGCCGTCTGGAAAAATTACGGCCGTAGTTTCCCCTTGCTTTCAGCCGTTCGCAGTACCAGCACAGCAAGGCCGTTTTGGTTAGTGTTACAAGACCAGATCAGTCAGTCATCCAGACTGTTGGCCCTGCAAGTACCGAAAAGGCTGCTGCCCCTCTTCAGGAACCACACGTTTGTCTGGCCTCTCAACAGATACCCCTCCGTTGTGGTTGCACCTACGGTACGGCCATCTGTATCGCTGAGGCACGCAAGCCTCCCCACCAACGGCAAGGTCCACGGTTCATGGGGGAGGGGGGGGGGGGGACATTCGACGTACCAACGTGAACAGTCGTTTTGTTGTGTCACTTCCCCCAATGATTTTAGAAATTATGATGGAATGTTATCTATTTATTCTGCCTTATTTGATCTTAAGCACACTAAAGCTCTTTTAAATTCTGATTCTAATACTGGATCCCTTGTCTCTTCTAAATCGATTCCTGTTTCTTCTTCTATCACACCAGACAAATGCCCCCTCGTAGAAGCCTTCAAGTGTACTCTTTCCACCTATCCGATCTCTCCTCTGCATTTCAGAGTGGAATTCCCGTTGAATTCTTAACGTTTCAACCTTTGCCTTTGATTTCACCGAAGGTTGTTTTGACTTTCCTGTCTCCTGAGTCAGTCCTTCGGAGAGTCATTTCTTTTTAGATTTCTTCGAATTTTTCGTGCAGCCATTTCGTCTTAGCTCCCCTGCACTTCCTAGTTATTTCATTTCTCAGCGACTATACGAGGGTAATCCCAAAAGTAAGGCCTCCTATTTTTTTATAAGTACATAGACCTGTTTATTTCTACAATAGTTTACATCAGTTTACAGCTTGAACATTTAGCTATTTTTTGACATAATCACTGTGGTGTCACCACCAGACACCACACTTGCTAGCTGGTAGCCTTTAAATCGGCCGCGGTCCGTTAGTATACGTCGGACCCGCCTGTCGCCACTACCAGTGATTGCAGACCGAGCGCCGCCACACGGCAGGTCTAGTCTAGAGAGACTCCCTAGCACTCGCCCCAGTTGTACAGCCGACTTTGCTAGCGATAGTTCACTGTCTACATACGCTCTCATTTGCAGTGACGACAGTGTAGCATAGCCTTCAGCTACGTCATTTGCTACGACCTAGCAAGGCGCCATATTCAGTTACTATAGTACTATCTTCAAGAATGTATTCTGAACAGATAATATTGTGACTCATGTACCGTCAAGAGCGACGTTCATCATTAATGGATTAAAGTTAAGTATCAAACTAATAATTTCCGCTTTCTGAATTCTCATTCCTTGTCATGTTCCAGATCTCACGTCAGTATAGTTCTTCCCTCCTCACGCCAGCCTGCGTGAGCTAAAACACGTGCATTTCGGCCTCCACTCGTAACACGGTGTTGGCTCTTCTGCTAACACAAAAATCACCATTTCTGTCGATGCATTTTTGTAGACGCTGTGGCAGTTTTTGTATGCCCATGTCATACCAGCTCGCTGGCATGCTGTTCAGAAAGTTATGTACGTCTTCTTTCACTTCGTCATCGGAGCTGAGTCGCTAGGACCACAATTAAAGCAGACAGGTACTGTGAGACTCTGAAAAAACTCAAACGGGCAATTCAGAACCGGAGAAGAGGAATGTTGAACAAGAGCGTCATATTCTCCATCACAACGCTCGTCCACACATCGCTTGGCAAACCGTTGCTCTCCTGCAACAGTTTCAGTGGAACATAATCACCCACCCACCCTATAGTCCTGACTTGACGCCCAGTGACTGTCACCTGTTCCCTAGGTTAAAAGTAATTTGGCCGGAAAGCGATTCAGCTCAGACGACGAGGTGAAAGAAGAGGTTCATAACTTTCTGAATAGCATAGCGGCCATCTGGTATGACATGGGCATACAAAAACTGCCACAGCGTCTACAAAAATGCATCGACAGAAGTGGTGATTATGTCGAAAAATAGCTAAATGTTCTATCTGTAAACTGATGTAAACCATTCTAGAAATAAACAGGTGTATGTACTTATAAAAAAATAGGAGACCTTACTTTTGGGATTATCCTCGTATTTCTGTATTCCTAAATTTCCCTGAAGATTTTTGTACTTACTTCTTTCATCGATCAGCTGAAGTATTTACTCTGTTACCCATGGTTTCTTCACCGTTACCTTCTTTGTACTGATATTTTTCTTTCCGGCTTCCGTCATTGCCCTTTTTAGACATGTCCATTCCTCTTGAACTGGAGTGCGTACTGGACTTTGGTTCAAATGGCTCTGAGCACTATGGGACTTAACATCTGAGGTTATCAGTCCCCTAGAACTTAGAACTACTTAAACCTAACTAACCTAAGGACATCACACACATCCATGCCCGAGGCAGGATTCGAACCTGCGACCGTAGCGGTCGTGCGGTTCCAGACTGTAGCGCCTAGAACCGCTCGGCCACCCCGGCTGGCGTACTGGACTATTCTTTATTGCTGTATCTACAGCCTTAAAGAACTTCAAGCGTATCTCTTCATTCCTTAGTACTTCCGTATCTCACTTCTTTGCGTATTGATACTTGCTGACTAATGTCTTAAACATCGGCCTCCTCTTCACACTACTACATTGTGATCTGAGTCTATATCTGCTCCTGGGTACGCCTTACAATCCAGCATCTGTTTCCAGAAATCTTCCCTTATCAATCGGCCTTATTCACCTCTTCCTCTTGTGATTCTTGAACAGGGTATTCGCTATTAGCAGCTGTAATTTATTACAGAACTCAATTAGTGTTTCTCCTCTTTCATTCCTTTCGCAACTCCATATTCTCCTGTAACCGTTTCTTCTACATTCCCCACAACTCCATTCCATCTTCCCATGATATTACATTTTCATCTCCCTTTACGTACTGTATTACCCTTTGAATATCCTCATATACTTTTTCTAGCTTCTCGTCTTCAGCTTGCGACGTCGGCATGTATACCTGAACTGTCGTTGTCCGTGTAGGTTTGCTGTCTATTCTGATAAGAACAAGCCTATCACTGAACTGTTCTCAGTAACACACTCTCTGCTCTACCTTCCTATTCATAACGAATCCTACTTCCGTTATATATTTTCTGCTGCTTTTCATATTACCCTATACTCATCTGACCAAAGATCCTAGTCTTCTTTCCATTTCACTTCACTGACGCCTGTTGTATCTAGATTGAGCCTTTACATTTCCCTTTGCACATACGATAACCGAAGCAAAAACTTTTCAATAAAAATGGGGTCATAAACGAGATATGTATGACAGTGAATGTGTGATTACGAGCTGCCACTGATTTCAGTGTCAAATATTGACCTAGTTAGTATAGATGTAATTGAAATGTAAACTTTTCGATGAAGCCCCCACCTAATTGGGCTCAAATTTCACCCAAATCGTACACTGAAAAGAAATACAATAAAATTTCAGCAGGTTACATATGGTGAAAAGATTTCCTCAAAATCCAAATTGATGAGGACATCCTGTAACTCAACACTTTCTCATGAAAGATTTTTTTGGACAGTCAAATTCTGTCACTGAAACTGATATCTTGGTCTCAATAGATTTAGATTAAACTTTGAAATAGTTTGCCAAGTCAAAAGCTATAAAAATTACAATATGTTTTTATCCAAAGGAAATATTGTCAGTACAAATTTAGAAGACTGTAGGAATTACACGTATTTCTCTTTCCAATCACACACAAATTTGTATCTTCATTTTCAGTTTGACCATGTTTTTCAATTTTTAACTACTTTCATGGCAGATTGCTAATATATAATTACATTCTGCTGATTTTCCTTCGCAACATAAAAATTAGATGATAGTTTTTATATTTATATCCTACTTTTTCAGATGAGAAATAAAAGACTTATAAATCACACAATTAAAAAGTTTCTTTATAAAAATAAAAAGATATACCCAAAATTTTATATTATCAATACTTCGACTCAGTTTAATAGATAGCACGTTCTTATTGAAGCTAGAGTAACACAGTAGATCTAGCTCTTGAAATGTTTTCACTAAAATCCTTAAATGGAAATGAATTGTTCCATATCCTAATATTTAGTACTGCAAAGAGCTTCTGCTACAGAGGATTACCTACTTACTAATTATCTTGAAAGGACGGCCATTACATTTTGATTCATATTTAAGATACTTGCTTGTAAGAGCCAAAGGAAAGGGAGCTGATGTCTGAGGGGGGAGGGTGGGGGGGGGGGAAGCAAAATGATATATTGCTTGTGTAGAAAAATGTTCTGAAACCAGTCCTTTTTTAGTCACACAGTATTGTATTTCTCAGTTTTGATATTAATCAGTTAGTTAGTTATTAGTCACAAAACGGTCACACGAATGCTAGCAAGGAACAGTGTGACAAAAAGTAGTTTATTGGCTTATGTGCGTGTGATATAAGAAGACCCAATATCTTAGCCTGCTGGTGAATAGTATTTCAATAATGTAATCAAGATCTATTAACGTCAGAATTTCAGTTATTAACAATCAGACAACTGTTGTAACTGGTAAAAAGTCTTAATTTTTATAGGTCCTTTATTTATTCTTATTTAATATGTGCATCACTGAAACATCTGCTTAAAATGGAGTACGTTTTTCGTCAAACACTTATCGTTTCAACCTTTCCAATCAGTGTGTCATCCTAACTGAAGTCATTCAACAATGCTACATGGCATACAAGAAACCGAAATCCACTGATTTCAATACATGAATTCAACCATCGTTTTTAAGTCATTGTGATTCCACACATTCGATTCCACACATTTTGTTTGGCTGTAAAAGAACAGTCTGTTCGAATAGTTAGGCATAAAAGTAAGGATTTTCAGTATTTTGCGCCTTACGATTCTCAAAATCGCTGCATCAGAGTTGTTATTTATTCATTGGCTGACTGTTTTCGGGCTTCACCCATTTTCACTAGCAACCTGGTACCGAAAGCATGAATACCTTTTATTCCGAATTTAAATAGTGTTAAAACAAGGTTACTGGCTTCTCTTGTTTATAAAAATATGTCCGAAACTTCAGCCACTTTCTGTCACTAAGAACTCAAGGCTGGCGTAAATAATCAACAAGTCACAGACAATCAGGTTTCAAATATAATGTAATGTCAGTTAAATAGAATAAATATAAATAGAAATCACCTTCGCATCTCTCCTCATCATAAGAAACTACAGTGGTACAATAGTTATCCAGAAAGTAAGTCTCCAACTCAACCAAAAGACTACTTATCCTCTATTGAGAAAAGTATGAGCTATTCATATCGTTGCTGTTACGTGCAACAATTCACACTTCCCATCACTCATGGTATCGCCCTTGTAGAAGCAACTAAAACGGCTACTGAGAGGTTTCCATTGATGGTTTTGAATGCACGAACGTAACGCCGATGGGAAATGAGCATCAGGTCTGTCTAGGGCAGGGCCGACTGCGGCGTGCCAAACTGCACTCTTGCGATTGGTTGGGTGGGGGGTGGGGGGGGGGTGGGGGCTGAGGGCCGGGAATCGGCCTGTCTCAGTTTTTCCTCGGCCCTCTTCCGTAGTAGCCACTACGACGCAGCATTTGATTTACTACTGCAGTATGGCATTTTTCGCTCGTCGCAATTCTCTTCAGTTCGCAAGAATCGTGGTGTCAGAGCTTTTTACCCTTCGCTATTTGTTCGTGGTATGAAGGACACTGACATTTCCAGCGGTTGCCTGGAAAAAGAACAGACAGTCTAGCGACCTCTCGTCATAAGGCTTTAAAACTGAATCGAAATCACAGAAGAACAGGATGAGAATTCTCTGTATCTATTTTGCAGTCGCATAATCGACGGGTACATCAATTTCCAATGAAACGACATTACAACACCATGCAGAACGAATGTAAAGACTTAGTTGACCATAACAGAGCACAAACCTACAACGATCGCTAGATGGGTTTCATGTTTCTGCACCTGAAGAAGTACTTAGTGCTAAATTTCCAGGCATGGAGCACGTGAAGAAATAGGTGGTATTAATAACAAAATTTCTGAAATTGCCTGCATAATTCAGCTGTCAGTGGCAGCAGTTTTCGATGGAACTGAACGAAGAGTATGGAGACCTAATATACAGGGTGTCCAAGTCTTTCCCTGATTACATAAATTGATAACTCAGGCTAGAAGTAAGACACAAACATGAAACTGGCGTCTAATTGTTTACAAACTATCAAAGTTTTTTTGTGGTGTCACCGCCAGACACCACACTTGCTAGGTGGTAGCCTTTAAATCGGTCGCGGTCCGTTAGTATACGTCGGACCCGCGTGTCGCCACTATCAGTGATTGCAGACCGAGCGCCGCCACACGGCAGGCCTAGAGAGACTTCCTAGCACTCGCCCCAGTTGTACAGCCGACTTTGCTAGCGATGGTTCACTGACAAATTACGCTCTCATTTGCCGAGACGATAGTTAGCCTTCAGCTACGTCATTTGCTACGACCTAGCAAGGCGCCATTACCAGTTACTATTGATGCTGTAAAACATTCTCATTTCCTTGTCCTGTTCCAGACCTCACGCCAGCCTGCGTGAGCTTAAACGCGTGCCTTTCGGCTTCCTCATAGTGGGTTGGCTGTTTTGCCAATCCACAACATTTTTCACACATCAGTAAACTTCCACATGAGCACCCTTGGTAGCACGTAGCACATCTAGGCGATATTCAATTTCCGTCCACACATTGGCCAACAGCACTGGAGGGATCGATTCAACAACTGTGGTTATCCGTTGCAGCAGGGTTTCAAGATCTGGTACACGTGTTCGGTAGACCTCGTCCTTGACATAACCCCATAAAAAGAAGTTTAATGGAGTTATGTCAGGAGAGCGTGGATTCCAAACCGTTGGCCCATCACGACCAATCCATCGCTCAGGAAAGGTCATATCGAAATAGGCATGGACGTCCAAACCCCAATGAGGCGGTGCACCGTCTTGCTGAAACAAGACATCGGGGTGATACTGAAGCAGCTGAGGAACAGCATACAGTTGCAACATGTCCAGATACACTACAGATGTGATAGAAGCCTCAGCGAAGAAGAATGGTCCGATAATTCGATCGTGCAATAGCGTGCACCAAACATTCACCTTTGGACTGCCTCTGGTGCACTCAATGACCTCGCCAGGGGGTTGTGAACCCCAAATGAGCACATTATTGCGATTCAATACTCCACTGACAAAAAAGGTCGCTTCATCGGAAAAAGCAGTTCGTCTGAGATAACCATCATCGTCCTCAATACGTGATAGCATTTCGACCGCAAAGTCATATCGACGTTTACTGTCGTTGGGCAACAAGGCCTGAACGATTTGCACTTTGTATGCACGAAGCAATAAATGTTTGTGTAAAATGTTATGGAGAGAGCTTTTTGGCATCTGTAATTCACGTGAGGCCCTGCGCACCGATTTCTTCGGACTTCGCAGAAAAGACTGCCTCACAGCTTCCACCCTGTCTGCTGAGGTTCTTGGTCGACCAGATCTCGGAAGGTCAGCAACCGATCCTGTGTTCTTGAACTTCTCATACCAGGCTTTAATGCTCTTGACATCGGGTGGATTCCTTCCAAATGTTGTCTGAAAGTGTCTCTGCACTGTGTTTGGTGATCGTGTCTGATGGTATCACAGGACACACTTTGCCTTCTCCTGATTGGTTAACATGTCTTCTTGGGCACTGCACCTCATCCACTACTTACGTACTGCGAACCTAAAACATCAGTCTGGAACCGCGTGACCGCTACGGTCGCAGGTTCGACTCCTGCCTCGGGCATGGATGTGTGTGATGTTATTAGGTTAGTTAGGTTTAAGTAGTTCTAAGTTCTAGGGGACTGATGACCACAGATGTTAAGTCCCATAGTGCTCAGAGCCATTTGAACCATTTTTTGAACCTAAAACAGAAAAAATCTTTGATAGTTGTAAACAATTCGACACAAGTTTCATATTTGTATCTTACTTCTAGCCTGAGTTATCAATTTATGTAACCAGGGAAAGTCTTTTCGGACACGCAGTACTATTGCGAAGCACGTAGGTTAAGTCAAGAGGCATGCCTGGAACTCTTTCGAGATTTAAAACCCGCTATTGTCGAATTTGTAAGGGAAAAAGTATTGCCACAACGAAAATTAGAAACATCCAGAATGGATTGGAGAACTCATTTGTGGACTTGACTGCATACTGCACACAATAAGGCATTGCAGGATGTGGAACATCTCATTTCTGATTTGTCTGCAGTGAATTTAAAGAGACAATTGCGTTGCAGAAGGGAGAAAGTGTGAAAAACACATAGCACATTTCCGTAAGGTCACTGGAGAAAGCGCTAGGTTTGAAGAGTTCATATTTTTCTAGCCGTTTTGAGAACACTGCCAACTTACATCCCATTTAGAGCTGTTTTAGAGACCGTTTTCTGTTACATTTGAACGTGGCCCTGTGCATGTGCAGATGTAACTGGCTGGTGCAGTGCAGTTCCGGTTTTAAAGACATATTCATTTGCGTTAAAATTGTCCCTGACGTCTACATTGTTTTCCTCTGGTAGTTATCACATCTCCACAACGAGGTTGCAAAAGCGTTACAATATTTCGTGTGAAATACCTTCTTTCGATTACGAAGCTAAATCAATTATGATTACGAGTGCGAAAGTTTATTACGTTGTCCTCGTCTGTCCGCATACCGAGAGTATATACCGGATAAAAATTATATATTGTGTGGTCAGCGCACAAAAATAATTAAAAAAAATTTGATCTGTTTGTGATCTATGTTACTGAGAAATGTGAAATATAAAACCAAGTCGTATCCAGCGAGACTGAGTTGCTATTCAGTGCGACTCGACTTCGTTAGTAGTTGTTCCGATTTTGTACGGAACTGTCCTTCATTCGTTCTGTTGACGTTTATAACGTTTTCTGCAGTCTTCTGAAGGGTTCTGGCTAGTTTGATGTGGTCCGCAACGAACTCCTCTGCCAACCTCTTTGTATCAGAGTAGCAATTGCACCCTACGTCCGCAATTGTTTGCTGGATGCACTCCAATCTCTGTCTTCCTCTGACGTTTCTACTCTCTATAGCTCCCTCTAGTACTATCGAAGTTATCCCATCATGCCTTAACTGATGTCCTATCATTCTGACGTTCCTCTTGTTAGTGTTTTCTATGTGTTCCTTCCTCGATGAATCTGCGCAGAAACTCCTCATTCCTTACGTTATCAGTCCACCTAATGTTTAACATTTTTCTGTAGCACCACATCTCAATGGCTTCAATTCACTTCTTTTCTGATTTTTCCACAATCCACGTTACACTAACATACAATGCTGTGCTCCAAACGCACATTCTCAGAAAATTCCCCCTCAAATGAAGGCCTATGTTTGATAGTAGTAGTCTTCTCTTGGCCAGAAATGTCCTTCTCGCGAGTGCTAGTCTGCTTTTTATATTCTTCTTGCTCCGTCCATTATCGATTACTTCACCGCCTAGGTACCAGAATTCTTTAAGTTCATCTGCTTCGTGATCACCAATAAGTTTTTCGCTGTTGTCATTACTGTTGTTTCTCATTACTTTACTTTTACTCTCAGTCCATATTGTGTACTCATTGTACTGTGCATTCCATTCAGCCGATTCTCTAATTGTTCTTCACTTTCACTGAGGATAGTAATGTCATCAGCTAATCTTATCGCTGATATCCTTATACCTTGAATTTAAATTCCACTCTTGAACCTTCCTTTTATTTCCGTCATTGCTTCTTCGATGTATACATTGAACAGTGGGGGGCGAAAGACTACACCCCGGTCTCACATCATTATTAATCCGAGAACTTTGTTCTTGGTAGTTCAGTCTTACTGTCTCCTCTTCGTTCTTGTGCATAGTGTATATTGCGTTTTTCCCTATAGATTACCCCAATTTTTCTCAGAATTTCGAAATATCGCACTTTTTGACATCGTTGACAAGCCTTGATTTTTCTTTAGTCTTAGTTCTATTATCAACAGTAACGTCAAAATTGCCGCTCTTGTGCCTTCACCTTTCCAGAAGCCAAACTAATCGTCAACTAACCGAACCCCAACTTTGGAAAAGTTATTCTTGTCAGCAACTTGGATGCGTCAGCTGTTTATAAGCTGATTGTGCGATAATTCTCGCACTTGTCAGCCTTGCTATCTTCAGAAATGTGTGAATGATGCTTTTCTGTCTGATGGCGTATCACCTGCCTCATATACTCCACACACCAGCTTGAACAGTCGTTTTGTTGTGCCACTTCCCTTAATGAATTTAGAAATTCCGATGGAATGTTATGTACTCTTGTGCCTTACTTGACCTGAAGTCCTCCAAAGCACTTTTAAATTTGGATTCTAATACCGGATCCCCTATCTCTTCCCTGTCGGCTACTGTTTCTTCTTCTGTCACGTCATCAGACGTGTCTTTCCCATCGCAGAGGCGTTCAGTGTACTGTTTCGACCTATCCGCTTTCTGGTCTCCATTTAACTGTGGAATTCCCACTGAACTTTTGATGTTACCGCCCTTGCTTTCAGTTTCACCGAAGGTTGTTTTGACTTCCTTATATGCTGAATCCGTCCTTCCGACAATCATTTCTTTCTCAATTTTTTCATGTAGTCATTTTGCTTTTACTCCCTGCATTTCTTATTTACTTCGTTCCTGAGTGACTTGTATTTCTGTACTCCTGATTTTTCCTGAACATTTTTGCTCTTCCTTCCTTGCTTGCGACGTCCGCATCGATATGGATCCCAAAACACGTCAACGTGATAGTAAAAACAGGGCGTTTTTGGCTGAGTGAAGAACATTGTTTTGCGCTGCCTGATTGGCCTGGAACTGTTCCAGATAACCCCCATACGCAACAAAACTGTCACTCTTGTGAAAAGTGCCAATTTAAAGCGACACTTCGAAACAACTCATTTGCAAGTCCATAAAATTTTCACCAGGGTAGGGAAGCTCGTGGAGCATATCTAGCTTCTTCCGGAGCAGAGTCGCGTGTGTGTTGGTCGCATAGTAAACACCAGAAGCATTTCTGAGGCTCTGAAATAGTATATGTGTGCTGTAAGTGGCATGATCAATTTTTGAAAAGAAAAAGGATGGTGCTGCCGAAATTCATCGTATTCAACTGTCGACAAGAAGCATTCCATAAAAAAATTGAGTTTTTTGCTGCCGACAGTAAAAGTAGTTTTCTCCAATTTACGCTGAACACACAGTGCTGCCCCATAGCAACCGATGAGTCTTGTGACATTTCTGATGAGGAATAACTGTCTACTCTCGTGCGAATTTTGGATACCGAGAGTAAATCATTTTCCCGTTCAAAGGCAAGACTCGCGGGGATTTATTCAAGACTTTTGATGACTTGATAACGAAATATAACATTAGTTATTATAAAATGTTCTCTCTTTCAACTAACATGGTCCCAGCAAAGATTCCCAAAGAGAAGGGCTAGTAAAGAGAATTAAGGATAAGAAAGCTGGGCCACTATCTTACCAGTGCATAGTTCACCAGGCAGCCCTTTGTGGAAAACTTAGTGCCAGTCTGAAAGAGGTAATGGGTATCTTGAGCAAACAGATTAATTTTGTGAGGTGTCGTTGTGCTATTCCGCACAGACAGTTCAAAGGGTTTCAGTCAGTGATTCGGCTCATTCTGATTTAACTGCAGCACAACAATGTTCTTTGACGTAGTAAACGTCAAATGATGGAAAGTTTTTTGGCAAATAGAAGAAGAAGTAACGCCCTTCTTAGGCAACCTGGGTACACAAGAAGCGAGGAAGCATCTGGAGTTCCTAGCAAACGAACACAATACGCTAGCTGTGACTTTTCTGAAAGACATTCTGAAACATTAAGATGCGCTCATTACTGAGCTACAAGGAAATGGGAATTTAATATGTGAGCTGATGCAAAGTTCGTTTTCTTTCCGTCGGAAGCTGCATATATTTGAAAAACAGGTTGCAAGCCAAGAATTTAGTCACTTTCCAGCACTCCTTCGATATAATGATAATTCTGAAACAAACTATAACACTAGCTTGCTATATTTCATGCGCCAGTCTTCCCTAACTACCGAACATTAAGTCCTGTCACGGGGAAAGCCACTTATAACACTAACCTGCTGCGACACAAGCTAATGTTACCCTCTGAAAGGATTTTGAGTTTTTACCGCGCGTGTGTCTAATGGATGAAGGTATCGGACTATAATTTTGAATATGGTGCAATTAAAAGAAAAACTAAAGACTTTAAAATTTGGGGGCTAATGAAAGTAGAAAAAATCTTACATGGATGAAAAAATGGGCGGTCGCCAGCCCAATTAGGAACACGAATTTGGAAATATATGTTTAAGAAAATTGAAAGTTATTGAAGTTAATTTCATTAATATTTCCCTTTTCATAGCACACTGGATACAAGCAGATACAGGGTACTCTGAGCTGTGGGTAGCAGCAGTCCCCAATAATGCACAAACTAGTAATCACAGAAAACAAAAAATGTAGCAAACTTATACTAATAACAGTTACACTCAAGATCATTACTTGAACCATTACTGAAATGTTAATGCAAGAAGTGCAGAACTAAAGATGTACCTGAGGAGTCTCTGTCTTAACTGGGATGTAAAAACCACAAGTAAAGATAAGTGATACCACAATTACACTGTTCATATCCCTCTGCTTATATTTGTTTTCCTTAGCAGCAATAATATTCCAATTATCTTCCTAATATGAGAAGAATATGGTAGGGACCCGTAAACTGGTACAGTATCACTCGTCAAACTCTGTGATTATTTCAGTAGCAAAATTTAATTTGAACAAAGTCACTTCTTACTTGGAATAGTTTTTATTTTACTTTTCATGGCAAATTATTCAACACTGAACACAATTAACTTAAAAAAATCGTTCATGATAGTAATCAAGGCTAAATTGCATTTCAACTTGTCTTTTTCATCACCTGTGAAGCAGTATTATAGACACTAACATATACACAACCTGGCACAGTACTTTTGCAAAACGATACTTTGCAGTAAGCTGAGAGTACTTTAGAAAAATTTCAATATCTTAAATTTTTTTTATCCTTGGACATTTGACAAACATAAATAAATCACTAGTTCATTTGAAACAGGATACTCGATTTTATAAACACTTGGGAGGGGACCCTGCATAGGTTCATGATCAGGATAGAAGATACGGTTCCAAACGCAGATTTATAGCATTTTGAAATTAACTGGTCCATGCTCTGATACATATCTGTGTGCATGAAGTTGGTGGAGCAGTGGCGAAGTTGTGGCAAGCGACGTGGCGGCTAACTGTACTCACGGCTCTTGATGTTTGAATGCTCTATTAAATTTCTTCGTGGGGACGGTTATTCAACTTATTAACGCCATTACTTACTGCCGAGAGTACCAAGCAACAGCCAAATCCACATGAGGCAAAATTCCTCCCAAAGCTGCCTCCAATTGCCTCCCTCGGCACCGTCGGTGTGTACCGTGGAACGGCTAGCCACTGACTGCGTACAGTTCACACAAAGGAGCCACCCAGTTCGACCGCCAAAACCACCTTTACATCGCGCCAAGCCACTTCCGTTGCGGAGGGACTTCCCTACATCTTTTACATTTTACAATACAATTTCCCTAAGCATGAACCAGCTTCTAAGACATAATGTTTTTCTTAAAATATACACATATTATAAAAATTCATTATTTTAAACAATCATTTATCTTTTGTCATACATACATTACAAACTCTAATTTTCCTGTCACAAATCAATGACTTTAACTAACAACGAGCACACTTTTCATAATCGAAGTTACACAGTTACCCAATACAAATCTGCCACTAGTCGACATAAGTGTTAAAAGACATTGCACTACTTTCAAATCTTATCTATCTTCAGATCTTACGAAGGAATTCTCAGCAACATTCCAAGATTTCTCAGAGGTAGTGAAGTTGTCACGCTTCTTGAAATCGCCTTTTGTAGTTTCTCCAGCGGCAGAATGGACTGATGTGACTGCGAAGTGGCTCCCTCTTTCAAACGTTTTACTCCTAATGGAGATAACAGACCTGCAGGAAGACATTTCCTTGCAAATGTACAAAACTGCATCGGCCGAAGAATTAGCTACTTACCTGGCTATGCTATCTGACTCCACATACCGGGTGATCAAAAAGTCGGTATAAATTTGAAAACTGAATAAATCACGGAATAATGTAGATAGAGAGGTCCAATTGACACACATGCTTGGAATGACATGGGGTTTTATTAGAACCAAAAAAATACAAAAGTTCAAAAAATGTCCGACAGATGGGGCTTGATCTGATCAGAATAGCAATAATTAGCATAACAAAGTAAGACAAAGCAAAGACGATGTTCTTTACAGGAAATGCTCAATATGTCCACTATCATTCCTCAACAATAGCTGTAGTCGAGGAATAACGTGAACAGCACTGTAAAGCATGTCCGGAGTTATGGTGAGGCATTGGCGTCGGATGTTGTCTTTCAGCATCCCTAGAGATGTCGGTCGATCACGATACACTTGCGACTTCAGGTAACCCCAATGCCAATAATCCCACGGACTGACGTCTGGGGACCTGGGAGGCCAAGCATGACGAAAGTGGCGGCTGAGCACACGATCATCACCAAAAGACGCGCGCAAGAGATCTTTCACGTGTCTAGCAATATGGGGTGGAGCGCCATTCTACATAAACATAGTACGTTCCAGCAGGTGTTTATCAGCCAGGCTGGGGATGATGCGATTCTGTAACATATCGGCGTACCTCTCACCTGTCACGGTAGCAGTTACGAAACCAGAATCACGCATTTCCTCGAAGAAAAAAGGCCTGATAACGGTAGATGTGGTAAATCCAACCCATACCGTGACTTTCTCGTCGTGCAATGGAGTTTCCACGACAGTTCTAGGATTTTCGGTAGCCCAATTTCTGCAGTTGTGGGTGTTGACAGACCCTCGGAGCGTGAAATGAGCTTCGTCGGTCCACAACACGTTACTCAACCAATCGTCATCTTCCGCCATCTCTTGAAACACCCACGCCGCAAATGCCCTACGCTTCACTAAATCGCCAGGTAACAGTTCATGATGCCGATGGATTTTGTACAGATAGCATCGGAAGGTACGCCTAAGTGCCAACCAAACAATAGTGTATGGAATGCCGGTGCGACGTGCGACTGCACAAGCGCTGACTTCCCCCTGCATAGACGAACCCGCTACAGTCTCCATTTCTTCCTGAACTGTCTCAGCAGCATTACGCCTTGTGCTCGGTCGGCCACTACGGAGTCTATCGTCTAAACAACCCGTGACTTCGAACTTCGAAATCATTCTCGCCACAGCTGCATTTGTCAACGGACCTTTACCCGTTCGAATCCTCTTCCTATGGCGATAGGATCGTAACGCTGAACTAGCACATTCCCCATTCTGATAATACAGCTTCACTAAAAGCGCCTTTTCAGGTAACGTCAACATGCTTTATTGTTATTTTAATCACCTTTTACAAGGCGGGCTGTCAGCAGCGTATTACGCTGCTCTTCAGCCGTGAGTGGTACAATAATATGACATAGAGGTGGCACAGATAATACAATAAAAACGGCGGGCAAAAACTGTAGACACGAAAAACAATAAACATGAAGCCGTTCACGCTGGACGAGAAAAAACACTATCACTTGTTGACACGGCGCACATAACACGGACGACTGCGACTGCACACGTGAACAGTGGCGGCGTGACGGCGAAAGAACACTAAACACAAACACGAAGGCACACACACGAGACACTGATGGCAATGATCTCCGGCGCGCGAATGTTCACTGAGCGTGTACGAGTCCGAGGACCTGCCAAGAGAGGAGGAGGGGGGGGGGGGGGGTTGATTCTCTCTCTCATTACAGCTCCTTTTATACACGATTGTCATGCGCACTCACTGACGTTTTGCTGTCCAGCGCCATCTGTCGGACATTATGTGAACTTTGTTTTTTTTGTTTCTAATAAAACCCCATGTCATTCCAAGCACGTGTGTCAATTTTTACCTCTCTGTCTACATTATTCCGTGGTTTATTAAGTTTTCAAATTTATACTGACTTTTTGATCACCCGGTATGTTCGTGATACTTCATTTAAAAACTGAATTTTTCAAAGAACCATTATCGTTAAAAGGGCCACCCACCTTGAAGACACTTTTCTTATAAGTTGCAATCCACGTGAACCTAATTTTAGAAAACTGTGTCAAGACTACAAATGTAACTTTTCGCATTGCATTTTGGATCCAATTATGCCCATCTGTTGTATTTCATATTTTTGTGAAAAAAAATAAAAATAAAAATTATTAACGAATATGTTCTTTTATATCCCGATAAAATTTTTTAGAAGTATTCGGATCCCACCTAAAATTACTTGCCGACCCCTGATCTAGGGTACGGTTAGAACGTCGTAAAATAACCAGTTAGGACACTGATAGTGCAAACGCTTTTGGGAAGGTCGTGAAAAAGGTGTATGATGAAGAATTCTTGTGGAAGGAATGGAGGGTGGAGGACAACAGGAATGTTACACGCTACAACATGTAGCGTATTGTGGTCAAAACAAGTTAGGATAATTAATTTGAAATATAAGAGAAAGGGCTTTTGTGAATAGATTGATTTATGCAAACTTACTAGTGGTTGGCTAAAACATGCAGCTGCCAGGAAACCTGAGCATAACTGAATAAATTAAGACTTTCAAGCGTTTTTGGAGCGATTTAGTACTGTGCAGCTCCCTGTGTATGTATCAAGAAATGGGGCTCAAATGTTCGTTTTAAAAAGTGTCGTTCTCTTCTGTGTGTGAAGACATCGTGGCGTAATATGAGAGTGCAATATACCGTTTTGTTGCATAGTTCTCTTGTATGGAAACAATGGAGCGTGAATTGAGACTGCAACATATGTCGAAATGCGAAATAGCACAGGATGGAAGTATTCAGATGATCACATAACTAATGAGGATGTATTGAATAGAATTGGGGAGAAGAGGAGCTTGTGGCACAACTTGACTAGAAGAAGGGATCGGTTGGTAGGACATGTTCTGAGACATCGAGGGATCACCAATTTGGTACTGGAGGGCAGCGTGGAGGGTAAAATTCGAAGAGGGAGACCAAGAGATGAATGCACTAAGCAGATTCAGAAGGATGTAGGCTGCAGTTGGTACTGGGAGATGAAGAAGCTTACACAGGATAGAGTGGCGTGGAGAGCTGCATCAAATCAGTCTCAGGACTGAAGATCACAACAACAACATGGAAGGAGACGATTCTGTAGTGTGTTGCACTTCGCTGTAAGTGAATGATTCACCAGTTATGCCATTGTTGGACAACTTAAGATGATTGGAAAAACGTCGCACATAGTTAATATTAACATCTCTGCTCTTTTAAAACCATTCAAAATTTGTTACAAACGTCATTCATGCAAGGTGGATTTGTTTTAGTTAACGTACATTAATGAATAACTATTTCAGCTTATCTGTGCGATAAGAAAGAGCAATTGTTATTACGTACAATACCAAACATTGCAGATTTCAAAGTAAAATATCTGATTATTTAACAAGTTCATTACTAGATACCAATCTCTTGAAGTGCGGGCTAAAAGTAAATGCAGGTTACAGCAAAGCCAGGTCATCGGAGATTTTGTGTTCTTAAAGGTTTATTGTCACTGCCTTGTTCTCAAGAGTTAATTGGTAGCCAAGGTGGACGTATTTACTAAATTCAAGAGTGAACAAATTTAAATTGCTTATTACATTGACAAAATTAAGAGTCGTTTTCCATATTGTCACACGAACTGCATTTTCGTAACGTGTTGTTAGTGCTAGGATGTATGCTATAAACTGGAAAATGAACCGACATTGAATTAACCAATCTACACTGAAGCGCCAAAGAAACTGGTATAGGCATGCGTATTCAAACACAAAGATAATTAAACAGACAGAATACGGCGCTGCAGTCGACAACGCCTGTATAAGACAACAGATAAGTTGTTGCAGTTGTTAGATCGGTTACAGCTGCTACAATGGCAGGTTACCAAGGATTAAGTGAGTTTCAGCATGGTGTTATAGTAGGCGCACGATCTATGGGACACAGCGTCTCCGAGGTAGGGATGAAGTGGGGATTTTCCCGTACAACCATTTCGCGAGTGTACCGTGAGTGTCAGCGATCCGGTGAAACACCAAATTTCCCAGATAGTTGGGGCCGGAAAAAGATCCTGCAAGAACGGAACCAACGACGACTGAAGAGAATCGTTCAACATCACAGAAGTGCAACCCTTCCGCAAATTGCTGCAGATTTTAATGCTGGGCCATCAACAGGTGTCAGCGTGCGAACCATTGAATGGAACATCATCCATATGGGCTTCGGAGCCGAAGGCCCACTCATGTACCCTTGATGACAGAACGACAAGAAAGCTTTACGCCTCGCCTTGGGCCGTCAACTCTGACACTGGACTGTTAATGACTGGAAACATGTTGCCTGGTCCAACGTGTATCGTTTCAAATTGTATCGAGCGAATGGTCGTGTACGGGTGTGGAGACATCAGGAATCCATGGACCCTGCATGTCAGCAGGGGACTGTTCAAGCTGGTGGAGCTGTGTAATGGTGTGGGGTGTGTGCAGCTGTAGCGATATGGGACCCCAGATACGTCCACGTACGCCTCTGGCAAGTGACACGTACGTAAGCATCCTGTCTGATCACCTGCATCCATTGATGTCTGTTGTGCATTCTAATGGACTTGGACAATTCCAGCAGGAGCATGCGACACCCAACACGTCCAGAATTGTTACAGAGTCCCTCTAGAAACATGCTTCTGAGTTTCAACACTTCAGCTGGCCATCGTACTCCCCATACATGAACATTATTGGGCATACCTTAGGTGTCTTGCAATATGCTGTTCAGAAGAGATCTCCATTCGGAGGTGCAACAGTAATTACCTTATAAGCGATCCAGATAATTGCTCCAGTAATGGTGAAGCTCTATCTTGAACGTACTCTTACGGATTTACGGACAGTTCTGCGGGATTTATGGTGTTAGTTCGATCCATCACTACTTTAGACATTAGTTGGGTCCATGCCACGTCGTTTGCGGCACTTCTTCAAGCTCGCGGGGGCCCTACACGATATTAGACAAGTGTACCAGTTTCTCTGGCTCTACAGTCTATGTAATTGAAGTATTACGACAGCAGTTCAGTGATTATCGGATGTTTTTATATCTTGTCCAGACCTGTTCAATGTCTTTGTGACTGTTCGTGGCAACTGACTATTTATAGTCATTAAACTGTGTCGGCTCTTGTAGTTGCGATGTTTATTGTAAAGAGGGTTTCCAATGAAAGGTACGTGCACATACCTTAGTCTTGACAATCTGAATGTTTCTGAAATATAGACAATGCTAAGCAATACACGTAACTATAATCATCAAATAATCTGTTCTATAAATTTTATTATTTTACTGTACGTCTGAGTCATAACTTTCCCCTTTATCGTCTGATTCCTTTAGGCGTTACCTAGCCACATTTTATAGTCAAGTTGCACTAAAGATTATGACACAACCTTGTATTATTTCAAATAATCATTACTTTCTGAAACTTTACAAAAAGAATGAGTAAAGAATAGGACAACTAAGATGTTACTACTCATTCTCTGAGATCACTCTTCGTTACGTACCTGTAAATCTTCCAAAACTGTTTCAATTCCATTTCTTTTCGCAAACGTATCTCTTCTTCAATTTGATCCACACATCATACGCTATATCTTCCCATAAAACACCTTTTCTTTCTTAAATACAAAACCCGATCCTCCCTTCCATAGCCCTCACAATTTTTCCATACTCACCTGTCTCCTTCTTCGATTAATGACACAGTTATTAAAATGGATGATGATTAAAGCCTACTGGACATAGTAATTCATTTAGTTAAATCGCAAGATTATGAATTAATATTACACAAAAGCGCAAGAACAAAAGTCTGCAAATACGGTTTAATACATTCAAATATGTGATTTATTTTAACATCTGTGTAAAGAAAAATCAGTAAAATATAAAATGAATCGACATTAAAACTGTAGGCAATAAACAAGCAACGAATACTATTGAACTCGATCTGTGATAACTACAGGGAAGGAAATCTCTGTCACAGCACATCTACTTAAAGGTGGAGGTGCATGATCTTTCACAGTGCAGGGTATCAATGACTGAAAACACACGCGAGAATAAATCAAGCAGGTGTGTATGTTTCGGCGGTACCAGTGTCTTAGTATCACAGTAAGATACGACGGTTACTGTGCTTCCAACTACCGACATCAACTATTTTTTAAGCTCATCCAACTAGCCACTTTCAACTACTTTTTTACGTTACCCTACGAAATATCCCAAAAAAGTCTACTGTTTACGAAAATCTACATGTGTTCTTGGATGATGAATTTGAAATGTAGATGAAAGTGATTAGTTGGAGACCTTGAAAAATAGTTGAAATTAGGTGGTGGAAAGTGTAGTAAGATTCGTTCTTAAAGTATAGTAACACTCGTTCTTACTTGCATGAGTGTGAAGCTAAAACTCTAGTACAAGAGCACATTCCCTTTCACCTAGAGTATTCTCACATGGGCTTTCAATTATTGAAACTCACACGGTGAAAGGTCTTTCATCTTTATCTTCAAGTGAACACACTTCCCTTGGACGTATCTACGGCCATGTATCCATATGAACTTTTTTGCTATTTATAAGGAATCCATTTCTGCTGTTTGTCCTCATCTAGCAAAATCACTCGCACTGCATCTCTGTCCCAAAAGCTCGAGATATTATCTGTTTATGTGCCTCTATTAGAAAAGTAGTAGCCACTTTTGTCAACTGAATTTATATGGAACCATTTTCTGCTATTGTTGTCATAGATGTATTAGGAAAAATACTATGAATATATAACAAACTTTGTTTGAAACGTTTGGCCATTTAATTTCAGCTCGGCATGACTTCAATGTTCAGTGATTACGCCGCAAATTTTTCTGGAATCAGTGAAGAGAAACTTAAAGTGAACCAAGTACTGCACAAAGCTTTCATCGAGGTTAACGAAGAAGGCACAGAGGCTGCTGCGGCAACCGGTAAGTAATTTTGAAAATGGAGAAAGGAGGATTAGGGTTTGGCTCAAATGGTTCAAATGGCTCTGAGCACTATGGGACTCAACATCTGTGGTCATAAGTCCCCTAGAACTTAGAACTACTTAAACCTAACTAACCTAAGGACATCACACACATCCATGCCCGAGGCAGGATTCGAACCTGCGACCGTAGTGGTCACGCGGTTCCAGACTGAAGCGCCTTTAACCGCACGGCCACACCGGCCGGCTGATTAGGGTTTAACGAGCTCGCTAAAGAAGGAGCAAAAGCTCGGATTAGTAAGGGACGGGGAAGGAAATCGGCCACGCCTTTTCAAAGGAAGCACCGCGGTATTTGCCTGGAGTGATTTAGGGAAAAAACCTTAAATTAGGATGGTTGGATGCGAATTTGAAATGTCAATCTCCAGAATGCGAGTGCTGACCACTGCACCATCTCGCTCGCATAAGTGATTTGCTGCAGAAGACGTGACATTCTTGTTGTTAGATAACGATATTAAATTCTTTCGTAAACGTGAAACTGACCTTACGTCAGTGTTTTATGACTCAGAAAAAAGAGAAGATTAGAAAATTGGGAGCTCTGTCTATTTATGGGTAGTTGCATTTTTTTTGGTAAAAGCCCATCTGGGTGTACTGCCGCAACACCTTTTAGAACACTTAAAGTGAAAAGTACTGAAATGAGTCTATATTTATGCTGAATTGCACCGCTCTCCCTCAGAGTGCCCAGTTGAAAGTTTTTGCAACTCGGCCGAAACGTCAGTTAATGGTGGTATTTTAAGCACTTGTCGCGCGGTAAGAGGCTTGGTTCAAATGGCTCTGAGCACTATGGGACTTAACTTCTGAGGTCATCAGTCCCCTAGAACTTAGAACTACTTAAACCTAACTAACCTAAGGACATCACACACATCCATGTCCGAGGCAGGATTCCAACCTGCGACCGTAACGGTTGCGCGGTTCCTGACTGAAGCGCCTAGAACCGCTCGGCCACCCCGGCCGGTGTGGTTAGAGGCGCCTTGTCGTAGATTGTGCGGCCCCTCCCGCTGGAGGTTCGAGTCCTCCCTAGGGCCTGGGTGGGTGTGTTGTTCTTAGCATAAATTAGTTTAAGTTAGTTTAAGTAGGTGTGTAAGTCTAGGGACCGATAACCTCAGCCGTTTGGTCGCTTAGGAATTCACACACATTTTAATATTTTGAACATTTTTAAGCACTTTATAAGGCGTCCCGGGAGTACACCGAGAAGGATTTTAATGCGATTGACACAAGGCACGGAAGCCAACATATTTTTTGTAATTGTGATTTTATTCATACTTTGTTCAGATAAGCACAGCCGAAAATACACATCCTCGAAGCATGTTCAGTAGTAACATGCAGATCACACAATCCACTGGACATGTTGGTAATTTTGCCAGAATGCAATTTTTACTCTGCATCGCAGAGTGCGCTGATGTGAAACTTCCTAGTAGATTAAAATTTTATGTTGGACCGAGACTCGAACTCGGGACCTTCGCCGTTCGTGGAAAAGTGCTGTACCGAGTGAGCGACCCAAACACGAATCGCGACCCATCCTCAGACCTGTACTTCCTCCAGTACCTCATCTCCTACCTTCCAAACTCCGCAGAAGTTCTCCCGCGAAACTTGCAGGACTCCTGGAACGAGGAGATGAGGTACACGCGGAAGTAAAGCTAAGTGGTTATGTGCGTTGTGCTTGGGTAGCTAAGTCACCGGCACAGTACCTCACCATCTTCGCTCAGAGGACTGGATGCCCTTTTTAATAAAAAACCTGAGTGAAGGGACCAACAATGATCTAGAACGGGTGTCATGTGACGTCTGCCTGACCAAAAAAAAAAAAAAAAAAAGAGTCGGTGGAGCACTTGCTGCCAAAGGGCGAAGGTCGTCAGTTCGAATCCCGGTCTGGCACACAGTTTTAATCTGACGAGAAGTTTCAAGTTGATAATGTATTGTCAGAATGTACAGGATTCCAGGGACTCCGACGAATGTGTCCAGGGAAATCTAGTGATTGGTTACATACAAATGGAAGAGATGTTATAACGGGTTATTAGAAACCATCCAACAGGGGAATGAATGAATTACTTTGTGGAGTTAATTATGACGCGGTAATGTATAGTGAAATAAATGATGGGCGTCTGAAAGCGCGGAGAATAGTACTGAGATAACGGGGAGGGATCTGGCAATTCTTCTGCCTAACGAAGTCACATTGAAACTACGCCGATTCTTGACGTGAAAGATACCGAAGAGAGAATGCAACATTGTGAGGTTGATAGGACAATTAAAACGTGTCAGCAGGTGTTGACAATTCACGGCTAACCGTTGATTACTTTGTTTCAGGGCTCAGATTTATTAAACCTAAGACTTCCCACTAAGTTTAAGAAGAAAGTCAACGTCAATGTAGAAGCTACAAGCTAGAAGAGAAATATTAGACTGTCGGCTAGAATAGCGTACACATATAGACAGGAAACGTAAGTGGGTCTTGGTGAAAGAGATGACAAGATTTCCGCTTATAGCCGTTGCTGTCCCACTGGGTTGTCGATAAGACGAAGAAAGAAAATTTCAGAATAATTCTAAAACTGCACAAGGAATGCAAATGCTACCACTGAGGTTCTCAGGCTACAAAACGCTTGCGCCACAACTCAGATTAGTTTTACAATAACCGTGTGATAATGCTGCTGAATTTGGTGAAATACGGATTGTAGACTAAAGTGGTGAACACAGAGCGAATGGAAAATAACCAGTTGCTCAGCATTCGAACAGTGGCAGGCGCAGCAGAAGATGTTAACTAATTCGACTCTGCAGTGCCTGTGATAGTTTGGAAATACGATGCAGTGTTCCTTCGGATTTGTATGCAAGTCCGTATGAACATGCATTGGTCGACTAAAGCCATTATGAAAAACGTGAAATGTATTCGCAGTTACGATTACGGACAATGTATCGTATTTATCTGCCTACACCATTCAAGCGACTTTCAGTTAAAATGTCTCCCAGTACGGGAATATACTTCATGAATGTGCGAGTGTTGATTGTAGACACATCGTGAACGACATATGGAAGTTTGAGTCTGATTGTAAGACGTGCTCGGATAACCTAATGGTGCAGTCAGCCTTCGGTAGTGGAGCGGCGCGGACGTGCTGTTTGAGTCCTGTTCGTGGAGTCGAATTTGCGAGTAGTTGTTTTCTACTTCGACCCCACTAATTCAGACTCCGTCACAGCTGACATGACATGGCCCAGGCGCGCGGGCAAACACAAACACACACACACTACTACAAAGGTCAGCTTTCAACCTGATTACACTCGGTCCCGAGCTCTTGATGTTGAACGCCTTATATGTGATGATGTTAAAATTCAACCACAGGACGTAATCGGTATCCATCTCCGAGTTACGAGCAGTATCGTCTACATCATATTAGTCAGTGGCGAGGGGTGTAAAAAATCATGCGCTCAATCGCGAAGAATCTTAAATTCAGATATGACCATTATGGGGCTCGGCTTCTATAAGCTACGAGTTTTCGATTTCCCGTTCGAGTTACCGCCGGATGTCGTCACCACAGCCTTCCAGCCTTAGACCAAAGTGGTCATACATGTGGACAAAAAATGGAACACTTTTACTACAGATCTGCTCCTCGTCAGGCTACGACAGATTATAATTGACTCGAGAAAACACGCACTTTCCTAACTCATCATCGACGGTTGTAGGGTGATTAGCAAGTACAATGACGGTCACGTACTTGCTGCGTTTGCGACAAAGAAAAGCACGTCAGGTGTTTACAATGGTGAGCTTCTCAAGTCACGACAGGTGACACTATGACTCCTCCTAGGATCACGACCCTCCCCCACAATTATGCAGAGGTTGCTCGGCCGGCCGCCCCCTTCGAAGTCCAACTACTTGTCGAACAAACGCTCCCATCAGGACGAACTTGGCGGTGTCACAAGTGCTGGACTCACCCACTGCAACCTATGCTCATAGGTAGCACACTGCACATAGCACACGTCCACCACGGCGCTCGGGGGCCACAGCATCAAGTTATGACACCTGAAGATGCGCTTATAAGAGCCCGAAACCGGTCGTGTGATGATAAAACAACTTTACAACTGAAGCGGTATTTTCAGCCTCTGCTGAAGCCGTACCATAAAGAATAGATGAGGAAAGGTATGTTCGATTAGCAAAATCTTATGTTTGATGCTGAAAACAGAATCAGAAGGGAAAACTAATTTTTTTCTGCTTCTCGAAGATGTTTTTGATTAAGATTTATTTACCTTTCGATTTGTTTTTATACTATTGTCTGCACGAGTAACTATGGATATTTAGAAATGAAAGTAATCCCCTTCATACCATATGTTGTTTTAAACTTGTTCTTTAACATGTTATTCATTATTTTTCAATGTTGGGACAAAGTAGCACGAAGAGCGGCACGTCGTGTCTTAAGGCAACCAAATTAGTAATCTTCTCTCTAGTACTAGAGGGGAAATATTATAGGGTGGAGAAAGCCTATTACACCTTATCGAGGGACTTACGAAAAGACGGTTGATATGTAATATGTGCAAGAACGAAGAGGGAACAATGTGAGTAGAAGACCAATAACGAAGTACATGGGTTAAAATGGGTGGGCGTACAGATACTTCCTGCAGGCCATGGCTCGAGCTCCCTCTGCAGGAAGTAGTGCTCGGAATGTCTGTTTCCCTTACCTTGTATGTAAATAGCCGGTGTTTACCATGGTACGCCTTGAACATAGACAACCTCGTTGTCTGTGGTGTAATATGGGTTTATTTGTCGAAGAAGCAATGACGGAAATAAAGGTTCAAGAGTGGTATTAAAATTTAAGGTGCAAGGATATCAATGATAAGAATTACTGATGACAGTGCTATCCTCAGTGAAACCGAAGAAGAATTACGGGACTTGCTGAATGGAATGATCATTCTAATTGGTATAGAGTATAGAATAGAATAAATCGAATGAAATCGAAGGAAGATGAAAGTGATGAGAAGCAGCAGAAATGAGAGCAATGAGAAGATTATCAGAAATGGGGATGAAGAAGCAGATAAAGTTTTGGAATTCTGCTATCTAGACAGGAAAATAATGCGTGATGGACGAAACAAGGAGGCCATAAAAAGCAGACTAGCACGGGCAAAAACGGCATTCGTGACCAAGAGAAGTCTTTAGTATCAAACATAGATCTTAATTTGAGGAAGAAATTTCTGAGACTGTGCGTCTGGAGCACAGCATTGTATGGCAGTGAGACAAGGATGTGGGAAAACAGGAACAGAAGACAAAAGAAACCTTTGGGATGCGACGAACAGAAGAATGTTGATAATTAGGTGGACTGATAAGGTAAGGAATGAGGAGTTTATCCGCAGAATTGGGAAGAGAGGAAGGAAGAAGACTATAGGACATCCGTTAAGACATCAGGAAATAGCTTCCATGGTGCTAGAGGGAGGTATAGAGAGTAGAAACTGTAGAAGAAGACAGGGATTGGGATACATCCAGAAAATAACTGAGGACGTAGGTTGCAAGTTCTACCTTGAGATGAAAAGGCTGACACAGGAGCAGAATTCGTGGTGGGCTACATCAAACCAGTCAGAGGACTGATCATTAAAAAAAAAAAAAAAAAAAAAAAAAAAAAGTTTGAGCTGTCACTATAAATTGGACGGAAACTGCTGCCGTGGTAAAGCGTTGACTGAGACAGTTTCTGGTGAAGCCTGCGACTTGCCAGTGTCTGTTGCATCGAAGAAACAACCACGGCCACTGCATGTGCCTGAAGACGTTCGGCCACCAGTTTTGGAACTGTGGCGTCACATGTTACGAGTTTCCGCTGTGAACAGATGAGGGCGAACTACACGAGAAGCAGCTGACTGTACACACACTGTAACCACTGTTGTTAGAATAAAAGCTGGTGGTGGCAGAGCCACGTCCCCGAGAACTTTTCATTCGAATTTCCTGCGATCAGCATCGGTTGTAGTTCTCTGTTGCATAAGGTGACGAAGTCATTAATTTCAATGGACGATGTGGTTCATATATCCATGGATATCTACCAATACGTTGCTGGGTCGCTTGAGCTTGCTTAACCCCATTAACACTGTACGCTGCAACTTGGATACCAGCAATCACAATTCCTTAAATGTACAATAGTATGATTAAAACACTTAGAAGTAAAGTAGCAACATCATCTCTCCAATAATGGTTAAAACGCAGTCATAACTGCAAACAAAAAATTGCGTTAATTGCGGTGCACTGAAGAAAATGGAGAATGAGTGCAAATAAATTGCAAACAGCTCCTGCACTACGCGTAATCTCATAAAATTTATCTGTTTCAGCTGTTATCGGTGGTGCAGTCGCAACGTCCTTACACAACACGCCTCCACCACCAATCATCTTTAGGGCGGACCATCCATTCCTCTTCTATATTCTGGATCAAAAGACGAAGGTGGTGCTCTTCGCAGGACGCGTATCCGATCCTTAACTTTAAGAAGGCCCCCATGGGTCAGCAAAAAGAGTTTGTCTACTGATGTCACCGCCGTCACCTACGCTTCAACGATATGCCATAACAATTGTACTTATAAATACGATGTTTTACATTATTAGAAATTTATATATTCTTGAGTTGTATCCCAGAAAATTTCTCTGTAATATTTTCTCGATCCTCTAAATAAATGTGTAAGTAGGCTGTTTATGTTTTCTTTATGTAAGTTTGCTGTTTATGTTTTTTATTGGCAACGTTACGTAGCGCTCTCTATATGAAAATCACTGGCTGTGCTGTGTGCAGTATGTGGCTAGTTTGAATTGTTGTCTGCCATTGTTGATGCGAACAGCGCGTAGCGCTGGACAGTTGGAGGTGAGCCGCCAGCAGTGGTGGATGTGGGGAGAGAGATGGCGGAGTTTTGTAATACTGGATGTTAATTATGAATATTAAGGTAAATACAGTGTTTGTTCTCTATTAAAATCTTTCATTTGCTAACTATCCCTATCAGTAGTTAGTGCCTTCAGTAGTTTGAATCTTTTATTTAGCTGGCAGTAGTGGCGCTCGCCGTATTGCAGTAGTTCGAGCAGCGAAGATTTTTGTGAGGTAAGTGATTTGTAAAAGGTATAGTTTAATGTTTGTCAGGGCCATTCCTTTGCAGGGATTTTTAGATAGTCAGATTGCGTTGCGCTAAAATTATTGTGTGCCAGGTTAAGCACAGTCTTGTACAATTGTTCTAAGTGGACATTTCATATGTAAAATTATTCTAAGGGGACGTTTCATATGGCGACCCTGCCAGGATACCTCACTGGAATCTTCTGATTTTTTTCTTGTAGTCTGTGTATTTAGTGTAGCTTTTGTTTATTGCTAGCGCGTAATTGTAGAGAGAATCTCCTTTGTAGTTGCAGTCTTTCATTGTTGTAATGTAAAACAGTTGTGGCATGCATGTAGATTTGCAACAAGTATTTCGCAGCTGCAATTAACTAGATATTATTTTCAGTGCTATGTTAATGTGTTCTCCTATTTTTGCTCTTCAAATTGTGTTTTTCTGTGTTATCGTGTGAAATATTGTCACAATAATGGCGTGTGAAAAACGTAACACTCGGCTCCAAAGTAAACTGAGAAACGACAGTGAAGACGAAAGCAATGTGTTAGCGCCACTGTGTAATGAGTTAACTAATGTTCAAAGTAGTAATTTGGTAACTGTGCATAGGGAAATGGAGCGGACGTCAAACAATGGCGTAGACAGTCAAACAGGTAGTGAACAGGGAAGCATTATCGATCGGTCGGTCGGCAACAGCTCGCCTCAGGAATCCGAAATGATAGGACACAATATTGCAAATACTGTAGATTCAGGTTTTGCGTCCTCACCGTTTTCTCAAATAAGTCAAGACACATTTTCAGCTTGTCAAAATGTGAATGTTGCCGGCGCAAATGCACTGCCGAAAAGAGTAGAGGAACAGATTCCAGACACTAATGCATTGTTATTACAACTAATGCAACAAATGGAACAAAATCAGAGACAGATGGGACAAAATCTTCAAAAGTTAGACACAATGGAACAAAATCTTAAAAAGTTAGACACAGTGGAACAAAATCTTAAAAAGTTAGACACAGTGGAACAAAATCTTCAAAAGTTAGACACAATGGAACAAAATCTTCGGAAGTTAGACACCACACTTGAACAAACACGTGAAGATCTAACTACTGAGTTACATAACATTGAATCGAAATGCCAAAAAGTCTGTAATGACGTAAAAACACAAATTTGTGAGCATTTTCAGCCTATTTTTTCGCGGCATGAAAATGCATTACAGAATCACGAAGCAGCCATAAAAGAGCTGCAGACTATTGTTCATGAAAATCATGAGACCTTGCAAGCTAAAATGGACTCAGTTGCATCTACCGATTCGGTTACGCAACTTGCAAAATCTCAGGAAAACTTAAAGGACACAGTAGAAAGACACATGGGGGAAATTAGTTCATTATCAGAGAAAGTAGCCGAACTTTCGGATCAGGTCACTAACTTATCTACAAAGGTAGATGATGATCTGAATGACACAAGACCCGTAGCCTTCACTGACACAGAAGAGTATGAACAAATTAGAAAATTCAAACAAAATCAAAATCAAATCAATACACAGTACAAAAGAGAAATCCGGGAAGTACAAGATCAGTTGACACAGGTAATACAAGAATTACATATTTCAGAGGATACTCGCGCTCCAACACGGGAAGAGGAACTTAGAAATACGGAAAAGCCACAAAATAATAGCACAGGGCATTTCGGTAATTATGAAAGAAATTGGCAAGGTACACCGAATTTTGAGACGGAACCGCCGAAACGACGTGACAATGACCGACATGCTACTCGCCGACACGATGATTTTGACTATAAGCTGTTCATTACTACACGTAAATTCAAAACATTTAAGAATTCTGGCAACGACATTCATCCACAAGCATGGCTCCATCAATTCTCTCATTGTTTCCCTCCCAACTGGTCATTGGAGCACAGGTTAGAATTTATGTGTGGCTACTTAGAGAATGAACCAGCTGTAAGAATGCGATTGGTCATTCACGATTGCCACAGTGAAGGAGAATTTTACCATGCCTTCCTCTCAGCATATTGGTCTCAAGCCACACAAGACCGCGTAAAACATAGCATCATGATGATGAAACACTTTGAACAATCTGAATTTTCCAGTCTTGTCAAATATTTTGAAGACATGTTGCACAAGAATCAGTACCTATCAAACCCATACAGCCCCTCAGAACTCATCCGCATTTGCTTAATCAAACTGCCTGAACATTTACGACATATTATTTTGGCAGGACGTTGCAAAGACGACATTGAAGCTTTTCAGGGATTGTTACAAGAACTGGAAATTGACACAGACAGTCGCGGGATGCGAAAACAGGAAAACAATCACTACAGGTCACATCCGTCTCAATTCCGTGACGACAGAAACAATAAATGGCCACGACAAACCTATTCTTACAACGTAAATCGTGACCAAAACAGACACCACCCATATGATAACCACTGGCAGAGTAATAGTTACAGGGAAAGATCACCTTTCCGCGGTAATGACTATCACAGAGACAATCAGAGAAACAGACAATATGGAAACCAAAACAATTATTATCAAGGGAGACAGAATAACTTCAGACGCAACGGTCCAGCACGCAGTTACGACTCAGGCAGAAATTCTCCACCACGTAACAGACAAGAAAGAAACTATGTAAACTACCGACATGACGACAGGCGATATGATCGTAACGACAGACCTGAACTGCATCAGAACTGGCGAGTTTTAAACAGAGCTGGGCCCTCTGGGCAAGGCGAATTTGTGGAAGTTAGGCCTCCTAATCCCAATAACGGCGCGCGCCAACAAAGAAACAGACAATGACTCACACCGCAGGCAGCCGCGTGCGCCCGCTGGCTCAGGGAAAAATAACATTGACGCTAACCTTGAGCAAAATTCCAGTATTCTTTACGGACGAATACCGCACGATAATTGCATTCAAGCTGAAACTCTGCGTACTAGGAAGAGTAAAGGTTTACACCACATTTCTCATGTAAAACCATTTATTGACAGATAATCTGCTTTTTAACTTAGTCTTTGCAATTTTCACTTCACGCTACTTGTATAATTTGTCCCACTGAGAAACTGTTAACATGCAACTATGTTTCAAAGCAAACTAACCATCCAGTCAAGAACATAGGTAACTTAGACAAGTAATTGCGAATGCATTGTGATTGCGAACAGACGACACAGTGTTGTTATTTATACATTCCTCCTTGTTAGTTGCACGATTACATAACGAATATATGGCTTACATACTTAGAACATATACCAGCACTGCTAACGAAATTTTCATGCAACGTTTTGGTTTGCTTGAGAGTGGATTCAGGATTTGAGGTGCTTTCTGTGAAATGCCAGATGACACAGTGGTTAGTTTATGTGACAGCTACACGATTTTATCACGACGCTGCTAATGCGTGACAATTTACAATGTTGCTTTTGCGGTGTATCTGTTTTATATCTGCACAGTTTTTTCTGAATTCTTCTATAAAGTGAGACATGTTTTAGTGGTGACTTTTGTGCTATTGCTACAAGGAAACAGCCTTTTCTGTAGCACAACAATACGTTACAGCACAGTACTTTCTTCATCACGGCAATAAGCGTAATAAGTATGATATCTATACGCAAAGCATTTCACTTTGTTTATCATGAGGTAAGTACATTGACTTCTGCAGAACTTAGCTTTTGGAGGACAATAACTACGACACTTCCCAGAGATTATTTGACAGAAAGACGCATATTTAGCACTACAGGACACGTATTTGAGTGATTAATTTTGTACTTAAAACATTTATTTTTAAAGATTTTTGAATTACAAAGAAGGTTTTTCGTGATACATTTCATTCCATTGCTGTAATCTGTAACACCTGAGGGTATAATTACATTAAACCTCAGGGGGGTACACACCTACTTTGTGTACCATGTGTTTGGCAAGCACAAGGAGCCCTAGCTAATATGGTATTTGCTTATACAATTTAACACATCGGTACCATATTTCTCTAACACATAAATTACACACCTATCTGATCATTTAACAGAGAAACAAACATCCTTTTACTACGTCAGTGACACATGTTTACGCAATTACAGAGTTGGATTACTTCACACTTAAGAAATTGTACTTTGTCTGCACTTTGTGAACTGTTCATAATTTTTTTGGTACCATTGTAATACTATGAGAGCTTTGAATGATGTATTTGGTAAGGGAGAATGATTTTAAAGTACGTTTGAGGCAGATGACACCTTTGGTATGAGCAGAGAATTTTGTTAGGTTTTGAAATTATTGGAGGAAGATACGACGATTTTGAGATTTGACTGAGGTTTTATGATGTTATTTTTACGACGACGATGTGTATTATGATGCTGAGGTAAGTTTATGATCAATAAGCTAATGCTATATGAGTTATTTGATTATGCTATGTATCTGTTATGATGAAATATGGAAAAAGTGTCGACGAATAAGGTAAGGAGTAATGAATAGTGGTTAGGGACTCTTGACTTGTGAAAAAGGATGTTGGAAACCAAGAATTGTACTTTAAGAGTTATGAGATATGTGTGTAAATGCGTGAATGTATCACAATGCAAGCGAAAATTTTTTGGACACTGTCATATCAATAGCATTTTGTTTCTACAGATTTGCAACGCTAATTCTTGACCTGTGAAATTTTGTATATGAGACTGTCACTGTAGCGGAAACTACTGTCGTAAATATTTCCGTAAGAAAATTAAGTGACCACCTGCACATAATGTGACGTGGGCACCCAGGTGTGTCAGACACCTGGAGAACAAGCCTTTTCAGACGCTCAGGTAGAAAAGAAAGCCATTAGGGTGTGCCAGAGGCACAGGTGGAAGAGAAGGACAAAGAGAGGCCTATACTCCTGTTTATGACATTCCTTTGTAGAGGGCATCGCTAATGCGACACGCTCGTTACTTGAAAACATATGATTTTTGTAATGCGTTGTGGGCACACAGCTGTGTCAAACACCTGGAGAACAAGCCATTAGGGCGTGCCTTTCATCGCTAATGCGACACCCTCATTACTTAAAAAAACATATGATTACTCGCACTTTGTGCTAATTATTGAAATGCTTATGAATTGACAAGAAATATTTTTACATCTGCACACCTGATTATGACAAGAGTCTTTGTACGAGAGTTGAGAGCAATTAACTTATGAAATGAAATGTCACATGACTACTGAATGACATTTTTATGCTTTGGTTTGCGTAATTGCTTATTTCATTTGATATCTGGTTTCCAGCTGTGTTGCAGCATTGCTTTTATAAAATGAAATGCATTTGCTAATGTGAACTCTTTCTGTCAACAGATCTATTAAATGATAATTTTGTAATCCACATTCTTTAAAAAAGGAGCACTTGGAAAGGAAAGAACAATAAGAAGTAACTAATAACAGTAACACTTAATTTTCTTTTCAGGTACATGGTAATTTTTTTTTTACAATCAGTTGTTATGGTGCACCACTTTAATTACATAGACATTAAGATGTGAATATGCATTTCCCTTGTCTGCATTGTTGTTTTTCCTGTAATATTTTTTCTGCTTGAGCTATGTCATGTTTAGGTATAAGTTGCTGCTGTTTGTCAGGCATAGTGTTACTGAATTTGACTTTGTGTTACTCTTCTAAGCTAGTTTTTCTTGTTTCCTGCATTGCCTTATATTAGTTGTAATATTGCACTTGCTTTGCTAATTTATGCTGCTAGCTTTGCCAATTTGCATTTTTTGTCATTTTTGTTTGTGTTGATTTGTTGTGATGCTGCATTGCCTCGTCCCTTGGTATATATATCTGAGCTCAGTAGATTTAAGTTAGCTTAAGAGGGGGTAGACTATATAAGAAACTGACTATGGAGAATAGGTAAAGAATGCATTGCGAAGAAAGATTTGGGCCCCAATGAGTATTGTACAATCAGAAATAATTATTTTGAAAGAAATATGAATAGAATACAGGAAGGAGGTATAGGTAGGATTATCTTGGAAATAAATAATGAGGTAAGAAATATGTGAACACATAAATACAGAAAGCATGCTTGGATAGGATTTTTTTTGGTGGAAGCAAAGGTTGAAATAAGACGAACGATCTATGGAATGAAGGGAGATCTCCAAGCAAAATACTGCAGTAAACCAAACCCTGTCCTTTCCTCTTTGCTGCTTTTTCCAAATATGTAATTGTGTGTTGTCCTTTCCTTTTGGTGTTATCCCACTATGTGTTTGTGTACCCTTGTGTATTTGTGTTTTTCCTGTCTTTATGTGTTTAGCTGATGAGAGCTATGCTGTAGAATTTTTTTAATACTCTGTTATTTTCTTTGTAAAGATGTTTAGACATTATTTATTCTGTTTTGTTTTAATGCTCATGTGTGAAGTTGACGTTTCAAAAGTGATTCTGATCTTTTATTTTTGTACTCATGTCATAATTCTTGTAACACTGATGTATATGTTTATTTCTATTGTTTTGTAAAGCCTGCACTACAAATATTATCTGTATTGTTATGTTTTTAATGATGTTTTTTGTACCTTTGTTATTGTTTTCTTATGTTATATAATTGTAATTGACGCCAGTTAATCAAATTAAGTAACTTGTAAGCATTCATTTCACTGCACACATTTCTGTTGGTCATAGTATATGGACAATATGTGAGAAGTAGGGACTGATAGTGTTTGCACGTGTGTTAATAATTCAGCAAGGGACTGGATAACAGCATTGCTGGTTCTAAGGACAATTCCAAAAACTTTGTGAGTGCACAAGTGGTGGTTATGGACTTGCTCTATTATCCGCAAGACTCTTCAATGGTGATTGTGCACCTGGACAGTCGCAACAGATGGCTGCTGGCCATCTCTACAAGGACTGCAGTGGGTCTGCATCTCTGGAGGCCCACCAATACCACAATCTCTACAAGGACTACAGTGGGTCTGCACCTCTGGTGGCCCGCCAATACCAATACTCTCTACCAGGACTACAGTGGGTCTGCTCTGTGATGACCTACCTACCAATACTCTTCAACACGTCGACTGACTCTGCTGTGGGTTTGCTCCATTGTGGCGCATTACCTGTCAGCATGTCCAGAGTCAGCACTGTCTTTCTGTTGGAAGGACAACACTACTTCTTCAAGACTGCATGGACATCCACTACTTCCGTGTGCATTGCCTTTTATTGCTCAGACTTTGATAAAAGAAATGGCAGTTTTACTGTGGTGAATGATCAGGACTGTCTTTATTGACTGTGAGAAAATTTTAGCTGTTGACCAACATTGTATTAATAAGTGTGTGCATTTGATATCTTTCTTACTGTAATTATGAAAAAATTTTTCAAATCTGTATTGGCCACTGGCCAAAAACATTTGTAAAATTTTTTGTGGGGAGCATGGGGGCTATGTAAGTAGGCTGTTTATGTTTTCTTTATGTAAGTTTGCTGTTTATGTTTTTTATTGGCAACGTTACGTAGCGCTCTCTATATGAAAATCACTGGCTGTGCTGTGTGCAGTATGTGGCTAGTTTGAATTGTTGTCTGCCATTGTTGATGCGAACAGCGCGTAGCGCTGGACAGTTGGAGGTGAGCCGCCAGCAGTGGTGGATGTGGGGAGAGAGATGGCGGAGTTTTGTAATACTGGATGTTAATTATGAATATTAAGGTAAATACAGTGTTTGTTCTCTATTAAAATCTTTCATTTGCTAACTATCCCTATCAGTAGTTAGTGCCTTCAGTAGTTTGAATCTTTTATTTAGCTGGCAGTAGTGGCGCTCGCCGTATTGCAGTAGTTCGAGCAGCGAAGATTTTTGTGAGGTAAGTGATTTGTAAAAGGTATAGTTTAATGTTTGTCAGGGCCATTCCTTTGCAGGGATTTTTAGATAGTCAGATTGCGTTGCGCTAAAATTATTGTGTGCCAGGTTAAGCACAGTCTTGTACAATTGTTCTAAGTGGACATTTCATATGTAAAATTATTCTAAGGGGACGTTTCAAATGGGCATGAATAATATATGTATGTGAGTCATATTACTACAGCTCCCACATGAAAGTTGAAAAGCTACAACTCAACAACAACCTTTACTGAAAAACGTTGCTCAGTGCTCTCCAGCACTTAACAACTTACACCTCATCTGCTGTTATAGCGTCAGAGAATTACAGGGTATAGGCAAAATATGTGAGCAATGGTAGTAATGGAATGATCGTCATTGACAGTCAACAACGAACGTAACGCACTTGACGCGCTCGACTGTGCGTGTTCGGTACGTACTAGGCATCAGTGCAGGTTGTATACGAGTTGTGCACACTTCACATTTACATTCAGAGGCCGAGGTCGACGTGCAATGAAAGACCTAACAGAGTTCCAAAGAGGGCAGATTGTGGGGGCCCGGTTAGCTGGAGCATCAGTAACCAAGACAGCAAACTTATTGAATGTTTCAAGAGCAACTGTTTCAACAGTCCTGGCGGCCTATAAAAACATGTAAAAACACAATTGTGTAAACGTAATAGTGGGCGCAAATCAAAACTAAATGACAGAGATCGTCGTACGCTAACACGAATTGTGTCAAAACAAGACAAAACTACGGTGGCTAAACTGACTGAAGAGCTCAATAACTATCTTAGAGACCCCGTATCTATCGACACTGTCCGTCGAGAACTCCATAAAGCGAATATTCAAGGGACGAGCTGTTATACCGAAAACATTAGTGACGGCAACCAACGCAAAGAACCGTAAAACATGTGTCAGGAGCTTAAATGCAGGACGGCTGATCAGTGGAAACTCGTCATTTGGTCCGACCCGTCAACGTTTTCCTTATTTCGAACATCAGGTCAGACTTACGTCTGGATAACGCCAAAAGAAGCCTACAATCCTGATTGCTTGACTCCCATGGTTAAGCATGGAGGTGGAAGTGTGATGGTGTGGGCAGCCATATCACGGTATTCTGCTGGTCCCATCGTTACTCTCAAAGGCCGTGTTACTGCCAACAATCATGTGAACATTTTAGGTGATCAGGTGCACCCCATTAGTCAAAGGTTCCCGAACAATGATGCCATATTTCAGGACGACAATGCACCCATTCACACAGCAAGGACACTGCAATCGTGACACGAGGAGCATGCAACTGAACCGCAGGGTCTTCCGTGGCCAGAACAGTCCCCGGACTTGAACATTATCGAACGCTCGTGGCTGGTATTGGAGCGGAGACTCCGGAGCAGATTTTCGCCTCCCTCGTCAGTACACGAGTTAGGAGATTTTCTGATCGAAGAGCGGCGTAACATTCCACTGGAGACTATACAGTCATTATATGCCAGTATTCGAAGAAGAATAGCAGCTGTATTAAGGCCAAACGGAGGTCCAAGCTCTTATTAAAAAAACATTCCCAACTAAGTACAGGTGCTCACATTATTTTGTCTGTTCCCTGTACCTCTTGCCAGGTAACGTATAACACGAGCTTTTGGGTATTAATAGCACTCACATTTAACTGTATAGTGTTGTTATTGGAACATGGTAGCCAACACTGCTTAGAATGAGAGTTCCAAACCTCTCAGGATATTATCATCGTATTATACAATTGACAGGAATGGGGGAAAGAAATACAGTAGAAGAAGAATGGGTAGCTTTGAGGGATGAAGTAGTGAAGGCAGCAGAGGATCAAGTAGGTAAAAAGACGAGGGCTAGTAGAAATCCTTGGGTAACAGAAGAAATACTGAATTTAATTGATGAAAGGAGAAAATATAAAAATGCAGTAAATGAAGCAGGCAAAAAGGATTACAAACGTCTCAAAAATGAGATCGACAGGAAGTGCAAAATGGCTAAGCAGGGATGGCTAGAGGACAAATGTAAGGATGTAGAGGCTTATCTCAATAGGGGTAAGATAGATACTGCCTACAGGAAAATTAAAGAGACCTTTGAAGATAAGAGAACCACTTGTATGAACATCAAGAGCTCAGATGGAAACCCAGTTCTAAGCAAAGAAGGGAAGGCAGAAAGGTGGAAGGAGTATATAGAGGGTCTATACAAGGGCGATGCACTTGAGGACAATACTATGGAAATGGAAGAGGATGTAGATGAAGATGAAATGGGAGATACGATACTGCGTGAAGAGTTTGACAGAGCACTGAAAGACCTGAGTCGAAACAAGGCCCCTGGAGTAGACAGCATTCCATTGGAACTACTGACGGCCTTGGGAGAGCCAGTCCTGACAAAACTCTACCATCTGGTGAGCAAGATGTATGAAACAGGCGAAATACCCTCAGACTTCAAGAAGAATATAATAATTCCAATCCCAAAGAAAGCAGGTGTTGACAGATGTGAAAATTACCGAACAATCAGTTTAATAAGCCACAGCTGCAAAATACTAACACGAATTCTTTACAGACGAATGGAAAAACTAGTAGAAGCCGACCCCGGGGAAATCAGTTTGGATTCCGTAGAAATACTGGAACACGTGAGGCAATACTGACCTTACGACTTATCTTAGAAGAAAGATTAAGGAAAGGCAAACCTACGTTTCTAGCATTTGTAGACTTAGAGAAAGCTTTTGACAATGTTGACTGGAATACTCTCTTTCAAATTCTAATGGTGGCAGGGGTAAAATACAGGGAGCGAAAGGTTATTTACAATTTGTACAGAAACCAGATGGCAGTTATAAGAGTCGAGGGACATGAAAGGGAAGCAGTGGTTGGGAAGGGAGTAAGACAGGGCTGTAGCCTATCCCCGATGTTATTCAATCTGTATATTGAGCAAGCAGTAAAGGAAACAAAAGAAAAATTCGGAGTAGGTATTAAAATCCATGGAGAAGAAATAAAAACTTTGAGGTTCGCCGATGACATTGTAATTCTGTCAGAGACAGCAAAGGACTTGGAAGAGCAGTTGAACGGAATGGACAGTGTCTTGAAAGGAGGATATAAGATGAACATCAACAAAAGCAAAACGAGGATAATGGAATGTAGTCGATCTAAGTCAGGTGATGTTGAGGGTATTAGATTAGGAAATGAGACACTTAAAGTGGTAAAGGAGTTTTGCTATTTGGGGGGCAAAATAACTGATGATGGTCGAAGTAGAGAGGATATAAAATGTAGACTGGCAATGGCAAGGAAAGCGTTTCTGAAGAAGAGAAAATTGTTAACATCGAGTATAGATTTAAGTGCCAGGAAGTTGTTTCTCAAAGTATTTGTATGGAGTGTAGCCATGTATGGAAGTGAAACATGGACGATAAATAGTTTGGACAAGAAGAGAATAGAAGCTTTCGAAATGTGGTGCTACAGAAGAATGCTGAAGATTAGATGGGTAGATCACGTCACTAATGAGGAAGTATTGAATAGGATTGGGGAGAAGAGAAGTTTGTGGCACAACTTGACCAGAAGAAGGGATCGGTTGGTAGGACATGTTCTGAGGCATCAAGGAATCACCAATTTAGTATTGGAGGGCAGCGTGGAGGGTAAAAATCGTAGGGGGAGACCAAGAGATGAATACACTAAGCAGATTCAGAAGGATGTAGGATGCAGTAGGTACTGGGAGATGAAGTAGCTTGGACAGGATAGAGTACCATGGAGAGCTGCATCAAACCAGTCTCAGGACTGAAGACCACAACAACAACAACATTATACGTTAGAAAGAAGTGTCGGTTGTATAATTTAGATGTACTAAAAATCCGATAAAAGTAGTGTTTACTTATTCACCAATATATCATCTGATGGAGTAGAAAGTTATTCAGGCTGTTTACTAGCGTAGAATACTAAACTCCGAATAAACTGTATTATTTACTTTCCTCCATCCTTATTTCAAACCACTCAAATGGTTTGTCAAGATATTACGTTATATAATATCGCTCTAAAGGACTTCTGATTGAGAATACCTGTTCATTACAACCAAAAGCAATAAATTATCTATATTAATAAATAGTTGAAACCCATGCCAGTTGCAGTTTTCTTCCAGGAACAACAAAAATTTGATTTTCACTATTTCATGCAATTTACCGAATTGAGGAATTTACAATAGTGTCACACTCTACTCACTAAGGAGTATAAACGTACGATAAAGATTTAACACTATAAGTAAACTATTGATGTTCGAAACTGTACGTGTCTCGAGGCAACGAAACTGACGGCTTGCAAATTACCCAGACTTTATTCATCCAGTATTTGAGAATGAGGGTACTTAGCGACTTCCAACAAACTTTACACATAAATTCTAACCTTTCCGAAACTTTTTCACACTGGTACCCCTCCGCCCCTCAAAATAATGAAAGGAAGAATGTTTATAGAGCACTTTTTCGCTGTTAATGCCGTGAAATATCAGCAACATGTATGAAATTTTAATTTTAATTTATCATTATACAGGGTGTTCCAGCTATCTTGTCCACCCAAAATATCTCTGAAACAATAACAGCGATTGGAAAACGACTTTCACCGGTATCAGTGTAGGGCTGGGGCCCATGAATGTACATATTTGGAAACATTCTAAAACGAAAGCATATGTGTTTTTTAACACAAACTTATGTTTTTTTTAAATGGAACTCCTATATTTTTTCTTCAGCAATCCGTAACATGACAAAGCACATATACAATGGCGTTGATTGCATCGCAATATTCCCATTACATCCCGAGATATTGAGACGCGAAGTTGACGCTTGAAACACCCGACATGCGCTGCTAGCGCACGTCCTGAGGCTCAGGCGTGAACCACCTGCTGCCCGTAATCCCGATGTGATTGACATGCGTAATCACACTTCCATACTTATCAAGAGGTCCGAAACGAATAATACGGTCTGCTGCCATCAACTCTCATAAGCACATAATGGTTTCCCTCTTGCACGTTTTACGTATCTACGTACACAATATGAACCAGTACCGATCGGTGTACACCCGTCAGGTTGTCTTATTTATCCTGCACACCCAAAATAAGGTTTATCTAATGCGTTATATCACCCATTGTGCCTGTCGCGCAGGGCCTGGCTCTACCTAGTCAAGTGTCCAACGTAGTTCCCACTACTGCCACAGTTACCACTTCGCCTTGTTTATGATTTGCGACCCATGCAAACTCCTGTACTCCACCACCTTCCAAGCATCCCATTTGTTGTTGCTTTGGCGTGCAGTACACCGCTTGCCAGTGTAGTCGTGCATCAGAGTAATCTAGTGACGGCACGGAGGTAGTACACATTGTGAATAAACGTTGTGTTGTGGAACTTAAACTGTACAGTATAATGTACACACATGAAGATACGGTAGAAATGCTGCTGATCTATGGAGAATGTACGATGACGGGAAATACGTTATGAGATTGCTTGTTGGTTGATAGTACTGTTAGCGAACATTATGATTATTAAGTTAATATGTCTGTTTTCTACCCTACTCTACATACCTGTATTGTACCCTGCTGTAGGTGGACGAAATGCTGTTCAGGCAGAACGACTGTACAGAAGACGATTCCCTGACAAGCCATCGCCTTCGCGCCGGATGTTTGGTCGTCTCACATCTCGTCTACGTGAAACGGGAAGCTTAAATCCAAGACCTCGACATCGTCCTAGAACACGCACAGTTGAACGTGCTGAACCTAAAAAAAATAAAAAAAATAAAAAAAAATTGAACGTGCTGAAGTTGCTGTGCTCGCTACCATAGCTGTGAATCCTCAAATCAGCACACGTGAAATTGAACGTGAAGTTGGTGTGTCGAAATCAAGTGCACAGCGTATTCTTAAACGTCATAAATTTCATCCTTACCATGTTCATTTACACCAGGATCTTCATGGAAATGACTTCCGCAATAGGGCAAAATTTTGTCGGTGGGCTCAGCAAAAACTTCTGACTAATCCAAATTTTTTTGCAGATGTTCTCTTTATCGACGAGGCATCATTCTCCAACAAAGGAATTGTCAATATGAGGAATATGCATTATTGGTCCGCAGACAATTCAAAATGGCTCCGTCAGGTAGAGCATCAACGTCCGTGGAAAGTTAATGTTTGGTGTGGGATTATTGGAGATACCATTATCGGACCTTTCTTTATAAATGGCATCCAAAGTGGCAGACAATACTCCAGATTTATACGACACAATCTTCCTGTTCTCTTGAACACCGTACCTCTGAACCGGAGAATGGTCATGTGGTATCAGCATGACGGATGCCCTGCACATAACGCCTTACGAGCACGACGACTTCTGAACCGTAAGTTCCCTGGTAGGTGGATTGGACGAGGTGGCCCAGTTAGGTGGCCTGCTCGATCTCCGGACCTTACACCGCTGAATTATTTTCTTTGGGGAGCAGTGAAGGATGCTGTTTACCAACATGAACCAACAACACCAGAGGACATGAAGCAACGCATTATTGATGCTTGTACAGCCATCAAAGAGGAAACAGTAACACGAGGTAGGGCATCCTTCATCCGCAGAGTGACCCTATGTATGCAAGCCAATGGGCATCACTTTGAGCATGAGATGTGAACGCTATGTTTAGTATGTAGTGCTGGTATCACAGTGGAAGTTTCTACAAAGGGCCATTTTACTCAGTGATGTTAAGAAACATTTGTTTGCAACAATTTGTCATTTAACGCATTAGATAAACATAACATTGATAATTATGTGATAATAAAACTAATTGGTTAAACATGTTTACATTCATCTTCTGTGTCCTACCTGAACTTCCCAAATCAAAACATTTTTACCTAAACAACGGTAAAACTTTTAGTCCACTTGCTCGTTTCACTAAAACCGTCAACATGAATTTTACTATTACGAGTGAATGATTAACTGTCACTTGCACTAGATCTACAGTAAAGTTTTAACGTTGAACGGCAGTTCCATTTTAGTAACGGATTAACGATAAGCGAAGTTAACTTTGTGACTAACGTTGCGGTACACAGATATGTTACAGAACCGCATCACCCCTAGCCTATGGGATAAATACCTGCTGGAATGTACGACGTTAATGCAGGATGGCAGCAGACCGTATTATTCGTTTCGGACCTCTTGATAAGTATGGAGGTGTGATTACACATGTCAATCACATCGCGATTGCGGGCAGCATGGGGTTCACGCCTGAGCCTCAGGACGTGCGCTAGCAGCGCATGTCGGGTGTTCCAAGCGTCAACTTCGCGTCTCAATATCTCGGGATGTAATGGGAATATTGCGATGCAATCAACGCCATTGTGTATGTGCTTTGTCATGTTATGGATTGCTGAAGAAAAAATATGGGAGGTCCATTTAAAAAAACATACGTTTGTGTTAAAAACACATATGCTTTCGTTTTAGAATGTTTCCAAATATGTACATTCATGGGCCCCAGCCCTACATTGATACCGGTGAAAGTCGTTTTCCAATAGCTGTTATTGTTCCAGAGATATTTTGGGTGGACAAGATAGCTGGAACACGCTGTATACAAACAAATTTTGCATATAGTACCTATATAACGGTAAATGCACCTGCACAAGTCTATCAATTTGCGACACAAAGATCAGGAAGTATTACGTCATAGATGCAGCTCCAAGCAGAAGACGTGCCTTTTGCTCCACATCTTGCGTCATATTCGTGAGATATCCTGCCGCTGCAGTTTTCATCTGCGGCACACTGGACTAAAGCCGCAACACGAAAGCAGCTACTTGCAAAATCCGTGCAGTTCGCACATTTATTTTCATATATTGACGTATATTAGTCGACTTTCGGTTTTTCCTTTGTGTCCGAACAAAATGACGTGTATCAGATGAAATCTTCTCGAAAACTTTGTTCCAAAAACTGAGCGTCAAATTTAAACGTGCTTTTCGTCGTTATTACACCATAACTCGAGAAATGTGTCGAGATAAATAATTTTCGTACACTGCGTGCCATAGACAACGTAATATATGTGATAACGTCAGTTTCAATTAACATTTGTGCCTTATCCAATGTTTGCAGAAGTATCCTCATTCAAGGAATCGTTCATCTCGAACATCGGTTTATGTCAACATGAATAATCGTAGAGTTCTGAAAATGTTTGGGAGTTACGAATGTTCATTCAAGAGACTTGCAAAGATTTATTACGAAAATTACAAGTGATTGTGCAAATCTATCTTGTAGTCCATCGCCCTTTGTGATTTACAGTTACTGTAAATAACGAACGTATTGCGTCACATTCGTTTTCTCTTTTAACAGCAGTGTATATTGTCTGTATTAATGGTACGTTATCGTTATTGTGGAATTTATTAGAGACAGTAACCTGGAAAATGTTTGAGAGAAACAGCAAATTGTGTACCAAGTTAGCGTAATAGACGCCTCCTTTTGGCTGTAAATCGCTACGTTCTGAAAGAGTGCTGGTAATACTTGTAGCATATCAGACCCATAAATTAAAGAGAATCAACCTTAGCTTACGCAGTTGGTTAGTTACACGTTCCATAGATGATATGAACGATCATTTATCGAAACGATATGTAAAGAATCAGTTATCTACTTATTGTTTTCTAAAATATTGCACAAGGGATATTGCAGCCCGACTGTGTATGTTGTTCTCGAACACGGGGTGAGTTAGTTGCTGTTCATAAGCAACTGGAAATCCGCTTGACTGCTCTCAAGCGGTTGAAAACTGTTGCAAATATGGTTACCAAAGACACCAAAGGTACCTCAAGTACTATGATTTCTTGTGGATAATGTATCTTCTGTAGGTAATATGCGGTCTGTAACTACTCGTCCACTTGACTGTGAGTGGCATGTCAGTCGTAGCTCTAGGCTTCCTGCACAGGGGACACAGGGACTAAGCAGAACTCAGGATGTTACAGCCATGCCCCTGACCAATAAATTCGAGGTGTTCTCTTCCACTGAAACTGATCCAGTGAGACTCGCTGCACATGTTTGGGAATGTTCTGTATCCCGTGGAAAAGGAAGGCAAACACAGCAGGATAGGGTATATTATTCGTCAGCAGTTCAAATGTACTGCAAATAATGGTACCATTTAGGGAAATGGCAGGAAAGGATGCACTCAGTGTGTATATCTTGGGGCTTCATTCAAAATGTTGGACGCAATAGTGCCAGCTACTGAGGGAACAGCGTGTAATCAGCCACAAAGTGTGGCGCATTTTGGGACAAACGATGCCTGTCGTTTGGGCACGAAGGTCGTTCACGTATCATTCCAGCGACTGACAGAGAAGATTGAGAATACCGGCCTCGTTCATGGAGTTCCATCGATGCTCACGATCTGCAGCACTGGCCCGAGAACATATCGTGGCCCCGTGATTGTGAATCGAGTGGAGAGCTTAAACTGTAAAGTTCTGTGGCAAGCTAATCTGTAACATTTCAGACTTGGGGTAGAGAACTGTAAGGTACACTGTAAGGGACGCCTAAAAGAATGCGGTGTGCACAACGCATCATACAGCACACAAGGCTTTTCAGATTAGGCAACTTCCCACCTAGTTCAGATAATGGTAGATGTAGGAAACTGAGAAGTATTAGGGTAAGATCCGAAGAAATGCTCCTACAAGCGAGAGTATTAAAATACTAGTGGTTAACTGCTGCAGCATTTGTAGCGAAATGCCAGAGTCTGAAGCGCTTCTAAGAAGCCGTGAGGCTCCTATAGTACTAGGTATGGAAAACTGGATCAAACCTGAGGTTGACAGCAGTGAGATTATGGGGAAAATTTAACTGAATGTCGATACAATAGGCTAACGGGAACTGGAGATGGTGTAGTCGTGTTTGTCGCTGTAGACAAGAAACCCAAATCTGCCGCAATAAAAACTGAAGCAGCGTGTGACACTGTTTAGGCAATACTCTGCTGAATATGGGGTGGGCAAAAAATTGTGATTGGATCTTCCTATTGACCACTAGATTTACCTGTTTATGTGACCGAAAACTTTAGAGAAAATCTCAGTTGTCTTGACCGTAAGTTCCCAAATCATGCGGTAGTCACCGAAGGTGACTTTAATCATCCAACGATCAACTGGTTTCATTACAATTTTGTTACACGTTCACACGATAAGACATCCTGTGAAACATTACACAGTGCTTTCCCAAAAAATTGTCTAGAGAAAGCTGTTTGGAATGCATTTATGGTGGAAGTGTGTTACATCTAACTGAAACATACAGACGCCACCACTTTGAGGATGCCCTAAGAGAAACTGGTATCACTGACTATGAGGCAGTTGTAGTGATACACAAAAATTTTTGCTATGCGTCGTAATCAAACTCCATTAAACTGACCAACCCACCAAATCTAATTAATTACCACCGAGAAATTGAAGAATTAATATTGTTTACCGAACGAGGTGGCGCAGTGGTTAGACGCTGGCCTCGTATTCGGGAGGACGACGGTTCAATCCCGCGTCCGGCCATCCTGATTTAGGTTTTCCGTGATTTCCCTCAATCACTCCAGGCAAATGCCGGGATGGTTCCTCTGAAAGGGCACGGCCGACTTCCTTCCCCATCCTTCTCTAATCCGATGAGACCGATGACCTCGCTGTCTGGTCTGCTTCCCCAAACAACCAACCAACCAATTAATATTGTTAAAGTTAATCTCAGTGACTGCCATATACGGCAAGTAAAATTCGATATTAATTTCTTCTGGTGCACGATATCTTAAATGAATAGTTGAGAGTCCCACTGAATGAATGTTGAGCGAAGCCTCGCAGAGCAGAGACAGGAGGGCGAAAATAGATCCACTAGGTTCAAAGTCCGTGCCGCTCCGGCAGTAGTACTTGCGTACTAAGCGAGAGGAAGTTATTACGTAATAAAAAACTGTCTTTAAGGTGTGCAACACTACAGGCTACCGCTAAATTAGCAATATGTTCATAAAGTTATTCCTCTGAAAGGATATTTACTGGACCGTGTTCGTGCGTAATAGAAAGATATCGGAATGTTTTTGTTTCTCTAAAGGACAAACAGTACCAAGGTTCTATTACCAATAAAGTTAACTCAGTTACATAAAAGGAAACGGTCACCAGCTTAATTAGGCAAAGTTAGACCAAGTACTAGAACCGCTCATAAAGAAAGTTGAAACGTCCCCTTAGAAAAATTTAATGAGTTACTGTGCTGATAAACCTCTTACATTATTTGATTTTCAAACAGCTGAGCAGAACTGAACGTACTCAGACATTTCGCTCTTTGCCTATTCTGATCAACACTAAACTGACACACAATATTTTTAGCGTAACACAATCTGACTTTCAAAAATCCCTGCAAAAGAATGGCCCTGACTAACATTAACCTATACCTTTCACAAATCACTTACCTCAGCAAAATCTTCGTTACTCGAACTACTGCAATACAGCGAGCGCCACTACTGCCAGCTAAATAAAAGATTGAAACTACTGAAGGCACTAACTACTGATAGACATAGTTAGCAAATGAAAGATTTTGATAGAGAACAAACAATGTATTTACCTTAATAGTGTTCAAAAGTCATAACATACATCAGTTCATGATACCCAGTCTTACAAATTTACTGTCTCTGATGGATACACGTCCAGATCATCCGCTCTCAAAACTCAGCCATCTCTCTCCCCACATCCACCACTACTGGCGGCTCACCCCCAACTGTGCAACGCTACGCGCTGTTAACATCCAACTGCCCAACACTACAATAGCAATACTGCAACAATGCAGACCAGCCACAGACTTCACACAGCACAGTCAGTGATTTTCATATAGAGTGCTACGTGGCGTTACCAACATAATAACCTATACAGCCTACTTACAAAGTTAACTATTGGGACTGACTGTACTTGATACTGAAATTCTGTTTTTCTGACAAGACACAAGGCAGTAGCAGAATTTAGCAAGTAATGTACCAGTGGTTTGACATAAACTACAAGAGGAGTAAGAATACGTTTAGGCAACAACCGGCTCTCAAAAACACTTACTGTCTGTACATAAGCAGGAAGCTACTGATCATTATAGGCACATGATTACAAATGGTGAAGCACAAGTATCTTGTACGAGGAGTATTTTGTCAGATTTGTTATTGGAAATTACTACCACTGAAACAGTTTTCAAATAATTGTATCTTTTGTACTGATCGTTATTTGTATTCTCAAGGAGCATTCACTTCCTTACACTATTTAGTTCCAATGGGACATCTGAAAGTTGTACTTTGTGATTACTTTTATTGTAAAATGAAATTTAAGCCTGGCTCAACTACAGGGTTATTACAAATGATTGAAGCGATTTCACAGCCCTACAATAACTTTATTATTTGAGATATTTTCACAGTGCTTTGCACACACATACAAAAACTCAAAAAGTTTTTTTAGGCATTCACAAATGTTCGATATGTGCCCCTTTAGTGATTCGGCAGACATCAAGCCGATAATCAAGTTTCTCTCACACTCGGCGCAGCATGTCCCCATCAATGAGTTCGAAACGGTAAGGCTTCTGCTTTAGCCTTTTCCGTAAGATTTTCCAAACCGTCGGCTGTGGTACGTTTAGCTCCCTGCTTGCTTTATTCGTCGACTTCCGCGGGCTACGCGTGAAACTTGCCCGCACGCGTTCAACCGTTTCTTCGCTCACTGCAGGCCGACCCGTTGATTTCCCCTTACAGAGGCATCCAGAAGCTTTAAACTGCGCATACCATCGCCGAATGGAGTTAGCAGTTGATGGTTCTTTGTTGAACTTCGTCCTGAAGTGTCGTTGCACTGTTATGAGTGCATTTCAAGCACGACATACGCTTTCTCGGCTCCTGTCGCCATTTTGTCTCACTGAGCTCTCGAGCGCTCTGGCGGCAGAAACCTGAAGTGCGGCTTCAGTCGAACAAAACTTTATGAGTTTTTCTACGTATCTGTAGTGTGTCGTGACCATATGTCAGTGAATGGAGCTACAGTGAATTTATGAAATCGCTTAAATCATTTGTAATAGCTCTGTATTAGCATGAGGACTCAGAAAATAATCTGTCAGTAGACTCAAATCAAGGATGAACACTTCAGGCGCAACACAATATGGGAAACATAGATAACTATATGCACATGATATAACAAATACTGTTACTTTGGAAACTACGCATTAATTAATCTTAATGCTGGTCATTCAAAGTCTGCTAGACAGTACAACAAAACTTATGCTCACTGAATAATTATGAAATTTACTACTCAGGAAAGTTTATTAATTGTAGTGAAAGTTTACTGAAATTACTTTTCAGTTGAATAAAATAAGATAAGAGGAAAAAACGTAGCAATTGAGATAGGACCCTATCTAGGTAATCGACTAAGGATAAAATAGGGTACTCACACAAAGTTTACAGAACACGAACTTATTACTGAGAAAGAAACCGCACAACTGGTCCAAGCAATGATGCAGTACTCAACTGCTAATTTGAGATGAAGTTGGTGGCGATGTCGGGCTCCTGTGCTACACAAAAAGTCAAAAAAGGCGGAAAAAATATAAACGGCTCTTTCTGTGTAACTACCTCTGAAAATTCTCTTCTTAGCGTCGGACTTTCATAACACTAACCAAAATTAGCCATGAATAATAAGCCACATTACGTCCACTTCCGGGGCTATATTATACACATACCAAAAAAAGTTTCGCATTACCTCGGTTCCGAGAGTTCCAGAACATGTAGAGAAAATTGGAATAGAGATCAACATAACCATCATTTCCGCCCTTTTTATTGCTAATGAAAACCACACATTTCACGTCATACCACCGTACAACGAGACCTTCAGAGGTGGTGTAAGTAGGCTGTTCAGGTTTTTATATTAGTAACGCCAAGTAGCGCTCTGTATGAAATTACTGGCTGTGCTGTGTGCAGTCTGTGGCTAGTTTGCATTGTTGTCTGCCATTGTAGTGTTAGGCAGCTGGATGTTAACTGCGCGTAGCGTTGTGCAGTTGGAGGTGAGCCGCCAGCAGTGGTGGATGTGGGGAGAGAAATGGCGCAGATTTGAAATTTGTAAGACTGGATGGCATGAACTGCTATATATATTATGATTATTAAGGTAAATACATTGTTTGTTCTCTATTAAAATCTTTCATTTGCTAACTATGCCTATCAGTAGTTAGTGCCTTCAGTAGTTTGAATCTTTTATTTAGCTGGCAGTAGTGGCGCTCGCTGTATTGCAGTAGTTCGAGTAACGAAGATTTTTGGTGAGGTAAGTGATTTGTGAAAGGTACAGGTTAATGTTAGTCAGGGCCATTCTTTTGTAGGGATTTTCGAAAGTCAGATTGCATTGCGCTAAAATTTTTGTGTGCCACTTTAGTGAATGTTTGAGTACGTTCAGTTTTGCTCAGCTGTTTGAAAAGCAAATAGTGTAAGAGGTTTATCAGCACAGTAATTCAGAAATTGTTCAAAGGGGGCGTTTCATATGTCGACCCTTAGCCGAGGATACCTCATTGGAATCTTCTGATTTTTTTCTTGTAGTTTGTGTAATTAGTGTAGCTTTTGTTTATTGCTAGCACGTAACTGTAGAGAGAATTTCCTTTGTAGTTGTAGTTTTTCATTCTTGTACAGTACAACAGTTGTGGCATGCATGTAGATTTGCACCAAGTATTTCGCAGCTGCGCTTGCAATTAACTAGATATTATTTTCAGTGCTATGTTAATGTGTTCCCCTATTTTTGCTCTTCAAATTGTGTTTTTCTGTGTTGTCTTGTGAAATATTGTGACAATAATGGCGTGTGAAAAACGTAATACTAGGCTCCAAAGTAAACTGAGAAATGACAGTGAAGACGAAAGCAGTGTGTTAGCGCCACCGTGTAATGAATTAACTAATGTTCAACATAGTAATTTGGTAATTGTGCATAGGGAAATGGAGCGGGCGGCAAACAATGGCGTAGGCAGTGAAGCAATTAGTGAACAGGGAAGCATTATCGATCGATCGGTCGGCAACAGCTCGCCTCGGGAATCCGAAATGACAGAACACAATATTGCAAATACTGTAGACTTAGGTTTTGGGTCCTCTCAAATGAGTCAAGACACATTTTCTGCTTGTCAAAATGCGAAAGTTGCCGGTGAAAATGCACTGCCAAAAAGCATAGAGAAACAGATTCCAGACACTAATACATTATTATAGGAATTAATGCAACAAATGGAACAAAATCAGAGACAAACACAGCAAAAGCTTCAAAAGTTAGACGCAATGGAACAAAATCTTCAAAAGTTAGACACAATGGAAGAAACTCTTCAAAAGTTAGACACAATGGAACAACACCAGAGACAAACACAGCAACAGTTAGACGCAATGGAACAAAAGCTTCAAAAGTTAGACTCAGTGGAACATAAGCTTGACAAACACGTGAAGATTTAACTACTGAGTTACATAACATTTAATCGAAATGTCAAAAAGTCTGTAATGATGTGAAAACACAAATTTGTGAGCATTTTCAACCTATTTTTTCGCGGCATGAAAATGCATTATAGAATCACGAAGCAGCCGTAAAAGAACTGCAAACTATTGTTCATGAAAATCATGAGACCTTGCAAGCTAAAATTGACTCAGTTGCATCTACCGATTCGGTTACGCAACTTGCAAAAACTCAGGAGAACTTAAAGGACACAGTAGATACCCTGAAAATTGGTTCAGAAAGACACATGGAGGAAATTAGTTCATTATCAGACAAAGTAGTCGAACTTTCGGATCAGCTAAATAATTTATCTACGAAGTTAGATGATAATCTGAATGACACAAAACCGGTAGTCTTTAATGACACAGAAGAGTGCAAACAAATTAGGAAATTAAAAAAAATCAGAATCAAATAAATACGCAACACCAAAGAGAAATCCGGGAAGTACAAGATCAGCTGACAGAGGTAATACAAGAATTACGTACACTCCTGGAAATTGAAATAAGAACACCGTGAATTCATTGTCCCAGGAAGGGGAAACTTTATGGACACATTCCTGGGGTCAGATGCATCACATGATCACACTGACAGAACCACAGGCACATAGACACAGGCAACAGAGCATGCACAATGTCGGCACTAGTACAGCGTACATCCACCTTTCGCAGCAATGCAGGCTGCTATTCTCCCATGGAGACGATCGTAGAGATGCTGGATGTAGTCCTGTGGAACGGCTTGCCATGCCATTTCCACCTGGCGCCTCAGTTGGACCAGCGTTCGTGCTGGACGTGCAGACCGCGTGAGACGACGCTTCATCCAGTCCCAAACATGCTCAATGGGGGACAGATCCGGAGATCTTGCTGGTCAGGGTAGTTGACTTACACCTTCTAGAGCACGTTGGGTGGCACGGGATACATGCGGCCGTGCATTGTCCTGTTGGAACAGCAAGTTCCCTTGCCGGTCTAGGAATGGTAGAACGATGGGTTCGATGACGGTTTGGATGTACCGTGCACTATTCAGTGTCCCCTCGACGATCACCAGTGGTGTACGGCCAGTGTAGGAGATTGCTCCCCACACCATGGTGCCGGGTGTTGGCCCTGTGTGCCTCGGTCGTATGCAGTCCTGATTGTGGCGCTCACCTGCACGGCGCCAAACACGCATACGACCATCATTGGCACCAAGGCAGAAGCGACTCTCATCGCTGAAGACGACATGTCTCCATTCGTCCCTCCATTCACGCCTGTCGCGACACCACTGGAGGCGGGCTGCACGATGTTGGGGCGTGAGCGGAAGACGGCCTAACGGTGTGCGGGACCGTAGCCCAGCTTCATGGAGACGGTTGCGAATGGTCCTCGCCGATACCCCAGGAGCAACAGTGTCCCTAATTTGCTGGGAAGTGGCGGTGCGGTCCCCTACGCCACTGCGTAGGATCCTACGGTCTTGGCGTGCATCTGTGCGTCGCTGCGGTCCGGTCCCAGGTCGACGGGCACGTGCACCTTCCGCCGACCACTGGCGACAACATCGATGTACTGTGGAGACCTCACGCCCCACGTGTTGAGCAATTCGGCGGTACGTCCACCCGGCCTCCCGCATGCCCACTATACGCCCTCGCCTAAAGTCCGTCAACTGCACATACGGTTCATGTCCACACTGTCGCGGCATGCTACCAGTGTTAAAGACTGCGATGGAGCTCCGTATGCCACGGCAAACTGGCTGACACTGACGGCGGCGGTGCACAAATGCTGCGCAGCTAGCGCCATTCGACGGCCAACACCGCGGTTCCTGGTGTGTCCGCTGTGCCGTGCGTGTGATCATTGCTTGTACAGCCCTCTCGCAGTGTCCGGAGCAAGTATGGTGGGTCTGACACATCGGTGTCAATGTGTTCTTTTTTCCATTTCCAGGAGTGTATTTCAGAGGACACTCGCGCCCCAATACGGGAAGAGGGACATAGAAATACGGAACAGCTACAAAATAATAACAGAGCGCATTCCGGAAATTATGAAAGAAATTGGCAAGGTTCACCGAATTTGGAAACGGAACCGCCGAAACGACGTAGCAATGACCGATATGCGACTCGCCGACATGATGATTTTGACTATAAGCTGTTCATTACTACACGTAAATTCAAAACATTTAAGAATTCTGGCAACGACATTCATCCACAAGCGTGGCTCCATCAATTCTCTCATTGTTTTCCGCCCAACTGGTCATTAGAGCACAGATTAGAATTTATGTGTGGCTATTTAGAGAATGAACCAGCTGTAAGAATGCGATCGATCATTCACGATTGCCACAGTGAAGGAGAATTTTATCATGCCTTCCTCTCAGCATATTGGTCTCAAACTGCACAAGACCGAGTAAAACATAACATCATGATGATGAAACACTTTGAACAATCTGAATTTTCCAGTCTTGTCAAATATTTTGAAGACATGTTGCATAAGAATCAATATCTTTCAAACCCATACAGCACTTCGGAACTCATCCGCATTTGCTTAATGAAATTGCCTGAACATTTACGACATATTATTTTGGCAGGACGTTGCAAAGACGACACTGAAGCTTTTCAGGGGCTCTTACAAGAACTGGAAATTGACACTAACAATCGCAGAACGCGAAATCAGGAGCACAACAATTACAGGTCACATCCGTCACAATTCCGTGATGACAGAAATAATAACTGGACGCGACAAGCCTATTCTCACAACAGAAATCGTGACCAAAACAGACACCACCCGTATGACAACCGTTGGCAGAGTAGTAATAATTACAGGGAAAGACAAAAAAAAAATGGTTCAAATGGCTCTGAGCACTATGGGACTTAACTTCTAAGGTCATCAGTCCCCTAGAACTTAGAACTATTTAAACCTAACTAACCTAAGGACATCACACACATCCATGCCCAAGGCAGGATTCGAACCTGCGACCGTAGCGGTCGCGCGGTTCCAGACTGTAGCGCCTTTAACCGCTTGGCCACCCCGGCCGGCAGGGAAAGATCACCTCTCTGCAGTAATGACTATCACAGAGACAATCAGAGAAACAGACAATATGGGAACTAAAACAATTATTATTACGGGAGACAGAATAACTTTAGACGCAACGGTCCAACGCGCAGTTACGATTCAGGGAGAAATTCTCCACCACTTAACCGACAAGAAAGGAACTACAGGAACTACCGACATGACGACAGACGATATAATCATAACGACAGACCTGAATTTCATTAGAACTGGCGCGATTTAAACAGGGCTGGGCCCTCTGGGCAACGTGAATTTGTAGAAGTTAGACCTCCAAATCTCAATAACGACACGCGCCAACAAAGAAACAGACAATGACTCGCACCGCAGGCAGCCACGTGCGCCAGCTGGCTCAGAGAAAAATAACATAGACGCTAACATTGAGAAAAATTCCAGTATTCTTTACCGACGTATACAACATGATAATTGCTTTGAAGTTGAAACTCTGCGTACTAGGAAGAGTAAAGGATTGCACCACATTTCACATGTAAAACCGTTTATTGAAAGATGATCTGCTTTATAACTTAGTCTTTGCTATAAAATTTTTCACTTTACATTGCTAGTATACTTTGCCAGACTTAGAATCTGTTAACATGCAACAATGTTTGAAGTTAAATATCCAGTCAAGAACCAAGAGAACTCATTTAAACAGAAATTACGAATGCATTGTTATTGTGAACAGACCACACAGTGTAATTGTGTGTGTACATTCTTGCTTGTTAGTTGCACGATTACATAACAACTATAAGGCTCACATACTTTGAACATTTACCAGTACTGCTAATGATATTTTAATGCAACATTTTGGTTTACTTGAAAATACATTCTGGATTTAAAGTACTTTCTGTGAGATACCAGATGACACAGTGGTTAGTTTATGTGGCAGCTATACGATTATATCACGATGCTACTAATGTGTGACACAATTTACATTGTTGCTTTTGCGGTGTTTCTGTTTTATATCTGCACAGTTTTTCTGAATTATTCTGGAAAGTAAAACATGTTTTAGTAGTAACTTTTGTGCTATAGCTACAAGGAGACAGCCTTTTCCGTAGGACAACAATACATTACAGCACAGTACTTTCCTCATCACGGCAATAAGCGTAATAACTAAGATATCTATACGCAAAGCATTTCACTTTTGTGTATCATGAGGTAAGTACATTGACTTGTGCAGAACTTAGCTTTCGGAGGACGATACCTACGACACTTCCACAGAGATTATCTTACAACAAGACGCACAGTTTAGCGCTACAGTACACATATCTGAGTAATTAATTTTGTACTTAAAACATTTATTTTTAAAGATATTTGAAGTACAATGATACAAAGGTTTTCCGTGATACATTTCATTCCATTGCTGTAATCTGTAACACCTGAGGGTATAATTACATTAATCCTCAGGGGGGTACACGCCTACTTTGTGTACCATGTGTTTGGCAAGCACAAGGAGCCCTAGCTAATATGGTATTTGCTTATACAACTTTACACATCGGTACCATATTCCTCTAACACATAAATTACACAGCTATCTGATCATTTAATTGAGAGATAAAATTTTTTTACTACATCAGTGACAGATGTTTACGCAATTACTCAGTTGGGTAACTTCACACTTATGAAATTGTATTTTGTCTGTACTGTGTGAACTCTTCATATTTTTTCATAACCATTGTGATACCATAAGAGCTTTGAATGATGTATTTGATAAGGGAGCATGATTTTAAAGTATGTTTGAGGTAGATGACACTATTGAAATGAGCAGAGACCTTTTTTTTTGTTTTGAAATTATTGCATAAAGCTACGACGTTTTTGAGATTTGGCTGAGGTGTTATGGTGTTATTATTACGACGACGATGTGTATTATGCTTTTGAGGCATGTTTATGATCAATAAGCTGATGCTATATGAGGAATTTGATTATGCTATGTATTTATTATGATGAAATATTGAAGTGTCATCGCAAGATAGACGTGTCGACGAATATATATGTGTAATAAGGTAAGGAGTAATGAATAGTGGTTAGGGACTCTGACTTGTGAAAAAGGATGTTGGAAACCAAGAATCGTACTTTAAGAGTTATGAAATGTATGTAAATGTGTGAATCTATTACAATGCCGACGAAAATTTTTTGGACACTGTTATATCAATAGCATTTTGTTTCTACAGATTTGTAACGCAAATTCTTGACCTGTGAAATATTTTTATATGAGACTGTCACTGTAGCGGAAACTGCTGTCGTAAATATTTCGGTAAGAAAGTTAAGTGACCACCTTCACGTAATGCGTCGTGGGCACCCAGCTGTGCAACAGACGCCCGGAAAAAAAGCCATTAGTGTGTGCCTTTCAGAGGTACAGGTGGAGAAAAAAAAAAGGGGGGCCATTATCCTCGCTATTGACATTCCTTTGTAGAAAGCATCGCAAATACGACACGCTCATTACTTGGAAACATTATCGTACTTTGTGCTACTTACTGAAATGCTTATGAATTGATGGGAAATATTCTTACATCTGCAAACCTGATTATGACAAGTGTCTTTCTACGAGAGTTGAGAGCTACTGACTTACGAAATGCCACATAGCTATTGAATGATGTTTTTATGCTTTGGTTTGTGTAATTGCTTATTTCATTTGATACCTGTTTTCCAGCTGTGTTGCAGCATTGGTTTTATAAAATAAACTTAAATGCATCTGCTAATGTGAACACTTTCTGTCAACAGATTTATTAAATAATTATTTTCTGATCCACATTCTTCGAAAAAGGAGCTCTTGGAATGGAGAGGACAATAAGAAGGGACTAATAACAGTAACTGCATATATAATTTTCTTTTCAAGTACTTGGTAATTTTTTGTAGAATTAGTTTTTGTGGTGCACCACTTTAATTACATAGACATTACGATGTGAATATACATTTCCCTTGTCTGCACTGTTGTCTGTAGTGTAATATTTTTTTTGCTTGAGCTATGTCATGTTTAGATATAAGTTATTTCATTTGCTGCTCCTGTTTGCCAGGCATAGTGCTACTAAATTTCACTTTGTATTACTCTGTTAAGCTAGTTTTACTATTGATATATTTTTCTTGTTTGCTGCACAGTGCCTTATATTAGTTGTAATATTGCAATTGCTTTGCCTATTTCTATTTCTTATCATTGCTGTTTGTGTTAATTGTTTTGTGCTGCTGCATTGCCTCGTTCCTTAGTTTAGCATCTGAGCTCAGTAGATTTAAGTTAGCTTGAGATGGGGTAGGCTACATAAGAGAACGAGTTTGATGAATTGGAAGAAATGCATTGAGAAGCTATAAGAAAGTGGTTTGGCCAAAAAAGTATTTTGAAAGAGGATATGAGCAAAAAAAAGTAGGGTTTAGGGACAACAGGTTTAGGTAGGATTTTCTTGGAAATAAATGATGAGGTAAGATAATGGAAAATAAATAATGAGGTAAGAAATATGTGAACATATAAATACAGAAAGCATGCTTGGATAGGATTTTTTTGGTGGAAACAAATGTTGAAATAAGACGAAAGATCTATGGAATGAAGTTTTAGGTTGGACTGCAGTACCAAATGTCACACAGAAAACAAACCCTGTCCTGTATTTTTGTGTTATTACGCTATTGAATTTGTGTTTTTCCTGTCTTAATGTGTTTAGCTAATAAGAGTTATGTTGTAGAATTTTTCTGATAATATGTTATTTTCTTTGTAAAGATGTTTAGACATTATTTATTCTGTTCTGTTTTAAAGCTCATGTGTGAAGATGATGTTTTGAAAGTTATTCTGATCTTTTATGTATGTACTCATGTCATAATTCCTGTAACACTGATGCAAATGTTATTTCGATTTTTTTGTAAAGCCTGTACAACAAATGTTTTCTGTATTGTTTTGTACCTTTGTAATTGTGTTCTTATGTTATAAAATTGTAATTGACACCAGTTCATCATATTACTGACTTGTAAGTTACATTTCACTGCACACGTTTCTGTTGGTCATAGTATATGGACAATATGTGAGAAGTAGGGACTGATAGTGTTTGCACGTGTGTTAATAATTCAGCAAGGGACTGGATAACAGCATTGCTGATTCTAAGGACAATTCCAAAAAGTTCGTGAGTGTACAAGTGGTGGTTTATGGACTTGCTATATTGTCTGCAAGACTTCTAAGGACAATTCCAAAAACTTTGTGCGTGCACAAGTGGTGGTTTATGGACTTGCTATATTCTCCGCAAGACTCTTCAATGGTGATTGTGCACCTGCACAGTCACAACAGATGGCCGCTGGCCATCTCTACAAGGACTACAGTGGGTCCTCATCTTTGATGACCCAACAATACCATTATTTCTACAAGGACTACAGTGGGTCTACACCTTTCCTCCCTCACCAGTACCATTATTTCTACAAGGACTGCAGTGGGTCTGCACCTCTGGTGGCCCACCAATACCACAATCTCTACCAGGACTACAGTGGGTCTGCACCTCTGGTAGCCCACCAATACCGTAATCTCTACCAGGACTACAGTGGTCTGCTCTGTGATGACCTACCTACCAATATTCTTCAAAACTTCGAATGACTCTGCTGTCGGTTTTTGCTCTGTTGTGGCCCATTACCTGTCTGCATGTCGAGAGTCAGCACTGTCTTTCTGTTGGAAGGACAACACTACTTCTTTAAGACTGCATGGAAATCCACTACTTCCGTGTGCATTTTCTTTTATTGTTCAGACTTTGAGAAAAACACTGCAATTTTACTGTGATGAATGATCAGGACTGTCTTTATGGACTGTGAATTTTAGCTTTTGACCAATATTGTATCAATAAGTGTGTGCATTTGATATCTTTGTTATTGTAATTATGAAAAATTTTATCAAATCATTATTGGCCACTGCCCAAAACAATTTGTAAAATTTGTTGTGGGGAGCGTGGGGGCTATGTAAGTAGGCTGTTCAGGTTTTTATATTGGTAACGCCACGCAGCGCTCTGTATGAAAATTACTGGCTGTGCTGTGTGCAGTCTGTGGCTAGTTTGCATTGTTGTCTTCCATTGTAGTGTTAGGCAGCTGGATGTTAACAGCGCGTAGCGTTGCGCAGTTGGAGGTGAGCCGCCAGCAGTGGTGGATGTGTGGAGAGAAATGGCGCAGATTTGAAATTTGTAAGACTGGATGGCATGAACCGCTATATATATTATGATTATTAAGGTAAATACATTGTTTGTTCTCTATTAAAATCTTTCATTTGCTAACTATGCCTATCAGTAGTTAGTGCCTTCAGTAGTTTGAATCTTTTATTTAGCTGGCAGTAGTGGCGCTCGCTGTATTGCAGTAGTTCGAGTAACGAAGATTTTTGGTGAGGTAAGTGATTTGTGAAAGGTATAGGTTAATGTTAGTCAGGGCCATTCTTTTGTAGGGATTTTCGAAAGTCAGATTGCGTTGCGCTAACAATTTTGTGTGTCACTTTAGTGAATGTTTGAGTACGTTCAGTTTTGCTCAGCTGTTTGAAATGCAAATAGTGTAAGAGGTTTATCAGCACAGTAATTCAGAAATTGTTCAAAGGGGACGTTTCAGTGGTGGTCCAGACTGCTGTACAAGCCGATAGCTCTAATGCACAGTAGCACATCCTATTGCATTGTTGCATGCCTGTATTCGTCGTGGCATGATACACACAAGTTCAGCAAGGCGCTGTTGGTCCAGATTGTCCCATTCCTCAACGGCGATTCGGCGTACAACCCTCAGAGTGGTTGATAGGTCACGTCGTCCATGAACAGCCCTTTTCAATCTATCTCAGGCATATTCGATAGGGTTCATGTCTGGAGAACCTAGTCGAGCGATGTCGTTATCCCGAAGGAAATCATTGACAAGATGTACACGATGGGGGCGCGAATTGTCGTCCATTAAGACGGATGCCTCGCCAATCTGCAGCCAATATGGTTGCACTATTGTTCGGAGGATGGCATTCACGCATCGTACTGCCGTTACGGCGCCTTCCATGACCACCAGTGGCGTACGTTGGCCTCATATAATGCCACCCCAAGACAGCAGGGAACCTCCACCTTGCTGCACTCGCTGGACAGTGTGTCTAAAGTGTTACGCCTGACGAGATTGCCTCCAAATACTGCAGATTGAAACTGAAGAAACTGCAAAAAGGTGGGAATTTAAGGAGATGGGACCTGGATAAACTGAAAGAACCAGAGGTTGTAGAGAGTTTCAGGGAGAGCATTAGGGAACAATTGACAGGAATGGGGGAAAGAAATACAGTAGAAGAAGAATGGGTAGCTCTGAGGGATGAAGTGGTGAAGGCAGCAGACGATCAAGTAGGTAAAAAGACGCCGGCTAATAGAAATCCTTGGGTAACAGAAGAAATGTTGAATTTAATTGATGAAAGGAGAAAATATAAAAATGCAGTAAATGAAGCAGGCAAAAAGGAATAAAAACGTCTCAAAAATGAAATCGACAGGAAGTGCAAAATGGCTAAGCAGGGATGGCTAGAGGACAAATGTAAGGATGTAGAGGCTTGTCTCACTCCCTAGGGGTAAGATAGATACTGCCTACAGGAAAATTAAAGAGACCTTTGGAGAGAAGAGAACCACTTGTATGAACATCAAGAGCTCAGATGGCAACCCAGTTCTAAGCAAAGAAGGGAAAGCAGAAAGGTGGAAGGAGTATATAGAGGGTTTATACAAGGGCGATGTACTTGACGACAATATTATGGAAATGGAAGAGGATGTAGATGAAGATGAAATGGGAGGTAAGATACTGCGTGAAGAGTTTGACAGAGCAGTGAAAGACCTGAGTCAAAACAAGGCCCCGGGAGTAGACAACATTCCATTAGAACTACTGATGGCCTCAGGTGAGCCAGTCATGACAAAACTCTACCATCTGGTGAGCACGATGTATGAGACAGGCGAAATACCCTCAGACTTTAAGAAGAATATAATAATTCCAATCCCAAAGAAAGCAGGTGTTGACAGATGTGAAAGTTACCGAACTATCAGTTTAATAAGTCACAGCTGCAAAATACTAACGCGAATTCTTTACAGACGAATGGAAAAACTGGCAGAAGCCGACCTCGGGGAAGATCAGTTTGGATTCCGGAGAAATGTTGGAACACGTGAGGCAATACTGACCTTACGACTTATCTTGGAAGAAAGATTAAGAAAAGGCAAACCTACGTTTCTAGCATTTGTAGACTTAGAGAAAGCTTTTGACAATGTTGACTGGAATACTCTCTTTCAAATTCTGAAGGTGGCAGGGGTAAAATACAGGGAGCGAAAGGCTATTTACAATTTGTACAGTAACCAGATGGCAGTTATAAGAGTCGAGGGGCATGAAAAGGAAGCAGTGATTGGGAAAGGAGTGAGACAGGGTTGTAGCCTCTCCCCGATGTTATTCAATCTGTATATTGAGCAAGCAGTAAAGGAAACAAAAGAAAAATTCGGAGTAGCTATTAAAATTCATGGAGAAGAAATAAAAACTTTGAGGTTCGCCGATGACATTGTAATTCTGTCAGAGACAGCAAAGGACTTGGAAGAGCAGTTGAACTGAATGGACAGTGTCTTGAAAGGAGGATATAAGATGAACATCAACAAAAGCAAAACGAGGATAATGGAATGTAGTCAAATTAAGTCGGGTGATGCTGAGGGAATTAGATTAGGAAATGAGACACTTAAAGTAGTAAAGGAGTTTTGCTATTTGGGGAGCAAAATAACTGATGATGGTCGAAGTATAGAGGATATAAAATGTAGACTGGCAATGGCAAGGAAAGCGTTTCTCAAGAAGAGAAATTTGTTAACATCGAATATAGAGTTAGGTGTCAGGAAGTCGTTTCTGAAAGTATTTGTATGGAGTGTAGCCATGTATGGAAGTGAGACATGGACGATAACTTGTTTGGACAAGACGAGAATAGAAGCTTTCGAAATGTGGTGCTACAGAAGAATGCTGAAGATAAGGTGGGTAGATCACGTAACTAATGAGGAGGTATTGAATAGGATTGGGGAGAAGAGAAGTTTGTGGGACAACTTGACTAGAAGAAGGGATCGGTTGGTAGGACATGTTCTGAGGCATCGAGGGATCACAAATTTAGCATTGGAGGGCAGCGTGGAGGGTAAAAATCGTAGAGCGAGACCAAGAGATCAATACACTAAGCAGATTCAGAGGGATGTAGGTTGTAGTAGGTACTGGGAGATGAAGAAGCTTGCACAGGATAGAGTAGCATGGAGAGCTGCATCAAACCAGTCTCAGGACTGAAGACCGCAACAACAACAATAGTGATAAATCCAGAAATCGTAAAAATCAGTCAAAGAATTTTCTCGAAGTCTAATTTATTATCACACTATTTAAAACTGGCAACCTTTTGCAACCCATTCTCTCTTTTTAGATACAGACTGCTCCATAGATTTAATAATTCATATCCATATACACATATGTAGCTCTACACAAGGAAATCCGGTTTAGTTACACTGATGCGCAATCATTCAGCAAAATCCGTGTGCTAGCATATTGACCTAAATAGATGTGTAATATTATTAAGATTTCATATATGTACATCTTACACGTAATGGTGAATGAGTGTTTATATGTGTAAAATTAAGTCATCCGTCCTAGACAAGGGTAGCAGTGATGTTAGAAACACATAGAGGACATGGAAACATTTGTTTGGCGTTGAAGTATTTTGGAGAAACAATACAGGTTTGGTGGTAAAATTGCGAGTGTTTGTCTTTGTTAGTAGTAGCAAATAGTCATTTAAGCTTACTTCAGATGTAGTCAAGCGTTCGTGAGTAACATTCCACAGCTATGTATGAAGTTAGGGCTAGTAGAAATCCTTGGGTAACAGGAGAAATATTGAATTTAATTGATGAAAGGAGAAAATATAAAAATGCAGTAAATGAAGCAGGAAAAAAGGAATACAAACGTCTCAAAAATGATATCGGCAGGAAGTGCAAAATGGTTAAGCAGGGGTGCCTAGAGGACAAATGTAAGGATGTAGAGGCTTATCTCACTTAGGGTAAGATAGATCCTGCCTACAGGAAATTAAAGAGACCTTTGGAGAAAAGAGAACCATTTGTATGAATATCAAGAGCTCAGATGGAAACCCAGATCCAAGCAAAGAAGGGGAAGCAGAAAAGTGGAAGGAGTATATAGAAGGTCTATACAAGGGCGATGTAATTGAGGGCAATATTATGGAAATGGAAGAGAATGTAGATGAAGATGAAATGGGAGATAGGATACTGGGTGAAGAGTTTGACAGAGGACTGAAAGACCTGAGTCGAAAGAAGGCCCCAGGAGTGGACAACATTCCACTAGAATTACTAACAGCCTTGGGAGAGCCAGTCCTGGCAAAACTCTACAATCTGGTGAGCAAGTTGTATGAGACAGGCGAAATTCCCTCAGACTTCAAGAAGAATATAATAATTCCAATCCCAAAAACACAGGTGTTGACAGATGTGAAAGTTACCGAACTATCAGTTTAATAAATCACGGCTACAAAATACTAACGCGAATTCTTTACAGACGAATGGAAAAACTGGTAGAAGCTGACCTCGGGGAAGATCAGTTTGGATTCCGTAGAAATGTTGGAACACGTCAGGCAATACTGACCCTACGACTTATCTTAGAAGATAGATTAAGGAAAGGCAAACCTACGTTTCTAGCATTTGTAGACTTAGAGAAAGCTTTTGACAATGTTGACTGCAATACTTTCTTTCAAATTCTGTAGGTGGCAGGGGTAAAATACAGGGAGCGAAAGGCTATTTACAATTTGTACAGAAACCAGATGGCAGTTATAAGAGTCGAGGGACACGAAAGGGAGGCAGTGGTTGGGAAGGGAGTGAGACAGGGTTGTAGCCTCTCCCCGATGTTATTCAATTTGTATATTGAGAAAGCAGTAAAGGAAACAAAAGAAAAATTCGGAGTAGGTATTAAAATCCATGGAGAAGAAATAAGAACTTTGAGGTTCGCCGACGATATCGTAATTCTGTCAGAGACAGCAAAGGACTTGGAAGAGCAGTTGAACGGAATGGACAGTGTCTTGAAAGGAGGGTATAAGATGAACATCAACAAAAGCAAAACGAGGATAATGGAATGTAGTGGAATTAAGTCCGATGATGCTGAGGGAATTAGATTAGGAAATGAGACACTTAAAGTAGTAAACGAGTTTTGCTATTTGGAGAGCAAAATAACTGATGATGGTCGAAGTAGAGAGGATATAAAATGTAACCCGGCAATGTCAAGGAAAGCGTTTCTGAAGAAGAGAAATTTGTTAACATCGAGTATAGATTTAAGTCTCAGGAAGTCGTTTCTGAAAGTATTTGTATGGAGTGTAGCCATATATGGAAGTGAAACATGGACGATAAAGAGTTTAGACAAGAAGAGAATAGAAGCTTTCGAAATGTGGTGCTACAGAGGAATGCTGAAGATTAGATGGGTAGATCACATAACTAATGAGGAGTTATTGAACAGAACTGAGGAGAAGAGGAGTTTGTGGCACAACTTGACTAGAAGCAGGGATCGGTTGGTAGGACATGTTCTGAGGCATCGAGGGATCACCGATTTAGTATTGGAGGGCAGCGCGGAGGGTAAAGATAGTAGAGGGAGACCAAGAGATGAATACACTAAGCAGATTCAGAAGTATGTAGGCGGCAATATATAGTGGGAGATGAACCAGCTTGCACAGGTTAGAGTAGCATGGAGAGCTGCATCAAACCAGTCTCAGGATTGAAGACCAGAACAACAACAACAACGAGAAAGATTTATCTTTACATTCAAACACACGTAACTTCCGTCGCGTAATTTATGCTTTTCTGAGTACTGGCCACTCTAAATTCAGTCTTCACCAAGTATCTGTTCTAGGAGCGCACTTGAAAATAGCTCTAATTTGACATTCGCCACATTCCCAGGCGTCTGCAGAACTGTCGTAACGTCGGTTGCTGTGAACTCTTCTAGTGTGAGGATGCTCACTTTGTTTTATTTAATTAATTATGAGTATTTGTTTGAGTTTCATCTAAAGACAACGTAACCTTTTATAATGCACTGACGGAGAAAAGATCGCAATACCAAAAAATTATTAGTATAGGGTAATGAAATTTCAGGAGTAAATTTGTCTATGTAACACATTTAAGTGATTAGCAAATGGTTCAAATGGCTCTGAGCACTATGCGACTTAACTTCTGAGGTCATCAGTCGCCTAGAACTTAGATCTAATTAAAGCTAACTAACCTAAGGACATCACACACATCCATGCCCGAGGCAGGATTCGAACCTGCGACCGTAGCGGTCGTTCGGCTCCAGACTGTAGCGCCTAGAACCGCAAGGCCACTCCGGCCGGCTAAGTTAAAAAAAAAAAAAAAGGTTCAAATGGCTGTGAGCACTATGGGACTTAACATCTGTGGTCATCAGTTCCCTAGAACTTAGAACTACTTAAACCTAACTAACCTAAGGACATCACACACATCCATGCCCGAGGCAGGATTCGAACCTGCGACTGTAGCAGTCGCGCGGCTCCGGACTGAACGCCTAGAACCGCGAGACCACCGCGGTCGGCCCGGCTAAGTGATTCGCATTGCAAGATGTAAGCGCAAGATAAGCCACTACAAATGTGAAATGCTGATACACTAATAAGCAGTGCAAAAACCGGACTGTTGATTGCACGCATGCAAACGTTTGCTCGTTATGTTATACAGGTTCCGGATGTCAGTTTTTGGGATGGAGTTCCATGCCCGTTGCATTTGGTTGGTCAGACAAAGGCCTTAATGCTGATGGTGGGTGACGCTGGAGTTGTCTTCCGATGACGACCCATTTGTGCTGGACTGGAGACAGATCTAGTAATCGAGCAAGGCATGGCAACATGTTGACACTCTGTAATGCACGTTGGGTTGCAAGAGCGGTTTGCGAGCGAGCGTTACCCTGTTGTAAGACAACCCCCGGAATGTTGTTCATGAATGGCAGCACAGCAGGAGGAATCTCCAGACCGACGTACAAATTTTCAGTCAGAGTGCATGGGATGACCACGTGAGTGTTCCTGCTGTCATACGAAATCGCACCCCAGACGATAACTCCAGGCCTATGTACAGTGTGTCTAACACGCAGACAGTTTGGGTGCAGGCCCTCAGCTGACCTCCTTATCGCTAACACACAGACAAACACCAGACAAAACCAGCTTTCATCAAAAAACACCACAGACCTCCACCCTGCCCTGCAATGAGCCCTCGCTCGACACCAATGAAATCGCGAACGGCGATGGTTTGGGGCCAGCAGAATGCATGCTACGGGGCTGATGGCTCAGAGCTGTCCTTAAAGTAAGCGATTAGAAACAGTTCGTTGTGCTTTTGTGGTGCCAACTGCAAACTGCTGCTGATGCAGTACGATGCGCCAGGGCCGCTCGTCGAACACGACGGTCTTGCCACGTGACCGTCTGGAACCCAGTCTTCTTGCTACCGTACATTCCCGTGGCCACTACTGTCAGCAGCCATGTGCAGTGGTTGTATTCCTCCCAAATCTTTCACCAGTATCGCAGAAAGAACATCCAGCTTCTCGTAACCCTATTACAGGACCTTATTCAAACTCAGTGATGTGTCGATAATAGCGTCTTTGTCGCCTTAAAGGCATTGTTGACTGACATGTACTCACCACGTCCGATCTCAAAGGAAAATAACGGTCACTATCGTTACAGAGCGTATTTAAAGCGTATGTTATTTACAGCCTCATTGTGGCGGTACTAGTGCCACACTTATTTGACTGGCGCGAAATTCGAATGGACATCATATTTCAACTGTCGAAACACGCCTACCAACATTCGTTAATGTGGAACAGCTCCTTTCCGTGGGTGTAAATATGCCATTACAACATTTTTTTAAATATTTAAACTTGGGAGCCCTGCCTGGAATGGTGTGACTTCTTGTCGTTTGCTATGGTACGTGCCCCAGTATGTGTTTGCAATCCATTCCACCCACCGCAGTGCATGAACAAGGCCACGCGGAGTGGCCGCTAGGTTTGAGGCGCCATGTTACGGATTGCGCGGCATCTCCCGCCGGAACGTAAGTTATTTTAAGTAGTGTGTAAGTCTGGCGACCGATGACCACAGCAGTTAGGAATCCACACACATTTAAACATTTTTCCATGAACAAAGCCTGAAAATGTGACAGTGAGAAGTTTTATTTTTTTAATTTGACATAAAAACTGTCATCCCTTGATGCCTCAGAACATGTCCTACCAACCGGTCCATTCTTCTTGTCAAGTTGTGCCACAAACTCCTCTTCTCCCCAAATCTATTCAGTACCTCATCACTAGTTATGTGATCTACCCATCTACTCTTCAGCATTCCGTTGTACCACCACATTTCGAAAGCATCTATTCTCTTCCTGTCCAAACTATTTATCGTCCATGTTTCACTACATACAAATACTTTCAGAAACGACTTCCTGACACTTAAATCTATGCTCGATGTTAACAAATTTCTCTTCTTCAGAAACGCTTTCCTTGCAATTGCCAGTCTACATTACATATGCTCTCTACTTCGACCATCATCAGTTATTTTGCTCCCCAAATAGCAAAACTCTTTTATTACTTTAAGTGTCTCATTTCCTAATCTAATTCCCTGAGCATCACCCGACTTAATTCGACTACATTCCATTATCCTCGTTTTGCTTTTGTTGATGTTCATCTTATATCCTCCTTTCAAGACACTGTCAATTCCGTTCAACTGCTCTTCCAAGTCCATTGCTGTCTCTGACAGAATTACAATGTCATCGGCAAACCTGAAAGTTTTTATTTGTTCTCCATGGATTTTAATACCTACTCCGAATTTTTCTTTTGTTTCCTTTACTGCTTGCTCACTTTCAGAGTGAATAACATCGGGGAGAAGCTACAACCCTGTCTCACTCCCTTCTCAACCACTGCTACCCTTTCATGTCCCTCGACTCATATAACTGCCATCTAGTTTCTGTACAAATGGTAAATAACCTTTCGCTCCCTGTGTTTTACCCCTGCCACATTCAGAATTTGAAAGAGAGTAATCCAGGGAACATTGTCAAAAGCTTTCTCTAAATCTACAAACGCTAGAAACGTAGGTTTGCCTTTTCTTAATCTAGCTTCTAAGATAAGTCGTAGAGTCAGTATTGCCTCACGTGTTCCACTATCTCTACTGAATCCAAACTGATCTTCCCTGAGGTCGGTTTCTACCAGTTTTTCCATTCGTCTGTAAAGAATTCGCGTTAGTATTTTGCAGCCGTGACTTATTAAACTGATAGTTCGGTAATTTTCACATCTGACAACACGTGCTATCTTTGGGATTGGAATTATTATATTCTTCTTGAAGTCTGAGGGAATTTCGCCTGTCTAATACATCTTGCTCACCAGATGGTAGAGTTTTGTCAGCACTGGCTCTCCCAAGGCTGTCATTAGCTCTAATGGAATGTTGTCTACTCCCGGAGCCTTGTTTCGACTTAGGTCTTTCACTGCTCTGTCAAACTCTTCACGCAGTATCCTATCTCCCATTTCATCTTCATCTACATCCCCTTCCATTTCCATAATATTGTCCTCAAGTACACCGCCCTTGAATAGACCCTCTATATACTCCTTCCACCTTTCCGCATCCCCTTCTTTGCTTAGGACTGGTTTTCCATCTGAGCTCTTGATATTCATACAAGTGTTTCTCTTTTCTCCAAAGGTCTCTCTAATTTTCCTGTAGGCAGTATCTATCTTACCCCTAGTGAAATATGCCTCTACATTCTTACATTTGTCCTCTAGCCATCCCTGCTTAGCCATTTTGCACTTCTTGTCGATCTCATTTTTGAGACGTTTGTACTCCCTTTTTTCCTGCTTCATTTACTGCATTTTTATATTTTCTCCTTTCATCAATTAAATTCAATATTTCTTCTGTTACCCAAGTATTTCTACTAGCCCTCGTCTTTTTACCTACTTGATCCTTTGCTGCCTTCACTACTTCATCCCTCAAAGCTACCCATTCTTCTTCTACTGTATTTCTTTTCCTCATTCTTGTCGATTGTTCCCTTATGCTCTCCTTGAAACTCTATATAACCTCTAATTTGGTCAGTTTATCCAGGTCCCATCTCCTTAAATTCCCACCCTTTTTGCAGTTTCTTCAGTTTTAATCTACAGTTCATAACCAACAGAGTGTGGTCAGAGTCCACATCTGCCCCTGTAAATGTCTTACAATTTAAAACCTGGTTCCTAAATCTCAGTCTTATCAATATATAATCTATCTGATACCTTCTAGTATCTCCAGGCTTCTTCCATGTATAAAACGTTCTTTCATTATTCTTGAATCAAGTGTTAGCTATGATTAAGTTATGCTCTGTGCAAAATTCTACCAGGCGGCTTCCTCTTTCATTCCTTACTCCCATTCCATATTCACCTAGTGCGTTTCCTTCTCTTCCTTTTCCTACTATCGAATTCCAGTCACCCATGACTATTAAATTTTTGTCTCCCTTCACTATCTGAATGATTTCTTTTATTTCATCATACATTTCTTCAATTTCTTCGTCATCTGCAGAGCTAGTTGGCATATAAACTTGTACTACTGTAGTAGGCGTGGGCTGCGTGTCTGTCTTGGCCACAATAAGGCGTTCACTATACTGTTTGTGATCGCTTACCCGCACTCCTATTTTTTTATTCATTATTAAAGCTACTCCTGCATTACCCCTATTTGATTTTGTATTTATAACCCTGTATTCACCTGAACAAAAGTCTTGTTCCTCCTGCCACCGAACTTCGCTAATTGCCACTATAACTTTAACCTATCCATTTCCGTTTTTAAATTTTCTAACCTACCTGCTGAATTAAGGGATCTGACATTCCACGCTCCGATCCGTAGAACGCCAGTTTTCTTTGTCCTGATAAAGACGTCCTCTTGAGTACCCCCCCCCCCCCCCCCCAGAGATCCAAATGAGGGACTATTTTACCTCCGGAATAATTTTACCCAAGAGGACGCCATTATCATTTAACCATACAGTAAAGCTGCATGCCCTCGGGAAAAATTACGGCTTTAGTTTCCTCTTGCTTTCAGCCGTTCGCAGTACCAGCTCAGCAAGGCGATTTTGATTAATGTTACAAGGCCAGATCAGTCAATCATCCAGACTGTTGCCCCTGCAAGTACTGAAAAGGCTGCTGCCCCTCTTTAGGAACCACACGTTTCTCTAGCCTCTCTACAGATACCCCTCCGTTGTTGTTGCACCTACGGTATGGCTATCTGTATCGCTGTGGCACACAAACCTCCCCACCAACGGCAAGGTCCATGGTTCATCAGGGTGTGAGGGCGGGAATCATTCTCATAAGTAGTGATGTGCTAGTTCTGTGATATGTTTCAAAAAGAAAATTATAATGACCATGAAAAAATTCCTTGGACTGAAAAGTACATACACGGCACACACTTCCATATACCTGAGCACAATGGGTATTAAAGACGTGAGTGTGGTCGTGACTATGTATTTTTCTCTGTTCCGTCTTTCACTCACATGTATTTCCATGCAGTGTAGTAGGTTGAGAGATAGTGCGAATTTATCAAGTATTGAGAATCTAGTTACCGCAGCATTTCTAAAAAATGGTTAAAATGGCTCTGAGCACTATGGGACTTAACATCTGATGTCATCAGTCCCCTAGAACTTAGAACTACTTAAACCTAACTAACGTAAGGACATCACACACAGACATGCCCGAGACAGAATTCGACCGTAGCGGTCGCGCGGTTCCAGACTGTAGCGCCTAGAACCGCTCGGCCACTCCGGCCGGCGCAGAATTTCTAATTTCATTTCATTCTGTTCTGTGCAAAGAAAGGTAGCTCGTTTCGTGTTATCGCACAATAGACGTGAGAGTGTCACTGATATGATACGCCACTGAAACGAAGGTGGTTTTGTTTGCGGCGAGATCTATTTACGAAATTTCAATCACCAATTTTCTCTTCCGAATGCGGAAATATTTTGTTGACACCCACCTACGTAGGGAGAAATGATCATCATAATAAAATAAGGGAAATCAGAGCTCGAATGGAAAGATTTACGTGTTCCTTTTTCCCACTCGCCACTCGAGAGTGGAATGGTAGAGAAGTAGTACGAAAATGGCTCGATGATCCCTCTGCTAGGCCCTTAAAGAATCTCTTGTATTTTGTGGAAAATGCGTTACGAACGACCCTATCCTGGAAACAGGAGATAGAAAACCGAAGGTGCTGGAAGAGTGCGTCATTAGCTTTCTGTGAAATGCGGGCGCAGAGAAGATGTGCTTATTGGCTGCCTGTCCAGGGCTTTCCCGGCTGTGGACGTCGGCCGTTTTACACCGCCGCTGACCTTGAGAGACCAGAGAGTGCGTGATTACAGATGACGTCATCCGTGCCTCCGGACGGAAAAAGAACGAGTTTGCGATTGGGTACACTGGCAGCGCAGCTTCGGGGAGCCCCAGTCCACTGCCGCAGCACTAGCGAGCTGGTGAACATCCGCAGCAGGAAAGGTAAGCCCGGCTCTCAACAACACAGCGTTGTTACCTACTATCACAGTCCGCGCTCCACGACAGTGATCGGCATTCACTAAAAACGAGTCACTATGCAGCGGGTTTTGTCTGTATTCATTACATTTGGTATACAGAATAATTTCAAACATGTTGCTTACTGAATTCCGTTATTTGATGCTTCCCGGCGATTTTTTTTTTATGACGAGTATAGCCATGTATGGAAGTGAAACATGGACGATAAATAGTTTGGACAAGAAGAGAATAGAAGCTTTCGAAATGTGGTGCTACAGAAGACTGCTGAAGATTAGATGGGTGGATCACATAACTAATGAGGAGGTATTGAATAGGGTTTGGGAGAAGAGGAGTTTGTGGCACAACTTGACTAGAAGAAGGGATCGGTTGGTAGGACATGTTCTTTGGCATCGAGGGATCGCCGATTTAGTATTGGAGGGTAGCGTGGAGGGTAAAAATCGTAGAGGGAGACCAAGAGATGAATACACTAAGCAGATTCAGAAGGATGTAGGCGGCAGTAGGTACTGGGAGATGAAGAAACTTGCACAGGATAGAGTAGCATGGAGAGCTGCATCAAACCAGTCTCAGGACTGAAGACCACAACAACAATGACGAGGGTCTTCAAAAAGTGAGTTACACATCATTATGACAAGTCGATTTACTTGTATTGAAAACTCCACTAAACATCAAAGTGAAGCAGATACATGACACTATTTGTCAACATAGTTACCAAATCTCTCTAAACGAACGGCCAGACCGTTGTACTCACTGGGATGCACTTCTTATCACATGTTATCCGTATCGTAGCATAACTATTTCTGCAAGAAACCTACAACATATGCTCTCTGTATCACATTGAATTTACACTGAAGTTCAAAAAAGAAAAACACATTGAACGACTAGAGATAGGATGTTAAGATTCACAGGATATGTACATTAATATGTTCTGCAGAAAGATCAGCATTTCAGTAACCTCGGTTCAGGATGTGTCCTGTTGCCTAGTGGGCACAGGGTCTACCATGACCCCTGATAACTTGTTCCACGCGTGACGGCATCGATGCGTATAAGGCGGGAATGGCGTCCTGTGATATAGCCATTCATGCTGCATTCACCTTGTTCCAAAATTCAACTAAGGCAGTGGGCATTGGGTCACAGCACTGCACCCGTCATTTCACCATATTCAAAAAAAAGGTTCCTGGCTACAAGTCTGGTGATCTGGAGGCCCAGGGCAAAAGGGTGAGATCCTGAGACACCAAGAAGGCACGTGTTCGTGCAGCAACATGTGGTCTTGCATTGTCTTGCTGAAAAATGTCGTCTTGGATGCTGTGCAGAAAAAGGTATGGCTACGGGTCGCAGGGTGTCATTCACGTAAATCATACTGGTCACAGTGCCCTGTTCATGCATCAGCAGTGATTTGTGGGTGTACCCAATAGCACCCCACACCATAAGATCTTGAGCTGGCGCTCTATACCTTGTGCGAATGCGGTCACTGTGATGCCGCTCGTCTGCGGCGAACCAAAATGCGGCCATTGTATTCGAACAAAGACAACCAGGATTCGTCCGAAAACACTATCTGATGTCATTCCTGTTCCCAGTGACGTCGTTCCACACTGTATCACAATCGTTAAAGGTAGATGGAGAAGTGGACGACACGCACGTAAGCCTACCGTAATAAACGGCCACGGTCTCTCACCCGTGATAGTGTACGATGTGTTACACTTTTCCACTTTACCGAACTGAGGAAGACATAAATATGCCGTTCAATGATATTGGGATAAGGTGTCGACCTTCTCTGTGGGCAGTGGGGCGTCTAGGTGGTGCGACCTGACCCGTATCGTCGTGTTCCACTGCCTTCCGTGACTCATTCTGCACACACACACACACACACACACACACACACACACACACACACACACTTCGTCCCATACGAGCACTAGTTAACCACATGGATGTATCACATTCTCTCATGCCAATAATGCGCCCTCTTTCGGACTCTCTGATTTGACGGTACACTTCGCACATACGTCTACGAGGGAGCCTATACGTCTGCTCAAGTAACACTTATGCATTACCTTCGATGTATAGCGACAACGAGAGGCAGGCACATTATATCGGTAGGTGGTGTTGTGCGGTATCGATGTTGGCCTAGTACCCGTGGGCCGACATGCCTCAAAATCTACTCATTTCTGCAGAACACAGTAATGTACATTTTCTGTGGATACGAAAGTCCGGTAGCTATTAATTCAAGGGGTTATGCATTTTTTCCTGAACATAAGTGTATACAGATGTGTTTCGTTTATCAGATGTATCTGATGATGGAATGTGTATTCCAAAAGAAATCCGCTACTTGGTCACGGAGACATTCGAGAACCACTGTGTGAACGTCACTGCCGTTGGAAAATCTCACTCTCCATCCCCGATGTTCTTTCAGCTTGCCTTCCTTCGCGATCGGCACCATCCACAGCGGTGCAGCCTTCATCTACATCTATATCTACATTTATACTCCGCAAGCCACCCAACGGTGTGTGGCGGAGGGCACTTTACGTGCCACTGTCATTACCTCCGTTTCCTGTTCCAGTCGCGTATGGTTCGCGGGAAGAACGACTGCTCCGTGCGCGCTCGAATCTCTCTATTTTACATCGTGATCTCCTCGGGAGGTATAAGTAGGGGGAAGCAATATATTCGATACCTCATCCACAAACGCACCCTCTCGAAATCTGGACAGCGAGCTACACCGCGATGCAGAGCGCCTCTCTTGCAAGGTCCGCCACTTGAGTTTGCTAAAGATCTCCGTAACGCTATCACGCTTACGAAATAACCCTGTGACGAAACCCGCCGCTCTTCTTTAGATGTTCTCTATCTCCTCTGTCAACCCGACCTGGTACGGATCCCACACTGATGAGCAATACTCAAGTATAGGTCGAACGAGTGTTCTGTAAGCCACCTCCTTTGTTGATGGACTTCAGTTTGTAAGGACTTTCCCAATGAATATCAACGTGGCACCCGCCTTACCAACAATTAATTTTATATGATCATTCCACTTCAAATCGTTCCGTACGCATACTCCCAGATATTTTACAGAAGTAACTGCTACCAGTGTTTGTTCCCCTATCATATAATAATACAATAAAGGATCCTTCTTTCTATGTATTCACAATACATTACATTTGCCTATGTTAAGGACCAGTTGCCACTCCCTGCACCAAGTGCCTATCCGCTGCAGATCTTCCTGCATTTCGCAGCAATTTTCTAATGCTGCAACTTCTCTGTATACTACAGCACCATCCGCGAAAAGCCGCATGGAACTTACCGACACTATCTACTAGGTCAATCAAATTGTTGGCGCCATTTCACTCGGCTGGACGCGGCATTGTATTTGGTCTATACACCGCCAAAGATCACGTTAATCTGTATACAATTTAGAAGTTTTGACCACAAGAATCGTACTGTCTCGCATCCATGGAGTACGTTTGCAGTTGCAAACCATTTCGCTCCCACACTGTGATGTACCTGTTACCCATACAGCTACAGAAGTATGTCTACAAGAAGAGCAGCACTTGTGCCCCCTTCAGACAATGCGGTTCTCTTATTGTGCAATGTTCCTATCGTCGGACGAGATTTGTAACTTACATTTAAAGTATGTATGTATTTTTAATCTCTACCTTGTTATTGATGATAACATTTCGGAATTACTTATTCGATGGAGGAGTTGTTGTCGTTTCAGAAATTTGTATGAATGTATGATTTCTCGAAAGAAAGCAATTATGTAAGATTACAGACTCCTGTTGCTTGGATTTTCAGTATGACTCTATATGTACTCTGTGCAGTGACATAGCTAGGTAGTTGGCATCCAGTGCGCAATTTTGACAACCCCTCCTACGACAGCCCCCCTACCCCCCCTACTACCAATCCCACAAAATCTTTCTCAACAGGCAACTTTTTGGTACAAGTGGTTATGTAATCAACGTGTACTGGTAACTACTTTGTAAATAGTTTTTATGAATGGCAACAAATAAGTTAAACGGATTTTTATTAATAACAGAGTGTAGATTATTAATAGTGAAGCAGGTCAAATAACCAAAATTTTCGTTAGTGATATGTGAGTATAACATTCAGCTTTCTTCCTTTCATGTCTTTTGCTGCAAATTTTGAATTTGCATCATCAGAATAGATACTTTTAGCTAAACAAGTTTCTGAGTCGTGGTTGTCTCATAGTGGGCCTAAGGTAATTCTTAATTAGTTTGAATTTTGGAACACTCCTCTCACACGACGTTACCAAAAGACAAACTGTTAATAAAAATGCTAACTCCAAAAAGAGATTTGGAACTGGTGCAAAAAATTAGTATTGAACCATGAACTGTAAGAATCTTAAAAAATCCGACCAAAAGCCTTTGCAGAAATCAAATTCGGCGTGGAATTCAGTTTCTTAGGAAATAAGAGAGCCAAAAATTATAAGGGCCCTGTGGATGAACTGTTGTCTTGTTATTAAAAGCTTGACTGTAACATGTCTCAGAAATACACTTCCTTCGTGCACAGGTGCACAACTCTGTTTGTTCACTGAAAATTGCGGAGCAGTTCCTGACGAACGTGGTGAGCGGCTTCACAAAAAGATTTCAGTCATGTCGAAGAGCTATGTAGGGAACTGGCCTCTTGATATTTCGATATACGACTGTGGGACTATTCCGGGGATGGTCCAGCTATAACTTATGAGCGGTAAACCAAATTCTGAAAAAGTCAGTTTAGATCATTGATGATGACGAAAGTGTTTCTAGTAGTGACTATTACGCAGTCTAGCGGTATCTACCGTTATTTTCTTTATTCGTTATAAATTTATGCGTTATGGATAATAGATAATTTCTAGAAGAAACTGTAAAAACACGGAAAATTCTTCAGTTTCTTTTGTATTAATGCAGCAATTTTGTGAGTTGATGTGTATTGAAGTTTATAAGTGCAACTGTTCCATATTATTTGGGTGAAACTTCACCTTAGGGATTCACAATTATTAACAAGTTTTCTTTATGGAACTTTTCAAGTGTATATTGCTACTGAAATCAACATGTATTGGCATATTGGTGGCATAAAACAGGCCAGGTATTTATGCAGCTGTAGTTAGGTATTTTTAATGGTTATTTTTCCTCGCATTACGTGTAAATAGATGCAGAAAACCTGAATACAAGTAACTTCCAAATGTTAAATGAAAATTAGTTGCACGGTGTAATCAGCGGTGCTACATACACCTACTCTTGTTAGATTTTTCCTTGAATATGCTGTGGAACGAGGCTCATTTTTAATACATTTAAAGAGAAACTCTCGCTCAGCCAAGTTCACCGTGACTGAGAAAGGGCGCAGGTGTTGTTTACAAAAGAAGTAACAGAACGAATGCACGGAATTACACACCAATATCAGTAATGTCAATATGTTGCAATATAACAGAGCACTTTCTATGCACAAATATTACGATGATTCCTTAGGAAAAGAAGTTTCTCTCAAAGAGTACCTATTTACAAAGAATCGATCGGATGAGACACAACTTGCTTTATTCACACACCATGTGTTGCATAGGGTAGTTGCAGGGGAACCTGTCAAATCTATTTTCCTAGATTTCTGACAGCCATTCGACACGGTAATATATCGTCGGAAAAGAAAACCAAGACACTATCATACGAGATATCTTCACAGATATATTGTTGGGTGTGTTATGCAGGACGGCTAATCGGCTATGTTCATCCTAAACGAAAGTGACTTTACCTGTGTCCATGAAAAACGGTATAGAACCGCTAATGTAATACACAGACTATGAGAGTTTATCAGATGAGAACAGCAGAGCTATAGTACTATTCTACACGAAAGTATCGTCGTAGGGCAATCGTAACGAAATGTAGAAAGATTTGAACAAAACTTCCACTTGAGGTACGTAACGGCAGCTTTACTAAAATGTGCATAATTGCAAGATAATGCCTATAAAAGAGAGACAGAACTCAGTATTACCCGATTACAAAGTGAGTTGAAAATTTACGATATTGGTCGCGTAGATACACAATTAAGGGCAATATTAAAAAGCGAAATCAAATAGGACGAAAAAGTATAATCATTAATATGGAATGCAAATGGAAAAATTAGATTTATTGTAAGGGTTCTAAGAAGCTCGATGCATCCGTAACTGAAATCGCATACAAGACGCTAGTCACAGTTATTATGGAGTACTGATACACCATTTGGAGTTGTTAGCAAGATGCCTTGGTAGCAGGAAGCACTTGAAGGAATTCAGAGACACGATGCCAGGACCGTAAAAGGTTAGTGCAGCCTGTGAACAGAGATTCTCGGGAATGTGAATATTTGAAGGAAAAGCAGAAAAGTAGCGTTATTCTAGTTAAATCCTGTTGGGGAAAATAGAGAACCAGTACTCGACGAATGCAGCGTGACAGTTCTGCTGACGCCATCGTATACCTTGAGCAGTGACCGTGAGAATAAGGTGAGAGAGACTAGGCCGCATGAAATTGCGTACAGAGAGACTTTTTTCTCAGTATGTGAATGGAACAGGACAGATCCTGTAACATTGGTATGAAGTGTCTTCCACCACAAACTCTCCAATGACTTTTGGAGAATTTAAGTAGCTATAGATACGAAAAACTCTAATCTGTAAAGTTATTTTCTTCGAAATACGGGGTGTCTACACCGAAATGTCCTATTTCCTATTTGCTCCAAACACAAAAGTAAATGAAATAAATATAAATTTCCTTGTAAGAAATAAGTTGTACGTCAAGTTGAGTTTAAAAAATTCCAACTTCAAATCAAAACACTTCTACGTGAGCACCTGCGGTGATCCGAAAAATGTCTTGCTGTACTGAACTTCCGGCCAAGTCCGCTGCAACATGTACGAAGCGATGGTACCGACACAGTCCGAGTACGGTCTTGGAGGTCCAGACTACATCGGCGAACGCACTGTCCTTCACGTAGCCCCAGAGAGAAAAATCCGCTGATGTGATGCCAGGAGAACGAGGCGGTTTGTTCATTGGTACACCTCGTCCAATCCAGCGTCCTGGAAATATTCGATTCGGTGTTTTCCGAACATTCATTGACCTGAGGTGGGGCAACATCTTCTTGAAACCACTGGTTCGGTTGTGTTTCTACAGCCTGGGGAAAAGAGAATGTCTATGACAGTTCTAGGGGCGATGTTATGTGACAGTTTTCTCAGCAAAGAGTAACTGTCCAACTACACTATGTGATCAAAAGTATCCGGACACCTGGCTGAAAATGACTTACAAGTTCGTGGCGCCCTCCATCGGTAATGCTGGAATTCAATATGGTGTTGGCCTACCATTAGCCTTGATGACAGCTTCCACTCTCGCAGGCATAGATTCAGTCAGGTGCCGGGTTTCTTGGGGAATGGCAGCCCATTTTTCACGGAGTGCTGCACTGAGGAGAGGTATCGATGTCGGTCGATGAGGCCTGGCACGAAGTCGGCGTTCCAAAAAGGTGTTATGTAGGATTCAGGGCAGTGCACTACATAGATGTTATTATCGTGTAACCACTCCGCACAGGCCGTAAATTACGAACAGGTGCTCGATCGTGTTGAAAGGTGCAATCGCCATCACCGAATTGCCCTTCAACAGCGGGAAGCAAGAAGGTGCTAAAAACATCAGTGTAGGGCTGTGCTGTCATAGTGGTACGCAAAACAACAAGGGGTGCAAGCCCCCCTCCATGAAAAACACGACCACACCACAACACCACCTCCGAATTTTACTTTTGGCACTACACACGATGGCATATGGAGTTCACCGGACATCCGCCATACCCACACCCTGCCATCGGATCGCCACAATGAGTACCGTGATTCGTCACTCCACACAACGTTTTTCTACTGCTCAATCGTCCAATGTTTACGCTCCTTACACCAAGCGAGGCGTCGTCTGGCATTTACCAGCGTGATGTGTGGCTTATGAGCAGCCGCTCGATCATGAAATCTACGTTTTCTCACCTCCCGCCTAACTGTCATAGTACTTTCAGTGGATGCAGTTTGGAATTCTTGTATGATGGTCTGGATAGTTGTCTGCCTATTACACATTACGACTCTCTTCAACTGTCCGCGGTCTTTGTCAGTCAACGAGGTCGGCCTGGACGCTTTTGTGCTGTACGTGTTCCTTCACGTTTCCACTTCACTACCACTTCGGAAAAAGCGGACCTAGGGATGTTTAGGAGTTTGGAAATCTCGCGTACAGACGTTTGACCCAAGTGACACCCAATCACCTGACCACGTTCGAAGTCCGTGAGTTCCGCAGAGCGCCCCATTCTGCTCTCTCACGATGTCTAATGACTACTGAGGTCACTGATATGGAGTACCTGGCAGTAGGTAGCAGCACAATGCACCTAATATTAAAATAGTTTGTTTTTAGGAGTGTCCGGATACTTTTGATCACTTACTGTACCTTATCGCTTATCAGGCCAAAGCAATCGTTTACTTTCTGGGTATCTCCCACTTTTCGCCTGGTTCTGTGTGGATTCTGTGACTGCGAAATGCGAACGTTTTGCTTGTTTACAGATCCAGAGACTTGGACTGTGACCTCATCAGAGATCACTATTCTTGTCAAGAGAGCAGAATTCCGATAGATTCGGTTAAGCATTTCAAATGCAAATCCACGCCACCGATGCTTGTCGTCGGCTTTTATGGCCTGCAGAATCAGCACGTTGTATGACTACATATTCAACTGATGTTTGAGGACCTTATGCATTGTTGCAAGTGGCATTTGAAGTTCCCGTAAAGCCTGACGAATTGATTTGCGTGGACTTCATTGGAAGATTTGGCAGATTCTCTCGTTTTGTTGTCTAGAGATACACCCACCTCTTGCATGGCCCCAGAACTGCCTATGCCGTGCTTTTATCCTCAAAAAATGTGTGTGTGATTTCCTAAGGGAGCAAACTGCTGAGGTTGAAACGGCCCCTTAGAACAATTATACATGGCTGTGCTTAAACTGACACACAATATTTTTTGGCGCAACGCAATCTGACTTTCAAAAATCCCTACAAAAGAATGGCCCTGACTAACATTAACCAATACTTTTCACAAATCACTTACCTCACAAAGATCTTCGTTACTCGAACTACTGCAATACAGCGAGCGCCACTACTGCCAGCTAAATAAAAGATTCAAACTACTGAAGGCACTAACTACTGATAGGTATAGTTAGCAAATGAAAGATTTCGATAGAGAACAAACAATGTATTTACCTCAATAGTGTTCAAAAGTCATTATATATATACACTCCTGGAAATTGAAATAAGAACACCGTGAATTCATTGTCCCAGGAAGGGGAAACTTTATTGACACATTCCTGGGGTCAGATACATCACATGATCACACTGACAGAACCACAGGACATAGACACAGGCAACAGAGCATGCACAATGTCGGCACTAGTACAGTGTATATCCACCTTTCGCAGCAATGCAGGCTGCTATTCTCCCATGGAGACGATCGTAGAGATGCTGGATGTAGTCCTGTGGAACGGCTTGCCATGCCATTTCCACCTGGCGCCTCAGTTGGACCAGCGTTCGTGCTGGACGTGCAGACCGCGTGAGACGACGCTTCATCCAGTCCCAAACATGCTCAATGGGGGACAGATCCGGAGATCTTGCTGGCCAGGGTAGTTGACTTACACCTTCTAGAGCACGTTGGGTGGCACGGGATACATGCGGACGTACATAGTCCTGTTGGAACAGCAAGTTCCCTTGCCGGTCTAGGAATGGTAGAACGATGGGTTCGATGACGGTTTGGATGTACCGTGCACTATTCAGTGTCCCCTCGACGATCACCAGTGGTGTGCGGCCAGTGTAGGAGATCGCTCCCCACACCATGATGCCGGGTGTTGGCCCTGTGTGCCTCGGTCGTATGCAGTCCTGATTGTGGCGCTCACCTGCACGGCGCCAAACATGCATACGACCATCATTGGCACCAAGGCAGAAGCGACTCTCATCGCTGAAGACGACACGTCTCCATTCGTCCCTCCATTCACGCCTGTCGCGACACCACTGGAGGCGGGCTGCACGATGTTGGGGCGTGAGCGGAAGACGGCCTAACGGTGTGCGGGACCGTAGCCCAGCTTCATGGAGACGGTTGCGAATGGTCCTCGCCGATACCCCAGGAGCAACAGTGTCCCTAATTTGCTGGGAAGTGGCGGTGCGGTCCCCTACGGCACTGCGTAGGATCCTACGGTCTTGGCGTGCATCCGTGCGTCGCTGCGGTCCGGTCCCAGGTCGACGGGCACGTGCACATTCCGCCGACCACTGGCGACAACATCGATGTACTGTGGAGAACTCACGCCCCACGTGTTGAGCAATTCGGCGGTACGTCCACCCGGCCTCCCGCATGCCCACTATACGCCCTCGCTCAAAGTCCGTCAACTGCACATACGGTTCACGTCCACGCTGTCGCGGCATGCTACCAGTGTTAAAGACTGCGATGGAGCTCCGTATGCCACGGCAAACTGGCTGACACTGACGGCGGCGGTGCACAAATGCTGCGCAGCTAGCGCCATTCGACGGCCAACACCGCGGTTCCTGGTGTGTCCGCTGTGCCGTGCGTGTGATCATTGCTTGTACAGCCCTCTCGCAGTGTCCGGAGCAAGTATGGTGGGTCTGACACACCGGTGTCAATGTGTTCTTTTTTCCATTTCCAGGAGTGTATATATATATATATATATATATATATATATATATATATATATATATATCAGTTCATGGCATCCAGTCTTACAAATTTACTGTATCTGTCCAAAACTCCGCCATCTCACTCCCCACATCCACCACTGTTGGCGTTTTTTAAAAACATTTCGTCCCCTATTGCACTTCCTTAGGGACTGAATTTCCAGAAACACTGAAACACGTATTTTTTTTTATTTCTAACTGAGAAGTCAAATACCAGTTGTCATATATGTAGCCTTAAAATCGTTTAGTTCTTTAGTAATACCAGGTGTACCGGTATGAAATGAGCGTTTTCTTGTGAAAATGAAACACTAATTTTGAATTGAAAAGTAAAAACATTTTATTCAAAGTACTGACCATTGCTTTGTATACATGTTGGCCACCATTGTGGCAATTTGTGGACACCACGCCAATAGAAATGTTCGTCTTTTGAAGCAAACCAATCAGACACCCAATTTTCGACTTCTTCGTAGGAATCGAAGTGTTCCTCAGCCAATGCGTGTCCCATTGATGAAAACAAATGGTAGTCGAAAGGGGCAAAGTCTGGCGAATACGGCAGATGGGGTAGCAGCTCCCAGCCAAGTGTTTTGATTGTATCCTGAACCAGTTTTGCTTTGTGTGCAGGTGCATTGTCGTGTAAAAAATTACTTTGCCATGTCTATGGCCCATTCTGGTCTTTTTTCGATCAATGCATAGTTCAAATTGATCATTTGTTGTCTGTAGCGATTAGTATTCACAGTTTCACCGGGTTTCAGAAGCTCATGATACACCACACTTTTCTGATCCCACCAAACACAGAGCATTGTCTTCTTGCCGAATAGATCTGGTTTTTCAGTCGATGTTCATGGTTGCCCCTGATTAACCCATGATTTTTCCGGTTTAGGATTCTTGAAATAAATCCATTTTTCATCGCCAGTAACAATTAGATGTAAAATTGATTTTCTTTCATGTCTTCGAAGCAAAATTTGACAAATGGTTTTTCGGTTTTCCATCTGTTTTTCATTCAATTCATGTGGCACCCATTTTCCACACTTTTGGATCTTTCCCATAGCTTTCAAACGGTCAGAAATTGTTTGTTGTGCAACATTTAGCACTGCTGCCATTTGCCTCTGACTCGAAGTATCATCTTCATCCAATATTGCTTGCTATTCGGCGTCTTCGAACTTTTTTGGTGGTCTTCCACATTCTTCATTTCTGACATCAAAATCATTATTTCTGAACCATTGAAACCATCTTTTGCCTGTTGCTTCTGATAGAGCATGATCATCATATGCCTCGACAAGCATTCAATGCGACTCTGCAGCACTTTATTTGAAATGAAAACAAAAAATTAATGCTTTCCACAAATCATCATTTTCTGGTAGACAATTCGACATTGTTAACACAATGAAAACATATGATGTTGTTTGTTCCATGACTTGATGTATACTAAATATCTTTGACAGATGTCATACCAACCAAACAAAAAAAAGTTAAGGCTCGTTCACAACAAATGTTCCCTATCGACACATTTGTATCTTAACGCTCGTTTCATACCGGTACATCTGGTAATTTATTTTCAGAAACCTTTCACATTATTTTACCCCTTTAATGACCGAATTTCCAAAAATACTGAAATATGTATTTTTTATTTTCTGACTGAGAAACCAAATACTAGTTTTCGTAGATCTAGCTTCAAAATTCCCTTAATACCAACATACTTTCATCCCCTACCACACCCCCTTAGTAGTGGAATTCCACACAGTCCCTTCTTAAACGATGCCTGCAATTTAATACCCACATCCTCTCCAAACGTCAAGTTTGTATCCTTAGCGGTTTGGGCTGGGCGGTGATGAGTCCGTGAATCAGTCTGACCCTATTTCACATCCTTAGGGATTGAATTTCCAAAAACAGTGACATGCGTGTGTTTTATTTCTAACAGAGAAGTCAAATTTAAATTTTCATATATTTAGCTTAAAACTTCTTTCATAATAAAATATTTTCATAAAAAAATGTAGTTTCCTATTTCACCCCCTTAGGGCTTCAGTTTCCAAAAACAGTGAAACATATATTTTTTAATTTGTAACCGAGAAGTAAGAAACCATTGTTCATAGGTGTAACTGTAAAAACAGTTTAGTAGTTCTTTAATAATATTGTAACCTCCCCACAAAATTCCTTCACATTTAGTGTAACCTCAAAACAGAAGAATTTCTAAACTTTTCAACAGTAAAAATTATAATTATGTCGTTCACATTCAGTGTAACGTCCCAACAAAAAATAAATTCAGTAATCTGGTAATAATACAATGTAACTAACCTCTCAATTAAATTGTCGCTCACTTATAACTTTTCCATAATTGACTGTGAATTTAACCTGGTAAATTTTGGACGTCAGCAGTGCTGCGTCATGGCCCTGAAAGATCATTCTGAATAAAATAAAGAAAAATTCTTTCATCAATGAAGTCGCTGGATAACGCATATATGTCTGCTCTTACAATAAATTTTTCTGGCACAGCCCTGTGCAATGCTGGCCGATAGATTTGTCATTTATGAAAGGAAACAACTGAATTTTCTTTTGCAATAATCGGGACGATCATGGAATGGAGAAATTAGTAAATTCTTTAAATTGAAATGAATGATTGTTAAAAGTTACTTTTTATGAGAAAGATTATTATTAGGACATTTTTAAAACATTTACATGGGGCTTCAGATAACAATATTACATATGCGCGAGGCTGCTTTTTACCTTATACAATAAAGCTCAGGCTCTGGCATTGCTGCACCATGACCGGCCCAGCCAACATGATACACCAGACCAGAGTGCTAGCAACAACTTACTGCTACAGCTACACAGTTCCTACTGCAGTCAACCCTGCTCTCTGTTCTGAGATTCTCTTATACCTTACATATCGCAGGCAGTGCGTGAGCAATACATCGAAATTACATTGAAACATCCCCTTTGAAAAATGGGCATTTGAAGTTCCCGTAAAGCCTGACGAATTGATTTGCGTGGACTTCATTGGAAGATTTGGCAGACTCTCTCGTTTTGTTGTCCAGAGATACACCCACCCCTTGCATGGCCCCAGAACTGCCTATGCCGTGCTTTTATCCTCAAAAAATGTGTGTGTGAATTCCTAAGGGAGCAAACGGCTGAGGTTGAAACGTCCCCTTAGAACAATTATACATGACTGTGCTTAAACTGACACACAATATTTTTTGGCGCAACGCAATCTGACTTTCAAAAATCCCTACAAAAGAGTGGCCCTGACTAACATTAACCTATACTTTTCACAAATCACTTACCTCACAAAAATCTTCGTTACTCGAACTACTGCAATACAGCGAGCGCCACTACTGCCAGCTAAATAAAAGATTCAAACTACTGAAGGCACTAACTACTGATAGGCATAGTTAGCAAATGAAAGATTTTGATAGAGAACAAACAAACAAAGTATTTACCTTAATAGTGTTCAAAAGTCATAATATATAGCAGTTCATGACACCCAGTCTTACAAATTTACTGTCTCTGATGGATACACGTCCAGATCATCCGCTCTCAAAACTCAGCCATCTCTCTCCCCACATCCACCACTGCTGGCGGCTCACCCCCAACTGCGCAACGCTACGCGCTGTTAACAGCCAACTGCCCAACACTACAATAGCAATACTGCAACAATGCAGACCAGCCACAGACTTCACAAGCACAGTCAGTGATTTTCATATAGAGTGCTATGTGGCGTTACCAACATAAAAACCTATACAGCCTACTTACAAAGTTAACTATTGGGGCTGACTGTACTTCATACTGAAATTCTGTTTTTCTGACAAGACACAAGGCAGTAGCAGAATTTAGCAAGTAAAGTACCAGTGGTTTGACATAAACTACAAGAGCAGTACGAATACGTTTAGGCTCTCAAAAACACTTACTGTCTGTACATAAGCAGGAAGCTACTGATCATTATAGGCACATGATTACAAATGGTGGAGCACAAGTATCTTGTACGAGGAGTATTTTGTCAGATTTGTTATTGGAAATTACTACCACTGAAACAGTTTTCAAATAATTGCATGTTTTGTACTGATCGTTATTTGTATTCTCAAGGAGCATTCACTTCCTTACACTATTTAGTTCCAATGGGACATCTGAAAGTTGTACTTTGTGATTACTTTTATTGTAAAATGAAATTTAAGCCTGGCTCAACTATTAGCATGAGGACTCAGAAAATAATCTGTCAGTAGACTCAAATCAAGGATGAACACTTCAGTCACAACACAATATGGGAAACAGTTAACTATATGCACATGATATTACAAATACTGTTACTTCAGAAACTACGCATTAATTAATCTTAATGCTGGTCCTTCAAAGTCTGCTAGACAGTACAACAAAACTTATGCTCACTGAATAATTATGAATTTTACTACTCAGGAAAGTTTATTAATTGTAGTGAAAGTTTACTGAAATGACTTTTCAGTTGAACTACTGATAGGCATAGTTAGCAAATGAAATATTTTGATAGAGAACAAACAATGTATTTACATTAATAGTGTTGAAAAATCATAATATACATAGCAGTTCATGACATCCAGTCTTACAAATTTCAAAACTCCGCCATTTCTCTCCCCACATCCACCACTGTTGGCGGCTCACCTCCAACTGCGCAACGCTACGCGCTGTTAACATCCAGCTGCCCAACACTACAATAGCCAACAACAATGCAAACCAGCCACAGACTGCACACAGCACAGCCAGTGATTTTCATACAGAGCGCTACGTGGCGTTACCAATATAAAAACCTAAACGCCTACTTACAACATCTGCTCGGACCTCTTACAATATATTTTCAAAAAAAGCTTTCACCCACTATTTCACGCCCATAAAGTTGAATTTCCAAAAATACTGAAACATGTATTTCTTTATTTCTGACTGTGAAACTAAATACAAATTTTCATAGATCTAGTTTCAAAATTGCCTTAATAGCGACATTTTTCAAAGAAAAACCTACATCCTCTATTTCACCCCCTTAGGGACGAAATTTCAAAAAAATCCCTTCTTAAACGACGCCTACATTGTAAGATACACAGGTTCTCCAAATTTCAAGTTTCTGTCCGTAGAGGTTTGGGCTGGGCGATGTTGAGTCACTCAGTAAGTCAACCGTCAGGACATTGGATTCTGTATGTAGACGATGGCTGTACGAGCACAGTCTGTAGACACGAGGCTGACGAAATATGGAAGTTTGGGTCTAGCTGTGCGTCGCACTCGCGTAGCCTAATGCTGCCCGCACGTTAGCTCAGCGTGTTCCGTCAGCGGGTTAGCTGTCCTCTGTAATAAAAAAAAAATGAGTGAATGAATCAACGATGAACTTGAACGCATGTCATGGGACGTCCGCCCCGAACAAATGCCACGAAGAATGACGAAGCAAAAGCGGAAAAACCGTCTTCGAGTCTCGGTCCTGCACAAATTTCCATTGTTGTCATTCTATTATACAGCTGATGGTTGCCCGTATTCGCAACTCCGAATACATTTCATGTATCGATGGATTTTGTTTTCCGCAGAGATAAACCCAATTACCACTGAAACTTCCTGGCAAATTAAAACTGTGTGCCGGACCGAGACTCGAACTCGGGACCTTTGTCTTTCGCGGGCAAGTGCTCCACCAAAAGAGCTACCCAAGCACGACTCACGCCCCGTCCTCACAGCTGTACTTCTGCCAGTACCTCGTCTCCTACCTTCCAAACTTTACAGAAGCTCTTCTGCGAACCTTGCAGAACTAGCACTCCTGAAAGAAAGGATATTGCGGAGACATGGCTGAGCCACAGCCTGGGGGGGATGTTTTCCTAATTACCATTGTATGTGCCTACAATGTGCCGCTACATTTCAATTTTTCGTGGAAAGTGTAGTTGCTCAGAACCTCACTTCACGTGGTAAACTGCACAGCAGACAGCTCTCACAACAAGTTTGGCGCTGAGGTGTAAACCAAAACGACCAATCGTCACAAGGATAAAACCCCAGAGGCACTGCACAAAACTCACCTGTCACGAGTAATCAGTTCAAAGAAAAAAAGTCGCTTTTGTAATAGCGGCTTAAGGCGCCACATGATCCTAATGTCTTCCAGTACATAACATCGGTCTTCGAAACTGGATGCTCTGTTTCTCCTGAAAGTCGATCTTTAGTTTTTCTCATTTGGGATAGTGGACTTTTCCCCAGTATTGTCACTCTGAAGATGGCAGTAATCGAACCAATGTCACTCGTTTGTCAAACTGTATGAACTCTCACATAAAGAGGTTATAGGACTGTATTACAAGTCTGAATGTTTTCTATACTCTTGCGGAAAATGCTCAGTGCTATAGCAACCTTGCGTGGCTTCGTTTACATTTCCATCCACTAAATCCTTGAAAACACCCGACTGCCCCACTTGTGTATCGGGAAACTTCCCTAAAGATCTTTGCCACAATAATATGTTTATGCAACCTAAGTCCTCCACCGAAATTCATAGCGAAGGTAACATAATAATGAAACCAAAGTAAATAATTCTCTACAGTACTTTTCGTACTACGCTGAAGAACAAATTGTGATCTATCTTCATAGATTGTGTTTATTTCTGCTTGCATTTCAGTAAATTAAATTGTCTTTGACTCTTCGAGATGTAAAGTCCCATTGAAACTCATGCTTCTCTTGAACAATCTGAAGGAATGGTCTCCTTAAAGAATAGTTCAAGTGGGATGAGAAGTTCCGCCATATGCAATACACCTTATTTCTTGTTTCACCCATACATGTTTCAGCACTTTTGTGCTATCATCAGTGGGTTCTATTTATTTTTAACTGTAAATTTGTTGTTAACATATTAATATTTTCGTCGTTTACAACATTATGTAAAAGTTGCATTTATAACTTAAATGGCGAAAAGTAACATACCTTACATTATATTATTGTCCTCTTGTTTTGGTAGCTGTTATGCTACACAATATACAACATGTCATCTGCAAACAGCAAAACGTAATTTATTTTCTATTTGTTATGTATTTACGAACGGAAATAAGACTGTATCACCTTTTCTTTCTGTAACTTACAGTTTTGAAGTTGTGGTAGGTTTTCCTGTTTTGTTGGCGAAGTAAATGGGCTTACTTCTTTGCCTGTGTTCGTGTGGCAATGCAGTTTATCGATTATTCAAAACATAGGCGGAGTTTTCGCTGCCATTACGTGTTGTTGTGGTTGTGTGGCGTTCATTTGTTTCGTAGCGTGTTCTGTTGGCTGAGGCGCGCGAGTTTGAGTTGTATTTGATGTCAGTTGTGTGTGGTTTATATGGGTTTGTCTGTGTGTGATGAGTACTGGGGCAGAGAGGGAGTGTGTGTGTGTGTGTGTGTGTGTGTGTGTGAGAGAGAGAGAGAGAGAGAGAGAGAGAAGGAGAGAGAAAGAAAGAAAGAAAGAAAAGAGACAGGATTTGTGTGTGTGTGTGTGTGTGTGTGTGTGTGTGTGTGTGTGTGTTTTACTTGTACAGTTCTTCTATTGTGGTGAAGAGAGTTTTGTTGCACAGTGATGTATATTCATTGAGTACTTTCTTTCCTTGGGCTATTGATTTTTGGATGTGGTAGTTTTCTTCTATAGTTAATTTTTGGTATAGGCTGCTGCTGGTTTTTAGGATGTGAAGGTCAGTTTCAATGTTTGTTGGGTGGTGGTTGTGTGCTACAAGGTGGTCTGCAAATGTTGAGTGTGTGCTATTGCTTTTCAGTGCTCTGAGGTGTTCATTATATCTGGTTCTGAAGGTCCTGCATGTTTGGCCCACATATACAGATTGACAGCAGTTGCAAGTAAGTTGGTAGATGCCAGACTGGCTGTATTTGTCAGTGTTGGTGGTAATTCTTCCAAATCTGCTCTGTATTGTGTTGTTGGTTCTGTATGCTATGTTGAGTCCTTGTTTCTTTAGTATATTAGCCACCCTGTGTGTGACTTTGTTGTTGTAAGTCATTATGTGCCATTTGTTGCTTACTGTCTGCCAATTTGTTGTGTGATGAGTTGTGTTTGTATGTATGTGTGTTTCATGGATATGTGCTGTTTGTTTTTGTATTTTGTGGTTTATTTTGTCTATTCTCTTTGCATCATATCCATTCTCCTGTGCAATTTGTTTTATTGTGTTCAGTTCTTGTGTGTAGTCATGCTTATTCAAGGGGTATTTTGTTCAGCCTGTGAAGTAAATATCTGAAGCTGGCTTCTTTGTGGGTTATGGGGTGATTGGATTGGTTATGAATAATGGTGCTGGTGAGTGTGGGTTTTCTGTAGATTGTGAATTCATGTTTGTTGTTTTTCTTGTGTATAGTGAGATCTAAGAAGTTAAGTTTTTCATCTGTTTGTGTTTCTATGGTGAATTGTATTTGTGGGTGGATGGAGTTTATGTTATCATGAAGTTCTTTTATGCGGGACAGTGGTTCATCTATTAAGCAAATTATGTCTTCTACGTATCTGTACCAATATATTATTTTGTGCTGTTTTGGTATTACTATTTTGTCAAAGATTTGTTTTTTCTATTTGGTTGAGGAAAATGTCAGCTAGGAGGCCACTGATTGGGGATCCCATGGGTAGTCCATCTTGTTGAGAGTAAAATCTGTTGTTGAATGTGAAGTAGTTTTGTTCTGTGATGAGCCTGAGTATGGCTAATATTTCTTGTATGTTTGTTGTGGGTATGTTTCCTTGCAGTTGGAGGTTTCTTTCTATTATGTTGATGGTTTCTTCTGTTGGGATGTGTGTGTACATTGAAATTATATCAAATGAAACCAATGTTGCTGTGTTTGGTATGTTTTCATTTTTTATTTTTTCTATTAAGTCACTTGAGTTCTTTAGACTTCTGTTGTCAGTGTATTTGTATATTGTCTGTAGCAGAGTGTGTGTGTGTTTGGCTAAGTGGTATGTTGGCGCTTTGGTGAAGTTAATTAATGGACATATGGGTATTCTGGGTTTGTGAACTTTAGGCAATGATTTTAGGGTGGGGGCCTTGGGATTTTTCTGTATCATTTTTTTAATCTGTGTTTCTGTGAAAATTGTTTCTATGTTTCTCAGGGTTTTCTGTAACTTGCTTTGGTATCGGTTTGTTGGGTCACTTGTTAATTCTGTGATGTTGTTGCTTTGGATGAATTCTAATGTTTTGTGAATGTATTCCTGTTTGTTTATGACTACTATTGAATTACCTTTGTCAGATTTTGTGATGATGGCATTTTCTTGTGTTAATTTATTCTGTAGTTTTCTGTAGGTTTTTTCTTCAGGAGTCCTAGTGTTTTCTTTTATGGTGGTTTTGTTCTCTTTGATTATATTTCTTATTTCCTCAGCAACTAGTTCTCTTGTTAGGTTTGCATTAAATTCAGGTGTGTTTAGTGTTTCTTGTTGCTTTATGATGTTTTCAGTTTCTGTTATGATATTTTCTACTGTCCTATGTGACACCAATGTGTTAATGTTATGTTTGGGACCCTTTTCAAGTAGGCTGCTTTCTTGTTCAGATAATTTTATGTCTGTTAGATTAATAACTCTTTTGTGAAAGGTGTGTTGGTTGTATTGGTGGTGGGATTGGTGGGTGTTTGTGTGATTTAACATTTTTGTGAGTTTCTTTTGTTGGATTGTCTGTTTTCTTCCTATTATGGTCTCAGTGTATGTTCTAACCCTGTATATTAGTTCGTCAAAAAATGGTGGGTATGTTATGTGGTTCGCTAATTCTAAATGCAATCTGTATAATTCAATATTCAGAGTCTGTTTTTTGGAATACAAAGACCGGATTTCTTGCTTTATCCACATGATTTCTGCCTTACGTTTTGTCTGCTGAGCTGCTAGTGACATGTTGTTTACAGTTATTGTTACATAGTTAGGTACAATTTTATATGCCAAACATAGTTTATTGAACTTAATGTTGAGTATGGTTTTATGAAGTCTGATGGTTGTGTTCTGATATTTGTTGAAGAGCTGTGATGGAACAAGAAGAACTGCACCACAAGATGATTAATAGTTCAAGTATTCACATTGTTTATGGAAACTACAATTTATGTAAACCAGGATGCCCAGAAGCACATTCGAGTGAAATTTCAGCCGAATATGATAACAGTGTCTCAAGCACTGCGCAATATCTTTCGGTTCCATCGCATCATTTTCGTTAATTTCAGCTGAATGAAAGTTGTCTGAATTCAGTGTTTATTACAGAAATGCACATACGAGAAATGGATCGAAAACACTCAGGAGAAGCTATCCAGTGTATAGGATCATCAACATAGGGTCACTAATACACCTATGGATTGATCGTGTTGGACAACGATACAATAACCTTGTATAGCCTTTTCTAGCTGGTTAAATAACATTCAATGTTTCTCAGATCATCTGGACATATAATGTAATAATAGGAGTAGTAATAGTAGTAGTAGTTTTATTAATCGATAGATCATTTTTACAAGGGTACTGGACATGAAATGGTATTAGAATTTGTAGTTTCCCAATTCCACATTCACAAAAATACCTTGTTGAAATTCATTTAACGTCACCAAATTTTTGCATTTACGACATTCTGCCCTGAGTACAATGTTTATTAATCAAATACAGTGGTCAAGACAACAGACTACTCATCCAGCAAGTAAAATACGTTGACACACGGTCAACACAGTCGCACTCAATGCGTCGTTTCAATTGCGTTCACAGTGCGTCACTTCATTGCCTTCATTTTTCCTCTATCAGCACCCCATAAGCCACAGTGTTTGTCCCCAGTATTTGTAAAGGTATACATTTTCCATCCTCCATTCGTATACTGAACTTAGTAAAACGAATACATACATCATCGGTAAGTTAGTATACGTGGATTGTATTTGCCGAATATTATTCTTCTAGTTTTCCGTGTAACTTAACGTAATTCTCAGTATGGAAAGCATGTTTAGATAGAAATGTATTCGGACTGTTTATCAACTTCCTCAGAGTATTCTTATAATTTGTGTTCCTTTATTTTTGCAGATCGACGAAAAAATGGCAGAGGAAGTGAACGTCGCCCTGCATAATATATCTCAGGCAAATAATGTCTTTACTTTCGACATGTACAAGGTTGGTATCCAGGCAGTCCGCTACACGACAGTATGGAGTCGTGCATTTTACTCTTTTGGAAAAGCTGATTTAGGTATAAGATCTACTGTGTGCGTTACCAATCCCTTATGATTATCATTTTTGTACCAGCAATAGTCAAATGAAAATATATCACGTTCATAACTAAAAGACGTGAAGAACTGATAAAAGTGCAGTTCCCTATCCAAAACATCAAGCATAAGAAACCATAAGGTCTTTTTATAGGGGAATTTCAAATTTTCGTGCTTTTCAGCATATTAGAATGTAACTAGTTCTGTTTGAAACACAGAAGAAATTTTTTCATATATTCAACAGGTAAGTCGTATTAAGTGTGATCTGTGACAGTTTTCAAAAATTATTTCATTATATTGGTTTCACCAAACGCTGCCATAGTTACCAGTTAACTGGATATTCTTTCACGTTATATTTCACCTGACGTACACTAAAACAAATAGTAGCAGATTACTGTTTATGAGTTTCATAAAAAAAGATTTAATGTCATTCTTTCAAAGCCAGTTCTTCTCCACCATTTAAGTAAAGGCGTAACATCTATAACAAGTACCTACGTAGTGCTGGTAGAAAATTATAAAGCGGCGGCCACGTAATCTATTCTGCGAAACTGCGTGGATGACATTTACGGTGCTTCAAAATTACGTTTTGGGCGCGTGTAAGCTATTAAGGCCGCGCAGTTTTCAGAAGGAACAATAATACATCATTATCTGCGAAAAGTGGTGAACGCCCATAAATAATATGGGGCTGCTTCCACTTGGACCAGCTACAGCCGCGGAGACCTGCTATTAACTGTCATTAACTACAAGAAATCCCGATTCGTATTACATGCGAAGATGAGAGTCGCTCGCCCGAAATTTAAATTTCGCTGGCTAGGCTAAGAAATGAGAAACGAATAACTCATGGTCTAACCATTCGCGTGATGTGAGTTTGGTAAGTCATCAAATAGCGTTCTGCATCTGACTCCGCGTAGGAAAATGCAATATTTTACCACTGTACCATCTCGTCCCGTAGTAGTAGCAACTTCCACGTGTACCGAAATTTGAAACATACCAACCATCTGAATCACACTACTAGTAGCTCAATGTTGTCTTCATAGCATGCGGGCCGTGTGACGCGTTTAGCTGACCTTTTAGTGCAGTCAAAATTTGCTTGGCTTCAAGAGAGCGCCCCACCCATTCTGTAGGACCTATGGCAAATACAGTTCCAGATATTAAATATCTCTAGACCTTTGGCCTGTAAACCATTTAACAGTAACGTGACACTTTCTCATAAAAAGTGAGGGCACTGGACATCGCTGTTTTCTCGAAACAGACATACATCAGTATGGATCTGCGAACGACTGAAACGTATACACACTGGCCTCTTTAGGAAGAACTTAGAGTTAATACTCTATTGCAATCTCCTGCGAGCCGTAACTGAAGCGTAATTGCTTCTGGAACGCAAGTGAGACAGCGATTGTGCATGCGCTCTTGACTCTTTCTTAAAAATTATTAAGGGCTCTGCTGGGAAATTACGCCTTCCCTTACTTCAGGGATATCCTCCGTCAACGAGCAGGGAACTCTCCATTCGGATTTTTTACGACTCATTTACTATGTTTCGCATAATATTGATCTCGGTTCGATCCTACACGGTGGCAGCTTTGCAAGAGTCAGTGACAAACGAAGCTCCCACACGGAGAAAGTGAGATTGTGTTTCTCGGTGTTGCTAATTGTCTCATCTGTCCTTTTTCTCTAAAGCCGCGTCGGCAGGCTGGATCCTGCACTTCTGTGGCAGAGACTGAAAAATATTTGTTCTACCCTTACCTGAGCGACGTCTGACGAAGTCGTTGCAAGAAATTCATCCTTAAAGGCAGCTGTTTATTGTGAATATGTCAGCCTAAAATTTTTCTGAATGGTTTTCATATTTTCGTGGATCTTATGGACGAGAAACTTCTTCTGTGGCCTATTGTTGCCTTTACTTCGTGATTTCGTCATTGTGACGTGAAAGGCTGTGAGGTTCTCTGCTTACGGTCGCTATTTGTGCCAATGCTGACCTCTTAGTAGCCCCCAAGTTAAGATCGTCCGTGTAGCGTGGAACAGACAGGAAATAGTGAGGTATGCTTCAGCAGCATAGTGTGCCACGCTTATAACGTTATAAAATCAGTCCAGAACGCTGTGTTCAGAAATATCCAGTTGACTGTATAATGTCAAGTTTCATCGCATTGAGCAACGATTGAGAAGCCAGGGGAGCTTAGCAAATTCTATGAGAGACAATAGCTGTATTTAAGTGTTGAGGTGCGAGCGATTTTCATTAGATGCGAAACATAACAACCCTGACATTACGAGACTCTGAGTGAATGTACACGCGACACAGGGGAACATGGGATTCCAAGAACACCTTGAGAGTTCTTCTAAAAAGAACATAAGTCGTGGAAGAGAGAAATGATGATGGTGGGAGTGTCTCGGCGAAGTGCTTCTTGAATGCTAGATTAGGGAAGTTGATTGTTACGAGAGACGGAATTTGCATTTTTATGTCAACAGCGTAGATATTGATTACTACGGGTTAGTAGAAACAAGTGTGGCGTGATAGGAATCGTTCCCATTCATGGCCACCATTTTGGGACTACGCCAATGATATCATACCCTCCGTGGAAACTACATCCGATCAACATGGGGATGTTTATGGTCCATCAGCTGTCTTGCTGCATTTTCTGAAGTTTTCTAGCGCCTGCACACAGACTGGAGTTCTTTGATTGTGAAACTAACCACGTAATGAAACGTTTCGGATACTTTGGAGGCATCCAAGCTTGCAGCACTTTGTGTGTCTGCGAGGCCTCTCCATGCAGTAATGGGAGAAGTGTTGGTTTTTCTACCATACCTGGTAGCCTTGTTTGTCTGTCTGTAGCAGCACGTGCAGTTGCTTACTTTCTCTGACAGGGATTACTTATATCAGTTCAGGTGAAAATTAATTCTAAAAGGTAGGCAGAATTGTAGAAAACTAGTAAGTAGTTATGTTTGTAAGTCAGATGGCCTCCTTCAACTTCCATGGAAAACTGAACGATCCTTGATTACATTAAATTCAGTGCAATCAGCTCGATTATCGATTACAATAGTGTGTTACAGCGAAAACTATACGAAACGCCTGTTGTATACAGAACTTGCTAGAATTTAAAAATAGCTTTCGCATCTCAATCTAAGGAATACAAGTACAAAATATTCCTTGGACTGAAGATAACGATTCGGGTGCAACAGCGGTTTGGTTCTAGGAATGTCTCAGCCTCCTTTCATCTTCAATTAACAGCTTTAAGCCATTTTAAAAAGAATTTTTCTATGCACTCTCAACTAAATAACGGGTGGTAGAATGTGTAACTTGAAAAGTAATGGATTTTTGTTTTAGAATCTGTAATTCCATTCGTGAAGCAAAAATTCGGAACTTTATGAAAAGAAACAAATGGCGAACATTAACGACCAAGGTTGTCACAGTCTATCACGTTGAATGTACGAGTATTATCTGATACATAATAATTTCGATGATATTATAAGAAAGTGTCAATCAGATACATTAATTACATGAACTTCTTATTCACGAAGCACTTAGAAACAATTACTTTGATTGCAAACAGTTTTCTGATTCAGCGTTTCAGATGCTCTTACTTACCATTACTGTATATTAATTATGTAGAAAAGTTACATAATTTGCTGTCCTCGTTACAATTGGACCATCAGAATGCTTTGTTGTTGCTCGCTATCGATGGTGATGGCATAATTCATTCATTTCATTCTAATTCTAACGATCTCTACGAAGATATTTAGGTTTCACAGCCTTAATTTCTCTTAGCAGATAAATGTTATTATATTAGTGCAGAGCATGAACTACAAACGAAGAAGAATAAATTGTGACACACGTATTCATTTTCAGATTTTGGCGGCGGAGCCTGGAAACTTGTTCTTCTCTCCTATCAGTATACAGGTAATACTCGCGCTCACATTCCTTGGAGCCAAAGGCAATACGGCCAAACAGATTGCCAGAGGACTGCGCCTACCTGAGGACACAACTGTCGTTGAAGATGGTGTTGGGGCTATAATGAACAGATTACAGGTGAGTAAAGGTTGTGTAAGGGACCAAGGCACGTAGAAGGGATTCCTTATTCGTTTATATCAAAAGAACAGAAATCATTTCGTTTCTACATCTACATCCATACTGCGCAAGCGACCTGACGGTGTGTGGCGGAGGGTACTTTGAGTACCTCTATCGGTTCTCCCTTCTATTCCAGTCTCGTATTGTTCGTTGAAAGAAAGATTGTCTGATGCCTCTGTGTGGGCTCTAATCTCTCTGGCTTTATCCTCATGGTCTCTTCGCGAGATATACGTAGGAGGGAGCAATATACTGCTTGACTCCTCGGTGAATGTATGTTCTCGAAACTTCAACAAAGTAGTTTGTAGTCGGATTCTTGATACACGTTTAACGATATTATCTCAGTAAATTTGATTTCAGTGATAGCCAGTGAGACAACTTGCTTAGTATGGTAGAGGCAAAACATAAATTTTCGTACCTAGGGCGACAACAAGTGCGTGCTTGCATTTTCTTTCCGGTGTTCAACGGCGTTTTTTGAATATCACATACTGACCTTAGAATCTGCCTTAGAGTCTGCTTTATTGAGCATTTTTCATTAATTGTCGTCGAATCACAGCTTTCGTAGGCCTTCGTGTATACAGGTATGCAACTCCGGCTTCCAGGATCTGGCGAGTAGACATGTTACCGGCATCACTGCCTTAGCCAGTATCTATCTGTTCAGGCAAGGGACCTACATAGACTGGTGTCCAAAATTAAATCAACAAACAGAAAATTTGCAAGTTTGCCTTTTTTGGCCACAAAACAATTTAAACAGGTGATAAAAAAGTAGAAACAATGTAAAGAATACAGAACGTAAACAACTGCAACATGCATAACAGTAGACGAAAATGTTCTTCGTGTTTTCCATCTTAACAGATTTACACACACATTTCGACAACTGGCTAGTGCGACCACTATGGGGTGTGACCACCTCTGGCAACAATACAGGCGTGACATGTGTGTGAATTTCTAAGGGACCAAACTGCTGGGGTCATCGGTCCCTATACTTATACACTACTTTAACTAACTTTTGCTAAGAACAACATACACACCCATGCCCGAGGGAGGACTCGAACCTCCGGCGGGAGGGGCCGCGCAATCCGTGACCGCTTGGTCACTCCGCGCGGCACAGACCTGACAGCGGCAGAGCATACAGTGAGTGAGCAACGCCATCAGTGTCACGTTGAGGCAATAACGCCCATTCTTCCTGCGGAGCTCCTCGTAAGTCTTAGAGAGTGGTTGGTGGACGCTGACGCGATGCAACCCGTCTCCCTAGTACATCCCAGACAAGCGCTATGGGATTCGAATCGCAGAGCGAGCAGGTCACGCTATGCGCCCAGCATCTTCCGTTTCCAAGAAAACGTCAGCCACTCGTGCTTTATGAGGTTGAGCATTATCGTCCATCAGCACAACATCTGAACGCACAACACTTCACAACGACCGCACATGAGGTCCCAAGCCCTCGTCACGATACCTGACAGCAGTTGAAAAGTTTCCGATTCACCCGTAAAATTTCATGAAGAGATGTTCGAGTGATCAACATAATCCCTGCCCAAACCGTTAGCGATCCTCCTCGATATCGGTCTCTTTCCACTATGTTCGGATCTCGAAACAGTGTACCACATTGCCTTCAGATGCGAATCCGTCGAGAGCCACTCTCCAGACCAAATCGGGACTCATCTGTGAAAAGAACATTGGCCCACTATTCGACTGTCCAGGTGGGATATTGACGACTCTACTCTACACGTCCCTTCTATAAGGACGCACCAGAGGCATACATACAGCAGGTCTCTTGATGCGTCGCAGCTAGGGCGCAATCGCCAATTTGTCTATTAAAGCTTTCTTGTATGAATGTATGTGGGCCCCAGTGTAAGTAGTCAAGAATCTTATACGATCTGCAACGGGCGAGCTGTGTCCTGCAGACGTGCGCCATGACCATATGGCGTGACTGCAGCGTGTGAACGAAGTGGATAGGCGCTTACAGAGCAGTTACATTCTCTGGAATTATAAAAATTAATGTGGTGTCACCGCCAGACACCACATTTGCTAGGTGGTAGCCTTTAAGTCGGCCGCGGTCCGTTAGTATACGTCGGACCTGCGTGTCGCCACTATCAGTGATTGCAGACCGAGCGCCGCCACACGGCAGGTCTAGTCTAGAGAGACTCCCTAGCACTCGCCCCAGTTGTACAGCCGACATTGCTAGCGATGATTCACTGTCTACATACGCTCTCATTTGCAGAGACGACAGTTTAGCATAGCCTTCAGCTACGTCATTTACTACGACCTAGCAAGGCGCCATATTCAGTTACTATGAACGTATTCTGATCAGATGATATTGTGAATTATGTACCGTCAAGAGCGACGTTCATCATTAATGGATTAAAGTTAAGTATCAAACTAATTACGTCAGCTTTCTGAATTCTAATTCCTTGTCATGTTGCAGACCCCACGTCAGTGTAGTTCTTCCCTCCTCACGCCAGCCTGCGTGAGCTAAAACGCTTGCATTTCGGCCACCATTCGCAACACGGTGTTGGCTCTTCTGCCAACACAACAATTAATAACTGATCTAGAAATAGCCTGAGGAACTTCATATTAGGTACATAACCTTATGTTGTGTAAAGGAACAATCTGTCAAAATCTGAAGTCAATAACTGTCATAATTTGGAAGTTCCAAAAAAAAAAAAAAAAGTCAGTAGAAAACGTAATTATCCGACACTTAAAAAACTAAATCAATATATATATATATATATATATATATAAAATGTTAATAGTTCACCAACTGTGACAATTTGAAAACACCTTCAGTTTTTAGATTCAAATTTGGACAGTTCTCATTTTAGAAAACCTTTCGTAATTTTGATGTAGTAATAACTTTAAGAATTTAAGTAGATATTTGTGTTTTGTGTTAGGGTGAGTATGAAAGAGAGTACTTATGTGAGTGTATGTGGGACATTCGCCAATATTAAATTTTCAGTTTGTAGTTCTCTATAGGAACTTTCATGTGTTCCAGCTTTGTATCGTGAGAACGAATCCACCAATGGTTCCCCTACTAGTAGATGGCGGATGTCCAAGCATGTTTGAATATGTAAGAGACAGTTAAAACGTTCGCGACTATATAGCTAAATTCCAGACGTAAACTACAGCTTAAAGTTTATTTAATTTTATTTGTTTAACAAGAGAGTTTTGAGTTGCTTATGTTAATGACGTCAATGAGCTGAGAGCAGTGATGGTTCTTGCTAGATTTTGGCGCGAGCTGCGCCCTGAAAGTCAGTTCTGATTGGCCGTAATTCTGTACAGCCAATAAGAAGTGAGACGGTTTACCACCGAACGCTTGAGATAGAGGGGCTTGTAGAGGCAGAGAGAAGAAGGAAGTGGTAGACTAGCTTTCATGCTGAAAGTGTCGAACGCATTATGTGCAAAATGAAGTGATATTGTGACTTCCGCGTTTCGGTACAGTGTTAAGAGTGGAGAGATATTTTGTTCTGGAGAAAATCGCGTGTGTAAACTTTGATGATTTGAACACCTGTGGGCTGATGATCTTTCTTAATAGCAGTAAAAAAATCCTAATGCAAGTTTAAAAGGACCTTTGAACTTAACAATTTGAACAGCAACCCATTTTCGGTTTATTCTTTAGAGTTCACAAGACTATTTTCAGCTTTTTGTACTTATAGCGGCCTCCGACGTGTAGTTACGAAATCTCAGTTTCTTCACCACTGCTTTTCTGAGATCTCTTAAGTAGCTGCAGTCAGGAGCTACGTGTGCAGATCTGCAGCAGTATCGAGGTGGGTGGACAATTTATGTTGCAGAACCGCCGTCGATGTGCGAAAGAGCGCGTTACGTCGCACTCTGGCAATAAAGGCCACTCTGTCTAAGCCTTCTCTCCACCGTTTGCCTCAATACAACACGCCCTACGGATGCTGCGAGGTCAGATGCCAGTTGCAATGCAGCATTAAGGCGGTATCGCCGAGCCCTTACAGCCAAATAACGGTCCTGTCTTTCTGATATCACACGCGGTCGGCCCTGCGCTGATCTTTATGATACAGTTTCGGTCCCAATAAACTGCAGCCACACCCGAGAAACAACAGAACGATTCACGTTAAGCCATCGAACCACATGAGTTTGCGACTGTCCTGCTTCCATTCTTCCTATGGTCCTCCACTGCAGAGAGTTTGGTATGCTTCTTCTCTGTGCCATACTGCACCGCCTGTGACTGTGTATACAGCAACTGTGGGTGTGGGACTGCGGCAAACACTCTTCCGTTTGATAGGTGTTCTGACGTCATCGTTGGCGTGGTTTTCCGTTGACCGAAATACCATTTTCCGTGCAGAACACGATCGTACGGACATCTGTTGACAGTTTGTATGATTATATCGTGAATTAGACACAAGACGGAGAAACAGTGGTTCGCTGCTTTAATTTTGGGCACCAGTGTATTATACCTGTAAAATTTACTTTACCTTTATTTTTGGGCAAATGTAGTTTTTGCGCCATTTCAAATACATGATGTCCGTAAAGTCTCTTTACAAATTAAAATGTTACAGAGTTAAAGGAAAAAACAGACACGTGAAATGTTTCACATAATGAGACATACATATTTAAGTTTTCTTTTGCTCCAATTAATATGTATTTATGTTGAAGTCTCTTTACAAATTAAAATGTTACAGAGTTAAAGGAAAAAACAGACACGTGAAATGTTTTACATAATGAGACATACATATTTAAGTTTTTTTTGCTCCAATTAATATGTACTTATGTTGGTTGAATTAGCTGCACAAAGTACATCAAGACGGTAGCCGTTTTCTTACTACTTCCGCTGTAACAGCCCCACATCACTGTTGGCAAAGACATAAGTAATCCTCTGCTTGAGATGAGTGATGTCCCATACATTTGTCAAAGCCAGTGATATATGATGAAGGTGGTGGCCTTGGCTGTAAGCCACCTTTCCCACCCATGACACTGGAAAGTTTTAATTGGGAATTCACTCACATGTAATCCACAATGTGATGGTGAAGCACCTTACCGGAAAGTTATGGTCCTGTAGTGCTAAGCTGAAGAGCCAAAGAAGCTGGTACTCCTGAGTAGTATTGTGTAGGGGTCCCGCGAGCACGCAGAAGTGCCGCAACATGACGTGGCATGGTTCAAAATGGTTCAAATGGCTCTGAGCACTATGGGACTTAACATCTATGGTCATCAGTCCCCTAGAACTTAGAACTACTTAAACCTAACTAACCTAAGGACAGCACACAACACCCAGCCATCACGAGGTAGAGAAAATCCCTGACCCCGCCGGGAATCGAACCCGGGAACCGGGGCGTGGGAAGCGAGAACGCTACCGCACGACCACGAGATGCGGGCGACGTGGCATGGACTCGACTGATATCTGAAGTAGTGCTGAAGGGAACTGACACAATGAATCCTGCACGGCTGTCCATATATCCTTAAGAATACGAGGGGGTTGAGACCTCTTCTGAAAAGCACGTTGAGAGGTACCAGAGATATGCTCAATAATGCTCATGTCTGGGAAAATGGTGGCCAGCGGAAGTGTTTAAATTCAGAAGAGTATTCCTGGAGCCACTCAGTAGCAATTGTGGTCGTATGGGTTGTCGCATTGTCCTGCTGGAATTGCCCACGAGTGTCAGAAAGCAGAACGGACATGAATTGATCCAGGTGATCCGGTAGGATGCTTACGCACTTGTCGCCTGTCGGAGTCGTACCTAGACGTATCAGAGGTCCCATATCACTCCAATACACACGCCCCACACCATTACAGAGCCTCCACCAGCTTGAACAGTTCCCTGCTGACATGCAGGGTCCATGAATTCATGAGGTCGTCTCCATACCCGCCGTACACGTCCATCCGCTCGATACAATTTGAAACGAGGCTCGTCCGACCGGGCAATATGTTCCCAGTCATCAACAATCCAATGTCGGTGTTGACGGGCCCAGGCGAAGCGTAAGGTTTGTGTCGTGCAGTCAACAAGCGTACACGAGTGAGCCTTTGGCTCCGAAAGCCATATCGATGATGTTTCGTTGAATGGTTCGCACGCTGACACTTTTTGATGTACCAGTATTGAAATTTGCAACACTTTGCCAAAGGGTTGCACTTCTGTCACTTCGAATGATTCTCTTCAGTCGTCTTTGGTCCCTTTTTTGCAGGATCTTTTTCCGGCCGCAGCGACGCCGGAGATTTGATGTTCTACCGAATTCCTGATATTCACGGTACACTCGTTAAATGGTCGTACCGGAAAATCCCCACTTCATCGCTACCTCGGAGATACTGCGTCCCATCGCTCGTGCGCCGACTGTAGTACCACGTTTAAACTCACTTGAATCTAGATAACCTGCCATTTGTAGCAGCAGTAACCGATCGAACAACTGAGCCATACACTTGTTGCCGGCCGCAGCGCCGTTTTCTACCTGTTTACGTATCTCTGTATGTGAATACGCACGCCTGTGCTAGTTTCTTTGGCGCTTCAGCGTACATATTCAGTTTACAGGTCCAGGCAAACATATTTTTTATTGATGTCTCTCCGAAGAAAAACGGACTAATGACGCGATTACACACGATGCCACGCCACACATTCGCCTTTGGACTATCTCTCAGAAGTTCCGTTGACACTCGTGGGTTTTGTGACCCCCATGTTCTCGCGTTGTATATATTCAGCTTCCCTGAAAGATGAAAGGTTGACTCACCACTGAAACTAATTCTGATGACAATTGTTTCACCCGCAGACAGTCGTTACAGCATGTTATCTGGAAAATCTTGTAATTTTGGTTTACATTGTGACTCCTACAGCAATTGCACTTCGTAAGCGTAGAACGGCAAATTTTGTAAGACTTTGTGCATTAATTAACGTGGCAAGTGTAAATGTTTGAGAGCGACACGGATAGACTTGTGGAAGATCTTAAACGAACGATGTTTTCCTCATATTTTCTTGATAGTCCACTGTTCCTTTCTCCAATACTATTCCAGTATCCTCATATTTATTGCGCCACGTAAGGAAGTGACGGTGGGTGTCATCAGTACGTAGTTGTGTGTTCTTGCTGAGCCTACATCTCCCATATCTGTCTCAGTACATCAGAATATATAGTGTGACTTCCCCTGAAGAGTTCGTTTCACTGTATCTCATCCATCAACAGGACATCTAAAATATACACAAATGCATTATGATTAAAAACTTAGCAAACCAATGAGTGTATAGTGCAAATTTGATGACGATATCTCATCGGTTTCCACTGTAATGAATTTTTGGAACAGAAGAGAGACCTCATCCATGAGGTGTATGTAGTGGGGAAAAGGTCATAACGGAGAATTTGCTTTCGAAAATTAAATCTTTTGTCGGCTAACTTTCTAGTACTCAATCTGTCAGCTCCATACGGCAGTGCCATTTGACGGTATGTCTTTTTCTCTGAATCTCTGAATTTTGCTGGGCGGGGGGTTGTTGAGTTGACACAGTTTATTTCAAACAGGTTACATGTTTATGTTGTTGATCAGGTGTTTCTCCTCACTAACCCTTATCAATTCCCCAACTTGCAGGAGCCTCGTTGCACGATTCCTCCGTAAAGTACCAGTCACTAATATGTTGTTTTTAGTGCTATTTTTATTTTGGGCTAGGTATGTTGCTGCCTCTGTCATCGCAGCTTCACTTTCTGCCAGAACTGCAATGTCATCTACACAGTATTTACACATGGGATCTCCAACTCAGCTTTGCACACTCCCATTTTTCTTCATTCAGCGGTGGATTTCCCTAAGCGGTGTATTAAGCAATACTGGTGAAACAGATTGTCTCTCGTGTAATTTCTCTGTCTAGTAATTCACCTTTGCTCATACCCCTGAAAAACATGTAGGCGCTAACTCGAAATATTATATACATATATAAAACAACTGATCTCAGTCTAAGTATCCTAGCATCCCCAGACTTCTCTTTACATATGCCTTTAGGGCTTCTTAATATTGTAGACTTTCGTCAGTTTCCTTTCTCTTTACCATTCAGCAAGTGAACTACTCTATACGTCATCATTTAATTTCATAAACGCCGACTCGCTTAATTCATTTCAAATTTTTCTAGCTGTACAATATTTTTTGACCCATCTTTGGCCGCCACACTTCATAAAGTAAAATTATCGTAAGCGCCTCTTGAAATGACCTTAGGAGTTCATTGATTCTTGCACAGTAAGACCATCAGCTGTCTACTTTCCTAGTAGACAGCTATGTTGCATCGTTGATGTACGCCACATTTACTCCCAGAGAGTTATCGGTGGAAGCTTCAGAACTGACTTACTGTAATCATGCGCACGATGGTTCCAGAGCGCAGAATCAACATTAGCAAACTCCGATTTCCACAGGGCTATTCCTCGAATTTTAACAGTACATAAAATAATGTATGTAACAAAATTTCCTCCCTTGCACGCTTTCGGTGGAAAATCTGCGTCAAAGAAAGACATATGGGAAACATTCCAATCGCGAGAAAGAAAATTATTCTCATTCAAAATCTATGGCCGTGCGGCACAGTTTGAGCACTCAGCAGCGTTTTGCGTCAGAGCACTCGAGTTCGAATGCTCTATTAGGGTTCGATTTTTCTAATTTTATACTGTGTGATATAGTATCTGGCTTCTTAATTGTTTCACAGCAAGTACAGCAGTCTTTGCCCAATGGAATAATTTGATGTTAACACAGAAATAAGAGTACAATCATTTGTATTATGTCAATGTCAAACACATATTCAGGATTTAAAGTTTAACTCCGTTCTTTTCCACACACTAAACGCCTCCACGCTTTCCTGTCCATTGTCACCATTGATTCCCTTTTCTTCAGTTATATCCCTTCCTTCACCGTAAAAAGAAAAGACTCCTCTCCTCTCCTTTTTGTTCTACTCGTGATTATTTTATCCTAGGTAGTTCCCTGCAGTAATGTGCATCACATAGTCGCATCATTTGAGTGCAGGGATCTGCACAAAATCCGAGCCTGCTTTCCAGCATACCCTCCGCCCATTGGTACTATCGATTAGTATCAACTACCATATGTACCACTTTCAGTACTATTACACTTGCTTAGGGTGTCATCAGTACAGCTAGCAACCTACTTCACAGATAATTTCAAAACTCTGTTACTATTTTTACTGTTATCATATGACTACTGATTTTAAAGGGCTGTCAAATGAAAACGAATGTCTCGAGAACGAATCGTTATTGGTACGATTTGTTGCATTAAAACAACGAGGAATTTCATATTGGCTGTTAAAGAAGTTTTGTAATTAGTTTCTTTCGTGTCATAACTAGCGAGAGTATGAGGGTAAACCATTTTATAGCAACGCCCCATTGAAAAGTCATGAAAACATTTCGTTCTTGTTAGGATTTGTTATTATTAAATATCAATAACATTTCGGCGATTGAAACTTGTAATATAAGTACGAAATCAAAAGCAGTTGAGTTCTAACACATACTACGTGATCAAAAGTATCCGGACATGTGACTGAAAATGACTTAAAGGTTCGTGGCGCCCTCCATCAGTAATGCTAGAATTCAATATGGTGTTGGCCCACCCTTAGCCTTGATGACAGCTTCCATTCTCGCAGGCATACGTTCAATCACGTGCTGCAAGGCTTCTTGGGGAATGGTAGCCCATTCTACACGAAATGCTGCACTGAGGTGAGGTATCGATATCGGTCGGTGAGGCCTGGCACGAAGTCGGTGTTCCAAAACACCCCAAAGGTGTCCTATAGGATTCAGGCCAGACCTCTGTGCAGGCCAGTCCATTACAGGGATGTTATTATCGTATAACCACTCTGCCACAGGCCGTGCATTATGAACAGATGCTCGATCGTGTTGAAATATGCAGTCGCCATCCCCGATTTGCTCTTCAACGGTGGGAAGCGAAAAGGTGCTTAAAACAACTATGTAGGCCTGTGCTGTGATGGTGCCATGCAAAGCAACAAGGGGTGTGCGCCCTCTCCATGAAAAACACTACACCATAACACCACCGCCTCCGAATTTTACTGTTGGCACTACACACGCTGGCAGATGACGCTCACCGGCATTCACCATACCAACACCCTGCCATCAGATCGCCACATTGTACCGTGACTCGTCACTCCACACAACGTTTTTCTACTGTTCAATCGTCCAATGTTTACGCTCCTTACACCAAGCAAGGCGTCGCTTGGCATTTACCGGCGTGATGTGTGGTTTATGAGCAGCCGCTCGATCATGAAATCCAAGTTTTCTCATCTCCCGCCCAACTGTCATAGTACTTGCAGTGGATCCTGATGCAGTTTGGAATTCCCGTGTGATGGTCTAGGTAGATGTCTGCCTATGGCACATTACGACCATCTTCAACTGTCGGCGGTCTCTGTCAGTAAACAGACGAGGTCGCCCTGAACGCTTTTGTGCTGTACGTGTCCCTTCACGTTTCCACTTCACTATGACATCGGAAACCGTCGACCTAGGGACATTTACGAGTGTGGAAATCTCGCGTAGAGACGTATGACACATGTGACACGCAATCACCTGAGCACGTTCGAAGTCCGTGAGTTCCGTGGAGCGCACCATTCTGCTCTCTCACGATGTCTAATGTCTACTGAGGTGGCTCATATGGAGTACCTGGTAGTAGGTGGCAGCACAATGCACCTAATATGAAAAATGTATGTTTTTGGGGGTGTCCGCATACTTTTCATTACACAGTGTAGCATAATTAAGGTGACACGATACAGAACTGAGGGTTCGTGTCCCACTTGTGCCAAAAATTTTTTACCCCCTTATCGTTTTCAAAAAGCTTGCGGGAAGTTTGTATGAAGTTAATAAAAGAATTTCTGTAATATCTGACGTCATGCGAATATAAGTGCACGCTCTGCCAGGAGTGAGTTTTTCGATTTGGTGAATTTTTGTAAGCTGATGACCTTCCTGAGTGGATACATCTTTCATTTTTGTACTATTATATGTTCACAGTTACTGAAGTTTTTATTTGTGTATACCGCAGACAGATCAACATGACTAGCATATGTCAAGATGGTTCAAATGGTTCTGAGCACTATGGGACTCAACTGCTGAGGTCATTAGTCCCCTAGAACCTAGAACTAGTTAAACCTAACTAACCTAAGGACATCACAAACATCCATGCCCGAGGCAGGATTCGAACCTGCGACCGTAGCGGTCTTGCGGTTCCAGACTGCAGCGCCTTTAACCGCACGGCCACTTCGGCCGGCCATATGTCAAGAAAGAAAAGGTGTGTTTTAATAGAGCTGGCATATGAATTCTATGTGCGTCCATTTTCGTGAACGAATTGTATGGTTTGCGAGCCAAATAAAGCCGACAACTATCGCTGCGTAGCGCTGAGAGTTCAAAATCATGTTAACCAGGTCGTGGCATGTGCCGACGACTCTGTGTCGTGTGACGGGGGATATCCTGTCTGCGTGCATGTCAACGTTAGCTGCCTTGTCCCATACGCCGACGGCTTTAGAGAACAGGTGTGTGTTTGGATCAACAGCTGATTTCGACGAGTGAAGGGTTTACAGGTTTTTCTACAAATAGTTAACAGCTGGGAGCAAAGTAACGCACAGTTAAAGTACTCCGCTGTACAGTTGTATACTTATCGTACTTCCCTCTTGAATTTCTCGTCAAAACCGTGAACAGTAATATTGTAAGTAGGCTGTTTAGGTTTTTATATTGGTAACGCCACGTAGTGCTCTGTATGAAAATCACTGGCTGTGCTGTCTGCAGTCTGTGGCTGGTTTGCATTGTTGTTGGCTATTGTAGTGTTGGGCAGTTGGCTGTTAACAACGCGTAGCGTTGTGCAGTTGGAGGTGAGCCGCCAGCAGTGGTGGATGTGGGGAGTGAGATGGCGGAGTTTTGAGAGCGGATGATCTGGACAGAGACAGTAAATTTGTAAGACTGGATATCATGAACTGGTATATATATATTATGACTTTTTAACAGTATTAAGGTAAATACATTGTTTGTTCTATATCAAAATCTTTCATTTAATGTTTTAACGTTTCTGAAACATACAAAGTAACCATAATAACAAGCACAAGGAAAGGAGCACACTAATTTCCGCTGACTGATTACAGTAAGGATATTGACCAGATAACACTGTGAAACGTCCCCTTAGAAAAATTGTACATGACTGTGCTTTAACTGACACACAATATTTTTAGCGCAACGGAATCTGACTTTTAATAATCCCTACAAAAGAATGGCCCTGACTAACATTAACCTATACCTTTCACAAATCACTTACCCCACAAAAATCTTCGTTACTCAAGCTACTGTAATACAGCGAGCGCCACTACTGCCAGCTAAATAAAAGATTCTAACTACTGAAGGCACTAACTACTGATAGGCATAGTTAGCAAATGAAAGATTTTGATAGAGAACAAACAATGTATTTACCTTAATAGTGTTCAAAAGTCGTAATATATACAGGGTTAATGATTGAAGCGATTTCACAGCTCTACAATAACTTTATTATTTGAGATATTTTCACAATGCTTTGCACACACATACAAAAACTCAAAAAGTTTTTTTAGGCATTCACAAATGTTAGATATGTGCCCCTTTAGTGATTCGGCAGACATCAAGCCGATAATCAAGTTCCTTCCACACTCGGCGCAGCATGTCCCCATCAATGAGTTCGAAAGCATCGTTGATGCGAGCTCGCAGTTCTGGCACGTTTCCTGGTAGAGGGGGTTTAAACATTGAATCTTTCACATAACCCCACAAAAATAAATCGCATGGGGTTAAGTCGGGAGAGCGTGGAGGCCATCACATGAATTGCTGATCATGATCTCCACCACGACCGATCCATCGATTTTCCAATCTCCTGTTTAAGAAATGCCGAACATCATGATGGAAGTGCGGTGGAGCACCATCCTATTGAAAGATGAAGTCGGCGCTGTCGGTCTCCAGTTGTGGCATGAGCCAATTTTCCAGCATGTCCAGATACACGTGTGCTGTAACGTTTTTTTCGTAGAAGAAAAAGGGGCCGCAAACTTTAAACCGTGAGATTGCACAAAACACGTTAACTTTTGGTGAATTGCGAATTTACTGCACGAATGCATGAGGATTCTCTACCGCCCAGATTCGCACATTGTGTCTGTTCACTTCACCATTAAGAAAAAAAATGTTGCTTCATCACTGAAAACAAGTTTCGCACTGAACGCATCCTCTTCCATGAGCTGTTGCAACCGCGCCGAAAATTCAAAGCGTTTGACTTTGTCAACGGGTGTCAGAGCTTGTAGCAATTGTAAACGGTATGCCTTCTGCTTCAGCCTTTTCCGTAAGATTTTCCAAACCGTCGGCTGTGGTACGTTTAGCTCCCTGCTTGCTTTATTCGTCGACTTCCGCGGGCTACGCGTGAAACTTTCCCGCACGCGTTCAACCGTTTCTTCGCTCACTGCAGGCCGACCCGTTGATTTCCCCTTACACAGGCATCCAGAAGCTTTAAACTGCGCAGACCATCGCCGAATGGAGTTAGCAGTTGGTGGATCCTTGTTGAACTTCGTCCTGAAGTGTCGTTGCACTGTTATGACTGACTGATGTGAGTGCATTTCAAGCACGACATACGCTTTCTCGGCTCCTGTCGCCATTTTGTCTCACTGCGCTCTCGAGCGCTCTGGCGGCAGAAACCTGAAGTGCGGCTTCAGCCAAACAAAACTTTGAGTTTTTCTACGTATCTGTAGTGTGTGGTGACCATATGTCAATGAATGGAGCTACAGTGAATTTATGAAAGCGCTTCAATCATTTGTAATAGCCCTGTATATCAGTTCATGATATCTAGTCTTACAAATTTACTGTCTCTGTTCAGATCATCCGCTCTCAAAACTCCGCCATCTCACTCCCCACATCCACCACTGCTGGCGGCTCACCTCCAACTGCGCAACGCCACGCGCAGTTCACATCCAACTGCCCAACACTAGAATAGCCAACAACAATGCATACCAGCCACAGACTGCACGCAGCACAGCCAGTCATTTTCATACAGAGCGCTACGTGGCGTTACCAATATAAAAACCTAAACAGCCTACTTACAGTATATCAATCACAAACTCTGAATGCTTTTGATCCCTATTGCATCTGACAAAAGGCATGGAGTCGTCGCACATGAATATGCTGCTAGGTATCCTGTTCGACGTCATCCAGAGAAAAATGTATTTCATCGCACTCTAGCTAACGAGGAAGTCATTCTAGAAGCTATGCCCAAAGAACGCCAACGAAGTATAGGACACGCAACAACACATGATCACTGACGTGTGAAAGAAGAAGTACTGCACCCCAATCATATTCATTAAAGTGATTCAGCATCCTGAAGACTGCGTCCTACGTATGCAGTTTTGTAAATGGTTCCAACAACAACAAGAAGTTAACGACAACTTCCTAAAAATTATAATACGGCCTGATGAAGCTGTGTGATGGTCTCTTCAGTATCTACAACGCCCACCATTGGTGTCTAGTTAACCCACATGTCAGCTGTAACTTTAGACGTCGGGCCCACTTTAGCATCAACGTACAGATCAGAACAATCAAGTATTTCTTACAATTTGCTTGAATCACTAGAAGATATTGCACTTCACGTTCAGCCGGGGTTGCGGTTCCAGTATGATGGTGCACAATGGAAGAAATGCGAGATTTTTTTTAGAAACAGATCAGTGCTGGAAATTCTGTTTTAAGGCCTCCGCTTGTTCCTGATATCGATCGCTGGATTTCATCCTGTGGGGATTCTTGAAGAAGCACGTCTATTCTGCTCTGCTGATGAATTTGCAAGAACTCTTGTAAATATGGACGCAGCTATGCAGCAAAGAGTTCAAAGAAGCGTAATGAAGCCAGTCGCTAAATTTTTGGAGATGCAGAGACATTGATGAGTTTTGTAGCCATTTCTGTCCAATGACAGGTAAATTATTTTTAACAAATTTTTCTGACATATCGGGGCAGTAATAGTTCTCAAGTTTGAAACTTCCTGGCAGATTAAAACTGTGTGCCCGACCGAGACTCGAACTCGGGACCTTTGCCTTTCACGGGCAAGTGCTCTACCATCTGAGCTACCGAAGCACGACTCACGCCCGCTCCTCACAGCTTTACTTCTGCCAGTATCTCGTCTCCTACCTTCCAAACTTTACAGAAGCTCTCCTGCGAACCTTGCAGAACTAGCACTCCTGAAAGAAAGGATATTGCGGAGACGTGGCTTAGCCACAGCCTGGGGGATGTTTTCAGAATGAGATTTTCACTCTGATACACGAGATACTGGCAGAAGTAAAGCTGTGAGGACCGGGCGTGAGTCGTGCTTCAGTAGCTCAGATGGTAGAGCACTTGCCCGCGAAAGGCAAAGGTCCCGAGTTCGCGTCTCGGTCGGGCACACAGTTTTAATCTGCCAGGAAGTTTCATATCAGCGCACACTCCGCTGCAGAGTGAAAATCTCATTCTGGAATCATCCCCCAGGCTGTGGCTAAGCCATGTCTCCGCAATATCCTTTCTTTCAGGAGTGCTAGTTCTACAAGGTTCGCAGGAGAGCTTCTGTAAAGTTTGGAAGGTAGGAGACGAGATACTGGCAGAAGTAAAGCTGTGAGGACCGGGCGTGAGTCGTGCTTCGGTAGCTCAGATGGTAGAGCACTTGCCCGCGAAAGGCAAAGGTCCCGAGTTCGAGTCTCGGTCGGGCACACAGTTTTAATCTGCCAGGAAGTTTCATATCAGCGCACACTCCGCTGCAGAGTGAAAATCTCATTCTGGAGTTCTCAAGTTTGTTTGTGTGGTCGATCTCAGCAGCAAGCATATAAATACTTGTTTTCTAAATAAAACTGCCTTTTCCCGCTGCTAGTTACTTTATTTATCCCATACGTGTTTCGCCTTCTCCTGTTCTAAGGCATCATCAGTGGAATCTATAACGATATAGTTTTGTTAGTTACAGCTTATCAAACATTTCACTTCGCGATTTTTTGTAAAAAAAAAAGTAATTACTTACGATTTGCTGATCTGCGTTTCCTTACATCTGGTCCGGAGGTCGCACTACCACTTTTATCACTGCCATGTAATCACATCGTTGTGTTCTCGCCTTCCACACACTGATCACCATGTTTCTCACTCTTTTTTGTGGTGGACTATTGTTCTTTTATCACTCAATACAACTATTTCGTCGTACACCGCTTTTCACAGCGTAAATATTGCGACTCCATTACGTGTTTCATCTTCTTTGGTATGTTTACCTATTTGTTGCCAACCTAACGAAGTATGTGTTCATTGCTAACTTCTATTATTTATGATGTTTATACCGCGTGTGTGAATGAGTGAGAGAGAGAGAGAGAGAGAGAGGGAGCCTGGAAATATGGGATAAACTACTCTACATTTGCAGAACACCTAAGAGAAAATGACCACAAACCAACCACCTGAGAATATGACACGAAAATAATTAGAATCAACAATAAAAACACCTCCTGACCATGCAATAAAATTACCACATACATAAAACCAAAGCAGAAGGGAAAATCCTGTTGAATGACCAAGTACACACGCCAAGCAATTCATTATTTACACTAATAGATAAAATAATAGTATAACGTTCACAAAAAGTATTAATATAATAATATTGTGCAGTGTAATAATAATAGAACCCAACATCTTTACACTCACTCATCCTTGAACCCCTCCACAGAATGTTGAAACGAAAAGTCAAAACAGCTGTCACCAAAGTTTTCAGCCTCTCGCTAACAGCTAGTACACCTGACACGACACTCCCCGCCCCCCCCCCCCCCCCCACTCGCCCCCAAAAAAAGGTCAACTCTATCATCCTCTGTAATTACTTTTTTATTTACAAAAAATCGCGAAGTGAACTGTTTGATAATCTATAACTAACGAAACTGTATCGTTATAGATCCCACTGGTGATGCCTCAGAACAGGAGAAGGCGAAACGCGTATGGCATAAATAAAGTAACTACCAGCAGGAAAAGGCAGTTTTATTTACAAAACGTATACTAGTGATAGTTCTGTTCTTTACAGGAGCTGCAGTTGTAGGATATGTATCAAAATAAGAAAATAAAAGGAAATACGCCTAGATCCAGAATCGAACTCTGAACTAGAGTATTCTAATGCGAAATTCTACTCACTGCACCAACTGGGAAACACAACTATACAACGCTTAACCAAAATATTTGTACATATGACTACAAAGTTGCCGACCTTATGAGTGTCAAGCAATCCTTTAAAAGACTCACTGGGTGATTGATCCAAAATGGAGGGTTACTCTAATTTCGAAGAAGTTATTGGGAGATTTAGCTTGTAAAACCTATTTCAGTAATTCTAAGGCCCTGTTCGAACAACAAAACCTGTAACACGAGGATATGTTAGAATTCAATAAGAAACTTCTGTTTGACTTAACTCTTAGTGCAGCATTTCTTTGAGCCGCATTGGTCTGTATTTAAACATGATCTCCTTGATCGTTGTGAAGTGTTATGGTGAACTGCATTCGGAAATATAAACTCACGAAATGTTACATCGAAATTTACTGGCAAATTTTCGTATCTCTGTGCTCATTTGTCACTCATTTTCTCCAGCATTCTGTGATCACAATCGTGTACTTTCCCCTAGGTTAGTTCACTGAAGGTCAATAACATGATGTTAAAAACTAGTAAATAAATAAAAGTTAAAATTACTCAATAAAATGAGCTCACTGAATCCAAAGTACCAAATACAGTTCACACAACAAACGGAGCTTTAACCGTTGTTATTTTTCACTCACTCGCCGTAACTTTATAGTTTTTTTTTTATCAAGAAAGTCAATATTTTAGAACTCGCAATGAGTTCTAGAACTGGGCAGCATGTACACATTACACTATAGGTTTGATGCAGTAGCTCTATAATTTAGTTCTTCTGTCTTTAATGTAAGATAGTGCGACGTGTACTTTATTATGTGTATGGTGAGAAAGAAATTCTTTGTGCTTTGTTTTAATATCATTTGAACAATGTTTCAGGACAACAACGATGTGCTGCTTGACATAGCGAACAGAATATTTCTGAAAGCTGGTTATGGCATTAAAGATGGGTTTAATCAGTCAGCAACTAGATTCAAGGCTGGAATAGAAGAAGTTGATTTCCTGCAAGAACCACAAGCAAGGAAAACAATAAATGACTGGGTGGAGAAGAAGACAAATAATAAAATAAAAGACATAATTCCACCTGGTGAGCACAAATTATGGTCATTATAATATAATAAAGACATCACTCGTAATTAGTACCAGATGAAGAAAATATTTCCGCTAACCTTTTAGATAAATTATACAGGCTGCCTTAAAATTCGTCTCAGACAAGAACTTTGACAGTTGTTCAACGTCATAAACACTTAGCCCATTTCATACATTGCCTATGCTATGGGATAATCATGATTCTTCCTTTATTCATTTGTTGCGTTTGTCAGCACAACCATTGATTTGTATAGACTGCCGACAGTAGCGCAGTGGCGCTGTAAATGAGTCATCAACGTCGTACTTGAGTGACTTGGCGGAAGGTAATTCACCTCTGTTGTTATTAACTTAGCTTACGAAACTACCTTTGCAAAGGAAAATCCTGCAGTATTGTCTCACCTTAATTCTCGCACCACTTCAAAGATTGACAGAGGCATTAGTGCTACTGGCGCCGAGAAAAATCTGAAATCTATCTAAGGACCCGACAGCATCCCTGTCCGAATCTATAAAGAACTTGCGGCTGCATTAGTCCCTGTTTTAAGTAAAATGTACATTATATCCCTCGAACAAAAAATTTTGCCCTTATAGTTGGTAGGACGAGCTGGTCAAACCCGTCTACAAGCTGCATAGTGGAAGTCATCTACAAAATTACCGTGAGTGGATTCGGGGAGGAGACCAAACTGCGAGGTCATCGGTCTCAAAAATTACCGTCCAATACTTTTGACATATATCTGTTGCAGAATATTACAACATATTCTGAGCTCAAACAGAATGCGATATTTCAAACAGAATGAAAGAATTGGTCGTGTGAGACCTAACTCGCGCTTTTCTCACATTGCATTCTGAAAACCAGGGATGAAGGCCATCAAGTGAATTTGGTATTTCCTGCGATACGAAAAGCATTTTACTCGGCACCACATTTACATTTATTATTGAACGTATAATCGTAAGGGATACCAAGTAAAAATTGTGACTGCACACTTTTGAGGAAGGACGCATTTCCATCGACAACTGTACAAGTAGGTGTGCTGGTATCCTACATGTTATACATTAATGACACTGCAGACAATGTTAACAGTAACTTCCGACTTTTCGCGGATGATGCAGTTATCTCTGACGAGGCGTTGCGTGGAAAAATCTGAACAAATATTCAGTCAGATATTTATCAGATATCAAAGTTCTGGCAGAGATTGGCGACTTTGTGGTAGCCACTGTCAAACTGGGCGCTCAGCTGCCTCAAACTGCTCCGTGAGTCGGTCAGCAGGAGTCATCGAACAAATCACTTCAGAAACATGCTGAGACAATGCTGAGACAATTCAATTAACAACTCACACACCTAGTTCCTTCTTCATATTTGTCCAACAAATATTGTCTTCTGTCTGTTGGTGACCGATGGTCCTTTAAAAGATAGCCTTCCTTGACGTTCTTTTTTCTTCAGTCGCCAAACCTATTGCACATCTAGACTATCAGTTTTCGTGTGTACCCAGCAGTTGCACCGGTGATTTCTCGCATATTTCCACCAGCCTTGTTACATTTTAACTTCGACGACCCACATACCACATCAGTGTTGTCGTTTGAATTGTGCGGAAGAAACAGCAGCTCTGCCTCCCTCCTCCCCCCAACTCACACACCGCCCCATGCCGTTATAGTTAATTGTGAATTTATATGTTGATAAGTTTAGTGAGCCACGTGGTTAATAAAGGGAGTTTACATGTTGACTTGATGGTCATAATTCTGTATCATCTGATGAGTATGGGATGCGCTGATAAAAGATTACAAGAGCTACTTGCTAAACTACTTGCTCTGACTAAATACTGTTATAATTGGTGATCCTTGTATTGATATCAACCAAGTCTGGATTCATTGTTAAAATTCACTCATAATCATAGAAAAATCTCACAGAAGACATTGACTATTTACGTTTTCTGCGTGGATGTGTAAAAAAGATTGCTTACTGCTAACAGTTCTTTCTTTCCAGGTATCTTGAACGACTTAACTCGGATGGTACTGGTCAATGCCATATACTTCAAAGGGGACTGGCTCAAAAAGTTTGAAGAGGATAGAACCTTACCTTTACCTTTCCACTCAGCTGTTGGACAATCAAAGAATGTGGACATGATGTTCCTCGAGGAAGAATTCAAGTACACGGAGATAAATGATTTAAACTGTCAAGCTCTTCTGCTTCCTTATAAGGTACTGTTGCGACGATAGTGACTGTTGATGACTGATTGTAAAGCTAACATGAACACGAAAAGAGATGAAACTAATTCAGGATCAAATAGTCGTATATTAAATAAGGGACAAGTTTGGGGAGGAAGAAAAGCGTATAGAGTGAAATGTATGTACCCTGATTAACACCAATAAATATAATATTTTCTATGTGCTCATGTTGCAGCTATTGCTTTGCCTGGTTGTGCGTGGCATTAAAAGAAGAAGATATTTTTTTAAAATTGTTTTCTTATACAAGGTATGGAAACGTGCCATCGAAGCAATGTATACTAATGGAGACCGGAAAGAGAGGTAGCGTGCTAGAACGATGTGGCGTGTTGTCATTCTGTCTGGTGGTCTTCTGGAGCCCGTAACATTATAAATTTTCTCTTGCATCAATCTCCAGAAATATTTTGTATAGCCCGCCATGACTTTCATCTTCTATGCCAATCGCTTCACCTCAGTGAGGCATTTACGTTCAAAGAACTTGATTCTTGGATACGTTCCAATCTCTGCATTTAAAAAAAATGGTTCAAATGGCTCTGAGCACTATGGGACTCAACATCTTAGGTCATAAGTCCCCTAGAACTTAGAACTACTTAAACCTAACTAACCTAAGGACACCACACACACCCATGCCCGAGGCAGGATTCGAACCTGCGACCGCAGCAGTCCCGCGGTTCCGGACTGCAGCGCCAGAAGCGCTAGACCACCGCGGCCGGCATCTCTGCATTTACCTAGAGATTTTCACTCTAGTGATTCTTGTAGTACCATGGAAGCTATACCCTGATGTCTTAACACATGTAGTATCACCTTGTCCCGTCTTCTAGTCAATGTTTATCCCGTGTGTATTTCCTCTCGGATTTTGCGGAAGACAGCTTCATTTCTTACATTAGTCATTTCGTTTTCAACCTTCCTCCGTAACAAAACATGTAAGATAGTTCGGTTTTCCGGGTTTCGCACAGTCTATGATATACTTCCAAACAATGCTGCGCACCAGATGTATATTCTCAGAAATTTATCACCCTAATTAAAGCCTATGTTTGATACTAATAAATTTCTTTTATCGAGAAACGCCTTTTTGCCTGTTCTAGACTGCTTCTAAAATCTTGTTTATGATGCACGTCATGCGTTGTTTCGCCGGTAACAAAATGCTTTTACGTTACTATTTGGTCCCCAATTTTGATGTTAATTTTATCGCTAACTTTTCTTCTGTTAGTCATTATTTTCGCCTTACTTTAGTTTACTATAAGTCCATATTGTGCGCTCATTTCAATGTCCATTCCAATCAACAGCTCCTGCAATTATCCCTCATTTTGTATTCTTTTATTTTATTGAACTTTTTTTTGTTCTTACAACACAGTCACTTTAGGATTTCACAAAGCGTGGAACTCATTTCGACCAGCCAGTGGTCACTTTAGGGCTATAGGTACATGCTGCAAGCAGTTTTAGCATGAGCCCGTTGCTGGCAGTGTGAACCTCATATGTCATTGCTACTTAACAAAATAAAAATTGAAAGAACATAAATTACTCCCTTACTCAGCCTCCATGGTAACATTCATTTCTTCCTCTTTTCCATGAGGTTAGCAATGTCATCATAAAATATTATTAGTGATGTCCTTCCACTCTAAATTTTAATCCCTGAGAATTTCTGCCTTATACATTTCTAATACGAGCACTTCTCTCTTACTGTGCCATACTTACGGTTGCTTCTTGGATATTGTACATGTAGCATCATGGTCAGCTTTCGCTAAAGCTAAATTTTTTTTGTTATTGTCGAGAATTTCGTATCACAGTATTTGCATTCTCAGGCACATCATCATTCCTCAATATATCTACATTCCACTTCTTTACACGATTCTAATTCAGTACACTTTTCTCATCACTAAATTGTGATCTGAGTCTATCTGCTCCTGAGTACAATATGTGTTCAGCATCTTATTTTGCAATCTCTCTCCCACAATTATGTAGTCCAGTTGGTATCTTCCCGAGTCTCCAGGTCTTTTTCAGGTATACTTCCTTATGTTGTGATTCTTTAACAACGATTTACAATTGCGAGCTTGAATATTTTGTAAAATCCAAGGAATATTTCTCCTCCCTCATTCCCACTACAAAGCAGTAATTCTTTCCCTTACTTTATCGTTACAAACTCTCTTATTTCAATTTTCACCTTCCTTTGGATACTTGGTTACCCCTTCAGTACCCTCAAATACTTTACCACTTCTGTTCCCAACATTTAGGAATTATCAGGTCAGTAGGTCGGAAACCCCTTGACGCTGCTGTATTTAGAAAAGACCTAAGACCAGAAATTTCCATTGGTCGCAAGAAACTAAAACTGCGGGTAGCAGTAATGCCGAACTCTGTTTTCAAAAGTACCTTTACGAAGGAAAAGGTTCCAGGGATCGATGGAATCCTTTCAGATTCTATACTGAATCCGTGTCTGAGTTAACTTCACCGTTAACTGTAATACGTCGTAAATCTCTCGAACAAAAATCCGTGCGCAGCAGTTGGAAGAAGGAAGATGTCACGGAAGCCTACTAAAAGGGCAGCGGACGTGGCCCACAAAACTACCGACCAATCTACGCTACTGGCCATTAAAATTGCTACACCAAGAAGAAATGCAGATGATAAACGGGTATTCTTTGGACAAATACATTATGCTAGAACTGACATGTGATAACATTTTCACGCAATTTGGGTGCATAGATCCTGAGAAATCAGTACCCAGAACAACCACCTCTGGCCGTAATAACGGCTTTGATACGCCTGGGCATTGAGTCAAACAGAGCTTGGATGGCGTGTACAGGTACAGCTGCCCATGCAGCTTCAACACGATACCACAGTTCATCAAGAGTAGTGACTGGCGTATTGTGACAAGCCAGTTGCTCGGCCACCATTGACCAGACGTTTTCAATTGGTGAGAGATCTGGAGAATGTGCTGGCCAGGGCAGCAGTCGGCGGTTGTGCATTATCTGGTTAAATGTAGGGTTTCGCAGGGATCGAATGAAGGGTAGAGCCACGGGTCGGAACACATTTGAAATGTAACGCCCACTGTTCAAAATGCCGCAAATGCGAACAAGAGGTCATCGAGAGGTGTAACCAATGGCACCCCATACCATCAGGCCGGGTGATAAGCCGGTAGGGCAATATTTCCAATGTGCGCTCACCGCGATGTCGCCAAACACGGATGCGACCATCAAAAAATGGTTCAAATGGCTCTGAGCACTATGGGACTTAACTTCTGAGGTCATCAGTCCCCTAGAACTTAGAACTACTTAAACCTAACTAACCTAAGGACATCACACACATCCATGCCCGAGGCAGGATTCGAGCCTGCGACCGTAGCGATCGTGCGGCTCCAGACTGTAGCACCTAGAACCGCTCGGCCACTCCGGCCGGCGATGCGACCATCATGATGCTGTAAACAGAACCTGGATTCATCCGAAAAAATGACGTTTTGCCATTCGTGCACCCAGGTTCGTCGTCGAGTACACCATCGCAGGCGCTGCTGTCTGTGATGCAGCGTCAAGGGTAACCGCAGCCACGGTCTCCGAGCTGTTAGTCCATGCTGCTGCAAACGTCGTCGAACTGTTCGTGCAGATGGTTGTTGTCCTGCAAACGTCCCCATCCGTTGACTCAGGGATCGACACGTGGTTGCACGATCCGTTACAGCCATGTGGATAATATGCCTGTCATCTCGACTGCTAGTGATACGAGGCCGTTGGGATCCGGCACGGCGTTCCGTATTACCCTCCTGAACCCACCTTTTAAATATTCTGCAAACAGTCATTGGATTTCGACCAACACGAGCAGCAATGTCGCGATACGATAAACCGCAATCGCGATAGGCTACAATCCGACCTTTATCAAAGTCGAAAACGTGATGGTACGCATTTCTCCTCCTTACACGAGGCATCACAACGTTTCACCAGGCAATGCCGGTCAACTGCTGTTTGTGTATGAGAAATCGGTTGGAAACTTTCCTCATGTCAGCCCGTTGTAGGTGTCGCCACCAGCGCCAACCTTGTGTGAATGCTCTGAAAAGCTAATCATTTGCATATCATAGCATCTCCTTCCTGTCGGTTAAATTTCGCGTCTGTAGCACGTCATCTTCGTGGTGTAGCAATTTTAATGGCCAGTAGTGTAGTTGACATGCATTTTCCGTGGAATCTTAGAATGTATTAGGAATATGTTTCGACGAGAATGACCTTCTCCATATAAACCAGCATGGGCTCCGAAAACTCTGACAATGTGAAATCTACGTCACGTTTTCGTCACAATGTGTGCTGAAAGTCATTGGTCAAGACAGTCAAGTATTTCCCTGTTTTATTAACTTCCGAAAAGTACTTGATTAAGAACAACATAGACGCTTACTATCGAAAGATCGGGCGTATGGTGTATCAAGCGGAAGCTGCAACCAAATGACGTCTTAGTAGGGAGGACAAAGTACATTGTCTTAGAGTGTCGTAGACGTTTGTAGAAGTGCCCCAGGGCAGTGTGGTGGGCACATTCTGTTCATGTTGTATGACCTTGCACATAATATTCATATCACACTTAAACTACTTGTATGTGCTGCAGTTATCTATAACACAGCCTTACTTATATTCAGTCGTATCTTGATAAGTTTGCGCCACACTACAAAGCAGTACAGTCACTTTCATAGAGGTGGCAGCTCGATGATGTCCTTAGAGAAGGGTTGAAACATCCAGGGGTTTGAAATCAGTACTGGTATGAAATAATGAAATGTTTAAAAATACACAACGGTGGTTGTTATATAACACACAGCCATGGAATCCGCAATATGCCTTTTCTTAACAAAGTAGAACAGCACAAGAGAGGAGCAGTATCAAACAATTTGAAAGACCGATGATCTAAAAAGGAGGGTGCGTCCCACCAGTGGTTCTTCTCACCCGCCATAATATTACCCCAAGCAACCTTCCCATAAAGCATTAGGTGGCTTGTAGTGTATAGGTGTAGATGTAGGTAATTCTGTCATGTGTACGGTAATACCATCAGTCGTCAGTTCTGGGACCGTTGTTTTATTCAAATCGAAAAGTCGTGCGGGCTGATAACTGACAACACTAGCAATAGGTTACTCAATGCGTCCGCCCCGCGAAATTAACATTGACCTAACTCGCTCAGATATTCTGATTTTCCGTTCTATAAACAGCTTTCATTGAGCCATCTATTCGGAAATTTGACATTAGTGTCATATCACGTATCCAACAATTTCAATCACTTATGTGACAGCAAACGTCATGCTCCACTGTGACAGCTGTTTCACGTAGTTAGTCGCTACGAAGATGAAATTGTTTTACTAGGCGTGATCATATTGGAGCCGGTAGGCCATGGTCTTCTTCCTATTTGTATTAATTCGTCCCATCAGACTATCGCGGGAGCTAATGTTTGACGTGGTCTTCGAACAGACAAGGAGGAATTTTTCAATTATGAAAATCTTTGCCCTAGATGGAAACAATCCTATGGTTGAACCCCGAAACTCACCTGCTTAGATTCGCGCATGATAATGCATTTCCTGCTACAGAGTACTTCAGAGGAACACTTAATGAGTATGAGCGCGGTTTTCTGTTAGCTGGCCGCTGTAGCCGAGCGGTTCTAGGCGCTTCAGTCCGGAACCGCGGTGCTGCTACGGTCGCAGGTTCGAATCGTGCCTCAGGCATGGATGTGTGTGATGTCCTTAGGTTAGTTAGGTTTAAGTAGTTCTAAGTCTAGGGGACTGATGACCTCAGATGTTAAGTCCCGTAGTGCTTAGAGCCATTTGAACCATTTTTGGTTTTATGTTTACAAGTGTTCAGGCACATTTACACCAAAGTTTACAATGTTACTGATTTACAACGCTGCTTTCTTCTTATTTTCGATGGAAAGGTTTAATTGACGTCTGTTTATCATCATCAGAATGGGTCTGACTTCTGTCAGACTAGACAATTTCCGTTTTATGCTGCAGACGTAAATTTACTTAGCACTTAAGGGCAATACATAAGAATACGCACTGGTAATGATTTTATACTACAATATCTAATATTATAAGAATGATATTATAGAATCGAACGTGCGGTAACAAGGAAGAGAGTGTGTAGACAAAAATGAAGGAGGCAGCAATGACGATTTTCGTAATAGTATTTAATCTGCCTCGAGGTTGCGCTGTGCATGGTCTCAGTGAGAAGTAAAGAGAAATTTTCCACTGTTTCAATAGATAAGTCAGTAGTTTATTTTTAAAACCGAAAATAGATGACCTCATGACACATGTTATTCTATGTTCTAGTACTTGCTGCATTTAAGGACTTGGCTCAGACACTTGCGTTAGGAAATTGGTGATTTAGGGCGAGAGAATCGAACGTTTCGCGAGTGTTGTCCATGTAGGTTCAAAATCAAATGGCTCTGAGCACTGTGGGACTCAACATCTGAGGTCATCTGTCCCCTAGAACTTAGAACTACTTAAACCTAACTAACCTAAGGACATTACACACATCCATGCCCGAGGCAGGATTAGAACCTGCGAGCGTAGGGGTCGCTCGGTTCCAGACTGAAGCGCCTAGAACCGCTTGGCCACACAGGTCGGCGTTGATGTAGCAATACTAATTCTGATTATAGATATTTGAAACAAACTGGTTGATTAAAATAATTTTAGCATATTTAAAATTTGGTTGCTACTTTTCTGTGTTCATAGTTCTAAACTTACGGAAAGAAATCGCAACACCAAAAAATAATTAATGTAGAGAAATGAAATTTCTGGTATACATTTATCTAGGTAGCACATTAAACTGATTAACATTACAAGATTACTGCCTAATGTAAACACGAGAAAATCCACTGCAAATGTGTGAAAGTATGGCACGTTAATAACCGTCTAACCGTGAGAATGTAGAATACAAGCATGCAAACGTGCATCTATTGTGTTGCATAGGTGTCGGATGTCAGTTTGTGGAATGATGTTCCATGACTATCGGACTTGGTCCGTGAACACAGGGACGGTTAAAGCTGGTTGTGGGTCACGTTGGAGTTGTCCTCCGATGACGCCCCATATGCGCTCGACTGGGGATAGATCTGGTGATCGAGCGCGCCAAGGTAACATATCCGCACGCCTTAGAGCATGTTGGTTTAGAACAGCGGTATGTGGGCGAGCGTTAATCTGTTGAAAAATACCCCATGGAATGCTGTACATGAATGGTAGCACAACAGATCGAACAACCAGACTGAAGTGTAAATTTGCAATCAGGGTTCGTGGGATAAACAGGAGAGCGCCCATGCTGTCATACGAAATCGCACTCCAGACCATAACTCCAGCTGTAGGTCCATTGTGTCTAGCATGCAGATACGCCGGTTGCAAGCTCTCATCTGGCCTCCTTGTAACCAACACACTGTCATCGTTGGACCGACGCAGAACTAGCTTTCATCAGAAAACACAGCAGACCTCTACCTTGCTCTCCAATGACCTCTCGCTTGAGACCGTTTGAAGTCGCAAATGGCGGTGGTTTGGGATCAGTAGAATACACGTAACAGGGCAAGCTGTCCTTGTAGAAACCGATTTGTAACGGTTCGTTGTGTTACTGTGATGCCAACTGGTGCGCAAGTTGATGCAGTTTGATGGCCAGAGTCATATACCGAACACGACAGTCTTCTCTCTCGTTAGTGCCATGTGGCCGTCCGCAGCCCCGGATTCTTGCGACCGTATATTTCCATGACAACTGTTGCCAGCAATCATGTACAATGGCTACATTCCTGCTAAGGTTTTCTACAGTATCACAGAAGGAACATCTACATCTACACATTTACGTGATTACTCGACTATTCACAATAAGGTGCCTGGAAGAGGGTTCAATGAACCACCTTCATGCTGTCAACCGTTCTTCTCTCGAACGGCACGCGGGAAAAACGAGCACTTAAATTTTTCCTTTGCGAGCCCTGATTTCTCTTATTTTATCGTGATGATCATTTCTGCCTATGTAGGTGGGTGCCAACAGAATGTTTTCGCAATCGGAGGAGAAAACTGGTGATTGAAATTTCATGAGAAGATCTCGTCGCAACGAAAAGTTTGTGGCACAACTAGACTAGAAGAAGGGATCGGTTGGTAGGACATGTTCTGAGGCATCAAGGGATCACCAATTTAGTATTGGAGGGAAGCATGGAGGGTAAAAATCGTAGAGGGAGACCAAGAGATGAATACACTAAACAGATTCAGAAGGATGTAGGTTGCAGCAGGTAATGGGAGATGAAGAAGCTTACACAGCATATAGTAGCATGGAGAGCTGCATCAAACCAGTCTCAGGACTGAAGACCACAACAACAACAACAACATCGCGTAATCGAATTTTAGCTGATTTCTTTTAATAGTCATGTGACTAACATCGCACTTTTCTTTATTCGGGGTCAACTGCCACTTTTCGCACCATTCAGATATCTTATCTAAATCATTTTGCAAGTCGTTTTGATCATCTGATGACTTTACAAGACGGTAAATGACAGCATCATGTGCAAACAATCTAAGACGGCTACTCAGATTGTCTCCTACGTCGTTAATATAGATCAGGAACAATAGAGGATCTATAACACTACCTTGGTGAACGCCGGATATTAGTTCTGTTTTACTCGATGACTTTCCGTCTATTACTACGAACTGTGACCTTTCTGACAGGAAATCACGAGTCTAGTCTCACAACTGAGGCGATACTCCGTAGGCACGCAGTTTGATTAGAAGACGCTTGTGAGGAACGGTGTCGAAAGCCTTCTGGAAATTTAAAAATATGGAATCAATTTGACCTCTCCTGACGATAGCACTTATTACTTCATGAGTGTAAAGAGCTAGTTGTGTTTAACAACAACGATATTTTCTGAATCCGGGCTGACTATATGTCAATAAATCGTTTTCTTCGAGGTACTTCATAATGTTCGAATACAGTATATGTTCTAAAACCCTAGCTTCTAGTAGCCCTATTACACGAGCCCGTTTAAACTCAGTGAGGTATTGATAATGGGCTGTATGTCGTCTTAAAGCCATTCCTGACGAACATCAACTCATCACGCCCAATCTCATAGATAACGTACATCCCCGATCCTTAGAGGGTGTACTTAATTGAAACCTTATGTGCCTCCTCATAGTGGCGCTACTGGCGCCAGTCTTGTGCGACTGGCGCCAAATTAGAATAGTGTTCACCTTTCAAATGTAGAAACACGCCTACCAACTTTCGTTTATGCCACAAAACTCCTTCTTGTTGTCCGCGAGTTTTTCCCTTCGGTGTATTTGTTTGAATCTCTATGCATTTCGATTGATGAGCGTTTGAGTCATAACGCAATTAATACCATGTAAATGTCTTGATTGCTAGTAATCGAAAACGTAAGAAAGGCTAATAATCTATTAAAATATATAAAATAAAAAATTGTGACTCATATTGCTTTCATTGTTTCTTCCTACAGGGAGAGCGGCTCAACATGATGATCCTTCTCCCCCGAGAAGTTAACGGTTTGGCAAGCCTTGAGGCGAAACTTGCCGACTTCAGTCTCCAAGACACTGTGAACAACATGTATAGGACAAACGTATATGTCTATTTACCCAAATTCAAAATGGAATACTCAAAAGAACTTACCGGTCCACTAACTGGGGTAAGTTTAGCCAAGTGATGTATGTCAACTGCTTTCTATGTGTTTACAGTTAATGAAAAGTATCGCAATACTGGATAAAAAAAAAAGACAAAAAAGCATGCGTCAGAACAAACTCAGTAGTACGGGATCTTAATGTATCTGTCACTTAAAGCGAGGAACACGCTACTAAAATGTTTCGGGAGACAGGCGAACTGTTTATTGTAGGTTACTTATGCTTGAAACCCGTTTACATTGCTATGTTTTGTGTGGATATTCATTACCACACGACAGATCTTATAACAGCATCTCACAATTCTCCAAGCCATGTGCAGATATTTTTCAAATTTTTGTCAGTGGTCGTGTTACTAATGGTTAGTTTTTAATAAATCGGACTCAGTTGTTTTTTCGTCTCCGAAACACACCGTAATCAATACGTAAAAAAAGAGTTGATTGTGGAACGTTTCTGATGGGTTACACAAAGATCTTCCCACAAGTTGTAGCAAGGTAAAATTACAATCTCCAATCCAAATCCAGCATACATCGAGAAATCAAGAAAATTATAATATTTAAACCCAAAATTTCAATAAGTGTGTAATTTCTTCACTAACTGATTCATGAGAAAAGTATTTCAAGGATTCACCTTACGAACAAAGTGTTGATTTGGCACTTCACTGTGGGATACTAGTTAATGAGAAAACAACTCCCTCATATTAGCGATTACACATAAACTCACGATGAATCTTAAAAAAGCAACATCAAAACTTATAGTGGAAGTTAACCTGGCGACTAAGTTCCATTACATGGGGTTTCCATCAGTACACAGGCACATACGCTTATCACACTTACGAAACAATGAAAAATAATTTAAACATTTATTTTAAATGACTGTTGAATAGCACAGTCGAAATAAATAATTTTGAAACTAATGTTTAACTTTTTATGTTATTCATGTTATATTCCTGTATTGCTCAATAGCCTAATATGAAACATTTTTGCTTCACTCAGTCACTAAATTGTTTTTCAGGCAAATTTTAATCTCTGAAATTCTTTGTTAACAAAATATGACTGGACATTGTAATTATGACGTATCATATACTTTAGGAAACAGATCAGGACCCTGTCATTATCGTAATACAATCCTGGAAATGGAAAAAAGAACACATTGACACTGGTGTGTCAGACCCACCATACTTGCTCCGGACACTGCGAGAGGGCTGTACAAGCAATGATCACACGCACGGCACAGCGGACACACCAGGAACCGCGGTGTTGGCCGTCGAATGGCACTAGCTGCGCAGCATTTGTGCACCGCCGCCGTCAGTGTCAGCCAGTTTGCCGTGGCATACGGAGCTCCATCGCAGTCTTTAACACTGGTAGCATGCCGCGACAGCGTGGACGTGAACCGTATGTGCAGTTGACGGACTTTGAGCGAGGGCGTATAGTGGGCATGCGGGAGGCCGGGTGGACGTACCGCCGAATTGCTCAACACGTGGGGCGTGAGGTCTCCACAGTACATCGATGTTGTCGCCAGTGGTCGGCGGAAGGTGCACGTGCCCGTCGACCTGGGACCGGACCGCAGCGACGCACGGATGCACGCCAAGACCGTAGGATCCTACGCAGTGCCGTAGGGGACCGCACCGCCACTTCCCAGCAAATTAGGGACACTGTTGCTCCTGGGGTATCGGCGAGGACCATTCGCAACCGTCTCCATGAAGCTGGGCTACGGTCCCGCACACCGTTAGGCCGTCTTCCGCTCACGCCCCAACATCGTGCAGCCCGCCTCCAGTGGTGTCGCGACAGGCGTGAATGGAGGGACGAATGGAGACGTGTCGTCTTCAGCGATGAGAGTCGCTTCTGCCTTGGTGCCAATGATGGTCGTATGCGTGTTTGGCGCCGTGCAGGTGAGCGCCACAATCAGGACTGCATACGACCGAGGCACACAGGGCCGACACCCGGCATCATGGTGTGGGGAGCGATCTCCTACACTGGCCGTACACCACTGGTGATCGTCGAGGGGACACTGAATAGTGCACGGTACATCCAAACTGTCATCGAACCCATCGTTCTACCATTCCTAGACCGGCAAGGGAACTTGCTGTTCCAACAGGACAATGCACGTCCGCATGTATCCCGTGCCTCCCAACGTGCTCTAGAAGGTGTAAGACAACTACCCTGGCCAGCAAGATCTCCGGATCTGTCCCCCATTGAGCATGTTTGGGACTGGATGAAGCGTCGTCTCTCGCGGTCTGCACGTCCAGCACGAATGCTGGTCCAACTGAGGCGCCAGGTGCAAATGGCATGGCAAGCCGTTCCACAGGACTACATCCAGCATCTCTACGATCGTCTCCATGGGAGAATAGCAGCCTTCATTGCTGCGAAAGGTGGATATACACTGTACTAGTGCCGACATTGTGCATGCTCTGTTGCCTGTGTCTATGTGCCTGTGGTTCTGTCAGTGTGATCATGTGATGTATCTGACCCCAGGAATGTGTCAATAAAGTTTCCCCTTCCTGGAACAATGAATTCACGGTCTTCTTATTTCAATTTCCAGGAGTGTATAAACGTTTGGCTACAAATATAAGTTGAATTTGGCTCACATATTCGCAAATGAAGACACAAGAAATACTGGCCCTTATGTTTTTACAATGCTAAAAAATGACTTTGTCTGAAGGCAACGGTGCTTAGGACTGTGTTGACGTCTGCAAGTATTGCACACACATAGCCTCAGTATTTACGTAGTTTACTGTGTGTGTGTGTTAAATCTTATGGGACTTAACTGCTAAGGTCATCAGTCCCTAAGCTTACACGCTACTTAACCTAAATTATCCTAAGGACAAACACACACACCCATGCCCGAGGGAGAACTCGAACCTCCGCCGGGACCAGCCGCACAGCACGTAGTTTACACATGGCTCTTTTTCCCATTGCCATCTGCAATGGAACACAAGAAAAGTGTTCCACACTGTTACACGTGGAACAAGCATACATCTGAGGCTCGAATTACTTAGAACCGTAGGTGTTTTAGCCTCGTTTTCACGTTGGGGCATGCACAGTTTGATAGCTATCGACAGACTGGTACTTTCCACTTTCTGCGCATCGTCTACGTTTTGCATGGCACGTCTTTGCGTCTTTCACACAGGGGAACTTCCTTCAAGCTTCTCCTGTCCTCTAGCGAGAATTCAAATTATCGACCCTATAATATGACCAATAAATAACATACACTCCTGGAAATTGAAATAAGAACACCGTGAATTCATTGTCCCAAGAAGGGGAAACTTTATTGACACATTCCTGGGGTCAGATACATCACATGATCACTCTGACAGAGAACCACAGGCACATAGACACAGGCAACAGAGCATGCACAATGTCGGCACTAGTACAGTGTATATCCACCTTTCGCAGCAATGCAGGCTGCTATTCTCCCATGGAGACGATCGTAGAGATGCTGGATGTAGTCCTGTGGAACGGCTTGCCATGCCATTTCCACCTGGCGCCTCAGTTGGACCAGCGTTCGTGCTGGACGTGCAGACCGCGTGAGACGACGCTTCATCCAGTCCCAAACATGCTCAATGGGGGACAGATCCGGAGATCTTGCTGGCCAGGGTAGTTGACTTACACCTTCTAGAGCACGTTGGGTGGCACGGGATACATGCGGACGTGCATTGTCCTGTTGGAACAGCAAGTTCCCTTGCCGGTCTAGGAATGGTAGAACGATGGGTTCGATGACAGTTTGGATGTACCGTGCACTATTCAGTGTCCCCTCGACGATCACCAGTGGTGTACGGCCAGTGTAGGAGATCGCTCCCCACACCATGATGCCGGGTGTTGGCCCTGTGTGCCTCGGTCGTATGCAGTCCTGATTGTGGCGCTCACCTGCACGGCGCCAAACACGCATACGACCATCATTGGCACCAAGGCAGAAGCGACTCTCATCGCTGAAGACGACACGTCTCCATTCGTCCCTCCATTCACGCCTGTCGCGACACCACTGGAGGCGGGCTGCACGATGTTGGGGCGTGAGCGGAAGACGGCCTAACGGTGTGGGGGACCGTAGCCCAGTTTCATGGAGACGGTTGCGAATGGTCCTCGCCGATACCCCAGGAGCAACAGTGTCCCTAATTTGCTGGGAAGTGGCGGTGCGGTCCCCTACGGCACTGCGTAGGATCCTACGGTCTTGGCGTGCTTCCGTGCGTCGCTGCGGTCCGGTCCCAGGTCGACGGGCACGTGCACCTTCCGCCGACCACTGGCGACAACATCGATGTACTGTGGAGACCTCACGCCCCACGTGTTGAGCAATTCGGCGGTACGTCCACCCGGCCTCCCGCATGCCCACTATACGCCCTCGCTCAAAGTCCGTCAACTGCACATACGGTTCACGTCCACGCTGTCGCAGCAAAACAGTGTTAAAGACTGCGATGGAGCTCCGTATGCCACGGCAAACTGGCTGACACTGACGGCGGCGGTGCACAAATGCTGCGCAGCTAGCGCCATTCGACGGCCAACACCGCGGTTCCTGGTGTGTCCGCTGTGCCGTGCGTGTGATCATTGCTTGTACAGCCCTCTCGCAGTGTCCGGAGCAAGTATGGTGGGTCTGACACACCGGTGTCAATGTTTTCTTTTTTCCATTTCCAGGAGTGTATTATTTTACGAATCACATACAAATATGGAAACTGGCCATATTCAGAACAAATTAATAAATGGACACCAATAGTAGCAAGGCATACCTCTTTCCATTTCTCTTGAAGTTAGTCAACAATTTCAACGACGGACTAGGTCTGCGGACCCAACGGCGAAGATGGTGGAAAAACCAACTTCAGCAGCGTCTGTACTCCATGTTGGGAGCGACATTTCCTGCTGCTGGCAACAGCTCTAAAAAGCATGCTGACAGGCTATGTGACGAGCCGTCACATGTTTATGCAAATGTTGTCTTCTGGATCCCGTACAAAGACAGCATTAGGAAACAGTTTGGTGTTGCACCGATCTACGACAAGATGCGTGAGAGTCGTCTTCTTTGGTTTGGGCATGTTTCACGGGTTGATGATGAGTCTGTTGCCAAGGCGGGTTACACACTTGAAGCCATCGGCAGTGGACCCGAAGGACGATCCCCACGTAGGGCAGATCAGTTCATAAAGACCGTAAATGAGTGAACATTCACCCAGATGCACCCCGTGATAGAGCGAAATGGAGACAACGGACCCATGTAGAGGACCCCGCAGGCACGCGGGACAAACGCTGAAGCAAAAGAAGATGAAGAATAGTAGCAAGGCATACACAAAGTACGCGAAAAGCATTGCTGATAAACAGTAGAAAAATATGAACCACATGAAGTGTTGGTGTTAAACATTCGTTTATCACTTGCCACATCCTTTGTATCGTCGTTTCAACAAATGAGACGATCATAATTGTCGTACAGATTGAATAGCTTTTAACACACTAATTGTACGGCCTCCACACTTCGCTCTTTGATGACGCTACCTGCAACCAAGGCAATCGGCTACGTAACCTCCTTTAGTTTATGAGTAAAATACTGGAACAGTTTAAAACAAATTCATTTAAAAAATTGTCAAACAACATCGATGTATTTCCTCCCTACATAATCACCATTAGCCATTATCATATCTCTTAATAACATTTCCTTGCCTTGACGAAATAAATCTCAGGTGAACAGCATGGTATGAGTGTGCATAGGAGACAATATTTCGGCAATCGACCACGTTGCCATCGTCAGGTGATGGCAACGTGGTCGATTGCCAAAATGTTGTGTCCTATGCTCACTCATACTAGGCTGTTCACCTGAGATTTATTTCGTCATAAAATACACCTGGAGAAATTGAAGAATCACATTTCCTTGCCTTTATGTTGGGTGGTTATAGCTAAACTTTCTCTTCTTGAGAGAGTCCCTTTGAAGCTAATGATACGACGTGCATTCAAGTTCTAATGCCTCCGATTTTTTTCTCCGGACTGGAAAGAGATAGAAATATGTGCATTGTTTTAAAATGAGGCCGCGTTCATTGTCAATACGTCCCAGAGATGGCAGCACCCTACGGCAGATGGAATTTTACCGCCAGTGGCGAGAATGAGAACTGTTTTAAATACTTAAAATGGCGACGTTTTCCTTACTTGAACAGCGTGCTATCATTCGTTTTCTGAATTTGCGAGGTGTGAAACCAATTGAAATTCATCGACAGTTGAAGGAGACATGTGGTGATGGAGTTATGGACGTGTCGAAAGTGCATTCGTGGGTGCGACAGTTTAATGAAGGCAGAACATCGTGTGACAACAAACCGAAACAACCTCAGGCTCGCACAAGCCGGTCTGACGACATGATCGAGAAAGTGGAGAGAATTGTTTTGGGGGATCGCCGAATGACTGTTGAACAGATCGCCTCCAGAGTTGGCATTTCTGTGGGTTCTGTGCACACAATCCTGCATGACGACCTGAAAATGCGAGAAGTGTCATCCAGGTGGGTGCCACGAATGCTGACGGACGACCACATGGCTGCCCGTGTGGCATGTTGCCAAGCAATGTTGACGCACAACGACAGCATGAATGGGACTTTCTTTTCGTCGGTTGTGACAATGGATGAGACGTGGATGCCATTTTTCAATCCAGAAACAAAGCACCAGTCAGCTCAATGGAAGCACACAGATTCACCGCCACCAAAAAATTTCGGGTAACCGCCAGTGCTGAAAAAATGATGGTGTCCATGTTCTGGGACAGCGAGGGCGTAATCCTTACCCATTGCGTTTCAAAGGGCATTACCGTAACAGTTGCATCCTACGAAAATGTTTTGAAGAACAAATTCCTTCCTGCACTGCAACAAAAACGTCCGGGAAGGGCTGCGCGTGTGCTGTTTCACCAAGACAACGTACCCGCACATCGAGCTAACGTTACGCAACAGTTTCTTCGTGATAACAACTTTGAAGTGATTCCTCTGCTCCCTACTCACCTGACCTGGCTCCTAGTGACTTTTGGCTTTTTCCAACAATGAAAGACACTCTCCGTGGCCGCACATTCACCAGCCGTGCTGCTATTGCCTCAGCGATTTTCCAGTGGTCAAAACAGACTCCTAAAGAAGCCTTCGCCGCTGCCATGGAATCATGGCGTCAGCGTTGTGAAAAATGTGTACGTCTGCAGGTCGATTACGTCGAGAAGTAACGCCAGTTTCACGATTTCGGGTGAGTAGTTAATTAGAAAAAAAAATCGGAGGCCTTAGAACTTGAATGCACCTCGTAGTAGGAGAAAGAAATTTTGTGGAAACATTTGCAAGGACTCGCGAAAGAAAAATGGCAAATAAACCATTAAGAGAACCACATTTTAAGTAATAAATGAGAGGGTTCAAATCTAGTGATCTTGGTGGTTACGCAGTTTAGAACGATCGGCCAATGATTGGGTTTTCTCCAAATGTGTTGCAGAGTAACCGAGTGATCACGAGTAGTGTGAGGTGGAGTTCACAATGTATCAAAACAGCTGAGTCCAAGCAGCTCTCTCCCGTGGAGCGGGTATCAAATGTCGGCGAAGCAGATAACAGTAACGTGTGTCGCTTACTCTGCATGTCTTTGGTTCTTTGAGTCTGAGTTCCTCAAAGAAAAATGGACCAGTCATAAACTGTGCCGTGAAGCCGCTTTACACAGTGACGCGTGCACTATACAGGGGACCTCCATGAACGTTCGTTGGCGGTGACAATCCCCAAACGGGACAATTTTGGGTATTCGCCACCCCAGTAAAGGTAAAGTACGATTCATCACTGTACAAAATGTTCCTAGGCCGCATGTCGTCAATTTCAACCCTTGCAAGAAACGTAAGAGCAAACTGTACTCGAAGGCCTGTGTCACGTGGCAAAAGTTTGTGAGTCATGTGAAGTTTATACGGATACCATTTCACAACTATTCGGAGCACTTTTCGAACGGGGCACCATGAAACGTTCAGCTATCGTGACACAGCATGTCCCTACAGATATCTCCACAAAGTTTCCTTGTCCTACTATCAATAGCTTTATATGGGGCCCTCTCAAGTAGTGAAAACATCTCTGTATTTCACCGCTTTGCTATGGGTGTGGTTCAGGCTGAGTGGATGAGAGTCTGTCTCGAGTGTTCGGATTTAGTACCGAGAATTTCCATCTGTAGGCTGAGTTTATCCGACGACTCTCACAAATACTAATGCAGTTTCACTAGAAGAGAATTATGTAAATCATGTGAACGTCGTCATTAAGAAATGAGCTGCCGCGAATAATAATAATTAACCTTGGGACGGTAGTATACGACTTAAGGAAGTTTTGAATCGACGTTTTAGTGAGGAACTGTTCTGAGTAAGATTAATGTCAAAACGTGTACAGCACTTTCATTGTTTCATGTGCTGGCTTGTGGAACAACCTAAGTATTGCATAAAGCGGGCTGGGGTGCTCTCATGACACGAAGGTAACACTTGAACTGGTGGATTATGTTTGTTTGAAGTAAAGAAGAGGCTGTCGCGAGTAATGATTTTTCTTTTATCTTTTTTTTATTATTATTCCAGATCAGACCACGTGATAGGTAATGGGTATTTTGTAGATGACGGTCCACAAGTCCAGGTGCTGTAAGCGAAGCTTTAAATAAAACGATTAGATTTGTTTAAGTCTGAAATCTACGTCAACTAACCCTACTTAATGGAAAAAAATAAGTCTTCCAGTTATGTTCCAAGGAAAAAGGGAAAGATCAGTCAGAATCAAAAAGTTTTCAGCAATTTTAAGAGAATATATGCAAACAGAATTTATAGGAAATACAAAATAAATTAGCAGTGGAAGGGATTACGCAATTTACAAAGATGCAAAGCTAGCTACGGCAATATTCAGATAACATCAGACTGCATATTCACCGCTGCTGCGCAGTTTTCATTCTTTTACAAAAATGGTTTTCGTTACTGCTATTGAAACATCTCCAGGAAGAACAGAGGTTTGAATATCTACTTACATGGACGGTAAACGGGTGTTTGAGCTACAGGTCTGAGTACCTGAATATTTGCTGAATTAGGCGTAAAACTGTCGCATTGTTAGTAAGATGGCACGTTCCTGCTAATAATTTGTTAGTTAAACAATGAGGCGCCAACCGAGATAACAAGCCCTTTGGCTTCTAAACTGATCGCCAGCGGTTGGGCCAACCGAGAGACAGGTCACTCCTCAGAAAATCACACACGGAAGTGTATCTATCACGCAACCGATTAAATATTATGCAGAGAATTGCCATCGTAAATGATTCGCGGGTGCTGGTACTAAAAATAAACATTAATGGTTTATTAATTATAAAGGGATTCATCCAACAATTGAATTAAAAATCTTGTAGCAATTTGACCTCAGTTTATTACAACTACTCCTTGCGAGCACATTATTAAACAAGAAAGCAATAATTACAGATTATTGTATTAATTTATACTACTTTATAAAGAAAAATCGTTGTTTAATGTTGTTACCAAAAGTCTCGAAAAGTACTTGGTCCAGTTCCCTCAGTTTTTTACAGCGTACACTAATGAGCATTGGAACGCACGTTGGCTATATATTTTGGACGATTTAATTCAAATTTTTACGCGATACTCTAATGAACATTCAAACGAACAGAGGCTATGTACTTTTAATGTGTGTAATATACGAGGGTAGGAACTTAAAGAGTGGCAACTATTTATTCAGAAGTGATACAAAAGAGTTACATGTTTGCACCTGTTACTGTCCTTCAGAGTAGTCACCAGCGTTGCGTAGAACCCGTTGCCAGCGATGTGGAAGGCGTAGTATACTGTAAGCATAGCCTGTTCTGTTGATGGTGCGAATGGAGCGGTCTACTGCCTGACGAATCTCTGGAACAGTTCTGAAGCGAATGCCACGAAGTGATTCCTTCATCTTTGGAATCAAATCAAAGTCACAAGGACTTAAGTCCGGGGAGTATGGTGGATGGTACAGTACTTCCCAGTCCCATCGACCGAACAGAGCAGTCACAGCTTGCGCTGTATGCGCCCGCGCATTGTCGTGCAAAATGATGGGTTGGTTGCCCAGAAAGTGTCGACGCTTCTTTCGCAAAGCTGGTCGTAGGTGATGTTCCAAAACGAGCAGTAGTACTGTGCTTTGACGGGCTGCTGTGGAGGAACAAAATAGTTCAAATGGCTCTGAGTACTATGGGACTTAACATCTGAGGTCATTAGCCCCCTAGAACTACTTAAACCTAACTAACCTAAGGACATCACACACATCCATGCCCGAGACAGGATTCGAACCTGTGACCGTAGCAGCCCCGCGGTTCCGGACTGAAGCGCCTAGAACCGCTCGGCCACCGGGGCCGACGCTGTGGAGGAACGTATAGGATAACACCATCACTGTCGTACACGAGAATCACCATAACTTTAGACCGCTCCACTCCCACCATCAACAGAACAGGCTCTGCTAACGGTATAATACACCTTCCACACCGCTGGCGATGGGTTCTACACGACGCTGGTGACTACTTTGAAGGGCAGTAACAGGTGCAAACATGTAATTCTTTTGTATCGGTTGTGAATAAATAGTTGCCATTATTTAAGTTCCAACTCTCGTATAAATATATGTGTAATGCGTAAAGGGCAAATATTGTTACCAAAAATCTCCACAAATGTTTGGCCAATTTACTTTGATATTTACAGAGTACTGTAATGCACATTTGGACAGACGTAATAGGGAAACACTATTGCCAAAATACTTGGTCCATTTACTTCAGAGTTTCACACATTACTCTAACAAACCTTCAAAGGGACATGGACTATGTACTTCTTTAATTAGCGATCTAAAAGTTGTCTGTTAAAACAGAATACTGTGCTCTGCTGTGAAAACGTGTGGCTTTGTTTTCTTTCTCGTAGTCAATTGTAGCTATGATAGCAGGGCATTTAAACCGTGCGATGAACTATTTGACCCATATATATTATTTCTCTCCATAAACATTTTTTTTAAATTCGGTCATAACACTGTTGTGGCAGAGCACCTGAAGGAAAATTTGGAAAATATTTCGAGTAGATTTCCCGACCATGTTATAGTTCTGGGTGGAGATTTTTATTTGCCGGATGTAGACTGGGAGACTCAAACGTTCATAACGGGTGGCAGGGACAAAGAGTCCAGTGAAATATTTTTAAGTGCATTATCTGAAAACTACCTTGAGCAATTAAACAGAGAACCGACTCGTGGCGATAACGTATTAGACCTTCTGGTGACAAACAGACCCGAACTATTTGAAACAGTTAACGCAGAACAGGGAATCAGCGATCATAAAGCGGTTACTGCATCGATGATTTCAGCAGTAAATATAAATGTTAAAAAAGGTAGGAAGATTTTTCTGTTTAGCAAAAGTGACAAAAAGCAGATTTCAGAGTACTTGACGGCTCAACACAAAAGTTTTATCTCAAGTACAGATAGTGTTGAGCATCAGTGGACAAAGTTCAGAACCATCGTACAATATGCATTAGATGAGTATGTGCCAAACAAGATCGTAAGAGATGGAAAAGAGCCACCGTGGTACAACAACCAAGTTAGAAAACTGCTGCGGAAGCAAAGGGAACTTCACAGCAAACATAAACATAGCCAAAGCCTTGCAGACAAACAAAAATTACGCGAAGCGAAATGTAGTGTGAGGAGGGCTAAACGAGAGGCATTCAGTGAATTCGAAAGTAAAGTTCTGTGTACTGACTTGGCAGAAAATCCTAAGAAATTTTGGTCTTATGTCAAAGCGGTAGGTGGATCAAAACAAAATGTCCAGACACTCTGTGACCAAAATGGTACTGAAACAGAGGATGACAGACTAAAGGCCGAAATACTAAATGTCTTTTTCCAAAGCTGTTTCACAGAGGAAGACTGAACTGTACTTCCTTCTGTACATTGTCGCACAGATGACAAAACAGTAGATATCGAAATAGACGACAGAGGGATAGAGAAACAATTAAAATCGCTCAAAAGAGGAAAGGCCGCTGGACCTGATGGGATACCAGTTCCATTTTACACAGAGTAGGCGAAGGAACTTGCCCTCCTTCTTGCAGCGGTGTACCGTAGGTCTCTAGAAGAGCGTAGCGTTCCAAAGGATTGGAAAAGGACACAGGTCATCCCCGTTTTCAAAAAGGGACGTCGAACTGATGTGCAGAACTATAGACCTATGTTTCTAACGTCGATCAGTTGTAGAATTTTGTAACACGTATTATGTTCGAGTATAATGACTTTCTGGAGACTAGAAATGTACTCTGTAGGAATCAGCTTGGGTTTCCAAAAAGACGATCGTGTGAAACCCAGCTCGCGCTATTCGTCCACCAGACCCAGAGGGCCATAAACACGGGTTCACAGGTAGATGCCTTGTTTCTTGACTTCCGCAAGGCGTTCGATACAGTTCCCCACAGCAGTTTAATGAACAAAATTAAGAGCATATGGACTATCAGACAAATTGTGTGATAGGATTGAAGAGTTCCTAGATAACAGAAAGCAGCATGTCATTCTCAATGGAGAGAAGCCTTCCGAAGTAAGAGTGATTTCAGATGTGCCGAGGGGAGTGTCGTAGGACCGTTGCTATTCACAATATATATATAAATGACCTTGTGGATATCATCGGAAGTTCACTGAGCCTATTTGCGGATGATGCTGCAGTATATCTAGAGGTTGTAACGATGGAAAATTGTACTGAAATATAGGAGAATCTGCAATGAATTGACGCATGGTGCAGGGAATGGCAATTGAATCTCAATGTAGACAAGTCTAATGTGCTGCGAATACGTAGAAAGGAAGATCCTTTATCATTTAGCTACAATATAGCATGTCAGCAACGGGAAGCAGTTAATTCCATAAATTATCTGGGAGTAGGCTTTAGGAGTGATTTAAAATGGAATGACCATATAAAATTAATCGTCGGTAAAGCAGATGCCAGACTCATATTCATTGGTAGAATCCTAACGAAATGCAGTCCGAAAACAAAAGAAGTAGGTTAAAATACACTTGTTCACCCACTGCTTGAATACTGCTCACCGGTGTGGGATCAGTACCAGATAGGGTTGATAGAAGAGATAGAGAGGATCCAACGGAGAGCACAGCGCTTCGTTACAGGATGGCGAAAGCGTTACGGAGATGATAGGTAAACTCCAGTGGGAGACTCGGCAGGAGAGACGCTCAGTAGTCCGGTACGGGCTTTTGTTGAAGTTTCGAGAACATATCTTCACCGAGGAGTTCAGCAGTATATTGCTCACTCCTCCGTATATCTCGCGAAGAGACCATGAGGATAAAATCAGAGAGATTAGAGCCCACACAGAGGCATACCGACAATCTTTCTTTCCACGAGCAATACAAGACTGTAATAGAAGGGAGAACCTCCGCCACACACCGTCAGGTGGCTTGCCGAGTATGGATGTAGATGCAGATGTAGATGATTTTTGTTTCCTTCCTCGCAGTTCGTTTTCACCGGAAAAGTGTATTTACAGCTTATCGGCTTATCATTAGAAAACTGTTACGGAATCTGAATTTGCAGTAACAATAAGTGAGGCTCAAGGTTAGACAGAAAGGGAGGAAGAGGAAGTGGGGAAGGGAGGGAGGGGGGAGAAACTGGACATAGTGAGGGGGGGAAGAGGAGAAGGACAAGCAGAAGGAGATTAGTAGTTATGTCCAATTCTTATGGATGTTTATTAATTGCGAAGCATTTTCAGTAAAATACAAAGTGAAAGGAACTACTCACTGTGAACACTGAAACAAATGTAAGCCAGATCTAGGCAAAGCCTCCAGGAACAAATGATGTAAGAGCGACCGTCGTCTCAGCAGATCATTCCCGAATAAACACAACCGTGGATGAGTACCCAGTGACTGCACTGATCATGCCAGTCACATACGACATCAACATGCAAATGAAACGCCTGCTAAGTCATGGATGAAGACTCGAAAACCTGACACGTGGTAAATCTCGAAACATGAACCCGTTTAACAGTAACACGTCAAGAAGCGCCTTACTGTTTCCCTTTCGAGGTAGCCAGTGCTGACAGATATTCTCACCACAGTTGACAGGTTGAAGATTGAGAGTGCTGCATACTGCCTGGCATGCTGTCAACTGCTACACATCCCCGCTGCGTGATGGGCTGCACGTCTGCGTCCTGCCACGTCTCTAAAGGCACGGTGCCCTCTTCCGCGTCTCTATTTCCAGAGATCCGCTTCTATACACCTCCAAAACCCGAATTTCGGCTTCCGTGTCTCGAAGCAGTGTCTCAAAAATTCCGTCTAGCCTCTGAGATTCCCATGAGAAAGCAGAGATGAATATCTCTCGATCAACCTGGCATCCTCCAGTTTTAGAGGGAACGCGTTGCGGGCGGACACAACACTCTGCCAAGCTGTTCTTTGAGCAGAGAGGCCGACGTGTAAAAATAATTTATTCTGCATTGACTGGTCGCACGACACAGTTCATTATTATGTAAACTGAAGGTGAAAAGGAGAGAAAGGAAAGGTAAGGATTACTGGAGTCAGCTGGATCGCGACTTTACGCGAAATCAGCGGCGAGGAGTGAAAATATGCGCCGACCGGAACTCGAAACCAAGACCCCCTGCTTACTATACGCAATCGCGTTCACCACTGCGCCATCCAGGCACAGTGTTTATCGCAACCGCGCAGGCTAAACACGCCTCCCAGCCGACCCACACTCTCACCGAGGGTCACCTATGCGCAGCCCCCGTCCACGTCACTCGCTACTTTGAGATTGGCGCAGGAGACACAACGTAATTGTTTATCCGCACTGAAGGTGGCGGAGTTATGACACATCTACATCTACATGACTACTCTGCAATTCACATTTAAGTGCTTGGCAGAGGGTTCGTCGAACCACAATCATACTATCTCTCTACCATTCCACTCACGAACAGCGCGCGGGAAAAACGAACACCTAAACCTTTCTGTTCGAGCTCTGATTTCTCTTATTTTATTTTGATGATCATTCCTACCTATGTAGGTTGGGCTCAACAAAATATTTTCGCATTCGGAAGAGAAAGTTGGTGACTGAAATTTCGTAAATAGATCTCGCCGCGACGAAAAACGTCTTTGCTTTAATGACTTCCATCCCAATTCGCGTATCATATCTGCCACACTCTCTCTCCTACTACGTCATAATACAAAACGAGCTGCCCTTTTTTGCACCCTTTCGATGTCCTCCGTCAATCCCACCTGGTAAGGATCCCACACCGCGCAGCAATATTCTAACAGAGGACGAACGAGTGTAGTGTAAGCTGTCTCTTTAGTGGACTTGTTGCATCTTCTAAGCGTCCTGCCAATGAAACGCAACCTTTGGCTCGCCTTCCCCACAATATTGTCTATGTGGTCTTTCAAAATGGTTCAAATGGCTCTGAGCACTATGGGACTTAACATCTATGGTCATCAGTCCCCTAGAACTTAGAACTACTTAAACCTAACTAACCTAAGGACAGCACACAACACCCAGTCATCACGAGGCAGAGAAAATCCCTGACCCCGCCGGGAATCGAACCCGGGAACCCGGGCGTGGGAAGCGAGAACGCTACCGCACGACCACGAGCTGCGGACTGTGGTCTTTCCAACTGAAGTTGTCCGTAATGTTAACACCCAGGTACTTAGTTGAATTGACAGCCTTGAGAATTGTACTATTTATCGAGTAATCGAACTCCAACGGATTTCTTTTGGAATTCATGTGGATCACCTCACGATTTTCGTTATTTAGCGTCAACTGCCACCTGGCACACCATACAGCAATCTTCTCTAAATCGCTTTGCAACTGATACTGGTCTTCGGATGACCTTACTAGACGGTAAATTACAGCATCATCTGGGAACAACCTAAGAGAACTGTTCAGATTGTCACTCAGGTCATTTATATAGATCAGGAACAGCAGATGTCCCAGGACGCTTCCCTGGGAAACACCTGATATCACTACAGTTTTACTCGATGATTTGCCGTCTATTACTACGAACTGCGACCTTACTGACAGGAAATCACGAATCCAGTCGCACGACTGAGGCGATACCCTATAGGCCCGCAGCTTGATTAGAAGTCGCTTGTGAGGAACGGTGTCAAAAGCTTTCCGGAAATCTAGAAATACAGAATCAACTTAAGATCCCCTGTCGATAGCGGCCATTACTTCGTGCGAATAAAGAGCTAGCTGCGTTGCACAAGAACGACGTTTTCTCAAACCATGCTGATTACGTATCAATAGATCGTTCCCTTCGAGGTGATTCATAATGTTTGAATACAGTATATGCTCCAAAACCCTACTGCAAACCGACGTCAGTGATACAGGTCTCTAGTTCGATGGATTACTCCTACTACCCTTCTTAAACACTGGTGCGACCTGCGCAATTTTCCAATCTGTAGGTACAGATCTATCGGTGAGCGAGCGGTTGTATATGATTGCTAAGTAGGGAGCTATTGTATCAGCGTAATCTGAAAGAAACCTAATCGCTATACAATCTGGACCTGAAGACTTGCCCGTATCAAGCGATTTGAGTTACTTCGCAACCCCTAAGGTATCTACTTCTAAGAAACTCATGCTAGCAGCTGTTCGTGTTTCAAATTCTGGAATATTCCATTCATCTTCCCTGGTGAAGGAATTTCGGAAAACTGCGTTCAATAACTCCGCTTTAGCGGCACAGTCGTCGGTAACAGTACCATCGGCACTGCGCAGCGAAGGTATTGACTGCGTCTTGCCGCTTGTGTACTTTACATACGACCAGAAACCAATTATATGAATCCATTGTATGTGTTCTTTCGGGAATGTCGGAAAAAACAAACACTACACATTCATACAATTCACAATTTTCCTATTTTTTAACCAGTTCTGGACCGCACAGCTTGGGGGCACAATGTTTGGAATCTTGAACGTGCGCGCCTCGCCGAAGCCTTGTCGTAAAATACAAGACCCTTGAATGCCTATCTGGCGCTGGTCATTGCTTCCTTCTCAAGTGACCTAAACTTCAGGCGGCCCCTCGACCCCTCCTATCGTGTCGTCCAACAACGATTCCGTCAGATTCGTACATCACAACAAAAATGGGACGTGCAACTAACTATACAGAAGTGGAGATAAATTAAGATACGTATCAGCTGCTCAGTCTTTCCAGTCACTGATGTCACTGATATAATCAGCGCCAGATATTCATGAAATTGGTAGAAACATGATACAGATTACGATAAAATGAATAAATAGCAATTATCGATGAGACATATCAGTCCACACTTGATTGATGCGTTTAAAAACGTCAGACTTTTAACATGCTGTGAATTTACATATCGATCTTTGAGAACGTAAGCAACATTTCTCAATACTTTACTGAATTAATTAACGGCTTTGGCCACAGCTGATGACCTACCAGATTGGCAGTTATTGTCATAAAAGTCATACCGTTGTCCATGGGTATAGAACAGGGTGACCGAAAAATCCGTTAACATTTGAAAATTCAATACTTGACGGAATAATGTAGATAGAGGAAAAAATTGACACACGTGCTTGAGATGACTTTGTGTTTTACTGAAACCAAAAGAAAACTGCGAAAAATGGCCAACAAATGACGCTTCATATGATACAAAAGCAGTAATTAGCATCACAATTGATTTGTGGCATAGACGACGTTCTCTATAACAATTACTCAACATATTCGTCGTCATTCGTCAACTATACCTGCAGTCGAGCGACAATGTTGTGAACATATCAGTATGTGTGGTGAGAAGCTGCTGTCGGATGTTGTCTTTTAACATCCATATTGAGGTCGGACTATGGCGGTAGACTTGCAACTTTAGGCAGCCCTACAACTAATAATCCCACGGATTGAGGTCTGGGGACCTGGGAGGCTAAACATAACGAGCGTGGTGGCTCAGTACATAATCAACACCAAACGATGTGCGCAAGAGATCTGTCACACATGTAGCAACGTGGAGTGGACCGTCATCCTGGATAAAAGTCGCATCTTTCAGCAACTGCTCATCAGCCAGGCTAGGGATTATCTAACTCCCTCTTTCACTACAGCTCATTTCATACACGATTATCATGGAGCGTCACTGAGTTTTCCTGCACAGCGGCATCTGTTGGCCAGTTTTTAGACTCGTATCTGGTTTCAATAAAACCACATGTCATTTCAGGCATGTGTGTCAGTTTTTACCTCTCTACTTACATTATTCCGCGAATCGCTGCATGTTAACAGACTTTCGGGTCATCCTGTGCGTTATTCAGTCAGAAAGATTAATAAAACGTGTTGTGAGAGAAAGGCGTCTACTGTTTATCCTGAATAGCAGTACGCGCGCAATTGATCTAGCGTTTGAGATTGCAATTAGCCCATGAGAGAATCCTGAAGTTTTTAGTCGGAGTAAAGGGGTTGAGGGATAAGCCATTTGTTCAGTTATGTAGAAATAGAGAAACCACGCGGAATTAAGTCAGGGAGGTTGCGCCTTTGTTCAAAAACGTCCTGTCTGAACTTATGATTCCCGGGAAGTGTGTGATCAGCATATGGTATTAGAACAACACGACACTGATGGTCAAAAGACCGTGTTCCTTGTTTAGAATAGCGGTTCTCAGTTTGCTTTGTGTGTTTCAGAAGGATTCAGACATTTGAGGGAATTTTAAGTACCAGTTCGTTGCTGACTACAGACAACGGCCAATTATGCCACCAACATAAACTCATTTCGAACGGCTAATGTAGGCGAATGAGTATGAGCGTGGCTTTCTCGACACAAAATTTCTAGGTTCGCTGACGAAAGTGTGCAAATCAGGCCCTTTCCTTGGTACATGAAAATGGATATGCCTTTCAGGATAGTTTTCGTATTATTTAATCTGTAGTTTACAGAAAGCGCCCTGACGTAATGGAAAACTTCCTTAATCACCAAAAGAAACCAGCACGTTGAAAGACATAGCCGGAAAGGCAGTTTTGCTCAGATGATAGGAAATTCAATCCTTTGCTAATTCTGTGCAGACGAGACAGACTAAAATACGATGCTCGAAGTAACAAACTTCTGTTCCAGTGTGGCAAAGAATTGTTATGGGTTCAGTGTGATTTCGTGGTTTCTACCCCTTCAGCTCTACAATATTCGCACTCATTGCCTTTACTACCACCTTTGACTCCTTCAAAGAAAACTGCCGCTTTTGACTTCTGCATAGAAATCTGACTTCCGTATGTCACGCCTTTAGATGCGTCAACTATTTTAATTACACACTAGTGAATTTATAATGTCACTCAGATTTAGTCATAACTTTAATCCTTTAATCTACATCCTATTTTCAGCTCGGAATGATCGACATGTTTGATGACTTCGCCTCTAATTTCTCTGGAATTACTGACGAAGAGCGACTTAAGGTCGACAAGGTCTTACACAAGGCTTTCGTCGAAGTCAACGAGAAGGGAACAGAAGCCGCCGCTGCTACTGGTAAGAAGTTACGTATTATGCTCGTAGGCTTGTTTAGCTGTAAATTGTCTACTCTCTTCTTTACAAAAGTATCACAAGATTCAAATACTTGAATTTAGTATTCTGCACTTCATCAAAATGTCGTTCTTCAGCGATTTTTCTTGTTCCTTGTTACCATGGGAGAACTGAGATGTTAGTGAGCTGCAAAAATGCTTGAGCAAAGTGTCTGGTAGAAGGATGAATAAATAAAAAATGGTCAATAGAGTCAGGATATTTGACGTATCGCACATCTGTATAGATGAACAATACAGTCAAGACAGTTTGCACTTCTGAACATGAGTTGTGAGAAATGAATTCCTACTTGCCAATCGAAGGTCATTACGTACCATCACTCGACTCTGCTGAGCCACCAGCTTCGATGAAAATTATGTCCGCTGTTGTGATTAATAATGATGTTGCGGCTATGGTTTCAGACATCCATGGGGAAACAAATAAAAGCTCATATAAGCTGCAGTCATTGCTTTTATTTGTGAACATGAAGTCACTATCGAAACCGGTGCCATAGCAGGTTATGTTCTTTGAAACTGTGACTGCAAGTAAAGACATTTTTAAAACAACTGAAATACTCTGACAGACAAACATGATATGGCAAGTGTAAACATAGTAAATGTCATTGATAAAATCAGCGCCAGATATTCATGAAATTGGTAGAAACACAATACTGATTACGATAAAATGAATCAACGGCAATTATCGATGAGACATATGAGTTCACACTAGACTGATGCGTTTTAAAACGTCAGACAGTAACATAGGTCAACACGTGCTGTGAACTTACATATCCATCTTTGGGTACTTAAGCAACATTTCTTAATATTTTACTGAATGAATTAACGGCTTTGGCCACAGCTGATAACCTACGGGATTGGCAGTTATTGTCATAAAAGTCATAGCTTTGTTCATGCGTATAGAACAGGGTGACCCAAAAATCCGTTAACATTCGAAAATTCAACACTTCACGGAATAATGTAGGTAGAGGTAAAAATCGACACACGTGCTTGAAATGGCAACGGGTTTTATTGAAACTAAAAGAAAAGTGCACAAAATGGCCAAAAAAATGACGCTTCATATGATACAAACGCAGTAATTAGCATCACAATTGATTTTTAGCAAAGACGATGTTCTCTACAACAAATGCTCAACAAGTCAGCCGTAAATAATGCAGTCTAAGAAAAAAAAAAACGAAAAGGAAAAAACCAACGTACCACGAAGGTTTTATACGAATGGTACATAAATCAGTAGATGTGATGTACATATACAGAAAAATAGATGTTTACAGTTTTGGAAAAGTTGGATGACTTATTCAAGAGAAAGAACTTCACAAATCGAGCAAGTCAGAAGCACGTTGGTCCATCTCCGGCCTTCAATAAGCAGTTTCCAGCTTGGTCTACATTGACAGAGTTGTTGGATGTCCTTCTGATGGATATCGCGCCAAACTCTGCCCATTCGACGGTTTAGGTCGTCTAAATCTTGAGATGGTTGGAGGGCCCTGCTCATAATACTCCTAACTTTCTCAACTGGGGAAGAGATTCGGCGATCTTGCTAGCCATGGTATTGTCAAGGAAAAAGCCAAGCATAGAAACTCTCGCCGTGTGTGGGCGGTAAATATCTCGCTGAAACGTAAGACCAGAATGGCTTGCCTGGAAGGGCAACGAAATGGAATATCGTCGACGTAACGATTTGCTGTAAGGGTGCCGCGGATGACAAACAAAGGCGTCCTGCTGTGAAAAGAAGCGTCACCGCAGACCATCACTCCTGGTTGTCTGGCAGTATGGCGAGTTGACCATCAGTCTGGTATGCCATCGGTATCCGGAGCGTCTCCAGACACGCCTTCGACTTGGAATCTCATCGATTGGAGTAGTGTCGTCTTCAGTGAGTCCCGCACCGAATTGAGCCCGATGAACAGCGAAGGGTGCGGAGAGTGGTGGGATGCCATACTGCCCGACAATCAGCAGTGATTATCTGGGGCGCCATTTCTTTTCATAGCAGTACCACTTTGGTCGTTGTCAATGCACCATCACGGCACAGCGGTACGTCGACGATATCCTACGTCCCGTTTTGGTGCCCTTCATAGCAAGCCATCCTCAGCTTACATTCCAGCAAGATTGTGCCCGTCCGCACCCAGTGAGAGTTTCTGTTACCTGTCTTCGTCCTTGACAAATCCCAGCTTGGCCAGCAAAGTATCCAGATCTCTCCGCTTTATGGGATTATGGGATGGGTGTTCCATTCGGTTTGTTATTTTGACCAGTTGGTCAGAATTCGGCACGACGTACCTCAGGAGGACATCCGACACCCCTGTCAATCACTGCCAAGCCGAATAACTGCTTACGTAAGGCCAGAGGTGGACCAGCACGTTACTGACTTTCTCTTGAATAAATCATCCAATTTTTCTGAAACTGTAATCGTTTTGAAACCTGGTAATTAAGGAAGGCAGGATTGGGTTACGGTTGTGGATGGGGCCCAAATAAATTACTATTGGTTTGTATTGCAATTTCACTCATTTATTTTTAATAAATAATTTTTGAAAACAAGCCAATCAGGTCGCAAGAACCTACAATCAAGAAGCTGTCAAACTCACACGCCTCACTGGACTACGGCGGCAAGGCGAGGAAATGTACACTGCCGTTATACAGGGTGTTACAAAAAGGTACGGCCAAACTTTCAGGAAACATTCCTTACACACTAATAAAGAACAGATGTTATGTGTACATGTGTCCGGAAACGCTTAATTTCCATGTTAGAGCTCATTTTAGTTTCGTCAGTATGTACTGTACTTCCTCGATTCACCGCCAGTTGGCCCAATTGAAGGAAGGTAATGTTGACTTCGGTGCTTGTGTTGACATGCGACTCATTGCTCTACAGTACTAGCATCAAGCACATCAGTACGTAGCATCAAAAGGTTAGTGTTCATCACGAACGTGGATTTGCAGTCAGTGCAATGTTTACAAATGCGGAGTTGGCAGATGCCCATTTCATGTATTTTACATTTTCGCTCTTCACGCATTAAAACTGCCGCGTGAAGCATGACGCTTTAATTTCTAAATCTACATCTACATGGCTACTCTGCAAATCACACTTAAGTGCCTGGCAGAGAGTTCATCGAACCATTATCATTCTACTTCTCTACCATTCCACTCTCCAATGGCGCGTGGGAAAAAGGAACACCTAAATCTTTCCGGTCGAGCTCTGATTTATCTTATTTTATTATGGTGATCATTTCTCCCTACGTAGGTGGGTGTAAACAAAATATTTTCGCATTCAGAAGAGAAAGTTGGTGACTGTAATTTCGTAAACAGATGTCGCCGCAAAGAAAACCGCCCTTGTTTCAGTTACTGCCACTCCAACTCGCATAGCATATCAGTGACACTCTCACCCCTATTGCGCGATAACACGAAACGAGCTGCCTTTTTTAGCACCTTTTCCATGTCCTCCGTCAATCCTACGTGGTAAGGATCCCACACCGCGCAGCAATATTCCATCAGAGGACGGACAAGTGTAATTTAGGCTGTCTCTTTAGTGGGTTTGTCGCATCTTCTAAATGTTCTCCCAACAACTCACAGTCTTTGTTTCGCCGTCCTCACAAGCGACTATTAATTAAATTGCGTCTTTCCAATTTAATCTGTTCTTAATTGTAATTCCTAAATATTTAGTCGAATTGACAGCCCTTAGATTTGTGCGATTTATGGTATACCCAAAATTTATCGGATTTCTTTTAGTACCCATGTGGATGACCTCGCACTTTTCCTTGTTTACTGCCAATTGCCACTTTACGCACCATACAGAATTTCTCTCGAGATCATTTTGTTATTGGAATTGATCGTCTGATGATTTTACTAGACGGCAAATTACAGCGTCATCTGCAAACAATCTAAGGGCGCTACAGTCTGGAACCGAGCGACCGCTACGGTCGCAGGTTCGAATCCTGCCTCGGGCATGGATGGGTGTGATGTTCTTAGGTTAGTTAGGTTTAATTAGTTCTAAGTTCTAGGCGACTGATGACCTCAGAAGTTAAGTCGCGTAGTGCTCAGAGCCATTTGAACCAGAGCCAATCTAAGGGGGCTGCTCAGATTATCACCTAGATCATTTATGTAAATCATGAACAGCAGTGGGGTTATGACACTTCCTTGCGGAACGCCAGATATCACGTCTGTTCTACTCGATGATTTATCGTCTATCAATACGAACTATGACCTCTCTGAGAGGAAACCACGAATCCAGTCACACAACTGAGACGATAGTCCATATGCACGCAATTTAATTAATAGTCGCTTGTGAGGAACGGTATCAAAAGCCTTCTGGAAATCTAGGAATGTGGAACTGATCTGAGATCCCTTGTCGACAGCACTCATTACTTCAAGGGAATAAAGAGCTGGCTGTGTTGGACAAGAACGATATTTTCTGAATCCGTCATGGTTATGTATCAATAAGTCATTTTCTTCAAGGTGATTCATAATGTTAGAGTACAGTATATGCTCCAAGATCCTACTGCAATTTATTACTTGTTCAGTACTAAATGTATTCGCGACACAGTTTGTAGAGAGTATTATTCACCTGTACCACTGAAGTATCAGCAAAATTATATCATTGTACGACAAATAGCTCAGGAGATATGACGTCAAGTTATGGGACGCGAGAAAAACTGCAGCCTCATACATAACGTTTTAATTTGTTACTTCTTTATTACTAACTCTATTCGCATCACATGTTACAGACAGTATTCGCGTACAATATTGAATGTATCAGCAAAATTATATTATTGTACGACTGGTATTTCAGGAGATATGACGTCAAATATTGAGATGAGTGAAAAACTGCCGCATCATGCATGACGTTGTAATCTATTACCTGTTTAGTACTACCTCTACTCGCAACACATTTCGCAGACAGTACCACTGGATGTACCTAGAGAATATATCATTGTACGATACGTAGTTCAAGAGATATGACGTAATAAGCACCGATAAGCGACGCTTTAATTAATTGCTTCTTTACTCCTAACACTATTCACAGCACATCTTGCAGCCAGTAGCCACATATACCACTGGATGTCCGCTTATGTCGTATAGTATTATACTGGGGTTGGAACTTTAATAGTGGAAACTATTTATTTGCTGCAAGTACAAAATAGATAGGTGTTTCAAAGTTTTACTGACCTTCAAAGTAGTCACCAGCATTGTGTATAACCCGTTGCCAACTATGTGGAAGTCGAAGGATACTCTTAGCAGTGCCAGTTGTGTTGACAGTTAGAGATGCGCGGTCTATTTCCCGACGAATTTGTAGCAGTCGTGAAGCGAATGCCGTGAAGTGTTTCCTTTAGTTTAGAAGTCGAGTAGAACTCACGAGGGCTTGAGTCAGGGGAGTGCAGTAGGTGGTATAGCACTTCGCAGCCCCATCAGTCAAACAAATCAGTAACAGCTTGCACTGTACGTGCTTGAACATTGACCTACAAACTGATGGCCAGGTCCTGCAGAAAGTGTCATCACTTCTGTCTCTATGCTGTTCATTTTTGGAACACAACCTACGACCAGCTTAGAGACAGAACATATCAAGAAAGTAAAATCTGTTTTTGTAGTGTACGTCAAATCCGTCAGCTTCATCGCCAGTTGTATTTCTGTGGTTGTACCGAGTTACAACATACTATCTGTCGTGTGCGACTAACCTCATATTCATCGATACAAGATTTTCATACAATTTAGCGGTATTTCAGATAATTTTCCAAATCCATTATCCGTAATTACGCATTATTGATCGAGTAAAATTTGCATTATTGATCGAGCTGTCGTCCTGTCGTCCTCAGTCGCGAGTGATTTTATTTTAATAATTATTATGTTGTGTCTAACTACCGTATTCAGAAAGCCATTGTAGGGAACTAATAGATAATAAACGACCAGACACAAACTGTCTACTAATAAAAGAATTTACAATGAAATGACAACCCTTAGCTGCTTACAGGCGTTGACATACGTCAACGGGGACAGATGAAAATGTGTGCCCCGACAGGGACTCGAACCCGGGATCTCCTGCTTACATGGCACACGCTCTATCCATCGGAGCCACCGAGGACACAAAGGATAGTGCCACTGCAGGGACTTATCTCTGGCACGCCTCCCGTGACACCCACATTCTCAACGTATTGTCCCGCACTACATTCGTAGTGCCCCCGCCCATTATACTCATTTCTCGCGGCGCGTTGCCGATTCCCGTAAGAGTTCGGGCACTTGTTGTGCGTCCGCACAGAAGAAGAAGATGGTCAAGTGGCCGGTGAGCCTTAACTGTATATATACTAAGATGGTATCTGTTATCGGACATGTCCGAAAGAACAGATACCATCTTAGTATACAGGGTGTTACAAACAGGTACGACCAAACTTTCAGGAAACATTCCTCACACATAAATAAAGAAAAGATGTTATGTAGGCATGTGTCCGGAAACTCTTAATTTCCATGTTAGAGCTCATTTTAGTTTCGTCAGTATGTACTGTACTTCCTCGATTCACCGCCAGTTGGCCCAATTGAAGGAAGGTAATGTTGGCTTCGGTGCTTGTGTTGACATGCGACTCATTGCTCTACTGTACTAGCATCAAGCACATCAGTACGTATCATCAACAGGTTAGTGTTCATCACGAACGTGGTTTTGCAGTCAGTGCAATATTTACAAATGCGGAGTTGGCAGATGCCCATTTGATGTATGGATTAGCACGGGGCAATAGCAGTGGCGCGGTACGTTTGTATCGAGACAGATTTCCAGAACGAGGGTGTCCCGACAGGAAGACGTTCGAAGCAATTGATCGGCGTCTTAGGGAGCACGGAACATTCCAGCCTATGACTCGCCACTGGGGAAGACCTAGAACGACGAGGACACCTGCAATGGACGAGGCAATTCTTCGTGCAGTTGACGATAACCCTAATGTCAGCGTCAGAGAAGTTGCTGCTGTTCAAGGTAACGTTGACCACGTCACTGTATGCAGAGTGCTACGGGAGAACCAGTTGTTTCCGTACCATGTACAGCGTGTGCAGGCACTATCAGCAGCTGATTGGCCTCCACGGGTACACTTCTGCGAATGGTTCATCCAACAATGTGTCAATCCGCATTTCAGTGCAAATGTTCTCTTTACGGATGAGGCTTCATTTCAACGTGATCAAATTGTAAATTTTCTCAATCAACATGTGTGGGCGGACGAGAATCCGCACGCAATTGTGCAATCACGTCATCAACACAGATTTTCTGTGAACGTTTGGGCAGGCATTGTTGGTGATGTCTTGATTGGGCCCCATGTTCTTCCACATACGCTCAATGGATCACATTATCATGATTTCATACGGGATACTCTACCTGTGCTGCTAGAACATGTGCCTTTACAATTACGACACAACATGTGGTTCATGCACGATGGAGCTCCTGCACATTTCAGTCGAAGTGTTCGTACGCTTCTCAACAACAGATTCGGTGACCGATGGATTGGTAGAGGCGGACCAATTCCATGGCCTCCACGCTCTCCTGACCTCAACCCTCTTGACTTTAATTTATGGGGGCATTTGAAAGCTCTTGTCTACGCAACCCCGGTACCGAATGTAGAGACTCCTCGTGCTCGTATTATGGACGGCTGTGATACAATACGCCATTCTCCAGTGCTGCATCATTGCATCAGGGATTCCATGCGACGGAGGGTGGATGCATGTATCCTCGCTAACGGAGGACATTTTGAACATTTCCTGTAACAAAGTGTTTGAAGCCACGCTGGTACGTTCTTTTGCTGTGTGTTTCCATTCCATGATTACTGTGATTTGAAGAGAAGTAATAAAATGAGCTCTAACATGGAAAGTAAGCGTTTCCGGACACCTGTCCACATAACATATTTTCTTTCTTTGTGTGTGAGGAATGTTTCCTGAAAGTTTGGTCGTACCTTTTTGTAACACCCTTTATATACAATAAAAGAAATGATAGTAAATAAGTATCTGAGTACCTGCCGTTGCCCGTCTATGTATTTATTCCAGTCGTGCATTAGTCCATCTCATTCTTCCCCTCTCCCCCCCCCCCATCTCTCTGACAATCTCCTCTTTCGCCCTCTCTCTGTCCCACTCTTCCAACCCCTCTCTCGGGCCACCACTTCCACCCTCTACCTCTGACCATCTCTGCCTGCCCTTTTCTCTGTCCATCTCTTACTAACACTATCTGTCCATCTGCTCCTCGACCTCTGTCCATCTACTCCTTCCCCCTCTGTCCATCTCCTCCTCCCCTCTTATTCCATCACCTCGATACCCCCTCTTTGCCCATCATATACCTCCCTCCGTCCATCCATCTCCTCTTCCACCTTGTCTCTGTCCAATTCCTTCTACCTCTCTCCATGTCCGTCTCCTCCTACCCCTTCCACTGTTAATCAATTCGTCCCTCTTCTTTCTCTGTCCACTATCTCGTCTTTCCATTCCCTGTTCAGCTCCGCCCAGGCATCAAACGTCTCCAACCTGGTCAAATGTTCACACTCCAGTGCTTTCGCAACGCCCGGCGGCTGTAATCTCATACAGAGCGGGGCATCCTCGCGTACACAGTTTATTGTCTTAATAAAATATCTATAACTAAAAATAAAATAAATTTTACAGCATTGTGAGGAAAATGTACGCCGTAGAGTTAAAACAACAAAAGCGTAAAAATGTCAGCTAAGAACACATTAAATCTCACAAGGGGAAGGCCTCAGACACGGCCAACCGATTCGGCTCAAATTTGGCAGGTCGCTTGTGTACAACTTAAAACGAAGGACTCTAAGATATTTTGGGTCAACAGCCCCGTGTTTTTGAGAAAATCGCCCCTAAAGGTTATGACGAGCAACCGATTCAAAATTGGCGGGATCGATAGATAATTGTAAATAGAGCATTTTTCATCATCAGGTATGGGTCCGCAAACGCATACTTTTCCAGAAATCGAGGAAAGAAACTTTTACAACTGCTGTTCTGTAACCACATGGTAACCGTTTCTCGTCGACAGCACCCATATCGCCGGCACGGTAGCTCAGCGTGTTCGGTCAGAGGGTTAGCTGCCCTCTGTAATAACAAAAAAGGAAAAAAAAACTGAGTTACTTGATCCACAACGAACTTAAACGGATGTATTACGACGTCCGCCCCGACCAGATGCAACGAACGAAAGCGAACAAAGTGAGATTAAAAAAAAAAAAAAGATAGCGCAACGGCCAAGGTAAATGGCTGGTAATCGGAGAACCCGCGCTCGAATCTCGAAGAAACCTAGAGGATGTTCTTCTTTTCGTTTGTATTTTTTCATATCTCAATTGATAGGGATAGGAGGGTTAATAAGGTAATTAAATCAATAAGGAATGATGATAATAAGGTAGGCAAATAAATTTCCCAAACCTCTTGGGATAGTCAACAACCAAAATGTTACTCCAGGTCATTTTACAGTGGTTCTTCCAGTCACTGTTACTCGTCATAACCTTTAGGGGTGATTTTCTCAAAATTGCGGGGGTGTTGACCCAAAATATCTTAGAGTCCTTTGTTTTAAGTTGTACACAAGCGACCTGCCAAATTTGAGCCGAATCGGTTGGCCGTGTCTGAGGCCTTCCGCTTGTCAGTGTTCTGATATCATGCAGATTATGCTGCAATGAACGAAAACATCACGTGATACATTCTTTTGCAGCTGTGTTGGTTGCCGGTACGACCTCCCTTCAAACTGGGGGGCCACGACCCATCATCTTCAAAGCGGATCACCCATTCGTGTTCCTCATACTGGACCAGCAGACGAAAACTGTGCTGTTCGCGGGACGATACTCGGAGCCCCCGTCCACATCCTGATGTGAACACATTGCCTAGCGTAAAGCGAGCAGCACGTTGGATATTTGCACCGTATCACACCCATTTGAAGGAAACTGTTTTATAAAACGATCGCTCTTTACTGTATGAATTTGTTTTGAAAGACAGGCCTATCCTCAAAATAAATATAAATTACGAGTACTTTTGTGTTATTTTTTTCCACATTAAAGTTACTTTAATTGAAAATCAAGGTACACTTGTTTTCCTTGTAACACTTGTCCCACTTATGGTGGCGTCCTCAGTTTCATGATCTGACATATATCGTAGCTTTGCGGCCGTATGATCTTCGTGCCACCATAGCCATCCGATAAACTAATCTAGGAGCAAGTCGAGCGTCGATTGGTCTGTAAAGGGTGAAAAATGTTTTTTATATAGTATTGTGCTGTATTACAACTACGGTGCGATAAGTTTGGTCCAATACAAAAATGACGTAGTGAATGATACGATTAGCGGTAGAAATAGTAGAGTAACAAACACAAATGAATGAGAAGTCGTTCTCATTTTCTGTTTGCTTTTTGGTGTGCACATAATTAGAACCGCACGTCGCTCAGTGTTAGGTCGTTGTATATTTTACATCTTTACAAAATATAAATTGGCACAAATCTGAAATACAGAGAAGTCTTGATAGCACAATTCTTTATCAAGCCTTACGCGTTTCAAAATCTCATCATCAGATTGAAGCTGTGCGGGGTGTACAAGAAAATCGATAGCAAATACTTACATAAATACGAATCTAAGTATACCAGTACATTTAGTATCATACTTACGTTAAACTCAAACTTCAGAACAATAGTGAATACAATACAAATCTCATTTCATATATGCATATTTGACACCGCTGTTGTCTATTCGAATAGAACCAGTGCCAAACTGAGTGTGACGAGTAAGCTATCAAAGACGTAACGAAGGCCAGTGGGTGGCGCTAGTATGAACCGTAGAAAGCAAGTCAAAGAGTAGCTTAAAAAATTTCCTTGCACAGCGACTAAGTATATGTCACAGCATCGTGAGCAACTTGTCAAAAATAAATTTCTGCTACGTTTATCGAAGAAAAGCTCATATACTAACAGCATGAAATGTGCGTCGTTAGCTAACCTCGTGAACAACGTTACAGAGACTGCCTTTACCCAATAATCACAACAGAAGACAATTGCAACCAATAACTGGTGTGGTACGATATAAATATAAAACCGATATAAGTTTTCAGCCATCACCAAATAAAATTTTTCAGGAGTATCACCAAATGTAGTCATACTACAATAGACGAACATGTAATAAATGACATAACACAATCATTTAGATGAGCCGAGGTTAGTGGCAACAACTTAAAATAAAAACAAATGTGATGCAGTAAAAAGGGAGAATTTCTTTCGTTTTTTAAGTTAGTGTTAGATCGTATAACAGTCCAGCTGTTATCAGATTCCAACCATCACAAAAAAATGTTACATGCGTATGACCAACCGTAATCATTACACTAGTCGGACAAACAATAGATGTCATACAATATAACCATTTAGGTAAGTGTAGAGGAGTAGAGCTATTTACTAAAAAAAAAAAAAAAAAAAAAAAAAAAAAAAAAAAAAAAAAAAAAAAAAAAAAAAAGATACGAGAAGTTAAATTTGCTTTGCCCATAAAGTGGAATGCATGAGCGAGTTGTGATAAAACAGCAAAGTAAGTCAAATGAACGGCTTGGAGAATTATTATTGGCAAAATGCGAAGTATCGATGCACTACGCGTCGTCTGAAATTAAAGAAGCTGCACAGCGAGGCAGGTACAAGGTGTGTGGGTGCCTTCGAGAACAGTGGCTCCATCTCCTTGAGTCGAGTGAATCTGTAGAGGAAGATTGGCAAGACAGCAGCATCAGATGGTCCATGAAAATGGTGGCACCATCTAACAGGTTGGAATACAGTAAGGTATATTCAGCTATAATGGTTGCCAGTAAGTAAGTACGATAGTAACTGAAATGTCTATATGCTGGAATACTTAGACGCATACTTACGTACTTATCTGCCGTAGTTAATTTTCTTGTGGACTTCATTCCACAGCTACAGTCCAATGATAAGATTTAGAAACGCTTTCATAATAAAGAACTGTGAGATCAATACCTTTCTATGTTTCAGAGTTGTGCCAAATCTGAATGGTCACCTACCTCTACCATGGATGTACACATATCAAACAAAGTTTTGCATCACCTCGGTTCCGAGAGTTCCGAAACCAGTATAAAAATCTCCACCCTTTCTATTGCTAATGAAAAACACAAATATCATGCTGTACCACCATACAGCGTGACCCTCAGAGACGGTGGTCCAGACTGCTGTACAAACCGGTACCTCTAATACCCAATAGCACGTCCTCTTGCATTGATGATTGCCTGTATTCGTCGTGGTATACTATCCATAAGCTCATCAAGGCACTGTTGGTCCAGATTGACCTATTCCTCAACGGCGATTCGGCGTAGATCCCCCAGAGTGGTTGGAGGGTCACGTCGTCCATAAACAGACCTTTTCAAAATATACCAGGCATGTTCGATAAGGGTCATGTCTGGAGAACATGCTGGCCCCTCTAGTCGAGCGATGACGTTACCCTGAAGGAAGTCCTTCACAAGATGAGCACGATGTGGGCGCGAATTGTCGTCTATGAAGACGAATGCCTCGCCAATATGCTGCCGATATGGTTTCACTATCGATTGGAGGATGGTACTCACGTATCGTACAGCCGTTACGGTGCCTTCCATGACCACCAGCGGCGTACGTTACCCCACATAATGCCACCCCAAAACAGCAGGGAATCTCCACCTGTTTGCATTCGCTGGACAGCGTGTCTAGGGCGTTCATCCTGACCGGGTCGCCTCCAAACACGTCTGGTTGAAGGCATGTGCGACACTCATCGGTGAAGAGAACGTGATGCCAAACCTGAGCGGTCCAATCGGCATGTTCTTGGGCCCATCTGCACCGCGCTGCATGGTGACGTGGGTGCAAAGATGGATCTCGCCATTTACATCGGGAGTGAAGTTGCGCATCCTGCAGCCTATTGCCCACAGTTTGAGATGTAATACGACGTCTTGTGGCTGCACGAAAAGCATTATTCAATATGGTGGCGTTGCTGTCACGGTTCCTCCGAGCCATAATCGTAGGTAACGGTCATCCACTGCAGTAGTAGCACTTGGGCGGCCTGAGCGAGTCATGTCATCGACAGTTCCTCTCTCTCCTCCATGCCCGAACAACATCGCTTTGGTTCACACCGAGATGCCTGAATACTTCCCTTTGTTGAGAGCCCTTCCTGGCTTAAAGTAACGATGCGGACGCGATCGATCTGCGGTAATGACAGTCTAGGCATGGATGAACTACAGACAACACGAGCCTTGTACCCCCTTCCTGGTGGAATGACTGGAAGTGATCGGCTGTCGGACTCCCTCGTCTAACAGGCGCTGCTTATGCATGGTTGAGCGGGTTTAGTGATATCTCTGAACAGTCAAATGGACTGTGTCTGTGATACAATATCCGCAATCAACGTCTATCTTCAGGAGCTCTGGGAAACGGGGTGATGTATAACATTATCTGATGTCTGTATTTCTCCATCAAGTAAAGGATAATATACATTACAATTGAGGAGCACCGAAACAAAAGCCGATATATCCACTTTTGCTGTATTCGCGTGTTTGAGCTGCAGGAAAGAGATACATGCTGCCACAAAATAACTTTCAGCACAACGCGACATAAAGTGTTTTATTGTGTGTTTCTTCATTTTATAGCTTGTGGAGTCATGTAGAGATCACTATTTGTTACTTTCTGTACTAACAGCAACTGGGGATTTATCGGTTTTTGTTCCGGCGCTCCTCAATTTATAAGTAAGAAAAATTACTTGATCACGTATCGTCTGCGCTTTTATCTAACCGGCAATTACTCTAGTTGCAAGTGTAATTTACTTGCACAAACATAAGACGTTTTATGTAATTATTGTAATTCTGTAATCAATGGAACGTTCTTCAACACTATGAAAGACAAACGTTTTCTGTTGTTACTGATAAGCTTGAAAGTTGTTTATGAATAGCAGAAACATGTTTTATATACGATAGACGAAGAATCGAAGCGATTTTTGATATGTTTTTGTTTTGGGCTTTTTATACTACATTTTTGTACGAAATTGCCTTTTATTTTCACAAGTCCGTCTTGATCACACAGTTTTCTTACATTTTATTACCGGTTCCGGCAAACTGCCATCCTCAGATCTATTACAGAGATAAGTATTGTGTAAGCGACAGGTTCAATAAGTTAACGCTAAATCTAACAAATCTTAGTGATAGGTAAAATATAAAATTGTAAAATGTTTATAGCCACGTATATCTGCCATACATACGATTAAAATATCTGATGTAAATCATCGTCAAGTTACACGTGAGTACATGGTACGTGCTGGTAATACTCAGACTGCGTCTGGTATTTACACAAGAGACTAATGCCAGCAGAGGGCACTTTACCTAGAGCGCATATAATACCAGTGTCGCCAACGTGATGATTAAATTGCGGTATGCACAGTCATTAGTTAAACATTTATTTTTAAATTACTTGCCATAGCAAAACATTTATCTCAATTTGTGTTTTGGATGTTTTTGCCGACAGTTGAATATTGTTGCCAACTGTCGAATGTGAGTTTGTGATCTCTCTTGCATTCCTGTGTGTGTGTGTGTGTGTGTTTGTGTGTGTGTGTGTGTGTGTGTGTGTGTGTGTGTGTGTGCGTGTGTGTGCGTGCGTGTGTCTGTGTGTGTGTGTGTGTGTGTGTGTGTGTCTATGCGTGACTTCATATTTCTTTTAGTAACCATACGTATTATAAAAGTGAAAGGATAAATGTATGTATCTAGATAAATATGTAAGTTACACATCGCCTCCTAAACCACTGGATCGATGCCATCCAAACTTGATACACATGTCACATTGTAAAAAATCACTGTGGGGGTAAAAGCCACATACCTATCAAACGGGTGGTAGTGAAAAGGAAGTGCAGGTCACGACGCTTGAATACAGGTAATTTATTCATGCAGTAGTTGGGAACGAGAGCAATAAGTAATTTGCAACAAACTATACACATCAATTCGAACTTTTACGAAACTGTTTCTTGCTGACAACCCCCATAAAATGATGCAAGAAAAAAATGTTTATGGCTTACTACGTTTTCGCTCTTCATGCATTAAAACTGCCACATGAAGCATGAGGCTTTAATTTATCACATCTGCAGTACTAACTGTATTCGCGACATATTTTGCGCTACTGAAAGTATTAGCAAAATTATATCACTGTACAATAATTAGCTCGGGAGGTGTGACGTCAAATAATGAGAAACGAGGAAAACTGCATCGTCATGCATGATGTTGTAATTTATTACTTCTTTAGTACTAACTCGATTCGTAACACATTTCGTAGACAGTGTCATTGATGTACCTAGAAAATATACCGGCGTACGATACGTAATTCAGGAGATATGAGGTTCGCCGATGACACTGTAATTCTGTCAGAGACAGTAAAGGACCTGGAAGAGCAGTTGAACGGAATGGGCAGTCTCTCGAAAGGACGATATAAGATGATCATCAACAATAGTAAAATGAGGATAATGGAAGGTAGTCGAATTAAATAGCGTGATGTTTCGGGAATTAGATTAGGAAATGACACGCTTAAAGTAGTAAAGGAGTTTTGCTATTAGGGGAGCAAAATAACTGTTGATGGTCGAAGTAGAGAGGATATAAACTGTAGACTGGCAATGGCAAGGAAAGCGTTTCTGAAGAAGCGAAATTTGTTAACATCGAGTATAGATTTAAGTGTCAGGAAGTCGTTTCTGAAAGTATTTGTATGGAGTGTAGCCATGTATGGAAGTGAAACATGGACGATAAATAGTTTGGACAAGAAGAGAATAGAAGCTTTCGAAATGTGGTGCTACAGAAGAATGCTGAAGATTAGATGGGTGGATCACATAACTAATGAGGAGGTATTGAATAGGACTGGGGAGAAGAGGAGTTTGTGGCACAACTTGACAAGAAGAAGGGACCGGTTGGTAGGACATGTTCTGAGGCATCAAGGGATCACAAATTTAGCATTGGAGGGCAGCGTGGAGGGTAAAAATCGCAGAGGGCGACCAAGAGATGAATACACTAAACAGATTCAGAAGGATTTAGGTTGCAGTAAGCACTGGGAAATGAAGAAACTTGCACAGGATAGAGTAGCATGGAGAGCTGCATCAAACCAGTCTCAGGACTGAAGGCCACAACAACAACAACAACAGCTCATCGTATACCCCTGCAACGATTCCAACCGAATTTGCTACAATTATTAGTTACAATCTGAAAAAAATACTTTGGGGGTAAGAACCACAACCCTCTTGTTGAAGTATGGATGGTAACGTTGAGAGGGAAGGGGGGAGGATGAGATGGACAGAGATAGAAAATAGGAGGGGAGAGACAGAGGCAGGGGAGGAGGTGGGCAGAGAACGGAAAGAGGAGGTGTGGACAGAGAGAGTGGATGGAGAAGGAGATGAACTAATAGAAGACTGGAATAAATACATACGCGGGCAAGGCAAGGTACTGAGGTACTTTTTATATTATATTTCATTTTATTACGTTTAGCACACTTTGTGCCTGGTCGTTTATCACCGGTCCGTTCCCTCCAAAGGCTTTCTGAATACAGTAGTTAGACGGACACAAGGTGGTAATGATTAATATGATATTACACACAACAGAGGACGACTGGACAGCGAAAGCTTGTATCGATGAAAAAGGGGGTAGTCGCACATTACAGACAGGAAATTTTAGCTCCGTAGAAACACAGAAATTCACTACTGGCCATTAAAATTCCTACACCAAGAAGAAATGAAGATGATAAACGGGTATTCATTGGACGAATATATTATACTAGAACTGACATGTGATTACATTTTCACGCAGTTTGGGTGCATAGATACTGACAAATCAGTACCTAGAACAACCACCTCTGGCCGTAATAACGGCCTTGATACGCCTGGGCATTGAGTCAAACAGAGCTTGGATGGCGTGTACAGGTACAGCTGCCCATGCAGCTTCAACACGATACCACAGTTCATCAAGAGTAGTGACTGGCGTATTGTGACGAGCCAGTTGCTCGGCCACCATTGACCAGGCGTTTTAAATTGGTGAGAGATCTGGAGAATGTGCTGGCCAGGGCAGCAGTCGAACATTTTCTGCATCCAGAAAGGCCCCTAGAGGACCTGCAACATGCGGTCGTGCATTATCCTGATGAAATGTAGAATTTCGCAGGCATCGTATGAAGGGCAGAGCCACTGGTCGTAACACATCTGACATGTAACGTCCGCTGTTCAAAGTGCCGTCAGTGCGAACAAGAGGTGACCGAGACATGTAGCCAATGACATCCGATACCATCACGCCGGGTGATACGCCAGTATGGTGATGACGAATACACGCTTCCAATGTGCGTTCACCGCGATGTCGCCCAACACGGATGCGACCATCATTCTGCTGTAAACAGAACCTGGATTCATCCGAAAAATGACGTTTTGTCATTCGTGCACCCAGTTTCGTCGCTGAGTACATCATCGCAGGCGCTCCTGTCTGTCATGCAACGTCAAGGTTAACCGCAGCCATGGTCTCCGAGCCGATAGTCCATGCTGCTGTATACGTCGTCGAACTGTTCGTGCAGATGGTTGTTGTCTTGCAAACGTCCCCATCTGTTGATGCAGGGATCGAGACGTGGCTGCACAATCCGTTACAGCCATGCGGATAAGACGCCTGTTATCTTGTCTGCTAGTGAAACGATACCGTTGGGATGCAGCACGGCGTTCCGTATTACCCTCCTGAACCCACCGATTCTATATTCTGCTAACAATAATTGGATCTCGACCAACGCGGACAGCAATGTCGCGATACGATAAACCGCAATCGCGGTAGGCTACAGTCCGACCTTTATCAAAGTCGGAAACGTGATGGTACGCATTTCTCCTCCTTACACGAGGCATCACAACAACATTTCAGCAGGCAACGCCGGTCAACTGCTGTTTGTGTATGAGAAATCGGTTGGAAACTTCCCTCATGTCAGCACGTTGTGGGTGTCGTCAATGGCGCCAACCTTGTGTGAATGCTCTGAATAGCTAATCATTTGCATATCACAGCATCGTCTTCCTGTCTGTGAAATTTCAGGTCTGTAGCACGTCATCTTCGTGGTGTAGCATTTTTAATGGCCAGTAGGGTATAACAGACGATGAAACTGAGGGATCCGACGTACACCTGGAAAACATATTGCAGTCTTTTGATATGTTACAGGACCTTCATTAAACAGTACAGAAATAGATAACCTGATTCATTAAGAAAATTGCGCAGCTCCGTGTAGCTCCTCGCTGCACTTGCAAATATACAGCGTTAGACATTGCCCTGCTTGGGATTTCTCAAAATTGTGCGGTACTTGAAACTGTCCCATAGACCATTACCAGCGATGCATTGTGTGGAGCACGTGATGACAAAAATTGCTGATTCACTGCACCTACATTGGTGCCAAATCTATAAAGAGTGAGATTAAAGCAGTCCTTCGCTTTTTTTTAATGAATGACGAAAGTGAGCATTCATTCCCGATAAATTGTCAAAAATAACTGTTCTAGAATCAATTTATGACAGTGATTCTTAATATTGTTTTCGCTTTGCTCTATCACATCAAGATTTTTCATAATACAATTATACTTAAGTAATAGAAGTACAGATATTTAAATAGAAATTAAATCAAGGTCTTTATTTTTATAATTAATGGTTTAAGTATACATTACAAATGTTAGACACTGTTGTTTTAGCAACGTTATAAGTAATCCTTCACATTTAATTTTAAATCTTTCTCTTTTTTGTTTCTCTCAAAGAACCTTCAGCTTTGCCTCTCTCCAGCATCATACTTTCAGTCCATCTCACGTAATACATCTTCTCCATCCTGGTAATGTCCTGATGGAAGTGTTCACCTTGCTGTTCACTGTAACGTCCCAGGACATTCAGGGAAGTAGTCAGTACGTGAATGTAGAAACGGTACTTTTCACCTTACAGCCTAGCCTCTTGAAGCTTGCCGACATGGTTTTGAGAATTTGATGTTTATTACTCTCTAGCAACATATTTAAAGGCAGTCAATGTATCTTTTTCTGTAACATTCTTTGTACTCCCGAATTCGTGATCCCTCATTAGTTTGTGAATTTAAGGACTAAAGGAAATTCCACCTTTCAGTGCTATTTTACTGATGAAGAGAATTTTCACAGACATGCATTAATGCAGAACCCATCTGATGTAGAAATGAGTCATTGAACTCGGTATGATATGTAGCAGTGGAGCCCTTGTACACTGGTGTGTAAAACATGAGGACGAATACAAATTTGGCATCATGTGTCACATTCACGTGACATACCTCAATGAGACTTGGGCCTGATTAAGAAGAACGGCTACAGTATGGTAACAAAAGGTAACTGAAGGAAAGGCGCTATATAACGAACAAAAATGACTGTATTATTCAAAAGGAATAATTACACTTAAGTCCCCGCTATTCGTGATAGTCCGCTGTGCATTAAAAAGGCGTGACATGGTTCTTAATACGATGTGGGATCACACTCTACAGCGTGCTGCCTTGGCCACAAGGTTGGAGAGGCGTTCTTTTGGTAGGGCAATCCATTCCTCCATGCGTTGGACGTGTACGTGTTGTAATACGTCCCCCCAGCGCATCACATACCAGCTCGATCGGATTTAAACTGGGGGAATAGGCAGGCCAATCCATTCACCTAAAGAGCTAAACTCCGTCCGAACAGGCCTTCCAAAGCCCAACGGCATCGACCGGCCGCCGTGTCATCCTCTCAGCCCAGGGGCGTCACTGGATGCTAATACTGATGGGCAGGTTGTCAGCACACCGCTCTCTCTGCCGTTGTCAATTTTCGTGACCAGAGCCACTGCTTCTCAATCAAGTAGCTCCTCAGTTTGCCTCAGAAGGGCTGAGTACACCCCGCTTGTCAACAGGGCTCGGCAGACCGGATGGTCCCCCATCCAAGTGCTAGCGCAGTCGGACAGTGCTTAACTTTGCTGATCCGACGGAAACCGGTGTTACCACTGCGGCAAGGCCGTAATCCATTTACCTGCGCTGTTCGATTCGGCCACGCGTTGTCATCTATGAAGTCAGAGACGAATGAACCTTTCAAAATACGGACATGGAGAAAGAGCACAGTGTCAAAATAACATTGACTAGTGAGTGTAACGTGTCCGTTATCAACGATTTGGAGGTCATTATGCCCATGCAACAGTATGCCTTCCCACACCGTAGCACCTGGACTACCAAAACGATCATGTTCGACAATGTTCCATGGTGCGTTATGTGTTCCCGCATCTCTCCATATGAGGGAAAGTCCAGCGCTGTATTATAGAACATGGTCATTTTGATGGCCCGAGTGTTTCGGAGTAGGAAGGCATAATGTTGCATGGACGTGTTGACCTCCAAATCTTTGTACACGTTAGAATCACCGTTCAACGTCATTGTGACACTGTACGCCTTGCCCAAGTACACATTTTTAGAAGTACATTCTGCTCTGATGTCATCTATACGGGTGATATAAGACGGCCACGTCGGTAGCGCAAGTAGAGAAGCTCTTGGAACGAAAGAATATTCCGCGGAATGGAAGGTTACTCTCGTAATTACGTTTTACGCGCTAGTGTATTGTGTGGTACGTAAACAGTTCAGACAGCATATTGTTGGGCCCAGACAAAGGATGTCTCCGACGTGGTCAAATGTTCACACTCCAGTGTTTTCGCAACGCCATGTGGCTGTAATCTCATACATAGCGAGTCATATTCATGTACCTACTTGGCTGTCTTAATAAAATTCTTATAATAAAAAATAAAATAAAATTTACGGCGTTGTGAAGAAAATGTACTTCGTAGAGATAAAACAAGAACAGCATAAAAATTTCAGATAAGAAATTTCAGTCTTCTGATATAATGGAGATTACGGTGTGATGAAAGAAAACATCACATGATGTATTTTTTTGCAGCTGTGATTATTGGCTACCCTACCTCCGTCGGATTTGGGCCGCCACCACCCATCATCTTCAAAGCGGATCACCCCTTCCTGTTCCTCATACTGGACCAGCAGACGAAAACTGTGCTGTTCGCTGGACGTTACTCGGAGCCTCCGTCCACATCCTGATGTGAACACATTGCCAAGCGTAAAGCGAGCAGCACGTTGCTTATTTGCACCGTATCACACCCATTTGAAGAAAACTGTTTTATAAAACGTTCGCTCTTTACTGTATGAATTTGTTTTCAAAGACAGGCCTATCCTCAAAATAAATATAAATTACGAGTACTTTTGTGTTATTTTTTTCCACATTAAAGTTACTTTAATTCAAAATCATGGTACACTTGTTTTCATTGTAACACTTGTCCCACTTATGGTGGAGTCCTCAGTTACATGATCTGACACATATCGTAGCTTTGCGGCCGTATGATCTTCATGCCACCATAGCCAGCCGATAAACTAATCCAGGAGCAAGTCGAGCGTCAATCTGTCTGTTAAGCGTGAAAGATGTTTTCTGTATAGAATTGTGCTGTATCACAACTACGGTGCGGTAAATTTGGTCCAATACATAAATGACGTAGTAAATGATGCGATTAGCGGTAGAAATGGTAGAGCAAGAAACATAAATGAGTGTGCGAGAAAGAAACCGGGAACCGCCGACTTCTCATTTTGTGTTTGCTTTTTGGTGTGCACATAATCAGAGCAGCACGTCGTTCAGTCTTAGTACGTTGTCTATTTTATATCTTTGCGAAGTATCGCCGACTTCTCATTTTGTGTTTGCTTTTTGGTGTGCACATAATCAGAGCAGCACGTCGTTCAGTCTTAGTCCGTTGTCTATTTTATATCTTTGCGAAGTATAAATTGCCACAGACCTGAAATACAGAACAGTCTTGATAGCACAATGCTTTATCAAGCGTTACGCGTTTCAAAATCTCATCATCAGCGCGAAGCTGTGGGGATGTAGAAGAAAATCAACGATAGCAACTACGTGCATAAATATGAATCTAAGTATTCCAGTATACAGAAACTGCACTTAGTATCATACTTACGTTAAACTCAAACTTCAGTGCAAAAATGACTACAATACATATCTCATCTCATGTATGTATATTTGACAGCGCCGTTGTCTATTCGAATAGAACCAGTGCCAAACTAAATGTGACGGTTAAGCTGTCAAAGACGTAACGAAGGCCAGGGGATGGCGTTATCATTAACCATAGAGAGCAAGTCAAAGATGTACTCAACAAATTCTCATGCACTGCGACTAAGTATATGTCAGAACATTGTGAGCAACTTGGCGAAAATATATTTATGCTACTTTTATCGAAGAGAAGCTCATATACTAACAGCATGAAATGTGCATCGTTAGGTAACACCGTCAATAACGTTACAGAGACAGTCTCCAAGCACTAATCAGAACAGAAGAGAATTGCAACCAATAACTGGTGTGGTACAATATAAACACAAAATCGATATAGATAATACATAAGTTATAAGCTGCGAGGGAAAAAGTTTACAGCCATCACCAAATAAAATTCTTCAGAAGTGTCACGAAATGTGGTCATACTACAATAGACGAATATGTAATAAATGACATATGAGAATAATTTAGATGAGCCCAGATTAGTGGCAACAACTTGAAATGAAAAGAATTATTATGCAGTAAAAAGGGGGATTTTTTGGTTGTTTAGATTAGTGTTATATTGTGTAAGTGTCCAGCTGTTACAAGTTTACAACCATCACCAAAAAATGTTACATGCGTATGACCAACTGCAAACATTACACTCGTCGAACAAACAATAGATGGCATACAATATAACCATTTAGGTAAGTCTAGAGGAGTAGAGCTATTTATCAAAAAAAAAAAAGAAAAGAAACACTCGTTGAACTCGATACGAGAGGTTAAATTTACTTTGACCATAATGTGCAACGCATGGCGAGGGAGCATGAGCGAGTTGTGATAAAATTGTAGAGTAAGTTAAATGAATAGCATGAAGAATTATTACTGGCAAAACGCGAAGTATCGATGAACTACGCATCGTCTGTAACTAAAGGAGCTGCACAGCGAGGCAGGTAGAACGTGGTGGCTGCCTGGGAGAACAGTGGCTCCATCTCTTTAAGGCGAGTGAATCTATAGAGGAAGGTTGGCAAGACACCATTATCAGACGGTCCATGAAAATGGTGGCACCATCTAACAGGTTGGAATACAGTAACGTATATTTAGCTATAATGGCCAGTAAGTAAGTACGATAGTAACTGAAATTTCTGTATGCTGGAATACATAGACGAATACTTATGTACTTATTTCCTGTAGTTAATTTTCTTGTGGACTTCACTCCACAGCTACAGTCCGATGATGAGATTTAGAAACGCTTTCATAATAAAGAACTGTGCGATCAATACCTTTCTATGTTTCAGAGTTGTGCCAAATCTGAATGGTCGCCTACATCTACCATTGATGTACACATATCAAACAAAGTTTTGCATCACCTCGGTTCCGAGAGTTCCGAAACCGGAAAAAGTGGAATAGAAATCAATATGAACATCACTTCTGCCCTTTTTATTGCTGATGAAAACCAAACACTGCATGTTGTACCATCATACAGCGAGACCTTCAGAAGTGGTGGTCCACTCTGCTGTACACACTGGTGCCCCTAACACCTAGTAGCAAGTTCTCATGCATTGATGCATGCCTGTATTCGTCGTGGTATACTATACACAAGTTCATCAAGACAGGGTTGGTCCAGATTGTCCCACTCCTCAACGGCGATTCGGCGTAGATCCCTCAGAGTGGTTGGTGGGTGACGTTGGCCATAAACAGTCCTTTTCAATCTATCCGGTCATGTTCGATAGGGTTCATTTGTGGAGAACATGCTGTCGACTCTAGTCGCGCGATGTCGTTATCCAGAAGGAAGTCATTCACAAGATGTGCACAATGGGGGCGCGAATTGTCGTCCATGAAGACGTATGCCTCGCCAATATGCTGCCGATATGGTTGCACTATCTGTCGGAGGATGACACCCGTTACAACGCCTTCCGTGACCACTAGCGGTGTACTTCGGCCCCACATAATGCCACCCCAAAAAAGCAGGGAATCTCCACCTTGCAGCAATCGCTGGACAGTGTGTCTAGGGCGTTTATCCTGCCGGGTCACCTCCAAACAAGTCTCCGACGATTGTCTGGTTGACGGCATATGCTACACTCATCAGTGAAAAGAACGTGATGTCAATCCTGAGCGGTCCATTCGACAAGTTGTTGGGCCCATCTGTACCGCGCTGTATAGTGACGTGGGTGCAAAGATTGATCTCGCCATGTACGTCGGGAGTGAAGTTGCGCATCATGCACCCTATTGCGCACAGTTTGAGACGTAATACGGCGTCCTGTGGCTGCACGAAAAGCAGGAAAAGGTTTTGGCTGCGTTTAAACTTGCAGTGAAGCTCTCTTTGCTTTCGCAGTAGTTTCCTAATTTTGTTGTTGAACCACGGTGGGTTTTTCCAGTCCCTCACAGTTTTACTTGGCACGTACCTATCTAAAACTCATTTTACGATTGCCTTGAACTTTTTCCATAAAGACTCAACATTGTCAGTGACGTAACAGACATTTTCGTTTTGATCTGTTAGGTAGTCTGGAATCTGCCTCCTATTACTCTTGCTAAACGGATAAACCTTCCTCCCTTTTTTTATATTCCTATTTGCTTCCATATTCAGGGATGCTGCAACGGCCTTATGAACACTGATTCCCTGTTCTGCGCTTACAGAGTCGAAAAGTTTGGGTCTGTTTGTTATCAGTCGATTCTCTGTTTAATTGCTCGAGGTAATTTTCGGATAGTGCACTCAGTGTAATGTCACACGATGGTCTGTCCCTACCACCCGTCCTAAACATCTGAGTGTCCCAGTCTATATCTGGAAAAATTGAAATCTCCACCTAAGACTATAACATGCTGAGGAAATGTATGTGAAATGTATTCCAGATTTTCTCTCAGTTGTTCTGCCACTAATGCTGCTGAGTCGGGAGGTCGGTAAAAGGAGCCAATTATTAACCTAGCTCGGTTGTTGAGTATAACCTCCACCCACAATAATTCACAAGAACTATCCACTTCTACTTCACTACAGGATAAACTACTACTAAAAGCGACAAACACGCCACCACCGGCTGCATGCAATTTATCCTTTCTAAACACCGTCTGCGCCTTTGTAAAAATTTCGGCAGAATTTATCTCTGGCTTCAGCCAGCTTTCCGCACCTATAACGATTTCAGCTTCGGTGCTTTCTATCAGCGCTTGAAGTTCCGGTACTTTACCAACGCAGCTTGGACAGTTTACAATTACAATACCGATTGCTGCTTGGTCCCCGCATGTCCTGACTTTGCCCCGCCCCCTTTGAGGCTGTTGCCCTTTCTGTACTTGCCCAAGGCCATCTAACCTAAAAAACCGCCCAGTCCACGCCACACAACCCCTGCTACCCGTGTAGCCGCTTGCTGCGTGTAGTGGACTCCTGACCTATCCAGCGGAACCCGAAACCCCACAACTCTATGGCGCAAGTCGAGGAATCTGCAGCCCACACGGTCGAAGAACCATCTCAGCCTCTGATTCAGACCCTCCACTCGGCTCTGTGCCGAAGGTCCACAGTCAGTCCTGTCGACGATGCTGCAGATGGTGAGCTCTGCTTTCATCCCGCTAGCGAGACTGGCAGTCTTCACCAAATCAGATAGCCGCCGGAAGCCAGAGAGGATTTCCTCCGATCCATAGCGACACACGTCATTGGTGCCGACATGAGCGAGCACCTGCAGATGGGTGCACCCTGTGCTCTTAATGGCATCCGGAAGGACCCTTTCCACATCTGGAATGACTCCCCCCGGTATGCACACGGAGTGCACATTGGTTTTCTTCCCCTCTCTTGCTGCCATATCCCTAAGGGGCCCCATTACGCGCCTGACGTTGGAGCTCCCAACTACCAGTAAGCCCACCCTCTTCAACCGGCCGGATCTTGCAGACTGAGGGGCAACCTCTGGAACAGGACAAGCTGCCATGTTTGGCTGAAGATCAGTATCAGCCGGAGACAGAGCCTGAAACCAGTTCGTCAGACAAACTGGAGAGGCCTTCCGTTCAGCCCTCCGGAATGTCTTTCGCCCCCTGCCACACCTCGAGACGACCTCCCACTCTACCACAGGTGAGGGGTCAGCCTCAATGTGGGCAGTATCCTGGGCAGCCACAGTCGTAGTCCGATCGGGCAATGCGTGGGACGAGCTGGCCGTCCCTGACAAACCCCCATCCGGACCCTCACAGTGATGCCCATTGGCAACAGCCTCAAGCTGTGTGACCGAAGCCAACACTGCCTGAAGCTGGGAGCGAAGGGATGCCAACTCAGCCCGCATCCGAACACAGCAGTCGCAGTCCCTATCCATGCTAAATACTGTTGTGCAAAGAACGTCTGAACTAATCTACAGAGAGCACAAACAATTCGACACAAAATTTAAAGGGTTATTAAAATACAAGACTGCCTAGTAACTGCATTAATGCTGCTACTTGGGCACTGCTGACACACTGCTCGGTGGCAGAAGGAGACTACGCAATTTTACACTATTCAGGTACTAAAACGCGATGCTACAACTCTCAAAAACTATAATACCCCCGAAATTTGTGAATTAAACAATGCAAGTGCCCAAAAACACTCAAAGAAATTGAGAATTAAACTATGTAACAAATAAGTGAGCTAGGGGTATATGACTTACTGTTGGCAGCTGCTTATCCAACGGCGGCAGGGAGCACACTCTGTAACAGATCTGAGGATGGCAGTTTGCCGGAACCGGTAATAAAATGTAAGAAAACTGTGTGATCAAGCCGGACTTGTGAAAATAAAAGGCAATTTCGTCAAAAAATGTAGTATAAAAAGCCCAAAACAAAAACATATCAAAAATCGCTTCGATTCTTCGTCTATTTTATATAAAACATGTTTCTGCTATTCATTAACAACTTTCAAGCTTACCAGTAACAACAAAGTTAGGAAACTACTGCGAAACCAAAGAGAGCTTCACGGCAAGTTTAAACGCAGCCAAAACCTCTCAGACAAACAGAAGAGGAGGGCTATGCGTGAAGCGTTCAGTGAATTCAAAAGTGAAATTCTATGTACCGACTTGACAGAAAATCCTAGGAAATTCTGGTCGTACGTTAAATCAGTAAGTGGATCGAAACAGCATATCCAGACATTCTGGGATGATGATGGCATTGAAACAGAGGATGACACGCGTAAAGCTGAAATACTAAACACCTTTTTCCAAAGCTGTTTCACAGAGGACCGCACTGCAGTTCTTTCTCTAAATCATCGCGCAAACGAAAAAATGGCTGATATCGAAATAAGTGTCCAAGGAATAGAAAAGCCACTGAAATCACTCTACAGAGGAAAGTCCACTGGACCTGACGGGATACCAGTTCGATTTTACACAGAGTATGCGAAAGAACTTGCCCCCCCCCCCCCCCCTTCCTTCTCACATCCGTGTACCGCAAGTCTCTAGAGGAACGGAAGGTTCCAAATGATTGGAAAAGAGCACAGGTATATCCAGTTTTCAAGAAGGGTCGTCGAGCAAAACTATAGGCCTATATCTCTGACATCGATCTGTTGTAGAATCTTAGAACATGTTTTTTGCTCGCGTATCATGTTATTTCTGGAAACCCAGAATCTACTCTGTAGGAATCAATATCGATTCCGGAAAAAAGCGTTCATGTGAGACCCAACTCGCTTTATTTGTTCATGAGACCCAGAAAATATTAGATACAGGCTCCCAGGTAGATGCCATTTTCCTTGACTTCCGGAAGGCGTTCGATACAGTTCCGCACTGTCGCCTGATAAACAAAGTAAGAGCCTACGGAATATCAGACCAGCTGTGTGGCTGGATTGAAGAGTTTTTAACAAACAGAACACAGCATGTTGTTCTCAATGGAGAGAAGTCTACAGACGTTAAAGTAACCTCTGGCGTGCCACAGGGGAGTGTTATGGGACCATTGCTTTTCACAATATATATAAATGACCTAGTAGATAGTGACGGAAGTTCCATGCGGCTTTTCGCGGATGATGCTGTAGTATACAGGGAAGTTGCCGCATTAGAAAATTGCAGCGAAATGCAGGAAGATCTGCAGCGGATAGGAACTTCGTGCAGGGAGTGGCAACTGACCCTTAACATCGACAAATGTAATGTATTGCGAATACATAGAAAGAAGGATACTTTATTGTATGATTATATGATAGCCGAACAAACACTGGTAGCAGTTACTTCTGTAAAATATCAGGGAGTATGGGTACGGAACGATTTGAAGTGGAATGATCATATAAAATTAATTGTTGGTAAGGTGGGTGCCAGGTTGAGATTCATTGCCAGAGTCCTTAGAAAATGTAGTCCATCAAGAAAGGAGGTGGCTTACAAAACACTCGTTCGACCTATACTTGAGTATTGCTCATCAGTGTTGGATCCGTACGAAGTTGGGTTGACAGAGGAGATAGAGATGATACAAAGAAGAGCGGCGCGTTTCGTCACAGGGTTATTTGGTAAGCGTGATAGCATTATGGAGAAGTTTAACAAACTCAAGTGGCAGACTCTGCAAGAGAGGCGCTCTGCATCACGGTGTAGCTTGCTCGCCAGGTTTCGAGAGGGTGCGTTTCTGGATGAGGTATCGAATATATTGCTTCCCCCTGCTTATACCTCCCGAGGAGATCACGAATGTAAAATTAGAGATATTCGAGCGCGCACGGAGGCTTTCCGGCAGTCATTCTTCCCGCAAACCATAAGCGACTGGAACAGGAAAGGGAGATAATGACAGTGGCACGTAAAGTGCCCTCCGCCACACACCGTTGGGTGGCTTGCGGAGTATAAATGCAGATGTAGATGTAGATTATTCAACATGGTGGCGTTGCTGTTAGGGTTCCTCCCAGCCATAATCGGAAGTAACGGTCATCCACTGCACTTGGGCGGCCTGAGCGAGGCATGTCATCGACAGTTCCTGTCTCTCCTCCATGTGCAAACAACATCGCTTTGGTTCACTCCGAGATGCCTGGATACTTCCCTTGTTGAGAGCCCTTCCCGGCACAAAGTAACAATGCGGACGCGATCGAACCGCGGTATTGACAGTCTAGGCATGGATGAACTACAGACAACACGAGCCTTGTACCCCCTTCGTGGTGGAATGACTGGAAGTGATCGGCTGTCGGACTCCCTCGTCTAACAGGCGCTGCTTATGCATGGTTGAGTGTGTTTAGTGACATCTCTGATCAGTCAAATGGACTGTGTCTGTGACACAATATCCGCAATCAACGTCTATCTTCAGGAGGTCTGGGAAGCGGGGTGATGCAAAACATTATTTGATGTCTGTATTTCTCCATCAAGTAATGGATAATATACTTTACAATTGAGGAGAGCCGGAACAAAACCCGATATATCCACTTTTGCTGTAGTCGCGTGTTTGAGCTGCAGGGGGGAGATACGGGAGTAATAATACATGCTGCCACAAAATAATTTTCAGCACAACGCGACATAAAGTGTTTTATGGCGTGTTTCTTCTTTTTATAGCTTGTGGAGTCATTTAGAGATCACTATTTGTTACTTTCTGTACTAACAGCAAATGGGGATTTATCGGTTTTTGTTCCGGCGCTCCTCAATTTATAAGTGAGAAAAATTACTTGATCACGTATCGTCTGCGCTTTTGTGTAACCAGCAATTACTTTAGATGCAAGTGTACTTTACTTCCACAACCATAAGAAGTTTTATGTAATTATTGTAATTCTGTAATCAATGGAACGTTCTACAACACTATCAAAGACAAAAGTTTTCTGTTGTTACTGATAAGCTTGAAAGTTGTTTATGAATAGCAGAAACATGTTTTATATATGATAGACGAAGAATCGAAGCGATTTTTGATACGTTATTGTTTTGGGCTTTTTATACTACATTTTTTGACGAAATTGCCTTTTATTTTAAGAAGTCCGTCTTGATCACACAGTTTTCTTACATTTTATTACCGGTTCCGGCAAACTGCCATCCTCAGATCTATTACAGAGATAAGTATTGTGTAAGCGACAGGTTCAATAAGTTAACGCTAAATCTAACAAATCTTAGTGATAGGTAAAATATAAAATTATAAACTGTTTATAGGCACGTATAGCTGCCATACATACGATTAAAATATCTGATGTAAATCATCGTCAAGTTAAACGTGAGTACATGGTACGTGCTGGTAATACTCAGACTGCGTCTGGTATTTGTACAAGAGACTAATGCCAGCAGAGGTCACTTAATCTAGAGCGCATATAATACCAGTGTCGCCAATGTGATGATTAAATGGCGGTATGCACATTCATTAGTTTAACATTTATTTTTAAATTACTTCCCATAGGAAAACATTTTTCTCATTTTGTGTTTGGGATGTTTTTGCCGACAGTTGAATGTTGTTGCCAACTGCCGAATGTGAGTTTGTAATCTCTCTTTCATTCGTGTGTGTGTGTGTGTGTGTGTGTGTATGCGTGACTTCACATTTCTTTTAGTATCCATACATATTATAAAAGTGAATGTATATATGTATGTATCTACATAAGTATGTAAGTTACACATCGCCTCCTAAACCACTGGATCAATGCCATCCAAACATGGTACACCTGTCACATTGGAAAGAATCACTGTGGGGGTAAAAGTCACATACTTATTAAATTGGTGGGAGTGAAAAGGCAGTGTAGGTCACGACGCACGAATACGCGTAATTTATTCATGCAGTATTTGAGAACTGGAGCACTAGGTGACTTGCAACAAACTGTACACATAATTTCGAACTTTTACGAAACTGTTTCTCGCTGACAACGCCCGTAAAATGATGAACGAAAGAAAAGTTTATTGCTTACTACGTTTTCGCTCTTCATGAGTTAAAACTGCCACATGAAGCATGATGCTTTAATTCACTACATCTACAGTACTAACTGAATTGGGGACATATTTTGGAGAGAATACTCGCCTGCGCCACTGAAAGTATCAGCAAAATTATCATTGTAGAACAATTAGCTGAGGAGGTGTGACGTCAAATAATGAGAAGCGAGAAGAACTGCATCGTCATGCATGATGTTGTAATTTATTACTTCTTTAGTGCTAACTCTATTCGTAACACATTTCGTAGACGGTATCATTGATGTACCTAGAAAATATACCGGCGTACGATACGTAATTCAGTAGATATGACGTAATAACACTGAGAAGTGAGCAAAATTGTCGCCTCATGTATGACGATTTAATTAATTGATTCTTTTCTACTAATTCGATTCCCAACACATCTGTCAGACATTAGCCACATATACCACTGAATGTATCTAAAAAAATATATCAATGTACGACACATACTTCAAGAGATATGACGTAATAAACACTGAAATGCTTGAAAGATTGCCGTATCGTGTGTAATGTTTTAATCAGTTACTTCTTTAATACTAATTCTATTCACAACACATTTCACAGATACTAGCCCCCTATACTACTGGACGTACTATGTGCAAAATTATATAATTGTACGACAAATAATTCAGGAGATACGACGTCATAAAAACTTTGCTGCGTGGAAGTGGAACTGTTGGACGATATTCGCTAGAGATTCAGGCGAAATGCGCATACAAATGCGTGCAAAATATGTTGAATATGTGTGAAATATATTTGGAATCTGTTACAATTGTTAGTTACAATTAAAAAAAAAACTGTGGGGGTATAAACCACAACCCTCTTGTTGAAGTATGGATGATAACGTTGAGAGGTAAGGGGGAAGGAGGAAATGGATAGAGATAGAAAATAGAAGGGGAGAGACAGAGGCAGGGAGGAGGTGGGCAGAGAACGGAAAGAGGAGGTGTGGACAGAGAGAGTGGATGGAGGAGGAGATGAACTAATAGAAGACTGGAATAAATACATACGCGGGCAAGGCAAGGTACTGAGGTACTTTTTATATTATATTTTATTTTATTACGTTTAGCACACTTTGTGCCTGGTCGTTTATCACCGGTTCGTTCCCTCCAAAGGCTTTCTGAATACAGTAGTTAGACGGACACAAGGTGGTAATGATTAATATAATATTACACTCAACTGAGGACGACAGGACAGCGATGGCTTGTATCGATGAAAAAGGGGGTAGTCGCACATTACAGGCAGGAAGTTTTAGCTCGGTACAAACACAGAAATACACTACTGGCCATTAAAATTGGTACACCAAGAGGAAATGCAATTCATAAACGGGTATTCATTGGACAAATATATTATACTAGAACTGACATGTGATTACATTTTCACGCAATAAGGCTGCATAGATCCTGAGAAATCAGTACCTAGAACAACCACCTCTGGCCGTAATAACGGCCTTGATACGCCTGGGGATTGAGTCAAACAGAGCTTGGATGGCGTGTACAGGTACAGCTGCCCATGTAGCTTCAACACAATACCACAGTTCATCAACAGTAGTGACTGACGTACTGTGACGAGCCAGTTGCTCGGCCACCATTGACCAGACGTTTTCAGATGGTGAGAGATCTGGAGAATGTCCTGGACAGGGCAGCAGTCGAACATTTTCTGTATCCAGAAAGGTCCTTACAGGACCTGCAACATGCGGTCGTGCATTATCCTGGTGAAATGTAGGGTTTCGAAAGGATCGAATGAAGGGTAGAGCCACGGGTCGTAACACATCTGAAATGTAACGTCCACTGTTCAAAGTGCCGTCAATGCGAACAAGAGATGACCGAGACGTGTGACCAATGGCACCCCATACCATCACGCCGGGTGATACGCCAGTATGTTGATGACGAGTACACGCTTCCAGTGTGCGTTCACCTCGATGTCGCCAAACACGGATGCAACCATCATGATGCTGTAAACAGAACCTGGATTCATCCGAAAAAACGACGTTTTGCCATTCGTGCACCCAGGTTCGTCGTTGAGTACACCATCGCACGCGCTCCTGTCAGTGATGCAGCGTCAAGGGTAACCGCAGCCACAGTGTCCGAGCTGTAAACGTCGCCGAACTGTTCGTGCAGATGGTTGTTGTCTTTCAAACGTCCCCATCTGTTGACTCAGGGATCGAGAGGTGGCTGCACGATCCGTTACAGCCATGCGGATAAGATGCCTGTTATCTCGACTGCTAGTGAAACGATACCGTTGGGATGCAGCACGGCGTTCCGTATTACCCTCCTGAACCCACCGATTCTATATTCCGCTAACAATAATTGGATGTCGAACAACGCGGACAGCAATGTCGGATACGATAAACCGCAATCGCGATAGGCTACAATCCGACCTTTATCAAAGTCGGAAACGTGATGGTACGCATTTCTCCTCCTTACACGAGGCATCACAACGTTTCACCAGGCAACGCCGGTCAACTGCTGTTTGTGTATGAGAAACTTGTTGGAAACTTTCCTCATGTCAGCACGTTGTAGGTGTCGCCACCGGCGCCAACCTTGTGTGAATGGTCTGAAAAGCTAATCATTTGCGTATCACAGAATCTTCTTCCTGTCGGTTAAATTTCGCGTCTGTAGCACATCATCTTCGTGGTGTAGCAATTTTAATGACCAGTAGTGTATAACAGATGATGAAACTGAGGGATCTGACGTACACCGGAAAATCGTATTTTACTCTTTTGATATATTACAGGACTTTCATTGAACAGTATAGAAATAGATAACCTCATTCATTAAGCTCCCTGTAGCTCCTCGCTTCACTTGCAAATATACAACGTTAGACAGTGCCCTGCTTGGGATTTCTCAAAATTGTGCGGTACTTGAAACTTTCCCATAGACCATTACCAGCGATGCATTGTGTGGAGCACGTGATAACAAAAATTGCTGATTCACTGCACCTACATTGGTGCCAAATCTATAAAGAGTGAGATTAAAGCAGTCCTTCGCCTTTTTTAATGAATAAGGACAGTGAGCGATCATTCTCGGTAAATTATCAAAAATAACTGTTCTAGATTCAATTTATGACAGTGATTCTCAAAATTGTTTTCGCATTGCTCTATCACATCAAGAGTTTTCATGAAACAATAGCTCGTATTTTAAATACATAAGTAATTGAAGTAGATTAAAAGTGAAGAAACTGCAAAAAGGTGGGAATTTAAGGAGATGGGACCTGGATGAACTGAAAGAACCAGAGGTTGTACAGAGTTTCGGGGAGAGCATAAGGGAACAATTGACAGGAATGGGGGAAAGAAATACAGTAGAAGAAGAATGGGTAGCTTTGAGGGATGAAGTAGTGAAGGCAGCAGAGGATCAAGTAGGTAAAAAGACGAGGGCTAGTAGAAATCCTTGGGTAACAGAAGAAATATTGAATTTAATTGATGAATGGAGAAAATATAAAAATGCAGTAAATGAAGCAGGCAAAAAGGAATACAAACGTCTCAAAAATGAGATCGACAGGAAGTGCAAAATGGCTAAGCAGGGATGGCTAGAGGACAAATGTAAGGATGTAAAGGCTTATCTCACTAGGGGTAAGATAGATACTGCCTACAGGAAAACTAAAGAGACCTTTGGAGATAAGAAAACCACTTGTATGAACATCAAGAGCTCAGATGGAAACCCAGTTCTAAGCAAAGAAGGGAAAGCAGAAATGTGGAAGGAGTATATAGAGGGTCTATACAAGGGTGATGCACTTGAGGACAATATTATGGAAATGGAAGAGGATGTAGATGAAGATGAAATGGGAGATACGATACTGCGTGAAGAGTTTGACAGAGCACTGAAAGACCTGAGTCGAAACAAGGCCCCCGGAGTAGACAACATTCCATTGGAACTACTGATGTCCAGTCCTGACAAAACTCTACCATCTGGTGAGCAAAATGTATGAAACAGGCGAAATACCCTCAGACTTCAAGAAGAATATAATAATTCCAATCCCAAAGAAAGCAGGTGTTGACAGATGTGAAAATTACAGAACAATCAGTTTAATAAGCCACAGCTGCAAAATACTAACACGAATTCTTTACAGACGAATGGAAAAACTAGTAGAAGCCGACCTCGGGGAAGATCAGTTTGGATTCCGTAGAAATACTGGAACACGTGAGGCAATACTGACCTTACGACTTATCTTAGAAAAAAGATTAAGGAAAGGCAAACCTACATTTCTAACATTTGTAGACTTAGAGAAAGCTTTTGACAATGTTGACTGGAATACTCTCTTTCAAATTCTAAAGGTGGCAGGGGTAAAATACAGGGAGCGAAACGCTATTTACAATTTGTACAGAAACCAGTTGGCAGTTATACGAGTTGAGGGGCATGAAAGGGAGGCAGCGGTTCGGAAGGGAGTAAGACAGGGTTGTAGCCTCTCCCCGATGTTATTCAATCTGTATATTGAGCAAGCAGTAAAGGAAACAAAAGAAAAATTCGGAGTAGGTATTAAAATCCATGGAGAAGAAATAAAAACTTTGAGGTTCGCCGATGACATTGTAATTCTGTCAGAGACAGCAAAGGACTTGGAAGAGCAGTTGAACGGAATGGATGGTGTCTTGTAGGGAGGATATAAGATGATCATCAACAAAAGCAAAACGAGGATAATGGAATGTAGTCGAATTAAGTCGGGTGATGTTGAGGGTATTAGATTAGGAAATGAGACACTTAAATTAGTAAAGGAGTTTTGCTATTTGGGGAGCAAAATAACTGATGATGGTCGAAGTAGAGAGGATATAAAATGTAGACTGGCAATGGCAAGGAAAGCGTTTCTGAAGAAGAGAAATTTGTTAACATCGAGTATAGATTTAAGTGTCAGGAAGTCTTTTCTGAAAGTATTCGTATGGAGTGTAGCCATGTATGGAAGTAAAACATGGACGATAAATAGTTTGGACAAGAAGAGAATAGAAGCTTTCGAAATATGGTGCTACAGAAGAATGCTGAAGATTAGATGGGTAGATCACATAACTAATGAGGAAGTATTGAATAGGATTGGGGAGAAGAGAAGTTTGTGGCACAACTTGACCAGAAGAAGGGATCGGCTATTAGGACATGTTCTGAGGCATCAAGGGATCACCAATTTAGTATTGGAGGGCAGCGTGGAGGGTAAAAATCGTAGGGGGAGACAAAGAGATGAATACACTAAGCAGATTCAGAAGGATGTAGGTTGCAGTAGGTACTGGGAGATGAAGAAGCTTGCACAGGATAGAGCAGCATGATGAGCTGCATCAAACCAGTCTCAGGACTGAAGGCCACAACAACAACAAGTAACTGAAACACAAATATTTAAATAGAATTTAAATCAAGATTTTTGTTTTTATATTTACTGTGTTAGGTATACACTACAAATACTGCAAACTGTTGTTTTAGCAACGTTGTAAAAAATCCATTACATTTAATTTTAGAACTCTCTTTTTTGTTTCCCTCAAAGAACCTTCAGCTTTTCTTTACCTCTCCAACATCATACTTTCAGTCTATCTCACCTAATACATCTTCTCCATCCCGGTAATGTCCTGATGGAAGTGTTCACCTTGCTCTTCGCTGTAACGTCCCAGAGCACTCATGGAAGTAGTCAATATGTGAGTGTAGAAACGGTACTTGTCACCTTACAACCTAGCTTCTTGAAGCTTACCGAAATGGTTTTGAAAATTTTATGTTTATTACTCACCAGCATCAGATTTAGAGGCAGTCAATGCATCTTTTGCTGTAGCATCCTTTGTACTATCGAGTTCGTGGTCCCTCATCAGTTTTTGAATTTGAGGACTAGAGGAAATTCCACCTTTCAGTGCTATTTTCCTGATGAAGTGATATTTCACAGACATGTATTAAAGCGGACTCCGTCTCATGAAGAAATGATTCATAGCACTCGGTTCGATGTGTAGCAGTGGAGCCCTTGTATACTGGTGTGCAAAACGTAAGGACGAAAACAAATTTGGCATCATGTGCAACATTCACGAGATATATCTCAATGGACCTGATTGGGAAGAACGGCTACAGTATGGGAACAGAAGGTAACTGAAAGAAAGGCGCTCTAAAACGAACAAAAATGACAATTTTATTCAAAGCCAATAATTACACTGGAGTCCCCGCTATTCGTGATGGTCCGCTCTACACTAGAAAAGGCGTGACATGTTTCTTAATAGGGTATGTGATCACAGCAGACGGCAGTGGACGCTGTACAGTGTGTTCCCGTGGCCACCAGGTTGGAGAGGAGTTCCTTTGGTAGGGCAGTCCTCCACCAACATGACCGACAACGGCTGGCCTGACATTCATGCACGCGTAGGATGTGTGCGTATTGTAATACGTCCCTCCAGTGCATCCCATTCAAGCTCGATGGGATTTAAGTCTGGGGAACAGGAAGACCAATCCATTCACCTGCGCTGTTTGATTCGGCCACGCATCAATGAAAATGAAGTCACAGACGGATGAACCTCTTAAAATGCGGACGTGGAGAAAGAGCGTGGTGTCACAATTACCTTGACGCATGAGTATACATTGTCCGTGATCAAAGTTTTGGAGGTCAATACGCCCGTGCAACATTTTGCCTTCCCACACCGTAGCACCTGGAGCACCGAAACGATCCTGGTCGACAATATTCCACGGTGCGTCTCGCCATATGAGGGAACGTCCAGCGTTGGAGAACATGGTCGTTTTAATGGCCCAAGTGTTGTGGTGTAAGAAGGCATAATGTTGCATAGACTCGTTGACTTCCAAGTCTTTGTACACATTACATTCACCGTTCAACGTCATTGCGGCGCTGTACACCTTGCCCACGTGCACCATTTCAGAAGTACATTCTGCTCTGACTTCAGCTTTATGGGCGACATCAGGCGACCACATCGGACAGCGCAAGTAGAAGAGCTATCGGAACGACGGAATATTCCGCGGAATGTCCTTAACTTTTGCGCGCTAGAATATTGTGTGGTGTGTGTAGTGACCCTTTTTTCTATCCCGACTTCCGTATCTTGCATGAAAGTAGGAATGTTAATTTATCTATACATTGACTGGTATTGAGGAGTTTTGTTTTATCCCGGCTAGTTCTTAAATTAACCCCAGTGAGTTACTACACGTATTGCCTTCCTAGTTCTGAAGGAAAAAACCATAAGTAAATTAATACTAGTGTTTTCAATAGATTCATGTTCACTTGTTTCAGATACTAATCTGCAGTTTATTCTTGGTGAAAATCACGTAACCTAATTATTTATGAACCTAAATCGAAGTAAAGTTCAAGACGAATAGTCAGTTTCAAATTAACACGTTATTTTATTTAACAATAATTATTAGTAAATCGATTATTTCACACTATCGCATTCAAAGGGGTTCTTTGAATAAGTATCTGATCAGGAATCCCGTAAATATCAGAGATACTAAACAATGTTCTGTCACTTTAGAGAAAAAGATTGTTCCCGTTTAATATCTATAAACAACTGTCACGAACTATGATTACTAGTCGCGTGAAGTAAAGCTTTTACACTATCACAATACAAAGTCCGAATCTGTCCAAAAATCGTTAATTCCGTAAAATATTTAAATCTTCACACGAAGTCACGTTAAAGTCAGAGAGATTATTGATCACCTCCCCGTTCCTCTAATATGACGAAAGCTCTAATTCTGATCTGAAATTAATGCTTCCCAAAAAACAATCTCGTCGCGATTTATTCTTGCGCCCTGGTTTAATAAAGCTCCTATTGTTGCTTCCTAAAGCTGCACGTCCTAATTGACTTCGAATAGACTAGAGGATAGAGACCGGAGTATCATAATTGCATTGTATGTCTATTTATACTTTAGTAAACGCTATCTTTGGTGTTCAAGACCTACGTTCTGTGACTATAATATCGATTTTCTCATAGATAAGAATAACTAATAATTTAACCATTTCTACCGTTCCCCCCCCACCCATGCTTCCAAAATTTGTGATTAAAATTCTTTTCTTTTTCTATTATTTTTCTACTATAGATTTCCCTCTATTTGTCTCTTATTTCTATTTCGTAAGTTACTGCTTGTGAAGGGGCTTTGGACATTTTCTGAATTTATATTTCGAGGGCATGGGAGCTAATTTGGGAGCTATTTTGGTTTATTAACACGGAGAGGCGTTGTAGGTGTTACATGTGCAAGTCGTTCACGCAACATGTTGTTAGTCCCAGGCGTAAAATGACTCCGACCTGGTCAAATGTTCACACTCCAGCGCTTTTGCAATGCCCGATGGCTGTAACCTCATACATGGCGGGGAATATTCTTGTACCCAGTTTGCTGTCTTAATGAAATAACTATAACTAAAAATAAAATAAAATTTACAGCATTGAGAGGAAAATGAATGTTGTAGAGTTAAAACAAGAAAAGTATAAAAATGTCAGCTAAGAACACATTAAATTTCAGTCTTCTGATATGATGCAGATTATGGTGTGATGCACGAAAACATCACGTGATGCATTCTTTTGCAGCTGTGATTGTTGGCTACCCAGCCTCCGCCGTATTTGCGCCGCCGCGTCCCATCGTCTTCAAAGCGGATCACCCCTTCCTGTTCCTCATACTGGACCAGCAGACGAAAACTGTGCTCTTCGCGGGGCGTTACTCGGAGCCCCCGTCCACATCCTGACGTGAACACATTGCCTAGCATAAAGCGAGCAGCACGTTGGATATTTGCACCGTGTCACACCCATTTCAAGAAAACTGTTTTATAAAACGCTCGCTCTTTACTGTATGAATTTGTTTTGAAAGACAGGCCTATCCTCAAAATAAATATAAATTACGAGTACTTTTGTGTAATTTTTTTTCGCATTAAAGTTATTTTAATTCAAAATCTAGGTACACTTGCTTGTCTTGTAACACTTGTTCCACTTATGGTGGAGTCCACAGTCACATGATCTGACATTTAACGTAGCTTTGCGGCCATGTGATATTCGTGCCACCATAGCCATCCGATAAACTACTCTAGGAGCGTGAAATTACAATGAAATTCAGAGCTGTAGCTGCCTACAGGCGTTGATAAATATCAATGGCGACAGTTGAAAATGTGTGCCCCCAGTGAACTAGAACACGGGATCTCTTGTTTAAATGGCAGTTGCGCTATCCGTCTGAGCCAGCGAGGACAGGGAGAACAGTGCGATTGCAGGGACTTACCGCTGCCATGCTCTCCCATAAGACCCATATTCCCAACTTACTGTCCACACACTACATTTGTAGTGCCCCTGCCCACGGATCCAACGGAGAGCAGCGCGCTTCGTTGCAGGATCATTTAGTAATCGCGAAAGCGTTACGGAGATGATAGATAAACTCCAGTGGAAGACTCTGCAGGAGAGACGCTCAGTAGCTCGGTACGGGCTTTTGTTGAAGTCAAGCAGTATATTGCTCCCTCCTACGTATATCTCGCGAAGAGACCGTGAGGATAAAATCAGAGAGATTAGAGCTCACACAGATGCATACCGACAATCCTTCTTTCCACGAACAATACGAGACTGGAATAGAAGGGAGAACCGATAGAGGTACTCAAGGTACCCTCCGCCACACACCGTCAGGTGGCTTTCGGAGTATGGATATAGATGTAGACTATAGTCATTACTCGCGGCAGTCAATCTACCGATTCCCGTAAGAGTTCGGGTAATGTGGGTGCGCCCGCACTGAAGAAGATCATTGGCCGGTAAGCCTTATCTATATGAAGATGGTACCTTCGGGATCGAAAAAACAGATACCATCTTCATATATAGATAAGGCTTACTGGCCAATGATCTTCTTCAGTGCGGGAGCACCCACGATGCCCGAACTCTTACAGGAATCGGTAGATTGCCGCGAGTAATGAGTATAGTGGTCAGGGGCACTACAAATTGAAACGTCCCCTTAGAACAATTATACATGACTGTGCTGAAACTGACACACAATATTTTTGCGCAACGCAATCTGACTTTCAAAAATCCCTACAAAAGAATGGCCCTGACTAACATTAACCTATACCTTTCACAAATCACTTACCTCACAAAAATCTTCATCACTCGAACTACTGCAATACAGCGAGCGCCACTACTGCCAGCTAAATAAAAGATTCAAACTACGGAAGGCACTGACTACTGACAGGGATAGTTAGCAAATGAAAGATTTTAATAGAGAACAAACAATGTATTTACCTTAATCGTCGTAATAGTCATATAGCAGTTCATGACATCCAGTCTTACAAATTTCAGAACTCCGCAATCTCTCTGCCCACATCCACCACTGCTGGCGGCTCACCTCCAACTGCGCAACGCTACGCGCTGTTAACATCCAGCTGCCCAACACTACAATAGCCAACAACAATGCAAACCAGCCACAGACTGCACACAGCACAGCCAGTGATTTTCATACAGAGCACTATGTGGCGTTACCAATAAAAAAACCTGTACAGTCTACTTACAAAATGTAGTGTGTGGACAATAAGTTGGGAATATGGGTCTTATGGAGAGCGTCCCTGCAGGCGCGCTCTGCTCTGTGTCCTCGGTGGCTCAACGGGTGCCGGCAAGGTAGCTCAGCGTGTTCGGTCAGAGGGTTAGCTGCCTTCTGTAAAAAAAAAAAAAAAAAAAAAAAAAAAAAAAAAAAAAAAAAAAAAAAACCTGAGTCAACGGCTCAACATTGAACTTGAACAGGCGTCATGGGACATACGCACCGGAATCAAAAACAGGAAAAAACGGATAGAGCATCTTAGCAGGAGATCCCATGTTCGCGTCCCGGTCGGGGCACACATTTTCAACTGCCCCTGTTGATATTTATAAACGCCTGTAAGCAGCTTCAGGTCTGGATTTCATTGTAACTTCATTCTTCGGGAGCTGCAAGATTCATATAAATCTAGGAGCACGTCGTGCGTCGATCTGTCTATGAAGCATATAAGATGTTTTCTGTGTAGAGTTGTGCTGTACCAAAACTACAGTTTGGTAAGCTATGTACAATATGTAAATGACGTAGTAAATGATGGGATTAGTGGTAGTATTGGTAGCGTTGGTAGGGAATGAAACACAAATGAATGTGCGACAGAGAAACCAGGAGCCGACGACCTCTTCATATTTTATGCTTGCTTTTTGTTTTACGCGTAATTAGAAAAGCACGTCGTTCAGTGTTAGTCCGTTGTATATTTTATATTTTTGCAAAATATAAACTGGCACAATTCTGAAATACAGAAAACTCTTGATAGCACGATTCTTTATTAAGCGTTAAGCGTTTCAAAATCTCATCATCAGACTGAAGCTGTGGGGTGTACAAGAAAATCAACGATTGCAGATATGTACATAAGTATCAATCTAAGTATAACAGTTTACAGAAATTTCAGTTAGTGCCATACTTGCATTAAAATCAAACTAAGTACAAAGCTCACGAAAGTGAGCACGTAGAGTGAATACGATACAAATCTCATCTCATGTATGCATATTTGATAGTGTCGAAATCTATTCGAATAGAACCAGTGCCAAACTGAGTGCGACGATTAAGCTATCAAATACGTAAACGAAGGCCAGAGGGTGGCGCTAGCATTAACCATAGAAAGCAAGTCAAAGTGGTGCTTAAAAAACTTCTATGCACTGTGATTAATTATATGGTGGTGGTGATGATGGTGGGGTTAAGTTCTAATGGGACCAAACTGCTGAAGTCGTCGGTCCCTAGGCTTATACACTACTTAATCTAACTTACGCTAAGGAGACCACTCACATTAATAACCGAGGGAGGACTCGAACCTCCGACAAGGGGATTAAGTATTTGTCAGAACCTAGTGAGCATCTTGACAAAAATACATTTATGTTACCTTTATTGAAGAGAAGCTCATATTCTAACAGCATGAAATATGCGTCGTTTGGCAACACCGTGAACAACGTCGCAGAGACAGTCTCCAGCCAGTAATCAGAACAGAAGACAATTGCAACCAATAACTGGTGTGATACAATATAAACATAAAACCGATATAGGTAGTACATAAATTATAAGATGTCAGGGAATAAGTTTACACCCATCACCAAATAAAATTTTTCTTAAGTATAGAAACGTCTCAGAAAAATTTATGAATGACTGTGCTGATAAACATGTTACATTATTTGCTTTTCAAACAGCTGAGCAAAACTGAACGTACTCAGACATTACTCTCTTTACTTATTCTGATCAACACTAAACTGACACACGATATTTTTAGTCCGCAGCTCGTGGTCGTGCGGTAGCGTTCTCGCTTCCCCAGTCCGGGTTCCCGGGTTCGATTCCCGGCGGGGTCTGGGATTTTCTCTGCCTCGTGATGACTGGGTGTTGTGTGATGTCCTTAGGTTACTTAGGTTTACGTAGTTCTAAGTTCTAGGGGACTGATGACCATGGATGTTAAGTCCCATAGTGCTCAGAGCCATTTGAACAATATTTTTAGCGCAACGCAATCTGACTTTTAATATTCCCCACAAAAGAATGGCCCTGACTAACAATAACCTACACCTTTCATGAATGGCTTACCTCACAAAAATCTTCGTTACTCGAACTACTGCAATACAGCGAGCGCCAATACTGCCAGCTAAATAAAATATTTTAACTACTGAAGTCACTAACTACTGATAGGCATACTTAGCAAATGAAAGTTTTTGATAAAGAGCAAACAATGTATTTACCTTAATAGTGTTCAAAAGTCATAAAATATATATATATATATATATATATATATATATATATATATATATATATATATATATCAGTTCATGACATCCAGTCTTACAAATTTACTGTCTCTGATGGACACACGTGCAGATCATCTGCTCTGAAAACTCCGCCATATCTCTCCCCTCATCCACCACTGCTGGCGGCTCTCCTCCAACTTCGCAAAGCTACGCGCTGTTAACAGCCAACTGCCCAACACTACAATAGCAAATTTCAACAATGCAAACTAGCCACAGACTGCACACAGCACAGCCAGTGATTTTCATACAGAGCACTACGTGTCGTTACCTATAAAAAAGACCTAAACAGCCTACTTACAGTATCACTAAATGTAGTCATACTACAATAGACGAACATGTAATAAATGACATAGCAGAATCATTTAGGTGAGCCCAGGTAAGTGGCAACAACTTGAAATGAAAAGAACTAGTATACAGTAAAAGGAGGACTTTTTTTGGTCTTTTATATTAGTGTTAGATCGTAGGACTGTCCAGCTGTTATCAGTTTACAAACATAAAAAAAAATATTACGTGAGTATGACCAACTGTAATCATTACAACCGTCGAACAAACAATAGATGACATACAATATAACTATTTAGGTAACTCTAGAGGAGTGGCAACCATTTGAAAAAATGTATGACAATTTTTTCTTGTATTTTACATTAAAAACGTAAAGGTATAATATCAGAAGTGTATATCAGATCAGCCTGAAGCAGATGCGTGAGGACCTCAAAAAATGTCCTAGCATACTGTGGTTGAGGATGCGAGATTATGATCATTGGTTGACAAAAAAAGTGATGCCTAGGCAATCGTAATGTGAAATAGTGGTCATATTATTTAGGATGTAATGGACTTCGTTTGGACTTACATGAAATGTATTTCGAATGTGTAATACTGTTGTAAAGCTATTAATTAAAAGAAAGTCCCGTTGAACAGCTATCGTCACCCAAACGTTCATCGTCCGTACGTTTTATTATTTTTTTCCTTTATTGATTTTCGATTCCCCCTCCCCCCTCCCTACATGGGAAAGGGGGGGGGGGCTGACAGTAGCTTAATACGCTGCTCTACAGCCAAGAGAAGAGTTAAAGAAACAATGGTAAGATAACAAACAATATAAAAAGGCGAAAAACGGTGACTTAGTTAATAACACTAAAATGGTTTAAGGTTGCGGGATTTAAAATACAAAAGCACGGCGTTGACGATGCGGATGAAGACACACAGTATGTAGACAGGCACAATTAAAAAACACGGCGACAGTCTGGTGTCTGTTCACACGAGATAAAAAACACAACGGGTGATAGTATGGTGGCTGTTCACAACACTGTCGGGGGACGCACAACACTGAATATTCACTGGAAACAGCACTATTGGCGACACAGTGGCAGATGGGGCAGGGGGAGGACCTAGACTGATGAGGGGGAGAAAAGGGGGAAGGAGGGAAAAGAAAAAAGGGGGGAGCTGATGGAGGAAGAGGATATAGAAAAAGAGAGGCAGAGCGGACACGAGAAGGAGTGAGGAAGGCAGTGGAGGGGAAAGCAAAAGGACTCGGGGAAGAAAAGGGAGTCAAAGAGAGGATATGTAGGGAAGAACAGGATGGAAGGGGGGGGAGAGGGAGCCCATGAAAAGGACAGAGGGAGGAAGGGGGAGGTGAGGAGCAGAGTTGATAGGAGGGATAGATGGAGGGAAAGAGGGAATCATCTGGGAGGGGGAGTTGGAAGCTACCTCAGGATAGGAGATGAAGGGTATAAAGGGGTGGACTGATCTTCCCTGAAGTCGGCTTCTATACGTTTTTCCATTCTTCTGTAATTAATTCGTTTCCTAACTTTGCAAACATGATATATCAAACTAATTATTCGGTGATATTCATTATTCGGTGGCATTCACCCCCATCAGAAATTGCCTTCTTTGGAACTGAATTTATTACGTTCTTCTTGAGGTCTAAGGGTATTCGTCTGTCTCATATTTTGCATGACTGACTCATCCTAGGCTCTCACTAATTCCAAAGGAATGCTGTCTGCTCCATCGCTACTAGTTCGAGTTGCGTCTTTTAGCGCTGTCAAACGTAACTCCCATCTTATCTTCCGTTACTTTCTCTTCTCCTTCTATTTTGTTGTCCTCAATTTTATTTCCGTTACACAGACCTCCCACCCTTCAGCTTTTATGGCCCCTAGTTATGCATGCTTCTACAGTCTTGCATTTGTCCTGCAGGCATTCCTGCTTATCTATTTTAAATGTCCTTATTCTCTTTCGTCTGCTTCATTTGCTAGATTTTTATATTCACTTCTTTACTCAGTTAAATTCAGTATCTCGGATAAAGTAATGAAAAGCTTCTGATGGCCTAGGAACACGAAATTCTTGAACATTATCCACTAGCTAAACTGCAGACTTACGGTTAGGTAACTAGTTATTTTTGTAGAGTGTGAGTTGTAGGCAGTGTCACGTATACTACTAAAGTAACGATCATCAGAATGGCTTCTTAATTGTAATTGGTATGAAAAATCTAAAGGCTTATTTTTTTACCATCTTATAAGTACCCTGGTGACCAGTTTTAGGTCTCAAGTATGAGAGGTACATTTTACTAACTAAAACTGTAAAGTTCCTTTGATGCTTTTTGCTCACAAACGTACCATAAATGTAACAGAGACTGTCAGGACAGTTTTTAAAACTGAACGCTCTAAAAAGAGAAACGTGTGGCTGCGTTGCAACAGAATGAACTATCGTAAATAATGAAGAAGAGCCAAAGAAGTTGCCATAGCAGTTACGACTTGGTGTGCAACATCTACCATCGAAATTTCAAATTCATGTTGTAAATTTAAGTAGTAGGCAGCAGTCGGCAGATAATGGTTGAACTTGTAACCTCCCTCTTACTAATCGGTCTATCCTGCTTGCGATATAAAATATGACCGTGGATCGCATGTATGCGTAATGGATTTTTACTAATTGGATAAGGCTATCTTTCCCGAAGAAATAATACCGATAAGTAGGAGGAAAGTGTACAACAGATGATGGAAAAGTCTACTAAAAACAAAAAGTAATTAAACTGAACAGGGTTATAATTTGGAAAAACGAAAGTTATTTTGTGCATTCACTCCCGAACAACACTGAACAGAAAAGGATACCACTGATCATAAATCCAAAAGTTACACTAATGAAGGAAAAGGAGATAATTAACGGTCGCTAACCCACTAGGGCTATTTACATACAAAATCCCGTACAAGATGATGAGAAAGAAAAACGTGTATTATTAAACACTGACGTGACACCTGAAGGTAGTCAAGTTTTTTTTTACACTAATTTTAAGTACGTAATGATAAAGGAAACTGAGAAGTCACTCTTACGTTATGTTTGTAATTAAAGTTTGGAAAAAACTGATCGAGTAATGATTTGAAAATATGCAATTAAACTGTATGTTAGTACTGAACTTCATTACGTGAACATTGACTTTCAGTGACCTCAACGTAACGTCATCAAAGAAATTTAGAAAAAAAAGCAAGCACTTTTACTTTGCAGTTACTTATTTTGCAAATTGGATTTCAAATTATTGTCTGAACAGCTGAGCCTTTTTTACTGACTTGAACATAAATAAATAATAGAATACGTACCAAACCAAACAGCCATGTGCTCCAAGCTACATGTAAAATAAATAAAACTTCGGCTCTCTTAAATTGTGCATTTCTTTAGATTTGGATTTTTCCAGTGATTGATTCTCAAACTTGAAAAATGAAATTGCTTTACATTACTCATACACTGAAGCCTCTGTTGTACAACAGTTACTTGAAAGTCCACTGAGGCTACAATTCTTAAACATGAAATTATTCATTAATAAACTGGCTGTAACTATTCAATTTGTTTCTTAAGGCACTCGGTTAGCATATAAGGAAAAAAAAAAAGGAACAAGGACCCTTCTTGGTAACAATGTCTGAGGACAATGAGGACACAATGGCCCTGAGTTTACCTTATTATTATTTAAATAAATTTTATTCATCAAATCACATTCAATTGTGCTGCTAGGTTAGCCATTAACACTTTCTACCAATGAACAGTCTTACTTCAGTGCTGGGCATACGACGAAACTCGGAGCCGACGACGAAACTGTGTTGCTGGAACTGCTGGTGTTGTTGAAGATGGTAGCATCTTCAACTACAGGAAGGGGCAATCGTAACTAATACAGCCTCTTCCGCCCGTCCACTGTCATTACTCGTGCCGCTAGTCACATGGCCGGCGCGCATACATGATGCCACCGAAGAAAATACCCTTTACTGCGAGAGCGTTAACACCACACTTTCGCACACTATAAGCGCTGGAATCCGTCTCTCTCTCTCCGCGCGCTCCGTGCAAAAACTCCCTACCCAAAGATTTTACAACCCACAAGCACTGCTTTTATCGTTGCTAGTCGATGCAAAAACAATTCCTTTGGCTTTTTCCCTGAGCTCATAAGTTTCACAATAAGACACAGGTAAATACAATGAAATGTCAACAGACCTCTACCGAAATTTACACATACAGTGAAGCAATGTCCTTACTTATTAAAAGAAAGCATTTAAATTACAAATATTTACATACAATTCAGCAAAAAAAAAATATTTATCGGTAGCGGGTGCGATGCATCCTGCATTTTCGGTGTTACAAAGTGATCGATAGCAAAAACCTACTAATACCAGCGTTTCTGGCCCCCGTTTTGATCACAACCGGTGTAGAATCTTCCTACACGTTGGCCAGGGACCTGAAGGTGGCGTAGAAAAACGCTAAACTGGTTGCCAAATAAATTAAGGTTAGAAACTAGACGGCTGAAAGGTGTTTAATTTGACACTTCGTATCGAACAGCCGAGTCCGGCAAACATCTCTGAAAAGATCGACATACAGAGAGTAGGCAATATGAGACATACACTGCTTGACAAAAAGAAAGTGAGACATTAGTCGTAGAGAGTATACTACTTATGATGTGATTTCTGTTATCACAAAAACTAGTACAATTTTCAAAGAACTTCGGAGTATTGTCCCACTTATTTGTGTGGCGTTGCAACCCCTCTGGTCTAGATGCATGGACTGATTCATTTGGGAAGGTGTTGTATCCAATTCTGAGCAAATTCGCTTACAACTGGGGTAACTTGTGCTTCACATCGTAGATAGTGGCACTGGGACATAGTTGACGCCGGCCGGTGCGGCCGAGTGGTTCTAGGCGCTTCAGTCTGGAACCGCGCGACCGCTACGGTCGCAGGTTCGAATCCTGCCTCGGGCATGGATGTGTGTGATGTCCTTAGGTTAGTTAGGTTTAAGCAGTTCTAAGTTCTAGGGGACTGATGACCTCAGATGTTAAGTCCCATAGTGCTCAGAGCCATTTGAACGTAGTATACACCCGAGCTGGTCCCACACAAATTCTATCTGGCACAGATCTGTGGATCTTTCTGCCCACGGTACTCCTTCAACATCGCGCAGACATTTCATAGAGGCACGTGCCTTGTGTGGACGAGAATTATCCTGTTGAAAAGTGTCACCACGTTACTGTGACGTGAGAGATAACAGACTAGCTGGCAGGATGTCAGTGACGTTCCGTTGTGCTGTGAGAGTTCCTGAAGCTCGCCACGCCATGACGCCAGGATTAACACCGCTGAGCCTCTACAGAACGTTCGAAGAATGGGACCTCCCCCACGTCGCCGCCATCCTCGCCGATGACGGTCATCCGACGCAGTGCAAGACAGCTGTTCACCGCTGAGCACAAAACGACGTCATTCATTAGGAGTATATGATCTCTGCTCACGCCACCACTCCGAACTCAGCCATTGTGATGTTAACGGCAGCGTATCCATGGGACCGTAATTCCATACTCCTCCTGTTGCATCTCTCTGACCGCCGGCCGTTGTGGCCGAGCCGTTTCTAGGCGCTTCAGTCTAGAACCACGCTGATGCTACAGTCGCACGTTCGAATCCTGCCTCGGGCATGGATGTGTGTGATGTCCTTAGGTTACTTAGGTTTAAGTAGTTGTAAGTTCTAGGGGATTGATGACCTCAGATGGTAAGTCCCATAGTGCCTTTTTTTTAGCATCTCTCTGACCAGTGGTGCTGCTTGTATTAGAAAGTAGGAGGGAGTCCACGACTTGTTCTCGGATGGCAGGCGCGGATGTGAAGACTTAGTGATGTCCTCGGTGCACAATACGGCACCCTCCCTTGTGCTGATCAGATGTGGTTGATTGAAACCTCTGACGATAGGTATGCCTCCGTGTGCAGCGAAACATCGGGCGACTGTAACGTCCGAATGCCCCACAAATCTGTGTATCGCAAGAACCGACCAGCAGGCCAGCGGATACCCACAACGAGGCTTCTTTTAAATTCCGTCGGGTGCTGTTAATGCTGTCTCACATACGTATGCGGCATCCCAGTGTACTACATAGTTGTCACTCAACGTCTGACGCTGTTCTCTCCCTTACATCACCCACCAGGCCTGGTAACAAATTCAACATGAACAGTGCTAACGCTGGTAGCCGTTCTGCTTGTCACAGAGAACCGAGAATTAGCAGTTTTCAAATACTGTTGTGATAACAGAAAAAAGGGGTTTCATACGATGTTTGTCTTACGGCAGGACGTAGCACACTAAACACCGTAAGAATATGTCACTTTCATTAAAAGGGCATTTTTATCTCCTAGCGGCAAATGGATTTTTTTTGGAGACCTACATCTACATCTACTTTTATATTCCGTAAGCCACCCAATGGCGTGTGGCGGAGGGCACTTTAAGTGCCACTGTCATTACCTCCCTTTCCTGTTCCAGTCGCGTATGGTTCGCGGGAAGAACGACTGCCAAAAAGCCTCCGTGCGCGCTCGAATCCTTCTAATTTTTCATTCGTGATCTCCTCAGGACGTATAAGTAAGGGGAAGCAATATATTGGATACCTCATCCAGAAACGCACCCTCTCGAAACCTGGACAGCAAGCTACACCGCGATGCAGAGCGCCTCTCTTGCAGAGTCTGCCACTTGAGTTTGCTTAACATCTCCGTAACTCTATCACGCTTACCAAATAACCCTGTGACGAAATGCGCCGCTCTTCTTTGGATCATCTCTATCTCCTCTGTCAACCCGACCTGGTACGGATCCCACACTGATGAGCAATACTCAAGTGTAGACCGAACGAGTGTTTTGTAAGCCACCTCCTTTGTTGATGGACTACGTTTTCTAAGGACTCTCCCAATGAATCTCAACCTGGCACCCGGCTTACCAACTATTAATTTTATATGATCATTCCACTTCAAATCGTTCCGTACGCATACTCCCAGATATTTTACAGAAGTAACTGCTACCAGCGTTTGTTCTGAGGTTCTTTAGGTTATGCTAAGCGTATTTCAATCCAGTAATATCAACACATTTTTCTTCGGGATTTTCTCCAAACCACACTGATGACTGCTAAAGAAAAGAGTACTGCTGTTTCACGCGTGTCCATTTTCGGAGGCAGAACTTGTACGGCGTTACCACTGGAGAGCACTGTGGTTGCAGGCAACATTGCCAAGCACACACCGCATGTTTCTGAGCGCTCACCAAGCACATTGCTTTCACGTCTGGCATGCGGCTTTGGGAAGTACACGCCAACACGATCCACTATTGCTGTTACCTCTAGCTGCAGTTTACTAGACCTCCCTTACCCACGTGAGTGGCAATGGATTATCCATAAAAATCGAGTTATCTATCAAGTTCTCCCCTTTCCCACGCTTAATACGGAAGACCTCCCTGCTGTTTTGTGCTATCCATAGGTGACGAAAAAGATGTCGCGATTATCTCTATGCAGCAAACAGAATATTCTACATGGAACAGCGTTGTAGTCACCGCAGTTTTCTGTTCCAGTTGCTCTGTTAATTTAATAGAAATTTCACTGCTTCCACTGTAATTTACTTTCAATTATCATTTCGTTTATCAAAAATCTATTGTTTAGATGTTATTCTTTTGTAACCAGTAAGCGTTTCTTTGGGGGCTGAATGATCATTTAATTATTCAGTGTCTCATTATTTTTCAGCAGTAGTGGACGTCGCTGTTGATTCCCTTTTTGATCCTGAGCCACCAAGCCCCACCGTCTTCAGAGCGGATCACCCATTCGTGTTCCTCATACTGGAGCAGCAGACGAAAACTGTGCTCTTCGCTGGACGTTACTCGGACCCTCCCGCTGAATCCTGAAGTGAACGACTTACCTGAGGTTCAGACTGTTGACTGTTTTGTCATTTGATGTAAATGTTGCATTACTTACATAATGAGGTCATAATTTACCACGCATATTTTCTTCTGAAGAACAACACGTCTTAAAAATAATCGGAAACTGAATATGAAACCAGTACACTGAGCTATTTTTACTCCACCCAATGCACCTGCCAAAAATACCTGAACTATAGTGAATTATGTGCATATACAGGGTGTCAAAAACCTTTTGGGTCAAATTTAAGTCGGTGACAGTGGATCCACAACTGATTATATTGAGGTTAGGGAGCCAGTGGTTGGAAATGTTTATTGTGTTATGGACATAGCAGCGCATACCGTAGCTGATAGTAACTGTTCAGTGACGATAGTGTATTGTCGGGAGTTAGGAGAATCCCCATGCCTCCCACATCGGTGGCCACCAACAACGATTCTCTGTCAACGTATGGGCGATCATTGTCCAAAATCGCCTAAGAGGACCTTCTCTGATGCATTCCCTGTTTTAGTGGTCTACGTTACCTGTTATGCAAGATTTGCTGCCACAATTCATGGCAACTGAATCCTTGTTGTCAGATAAAGCATATGGTTTCAACGTGATGGTGCACCAGCTCACTTCGAACTTAATGTTCGCGAGCACCTGAACAATACGTATCCCAATCGTTGTATTGGAAGAGGAGGTCTTGTCTCACGGCCAGCGCAATCGCCCTGTCTCACGCCTCTGGATTTTTCCCCCTAGGATTACGTCAAGAAGCTGATGTATGAAACGGATGAAGACCTTTGAAATGTTACGATGAGCTACGTTGTAGCTACGCTGTGTATGTCCATATCACAAAAGTATGCGTTTACGGCCATTCGTTCCCTATCTCAATTTTATCGGTTGTGGGCCCATTTTATCATCTGTTTCAATTTGACTCATAAGGTTGAGATACGTTTTATATACAGTACGTTTGCAGTACGTTTGTTTTAATTTAAGACAACCAAATATCTCGAAAACGACGCATAATACGGAAAAAGGAAATTCTAGATGAAAATTTGATTAATGAACAAGACATCTGTCTGAGCTGCAACTGGCCATTTCCTAATTGCACCTCGTCCATGGGCGGGGACAGCTTTGCATTTTGAAATTTGAACTCACCATTTTAATTAAATATTTACATTCTACACCAAAAAATACGTACGATTTACTCAAACCAGTGTTCCCCGTTCGTCGTAGATGGCGCGGTGATCGACAAATATCAAGTGTGCCTATTTTTGCAATGAAAAACTGACGCATTTGATTCTACCCTTCATTTACGATGTAAATGTAAACGTTTGTGCTATAGCGTTTGCTATTGATGTTAAAACGTTATTTGAGTGTTTACAGTGTGATGCTGTTGTCTTCAGTGACGACTGCTGACTAAACTGAGTGATACTGCGCTCAGATGTAAATAAGCGAGCTGATGCTGATGGCGTATGGGAACTCTTCTGCGAGTGTCTACCCCACCGTCCCTCATTCGTCGGTACTTGTATCGACGATGTTTACTTGTGCTTCCGTTGCGAGGTTACCTCACTTGCCTTGGCACCTCGCTCTTCCGACGACACCACATTCAGTATGGCTTCAGGAAAGTCGAAGGCATCAGAGATTCTGTTCTGAAGTTGTGCTTGATAATGGAAGCAAGGTTTCAGAAAAACTGAGACACGTTTGTGGAATTTGTGGACCCCCAAAAACCATCGACTTCGTGCAATGGTGAAAGATGTTCGAAATTCTAAGTAAAATGGATGTAAAGTATTAGACAATACAGATGATATACAATATGTACAGGAGCCGAGATGGAACAATAAGAATGGAAGACCAAGAACAAAGAGCTTTTATTACAAATGGCTTAGGAGGAGAGTGCAGGCTTTTGCCGTTTAGGTAAAGCCATATATCGCAGAAGGAATAAAGGAAATAAAAGAATGGTTCAAGAGTGGGATTAAAATTCCAGGTGAAATATTATCGATATATTATTAGCTGATTACTTTTCTACTCTCAATAAAAGCGTTGAAAAATTGTGTAATGAGCATGCACTATGGTTCCGATGGGACAAAACACGATGGACAAAGCGAGGAGGGCAAAAATAGCGGACTAGCACACATGAAGAGGGTAGTCTTGGCTTAAAGAAGGCTACCGTAGTAATATCAAACATCGACCTTAATTAGTGGAAGAAATTTCGGATAATGTGCATTTGAAACACAGCACTGCATGGAAGTGAATCATGCACTAGTCGAGAAATGGGAAAGAAGATAATCGAAGCGTTTGAGAGATAGTGTTACAGAAAGATGCAAAAAATTAGATGAACTGGTAAAATAAGAAGTGAGGAAGTTGTCCGCAGATTTGGCGAGGAGCAGAGCATACGGAAAACATTAACAAGAGAAAGGACAGGATGATAGGACATGGGTAAAGACATCAGGGAATTGCTTCCATGGTACTCGAGGGATAGGTAGTAGGTAGGAACTGTAAAGGAAGACAGAGATTTAAATACTGAATGAATAAATAATTGATTATACGCGAAAACGCAAGTCTGAGATGAATATTTTGATACAGGAGAGGAATTTACTGGCGTCTGAATCAAACAGTTCAGCAGACATTAAAATAAAAATCTATGATTGTCACTATAGCCAACATATTAGTAACGAGAGATTCAGCAATTATAATGTTATTGAAAACAACTCTCATTCGTTCTTCAATCTCAGTAACACATTTTTAATTATATCATATGTTTCGAAATATAAAAATTTAAATACTTCGGAGAAACAATCCAGCCAAATACTCTGCAATCATAAACAGAGTCACAAAAATGTAAACAGAGTCACAAAAATGTGAATGGCATTCCACTCAACAAAGAACAGACACAATAAAAAATCCTTATTTATTCAGGCAAAATTGCCAATGGCCTTGCCGCAGTGGTAACACCGGTTCCCGTCAGATCACCGAATTTAAGCGCTGTCGGGCTGGGCTAGCACTTGGATGGATAACCATCCGGTCTGGCGAGCGCTGTTGGCAAGCGGGATGCACTCAGACTTTGTGAGGAAAAATGAGGAGCTACTTCACTGAGAAGTAGCGGCTCCGGTCTCGTAAAGTGACGTACATTCGGGAGAGCGTTGTGCTGACCACATGCCCCTCCAAAGTCGCATCCAGCAACGCCTGTGGACTGAGGATGACACGGCGGCCGCTCCGTACCGACTGGTCTTCATGGCCTGTTCGGGCAGAGTTTACTTTTTTCATTAATACAAAATTGAGGTGTGACAGTTTTGTGATTATAACTGGGTGCCTTTATGTCTCAGGACGCTTCGCCATAAACACAGCTAAACAGTTAAGTAATTTGGAGAAAATTAAGGAAGAATAATTCGAAAAATATAAGTCCAAGGAAAGAAAATAGGATTTGGAATTTGAGAAGCGACAAACAGATGTATGAGAAAGCTGAGAATGTAGTAGATACAATGAGGAAACGGAGGATTATATTTCATGCCAACATAAAAAGAATGGGTAACAATATGCTGAGAAAAAGTATTCAAATTCTTTGACACAAGTTCAGTAACCCAAATTTCACGGATTGCAAGAGTTTGGAATGATGTACAAGAGTTGTGGATAACAGAGAACGACATGAAATCGAAGAAATATACAAACAGGTCAGAATTTTCGGAATAAAACACAGAAGAAGAAAGGAGGGACACGGACAGAAGAGAGGAGAGAACAACAAGACCAAGAATGAAGTATTGGGTAGCCAAAAGAAGTAAAATAATTTGATGTCATAAATCAGCAGGGTTGTGAAATGCTGAATTCGAATAATAATAATAAACATCGACATCTAAACGGGAAAAGTATTTAGTATTGTCAAATTTGTTTCCTAAGCAATTAAATATAAAATATTAATACTGGATATTAAGTATCTTGGCGCCAAAGCTTGATGCAAGATTTCCTACTATCTGTCATCTCTCAAATATAGCTTAGTCTACTCACATGACTTCCACATATTCGCTAACAATGTTACGTGAACTTCTGTCGCTAGTGGAGCAGGTGACCTGTCTTTTCCACTGGCTTGCATCGCAACAATAGCGTATGTTACTCCGTAAAATATGATAAATCATAACCTGCAAAGTAGCACCTCTGCCACACAATTCTTAATAATTTCTATTTTTATTACATACTGAAATAAAAAAAAGAGTTAAAACAAGGTCCAAACCTACTTGGACTGGGGCTTTATTCACACCATTACAATGATAATACACTGCTATTTTGGTTGAACAAATTCTGAAATTGCATTTAATCATAGAAATCCTAAGATGTTCATATGTACTTTCAGAAAGATATTGCAAACAACGAAAACATTGTTATTATCACTATCAATTGTTTGGGTGTACTATGTGTTTTCAACTTCCATAGGTGAAAATTAATTTTACAAATATAGCAATACAGTATAATAAGATTTAATATTTCTGATTTTCATTCATTTGGTAACGACTCTCTGCTCATTTGTATCCAGTACTAACAATAGAGCCATGCTACTGGTTAGTAGCGTAAATTTCTCATATGCATGTTCTTGTTGGATGTGCAAAATCAGCCATTGATTCATGGTCTTGTTGTTGAATTCAGTTTTGGCATCTCCTCTTTGCTTTTCTTGAATACAGTCTTAAATGAAGTAAATATAAAAAAGGAATAGATTACGTGCATATAACAATATTATCTACCTGAAATAAAGTCATCATATATTAATAATACTTAGAGCAGTGAGAAAATCATCTAAATAAACATACATCAATACAAGTGACACACTAATTACGATCTATTCAGTGAGCAAATAATCGCTTTGTCTATTTTTAAGGAAGCATGAAAACTTATGACAGCTATTACACATCAAACAGCATTGCGACCCTTGTTTTCCTTTAGCTGGGCGCTAATGTGTCCTTGATTACACTGCCATCACCACGCAGTTCACTGCCTTTTGAGTCACAAGCCTTGTAACTCACATCAGTCCTCTGGTGGTTCTGCATACACTCAGCTATTTTTACTGCCGTCGCACTAATGCAGTGCACTCTGATATTTTATGTACTTCATATTATACACGAAATGTAAAATGTTAGTGGCTGATGCCATAGATCATTATAGAAGCATTAAACAAACATTATTTAAATTAGAATTGACATAGCGTAATATAATTAATTACTGAACATAGTACTTATTGATATGATTAGATCTTAATTTTCATTGAAAGGAATGTCTAGTTTTGCAGTGTAATAAAAACACATCTAAATTTTTATACACAGTAGGGTGTAATGTCTACACTGTTATAGATATGTTTCGACATGTTTGTTACAGCTGTTGCCAGTTCCACAGCATTAGAACCTGCTATACATAACGAGTGGTTATAATTACACATTCCCTATTTAACACGTTATAACAAGGAAACTAATTACTGTACGAGTACCAAACTTGGTGGCATTAATGTCCAGAGCATGGGGTGCATGATTTCCATGCATCACAGCGGCAACGTCCAGTCCCAACTATGGCCACCAGATGCCGTGATCAGTCATCTTGATTGACAGTCTCGCATATCTGACTAGCGCAGTGCACTTGTTGATGTGTCAACATGAGCTTGGACAAAAGGAGCAGGACATTACTAGTGAAGCTCTGTTATCAAAACAACAGTAATGCTGCAGCTGCACTTCGAAAATATCGCTGGCTGAAAGGATCACGGAAGGGTCCTCTTTCTCTGCTGTGAAGAGCATGACGAAGAAGTTCGAATCCAGCGGAGAACTCGGCGTCGCTCCGGGAAAAGGCCGACGGCCTGTTGCACCGCAGGTGATTGATGAAATCGCTGTTGCAATGGCAGACAACGCTGCGCGCAGTTCCCGATTGTCAGGCAATGCGCGTGCTGTGTCACGACAGTTGAACATCCCCTTGTCAACTGTACGGAAAGTGCTTCGAACCATTCTCAAATGGTATCCGTACAAGATCCATATCGTGCTGCAGCTTGCACTACAGGATGCAAAACGACGTGTTGACTTCGCTCTCCACTTTCTCACAAGGATTGAAGTTGACGAGGGCTGGCCCTCGACCATCCTATGGACAGACGAGGCTCCTTTTTCTCTGACGTTTGAGGTGAACACACAGAACTACCGAATGTGGGGATCTTCACCTCCAGTCACTGTACATGAAGTTCCTCTATGTAGTGAATGTGTCATAGTCTGGTGTGGCTTGTAACATTATGTGATTGTCTTATCATTTTAAATCATTCACTAATGGAGCAGTCGCTCGGCAACAGCTACAGTTAGCAAATAATGTTTGGAGAATGTAAAAGCTGAACGACCTGTGACGTAACTTGTTTATTGTCGAAGCGCTGTCAGAGATGCAGTGAGTTATTGACTTTGAAAACCGCGGCGCGAAAAACGGACAGAAGAAGAACACTTTTACACATTTTTTTTTTTTTTTGAGGTACGAGATATTCTCGATGAACAGTTACTCATTCTTCTCTTGTCTCCTGTAACTTGTGTCGGACGCGCATGTCTTGCCGCCGTATTATTATTGTCAAAATTAATATTGTTCTAGTGTAAAGTAAATGTGTAATACTAAAAGTACCTAGCAGTAGATTTATTGTGCGACGTGTATGTGAAAACGTCGAAGGAATTGTTTTTATTAAGAGAAGTGCCAGTCAAAACGGCATCCATGTTAAATCCTTCATTGCAGTGTAAGTTCGTCGATTAATTACCATAAATTCAGAGTTAAATGGAACTGGTGTATGGACTATTCATTGACTATAGAATCTATGTCTCACTTCTTCATGAAATTATTTAATTTTCTATATGTTTCTGCCAAATAGAGAGTTCACAGTCACGAATTCTTTCGTCGAGTTCGGACGGAAGTTGCATGCGGCGAAATATTTTCTCCGCGCCATATTTTACTGGTAAATGCATGATAAACTACGGTCCCTTAGGAAATTCATGTTGAGCTATCCAAAATAATTATATTTTGAATAGGCATTTACTCTCCTATGCAATGCAACTTCCGACTGATCAGACGATCCAACAAGAAACAGCCGCACACGGTCGGCGTTCGCAAATATGTTTCCACCGCTGATTATAGCTATATGTTACAGCACAAAAGTAATATATTGTTATAATTAGAGACTACGAACGGGGACATTTATAACTGTATGTTTATGTACACACATTACGTAAACATAACGTTATAGGCTTCACTGCTACGTTCATCATTGGCCCATTCTTTTTTGAACAGGTTGGAGCTCAAGGACCAAAGACGCGCATTGTAACTGGCCAGCATTACTGCGATATACTTTGCCAACATGTCATACTCACCCTACAGGAGAGAGACGCATTGAACTCAACAGTTTTCATGCAAGATGGGGCCCCATCGCAAATCCCTCGTGAAATTTTACTGCCTCTCCGAAACACATTTGGAAACGATCGAATTGGCAGCCGATCGTTACCAAATGCTTGGCCGGTATCGATCGTCTGATCTCCCTCCCTGTGATTTCTGGTTGTGGGGTTACCTGAAGGACAGGGTTTACCAGGGGATCGTTCACACATGTGCTGATCTGAAGGGGAGCATATCAAGAGAGGTAGCCAGCATACCTACGAACATGCTTCGTCCCGCTGCGTAGAAAAAAATCCTGCTCTTTCAGACTCTTCTGGACACGGATGGTAAGATGTACCGTAGCAACACATTGAAAGTGTTTCAGTTGAACTGAGTCTGCATTATTTCTTTTCTCCATGTCCTTGACATTAATGATACTATGTTTGGTACACGTATGGTAATTAGTTTCTGTGTTATAATGTGTTAAATAGGGAAAGTTTAATTATAACCACCCGGTATAATCCAGTATAGATCCTCAGAAATTTCATGGAATTTCTTAATTACAGGAACTTATTTTTTGATAAACTAGTCCTCACTTACACCAAGACTAAATCTCCTATCAGAAAAAATTCTGCCATTGCTCCATGAGTGTACGTTTGTCACTTTCACCATTTTCTTTTTTTGGGTTTTCATCTTACGAAATCTGCCTTCTAAAAGAAAATGTAGCAACTTACTCATAAATATTTAAAGACTTCAACCAAATATTACTTCATGTGGTGATAAGTCTGTCACTGAGTGTGGTAACTCATTCATTATTTGTTCAAATGTCTTGAAGTTCTTTTGCCAGACTGAGTGTTTTAGCACAGTAAGGTCTAAACAGTCTAGCTGTCTCTCTCATCACTTAGCCTGCAGGACTGTATGATGGAAAGTATTTTAGATATATAAACTGGTACTGCTTATGTTTCCCTTAATAAGTTGTGGCCTACTTTTCCGATAAACAGCGAACCATTATTAATAAGAACTTTTTGCAACTAACCAATAATTTTCACGTAATCTTTCTTCGTATTATGTGTTATGACATTACTAGTATTTTTCGACAAGGGATTAGTTTTACCTGACATCAAAATGGTAGAAAATGTGTAACAGTCGTGCCAATCGAAGCGTGGATTGCCGAGTTAAATCCTCGTTTGGTTGCAGGTAGTGGGCCATGCAAATATACTGCAACTAGACTAACAGAAAAAGAAATCTCAACACCATAAAATAATTTAGAATAATGAAATTTCAGAAATCATTTGTGTAGGTAACATATTCAAATGATCAACGTTGGAAGATCACAGGTTAGTGTAATTGCGAAATGTGAAATGTTGTTACATTAATAACCAGTGTAATCGTCGGCATGTTGAATGTCAGCATGCAAACGTGAATTCATTGTGTTGTACAGGTGTTCGATGTCAGTTCGTGGGGTGGAGTCTATGCCCGTTGCACTTGGTCGATCAAAACAGGGGTGGTTAATGCTGTTTCTGAACGATGCTGGAGTTGCCTAATGATAACCAACATGTGCTCAATTGGGGGCAGATCTGGTGACTGAGCATGCCAAGACAACATGTCAATACATGTCAACACGTAGAGCCTGTTGGGTTCCAAATGCGGTATGTTGGAAACCACCTCCTAGAATGCTGTTCATGAATGACAGCGCAGCAGGTCAAATCACCAGACCGACGAACAAATTTGCAGTCAGGGTGCATGGGATAACCACGAGAGTGTTCCTGCTCTCATACGAAATCGCACTCCATAGCGCCACTCCAGGTATAGGACCAGTGTGTTTACCACATAAACAGGTTGATTGCAGGCCCTCAACTGGCTTCTTCCTAACACATGACCGTCACTGGCACCGAGATAGAAACAGTTTTAATGAAAAACTACAACATACTTCCACTCTGCCCTCCAACGAGCTCTCACAAATGGCGGTGGTTTGGGGTTATTGGAATGCACGCTACAGGGAGTCTAGTCCAGAGCTCTCCTTGGAGTAAACGATGTGTAACAGATCGCTGTGTCACTAGGGTGTTAACTGCTGCTCAGATTACTGCTGCAGATGCAATGCAACGCGCCAGAGCCTTACGCAAAACACGATAGTCTTCCCTCTCGGTAGTGCCACGTGCCCATCTGGAACCTGGTCTTTTTGCGACTGTACCTTCATGTCACAGCTGCTGCCAGCAATCATGTGCAGTGGCTACATTCCTGCCACGTCTGTCTGCAGTATCGCAGAAGGTACATCCGGCTTCTCGTAGCCGTTATTCAGACGCAGTGAGGTGCTGATTATGGCATCTTTGCCGCCTTAAAAGCATTCTTGACTTACGTCAAGTCACCGCGACCTTTACAGCATGTATTTAAAGAAAACCTGATTTACACTTTTATTGCACTGTGGCGAAATCTGAACAGATAGCATCTTTCAGATGTAGAAACACGCCTAACAAATTTCGTTTATGTTGCATAACTCCTTCTTGGTGCTGCGCTTTTCTGTCAGCAGTGTTTTTCTCAGACTATCTTGGGGTAATGCTGTACGTGAGCCCATTCATCTGTTGATTCGATGCTTTTCTCTTTTATAATACTCCACTTTCTCCAATACTTTCCTCACTTTCTTTTCCATGTTATTAAATCATCAGCTAGTGCAAAGTGTACATTCCAGTTATTAGCTGGAGTTAATACATCACGCATGTAACGTAGCTTTTGACAACACTTACTCTCCTAATACCCAACTCAACATATACATAAATGCTGAAACAAACATTTAGATCAAATGGTGCTGCTCTGAAGTGGTAAAACTAGTCGATGTAAATGAATGTGGTGTACTTTCTGCAATCTTACTTGCCAAAAATCTAGCTGTTACATCAGTAAAAGCCATAATCTGTACACCATTAAATTACGTAATACATTTGTCTAATTTTTCTGCTCTATCCATTACTAGAATTATTATTTTATTTATTGCCTTTGCATCTTAAGTTATTCACACGGACCCATCCATAACAATTGCGATAACAAGTGGTCTTCAATATTAGCTTCGTGATCTCTCCTTTGTACCCCATTACCGCAGACATTTAATTTCCTTATCCACAGTCTCCTCCTTTGGTATGCCATAAGGAGACAGTTCTTTTACTTCACATCAGTAAGCAAAGTCCTTCCTAATACGAAGTCTTCCGGAGAATACTTTTGTATGTTTCGTCAACAACTTTCTTAGTTCTTCTGTCTCACAGTACTCTGTATCTTCCATTTCAATTACTTTACCGTCAATTGCTTCGTCAATATTCTGATTGGACGCTACAAAATTTGAACTTAGGGCGTAAACCTCATTCCCACTATTTTCATCTATAATATCATTTGAAATAGTTTCCTCTTTGCATATGGCACAATTCATTACTTCATTAGAAGCTGCATTTGCATCATATGCATCTTCCACTATTTCATTGTTATTCTCATCAGAGTACCGGTTGCTTTTATCTTTCCATATTTTAACATGAACATTACGGTGTTTATTCTTTGGGAGCACATATGCTGCAAAAGTTAGTTCAGTTCGCTTTTCAACTACACTCCTGGAAATTGTATAAGAACACCGTGAATTCATTGTCCCAGGAAGGGGAAACTTTATTGACACATTCCTGGGTCAGATACATCACATGATCACACTGACAGAACCACAGGCACATAGACACAGGCAACAGAGCATGCACAATGTCGGCACTAGTACAGTGTATATCCACCTTTCGCAGCAATGCAGGCTGCTATTCTCCCATGGAGACGATCGTAGAGATGCTGGATGTAGTCCTGTGGAACGGCTTGCCATGCCATTTCCACCTGGCGCCTCAGTTGGACCAGCGTTCGTGCTGGACGTGCAGACCGCGTGAGACGACGCTTCATCCAGTCCCAAACATGCTCAATGGGGGACAGATCCGGAGATCTTGCTGGCCAGGGTAGTTGACTTACACCTTCTAGAGCACGTTGGGTGGCACGGGATACATGCGGACGTGCATTGTCCTGTTGGAACAGCAAGTTCCCTTGCCGGTGTAGGAATGGTAGAACGATGGGTTCGATGACGGTTTGGATGTACCGTGCACTATTCAGTGTCCCCTCGACGATCACCAGTGGTGTACGGCCAGTGTAGGAGATCGCTCCCCACACCATGATGCTGGGTGTTGGCCCTGTGTGCCTCGGTCGTATGCAGACCTGATTGTGGCGCTCACCTGCACGGCGCCAAACACGCATACGACCATCATTGGCACCAAGGCAGAAGCGACTCTCATCGCTGAAGACGACACGTCTCCATTCGTCCCTCTATTCACGCCTGTCGCGACAGCACTGGAGGCGGGCTGCACGATGTTGTGGCGTGAGCGGAAGACGGCCTAACGGTGTGCGGGACCGTAGCCCAGCTTCATAGAGACGGTTGCGAATGGTCCTCGCCGATACCCCAGGAGCAACAGTGTCCCTAATTTGCTGGGAAGTGGCGGTGCGGTCCCCTACGGCACTGCGTAGGATCCTACGGTCTTGGCGTGCATCCGTGCGTCGCTGCGGTCCGGTCCCAGGTCGACGGGCACGTGCACCTTCCGCCGACCACTGGCGACAACATCGATGTACTGTGGAGACCTCACGCCCCACGTGTTGAGCAATTCGGCGGTACGTCCACCCGGCCTCCCGCATGCCCACTATACGCCCTCGCTCAAAGTCCGTCAACTGCACATACGGTTCACGTCCACGCTGTCGCGGCATGCTACCAGTGTTAAAGACTGCGATGGAGCTCCGTATGCCACGGCAAACTGGCTGACACTGACGGCGGCGGTGCACAAATGCTGCGCAGCTAGCGCCATTCGACGGCCAACACCGCGGTTCCTGGTGTGTCCGCTGTGCCGTGCGTGTGATCATTGCTTGTACAGCCCTCTCGCAGTGTCCGGAGCAAGTATGGTGGGTCTGACACACCGGTGTCAATGTGTTCTTTTTTCCATTTCCAGGAGTGTATCTTTCTCGTTACAATTCCAGTCGCAAAATCAGCAGTTGCACATGTTTCTATTAGCCAGTACACACCCAATATTATTCCCACTCACCCCTGGAACTATCCTCACCATAAATCTTCTATCCCGAAAATATACTTCCAACATTGCCTGCTTTCTTATTCGCTAACTTATTGTACCCATGGCTTCAACATCCCTTATCCTTTTTGCTGGAAACCATGGAATACTTTTCCTCTTTGTTAGTTTGATCCAGACTTCTTTAGTAACTGCACAAATGTCACTTCATCAATAGAAAAATGTTTAAATACCTGATCCATATGTTTCTGCTTTTAATGTTGTGTGATATACTCGAACTGTTAGGTTGGCACAGAAGTTCGAGTGTTTCTGTTCTGTATGTTAGTATTCCGGTTGCTATGGTTTTATTTATCGGCTGACGTTTTTTATTTGCATTTCAATGTTGCTATTTATTTTTACATATGGTCATTCTGTCATTTAGAGATAGTGGGTTGAGCTGTATACTCTGGAAAGTGGAGATATTCGAGTGGAGATTACGACATATTCTTCTGTTTGAGTTCAACAGACGAATTACAGCTGTGGAGGTAGCCAGAACCATTTGTGACGTGTTTGGGGATAACGCCATTGGACAGAGCACGACAAGAATTCTTTTTTCTTCAAGAGGGTCGTTTTGACATTAGTGACTCTCCACGTTCAGGAAGATTGTCGGGGTTCCATGAAGATCGCTTACAGACATTAATTCAAAATTATCCACGAGAGTGTACTAGACAACCGACATATGTGATGAGCTGTGATTATTTCATCGTCGTGCGACATTTCCATGTAATGCAGAAGGTTCGAAAATGGGGCGTGTGAATATCACATACTCTAAGCTAAAATCACACAAATACGTGGGTGACGATTTATGCATCTCTGCTTGCTCGTCGTCGGTTGACTTGTGAGCAACACCCACCATTCCTATCCTTTACCGTTACTGGTGACGAGAAATGGTGTCTTTATGCTAACATAAGGACAAGAAAGAAGTGGTTGAGTCCAAAACGAGCCAGCAACTCCTCGTACAAAGATTTGTGTGCATCATAAAAGATAATGTTTCGCATCGGGTGGAACAGCGACGATATGGTGTACCATTGACTGTTTCCCCAAGATATAACGATCACTTCTGACCTTTATTGACAACAATTGACACGTATTGCAGACGCAGTCCAAGAACACCGACCAGTAAGACTGTATGAAATGGCGTTACTCCACTATAACACCCTACCGTATTCTGCTTGACTGACAGAAAACACCATGCAGGTGTTGGGCTGGGAAGTCATTCCACATCCACCTTATTCACATGATCTTGCTCACTCAGATTTTCACCTTTCCCGCTCGCTATCGAACAACCTTCAGGAATTTCCTTCCCAGATGAAAATCCGCTCCGAACATGGCTCGACGAGTTCTTCGCCTCAAAATCACGTGATTTGTACAGTTGCGGAATCGAAAAGTTAACCCCAGTGTAGGCAAACTGTTGTAAACAGTGAAGGAGAATATAATTATTATTGATGAATAAAGTCTCTGTTACATGTATCTGATGTGTTTATTAAGCTTATGGATAAAACGCTATGAACTTACGCACCAAATTAATATTTCCTTTTAATCCTCAAATGCTGAGTCCTTCTTTATAGCATCCCTTTCGTTGTATCCCAAGTAAGAAACAATTAATTGTCTATGTGTTAATTCATTTCTGGATGGAACTGCATCAGAATCCTGAATTAGTTTTCCTGATTTGGTCCATTCTTTTCTTTCATTTGGCACCCTTACTTCTTCTCCATTTTCACTTCCCTTTGATTATACAGATAATGACTTTTATGTCATCACGATTCCATCCACTTCAGCTTTTATGAGATGGTTATCCCAACATCTTTCTTCCCTAATATTGTGTCTCTATCCGTTATCCCACAATTCTTCTCTTTGTCGACGAATGCCAGACACTGTAGCTGTTCAAGACCATACTAAATGCTATCAGCATTGTTCTTCCGAGTTCCTATTAACGACAATTTAATTAACACAGAATAAATACGTTCCCTCTCTTTAAGAATATAAACTTTCTTCCAGACAGTTCTGAAAGAAATCTTTGTAACTGTAATGCCCACTATCAGAAAAAATTCTTCCCATAAAAATATCACTGTTCATACTATTTTGTGCTGTGTTTGACCAACGTTGATTTATAACTGCATTAAAAACATTCCTTCTCTACAAACAATACAGACAATTTCTTTCTGTCAACCAGCGGTTTAGGTAATGCAGTAATGAAGTGTTTGAAGAAAGCAGTAGGTTGAGTAGAACACCATGTTGAAAATTGATAGAACTTGCACACCCACAAGAAACTGTCATCAATCACATCACAAAAACCTATTTCCATTTGATTACCTATCCACATTTGGTTTCTTTCTTGTGTATACCAAGCCTCCAGCCTTTCTTTAACATTATTTTCAGCTTATGTACCATATTTACTTAATACCTGTTTATTAACATTAATTTTTCCAGTAAGTTTCATTTATTTTAAGCAAAATACCATCTGTCATGTTAGTACGCTGAGACGGTAATGACTGAGCTCATTTGTAGCTTCAGATAATTTTCTATCTTCTTTATTATTTTCTAACTCACATTGTATAATTTTATCACAAAATGTAGCATATTGATCTGATCTCTATTCCCTTTACTTGAGATCTGATAATAATTTCTGAAGTGTAAAATTATGTTCCCTCAACTTAGTTTTATTTTATCAACATCAAATTTTTTCTGACTGTTCCTCTTGTGTGCTTTCAAGTGACTAACTCAGCCTGTCATTCTTGTGTTTGCTTTTTCATAATCTTTCATCACAATATTCTTAATGTTTCCTATTTCACAACCAGTTTTCATCAATGCAATTTCAAATTCCCTATTTAAATTTTAACATAGTTTGGTAGCTGATCTGTTCACTCATTCATTTCTTTGTTAGTTTGTTCAGTTTTATAACGATAATAAGATGGTTCACTGGTTTGGTTCAAAAGCTTCTGAAATTATTTTAAAATTTTTTCTTCATTTATTTGCTGGTTTCAGTGCCCATTTGCTCTAACCATATAATCAGAAGTTACATAATGGAAGTAAAGGTTCATCGCCTTTGTCAATTAAATATGGACCTCAGAATTTACCGTATTACCCTAAGTGGGAACATTAACCATATCCTCGTTATTAAAACTCATTTTGTATTATTTACTGTACCAGCAAATCACAGAACGCGTAAATTATAAATCCTAACGTTACAAAATGAGTTCTACAAAATTATAGCAATAGAAATTTTCTTACAGAATATTGTGATTATTTACATTAGCCTCTCAGAATTTGTGCATGACCTCCAGGCTGCCATGATGTTGAAGCAACATAGATCAACTGCTCAGTGAGCTGAACCCTATTGATTGCTGGTATAACACCTCTGTCTATCACTGCACACAGTGCCACTTATTCCCCAGCCAATGTGACACCTCTAAGCAGATATGGGATTGAAGCCATATGCATCAAGCTGATTTGCTGGCCAAACCTCTACAAGCTGTCGATACAGCGTCTCCAACATTTGACACACTCTGAGTCATTTGCGTGCGATTCGAAGCTGTACCGTCCAGAGTTTGTCAGTTTCACACATCAATATACACTGACACCATGTCAACAGCATGCTAACTGACAGACACTCACAATGCACAAAATGTGCTGATTAATATCCATGCACAGTACACTACAAGCGTTATTTGATATCTATATACAGTTTGCAACCATACCTAATATTCCATCAGTACTGCTTGAATAATACATATGCTGCCTGTGGCAGTAATAGGTCTCATTTAATGTTTACGTAACATGGCACTTCAGTCCATAACAGATTCTGTACATTGTCATTATTCCAGTTTCCAGAAATAGCTTTCACATATATCGTCCCGGCCAAGCATAAGAAAGCGATCGGCCGATAATTCAATCGTTTCCAAATGTGTTTCTGAGAAGCAGGGAACTTCACGAGCGATGTGCCGTGGGGCCACATCTTGCATGGAAATTGTTGAGTGCAATGCGTCTCTCCCCTGTAGGGCGGGTATGACATGCTGGCGAAGCATAACGCAGTTGCTCTAGCCAGTCACCCTGCACATCTTTGGTCACTGATCGGAATGGCCCAATGGTGAACGTAGCCGTGGAGCCATACCATACGGTGACACGTTCACCATTCACAGGAACTTCAGGCACAGTAAATGGAGGTGAAGATCCCCACACTCGGCAATTGTGTTTGTTCACCTCACCCGTGAGAGTAAAATAAGATTCATCTGTCCATAGGATGGTCCATGGCCAGCCCTTGTCAGCTTCAATCCTTGCGAGGAAGTCGAGAACGAAGTCAACACATCGCTACTGTACGATATGGATCTTGTACGGATACAATTCGAGAATGGTTCAAAACACCTTCTGTACAGTGGATCAAGGGATGTTCAACTGTCGTGGCACAGCACGCGCACTGCCTGACGATCGGGAACTGCGCACAGCGTTGCATGCCATAGCGACGGCGATTTCAACAACCATCTGTGGTGCAAGTGGTCGCTGGCCTCTTCCCAAAGCGACGCCCGGTTCTCTATTTAATTCGAAATTCTTCATCATGCTACGTCCACTTGGTTAGATGAGAGGTTACGTGGTTGCCTTCCATGCACTGGGTCCGGGTTCGATTCCCGGCCAGGTTGGAGATTTCCCCCTCTCGGAGACTGGGTGTCGTGTTGTCCTCATCATCATTTCATCCTCATTCACAGTCCGCAAGCCTCCCAATGTGGCTCTTGGCGGTCGAAACCGACTGGGACATCCCGGCCAACAATGCCCTGCTCCATTTGTCCAAGCTCATGTTGACGTGTCAACAAGTGCACTGTGACTGGTCAGGTGTGTGAGACTATGAATCACGATGACTGATCACGGCACCAGATGGCCATAGTTGGAATTGGAAGGTGGCGCTGTGAGGCGTGGAAATCATGCACCCCAAACTCTGGTCATTAATGCTATCAAGTCTGTTACTCGTACGGTAATTAGTTTCCGTGTTATAACGTTTTAAATAGAGACTGTTTAGTTATAACCACTCGGTACTTGGAACAGTTTTTTTTTGTCCCACCCAGCACTCTGATCTCGAATTTTACGTCCGAAGTATAAGGAATGTAGTTTTCTTACAGAATCTGTATTGTTCCTACCATGTTTCTTTCTGACAAATTCACCACTCTTTAACAAATCTGTCAAGACAGTTTTTGAACTGTGCCTAGGTATTGTACTAAACGCTTTCACTAAAAGCCATAATAATGTGCTTGCATTACGACAAAACAATAAACGGTAAGCAATGAAGAATAGCCAAGTAAATTCTCGTAGTAGTTACGAGATACGAGCAATACCTACTAATAGAATTTCGACTGCATTTTATAAAGTTACATACCATATGATATATATTAACATAGTTAAAATGCATTTTTGAAATATTACAAAAAATTTTTGTGGCTTTTAGCGAGTAACCATGTCGGTCGAAGTGGTTGCACAGAGGCTAGCGTCACTGCCTTTCACTTTTGCGCCCCGTGTTCGAAACCCGTTTATCATTTCTGTTTTAATTTTTCATTTATACATGTGCATAGATTATTACTATACAAACGTTTTACAATATATACTGAAATAATGTTGTCCTTATTTGTCTGCAAATGGTATGTCTGGTGAATGAACTTAAAAAATTGCAAAAATTATTTGAAATTGTGTCTGGTGCAATTCCTATGGTGAATCTCGATTCATAATCAGTAGCAAGCGTCAGGTTTCGGAAAAGTGATCTGTTATGTGTGGTTTGCCGCGAAATTATTGCCAAAGCGTTAACGACTTTTCTTTCCCGAGGGATATTCATACGAATAAATGGTCACTGTGACAAATTTGCCTTCGCACGATGCTCGTGGTGTTCGGAATTTCTATGTTTCGAATGTTCCTACGGTCAGTATCATCCAAGAAAATGCACCAAGTCTTCCTCAAGAACAAAAGCAAGAATAAAATACAAGCATTAAGAACTGATGTACAAATGAAATTTAAGTATATGAGAATTTAGGAAGATTGTACCGCTGAAAATACCCTATACAAACAAGTAATAAATGTGTATCACTTAATGTGAACCCCAGTCATAATTCCACAATTAATATAACGCCCTTCTATTCAATAATTTGATCAACGTTCGTGTAGTAGCCCTCTACGGACGTGATTAGATAAATGAAAATAATGAAATAAAGTAAAAGCAGTAACCACGTTTCGAACGCGGTACGCGAAAGTGACATTCGGAGACGTCATCTGTTATACCACTAATCCAGTGGTGCTTAACGCCCGCTAAAAGGCATTTTACTCCAAGACTTTGACGGTCATTTTCTTGGAAACGGTAAAGTACCTACACAAAAGTTGAGAAACGTGTTCGCTTATTTTGGCTCCTCTTTCACTGAGCGAAGTTTCTGGGAAATCAGGTTATCGCACTTGCCGTGTTCTCCTCGTAAGCGCATTTGAGATGAATTATACCGCCACAGTTTTTTTCCGAATGTGCTCTGAATATAATTGAGAATCACTAAGAAAGTTATCATTGTCATTTCACGTGTCTCCATTTTCGGAAACAAAATCTAAGTGGTGTTGCCACTAAAGAGCAATGTTGGCGGTCACGTCAATTTGTTTCTGAGCGCTTACCAAGCACACTACTTTCACGTCGCGTGTGAAGTCGTGGCAAGCACACTGTAACGCCGGAAATGCATAGCCTCCTATTTCCATCTATTGTACTATTTTTTTCCTTGCTTTGTTACCTCAAGATATGACATTTCTGTCTCTTTGTATATTGTAATTGCTTTACTATTTGTATATTTATGCATTTATGTCGATGTATAATTGGTTTGTTTCGTAAATATTATTTGTATTTTTACGCTGGGTCTTGCCTAGGGAAAACTGCTATCGAACGATTACGTCGATAGGTCGTGTGAAGAATCAAAGTGTGTAGGATCTTTGGTAGTGTTAACTCTGCCGCGGAGAGCGCGGGGGGAGAAGGAGTCTGGCTGGAGTAGCGAGTGGAGGTGTGGTGTGACGCTCCCGCGAGTTGCCGCGCTTTCGGGGTTTGGCAGCATGTAATTGCGCTCGACTTGTGATGATAGTTTCTGACATGGTGTCGCGGACGGGAAACATTAACTAGCGCGCATCAAGAGCCCGTTTCGTCTGGTGACCGTGTCGAGAAGAAGGCGCGCCAACATCCAGCTTCTGCAACAGCGACGGCCGACAATGAGTGACTGTCGCCACCTCCTCGACCGACGGCTTCAAACCTTCAATCAACCGACAAGGAAGACTGGACGCAAGTAAAGTTTTAGAACTGTATGGCAGACCTCAGCTTTTCAAACTGTACCATTTTCGTAACTATAATTACAGCAACTTAGAATGAACCTTTGTTGCTCATTGTCCCAATTGCATTGCCAAGCAGGGTCCCTTCCTTTTCCGAAATGAACCCGAGTGTCGTTGAAATTTAAACGCCAGCACTAAAGTAATATAGCTAATTCTATTTCACTGCTTTAATTTCAAAGTTCAGTTAGCTGGCTACAATATTCAGATTACACAAGCACAAATTAAGAGTGCGAGTTTTGTTATCGTATTTTAGCTTACCTGTGACTGCAGCTCAGCTTGGTACGTACTAAATTTTACTATTGTTAATTGTTCAGAATCATTTAATTCAAGTTCAAAGTTAAATCTCTTATTTCCAAATTGTGTAGATTCAAGTAGTTTTTTGAAATGATTGTTGAGGTAGTCCAAGACTAACCGTATTTTACTGAATTTCGATGTGCTTCAGAAAGAAAGCTCACTATTAACTTCAGTCACTAAATTAACTTTCGATTTTCCGGTTTTATTAATTCTTTGCTAAATTAAGTCAGGGTGTAGCGAAGTTTATTACTTCTGACAAACTTTCAGTTTTCACACTACACGTGTCAACCTTCAGTTGCCACGCTTCTAGTGCTAATTATATGTGTAATAACCTTTCTTTTTCAGTTACTATAGTAATTGTCCTTAGGACTGGCGACCGTGATTTCCCCCAAATCTCAAATACCTAATTACCGCTAGTTAATTGTTAACGTAACGGCTGCACATTTACTTTCTTTATTAACATTACCCCTTTTCAAAATTAATTTCCACCAGTTTCATTAGCACATTTCCTTTCATTTAGATGTAACCCTTTCCTCCCTCTTTACCGACAGCTTAACTTCGGTGACGATTGCTTTTCCAAAACTCCCATTAGGTACACGCGGTTTCATTTTTCACTGTCATTAAGGTCGGTAAGTGAGGGGGAGGTTACACGTGGCGACCTGGTGACAGGACAATCTTCGGATTTGAGGTTGTTCTGGACACGAATTTTGCATTGTGCAAATCTCGTAACAAAGTACTGGTTACGTACAGGCCGTTACGTCAGCGAGAATAAGTAGTGGGAGTAATCCTAATTATATTTGAGGTTTGGCATTTATATTGAAAATTATTAAAATGAGTGAAGGCAACAATTGCCAAAATTTGGTAGACTTGGATACGGAACAATCGGTCGAACAGTGGGAAACGCGCACCGCGGTACCCATTGTTCAGGGGCAGGCGGCTAGCATGAAAGACGCGACCGCCGAAACGCAACAAAGAGCAGAAATGGAATTCCACACTTTAGAAAATGTTTCGGAATCGGAAGTGAAAATCAGATGTGAATCCCTTGATGACGAATACGGGGGGACAATTAAAGAGGAAGCCGCTACGGAAGTAAAACCGGTAGTTTCCGGGAATTTAACTGATTTATTGAATGTTTTGATTAACGAAATCAAGAGTCAATCGGCAGAAATTAAAGCTCTGTCTGCCAAGCAAGAAGATCAGGCTGCCAAGCAAGAAGCTCAGGCTGCCAAGCAAGAAGCTCAGGCTGCCAAGCAAGAAGCTCAGTCTGAAAAAATTGAACGGATGCTAGACAATCAGAACAAAGCTATTAACGTTGTTAACAACAATGTTGGAGTTGTTAATACAAAAGTTGATAAAATCAAAGAAGATATTGTTGTAATTAATACCGAAATCGGTAATCTTAAACAGGAAATGATAGGCGTTCAGGCGGAAATTGCGAGCATAAATACTCGTTTTTATTCCGAAATTAGCAGAATCGAGAAAAGTGTAGGAGAGTCAGTTGCTCCGATCATCGAGAATAAGGTGACGGAACAAATTCAATTAGTGAAAAAAGAGGATCAAAAGAAAGTGGAAACTTTAAAGGCTTTAGTGTCCGAAGTAGATACTAAAGTGCGGGAGCAGGCTAATACCTGCGAAGAGAAAAGGAGGGAAGTGGAAACGCTTGCGACAGCCACTTTCCAAGTAATTACGAGAGTGTCGGAATTAGAAAAGAAACTTGACGAAAAACAGAGCTATGTGCCAATCTATGCACATAGTACGGAATTGTTGACGAAAGAGGAGCGGTTCGACCCCTTGAAAAAAGGCGGTATACACGCGACGGATTTCATTAAGAATTGTGAAAGAGTTTTACCCAGATCATGGACTAATGAGAGAAAAATTAATGCGGTTATTGATGTGCTGGCTGGTGATGCCAAGCGTTGGGGTTTAAACCTCAACATTACTAACCTAACTTTTGACGAGTTTCAAAATTTGTTTCTGGCTGAATACTGGTCAGAGCAAAAACAGCAAAGTGTCTGGCGCGAATTTGTCGTATCGAGGCCTTTCGATGCGAACTCGCGCGGCTCGATGAAGGAGTTTTGTGAGGGCTGGATCCGCAAGTTGGAATATTTGCGTGATTGCCGCACGGAATCCGAAATAGTCTGGGAACTCTACAGGAAGCTTCCAGATGACACAAAACGCTACGTAGGAAGCAATTACAGGACAATAAATGATTTCCTGGAAAGAGTGGAGGACGAGGACAATTGGCGCAATAATCGCGACAGTGGTAGAGGCCGTGGTAACAACAACAATTACCACAGCAACCACAACAATGATAACCATGGGAATAATGCATACCGCAGCAATAACAATAATGGTTCGGACCGTAATAACAATCGGTACAATGCAAATAATAACAGGAATGACAGAAACCAGTATCATACTAACGTGATACGGGCTTCACAGAATAGTAATAACGCCAGAGGGTGTGATCAGCCGCCTCAGCAGCATCCGGGGAGCGTATCTGCTGGGACGAGACAGGGAAACCATTAGCCGCGCCGGTGAGGGGCCGAGCGGGCGTGGAGAAATTTTGGCGGCCCAATAACAAGAGAAAACCAAGGTGTCGCCGTTATGAAAATTCCGTATGGACTAATCAACGGCGGGAGAGTGTGCCAGTGTTAAGAGAAAAGAGTGCGCCCACAAGTAGTAGATCAGCTGTATACACGGCAGTAGAAAATACATTCGCTGTCAGTGAGAACAATTTAAGTAGTGTTCCGGAAATCGATCATAAAGTGGCAGCTGTAATACCCACAGCGGAACTGGAGATTGAGTTTAATAATGATTCGCAAGTGTTGAGAGAAGATCAGATGTCGGATAAAACGTCCGTCATCGAGCGAGGGGATGCAGAGAGGGATGAGGTCTGGTTAAGGCAGTTCGGTCGCTTATACGACGAACTAAGAGATTATAGGGGTCTGTATGGGAGAAGCGTTTATGGGGAGCGCGTGCAGGATTTTCCGCGTCTCGTCCCGCAGGAAGATAGTGTTTGTGAAATGATAGAAAGTTCTGGCCCTAATCGGCAGACTTTACTAGAAATAGTTGATGTTAAGGGGGAGCACGAGCAAGATTCGTCGTGTTTCGTCCCGCAGGAGTTAGATGTTGAAGTAGTAACGGAAAGTTCTGGCCCTAACCGGCAGACCTTACCGAAAGTTTCAGTGGTAGAAGTAACCGACCCATCCGACGCAAACCTCCAGTTTAAACATTGCGAGAGTATTAAGGAGAAACATTGCGAAAATTTTAGTGATAGCCGGACACGATTGGTAGAAAAGCACATAGATTACAACGTGTATGAGGTTAGAGCTGACGTTATACAGTCAGACGGTAGCAGTGTGGGTTGCGCAGATCCAGAGGAAGTAATTGCAGATACTACTGGGCACATTTCTCCAGGTAGATTGGCGGATGAGATTAATCTGACCAAAGTGGAATCAACGAAGGTGACGATTAATGAATTGATAGCAAAGCAACACTCACTAGTTGACGAGTTACAGGAAAAGGTTTCGGTATTGGAGGCGAAGCTACAGACTACGCCTCAGGACAAACGTGTTGAAATTAAAACTGTATTTGAACAGAGGCTGAAAAAGCCGCCAGATAAGCCGGATTTAGGATCAAAGCCGGATGGTTTTTTCTGGAATGACCTGGATATAGACGAGGATTTACTGTGGGAAAATAAAGATACAGTCGAGGACAAGTGTAGACAGATAGTAGTGTCTGTTAATATGCGCGACCTACAACTAAACGTGTTGATTGACACCGGTGCAGAATTGAGTGCTGTATCTGGGAAATTATTTGAGTTACTAAAAGACAGACCAGGCATCGTAGTTATGCCAGTAAGAGGAGTGAAAATTATCGGTGCTACTGGGAAGGCCAGTAAACCGGTCACAAAACAGATTTTTGTCCACTTCGAGATATGTGGGGCACGATTTGAACAAGAGTTTGTCGTCGTGCCAGACTTGACTACGGAAGTAATTATCGGGTTAGATTGGCTATTAAAGTACCGTGCAGTGATTAATTGCGAAAGTAAAACTTTGACATGTGCGTCACAAGATAAAACAATAGCAGTTAGTTTTGACGAGGCAGGAGACGGTGTGCATAGGCAATACCAGCCTATACACATTGTTAACTGGCCGGATGCTATTGACGTAGGTATGAATTTGAACTGCCGTAACGTGAGGAATTTCGGCATTGACAAAAGTGTAGAAAGTGAATTGGAAGAGATAATCAAATTCCCTCCACGGATTGACATTAGTATTGGTGTGAAAAAAGATCGTTTGCGAGAAGTAATGAAGCTAAAAACCGATGGTCGCATACGTCGTCATAACGCTAAAGCGCGTTTTGCTAAGTTTGCAATCGGAGACTTAGTACTTGTAAAAGCTCATGAGAAATCGAGCGAGATAGACAATGAAATCTCTAAATTTAAGTTTGTTTATAATGGACTATATAAAGTCATTGGTATACCTCACACAAATGCTTATTGCTTAGAGTATCCAAGCTCTGGAAAACGATTAGGTATACGGAATATTGTAGACTTGAAATTGTACCAACCTAGGATCGATTAATACCACAGAAAGGGTAATTTGTACAGTATGTAAATATAGAGTGTAAGATTTAAGGATGTGCCATGTTACGATGCTTTTGCCTGACCTAGAGGTCATTAAAGAAGTTGTAATTAATAAGTAATTAATTTTGACTAAATGATTGAAGAGTAACTGATTAGTAATCATCTCAAAAATCCAAGCTGCTAGTTTAAGTTTTCAGCTGAGTCACAGTAGATTAAGCAATGTAAATATGATTTTGTAACTTTCTGTAATATTTCATGAATGTGTGTTTTTATTAGTCATTGCCGATGTACTTAGACGCTGTTTTAAGTTTCAGGCTAGTACATGCGTGTGATGATGGACAGTGTTGAGTTATCCACTGTGATAGTATTAAGGGACTCCTTGAGATTACTCGGGAGTGAGTTTTTCCTAAAGAATCTAGTGAAACGGACGTTCTGGAAACGCCGTTACAAGGGCGAGTGAGATCAAGCGTGCCGCACAGGCGGGCGCAACAATACTTGCGAGGCGAAGCCGCTGTCGGCTCTTGTGCCGCTGACGGCTCTTGTGCCGCTGTCGGCATTCTTTGTACTTGCGGGTACGGAAGGCGGAACTGTTTTTCTTCCTGGACAGCTGAAAGAATTCTACTGTCAATATTTATGTTTTTTTTCGATCTGCTGTATATTATTTTCTTGTTTAGCGTTAATTGGACATGACGAGAATATTAATTATGAAAAGGTTACATAAAATTGTGTATTCTATGTAATTAATTATTAGTTTGCGTATTTTGATATACCTGTTTTTTATGACCATGTACTCTGATCAATTTTGCAAATAGTCTTCCATTTCTTATCGTGTTACGAATTTTAATGATTTTGGAATAGCTAAACCATTTTCTATGTTTTTTATGAATCTTGATATGTTGTCAACCTGTTTTACTTTGTGCAAGATGACAGAGTGGAATAAGATTAGGAGTATCTCCACTCAATTATTATCATCTCAAAATTGGTTTACGATTAATTAGACGAATGCTAAATTTTGTTATGTTTTGAGGGTATGCATTTCCGCTGTTTCTTTTTGGGACATTTTCTGAGTCTGTTTACGTTACACGAACATCCTCAGACAATGTGGGGCACGTGTAACGCCGGAAATGCATAGCCTCCTATTTCCATCTATTGTACTATTTTTTTCCTTGCTTTGTTACCTCAAGATATGACATTTCTGTCTCTTTGTATATTGTAATTGCTTTACTATTTGTATATTTATGCATTTATGTCGATGTATAATTGGTTTGTTTCGTAAATATTATTTGTATTTTTACGCTGGGTCTTGCCTAGGGAAAACTGCTATCGAACGATTACGTCGATAGGTCGTGTGAAGAATCAAAGTGTGTAGGATCTTTGGTAGTGTTAACTCTGCCGCGGAGAGCGCGGGGGGAGAAGGAGTCTGGCTGGAGTAGCGAGTGGAGGTGTGGTGTGACGCTCCCGCGAGTTGCCGCGCTTTCGGGGTTTGGCAGCATGTAATTGCGCTCGACTTGTGATGATAGTTTCTGACATGGTGTCGCGGACGGGAAACATTAACTAGCGCGCATCAAGAGCCCGTTTCGTCTGGTGACCGTGTCGAGAAGAAGGCGCGCCAACATCCAGCTTCTGCAACAGCGACGGCCGACAATGAGTGACTGTCGCCACCTCCTCGACCGACGGCTTCAAACCTTCAATCAACCGACAAGGAAGACTGGACGCAAGTAAAGTTTTAGAACTGTATGGCAGACCTCAGCTTTTCAAACTGTACCATTTTCGTAACTATAATTACAGCAACTTAGAATGAACCTTTGTTGCTCATTGTCCCAATTGCATTGCCAAGCAGGGTCCCTTCCTTTTCCGAAATGAACCCGAGTGTCGTTGAAATTTAAACGCCAGCACTAAAGTAATATAGCTAATTCTATTTCACTGCTTTAATTTCAAAGTTCAGTTAGCTGGCTACAATATTCAGATTACACAAGCACAAATTAAGAGTGCGAGTTTTGTTATCGTATTTTAGCTTACCTGTGACTGCAGCTCAGCTTGGTACGTACTAAATTTTACTATTGTTAATTGTTCAGAATCATTTAATTCAAGTTCAAAGTTAAATCTCTTATTTCCAAATTGTGTAGATTCAAGTAGTTTTTTGAAATGATTGTTGAGGTAGTCCAAGACTAACCGTATTTTACTGAATTTCGATGTGCTTCAGAAAGAAAGCTCACTATTAACTTCAGTCACTAAATTAACTTTCGATTTTCCGGTTTTATTAATTCTTTGCTAAATTAAGTCAGGGTGTAGCGAAGTTTATTACTTCTGACAAACTTTCAGTTTTCACACTACACGTGTCAACCTTCAGTTGCCACGCTTCTAGTGCTAATTATATGTGTAATAACCTTTCTTTTTCAGTTACTATAGTAATTGTCCTTAGGACTGGCGACCGTGATTTCCCCCAAATCTCAAATACCTAATTACCGCTAGTTAATTGTTAACGTAACGGCTGCACATTTACTTTCTTTATTAACATTACCCCTTTTCAAAATTAATTTCCACCAGTTTCATTAGCACATTTCCTTTCATTTAGATGTAACCCTTTCCTCCCTCTTTACCGACAGCTTAACTTCGGTGACGATTGCTTTTCCAAAACTCCCATTAGGTACACGTGGTTTCATCTTTCACTATCATTAAGGTCGGTAAGTGAGGGGGAGGTTACAACACGACAACATGATCCACGATTGCAGTGCTCTCCAGTTAGCATTTAGTGTACGTCCCTTGCCAATGTACATAACAGTGGGTTGCCCACTGACTCTAATACTGTATTTATGATTATATTCACAGCACATGTAGTGGATTGCGCTCACGGACATTTTCTTTCCATTTTCTCTGTTAATTAACATAATTTTTCCAAAAGAGTTAACTTCTTCCGGTGCCATTATTTATAGCCAACTTCCTCCTTTATTCATCATTCGGTTTCTTAGAAATCTATACTTTAGATTTTACTTTTTGTGAATAGTAAGCTCTTTCGTGTGGAATAAAGTTTCATTTAAATATTCAGTATTGCGTTTCTTTTTTCAGCTGTACTGGTGGCCGCTATTGAGTCCATTGATTATAACGAGCCACCAAGCCCCATCATCTTCAAAGCGGATCACCCTTTCGTGTTCCTCATACTGGATCAGCAGACGAAAACTGTGCTCTTCGTGGGACGCTACTCGAACCCTCCCGCTGAATCTTGAAGTGAATCACTTGCCTTGGGGTCCGACAGCTGCATGTTTTGATGTAAAATGTGTATCACATACATTGTCCGGTCATATATTTATCACACGCCCTCTCTTCTGAAGGACAAAAAATAAACGGAAACTTAATACGAAATCATTACATTTCGTTATTTATTACCTTACCAACAGCAGCCAAGAACATCATTTTGCCACATACTTAACAGTAATGTATTACGTTCATCTACAGAAGACATTTCCCATTTAATGTCATGTTCAAATACATTTGAAAATGTCTATTTTATTACGCCATTTACGTTCAAATGTGCATACGTCTGGGCAGTGACTGTATCGTTCAGGGGATTAGAAACATGACGATTTGAGAAGAATAGAAGCTCTATTCATTCAATATCTCTTCCTTACGCACCATTGCCGTGCAGCTTCCCACTGAAACGCGAAGAGGGACTGTATGTGTCCACACGACAACGTTCAACACCATAAATGGATGATGATTCTTCATCTGGATGCTTACACATTGCGAATGTGACATTATAGATTCTCGTCAAACGAAAATACGTTGACTGTCACGTTGTACGGAAACTGTGAACGACCAGTAGAAAACCTGTACAGCAGTCTTTGTCTTTGCGTGCGAAGTCGAAATACATTCTCCTGTGTGGATAAGATGTGACATAAATGTGATCGTTTCAAATACATATCATCCTTACAAAACCTTCTACGAATCGTATTCGATTCTGTCTCTTCACATTTACACAATAACGGCAGCTATGTTTGTATGGGACACAGCTGTCTTTCCTCGAGTGACCGCAGGTACCATTCATTGTCCTCGACTATCCTGGGCTGTGCATTGTGGATCTCAGCCCAGCGTTAAATAACTATCCAGGGGCGCAGAGCACTCGCACACTGAGGGCTTCGAGCAAACTTAATTACGTATGTGGACAGTTCATCCACTCCCGGAATCGAGAATCTCGGCAATATTCGCCTGGTATCGACATTCATACTGGCAAGATATCGGTACCAGGTATTCCAAGATTATCGAGAATAACTTAATTTACTTTCGAGAATATCTTAACTTCAATAATGTACACTGAAGCGCCAAAAAAAGTGGTATAGGCATGCGCATTCAAATACAGATATATGTCAATAGGCATAATACCGCGCTGCGGTCGGCAACGCCTACATATAACACAACAAGTGTCTGGGGCAGTTGGTAGATCTGTTACTGCTGCTACAGTAGCTGGTTATCAAGAATTAAGTGAGTTTGAACATGGTGTTATAGTCGACGCACGAGCGATGGGACGCTGCTTCTCCGAGGCAGCGACGAGGTGGGGACTTTCGCGTACGATCATTTCACGAGCATACTGCGAATATCAGGAATCCGGTAATACATCAAATCTCTGACATCGCTGCGGCGGGAAAAAGATCTTGCAAGAACGGAACCAACTACGACTGAAGGGAACTGTTCAACGTGACAGAAGTGCAACCCTTCCGCAAATTCCTGCAGATTTCAGTGTTGGGCCATCAATAAGTCTCAGCGTGCGAACCATTCGACGAAACATCATCGACATGGGCTTTCGGAGCCGAGGGAACACTCGTGTACCCTTGATGACTGCACGACACAAAGCTTCATGGGTCGCCTGGGCCCATCAACACCGACATTGGACTGTTGATGACTGGATACACGTTGCCTGGTCGGACAAGTCTCGTTTCAAATTGTACCGAGCGGATGGAGGAGTGCGGGCGGGGAGAGAGCCTCGTGAATCCATGGACCCTGCATGTCAGCAGGGGACTGCTCAAGTTGGTGGAGGCTCTGGAATGGCCTGGGGCGTATGGTGGTGGTTAGTGTTTAACGTCCCGTCGACAACGAGGTCATTAGAGACGGAGCGCAAGCTCGGGTTAGGAAAGGATTGGGAAGGAAATCGGCTGTGCCCTTTCAAAGGAACCATCCCGGCAGACGTGGGAAATTCCAGCAGCACAGTGCGACACCCCACACGTCCCGAATGGCTACAAAATGGCTCCAGGAACACTCTTCTGCGCTTAAGCTCTTCCGCCTGCCACCAAATTCCCCTGACATGAACATTATTGAGCATATTTGGGATGCCTTGCAACGTGCTGTTTAGAAGAGATCTCCGCCCCCTCTTACGGATTTATGGACAGCAGTGCAGGATTCATGGTGTCGGTTCCCTCCAGCAATACATCATTATTTGAGCGCATGCCTCGTCGTGTTGCGGCACTTACGCGTGCTCACCGGGTCCCTACACGATATTAGGCAGGTGTACCAGTGCCTTTGGCTCGTCAATGTAAACGTTATATAAAGTCAGGCAGGAGACAGGCGACCATTATTATAGTAACCAGTAGTTCGTCATTGAGGCTGAACGGGTTGTAGTGGTAAAAGTCAAACAACAGGCGGGGAATGACTTTACTGCGTTTGCTAATATTTGTTTCACTCAACTTGAAACACGTAGTAAACGTGTAGTGATCGCTCCTGGATATCTCGTGGAGGATAAGTGCCGAAACCCGTGATATGAGCATTAAAGTCATTCGTTACCTGACATTTGACATTTACCATTGCGACCCAGCCAGTGTGAATGCGGAACTACTGATCGTTTTAATTGAAAGTTTTACGTCGGATAAGAAATAACAAAAGACGTATTTTTTCATGTGACATAATAAAAAGTTAACGACTTTCGGGTTTTTTTCCTGTGCTTTTACTGTGAAAGCTTGCTTCTTGCGAAATTTCATGACTCTTTATCAGCGGGAAGTACCCTATAGGTTTCGATGAGTGAATTTTCGAGTATTAAAATATGTAGCATAAATGGCCTTATCTTATTATTAGGGGTAAGATAGATACTGCCTACAGGAAAATTAAAGAGACCTTTGGAGATAGGAGAACCATTTGTATGAACATCAAGAGCTCAGATGGAAACCCAGTTCTAAGCAAAGAAGGGAAAGCAGAAAGGTGGAAGGAGTATACAGAGGGTCTATACAAGGGCGATGTACTTGAGGACAATATTATGGAAATTGAAGAGGATGTAGATCAAGATGAAATGGGAGATACGATACTGCGTGAAGAGTTTGACAGAGCACTGAAAGACCTGAGTCGAAACAAGGCCCCCGGAGTAGACAACATTCCATTGGAACTACTGACGGCCTTGGGAGAGCCAGTCCTGACCAAACTCTACCATCTGGTGAGCAAGATGTATGAAACAGGCGAAATACCCTCAGACTTCAAGAATAATATAATAATTCCAATCCCAAAGAAAGCAGGCGCTGACAGACGTGAAAATTACCGAACAATCAGTTTAATAAGCCACAGCTGCAAGATACTAACACGAATTCTTTATAGACGAATGGAAAAACTAGTAGAAGCCGACCTCGGGGAAGATCAGTTTGGATTCCGTAGAAATACTGGAACACGTGAGGCAATACTGACCTTACGACTTATCTTAGAAGAAAGATTAAGGAAAGGCAAACCCACGTTTCTAGCATTTGTAGACTTAGAGAAAGCTTTTGACAATGTTGACTGGAATACTCTCTTTCAAATTCTAAAGGTGGCAGGGGTAAAATACAGGGAGCGAAAGACTATTTACAATTTGTACAGAAACCAGGTGGCAGTTATAAGAGTCGAGGGACATGAAAGGGAAGCAGTGGTTGGGAAGGGAGTAAGACAGGGTTGTAGCCTCTCCCCGATGTTATTCAATCTGTATATTGAACATGCAGTAAAGGAAACAAGAGAAAAATTCGGAGTAGGTATTAAAATCCACGGAGAAGAAATAAAAACGTTGAGGTTCGGCGATGACATTGTGATTCTGTCAGAGACAGCAAAGGACTTGGAAGAGCAGTTGAATGTAATGGATGGTGTCTTGAAGGGAGGATATAAGATGATCATCAACAAAAGCGAAACGAGGATAATGGAATGTAGTCGAGTTAAGTCGGGTGATGTTGAGGGTATTACATTAGGAAATGAGACACTTAAAGTAGTAAAGGAGTTTTGCTATTTGGGGAGCAAAATAACTGATGATGGTCGAAGTAGAGAGGATATAAAATGTAGACTGGCAATGGCAAGGAAAGCGTTTCTGAAGAAGAGAAATTTGTTAACATCGAGTATAGATTTAAGTGTCAGGACGTCATTTCTGAATGTATTTGTATGGAGTGTAGCCATGTATGGAAGTGAAACATGGACGGTAAACAGTTTGGACAAGAAGAGAATAGAAACTTTCGAAATGTGGTGCTACAGAAGAATACTGAAGATTAGATGGGTAGATCACATAACTAATGAGGAAGTATTGAATAGGATTGGGGAGAAGAGAAGTTTGTGGCACAACTTGACCAGAAGAAGGGATCGGTTGGTAGGACATGTTCTGAGGCATCAAGGGATCACCAATTTAGTATTGGAGGGCAGCGTGGAGGGTAAAAATCGTAGGGGGAGACCAAGAGATGAATACACTAAGCAGATTCAGAAGGATGTAGGTTGCAGTAGGTACTGGGAGATGAAGAAGCTTGCACAGGATAGAGTAGCATGGAGAGCTGCATCAAACCAGTCTCAGGACTGAAGACCGCAACAACAACAACAACAACAACAACACAAATGGTCTTATCTTGTGACTGCATTGGCTTAGGAGCTTCAACGTTTTAGAAGGCAAATGGAACATAGACCTCAGTATGTGATATAAATTTCAAGTTGATGTGTCTCCTGAGAAAAAGCGTTTTTAACAGTCGGATTGACATGCGGACAACATAGTTATCTTATAAGGGATCCATTTTCACCGATTGAGGTACATAGCTCTAATACTATTTCCACATCGTATAAATAATGAAAGAATGAACAGTTAACTAGAATGAGATTTTTACTCTGCAGCTGAGTGTGCGCTGATACGTACCTTCCTTGCAGATTAAAACTGTGTGCCGGATCGAGACTCTAACTCGGGACCTTTGCCTTTCGCGGGCAAGTGCTCTACCATCTGAGCTACCCAAGCACGACTCACGCCCCTTCCTCACACCTTTACTTCTGCCAGTATCTCGTCTCCTACCATTCAGACTTCACAGAAGCTCTTCTGCAAACCTTGCAGAACTAGCACTCATGGAAGAAAGAATACTGCAGAGACATGGCTTAGCCACTTTTGCAAGGTTCGCAGAAGAGCTTCTGTGAAGTTTGGAAGGTAGGAGAGGAGGTACTGGCAGACCTGAAGCTGCGAGTACGCATCGCGAGTCGTGATAGGGTAGTTCAGTTGCTAGAGCAATTGCCTGCGAAAGGCAAATGTCCCGAGTTCGAGTCTCAGTCCATCACACAGTTTTAATCTGCCTGGTAGTTTCATATCAGCCCACACACTTTTTCAGAGTGAAAATCTCATTCCGTAAACATCCCCCAGGCTGTGGGTAAGCCATGTCTCCGCTATATCCTATCTTCCAGGAGTGCTAGTTCTGAAATGTTCGCAGAGGAGCATCTGTGAAGTTTGGAAGGTAGGAGACGAGGTATTACCACAGCTGAAGCTGTGAGGACGGGTCGTGAGTCGTGCTTGGATAGAACACTTGCCTGCGAAATGCAAAGGTCCCGAGTTCGACTTTGCTATGGGAACGATTTTCTGGGGGCTGCAGTGGATTGGATTGGATTGTTTGGGGGAAGAGACCAAACAGCGAGGTCATCGGTCTCATCGGATTAGGGAAGGACGCGGAAAGAAATCGGCCGTGCCCTTTCAAAGGAATCATCCCGGCATTTGCCTATAGCGATTTAGGGAAATCACGGAAAACCTAAATCAGGATGGCCTGACGCGGGATTGAACCGTCGTCCTCCCGAATGCGAGTCCAGTGTGCTAACCAATGCGCCACCTCGCTCGGTGCTGCAGTGGAGATAGATACCTACTTATTATTGGATCTTGAAACTTTGTAAGGACGCTCCCCCGGCTTAGTTGCCGTCAGTTTCCAAGTGTCTGCAAGTTAAGATGTTTCAGTATCTCCGGGACGCTCTTCTGCGATACTAACTATCCCTTACATGCCCGTCTTCATGTTCGATCAATATTCACTGCTAGTCCAATTGGCTACTGGTGTCACACACAACATCAGTATTCTGCGATCAGTCACACGAGTGTTGTGTAAGCAATATTCACTGCAGATGACTGCACGTTTCCTGTATCCTACCAATGAACAGAAATCTACCACCTTCTCTACCTGCTGCTGAGCTTACGTGATGATACCATTTCATACCATCACAGATTGTTGAACCCAGGTAATTGTACGACTTTTTTGAACCCACGTAATTTTACGACTTGTCTGATTCCAGTTGTGATATTGTAGTCGTAGGATACTGTGTGTCTACGTGTTGCAAAGTGTACGGTTTTTGAATTTCTGAATATTTAAAGCAGCTTTCCAACTGTTTCATCACTTTAAAACAGTATCAAGATCTGACTGAATATAATCACCATAATCACCAGACAGTTCCATCACCTGGTGATGTGGCCTTCCGGGCGGGGTGGCCGAGCGGTTCTAGGCGCTACAGTCTGGAGCTGCGCGACCGCTACGGTCGCAGGTTCGAATCCTGCCTCGGGCATGGATGTGTGTGATGTCCTTAGGTTAGTTAGGTTTAAGTAGTTCTAACTTCTAGGGGACTGATGACCTTAGAAGTTAAGCCCCATAGTGCTCAGAGCCATTTGAACCATTTTTTGAGTCGGCATGGAACATAGAATCCCAAGCAGGTTCTTCCATTTTTGCCGATCTTGAGATTCCTGTTGCCAATTTAATTCAGTTGTCTTCATTAAGTCACTCTCCCATCTGACTGGTTGTATTCTTCTTGGACCATTTTGACAAAATTGGGTCATATCTAGTACTTGTTTTGATCATCTGTTATCTTTTCCTCAAGTGACTTGAAAAGACCACTGCCATTTCAAGATATTCACTCCCTCCATTATGTCGCTGACCTCTGTTGTACGTCTGATACCCGATTTTTCTTCATGTAGTCCAACACCAATCCTTCCATTCCTCTTTGAGTTACTATTCGTTTTCTAATAACGAACTCATTTATCTCTATGTCTCACAGCCATATGCTTTAACTGGAATTATAAATCGGTAAAAAACATTTTTTTCAATTTAGCAGATATCAAAGCCTTCAGAACTGAAGAGGTTCTTCCATAAACTTACCAGCACAATTTTATACATCGAAATATTTACGGTTTTATGTTTTCTTTCATACACTCCTGGAAATTGAAATAAGAACACCGTGAATTCATTGTCCCAGGAAGGGGAAACTTTATTGACACATTCCTGGGGTCAGATACATCACATGATCACACTGACAGAACCACAGGCACATAGACACAGGCAACAGAGCATGCACAATGTCGGCACTAGTACAGTGTATATCCACCTTTCGCAGCAATGCAGGCTGCTATTCTTCCATGGAGACGATCGTAGAGATGCTGGATGTAGTCCTGTGGAACGGCTTGCCATGCCATTTCCACCTGGCGCCTCAGTTGGACCAGCGTTCGTGCTGGACGTGCAGACCGCGTGAGACGACGCTTCATCCAGTCCCAAACATGCTCAATGGGGGACAGATCCGGAGATCTTGTTGGCCAGGGTAGTTGACTTACACCTTCTAGAGCACGTTGGGTGGCACGGGATACATGCGGACGTGCATTGTCCTGTTGGAACAGCAAGTTCCCTTGCCGGTCTAGGAATAGTAGAACGATGGGTTCGATGACGGTTTGGATGTACCGTGCACTATTCAGTGTCCCCTCGACGATCACCAGTGGTGTGCGGCCAGTGTAGGAGATCGCTCCCCACACCATGATTCCGGGTGTTGGCCCTGTGTGCCTCGGTCGTATGCAGTCCTGATTGTGGCGCTCACCTGCACGGCGCCAAACACGCATACGACCATCATTGGCACCAAGGCAGAAGCGACTCTCATCGCTGAAGACGACACGTCTCCATTCGGCCCTCCATTCACGCCTGTCGCGACACCACTGGAGGCGGGCTTAACGATGTTGGGGCGTGAGCGGAAGACGGCCTAACGGTGTGCGGGACCGTAGCCCAGCTTCATGGAGACGGTTGCGAATGGTCCTCGCCGATACCCCAGGAGCAACAGCGTCCCTAATTTGCTGGGAAGTGGCGGTGCGGTCCCCTACGGCACTGCGTACGATCCTACGGTCTTGGCGTGCATCCGTGCGTCGCTGCGGTCCGGTCCCAGGTCGACGGGCACGTGCACCTTCCGCCGACCACTGGCGACAACATCGATGTACTGTGGAGACCTCACGCCCCTCGTGTTGAGCAATTCGGCGGTACGTCCACCCGGCCTCCCGCATGCCCACTATACGCCCTCGCTCAAAGTCTGTCAGCTGCACATACGGTTCACGTCCACGCTGTCGCGGCATGCTACCAGTGTTAAAGACTGCGATGGAGCTCCGTATGCCACGGCAAACTGGCTGACACTGACGGCGGCGGTGCACAAATGCTGCGCAGCTAGCGCCATTCGACGGCCAACACCGCGGTTCCTGGTGTGTCCGCTGTGCCGTGCGTGTGATCATTGCTTGTACAGCCCTCTCGCAGTGTCCGGAGCAAGTATGGTGGGTCTGACACACCGGTGTCAATGTGTTCTTTTTTCCATTTCCAGGAGTGTATTTACAAGCTGCTCCAGATGGGCGGTTATAAGTACATCTTTATCAGGTAGTACTTCATTACAGAAAACTAGATTAACCAAAAAAGATCGGATTACTATCCAATAAGAAAATCAAGGATCCCAATAATTTTCTTTGGGGCTTACATAAAGCTGCTTCATCATTGGTCGATGACTGTCCATGCTGCGTCCTTTCCATCAAGAAATTCGCAAAGCAGTCAAAAATTTCGTTTCATACCCCATATGAAATAAATAAGAACAGCAGGAATTCGAAAGTGAAGTGGCTACTGAAAAATGCGAAGAAATCGAAATGGAAATAGTCGTCGGAAGACCTGATTCAGCATGCAGAAAAGTCAAAGCATCAGGAATCCCACTGTTAAGGAGAGAGCGGGTAGATGGAAAGAGTAGAGGGGAAGGAACTGTCCGAAGTGATAGAAGATGCATTGGAAATCGATATAAAAGACGCAAGTGATGTAGTATTAGAGGCATAGTTTAACAGAAAGTCGGAAGACTAGCGATCAGACAAGGCGGAAATCATAGCCAACATTCCTTCGTAATTTGTAAAATCGTTCGGGAAAGTGAGAACCAGACGACAGTTGACTTTTTTTAGTGATATCGATGAGTTTGGTTCTATAACACCAGACTTTCGGAAAAATGACACACGCGGAATCCCTAAGATAAAAGGACAGGTAAGTGTATGATCTATCGCACATTGACTTTATCTGCTAATACATCCAGGTTTCTGACAAAGATAATACCTAGAAGACTGGAACAGAAAGCATTAGATTTGTCTGATGATATTCGATATGAACTCTAGGAAAGTTAAAGCACCAAGGCGGGAAGTCCTGACGAAGTGCAACACTTGAGGAAAAACGAGACACGTTCATAGGATTGGTGGAACTAGAAATATCATTCGACCATCTAAAATGGTGGAAAATATTCAAAGTTCTAAGGAAAGTAGATTAAACTTATTGGGAAAAGGGTGTAGTACACAATATGTGCAAGAGCCAAGAGGGAACAATAAGAATGGAAGACCAAGAACGAAGTTCTCGGATTGAAAACGTTGTAAGACAAGCTTTCGCCCCTGTTGCTCAACGAAGAAGCAATGATGGAAATGGAACAAAAGACCAGGAGATTAAAATTCTGGATGAAAGGACATCAATGATAATATTCACTGGCGACATTGGTATCCTGGTATTGGTGGAGAAGAACTTGTAACCTCCCCCTCACTTATCGACCTTGATGGCAGTGAAAAATTAAACCGCGTGCACCTAATGGAAATTTGGGAAAAGCAATCGTCACCGAAGTTAATTTGTCAGTAAAGAGGGAGGAAAGGGTTAGATCTAAATTAAAGGAAAAATGCTAATGAAATTGGTGGATATTAATTTTTAGAAAAGGGTAAAATTAATAAAGAAAGTAAATGTGCAGTCGTTATGTTAACAGTTAATTGGCGTTAATTAGATATTTGAGATTTGGGGAAAATTACGGTCGCCAGTCCTATGGACAATTACTATAATAACTGAAAATGAAAGATTAATGCACATATAATCAGCACTAAAAGCGTGGCAACTGAAAGTTGACACGAGTTGTGTGAAAACTGAAAGTTTGTCAGAACTAATAAATTTCGCTACACTCTGACTTAATTTAGCAAAAGAACTAATAAAACCGGAAAATTGAAAGTTAATTTAGTGACTGAAATTAATGGTGAACTTTGTTTCTGAAGCACTACGAAATTCAATAAAATAAGGTTAGTCTTGGGCTACCTCAACAATCATTTCAAAAGATACTTGAATCTACACAATTTAGAAATAAGAGATTTAACTTTGAACTTGAATTAAATGATTCTGAACAATTAACAATAGTAAAATTTAGTACGTACCAAGCTGAGCTGCAGTCACAGAAGAGCTAAAATATGGTAACATAACTCGCACTCTTAATTTGTGCTTGAGTAATCTAAATATTGTAGCTAGCTATGAATACTTTCACTGAACTCTGAAATTAAAGCAGTGAAATGGAATGATATTACTTCAGTGCTGGCGTTTGAATTTCAATGACACTCGGGTTCATTCCGGAAAAGAAAGGGACACCGCTTGGTAAAGCAATTGGGACAATGAGCAACAAAGGTTCATGCTAAGTTGCTGTAATTTTGAGAGGCAAATGGGACAATTTTAAAAGCTGAGGTCTGCCATACAGTTCTAAAACTTTACGTGCTTCTAGTCGTCCTTGTTGGTTGATTGAAGGTTTGAAGTCGTCGATCGAGGAGGTGGCGACAGTCACTCATTGTAGGCCGTCGCTGTTGCAGAAGCTGGATGTTGGCGTGCCTTCTTCTCGACACTGTCACCAGGCGAAACGGGTTGTTGATGTGCACCAGCTAATGCTTCCCGTCCGCGACACCGTGTCAGAAACTATCATAGCAAGTCGAGCGCAATTACATGCTGCCAAACCCCGAAAGCGCGGCAACTCGCGGGAGCGTCACTCAACACACCTGCTCCACCGCCCTACTCCAGCCAGACTCTCTGCCCGCGCTCCACGCAGCAGAGTTAGCACTACCAAAGACCCTAAACACTTTGGTTTTAAACACGACCTATCGATGTAATCGTTCGATAGAATAGTTTTCCCTAGGCCAGACCCAGCGTAAAAATACAAATACTATTTACAAAACAAACCAGTTATACATCGACATAAATGCATATATATAGTAAAACAATTACAATATACAAAGACACAGAAATGTCATATCTTCATGTAACAAAATAAGGAAAAAATTTATAATACAATAGATGGAAATAGGAGGATATTCATTTCCGGCGTTACAAACTGCAGGTCCTATTGAATGAAATGGCCAACCTAATAAACACACGATGTGGATTGAAACTGGATAACATATAACGGACGATGAAAGCAGGACAAAAAAATTAGTCTATGCGAAGAGGGCTTTCTTGATGAAAAGGGATCTCCTAGTATAAAATATTGACCTTAATTTGCGGAAGAAAATTTCTGGAAGTGAATCATGGACTTAGTGAAGACTACTAAAGAAGATAATCGAAGTGTTTGAGATATATTGATACAGAAAGAGGTTAAAAATGAGGTGGACTGGTAATGTCACAAGTTATGAGGGTCCCTGCAGACAAGGCGACGAGCGGAACACGTGGAAAACATTAGTAGGGAGAAGGACAGGAATGTAGGACATTTACTAAGAGGTCAGGGAATAATTTCCATGGCATCAGAGCGATCTGCAGAAGGTAAGAGCTGTAGAGGAAGTCAGAGACTGGGTTACATACTGCATGTAATTGTGGACGTTGGTTGCAAGTGCTCCTCTAAGATGAAAAGGAGGGTACAGGGGCGGCATTTACAATGAGAAGACTGATGAAAATACATACATAAACGTGTGACTGTACTTTCAGTAATAAACGTTGGAGTGCTACTGAATGAAATAGTTTTTATGTGTAAGATATATAGAATCTAAGAGAGTGGTTGATCTATGGCATTCTGGACATCATGTGAGAGAAGGTTGATGTAGCTTGGGATTTAGATGGAGTGGATTTCGGACCGGGGGTTGTGAAGACGTGGGGTTCAGTTTAAGAATTAATTTATTTACCATGAAAATTTTCAACTAACAGAACAGTTAGCACTTACAATAAAATAAATATAATTGTTTGCAGCCAAAAAGAACTAAAATACTTCGAATATACGAGATAAAGCGTAAAATATCCTTCTGACAACAACGGCACAAGATCAAATACACAACAAATTCAGTCGAACCATATACGGAGTTACCAGGCAATTATGTGCAGCTTAAAATGCTTGGCACTCTGACACAACAACGAAGGACAGGAAAAAACTAACAACACTAAATACTATATCATTTATTTACGATCAGTAATATAGAATCTAACTACATCTTGCTCTACTACTACTATCGTCTCTCGAGAACCAAGCTACCGACAACATTACCTAGCTACCTTCGCTTATGTGTGGACAACTTCCCTTACAATACATATATGACAAATCAATACAGATATGACAGTTCATTCACACAAGGCAATATCAACCACATCTTAATGCACGGATGTGAACCACCGATTGAATCACAAGAATTCAATACAGAATCAAATCTTAAAAAAACGGAATAAGCAACTGATTCAGCTTCGTGGTGAACACAGTCGGCTTCGGTTTAGTTTGCTTAATCACCCACACGGTGTGCACTGACGCAATTACACCTGCTTTGTTATCACAATATACTCCGCTGCACACCCCAAATACCATACACACATTTTTTTGAGTCATCAGTCTTCTATCTGGTTTGATGCGGCCCGCCATTAATTTCTTTCCTGTGCCAACCTCTTCACCTCAGAGCAGCACTTGCAACCTACGACCTCAGTTATTTGCTGGATGTATTCCTACCTCTGTCATCCTCTAATCCTCTACAGATTTTTCCCTCTGCAGCTCCCTCTGCCACCACGGAAATCATTTCTTGATGTCTTAACATATGACCTATCATCCTGTCCCTTGTTCTTGTCAGTGTTTTCCATATATTCCTTTCATCGCCGACTCCGTGATGACCCTCCTCATGCCTTCCCTTATCAGCCCACTTAATTTTCGACTCTCTTCTGTTCCGATTTTCCCATAGTCCACGCTTCAAACGTACATTCTCAGAAATTTATTCCTCAACTTAAGGCCTGTGTATGATGCTGATAGATTTCTTTTGGCCAGGCATGCTCTTTTTCCCAGTGCTAGTCTGCTTTTTATGTCCTCCTTGTTCTGCCCGTCGTGGTTTATATTGTTGTATAGGTAACACAACTTAACTTCATCTATTTCGTGATCACTAGTTCAGATGTTAAGTTGTTCGCTGTTCTAATTTCCGCTGCTTCTCTTTCGTTTTTTTTTTTTTTTTCGATTTACTCCTAATCCATATTCTGAGCTCATTAGACTACTCATTCTATTCAACAGAACCTGTAATTCTTTCTTCACTTTCACCGAGGACAGCAGTTTTATCAGCGAATCTTATGACTGATATCCTTTCATCTTGAATTTTAGTCTCCGCTCTGGAACCTCCCTTTTATTTATATCACTGCTTCTTCGATGTATAGATCGAACAGGAGGGACGAAAGACTACATCTTGGTCTTACAACCCTTTTAACCTGAGCACTTTGTTCTTGGTCTTCTCGTCTTATTTTTCCCTATGATTCTTGCGCATATTATACATTACTTGTCTTTCCCCATAGCTTCATTTTTCTCAAAATTTCGAACATTGTGGAACGCTTTTAGCAGGTCGACAAATGCCTTGAACGTGTCTTTATTTCTCTTCATTCCCGCTCCCATTATGAACGGCAATGTCAAAATTGCCTCTCTGTTGCCTTTACCTTTCCTAAATCCAAAGTTATCGTCATCTACGATATTTTACATACATACTAGTCGTGAAAGATCAATCGCAAACTTTCATTCAGGTAATCTATCTCTGTCCAGAAAGTCGCTACAGGGAAAGAACGTTAGTACATGACATGCTACACCACTTCAATCACAAAGTCACCAGGCGATAGCACTCTGGTACTATTTCTTATGACCATCGGGAGCCACTCCTTCACCTTATCCTATAACTGCTGTGCTTCCGACCACCTAAAGAAAGCAGCTCCCCCGTTATTGTCCACATTGCGGCCCCGTCATCCTGCACGTTGACACGCACGGCAACCGTCCTACACACACCAGTCGCTGAGGTAGGTACGAAGGAAGATTTTTGTTTAATTTCCTTTCGACAACGAGGTCATTTGAGACGCAGCACAAACTCGGTTTCAAGGATGGGGAAGGAGATCGGCCGTGCACCATCAAAGGAATCATCCTGTCTCTTAGCTTGAGCGATATAGCGAAACCACGGTAAATCTAAGTCTGGATGGTCGACGCTGATCTGAACCGTCGTCCACCCAAATGCGAGTCCAGTGCTTACCTCTACGCCACCTCGCCCGGTACCAGTTCTTGAGGTCCCTCAGACTTGGCACCAGCCGAGGCACTCCGCCTCCTGTCACTCCAGCAGCTGATCACGCTGGCGTCTCTTCAGGCCCAGACTTCCTTCGCTACCAGTCTCCAGTCTCAGCCCGAGCCGCAAGTCTCGGCCACTGACACAGCCGTATCCGCCCCTCGCCGAACACGGTTACGGCACTGCCTTCCGGGAGATGTGGCAAGAGTGGCCGTCACCATAGGTCCCTCAGCATCATGCCCGCTTGGTGACGTCGTCAGGCGCGAACCGCTGTGATTCGTCCGCTTCACAGCTTGTTGCCATATACACGCTGCAGCAACGATGCAGCCAGCAAAATTATGAGTGTTCGCGAATGTTATCATGTGTTCGCGTGATACCATGTGCTATGATGTGTTCAGTCCTCTGCTGAAAGGTGCATTGACTCGTGTTTTGTAGTGAGCCTAACGCATGAGCAGAGGTCACATCTGGTCGCTGGGCATAAAGGGCGACAAGACATTCGAAGATAAACTGAGATGCTCATATAAAACGTACTGAAGTTTTTCTCTGATCCGGCCGACAGTGAAGAAACCACGAATAATATAAATGTTGGCCAAGTTCATAAAATGATAGCAGATGTTTGTGGTATTTCCGAACCAACTGTATTCCATATTAACAGTGCAGCAACATCGGCAGAATCACCAGATGTGAGCACGTGCTTTAATCCTCAAAGGAAGGGATACCAACGAAATGGAAATTACGGAATTTAATGATTTTTAACAAAAACTGTACATGGTTACTACGGGAGAGGAGGGGAGCCGACGACCAGAAAAATACCGGAGGAACTCCGTGAAATAGTTAATTAGTCTGGTTCAGGTATCTTCTCTGCCTACTTGCTTTTTGGCTCAGAAAGTGTAATGACAGACGAAAATTCTTAATGGAACGCAGAGACAAAAGCAACGTTTTTGTGTACAATGCACATATTGCGTGCTGAGGACTATAGGTTTGTAGTGGACTTCGATAAAACTTGGGTTTCACAAAACCACACGACTAAATATATTTGGCTCGACTTCAAAGGAAATAGTGGGTTGAAAATACCTGCTGTTACTTTCCTACAGCGTTTATCGGTGATTTGGGTGATGGGTAGGGTAAGAAAGGGTATATAGCGCCTGCAAATAAATAAAAAATCGGGAGGCAGAGTATATTCTCGGTGGTATTAGTCCGAGCTGTCTGAAGTAGACCTGGCCCCGGCATAAAATTACTCAGGTGCCGTCGCGTTCATGATTGGTACGATAAAATAATGATGTCTCATTTGTTGCCAAAATTAATAATACAGTTTTTTTAAGAACTTTTTCGCTCGAACTTTCTGCAGGGTCCAGCTGAACGCAAATTAATCAGAGATGACAATTTACGTTAGACAGGTGGAACAGTTTCATACCTCTTACGGTGTTTTTTCTTTATCTCGGAATGGTTTTACGTTTTTATGATTAAGTATGTGTCACATACGTCTATAAACTTTGAGAACGTTCCTACTTTTTTTTTCAATCCAAATATGCAAGTGGTTCTGCTTTTTCCACATGTTAAATTAAAAAAATCATTTTCTTTCAAGATTTGTTGCAACATTAGTTTTAATTTTTGTTCGTATCAGCTGAGGAGAATTTTTCTTTTGAAAAGCACCCCGCCATATTCTGGATTAAAAATAGAGATGTCTAACATTTTTTAGGAATTTTTACTAATACTTGAAACTATCACTAACTGGCAATGCTGTAAGACAGTGAGATGACCTTGAGGTGCCTATTTTCGCGCTACGGTCGCAGGTTCAAATCCTGCGTCGGGCATGGATGTGTGTGACGTCCTTAGGTTAGTTGGGTTTAAGTAGTTCTAAGTTATAGGGGACTGATGACCTCAGCAGTTAAGTCCCATAGCGCTCAGAGCCATTTGAACCATTTGAACCTATTTTCGTGACGGTCGCTACAGTTCTGATCTTTGTAACTAGCTGCCTGCTCCCACTTGCGCTTCTCCTGAGCTCTGCTGAAGCATCTCTCGAATCTGTCACGTGACCCGCTCTGTCCACAATCATGTGGCACAAGCGTGTTGCACGAGTTGAAAGGTATCTATGGGACTGGGGAACTTGCCAACAGGACACCAAGATCAAACAGTGACAAAGTGACATTAAATTCTTCATTTGTGTGGCCATATTGTCCGTAGTTGCTTTACATTTCTTGAGGACATATTTGCTCTGTCGTTGCAACTACAAAAATGTGTCATTATTTTTCACCAGGGGCGTTTCGCTTTATTGATGTAAAGCATCATCAGTGCTCTGTAATTAATTTATTTACATTTTTACTTGCTTTTAGATCGAAAAACAGTTCGTTAAGAATGTGTTGATTTGTACTCACGGTGATTTCCCGCTTACATTGGAAAATGCAGTCTGCTAGCACATCGTTGTTTTTCTGTCTAATGGGGTGCATTTAAAGACAACTACTCACCGTTCTCCAGCTCTATAGAATTTGAAAACACTGGATTATGCACAGAAAGGGAAGAAATTAAATACCCTCGAGGAAATGGAGGTTTCAGAGCATACAGGAGGAAGAAAGGAGGGTCTTCTAAACGATCAGCTGGCTAACAAAACCCAAGTGTATTCTGATATAGTATGTTTCTTGCTTAATAATATGTAGCAAAACTGATGACGCCAGGCTCCCCGATAGCATTGCCTTCTACTAGCAGAGAAACGCTAATCGCCCCAAAATAGCATTGTTAGCTTACTCAGTGTTCATCACTTTTCAGTTCAATAGTAATTACCCCTTTACTTATTTGACTAATTCTCATCTTCTCATACTGTATTATAAAAGTCTTGCCAGGCCAGTGTTTGGCACTCTCGGACCACTAGCACCTCTTACACTGTTTCAGCGTTATCCAGAATTCAGTTTGTGGGCCTCCGTATCGGCGCTACAAGTCAGTCTATGAATGTATAACTAAATCTATACGCCCCGGTGTCTGTATAGCTAATTATCGAGTAGTTAAGTAGTTTTATCCTGGATTAATTTCTACCTTGTGTGTACTCCTGTACACAACTGTAACTGTACTCTGTGTCTATTCTTTTGCTACTTTAATAGGGAAAGAATCTGTGAGAGACATGTCTCTAGGCTACGACACGTGATTTCATTAATTTATTACGTAATTGTTCGTTTTTAACATAAATTTATTCAGGACTTTGATTTACGTGCCCTTGCATCGGCACTGTTATTTCACCGGAGGACCTGCTTCGACTTATGAGACCATTTGCACCTGGTACTTGTCTTCTGTTTTTATTTATTTTTCGTTTTTTAATAACAAACTCCCTATGATTTTACGTCCTTAGTTAACTTCACACAATTTTAACTTATTATATTTCAGCTTTGACACATTTTTGCTAAGAAAACTCTTGCCGTAAATAATGTACGTTATCCAGACTCATTGTTTCTACAAAATCTGTTTAGTTATTTATAAAACCTTCTAAATAACATTCTTAAAAATAAAACTTTATATCTCACGGTGAACTAATGCCATCTACCGTGGTCAATGCACACTTGCCACAGGCCTAATGTGCCACGGCGTTCAGTAGTGTGTATGTGGTAGCAGGTTGTAGAACGACGCTTGCAGCATGTTTACCATTTGACAGATTTTTCAGGTCTGATCCTGCCTTGTATTCAGTGGATCACATTAAGCGCCCCAGCAATGTAATAATTTCACATCTATAACATTCACGAAAATGACAAGTTGTAGTTTTTGCTTTTTTTAATACATTCCGTATATTTCAAGATTATCGGATGGTGTGGTTTTAACGTATGACCGGAGCATATACTATTTTTCTTTCTCATGACGAAAGTGGTTTATTTTTGTGGAAGTTTTACAATCAATATCTGATAAAGGAGTGGGGGGTGGGAGAAATAGAGGAATAGAAATTGACAGCATTAAATATGTTCGTCAGGAATACCGCACAAGGTCTTATTGATAACTGTTTAGCAAAAATTTGTTTGGAAAATTTTTTAACCGACAGATCAATAGTTAACCTTTAAAAATTAGTGGATAAAATTCCAAAATGATAACAGGTAACCAAGAAGGCGTTTTAAAACACAGCTATAAAAATTTCTTTGAATCAAATGATCCATGTATAACTGTTTAAAAATTATTGAAGAAAATTCATACCATAAAAGAATTTGCGGAAGGCGATCAGGAACGAGAAGACAGTGCAATACGATCATTGTTTGCAAGATTGCACAGAGGGAGACTTATTATATTTAGAGACCAACACACTTATAAAAATTTTAGTCAAAATGCAGCCATTGTAGCAAAATAATTTAAAAAACAAGCAAGAAAATTAAAGGGGAACACAAGGACTGACCAGTTGAATGCTCTTTATTAAATGGATGGCTCTTTTATTCGACTATAGTCGTACAAGGAATATTATTTTAAAAGAAATATAGAGGCAATTCGATTTTGTCGAAATGCGAGAGCACTCGAGGCAGCTTACAGCGTTAAGAAATTATAAATACCATATAAGAAATAAAACATGAATTCCAAAGCTGGCGAACGCCAAATTTTCAGCGAACTGGGTCTTTAATGCCTTACATGAAGAATGGCAGTTTTGTCGTTGAAGAAAATTAATTTTATTTCAACTTCAAGGATGTACAAAATCCAATCATCATAGATTGCTTCCACTTATTGTGGAAATCCAAAGTTTATAGTGAACTACCTGACACTCAGCCAATAGGCTTTCAAGAACTTACTCGCTCCAGCAACATCAGATTAACTGCGGTTGAATGGCCAACGAGCAAAGCCCTCAAAAAAGCAGCTATTACAGGCTACACGACAGTGACCAGTACTACAACAGATGAAACTCATAATTAGATACACGCCTAAAATATCTAGTATTAAACTCTGTAGAACTAACACGGCAAAACGGGGGAAGCACATGTATCCAGTTAAAGGAAATTCCACGACCAATGTAGCCCAACTGCAGTGTAACTTTTTGCCTTAAGAACTTATCCACTCGATACTGAAGGTGATGCAACTACTTACTATTGTGGTGACGACAATTTTAAATGTCTGTCACGCCGAACATTAAAAATCACCTCGTTAACCACCTTCGACATGAAAGGGAGTATAAGGTTTACAACATAGCTTACCATGCAATATTTTCACTGTGACAATGAATCCACATTCGTTACAGAAGTTGACCAACATTTGTGAGTCCAGGTTGCCTTCTTTTCTGAGAGACTGTAACACCAATTTTTGACCTATTTAGTATCTGCAACTATATTGCTATATCAGTCTGTAGTATTGCTTATGTATGATGTTGTATCTGTCATGGAAATTCTTAGACTAGTAGAAATGTTTCAGTTATGTAAATTTTTGAATGATATTGTTTAAATTATGCTTGTGAATTGAAATAACTACTGAAATGATTGTTATGTAATCTACTATAAATGACTTGGTCCATAATTAGGGAGCGAAAGGTTAAATATAAAATATGTGGGGAAGCCCCCCAACTCCGGAAGTAGACTGGCGGAGTGAAAAAGGTGTGACTGGCGCGAGTGGCAGCTCGTCCTTTGAGACGAGTAAGGAGTGCTGTGGTTAACATCCTGCTAGCAGCAGCGGATAATGTTGTTGTTGCGGTCTTCAGTCCTGAGACTGGTTTGATGCAGCTCTCCATGCTACCCTGTCCTGTGCAAGCTTCTTCATCTCCCAGTACCTACTGCTAACTGCATGCTTCTGAATCTGCTTACTATATTCATCATTTGGTCTCCATCTAAAATTTTTACCCTCCACTCTGCCCTCAAATACTAAACTGGTAATCCCTTGAAGCCTCACAACATGTCCTCCCAATCGAAGCTTTCTTCTAGTCAAGTTGTGACACAAATTCCTCTTCTCCCCGATGATGTTCAGTATCTCCTCCTTAGTTACGTGATCTATTCACCTAATCTTCAGCATTCTTCTGAAGCACCACGTTTCGAAAGCCTCTAGTATCATCTTGTCTAAACCAATTATCATCAAGGTTTCACATCCATAAATGGCTACCCTTCATACAAATACTTTCGGAAAAGACTTCCTGACACTTAAATCTATACTCGATGTTAACAAATTTCTCTTACTCAGAAACGCTTTTATTGCCATCTCCAGTCTACATTTTATACCCTCTCTACCTCGACCATCATTAGTTATTTTGATCTCCAATTTTCAAAACTCATTACTATTTTAAGTGCCTCATTTCCTAATCTAATCCCTCAGCATCACATGAATTAATTCGACTACATTCCATTACCCTCGTTTTGCTTTTGTTGTTGTTCATCTTATATACTCCTTTCAAGACGCTGTCCATTCTGTTCAACTGCTCTTCCAGGTCCATTGCTGTCTCTGACAGAATTACGTCATAGGCAAACCTCAAAGTTTTTTTTTTTTTTTTATTCCCCGTGGATATTAATTCCTACTCCAAATTCTTCTTTAGATTCCTTTACTGCTTGCTCAATATACAGATTGAATAACACTGGGGATCGGCTACAACCCTGTCTCACTGCCTCCTAAGTCACTGCTTGCCTTTCATGCCCCTCGACTCTTATAACTGCCATCTGGTTTATGTACAAATTGTAAGTAGCCTTTCCCTCTCAGTATTTGACCCCTACCACCTTCAGAATTTGAAAGAGAATATTCCAGTCAACATTGTCAAAACTTTTCTCAAAATCTACAAACATTAGAAACGTAGGCTTGCCTTTCCTTAATCTATCTTCTAAGATAACTCGTAGGGTCAGTATTGCCTCGCGTGTTCCAACATTTCTACGGAATCCAAACTGATCTTCCCTAAGGTCGGCTTCTACCAGTTTTTCCATTCGTCTGTAAAGAATTCGCGTTAGTATTTTGCAGCCGTGAATTATTAAACTGATAGTTTGCTAATTTTCACTACTGTCAACACCTGCTTTCTTTGGGATTGGAATTATTATATTTTTGTTGCAGTCTGAAAGTATTTCGCTTTTCTCATACATCTTTATCACCAGATGGTAGAGTTTTGTCAGGTCTGGCTCTCCCAAGGCTGTCTGTAGTTCTAATGAAATGTTGTCTACTCCTGGGGCCTTGTTTCGACTTAGGTCTTTCTGTGCTCTGTCAAACTCTTCATGCAGTATCCTGTCTCCCATTTCATCTTCACCTACCTCCTCTTCCATTTCCATAATATTGTCCTCAAGAAGTTCGCCCTTGTATAGACCCTCTATCTACTCCTTCCACCTTTCTGCTTTCCCTTCTTTGCTTAGAACTGGGTTTCCACCTGAGCCTTTGATACCTTTGATATTCATGTAAGTGGCTCTCTTTTCTGCAAAGGTCTCTTTAATTTTCGTGTAGCCAGTATCTATCTTGCCCTTAGTGATGCATGCCTCTCCATCCTTACATTTGTCCTCGTCACCCTGCTTAGCCATTTTGCACTTCCTGTCGATCTAATTTTTGAGACGTTTGCATTCATTTTTGTCTGCTTCATTTGCTGCATTTTTGTATTTTCTCCTTTCATCAATTAAATTCAGTATCTCTTCTGTTACCCAAGGATTTATATTAGCCCTCGTCTTTTTACCTACTTGATTCTCTGCTGCCTTCACTATTTCCGCTCTCAAAGCTATCCATTCTTCTGCTGTATCTCTTGCCCCCGTTCTTGTCAATCGTTCCCTAATACTCTCCCTGAAACTCTCTAAAACATCTGGTTCTTACAGTTTATCCAGATCCCATCTCCTTAAGTTCCTACCTTCTTGCAGTTTCTTCAGTTTTACTCTACAGTTCATAACCAATAAATTGTGGTCAGAGTCCACATCTGCCTCTAGAAATGTCTTACAGTTTAAAATCTGGTTGCTAAGTCTCTGTCTTACCATTATATAATCTATCAGAAACCTTCCAGTGTCTCCAGGCCTCTTCCACGTATACAACCTTCTTCCATTATTCTTAAACCAAGTGTTATCTATGATTAAGTTACGCTCTTTGCAAAATTCTACCAGGCGGCTTCCTCTTTCATTCCTTGCTCCCATTTCATATTCTCCTACTACTTTTCCTTCTCTTCCTTTTCCTACTATCGAATTACAGGCTCCCATGACTATTACATTTTTGTCTCCCCTCACTCGCTGGATTTCTTTTATCTTATCATACATTTGTTCAATCTCTTCGTCATCTGCGGAGCTAATTGGCATACAAACTTGTACTTCTGTGGTAGGCGTGGACTTCGTGCCATTCTTGGCTACGATAATGCGTTCACTAAGCTGTTGGTAGTAGCTTACCCACCCTCCTATTTTTTATTCATTATTAAACCTACTTCTGCGTTACCTCATTTGATTTTGTATCTATATCCCTGTATCCACCTGACCAAAACTCTTGTTCCTCCTGGCACCGAACTTCACTATTTCCCATTGTACATAACTTTAACCTATCCATTTCCCTTCCCCATACCTGCCCAATTACGGGATATGACATTCCACGCTCCGATCCGTAGAACGCCAGTTTTCTTTCTCCTGATAACGACGTCCTCCTGTGTAGTCCCCGCTGGGAGATCCGAATGGGGGACTATTTTACCTCCTGAATATTTCACCCAGGAGGACGCCATCATTATTTAACCATACGGTAAAGCTGCATGCCCTCGGGAGAAATTACTGCTGCAGTTTCCCCTCGCTTTCAGCTGTTCATAGTACCAGCACAGCAAGGCCGTTTTGGTTAGTGTCACAAGGCCAGGTCAGTTAATCATCCTGACTGTTGCCCCTGCAACTACTGAAAAGGCTGCTGCCCTCTTCAGGAACCACACGTTTGTCTGGCCTATCAACAGATACCCCTCCGCTGTGGTTGCACCTACGGTACGGCTGTCTGTATCGCTGAGGCACGCAAGCCTCCCCACAAACCGCTATGTCCATGGTTCGTGGGTGGGTGGGTGGATGGGTGGGAGAATGGGGAGCGGATCATAGTGGCTCATATTCCTGAAGTTTTGAGGCCAGATGAGCCCAAAGGCAGTATTTATGGGCCTCGGATGGTGAATTTGGTGATATCATTATCACGGCTTGGTTTTTGGTCCTATAAAAATATTATTTCAATGCCAAGATCAGTAATAGGACGAGGCCAACAGTTCTGTCATGGCTGCAGGTTAACAGCCACTGAAAATTGTGCCGTCAGTGCCACCAGCCTTCTACTAAATTGTTTTGTATTTGGCATTCTGTAAATAGACCAGGTATTTGTGAAATTTGCTTAATTTTAATAATACTCGTGGTGTTACTAAAAACTTACGCCCATGATGACCCCAAATCACAAACTTGGACGGAATTCCTATCGTAGTGAATTTAGTTCCGCGTGTCCTAACCGATTATGAGAAAGTGGCTGAACTGGAATTTAAAGTTGTGTTGTCATTTGCACAGCCAATTATAATTTTGAGGAAGTCAAAAGACTGCTTATGAAAGCACATTTGTTATTTAAAGAGTTATAGTTTGTTGTGCTTTACTTAACTGATAATTAATGATAAGAGTACTTACATTTTCTCATACATACTAGTGTTGTTTTGATAATGAGCATGGTTCTGCCGGCCGCTGTGGCCGAGCGATTCTAGGCGCTTCACTCCGGGACCGCGCTGCTGCTACCGTCGGAGGTTCGAATCCTGCCTCGGGCATGGATGTGTGTGATGTCATTAGGTTAGTTAGGTTTAAGTGGTTCTGAGTCTAGGGGACTGACGACATCAGATGTTAAGTCCCATAGTGCTTAGAGCAATGAGCATGGTTCTTCAAACCATGAAATTTAAGGTTCCTCATGGACCAGCCTGGTTATTTGATGAAGCAACGAAAAGGCTCTTTCGTAGCCACTGTAGTTAGATTTGTACTCTGTTTAGTCGCATCAAACCGAGTTTAAGAAAGAAATGTTGACTGTGTTATCTATTCTAATACAAGTTGGTTAATGCACAGGCTTGGAGACCCTGTATAACATAATGGTTATAGATTATGATCATTAGTAGACCCCTGATTTAAATTCAGAATCATTTCAAGCTTTTCCCTTTTCAGTATTGCTACTGATTTCATGTGAGTCGGTATTTGGTTATATAAACTGTTGCACCTGTTTCATTTAAGATATGTGTTGTTGAATGGCATGTGTTACTGTTTCCTGCCTCATTGGCGATTTGCTTATCTGACTTACCAGTTAGTAGCATATTTATCTGCAAGGTTAGGTTACTGTGTTGTGGTGTGAACAGATGTAACGAAAGCGTTTAGTGTGTGTGTCAAGGAAGCACTGCCTTATGCTTAATCATCTTGTTTGACACAACAATGCCTAATTACGCTAGAGACCTGTTTTAATATGTAATGTTAGAACTTGCTTGTTCCTGACCACCGTTTGTTATTGTTTATACTTTGCTGGTGTGTTTCGGGAACGAATCCCAGTTTCCTTGCTCTGTTCTCATTAGATATTCCCGGTCACATCTCAAAAAGTTCTCCCAAAGGTATAACGCTAGCACCGATTGCAGTTCAAGGTGGTCGGCGGTAGAGTTACAAGACAATTCCACAGTAATGGAGATACAAGTCGACAGCGCGGCTTCACCCACAATTACCGGCCAAGCCGATTTCTTATGTTATGGCCAGCCAGCAGACACGAGGAAAGCTGTCCATAGTCACTGCAGTCGGTAACTTCTCTCTCCTCGCCGGCGGAGCCGCCTAACTGGCCTTCCCCGCCGGCCGAGGTGGCCGAGCAATTCTAGGCGCTACAGTCTGGAACCGCGCGACCACTACGGCCGCAGGTTCGAATCCTGCCTCGGGCATGGATGTGTGTGATGTCCTTAGGTTAGTTAGGTTTAAGTAGATCTAAGTTCTATGGGACTGATAACCACAGCAGTTAACTCCCATAGTGCTCAGAGCCATTTGAATAATTTTTTCGCCTTTCGCCAAGCCGATTTCTTATGTTATGGCCAGCCAGCAGACACGAGGAAAGCTGTCCATAGTCACTGCAGTCGGTAACTTCTCTCTCCTCGCCGGCGGAGCCGCCTAACTGGCCTTCCCCGCCGGCCGAGGTGGCCGAGCAATTCTAGGCGCTACAGTCTGGAACCGCGCGACCACTACGGCCGCAGGTTCGAATCCTGCCTCGGGCATGGATGTGTGTGATGTCCTTAGGTTAGTTAGGTTTAAGTAGTTCTAAGTTCTATGGGACTGATAACCACAGCAGTTAAGTCCCATAGTGCTCAGAGCCATTTGAATAATTTTTTCGCCTTTCGCCAAGCCGATTTCTTATGTTATGGCCAGCCAGCAGGCACGAGGAAAGCTGTCCATAGTCACTGCAGTCGGTAACTTCTCTCTCCTCGCCGGCGGAGCCGCTTAACGGGCCTTCCCCGCCGACCACGGTGGCCGAGCAATTCTAGGCGCTACAGTCTGGAACCGCGCGACCACTACGGTCGCAGGTTCGAATCGTGCCTCGGGCATGGATGTGTGTGATGTCCTTAGGTTAGTTAGGTTTAAGTAGCTCTAAGTTCTATGGGACTGATAACCACAGCAGTTAAGTCCCATAGTGCTCAGAGCCATTTGAATCATTTTTTCGCCTTTCGCCGGCCATGACCTGAACAAAGATAGGCGAGCGTAATAATTATGGACACGGTAATTCCAATTTTTTAATTTGCTAATTTCGTCCAAACCCAAGGTAGCCTCAAGCTTCCGTACCCAAAGACTGGAAAGTTGCACACCAATATTCAAGAACGGTAGTAGCAGTAATTCACTAAATATAATTAACGTCGACATACAGCAATATTCTGCAACATATATTGTGTTCGAAATTATGAATTACTCGAAGAGACGGTCTATTGACACATAGTCAACACGGATTTAGAAAAAATTGTTCTTGTGAAACACAACTGGCTCCTTACTCACACGAAGTGATGAGCGGTATTGACAAGGGATTTCAAATTGATTCCGTATTTCTAGATCTCCAGAAGACTTTTGACACTGTACCACACAAGCAGCTTCTAGTGAAACTGCGTGCTTATGGAATATCGTCTCAGTTGTGTGATTGGATTCATGATTTCCTGTCTGACGGGTCACAATTCGTAGTAATTCACGGAAAGTCATCGAGAAAACAGAAGTGATTTCTTGTGTTCACCAATGTAGCGTTATAGGCTCTTTACTGTTCCTTGTCTATATAAACGATTTAGGAGACAATCTGAGCATCTGTCGTAGGTTGTTTCCAGATGATGCTGTCTTTTATCGACTAGTAAAATCATCAGAAGATCAAAACAAACTGCTAAACGATTTAGAAAAGATATCTGTATTGTGCAAAAATTGGCAATTGACTGTAAACAATGAAAAGTGTGAGGTCATCCACATGAGTGCTAAAAGGAACCCATTAAACTTCGATTACACGATAAATCACGCAAATCTAAAGGCCATAAATTCAACTGAATACCTAGAAATTGCAATTACGAACAACTTAAATTGGAAGGAACACATAGGAAACGTTGTGGAGAAAGCTAACCAAAGACTGTGTTTTATTGGCAGGACACTAAGGAAAATGTAACAGATCTACTAAGGACACTGCCTACACTAAGCTTGTCCGTCCTCTTTTAGAATACTGCTGCACGGTGTGGGGTCCTTACCAGATAGGACTGACGGAGTATATCGAAAAAGTTCAAAGAAAGGTAGCACGTTTTCTATCATTGCTAAACAGGGGAGAAAGTGTCACTGAAATGACACAGGATTAGGGTGGACATCTTTAAAACAAAGGCGTTTTTCATTGCTTCGGAAACTTCTCACGAAATTTCAATCACCAGCTTTCTCCTCCGAATGTGAAAATATTTTGGTGAGGCCGATCTACACAGGGAGAAATGATCTTCATAATAAAATAAAGGAAATCAGAGCATGCATGGAAAAATATAGATGTTCGCTTTTTCCGCGCGCTGTACGAAATTGGAATAACAGAGAACTATTCTGAAGGTGGTTTGGCACTTAAATATGATTTTTAGAGGATCCGTGTAGATGTAGAATTCGATTGGATTTTAATGTAGGGTAGTCTGAAGATGACTTGAATTGGATGAAACGCGCGTTATTGATGAATGAATAAACAGTAATTTCAACATCACAACCAAAACCGTTTTCTACTCCTCTTTCGATATAGCGGTTGCTGTATCACCATGCCATGGAGTGGAAAATCTTTTACATCAGCTTAATGCAGTGACAGGACCTCAGACGAAGCGCACCTTTAGCCACCATCGACCACTAACAAAGGAACCTGAAAGGGCACATAGAAAGCATGCAGGAGTGGTGCCACCAAAGGAAACATTCAGTATGACAGTATCCACTGCCGAGCCCAGGCCAGTATTGGTTCTCATCCCTTTCTCTGGGAGCACACAGTACTCTTACTTGATTACTCATGTTAGTGAGGTTTCTGTTCCCACACTTCGTAAGTCAGTGCTTATGTGTTATTTACTATGCCGGCACGGTAGCTCAGCGTGTTCGGACAGAGGGTTTAGCTACCCTCTGTAATAAAAAAAAACTGAGTGAACGGATCAACCTGAACGGGTGTCATCCGGAGTCCGCCATGAACAAAGACAAGGAACAATATAAAACAAAATGAGATTTAAAAAAACCCACATCTCTGCTCCCAGTGAGTGCATGGGAGTGGATAAGCCACAACGACGTCGTAAATTCACCGAGATGCCTTCCTTACAAACACAATACAAACCTCTGGACGGCCTTCAATCGTTGAGCTGTCTGTTACCTACGGATGACTGAAACTGATTTTACTGTCTTTTATTTTCATAAACTGCTCTCGATCTTCTATTTGTAAGCTGTCGGGAGAGGGAGTGATGATGGTTGGGGGGGGGGGGGGAAGGGATGGGGGAATGGCATCCTCCACAATAGCTTTCCTGTTCTGGATATTGCTCGTGTGTATTGCGAATAACCACTGTCACTCCAGTACGCTACGTGGAGACGTCCGTTGTTGCAGTGACAGGTGCCTAATAGAAACACCTGTAGCCCCTTCGTGCATTTGACTGTAATCTGAGGACTCTACACCACTTCTGAGTGTTCGGAGCTGGTTGTGAAATTTGGGAATTTGCAGTTGCGTGACGTGAAGTACAGGAAATTTAGAACCGGTTGTTGTATTTTTGTGTACTTGTAAAACCATTTCATAAATTAAAAGAAAAAGCAGTACTCGACACGTCTCATTTTAGTCAAAACTCACGCATAATTCTTCACGACGCGGCTGGCTTCTCTCGTAACACAACTATTGATACACGAATATCAGTTCAGCCGTGCAAATAATTCCCACTCTGTCCTCATCAGTCACCGATAGGTAATACATTTGTAGTAATGGAGAAACAAGTAAAAGCAAGGATTTAGTAATAAAAGCTATTATATTTTGAACAGTAGTAACGCATATTAGTCTCATTATAAAAAATGGACATCACGTATGTTGTGAGCTACATCGTTTATGCATTTAGACAACTGTGTTTAAGGATTATGTGTGTCAAGCATTACTTGCAATTCATTTCCCTGCAACGGGGTTATTAACTTCATTCGCTTTTTTTTTTATTTTGGGTCTTCAGTTTTCTGATTGTTTTGATGCAGCCAGCCACGATTTCGGCTCTTGTGCCAGCATCTCACAGTAGCACCTCCAGCCTATGTCCCCAATTATTTGCTGGATGTACTCCAATCTCTGTCTTCCTCTACAGTTTTCGCCCTCCACCGCTCCCTCTAGTACCACGGAAGTCGTTCCCTGATGTCTTAACAGATGTCCTGTCATCCTGTCCCTTCTCCTGGTCAGTGTTTTTCATATACTCCTTTGCTCTCCGATTCTGCATAGAACCTCTTCACTCCTTACTTTATCAATCCACCTAATTTTCAACATTCGTCTGTTGCATCACATCTCAAAAGCTTGTATTTGTGTTATCAATCTCTTACCAGTGGAACATTTCCTGACTGACTAAAATATGCTTATGCTAAGCCTCTTTACAAGAAGGGGGATAAAGAGGTACCATCATACTATCGACCAGTTTCACTTTTGCCGGTTTTCTCAAAAATATTTGAAAAGGTTGTGTTCAAGTGTCTCCTTAAGCATCTGACTGAAAATTATATATTGTCCAAGTCACCGTTTGGATTTCGTAAGGGTTGTGTCGTAGAAAAAGCTATTTACACTTACAGTGAGAATGTACTTAATTCATTAGATAATTAATTAGAGGCTACTGGCATTTTCTGTGACCTGTCAAAAGCCTTTGACTGTGTGGACCACAGCATTCCATTAAGTAAATTAGAATATTATGGGGTCGCCGGTAATGCTGCGAAATGGTTTGAGTCTTATCTATCTAAAAGGAGACAAAGGGTGTCGTTGCAAAATAGCTCCATCTTGGGTCCAATGCTTTTTCTTGTGCACATTAATGACCTCTCATCTGTTACATTGTCAGATGTTAAGTTTGTTCTGTTTGCAGATGTACAAACATTACAAAAAGTAGCAAGTCAAGTACAGATTTAGAAATAGCTGCTAATCAAATTTTCACTGATATTAATAAATTATTTAAAGCTAATATACTGTCATTAAGCTTTGAGAAGACCCACTACATGCAGTTCAGAACCTGTAAGAGATTTCCTTACAGCATGTGTATAACAAATGAAGACATTCAGATCGAAGAGCTTGACAATCTCAAATTTCTGGTATTGCAACTCGATAGTAAATTCTGTTGGGAAAGGCATACTACAGAATTCCTTTAGCGCCTAAACAAGTCTGTATTTGCAGCGAGAATGATGTCTGATGTAGGCGATATGGGATCATATTCTGGGGTAAGTCATCAAAGCGAGCAAAAGTTTTTAGGGTGAAAAAGTGTGTGATAAGAATCATTTGCGGTGTAAATTCAAGAACATTATGTAGAAACCTGTTCAGAGAACTTTGTATTCTAACCACTGCTTCTCGGTATATTTATTTCTTAATGAAATTTTTTGCAAGTATATATCTCTATTTCCAACCAATAGGTCAAGACATAGTATCAATACTATGTAGAAGCACAATCTACATAAAGACCTCAAATCACTTACCTTGGTCGAAATAGGGGTCCAATATTCAGGAGCACGCATTTTCATGCAATTGCCAGAAACCATTCAGGTAAAGCACGGTTTAAACAGAGTGTGGAAGACTTTTTGATAGGTAACTTCCTCTATAGATGAGTATCTTAACAGACTGTTAAGCCAGCATAAGTAAAAATGTCTATCAGATTTCAGTTTTGACAGTACTTGGTCACAACAGTCAGGATTAGGTATTTTGTTTATGATAAATTTATTAATAGTGCATAACAATGTTTTATTCTGACAGCGTGTTAATTCTGTGAGTATTTCCTGTCTCAGTTTACCACATTGTAATCACCTATTCCGGCACTCCCTGACAAATGATCACGGTGGTAAGTGTTATATTCAAATGTTTTATGTTATATTTTCTGGCTTGTTCCACACCCACGAGAATCATCTCATTTTTGGGTCAATGGCACGAAAACTGAATCTAATCTAATCTAATATCTATTCTGTTCTGATTTTCCATCAGTCCATGTTTCACTATCATACAATGCTGTCTCCAAACGCACATTCTCAGAAATTTCTTCTTCAAATTAAGACCTATGTTTGATACTAGCAGACTTCTCTTGGTCAGGAATGCCCTTTTTACCAGTTCTAGTCTGCTTTTGGAATCCTCCTTTTTGTGTCCGCCATAGGTTATTTTTCTGCCTAAGTGGCAGAATTCCTTAACTTCATTTACTTCATGTGCATCAATCCCGATGTTAAGTTTCTCGCTGTTCTCATTTCAGCTACTTCTCATTACTTTCGTCTTTCTCCAGTTAACTCTCAACCCATATCTGTTCGCATTAGACTGTTCGTTCCATTAGCAAATCATGTATTTCTTCTTCACTTTCACTCAGGATATCAATGTCGTCAGCGAATTTTGATATGCTTTCAGTTTGGATTTTCTTTTACTTCCAGCATTTCTTCTTCGATGTACAGATTGAACAGTAGGGTTGGAAGACAACTTACCTGTCTCACATCATTTTCAATCCGAGAACTCGTTCCTGGACATCCTCTTCACTCTTGTACATATTGTATATTACCTGTCTCTTCCTATAACTTACGCCTATTTTTCTCAGAATTTCGAATATCTTGCACCAATTTACACTTATGAACGCTCTTTCCAGGTCGACAGATCCTACGAATGCGTCTTGATTTTTCTTTAGTCTTGCTTCCATTATCAACCGCAGCGTCAGAATTGTCTCTCTGGTGCATTTACCATTACTTAAGCCAAAATGATCGTCTTCTAACACAGCCTGAATTTTCTTTCCCATTCTTCAGTATATTATTCTTGTCAGCAACTTGGATGCATGAGCTGTTAAGCTCAGTTTGCGCTAATTCTCGCACTTGTCAGCTCTTGAAGTCTTCGACATTGTGTGGACGATGTTTTTTTTTTCCGAAAGTCAGATGATATGTCACCAGATTCATACAGCCTACACACCAACGTCAATAATCCTTTTGTTGCCACCTTCCCCAATGAATTTAGAAATTCTGATGGAATGTTATCTATCCTATCTATATTATTTAGCTTAAGTCCTCCAAAGCTCTCTTAAATTTTTATTCTAATACAGGGTCCCCTACTTCTTTATACTCGACTCCTGTTTCTACTTCTATCGCCCCTTTATCGAGGCCTTCAATATACTCTTTCCACCTATCCGGTCTCTCCTCTGCATTTAACTGTGGAACTCCCTTTGCATTCTTAATGTTACCACCCTTGCTTTTAATTTCACCGGTTTTGACTTTCCTGCATGCTGAGTCAGTCCTTCCGATTATCATCTCTTTTTCAACTTCATCACATTTTCCATGCACCCATTTCGTCTTAGCTTCCCTGCATTTCTTGTTTATTTCACTCCTCAGCGACTTGTATTTCTGTTTTTCTGAATTTCCCTGCACATATTTTTACTCCCTTCTTTAGCTGTCAGCTACAGTATGTATTCTGTTACTTATGGTATCTACGCAGTTACCTTCTTTGTACCTATGTTTTTCTTTCGAACATATGTAATTGCTCTTTTCAGAGACCTCCACTCTCTTCAGCTGTATTGTACTGCCTGTTGAGCTATTTTTTATTGATCTCTAGCCTTAGAGAAATTCAAGCATATCTCGTTATTCCTCTGTACTTCTGTGTCCCACTTCTTTCTGTATTGATTCTTCCTAACTATCCTCTTCAATTTCAGCCTATCTTCAGCGCTACTAGTGATGAAGTTTTGTCTAGAGCAACATATATGGGCACGTGCCTGTCAGCTTAAACTGAAGGAGGCTCTTTTATAATTGCAACAGTATATAGGTCCCCTTCAGGAAACTTTCATTTATTCCTGGGAAAACTTAGATGCCTTGTTGTGCTATTTGTCAGATAGGGGAAAGCAAATTATTACTTGTGGGGACTTCAATGTTGATTCACTGGAAGAGTGTAATAGGAAGAATGACCTGGAAGTCTTGCTCAGTTCTTTCAATTTGACATCTGTCATTGATTTTCCTACTCGGGTAGTAAAGGGCAGCAGCACATAGATAGATAACAATTTTATAGACCAAGATGAGTTTAAAAGTATGAATTCTTGTCCTGTACAGAATGGCGTTTCTGATCATGGTGCTCAACTAGCTACAGTATATGACATAGCTTCATTCAGTAATCCAAAACTACCGTCCACAGTTGTGCATTCAATTAATGACTCAACAATTAGAAATTTCAGAGAAAATCTTCAGCAGTTAGACTGAGATGAGGTGTTCAAGGAACCTGGTGCTAATTTAAAATATAACTTATTTCTTGATACACTTGTAAGAGAATTTCAAAACTGTTTCCCCAAGAAAGTAGTTATATCTAATTATAAGATACCATGCAAAAAACCTTGACTTACTAAAGGAATAAGAATATCTTGTAACCACAAAAGGGAACTGTATCCAACAATAAGAAAGAGTAATGACCCAGAAACAGCGAAATATTACAAAAACTACTGTGCTACATTAAGAAAGGTTATTAAAAAGTCCAGAAGAATGTGCATCAAGTCTGAGATTAATACCTCTGATAACAAAATCAAAACTATTTGGAATATTATTACAAGGGAGACAGGGCAACCAAGAGTACAAGATTACGGCATTGTCATCAAAGTGAATGGAAACTTGACAAACAATAAGCCGGAAATCGAAAACATTTTGAATAACCAATTTTTAAATGTTGTAGAGAAAATAGGATCTAAATGTTCATTAGAAGAAGCAAGGCAGTTAATGGAAGAGGCCTTGCCCATTTAATTTGATACAGTTGAAATTCCATCCACCTCTCCTTCTGAAATTGGGAAGATAATAAATTCTTTCAAGAATAAAACTCACATGGAATTGATGGCATTTCCAGCAGGAGAATAAAAGCTTGTTTCCAAGAGATAAGTGGGATTCATAGCCACATATGTAATAGCTCTCTGAAGCAGGGAATTTTCCAAGACAGACTGAAGTATGCCATTGTTAAAGCACTGCATAAAAAAGGGGATACATCTGATGTCAACAACTATCGCCCAATCTCTCTTCTGACTGCCTTATCCAAAATTCTTCAAAAGGTAATGTATTGTTCAGTAGCTTCACACCTTTGTAAAAATAAAGTTTTAACAAAATGTCAATTTGGTTTCCAAAAAGGTTTTTCAACGGAAAATGCTATATATACTTTTACTAATGAAATATTAAATGCTCTGAGTAAACAGAAGTCACCCGTTGGGATTTTTTGTGATCTCACAAAGGATTTTGATTGTGTAAATCATGGAATACTTCTAGAAAAGCTCAAGTACTGTGGTATGAATGGGAAAGCGCTCAAATGGTTTAAATCTTACCTAACTGGAAGAGTGCAGAAAGTTGAAATAAGCAGTTAACATAATATGCAAAAAACTAGTGATTTCTCAAACTAGGCAACAATCATGGATGGGGTGCCACAAGTTTCAGTCTTGGGTCCTCTACTGTTCTTAATATATATTAATGACTTGCCATTCTATATTCACGAAGATGCAAAGGTGGTACTTTTTGCTGATGATACAAGTATAGCTATCACACCCAACAGACAAGAATTAATTGATGAAATTGTAAATGACGTTTTTCAGAAAATCATTAAGTGGTTCTCTGCAAATGCGCTCTCATTAAACTCTGACAAAACACAGTATATACAGTTCCACACAATAAATGGAATGACACCATTAATAAATAGAGATTTCGATCAGAAATCGGTAACTAAGGTACAATATTCAAAATTTCTAGCTGTATGCATTGATGAGGGGATGAACTGGAAAAAACACACTGAAGATCTGCTGAAACGTTTGAGTTCAGCTACTTAAGCAATTAGGGTCATTGCAAATTTTGGCGATATACATCTCAGTAAATTAGCTTACACGCCTATTTTCATTCTTTCGTATGGCATCATATTCTGGGGTAATTCATCATTGAGTAAAAGAGTGTTCATTGCACAAAAGCGTGTAATCGGAATAACTGCTGGAGCTCATCCTAGGTCATCCTGCAGATACTTATTTAAAGAGCTAGGGATCTTCACTGTAGCCTCACAATATATATACTCACTTATGAAATCTCTTTATTAACAATCCGAACGAATTCAAAAGTAATAGCAGTGTAATCTTCACTACTCCAGGTTAAATCTAACTTTGGCTCAGAAGGGGGTAAATTATGCTGCCACCGAAGTCTTTGGTCACTTACCTAATAGCATCAAAAGTCTGACAGATAGCCTTATAGCAGTTAAAACAAAATCCAAGTAATTTATGAATGGCAACTCCTTCTACTCATTAGATGAATTTTTGGACATAGTAAGTGGGTAATTTCCCCATCCCCACCCAAAAAAAGAATTTAAAAATGTTAAATGTCATGTAATATTTTGTATAATGTAATATCTTGGATAGACACCTTTTATTAACCTGACACGTTCCACATTATTACGAAGTGTCATATTCATGATCTATGGAACAAGTACTAATCTAATCTAGCTAGATATTGATCTGAGTGTATATCTGCTCCTGGGCACACCTTACAATCCAGTATCTGATTTCTGAATCTCTGTCTGACCATTATGTAATCTAAGAAATCTTCGCGTATCTCACGGCCTTTCAATGTTTCGCTTTAAAATGTTGTAATTCATTATCAAAATCTATAGTTAAGAGGCCAGCGAATGTTAGCGCAACTCCTGCAGAAGGCTGCAAACTTCGTGACGTTTGGTACATTTGTCCCTGTATTTTAAACTATATCGACCACTACCAGAAATATCAGCCAAGTTAAACTACTTAAACTGAACTGAAGCAAATTCCAGAGCAATATTAAACTGTCTGATATTTTCTTGGTAGTTCTTAGTATTGTCATTATTCTGTTCTGTGAGGTTTTGAAGCTCTTCCACAAACTTTAATAGGATCTAAGTTAGCTTTTCCTTGTGGCAACACATAAATAGCTGGAGTGTCAATGAACACCTCTGCAGCCAACGCTGTAAGCCAGTGTACGCACATTTGGTGCTGCGTGTCTGCAGTTCTTTGTGTCAAGGGAAACAACTGCAGAACAATATGTTTTTTGAAGGCTATGTAGTTGTTTCCTTGCACTCATGTTTTGAAGGATATGACATAGATAATTTGGTGACACGAAGTCATTGTCTTGTACTGACTGTTGCCGTTGAGTATTGAATCGGTCTTGTCTGCGACTGCGCTTAGCTTCTCTGTCTTGATGTAGTCGAAATTTTTGTCTTTGTTCGTCACTTTGTTTAGCATTTCTGCTTCTGCGATTTGTGATACTTTTCAGTGGTGTGGAACACCCTCATGGTCTGCATGTTGCGCCCTGTGGAATGTGGAAACCTGAAATGCAGAAAAAACGTTCGCGGAAAATTAACAGTGTTTGGTCTTTGTAATTACTCATTTGTTAAGAAAAATTAGTATGAAATAAATATTTCCGGTAGGACTTTTTTTTGTTTTTATCTTTGCTGGCGATGCAGGTTAATGGTACTGAGATTTGGGGAAGTATAACGTAACGTTGAAGTCGCTATGAATTAAAAGTTAGATACATTAAGCTATAAAAATAAACGGTACTTAACTGGGATGATGAAAGTTGATGTAATTCAGTTCATTGGCGCAGAACATAGGGCTTGCTTAAAGGAAGTAGACAGCTCCAACCGCTGTTGTGCATAATAGTAAAAGTAGATTGTCAATAGATGGCGCCTTCTAAATTTTTTACATCGACGTGTATCACCGAAATTGCGTAATTGACTACGGTTGCATAAAGAATGTAAACGACTGCAACAGCTGTCGTATGTGTTCGTTAAAAAGATTGTCAACAAATGGCACATTCTACATAATTTAAAAAAAAACTGTTTTCAAAAATAGTCATTTAATGAAAACGTGAACTTTGAACTACCGTATTTGTGCATTTATTGTCATTAATGGTGAACGAAATTTTGAAAATGACGTACTGTTCATTAATTTTAGTTTAACGATGTGGGAGATATGCCGTACCGACAAAAATACACAGTTGAGAAATAATATACACGATACCCCAATAACTTCCCTTCCACGGAAGCAGTTTACGTATAGTGACGCGTCCAGTACTGCCATAGATACCGGGCTTTCTCCGACTCCCATCACGCGAATTTTTTCCCATGCGTGCCTAGGTGCTCTTTATCGGTACCATCGCTTCTATATGAGGCTTACATACTCACGAACATTACTCACTTCTTCCAGCGTAATGAATCTTAAGCATTTAATTTCATTAGTCTTTTCGCTACTGACGAAAAGAAGTTAGACATTGTTTTTATTTGAACTATAGGTAATGTTTTCCATGTTTTAAATGATAATGTTGACATTATATGTTATGTTCTTTTTCAGCGGTGATAATCGGCATTGAATCCTTTGATGGTTCTGAGCCATCCCGTCCCATCATCTTCAAGGCGGATCGTCCTTTCGTGTTCCTCATACTGGACCAGCAGACCAAAACAGTGCTGTTTATGGGACGTTTTTCGGACCTCCCATCTCAATCGTGATGTAATCAACCTATTTGCTGGTTGAGACTATAACATGTTTCCGCATATCCAGTAAATGTCCAGTCTCAGTTCATCACATGTATAAATTACAAAAATGTGCTAATTATAAAAAAAGATATAGCATATCATAGTACTACAGTGCATTCTTTATTACCTCACAACTGTCATTGATAACAACCTTTCCCTAAATATGAAAGAACAAACTGTCTTGGTTGCAAAACTGGTTTTTCTATTTTACTTACCCTCCAATAATGCATTTCGCTTCATCAGGTTGGCCAACGAGAAAAAAAATACAACCTATCATACAAATGGCATGATTGAGATTTAGCAAAATTCGTCTAGCAAAAAAGAAAATAAAGAACTTACTGGCAAAATATGCTGTCAAGCATACAGGATGACGCGCACACAAATATCCAAGCACGAAACTGCCGTGGTCAGAATTTAAAAAACACTGTAAGTGCCGTGTAATACAATTTCAGAAGCCAATTAACAGTCTAATGCACTACAAGCCCAAAACACAGTCGAACTAGATTTAAAAACATATAAAAACAATGTACTGGTAGAGAAGATGTTAAATGCAAGGGGAAACCGAGACTAAACATGTGAAAGAACCAACAAGTAACAGCCCTTGACTTTTTTTTTTTAGGCCTCGTGCGAGGCCAAGAAGTACTCAAAAACAAATAACCGGCTTAGTCTCACAAGAATGTGTATAAATAGACACCAGATTACCTTGTCCGATTTGTAGGCGATGGGTCGTGAAGCTACTAGGTTTCCAGAAGTAATCACCAAGAGGAACATGACAAACAGTAAAGTCATGTAAAAGATCTTACTTAAAACAACAGATAAAATATTTATACACATGGATAATAATAAACAAGAGTAAATAGATTTTAAACAATCAAATATACTGCGTAGCGCAAACGAATAAAACCGGCAAGAGGGAACCAACGGAACTGATTTCTCAGTGGGTCAGGAAGTATTATGCCTAAAATTCATTTCACACACTTCAATTCACCTCAATCAAAATTATGCAGGGTCAAATTAGAGTCAGTAACCTCAGACCTTAAGACAGAATCACTAATAACCTATCTGGATGCTAATAACTGAGTCGTCATATATTCCATTGAAACAATTGCATCAGTGTAAAGGATCGAATCTAGCGCATACCATATTGCGTAAAACAGCAACTCATACGTGAAGTGCACGAACTACAAATAAGAAAAAGCAATGTTGCTAAAAACTAGAATTTTAAAAAAAATGCAATAAAACTTTTAACTGCGAAAAATTACAAAAATGCGAGGCGGCACAAGAAGACAGACAAATTCCAAGATTAACAACTTACTAAAACAGTGACCTGATGATATCAAAACAAATTTGATTATTTTCTTTTGAGGTTATGTTCAGCCATTTTTGTTTCAGATAATTCCTCAATTTTACGAGATTTATTAGAGGCAAAAGATCGCAAATAATATTTTTAAATGAATATACAAAACTAACTACTTGTGACAACAACAAACGCGAACTATAGATGTAATCCAGGTCAGTGAATTTTGTGGTGTCACCGCCAGACACCACACTTGCTAGGTGGTAGCCTTTAAATCGGCCGCGGTCCGCTAGTATACGACGGACCCGCGTGTCGCCACTGTCAGTGATTGCAGACCGAGCGCCGCCACACGGCAGGTCTAGACACACTTCCTAGCCCTCGCCCCAGTTGTACAGCCGACTTTGCTAGCGAAGCTACACTGACAAATACGCTCTCATTTGCTGAGACGATAGTTACCATAGCCTTCAGCTACGTTATTTGCTACGACCTAGCAAGGCGCCATTACCAGTTTATATTGAGATTGTTATTAATGTACCGTCAAGAGCGATGTACTCCAATTATGGATTAAAGTTAAGTATTCCAGCAGCAACGTACCTTATTGGCTATATTAATTACATTGTCATTTTCCAGACCTCACGCCAGCCTTCGTGAGCTTAAACGCGTGCCTTTCGGCTTCCTCCAAACTTCGTGAATTGGCTCCTGCCAATTCGCAACAAATTTCACAACACACTGCCCACAGAGCAAAATGAAATAAAAAGAAACGATTGTATGGAACAGATTGCCTGGAGCCCCCACATGGGGAAGTGTGGGTGCCACGCTACAAGCCTTTTCAATTGACACGCGACACTGAGAAGCTAGCGTGTCGATTGTGACGAGATGATGATGAGGACAACCTAATATCCATTCCGAGAAGGGAAGAAATTCCCCGACCCGGCCGGGAATCGAACCCATGCCTGATGCATGGTAGTTAGGCGTGCTGATGGCTCATTTCACCTATATACGCACATCAAAAGTAGTTTTGCATCACCCCTGTTCCCAGAACTCCTGAAGATGGACGTTGGCTGTGGGTATTGTATCACAGATATCACGAAAACCGCCCATCGATGTGAACAACCATGCATGAGCAGGCGACAGTCGATCTGTTCCAGTCATTCCTCCAGGAAGGAGGTGCACGGCTCGTCTGTACGAGGTGCATTCAAGTTCTAAGGCCTCCGATTTTTTTTCTAATTAACTACTCACCCGAAATCGATGAAACTGGCGTTACTTCTCGACGTAATCGCCCTGCAGACTTACACATTTTCCACAACGCTGACGCCATGATTCCATGGCAGCGGCGAAGGCTTCTTTAGGAGCCTGTTTTAACCACTGGAAATTCGCTGAGGCAATAGCAGCACGGCTGGTGAATGTGCGGCCACGGAGAGTGTCTTTCATTGTTGGAAAAAGCCAAAAGTCACTAGTAGCCAGGACAGGTGAGTAGGGAGCATGAGGAATCACTTCAAAGTTGTTATCACGAAGAATCTGTTGCCTAACGTTAGCTCGAGGTGCTGGTGCGTTGTCTTGGTGAAACAGCACACGCGCAGCCCTTCCCGGACGTTTTTGTTGCACTGCAGGAAGGAATTTGTTCTTCAAAACATTTTCGTAGGATGCACCTGTTACCGTAGTGCCCTTTGGAACGCAATTGGTAAGGATTACGCCCTCACTGTCCCAGAACATGGACACCATCATTTTTTCACCAGTTACCCGAAATTTTTTTGGTGGCGGTGAATCTGTGTGCTTCCATTGAGCTGACTGGCGCTTTGTTTCTGGATTGAAAAATGGTATCCACGTCTCATCCATTGTCACAACCAACGAAAAGAAGGTCCCATTCATGCTGTCGTTGTGTGTCAACATTGCTTGGCAACATGCCACACGGGCAGCCATGTGGTCGGCCGTCAGCATTCGTGGCACCCACCTGGATGACACTTTTCGCATTTTCAGGTCGTCATGCAGGATTGTGTGCACAGAACCCACAGAAATGCCAACTCTGGAGGCGAACAGTCATTCGGCGATCCCCCAAAACAATTCTCTTCACTTTCTCGATCATGTCGTCAGACCGGCTTGTGCGAGCTCGAGGTTGTTTCGGTTTGTTGTCACACGATGTTCTGCCTTGATTAAACTGTCGCACCCACGAACGCACATTCGACGCATCCATAACTCCATCAACACATGTCTCCTTCAACTGTCGATGAATTTCAATTGGTTTCACAGCATGGAAATTGAGAAAACGAATGATTGCATGCTGTTCAAGTAAGGAAAACGTCGCCATTTTAAGTATTTAAAACAGTTCTCATTCTCGCCGCTGGCGGTAAAATTCCATCTGCCATACGCTGCTGCCATCTCTAGGACGTATTGACAATGAACGCGGCCTCATTTTAAAACAATTCGCATGTTTCTATCTCTTTCCAGTCCGGAGAAAAAAAATCGGAGGCCTTAGAACTTGAATGCACCTCGTAGTTCAACAGTACCTACATGGTCAGTGACGCGGTTCCATTGCGTTCCCACTGTTACTTGCGCCAGGAAGGGCTCTCAACAAGGGAAGTGTCTAGGTGTCTGGGAGTGAACCAGAGCGATGTTGTTCGGACATGGAGGAGATACAGAGAGACAGGAACTGTCGATGACATGCTTCGCTCGGGCCGCTGAAGGAATACTACCTACAGATTATGGCTCGGAGGAACTGTGACAGCATTGCCACTATGTCGAATAATGCTTTTCGTGCAGCCACAGGACGTCGTGTTCCGACTCAAACTGTGGGCAGTAGGCTGCATGATGCGCAACTTCACTCCCGACGTCCATGGCCAGGTCCATCTTTGCAACCACGTGAATCATGCAGCGCGGTACAAATGGGTCCAACAACATGCCAAATGGATTGCTCAGGATTGGCATCAAGTTCTCTCACCGATGAGTGTCGCATATGCCTCCAGCCAGACAATCGTCGGAGACGTGTTTGGAGGCAACCAAGTCAGGCTGAACGCCTTAGACACACCGTCCAGTGAGTGCAGCGAGTTGGAGGTTCCCTGCAGTTTTGGAGTGGCATTATGTGTGGCCGACGTACGCCGCTGGTGGTCATGGAAGGTGCCGTAATAACAGCACGATACGTGAACGCCATCCCCTGACCGATAGTGCAACCATATCGGCAGCATAATGGCGAGGCATTCGTCTTCATTCGTGCCCCCATTGTGGACATCTTATCAATAACTTCCTTCAGATAACGACATCAGTCGACTAGAGTGGCCAGCATCTTCTCCAGGCATAGACCCTATCTAACATGCCTGGTATAGGTTTAAAAGGGCTGTTTCTGGACAATGTGACCCACCAAACACTCCGAGGGATCTACGCCGAATCGCCGTTGAGGAGTGGGACAACATGAACCAACCGTGCCTTGATGAACTTTTGGATAGTATACCACGACGAATGCAGGCATCCATCACTGCAAGAGGACGTACTACTGGGGATTAGAGGTACGGGAGAGTACAGCAATTTGGACCACCGCCTCTGAAGGTCTCGCTGTATGGTGGTACAACATGCAATGTGTGGTTTTCATGAGCAACAAAAAGGGCGGAAATTATGTTCATGTTGATTTCTATTCCAATTTTCTGTACAGGTTCCGGAACTCTCGGAACCGAGGTGATGCTAAACATTTTTTTATGTGTGTATGAGCACGACATCCGAACAAGTGCCTCTTCTTCTTGTCGTTGCCATGCGGTGTAGCCTCGCAGTCTGATGCACCTTGCCACGATTCTTGCGGCTCCCCCGTCGGAGGTTCGAGTCCTCCCTCGGGCCTGGGTGTGTGTGTGTGTGTGTGTGTGTGTGTGTTCTTCATAATGTAAGTTAGTCTAAGTTAGCTTACGTCGTGTGTAAGGGTAGGGACTTATGACATCAGCAGTTTGGTCCTTACCACAAATTTTCCGTCTTGTCGCTTCCACATCTCTAAATTGTACAAATTCTCTCAGGAAAGTGAGAAACACGTGTGAGGTAAGGATACAATTCAGAGTTCGGCACAACCATAACCTCAAGGACGTTACAGTAACTAGAATCGATCAGTGAATTAGTGCTGAGATAGCTCAGTCGCTACACTACTGCAGTATGTAGTCTAGAAGCATGTGCATCATGTCTGAGACTAATACCTCTGATAACAAAATCAAAACAATTTGGAATATTATTACAAGGGAGACAGGGCAACCAAGAGTACAGGATGACGGCATAACCATAAAAGCGAATGGAAACTTGATGAACAACAAGCCGGAAGTCGAAAACGTTTTGGATAATCATTTTTTAAATGTTGTAGTGAAAATAGGATCTAAATGTTCATTAGAAGAAGCAAGGCAGTTAATGGAAGAGATACAACTGAAATTCCACTCATCTCTCCTTCTGAAATTAGGAAGATAATAAACTCTCTCAAGAATAAAAGCTCACATGGAATTGATGGCATTTGCAGCAGGATAATAAAAGCTTGTTCCAAAGAAATAAGTGGGATTCTTAGTCACATATGTAATAGCTCTCTGAAGCAGGGTATTTTCCCAGATAGAATGAAGTATGCCATTGTTAAACCACTGCATAAAAAAATCGGATACCTCTGACGTCAACAACTAGCCCCAATCTCTCTTCTGACTGCCTTACCCAAAATTCTTGAAAAAGTAGTGTATTGTAGAGTAGCTTCACACCTTTGTAAAAATAGCTCACGTACTGTGGTACAGTGCTCAAATGGTTTAAATCATACCTAACTGGAAGAGTGCAGAAAGTTGAAATAAGCAGTTCACATAATATGCAAAAAACTGGTGATTTCTCAAACTGGGGAACAATCAAGAATGGGGTGCCTCAAGGTTCGGTCTTGGGTCCTCTACTGTTCTTAATATATATTAATGACTTGGCATTCTATATCCACGATGATGCAAAGCTGGTACTTTTTGCCGATGATACAAGTATAGCTATTACACCCAATAGACAAGAATTAACTGGTGAAATTGTTAACGATGTTTTTCAGAAAATCATTAAGTGGTTCTCTGCAAATGGGCTCTCATTAAACTTTGACAAAACACAGTATATACAATTCCACACAGTAAATGGAATGACACCAGTAATAAATATAGACATCGATCAGAAATCGGTAGCTAAGGTAGAACATTCAAAATTTCCAGGTATATGCATTGATGAGGGGTTGAAGTGGAAAAAACACACTGAGGATCTGCTGAAACGTTTGAGTTCAGCTACTTATGCTATTAGGTTCATTGCAAATTTTGGCGATATTCATCTCAGTAAATTAGCTTAACACGCCTATTTTCATTCTCTGCTTTCGTATGGGATCATATTCTGGGGTAACTCATCATTGAGTAAAAGAGTGTTCATAGCACAAAAACGTCTAATCAGTATAATTGCTGGAGCCCCTCCAAGACCATGCTGCAGACACTTATTTAAAGAGTTAGAGATCTTCACTGTAGCCTCACGATATATATATATATATATATATATATATATATATATATATATATATATATATATATATATATTCACTTATGAAATTTATTATTAACAATCCAAATGGATTCAAAAGTAATAGCAGTGTACATAGCTACAACACTAGGAGAAAGGATGATATTCACTACTCAAGGTTAAATCTAGCTTTGTGTCAGAAGGGGGTAAATTATGCTGCCATAAAAGTCTTCGGTTACGTACCTAATAGCATCAAAAGTCTGACAGATAGCCATATAGCATTTAAAAGGAAATTAAAAGAATTTCTTAGTGGCAACTCCTTCTTCTCATTAGATGAATTTTTGGCTATCGTAAGTGGGTAATTTCCCCAACCCCCACAAAAAAATTAAGAATATTAAGTGTTATGTAATATTTTGTGTAATGTAATCTCTTGTATAGACACCTTTTATTAACCTGACACTTTCCACATCATTACGAAGTGTCGTATTCATGATCTATGGAACAACTACTAATCTAATCTAATTTGTGGGTTGTATTCGTAGTCGGCATTCAGTTCTGAGTTACAGAACATGTACAATGCAATGTTCCACAAAAGAGTAGAAAATTGTTATCAAAGTATCCGGTACCCCTTTTATGATGGAATGAATACAGATCAAAGAAAGCCGGCCGAGGTGGCCGAGCGGTTCTAGGCGCTTCAGTCCGGAACCGCGCGACTGCTGCGGTCGCAGGTTCGAATCCTGTCTCGGGCATGGATGTGTGTGATGTCCTTAGATTAGTTAGGTTTAAGTAATTCTTAGTTCTAGGGGACTGATGACCTCAGAAGTTAAGTCCTACAGTGCTCAGAGCCATTTGAATCAGATCAAAGAAAATTACACGAATGCTCGCGTCTCTTTCTTAACTGAAGACATGTGATTAGACACTACAGAACGTGGCCAATGACCTGTAGTAGAAATTGAAAGTAACTGAAGGCCACGTGCTAGATAAATGTGTAGCCTAGACGATAGTGAAGGACAGAAAAGGCCACCGTGGTTCAATAACTGAGCACTATATAACTACGCCAACATAGAATACGGTTCCTTCATTCTCAGCTTTCTGCTATGCAAGAAATGTAATTCTCTTTATTGTGGTTGTGGAGTAGAAGATATTTTAACTGGGTATATTTAACATTCTGACTAGAAGTTAAAGGCAATCATAGCGGTTTCCAAACTGATTACACGAAGGCTGTGGTAATATTTTCAGAATTGCTTGCACTGTATGAAATGCATCTGCATCTACATCTACACCTACATCTACATCTACATGACTACTCTGCAATTCAAGGTTAAGTGCCTCGCTAAGGGTTCATCGAACCACCTCCAAGCTATTTCTCTATCGTTCCACTTGCGAACAGTAGGCGGGAAAAATTTTCCGTGAGAGCTCTGATTTCTCTATTTTTTTTTATAATGATAATTTCTCTCTATGTATGTAGGAGCCAAAAAAAGATTTTTGTATTCCGAGAAGAAAGTTGATGATTGAAGTTTCATCTGCATCTACATAGACACTCCGCAACCCACAGTAAGGTGCATGACTACTAGTTATTTCCTTTCCTGTTCACCTCGAAAAAAAAACGATCGTCTATATGCTATATGCGTTCCTCGGAAAGAACACCGCCTTACCTCCTGGAATTGGCGTTTGAGTTACCAAAGCATCTCCATAACACTTTTTGTTCGAATCTACCAGTAGCAAATCTAGCAGCCTGCCTCTGACTTGCTTTGATGTCTTCCTTCAGTCCTACCTGCTATGGAACCCAAACACTGTAGCAGTACTCAAGACCAGGTCGCACCAGCGTCCTATATGCGGTACCATTACAGGTGAACACCTCTTTCCTAAAATTCTTCCAGTACACCGAAGTCGATCACTGTCCTTCCCTACCACAGTTCTCCCACACTCGTTCCATTTCATATCGCTTTGCAACGTTACACCCAGTATTTAAGAGACTTGACTGTGTCAAGCAGGACAGTAGTAATACTGTATCCGAACATTACAGGTCTGTTCTTCCTATTCATCCGCATTAATTTGCATTTTTCCACATTTAGAGCTAGGTGCCATTCGTCACACCAACTAGAAATTTTGTCTAAGTCTTCTTGTATCTTCCTACAGTCACTCAACTTGGACACCTACCATACACCACAGCATCATCAGCAAAGAATAGCAGATTGCTGCCCAGCCTGTCCGCCATATCATTTATGTATACAGAGAACAACAGCGGCACTATCATACTTTCAGGCACACTCTTGACGATACCCTTGCCTCTGATGATTCAAATGGCTCTGAGCACTATGTGACTTAACATCTGAGGTCATCAGTCTCCTAGAACTTAGAACTACTTAAACCTAACTAACCTAAGGACAACACACACATCCACGCCCGGGGCAGGATTCGAATCTGCGACCGTAGCAGCAGCGCGGCTGCAGACTGAAGAGCCTAGAACCGATCGGCCACAACGGCCGGCTTTTTAGATGTACTCGCTCAGTCACAGCTGATGAGCATCCCACACTGCGCAGCAATACTCCAGTTGAGGACGGACAAGCGTCGTGTAGGAAGTCATTTTATTACACCTGTTGCGTTTTCTAAATATTCTGTCACTAAACCGCAGTCTTCGGTTCGCTTTCCCCATACCATTATCTGTGTTATCGTCCCAGTTTAAATTATTCGTAATTGTAATCCCTAAGTGTTTGCTTGAATTGACAGCTACATTTTGTGATTTATCGTGTAATCGAAATTTAGCGTATTCCTTTTAGTACTCATGTGGATGACATCACATTTTTCATTATTTAGAGTCACTTTTCGCACCATACTGATAACTCATCTAAATCATTTGGCAACTCGTTTTGGGTATCTAATGACTTTACAAGACGATAAATGAGAGCATCATTTTCGAAAAAATCTGAGAGGGCTGCTCAGGTTGTCTCCTAACTCGTTTATATAGATCAGGAACTGCAGAGCGCCTATAACGCTTCCTTGGCGAACGCTAGATGTTACTTCTACTTTATTCGATGACCTTCCGCCAATTACTAAGATTACGACTAACTGTAACTTTTCTGACAGGAAACCACAAATCCAGTCGCGCTACTGAGACGATACTCGGTAGTCACGCAATTTGATTAGAAGTCGCTTGTGAAGAATGGTGTCAGTAGCTCTCTGGAAGTCTAATAATATGGAAATAATTTGACATGCCCTGTCGATAGCTCTCACTACTTCGTGAGAATAAAGAGCTAGTTGTGTTCCACAAGAACGATATTTTCTGAATCCGTGTTGTCTATTTGTCAGTAAATCGTTTACTTCGAGGAAATTAATAATGTTCGAACACAGCATCTGTTCGAAAATGCTATTGCAAATCGACATTAGCGATAAGTGTCTGTAATTCAGCGGAACCCTTTCTTGAGTACTGGTGTGACCTGTGCAACTTTCGCGTCGTTCGGTATGGATCTTTCGACACCCAACCAGCTGTATATCATTACTAAGTATGGAGTTGTTGTATTTGCAACTCTGAAAGGAAAGTATCAGGTCTACAATCTGGACCAAAGGCCAGCTTATTATGTACGAGTCGCCAGCTTATGATTTATAGTGATTATAAGCCATATGAGCCTCCTATTGTAATTTATATTCCCGTTGATCTTTGTTCTTATTTGAATCTTTCCACCATAATGAGTACCTCATTAAGTTTCATTATTGTAGCTCGATGCTGCTGACTTCACACCAAGATATTTCAGCAGACAAACAGGCAGAAATTTGAAACTTCGATTTCACTGATCAACTTTCCTGTAAGTGGAAGGTAGCCAATGAGGTGGGTAATAAGTCTCGCATTTTCAATTTCTCAGTAATGTTGCCTTACATTCCAAAGATAATCTCCAACTTTCTTTTTTTTGTTTGCAAATCAGACTAATTATCCACCAATATGTTTTTCATTGGGTGGATAGCTGGTCCAGAAGCAGGCCATTGCAGAAGAATAATATCGTTCTGCTCTCTACGCCCATATTTCTCAACCTTTTTTTTTCTCTTTGGGGCACACCAAAGTGAGTTTCAAGCTTTCGCAAGACCTCTACATCTAATGTTGTTCCTAGATGCAAAACAGCAAACACCAGAGTACATGCAATACATTCCTTTTATTATTATGCCTATAATAACGTATTAAGAAGGGCGATTTCTTGCATTTTGGTCTCCTCCCAGAAACTTTTTTTTTATATTCTAGATATTTTATCTACGGATAATTATAAGACATTAAAAATCTCGCGACACATTTGTCTCTCCTGTACACCAATGTGTCGCTGCATTAGACCATCTTGGACGATCACTGATGCGTGCACGGTCTTCATTTTTCTCGGGCTAGACTACTTCCTCATTATACAGGGTGAGTCACAAACTATTGCCACCAATAATAACTCCGAAAGTATGATAGGAGCTGAAAAGTTTGTGAGACAAATGTTGCATGGGACAATGGGGGCCATAATATGACGTTGGCTTTTTGTTGCTAGGTGGGGGCGCTTCAGAGATATGAAGGTCAACTTTGTTTTTCTTTTAATGGGGTTCTACAGTTTTGTACTTATTTTCTGATAGCGGCTATCGAGACGAATCCAATGATGTGTAAAAGTAAGGTCTTTGAAGATCCACGAAGGTCACAAAGGTGGCATGAACGTCCATTTACAGAATGTGTTCGAAATGATGACCATTGGTATCTTCTTATCATGGATTGAATGGTATTCCCTATCACATCGGCACTTATCGAAGCACATGCTCTGACAATTCTCTCTCGCATATCTTCAGATGTAGTTGGAACGTCTTTATAAACAGTCTTTTACAAATTCCCACAAGAAAAAATCCAGAGTGTCAAGTCTGGCAAACGAGCCGGCCACGACGCATCTCCTCCGCTTCCAATCCAATGATACGGGAATTGTCTCTGCAACTCATTTCTAGCTATCAGCAAAAAATGTGCCGGACATCCACCGTGTTGATACCACATTCTGTTCCTTGTTTCTAAACGTATTTTTTCCAATAACAGATCTAATGTTTCTTGCAGGAATGTGGCGTTCTTCCTACCCATAAGATTTCCTTCGATGAAATAGGGGCCTATAATTGTGTCCTCCAGAATCCCACACCAAACATTCAAAGACCACGGTTTTTTGTGTGCAACTTGCTGCAGCCAACATTGATTTTCAGTTGCCCAATAATGCATGTTATGCAAATTATTATTTCCACGATTCGTGAATGTAGCCTCGCTAGTAAATAAAATCAAATTAATAAATGTGTCATCCCTCTGAATCTGAAGTTGAGCCCATCGGCAGAATTCAATGCGACGCATACAATCCGTACCATTTAATTCTTGGTAGAGACTAATATGGTAAGGATGATATTTATGGCGATGCAGAAGCGGAACAACACTACTCTGGCTCATGCCAGATTCCCTTGCAATTTGACGCGAACTAACACAAGGATCTCGAACCACATTGGCACGAGTACCGATTTCCGTTTCTTCATTAGTAACTTTCCTTTGCTAGAGATGTTTCCAATGCGTTTAAGATCAAGTTGTTTTCAATTTATCATGCACATATTTAAATTTACGACGTGTAGGGTGAGTACGATGAGGATATCTTTCAGCGTATAAGTTTTCGTTGGTATTCTCCACAAATCAGAAGCATATCGACTTGTTCTTCGAAGGAATACATCATACACATTCGCTTGATTCGACGATACTAGTCTTACCGTTGCTATTATTGTTGTATTGCGAAACCGTCGAATGGTGTTTACTTGTCAATGGCAAATTATATGGATACGCTGTATTCGGCGAATTTTTACTATTTACACGATATACGAGAGAGAATTGTCAGAACATGTGCTACGATAAATGCCGAAGTTACAAGGAATACTACTCAATCCATTATAAGAAGATTGCAGAAGTGCACTGTGCGAGCTTTCAAATAGAAAATGAAATGGCCCTCAGCTACGTAGCCTCCGACTCCGAGTTGAAATTTTAAAAGTTTCGGCTGGTTTCGTTGTCTAGGGGCTGGGATACATAGTTGCCGCATTACAAGCCAACTACTGCTGTGTCTACAGTATACAATATGAATATACACATGAATCGAATGGTCGAAGGTTCCTATCACTCGGCAATTGCGAATTTTGAATGTTATAGAGAAATTTATAAATGAAAGACTGCAATTAAAAATGGTTCAAATGGTTCAAATGGGACTGAGCACTATGGGACTTAACATCTATGGTCATCAGTCCCCTAGAACTTAGAACTACTTAAACCTAACTAACCTAAGGACATCACAGAACACCCAACCATCACGAGGCAGAGAGAATCCCTGACCCCGACTGCAATTAAATAAAATCTGCAGGTACTATTTTAACGACTTTAAATGACGAGTGTGATAGCAGAAGTATCTTTAAGAATGCCCTTTATTACCGCAAAACACTTATTGATGTCGATGGTCCAGTAAGTAAATAAAATATAAGTTGAATAACAGGGAAACAATAGAGTCCTACTTCACGTAATTAGTTATGAACAACAGCATAGCTCGCAAGATATTCACTTCTAAACGCATACTACGTCTTCATTGCAGAAGCCACGGAAATCTCACAAGTGCATAAGTCGGCACTACGAAATATTTCTATCTCTCGCGACCACGCGCAAACTTCTCCACTCTCCAAGTCTTTTCCCGCGACTGTGCGTCCGTCGCGCCGTACTGCCCAGGACTCTACGTGTCCTGTGCGACCGTCCCTCGCACCGCCCTGTCAGAACCCCCACTTCCATCCGGTCTCCCCATTCACGAGCGCTGTGATTGGCTAGAGCGCCCACCCTATGTCTTCAAGCCAACACACACTCACAAACATATTGAAACACATTCGAAATACTGGATTTACATTTAAATAACTTGAAATTAAGTAAATAATCCAATGGCCGGACCATAAACATGCTCTAACACACATTATTAAATACATTAACAAATTAAATAAACATATATCAAAGGAATAGCAACAAAAGGTAGGCCAGTAGCCTAATGTCTCTGTGCTTTCTAAAACACAGTAAATATTTCACCAATTTCTTCATGAAGAGTATATATCGGATATAAACGAAAGACATAGACGACGAAATACACTCCTGGAAATGGAAAAAAGAACACATTGACACCGGTGTGTCAGACTCACCATACTTGCTCCGGACACTGCGAGAGGGCTGTACAAGCAATGATCACACGCACGGCACAGCGGACACACCAGGAACCGCGGTGTTGGCCGTCGAATGGCGCTAGCTGCGCAGCATTTGTGCACCGCCGCCGTCAGTGTCAGCCAGTTTGCCGTGGCATACGGAGCTCCATCGCAGTCTTTAACACTGGTAGCATGCCGCGACAGCGTGGACGTGAACCGTATGTGCAGTTGACGGACTTTGAGCGAGGGCGTATAGTGGGCATGCGGGAGGCCGGGTGGACGTACCGCCGAATTGCTCAACACGTGGGGCGTGAGGTCTCCACAGTACATCGATGTTGTCGCCAGTGGTCGGCGGAAGGTGCACGTGCCCGTCGACCTGGGACCGGACCACAGCGACGCACGGATGCACGCCAAGACCGTAGGATCCTACGCAGTGCCGTAGGGGACCGCACCGCCACTTCCCAGCAAGTTAGGGACATTGTTGCTCCTGGGGTATCGGTCGGCGAGGACCATTCGCAACCGTCTCCATGAAGCTGGGCTACGGTCCCGCATCACCGTTAGGCCGTCTTCCGCTCACGCCCCAACATCGTGCAGCCCGCCTCCAGTGGTGTCGCGACAGGCGTGAATGGAGGGACGAATGGAGACGTGTCGTCTTCAGCGATGAGAGTCGCTTCTGCCTTGGTGCCAATGATGGTCGTATGCGTGTTTGGCGCCGTGCAGGTGAGCGCCACAATCAGGACTGCATACGACCGAGGCACACAGGGCCAACACCCGGCATCATGGTGTGGGGAGCGATCTCCTACACTGGCCGTACACCACTGTCGATCGTCGAGGGGACACTGAATAGTGCACGGTACATCCAAACCGTCATCGAACCCATCGTTCTACCATTCCTAGACCGGCAAGGGAACTTGCTGTTCCAACAGTACAATGCACGTCCGCATGTATCCCGTGCCACCCAACGTGCTCTAGAAGGTGTAAGTCAACTACCCTGGCCAGCAAGATCTCCGGATCTGTCCCCCATTGAGCATGTTTGGGACTGGATGAAGCGTCGTCTCACGCGGTCTGCACGTCTAGCACGAACGCTGGTCCAACTGAGGCGGCAGGTGGAAATGGCATGGCAAGCCGTTCCACAGGACTACATCCAGCATCTCTACGATCGTCTCCATGGGAGAATAGCAGCCTGCATTGCTGCGAAAGGTGGATATACACTGTACTAGTGCCGACATTGTGCATGCTCTGTTGCCTGTGTCCATGTGCCTGTGGTTCTGTCAGTGTGATCATGTGATGTATCTGACCCCAGGAATGTGTCAATAAAGTTTCCCCTTCCTGGGACAATGAATTCACGGTGTTCTTATTTCAATTTCCAGGAGTGTATATTTATAAGCATCCTGCCACCCTTTTTACCGTGTAACTGTGGAGTACTTACGGCCTGACGCGATCGATAGTAATCGGCCACTTTGACCTCCAGTAACTCATGCACTATTCAAGTTACATGCCTGCAATTTAAGCCAATTTAGGTTTACACTAACAGCTTCCTAAAGACATGTCGGTAGACAAAATTGAATGAACCGTTTAGATTTTCGAAATTCGTTGCTGGGTGTTACTTGTATAATGTATCGTCAGACACTAAACATTAAACTAATACATGTACTGAAAATCTGATTACACCGTCAGAATCATCGTGTAAATAATGGTAATGCACATGTTTCTTTTTGAGGTATCATGATTCATCTGGCTACTATTAATTTCTGTAAGAACTGTGACATGTCTGCCATTAAGGTTTCACAAAGTCCGTCATCTTTGGCACTCTCCGCATACAAGTCTCTTTCATCGACACAGCGTCACCAAGGAATTCCCAGCCACACAGTCTGCTAGCAACCACGTGGTGCAGCTGCTGTGCGGCATCATGCGGTTGCTAACGAGCCGCGGCTTTGACGAGCGTCCTGTGCGGTTGCCCCAACTCCGAACATAGCATATTTCCAGGGCGCCACAAATCGCCCGTTACCTCACAAGTGGTACCAACGGTCATCACTTCCAACACTTTCTGTAAATGGACATTCATGCCACCTTTTTGACCTCCATTGACCTTCAAAGACTTTTCTGTAACACATCGTGGGATTCGTCTCGATAGCTGCTATCAGAAAATAAGTACCAAACTACAGCATCCCAGTAAAGAAAAAAATAAAGTTGATCATATCTCCCACGCGACCCGACCTAGCAACAATAAACCAACGTCTATTATGGCCCCCGTTATCCCATGCAACATTTGTCCCACAAAATTTTCAGCTACTATCATACTTTTGGAGTTATACTACGTGGCAATAGTTAGTGACTCACCCTGTATAGCTATATAGCTGTCGTACAGATAGCGTCATGGCATCACTCTCAACGTCAGCATCAAGTCAACCATGTATCGTGCAAAGCTTTTGGTGGCAACTACGAGATGACAAGTAGATATTTTTGAGAGTTGCAAGTGATGGCAAGGGGAAGGGTAACTATGCTAGCACATTCATGACATAGAGGGCCAATAAGGAATACTGCTTAAGAATTTAACTCCTTTGCATAAAGCAATCTGCATAAAACAGTGAGGATTTGTACCGGAATAATTCCTGTCTTCTGTACCAGTACAATGGATCTAAATTGCATTTCGTTGCTTCTTCGGTAAGTTTTGGCCAAACGCAATACTGTAATTATGCCCTATCCTCCATATTAGGCTGACCTGGTCCTGTATGACTTTTTCTCTTCACAAAGTGTATAAAACCTTAAAGGGCTGTCGTTTTCCACACTTGGATAAGATTAAAAGCTAACCGCTGAGGGCGCTAAAAGTCAATAGTAGGCAACTGCCGCTGCTGGGACTGTATCACCCGGCCTAATTTCAAATCTATTTTTATCAAATGACCTACGTTTTCCTGAGACATTCTATTTTTAACTTATGACCAGTCATTTAAAGGACATTCTATTTTAGCCCATGACCTGCTTTTTCCTAGGAATCTGGTGTATTTTTTTCTGGAACATTCTATTTTTAGCCTATGAAATATTTATTCCTGGTACATTACTTACATCCCAGAAAATCAAAAACTGGCGGAAAATTCAAAACTATTTCCCCCCTACCACTCCACACTGATATAGATTATCGTAACCTGAGGATGGTTTCACATATGGATATAATCTCAGCATTTAGTTCATCAATCTAGAACGTTTTCAGGATTATGCTCTTTACCATAAGCAAGTATTATATTGACTGGTTGCAACTCGAAATGCAGCAGCATTGGAATAGCACCAAATGTCGAGTTTGCCATCACAGTGGAACTAGAGGATGTACAGCAACACAGACATATTCATTTCGGTAAGATAGAGTGGAGACACTACAGCAAAAAATCTCTCAGAGATTTAGAATCAACTCAATGCAGAATGGAACCTACATGTGGTCAATATCAGCTCTTCTTCCAGCAACAACAGCGTCACCAGCATCAGCAGCAGTCGTGTTACCACCACAACAGGAGACCTGTTTGGTCATACAGCACTGAAAATACTATATCAAAGGACCACGCGTTGCCTATGTTTAAAATAGCAAACTGTTGCAGTTATGCATAGTATATAAGATGTGATAAAATTAGTATTGCTTTTAAAAAGTTACGATATGTGTTCAATTTCCAGTCATGGTTATTACTATATTTTCATGTATTATAAGAGCTGTAACTTCATATCATTACAGTGTGAGAGAGCTGCATGAAAGTGTTCTGACTTAAATTATGAAACACTGAGTGTATATGTATATGTATTTTATAACATGAGCTTTGTAAACTTGTTACACACTAATGCGACTACTTCATCACTTTATTAACAGGAGAAAGACACATATAATGCAGCAACTGTTTATAAAAAAATCTCGTAGTGTTATTGCAACCACCGTAAAAATAAATATACAGAAAATATGAGGCCCCAACAAAGTAACCTTACTGGGAAAAGAAAAACTGTTTCGGTGTATGTGTGCTTCTTTAGCACCCATATAAAAGTGGAAGGAATTTACGTGTAATGCTGGATAAAAAGTGTAGCTTGGTGGTTTAACACAGCATATTTTAAAACGTGCAAAGTGAATATAATGCACTGCTTTCTTTTTGCGTGTACATACATACCTTTACAAAAGTGTTCAGCGTTTCCATACACACACATACACACACACACACACACACACATACACAATACCAACACACATGACGACTGTGAGGAAAATAAGAATACAGACAGCATTAGTTGCAACTTATAGATGTATTTTCTTTGTTCGACATACAGTCCATGCATCCATTTTTATAAAATAATCGTTTTCAATAAATGTTCATGACAGTGCACAACCGCATTTTGTATTTCAAACATCAAAGAGTCATTATTGAAAAACAAAATCATACATTTTTTTAAATGTAAGAGAGTTAAAAACAAACCAAAGTCGTACTGCACTTAAGCAGATGTTACATTTATCGAGTCATTACTATACCTATATACATGTAGTAACAAACATTCACAGTGTAAGACATTAAACTGTCAAAAAACTGTGACATCAAGTTAAAACTATAAATGCATACTTTTCATATAAAAATATATGAAATATCTAAATATCTTACTATATCTAAGTAAATGTTACATTTATCGATACATATTGCTACATCTAAACCTATGTTACTGTTTCCAAACATCATCAGTGTGTAACATTATGTTGTTAAAAAGTCATGCTTCTGTAACTGATTCTTAGAGACTAGCTGACTTGTGTTTCAAACAGCAACGAACTTACACGCATCTGTAGATGTTATTAACGAAAACTTAAATAGTGTGTGTTACAAAATCAAAAAAATGGAATCACCACATGAGAAAACTGAGGATGAAATCGGCTCACATAGCGTTTGTGTAAAAGTAATCAGAAACACATGACACATATGCAAAAATATGAACTATCTAAAGATGTATTTAGATTAATAAAATTCCCATACTAAATGTAAAAATATGAAAACGATGTAAGGCATATTAACACTGAACTAAATAGGATGCTCCAGGTACTGCCACAATCTCACGTAAGTGTTGTTACAGTTGATTCTATTGGTAGGTGGGGATACACTACATATGGCCTACACCTAAATAGGAAAGGGAAAGATAAGTTAGCTTCTGTATTAGAAGATACTGTAAGAGGGACCACTGTCATACAACGGACTAGACAGACAGGCTTTTAGGTTGTAGCCAAAGTCCAGACAGACAACAATCAAGACAAATAGAATAAAAGAAGCTTCATGTGCAGTAAATAGGGATAAAGCTAAGAACAGTATCAACTTACTTCCTCAAAATATGAGGGGAATAAAAAGTAAAGTAGATTAGCTATTAGTGTGTTTAGATGATCTCAAAAATAAGAATGAGATTGATGTAATTTGACTTCATGAACACTATGTAACTATGGGGGTAAATAGTTTTGGTGTAAATGGGTGTAATTTATAATATTGAAGATATAGTGGGGATAAAAGAGAAGTTGCCATTTACACAAAACAAGGGTATAAATAAAAAACTGTTGAAGTAAACAAATTTTGTGTCAATCAGCACTTTGAAGTTTGTGCATGTGAACTGAATCCAGATAATGTAGTGTACAGGTCCCCATTACGAGATTATTCTGTCTGTCAGACAAAAAGAAGATATTATTAATATGTGGTGATTTCAATGTACACTTTCTAAGCAAATTTTGATAGGGTAAGTGAACTAGAAGTGTTATTAATAACATGTAATTTAGAATCAATGATCCATTTCCCTACATGTATATCTCAAGACAGATAATGTATTTGTAAAGCAAGAGGATGAAAAACTAACACATGCTTTCCCGGTGATAAATGAATTATCAGACAGTGATGCACCATTGGTTAATTTGTAAAACATAGCAGGGTGTACAGTTCAGAAACCATTACACAGAAGTGTAAGGTTGCTCAACTTTGTATCTATAGAGCACTTCAGAGAAAGTTTAAGAATCGTTAATTTAGGATATGCATATAATGAGGCAAATGCTAATGATGGATGCAACATATTTCATGATAAATTAATATCCCTTTTTGAACATTGTTGCCAAAAAATTACTAAATAAACAACAAACAGTTTTCAAAGAAACCTTGGATTGCTACAGGTATTAAAGTGTCTTTAGTAAGAAAAAGAAAGCTGTATGAGACAGCAAGAAATAGGAAAGACCCATAAGCAATTTTACACTGAAAAATTTATTGTAACATTCTCATAAAAGTTGTAAGAAAATGAAGAAATATGTATGTTAGAGATGAAATTAACAACTTGGGCAATAAAATCAAATCAGTACAGAATGTTGTTACGAGAGAGACAGGAAAAGTAATCACTGGGGTAGGTAGTATTACTATTACAGAGAATGAGACCATCCTAACCAACAGCACACAGGTAGCTAATGTATTCAGCAACCATTCCTTAAATGTAGGTGAAAAAATTGATGAGAATAGCTCAAAAGAAAAAGCCAAGAAGTACATGGAAGAGTCAGTTTTGAGAAATCTTAGATTAATTTTCACCTAACAACCTCTTGTGAAACAAGGAAATCTCTAGCAAGATGGTAATACAATGTGGAGCACTTACAGCTGATGTTCTGAGTCACACATGTAATGCATCACTAACTCAAGGTATTTTCCTAGACAGATTAAAATATACCATTATCAAGCCTTTCTACAAAAAAGGGGACATCACAGATGTCAATAATTACGGGTCGGTATCCTTGCTTACACAATTTTCAAAAATCGTGGAGAAAGTAATTTGCTCAAGAGTGGTTAGCCATATCAACAGTAATGGGATACTTAGTAAATCACAGTTCAGACTTCAGAAACGCTGTTACACTAAGACAGCAATATACAATTTCACTGCCTGTATAGTTGAGTCTTTAAATAGTAAAATGTCACTGATAGTAATTTTCTGCGATTATCCAAAGCGTTTGATTGTGTGAACCATGACATTATGTTGCAGAAATTACAATTCTATGGTGCAAATGGAACAGCATTTGAATGTTTTGTCATATCTACAAAAGCGGAAGCAAAATGTATTTTATGTGGTTTAAGTGATTTAGGAAAGTTTGCGACTTCATCTAATTGCAGTGAAGTTACATTAGGTGTTCCACAGGGTTCGATCATGGGTTCTCTTCTGTTCTTTGTATATGTGAATGACCTCCCTTTTTATCTGAAACAAGAAACTAAACTGACACTGTCTGCTGATGATACAAGCATCTTTGTTAATCCAGTAACAGAAACTCCAATAGTTAATGATACAAATAATGTCTTTGGAAATATTGTTAATTGGTTTTCTGTGCATGGACTTGTTCTGAACTTTGAAAAAATACAGTATATCCAATTATTTGCTGCAAGAAGTACAGTTCCTTCAATAGATATAACACATCAACAGAAATCAGTAGCCAGGGTAGAGTGTACTTAGTGTTTGGGTGTACATATTGACGAGAACCGTAATTGGAAGGTTCATACTTTGGATCCCCTAAAGCGACTAGGTTCAGCAAATTTTGTAATCAGAATAATTGCCATTTGTGAGGATACAGAAATTGGTAAGGTAAACATACTTAGCATAGTTTCACTCTCTGATGTCATACGGAATAATACTTTGGGGTAACTCAACACTTAGTATTCGCTCAAAAGAAAGTGGTTAAAATAAAGTGTGGGGCTCATAGTCGCACATCTTGTAGGCATCTGCTTAAGAGGTTGGGAATTCTAACAACAGCCTCACAATATATTTATTCAGTAATGAAATTTGTTCTCAGCAACACGGACCATTTCAAAAACAGCACTGACATTCATGATTATAATACCAGAAGAAAGAAGGACTTACACTATCCTCCATTTAACCTGTCTCTGGCAAGAAAAAGAGGTAAAATATGCTGCTGTAAATCTTATCGATAAATTACCAGATGAAATACAATGTCTGACAGACAGCAGTAATACTTTCAAAAATATGAAATAATATCTCCCTTACAACTCCTTCTATACCACAGATGAGTTCTTGAACAGACATAAATAAATCTATAGGTATAACATATGCATTTTGTGCCATTTAAGGGAATGGGGCAGGTAATAAAAATGTTAGATTCATGCGTGCATTTGTTATACACTTGATAGGTTCCACATCATAACTGTTACAGTGAGATTGATCAATAGAACACGTAACTAATTGACTAACTAACCAACTATGTGGTGTAAGTTCAGAAACGTCGTGTTGATCCCTTTCCTTTACTCTGGGAATATTGACATTAGTCTCTCGATACACGTTTTCTTTAACGTCGTTTGTTGTTAACAATATCAGGTTATTCCCAAGAAATAGTTGCTTTCACTCAGTTAGTACTGGGCAGAAATCCAATTTACATTTGGAACGAACCTCCTTGACTCTTGTGCAGAAAGGCGTGCAGTATTCTACAACACCCATTTTCAGTTAGCTGTCACAAGATTTCAAAAACCTTAACACTTTGAAGTCTAAAATGTAGAGTTTCCTCATGGCTCATTCCTTTTATTCTGTCAAGGAACTCCTACAAAAATTAAACCGTTAAGCTAATTTAGGTATATGCGAAAAATACAATCCTGCAACTTCGCAACAAAATCGCACGGAATTTTCGACGTAAGTACCATAACCACTTAACCTCACATATTTATTTACGCTGTATTTCATCGTTTGGAGGTTAGTTATTTTCACATATGGCGCTTCTAACACTGTTTTTCTACCGTAGGGCAAAAACACACCAAAAATACTTCGCCACAGTGGAATAATGAAAATCGGAAACGGGCGATAATGTAAAGTGTATGTTGAAAATCATGTGAACAGCCGTCTGATGATGAACTTGCCAGTTCGAAACCGGTAACGGCGCTATTTAGCTAAATAAATAGCAGTGTTAATAGTGGGTGGTTGCTGTTTTCTTCTTTGTAAGAATTAACCTACTTTAAAAGAACCAGAGGACTGTCTAACGGAAAATGTGCTGGAGCAACTTGGATGCATGTAACTAAAGAACGTAGTTCTTGAAAAAGTCTAGAGGAGACTTTTTCCATCAGAGGATGTCCAATGACTGGTGACAGAATTAAAATATTTCTGTTTGCTGATGACACTAGCTTGGTAGTAAAGGATGTACTGAACAACATTGGCTCTGTTTCAAATAGTGCAGTTCATGACATAAGTTCATGGCTTATGGAAAATAAACTAACGCTAAGTCACAGTAAGACTCAGGTTTTACAATTTATAACTCACAATTCAACAAAACTCGACGTTTTAATTTCACAGAATGGGCATATGATTAGTGAAACTGAACAGTTCAAATTTTTAGGTGTTCAGGTAGACACTAAAATGTTGTGGAAAGCCCACGTTCAGGATCTTGTTCAAAGACTTAATGCTACCGTTTTTACTATTCGAACGGTATCAGAAGTAAGTGATCGTTCGAATCGAAAATTCGTCTACATTGCTTATTTTCATTCGCTTATGTCATATGGTATTATGTTTTGGGGTAACTGTTCCCATTCTAAAAGGATATTTTTGGCTCAGAAACGGGCAGTTCGGGCAATAAATGGTGTAAGTTCGCGAACCTCTTGTCGACCCCTGTTCATTAGTCTGGATATTTTGACACTGCCCTCTCAATATATACCTATTCATTCTTTACTGTCGTTTCTTGTTAACAATATCAGCTTATCCCAAGAATTAGCAGCTTTCACTCAGTTAATACTCGGCAGTTTGTATCGCACTTCCTTAGCGCTTGTGCGTAAAGGTGTACAGTAGACTGCTGCATCCATTTTCAATAAACTACCACAAGAATTCAAAAATCTTCTCAGTAATCCACGCGCTTTCAAATCGAAACTGAAGAGTTTCCTCATGGGTCACTCCTTCTATTCTGTTGAGTTCTTTGAAAAATTAAGCTAATTCGTGTGTTATATTGTTGATTCCATTTATTTAAACTTATGGCTTGGTTTTTTTTGGGTACATAAAAGTTTTATTTTATCTGTTATTTATTTTATGCTGTAATTTCATGTACTGACATGTTCCACGACCTTGGAGATTTGCTCCTAAAGAATTAGAGGAGTAAATAAAAATAAACAAAATCTTGAATATTTTGATGAATTTATTCCTCAGTGACTACACAAATATATTGTTTAGTAGATGTCGTAAAACATCGTTTGATTTCACAAAAACTTACCTTGTAAATGTTGATTGTAAACAAAGAGTTTGCTTGAAATGTCTTCTACAGCGCAACGTTAGCTCCTCCATCCGTCATTTTGACTGTTATCTGCATACGGAAAGGTTATTGTAAGAACTGCAATCTATTCGAAATGCTGTGTGAGGAAAATTAGAAACTGTCGCATCTGTGCCAAGAGAGGAAAACGGAATGTCAGCCACGGAAATGAAGAACCGTTCCCACTTCCGTAGCAGAGGCCTTTAACCCAATTATATCGCTTAACTCTCAGAAAGACGTATAGAATGTCTGTGGTGGAGGAAATTTTAACCAGCAGTATCTGACCAGGAAGGTGAGGTCATATGATGGCGTTACGTTCTTGACCACCAGACGTTGCACCAATGACCTGAATTGAATTTCAAACCTCTCCACAGTCTCTCGTGGAGTGAAGGCATGTGATACTGTCCGTGGTGACCCGATCGTCGGATGGGGAATATGTACCAGCTCTGGGATGCACCCTCATCACTATACCAAACAAACATCACACCACACTGTGCACACGTCAGTGACATTAACACTTAACAGATACACTTCAGACACAACTCACACACTGCAGGTAAGCGGACCAATTTGTGCCGATGAAGAAAACTCTTCCTGATTAGGCGGCTGAATCAACGCTCAGAGTCTCCCAAGCACAATACCATACGTCTCTCTAGCACAACAGTAATTATATCGCTAAAAGAGATATAGCCACCAATGAACGATGTACAAATGTGTGTATGCTACTGTCGACTGCTGAGGTTTTATTTTGTGTGGAGTCGTTGACGTGATAATTGCACGTTAGGTGGTCGGTGATGAAGCCATCTATGATACCGGAAAAAATATCTAACATGGATCAGAGGCATATTTCAGGGTGTATGTGAAAATTAGATTGACAGTCCCGAAATCGATTACAAATTGAAGCAATTACAAAACATACTTCCAACCAGAGGCTAATATACACTCCTGGAAATGGAAAAAAGAACACATTGACACCGGTGTGTCAGACCCACCATACTTGCTCCGGACACTGCGAGAGGGCTGTACAAGCAATGATCACACGCACGGCACAGCGGACACACCAGGAACCGCGGTGTTGGCCGTCGAATGGCGCTAGCTGCGCAGCATTTGTGCACCGCCGCCGTCAGTGTCAGCCAGTTTGCCGTGGCATACGGAGCTCCATCGCAGTCTTTAACACTGGTAGCATGCCGCGACAGCGTGGACGTGAACCGTATGTGCAGTTGACGGACTTTGAGCGAGGGCGTATAGTGGGCATGCGGGAGGCCGGGTGGACGTACCGCCGAATTGCTCAACACGTGGGGCGTGAGGTCTCCACAGTACATCGATGTTGTCGCCAGTGGTCGGCGGAAGGTGCACGTGCCCGTCGACCTGGGACCGGACCGCAGCGACGCACGGATGCACGCCAAGACCGTAGGATCCTACGCAGTGCCGTAGGGGACCGCACCGCCACTTCCCAGCAAATTAGGGACACTGTTGCTCCTGGGGTATCGGCGAGGACCATTCGCAACCGTCTCCATGAAGCTGGGCTACGGTCCCGCACACCGTTAGGCCGTCTTCCGCTCACGCCCCAACATCGTGCAGCCCGCCTCCAGTGGTGTCGCGACAGGCGTGAATGGAGGGACGAATGGAGACGTGTCGTCTTCAGCGATGAGAGTCGCTTCTGCCTTGGTGCCAATGATGGTCGTATGCGTGTTTGGCGCCGTGCAGGTGAGCGCCACAATCAGGACTGCATACGACCGAGGCACACAGGGCCAACACCTGGCATCATGGTGTGGGGAGTGATCTCCTACACTGGCCGTACACCACTGGTGATCGTCGAGGGGACACTGAATAGTGCACGGTACATCCAAACCGTCATCGAACCCATCGTTCTACCATTCCTAGACCGGCAAGGGAACTTGCTGTTCCAACAGGACAATGCACGTCCGCATGTATCCCGTGCCACCCAACGTGCTCTAGAAGGTGTAAGTCAACTACCCTGGCCAGCAAGATCTCCGGATCTGTCCCCCATTGAGCATGTTTGGGACTGGATGAAGCGTCGTCTCACGCGGTCTGCACGTCCAGCACGAACGCTGGTCCAACTGAGGCGCCAGGTGGAAATGGCATGGCAAGCCGTTCCACAGGACTACATCCAGCATCTCTACGATCGTCTCCATGGGAGAATAGCAGCCTGCATTGCTGCGAAAGGTGGATATACACTGTACTAGTGCCGACATTGTGCATGCTCTGTTGCCTGTGTCTATGTGCCTGTGGTTCTGTCAGTGTGATCATGTGATGTATCTGACCCCAGGAATGTGTCAAAAAAGTTTCCCCTTCCTGGGACAATGAATTCACGGTGTTCTTATTTCAATTTCCAGGAGTGTATTTATAACTGAAAAGTTTTTAACATTCTCAGCAGCACACGCACGGCTGAAACGGTGAACAAATGGTTCAGTCAGCCGTTGTGGCCGAGCGGTTCTAGGCGCTTCAATCCGGAACCGCCCGACCACTACGCTCACAGGTTCGAATCCTGCCCCAGGCATGGATATGTGTGATGTACTTAGGTTAGTCCGGTTTAAGTAGTTCTAAGTTGTAGGGGACTGATGACCACAGATGTTAAGTCCCATAGTGCTCAGAGCCATTTGAACCATTTCGTTCTGAAGCGCCTAGAACCGCACGGCCACACCGGCCGGCGCAAAACGGTGAACAAATCCCAGTCCTGACGCCTTGAGGTAGTAGAGGATTATTACCCCAGAGGAATTTTTGTGCAAATATTTATACAAATAATACAAAAACTTTGTGGAAACTGTCCGAGACGTTCGTGAGCTATACTTCTATGTCACTCCCTTTCCACCCAACACTCTCACTGATTGTAGGAGGAATGTGTCTCTTACATACCAGTGTTTCTTTCCAGACACTAAGCGATATGTGCACCAAGCTTGGTTGAAGTCGGTCTACTGGTTTAGAAGAGATGCGGAACAAACATACATACAGACAATGTTTTTATAAGCATACTAGCTATACCCGGCGCCTCTGAAAATCTTTATATGTTATAGCTGACCCGGCAAACGTTGTTTCTCCATATAAATTATCCCTAGTCTATAAGAATATTGTATACGTGTAACACAATGTATAACCGGCGAACTTCGTTCCGCCTCTGAATATCTTTATATGTTATAGCTGGCCCGGCAAACGTTGTTTTGCAATATAAATTATCTGTAGTCTATAAGAATAATGTAAACGTGTAACACAATGTATGTGTGTACACAATAGCCGTTGTTGGCGGGAGCTCGTGGCACAAACAATAATAATGGCCGAAAACTGGGTAGCGAGTGAGAAAAGGCTTAGGGGGAAGTCCGGCAATATCGGCCACTATTAGTTCTAGCGTTTCTACGGTAGATCGCGCAGATTTAGCAATTGCAGGCGATACACGACTCGTCCATGAGCCTACAAACATAGCGCCAGTTTCGTGTCGAAACGTTTTCGCCAGCATTATGAATAAGGCCAATCGCACATGCTTCGTTTTTTATCGTACGTAAAAATATTGTACGATTAAATTGGTTTAGAGGAGCAAATGAGAGCGTAGGAACCTCTGTGTTCCACTAAAAGAATTTGATCGTACGATATATTTTCGTACGATAAAAATCGATGAGAGTGCGCTAGGCCAAAATGTCGGTTTGGCGAATGACGCGTGCTACCTAGTTAAACTTCTCGGACTAGTTACGTCGATTCAGAGAGGGATATTCGAGTCCTTGCTTTTGGTACGTTTTCTTCAATTACCTATCTATCGAATAATGAAAGACTATCGCCAGTAGACACCTGGCGGGGATAACTGATCAAGTGATAATTGATCAGTTATCGACCGGGGTTGAAAATTATTAAATTACTGAAATCGGTATTACAAAATAGGGGTTGGTGGCAGAAGGGTGAAAATTTATGGTTGCGTGTATTTTGTAACGCCACATCATTAAAAATAAAAAGTTCTGTCTAAAATAAGAAAAAAAATTTGGGGTGGACCACCCCTATCACTTAGGGGTACGAAAAATATATTACGACCGATTCTCAGACGTACCGAATATACATGCAAAATTTCGTCAGAATCTATCTAGCCGTTTCAGAGTAGTATGGTGCCAACTAACAATGTGACACGAAAATTTTATACATAAGGATATATATGGGATAACAGGTATTACAGAAAGAAGCACCAGTTCAAAAACTCAGGGTTGCAACTAATTTTCGCACTTATTCCCATTCTGTACTAAAAACTGGATAAACACTTCTTCTCTGAATAAATGACGCATTAGACACTGAAGCAGAAGTATCGTTCGAAACCAGAGCGGATTCTTTGGAAATGTTTTCATTCGGAAATACGTCACATCGTAAAGAAACAATTCTTTTAATAGGGATGCACTGTTATTTTTCAGGTTCCACAAACAATCCTGTTGGTGGAACATCCGCATCTGAGTATTATACCAGAGGTTGAAAATACCGCTCCAGTTATAAAGTTCTTTTATTATCACACGACCGGTTTCGGGCTGTTATAAGCCCATCTTCATGAGTCGTAACTTGGTACTGTGGTCCCCGAGCGCGGCGGTGGACGTGTACTAGGCGTGGTGTGCTACCTGTGAGCGCTTTACAACTGGAGCGGTATTTTCAACCTCTGGCTGTATTTCTAATAAACTTTCAACACTTAGTGAGCACGAGTAAAGTGCATATGAAAACTTGTACATATTATTGATGGCTTGTGCCGTTACAGAAAATGTTTGAGTTTGTAAATGTAGCTGAATTTCATTAGGTTATTAAATATAGACAATAACTTGGGAATTTTTCGAACTAAAAATGCTATTAGTCACAAAATCACATCCGTTTTTATGATTAGCGAATAAAAGATACAAAATAGAAATATTAAGGAGTACAATACAGGATAATTATTATTCTGATGAAATCTCGGTTGAGATACGCTCATTGCTCTAGCAAACAAAGCGCAGGAGTTAAACCTCTAGCGTGGTTTCAGCTGAGCTTTCTAGTTAACTACGTTGCAAGTTATTTGCTCGCGGTAGATAAGCTACTTTCAAAAACCCACTTATAACATTCCTACACTTATTTGCACCTATCGATGGTGTGCTACGACACGCTCTGTTCATTCGGCACCTTGTCCGTGGACCATGTACTCGACACGTGCGCTTGTGATGCTTCGTCGTTGCTGCAACGCAAGCTCAGCTGCAGTTCGACTGCAGTGCTGAGAAGTATTTAAACGCCTCCGACGGGGCCTCTTGCTTTCCTAGAGGCTGCTGCTGATTGACATAACTGCAAATGTTGAACTTCCAGGTTTTGGCGGAGGCCAATAATGTCGCCGTATCCCTCCAGTCTTAATTACAAGAATGGAACATCAGGCTAACGGATGTGGTGGGCATTCGTTAGCCGCTGGTGTCGTCATTTTGGCTGGACGGGTAGGTGTGTAACGCTCTAAGTGCGCAGCAGATATTTTATTCATTTTCCTGGAAGTAACATATGACCTCAGTAGTGACATGTTATACATCTGTATCGCAGCCGAGTACTGGGAATCCCTGCTACTGACGCGAGTCCTGGGAATCCCTGCCGCTGACGCGAGTCCTGAGAACCCCTGCTGTTGATACGTCACAAGATGCTTGCTTCCAGGGGACGCAGAGCATGACTGCTGAATACCTGCGGAACGCTCCTTTCCTGCTCCAGGTGTCTTTGCACTTGCAACAGCACAGTGTCCTACTCATAGTTCTCCGTTTTCATTAAAAGCACGAGGTAGTTAACTTCAACTTTTCTGTAAGTGCAAAACATACGTAGAATGCCTTATTGCCAACTTCGAGTATCAGGGACAATTGACAATCTAACGTCTTGTACTGAACTCACTTCATAATCTGCTACAGTTTAAAATCCCCTTCCGGGACTTCAACCGAATAGAAAACCCCTTTACAGTTCCTTAACAGTGGCGAGATGTTAGAAGTTTTCCGAAAAGCGGTGGTCGATGAAAATTACCTTAAATTGCCTCTCAGTGTGGTTCTCAGAAACATGAACTCGACTCTGGAATGACCTGCTTCATAGTATCTGAGAACTGAGTATTGGCTCCAGCTTCAAAAGACAGTTGTATCTACTAAAGCCACAGTAAGTTTGTCTTTCTTCCTGTATGCACTCGTTACCTCGTTACTAAGTATCATTACTACTGATTATCTATATTAGCCCAAAGCTCTTAGCTGACGCACTACAACTAAATCTCTCTCTTTCAGAATTCGATATGCTGCTAAAAATAACTTTCGAACATCTATAAATATATTTTGTATCACTATCACTTTTATCAGTATTAACGTTATACATATGTTCTTAGTAGTGTTATACAAAGTATCATTAAGTAAAATTCAGTTATATTTTGTTCCCATTAATACCGTTCTATTACTATTTATCACACCACAATTACTGTCATTTCTTAAGAAACTATAATTTAGATGTAAAACCCTCATTCGACGTAATGTAGGTGCTGCATCACTCCAATATGTCATCCAGATGCGTTGCTATTGTGACTGATCCTGTACTGATGTGACCAATATGTCATCCGGGTGTGTTGCTAATGTGACTGATACTGTTCTGTTAAGAAGGTCGTCACTGACCTGTTGGTAAACAAACATACACCTACCATGAGCGCCACCTTCGGGTAGAACGAAGCATTCGAATGGATTCCAGTGTTTCAGCTGACAGTAAAAACGTATTAGACTTGTGGTCTAGCCGGCCGGAGTGGCTGTGCGGTTCTAGGCGCTAGAGTCTGGAACCGCGTGACCGCTACGGTCGCAGGTTCGAATCCTGCCTCTGGCTTGGATATGTGTGATGTCCTTAGGTTAGTTCCGTTTAAGTAGTTCTAAGTTCTAGGGGACTGATGACCACAGCAGTTAAGTCCCATAGTGCTCAGAGCCACTTACACCATTTTTGAACTTGTGGTCTAATGGGAGTGTTTTTGTTAGTAATCAAAACGTCTTTGGTCCCGGCTTCGAAACTATCCACTAACTAAATTGTGAATTAACATAATTATCAATGGCTGCCGAATACTTCTGGCATAATAAATCACCCTCGTCCTGCCAACGGCCCTCTCAAAGAGGGCGAAGGAGCGGACAGAAGTTCAGGGCATTTCTTGCCCTTGGACTGGGAAAATTCCCTTAAAAGGCGGAAGAACAGGGAACCACTGCATTAAAAACATATAGTGTGTATCCGTAGGACATGTGGTCTATAATTGAAAAAATGCCATGATGACGTCCCAGTAGCAAGAGATTCCGGACTAACCCCAATTCGGATTTTCGGGAGGGGACTGCCAAGAGAGAAGTGACCACGAGAAAAAGATTTAATAATCAACGAAAGAGTAACGTTCAACTAGTCGGGGCTTGGAATATCAGAAGCTTGAAAGTGATAGGGAAATCAGAAAATCTGAAAAGGAAAATGCTAAAGCTCAACGTAGATATAGTGGGAGTCAGTCAAGTGAAATGCAAAGAAGACATGGATTTCTGCTCAGACTAGCCCAGGTTAATATCAATAGCAGCAGAAAATAGTGTAACGGGAGTAGGATCCGTTATGAATAGGAAGTTATGGCAGGAAGTGATTTACTGTGAAAGTTTCAGTGATAGGGATGTTCTCATTAGAATCGACTGCAAATTCAGACAACAATAGTTCAGGTACAGAGGCCAACGTCGCAAGCAGAGGACGAAATGATAGAGAAATTATATGAGGATATTTAACAGATACTTCAGAAGGTAAGGGGAGATGAAAATCTACTACTAGGGCAGTAGTACTGTTGTAGTGGAGGGAGTAGAATAAAGGTTTACGGGAGAATATGGTCTTGGTAGCAGCAACGAGAGAAGTAACAGGCCAACGCAGTTCTGCAGTACATTTCAGCTAGTAATAGCGAACATTCTGTTGAAGAATCATAAGAGGCAGAGGCATACTTGGAACAGGCCGGTTTCAGTTAGATTACATCATGGTCGGGCAGAGACTCCGAAACCTGATATTGGATTGTAAGACGTACCCAGGAGCAGATACAGACTCAAATCACAATTTAATAATGACGAAGAGTAGGCTGGCATTTAAGTGACTAGTTAGGAAGAATCAATGCGCAAAGAAGAGGGATACGGAAGTACTACTGGATGAAGAGACACGCTTGAAGTTCTTTGAGTCCAAGTGAAGAGGATCAGACATCTCTAAACAGGGTATTACAGACTTTGGAGAGAAAAACGTAGGTGGAAGGGAGGTATTGAAACGTCCCCTTAGAACAATTTATACACGACTGTGCTTAACCTGACACACAATAATTTTAGCGCAACGCAATCTGACTATCAAAAATCCCTGCAAAAGAATGGCCCTGAGTAACATTACACTATACCTTTCACAAATAACTTACCTCACAAAAATCTTCATTACTGGAACTACTGCAATACAGCGAGCGCCACTACTGCCAGCTAAATAAAAGATTCAAACTACAGAAGGCACTAACTACTGATAGGGATAGTTAGCAAATGAAAGATATTAATAGAGAACAAACAATGTATTTACCTTAATATTCATAATTGACATCCAGTATTACAAAACTCCGCCATCTCTCTCCCCACATCCACCACTGCTGGCGGCTCACCTCCAAGTGCCCAACGCTACGCGCTGTTCACATCCAGCTGTAGCAGTGTTTGACAACAATGGCAGACAACAATGCAAACTAGCCACATACTGCACACAGCACAGCCAGTGATTTTCATATAGAGCGCTACGTGGCATTACCCATATAAAAATCTAAACAGCCTACTTACATAGCCCCCATGCTCCCCACAAAAAATTTTACAAAATATTTTTGGGCAGTGGCCAATAAAGATTTGATAAAATTTTTCATAATTACAATAACAAAGATATCAAATGCACACACTTATTGATACAATGTTGGTCAACAGCTAAAATTTTTCACAGTCAATGAAGACAGTCCTGATCATTCATCATAAGAGTAAACCTGCAGTTTGTTTGCTCAAAGTCTGAGCAGTAGAATACAATGCACACGGAAGTAGTGGATTTCCATGCAGTCTTGAAGAAGTAGTATTGTCCTTCCAACAGTAAGACAGTGCTGACTCTTGACATGCTGACAGGTAATGGGCCGCAACAGAGCAAACCCACAGCAGAGTCAGTCGACGTTTCGAAGAATATTGGTAGGTAGGTCATCACAGAGCAGACCCACTGTAGTCCTGGTAGAGAGTATGGTATTGGTGGGCCACCAGAGGAGCAGACCCACTGTTGTCCTTGTAGAAATTGTGGACAGGCCCACTGTAGTCCTGGTAGAGAGTATGGTATTGGTGGGCCACCAGAGGTGCAGACCCACTGTAGTCCTTGTAGAGATGGCCAGCAGCCATCTGTTGCGACTGTGCAGGTGCACAATCACCATTGAAGAGTCTTGCGGATAATAGAGCAAGTCCATAACCACCACTTGTGCACTCACAAAGTTTTTGGAATTGTCCTTAGAACCAGCAATGCTGTTATCCAGTCCCTTGCTGAATTATTAACACACGTGCAAACACGAACAGTCCAAACTTCTCACGTAGTGTCCATATAGTATGACCAACAGAAAAGTGTGCAGTGAAATGAATGCTTACAAGTTGATAATATGATGAACTGGTGTCAATTACAATTTTATGACGTAAGAATACAATTACAAAGGTACAAAATACATCATTAAAAACATAACAATACAGATAACATTTGTAGTACAGGCTTTACAACAGAATAGAAATAAACATATACATCAGTATTACAGGAATGATGACATGAGTACAAAAATAAAAGATCAGAATCACTTTTGAAACGTCAACTTCACACATGAGCATTAAAACAAAACAGAATAAATAAAGTCTAAGCATCTTTACAAAGAAAATAACAGAGTATTAGAAAAATTCTACAACATAGCTCTCATCAGCTAAACACATAAAGACAGGAAAAACACAAATACACACGGGTACCCAAACACATAGTGGGATAACACAAAAGGAAAGGACAGGGTTTGTTTTCAGTGTAACATTTGGTACTGCAGTCCACCCCACAACTTCATTCGATAGATCTTTCGTCTTATTTCAACATTTGTTTCCACCAAAAAAATCCTATCCAAGCATGCTTTCTGTATTTATATGTTCACATATTGCTTACCTCATCATTTATTTCCAAGAAAATCCTACCTATACCTCCTTCCTGTATTCTATTCATATTTCTTTCAAAATGATTATTTCTGATTGTACAACACTCATTTGGGCCCAAATCTTTTTTCATGTAACCTTGCAATGCATACTTTACCTATTCTCCATAGTCAGTTTCTTATATAGTCTACCCCCTCTTAAGCTAACTTAAATCTACTGAGCTCAGATATATATACCAAGGGACGAGGCAATGCAGCATCACAACAAATCAACACAAACAGAAATGACAAAAAATGCAAATTGGCAAAGCTAGCAGCATAAATTAGCAAAAGTCAAATTCAATAACACTATGCCTGGCAAACAGCAGCAACTTATACCTAAACATGACATAGCTCAAGCAGAAAAAATATTACAGTAAAGACAACAATGCAGAAAAGGGAAATGTCTATTCACATCTTAATATCTATGTAATTAAAGTGGTCATCTTAATGTCTATGTAATTAAAGTGGTGCACCATAACAACTTATTGTAAAAAAAATATTACCATGTACTTGAAAAGAAAATTATGTGTTACTGTTACTAGTTCCTTCTTGTTGTTCTTTCCTTTCCAAGTGCTCGTTTTTTAAAGAATGTGGATCATAAAATAATTATTTAATAGATCTGTTGACAGAAAGAGTTCACATTAGCAAATGCATCTAAGTTTATTTTATAAAACTAATGCTGCAACACAGCTGGAAACCAGATATTAAATGAAATAAGCAACTATGAAAAGCAAAGCATAAAAATATCATTCAATAGTCATGTGACATTTCTTAAGTCAGTAGCTCTCAACTCTCGTACAAAGACACTTGTCATAATCAGGTCTGCAGATGTAAAAATATTTCTTGTCATTTTGTTAGGCATTTCAGTAAATATCATAAATTTTTAAGTAACGAGGGTGTCGCATTAGCGATGAAAGGCACATCCTAATGGCTTATTCTCCAGGTGTTTGACACAGCTGTGTGCCCACAACGCATTACAAAAATCATATGTTTTCAAGTAACGAGCGTGTCGCATTAGCGATGCCCTCTACAAAGGTATGTTAATAGCGAGTTTAATGGCCTCTCTTTGTCCTTCTCTTCCACCTGTGCCTCTGGCACACCCTAATGGCTTTCTTTTCTACCTGAGCGTCTGAAAAGGCTTGTTCTCCAGGTGTCTGACACACCTGGGTGCCCACGTCACATTATGTGCAGGTGGTCACTTAACTTTCTTACGGAAATATTTACGACAGTAGTTTCCGCTACAGTGACAGTCTCATATAAAAACATTTCACAGGTCAAGAATTTTATTGACATAAACATACCTCAACAGCATAATACACATCGTCGTCGTAAAAATAACATCATAACACCTCAGTCAAATGTCAAAAACGTCGTAGCTTCTTCCAATGATTTCAAAACCTAAAGAAAATTCTCTGCTCATTTCGGTAGTGTCATCTACCTCAAACGTACTTTAAAAATTATGATCTCATACCAAAATACATCATTCAAAGCTCTCATAGTATCACAATGGTACCAAAAAAATATGAACAGTGCAAAAGGTACAGACAAAGTACCATTTCTTAAGTGTGAAGTAATCCAACTCTGTAATTGCGTAAACATGTGTCACTGACGTAGTAAAAGGATGTTTGTTTCTCTGTTAAATGATCAGATAGGTGTGTCATTTATGTGTTAGAGAAATATGGTACCGATGTGTAAAGTTGTATAAGCAAATACCATATTAGCTAGGGCTCCTTGTGCTTGCCAAACACATGGTACACAAAGTAGGCGTGTACCCCCCTGAGGTTTGTTGTAATTATACCCTCAGGTGTTACAGATTACAGCAATGGAATGAAATGTATCACGAAAAACTTTCTTTGTAATTCAAAAATCTTTAAAAATAAATGTTTTAAGTACAAAATTAATCACTCAAGTACGTGTCGTGTAGCGCTAAATGTGCGTTTTGCTCTAAGATAATCTCTGGGAAGTGTCGTAGTTATCGTCCTCCAAAAGCTAAGTTCAGCAGAAGCCAATGTACTTACCTCATGATAAACAAAAGTGAAATGCTTTGCGTATGGATAACTTAGTTATTACGCTTATTGCCGTGATGAGGAAAGTACTGTGCTGTAACGTATTGTTGTCCTACGGAAAAGGCTGTCTCCTTGTAGCAATAGCACAAAAGTTACTACTAAAACATGTCTCACTTTATAGAAGAATTCAGAAAAAACTGTGCAGATATAAAACAGATACACCGCAAAAGCAACATTGTAAATTGTCACTCATTAGTAACATCGTGATATAATCGTGTAGCTGTCAAAGAAACCAAATACTAAGTCATCTTGAATCTCACAGAAAGTACTTCAAATCCTGAATCCACTCTCAAGCAAACCAAAATGTTGCATGAAAATTTCATTAGCAGTGCTGGTAAATGTTCTAATCGTGCAACTAACAAGCAAGAATGTACACACACAATTACACTGTGTCGTCTGTTCGCAATAACAATGCATTCGTAATTTCTGTTTAAATAATTTCTCTTGGTTCTTGACTGGATGGTTAGTTAGCTTTAAAACATAGTTGCATGTTAACAGTTTCTCAGTGTGACAAATTGTACAAGTAGCGTGAAGTGAAAATTGCAAAGACTAAGTTAAAAAGCAGATTATCTGTCAATAAATGGTTTTACATGAGAAATGTGGTGTAAACCTTTACTCTTCCTAGTACGCAGAGTTTCAACTTCAACGCAATTATCATGTGGTATACGTCGGATTCTGTAAGGTCCATTGTAAACTAGAAAGAATTTGTGACTCAAGTGTTTCTTCTTATGTGACAATGAATGAGCTTTAATGAGAACTTTCTGACCAATACATAATTTCTTTGCATTTGCTTTACCGTGTAGTTTTCTCCTTTTGTCTGCTGCAGATTTTATATTTTTAAGAGCCAAATCAATTATGTCTTTGTGTCGAAGTTTACGTGTATTCGGGAAAGGTACAAGCTCTCTGATTCTGTTCGGAGGTTCTACATTCTTCAGTACAAGAGTAGGTGGTAAAGCAGTGGAATCATGAGGCATTTCATTCAGCACATTTTGAAATAAGTGTAAATATCTGTCCCAATTCTGATGCTTTCTGTGACAATAAAGTCTGCAAAGCTTATTGATTTCTTTCATAATCCGTTCAGACGGGTTACAGTGTGGTGAATACAATGAAATAAAAACAGGTTTGATTTTATGATTCCGAAGCATGCGTGACCAAACGGCAGATCTGAATTGCGGTCCGTTATCTGAAATGACTTTACTAACGTGTCCAACTTCACGTAAGAAATTTTTAACAAAGGCGTTGGATACAGACCGTCCAGTGGCTTTACGTAACGGAGTGAAAGAAACAAATTTTGAAGTAAGTTCAACAGCGACTAGAACGTACGCAAATCCATTAGATGTTCTGACAAGCGGTCCCAAGAGATCAACCGCAGCAAATTCTTTTAATTTAGAAGGAATGATAGGAAACAGCGGAGCACGATGGGAGACAGTAGATGGTTTCGCCTTTTGACAAAGTTTACAAATAGACAAGACTCTTCGAATTCTCTTTTCCATATTGTTAAAATAACAAGTCGTTCGAAGAATATGATAACATTTTCGTGGACCAAAATGTGCGTAGCTGAAATGAATGTACCAAATGAGCTTATTAACAAAATCGTCTGGAATGCAAAGTACCCATAGCTTGTCATCAACAGTGCAGCGTTTGAAGAGTATGTTGTTTCTAACCAGGTAATAATGCCGAATCTGAGTGTGTGTCTTTTCATGCCATTTACTTTTGATGACTTTCCAGATCGGATCTTTATCTTGTTCATGAGCAATGTCCTTTAAAGATGTGGTGATGAAGTTTTCAAAGGCGACTTTCTGAATGTAAAGAATACTGAAATTTTTCTCAAGGTTGCCTTCTGTGTTACTTTTCTCAAGCCCAGCCGGTGCGCGTGACAGCGCGTCCGCAACAATGTTCTCCTTGCCGGGAATATAGACTATTGTGAAGCGGAATTCTTGCAGAAACAATGCCCAACGTTTTAACCTGTCATGATTTAATTTTGAAGACATAAGAAATTGTAATGCACGATGATCACTGTATACTTTTACGTGCTTACCAGAAAGAAAGAAACGGAATTTGTTAAATGCCCAAACGATAGCTAAAGCTTCTAATTCAGTAATGGAATAATTTTTTTCAGATTTTGTTAGCACTCGGCTAGCAAAAGCAATGGTTTTCTGAACAGTAGTGTCATTTTCTATAGCTTCTTGAAATAAGTGGGCACCAAGACCGACTTTAGAAGAATCCGTGCTAAGGCAGAAATCTTGTGACAGATCTGGATGAGCTAGTATTGGCGCGTGAAGTAACGCTTCTTTCAAAGAATTGAATTCCAACTGTGCTTGTTCGTCCCAGTTCCAAATAGTACTTTTTCCAGTGAGAGAACAAAGTTTTGGTGTAACTAGAATATGCATATTCAGAAAACGACGATAAAAATTTACGAGACCTAGAAAACTACGGACTTGTTTTTTTGTGGATGGAACTGGAATGGCTCTGATTGCTTCTAACTTTTCAGGATCCGGCTGAATGCCTTCAGAAGAAATAATATGTCCCAAAAACTTCACCTTTGACCTACCGAATTCAGACTTTTCCAAGTTAACTGTAATTCCAGATTCTGCAAAAATACGTAACAAACTGTTGAGGATGCCGTTATGTTGTTCCCATGAAGCTTCTGCTATTAGAATATCGTCCACATATAAGGTGATGTGACGTTTTAAGAACTCAGGTAATATGGAATTTAACCCACGAATGAATGCTGCCGAAGAAATGTTCAAACCAAAAGGAAGTTTCCGAAACTGATAACAAACGCCGAAACAAAGGAAAGCTGTGTATTTTCTGCATTCTGGATGAAGTTCGATCTGATAAAAGCTGGATCTGAGATCAATGGAAGACAACACTTTTACACCATTAAAATTTTGAAGAAGTTCTTCCATCGTCTGTGGCCTATCTGTTTCAGGAATGATGATAGTATTGATTTGTCTCGAATCTAAGACAAGCCTGATCGATCCATTTTTCTTCTCAACAACATGTAACGGATTGTTGTATGAGCTTACTGCAGGCTCAATAATGCCCTCGTCAAGCATAGATTGTATTTCTGTTCTAACACGGTCCCTATAATGTGCTGGAATTACATATGGTCTAACACAAAATTTAGTATGCTCACGAACACGAAATTGGTATTGAAATCCCCTGATTGTTCCTGTTTTGTGAGTAAAAACTGTGGAATGTGCTTGTAAAATCTCAAAAAGGTCCTGCCTATCAGTGTCATTACAATTCTCAATTGTTTGAATTTTATTCTGAATTAACTCATTAATTTCAAATATGCCGTTGATGTCATCCCTGTCAGTACTTGCAGAGTGATTGTTAGTGTCTAGTTCCATAGAAAATTCCGAACTGTTATCTAACAGAAGGTAAAGCCGATTAATTTCCTCATCATGGTTTGAGAGCCAGTCTTCAAATTTCAAAGCTATTGACTTACCTTCTTTCTCTAAACTTATTTCAGCATCGTTAAAGCTTAAGATTGCTTTGTATTCATTCAAAAAGTCTACTCCCAGTATAATTTCCGTCGACAATAATGGAACAATAAGAAAGTTCATAGAGAAGCTGTGGCTTTGGCAAAAGAATTCTAAATTGGTTTGTTGGCGTACATCTACACTTTTTCCAAAGATTGCACCTTGTAATTTAATCTTACGTAACGGAAGTGTGGGGCAATCGTTCGATTTGTTGCATTTGCTAAAAGCTGTTTCACTAATTACTGAAATGGGACTGCCAGAGTCAAGTACTGCCGTAAATTTTACGTCATTTACAGTAATGTGAATCACAGGATATGCAATGTTGTTATGTTTTACGTCGTGTTCCTGGAGTAAGATGTCTCTAATGTCTTCCATTTTTACGTAATTACTAGCTACGGCAGCTCCGTCGTCAGTTTCATAAGTACATATTGTGGCTGCCAGCGGTGTGAGTCATCGCCTATTGTCTCTTTGTTGGCGCGCGTCGTTATTGGAATTTGGAGACCTAACTTCTACAAATTCATTGTGACGAGAGTGCTCTGCTCTATTTAAATCTCGCCAGTTCTGATGCAATTCAGGTCTGTCGTTACGATCATATCGTCTGTCGTCATGTCGGTAGGTTCGATAGTTTCTTTCTTGTCGGTCATGTGGTGGAGAATTTCTCCCAGAATCGTAACTACGCGCTGGACCATTGCGTCTAAAGTTATTCTGTCTCCCTTGATAATAGTTATTTTGGTTCCCATATTGTCTGTTTCTCTGATTGTCTCTGTGATAGTCATTACCGCAGAAAGGTGATCTTTCCCTGTAACTATTACTCTGCCAGTGGTTATCATATGGGTGGTGTCTGTTTTGGTCACGATTTACGTTATAAGAATAGGTTTGTCGTGGCCATTTATTGTTTCTGTCGTCACGGAATTGTGACGGATGTGACCTGTAGTGATTGTTTTCCTGTTTTCGCATCCCGCGACTGTCTGTGTCAATTTCCAGTTCTTGTAACAGTCCCTGAAAAGCTTCAATGTCGTCTTTGCAACGTCCTGCTAAAATAATATGTCGTAAATGTTCAGGCAGTTTGATTAAGCAAATGCGGATGAGTTCTGAGGGGCTGTATGGGTTTGACAGGTACTGATTCTTGTGCAACATGTCTTCAAAATATTTGACAAGACTGGAAAATTCAGATTGTTCAAAGTGTTTCATCATCATGATGCTATGTTTTACGCGATCTTGTGTAGCTTGTGACCAATATGCTGAGAGGAACGCATGGTAAAATTCTCCTTCACTGTGACAATCGTGAATGACAGATCGCATTCTTACAGCTGGTTCATTCTCCAAGTAGCCACACATAAATTCTAATCTGTGTTCTAATGACCAGTTGGGAGGAAAACAATGAGAGAATTGATGGAGCCACGCTTGTGGATGAATGTCATTGGCAGAATTCTTGAATGTTTTGAATTTACGTGTAGTAATGAACAGCTTATAGTCAAAGTCATCGTGTCGGCGAGTAGCATATCGGTCATTGTTACGTCGTGCCGGCGGTTCCATCTCAAAATTCGGTGTACCTTGCCAATTTCTTTCATAATTACCGAAATGCCCTGTGTTATTATTTTGTGGCTTTTCCGTATTTCTAAGTTCCTCTTCCCGTGTTGGAGCGCGAGTGTCCTCTGAAATATGTAATTCTTGTATCACCTGTGTCAACTGATCTTGTACTTCCCGGATTTCTCTTTTGTACTGTGTATTGATTTGATTTTGATTTTGTCTGAATTTTCTAATTTGTTCATACTCTTCTGTGTCAGTGAAGGCTACGGGTCTTGTGTCATTCAGATCATCATCTACCTTTGTAGATAAGTTAGTGACCTGATCCGAAAGTTCAGCTACTTTCTCCGATAGTGAACACATTTCCTCAGTGTGTTTTTCTGAACCAAGTTTCAGAGTGTCCATTTGTGTTGAAATCGAATCTACTGTGTTCTTTAAGTTTTCCTGAGTTTTTGCCAGTTGCGTAACCGAATCGGTAGATGCAACTGAGTCAATTTTAGCCCACAAGGTCTCATGATTTTCATGAACAATGGTTTGCAGCTCTTTTATGGCTGCTTCGTGATTCTGTAATGCATTTTCATGCCGCGAAAAAATAGGCTGAAAATGCTCACAAATTTGTGTTTTTACGTCATTACAGACCTTTTGACATTTCGATTCAATGTTATGTAACTCAGCAGTTAAATCTTCACGTGTTTGTTCGAGAGTTTGTTCCAATGAGTCTAACTTTTGAAGATTTTGTTCCATCGTGTCTAACTTTTGAAGATTTTGTTCCATCGTGTCTAACTTTTTAAGATTTTGTTCCACTGCGTCTAACTGTTGCTGTGTTTGTCTCTGGTGTTGTTCCATTGTGTCTAACTTCTGAAGCTTTTCTCCCATTTGTTGCATTAATTGTAATAACAATGCATTGGTGTCTGAAACATTTTCCTCAGTGCTTTTCGGCAGTGAATTTGCACCGGCAACATTCACATTTTGACAAGCTGAAAATGTGTCTTGACTTACTTGAGAAAACGGTGAGGACGCAAAACCTGAATCTACAGTATTTGCAAAATTGTGTCCTATCATTTCGGATTCCTGAGGCGAGCTGTTGCCGACCGATCGATCGATAATGCTTCCCTGTTCACTACCTGTTTCACTGCCTACGCCATTGTTTGACGCCCGCTCCATTTCCCTATGCACAGTTACCAAATTACTACTTTGAACATTAGTAAATTCATTACTCGGCGGCGCTGATAAGCTACGCTCGTCGTCACTATTATTTCTCAATTTAGCTTGGAGCCTAGTGTTACGTTTTTCACACGCCATTATTGTCACAATATTTCACACGATAACACAGAAAAGCACAATTTGAATAGCAAAAATAAGAGAACACATTAACATAGCATTGAAAATAATATCTAGTTAATTGCAAGCGTAGCTGCGAAATACTTGGTGCAAATCTATATGCATGCCACAACTGTTTTACTGTACAACAATGAAAGACTGCAACTACCAAGGAGATTCTCTCTACAATTACGCGCTAAAGCTACACTAAATACACAAACTACAAGAAAAAATCAGAAGATTCCAGTGAGATATCCTAGGCTAAGGGTCGACATATGAAACGTCCCCTTAGAACAATTTATACACGACTGTGCTTAACCTGACACACAATAATTTTAGCGCAACGCAATCTGACTATCAAAAATCCCTGCAAAAGAATGGCCCTGAGTAACATTACACTATACCTTTCACAAATAACTTACCTCACAAAAATCTTCATTACTGGAACTACTGCAATACAGCGAGCGCCACTACTGCCAGCTAAATAAAAGATTCAAACTACAGAAGGCACTAACTACTGATAGGGATAGTTAGCAAATGAAAGATATTAATAGAGAACAAACAATGTATTTACCTTAATATTCATAATTGACATCCAGTATTACAAAACTCCGCCATCTCTCTCCCCACATCCACCACTGCTGGCGGCTCACCTCCAAGTGCCCAACGCTACGCGCTGTTCACATCCAGCTGTAGCAGTGTTTGACAACAATGGCAGACAACAATGCAAACTAGCCACATACTGCACACAGCACAGCCAGTGATTTTCATATAGAGCGCTACGTGGCATTACCCATATAAAAATCTAAACAGCCTACTTACAGTATCTGCGAACAAACCAGGGGTAACGGAAGAACTACTTCAGTCGATCGACGACAGGGACATTCACGAATACAGACATACAAATCACTTAGGAATGAAACAGATGGTAAGTGTTGGGATGGTAAGGGGAAGCCGCTGCATGAAAAATATGTAGATATAGAAAAAAAATGGTCATCAGAAGGACAGATCCAGCAAATATAAAAGTCAAAACAAGCTTCGGTTAAATTAAAAGCATGCGCGATTACATTAAGAGTGTAAAGAGGATTTCACTGTTAAATTCAGGTGAGAGAGAGAATAGGAGGAAAGAATACTATGAAGTCCTCTGAGAGGGAGGAGACTTGACTGATGATGTAATAGAACAAGAAACAGATGCCGACAGGGAAGTAGTAGAATCAGAGCTTTGGAAGGCTTAAGATCAAATAAGGCAGAAGGGATAGATAACATCCCATTGGAATTTATAATATAACTGAGGGAAATGGCAAAAAAAATCAACTACTGATGTTGGTGTGAAGAATGTATGAGACTGGAGACATACAATCATACTTTCGCAACATTATCCACACAATTCCGAAGATAGAAAGAACAGACAAGTGCGAGAATTATCTCAAAATCAACTTAACGGGTCGTGTATTCAAGTTGCTGACATGACTAATATACAGAAGAACGGAAATGAAAATTTAAGATCTATTACGTGACGATCAGTTTGGCTTTAGGAAAGGCAAAGGCACTACAGTGACAATTCTGACGTTGGCTTGATGACTAAAGCAAGACTGAAGGAATATTGAGACACTTACGTTAGAATTGTAGACATGGAAGAAAGGGTTCGTCAATGTAAAATGGTACAAAACTAAACTAAACTAAACTCCGTCCGAACAGACCTTGTGTAAGAAGGCTGTTTAGGTTTTTATGTTGGTAACGCCACGTAGCGCTCTGTATGAAAATCACCAACTGTGCTGTGTGCAGTCTGTGGCTGGTTAGGATTGTTGCAATATTCGCTATTGCAGTGTTGGGCAGTTGGATGTGAACAGCGCACAGTGTTGCGCAGTTGGAGGTGAGCCGCCAGCAGTGGTGGATGTGTGGAGAGAGATGGCGGAGTTTTGAGAGCGGAAGATCTGGACGTGTGTCCATCAGATACAGTAAATTTGTAAGACTGGACGTTATATATATATATATATATATATATATATATATATATATATATATATATATATATATATACTCCTGGAAATTGAAATAAGAACACCGTGAATTCATTGCCCCAGGAGGGGGAAACTTTATTGACACATTCCTGGGGTCAGATACATCACATGATCACACTGACAGAGCCACAGGCACATAGACACAGGCAACAGAGCATGCACAATGTCGGCACTAGTACAGTGTATATCCACCTTTCGCAGCCATGCAGGCTGCTATTCTCCCATGGAGACGATCGTAGAGATGCTGGATGTAGTCCTGTGGAACGGCTTGCCATGCCATTTCCACCTGGCGCCTCAGTTGGACCAGCGTTCGTGCTGAACGTGCAGACCGCGTGAGACGACGCTTCATCCAGTCCCAAACATGCTCCATGGGGGACAGATCCGGAGATCTTGCTGGCCAGGGTAGTTGACTTACACCTTCTAGAGCACGTTGGGTGGCACGGGATACATGCGGACGTGCATTGTCCTGTTGGAACAGCAAGTTCCCTTGCCGGTCTAGGAATGGTAGAACGATGGGTACGATGACGGTTTGGATGTACCGTGCACTATTCAGTGTCCCCTCGACGATCACCAGTGGTGTACGGCCAGTGTAGGAGATCGCTCCCCACACCATGATGCCGGGTGTTGGCCCTGTGTGCCTCGGTCGTATGCAGTCCTGATTGTGGCGCTCACCTGCACGGCGCCAAACACGCATACGACCATCATTGGCACCAAGGCAGAAGCGACTCTCATCGCTGAAGACGACACGTCTCCATTCGTCCCTCCATTCACGCCTGTCGCGACACCACTGGAGGCGGGCTGCACGATGTTGGGGCGTGAGCGGAAGACGGCCTAACGGTGTGCGGGACCGTAACCCAGCTTCATGGAGACGGTTGCGAATGGTCCTCGCCGATACCCCAGGAGCAACAGTGTCCCTAATTTGCTGGGAAGTGGCGGTGTGGTCCCCTACGGCACTGTGTAGGATCCTACGGTCTTGGCGTGCATCCGTGCGTCGCTGCGGTCCGGTCCCAGGTCGACGGGCACGTGCACCTCCCGCCGACCACTGGCGACAACATCGATGTACTGTGGAGACCTCACGCCCCACGTGTTGAGCAATTCGGCGGTACGTCCACCCGGCCTCCCGCATGCCCACTATACGCCCTCGCTCAAAGTCCGTCAACTGCACATACGGTTCACGTCCACGCTGTCGCGGCATCCTACCAGTGTTAAAGACTGCGATGGAGCTCCGTATGCCACGGCAAACTGGCTGACACTCACGGCGGCGGTGCACAAATGCTGCGCAGCTAGCGCCATTCGACGGCCAACACCGCGGTTCCTGGTGTGTCCGCTGTGCCGTGCGTGTGATCATTGCTTGTACAGCCCTCTCGCAGTGTCCGGAGCAAGTATGGTGGGTCTGACACACTGGTGTCAATGTGTTCTTTTTTCCATTTCCAGGAGTATATATATATATATATATATATATATATATATATATATATATATATATATATATATATATAATGACTTTTGAACACTATTAAGGTAAATACATTGTTTGTTCTCTATGAAAATTTTGCATTTGATAACTATGTCTCTCAGTAGTTGTGACTTCAGTAGTTAGAATCTTTTATTTAGCTGGCAGTATTGGTGCTCGCTGTATTGCAGTAGTTTGAGTAAAGAAGATTTTTGGGAGGTAAGTGATTCATGAAAGGAATAGGTCACTGTTAGTCAGGGCCATTCTTTTGTAGGGATTATTCAAAGTCAGGTTGAGTTGCGCTAAAAATATTGTGTGTCAGTTTAGTGAATGTCTGAGTACGTTCAGTTTTGCTCAGCTGTTTAAAATCAAATAACGTAGAGGTTTATCAGCACAGTAATTCAATAATTTTTCTAAGGAGATGTTTCATATGTCGACCCTTAGCCGAGGATACCTCACTGGAATCTTCTGATTTTCTCTTGTAGTTTGTGTAGTTAGTGTAGCTATTGTTTATTGCTAGAGTGTAACTGTAGAGATAATTTCCTTTGTAGTTGTAGTTTTTCATTGTTGTACAGTAAACCGGGTGTGGCATGCATGTGGATTTGCACCAAGTATTTCGCAGCTGCGCTTGCAATTAAGTAGGTATGATTTTCAGAGCTATTGTAACGCCGGAAATGCATATCCTCCTATTTCCATCTACTGTATTATAAATTTTTTCCTTATTTTGTTGCCTGAAGATATGACATTTCTGTGTCTTTATATATTGTAATTGTTTTACTGTTTGTATATAGTAAAACAATTACAATATATATACGTAATATTGGTAAACTGCAGGAGTATCCAGGGCAAGGTTCCTGAATTAGTATCTCTTATTGAAGGAAATAGTGCGCATATAGTATTAGGAACGGAAAGTTGGTTAAAACCGGAAGTGAACAGTAACGAAATCCTAGACACAGAATGGAATATATACCGCAAGGATAGGATAAACGCCAATGGTGGAGGAGTATTTATAGCAGTAAAGAATTCAATAATATCCAGTGAAGTTATTAGCGAATGCGAATGTGAAATAATCTGGGTTAAGCTAAGTATCAAAGGTGGGTCAGATATGATAGTCGGATGCTTCTATAGACCACCTGCATCAGCAACCGTAGTAGTTGAGCGTCTCAGAGAGAACCTGCAGAACGTCGTGAAGAAGTTTCGTGATCATACTATTGTAATAGGGGGAGACTTCAATCTACCAGGTATAGAATGGGACAGTCACACAATCAGAACTGGAGCCAGGGACAGAGACTCTTGTGACATTATCCTGACTGCCTTGTCCAAGAATTACTTCGAGCAGATAGTTAGAGAACCAACTCGTGAAGCTAACGTTTTAGACCTCATAGCAACAAATAGACCGGAACTTTTCGACTCCGTGAATGTAGAAGAGGGTATCAGTGATCATAAGTCAGTGGTTGCATCAATGACTACAAGTGTAATAAGAAATGCCAAGAAAGGAAGGAAAATATATTTGCTTAACAAGAGTGATAGGGCACAAATCGCAGAATATCTGAGTGACCACCATCAAACGTTCATTTCTGAGGAAGAGGATATGGAACAAAAATGGAAAAAAATTCAGAAACATCGTCCAGTACGCCTTAGATAAGTTCGTAGCGACTAAAGTCCAAAGCGAGGGGAAAGATCCACCGTGGTATAACAATCATGTACGAAAGGTACTACGGAAACAAAGAAAGCTTCATCATAGGTTTAAGAGTAGTCGAATCATAGCTGATAAGGAAAAGCTGAACGAAGCGAAAAAGAGCGTAAAGAGAGCAATGAGAGAAGCATTCAACGAATTCGAACATAAAACATTGGCAAACAATCTAAACAAGAACCCTAAAAAGTTTTGGTCATATGTAAAATCGGTAAGCGGATCTAAATCCCCTATTCAGTCACTCGTTGACCACGATGGCACCGAAACAGAGGACGACCGAAGAAAGGCAGAAATACTGAATTCAGTGTTCCGAAACTGTTTCACTGCGGAAAATCGTAACACGGTCCCTGACTTCAGCCGTCGCACGGACGCCAAAATGGAAAATATTGAAATAAACGATATCGGAATTGAAAAACAACTGCTATCACTTAGTAGCGGAAAAGCATCCGGACCAGACGAGATACCCTTAAGATTCTACAGTGATTATGCTAAAGAACTTGCCCCCTTTCTATCAGCAATTTATCGTAGATCGCTGGAAGAACGTAAAGTACCTAGCGACTGGAAGAAAGCGCAGGTCGTTCCCATTTTCAAGAAGGGTCATAAATCAGATGCGAATAATTATAGGCCTATTTCGCTTACGTCAATCTGTTGTAGAATAATGGAACATGTTTTGTGTTCTCGTATTATGACGTTCTTAGATAATACAAATCTCCTTCATCATAACCAACATGGATTCCGCAAACAGAGATCATGTGAAACTCAGCTCGCCCTATTTGCCCAAGAAATTCACAGTGCCGTAGACACTGGCGAGCAGATTGATGCCGTATTCCTGGACTTCAGGAAGGCATTTGATACGGTTCCGCACTTACGTTTAGTGAAAAAAATACGAGCTTACGGAATATCGGACCAGGTTTGTGATTGGATTCAGGATTTCCTAGAAGAAAGAACACAACATGTCATTCTTAACGGTTCAAAATCTGCAGATGTAGAGGTAATTTCGGGAGTACCGCAAGGAAGCGTGATAGGACCTTTATTGTTTACAATATACATAAATGACTTAGTTGACAACATCGGTAGCTCCGTGAGGCTATTTGCAGATGACACGGTTGTCTACAAGAAAGTAGCAACATCAGAAGACTCGTACGTACTCCAGGAAGACCTGCAGAGGATTAATGCATGGTGCGACAGCTGGCAGCTTTCCCTAAACGTAGATAAATGTAATATAATGCGCATACATAGGGGCAGAAATCCATTCCAGTACGATTATGCCATAGGTGGTAAATCATTGGAAGCGGTAACGACCGTAAAATACTTAGGAGTTACTATCCGGAGCGATCTGAAGTGGAATGATCACATAAAACAAATAGTGGGAAAAGCAGGCGCCAGGTTGAGATTCATAGGAAGAATTCTAAGAAAATGTGACTCATCGACGAAGGAAGTAGCTTACAAAACGCTTGTTCGTCCGATTCTTGAGTATTGCTCATCAGTATGGGACCCTTACCAGGTTGGATTAATAGAAGAGATAGACATGATCCAGCGAAAAGCAGCGCGATTCGTCATGGGGACATTTAGTCAGCGCGAGAGCGTTACGGAGATGCTGAACAAGCTCCAGTGGCGGACACTTCAAGAAAGGCGTTACGCAATACGGAGAGGTTTATTATCGAAATTACGAGAGAGCACATTCCGGGAAGAGATGGGCAACATATTACTACCGCCCACATATATCTCGCGTAATGATCACAACGAAAAGATCCGAGAAATTAGAGCAAATACGGAGACTTACAAGCAGTCGTTCTTCCCACGCACAATTCGTGAATGGAACAGGGAAGGGGGGATCAGATAGTGGTACAATAAGTACCCTCCGCCACACACCGTAAGGTGGCTCGCGGAGTATAGATGTAGATGTAGATGTAGATATATAAAGACACAGAAATGTCATATCTTCGGGCAACAAAATAAGGAAAAAATTTGGTACACCTCACACAAATGCTTATTGCTTAGAGTATCCACGCTCTGGAAAACTATTAGGTATACGGAACATTGTAGACTTGAAATTGTACCAACCTAGGGCTGATTAATACCACAAAATGGGTAATTTGTACAGTATGTAAATACAGAGTGTACGATTTAAGGTTTGCTAGATTGCCATGCTTTTGGCTGACCAAGAGGACATTAAAGAAGTTGTAATTAATAAGTAATTAATTTTGACTAAATGATTTAAGAGTAACTGATTATTAATCAATTGAAAAATCCAAGCTGCTGGTTTAAGTTTTCCGCTGATTCACAGTAGATTAAGGAATGTAAATATGATTTTGTAACTAGCTGTAAGAGTTCATGAATGTGTGTTTTACTAGTCATTGCAGATGTACTTAGTAGCTGTTTTAAGTATCAGGCTAGTACATGCGTATGATGGTGGACAGTGTTGAGTTATCCACTGTGATAGTATTAATAGACTCCTTGAGATTACTCGGGAGTGAGTTTTTCCGAAAGAATTCAGTGAAACGGACGTTCTGGAAATGCCGTTATACAGGCGAGTGAAATCAAGCATGCTGCACAGTCGGGCGCAAAAATACTGGCGTGGCGGAGCCGCTGTCGGCTCTTGTGCCGCTTTCGGCATTCTTTGTACTTGCGAGTACCGAAGGCGGAGTTGTTTTTCTTTCCGGACAGCTGATGTGAAAGAATTCTACTGTCAATATTCATGTTTTTTTTTCGATTTGCTGTATATTATTTTGTTGTTTAGCATTAAGTGGACTCTCATGGCGAGAATATTAATTATGAAAAGGTTACATAAAACATGAGTATTCTATGTAATTAATTATAAATTTGCGTGTTTTGATCTACCTGTTTTTATGACCATGTACTCTAATTAATTTTGTAAATAGTATTCCATATCTTGATAGTGTTAGGAATTTTGCTGATTTTAGAACAACTGAACCAGTTTGTATGTTTTCTATGAATGTTGTCAACCTGTTTTCTTTAGTGTAAGATAACAGACTGGATTAAGGTTAGGAGTGTCTCCACTCAATTATTATGGCCTAAAAATTGGTTTATGGTTAATTAGCCTAATGCTAAATTTTCTTGATGTTTTGAGCATATGCGTTTCCCCTGTTTTTTTTTTTTTCCTTTTTGCGACATTTTCTGAGTCTGTTTAGTTTACACGAACATCCTCAAACAATGTGGAGCACGTGTAACGCCGGAAATGCATATACTCCTATTTCCAACTATTGTACTATAAATTTTTTCCTTATTTTGTTACCTGAAGATATGGCATTTCTGTGTGTTTATATATTGTAACTGTTTCACTATTTGTATATATATGCATTTATGTTGATGTATAATTGGTTTATTTTGTAAATATTATTTGTATTTTTATGCTGGGTCTGGCCTAGGGAAAACTATGCTATCGAACGATTACATCGATAGGTCGTGTGGAGAACCAAAGTGTTTAGGATCTCTGGTAGTGAACTCTGCCGCATGGAGCTCGGGCAGAGGGGGTCTGGCTGGGGGAGGGCGGTGGAGCAGGTGTGTTGAGTGACGCTCCCGCGAGTTGCCGCGCTTTTGGGGTTTGGCAGCATGTAATTGCGCTCGACTTGCTATGATAGTTTCTGACACGGTGTCGCGGACGGGAAGCATTAGCTGGTGCACATCAACAACCCGTTTCGCCTGGTGACAGTGTCGAGAAGAAGGCGCGCCAACATCCAGCTTCTGCAACAGCGACGGCCGACAATGAGTGACTGTCTCCACCTCCTCAATCGACGACTTCAAACTTTCAGTCAACCAACAAGGACGACTAGAAGCACGTAAAGTTTTACAACTGTATGGCAGACCTCAGCTTATCAAACTGTTCAATTTGCCTCAAAAAATTACAGCAACGTAGCATGAACCTTTGTTGCTCATTGTCCCAATTGCATTACCAAGCAGGGTGCCTTCCTTTTCCGAAATGAACCCGAGAGTCGTTGAAATTCATACGCCAGCATTAAAGTAATATCATTACATTTCACTGCTTTAATTTCAAAGTTCAGTTAAAGTAGTCATAGCTGGTTACAATATTTAGATTACACAAGCACAAATTAAGAGTGCGAGTTTTGTTACCATATTTTAGCTTACCTGTGACTGCAGCTCAGCTTGGTATGTACTAAATTTTACTATTGTTAATTGTTCAGAATCATTTAATTCGAGTTTAAAGTTAAATCTCTTATTTCTGAATTGCGTAGATTCAAGTAGCTTTTGAAATGATTGTTGAGGTAACCCAAGACTAACCTTATTTTATTGAATTTCGTAGTGCTTCAGAAACAAAGTTCACTATTAATTTGAGTCACTAAATTAACTTTCAATTTTCCGGTTTTATTGATTCTTTTGCTAAATTTAGTCAGAGTGTAGCGAAATTTATTACTTCTGACAAACATTCAGTTTTCATACAACACGCGTCAACCTTCAGTTGCCACGCTTTTAGTGCTAATTATATGTGCAATAATCTTTCATCTTCAGTTATTATAGTAGTTGTCCATAGGACTGGCGACTGTAATTTTCCCCAAATCTCAAATATCGAATTAACGCCAATTAATTGTTAATGTAACGACAGCACATTTACTTTCTTTATTAATTTCACCCTTTTGTCAAAATTAAATTCCACCAATTTCATTTGCATTTTTCGTTTCATTTAGATGTAACCCTTTCCTCCCTCTTTACCGACAAATTAACTTTGGTGACGATTGCTTTTCTCAAATTTCCATTAGGCGCACGTAGTTTAATTTTTCACTGTCATTAAGGTCGATAAGTGAGGGGGAGGTTACACTATGTTAATGTGTTCTTATGTTTGCTCTTCAAATTGTGCTTTTCTTGTTATCGTGTGAAATACGTGATAATTATGGCGTGTGAAAAACCTAACACTAGGCTCCAAAGTAAATTGAGAAATGATCGTGACGACGAGCGTAGCTTATCAGCACCACCGTGTAATGAATTAACATACATTCAAAGTAGTAAATTGGTAAGTGTGCATAGGGAAATGGAGCGGGCGTCAAATAATGGTGTAGACAGTGAAACAATTAGTGAATAGGGAAGCATTATCAATCGATTTGTTGGCAACAGCTCGCCTCAGGATTCCGAAATTACAGGACAGAATCTTGCAAATACTGTAGATTCAGGCTTTGCGTCCTCAACGCTTTCTCAAATAAGTGAAGGCACATTTTCTGCTTTTCAAAATGCGAATATTGTCGGTTCGAATGCACTGACGAATAGCACTGAGGAACATGTTTCAGACACCAGTGCATTGTTATTACAATTAATGCAACAAATGGTACAAAAGCTTCAAAAGTGAGACACAATGTAACAAAATTTTTGAAAGTTAGACACAATGGAACAAAATCTTCAAAAGTTGGACACAATGGAACAACACCAGAGACAAACACAGCAACAGCTTCAAATGTTAGACACGACGCTTGAACAAACATGTGAAGGTTTAACTGCTGAGTTACTTAAAATCGAATCGAAATGTGAAAAAGTCTGTAATGACGTAAAAACACAAATTTGTGAGCATTTTAAACCTATTTTTTCTCGTCATGAAAATGCATTACAGAATCACGAAGCAGCCATAAAGGAACTGCAAACTATTGTTCATGAAAATCACGACACCTTGCAAGCTAAAATTGACTCAGTTGCGTCTACCGATTCGGTTACGCAACTTGCAAGAACTCAGGAAAACTTAATGAACACAGTAGATACGTTTTCAACACAAATGGACACTCTGAAACTTGGTTCAGAAAAACACACTGAGGAAATCAGTTCATTATCGGAGAAAGTAGCCGAACTTTCGCATCAGTTCACTAACTTATCTACAAAGATAGATGATGATCTGAATGACACAAGACCCGTAGCCTTCACTGACACAGAAGTGTATGAACAAATTAGAAAATTCAAACAAAATCAGAATCAAATCAATACACAGTACAGAAGTGAAATGCGGGAAGTACAAGATCAGTTGACACAGGCAATACAAGAACTACATATTTCAGAGGAGACTCGCACTTCAACACGGGAAGAGGGACTTAGAAATACGGAAAAGCTGCAAAATAATAACACAGGGCATTTCGGAAATTGTGAAAGAAATTGGCGAGGTGCACCGAATTTTGAGATGGAACCGGCGACATGACATAACAGTGACCGATATGCGACCCGCCGACACGATGATTTTGACTACAAGCTGTTCATTACTACACATAAATTCAAAACATTTAAGAATTCTGCCAACGACGTTAATCCACAAGCGTGGCTTCATCAATTCTCTCATTGTTTTCCTTCCAACTGGTCATTAGAGCACAGATTAGAATTTATGTGTGGCTCTTTAGAGAATGAACCAGCTGGGAGAAAGCGATCGGTCATTCACGATTGTCACAGTGAAGGAGAATTTTATCATGCATTCCTCTCAGCATATTGGTCTCAAGCTACACAAGAACGAGTAAAACATAGCATCATAATGATGAAACATTTCGAACAATCTGAATTTTCCAGTCTTGTGAAATATTTTGAACACATGTTGCATAAGAATCAGTATCTGTCAAACCCATACAGCCCCTCAGAACTCATCCACATTTGCTTAATCAAATTGCCAGAACATTTAAGACATATTATTTTGGCAGGACGTTGCGAAGACGACATTGAAGCTTTTCAGGGACTCTTACAAGAATTAGAAATTGACACAGGCAGTTGTGGGATGCGAAAACAGGAAAACAATCATTACATTGTCACATCCGTCACAATTCCCTGACGACAGAAACAATAACTGGACACGACAAGGCTATTCTTACAACGCAAATCGTGACCAAAACAAACACCACCCATATGACCACCACTAGCAGAGTAATAAGAATCACAGGGAAAGATCACCTCTCCGTGGTACTGACTATGACAGAGACAGTCAGAGAAACAGACAATATGGCAACCAAAATAATTATTATCAAAGGAGACAGAATAACTTCAGGCGCAACGGTCCACCACGCAGTTACGATTCCGGGAGAAATTCTCCACAACATCACCGACAAAAGAGAAACTATGGAAACTACCGACATAACGTCAGACCTGAATGTCATCAGAACTTACGGGATTCAAACAGGGCAGGGCCCTCTCGACAAGGTGAATCTGTAGAAGTTAGATATCCAAATCCCAATAACGACGCGCGCCAACAAATAGACTATAGGCAATGATCACATCGCTGGCAGCCGCAAAACGTACTTCTGAAACTGACGACGCAGCTGCCGTGGCTAGTAGTTACGTAAAAATGGAAGATATTAGGGACGTCTTACTACAGGAACACGACGTAAAACATAACAACATTACATATCCTGTAATTCACATTGCAGTAAATGACGTAAAATTTACGGCAGTACTTGACTCTGGCAGTCCTATTTCAGTAATTATTGAAACAGCCTTTAGCAAATGCAACAGATCTAACGATTGCCTCACACTTCCGTTACGTAGGATTAAATTACAAGGTGCAGTCGTTTGAAAAAGTGTAGATGTACGCCTACAAACCAACTTAGAATTCTTTTGTCAAAGCCACAGCTTCTCTACGAACTTTCTTATTGTTCCATTATTATCGACGGAAATTATATTTGGAGTAGACTTTTTGAATAAATACAAAGCAATCTTAAGCTTTCACGATGCTGAAGTAAGTTTAGAGAAAGAAGGTAAGTCAATAGCTTTGAAATTTGAAGATCGGATCTCAAACCATGACGAGGAAATTAGTCGGCTTTACCTTCTGTTAGACATCAGTTCGGAATTTTCGACGGAACTAGACACTAACAATCACTCTGCAAGTACTGACAGGGATGATATCGACGGCGTATTTGATACTAATGAGTTAATACAGAATAAAATTCAAACAATTGAGTATCGTAATGACACTGATAGGCAGGACCTTTTTGAGAATTTGCAACTACAGTCCACAGTTGTTACTCACAAAACAGGAACAATCACGGGATTTCAATACCAATTTCATGTTCGTGAGCATACTAAATTTTGTGCTAGACCACACGTAATTCCGGCACGCTATAGGGACCGTGTTAGAGCAGAAATACAATCTATGCTTGACGAGGGCATTATTGAGCCTGCAGCAAGCTCATACAACAATCCATTACATGTCGTTGAGAAGAAAAATGGATCGATCTGGCTTGTCTTAGATTCGAGACAAATCAATACTATCGTCATTCCTGAAACAGACAGGTCGCAAACGTTGGAAGAACTTCTCAAAAATTTTTAAGGTGTAAAAGTGTTGTCTTCTATTAATCTCAGATCCAGCTTTTATCAGATCGAACTTCATCCAGAATGTAGAAAATACACAGCCTTTCTTTGTTTCGGCGTTTGTTACCAATTTCGGAAACTTCCTTTTGGTTTGAACATTTCTTCGGCAGCATTCATTCGCGGGCTAAATTCCATATTACCTGAGTTCTTAAAACGTCATATCACCTTATATGTGGACGATATTCTAATAGCAGAAGCCTCATGGGAACAACATAATCCCATCCTCAACAGCGTGTTACGTATTTTTGCAGAATCTGGAATTACAGTTAACTTGGAAAAGTCTGAATTCGGTAGGACAAAAGTGAAGTTTTTCGGACATATTATTTCTTCTGAAGGCATTCAGCCGGATCCTGAAAAGTTAGAAGCAATCAGAGCCATTCCAGTTCCATCCACAAAAAAAAAGTCCGCAGTTTTCTAGGTCTCGTAAATTTTTACCATCGTTTTCTGAATATGCAAATTCTTGTTACACCAAAACTTTGTTCTCTCACTGGAAAAAATACTATTTGGAACTGGGACGAACAAGCATAGTTGGAATTCAATTCTTTGAAAGAAGCGCTACTTAACGCGCCAATATTAGCTCATCCAGATCTGTCACAAGATTTCTGCCTTAGCACGGATTCTTCTAAAGTCGGTCTTGGTGCCCATTTATTTCAAGAAGCCATAGAGAATGACACTACTGTTCAGAAAACCATTGCTTTTGCTGGCCAAGTGCCAACAAAATCTGAAAAAAATTATTCCGTTACTGAATTGGAAGTTTTAGCTATCGTTTGGGCATTTACCAAATCCCGTTTCTTTCTTTCTGGTAAGCACGTAAAAGAATACAGTGATCATCGTGCATTACAATTTCTTATGTCTTAAAAATTAAATTATGACAGGCTAAAATGTTGGGCATTGTTTCTGCAAGAATTCCACTTCACAATAGTCTACATTCCCAGCAATGAGAACATTGTTGCGGACGCACTGTCACGCGCACCAGCTGGGCTTGATAAAAGTAACACAGAAGGTAACCTCGAGAAAAATTTCAGTATTCTTTACATTCAGAAAGTCGCCTTTGAAAACTTCATCACCACATCTTTAAAGGACATTGCTCATGAACAAGATAAAGATGCGATTTGGAAAGACATCAAAAGTAAATGGCATGAAAAGACACACACACAGATTCGGCATTATTATCTGGTTAGAAACAACATACTCTTCAAACGCTGCATTGTTGATGACAAGCTATGGGTACTTTGCATTCCTGACGATTTTGTTAATAAGCTCATTTGGTACATTCCTTTCAGCTTTGCACATTTTGGTCCACAAAAATGTTGTCATATTCTTCGGTCGACTTGTTATTTTAGCAATATGGAAAAGAGAATTCGAAGACTCTTGTCAGAACACCGAATGGATTTTCGTACGTTCTAGTAGCTGTTGAACTTACTTCAAAATTTGTTTCTTTCACTCCGTTACGTAAAGCCACTGGGCGGTCTGTATCCAACGCCTTTGTTAAAAATTTATTACGTGAAATTGACCACGTTGCTAAAGTCATTTCAGATAACGGACCGCAATTCAGATCTGCTGTTTGGTCACGCATGCTTCAGAATCATAAAATCAAACCTGTTTTTATTTCATTGCACTCTCCACATTGTAACCTGTCTGAACGGATAATGAAAGAAATCAATAAGCTTTGCAGACTTTATTGTCACAGAAAGTATCAGCATTGGGACAGATATTTACACTTATTTCAAAACGTGCTAAATGAAATGCCTCATGACTCCACTGCTTTACCACCTATTCTTGTACTGAAGAATGAAGAACCACCGAACAGAATCAGAGAGCTTGTACCTATTCGGAATACACATAAACTTCGACACAAAGACATAATTGATTTGACTATTAATAATATAAATTCTTCTGCAGACAAAAGGAGAAAACTACACGGTAATGCAAATGCAAAGAAACCATATATTGGTCAGAAAGTTCTCGTTAAAGCTCATTCATTGTCACATAAGAGGAAACACTTGAGTCACAAATTCTTTCTGATTTACAATGGACCTTACAGAATCCGACGTATACCACATGATAATTGCGTTGAAGCTGAAACTCTGCGTACTAGGAAGAGTAATGGATTGCGCCACATTTCACATGTAAAACGGTTTATTGAGAGATAAACTGTTTTTAACTTAGTCTTTGCTATAAAATTTTTCTTTTCACGTTACTAGTACGCTTTGTCACACTTAGAAACAGTTAACATGAAACAATGTTTTGAAGTTAACTATCCAGTCTAGAACCTCGGGAACATATTTAGACAGTAATTACGAATGCATTGTTATAGTGAACAGACGACACAGTGTTATTGTGTGTGTACATTCTTGCTTGTTAGTTGCACGATTACGTAACGACTATAAGGCTCCCATAGTTAGAACATATACCGGTACTGCTAATGAGATTTTAATGCAACATTTTGGTTTACTTGAAAATAATTCTGGATTTAAAATACTTTCTGAGAGATACCAGATGACACAGTGGTTAGTTTATTTGACAGCTACACCATTATATCACGAAGCTGCTAATGTGTGACACAATTTACATTGTTGCTTTTGCGCTGCATCTGTTTTATATCTGCACAGTTTTTCTGAATTCTTCTGGAAAGTAAAACATGTTTTAGTTGTAACTTTTGTGGTATAGCTACAATGAGACAGCCTTTTTTGTAGCACAACAATACGTTACACTATAGTACTTTCTTGATCACGGTAATGTACGTAATAACTACGATATTTATACCCATAGCATTTCACTTTGTTTATTACGAGGTAAGTACATTGACTTCTACAGAACTTTGCTTACGGACGACGATAATTACGACACTTGACACATTTTTTACCCTTATGTGATGAAGGAGATTATCTTACAACAAGACACACAGTTTAGCACTACAGTACACGTATCTGAGTGATTAATTTTGTACTTAAAACGTTTATTTTTAAACATTTTTGAATTACAAAGATACACAGGTTTTCCGTGATACATTTCATTCCATTGCTGTAATCTGTAACACCTGAGGGTATAATTACATTAATCCTCAGGGGGTACACGCCTACTTTGTGTACTAAGTGTGTAGCGAGCGCTAGGAGCCCTAGCTAATATGGTATTTGCTTATACAACTTTACACATCGGTACCATATTTCTATAACACAGAATTACACAGCTATCTGATTATTTAACAGAGAAACAAACATTTTTTTTACTACGTCAGTGACACATGTTTACGCAATTACACAGCTGGATAACTTCACACTTATGAAATTGTATTTTGTCTGTACTTTGTGAACTCTTCATATTTGTTCGGAACCATTTGATACTATGAGAGCTTTGAATGTCATATTTGGTAAGGAATCGTGATTTTTTAAGTATGTTTGAGGGAGATGACTTTATTGAAGGTTCTGAAATTATTGAAAGAAGCTGCAACGATTTTGAGATGTGATTTATCTGTTATGATGTTATTATTACAATGGTGATGTGTATTATGGTGTTGAGGTATGTTTACGATCAATAAGCTGATGGTATATCAGGAATTTGATTATGCTATGTATTTATTATGATGAAATATTGAAGAAGTGTCGACGAATGTGTATATGTGTAATAAGGTAAGGAATAATGAGTAGTGGTTAGGGACTCTGATTTGTGAAAAAGGATGTTGGAAAACAAGAATCGTACTTTAAGAATTATGAAATGTGTGTACATGTGTGAATGTATCACAATGCCGGCAAAAATGTTTTGGACACTATTATACTTATAGGATTTTGTTTCTACACATTTGCAACGTAAATTTTCGACCTGGGGAATTTTTTTTATATGAGACTGTCACTGTAGCGCAAACTGCTGTCATAAATATTTCGGTAAGAAAGCTAAGTGACCTTGATGTAATGCATTGTGGGCGCCCAGCTGTGCTAGTCGCCTGGACAAAAAGCCATTAGGTGGAGAAAAAAGAGGCCATTAACCTCGCTATTGACATTTCTTTGTAGAAAGCATTTCAAATAAGACACGCTCATACTTGAAACATATGATTACAATTTGAAGCTTGTACTTTCTGATATTTACTGAAATGACTAATGAAATGATGAGAAACATTTCACGTCTATTGTCTTGCTAGTTGAGAGATTTTTTACTGCATTATGAAATGCCATATGGCTAGTGAATGACGTTTCGCCTTGCTTTATGTATATATTTGCTCATTTGTTTAATATCTGGTTTCTAGTTGCACTGCAGCATTGATTAAAATAAAATTTAATAGATGTACTAATATCGCTATTTTCTGTCTACAGACCCAGTAAAGAATAAGTTTATGATGTACTTTCTTAGAAAAGAGAGCACAAATAAAGATTTCCCTTCACAGGAACTGCATACATAATTTTCTTTTCAAGTACTTGGTAATGTTTTTTGTAGAATAAGTTGTTGTGGTGCACCACTTTAATGACATAGACATTAAGATGTGAATAGACATTCTCTTATCTGCATTGTTGCCTTTAGTGTACTATTCTTTCTGCTTGAGCTTTGTCATACTTAGGTATAAGTTATTGCATTTGCTGTTGCTGTTTGCCAGGCATAGTGCTACTGAATTTCACTTTGTATTACTCTGTTAAGCCAGTTTTACTACTGATTTATATTTCTTGTTGCTCCACATTGGCTCATATTAGTTGTAATGTTGCATTTGCTTTGCTAATTTAGATTTACTGCTGCTAGCTTTGCCAATTTGGATTTTTTTGTCATTGCTGTTTGTGTTAATTGTTTTGTGCTACTGCATTGCGTGGTCCCGTAGTTTATACATCTGAGCTCAGTAGATTCAAGTTAGCTTAAGAGGGGGTACACTATACAAGAGAATGAGTTTCGATGAACTGGAAGAAATGCATTGATATGTTATACGAAAAGAAGTTTGTAAAAAAAGGGTACTGAACAATGAAAAATAATTATTTTGAAAGAGGATATGAATAGAATACAGAAAGCAGGTATAGGTAGGACTTTTTAGCAATAATGATGAACGAATGGAGATCTCCAAGAAGTAAAGAAAATTTTGTTTGCAAAAAACTGCAAAATCCTTTCCTTTTGTGTTATTCCGCTATGTGTTTGTGTACCCTTGTGTATTTGTGTTCTTCCTGTCTTTATATGTTTATCTGATAAGAGTTATGTTGTAGAATTTTTCTAATATTACGTTATTTACTTTGTAAAGATGTTTAGACATTATTTATTCTATTCTCTTTTAATGCTCATGTGTGAAATTAATATTTCGAAAACTATTCTCATTATTTTATTTATTTATTTATTTCATAATTCCTGTAACACCGATGTATAAGTTTATTTCGATTTTTTCGTAAAGCCCATATTACTACATATGTTATCTGTATTGTTATGTTCTTTAATGATGTATTCTGTACCTTTGTAATTGTATTCTCATGTTATAAAATTGTAATTGACATCAGTTCATCAAATTAAGTAACTTGTAAGCATTCATTTCACTGTGCACATTTCTGTTGGTCATAGTATATGCACAATATGTGAGAAGTTGGGACTGTTATTGTTTGCACATGTGTTAATAATTCAGCAAGGGACTGGTTAACAGCATTGCTGGTTCTAAGGACAATTCCAAAAACTTTTTGAGTGCACAAGTGGTGGTTTATGGACTTGCTATATTGTATGCAAGACTGTTTGATGGTGATTGGCCACCTGCACAGTCGCAACAGACGGCTGCTGGCCATCTCTACAAGGACTGCAGTGGGTCTGCACCTTTGATGACCCACCAATACCATTATTTCTACAAGGACTGCAGTGGGTCGTGCTCCGGTGGCCCACCAATACCATAATCTACCAGGACTACAGTGGGTTTGCTCTGTGATGACCTACCTACCAATTTTCTTCAACTTCGACTGACACTGCTGCGGGTTTGCTCTGTTGTGGCCCATTACGTGTCTGCATGTCAAGAGTCAGCATTATCTTTCTGTTGGAAGGACAACACTACTTCTTCAAGACTGCATGGAAATCCACTACTTCCTTGTGCATTTTCTTTTACTGCTCAGACTTTGTGCATAAAATTGTAATTAATACTGTGATGAATGATCAGGACTGTCTTTATGGACTGTGAGAAAATTTTAGCTTTTGACCAACATTGTATCGATAAGTGTATGCATTTGATATATTTGTTAGCGTTAATATAAAATTTCTTTAACAAATATGTATTGGCCAGTGCCCAAAACAATTTGTAAAAATTTTTGTGGGGAACATGGGGGCTACGTAAGTAGACTGTTTAGGTTTTCATGTTGCTAACGCCACGTAGCGCTCTGTATGAAAATCACTGCCTGTGCTGTGTGAAGTCTGTGGCTGGTTATCATTGTTGGAATATTCGCTATTGTAGTGTTGGGCAGTCGGATGTGAACAGTGCTTAGCATTGTGCAGTTGGAGGTGAGCCACCAGCAGAGGTGGATGTGGGGAGAGAGATGGCGGAGTTTTGAGAGCGAATGATCTGGACGTGTGTCCATCAGTAGTTAGTGACTTCAGTAGTTAGAATCTTTTATTTAGCCGGCAGTATTGGCGCTCGCTGTATTGCAGTAGTTTGAGTAAAGAGGATTTTTGTAAGGTAAGTGATCATGAAAAGTATAGATTATTGTTAGTCAGGGCCATTCTTTTGTAGGGATTACTGAAAGTCAGATTGCGTTGCGCTAAAAATATTGTGTGTCAGCTTAATGAATGTCTGAGTACATTCAGGTTTGCTCAGCTGTTTGAAAATCAAATAACTTAGAGGTCTTCCAGCACTGTCATTTATAAAATTTTTCTAAGGGGATGTTTCACTTGTAAGGCCTAACGGTACCGACCGGCCGCCGCGTCATCCTCAGCCGACAGGCGTCACTGTATGCGGATAGGGAGAAGCATGTGGTCAGCACACCGCTCTCCCTGCCGTATGTCTGTGTATGAGACCGGAGCCGCTACTTCTCAGTCAAGTAGCTCCTCAGTTCGCCTCACAAGGGCTGAGTGCACCCCACTTGCCAATAGCGGTCGACAGACCGGATGGTCACCCATACAAGTGCTAGCCCAGCCTGACAGCGCTTAACTTCGGCGAGCAAAATGGTACTAGATTTTCGAAAATCTAACAAAAATAGTGGTAAGCTATAGGGAAAGGCGGGTAATGTACAATACGTAAACAACCAGGTGGGAAAAATGACACTGGAAGACCAAGAACGCAGTGCTCGGGTTAAAAACGGTGTAAGACAGGAATGTAGTCTTCCGCTCCTACTGCTCGATCTATACATCGAAGACTGAAATAAAAGAAAGGTTCAAGAGTGGGGTTAAAATTCATGGATTCCCAGCACTCGGTTGCGATACAGGTGTATAACATGTCACGACTTAGGTCATCTGTTGTAGTGAGCCATCAAACTGGCGTCTACAAAAGACACTCGTTATAAGCAATGTGTAAAAAGAAACAGTGGTTAAAATCCGCAAATGTTTGTGTGCAGATTTTAGTAATTATGCAGTTGATAGTATTGTTGGGCGATGATACACAGAATTAAAGCGCCAGGAATTATAGAATCCGAGTTCAATGATCTGCCACGTTCCGAATGTTCTGTCACAGTTACTGCTCCCAATATTGTGATTCGCGCAGGTACTATTATTCGTACAGACCTGCGCATAGCTCGCCGATCGACTCTTAAGTTATCTGTGAGCATTGAGATTGCGTGTGCACTGACTGAGACTCATGAATACTCGAAAATGTGCTCGAGATGGGTTTCATGAGTGCTCACTACCATGCAACAAATTTCAAAGAAAAGCCACTTTATCTGTACTGTTGGAACAGTATGAGGCCAAATGAGAGGCCAGTCACTGGACAGGCACCCTCTGCAGATACTCTACTGACAAAGCCATGATGACAGTCTTTTGGGATTAATGTTTTTAACAGCTTCCATGACAAAACTCTGTCCCAAAATCCAAAGATATTATCTTTGTATAAAAGTACACCAGCGTAAAGTCATAATCAGTACCTTTGCTCCGCCACAGCAATCGGGTGGTACTGCCGACAGTGCCACTAAAGCGAAGTTTTCCAAAATTTGTTCACCGAAGAAGGGAAAGTGAATGCACAGTTTGAACCAAGAACTGCTGCCAACACGAGTAACTTAGGAGTAGATGACCTAGGTGTTGTGAAGCAGCTCAAATCTCTTAAAAGACAAGTCCTCTGGTTCAGATTGTATTGCAACTAGGTTGCTTTCAGACTATAGTGATATAATAGCTCCACACTTAGCAATTATATACAACGGCTCTCATGACGAAATATCCGTTCCTAAGAACTGGAGAGCTGCATAAATCACACAATTTCAAAAGAAAGGAAATAGGGGTAATCTGCTGAATTGCAGACTCCAATCACTGGCTTCAGTTTGCAGTAGGATTTTGAAACTTGTACAGTCTCCGAGCATTATGAATTACTCAAGGGAAATGATTTATTGACAAACAGTCACACAGATTCAGAAAATATCATTCCAGCAAAAAACAACTAGCTCTTTATTCAGATACAGTAGTAAGAGCTATAGACAGAAGATCTCAGATTGATTCAGTATTTCTAGGCTTCCGGAAGGCTTTTGACACCATTCGTCACAGGCGACTACTAATCAGATTGCATGCCTACAGAGTATCATCTCAATTATGTGATCGGTTTCGTGATTTCCTCTCACAAAGGCCACAGTTCGTTATAGCAGACGGAGTGCAATCTAGTAAAATAGTGTGAAATCTAGGTTTTCCGAAGGAAGTATTAGGGTCCTCTGCTGCATCTGATCTACTTAAACGATTAAGGAGGCAATACGAGCAGCCATCTGTGATGCTGGCCGTTGTGGCCGAACGGTTCTAGGCACTTCAGTCCGAAACCGCGCTGCTGCTAAGCTAGCAGGTTCGAATCCTGCCTCGGGCATGGATGTGTGTAATGTCCTTGGGTTAGTTAGGTTTAAGTAGTTGTAAGTCTAGGGGACTGATGACCTTCGATGTTAAGTCCCATAGTGCTTAGAGCCATTTGAACCATTTTTGGACCATCTGAGATTGTTCGTAAAGTCAACAGATGATCAAAATCAACTGCAAAATGATTTGGACAAGATATCTTCTGTAGCGAAAAGTGCAAATTGACTCTCAGTAATGATAGTGTGAAGTCATCCACAAGAGTACTAAAACGAATCCACGAAATTTCGGTACACGATAAATCACACAACTCTAAAGGCTACAAATTCAACTAAATGCTTAGGGATTACAATTACGGATAATTAAATTGGAACGATTACGGAGATAATGTTGTGGGGAAAACAAAGCAAAGACTGCAGTTTATTGGCTGAACACTTAGACAATGCAGCAGGTCTGCTAAAGAGACTGCCTACACTACCTTCGTCCGACCTGTGCTAGAGTACTGCTGTGCGGCATGGTATCTATACCAAGTGGGAATAAAGAGAGGGTCACCAATATGATCTGTAAGCTGGGATGGCTATAATTGCAACAAAGACGCTTTTTCATTGCGGCAGAAACTTTTCACGAAATTTCAGTCCCCAACTTCCCCTCCGAACGCGAAAATATTAAACTGTTATCAGCCTGCATACGGAGAAATGTTGATTGTAATGAAATACGAGAAATCAGAGCTCGCACGGAAAGATTTAAGTGTTCGTTTCCCCCGCATACTGTTTGAGAGTGCAACGGTAGTGACGTAGTTTGAGGATGGTTCGATGAGCTCTTTAGTAGATACTTAATTGTGTATTGCAGAGTAGACACGCAGGTGTAGATGTAGATGTAAATATTGATGTAAATGTAATGTTGGTGTCATTTTCGTGGATTTGTTGCCAAAAAGGACAACCACTAATTCAGAGGCCTATGGAAAGACTCTGAACAAACTTGAAAAGCCGGCCGGGGTGGCCGAGCGGTTCTAGGCGCTACAGTCCGGAACCGCGCGACCGCTACGGTCGCAGGTTCGAATCCTGCCTCGGGCATGGATGTGTGTGATGTCCTTAGGTTAGTTAGGTTTAAGTAGTTCTAAGTTCTAGGGGACTGATGACCTTAGAAGTTAAGTCCCATAGTGCTCAGAACCAACCAAACTTGAGAACCGTTTCTGTGTGTTCGATCTGAACAGGACCTGAAAGAAATCTGGTTCCAAAAGGACGAAGGAAGTCCACGCGTAAGTCTCAAAACGCACCGCCTAACTGGGTTGGATGCCCAGACGTGGCGCCTGTGGACTGTCCTCTGTTTCGGCCACTTCAGGATTTTGTAGATGGAACACACTCTGAAGTTCCTGCAGTGGAAACATGGCTATGTGCAGTGGTTCAAAATGGTTCAAATGGCTCTGAGCGCTATGGGACTTAACTTCTGAGGTCATTAGTCCCCTAGAACTGAGAATTACTTAAACCTAGCTAACCTAAGGACATCACACACATCCATGCCCGAGGCAGGATTCGAACCTGCGACCGTAGCGGTCATGCGGTTCCAGACTGTAGCACCTAGAACCGCTCGACCACTCCGGCCGGCGCTATGTGCAGTGGGAAAGAGCTTTTATCAGCATCGAATACATGCTCTTACGCAACGCTGACGTAAGACCGCAGAACGTGATAGCGAATGTGAAAGAAATGTTGATTAATACTGACACCAATATTTTCTTTTTTAGTCATCAGTCTTCTGACTGGTTTGATACGGCCCGCCAAGAATTCCTCTCCTGTGCCAACCTCTTCGTCTCAGAGTAGCACTTGCAACACACGTCCTCAGTGATTTGCTGCATGTATTCCAATCTCTGCCTTCCTCTACAGTTTTTTCCCTCTACAGCTCCTTCTAGTTGCATGAAAGTCATTCCCTGATGTCGTAACAGATGTTATCCGGTCCATTCTTCTTATTATTGTTCTCCGCATATTCCTTTCCTCTCCGATTGTGGGGAGAACCTCCTCATACCTTACCTTACTAGTCCACCTACTTTTCAACATTCATCTGTAGCACCCTGTCTCAGACGCTTCGATTCTCATCTGTTCTGGCTTTCCCACAGTGCATGTTTCACTACCATACAGTGCTGTCCTCCGAACGTACATTCTCAGAAATTTCTTTTTCAAATTAAAGCCTGTGTTTGATGCTAGTAAACTTCTCTTTTCCAGGAACGCCCTGTTTTCCAGTGCTGGTCTGCTTTTGATGTCCTCCTCGCTGCGTCCGCCGTTGCTTATCTTGCTGCCTAGATAGCAGAGTTCCTTTACTTCATCTATTTTGTGACGATCAATACGGATGTTAAGTTTCTTGCTGTTCTCATTTCTATCACTTTTCATTAGTTTCGTCTTTCTTCGATTTACTTTCAATCCATATTCTGTACTCATTAGACGGTTCATTAGCAGATCATGTAATTCTTCTTCACTTTCACTTAGGATAGCAGTGTCAACAGCAAATCGTATCTTTGGTATTCTTTCAGCTTGAATTTTAAGTCCGTTCCTGAACCTTTCTTTTATTTCCGCCATTGCTTCTTCGATGTACAGATGTACAGATGTAGGTGCGAAAGACTACACCAAGTTATACCTTTTATGAATAAATACGTCCTATTGAAAAAATTGTGGTACATTATTTACTGGACGGCTCTCGTATAAACCGAATTGTGCCTTTGTGTATTCTATTCTGTAAGTCGTTGGTTCAGGATTGTTTTGCTCGTTCCTATGTTTCACCGGAATCCAAATTGGCCTTCACTGAGGTTGGCTTATACAAGATTTTCTGTTGTTCTATAAGTAATTTATGGGAATACGTAGTAGCCATCTCTTATTAAACAGATGGCTCGCTAATATTCACACCTGCCAGCGCCTTTTGTATTGGAATTAAGGTTCGTCTTGAAGCCTTACTGTATATGATCTTTCTCAAACATCTCACGTATCAGGAGGGTTACTTTCATCATAGCTGGCTCTATTGCTATGAAATGAAAATTATCTTACGCTTTAATAAACGGGTAAGAATCTCAGACTGTCATGGACGACAAAGGTGGCTACAGAGAAGCTGACAGAAACAGATTTACAGTAAAATCAAGAAGTGTTTCCATTGTGCTAGCAGTGCCACAGGAGTCACGTTCGCGTGCCTACGTTAGAAGGAGGAGAGGGAAAGGAGAAGTAGCTGGAAAACTGTCATTAGCGTCCTTTGAACTACGTGCATTTGGAGGGAGAACATACCAGCTGATGGTTGCAGGGTTCCCCGGCAGCTAATCGACGCCGGCTGTGCAGCGTTGGCGACCTCCAGAGACCACAGACAACGAGATTACGGACGACGTCATCCCTGCCTTCGGGCGGAAAAGTTCGTGAGTGCTCACTACAGCCCCACAGCTGCGGAGGCGTTCCAGTCCACTGCCGCGGCAGAAGCGAATCGGTGAACTTCCGCTGCAGCTAAGGTGAGCCCCTCTCTGAACAACACAGCACTCTTTGTTTTCTACTATCACTGTCCGCTATCCGCGTCTATGACAGGCACACACCGAAAACGAGTCAATAAGCACCTGGTATCATCTGTATACATTTTATTCTGCATGAAGAGTAATTTCTAATCAGACACACACTGAATTCGACAATTTGCTGTTTCCTGGCGAATTTTTAGTAATTTTAATCTCTGTCATTGCTGACGATCGTATCTCGGACTCACGAGCCATAACGTATTTTTTACGCGAAGTTTCTCGAGTAATTTACGCATTAGACTGCAATTATTGTTTACTATCCACTTTTTTCACAGTCTGGAACCGCGCAAGCACTACGGTCGCAGGTTCGAATCCTACCTCGGGCATGGATGTGTGTGATGTCCTTAGGTTAGTTAGGTTTAAGTAGTTCTATGTTCTAGGGGACTGATGACCTCAGAAGTTAAGTCCCATAGTGCTCGGAGCCATTTGAACCACTTTTTTTCGTTATCCAATATTATGCTGTTGTTATGCGGTAGTTGTGGACTACTCTATCTTGCCACCAGCAGATGAACGAGGACGGAGGTTGGGGGTCCACGGCAGGCGAGAAAGTTAAAAAATAGACGTATTAGCAACATATTTTAAAAACTGCCAATAATGACATAAATGAACTAGTAATTTCTCAGGTTTAACCTTCTGATTATCCATACAACGTACATAGAATACGTGATCAGTTTCGGAATACATACTCCTTCCTCTGATGTATCTGGCAAACCAGCTGCATCTACAGAGTGATTCTGCGCTGATGTTACAAATTTTCTGGAGTGATTGAAAAGGGTAGATGTTTCAGTTTGAGCTAAGGGACGCTGGTCAGGAAACGACTGAGTCGAAAGTTATAAGCGAAAATCGTTCTGGTACCCCTGACACGTGCAGGTGCTATTATTGGTAAGGTTGTAGGATAGACAACTTTCAGAGGTGGTCCTATGGCCCAAAACGTGAAAAAAATATCTAGTAAACAAGGGCCCTAAAATGCATGCCTTAAGAGCTACGAGCACGTGTTGATCTTCGCTATTGTGAAACGCATCTCATGTCCTGACCAAGCGCCCTTAGCCCTTAAGAGGGGGTGCTCATGAAAAACACACGCTATTTAAAAGATGCACCAAATCCACAATTTTGAACATCCGGCAATGAAATTTTGTACCACGGTTTACATGGAGTTAAAACATTTACTGTTAAGTTTCTTGGATTGTGTGTATATAACTTTTTTTCATTATGGAATTTAAAACTTTCGTTTTCAGAAAATAATATATGTGTCTTTTTCTCAGAAACTATTCAAGAGATTTCTATTCAAACTTTCTTTGTTTAATCTCTTTGCATCTAGCGAGTTTCACTCATGAGGCACCGAGCGAGGTGGCGCAGTGGTTAGCACACTGGACTCGCATTCGGGAGGACGACGGTTGAAACACGCGTCCGGGCATCCTGATTTAGGTTTTCCGTGATTTCCCTAAATCGCTTCAGGTAAATGCCGGGATGGTTCTTTCGAAAGGGCACGGCCGATTTCCTTCCCTATCCTTCCCTAATCCGAGCTTGTGGTTCAAATGGCTCTGAGCACTATGGGACTTAACATCTGAGGTCACCAGTCTCCTAGAACTACTTAAACCTAACTAACCTAAGGACATCATACACATCTATGCCCGAGGCAGGATTCGAACCTGCGACCGTAGCAGCAGCGCGTCTCCGGACTGAAGCGCCTAGAACCGCTCGGCCACCGCGGCCGTCTCGAGCTTGTGCTCCGTCTCCAATGACCTCGTTGTCGACGGGACGTTAAACATTAATCTCCTCCTCCCCCTCCACTCATGAGGCTTTTTGAATAAATCGAATAAAAGAATTGTAATAATTTTTAAGTATAATTATGTGAGTGAATATAAAATTCATCCAAAATTCAACACACTTTGCCCCATATCTCAGCTTACACTCAAAATCTCAATATTTATGGGGCACCATTAATTGGCTTTATAGAAATAAGTGTACAAAATTTCATAATTCTAGTCTTCATAGATTCTACGAGGATGGTACATAAACTTTTAAAAAACATAATTTGCAGGAAATGGAATTTAAAGTTCAGCCCAACATTTCTTCTTATGTCACCTACTCAGAAGGCCCCCACACTAGTACTCAGGGCCCTCTTTCCCTTCAGGGCTTCTCTCCTGGTTTCTTGTTTTCTGCCCTCTTTGCTTTACCAGGTCTTCAACTGACTTTTTAACTGCACAGAGGCGCCGAATATCTATTTTTCTCAAGAAATCTTGAGTGAAATTTCCTGTCTTGGGTCCGCCTGCTTAACTTTGTGGTGACGTGCTCGCCTCCGATGCAAGCGGGCCCGGGTTCGATTCCCGGCCGGGTTGGAGTTTTTCTCTGCTCGTGGACTGAGTGTTGTGTTGTCCTCATTATCATTTCATTCTCATCCCGGCGCGCAAGTCGCCCAATGTGGCGTCGAATGAAATAAGACTTGCACTTGGCGGCCGAACTTCCCTGACTAGGGGCCAACTGGCCAACGATGCCATACGCTAATTTCCATTTTTTTTTCTGTCTTGAAGCCCATTCTCTCTAATATCTGAATCCTCCCAAGGTTCCCATCAATTACAACTCTGACAACTATAGCGGATGAAAATTGGTTTTGGGGCATCGTTTCCATATGAGTGAATTTACAGACTGATTTGGATTCTGGTTTTGCCATGAACACGGTATTTTAGAAGTCCATGATCGGTCAGAAACCTGTAAGTGGGCTATCCCGTGCAAGGCTGTTTGAAAATAATCCACGGAATCGTTGCTCACTGAGCTAATACGAGGTGCATTCAAGTTCTAAGGCCTCCGAGTTTTTTTCTAATTAACTACTCACCCGAAATCGATGAAACTGGCGTTACTTCTCCACGTAATCGCCCTTCAGACGTACACATTTTTCACAACGCTGACGCCATGGTTCCATGGCAGCGGCGAAAGCTTCTTTAGGAGTCTATTTTGACAACTGGAAAATCGCTGAGGCAATAGCATCACGGCTGGTGAATGTGCGGCCACGGAGAGTGTCTTTCATTGTTGGAAAAAGCCAAAAGGCACTAGGAGCCAGGTCAGGTGAGTAGGGAGCATGAGGAATCACTTCAAAGTTGTTATCACGAAGAAACTCTTGCATAACATTACCTCGATGTGCGGGTGCATTGTCTTGGTGAAACAGCACACGCGCAGCCCTTCCCGGACGTTTTTGTTGCAGTGCAGGAAGGAATTTGTTCTTCAAAACATTTTCGTAGGATGCACCTGTTACCGTAGTGCCCTTTGGAACGCAATGGGTAAGGATTACGCCCTCGCTGTCCCAGAACATGGACACCATCATTTTTTCAGCACTGGCGGTTACCCGAAATTTTTTTGGTGGCGGTGAATCTGTGTGCTTCCATTGAGCTGACTGGCGCTTTGTTTCTGGATTGAAAAATGGCATCCACATCTCATCCATTGTCACAACCGACGAAAAGGAAGTCCCATTCGTGCTGTCGTTGCGCGTCAACATTGCTTGGCAACATGCCACACGGGCAGCCATGTGGTCGTCCGTCAGCATTCGTGGCACCCACCTCGATGACACTTTTCGCATTTTCAGGTCGTCATGCAGTAATGTGTGCACAGAACCCACAGAAATGCCAACTCTGGAGGCTATCTGTTCAACAGTCATTCGGCGAACCCCCAAAACAATTCTCTCCACTTTCTCGATCATGTCGTCAGACCGGCTTGTGCGAACCCGAGGTTGTTTCGGTTTGTTGTCACACGATGTTATGCCTTCATTAAACTGTCGCACCCATGAACGCACTTTCGACACATCCGTAACTCCATCACCACATGTCTCCTTCAACTGTCGATGAATTTCAATTGGTTTCACACCACGCAAATTCAAAAAACGAATGACTGCACGCTGTGCAAGTAAGGAAAACGTAGCCATTTTAAGTATTTAAAACAGTTCTCATTCTTGCCGACGGCGGTAAAATTCCATCTGCCATACGGTGCTGCCATCTCTGGGATGTATTGACAATGAACGCGGCCTCATTTTAAAACAATGCGCATGTTTCTATCTCTTTGCAGTCCAGAGAAAAAAAATCGGAGGCTTTGGAACTTGAATGCACCTCGTATTAAAATATTGCTTCAAAAAGTGGGCATGGCATAAATATTGAGGCGTACATTTAATTGCTTTTCAGGCACTTCGGATGCGATTTGGTCATTGAAACTTTAGGAACTTTTCGTGTGTGAGTTCTACTAACAAATCTAAAATTAATTGATAATTGACATATTCTGTCAGTTCTATGAACTTCCCCACTTAAGATCTGCATTTTACAGCCCATATGAACTAGACTTTTTTTCCTTGGTTTGGTCCGTTGTACCTCCTCCAGAAATATGGAGACAAAAGATTAGAAGAAATACTTCCCAATATCGAAGATCAACACGCGCTAATAGCTCTTAAGCTATGCATTTTATAACCAACATTTACTACACATTTTTTCTAGTTTTGATTCACAGAACCACCTCACAAAGTTGCCTACCCTACAATTTTAGCAGCAAAAATACCGATTATGCATTCCACTGTCGGAGTACCGATGCTACTAGTTTTTCAAGGTATGCAACTACGTTTCGTTGGTGAATACCACTGTTTTATTCCGACCTCTTTCATTATTCTATTTGCTTCCCACGATTCCGGCTGCTTTGAAACAATCTCGGAAATTTCTGTTAGGATGGTTCTCTTACTTTTACATTTATTGAAGTAAAAGCGCATCTCTTTCCAAATTTTCAGAAATATTACCCTTCTCTCTGAAAATTATCTCAGTTTGTGAAACTATAAGTAGTGCCGTGGGGCGAGTTGGTCTCTCACGATCCTTCAGATAATCAGTCCACGTCCCTGGATAGGTTTCAGATTGTCTGCCATTTCACTCTTCCTTCGTAGATACAGGTTTTGCCGAAAAACATGGGTAGTAGCTGAAAGTTAGTTAAACTATCAAGCGTTCGGGATTCTTGCATGACTCGTTTGAAGAAATGTCTAGAATTCCCTTTAAGTTGGTTTATGTCTTTAAAACACGGAAATGGCTATAAAGTCCGTATTTACTATACCGCCATCAATTATTCAATGTTATTGACTGTGTGTTCACTCGTACTGACGCACGACTTCTTGCGAGTTAACACATTCTGTTGTTCATTAGGCTTCTTGTAAAGAAGTGCTCGCCATAATGTAATTTACACGAAACGCACCGCGCGGAGCTTATGTCCAACATTCACACGCAAGTATTTCCTAAAACAAACCACTCACAAAGCTCAAACTTTCACAAAGGACTCACTACTGTAGTCGCCTGTCGTCAACGACACGAGAACCGATCAAACGCGCAAATTCTTTCGTTTTGTACAAATTTTATCAACGCGGCTTAACTTATGTGTTTGGCAGAAAACGGCTCCCGAGCCATTATCTCGACTCATACAGCTGAGGCACAAGGCCCTACACAAACGCACGGGAAATTCTGAATTAATATTAGCTAGTATGTTAAGCAGCTAGTCAGATCATCTCGAGCACTTCCACATTCGCGGTATTTCTAATGTCAGCTAATCAAATTACCACGAGTAATTTAGACTAGAAATCCCGTAACTGCGAAACTGAATAAAATTCAATGAAAACAAAATACGATTTCTTTCCAAAAAATAAATTACTAATAAATTTAATTCTCAACGCCCCTTCTGGCTGACTTTTACAAAATCAAGATCATTCGGACATACGTCACTAATTCCCCTATTGCACAATAACTATTTCACGCACACATTTACATTCTTTTAATAAAATATGACATTCTCACTTTACGTAAGTCTTCCATTCACTCTCTCAGTCTCTCCAAAACACTGTCACAACCAAAACACGATGAAATAATAATTTTCCAAGGTACTCCTACTTACGTCTGAAATCTGTGGTAGTTAAACTAAAGAAAATTCCAGAAAATTAGATTGTATGAACTCATCCTCTCCGTTGCAGTTTCGGTTGTTACTGTAGATGAATACATCACAGTCCCTAACTCAGTTTCACAATTACATCACGTTTATTATGTGTTTTAGATAAAAATTTATATCTCCGAAAGTACTGAAGTTATTGATTTGAAATTTTAACTGTATGGTTGTGCTATTCATCGAATTTGGTATACTAAGTATGAAATAGGTCAATTAATATTTACTAGTACTTCTTCAGATTCGTAGCAATATGTGTAACGCATTGAACTCAGCTTTAGGCAAGTACACAGGTCGCTCGCCCAGTAGCCAGCGTCAGTTGTGCCAGCTTGAGAACCAAAATCAGCTCTTCTCCCGGCTCCATGGAAAGCTACGATTCCAATGCAGGACGACAATTCGTAATAATTTGCGACGCTGCAGTAGGTTTGGCAGTGTTCGGATTTCCTTCTTCTCTTCATAACTCCGAAAAAAAAAGAATACCATTATTTTGTAGTTGCTTTCTCTTTCATAATTCGTTTTTTCTGACATTCCTACTATTTTTGCCACCTGAAAGGTTTCGTTCTGTATAGGCATCTTTACCTGATTCTGCTTTCTCTCTCTCTGGTAAAATTGTACCGCTTTGTACATCAGTTCTTTTAACATGAATGTATCCATTTTCGCGACATTTTCCTTCGTTTTCCACTCTCAGGTGCACTACTCGCGACCTGAAAACATTGACAACGCGGAGCGTTTTACTTAGTCACCACTGTACGTATTTGCTGCAACGTCTTTGTGTGTTTACAATAAGTCACTGTAGCTCAAGTGGAATAATATCATGTTTAAATAGTACATACTCTTTAACGGTGACTAATTTTGAAACAGTACTCTCATTTTCGATCCCTAATCAGCGTCTTTATAATATGGTTGTTAATATTTTACAATGATATAACTAAGATGCAGGCAATGGTTCGAAAATGAACGGACTCGTCACCACTAAGGAATATGTGTACAAATGCGGCAGGAATCTAAATAAATATTGAGTTTCCGTTGCTATGCTGTACAGTCAGTTTCGATTCCGTAAGAAAAAGGTAAAGCTTTATCAACCCGAAGGTTAGTTTCAACACCACACTGCTTTACTGTGCATGGTACTATTGAACTGACATAGCCAGCTACAGAAAGACTTACAATTTAACATACGACTCCGAAGCACGGTACATCTCGACATTTTTCGCATTAAAAAAAGTTGCCCGATGTGAAAGAACTGATAAGGATAAAACTCAAAGGGGTAATCTGTAGTCGAGGATGAGACCCGTGGATCCATAGTCGTACCCTTTTCCATTTTTTTATTTTATTGAGATACCGATTCGCGCTTCGTTTATTTTTGTTTAGGGGGTGGGTGGTGGAGGATTTGTATGTGCTGTAAAATAAAACGTTTTCGCATAATATTCCGTTACTTTTAACCACGTAGTAAAGTGTTGAGGCATGACCCCGGTAGTTAACGGGTATATATGTACAGGTGTATTTCACTCAATCATTGTAGCTTTGTTTGGCTTACCAGATACGTACGATGATGTAATGTGTGTCCCGAAATCAATAGTTACATTGTAAGGATAATAAACAATAACAAAATGCAGCATGAAGAAGTCTGGAATCTTTGACATAATAAAATAATAACTCATTTATTCTCTGATTGGCAGCTTCTAAAACATGTTACTGATACATCTACGTTTCACTTCTCTCGTGTGCTGTTTATTTATGTATAGCTACCGGAAGAATCGATAATCGAGGATGTGTGTTTGCGGATGCTCCATGCAAGAAGCTATTTCGTCTTAAGACTTGTCCTTTCTCACCGGAACGTTTTATATAGAATTGTCGTCTTCAATGGTCACTTCGACCGTGACATGCTCGTTTCAAATAAATGTTGATTAAAACGGGTTCTTTAAAGGGTTGAAACAGTATTTACGGGTATCAATGTTACCTGGTAATAGATTAAATTATGGTACTTCCACAATGTCTGCCGTACGTTAATATTGGGTTCAGCGCTTTCTTTGCCTGCATGGTGTTTAAAGCTGTCCCTTTTAGTGGAAAATTCAATTTCATGTTTTTCCATAGTCACTCTGACACAGACGGCCAGAAATAGTTACCTGAATGATGGTAGTTTTACCTCAATATGATATAGTCAAGCATTCAGAAGAATTTTATTTAAATTTTGTTTTCATCTTCACAAATTATTCACTTAAGAAAGAATGGAACTGGACAGAGATTCTCTACAGTGGCTTCCGGGGTATTTGGGTAGCTGGAGATATAAAAAAGCTAAATATGTTTTGTACGGTTACAGTCTTTCGGCGAGAACGACCTTTCGAGCAACTACTGTCTTCTGTCTAAAGCGCCACTATAGTCCGATGCACGAACGATGGCGGTTCGCGCATGTCGAGACACGGACGGGATTGCATTGTTGACGATTCCAAGCGATAGTTAGTGTGTAGCTAGACACACGGAAAATCAAACATGAACACCCGGAAACAACGGCCATACTCGAAAGAAATTTTGTACGTTAGTTACACAGCCTGTGCAATGTATACGGTTTTAAACAGAAGGTGGTGATGCATTCATGGGCAGACGGTGTTGAATAACAATTCCAGCATTTTGTATAGCCTTCACTAGGTCGTTGTATAAAGTTCTGCCTTCGTATGTAGTTGTCGTCTTACAGGTGACACTAGGTCTATATCGAGAAAACAACGCCATTTAAAATCGTTTACCACGAAATGCACGCATGGACGCCCTTCTGGCTTGTTTTTAATGTTAGCTGACACAAGACGAAGCTGGAAACATGTGGTCAAGCTATTCAGGCTCAGTTTGTGGTTCCAGATGCCTCCGCATTCAGTCATTGCATATATTTCTCGTTCCCACCGCCGCAAAAAACAGTGTTTGCCCCCAATATTTTCAAAAGTTTTCTCTTTGCAGTGTCCATTCGTAAATCGAAGATACTGAACGTATGAAACTTGTACATACATTAGCTATAAGTAAACCAATATACATTGTATTTCTAGAATATTTTTCAAGCAGTAATCTTGATCATTCTGTGCTTCAACCAATGAATAATGTAAATGTTAACAATAACCACCATAGCTGGATTTCAAGTACGTTTATTACGCTACAACAGCTTATGTTAGAAATGATGATCTTCATATGACCGAAATTCCAACTGTATTCATAACTAACAAAGTGGCGGATATGTGCCGATGCCATGACTCAAAACTGTCTAATCACCGTACATAATTCTGAAAGTCAATTTAGAAACACGGAGATCACAGTGAAAAATTCTCCCTTGTCGGGCCCTAGCACAGCCAGTTGTATTTGCGTGGTGGATAACATGCCGCCCTAAATGGTTCTCTACAGCGCAGAATGTTATGTTCCTTGCATATACTGACGGATGTGTTTGTTCCAGACAACCGAGCAATTTTCATTGTGCTCGTCGTATTCCGGAATTTGCCTTTCATCGTTATGTATAGTGAGTAGACAATTTCGTCTCACGGCACTGGCAAATTTCTGCCAGTTTGTGAGAATTAGCTACGGAGACTGTTGGTAAACTATCGATTAACTCAAGACGTTCATTGAGAGCGAAACGGGTTGCATCGTAATATAAGTACGTCAAATACAGCTATACAGGTACTTATTAAGATATGTGTGCAAGTTCTCCACGTAACTTAGTTCGCAGTATCTTACGGGTATTTTGATACTAAAATATTTTGAATGTTTATCAACTTACGCTGTACATTCTGATAATAATTCCTTTATTTTTACAGACTGTCGATATAATGGCTGAGGAAGTGAACGTAGCCTTGCAAAACATATCGCAGGCAAATAATGTCTTTACTTTCGACATGTATAAGGTTGGTATCCAATTAGTCCAGTACATGACAGCACGAAGCTATGTGTTGGAAAAAAAAAAGATATTTTTGATATTTCAACTACTGTGTATGTTTCTGTGTTTCTGTTCCCTTATGATTATTCTTGTTTATATCACTAGTGTTTGACTGTGATTAATGTTTTTGTTAGCTGTAGTCCACTGAAAATACTCAACACGAGCATAACCAAAAGGCCCGAAGAACTGATAGACGTACAGTTTCCTATCCTATATGGTGTATATGGGCTTTCTGTGAAGGCTAGACCACCATATAATAATATAACGAGGGCTAATTGGAAGATGTGTGCCGGCCGAGGTGGCCGAGCGGTTCTAGGCGCTACAGTCTGGAACCGTGCGACTGCTACGGTCGCAGGTTCGAATCCTGCCCCGGGCATGGAAGTGTGTGATGTCCTTAGGTTAGTTAGGTTTAAGTAGTTCGAAGATCTAGGGGACTGATGACCTTAGAAGTTAAGTCCCATAGTGCTCAGAGCCATTTGAACCATTTTTTTGGAAGATGTGTTACATTTTTTCATATACTGCAACAGATAAGTACGACTGAGTGCAGTTTGTAAAAGTTTACAACACTGGTTTCATGATAATGGCTTCGCCAAACATGGCCCTGATGGTCAGTTAATTGGATGTTCTGTCATGTGATAATTTATCTAACATATACAAAAACGAATAGTTGTAGCCGACCACTTACTATTTTCATTAAAAGAACGAAGATTTAGTGTCATTATGTGAATCTCTTTCCTACGAAGTTATTAAAGGCGCAACATCTGTAATAGATACGTACGTAACACTGCGAGAAAATTATAAATCTGCCACCTAATCAAATGAAGGAAATCGTGGAAGTGACATTTACAGTGCTTCAAAATTTCGTTTTCAGCATACTTTCGCTATTAAAGAGCGAACATGTTTCTTCTGAAACTGTTATGAAACATTATCTGCAAGAAAATGTAATCTCCCGTGTCTGACATGCTGCTTGCTTGGTCGTGGACAGCTACAAACCCAGAGAGCAGCCATCCAGGTGCTCATTAACCCCAAGAAACCTTGAGCCTTATTGCATACCGAGTTGAGACATTCTCTTCTTATTCTTTCAAACCTGTCTACACTCTCAGCCCAGGTGATGGAGACCTCGATGACAAGACCAAAGATCTGAAAAGATTCACTCATTCTCTAACCATTCACTTGATGTGAGTCTAGTAAATTATCAGTCAATAAATAATCTTGCTCATTCTTTGTACTCCACAGCTGATTAACGTTAATGACAATAAAAGCACTGTAGCTATATTTAAGGTAAGCTTGTTACGTCACAATCGTTTCCGTTCAATGAACATTATCAGATGACCTACAGTTTAACATTCACAATGCTACTCCAGGCGGGTGTAAAAATTCTTTCAAACCTGTCTACACTCTCAGCCCAGGAGATGGAGACCTCGATGACAAGACCAAAGATCTGAAAAGATTCAATCATTCTCTAACCATTCACTTGATGTGAGTCTAGTAAATTATCAGTCAATAAATAATCTTGCTCATTCTTTGTACTCCACAGCTGATTAACGTTAATGACAATAAAAGCACTGTAGCTATATTTAAGGTACGCTTATTACGTCACAATCGTTTCCGTTCAATGAACATTATCAGATGACCTACAGTTTAACATTCACAATGCTACTCCAGGCGGGTGTAAAAATGAATGTGCCCAACGGAAAATAATAAACGCTAAAATGATGACTTGGCCCTGTCTGACTATCCCCTGAAACAGATATTAGGATCTCTTAATGCTCTTTTTTACATATAAATTACAATCTAAACATAAATGAATGATGAAAGCAACTAATACTAGTAAATGATAAACGTTGTTGTTCAGTATATATGTATTATAGATTAAAATCAACCCTTTAAGTACGAGAGTAATCCCAAAAGTAAGGTCTCCTATTTTTTATAAGTACATAGACCCGTTTATTTCTACAATGGTTTACATCAGTTTACAGCTTGAACATTTAGGTATTTTTCGACATAATGTCATACCAGCTCGCCACCACGTTGTTCAGAAAGTTATGAACCTCTTCTTTCACATCGTCGTCGGAACTGAATCGCTGGGACCACAATTAACGGTGAAAGGTACTGTGAGACTCTGAAAAAACTCAAACGGATAATTCAGAACCGGAGAAGAGGAATGTTGAGCAAGGGCGTACACATTCTCCATGACAACGCTCGCCCACACATCGCTCGGCAAACCGTTGCTCTCCTGCAACAGTTTCAGTGGACCATAATCACCCACCCACCCTATAGTCCTGACTTGGCACCCAGTGACTATCACCTGTTCCCTAGGTTAAAAGAACATTTGGCCGAAAAGCGATTCAGCTCCGACGACGAGGTGAAAGAAGAGGTTCATAAGTTTCTGAACAGCATGGCGGCCAGCTGGTATGACATGGGCATACAAAAACTGCCACAGCGTCTACAGAAATGCATCGACAGAAATGGTGATTATGTCGAAAAATAGCTGAATGTTCAAGCTGTAAACTGATATAAACCGCCGGCCGCGGTGGTCTAGCGGTTCTGGCGCTGCAGTCCGGAACCGCGGGACTGCTACGGTCGCAGGTTCGAATCCTGCCTCGGGCATGGGTGTGTGTGATGTCCTTAGGTTAGTTAGGTTTAAGTAGTTCTAAGTTCTAGGGGACTTATGACCTAAGATGTTGAGTCCCATAGTGCTCAGAGCCATTTGAACCATTTGATATAAACCACTGTAGAAATAAACAGGTCTATGTACGTATAAAAAATGAGAGACCTTACTTTTGGGATTACCCTGGTACAATTGTTTATATTTCCTAACTGAAATTATTAATCAATTGCCCAATTCTGCCCCTTATTATGACTGCGCGGTCTAATATCACTAACGCGAAATGACTGTCATCATCTACGTACCGAACACTAGAAGACACTACTTTCAAAGATGGTCTACGGTAGTGTGGAACCTCAGTGTGAATAAACTAACGTGATCACAGCTGTTTAGCTTTTGTAGCCCTAATAAGCCGAAGCAGTTTGCGATATCACCGTATGTACTGCGTCCGGTGCGTCGAAGTGATGGTTCTAGTACTCGTCTGCGACAATGGAAGAAATCCTGCCACAAATAAACTCTTTCAAACAGTAGGACAGCAGAAGGGGGTCCTCTGACTAATATAATACTGTCTCATCCTCTCTGTGCTCTACGGACGAGAAACGCGAACTCCCAGACACAAGGACGGAGTTCAGATAACGTCTCAACGTTAAGTATAGGCAGAAGAAGTGCTGTCAATTACTGAACGCTGCTTACTCAACGACAACTTCCAACCCGGAGGTGAAGTCCAGAATAGTATAGGTTCGCAACAGTACAGTGCCTTACTGCTCTAACTATAAACTCTCCTGGGAGCAAAGACATCAAGTCCGTCTGTACCACCAAAGCTGATACGGGGCGACTGTCACACACGGGGGCTCGCAATGGAAGATTTTGTCTCTCCAGCGCTGGATTCCCAGCAAGGCTTGGCTCCCCACCATCGTAATTCCGAAAACGAATCATATTCCCGAAACCAAGGAATATTCTCCCTCTCTACAGATTCTTCCGAACGCCGACCAACCATATTTTAGTCTTTCGTCGTCCAGCGCGGAAAGTTTGTGAGGAAAAACCTATACTCCTACAATGGTACGCTTCTGAGTAAAAATCCTTGGAAATAACCCGGCCTGCGTGGTTTCAGAGGTGCCACTTCTTCGTTCCTCTCACCTGCGTCCAAGATTTGCAGAGTTCCCGGTTATCCTTCCGGTCCTGCTACAATAGCGGCCGGCCGTCACCCTATTGTGCTTCAGAGCTCAGGTGCCACGACGTCCGTCTGTCTACTTCCTGTTTTTAAGCAGGACCAACACCTGTGCAGGCCTTCCACCCAGGGCTTGAGTTCTGCCTGCCGTTTCATTTCCACTGGCGTTCCAACCTCTACTAATATAGGCAATCATTCTTTGCGTCATTCTGATAATAAAGAGAAGAGAGTATTCCAAAAAAATGGTTCAAATGGCTCTGAGCACTATGGGACTTAACTATTGAGGTCATCAGTCCCCTAGAACTTAGAACTACTTAAACCTAACTAACCTAAGGACATCACATACATCCATGACCGAGGCAGGATTCGAACCTGCGACCGTAGCTGTCTCGCGGTTCCAGACTGTAGCTCCTAGAACCGCACGGCCACTGCGGCCGGCAGAGTATTCCAGTCAACATTATCAAAAGCTTTCTCTAAGTCTACAAATGACAGAAAGGTAGGCTTAATCTGTCTTCTAAGATAAGTCGTAGGGTCAGTATTGCCCCAAGCGTTCCAACATTTCTACGAAATCCGAACTGATCTTCCCCGATGTCGGCTTCTACCAGTTTTACCATTCTTATGTAACGAATTCGCGTTAGTATTTTGCAGCCGATAGCGTACCTTATTCGTTATATTCTATCATTACTTCCAGTAATGTCTATGAAGACATTTAGGATTTACAGTCTTAAACTCTCATAGCAAACGGGTCTTAAAATTACATTAATATATAGACTGTGACACATGTGTTCATTTTTAGGTTTTGGCAGCAGAGCCGGGAAACCTGTTCTTCTCTCCTATCAGTATACAGGTAATTCTCGCGCTGACATTTCTTGGAGCCAAAGGCAATACTGCCAAAGAGATTGCCAGAGGACTGCGCCTACCAGAGGATAGCGCTGTCGTTGAGGATGGTGTTGGGGCTGTAATGAACAGATTACAGGTGAGTAATGCTTGTGCAAGGGACTTATGCACGCAGATCACTTATCCGATAATATCAGAAGAATGGAAATCATTCTCCTTGATACACGTTTTAAAACTGTTTCTGTAAATGTGACTTCAGTAACACCTAATGAGGCAGTTTGCTTAGTGTGGTAGAGGCAAAATTTGTAAATTTTCGCTTCTAAACAACAGTAAGTGCATGCTTGTTTGTTCTTATTTGCGTTTAACGCATTTTTGAAGAGCATGCGCAGATCTGGAGAATCTGACGAAAACAGAAATAACAGCACCAAAGAATAATTAATGTAGAGTAAAGAAATTTTGGAAATATATACGTTTAGATAGCAGTTCATGTGATTAACATTGCACAATCACAGTTGAATGTAAGGGCGAGATAAGCCATTGAAAATGTGAAATGCTGGTATATAAATAGCCGGTGTAGCCGCCAGAACGTTGAATGCAAGCATGCAAATGTGCATGAATTGTGTTGCACAGCTCCTGGATGTCCGTTTGTCTGGTGGAGTTCGATAACTGTTGCGCTTGGGACGGGTATGGTTAACACGTTTCTTGTAGTAGCCATTTTCGAGGTAGCTGTATATAAATTGCAGTTTTTTCAAAGAAAATAATGTTGTTTGTGGATGACGCTTGCCCGATAATGTCCCATACTAGCTCTCCTGCAAACAGATCTAGTGTTAGAGCGAGCCAAGGCAACATGTCGACATTTTATAGAGCATGTTGGATTACAACATCGGTATTTGGGGGAGCGTCATCCAGTCGGCAAACACTTACTGCGGAATGCTGTTCATGAATGGCAGCACGACATATCGAATCATCACAAATTGATGTACCCATACGGAGTCAGATTGCGGGGGATAGCAACGAGAGTTGCCGAGAATTCTCCGGGTTGTATGGCCGTGGTCCATGGAACTCTTCTATCCCTGACGTGTCGTCCAAAGCTACGCTGGACATCTTCAGAGGTACTCCTGGTTGTGCTGAGTCTTGCCGACTGACGAGTCCTTCGTCGAAGAACGGCCTAAATACCGTGGAAAGTGGGCATGGTCTGGATTTCATGTGATAGCAGAGATAAACCTTGTCAAGGATAAAATATAACTATAAATCATAGTACGTCAAAGATAAGAACTTCTCATCGATTCTGGGGCGCCACTGACCATATATCGCTGAGTTTCGTGGCTTTTTTCTTTTCTGATAAAATTATCTCCATGTTTATATATTTCGATGGCTTCTCTATATAGCCGTGGACAATACACTCCTGGAAATTGAAATAAGAACACCGTGAATTCATTGTCCCAGGAAGGGGAAACTTTATTGACACATTCCTGGGGTCAGATACATCACATGATCACACTGACAGAACCACAGGCACATAGACACAGGCAACAGAGCATGCACAATGTCGGCACTAGTACAGTGTATACCCACCTTTCGCAGCAATGCAGGCTGCTATTCTCCCATGGAGACGATCGTAGAGATGCTGGATGTAGTCCTGTGGAACGGCTTGCCATGCCATTTCCACCTGGCGCCTCAGTTGGACCAGCGTTCGTGCTGGACGTGCAGACCGCGTGAGACGACGCTTCATCCAGTCCCAAACATGCTCAATGGGGGACAGATCCGGAGATCTTGCTGGCCAGGGTAGTTGACTTACACCTTCTAGAGCACGTTGGGTGGCACGGGATACATGCGGACGTGCATTGTCCTGTTGGAACAGCAAGTTCCCTTGCCGGTCTAGGAATGGTAGAACGATGGGTTCGATGACGGTTTGGATGTACCGTGCACTATTCAGTGTCCCCTCGACGATCACCAGTGATGTACGGCCAGTGTAGGAGATCCCTCCCCACACCATGATGCCGGGTGTTGGCCCTGTGTGCCTCGGTCGTATGCAGTCCTGATTGTGGCGCTCACCTGCACGGTGCCAAACACGCATACGGCCATCATTGGCACCAAGGCAGAAGCGACTCTCATCGCTGAAGACGACACGTCTCCATTCGTCCCTCCATTCACGCCTGTCGCGACACCACTGGAGGCGGGCTGCACGATGTTGGAGCGTGAGCGGAAGACGGCCTAACGGTGTGTGGGACCGTAGCCCAGCTTCATGGAGACGGTTGCGAATGGTCCTCGCCGATACCCCAGGAGTAACAGTGTCCCTAATTTGCTGGGAAGTGGCGGTGTGCGGTCCCCTACGGCACTGCGTAGGATCCTACGGTCTTGGCGTGCATCCGTGCGTCGCTGCGGTCCGGTCCCAGGTCGACGGGCACGTGCACCTTCCGCCGACCACTGGCGACAACATCGATGTACTGTGGAGACCTCACGCCCCACGTGTTGAGCAATTCGGCGGTACGTCCACCAGGCCTCCCGCATGCCCACTATACGCCCTCGCTCAAAGTCCGTCAACTGCACATACGGTTCACGTCCACGCTGTCGCGGCATGCTACCAGTGTTAAAGACTGCGATGGAGCTCCGTATGCCACGGCAAACTGGCTGACACTGACGGCGGCGGTGCACAAATGCTGCGCAGCTAGCGCCATTCGACGGCCAACACCGCGGTTCCTGGTGTGTCCGCTGTGCTGTGCGTGTGATCATTGCTTGTACAGCCCTCTCGCAGTGTCTGGAGCAAGTATGGTGGGTCTGACACACCGGTGTCAATGTGTTCTTTTTTCCATTTCCAGGAGTGTAGTTCGTCATAGGGCATAAAACTTCAGTTTCCGAAAATTTCACTACGTTATGACCTGACTGAAGAGCATGTTCCAACACGGCTGTCTTGTCTGTTTTCCCTAGTCGGCTGTGGCGTTTGCTGTGTTATTCAGTGGTTTGGTATTTAATATGTAAATGGAAATGATGATCTTATTTCATTACAGTGAATAATTACGAAATAATTTTTTCTCCCGGCTAAAGATTTGGTCAAGTTGCTAAAGAACTCCAAGTTAACGTTGTGTTAAAGTGTTGCCTGTAAGTTGTGTAAGTGTCACTAAATCACAGTTCATACAACAGATTCTATACAACTATTGATTATGATGGAAACAGTTATGATCATTAAAACCACCGAATATCAGCCGCGCACAACACTGACGTATATTACCTGAAACAATATTCTTCGCAACTCGTGCGTAATTAATTTCGGCTCCATACATCAGCAAGAAAAAGTTTGTTATTAGGATCGGTCTATGAGCACTGTTTTTTAAGAACCAATCTGATTCGAATTATTTTCATTAAAGTGAGTTCGGAACCACCGGTGCACATTTATTTTTACACATTTTTATTGCCTTCGGCATTTATGTTTGCAGAGTTGCGTAATTTAAATTTACCGCTGTAGATACTTTGTATTGTTAGAGCAAATTTCCTTTTAACAGGATAAGTATTTGAAATGCTTATTAAACTTTACTTTCATATTTTGCACTATTTAGACTAATTTTCATCAAGCAAACCTTTGATACTTTCGTAAGAAACACAGATAAAAACGCGATACAGATCGCTCTCATCAATGGCTGCTCTCCTTGCAGCGGAAAGAAATAATTAACACATATAATGCTTATTGAGAGAGGAATTTAAGTTACAAATAATTATTCACTCATATTTCTAATAATAATGAACTCTATTCTCAAGGAATAATTAACAAATAATTACAATTTCTTAACATACCTCAATTTGATATGCGTCTTGCGTCCGCAACCTACAAAAGCCAACAAAAAAAGGTAAAAACAAAGGAAGACAAACGCAGATCATAAAAGGAATTTAAAATTATCATTGTCTTTGTATGACACACATCGATATGTTCAATTACATCATAAAATATAATATTAATAATTAATATTTATCATCGTTTTATTTCACTGGTTTTTCATATGTCGGATAGATAATGTTTGTAACTGTTAGAGGCATAAATTCCTCTCGTCGCACTGTAGCTAAAATTTATCTCGTGGATGTTACACGGGAGAGATTTTTATGTTCCTTCAACCGTGTATTCACACTTGTCTTTGTAGTTCCAATGTAGATCCTACCATATGTACACGGAAAGTTGTATACACCACTTGCATGTCCATGATCACGTATACCTAATGAATTTGATTTTGGACAAGGCCATCGTCTCCGAAGAAATCTGTGACTGGCTAGTGGTGAGAAGTGCACAACGAGTTGTTATGAGCAGCCTACTCTACTCTCTCATTCTCTACTTATTTAGATTTGGTTTAATGCTTAAACAGTGCGACTGCTCACGTAAAATATGAAACAAAAGAGCCTACAACAAATCGAAGTAATACAAAAATTAATACGGTCGCTATCCCAATGGGACACTGTCCGTCCAATAACTGATCAATAATTCGGACGGCAATGAAAACGTAAATGTTTGGGTGTACCTGTGGTGACAGAAGACTGACACACGTCTCTGAGAACACAGTATGCTACGAAATAATATTGAATGTAGAAATCAGTTGTCTTAATACTCAGATACGTTAATTTTAAGAGAGTATTTAAACTAGTTATACAGAAGTAAATTATCGACTGGAGGTAGTTGCTTTGTTACGAAAGTAATTTACGTAACCTCAGATTAACGTTTAGTTACACGCTCTAATTTCCTGGATATGGCAAGCTACGAACTTTGAAAATGATACTTACTATAAAAATTTACTGGGTCAAATAAGCACCTGTTGACTTTCAACAAATTAATAACGCCGAAATACGAACCGACCGAGTACACAATAATATTACTACAGTAGAGACATATATAAAATACGTGAACGTAATTTATTCCTTTCTTGGAACTGAAATTGCCACAATTACTCCGATTTTAGGTTACTTTTCTTTGTTTTCACACAATTAGCAACAAAGACATTGCCTTTGACTATTATTGAACAACAATGAGGCTTCATTATTACTTACTTCAATTATCCTTTTAGCAAACAAACAAAACCGGCAATGATAGTCTCTTATTACTTTTCTTTTAGCTGTTTAAACAATGACACTCTGGTATTCACTAATTGGAAAGGGGTGGGGCTCTAAGTAGATGACAATCACTGAGGATAATAACAAGATCAGGTACCCACAGTTTTTACGTACAGCACTTACTATTGAAATAAAATTAACTGGAAATTTCCCTGGGTAGTATCTCACAAAGTTTACTAAGATTATGAACGTTTTCTGAAAGGCATATTATCATTGATATTGTACTGGAAATATTACAACTTTTTATTGGATGTAGCACGTATATTTAACATCAACATGTTGATAAGTTTAGTAGCTATTTCTGGCCTATGACGAGTAAAATATTCACTGATTACCACTCTCCATGAATATTTCTGAAACGTCTGACCGGTAATAGTTATGTTTCACGTTACAGAATCTATAAGCGTTGGATACATATCGTTTATAAACAGTATATACAGTATTAGAAACAGTATATACTTCATCCTTTTTCGGCAAATCAAAATTATAAAATAAAAAAAGTTCACCTAGTCTCTTCTAACTCAAGTATTCTAATGCAAAACTCTTCCTATTGCACTAAGTGAATAGCACAGCTATGCCGTATTGAATGAACATGCTTGTCGTACATGCGACTGTAATGTTGCTAAATTGCCTTTCTTTAATTTCTCTTTTGTACCAAATGCGACGACATACTGTTACAGACATGTTAGTATGCAAGGTATCACACTGTGGCGTCACACTCCACGAATTTTGGTGTTTGCTGTTAATTCGACTTCTCGAATCATCTCCTTAAATTTCTTATGATATATTATTTTTCGTACCTACGACGGCTATTCCTGCTGAAGTTTTACATCTCTGGACTTACTACCGTAACATGGGCCCCCGAACCGAGATTTCTGTTTCACACTGTGATTTTCGTTGTTAAAACTGTCTTGTTTTGATGTAAATGCGATATTACTGTTGACAGTATTACACGTATTGTGTTTTTATTCTGCAAAACCATATGAGGTACTAGGACTTTGTAAATATTAATGTTCGTATGAAACAGAATAAGAGACGCAAAAGAACGATGATAAAAAGTTCAACATCTCTACGTCAGGAACAGGAGAAAAAGGAGGGCAAGTTAGAACTAAAAACGAATGAAGAAGAAGATATGAAATTGAGATAAACCGTAATATGTTCAGATCCTCATGGCTGAACGAGCTTTCGAACACTCACAGTTATTAGTAACAGTGTGGACCCCTTGGGACAGAATATGCTTTATTTTTCAATGTGATCAGATGACTTGGAATTATCATTACATACATAACGTCCTATATGAAGCCCAAGATGTTTCAGTGTCAGGTATGCCTGTAAATGAATCAGTAGGTGACCTTTAAGAGGCAGTCAAATGGAAGCCGAACATCCCCCAAAACGGAACCATGGAACGGTTCCATTAAAAAGTAATCACACCCGTTAAAACTTTTATTCCACTGGGACATGGGAACACGCGTTAAGACTGAAACCTGGTTGGTAGGTACTCAGAGAGCGCACAAGATAAGGTTACGATTTGGGATGGGGCCGTAAACAGTTACTGTGAGTTGCACAATCAAACACGCAACTTTATTTTTGTAAGAACCACTTACTTACATATTGCTTTAAAAGATCACAATTAGACATACTGATGAAGGCCAAGTTAAAGAAAACTTGAGATGCTTTCTGGGCTGAAGGCCGAAAACCACATCAAAAACAAGAACGGCTGAAGGCCTGTCTTAGAAATCAAAACAGATTAAAAATAGAAGGTAAAAATTTTATTGAAAACAAAGAGCGACTGAAGGCCTACTCTACACGTCTGAAGGACAACTATAATTAAAACACATTAATAAAAATTTTTTTAACCAAGAAATTCTTTTTAAATCTACATTAGAACAGCCGAAAGCCCAATTAATGAAATATTAACTCATTGCACAGCTGAAGGCCACAAACAAATTAGAATCAATGGGTGAAGTCCGGAACGCCAAGTCAAACAATTTAAAATAAACCCCTTCCTTCTGATAAAAATATTCTCCTTTAAAGAATACACGGGGCTGAAGGCCATATTGAAAGGGGTTCACATAAATCCTCTGCTGAAGGCCACACATAACAGATCGAGCAACTAACGGCTTAGGGCCTGGATTACAAACAATTTCAGATAGAACAAATTTTAAGAAAACAATTTTTTTTTAAATAAAATCAATCTTCAAAATTTTAATTTAACATGGCTGAAGGCCCTTATGAAAAATTAAAAAAAAAAAGAACTGAATTAATACACGGCCAAAGGCCTTGCATAATACTTCAGACTAAAATGAAAATCACAATCTAAAACAAACATAACAAGTGGTGCTCAGAAGTGTTCCAAGGGTCGGCCTGAGAAGGTAGCTCATACGTAAGGTGAGGTGAGACAGGCAGCCAAGAATTGAAGTTAAATAATCGGATGGCAACCCAAACTAGGGATGGACCAAGGACCGACCAACAGTTTAACCAATTCCCTTCCATCCGACCAACGGCACAACGATGGAAAATGTTGGCCGAGGACGAGGATACGAACAGCACTACGTTTTCAGAAATTGGCGTGGAAAAACAGCCAAGGGAACAACAACCACTCTATGCAAAATATGAACCAAACAACCTAAAAGGCTGTTGAACTACACGCCGTGCCGGACAGCATCAACATGGCGAGGAAAGGCACATTGCTGGAAAAGTACACTAACGACCAGGGCAGGCGATTGGGGTGTTAACGGCCACAGGGCAGAAAATACCGCTGGTGCACTTCACTGACAAGTAACAGTCAATTTAATAATTAATCACAATATAGGACTCCAACGCGTCATACGTTGTTGCTAGCCCGAATGGCCCAGGAAGCAACAACCCGCAAATGAACGAAGAGATGTCACAGTAGTTGAGGTTTCATAACAGGTTAACTGATCACTCAACTTCAGCGTCCAGGTTCGGTGGGCAACAAACTTTGTCGCTCTCGCAGGTAGCGCCTCAACAGTGCCAGCAGTCCCGGCCTGACCTCTCGCCGCTGTGACTTCCTGGCTGCTGTGTCCCAACCGACTGACCACCACACACACCACCACCACCCGGAAATACTGGCGGTCACACCAAAGATAGTACGACAGTACTATTATCGATAAGCGCTGTTGCTGCCACTCAGGGAGGCAAGCCAGCAATTTCGTTACGGCATTAAGTACGGAAAAAACAAGACGCCATTCGACGTGACAAAATGACAAAGAACAAACGGCATGAACGCGAGCTGCACACGGCTCAAAGACCTTTATCCCACTGGGAAATGAGATGATCAATTCTTAATTTGTAGAACGTGGTCGGCTGCTGGTGCATCCACAACCGCATGAACTCTTGCACTTCCTCGTCCGACTGAAGACGACTTCCACATAAGTCTCTCTACAGGTCAAACAAGTGACAATCCCACGGCGACGAATCCGGGCTGTATGGACATCTACATTCTACATTTATACTCCGCAAGCCACCCAACGGTGTGTGGCGGAGGGCACTTTACGTGCCACTGTCATTACCTCCCTTTCCTGTTCCACTCGCGTATGGTTCGCGGGAAGAACGACTGTCTGAAAGCCTCTGTGCGCGCTCTAATCTCTCTAATTTTACATTCGTGATCTCCTCGGGAGGTATAAGTAGGGGGAAGCAATATATTCGATACCTCATCCAGAAACGCACCCTCTCGAAACCTGGCGAGCAAGCTACACCGCGATGCAGAGCGCCTCTCTTGCAGAGTCTGCCACTTGAGTTTGTTAAACATCTCCGTAACGCTATCACGGTTACCAAATAACCCTGTGACGAAACGCGCCGCTCTTCTTTGGATCTTCTCTATCTCCTCCATCAACCCGATCTGGTACGGATCCCACACTGATGAGCAATACTCAAGTATAGGTCGAACGAGTGTTTTGTAAGCCACCTCCTTTGTTGATGGACTACATTTTCTAAGGACTCTCCCAATGAATCTCAACCTGGTACCCGCCTTACCAACAATTAATTTTATATGATCATTCCACTTCAAATCGTTCCGCACGCATACTCCTAGATATTTTACAGAAGTAACTGCTACCAGTGTTTGTTCCGCTATCATATAATCATACAATAAAGGATCCTTCTTTCTATGTATTCGCAATACATTACATTTGTCTATGCTAAGGGTCAGTTGCCACTCCCTGCACCAAGTGCCTATCCGCTGCAGATCTTCCTGCATTTCGCTACAATTTTCTAATGCTGCAACTTCTCTGTATACTACAGCATCATCCGCGAAAAGCCGCATGGAACTTCCGACACTATCTACTAGGTCATTTATATATATTGTGAAAAGCAATGGTCCCATAACACTCCCCTGTGGCACGCCAGAGGTTACTTTAACGTCTGTAGACGTCTCTCCGTTGATAACAACATGCTGTGTTCTGTCTGCTAAAAACTCTTCAATCCAGCCACACAGCTGGTCTGATATTCCGTAGGCTCTTACTTTGTTTATCAGGCGACAGTGCGGAACTGTATCGAACGCCTTCCGGAAGTCAAGAAAAATAGCATCTACCTGGGAGCCTGTATCTAATATTTTCTGGGTCTCATGAACAAATAAAGCGAGTTGGGTCTCACACGATCGCTGTTTCCGGAATCCATGTTGATTCCTACATAGTAGATTCTGAGTTTCCAAAAACGACATGATACTCGAGCAAAACACATGTTCTAAAATTCTACAACAGATCGACGTCAGAGATATAGGTCTATAGTTTTGCGCATCTGCTCGACGACCCTTCTTGAAGACTGGGACTACCTGTGCTCTTTTCCAATCATTTGGAACCTTCTGTTCCTCTAGAGACTTGCGGTACACGGCTGTTAGAAGGGGGGCAAGTTCTTTCGCGTACTCTGTGTAGAATCGAATTGGTATCCCGTCAGGTCCAGTGGACTTTCCTCTGATGAGTGATTCCAGTTGCTTTTCTATTCCTTGGACACTTATTTCGATGTCAGCCATTTTTTCGTTTGTGCGAGGATTTAGAGAAGGGACTGCATTGTGCATGCTGCATTGTATCCCAACCAAGTCGCTGAAGCGTAGCCTTCGTCCGATTGGCAGTGTGGGTATGGGCGTCATCGTGCAACATGACACTTCCGTCCGTCTCACAGCATTCCCGGGCATTGTGACGTTATGGTGCGTCACAGTTTCTGCAACGTGTCTCCATAGCGCTATGCATTGTAGTTTCACGCTCGAGGATACTGACGAGCAGAGGGCGTCCGCAGTAGAAGAAGTTATCATGAGCTTATCCGAACTTGCGTTAACAACTATGGATTTCTTTGGCGGGGGAGATGGAGGATGTTTCCACCGCTGACTGCCGTTTGCCCTCAGGCTGTCGTAATGCTGTCGGGCGGAATCATTCAGTTGCACGATAACGCAGCCCTATACACTGTCTGTCGGACCAAGGCTACACTTCAGCTGTGCAACATTATCCGTACAGCCTGGATCTTCCACCGTGTGATTTTCACGTCTCTGGCGACCTGAAGAAAGAAATGCGTGTACGTCGGATTCAGTCGGTTACCTTATCGATCTACGTAATTCTCAACATTCATCTGTAGCGCCACATCTCAAATGCTGCAATTCTCTTCTTTCCCGGTTTTCCCACAGTCCATGTTTCACTACCATACAATGCTGTGCTCCAAAAGTACATTCTCGGAAATTTGTTCCTCTAATTAAGGCCTATGTTTGATACTAGTACACTGATCTTGGCCAGTAATGCCCCTTTTGCCAGCATAGTCTCTTTTATGTCGTCCTTGGTCTGTCAGTCAAGCTTTATTTTGCATCCTAAGTAGCAGAATTCATTAACGTCATTTACTTCATGATCCCCTGTTCTGATGTTACGTTTATCGCTGTTATCACTTCTGCTATTTCTCAGTACTTCCGTCTTTTTTCGATTTACTCTCAATCCATAATCCATACTCATTACATTGTTCAGACCATTCAACACATCCTGTAATTCTTCTTCAGTCTCTACATCTACATCTGCATCTACATGGATACTCTGCAAATCACATTTAAGTGCCTGGCAGAGGGTTCATCGAACCACCTTCACAATTCTCTATGATTCCAATCTCGTATAGCGCGCGGAAAGAATGAACACCTATATCTCTCCGTACGAGCTCTGATTTCCCTTATTTTATCGTGGTGATCGTGCCGCCCTATGTAGGTCGGTGTCAACAAAATATTTTCGCATTCGGAGGAGAAAGTTGGTGATTGGAATTTCGTGAGAAGATTCCGTGGCAACGAAAAACGCCTTCTTTTAATGATTTCCAGCCCAAATCCTGTATCATTTCTGTGACACTCTCTCCCATATTTCGAGACAATACAAAACGTGCTGCCTGTCTTTGAACTTTTTCAATGTACTCCGTCAGTCCTACCTGGTGAGGATCCCACACCGCGCAGCAGTATTCAAAAAGCGGACGGACAAGCGTAGTGTAGGCAGTCTCCTTAGTAGGTCTGTTACATTTTCTAAGCGTCCTGCCAATAAAACGCAGCCTCAGTTTTACTGAGGATAGCCTTGTCATCAGCCAATCTTATCATTGTTGTCTCCTCACCCTGAATTTTAATCCCACTCGTAAACCTTCCTTTTATTTCCGTCATTGTTTCCTCTATGTATGGATTGAACAGTAGGGGTGAAAGACTACATCCCTGTCTTCCTCCCTTTTTAATCCAGGCTCTTCGTTCTTGGTCGTCCACTTCCCTTCTGGTTCTTGTACTTGTTGTATATCACCCGTCTTTTCTCAGAATTTCGAACATCTTGCACCATCTGACACTGTCGAATGCTTTTTCCAGGTCAACAGAACCTATGAACGTATCTTGATTATTCTTCATTCTTGATTCCATAATCAACTGCATCAGAATTTCTTCTCCAGTGCCTTTACTTTTTCTATAGCCAAACTGACCATCATCTAGCAGATCCTCAATTTCCTTTTCTATTTTACGAACTACGATGTGGTCATTTCATCTTCCAGTAGGTTAAATATCTCAACGCCTCTGATAATTACGTTCGAATGCAACCATTCCATTATCCCCTTATGGGACGTGTTCGGTTTTAATTTGACTGCCTCTATCAAATGGAAAGTTGCTGTAATTTCATGGGGGATTCGCTTTTGAACCGTGCAGAGAGCGTGGGAGAGTGCAGAGGGAAGCTGGGTGTTTGCGACTGAGGACGTTCAGCGCTGACAAGTTTTTATTGCAAAATTTTATTTTTCCTTTTTATTCTTATTTGTTCTAAAAGCGCAAAAACTGCTTGCTGGGTGCGGCGTCCATTTAGACGCCTGATGTCGCTTCGTTGACCCAGGTGCTGGAAACGATGACGTGTACCAGCAGTAGTGATGCGGCGTGGGTGGCAACGATAGCACGAACGATATCAGCTGCCGACGGAGCAAGACGCAGAGGCGACGGAAGTGTCATGCTCAGTAACAGAGAACTGAATCCTGACTGGGTCACACTGCAGGGAACAGTACCACTGTCCGGTGACATTAAAAAAGAAAACAGAGCCAAAGAGCAACGCGTTACTTAAGCATTATCACAAAATTGATGTCATAAAACCGTAACAACTTCTGACTTCTTCATATTTATTACTGAGCATTCCGTTACGCTTTGCCATAAAAGTAAACCATAAATGCAACAACGAAAATCTGATCACTTCAAATATTGAAAATTACAAAGCAGCACATAGAATGGACGCAAACGAGCATTCACCATCGAACAGACACATAGTTAACGTTTCTGTCCGTGACCGGTTAGTAATCCAAATTAGTACATATAACAAATAAACATCGGCCGCTGTGCTTCACAAGCATGGTTTCTCAAACTAGTGAACTCAGGTTTAGTATTTTTACTAGCGCCGCGCCACTCAGTTCTGTAGAAAATTCTTATACGGTGGGTTTTATTTGTCTGGCTGTCGAAATGGCGATAGTCAAAAAAACTATTAGAAATCTACTCTGTAGGAATCAGCATGGGTTTCGAAAAAGACGGTCGTGTGAAACCCAGCTCGCGCTATTCGTCCACTAGACTCAGAGAGCCATAGACACGGGTTCACAGGTAGATGTCGTGTTGCTTGACTTCCGCAAGGCGTTCAATACAGTTCCCCACAGTCGTTTAATGAACAAAGTAAGAGCATATGGACCATCAGACGAATTGTGTGACTGGATTGAAGAGTTCCTAGATAACAGAACGCAGCATGTCATTCTCAATGGAGAGAAGTCTTCCGAAGTAAGAGTGATTTCAGGTGTGCCGCAGGGGAGTGTCGTAGGACTGTTGCTGTTCACAATATACATAAATGACCTTGTGGATGACATCGGAAATTCACTGAGGCTTTTTGCGGATGATGCTGTGGTATATCGAGAGGTTGTAACAATGGAAAATTGTACTGAAATGCAGGAGGATCTGCAGCGAATTGAAGCATGGTGCAGGGAATGGCAATTGAATCTCAATGTAGACAAGTGTAATGTGCTGCGAATACATAGAAAGAAAGATCCCTTATCATTTAGCTACAATATAGCAGGTCAGCAACTGGAAGCAGTTAATTCCATAAATTATCTGGGAGTACACATTAGGAGTGATTTAAAATGGAATGATCATATAAAGTTGATCGTCGGTAAAGCAGATGCCAGACTGAGATTCATTGGAAGAATCCTAAGGAAATGCAATCCGAAAACAAAGGAAGTAGATCACAATACGCTTGTTCGCCCACTGCTTGAATACTGCTCTGCAGTGTGGGGTCCATACCATATAGGGTTGATAGAAGAGATAGAGAAGATCCAACGGAGAGCAGCGCGCTTCGTTACAGGATCATTTAGTAATCGCGAAAGCGTTACGGAGATGATAGATAAACTCCAGTGGAAGACTCTGCAGGAGAGATGCTCAGTAGCTCGGTACGGGCTTTTGTTGAAGTTTCGAGAACATACCTTCACCGAGGATACAAGCAGTATATTGCTCCCTCCTACGTATATCACGCGAAGAGACCATGAGGATAAAATCAGAGAGATTAGTGTCCACACAGAGGCATACCGACAATCCTTCTTTCCACGATTATTACGAGACTAGAATAGAAGGGAAAACCGATAGAGGTACTCAAGGTACCCTCCGCCACACACCGTCAGGTGGGTTGCGGAGTATGGATGTAGATGTAGCGTAGAAGTAGTCTATGGCAACAGGCCCTTGTAACAAACTGACTGCTCGCACTTAACTAACTTAAACCAGGACTTTAGATTAAGGTAGTGAACGAACCTCTTTATAAATTAACAAGCACTATCCATAATACTAGAAAATCAGATGTGCTGTAATATTAAGGCGCGGTTTAGGCTACTCAGTTATCACCAAGTGAGAATCATTCTTGGTGCAGGACTTTACTAAAGAATTGTAAGTACCGCCACAGCGAGAAGTGGACGACGACGACAACAAACACGTCCGCTGTTCCTTCAGTACGACACGAGGTAAACTAAATAACTATAGAGGCGCACATAGCAAACAACGTGAACAAGCATAAAACATATCCATACAACAAGCCACAAGGCCCTCGACTTTTAAAGGCACTTAAAATGCACAACACCAATTATGAGACAACACATCAATTAATAGACATATCATTCCTAAATTAACAACGGGAACACGACGGCGACACCACTAAACTTGCCGGCGATCGTAGAGGAAGGAACAACAAGATCATAGCAAACAAGAATATAACCTGACAAATATAATACTGTGTCGGACACGGCTCTCATAGGCAACATGTCCTCACATCACGCCACTAAGTTGACAGCTAACCAACAGTGGTACCTGAAGTCTCAGTTTAGTGACTGGTATTGCGCAAAGCCCACGCACGCGATACTTTCCAGTCAATGTCTCGGGAACGTGCAAACTATTTCTTCGTCAATACATACTACTCGTGTCGTATCTCCAAGACACTTGAAACGTCCCATTTGAAAACTTAATGAATTACTGTGCTGATAAACCTCTTACATTATTTGATTCTCAAACAGTTGAGCAGAACTGAACGTACTCAGACATTTCGCTCTTTACCTATTCTGATCAACACTAAACTGACACTAAATATTTTTAGCGCAACGCAATCTGACTTTCAATAATCCCTACAAAAGAATGGCCCTGACTAACAATAACCTATACCTTTCATGAATCACTTACCTCACAAAAATCTTCGTTACTCGAACTACTGCAATACAGCGAGCGCCACTACTGCCAGCTAAATAAAAGATTCTAACTACTGAAGTCACTAACTACTGATAGGCATACTTAGCAAATGAAAGATTTTGATAGAGAACAAGCAATGTATTTACCTTAATAGTGTTCAAAAGTCATTATATATATATATATATATGCATGACATCCAATCTTACAAATTTACCGTCTCTGATGGACACACGTCCAGATCATCCGCTCTCAAAACTCCGCCATCTCTCTCCCCACATCCACCACTGCTGGCGGCTCACCTCCAACTGCGCAACGCTACGCGCTGTTCACATCTAACTGCCCAACACTACAATAGCAAACAACAATGAAAACCAGCCACAGACTGCACACAGCACAGCCAGTGATTTTCGTACAGAGCGCTACGTGGCGTTACCAACATAAAAACCTAAACAGCCTACTTACACACTGACCGACCAGACTTGAAACAGTACCTACAAGGTCTTAACACAAGTCAGTACATACAACAGGCAACCAAATTATACGTCCACTATCTTTCCCATGGTTGAACTAGAAAAACAAGCGACACGTGTGTTCCACGTTACCGATCACACGTCATAGTGGAACCACTCGCAGTGGAGCTGTACCCGATTCCCGAATGCATGATACCAACAACGAGGAAGCCATATGCTATTGATGATGATTTGGTTTGTGGGGCACTCAACTGCGCAGTCATAGGTGCCCTCACAAACTCCCAATTTTTACACAGTCCAATCTAGCCACTGTCGCGAATGATGATGATGAGGATAAAATGTTGAGGACAACACAAACACCCAGTTCCCGGGCATAGAAGATCCCCGACCGGCCGGAAATCGAACCCGGGACTCCGTGATCCAGAAGCAGCAACGCAGGCCACTAGACCACGAGCTGTGGACATATATGCTATTGACGGTTACTACGAACCAGCTCTGATAAGATTGTGGGTGCCGACCGCAGGAAGAATTCTAACCGCACACCCGACATATGTGTACCTAACTAACGCTCGCAAGTCACATAGGAACCACTGTAACGCCGGAAATGCATATCCTCCTATTTCCATCTATTGTACTATTATTTTTTTCCTTGCTTTGTTACCACAAGATATGACATTTCTGTCTCTTTGTATATTGTAATTGTTTTACTGTTTGTATATATAGATTTATACATTTATGTCGATGTATAATTGGTTTGTTTCGTGAATATTATTTGTATTTTTACGCTGGGTCTTGCCTAGGGAAAACTACGCTATCGAACGATTACATCGATAGGTCGTGTGAAGAATCAAAGTGTGTAGGATCTTTGGTCGTGTTAACTCTGCCGCGTGGAGCGCGGGCTGAGCAGAGAGAGTCTGGCGGGAGTAGCGAGTGGAGAAGGTGTGTTGTGTGACGCTCCCGCGAGTTGCCGTGTTTTCGGGGTTTGGCAGCATGTAATTGCGATCGACTTGCGATTATAGTTTCTGACATGGTGTTGCGGACGGGAAACATTAACTAGCGCACATCAAGAGCCCGTTTCGTCTGGTGACCTTGTCGAGAAGAAGGCGCGCCAACATCCAGCTTCTGCAACAGCGACGGCCGACAATGAGTGACTGTCGCCACCTCCTCGACCGACGGCTTCAAACCTTCAATCAACCGACGAGGAAGACTGGACGCACGTAAAGTTTTAGAACTGTATGGCAGACCTCAGCTTTTCAAACTGTTCCATTTTCATCACTATAATTACAGCAACTTAGCATGAATGTTTGTTGCTCATTGTCCCAATTGCATTACCAAGCAGAGTCCCTTCCTTTTCCGAAATGAACCCGAGTGTCGTTGAAATTCAAACGCCAGCATTAAAGTAATATAGCTAACTCGTTTTCACTGCTTTAATTTCAAAGTTCAGTTATGGCATTCATAGCTGGCTACAATATTCAGATTGCACAAGCACGAATTAAGAGTGCGAGCTTTGTTACCGTATTTTAGCTTACCTGTGACTGCAGCTCAGCTTGGTACGTACTAACTTTTACTATTGTTAATTGTTCAGAATCATTTAATTCAAGTTCAAAGTTAAATCTCTTATTTCTAAATTGCGTAGATTCAAGTAGCTTTTGAAATGATTGTTGAGGTAGTCCAAGACTAACCGTATTTTACTGAATTTCGATGTGCTTCAGAAAGAAAGCTCACTATTAACTTCAGTCACTAAATTAACTTTCGATTTTCCGGCTTTATTAATTCTTTTACTAAATTAAGTCAGAGTGTAGCGAAATTTATTACTTCTGACAAACTTTCAGTTTTCACACTACACGTGTCAACCTTCAGTAGCCACGCTTCTAGTGCTAATTATATGTGTAATAACCTTTCTTTTTCAGTTACTATAGTAATTGTCCTTAGGACTGGCGACCGTGATTTCCCCCAAATCTCAAATACCTAATTACCGCTAGTTAATTGTTAACGTAACGGCTGCACATTTACTTTCTTTATTAACTTTACCCCTTTTCAAAAATAATTTCCACCAGTTTCATTAGCATTTTTCCTTTCAGTTAGATGTAACCCTTTCCTCCCTCTTTACCGACAGCTTAACTTCGGTGACGATTGCTTTTCCAAAATTTCCATTAGATACACGCGGTTTCATTTTTCACGGTCATTAAGGTCGATAAGTGAGGGGGAGGTCACACCACTCGGTGTGGAGCTATGCTCGCTATCCGAACGCTCGACACTAAATGTACCAGGAACACGTAACTCTTTTACTCTCCCTACAAAAGCACACCGACAATTGCGTGCGAGATGCCAGCCACCGGCCACAACTCTAATTTGGTCCCCTCCCCTTCCCTCTAAGGCTGCATGTCGAGTAGACTTCACATTACTTTTTGCAGTCGTGACGTCACTTGTGGCCTTTCTACTATCGACTTTTGCGAACGCGTGTGAACGACCCCTCTGTGAACTGTGCGCATTTCGATTATTCATGAATTTAGTAGAGTGTGTGGCGCCGTATGCTTTTTCAAAGCAATGACGCAATGAAAATGTATCACAAGCGCATAACCCTTATCATTCACCGTCAGTTAATAACGCAGCAACAATACAAGGCTTTAAGAGCTGTTATGACAAGTAAGATCTGATATAACATTCGCATGATTAAGCCTTTGCGTGATGGATAACGTAGTGGTTTATGGAGTGAAACGATGTGAGTTCGCAAACCACCACATGCTATGCGTTAAGCACAGTCTCGGACTTCGTTATGACTGTAATACACGTATGTTAATGATTTAAAATTTCCGTCTGATTAGAGAACGAAGGATGAAGTAATTATCTGGCTTTTTATTTTCGAAAATGTAGTGATTTCCAATTGTGTAATTGGTCAATAACCTAACAGAAAAACTCATATTCTACCTTATCACAAATACTTCGTACGTTGCGCAACCACAAACTCATTCCTTGAAAGAGTTCTGCGAAATGCTCCTCTCACTAGCACACCCGTAAACATCAACTCGGCGCTATAGCGACTGACAGATCGACAGCGTCGTTTTTGTTCACCTTCACCACACCGCCCCTAGGTCACGATTACGTCAGTTCCTGCAAAAAATAATGTGAAACATACTCGATCCTCCCAGACAGCATCACCCCTCACGGAAAGTGGCGAGATTTTTCAACGGCGCTCCAGGCGGGACCGCACGGCACAAGCTTTCTACGGCCCTGTTCAATGTATGAAACATTTAATACAAGACTATAACACAACTCAGTAAGGAACCTCTGTTTAACCTAACTCTCCATTTGAGTGATATTCGTCTCTACATAAACATGTACTCCTTGTTGTGAAGTGTTAGGCTCAAGAGCATTCCTTAGTACAAAATCATGCAATGTTACTTTCACATGTAGTGACAAATTTTTCTGGCACTGTGCTAATTTGCCTTTCATTTTCATACATGATCTGTTGTCATAGCTGTGTACTTCCGCTAGAGGCTAGTTCTTTCAAGAAGTAAATAAATACAAATTAAAATTACCCCAGAAAAGGAACACAAGGAATTCGGAACACCTAGTGCATTGTATAAAGCACAAACCATTGTGATCGTAGGTATTTTCTCGCACACTCCCCGTTTCTTCATACGATTATTTTAGCCAAGGTGAGTCATTATATTATAACTCGGAATTAGTCGTAGAATTCGACAGCAGCTACACACTGAAAGTTTGATGTAACAGCCCTGTATTTCAGATCTGCTGCGTTTATTGCATAATAGTGCCATGTGTGCTGTTGTTCTGTATATGGTGACAACGAAATTCTTTGTGTTATTGTCTTAATATCGACTGAATATTGTTTCAGGACAGTAACGACGTGCTGCTTGACATAGCCAACAGGATATTTCTGAAAGAGGGTTATGGCATCAAAGAAGGGTTTAATCAGTCAGCAATTAGGTTCAAGGCTGGAGTAGAAGAAGTTGATTTCCTACAAGAACCACAAGCAAGAAAAATAATAAATGACTGGGTCGAGTCGAAGACGAATAATAAGATAAAAGACATAATTCCACCAGGTGAGCAAGAATCATTGACATTATACTTAAGTCAGAATTCGCAATCAGTAACTGATCAGATAAATATTTCAGCTAAACTAATTACGCATGCATAGGCTGGATATTGGTCACCAACTGACCTCGAATATCTTTTCCTTACGATGGTGTTCAAAATGGCTCTGAGCACTATGCGACTCAACTTCTGAGGTCATCAGTCGCCTAGAACTTAGAACTAATTAAACCTAACTAACCTAAGGACATCACACACATCCATGCCCGAGACAGGATTCGAACCTGCGACCGTAGCGGTCACGCGGTTCCAGACTGAAGCGCCTTTAACCGCACGGCTACACCGGCCGGCTACGATGGTGTGTGTAACATTGTACGTAGACCAAATACATGACTTTAACGAGCTGCATGACATTGTCGAAGGCTGTCATTTCGAGACACGGAAAGCTACTTTTATATTTGATAGCCCATTTCGTGTGTGCCGGAAACAGACTGACAAATGTCTCGCTGTAGATCGTTCTGCATATTATGAGCAAGATTTGTTGCCGCTTAGGCATTGGCCAAATAGAGACACGACCTCTGGACCTCTGAACAGGACATCTACAGCTCTAACAGTCACGAATGCAATCAAAGCTTCATGGTCCCTTTACTTCTTTCTTACGATCAACATTAGCGTATGTAGCGTGTTGGAGTGGATGTTCCTTGAACAAGGGAACTCCAATGGCTGTTCTTATTATACATAGAAGCTAGTTACGACCTCCAATTCCTGTACATAAATTGGAAAGTAGCAGAGCTATTCTTTACCTTTTTGTGTGCATTACTGTTTTATCATCTGCTTAAGCAGTCTTTCGTGGATGGTGGGATCTTTTTAGAACGTCGTTGTTAGGCCATACTATTCCAAATTTAATGTTCAGGACCCAGTGGGACCAAACCCTGAACCCCGCCTCAAGGAATGAAAACAATCACACACAACACTTCATGTTATGTTATACGACATTCAAAGTAAAATTTCGAAGCACAATACGATTTTTAGAAAGTGGTGAGTCAAAGTTCTGTCAACGAAGTACGGTAGGATGCTTGCCATTGCAGGATCTGTCGCACTTCCTTGACCCCGAGCACGACCTGTTTGACTGCCCTTAAAAAGGCTCAAGAGTGCGAAAGTGAGGGGCGTTCCATACTGAACGGCACAGAACGTACTTCTAGAAGAATGGAACCCGGTAGGTAGCTATGGGAAAGATATTCGCTATATCTTTACAGGCAAGGTCCGAGAGACGTTTCCAGTTAATAGCATCTTTCCTCTAGTGGCACTCTTGTTTCTTCTTCTTCGCTTTTCAGTGATCATGGGTATCGTAACTACCGCGATAGAGTACACTACTGGCCATTAAAATTGCTAGACCATGAAGATGACGTGCTACAGACGCGAAAGATGCTGTGCAGGAAGAAGATGCTGTGAAATGCAAATGATTAGCTTCTCAGAGCATTAACACAAGGTTGGCGCCGGTGGCGACACCTACAACGTGCTGACATGAGGAAAGTTTCCAACCGATTTCTCATACACAAACAGCAGTTGACCGGCGTTGCGTGGTGAAACGTTTGAAACTTCCCCTTTCAACAATTATTCATGACTGTGCTTAAACTGACACACAATATTTTTTTTAGCGCAACGCAATCTTTCAGATATCCCTACAAAGGAATGGCCCTGACTAACATTAACCTGTACCTTTCACAAATCACTTACCTCACAAAAATCTTCGTTACTCAAGCTACTGCAATACAGCGAGCGCCACTACTGCCACCTAAATAAAAGATTCAAACTACTGAAGGCACTAACTACTGATAGGCATAGTTAGCAAATGAAAGATTTTAATAGAGAACAAACAATGTATTTACCTTAATAGTGTTGAAAAACCATAATATACATGTTCATGACATCCATTTTTACAAATTTCCAAACTCCGCCATCTCTCTCCCCACATCCACCACTGCTGGCGGCTCACCTCCAACTGCGCAACGCTACGCGTTGTTCACATCCAGCTGCCGCTGCCCAACACTACAATGGCAGACAACAATGCAGACTGGACACAGACTGCACACAGCACAGCCAGTGATTTTCATACAGAGCGCTACGTAACGTTGCCAATAAGAAAACATAAACAGCCTACTTACATAGCCCCCATGCTCCCCACAAAAAATTTTACAAATTGTTTTGGGCACTGGCCAATAATGATTTGATAAACTTTTTCATAATTACAATAACAAAGATATCAAATGCACACACTTATTGATACAATGTTGGTCAAAAGCTAAAATTTTCTCACGGTTAATAAAGACAGTCCTGATCATTCATCAGAGTAAAACTGCCGTTTCTTTTCTCAAAGTCTGAGCAGTAAAAGACAATGCACACGGAAGTAGTGGATTTCCATGCAGTCTTGAAGAAGTAGTGTTGTCATTCCAACGGAAAGACAGTGCTGACTCTTGACATGCTGACAGGTAATGGGCCACAACAGAGCAAACCCACAGCAGAGTCATTCGAAGTTTTGAAGAATACTGGTAGGTAGGTCATCATAGAGCAGACCTACAGTAGTCCTGGTAGAGATTACGGTATTGGTGGGCCACCAGAGGTGCAGACCCACTGCAGTCCTTGTAGAGATACTGGTACTGGTGAGTCAGCAAAGGTGCAGACCCACTGCAGTCCTTGTAGAAATAATGGTATTGGTGGGTCATCAAAGGTGCAGACCCACTTCAGTCCTTGTAGAAATAATGGTATTGTTGGGTCATCAAAGATGCAGACCCACTGTAGTCCTTGTAGAGATGGCCAGCAGCCATCTGTTGTGACTGTGCAGGTGCACAATCACCATTGAAGAGTCTTGCAGATAATAGAGCAAGTCCATAACCACCACTTGTGCACTCACAAAGTTTTTGGAATTGTCCTTAGAACCAGCAATGCTGTTATCCAGTCCCTTGCTGAATTATTAACACACGTGCAAACACTAACAGTCCCTACTTCTCACATATTGTCCATATACTATGACCAACAGAAACGTGTGCAGTGAAATGTAACTTACAAGTTAATAATATGATGAACTGGTGTCAATTACAATTTTATAACATAAGAATACAATTACAAAGGTACAAAATACATCATTAAAAACATAACAATACAGATAACATTTGTAGTACAGGCTTTACAAAAGAATCGAACTAACATATACATCAGTGTTACAGGAATTATGACATGACTAAATACATAAAAGATCAGAATAACTTTTGAAACATCAACTTTACACATGAGCATTAAAACAGAACAGAATAAATAATGTCTAAACATCTTTACAAAGAAAATAACATATTATCAGAAAAATTCTACAACATAGCTCTCATCAGCTAAACACATAAAGACAGGAAAAAGACAAATAAACGAGGGTACATAAACACATAGTGGGATAACACAAGGAAAGGAAAGGTTGTGTTTTATTGCAGTATTTTGCAAACAAAACTTTCTTCGCTTCTTGGAGATCTCCCTTCATTCATCATTATTCCCAAAAAGTCCTATTTATACCTCCTTCCTGTATTCTATTAATATTTCTTTCAATATAATTATTTCTGATTGTACAATACTCATTTTGGCCCAAATCTTTTTCATATAACTTCGCAATGCATACTTTACCTATTATCCATAGTCAGTTTCTTATATAGTCTACCTCTCTTAAGCTAACTTAAATCCACTGAGCTCAGATGCTAAACTAAGGGACGAGGCAATGCAGCAGCACAAAACAATTAACATGAACAGCAATGACAAAAAAATTCAAATTGGCAAAGTAAGCAACTAATATAAGGCAATGAGCAGCAAACAAGAAAAATAAATCAGTAGTAAACTGGCTTAGAAGAGCAACACAAAGTCAAATTCAGTAACACTATGCCTGGCAAACAGCAGTAACTTATACCTAAACATGACATAGCTCAAGCAGAAAAAAATTACACTAAAGACAACAATGCAGACAAGGGAAATGTATATTCACATCCTAATGTCTATGTAATTAAAGTGGTGCACCACAAATTATTCTACAAAAGAAATTACCAAGTACTTGAAAAGAAAATTCTGTATGCAATTCCTGTGAAGGGAAATGTGTTTTTGTGCTCCTTCGTTTTTTTTGAAGTACATCAAAGTTATTCTTTTTTTCTGGATCTGTAGGCATAAAATATTTATATTAGTACATCTATAAAATTTTATTTTAACCAATGCTGCAGTGCAGCTAGGAACTAGATATTAAAGAAAATGAACAAATATATACAAAGGAAGGCATATGGCATTTCATAAGGTAGTAAAAAAATCTCTCAATTCTCGTAGAAAGATACTTGTCATAATCAGGTGTGCAGATGTAAGAATGTTTCCCAGTAATGAGCGTGTCGTATTTGTGGTGCTTTCTATAAAGGAACGTCAATAGCGAGGTTAATGGCCTCCCCTTTTTTTTTCTACCTGTGCCTCTGAAAAGGACACACACAAATGGCTTGTTCTCCAGGCGTCTGACACAGCTGGGTGCCCACGACGCATTACGTGCAGGTGGTCACTTAACTTTCTTACGGAAATATTTACAACAGCAGTTTCCACTACAGTGACAGTCTCATATAAAAATATTTCACAGGTCAAGAATTTGCGTTGCAAATGTGTAGAAACAAAATCTTATGAATATAACAGTATCCTAAAAATTTTCGCTGGCATTGTGATACATTCATGCATATACACACATTTCATAACTCTTAAAGTACGCTTCTTGGTTTCCAACATCCTTTTTCACAAACCAGAGTCCCCAACCACTACTCCTTATTCCTTACCTTACTACACATATACATATTCGTCGACACTTCTTCAATATTTCATCTTAATAAATATGTAGCATAATCAAATTCCTCATATAACATCGGCTTATTGATCATAAACATACCTCAACAGCATAATATACATCGTCTTCGTAAAAATAACATCATAACACCTCAGTCAAATCTCAAAAACATCGTAGCTTTCTGCAATAATTTCAAAACCTAAAGAAGATTCTCTGCTCATTTCAGTAGTGTCATCTACCTCAAACGTACTTTAAAAATCATGATCTCATACCAAATACATCATTCAAAGCTCTCACAGTATCACAATGGTTCTGAAAAAATATGAACAGTTCACAAAGTACAGACAAAATACAATTTCGTAAGTGTGAAGTTATCCAACGCTGTAATTGCGTAAACATGTGTCACTGACATAATAAAAAAGATTGTCTCTCTCAGTTAAATGATCAGATAGCTGTGTAATTATGTGTTAGAGAAATATGGTACCGATGTGTAAAGTTGTGTAAGCAAATACCATATTAGCTAGGGCTCCTTGTGCTTGCCAAACACATGGTACACAAAGTAAGCATGTACCCCCCTGAGGATTAATGTAATTATACCCTCAGGTGTTACAGATTACAGCAATGGAATGAAATGTATCACGGAAAACCTTTGTATCATTGTACTTCAAATATCTTTAAAAATAAATGTTTTAAGTACAAAATTAATCACTCAAATACGTGTACCGTAGCGCTAAACTGTTCGTCTTGCTGTAAGATAAGCTCTGTGGAAGTGTCGTAGTTATTGTCCTCCGAAAGCTAAGTTCTGCAGAAGCCAATGAACTTACCTCATGATAAACAAAAGCGAAATGCTTTGCGTAGAGATATCTTAGTTATTATGCTTCTTGTTGTGATGATGAAAGTACTGTGCTATAATGTATTGTTGTGCTATGGAAAAGGCTGTCTCCATGTAGCTATACCACAAAAGTTACTACTAAAACATGTTTTACTTTCCAGAAGAATTCAGAAAACTGTGCAGATATAAAACAGAAACACCGCAAAAGCAACATTGTAAATTGTCACTCATTAGTAATGTTGTGATATAATCGTGTAGCTGTTACATAACCTAACCACTGTGTCATCTGGTATTTCACAGAAAGTACTTTAAATCCAGAATGTATTTTCAAGTAAACCAAAATGTTGCATTAAAATCTCATTAGCAGTACTGGTAAAGGTTCTAAGTATGTGAGCCTTATAGTTGTTACGTAATCGTGCAACTAACAAGTAAGAATGCACACACACAATAACACTGTGTCGTCTGTTCACAATAACAATGCATTCGTAATTTCTGTTTAAATAAGTTCTCTTGGTTCTTGACTGGATATTTAACTTCAAACATTGTTGCATGGTAACAGTTTCTAAGTTTGACAATGCATACTAGAAATGTGAAGTGAAACGTGTTATGGCAAAGACAAAGTTAAAAAGCAGATTATCTTTCAATAAACGGTTTTACATGTGAAATGTGGTGTAAACCTTTACTCTTCCTAGTATGCAGAGTTTCAACTTTAACGCAATTATCATGTGGTATACGTCGGTAAAGAATACTGGAATTTTTCTCAAGGTTAGCGTCTATGTTATTTTTCTCTGAGCCAGCCAGCGCATGCGGCAGCCTGCGGTGCGAGTCATTGTCTGTTCCTTTGTTGGCGCGCGTCGTTATTGGGATTTGGAGACCTAACTTCTACAAATTCACCGTGACGACAGGGCCCTGCCCTGTTTAAAGCCCGCCAGTTCTGATGCAGTTCAGTTCTGTCGATACGATCATATCGTCTGTCGTCATGTCAGTAGATTCCATAGTTTCTTTCTTGTCTGTCACGTGGTGGAGAATTTCTCCCTGAGTCGTAACTGCGCGCTGTACCATTGCGTCTAAAGTTATTCTGTCTCCCTTGATAATAATTATTTTGGTTCCCATATTGTCTGTTTCTCTGATTGTCTCTGTGATAGTCATTACCGCGGAGAGGTGATCTTTCCCTGTAATTATTACTACTCTGCCAACAGTTGTCATACGGGTGGTGTCTGTTTTGGTAACGATTTACGTTGTAAGAATAGGCTTGTCGTTTCCAGTTATTGTTTCTGTCGTCACGGAATTGTGACGGATGTGACCTGTAGTGATTGTTGTCCTGTTTTTGCATCCCACAACTGTCTGTGTCAATTTCTAATTCTTGTAAGGGTCCCTGAAAAGCTTCAATGTCGTCTTTGCAACGTCCTGACAAAATAATATGTCGTAAATGTTCAGGTAATTTGATTAAGCAAATGCCGATGAGTTCTGAGGGGCTGTATGGGTTTGAAAGATACTGATTCTTATGCAACATGTCTTCAAAATATTTCATAAGACTGGAAAATTCAGATTCGTTTCATCATTATGATGCTATGTTTTACTCGGTCTTGTGTGGCTTGAGACCAATATGCTGAGATGAAGGCATGGTAAAATTCTCCTTCACTGTGGCAATCGTGAATGACCGATCGCATTCTTACAGCTGGTTCATTCTCTAAGTAGCCACACATAAATTCTAATCTGTGCTCTAATGACCAGTTGGGAGGAAAACAATGAGAGAATTGATGGAGCCACGCTTGTGGATGAATGTCGTTGGCAGAATTCTTAAACGTTTTGAATTTACGTGTAGTAATGAACAGCTTATAGTCAAAATCATCGTGTCGGCGAGTCGCATATCGGCCATTGTTACTTCGTGTCGGCGGTTCCATCTCAAAATTCGGTGCACATTGTCAATTTCTTTCATAACTTCCGAAATGCCCTGTGTTATTATTTTGCGGCTTTTCCCTATTTCTAAGTCCCTCTTCCCGTATTGGAGCGCGAGTGTCCTCTGAAATACGTTATTCTTGTATTACCTGTGTCAGATGATCTTGTACTTCCCGGATTTCTCTTTGGTGTTGCGTATTAATTTGATTCAGATTTTGTTTCAGTTTCCTAATTTGTTCGCACTATTCTGTGTCATTAAAGACTACCGGTTTTGTGTCATTCAGATTATCATCTACCTTCATAGATAAATTATTTAGCTGATCCTAAAGTTCAACTACTTTCTCTGATAATGAACTAATTTCCTCCATATGTCTTTCTACTGTGTCCTTTAAGTTTTCCTGAGTTTTTGCAAGTTGCGTAACCGAATCGGTAGATGCAACTGAGTCCATTTTAGCTTGCAAGGTCTCATGCTTTTCATGAACAATAGTTTGCAGTTCTTTTATGGCTGCTTCGTGATTCTGTAATGCATTTTCATGACGCGAAAAAATAGGTTGGAAATGCTCACAAATTTGTGTTTTTACGTCATTACAGACTTTTTGACATTTCGATTCAATGTTATGTAACTCAGCAGTTAAATCTTCACGTGTTTGTTGGAGAGTTTGTTCCAATGAGTCTAACTTTTGAAGCTTTTGCTGTGTTTGTCTCTGATTTTGTTCCATTGTGTGTAACTGTTGCTGTGTTTGTCTCTGGTGTTGTTCCATTGTGTCTAACTTTTGAAGATTTTGTTCCATTGTGTCTAACTTTTGAAGATTTTGTTCCATTGTGTCTAACTTTTGCTGTGTTTGTTTCTGATTTTGTTCCATTGTGTCTAACTTTTGAAGCTTTTGTCCCATTTGTTGCAGTAATTATAATAACAATGCACTGGTGTCTGAAACATTTTCCTCAGTGCTTTTCGGCAGTGAATTTGCACCGGCAACATTCACCTTTTGACAAGCGGAAAATGTGTTTTGACTCATTTGAGAAAACGGTGAGAACCCAAAACCTGAGTCTACAATATTTGCAATATTGTGTTCTGTCATTCCCGATTCCTGAGGCGCGCTGTTGCCGACCGATCGATCGATAATGCTTCCCTGTTCACTAATTGTTTCACTGCCTACCCCATTGTTTGCCGCCCGCTCCATTTCCCTATGTACAATTACCAAATAACTACTTCGAATGTCTGTTAATTCACTACACAGTGGTGTTGATAAGCTACGCTCGTCGTCACTGTTATTTCTCAGTTTACTTTGGAGCCTAGTGTTACGTTTTTCACACGCCATTATTGTCACAATATTTCACACGACAACACAGGAAAACACAATTTGAAGAGCAAAAATAGGGGAACACATTAACATAGCACTGAAAATAATATCTAGTTAATTACAAGCGCAGCTGCGAAATACTTGGTGCAAATCTACATGCATGCCACAACTGTTTTACTGTACAAGAATGAAAAACTACAACTACAAAGGAGATTCTCTCTACAATTACGCACTAGCAATAAACAAAGGCTACACTAATTACACAAACTACAAGAAAAAAGCAGAAGATTCCAGTGAGGTATCCTCGGCTAAGGGTCGACATATGAAACTTCCCCTTTCAACAATTATTCATGACTGTGCTTAAACTGACATACAATATTTTTTTTTAGCGCAACGCGGTCTGACTTTCAGATATCCCTACAAAGGAATGGCCCTGACTAACATTAACCTGTACCTTTCACAAATCACTTACCTCACAAAAATCTTCGTTACTCAAGCTACTGCAATACAGCGAGCGCCACTACTGCCAGCTAAATAAAAGATTCAAACTACTGAAGGCACTAACTACTGATAGGCATAGTTAGCAAATGAAAGATTTTAATAGAGAACAAACAATGTATTTACCTTAATAGTGTTGAGAAACCATAATATACATGTTCATGACATCCATTTTTACAAATTTCCAAACTCCGCCATCTCTCTCCCCACATCCACCACTGCTGGCGGCTCACCTCCAACTGCGCAACGCTACGCGCTGTTCACATCCAGCTGCCGCTGCCCAACACTACAATGGCAGACAACAATGCAAACTGGACACAGACTGCACACAGCACAGCCAGTGATTTTCATACAGAGCGCTACGTAACGTTGCCAATAAGAAAACGTAAACAGCCTACTTACACGTTCTTGTGATGCCTCGTGTAAGGAGGAGAAATGCGTACCATCACGTTTCCGACTTTGATAAAGGTCGGATTGTAGCCTATGGCGATTGCGGTTTATCGTGTCGCGACATTGCTGCTCGCGTTGGTCGAGATCCAATAACTGTTAGCAGAATATGGAATTGGTGGGTTCAGGAGGGTAATACGGAACGCCGTGCTGGATTCCAACAGACTCGTATCACTAGCAGTAGAGATGACAGGCATCTTATCCGCATGGCTGTAACGGATTGTGCAGCCACCTTTCGATCCCTGAGTCAACAGATGAGGACGTTTGCAAGACAACAATTATCTGCATGAACAGTTCGACGACGTTTGCAGCGGCATGGACTATCAGCTCGGAGACCATGACTGCGGTTACCTTTGACGCTGCATCACAGATAGGGGCGCCTGTGATGGTGTACTCAACGACGAACCTGGGTCCACGAATGGCAAAACGTCATTTTTTCGGATGAATCCAGGTTCTGTTTACAGCATCATGATGGTCACATCTGTGTTTGGCGACATCGCGGTGAACGCACATTGGAAGCGTGTATTCGTCATCGCCATACTTTCATGTCACCCGGCGTGATGGTATGGGGTGCCGTTGGTTACTTGTCTCGGTCACCTCTTGTTCACATTGACGGCACTTTGAACAGTGGACGTTACATTTCAGATGTGTTACGACCCGTGTCTCTACCTTTCATTCGATCCCTGCGAAACCCTACATTTCAGCAGGATAATGCACGACCGCATGTTGCAGATCCTGTACGGGCCTTTCTAGCCAGCACATTCTCCAGATCTCTCACCAATTGAAAACGTCTGGTCAATGGTGGCCGAGCAACTGTCTCGTCACAATACGCCACCAGTTACTACTCTTGATGAACTGTGGTATCGTCTTGAAGCTGCATGGGCATTTGTACCTGTACACGCCATCCAAGCTCTGTTTGACTCAATGCCCAGGCGTATCAAGCCCGTTATTACGGGCAGAGGTGGCTGTTCTGGGCACTTATTTCTCAGGATCTATGCACCCAAATTGCGTGAAAATGTAATCAGATGTCAGTTCTAGTAGAATATATTTGTCCAATGTATACCCGTTTATCATCTGCATTTCTTCTTGGTGTAGCAATTGTAATGGCCAATAGTGTATGTCTCCGAGTACACGAACTTCTTGAACCTCTCTCTCTCTCTCTCTCTCTCCCTCTCCCTCTCTTTCTCTCCGCATCCTCCTCTCCCCCCTCCCTCTCTCTCCATCCCACCCCTTTCTCTTTTTCATTATTGGGCCGTTATGTTCAGTTCACACAACTATATGGCACAGGTACGTCTCTTCTTTAATCATTGCTGTCCCATCATTACATTGTCCTTTGAGTTCTGGTTGCACATGCCCGCCGAAGTCGCTACGGATCGTACGTCGTGGATGCACTTACTTAAGACGCGGAAGTTCCTGCTCGTTTCCTTCTTGACACTGATGTCGAATGAGTGTGTTGGGGTCAGATTCTAAGCGGCTGCCCGCCTATTAAGACGGACAGCAGTAGTTCTGGATGGTATCAGAGCTTGCGTATTTGGTACTACCAGACAACTGTGTGGATTGGCCGATGGGGCTGTCTGAGTGTTTTCCCGTACAATCACCGTGTCCTTGGGTAACGTCTTTAAGAGGCGATGATGATCACGAATGAGGAGGCAGCAACGTCTGTGTTATTTAACTCTGGCAAAGGGTTTCTTAAAGTCGACAGTCGTCAGTATCGGGTACCTGTGTGCAGCATTCCATACAGATCGCTGTCCAGTTTAACTCCAAAATCACGATTTCTCTGTTCTTGGGGGAAGGCTACCTATGATGAGGGTGGGCGACTGCGCTGCAGGCACCCTCCACCCTCACTTTCGACGGCACTTGATTGTTCAGTCACCATGTTAGTCTAACGCTGGTCTCGTTTGGCGCTCCGATAGGTGAACGCCACAGCTCTTGAATATCAACGTTGTATAGTGCTAGTTGAACATGTGATGCCAATGGTGGACCCATCATGTAAAAGATTTACAGTATAGAATTAACCCCTTGGAACTGATTAAATTTCTAGATGCAAGATAAAAATAAAAGATCGTGGCGCCTTACAGGTACTCGAAACACTCAGAAGAATTCAGCACTTGTCAGAAGCTTTGGTAGCTTCATGCACAATCGAGCGTCTACCGGCACTGGTGCTCAGAAACAGTTAACCTTCCGATTATTAGCACAGCTTTGGTATGATGCGAATTCATGACATTCTGATTAAGGGGTAGATATAAAACCCTACGGAACACAACCCTTTTGGCGTCAGTGAGACGATGTGTCTTCAATTGCGATAGCATAACGCAAGTGGTCTTGCTTGTAGCTATGCATGAATCTGTAGCGTTGCTGAAACGAGTGTCTGAAAAAGAAAGATTCACCGGATATCATAAGAGAATATATTGACGCTTTTGTTTTCGTACGAAGCATCTGATGTTACTAATGCACAAACATTTTTGGAGTATCTTTTATGGTCACGTATAGGATCAAATTCTCATTTGTCTTTGACTAAAGTCAATATGCCTTCCACTGGACGCACGACGAACATCCAGACGAGTCAGACTCGTCCCGTACTTAGCGAACATGCCTGGGGCTACTGCATTCACTGATGCTGGTGTGGAACGAGAGATAAGGCGACCTCAGAGGCCAATGGTGCAAAGCTAGATCCGATAAACTTCTCACTGTTGGGGTTCAGCAATGTATAATTTTTTAAAGGGCATCATATTTGCCGTTGACTACAGAAGTTATTTATTTCACAATTGAAATTTTCGGCCTTTGGGCCATTTTTAAGAGATATTGCAAATGATATTGTTTGAGCACAAGACATGCTTTAAAGTTCTCCGACTTATTTACATTCCGTCGTCAAAAATAGGCCTATTCACTTTATATGTAGTCTGCTGTTGCTGTATTTCTACAGTGAAAAGGACTATTTTTGGCGATCACATGTGTACATGTCAGACGATTTTAAAGTCTGACATGTGCTGAAGTAAAATCTTCTGTGGAGCCACTTGCAAATGACCCTAATGCCGAAACTGCAATAGGGAAATAAGTAATTTATAATGTCAGCGACGAATATAACCTCCTTCAAAAATATACTAGATCAATTCGCCCCTTTCTAGCTAAACAGGCAGCTCATTGTTATTAAATGTTCGTACACACAGAAGGTAGTGCAGTGTTACAAAGCTGTGCTGAAAATGAAGGCCTGGGGGATTGTGCTCTGCCCTGTCGAAAAATGAATCCCAGTGTGTTGATGCTCTGCCCTGTTGCAAACTGAAGCCCAGTGTGTTGATGCTCTGGCCTGTTGATAAATGAAGCCCAGTACGTGATGCTCTGCCCCATTGAAAACTGAAGTCCAGTGCGGTGGTGCTCTGCCCTGTCGCAAAATGAAGCCCAGTGTGTTGATGCTCTGCCCTGTTGATAAATGAAGCCCAGTGCTTGGTGGTCTACCCCGTTGAAAATTGAAGCCCAGTGCGGTGGTGCTGTGCCCTGTTGCAAAATGAAGCCCAGTGTGTTGATGCTCTGCCCTGTTGATAAACAAAGCCCAGTGCTTGGTGCTCTGCCCCATTGAAAATTGAAGCCCAGTGTGTTGATGCTCTGCCCTGTTGCAAAATGAAGCCCAGTGTGTTGATGCTCTGCCCTGTCGCTAAATGAAGCCCAGTGCTTGGTGCTCTGCCCCATTGAAAATTGAAGCCCAGTGTGTTGATGCTCTGCCCTGTTGCAAAATGAAGCCCAGTGTGTTGATGCTCTGCCCTGTCGCTAAATGAAGCCCAGTGCTTGGTGCTCTGCCCCATTGAAAATTGAAGCCCAGTGCGGTGGTGCTCTGCCCTGTTGCAAAATGAAGCCAAAATGAAGCAAAATGAAGGTCTTGAAATTGCCAGTTCTCGTCTGGTGGTATAGTGGTGGTAAGCGCATTCCTGGAAACATGAAGGTCATGGTTCCGATTCCCGTCCGGAAAACGGAATATTTGAGTCTAGCTTTAATCTAAACTTCATCTCTTAAAGATGCGAATATTCGCGAGGAATTACCGAGAGATATAATTTAAAGTTCAGCTACTCCCAACGGTCCAGTGTGGGCTGTACTTATCGTATGGGATTGAAACGTGGGTGATATTAAGCTGGAAAAAAAAAAATTGTTCCAATTTTGGACACCAGGTGCAAATCTGGCGCTGTACAGCATCTCGTTGATGTCTTTGGTGCTCGTACTAAACAAACTATGTAACTGGTGGTTACAATGTCATCAGCATCATGTCTTCCTCCCTTGTTTGACCATTTCTGCCCACATCCAGTTTCTGACCCATTACTTATGGAAACATTTCTTTGTCTTTCATGCATTCACGGCGCCTGACTTTCACCTGGTGGTCACAATCGGATTTAACTTTTTTTCGGCGTAAATCGGTTCCACATTAACGCACCAGAAACCAGAATATCTACCAAGTTTCGCTGCCATACTGTAATTACAGCTCACAATGGACCTCTGTAAGTAGCTGCACTTTAAAAAAAGTGGGGCTGTATTCATAGTCTACGTAACACTGCTCATCTGCGCAGTTGTGGAGAAGTTGCGTAGTTCAGTTTCCCGACTCTGACTTTGTCTCCCGCTTCTCTTACACTTCCCTGGTGTATTCAAGCGCGAAAGACGGGTTGAAACTTAATACTAAAGATTCTCGTATAACTGAAATAGGCATCGTGGTGAAAATTACTCACTTCGGAATTAACTGCAACTACGACCAGCAAAAGTTATGGGCAATACCTTTACACCAGGAATCATTAATATATATATACGGTATTTCTAATTAACATGATTCTGATATAGCGATAACTCTTTGCCACCCATGTACAGCGCGGTATCACATCCTCGTCTCCCATTCTGGAGGAACGTATTTTAAATCTTCTTTCGAATTTCGTGATGTAGATTTGCAGCCTCCCCACTATATTTGTTTTTGTGTGAAATTTAGCCCAACTCTATCTCCCACTTTACAAAAGTCTATGTATTACCAAAACCGTGTATTCCCAAAGTGTTATCCAGCTTACACTCCTACGCTAAGCTTTGACTAAACAGAACCCAATTTGAACTCATATGATCTGAATGCAGCCTGTCTTTGTATTAAAAGCGCAACTGAAGTAAAACAATTATCTGGCCCAAATCAAAATTTCAACTTACCTCGCGTATTGATAACATTGTTACCGATTTTTCGAAAGCACAACAGCAAACAGCACGCAGCAGCTAAACTAGATTTCTGTTTCTAAATACATATTCAAACCGTTGCATGTGGTAATGCATACTGACAAACACTGGGGTGGGGAGAGAAGCTATTCCTATAAAATGATATGCTAAAACAACGATTTTAGAATGAAGTATATATTCAGAAAGACGGAGTAAAACTTCACGTGATTTCACACATAACATTGGTCTGAACAATGCTATGCTTAACGAAGTGAATAATGATTTAAAAGGGTACAATGTTAATAGACAATTTCTATAAAAACCAAACAGCCTAGCTGCAGTCTTACTTCAAACTTCTCTACTTCAAAAATAATAACATTACTCAAAAGATATGTTTCTTTCACCTCTCAATGTACACATCATACTTGTCCTTGCTGTCCTTTACCATACGCTTTATCTAACATAGTCATAAAATCTTTGTTGTCGTCTACAAGACTTTAAACTTAAATCTCCCCTCACTACTTTCTCTGTTCTTCTTGCACGCAGCAGGGATCCAACGTGACTGTTGTTATCAGAAATCAGCAATAATTTTGACATGCTGCATACATTATAGTTTCCTGCGTCGAATGCAGTTGAGGACCCAGCAGGTGGACACATGTTACTTATCAAGAAATCCCACAATCACTCATTGGGAATGGGATCGGCTGAGTCAGGAAATCATTGAAGATGAAGTAAGTCCAGGATGCGTTATTTGAATCACCTCTGTGCACTGTACACAACGTCTCCGATTAATTTACGCCAAGGTCTGGTACGATGACATCGCGGTTTTGGGTAAAAAACTGAGAACCTAGTCTGTAAGGAGATGTAGATAGTGTTTACTATCAAAAACAGTCTCGATCACAAATTATTTATTCCAGTGACCGGTTTAGACCACAACTGTGGTCATCTTCAGACCAATGAGCAAGAACCTCCTTCTGGTGGTGATTCACCACCAGAAGGAAAGCCGGCCACAGTGGCCGAGCGGTTCTATGTTCGAATCCAGCCTCGGGCATGGATGTGTGTGATGTCCTTAGGTTACTTAGGTTTAAGTAGTTCTAAGTTCTAGGGCACTGATGACCTCAGAGCCATTTGAACGATTTTGAACTAGAAGGAGGTTCTTGCTTATTTGTCTGAAGATGACCACTGTTGTGGTCGAAACCAGTCACCGGAATAAATAATTTGTGATCAAGACTGTTTTTTAAAGTAAATATTAGTAATAACACTGATCACTGGTTGCTCCCACAATCTGTTCAAAAGAGATAATTGTTGTCTCTGGGAATGAGTCGTCAAAGTTCCTATAGCGTAAACAAACCACTTACCAGAACGAACTGGAATGTGTGACCTGAGGTGTGAACAAAGGCGAGTGTGCCCCATTCTGAGGGGGGTCCATATTGGAAGAGGCGCGCCATCGGAGACGCTGGAAATCATGGGGGATTTTCTCGCAATGAGCTAAGCATCTTCTTCTCAGTCTACGTCTACTGTAAACGGAATGACGCTTATGATTCAAAGACCCTCCCAGCTGCATCACAGTTCCTCGGGGTTTCACGTACTGAAGACAGTGAGTCCTTTGCTACAGTGAATCCGTTTATTATTCAGAAAGGTATTGCAGCAATTGCTGGCCCTGTGAAATCCTGCTCTCGCTTTACGAAATGGCACTTTGCTTTTGGAGACTACTTGTGATTCTCAAGCACAGGTGCTTGCCGCTTCGCCCCTCCACGGCTATCCTGTTCATGTTGAGGCCCATTGAATACTGAATTATTCCCTTGGTTTTATTTACACTAAGCTGCTCGATGATCTGACCGAGGCAGAAATCCAAACGTACATCTCTCATCAGAGTGTCATCACAGTCCATCGGGTTATGAAAAAACTAGATGCATCCTTAGTACCCATATGCACTCTATTTCTCACTTTTGATGGACTGGTTCTACCGTCAAAGATCAAAGCAGGATATGAAGTCATCAAAGTACGACCGTACATTCTGTACCTGATGCGCTGCTACCAGTGTCATCACTACAGCCCCACTCGAGAGTGCTGTCGACTCCCAGCCAAATGTGTAATCTTTGTTAGGGATTCTGGATGCTCACGAGTGCGATTGCCCGCCTCCTTCTCCCCACTGCATTGTCCCGTGTATGTCGATGAAAGGGCTGCCCAAGAGATCCGGATGAAGGAGAAAGTGCCTTACCCAGTCGATCGCAAGTTGTTGGCTAGTCGGAAACCCTGCATTCTACCATCTGGCAACTACAGTACTGTTCTTGCTACATCTCGCTCCACGAAGGACATGGCCATACAGACGTGTGACCTCAAATTTAGCACTGCGGTTGTGAAATCGCCCAGCGTCATGGTAGCGTCCCTTTCTCCTCCTCCAGCTGTGCAACAAGCCACCATACTTTCACCTCACAGGTCGAAGTCACCTGCTACACAGCTAGCAGGCTGGAAAGGAAGGAAGGAATACACCCGTGAAGACTTTCTACGTCCCTCCAGCCAACAAACATCTGAGTCTTCCTCTGCCAATCGGAAAGTCTCCAAGAAGTCAAACAAAGGGAAACGGTCTTCTCCTTCGCCGACTCGGAGATCCTCTTCGACGGTGCCACCATGTGATACCCTCGCCCGGCCGACCTCCGTGTCGCAGGTGCTCACCACGAAAGGCTTTTTTGCTCTGGACTCCATAGACCGACAGAAGGAGAATGCCGACGGCTCTGTAGGCCTCATGGAGCAGGATCCTCCTGCTTCTGTGCTCTGTAGCAGCACGTCTTCGAAGCCTGGCACTAGACAGCCGCCGAGGCTACACCCCTTCATTTATTCCTCGTCTTGACTCTCCTCCAATGGAACTTTTGCGGCCTTCGATCCAACAGAGAGGACTTATTGCTGCTCTTAGAATCGCAGCATCTGCTTGTACTCTTCCTCCAGGAAACAAAATTGCGTCCTCCCGACCGCTTTGAGCTCTCGCATTTCTTCATGGTCTTACTCGAATTCCATCCAGAGAATGACATTCTCATGGGGGAGTCATGCTGCTCATCCAGGATGACGTTCATAGTGAACCCATCTCCTGACTACCCAGCTCCAACTTATTTCAGTCCACATTTTCCTTCCTCATTTCACATTTTCCCTTGCTACCGTTCACATACCTCTCTCATTTGGTGCTACCAGTGCAGACTTTCTCTTGCTTGTTTTGTAACTCCTTCTGCTGCTCGGCGACTTTAATGCACATTGTTCCCTTTGAGGCTCGCTCAGAACCTGTCTGAGAAGTGCCCACTTGGCTGACCTTTTCAATCACCTTAAACACATCTGTCTTAACACGAAAGCACCCACGTTCCTTTCAGACTCCAATCACACCTATTCCCATTTTTGACCTCTCCTTCTGCACTGCCCATCTTGCTCATCATCTCGAGTGGTATGTTCTCTCTGACATGCTGTCGAATGACCATTTCCCATTTGCCATCCGACTGATGACTCCTGCCCCACCTACGTGCACACCAAAATGGAAGCTTTCTAATGCTGATTGGTGGCTTTTCTCCTCCATGGCGACCTTCGACAAACAACATTTCCTTAGTTTCTTCTTCTTAACCGCACTACTGTCTCCCGGTCCCTTGTTGGACTGAGGGATGCCGCAATGCCATTCACGCACGAAGACGTGTTCTCCGATAAATAAATAAAATAAAATAAAATAAAAGAAACCTAGCTGCATTTCATTTATTGGTTCTTTTAATAGTTCCACTCCCTCTTCCTTTGTGTGTGGCCATACTCCGACGGCTCTCTAGGGGCCAAGTCCATTCTCCAATTTCCAGCCTGTCAGTAGCAGCCAATGTCATACTGGATCCTTTGCTATCTCCATCACCTCGGTGCCACCATTTTGCGGAGATTTCGAGCTCCTTCCACTATCAACCTGCCTTTCTCCATCGGAAACGAGCGGAGGAGACTTGTGCGATACTCTTCTTTCCTCAGAATAGTGAGTGGTACAATGCCGCCTTTACTATGAGGGAGCTAGATCACGCTCTCATTTCACTCCGATCCTCCGCTCCAGGTCCAGACGATGTTCATGTTCAGATGTTGCAGCACCATTAACTCTATAATGGCGTGTCTCCCGCTGGGCATCTCCGGCTCCCTTTTCGTTGATGATTTTGCCATCTATTGTAGCTCTCCATGGACCTGTCTCACAGAGCGGCATCTTCAGCGATGTCTCGATCGTATTTAACCATCTAGCATCGACAATGGTTTTCGCTTTTCCTCTGACAAAACCGTTTGTATGAATTTCTGGCGGCACAGTTGGTTTTTTCTACCGTCTTTACATATTGGGCCTTGCGATGCCACTACCCGAATTTACTGTATCATTATTATTAGACTGTGCGGCATCAGACTTCCGGAAAGTCGCTCTCGCGTGTAATAGGTTTGAATAAACACCCTATTGTGATCCAACTACTACACGGAATTTTTGGAATAGATAATGATAACGGCGCGTAACCAACTTATTTTTACGTCTATATTTAATTATTAGTAGCACTGATAATCTCTTTGAAGTGACTGAACAGGGAGCACTTAATTCTGTATGTTTGATATTGCCTAGCAGGAGGAAATTATTCATTTTAAACAGTACCACAGCCTGAAATCGTTTCACAATACATTAACACACATGATAAACACTTGAACTTGTTTTACGTTAATGTAAACTACACAAATTGTAATTACTGAATTTAATGTTATTGAGCTTGCATTATGCTGAAGGCACAATGTGTACTGTGGTGACAGCAATTTCCTTGAACGCTTAATTAAAGAACAATATAGATCTGCTTGTCAATATAGTTACTGAAAACACTAATTGATAATTACGTTGCTCGGACGGAACCGAGTAATTTTTGACTATGGCAATGTACTGAAGAGCCACCACATCGAGCTGGATAGTAATTAAGGTGGCACAGTACCTGGCATCTTCCATCCGTTGCATGAAGCGGCGTCTGCTGGCAATTTTGGCGTTAATTCCGACTATTTTCTCTTGCAATATACACTCCGGGAAATGGAAAAAAGAACACATTGACACCGGTGTGTCAGACCCACCATACTTGCTCCGGACACTGCGAGAGGGCTGTACAAGCAATGATCACACGCACGGCACAGCGGACACACCAGGAACCGCGGTGTTGGCCGTCGAATGGCGCTAGCTGCGCAGCATTTGTGCACCGCCGCCGTCAGTGTCAGCCAGTTTGCCGTGGCATACGGAGCTCCATCGCAGTCTTTAACACTGGTAGCATGCCGCGACAGCGTGGACGTGAACCGTATGTGCAGTTGACGGACTTTGAGCGAGGGCGTATAGTGGGCATGCGGGAGGCCGGGTGGACGTACCGCCGAATTGCTCAACACGTGGGGCGTGAGGTCTCCACCGTACATCGATGTTGTCGCCAGTGATCGGCGGAAGGTGCACGTCCCCGTCGACCTGGGACCGGACCGCAGCGACGCACGGATGCACGCCAAGACCGTAGGATCCTACGCAGTGCCGTAGGGGACCGCACCGCCACTTCCCAGAAAATTAGGGACACTGTTGCTCCTGGGGTATCGGCGAGGACCATTCGCAACCGTCTCCATGAAGCTGGGCTACGGTCCCGCACACCGTTAGGCCGTCTTCCGCTCACGCCCCAACATCGTGCAGCCCGCCTCCAGTGGTGTCGCGACAGGCGTGAATGGAGGGACGAATGGAGACGTGTCGTCTTCAGCGATGAGAGTCGCTTCTGCCTTGGTGGCAATGATGGTCGTATGCGTGTTTGGCGCCGTGCAGGTGAGCGCCACAATCAGGACTGCATACGACCGAGGCACACAGGGCCAACACCCGGCATCATGGTGTGGGGAGCGATCTCCTACACTGGCCGTACACCACTGGTGATCGTCGAGGGGACACTGAATAGTGCACGGTACATCCAAACCGTCATCGAACCCATCGTTCTACCACTCCTAGACCGGCAAGGGAACTTGCTGTCCCAACAGGACAATGCACGTCTGCATGTATCCCGTGCCACCCAACGTGCTCTAGAAGGTGTAAGTCAACTACCCTGGCCAGCAAGATCTCCGGATCTGTCCCCCATTGAGCATGTTTGGTACTGGATGTAGCGTCGTCTCACGCGGTCTGCACGTCCAGCACGAACGCTGGTCCAACTGAGGCGCCAGGTGGAAATGGCATGGCAAGCCGTTCCACAGGACTACATCCAGCATCTCTACGATCGTCTCCATGGGAGAATAGCAGCCTGCATTGCTGCGAAAGGTGGATATACACTGTACTAGTGCCGACATTGTGCAGGAACGTGTCAATAAAGTTTCCCCTTCCTGGGACAATGAATTCACGGTGTTCTTATTTCAATTTCCAGGAGTGTAGCTACGCCGATACTCATGCACCATTACTTTTCACTGATGTTGCAGCACATAGAAATGACTAGATATGGGGTAATAATGAGCTATTTCCTTTATATAAATGATTACACTTGGGGAATGCAATTTAAACCACAAAATTATTATTGCCTCCAAACTTTACACACTCTAGAGAACTTGGTTTGACTATTACACAAACTGATTCGCAGAATATAAATGTACTGGTAATGGCGTCGGTATAACAACTACTGTTCATAATAATACTCTTGTAAGATTAGTTCTAGTTCGTTGCTACCAAAGTGAGCTCACCAATAGACCTCATCAGTTATTGAGATCACAATACGCCGTTGGATGCGGCTACTAGTCCCTTCACACCTCGCTGTTGGCACAAGCAACTCGCCGCAATTAACACAGCATTGCACCGTGCAGTGCCATGTACTCCAGAGCGGGAAACCGTACTATTTTGCCGCTCACAGTCCATCTCCGTCGAAATACTGCGTCTTACAAGCCTTAGTGTCCATTTAGCTTGTAGCCATAGGATAAACGAAGTGTGTATCTGTTTTCAGCTCACTTCTAAATGGTCCATTAGCAACGTTACCGTAACACACCGGCAGTCACTTTTACGCCACTTAACACTTGTTCTGCCTCAGGGCTACGCCAACTTACTTCTACCGCCAATATTACGCGACAACCTATACACTGTTCTCATTCTCGGGGGTTCCCCCCAAACCTAAACGTTTTTTTACATTACGCCAAGTTCTTTATTTACAATTAAACATACCATAGCATTACAATGTTCAACTACAGTCATTTTCACATATTAAAGTAATATTACATTTATATTTTTACTACATGTAACAATATTATTTAGTTTAATTCTTTTCTTATTTTGCTGTCAGAGCGCAGCACAAGCCAGACACTGTCTCCTGCATAGCGTTCTTTAATTTAGCTTCCACCAGGCGGAAGCACTTCCGCTTTGCCTTCGATTCTGGCCAACAGGTGGCACAAGCGTCCACTTTCTCTACCGTTGCACCTTGACTATGCTTGGCCTTCACTAAATGGCACATTGTCACATTACAGCCTGTTGCTCTTCCGTTCGTTGAAACTTCGAAATTCCTGGAACTCATGCTCGATAGGAAACTTTCTTGGTCCTCCCATGTGACTTACCTAGCGACTCGCTATATTCATTCCCTCAGTCCTACGTGTCATCGTTGGTACTTCCTGCAGAGCAGATCAAACTACCCTCCTCCGTTTGTACCGGTTCCTTGTCTGTTCGAAACTATGCTATGGGTGTTTCGTTTATGCATATGCACACCGTCCCTCTTACGCCATCTCAATACTATCCATCACTGTGGCACTCATATGGCCACTGGTGCCTTTTACACTATCCCCGTTGGGGGTCTCTATGCAGAAGCTGCCGCACTACTACTGTCCTATCACCGTGACTTTCTCCTCAGCCGATATGCATGCCGTTTGTCTGCCATGCCTGGCCACCCATCCTATACCTCCTTCATCGATGACTCCTTTGATCGCCAATGTGTGGCGCATCCCTCTTGTCTGCTACCTCTTGGAGTGTGCTTTCGGCTCTTGGTCCGGCAGCTTAACCTCACTCTACATGCCACTTTCCCGATGGGTGTGAACATCACCTTGGCTTCGTGCGGCAGCCTGTGTTTACCCAAGCCTTCATTCGCTCCATAAGGATACGACTCCAGCCTCTCTCTAGCGCCTTAAGTTTCATGACCTTCGCATCGAACTTCGCGATAGAACCTTTGTGTACACTGATGGCTCTCGGACTGACCGTGGCGTCGGCTGTGCTTTCGTGATTGGCACCGACATTTTTCGGTATCGGCATCTGGACACTTCTCAGTATTTACAACAGAGTTCTTCGCCCTGTATCAGGCCACGAAGTACATCCGGAGTCACAGGCTTTTCGTGTGCGTTACCTCCTCTGACCCTCTCACTGGGATCAAAGCCTCTGTGTCCTGTACACCGTTTATTCCTTAGTGCAAGTAGCCCAGGAAAGCTGTCACTTGCTCTCTCTTGATAGAGCCACTGTGATATTTATTTGGGTTCCTGTTCATGTCGGTCTAACAGAAAACGAGGCCTCTGTTGCCAAGGCCGCAGTCGTCGTACCTCAGCCCACTGGTTCTTACATTCCGTCCGATGATCTCTATATTGCCGTCTGTTAGCAGGTGGTGCCACTTTGGCATCACAACTGGTCCTCCTTCATGAGAACAAGCTCCCGCGTTATTAAATCACTCCCAGCGGCTTGGACTACATCTTGGCCGTCTCGTCGTGAGCAGATCATTTTACCTAGGCTGCGTATTGGGCACTGTCTTTTTAGCCATCGCCATTTGTTAAGTGGTGCTCCCCCACCGCTTTGTGCTCCTTATCATCAACATTGGATAGTCCACCATTTCCTGACGGAGTGCCCTATTTTTAACCACTTGCGTTCTCATTTGTGTTTGCCATCTGAGTTACCAACCGGTTTAGCGAACGTCTCGCGAGCTGTCGACCGCGATTTACTTTTTATCCGTCGTAGCAATATGGCGTAGGACATTTAATCTTTAGTTCAGGACCTCTGTCTCTCTACGGTGTATTTTATAGAACTTTCTCCACGTACCTGTTTTAGCTGTCTTCTCTTTCGTCGATTGGGATTGATGTGTAGTCGTTTTTAACAACTCTCTTTGTCTTCGCACCCTATACCAAAAAACAAAACAAAAATGTAGTTACGCTGTTTAAATTCACACGCAAATATACACTCCTGGAAATGGAAAAACGAACACATTGACACCGGTGTGTCAGACCCACCATACTTGCTCCGGACACTGCGAGAGGGCTGTACAAGCAATGATCACACGCACGGCACAGCGGACACACCAGGAACCGCGGTGTTGGCCGTCGAATGGCGCTAGCTGCGCAGCATTTGTGCACCGCCGCCGTCAGTGTCAGCCAGTTTGCCGTGGCATACGGAGCTCCATCGCAGTCTTTAACACTGGTAGCATGCCGCGACAGCGTGGACGTGAACCGTATGTGCAGTTGACGGACTTTGAGCGAGGGCGTATAGTGGGCATGCGGGAGGCCGGGTGGACGTACCGCCGAATTGCTCAACACGTGGGGCGTGAGGTCTCCACAGTACATCGATGTTGTCGCCAGTGGTCGGCGGAAGGTGCACGTGCCCGTCGACCTGGGACCGGACCGCAGCGACGCACGGATGCACGCCAAGACCGTAGAATCCTACACAGTGCCGTAGGGGACCGCACCGCCACTTCCCAGCAAATTAGGGACACTGTTGCTCCTGGGGTATCGGCGAGGACCATTCGCAACCGTCTCCATGAAGCTGGGCTACGGTCCCGCAAACCGTTAGGCCGTCTTCCGCTCACGCCCCAACATCGTGCAGCCCGCCTCCAGTGGTGTCGCGACAGACGTGAATGGAGGGACGAATGGAGACGTGTCGTCTTCAGCGATGAGAGTCGCTTCTGCCTTGGTGCCAATGATGGTCGTATGCGTGTTTGGCGCCGTGCAGGTGAGCGCCACAATCAGGACTGCATACGACCGAGGCACACAGGGCCAACACCCGGCATCATGGTGTGGGGAGCGATCTCCTACACTGGCCGTACACCACTGGTGATCGTCGAGGAGACACTGAATAGTGCACGGTACATCCAAACCGTCATCGAACCCATCGTTCTACCATTCCTAGACCGGCAAGGGAACTTGCTGTTCCAACAGGACAATGCACGTCCGCATGTATCCCGTGCCACCCAACGTGCTCTAGAAGGTGTAAGTCAACTACCCTGGCCAGCAAGATCTCCGGATCTGTCCCCCATTGAGCATGTTTGGGACTGGATGAAGCGTCGTCTCACGCGGTCTGCACGTCCAGCACGAACGCTGGTCCAACTGAGGCGCCAGGTGGAAATGGCATGGCAAGCCGTTCCACAGGACTACATCCAGCATCTCTACGATCGTCTCCATGGGAGAATAGCAGCCTGCCTTGCTGCGAAAGGTGGATATACACTGTACTAGTGCCGACATTGTGCATGCTCTGTTGCCTGTGTCTATGTGCCTGTGGTTCTGTCAGTGTGATCATGTGATGTATCTGACCCCAGGAATGTGTCAATAAAGTTTCCCCTTCCTGGGACAATGAATTCACGGTGTTCTTATTTCAATTTCCAGGAGTGTAGAAGAGCTCTAAAGAAGATAATTTACTGCGTGAAGAGGCTTTCTGCGTGGATGCGTAATGAATAACGATTGCTTACTGATAACTGTCTTTTCTTTTCAGATGTCTTGAACAACGATACTCGGATGGTACTGGTCAACGCTATCTACTTCAAGGGCGAGTGGTTGAAAAAGTTTGAGAAGCGTGACACGTATCCTTTACCCTTCCGCTCAGCTGTAGGATCAGCGAAGAACGTAGATATGATGTTCCAAGTGGAAGAATTCAAGTACACAGAGATAAGTGATTTAAACTGTCAAGTCCTTCTACTTCCTTATAAGGTAATGTGCCTGACAACGATAGTGACTGTTGATAACTAAGATTGACAAACTAACATCAACACGAAAATAGATGAAAATAATTCAGTAGTAACAATATTAAATGACATTAAACTTAAAGGAAAAAGAAATGCAGAGTGTGAAGTTTATGCAGCCTGATTAACAGCAGTAAAGTTAACGTGTTTCATGAACTCTTACTGGAGTTTTCGGTTTGTATGGGGCTGTGTGGCATTGCAGGATGATGATATTGTCACAGGGCTACTTTATTTTCATTCAGAGCAGCAGAGCAGTACACGCTAATGAGGAACAGACTAAGAGACAATCTATTAGAAGCGTGTGGCATGTCGTCATCCTAACAACAACTCGATGTAGTACTGGTGGCCTTTTGGGCACCAAGACATTTCTATATCACTTTTTTTTTTCGTCAGTCTCCAGAATATTTAATTATATAGCCCGCCACGACTTTTATCTCCCGTGTTAATCTTTATCTTGGAGGTGCACTTATGACCAACGTTCTTAATTGTTAGCGCATTGGTGGCACGTTTCAGGAGCAGCGTACTCTTTATAATGAATAACACCGTCCCGATCACTATTTCTTAGTAAATGGTTACTGCTTTCGATTCGACTAGCAGAGCATCAGACTGCGTTAGCTTTACGGGCACTCTTACGACTACTGACAAACTGCACTTTGCAGCACCAGATGTGTAGATAATGTGCTAGTCAAATCGATACCGGTAATTATTAATAAAACAAACAATGATCCAGACGGAATGTTTTATCCATTGTACTTGATTGTTTGTTGGATGAATTCCTGTTTCTGTCTGGTCCCTACAGTTTTTGTCCTCTACGGCTCCCTGTAGTGGTATGAAAGCAATTTCATGAAATGTTAACACAGGTCCTCTTGTCCTGTCCCTTCTTCTAGTGAGCGCTTTCCCCATATTTCTTTCCTCTCTGTTTCTGCAGCGGACCTTAATTTTCAGCATTCTCCTGTAACCCCACACCTCATAGCCCCTGACTGACTTCCATTCAATTAAGTGTTACAGACGTACATTCTCAGAAAAGTCTCACCTAAGTTATCTCGTAACTACGGACATGAATTCATGTTACCTAACTACGACATGTAATCTGATTCCGTATATTCCCTTTGAGTTTTACTCTTTATTATCGCAACTTTTCTTTATTTCATGTATAATTAGGAGAGCTTAGAAGAATTATGGAAGTAAATTACCACATTTAGTAAATCAAAACCATAAAACTTGCATCCATTACGGATGAGGATCACTGCGACTGTGATGAATAAAGCTTTCTTGCAGTTGCTGCAATTGGTCGCCATTTTCTTTTTTTTTTTTGGTTCCTCAATTACTGGTGTCGAAACGTCTACCGATTCATTGGATGGTACATATTTACTGATTGTTTCCCGCAGTGTGGGAGACATGTAGCTGTGGCAAGATATGTAAACGAAACGTGTAAGCACTGAATGTGGCGAGAATTATTCACATCATGTGATCGATTTTGTTGCATTACTTATAGTTATTAGTAACCGTTGGTTGTTTGTTAGTGCACACGGTATTTTGTAAAACATAATGAACATTTTCCACTGACGTTAATTTTAGTGAACTTCACACACTTAGCCACAGATAAGAAGCTCCACATGGTCTACAAAACGCGAATAAACGATGACGTATAGTTAAACATATGTAAAAATTAATGCTGTGATGTTTATTGTGTATTTCGTAAGTATTATTGATCAATGTTAATTAAAAGAAAGATAAAGGAAATATCAAACGAAATTTCAGTGCTAAAGTTGTTGATGTAATATCCTCCAAATTCATTTTTTAATAGATTTTATAAATCGCACATGTAAATTTTGTCATATTCTTACATGTTATTTTTGCAATAGAGAAAGAGATACATACTTACCGTCGCCAGCGTGTATTACAAGAGCTGAACAAAGAGATTCTGTGCTCTAAGACAAACTCTTTGACAGAACTTTAGTTATGCTCCTCGGTTTATTTACGTTATATAAAGCATGTGGAACGTGTAACCTGTGGAAAAGTGTGTGAATTGTAGTAATATTAACGTTACTGGAAAGCTTTCATTATATTTTCCAGAATACCGTGTGCACCAACAACCAACCAACGAATATTAGTAACTATAAGTAATGCAACAAAATCGATCCCATAATTTGAATAATTCTCGCCTCACTCAGTGTTTACATGTTTTGTTCATATGTCTTACCACAGCTACACAACTCCTACACTGCTGCAAACAATCAATAAATGTGTACCATCTGATGATGTACCGCTAGGCGGTACAAAACCGGTAATGGGTCAATAAAAATTGAAGACAGGACAAAAGGCGACTGGTGCAGTAATGTCGAGAAACCTTTAATGAAAATCATATGTTACACTAAAGTACTTATAAAACATAGAAAGTGTTACTTTAGTTATAAAATTACAGAGTTTTCACGGAGGAATTTAAGATACTGACTTATTCATTTCTTAGAACGTAATATACATTCTTATTTACTGTGCGAGATATAAATAATTTGAAGTAGCGCCCTTCTTTAGATAAACATGTTAGCCTACGTCAGATACAACTGTGACTGGCGGTTGATGATCGCTGTCACAGATAGACGATTACAGCATTTGCATATTGTGAAAATTTTCAGTTTTTGAGACATATAGATCATATTTATATTTGCCAGCTTATCTTCACCTGACACTGCACTTCATATTTTACGCTCATTGGTATGTACTTATTCAACTGTTCCTGTAATACTTTCTCAATTTGCATTATTTTAGTTTTTATATTTTCTCGTGACAGTCAGATGAACCTAAGACTAAAAGCATGTGCTGCAAGCGTTTTCATCATTCGCCTGTAGAATGACGATCGCCACTGGCTGATGGAAACCAATACGGAGCACTGCGATATTTTCTTCCGATAGCGACTTTAAGAAACAGAACGTAATTAGTTAATCACTTAGTCTCCATGGATAGTATGTCATTTCTCCCTCACTTTCACTGAGCATAACAAAGTCATCAGATAAAACATCGCTCTTGCTCTTCCATTGGTACAGTTCACTCATTGACATTGTACATGTAACTTAAAGTGCGATCATAACGTAAACTTAAGGAGACGTTTGCCTCCACTGAAGAATCGGTCCCTAGAATAACTGGTCACTTGCTGCTCAAAAATTCTGAAGTTATGCTCTGATGCAGACAGATGACACATCTAACTCCAAACTTTATATGAAGGCATTTATTTCTAATGTTCTGATGATGCTCTATGTCCAAATGCGTCAGTAAGTAATCATTTTTGGACAGCAAGTGAATAGTTATTCTAGATGTGGTGTCATCCGAGGAACGAGGCACCATGACAAAGTTGGTATGTCACGACGGAACCACAAGCAAGCGCAGTCGCTCTGCCAGACGCAGCGACGAATGACAGACGTCGGCGTAGACACAGCCTCAAGAGCACTGATACGCCGTCTCTGATGAAGACCGACTTGCGTCAGAACGCATTGGCGCTCAACTCACTCTGAAATCATTGCCGAAGACAATAGCATCGTCTCACTACAGAGCCAGCAGCGCGAGAGTGTTATTAGACAGAACAATGCAGCGAAGTTTATAGTATATTGTGTATCGAGAGAACCTACTATTATTCTGCGCTGTATCAAGTGATACGTCATAGCGTTCAGTGACATTAACAAGTACACGTAACATTCCTGTGGACATTTTTGGTTGGTTGGTTGATTTGGGGAAGGGTGCAAACCGCGAGGTCATCGGTCCTATCGGACAAGGGAAGGATGGGGAAGAAGGTCGGCCGTGCCCTTTCAAGGAACCATCCCGGTATTTGCAGTAGCAGTTAAGGTAAATCACGGAAAATCTAAATTAGGATGACCGGAGGCGGGTTTGAACCATCGTCCTCCCGAATGCGAGTCCAGAGGGCTAACCGCTGCGCTACCTCGCTCGGTCATGTGGACATGAATTGTTTCAGTGTTCTGTATTCTGTTTTGTTCAAGTTTCAATAACGTGATCTAATTGTGTGTGCCGGAGTATCCACTCGGCCTCCTCCAGAAGCAAATCTAAGAATCAACCACAATGCCGACGTGTGTCTTTTACGTCCTGCACAACATAAGCGACCCATTCAGCAGTACAATAAATGTCCTCAGGTCTTGTACAGGGTGTTTCACAATTCATGTTACACACTTCTAGAGGTTGTAGAAGTTTTACATAGGAACGTATGTCCGCAAACATCATCCCTCGACTCTACAGTGTCAAATTTATAGACGCCGGCGTTTGTTAATGTATGTATACACAAAGTGACTCACCGATGATGCTACAGACTTTCTAGGATGATGAAGAAGGATAAACGTATCAATTTGAGGTAAGGGTCCCTGTACCGGAAACGAACGGGTCGAAGGTTATAAGCGAAAACGGTTCTGCTGCATCTGACATTGGAGTACATGTACTGTTGTTGCTAAGATTGTAGGGTAGACAACTTGTAGAGGTGGTAGTTTATAGCAAAACAAGAAAAAATGTCTGGTAACCATGGACTCCAAAATGTATACCTTAAGAGCTATGGTTCAAATGGCTCTGAGCACTATGGGACTTAACATCTATGGTCATCAGTCCCCTAGAACTTAGAACTACTTAAACCTAACTAACCTAAGAACATCACACAACACCCAGTCATCACGAGGCAGAGAAAATCCCTAACGCCGCCGGGAATCGAACCCGGGAACACGGGCGCGGGAAGCGAGAACGCTACCCTTAAGAGCTATGAGCACTTGTTCTACATCTACATATACACTACGCGAGCCACTAAGTGGTGTGTGGCGGAGGGCACTATTCGCGCCAAAGCCATATTCCCCCCCCCACCCCCCCCCCCCACCCCTCTGTTCCACTCGCGGATCGCGCGAGGGAAAAACGGCTGTCTGAACGCCTCAGTACGAGCTCTTATTTACCTTGTCTTTGAATGGTGATCGTTGCGCGATTTGAAGGTTGGTGGTAATAATATATGCTCTACATTCTCGGCGGATATCGGATATTGGAAGTAGTGAAGAGCCCCTTCCACTTAGCGCGTCGTCAATCTGCAAGTGTGTCCCACTTCAAACTTTGTATGAGATTTATAACGCTCACACGATGACTAAATGTACCAGTCACGAATCTTGTCACTCTTCTTTGGACCTTCTCAGTCTCTTGAATCAGACCCAACTGGTAAGTGTCCCATACAGACAAACAATACTCCAAGACTGGACGAACTAAAGTATTGTAAGCAATTTACTTTGTTGAAGGACTGCATCATTTCAGGATTCTACCAATAAACCGCAGTCTAGAGTTCGCCTTACCGTTACTTGTGTAATCTGATCGTTCCATTTGAAATCATTTCGAATAGTCACACCCAGATACTTCACCGATGTAACCGCTTCCAAAGACTGGGAATTTATTTTGTACTCGTACATTAATGGGGATTTTCGCTTTGTTATATGAACATCAACAGAAGCAAAAGGAGAATAATGGAATGTAGTCGACTTAAAAGGGTGACGCTGCGGGAATTAGATTAGGAAATGAGAGGCTTAAAGTAGTAAATGAATTTTGCTATTTGGAGAGCAAAATAACTGATGATGGTCGAAGTAGAGAGGATATAAAATGTAGACTGGCAATGGCAAGGAAAGCGTTTCTGAAGAAGAGAAATTTGTTAACATCGAGTATAGATTTAAATGTCAGGAAGTCGTTTCTGAAAGTATGGAGTGTAGCCATATATGAAAGTGAAGCGTGGACGATAAATAGTTTGGACAAGAAGAGAGTATAAGCTTTCGAAATGTGGTGCTGCAGAAGAATGCTGAAGATTAGATGGGTAGAACACATAACTAACACGGAGGTATTGAATAGAATTGGAGAGAAGAGAAATTTGTGGCAAAACTTGACTAGAAGAAGGGATCGGTTGGTAGGGCATATTCTGAGGCATCAAGGGATCACCAATTTAGTGATGGAGGGCAGTGTGGATGGTAAAAATCGTAGAGGCAGACCAAGAGATGAATAGACTAAACAGATTCAGAAGTATGTATGTTGCAGTAGGTACTGGGAGATGAAGAAGCTTGCACAGGATAGAGTAGCATGGAGAGATGCATCAAACCAGTCTCTGGACGGAAGACCACAACAACAACATATACGCAGTAGGTTACACGTACCAATATAGAGAGATGGCTGCCAGTCATTACACCACGCATTTATTTTCTGCAAATTCTCATTGATTTGTTCACAACTTACGTGAGATACTGTGAAACGTGTTTCACAGTATCGCAGATGATCAAAATGTGTGTGAAATCTTATGGGGCTTAACTGCTAAGGTCATCAGTCCCTAAGCTTACACACTACTTAACCTAACTCGAACCTCCGCCGGGACCAGCCGCACAGTCCATGACTGCAGCGCCTAATACCTCTCGGATTGCAGATGAGCAAGTGTTCATAACTCCTCACGTATAAGTTTTAGAGAGTACATTTACTAGACATATTTTCCTTGTTTTGGTCCATACTACCACCTCTACAAGTTTTCTACTCTACGATATCGGCAACAACAATACCAATACATATATTTCACTGTCAGAGGCATCATAACGGTTTTCGCTTGCAACTTTCGACTTGTTCGTTTCCAGTGCAGGGACCGTTACCTCAGACTGATACATTTATCTTTCTCCGTCGTCCTAGAGAGTCTATAGCATCATCACAGAACCGCACTGTGCATATGTACATTTACAGGCGCTGGTGCCTTTAACTTCGACGCTCTGTAGCATTGTTGGATGACGTTTCCGGACATGGGTTTCTGTGTAAAACTTGATTTACTAAGTCCCCTCTACAATCTTCAGAAGTGTGTAACAGGAACTGTGAAACACCCAGTACATGCCTATAGGTAGAACCTATTTTTGTGCCGGCCGGTGTGGCCGTGCGGTTAAAGGCGCTTCAGTCTGGAACCGCGTGACCGCTACGGTCGCAGGTTCGAATCCTGCCTCGGGCATGGATGTGTGTGATGTCCTTAGGTTAGTTAGGTTTAATTAGTTCTAAGTTCTAGGCGACTGATGGCCTCAGAAGTTAAGTCACATAGTGCTCAGAGCCATTTACACCATTTTTGTTGCGCTGATGACCTCGATGTTGAGCGCCCATAACCCCCCTCCCCTATTTTTGTTGGTGAAGATTTCAAACACGTTGTTTTGTCTAAAGCTTTATCTTGGTCGATCACTGTTATGAAGGAATCTTGACTTTTTTCAGTTTTGCCTCTATTATAAACTTCAGAACTACCTTCTAGAGCCTTTAGCATTGTTAAAAATAAATTAATCACCATCTAACAGATCCTCAGTTTTCGATTATTTCATATATTACTTCTGTGACCAACTTGGATGTTGAGCTACTTTACGATTGTTCTCACATTTATCAGTCTTTAATAATTTCACGATGGTGCGGTTGTTATTCCTCCCAGAAACCGATGATGTGACACTATTCTCATAAGTTCCACACACTCTAACTCGAATAGTCGTTCGGTTGTTTCTTCCTACAATGCCAAGATATTAGTCACTTCTGCCTTGATTGTTCTCAACACTTCCAAAGCTGTATCAAACTCTGACACTGATACTAGATAACTTAGGTCTGAAAAACATTCGTTTCCTCTTCTATCATTTAGGCAAATTTCGTCGTAGAGACCGTCAAAGGAGCGCTTCACACCTCACTGCTCTCCGCTGTACTTAACAGTGGAATTCATAACGACGGCTTTTACTTTCACTGAATGCTTCTTTGACGTTCCTATATACTGAACATGTCCTTCAGATGACCAGTTTCTTTTCGATTTCTTCATTCTTTTCCTGTAGCTATTTCGCTTTATCGTCCCTACATTTGCTTTCGGTTTGATTCCTTAGTGATTTGTATTGCTGTATTCCTTACATTCCCTGAACGTTTTTGTATTATTTTTTCCTATGTATGACGGTAGTATCTGTTCCCGAAAGAAAAGTTACTGTTGATGTCCATGCAGCTTTGCTAGAATGAAATGATAATTAAATGGACACCCTAACTGCAAACAGGGGTTGATATACTTCATTGGGGACATGTTGAAAATGTGTGCCCCGAGCGGGACCCGAACCCGGGATCTCCTGCTTACATGGCAGACGCTGTATCCATCTGAGCCACCGAGGTCACAGAGGACAGTGTGCCTGCAGGGACTTATCCCTTGCATGCTCCCCGTGAGACCCACATTCCCAACATGTCCATACCACTACAGGGTGTTACAAAAAGGTACGGCCAAACTTTCAGGAAACATTCTTCACACACAACGAAAGAAAATATGTTCCGGCATAGCATAGTCATTACTCGTGGCAGATTAATTTACCAAGTCCCGTACCAGTTCGGGCATAGCTATGCCCGAACTCGTACGGGACGTGGTAGATTAATCTGCCACGAGTAATGAGTATGATGGGCAAACATCTATTAGGCGCACTACAAATATACAGGGTGTTACAAAAAGGTACGGCCAATCTTTCAGGAAACATTCCTCACACACAAATAAAGAAAATATGTTATGTGGACATGTGTCCGGAAACGCTTACTTCCCAAGTTTGAGCTCATTTTATTACTTCTCTTCAAATCACATTAGTCATGGAATGGAAACACACAGCAACAGAACGTACCAGCGTGACTTCAAACGCTTTGTTACAGGAAATGTTCAAAATGTCCTCCGTTAGCGAGGATACATGCATCCACCCTCCGCCGCATGGAATCCCTGATGCGCTGATGCAGCCCTGGAGAATGGCGTATTGTATCACAGCCGTCCACAATACGAGCACGAAGAATCTCTACATTTGGTACCGGGGTTGCGTAGACAAGAGCTTTCAAATGCCCCCATAAATGAAAGTCAAGAGGGTTGAGGTCAGGAGAGCGTGGACGCCATGGAATTGGTCCGCCTCTACCAATCCATCGGTCACCGAATCTGTTGTTGAGAAGCGTACGAATACTTCGACTGAAATGTACAGGAGCTCCATCGTGCATGAACCACATGTTGTGTCGTACTTTTCAAGGCACATGTTCTAGCAGCACAGGTAGAGTATCCCGTATGAAATTATGATAACGTGCTCCATTGAGCGTAGGTGGAAGAACAAACTAAAATGAGCTCTAACATGGAAATTAAGCGTTTCCGGACACATGTCCACATAACATCTTTTCTTTATTTGTGTGTGAGGAATGTTTCCTGAAACATTGGCCGTGCCTTTTTGTAACACCCTGTATATTTATAGTGCGCCTAATAGATGTTTGCCCATCATACTCATTATTCGTGGCAGATTAATCTACCACGTACGTCACTTGGTAAATTAATCTGCCACGAGTAATGACTATGCTATGCCGGAACTCGTACGGGACTTGGTAGATTAATCTGCCACGAGTAATGATACGATGGGCAAACATCTCTTAGGCGCACTACAAATGTAGTGGTGTGGACATTTTGGGAATGTGGGTCTCACAGGGAGCGCGCAACGGATAAATCCTGCACGCGCACTATCATCTGTGCTCTCGGTGGCAGAGATGGATAGAGCGTCTGCCATGTAACCAGGGGATCCGCGCTTCGAGTCCCGGTCGGTGCACACATTTTCAACATGTACCCAATGAAGTATATTGAAACGTCCCCTTACAAACATTATACATATGAAACGTCCACTTAGAACAATTGTACAAGACTGTGCTTAACCAATGTGAATGTTGCCGGTGAAAATGCACTGCCAAAAAGCATAGAGAAACAGATTCCAGACACTAATACATTATTATTGCAATTAATGCAACAAATGGAACAAAATCAGAGACAAATGGGACAAAATCTTCAAAAGTTAGACACCATGGAACAGAATCTTCTAAAGTTAGACACAATGGAACAAAATCTTCAAAAGTTAGACACAATGGAACAACACCAGAGACAAACACAGCAACAGTTACACATAATGGAACAAAATCAGAGACAAACACAGCAAAAGCTGCAACAGTTGGACACAATGGAACAAAATCTTCGGAAGTTAGACACCACACTTGAACAAACACGTGAAGATCTAACTACTGAGTTACATAACATTGAATCGAAATGTCAAAAAGTCTGTAATGACGTAAAAACACAAATTTGTGAGCATTTTCAGCCTATTTTTTCGCGGCATGAAAATGCATTACAGAATCACGAAGCAGCCATAAAAGAACTGCAAACTATTGTTCATGAAAATCATGAGACCTTACAAACATTATACATATGAAACGTCCACTTAGAACAATTGTACAAGACTGTGCTTAACCTGGCACACAATAATTTTAGCGCAACGCAATCTGACTATCAAAAATCCCTGCAAAAGAATGGTCCTGACAAACATTAAACTATACCTTTCACAAATCACTTACCTCACAAAAATCTTCGTTGCTCGAACTACTGCAATACAGCGAGTGCCACTACTGCCAGCTAAATAAAAGATACAAACTACGGAAGGCACTAACTACTGATAGTCTTAGCAAATGAAAGATTCTAATAGAGAACAAACAATGTATTTACCTCAAGATTCATAATATATACAGCAGTTCATGACATTTTTCAAAACTCCGCCATCTCTCTCCCCACATCCACCACTGCTGGCGAAAAGCATAGAGAAACAGATTCCAGACACTAATACATTATTATTGCAATTAATGCAACAAATGGAACAAAATCAGAGACAAATGGGACAAAATCTTCAAAAGTTAGACACAATGGAACAACACCAGAGACAAACACAGCAACAGTTACACATAATGGAACAAATGAACTGCTGTATATATTATGAATCTTGAGGTAAATACATTGTTTGTTCTCTATTAGAATCTTTCATTTGCTAAGACTATCAGTAGTTAGTGCCTTCCGTAGTTTGTATCTTTTATTTAGCTGGCAGTAGTGGCACTCGCTGTATTGCAGTAGTTCGAGCAACGAAGATTTTTGTGAGGTAAGTGATTTGTGAAAGGTATAGTTTAATGTTTGTCAGGACCATTCTTTTGCAGGGATTTTTGATAGTCAGATTGCGTTGCGCTAAAATTATTGTGTGCCAGGTTAAGCACAGTCTTGTACAATTGTTCTAAGTGGACGTTTCATATGTATAATGTTTGTAAGGGGACGTTTCAATATCAACGCCTGTTTGCAGCTAGGGTGTCCATTTAATTATCATTTCAGTCTTTTTTCCATTATCGACTGAAGTTTCTTTCTGTTACCCAAGTTTTCTTAGCAGTGACCTTTCTTGTACTTGACTGTTCGGCTTCTGTGAGGTCCTTTTCTAGGGATACTCCCTTTAGAACTGAATTGCCTACTGAGACATTCATTTTTGCGTTACTTCCAGGCTCAGAACTTAACGCACACGTGATCGTTCCTCAGAAATTTCGTATTTCACTTCTGTGCATATTCGTTCTAACGACTCTCTTTAAAGTTCACACCACTCTTACGTCACTGAATTGAGATCTGAGTCTATACCTGCTCCTGAGTACGTCTTTCAGTTCAGTATGTGATTTCGCAATCTCTCTCTCACCATGATGTAACTCAGCTGCTACCTTCCTGTCTCTTCTACGATTCATGTGACCCATAAAGCGTGTGTTCGTTACTACTATATGAAATTTAATGCAGAATGCAAGGAATCTCTCTTCCCTCTCATTCCTGCTACCAAATCCGTAGTCTCCCGAAAGCCTCTACTCTGTTTCTTCCGCTACTATAACTTTCCAGTCCCCCATGATTATCAGTTTTCATCTTCCTTTACATCCTGAGCTACTCGTTCAGTGTTTTCATATACTCTCTCAATTTTGATCACGATATTTATAAACGATTTGAAAGTCGTCAGAAATCTCCCGAAACTGTTAAAATTAGAAAAATCCTAAATGCATAAAACTGGAGTGGAGGCAGGAGGACCTGCAGAAAATCAATTCTTTGTGCAGGAGTTTGTAGTTGACTCTAATTAAATAAATTTAACAGTAAGGGAGACATAAAAAATCAAAAGGAGAAATTTCTTCCTCTCCCTCTCTCGCCTTAAAAATTTCTCATTTCCCAGAAAATGTTTCGGTAGCATGTGATAAGGTTACCTTGCAGTTTTTACTTCTATAAAATGGAATTTTGTCATCCCAGAAACCTGAGGGTTGTTTCATTTCGTGGGAAACTGTTGCCCTGAAGTCTTATTCTGATCATTTTAGGCTAAAACTTAGGCCTACATATTTCATACTTTTCTGATGAGGTTGTGGTGCACATTAAAAAGAAATGGCGTTATGAAGAGCCCTAAAGCCGTCATAACATTCAGTTACACATCTGATTTCCACACTCTATTTTTTATATTTTTGATTTTGTGCGTTAAAAAGGATTTATGTTGTTGTGCTTGAAAAGTAAATGCAATAATATCAAAACGGAAAATTAAGGACCTTAGGGAAAAGGATAGCGAGAAAAGTTTAAAAATGATAACAAATAATGTTCCAATGCATTTTATTAATTACATTACACAATTATAAATATACATATACATAAGACGACGTAAAGTTTTGCGGCTCATGTAAGAGTTTCGATAAGATGGTTTAGATAAAGTTTTGTTCTTCATCTTGCGTCAAACAGGAAATGAAAGTCTTTAGTTAATTTTTTCCCTAATTCAACTATATCATTAACAAGTCTTAAACAGGTCAATTTTATTTTCTTCTTAATTATGATAGTTTTCACACCATACGTTGAGATCAGTATTCAAAAATTCCATATCGTCTTCAAATCTCCTAAGAAATACGCAGTTCGAAGAGAAACTAAATACAAATGTTTTGGCCCAATAAATCAAGAACCTGTTTTAGGCGGTAGTTGTTACATACCTACCGTCAGATTCATCTTTATTCCTCCCTACTAGGAAATCTCATTTTTCTGCCATCATTAGTTGAAATTTCAACCTGTTTGGTTTCGAAAACCCTATCTGGAAGTTTTATATAATACTTGTCTGATGACTGTCAGTGGTTTCTTCCATTTTTCAGTTAAAACTGTGTTTAGAATATCTTGTAAAATACTGTGGTAGCGCGCCAAGTACAGAAGTTTTTCTCTCAGAATTGCCTGAGCAAAGCCTAGGTTCCTCTGGCACGTCCAGTATTTACTGCTGTTGTCTCAGGATACATTGTCTGGAGGTTTTAGTGCCTCCAGTGTTAAATTGCTGGTAATAAAACACTTACTTGAGTAAGCCACACACTACTTTCATGCTAAGAAAGACCTATCAACAAGTATTCATCCACATAAATAATTAATACTACTATCCTCTCTAACGTTTCTTATTTAACATATCGGGTGTAATTCCCTGCACCAGAGGAAAAATCGAATTTCTTGAATCAGTTTTCGAGAAGCTCAGCCCTTTTCGGTCGCAACATTTGTTTGTAGAATGCCACCTCAGTTACACATACAGTTAAATTCTGTAAGTCAAGTTCCCACTATGTTTGTTTCACAAATTTTTCACCTATATAGCAGTAAATGTATATATTTGATTTGAGAGTTCCTGTGTATTATCAGCAAATGTTGAAACTTACATTAACGTGAAATCAGACTGTTCTAACCGCGACCCACTCATCCGAAACATTCGTGATTGTTCTGAAAAATCTCGCAAAAAACCGTGATACGTTAATGAAAGACATATTTCACGATACACTTAAAATTCATATTTTCGAAAATAAATGGGGCACATTTATTATAATCGTGTTATAGTGAACGTTCAACAACTCACTAATAGTTTTACATGTAAGTGTAGGGGTCACCTTGGTCTAGGGGTAGTGTCTTTAACTAACAGACAAAACGTCCTGTGTGTCGGGTTGCATCCCAGCCAGTTGTAAATTCTGAATCAGCAACGGCGGTCCGTATCAATCAGCAGCGTTGTGCCACCGCTCTTGTCAAAGAAGACGGTGGAGTGGTCACAAGGGGGGGGGGGGGGGGCATCACCCTGCCCTTGGAGTGGGAAATTACCGCTAATAGGCGGAAAAATCGCCAGCCCTTAATGGCACTGGGACGCATAAGGCAGTAGAAATGGCTGCATTAAGGAAACGTGATGTGTATCCACGGTATATGTGGCCTGTAATTGCAAAAAGAGTCATGATCTATCCCAGTCGATAAAACATCCCGAATTAATCCCACTTTCGGATCTCCAGACTGGGAGGTGGCCATGACAAGAAAAAATTATATCAATTTAATTACAGTTTGCTAACCGGATCGTGGAAGACCAGATTCCTGAATGTGGTAGGGCAGCTATAAAATCTGAAAAGGAAATGCAAAGATTCACTCCAGATATGGTAGGAGACAATGATTTGTAAAAGTATGTAGTTAAGGGCATCTGATCAGTGAATATAGAATAATATCAAAAACAGCATGAAACGATGTAACGAGAATAAGTAAGATTTGTCTTAAATAGGAGGATAGGGCAACATCACCCCAGTGAGAAGACTGATTACCTCCCCCCTCACAATAAAAAAAAATAAAATACAAATGCATTCCAGCTATTTGAAGATGAAGAAAATCTTCGAAGTTGGTAATGGTATTATACCTTCATATTTTTTAAATGTGTCATTTATTTATTTGTTTAGTAGATGTTATAAAACATGTAGACACAGAACCTGCAAAATGTAATATACTGACAACATGCGAGGCCAAGTATAGGAAAAGATGGAATACGACGTCAAACTGTAAGTAGGCTGTTTAGGTTTTTATGTTGGTAAAGCCACGCAGCGCTCTTTATGAAAATCACTGACTGTGCTGTGTGCAGTCTGTGGCTGATTTGCATTGTTGGAGTATTTGCTATTGTAGTGTTGGGTGTGAACAACGCGTAGCGTTGCGCAGTTGGAGGTGAGCCGCCAGCAGTGGTGGATGTGGGGAGAGAAATGGCAGTTTTGAGATCGGACGATCTGGACGCGTGTCCGTCAGAAAAACGAAATTGGTAAGACTGGATGTCATGAACTGATATGGTTCAAATGGCTCTGAGCACTATGGGACTTAACTTCGATGGTCATCAGGCCCCTAGAACTTAGAACTACTTAAACCTAACTAGCCTAAGGACAGCACACAACACCCAGTCATCACGAGGCAGGGAAAATCCCTGACCCCGTCGGGAATCGAACCCGGGAACCCGGGCGTGGGAAGCGAGAACGCTACCGCACGACCACGAGCTGCGGACCATGAACTGATATATAATGACTTTTGAACACTATTAAGGTAAATACATTGTTTGTTCTCTATCAAAATCTTTCATTTGCTAACTATGCCTATCAGTGGTTAGAATCTTTTATTTAGCTGGTAGTATTGGCGCTCGCTGTATTGCAGTAGTTCGAGTAACTACGATTTTTGTGAGGTAAGTGATTCATGAAAGGTATAGGTTATTGTTAGTCAGGCCCATTCTTTTGTAGGGATTATTGAAAGTCAGACTGCGTTGCGCTAAAAACATTGTGTGTCAGTTTAGTGTTGATCAGAATAAGTAAAGAGAGAAATGTCTGAGTACGTTCAGTTTTGCTCAGCTGTTTGAAAATCAAATAACGTAAAAAGTTTACCAGCACAGTAATTCATAAATTTTTCTAAGGGGATGTTAAACCAATTGAAAAATTACCTTAAAAGAAGGAATCTTGTAGCCAGCCATTTTTCACACACACGTCATTCACGAACTGAAAAGGGAAGTATTATCTGAAGCATCCACCACCATGAAGCATAACGTAGCTTGGGGTACGGATGTAAATAAGTGTCTTCAGTGTGGTAATGCTATCAGCCGTCAATTCTGGAAAGGTTGTTTTACTCTGATTGAAAATCCACTTGTATGGCGACAGAAAAAGACAGGGGAGAAATTTAAATCGTGATTTACTCCAAAGAATATTAAATTTGAAATGTAAAAGGTGGAATGAAAGTTCTGTGAATGTGAAGTTAAATGTTAATGTACTTCACCAAGAATTTTTTTCCTCTTAATTCAGAGTGGCTTTGAATGGATCTAAGATTTCAAGCTGTCCAGCTATGCCTATGTTTAAAAACTTTACTTGTACGGTGTAGGTTGGTAGGGCAACTTGTACGACGTAGGTTCGTACAGTCGGCGTAACGATCAAGTGGTAGCGATACGAAGCTTGTAGCCTTCGAACTCCGCACCGCTGCCGTTGCACGCCCCTGTCCTGAAAAACTTACTTATTTCACACTGCAGACTTGCCTGGCCAACTGCACTCTAGGATGTATGAATATAGTCGTCTCAGCTTTGGGGGGATGAAATTATTAATAAGAGGGCCTCTTTCGATGGAACCGGACTTGCGTGCCGGCTCGGACTAACACTCATAAAGCCGCACAGGCGAATGTCTAATCGTGCCTGCATGAAACTTGAAGCGTAAGTTTCCAGAGTTGTTAAACTGATGAAATTACTCACCCTTGAGTAGGTATATGTTTATACGATAGTTCTCTTTGACCAAAAAAAAAAAAAAAAAACAAAAAACAAAAACTTGCATATTTTCCATCACAAGATATTACGTCTCAGTGTTCAAGTAAACTTAATTCTCTAATTCCGTAGTGGTTGCCGCGCAACATTAAAATTAGATCCGCTCCGACATCACGTCCTTCTGTTCCAGTATCTCAAGCCATAGTAAAAAGTATTAGTGATCCAGTGTTAAGGACGCGATATCAGCAAAGAATAGCATCGCCTACACCGTTGGTTTCCAACCTGTTGATTATTTACAATAACATGAAATTTTCTGAGAGGAGAAAACTAAACGATTCGATTCTGTTTCAGTCACGAACTAAATTATATTCAAAAGATCGTTACTGTTATCACAATTTTGTAAGAATCTAATGTGGATTAAATAAGTTATCAATAATTACTTTTTCTGAAATAGTAGTATTAATCCAGTGACGTTACAGGTTCCTCACACAGTTCATCCACTACACACCTATGTTGTGCTTTGTGCCTTACATCACTGATGATAAAAGCGAGACATATATGTAACAAGTGCTAAATATCTCAAGGAAATGTCTTCTCCAAGTTGTAGGTAGTACCTACAGTAGCCGTGAAGTTGCTTCATCACTCGCATTGAAAGAGAGAAATGAATTGTGAGCAAGATGCAGCAGTAACTGCATAAGGACTACTATAGTTCTGTACACAGTATTATTATTATTATCATTATTATTATTATCAGCGACTGTAGACAGACACAAAGCATTGACAGCCTGAAGTCCACATTCTGCCAGTTCAGGAGAATGGAGTGCAACAATCAAATGATTTACAAACAATAATTACAGTGCACACATTTTAACTTGAGTGCTTTTAAATGGGGTTGCAATTGCAGTGTGCAGGTCAGGCAAGTGCCGTAATGGAGAGGAACAAAGCAGGGGAAGTACGTTTTGTAACTAGTGTACACCCTCATTGTGGATAGCTCTTTCTTGTCTGAGAAGAAGTTGTGGGTAGCACTGGCGATCCTACACAAATTTCTTCGTCATTCACTCTAAAACACGCACACACACACAAACTATCATTTATATTTGATCTGACTGATCTGATTGCACTCAGGGGTAATGATCTAAGAATGGCTGGGAACCACTGGCCTACACTGAGTTTATTCTCGCCGTCACTTCCTTACGCTGCAGCAAATACTTTAATTCTAAAGTGCTCGTAGCCCGTGTTTCGTTAACTACAGTGTGTGCCGTAAAACACTGCCAATACAGCTGACCTACACAATCTATTTCAAAATTAGCACATTTTTCATCTCTTGTGTCAATTTGTGTCACTACAAGCCTTAATGGCTCATGAAAGGCCAGTTCGTTGATAACACCAGAAAGAAACTGCCCCGCTCGTTCTGCCCTGTAGCTTCGCCTTGACCCATTGCGTTAACATATACTGATCTCCCGGTCTGGTCTCAGCTTTCTTTTAGCCAGCGGTTCGAAAATTTAACATGAAGGTCATGTTCCGTCTGCGATTTCGCTGTCGCATGTGCTAGTGGGCGAACTGGTTTAATACGGCAGGCATATTCGTACTCAGTTAGTCGCCATGAAGATGATGTTTCAGCTTCCACACTCACGTAGCAGGCGTGATCCTTTTGCAGTTGTAGGCCCACGCGTTCTTCTAAGTCGTGATATATAGAGTGACAATTATTGAACTATGTAGAAAAAAACGCAAATTAGTGACAAACCACCGCGTGCACACAATTTATTCAACACGTAAAAGTCACTACAGATATTCGGATGCCTGCCATCATTGGCGATGATATGGCGCTGACGAATACCGAAATTCTGCATGCCCCGCTGAAACGTCGGACCATCGATGTTGTCGATGACCTCCTGAATGGCTGTTTTCACCTCAGCAATGGTTTTAGAGTTATCGCTGTACACCTTGTCTTTAGTATAGCCCAACAAAAAGGAGTTGTATGCGTTCAGATCCGGAGAATATGGCGGCCAATCAAGGACCATACCAGTGGCCTCTGGGTACCCCAGAGCCAGAATGTGGTCCCCAAAGTGCTCCTCCTGGTCATCAAACACTCTTCTGCTTCGATGGGATCGAGCTCCGTCTTGCATGAACCACATCTTGTCGAAATCAGGGTCGCTTTTGATAATGGTGATGAACCTTCACCTACCATTCGGTAGCCAGCGTGCCTACAAGGAATTTCGCACCAATTATTCCGTGACTGTACTCTGCACACCACACAGTCACCGGTTGTGGGTGAAGAGACTTCTCGATCGCGAAATGAGGATCCTCAGTTCCCCAAATGCCCCAATTTTGTTTATTGACGAACCCATTCAAACGAAAGTGGCCTTCGTCGCTAGACCAAACCATAATGCGCATACTAATGCCCATCATGCCCCGCGACCAACCGTGCAGTTTGAACGTCCAACCGCAAACCGTTCAGAAGTTATGACAATTTTATTTCATACAGTCCAGTAACAGTCACCCTGTAAATCATATCAGCAAATAATCCTGGAAGCTAGTATTTTATATGATCTCCGAACAATGGAACAGGCTGGAATTTTTCGATTATGAAAATCTTTGCTACAGGTCAAAGAAACATTACCTGACGGAAGCCCGCACCCCAGAATTTATCCGTTTAGCTTCGCACATGATTAACATATTTCCTAATATAAAGCGCTTCCAAGGGGCACTAATGAGCACGAGTGCTGTTTTATGTTTACAACAAACACCATGGATTACAAGTCATACTTCCTATCAGACTTCATAATTTCCATTTTACAAGGGAGATGTAGAGGTACATTTACTTGGTAGCTAACATTAGTAGATGAGTGTATTTACATTATAATACATAATATTACAATAATTATAATAAAAACAATACATTATATCATGCGGTAATATAGAAGATAAAGCATAAAATAAAACGGAAGCAGCATTGACGTTCTGGGTAACGTACTGAAAACCGGAGATGTGGTGTACATGGCTTCAATGAGAAATAAACGAAAATTTTCCTTGTCTCGAGAGACGGCTAGTAGTTTATTTTTAGAACTTGAAATGGGTAACTTGTGGCACAAATTATTCCATATTCTAGTTCTTGCTGTATTTAAGGACTTGAGGAAGACAATTGCGAGATGAGAGTAGACGAAATGATTTAGAGAGTGGGCGTCCAATGTTCCGTGAGTGTTGCTCGTGGAGAAACAAAATTTGTCATTACAGATATCTAAAACATACTGTTGGATTAACGTAATTGTGCATTTTCAGAATTTGGCTTCAAATCTTCTCTGTGCTTGTTTTGATCTCTACTCATTTCCACTGATGCATGTTTGAGTCATGTAGCAATTACCACTACATGTCTTGACTGCTAATAATTTGAAAAACATTTGAGAGAACTTAAGACCATCTAATAACATTGTTGATAAGCCTGTCTTGGATATGTGCTGAATAAATTGTTCCTCACGTTTCTTTCCATGTATGTTACGACAGGGAGAGAGACTCAGCATGATGATTTTTCTGCCCAGAGAAGTAGATGGCTTGGCAAGCCTTGAAGAGAAACTTGCCAGCTTCAGTCTCCAAGACACTGTCAACAACATGTATGAGACAAGTGTGCACTTGTATTTACCTAAATTCAAAATGGAATACTCAAAACAACTTAACGACGCACTAACGAGAGTAAGTATATCTAAGTGGCGTGTGTCAATTGTATGTCATTTACAACTTTAAAGGTTTGTAAGTGCCGTATTTTTAAACAAATGCATCGCGATACCCACCGCAACACTGAACTTAAATGAAACTGTAACAATATAGCGAGAGGCACGCTATTTGAATGTTTTCTGACGTGTCACAACTGTTTACTATAGGCTTAGTACGCTTGAAACCAGTTTCAAGTCTAGATCCAACTCATTGATTACAATTGTTCTATTTGGAGTCAGATGTTTTGTATGCTGCACATTACTATACGACAGACCTAATACCACCTCACAATTCTGTAATTCGCGAGCTGCTATTTTTCAACATTTTGACCGTGATTGTGTTATTAACTGTTTGTTTACTGAATAAAACTCATTTATTCATCTCCGAAATACGTCCCAGGAAGCATACAAAATAAAAAATGCGAAATATGAAACGTTTCTGTTAGGCTGCACAAAGCTTTTGTCACAAGTTGTCGCTCCCCACTTAGCTCCCATCGGTCAAGATTTCTAGTTTGTTGTTCATGGCACTTCCCCCTACCACCATACGAAAACTTGCGACTGCACGATACTTCTTATTCTCACTTCTCCACTGACTAGTATTATTACGCTACCGGCGTAGTAGGGAGTTTACAAATTGACGTTTGTGTAAATTTTACCTCACAATTTTTGTGAATTTGAACAGCATAAAATAAACAATCTCATCATTTTATGCATCAGGCCTTCCGTCTACGAAACTACTGTTCTTGTAAGAGTTAAGGTTGGCTAGGATTGTCTACGTAATTAGTTGAGGCGTAACGTTTACACAAGTCGGTTTTCTTTCATTGCCCACACGGGCACTTGTAGATTAATAATTTCACGAAATAGCCGACTACGCTAAAGGCACAACAGCCCAATCAATAGGGACCAAAAAAAGTTTGGATATTGGGAACTGTTCACGTTCACGGTAATTTCGGTCAGTTGTAGGAGGGAGTGCCGCGAACAACGTACTAGACATCCTTGTTAGTAAGGGATGTATGTGGTGGTGGAAGTGCGTCACTTTTGTATTTTTGCCTTGAATAACTGCAAAACCATGGGCTCCAGCGAAAACTACATCACATTTCCTACAAAAACGGTTCATTTTTTTCTGTAGAGCTAATGGTTTGTGCCTAGCGAGTGAGACCATAAGAAAATCTCGCGCGTGGTTTATGGAAGCCAGATGTAACATGACAGGCTACACGAAATGAGAGTAGTAGCTGCAGCTGAATCAGTCTTTGTAATTTTCCCCACATCTTTATACACAGGGCCATCATCTATCAGAGACGCTAATTACTTGGAACTGTAGACATTTTAGCCTCTCATACGTGCTGGAACATGCGCAGTCCGACAGCAAACGATCGGCTGGTACTTCATTGTCAGTTGGCAAGCCGTCCTCGTGTTCTGCACATTTTCTATTGACGCACTTTTGTCACCATCACACAGACACACTTCCCTCCACCTTTTCCTATCCTGTGGCTACAATCCGAACTATTAACCGTATATGTGGAACAATAAGCAATACAACATTATACATAAATACATAGGAATTGTCCATTTTCAGTACTGTAGGTGTCCAGATCCTGACCGCTACCGATGCTAGGTTTGAACCGCGCAGGGTGTCGTGAAAAGGATCTGTTCACTCTCGAGGGCGCCAAGAAATCATCATTCACAACAAAACATTTATTAATCAGAAATACGTGATTTTCTAACCTAGACGCAGACAGCTCCGTCGGGTCAGCAAAGTGCGGACGCAGTCAGCAGAAGCGAGAGCGCCACGGTCATGTTCTGCGGCGCTGCGGAAGTATCTTGAGGCGGCCGTTACGTCACGGTTCGATCAACGACCTCCAGGCTCTGCTGGCCAATATCCGAAGCACTCTCGTTGAGGTCTTGACTCGGCGTCCAGCTGATCCTGAAGTACCAGGTGTTTATACGAGGGTTGGAACCTTAACAGTGGCCACTATATATTTACAGCTCTTACAGAATAGATACGTGTTTCAAAGTTTTACTGACCTTCAGAGTAGTCACCAGCATTGTGTATAACCCGTTGCCATCTATGTAAAAGTCGAAGGACACTCTTAGCAGTGCCAGTTGTGTTAACAGTTGGAGCGGCGCGGTCTACTGCCCGACGAATTTGCAGAGCGAATGCCGTGAAGTGTTTCTTCAGTTTAGAAATCGAGTTGAACTCACGAGGGCTTAAGTCAGGGGAGTGCAGTAGGTGGTATAGCACTTACGAGCCCCATCGGTCAAACAAATCAGTAACAGCTTGCACTGTACGTGGTTGAGCATTGTCCTGCAAAATGATGGTCAGCTCCTGCAGAAAGTGTCATCACTTCTGTCTCTAAGCTGGTCGTAGGTTGTGTTCCAAAACTGAACAGCGTGGTGCGTGAAAACGGAGGTGTGTTTCTGGATAGCTCCCGTATCATACTACGCTAAAAAACTACACCGACGTATTGGATAACTTCTTTAATAACTCTGGAAAAAGTACCAAGGATGCACTGAGACATAATTCGGAAGACCATTTTGCTCCGGTTAGGGGAAATTCAGCCCTTTTCTAACTCTATGCAGACAGGGTTGCCTACAATACGATGCTCGAAATAACAGCACTCACTGGCACTACGATCGAATTCGAGTATCCCAAAGAAATATGACTTGACATCTGTAGTGGTGTTCATGATTTTGCTTAATTTTTAATGACACTCAAATGTTGCCATAACTTTAGTCTGTATCCATTTTTCAGCTTGGAATGATTGATATGTTTGATGACTACGCCGCAAATTTCACTGGAATTACTGACGAAGAGCGACTTAAGGTGGACAAGGTCCTGCACAAAGCTTTCGTTGAAGTCAACGAGAAGGGAACGGAAGCTGCTGCTTCTACTGGTAAGATACGCTTAACTCTAAATTGTCTACTGTGTTCTCAATCACATGATTCACATGTCTTGAATTTAGTATTACATACTTCACCAAAACGTCTTTCTTCATAGCTTTTGCTTTTTCTTCGTTATCAAGACAAAACCGAGAGACCAGTCAGGTGCATATCTGCTTATGTAAACAGTCTGGTAGAAGAAAGAACGGGTAAAATAATTAGGTGAATGGGAACGGTGTAGTTGACGTATCGAATGTCTATATAGCTGACCAATTTTTACTTCTGAAAATGAGTTGCGAGAAATGAATTCTCATTTGCCATTTGTAGCTCATTATGTGCCATCACTCAACTTTATTTAGTCGTCAGCTTCCATAAAAACGACTTGGACTGTTATTGGTAATAAGACTAATATCATGCCATTGCTTTCAGAACTCCATGTAGAAGCAAATAAAACCTCATATTGGCCCGAGTCGTTAGTTTTATTTCAGAAGATAAATTTATCATCGAAACCGGTCGTGCACCTGAGACAGACAAAACGAATAGTTACAAAATTTCCTCAATTACTGTTAAAGTTCTTTACGACTCTAACTGCAAATAAAGACGTTATGAACAACTGAAAATCGCTGACGCTCTGCTATCTTATGGCATACGTAGATATTTTCAAGTGAGTTAGGTTTCTACGGTAATAAGACTTCACTGTTGTATCTACTATTATTGTATTTTCTCGTCGTTGATAACACAAACAGAAATCAAGGTTTTTTTTCCACACTAAAGTATATTGCTCACTTTGCGGAACATACCTCAGTATTTACAGTGGAGAATAAAGTTTGAAGAACAGGTGAACAAGTTGGTGTCTACTCTTTCTATAGATCATGCAAATAACTAATTTCAAAAACTGCAAGCATGTGTTAGATGTATGGCAAAGTAGCAACCTCTCCTGTACACGGCCTCTAATCTCACAGCTTGTAGACCTCACCATTCTTTGACAGTTATAAGTTTAATCATGTAAATATGAAGAAGTCAGGAATAGGTGAAGATGGTCAGTTAAATTAACTGAGGTATCAGCCGGTTTTATTTCAAAGTTGCCAATTTTCTACCTAAATCCCAACGAAATTTTTCGTTTATAACCAGTCCTAAGGAAAGAAGAGAAACCAAAAAGGTGATAGGAGTATATAGAGCAGGGCTTAACAACTGGCCGGTTTTGAGCGCGAGTACTCGCGTCTGCTCAGGCACCTGCTCGCGAGCAGGTGCAAGGTCGCAGAGTAGTGATGGAGGGGAGGGAGGGAAAATGCGCGCGCACGTTTGAATAGGGCCGCAGCGTGCCTATTGGATTCGCGCCGACTGTGTAACGTTTAAAGCACTATGATCAGCTCTAACAGTCATTGCGCTGGTCAAGAATCATGTCAAGTCGCCGTTGTGTAACCTCAACCATGCTTCCGCAGTTCAACCCCCATTGGGAGGAATTGTATTTGTTCACAGAAAAAGATGGTGTTGCAAAATGTTTAGTATGTCACAAAACGCTGAATTCTTTCAGGAAATTTAATTTGCAGCGACATTATATGTCGCACCACGCGAAAGACTACGGAAGTGGAAAATGTGATGGACCAGATCGTGCACAGGAAGTTATTAAACTTAAAAGGAAGCTACCCAAAGAAGATCTGGACGACGAAGAAAAATCAACTGAGGCAGCTCGCAGAGTGAGTTACAAAATTGCTTTGCTTTTAACAAAATCCCTACGCCCCTTCACTGATGGCGATTTAATAAAAGAATGTTTGGTAGTTGCAGCGGAACATGTGTGTCCATCTCAAGTTGAACAGTTTTGGATTGTGCCATTATCTAACATGATCATTATGCGTCGCATACAGGACATGGCAGACGACGTCCAGAGCCAGCTTGCAAATATCTGTAAAGATTTTACGGCGTATTCTCTAGCTCTGGAAGAAAGTGTTGTTATCACTGGAACAGCGCAGCTTGCCATATTTATTAGAGGTGTTAACAGAGATCTTCAGGTGAGGGAACAGCTCATCGGTGTAGTAGCCATGAAGAACACTACAACCGGAGGTGATATATTAAGTAGTGCTGAAGAAAGTGTTGAAAATATAGGATTGTCGTGGAATTCGTTAGTTTCAGTGTCTACAAACGGTGCACCAGCGATGACAGAGAAAATATCAGGTTTCGTTGCGCTGTTGAAGGAGAAAATGCAAAAACTGACCATGCCGAATGCAGGGAAAAAATCAGGTTTCGTTGCGCTGTTGAAGGAGAAAATACAAAAGCTGACCGTGCTGAATGAAATAAGGGGCGTTCACTGTGTGATCCACCAGGAAAACTTATGTGCAAAGAGTATCACTCTAAAAAATGTGATGGTTGTTGTTGTTCGTACAACCAATTATATAAGGAAGCATGGACTACAACACAGGCAATTTAAAAGCTTTCTTGAGGGTGTAGAAAGCCAGTACGGTAGCCTGCCTTATTACAGCGAGGTCCGCTGGCTTAGTCGTGGCGAATTATTAAATCGATTTTTTTGCCTATTAGATAAATGTGTTCATGGAAATAAATAACATGTGTGTTCCTGAATTGAAAGAGCCTTCATGGAAATGTGATCTCGCGTTCTTAGCAGATTTAACTAGCCATCTGAATGCTTTGAACATTTCACTACAAGGTAAAGATCTGCTAATTACTTATTTCATAGATCGAATACGAGCTTTTAAAATGAAATTGACACTTTGTGTGAGTCAGCTGGACACAGGAAATCTAGCTCATTTTCTTAAATTATCATCCATGAAAGATGTTCACAAAGACTGTGAACGTCATTCAGATAGTTTAGTTGCCTTTAAGGAAGAATTTGATCCAGACTTTCAAGATCTGACAGCACTAGACAGCGATTTTGATCTGTTCGCCTCTCCATATTCAGCGAATATTGAAAAGATTCGTCCTGAGCTGCAACTAAAAATTATTGACCTGCAATGTGACAGAGAATAGAGACAAATTTCAGAACAAGAAAAACATTTTGTAATTCTACATACACTTCCCTCAGGATAGATTTCCTCGTTTGCACAAACTGGCGGCTACAATAATATCAATGTTCGGTTCCACGTATGTTAGTGAACAACTGTTCTCTGCAATGAAATGTAGCAAGACGCGCCTGAGAAACGCATTGTCTGATCGAAATTTAAACTGCACGCTGCGCCTACAAGGCACAAGAACAATTACTCCGAACATAAACGCAATTGTAAAGGACAAAAAGTACAAGATAACCGAGAATCCCACACTTCAGTGACACCTTTTATTGTGTAACAGTTCACAAATTAATACGAATGTAGAGGCATACACTAAACTAATAAAGTTATGTGGCATGTGTACATTCTCCTTTATTTGTTTCATTTGTCGCAGTAATAATTCTTGATTGATATCCCTGCAGGTGGCCACGGATTTACAATGACTGGCGGCAGCTGTTGTGTGCCCCACGTGACTCTCCTCATTTTCCGCTCTGGTCGGGTAGTGGGGGTAGCGTGCTCGCGCTGCTCCGTGCTCGCGCCTTACTGCTCACAGCTTGCTCCGCGTGCACGTATGTTGTGAAGCCCTGATATAGAGGATCTATACAAGGACGATGTACTTGAGGGCAATATTGTGGAGATGGAAGAGGACTTAGATGAAGATGTAATGGAAGATATGATACTGCGTAAAGAGTTTGACAGAGCACTTACGTCGAAAGAAGTCCCCAGTGGTAGATAACATTCCATTAGAACTTCTGATAGCCTTGGGACAGCCAGCCGTGACTAAACTCTTGCATCTGGTGAGCAAGATGTATGAAACAGGCGAAATACCCTCAGACTTAAAGAAGAATATAATAATTCCAATCCCAATGAAAGCAGGTGTTGACAGGTGTAATTTTCAGTTTAATAAGTAACGTTTGCAAAGTATTAACATGAAGTCTTTATAGAAGAATGGAAAAACTGGTAGATGCCGACCTCGGGGAAGATCAGTTTGGATTCCAAGGAAATGTTGGAACATGTGAGGCGATATTGACCCTACGACTTATCTTAGAAGATAGATTAAGGAAAGGCAAACCTACATTTCTAGCATTTGCACACTTAGAGAAAACTTTTGACAGTGTTCACTGGAATACTCTCTTTCAAATCTGAAGGTGACAGAGGTAAAATACAGGGAGTGAAAGGCTATTTACAATTTGTACAGATACCAGATGGCAATTATAAGAGTCAGGGGCACGAAAGGGAAGCAGTGGTTGAGAAGAGAGTGAGAAAGGGTTGTAGCCTATCCCGAATGTTATCCAATCTGTATATTGAGCAAGCAGTAAAGGAAACAAAAGAAAAATTTGGTGTAGGAATTGAAATCCATGGAGAAGGAAAAAAAACTTTGAGGATTGCCGACGACATTGTAATACTGTCAGAGACAGCAAAGGACCTGGAAGAGCAGCTGAACAGAATGGACAGAGTCTTGAAAGGAGGGTACAAGATGAGCATCAACAAAAGCAAAACGAGGCTAATGGAATGTAGTCGAATTAAAACAGGTGATGCTGAAGGAATTAGATTAGAGAATGAGAAAATGTGGTAAATGAGTTTTGCTATTTGAGAAGCAAAATAATTGATGATGGTCGAACTAGTGAGGATGTAAAATGTAGAGTGGCTATGACAAGGAAAGCGTTTTCGAAGAAGATAAATTTTTTAACATCGAGTATAGAGTTAAATGTCCTGAAGTCATTTTTGAAAGTATTTTTATGGAGTGAAGCCATGTATAGAAGTGAAATATGGACGATAACTAGTTTAGACAATAGGTGAATAGAAGCTATCGAAATGTTGTGCTGGAGAAGAATGCAGAAGATTCGATGGTTAGATCACATAACTAATGAGGAGGTACTGAATAGAAGTGGGGAGAAGAGGAATTTGTGGCACGACTTGACTAGGAGAAGGGATCGGATGTTAGGACACGTTCTGAGGCATCAAGGGCTCACCAATTTAGTATTGGAGGGGAGCGTGGAGGGTAAAAATCGTAGAGGGAGGCCAACAGATGAATTCATTAAGCAGATTCAGAAGGATGTAAGTTGGAGACGAAGAAGGTTGCACAGGATAGAGTAGCATGCAGAACTGCATCAAACCAGTCTTTGGACTGAAGGCTACAACAACAACAACCAGTTATCTGGGACACTGCATATCGAGTCTACATTAAGTGCAATTTGTATTCAAATAATTTAATGTTACAAACTCGATTTATAATGAGAGTGCTACATAATACTGATATTGATATCTAAAATTTGTGTGTTACATTCCATCAAAATCTAGTGTCGATGAATATTAAGGTAGGATGGAAATGTTAGCGTATCGTAAATCTGGAAATGTTTTGTGACGCTGGTGCTGACGGACGTAGCACAATAAGAAAAATAGATTTTGCTTTTTTGATATATTACGGACTCTTTGCTGAGCAAGATAGAAATAAACAACTTCATTCGCTAAGAAAACTGCAATACGTAATGTGTAGCTCCGTGCTGCACGTAAATACATGCATCTCGGAGCATTTCCCCGCTCGAAATTTGTCTAAATGTACAGCATTTCTAATTTTCTCATAGGCCATCACCAGGGATGCTTTAGGTGTGGTAAGTGACGAATAATAATACATACTCTGCTGGGCCACTGCCGACTGGTATCCACTTTATGTAGGTCATATTTGGCCTATTTTTCTGTAGAAGGAGAGGAAATAAGTGCATAGAGTCATGTAAGATGCATGGAAAACTGGATGTCTTTTTACGCAATTCCTTCACTTTTCTTAATGAATGATATCGAGCATTCCAGAGGATTTAATCCGAGGTCCACTCCAGTCTCTGCTACATGGTATAAATGACCTTCCTTTATCGCTAAGCGGAAATAGATTCTACATCTTGGATAACGAAGTAGGTACGTCCGGAAATATACCACCACCATGACAGCTGAAACTTATCAGTAAACTTTTTGATTCGCTTTCTGTAATGACATTGCCTTTCAACTTGAAGAGAAAAAAAACACTAGAAATTAGGTGAAATTTAGTATGTAAATAATTCTCAAAATCCTTCTGTGTGTATTAACATCGATTTTTATTGGAAAACACGTCTTACAATTCATTTAAACTTCCAAGTTCACGATGTGGCTACCCGAATGTGCTGGTGCGTATTACTGTTTAGTTGTGTCATGTGGAAAAGTATTCTGGCACAATACTACATATCACTCCTCTTGTACATAGTTATTTAAGCAAATAAACGACAGTAAAGTACATTTGTGAACATTGACAGTTACCCACAGACCCGAAATCGGATGTACGAAACAAACAGCTGTAATAATTTAGACCTCAACTGCTTACAACGCGGGTTTGCTTTGGCGCAGAAAGTCTTAATTTATTTATGCATGAGATACTTTGGCATCAAAAAAGTGAACTAAATGTGCTGACTGTCAGTAATGAAGAACAGTACAATTTTAAATAATTTTTCCTTGTCGGATTGTCGTATCAAAAATAGTCCACATCTTTCTAGGATATTGGGATAGTTGGCATGCTAAATTTAAGTTATTAACTTACTTCAACACACATGAGATGTCTCAATATATGTTCTGAAATTGAAGCCAATGCACAGACAAAAAGGCTAAATCTATTAATTTTAAAAACCTCTTGGTTTATTTCACTATACTCGGTGTCATCTTATTATCTTGCAGTTGATTTGCGTAACACATACGTGACAAAAGGAGCCGAATTTTTCTTCTTCATTATTTCTAATGAATCAGTTTCTCCTACATTCTATTTTATATTTTGATTGCCTATCTTTTCTGCTTAACTGCACTGTGAATTTGTCTTGAACAGTGAATATAATACAAAACTGCAGTTTTAAAACTTTTGTCCTATTAATTTTCAAAAATAACGTCTAGAATACGTATTTCTTCTTCTGAAAATTGATTTCATTTGGTTGTATCATGACAACATTTTTCGCAAAACATTATCTCATATTTTAAAGACTAAAGTAATTGAAGCAGGCACATTTCAATAAAATTTCAATCAAGGATATATTTTTAATATTATTGTTTTATTTTTAGACACACATTAAAATATTACAAACAGATGTCTAAGCAACATTACCAGTACTGTTACGTATAGTTTTCAAACATTCCCACTTTTGTTTTCGTCACAGAACCTACAACCTTAATGTCTATTACCTCTTTTCCATTTCCTTGATGTCCTAGTCGAAGCATTTTCGTTGCTCTGCTCAGCAATGTCCCAGGTTTTCAGGGAAGTAGCAAATATGAGATAGTAGGAAGTGCACTTTTACGCTCATGTTATAACACAACTGCTTGGAATGTACCAACTTGGTTCTGACTGTATTTTGGTAATTTGAATATCTTTTATCAGCTAGAAAGTTTTCAGTAGCAGGCCCAATGGCAGGCCATGCATCTTTTTCTCTAACATCCATTGCATTCTTAGATCCATGATCCTCCATAAATCTGTGACTTTGGGGACCAACAAAAATTCCAACTTTCAATATTCATTTACTGATGAAACAGAATTTCATACAAAGGGACGTACAACAGGATCCATCTTATGAAGCAGGCGTTACAAACTGATTCATGGAACCCAAACTGGAATTTATTGGTTTAAGCAATATTTTGGCGGTCTACGAGCGGCTCATGTAAAATGTTGTTTGTCCCTGGCGCTAAAACTTCCTATCTGGGAAAACACTTGCACTCCAATGCTTTTGCTGTGCGAAGTTCCCACATCCACACACAGAAAAAGACAGGACATATTCGTGTACCCAACTTGCTGTCCAAATAAAATTCCTGTAATCAAAAATAAAATAAACATTTCTGTATTGTGAAAAAACTGTACTCTATAGAATTAAATTAAGAACAGTTTTGGAAACAATGTAAAAATATTATTTAAGAACACTCATTTACTTTTAAGTCATCTGATATCACGCAGACTGGTGTTATTAAAGCAAACGTTACATGACACATTCTTTTGCAGCAGTGTTGGTTGCCGTTTCAGCCTCCCTTCAAATTGGGGGGCCACAACCCATCATCTTTAAAGCAGATCACCCCTTCGTGTTCCTCATACTGGACCAGCAGACAAAAATTGTGCTGTTCGCGGGACGTTACGTGGACCCTCCATCCACATCCTGATGTGAACGTGTTGTCTACCCTAAGGTCTGCAGCACTTCGGACATGCATACTGCACAGTGCCCAAATAACTTAAAATTCCGCATAGTACTGTAAAAATTTATTTTCTCTATTTGGAATAAATACTGAGACAGACCATGTTTCTAAGTTTTCATTGTTGTTTGTAGTTTTATAATTATTTTAAACGTTGCCTCTTGACTACACAGATCTACACTGAATGACAGATGTACCCCCAAAATAAAAATAAATTGCAAACGTCTTTTCTGCAATTTTTTACTCATTAATTTTACTTTAATTTGAAGCCATGGCCGGCCGCGGTTGTCTAGCGGTTCTGGCGCTGCAGTCCGGAACCGCGGGACTGCTACGGTCGCAGGTTCGAATCCTGCCTCGGGCATTGGTGTGTGTGATGTCCTTAGGTTAGTTAGGTTTAAGTAGTTCTAAGTTCTAGGGGACTTATGACCTAACATGTTGAGTCCCATAGTGCTCGGAGCCATTTGAACCATTTTTTTTTTGAAGCCATGATATACTTTTATTCCTTGTAGTTTCTGACACCCCACTTCTTTTTACATTTGTCAGACATCAGCAAAAGCACGCTGTGAGTGCGTTAGCGTCTGTAGAATAAAGGACTGGGGTTAGGAGTGGACCCTTATTCTATGACAGATCACATCGGTGTTTAGTTGTACACAATTTGTTTAATTTCAGAATTATTGTCAAAGAAGTACACGAATTTACATAGTGACATGACATTCACAGGATAGTTGTCAATATAACGCATTATGTCCTGTTTAGCAGAAATTACCCTGAACACAACAATATCAGATTTAAATAGAAGGTTCTCTACAAGATTATTCTTACTACTACACCGTGAAGTTGGCCAATATTACGACAAATCATACGATTCTAGTTCTAAGTTTGGTACTATTTAGGATGCTAATCAAGTCTATGGAGGATGGTTAGTTTTTGTGACAAGATGAGAAAAGTATTACTCAAGGTTGCTCGAGTTCACAGCGGATGCAAGCTGGTGAACCAACAAGTTTACGCCTCTCCCAGCGGCAGTTACCTTTTAGCTGTGATGTGCTATTGGCTGCATGGCTGCTGTCGCCCTCTGAAACTCCTATACAAAGCTAATCAAAATCTTTACTGATTTTATCAGCTCAATCTGTCTTAGGTCTCTCGTTAGGCGAGAAAACATGCAGTCATCCCTAGTCTGGAAAACATGGCGATATACACGTGCATAGCAGGTGCAGCATGTATCCTTCAATGCCCTCACAGTTGTCGCAAGAACAATTAACGACATAGCTGTTTCGTTTTTCTGCTATCGGAGCTCAACGACTCTTCAGATAATTCCTAGCTGATTGTCAGCCAAAGTGAACGCAGTGTTCACACAAATGTCCTCTTTTGCCATCGTACAGAGCGTGATGCGCCCTGTTCTACACTTGACGTTGGTTTCGAGTAGAGTCCCCGAAGTTTTCGGTCCTGTGTCTTTCGTAGCAAACTGTCCCCCACCCGTGTACTTTCGTGCTTCACGTCAAGGATTTTTCAAACCAGTGGAAGCGTTCCTTTCATCTTGTGAAAACTACCTCTGCCAATCGCAAAGGACCTACCTTTAGCTGCTGCTACGGTCACAGGTTCGAATCCTGCCTCGGGCATGGAGGTGTGTGGTGTACTCAGGTTAGTAAGGTTTATGTAGTTTTAAGTCTAGGGGACTGAAAGACCTCAGATGTTAAGTCTCCTAGTGCTTAGAGCCATTTGAACCATTTTGAACCTACCTTTAAACTGCTTCGAAATATTGCCCCTTTCTACTCTTTCCGAGTTTATTTCAGCCAATGGGACATTTTGCGCCTGCTCCTGACTCCTAAAAGTTACACACATACATCACGAGCGTACCACGAGCATTTCACGTTATCAGCTGCGTCGCTGGTCTGTTTGTATCCATCTAGAAATTTCACAACACAGTTTTCTGAAGAACTTATCCACCACAAGCAGCGCTGGCCCACTAGCCGCTCTCCTTGATGTGTCGCCCGGCGTGTTCATTGTCCCTCTCACCACAGGTCACCAACCCCTTTTTAGAAGTGTTCCGTTGTACTCGGGGCGTGACGACATAACTCACATCTGCCCCCAAACAAAACATTTCCTCCAGCAGCTTTTTTCACCTTTTGCTTCTTGGCATGCAGGATTTGGGTTCAGTGTGTCAATACCATCGAATTGAGTGTCATCCCTTTGCATTCCATACTGTGCATTTTGCTGGACAAATCTGCTCATTATCGCCGAAGTATGCCAGGTGACATATTCATCTATTTGTTACAACGTATACAATCTGTGGTGTCAACGCCAGACACCACACTTGCTAGGTGGTAGCCTTTAAATCGGTCGCGGTCCGTTAGTATACGTCGGACCCGCGTGTCGCCACTATCAGTGATTGCAGACCGAGCGCCGCCACACGGCAGGTCTAGAGAGACTTCCTAGCACTCGCCCAGTTGTACAGCCGACTTTGCCAGCGATGGTTCACTGACAAAATACGCTCTCATTTGCCGAGACGATAGTTTAGCATAGCTTTCAGCTACGTCATTTGCTACGACCTAGCAAGGCGCCATATTCTGTTACCATTGATATTGTAAATCATGTACCGTCAAGACCGACGTTCATCATTAATGGATTAAAGTTAAGTATTCCACCAGCTACGTCCGTTTTTTCTAAATTCTAATTTCCTTGTCCTGTTGCAGACCTCACGCCAGCCTGCGTGAGCTAAAACGCGTGCATTTCGGCCTCCTCTAGTAACACGGTGTTGGCTCTCCTGCCAACCACAACACAATCTCTCATGTAAGGTGCGAAATTGACATTCATTCAATCTGCCACCTTACAAGCTTATGGTGGGGATGCTGTTTCATCATTTGATGTTTATTACCAGTATGCATGCAACAGCATGCGTACCTAATATTTTCCGAAACACCACGCATAAAAACAAGATTTTATGGTACTCATACCTTGGGTTCTGTTGTGATAAAAACCTAGGGTCAAGTCCTTTGGATAGCCCTCGGGCTAGGAACCATTTGCATACACAACAGAACAATTTCTTAATGTCGATATGCTAAAATACAGTGTCAGAGTATGAATATTAGATACTGCCTCCTAATTAGGCATATGGAGCAAATCTTTTTTTTTCGCATTTGATGTCGTCTACCTTGGGCTTGATGGGACTTAGGGAACCACCATTAGTTCATGGGCAGCTTCTCAGAAGACCCACAAAAATGATTTTTTACTGTACCATCACCGTCAGCAGCGCACCAAACCGCAGCTGAGGATTTCAAGATGCTTATGCATAGCAAATGGCTGAAATATTTGCACTGTATTTCTGACATCACAATCCCTAACATCCTAGAAAATGTTCTCTATATCTTTATCCGTGTCCAAAATACAGATGTTCAAAGTTACCCTACATCTACATCTAAATAGTAAATAACTTCAGAAAATTGCTCAAATTTTAACGGTATATTCTCTAGCCATTTATCTAGAAGAACCATCTCCCTTTTTTCAAATTTTCTGTACCAAAACCCAGGCGCCGATTCCGAGACGGCTATGCACTGCAAATGCCTGTAATTTTTACGATTTATTCCTAAGATCTCGATCTCGAGCAACCTTTGAAAATTTGCTTCACATCTTCATCTGTTTCCGAGATACAGGGGTTCAAAGCTTCCCTACTTGTACATGTAAAATATACACTTAAACGTAGTTTATAAAATGACATAGCACAGAGAAAGGTGCTGGGAACCCCCTGTTGTAGTACTGAAGCAAATGCAATTTATTTTTCACGTAAATTCCGGTCTAAGGAATAAAATTAGTTTTGTGCTATTTCAATTTCGCTGAAGTAAACTATCTAAATTTTACTGATCATTACATTTCATTTCATTTGCGTTGTAAGGCGTCAGGATTTTCGAAACCATACAAGTCAGGTGCCTCAGTTTTACGTGTCGTTTATAGTGTTGCAAGACGCTGGTTTGTCTGTATATTTCACATATTTGAGATTTAATACACGTGGCATCGAGAATGACAAGAATAACTCCCTTAGGTAAATTTGCAAATTTAAGTTAAGTAGAAACAGGACAGAAGCATCACTGGAGGGGAAGCTTGTTTTAGTTAGCCACACTGCGACACAATGGCCTGCAGAGCCTCAGCGTAATCAAGGTCAAGCTCAGATGACGGGCTGGGAGAGAAATGGGGGAAGAAAAGTATATCACGTGAGCGGCGTGTGACGGCGTAACTTATCACTCTTGTGGATGATGGAATGCTAATAACGGGGGAGACGGACCTGGCTGTTCACTTGGAAGCCAGCCAATTACACGACACTGTATGTATTAAGCCATTTGCTGATTGGGCAGCCATGGCCACCAGAAATGAAAGAGCGACTGCCACTGGCTGTTCCATCCAGTGTCCAACGCCACTGTAGAGGGAAGGGAGGCTGGGCTAAAGAGACGTGCAACTGGCTCTGAGCACTATGGGACTTAACATCTGAGGTCATTAGTCCCCTAGAACTGAGAACTACTTAAACCTAGCTAACCTAAGGACATCACACACATCCAAGCCCGAGGCAGGATTCTAACCTGCGACCGTAGCGGTCGCGCGGTTCCAGACTGTAGCGTCTAGAACCGCTCGGCCACACCGGCCGGCGAGACGTGCAACTGCCCAGCGCGACAGGGCACCTTTCCTTGAGACATTGTCTAGTGTGGTCGAAGGGCATCCCTCTCTGACGCGACGACCAGGAGAGGAGATATATTGGTGTGAACACTTTGTTCACCTGGCTCCAAAATTCAGTCAAGAGCCGCCTGAATTCTTTACGAAAATCTGAGTAGCCATCAAATGTAGAATAGGCTGAAGTTAACGTTTTTCGCTTCACGAAAACGTAGGGCAAGTTTGCTGACATAGAATCATCCAGGCTCAGTATAGGATTTTGATAGATTTACAGATCCGATGACACACGGCAGCAGCCAAGCCGAAGACGCTGTGCAACACAAGGTAAAGAACACAGTACACCATTAAATGTAAAAGTCGTATCACAAGCCAGTTTTTGCTCCAATGATAGGAAGCTCAAATTAGGAAGACCTGTCCTCCTTATAGTATTTCCTGTGATCAACGTGTTTCGTTCGTGTGCTCGATGGCCACATTTAGTTAACATTTGTGGGGAAAGAATAAAATTCGTTAGGGCCGGTAACATTGTTTAGCTCGACATTAGGATAGTCTTGCACCAGAGAGTCTTTCTCCCAAGTAAAATAATGAACTATCCTGAATTTTGTGATATTATTGATGTTTTACATTTTATGTTATTTGAGAAGGATCTGCTTGTCTAAACAGGCGACACCTGAGGTTGTTCTTGTGGATTGTAATGACCCAATATGTGCAAAAGTGATTCCCATAAATACAATTACAGGGAATAGTTGTTATCTGTTCTAAGATAGAGGTCCTCTTCCAACCTCATTAGAATATTTTAGGAACATTGATGACAGCTATTCTTATGAAGTCTAAACCCTTCATGAGTAATAGCAGTAATAGCACATTTCCTTACAGGTCGGGTTCAAACTGCGTTATGCGTTCTAGGTGGAATCGTGCACACAATGCAAACATACATGCCCTGCTGCAGCCCAGGAAAAAAGGAAACCAAAACTGCTCCTATCAGAGCACAAAAAAACCCGAATATGTACCTTTTTACTTAAGATTCTGACTGAAAATGGGGTGCCAGCTACCTCTTTCTATCTTCCTCAGCACTTTTAACCATTTTCCTAAAAATTTTGGCATGCGAACGTTTTAATGCTGTTTTAGGCTGAGAGAGAAGAAGACAGTTGGAATGGCAATGAGGCGGAAAAGTGATAAATGCTGGAAGATACTGGACAGTGGTTGTGTTATGGAAAGGGCGAATGAGGGAATGCCAGTGTGAAAGAAAGAGATGGACAGTGGGGCCATGGAACATAGGTGACAATGACAGAGCAGTGCTAACTAGTTCACAGTGCAAGCTGGTGGGGAAGAGGAAAAAGAAGTGGAAGTGGGTGAGAGCCAGTGATAAAGAGAGAGTATATGAGAATGACAACTACGAAGAGAGAGATAGTGATAGTGGAAAGATACAGACATTGACTATGACACATAAGACAGCGAGAGACACAAGACAATGACGAGTTGGACTGAAAGAATGAGTGAGAAAGTCCAGCTGGGAGTGGATGGGTCTGAGCGTCCTACAGCGATAGACTAGTGGGTAAGAGGCAGTTACAGTTAGGGAAGCTTGCGGGAGTTTGGGTGGGCTTAGGTGCATGTAAGAAAAATGGAGAATATGTTTGCATACCCAAATCTTTCGGAAAATTTTTAATGATACAGTGGAAGGCAGAATGAGGCAGCTGATACCCCACTTCAGTCTTAATAAAAAACAGGAACAGATTCACATTCCTTGTGTTCCTATAGAAGCATATTTCTGCTGGTATACAATACGATCAAAATCATCCGAAAACCTGCTACTGAACATTAATATAGTGTGTGTCCAACCTTCACCTTTATGACGGATTGAACTTTGCTTTGGGAACCTTCATTGATGTGTCTGTGAAAGAATGGAGCCAGAAACAGTGAAGGCAGAGATGTTGGATACTGGAGTCTGCAGCGAAGTCGACGTTCTAAATAATCCCAAAAGTGTTCCGCTGGATTCTTATCGGGACTCTAGGCGGGCAGACTAGTCCATTTTAGGGGTGCTATTGTCCACAAACCATTGTCTGAGAAATGGAGAACAATGGCAGTCGATTGCAAATTCCGTCGTTTTATTGCAGCATATCTAGATTTCAGTTACATCTACATCTACATGGCTACTCTGCAAATCATAATTAAGTGCCTGGCGGAAGATTCGTCAAACCACCATTACATTAATTCTCTATTATTCAACTCTCGAATAGTGCACGGAAAGAACGAATGCCTGTATCTTTCCGTGTGATGTCTGATTTCCCTTATTTTATTATGATGATCGTTTCTATTTATGTAGGTCGGCGTCAACAAAATATTTTCGCATTCAGAGGAGAAAGTTGGTGATTGATATTTCGTGAGAAGGCCCCACCACAATAGAAATGCCTTTGTTTTAATGATTTCCACCCAAAATCCTGAATCATGTCTGCGACACTCTCTCCTCTGTATCTCGGTAATGCAAACCATGCTCCCTTTCTGTGAACTTTCTCAGTGTACTCTGTTAATTCTATCTTGTAAGCTCTCTCACCGCGCAGCAGTACCCCAAAAGAGGACGGACAAGCGTTTGTGGTCTCTTTCGTAGATCTTTCGCATCTTCTAACTGTTCCGTCAATAAAGCGCCGTCTTTGGTTTGTCTTCCCCACAACATTTTCTATATGTTCTTTCCAATTTAAGATGTTCGTAAATATAATTCCTATGTATTTCGTTGATTTTAAAGCCTTTAGATTTGACTGATTCATCATGTAACCGAAGTTCAATCGATTAATTTTACCACTCATGTAGATGATCTCACTCTTTTCATTATTTAGAGTCAATTGCCGATTTTCCCACAATATAGATATCTTATCTAAACCGTTTTGCAATTGGTTTTAATCTTCTGATGACTTTATTAGACGACAAACGATAGCATCATCTACAAAAAATTTAAGATGGCTGCTCAGATTGTATCCTGACCCGTTTATATAGACAGGGAATAGCAGAGGGCCTATAATACTACCTTGGGGAACGCCATAAATCACTTCTGTTTTAAAAATGGTTCAAATGGCTCTGAGCACTATGGGACTCAACTGCTGTGGTCATAAGTCCCCTAGAACTTAGAACTACTTAAACCTAACTAACCTAAGGACAGCACACAACACCCAGCCATCACGAGGCAGAGAAAATCCCTGACCCCGCCGGGAATCGAACCCGGGAACCCGGGCGTGGGAAGCGAGAACGCTACCGCACGACCACGAGATGCGGGCACTTCTGTTTTACCTCGATGACTTTCTATCAATTATTACGAACAGTGATCTCTCTGACAGGAAATCACAAAACCAGTTGCATAGCTGGAACAATATCCCACAAGTGCACGATTTGATTACAAGCTTCTTGTGAGGTACAGTGCCAAAAGCCTTCTGGAAATGCAGAAATATGGAATCAGTCTGAAATCCCTGTCATTAGCACTCAACACTTCGTATGAGTAAAGAGCTACTTACTTCACAAGAACGATGTTTTCTGAATCTGTGTTGACTCTGTGTCAATAGACCGTTCTCTTCGGCTGGACCCTCATTTGACAGGACGACGGTTCAAACTCGCATCCGGCCATCGTGATTTAGGGTTTGCGTGATTTTCATAAATCGCTTCAGGTAAATGCCGGGATGGTTCCTTCGAAAGTGCACTGACACCTTCCTACCCCATCCTTCCTTAATCCTATGGGACTGATGACCTCGCAGTTTGGTCCCATCCTCCGAATCAACCAACCGTTCTCTTCGAGATAATTAATAATTTTCGAACATATTTGTTCTAAAATCCTGCTGCATATCGACATTAACGAACTAGTCCTGTGATTTAGTTGATTATTCCTATTGCCTTTCTTGAATGTTGGTGTGACCTGTGCAATTTTCCAGTCTTTGGGTACCGGTGTTTCTACGAGCAAGCGTTAATTGGTATGTTATCTGAACCGGAAGACTTGCATTTGGGGAAGTGATTTGTTTCTCTACTTCTAAGATGTCTACTTCCAAATTACTCATGTTGGCAGCTGTTCTGATTCGAATTCTGGAACATTTACTTCGTTTTCTTTGGTGAAGGAATTTCAGAATGCTGTGTTTAGTAACTCTGCTTTGGCAACACCGTCATCGATAGTAATTCCTGCGCTATCACGCAGAGAAGACATTCATTGTGTCTTGCCGCTAGCATACTTTACTTACGACCAGAATCTCTTTGGATTTTCTAACAATCTTGGGGATTTTACATTCGTTTAAATTTGGCATGCTTTTTCCGTAGTTTCTGGAACAGTGTTAGGACGTGTTCTGTGTATTTTGGGGGATCAGTTCCGTCGTTTCTTAATTTATTTGATGTAAATATCTCAAATGCTGTCGATACTATTTTTTTGAATTCAAGCCACATCTGGTTTACATTCACGTTGTTAATTTGGAAGGAGTTGAGAATTTTTATCTCCTTTTTTGAATAGATACAATTTTTGTTTATTTTTGGAGTATTTGGCAGTTGTGGTATTCCGTCTTACCACGGCAACCCTGTGTTCACTAATCCCTGTACCCGTTTTGATACTCGTTATTAGCCTAGGATTATTTGTTGCTTAAAGGTCAAATGTGTTTTCACAACCGTCTACTATTCGAGTAGGCTCAAGAACTAATCAGCAGTATTGTATGGTGTAGAGCGTACAGGAGTCTGCGCTCTACACCAACCAATACTGTTTACTACGTGATACTTTGGACTAATGTCACCTATCGTTATATGCACTGAAGATGACTATGTAATTGTTGAAATCTGGATATGATCTAATAAAACGACGGATTTCGTGGTCGATTGCTGTTCTTTTCTCCATTTCGATAATCAACGATCGTTGTGCACAACTGGATCATATGAATTCCAGTCTGAGAGCAGCAGCGTTGACAGGTTGCATCGTAATGTTAATGCAGTTATCGCCTCCGAAATATTTCTGTACTTAAGGCTGTAAGGCACAATGCCGTAAAATGTGTTCGTACTCTTCCGCTTTTAGCGTTTACTTACGCATAACAACGGAACAACTTCCTAACCACGACGAACAACCGCCTACCGTAACAACACGGCCTCAATATTTAAGTTTTGGCCCTGCACATCACTGCAGGTAACCCTCTCCAGGCATTCGTCAAACCCAAATCCTTCCACCGGATTGCCATACGGTATAGCGTGATTCTTCACCCCAAATCAATCATCCACTGTGCATTGGCGTCCCCCAGCGCTGACCACAGAAACTTGTGGTTCATGAGGAGCTGTTCAACAATTGTACCTCACTCTTTCTAACCCCGTAAATACAGTCATTGCGCTAGCTGAACTGGTAGCACTTTGAAACTCAGGAGTGATTCCTTCCGCTGATTTCATGCGATTATTTGCAAGCACTCTCTGCAATGCTACATTACAAGGCGCAGTGCGTCTCCCTTTATAAAGAAACTGTAAATGATATAATTAAATTAAGATCATTTTTGAAACAGAATAAAAATATTAGTTAAGAACTCATATATACTAGGTCTACAACTTTGTTTCCGCCGTTGTTTCTCGAAGTTCGGGGCTTTATTGCGAAAAACTTACAAAAGAAATTACGAGGGCAGTTCAATAAGTAATGCAACACATTTTTTTTCTCGGCCAATTTTGGTTGAAAAAACCGGAAATTTCTTATGGAATATTTTCAAACATTCCCGCTTCGTCTCGTATAGTTTCATTGACTTCCGACAGGTGGCAGCGCTGTACGGAGCTGTTAAAATGGCGTCTGTAACGGATGTGCGTTGCAAACAACGGGCAGTGATCGAGTTTCTTTTGGCGGAAAACCAGGGCATCTCAGATATTCATAGGCACTTGCAGAATGTCTACGGTGATCTGGCAGTGGACAAAAGCACGGTGAGTCGTTGGGCAAAGCGTGTGTCATCATCGCCGCAAGGTCAAGCAAGACTGTCTGATCTCCCGCGTGCGGGCCGGCCGTGCACAGCTGTGACTCCTGCAATGGCGGAGCGTGCGAACACACTCTTTCGAGATGATAGACGGATCACCATCAAACAACTCAGTGCTCAACTTGACATCTCTGTTGGTATTGCTGTCACAATTGTTCACCAGTTGGGATATTCAAAGGTTTGTTCCCGCTGGGTCCCTCGTTGTCTAACCGAACACCATAAAGAGCAAAGGAGAACCATCTGTGCGGAATTGCTTGCTCGTCATGTGGCTGAGGGTGACAATTTCTTGTCAAATATTGTTACAGGCGATGAAACATGGGTTCATCACTTCGAACCTGAAACAAAACGGCAATCAATGGAGTGGCGCCACACCCACTCCCCTACCAAGAAAAAGTTTAAAGCCATACCCTCAGCCGGTAAAGTCATGGTTACAGTCTTCTGGGACGCTGAAGGGGTTATTCTGTTCGATGTCCTTCCCCATGGTCAAACGATCAACTCTGAAGTGTATTGTGCTACTCTTCAGAAATTGAAGAAACGACTTCAGCGTGTTCGTAGGCACAAAAATCTGAACGAACTTCTCCTTCTTCATGACAACGCAAGACCTCACACAAGTCTTCGCACCCGAGAGGAGCTCACAAAACTTCAGTGGACTGTTCTTCCTCATGCACCCTACAGCCCCGATCTCGCACCGTCGGATTTCCATATGTTTGGCCCAATGAAGGACGCAATCCGTGGGAGGCACTACGCGGATGATGAAGAAGTTATTGATGCAGTACGACGTTGGCTCCGACATCGACCAGTGGAATGGTACCGTGCAGGCATACAGGCCCTCATTTCAAGGTGGCGTAAGGCCGTAGCATTGAATGGAGATTACGTTGAAAAATAGTGTTGTGTAGCTAAAAGATTGGGGAATAACCTGATGTATTTCAATGCTGAATAAAACAACCCCTGTTTCAGAAAAAAAATGTGTTACATTACTTATTGAACTGCCCTCGTATCATTCATAGTATTGCCCATCGGTGGCCATTACATTCTCCCATCTTTCGGATAGCATACGAATCCCGTGGCGGAAGAACTGGGCGTCTTTTGTGGGGATCCATGAATCGATTCAATTTTGCATTTGTTCATATGATCCGAAGTGCTGGTCAGGCAGATTGTAAGCCACAGATCGCAAAAGGTGGTAGTCAGAGAGAGCAACGAATGGAGAATACGGCGGAAGGGATAGTACTTCTCATTTCAACGTGTCCATGTGTATTTTGACGGGTTTTGCGACATGGGGTCGAGCACTGACCTGATGCAAAATTACCTTTACGTGTCTCTCGCTGTATTGTGGCCATCTGTGTTTCAATGCTGGGCTCGAACGCATCAGATGCTTTCGATAATGATGTCCTGTGACTGTCTTCATCTGTTTCAGTAACTACGAAAACGTTCTGTCTACCACCGCCATGACGGTCTTCGACATCAAAATCACCGTTCTTAAGGCGTTGAAAACATTATCTACATGTTCCTCCACTAATAGTTCCCTCGCCATTGGTCTTACCCAGCATTTTAAGAGCCACAGACGCAGATTTCTTCATGTTAAAGCAGAAAATTGAAACTTCCCGCAAATGGCGAGAAATGGCTGCGGAAGTTGACGTACTTAATCGAGATTAACCTTATTATTCAATCAGAAATCGACTAGTATTTTTATGGCATTTGTTTACAGATACCTTAGCTTACTGTATTATACCTATGACCAACCACCTGAACCCCAATTGCAGCTACTGCCGTCTATTGCGAAACGGCGGAAGCAAAGTTGTAGACCTAATATTTTCAGTCGTGTAATACCATGCAGATGAGCCACGGGTCATTGGCAGCCACATCGCATCTTCTTCAAAGCAGACCATCCCTTCCCGTTCCTCATACTGGACCAGCAGACCAAACCTATGCTCTTTGCGGGACGTCACTCCGATCCTCGGACAACGTTTTGACGTGAACAGGATTGCCTATACTAAATCTTAAAGCGCATCGAGAGATGTGCACCGCATAACACCGATTTAAAGAAGACTGCTGACTATATAGATTTCTACTGAAGAACAGATCCATCCTCGAAATAAAAATAAATGAAAAATATCTTCTTTGTAAATTTTTTCTCACATTAAGATTATTGTAATTCGAAGCCATGGTACACTGTTTTTCCTCAGAGCGCTTGCCCCGCTTATGGCGGGGTCGGCTGTTTCATGACTTGGCATTTATTAGATATGGGAGGGGGAGGGGGGCAGGATCAAACAGTTCTGCACTTCAGAATCGGAATGCCAATTAGGCATAATAGCTGTGAGCATTGAGGCAAACATCCCACAGACGCAGTAGGGTGAAGATACCCGCATGGTGAAACAGCCGTTTCCTGCTGTGTGAAGAAGTCAGCAACTGAATGCTGCACAGCCTCGTCCAATAGAATCGTCGACTCTTCCAGGTACTTTTTAATCGACCGATGACATGATAATTGCATGGGGAGAGATCAAGGCTACTGGACACGTACTCAAATATCTCTCAGTTGAGCCGGGGTAACATACGCATCAAGACTTTGTGACATGCGGACGTGCGTTATCATTAACTTGGCACACCATTCCACAATGATGGTTTTCGACAGATGTGCTGCTCCATATACATTCTTTAAATTCCGATGGATGTCTACTGCTGTTGGTTCTACGGTAGCCAAGAAAAGAATAACAGCAATATGTTCCTGTTTTGACGCATTTGGTAATAACGTCGCCATAGTACACGTTTCCGCATGTATCACTTACACATCAGAAAGGCACACATGTCACATTAATCTCTTGCCTACACGTTGGTGCTTATACAGGGTGTTACAAAAAGGTACGGCCAAACTTTCAGGAAACATTCCTCACACACAAATGAAGAAAAGATGTTATGTGGACATGTGTCCGGAAACGCTTAATTTCCATGTTAGAGCTCATTTTAGTTTCGTCAGTATGTACTGTACTTCCTCGATTCACCGCCAGTTGGCCCAATTGAAGGAAGGTAATGTTAACTTCGGTTCTTGCGTTGACATGCGACTCATTGCTCTACAGTACTAGCATCAAGCACATCAGTACGTAGCATCAACAGGTTAGTGTTCATCACGAACGTGGATTTGCAGTCAGTGCAATGTTTACAAATGCGGAGTTGGCAGATGCCCATTTAATGTATGGATTAGCACGGGGCAATAGCCGTGGCGCGGTACGTTTGTATCGAGACAGATTTCCAGAACGAAAGTGTCCCGACAGGAAGACATTCGAAGCAATTGATCGGCGTCTTAGGGAGCACGGAACATTCCAGCCTATTACTCGCGACTGGGGAAGACCTAGAACGACGAGGACACCTGCAATGGATGAGGCAATTATTCGTGCAGTTGACGATAACCCTAATGTCAGCGTCAGAGAAGTTGCTGCTGTACAAGATAACGTTGACCACGTCACTGTATGGAGAGTGCTACGGGAGAACCAGTTGTTTCCGTGCCATGCACAGCATGTGCAGGCTCTATCAACAGCTGATTGGCCTCCACGGGTACACTTCTGCGAATGGTTCATCCAACAATGTGTCAATCCTCATTTCAGTGCAAATGTTCTCTTTACGGACGAGGCTTCATTCCAACGTGATGAAATTGTAAATTTTCACAATCAACATGTGTGGGCTGACGAGAATCCGCACGCAATTGTGCAATCACGTCATCAACACAGATTTTCTGTGAACGTTTGGGCAGGCATTGTTGGTGATGATTGGGCCCCATGTTCTTCCACCTACGCTCAATGGATCACGTTATCATGATTTCATACGGGATACTCTACCTGTGCTGTTAGAACATGTGCCTTTACAAGTACGACACAACATGTGGTTCATGCACGATGGAGCTCCTGCACATTTCAGTCGAAATGTTCCTACGCTTCTCAACAACAGATTCGGTGACCGATGGATTGGTAGAGGTGGACCAATTCCATGGCCTCCACGCTCTCCTCAACCCTCTTGACTTTCATTTATGGGGGCATTTGAAAGCTCTTGTCTACACAACCCCGGTACCAAATGTAGAGACTCTTCGTGCTCGTATTGTGGACGGCTGTGATACAATACGCCATGCTCCAGGGCTGCATCAGCGCATCAGGGATTCCATGCGACGGAGGGTGGATGCATGTATCCTCGGTAACGGAGGACATTTTGAACATTTCCTGTAACAAAGTGTTTGACGTCACGCTGGTACGTTCTGTTGCTGTGTGTTTCCATTCCATGATTAATGTGATTTGAAGAGAAGTAATAAAATGAGCTCTAACATGGAAAGTAAGCGTTTCCGGACACATGTCCACATAACATATTTTCTTTCTTTGTGTGTGAGGAATGTTTCCTGAAAGTTTGGCCGTACCTTTTTGTAACACCCTGTATACCCTCAATCAGAGTCATGCTAAGCTGCATACACGCCACAGCAAGACCCTGAAAAGGATTTGTTTACCCCTTATAGGGTTGTGGCTAGATGATTTTTGTGTCTCCATAATCGCCGGATACACTAAGCTAGGATAAAGTCTGTGGCAAAACGAGCAAGGTGTCATTGCGAAAGATGCAGAGGTGAGCGAGAGTGCCAGTACTTACCCCAGTTCAGTGTTACTAACGCCACGTCATCTGTGCATCTGCGCGTAGCATAAAATCTATTGTGTCATAATCTAAGAACGAAATCAAAAACTGAAAGAGCTTTTCCAAACTTTGTCAGTGTATGCTTCGGTATATTAATGTTAACACTGTGAAATCTCAAAATGATGAGATGAATAAGTTTTGCTAAATGTATTATTTTAATAAAAAAATAAGTGGTGCTAAATAATGAAGCTAGAAATCCAAAAACTATTCAGAATGTGCCAGTGTATGTCACAATCAAAGGTTACGAGTCTTATCTTTGGTCAAAATCGGCGTTTTTATGAAAAATTGAAGGCGTAAAATATTATGCTCAGAAAGAAGAAAAATCGTAGGTAGCCTCAGTTTGGTATTAAAACATTAACTATGTGACTCCATTAAGATGTCTGTGTTAGTTTTTAAGTTATTTTCTAAAAATCCAAATGTGCAACAGAACTGCCCTTATTGATAACAGAGTAAGTAGCATTTGTATTTATGAGAGAAACCTCTAATTACACCGCTTCATTACATTCATTAAATAATACAGCTGTACCAAATTTCAAGACTTAAGTGCAACTAACAATCAATACAAAGACTATTAAAGAAGTAGTTCAGAGGTCACGTTGGTTTCGTTCTAAAAATTCTAGCCAGAAAAGTATAAACGCGGTCGAGTTAAGTCTATTTGTTTTTAACTAAACCAAATTAACTCAATTCATGAGGAAATTATAAAGATTGAAAATTATTACACAACAGAGATATTCCTTAATTTGTGTCCAAGGTAAGGGCCATTTAGATGGTTCTACCTGTGTCTTACAGCTGTTGATATACCAGATGTTCCGTTCGGTGGTCCGTTGCGCCTATAAAGATATGTTTACGTAATGTGTATACATAAACATATAATTATAAATGTCCCCGTTCGTAGTCGCTAATTATAACAATATGTTTACTTTTGTGCTGTAACATATAGCTATAATCAGCGGTGGAAATATATTTGCGAACGCCGACCGTGTGCGGCTGTTTCTTGTTGGATCGTCTGATCAGACGGAAGTTGCATTGCGGAGGAGAGTAAATGCCTATTCAAAATATAATTTTTTTGGGTAGCTCAACATGAATTTCCTAAGAGACCGTAGTTTATCATGCATTTACCAGTAGAATATGGCGCGGAGAAAATATTTCGCCGCATACAACTTCCGTCCGATTTCGACGAAAGAATTCGTGACTGTGAACTCTCTATTTGGCAGAAACATAAAGAAAATTAAATAACTTCATGAAGGAGTGAGACATAGATTCTATATTAAATAAATAGTCCATACACCAATTCCATTTAAATCTGTATTTATGGCAATTAATAGATGAACTTACACTGCAATGAAAGATTTAACATGGATGCCGTTTTGACTGGCACTTCTCTTCTCGTAATAAAAATAATTACTTTGACGTTTTCACATACACGTCGCACAATAAATCTACTGCTATGCAGTATTGCACTTTTAGTATTGCACTTTTTCTTTACACTAAAATAATATTACTTTTAATGATAATAATACGGCGGCAAGACATGCGCGTCCGATACAAGTTACAAGAGACAAGACAAGAAAGAGTAACTGTTCTCGAGAATATCGCGTACATAAAAAAAAAATGTGTCAAAGTGTTCTTCTTCTGTCCGTTTTTCGCGCCGTGGTTTTCAAAGTCAATTACTCACTGCATCTCTGACGGCGCTTCGACAATAAACAAGTTACGTCACAGGTTGTTCACCTTTTACATTCTCGCAACATTATTTGCTAACTGTAGCTGTTGCCGAGCAACTGCTCGATTAGTGAATGATTTAAAATGATAAGGCAATCAAATAATGTTACACGCCCCTGTATAAATAAGGCCAGATAGGTAGTAAGAGAGCCACTTCACACGGTGGTATCAATCTGTCAGCTTCACGCAAATGCCGACATAGCTCTGCCTCGGATGACGTCAGAGTTAGGCATCTGCCAAACGGGTTTCCTGTAAAAGTAGGAAATGAACTCGTGACAACTTTACTCAATCCTTTATCGCTTAGATTTCAGGGAAGTAATGGTTTATGTGCCACCCGTAATGTTGACAAAACCGCGTGGCAAGATGTGAGATTATTTTCCCCTCCTGAGGCGAGGATTTAACTTGGATGACTACAAGTCAGAGTAATAGACCATTTTACTTGGAACTTACCGTAGAGGTCACCTCTAAACTGCTGTTTGTGATAGGGACATTATTATCATTATCAGGAATACTATTATGTTTATGTGTGAACATTTACTGAATATACTCATATCGAAAAAGTATTGCATCAGCCCAGTTCCCAGTATTCCTGAAGATAGACGTTCACTGTGGATATTGTGTCACAGACACAGTCCCTTTGACTGTTCAGAGATCTCACTAAATCCGCCCAAAGAAGTAAACAACCATACGTGAGCAGCTCCTATTAGACAGAGGGGGTCCGACAGTCGATCGGTTCCAGTCATTCCACCAGGAAGGAGGTACATGGCTCGTGTTTCAGTAGTTCAACCATGTCTGGACTGTCAATACCGCGGTTCGATAGCGTCTGAGTTGTAACTTTGTGCCAGGAAGGGCTCTAAACAAGGGAAGTGTCCAGGCGTCTCGGAGTGAACCAAAGCGATGTTGTTCGGACATGGAGGAGATACAGGGAGACAGGACTTGTCGATGACATGCCTCGCTCAGGCCGCCCAAGGGTTATTACTACAGTGGATAACAGCTATCTATGGATTATGGCTCGGAGGAACCCTGACAGCAACGCCACCGTGTTGAATAATGCTTTTCATGCAGCCACAGGAAGTCGTGTTACGACTCAAAGTGTGTGCAGTAGGCTGCATGATGCAACTTCGCTCCTGACGTCCATGGTGAGGTCCATCTTTGCAACCACGACACCATGCAGCGCGATACAGATGAACACAACAACATGCCGAATGGACCGCTCAGGATTGGCATCACATTCTCTTCACCGATGAGTGTCGCATATGCCTTCAACCAGACAATCGTCGGAGACGTGGTTGGAGGCAACCCAGTCAGGCAAAATGCCTTAGACACTGTCCAGCGAGTGCAGCAAGGTGGAGGTTCACTGCTGTATTTGCGTGGCATTATGTGGGCCCGACGTACGCCGCTGGTGGTCATGGAAGACGCCGTAACGGCTGTACGATTCGTGAATCCATCCTCCGACCGATGGTGCAACCATATCGGCAGTATATTGGCGAGGCACTCGTTTTCATGGACGACAATTCGAGCCCCCATCGTGCACATCTTGTGAATGACTTCCTTCAGGATAACGATATCTCTCCACTAGAGTGACCTGCACGTTCTCCAGACATGAACCCTTTCGAACATGCCATGGTAGATTGAAAAGGGCTGTTTACGGACGACGTGACCCACCAGCCACTCTGAGGGATCTATGCCGAATCTCCGTTGAGGAGTGGGGCAATCTGGACCAACAGTGCCTTGATGAACTTGTGGATAGTCTGCCACGAAGAATACAGGCATCAATGAAAGAGGACGTGCTGCTGGGTATTAGACGTACCGGTGTGTACAGCAATCTGGATCAAAGATCTCGCTGTATACGGTTTTCATGAGCAATAAAAAAGGCGGAAATGATGGTTATGTTGATCTCTATGTCAGTTTTCTGTGCACGTTTCGGGACTCTCGGAACCGAGGTGATGCAAAATTCTTTGATGTATGTATTACGTCCACGTACGCAAAAAAGGCTAGTAAGCCTTATGCTAAGAACTACACACTCACCCATGCCCGAGCGATGGCTAGAACCTCCGGCGAGACGGGTCGCGCAGTCCATGACATGACGCCTTAAACCACGCGGCCACTCCGCGTGGCTCACACTTGTTCAGAGCTCCTTATACACAAATACGAATATAATGAAGCCTCAGCTCATTACTGAACTTCAGACTTCACAAAGCAATTCTAGAGCCCACAAGATATACGCGAACTTACTGTCCTCCGATTGGCTGGTACACATCATAGCCTATCCGATATTAGTACTAAACCGCGCAATTCTGCGTGTTTTAAATTTGACCAATCACAACCTTTACGAACAGTTTACTAAATGAAAATATTTAGGAAGTCCACAAATATCAAAATAACTTTTTGTTTATAAAAAAAAAGTTCAAATGTGTGTGAAATCTTATGGGACTTGACTGTTAAGGTCATCAGTCCCTAAGCTTACACTCTACTTAACCTAAATTATCCTAAGGACAAACACACACACCCATGCCCGAGGGAGGACTGGAACGTCCGCAGGAGCCAGCCACACAGTCCATGACTGCAGCACCCCAGACCGCTCGGCAAATCCCGTGCGGCTTCTTGTTTTCCCAATCCCATAAAATTGCTAGTTGTACATTACAAAGTACCCGTGAGAATATAATGCACTATCGCTGTACAATCACAATTCTCACGCCAACGTGTACTCAGTTAATAGAAATACACTACTGGCCATTAAAAATGCTACACCACGAAGATGACGTGCTACAGACGCGAAATTTAACCGACGGGAAGAAGACTGTAATATGCAAATAATTAGGTTTTCAGAGCATTCACACAAGGTTGGCGCCGGTGGCGACACCTACAACGTGCTGACATGAGGAAAGTTCCAACAGATTTCTCATACACAAACAGCAGTTGACAGGTGTTGCCTTGTGTAAGGAGGAGAAATGCGTACCATCGCGTTTCCGACTTTGATAAAGGTCGGATTATAGCCTATCGCGATTTCGGTTTATCATATCGCGGCACTGCTGCTCGCGTCGGTCGAGATCCAGTGACTGTTAGCAGAATATGGAATCTGTGGGTTCAGGAGGGTAATACGGAACGGCGTGCTGGATCCCGACGGCCTCGGATCACTAGCAGTCGAGATGACAGGCATTTTATCCGCTTGGCTGTAACGGATCGTGCAGCCACGTCTCGATCCCTGAGTCAACAGATGGGGACGTTCGCAAGACAACAACCATCTGCACGAACAGTTCGACGACGTTTGCAGCAGCATGGACTATCAGCTCGGAGACCATGGCTGCGGTTACCCTTGACGCTGCATCACAGACAGCGCCTGCGATGGTGCACTCAACGACGAACCTGGGTGCACGAATGGCAAAACGTCATTTTTTTGGATGAATCCAGGTTCTGTTTACAGCATCATGATTGTCGCAACCGTGTTTGGCGACATTGCGGTGAACGCACTGTGGGGCGGCGGGTGGAATTTAATTGTTTATTAATGTAGAATGTAATGTAGAAAAGATGCATTTCCTGGCCGATGCACCATATGTGGGGCGGCAGGTGGAATAATTGTTATATAAATGGTCCTATTATTTATTTATTTAATGCTGTTGTTTGCCGTTCTCAACACTGGCTCTCTAACTACAATATTGGCAACCAGAAAGTGATTAGCAAAACGTGAAGCCTGTAATTAGAATTCCTAGTGCCCACTTCATCTGAGAAATTCATTTATAGCTACAGCTTATAGCTCTGAGGAATTAGGAGATTGTCTGGGATTCATAACCAAAAAACCCATTCTCTCTAAAATGTTCACTATATTCTGAAAGTCACAGACCAAAAAGAATCCACAGAATCCAGCTACCAGAGCAGTTCAAAGTCTAATGCGCTGATGCCACTATAACTGTTGCAATTAAATGTTTAAGTGAATGCTCGCCATAATTTGATGATAATGTTCATCAAACGCCACTCTAAATAATGGTAGGATGTCAGTCCCGCAGCGGCACGTGAAAATACGACATACGCAAACTGAAGATAGATCATTAAAGTCATCCCAGAATTAACGCGTCACTCGAAAACGATTTCATGGTTACGCGTATCCCGAGTATCTACTTAAATTTAAAAATCCTAGCTTTATTTATTCGCCTACTTAATCTATCTTGCTTCCTTAATTTCTAAGACAAAAACCAGAAAATCATGAATTTCAACTAAAATTTTAATTTGTGAGATCCACAATACTGTTTCTACTAAATTATTATGAAAAAGGAATCTAAATTTAAATTTTTAAGTTTCTAGCTCTTTTCTGTTGCGCCAATGATTTTTACAGAAAAACGTCCAAATTTCGAAAATGGTTAAAGTTATTGAACTGATATTCAACACATATTGATTTAGTATTACTCCTGACATGCTAGAAACTTTTCAGGTTATTTACTTGATTTTTAAATTATTGCGCAACATTTATGACGTCAGAGCTAGTTACAGCGGACTAGGCTGGCACACAATGGAAAGACTGATGTGAATTTTATAAGGCGTGAGTAGGCTGCTTCCCTACAGCACATTGAAAGCGTGTATTCGTTTTCGCCATACTGGCGTATCACCCGGTGTGATGGTCTGGGGTGCCATTGGTTACATGTCTCGGTCACCTCTTGTTCGCATTGACGGCACTTTGAACAGTGGACTGTATTTCACCGCTATTGCATTGTCTTCATTATCTGAAAACAGTATTTGCCATTTCAGTGGCTACAAAAGTATGAAGGTAGCAGAGTTCCTGCACCATGCCAACAACCGTTTCGAGCGTGTAGCAGTTTGTTCACGGATGTGCATTTCTGCATCTATTTGCATGAGTGTGTTCGTATGTGCGTGTGTGCGTGCGCACGCACTTGTGTGTGTGTGTGTGTTTGTATACGAAACAAGATTTGAGATAATTCTCAGTTATTGTTCCGTCTTGGTTGCACTTTTTAATTTGATTACATGTTTCGGTCACTCATAATCATCTTCAGATGTAAGTAGTTGCATCAACACCCTGTCGTATTTACACGGAACCACACATCAGAGTTCCATGACAGCAGGCTATATGCCAGCACCAGGATTCATTCTCTCCCTTCTTTCATCATCAACATAGAACACAAAAATTACACTACAGAATTCACACGCACACACACACACACACACACACACACACACACACACACAGGGAGAGAGAGAGGGAGGGACAGAGAGAGAGAGAGAGAGAGAGAGAGACAGAGAGAGAGAGAGAGAATACATAAATGCAATTGTAATGGAGCATGCCGCACACAAACACTCTTACATCTGTTTCTGAGTAGATTAGATCTGAAGATGATCCTGGGTGATCGAAATATGTATTCTAATTAAAAATAAAAAAACTGAGACGGAATAATAATGAGAATTATCTTAAATATCAATACAATTGCTGATTCTCATAAGGCCAATATGTGGGATATAATCGAAACAAGATTTGGATTGTGCTTTGTAGTTACTTGGCAGGACTGTTTGGCAGTATCTGAAAGAAGGTAAGTCATAATATGGAAACATGTTGAAGCAAGTAAGTTGTACTCATTTATTTAGAATATGCCGTATTACGATATCTGTAATGCATCTATTGTATGTTTGTGTGTGTGTGTGTGTGTGTGTGTGTGTGTGTGTGTGTGTGTGTGGTTTGTGTGTGTGTGTGTGTGTGTGTGTGTGTTTGCGGATTGCAATGTAATGTTTGTGTTGGATGATGATGAGAGAAAGGAAAGGGTGAAACCCGGCGCTGGCACATAGCTTACCCCTCGCGAGTAGAGCCATGGGGGCCACCAAACTAAACGTCCCTGTCCGACGAATGGATCCCATCAACAGCGTCATATGCCCTCACGTCATGATTCACTGCGAAAAGGTTTGATATTTAAACCAGGACATTGGCAAGAAGTCTGGTGATCTGGCACTTTAGGCCTCCACCTCTCCTTCGCTTGTCGACGAAATACTGGCCAGGAAAATTTTTCCACCACCGGGATTCGAACCAGTTTACCCTTAGTCAAGCACCACCGCGTAAGCATGCGTTACCCACGAGGAAAGAATGTACACTGCTGGTCATTAAAATTTAAGCTCTAAGAGGGCGCCACGCAGCAAGCGTCAGATAGATATACTTGCTTGGATATGCATTACTGGACCTGTATAACTACTCCCGTCTCCATATAAAATACAGTCCCTTTAATATTGGCTTTCTGCTCAAGAAGACATATTCCTGTCTCTGTTGTGATAGTGGAGTATGACCAGTTTTAACTGGGTACTTTTATCATTCTGACTAGAGGTTATAGGTTGCTGCTTCCAAGCTGATGTGGTAATATTTTTAGAATATCGAGCAGTAACTGAACTACAGTCCATAAGTCCACTGGATATTATGTATGAGCCGACAGCTAATGTTTCATTGCGATTACCAGCCACATTTATCTCATATTGTATTATATGTTCTCCTTATAGATCTTTGTTCTTATCTTAATTTTGAAGTTTCCTCGGTGCAATGAGTATTTCATGAGGTTTCAGAATTGTAACCGGTTGTCTCTCAGCTGAAATACCTTCTCACCAAAATATTTCAGATGAAAACCGGGTAGCGTTGTGCAGATGAGTTTGAAATAGCAATTACTATCAGTGTATCAAGAGGAACGGAACAAATCTCTCATTATCAGTCTCGGGAATGTGGGGTTTGTAAAATCTGCTTCTGTGTTACTTGGGTTTAGTGACGGGGATAGAAAAATTGACTGCCTAGTGAGAGAAAAATAATTTAATAATTTTGAAAATCAGATACACCCTCAAAATGAGTGTGGTTTTTGATGGAATCGTTAGTTGCAGCACACAAAAGGGATTGAGAAAGGTAAGAACGTGTTATTTCCTAGTGCCATATTTCATGATTAGGGATAGTTTCACGGTCTCGAAAAATAATCACTTGTCTCGCTTTAGTTCGATATGCAGGGAGCAGAGGGTTTCTCTGATGAAACCGAAAACTATTATTTTTTTATGTTTTCCTCATGAAATCGGAAAAGGGTGAAAATTACTCTGTTAATTTTTACGTACCGCTCAAGCGGCCATTTTGACACTGTCCAAGCCAGCCAGGAATTAATGCGTTTTCACTTGACGCCTTTTACAACCTCGAAGAACAGTTAAACTCCTTCGCCTTCTCTACAGTAAAAGGTGCCATAGGACAATTGTAACAATTCTGTACGCCGATTACTTTACTTAAATGGTAATTATTAAATAATGAACGGACATACATCTGCCCAAGCAATGTTCAACGCTGAAAAGGTAAAGACACAAGAATGTGACAAAACATGATCAACTTTAACATACCTATTTTTTTTCCTACAGGGATCATACTATTCCACCTGGCACGGAAATTATTTATTATAACGCTTCAGATTACATTGTAAAGATAATATCGACTTTTTTTCGCCAAATCGAACTAATTATTCATCAAAATGTTTTTCATGGAGTGGCTAGGTGTACAGGAGCAGAACAGTGTAAAAGAGTAATACTATTCTGTTCTGTATACCAGTGTTCTGAAACTGGTGTGCCACGGCACACTGGTGTGCAAGCACACAGTGAAAGGTGTGAAGCGAACTTTTACATATTATTGTAGGACTTTAAGGGATTTCCGTTTTTGATATGCCGCGAATTTTTATGTTTTTAAAGATATTAAATGTAATTGATTTCCTTCAGTTTTAAAAGAAAATTGTGTGTGTATTCTTGAATTATTTTATACGTGCTTAAAATTGTCATATTTTTATAGAAATTAAATGTAATTTATTTACTCAATATTGTCGTTATATTTTGCTAATCTTAATTATATTCTCGCCTGTACCACCGCACCGGCTATGCCGATGGGGTGAGGGTACTTTGTAACACCGCATCTTTCGTATGTGGCTGACTCTACGTGACTTTCCCTAAAATTCCGGGTATTACCAAAAATATCCCCCTGATATTATTTTTATTGCCTTGTTTTGATATTCGTTCCAGTTTGTAGCCGTTTCTTGAAATTTATTGCTTTTTTCGTTCGCCACCAAAGGACTCACACATTGTCAGACAACTATAGAGTATTTCAGTTCAAAAATACTGTTGTTATTCTACCCCCGACTCTCCATTGTTTCTGTATTACAGTTCAGTTTTATTACAGCTATGGTCTGTAGTAGTGCAAGCTGTATTATGGTTCCTACTTTCTGTTATAGTGTTATTAAACTATTTTTTTCCGATATGAATAAGTTCATCGTACTTAGTGGTCAGTAATCGAGTGCAAATAGTGAAACCACCGACCCCGAAAAAATGAAACAGAAAGTGGTTCAAAGGGTATATAGTGATAATTATTTATCTTAATTTTTTTGGTGTGGTGAGAAAACAATTCATATCTCCGAGCGTGTTTTGTGTGCAGTGAAAATCTCAGTAATGCTGCTACGGTTCGCAGTATACTGAAACGACATTTGTCAACAGAACATTCCCCTCAGTTAAGCTGTCAACAAAACATTCCTCTCTGTTAAGTAAAGATCTGGATTATTTTCGTCTGTTGTCTGAACAAAAGAAAGCCAAGTGAAGTTCAAGACTACTCTGGTACGTGTTTGACAGAAGGTACAGGAAGGTACTACAAGGTAGGCGAACATATTGTAAAGGCCAAAAAACCACGCACAATATCAGAAACGTCGTCAATGTCAGAGTGCAAGAAAATGTTAAAAATAGTTCTTGGTTCAGAAGCTCTGCTGAAATTTAATAATTCCTCTCTCTGCTGACACTATCAGCTGCCGATGTAGTGACATGGCCTGTGACATCGAAGCCATTCTGAAGGAGAGAATAAAGAGCAGTCTGAAGTTCTCGCTTCAGATCGCCGAGTCCACCGATACTGGCGGTCACACGCAGTTTCTTTCCTACATTTTCTTTCCCCAAACAAGTACCTGAATGAACACGAGTTAAAGAAATATTTCGTGTGACTAATGAATATTTGATCCGTAATGAACTAACATGGGAGGATTGTGTTAGTGCTTTACAGACAGAGCGGCTTTTATGACAGGCAGACTGACAAGATCTGTTAGTAAAGTATGCAGAGTAAATCCTAACTTACGAACCGACCATTGTCAAATTCACTGCAAAACCATTGCTGCTAAGTCTTTGCTACTATCGGCTCTGGAAACTGCATGGACAAAGTAGTAAAAGTGTGAACTTTATCAAGTCATGGCTCCTAAATAGGTGTCTCTTTAACGTTTTGTGCCGAGAAATGGGATCGGAGCACATGACACTTCTGCTACATGCAGCGATACAATGGTTAACTCGAGGTAAAGTGTTAATGCGAGTCTTTGAACTTAGAGATGAGGTACTTGCATTTTTGACTATTTGGTGAATGGAATTGATATATCTTTCCGATATTTTCGTACTCTTAAATGAATGAAACAGAAAAACGTAAGGTAGAAACGATAATACTCTAACCAATATAGATAATATTCAAGGATGTATTAATACACTATGTGATCAAAAGTATCCGAACACTCACAAAACATACGTTTTTCATGTTAGATGCATTGTGCTGCCACCTACTGCCAGGTGGCAGCACAATGCTGTATACCAGCGACCTCAGTAGGCATTATACATCGTGAGAGAGCAGATTGGGCGCTCCGCAGAACTCATGGACTTCGAACGTGGTCAGGTGTTTGGGTATCAATACGTCTGTACGCGAGATTTCCACACTTCTAAACATTCCTAGCTCCAATGTTTCCGATGTGATAGTGAAGTGGAAACGTGAAGGGATACGTACAGTACAAAAGTGTACAGGTCGACCTCGTTGTTGACTGACAGAGACCGCCGACAATTAATGAGGGTTATAATGTGTAATAGGCAGACATCTATCCAGACCAACACACAGGAATTAAAAACTGCATCAGGATCCACTGTAAGTACTATGGCAGTTAGGTTGGAGGTGAGAAAACTTTAATTTCATATTCAAGCGGCTGCTCATAATCCACACATCACGCCAGTAAATACCAAACAACGCCTCGCTTGGTGTAAGGAGCCTAAACGTTGGGCGACTGAACAGTGGAAACACTTTTTGTGGAGTGACGAATCACGGTACACAATGTGGCCATCCGATGGCAGGTTGTGGGTGTGGCAAATGCCCGGTGAACATCATCTGCCAGCGTGTGTAGCGCCAAAGTAAAATTGGGAGACGGTGGTGTTATGTTGCGGTCGTGTTTTTCATGGAGGGGGCTTGCACCCCTTGTTGTTTTGCGTGGCACTATCACAGCACAGGCCTACATAAATGTTTTAAGCACCTTCTTGTTTCCCGCTGTTCAAGAGCAATTCTGGGATGGCAATTCCATCTTTAAACACGATCGAGCACCAGATCATAATGCACGACCTGTGGCGGAGTGGTTAGTTGACAATAACATCCCTGTAATGGACTGACCTGAATCCCATAGAACACCTGTGGGATGTTTTGGAACGCCGACTTCGCGCCAGGCTTCACCGACCGACATCGATACCTCTTCTCAGTGCAGCACCCCGTGAAGTATGGGCTGCCCTTCCCCAAGAACCTGACTGAACGTATGCCTGTGGGAGTGGAAGCTGTCATCAAGGCTAGGGGTGGGCCAACACCATACTAAATTCGAGCATTGCCGATCGAGGGCGCCACGAAGTTGTAAGCCATTTTGAACCAGGTGTCCGGATACTTTTGATCACATAGTCTAAGTTAAATTTGTGGATACAGACAATTGAAAATGGATCGTTTGAAGAGATGTTTCCAACTGTATGGACTCTTGCTGACGATGATAAGGTGTTGCTGGACTTAATTATAGAACATTAATTAACACTCTTGCAGCAGAACTTCAAATAAAAATTTGAAAAGAACATCAGAGATTTTGACTGGATTTGTGATCAAGTTTTGATTCAAAACTTCTTCCAAATAATGTAGGTTTAGGCTTTACAAGAGGAACTAACAGATTTGATAGCAAAATGCCTTCGGATATACTCGTATTTTGGTCGTCAACAAGCAGTGAATGACTGGCTATAGCGGAGATAGCAGTTAATGTGTGGTTGCCATTTTCAACCACATATTTCTGTGAACTGTGCTTCTGAGAGTTGAGTGAAATCAAAATAGCAAAGAAAGGAAATCCATCGATGAAGAAATAAGGCTTGCTTTGTCGACGATTGCGCAACGAATGAGCCATTGTGTGTGCAGCTAAACAGACTCAAGTATCACATTGAAGGTATATGTAGAGCTATTTACTTTAAAATTAATATTATAAACGTCTGTTTTCTACAGTGAATTAAAGTTAATAAGTTGGTGATAAAAGTATGAATCGATTTCTATTTTATAATAATTATAACGATAATAATAACCTCGATAAGTGATTACATAATGACTTAATAATCTGCAATTACATTAAGATTCAGACGATTTGGAGGAGCAGGCATTTTGGTTTGCTGTGTTGAGTCTGGTCCCATGCGTATGTACCCGTTAATAACAAAAGGTTGCGGAACACTGCTGCAGACCATTCTTGCACAATCACTGCTGCGTGCACAGTCTACCTCAGAACTATTTACTTGCTCGTTATACACTTGTTGTACTGATAGACTAATGACTAAGTCCACAATACTAATACAGTAGGCACCATCAAGTCGATAATCTATTCCGTGAAGCATTCTACGACTACTACGAGACAATGGATGGATATTTTGGGAGATGAAGGTGATGGCAAGGGGAAGGATATTTACTTTACTGCATTGATGTACGTAGAGCGCCAGTAAGGAGTTGTACTTAGAACATTGATGCCATTGGCGTAATCCAGTCCGATAAAAAGCCTGGATTTATGACGAAATAATTCAGGCCTTTTGTACTGCGATAGTGCACCTACTTGCACTCCGTTGCTTGTTCGTGAATTTTTGTCCCAAAACAACACTTTGTGATGCCTCAGCCTCCACATTTGGCGGAACTGGCTATGTGCGATTTTTTTATGTTCCCAAAAAGACAGAAAATATTAAAGGGCCATCCTTTTACAAGCATAGACGAGATTGAAAACGCATCTCTGAGGGAGTTAAAAGGTATCCCATTGGTCAAGTTCCAGAAATGTCTCGGGAATTGGAAAAAGTGTTGACATGCGCGTGTGGTACGTAATGGGGACCGCTATGAAGGTGATAACTTTTATGCTAACAAAATTATTTCTAAAAAATTAAAATTTCCTTTATGTTTTCAACATATTTCGTACACAACCACAGAAGTTGTCGAGATCAAGCGACATATAACTTTTGGATTTTCTGTTGTTGAGAGGATGTGAGAGAAAGTGGATGTGGAGTAGAGGCTGGCCATCTATGGAGAGTTTGGATTAGAAATAAAACTGCCAACAAAAAGCGATAGGTGCTAGAGCAAGAATAGTTTATTTCATTTGGAGAGAATGGATTCATTTACTCATTGCACGTTGAGGTGGAGTGAATGGGGTTAATGATGAAGTCACAAGGTCTACAGTGTTTCTTTTGTTTGAGAAGGATCCTTACCTTATTACAAGATTACCTTAGATTACTGTTGGAACTGGAACTTTAAACACGAATGAGCGAGCGGACAGGTGGAAGAAGTACACTGAAGGCCGCCCCGAGCAGGAGTAACTGTCTGATGACGTGACAGAAGAAGAAATGTGAGTCGATGTAGAAGAGATAGGCGATCCAGTATTAGAGTCAGAATTCAACAGAACTTTCAAGGACTGAAGATCAAATAAGACAGAATGGATAGATAACATTGGTTCTTCGGAATTAACAATAATAAAGAGAAGTGGGAACCAAACTTCTATTCAAGTTAGCGTGTAGAATGGATAGGATAGGAGATACACCATCAGACTTGCGTAAAAATGTCATCCGTACAGTCCAAAGATAATACATACAAGTTAGTAACAATAACAATGTAAAGAAGTCTAAAAACAAATCGAGGTTCTGTTAGATGGATATCTTATTGGTTTTCGAAAAGACAGGGGCATCAGAGAGGCAGTTATGACATTGTGATTGATAATGGAAGCGACGTAAGAAACATCAATATATTCAATAAAAACAATACCAATCGCCGTTATATAGGTTTATTTCCACACAACCAGTTTAGACGTTACACTACGTAATCTTCAGGCCAAAACTGTTCCAATCCAGTAACCTTCGTGTTACAAATGTAGCAGTGCCTTTAACTGGTCTCGTAATAGCTGTTACAGGCATACGTGCTCGTTCGAGAACAGTCAGCAACTCCAGTGCTGTTGTCGTTTTTCCATTTCTCCTTCCACACATCTTCAATCTTGAAAGGTTCGGGTTCTCGAGCTGTCCAGAATGGTTCTCTTGATTTGAGACGCGTGCAGGTTGGATTCAGCAGTATTTCCTGGGCGGGTAACCTTTAGGGAGGCTTTTCGTTACTAATCTTTTCCCGTTGGCGGGCCGCTGCTTCTTGTCGTCTCAAGCGTGGTGGGGCAATGCTACTGAGAGCAGACAGCCAAGGTAGTGGGGCTGATCTCAGGGTGCCCGTTACAATTATCATGGTGTCATTCAGCTGAACGTCAACCTTACGGGCATACACAGACAGGTGCGCAATATTGAGCCACAGGATATACGAGAGATAAGGACGCTGTACGGGGAGTGTCAGCTTGTGCACCCCACGAAGTTCCAGCTAGTTTCTGGATAATGTTGTTCCTGGTGTTTGACTTTTCTGCTAGTGATGTGAGGTGAGTCCTGTACGTAAGTCATCGGTCCAGTGTGTTTCCAAGATACTTAGGATAAGGGTTGTTTTTAACTGATTTGGCCGCTGTGACCGAGCAGTTCTAGACGCTTCAGTCCGGAACCGCGGTGCTGCTACGGTCGCAGGTTCGAATCCTGTCTAGAGCATGGATTTGTGTGATGTCCTTAGGTTAGTTAGGTTTCAGTGGTTCTAAGTCTACGGGAATGATGACTTCAGATGTTAAGTTCCATAATGCTAAGAGCCATTTGAACTATTTTTTAACTGATTTGTTACAGAAGGTGGCGTTTAGTGGCTGGTTTGCTAATCGGTTGTTGAGGTGGAAAGCTGTAGCTTCAGTTTTTGTAGGGTAGGGCACAATCTCCAATTTTGTCAATGATTGAAATAGCTAATTATTATGTTTCCATATTAAATTATTCTGCTGTAGGCCTTTTTAAATGTAGCTGGCAATCTTACTGAGCGCAAGCTGCGCAGAGGTCAGCCAAGCAGAAGGCCAGCCCCTGTCCTTTAGAGAGGCAGCAGGTCTTTTCAAAACACAAACAGCGCCACTTCGGCACGGGGCCCAGAGAGCAGGTGGGAAGTTGGAAACAGTATATTGCGTGTGGGGTAAACTCTAAGAAAGGGGCTTCATATTTTTTGTGTCCTGAAAAATTGAAAGCCACTGTATTGTGTTTTTAACATTGGCACTCTGCTGGTGCCGTGAGCATACAGTGGGGTAGTGCAGTGCCCTGCCTCCTGCAAGAAGCCAGTATTTTGGAAAAAATGCTAGACCTGAAGCAGTGCAAAGATATCATCTCTGGAGTGAGACGAGAGGTCATTCGGCCGTGTTTAAGAAGACGGCTGGCACCAAATTAATTGCGTTGTTGTTGGCTCTCTTAAGAAATAAGAAGCGCAGCCACAGTTGGATAATATAACTAAAGTTAGGAGTGGGAGGAAAATCGCAGTGTGTATATGGAGAAGGTCTGGTTGGCTAAAATGTGAAGTAGACAGATGGTGGCAATCACAACTCCAGCATTAAAAACCTATACGAGTGGTTAATTATGTTTAAAGTAGACATGGGAGGGAGCATTACCACAAAGAGCACAGGTAGTCCCAGTCTTCAAGAAGGGTCGTCGAGCAGATGCGCAAAACTATAGACCTATATCTCTGACGTCGATCTGTTGTAGAATTTTAGAACATGTCTTTTGCTCGAGTATCATGTCGTTTTTGGAAACTCAGAATCTACTATGTAGGAATCAACATGGATTCCGGAAACAGCGATCGTGTGAAACCCAACTCGCTTTATTTGTTCATGAGACCCAGAAAATATTAGATACGGGCTCCCAGGTAGATGCTATTTTTCTTGACTTCCGGAAGGCGTTCTATACAGTTCCGCACTGTCGCCTGATAAACAAAGTAAGAGCCTACGGAATATCAGACCAGCTGTGTGGCTGGATTGAAGAGTTTTTAGCAAACAGAACACAGCATGTTGTTATCAACGGAGAGACGTCTACAGACGTTAAAGTAACCTCTGGCGTGCCACAGGGGAGTGTTATGGGACCATTACTTTTCACAATATATATAAATGACCTAGTAGATAGCGTCGGAAGTTCCATGCGGCTTTTCGCGGATGATGCTGTAGTATACAGAGAAGTTGCAGCATTAGAAAATTGTAGCGAAATGCAGGAAGATCTGCAGCGGATAGGCACTTGGTGCAGGGAGTGGCAACTGACCCTTAATATAGACAAATGTAATGTATTGCGAATACATAGAAAGAAGGATCCTTTATTGTATGATTATATGATAGCGGAACAAACACTGGTAGCAGTTACTTCTGTAAAATATCTGGGAGTATGCGTGCGGAACGATTTGAAGTGGAATGATCATATAAAATTAATTGTTGGTAAGGCGGGTACCAGGTTGAGATTCATTGGGAGAGTCCTTAGAAAATGTAGTCCATCAACAAAGGAGGTGGCTTACAAAACACTCGTTCGACCTATACTTGAGTATTGCTCATCAGTGTGGGATCCGTACCAGATCGGGTTGACGGAGGAGATAGAGAAGATCCAAAGAAGAGCGGCGCGTTTCGTCACAGGGTTATTTGGTAACCGTGATAGCGTTACGGAGATGTTTAACAAACTCAAGTGGCAGACTCTGCAAGAGAGGCGCTCTGCATCGCGGTGTAGCTTGCTAGCCAGGTTTCGAGAGGGTGCGTTTCTGGATGAGGTATCGAATATATTGCTTCCCCCTACTTATACCTCCAGAGGAAATCACGAATGTAAAATTAGAGAGATTAGAGCGCGCACAGAGGCTTTCAGACAGTCGTTCTTCCCGCGAACCATACGCGACTGGAACAGGAAAGGGAGATAATGACAGTGGCACGTAAAGTGCCCTCCGCCACACACCGTTGGGTGGCTTGCGGAGTATAAATGTAGATGTAGATGTAGAAAGAAAATGATTCTTCGGCACCTCGGAAAAATCACGGCCATTGGTGGTCAAAATAATGCACAAGGCTCGCACGAAAAAAGATACAGTAAAAATTCTGTTGCTTGCCGAGAGTGCTCTGTGGAACTTACTTCTAAGCGAGATTCGCCAGGAGGCACTTCAGCTGGGAGAAGGATTCGATTCTGGGCTCTAATGGAGTGCAGCCTTCGGTTCAGGACAGATGACTTCGAATTTTCAGCCACGAAGGCCGCACTCGCATCCACCAGTAACGTAAAGTATGTATAAAATATTCTCGGTATCTTGCCGCGTCAGTTCTAGATAAAATCTCGAGCTTTCGACGATTACCTCCATCGTCATCGTCAGGAGCTGACTGTCTCTACTGCTGCTATGGTAGCCTCTATATAGCCCGAAGACGGCTTCTGATTGGTCGGCTTCTGATTGGTTGGCGATTACGTGCTGCTGTCTCAGACGGTGTCACTGTGTGCGCCGGTGGCGCCACCGCTTCCGTTTAAACGTAAACCTTGGAAGGAACGTCTCTGCTGCTTCTCTGCATCAAGCGCTCGTTTCCACGCACAGCTCAGATGGTATCCGCTATCGCGGTTAAAGTTCTTTTGGCTCATTCTGATTTCAACAGCCTCCTTAATAACCGAATCCCAGTACGTGGAGGCATGGGACAGAATTTTAGTTTCATCGAACAATATTTTGTGTTTGTTCGTGAGGCTGTGCTCCGCAATTGCCGATTTCTCAAGCTCTCTATTTTTAATGTGGCGTTGGTGTTCTGCGCAGCGTTCGGAAACGGTGCGAATAGTCTGACCTATATAATTGCTTCCACACTCACAGGGTATATTATAAACACCGGGGACCCTGAGGTCGAGATTGTCCTTAACAGGGCGCATCATCTCCTTCATTCTCTTAGGAGGACGAAAAATCGGTCTAATGCCACGTCTACGCAGGACTCTTCCTATTTTGCTGGAAATTGCGCCACAAAAAGGAAGAACCGCAATTGGTGTATCATCCTGTGAGGTTGCAGCATTATCACGTTTCCTTCTTTTGGAGAACGCTGCCTTTATATCGCGTGCACTATAGCCGTTCTTTCGGAACACGTTCTTTAGGTGATTAATCTGGAACCTTAAGTGGTCCTCGTCAGAAACAGTTTTGGCTCTATATACCAACGTGTTCAAAACGGCTCTCTTCTGAGCAGGGTGATGGAAACTCTGTGCGTTCAGGTATAAATCGGTATGCGTCGGCTTACGGTATACAGAGTGGCCAAGACGTCCGTCCGTCTGTCGTTGTACTAAAACGTCTAAGAAAGGCAGTCTCCCTTCCTTCTCCATCTCGACAGTGAACTGGATGTTCGAATGGATGCTGTTCATGTGTTCAATGAATTCTTTAAGAGCTTCTTCGCCGTGTGGCCAGATCATAAATGTATCGTCAACGTAACGATAAAATAAGGACGGTCGGAGGGGAGCCGAATTTAGTGCACGTTCTTCAAAATTCTCCATAAAAAAAGAAAGAACGGCTATAGTGCACGCGATATAAAGGCAGCGTTCTCCAAAAGAAGGAAACGTGATAATGCTGCAACCTCACAGGATGATACACCAATTGCGGTTCTTCCTTTTTGTGGCGCAATTTCCAGCAAAATAGGAAGAGTCCTGCGTAGACGTGGCATTAGACCGATTTTTCGTCCTCCTAAGAGAATGAAGGAGATGATGCGCCCTGTTAAGGACAATCTCGACCTCAGGGTCCCCGGTGTTTATAATATACCCTGTGAGTGTGGAAGCAATTATATAGGTCAGACTATTCGCACCGTTTCCGAACGCTGCGCAGAACACCAACGCCACATTAAAAATAGAGAGCTTGAGAAATCGGCAATTGCGGAGCACAGCCTCACGAACAAACACAAAATATTGTTCGATGAAACTAAAATTCTGTCCCATGCCTCCACGTACTGGGATTCGGTTATTAAGGAGGCTGTTGAAATCAGAATGAGCCAAAAGAACTTTAACCGCGATAGCGGATACCATCTGAGCTGTGCGTGGAAACGAGCGCTTGATGCAGAGAAGCAGCAGAGACGTTCCTTCCAAGGTTTACGTTTAAACGGAAGCGGTGGCGCCACCGGCGCACACAGTGACACCGTCTGAGACAGCAGCACGTAATCGCCAACCAATCAGAAGCCGACCAATCAGAAGCCGTCTTCGGGCTATATAGAGGCTACCATAGCAGCAGTAGAGACAGTCAGCTCCTGACGATGACGATGGAGGTAATCGTCGAAAGCTCGAGATTTTATCTAGAACTGACGCGGCAAGAATACCGAGAATATTTTATACATAAGTGCCGCCGCGAAAAACTTCGTTCTCAACGTAAAGTATGGTGAGCAATTCCACCATTCGCAAAACAATTGTCAGAATGCACGCGGAGTTTTCAGTTTGATGTTAGGGGCTTTTATGTTGTAATCCAAGTACCTTTCTTACCTACTTCAAAGTCAACACGTGATCATTCAAGGTAGTGAATAAAATCCTTTCTGTAGTTCTTCCTTTCCTCACTTGTTAACATTCACCGATCACTATGCGACATCAGCGAACTTAATGCCTAACATGTAGACAGATTGTGCAGTGTGTTTAACACACGATGTTAAACTGTCAGCTGTTCCTGACGCTCAGAGGTCGCATTATGACATACTTCGCACATTTTGTAATATGCCGATACAGGAATGTTGAACAACTTTCTTATTGCCATTTTTCGCAGCAGCTGTATCTAAACTGCAGTAGGTTACAAGAAAAACGCCTTTTCCGTGGTGTACATTCTCTTCCTATTTCGTTCATACACCGCGACGACGAAAAAACCACGTAATATTTCGGAATGCCTTGTTATAACGTGAAACGTTTCCGGGTGTATGAAAAAAATAAAAATTTATTGTGCAGCATTCAACGGCACTTTTTCTTGAGAACTGCTGCAATATACAAACTTTGAAGTTGATTGTTTTACACGTTTAGTGAAATATGCAGAAATATTGAACACATTGCTAGAGAAAGATACGGTGCCGTTACAAGCGCTACGTCATCAGGAGCAGGAGTTTTCCCACGGGTAAGCTGGAGTGCGGTGCCGCACAGCAGCAACCCGCAACGAGTCAGTACCAGGGATTCCCCAAGGTCTGGGTTGCGACACAAACCTACAGACTGCTGTGGCCATGAATGAGGCCGTCTGTCACCTCCAGCATAATACATGAAATACCTTCTGCGCAACTGGAACGTTACTGCGCTACTGGCGCAACACAAAAAGACGACACGGCGGCTAACAATTAATGCGCGCCACATACTTTACGTGTACTGCTCCACAGTTCTAGCCAAAACTGGAAGAACAGCGCGACGCCTTTGGCCTCCAACCACATCTGAAAGTCCAGCATTTCCAGTTACGGTGGTCGTCAGGTTCCTCCAGAAAAACAAGAGGATCTGCTGCCGGCGGTTTAAAACCCCGCACCGCTGCACTAGAGTTTTGCGGCAGTCGGTGACACCACTCCGTCGGATACTCGAGCATTTTTCAAGGTAAGTGCAGGAACAGTGTACCAAATGAACAGAGCACATCGTTCGATATGCAGGAAACACTTGAACGGTGTGAGAACGAATGTTGGTCATTTGCCACATTTGCCACACTTGCCCCTTCGCCAGGTAGCGATCCCTCAGGTAAAGGACGCCCTTCGTCGTACTTCTTCTGTCCGCTTTCAAACCGCCGTCTCCACATCTTACTCGATACAACCAGTGCGCAAGGGACCTTCTTCTTCGACATCTTGGCCAAATGCAGAGCTTCTTTTCCGAATTCGAAATATTTATAACTTTTGGGAAACGAAAGCAATACCGACGATTATGTCAGTATGTAATTAGTTCTGCCAAGTATAAATATAGATCCCTCTGTCTGTACGGTAGCTTCCTTTCACACTTACTGATTGCGATAGAAACAGTCCATCGCCATGTGAGCAACAAGAAAGGAACGATGTAAAGCGAATGCGAATGTACGCTAATCATTTCTTTTCGATCACTGCATTTGTGCCTACTTTAATTACTACAACTGCATGCCCGAAAGACAATAAAAAAAGAAGAAATGGGTATGTGAAAGTCTGAAAAGAAGAACGACATACTCCATATTAATTTACTCTCTAAAACGCGATATCCCTTGCGGCGAAATATTAGTTAATAAAGTGTAGCCGGATAATATTCAGAACATGAGTGAAAATACGTTCACTAAATAGAGATAAGAGCACCTATGATTGACATGTCATCTAAAGTCGACGTACAATTTTAAAATGTTAGAAATAAGGAAATGAAGTTGTACAGAATGCTACGCGTTTGGCCTCCAACCACATCTGAAAGTCCAGCATTTCCAGTTACGGTGGTCGTCAGGTTCCTCCAGAAAAACAAGAGGATCTGCTGCCGGCGGTTTAAAACCCCGCACCGCTGCACTAGAGTTTTGCGGCAGATAGAGATACGTTGTTGTTCTACATTGTTTAGCTGTGGTAATTACAGGGTCACAGAGAAAGCACCCCAGGTTTTGGTGGGAAAAGCCGTAATTGTAATGATCTGCACTACAACAGAAACAAGAAGCACAACTTAAGGAAAAATAATGTAATGTGTGTTCCAGCACACAAGCGACATTGAAGCAGATAGTTCCTGTGACTTAGTATGGGCAGAGGTTATATTCGACAACCGGAAAAAATTAATAATTGGCTCCTTTTACCGACCCCCGGCCTCAAATGGAACAGTTGCTGAACAGTTCAAAGAAAACTCATGCAATTATAGTTGGCAGTGACTTCAATCTACCTTCCGTATGTTGACAAAAATACATTTTCAGACCCTATTGTAGATAGAAAACAACTTCCGACGTTGTTCTAAATGCTTTTTTTAAAAAATAATTTTGAACAGTTAGTTCACGAGGTCATTCAAATTGTAAATGGTTACGAAAACACACTTGACGTGTTAGCCACAAATAATCCTGACCGTCACGACGGTTACAGGGATTAGTGGGTACACAGTCGTAGCGAGGCTCAATTCCGTAACAAAGAAATTCACCAAAACTAAACGCGAAATATATCTATTTATAAAAGCAGCTAAAAATTCGGTTGACGTCTTTCTAAGAGACAGTCTCCAATCCTTCCAAACTATGTAAGTGAAGACCATATGTGGCTTAAGTTCAAAGAAATAGTATCAACAACACTCGAGAGATTCATACCAAATAAATCAATAAGAAATGGAACTGATCACCCATGGTACACAAAACACGACAGAAAGCTGCTGCAGGAGCACCGAAAAAGGCGCGTATAATTTAGACGAACGCAAAATCTCCAAGATTGGCGAAGTTTTACTGAGGCTCGAAATTTGGTGCGGATTTCAATGCGAGATGCATTTAATAGTTTCCACAACGAAACTCTCTCTAGACATATGGCGGAAAATCCAACGAGATTCTGGTTCTATGTCAAGTAGACCAGCGGAAAGGCTCAGTAAGCGATGAGGAGGAGGATGAGGGGGAGACAAGGGACCCAACCCTTCGGAGCAGGTAAAATCGTGGCAAATGTCCGGCGTGGCAAATGTCCGCACACCGTGAGAACGTCACAAGTGTAGTGTTAGCAATTAGGTCACGCGGAATGGCATCATGGTTTGAGGCGCCATGTCACGGATAGCGCGGCCTCTCCCGTTCGAGTCTTCCCTCGGGCATCGGTGTGTGTGTGTTGTTCTTAGCATAAGTCAGTTTAAGTTAGTTTAAGTAGTGTGCAAGTATAGGGAGCGATGACCTCAGCAGTTTGGTCCCTTAGGAATTCACACACATTTGAACATTTTTTGCAATTAGATTAGACAATGAACTGAGAACATAAATTTATATGAAATATTATATGTTCCGGAAAAAGTGTTTGGTTTCTTATTTTTGCGACTATGTCAGCTTCCGGTATCTTATGTGCAGTAGCACTGTTCGCACTAGCAAATCGCATTTCATAAATTAAACAGCAAGCAGGTCCTGAATAATGACTACAATTTATAGGCACCTCAGTGAGATGTTTGTAATGGCAGCTAAGCAGACATCGTCCTAGTCGAATATCACCTTTCATGCAGTAAGACTCAGCATATTTCGTTACAAAACCTGTTAATAAGACATAATAAAGTATTGTGCAACACGCGAAAAAATTGTACATACAAGGTGGTCCATTGATCGTGACAGTGCCAAATATCTCACGAAATAAGCGTCAAACGAAAAAACTACAAAGAACGAAACTTGTCTAGTTTGAAGGGGGAAAACAGATGGCGCTATGGTTGGCCCGCTAGATGGTGCTGACATAGGTCAAACGCATATCAACTGCGTTTTTTTAAAATAGGAAACCCCTATTTTTTATTACATGTTCGTGCAATACGTAGAGAAATATGAATGTTTTAGTTGGACCACTTTTTTCGCTTTGTGATAGATGGCACTGCAATAGTCACAAAACATATGGCTCCCAATTTTAGACGAACAGTTGGTAACAGGTAGGTTTTCTAAATTAAACTACAGAATTTAGGTACGTTTGAACATTTCATTTCGGTTGTTACAATGTGATACATGTACCTTTGTGAACTTATCATTTCTGAGAACGCATGCTTTTACAGCGTGATTACCTGTAAATACCACATTAATGCAATAAATGCACAAAATGATGTCCGTCAACCTCAATGCGTTTGGCAATAGGTGTACCGACATTCCTCTCAACAGCGAGTAGTTCGCCTTCCATAAAGTTCGCACATGCATTGACAATGCGCTGACTCATGTTGTCAGGCGTTGTCGGTGGATAACGATAGCAAATATTTCCTTTAATTTTCCCCAGAGAAAGAAATCCGGTGACGTCAGATCCGGTGAACGTGCGGGCCATGGTATGGTGCTTCAACGACCAATCCACCTGTCATGAAGTATGTTATCCAATACCGCTTCAGAAGCACGCGAACTATGTGCCGGACATCCACCATGTTGGAAGTACATCGCCATTCTGGCATGCAGTGAAACACCTTGTAGTAACATCGGTAGAACATTACGTAGGAAACCAGCATACATTGCACCATTTAGATTGCCGTCGTTAAAATGGGGGCCAATTATCCTTCCTCCCATAATGCCGCACCATACATTAACCCGCCAAGCTCGCTGATGTTCCACTTGTCGCAGCCATCGTGGATTTTCCGTTGCCAAATAGTGCATATTATGCCAGTTTACGTTACCGCTGTTGGTGAATAACGCTATGTCGCAAAATAGAGCGCGCGCAAAAAATCTGTCAACGTCCCGTAATTTCTCTTGTACCCAGTGGCAGAACTGTACACGACGTTCAAAGTCGTCGCCATGGAATTCCTGGTGCATAGAAATATGGTACGGGTGCAATCGATGTTGATGTAGCATTCTCAACACTGACGTTTTTGAGATTCCCGATTCTCGCGCAATTTGTCTGCTACTGATGTGCGGATAGGCCGCGACAGCAGGCATCATCATTTGTTGCAGGTCGTGGTTGACGTTTCACAAGTGGCTGAACACTTCCTGTTTCCGTAAATAACGTAACTATTTGGCGAACGGTCCGGACACTTGGATGATGTCGTCCAGGATACCGAGCAGCATACATAGCACACGCCCGTTGGGCATTTTGATCACAATAGCCATACATCAACACGATATTGACATTTTCTGCAATTGGTAAACGGTCCATTTTAACACGGGTAATGTATCACGAAGCAAATACCGTCCGCACTGATGCTACGTGATACCACGTACTTATACGTTTGTGACTATTACAGCGCCACGTATCACAAAGCGAAAAAAGTGGTCCAACTAAAACATTCATATTTCTTTACGTACTACACGAATATGTAATAAAAATGGGGGTTCCTATTTTTAAAAAAGCAGTTGATATCCGTTTGCCCAATGGCAGCGCCATCTAGCGGGCCAACCATAGCGCCATCTGGTTTCCCCCTTCAAGCTAGAGGAGTTTATTCTTTGCAGTTTTTTCGTTTGATGCTTATTTCGTGAGATCTTTGGCCCAGTCACTATCAATGGACCACCCTACACAATACAGTCGCTAGTTCCTCAGCCTTCCTTCCATTTCATCATATATATATATATATATATATATATATATATGAAAGCTGAAAGTTTGTGCTGGGCTGGTACTCGAAAACGGATTTACCGCTTTTCATGAGTGGCTGCCTTAAGCGCTTCGGTTATCCGGACACCATCCCTGACCGACCCAAGTTTCCCACTCATCGCACGCTGCAATGCAGCGCCCCTCGGGCATTAACACCCTATTGACAAATTACCGATTTCCGTAGGAGTTAGGACGATATTAGCGCATCCGCAGTGAGGCAAATGTCATGGAGTCGTCACGCTATCACAGAAATGTACATATTGTGTACGAGTAGTGTGTGTTCTGTCGGACATGTCCGACCACAAGACACTTTTTTTTTCGCAGGATCCTATGGTAGCCATTCGCAGCATCCTCACAGCATGTGGTTCGTCGACGATGTTCTGTGTCCCGTTTTGTTGCCTTCATAGCAGGCCGTTCTGGGCTTACATTTCAGCAAAATAATGCCCGCCTGCACATTGCGAGAATTTCTACTGCTTGCCTTAGTGCTTGCAGACCCTGACTAGATCAGGAAGCTCGCCGGATCTCTCCCCAGGTGAGAACATTAGCGGGCTTTACAGGCAGGCCCCTCCAACGATCTCGAGATTTTGACTATCTTATGCGCCATTTGGACAGAATTTGGCACGATAACCCTGAAAAGGATATCCAACAACTCTATCAACCAATTCCAAGCCGAATAACTTTTTGTATAAGGGCCAGAGGCACACCAAATCGTAACTGACTGTCAATTTGTGAAGCTCTTTCTCTTGATAAATAATCCAATTTTTATGAAAATATAATTATTTACTTGTCTGTACATGTACACCCCCCCATGAACCATGGACCTTGCCGTTGGTGGGGAGGCTTGCGTACCTCAGCGATACAGATAGCCGTACCGTAGGTACAACCACAACGGAGGGGTATCTGTTGAGAGGCCAGACAAACATGTGGTTCCTGAAGAGGGGTAGCAGCATTTTCAGTAGTTTCAAGGGCAACAGTCTGGATGATTGACTGATCTGGCCTTGCAGCAATAACCAAAACGGCCTTGCTGTGCTGGTACTGCGAACGGCTGAAAGCAAGGGGAAACTGCGGCCGTAATTTTTCCCGAGGGCATGCAGCTTTACTGTATGATTAAATGATGATGGCGTCCTCTTGGGTAAAATATTCCGGAGGTAAAATAGTCCCCCATTCGGATCTCCGGGCAGGGACTACTCAAGAGGATGTCGTTATCAGGAGAAAGAAAACTGGCGTACTACGGATCGGAGCATGGAATGTCAGATCCCTTAATCGGGCAGGTAGGTTAGAAAATTTAAAAAGGGAAATGGATAGGTTAAAGTTAGATATAGTGGCAATTAGTGAAGTTCGGTGGCAGGAGGAACAAGACTTCTGGTCAGGTGACTACAGGGTTATAAACACAAAGTCAAATAGGGGTAATGCAGGAGTAGGTTTAATAATGAATAGGAAAATAGGAATGCGGGTAAGCTACTACAAACAGCATTGCGAACGCATTATTGTGGCCAAGATAGATACGAAGCCCACACCTACTACAGTAGTACAAGTTTATATGCCAACTAGCTCTGCAGATGACGAAGAAATTGAAGAAATGTATGATGATATAAAAGAAATTATTCAGATAGTGAAGGGACACGAAAATTTAATAGTCACGGGTGACTGGAATTCGAGTGTAGGAAAAGGGAGAGAAGGAAACGTAGTAGGTGAATATGGATTGGGGCTAGGAAATGAAAGAGGAAGCCGCCTGGTAGAATTTTGCACAGAGCACAACTTAATCATAGCTAACACTTGGTTTAAGAATCATGATAGAAGGTTGTGTACATGGAAGAACCCTGGAGATACTAAAAGGTATCAGATAGATTATATAATGGTAAGACAGAGATTTAGGAACCAGGTTTTAAATTGTAAGACATTTCCAGGGGCAGATGTGGACTCTGACCACAATCTATTGGTTATGACCTGTAGATTAAAACTGAAGAAACTGCAAAAAGGTGGGAATTTAAGGAGATGGGACCTGGATAAACTGAAAGAACCAGAGGTTGTACAGAGTTTCAGGGAGAGCATAAGGGAACAATTGACAGGAATGGGGGAAAGAAATGCAGTAGAAGAAGAATGGGTATCTTTGAGGGATGAAGTAGTGAAGGCAGCAGAGGATCAAGTAGGTAAAAAGACGAGGGCTAGTAGAAATCCTTGGGTAGCAGAAGAAATATTGAATTTAATTGATGAAAGGAGAAAATATAAAAATGCAGTAAATGAAGCAGACAAAAAGGAATACAAACGTCTCAAGAATGAGATCGACAGGAAGTGCAGAATGGCTAAGCAGGGATGGCTAGAGGACAAATGTAAGGATGTAGAGGCTTATCTCACTAGGGGTAAGATAGATACTGCCTACAGGAAAATTAAAGAGACCTTTGGAGATAAGAGAACCACTTGTATGAACATCAAGAGCTCAGATGGAAATCCAGTTCTAAGCAAAGAAGAGAAAGCAGAAAGGTGGAAGGAGTATATAGAGGGTCTATACAAGGGCGATGTACTTGAGGACAATATTATGGAAATGGAAGAGGATGTAGATGAAGATGAAATGGGAGGTACGATACTGCGTGAAGAGTTTGACAGAGCACTGAAAGACCTGAGTCAAACAAGGCCCCCGGAGTAGACAACATTCCAGTAGAACTACTGACGGCCTTGGGAGAGCCAGTCCTGACAAAACACTACCATCTGGTGAGCAAGATGTATGAAACAGGCGAAATACCATCAGACTTTAAGAAGAATATAATAATTCCAATCCCAAAGAAAGCAGGTCCTGACAGATGTGAAAATTACCGAACAATCAGTTTAATAAGCCACAGCTGCAAAATACTAACACGAATTCTTTACAGACGAATGGAAAAACTAGTAGAAGCTGACCTCGGGGAAGATCAGTTTGGATTCCGTAGAAATACTGGAACACGTGAGGCAATACTGACCTTACAACTTATCTTAGAAGAAAGATTAAGAAAAGGCAAACCTACGTTTCTAGCATTTGTAGACTTAGAGAAAGCTTTTGACAGTGTTGACTGGAATACTCTCTTTCAAATTCTAAAGGTGGCAGGGGTAAAATACAGGGAGCGAAAGGCTATTTACAATTTGTACAGAAACCAGATGGCAGTTATAAGAGTCGAGGGGCATGAGAGGGAAGCAGCGGTTGGGAAGGGAGTGAGACAGGGTTGTAGCCTCTCCCCAACGTTATTCAATCTGTATATTGAGCAAGCAGTAAAGAAAACAAAAGAAAAATTTGGAGTAGGTATTAAAATCCATGGAGAAGAAATAAAAACTTTGAGGTTCGCCGATGACATTGTAATTCTGTCAGAGACAGCAAAGGACTTGGAAGAGCAGTTGAACGGAATGGATGGTGTCTTGAAGGGAGGATATAAGATGAACATCAACAAAAGCAAAACGAGGATAATGGAATGTAGTCGAATTAAGTCGGGTGATGCTGAGGGTATTAGATTAGGAAATGAGACACTTAAAGTAGTAAAGGAGTTTTGCTATTTGGGGAGCAAAATAACTGATGATGGTCGAAGTAGAGAGGATATAAAATGTAGACTGGCAATGGTAAGCAAAGCGTTTCTGAAGAAGAGAAATTTGTTAACATCGAGTATAGATTTAAGTGTCAGGAAGTCATTTCTGAAAGTATTTGTATGGAGTGTAGCCATGTATGGAAGTGAAACATGGACGGTAAATAGTTTGGACAAGAAGAGAATAGAAGCTTTTGAAATGTGGTGCTACAGAAGAATGCAGAAGATTAGATGGGTAGATCACATAACTAATGAGGAAGTATTGAATAGGATTGGGGAGAAGAGAAGTTTGTGGCACAACTTGACCAGAAGAAGGGATCGTTTGGTAGGACATGTTCTGAGGCATCAAGGGATCACCAATTTAGTATTGGAAGGCAGCGTGGAGGGTAAAAATCGTAGGGGGAGACCAAGAGATGAATACACTAAGCAGATTCAGAAGGATGTAGGTTGCAGTAGATACTGGGGGATGAAGAAGCTTGCACAGGATAGAGTAGCATGGAGAGCTGCATCAAACCAGTCTCAGGACTGAAGACAACAACAACAACAACAACAACGTACATGTACAGGTACCGACTTCCGTCCCATTCGGATAATTCCTTCGTGGGGAGTCATTTTTTCTGTCTTACAGCTCATTTTTATACATATCACATGTCACATCACGAAATTTGGTTAACGTTGCTCCAGACGTTCCTGAGTTACACTGTTATGATAACAATTTTCACCTCCACCCAAAGCCATAGAGTTTCTGGGGGCAACTTACTGTCACAGCAATAGTTTTTGTGAGAAAAAGTGATACGTATGCCATAACGGGTAGAAGTCGCTTCAGGCTTTACCCCACGCGTGGAATGTTATTGGGATTGTCACCAATTCGGCTAGTTACCCAGAAAACTGTGGACTCGATACTAATATGGGTCGTTGTCAAATTTTTTCACATGTCAACTCATCTAACGCGCCACCCACACACCCGAGGTGGCAGTGGTACATCGTCCCAGGAGTATTTTTACGCAAGTTATTATATTACCAAGTAACAGAGAGTGATGTAAACACAAAATTTGCTAGAAATGTCTCCAGACATTCCGTGAGTTATGTTCGTACGTCACTCCCTCGTCAACCACGCATATTACTACAAGCGGGTGGTTCTTACATCTACCTCTAAATGATTAATCGGCAATTCAAAATTAAGCGCCTGGCACTTACCCACAGCAGGTTACATTTGCACCAAGTTTGGCTGAAATCGATCCAATGATTCAGAAATATGCACACATACAATAAACAAAATGATTTTATAAATATTTAGATAGTACTAAATATATAGATAAGGAAGTATGGTTACAAACCTTGTAGGTTGCAACTACTTCTCGTACAAACAGCCGTTTCGTACGACTAAAAACTCTGAGAAATATAATTTCTTTTCTGAATACATGGCGGAAAAATACTGAAGTACAACCACCTAAAATATTTTAATTGAGAAATAAGTTTACTTTTTAAGGCTCCATCTCTCTGTCTATTCAAAAGGAACTCTTATAGGATAACTTGGTTGGCCGGCTATCTGTCCGCTTGAAAAGACCATTTTTGCTCATGAAGAGGTAAAGGTATGAAGCTGAAATTCATGTCGAATAAGGACCAAGGTACCTTGCTGGTGTAAAAGTTTAAGACTCTGTTTCAGTGCAATAAAAATATTCGGCCATTTATGTCACATATTCTGAAACTCAAAAACTCTCTGATCAGAACCTATAGATAAGGTACCTACAAACATAATTAAGTTTGTGCAGAATCCTCAAAGCCGGAGCCCAACTCAATTTTTTCCGTTTTCTATTTTTAATTTAATAATTTATTTTATAGTTTTATTTTTTAACGGTTGGATTGTTATGAATTACAATATGAAATTGTTACATGCTACTGGCGGCTTGCGTCGTTCCAGAAAATATTTTAAGTTTGTGAAGCTAATGCATTATTAGACATACATCTGGACTTGCACATTTTGCGAACTACAAAAACTATTAGCCATAACATACACTACTGGCCATTAAAATTCCTACACCAAGCAGAAATGCAGATGTTAAACGGGTATTCATTGGACAAATATATTATAGTAGAACTGACATGTGAATACATTTTCACGCAATTTGGGTGCATAGATCCTGAGAAATCAGTACCCAGAACAACCACCTCTGGCCGTAATAACGGCCTTGATACGCCTGGGTATTGAGTCAAACAGAGCTTGGATAGCGGGTACAGGTACAGCTGCCCATGCAGCTTCAACACGATACCACAGTTCATGAACAGTAGTGACTGACGTATTGTGACGATGCAGTTGCTCGGCCACCATTGACCAGACGTTTTCAATTGGTGACAGATCTGGATAATGTGCTGACCAGGGCAGCAGTCGAACATTTTCTGTATCCAGAAAGGCCCGTACAGGACCTGCAACATGCGGTCATGCATTATCCTGCTGAAATGTAGGGTTTCGCAGTGATCGAATGAAGGGTAGAGCCACGGGTCGTAATACATCTGAAATGTAACGTCAACTGTTCAAAGTGCCGTCAATGCGAACAAGAGGTGACCGACACGTGTAACCAATGGCACCCCATACCATCAGGCCGGATGATACGCCAGTGTGGCGATGACAAATACACGCTTCCAATGTGCGTTCACCGCGATGTCGCCAAACATGGATGCGACCATCATGATGCTGTAAGCACAACCTGGGTTCATCCAAAAAAATGACGTTTTGCCATTCGTGCACCCAGCTTCGTCGTTGAGTACACCATCGCAGGCGCTCCTGTTTGTGATGCAGCGTCAAGGGTAACCGCAGCCATGGTCTCCGAGCTGATAGTCCATGCTGCTGCTAACGTCGTCGAACTGTTCGTGCAGATGGTTGTTGTCTAGCTAACGTCCCCATCTGTAGACTCAGGGATCGAGACGTGGCTGCACGATCCGTTACAGCTATGTGGATGAGATGCCTGTCATCTCGACAGCTAGTGATACGGGGCCTTTGGGATCCAGCATGGCGTTCCGTATTAGCGTCCTGAACCCACCGATTCCATATTCTGCCAACAGTAATTGGATCTCGAACAACGCGAGCAGCAATGTCGCGATATGATAAACCGCAATCGCGATAGGCTACAATCTGACCTTTATCAAAGTCAGAAACGTGATGGTGCGCATTTCTCCTCCTTACACGAGACATCACAACAACGTTTCACCAGGCAACGCCGGTCAACTGCGGTTAGTGTATGAGAAATCGGTTGGAAACTTTCCTCATGTCAGCACGTTGTAGGTGTCGCCACCGGTGCCAACCTTGTGTGAATGATCTAAAAAGCTAATCATTTGCATATCACAGCATCTTCTTCCTGTCGGTTAAATTTCGCGTTTGTAGCACGTCATCTTCATGGTGTAGCAATTTTAATGGCCAGTAGTGTATCAGCAGTTTTTTAGACTGGCGAATAAAAGATACAAAATAAAAATACGTAGGCGAACATTATAGGATTGGATTAGTCCACAAGAAGTCTCATTAGAGATTTGTAAATCGCTATAGGAAGCTGGAACCGTGCTGGTCCAGAGACTCTGGCCCTGAAGGTCACATGTTAACGAAAATATTTGCTAGTAATAGAAACTGCAATGTTCAAGAAGAACAATAGAGGAGAATCCTCAGGAAGTATCAATGTATAACAAAATGTCTGCTAGTAATAGCAAATAACCCCCCCCCCCCCCATGAACCATGGACCTTGCCGTTGGTGGGGAGGCTTGCGTGCCTCAGCGATACAGATAGCCGTACCGTAGGTACAACCACAACATAGGGGTATCTGTTGAGAGGCCAGACAAACATGTGGTTCCTGAACAGGGGTAGCAGCATTTTCAATAGTTGCAAGGGCAACAGTCTGGATGATCGACTGATATGGCCTTGTAACTATAACCAAAACAGCCTTGCTGTGATGGTACTGCGAACGGCTGAAAGCAAGGGGAAACTACAGCCGTAATTTTTCTCGAGGGCATGCAGCTTTACTGTATGGTTAAATGATGATGGCGTCCTCTTGGGTAAAATATTCCGGAGGTAAAATAGTCCCCCATTCGGATCTCCGGGCGGAGACTACTCAAGAGGATTTCGTTATCAGGAGAAAGAAAACTGGCGTTCTACGGATCGGATCGTGGAATGTGAGATCCCTTAATCGGGCAGGTAGGTCAGAAAATTTAAAAAGCGTAATGCATAGGTTAAAGTTAGATATAGTGGGAGTTAGTGAAGTTCGGTGGCAGGAGGAACAAGATTTCTGGTCAGGCGAATACAGGGTTATAAATACAAAGTCAAATAGGGGTAATGCAGGAGTAGGTTTAATAATGAATAGGAAAATAGGAATGCGGGTAAGCTACTACAAACAGCATTGCGAACGCATTATTGTGGCCAAGATAGATACCAAGACCACACCTACTACAGTAGTACAAGTTTATATGCCAACTAGCTCTGCAGATGACGAAGAAATTGAAGAAATGTATGATGAAATAAAAGAAATTATTCAGATAGTGAAGGGAGACGAAAATTTAATAGTCATGGGTGACTGGAATTCGAGTGTAGGAAAAGGGAGAGAAGGAAACGTAGTAGGTGAATATGGATTGGGGGTAACAAATGAAAGAGAAAGCCACCTGGTAGAATTAATCATAGCTAACACTTGGTTTAAGAATCCTGATAGAAGGTTGTATACATGGAAGAACCCTGGAGATACTAAAAGGTATCAGATAGATTATATAATGGTAAGACAGAGATTTAGGTACCACGTTTTAAATTTTAAGACATTTCCAGGGGCAGATGTGGACTCTGACCACAATCTATTGGTTATGAGCTGTAGATTAAAAGTGAAGAAACTGCAAAAAGGTGGGAATTTAAGGAGATGTGACCTGGATAAACTGAAAGAACCAGAGGTTGTACAGAGTTTCAGGGAGAGCATAAGGGAATAATTGACAGGAATGGGGGAAAGAAATAAAGTAGAAGAAGAATGGGTAGCTTTGAGGGATGAAGTAGTGAAGGCAGCAGAGGATCAAGTAGGTAAAAAGATGAGGGCTAGTAGAAATCCTTGGGTAACAGAAGAAATATTGAATTTAATTGATGAAAGGAGAAAATATAAAAATGCAGTAAATGAAGCAGGCAAAAAGGAATACAAAGGTCTCAAAAATGAGATCGACAGGAAGTGCAAAATGGCTAAGCAGGGATGGCTAGAGGACAAATGTAAGGATGTAGAGGCTTATCTCACTAGGGGTAAGATAGATACTGCCTACAGGAAAATTAAAGAGACCTTTGGAGATAAGAGAACCACTTGTATGAACATCAAGAGCTCAGATGGAAACCCAGTTCTAAGCAAAGAAGGGAAAGCAGAAAGGTGGAAGGAGTATATAGAGGGTCTATACAAGGGCGATGTACTTGAGGACAATATTATGGAAATGGAAGAGGATGTAGATGAAGATGAAATGGGAGATACGATACTGCGTGAAGAGTTTGACAGAGCACTGAAAGACCTGAGTCAAACAAGGCCCCCGGAGTAGACAACATTCCATTGGAACTACTGACGGCCTTGGGATAGTCAATCATGACAAAACTCTACCATCTGGTGAGCAAGATGTATGAAACAGGCGAAATACCCTCACACTTCAAGAAGAATATAATAATTCCAATCCCAAAGAAAGCAGGTCCTGACAGATGTGAAAATTACCGAACAATCAGTTTAATAAGCCACAGCTGCAAAATACTAACACGAATTCTTTACAGACGAATGGAACAACTAGTAGAAGCCGACCTCGGGGAAGATCAGTTTGGATTCCGTAGAAATACTGGAACACGTGAGGCAATACTGACCTTCCGACTTATCTTAGAAGAAAGATTACGGAAAGGCAAACCTACGTTTCTAGCATTTGTAGACTTAGAGAAAGCTTTTGACAATGTTGACTGGAATACTCTCTTTCAAATTCTAAAGGTGGCAGGGGTAAAATACAGGGAGCGAAAGGTTATTTACAATTTGTACAGAAACCAGGTGGCAGTTTTAAGAGTCGAGGGACATGAAAGGGAAGCACTGGTTGGGAAGGGAGTAAGACAGGGTTGTAGCCTCTCCCCAATGTTATTCAATCTGTATATTGAGCAAACAGTAAAGGAAACGAAAGAGAAATTCGGAGTAGGTATTAAAATCCATGGAGAAGAAATAAAAACTTTGAGGTTCGCCGATGACATTGTAATTTTGTCAGAGACAGCAAAGGACTTGGAAGAGCAGTTGAATGGAATGGATGGTGTCTTGAAGGGAGGATATAAGATGAGCATCAACAAAAGCAAAACGAGGATAATGGAATGTAGTCGAATTAAGTCGGGTAATGTTGAGGGTATTAGATTAGGAAATGAGACACAAGTACTAAAGGAGTTTTGCTATTTGGGGAGCAAAATAACTGATGATGGTCGAAGTAGAGAGGATATATAACGTAGACTGGCAATGGCAAGGAAAGCGTTTCTGAAGAAGACAAATTTGTTAACATCGAGTATAGATTTAAATGTCAGGAAGTCGTTTCTGAAAGTATTTGTATGGAGTGTAGCCATGTATGGAAGTGAAACGTGGACGATAAACAACTTAGAGAAGAAGAGAATAGAAGCTTTCGAAATGTGATGCTACAGAAGAATGCTGAAGATTAGATGGGTAGATCACATAACTAATGAGGAGGTATTGAATAGAATTGGGGAAAAGATGAGCTTGTGGCACAACTTGACTAGAAGAAGGGATCGGTTGGTAGGACATCGAGGGATCACCAATTTAGTATTGGAGGGCAGCGTGGAGGGTAAAAATCGTAGGGGGAGACCAAGAGATGAATACACTAAGCAGATTCAGAAGGATGTAGGTTGCAGTAGATACTGGGGGATGAAGAAGCTTGCACAGGATAGAATAGCATGGAGAGCTGCATCAAACCAGTCTCAGGACTGAAGACCACAACAACAGCAACAATAGCAAATACATTGTTCAAGAAGAATAAGAGGAGAGAATCACCACATAGGGAAGCTGTGAAGATAACACTTTTTTTTTTTTTTTTTTTTTTTTTTTTTTGAGTCATCAGTCTTCTGACTGGTTTGGTGCCGTCCGTCACGAATTTCTCTCTTGTGACTACCTCTTCATCTCAGAGTAGCACTTGCTACCTTCGCCCTCAATTATTTGCTCAGTGTATTCCAATCTCTGTCTTTTGGCCTCTACAACTCCCTCTTGTAGCATAAGGTAACAATACAGAACGATTTGGTTCTTTTTTACCCTTTTCCTGTGCTTTCTTTTTCCTTTCTGCTGTTTCATTTTCATGTTGCATTGAAATAGATGAGTGCTGTAAATTTAATTCTTTGTACAATTGCATTTCTGCTTAAGTCATGCCGTGGTCGTGAATGTGCAGCCAATCTGGGTAACTTTTTTCATGTCACGGTATCTTTGTACCACTTGCCATTATGTTTCAAATGGCTGCTGCTCCACCGACTTGCGTTATTTGGTACTAAAAGTTTCTTTGTGGTTTCTAGTTAGTATTTTCGCTGTCTCTCCAGCTTCTTAAAAGCTCTTAGGCTAGTGATTATCCTTCAGCTACGTTGGCTGTTAATAGATCTTCTGGCGACAGTGTTTTAAGTTGAACAATGCCAGGTCGATAAAAAAATTTTGACGTTTCAAAGTAAACTTGCAGTACTTAATTAATACTGCTTGATTTTAGTTCTTATTAACACCTGATTTTCTTCTGGCGGGATGTACATTTATCCAGAGCATTAGACGTAGGAAAAATTCTTTGTTTTTTAAAAGTAGTGAAAAGTTATCTTGAATGACAATGTAACTTTGTACCAGCATTAAAATTGAAATTTTGCTCTAATAGGACATACTTATTATTTATTTTTACTTCCAAGCACTCAGTAACTAGGGTGGTAAAACGCTGTAATGTCTATTGTGATGCGTAATTTAGAGGAAAAGATGTAAAAATGGGCACCCCTTACGAAGAGGGTGTGGGAAGTGCTGCAGTCTGGCGACCAGGAATGAAAACAGTGCCTGGCTTTCAGGTTGGACGTCATAGTGGCCAGGTTACTTAAAACTGGTTCGTGTAAATATGGGCCCATTGGGATGGTGTAAAAATGGGCCACTATTTCAAGAGGGCCCATATTTACACCATCTCTTCTCTTAAACAATGTAAAACATTTAAATAATTTTATGGGGATATGGTTCTTCGAATTTTGTTTAAAGTTCATATATACAATTCACACAGCAACAAACAAACAAATAGAATTTTCAAGTTGCGGTAACAGACCCTAGTGCTTTTGTTCGTCATTGCAGAATGCCGAGAATGGAGAAGCACTATGTATAAAAGGACCAGGGGAATTAGTGGGATAAATCTCAGATGGTACGTGCCATAGCAGCTGTGAAAGCAAAGGAGGCTTCTGTGAAAGGTGCTGAAATAACATTCGGAATGCCTCGTACCACATTGCAGATTTCTTAAACTTGATAAAGTCCCTGAATAAGCGGTTCAAGAGACACAGCTTGGAAGGAAACCGATTTTAAATGTTGTTGTTGTGGCCGGCCAGTGTGGCCGAGCGGTTCTAGGAGCTTCAGTCAGCAGCCGCGCGACCGCACCGGTCGCAGGTTCGAATCCTGCCTCGGGCTTGGATGTGTGTGATGTCCTTAGATTAGTTAGGTTTAAGTAGTTTTAAGTTCTAGGGGACTGATGACCTCAGATGTTAAGTCCCATAGTGCTCAGAGCCTTTTTGTTGTTGTTGTTGTTGTTGTGGACTTCAGTCCTGAGACTGGTTTGATGCAGCTCTCCATGCTAGTCTATCCTGTGAAAGCTACTTCATCTCCCAGTACTTACTGCAACTTAAATCCATCTCAATCTGCTTAGTGTATTCATCTCTTGGTCTCCCTCTATGATTTTTACCCTTCACGCTGCCCTCCAGTGATAAATTTGTGATCCCTTGATGCCTCAGAACATGTCCTACCAACCGGTCCCCGCTTCTTGTTAAGTTGTGCCACAAACTCCTTTTCTCCCCAATTCTACTCAGTACCTCCTCATTAGTTATGTGATCTACCCATCTAATCTTCAGCATTCTTCTGTAGCACCACATTTCGAAAGCGTCTAATCTCTTCTTCTCCACACTATTTATCGTCCATGTTTCGCTTCCATACATGGCTACACTCCATACAAATACTTTCAGAAAAGACTTCCTTGCCATTGCCAGTCTACACTTTATATGCTCTCTACTTCGACCATCATCAGTTATTTTGCTCCCCAAATAGCAAAACTCCTTTACTACTTTAAGTGTCTCATTTGCTAATATAATTCCCTCAGCATCACCCGACCGAATTCGGCTACATTCCATTATCCTCGTTTTGCTTTTGTTGATGTTGATCTTATATCCTCCTTTCAAGAGACTGTCCATTCTGTTCAGCTGCTCTTCCAAGTCCTTTGCTGTCTCTGACAAAATTACAATGTCATCGGCGAACCTCAATGTTTCTGTTTCTTCTCCATGGATTTTAATACTTACTCCGAATTTTTCTTTTGTTTCTTTTACTGCTTGCTCAATGCAGACCTCGAAAAACAACTAGTTTCTTATCTCCTTGAAATGGAGCAAACATTCTTTGGGTGCCTTTTGGCGGATCTGAGAAGAATGGCATTTTTACTTGCCTAGAAAAATAGTTTGACAGCCCCTTTCAGAGGAGGAGAAGCAGGATGAGCTCGGGCTGGCTTTTTTCTTGAGAGACATAAGGATCAGCTGTCAATTCTCCAACCTTGTGGTACATCATATGCCAAAGCCTTAGGCTTCTATAAAGAGAATGTGATGGTTGTCTTTGATTTATTGGCAGACGCTTTCAGCGCACATATCCAGCAGACCGAGTGTATAACGCGGACGAGACAGGTCCGTCCGTTGTCCAAAGCAAAATTCCAAAAGTGATTGGGATGAAAGGGAAGAAACAAATTGCCGCTCTAACGTCTGCAAAAAGGGAGGCTACAATCACACTTATCACTTACATGAGCGCTTCGGGACATGTCCCATCAATGTTAGTTTTCCCTAGAACCAACATGTCGCAAGCTCTAATGCATCCTTCAGGATGGGTTCAAAACAATTTGTTCACCGGAAGGTTCGTTCACTTAAATGAGAAAACATGTCCGACTGAACAAAGACCTGTTCTCCTCATCTTGGATGGTCATTAAAGCCACGTTCAAAATCCAGATGTGGTTGACTTGGTGAAAGAACACCACGTGACTATCGTCTCCCTTCCTCCACATTGCCCCCACAAACTGCAGCCTCTAGATAAGACGTTCATGGAATCTCTGAAAACGCACTACAGAGAGGCAGTGAGATCATGGTTGCATCACAGTTGGTCTCCTCTCACACCGTACGACGTTATGGAGGTTTCTGGCCAAGACTACCTTCGTATCCTATCAGCTTAGATAGCAATAAGCGGATTCAAAGTAACTCGGTTATACCCTATGAATCTTTACATCTTTACCGACACTGATTTCATAGCTGCTGAGTTGGTTGCAGGAAAAACGTGTTCCACAGTGGAACATAGGCCTAATGTTTCTAAATAACATGCTCCTCCACTTGCTATCTCTGGACAATCGATATCATCTGCTTCTTCTTCGAGTTACCCTGCTGTACAGTCACATCAAGTTCTAGCTATGCCAGTTGATGAAGCCACTGAAATACCGGGAAGTTCTCCAGGGACTTCAACAGATGCAGTTTCAGCATTCGACACGTCTCCCGTCCCCAACATTAAGAAGAGAACCGCAACGAGGGGACGAGAAGCAGCATCCGCCTGCCATATCACTGGAACGCCACACAAAGATCAGTTGACAAAGTCACATGACAAAAGTGCTGTCAAGGAGAGGTCGTTGAGTTTCTCTGGGTTAGAGGTGCAAAATCCAAAGGCCTTAAAAAAAAAAGAAAATTTGTTCCACAAAACTGTCTGATTCATCATCGAACTCTTCAGGCTCCTGCAGCCCTCACCTTGTGGACAGAGATAATGATCTTGATGTGAACGATAGGGATACACCAGACTCAAGCTATCCAAGCTGCATCTTTTGAGATGAAAAGTTCGCTCAAGACAGCAGAGGAGAGGTGTGGATTAAATGTGCTATGTGTCAAATGTTGGCACACTTAGATTGTTCTGGCGCTTGAGGAGCTACTTGCGTTTGCGATTACCGTCAATAATTTCAGATTACATGCACAAATGTACAAAAGTTGCTTTTTGTAGAGCAATCTCCCATTTTGTATTGTTTTAATCCATTTCATTAAAATATTTCTTAAGATTTCTTGCAATTTTTCTGCGGATGTCCGTACTGGCGCCACCTTTTTTTTAAGTTCCATTTTACAATCTTTTTGTAAAGCTTTGTTATTGAACAGAACTAATGGATAGTAATCATTGTTTCGCCTCTCATCATTTCTTAAACTTTTGCGTAAGCGGACGTAATATACACATCAAAAAAAGTTTTGCATCACCTCGGTTCCGAGAGTTCCGGAACCTGTACAGAAAATTGGAATAGAGATCAACATAAACATCATTTTCGCCCTTTTTATTGCTCACAAAAACCGCACTTTGCATGTTGTTCCACCATACAGCGAGACCTTCAGAGGTGGTCCCGAATGCTATACACACCGTTACCTCTAATACCCAACAGCACGTCCTCTTGCATTGTTGCATGTCTGTATTCGTCGTGGCATATTATCCACAAGTTCATCAAGGTACTGTTGGTACATATTGTCCCACTCATCAATGGCGGTTCGGCGAAGATCCCTCAGAGTGCTTGGCGGGTCACGTCGTCTGTAAACAGCCATTTTCAGTCTATGGTTCAAAAAAATGGTTCAAATGGCTCTGAGCACTATGGGACTTAACATCTGTGGTCATCAGTCCCCTAGAACTTAGAACTACTTAAACCTAACTCACCTAAGGACATCACGCACATCCATGCCCGAGGCAGGATTTGGACCTGCGACCGTAGCAGTCGCGCGGTCCCGGACTGAGCGTCTAGAACCGCTAGACCACCGCGGCCGGCCTTTTCAGTCTATCCCAGGCATGTTCGATAGGATTCATTTCTGGAGAACATGCCACTCTAGTCGAGCGATGTCGTTATCCTGAAGGAAGTCATTCACAAGAAGTGCACGATGGGGGCGCGAATTGTCGTCCATGAAGACGAATGCCTCGCCAATATGCTGCCGATATTGTTGCACTATTGGTCAGAGGATGGCATTCATGTGTCGTATAGCCGTTACGGCGTCTTCCATGGCCACCAACGGCGTACGTCGGCCCCACATAATGCCACCCCAAAACAGTAGGGAACCTCCACCTTGCTGAACTCGCTGGACAGTGTGTCTAACACGTTCATCCTGACCGGGTTGCATCCAAACACGTCTCCAACGATTGTCTGTTTGAAGGCATATGTGATAATCGTCGGTGAAGACAACTGATGCCAAACCTGAACGGCCAATTGGGCATGTTGTTGAACCATCTGTATCGCGCTGCATGGTGTCGTGGTTGCAAATATGGACCTCGCCATGGACGTTTAGAGTGAAGTTGCGCATCATGCAGCCTATTGCACACAGTTTGAGTCGTAACACGACATCCTGTGGCTGCACGAAAAGCGTTATTCAACATGGTGGCGTTGCTGTCAGGGTTTCTCTGAGCCATAATCCGTAGGTAGCGGTCATCCACTGTAGTAGTAACCCTTGCGCCGCTGAGCGAGGCAGGTCATCGACAGTTCCTGTCTCTCTGTATTCCTCCATGTCCGAACAACATCGCTTTGGTTCAGTCCGAGACACCGGGACACTTTCCTTGTTGAGAGCCCTTCCTTGCACAAAGTAACAATGTGGACGCGATCCAGTCGTGGTATTGACCGTTGAATTACAGACAACACGAGCCGTGAACCTTCTTCCTGGTGGAATGACTGGAACTGATTGGATGTCGGACCCCCTCCGTCTAATATGTGCTGCTCATGCCTGGTTGTTTAAATCTTTGGGCGGGTTTAGCGACATCTGTGAACAATCAAAGGGACTGTGTCTGTGACACAGTATCAATAGTCAACGTCTATCTTCAGGAATTCTGGGAACCGGGCTGATGCAAAACTTGTTTCGATATGTGTTTATAGTTAGTCATGGAGAAAGTGAAGAATTCTTGGTTTCGGTTACCGTAAAACATACATATGTGAGAAATTAGGGGAGACCTATCAGGATTCCTCCACGTTTAGTGTTGTAGCTAGATTAACGTTTAAATGGGTCATGTTTCGTCATAAGGTATTGAAATATTGTGGAACGATGATGTGCATTTGAAGTTCTCTGAGACTGCAGGTACTACGAAAATGAATACCGCAGTACACAGTTTAATTGCAGAGGAGTGGACATCACTAAAAAAGGGGAATCACAGGAGTACTGCAGACAAATATAGATAGGGGAAGGTAAAGGCGAAGGAAACCTCGCTAACAGAAGGAATACATCAGTTCATCGCTGAAAGAAGCGAATACAAAACCGTTCAAGAAAGAATTGAATACAGCAGTAGCACTTACAAATGAAATGTATAGGAAGTCAAGGAAGATAAAACATATGGCTGCAGATGAAATGTAAAGACATCAAAAACGAAATGCTCGTCTGTAAGATAGATTAAGTATATAGAAGAGTCAGAATAATTATCGCAGAAATTAAAAGCAATGTCATCAATATTAGGTGCGTGTAAGGACTTTCTACTTTTAAATGCGCAGAAGAGAGCGGATATTCAGAGCCTTTACGAAGAGGAGCAACCATTTGGTGACATGAAAGAAGAAGAAAGCAGAGATGATTTGGAAGATATAAGGAACCCAGCTTTGGAGTTTGGCAGAGCTTTTGCAGACCATCGATGAAACAAGACAGAGGTCATGGGTAGCATTCCCTCGGAATTTCTAAAATCATTGGTGCAAGAGGTTTTTTGTTGGCCATCAGTTTTCTGACTGGTTTGATGCGGCCCGCCACGAATTCCTCTCCTGTGGTAACCTCTTCATCTCAGAGTAGCACTTGCAACCTACGTCCTCAGTTATTTGCTGGATGTATTCCAATCTCTGTCTTCCTCTACGATTTTTGCCCTATACAGCTTAATATAGTACCATGGAAGTCGTTCAGTCACGTCTTAATAGATGTCCTACAACTTGTCCCTTCTCCTTGTCAGTGTTTTCCACATATTCGTCTCCGATTCTGCGCAGAAGCTCCTCATTCCTGACCTTATCAGTCCACCTAATTTTCAACATTTGTCTGTAACACCACATCTCAAATGCTTCGATTCTCTTCTGTTCCGAGTTTCCCACAGTCCATGTTTCACTAACGTACAATGCTATACTCTAGACACACATTCTCAGAAATTTCTTCCTCAAATTAAGGCCTGTGTTTGATACTGGAAGACTTCTCTTGGCCAGGAAAGCCTATTTTGCCATTGATAGTCTGCTTTTGATGTCCTCCTTGCTCCGTCCCTCATTCGTTTTTCTTACAGCCTACGTAGCACAATTCCTTACCATCATCTACTTCGCGACGCTCCATCCTGATGTTATGTTTCTCGCTAGTTTCATTTCTACTACTCCTCATTACTTTCGTCGTTCTTCGATTTACTCTCAGTCCATACTCACTAGACTGTTCATTCCGCCCAGCAGATCATGTAAGTGATCTTCACTTTCACTCAGGATAGCAATGTCATCAGTGAATCGTATCATTGATATCCTTTCACCTTGAATTTTAATTCCACTCCTGAACCTTTCTTTTATTTCCATCATTGCTTCCTCGAAGTACAGGTTGAACAGTAGGGGTGAAAGGCTACATCCTGGTCTTACACCCTTTTTAATACGACCACTTCGTTCTTGGTCGTCCGCTCTTATTATTCCCTCTTGGCTGTTGTGCATATTGTATATTACCCGTCTCTCCCTATAGCTTACCCCTAATTTTTCCGGAATTTCGAACGTCTTACACCATTTTACATTGTTGAACGCTTTTTCCGGGTCGATAAATCTTATGTACGTGTTTTGATTTTTCTTTAGTCTTGCTTCCATTATTAGCCGCAACGTCAGAATTGCCTCTCTCGTGCCTTTACATTTCCTAAAGCGAAACTGATCGTCATTTAGCGCATCTTAAATTTCAAAAATATTCAAATGTGTGTGAAATCTTATTGGACTTAACTGCTAAGGTCATAAGTCCCTAAGCTTACACACTACTTAACCTAAATTACCCTAAGGGCAAACACACACACCCATGCCCGAGGAAGGACTCGAACCTCCACCGGGACCAGCCGCACAGTCCATGACTGCAGCGCCTTAGACCCTTAAATTCCCTTTACCATTGTCCTGTACATTATTCTTGTAAGCAACTTGGATGTATGAGCTGTTAAGCTGATTGTGCGATAATTCTCGCACTTGTCAGCTCTTGCTGTCTTCGGAATTATGTGGATGATGCTTTTCAGAAAGTCAGATGGCATGTCGCCAGACTCATACATTCTACACACCAACGTGAATAGTCGCTTTGTTGCCACTTCCCCTAACTATTTTAGAAATTTGTCTATCCCTTCTGCCTTATTTGATCTTACGTACTCCAAAGCTCTTTTAAATTCTGATTCTAATACTGGATCCTCTAGCTCTTCTAAATCGACTCCTGTTTCTTCTTCTATCACATCAGACAAATCTTCCCCCTCATAGAGGTCTTCAATGTATTATTTTCACCTATTCGCTCTCTCCTCTGCATTTAACCATGGAATTCCCGTTGAACTGTTAATGTTACCACCCTTGCTTTTAATGTCACCGAAGGTTGTTTTGACTTTCCTGTGTGCTGAGTCTGTCCTTTCTTTCTTTTTCGATGTCTTCACATTTTTCCTGCTGCCACTTCATCTTAGCTTCCGTGCACTTCCTATTTATTTCATTCCTCAGCGACTTGTATTCCTGAGTTTCCAGGAACATTTTTGTACTTCCTCCCTTCATCAATCAACTGAACTATTTATTCTGTTACCCATGGTTTTGTCGCAGTTATCTTCATTGTACCTATGTTTTACTTTCCAGCTTCTGTGATGGCCCTTTTTAGAGATGTCAATTTCTCTTGAATGGTACTGCCTACTGAGCTATTCCTTATTGCTGTATCTATAGCCTTAGAGAACTTCAAGCATATCGCGTCATTCAGTAGTACTTCCGTATCCTATTTCTTTGCGCATTGATTCTTCCTGACTAATGTCTTAAACTTCAGCATACTCTTCATCACTATTATATTGTAATCTGAGTCTGTATCTGCTCCTGGGTACGCCTTACAATCCAGTACCAGATTTCGGAATCTCTGTCTAACCATGATGTAATCTAATTGAAATCTTCCCATATCACCTGGCCTTTTCCAAGTATACCTCCTCCTCTTGTGATTCTTGAAGAAGGTATCGCTATTACTTGCTGAAACGTGTTTCAGAACTCAATTAGTCTTTCACCTTTCTCATTCCTTGTCCCAAGCCCATATTCTCCTGTAACCTTTTCTTCTACTCCTTCCCCTACAACTGCATTCCAGTCCCCCACGCCGGCCGGTGTGGCCGTGCGGTTAAAGGCGCTTCAGTCTGGAACCGTGTGACCGCTTCGGTCGCAGGTTCGAATCCTGCCTCGGGCATGGATGTGTGTGATGTCCTTAGGTTAGCTAGGTTTAATTAGTTCTAAGTTCTAGGGGACTGATGACAACAGATGTTAAGTCCCATAGTGCTCAGAGCCATTTGAACCAGTCCCCCACGACTATTAGATTTGCATCCCCCTTCACATACTGTATTACCCTTTCAATACATATTTTTATATTAATTCCTTTAACTCCTTATGTGAAGCATAGCCCTATGCTCCACCCTTGCATTATCCTCATACACTTTCTCTACCTCTTCATCTTTAGCTTGGAACGTCGGCATGTATACCTGAACTATCGTTGTCAGTGTTGGTTTGTTGTCGATTCTGATAAGAACAACGCTGAAACTGCCTGGCAGATTAAAACTGTGTGTCGGACTGAGACTCGAACTCGGGACCTTTGCCTTTCGCGGGCAAGTGCTCTACCAACTGAGCTACCCAAGCACGACCCACTCCCCGTCCTCACAGCTTTGCTTCTGCCAGTACCTCGTCTCCTACCTTCCAAACTTTACAGAAGCTCTCCTGCAAAACGACCCTGTCACTGAACTGTTCACAGAAACATACTCTCTGCCCTACCTTCCTATTCGTAACGTATCGTACTCTTGTTGTACCATTTTCTGCTGCTGTTGATATTACCCTATACTCATCTGACCAGAAATCCTGGTCTTCTTTCCACTTCACTTCACTGACCCCTACTATATCTATATTGAGCCTCTGCATTTCCCTTTTCAGATTTTCTTGTTTCCGTACCACGTTCAAGCTTCTGACATTCCACGCCCCGAACCGTAGGAAGTTATTCTTTCGTTGATTATTCAGTTTTTTTCTCATGGTAACCTTCCCCTTGCTAATCACCCCCTAGAGATGAGAATGGGGGACTAATCCGGAATCTTTTGCCAATGGAGAGATCACCATGACACTTCTTCAGTTACAGGCCACATATCCTGTGGATACATTTTACGTGTGGAGTGGTTTCCGTTTCCTTCTGCATCCTCATGCCGTTGATCATTGCTGATTCTCCCTCCATTAGGGGCAGTTTCGCACCCCTAAGACAAGAGAGTGCCCTGAACCTGTGTCCGCTCCTCCGCCCTTTTTGACAAGGCCGTTGGCAGAATGAGGCTGACTTCTTATGTCTACGGCCGCCAATGCTGATTATTAATCAAATTTTAAACAGCGCCGGGATTCGAACCCGGGACTGAGTACGTTTTTGATTATGAATCAAAGACGCTACTCCAAGACCACGAGTGCAAGAGGTAACCAAACGATTATTCATCCCAATGTGAAGATTTTTTTAGATTGGAGACATACCACCCGATTTCGTCTAGAATCATCCATACAAACATGAAGATATTAAATGCAAGTAAGTTGAGGATTATCGCATACTCTGCTTACCGGCTCATGCGTAGAAGGTGATTATCTAAATAATCCATATAATAGGTATTAGCTATAGGAAAATGGGTGTGAAATAAGAATGAACCGTAAGATAGGACTCCAAGACTGAAGTACACGGATTAATCCTGTACATCTAACAAGGAAAAAACGGAACTGATGACAAGGTTAAGAAGTGCTTAAAAATTCCTGGTGGAAGAATATTAGCGTTAACATTCACTGATGACAATGCTATTCTGTCAAAGTACACCAGTGGCCATTAAAATTGCTACACCAAGAAGAAATAAAGATGATTAACGGGTGTTCATTGGACAAATATGTTATACTAGAACGGACAAGTGATTACATTTTTACGCAATTTAGGTGCACAGATCCTGAGAAATCAGTACCCAGAACAACCACCTCTGGCCGTAATAACGGCCTTGATACGCCTGGGCATTGATTCAAACAGAGCTTGGATGGCGTGTACAGGAACAGCTGCCCATGCAGCTTCAACACGATACCACAGTTCATCGAGCGTAGTGGCTGGCGTGTTGTGACGAGCCAGTTGCTCTGCCACCATTGACCAGACGTTTTAAGTTGGTGAGAAATCTGGAGAATGTCCTGGCCACGGCAGCAGTCGAACATTTTCTGTATCCAGAAAGGCCCGTACAGGACCTGCAACATGCCGTCGTGCATTATCCTGCTCAAATGTAGGGTTTCGCAGGCATCCAATGGAGGGTAGAGCCACGGGTCGTAACACATCTGTATTGTAACGTCCACTGTTCAAAGTGCCGTCAATGCGAACAAGAGGTGACCGACACGTGTAACCAATGGTACCCCATACCATCACGCCGGGTGATACGCCAATATGGCGATGACGAATACACCCTTCCAATGTGCGTTCACCGCGATGTCGCCAAACACGGATGCGACCATCATAATGGCATATACAGAACCTTGATTCATCCGAAAAAATGACGTTTTGCCATTCGTGCACCCAAGTTCGTCGTAGAGTACACAATCGTAGGCGCTCGTGTCTGTGACGGAGCGTCAGGGGTAACCGCAGCCATGGTCTCCGAGCTGATAGTCCATGCTGCTGCAAACGTCGTCGAACTGTTCGTGCAAATGGTTGTTGTCTTGGAAACGTCCCCATCTGTTGACCCAGGTATCGAGAGGTGGCTGCACGATGCGTTACAGCTATGCGGATAAGATGCCTGTCATCTCGACTGCTAGTGATACGAGGCCATTGGGGTCCAGCACGGCTTTCCGTATTACCTTCCTGAACCCACCGATTCAATATGCTGTTAACAGTCATTGTATCTCGAAGGATGAGAGCACCAACGTCGCGATACGATAAATACGCAATCGCTATAGGCTACAATCCGACCTTTATCAAAGTCGGAAACGTGATGGTACGCATTTCTCCTCCTTACACGAGACATCACACAAGGTTTCACCAGGCCACGCCGGTCAACTGCTGCTTGTGTATGAGAAATCGGTTGGAAACTTTCCTGCTGTCAGCACGTTGTAGGTGTCGCCACTTGCGCCAACCTTACGTGAATACTCTGGAAAGCTAATCGTTTGCATAAAACAGCATCTTCTTCCTGTCGGTTAAATTTCGTGTCTGTAGCACGTCGTCTTCGTGGTGTAGCAATTTATTTTAATGGCCAGTAGTGTAGATAATAGTTACAGAACATATTAAATGCAATAAAGTGTCAAATGAGCACTAGATAGGAACTGTGAGTAAACAAAGAAAGAATGAAGAAATAGGAATACTAGATATGAGATTAGTGATAAACTTAATATCAAAACTAGGGACCACTTAGTAGATGAAGTTGCTAATTCTACTTCTTTAGAAACAAGATACGCTTGACGGACGAAGCAACGAGAAGGAGAACATAGGAAAGTGACTAGTACAGGGAATCTTCGTTTAGAAAATTCAACTAATATCAAATATAGGGCTTAATTTCAAGCATAAATTTCTGAGAATGAAGGCCTGGAGCACAGCATTCTGTGGAGGTGAATTATGGACTGTGGGAAAACCGAAAAAGAAGAGAATTAGAGCATTTCAAATATGGTATTGCAGAAGGGTGGCGGAAATTAAGCGCACTTAAAAATGAGGAGGCCGTTCGCAAAATCTGCGAGGAAAGCAGTATGTGCAAAGCACTTATCAGAAGGATGGTAGTTATGTTTGGACTTGTTTCGACGTCAGTTAATAGCTTCAATAGTACTAGAGGGAGTTGTAGAGGTCAAAAACTATAGTGACAGACAGAGAGTAATATAACAAAAATCGATGACGCTGTGTGTATTACTCTGAAATTAAGAATTTGTTACACGAGGGGGAGTTGTGGGAGGTGGTATTAAACCAGTCAGAAAGTTATTGTGGAGTGGAGCCTCTGATAAAACCATAAGATACAAATCGACTATAACTGCTGAAAAATGAAGAAAATGGAAGGATCGTTAAACGTATCGTCACTGTTAAAAGGGATTGTGCAAGGAGTAAGGCAACATTCCGTTAAATATGTATTAAATACGTGTGTAGAACAGGAAAACATTAAGGAAACAAGTTATCAAAGAATATCAAACAGTCAAAATACATGGGAAGGAAATTTAATAATCACCTTGGGTTGTACTAAAACAACTACTTTAAAGAATTGCAGAAATTGTTTAAAATAGTTAAGCTGCAATAATTGTGCTTATTCTGCTGGAATTCAACATAGTAAAATTATCTTTAAGTTTCCTGAAAAACCGCAGCTTCTATACTAAATTAAATAGCTGTAAATCTACTACTGTTACCTTTAGCACTCCGTTGTCAGGCCACTCGTGGCCTACCGGGACCATCCGACCGCCGTGTCATCCTCCGAGGAGGATGCGGATAGGAGGGGCGTGGGGTCAGCGCACCGCTCTCCCGGTAGTTATGGTGGTATTCTTGACCGAAGCCGCTACTATTCGGTCGAGTAGCTCCTCAATTGGCATCACGAGGCTGAGTGCACCCCGAAAAATGGCAACAGCGCATGGTGACTGGATGGTCACCCATCCCATTGCCAGCCACGCCCAACAGCGCTTAACTTCGGTGATCTCACGGGAACCGGTGTATCCACTGCGGCAAGGCCGTTGCCCCTGGTGCCTTTAGGGCCACAGTATTAGCATCTACCAGTTCAGGTTCTTCCTTGACGCACGCCTATGAGTGTAACATGCATGTGATAATTTGTGTTTACATTCTCTGTCTAGGTTCAGTTTCCCACGTTAGTCCTATTTGGCATGGGTCCTACGCAGATGACCAGTATTCTGACATTGGATGACTTATGAGCAATATCCATTATAGACTGCATTTTCTTCCAGTATCCTGCCAATGAAACGGTCTTCCATTGCCTAACCTAGATTTAGCCTATGTGATCATTCCATTTTATTTCCCTACAAACTGTTAAAACCAGGTACTTCTACCGGCCGAAGTGGCCGAGCGGTTCTAGGCGCTTCAGGCAGGAACCGTGCGACCGCTACGGTCGCAGGTTCGAATCCTGCCTCGGGCATGGTTGTGTGTGATGTCCTTACGTTAGTTAGGTTTAAGTAGTTCTAAGTTCTAGGGGACTGATGACCTCAGATGTTAAGTCCCATAGTGCTCAGAGCCAGGTACTTCTACGAGTTGCGTAGTTTCAACTGTGACTCATTAACATTGCAGTCGTAGGGTAATACTTTCATGCATATTGTGAAGTGCACAGGCTTAAATTTCCGAACATTTAAAACATATGTCTCTGCATCGTTTGAAACTTTATCACGATGAGACCATATCTGCGCAGCTTTTTTCAGATGTAGATTATAGATAACTGCAAAAAGGCCGATGTCACTAATGTATTTGAACAAGGGGCTCAAAACAATTTCCTCAGAGAATCCTCAGCTAACTTCATCAGGTAACTGAATACGCATTGCAAAGAAGTAGCCACGATTCTGTCAAAGGCGGGGTCCCATTTGTTAAAGGGGACCTTACAAAAGCTTGTCTTTTTCTTTTATTCTGAAAACAAATTTATTTAATTTCATACGCAAATCCAACATTAAATATTTCTTTATTTGGCAATTTGATAACCTCACTCTATTTCCAAACGAATTAAAAAACTGCCTTTGATGTTGTAAAACCCCTCTACGATGTAAGACATTGTCATACATATGACCTTTATTTACAAATGCGTTAGAGTTGTGACGGCTGCACTCACTATCCTAAGAACATCACGAATAAGACAATAGTTAAAAGCGAAGACGTGATAATTACCCGTTCCTCAAGTGAGACATCTTTATGACAGATACAGATACAAAGAACAAAATAACAATGGGTATCCACCTTCCAGTGTAAATATCGCTGAAATACGCATATAGTTGAAATCTTAGGCTAAAAAGCATTGAAATTAAATAGTGTCTGCCAGAGAAATACATAACTATTCCCCAAATCAAGGTAAGTTCTGCTACGAAAGCAACAACAAAATAATTTTTTAATCATTGTTTCTACAACTGAACATCATTATAACTTGAAGATAATAAAAAGTACTAAATAAAAGACTATGAGTAAAAATAACAATCTTGGTCATTTTTAAGTAGATTAAAGAAGTATTTGGTACATAGTTGACTCCCACAAATCGTTCTGTGCATGTCTTTGCATGAGAGCAACAGGCAGACTATAAAATTGAGTTAACCACCTTATACAGGGTACGGTGGGGTAAATCCGACCGGGTGGGGAAACCCGACCGCCCTCTATTTGTGAGAAACGGCAAACCAGAGTGATTTCGCAATAGTGTTACCATATACAGCATTCGAAATAACGAAAATGTCACCTTGACAGCTTTGCCGCATTTGATTTTACACACTCAAAAGAGAACAAGTGTTTTCGATTGTTTCAATTTAATTTTTGTGCAAATTGCATCGCTAGATTTACATTATTAAATAAAACGATCGCAAAACAAATGGTAAGTGATTTTGTGGTGCATTTAGTGACCTATTCAGTGTATGTATCGCTTTTGTTGAAAGTTTCGTGTAAATTATTTCTATGTGTGTTAAATGAAAAATGGCATGGTGGGGTAAATCCGACCGCAAAATGATGGGGTAAATCCAACCGCATATTTTTTAAAGCTTATGTGTATGGAATTATTTATTTATTGAAACAATGTGAATTTTTGTTTATTTGTAGGAAAATGGCACGAAATTACAAACGAAAAACGACAAAACGCAGTCAAAACGATATTAGCCAAGCAGTTGCTGCAATGAAAATGGGAATGTCTTTACGAGCTGTCACTCGTGATTTTAACATTTCGAGATCGACATTGCTGTTGCACCGCCTTGCAATGAAATCATCTTTCTCCAATTAAAATTTACATTCATTTAACTTTCAGTACATTTTGTACATTGTTATTTTTTTGAATACATTTTGTTCATTTATGTAAAAAAACATAATTGCTTATAATTATTTCCCAACAAAACGTTCATTTAGAACTATTTCTGTGCAAAATCAGCCAAACAAATAGGGGTCGGATTTACCCCACCATTTTCGCAAATGACAAAAATGAACGTTTTTTTAAAATACGGATATCTCAAAAAAATGGCATAACAAAAACATTTTTCAAACAGCTGGTCCTTTATATTACCTGTAATTTAACGTATATAACGTTAAGATCCGACCTCGGATGAGCATTTTATAGCCAAAAGAAATTACTAGGTCGGATTTACCCCACGTTACCATATATGAAGGGCTTATTCCAATAGTTGTACAAGTCCATTTTTGTTCATATTGAGATACAGAGTCTTAAAATTAAAGGAAAGCTGAAAAATCTGCAGTTGAGGTACCAGAAATATTGAGGCATTCTTCCTAGGGATGAATCTTTCTTTCTGTTTATTTGCCTCATTAATTTTAGAAGCATTATAGACTGAAAAGTGGAGGTAATAGACTTGTACCACTATTGAAATAAGCCCTTCATATATAATGCACTGAGAAGGAATTATCCGAATGAGACGGAAATCGGTAGATGTGATGTGTACATGTATAGACAAACAACGACTACAATTTCACAAAAAACTGAATGTTTTTTTTTTCAGGAGAAAGAGCTTCAAAAATTGAGCAAGTCAATAACGCGTTGGTCCACCTATGGCCCTTATGTAAGCAATTATGCGGGTTGGCATTGACTGAGTTGTTGTTGGATGTCTTCCTGAGGGTAGCGTGCCAAATTCTTTTTGGCACCTCAGATCGTCATAATCCCGAGCTGGTTGGAGGACCTTGCCCGCAATGTTCCAAATTTTCTCAGTTGGGAAGCGATTCGGAGACCTTCCTGGCCGAGGTAGGGTTCAGCAAGCACGAAGACAAGCGGCAGAAACTCTCGCCGCGCGCGGTCGGGCGTTGTCTTGCTGGAATGTAAGTCCAGGACGGCTTACCATGGAGGGAAACAAAACGTGGCGTAGAATATCGTCGCAGTACGGCTGTGCTGTAAATGTGGCGTGAATGACAACCAAAGAGGAGTTTCTAATGCTCATCTGTGTGCTTGTCAAACCCTAACTTGGCCAGCATGTTCGCCGGATCTCTCGCCAACTGAGAACTTTTGGAACATTATGGGCAGGCCCTCCAAATATTGGCTAAATTAAAAATGGAAAAGAAACGACAGAAAATCATTTTCAAGGTTGTCGGCAGATGGATTCGAACCATCTCACCTGTGAGGTTATCTTCCATTCGGAAAGCGGTTGCACTCAGCGACTGTTAGGGTAAACCTTGGTAAGTTCGTGGCATTGCTTATTTCGTGATACTTTGTTGACTCTTCTTCACGGATTTACCACCCACGCTAGAAGTGCAGTCGCTGGGCCACACATAGCAGCACATGTCCCCTACCTGCAGCGGAATTTCACGCCGCGCCACCAGCGACCTTGGCAGCACAGTGAGTTTGAAACGTCCCCTTAGAAAAATTAGTGAATTACTGTGCTGGTAAACCCCTTACGTTACTTCATTTTCCAACAGCTGGGCAAAACTGAACGTACTCAGACGTTTCTCTCTTACTCTGATCATCACTAAACTGACACACAATATTTTTAGCGCAACGCAATCTGACTTTTACTAATCCCTACAAAAGAATGGCCCTGACCAACATTAACCTATACCTTTCACAAATCACTTACCTCACAAAAATCTTCATTACTCGAACTACTGCAATACAGCGAGCGCCAGTACTGCCAGCTAAATAAAAGATTCAAACTACTGAAGGCACTAACTACTGATAGGCATAGTTAGCAAATGAAAAAATTTGATAGAGAACAAACAATGTATTTCCTTAATAGTTCTCGAAAGTCATAAATATCAGTCCATGATATCCAATATTACAAATTTACTCTTTCTGATGGACACACGTCCAGATCGTCCGCTCTCAGAATTCCGCCTTCTCTCTCCCCACATCCGCCACTGCTGGCGGCTCACTTCCAACTGCGCAACGCTGCGCGCTGTTAACATCCAACTGCCCGACACTACAATAGCGAATATTACAACAATGCTGACCAGCCACAGATTGCACACAGCACAGCCAGTGATTTTCATACAGAGCGCTACGTGGCGTTACCAATATAAAAACCTGAACAGCCTACTTACAAGTTGTTTTCTTCCGCTGGGGGTAGTTGTCTTCCGCTTTCGCGCTGCAGAATCCTACGTCTTTTCAAAATGATAATTTCATATTAACAAGGTGGCATTTTTTGATTTCGCACAGTTGTTTATGTGATATAAATATATTTTTCTGATTAAGGTTTGTGTTTTTGCGTTCGTTAGTTTAGACTTAATAGCCTTAGTTGCACTAGTAAAAATCTTAGCATTTGAACTGCCATCTTGCGCCACCCTAGACAGTCTTCGGAGATACTGGCTAATAAACGTATTTAGAAGCGGATATTTAATTATTTGTAGTACCATGCCCGTGGTATAGATAGAGCACTTCATTTTAAACTAGATTATATATGAAAATTACATATCACGAATTAACCAAGCTACCATCAATCAACTGAATACGACCCACATTGGAGCTAGTAACGATAGGATTATAAGCAATTTTTTTTAAAAGATGTGTAGCCATCGCCGTCTGGGCGTCTTGTTGATCGGCACGATTTTTGGGCGACGCAGGCAAATCCAAGTTTGTTCTGATGCACTGATTTTAACTTAATCTTATTTTTGATAATGTTTACTGCTACGCTGCCTTGTGAAATACTGAAATATTGCAACCCCTAAGTTCTGTCACTCTTCAAATAAAGGCTCCAATGTTAACATTAAGCAGCTCTAGATAGGTAATTAGGCTATTATAGTAGTACGTACATATTTTGAACTTACCGTAACGTCGCGGTGGTCTCGCGGCTCTAGGCGCTCAGTCCGGAACCGCGCGACGCCTACGGTCGCTGGTTCGAATCCTGCCTCGGGCATGGATGTGTGTGACGTCCTTAGGTTAGTTAGATTTAAGTAGTTATCAGTTCTAGGGGACTCATGACCACAGATGTTAAGTCCCATAGTGCTCAGAGCCATTTGAACCATTTTCTTACCGTAACGTCGGTAGACGAATGAAAATCGTTTTTTTTTTTTTTTTCTTAACTGTTGCCAACTTATCGATAATTAGAACCTATTTCAACAGCACACAGCACAGAAACAATAAACGCCAGCACATATTACCTTAAAGGGAACTGCGAGCAAGAACAAAGCTGATTGATGGGGTACTTGACTATCGGTAGAGTATATCCCGTCTGCGCCTTATGATTGAAAATCAAAATATCTTTCAATTTCACTACGGGGCAACTAGGTCGTTGTAATTTTATTTGGGAGATAGGGTGGGTCCGAACCCCTCCGGACAACCACCCCTCTCCAGCACAAAACCCCTCCCCCCCCCCCCCCTTCATCCCTTTGGCTACGACTTTGCCTATTGGCATTATGCATTTGCCACCAAAATAAGAGGAACAGCTATACTAACTTCGCGCATATAGTTCCATTATTAGAACGCTGGGGGAAAATGAAGGGGGAAACTTTGCGGAGCCATAAATTCTTTCGTACCACTGGAAGTAAGACGTTAGAGCAGACATTGCTTATGAGAGAAAAGAATTTAAGAATGACCTTAGACTACACGATGAATGTTTGTATTATTATTAACATATACCTGGGACGTAGAGTTTGCTAATAGTTCCAAAGTCAAATTGGAGGCGAGGGCGTGCTTACACTCTGCCAGTCGAGAGTTAAAAGCAAACACGAAGCTACCTGGCAGATTAAAACTGTGTGCCGGACCGAGACTCGAACTCGGGACCTACGCCATTCGCGGACAAGTGCTCTACCATCTGAGCTACCCAAGAACGACTCACGCCCCGTCCTCACAGATTTACCTCTGCCAGTACCTCGTCTCCTATCTTCCAAACTTTACAGAAGCTCTCCTGCGAACCTTGCAGAACTATCACTCCTGAAAGAAAGGATATTGCGGAAACATGGCATAGCCACAGCCTGGGGGGTGTTTCCAGAATGAGACTTCCATTCTGCTTATGAGAGGAAATAATTTAAGAATGACCCCCGACTACACGATGAATGCTGCAAGGTTCGCACTAGAGCTTATGTAAAGTTTGGAAGGTAGGAGACGAGGTACTGGCAAAGGTAAAGCTGTGAGGACGGGGCGTGAGTCGAGCTTGCCCGCGAAAGGCAAAGGTCCCGAGTTCGAGTCTCGGTCCGGCACACAGGTATAATCTGCCAGGAAGTTTCATATTAGCGCACACTCCGCTGCAGAGTGAAAATCTCATTCTGGAAATGCAAACACGATCGTAGTATTGTGATTTAACAATTTCGAAGAAGGAATCTCGGTGTAGCAAACTAAATTTACAACGATCGGATTACTATCGATCGCCTGGCGGTTCAGTGAACTCTGATTCGCAAGTATCCTCTAAAAAAATGTTGTCTCCAAAATCTTTGTCTTCTTCTCATGATCCCTACGTGAAACAGAATTGACGGTTACAACAGAATTGTCTCCCTCAAAAAAACGGCTCTGAGCACTATGGGGCTTAACAGCTATGGTCATCAGTCCTCTAGAACTTAGAACTACTTAACCCTAACTAACCTAAAGACATCACACAACACCCTGTCTCCCTCAGATACCTGCTCTGAAAATTAACCCACCAGAGTTTTATGCGAATAACTTTTTCTTCGAAAGATTCCCGTTAAAGAACTCTGAATATCTGTTGCATTTTCGTCCGGTTTTACTGACTTGTTAGGATTCCTAATAGCGAGTCTCTGATTTCGTTCAGAGTGTGCTGTCATGTACACACGAGGCGTCCTAACGCTGCGGAGGCTCTCTAGGACCGGTTGCCCTAGCAGACGCGCTGCACTTCACTAGAAACCTGTCAGCCTTATTTACTTTCGTGAAAACTGACAGTTACTGAACCCAAGCTTTCATCGCATTCCAAACGATCAAATGGAAGAGAGGTAAAGGACGTAAACATTTCGGAGAAAGGTAGATAGGTGTAATTGCAGACGAGAGTACGTGGAAAAGCATTACAAGAAGAAGCATTTTTTACAACGTATCTTCCTTCGTTTTACTATGGTACGGGATTCAAAAATGGTTCAAATGGCTCTGAGCACTATGGGACTCAACATCTTAGGTCATAAGTCCCCTAGAACTTAGAACTACTGAAACCTAACTAACCTAAGGACATCACACACACCCATGCCCGAGGCAGGATTCGAACCTGCGACCGTAGCAGTCCCGCGGTTCCGGACTGCAGCGCCAGAACCGCTAGACCACCGCGGCCGGCGTACGGGATTCACCTTCCTATATTTCGATTACTTGATAATCGTTGTTTTGAAAACTTCGTGCCATGATGCCCTTCTTGACGCAACGGTCTGTTAACCTAAGACGGGGAAGTTGTTGGGTCGTGTGAAATGTTTCGAATATTTTATCGTATTTTAAGTGTTCTGTATCCTGTTTTCTGACACGCCCTTAATTCTGTGCGAGGTTTCGATTCAGGTCTGTCTTCTCCCCGTTTCGTCAGCCTGCACTCCGTGCTTCATATTTTACGAACAGGTATCAACATTTCTTAAAACTACGATAATACCACCATTGAAGGAGACATGAGGCAATCGACCTAGTTTTGCGTCAATAACATTTGAGTAAAATTTCCTCCATTTTCAGTCGATTAGGTAGCTCCAGTGACTGATATCTGTGTATCGGACTCATGTTAGAGGTAAAAAAATATTTCCGATATTAAATATCTGTGGAAACAAATGAAGACTGACTTCTCCTCTGGCTCTGTTACCTTATTGTAGCAATAAAAACATTTTGGTGAGTTGACTACCTGACGAGGCTGGTTTGATCCAAACATTATTAAATTACAATCTGGATTTAAGGCTAACAAGTATTTGGAAAGTACCTTTATACTAGCGTGAAGTGGTGGACGCCTATGTTAATGTGTAGACAGCTTATACACTGAATTCAGTGCATGTGAAACTGTTGTTTATTACTGTTACGTTCACCAAATACCGTTGGTGTTAAACATGAAGGTGGCAGGAAGAGAACCATAGAAAGTAATTTCTGTTCTCGAGGTGGCTCGCTAAGCATTCACCGACAAGTTTTACCACAGGGCATAATGGAACCACGATACAAATGATGTTGCCAACAGAGGGTAAGAAACAATTAAAAGGGTAATTTCATAAAGGTAGTTTAATAAATACTCAACCTTACGATGATGATAACTACTAGTCTATTCCTGAACTCCTTCATTGGAGGCCAAAATCACGTAAAACTTATGGAACCATGTAACCGCCATTTGACTGTACGGTATGCTTTATAACGCGATCTAGATTTCAGCCTTGGGCGCTCTTCAAGGGTTACGATTGGAATAAATGAATGCACAAAAATATGCAAAAAGCAGAAAAGTAGGACAAAAATATAACTGTGTAGATTACATAATTTCCTTTCTTACTTAAATGTCAAAACTCATTTGGCTTGTGAATTTTTTTTCTTTGTTGTTATTTCTTGCCCCTCGCCCCCATTTGGTGGGGGGTGCGCTGTCAGCTTTACAATTATGTGCTCTTCAATCAACCGAATAAAAGAAAAAAATATAATGAGAAATATAAACAAAATTTGGGAATGTTTTCTATTTTTAATTAAAAATCAAATACGGATGGTTAAAAAAGAAAATATATATGTATGTTCATTATAAAAACACATGCCAGCTTTACACTTGGTTTCACTGTGTTTAAGCACCAACCAACATAAACATAAGTAAAATGATTGTCACAGAGACACCACAGTGTGCACCAGGTAATCTATGGTATGTCAAGGAAGCAGGTAGTGGTACTGTTTATTTGTTTATTTACCGAGGTGGTTACACTATCTCCGCAATAGGTACAATATGTCAGTGTTTATATTATATGGCGTGGAGAACCTTCTTCGTAGCGTGCATGTAAAGATCGCGACACACATCATCGTAATTTAAGAGATATAGACGTTCAACCTGAGGTCGTTAAATATCTGACAAATGGTGTAAGCGTATTGTCATATCGCTGGCTTAGTTGTGGAGTATCTTTGCGGGCAGCCGCGTCGTAGAGTCGAGCACGGGACACGGTGCTGTTAGGTTGTGTAGTGTGTAGCTCTGCATGTAGAAGCATTGTTAGTATTCAGGTTGAAGTGTTGCTACAAGTGCTATTATAGTATAGTGATGACATATGGAAATGGTTCAGAGGAAAGTACGTCAAGAAGTAATTGAAAATGAGCAGTGGCGTTAATAACGTATTTATGTATCCTCTCGTTGCGTGTCGCATAGCATCTATCATCCGCGCCGTGTTCGGTCTCCAAGAATGAGCAAATGTGAATCAGTAATACTATTTACCACAAAAGAGTGCAATCAAGTGCCAGTGATTTGTAGCGAGCGTGGGAACGTGCGTTCGATCATCGCGTTCCGCATCATCAACAATCAGCCGCGCCGCGACAGTTACACGCACGCTCGTGGAAGTGAGAACTGAGAACTGAAAAATTAACTTTACGGACAGTGTTATATCATTACTAGTGACAAGGAGGACTATTACCAGATACCTGTATGTGTGACGAGCGTAAGAACTTTCGTTCGATCATTCGGCTTCCGCATCATCAACAATCACCCGCGTCGTGTCGGTTACGCGTACGCTCGTCTGAATTATATTTTGGACTTTTTAATCATCAAGACTGTTAATTGGGATAAACATTTACGATTTAGAGTGTAAACAGTGCAACCTGTTTATCGTCTCAGAATATAGATGTCCATACCAGACATAGGACAGTGTTGTGTTTAAACGTTGTGTGGCTCCCCTAAACCCGCTTGCATTTTTTCAATAGATAATTTTAGGCAAGCCAACAGCCAGCTGTGGAGCAGAACAATACGACCGCCGCGGGTTTACCACATACGTGGTGTGGACAGGGCGCACGGTCACGAAACGAAAAGTCAGTATAAGGTACCCATTCGTACTCCCGGGCGTGTTACAATGGTCCGTTATAAAAATGAATAGTTATAAACATCGTAAAGGAAAACAACCACCTTAGACAAGATTATGTTGATACATGGTTCGTAAAATAAAATAAATGGTTATAAATATGTTAATGATTACAACCGCATTTGAAAATTTGTGTAAAAGACCAAACATCCAAGAACAGAGTACGGAAATAGGGGGGTGGAAGGGGGGCATAGTGGGCGAATGTAAAGTGCAGATTGGAGTTAACAAAAATATGTCACTAGTAAGGGTTAGAGAAGGGGTGGAAGGTCGTGGGTGGTGTGGGAGGGCCGGGTACGGTGCGTTAGTGCAATTAAGTAGGTGGAGAGAAAAGGGGTGGAGGTGGGGGGGGGGGGGGAGGAAGAAGGAGGAAACCAATGTACTCAATGTTCACAGCATTAGCCATATGCCGGCCGGTGTGGCCAAGTGGTTCTAGGCACTTCAGTCCGGAACCGCGCGACTGCTACGGTCGCAGGTTCGAATCCTGCGTCGGGCATCGATGTGTGTGATGTCCTTAGGTTAGTTAGGTTTAAGTGGTTCTACGTTCTTGGGGACTGATGACCTCACACGTTAAGTCCCATAGTGCTCAGAGCCATTTGAACCATTTTTTTTCATTTGTACTATGTAAATAGCCAGGGTAAAAGCGAAGAGATGTTCTTATTCCTAAAATGGCAGGGAATCCCACGGCTGTTGTCAGGTACACTACGTTGACGTCACGGTTCGCAAAATCCATAGTCGGAAGGTTCACGACGCCGATTCCAAGGCCTCAGTTGTGACGCATGCGTACGATAAATATCTTCTGCACATGAAGGGCGTGATCTGCCCCTTCCGGGAATAGAAGAGGAAACGTCCCCGACGCTATAAAATGCCGCAGCGTTGTAGGCGAGTGCAGTTGATCCGTGGCAGCGCAGAGCCGAGGTAAGTCGTGCGCGCACAAGGCACCAACTGCACAGGCAACGTCATTGCTCACTATCCCTGTGTACGAATTAGAGGTATTGTATGGGAAGGCTATAAGTGGATTGATCGAAAATAGTTTACCTACATAAAGAAAATACCCTGGCATCTAGTTAACACGAACGTTCAGATTAAATGAAAACATGCTGCAGCATTAACTCCTGTATCTTGTTTAAAGAGCGACTAACAAATCTAGAATGAGACTTCATGTAGAGTAATAGGTCCCCTTTAAATTCCGTCAAATTTTTTTTATTTTTTGTGTTTTGTTTGCTAATCTAAAAGCCGACGACATATTACGGCCAGTAGAATTTACAGTAGGCAATACACTCAAGTGGATGTGTGTATTTGATAACATAATGTAACATTTTACAAACTTTAACATTTTCTGTAACGACGCAAGTCGTTATAATCTCTTCATATTAAGAATAAACCTGATGCAAACAAACACAAACTCAATGATGAATTAGAAGCCGTAGCACGCGTACGCTGGTATTGTTACGCTCTTGGAAGTAGGTCCTTCTTACGTATTAGATATCTTATTACTAAGTCATGTTAAATGAAACTTTAAGATATTCTAATGTATTAACAGCTGTCAAAGTTCTTCTTAATAACGCTCTAGCGATGTAGTTTTTATGTCAATAATCGTGTACAGCCACAGTCTCTGTGCTGTTGAGCTCTGACTGTCGCGCTGTTCATACGCAGTATGAAAATGGCTGAGGCTGCTTCCTGCTCCGTAATGAAACACGCGAGCGGAACACGATTAGGTCGTTCTTAATGATTTTCATAAATTTACAGAAAAAATCGCTTTGAAGTTTTCCGTGGCTGTATTTGATACAGCGGAAATTGCTCGGGCGGTGGATGTGTAGCATAATGGGTAGTGTAACAGATTGATAATCGGGCGCGTTTGAGGAGTCGCTGGTCCAAACCTCGACTTGAGCATCTTTCTTTTTCCGTTCAGTTAGAAATACCTACATCTCCTAATTGTAAAATTCATTATCAGCCGGCCGCGGTGGTCTAGCGGTTCTAGGCGCTCAGTCCGGAACCGCGCGACCACCACGGTCAGAGGTTCGAATCCTGCCTCGGGCATGGATGTGTGTGATGTCCTTAGGTTAGTTAGGTTTAAGTAGTTCTAAGTTCTTGGGAACTTATGACCACAGATGTTGAGTCCCATAGTGCTCAGAGCCATTTGAACCATTTCATTATCATTTTTTATGAATAATGCACGTCTTCTTGTTTCTGATTACATGTTGTTGTTGTTGTGGTCTTCAGTCCTGAGACTCGTTTCATGCAGCTCTCCATGCTACTCTATTCTGTGCAAGCTTCTTCATCTCCCAGTACCTACTGCATCCTACATCCTACCGAATCTGCTTAGTGTATTCATCTCTTGGTGTCCCTCTACGATTTTTACGCTCCATGCCGCCCTCCAATACTAAATTGGTGATCCCTTGATGCCTCAGAACGTGTAACCAACCAATCCCTTCTTCTAGTCAAGTTGTGCCACAAACTCCTCCCCAATTCTGTTCTATACGCCCTCATTAGTTATGTGATCTACCCATCTAATTTTCAGCATTCTTCTGTAGCACCACATTTCAAAAGCTTCTATTCTCTTATTGTCCAAACTATTTATCGTCCATGTTTCACTACCATACATCGCTACACTCCATACAAATACTTTCAGAAACGACTTCCTGACGTTTAAATCTATACTTGATGTTAACAAACTTTTCTTCTTCAGAAAAGCTTTCCTTGCCATTGCCAGTCTACATTTTCTATCGTCTCTACTTCGACCATCATCAGTTATTTTGCTCCCCAAATAACAAAACTCCTTTACTACTTTAAGTGTCTCATTTCCTAATCTAATTCCCTCAGCATCACTCGACTTAATTCGACTGCATTCCATTATCCTCGTTTTGCTTTCGTTGATGTTCATCTTACACCCTCCTTTCAAGACGCTGTACATTCCATTCAACTGCTCTTCCAAGTCCTTTGCTGTCTCTGACATAATTACAATGTCATCGGCGAACCTCAAAGTTTTTATTTCTTCTCCATGGATTTTAATACCTACTCCTAATTTTTCTTTTGTTTCCTTTACTGCTTACTCAATATACAGATTGAATAACATCGGGGAGAGGCTAAAACCCTGTCTCACTCCCTTCCCAACCACTGCTTCCCTTTCATGTCCCTCGACTCTTATAACTGCCACCTGGTTTCTGTACAACCTGTAAATAGCCTTTCGCTCCCTGTATTTTACCCCTGCCACCTTTAGAATTTGAAAGAGAGTATTCCAGTTAACATTGTCAAAATTAAAGTTAAAGGAACTGTCGAGAGAAATGGGGCAACCAGAAGTATTGGAATTAACGCATGCAGCTTCTTCACATGTGACTACCGAACGCTGGCGAGATATAGAACGGATCATCATATAAGAAGAGGAGAAAATGCGGCACCTGGGTGGCTTCGTGGATTCTGTTGTTCATCGACTTGTTTTCTACGAAGCAGATGACAGTTCCAGAACTGAAAAGTGTTTCTCGGATTCGGATAAGGAACGAGCTAAGAGACTACCAGACGACTGACTGCAATAATACCTTCAGTGGCTTCAGTATTTAACAATACGGTGAAATCTCTACAGTGTGCTTTTGCATTACACTTGCCCGTTCAGAAAAATTACCGTTTTTAATTTAGAAATTTTTATGACTTTTGTTTGTAATTAGAATACTATGTTACGTGAGAACGAGAGCATTTTATGCTTTCCGTATTTTCACCTAAGAAGCGTGCGTTAGTGCTCGAGTTTTGCCGAATATTATTTCATTCTCTTTAAAAATTAAGTGACCATTGAAGCTTTATTGTGCCTCTGCTCGTCTTTTTTTACTGTTGCCCTGCATTATCGCTCATCCTATGTGCGCGTGACAGTGTATAAACTGCATACTTATGATCGTACTTAACTGTACTGGACACAGTTTTGCTTCACATCAGGTTTATTCTTGTGATGAAAGGAGTATAGCAGTACGTACCAGTTTTCATGTACACTGATATTCGTAATACTATGGGCCAACTAACTGTGGAAAGTACAGGGCTGTTACAAATGACTGAAGCGATTTCATAAATTCACTGTAGCTCCATTCATTGACATATGGTCACGACACACTACAGATACGTAGAAAAACTCATAAAGTTTTGTTCGGCTGAAGCCGCACTTCAGGTTTCTGCCGCCAGAGCGCTCGAGAGCGCAGTGAGACAAAATGGCGACAGGAGCCGAGAAAGCGTATGTCGTGCTTGAAATGCACTCACATCAGTCAGTCATAACAGTGCAACGACACTTCAGGACGAAGTTCAACAAAGATCCACCAACTGCTAACTCCATTCGGCGATGGTATGCGCAGTTTAAAGCTTCTGAATGCCTCTGTAAGGGGAAATCAACGGGTCAGCCTGCACTGAGCGGAGAAACGGTTGAACGCGTGCGGGCAAGTTTCACGCGTAGCCCGCGGAAGTCGACGAATAAAGCAAGCAGGAAGCTAAACGTACCACAGCCGACGGTTTGGAAAATCTTACGGAAAAGGCTAAAGCAGAAGCCTTACCGTTTACAACTGCTACAAGCCCTGACACCCGATGACAAAGTCAAATGCTTTGAATTTTCGACGCGGTTGCAACAGCTCATGGAAGAGGATGCGTTCAGTGCGAAACTTGTTTTCAGTGATGAAGCAACATTTTTTCTTAATGGTGAAGTGAACAGACACAATGTGCGAATCTGGGCGGTAGAGAATCCTCACGCATTCGTGCAGCAAATTCGCAATTCACCAAAAGTTAACGTGTTTTGTGCAATCTCACGGTTTAAAGTTTACGGCCCCTTTTTCTTCTGCGAAAAAAACTTTACAGGATACAGGACTCGTGTATCTGGACATGCTGGAAAATTGGCTCATGCCACAACTGGAGACCGACAGCGCCGACTTCAGCTTTCAACAGGATGGTGCTCCACCGCACTTCCATCATGATGTTCGGCATTTCCTAAACAGGAGATTGGAAAACCGATGGATCGGTCGTGGTGGAGATCATGATCAGCAATTCATGTCATGGCCTCCACGCTCTCCCAACTTAACCCCATGCGATTTCTTTCTGTGGGGTTATGTGGAAGATTCAGTGTTTAAACCTCCTCTACCAATAAACGTACCAGAACTGCGAGCTCGCATCAACGATGCTTTCGAACTCATTGATGGGGACATGCAGCGCCGAGTGTGGGAGGAACTTGATTATCGGCTTGATGTCTGCCGAATCACTAAAGGGGCACATATCGAACATTTGTGAATGCCTAAAAAAACTTTTTGAGTTTTTGTATATGTGTGCAAAGCATTGTGAAAGTATCTCAAATAATAAAGCTATTGTAGAGCTGTGAAATCGCTTCAATCATTTGTAATAACCCTGTATGTTAGTAACGGGTGCCCACCAAGTAACGACGAACTTGAATTTTGCGCTATTTTGTCATATGACGGTTGGCAGCCGTTGTTTTTTCATCTCTGTTATCTGCGATCCTTCCCATTAGTAGCCTGATAGCTTTTGTATGGTGAGCATTGTTGTTTCATGTTTATTTTCGTCATGGAGCCGATGACACCTCAGCAACCTATCAAAGGATAAAAAGTGGTTACAAAAACAGTGAAAATCCCACGGCAACCGTTCGTGAACCGTGTGTGACACTCGGACTCCGGAAGCTGATCCGTAAGTTTGAGACCACGAGTTCTGTTTCAAACGGTAAGAAAACACGACGACCGCATTCTGTTCGAACACAAAGAAACATTGCTGTCGTGCGCGACCGTTAACCCCAGAAAATCCGTTAGCCGAACGACTCAGCAACTGAACTGGTCACCAAGTTCACTGTATGAAATTCTTCGAAAAGATCTGGCTGGCTCTGAGTACTATGCGACTTAACTTCTGAAGTCATCAGTCGCCTAGAACTTAGAACTAATTAAACCTAACTAACCTAAGGACATCACAAACATCCATGCCCGAGGCAAGATTCGAACCCGCGACCGTAGCGGTCGCACGGCTCCAGACTGTAGCGCCTAGAACCGCACGGCCACTCCGGCCGGCCAAAAAGATCTGAAAATGCATACAAATTCAACTTACAAAAGAGTTGAAGCCGGTTGATCATGGAAAGTGATATCGATTTGCTCAATGGGTTTGGCATGACAAGAGAAGAAGGAGAACTTCACAAAAAGAATAATTTTCTCAGATGAGGCACACTTCCACCTCAGTGGGTACGTCTATAAACACGGCTACAGAATTTGGGGTAACGAAAATCCGCGAGTGACTGTGGAAGATGAGTAGAGATTCTTTCTGATTGTTTTATCTCTCTCATTGATGAAAATGACGATTTTTTGATTCAAAAAGATGGTGCGACATGTCACACATCCCGTGAAACGTTTTCTCTGCTGAATGAAAAGTTTCCTGAAAAAATTATCCCTTTGCGTGGCAGTCAGGAATGGGCTGCCAGATCATGCGATCTTACGCCTTGTGACCTTTATTTTGTGGGGATTTGTGATCAGAAGTGTACGTGAACAAACCACAAACAATAAACCAGTTGAGGAATGAAATCAAAAGTGTTATTAACGGCATCCCACTAAATATTCGAGAACATCAATGAACGCATTGCTCGTTGCCGCGCGGCCTTGGGTGGTCATATGGAGGATATAATTTTTCATACATAAGTGGGAGAAGTTACTTAAAGTCTTTCTAAAGAAAAATTACATTTTCAATAAATTTTATATGTTCTATAGCATTTTAATATTCGTCCCTACTTCCCGGACACACTTTACAAGGGCATTAAACGAAGACAGCTGTTTTCGTGTTAAAATAACAATCCATCACTATTCAGAAATTCTGTTTCTTTTACGGTGGGTGAATTAAAACATTTTCAAAGAGTTGGGGGACTAGGAGCAGAAAGAGATAGCGTTCACGATGGGATTGTACTCTTTCCTTATCTGGAGAGTGTTGCGATCTATTGCAGTGATATTTAAGTGGACGTCCATTAATTCCTTGAAGTTTTTTTTACAGACTGTGGACTCCCACTCCACCCTTGGTGAGAGTTGGTGAGACGTGTTGGGAGCCTCCCTCTCCTTCACGTAGTCGGGTAAAACTACCTACGCTCTGCTTCAAGACTGCTTGTGCCGCAATCATATGTTACTCGACACTTCCTTTCAGTTGTCAAGACTGTACGCCTGGTTGGTTATGAAGGAGTTGAAGTTTGTGATGTCTGAAGATGGGTGTAACTCCGAAATGCGTAACATGTTCTAATAAAAGAGTGAATTGAATACCTCATGACTTTATTGCCATTGGACAGAATTGGTTGCCAATTATTAAAAGTACCTAAAAACGAATTTTTTTATTTGTTTTAAACGATGATTAAAAGAATTTAATAATTGTTTAGAAAGTGTATTGAACAGTAAAAACATGTTTTATTTAGAGAGTGTATTAAACAGTGTTTTTAACACGTGATTTACTTTAAACACGCCAACCCTGAGTAGTATTTGGGCGGACAGACAGAAAACGGGAGGACGGACAAAATGTCTCCACGAATGTAGTGTTAACCGTTTTGAGGGATCCCTAACAAAATATACACCTTTTATTGATATATTATAAACATTAAATGCCATGAAACTATACTTACAATGCGGATGAAAGACAACATTGGTTACGAAGATTTCAATGTCTTGATTTATACGGTTATTAAGAAAATTCTTCTCGGTGAGTTTGAGCTTATCCACAAATAGCTAACTGTGTGAAATCTTATTGGACTTAATTGCTAAGGTCATCAGTCCCTAAGCTTACACACTACTTAACCTAAATTATCCTAAGGACAAACACACACACCCATGCCCGAGGGATGACTCGAACCTCCGCCGAACAGCTAACTTCCTGCTCGCACATGTGTTTCGACTTGTCGGTATGCCACTTAAAATACCCACTGTAAACGTATCGATAGATATTCATGTTGAACATAATAATATCGGCTTCACATGCGTTGCAGAATAGCACGACTGACCCACTGACTAACACGCAGTGATTTCGACCGGCGCGGCAACAATTATCCAAATGGAATGTGTACTTGTGTAGCACTTGGGCAAAATCGGGAAATCCCGAGAGATTTCAGAGATGCCTCAAAGACTGGTGGGCACTGGAGTATTGCCCCTGCTCCTGATTAACTTTATAAAGCGTAATGTTATTCGTTATAAAAATGTATATTCTCTGAATTAAAAAAATTTCATTCCCCCTCCCCCGTCTCCACACTACCCCGGTTCAATGAAATTTGGTTAGATTTTCCCGATGAGGGACGATGCGGGAGACCCGCACCGCCGACTAGGCAAGGGCCTAGCGGAGGTGGTTTGCCATTGCCTGAGATACCGTGTCATTTAAAAATATTTGATAACGACCGATGTTAGCATGGAATCCACAGTATTCGGAGTAGATACGCTGACTGATGACAGACCCGACGACGTTTCACCCCGGGACTAACGCCTGAAGCAATTTTTACCAAGCTTGGCATGCTTATCACTTTCTGTCTGAAAAAAAATTACTGGGACAGCAAGACAAACCTCACACCCCTGTTACTGTGAGTTACAGTGAAAATGAGTGACGTAAAAGTGGAACGCAAGAAAGCCTGGAGCAATACCAGTCCAATTTTGTATATATATGACTCATTACGTGTATGAAAATACTGTGCGAGGAAGATACATCTGTTACCCCAGTGGCGGCGGTGGGTATGAGAAGAAGTTACAGACAAAAAATTTTTTAAAGCGAACTGTTGGTATATCTTTCCTCTAGTCAGTTGAGCTGGAGTCCACCCAGATGGACATGCTTGTTAAAGCACCATTTCCGGGGCGGGGAGGTGCACCGGCCTCATATCGCAACCACCTGGCGGATTAAAGACGAGGGTCGGTGTGCCAGCTAGCCTGGACGTCGTTTTTAGGTGGTTTCCCACATCCCAAAGCTGTATACCGCGGCAGTACACAAGTCTCGCCTCTGTTCCCCGGTTTGTAAACATTTAGAAACCTTTCGCTCCCTTTCATATGAGTAACATTACACATAGACAATTGGAGCACACATATTCTGTCCCAGGGTTGACTGAGTGACGACGTGAAGGGCATTTGGCCGCTCCCTAAACTAACCGTGCCAAATCCCTTAATAACGGCCGTGCGCCGATGCGAGACAAAGGCAGAAGAAAAAAAGAAGTTAGTTGACTTGTAATCTTTTAAAAGTATGAAGCGCAATCTGTGTCTCATTTGTTTTGTTCATTGCTTCAGAATGAGCACTTATGGAGCCGATACGTTTGTCAACGTGTTTCGGGACCAGAGCTCATGCCACACGGCTGAATACCACAGATTCATTTAACGTCTTTTCTACAGTCGCATGGTGGAAGGTAGCGGAAATCATTCACTTACTAGCCACTTTTTGCATACATCTTACCCGGTTGGGGTTTCCATAGGATTCAGATGAAACTTCAGGGCGCAATTCGCTACAGATACAGGTGATATATGTATACAATTATGTGTGAGACGTGTACAATATACTTGGAAAGTATTTATGTGTGAAATACACATGACATACGCAAATGCTGTTGGAGCTGAGGGTAAAAGTTACCACAGTATGATTATGACCATCTGAAGTATGGATACTGTTGTGATTTGGCAGGAGCCAATTCACGGAGTTTTGAGGAAGCCGAATGGCACGCGATTAAGCTCACGCAGGCTGGCGTGAGGTCTGGAACAGGTCAGAGAAATAAGACTAGCAAAACAAGAGTAACTGGTAGAATACTTAACTTTAATCCACAATTGTAGAACATCGCTCTTGTTACAGTACAGGCTTCACAATATTAATTATCAAATGCTATGGCGCCTTGCTAGGTCGTAGCAAATGACGTAGCTGAAGGCTATGCTAACTATAGTCTCGGCAAATGAGAGCGTATTTGTCAATGTAGCATCGCTAGCAAAGTCTGCTGTACAACTGGGGCGAGTGCTAGGATCTGTCTCCAGACCTGCCGTGTGGCAGCGCTCGGTCTGCCATCACTGACAGTGGCGACACGCGGGTCCGTCGTATACTAACGGACCGCGGCCGATTTAAAAGCTACCACCTAGCAAGTGTGGTGTCTGGCGGTGACACCACAGATACTTTTATAGGACATTTCGTGACAGTACTGTAGGGTGGAAGTATGGTTTGAATTTATTGTTTTACAGGATCTGTTATACTTTTATTGATAATATTATTACATATTATATGAAGTGACAATTGAAATTAGGTGCTTTTTTTGGGTGGTGGAGTGGGGTGGGGGTGCGAAGATTCACTTCAGTCAAACCTTCTAAATCAGCGAAACTATTAGAGATATGCTTGAAGTCTGATAGCTTCATTGTAGAAGTCTTCAGTATTTCCAGGCGTTTGACTGTATCGAAGGAAGGAAGGAAGATAAGAGTTTAAAAACCCGTCTACTTAAAAGTTACTAGAGACAGAGGATAAGCTTGCGCAGATAAGCACGTCTTAGGGTTAGGCAGTAACTATGGCATGGAAATAATGCAGGGATTTCTGGGTAATTCGCTGGGAACCAGTGTTTTTAGGTAAAGTGGACGGCACAGCGATGACACCTGCTCTGCTGAAAGATAATGTTCAAATGGTTGAAATGGCTCTGAGCACTATGCGACTTAACTTCTGAGGTCATTAGTCGCCTAGAACGTAGAACCAATCAAACCTAACTAACCTAAGGACATCACACACATCCATGCCCGAGGCGGGATTCGAACCTGCGACCGTAGCGGTCGCTCGGTTCCAGACTGAAGCGCCTAGAACCGCACGGCCACTCCGGCCGGCGAAAGATAATGTCAAAGATATTTCTGTTTCCATTTCGGCAGCAGGAAGTAGTTAGCCATAGCCTCAGTTATGCAGCTAAGGATGGATGAGACTCTTCACTGGGAATGTTCCCCTGCTACTCACACTAGGGTGAATAAGGCATTACGTATCGAGCTGTACAGCACTTCCCAGAGGAAGAGTTAAGCTAATCGCATGATTGTGTAATAGCGTCTATATCTGATCGTATATCCCTATAGGCTTTTAGCCAAGTTACGCCTCATACAATCAATATCCATTCCGTGTTGTTGTTGCAATGTTTTCAGTAAGACGTTCTTGGTATACAATGAAGAAGGAGCCTCGGACAGAACGAGGGTTAGAGAAGAAGAAGAAGAAGAACGTCAGTCTAAACCTTACAGGCCTACAAAATACAACGACGAACTTATGAAATCCGTACAGTAAACTGAAAAGACACACCCAGCTTAAAAAAATAAGCTACGCTTATCAGATTATTATCTGGTAACAGGGAACTGAGCATATGAACCTAAACAAATACAAGCTAACACCATATTATTGTAGAAGCGGTAAAGGAAAAGTGGAGGCAAGAGAAGTGATTTTTTCACAACTACAAAGTTAAATCCAAATTTAACAATTTTAACGGTTACTGTGTTTAAATATGTTTACTAAGTATTACTCCGCATCTGCTAAGAACTGTGTGAAACTCATAATGTACACGTAGACACGACGACAGCTGCTAGGTGAAGAGCTTTTAATTTACAATCAGCTTCTGTCTTTCAGACAATGTTTAGGTAGGAAAACATAACAACATTCTACACAGATCCACGTTCTTTTCTTTTATTTGGGGGGGGGGGGGAGGGTCAATCAGTCTACTGACTGTTCCATAAAAACACGGGAGAACTGCCGGATATCAGTAACTTCCTGCCACGATATTTCGGCGCAGAGTCTTCTGGCCATCTTCAGGTGAATGCCACTGTAGTAGTACTGGCGAGTACGCGCTGAGCTCCGCTATTTAAAGCCTTCTGAGGTGACATTGCGCATGCGCTGCTGAGCGTGCGCGTTCATAACGGCTCCGTGCACTGCGCCTCGCGCTCTCCACTGCGAAAGCCCGGCGTATCGGTGTCAGGTCGATTTCCATCTTTGTGCAGATAACTACGTCGACTACGAAGTTTCTCTATAACAGGATTCCAAGCAGAGTTCAGCTGATAACCGCTATCTCGATTGATGAGAGTCTCGTTGTCAGACAATCTTATTTCCACAGATTCATTGATAATCGAGCTCCAAAAGTTTGATGTATGGGCCAAAATTTTGAGGATAGAGCACTCGACTCTGCCACTTTTAAACCGACAGTATTTTGGCGGTACGTTGACGACACTTTTATAGTGTGGCCTCATGGTCTGGACCGTCTCCAAGAATTTTTACGTCACATGAACTCCGTACATGAAAACAAAATTTACCATGGAGATAGAGAGAGATGGTTGTCTGCCATTTTTAGACGTCTTGGTGCGACGGAAGAGTGATGGCACACTTGGTCACTCGGTGTGCAGAAAGCCCACTCATACAGACCTGTATCTACAAACTACTAGTTGCCACCATCCAGCACAAACAATGGGCGTTCTCAAAACCTTGGTCCACCGTTCCCATACTATCTCTGACGCCGACAGTCTTCAAGCGGAACTGGAACACCTGCAAAAAGTATTTTTGAAGAATGGCTTTTCACCTAGGCAAGTGAACAGAGTGATGAAGACCTACAAACGACGGAACAAGGAAGAGGAAGAGGCCTTCAGGTCGACTGTTTATCTACCATTTATTGGGAATATTTCTTCACAGATAGGCAGAATATTGAGAAAGTATCAAGTGAGAGTCATCTTTCGCCCTCCTTCCAAAATTTCATCACTGGTGGGATCCGTTAAAGACGACCTGGGCCTGCGTAAACCAGGTGTTTACAAAATTCCGTGTGAATGCGGCAAATCATATATAGGGCAAACAACACGAACTGTGCAGGAACGCATTGTGGAACACCAACGGCATACTCGCCTTCTCCAACCCACCAAGTCCGCAATCGCCGAACATTGTATTTCTACAGACCATTCCATGAATTACAACGACACAAAAATTTTGGCCCATACATCAAACTTTTGGAGCTCGATTATCAATGAATCTGTGGAAATAAGATTGTCTGACAACGAGACTCTCATCAATCGAGATAGCAGTTATCAGCTGAACTCTGCTTGGAATCCTGTTATAGAGAAACTTCGTAGTCGACGTAGTTATCTGCACAAAGATGGAAATCGACCTGACACCGATACGCCAGGCTTTCGCAGTGGAGAGCGCGAGGCGCAGCGCACGGAGCCGTTATGAACGCGCACGCTGAGCAGCGCATGCGCAATGTCACCTCAGAAGGCTTTTAATAGCGGAGCTCAGCGCGTACTCGCCAGTACTACTACAGTGGCATTCACCTGAAGATGGCCAGAAGACTCTGCGCCGAAATATCGTGGCAGGAAGTTACTGATATCCGGCAGTTCTCCCGTGTTTTTATGGAACAATCAGTACGCCGGGAAAGCTTTAAACATCACAGTCTACTGACTGGTTTGATGTGACCCGCCATGAATTGCTTTCCTGTGACAACCTCTTCATCTCAGAGTAACACTTTTAACCTAGGTCCTCAATTATTTGCTGCATGTATTCCAATCTCTGCCTTCCTACGGTTTTTTCACTCTGCAGCTATCTCTAGTACCATGGAAGTCATTCCCTCATGTCTTAACAGATGTCCTGTCATCCTGTCCCTTCTCCTTATTAGTGTTTTCCACATGTTCCTATCCTCTCCGATACTGTGCAGAACCTCCTCATTTCTTGCCTCATCAATCCACCTAATTTTCAACATTCGTCTGTAGCACCACATCTCAAATGCTTTGATTCTCTCCACAGTCCATGTTTCACTAGCGTACAATGCTATACTCTAGACACACATTCTCAGAAATTTCTTCTTCAAATTATGGACTGTGTTTGATACTAGAAGACTTCTCTTGGCCAGGAACGCCCTTTTTGCCATTGCTAGTCTGCTTTTGATGCCCTCCTTGCTCCGTCCCTCATTCGTTATTTTACTGCCTATATAGCAGAATTCCTTAACTTCATCTATTTCGCGACACTCAATCCTGATTTAAGTTTCGCGCTGTTCTCATTTCTACTACTCCTCATTATTTTCGTATTTCTTCGATTTACTCTCAATCCATATACTGTGCTCATTAAATTATTCATTCCATTCAGCAGATCATGTAATTCTTTTTCACTTTCACTCTGGATAGCAATGTCATCAGAGAATCGTATCATTGATATCCTTTCACCGTGAATTTTAATTCCACTCCTGAAGCTTTCTTTTATTTCCATCATTGCTCCTTCGATGTACAGATTGAACAGGAGGGGGTAAAGACTACATCCCTGTCTTACACCCTTTTTAATCCGAGCACTTCATTCCTGGTCGTCCTCTTGACGTATTGTATATTATCCGTCTCACCCTATAACTTACGCCTATTTTTCTCAGGATTTCAGACATCTTGCACCATTTTACGAGTTCAGTTCAATAAGTAATGCAACACATTTTTTTTCTCGGCCAATTTTGGTTGAAAAAACCGGAAATTTCTTGTGGAATATTTTCAAACATTCCCGCTTCGTCTCGTATAGTTTCATTGACTTCCGACAAGTGGCAGCGCTGTACGGAGCTGTTAAAATGGCGTCTGTAATGGATGTGCGTAGCAAACAACGGGCAGTGATCGAGTTTCTTTTGGCGGAAAACCAAGGCATCTCAGATATTCATAGGCGCTTGCAGAATGTCTACGGTGATCTGGCAGTGGACAAAAGCACGGTGAGTCGTTGGGCAAAGCGTGTGTCATCATCGCCGCAAGGTCAAGCAAGACTGATCTCCCGCGTGCGGGCCGGCCGTGCACAGCTGTGACTCCTGCAACGGCGGAGCGTGCGAACACACTCGTTCGAGATGATCGACGGATCACCATCAAACAACTCAGTGCTCAACTTGACATCTCTGTTGGTAGTGCTGTCACAATTGTTCACCAGTTGGGATATTCAAAGGTTTGTTCCCGCTGGGTCCCTCGTTGTCTAACCGAACACCATAAAGAGCAAAGGAGAACCATCTGTGCGGAATTGCTTGCTCGTCATGTGGCTGAGGGTGACAATTTCTTGTCAAAGATTGTTACAGGCGATGAAACATGGGTTCATCACTTCGAACCTGAAACAAAACGGCAATCAATGGAGTGGCGCCACACCCACTCCCCTACCAAGAAAAAGTTTAAAGCCATACCCTCAGCCGGTAAAGTCATGGTTACAGTCTTCTGGGACGCTGAAGGGGTTATTCTGTTCGATGTCCTTCCCCATGGTCAAACGATCAACTCTGAAGTGTATTGTGCTACTCTTCAGAAATTGAAGAAACGACTTCAGCGTGTTCGTAGGCACAAAAATCTGAACGAACTTCTCCTTCTTCATGACAACGCAAGACCTCACACAAGTCTTCGCACCCGAGAGGAGCTCACAAAACTTCAGTGGACTGTTCTTCCTCAAGCACCCTACAGCCCCGATCTCGCACCGTCGGATTTCCATATGTTTGGCCCAATGAAGGACGCAATCCGTGGGAGGCACTACGCGGATGATGAAGAAGTTATTGATGCAGTACGACGTTGGCTCCGACATCGACCAGTGGAATGGTACCGTGCAGGCATACAGGCCCTCATTTCAAGGTGGCGCAAGGCCGTAGCATTGAATGGAGATTACGTTGAAAAATAGTGTTGTGTAGCTAAAAGATTGGGGAATAACCTGATGTATTTCAATGCTGAATAAAACAACCCCTGTTTCAGAAAAAAAATGTGTTGCATTACTTATTGAACTGTCCTCGTACACTGTCCAGCGCTTTTTCCAGGTCGACAAATCCTATGAACGTGTCTTGATTTTTCTTTAGTCTTGCATCCATTATCAACCGCAATGTCAGAATTTCCTCTCTCACGCCTTTACTTTTTCTAAAGCCAAACTGATCGTAATCAACCCCATCCCTAATTTATTTTCCACTCTTCTGCACATTATCCTTATCAGAAACTTTAATGCATGAGCTGTTAATCTGATTGTGCGATAATTCTCGCACTTGTCAGCTCTTGCCGTCTTCAGAATTGTATGTACGATATTTTTCCGAAAGTCAGACGGTTTGTAGCCAGACTCATAGATTCTACACATCAACTTGAATAGTCATTTTTGTGCCACTTCCCCCGATGATTTTAGAAATTCTGGAGGAATGTTATCTATCCCTTCTGCCTTATTTGATTTCAAGTTCTCTAAAGCTCTTTTACATTTTGATTCTAATACTGTATCCATTAGCTCTTCTAAATCGACTCCTGTTTCTTCTTATATCATTCTTTCCACCTACCCGCGCTCTCTTCTGCATTTAACAGTGGAATTCCCGTTATTCTTTTAATGTTACCACACTTGCTTTTAATGTCGCCGAAGATGACTTCCTTAGTACTTTCCTTTATGCTGAGTCTGTCCTTCCAAGAATCATTTCTTTTTCGATTTCTTAACATTTTTGTTGCAGCCATTTCGTCTTCCCTGCACTTCTTATTTATTTCATTAATCAGCGCATTGTATGCCAGTATTCCTGAGTTTCCCGGAACATTTTTGTATTTCCTCCTTTCATCGATCAACTGTAGTATTTCTTCCGTTACCCTTGGTTTCTTCTCACCTACCCTCTTTGTACCTACGTTTTTCTTTCCACCATCTGTGATGGCTCTTTTTAGAGATGTCCATTCTTCTTCATCTGTACTGCCTATTGAGCTATTCCACATTGCTGTATATACAGCCTTCGAAAACTTCAAGCCTATCTCGTCATTCCTCTGTACTTCCGCATGCCTGACTAATGTCCTAAACTTCAGCCTACTCTTCATCACTGCTATATTGTGATCTGAGGATATATCTGCTGATAGGTACGCCTTACAATCCAGAATCAGATTTCGGAATCTTTGTCTGACAATAATGTAATCTAACTGAAATATTCCCACATCACCCGTCCTTTCGTAAATGTACGTCCTCCTCTTGTGATTCTTGAACATACTATTCGCTATTACTAGCCGAAATGTATTACAGAACTCAGTTAGTCTTTCTCCTCTCTCGTTCCTTGTTCCAAGCCCATATTCTTCTGCTCCTTCCTCTACAACTGCATTCCAGTCCCCCACGACTATCTGATTTTCATCCCCCTTTACGTACTGTATTAACCTTTCAGTATCTCTTTATCTTCAGTTTGCGCCGTCGGCGTGTATACCTGAACTCTCGTTGTCCGTGCCTGTTTGCTGTAGATTGTGATAAGAACAACCCTATCACTGAACTGTTCACAATAGTACACTCTCTCCCCATCCTTCCAATTCATAACGAATCCTACTCCCTTTACACCATTTTCTGCTCTGCTGATATTAGCATTCCCTATCCCCGACTATATGTAGACTGAGCCTTTGCATTTCCCTATTCAGATTTTCTAGCTTCCCTACCTCGTTCAAGCTTCTGACGTTCCACGCCCCGACTCGTAGAACGTTATCCTTCAGTTGATTGCTTAATCTTTTTCTCGTGGTCTTTTCCCCTCTGCAGCCCCCTCCAGGAGATACGAATGGTGGACTGTTCAGGAATCTTTTGCCGGTGGAGAGATAATCATGAGACTTTTCAATTACATGCCTCATGTCCTGTGGATAGACGTTACGTGTCTTTAATGCAGTGGTTTCCATTTCCTTTTGCATCCTTGTGCCGTTCGTCATTGCTGATTCTTCCGCCTTTAGGGCCTGTTTCCGAACCCAAGTACAAGAGAGCGCCCTGAGCCTATGTCAGCTCCTCCGCCCCCTTTGACAAGGCCGTTGGCAGAATGAGCGTGACTTCTCATGCCGAAAATTTAAGCGCTGGCGGGATTCGAACCCGGGACCGAGGACGTTTTGATTGCTAATTAAAGACGCTATCCCTAGACCACATTACGATTTACAAACATTATGAAATGAATCTGTTTCAAAATTTCCTTAAAATTGCATCCAAGGAAATATCCCTTCGCTACATATCTTTAGTGGGTGACGTGAACTGCTCAAATACATTTGATACCTTTTTAATCCTCCCACATAAGCATAATTTCGAAAAGCCATATCATCAAGCTTTTAATGAGGGAATTACGCTCTACCACGTCTCGTGCACGTTTTACATTTTACTGCTCTCACTGTTGAACAGTAATTTGAATCCGTATTACCGATTATGGAAACGAACACGATATTACCTGGAAATATTTTCATCGTTCGTCTAGAATTAGAAACAGTATTGCAACTATTGTAACATAAGCCGAGAAGTTATTCACATACTTATCTGATAATTTTTATTTAAAAATACATTATGTCTAATTCGTAAAAGTCACTCTTACTGTCGAACGTAAGAAAGATATTGAAAGTTGTGATCCACCCATGGCAAATGAAGACAAAAATAAATAAAGTATAAATGAATTTCCTCATGCTGAGCATTAGGAGCGATCTGTTCTGCTTATTAAAAACTTTGTAAAGGCAGTAGCATATAAATATTTCTTTAGAGACAGTCACCCAGCTCGAAATGGACACATTTTACAAAACAAATTTTTAAAGACCTTAGGATGACAGCAAAGTGTGTCGAAATCTGTTGTTCGTAAATAAAGAAATATTTATGCGATCTTGTCTTTATAAAAATTTTTCACCAAATGAAATACAGCTTTTGTCGGAAGTACTCTTCCAGTAGATCCTGGCAATTAAGCATAAACAGTATTTCACAATACTTGAGCTATGATGTCTGCCTCGGATTACGTTACTGAATGTGTTGCCCAGTAATTTGAAGCGAATTTAAACACTGTTCATCGGTCTATACGTATCCTTTACAGGGGTCACAACCATTCTGCTAAGGAAAGAACCGCGTTGCATTGTGGGTTGAGATACCCAGACGGTTTGTTCAACCACCTAAACGGAAAAGGTTTTCTTCCTCTGCGTACATTGGCCCCTTTCCTCGCGGTGTGTGACTTGTGTCTTACGTGTATGTGTTAAGTTTAAATTGGTGTAATCGATGTGTATACAGTGCGGTGCCATGTTTGTGTGGTATAAAGACGAAAGGGGAGTGAATCTCGGTGTCCCTGTCCTCAGTCAGTCAACATCAACAGTGTCGTCTGACTTCATTCAGTGAGAGACTACTGACAGGTCTGAAATTTGTTCCAGGTCGCGATGCAGAAAGAGACGAACGGAGTTGCAACTAAGTTAATAAAGTGGTACATATGTGTATGGACCAAAGTATTGTTCGTTAACGAACATTTGTTGGGACCTTACACATTTGTACCCACTTTATTTACTGCTATCTTGGACTGACATTGTCTTGGCGAACATTTGTTGGTTTGAGAATGGCCAAAACTAGCTAGGCTTGTTATAGTCACCGAAGGTATGGAAATCCAGCTAAATTTTGCCAGCTGCATACGATTTTGTACATTGCATATGAAAACATTTGTGGATGGCTGGTTACGTCCGGAGCTTAAAGATGGCAGCATGTGTTAAAAGGAATAAAAAAAGCGTTAGATTCAAATACAGCCGCTTGTTTTGTTATCATATCAAGTACACAAAGTCTGCTGGTTATGAATTCTACGTCCTCACTTCTCCTTACCAGCCAACTAGTATCGGTGAAAATTTATTCCACCAGGTGGATTTGAGCGAGCTACCACAGTGCACTTGAGTGCGTTAGTGACTTCAATTACGGCGGCGAGAACGGTTCTGCAAACACATAACTCATTTCCTGACTGATGTGTTCTAGCGATCTCTTGCCGTTGAAAAGATGGTTTCTCATTCTTCTCACAAGGCATTTCGAATAGATGGTAGTTCTTGTAATAATCTTTCTCTGTGCAGATAAACGTCAGAATGGTCGATGGAGAAACTAACGTGGCACTTCAGACGATATCTCAAGCAAACTCTTTGCTTACATTCGACATCTATAAGGTAAGTTTTTGCGACATCGAAGAGTGTGTTGTAATATCTACAAAGTAATTTTTGTGTAATTCCTGAGAAAATTCACAAAAAGTCTCAATATTTCAGTTCTAATATATTAACTGATGGGAAAGTCCTTTCCTACGAATTACGGCCATTAGTTAAACGCATTGCTCCAGCATGTATCTGTTGTCATCTGTCCACCTGTCATAAGTTTATCCGCTGGCTCTTTTCTTATTTCTTAGAATTTAATACAGAAATCTCGTGAGACATATAGTATTCATCAACCTAACTAAAAGTGTCACCCATCATTTCCTTTTAATTAGTCGTAACAACGTCTTCCAGTCGCTTCTGCACCCTAACTTGTTTGTTTTCTCTGGTAATCCTCAACACATTTGCAGACACATTTGGAACCTTGTTTTAAAAAGTTAATTTATTTCTATTCCTCTTCTTTTCTTTTCCACCCAGTTGTCTTTCATTACCATAAAAACAGTTCTTAACAACTGTATGTAGAAATCTTTAATATTTAATAATTTTCTATTCACTACATAGGTTACACACGATTATACATGTTTTAGCCTTGATACTGTTGATTTTCAGCGAACTTGTCGTGTTTAACTTTTCCTTAAAGAAAAGTACCAAATTCCCGTATAAAAACAAAGGTTAGTCTTCTATATTCTGTTATCACATACTCCTTCTTCTTATTCATGTCCAGCCGGCCGGAGTGGCCGAGCGGTTCTAGGCGCTACAGTCTGGAACCGCGCGACCGCTACGGTCGCAGGTTCGAATCCTGCCTCGGGCATGGATGTGTGTGTATGTCCTTAAGTTAGTTAGGTTTAAGTAGTTCTAAGTTCTAGGGGACTGATGACCTTAGCAGTTAAGTCCCATAGTGCTCAGAGCCATTTGAACCATTTTTTATTCATGTCAAGTGATCTGAACACTACCTTGAGGTATACTGAGAGTAATTTTGTAATTTTCGTGATCCGGACTCTCCTTGTTAGACCTCTCACTCCATTCCAGGTTTCCAGCTAATAAGATGAAGCTTAATTGAATCTGAAGAACCAAATGTATATAGTCATCAGTATACTTATACATCGTGTATTAATGCCTTTCTAAAAGGATTGTTATACTAGTTTATTGAAATTGAGTCAAACCCTTCAAAAAAATCTGCGAGTTTCACTACAAGTGATAATTCAATCATGCTCAGTTCTGAAATTTCCGTGAACTACCAGAGGTACGTTTTGCAGTGTCAACTTAATCAGGTCGACCTGTTTTCCTTCACAAGCTTAAAATGTAACTTTTTATATTCAGTTGGTGATAATTTTTTTAATTTTACCGAAAATATGGAAAAGCTTCTAGAACTGTATTTTTCCGGACATTATTACATCATCAAGAAACTATTTATGAATTTTATTAACTGATTCTACTATTATCAACTGATGCTACTATTACAGTTCGCCTGAAGCTCTCGCATTCTCTTTAATAACTGTCTTGCTCCACAGTATTTTCATTTCATTGCATTTTCATACCTGAAAGAACTAATGTCATTCGCGTAAGTACTTATTATTAAATAATTAATCCTATGTACGTACATTTTTCAGGAAGCAGAATTCGTTGCTTGATTTAATCCGGTAGCCTTCGTTCTTGTTGAATAAGTTCTCATTTACATTTCTCGCTTCGTGCCTGGCGAATCTTCCTTTCTGGACTTGTAACTACGGTATTATTATTATTATTATTATTATTATTATTATTATTATTATTATTATTATTCTGGCCTCACTATTCCGCTCGAAATTTTAAAAGTTAAATAGGTCATGATATCATGGATAATTTCGTGACTGTTTGATAGAATAACGTCAATTTAATTTTAGTTTAATTTCTTCCTAATGTCATTTATTGCCTATTATTTTTTGGAAGAATATATTCACGGACACATGAATCTCCTGAGCAAATTCCACGAATGTCGAATCATTCTTTAGTTCTTGCCCTACTTTTCCATCAGAGTCCCCTAGTACGATCATGTTGTGATATTTGCTGTCATGCATGAGATTCTGTATCTCTTTCTAAAGGTCTTCTGTCTACATATCAGAACGTGGCCACCGATTTGGATAATTTCTATGGAAAACGTGTAATTTTTAAAGTGTTACAGTTTTGTACGAAATTACCTTAACATCATCAGTATTGTTTTTAATTTTTTATTTCATTGTAAGTTACATATTAATTTCCTCTATATTCTGTTCCTCAGTAGTAAGAAATATCTCTTACATTTATTTCAGTTTCCTTGTTTTTCCGTTACGGAGTAGAAAAACATATTTCTTGAATATATTTTCAGATAAAACCCATGTAACCTATTCGATTTTACTTAATGCTTTTCCATATATTACTAACCTAGCTTCAGACCCTACAGTTCAGCAGTTCGTTCTTCGCTAGTAAATAGCAGAAGAGTAGTTGGATTTTTAGGTCAATAACGTTTTTTTCTCCGGTCTTTGTGAAGAAAGCTTATTGACCATATGTATGTGTTAGATGTTTCTGCAGCTGTGTTTCAGGAATGCCTCAAAACGTCCGAAAAACGCTTCAAAAGATTACGTAATTTCAGATTTTGGGAAATGGAGCAGAAAATCTATTCTTCTCGCCTCTCAGTATACAAGTGATCCTAGCACTTGTATTTCTGGGTGCTCGTGGAAACACAGCAAAGCAACTGTCGAAGGGCCTGCATCTACCTGAAGACAGAAATGTGACGGAGGACGGAATCAGTACACTAATGAGTCAGCTACAGGTAAAAATCATTGTCAGTTTCTCTAAAACTATAGTTCTTTGAACAATGTCAGTACTCTCTATCTGTTAATTTCTTTCACTACAGGACCATTGCTTCTATTTAAAACCTCTCAGAACGCATATATCCAACACCTCTGATTCATAAAGGAATGTTTCGAAGAACGCAAGAAAGGTTTAAGTACCTTGAGTGCCACATGAGATCTTAGATTTTTTGTCACTAGATGCGAAAGTCGCGGCATTTCACTTGAGTTGCTTGGCTGTACAGCAAAAGATTGATTAGTTGGAAGAGAAGAGGTGCTAATAATAGTTACTGTACACCTTAGCTGTGCACCGTCATCAATCGTCGTGCAAGCTGTGTCACACAGTCGCGGCTAGAGACCAGGGATGTCGAAGCACTATCACAGTGATCCCCATACGAGGTCTTCCGAATCGTTGACTTAAACTCAAGATATGAAACGTAATATTACACGTTTATAGGTTATAAATTTCCAACGCAGCTGGACAGTAATAGTTGCGGAATGCTTATCGCGTGACTGTGGACTGAAGGCCACAACAACAGCAACAAGATTTTTTAATGAATGTTTTAGATATTATTGACACAGATATAATGGTGGTAACTGGTAATGACTGATGGTGACTGGCGGTGAGTGATGGTGAGTGGCGGTGATTGATTATGCTGACTGTCCGTTATTTTCAGTCTTGATTGGTGATGGTAATTGCCGATGATTGCCAAAGATGGTTGGTGATTGGTGATGACTGAAGACAGTGATTTATAAATCAAACAGCATTTGACAGTTTATAAAGCTATAGTTACTATTGTTGCTATGAAGATACTGAAGAGTTCATCTCTGTCAGAAATAACATTTGAAGGTATTCCTCGAGAAATGCAGTATATATGACCTCTCATGGGCAACATTGCTATAGTCTGTATTGCTTCCCTCTTAATTCTGCTTCTGTTTTTCCTTGCCGGCCGAAGTGGCCGTGCGGTTCTAGGCGCTGCAGTCTGGAACCGCGAGACCGCTACGGTCGCAGGTTCGAATCCTGCCTCGGGCATGGATGTGTGTGATGTCCTTAGGTTAGTTAGGTTCAACTAGTTCTAAGTTCTAGGGGACTAAGGACCTCAGCAGTTGAGTCCCATAGTGCTCAGAGCCATTTGAACCATTTGTTTTTCCTTCTAAATCCATCACAATAATCCTCGGAACATATATATTGATGCGTACAAACCGAAACCGCACGAATTAGTTTCTGTTCAAGTAGTTGGACTGCTAGTTTAACAGAGTAAGTGAAATTCTTTGGTACCACAAAATACGATTGTACACAGAGTATGCGAAAGAACTGGCTCCTCTTCGAGCAGCCGAGTGCCATATGTTTCTAGGGGACTGAAGCGTTCCTAAACATGAAAAAGCACAGGTCATCCCCGTTTTCAAAAAGGATCATCGAACAGACACACAAAGCTGTAGACCTGAGTCGCTTGTATCTGTCTACAATAGGGTGTTGGAACGTGTTTTATGACTGCTTGCTAGGACATTTCTGGAAACGGAACGTCTGTTCAGCAGGGAAAAAAAACCGGTTACGAAAACAAAGATCATGTGAAACCCAAGTCGTTCGTTAGTTCCACAAGACCGAGAAAACGACAGACGCAGGCGCCCAGGTGGATGCCTTGGTCCTTGATTTCCTTAAGGCATTCTATATGGTTCCGCACTGCCGCCTAACGAACACTCTGCGAGCGAGCGGAAGACTGTGATTAGACTAAAGAATGTCTAGCAGAAAGAACATAGGATGTCATTCTGAACAGAGAGAAGTCTTCAGACGTAAAAGTAACTTCGGGCGTGACCCACAGGAATGTTACTGGACCATTACTTTCCACAATGTAAATAAATGTCCATGTAGCAAATTTCGAAAGCGTGAAGAGGCGTTTCGCGGATGACGCTGTTTACAAAAAAGTAGCAACGCTAGAAGATTGTGGCGAAATGCAGGAAGATCTGCAGAGAATCGATTGTTGCTGTAGCGAGTGGCCATTGGCCCTCAACATAAATAAATACAGGGCTATTACAAATGATTGAAGCGATTTCATAAATTCACTGTAGCTCCATTCATTGACATATGGTCACGAGACACTACAGATACGTAGAAAAACTCATAAAGTTTTGTTCGACTGAAGCCGCACTTCAGGTTTCTGCCGCCAGAGCGCTCGAGAGCACAGTGAGACAAAATGGCGACAGGAGCCGAGAAAGTGTATGTCGTGCTAGAAATGCACTCACATCAGCCAGTCATAACAGTGCAACGACACTTCAGGACGAAGTTCAACAAAGATCCACCATTCGGCGATGGTATGCGCAGTTTAAAGCTTCTGGATGCCTCTGTAAGGGGAAATCAATGGGTCGGTCTGCAGTGAGCGAAGAAACAGTTGAATGCGTGCGGGCAAGTTTCACGAATAGTGATGTGAAAGATTCAGTGTTTAAACCTCCTCTACCAAGAAACGTGCCAGAACTGCGAGCTCGCATCAACAATGCTTTCGAACTCATTGATGGGGACATGCTGCGCCGAGTGTGAGAGGAACTTCATTGTCGGCTTGATGTCTGCCGAATCACTAAAGGGGCACATATCGAACATTTGTGAATGCCTAAAAAAACTTTTTGAGTTTTTGTATGTGTGTGCAAAGCATTGTGAAAATATCTCAAATAATAAAGTTACTGTAGAGCTGTGAAATCGCTTCAATCATTTGTAATAACCCTGTATAACGTTTTGCAAGTTCGTTGAAGTACCGTTTGTCCTATGATTACACAACTGCTGAACAACCACTAGAAGCCGTTATTTCCATAAAAAAGTACACGTACGTAGCGATTTGAAGTGGAACAGCTACATAAAATTAATCACGAGTAAGGGAGGTGCCAGACTGAGATTATTGAAACAATCCTCAGGAAATGTAGTCCATTAACAGAGGAAGTAGCGAACAAAACAATAATTCGACCAGTACTTGAGTACTGCTCTGTCAGTATGGAATCCGTACCAGGTAGGATTGACAGAGGCAAGAAGAGGAACAAGTTCCGTTACAGGTTCATTTAGTAAGAGCGAAAAAGTCACAAAGATGCTCAGCCAACTCCATTTGCAGACACTGTGAGAGAGAATTTCTGCATCGCAGCATTGTCTACTGTTAAAGTTCCGAAAGCGCATATCCTTAGAAGAGTCAACCAATATGTTGCTTCCTCTTACTTACACTATGTGATCAAAAGTATCCGAACACCTGGCTGAAAATGACTTACAAGTTCGTGGCGCCCTCCATCGGTAATGCTGGAATTCAACATGGTGTTGGCCCCCCCTTAGCCCTTGATGACAGCTTCCACTCTCTCAGGCATACGTTCAATCAGACGCTGGAAGGTTTCTTGGCAAATGGCAGCCCATTATTCACGGAATGCTAACTGGGGAGAGGTATAGATTTCGGTTGGTGAGGCCTGGCGCGAAGTCGACTTTCCCAAAATATCCCAAAGGTGTACTATAACATTCAGGTCAGGACTCTGTGCAGGCCAGCGCATTACAGTGATGTTAATGTCGTGTAACCACTCCTCCACAGGCCGTGCATTACGAGCAGGTTCTCCATCGTGTTGAAAGACTCAATCGCTGTCCCCGAATTGCTCTTCAACATTTGGAAGCAAGAAGTTGCTTAAAACACCAATGTAGGCCTTCGCTGTGATAGTGCCACGCAAAACAACAAGGGATGGAAGCCCTCTCCTTGAGAAACACAACCATACCATAATACCGCCGACTCCGAATTTTACTGGTAGCGCTACATACGCTGGCAGGTGACGTTCACCGGGCATTCGCCATGCCCACACCCTGCCATCGGATTGCCACACTGTGTACCGTGATTCGTCACTCCATAAAACGTTTTTCCACTCTTCAGTCACCCAATATTTTCGCTTCTTACACCAAGGGACACGTCGTTTGGCATTTACCGGCGTGATGTGTGCTTCATGAGCAGCCGCTATACCATGAAATCCAAGTTTTCTCACGTCGCGCCCAACAGTCATAGTACTTGCAGTGTATCCTGATTCAGTTTGGAATTCCCGTGTGATGGTCTGGACAGATGTCAGCCTATTACAGATTACTACCCACTTCAACTGTCGGGGGCTCTGTCAGTCAACAGATGGGGTCGGCCTGTACGGTTTAGTGCAATGTCGTGCAAGTGACACCCAGTCACCTGACCACGTTAGAAGTCCGTAGCGCCCCATTCTGCTCTCTCACGATGTCTAATGACTACTGAGGTCGCTGATATGGAGTACATGGCACAATGCACCTAATATGAGAAACATATGTTTAGGGGTGTCCAGATGCTTTTGAACACATGGTGTATATGTCACGAATAGACCCTCAAGATAAAATTAAGATTCGAGTCCACACGAAGACTTACGAGCAATCTTTCTTCCCGCAGACCATATGCGCCTGGAACAGGAGGAAGTGAAACTGGTATACAAAGTACGCACCGTAAAGTGACTTGCGGAGAATAGATGTAGATGTGGAAGAGCACTGTGTTCTGACAAATACAGCACGGCCACTTAAAATGAGAGTGAAAATATTTCAAAGGAAAAAATTGTTCATTTTATATCTTCTTCTTGTTCTTTAGCCTTTGTCGCTCCTGGTGGTAGCATTCGCTGCCTTTCTACATCTGCATCTACATGGGTGCTCTGCAAATCACATTTAAGTGCCTGGCAGAAGGTTCATCGAACCACCTTGACAATTCTCTATTATTCCAATCTCGTATAGCGCGCGGAAAGAACGAACGCCTATACCTTTCGGTACAAGCTCTGATTGCCCTTATTTTATAGTGGTGATCGTTTCTCCCTATGTAGGTCGGTGTCAACCAAATATTTTAGCATGCGGAGGAGAAAGTTGGAGATTGGAATTTCGTGAGAAGATTCCGTCGCAACGAAAAACGCCTTTCTTTTAATGATGACCAACCCAAACCCTGTATCATTTCTGTGACACTCTCTCTCCTATTTCGCGATAATACAAAACGTGCTGCCCTTCTTTGAACTTTTTCGACGCACTCCGTCAGTCCTATCTGGTAAGGATCCCACACCATGCAGCAGTATTCCCAAAGAGGACGGACAAGCGTTGTGTAGGCAGTCTCCTTAGTAGATCTGCTACATTTTGTAACTGTCCTGCCAATAAAACGAGTCTTCGGTTAGCCTTCCCCACAACATTTTCTATGTGTTCCTTCCAGTTTAAGTTGTTCGTAATTGGAATACCTATTTTGTTTTGTTATTTTGTTCGATCGTGGGCCATGTCTAGATGAATATTTAGTGTCTTGATGCCGTTGGGCAGAGTATCGGCACGTTGCTGTCACGGCCTTCCCCTTGGTCTCTTTCCCATGATTTCCAGTCTGCACGCTGCCTTTGCAACAGCGTCGTTCTCTGCACGCAGCGCATGTCCAGACCATCGGAGACTGGTGTCTCCCATTTTCTTCTGGATCAGTGCGACCGAAAAACATTTCCTGACAGTTTCCTTCGAAGCGTGACGTAATGAACTTATGCCACATGCCCACCTGAGCAAGTTCGTCTCCATGACTTCTCCAGTCGACGTTCTGCTCCTTTAGTAGCCAGTCAGCACTCGGTACCATCAAGAGCGCCAGGCAGATGACTGTCCGGTAGATGTTCCTTCATTGGACGCCCGCAGGTGACTCTTGTTGTCATTCGCCACTTCATCTGGGCTGCCTGCATCCTTGTGTTGACCTCGTCCTTTAGCTGACCAGCGCTAGCGATTGCAGAACCGAGATAAATTTTGTTAGTCGTGGTAGATCTTCCTCGTCAAAGTTGATGGTCCCAACGTCGCGTGGATCTGATGCCATATACTCAGTTTTCTTTCTGTTGAGCCGCAGGCCATGTTGCGCAAGTCTGTCGTTCCGCTCTTGTGTCTGGAGGTCAAACTTGTTCTCCGCGGCCAATACCACGTCCTCAGCACTGAGAAATGTCCATGGTAGAGGCATGTGCAGGTCTGATGTGACAGTGCCCATTAGAAGAATGAAGAGCTACGGTAATAAGGCAGAGCCTTGGTGGACTCCTACTGTGATACGAAAGTCATCGGACACTATTACAGCCGCTTGGACGTAGCTCCGCGGTTCAACATACAGACGCTGTATCCAGTTAACAATATAGTCTGGAATACGATGTTCTCGAAGCGCTAACCAGTTTACTTCATGCGGTTCCCGATCGAAAGCCTTCATACAATAATTTCGAAAATGGGTGACATATTGTCATAAGGGATTCTGCAGCAATTTAATATTTTTATGTTTATACTAATAGTTTCAACTGGTAATAGGCGACTTGATAACTTATTTCTTTCACATTTAATGATCAACTTCAACTCTAATATTAAAATGAAGTTAAACGTCAATAAATCACTACCTCTGTAGGTAATAAGATTGAAAATATTTAAAATTTAATTAAAAAAATTGTAGCTGAATAACAGATAATATAGATTAACAATTTTTAAAATCCTCAAAGTTGTACTTGATTAATCACGAGTTGCGAAAAGTCAAAATTCTTTTAAAAGAACTTAGTAAAAGTTTTAAAATAAGGGAACCGCACAGTAATATACGTGTGCGAACATTCCATGGAGTCTAGCATTTTACTAAACCCATTATGCATCTTACAAACTCAAGCAACATGTGTGATGGGTAGGGGAGGAAGGTAGGTGAAAGTAAGAGAGGGATAATCCATATATTTTTTGGTATTACAATGTAACAATAAGAGGTAATAGAACTACTTTAAAGCTGATAAGCAATTTAGGTAATGCACCTATCATTAATACGTGAAACATATTGTTAAAATTCGTAATTAAATGAAAACATTGATCTAAAACATTTAATGCACGAATATGTATCATGCTTGTGTACACTTGGCTCAGTCTGCCTGTGCCCTCACCGCCACTTTTCCAAGCCGCCAGCAAGTGCAGCGAACTGCTAACGTCTTTTTCTGCGTAGTGGGGCTATACCAAAACGGGAGAAATTCTGCTGACTGTGCCGTCTGAGTATGATGTCAAAATTCTTGAAGTACACCGAATTATTGAAGTCATAGTGGAGAGTAAGTATTTTATTTGGTTGTTTCAGGCGAAATCCGTATACAGAGGAGTTATAATTAAATATTCGCTACTTCAGCTAGTGGAGATGGAAAGCTATTTACGGTATTGGTAAACAACATCATAGAAATGATGTTCAGACAGTGAGTTGCAGGATTTGCGTTGTTAGTACTGTTAGCGTAATGACTTGCCATTAGGTCTTGGTAATGGTATGGCGATGTAGGGTTGAAACACAAGCATCAGTGTGCATTACCGCTGAAAACAGCCAACAGGGGTCTGGACAAGGTGAGCCGGGCTTTACTTGTGACGCTGTTTTATCGTAACAACAGAAATAGTGCTGGTGGTCGTCGCGCATATCGACGCGTTAAATGAATAAGAAGAAGTCCTCTTTCAGCAAAGGGGTTGAGGAACATGATATGGAAGTTAGACCTATCTAGCAATTTAGAAATTGCTCCTGGAAGAGCCAGACGGCCAACTGTGCCACAAATTGCTGAAGAAGATATTGTTGCCATGACTGAGAATGCTGCACGCGATGTGCTATCTCCAAACAGTGCTCAAGTTCTGTCACGACAGCAGAAAATTCCTTGGTCCACCGTTCGAAAAGTGCTGCGAACAATTATGAAATGATATCCGTACAAAACTCACATTACTCGACACTTTTGCCACGGCACGGGATAGACTTTGCTCTTAAGTTTCTTGCAAGGGTTGAATATGACGACATGTGGTCCTTTTGTAGAATGATGAAGCATCATTTACGCTCAGTGGCGCAGTAAACACGTCACCGCCAAAGAAAGTTCATGGAGTTCCCCTCCATTGTCAACGCGTCACTATGTGGTGTAGTTTCATGGAATTCTTAATGACTGGCCCATTTTTCTTGAAGGACTCCAGGCACTAAGGACATGCAGCGTAAACGGCACACGTTGCTGTGATCTGCCTCCCCAATATGTGATCCCTGCTCTACGGGAGGGGGGTAATTTGGACTCAACTGCTTTGATGCACGATGGAGGTCCACCTGGCACTGCTTGTGAGGTCATTCGGTACTCCGTAACACATCTGGAGAAAACCGAATCATTGGCCGATCGCTCGAAGCTGTGTAGCCACCACGATCACCAGATTTTAACCCGTTGGATTTCTGGCTGAGGGGTTACCTGAAAGGCTGGGTTTATCAACGTGGTACGAACATACGTTGGGCACTGAAGAAGAGCAGGGCGAGGTAGATGGTCAGCATCCCACCTGAAATGTTTCGGGCAGTAGCAGAACAGTCTTCATTGCAGTTCCAGGCTGTAGTGGGTGCACATGTTCGTCTTACTGAGCAATGTTTATAACCTGGTACATAAAAATGGAACGCAAGTCTCATGAGGAAATTAAAATGTGTTTCTTTAAATGGTTCATTCATTATTTCTCTTTCGCATGTCCTTAAAAATGTATCCACAAAGTTTCATTGTTCTACGATGACTCGTTTTTGATGGAGACCCTCTCAAATACCGAAAGTTTGGTTATAACGTACTTCCAAGATTTTCGAATAATGTCCCATAAACCGTTTTCATAAGAGACGAGGCAGCTAACGTTTACGTGGACGCGGACGGGAAATCCGACATCACGAGGGACGAGCTGGTTAATGTGATTTGCGACCTCAGCTCTCCAGCGGCAGCTGTCAACTTTATTTGACTCGCATATACCACTGTTTGTTTACGAGAATGAAGTACTGCTTTAGGTCTACGCGTATGCCAGTCATGCCTATACGCTAGTCATGTTATTCCCCCTGTAATATACATAAATGAAAATTTCAGTATTCATGAACATGTAATATCATTAAAAAGGAAGATACATGTCCAGTCAGTAAGGACATCAGCTTACAAAGGTTCACAAAATCGGACAAACACACTGTAGACAGACAGTGCTATTATATTTAGGTAACATCAGATATTACGGAAATTATTTCTATTAATCTGATACGAGAGTCTCACAACCTTTCGAAAACTCGAAGGCGAAAAAAAATATCTACATATTACGGACGTGGACCCAAATCCACAACACAGTTTCATATCTTCGTTCCCCACCAACTACGCTACACTGAACATCTGTAACACGCGACCGTATATTTTATGTTGCGATCTTCTGAAGGCTTTAATCGCTGATCTGTTACCGGCTGAAATTTGATTCTAACAATTCGTAGCAAGAGAACGACACGTTTTTGTTGTATCTTCAGTGTGCCTTTGCCTTAAAACGACGTGTGTCATAACAGGAACGTAACACGAATTTTCTTGAACGACCATTTCGATGTTCCCCGTCATTTTATAATAACAAATCGTACCAGTTTCTATGCGTTCTTAAGAGATTCAGTTTGCTGGTGCTTAGAAACAGTATATATTCGTATGAGGTAAATTATAACATAAAACCCGCCAAATATGGGCTATAGGTAAACACGACAAATAAAATATGGTGTCTCGGAATTTCTGATGGTAGCGTGGAGAGCAGTCTTGCGTCTTATTGGTTTTGTCACCGTAGCACGTTGCCAAAATATCACAGAACTTGTTTTGTGTTTCAAATGATGAAATGGCTCCTCAACGTGAAATAGCAGGAAGTTACGTAACAAGACTCGTAGAACGCGAAATCAACTGTGCTACTCCATCCTGTGTGACGACAGCCTCAGGCACTGTGTGTAAAATTTCAAGATGTGTCTCTGTTGGTCTACTGAATGTCTAATCCCAGTTAGATGATTTCAAATTTTGCCTATTATTTCGTAGTATACTGTGTTCTTCAAATCTGGCCTCAAAATTCCTACCAGTTTGACTGACCTGTATACGTTTTTATGACAGTCGTTGTACTTAATCTTAGGCCCACCCGATGGACTAACTTTACAACTTTATATATTTGTATTGTGTTTTAGCTAACAATGAAGAGGTTCTCTTACACGAGACCCGATTCTTAAAGTGGTTTTCCGAAGCCTTTCAGCTACTTTATCTGACACATTTCCTCTACATTCCACGAGCATGATCGTAGGTTTCTACACTTGTTGTTCCTTATTTACGCAGTAATGCTCTCCGTGTGCTCTATTTTTGTTTTATGAAACATTTTAGTCACAACTTCAGCATTATAATCAATTATTACCTCCCTCACTCCCCGTGATAAAAGAAGGATAGAAAAATGTTTTCATAATTTGTTTAATAGTTATTACTCGTAGATGCATTCTAAATTACAATGCTTTAATTTTAAGTTATTTATTTCTTCTAAAATATTTAAAGTACACATATGTGTACTTCAAGTCTTTTCTAGTTGAAAAAAAAAATATTTCATAACACATATTGCAATTTTTGTTCATGGAATTTTCAAAGGCAGGTGGTTTTGATTACATCCTTATCCTGTATATGGTTCTTGTGCTTGAAATACAATTTTTGTAGCTGGATTTAGAGGTATTCTTCGCCTTTCTGCCTACCCATGTCTTAAAAATAAAAGCAAGTGCCACAGCGTGCAGAGTGTCGTTCCAACTGTAGCAAAAACTGAAACTAAACGACCAACACGAACGTGTGATACAGGTCTAGAGCTGGTGAAAACAGTTTATTAATTTTACGACGTGAATACCCAAAATCATATCTGTACCCACAGACTGAAGAGATTACAACGACTTCCTTAAGAATAGCTATATTTCATTTTTCCTATCTCGTTCACTTAATGGTAGCGTGAGGCAACCATCAGTAAATGAACAGACTGCCATGAAGAACCTATAATGAGATGCATTCAACTGGGTTTCCTGACAATGGTGAATTTAAGTGTATCGTCTTCGTTAGTGACATTTATGTAAAGGAAATTGATTAGCCCCTTACGTTCACATTCAAAAGTAAATTTTACTTCAAAGTGAAAAACAGTAAGCTTTAGAGCAAAATCATTCATTTCATTAACAGTTCCTTTGAATATTAAAATATTTTCTTCAACATATTGGTAATAGTTTATTTTCTTAGCTAACTCTGGGCATTCATCAAAAATTTCTGCTCTATTTGGTTCATGAACGTTTCAGGCATGATACTGGAGAGAGCATTATCCATTGCTAAACCTTTAGGTTGGTGGTTAAGTTTATGGTAACATATGAAATAACTATAAGCCAACCTTAGCTCTATCATTTTTCATACACAGACAGTTTCATGTACCAGTAAATTGTTTTTAGTGAAATCGATGGTTTCACTACGTGCTATATTTGTATACAAGTTTACTTTGTGAAGTGATGCAAGGAATGCATCTACTGGTATTGAAATATGTTTGGTGCTATCAGAAAAGTCATAGATCTTCTTTATACATAATTGCTCATTGAATTAATGTATACTTCTTAACTTACATGGCAAATGTCTGTTAATCTGTTCTTTCTTGGGGATTAGTTCCATGTACTTGTCTTTCTTGTCCAGCTAATCCTTTGTTTGCATGACTGGAGTTTGCTGGTTCAACACGAGAAACCATTTCTTTTCAACATCTTGAGACAGATGATTTTCAATCATTGCGAAATTTCGCTGTAGGATCCTTATTTAATTGTTTTATTCCACTGTCTTCAAAAAAATTTCTGTTCTAGATATGTAGTCATTTTCACTCATTATCAGTATGATGTTTCCTTTATTGCGTTTATAACTAACATTTGATGCTGCTTTAATTTAATATTCAATCACTGTATTGTTCTCTTATCAATATTTCAACTCCCAACTTATATTTGTATTTAAACTGTTTTAGTAAATTTATTCGTGAGTGCATTTTTTTTTTATTTTTGAGCTACAGGTGATTTTTCCCAGTCACTAGCACATTTCACCTCAGCTACAGTTCTCTTTATATCTTTGTCAAATAATATGTGCTGTAGATTAAATTTACATCCTTTTTAAACAAATAAAATCTCATTATTAACAAGTGTGTTGTTTGAAACTTTCTGGCAGATTAAAACTGTGTGCCCGACCTAGACTCGAACTCGGGACCTTTGCCTTTCACGGGCAAGTGCTCTACCATCTGAGCTACCGAAGCACGACTCACGCCCGGTACTCACAGCTTTACTTCTGCCAGTATCTGGTCTCCTACCTTCCAAATCTTACAGAAGCTGTCCTGCGGACCTTGCAGAACTAGCACTCCTGAAAGAAAGGATATAGCGGAGACATGGCTTAGCCACTGCTAAGCTGTGAGTACCGGGCGTGAGTCGTGCTTGGGTGGCTCAGATGGTAGAGCACTTGCCCGCGAAAGGCAAAGGTCCCGAGTTCGAGTCTCGGTCGGGCACACAGTTTTAATCTGCCAGAAAGTTTCATATCAGCGCACACTCCGCTGCAGAGTGAAAATCTCATTCTGGAAGTGTGATGTTTGTTAAATTGACAAATTTGTCATAGAACTTCTGCACATTTTGCAGTATGCCCTTCCCTTTACTTCTACATCTATGCAGATTTAAGTTTTTCTTCTGATGCCTCACAGTAATCCAAACTTTCTCACTATATACATTACTGACAACAATAAAACTATAATCTCGATAAAATCTTAAGTATCTTTAAATATCTTATGTACAACTGACAATTAAATCTAACTATTTCTAACCTTAGCTTTGACCCAGGAAATCTCACACTGTTGATGCACTATTTGTCTGTTGGTTTCCTATCTTTTGTCTTAATTACTGCATATTTTGGGACCAATTTGCAAGCAAGTCATTTATTAGCACATCTAATTTTAAAACACTGTGTCAATAATTCAAGGGTTAATTTCATAAAATCATTTTTTTTCACTTTCATACCTGGCACAATTTTAATAATGCATGACAAATTGTCAAGTTTAAATTTTTTAAAATATATCTCACTGTGATCAGTCACACTTCATAACTTGTTTCAATAGAATAGGGGTAGGATGTAAAACGGGCCGACTTAGAGAAGAAGAGGCACCACAGCACATTTTAATTTAAACTGTCTATACATTTACAAATAAATTCATAAAACTTTGTCAGCATGACAAGGAAGGATTCAGGATTCACACTCATAGCAGTGGAAGTTCAAAAACACGAAAAAATAATATTTTTTAAAAGTGAAATTTCATGATTTTTTTCACTTACTGTTGGCTGCATTTGTTGCTATAGGAACACTTTCCTTCATAAGTAAGAGAGATTCTTTGATGACTTTTGCACAGCTTACAAACTATATTTGCAGGTGTATGAAATTCTAGAATTTAGTTAATCTATGAAAAAATTAATGTGCTGTTACATTTTAAACTTCGTGTTTAGAGAAAACTCGAATTTTGTAGTTAATTATCTAAATTTTTACCACAGTTTTTAACAGATTTGGGAAATTCTAGAGTTTCATACACCTGTAAGGATGGTTTGTATGCTGTGCAAAATTCATCGAAGAATCTCTCTTACTTATGAAGAAAAGTGTACCTACAGCGACAAATGCAACCAATACTAAGTGAAAAAATGATGAAATTTCACATGTAAAAGAAAATTTGTTTCGCTATGTTTTGAACTTCCACTGCTATGAGTGTGAATCCTGAATCCTTCCTGGTCATGCTAACAATGTTTTATGAACTTTTTTGTAAAAGTATAGACAGTGCAAATTAAAATGTCCTGTGGTGCCTCTCCTGCTCCAAGGCCGTCCGTTTCACCTCCTACCCCCATTAACGATCAGTTTTAGACATCAGTATAACATTGTTTCTGTCGACAAAAAGATTGAATATATATATTTTTAATTGAACCTGATAAGCAGATAACACAAATTTACGGCGCGTAAAATTTAAAATTCTTGAAACTGTATCTGTTTACTCATGGGTTAGTGAAGAGTCAAAATTATTTAACCTATTGAGTTACTAATGTTTTCCTCCATAGTCGATTCTATAATTACTATTTAAATTTACGAAAATCAGCATATTTTTACACACTTTTCTTTAAGTTGTATAATTTTTCCAATAGGAATTCTTTATAAATCTAAGCTTACTATTTATTAAAGCAATGAAGAGTGAAAGTAATGCTGCTTTACGAGTTTTTGTTGGTGTGCTACAATCGAAAAATTACAAGCATGTGCAACGCCACCAGACATTTCTCACACTCACACCGTGTATAACTTTACTTCTTCCTTGCTTTTCACACTACAGGATGTTTTCTTGATGGGATTTTTTAGGGATAACCCTAACAAAACCTAAAAACGATTGCTTATAAATCGCAAAATAATAAAAGAAATCGAATGTAACACCGCTACATAGATCGATTATCAGCTTTCTAATGCTATATAACATGTCATGCCATCTATTAACAGAAAAGAACAAACACTAAAAAGAAGCTACAGCTGCTCAGTCCCTCTCACAGCCAGCAGTGTAGTTACAGACATGAAACCTGCGACTGGCTGTGAGCCAGCTGTATAAGCCAGTAAGTTAAAAATAAAGTAAGAGCTGTAAAAAGCAAAGGAAATTTACGCGACCTTTCTGTAACATCTAGAATTTTGATTAACCCACTATGCGTAATACACATTGATGTATCGTGGCTGATGGGCAGGGGAGCAGGAGAGGGAAAGCACAGATATTGCGTAATATTACAATGAAACAAGGAAATATATAAAAGACGTAATAGGATAATTTAAAATCTATACATACATCGAAATACTGATGCACAATATCTACTCTTCGTTTTAAGCTAAACCTGACACAAAATAAATGAAGTTACAAATTTAGTGCTCCAGGTCTGTATAAGATTTAATCCAAGTGCTATGACAAATGTGTATAGATCAGACTGGTGAAACATTGGAGACCCACTTTAAAGAACATACTGGACTACAAAATAATACGACAACATTTGAAGATTATGTAACTGAAACATCTAGAAATTTTACAAACAGCACTAAGGGACGTTATTTCATCTTCTTGGGAGAATTTCAAATATATAGACATTACCTGATGCAATGAGGTAGACTACACATCTCCTGTTTTACTTCAAGAATTCGATGTACATTAAGAATTTCGATGAGATACTCAGAGAGCCCAGTCAGTGGAAACTCTCTGATTTAGCTACTATCATACCAGGCTGAACAAGATCTTACAAGGTCGCTGCACTTGTGGGTCAGTGGCAGCATGGCCACAGGCAGACTGAGCCCACTGTACACATACATAAAACACCTTAGACATACTATGGTGAGAAATGTGTGCACTCAGTTTTCAGGTGGGGTGTACTAATTTAATTATGAATTTCAACAAGATGATTCATATATAAATATTTGGTGCATTACATAAATTTCTTCTTAGTTAGAAATTTTAGACAGTTCATTGTTATACCTCAATATCACACATAAACTGTGCTTTTGCTCTCCCCCTCCAACCTTTCTCCCTACTCATCCATCATCCATGATGCATGGGGTTTTATGATTCATAGTGGATTTAATAAAATACTAGATGCTATAGAATGTTGACACAAGTACTTTTCAGCTGTGACTACTCTCCTTTTAAAGAATTTTTGCTTTTTACAGTTCATGATGAATCAAGTACCATATGAGACATTTTAGATATTGTCAGCCTATGTTATCAGGTTATTGCAGTAAATTAGAAAACCAAAATTTTAAACAATTTGAATCACAATGTTTACAGAGATAGTGACTATTAAAGTTTAATTTAATTTAATTTTCAGATATGATGACAAACATTAAATGTGATTGAGACTGGTTATCAAATGTAGGTTCTTGCAAATGAGTGTCATAACAATTTTTTAAAAATATAATAATTCATTATGCCAAGTCACTTACTACTCTTAAGACTTAACATGCCCAGTTTCACTATTTGATGCAATTAATTTACCAATATATTTGTCATTACATATTACAATTTCTGGTGTATACCATGATGAATACTATGTTGTATACCATGGTGCATACCATGATGAAATTTGACCTGAAATCGCAGGCAGTTGTCAAAACTAAAACTGGTAATGTTAGCACTGTAATTATTACATGAATTTGAAGTACTGAATTATTATGTAATCACATAAATGGTTGCATACTTCAACTTGATAGTATCTCCATTTTTAAAAAACAATGGTTCATTTCTTATGGGTAGCCCCTAAGTTAAGATCTAAAGTGGTAGCAGTATTGCTAAGAGAATATTTTAAAACCGTTAAACATAGCTATTAAGTTTTAAATAGCTGAGTGTATTTATTCAATAAGAAACGAAGCAGTTTGGATAGAAAACAAAATACTCTAATGGGTAACAAATAATTTTCTCTCTGGAAGGTAAATAAAATGTGATACATGGTTACGTTGCAAGTGGCGGAAGTTAATGTAATCAATGTAAGTGAAACTTAAGAAAAAGTATACTGCACTAATATTACACAAAGATAATTAATATACAGTATGGAAGAAAATAACTTGGCACACTATCTCCTGATTGTGGCTGTGTTTTATTTATTTCTTTTAAACTTAGTGTTCCATGGTGTAAAGGTTCATAGGATACAAAGAAAGATCAAAGTGCTTCAATGTGATTGATATCAAGAGAAGATTAACACTTGAATTTTCATTACTGTCTATTATTATGATTGATACCACAAATGTATTGTGAAAAATAAATATAAAATAAATTTAAATATATTAGCTTTTAAGTCTGTTTCTTTTCCATATTTCAGGAAAGTAAAGGCATAGTGCTTAACATTGGTAACAGAATATTCATTAAAAATGGTTATAACATTAAGGAAGAATTCAATAATTCTGCCATTAGATTCAAGACTGGAGCAGAGAAAGTAGATTTTTCACAAGAAGAGCAAGCACGGAAAACAATAAATGACTGGATAGAATATAAGACAAATCAGAAGATAAAAAACCTAATCCCTTCTGGTAAGCAATTTTCCTCATTAAATTACTATTCGTATAAACACTACTCAAGAAAATGTTCAGCTTTTCTCCTCTGTAAATGAGTATATTTTTCGGATTGTCGCAATAACAATACTAGAATAGTTAACAAAATGTATTCCTTTACTTCACAAGGCACCTTACAATACATGGCACATGATAGTTTTGGTGCCATTATTGTTTCTCTCCTTCGATGTACAATTTGCGAATGGTGAGCGATGAGAACCATTGTCAGTAAGCTAAAATTCAACTGTTTCCACAGTATGATGTGTTGTAGGAGGATGACGTAAGTAGAAGGAAGTAGTGTCTTGCTTGATACTGGTTGAAACGAAAGTTCTACCGATTTAGCACGTAAACCTATTCCTTACGTCATGCATTACTTCAGCGTTTGCTAATGAAGTTGTGACAGCAACTTTGCTTTGGCTTTACTCTATCGCTTGTAATAATTCTTGCTTGTACGGTCCAGAAACCCGAGGAATAAAGCAGCACTCAAGAACTGATCGACGAGAATTTTCAAAGCCATCTTTTTCGTAAATTCATATATTTCCCTCGGCATCAATACTTCATTAAATTAATTGTCAGATACACTCTGTGTCTGTGTATCCTTGATAATTTACTCGACGATTTCCGTAGATTTCAGAATTCGCTGTACTCTCGCGATACGCAAACAATGATTCGCATCTGTCCACTGTGTCAGAAAATGTTCAAAAATGGTTCAAATTACTCTACGCACTATGGGACTTAACATCTGACGTCATAAGTCCCCTACACTTAGAACTACGTAAACCTAACTAACCTAAGGATATCACATACATCCAAGCCCGAGGCAGGATTCGAACCTGCGACCGCAGCAGCTGCGCAGTTCCGGACTGGAGCACCTAGAACCGCTCGTCCACAGCAGCCGGAGTCAAAAGATGTGACTGGGAAGTGCAGCAGTGGGTTTTGCGACTCGAAACAGGTTGGACTAAAACAATCTTCTTTTTGCGAAATCTTCAAACTCACATTTCATTCGGGCTTCGGGAACCGAGCGAATGTGGAATGCCTGGCGTTACCAGAGTGAACCTGGCACCAGACGACAGAATTTGACCCAGCTTGACCAGCACGGCTTCGGTAATACTGACAACGCCAAGTTATGAACTGCTGATGGCGAACTACAAATGAAAGGCACATGGGATCTCATCCTGAAACAGAGACCTCAGAAAGTAACGTGGTCTACTGAACGTTTTAAACTTCCTTGTCACTCAAACAACACAACCACTGGCTGGCAACACTTAAATGACATGCCAAGTAAAAACATTCAGTTGACCAACGATTTAATGACTTGGGAAGATATCCGACCAATGATCATAATTAAATAACATTTCAAGGAAATAAAATTCTGATCTCAATTAAAATTAAATAACAAGGAGAACAACATACTTGGCTTCGATATCATACAGTTTGTAACTCTACCTACGTAATCAATGTATGCCACTTCACACAAATATCACCACATAGTGGCATTGATAAACACACAGATTCATTCATCACTACTGGTTAATAACGGCAAACCACACTCACATCATGACACAGGTATCATTATGCACCTAATTAGTAATAATGGTTACTATGAATTAATAAACCCACTAGCGGTTGCTCATTAAGCTACACACAAGATAAACTCTTAACTTAGAGCGCTCACTAAATTTTACTAGTTTTAATGACAATAGTGTCAATTGCAAGTAATACAGTAGCTGTTGGTCATATTATTACAACTTGTACAGAAATCAGATGGCAGTTATAAAAGTTAAAGGTCATGAAAGGGAAGCAATGGTTGAGAGGAAAGTGAGACAGGGTTGCAGGTTATCCCTGATGATATTCAATCTGTGTATTGAGCAAGCACTAAGGAAAACCAAAGAAAAATTTAGAGAAGGAACTAAAATTCAGGGAGGAAGAATAAATATTTTCATTTGCAAATGACGTAATTCCGTCGGAGACAGCAAAGGACATGGCAGAGCAGTTGAATGGACTGGGCAGTGTCTTGAAAGGAGGAGAGAAGTGAACATGTACAAGAGCAAATTAAGGATAATTGGATGTACTACCCGAGTTAAATCAGACGATGGTGTGTGAATTAGATTAGGAAATGAGACATTAAAAGCAATTGATGAGTTTTGCTATTTGGGCAGTAAAATAACTGATGGCGGTCGAAGCAAAGACGGTATAAAATGCAGACCATCGACAGTAAGGAAAACATTTCTGAAAAAGAGGAATATGTTAGCTAATATAAATTTATATGTTAGGCAGTTTATCCTGAAGGTATCCGTCTGGAGAGTAGAGTAGCCTTGTATGGAAGTGAAACGTGGACGATAAACAGTTCAGACAAGAAGAGAATAGAAGCTTTTGAAATGTGGTGCTACAGAAGAATGTTGAAGATTAGATGGGTAGATCATGTAAGTAATGAGGAGGTACTGAACTGGATTGAATAGAATTGGGGTGAGAAGAAATTTGTAGACTAGCTTGAGCAAAAGAAGGAATTTGGTGATGGAACACAGATATCATCTATTTAGTACTGCAGGGTAGTGTGGAGGTAAACACTGTAGAAGGAGACTAAGAGATGAATATCGTAGGCAGGCTCAAATGGACGTAGCTTGCAGTAATTATTCGGAGATGAAGAGGCTTGCACAGCAGCTTACAAAGGACAGAGTAGCATTAGAGCTACATCACGCCAGACATCGGAATAAAGACCACAACAACAACAAAAACGCTACCATACTGATTAGGAACACACGCGCGTAATAAACCCACAGTGGAAACACGCAAACATAAGCATGTCGGCCAATACAACAGGAAGCAATGTCTAAACTACGTCTCATAGAAGGTAAAAATTCAAGCTGTTGCTTTCACAATTCGCTAGTTAGTAACCACATAATTGGACAGCTGAGCAAAATCTCGAAGCACTTCCACGTCTTAAGAGAATACTGAAGAGTAAGAAACTCCACTCTGTCGCACATGACGTCGCGATCAGAACCCACATACATGACTTCACGCCTCAGCGATTCAAGGAGGGAAACCCGTTTCAGCACAACTGCTAGAGGACGCCCGTAATGCAGGCTAGTTACGCTTTGCTGCACGCCACGAGATAACTGTGCCATAGGTACAACCACAACGGAGGGGTATCTGTTGAGATGCCAGACAAACGTATGATTCCTTAAGAGGACCAGCAGCCTTTTCAGTAGTTGCAGGGGCAACAGCCTGGATAAGTGATCGGGCCTTGTAACATCACCCAAAACGGCCTTGCTGGCTGGTACTGCACACGGCTGAAAGCAAGGGGAGACTACAGCCATAATTTTTCGCGAGGTCATGCAGGGGAGACGAAAATCTGAGAGTCGTGGGGGACTTAAATTCGATAGTAGGGAAAGGAAGGGAAGAAAAAGTAGATGGTGAATATGTACTGGGGGAAAAGAATGAAAGAGGAAGCTCTCTGATAGAATTTCGCACAGAGCCCTACACCTGGTTTAAGAATCATGAAAGAAGAGAGTATACTTGGAAGAGATTTGAAGACACCGGAATGTTTACGATGGATTATATGAGGTTATACAGAGATTACGGAAACAGATTTTAAATTTAAGACATTTCCAGGAGCAGATGTGGACTCAGGCCACAATTTATTGGTTATGAACTTTGGATTAAAACTGAAGAAACTGCAAAAAGGTGGGAATTTAAGAAGATGGGACGTGGATAAACTGAAACAACCGGAGGCTGCACAGAGTTTCAGAGGGAGCAATTGACAAGAACAGGGGATAGGAATACGATAGAAGAAGAATGGGTAGCTTTGAGACATGAAATAGTGAAGTACCAGAGTATCAAATAGGTAAAAGCACAAGCGCTACGAGAAATTCTTCGGTAACAGAAGAGAATTGAATTTAATTGTCGAAAGAAGAAAATATAGAAATGCAGTAAATGAAGCACGCAAAAGGGAATGCAAAATGAGACCGACAGGAAATGCAAAATGGCTGAACAGGAATGGCTAGAGGACAAATGCAAGGATGTAAAGGCATATATCACTAGGGGTAAGATAGATGCCGCCTACGGGAAAATTAAAGAAACGTTTGGAGAAGAGGGAACCACCTATATGAATATCAGGAACCCAGATGGAAACCAGTCCTAAGCAAAGAAGGGAAAGCAGAAGGTGGAAGGAGTATGTAGAGGCTTTATACATGGGAGATTTACTTGAGGACAACATTACTGAAATGGAAGAGGATATACACTCCTGGAAATTGAAATAAGAACACCGTGAATTCATTGTCCCAGGAAGGGGAAACTTCATTGACACATTACTGGGGTCAGATACATCACATGATCACACTGACGGAACCACAGGCACATAGACACAGGCAACAGAGCATGCACAATGTCGGCACTAGTACAGTGTATATCCACCTTTCGCAGCAATGCAGGCTGCTATTCTCCCATGGAGACGATCGTAGAGATGCTGGATGTAGTCCTGTGGAACGGCTTGCCATGCCATTTCCACCTGGCGCCTCAGTTGGACCAGCGTTTGTGCTGGACGTGCAGACCGCGTGAGACGACGCTTCATCCAGTCCCAAACATGCTCAATGGGTGACAGATCCGGAGATCTTGCTGGCCAGGGTAGTTGACTTACACCTTCTAGAGCACGTTGGGTGGCACGGGATACATGCGGACGTGCATTGTCCTGTTGGAACAGCAAGTTCCCTTGCCGGTCTAGGAATGGTAGAACGATGGGTTCGATGACGGTTTGGATGTACCGTGCACTATTCAGTGTCCCCTCGACGATCACCAGTGGTGTACGGCCAGTGTAGGAGAACGCTCCCCACACCATGATGCCGGGTGTTGGCCCTGTGTGCCTCGGTCGTATGCAGTCCTGATTGTGGCGCTCACCTGCACGGCGCCAAACACGCATACGACCATCATTGGCACCAAGGCAGAAGCGACTCTCATCGCTGAAGACGACACGTCTCCATTCGTCCCTCCATTCACGCCTGTCGCGACACCACTGGAGGCGGGCTGCACGATGTTGGGGCGTGAGCGGAAGACGGCCTAACGGTGTGCGGGACCGTAGCCCAGCTTCATGGAGACGGTTGCGAATGGTCCTCGCCGATACCCCAGGAGCAACAGTGTCCCTAATTTGCTGGGAAGTGGCGGTGCGGTCCCCTACGGCACTGCGTAGGATCTTACGGTCTTGGCGTGCATCCGTGCGTCGCTGCGGTCCGGTCCCAGGTCGACGGGCACGTGCACCTTCCGCCGACCACAGGCGACAACATCGATGTACTGTGGAGACCTCACGCCCCACGTGTTGAGCAATTCGGCGGTACGTCCACCCGGCCTCCCGCATGCCCACTACACGCCCTCGCTCAAAGTCCGTCAACTGCACATACGGTTCACGTCCACGCTGTCGCGGCATGCTACCAGTGTTAAAGACTGCGATGGAGCTCCGTATGCCACGGCAAACTGGCTGCGGCGGTGCACAAATGCTGCGCAGCTAGCGCCATTCGACGGCCAACACCGCGGTTCCTGGTGTGTCCGCTGTGCCGTGCGTGTGATCATTGCCTGTACAGCCCTCTCGCAGTGTCCGGAGCAAGTATGGTGGGTCTGACACACCGGTGTCAATGTGTTCTTTTTTCCATTTTCAGGAGTGTAGATGAAGATGAGATGGGAGATATGATATTGCGTGAAGAATTTGACAGCGCATTGAAAGATCTAAGTCGAAACAAGGCCTCGGGAGTAGACAACATTCCGTTAGAACTACTGATAGCCCTGGGAGAGCCAGCAATGACTGAACTATTCCATCTGGTGAGCAAGATGTGAAACAAGCGAAATACCATCAGGCTTTAAGAACAATATAATAATTCCAATTCCAAAGAAAGCAGGTGTTGACAGATCTGAAAATCATCGAAACAGGCAGATTTCTTTCCTCATTGTTTTTCAAGCAGTTTGTCAATTGCTACCCAGGTGTTTATGTACTACAACTGTGTGCCCAAGCACGTACCATGCAGCGTCTGGCCCTGTGCTTAAGGTTTATGACGTCATGTCTTCTGAACTACGTATCGTACAATGATATAACTTCGTAGGTACATTTAGCGGAATATGCGGTTACTATGTGTGAAATTTACTGCGAATAGAGGTAGCAGCAAAGATGTAATAAATTAAAACGTCGTGCACGATGCGGCAGTTCTTCACTTATCACATGATGTCATATCTCCGGAACTATATGTCGTACAGTCATACAATGTTGCACTTACAATCAGTGATGTGCATGTGGTGTCACCGCCAGACACCACACTTGCTAGGTGGTAGCCTTTAAATCGGCCGCGGTCCGTTAGTACACATCGGACCCGCGTGTCGCCACTATCAGTGATTGCAGACCGAGCGCCGCCACACGGCAGGTCTACAGAGACTTCCTAGCACTCGCCTCAGTTGTACAGCCGACTTTGCTAGCGATGGTTCACTGACCAATTACGCTCTCATTTGCCGAGACGATAGTTAGCAAAGCCTTCAGCTACGTCATTTGCTACGACCTAGCAAGGCGCCATTACCAGTTACTATTGATGCTGTAAAACATGTACCGTCAAGAGCGATGTTCACCTATTATGGATTAAAGTTAAGTATTCCAGCAGCTACGTTTTTTTTTTTTTTTTTTTTTTTTTTGCTAGTATAAATTTCGTGTCCTGTTTCAGACCTCACGCCAGCCTGCGTGAGCTTAAACGCGAGCCTTTCGGCTTCCTGTCATAGTGGGTTGGCTGTCTTGCCAATCCACAACAGTGCATACTGTCTGTACAATGCGTCGCGAAAAAATGTAGTTGTAAAGAAGTAATAAATTATAGCGTCATGCCTCGTGCGGTACTTCACCATTAACAGCGGAAAAGTAATAAGCAATAATGGTTTTTACATTTTGTAGAGATTGTCAGCGAGAAAAAAATTTGTTGAAGTTCGAAATTATGTATAAAGTTGGTTGTATGTTGCTAAGAACTTTTATTCACAAATACTAGACAGATAAAGTCTGGGACTTCACTCGTCGCGGGCTAGGCTTCATTTTCACTGCCCCCCCCCCCCCCCGCCCCCCTTGATAGGTGGTTCTTACTCCCACAGCGATTGTCGCTTCACAGTAAGATATATATGTGGATTAAGTTTGGTTGAAATCGGCACATTGGTTTAGGAAGAGATCCGGAACACACACACACACACACACATTTATTTTTGTAATTTGTATGGACTACTGAGATTGCCATAAAAGTCATCTGCACGCGGAAACAGTTTTTTGTTGTAGTAATATGAGACAAAGAAACTGGCGAATTACAAAGGTAAACCGTAAACATATCACTTAAATTATCGTTGACATTGTAGGTAATTATGTCCTGAATAACGTTACTGGACCTTTTTACGAGCCCTTTTTTCCACTTATGTATATAAGCATTATGTATTTTCAACGGTGGTCTGTTGGGTACTGGCGTTCTCCTGACTCATGGAGCAACAGAAATAAATTTGTAAGTTTAGTAGGCATCAAAGCATCATATCCATAAGCAGGCGAATTGTTTCTTTCAGGTGTTCTGAATGATTTAACCAAGATGGTACTGGTGAATGCCATCTACCTCAATGCCGATTGGCTACGGCAGTTTGATGTAGCATTTACGTTACCAACACCGTTTCATCTAGCCTCAGGATCAATACAAAATGTGGATATGATGTACATTGAAGAGGGGTTCAAATACACAGAGATAAGTGAATTGGAATCTCAGGTTGTGCTTCTTCCATACAGGGTATGTTACTAATTATGAACCTACAATAATTGTGCGCTAAATCAATTTGAAGACAAGATATGTAGCTGTATAAACGAGTGAGAAATTATAATACAAGAAATACACATAAGTGTAAAGTATTCCTAAAGATTAAAGGTTCACAATATTATATAATAACAACTAACAATTATTCCATGAGTTCCCATCAGTTATTGTGATTCTTCAGAGTGTGGAAGTAGGATGAAAAAATCGCTATTTCAGAACTATACTTCATTTCAGTAGTGTTGCATTATTACAGACTACAAAGGTGAAAAATTTACCTCATTTAAAAAGTTTTTAACTTTTCTCTCCGATGCTTTGCAGATAGTTTGTTGTCTGGAGGCTACACACGTTTCTGTGTGTTGTGTGCAGTTGTTAACTTTACACGATACACAATGTTTTATAGCCATTTAACGTAACATAAGCTATTCATTGCATTTCTTTTTCATGCAACAGGGGAAAAAACTCGGTATGATGATAATACTGCCCAAAGAGCAGAATGGACTTCCGAATCTTGAGAAGAAACTTGCCAACATAAATCTTCAGGACATTCTGTCAGGAATGGGCGAACGGGAAGTGTATCTCTATTTACCAAAATTCAAACTGGAGTACACAGTGGACCTGAAAGCAACATTGAAAACAGTAAGTGAAAAAACAGTAATTTAATGTAGTAATGGTATTTCAGGTCGGTTATGTACTGAGATGCAGTCGGTACACAAAATTAAGCCAAAACTCATCTGCAACTTCCTAAGAGAATTTTCTTATCAGGTATGTAGGGCGTACCATAATTAAGGACGAAAACTGATACGATTGAGAACATACGTTAATAGAAGCAAAACCGTTGGTCTACGGCTCGTTGCGCAAGAATGCCGTTTTTGAATATGCACTTGTGAGACGTCGCAGAGTTCTGAATGAAAAATTTTCCGTCTTGGTACGAGCGTATTGAAATGTAAACTTTTCGATTAAGTCACCATCTATTTGCTGCAAACTCTGTGGTGAGGAAGATGTAACTAATTTGTTACACAACCACAATATTGTGTGACTTACGTACGGTAAGAAGAATCTTTTGCGATTTTAATCTTCATAATGAAATACATGTATTGTTCTTACAATGCACATACCTTTTATAACTTTAAAAAAGTTGTTAAGAGACATCTGTTAATTCTGTGGCTATTTAGTAATAATTTAATTGTTAACAGCGCAAGTTTTTATTGTTAACAGCGCAAGCTGAAACGAACTGCTGAGCCCCTGCTAGAAACCGCCAATGTTTACAACTATTGAAATCTATGAAAGTGATCCCTTCCACCTGATGATGTTTCTTAACTATCGAAACGTGTGTAGGATGAAGCAAAAACTTGATGCAGAACAATAGTTAACAGTTGGAGTCGTGAGAAAATAGTCTGTTATGGAAATAATGGATAGCATCAACTATCTGACACACTTCTAAGCTGTGTAGTATAAACACAATTCCAGAGTGAATGGAGATGAGGTACTGACGGAAATAAAGCTTTGAGGACAGGCATGAATGTTGCTTGGGAGCACATGCCCACGAAAGGCAAGGGTTTCGAGTTCGAGTCTCGGTCTGGCACGCTGCCGGGAAGTTTTATGTTGTTGTTGTTGTGGTCTTCAGTCCTGAGACTGGTTTGATGCAGCTCTCCATGCTACTCTATCCTGTGCAAGCTTCTTCATCTCCCAGTACCTACTGCAACCTACATCCTTTTGAATCTGCTTAGTGTATTGATCTCTTGGTCTCCCTCTACGATTTTTACCCTCCACGCTGCCCTCCAATGCTAAATTTGTGATCCCTCCATGCCTCAGAACATGTCCTACCAACCGATCCCTTCTTCTAGTCAAGTTGTGCCACAAACTTCTCTTCTCCCCAATCCTATTCAATACCTCCTCATTAGTTACGTGATCTACCCACCTTATCTTCAGCATTCTTCTGTAGCACCACATTTCGAAAGCTTCTATTCTCTTCTTGTCCAAACTAGTTATCGTCCATGTCTCACTTCCATACATGGCTACACTCCATACAAATACTTTCAGAAACGACTTCCTGACACCTAAATCTATATTCGATGTTAACAAATTTCTCTTCTTGAGAAACGCTTTCCTTGCCATTGCCAGTCTACATTTTATATCCTCTCTACTTCGACCATCATCGGTTATTTTACTCCCTAAATAGCAAAACTCCTTTACTACTTTAAGTGTCTCATTTCCTAATCTAATTCCCTCAGCATCACCCGACTTAATTTGACTACATTCCATTATCCTCGTTTTGCTTTTGTTGATGTTCATCTTATATCCTCCTTTCAAGACACTGTCCATTCCGTTCAACTGCTCTTCCAAGTCCTTTGCTGTCTCTGACAGAATTACAATGTCATCGGCGAACCTCAAAGTTTTTATTTCTTCTCCATGAATTTTAATACCTACTCCGAATTTTTCTTTTGTTTCCTTTACTGCTTGCTCAATATACAGATTGAATAACATCGGGGAGAGGCTACAACCCTGTCTCACTCCTTTCCCAACCACTGCTTCCCTTTCATGCCCCTCGACTCTTATAACTGCCATCTGGTTTCTGTACAAATTGTAAATAGCCTTTCGCTCCCTGTATTTTACCCCTGCCACCTTCAGAATTTGAAAGAGAGTATTCCAGTCAACATTGTCAAAAGCTTTCTCTAAGTCTACAAATGCTAGAAATGTAGGTTTGCCTTTTCTTAATCTTTCTTCCAAGATAAGTCGTAAGGTCAGTATTGCCTCACGTGTTCCAACATTTCTACGGAATCCAAACTGATCTTCGCCGAGGTCTGCTTCTACCAGTTTTTCCATTCGTCTGTAAAGAATTCGCGTTAGTATTTTGCAGCTGTGACTTATTAAACTGATAGTTCGGTAATTTTCACATCTGTCAACACCTGCTTTCTTTGGGATTGGAATTATTCTATTCTTCTTAAAGTCTGTGGGTATTTCGCCTGTCTCATACATCGTGCTCACCAGATGGTAGAGTTTTGTCATGACTGGCTCTCCCGAGGCCATCAGTAGTTCTAATGGAATGTTGTCTACTCCCGGGGCCTTGTTTTGACTCAGGTCTTTCAGTGCTCTGTCAAACTCTTCACGCAGTATCTTATCTCCCATTTCATCTTCATCTACATCCTCTTCCATTTCCATAATATTGTCCTCAAGTACATCGCCCTTGTATAAACCCTCTATATACTCCTTCCACCTTTCTGCTTTCCCTTCTTTGCTTAGAACTGGGTTGCCATCTGAGCTCTTGATATTCATACAAGTGGTTCTCTTCTCTCCAAAGGTCTCTTTAATTTTCCTGTAGGCAGTATCTATCTTACCCCTAGTGAGACAAGCCTCTACATCCTTACATTTGTCCTCTAGCCATCCCTGCTTAGCCATTTTGCACTTCCTGTCGATTTCATTTTTGAGACATTTGTATTCCTGTTTGCCTGCTTCATTTACTGCATTTTTATATTTTCTCCTTTCATCAATTAAATTCAATATTTCTTCTGTTACCCAAGGATTTCTACTAGCCCGCGTCTTTTTACCTACTTGATCCTCTGCTGCCTTCACTACTTCATCCCTCAGAGCTACCCATTCTTCTTCTACTGTATTCCTTTCCCCCATTCCTATCAATTGTTCCCTAGTGCTCTCCCTGAAACTCTCTACAACCTCTGGTTCTTTCAGTTTATCCAGGTCCCATCTCCTTAAATTCCCACCTTTTTGCAGTTTCTTCAGTTTCAATCTGCAGTTCATGACCAATAGATTGTGGTCAGAATCTACATCTGCCCCAGGAAATGTCTTACAATTTAAAACCTGGTTCCTAGATCTCTGTCTTACCATTATATAATCTATCTGAAACCTGTCAGTATCTCCAGGCTTCTTCCATGTATACAGCCTCCTTTCATGATTCTTGAACCAAGTGTTAGCTATGATTAAGTTATGCTCTGTGCAAAATTCTACAAGGCGACTTCCTCTTTCATTCCTTCCCCCCAATCCATATTCACCTACTATGTTTCCTTCTCTCCCTTTTCCTACTGACGAATTCCAGTCAGCCATGACTATTAAATTTTCGTCTCCCTTCACTACCTGAATAATTTCTTTTATCTCGTCATACATTTCATCAATTTCTTCATCATCTGCAGAGCTAGTTGGCATATAAACTTGTACTACTGTAGTAGGCATGGGCTTTGTGTCTATCTTGGCCACAATAATGCGTTCACTATGCTGTTTGTAGTAGCTAACCCGCACTCCTATTTTTTTATTCATTATTAAACCTACTCCTGCATTACCCCTATTTGATTTTGTATTTATAACCCTGTAATCACCTGACCAAAAGTCTTGTTCCTCCTGCCACCGAACTTCACTAATTCCCACTATATCTAACTTTAACCTATCCATCTCCCTTTTTAAATTTTCTAACCTACCTGCCCGATTAAGTGATCTGACATTCCACGCTCCGATTCGTAGAACGCCAGTTTTCTTTCTCCTGATAACGACGTCCTCTTGAGTAGTCCCCGCCCGGAGATCCGAATGGGGGACTATTTTACCTCCGGAATATTTTACCCAAGAGGACGCCATCATCATTTAATCATACAGTAGAGCTGCATGTCCTCGGGAAAAATTACGGCTGTAGTTTCCCCTTGCTTTCAGCCGTTCGCAGTACCAGCACAGCAAGGCCGTTTTGGTTAATGTTACAAGGCCAGATCAGTCAATCATCCAGACTGTTGCCCCTGCAACTACTGAAAAGGCTGCTGCCCGTCTTCAGGAACCACATGTTTGTCTGGCCTCTCAACAGATACCCCTCCGTTGTGGTTGTACCTACGGTACGGCCATCTGTATCGCTGAGGCACGCAAGCCTCCCCACCAACGGCAAGGTCCATGGTTCATGGGGGGGGGGAAGTTTTATATAAACACTTTATTATAAACTTGCTCGATATCTTCATCTGTCCTTGTAGTTTTGAACGGACCTCACGCAGATTATGGAGCACTCTTGAATTTAGATACCCGTTTCTTAAGTGCTAAAAATGAAGGAACTGCGCCAATATTTGTTTGCAGCGGAGTATAAGAACGCAAATGTAGTTATTTGCCCTTCCAACGGCCCTAAGCTTTATATGAAACTTGTCACGTTTCAAGATGGACGAACGGTCCTGCACTAATACTCCACGACATTTTGTCACCTTAATGTGCAAGCAATCTCACTTTTTGAGTCAGTATAGTATTTTCATAATAAGATCGGTTACTGTTTACTGCTTATTCGATTTACACGACATCAAATCATGATATATTTGTATGATCCCTTGATGGATTGATGGCATTATTAAAAAAAAAAATGATGTGATTTATGGTTGTCTGTTCACATTGATGCTGACTAGCTTGCAATATTACAGATACAATAATTCCTAAACAATTTAGTGCTTCTCTATTCTTGTTTGACTGTTGCTTACTATTACAAAAGTGATAGGGGCCGTATTTTATAAGTGTTACACGTAGTGGAAAATTTGCTAATACCGTTTGCCTAATTTGAATTTCAGCTTGGCATGAGTGATATGTTCGATGGCAGCATGGCAAATTTGAGTGGTATTAGTGATGATCCATTAGTAGTTACCAACGTTCTGCACAAGGCTTTCATAGAGGTCAATGAAGAAGGCACAGAAGCAGCAGCAGCAACATTCATTGGTAAGTATTTCAACGACGAATCCGCACGAGCAGCGTTACTTCCGTACACATTTCTTTCGTTTCTGCATACCAACGTGCTCAGCTTTTGTTAATGCACAATAAAACAACCACGGAAGAAGTTAGAGTTTCCAGTAAACCAGAACTAGCTGGCTCGGTGATGAGGGAGGAAACTGGATAGTGGGAGAACAATACCATGAAGTTCGAAAATCCTCCTAACGTCGCTGTTAGCATAGCAGTAAATAGTCCGTATAGCAATCGGTAGTCCAATCCAGTATCAATCAGCCAGGTTCTGATAGCGTGTCAAGAGAATTTTTGTAGTTTTCACTCGGCAAGCAAAATGATTGTGGACGACGACGAAGTAAGCTTCAGTGCTAGAAATTCTTAACTTCCAATTTAAGATGAAGTTTTAACAATTTGTGTCTTACTTTCTGTCTTCTTCCGTGGTTTCACGTCTGATCCTTATGCATCGCTGCCATCACTTACAGTAAATTTTGTGAAATCTCGTGCTGCTACCTAGGTAGTGCTTTTGTTAGATTTCATTTTAAATGGTTTTTCTTATTACCACTGCAAGTTAATACCGAATGTACTTTGGCCAAAGTAGAGAGGCAGGTACTCGCCTGTTTGGTCTGGGCTTCTGATATGTATATCTGAGAGCTAGCAGTCTGTTGTATACCTTCCTTGTAGTTTTTAGATATCGCTGTACAACAACCAGTAGGTACAATTCTCGCTGTGGGCAGTTCCGGGTAAGATGGACAGCCAGTCACAGAGCCCTGGTCTGAATTCGTTGCAGCCATCGTATGTGGGTCTCAGCAGCGTTGGCAAAAAGCTACTTCTGCATACTTAAGGAGAGTAGACAGCATGACCGGTGTGGGTGGGTAGCATAGCGTGTGTTGAGAACTGGATATACGTCCCTCGGTCGCCCACGGGACCCGCCACGTACTACTTCTGTGCGTTGGCATCACGTCCGTCGAGCATGGCGCCAAGATATCACGTAGGTGACGCCCAGTTTTCGACTGTTCCTCTAACGACGACGGGTGGCACAGTTCCTGCCACTACCCTCTTTGCCTGTGTCTTGCTTAGGTTGAAAGCTATCCGACATTTGGTCGTCTGGTCACCAAGTTGATTTATCGCTGTCTGGAGTCTCCGCTGCAATATCCATGCAGTAAGTCTCTCGGAGCACAAGGCAGTGTCATTAGTACGTAACATCATCTTCATCCATGGTGTTTTGGGGATGTCTACTGTATACAACGTATATGGGATCGGGCCAAGCACCTACCCTTGTGATAAGCCAGAGGCGATGGGACGATGTGATGACACTCTGTCAGCAGCACATGCAAAGTACATGCATGCAGATGCGCAGTAGTCTCACATGTGATACAAAGACTCCATGTGTTACCAACTCATACAGTAATCCTTCATACAACATGGTGTCGTAATCTCTGGCAACATTTAGAAGCAGGGCTCAAGTCGTGGTGGTTGAAGGCCTTCATTGCATCCTATGGGTTGTAGAATTCCGTTTCTGGAATCAGAACTGGACATATGGTAAAATTATTTTTGGCTTCCATACGCTCTAGGAAGCTTTACAGGAAGAGATGTTCGAACGCATTTGGTACTCCAGAGAGTAGGCTTATCAGTCGATAGCTTTGGAGGAAATGGACGTCTTTCACAGGGTTGGGGATGGTTATGATCTCTGCGTGCTTCCATGTTGCAGGGCAGTTGCCAGTCCTCATTAATGCATTGAAAAGGGCCGCCAATTGATCAATAGCTGACTGTGGCCAGTGGAGAAGCAAAGTGTTGGGAATGAGGTCCATTCCTCCAGCCTAGGCAGTGAAGCTGGCATTGGACTTCTCAATAGTAATTAGTTCTAATCCTTGTTCATCCACGTGAGCTTCCAAGAATCTTGGCAGCCTTTCGTTCACCGGATAATCCACTGGCCCGAAGTTGTTCGCAAAGGCATCCGCCAAGGCATCGGTTCTTGCACTGGGTTTCCCATATGACGTGGAAGAATCCCTATTGTTTTGTGGAGGATGTGTCGTGTCTCCTTCAAGGCGGAGACTCCGAAGAGTTTTAGGGTGGAGCTCTGTTGGCCAACGTTTGGTTCCTGTGGTCACTAATTTTGATGCTATTTCTTGGCGGATGCGGTTGAGCAGTTGTTTCGTTGCAGCATTCATACTAAGCCGCTATTCCCGACAAATCCTATTCTTTTTGGTAACTGCGGTGCGCGACTGGGGTGGCAGTTGACGCGAATGTAATTGCATCTCCATCGACGGTGAGACCTCGCTGACGGCGTCCAAGATACTGCTTGAAAAATAATGCAGTGCTGTATCAATTTCTCCCTCCGTTGGGTCAGGAAAATTGCAAGATTCGTAGAGAGATGTTCTTGAAATAGGTTCCAGTTGGTGTGCTTTGTGTCAGTGCCCCTCCCTGGGATGAAGGTGACTCTGTCCTTAAGACGAAAAATTACAGGTAAATAGTCCGCTAAGATGGCTTTCTTTGCTTCCGCTGTGATAACCTGTGGAAGCCCTTGGACTACTCATACATCGAGACTTGTTCTCGAGACGGCTATTGGCTCAACGGGACTAACAATAGTTGCTTTCCGCACGTCACGCAATAATCTCTAGTCATCAGCGTTCGTGAGCCTTGAATTTTACGCAGTATTTTTGGCACTGAAATCCCCTACGATAAAAACCATATCTGGTCGATAATAACGTCGCGAAATTGTTGTTCTCGAGTATGCCCCGTGGCAGCCTTTGTCTCGCTATTAAGGTTGTTCGACAGCAGTAGCGGTTGTTTCAACAGTCTTCGGGACCACTAAGTGCAGCTGGTGATGTTGGAGGGTGCGGTGTATGTGGCAAGCAGTACCACCACCAGCCTTGAGTCGGCAGTTTGATAACAATAGTAGTTGGTGACTTGCACTTTGGTGCCCGACTTCAAGTGTATATCTCCCACGAGGACAACTCGATGGTCTCTTTACGATGGATTCGTCTGAACTCTCCTTGATGTCTATGGATGCCGTTTGTGTTCCACGTACTCACTCTCAGATCTACTCTTTCAGTGTCCATGTTGTGCTTGACTGGGTTGTTGGTGAGCGGTCTGGATCTCTTTCAGTAGTGCAGCTGTGATGAGTAGAGACAATTCCTTCATGGTGGCGAGCACAGTTTTAAGAGTTTTCATTTAACGAATTCAGTGGCATTATTTTTCAGTACACCCTCGATGTATGAGGTAACAAGCGAAGTCGATCGGGCATTGAATGTAACTTTAAGAGGGGAATTGACCTCTCTGAAAATGAGGAAAGGGAGGTTATTAGAGACGATTGACGTCCCAGTTAGACAATGTAAACTAAACTGCTCACGGCACACGTGCGGTAGCGGAGCATTAATTTGGTTATCGTTTTTCTATGTTGTTTTATAAGGAGGATAACAGCTTTCTCATCAATAGTACATTTACCCTGCATAAGTGCAGGGCGGGACTGCTACGGTCGCAGGTTCGAATCCTGCCTCGGGCATGGGTGTGTGTGATGTCCTTAGGTTAGTTAGGTTTAAGTAGTTCTAAGTTCTAGGGGACTTATGACCTAAGATGTTGAGTCCCATAGTGCTCAGAGCCATTTGAACCATTTAAGTGCAGGTGGGTAGTTGAGTGTCTCTGTCTGCTACTTTTTTTGTTCAGTTTTCTGCGAACTGTGACCGATACAGATTTGACAGCATCAATTGATACATCAGGTATCAATGGCAATACGCATCATCGCTTTAATGTTTCTTGGTCAGTTAATCACAGGAGCTGAATCACCGAAGCCACATTTGCATTTCCCACATTGAAAATGAAATTATTGGGTTTTCATTCGGAAATGACGCTCGCCATATAAACTGGTTACTTCTTTTTGCATTACTTTTTCAGCCAAGTACCTAGAACATTCAGTGAATGTCTGGGGCCAATGCTATCCGTGTGAAAAGTAGTTGAATGTTATCAGTTCGTTGTCTACTGGGAAAGATCGTGGAACTGATGATGATGAATCCTCAGCGAATTTCTAATCTGATTTATTGATTTCGTAAAATTATGTTTCTAGAATTTTTCAGACGCCCGTACTGTTGTATCAGAACCGATCTCAAAATAATTTTTGTTCTTTTTTTTGGTCCTACCTACTTGTAGTGCGTGATTAAAACATAATGTTAGAAATGAGATAATACTTTCTAACATTCTCATGTCGTCTCTTTTATTTTCAGCTGTTGCGGGCCGCTACGGCGTATTATATTCTGAGCCACCCGTAACTTTCAAGGCAGACCACCCGTTCGTGTTCCTGATACTGGACCAGCAGACACACACTGTGTTGTTTGCAGGTCGCTATTCAACTCCTGCTCCATGATGTCTACCAGACGAAGATTTCTGTGTAATTTATTTTAATCTCTCAAAAGATGTATTCTATGAAAAATAAACATCTGCTTGTCCATGATGTATAATTCTTCCTACACATGAAATGAAATGCAGAACAGAAGATCATTACTTTTTCCTTGATACTCAAGTTGAACGCTACAAATTTTGTAATCAAATATGTGGATAATTAATTTCACAGAAAATTGAAGAAGCTCATAGTAAAATTTGTCTGTTGAAATAATATTTTAGGAACTATTTAAGTCATAAACGGCTTGCAAGATGCCATGACTTTTTTTTTTTACTGTCAGGTTAAATGCGTCCACCACGACTTGATCTCCCGGGCCATCCTCTACATCTCAGAGTAGCACTTACATCTAGCGTCCTCAATTGCCTGTTGGATGTGTTCCGATCTCTGCACTCCCTTACAATTTTCGACCACTAAGACATCCTCTTGCTGCTGAAGTAATTTCCCGAGGTCCGAACAACCGTTCCATCATCGTGTCTCTTCTTCTAATTAGTTTCTTCTTCTATTCTAATCCTCACTCACTTCTAACATGTCAGCTTAATTCTCAGCACTCTCTTGTAACGTCACATCTCCAACGCTTCGATTCTGTTATTTCTTCATTTCCTTTTGCCTGTGGATGCCCTTTTTTGTCTGTGCAAACATGTTTCTTCCGTCCTCTTTGTCCGTCACGTAATATTTTGCTTCCTATACAGTGGAATTCTCTCATTTCGCCTATTTCATGTTCCACAGACTAACGTTTTAGTTGATCACTAACGACGTTTATCCTACATATTGCCGTCATCTTTCTTTAGTTTTCTGGCAGTCTATAGTATTTGCTCAGAAGTATTAATTACGTTGAGTAGTTATTGTAATTATTCCTCGTTTCAAAGAAAACAGCAGTCGTATCAATGATTTTCATTGCTGATATATTTTCGACCAGAATTTTAACGCCATTTCTGAATGCATCCATTAATGCCGCTATACCTCGTAGACGTGTAGGATAAATTTTAGTGGGGAAGGACTGTATACCTGTCTGATGCCCTAGTGAGGGCCTCTATCTTGGCCTTACATTCCTGTTATTGCCTCCTGGTCCTTGTGTACATTGCATACACAAGTCTTGCTTTCTTTTTCAAGAGCAACGCCGTAACTGCCTCTGGTGGCTTCACCTCTAAAACTCTTCCTTACGTTATGCTCCAGAGCTTCGCTATATTGTAGGAAAGGCATTTTTATGCAACCGAAAATATGGTAGTTTATTCTGCTGTTACTGATATCCACGTAGCCTCGTCATGCTGGAGACTTTACAACTCAAGTGGTATTGTTCATGTTCGTTTGTTTTGGTGTAGCGCCCAGAAACAACTAAGGTCATAGGCACCCATGTCGGAACTGTAGAAAACCAAGAGGAAAAAGGAATTAAACGTGACTACTCGCTAAGCCCAACCGACGGAAGGAAAGACAGCTAAAAACAGGGACTTTGATGATGATGTTTGGTTTTTTGGGCGCTCAACTGCATTGCTGACTCCAATCTCGCCACTTTCAGTAATGATGATGAAATTATGAGGACAACACAGACACCCAGTCATCTCGCGCCGGTGAAAATCCTTAGGCCCGCCGGGAATCGAACCCGGGACTCCATGTTCGGGAAGCGAGAACGCGACCGTGAGACCACGAACTGCGGACTGGAACTTTGAGGAAGGTCCATAACATATGCGTGGACACAACGGAGGTCCTGAACTAAAGATTAAATGTCCTTCGCCATACTGCTACGATTGATAAAAAGTAAGATGCGGTCGACAGCCCACACATCTTTCGATAAGTTGCCGATAACTCAGACGGCAACCATAAATTAGAAAGTAAGTGGTTTAAAAAGGGGCATTCCGTCAGGAAACGGTGACCCGTCAGAGGTTGAGGACAATGAGCACAAAGTGGTAGGGGATCACCACTTAACAAATGTCAATGGCTAAAATGACAGTGGCCAATACGCAAACTACCTAAAGTGATCTCGCAGCAAGAGGGCCGAGACGAGGCCGGCCAAGCCGCTGGGAGCAGTTTAATTCCCGAGAGGTTGTTCCCATCTAGGGGGGGCCAGTAGTGATGCCGAAGTGACGCCACCTGCTGTCATACGGCAGCACAGAGGTAATCGGAGGAAATAGAAGAAACAGCGGGCCGAGGAAGGTGGACTGCAGCCTTGGCAGCAACGTCAGCAGCCCCGTTTACCGTCAGACTGACGTGACAGGAACCCACATAAACATCACAGTCGCTACATCAAGAATGAGCAAGTGAAATCTTTCCTGGACCCCCCCGCACTAAGGGATGGACGGTGTACAGCACAGAGAGGCTCTGAATACCACTGAGAGTCGGAGTGGAAGGCGCAATTAAAAAGGCTGTGTCGCCGGATGTACTGCATGGCCTGGTACAGGGTGAAGAACTCCGCTGTCGGTACTGAGCAGAGTTCCGGAAGTCGATACCGAAAACAGTCGGCGTCAACGACGAAGGAACACACGGCACCACTGTCGGTCCGAGAGACATTAGTACACACAAAGGTACTACCACGAAGTTTCGTACGAAGATCGAAAAACATTCAGCGATAGAGCAAGTCGGGAGTAGTGTCCTCAGGAAGCGATTGAAGTCCAAGGTGAACACAGACCGCCGCACGAAGCCAACGTGGTGAAGGGTTCACGGCCATCAGGAAAGTGGCAGGTAGCGTGAAGTTAAGCTGCCGAAGCAAAAGCCGAAAGCGAACTCCGGGAGGCGACAGAAAAGAGGGACGCGCCCCATACTGGCGGTCAAAGGAGTAATCGAAGGAGGAGGCACAGGATGTGTGGCCAGGCATGGCAGACAAACGGCTTATGTATCCGCCGAGGAGAACATCGCGTCGGTATGACAGCGGTAGTTCGGCAACTTCTATATAGACCCTAAATAATGTGAAAGCAGTTGAGCACAGGGTACGACTCGGCATCGACCATCACACAATTTAGAGTCATTAATATGTCAACAAGAAAACTGATGTATTATTTTTTAATATTAATTGTATAAGGAAGCCAACGATTTATATATAATTCGAAAGGTATTTTGTCATAGATGTGCACAAAGAAAAAAATCAAGTGTGTATGTAGCCGTTAGGAGTGTACAACACCCTCATTGGCACTGTAGCGAGAAGGAAGTGCTTCTCTGGGCGGTATCAGTAACCTGGTGTCTGGCTGCATCGGCAAGTCCCTCGTAGCACAGTAGCGGCGCTCAGTCGCCAGGTGCCTTGTGGGTGGTGATACTGCTGAAGTGGAGTGTTTAGGGATGCCACTTGTTAACTGTCTACGACGTTTCTACTACACTTGTTTTAATACAGAAATTGCTTTATCACACACGTCACAGAATCAGCATTTGCAATATGGCGGTTCTGGACTACGCCGTTATATTCGACCCTTTACACACATTAACACAGTTTTCTGACTGTACATAATGATAGACACTGCCCACGACACATGGCGTTCTGATAACTAATAACTTCACTTTCTAGCTTGTTTAAGGGGCTCCGGAAAGGCTCAAAATCATGAAAAGTTCAATTTTTACTTTTTTGCGTTTTCTGAATCTGCAGACTATTACCTTTTAATAGATATATAATTTATTCAATTCCGAAGACTACAACTATTTTTAAATTTTTTTTGAAATGTGTTCTACATGGACGTGACCCACTGTGGCGCTGTTAAACTGCTGTCAAATGCTGTTATTATTAACGTCCGTCTTCATCAGGTACATTTTAGTGATGTGAGATAAAGTATGTGTTGTGGCTAACCTGTGATGGTTCAATATATATCGCTGGTGTGATTGTCGATTGTTTCATGTTTATTTACTCTGTCGTTATCTCGAAAATATTCGTAATTAATTCTGTTTCTTGAGTCTCTGTTTTGTTGAAGTATAATAATGAGTAAAAGTAAAGGTATTAGAAATCCTCTGAAGGCTTTTAAGAAAAGGAGAAATGTTGGAAAGCCAAAGGTATGTGTTATTACTGTAAAGAATAAAGACGATAGGTTCTAACATGGTACGAGCGATGCTTGCTTTAGACAAGGAACGCCTTCGGGCTGCAGACAGGGCTGTAAAGAGTCTAGAAATACAAGCAAGAATAAACAGGAGGAGGAACAAGAGGAAGCTGGAGGAGGAGTTTGCAGAGGATGAAGATAATCCATCCTATGGACCTGGAATGCACTAAAAAGTTAATCCAATCTTTGTCGCTCGATTCCCAAAACTTTTATTTTCTCATACTAATTACATGTTTTCTAAGGATCTTCCAAACATATTTGTTTCAAACTTTCAGTAAATGTTACACAGTACCTTCTGCACAATGTAACACAGTCTTTTTCCAAAAAACTGTATATTTTTGAATATATAAATAAAAAATTGCAAAAAAATGTTGTGAATTTTCATTATAATTGAAAAAAATCATCTTTAATAACTGAACTAAAATTTTGTAAAATCCCTGTGTTAAGTTGTAGCCCATATTCAAATAAATAATCTGTAAAAAGTTCAACTTCCTACCTCAAATACTTTGTGAGGAAAGATGTAATTTATAAGCGTTATTTTAACATTGCAAGTATAGGGCGTTCCGGAGCCCCTTCACATCTGAAATACGCACTCGTGACCGTTCTTTTAGAGTCGCCCCGGTTACTCGACCGTGCGTTTTGAGTGGCTTCTCGCGACTGACTCGCCCTGTCTTCCCTAAGGACAAGAGAGACCCCACCTTTCTCCGTCAGCCAATAAGGACACTTTTCTCGTTTCCTATATATACATCCAACCCTTCAGCCAATGTGCGTTCAGATCGCTGATACTAGGCGGTTCTGACGTCACGTTTGCGGACATTGTGACAGAAGTTTGTCTGGTAACACTGTCTCAGATTGTAAGATCTTACTCCCGAATAGTCGGACCTTGTCCTTACTAAGGTTGCACAACATTGCCTCCTATGATTTCATCTCTAATGCTCCTTGCTGACGCTTAATTGTTAAATGTACATGTAGTCTGGCTGCTACTGAGCATTCTCGATCGCATAAATATGCATAATACTTGGCTTAAACACGTGAAGGGAATGCATGTACGCATTACAAGTGGTATGGGAAAGTAGAAACTTTCACACTCATAACACTGATGTTACTGATGTTTCATTCTCTATCACGCATTAAAATCTGCAATACCTGAAAATCGAAAATTGAAGAGCTACAAACCTCTGCCCTGCACACGGATCAAGTATTGGAACAGGTAAATGGTTTGTTTTTTGTTACCCTCTTCCTGTCCTGTGACTGATAGTCGAGGGCTGAATAGGGCAGCGCTTAGTTTGTCTAAACCAACACGTTGAGCGGCCTTCCTCAACTATTTCGATCAATCATACTACTTGAGTCTGGTTACGCCAGTTTGCCTCGGTCAAACTACGTAGCTTCTTAAGATTGTTCTGATTGCCTAAATTCATATTAGGCAGTGGGGTTACATCCATATTAGGATTCCATCTATTGTGGTGGTTGTGGTCCCACATATTCACAGTTCTGCAAATTATTCTGTCGGTATCCAGGATTGTACCTTTTATCCTGGCGCCTTCTTTTATTAAAGTGTGGAGAACTGTAACCGTCTTGAATACGGTCGTATTATACGATAATGCATTGGCATAAGTGGGGTTGTTGTTGTTGTGGTCTTCAGTCCAGAGACTGGTTTGATGCAGCGCTCCATGCTACTCTATCCTGTGCAAGGTTCTTCATCTCCAGTACCTACTGCAACCCACATCCTTCTGAATCTGTTTAGTGCATTCCTCTCTATGATTTTTACCCTCCACGCTGCCCTCCAACGCTAAATTTATGATCCCTTGATGCCTCAGAATTTGCCCTACCAACCGATCCTCTCTTCTAGTCAAGTCGTGCCACAAAACATCTCTTCTCCCCAATTCTATTCAATACCTCCTCATTAGTTATGTGATATGCCCATCTGATCTTCAGCATTCTTCTGTAGCACCACATTTTGAAAGCATCTATTCTCTTCTTGTCTAAACTATTTATCGTCCATGTTTCGCTTCCATACATTGCTACACTCCATACAAATACACTCCTGGAAATGGAAAAAAGAACACATTGACACCGGTGTGTCAGACCCACCATACTTGCTCCGGACACTGCGAGAGGGCTGTACAAGCAATGATCACACGCACGGCACAGCGGACACACCAGGAACCGCGGTGTTGGCCGTCGAATGGCGCTAGCTGCGCAGCATTTGTGCACCGCCGCCGTCAGTTTGCCGTGGCATACGGAGCTCCATCGCAGTCTTTAACACTGGTAGCATGCCGCGACAGCGTGGACGTGAACCGTATGTGCAGTTGACGGACTTTGAGCGAGGGCGTATAGTGGGCATGCGGGAGGCCGGGTGGACGTACCGCCGAATTGCTCAACACGTGGGGCGTGAGGTCTCCACAGTACATCGATGTTGTCGCCAGTGGTCGGCGGAAGGTGCACGTGCCCGTCGACCTGGGACCGGACCGCAGCGACGCACGGATGCACGCCAAGACCGTAGGATCCTACGCAGTGCCGTAGGGGACCGCACCGCCACTTCCCAGCAAATTAGGGACACTGTTGCTCCTGGGGTATCGGCGAGGACCATTCGCAACCGTCTCCATGAAGCTGGGCTACGGTCCCGCACACCGTTAGGCCGTCTTCCGCTCACGCCCCAACATCGTGCAGCCCGCCTCCAGTGGTGTCGCGACAGGCGTGAATGGAGGGACGAATGGAGACGTGTCGTCTTCAGCGATGAGAGTCGCTTCTGCCTTGGTGCCAATGATGGTCGTATGCGTGTTTGGCGCCGTGCAGGTGAGCGCCACAATCAGGACTGCATACGACCGAGGCACACAGGGCCAACACCCGGCATCATGGTGTGGGGAGCGATCTCCTACACTGGCCGTACACCACTGGTGATCGTCGAGGGGACACTGAATAGTGCACGGTACATCCAAACCGTCATCGAACCCATCGTTCTAACATTCCTAGACCGGCAAGGGAACTTGCTGTTCCAACAGGACAATGCACGTCCGCATGTATCCTGTGCCACCCAACGTGCTCTAGAAGGTGTATGTCAACTACCCTGGCCAGCAAGATCTCCGGATCTGTCCCCCATTGAGCATGTTTGGGACTGGATGAAGCGTCGTTTCACGCGGTCTGCACGTCCAGCACGAACGCTGGTCCAACTGAGGCGCCAGGTGGAAATGGCATGGCAAGCCGTTCCACAGGACTACATCCAGCATCTCTACGATCGTCTCCATGGGAGAATAGCAGCCTGCATTGCTGCGAAAGGTGGAAATACACTGTACTAGTGCCGACATTGTGCATGCTCTGTTGCCTGTGTCTATGTGCCTGTGGTTCTGTCAGTGTGATCATGTGATGTATCTGACCCCAGGAATGTGTCAATAAAGTTTCCCCTTCCTGGGACAATGAATTCACGGTGTTCTTATTTCAATTTCCAGGTGTGTACTTTCGGAAACGACTTCCTGACACTTAAATCTATACTCAATGTTAACAAATTTCTCTTCTTCAGAAACGCTTTGCTTACCATTGCCAGTCTACGTTTTATATCCTTTCTAATTCGACCATTATCAGTTATTTTGCTCCCCCAAATAGCAAAACTCTTTTACTACTTTGAGCGGCTTATTTCCTAATCTAATTCCTGCAGCATCACCCGATTTAACTCGACTACATTCCATTATCCTCGTTTTGCTTTTGTTGATGTTCATCTTATATCCTCCTTTCAAGTCACAGTCCATTCCGTTCAACTGCTCTTCCAAGTCCGTTGCTGTCTCTGACAGAATTACAATGTCATCGGCAAACCTTAAAGTTTTTATTTCTTCTCCATAGATTTTAATTCCTACTCCGAATTCTTCTTTTGTTTCCTTTACTGCTTGCTCAATATACAGATTGAATAACATCGGGGACAGGCTACAACCCTGTCTCACTCCCTTCCCAACCGCTGCTTCCCTTTCATGCCCCTCGACTCTTATAACTGTCATCTCGTTTCTGTAAAAATTGTAAATAGCCTTTCGCTCCCTGTATTTTACCTCTGCCACCTTTAGAATTTGAAAGAGTATTTCAGTCAACATTGTCAAAAGCTTTCTCTAAGTCTACAAATGCTAGAAACGTAGTTTGGCCTTTCCTTAATCTATTTTCTAAGAAAAGTCGTAGGGTCAGTATTGCCTCACGTGTTCCAACATTTCTACGGAATCCAAACTGATCTTCCCCGAGGTCGGCTTCTACCAGTTTTTCCATTCGTCTGTAAAGAATTCGTGTTAGTATTTTGCAGCCATGGCTTGTTAAAATGATAGTTCGGTAATTTTCACAGCTGTCAACACCTGCTTTCTTTGGGATTGGAATTATTATATTCTTCTTGAATCTGAGGGTATTTCGCCTGTCTCATACATCTTGCTCACTAGATGGTAGAGTTTTGTCACGACTGGCTCTCCCAAGGCTGTCAGTAGTTCTAATGGAATGTTGTCTACTCCCGGGGCCTTGTTTCGACTTGGGTCTTTCAGTGCTCTATCAAACTCTTCATGCAGTATCATATCCCTATTTCATTTTCGTCTACATTCTCTTCCGTTTCTATAATATTGTCCTCAAGATCATCGCCCTTGTAAGTGGGGTATAAGCACAGATATCTAGAACACTGAAGCTACAAAATACGTCGTGAAAGCCAAAGTTAAACGTTTCAACTACAGCTGGAGTGTCGAGAAGCTGCCAGAATAGCAAGCCACGTGCAGGCGAAGTGAAATCATCATCGCCTCGGAATAACAACACAAGTGAGACAGTTCTTCTACAAAGATTACTCCTGTCCATTGACCACAGCCTGCCTCCATTCCTGGTGGGCACACTTCAATGCCTGTGCACCTCACTCCTAGCTGAGGCCACAGTGTGACACAGCCCATCATTGAACACTCTATGCAAGGCCACTGTGTGATTGTAAGGGGCAGACAAATGAAAGCCGAACACCTGTGACAATGGGACCATGGAATGGTTCCATTCAAAAGTAACCACCCCACACATTAAGACATTTATCCTATAGGGAGATTAAAAGATCAGTTCCTGTTTTGTGGACTGTGATCGGCCGCTGACGGATCCATAGCCACCCTTACAATTTCTCATCCGACAGAATCTGATAATCACGCACGTGGTCGTCAAAGGCCTGAAAATCGCACGGTGGAGGTCCGGGCTGTACAGGGTTTATTTCAACGTTCCTAATCAAATCACTGAAGCGTAATCTTAGTCTGATTGGCAGTGTGGATGTGGGCGTTATCGTGCAATATGATGCTTCCTTTGTTCCTCGAATTGCTAGAGTGTGGAAACACAATCAGTGCGCAGCGCTGCGAAGACACTCTGCTGCAAATAAAGTCAAAGCGCTCAGGAATGCTGTTGGACAGAATCATCCTGTTGCACGATAATGCCCCCCTCAACAACGCCAATCTGAAGAAGGCTACGCTTCAGTGAATTGAGTGGGAAACACAGCAACATCCCCTCACAGAGCGGATCTTTCACAGTGTGATTTGCGGATCTTTCACAGTGTGATTTTCACATCTTTAACAACGTGAAGAAAGACATCTGTGGACGTCGGTTTCAGACGGATGAGGAAGTGCAAGAGTAGGTGCGTTTGTGGATCCGTCAGCGGCTCTGGCGTTAGGAACTAGCTTATTCTGTATAAGAAATATTAGTAAATAATAATAGTGGTGCTGTCACTGTTGGTAGGTAATATTTACTGGCAAAATGAAACTTGACACCAGACTGTGTACTTACGGCTGTCCTGTGTGGCCGTTTTTTAGCATGACTTGAAAAGAAACAGAGATTATTAATTGATCACCGATGCGTCGGTTCTTTATTGTGTTCAGGAGACGTACGGACTGATGCGCGAATAATTGACCTTTTGCCCCGGATTGCCTTCCCGCATTCAGAATCTTCGATGAAACTACCTAAGGGATCTATTTGAATATAAAAATGGAAATGAAAGCAAATTAGTGGAATTTCGTAAGAGAAAGATTAATAGATCGGAAGTTGAACACATTAGTGGTCTCCCAAACACTATCGAGACACCGCGATAAAGAGCGAACCTGTAACAAAGCTCATATACAATTTGAACATCATTTTTGGTTAGTGAAACAAAAGAATAAGAAGAAAATTATTGCATCGTAAAATATTAATATATTTTGAACAAACTGACTTCAAACTTCTAGACATTGACAAATACACAATAAACACTTGACTTACTTCTGATATATCTTTCGTACACGGCACAATCGAGTAATCGCTGCTTTCTCAGTCCGTTTCTTCTTAAAAATTAAATCACCTTGCGTGCGCATAAGTACATCATATCTTCACCCGAGTTACCGAAATGTTTGTTCATCGTTTGTCCGCAAGCTCGTGGTCGTGCGGTAGCGTTCTCGCTTCTCACGCCCGGGTTCCCGGGTTCGATTGCCGGCACGGTAGCTCAGCGTGTTCGTTCAGAGGGGTAGGTGCCCTCTGTAATAAAAAAAACTGAGTTAATCGATCATCAACTAACTTAAACGGATGTGATACGACGTCCGCCCCGAGCAGATACAACGAACGAAATCGAACAAAATGAGTAAAAAAAAAAAAGAGAGATTCCCGGCGGGGTCAGGGATTTTCTCTGCCTCGTGATGACTGGGTGTTGTGTGACGTCCTTAGGTTAGTTAGGTTTAAGTAGTTATAAGTTCTAGGGGAGTAATGACCATAGATGTTATAGTGCTCAGAGCCATTTTTTTGTTCATCGTTTCACCTATTTTTTACACAAAATAAAAATACAACTTGCAGCAATGCTATGTAGTACGTCTTAACATACCGGCGACCAAAAGTACAAGGGATAATGAAGTCTCTAGAATATTTATTAACAAAAGATAGATTGTTCTTTCTTCTGTTTCGCAGCTTCTTGCTATCATGCGCTGCGGCAATGGTTTTAAATATCTGTGCCCAGCGGGTCATGGTGTTTATTTAGAGTATTTAAATGATGGACGCGCGTCTTGGTATAGGAGCACATTAAAAAATATTTCGTCTCTTTACTCTCGTGCTGTGATGCTTAGCATCTTTACCAACTACAGCTCGTTGGCTGTCCTTTTTTTTATGACAAATATCTCGTATGCAAAGTATCTGAAATCCAATAATATTATACGGCCGATCGCTTTCTGCGAAACAGGAATCGATCGTTTCGTCTCCCTGTGGGATAAATGTCTTGACGAATGTCGTGATTACGCTTGAATGGAACCGTACCACGGCCCCGCTGTGACGGATGACGAGTTTCCGCGTGACTGCCCCTCGTATTGTAGTGCCGTTTACGGTGTCAGTGAGAGCACCCTGTTTGCCTACTCCCCTGGGTTGTCAGCGCCCGAGGCAGCGTGGACGACACCGGCCGAGCTGCAGCAAGCGATCAGTGACGTCACGGACAATGAGTCAGTGCTTCCACCACGGAGGCGACCGAGACGACGCGGCGCGCTCGGGCGTCAGTGCATTTCGTTGTGGCGAAAGCCACTTCTGCTCGCCGTTACTGCTGGCGGCCATGAATGGTGACAACTGCATGTTTTGGCACAATACACTGAAGAGCCAAAGAAATTGGTACACCCACCTAATACAGGGTGGCCCATTGATCGTGACCGGGCCAAATATCTCAACGAAATAAGCGTCAAACGAAAAAACTACAAAGAACGAAACTTGTCTAGCTTGAAGGGGGAAACCAGATGGCGCTATGATTGGCCCGCTAGATGGCGCTGCCATAGGTCAAACGGATATATACTGCGTTTTTTTTAAATAGGCACACCCATTTTTTATTAATACTCGTGCAGTACGTAAACAAATACGAACGTTTTAGTCGGACCACTTTTTTCGGTTTGTGATAGATGGCGCTGTAACAGTCACAAACGCATGGCTGACAATTTTAGACGAACAGTTGGTAACAGGAAGGTTTTCTAAATTAAAATACAGAACGTAGGTACGTTTGAACATTTAATTTCCCTTGTTCCAATGTGATTCATGTACCTTTGTGAACTTATCATTTCTGAGAACGCAAGCTGTTACAGCCTGGTTACCTGTAAATACCACATTAATGCATTTAATGCTCAAAATAATGTCCGTCTACCTCAATGCATTTGGCAACACGTGTAACGACATTCCTCTCAACAGCGAGTAGTTCGCCTTCCGTAATGTTAGCACATACAGTGACAATGCGCTGACGCATGTTGTCAGACGTTGTCGGTGGATTACGATAGCAAATATCCCTCAACTTTCCCCACAGAAACAAATCCGGGGACGTCAGATCCAGTGAAAGTGCGGGCCAAGATATGGTGCTTCGACGACCAATCCACCTGTAATGAAATACGCTACTCAATACCGCTTCAACCGCATGCGAGCTATGTGCCTGACATCCATCATGTTGGAAGTACATCGCCATCCTGTCATGCAGTGAAACATCTTGTAGTAAAATCGGTAGAACATTACGTAGGAAATCAGCATACATTGCACCATTTAGAGTGCCATCGATAAAATAGGGGCCAATTATCCTTCCTCCCATAATGCCGCCAAGGTCGCTGATGTTCCACTTGTCGCAGCCATCGTGGATTTTCCGTACCCCAATAGTGCATATTATGTCGGTTTACGTTACCGCTATTGGTGAATGAGGCTTCGTCGCTTAATAGAACGAGTGTAAAAAATCTATCATCGTCCCGTAATCCGAACGGTTCTAGGCGCTACAGTCTGGAACCGCGCGACCGCTACGGTCGCAGGTTCAAATCCTGCCTCGGGCATGGATGTGTGTGATGTCCTTAGGTTAGTTAGGTTTAAGTAGTTCTAAGTTCTAGGGGACTGATGACCTCAGAAGTTAAGTCCCATAGTGCTCAGAGCCATTTTGGACCATTTTTTTCGTCCCGTAATTTCTCTTGTGCCCAGTGGCAGAACTGTACACGACATTCAAAGTCGTCGCCATGTAATTCCTGGTGCATAGAAATACGGTACGGATGCAATCGATGTTGATGTAGCATTCTCGACACCGACGTTTTTGAGATTCCCGATTCTAGCGCAATTTGTCTGCTACTGATGTGCGGATTAGCCGCGACTGCAAAACATTCATATTTCTTTACGTACTACACGAATATATAATAAAAATGGGGTCTCCTATTTAAAAAACGCAGTTGATATCCGTTTGACCTATGGCAGCGCCATCTAGAGGGCCAACCATAGCGCCATCTGGTTTCCCCCTTCAAGCTAGACGAGTTTCGTTCTCCGTAGTTTTTTCGTATTCAATGGACCACGCTGTATAGCGTAGGGTTCCCGCGAGCGCGCAGAATGCCGCAACACGACGTGACATCGACTCTACCAATGTCTGAAGTAGTTCTGGAGGGAACTGACACCATGAATCCTACAGGGCTTTCCATAAACCCCTAAGAGTACGAGGGGGTGGAGATCTCTTCTGAACAGCACGTTGAAAGGCGTCCCAGATACGCTCAATAATAATCATGTCTGGGGAGCTAGATGGCAAGCGGAAGTGTTTAAACTCAGAAGAGTGTTCCTGGAGCCACTCTGTAGCAATTGTGGACGTGGGGGCAGTCTCATTGTCCTGCTGGAATTGTCCAAGTCCGTCGGAATGCACAATGGACATAAATGGATGGAAGTGATCAGATAGGATGCTTACGTACTTGTCACCTGTCAGAATCGTATCTAGACTTATCAGGGGTCCCATATCACTCCAACAGTACACCCCCCACACCATTACAGAACCTCCACCAGCTTGAACAGTCCCCTGCTGACATGCAGGGTCCATAGATTCATGAAGTTGTCTCCGTATCAGCACACATCCATCCTCTCGATACAATTTGAAACGAGACTCGACCGACAGGGGAACATACCGCGCTGGACAGCCGAGCGGTCTAGGCGCCTTGTCACGGTTCGCGCGGGTCCCTCCGTTGGAGGTTCGAGTTCTCCCTCGGGCATGGGTGTGAGGGTTGTCCTTAGCGTAACTTAAGTTAGATTAAGTAGTGTGTAAGGGGAGGGACCGTTGACCTCATCAGTTTGGTCCCACAAATTTCCAAATTTTGGGGCAACAAGGTTTCCAGTCATCGACAGTCCAATGTCGGAGTTAACAGGCCCAGGCGAGGCATAAAGGTTTGAGTCGTGCAGTCATAAAGGGTACACGAGTGGACCTTCGGTTCCGAAAGCCCATATCGATGATGCTTCGTTGAGTGATTCGCACAGTGACACTTGTTGATGGCCCAGTATTGAAATCTGCAGCAATTTGCAGAAGGGTTGTAGTTTTGTCACGCTGAACGATTCTCTTCAGTCTTTGGTCCCCTTCTTGCAGGATCTTCTTCCGGTCACACCGATGTCGGATATTTGATGTTTTACCAGATTCCTGATATGCACGGTACACTCGTGAAATGATCTTACGGGAAAATTCCGACTTCATCGCTACCTGGGAGATGCTGCATCCCATCGCTCGAGCGCCGACTATAACACCACGTTCAAACTCTGTTAAACCTTGATAAACTGCCACTGTAGCAGAGGTAAGCGGCCTTACAACTGCAGCAGACACTTTTTGTCTCATATAGGCGATGACGACCGCAGCGCCATATTCTGCGCCAGTTTCTTTGGCGCTTCAGTCCATATTTTCGTTCGGTTAAGGATGCTTTAACAGTGCTATCGGGCGCCGAAGAGGCTATCTCACATGGAACCCATGCTCGCCCATGGCCACACGGCTACAGTCCTGCCAGATCCCGACATCGACAACGTAACACCCTCACCTAAGGTAGAGACAGACGCCCTGAGATCTCAGCACTATGAAGTTATCTCAATTGAAGGTGTGTAATGCTAGTGACATGATTCGTCATTACGACTGCGACAGATGGAGCAACGAGCTGCAGCTTGCTGTCAGTATAATAAGAAATCAGTAGTGACTAGGACAAGCTGATTAAATGCAGCACTGTAGGACACTATGATGTCCGCACAACTTATGCCAGGGCCATGCGTGGACCAAGGAGTTTCCCAGACACAATGGCAACCGCTTTTGTAAAAATAATGGTCTTGGGCTGAACACTAAAAACGGCAGAAAATCGGCAATATGTTCGATTTATGTCACCGATCTCTATGCGTGCCAGTTGGGCTACAATAAATTCATGTGTGCCACCGCACAAGAAATTTTAATCACTAATACATGGTGTAAAGAGCTTATTGTTCCAAACAAAACTTTATGAATTACTCTTGTCTCAATACTCATAATTAGGCAATTTACTAGAAATACAATAAACGTCATAAAAAATCTCATGCGCTGACACCTTGGTCTGGGGATACCGTTCTTGAATAGTAATCAAAACGTCCTTGTGTATGGGGTACGATCTAAGCCACTGTTAAAATTTTGAGTGAAAATCATCAGTAATGGCGGCCGAAAACTTCCAGTATAGGGAGATAAACTCGTTCTGTCAATAGCCTTTTCGAATGTGGCGGAAGAGCGCAGAGAGATTCGGGCCATTTTCTACCGCTAGAAGTGAGAGACCGACCCTACAAGGGTCATGAGGACGCAGAAGGTAATGTATTAACATGGTTCAAATGGCTCTGAGCACTATGAGACTTAACTTCTGAGATCATCAGTCCCCTAGAACTTAGAACTACTTAAACCTAACTAACCTAAGGACATCACACACATCCATGCCCGAGGTAGGATTCGAACCTGCGACTGTAGCGGTCGCGCGATTCCAGGCTGTAGCGCCTAGAACCGCTCGGCCACCGCAGCCGGCGGTAATGTATTAAAGACAAACAATGTGTATCCGCAGGAAATTTAGCCTGCAATTGAAAAAGATTCCAGATTAGCCCTGATTCGTGTCTATGTGAGAGCGCTGCCAAGGGGGAGATGAACATGAGAGGCAGACTGAAGTTCCCTGACGCTGTAAATACTGCGACAATGAATACTACAGGAGACTGATTAGATCCTGAGTAATGGGCATCTCTAAAAAAGGGAAACAGGGAATTTGTACAAACCAATAAGGTATAAGAAAAGTAACTGCGAAGAAAAATGGGGTAACAGTACAACAATACTGAAAGACTACAAATACAACGCATTACCGTTTCTACCACAGTTAGGGAACCTGATGACATTCTTAACAGCTTCCAGTCCTCTCAGAATGTGTAGTTACAGGTGTTGAACGGTTTTCAAGGGAATCCCATACCATTCTTACTGACAAATAGTGGCAAATTAAGGTGAACCAGTTCTGGACGAATGCCAGATGTGTGAACAGGGTCCCTGTCACCTTGGAACACAGCGTCACCACTGGGGAGTGGACACTGGACCAAGGGATGGACCCGATCAGACAGATGGTCATGTAATCCATGGAAGTAATGCGACCTTGGAGAGTATACATGGGGCTCGTGTAATACCATGATATGGCTGTCCAAATCATAACCGAAAGTCTAGTCTCCCTATTTTTAGTTAGAGTCCTCTTCAGTGAGCGTTGCCATGATCACCCACCACACACTTTCTTCCGCTTTGTGACTTAGCGGATGATGTTTCTTTTTCTGTTTTGCCTGTGTGCGGTACAAATCTTTGATGCGGTGCCTCTTGAAACAGCAAACAAGTCGTCTATCTTGGGTACGGAAGCATTCACCATACGAGCACCAACAATTTGACCCCGTCTGAATTCACTTTGCTCCGACATAATGCTCCCACGACTACAGAGAACGCTGTTCTGACACCAACTGACACTTTCAACGTGTTTAAGTAGGCTGTTTAGGTTTTTATGTTGGTAAAGCCACGTAGTGCTCTATATGAAAATCAATGACTGTGCTGCGTGCAGTCTGTGGCTGGTTTGCATTGTTGGAATTTGCTATTGTAGTGTTGGACAGTTGGCTGTTAACAGCGCGTAGCGTTGTGCAGTTGGAGGTGAGCCGCCAGCAGTGGTGGATGTGGGGAGTGAGATGGTGGAGTTTTGAGAGCGGATGATCTGGACGTGTGTCCATCAGAGAGAGTAAATTTGTAAGACTGGATGTCATTAACTGATATATATATATATATATATATATATATATATATATATATATATATATATATAATGACTTTTGAACACTATTAAGGTAAATAAATTGTTTGTTCTGAATCAAAATCTTTCATTTGATTAGTATGCCTATCAGTAGTTAATGCCTTCAATAGTTGGAATCTTTTATTTACCTGGCAGTATTGGCGCTCGCTGTTTTCCAGTAGTTTGAGTAGCGAAGATTTTTGTGAGGTAAGTGTTTCATGAAAGGTATAGGTTATAGTTAGTCAGGGCCATTCTTATGTAGGGATTATTAAAAGTCATATTGCGTTGCGCTAAAAATATTGTGTGTCAGTTTAAGCACAGTCATTTATATTTTTTCTAAGGAGACGTTTCATACCTGTTGACGTCATTGCACAGTTTGCGTTCGTGGTCAACGTAGGATCTACTAGCATCTACATTTATGTTCCAGCATGCATTTCTCGTGTAGCTTCCATATACACCACTGGCCATTAAAATTGTTACACCACGTGCTACCGACGCGAAATTTAACCGACAGGAAGAAGATGCTGTGATATGCAAATGATTAGCTTTTCAGAGCATTCACACAAGGTTGGCGCCGGTGGCGACACCTACAACGTGCTGACATGAGGAAAGTTTCCAACCGATTTCTCATACACAAACAGCAGTTGACCGGCGTTGCCTGGTGAAACATTGTAGTGATGCCTCGTGTAAGGAGAAGAAATGCGTACCATTTACGTTTCCGACTTTGATAAAGGTCGGATTGTAGCCTATCGCGATTGTGGTTTATCGTATCGCGACATTTCTGCTCACGTTGGTCGAGATCCAATGACTGTTGGCAGAATATGGAATCTGTGGGTTCAGGTGAGTAATACGGAATGCCGTGCTGGATCCAAACGGCCTCGTATCACTACCAGTCGAGATGACAGGCATCTTATCCGCATGGCTGTAACGGATCGTGCAGCCACGTCTCGATCCCAGAGTCAACAGATGGGGACGTTTGCAAGACGACAATCATCTGCACGGACAGTTCGACGACGTTTGCAGCATCATGGACTATCAGCTCGGAGACCATGGCTGCGGTTACCCTTGACGCTGCATCACAGACGGGAGCGCCTGCGATGGTGTACTCGACGACGAAGCTGGGTGCACGAATGGCAAAACGTCATTTCTTCGGATGAATCCGGATTCTGTTTACAGCATCATGGTGGTCGCATCCGTGTCTGGTGATATCGCGGTGAACGTACATTGGAAGCGTGTATTCGTCATCGCCATACTGGCGCATCACCCGGCGTGATGGTATGGGATGCCATTCGTTACACGTCTCGGTCACTTCTTGTTCGCATTGACGGCTCTTTGAACAGTGGACGTTACATTTCAGATGTGTTCCGACCTGTGGCTCTACTCTTCTTTCGATCCCTGCGATACACTACATTTCAGCAGGGTAATGCACGACCGCATGTTGCATGTCCTGTACGGGCCTTTCTAGACACAGAAAATGTTTGACTGCTGCCCTGGCCAGCACATTCTCCAGATCTCTCACCAATCGAAAACGTCTGATCAATGGTGGCCGAGCAACTGGCTCGTCACAACACGCCAATCACTACTCTTGATGAACTGTGGTATCGTGTTGAAGCTACATGGGCAGCTGTACCTGTACACGCCATCCAAGCTCTGTTTGACTCAATGGCCAGGCGTATCAAGGCCGTAATTACGGCCAGAGGTAGTTGTTCTGGGTACTGATTTTGCAGGATCTATGCACCCAAATCGCGTGAAAATGCAATCACATGTCAGTTCTAGTATAATATATTTGTCCAATGAATACCCGTTTGTCATCTGCATTTCTTCTTGGTGTAGCAATTTTAATAGCCACTACTGTATTTGTCTGGCCCCTGTACCTCAACTGATCGAAGAAGCAAGAAAGTATAAAAATGTTCAGGAACAGGTCTACGTACAGCAATGTAAGTTACTTAGAAATGAAATAAATAGGAATTCAGGGATGGTAAGATACATCGTTGTAGGAGACACAAGAAGAAATCGGAAAAGTAACGTTCTTCAGAAGGTCAGATTCAGCATGTAACTATTGCTGAAATCAAAAGCAATTAAATCAACATTAAGAGTATATTAGGAGTTCCGCAGTTAAACGCAGAGGAGAAAGCAGGTATCGGAGAAGAAAATATTGAACTCCACGAACACAGGAGCCATCTGCTGATGTGAAAGAAGAAGAAACAGATGTTGATTTAGGAGATATAGGATATCCTTTCTCAGAGTTAGGCAGAGCTTTGGAAGCCTTTCGACAAAATTAGACAGAAAACATAGGTAGCATTCCTTCGGAACTTCTAGAATCCTTGGGGCAAGAGGTAACAATACGTTTACTCCACGTAGTGTGTAGAATACAATAGCAACAACGAAACAAACAAACATTCCAAATTCAAACACACGCGAAATACCCAAGTTTGGTGATCTTTTACAGAAGCTCGAAATTTAACGCGGACATCAAAGCGAGATGCTTATAACAGTTTCCACAACTAAACTTTGTCTCGAAACCTGGCAGAAAATCCAAAGAGATTCTGGTGGTATGTGAAGTACGTTAGTGGCAAGAAACAATCAATACCTTCTCTTCGCTATAGCAATGGAGATAATATCGAAGATAGTGCTGCCAAAGCAGTTACTAAACACAGCCTTCCGAAATGCCTTCACAAAAGAAGACGAAGTAAATATTCCAGAATTCGACTCTAGAACAGCTGTCAACATGAGTAACGTAGAAGTAAATATCCTCGGAGTAGTGAAGCAACTTAAGTTACTTAATAAAAGCAAGTCTTCTGGTCCAGACTGTACACTAATTAGGCTCCTTTCGGAGTATGCTGATGTATTAGCTCCATACTTAACAATCATATACAACCGTTCGCCCAACGAAAGATCCGTACCCAATGACTGGAAAGTTGCACAGGTCCATCCAAAATATTCAAGGAAGGTAGTAGGATTAATCCACTAAATTACATGCCCATATCGTTAACGTTGATATGCAGCAGGATTTTGGAACATATATTGTGTTCAAACATTATGAATTACCTCGAAGAAAACTGTCTGTTGACACACAGTCAGCATGGGTTTAGAAAACATTGTTCCTGTTAAACACAACTAGCTCTTTATTCACATGAAGTGTTGAGTGATGTTGACATGGGATTTCAGATCGATTCAGTATTTCTGGATTTCCGGAAGGCTTTTGACTCTGTACCACACAAGCGGCTCGTAGTGAAATTGCGTGCTTATGGAATATCGTCTCAGTTATGTGACTGGATTTGTGATTTCCAGTCAGAGAGGTCACAGTTCGTAGTAAATGACAGTAAGACATCGAGTAAACAGAAGTGATTTCTGGCGTTCCCCAAGGTAGTGTTATAGGCCCTTTGCTGTTCCTTATCTACATAAAAGATTTTGGAGACAATCTAACCAGCCGTCTTAGGTTGTTTACAGATGACGCTGTCGTTTATCGACTAATAAAGTCATCAGAAGATCAAAACAAATTGCAAAAAGATTTAGAAAAGATATCCGAATGGTGCGTAAAGTGGCAGTTGACACTAAATAACGAAAAGTGTGAGGTCACCCACATGAGTGTTAAAAGGAACTCAAACTTCGGTTACAAAATAAATCAGTCTAATCTAAAAGCCGTACACTCAGCTAAATACCTAGGTATTACAATTACGAACAACTTAAATTGGAACACATAGAAAATGTTGTGGGCAAGGCTAACCAAACACTGCGTTTTAGCAGGACACTTAGAAAATGTAACAGACCTACTAAGGAGACTGGTTACACTACACTTGTCCGTCCTCTTTTAGAATACTGCTGCGCAGAGTGGGATCCTTACCAGATAGGACTGACGGAGGGCATCAAAAAACTTCAAAGAAGGGCAGCACGTTTTGTATTATCGCGAAATATGGGAGAGAGTGTCACAGAAATGAAACGGAATTTGGGCTGGACATCATTAAAAGAAAGGCGTTTTTCGTTGCGACGGAATCTTCTCACGAAATTCCAATCACCAAATTTCTCCTTCTAATGCGAAAATATTTTGTTGACAGCGACCTACATTGGAAGAAACGATCACCACGATAAAATAAGTGAAATCAGTGCTCATACGGAAAGATATAGGTGTTTGTTCTTTCCGCTCGCTATACGAGATCGGGATTATAGAGAATTGTGAAGGTGGCTCGATGAACCCTGTGCCAAGCACTTAAATGTGATTTGCAGAGTATCCATGTAGATGTAGATGTGGAATGGAGACGTACGGCCTACTTTCGGCAGAATACCATCCAAACCGGTAGAATATCATCCATACCAACCCAAATGTACCAAAGACAGATAAATACAAGAACTATTGCTCAATCAGCTTCATAGCTAACCCATCTAAGCTAAAAAGTAGAGGATTTGTTGACACGGAAAAATGTTCGAACCCCTAAAATGTAACCAGATATTTGAAATACTCATCGTAATAGGCACACTCTTTGGGAAAATAAGGGTGATATGTAATAAGTAGAACAACCAAAAGTGATCAATAAGAGTGGAAGAGCGAGAGAAAGTACAAGGATTAAAAATGGCAAAGATGCAGTCTTTGTTCTTCAGTGTTAAACCTGTACATGTAATAAACAATGACGGAAATAAAAGAAGGATTACGAAGTGCGAGAACATTCTCGATGGAAAGTTATCAATGATAAGGTTCACAGACGAATATGTTATACTGGGGAATAGCTACAGACGTGTTGCGTGGAATGATATCTAACGAGCACAGAATATGGACTCAGAGACAGCAAAGAAAGTCGAAGGAAATGAGGAATAGCAAATATCAAATAAGTGATGATCCTGACATCTACACTGAGCGCCATTTGGGAGACAAAGTGAAGGATTTTTGGAACTTTGGAAGTTAAATAACCCATTAAGCACAAAACAAGCAGACTAGCAGAGGTAATCTTCACTAAAAGAAGTCAGCTAGTATTAGAATGGTTCAAATGCCTCTAAGCACTATGAGACTTAACATCTGAGCTCATCAGTCCCCTTGACTTATAACTACTTAAACCTAACTAACCTAAGGACATCACACACTTTCATGACCGAGGCAGGATTCGAACCTGCGACCGTAGCAGCCGCGTGGTGCCGGACTGAAGCGCCTAGAACAGCTCGACTAGTATTATGAGATATAGGGCTTAATTTGAGGAATTAAGGTACTATATGCGAGTGAATTATGTACTGCGGTAAAGGCGAAATAAAGAGAGCTTTAGTGTTTGAAATGTTTAGTTGCAGAAGGATGGTGAAAATTAAGTAGACATAATAAATGAGAAGCGCCGTCGTACAATAGGCGACGAAATGAATGTGTAGAAAAACACGTATTACAAACGATATTCTGTGCTTATGTTGTTAAGAATAACGGTGCAATCTTCCTTCGGACACACAGGTATGTTCGAAAGAACATCGTACTTCTTCAAAATACAGACACTGCAATATAGTATTTATCCACCGATACCAGGCAGTGACTTTCAATTAAAACGTTCTCCCCTCTACGGAAATGACATAATGCGTCTAAGAGTACAGGTTATGGGGCAGGGACGACAACATATGGGAGTTTGGGTGCGGCCGTGAGTCGTACAGGGATAGCGGTTAAGGCGACCGCTCGCTTAAACAGGGAACTCCGGGTTCGAGCCGCGGTCCGGCATAAATTTTCACCGTCGTCATTTCCTTATACAGCTGTCTGTTGGTCGTATTCAGAGCTGCCAATACATTTCACGTAATTATTAGGAAGAGAAACATGGTGATTGGACACGTGTTTCAATATTAGCGAAGAGCTTCCATACTCCCAAAGGGACACGCCGAGGGCAAAAACCGTGGGACAGAGAGTTTAGAATATAAAAAATAGAGAACTTTCGATGTACGTGTCACTCTGAAATTAAGAATTTGCTATCAGAATACTAGAGTAGAGAGACTATTGGGACAATGTAACATCCACGAGATAAATTTTGGCTACAGTGCGACGAGAGGCAATTATGCCTCTAACAGCTATAAACATTATCTATCCGACATATGGAAAAACAGTGAAATAAAACAAAACGATGATAAATATTAATTAAATACATAATATTTTATGATGTAATTGGACATATCCATGTGTATCATACAAAGACAATGATAACTGTAAATTCATTTTATGATCTGCGTTCGTCTTCCTTTGTTTTTACCTTTTTTGGTTGGCTTTTGTAGGTTGCGGACTCAAGACGCATATCAAACTGAGGTCTATTAAGAAATTGTAATTATTTGTTAATTATTACTTGAGAATAGAGTTCATTATTATTACAAATATGAGTGAATAATTATTTGTAACTTTAATTCCTCTCTCAATAAGCCTTATCTGTGTTAATTGTTTCTTTCCACTGCAAGGAGCGCAGCCCTTGATGATAACGATTTGTATCGCATTTTTACCTGTGTTTCTTACGAAAGTATCAAAGGTTTACTTGATGAAAATTAGTCTAAACAGTGCACAACATAAAAGTAAAGTTTGATCGGCATTAGTTCAGATACTTATCCTGTTAAAAGGAAATTTGCTCTAACAATAGAAAGTCTCTCTCAATTGTCTTCCGTCATCTTAACAATTATCTCAGCGGCAAATTCAAATTATGCAACTCTGCAGACATAAATGCCGAAGGTAATAAAAATGTGTAAAAATAAATCTGCACCGGTGGTCCCGAACTCATTTTAATGAAAATAATTCGAATCAGATTGGTTCTTTAAAAACAGTGCCCATAACACGATCCATATAACAAACTTTTTCTTGCTGATGTATGGAGCCGCAATTAATTACGCACGAGTTGCGAAGAATATTGTTTCAGGTAACATACGTCAGTGTTGTGCGCGGCTGATATTCGGTGGTTTTAATGATCATTTTGCTGAAAATAACTGTTTCCATCATAATCAATAGTTGTATAGAATCTATTGTATGAACTGTGATTTAGTGACACTTACACAACTTACAGACAACACTTTAACACAACGTTAACTTGGATTTCTTTAGCAGCTTGACCAAATCTTTAGCGAGGAGAAAAAATTATTTTGTAATTACTTACTGTAATGAAATAACATTATCTTTTTCATTTACGAATTAGTTAAATTCCAAACCACTGAATGACACAGGGAACGCCACAAAAAGTTACCGTATTATGACGTTTGGTTGAATAATAAGATACATATCAGCTGTAACTACTGAAAAATTGACGTTAAAGAATGAATAGTTAAATGTATCGTCACAGCTGGTAAGGAATTGGGGAGGAAGTAAGGTAATATTACGTTAAATATATGCCCAGAACAGGAAAATTTTAAGAAAACAAATAATGAACGTGTTTCACTAAACAGTCAAATTATATGGGCAGGAAAGGGAACAGTCAACGTGAATTTTACTAAAAGAACTATTGTAACAGCCGGCCGGGTGGCCGAGCAGTTCTAGGCGCTACAGTCTGGAACCGCGCGACCACTACGGTCGCAGGTTCGAATCCTGCCTCGGGCATGGATGTGTGTGATGTCCATAGGTTACTTAGGTTTAAGTAGTTCTAAGTTCTAGGGGACTGATGACCTCAGCAGTTGAGTCCCATAGTGCTCAGAGCCATTTGAACCTATTGTAATAAATGAAGTTAGTCCACCAGGGAGAGCCGCGTTGCTTCAGGTAAAGACGTGTTTACGTCGTGGCAGTTTACCGTTGCGTCAAGAGGAAGGCAGCAGACGGGCTAGGAGCAAGCGGGCGACATTCCACCGTCCTCGCCTCTCTAGCTACGACTGCCAACCGGTAAGTGCGCTAGAAAGTATGAGACAGAATTGTTTATCGTTTACTGTTATCTTCTGTGTTTGCGTTACCTTAAGCACTGACGAATAATACGTGTAGGGTGTAGCGCTACAACATTATGAATGAATGATGGTCTCAGTCTATTTTATAATATTGCTAATTTAGTAGTCCTGCATAGCTTGGCTTTTCTTGATTGTACATCAGAAGATTACAGTAGTTTACAGTCGAAAGCCATTGAATGGTTAAAAACAGTGTAGTTCAGATAATTTAACAAATGAAACGTCGGTCTTAGTTTCATTGATAACTTACAATTTTACTTTATTTTCACGTGGAGACTGTGTCAGGAATCAAACGAAAACATTTCTGTTACGAAAACATTTCTGTTACGAAAACATTTCTGTTACGAAAACATTTCTGTTACGAAAACATTTCTGTTACGAAAACATTTCTGTTACGAAAACATTTCTGTTACGAAAACATTTCTGTTACGAAAACATTTCTGTTTCTTGCTAAACTCAGTAGCCATTTATTTTTTAACAGTGTTCATATTTCGTAGCGCGCGTGAGTTTTGTGTGTGTGAGAGAGAGAGAGAGAGAGAGAGAGAGAGAGAGAGAGAGAGAGAGAGAGAGAGAGAGAGAGAGAGAGATTGATTTACAAAAATTTCATTTAGAACAAGGCTTTTTGTGTCTTAATATATTATTATTAACAATTAGAGCCTACTTTCACGACTGTTCATTCTTATTACCAAATTGTCTAGTATTCATTAGCTAAGAGCTACGCTTTATTAGATGTCCTATCACAGGGGGAAGCCGCTCTTGTACTTATAGTTTAATCTGTTTCTTGTAACGTGTTCTGAGATATCTTCAGTTCATTCAAAGATTGACTAATGTACAGCAAATTTAATATTCTTTCGCCTTGGTATCCGGGTACGGTGACGTTGAACACGGAAATGGCTGTTGGAGTGGGTCTCGTTCTTGCTTGTCCCTCATAACACTCGGTATCCCAGTTGTAGTTTAGTATCGGTGTGTTACTGTATATGTGCTAATTCGGTTTTGAGTCTGCCTGATGAGATTCTTTACTTTCTCTCTTGCGCAGTTTTTCTGATACCAGTTGTAAGTCTCTGTAGATTGTGGGTGACACATATGCCATATCGAATATAGTCAATTCTGGTATTGCAGATCTTTCATAAATTTCTGTGTTTGATTTTATTTAAGCTATTATGGATCGTAATATTGCTACGTTACGGTCTGATGATGATTTAACGTATCATGCATTATTTTATCTGCTTCTGTTGACTTCCTGTACATGTGATTGTTTCCAGATTTCTGTCTTCATTGTAATGTATAGAATATTTTATGTTGTGCATTTATTCATATAAAATATGGATCTGGTCATTAACAAAGAGCAACTTCCAGAATCGGCATTAAATGTTTAAAACAGATAGCACGCAATAAATTATTCGCACGTCATCAGCAGATATTCAGTACCTAAAATTATTTTTAAGTTCACCGAAATACTGCTGTTTCTGTACTACGTTAAATAGTGGTGAATCTACTACTGGTTCCTTTATGATCGTGTTTGTGAAGTTAGGTTTCGTTGTGGCGCATTCCATTGATTCTAAAAACCAGTTACCATTCGTGATGCCTTTCTTAATCTACGTTCACTATCCGCTGTGCTTCCCATTTGGCATATGTCCCACACGCTTGAGCAATGTTCTGACAGGATGATTTGTAAGCAATATCTTTCGTAGTCTCGTTGCATTTTCCTAGAATCTTTTCAATGAACCGAAGTCGGCTGAAGTCTAGATCAGGGCCAGGGACAGTCCCGGCTGTGCTTATCTACTGCTCCTAGGTCGGCAACGCCTAATTTTCACGTAGCTGGCGGGATGATTCTCTGAGATAACCAATTTGAGTCGAGAACAAAGGCAATGTATTTCTAGCGGCGAAATTGAAACCGTCTTGTTTGCTGTTCAGTGTATAGTGAGTTTTGAGAGAATATTTCGTTATTATGGCAACAAGTGCTGTAAAGTGGACTGATTTAAGTAATTTAGTTTTGCACGACGGAGTCATCCATTGTGCATGTCTAACGAATTAACTGCAGAGACACAGAAATGTATGAAATCGAATGGTGAAATGACTTTTAAAAAATCAGGTTTGTGTGGACGGAATCTGAAAGTTCCGCAAGAGAGTAAGTGGATCAGTGTTCTTTTTTTTATTTTTTTTTAATCATGGGAGAAGGTAGGTGAATCAATGTTTCTTAATAATAGTCGCACGTTCGATATATTAATAAAGTTTGAGCTACTACCCTCTCCCATAATCTAATTAAAAAACATTGATACTCAGTGTGCTCGCGTAGGTCGATTGCGTAACAACACAGAACAGGAAAATATTTGACTGCTGTTCGGAATACGTCGTGGGTTGTGACGCTGTCCTTGTTACGCAGATACTAGCACAGTGAAAGTAGCTGCGACTCAAACAAGGAGTAATTAAATTTATAATCCTCGTTTACAGCCATGTTTCATCCTTTCGAATGTATTAGTTCGAAGTACGTAGTCTGGTTGCTGCTCTCATTGGGTGCATAGCACACAGCCGATACATCTTTATTTCGCATCATACCTCAATGCCAAACGTTACTGCGCGAAACATCTAAGAACTCCACTGGCTGTGTTCTAGACTTTCGTCACCGAAGTCAGCCAGCTCCCTAACCTAGATTGAGCCTATGTGATCATTTCATCTACCAAAAAGTTGATACATCGAGCTATTTCATCTAGTTAAATCATGCCCTTTGTTACTCACGATATAGTCGTAGATTATTACTTTCCTGCGTACCGTGAAGTGAAGTGTACGGTTTTACATTCCTCAACATTTAAAACGGGGAAGCAGTCTCGGCTTCATATGAAATCTTATCACGACCAAACTATATTTCTACACTTATTTGCGGATAGTGGTTACAGATATCCGCATCTGCGAAAAGTAAGAGGTCATCATTGTATGTGAACGAGGATCCGAAAACACACCAGGGACAAGCCTGATGTTATTTAGCAGATAAATGATTACCAATCGGCTTTATGCTCTTGACCAACACAAGAGGGAAACATGCACTATCTTGGCGCCTATCGTCCCATTATTAGAATGTTGGGGAAAATGGAGAAGGTTTCGTAACTCCACAAATTCATTCATTTCACGGGAACAGAGGACGTTAAAGCGTAGACATCGCTTATGGGAGGAATGAATTTAGACTAAACGATAAACCATTGGTATTATTCGTACTAATTACACAGCGAAACTGTGGGTGAGTGTGTATGTAAATTCTTCCAGTTGAGCATTAAGCGTATAATACGATCGTCGTATTTTCATGTTACTTTTTCTACTAAGGTTACCATTAACCGTGTGTTAAACGAAACGAACTACTGTCATTGTACTCGTAGTTGGCATCGGTTGCATGAAGAGTTATTGAAGCAATGTCATCATGTGAAATCTTTGATTCGAAAATGGTCTCTAATTTGGTTTCGGAAATCTTAAATTTACAAGCTTCACTACAGTGCAAGGAGTAGGTTACTTCATAGTAGTATAACAGACACCGTGTCAAATTTCATTCACGTCACAGTTAGTAGAAAAAGAAAGTAGCAATATCTGGAGTTCCCCAAGGGAGTGTTAAAGCCGTCTGATGTTTCTGATTTGTATAAAACTATTTAAGAGACCAACTGGGCATCCATCTTAGCTTGTTCGTGGCTCATGCTGTGATTTACCGTCTTCTAAAGTCATAAGATGATACACACAAATTGCAAAATGACTTAGATATCTATATGGCGCTAAAAGTGTGGAGATATATACACGAGTAATAAAACAAAGCCTCTAAGTTTCGATTACACGGTAAATCATACAAATCTTAACGCTATAAATTCAACTAAATCCCCAGTGATTGCAACTTCGAATAGCTTAAACTGGACTGATCACTTAGACAATGTTGTGGGGAAATTAAATCAAAGACTGCGATTTACTGGCAGAACACACAAAAAATGTAAATATTTTACTAAGGAAACTGCATATACTACGCTTGTCTCCCCACTTTTGGAGTGTTTCTGTGCGGTGTGAGATCCGCATCAGATAGGCTTGTCGGAGAACAGAAAGTTGGTTTTGTATTACAGCGAAACAGAGTTGCGTGACACAGATATGATACATGAATTTGGGGCGGCAGTCTTTAAAGCAAAGCCGTTTTTTCGTTGTGGCAGGTTCTTCGCATGAAATTCCAGTCGCTAACTTTCTCCTCAGAGTGCGAAAATATTTTGTTGGCACCCACCTAAATAGGGAGAAATTATCATCACAATAAGATAAATCAGAGCTCACACGGAAAGGTTTAATCGTTAGTTTTTCCTGCACCCTAGTAGAGTGGGACGGTAGAGAAATAGCTTGAAGGTGGTTGGTTAAGCGCTTTACCAGGCGCTTACCTGTGAATTGCAGAGCAATCACGTAGATGTAGCTAGATTCTTCGTATCGATAAAACTGATGTTATGCGCTTGTAGGAGCCCAAATTTTCCTTTTCTCATGATTCCTACGCAAAATATGTATACGAAGGTTGAGCAAAACTATCATCAAATACCGTTCTCCAAACTTACCCACCAGGATTTTATGAACAATGTCTTCCTTCATAAGAGTGCCATGTAGGCTCTTCAACTGTTAGTTCCGTATGGTCATACCAGTGTGAATCCCTAGCAACACGTATCTCAATATGTTAGATCTTTTATGTCATGTACACATAAGGCATCCAAACGCTGCAACAGTTCTCTGTAACTGCTTGCACTAGCGTCTTGCATGCGATATCATTAGCTGATACACCGGAGTGAATCATAAACTTTATTTTGATATTGAATGGCAGTACACTATTTTTGTTCAACCAAAACCTTACTAAAAATGTCTTCAATTCACCTGATTACTATTATTTTACGTGGCAGTCCCATTTCATGTGCAATGTATAAAAACAGATGTGAATACCACTGCCGTGGGACTAAAAACGTAAATATGCACTTTGATGATTGACAGTATACAGTGAAAACTCGACGGTGGCAGAAATTCCAAAAATTAACTTTTACAATTCATTATTTACTGCACTGTGTTAAATGAAGTTCGTTTACATTTCAAAATATTTATGTATCCGAAAACCTGCTGCACGTCGTGTTTATAGTTTGATATACATGTATTTGCTGCTGAATAAATCAAACAGAAAGGAAAAGTTTATTAATGAGCTGAAGGAACACAGTTGCTTAACCCTGTGATGCTCCGTGTCGACTGCAATAGTCCCTTCTGTGGTATGTTTAGCCATGAGACTGCAAATGCATGCAGGACACAGCACCAGTGGGGAGTGCCCACTGCAGTGGACTGTGCGCATTTGCAACCTCAGTACTGATTTGAAAGCGCCGAAGAAGCGATCATTAATTGCTGTCCACTGCAGTCGACACGGCGCACCACAGGGTTAAAATCTGGACGCTGCACAAAGATTCCTTTTCTGGTTGTGAACCAAACTGAACAGCGCAAAGAGTTAAATTACTTGGAACTACAACTGAATTTACACTATCAACAGCTGAGGTACGGGGCACTGTTAAGTCGATGTCAGTATACTACTGAATGTGTAAAACAGTGCTAAAGCCCCCACCAGAGTTCACCAGGATATTGAGAAACGCAGAACTGAGTCATTCTAAGATTCCATAGCACCCAAACTTATTCATAAGGTTGAATACAATTGGGTACACACACATAGGACTGAAACTGTCATGAAACCAAGGTATTAACAAACCCAAGTTTCCAGTGTGTTCGAAACGACCGAATGGAAGACAGGCAGATGACATCGGGAAACACGTAAGACTAAAATCTATGCGTATAGTTTCTGACCATAATGGAAGGAAATCTCTTCAGGAGGCCATTATCCAGCAGTGGGTATAAAGTGGACGACGATGAATAACAACCACCACTGAACTTCGATGCCCTTCTTGCTTCCACATTCAGTTAACGTAAAGGGAGGTCTTCGTATCGTGTGAACTGTTACCTATGTCCTGGATTATTTTAACTCTTTTTAGTTTTTTTCTGAGGTACATTGCAGTGGACCAGTCCTCCGTTTACCTTAAAGAGGGGAATCGGTTTTCCACATCAAAAGAAGTTAAAGGGGTTTGGATTTGAATCAGGTCTGTCTCATATCAGGCTCGTCAATTTGCACTGTGTGCGTTGAGATGTACGAGTAAGTCTCAACAGTTGTCGACCTCTTTGGCCTAGAGTGGTTTGATGCAGGTATCCATGCCACTCCATCCTGTACATGCCTCATCTACGAATAATTACTGCACCCTACATACATCTGAATCTGCTTACAGTCATCTCTTAGACTCCATCTACAATTTTTACCCCAGACTCCCCTCAAATACATTATTTCTTTTCTTAAGACTTTGATATCATCACCTCTGAAGGAGACAGAAGGCAAGCAGCCTAGTTTCGTGACAGTAACACCATAGTACCATAACTTGCTGCTCCAATTGATTTGGCAGCTCTGTTGAGTTTTGTCTGTATATCCGTTTCCTCTCACCGATTATAAAATATTTCTGATTTTAAATAATTAGGGAAAAAAGGACGTCCGTATACTCTGCGTGATTGTATGGATGCAGAAATCAAAACGAACGTTTCTTTACGTGGAGGAATAAATCGTTTTGGTGTGTTAAATAGCTGACGCGGCTGTTTTTATTCATCCATCGTTCAATTACTCTCATTTCACGTCTTAACTGTTCATTTAACCAGATTAGGTCCTTCTAGTCCTCTCTGACATGGAATGAAGTCTTTACATACGTATCAGTTACTTTAGGAATGAAAATTTTTGTGTGATAAATGGTATTAAACGTCGCATTAATAGTTCCAAATTATTTTAATGTATGTGTGGCTATAAGAGACACAGTGAAATGCAAAGTCTGTACAAATCGTAGATACACGTTGGCGTAATTAGTCTCGTTTATCTGTTTCTATTGTAACTGTCCTGTTAGTTTACTTTGTGCGAAATAATAATTATTTTTACTAGAACCCACAACTGCTGACCGTGAAGTAATAGTGAGTACAACAAGAATCTCTCCAAATATTATCGCTCATCCTTCCTTTTCTAAGAGGTTAGCTAGTCAAATTTCCTGTGCTGTTATTTTAGCGTCTGTCGTTGCACTTAAGCTTTAATCCCAGGTATAGCACCTTTCACCGTGTCTGACGGTGTAAGAGTGTGATTGTGTCGGTCAACACAAGTGACGTTTGAGTGAGTCAACAAGTTTCATTCGTTTTTAACCATTTCTTCCACATTCGTTCCTTTTCATATTTGTATGGTCGCTGGTAACGCTCGCCGTTGAGCGCCCGTAAGCTACACCCGCGCACATCATTATTTCATTTCTAGTGCGGCAGTTTTAATACTTTCACGGCAAATTCAGCATCATACGACACCGGTATCGAAATACCACGTGCACCAGTGAAAATTCCTCTCTGGCGGAAAAAATACACAGTTTTTGAAAGTGAAGCCTCAATTCATTGCGAGATGCCAAAAAAATCACTGAATTATAGGATCGCTAGACAGCGAATTTGCTGAGATGATATCGGGTTTAATGTCCAAACCCTTTCCAGTTTCCCCACACACACTTAAAAACACGTCTTACCGCAGAACTTCAGGAATCGGTCACGCAAAGTTAAAAAATTGCTGTAAGAAGTAGACCTAAGAGAAAATAAGCCATCTACTTTGCTCGGAGTCCTGCTCTTGCAGGAGCACAACATATAATTTTTAAGAACTATACTTCTTAAACGACAAGCAACCAATGCGTGTTCAATACTAGCAGGTAGCCAGGATTTGAGCCTCGAAGCCGTGGTTTCTAAGGCGGAAAAAATCATAGAAATTAATACGCCCAGTCAGTTCGTATGCAGTACGGAAACTGTTGAGTCTCCATCTCAGGTTAACAGACTTTACCATCTGGAAAGACAGCAGTTCATACGAAACATTGCAAAGGCGCACAGCAGTGACCCAGAACTGGCCAAAGTGAAAAATTGAGACTTCTGTTCCTTCGTGTGTGTAACAATGTTGTTACGTGATAGATCACAACTACTGAGTGATAATTGTACAAGTAAATTCCGGCTATATATTCCTCCACCCCAACGATGACAAATCTTACCTACACAAAGCTGTAGACAAAAACGTGTATCCGTTGGCAAGCAGCAAATATTTCAAAACCTAGAACGAGTACTCGTGGAGCATTCAGTGAAGTTGATATTCACTTATCGCATATACCTGTTGATCCAGTGGGACCATTGCTTTGTCCTCAAGGCTTCAGCAATCTTCTTACAATGACAAAAATGTTTACACGTTGGCCAGAGGCAGTTCCATTGAAGGACATAGGGGCGTTATATACTGACGACGCTTGAGTGGTTGCTGGCGACTCAGTACGTTCATAGATTGTTTCACACAGTTCAAATCCAGTGTTAACTATTGAGCGCGGTTTCGGAAATTTAAATAAGAATTGCTATATCTCTTGGGGAAACTGGGCAATTTCTAAGGGGAAATTTTATAGAGATACAGTAATTAAATCCAATGGTAAGCTCGTGGACCGTATTTAAAACTATTACCTCGGAAAAGCTTTAAGAAACTTGTTATTGATATTTAGTTCATGATACGCCTCACAAACGCAAGGCTGATTTACCGCTGCGGGAGTTACTCGTACCCAACAAACCTCGTAGCGCTGTCATATCCACCGGAACTTGGATGAGCACGTCATGCAGCCTTATGAGTTCGACGTTAGAATACTCACAAGCTCGTCGCTTTTCAAATGCTACGTGTCATGCATCTATTTTCTTAATGTTTTAGCTAAAATACGACATACCGTAAATAACACATTCATTATCTACTTATAAACCCGTACTATATACAGGGAGAGTCACTAACTATTGCCACCTAGAATAACTCAGACAGTATGACAGTAGCTGAAAAGTTTGTGGGACAAATTTTTCATAGGATAACGAGGGCTCTAATATTATGTTGGTTTTTTGTTGCTGTTTGGGGTCGCGTCAGAGGTAATGGTCAATTTTGTTTCTTGAAATGGGAGGCTATAGTTTGGTACTTACTTTCCGATAGCGGCTATTGGGACGAATCCAATAATGTGTAAAGTCTTTGAAGGTCAACGACTGTCAAAATGGTTGCATGAACGTCCATTTACAGAAGGTGTTCGTAAAGATGACCATTGGTATCAATGCAGTGCTGCAATCTTCTTATCATGGATTGAGTGGTATTCCTTACCACATCAGCACTTATCGAAGCACATACTCTGACAATTCTTTCTCGTATATCGTGCAAATAGTAAATATTCGCCGAATACGGCGTATCCATCTAACGTTCCATCTACATGCAAACGGTTTCACAATGCAACATTAATAGGAACGGTAAGACTAGCAGCGTCGATCAAGCGAATGTAAAGGGTGCATTAATTCAAAGAACAAGTCGATATGCTTCTCATTTACGAAGAATGCCAACGAAATTCAGTGAGAGCTACAGACTCACAATCTGAAAGATATCCTCAACGTACTCCCCCTACTTTTAAATATGATAAATTGAGAACAACTGGATCCTTAAAGCATCAGAAACAGGGAAAGGGAAGTTACTAACGAGGAAACGGAAGTTGGTACTCTTGCCACTGTGGTTTGAGATCCTTGTGTTAGTTCGCGTCAAATCGCAAGTGAATCTGGCATGAGCCAGAGTAGTGTTGTTCGTGTTCTGCATCGCCGTAAATATCATCCTTACTATATCAGTCTCCACCAAGAATTAACTGGTACGGATAGTATGTGTCGCATTGAATTCTGCCGATTGGCTCAGCTTCAGATTCAGAGGAATTTATTAATTTGATTTTATTTACTGACGAGCCTACATTCACGAACCATGGAAATGTTAATCTGCATAACATGCGTTATTGGCAAGTGAAAATCCATGTTGGCTGCGGCAAGTTGCACACCAAAAACGGTGGTCGGTGAATGTATGGTGTGGTATTTTGGAGGACAGAATCATAGGCCCCTATTTCATCGAAGGAAATCTTAATGGTAGGAAGTACACAACAATCCTGCGAGAAACATTAGGTCTGTTATTGGAAGAAATACCTTTAGGAACAAGGAACAGAATGTGGTATCAACACGATGGATGGCCTGCACATTTTTCGCTGGTGGTTAGAAATGAGTTGCAGAGACAGTTCCTAAATCGTTGGATTGCACGCGCAGATGTGTCGCGGCCGGCTCGTTCACCAGAATTGACGCCTCTGGATTTTTTCTTGTGGGATTCGTAAAAGACATTGTTTATAAAGACGTTCCAACTACACATGAAGATAAATGTAGCTGACCCCGAGCAGGGGCGTTCGTGTGTAAAATAAAGTCGCGCTGGGAGTCCCAGTGCGACCAGCGATGCGTCACTAGCAGGGATTCCAAAGACTCTGTTGCGTCACAAAGCTGCAATCTGTGGTGACCAGGAAAGAGGTCATCTGCCATCTGCGCGAAAAAATAAGACTAGTTATCGCCAAAGCGTTGCGGGCGGACTGCAGTGGAGTTCCGTAGCAGCTCAGACGTGGGATTACCGTGCACTAGCAGAGGTAAGTGGTGCACGCACTGGGTGCCAATTGAACTAAGGACGTCGTTGGTTACCATCGATATGTGCGAATCAGATGTGATGTGTGCGAACGTTGTTAGTGGACTGTTTGCAAGTAGCTTATTTACAGAGAGCAACCACCCAAAACAATGCCAATGACCAGTTAAAAAGAAAACCTACCAGAACATTAACTGCTGCTTCTTAATCACTAGAGCGATGGGTAATTTCCGCCTAATTTATTTTGTTTAGTTGTCTTTTATTCGCCGATATCAAAACCTGACGACAGTACGGCTAGTAGCATTTATAGTTCACAGTATGCTCAAATCGTCGCGCATATTTAATAATCTAATGTACTGCAGCTCGTTTTACAAACTTAAATATTTTCTGTACGACGTAAGCTGCCAGAAATACGTACCAGTTTCCATGTGTGCTGATACTCTTGAAACTGTGTGTTCACTAAATGTTAAGTCTGTTGATGCAGTAGCACTGCACAGTTACAGTCGTCTTCATATTACAACAACTCGTCCTCACTACAAAAAATTATTTTCCGGTGTTTAACTTAGATGAATTACATTTTCTTTAAGAATACACGCTGGTTTCCAATGGAGCTTCTACTTCAGCTTCCTATCTGTTGTTTATTCGGATAAGAAATGTTAACCTTCGGAGTTTTTATTATAGATTATGATTTACATCTCGAAATAATGGTACCCCAGAATTTTTGAAATAGCACTTCATCTATATCGCTATTATTTATATCTGTATACAAAGACAATGTCCCGACTGACTGACTCAGTGATTCGCCATATTCCAATCCCAAACGGCTAAGTATCAAAACTTAAATTTGGAGAGGGTAAGGAACATATACTGTAGCCATCGTCTCAGAAGGGATTGTTGAAAATTAAACTCTCGAGAGGATGGAACAGGGGAGGAAAGGCTTTTAGAAAATGTGTCGCTATTACGGCAAGTTTGAAGCTGCAACTACGAAACTTAGTGTTTCGTTTCTGTCAGTAATATACACGCGTTTCTGCATTTTTGGAAAATCATCCACTAAGGGGACATTACAGGGGATGAAAATCTTTAAGTAAATATTTCGTTACATTAATTTTTTGGTGGTAAATATATGGAAATTGATATTCCACTTGCCTATTAGATATTGACAAATGTGTGTAAAGAGATAGTTTCTACGGAAATACCATCACAAGAACGCAAAAGGCATGATTAACAAAAACCTTGGACTCCAGCAACCAGAATAGATATTGTTCAGAAGTACATTTTGCAAAGACCATGCTTTTATGACCTCATACAGTCTGAAAAGGTTAGGTGGTGTCGCAGTTTACGAGCAACATAAAAATTTGACTGCTGTTGTGGTCTTCAGTCCTGAGACTGGTTTGATGCAGCTCTCCATGCCACTCTATGCTGTGCAAGCTGCTTCATGTCCCAGTACGTCTGGTAGTCTACATCCTTCTGAATCTGCTTAGTGTCTTCATCTCCAGGTGTCCCTCCACGATTTTTACCCTCCACGCTGCCCTCCAATGCTAAATTGGTGATCCCTTGATGCCTCAGAACATGTCCTACCAACCGATCCCTTCTTCCAGTCAAGTTGTGCCACAAACTTCTCTTCTCCCCAACCCTATTCAATACATCCTCATTAGTTATGTGATCTACCCATCTAATCTTCAGCATTCTTCTGTAGCACCACATTTCGAAAGCTTCTATTCTATTCTTGTCCAAACTACTTACCGTCCATGTTTCACTTCCATACAAATACTTTCAGAAACCACTTCGTGACACTTAAATCTATACTCGATGTTAACAAATTTCTCTTCTTCAGAAACGCTTTCCTTGCCATTGCCAGTCTACATTTTATATCCTCTTTACTTCGACCATCATCAATTATTTTGCTCCCCAAATAGCAAAACTCCTTTACTACTTTAAGCGTCTCATTTTCTAATCTAATTCCCTGAGCATCACCCGAGTTAACTCTACTACATTCCATTATCCTCCTTTTGCCTTTGTTGACGTTCATCTTATATCCTCCTTTCAAGACACTGTCCACTCCGTTCAACTGCTCTTCCAAGTCCTTTGCTCTGTCTGACAGAATTACAATGTCATCGGCAAACCTTAAAGTTTTTATTTCTTCTCCATGGATTTTAATTCCTACTCCTAATTTTTCTTTTGTTTCCTTTACTGCTTGCTCAATATACAGATTGAATAACATCGGGGACAGGCTACAACCCTGTCTCACTCCCTTCCCAACCGCTGCTTCCCTTTCATGCCCCTCGACTCTTATAACTGCCATCTAGTTTCTGTACAAGTTGTAAATAGCCTTTCGCTCCCTGTATTTTACCCTTCAGAATTTGAAAGAGTATTCCAGTCAACATTGTCAAAAGCTTTCTCTAAGTCTACAAATGCTAGAAACGTAGGTATGCCCTTTCTTAACCTAGCTTTTAAGATAAGTCTTGGGGCAGTATTGCCTCACGTGTTCCAATATTTCTACGGAATCCAAACTGATCTTCTCCGAGGTTGGCTTCTACTAGTTTTTCCATTCGTCTGTAAAGAATTTGTGTTAGTATTTTGGAGCCGTGACTTATTAAACTGATAGTTCGGTAATTTTCACATCTGTCAACACCTGCTTTCTTTGGGATTGTAATTATTTTCTTCTTGAAGTCTGACTAAAGAAAAACAAAAAAGAAAATGCAGATCATACAGTGTACGCGAGCAAAGTGGCGGGTACTAAGCTAGTATATTTATAAAAATAACGTACGTACATTCAATATCTTATCCTAACTCAATGGATCGGTTTCTAGAAAACTTTGCACACTTCTCGCTTGCTATCTGAAAAAAGTTACTCGGACATTACGGCACCCATTACACCCTGCGGCCGAGGGAGCGTTGAAAAAGGGTGATGTGAAAACATTTAGGAAAGGATGAAGGAATCTCAACCTAGTTTTGTATATTTGTGACTCATTACGTGTAAAATAATTACCGTAGGAGTAAGATTCACCAGTTACCGCTAAAGGTGGGGTTGGGATTGAGAAGTGGCGGGTTGCAGGTAAAAATGTTGAAAGCGAACTGTTGGTATTTCCTATAGTTAGGTGACGTAATTTGTGAACCACTATGTCTCCTATTTGTGTTCACTGCGTCAGCCAAGTGTCGAGAATAAGCACTGTAGCGAGACAGTTTATAAGTAAACCATCGGAAACATGGATACTTTCTGCGGGATATATCCTGACAGCAATGTAGGGTGACAGTCTTCTTTGAATTTTCTGTTTGGAATATTTGTTTCAATTTTATTAATAATATTAACCCATGTTTCCAACGGCCTTGCCGCAGTGCTAACACCGGTTGCCGTCAGATCACCGAAGTTAAGCACCGTCGGGCTGGGCTAGTACTTGGATAGGTGACCATCCGGTCTGCCGAACGATGTTGGCAAGCTGGGTGCACTCAGCCCTTGTGAGGCAACCTGAGGAGCTGCTTGACTGAGAAGTAGCGGCTCCGGTCTCGGAAACTGACATACGGCCGGGAGAGCGGTGTGCTGACCACATGCCCCTCCACATCCGCATCCAGTGACGCCTGTGGGTTGAGGATGACACGGCGGCCGGTCGGTACCGTTGGACCTTCCAAGGCCTGTTCGGCCGGAGTTTCAGTTTTTTTACTAACCCGTGTTACATATTGTCGAAAAGCGACATGGTCGAGAAAAAAATTCATACTGTCTCCATCAGGATTGCTCTCCTGAAAAAGTGTTTCTGTATCCCTGAACTACCGTCAGATATTGTTATATGGACTAAAAGAGCAACTCGTGCAACCTGTCAGCAAAATTTGCGTATTACTTCACAGATTAAAAATAAAAAATTAATTTTTTAAATTCTGTGACGCAGCATGTAAATTTTGCAGAGGTCGGATGGGTCACTCTTGTAAACGATACAGTTAGATGTGAGGATGGATCAGAATAACGAAAAGACGTCATTGGGATATGAAGTAAGGCAGACTAGTCAGACAAAAAACTGTCACATAGTGTAGTGTGTTATGATCAAATTCTATCATTTCTTATGAACATTATACAGTCGGCTGCTGCTGTTATTGTTAAGCAGTGAGTGATCTGAATCCGTAATAGTGTTTTCGGAAACACATACCACCTACTGGAAGTACTTTCATTTTCATATAGCAGGCTGACACGATAGAATTGAGGTCATAATATTTAAATATACAGTAGAATCATGGTTTATGAAAATTTCACATTGGTCTCTTGCCATTAAATATTGACATCCAGTTCTGTCAGTATACGGTCTTGGATTGTTTCGCAGAGTTAAGTTCCCAATAATGATAAGAAATGGGTACAACTACTATAAATTTGTCCTAGATTCGCTTACGAAACTGAGAGGTTCATAAACAATCCCGCATTTGAGCAGATATATATATATATACATATAGCAGAAAAGTAGCTTTGAGTTCGTGGATTATTCGATGTGAAGATCGTGGCTGTATTGAACTTCAAATGTTCGCTCAGCCACACACAGTACAAAAGTACTAATTTAACGCGTACCAACCGAATGTGCCATGATCACAAAAATGTACACACAAGAATCTTAAATAGATCAAGCAAAGTTAATTGAATGTGCATTGCAGTATATCGCCGCAAATCATGGAAGCAGTTAATATTTTCATTTCACAGTTTCTAAGGAAAGCTGTATGTATCATATATTTCTACATTACGTTTCATAAACTTGCCATAATTTCTACTCGAAAGAGGTAGCTTTAGTTAGTGATAATTTACTATGAGGCTAGCCATCATAAACGCTTAACTATTGTGAAAGTAAAACAGTCTCGTGCCAGGTTTTCCTTCCATGGGAGTCAATAGTAATTTAGGAGTGTAGCACATATAGCTGCATCTTTGATTTTATGATAATTCTGTTTGTTTTCCTCTAATTTAATTTGTTACTCGAATGTGAACAGCTTTCACTCCTTTTACTGCTTTATTCTTCACCTTCTCTCTGCACTGAAATATATTTCGCAGTTTTATTGTTCTGATATAAATCCAGAAGCTGTTCTCGTAGCTTTCCATTAGTTTTTACTTGAACATTCGTCTGTCTACAACGTAAAATTAAAGTATATAGCCTAAAGTAGAAAGGGCCTTGAACGTCATAATGCATCCACGGTAAATAAAACGAAAAATAAAGTACAGCTTTTGTTTGCACTAGTCTTCACTTACTTCCTGGCGCAACCACATCACAATATTTCACAGTACTTTACATGTGATGCGTGCCTTTGAAAATGTTATCAAAAGCGGTGTCCTGCATTTTTAAGCGAATGCACACAGTGTTCGGTATCTGCTTCAGAGGTATTACGGTTCTGCTGACGAGTCATATGGCATTGTAGAGTGGGAGATGTAAAGCTACTGAGGCTTTTGCCACTACTAGCCACAAATAATTTCGATTGGAGAAAGAGCTCGCTACAAAGAAATTATACGACCAGTTATTTGCATATGGCTCGCTGAATCAGCATGGGACGGACATAAAAGATTTCTCTGACGCCCTAATCGCATTCCAAATAAATCCTGAAGACCTTTTCACTACTACAGAAGTCAATTTACACTTTCGAACATGGGTTTATTCATAAGAAGCACATAAATAAATGTGAATAGTGGCCTCACATCGAACTAATAAGTGAACTGAACCGTAATTCAAAGCAGGGTATTGACACAGTGGTGCATGAAGCCTCGGAAAAAACTAAGAAGGCCTGTACCCTAATCGTTGAGTTCGTTAGTGTCAAACCTGGCAAACGCTCAGTGCGAAATCCAAAGTTTATCATCACTGCCATCGCGATTAAACTCGTAAAAGTTCGTATCACAGTTAAAATTAAATAATACAGCAAAATCTGTGTAGTTCACAGCTTCTTACAAACAGCGCTAAAGCAACAAATTTTGGGTGACAGTGAAAAACTCATAATCTTTAGAACTCCGGCAGAAAGCAGAGTCTCTACAATTTCATGTTTTCAGCTCGCGATCACCAAAATAAATTTCAAGTGCCAATAACACAGTGTGAATCCAAAGAGCAGTTCTGGCTACACACCCAGACACAAGACATTACCAAACTGAGGACAACTCGGCGAAAGACTGTACCGCATTAAGGAACACCGATAAGACTCTGAGCTCTGTCCTACTTGCCTTTTAAAAACTTGGTCAGGTGATTTATACGCTATTAAATATATCGCTTTACAACATGACCAAAATTCGTAATTATTGCACAAAAATTTATTATGCATCTAATAGTATATAGGGACATAATTCAGCAACGATATTATTCGACTCTGCCTTCATCAGAAACAATTGGCCAACGAGAAAGACAGCCCGCGGCCTATGCGTCACAGCATGTGACACTACAGATCTTAATTACCAGCAGCTGTCTCTGGTGGGGAGCGAGTAAACTATTTCAGACGAGTTTAATAATTCTTAACTGCGCATTCATATGCACGCAAGCTCTCGATAACACACGGCAAAGTTAACACACATTGTGGGTACCTTTTCACTGTTTTTTTTTTCCCGTGGGCCCGGCACGGAACCGAGCGTTCGGGAAGTATGGCAGGGAAGTTGACTAGCGGGAAGTTACAGGTTCGTTGCGGGACCAGTAATTCTCGTGGGCCCCGCGAAAACGCGCGGTGACGTCACAGTTAACAAGTACAGTGGACACGAAGCAAAACTCATCATACTGTGTTTCTGGGTCATTTGCGCATATACAATCAACTCTAATTACTCGCTGACTCAGGATAAACCGACCGATCAGCCCTCATTCCAACGTGCAATAATATCGTGAACGGGGTTGTTCCAGCAGGGAGGACGAAGACGTGCTGCTTACGTCGCGGCAGTTAACGGTTGCGTCACGGGGAAAGCAGGAGACTGCCTGGGAGGGAACGGACGTCACACTCGTGCCAGCGCCACTACCAGCTACTGCCAACCACCCTCAGTGGGGTGGAATAAACGTACGACTTTTCTGTGCTGTAGGCTGTCGTAAATGTGGAAATACTCGTCTCTATTAAATTCATTTTATTCGGTTGACCGTTATATATCAAGCTCTTAGTTTTCACCGAATAAAAGTGCAATGAGGTGACACAAGTCGTGAGATACCTTCTAATAATGTGTCAGACCACATGTAGCCCAGCGTAGTGAAGAAACTCGACGTGGCATGGACTCAACAAGTCATTGAAAGTCCTCTGCAGAAATACTGAGTCACGCTGTCTCTATAGTCGTCCATAATTGCCAAAGTGTTACGGGTGCAGGGTATTGTGCACGAACTGGCCTTCCGATAATGTCCCATAAATGTTCGATGGAATTCATTTCGGGCAATCTGGTTGGCCAAACCATTCACTTAAATTACTGATAATGTTCTCCAAACCAGTCGTTAACAATAATTGTCTGGTGACATGGTGCATTGTGAACCACAAAAATTCCATGCCCATGAAAGGCTGAAAATGGTCTCAAACTAGCCGAACACATTATAGACGCAGTCCATTCCATGTAAACACAGCCCACACCATTATGAATCCACAACCAGCTTGCATAGTGCCTACATCTATCTACATGGATACTCTGCAAATCACATTTAAGTGCCCTCTATTATTCCAATCTCGTATAGCGCGCCGAAAGAATGAACACTATAAAATAAATAAAATAAAAAATATTATTTAAATATTAATTTTTCTATCTGTATGATGGTGATTGTGATTGTAATTGTAATAAATATTTGCTTATCTGGAACGTGGACGTTTAATTATTCGGTATCAGACGCTTGACAATGGCTTTCTCGTAAAGGCAATGTTACTCGTAGTTGACCGTGAAATAAAACTGAAATAATCGGACTTCGTAAATAAATCGTTTCCAAAGACTGCTGCGGTAGGTGCGGACTCATAATCTAAATCTCACTATTTCAATAATTTGCCAGCCATGCCAATACGTCGTACAGAGGTGATTGTCTATTTTATAAATATAAGAAAGTTACACAGTTAGTTAAATCAGATATATTCAATGAATAAGCCTACAGTTCATAATCCTACTTACTTTTATAAATATAAATTCTTTACAGAATCGAGTGCCTAGTCTGGTTGCAACTCGCAGTATTCTTCTATAACATGAAATATGGCGGTGTGCCAGACAATAGAATAAAATACGTGCTTCTCGCACCACTTCTACCAGAGCTCTCCCCTTTCTTAATCAAACATAAGAGTAACGTAATTGTGCTTTTGTTTTATCAGCGACACAGCGCTGCAGTTGTGTGCCATAGGCTTTATTTATTTGTCACTGATTATTTATTTAATTAATATTTCGAGTTTCCGAGGAAACTCACGCTCGGCATGTAAATGTGCCTTTATATTGCCCCCTGAATTGCGAGGCGAAAGGACACACCTGCAGGCGAGCAATTCACCTAAAGGCACAAGAAAATCTAAGTTATCTACAACTATTTACATGACTTACATTATACACATTATATACAAAATTTGAATGACGCGGGTGCGCCGTAAAAGTTCTTATGTTGGCAGATAGAGTGCGCACATGCGCAGAAGCGTCTGTGTGACTCCGGCACTGCTGTTATATCGTACAGTTAGATCACGCGGCACAGTATTGCAGTTCATATTGTTCGTGTGCACGCATTTCTCAGTCGTTGCACAAAGAAAATATTCAACCAAGATTACATATGAAGACTACATTCTATGACAGGTAACTTAGTTTTAAATTTACAATATTTGTTATAACACAATACAACTTAGATTGTTGAATGTTCTTAGTTACATAGTATTGTTTTGAAATACTTCAAAGAAAAATGTCCGTATGTTTCAGGTGCGTTGACCTATACACATCGTGTCGTTATTACAGTTCATATTCATCTGCTGCACAATAATTTTTTTACAGGTTAGTATCGTCGTGGTAAAGTTTTTTTGATCACAGTAACATCGTTGTATAACAACGTGATTAATACATAAGCGTGTCCATTTCCCATTTCCATTATAGTCGTTGTGATGCAGTTCATTGTGACTAAAGGCATTGCTCATTACAGATCAGACGTGACCCGTCGAGTAATTGGTCCACGTGCAGTTCGTTTTTTTTTTTTTACATTCCGTGGAAGCTTGGTTGCAGAACCTCGGACGGCACATAGCTGGCGTCGATCCTTGGACAGTCCAGGTAAGAGTGTCCGTCACATTTCGAGAACATTTCATTCCCTGAAGTTCCAACCAAAATTCTTCCACCCGTCGTGTTGTTTTCTGGACAGGCACTTTGTGTCCATTTAATCCAGTTAACATCTTGAAGTTAGGTACTGTAGTAATGTCACTAGACGATGCACGAATTATGCACTTCACATTTTCAGTTTTTTGCTGAATATAGCTCACCTAAATGTTCGTAGTTATTAATCAAAGAAATCATTCATCGCGTTTACATAGATACGCTGCATAATGAATGGCATTAACCGTTTCTTTCACATAGGTTTCTGCGTAGTTGCAGAGTTAGTAATGTTCGTTAATGTCCGTGAACAGAGGTTCACTATGCAATGTCTTTTTGGCACTCGTTTTGTTCAAATTTTTTACATAGTAACAGTTACATGATACATCAGTTAAAAAAATAAGTAATTATATATACACATGTCACATATTTTCTTAGCATAAACATAATACAGTTGCACATAAACATGTTTGCATCATCATTACATAGCTATAGGTTATTACATTGTGTCACGTGATGTCATCTGAAATTAAGATAGGTTAGACACAACGTTCATTACATCAGTAGGCAAGACCAGGCGTTTTCACTACTCAATAATATTCAAAATAGTAAGAGAGAGAAAATGTTCGATTCCTCGCGTTTTGTGCGTGTGTGTAGAGTGTCTGTGTGGCCTTGACTACTGATAGATGCTTTTCGTGTTGAGAGATGTGCGTCTAATCTATTTCTCAAAGTAAAAGATCGCTTCACAGATGACGTCTGTCGGTTCGTCAGGTGTCATACCAAGTAAGTGGTACCTACAATAACAAATGTTCCGTGAAAAATTAATATATCATTCACTGCTACGTAATCATAAATTTTATTTTAATATTCCGTCTTCCAGGTGGAGGCGCGCGCTGAAAGAAGAGTTCTTCTGTCTTCAACTGCGACTCTGGAACGCTGAAATGAAAATTTCTACACCACTTATTATCTGTGTTGTAACAACAGAGTTTTTCGAGTTGCTTAGCAATATTTCGATGGGTATGACTTTGACATTATTCAGCATGAAATGCTCTAAGATCTCGGTGTGCGTATAGCCCAATAATTTTGTTAGTTCTACGATGTTGTAACAGATACGCACCAGGATGCGGTATGTTAACAATTATATAAGGTCCTTCATATAGCAGACGCCACTTAGCGTTGCGTCGTTTGAGTGCTACAGATTTATGATGAGTACGAAGTAGTACAAGCATTCCTACCTCGAATTTTTGTTTTCTTTTTATTATGTTTCTGTGATGTTTGTTTCGTATCTGTGCGTGATGTGTCAGCGTAATCAATACTTCTTTTATTTTTTGTTCAGGTGTGATTTCCTTGTCTGATAACTTAGGTAATGGTTCTATCCACTGATCGTTCTGTTTGCAATTGAACATGATCTCGTTAGGTGTCTAATTTGTATCATAAATATTTAAGTTATTGTGTACGTCTTCGAAAAGACTTAGGTAGGATACCCAATTAGTATGTTTCGATGAAATATAGGTCCTCATGAATCGATTTAATTCTCGGAAAAGTCTCTCAGTCGCGTTACATTGTGGACTAAACCTCGAAATAAATATACTTTTAATGTTATTGTCCTTCAAGAAATTTCTCCATTTGTACCCAGAGTAGTATGCTGCATTATCTGACAGAATTGCTTTAGGTTTTCCCACGTGCGTCAGGTAATCACTTGAGAATCTTCGTATTATAGCACTTGCAGTGGCGGATTTTAAAGCATAAAGTTTGACATGTTTAGAAAATATATCGTAAAAAGCTAAGATATATTTGACGCCTCCAGAGCTTGCTGGATGCGGTCCACTGATGTCAGTACACAGAATTTCCAGGGGTTTACTAGGTAAAATAGAATGTAAATCTGTTTTTGTGGATAAATTCTGAGGTTTTGATTTTTTGACATATGACACATGTTTTCAGTTCCCTGTAAATTTTTCTTCTCATATTGCTAAAATAACAGTATGTGCTGAGCTTTGCCAAACACTTTCTCGTCCCATAATGACCCCAAACTAAGTGTGTGTGCCAAATTAGATTACGTTCAGACTCCTTGGGAATGCATACACACCAGTTAGTAGCATTTGGATGTCGGCGGTAAAATAACACATCATTGTGTAACTTGTAATACATAGTCGAAGGATGATTGTGTTTTTCTACCAGTAATGTTATTATCTTATACCAGTGAGGGTCAGATTTTTGTAATTTAGCCATGTTTCTGCACATATCAATATAATATTGGTGATACTGCTTGTCTTGCATTAAGAGAATCCTGTAGTCATTTATATTTTCTAAGTCACTGTTGGTATCATTCATACCTTGTGGAAGTCTAGACAAAGCGTCTGCAATGGTGTTGTCCTTACCTTTTATGTACTTAATTTCAAAAGAGTAGTTCTGAAGTGAAACTGCCCATCGTGATAGTCTAGGATGTACAAGTTTACAAGTTAACAAAAATGTCAGGGCCTGGTGATCGGTGTAAATTACTGTATGTTTTCCAAATAAATAATAATTGAATTTCTTGAATGCCCATACTATGGAAAGTGTTTCTAACTCAGTAGTGGAGTATGTACGCTCACATTCAGTTAGAGTACGACTTGCAAACCCAATAATTCTTATCTGTTCCTTTTCTTTATTCTTTACAACTTGAAATAAGCAACATCCCAAGCCAGTTCGTGAAGCGTCACAAGTCATACAAAAGTCTAAATTGAAATCTGGATGGCTCAATAAGTTTGCACCCACTAAAGCATGTTTAATTGTATTAAAGTCATTCTGGCACTGTTCCGACCAGATCCAAACTTGATTCTTTCTGAGTAGATTTAGCAGATGTTTACTGTTCAAAAGTGGTTGTGGCAAAAAAACGTCTGAAAAATGAACATAGCCCAAGGAATGATTTTAACTGCTTTTTAGTACGAGGGCTAGGAAAGTTTCTGATAGCATCTAATTTACTGGGATCCGGACGTATGCCCTGCGAATTAATGATATGTCCTAAATACTTTATCTCACTGCAACCAAACTTTGATTTTCTAAGATTGGCTGTGACTCCAGCTTGTGCAAATTTTTCTAAAATTCTTTGAAGTGTGTCAACGCGTTCCTTCCAAGACTGTGTAGCTATCAGTATATCATCTACATAGTGTGTGACTGTCTCAACTAAATCGTCGCCAAGCACGGTATCCAGGGCTGTAATGAATACCCCAGAGCTGACATTCAGTCCGAAAGGTAGAACACAAAACTGATAGGTTCGCCCCCCGAACATAAATGCAGTATATTTCCGTGAATCAGGAGTGATACCCACCTGCCAAAACGAATTAGCGAGATCTATTGTGGAAAAATATTTTGCATCTAGAAATTTCTGTAATTGCTCTTCTAAATTTTCGGGTTTTGTGTGAACCGGTAAAATTATTTCATTAATTGCTCGTGCGTCTAACACTAACCTAATGCTTCCATTTAATTTTTTGACAACAAGTAGAGGACTACAATAAGGTGAGGTGGATGGTTCAATGACCTTCCAGTCTAACATTTGCTTTAATTCTTGCCACACAGCAGGTCGTTGAGATAACGGTACGTTATATGTCTTGTGGTAGAAGATCTTGTGAGGCTTAACTTCAATCTTGTGTACATACATGTTGATAACACCTAATCGTTTGGTAAAAACTTGTAAATATTTGGATAACATTTCCTGTAGTTTTATACGTTCATGTACACTGAGAGCTGTAGCTTCACTTATCTTATGATCAAGCAATGTTTTCAAGTCCATTAGCTCTGTGTCAGATGAGTGTGTTTGCATATCTTGAATGTCATTGTCAAGTACTAACTGAACCTTGTACCCTGTACAGTGTTTGTCATGCTTTAGAGTTCTCCTGTCCAAATCAATAATAATTACACTGCCTTTATCATTTAAAATACATTTACCTTTGGAGAAGTCTATAATAGAGTCCTTCTCGCTCATAATATCTATTCCTAATATGCAATTTGTCGCAAGGTTTTGTACAACCAGGAATGGCCATTGTACAGTTCCATTACCTATTTTAATGTTTACAAAAACTTGCTTCGTAACCCTACATGACTTATTACCTAGTGCAGTAGTTATTTTACAGTTTTGGGCAGGAAACTCAGGCACAGGTTCCAATTCACACATCTTTTTATAGAAATTAAAAGACAAAACGCTCACAGCTGCACCTGTATCTAGGATAATAGTAGTTGGAATCCCACCTACTACACCAGTAGTAGATGCTAAAACAATTTCATTTGTGTTTGAACGACATTGTGTACTGTCTTGTAAAAGTTCATCTGATATATTGTTATTGTAGTTGTATCTTATAAATAAAACAGGTAGTTTTTGTTTAGTATTATTCGGCATATCATTATTCTGTTGTTCAAGTGTGGTGTCAAATAACTGATTAACATTGCAGTCGCCCCGCAAGAATTCTTCAGCCACGACCTGGGGCATAGAAGTGACTGTTTCTAGTTTGTCGGATTAGCATTTGTACTAGGTACTGACACAGATTGATGTTGTGCATCAGGTGTCATTTCTATTATATTCACATTCGGATATTGCCTATTATGATCTCCAAACTTTTGCGGTTGTTGTTGCTGTTGCGCATTATAACTTACCTGTCGGTCGTAAGGTATGCTCCAATTTTGTCCTGGTGGATGCTGTGGTAAAGCAGAGTTTGAATGGAAGTACTGATCGTTAAGAGTCCAACCTTGATGCTGTCTTGGCTCGTAGTTATTATTATTTCTATTTCTGTTTGTGTTTTTGTTGTTGCCTTTGTATCCGTTGTTACCGTTGTAGTTATTACCGCGGTGCCTTTTGTATGGATTGCCGCTTGAAGTGTTATTACTGTTGTAACTATTGTTTGTATTGGAATACGCGTGTTGATTTTGATTTTCGTATTGAAACGGCATGTGAGTTTGCTGTTTTTGCTGTACCGCGTATCCAACTGTGGGCGCGCCAGAATTGAGTTGGCAAGCCTGCATGTTTTGCATACCACTAGTGTAAACATTGTGGCTGCTGTTTTGCCGCGCGAAGCGCTGATCTTCAAGTAACATGTCAACCGAATCTAAGGCTGTTAAAAAATAATCTGAATCGTCATCCGGGATATGTAGGAGTTTCTCTTTAATGTTGAAAGGCAATTTGGCCTTCAACGCACGGAGTATATCACGCGTTGCGACTGGTTCGTCTAAAAAGTGTCCCATGTTCAAGTATTTTTCAAAATATCTGCGTAAGTTGCCATTTTTACTGTTTAAAGTTTCAGGTTCTAGAATTTGTCTTCTGAGTCGCTCCTGGACGGATTGCGACCAGAATTTGTTCAGAAAAGCACGCTCAAACTCACTGTACGTGGTACATACGTCAGCTTGACTGTATGCCCAGACAGCTGCATCGCCTTGGATGTAACCGACAATAGATGAAATCTTTTTCCGGTCACTCCAAGTGCGTGGAAATGCGTTACTAAAAGATTTAAGAAAAATCACCGGATGAATGGTTCGTTTTTCTGGGATAAAAATCTGAAATTGCCTGTGTTTCATTAAGCTTTCTTCTTCCTTCGTATTGTGATATAGATTTATTCCACTGTAATTACTGGTATGTTCAGCTGGCGAGTAATTACGATAATGTTGCTGTGGTTTACCATGATAATAGCTTGTGTTTGTGTTTGCACATCGTGGTATGTGTTGTAGTCGTGGTGTGTTTTGTTCTTGTGTGTTTGTCGTGTGCGGTATGTGTGTGTCATACTCGAATGTATATTGGTTCCTGATCTGTGCATTTTGACTGATATTTTCGTTACATTCAGACTGTGGTCGATCGGTGAATTGTCTCATGGGTGCAGTGACGGATTGTACTGCGTCACTGATCAGCTGTTTGTTATTAGTAATGTATTGCGCTATGGAGTCGTGCACAATTGTTGGTAAATTTTCACGTAAGCATCTATCAAAATGTTTGTCTTTGTTCACTACCCAATCATGAAATTCTTTATTAATATTTTGAAAATGAGCTGTGGCATCAGATTGTAAGATGTCAGTCAGGTGTTGTTCAACATTGTCAAATTTATTCTGTACGTCAGTAATTCGTTTTTCAAGGTTGTCATGTACTGAAGGATATGTTTGAATTTGTTCAGTAAGAACTTCACACGTGACATTAAGGTTTTTTACTTGTGTCTGTAAAAGTGCTACGTCAGTTGTAGTCTTTTCTTGTCTCGTATTAAGCTGGGAAAATTTAGTACTGAGTTCAGTCATCTGTTTGGTCAGTGTGGCCTCTGTAAGTTCCACACGTTTACATAGTGTCATTACCTGTCTTGAGTGCTATGAGGTCAGATTTAATTGCGTCATTTTGTGTCTGTAAGGTTGCCATGTTTTCGGCGTTTTGTTTCATTAGCATTTGTAACATGTCGGCAATGTTTACTGTTTGCAAGGTCTGTGCCCCCGTCGCGTCATTAGACGTGACGTCATGCATCAACATGGGCTCTGACTGAGACTTTGAAATTTTTGTAGTGGACGGCCTATTGCCAAAATTTCCGTCAACACTTGCGTCAATGTTTGATAAATCGTCACTACCGGTTGCTGTCGTAAAGTCATTTTCTAACATTTGTCTCTCGTCCGAGTCGGATTGCGTCTGAGTAGTACGTCTTTGCTGTTCCATTTTTGCGTATTGATTTCTAGTTATTACCATGCCACACGTGATATATGTTTCAAGAAAATATTTGACACTGATTTTAAAATAAAATGCAGTTGAGCATGAATCGCTCGTAGCAACAATGGCTGTCTGTTAATTTAAAAATATAAACTGAATTTGAGATTATTGGTAATGGCTGCTGGCCATGTTACTACGTATCGTACAGAAGTCGGCCATATTGTACACTCGTGTATTGGTATTGTTGCATACGTTATTGTTTAAGGAAAAGTACTGAGAATGAAATTTATCACTGAAAACTGTTATGCACGAAAGAAACACTACAGAATCTACTGAAAAGCTAAAACACTGAATTATACGTCTGGTCAAGCCTGCTAATGCAAAGATGCTGCGGCTTACCTTATTTTGCTGGAAGTTTCATTGCGTCTTCCCGCAAAATTTTAGAATTGGAAAATATCTTCAGATTTTTTTTTGTTATCTCTCATACATTCACGTCCAGGTCCAGAAAGTTGATTTTTCACATAAAACAAAGAGAACAATGTAACAAATGACAAAATAACAAGTCCGACACGCAGTCGCCAATATAAAATAAATAAAATATTATTTAAATATTAATTTTTCTATCTGTATGATGGTGATTGTGATTGTAATTGTAATAAATATTTGCTTATCTGGAACGTGGACGTTTAATTATTCGGTATCAGACGCTTGACAATGGCTTTCTCGTAAAGGCAATGTTACTCGTAGTTGACCGTGAAATAAAACTGAAATAATCGGACTTCGTAAATAAATCGTTTCCAAAGACTGCTGCGGTAGGTGCGGACTCATAATCTAAATCTCACTATTTCAATAATTTGCCAGCCATGCCAATACGTCGTACAGAGGTGATTGTCTATTTTATAAATATAAAAAAGTTACACAGTTAGTTAAATCAGATATATTCAATGAATAAGCCTACAGTTCATAATCCTACTTACTTTTATAAATATAAATTCTTTACAGAATCGAGTGCCTAGTCTGGTTGCAACTCGCAGTATTCTTCTATAACATGAAATATGGCGGTGTGCCAGACAATAGAATAAAATACGTGCTTCTCGCACCACTTCTACCAGAGCTCTCCCCTTTCTTAATCAAACATAAGAGTAACTTAATTGTGCTTTTGTTTTATCAGCGACACAGCGCTGCAGTTGTGTGCCATAGGCTTTATTTATTTGTCACTGATTATTTATTTAATTAATATTTCGAGTTTCCGAGGAAACTCACGCTCGGCATGTAAATGTGCCTTTATAACACCTATATCTTCCCGTACGAGTTCTGATATCCCTTATTTTATCTTGATGATCGTTCCTCCCTATGTAGGTCGGTGTTGAACAAAATATTTTCACTTTCGGAGTAGAAAGTTGGTGACTGGAATTTTGTGAGAAGATTCGAGAAATCCAGAAATACGGAATCGATCTGAAATCCCTTGTCAACAGCACTCAACACTTCATGTGAATAAAGAGGTAGTTGCATTGCACAGGAACGACGTTTCCTAAACCCATGTTGACTGTGTGTCAGTAGACCGTTTTCTTCGAGGTAATTCATAATATTCGAACACAATATATGTTCTATAATCCTGCTGCATATTGACGTTAACGATAGGGGCCTGTAATTTATTAGGTTAATCCTACTACCTTTCTTGAATATTGGTGTGACCTGTGCAACTTTCCAGTCTTTGGGTACGGATCTTTCGTCGAGCGAACGGTTGTATATGATTGTTAAGTATGGACCTAATGCATGAGCATACTCTGAAAGGAACCTAATTGGTATACAGTCTGTTGCCTAGTGGACAATTTGGGTCCAAGGCTTCGTGGCGTGACCAGTCACCCAGGGTCCGACCAACATGGTCGCGAGCCCTGGAGAGGCGCAGCAGGCGATGTAGTGCTGTTGGCGAAGGCACTAACATCAGTCATCTGCTGCCATTGCCCATTAACGCCAAATTATGTGCAATGATCTAACGGATACGTTCGTTGTACGTCCCACATTGAATTCTTCTCTTATTCAGGTATTGTTGCATGTCTATTTAGCACTGGCAACTCAACGCAAACGCCGCTGCTCTCGGTCGTTAGCGAAGGCCGACGGCCACTGCATTGTCCGTGGTGAAGACAATGCGCGCAATAGGGTATTCTCGGCACATTCTTGACACTGTGGATCTTGTAATATTGAATTCCGTTCTGCCCATGTGGGCACTTGCTGACGGTTCGACACATTTTAATGTCCTGTCCAGATTTTAACACACTGCGCCTAGATCTTAACCTGCCAAGTACTTTCGATGCCATTTTAGCGGATGACCCATCTACTATTGCCCATTCATAGCTTGTTAATTCCTGTTGTGGGACCATAATTACGTCGCATGAATCGCCTGCGTAAAAGTGATACCTCCGCTAATGCACTGCCCTTTTATAACTTGCGGACGCGGTCCTACCACCATCTTTGTAAACGCATATCGCTGTTCTTCGTTTTATCAATTTGACAAACCTCTCTAAGGACATTTGATGATGCTGTTTTTTAATCCTATGCCTGTCAGTCTGTCTTTTATCGTGTTTTCCCTTTTAGTTGTTGTTGTCAACTTGTGCCTCGCGGTGCATTCTTAGAGTAGTCAGGGCGCTAATGACCATTGCAGTTGTGCGCCCTAAAACCACAAAAAAAAGTAATATTGAATTCACTAACGATTTCGGAAATGGAACGTCCGACGCATTTAGCTCCATCTACTATCGCCCATTCATAGCTTGTTAATTCCTGTTGTGGGACCATAATTACGTCGCATGAATCGCCTGCGTAAAAGTGATACCTCCGCTAATGCACTGCCCTTTTATAACTTGCGGACGCGGTCCTACCACCATCTTTGTAAACGCAATCGCTGTCCCATCACTTCAGTCACATCAGTGTATAATCCTAAAATGGCAAATTGGCCAGCTGGTTATCCAGTGTTAAAAACATTCATCTCTAAGCCTTGGAATTTATTCACCACATGCGACACTGCACTTTAAGTAGTCATAAAAATATTCAAACACGTCTGCGTTCCCCACCAGGGGTCCACAACTCTTTTGTGGATACGTGTGTAGCGAGCACGGGACCCCGAGCTAATGTGGCCTTCCTTCCTTTCCAGGCTGCATACCTTCCCTTTTCGCATCCTTCCCCATCCCCAATCTTAGCCCCTCCTCCCCTCACCTCTGGCTCTTTCCTTCACTTTCTCCCCATCTGGGAGTATGGTTTGTGCCTACATCCGGAGACGGACGCTCGTAAATGTAACGCATTCTTCGCCTTCTTTGCTTGTATGTCTTCTTCCTTCCTTTGTCCTTCTCCTTTCCTTACCTCTTCTCTTTACCCTTTTCTCCGCTGCGGCGTTTGAGACCTCTCTTCTTTCCTTTCCCTTTCTTCCTCCCTGTGCATGTCTGAAGGCCGACCCACGTATTTTTGTGCGTAGCCGGTGTCGGGGTAACGCGTAATTCCCCGCCCCGGGTAGACAGGTAGGACACGTACGTACCCCCTGGTAACGGCCAGGCCCATGGAGGGGTGATTACCCGAGCAGATACCTTCCGAAAGTGCCGATTGGTCCCTCCGTCCGTTTGTCGGGAGGTGTGACATGAGGTGTGAAAAATTACCTAAGGCGGGAGTGCCCTCAGAGAGGGCCCCCACAAGGGAGGAGCGCGCCATCGGAGACGCCGGTAATCATGGGGGATTCTTCCGCAATGGTTTCCTCACCTTCCACTATGTCTGCTCACAAGCGTAAGTTCACTGAGTCTCAGCCACAGACAGTTCTTCCATCGTTGCCACAGTTCCTTGTTGTTTCTCGGTCTGACGAAGGTCACGACTTCTCCACGGTCAACCTTTTCATTATTCAGAAAGGTGTCGACGCAATTGCAGGTCCTGTAAAGTCTTTTTCCAGATTACGGAATGGCACCTTGTTGTTAGAAACAGTCAGTGCCCTCCAGGCACAAAAATAGATGCGTACTTCACTGCTCCACACCTTCCCTGTCCGGGTTGAAGCGCACCGCACTTTAAATTCCTCGCGTGGAGTCGTATATACACGCTCCCTTGATGGATTGTCTGATGAAGAAATTCAGCACTACCTGTCTGACCAGGGCGTAATGGCAGTTGATAGAGTTATGAAAAGGGTTGACACGAACATCATTCCAACCCGCACTGTCTTCTTGACATTTGACAAAGTTCAACTCCCATCGAAAATCAAAGCAGGCTATGAGAATTTCCGTTCGCCCTTACGTCCCAAACCCTACGCGTTGCTATCGGTGTCAGCGGTTCAATCACACCAGCCAGTCCTGTTCCAATCCGGCCAAATGTGTTACGTGTGGCACGGATGCCCATGACGGTGCTTGTCCACCTCCATCCCCTCGCTGCATCAACTGTATGGGTGACCACGCTGCTTCCTCTCGAGATTGCCCCGTTTTTAAGGACGAAAAGCTCATCCAGGAAATCAGAGTGAAGGAAAAGGTGTCGACCTTCGCTGCTCGCAAATTATTCGCCAGTCGACAACCCACCGTGCCTCAGACAGGAAAATACAGCACTGTCCTTGCTTCTCCTCGGCCAACAAAGGAGGCGAACACGCAGACTTGCGACCTCACCTTTAGTGCCACGATCGTCAGATCGGCCAGCGCAAAGATCGCCCGTTCAACCTCACCACTTTCGCCTGCCCACTCTATGGCTCACCCTTCATTGGGTTCTGCTAAATCTCGAGCCCAAAAGTCAGAGAGCAAGACTTCGAAAAAAGAGCATACACGTGAAGATTTTTTACGTACCCCAACTTCACAACCATTGGTTCCTCCTTCATCAAAACATCATATTTCCAAGAAGGCTACAAAGAAACCCAGTTCATCTCCTTCTCCGCCAAGGCGTGTCCCATCTACAGCACCACCTGGCGGAAATCGCCCTCGGCCATCTTCTGTGTCGCCGAGGCGCAATACTGGCGGCCGATCAACTGGCCGATCGTTGGTGGCAGGAGCTGCTCCTGAACAACCTATGGATCAGGATCTTCTGCCTTCGGCTGAATGCCATTCCATGCTGTCGGTCGCAAGCTCTGAGCAGTCGTTGAGTTGACGGCACCCTTGGTCACATTACTCCATTTTCTGTTCACCCTATGTCTATTGTCCACTGGAATATCCGCGGCATTCGAGCCAATCGGGATGAATTGTCTATCCTCTTACGATCCTACTCGCTGGTCATCTTCTGTCTTCAGGAAACAAAGCTGCGTCCCCATGACCGCTTTGTTCTCCCTCATTTTCAGTCCATCTGATATGATCTCCCCTCTGTTGAAGGCACTCCAGCCCATGGAGGACTCGTGATTCTTCTCCATGATACTCTCCATTATCACCCAATCCGCTTAAACACTTCCTTCCAAGCTGTCGCCGTCCGTCTTTCCCTTTCTGGATACACGTTCTCTCTTTGTACTGTATACATTCCATCGTCCACACTAATGGCACGAGCTGATCTCCTTCTTCTTGGTCAGCTTCCACCCCCCTATTTGCTGGTTGGAGACTTCAATGCCCACCACCCGCTTTGGGGATCTCCACATCCTTGTCCACGTGGCTCACTATTGCTAGACGTCTTCCACCAAGCGGATCTAGTTTGCCTCAACACTGGGGTCCCTACATTTTTGTCTGCCTCCACGACAAATTTATCTCATTTGGACCTTCGGTCGGTACCATTCCGCTAGCTCGGCGCTTCGAATGGTTCGCCGTTGATGATACACACTCGAGTGACCACTTTCCATATGTCGTTACACTGCAGCCTCAACTGCCATATATGCGCACGCGACGTTGGAAGTTTGCCCAAGCCGATTGGACACTTTTTTCGTCTCTAGCGACATTCGATGACCGTCACTTTCCTAGCGTCGACGATGAGGTCATTCATATTACAGACGTTATTCTTACAGCTGCGGAACGTTCAATACCACGCACCTCCGAATTGCCCCGGCGCCCCCCAGTTCCTTGGTGGAACGAGGCATGCCGTGACGCAATACGTGAGCGGCGACGTGCACTTCGCGTTTTCCGCCACCATCCTACTTTGGCCAACTGTATCCGCTACAAGCAGTTCCGTGCGCGATGGCGTCGTGTCATCCGCGATAGGAAGAAGGCAAGCTGGAAATTCTTTATTAGCTCATTTAACACCTTCACTCCCTCCTCGGAAGTTTGGAGTCGGCTTCGACGGTTCTCAGGCGCGCCTAGTTTCTCCCCGGTCTCTGGGCTCACTGTCGCGCATGATACATTAGTGAATCCTGTCGCAATTTCTAACTCATTGGGTCAGCACTTTGCTGAGATTTCGAGCTCTTCAAATTACCCGCCAGCGTTTCTCCCGAAGAAACGTGCAGCGTAAGTGCAACATCTTGCTTTCTCCTCTCCAAATCGCGAAAGCTACAATACTGTTTTCTCCATGCGGGAACTCCAACATGCACTCTCTTCTTCTCGCTACTCCGCCCCAGGACCGGATGGTATCCACGTCCAAATGTTGCTGCATGTATCAACACAGTCTGCGTTACCCCCTTCGCCTTTATAATCGAATTTGGACCGACAGTTCTTTTCCCGGACGATGGCGGGAAGCTATCGTCATTCCTGTTCCGAAACCTGGAAAGGACAAACATCTCCCCTCCAGCTATCGCCCCATTTCTCTCACGAGTAGTGTCTGTAAGGTTTTGGAGCGTATGGTGAATTACCGTTTAGCTTGGTGGCTGGAATCCCGCAGTCTTTTAACACCTGCCCAATGCGGATTCCGAAAGCATCGTTCTGCAGTTGACCATCTTGTTGCTCTCTCCACTTAAATCATGAACAATTTTCTCCGGAAACGCCAAACAGTAGAAATATTTTTTGATCTGGAGAGAGCATACGATACCTGTTGGAGGACAGGCATCCTCCGCACACTATTCTCTTGGGGCTTTCGAGGTCGGCTGCCCCTTTTTCTTCGCGAATTTATGGCAGAGCGCATATTTAGGGTGCGGGTGAACACTACTCTCTCCCGTACTTTCTCCCAATAGAACGGGGTACCCCAGGGCTCCGTGCTGAGTGTTGTGCTGTTTGCCATTGCCATAAATCCAATTATGGATTGTCTCCTTCCTGATGTCTCGGGCTTCCTCTTTGTGGACGATTTTGCGATCTACTACAGCTCTCAACGGACCAGCCTTCTTGAACGACGTCTTCAAGGATGTCTCGATCGCCTCCACTCTTGGAGCGTCGAAACCGGCTTCCGTTTTTCTCCCAGTAAGACCGTTTGTGTTAATTTTTGGCGACGTAAGGAGTTTCTTCCACCCTCCTTACATCTAGGACCTGTCAACCTTCCGTTTTCGGACGTCGCTAAATTCTTGGGTCTTATGTTTGACAGGAAACTGTGCTGGTCCTCCCACGTTTACTATCTTTCGGCTCGCTGTCTGCGATCCCTCAACACCCTCCGTGTCCTGAATGGTACCTCCTGGGGAGCAGACCGAGTGGTCCTTCTCTGCCTCTATCTCACCTTAGTGCGCTCGAAATTGGACTATGGAAGCATAGTCTACTCCTCTGCTCGGCCGTCTATTCTTCAGCGTCTCGACTCCATCCACCACCGTGGATTACGTTTAGTGTCTGGAGCTTTTTACACCAGCCCTGTGGAAAGCCTTTATGCTCAGACTGCTGAACCTCCGCTGTCCAATCGGCGAGCAGTCCTTCTGAGTCGTTATGCTAGCCATCTGTCTTCCATGCCTGCTAATCCAGTCCATGACATTTTTTTCGACGCCTCCTTTGATGTAGAGTACGCAGGCCGCCCCTCCTCCCTACTACCACCGGGAGTCCGCTTCCGTCAACTGCTCCGTTCTCTTTCCTTCCGCTTTCTTAAAACCTTCTTGACGACTTGGGGTACAGCACCGCCTTGGATCCGTCCCCGGATCTGCCTGCACCGTGACCTTTGTCGATTTCCAAGGATGGTACCCCTTCACTTGTTTATCGTCGGGCATTTGCTGCTCTATGCGCACAAATGAAGGAAGCCACATTTATTTACACCGATGGCTCGAAAACATCGTTAGGTGTAGGGAGTGCCTATATTGTTGGCGACACCCCAAATCACTTTCGGCTTCCCGACCAGTGTTCAGTTTATACTGCGGAGCTTTACGCTGTTCTCCAGGCTGTCCATTACATCCGCCGCCATCAGCGGATACAGTAAGTTATCTGCTCAGATTCTCTCAGCTCTCTCCTCAGTCTCCAAGCTCTTTACCCTGTGCACCCTCTGGTCCACCGGATTTAGGACTGTCTGCGCTTGCTCCACCTGGGGGGCGTCTCGGTGGCGTTCCTCTGGCTCCCGGGACACGTTGGTATCTGTGGAAATGAGGCGGCCGATATAGCAGCCAAGGCTGCAGTCTCTCTTCTTCGGCCAGCTATTCAATCGATTCCCTTCGCCGATCTACGGAGCGTTTTATGTCGTCGTGTTGTTCTTTTATGGCACGCACATTGGTCGACACTTCCCCATAATAAATTGCGGGACGTGAAAGCTCTTCCTTGTGCTTGGACCTCTTCCTCCCGAACGCGTCGTCGGGAGGAGGTAATTTTAACTAGACTCCGGGTAGGGCATTGTCTCTTTAGCCATCGACATCTTTTAAGCGGCGATCCTCCCCCACTCTGTCCCCACTGCTCTCAGCTGTGGACGGTAAGACACCTTTTAATTGAATGCCCCTATTTTAATCCCTTACGCTCCCGTCTACAGCTGTCGCCTGATATATCGTCGATTTTAGCAGATGACACGCGCTCAGCCGATCGCGTTCTCAAGTTTATTAGTGCCAGAGAAATGACGTCAGTCATTTGAAGCTTTTTTTGGGACAACCAACCCCTTCTGTAGAGGATTTTTAAGCCTTCCTTCTGTTTTTAGTTTCTCCAATTTTATGACTTTGGTTACCATTGCTGCTGGTTTCCATTTTCGGTTTTTTAGTGTTTCTTAAGTCCCGGACCGGGCGCTAATGACCATAGCAGTTTTGCGCCCTAAAACAAAAACCAAAAACGTCTGCGTTCAGCTTTACACTAATCAAAACATCAACATTGCAGGTGGGCTAAGAGGAGAATTATGATGCTGCTATTAACGAAGAGCTGTTCAATAAATTGCTTATAACTGTTCACTGATTTCTTTAATAACAAATCTGACTTGGCATTTCGTACCTTGTAGAACGAGCTTTTAAATAAGGTATCATGTTTTTACTTAGTGTGCTTGCTACAGGTTTTATTAATGTTACAAAAAACAATTATTACAAATTTTAATAACTTCATCAATTGTTTACAAGCACGGTTTAATTTTCAATGAGCTCGTCTCACCGCCACGAATCTTCAGCTGTCTTTAGTTTCTTCATAGTAAGCCAGTAAGGCATTGGAAGTACTTTAGGTGAATATTACTACTTTTCACTCCTTATTCTAAGTCACTTGGGGCTGCTTCCCGAGCAAGGGGTCCCGGGTTCGATTCCCGGTGGGATCAGGGATTTTCACCTCACTCGAGTTGACTGGGTGTTTGTGTTGTCCTCATGATTTCATCATCGTTCATGAAAGTGGCGAGACTGGACTGAGCAAAGGTTGGAAATTTGTACGGGCGTGGGGCAGGTGAAAATGTGTGCCCCGACAGGGACTCGAACCTGGGGTCTCCTGCTTCCATGGCAGACGCTCTATCCATCTGAGCCACCAAGGGCACAGAGGATAGTGCGAGTGCACGGGCTTTTCACCTTGTATGTCCACACATTAGATTCATAGTGTCCCACTCCAACACACTGATTACTCGCGGAAGACATTATTATATTAGAGTTCGGGTAATAGGTGTGCATCTGTACAGAAGGTGGTCACGGCCGGTATTGCCAGAACTATATACTTACATGGATATGGTGTCTGTTCTTTCGGACATGTCCGAAAGAACAGACACCATATCCATACAAGTATACAACTCTTAGCGGGCTGGTCATTCGTAATCTCAGAGACCCTGAGAGGTTGTTCACCAGCCAATTCGGAAAGGCATTTCTTCCTCCACCCACACTGGTCCCTTTCCTCTCGGTGTGTGAGAATAGTCTTCCGTGCACCTGATAAGTGTAAGAAACTGTATATAACTGATGTGTGTGTGTATAGTGCGGTGTCATGTTGCTGTTGTACAGTGATGAGAGAAGGGGCAATTTCAGCGCCAGTACATAGTCCTCTTTCGAGTAATCAGGTCACCATCGAAAGTTTCATAAATACACTACTGGCCATTAAAATTGCTACACCAAGAAGAAATGGAGATGATAAACGGGTATTCATTCGAAAAGAGTATTATACTACAACTGACATGTGATTGCATTTGGGTGCATAGATCCTGAAAAATCAGTAACCAGAACAACCACCTCTGGCCTTAATAACGGCCTTGATACGCCTGGGCATTGAGTCAAACACAGCTTGGATGGCGTGTACAGGTACAGCTGCCCATGCAGCTTCAACAGGATACCACAGTTCATAAAGAGTAGTGATTGGCGTGTTGTGACGAGCCAGTTGATCGGCCACCATTGACCAGACGTTTTTAGTTGGTGAGAGATCTGGAGAATGTGCTGGCCAGGGCAGCAGTCGAACATTTTCTGTATCCAGAGAGGCCCGTACAGGACCTGCAACATGCGGCCGTGCCTTATTCTGCTGAAATGTAGGGTTTCGTGGGGATCGAATAAAGGGTAGAGCTACGGGTCGTAACACACCTGAAATGTAACGTCCACTGTACAAAGTGCCGTCAATGCGAACAAGAGGTGACCGACACGTGTATGCAATGGTACCCCATACCACCACGCCGGGTGATACGCCAGTATGGCGATGACGAATACACGCTTCCAACCTGCGTTCACCGCGATGTCGCCAAACACGGATGCGACCATCGTGATGCCCTAAACAGAACATGGATTCATCCGAGAAAATGACGTTTTGCCATACGTGCATCCAGGTTCGTCGTTGAGCACTCCATCGCAGGCGTTCCTGTCTGTGATGCAGCGTCAAGGGTAACCGCAGCCATGGTCTCCGAGCTGATACTCCATTCTGCTGCAAACGTCGTCGAACTGTTCGTGCAGATGGTTGTTGTCTTGCAAACGTCCACATCTGTTAACTCAGGGATCGAGATGTGGCTGCACGATCCGTTACAGCCATGCGGTTAAGATGCCTGTCATCTCGACTGCTAGTGATACGAGGCCGTTAGGGTCCAGCACGGCGTTCCGTATTACCCTCCTGAACCCACCGATTCCATATTCTGCTAACAGTCATTGGATCTCGACCAACGCCAGCAGCAATGTCGCGATACGATAAACCGCAATCGCGATAGGCTACAGTCCGACCTTTATGAAAGTCAGAAACGTGATGGTACGCATTTCTCCTCCTTACACGAGACATCACAACAACGTTTCACCAGGCATCGCCGGTCAACTGTGGTTAGTGTATGAGAAATCGGTTGGAAACTGTCCTCATTTCAGCTCGTTGTAGGTGTCGCCACCGGCGCCAACCTTGTGTGAATGCTCTGAAAAGCTAATCATTTGCATATCACTGCATCATCTTCCTGTCGGTTAAATTTCGCGTGTGTAGCACGTCATCTTCGTAGTGAAGCAATTTTGATGGCCAGTAGTGGACCTTCACTCAACGAGAGCCTGTGCAAAATTTAGACACTAAATGCCGGTATTGGCAACCAAGTCCGGTGATCACAAGTTTTACACCCTCATCTCTCCTTTCCGGCCTAATACACGTGTTGAAATTCCTTTCACCACAATGATTTGAGCGAGCTAAATCAGTGACTAGAGCTGCCACACTTGAGTGCGTTAGCGACCGCGGCTACGGAGGCGGCAATTATCTTGGAAAAGTAGAACTCATTTTGTCTGTAATCAAATAGCGGTTCGATTACATTTTAGTTGCAATAATCTTTCTCTTTGCAGATAACCGTCGACATGGTCGTTGGAGAAGCTAACTTAACGCTGGAGACGATATCTCAAGCAAACTCTTTATTTACGTTCGACATCTACAAGGTAAGCATTTGTGGCATAAAACGTTGTAATAGGTCCATGACTAAGGAATTTACTGCTAGATGGATTGCTCACGCTGTGCATGCGATATGTAAGCTATAAGAGAATCGCAGACCAGAGAGTAGTGTTCGCTGCAGTAAGAGCAGTGTCAGTAGGAGTAAGTAGCAGCTAGCAGTCTGGTGTATGGTGTTGGCGGGGCCAGTAGGCGTGGGGAGCGATGGCGGTGCCTGAGCGATGTTGTTGTTGTTGTTGTCTTCAGTCCTGAGACTGGTTTGATGCAGCTCTCCATGCTACTCTATCCTGTGCAAGCTTCTTCATCTCCCAGTATCTACTGCAACCTACATCCTTCTGAATCTGCTTAGTGTATTCATCTCTTGGTCTCCCTCTACGATTTTTACCCTCCAAACTGCCCTCCCATGCTAAATTTGTGATCCCTTGATGCCTCAAAACATGTCCTACCAACCGATCCCTTCTTCTAGTCAAGTTGTGCCACAAACTTCTCTTCTCCCCAATCCTATTCAATACCTCCTCATTAGTTACGTGATCTACCCACCTTATCTTCAGCATTCTTCTGTAGCACCACATTTCGAAAGCTTCTATTCTCTTCTTGTCCAAACTAGTTATCGTCCATGTTTCACTTCCATACATGGCTACACTCCATACAAATACTTTCAGAAACGACATCCTGACACTTAAATCTATACTCGATGTTAACAAATTCCTCTTCTTGAGAAACGCTTTCCTTGCCATTGCCAGTCTACATTTTATATCCTCTCTACTTCGACCATCATCGGTTATTTTACTCCCCAAATTGCAAAACTCCTTTACTACTTTAAGTGTCTCATTTCCTAATCTAATTCCCTCAGCATCACCCGACTTAATTTGACTGCATTCCATTATCCTCGTTTTGCTTTTGTTGATGTTCATCTTATATCCTCCTTTCAAGACACTGTCCATTCCGTTCAACTGCTCTTCCAAGTCCTTTCCTGTCTCTGAGCGATGTAGTATAAGGCAAAAGCAGCTACGCGCATATGTAGTTTGTTACAACTAAATTTGTACTATTGTTATATCAAGTCCCATGTAAATGTTTCAAAAAATCTTTTAATAATAATCTTTTTTATAAAATTAACTTTTTGACAATCATTCATCTGAATTTAAAGAATTTACTAATTTCTGCAATCCATGGTCATCCCGATTATCGTAAAGAGTCATGTTATACATGACAAATCTAGCGGCCAGCGTTGCACTGCGCTGTGCCAGAAAAACTTCTTATAGGAGCAGATATATACGCGTTATCCGGCGACTTCATTGAGGTAAGAATTTTCAATTTATGCAGAATGATCTTTCAGGTCCATGACGCAGCACTGCTGACGACCTAATTTACCAGTTTAGATTCACAGTCAGTTAATTATTCCTCTGATGGAAAGTCTCCCAGACTTTTTCATGCATGCATTCATTTCGCTCCAGCATTTTCCCCAATATCATTTATCGACGTTCCATTACGCTGTTCTCTGGTTCTTCATTTATCTCTTTGAATTCAACAAAGAACGTACGTGAAGTTCACTACACTCAGCTGGCGGCTACACGGGTAGCGGAAGCTGTGTGGCGTGGACCGGGCGGATTTTTTAGGTTAGAAGGCCTCGGGAAAGCATAGGGTGGGCTGCGATCTCAAAGGGTGCATGACAAATACAGGACGTGCTTGGATCAAGGAACAGTCGGAATTGTAGTTGTAAACTGTTGTAGTTGTGCTGGGAAAGTCCCTGAGCTTCAAGCGCTAATGGAAAGCACAGAAGTTGAAATCGTTACAGGTACAGAAAGCTGGCTAAAGCCCGAAATAAGTTCTGCAGAAATTTTTCCGAAGCCTCAGACGGTGTTCAGGAAAGATAGATTAGGCATAATTGGTGGTGGAGTGTTTGTGTCTCTCAGTAGTGGTTTATCTTGTAGTGAAGTCGAAGTAGATACTCCGTGCGAATTGGTATGGGTGGAGGTTATACTTAACAGCCGAACTAAGTTAATAATTGGCTCCTTCTACCGACCCCCAGACTCCGATGATATATTTGCTGAACAGTTCAGAGAAAATTTTAGTCTCGTAACAAATAAATACCCCACTCATACGGTTATAGTTGGTTGGGAATTCAACCTTCCCTCGATATGCTGGCAAAAATACTTGTTCAAAACCGGTGGTAGGCATAAAACATCTTCCTATATTGTCCTAAATGCTTTCTCCGAAAATTATTTCGAGCAGTTAGGCCACAAACCCACGGGAATTGTAAATGGTTGCGAAAACACACTTCACCTCTTAGCCAGAAACAATCCAGAGCTGATATAGAGCTTCATGACTGATACAGGGATTAGTGATCACAAGGTCGTTGTAGCTAGGCTCAACACCGTTTCTTCTAAATCCACCAGAAACAAACGCAAAATAATTTTATTTAAAAAAGCGGATAAAGTGTCACAAGAAGTCTTCCTAAGAGACAATCTCCATTCCTTCCGAACTGACTATACAAATGTAGACGAGATGTGACTCAAATTCAAAGATATAGTAGCAACAGCAATTGAGAGATTCATACCTCATAAATCGGTAAGAGATGGAGCTGATCCCCCATGGTACACAAAACAGGTCCGAACGCTGTTGCAGAGGCAACGGAAAAAGCATGCGAAGTTCAGAAGAACGCAAAATCCCGAAGATTGGATAAAATTGACAGACGCGCGAAATTTGGCACGGACTTCAATCCGATATGCCTTTAATAGGTTCCACAACGAAACAGTCTCGAAATTTAGTAGAAAATCCGAAGAAATTCTGGTCCTATGTAAAGTACACAAGCGGCAAGACGCAGTCAATACCTTATCTGCGCAGTGCTAATGGTACTGTTACCGACGACTGTGCCGCTAAAGCGGAGTTATTGAACGCAGTTTTCCGAAATTCCTTCACCAGGGAAAACTAATGGAATATTCCAGAATTTGAAACACAAACAGCTGCTAGCATGAGTTTCTTAGAAGTAGATACCTTAGGGGTTGCGAAGCAACTCAAATCGCTTGATACGGGCAAGTCTTCAGGTCCAGATTGTATACCGATTAGGTCCCTATCAGATTACGATGATACAATAGCTCCCTACTTAGCGATCATATACAACCGCTAGCTCACCTACAGATTGGAAAATTGCGCAGGTCGCACCAGTGTTTAAGAAGGGTAGTAGGAGTAATCCATCGAACTACAGACCTGTATCGTTGACGTCGGTTTGCAGTAGGGTTTTGAAGCATATACTGTATTCGAATATTATGAATCACCTCGAAGGGAACGATCTATTGATACGTAATCAGCATGGTTTCAGAAAACACCGTTCTTGTGCAACGCAGCTAGCTCTTTATTCGCACGAAGTAATGGCAGCTATCGACAGGGGATCTCAAGTTGATTCCGTATTTCTAGATTTCCGGAAAGATTTTGACACCGTTCCTCACAAGCGACTTCTAATCAAGCTGCGGGCCTATGGGGTATCGTCTCAGTTGTGCGACTGGATTCGCGATTTCCTGTCAGGAAGGTCACAATTCGTAGTAATAGACGGCAAATCATCGAGTAAAACTGAAGTGATATCAGGTGTTCCCCAGGGAAGCGTCCTGGGACCTCTGCTGTTCCTGATCTATATAAATGACCTGGGTGACAATCTGAGCAGTTCTCTTATGTTGTTCGCAGATGATGCTGTAATTTACCGTTTAGTAAGGTCATCCGAAGACCAGTATCAGTTGCAAAGCGATTCAGAAAAGATTGCTGTATGGTGTGGCAGGTGGCAGTTGACGCTAAATAACAAAAAGTGTGAGGTGATCCACATGACTTCCAAAAGAAATCCGTTGGAATTCGATTACTCGATAAATAGTACAATTCTCAAGGCTGTCAATTCAACTAAGTACCTGGGTGTTAAAATTACGAACAACTTCAGTTGGAAAGACCACATAGATAATATTGTGGGGAAGGCAAGCCAAAGGTTGCGTTTCATTGGCAGGACACTTAGAAGATGCAACAAGTCCACTAAAGAGACAGCTTACACTACACTCGTTCGTCCTCTGTTAGAATATTGCTGCGCGGTGTGGGATCCTTACCAGGTGGGATTGACGGAGGACATCGAAAGGGTGCAAAAAAGGGCAGCTCGTTTTGTATTATCACGTAATTGGGGAGTGTGGCAGAAATGATACGCGAGTTGGAAGTCATTAAAGCAAAGACGTTTTTCGTCGCGTCGACATCTATTTACGAAATTTCAGTCACCAACTTTCTCTTCCGAATGCGTAAATATTTTGTTGAGCCCAACCTATACAGGTAGGAATGATCATCAAAATAAAATAAGAGAAATCAGAGCTCGAACAGAAAGGTTTAGGTGTTCGTTTTTCCCGCGCGCTGTTGGGGAGTGGAATGGTAGAGATAGTACGATTGTGGTTCGATGAACCCTCTGCCAAGCACTTAAATGTGAATTGCAGAGTAATCATGTAGATGTAGATGAAAGATACACTACCCATTAATCTGGTTGCATGTCCTGTTCATCTAATTCTTTAGTCTTAAAAGGTCTTCCGGTCGCATCCATAATCTGATCCATTTATATTCTGTACTAATTCTCAACACGAAGCGAACGAGGGGCCACAGTGATTAGTACATTGGACTCGCATTCAGGATGATGACGGTTCAAATCACCGTCCTACCACGGATACCCGAGATTTCCATGAAATGCTAAAGTTTGATTACTCTGAAACGGTAAGACCAGTTTTTTTCAAAGAAAATTCCGCACTGGCTGTGTCAATGATTTTTATTAAATCTGCGACTGGTTTCGCACCACTTAACGTTGCATTTTCAGGCAATATACGCTATTTATAACATGGTAACGTTGAACATTGCCCTGTAGCCACACCCCACCATTCGCGTACAATATACCGTCATCTGGTGAAAGCGGTAGTTAAAATTTAAAAATCTTTCTTAAAATCTTTTTAAATTTTTTTAAAAAAATACTCTGGGGCATAGTGTTCAGCGAAAGTACACACAAATCGATTGATATCTGCTGGCTTAGTTGCCATCCACAATACCAACGCAATGGCATCCTTAGGATTCAAATACGCAGAGCACATACCATTTCCGACGCTGTCAGTTTACCCCAAGAACTTGCACATTTGATGGAAGTTTTTGAGGAGAGTGGATACTCTGAGAAGCAGATTCCTCAGTCTTTGGAGTTCGGACCATCCCAGGAAGAACATAAACAGGAACATAGATCTGTGGTCTTTGAGTTACGCCGGGGGGCATATCGTATAAAGACTGGAATAATTTTAAACTGCTTTAACATTAAGAGAGTGTTCCTTTCACCTTTCAAGATTAGAGCCCCACAGAAAGATGGTTTGGGGCTTAGGAAGCCTGGCATATACAAAATTCCATGTCACTGTGGGAAGCTCTCAGGACGCACGCTTGGGTCACTGCCGTTATACGAGGCTACAATAGCCGGAAAAATCGTCGGTAGCAGAAAATTTCCTAAACAAGGGACAGGGGACGAAATCTGACGAGATTCCACAGCACTATGCACTGAACGCTTGTTTTAATGCAATAAAACAAGCGTTCAGTGCATAGTGCCGTGGAATGTGGAAAAAACCGCAAATTGGCGTTCATAAGAAGAACACCACCAAAAATGCAACAGGAGCGTAATATGTAAGAAATTGTCCACGCAAGCTGCCACTGATGATGTCTTGCAGAAAATAAAGACGAAACGCGTATGGCACTAAAATTGTGTTTTATTCAGTTGCTGTCAGACGGTCCATAAGTAAAAATTATCAATATACCGTAATATGTATCATGTTGGTTTCAGGATCGGGCAGCAAAATCCGAGGAGAGTTTGAAGACGAAGTTAGCAATAAGCTGTAACACTAATGTATATATTCATCATCAAGCTGAATCAATGCGTTTCTCAAGGCCTGTAAGAAATCTAAATTAAGTCAAACGTGTTTCAAAGTAGTTCCCTCTTCCAGTGCATTCTTTACTCCGTTGTGTAATTCGTTCCACAAACTGGAAATCGTCAATTTGGCGTATCAGCTTATTAAACCAACCTTTTCTCTTTTACTCGTTTAAAATCTACTTCTTTTATTCAGTATGTGACGATTTTTGTGAATATTGATAATGAGAAGTTACAGAAATATATTTTCAGCATGTTCTAGCATTCCCTCCTTACTACTGGCCTGAAGCTCCCATATTCTCCTTAATAACGGCCTTGCTCCATACGACATCTTTATTTTACTCTTGAATAATTGCTAATTTCTTACATTTTCCAAGTGGTTCAACTTCCTGCTTGACTTAGTCAGTTGGGGTATGGCTACATGTTGCCAAATAAATTCCCATTTTCATTTATCTTTTCCTGCCTGACGAATTTTCATTTCTAGTCATGTATCTACATTGAAGCCTATGGGAATTAGTAAATTATCATTTGACTTACACCATATAACATAGTCGCTACTGAAAGGCCAAACATAAGGTTATTTCCTAAAAATTACGTCTCGCAAATGCCTTTCCTCAGTGGAATGAGGAGGAGATCAATGTTTAATGACCCGTCGACAACGAGATCATCAGAGACGGAGCAAAAGCTCGGATTAGGGAAGGATGTGGAAGGACACTGGTGGTTCCCTTTCATAGCAACCATTCCGGCACTCGCCCAAAGCGATTTAGAGAAATCACGGAAAACCTAAATCAGGATGGTCGGGCTCGGATTTGAACCGTCGTCCTCCCGAATGCGAGTCCACCACTGCACCAGCTAGTTCAGATTCATTAGTGGCGATGCATTGCTGAAGAAGTACGCAATGACTCCTAATCACTTTCTCAACCATTTCTAGAAGAATGGTCCCATGACTTCCCAGATTGCTGCTGTAAGCTCATCAGTAATGTGGAGTAGCCGTGAAACAACTTTGTGTTTTGATGACGCCACAGAAAAACCCTAGGCCTTTTCCTGAATGAGCTGCGAATATGTGTCACAGTAATATCCTACTTTTTTTTATTGAAAAGTCCATTTAGATAAGTTACCGTTATCACATAAGATTTGTCTACGCTGCGCCATCCTGGTCAATTCTGACCAGCAATGTTGCAGGGAAATGTCGCTTGCTCACAGCTATCTCTTGGCAGTAAATTTTGAGCCACTTGCAGCTTATAAAGATGAAATTTCAAATCTTCTTCCACAATCCTCAAAAAGGCATACAATGGATTTGGTTTCGAAATGGCGAATGTCAGATTTTTTTGCCTAAGTTGCTGCGCTTCTCAAAGCCGTTGAATATTTCCCGGTGTTCGAAATGTCATTTCAGGCCGCTTGTTCTTGGCATTGCGCCTCACGTCATCGTTACATCCACATGGATACTGTCTTCCTGTCTGGAACATGAAAATGGCGGTATTTTCCACGACGCTTTGCGAGTTGGACAGCCGCTATGTTCTGCACACCACAAAGCTGCTCCTGTGCATCAATACGCACCTGCACTGGCGAACTTTACATACTGAACTGAACTGAATGGCATACTACGTGTCATGTAACGTTGCGGCAGAAGGCACGGCCACATCTACATCTTAGCTGGGCAGCCAGATGAAAATTTACGATTTCTCGTGGGCCACCCCACACTTCCAGCTTCATTTTACTAGCCCGTTTGAAATTTTTAAAATTAAATAGTGTGTAATTTCTTCACTCATAGATACAAAATACTTACTTTCACTTTTAGTTTAATTTTTTCATATAGTTTATTTCGTATTTGTTTTACTCTGGAGGAAGGTGTTACTCAATACATGTGTAATATCGACCACCACATTAAAAAATTACCCGTTGGAGAACCGTCCTTCAGTTTCCACCTCAATTTTTCATTAAAGTCCTCCTATTACGGTTCCATAGCAACATCAGCGCTCAAGTATGAGGTTCCGTTGTTTCTCGTGGAGGTTTTTTACCTATATAACACAATGTCGACACTGTCTTCGGTCTTTCGGCTTCCCGACCAGTGTTCGGTCTATACTGCGGAGCTTTACGCTGTTCTCCAGGCTGTCCACTACATCCGCCGCTATCAGCGGATACAGTACGTTATCTGCTCAGATTCTCTCAGCTTTCTCCTCAGTCTCCAAGCTCTTTACCCTGTGCACCCTCTGGTCCACCGGATTCAGGACTGTCTGCGTTTGCTCCACTTGGGGGGCGTCTCGGTGGCGTTCCTCTGGCTCCCGGGACACGTTGATATCTGTGGAAATGAGACGGCCGATATTGCGGCCAAGGCTTCAGTCTCTCTTCTCCGGCCAGCTATTCAATCGATTCCCGTCGCCGATCTACGGAGCGTTTTATGTCATCGTGTTACTCTTTTATGGCACGCACATTGGTCGACACTTCCCAATAATAAATTGCGGGACGTGACAGCTCTTCCTTGTGCTTGGACCTCTTCCTCCCGAACGCGTCGTCGGGAGGAGGTAATTTTAACTAGATCCGGATAGGGCACTGTCTTTTTAGCCATCGACATCTTTTAAGCGGCGATCCTCCCCCACTCTGTCCCCACTGCTCTCAGCTGTGGACGGTAAGACACCTTTTAATTGAGTGCCCCTATTTTAATCCGTTACGCTCCCGTCTACAGCTGTCGCCTGATATATCGTCGATCTTAGCAGATGACCCGCGCTCAGCCGATCGCGTTCTCGAATTTATTAGTGCCAGTGAAATGACGTCAGTCATTTGAAGCTTTTTTTGGGGACAACCAACCCCTTTCTGTAGAGGATTTTTAAGCCTTCCTTCTGCTTTTAGTTTCTCCAATTTTATGACTTTCGTTCCCATTGCTGCTGATTTCCGTTTTCGGTTTTTTACTGTTTCCTAAGTCACGGACCGGGCGCTAATGACCATAGCAATTTTGCGGCCTACAACCAAAACAAAAAAAAAAAAAAACTGTCTTCGGTGATTACGATTGGAAAACGTTTAATTTTTAAAGTGTTAGTATTCTGAGATTACTTCAGTACCATCAATATTGTTTGTAATTTTCTTATTTCTGTATAATAAGTACATAAATATCCTCCCATTTCCATTTACTGCTCGATATTTCGTTTAACTTATTATAAGATGGTGTCTCATTTTATTTTATTGCTTTCCAAGTACGCCTTTTTTTTCAGGCTGCAGGTGTCTGAAATTCATGCTTCCTGAATAAATAACTGTAAGCAAGTGAATTTCTTCTAGGCCCAAGTTACTGTCTTCTAGTAAGACTTCATGTAGCAAGCTTAAGAACTACACGGATATACTTGATATTTCTTCGGCCGTGTTTCAAGAACACTTCAGAATATCTGGCTAAATGATTAAGTGACCTTCACATTCTGTTTCAGGATTTGGCAAATGGAACAGACAACCTGTTCTTCTCACCTATCAGTATACAAGTGATCCTAGCACTTGTGTTTCTGGGTGCTCGTGGAGACACAGCCAAGCAGTTAGCGAGAGGTCTGCGTCTACCTGAAGACAGAAATGTGACAGAGGATGGATTCAGTGCTATAACGAGTCGGCTACAGGTAGAAATCGCTATCAGAATTTCTAAACTTACATCTATCTGAGTAGTGTAATACTCTGTCAAAAGTTATTTCACTACAGACCCATTACCTCGATTTAAAAGGGTCAGAACACAGGCATCCATCATATTTGATCCGTACAAGGACTAGTTCAAAGAAAACGCTCGGCGAAATTAATTACCTTCAGTGGGATACAAGATCTCACTATCAGTTTCTTCGTGGCTTGATACGTACGCTGCCACATTCCAAGGAGGTTGGATGATCATAAACCACGTCAACCTCCGCAGAAATGAGAAGTTGGTTATACTATTTACCATTTATTGTAGGTTACTCCGTCATAATGGTGGGGTGCAAGTTCTATCGCATTCAGGTGGTGGTTTGTGACGATCGTGAGAATTGGTCATGGTGATGAACAAGGTGGTCAGAAACAGTCTGAAAAGCTTGTAAGGGTATTTCAGGGTAGGTTGTACTCAGACAGAATTGTTAAGAAAACAATTTGTTGCTCCTCTTCAAAGTTACTTATTACTGAAATTAGCCAGTGAAGCCGTTGTGTGCAGAAATGCAAGCGGCCCGCCAGAGACGGTGTCGTAAAACGTGTTCTTCGTCTAGTTTCCTGAATCAGAACAAGAGAGAGAGAGAGAGAGAGAAATTGGAAGTAGGACGGCAGTAAGGATCGAACCCGGGCCAAAGACTGAGCAGTCTACACGCTGAGAGAACAACTGACACTAATTGTATCTGTCAGGTTGCTTGATTCACACGCACAGCGACCTGATTGGCTAACGTCAGTGCTAAATAACTCTGAAACGGTGCAAAGTATGGACTTGTTTCTTAACACATTTCTCAACACAACTTAGAAGATAATCGGACTGTTTCTGACCATCCGTACAACCCAAAAAGCATTTGACAGTTTATAAGGCGATTTTTAATACTGTTGGGTGGAAGACATAGAAGACTCTGGTAGTTACAACTTTTGAAGGTGTTCTTCACGTAATGTACACAATTCCTCTTGTGCCCAAATTATCCATTAGTTATAGATGGAGACTTTAATCTAGCATCCATTGACTGGGAAAATTACACGTTTATCAAAGGGGGCAGAAGCAAAGACTGCTGTGAAGTTATATTCTAGGAGCGCTCTCAACATCCAACCTTGAGCAATTGGTTAGAAAACCAACTCGAGATGGGAACATATTAGATACCTTGGCGACAAACAGACCTGATCTTTTTGAGGAAGTTAATCTAGAAGAAGATATTAGCGACCATCATGTCGTTGTGGCTTCTGTGACAGAGTAAGTTACAAAAAAACGAAGAAACAGCGTAGAGTTTTGTTTGGGAAAGCAAATAAGTGTCGTTACTGAATATCTTCATAGTCAGCACCACGTGCTAGAAAAGTACGTGCCTAGCAGAAATATAGGGGAGGGAAAGGATCCACCTTGGTACAACATACATATTAGGAAATTGCTGATAAAGCAGAGAATTTTGCACAGTCGTTTTAAACGTAGTCACTGCCCCGCTGACAAACAGAAATGATGCGAAATGAAAGCAGCTGTCAAAAGGTCTACATCTACATCCATACTCCGCAAGCCACCTGACGGTGTGTGGCGGAGGGTACCCTGAGTACCTCTATCGGTTCTCCCTTCTACTCCAGTCTCGTATTGTTCGTGGAAAGAAGGATTGTCGGTATGCTTCTGTGTGGGCTCTAATCTCTGATTTTATCCTCGTGGTCTCTTCGTGATATACGTAGGAGGGAGCAATATACTGCTTGACTCTTCGGTGAAGGTATGTTCTCGAAACTTTAACAAAAGCCCGTACCGAGCTACTGAGCGTCTCTCCTGCAGAGTCTTCCACTGGAGTTTATCTATCATCTCCGTAACGCTTTCGCGATTACTAAATGATCCGGTAAGGAAGCGCACTGCTCTCCGTTGGATCCTCTCCCTCTCCCTCTCCCTCTCCCTCTCCCTCTCCCTCTCCCTCTCCCTCTCCCTCTCCCTCTCCCTCTCCCTCTCCCTCTCCCTCTCCCTCTCCCTCTCCCTCTCCCTCTCCCTCTCCCTCTCCCTCTCCCTCTCCCTCTCCCTCTCCCTCTCCCTCTCCCTCTCCCTCTCCCTCTCCCTCTCCCTCTCCCTCTCCCTCTCCCTCTCCCTCTCCCTCTCCCTCTCCCTCTCCCTCTCCCTCTCCCTCTCCCTCTCCCTCTCCCTCTCCCTCTCCCTCTCCCTCTCCCTCTCCCTCTCCCTCTCCCTCTCCCTCTCCCTCTCCCTCTCCCTCTCCCTCTCCCTCTCCCTCTCCCTCTCCCTCTCCCTCTCCCTCTCCCTCTCCCTCTCCTCTCCCTCTCCCTCTCCCTCTCCCTCTCCCTCTCCCTCTCCCTCTCCCTCTCCCTCTCCCTCTCCCTCTCCCTCTCCCTCTCCCTCTCCCTCTCCCTCTCCCTCTCCCTCTCCCTCTCCCTCTCCCTCTCCCTCTCCCTCTCCCTCTCCCTCTCCCTCTCCCTCTCCCTCTCCCTCTCCCTCTCCCTCTCCCTCTCCCTCTCCCTCTCCCTCTCCCTCTCCCTCTCCCTCTCCCTCTCCCTCTCCCTCTCCCTCTCCCTCTCCCTCTCCCTCTCCCTCTCCCTCTCCACCCTATCTGGTACGGATCCTACACTGTTGAGCAGTATTAAAGCAGTGGGCGAACAAGCGTACTGTAACCTACTTCCTTTGTTTTCGGATTGCATTTCCTTAGGATTCTTCCAATGAATCTGTCTGGCATCTGCTTTACCGACGATCAACTTTATAAGATCATTCCATTTTAAATCACTCCTAATGCGCACTCCCAGATAGTTTATGGAATTGACTGCTTCCAGTTGCTGACCTGCTATTTTGTAGCTAAATGATAAGGGATCTATCTTTCTGTGTATTCGCAGCACTTTACCCTTGTCTACACTGAGATTGAACTGCCATTCCCTGCACCATGCGTCGATTCGCTGCAGATCGTCCTGCATTTCAGTAAAATTTTCAGTTGTTACAACCTCTCGATATGCCACAGCATCATATGCAAAAAGCCTCAGTGAACTTCCGATGTCATCCACAATGAGAGATCCTTTAATTCGAAAGCAATATTTTATATGCAGATTCTAAAAATAACCCAAAAAAATTTTGGTCGTGCGCAAAATCTACAAATAATTCAATACCTTCTCTTGCTGATAGGAAGGGGTAATGTAACTGATGATGATAAACGAAAGGCCGAAATTCTAAACCTAGCTTTAAAAAACTCGTTTACGGTAGAGGACTGCAGCAGCATTCCCCCTTTCAGTTATCGAACAAACGCAAGGATCGCTGACATAGTGGTTAGTGTACCTGGGATTGTAAAACAGTTAAGACCCTTAGACGCCGGTAAGACATCTGGCCCAGACGGTATCCCCGTAAGGTTATATGTTGACTATGCTACAATTATAGCACCATTCCTATCCATCATCTATCAGAGATCATTGGAAAAGCGGAAAGTTCCACGGGACTGGAAGAAGGCCCAGGTCATAGCAATCTATAAAAAGGGTGGAAAATCGGATGCATATAATTATCGGCCAATTTCACTGACGTCGATTTGCTGTAGAACCGTGGAACATATTTTGTGTTCAGACATAATGACCTTTCTAGACCCTGAGAAGCTCATCTGCAGAAACCAGCATGGTTTTAGGAAACAGCGGTCATGCGAGACACAGCTGGCCCTCTTTGTGCATGTTATACAACAGGTTCTAGATACTGGCTCCCAGGTTGATGCCATATTTCTCGACTTTCGAAGGCTGTTGGACTCAGTTCCACACTCTCACTTGCTCCAAAAAGTGTGCGCTTACGGTCTATCCGATGACATATGCGGTTGGATAGAAAGTTTTCTAGCAGACAGATAGCAGTATGTCGTCCTGAATGGGGTGACTTCAACAGACACAAGCGTAAATTTAGGTGTGCCCCAGGGCAGCGTAACAGGTCCGCTCCTTTTTACGATTTACATAAACGATCTGGTTGATGGTATTGACAGCGGCATTAAACTGTATGCCAATGATGCTGTAGTCTACAGGAAAGTAGTATCAGACGAAATTTGTGAACAAATAAGTGAGGATTTGCAGAAAATAAATGTTTGGTGTAATGTCTGGCAGTTATCTCTCAATATTAGTAAGTGTAACCTTCTGATATAACAAGGCGAAAATCCCCCTTAATGTTAAGAGCACAAATTAAATGCCCAGTCTTTGGAAGCGGTAACATCCGTCAAGTATCTGGGCGCGACTATTAGCAATGATCTCAAATGGAATGAACCGATTACACAAGTATCGGGCAAGGCGAGAACTGTAGATTGCGGGCTATTGGTAGAAGCTTGAAGTGACGCATTCCTTCAACAAAGGAAATTGTTTTACGAGTTGGGTCTGTTTCAAGGCATAGAGAACGTCGAAAGAAGAGCGGCAATATTCGTGACTGGTACATTTAGCCATTGCGAGAGCGTTACAAATCTCATTGAAAGTTTGAAGTGGGACACACTTGCAGATAGAAGACGCGCGAAACGGAAGCGGCTGCTCACTAAATTCCGAAATCATATCTTCGCCGAGGATGTAGAGCATATATTATTACCACCAACTTTCAAATCGCGCAATGATGACCATTCAAAGATAAGGGACATTAAAGCTCTTACTGAGGCGTTCAGACAGTCGTTTTTCCCTCGTGCGATCCGCGAGTGGAAAAGAGGGACGGGGTGGAGATAAGACTTTGGCGCGAATTGTTCCCTACGTCACACACAACCCGGATTATCAGGTTATCGCGAGCGGTCGCCTTACCATTTGCCTATTCGAGCACGACCCGCTGGCAGACCCAGCTTTCCATAAGCATGTCACACGTGCACAGTCTCATCAGGACAGTTCACGTCCACATAAGGCTGCCAGCGACGCAACGTGCTTTCATGGTGTAAAGCAACTGCCCTGTCCAAAAACATCACCAACCCTGTAACCAATTGAACGCGCATGGGACATGGTGTACAGAACAATTGCCAAGTCTCAACACAAACTGCAAGGCGGCTGGGACAGTCTATCGCGGGATGCCGTTCTGTACGAGTACCTTCACCATCATGTGCCTTTGAGAATGCACGCGTGTATTGCCGCCAGAGGGGATACAGTGTGTGATGATTCCACTGTTTGGGCACCTTTTATTGTGACGTGTGGCCCATTTGATCCGAAATTATCATATACGCCTAAAAGATAAACTGCCTGTCACAACCCTTGTCAATAACATGGTCTCACTCTTGAGTGTCCATTTCCTTTCTTTTTTTTCTGGCAGTGTATACAAGGAAAGATGAGACGCTTCGTCCTCGGACGCGCTTCGTCTATTGAGCTAAAATAAATATCTGAATTTTTCTTAACCAAATTTCATTATGACTGACAAGTCAGACGTGTCCTGAGAAATGAGTATGAAATACATTGTAATGTTGGTTTTTTTTTGTGTTTTAATATTTCAGGAAAGTAACGACGTGCTGCTTAACGTAGCAAACAGGATATTTATTAAGAATGATTTTAACATTAAGGAAGAATTCAACGATTCCGCTATTAAATTCAAGGCTGGAGCAGAAGTAGTGGATTTTTCACAAGAGGAAGCGGCACGGAAAATAATAAATGACTGGGTAGAAAATAAGACTAATCAGAAGATAAAAAGTATAATCCCTCCAGGTAAGCAATTTTGCTAGTCTAGTTACCATTCGCACTAAGCATGAAGCTGATAGATTTCCAGTTTTCTTTTACTGTATTAATGGATGCTCTCATCTTAACACCATAACTACGTTACTATGGTTCCCAGTTGCATTCTTTTAACCCACATGAGGCCTTACGATGCATGGCAGATGGTAGTTTTCTTACTACTATTGTTTATCACTTGACAGTGCGTTTGCGAATGATGAGCGACAACATACATAAGTAAGCAGTTATGTAAGTTAAACTTTAATTCTTTTCCCGTCATGATCATTTCACGATATGTATGTAGAAATAAGTGTGTTGCTTGACACTAAGAAATTTTGCAAGTAAACGTATTCGTGAGACTTACCACTATTTCGGCGTGTGCTCCTTGAGTGGCGTGGCGCAATCTGGCAGTAGAAGTGAATCTGTTTCTGAACGCGATAGTTTTCGATGGATCTTCTGTATCGCTTGTCCTAATTCAATCTCTTTCGATTTCTTAACACACCAAAAATAAAGTAACACCCAAGTGATTGTTATCGAGAATTACTAAAGCTGCCTCCTTCGTAAAATATTTATATTTCTTTAGGATGCAACTTCAACTAATTGCCAAATATTACTGTGATGATGTCTACCGCTGACAATATACTCGGATTCAGATACATTTCAGACATCATTGCACTTATGTGATAGGCATTCGGTGATTGTCATCCATCCAGATATGTTGGAAATTGGTTTCATAAACCACATTACGTTTCCACATACTCTATTTAGGTCCTAAACTGTTGAAAAGTATTGGAATTTGTGGCATTTTCTATGCTCGGAGTACTATGAAGTACAATTCCTCATCAACGTAGCGTGCCGCGAATCCAACTTCTGTGTTTAATTGGTGTAATGTCTCTAACTTAATGGTCGTCGTTGATTCCAGGTTCACTTGGGCTGTGAACAATGTAAATATTGATAAATCAAAATACGTCTTCGTACTTCAGTATTTATTCTTCAAACGACTCATGAAAGACGCTGACGACTGATACCCGACATGCTTATGCACAACTGCCAACCTACATTTCGTTGGCACTCAGAGAAATTAAAAGAATTCCTGGTCTAAGTGATCTACCACAACATTAGCTCTCTCTCAAGTGACGCCTGGCGTCTCTGTACACTCTGTTTAAAGATAACCCTCGCCCCCATCAGTTTAAACGATGTGATGTCACATCAAATTAATAATCCAACTAAGGTACATAACGGCTACCGCTATTTATAGCTAACACTTGGTTCAAGAATCATAAAAGAAGGTTGTATACATGGAAGATACTAGAAGGTATCAAATAGGTTATATAATGGTAAGACAGAGATTTAGGAACCAGGTTTTGAATTGTAAGACATTTCAAGGGGCAGATGTGGACTCTGACCACAATCTACTGGTTATGAAATGTAGATTAAAACTGAAGAAACTGCAAAAAGGTGGGAATTTACGGAGATGGGACCCGGATAAACTGACTAAACCAGAGGTTGTACGGAGTTTCAGGGAGAGCATAAGGGAACAAATGACAGGAATGGGGGAAAGAAATGCAGTAGAAGAAGAATGGGTAGCTCTGAGGGATGAAGTAGTGAAGGCAGCAGAGGATCAAGTAGGTAAAAAGACGAGGGCTAGTAGAAATCCTTGGGTAACAGAAGAAATATTGAATTTGATGAAAGGAGGAAATATAAAAACGCAGTAAATGAAGCAGGCAAAAGGGAATACAAACGTCACAAAAATGAGATCGACAGGAAGTGCAAAATGGCTAAGTAGGGATGGCTACAGGACAAATGTAAGGATGTAGAGGCTTATCTCACTAGGGGTAAGATAGATACTGCCTACAGGAAAATTAAAGAGACCTTTGGAGAAAAGAGAACCACTTGCATGAATATCAAGAGCTCAGATGGAAACCCAGTTCTAAGAAAAGAAGGGAAAGCAGAAAAGTGCAAGTAGTATATAGAAGGTCTATACAAGAGCAATGTACTTGAGGACAATATTATGGAAATGGAAGAGGATGTAGATGAAGATAAATGGGAGATAAAATACTGCGTGAAGAGTTTGACAGAGCACTGAAAGACCTGAGTCGAAAAAAGGCCTCGGGAGTAGACAACGTTCCATTGGAACTACTGACGGCCTTAGGAGAGCCAGTCCTGACAAAGCTCTACCATCTGGTGAGCAAGATGTATGAGACAGGCTAAATTCCCTCAGACTTCAAGAAAAATATAATTCCGATCCCAAAGAAAGCAGGTGTTGACAGATGTGAAAAATACCGAACTATCAGTTTAATAAGTCACAGCTGCAAAATACTAACGCGAATTCTTTACAGACTATTGGAAAAACTGGTAGAAGCCGACCTCAGCGAAGATCAGTTTGGATTCCACAGAAATGTTGGAACACGTGAGGAAATACTGACCCTACGACTTATCTTAGAAAATAGATTAAGGAAAGGCAAACCTACATTTCTAGCATTTGTGGACTTAGAGAAAGCTTTTGACAATGTTGACTGAAATACTCTTTCAAATTCTAAAGGTGGCAGAGGTAAAATACAGGGAGCGAAAGGCTATTTACAATTTTTACAGAAACGAGATGACAGTTATAAGAGTCGAGGGGCATGAAAGGGAAGCAGCGGTTGGGAAGGGAGTGAGACAGGGTTGTAGCCTGTCCCCGATGTTATTCAATCTGTATATTGAGCAAGCAGTAAAGGAAACAAAAGAAGAATTCGGAGTAGGAATTAAAATCTATGGAGAAGAAATAAAAACTTTAAGGTTTGCCGATGACATTGTAATTCTGTCAGACAGAGCAAAGGACTTGGAAGAGCAGTTGAACGGAGTGGACAGTGTCTTGAAAGGAGGATATAAGATGAACATCAACAAAAGCAAAACGAGGATAATGGAATGTAGTCGAATTAAGTCGGGTGATGCTGAGGGAATTAGATTAGGAAATGAGACGCTTAAATTAGTAAAGGAGTTTTGCTATTTGGGGAGCAAAATAACTGATGGTCGAAGTAGAGAGGATATAAAATGTAGACTGGCAATGGTAAGGAAAGCGTTTCTGAAGAAGAGAAATTTGTTAACATCGAGTACAGATTTAAGAGTCAGGAAGTCGTTTCTGAAAGTATTTGTATGGAGTGTAGCCATGTATGGAAGTGAAACGTGGACAATAAATAGTTTGGACAAGAAGAGAATAGAAGCTTTCGAAACGTGGTGCTACAGATGAATGCTGAAGATTAGATGGGTAGATCACATAACTAATGAGGATGTATTGGATAGAACTGGGGAGAAGAGGAGTTTGTGGCACAACTTGACAAGAAGAAGGGACCGGCTGGTAGGACATGTTCTGAGGTATCAAGGGATCACAAATTTAGCATTGGAGGGCAGCGTGGAGGGTAAAAATCGTAGAGGGAGACCAAGAGATGAATAAACTAAGCAGATTCAGAAGGATGTAGGTTGCAGTAAGTACTGGGAGACGAAGAAGCTTGCACAGGATAGAGTAGCATGGAGAGCTGCATCAAAGCAGTCTGAGGACTGAAGACAACAACACCGCTATTTTAATTTACGTTGGCAGAAAGTTTCTCAGTTGCATGTTTTTTGAATGTATGTTAATGGGGTAACAATAACTGTTGTGCCCACTACTCTTTGCATATATCTGTCTGACAACGAAACAAAAACAAAATTTTACTTAATTCTGAACACGTGTGTGTGTGTGTGTGTGTGTGTGTGTGTGTGTGTGTGTGTGTGTGTGTGTGTTTGGGGTAGGGGGAGGGGATAGTCCTCTTTCCCTCCCCCTGCCCCCTTAAAAAGGTGACAATATGGGATCGTACTGAATGAGATCTTCAGTATGACGGCTGCCGCGCGTTAACTCCGAACAGACTCTCATAAAAAATTGTCCGTTAGTCACGTAAGAGTGACTCACCACGTGTCTCACACTTAGTCGTGGTAGAGGAGGAAAACACTTCAAAGCAGTTTAGATACAGAAAAAAACAGTCTTGGTTGCACAAGAGAGGTTTGTTTAATCTTTACATGTGATGCGTTTCGCCTGTTCCGGACATTATCACACAATCTAAGGAAATTACAAACTGTTAAAAGTATAAATTGCTATTAAAGACAATAATAAACGAATAAATTAAAAATAACGCAAGGAAGTCAAAAATCGATTGGACTACGGAGCACAGGACACATTTATTTTCAAGGGGGTGGTGAAGGGGTATAAATTTCAACTCAGAAAATACTGCACCATGACTGAGCGTACCTAATGAAAAGCCTTGCTGATCAAGACAGGGGCGTCAAACATAATTAATAGTACCATAGAACAGGGATAAACAGCCAGATACACAGTCGATGCTTCATTACACATCCGATAAAATTCTTCCTTCTCTTATCCGAGGCATCGAACGTGATTAAAAGTCCCAAAGAACTGGTAGAAAACAGCCAGGTAGCGACTGCGGTAGTTACGGAGTGATTTCGGAGGCACGGAGGCACGGAAAAAGACTGCAGTGTTTCCCTATTTAAGAAGAGAGAGAATAAAATAGCCTCTCAAAACATGTGGAGCTTTCAAGAGGTTGAGAATGACCTAAACAATGCAACATACTCTTAGGCTGTTAGATATTTTCTTGTAGTCGGCATATATTAACATAACTGAACAATACTGACTTCCAGAAATTAGAACAAATCCCACCGCCGCCGCCTGGACCAAGAGCTTTACCTGAATTTGAAGGTTCTGAGAGTCATTCAGTATAATACGTAAGATACGCCAAGAACCTGTTAATCCACCCGTCAATAGCACATAATTAGTGGCAGGAAACTCAAATACTACCAATAAACTAAGAAATCCTGGGGTCTATATACATAGACAGCAGTTGTTAAATGACGAAAGAGCAAGTTTTGGAGATGCGATTCCGCACCCTAACTTGACTTAGAACCACAGGCTGCCAAGTTCGGGGTTTCATTGATATTCGGACCTCAAACTGTGCAACGTAGCACGTAATTCGATAGAATAAGTACGAAATGGAAGAAACGTACAGCCGTCGTCACAGAATCACAGAGTAATAACAGTAAATGGCCAGGTCCAAGTCTTAAAAGTGGGCACCACTTCGGCGACGAGCTCGTACCAAACCTACATACACTGAAGAGCCAAAGACACTGGTACACTTGCCTAACATCGACTGGGGCCCCAGCGAGCACGTAGAAGTGCCGCGACACGACGTGCCTGGACTAGACTCGCCCGAAGTAGCGCTGGAAGGAATTGACGCCTTGAATCCTACAGGGCTGTCCATAAACCCGTTAGAGTACGACGGGGTGGAGATCTCTTCTGAACAGAGCGTTGCAAGGCGTCCCAGGTATGCTCAGTAATGTTCATCTCTGGTGAGTTTGGTGGCCAAGTGGAAGTGTTTAAACTCAGAAGAGTGTTGATGGAGACACTCTGTAGCAGTTCTGTACGTGTGGGGTACAACACTGTCCTACTGGAATTGCCCAAGTCCGTCGGAATGCACAATGGACATGAATGGATGCAGGTGATGAGATAGGACGCTTATATACGTGACACGTGTCCAAGTCGCATCTGGACGTAACGGGCGTCTCGTATCACTCCAGATGCGCACGCCCCACACCATTACGGAGCCTCCAACAGCTTGAACAGTCCGCTGCTGCATGCAGCGTCCATGGATTCAAGAAGTAGTCTCCATACCCGTACACTCCATCCTTTCGATACAATTTGAAACGAGACTCGTCCGAACAAGCAACATGTTTCCAGTCATGAACAGTCCAATGTCGGTGCTGACGGGCCCAGGCGAGCAGTAAAGCTTTGTGCCGTGGAGTCACCAAGGGTGCAAGATTGGGCCTTCGGCTCCAAAAGCCCATATCGATGATGTTTCGTTGAATGATTCGCACGTTGAGCCTTGTGGTGGCCCCGCATTGAAATCCGCAGTAATTTGCGGAAGGGTTGCACTTCTGTCCCGTTGAACGACTCTCTTCAGTCGCCGTTGGTCCCGTAGTCTTCGCAGCAATATCGAGAATATGGCTGCAGCTCAATAAGTTTCAGTCAAAGACTACACTATATGTAGAACTGATAATGACGAGGGAGGAGGAGGAGGAGGAGTAGTAGTAGCAACACTGGTGGGAAACCACACAATACTCCATCGAATAACCTTAATTTTTATAAATAATAGACTACACATTAGAACCAGCTACCCAAGGAAGTTGGCTGTGTAGGGTGCACACACATTTTTCTTAGATTTTTAATATTTTCGATTCTATGGCAGAAATCCTGGAAGTCACAGCCTTGTTCGTCACTGAATTTTCATGGTTCAAAAGTCGGCTAAGGTCTGGGAGCCACAGACAGTCCTGTGGACATTGTTGTAAATTGTGAGCGTCGACGAAACTACGTGTGAACTTCCGGTCATCTCAATCTTCTGTCAGTCTCTTGAATAACCACAGTATGCCCTTGGAGTACAAACGTCAGTGATCTTTTGTTCCAAAGTAATCCACTACGTAGGTTTGAACTGTTGACTATTAATAGGCCCACTACCTTTCTTCATTTCCCGCCTCTTGGCACAGGACTCGGCATGTTTTCTAACAGGTCAAGTGAGTCTCACTGGCTCAAGTCCGGTTCAATGAAGAAAAACACTGGAGGAGAGGATAGAACTTCTGTATCTCTGCTGCATTACTCTCGGGAGTTTCTTGGCACCAGCTTCCAGTCATTTCACCTTAGGGGGCGTGATTTCCAGCATCTTAAAAATGTCAAAATACTCACCCCTGTTGGAGAGCCTTCGATCAATCGAATCTCCTTTAATGCGATTGGGATTTATGCGAATCTATCGACGAATGCGGACAGTGACAAAGTACAGTATGCAATATAACGGCGCAGAAAATTATCAAGCTTTTAATTCCCTAAGGGCGTAACAATCTATTGAGCAGAAACCACTATAACGATAGAATCAGTATCATACGACGTATCTAGCACACAGCGCAGTATAGCGATTATAATACAGGGTGTTTCAAAAATGACCGGTATATTTGAAACGGCAATAAAAACTAAACGAGCAGCGATAGAAATACACCGTTTGTTGCAATATGCTTGGGACAACAGTACATTTTCAGGCGGACAAACTTTCGAAATTACAGTAATTACAATTTTCAACAACAGATGGCGCTGCAAGTGATGTGAAAGATATAGAAGACAACGCAGTCTGTGGGTGCGCCATTGTGTACGTCGTCTTTCTGCTGTAAGCGTGTGCTGTTCACAACGTGCAAGTGTGCTGTAGACAACATGGTTTATTCCTTAGAACAGAGGATTTTTCTGGTGTTGGAATTCCACCGCCTAGAACACAGTGTTGTTGCAACAAGACGAAGTTTTCAACGAAGGTTTAATGTAACCAAAGGACCGAAAAGCGATACAATAAAGGATCTGTTTGAAAAATTACAACGGACTGGGAACGTGACGGATGAACATGCTCGAAAGGTAGGGCGACCGCGTACGGCAACCACAGAGGGCAACGCGCAGTTAGTGCAGCAGGTGATCCAATAGCGGCCTCGGGTTTCCGTTCGCCGTGTTGCAGCTGCGGTCCAAATGACGCCAACGTCCACGTATCGTCTCATGCGCCAGAGTTTACACCTCTATCCATACAAAATTCAAACGCGGCAACCCCTCAGCGCCGCTACCATTACTGCGCGAGAGACATTCGCTAACGATATAGTGCACAGGATTGATGACGGCGATATGCATGTGGGCAGCATTTGGTTTACTGACGAAGCTTATTTTTACCTGGACGGCTTCGTCAATAAACAGAACTGGCGCATATGGGGAACCGAAAAGCCCCATGTTGCAGTCCCATCGCCCCTGCATCCTCAAAAAGTACTGGTCTGGGCCGCCATTTCTTCCAAAGGAATCATTGGCCCATTTTTCAGATCCGAAACGATTACTGCATCACGCTATCTGGACATTCTTCGTGAATTTGTGGCTGTACAAACTGCCTTAGACGACACTGCGAACACCTCGTGGTTTATGCAAGATGGTGCCCGGCCACATCGCACGGCCGACGTCTTTAATTTCCTGAATGAATATTTCGATGATCGTGTGATTGCTTTGGGCTATCCGAAACATACAGGAGGCGGCGTGGATTGGCCTCCCTATTCGCCAGACATGAACCCCTGTGACTTCTTTCTGTGCGGACACTTGAAAGACCAGGTGTACCGCCAGAATCCAGAAACAATTGAACAGCTGAAGCAGTACATCTCATGTGCATGTGAAGCCATTCCGCCAGATACGTTGTCAAAGGTTTCGGGTAATTTCATTCAGAGACTACGCCATATTATTGCTACACATGGTGGATATGTGGAAAATATCGTACTATAGTTTCCCAGACCGCAGCGCCATCTGTTGTTGACAATTGTAACTACTGTAATTTCGAAAGTTTGTCTGCCTGAAAATGTACTGTTGTCCCAAGCATATTGCAACAAACGGTGTATTTCTATCGCTGCTCGTTTAGTTTTTACTGCCGTTTCAAATATACCGGTCATTTTTGAAACACACTGTAGATTCCTCAAGTGAACCGAAGAGTCTAGACGACTATCAAAATGGAGAAAAAGTGTGTCGTCTCTGATTATAAACACTGTTAAAGAATATTCATCTTGAGATACCACTCCTGTCCGTTTTTGCGTTACCGATAAATTAGATTTTGGATATGATCCGCCTTGATAGACATTTTTTTTCTACTCGTACGTACATACGTTTCGTGAAGTTACAGCATCATTATGGACTTTATGGCGTTGTAACTTCATAGAAACATGTCTGGGTATAATAAGAAGAAAAAATATTTGCTCAAGGTGGATCGGATTGCAAAAACAATTACTAAAGTAGTCACTACAAATAAACAAGAAGGAAATGTAATAAATATATGCATTATTACAGTACTTTCGTATTGTTTGACCCAAGGAGGTAGAATATAGGGGAGATGGCGTCGTCATTGCCGATTATAGACATCAGTTGAAACCGGCCCGCCATATGTGTGACTTTCAGAAATTTATTCCTCCGTTCAAACCATATGTTAAACCTACCCTGTTGAGGTTAATGTGTTGAACTGACAATCAGTTCTGAGTGTGTACTTTCAAACGTTAATGGATGAATATTCATCTTCAGACAGTTGAAAACTTGATTTTGATTTTTGCATTGTCGGTCACCTACACCGCAGCAAAACAGTCGAAAGGTTTATTACTGTTTTAAGTGAGATCGAAGAGCAGCAATGCAATAGGAAACTTCACCAAGACTCAGAAACATGGCGGAAGGAGGCTAAACTTTCTCGGCGTAGGAGCGTGTCCCTATATTCTATCTTCTTTGGTTCGGCCACATCCGGCGCTCTAGTAAGAACACTCACACTTCCTTACATCTCTTGAATATGAATAAATGTTCATTGAATGTTTTATTATGAAGAGAGATACTCATGCTCACAACAGAAATTGTGTATATGTGGAGGATTTCGTAGTTACGGCACTATTTATGTAAAACTTAATCGTGGTTATAACATTTGTATATTGGTTTCATTAGAAAAGTGATTCGTTCATGTAGTTGCTAGCATCATACGCTTTCATTTGGTGTGTCACAAGTGTAAATTACGTGATGGATAATTCAGTTATTAAAATGTTTATAAGTAATAATAATAGTACTGATCATTAATAACTTTTTAACTGTTGATGTTACAAAAATGGTTATATTGTCAATTTGTTCGTCTCGTTGCTGTGATCCGAAATCGATCAGTTTCTGTATTTCAGGTCACAAAGCTCCTCACTCCATCTCAGCTCATTTCGCGGCCACCCCTCTAGAATTCACGCAGTCGTCTATCCACCAAGGAAAAGCGCTGCACCTCGTTGCTTGCCCTCCATCCCTGCCCTGAGCTCTGCGCTCCATCATTCAGCTCGACTGCATACAGTCCAGCGGACAGCTGACCATCCCAAAAAAGAGAGAAAAAACAGCCATACCGGCCTGTAGCCGTCCTGTCTGACTCAAACCGCCCTGCGGCAGACCAGTAACCTTCTCCTAATCTCATAGACTACATACACTACTGGCAATTAAAATTGCTACACCACGAAGATGACGTGCTACAGACACGAAATTTAACCGACAGGAAGAAGATGCAGTGATATGCAAATAATTAGTTTTCAGAGCATTCACACAAGGTTGGCGCCGGTGGCGACACCTACTACGTGCTGACATGAGGAACGTTTCCAACCGGTTTCTCATACACAAACAGCTGTTGACAGGCGTTGCCTGGTGAAACGTCGTTGTGATGCCTCGTGTAAGGAGGAGAAATGCGTACCATCACGTTCCGACTTTGATACAGGTCGGATTGTAGCCTATCGCGATAGCGGTTTATCGTATCGCGACATTGCTGCTCGCGTCGGTCGAGATCCAATGACTGTTAGCAGAATATGGAATCGGTGGGCTCAGGAGGTAATACGGAACGCCGTGCTGGATCCCAACGGCCTCGTATCACTAGCAGTCGAGATGATAGATATCTTATCTGCATGGCTGTAATTGATCGTGCAGCCACATCTCGATCCCTGAGTCAACAGATGGGGACGTTCGCAAGACAACAACCATCTGCACGAACAGTTCGACGTCGTTTGCAGCAGCATGGACCATCAGCTCGGAGACCATGGCTGCGGTTACCCTTGATGCTGCATCACAGACAGGAGTGCCTGCGATTGTGTACTCAACGACGAACCTGGGTGCATCAATGGCGAAACGTCATGTATTTCGGATGAATCCAGGTTCTGTTTACAACATAATGATGGTCGCATCCGTGTCTGGTGACATCGCGGTGAACGCACATTGGAAGCGTGTATTCGTCATCACCATACTGGCGTATCACCCGGCGTGGTGGTATGGGGTACCATTGGTTACACGTCTGTCACCTCTTGTTCGCATTGACGGCACTTTGAACAGTGGACGCTACATTTCAGATGTGTTACGACCCGTGGCTGTACCCTTCATTCAGTCCCTGCGAAACCCTACATTTCAGCAGGATAATGAACGACCGGATGTTGCAGGTCCTGTACGGTCCTTACTGGATACAGAAAATGTTCGACTGCTGCCCTGGCCAGCACATTCTCCAGATCTCTCACCAACTGAAAACGTCTGGTCAACGATGGCCGAGCAACTGGCTTGTCACAATACGCCAGTCACTACTCTTGATGAACTGTGGTATCGTGTTGAAGCTGCGAGGGCAGCTGTACCTGTACACGCCATCCAAGCTCTGTTTGACTCAATGCCCAGGCGTATCAAGGCCGTTATTGCGGCCAGAGATGGTTGTTCTGGGTACTGATTTCTCAGGATCTATGCACCAAAATGGCATGAAAATATAATCAGATGTCAGTTCTAGTATAATATATTTGTCCAATGAATACCCGTTTATCATCGGCGTTTCTTCTTGGTGTAGCAATTTTAATGGCCAGTAGTGCACAACTGCGCCTATACCAGCAGTTCCCCAGGCCAGCTAAAAGTTACTCGCCATATCACGACCTCAGCGCTGAACCGAGCACCCGCCTCCTCCCGCCTCCTCCCGCCTCCTCCCGCCTCCTCCCGCCTCCTCCCGCCTCCTCCCGCCTCCTCCCGCCTCCTCCCGCCTCCTCCCGCCTCCTCCCGCCTCCTCCCGCCTCCTCCCGCCTCCTCCCGCCTCCTCCCGCCTCCTCCCGCCTCCTCCCGCCTCCTCCCGCCTCCTCCCGCCTCCTCCCGCCTCCTCCCGCCTCCTCCCGCCTCCTCCCGCCTCCTCCCGCCTCCTCCCGCCTCCTCCCGCCTCCTCCCGCCTCCTCCCGCCTCCTCCCGCCTCCTCCCGCCTCCTCCCGCCTCCTCCCGCCTCCTCCCGCCTCCTCCCGCCTCCTCCCGCCTCCTCCCGCCTCCTCCCGCCTCCTCCCGCCTCCTCCCGCCTCCTCCCGCCTCCTCCCGCCTCCTCCCGCCTCCTCCCGCCTCCTCCCACAGGGGGTCCACAACTCTTTCGTGGATACGTGCGTAGCAAGCACGGGACCCCGAGCTAATGTGGCCTTCCTTCCTTTCCGGGCTGCATACCTTCCCTTTCCGCATCCTTCCCCATCCCCGATCTTCGCCCCTCCTCACCTCACCTCTGGCTCTTTCCTTCCCTTTCTCCCCATCTGGGAGTATGGTTTGTGCCTACGTCCGGAGACGGACGCTCGTAAATGTAACGCATTCCTTGCCTTCTTTGCTTGTATGTCTTCTTCCTTACTTCGTCCTTCTCTTTTCCTTACCTCTTCTCCTTACCTTTTCTCCGCTGCGGCGTTTGAGCCCTCTCTTCTTTCCTTTCCCTTTATCTTTCTTCCTCCCTGTGCGTGTCTGAAAGCCGACCCACGCATTTTTTTTGCGTAGCCGGTGACGGGGTAACGCGTAATTCCCCGCCCCAGGTAGACAGGTAGGACACGTACGTACCCCCTGGTAATGGCCAGGACCAGGGAGGGGTGATTACCCGAGCTGATACCTTCCGAAAGTGCCGATTGGTCCCTCCGTCCGTTTGTCGGGAGGTGTGACCTGAGGTGTGAATAATCACCTAAGGCGGGTGTGCCCTCAGAGAGGGCCCCCACAAGGGAGGAGCGCGCCATCGGAGACGCCGGTAATCATGGGGGATTCTTACACAATGGTTTCCTCACCTTCCACTATGTCTGCTCACAAGCGTAAGTTCACTGAGTCTCAGCCACAAACAGTTCTTCCATCTTTGCCACAGTTCCTTGTTGTTTCTCGGTCTGACGAAGGTCACGACTTCTCCACGGTCAACCCTTTCATTATTCAGAAAGGTGTCGACGCAATTGCAGGTCCTGTAAAGTCTTGTTCCCGATTACGGAATAGCACCTTGTTGTTAGAAACAGTCAGTGCCCTCCAGGCACAAAAATTGCTGCGTACTTCACTGCTCTACACCTTCCCTGTCCGGGTTGAAGCGCACCGCACTTTAAATTCATCGCGTGGAGTCGTATATACACGCTCCCTCGATGGATTGTCTGATGAAGAAATTCAGCACTACCTGTCTGACCAGGGCGTAACGGATGTTCATAGAGTTATGAAACGGGTTGACACAAACATCATTCCAACCCGCACTGTCTTCTTGACATTTGACAAAGTTCAACTCCCATCGAAAATCAAAGCAGGCTATGAGAATTTCCGTTCGCCCTTACGTCCCAAACCCTACGCGTTGCTATCGGTGTCAGCGGTTCAATCACACCAGCCAGTCCTGTTCCAATCCGGCCAAATGTGTTACGTGTGGCAAGGATGCCCATGAGGGTGCTTGTCCACCTCCAGCCCCTCGCTGCATCAACTGTATGGATGACCACGCTGCTTCCTCTCGAGATTACCCCGTTTTTAAGGACGAAAAGCTCATCCAGGAAATCAGAGTGAAGGAAAAGGTGTCGACCTTTGCTGCTGGAAAATTATTCGCCAGTCGACAACCCACCGTGCCTCAGACAGGAAAATACAGCACTGTCCTTGCTTCTCCTCGGCCAACAAAGGAGGCAGCCACGCAGACTTGCGACCTCACCTTTAGTGCCACGATCGTCAGATCGGCCAGAGCAAAGATCGCCCGTTCAACCTCACCCCTTTCGCCTGCCCACTCTATGGCTCACCCTTCATCGGGTTCTACTAAATCTCGAGCCCAAAAGTCAGACACCAAGACTTCGAAAAAAGAGCATACTCGTGAAGATTTTTTATGTACCCCAACTTCCCAACCATCGGTTCCTCCTTCATCTAAACATCATATTTCCAAGAAGGCTACAAAGAAACCCAGTTCATCTCCTCCTCCGCCAAGGCATGTCCTATCTACAGCACCACCCGGCGGAAATCGCCCTCGGCCGTCTTCTGTGTCGCCGAGGCGCAATGCTGGTGGCCGATCAACCAGCCGATCGCTGGTGGTGGGAGCTGCTCCTGAACAACCTATGGATCAGGATCTTCTGCCTTTGGCTGAATGCCATTCCATGCTGTCGGTCGCAAGCTCTGAGCAGTCGTTGAGTTGACAGCAACCTTCGTCACATTCCTCCATTTTCTGTTCACCCTATGTCTGTTGTCCACTGGAATATCCGTGGCATTCGAGCCAATTGGGATGAATTGTCTATCCTCTTACGATCCTACTCGCCGGTCATCTTTTGCCTTCAGGAAACAAAGCTGCATCCCCATGACCGCTTTGTTCTCCCTCATTTTCAGTCCTTCCGATATGATCTCCCCTCTGTTGAAGGCACTCCAGCCCGTGGAGGACTCATGATTCTTCTACATGATACTCTCCATTATCACCCAATCCACTTAAACACTTCCTTCCAAGCTGTCGCCGCCCGTCTTTCCCTTTCTGGATACACGTTCTCTCTTTGTACTGTATACATTCCATCGTCCACACCAATGGCACGAGCTGATCTCCTTCATCTTCTTGGTCAGCTTCCACCCCCCTATTTGCTGGATGGGGACTTCAATGCCCACCAATCGCTTTGGGGATCTCCACATCCTTGTCCACGAGGCTCTCTATTGCTAGACGTCTTCCACCAAGCGGATCTAGTTTGCCTCAACACTGGGGTCCCTACAATTTTGTCTGCCTCCACGACAAATTTATCTCATTTGGACCTTGCGTTCGGTACTCTTCCGCTAGCTCGGCGCTTCGAATGGTTCGCCCTTGATGAGACACACTCGAGTGACCACTTTCCATGTGTCCTTAGACTGCAGCCTCAACTGCCATATATGCGCCCGCGACGCTGGAAGTTTGCCCAAGCCGATTGGACACTTTTTTCGTCTCTAGCGACATTCGATGACCGTCACTTTCCTAGCGTCGACGATGAGGTCACTCATATTACAGACGTTATTCTTACAGCTGCGGAACGTTCAATACCACGCACCTCCGAATTGCCCCGGCGCCCCCCAGTTCCTTGGTGGAACGAGGCATGCCGTGACGCAATACGTGAGTGGCGACGTGCTCTTCGCGTTTTCCGCCACCATCCTACTGTGGCCAACTGTATCCGCTATAAGCAGTTCCGTGCGCGATGCCATCGTGTCATCCGCGATAGCAAGAAGGCAAGCTGGAAATTCTTTATTAGCTCATTTAACACCTTCACTCCCTCCTCGGAAGTTTGGAGTCGGCTTCGACGGTTCTCAGGCGCGCCTAGTTTCTCCCCGGTCTCTGGGCTCACTGTCGCGCATGATACATTAGTGGACCCCGTCGCAATTTCTAACTCATTGGGTCAGCACTTTGCTGAGATTTCGAGCTCTTCAAATTACCCGCCAACGTTTCTCCCGAAGAAACGTGCAGCGGAAGTGCAACATCTTGCTTTCTCCTCTCAAAATCGCGAAAGCTACAATACCGTTTTCTCCATGCGGGAACTCCACCATGCACTCTATTCTTCTCGCTCCTCCACCCCAGGACCGGATGGTGTCCACGTCCAAATGTTGCTGCATTTATCAACCCATAGTCTGCGTTACCTCCTTCGCCTTTATAATCCAATTTGGACTGACAGTGCTTTTCCCAGACGATGGCGGGAAGCTATCGTCGTTCCTGTTCCGAAACCTGGAAAGGACAAACATCTCCCCTCTAGCTATCACCCCATTTCTCTCACGAGTAGTGTCTGTAAGGTTTTGGAGCGTATGGTGAATTACCGTTTAGCTTGGTGGCTGGAATCCCACAGTCTTTTAACACCTGCTCAATGCGGATTCCGAAAGCATCGTTCTGCAGTTGACCATCTTGTTGCTCTCTCCACTTATATCATGAACAATTTTCTCCGGAAACGCCAAACAGTAGCAATATTTTTTTGATCTGGAGAGAGCATACGATACCTGTTGGGGGACAGGCATCCTCCGCACACTGTTCTCTTGGGACTTTCGAGGTCGGCTGCCCCTTTTTCTTCACGAATTTATGGAAGAGCGCATATTTAGGGTGCGGGTGAACACTACTCTTTCCCGTACTTTCTCCCAAGAAAACGGGGTACCCCAGGGCTCCGTGCTGAGTGTTGTACTTTTTGCCATTGCCATCAATCCAATTATGGATTGTCTCCTTCCTGATGTCTCGGGCTCCCTCTTTGTGGACGATTTTGCGATCTACTACAGCTCTCAACGGACCAGCCTTCTTGAACGACGTCTTCAAGGATGTCTCGATCGCCTCCACTCGTGGAGCATCGAAACCGGCTTCCGTTTCTCACCCAGTAAGACCGTTTGTGTCAATTTTTGGCGACGTAAGGAGTTTCTTCCGCCCTCCTTACATCTAGGTCCTGTCAACCTTCCGTTTCCAGACGTCGCTAAATTCTTGGGTCTTATGTTTGACAGAAAACTGTGCTGGTCATCCCACGTTTCCTATCTTTCGGCTCGCTGTCTGCGATCCCTCAACACCCTCCGTGTCCTGAATGGTACCTCCTGGGGGGCAGACCGAGTGGTCCTTCTCCGCTTCTATCGCGCCTTAGTGCACTCGAAATTGGACTATGGAAGCATAGTCTACTCCTCTGCTCGGCCGTCTATTCTTCGGCGTCTCGACTCTATCCACCACCGTGGATTACGTTTAGTGTCTGGAGCTTTTTACACCAGCCCTGTGGAAAGCCTTTATGCTGAGACTGCTGAACCTCCGCTATCCAATCGGCGAGCAGTCCTTCTGAGTCGTTATGCTAGCCATCTGTCTTCCATGCCTGCTAATCCAGCCCATGACATATTTTTCGACGCCTCCTTTGATGTAGGGTACGCAGGCCGCCCCTCCTCCCTACTACCACCGGGAGTCCGCTTCCGTCAACTGCTCCGTTCTCTTTCCTTCAGCTTTCCTAAAACCTTCTTGACAACTTGGGGTACAGCACCGCCTTGGCTCCGTCCCCGGATCTGCCTGCTCCGTGACCTTTGTCGATTTCCCAAGGGTGGTACCCCTTCACTTGTTTATCGTCGCGCATTTGCTGCTCTATGTGCACAAATAAAGGAAGCCACATTTATTTACACCGATGGCTCGAAAACATCGTTAGGTGTAGGGAGTGCCTATATTGTTGGCGACACCCCAAATCACTTTCGGCTTCCCGACCAGTGTTAGGTTTATACTGCGGAGCTTTACGCTGTTCTCCAGGCTGTCCACTACATCCGCCGCCATCAGCGGATACAGTACGTTATCTGCTCAGATTCTCTTAGCTCTCTCCTCAGTCTCCAAGCTCTTTACCCTGTGCACCCTCTGGTCCACCGGATTCAGGACTGTCTGCACTTGCTCCACCTGGGGGGCGTCTCGGTGGCGTTCCTCTGGCTCCTGGGACACGTTGGTATCTGTGGAAATGAGGTGGCCGATATTGCGGCCAAGGCTGCAGTCTCTTTTCTCCGGCCAGCTATTCACTCGATTCCCGTCGCCGATCTACGGAGCGTTTTATGTCGTCGTGTTGTTCTTTTATGGCACGCACATTTCCCCATAATAAATTGCGGGACGTGAAAGATCTTCCTTGTGCTTGGACCTCTTCCTCCCGAACGCGTCGTCGGGAGGAGGTAATTTTAACTAGACTCCGGATAGGGCACTGTCTTTTTAGCCATCGACATCTTTTAAGCGGCGATCCTCCCCCACTGCTCTCAGCTGTGGACGGTAAGACACCTTTTAATTGAGTGCCCCTATTTTAATCCGTTACGCGCCCGTCTACAGCTGTCGCCTGATATATCGTCACCCCCTGCAGGTCCGGGGATTAGAATAGGCCCGAGGTATTCCTGCCTGTCGTAAGAGGCGACTAAAAGGAGTCCATCCCCCTCACGGGGGTAGTTAGCGCCTGCGTCCGGAGACGGACGGTTCCACGACCTATAATTGTGGTCTTTTTGGTTTTTCACTAATCGTTTCTTCCTTCCTTTTGTTGGTTCCTTTCTTTGCTCTTCTTCACCTCACTGTCTTCCTTACTCTTTCCCTTGACTTCTCCTTGCCTTCTCATTGCCTTCTTCTCGTTGCCTTCTCATTGCCTTCTTCTCGTTGCCTTCTCATTGCCTTCTTCTCGTTGCCTTCTTCTCGTTGCCTTCTCATTGCCTTCTTCTCCTTGCCTTCTCATTGCCCTCTTCTCCTTGCCTTCTCATTGCCTTCTTCTCCTTGCCTTCTCTGGTCTCCGCCTCGGCGTTTGAGACAGTCTGTCCTCTTTCTCCCTCTCTCTCTTCTTTTTCCTCTTCTTCCTTCCTCCCTGTGCGTGCCTGAAGGCCGACCCACGCGTTCGCACGCGTAGCCAGTGACGGGGTAACGCGTAATTCCCCGCCCTGGGTAGACATGTAAGGCACACGCGTACCCACTGGTAAAGGCCAGGCCCGGGGAGGGGTGATTGCCTGAGCTGATACCTTCTGACCATGCCGATTGGTCCCTCCGTCTGTTTCTCGGGAGGTGTGTCCTGAGGTGTAAACATTCACCTAAGGCGGGAGTGCCCTCTGAGAGGGTCCCCACAAGGAAGGAGCGCGCCATCGGAGACGCTGGCAATCATGGGGGATTCCTCCGCAATGGATTCTACTCCATCTCTCTCGACTTCTGCCCAAAAACGGAAACGTGACCAGCCACCAGTGACAAAAGTACTACCGCCTGCCCCACAGTTCCTCGTCGTTTCTCGATCTGAGGACGGAAAGGATTTTTCCTCTGTCAACCCTTTCGTTATCCAGAAGGGCGTAGATGTCATAGCCAGATCTGTCAAATCTTGTACCAGGTTGCGTAACGGTACCTCTTTTCAGGCACAAAAACTGCTTCGGGCCACACTCCTGTACACGTTCCCTGTCCGGGTGGAGGCCCACTGAACTTTGAATTCGTCTCGTGGTGTAGTCTATACTAGCTCCCTCGACGGATTGACTGACGAGGAGATTCAATCTTTCCTCGCTGAGCAGGGCGTGACGGCTGTCCATAGGGTCATGAAAAAGGTCAACAATGACCTTGTACCGACCCGGACACTTTTCTTGACCTTCGATAGTGTTAAGCTGCCATCGCGCATCAAGGCGGGCTACGAGGTTATTTCTGTTCGCCCCTATGTCCCGACACCTACGCGCTGCTACCAGTGTCAGCGTTTCAATCACACTCGCCAGTCTTGTTCCAATGCGGCTAAATGTGTCACTTGTGACAGGGATGCTCTTGAGGGTGACTGTCCACCTACGTCTCCTCGTTGTGTGAACTGTCAGGGTGACCATGCCGCTTCCTCCCGCGACTGTCCTGTCTATAAGGAAGAACGCTGTATCCAAGAAATCCGGGTCAAAGAGAAAGTGTCCACCTCGGCTGCTCGCAAGCTATTTGCTAGTAGGAAGCCCGCGCTGCTCCCAGCGGGGAATTACAGTACTGTCCTCGCCTCTCCTCGGACTACCAGGGAGGTAGCAACCCAGACATGCGATCTGACCTTCAGCACCACGGTCGTCCGTTCGGCCAGTGCTAAGATCGCGCGGTCGACGTCTCCTCTTCCTCCCATCACCCCACAGACACCAGACCCTTCATCAGCTTCTGCTAAGACGAAGACCCCGAAGTCAGATGCACGGTCCTTCAAGAAGGAACCATCCCGTGCAGACTTCCTCCGTCCCTCGACCTCCCAGCCTTCGACCGGTACTTCCACCAAACGTCCTTCCAAAAAGGCTCATAGAAAGCACAGTTCTCCTTCTCCGCCACGGCGCATTTCTTCTCCTGCGCCACCCAGCGGTTGCCGCCCCAGGCCGTCATCCGTTTCGCCTGGCCGCACCGCTGGTAGCCGTACATCTGGCCGTTCACCGGCGGAGGAAGCTCCCCCTCCCGGCCATCCTCCCGAGATGGCCGATGAACCTATAGACCCAATGGACGATGACTGTCCGCCTACTGATAGCGGCGGCAGTGCTCGCTCGAAGCCAGGCCCTCAGCGGCCTTCGAGGTGACCCCCTTCTTTCATCTTCCTTTTCTTACGATGGCACTTATTCAATGGAATATTCGCAGCATTCGCTCCAACCGAGAGGACTTGAAGTTGCTGCTCCGCTTGCACCGTCCGCTCGTCGTAGCCCTCCAGGAAACGAAGCTACGCCCATGCGATCAAGTTGCCTTGGCACACTACACCTCTGTGCGTTTTGACTTACCCCCTGTGGTAGGTGTCCCAGCTCATGGAGGGGTTATGTTGCTGGTCCGGGATGATATTTACTACGATCCCATCACGTTGCACACTGGCCTGCAGGCAGTTGCCATCCGCATTACTCTCCCCACTTTTACTTTTTCCATTTGTACCGTTTACACTCCATCGTCATCTGCCGTTACCAGGGCAGACATGATGCAACTTATTGCTCAGCTACCTGCACCATTTTTGTTAACTGGAGACTTCAATGCCCACCATCCCCTTTGGGGCTCTCCAGCATCCTGCCCGAGGGGCTCCTTGTTAGCAGACCTTTTCAACCAGCTCAATCTTGTCTGCCTCAATACTGGCGCCCCTACTTTTCTTTCGGACACATCTCACACCTATTCCCATTTAGACCTCTCTATATGTACTCCCCAACTTGCACGCCGGTTTGAGTGGTATGCACTTTCTGATACATATTCGAGCGACCACTTCCCGTGTGTTATCCATCTCCTGCAGCACACCCCCTCTCCGTGCTCCTCTAGTTGGACCATCTCCAAGGCAGACTGGGGGCTCTTCTCTTCCAGGGCGACCTTTCAGGATCAAACCTTCACAAGCTGCGATCGTCAGGTCGCACACCTCACGGAAGTCATTCTCGCTGCTGCTGAATATTCCATCCCTCACCCTCCTTCTCCACGTCGCGTACCGGTCCCCTGGTGGACCGCAGCATGTAGAGACGCTTTACGTGCTCGTCGACGTGCTTTACGCACATTTAAACGCCACCCTACAGTGGCGAATTGTATCAATTATAAACGATTACGTGCTCAGTGTCGTCGTATTATCAAAGACAGCAAGAAAGCCAGCTGGGCTGCTTTCACAAGCACCTTCAACAGTTTTACTCCTTCTGTTGTCTGGGGTAGCCTGCGCCGACTATCTGGCACTAAGGTCCACTCACCAGTTTCTGGCTTGAAGGTCGCGAATGACGTCCTTGTGGCCCCTGAGGCTGTCTCCAATGCCTTCGGCCGCTTTTTCGCAGAGGTTTCGAGCTCCGCTCATTACCACCCTGCCTTCCTCCCCCGCAAACAGGCAGAGGAGGCTAGGCCACCTAACTTCCGCTCCTCGAATCGTGAAAGTTATAATGCCCCATTCACCATGCGGGAACTCGAAAACGCACTTGGCCGATCACGGTCCTCCGCTCCAGGGCCTGATTCTATTCATATTCAGATGCTGAAGAACCTTTCTCCTGCGGGTAAAGGTTTTCTTCTTCGTACATACAATCGCATCTGGATTGAGGGACATGTTCCCGCATGCTGGCGCGAGTCTATTGTTGTCCCGATTCCTAAGCCGGGAAAGGACAAGCACTTGCCTTCCAGTTGTCGACCTATTTCGCTTACCAGCTGTGTCTGTAAAGTGACGGAGCGAATGGTTAACTCTCGATTGGTTTGGCTGCTCGAGTCTCGACGCCTACTTACCAATGTACAATGTGGATTTCGTAGGCGCCGCTCTGCTGTTGACCATCTGGTTACCTTGTCGGCCTTCATTATGAATAACTTCTTGCGGAAGCGCCCGACCGCGGCTGTGTTCTTTGATTTGGAGAAGGCTTACGACACCTGTTGGAGGGCGGGCATTCTCCGCACCATGCATACATGGGGCCATCGCGGTCGCCTCCCTCTTTTTATTCGTTCCTTTTTAATGGATCGACAGTTCAGGGTACGTGTGGGTTCTGTCCTGTCCGACACCTTTCGCCAGGAGAATGGGGTGCCACAGGGCTCAGTTTTGAGCGTCGCTCTCTTCGCCATTGCGATCAATCCAATAATGGATTGCCTCCCAGCTGATGTATCAGGCTCCCTTTTTGTGGACGATTTTACCATCTATTGCAGCGCGCAGTGTACACGTGTCCTGGAGCGCTGTCTTCAGCGTTCCCTTGACCGTCTTTACTCCTGGAGTGTCGCCAATGGCTTCCGTTTTTCTGCCGAGAAGACGGTCTGTATTAACTTCTGGCGCTACAAAGAGTTTCTCCCACCGTCCTTACGACTCGGTCCCGTTGCTCTCCCAATCGTGGAGACAACCAAATTTTTAGGCCTTACATTTGACAGGAAACTTAGCTGGTCTCCACATGTCATATTTGTCCGCCCGTTGTACCCGTTCTTTAAATGTCCTCCGTGTTCTCAGTGGTATGTCGTGGGGAGCGGATCGAACCGTCCTACTTCGTCTATATCGGTCGATCGTCCGCTCCAAGCTGGATTATGGGAGCTTCGTATACTCCTCTGCACGGCCATCCATCTTACGCCGCCTCAACTCCATACAACATCGGGGTTTACGACTTGCGATCGGAGCATTTTATACTAGTCCCGTAGAGAGTCTTCATGCTGACGCTGTCGAATTGCCACTCACCTACCGGCGCGATATACTGCTTTGTCGGTATGCCTGTCGGCTACTGTCAATGCCCGACCATCCGTCTTATCGTTCCTTTTTTGACGACTCTCTCGACCGTCAATACGGGTTGTATGTCTCTGCCCTGCTACCCCGTGGAGTTCGCTTTCGTCGCCTCCTTCAACACCTTAATTTTTCACTCCCTGCAACCTTTCGAGTGGGCGAGAGCCACACGCCACCTTGGCTCCAGGCTCAGGTCCGCGTTCACCTTGACCTCAGCTCGCTCCCAAAAGAGGTTACCCCCGGTTCGGTCTACCACTCCCGTTTTTTTGGAACTTCGTTCGAAGTTCATCAACATGACTTTCATTTATACAGATGGCTCTAAGACCAATGACGGGGTCGGGTGTTCCTTTATTGTCGGGGCACAAAGTTTCAAATACCGGCTCCATGGCCATTGTTCGGTCTTCACAGCTGAGCTCTTTGCCCTCTACCAGGCTGTTCTTTACATCTGCCGCCACCGACATTCTGCTTATGTCATCTGCTCCGATTCCCTGAGCGCCATCCAGAGCCTCAGTGATCCGTACCCGGTTCACCCTTTCGTACACCGGATCCAACGCTCTCTTCAGCAGCTGGTGGACGTCGGTTCTCTGGTTAGCTTTATGTGGGTTCCTGGCCATGTCGGTATCCCTGGGAACGAAGCTGCAGATGCCGCGGCCAAGGCTGCGGTCCTCCAGCCTTGGACAGCTTCTTGTGGTGTCCCTTCATCCGATTTTAGCAGGGTCATTTGTCGGCGCATTTTATCGCTGTGGCATGCCGATTGGGCTGCACTTACAGACAACAAGCTTCGGGCCTTAAAACCTCTTCCCGTGGCTTGGACGTCCTCCTCACGCCCTTCTCGGCGGGAGGAGGTAGTTCTGGCTCGGTTAAGGATTGAACACTGCCGGTTCAGCCATCGCCATCTGCTGACGGCTGCGCCGGCGCCGTTCTGCCCATGTGGGCACTTGCTGACGGTTCGACACATTTTAATGTCCTGTCCAGATTTTAACACACTGCGTCTAGATCTTAACCTGCCAAGTACTTTAGATGCCATTTTAGTGGATGACCCACGAGCAGCTGCTCGTGTTCTTCGTTTTATGAATTTGACAAACCTCTCTAAGGACATTTGATGATGCTGTTTTTTAATCCTATGCCTGTCAGTCTGTCTTTTATCGTGTTTTCCCTTTTAGTTGTTGTTGTCAACTTGTGCCTCGCGGTGCATTCTTAGAGTAGTCAGGGCGCTAATGACCATTGAAGTTGTGCGCCCTAAAACCACAAAAAAAAAATGATATATCGTCAATTTTAGCAGATGACACGCGATCGGCCGATCGCGTTCTAGAGTTCATTCGTGCCAGTGAAATGACGTCAGTCATTTGAAGCTTTTTTTGTGACAACGAACCCCTTTCTGTAGTGGATTTTTAAGCCTTCCTTCTGCTTTGTTTCTCCAATTTTATGACTTTCGTTCCCATTGCTGCTGGTTTCCGTTTTCGGTTTTTTACTGCTTCCTAAGTCATAGACCGGGCGCTAATGACAATTGCAGTTTTGCGCCCTAAAACCAAAAAAAAACCTTGTTTATAGACAACGCGAGACCATAGATTTCCTGCATAGGTAGTATAATCTAAAGATACATTTTTATTGCGCCATTTAGATCGTTACTAAATCTGACGTTTATTTGCATTTCCTTAAAACGTGTTACTATTATTATACAGGGTGAGTCACTAACTATTACCACATAGAGTAACTCCGAAAGTATGATACGAGCTGAAAAGTTACCGGGACAAATGTTGCATGGGAAAACAGGGGCCACAATATGACGTTGGTTTTTCGTTGCTAGGTGGGATCGCGTCAGAGATATGAAGGTCACCTTCTTCTTTCTTTCTTATTTTTTGGTGGGGTCCTATAGCTTGGTACTTACTTTCTGATAGCGGCTATCGAGACGAATCCAATGAAGTAACAGTAAGGTCTTTGAAGGTCAACAAGGTGGCATGAACGTCCATTTACAGAAGATGGTCGAAGCGATAATCATTGGTATCAATGCAGTGCTGCATTATCACTTCGGCACTTATCGAAGCACATACTCTGACAATTCTCTCTTGCATGTCGTGCAAATTGTAAATATTCGCCGAATACGGCGTATCAAACTAACATGCCATTGACATGTAAACACCATTCGACGTTTTCGCAATGCAACACTGATAGGAACGGTAACACTAGTATCGGCGAATAAAGCGAATGTGAATGATGTATTTGCTCGAAGAACAAGTCGATATGCTTCTCATTTACGGAGAATGACAACTAAATTCAGTGAGAGCTACAGATTCACACGCTCAAAGATATTCTCAACGTACTCATCCTATACGTCGTAAATTTAAATGTGTGTCTGATAAATTGAGAACTGGATCTTTAAAGGATCGGAAACACTTGCGGCAAAGGGAAGTTACTGACGAGGGAACGGAAATTGGTATTCTTGCCACTGTGGTTAGAGATCAGCATGTTAGATCGCGTCAAATCGCAAGGGAATCTGGCGTATCCAGAGTAGTGTTGTTCGTGTTCTGCATCGCCATAAATATCATCTTCACCACATCAGTCTATCAGTCTTCACCAACAGTTAACTGGTACTAACTGTATGCGTCGCATTGAATTCTACCGGTGGGCTCAACTTCAGATTCAGAAAGACTACACATTTATTAATCTGATTTTATTTACTGCCGAGGCTACATTCACAAACCATCGAAGTGTTAATTTGCATAACAAGCATTATTGGGCAACTAAAAATCAATGTTGGCTATGTCTAGTTGCACACAAAAACCGTGGTCGGTGACTATATGGTATGGTATTCTGGAGGACAGAATTACAGGCTCCTATTTCATCAAAGGAAGCCTTAATGGTAGGAAGTACACCACATTCCTGCCAGAAACATTAGGTCTGTTATTGGAAGAAATACGTTCAGGAACAAGGACCAGAATATGGTAGCAACGCGACGGGTGTCCGGCACGCTTTTCGCTGATAGCTACAAATGAGATCCAGATACAGTTTCTAAATCGTTGGATTGTATGCGGAGGATGTGTGTCGTGGTCGGCTCGTTCGCCATACTTGACGCCTCTGGATTTTTTCCTGTGGGGATTCGTAAAAGACATTGTTTGTAAAGATGTTCCAACTACACCTGAAGATACGTGGGAGAGAATTGTCAGAGCATGTGCTTCGATAAGTGTCGTTGTGATAAGGAATACTCAATCCATGATAAGAAGATTGCAGCACTGCATTGATACCAATGGTCATCACTTCAAACACCTTGTATAAATGGACGTCCATGCCACCTTTTTGACCTTCGTTGACCTTCCAACACCTTACTTTTACAAATCATTGGATTTTTCTCGATAGCCGCTATCAGGAAATAATTAGCAAACTATAGCATCCCATTAAAAAAAAAACAAAGTTGACCTTAATATCTCTGAAGCGACACCTCCTAGCAACAAAAAACCGAAGTTATATTATGACCCCCATTGTCCCATGAAACTTTTGTCCCACAAACTTTTCATCTCCTATCATACTTTCGGAGTTACTCTTGGTGGCAGTAGTTAGTGACCCCCTGTATGTACAAAGCTGTCAATCATTATATCAATATTCATAAACGATACGTACTTGTTAACCATAACTGTATATGATACAATGTGGTGTGAGCTGTTAAAAAACTGGGAGTGAGAGGATAAAAGGGCAGGCATCCAACAAACCTGGGTCAGTAACTTGCAGACGGCGTAACTGCGATACCTAGTTTCATAATCTGAATTCTAATTCTGGGCTGTGGTACGTCACGCTGCTATGATGGTATTCTGTACGACATGACTTGTGCTTCGACGTAGCTATGTGTCAATTCACATTCCAGAACTGCTATGAGTTACATTAAGTTGGAGCATACCTCAGCTAGTGAATATCAAGATATATTCGGTTCCAGGAAATACACGAGTGGAGCGTTGCATAATTTGCGAAAGTTCATTATTCATCATTATTACTGTGCGATGAAATAAACCATACACTGTAATCATAGAATGCTTTCCGTCATGGCCGGGATTTTGCGTTACTAGCACTAAGTCAATGTCTAAGGCATAATTCTGAGCGTAACGTTTCGTCTTCCAGTTATCAAACAAATTTTACTAAAGCTCACAGTGCCACAGGCAAGGTAAACTCATGCTGGAGACAAGATGGAAGCGAGTTAGTATGTCGCAAGTGGGCAAGGTCGTAGATACATTCCGACGTTGATTGCCGAGTGAGGATACGCAGTTAGCAGGAAGGAGACAGTGACAGAAAACCAAAGAAAGCTATATGAGCATATTCGTTCGTTTGTATGACCCTTTGCAAGAAACTTCCTCTTTCTCAAGTGCACATAGCGAGGCACAGGTAGAGCAGTTAACAGCCGATTAATTGAATATAGCTGAATGAAGACACATTCGGTCACACCGAGCCTAGGTTTGTAGCCTTATGCTAGCTCCCTCTAAATACTCCAGCTCTCGTCACGAGCTGATCATTGGGATCGACGCCATTCAAATTAATAGCACTCGATTCCATGATAAGGTTCCGCGATAAGGTTCGATGATAACGATACTGTGGTGAAACTATGTCCTAGATGCTCCAGCACAGTCTTCGATCTAGCCGAAGATGTACTCAAAGTGATGGCGTTCACCTGATTAACTTCGTGCTGCTTGTCGCCTCCCATGTACTGATAAAGAAACTGCCGTCAGACAGCATCCCATCAGAGTGGTGCAATCGCAGAACTTCAGTGCGGAAGCCAGCAATGGGGCTTCTTGGGGTCCACGTGCCTGTTCAACATTTAGGCGTCTCTGGGTGCTCAAACGTACCAGGAGTAGGGAGCAGATAAACCGACCGCGACTGCCGACACAAGGAGCATCACGGATGGGTCATGGCAGAGTTCAGAGTGGGACCGAAGACACTCGAGCAGCTAACGCGAGAACCGTTTCGCACTGGATAACGGCCGCGCTTGCTCACCAGTAACCCGTCGTAGCGCCAGGGTCGCTGACGTCTCTCGTTGTGGACCCGCTGTTATGACTCGACAGACGTCAGCTAGCATCCAGCACGGAGTTGAATGAGCAACAGCCAAGGGTGGTGCGAAACGGTGACGACTTGTAGACATTGTGGATAAGTGAATGAGCTATAATAACGTTATACTGGCGTCGTTGACACTTCATAGGTTCCCAACAGCTATCCTGACTTCTGAGGTGTTTCCGCTCGGCTGCTTTCTGAATCTTTAAAGCCCCTGATGCCTCCAGCGATGGAAGATGAAACGTTAGGCGCAGAATTTTGCCATGTAGCACGGCCTAATGCCCATAAAACTAATACAAGCAATAATGCATTGATTATAATTTTGTTTACCGAATTTCCGGACTTTTTTTATGAGCTCGCAATTGTACATTGTTGCTATGTCTGCACTTTTGTATAGTAGTAATAATCATCTACATGCTGTAATACCGTGGCTATAGTCTATGCGGCCCACTTTTTCTTTTCGGCACAAAATAACGAGGCAAGGCAATACATTTATCGGGCGTGTTAGCTCGAAACTTGATTAATCATTTTCTTTCGGCATTCACTAGACGGCTGGAATGAGGACGTACATGACGAACTACCTCAGTGTAACATTGTAGGAAGAAGTCGTCCGAACTCAGGACTGCCGGAAGGTGATCTCCATTTCCGGCGGCTGCGAGTACAGTTTGACAACCACGTTTTATTTTTTGTTTTAGGCAACGCGGTAACTAAGACGCTACCCTTGCGTTTTTCTCTTGCTAGATTTTCACCTGCCTCGAGATGACTGGGTGTTTGTGTTGTCCTCATCATTTCATCATCATCCAGGAAAGTGGCGAAATTGGACTGAGCAAAGGTTGGGAAATTATACGGGCGCTGATAACCACGCAATTGAGCGCCCCACAAACCAAACATCATCATCATCACATTCTCTTGCTAGTTAAAGGAATACTGTAAGCAAGTGAATATTATTTCTTAGAGAATTTCACTGACTTTACAACAGTTCTCATTTACAGGACGAAACATTCTTGTATCGTAGTCGTGCGAGAGAAAGAAACTGAAGAATGAAAAGTGTAGACCATAACCACATCACTTCAGTTATTGTTGTCATTGCAGTAAATGATGAAGCAAATCACCTTCCTGGTCCTTCTGAGCCTTTTAGAAGGGATCTTAGCATTACATGTTTAACTCCCCCCTCCCCCCCTCCCACCCCACCCACTCACTGGTGAGTCCGTGCTTGGATACCACGGAACCCTGCTGCATGTATATCCTCCTGCTATGCTTTTTCCCTCCGTTGGCGAACATGGCTAAAATCTTTTTGGGATCTATCCTGAATTTTCAGTATCCTGGCATCAGAACAGTCCCTCCACTAATTTTTCGTCCTTCCTTCCTTCCTTCCTTCCTTCCTTCCTTCTCCTATCCTTCCTCCTCTTCGGCGTTTGAGGTTCTTTTCCTTCTTACTCCTTGTGCGCTCTTGAAGTCCAACCCACGTGTGTGACACGTAACAGGTGACTGGTAACAAGTAATTTACAGCCCCTGGTTGACAGATAGGGTTCGCATATGCCACCCTCAGTCTCCCCAGGTACAGGCCAGGCCCAGGGAGGGGTGACTGCCTGAGCTGTTACCGTCCCAAATTTCCAAATGGTCCCTCTGTCACGTGTTCGGGAGGTGTGACCTGAGGTCTGAACCATCACAAATGGCAGGTGCACCCTCCTCTGAGGGGGTCCCCACCTCTGGAGACACTGGCAATCATGGGGATTTTCTTGCATTGAGCCAGTCATTTTCTTCACAGTGAATGTCTGCTGAACGTAAATAGAGTGAGGCTAACAAATTAAAGACCCTCCCAACTGCACCTTGGTACCTCCTGGTTCCGCATACTGAAGACGGTAAGTCCTTTGCTGCGGTTGATCCGTTTCTTGTAAAGAAAGGTGTTGATACAGTTGCCAGCGCTGTGAAATCCTTTTATCGTTAACGCAATGGTACTTCGCTTTTGGAGACTACTTCAGATTCTCAAGCAAAAAAAAACTGCTTGCATTATGGCTCATCCATGGCTATCCTGTTCATGTCGAAACCCGTTGAAAACTGAATTCTTCACATGGCGTTGTGTACACTAGGTTAATAGATGGACTGACAGAGGCAGGAAACCAAACTTACCTCTCTGATCAGGGCCTCACTGCAGTCCATCGGGTGATGAAACGATAGATGCATCCTCAGTGCCCACACGCACTCTTTTCCTCACGTTTGATAGAGCAGTGCTTCCATCCACGATCAAAGCAGGCTATGAAGTTATTACGCCTAGACCATACATTCGGAACCTGATACACTGCTACCAATGTCTTCGTGTAACTTACGGTAGGAATGCTAACGAGGCAGATTGTCCGCCTCCTTCTTCCAGCTGTATCAACCTACTCCCAAAATTGTCCCGAGTATCCCAATGAGTGGGCCATCCAGGAGATTGGTGTGAAGGAAAAAGTGCCTTTCCCTGTGGGTTACACGTTGTTGGCTAGTCGGAACCCACGTGTTTCACCATGCAGCACTTACACTATTATTTTAGCTACATCTTGCTCTACGAAGGACATGGCAGTGCACACATCAGACCCCAAATTCAACACCACCGTTGTAAAATAGACTAGTGTCACGGTAGCACCCACTTCTCCTTCTCCACCCGCTATGCAATAAGCCACTAAACTTTCGCCTCGCACAGCAAAATCACCTACTACACAACCAGCAAGTTGGAAAGGACAGAAAGGATACTGCTGCAAAGACTTCTTACGAGACCTCCCCCAGCCAACACCCATGCGAATAGTTATCTACCAACTGCAAAGGCTCCAAGAAATAAACATCTTCGCCGACTAAGAGATCCTCTTCAACGGTGTCTGCGCCAGCCATTTTTCTGTCCTGGGCCCCGCAAACTGACCGAGGGACACAGGCTTTTAAATTGCGTCGTCTGCTCAGACTGTCTCAGTGCCCTTTAAAGCCTCTATGTGCAGTCAGTCTATCCCTTAGTGCAACGGGTCGAGGAAAGCTGCCCCTCTGCCACTCTTGATGGAGCCACTGTGATGTTTCTGTGGGTTCCTGGTCACGTCGGTCTGACAGGAAACGTGGCCGCTGGCACTACTGCCAAGGCCGTAGTCCTCCTACCTCAGCCCGCTAGTTCTTACATTCCCTCCGACGATATCTGTGTTGCCGTCTGTCAGCAGATGGCGTCAATTTGGCATCACCACTGTTCTTCCTTCAAGGGAACAAACTCAGGGGAATTAAACTATTTCCAGCGGCTTGGTCGGCTTCCTCTCGGCCATTTCGTCGCGAGGAGATAATTTTAGCTCGGTTGCGTCTTGCGCACTGTCTTTTTAGCCATTGCCATGGTGATCCCCCAGCACTTTGAGCTCATTGTTCTCAACCTCTGACGGTTTGAAATTTCCTGACTGAATGTCTTGCTTTTAGCCACCTACGTTGTGATTTGTTTGTCGTCTGAGTTATCGTCCGTTTCAGCTGACGACACGAGGTGTGACGACTGCGCTTTACTGTTTATCCGTCGTAGCAATTTGGCGAAGGACATTTAATCTCAAGTTCAGGCCCTCCGTTGTCTCTATGGCGTATTTTATATGGCCCTTTCTCCAAGAGAAAGTTCCAGTTTTTAGCTGTCTTTCCGTCCGTCGATTAAGCTTATCGTGAAGTCGCTTTTAACTACTTTTTCTTCTTCGTGTTCTACGGTTCGGGCACCTATAACCTTTGTTTTTCTTTTGCGCCCTAAAACAAAACAAACAATTGCATCTTTAAAACGATACTCCGTCGAGTACTGGCATTCTGCTGTATTATGAAACGATATATTGTATTAGTATGGTAATCTTAGTGAACATGAAAGCCGAATTTTGTTTCAGGTGTTCTGAATGACTTAACCAGGATGGTACTGGTGAATGCCATTTACTTCAAGGGCGAGTGGCAAAAGACGTTTAATAAAGCTCTTACATCACCAACACCATTTCATGTTGCCCCAGGATCAACAAAAAATGTGAACATGATGTACATTAAAGAAAACTTCAAGTACGCTGACGTACCTGAACTGGAATCCCAGGTCATGCTTCTCCCATACAAGGTACCGTATTAATCATGAACCTACAGTAATTCTACGCTAAATAAGTTTGATAGAAGAAGTAACTTTATGAAGCAGTGAGATATTTAGATACAAGAAATAATTTTAAAAATTCAAGCTTCACAGTGCTAACACAAAGCAACAAATGTTTTGTTATTCTATCAGTGATGATCCTTTCACGTGTGAGAAACGAATGACAAAATAGTTGTTCGAGAACTAAATTTAGTGTCGGTGCTGCATTGTTGATGAAGATCTATAAGAACTCAGACTACAGACGTGGAAAATTTACCTTTATTACTTAACCGTCTCTATTTTGTTGATTGAATGAGTTACCTGAAATGCGAAACTGTCTCTGTGACCCGTGTGAAATTGTGAGCTTTATACAATATAGAGCAGTTTTGACCAAAGTAACATATGCATTCACTGATTTTCTTTTCCACGCAACAGGGGGAGAGGGTCAATATGTTGATAATACTGCCCAGAGAGCAGAACGGCCTTCCGAATCTTGAGAAGAAACTCACCAACATAACTCTTCAAGACATTTTAGCCAGAACGAGCAAACGAGAAGTGCGTGTGTTTTTACCAAAATTCAAACTGGAATACAAAAAGGAGCTTACATCGACGTTACAAACAGTAAGTGAAAATAACACTAATTTAATGTAGTAACAGTATTTCACATCAGTTACGTAATGTAATGAAGCAAATGTTCAAAATCATACCGCTAGTCGCCTGTAACTTGCCGAGAGTTCTGTCACATCTGCATGACGTACCGTAATTAATAGCTAATACTGACACAGGTGAAAGTATACCAGAATGAAAACGAAAACTTTCGAGTAACTGTGGGTCCGCGAACAAACGTTACTGAGATAATTACGAATATGTAGTTACTAGCTACCAACTTGTTCAGATGTATCTGAAATGTAACTTACCGATTAAGTCGCCATCTCTTAGCTTTAAATTCTTTGGCGAAAGAGAGAAAACTTGCTTGTCATATTACCAAAACGCTGTGTGACTTAAGTACTTTGAGGATCATATGTGATATTCAGTGTCGGAATGAAACACATGCGCTTTACAGACCTTTTTATATTTTTTACATAATTTACTACTTCACGCCCATAAATTCTGTGCCTAATTAGTTTCATTATTAATAGCGCAAGTTGAAATCCAACCTCTCAGTCGCCCTCACATACTAATGCAAGAAGTAGCAGATACTTCACACAAGAAACAACTATGTAAAATAGTCTTTGCACATGATATCAAACAACGAAAGTAGGAGAGGTCGAATGAAAAAACTGTGATAGACGCAGAACACATTTTTCTTATTTTAATTAAATCGCACTCATTAGAATATAGTCCATAATAGATGTGATGAATACTGACAACTATCTGATACGCCTCTAACCTGCGATGTCCAACACTGAATTATAGACTTTGTCAATCTCTTCGTCCGTGATGGCACATCTGAACGGCTTTAATGCGGATCATTTTGATTTCAGTAATCCATTATTCACTGCTAAAAAAGAAGGCACGGCCCTATTTAGTTTCCAGAGGAGTGCAAGAACACAAATAGTCAGGTGCTAGTCCACGGTCACTAAGCTGATAGATTCTGACGAAACATGGAATATTTCAAGGTCAGAGAACGGTCTTGTCCTAATACTCCGTAACCCTGGTCATCTTAGTAATGCGACAAATTTTTTTGTGCGCCTGTGAGAAGTACTTCAATAAGAATATAGGGTATAGCTAAATGATGATTGTGTGAAAACTTGATTACTTTGGAGAGCCAGTTTACAAAATAATTGCAGTTTATAGTTGTCTATTTATATTGGTGCTGACTGGCATGCAGCATTAGAGATAGAATAACTCCTAACCGATGCTTCTTTATTTACTTGCTATTACACAAGACGTGTAGTATTTTACAATTATTACACTTGGTTTAGAATTCGCTACTAACGTCTGTCTAATTTTCAGCTTGGTATTACTGACGTGTTCGATGCCAGCAGGGCAAATTTGACAGGTATTAGTGACGAGCCACTAGCAGTTTCCAAAGTTCTGCACAAGGCTTTCATAGAAGTCAATGAAGAAGGCACAGAAGCAGCAGCAGCTACTGGTAAGTAATTTGGGAATTACTCCAACGACGCAACCTCACGGGGAGTGTTACTTTTATACACACACGGGTGGTTCCTCTGTACCACATTGCACAGCCTAATAACAAATAATTAAACAACTACGGAACAAGTTACAGATCTCAAAAACCCGAGCGAGATGGGTCGGTGTGAGATAGCAAATTTGATTGTGGAAGTGAATGCCAGAAAGAAGTCCCTGGAAAGTAGTTCTCAACACAGCAGCAAATAATTCGTGTAGCAATCCTCGCTTGAATCGGGAAGCAGAAAGTCGAGTTAAATAACGTAACAAGAGGATATGACTGAAAACGATATGACATAGTTGAGCTCCCGACCAGTGCTTACAGAGGCAGTATGGCTCCAGCCGATGGGACCAGGTGATACACTCGGAACGCCATCGATTCGAAGTTGCCGGTCCCCGAAACATCTTTGACTCCACAACATCGGTATCTTCGGTGATGGTATCAATGGCATAATCCGGACGAGATAGGAAGATGATTTCCTCGTTATCAGACTTCATATCACTGCTGATAAGGCGACTCGAACACACCACACTTGGATAGTATTCGGAGAGACACAAATGAATTCGCAATTACATGGACAACCATGATCTGCAGAATGGAATGACGACGGTGAAAATCTGTGCCGGACCGGTACTCGAACCCGGATTTTCCGATAATCGCGAGCAGCCGCCTTATGATTCGGCTGTCCGTGCACGACTCAAGGCCATACCTCAGCTTCCATATGTCGTCAACCATACATCTACAACGTGTACTCCCACAGCTATTGTGTACATTCCCGTATAGTGAGACATTTTACTTGGAAGTTGCTTCCTCGACGCCAACGGATGAATACGATATTGAAGTGCCTCTGTTATTCCGAATTACGATGCTGGGTTCCTTTGGACACGTGCACGTCCAAAGGAACTTTGTATCGTAATTCGGAATCACACCGGCACTGCAGTGTTGTCGAATTCTAAGAACTTTATTGCTTGCACTTTCTTACCAATGACTAATTATGAGTACTATGTTAAGCTACAAATTTATTTCACTACGTGGAGATCTAGTTCTGTGATTCACGCGTTTCATACGGACAATTATGAAAGCTGCAAACATATGTGCCTACATGGCGACTGCGTCAATTGACTACTCAGTACTAGAATGGTAAAGTCGAAAGAAAAGTCCCGCGCAGTGTGTTTGCCTCGAATGTCAGAACTTCAAACACTAGTGGGCAGCGTGTTCGTACTTAAAACACTGTAACTTTATTCGAAACGAGTCGACAGTAACCAATATGATAAGATAATTAGGAACGTTTTAGTGGAATTAGGTCCTGGTTCACAAAAATCGTAAAAAGGACCAATATGTCTGTGCATCGTGTTACCTTTTCAACATGACTCGGTCGTCCTTGTCACGATAGAAAACTGCTAGGCGAATTTGCACTCTCACTTAAGTTAGTTTTTAGCTTAAAGTGCTTCGTTTATTTTACCCTAAATAATCATAATTTTTGACTGTTTATGACCATCCCTTGAGATACTAAAACACAAAGTCGGTGTTTTCCAGTCGGGGACACACACAATCAACTCCGTTTGCACAGTGAGGTGCTGAATAGAAGCATCAATATGAAGATCCGAGCGTTAGCCCAAAATGAAAATTGGTAGTCACACGCTGCAACTATGTGTTGTTCAAAGCCTACTGAGCAGAAGAGAGGTGGTCTCCTACGGTGTGAAATACAGTCTGTCTGGATCTTGAACTGCTTCATTTCGTGGAAGCAGTAAGCAGGACATTTTCATTTGTGTGTGTCGAGGACACTTGGCTGAGGTTTATATAGCATGTACATCTACAGAGATGTTCTGTAGACTACTGTGAAGTTCATTATAGATGGTACTTAGCGTTGTATCACGATTTAGGGTTTTATCCCGTTCCAGTCGTGTATGGAGCACGGGAAGAATGACTGCTTATACAGTTCTGAGCTCGCAGTAATTGCTGTTGCTGTTGCTGTAGTCTTCAGTCCTGAGACTGGTTTGATGCAGCTCTCCATGCTACTCTATCCTGTGCAAGCTTCATCATCTCCCAGTACCTACAGCAACCTACATCCTTCTGAATCTGCTTAGTGTATTCATTTCTTGTTCTCCCTCTACGGTTTTTACCCTCCACACTGCCTTCCAATACAAAATCGGTGATCCCTTGATGCCTCAGAACATGTCCTAGCAACCGATCCGTTCTTCTAGTCAAATTGTGCCACAAATTTCTCTTCCCCTCAATTCTATTCAATACCTCATTAGCTGTGTGGTCTACCCATCGAATCTTCAGCATTCTTCTGTAGCACCACCTTTCGAAAGCTTCTATTTTCATCTTGTTTAAACTGTTTATCGCTCATGTTTCACTTCCATACATGGCTACACTCCACACCAATACTTTCAGAACCGACTTCCTGACAGCCGGCCGCGGTGGTCTAGCGGTTCTAGGCGCTCAGTCCGGAACCGCGCGACTGCTACGGTCGCAGGTTCGAATCCTGCCTCGGGCATGGATGTGTGTGATGTCCTTAGGTTAGTTAGGTTTAAATAGTTCTAAGTTCTAGGGGACTGATGACCTCAGCAGTTAAGTCCCATAGTGCTCAGAGCCATTTTTTTTACCAATTTTCTCTTCTTCAGAAACGCTTTTCTTGCCATTGCCAGTCTACTTCGACCATCAGTTATTTCTCTGCACAAATAGCAAAACTCATTTACTACTTTGTGTCTCATTTCCTAATATAATTCCCTCAGCATCACCCGACTTAAATCGACTACTTTCCATTATCCTCGTTTTGCTTTTGTTGATGTTCATCTTATATCCTCCTTTCAAGATACTATCCATTCCATTCAACTGCTCTTCCAGGTCGTTTGCTGTCTCTGACAGAATTACAATGTCATCGACGAACCTCAAAGTTTTTATTTCTTCGCCATGGATTTTAATTCCTACTCCAAATGTTTCTTTTGTTTCCTTTACTGCTTGCTCAGTATGCAGAGTGAATAACATTGACGATAGGCTGGAACCCTGTCTCACATCCTTCTGAATCACTGCTTCCCTTTCATGTCCCTCGACTCTTATAACTACCATCTGCTTTCTGTACAAATTGTAAATAGCCTTTCGCTCCCTGTATTTGACCACTGCCACCTTCAGAATTTGAAAGAGAGTATTCCAGTCAAGATTGTCAAAAGCTTTCTCTAAGTCTACAAATGATATAAACGTAAGTTTGCCTTTCCGTAATCTGTCTTGTAATATAAGTCGTAGGGTAAGTATTGCCTCGCGTGTTCTAACATTTCTACGTAATCCAAACTGATCTTCCCCGAGGTAGGCTTCTACTAGTTTTTACTTTCTTTCTATTATCATGATCTATACGAGAGCCCATATTTAAAGGACTGAAGTGCATTCGTAGATTGTTAACTTAGTGCTGGTTCGTGGAACTTCCTAAGTAGCCTTTCACGGATTAATTGGCGTATGTCTGAAGGTGTCTGCCAATTCACCTTTTTCTGCATTTCCGTGACGCTCATACGTGATTCAAAGCACAACTGTGACAATTCGTGCTTTCCCTCTTTGGTTAAGTTCTGTGTTCCCTGTCCTATTTGGAATCGGTCACATACACTATATCAACATTATAGGATGGGTCGCACAATTATTGTGAGCAATCTCCTTTGTAAACTGATTCCAGTTGTCCAGCATCTCGTGAAAGAACGGACCCCACCTTGTTGAAGTGCACAATTTTATATTTCTCTAAATTAGATGCTAAGTTTCCAAACTTCGCATGACACTGAAGCCTGAGAAAGATCTGATTGGCTATTTGAGCAAGTTCGTGTAGATAGTACAAAGTCTCTTCCTAAAAGTCTGAGGTCATTATTGTTGTCTGCCGCATCGTTAATTAACGAAATGAGCAATAGACATCCCAACACATTTTCCTCGGACAACCCTAAAGCAATTTCTACATACATCGATGACTATGCATCCAGCCGCACGGGATTAGCCGACCGGTATGAGGCGCTGCAGTCATGGACTGTGCGGCTGGTCCCGGTGGAGGTTGGAGTCCTCCCTCAGGTGTGTGTGTGTGTGTGTGTGTGTGTGTGTGTGTGTGGGGGGGGGGGGTGGGCTTAGGATAATTTAGGTTAAGTAGTGTATAAGCTTAGGCACTGATGACCTTAGCAGTTAAGTCCCATAAGATTTCACACACATTTGAACATCTTGACTATGCATCCAAGTTAAAATGGTTCGTCGGCCCTACCAAGAATAGTGCATCTATCTTACTGCCTTATATATGACACGCGGAATGTCAAGTGAAAAATGAGAGAGTTGGGTTTAACCTGACTGATGTTCGGTGGTCGGCATGGAGCAAGTCATTTTATTTCAGACAGTTCATTACGTTTCAGCTCAGATAATCTGAAACAAATGTTCTGCAACAGACTGACAGTCTCCTACGGCTTACGCATTGCGTTTTCGATACAAACTAGTTTCATTAAGCTTCACTTATTCTACAGTCCTGAACTTATATACGTGTTCTACATCAGTTGCTTTACAAATACTGTTTGCCACGTAGCGCCCTCTCGTTCTCGAACACTCCTATTGGTCACATATGTGTACAATGGTTGATCAACTATTCTTCTAATCACAGTACTTCTACATGCACTTGCCCTGGGGTAAATATGCCAGCATTGAACATGGAATGACACAGGCACTGCAATGGCGTATTTATCTGCCAACACCAGGTAGCGACTTTCACTTACACTAATAGCCATTAAAATTTCTACACCAAGAAGAAATTCAGATGATAAACGGGTATTCATTGGACAAATACATTATGCTAGAACTGACATCAGATTACATTTTCACGCAGTTTGGGTGCATAGATCCTGAGAAGTTAGTACCCTGAACAACCACTTCTGGCCGTAATAACGGCCTTGATATTCCTGGGCATTGAGTCAAACAGAGCTTACATGGAGTGTACAAGTACAGCTGCCCATGTAGCTTCAACACGATACCACAGTTCATCAAGAGTAGTGACTGGCATATTGTGACGAGGCAGTTGCTCGGCCACCATTGACCAGACGTTTTCAATTGGTGAGAGATCTGGAGTATGTGCTGGCGAGGGCAGCAGTCGAACATTTTCTGTACCCAGGGAGGCCCGTACAGGACCTGCAACGTGCGGCCGTGCATTATCATGCTGAATTGTAGGGTTTCGCAGGGATCGAATAAAAGGTCGTAACACATCTGAAATGTAACGTCCACTGTTCAAAGTGCCGTCAATGCGAACAAGAGGTGACAGAGACGTGAAACCAATGGCACATCATACTATCACGCCGGGTGATACGCCAGTATGGCGACGACGTATACACGCTTCCAATGAGCGTTCACCCCGATGTCGCCGAACTCCGATACAACCATCCTGATGCTGTAAACAGATCCTGGATTAATCCGAAAAAATGACGTTTTTCCATTCGTGCATCCAGGTTTGTCGTTGAGTACACCATCGCAGGCGCTCTTGTCTGTGATTCAGCGTCAAGGGTAACCGCAGCCATGGTCTCCGAGCTGATAGTCCATGCTGCTGCAAACGTCGTCCGCTGTTCGTGCAGATGGTTGTTGTCTCGCAAACGTCCCCATCTGTTAACTCGCGTATCGAGACGTGGCTGCACAATCCGTTACAGCCATGCGGATAAGATGCCTGTCTTCCCGACTGCTAGTGATAAGAGGCCGTTGGGATCCAGCATGGCGTTCCGTATTACCCTCCTGATCCCACCGATTCCATATTCTGCTATCAGTCATTGGATCTCAACCAACGCGAGCAGCGATGTCGCGATACGATAAACCGCAATCGCGATAGGCTACAATCCGACCTTTATCACAGTCAGAAACGTGATGGTACGCATTTCTCCTTCCTACACGTGGCATCGCAACAACTTTTCACCAGGCAACTCCAGTCAACTGCTGTTTGTGTATGAGAAATCGGTTGGAAACTTTGCTCATTTCAGCACGTTGTAGGTTTCGTCGACGCGCCAACCTTGTGTGAATGCTCTGAAAAGCTAATCATTTCCATATCACAGCATCTTCTTCCTGTCGGTTGAATTTCGTGTCTGTAACATGTCATCTTCGTGGTGTAGCAGTTTAATGGCCAGTAGTGGAAAATGTTCTCCCTGTACGGGAATTAAATAATGTATGTAAGAGCACAGGTTGTGCGCAGGAACGACAACATACAACATATGGATGTTTGGGTCTGGTTGTGAGTTGTACAAGGATACCCAAATCGGTTAAAGCAACCGCTCGCGTATAGCGGGAATTACGGATTCGAGTCCCACTCTGGCACAGAGTTTCGTTATCGCCATTCCCTCATACACCTGGTGGTTGTTCGTATTAGCAAATGCGAATACATCTCATCAATATTTCACCTTCCTCATTGAGATACGGCACTGCTGTTAATTTAGCTTACAGGACATACAAGTATTTCTAAGTGTTCTGCTTGCACTTTGTACTTTAATGATGAACGCTACTGCAGCTTTTTCATTATTAGTGTTGTCACTTTCAAAATGGACAGCCTCACAGCCTCCTGCTGCGATTAGATATATTATCAGCATGAATGTGCTTCCGATCTAGTTGGAACAGTTTCCAGACAAGACCTTTAATATTACTTCGAACAATGCCATGTTTCAGTCACCACTTCCGAAACTGTAATTATTTCAATTGATACTGGATAACTAATGTCTAAACAGGTGACGACAGTGTGATTGGACAACATCTGTGCTATGAACTCAGCTTTCATGAAGGTTCTGGTTATTTGCGGTATGTAGGTCAGGTGGTCGATAGGACAGAATTGTATCTGACGGCATACCCTCACGTCATGGGACAGTGCTAAGAGGTTGCAATTTAATCCTGGGTATTGGTGCAAAGACTTGTGATCAGCAAGTTTACGCCACCAACCTTCCTGTACCCATTGCCGTAAAGGCAAAGGAGAAAATTGGCAACAGCTTGCGGCGTGCCCGAACGGTGTTCCTTCCAAAGACTGACCACGTCCGATTGAGCATGAGTTCGGTGATCTGACGTGACCTGATGTATCTACCTCCACACGGCCGTTGACTGTGACTGATTCACCACCTCCATTTCACATTAGCGTATTCTTTCCAAATGAGAAAATACACTTCATCAGTAACATAACAATAAAAAGTGGTAGTTGCACGGATTACTGAGCTATCAGTTTTCAGCGAGCTGTGACTGATAGTTTGATTTTAGAAACGAGATGTGACTGACCATGTGCATCGTCCCTTTAATTTTTCTCGGGCTGTTAACTAGAGGAGTCGAATCACGTACCCAGACTTGGGTTTCTCTAACTGCAAATGAACTTTGTGAGCCTTCACTATAAAGTAAGACGTATATTATAGATTTTCTTCTGTCTGCACTGGGTTAAATAACTAGCAAATTTGGTGAATGACTGGAAACAATAGTATTTTTGAAAAACCCCTTGTATGTTGTTGTTTTGTTGTGTACTGCGAAACCTTGCGGAACTGGCGGTTATGAACTTGCAGTAAAATCATTTTAGTTTGTCTTGACATTGTTCCCAGTGGTTTCCAGCCGCTGCTATATTATTAGAACGTATTTCAAAATGAATTTTCTTCGTATTGCTACTTAATGTTTCTTATAACTGTACAATACAGCTTGAAACATAAAATAGTACTTTCTATTATATTCTCATGTCTCTCTCTTATTTTCAGCTGTTCTTATCGGCCTCTCTCTGACCCTTCCTTTACCTGACCCACCCGTCATCTTCAAGGCAGACCATCCGTTCGTGTTCCTGATACTGGACCAGCAGACACACACGGTTCTGTTTGCAGGTCGCTACTCAACTCCTCCTTCATAAATTCTGGTGGACGAAGACTTCCATGAAAGTTATTTTACTTTTGAGAAACACTTATTGTGTTAAAAACAAATGTGTGTTTTCTATGACCTGTAATTATTCCTAAACAGGAAATGGTATGCAGAACGCAGTAAATATGGTCTGAAATATGTGAATAATGTATTATATATATGTCGTTGAATAATCACACTGTAAAATGTCTGTCACAATAGTATTTGAGGAACTATTAAAATGAAATCTGGATTTTAAAGTTCACAGGCTATTTTGTGTTCATTAATTTTCCCTCCTGACAAGTTAGATGCCTCCACCACGATTTCCTCTCCTGCATCAACTTCATGTCAGAGTACCACTTACAGCCCACGTCGTTAATTATGAACTGGATGTATTCAGATTTCCTTCTTTCCTTACTTCCTTACATTTGATAATCTTTAAGACTTTCTCCTCCCATGGTAGTTATTTCCTAATGTGCTATCCCAACATCGTATTTCTTCTTTTGATTTGTGTTATCCCTTTATTCCTTTGATCGCAGATCCTGTGGAGAACTTCATTTCTTATCCTATATGGCGACTTGATTTTCAGCACCCTTCTGTAACGCCGTATCTCAGACTCTTCGGTTGTGTTATCTCCGTTTTCTTTAGGCTAGGAATGCTGGTTTTTCGCTTGTGAAAGCGTGCTTTTTATGGCCTCTTCGCTCGCCAAATATTATTCTCCTTTCTTGGTAGTAGAATTCCTTCATGTACTACACCGTCTTCCTTTTGAATTTGGATTTTCCCTAATCATGTTTTTTTTCCTACTCACTTTCTTCTTACTTACGTTTAATAGCAATCTACGTTTTCCGTTCATCCGACTTCATTGCATTCTTCCTTATCTTCAAAGAAAATAGCAGAATAATCACTGATTATTGTCGCTGATGTCCTTTCGCCGTCAGTTTTAATGACACTTCAGAATCTTTGTTTTATTGGCGCTAAATTGCTTTCATCTACAGTTTCAATTCTGGACAAAAGACTGTACTCACATCAGACAGCCTTTTTTAATCTGAATTCTTCTCTCTTGGTGTTACATTCTTATTGCTGCCGCTTGGTTCTTTTGCGTAGTGTATTTTCCCATCTTTTGCTGCAGCTTATATCTAGCCTTTAATGAGTTTAACCATCTTGGGTCACACTACATTGGCAAACACCATTTCTATGTCGACAAATCTTATTAAACCCCTTGATATTTATTGAGTCTTGCTTTCATTACCGAGGGAGACATCAGTATTGCCTCTCTGGTGCTCTTACTCCTGAAACTTTCCATTACAGTGGGCTCCAGCGCTTCGGTATATTGTATTGAAGACATTTTTATACGGCCAAAATTTGCTACTGAATAATACATCGTACGTAATACTGGTTTCTATATAACGCCATTACCTATTAACTTCACAACTTCAGTGATATTGTTCAAGATCAGTACGTCTTCTTCTTTCCCCTTTATCCAGCATCAGTCCGGGTTAACATTTATGGGGAAAGTGAAGGACCATAAATGTCCCAAACCGGTCTGATGCTGGATAAAAAGGAAAGGAAGACAAAAACATTGTGTTTATTAACAATGTCACTTTACTACAACCGACATATTCATTCTAAGAATATCAACAATTGTACTGTACATTTGCTACTGTGACTAAATAGCATTTTATTTAGAAAGTCTGCAAGATAACGACGTTAGTGGAAACCAGTATTAGTACTACAAGGTATCAATTAATAGCAGTTCTTGGTTTCTTAAAAATCCCTGCAACACAATATACTGAAGCTGTGAAGCATTGTGTAAAGAAGAGTTTTGAGGGGTTAGGGCACCAGACATGCAGTTTCGACGTTTCTCTCGATAATGAGAGCAAGAATTAATAAAAAATCAAGATAATGTGATATGATTTGTCGGGACAGAAGAAAGTGTTTGACGATGTAACGTGAAGTAAGATGATGCAGAGCCTCAAAAGATAGGTATAAGCTCTAGCCAAAGACGAGAACATAAGATACGTATTAGAACCAAGAGAGAACCATAAAAACATAAGGAAAGAAGTTCTCAGATGGAATGGTGTCGAATACTGGATACCATGTATGATACAAATAAACATTAATCATCATGGATTACTGTATCACTTCCGTACAGCCTTCAGTGCAGTATTTCTGTTTACCAGCTCCCTCCTCTCAGTTGAACAGTGAAACATTTTTTACTCTTAGCGTTATTGCCTTTGCTTTTAAATTGTCAGGCAGTTATTTTCATATTTCTGTATGCTGAATCTGTTCCTCTGCCAACTATTTCTTTTACCGTTTCTTGACTTGTTTTTCCCGCTGCCATTTCTTCCTTGTACCACTTCATTCCATTTCCAAATGACTAAATTGCTGAATTTTATTTTCCTAAAATTTTTTTTGTTCTTCTTTCGTCCGTCACTTCAAGTATTTTTCTAACACCTATGGGTTAGCCGCAGCTATCTTCGTTGTACATGGTGAGTAAGGAGGAAGGTAGAAGCTTCGATGGGTGGTAGTATTAGTGATTCCGCACAAAGAAACTGCATATGGACGTAAGGCCTAGTCAGAATCATTTCCTAGATAGAAAATAATTGTATGTTTTATTGAATAACTCTAATATCGCACCCTCCAGTGATAACGTGTCGCATTATAGAATTACTCTCCGTTAAACGTCCTACAAAAGAGGTCCAATTTATTTATTTTTCTCTAAGACTAATAGTTCGTACAAAGAGAGCTCGAAAGTACTGAAAATCTTGAACGACGTATAGGAGCTGTAGCTTTATCGCCAGTTTGAGGTAGTTTCCAGATTTGATAAACAAGTATTCGTCTGTTTCTTCTGCAACACTGCCGTAATTTGTAAACAATGACAATCTTCGAATAATTCTTGCATTATATGTTCTGTCTACGAAACCATTTGAAAGAGGCGTATCTCGATATGAAGTCTTTTTGTTCAAAATCACAAATACTATCACCTCTCAAAGCCTGTACCTTTCCTTCAGACTCCACTGGTATTTGTCGGTCCAAAATCTGTGACTCCTCTTCAAAGCGATGTCCATTTCTCCTCAACTGCACAATTTAGTGTGGACCATCATTATTGCACTCAGCAGCGGAGTGAGCTTTGTTTTGAAACGTCGTGGCAGATTAAAACTGTGTGCCGGGCTGGGAATCGAACGTGGAGCCTTGCTTTTATGACGCAGTGTTTTAACACGCTGCTACCCAGACACGGCTTAGTTACTTCTCACAGTACCTCTCTCACAGAATTTCTCTTACATGCCCTGCGATTTCTGGAAATAATCCCATAGGTTCTGGTTAAGTCATGTATCTGCTGTAGCACTTTCTACTAGGAGTGCCAGTCTCGCAATAAGGCTGAATCGTGACTGGATAACTCAGTGTTTATGAACCTGAAATTTGGGAATATTTTAGTTTAATGAAATAGCATGGTCGCCCGTCCACTTACAAACGACAGATACGAAAGTTACTATCTTTAGTGAAAATATGAATTTTCGTAACAATTACTGAAAATTATGTAGGCAGTTAAAATGAAAGATGTTATAAGATGTTTGAAAGTTGATTAACATGCGACTGAACAGTCCTAATAAATTGTCATTTACTATGACATCGAACGTGCTAACGACACAAATACAGAGATAAAATTAAAAAGTAATGTTATTAGAGGTTTGAATTTTACTTTTTCCAGAATAAATATTGCAGTATTAATTAGTGGTTTCTCACGGAAGTAATGAATACAATGAAATTCAAAAAGATTTTAAAAAATAGTTGCAATTAAGTTTCGAAGTTTGTTTCCAATGGAACAGCAAAATTTTCAGATTAATTTTCGAGCTCTTTCACGAATTTAGTATGCAAGTCTCTCTCACTAATGTGACACTCAGTTATTATTTAAAACTGGCTCGGAATTTAAACCAACCAACCAAAAATTATTTCATTCAGTAAAATCAATCAGCGACACAGGCAGACCTTAATTTCTAAACTTATGAAATGGTACAGTCTTACTTTGTGCCTACAGCAGCTCCACTTCAATGTAATGATTTGACGACGATTTAGGCAAAAGGCTCTTCTCCTTATGAACAGAATTAAATACATTTGGTCACACAGTATTCTTCCATCAGTACACTTGAAATTCTTCCCAAATAGTTAGTCTACTGTGGCCCAACTATTTATCACAATGAAGTTGACAAACTAAGTTTCATGTGCACTTTTTGTAGTTACTTATATCCTACTTCATTTACTGTCATCTTCTAAAAATGTCTCCATGCTCTTGTGTACCAGTGATGTATTATTATACATAGCAAAATTCCTAACTGTGGCACCACATCTACTGCATTTTTACAATACTGTCTTAAAATTATTTGTAATAAGTTAGTCTTATAATACTTCAAAAATTAGTGTTGACAATAAAATTACGATAATCTGAAATTACTATATAAGCTATGGAACGAAACGTACCTGAAATACTGTCTTGTAATGTTATACATGTCCCATGTTTCATTGTTTTGTACTTGCAATAAATTCAGACATATACATACTGTGTTGAATAAAATATAGAGAAATAAAAGTGCATACATAACAGCCTAAGTAACTGCATTCTGAATTTGAAATAATGTTTGTTTGAATATCCCAAATTTTATTTATTTATATATATATATATATATATATATATATATATATATATGTCTATATATATATATATATATATATGTCATAACTTGAAAAACTCTTGTTTGCCAGAAAAAGTATTTCCCAGTGTAGCGTTTTGTTAGTCTTACTGTGAGGTTACCCTCATGTAAGCGATTTTATGATTTTATTCGTCATTTTTAAATAGCACAATATGTTTTCATTAATGACTTCATGCACTGCAAATTACTAGTGTTTGTCATGGTAAAGTCACTATCTATATACGCTTCAATGGGATTTAGTGTTAGAGTGTGGATAAAATATTTTTGTCCTCTTCAAAACGTCTGTGTCGTCTATCATTTTGATCCTCTAAGTAAGTTACAGATTTATACATGTTATGTCTAATAAAAACTATCTTTCCTTGGAGGAGAAAGTAATTAGAGATCGAGACATTGCATTGGTATGGGTATCCACTGTCAATGCTCATTCCACTACTAATCCATGATTGGCTGAATTGAAATAAACAGGAAAATGTTCAAACGTGTGTGAATTCCTAAGGCAACAAGCTGCTGAAGTCATCGGTCCCTACACTTACACGCTATTTAAACCAACTTATGCTAAGAACAACAAACACAACCATGTCCGATACAGGACTCGAACCTCTGGCGGGAGGGGCTTCGCAATCCCTGACGTGGCACCCCAGAAAAATCAGTGGCCGACTAAGATGCTTACGCAACACGGAAGTGTGTCGAGCAACAATATTCAAGAGAAAAAGATCAAGCTCTGGGAGCAATGTTTGCGTAACTATATCATAGCCAGTGGTCCAAGTTCCACCCCACAAAAGGTTGAGAGTATCAGTCATCCAAAATTAGGAAGAAAGCGGGCAGCGCAGAAATAAGTGCAGACAACACCATATGGGACACTTCACTATCAGGTGCGAGATAGAAATTACAGACGTCAAAATCAGGCGACGTCCTCACATGAACAGCAACAGCCTCCAAAGTTGTATCAACTGCAGGTATTCTCTGTAGAGTGTCCAGAATGAACATGCAAAATTCACCAGACACTTTGTCATAGTCTTCTCTGTTCCAAAAGTAAACCTGATAGCTGCAAAGGGTACTGGGAGGTCAATGCAGAAAGTAGGGGAAATGTACAAAGTACAGAATAGCTCAGTCAGATGGTAGAGAAAACCGCTCCATTTCCACTGGAGGGTCACACTACCGGTATCCTGTGGGGAATTTGAAATGGGCAATGGAGACAAGTCATTCTCTAGGGTCACCTACTGCCAAAGGGTGCCGATTACAGCATTTTTTTTTAGGTTCTTCAAGCTTTGACTGGTGTTCCTCTTGCGACAAATTTTCGAAGAGATCTTTGTGACAAGTATTAAATTGCCGTTCAATCGAGTGCTTTCTTAAATACATGAGGTTCCGATGACATACTAAACATTTGGCATGATTTTCGACAGCAGTACAAAAGAAATTAATTTCCCATTCGGGTTTAAACAGTGTAAATAGTACCTCTCCTTTTTTTTCTGCTGCTGTTGACCATCCATCTGGATCCACTGTAGCCTTAGTCTGTTGAGTAACGGCTTTGTGTGGTATCAACGCTTTTGACTGCTGCTGGCACGGTGGTCTGTCTTCCGTACGAATCGCGCGTACAGCGGTATGACGAGGCGCTGCGTGCAAGAGCGTACGGTCAGCTAAGCGACGTGACCACTGCGACAACATACGAATTCGCCCGGGGCGCTGGCCTCGGGCGATCGCGGGCGCTAGCGCCCCAGGGGCACAGTTTGGACGACCCTGAATTAGAGCGTGCAACAGGTCTAACTACACTTGCCCGTCCTCGTACAGAGCATTGGTTAGCGGTATATGATACGTCAGATTAAATTGCCGGAGGACAATTAAACAGTTTAAAGAAGGGCAGCTCGTTTCTTTCATCTCCAAATAGGGCAGAGAGTGTCACGCATATGATATACGAGTTGGGATGGCAATCGTTAAAACAGTGTTTTTCATTGCAGCGAGAACTTATCCCTAAATTTTCATTGCCAACTTTCTCCTCCGAATACGGAAAGATTTTGTTGGCTTCCAACCATATATGGAGAATGGATCATCTCAATGAAATAAGAGAAATCAGAGCTGGCACGATAAGATATGTGTGTTCGTTTTTCCCGAGCGCTGTTCGACGGTAGAGCGCTAGAGAAATACACTGGAGCGCCAAAGAAACTGGTATACGCATGCGTATTCAAATACAGAGACATGTAAACAGGCAGATTACGGCGCTGCTGTCGGCTACGCCTATGTAAGACAACAAGTGTTTGGCGCAGTTGTTAGATCGGTTTCTGCTGCTACTATGGCAGGTTATCAAGATGTGAGTTTGAACGTGGTGTTACAGTCGGAGCACGAGCGGTGGGGCACAGCATCTCGGAGGTAGCGACGAAGAGGGGATTTTCCCGTACGACCATTTCACGAGTGTACCGTGAATATCAGGAATCCGGTAAAACATCTAATCTCCGATATCGCTGTGGCGGAAAGAGATCTTGAAAGAACGCGACCAACGACGAATTAAGAGAATCGTTCAACGTGACAGAAGTGCAACCCTTCCGCAAATTGCTGTAGATTTCAGTACTGGGCGATTAACAAGTGTCAGCGTGCGAACCATTCAACGAAACATCGCCAGTATGGGCTTTCGTAATCGAAGGCCCAATCGTGTACCCTTAATGATTGCACGAGACAAAACTTTACGCCTCGCCTGGGCCCGTCAACACCGACATTTGACTGTTGTTGACTGAAAACATGTGCCTGTTCGGACGAGTCTCGTTTCAGATTGTATGGAGCGGATGGACGTGTAAGGGTATAGAGACGAACTCATGAATTCATGGACCCTGGATGTCAGCAGGGGACTGTTCAAACTGGTGGAGCCTCTGTAATGGTGTGGGGCGTGTGTAGTTGGAGTGATATAGGACTCCTGATACGTCTAGGTACGACTGTGAGGTCACACGTACGTAAGCATCCCGTCTGATCACCTGCATCTGTTCATGTCCATTGTGCATTCCGACTTGGGCAATTCCAGCAGGACAGTGCGACACCCCACACGTCAGAATTGCTACAGAGTGGCTCCAGGTACACTCTTCTGCCTGGCCACCAAAGTCCCCAGACATGAACATTATTGAGCATATCTGGGATGCTTTGCAACGTGTTGTTCAGAAGAGGTCTCCACTCCCTCGTACTCTTGCGGATTAATGGCCAGCCATGCAGGATTCATGGTGTTATTTCCCTCCAGCAGTACTTCAGACATTAGTCGACTCCATGCCACGTCGTTTTGCGGCACTTCTGCGTGCTCGCGGGGGCCCTACACGATATTTGCAGGCGTACCAGTGTCTTCGGCTCTGCAATATAGCTTGAAGATGGTTCGATGACCCAACAGCCAGGCACTAATTGTGAACTGCTGACTAGTCATGTAGAATATCTTATCATGACCATCACTTACATATCTGCAACTATCCCGAGTGATTGTTAGATGATTCAAGTCCAATGACGACAGTAGGTCTCTGGAACGTTTTTACCAGCGAACTAAGGTTTTAAGTTGTCAGTAACGCCTGGGGATGGGTCTGATGATTACAGAAGGCCCCGAGTGCAGGTTTGTTCACGTCCTTTACTGTGAATCTCGCCTGAAAAATACCATTGTTGTCAGTTTCGTTTATCACGCGCTCTCTTTACATATTATTACGAGCTCGACTCCTTTCTGGCACTTTTTCAAACTATGGACTTGGCGAATCTTTGAAAATTTATCACTAGTGTTTTAAGTAAAGTTAAATAAGTAAAATAGAGCGAGTAAATACATTTACGTATCTTGGATAGACTATACAACAGAATAGACTACAAAAATCTGCAATAGATGCACGAATTAATAAAATTGAAAGAGCATATGGTTTGATCAAAAATATTTACAACAGGAAACGTATATGTAGAAAAACTAAACTAAAACACTACATCACATTGGTACGACCAGAATATTTATGTTGTTGTTGTGTTGTTGTTGTCTTCAGTCTTGAGACTGGTTTGATGCAGCTCTCCATGCTACTCTATCCTGTGCAAGCTTCTTCATCTCCCAGTACGTACTGCAGCCTACATCCCTCTGAATCTGCTTAGTGTATTCATCTCTTGGTCTCCCTCTACGATTTTTACCCTCCACGCTGCCCTCCAATGCTAAATTTGTGATCCCTTGATACCTCAGAACATGTCCTACCAGCCGGTCCCTTCTTCTTGTCAAGTTGTGCCACAAACTTCTCTTCTCCCCAATCCTATTCAATACTTCCTCATTAGTTATGTGATCTACCCATCTAATCTTCAGCATTCTTCTGTAGCACCAGATTTCGAAAGCTACTATTCTCTTCTTGTCCAAACTATTTATCGTCCACGTTTCACTTCCATACATGGCTACACTCCATACTAACACTTTCAGAATCGACTTCCTGACACTTAAATCTATACTCGATGTTAACCAATTTCTTTTCTTCAGAATCTCTATCCTTGCCATTGCCAGTCTACATTTTATATCTTATCTACTTCGACCATAATCAGTTATTTTGCTCCCCAAATAGCAAAACTCCTTTACTACTTTAAGTGTCTCATTTCCTAATCTAATTCCCTCAGCATCACCCGACGTAATTCGACTGCATTCCATTATCCTTGTTTTGCTTTTGTTGATGTTCATCTTATATCCTCCTTTCAAGACACTGCCCATTCCGTTCAACAGCTCTTCCAAGTCCTTTGCTGTCTCTGACACAATTACAATGTCATCGGCGAACCTCAACGTTTTTATTTCTTCTCCATGGACTTTAATACCTACTCCGAATTTTTCTTTTGTTTCCTTTACTGCTTGCTCAATATACAGATTGAATAACATCGGGGACAGGCTACAACCCTGTCTCACTCCCTTCCCAACCGCTGCTTCCCTTTCATGCCCCTCGACTCTTATACCTGCCATCTGGTTTCTGTACAAATTGTAAATAGCCTTTCGCTCCCTGTATTTTACCCCTGCCACCTTTAGAATTTGAAAGAGAGTATTCCAGTCAACATTGTCGAAAGCTTTCTCTAAGTCTACAAATGCCAGAAATGTAGGTTTGCCTTTCCTTAATCTAGCTTCTAAGATTAGTCGTAGGGTCAGCATTGCCTCACGTGTTCCAACATTTATTTATATGGATTATTTCATATTATTTTATATTATATATTTACTTATATGGATCGGAATGTCTAACGATGAACTACAAGATGGACAGAGTAGAGGTACTGGAAAGAAGGATTATTAGAAAAATAATGGGTGTAATAAGAACTGCAGATGGTTAGAAAATCAGAAGTAATGAGGAGATCTACAAAAATATAGAAAAATGTCTGAAGTAATGGCCCAACGACGATTAACCTTTTTCGGAAACCTCTACCGAATGGATATAAATAGACTAACACAACAAATATTCTTATATTTCCGGAAGAAGAAATCGACAAATAGCACGGATTACAGAAGGAAGGAAAGGTCTAGAAAGAAACAGCATCAAGGAATCAGAAATAGCAGGAAGAAACCATTTTAAAAATAAAATACTAAATCTGAAAGGCTTTCAAAGCAGAAGAAATAAAAAATCGGGAACAACAAGGACAGAAGACATGAAGAGACTTCATGGGGAGAAAATGAGGGAATACTGGAAAAATAGGAAACAACAACAAAGGAAGAAGAGGAACAGAAATTGTTAACGTGATCCTAGTTGGTCAATAAGATTGTAAAAAAAGGAAAAAAAGACCCTTTCAATTTAGCAACAAGCATTCGTCTTGCAGTTTTCACAAATGAGAATCAAACAGAAAGAAAACTGATCTCCCTTTACAAAACTAAAGGAAATCGTGATTGGTCTTTCCTTCTTACTTTTGGAAACCTTGCTTCTGCCAGCAAGCTCCCAGCATCTTTAAACAGTGAATGTTTAACGATGCACCAACTCGACTGTTCCGCAAAGGCAGACATAGTGTCTTCTGCGAATATTCGGAGCAACTTGTACGAAATATTTCATTGTCCGTTGAGATTCCTTTCATGTTTTTTTAAATGATCAGTTACGGTTGCACGTGAAGCATCTTCAGATCTGTAGGTAATAGTAAAATAAGTGACCAATAAATAATCTACACCATACAACGTTGCTATTACATTATATGTAAAACCAAATATACTAGAATGTACGCGATTGTACCGATTACGAGAGTAACACGTCCAAGTTCTCACAAAATTTACGTGGTCCCCCACCAGATAATGTACTACCTACGCAGCGTCCACACTATCCATTCAGCCCGCATTACAACTGTCAACGTATGGCTGGTGCAACATTCGGAAGGATAGGGTTGACGAAAGACCGTGACCTTCTTGAGGGAAACTTTGAAACGTTGGAACTATGTGTGAAGTAACTTAGGAAAATCATTAAAAGCTTTAATTTGGATGACCGTAAGTCATTGTTTCAAATTATGAATGAAGTACCATAATCACCCACGTGTGAGTATGAATGTAGTCTGACTCTTCATATGAATTGATAACCCTCAGATTACGAAACATCAGTATTTCCGACGTACCGGAAGATAATGAAGCAGATAAGGATAACAGCGTCACTGATAAGCTGTGACAGGAAACGACTCCAGTCATTCAGCACAATCGCATCTGCGCTGCCACAGAGGAAGCCATGCAAAAGACTTCGTCAGAATCGACACCTTATTGCCAGCCTTCGTCAAAGGTAACACACCTTCTAATTTGCGAATTTATCTTTTATGTAATACGAAGTTGTCATTTCCAAAATATTGCAGTACAGTGGACGCAACAAAAAGGAACATAATCGAGGTGTAAGCATTTATGTGCACATCCTCGTATAGAGGGTTTCCATAGTTAAAGTTCCAGTTTCAAAGAGAACCCCTGGTCAGAATTACGTCAAATTTGAGCAGGAAATTATTGACACGGTGGGAAACGTCCAGGAAACAAATTAACGAAAATTTGACCGATAGATGACGCTGTAAGCACCACAACATGCACACCAACACACGCTCGGCACAAAGCTCTTCCTCAGTTTCTGTCCGAGACAACCACCATGACTATCTCCGTGAAGAATCGCACTTTGCTGATAAAGCTCTTTTACAAGAACAGTGACTGTACGTCAGTAGCCCTGAAGAAGTTTCGGACACTCCAAAAATGGTTCAAATGGCTCTGAGCACTATGGGACTTAACTGCTGAGGTCATCAGTCCCCTGGAACTTAGAGATCTTAAACCTAACTAACCTAAGGCCATCACACACATCCATGCCCGAGGCAGGATTCAAACCTGCTACCGTAGCAGTCGCTCTGTTCCAAACTGAAGCGCCTAGAAGCGCTCGGCCATAGCAGCCGGCCTTAACTAACAATTCCACAGCTGTTCACTACCGAACTTGTGCAGTCATGCACACTAAATAGAACGGATGGTAGTAATGTGCAACTCAAGCCGCAGCCGACGAAATGCAATTCATATGTCATTTGTAGCCGCCTCCATTTATGTCAAGATGCTTGCAGCGTCTGTATTGCTAAAATTTTGGTTAATTTTTCCTTCCATCGACATGTGCAGACTAAAGCGACGAATGGAAATTTGTACGAAGGCTGAGATTCGAGCCTGTGTCTCCTGCTCAACACGCAGACGCTCAAAGCACTACGCCATCCGGGCTCGGTGACTCTGCATAACTGCACTGACTGCTCTAGTACGCCTGCCTCCCCAACCCCTTTTACGCCTCAGCCCAGATTCTGGGGTTGTCGCCCAGGCTGGAGGTAGTTTACTGATGTTTCAGGGATGTTTTTCGTACCACGACTTGTAACGTCTAGAGAAACAAAAACAATATATTATGTAGTAATTAGAGAATTAGATGTATCATATTGTGTCATTGCATAAAATTATGTATTTTTTTTATTATTTATTTTTGAAAACGTCTGCGTCGGCGAGTAATAAAACCGACACAGAAGATAAATGTTAAACAGAGATTAAAAAAGGAACTAGTATATAATGCGTGATGTAGATTAATGTCTTTGTCTTCTTAAGTTGGAAGTTGTGCGAGTAAGATCTCCTGTTGTTGTCGTAGAGAACGCCAATGTAGCACTCTTTTGTCGAGACTAAGCAATGTACGCCATTACGTGTGAATTCACAAAGGTCTGTAATCACTGAGATATTTAAAGGTTTTAATAGAGTTGTATAAATGAAAACTTGTATTATTTATTGTTAAGCTTGCTTGCATATTATCCCATCCTGTTGAGACATTTTTCAGTTATATAAATATTATCTGTGGTGCTGAGCTGCGTGGAGAACGAAGAGCCGCTACCGCGGCGTATTTAAACGACTTACAATATAGTCGACCATACCGCAAGGAAGCGGTAAAATAATAGTAAAATAATATTATTTCTTTTAGCTCCCAGACTGGCAGTGAAGATCAGCAGATTTTATGATGTATTGCAGGTTGACGCGGGCTGCTGATAGGATATAATTTACAGTGCAAATAATTTAATGTACCTTCAGAATCTGATAGGAATCTTGCTGTACTCCGTTCTGATCTGGCAAACTTTATAGTGACAACGTATTTTTTAATGAGAGTCTCATGTTCTTGGGCTAGTCGTGGTATGAAATAGCATTTTAACGAGAAATAAAATCCACTGCGAACTTGTGTTTTCGAACGATCATACGAACTGTAACATCAGTGTTCAGAACAAAGTAATTTCAACTTTTAATCACTATGAAGTAGGGAAGATATATTGATTCTTAGCATGAGTTGCAGTTACGAAAAATCGTTCCTTAAATTGTAGGCCAGATACAGAACAATAAGACTTCCATATATACATTTTATTCCGCTAAAAGGTAATGATGATAAAGAAAAGCAAAGCACAGCATTGATAAAAGTATTTCACGTAACTCTTTTCGTAAATGTGTTGTTACAAAGAGAATAAATAAACCAAAGAGCAACAATTTTACAATTCGCGAGAGAGTTATACGCGAAAGACTTGAGCCCACTCATTGAGTTCACCACGTAAGTGAAACAGGTTATTTATTTCTATGCACTCCTTGTTCAAATGTTGCCCTTTCTTCCACATCTTCACAGAGTATAATAACGATATTTCCAAGCATTTGCCTCTTTAGAGGGCTTCACGTATGGTTTTACATACACTGGGGCACCCTACCGCGTCCCTAGATCTTATTCTCATAAAAAATGTCTGCGATTGTTTGGAACAGTTGGTAAAACGCCGCAACGAACATCCCGTCAGTTTATTAGCTCTAAGGGATCTTATTACCAATGAGTGGCTTCTGGTGTATTTGGTACACATGGAGAATCTTTTCAAGGCTAGAGGCGGATTTACACAATATTCGCGTGATAACCTTCAGGAGCGATTGACATTTTGATCGATGCGCTTCTGACCAGTAATAAAGAACTTTATACTGATACAACGAAACCGGGCACCTATTACTCGACATTAAGGACGCTATTACACTGGTGTGCAAAACGTAAGCATGAAAGTAACTTTCCCATCGTGTGTCACTCGCCCGTAACAGTTTGATGAAACTTGGACCATATGTAGAAAGAACAGTTAACATATGGTGAAGGAGGCAGCTGAGAGAAATGTGCAATGAGACGAAGAGAAATGACACGTTTATTCTAACAAAGAGAGATTCTCAGAGGTTGGATCGAGTTTTTGGAACCATCTATACACTGATGTAAGGTATCACTAACTGCCTGATGCTCTACAGCTGTAAATATGGAAACGCTATACAGAGAGGTTGTGTAGTGTGAAACGTCCCTTAGAAAAATTATGATTGACCGTGCTGGTAAACCTCTTACGCTATTTGATTTTCAAACATCTGAGCAAAACTGAACGTACTCAGACATTTCTCTCTTTACTTATTCTGATCATCATTAAACTGACACACAATATTTTTAGCGCAACGCAATCTTTCAATAATCCCTACAAAACAATGGCCCTGACTAACAATAACCTATACCTTTCATCAATCACTTGCCTCACAAAAATCTTCGTTACTCGATCTATTTCAATACAGTGAGCGCCAATAGTGCCAGCTAAAAAAAATATTCTAACTACTGAAGGCACTAACTACTGAAAGGCATAGTTAGCAAATGAAAGATTTTGATAGAGAACAATGTATTTACCTTAATAATGTTCAAAAGTCATCATATATATCAATACATGACAACCATCTTTACAAATTTCCTTTTTCTGGCAGACACCAGACACACGTCCAGATACTCCGCTTATAGCAACCTCTCAAAACTCTGGCATCTCTCTCTCTCTCTCTCTCTCTCTCTCTCTCTCTCTCTCTCTCTCCATATCCACCATTGCTGGCGGCTCACCTCCAACTGCCCAACGCTATGCGCTGTTAACATCCAACTGCCCAACACTACACTAGCGAATGTTCCAACAATGAGTCCAACCAGCCACAGACTGCACACAGCACAGTCAGTGATTTTCATACAGAGCGCTACGTGGCGTTACCAACATAAAAAACTAAACAGCCTACTTACATAGTAACGTTTAAAGTATAATCTTCAAATGCGAAAGCTTGTTAATTGGAATCTAATCAGGTACTTACAAAATTATTTATTTTTATATTATTATAGAATGATTTTGATCATTATTTTTATTCAGTTACTTGCTTTAAATGTATTTTTTTTGTTTCTATTCTTTTGTAACGTCATATTAATCATCATATTAACTGTTTCAATTTCTCTCATTATTTCTTCCTATCATTCTTTTTCCAGTTGGAATATTTTTGCTTCTGAATTTAATTATTTTAATCTATGAATGATTATATTTATACATTTGAAATAGCGGACCTGTTAGTTGAAAAACGAAAGACGAAATAATATGTTTCTATTGCCTGTGAATTAGTGTAAGAAATGTATTTTTTTCGTTAGAAGATATAAATTTTTCATATGGAAATCGTTAAGCAAACATTAAAAACAAAACATCAATTCTTATTGCACTGTGGACACAATAACGCAGATGAGGACTTAAAGGAAAGAAGGCTTTATAAGTAAAACGAAATTTCAACAACAACAAAATACAATAATGAATATATTAAAATGAGAGAAAATATAAGATTATAAAATGGAAGAAACAAAATCGAAATTGACACAGAATAATAATTTAAATTACGCGAACAACTGTTACAAGTGGAAAAAGAACGAAAGAAATAAAAATAAGAGTAAATGAAAAAGTTAATGTGATGATTAGTATGATTTCATAGAAGGAAAAGAAATAAAATATGAACTAATTAAGTGAATAAATATAATGATGAAAATAAATTCAGAGAAGATTTAAAAATAAAAAAATTCAGATCAAGTGACGAGATTCGAACCCAAAATCTTTTTCTTGTGTACACTGCATATTAACATTTATGCTGCGCAACCATACACTTCACGATATCTACTTTTTACGTATGTAAAGTACCAGGCAAAATTCCGAAGTTTTTTTCGTCGTTTACTGACAAACCAGGGTCCAGTTTCAAAAAGTTGATCCCACCGCTTTGGACCTCTGTTTGTAAGACAGTAATTGCATGGAAGTCAACGTGATTTATTACTTTCTTCTGGACGTTAAAAAAAGCGGGACATGGTTCGTAATAGGCAACGTGATGACAATCACCACCGACAGCAGTGTATGCTCTTCAAGTGCTCCCAAGCGGGCTACAAGTTAGATAAAGATTTCTTATGGTAGGCCGTTCCATTCTTCCACCGCTGCTGTTCAAAGTTGCTGTTTGTAAGACAGTAATTGCATGGAAGTCAACGTGATTTATTACTTTCTTCTGGACGTTAAAAAAAGCGGGACATGGTTCGTAATAGGCAACGTGATGACAATCACCACCGACAGCAGTGTATGCTCTTCAAGTGCTCCCAAGCGGGCTACAAGTTAGATAAAGATTTCTTATGGTAGGCCGTTCCATTCTTCCACCGCTGCTGTTCAAAGTTGCTGGATGACGGTTGGTACATCTGGATGTGCTGCAATATGTCTGCCCCACGCTTCCCACACGTGCTCGATGGGATTTAAGTCGGGGCGACGGGCAGACCATTCCCCGAGTATCATCTCGTTCCAAAAGCTCCTCCACCTGAGCTATTTGCAGCGGTCGCGCACTTTCATCTGTAAAAATGGAGTCAGCGCCGAATGCACCCCTGAAAAGACGCACATGTGGAAGGAGTGCAGTCTCTAAATAACTTTGACCTCTGACTGTACCGTGTTCAAACATATGTAGGTCAGTATTATGCCTCCCCACACCATAACACTTGTACCACTAAAGCGACGTACCCTAAAGCGATGCCGGCCGCGGTGGTCTAGCGGTTCTAGGCGCGCAGTCCAACCGCGCGACTGCTACGGTCGCCGGTTCGAATCCTGCCTCGGGCATGGATGTGTGTGATGTCCTTAGGTTAGTTAGGTTTAAGTAGTCCTAAGTTCTAGGGGACTGATGACCACAGTAGTTAAGTCCCATAGTGCTCAGAGCCATTTGAACCATTTTGAACACTAAAGCGATGATCGGCAATGTTCCTGAGTCCATTATGTACCCTCGTATGGCGCGAGGTGGGATCACGTAATGCATGAAGGGCCACTGCCGAACATGGTCACTTTGATGATCAAGCCATTAAGGTGTGGGAAAACATAATGTTGCATCGGCGTACTCGCATCCAAATCTTTGAGCACAGTATACTCACATCTAAACATTATTGTGACACTTTCGTCCCATAGTTTTGCACACCAACCTATGTTCTCCGTATATGCACTGACATACCTTAACATAAACACTGTCTGACAGTAGGTTAATAACATGGACATTATTACACTGGCGTTCAAATGAGAAGCTAGGTAATAATTACAAGAGACGTATTAATACAGCGCTTCCTATCAAAGTTAACTACACATTGTCTTAAAACTCACGTGCACATCACTTTCGTGAAGGGCGTATCGCAGAATAACAAATGGGAACTTAGTAACAGAACACCATGCACTAATACGGTATCTGACCTTCGTTTGCCTGCCATGGTGCAGTAATTCGAGATGGCATGGGCTCGTCAAGTTGTTGGAAGACCCCAGCAGAACTACTGAACCATGCAGCCTATAAAGCCGTCTGTAATTGCGGAAATGTTGCCGGTGCAGGGTTTCGTGGACGGACTGACCCCTGGATTACGTCCCATAAATGTACAGTGAGATTCGTGTCGGGTGATCTGGGTGGTCAAATCATTCGCTCAAAGTGTCCAGAACGTTCTGACATGGCGTATTGTCATTCATAAAAATTCCATCGTCGTCTGGGAATTTGGAGTCGATTAACAGCTGCAAATGGTCTCAAAGTAGTCCAACGTAGCTATTTCCAGCCGTTGATCGGTTCAGTTGCTCCAGAGGACGCAGTCCATTCCATGCAAATACAGCGCACACCTTTACGGAGCAACCATAACCTTGCACAGTGCCTTGTTAACAACTTGAGTCAGTGGCTTCCGTGGAGTCTACGCACACTTGAAGAACCCCACAAGCAGCTCTTACCAGCTGAAATCGGGACTCACCTGAGCAGGCTACGGTTTCCCAGTCGTCTATGTTTCAGTCGATATGGTCACGAGCAGAGGAGAGGCACTGCAGGTGATGTCGTGCTGTTACCAAAGGCCCTCGAGTCAGCCGTCTGCTGCCACAACACATAAATGCCACATTTGGACGCACTGTCCTGAAGGATACGTTCGTCGTGCGGCCAGCACTGATTCTGCTGTTATTTCACCCAATGTTGCTTGTCTATTAGCAATGAAAACTCTTGGTCGTTAACTGAAGGGGATATATATATATATATATATATATATATATATATATATATATATATATATATATATATAATAGAGAGAGAGAGAGAGAGACGTTCCACTGCACCAGGACATACGGATAATTCTGACGTAAATTACATACTACAGAACTGAAAGCATTAATTAGACCAGTTTAGCACATAAGGCGTCACATTTATCAGCAGTGGCTGCCGTGAGGCCATCGCAGCTGCACTGAGTGCAGCAATCAGCCAATGAAAGCAAGTGCTGGGTTCTCTGGGGCTCTCCACAGTAGCACAGAATAGACACTGATGTGGATCCCCATTTTTGAAGATTTGCCATGTCTCTTGTCGTTCCTGTCCGCTGTGTGTTAAGGCATTTTTAGAGTTATCAGCTTTCGTGATGGCCAGGGCGCTAGTTTTCTGAAGGCTCCCTCCAGCGATGGGCTTTTGAAGTACAAGCTAAGTTTGTTCTTCGCTGTCCTCGGTTGCTCGTAGGAAACGAATTCTTCATAACAGCTTTTGAGTATCCGGTCGAATGTGAACAAATGTCAGATAGAAACGCAGTAATATGGTGGTTCTTGTCACTAATAAGAGTTTCTCTTTGCAATTGGGACTCGGTGTTTCAGGTAGCGAACTTCAGTCTCTGTAAAAGCGGCACTTTGTTTTCTCATTGAACTGTACAGTTCTCTCCGTCTTGGCTACTCATTCTCCCTCCTCCCCTCAAATACAGGCTTGATGAAACGAGTCGTTGTCTATGAGAAGCAAGGGTATACCACCTCCATTATGACAGGGTTTAGTAAAGAATTGCTGTGATTACCTAAGTCTTTAAATACTTTTCAGAAATGGTTCGCTGAATATATTTATAACTGTGCTGTGTGCCAGGGAGTTCCTGCTGTGTCAGAAGTCTAAAGTGCTTAACACAAGGAGAAGCTAACCCTTAATCACGCAGGTAAAGAAAATATATATTCTAGACGAGATCCAAGTATGTGTAAATTTGAAAATCAATGATCAAACTCATGCACAAAATAGAAAGTTCCTTCGTAATTTTAGCCACATTCTGCATATAGCTAACAAAAATCGCTGTAAATATTCTACTCGTAGCTTTTACAGTGAAAAGCAGGATTATTTGTATCGTGTATACTCTGGGTTGAAATTTAAAATTTTTGAAACCGTAGTCACACTTTACAGTACCATACATTTAAATAATTACGTGTGTATACTCATTTTATTAGTTCTTATTTCCGTGTAGGCATAAATATACGTGGATAATCTCTCCAATAGAAAGGCGAAAGTCCCGTGTTCTAGTCTCGGTCCGGCACACTGTTTTAATCTGTCAGGAAGTTTCAATCTCTCCAATAGTTAGACAATCCTCAAAATTATTCTTTGGTCGACGTCATATCATTGCCCATCTTTTCCCGCTGTAAGAGCGCCGAGTAATTATCAAAGTATCGCCGGCCGTTGTGGCAGAGCGGTTCTAGGCGCTTCAGTCTGGAACTGCGCGACCGCTACGGTCGCAGGTTCGAATCCTGCCTCGGGCATGGAAGTGTGTGATGTCCTTAGGTTACTTAGGTTTAAGTAGTTCTAAGTTCTAAGGGAACGGATGACCTCAGATGTCAAGTCCCATAGTGCTCAGAGCCATTTGAACCATCAAAGCATCACGAATAGTGTAACTTTGAAATAACTATGAACGCTAGTGTATCGTCTGTTTTCACTACCGTTTTCATGTGTTTATCACCTTGTTCTGCACATCTCTCCTTGCATTATGTTACATTCACATTACTGTGTTTCCGTTTCGTGGCAGTAATATAACGTGCTTTTTATAAAGTTTAACAGTCGAAATTGGTTTTTCAAGCCGAATTAACTGTGTAACTAAGAGAAGGTCTTAATAAATACACTGTAAATGGCAAAACGTGATCTTGATTCTAGAAATTCACTGTTGTACGGGCTAAGAACAGCATTAGGGACTTAATCTCCCATCGATAATGAGGTTATCAGAGATACAACACAATGGGGATCGGGTAGGGATGAAGAGTCATTTCGACCATGGAATTTAACGAAGAAAACTACCAACGCTTCCAGTGAGTACCTTTAAGGTACCACATAAAAGCGAAAACTTGACGAGTGCTAATCTCAAATGCATTTTCAATGAATTAATTAGTGCGTCACGGTGTTCATGCTATTGAGTGTTATTGACAAGGGATTTAAGATGGATTCCGTATTCCTGGATTTCCGGAAGGCTTTTGACACTGTACCACACAAGCGGCTCGTAGTAAAATTGCGTGCTTATGGAATATCGTCTCAGTTATGTGACTGGATTTGCGATTTTCTGTCAGAGGGGTCACAGTTCGTAGTAACTAACGGAAAGTCATCAATTAAAACAGAAGTGATTTCAGGCGTTCCCCAAGGTTGTGTTATATGCCCTTTACTGTTCCTTATCTATATAAACGATTTGGGAGACAATCTGAGCAGCTGTCTTCGGTTGTTTGGAGATGACGCTGTCGTTTAGCGACTAATAAAGTCATCAGAATATCAAAACAAACTGCAAGACGATTTAGAAAAAATATCTGAATGGTGCCAAAATTGGCAGTTGAACCTAAATAACGAAAAGTATGAGGTCATCCACATGAGTGCTAAAAGGAACTCGTTAAACTTCGGTTACACGATAAATCAGTCTAATCTAAGAGCCGTGAATTCAGCTAAATACCTAGATATTACAATTACGAACAACTTAAACTGGAAAGAACACATAGAAAATGTTGTGGGGAAAGCTAACTAAAGGCTGCGTTTTATTGGCGGGACGCTTAGAAAATGTAACAGACTTACTAAGGAGACTGCCTTACACTACGCTTGTCCGTCCTCTTTTAGAATACTGCTGCGCGGTGTGGGATCCTTACCAGGTAGGACTGACGGAGTACGTCGAAAAAGTTCAAAGAAGGGCAGCACGTTTTGTATTATCGCGAAATATGGGAGTGAGTGTTACAGAAATGATACATGATATGGGCTGGAAATCATTAAAAGGAAGGCGTTTTTCGTTGCGACGGAATCTTCTCACGAAATTCCAGTCAGTAACTTTCTCCTCCGAATGCGAAAATATTTTGTTGACACCGACGTACATAGGGCGGAACGATCACCACGATAAAATAAGGGAAATCAGAGCTCGTACGCAAACATATAGGTGTTCATTCTTTCCGCACGCTATACGAGATTGGAATAATGGAGAATTGTGAAGGTGGTTCGATGAACCCTCTGCCAGGCACTTAAATGTGATTTGTTGAGTATCCATGTAGATGTAGATGTAGATGCTCTCTTTGGAGAAGCTGTTTGGTTATTATTACAGCACTGTGAAAGTAAGAAACACGATGAAGTGATACTGTGAAGCAGACAGTGTGTTACTTGAAACACTGAGACACCTAGAGAGTTTGACACCGCTTGACCGTCAGCTTCATGTAAAACATAAAAGGCTAAGTCATAACCCAAATGTATTTCGGTCGCTGACAATGCGTATGCGTCAATCGAAATGAATACTTTTCACGGTCTTGTAGCTTCGGCCTTGGCAGAGAACTCTGCTCGGGAAACGATGACGTCACGATTGCTGGAGTAAAACGGCAGAGCTAACTAGTGGGAGGATGCTTAAATACAGGAGCGCGGCTCAACACGACGCAGTCCTGTTCCGCCGAGGCAGGTCAGCTGGAGTGGATTCCACAGGTACGTACCACCACGTCTTGCTTCGTAAATGTAAGAATACAAACAAAACCCACGTTTCTCTTCACAGGACACCCACAAGTATTCATTGTCAGTGATAAAATTTATTGTTGACAAACAAAACCGTCAGTCTGCGTTCCGAACTCACCGCTCTGTCTAGCACAGTTGTATCGGTATGCGCCTACGCGTGCACACTAAGAGTGCTGGTCGGCCCGCTGGTCAAGGTGTGGCGGTTCCATTACAGATAGTACACTACGTGGTCAAAAGTATCCGGACACCTGGCTGAAAATGACTTACAAGTTCGTGGCGCCTTCCATCGATAATGCTGCAATTCAGTACGGTGTTGGCGCACCTTTAGCCTTAATAACAGCTTCCACCAGCATATACGTTCAATCAGGTGCTGGAAGGTTTCTTTGGGAATGGCAGCCCATTCTTCACGGAATGCTGCACTTAGGAGAGGTATCGATATCGGTCGGTCAGGCCTGGCACGAAGTCAGCGTTCCAAAAAATCCCAAAGGTATTCTATAGGGTTCAGGTCAGGGCTCTGTGCAGGCCAATCCATTACAGTGATGTTATTGTCGTGTAACCACTCCGCCACAGGCCGTGCATTATGAACAGGTGCTCGATTGTGTTGAAAGATGCAACCGCCATCCCCGTAGTGCTCTTCAACAGTGGGAAGTAAGAAGGTACTTCAAACACCGATGTAGGCCTGTGCTGTGATAGTGCCACGCAAAACAACAAGGGATGCAAGCCCCCTCCATGAAAAACACGACCACACCATGACACCACCGCCTCCGAATTTTACTGTTAGCACTACACATGCTGGCAGATGACGTTCACTGGGCATTTGCCATACCCACACCTTGCTATCGGATCGCCACAATGAGTACCATGATTCGTCACTCCAAACAATGTCTTTCCACTGTTCAATCGTCCAATGTTTACGCTCTTTACAACAAGCGAGGCGTCGTTTGGCATTTACCGGCGTTTGGCATTCACCGGCGTGATGCATGGCTTATGAGCAGCCGGTCGACAATGAAATCCAAGTTTTCGCACGTCCTGCCTAACTGTCATAGTACTTGCAGTGGATCCTGTTGCAGTTTGGAATTACTGTGTGGTCTTCTGGATAGATGTCTTCCTATTACACATTATGACCCTATAACACTACTGCTCCGCTTGTTATACCGGCATGCAGTTTACCTAGTGACGACAAGGTTTATTTTTGTCACAAGGCAGTCACGTATAACACTACAGCGGTAGTAAATTTGCCAAATGTGGCCTAAACTTGCAGTAAATGTTACCATGTGAGAGAAATTTAGAAATTTGACCGAGTTTATCTAACGGAAAATTGGAATCGAACCTTAACTGTAGGTAGCTTTAGGTAGATGACAGAAAGAAATAATTTTGCAAGGAGTCACAGTAAGAGATTACTGTTAAATGAAATAGTTATACAGTCGCCAGCCTAATTAGGCATAACAATGAAAAAGCATTATTAATCAAGAACCTATTTTTACTTCTTCAAGGCAAACTTTCATTAAATGCACTATGAAGTGTGTAACGGAACTGAAATGATGGTGGGCTGACAGTAATTTGGAGCCCGCGCGTCGGAAACGGGCGCGCTTGTGTGAGACTGCCAGGGAGTGCACCCTGATGCCATCTATTGGCGAAACTGGGAATTAGCGCTGTCAGACAATGCACTAAGCTCTCAGAGTCAAATGTATTCTTTTTCTTGGTAATTATAAGTTATTACTGTATAATTTAATGTTGTAAAACGCTAGTAGTAAATTATTATGACTGGTATGGACTCCAGGGTAGTAAATATAAATATTCTTAAATACTAAATGATTTCGGTAAAAAGGTGGTAGGGGAACGCCCCCACTCTTGGTGATACGAGCGTAGCTAGGGGTAGCTGGAGACACAGGGACTGAACAAGAGATGGCCTGGGGAGTGTTGACGTGATCGGACGTGCGTAGCTGTGCTCAGGCAAAAGTGATTGTGCAACAGCGAAGAGGCGAATATCGTCGCCGTTTGTGGAGTAGAACGCGACGAATGGTTGTCGAAGCCGCCTCTATGCCACTGGGGCTGATTGTAAGAGTTCCTGCGCCCAGAATTTATGGCGGACGTGCAGTAGCTTATACGAGTGCTACAGCTCGTAGTTCCAGCCGCCATTAAGGGCATGAGGCGTGAAGAGCTGCGTTAGCCACGTGCATCTCACCACCAGCACCGACACGTCTACCCAAGGCAAGACTGCTTGCAATTGTTAAGTCGAACTTTGTATACATGTAAAAGGAGAATACCAGTTTTCTTTTATGCAAGTGCAGAGGACAGAATATAGTAATGAGTAAAATTACGACGCATGTTGTTCATTGTAAAGTGTAGTAACCTCAAACATAGTATAGTGAAATCAGACTGAGGCCACCATCGCCTCTTTCATTTACAATTCTTTTGGTTGTAGAATACTTTAGCGTATAAGAATGTTGAAAAGAGCAATGGTCACACTAGAATGAGTCGCCTATTTACAGTTACTTAAATTTTTCTGAGCAACCTTTCAAGTAAAGTCACTTAACTAATTCTGTATCAATGGTCCAAAGAGTAATATCCAGAATAATTAAATAAGTTGAAGGATAGAATTTTGTTAACCAAAGTTGCATAACCTGTCTTGGTAGTAATTACCAAGCCAACTCACAGAAATTGAGAGAGTATTTGCTTTGTAGAATCATCTAGAATGATCAGAAATAGTAATATTCAGAATTAAGTTTAAATTCAACTCAAGCCATTTCACTTTGAAACGAGCCCAAAAATTGATTTATTCTTTTGCTCCTTCAGAGCTGGCGACCGTAGTTATAAGTATTTTCAGGAGGATTCGACGGTAAGTCTGCTGCTCTTGTCGTGCTGATAGGATTATCCACTGCTGCTAGCAGTGGTGATTGGATACATAAGCTCACTACCAAGTTAAGTGGGTCAGGTAGGCAGTGTTACCGTGTGAACTGTAAGGCACTGTAGGCCGTGGATCGAACCCGTTGAATCATCACAGCTCTTAGGGAAATAGTCCGGTTAGGAGTGTACTATTCATTAGGTAAATACTGGCGAGTAACGGTCAAAAATGTATACGCAAGTGAATTTAGCAAGGTCCACGTAGCACCTAGTTAATGTGGTGCAATGGCGAGGGTAGGAGTGGAGTAAAAGTGAGCTGAGCTTGTGGCAGCTGTACTGGATTCAAATATTAACTACGTGAATTCACTACTGCCTCTTACCATTGGGACTGAGCTATTTACAGTTGAAATACGTAGCAGTAAGCGCAAAGGCGTGACAGCTACAAGTCCGTATTGGTTTTACACATACGGAATTGGGAAGTGGGTCATTCCGTCAGTGGAGGGGGTTAAAACAACCGAGTCAGTGGAGAACATACCCCATTTACTGATGGAAAGATTCAGCAGTTCGGTCGCATGTGGCGACCGTGACAGGACTAACCAAGTTTGTAGAATAATGGCTGCAATAAAAGTGTTTTATATAAACTTGTAGTTTCAAGAAAATTTTAAATTTAAAATTCTGTTGTAGACAAATATACCACAATTGGTAAGTTCAAGAAGACAACCTGCAAAGCAGCAAAAGAAAGTCCAATAGTAGGAGTTAAACAAGTAATACTTGGTTTAATAAACATTTCTATTAGGCACGAAATACAACAGCATAGGATGGAGTCGAATAGTAACAAGCAAGACGAAAACATTACAAGGTCAGACCCAGAATTAGGGACCATAGATACTGTTGTAGGGTTGGAAAATCTTATAGATGAATCCACACCCATAAGACAGGAGGAACGGGAAGTGAAACCAAAGGTAGTGAAAAGTGAACCCAATGTATCTGTGGATGCAAGTCACAAGGGAGAGGATATGGAATTAACAAGTTTGTTAAATAGGATGATGGCACAAATTCAAGAAGGGAATGCTAGTTTGAAAGCAGAAATGGCTAGTCATATATCCCAATTGGATGAAAACCTATCTGGTAAAATAAAAGCCAATTTAGATATTTTGAATACGCAAAGCCAACGTATCACAGAGGTAAACAAATCAGTAAATAGCATTAGGGCTGAAATAACAAATGTTCAGAGAAAAGTCACAGAAATAGAGAAAAGATTTGATACCGAAATTCAGAGAATAGAGAAATCAGTGGAACCTTTTGTTAGTGAAAAATTAGAACCGATAATTGAAAGTAAATTACAGGTGATAGTACCAGTTCTAAAGAAAGAGATTGTTAAAGAAACGGCAGCTGATATTGAAACACTGCGCAATACCATGTTGAGTTTTGATGCATGTGTGCAGGAGCAGGAAAATACACTGCGTAATGAGATAAAATTAAGTCAGCAAGTTCAGAATCAGACGTTTCTTAACTGTAGTGGTATCCCATTGGTAATGCAAAAATCGGAAATACTGAGTAGGGAGGAAAAATACGATCCTCAAAAGAAACAAGGTGGATGGCATCCAATGGATTTTATAAAAAATTGTGAACGTGTCTTACCAACAGACATGTCGGATAAAGAAAAAATTAATTTAGTAATAGACGCTTTAGCAGGTCATGCTAAACGTTGGGGATTGAATTTGGATATCGACAATTTGAAGTTTACAGACTTCAAAGAAAAGTTCCTTGAGGAATTCTGGAGCACACAACAGAGAGATAGGTTGTGGAGAGAATTCGTTGTCGCCAGAATGCCAGAACATGGGCGTGGGCTCATGAAAAAATACTGTGAAGGATGGTTCAAGCGTTTGGAGTATCTTAAAGATCGTAGATCAGAATCGGAGATAGTGTGGGAGTTGTGGAAAAAGCTACCTGACGATTCAAAGCGTTATGTAGGAGGCACTCATCGAACATTCGATGAATTTTTAGAAAAAATCGAGAATGAAGATAGGTGGCGTGAAACTAGAGAGTTTCGAGGTTTCAGAAATCAGAATGAAATAGTAAAAGGTGGTAGGAATGAACCGCAAATTAACATGATGAGAGGAAGAGGTCAAGAAGGTAACTCTCAGCGAGGGAGAGGACACTATCAGGGAAACAGGATGCATTATCAAAATCAGGAAAACTAAATACCGCGCAGGTCAAGGGCCTAACGCGCGCGGAAAGAAAGAAATGGCCCAAATATAGGGAAGATCGGAGTAGGCAGTACTATAGTAGGATAGTGCGTCGTTCGCCTGAAGAGCAGTTACATAAACGAAACTTTGCGAAGTATAATGCAGGGATACAAACAGAGGAGAGAGAGCAGGGAGGAATTATTAAGGGAAATGAAGTAGGAAAAGAATATCGGTCGGATGTGAAGGCTCACGTGAATGAAATAAGTACAATTCGCGGTCAGAGTGACGAATTGATGAAGGAAGAGTCAGAGAAGGCGTTGTTTGTCGGTAGGGATGGCAACTGTGCAGAGAGGCAGGGGCAAGGGAGGAGTGATGTGACTTATGGTAAAAGGTTCGTACGAATAGTCGACGAATCGCATCGAGAAGTAATTAAAGAGGAAAGGGTGGATAAGAAAAAGGGGCATAGTGCAGAGACGCATGCCGATTCAGAAATTACCTCGTATGCAGAATATGTACATCAGCTCAAAAGCCAGCCAGCACAATTAGAAAGATCTTCCACTCAAGTGATTAATTTGGACCCGAATATGACAGTGTTAGAGAGCCATACCGATTATGATGTGTACCTAGTGACAGGAAGAGTACATGACTGTGATGAAGATTCTTTTAAAGAAATTAGAGAAAGTGTATCTAACCAAGGGAAAGAGTGTTGTGATCCCTGTAGTACTGAAGCAAATGAGTTGAGTGAGACTGGAATTCCATTAGTAGGGGAAAATAATGAAAGTAAGAGTGGCGAATGCACTGTCCAACAAAGGGAAAGTATTGAAATGGATTATAATTTGCGAGAATTATTTGAACCCGAAGAAGGTCATATTTCTAAGGAGGAGGAATTATCGTCAGAATCATCAGAAAGCATCCAGGGAGAAAAAGAAATAGAGGAAGTTTCCGATTCCGCAACCGAGAGTTCAGGCATGACAGATTCGAATGAGAACGTGATGGCATTAAAGAGCCTAGACGAAGGACTATTGGAAAAAGTGGTGAAAGAATTTAGGATGAAAAGGAGAAAGAAACCTCCGGATGGAATGGTCAGTATAAAAACCGGAAAAATAATATGGCAAGACTTGGCGGTGGAAAAGGATTTATTATGGGAAGATAAAGAAAGTATGAAAGAGGACAATAGGATGTAAACAATCCTACCTATTAATGTATGTGGGTACGATTTATATGTATTGTTGGATACGGGTGCTCAAATAAGTGCTATTTCGCACGCATTTTTTGAGATGATCAAAGAGCAACGAGGAGTAGTCATGATGCCAGTAACAGGTGTTAAAGTGATAGGGGCGACAGGGAAATGTAGTAAACCTGTTAAACATCAAGTGATGATGGAATTTAAGATAAAAAACAAGCTATTTTCTAATGCATTTTTAGTAGTTCCAGAGCTCAGTGCTGAGATCATTTTAGGCATTGACTGGTTAATAAAACAAAAAGTAATTATAGATTGTGACAGAGGGATAATAGTTTGTAAAGTTGATAGTGCGGTATTAGAAATACCATTTGAATCATCTAGAGTAATGGAAGAGAACCAGCTGAGATGGGTAGAATTTAGAGATGATCATGATTCAGGAATAGGTCAAAAATTCGATTGGTTTCTGGTGAGGCAGATAGTTGAAGATGGAAATAAGGAGACACTCCTTCGAAATGTAGTGGATAAAACGGAAGGACTATCTGATGCCCAAAGGGAGGATCTATGGCAAATTCTGAAAGAAAATCAGGAGGTATTTTCGGACAAACCGGGATGAGTGATAAATTATAAGTACTGCATGGAGGTAGAGGAGCATGAACCTTTCTTTAAACCACCATATAATGTACCCTTGTCTAAGAAAGAAGCAGTTCAAAAAGAAATAGATAAAATGGTTTCATGTGGGGTCATTGAACGGAGTTCTAGCCCATATAATAACCCATTGGTGATAGTAGGTAAGAAGGATGGAAGTGTACGAATAGTGATAGATGCTCGTACTCTGAATAAAGTAGTGAAGAGGGAGTTGGATCGTCCAGAGAACATAGATAATTTATTGCAGAAGTTTAATGGTGTAAAGTACATGACTAGTTTAGACCTAACGGCAGGATACTGGCAAATCCCATGAAGTGAGGAGTCTAGGAAGTACACAGCATTTTTATTCAATGGCAAATGCTACCATTACACAGTGGTACCATTTGGCCTAAATACTTCCGTTTCAGTGTTCATTCGGGCTTTAGACAAAATTTTAGGGAGTGAACTTAGTTCGCTAATCACGGTTTATGTAGGTGATCTGTTAATTGCTACAAGGACATGGGAAGAGCACATGGAGTTATGCGACAGGGTGTTCAAAGCTTTAATTAAAGGAGGAATGACCCTGAACCTGAAAAAATGCGAGTTTGTGAAGAAAGAAATAAAGTTTTTAGGTCACATAGTAACACCAGAGGGAATTGAAAAGGATCCCAACAAAGTCAAAGCAATAAGAAATTGTCCAGCTCCCAAGAATAAAAAACAACTAAAGTCGTTTATAGGACTTTGTTCCTTTTATCGTAAGTATGTGGATGATCAGGCGTTCAATAGCCCACATCTGAACAACCTACTTAAGAAGAACAGTGTGTATATATGGACTGAGGAATGTGAAACAGCATTCAACCGGCTAAAAGACAATTTGGCTAAAAACATAAAGTTATGACACCCTGACCTGTGAGAACCATTCCACATGGCAACAGATAGTTCAGATTATGGATTGGGAGTATCCATATTTCAGGAGGTAATGATAGATGGGGAAAAAACTCATAGACAAATAGCATTTGCGAGTAGAACCATGTCTAAGTACGAAAGAAACTATACAGTTTCAGAGAAGGAGGCTTTAGCTATAGTATGGGGTTTCAGGAAATTTCAACTTTTCTTATGGGGACATAAGACTGTGGTCCATACAGACCACAAAGCTTTAATATTTTTGAAGGACTGCAGATTGTTACATAACAGGTTGACCAGATGGGCGCTGTTTTTACAACAATTTGACATAGAGATCAAGTATGTTAAAGGGAAAGAACATGCAGTACCGGATGCTTTGTCGAGATTACCGAAAGGATGTGAGACACTAGAAAGTGTAAAGAATAGGGAAGATGTTTTTGAGGTGAATTACTTCAAAAAAGCGGAAGGAAGAGAAAAAAATAGGGAAATATGTCGCAATATGCGAAGATATCAAAGTGATGATGATGCACTCAAGTCGGTAAAGGTCAAGTTTGACAATCCGGACGCAACTAACATAAGGGCTTCATATAAAATACATAAAGGTGTACTGTATCTTCAAAGATAAATAATCCAGGGAAGTGGAGAGTATGTTGGCCGGAACAACACACTGAAGTGCTGATAGATTATGTTCACTTGGCATATGGCCATTGTGGTGTACGGAAGTGTACCGATAAGTTAGATGAATGCATTACCTTTAACAACATGGCACGAAGGGTAGCACAGAGGATAAGATCTTGTGATCTATGCCAAAAGGCGAAAGTAACAAATGCAACTAATCAAGGGCCCATGCAATCAATAAAACCTGATGAAGTATTAGAAATAGTAGCAGTAGATATCTTTGGACCATTACCGAAAACCATGGGGGGTTTTGTGTACATATTTGTAGCAGTTGAACTTTTCTCAAAGTATATAAAGCTTTATCCCTTGAGAAAAGCTACTGCCAGAGCTGTGTATGATAAAATGGTGTGTGATTATTTTGTGAAAGTAGGGAAGCCAAAGAGAATACTATCAGATAATGGTGTTCAGTTTTGCTCAAAAATGTGGAAGGATGGGATAACTGAGAAACAGGTAGAAGTGGTACATATCTCAGCTTATCACCCATCAAGCAATCCAGCAGAAAGATATATGCATGAGATAGGTCGGTTATTTAGGACGTACTTCCATAGTAACCACAAGAAGTGGGGCATGTATGTGAGTGAATTCGAAGAAATCATGAATTCATTAACAAACGAGAGCACTGGATTTACTCCAGAAGAAATCCTGAAAAAGACAAGGAGTAAAAGTCTAGTAGAAGACCTACTAGAATTTCCAAATAGAGTTGAATTAGATTATGATAGTAAAAAGAACTTAGTAAAAGACAAGATGAGAAAACAAGCAGATGCGAGAATTCGTCATCACGACGAAAGAGTAAGGAATCCCAAATTCAAAATAGGTGATCTCGTTCTTGTAAAAACACATGAAAAGTCAAGTGAAATTAATAACGAGATCAGCAAATTTAAATATATATATAATGGACCATTTAAAATAGTGTCCATACCCAATGTGAATGCTTATTATTTAGAGTACCCATTAACAGGCAAACGCCTGGGAGTAAGAAACATAGTGGATCTCAAAAGGTATGAACCACGAATTCTACCAGATTGAAAATAAATATATAAATAAATATTAAAGTAGACCAATACGTAAATAGTTGTGCTTCTTTTGTTCTATGTGAAAGGTAGATGCTGATTAAAATATATTGCAGTATTCTAATGAGACTTCTAGTTTAAGTAGAGACTAAACGGACTGGGAAAGACTGAGCTTCTAAGAAAGCCTTAATAGATGTGTAAATAAGTGTTGTGGAAGAGGTAGAAAAGTGAGGAGGTAAAGTGAAAAGGACGGGCTACAAAGTAATAGGCGCATAACGTGTGTTTTACTTGCCTGAGATAAAAGAAGTGTATTTAAAACTTTGTAAAACTTTGAAAAAAAAAGATGTTTAAAGTGTACTGTGTTTAGAAGTAAGAAAATTGGAAAGAATATATGTAAATCACTTATGTAATGTTTAGCAGGAAAGAGAGAAAGAATTGGTGTTTCATTTTAAATATGTAATATAAGTATCGAGGTGTATCAGTAAGAAAGGGAAAACCCTTGGTAAAAAGCTTATCGAACATTTCAGATTCATTATAGGAGAGACTTCTTATTGAATTATCACTGTAAGATACTTCAATAAGAAGTGGGGCATGTGTAACGGAACTGAAATGATGGTGGGCTGACAGTAATTTGGAGCCCGCGCGTCGGAAACGGGCGCGCTTGTGTGAGACTGCCAGGGAGTGCACCCTGATGCCATCTATTGGCGAAACTGGGAATTAGCGCTGTCAGACAATGCACTAAGCTCTCAGAGTCAAATGTATTCTTTTTCTTGGTAATTATAAGTTATTACTGTATAATTTAATGTTGTAAAACGCTAGTAGTAAATTATTATGACTGGTATGGACTCCAGGGTAGTAAATATAAATATTCTTAAATACTAAATGATTTCGGTAAAAAGGTGGTAGGGGAACGCCCCCACTCTTGGTGATACGAGCGTAGCTAGGGGTAGCTGGAGACACAGGGACTGAACAAGAGATGGCCTGGGGAGTGTTGACGTGATCGGACGTGCGTAGCTGTGCTCAGGCAAAAGTGATTGTGCAACAGCGAAGAGGCGAATATCGTCGCCGTTTGTGGAGTAGAACGCGACGAATGGTTGTCGAAGCCGCCTCTATGCCACTGGGGCTGATTGTAAGAGTTCCTGCGCCCAGAATTTATGGCGGACGTGCAGTAGCTTATACGAGTGCTACAGCTCGTAGTTCCAGCCGCCATTAAGGGCATGAGGCGTGAAGAGCTGCGTTAGCCACGTGCATCTCACCACCAGCACCGACACGTCTACCCAAGGCAAGACTGCTTGCAATTGTTAAGTCGAACTTTGTATACATGTAAAAGGAGAATACCAGTTTTCTTTTATGCAAGTGCAGAGGACAGAATATAGTAATGAGTAAAATTACGACGCATGTTGTTCATTGTAAAGTGTAGTAACCTCAAACATAGTATAGTGAAATCAGACTGAGGCCACCATCGCCTCTTTCATTTACAATTCTTTTGGTTGTAGAATACTTTAGCGTATAAGAATGTTGAAAAGAGCAATGGTCACACTAGAATGAGTCGCCTATTTACAGTTACTTAAATTTTTCTGAGCAACCTTTCAAGTAAAGTCACTTAACTAATTCTGTATCAATGGTCCAAAGAGTAATATCCAGAATAATTAAATAAGTTGAAGGATAGAATTTTGTTAACCAAAGTTGCATAACCTGTCTTGGTAGTAATTACCAAGCCAACTCACAGAAATTGAGAGAGTATTTGCTTTGTAGAATCATCTAGAATGATCAGAAATAGTAATATTCAGAATTAAGTTTAAATTCAACTCAAGCCATTTCACTTTGAAACGAGCCCAAAAATTGATTTATTCTTTTGCTCCTTCAGAGCTGGCGACCGTAGTTATAAGTATTTTCAGGAGGATTCGACGGTAAGTCTGCTGCTCTTGTCGTGCTGATAGGATTATCCACTGCTGCTAGCAGTGGTGATTGGATACATAAGCTCACTACCAAGTTAAGTGGGTCAGGTAGGCAGTGTTACCGTGTGAACTGTAAGGCACTGTAGGCCGTGGATCGAACCCGTTGAATCATCACAGCTCTTAGGGAAATAGTCCGGTTAGGAGTGTACTATTCATTAGGTAAATACTGGCGAGTAACGGTCAAAAATGTATACGCAAGTGAATTTAGCAAGGTCCACGTAGCACCTAGTTAATGTGGTGCAATGGCGAGGGTAGGAGTGGAGTAAAAGTGAGCTGAGCTTGTGGCAGCTGTACTGGATTCAAATATTAACTACGTGAATTCACTACTGCGTCTTACCATTGGGACTGAGCTATTTACAGTTGAAATACGTAGCAGTAAGCGCAAAGGCGTGACAGCTACAAGTCCGTATTGGTTTTACACATACGGAATTGGGAAGTGGGTCATTCCGTCAGTGGAGGGGGTTAAAACAACCGAGTCAGTGGAGAACATACCCCATTTACTGATGGAAAGATTCAGCAGTTCGGTCGCATGTGGCGACCGTGACAGGACTAACCAAGTTTGTAGAATAATGGCTGCAATAAAAGTGTTTTATATAAACTTGTAGTTTCAAGAAAATTTTAAATTTAAAATTCTGTTGTAGACAAATATACCACAATTGGTAAGTTCAAGAAGACAACCTGCAAAGCAGCAAAAGAAAGTCCAATAGTAGGAGTTAAACAAGTAATACTTGGTTTAATAAACATTTCTATTAGGCACGAAATACAACAGCATAGGATGGAGTCGAATAGTAACAAGCAAGACGAAAACATTACAAGGTCAGACCCAGAATTAGGGACCATAGATACTGTTGTAGGGTTGGAAAATCTTATAGATGAATCCACACCCATAAGACAGGAGGAACGGGAAGTGAAACCAAAGGTAGTGAAAAGTGAACCCAATGTATCTGTGGATGCAAGTCACAAGGGAGAGGATATGGAATTAACAAGTTTGTTAAATAGGATGATGGCACAAATTCAAGAAGGGAATGCTAGTTTGAAAGCAGAAATGGCTAGTCATATATCCCAATTGGATGAAAACCTATCTGGTAAAATAAAAGCCAATTTAGATATTTTGAATACGCAAAGCCAACGTATCACAGAGGTAAACAAATCAGTAAATAGCATTAGGGCTGAAATAACAAATGTTCAGAGAAAAGTCACAGAAATAGAGAAAAGATTTGATACCGAAATTCAGAGAATAGAGAAATCAGTGGAACCTTTTGTTAGTGAAAAATTAGAACCGATAATTGAAAGTAAATTACAGGTGATAGTACCAGTTCTAAAGAAAGAGATTGTTAAAGAAACGGCAGCTGATATTGAAACACTGCGCAATACCATGTTGAGTTTTGATGCATGTGTGCAGGAGCAGGAAAATACACTGCGTAATGAGATAAAATTAAGTCAGCAAGTTCAGAATCAGACGTTTCTTAACTGTAGTGGTATCCCATTGGTAATGCAAAAATCGGAAATACTGAGTAGGGAGGAAAAATACGATCCTCAAAAGAAACAAGGTGGATGGCATCCAATGGATTTTATAAAAAATTGTGAACGTGTCTTACCAACAGACATGTCGGATAAAGAAAAAATTAATTTAGTAATAGACGCTTTAGCAGGTCATGCTAAACGTTGGGGATTGAATTTGGATATCGACAATTTGAAGTTTACAGACTTCAAAGAAAAGTTCCTTGAGGAATTCTGGAGCACACAACAGAGAGATAGGTTGTGGAGAGAATTCGTTGTCGCCAGAATGCCAGAACATGGGCGTGGGCTCATGAAAAAATACTGTGAAGGATGGTTCAAGCGTTTGGAGTATCTTAAAGATCGTAGATCAGAATCGGAGATAGTGTGGGAGTTGTGGAAAAAGCTACCTGACGATTCAAAGCGTTATGTAGGAGGCACTCATCGAACATTCGATGAATTTTTAGAAAAAATCGAGAATGAAGATAGGTGGCGTGAAACTAGAGAGTTTCGAGGTTTCAGAAATCAGAATGAAATAGTAAAAGGTGGTAGGAATGAACCGCAAATTAACATGATGAGAGGAAGAGGTCAAGAAGGTAACTCTCAGCGAGGGAGAGGACACTATCAGGGAAACAGGATGCATTATCAAAATCAGGAAAACTAAATACCGCGCAGGTCAAGGGCCTAACGCGCGCGGAAAGAAAGAAATGGCCCAAATATAGGGAAGATCGGAGTAGGCAGTACTATAGTAGGATAGTGCGTCGTTCGCCTGAAGAGCAGTTACATAAACGAAACTTTGCGAAGTATAATGCAGGGATACAAACAGAGGAGAGAGAGCAGGGAGGAATTATTAAGGGAAATGAAGTAGGAAAAGAATATCGGTCGGATGTGAAGGCTCACGTGAATGAAATAAGTACAATTCGCGGTCAGAGTGACGAATTGATGAAGGAAGAGTCAGAGAAGGCGTTGTTTGTCGGTAGGGATGGCAACTGTGCAGAGAGGCAGGGGCAAGGGAGGAGTGATGTGACTTATGGTAAAAGGTTCGTACGAATAGTCGACGAATCGCATCGAGAAGTAATTAAAGAGGAAAGGGTGGATAAGAAAAAGGGGCATAGTGCAGAGACGCATGCCGATTCAGAAATTACCTCGTATGCAGAATATGTACATCAGCTCAAAAGCCAGCCAGCACAATTAGAAAGATCTTCCACTCAAGTGATTAATTTGGACCCGAATATGACAGTGTTAGAGAGCCATACCGATTATGATGTGTACCTAGTGACAGGAAGAGTACATGACTGTGATGAAGATTCTTTTAAAGAAATTAGAGAAAGTGTATCTAACCAAGGGAAAGAGTGTTGTGATCCCTGTAGTACTGAAGCAAATGAGTTGAGTGAGACTGGAATTCCATTAGTAGGGGAAAATAATGAAAGTAAGAGTGGCGAATGCACTGTCCAACAAAGGGAAAGTATTGAAATGGATTATAATTTGCGAGAATTATTTGAACCCGAAGAAGGTCATATTTCTAAGGAGGAGGAATTATCGTCAGAATCATCAGAAAGCATCCAGGGAGAAAAAGAAATAGAGGAAGTTTCCGATTCCGCAACCGAGAGTTCAGGCATGACAGATTCGAATGAGAACGTGATGGCATTAAAGAGCCTAGACGAAGGACTATTGGAAAAAGTGGTGAAAGAATTTAGGATGAAAAGGAGAAAGAAACCTCCGGATGGAATGGTCAGTATAAAAACCGGAAAAATAATATGGCAAGACTTGGCGGTGGAAAAGGATTTATTATGGGAAGATAAAGAAAGTATGAAAGAGGACAATAGGATGTAAACAATCCTACCTATTAATGTATGTGGGTACGATTTATATGTATTGTTGGATACGGGTGCTCAAATAAGTGCTATTTCGCACGCATTTTTTGAGATGATCAAAGAGCAACGAGGAGTAGTCATGATGCCAGTAACAGGTGTTAAAGTGATAGGGGCGACAGGGAAATGTAGTAAACCTGTTAAACATCAAGTGATGATGGAATTTAAGATAAAAAACAAGCTATTTTCTAATGCATTTTTAGTAGTTCCAGAGCTCAGTGCTGAGATCATTTTAGGCATTGACTGGTTAATAAAACAAAAAGTAATTATAGATTGTGACAGAGGGATAATAGTTTGTAAAGTTGATAGTGCGGTATTAGAAATACCATTTGAATCATCTAGAGTAATGGAAGAGAACCAGCTGAGATGGGTAGAATTTAGAGATGATCATGATTCAGGAATAGGTCAAAAATTCGATTGGTTTCTGGTGAGGCAGATAGTTGAAGATGGAAATAAGGAGACACTCCTTCGAAATGTAGTGGATAAAACGGAAGGACTATCTGATGCCCAAAGGGAGGATCTATGGCAAATTCTGAAAGAAAATCAGGAGGTATTTTCGGACAAACCGGGATGAGTGATAAATTATAAGTACTGCATGGAGGTAGAGGAGCATGAACCTTTCTTTAAACCACCATATAATGTACCCTTGTCTAAGAAAGAAGCAGTTCAAAAAGAAATAGATAAAATGGTTTCATGTGGGGTCATTGAACGGAGTTCTAGCCCATATAATAACCCATTGGTGATAGTAGGTAAGAAGGATGGAAGTGTACGAATAGTGATAGATGCTCGTACTCTGAATAAAGTAGTGAAGAGGGAGTTGGATCGTCCAGAGAACATAGATAATTTATTGCAGAAGTTTAATGGTGTAAAGTACATGACTAGTTTAGACCTAACGGCAGGATACTGGCAAATCCCATGAAGTGAGGAGTCTAGGAAGTACACAGCATTTTTATTCAATGGCAAATGCTACCATTACACAGTGGTACCATTTGGCCTAAATACTTCCGTTTCAGTGTTCATTCGAGCTTTAGACAAAATTTTAGGGAGTGAACTTAGTTCGCTAATCACGGTTTATGTAGGTGATCTGTTAATTGCTACAAGGACATGGGAAGAGCACATGGAGTTATGCGACAGGGTGTTCAAAGCTTTAATTAAAGGAGGAATGACCCTGAACCTGAAAAAATGCGAGTTTGTGAAGAAAGAAATAAAGTTTTTAGGTCACATAGTAACACCAGAGGGAATTGAAAAGGATCCCAACAAAGTCAAAGCAATAAGAAATTGTCCAGCTCCCAAGAATAAAAAACAACTAAAGTCGTTTATAGGACTTTGTTCCTTTTATCGTAAGTATGTGGATGATCAGGCGTTCAATAGCCCACATCTGAACAACCTACTTAAGAAGAACAGTGTGTATATATGGACTGAGGAATGTGAAACAGCATTCAACCGGCTAAAAGACAATTTGGCTAAAAACATAAAGTTATGACACCCTGACCTGTGAGAACCATTCCACATGGCAACAGATAGTTCAGATTATGGATTGGGAGTATCCATATTTCAGGAGGTAATGATAGATGGGGAAAAAACTCATAGACAAATAGCATTTGCGAGTAGAACCATGTCTAAGTACGAAAGAAACTATACAGTTTCAGAGAAGGAGGCTTTAGCTATAGTATGGGGTTTCAGGAAATTTCAACTTTTCTTATGGGGACATAAGACTGTGGTCCATACAGACCACAAAGCTTTAATATTTTTGAAGGACTGCAGATTGTTACATAACAGGTTGACCAGATGGGCGCTGTTTTTACAACAATTTGACATAGAGATCAAGTATGTTAAAGGGAAAGAACATGCAGTACCGGATGCTTTGTCGAGATTACCGAAAGGATGTGAGACACTAGAAAGTGTAAAGAATAGGGAAGATGTTTTTGAGGTGAATTACTTCAAAAAAGCGGAAGGAAGAGAAAAAAATAGGGAAATATGTCGCAATATGCGAAGATATCAAAGTGATGATGATGCACTCAAGTCGGTAAAGGTCAAGTTTGACAATCCGGACGCAACTAACATAAGGGCTTCATATAAAATACATAAAGGTGTACTGTATCTTCAAAGATAAATAATCCAGGGAAGTGGAGAGTATGTTGGCCGGAACAACACACTGAAGTGCTGATAGATTATGTTCACTTGGCATATGGCCATTGTGGTGTACGGAAGTGTACCGATAAGTTAGATGAATGCATTACCTTTAACAACATGGCACGAAGGGTAGCACAGAGGATAAGATCTTGTGATCTATGCCAAAAGGCGAAAGTAACAAATGCAACTAATCAAGGGCCCATGCAATCAATAAAACCTGATGAAGTATTAGAAATAGTAGCAGTAGATATCTTTGGACCATTACCGAAAACCATGGGGGGTTTTGTGTACATATTTGTAGCAGTTGAACTTTTCTCAAAGTATATAAAGCTTTATCCCTTGAGAAAAGCTACTGCCAGAGCTGTGTATGATAAAATGGTGTGTGATTATTTTGTGAAAGTAGGGAAGCCAAAGAGAATACTATCAGATAATGGTGTTCAGTTTTGCTCAAAAATGTGGAAGGATGGGATAACTGAGAAACAGGTAGAAGTGGTACATATCTCAGCTTATCACCCATCAAGCAATCCAGCAGAAAGATATATGCATGAGATAGGTCGGTTATTTAGGACGTACTTCCATAGTAACCACAAGAAGTGGGGCATGTATGTGAGTGAATTCGAAGAAATCATGAATTCATTAACAAACGAGAGCACTGGATTTACTCCAGAAGAAATCCTGAAAAAGACAAGGAGTAAAAGTCTAGTAGAAGACCTACTAGAATTTCCAAATAGAGTTGAATTAGATTATGATAGTAAAAAGAACTTAGTAAAAGACAAGATGAGAAAACAAGCAGATGCGAGAATTCGTCATCACGACGAAAGAGTAAGGAATCCCAAATTCAAAATAGGTGATCTCGTTCTTGTAAAAACACATGAAAAGTCAAGTGAAATTAATAACGAGATCAGCAAATTTAAATATATATATAATGGACCATTTAAAATAGTGTCCATACCCAATGTGAATGCTTATTATTTAGAGTACCCATTAACAGGCAAACGCCTGGGAGTAAGAAACATAGTGGATCTCAAAAGGTATGAACCACGAATTCTACCAGATTGAAAATAAATATATAAATAAATATTAAAGTAGACCAATACGTAAATAGTTGTGCTTCTTTTGTTCTATGTGAAAGGTAGATGCTGATTAAAATATATTGCAGTATTCTAATGAGACTTCTAGTTTAAGTAGAGACTAAACGGACTGGGAAAGACTGAGCTTCTAAGAAAGCCTTAATAGATGTGTAAATAAGTGTTGTGGAAGAGGTAGAAAAGTGAGGAGGTAAAGTGAAAAGGACGGGCTACAAAGTAATAGGCGCATAACGTGTGTTTTACTTGCCTGAGATAAAAGAAGTGTATTTAAAACTTTGTAAAACTTTGAAAAAAAAAGATGTTTAAAGTGTACTGTGTTTAGAAGTAAGAAAATTGGAAAGAATATATGTAAATCACTTATGTAATGTTTAGCAGGAAAGAGAGAAAGAATTGGTGTTTCATTTTAAATATGTAATATAAGTATCGAGGTGTATCAGTAAGAAAGGGAAAACCCTTGGTAAAAAGCTTATCGAACATTTCAGATTCATTATAGGAGAGACTTCTTATTGAATTATCACTGTAAGATACTTCAATAAGAAGTGGGGCATGTGTAACGGAACTGAAATGATGGTGGGCTGACAGTAATTTGGAGCCCGCGCGTCGGAAACGGGCGCGCTTGTGTGAGACTGCCAGGGAGTGCACCCTGATGCCATCTATTGGCGAAACTGGGAATTAGCGCTGTCAGACAATGCACTAAGCTCTCAGAGTCAAATGTATTCTTTTTCTTGGTAATTATAAGTTATTACTGTATAATTTAATGTTGTAAAACGCTAGTAGTAAATTATTATGACTGGTATGGACTCCAGGGTAGTAAATATAAATATTCTTAAATACTAAATGATTTCGGTAAAAAGGTGGTAGGGGAACGCCCCCACTCTTGGTGATACGAGCGTAGCTAGGGGTAGCTGGAGACACAGGGACTGAACAAGAGATGGCCTGGGGAGTGTTGACGTGATCGGACGTGCGTAGCTGTGCTCAGGCAAAAGTGATTGTGCAACAGCGAAGAGGCGAATATCGTCGCCGTTTGTGGAGTAGAACGCGACGAATGGTTGTCGAAGCCGCCTCTATGCCACTGGGGCTGATTGTAAGAGTTCCTGCGCCCAGAATTTATGGCGGACGTGCAGTAGCTTATACGAGTGCTACAGCTCGTAGTTCCAGCCGCCATTAAGGGCATGAGGCGTGAAGAGCTGCGTTAGCCACGTGCATCTCACCACCAGCACCGACACGTCTACCCAAGGCAAGACTGCTTGCAATTGTTAAGTCGAACTTTGTATACATGTAAAAGGAGAATACCAGTTTTCTTTTATGCAAGTGCAGAGGACAGAATATAGTAATGAGTAAAATTACGACGCATGTTGTTCATTGTAAAGTGTAGTAACCTCAAACATAGTATAGTGAAATCAGACTGAGGCCACCATCGCCTCTTTCATTTACAATTCTTTTGGTTGTAGAATACTTTAGCGTATAAGAATGTTGAAAAGAGCAATGGTCACACTAGAATGAGTCGCCTATTTACAGTTACTTAAATTTTTCTGAGCAACCTTTCAAGTAAAGTCACTTAACTAATTCTGTATCAATGGTCCAAAGAGTAATATCCAGAATAATTAAATAAGTTGAAGGATAGAATTTTGTTAACCAAAGTTGCATAACCTGTCTTGGTAGTAATTACCAAGCCAACTCACAGAAATTGAGAGAGTATTTGCTTTGTAGAATCATCTAGAATGATCAGAAATAGTAATATTCAGAATTAAGTTTAAATTCAACTCAAGCCATTTCACTTTGAAACGAGCCCAAAAATTGATTTATTCTTTTGCTCCTTCAGAGCTGGCGACCGTAGTTATAAGTATTTTCAGGAGGATTCGACGGTAAGTCTGCTGCTCTTGTCGTGCTGATAGGATTATCCACTGCTGCTAGCAGTGGTGATTGGATACATAAGCTCACTACCAAGTTAAGTGGGTCAGGTAGGCAGTGTTACCGTGTGAACTGTAAGGCACTGTAGGCCGTGGATCGAACCCGTTGAATCATCACAGCTCTTAGGGAAATAGTCTGGTTAGGAGTGTACTATTCATTAGGTAAATACTGGCGAGTAACGGTCAAAAATGTATACGCAAGTGAATTTAGCAAGGTCCACGTAGCACCTAGTTAATGTGGTGCAATGGCGAGGGTAGGAGTGGAGTAAAAGTGAGCTGAGCTTGTGGCAGCTGTACTGGATTCAAATATTAACTACGTGAATTCACTACTGCGTCTTACCATTGGGACTGAGCTATTTACAGTTGAAATACGTAGCAGTAAGCGCAAAGGCGTGACAGCTACAAGTCCGTATTGGTTTTACACATACGGAATTGGGAAGTGGGTCATTCCGTCAGTGGAGGGGGTTAAAACAACCGAGTCAGTGGAGAACATACCCCATTTACTGATGGAAAGATTCAGCAGTTCGGTCGCATGTGGCGACCGTGACAGGACTAACCAAGTTTGTAGAATAATGGCTGCAATAAAAGTGTTTTATATAAACTTGTAGTTTCAAGAAAATTTTAAATTTAAAATTCTGTTGTAGACAAATATACCACAATTGGTAAGTTCAAGAAGACAACCTGCAAAGCAGCAAAAGAAAGTCCAATAGTAGGAGTTAAACAAGTAATACTTGGTTTAATAAACATTTCTATTAGGCACGAAATACAACAGCATAGGATGGAGTCGAATAGTAACAAGCAAGACGAAAACATTACAAGGTCAGACCCAGAATTAGGGACCATAGATACTGTTGTAGGGTTGGAAAATCTTATAGATGAATCCACACCCATAAGACAGGAGGAACGGGAAGTGAAACCAAAGGTAGTGAAAAGTGAACCCAATGTATCTGTGGATGCAAGTCACAAGGGAGAGGATATGGAATTAACAAGTTTGTTAAATAGGATGATGGCACAAATTCAAGAAGGGAATGCTAGTTTGAAAGCAGAAATGGCTAGTCATATATCCCAATTGGATGAAAACCTATCTGGTAAAATAAAAGCCAATTTAGATATTTTGAATACGCAAAGCCAACGTATCACAGAGGTAAACAAATCAGTAAATAGCATTAGGGCTGAAATAACAAATGTTCAGAGAAAAGTCACAGAAATAGAGAAAAGATTTGATACCGAAATTCAGAGAATAGAGAAATCAGTGGAACCTTTTGTTAGTGAAAAATTAGAACCGATAATTGAAAGTAAATTACAGGTGATAGTACCAGTTCTAAAGAAAGAGATTGTTAAAGAAACGGCAGCTGATATTGAAACACTGCGCAATACCATGTTGAGTTTTGATGCATGTGTGCAGGAGCAGGAAAATACACTGCGTAATGAGATAAAATTAAGTCAGCAAGTTCAGAATCAGACGTTTCTTAACTGTAGTGGTATCCCATTGGTAATGCAAAAATCGGAAATACTGAGTAGGGAGGAAAAATACGATCCTCAAAAGAAACAAGGTGGATGGCATCCAATGGATTTTATAAAAAATTGTGAACGTGTCTTACCAACAGACATGTCGGATAAAGAAAAAATTAATTTAGTAATAGACGCTTTAGCAGGTCATGCTAAACGTTGGGGATTGAATTTGGATATCGACAATTTGAAGTTTACAGACTTCAAAGAAAAGTTCCTTGAGGAATTCTGGAGCACACAACAGAGAGATAGGTTGTGGAGAGAATTCGTTGTCGCCAGAATGCCAGAACATGGGCGTGGGCTCATGAAAAAATACTGTGAAGGATGGTTCAAGCGTTTGGAGTATCTTAAAGATCGTAGATCAGAATCGGAGATAGTGTGGGAGTTGTGGAAAAAGCTACCTGACGATTCAAAGCGTTATGTAGGAGGCACTCATCGAACATTCGATGAATTTTTAGAAAAAATCGAGAATGAAGATAGGTGGCGTGAAACTAGAGAGTTTCGAGGTTTCAGAAATCAGAATGAAATAGTAAAAGGTGGTAGGAATGAACCGCAAATTAACATGATGAGAGGAAGAGGTCAAGAAGGTAACTCTCAGCGAGGGAGAGGACACTATCAGGGAAACAGGATGCATTATCAAAATCAGGAAAACTAAATACCGCGCAGGTCAAGGGCCTAACGCGCGCGGAAAGAAAGAAATGGCCCAAATATAGGGAAGATCGGAGTAGGCAGTACTATAGTAGGATAGTGCGTCGTTCGCCTGAAGAGCAGTTACATAAACGAAACTTTGCGAAGTATAATGCAGGGATACAAACAGAGGAGAGAGAGCAGGGAGGAATTATTAAGGGAAATGAAGTAGGAAAAGAATATCGGTCGGATGTGAAGGCTCACGTGAATGAAATAAGTACAATTCGCGGTCAGAGTGACGAATTGATGAAGGAAGAGTCAGAGAAGGCGTTGTTTGTCGGTAGGGATGGCAACTGTGCAGAGAGGCAGGGGCAAGGGAGGAGTGATGTGACTTATGGTAAAAGGTTCGTACGAATAGTCGACGAATCGCATCGAGAAGTAATTAAAGAGGAAAGGGTGGATAAGAAAAAGGGGCATAGTGCAGAGACGCATGCCGATTCAGAAATTACCTCGTATGCAGAATATGTACATCAGCTCAAAAGCCAGCCAGCACAATTAGAAAGATCTTCCACTCAAGTGATTAATTTGGACCCGAATATGACAGTGTTAGAGAGCCATACCGATTATGATGTGTACCTAGTGACAGGAAGAGTACATGACTGTGATGAAGATTCTTTTAAAGAAATTAGAGAAAGTGTATCTAACCAAGGGAAAGAGTGTTGTGATCCCTGTAGTACTGAAGCAAATGAGTTGAGTGAGACTGGAATTCCATTAGTAGGGGAAAATAATGAAAGTAAGAGTGGCGAATGCACTGTCCAACAAAGGGAAAGTATTGAAATGGATTATAATTTGCGAGAATTATTTGAACCCGAAGAAGGTCATATTTCTAAGGAGGAGGAATTATCGTCAGAATCATCAGAAAGCATCCAGGGAGAAAAAGAAATAGAGGAAGTTTCCGATTCCGCAACCGAGAGTTCAGGCATGACAGATTCGAATGAGAACGTGATGGCATTAAAGAGCCTAGACGAAGGACTATTGGAAAAAGTGGTGAAAGAATTTAGGATGAAAAGGAGAAAGAAACCTCCGGATGGAATGGTCAGTATAAAAACCGGAAAAATAATATGGCAAGACTTGGCGGTGGAAAAGGATTTATTATGGGAAGATAAAGAAAGTATGAAAGAGGACAATAGGATGTAAACAATCCTACCTATTAATGTATGTGGGTACGATTTATATGTATTGTTGGATACGGGTGCTCAAATAAGTGCTATTTCGCACGCATTTTTTGAGATGATCAAAGAGCAACGAGGAGTAGTCATGATGCCAGTAACAGGTGTTAAAGTGATAGGGGCGACAGGGAAATGTAGTAAACCTGTTAAACATCAAGTGATGATGGAATTTAAGATAAAAAACAAGCTATTTTCTAATGCATTTTTAGTAGTTCCAGAGCTCAGTGCTGAGATCATTTTAGGCATTGACTGGTTAATAAAACAAAAAGTAATTATAGATTGTGACAGAGGGATAATAGTTTGTAAAGTTGATAGTGCGGTATTAGAAATACCATTTGAATCATCTAGAGTAATGGAAGAGAACCAGCTGAGATGGGTAGAATTTAGAGATGATCATGATTCAGGAATAGGTCAAAAATTCGATTGGTTTCTGGTGAGGCAGATAGTTGAAGATGGAAATAAGGAGACACTCCTTCGAAATGTAGTGGATAAAACGGAAGGACTATCTGATGCCCAAAGGGAGGATCTATGGCAAATTCTGAAAGAAAATCAGGAGGTATTTTCGGACAAACCGGGATGAGTGATAAATTATAAGTACTGCATGGAGGTAGAGGAGCATGAACCTTTCTTTAAACCACCATATAATGTACCCTTGTCTAAGAAAGAAGCAGTTCAAAAAGAAATAGATAAAATGGTTTCATGTGGGGTCATTGAACGGAGTTCTAGCCCATATAATAACCCATTGGTGATAGTAGGTAAGAAGGATGGAAGTGTACGAATAGTGATAGATGCTCGTACTCTGAATAAAGTAGTGAAGAGGGAGTTGGATCGTCCAGAGAACATAGATAATTTATTGCAGAAGTTTAATGGTGTAAAGTACATGACTAGTTTAGACCTAACGGCAGGATACTGGCAAATCCCATGAAGTGAGGAGTCTAGGAAGTACACAGCATTTTTATTCAATGGCAAATGCTACCATTACACAGTGGTACCATTTGGCCTAAATACTTCCGTTTCAGTGTTCATTCGAGCTTTAGACAAAATTTTAGGGAGTGAACTTAGTTCGCTAATCACGGTTTATGTAGGTGATCTGTTAATTGCTACAAGGACATGGGAAGAGCACATGGAGTTATGCGACAGGGTGTTCAAAGCTTTAATTAAAGGAGGAATGACCCTGAACCTGAAAAAATGCGAGTTTGTGAAGAAAGAAATAAAGTTTTTAGGTCACATAGTAACACCAGAGGGAATTGAAAAGGATCCCAACAAAGTCAAAGCAATAAGAAATTGTCCAGCTCCCAAGAATAAAAAACAACTAAAGTCGTTTATAGGACTTTGTTCCTTTTATCGTAAGTATGTGGATGATCAGGCGTTCAATAGCCCACATCTGAACAACCTACTTAAGAAGAACAGTGTGTATATATGGACTGAGGAATGTGAAACAGCATTCAACCGGCTAAAAGACAATTTGGCTAAAAACATAAAGTTATGACACCCTGACCTGTGAGAACCATTCCACATGGCAACAGATAGTTCAGATTATGGATTGGGAGTATCCATATTTCAGGAGGTAATGATAGATGGGGAAAAAACTCATAGACAAATAGCATTTGCGAGTAGAACCATGTCTAAGTACGAAAGAAACTATACAGTTTCAGAGAAGGAGGCTTTAGCTATAGTATGGGGTTTCAGGAAATTTCAACTTTTCTTATGGGGACATAAGACTGTGGTCCATACAGACCACAAAGCTTTAATATTTTTGAAGGACTGCAGATTGTTACATAACAGGTTGACCAGATGGGCGCTGTTTTTACAACAATTTGACATAGAGATCAAGTATGTTAAAGGGAAAGAACATGCAGTACCGGATGCTTTGTCGAGATTACCGAAAGGATGTGAGACACTAGAAAGTGTAAAGAATAGGGAAGATGTTTTTGAGGTGAATTACTTCAAAAAAGCGGAAGGAAGAGAAAAAAATAGGGAAATATGTCGCAATATGCGAAGATATCAAAGTGATGATGATGCACTCAAGTCGGTAAAGGTCAAGTTTGACAATCCGGACGCAACTAACATAAGGGCTTCATATAAAATACATAAAGGTGTACTGTATCTTCAAAGATAAATAATCCAGGGAAGTGGAGAGTATGTTGGCCGGAACAACACACTGAAGTGCTGATAGATTATGTTCACTTGGCATATGGCCATTGTGGTGTACGGAAGTGTACCGATAAGTTAGATGAATGCATTACCTTTAACAACATGGCACGAAGGGTAGCACAGAGGATAAGATCTTGTGATCTATGCCAAAAGGCGAAAGTAACAAATGCAACTAATCAAGGGCCCATGCAATCAATAAAACCTGATGAAGTATTAGAAATAGTAGCAGTAGATATCTTTGGACCATTACCGAAAACCATGGGGGGTTTTGTGTACATATTTGTAGCAGTTGAACTTTTCTCAAAGTATATAAAGCTTTATCCCTTGAGAAAAGCTACTGCCAGAGCTGTGTATGATAAAATGGTGTGTGATTATTTTGTGAAAGTAGGGAAGCCAAAGAGAATACTATCAGATAATGGTGTTCAGTTTTGCTCAAAAATGTGGAAGGATGGGATAACTGAGAAACAGGTAGAAGTGGTACATATCTCAGCTTATCACCCATCAAGCAATCCAGCAGAAAGATATATGCATGAGATAGGTCGGTTATTTAGGACGTACTTCCATAGTAACCACAAGAAGTGGGGCATGTATGTGAGTGAATTCGAAGAAATCATGAATTCATTAACAAACGAGAGCACTGGATTTACTCCAGAAGAAATCCTGAAAAAGACAAGGAGTAAAAGTCTAGTAGAAGACCTACTAGAATTTCCAAATAGAGTTGAATTAGATTATGATAGTAAAAAGAACTTAGTAAAAGACAAGATGAGAAAACAAGCAGATGCGAGAATTCGTCATCACGACGAAAGAGTAAGGAATCCCAAATTCAAAATAGGTGATCTCGTTCTTGTAAAAACACATGAAAAGTCAAGTGAAATTAATAATGAGATCAGCAAATTTAAATATATATATAATGGACCATTTAAAATAGTGTCCATACCCAATGTGAATGCTTATTATTTAGAGTACCCATTAACAGGCAAACGCCTGGGAGTAAGAAACATAGTGGATCTCAAAAGGTATGAACCACGAATTCTACCAGATTGAAAATAAATATATAAATAAATATTAAAGTAGACCAATACGTAAATAGTTGTGCTTCTTTTGTTCTATGTGAAAGGTAGATGCTCATTAAAATATATTGCAGTATTCTAATGAGACTTCTAGTTTAAGTAGAGACTAAACGGACTGGGAAAGACTGAGCTTCTAAGAAAGCCTTAATAGATGTGTAAATAAGTGTTGTGGAAGAGGTAGAAAAGTGAGGAGGTAAAGTGAAAAGGACGGGCTACAAAGTAATAGGCGCATAACGTGTGTTTTACTTGCCTGAGATAAAAGAAGTGTATTTAAAACTTTGTAAAACTTTGAAAAAAAAAGATGTTTAAAGTGTACTGTGTTTAGAAGTAAGAAAATTGGAAAGAATATATGTAAATCACTTATGTAATGTTTAGCAGGAAAGAGAGAAAGAATTGGTGTTTCATTTTAAATATGTAATATAAGTATCGAGGTGTATCAGTAAGAAAGGGAAAACCCTTGGTAAAAAGCTTATCGAACATTTCAGATTCATTATAGGAGAGACTTCTTATTGAATTATCACTGTAAGATACTTCAATAAGAAGTGGGGCATGTGTAACGGAACTGAAATGATGGTGGGCTGACAGTAATTTGGAGCCCGCGCGTCGGAAACGGGCGCGCTTGTGTGAGACTGCCAGGGAGTGCACCCTGATGCCATCTATTGGCGAAACTGGGAATTAGCGCTGTCAGACAATGCACTAAGCTCTCAGAGTCAAATGTATTCTTTTTCTTGGTAATTATAAGTTATTACTGTATAATTTAATGTTGTAAAACGCTAGTAGTAAATTATTATGACTGGTATGGACTCCAGGGTAGTAAATATAAATATTCTTAAATACTAAATGATTTCGGTAAAAAGGTGGTAGGGGAACGCCCCCACTCTTGGTGATACGAGCGTAGCTAGGGGTAGCTGGAGACACAGGGACTGAACAAGAGATGGCCTGGGGAGTGTTGACGTGATCGGACGTGCGTAGCTGTGCTCAGGCAAAAGTGATTGTGCAACAGCGAAGAGGCGAATATCGTCGCCGTTTGTGGAGTAGAACGCGACGAATGGTTGTCGAAGCCGCCTCTATGCCACTGGGGCTGATTGTAAGAGTTCCTGCGCCCAGAATTTATGGCGGACGTGTAGTAGCTTATACGAGTGCTACAGCTCGTAGTTCCAGCCGCCATTAAGGGCATGAGGCGTGAAGAGCTGCGTTAGCCACGTGCATCTCACCACCAGCACCGACACGTCTACCCAAGGCAAGACTGCTTGCAATTGTTAAGTCGAACTTTGTATACATGTAAAAGGAGAATACCAGTTTTCTTTTATGCAAGTGCAGAGGACAGAATATAGTAATGAGTAAAATTACGACGCATGTTGTTCATTGTAAAGTGTAGTAACCTCAAACATAGTATAGTGAAATCAGACTGAGGCCACCATCGCCTCTTTCATTTACAATTCTTTTGGTTGTAGAATACTTTAGCGTATAAGAATGTTGAAAAGAGCAATGGTCACACTAGAATGAGTCGCCTATTTACAGTTACTTAAATTTTTCTGAGCAACCTTTCAAGTAAAGTCACTTAACTAATTCTGTATCAATGGTCCAAAGAGTAATATCCAGAATAATTAAATAAGTTGAAGGATAGAATTTTGTTAACCAAAGTTGCATAACCTGTCTTGGTAGTAATTACCAAGCCAACTCACAGAAATTGAGAGAGTATTTGCTTTGTAGAATCATCTAGAATGATCAGAAATAGTAATATTCAGAATTAAGTTTAAATTCAACTCAAGCCATTTCACTTTGAAACGAGCCCAAAAATTGATTTATTCTTTTGCTCCTTCAGAGCTGGCGACCGTAGTTATAAGTATTTTCAGGAGGATTCGACGGTAAGTCTGCTGCTCTCGTCGTGCTGATAGGATTATCCACTGCTGCTAGCAGTGGTGATTGGATACATAAGCTCACTACCAAGGTAAGTGGGTCAGGTAGGCAGTGTTACCGTGTGAACTGTAGGGCACTGTAGGCCGTGGATCGAACCCGTTGAATCATCACAGCTCTTAGGGAAATAGTCCGGTTAGGAGTGTACTATTCATTAGGTAAATACTGGCGAGTAACGGTCAAAAATGTATACGCAAGTGAATTTAGCAAGGTCCACGTAGCACCTAATTAATGTGGTGCAATGGCGAGGGTAGGAGTGGAGTAAAAGTGAGCTGAGCTTGTGGCAGCTGTACTGGATTCAAATATTAACTACGTGAATTCACTACTGCCTCTTACCATTGGGACTGAGCTATTTACAGTTAAAATACGTAGCAGTAAGCGCAAAGGCGTGACAGCTACAAGTCCGTATTGGTTTTACACATACGGAATTGGGAAGTGGGTCATTCCGTCAGTGGAGGGGGTTAAAACAACCGAGTCAGTGGAGAACATACCCCATTTACTGATGGAAAGATTCAGCGGTTCGGTCGCAAGTGCAATGAACACACCCAAATGGACAAATTACACAGTCGGTAGTAGTAGTTATCACTTTAGTAGTTAAGTAGTCACTAGATTTGCAAATGAGCCCTTCTCTTGTTTACTTTAATCATTACTTTTGTTTTTAACTAATATTGCTTAAACCTGCCCTTCACTAACCATACAAGCACATAATAATAGTCAAGTACAATTAATACACACTTTCACTATACAGAAGCGAATAGGACACACAGTATACACACCTTCTATCTTTGTTTCTCAGTGATTACTTCAATAATCATTAGCTAGAAACCTACTAAGCTGATTTATTCTTTTTGTTATGATGGAAAAGAAATGTGATCCCACAAAGTAGCCCTTTCATAGCAACAACAAAATTGTATACACTTTCAAATTTATGTGTCATTAAGGTAGGATTGGTTTACTCTTTCAATTTTAGATAATTAAGTTTGCACTATTTTAACACTCTTTACCTAGACAATAACCTATACAAAACAGACAATTTCCAGTAAAATTTTACGTCAAACAACCTCTAGACAAAATCTTTATAGTACCACTTGTGAAACTGTAAACATTACTACTCTCTTTTCCAAGTAATATTCTTTCCCAAACTGATTTTTAAGTTCATTTTCTAGTTAAGTTTCAAAACATTCAAATATGCACAGTCACTGTTATAAGCATGAGAGACAAGTAATTCTTGCCCAGCACATTAAGTGTACTGGCATAAAACTTTGCCACAAGTCAAAAAAATGCACCATAGAATTGTTAATGCTTTTTATGTAAAGGAAATTCTCGGATTTCATTACTTATCGGAGAGGATCCTTCTTGGAAAAGTGCATAGGACGGACACTTTGATCAAACACATTTTTGTACATGAGGATTATATTTCCATAGAACCAAACACAACATTACTGGTTCACACATTAATACATTTCTGACCTTTCGTGAGTGTGACGAAGTGGTTGCGCAATCGAGGTGGCGAGTATGTGGCGACTGGGTGGTCTTTCCATTGGCAAATAATAAGCTCTATTTACCTCTTCTTGGCGTTGTTAATAATAATTTTAGAGCTTTTCCCAAATCGAGAGCACCATTTTACAGCCGCAAATTAAATCCGATGCCATTCCATTCCACTTGTAATACTATAAGCCTCACTCGGCACCTGCGCTGTTTGCTCGTCAGTTACTTGATGTCGACTGCCCACTGTGCTCTCTCGTTTGGCGTCCAAACGAGCGCCACATCCACCTTTTCCTAGCGCGCCAACTCGCCTCCGTTGCAGAGGGGAACTACATTGGGTTTTTCTTTATATAATGCGAAGTCCCTATGTATTAACCAGTTACAGTGTAGTTACCAATAAACATATTGTAAAAAATCTCGTCATTTAAGCATATTAAGAAGTCAACACAAAAAATCATAATTAAGTGCTACTCTCGTCCAAATAATACAAAGAACTTGACTTGCAAAGGGTAAACATGTCACAAAAAGCTTTACATTTCTTTAAAGTAAGTCAGAGACATTACATAGTAAAGAATATATGCTTTGTATTACTCATAATAAATCAATACAAATTATTTACAGTATTAAACTGTGGTGTTACAACCCTCTTCAACTGTCGGCGGTCTCTGTCAGTCAACAGACGAGGTCGGCCTGTGCGCTTTTGTGCTGTATGTGTCCCTTCACGTTTCCACTTCACTATCACATCGGAAACAGTGCACCTAGGGATTTTTAGTAGTGTAGAAATCTCGCATACAGACGTATGAAACAATTGACACCCAATCACCTGACCACATTCTAAGTCCGTGTGTTCCGCGGAGTGCCCCATTCTGCTCTCTCACGATGTCTAATGACTACTGACGTCGCTGATGTGGAGTACATAGTGTATGTACCGCGCGCTCCGATAATTCTGCAGTCTTTCTCACACGATTTTACGGGACCCATTCAGTAAAACAAACTGGGTTTTGCGTTACTTACAGCGTTATATGTCAGTTTTTTGGCGAAGTGGTCACCATTTCATTAATAGTCATAGTTACTATGATACAGGGGTTGGACAAAATAAGTAAACATCGCGAGAAATGCATGCTTGAACATAAATGCAGGAGCTAGCCAAGAATGCAGGTTGCGCTGCTGTATTTGACCACAAACGGTGTCTTTTAGAATGTCTTCAATAGGTTGAAGTGTCGGTTGTGTTCAAAACAGTGTTCTGCGTAGCTGTGAGTGTGTATGCCGGAGGTAACTGAATTCTAAAGTGGACAAATTGTTTGCGCTCTTGTGGTATGTGCTTCCGTAACCAAGGCAGCCGAAGGGCTTGGTGTTTCAAGAGGCACCGTATGGAAGATTTATGCCGCATACAGGGGAAGCGGAAAAACATCATCCGCTAAGTCACAACGCGGAGGGAAGTGTGCGGTGAACGATCACGACGTACAGTCATTGATGAGGAAGATTGTGTGGAAAAGTAGTAGGACGACAACTACAGAAGTCACTGCAGAACTGAATGCCACAATCAAAACGACACAAAGGTAGTTCCAGAAGCAGGGAATTACAGGGCGAGCTTTAATACTGGAGATACTCAACAGTGATATAAATGTCCATATCGTAAATACGATATGGGCTTCCACTTACGAAGTAGGGAAGCGCAGCAAATGCTTGACATCACATGGCGAGGAGAGCAACTGAAACATTGCCCAACACCAGTCTACCTAGGCGTCACACTGGACAGGGTTCTAACGTGCAGGCAGAAATGCCTAAACGTGAAACAGAAAGTCACTGCTCGCAAAGGGATACTTAAGAAGCATATTGGCAGCAACTGGGGAGCCAACCCGCAGCTCCTAAGGACTTCTGCACTTGCGCTTTGTGTATCAGCCGCTGAGTATGCTGCTCCTGTGTGGAACGCTTCAGCTCGTGCTAAGCAAGTCGATATTGCGGTCAACGATACTGCCAAGATCGTCTCAGGATGCCTGAAGCCAACACCAGCGCAGAAATTGTATCCGATTGTTGGAACAGCCCCACCCAACATCCGGAGGGCCACTGCTGCAGACAGTGAGAGAACGAAGCAGGAGAATGACCGTCGACATGCCCTGTATGGTCATCAGGCAGCAAGATCCCGCCTTAAATCCCGCAAGAGTTTCCCAGCTAGGACTGCGCCACTGGAGGGAGCACCAGAGGCAATTCATCTTGCAACACGGAAGAGCCCACTGCCCGTAGACGTCTCACCAAAGCAAGAACTAGCCCCCTGGCGCAAGCCTATAATACCCTGTATGGAGGTCCCTCAACCGCCTAAGAGTGGGCGTCCCCCTATGCAAGACCAACCTGAAGAAATGGGGAATCCTTCCAGCGAGCGCAGACACCTCTTGCGACTGCGGGGCTGAAAAAGAAAGATCCAAGCCACCTACTTGTATGCGCCCTCTTGGACAACCCGTTTACGAAGGAAATGACAAAGCTATCGCAGCTGCTATTTTTTGGAAATGTTGACCCGACACGGAAATGAATGATAAATATGGTGTGCCAACTCATAAAACCTGGACTATGAAGCAATAGAAGTATATCATTTGGGTGAATTACTCTTGTTTCACAATGTTTCCCACTTCCCACCAAGTTTAAACTCCAAGAATGCACATGGCGGTCATTAAGTGATGATCTGGGTAGACATAGGACTCCATAGCTACTCTGCGAGGTCGTATCAGTGCCAATGATATGTGACCATTCTGCCTGATCGGGACGATCGTGTGGTACATTATTCGTTCCCAATGGTGAGCTGCGATCCAAATATTTCACTCTGGCTTCGTAGCTGGCACGCTCGATCGGAACTTAGTGCGCTAAGAAAATCGATTTTCTCAAGACTGTAGATGGAGACCTCCACCGAAGAATAATTCAATATGTTAACTACTCGTAAATTTCATATGGAGCATTCGATGATGTAACATACACGAAACGCAAAATCATAGCGACCTCTATTTTTCACTGCAATATTTTCGATTATCGCGCATTGCCTTACTTAAATATGAACTATCACGATAGCTATGACAATGAAAGAAATAATGGTCACTTGCGAATGTAGCTGACGTACAGGACCGGAGTATCTAACCGGGCGGGGGTTTCAGGGGGCACCAAATTCATATTCTTGAATAGAAAATCCTTGTTTGACAAAGAGTGTAGCATCCAGTGCACGTTGGTTTATCGATTATTCATATGATTCAGAAACGCAGTCCTGTTGCTTTTGAACATTTTTGATCACATTCTAAGTATATTTCTGAACGAATCATAAGCTGATTTCTGAGTGCGTTCATTGTATACGGGACTTCTCTGCCAGGGGAATCCCCGTTGCATCCAGAAATAAAAAACTTTCCCGCAGATAAAAGTGGACATTCTACACGAGCTGGGCCGAATAAACTCGAACGTGTGAATGCCAATCGTTGTTTGTTTACGTGGTTGATTGGGTGTACGAATGTTCAACGTCGCTATAATTATTAGCGAAATCCACAGATTCAGACCACCAGAGTGGAGATAAACGACTAACAAGAATAACAGGTAAGAAGGATTACGTATTATTTTCTCGATGTATCCAAGAAAAATAAATTTTGAAATAAATTTTTTGCCACATCACTACTCTACTCAGGGCCAATCGTACAATTCCCGGTTAGCGACCGCTTAAGATCTGTTTTCGGAATAGCGCGGAAAACGCATTGTACGAACATATGTTAATACCTAACGGTAGAATAACTGCGGGATAACTTAAACCGGTGATTCTGGCAGGGTTAGTGAAATTAATTAAACAAAAGAATTAATAAAATGCACTTACTTCAAATACATATCCAATGCAGAAAATACTCCAAAAAGTTTGAAGTTCAGTACCTGTTCTTCCATGTCGGCATTGGTCTGGGAAGAAAAAAGAAACATTAACGGAAATGGTGCTGTTGACAGCGAAGAATTATCTTTTTATAAAGAACTATGGCTTTCGTTTGCGTTAAAGGGTATAACTGATTATCGCATACCAGCCGCTCTCAGCAAATGTTCATATTATTTGACGTGAGAAATCTGGAAGAAACAACAAAAACAGAGCTTCCGTGGAAGAAAGCACTATACTGACAGGGGATGTGCTGCACTAGGAATTACGGTGAACGCTAACACAATTATCTTCGTCAAATCTTTCGATTCTACAGACAGTCTCTGAAAATGAGGCACTTCGATTACTACTCCAATACTTACCCAGCTTAGATACTTCTCCCAGTCGTAAGTGGATACATTTTAGCCAGTCGCCTCCGCCAATATAAGAAACTGAAAGAAGTCGAAGACTGGAATTCGACTTGTAACAGCAGAAAGAAACGGAGACAATAAAGAAAAATAAGTCGCACTACCCACTGTCAGTCTTATGCCATGATGGTGAATAGCGACAGCAGATTTGGACTAAAACATTTGCTTGATGGTTGCCATACTGTGGTCAATCTAAGTACGATATCATTGGCACAAATTTTGAGTGTGGTTGTCGGTTATGAAATGGGTCAGACTGGAGCCAGCCTGTCGGTTTCATTTTAAACACATATACTAGCTACTCAATTAAGTGATAAGGAGATATTTTCGTTTTTCGTGTTTACACACTGTAGATTTTAATATTTAACATACATGATGATTGCAGGGGTTACAATGTTCGTAATAAAATATTTACCATTAATTCTTGTGCCGGATATACAAGTGGTGTAAGCCAAGCCATCGGCACCGAGGCCTAGTGGTAAAGGGGGGTGGGGGGGGGGGGAAAGAGGAGGTCGCACTTACAACTTACCCAGTGTCTTCAGATAAGATAGACAGGCATGCTGCCAGCCAACTCGTCTGGCACTCCCCCCCCCCCCCCCCCCCGCCCCACCCTTTCCACCTTCCTATGTAGGCCACTCCCGGCAGCTACTGACCACTTGCTCGGTACTGCCGCTTTGTCCACTTTGCAAAACAAAGCGACTGTTCCCTGAGAATCTGGGTAGCTGCGTGGACTGCAGATATTGCATGGGACATTGGAGTGCAATCACACATACATCAGGCCCACTTCAGAATAATTTCACCGTCCTGCACATGGCGCCACTTTGTCGAGTGAAGACGACACTTCTGTAGAATATAGGCGGACCTTTGGGGTCAGGTAAGAGCTTTCAGCAACCGCGGCAATGTGATCACGCTTACAGTAGCAGTACATCCACTTCGGTATTTCACCGCTGCGCCATACTGTTGCGAAGACTCGGAGACTAATGATGCGAGGTTTGATGTGGTAAATAGGGTACTCGTTTAATCCGACAGAATCTAAAAAATTAGTCAGAATGGCAGAACGATGATCGCTTTTTAAAGGGGAAGATGTACGAGTTGTCTTGCGTTCGTCTCAGCCGCCATCATTTTTAGGGTGTGGGTCTCCTACAGAATTGTTGAAAGTGAAAAATTAAGAGATTGGCTCAAGGAAGAACAAATTTTTCGGAAGAGTCAGGGAAGTGCTTGTTACGCGGCCTCTGACAGGCCATCTTTCAAACTTTCCTTCTTTTTGGACAACTAGCAATTTTTGGCGGCTTCTCTACAGAGTACTTAGAGGGACGCCGTTTTTAATATCACTGTTCGTCGTGATGGGTACCAAGGTGGGGCAGAGTTTTACTTATCGTCTAGATGGGGGCTGGCACGGAACAGAGTCTCACTCTTTTTCTGCCTCGATACCGGCATGCGAGGTATGCGACTTCTGCATGCATCCTTAGGCAGGATTTGCGGTGCAGACATCTTCTGCAGCCGCCTGGGTAGCAGGCCATCTTCTGGTAACTCGACGTTGGTAAATTCAGGCTGCACCACGAGGCGAAACGTGAGTGACTGTGCAGGAGTTTTTAATTACACTTTCGCTTTTGATGGCTTACTCACTACAGTTACTTGGGTATCCTACATGTCAGATCGATCCAACCACCATGACTGATCCGAAACTGTGTACTTGATTCACACTCAACTTAGTCACCAGGTTGTTTCTTCCATTCCCCATCGCATTTGCTGCACAGTTTTTGTAAATTGCTTTAATCATACACTGTGTGAGAGCGCTAACCACTAAATTTGTTAATCGTATGCTGTTTCCCCTGGGATGTGTTGCACACTACTGGCCATTAAAATTGCTACACCACGAAGAGGACGTGCTACAGAAGCGAAATTTAACCGACAGGAAGAAGATGCTGTGATATGCAAATGATTACCTTTTCAGAGCATTCACACAACGTGCTGACATGAGGAATGTTTCCAACCGATTTCTCATACACAAACAGCAGTTGACCGGCGTTGCCTGGTGAAACGTTGAAAGGAGGAGAAACGCATACCATCACGTTTCCGACTTTGACAAAGGTCGCATTGTAGCCTATAGCGATTGCGGTTTATCGTATCGCGACATTGCTGCTCGCGTTGGTCAAGATCCAATAACTGTTAGCAGAATGTGGAATCGGTGGGTTCAGGAGGGTAATACGGAACGCCGTGCTGGATCCCAACGCCCTCGTATCACTAGCAGTCGAGATGACAGGCATCTTATCCGCATGGCAGTAACGGATCGTGCAGCCACGTCTCGATCCCTAAGTCAGTAGATGAGAACGTTTGTTAGAAAACAACCATCTGCACGAACAATTCGACGACGTTTGCAGCAGCATGGACAATCAGATCGCAGACCATGGCTGCGGTTACACTTGACGCTGCATCACAGACAGGAGCGCCTGCGATGGTGTACTCAACGACGAACCTGGGTGCACGAATGGCAAAACGTCATTTTTTCGGATGAATCCAGGTTATGTTTACAGCATCATGATGGTCGCATCCGTGTTTGGCGACATCGCGATGAACGCACATTGGAAGCGTGTATGGTATGGGGTGCCATTGGTTACACGTCTCGGTCACCTCTTGTTCGCATTGACGGCACTTTGAACAGTGGACGTTACACTTCAGATGTGTTACGACCCGTGACTCTACCCTTCATTCGATCCCTGCGAAACCCTACGTTTCAGCAGGATAATGCACGACTGCATGTTGCAGGTCCTGTACGGGCCTTTCTGGATTCAGAAAATGTTCGACTGCTGCCCTGGCCAGCATATTCTCCAGATCTCTCACCAACTGAAAATGTCTGGTCAATGGTGGCGAGCACCTGGCTCGTCACAATACGCCAGTGACTACTCTTGATGAACTGTGGTATCGTGCTGAAGCTGCTTGGGCAGCTGCACGTATAAACGTTATCCAAGGTCTGTTTGACTCAATGCCCAGGCGTATCAAGGCCGTTTTTACGGCCAGAGGTGGTTGTTCTGGGTACTGATTTCTTAGGATCTATGCACCCAAATTGTGTGAAAATGTAATCACATGTCAGTTGTAGTATAATATATTTGTCCAATGAATATCCATTGATCATCTGCATTCCTTCTTGGTGTAGCAATTTTAATGGCCAGTAGTGTAATAAATGATAGTCTAAGCAAACTACCTGTCAATTCCGTATATGGAGATGAATACTGCACCCGATGAGGAATAACTGGGCGGTGGTCTTCAGGGTCTGATCGTGGCGTTTCCTTTTTTGTATGGAGGTGAACCCCTTTATTCCCTTTATCATTTCTGACGTCAACAAGGTACACGCTACTCACCGTCTATTAAGTGTATTTGGAGGGTACCTTAGATTCAGATCAGAGGCACTTTTTAGCCATAGACCAGTGACGCCTGACTTAGTGCGCGAAAATGCAGCAAGGAAGTTACATATAACAGCGAAGACCTTTGCCTCGTATGCATGCAGCACCGACTGCCGGCACTGACAGCCAACTGCCACATCACTTTTATAAAATTCGTGAGGTGGGCTTCATAATACGCGGCGCAGATCAGAGATCATTCAATACAGTGTCAGAAAATGGAGTAGAAGTGAAATTAACGTCGAATTCCGAGTCATATTCAACACAAATGGAGAACAACTTAAGTTCTTAGAGAGTTCTAGCAATTACACTAGGGTAACTGCCATAGGAATATTCCGATAGCATAAAGGAACTTTCAGTCTGCAACTCCCAGGAACTAAATTACGACCACAACGCAAGAACTCGAGAAACAGCTTTGAAACTGTACCCGCCGCTGACTTTGGTTAATCTTATTTTTACGAACTTCCAGCTTACTGGTATAGCTGTGGGTCAGTAAGTTCTGTTAATCAGTAAAATGAAAAGTCAGTCCAAAGTTGCAAATTTTACTTTTCTTCTTTTCTTTCTTTTTTTTTCTTTTATTATTCACTCTATGACTAGTTTCGAGCAGAGACCCATTTTCAGATCTTCATAACATAGTCAAAAATGGTATTTCCGAACATGTGGAAACCATGTCAAAATAGTGCAACGAGCAGTTATTCCTTAACCATAGCGCTTCGTTCTTAGTCTTCCAGTCTTAGGTTCTTGTACATATTATAAATCGTCCGTCTTTCCCTACAGCTTACCCTAATTTATCACTGAATGCTACGAATGGGTTATGAGTTTTCTTGAAACTGCGATATCACTACGTCTGGAGGAAACGTAATGTAATCGGCCGAGTTTAATGTCGGTACTGTGTTAGTAATATTTCCTGCCGTTTCAATAGATTCCTAATCTACCTGTGTATCTGACTCATGATAGCGATCATAAAATAATTTAGATCTTAAACAACCTGAGAAACAACGGCATACTGTCTTCGGTTAGTTCGTCACTGCGCGGGCGTAAAAAGTAAATGTTCATTTCTTTACTAGGAGGAATAAAATAATTTTGATGAGTTAAATAGCTGACGGGCTGTTTCTTTTTCTTTGAAGATCGTTAAATTAAAACCAGAGTTTAAGGCTAGTGAAGTGCTTTTACAGGGTGTTCCGAAATTCCGGTTAGAAACTTCTATGACTTGTAGAGGGGAGTGAGTAAATAATATTTTGAATTCTAACCCGAGTCCGGGAACGTACGGTTCCCGTGCTAGAACTATTAGAAAACATGTTTGTAAGGCGGCCACTTTTAAATGTAACTGTTTAGGCGTGACCCAATACATCATTTGTTTTTCTGTTCCACTCATTAACGACGAAAGAAATCGCTCGTGCGCTCTTTGACAGGTTCTCTTCAGCGTGATGCAGTACGGGCTCTTCCAGTTCGGGTGTGTGGTGGAGCACGAAAGTCACGCCTGCTGACGGTGAAGGTGCCCTTTCTCGAAGCCGTTGCGTAATTGTGGCGAAAAGCGTATGCTATGGTGTAACGTTGCTACTTTAATTTTGTATGCTGATGTGTAACGTTGTTACTTTAATTTGGTATGCTGAAATCGGAGCTAATAGACAATGAAAGTGGGTTAAAAGCCGTGATCTGTCTGGGGACGTTAACCGTGGATTACTGGGCAACTGTTTCATCAGATATTTAGTCTAGGTTTACCAAGCAGACTAACATTAATGATAATCTTTTAATAGTCATACAAAACCGGTAATATATATATATATATATATATATATATATATATATATATATATATAAAGGAGAATTTAAATAAAAAGAAAGAAATCAGTTTATATTTGGAAATTTTTTTTAAGATTGTTCATTGAAATTTCAGCATATTATACGTGAGTTATAACTGAGCTGGTGCCTTATTTACGATTGAAAAATGTGAGATTGAAATCTTACGGAACACATAAAATATGGACCCAAGATTGGGAGACTGGATACAACACTGCATTCATAAAATAACACACGAAGAACATTGAAACATAAGCAAGAAGAAATTAACCACAACCAACAGATTCAGTTTTTACCCAAAGAAATTACGTTCATACCACAATCCTGTCCGTCATGTAATTACCACACACTGGTATACTAAATTCATATTAACTCTTTGTGAAATCTTCGCAAAAAGAATAGCTGAGGGCTACTTTGATGATTACACCACATGCTTCACGTGGTCAACTTGGTTTACACAAAGCGTACAACTCCACAATAATTTTGATAATTAAAATAAATTAGATCGAAAAGCAATTGACCAAAGAAAAACCTTGAACTGGTTACTAACGTCTTACTATTAATCTGATGGGTCAAACAGTTATGTAAGCACGTGGTACTGGTCTCGCAAAGTACACTCCACGTGGGTTGAACATAAAGAAAAGTTGCTATATTCCAAAATATTGTCAAGACGAGACGTTATAATCACACAAACATTCGCATTTAAGATTGATGAACTTAGTTAGAGTTACTGATCAACACGTGGTTCCACTTTACTCACAAAGTAGTAACAAAGCAACTACCGCAAAATAATCTGAATTTAACACGAGAATTACACTCCGCTGCACTTTAAGATAGCATTAGATATTTTAGAGCTAAACCTGAAATCAAGGTGATTAAATTTTCAGTTAGGCTGAACTTAAGAAATCCATTGTCCTACGGACTTAACAGACACGCGCTTAGCCGGAGATCTTACCACTTCAGACGCTCGCCACGGCCACACTGCAACTGCCCTACTACCGAGCGTGCTTCCTGAGGGTGGCTAACAAAGACCAACGGAAGTGGCCAGAGGGGCAGCTTCCTATACCAACATGACAACGGACGGACAGGACCATACTAAGGATAGAAACCTCTTTGCTTTTAGGAAGCGTAGCTACCTGTTCCGACGTTGGTCCTACTGTTCTCTAGCAGACAGCCTTGTCTGCTACCCTCAAGCATGCAACTAGAAATACATATGCTCATTCATCCTCTCACACAAAAGGGAAGGGGGATGACAGTATCTTATCATATACAGCATATAAAAGAAAGCGGATGTATGTTCCGTATGAGACTGTGTGACATGAATTACATATAAGAATTACATATAAACTGTGCTTTAAAGTGTAGTAGTGTCACAGATCGTTCTTGTTTATGTGTAAAAGTAACACGTTCCACTGCTCAGTCTCCTCCCAGATAGAAACGCCACAGTACATTTAGAAGAGGAATTTATTCCATAAATGGCAACAGATTTAAGAATTTAAACATGTAAGGAATCCAACAGAGACCTTTCAATGGAGTCGGAGAACGATCTTGATAAAGGCGATGAACCATGAGCCGCTCTTCCATTACTGTGAGCTTCCCCTTTCAGAAGGATCAAGTCACTGCACTGTGTTCTGCAAACGTGTACACAACCATGTTGCTCTTACACTGACAGATAGGCTCGAACCAGGTCAGAGATGTAGGATATACGTCATATGTCATCAAATGATCAGACGTAACCACTTCTCCCCCCCCTCCCTCCCCCTCTTGACTACACCGTTGCATACTTACCTAGTAAACCTATTTTCAAACGGCCGTAGTTCCGGACATGCGTTCCTATTCAAAATATTATTTACTCACCCCCATCTGCAAGTTCTAGAAGTTTGTAACAGGAATTTCCGAACACCGTGCACATTGTCTTGGAGTGACGGGCAAGTATGTCAACGTGCAGACAGATTATACAGAAAAGATGGAGTTTCCTGCTTTTGCGCGTTTAGTGGTAAGTACAAATATAGCAATACGTTTAAGTTACTATGTCGTTGCGAGTGGGACGTCACCTGGAGCAGGAGCGTTGCCGCGTATTATCTGGAGTCGTGCTGTGCGGCCCCGGGAGACCCGCAACCCGCATCGCGTCATTAGCTGGGATTTCAAGGACTCGGTTGCGTCACAAGCCTACAGCCGTTTGCGGTCAGGAAAGAGGTCATATGTCACTTCCACGAAAAAAACAAGATGAGCTGTAGCCGGCGTTTTAAAATACCGTAGCGCTGTAGGCGGACTGCAATTGTGTTTCGCGGCAGCGCAGACACAGGATCACCGCGAGCGCGTCGAGGTACGTACTGCAGGCCGTGAGCGTGTTGAGGTACGTAGTGTGGGCACAAGGTACCAGCTGAATGGAGCACATCGTGGCCTGCCATCGATATGTACGAGTCAGATGTGTTGTATGTAAGTAGCTTGTCTTCAGAGATTGAATACCCTGGCACATAGTTAACGAGAACATTAAGTTAAAAAAAATGTTATGGAGCCCTTAACTCCTGTCCGCCGCTCGTGGTCTCGCGGTAGCGTTCTCGCTTCCCGAGCACGGGGTCCCGGGTTCGATTCCCGGCGGGATCAGGGATTTTCACCTGCCTCGAGATGACTGGGTGTTTGTGTTGTCCTCATCATTTCATCATCATCCAGGAAAGTGGCGAAATTGGACTGAGCAACGATTGGGTAATTGTTCGGGCGCTGATAACCACGCAGTTGAGCGCCCCACAAACCAAACATCATCATCATCATCATCAGCCTTAACTCCTGCCTCTTGTTCTTTAGAGCGAAGAGAAAATCTCGACCGAGTTACATCCAATAACGCCCTCCTGAATACTTTTATTTTCCATATTTTGCCACTCTCAACAATTGATCGCACATTACGCCTAGGAGCAGCTATAGTTTGAGATATACTCAAGTCCGTGCATATTTTAATAATCCTACTTAATGCTGCTAGGCTTACAAACTCAACCATTTTCTGTAATGAGACAAGCCGCCAGCGGCATGTACAAGGTCTGTTCAATAAATAAACGGAAATAATGTATTAAAAAAGATTATAAAACTTCGACAAAGTTTATGATATTTTTTTCTTTTTTTGTGTAGTCTCCTAGAATTGTTATCGATGGGCCTGGCACGCCAGCCTCACGAACGCGGTGCTGGGAATGAGTTAAAAACGATGGCGGCATCCTAGACAGTTTACACCAACGTGGAGTAGCGGTGTGTCATTAGATCTCAAGGGTTCAGGCTAATCGAAATTCGCCGTCGGATGTCAGTGCAACAAGGGGAGAATTTTTGTTTAGTCAGAACCAAGTGCACGAGGGATGTAACGAGTGTTGAACATTCACCACGACCAGAACGTTCTGTGTAGTCACGGAGAACAACATTGCGAGAGTTTGTGAGTTGATAGAGGAAAACAGGCATATTACGATTAGTGATTTTACAGCAACAATGAACATTAGTGTCCGACATATTATTCGTGTCGTACTGATATTCAAGAAACTGTGGGCGAGATGGGTTCCAAAACATTTGACATCAAAAATGAGAGAAAGACGCATGGATGTGCGCAGGGTGCTTCTGCGACAGTACGAGGCGGAAGGGAAGGCACCTCCTCACCCTACTGTAACGGGAGGTGAAAGTTGGGCGCATCTTTAACCCACTAAAAGAAGGCCTTGTTTTCTGATGACTAGGAAGTCCAGGAAGTATTGCATAACTGGTTACACTCACGCCCCAACCAAAAACGCTTTGCACGTGGGATTCACAACCTTGTACAGTGCTGGCAAAAGTGCATGCAACTTAAGGGGGATTACGTAGAAAAATAGACAAATGTTGTATTTCATTCACGTAGTACAGCCTTTAAAAAAAATCCTTTTTTTGTTGTTGTATGACTCTCGTACCAGTTTGCATTCACAGCCGCGTGTGGTAGCCGCTCCGTCTTGGGCACCTTGTCACGGTTCGCGCGGTTCTCCCCATCGGAGGTTCGAGTTCTCCCTCGGGCATCGGTGTGTGTGTTTTCCTTAGCGTAAGTTAGTTTAAGTCAGATTAGGTAGTGTGTAAGCTTAGGAACCGTTGACCTCAGCAGTCTGATCCCATACGATCTCACCACATATTTCTAATTTTCCAATTTTACATTCACACACACAATCTTAATACTGTGCGCTTACTAAGTGTCGAAAGTCTGTTAGTACAATGACATCTGCCATAATATTAAAATAACAGTTCATTCCGAATCAAAACAAAGTTTCTTTTACGGTGTGTGACGCATTTCTAAATTAAAACATTTTCCAAGGATACGTATGGCTCCCAGGGGTGCTTCTGGTTTAGTTTCTCTTCTGCCATTTACTCACGTACGTCATACTATTCACCAGTGTCTGTAGTACAGAACAGGATTCAGGGCGAGAAATAGTTGCAACACAGAAGTTTTTAAATCGTGCTTCATTATCTATTATCTGTTCCACATTTCGACATGTGTGCAAAAATCGTTGTATGTTTGTGTACAAGTTCCTCATATCCTAAACCACTGTGTCGACTTCAACCAAACTAGATACACCTGCCGGTTACAATCTACCTATATCCAGAAATAGGTGGGGGTCGTGAGTTAAAATGTTTCGCGGCAGAAGCATAAGTCGCTAACGTGTAGAATAATGTCAAACAAATTTTGTATATGCATTACACATAATTTGTATAATGTAATTATTTCTATAAAAATACTGTTGGTATAATATACTCTTATCCCCTCTAGTGGCACACATGGACGAATGCGGTGAGAAGCCATGACACGTACAAATACTCGAGAAGGACCGATATTTGTATCGAAACCATAGTTTTCGGAGTAGGGCGACACCTGAAGCAATTTCCGCCAAACTTGGCACACAAATCATTTGGTAACTAGAAAAAAAGAAAAATATTGTGACAGTAAGACACACTTATCAATCCTATGTCTGAGGGCGGAAAATGAGTGGTATAAAAACACAATTAAGGAACGCCTGGAGCGATTTCTATCAAATATGCCATGTACATGTCTCAGTATGTGTATAAAAATACTGTAGGAACAAGACACGCTTATTGCCCATAGAGATGGGGTGGGAAACAGACGGGGTGACATGAAAAAATGTTCAAGAACTACCTCTCGGCATTTCTTTCGTGTATTTAGTTGGCTTGGAAGTGTAATCGGTCTCTTACTTGTGTTGCTCATTGCGTCAGCAAAGTTTCGATAATGAACGCTACAGCTTAAGCCAACAAGTTTGTCTGAGTGTTTCGGTGCCAAAGCTCGTGCCACACGACTGAATAACACAGACACATTTAACCATCTCTCAGTAGTCGCATACCGTAATACCGTGGAGCATCAGACAATTGCCAAAGACTTTTTGAATACATCTTACCTAGACAGAACTACGTTTCCTCAGGATTCAGATAAAACAGTAGCGCGATATTACCTACAAATACATATGACAGATGTGCACAAAGTGTGTGAAACATATGCGTACGCAAGCGAAGCTACGTGAAGTACCCTTCACGATGTAAATAAGACTATTTGAGGCAACCACTTTTTTTGTGGTGCATTTCATGAGAGTACTGTAGAACGAAAATCCGCTCAGAATTTACTATTCTGGGGCAGTTCTTATAATTTTATTCATAATGTCATTCCATGTTATACACTGTCGAAAAGCCATATCATGTAGCAAAAATTGACGTAATTTAAGTGTGACATGAAGTCGTGCAGGATGCAGGCGATAATTATTGTAATAATCATTAATTCTGCAGTCAGGCTAACTTTGTAGCAATGGTAAAAGACAGATATCGGGCAATAAATGGCTTTATTTCTAATATGACGCGTTTCTGAATTTATCTATCATCATATATTTACAAAAAATCAAATCCAAAAATATTTATAAAATATAGTCATGGATAGCTTCAGCACTCCACTTTGAGTGAAATCACCTGGTGCGGACGAAGAAGACATTTTTCCACCTTGTGGTGTTACAAAATGTATAGTGGCGCCAAAGATCATCAACTAATGTGCATTTATTATGCCGTGTGTCTAATGGCTGTGAACCAACTTATTATAATAGAAATATTTTCTTTACAAATTGTAATGACGAATTTTCAGTGACAAAAGGTTGCACACAACATTTGTTTAAATTCAAGAGTACTGCGTGGCCTAACAAATCGTCAAAAGCTACGTACAATCACAACAACTATGCCTTACGACACGCGAAGTAAAATTAAAAGACAAAATATCAATACAAACATATGCCACCAACTTAAATACAGTTAGTAAGACAGGTGAAGGGGAATACAATATTTTCGTTAAAAGTAGAGCAGTCTGTCTGTCATACTCAAATACGGTACCAGAAAGTACCCAGTATGCGCCACTGCGCTTACATCTAATAGAAGAATTTTGTGCTAATGAGTACAACCACTTTTTTTTATGAAACATGGGAAATACTCCGTATAACCAAAATCAGTCGTGGGCAATTACACGTCATCTCCATACAAAACTAGTAAATATGATCTGGTTCCATGTGCTGTCAAACGTTAAAACAGCAGCGTCTTTGACCCTTTACAAAAACTATAAACTCAAAGTCTCTTCAAGTACATAGTGTAATCGTACATCTCAACCCGTAAAATACAAAAACACAGGCTATAGAAATTAGTGGGGTAGGGGGTACTACGAGGAAGAAGAGGAGGAAACTGGTATTTTATAAAACAGAGGAAACCTTGAAACTTCCTGGCAGATTAAAACTGTGTGCCGCACCGAGACTCGAACCCGGGACCTTTGTCTTTCGCGGGCAAGTGCTCTACCAAATGTCTCCGCAATATCCTTTCTTTTAGGAGTGCTAGTTCTGCAAGGTTCGCAGGAGAGCTTCTGTAATGTTTGGAAGGTAGGAGACGAGATACTGGCAGAAGTAAAGCTGTGAGGACGGGGCGTGAGTCGTGCTTGGGTAGCTCAGTTGGTAGAGCACTTGCCTGCGAAAGGCAAGGGTCCCGAGTTCGAGTCTCGTCCGGCACACAGTCTTAATCTGCCAGTAAGTTTCACATCAGCGCGCACTCCACTGCAGAGTGAAAATCTCATCTTTCTAGAGGAAACGTTACTTGATGCCATGTACCGTCAAACTTTAAAATCGTAGCGTCTCATGAACCTTTACAGAAGTTGTAAACTGAAAGTAAAAAATACAAAATGTAAGCGTGCATCCCAACCATAAAGTATAAACCCGGACAGAACAAATGAGGGAGGGATAAAAGGAAGGGAGAAAGGGAAGAAGAGAAGAAGAACAAGGGAAGTGCATTATAAGAAAATTAAACGGAAAACGGCTCGATTATCAGAATCAAACGTTGCTACCACACAGACACACTGATAACAAATCTTGGAAAATACTACAGAACGGTTTCCTGTGGGAGCTGACCTGTTTATTCAAGACTGCGTGTTGGTTGACATTAATATGCTTGTAAATCACAATTTTTTCCAAAATGTTTAGGTCTAAACTTTTGGCTCTGTGTGTAAGGTTGTTAGAGATTTTTCAATCGTATCTAAACGATACTTCTTATGACTGAAATAACAACCCACAGCCGTAGTATTTTTATTAAGCGTTCCCTGAATCTGGTTAGCAAGTCACGCCCTCTCTGCTCAATACAAACACCATCACAGGATCCACAAATTATTTTATACATTCGCAACTCTGTAAATTTATTCTGCCTTTTGTCAACAGACGTATAGAAAATTGTCTTCAGTTTCTTGTACGCGTGGGACCCAAATTGTATATCGGCTTATTTAAACGCATTCTCAGTTCGTTCACAGAAATGCCCCGGATAAGATAGAGATGTAAATTTATGCGGACTCTCGGAAGGATCATGCATAGATTATTCCTTCTATAGAAAACCGATTCACAAATGCTCTGTATGGGACTTCCAGTGTAACCATTTTTCAGACCTATTGGTGTGATTATATCAATTTCTTTTTTAAGGCAGGTTGAGCTTAAGTTTAGCTAATGTGATGAATACTGACAGGAAAAAAGGACTCTTATGCGTGCGTGAGCGGCAAGAGTCCACATTAAAAATTACATCAGTGGAGGATGGTTTTCTGAAAACGTCTAACCAAAAACAAGTACATTAGCTATTAATATTCATGTTTAAGTAGTTAAGGCTTCTATTTGATTCGAACACTAAAGTGCAGCATGTAGCTGAATGCAATAAATTGAACGAGTCTGGCAAGTTCTGATTCTGTTCCTCTAAGTGCCACAAAAATATTATCAGACACTGCCATAATTCTTTGCAAAACAGTTAAAAACTAGCATTATGTGTAACAAATGTAACATTTCAATAGTTTACGCGATTCTTTGCAAATCAAAGAATCACATGTTTTATATATATATATATATATATATATATATATATATATATATATATATATATATTGTGTGTGTGTGTGTGTGTGTCTGGTTATATATACATACAAAAATCGCGTCCGCCGTTTTCATGATAGCATCAGTTAGATGACTGATACTGTGTAGCCTCTTTGTTACTAAAACCTCCGTCATTACGGTTGCCTATGTCTCAACTCGTAGCGCATGTATCACTATAAATACTCGAATAAAGAGCATGTCTGCCACGTTGATGCTACAGTGGCCTATTATTTGCAGAGAATTTCCTTCCTAGTTAGTTAACGAAAAGTCAACCAAAAGGCCAGATAGGCAGCAACCCATTGTGAAGCCATCCTTTTGAAGATAAGTCTTACCATTAAAAGTGAAACAGTTAAAGGCTAGCGTTATACGCAAAAATTCTAATACTTCAATAGTTTCTCCTACCGTAAGTTTCATACGCTTTACAAGATCCAATCTTATGATGTTCAGAGTCTCTTCCTCTGGAACACTAGTTTACAAACTGGTTTTGTCCAGGGATGCCATTACTGTCGCATGCGAAATTTTAGTTTCTTTTAACATCGCTATCTTATAACTGATTTTTATGGACGATGTTTCCTGAAAAGTGAATGCCGCTATTAGCTTAGCATTGTAAAATCTGTTAATTTTGTAAGGGGGCGGTATTTTGCCTCCTTATATGATCAATTAATGTAATTAATTTGGTCGATTAGATTAACATATTCATAATATTTAGGATCGAAGATTAGGTGGGATTATCAGTTTATTAATGGTATTGGTTGATAATGGACAGCCTCACCCTAACAACTGTAGTACAGCGTGCTTTACAAAACTAATTTGTGCACTGCCTTGGAAGCAAGGGAGGATGAGGAAGCTACGGACATCGAGCAGGTTGGGGGTGAGGTGGGAGTTGTTTATCAGTATCCAAAAGGCGGAATTTTACAGCCTGCCGCAAAGCTGTCCTGTGGAGCGGCCCAGCGAGCATCGTCTCCTATTATCGGGGGTGCCGGCGAAAGTTGAAAGGGGGCAGTAAAGAAAGCGAGCTAACAAGTATTGCGTGCAGTTTTTTCAGCTCCATTGGAATGCGTCTCCTGTCGCCACACGGAGCCAACGGTTAAGAATTCTTGCTATGCAGAATGCAAAGCACTGTACTGCTGCTGTATACAGAATGCCTTTTCGGGCACATAGTGCTTTCAGTTATTCGGGAAGCTTCTAGATCACTCATTATGTACAACTCGGGCCAGCGGTTTCATGTCTACAGACTGGGAGAGAAAATTAGGTTGTAACGAAGGGCGTCATTGGCTTAGTCGGGAGTCCGCATTAGCGAACCTAAATTTGCTAATATCGAGGCAGAATGTATTGTGGGATCTCTGCGGTGGGTGTCCAGCCGACACATGTTGCTGTAGAGCATATAGCTTCTTAGATACATTTCTGACAGAGCGTCCAGCCATCACTTTCAAACTTAGTCAAAGAAAGTTCTAATTCGGTCACTTTAAATCATTTTCTTTCTCCGTGGGGCTTAAGGCATTCTGAAATTCTCACGTATGTCCACTTACTTGAGGTGAGAGTCTGCTCCTGTCTTGACTCATTAACGGACTCTGTAGATCATTAACATCACATGTAGAACTTTATGGATGTAATTAACGTCCTGTGTGTAGTTATTTCACATCTGCACATCACACTTCATCTCCGCGATAACTCCAGCCTTCCACAGATTGACGTGACAGACATGCTGTCCACTCCACTATTTATGATGATATATTGTTCCACGCCTAGAGAAACAGAAAACCGTAGTGATAAATGTTTTCAGTTCCGCTAGATTGTTGTGTGAGCTCTCTTCTTGTCAGCGCCAGTCAGGGTGGCGGTTTTTACTAACAAAGAGGCTAGACAGTATCAACCATGTAACTATTCCTGTCATGAAAACGGCGGACGGAATTTTTGCATAGAGGATAAGTGTTGTGTTAATTTTTAACTTTGTCGACCAGTACAATTAACCGAACGCTGTAATTGTACAAATTCTGTATTTCAATTCCCTTGATTTTTGTAATAAATTTCTTGATAGAAACCTACTATTCTTATCTAACTAGAATTAATCTTTACCCCTCTGATCCCAAACAGGTCATTTACTAACATTAACCAGTTAGGATCAGTTTTATAGTTTTTTTCTTATGTTGTGTGAGGATTTACAACCGTATCAGGGCTTGTCAGATCGCCATACATTAAAATCTTGACCCATTCCCAATGTCATAAATTTATAATTTTGATCTTGGCATCCATCTATGATTAGACACATTAATAAATAACATTTATGGAGCTTTATTTGTGACTGAAGAACTAGCAGTTTTGAATTCATACGGACTTGTTTGCATATTCGAGCACAAAAAGAAAGCTGAAAAAAAAATGGTTCAAATGGCTCTGAGCACTATGGGACTTAACTTCTGAGGTCATCAGTCCCCTAGAACTTAGAACTACTTAAACCTAACTAACCTAAGGACATAACACACAACCATACCTGAGGTAGGATTCGAACCTGCGACCGCAGCGGTCGCGCGGTTCCAGACTGTAGCGCCTAGAACCGCTCGGCCACTCCGACCAGCAAAGTTGGAGAAATCCCACATTTCTTCAACTCGATACCAAATTAACGAAGAGGGTTCCTTATAGCTTCCACTGTGTAGTTAGAATTCAAGACTTTGTTTCAGATACATCTTTAAACGCCATATTTCCGGGTACATGTAGTACATTTTGCGTCAGGTGATTTCGATAGAAGTGGAGTTCTATAGCTGTCCATTACAATGTTTTGTAAAATGTTTTTGTATCTGATTTTTTGTAACTATGTGATGATGGATAAATTCCGAAATGCATCATATTAGCAATAAAGTCATTCCTTGCCTATTGTTTGACTTTAACTGTGCGACTCAGTCAGCCTGAATGCAGAACACTTTATCACATTTACATTATTTTATGCCTAGCTGGGTAATTAGGGAGGGAAAGTTATAATACACCTTCAAATAAAAATGATGGTTAGTCGTTTATGAACAAATTCCATTAAAAACCGTTTAGTGAGTGGTGTCATTCCATTATAAGCTAAATTTAAATTTAATTCTCTGGCCTTAAGAGCACATTCTGTCAAGATAAAGACCGCCTCTCCTCCACTTTCCGACCAGTGATTTGCTATGAAATTTTCTTTCACCACCAGATTTCTGAACTTTTCTCTATGACTCTAACGCCACCGTACGTGGGTGAGCTAGTGACATCGGCTACAGAGATTGTAACGGATCTGCAAACGTATAACTTCGTTCCCTGTCTGATGTTTTACTGTGATCTCTTGACATGATATACACGATAATTTCTCGTTCTTCTCTCACAGACTGCAGCTCTTGTAACAACCTTTCTCTGTGCAGATAAACATAAAAATGGCAGATGGAGAAGCTAACGTCGTGCTGCAGACGATGTCTCAAGCAAACTCCTTATTTACTTTCGACCTCTACAAGGTAAGTTTTTGTGACATAAAAAGGTGTTTCGCAAAGCAAAATATTATGTGTAATTCATGAGGAAATAAATTAATAAAAAGTTGTTATTCTAATTTATCGTTACTGAACATCAACTGATGAAATGTCCCCTCTATATTTTTTCATGAATTATGTTCATGTCTCCAGGTTATTGCAGCATGTTCTCTAATATCATCCACCCAACTTCAGTTAGGCTATCTCCTGGTTCTTTTCTTACCTGTCAGCATAAACCATTAACCTAGCTTCAGGCCCTGCCAACACCACTTCACTCTCTTAGTTGTAATAACGTCTCCCAGTCGTGTCTGTACCTTGACCCAATTGGTTATTTTCTCAAGTAATTCTCAACATGCACCGAGTGAGGAAGAAATGTGGTTGCCACACTCGACTCAAATATAGAATACGCCCAGTTTTAAATCCCCGTCCGAAAACTCAGATTTAGGTTTCCCGTAATTTCCCAGAATCACTTAAGGTAAATGCCAGAATGGTTCCTTTGAAAGGTATCGGCCGATTTCCTTCCGATTCTTCCTCGATCTGAGCTTGGGTTTCATCTTTAATGACTTACTTGTCGTCGGGTACCATCTCCCTTCCTCCTCTCCTCCTCAACATGTATTTATCCATTACTATTTGAGTAAACGTCAGTTTCCAGATGCTTTTCACTCTAACAGTCCATGTGGAAGTGCCTTACGTCAGGACTGCTAGTATAGTTTTCACACGCATTAGAAACACAGTTTTGAATAGTCAATTTAACTCGCGAAAACCGAGGGAGGTAGCGCAGTGGTTAGCACACTGGACTCGCATTCGGGAGGACGACGGTTCAATCCCGCGTCTGGCCATCCTGATTTAGGTTTTCCATGATTTCCCTAAATCGCTCCAGGCAAATGCCGGGATGGTTTCTTTGAAAGGGCACGGCCGACTTCCTTCCCTAATCCGATGAGACCGATGACCTCGCTGTTTGGTCTCTTCCCCCAAACAATCGAATCCAAACTTGCGAAAAATCACTCTAGGTCGTTTCTATTCCTTTCATTTTACTGTCCATCCAGCTTTCCTCCGTCACCGCAAAAAAATTTCCACAACTGTCTCTAGAACACCATGCTTAATTTACACCATTTTCTTTTCATTAAATAGGTTATACTTGATTCTGTTTTTCATATAATTGATTTTCAGGGCTATTTTCAAACACGCTGTGTTTAAATCGTGTGCTGATTATTAAAAATTATGCACGAGTGTCATAATGGGAAATGGTACAATTTCATGACCAAAATTAGGATGCTTCTTGATAATGAGGGATCTGCAAACTACCTTGAGGAGTGTTGAGATTGGTTTTGGCGACTTTAAATCTCCTTGCGAAACTCCGGTTCGGATTTGCAGTCGATAGGAAGTTTAATGGAATCAAATGAAACTGTATGGTTCCAGAGACCTTTTCATGTCTCAAACATCTACGATGTAGACTGGCGACAAAAGTCACGGGATACCCTTAATATCGTGTCAGTCGTGGGTTTTCCCGGCGTAATGCAACAACCCATCATGGCATTGACTCAGTAAATCATCGGACGTCCCCTGAAGACATACTGAGCTATGCTGCCTCTACAGCCGTCTATAACCGCGAAATGTTGCCAGTGTACACTTTGTGCACGAACTGACATCTCGATTAGGTCCCACAAATGTTCGATGGGAGTCATGTCGGGCGATCTGGGTGGCCAAATCATTCGCTCTAATTGTTCAGAATGTTCCTCAAACCAATCGGGAACGATTAGTTGGCGCGTAGTAAAAAGTCCGTCGTTGTTTGGAAACAGGGAGTCGATGAATGGCCGCAAATGGTCTCCAAGTAAGTTAACATAACCATTTCCAGTCAGTGTTCCTTGTACGAGGGCAGTTCAATAAGTAATGCAACACATTTTTTTTCTGAAACAGGGGTTGTTTTATTCAGGATTGAAATACACCAGGTTATTCCCCAATCTTTTAGCTACACAACACTATTTTTTAACGTAATCTCCATTCAATGCTACGGCCTTACGCCACCTTGAAATGAGGGCCTGTATGCCTGCACGGTACCATTCCACTGGTCGATGTCGGAGCCAACGTCGTACTGCATCAATAACTTCTTCATCATCCGCGTAGTGCCTCCCACGGATTGCGTCCTTCATTGGGCCAAACATATGGAAATCCGACGGTGCGAGATCGGGGCTGTAGGGTGCATGAGGAAGAACAGTCCACTGAAGTTTTGTGAGCTCCTCTCGGGTGCGAAGACTTGTGTGAGGTCTTGCGTTGTCGTGAAGAAGGAGAAGTTCGTTCAGATTTTTGTGCCTACGAACACGCTGAAGTCGTTTCTTCAATTTCTGAAGAGTAGCACAATACACTTCAGACTTGATCGTTTGACCATGGGGAAGGACATCGAACAGAATAACCCCTTCAGCGTCCCAGAAGACTGTAACCATGACTTTACCGGTTGAGGGTATGGCTTTAAACTTTTTCTTGGTAGGGGAGTGGGTGTGGCGCCACTCCATTGATTGCCGTTTTGTTTCAGGTTCGAACTGATGAACCCATGTTCCATCGCCTGTAACAATCTTTGACAAGAAATTGTCACCCTCAGCCACATGACGAGCAAGCAATTCCGCACAGATGGTTCTCCTTTGCTCTTTATGGTGTTCGGTTAGACAACGAGGGACCCAGCGGGAACAAACCTTTGAATATCCCAACTGGTGAACAAATGTGACAGCACTACCAACAGAGATGTCAAGTTGAGCACTGAGTTGTTTGATGGTGATCCGTCGATCATCTCGAACGAGTGTGTTCGCACGCCCCGCCATTGCACGAGTCACAGCTGTGCACGGCCGGCCCGCACGCGGGAGATCAGACAGTCTTGCTTGACCTTGCGGCGATGATGACACACGCTTTGCCCAACGACTCACCGTGCTTTTATCCACTGCCAGATCACCGTAGACATTCTGCAAGCGCCTATGAATATCTGAGATGCCCTGGTTTTCCGCCAAAAGAAACTCGATCACTGCCCGTTGTTTGCAACGCACATCCGTTACAGACGCCATTTTAACAGCTTCGTACAGCGCTGCCACCTGTCGGAAGTCAATGAAACTATACGAGACGAAGCGGGAATGTTTGAAAATATTCCACAAGAAATTTCCGGGTTTTTCAACCAAAGTTGGCCGAGAAAAAAAATGTGTTGCATTACTTATTGAACTGCCCTCGTAAATACGGTCCACACTATTATGGAGCCTCCACCAGCTTGTAAGACCTTATTGAGAATTTTCGTCAGTGGCTTCGTGGGGTCTGCGCCACGCTCGAAACTTACCATCAGCACTTACAAACTGAAATCGGGACTCATCTGGCCAGGGCGCGATTTTCCCGTCATCTAGCCCTGGAGAGGCAGTGCAGTGGATGTTGTGCTGTCAGCAAAGGCGCTCACGTCGGTGATCTGCTGCCACAGACCATTAACGCCAAATTTTCCCGCTTTGTCGTAACGGGTACTTTTGTCACACGTTCCATACTGATCTGAGGTTATTGCACGCACTGTTGCTTGTCTGTTATCACTAACGACTCTACACAAACGCCGGTGCTGTTGGTCGTCACGTGAAGGCCATCGGCCACTGCATTGTCTGTGGTGAGAGGTAATGCCTGAAATTTGGTATTCTCGGCACACTCTTGACACTGTCGATCTCGGAATATTGAATTACCTAACGATTTCCGAAATGGAATGTCCCATGCGTCTAGCTCCAACTACCATTCCGCGTTGAGAGTCTATTAATGCCCATAGTAGGGCCATAATCACGTCGGAAACCTTTTCGTATGAATTACGTGAGTATAAATGACAGCTCTTCAAATGCACTGCTCTTTATTTCCTTGTGTACTCGATACTACCAGCATCTCTATATGTGCATATCGCTGTTCCATGCCTTTTGTCACCTCATTGTATATATCCAGTGTTATTGGAAACTGGAGCGTCAGTGTCTAGTACAGTATATTCATGAGCCTACTAACATATGCTGAATAAGTGACTTTATCAAGGACTGTTACCAGTTTATTGACACTGAATCAAATTTATCTAAAAAAAAGATGAGTTCCCTCCTCCAGTTCATTGATCACTTCGTTCTCTAACTTTTTTCGCGAAATGGAAATGGTCCGTTTGTCGATCAATTTAGTAAGATAACCTTTCTCTATTTTTCTTTAAAATCGACTTTTTTCGTTCGGTAGGTGATAATTGTTGTGAATATTATATAAAATACTGAGATGAAGTTACTGGACCTATTTTTTTCTTGCCTATGCACTTCATCAGAACGCCTTACACCAGACATTTTCGAGCCTATTCTGTCATATCCGTATGATGGTTCATCTGAAGCTCTCGTATTCTCCTTAATAACTGCCATTCTGCCCAAGTGATTTTCATTTCATTCGTTCCTGCTAGATCCTATGGTAAGTACCTAAGTACTTATTCTTAAACAATTACTCCTCTCGTATACATATGTATAAACTTCGCTTTCCAAGAAGCAGATCGCGTTGCTTGATTTAATATGTTATGGCCACGTATAGTTAAATTACTATAATTGTACTAAATAAATTATTATAACATTTCTTTCTAGTCTTGTCTATTTTTATACTTTTTCGTTAGAAATTCAAAATTTGAAATACACCGTAACAAAGAGTATAATTTCTGTACTCATATATATAATGTAGCGGTTTCATTACTAATTTAATTCGATTCTTATACAGTTTATTTGATTTTTTTCTGTAAGAATATGTTAATGCAGAATACCTATTTCTACCGAGCAAATTCCATTAATGTATAACCTTCGTTCTTTCTACTACGATACGCTAAAATTTTACCACTACAGGACCGTTGTTTATTTCTCAACCTGATATTTCAATGAAGCCACTCTATTAAGATACTGTAGTGAGATTACGTGTCAGGTATGAGATTCTGTAGCTCTTCGTGGAGGTATTTACCTAACAAAATGTGGGCATGGACTTGGATGATTTCCATGGAACATATTTAATTTTTAAAGTGTTACTATTCTGTATGAGACTACCTCATACCCTGAATGTTCATAAAATCAAAAGCAAACCGCCTTCGGGCATAAATCGCGATTTTATTTCAATGTGAGCTTCGTGAGCTCATCTTCAGGTACTTGATAAGTCTACATCAACTTTCAAATCTAGGCTAACACTCATTCTGCTAAGATTTTTTTTATTTTACTTATTTATTTATTTTGAGCCATCAGTCGTCTGGCTGATTTGATGAGGCCAGCCACGAATCCTCTCCTGTGTCAACCTCTACATCTAGGAGTAGCACCTGCAACCTTCGGCCTCAGTTATTTGCTGGATTCTCACTTATTTGCTGGATGTATTAAAATCTCTGTCTTTCTCTTCAGTTTTTCCCCTACACCTTCCTCTAGTGCCATTGAAGCTATTCCCTGATGTCTTACCGTATATCCTATCATCCAGTCCCTTCTTCTTGTCAGTGTTTTCCCTATATTCCTTCCCTCGCCACTTCTCTGGAGAACCTCGTCATTCCTTACCTTATCAGTACACCTACTTTTCTACATTCTTCTGTAGCACCACATGCCAAATGCTTCGATTCTTTTCTTTTCTGGTTTTCCCAGCGTTCATGTTTCACTACCATACAATACTGTGCACCAAACAAACGTACATTCTCAGAATTTTCTTCCTCAAATTAATAATACTAATTATTACTAATATTATTAATATATTAATTAATTTATAATTTACTACTAGTGGACTTCTCTTGGCCACGTTCGCATTTTCTTCCAGTGCTGGTCTGCTTTTTATGTTCTGTTGCCTAGGTAGCAGAATTTCTTAACTTCATCTACACTGTGATCACCAATCCTAAAGTTAGGTTTCTCGCTGTTCTCATTTCTGCTGCTTCATATTAGTTGCGTCTTTCTTCGATTTACTCCCAGTCCCTATTATGTACTCATTAAGCTGTTCATTCCTTTCAATAAATCCTGCAACTCTTCTTCACTTCCGCTGAGGATAGCAATGTCGTCAACGAATGTTATCTATGATATTCTTTCACCTTTAATTCCTCACTGATAGCCTTTCACCTTTAATTCGACTCGGAACTTCTTCCATTGCTTCTTCAATCTATAGACTGAGTAGTAGGGGCGAAAGACTACATCATGTCTTACGCTCTGTGTGATCCGAGCGCTTCGTTCTTGGTCTTCCACTCTTATTATTCCCAATTGGATCTTGCACATATTGTATATTACTCGTCTTGCTCGATAGGTTAACACTACTTTTCCCAGAAGATCCAACATCTTGCGCCATTTGACACTGCCGAACGCTTTTTCCAGATCGACAAAATGGTTCAAATGGCTCTGAGCACTATGGGACTCAACTTCTGAGGTCATTAGTCCCCGAGAACTTAGAACTACTTAAACCTAACTAACCTAAGGACATCACAAACATCCATGCCCGAGGCAGGATTCGAACCTGCGACCGTAGCGGTCTTGCGGTTCCAGACTGCAGCGCCTTTAACCGCACGGCCACTTCGGCCGGCCCAGATCGACAAATCCTTTGAACGTTTCTTGGTTTTCCTTTAGTCTCGCTTGCATTATCAACCGGAACGACAGAAGTCCTTGCCTGGTACACTTGTTGTTGTGGTCTTCAATCCAGAGACTGGTTTGATGCAGCTCTCCATGCTACTCTATCCTGTGCAAGCTTCTTCATCTCCCAGTACCTGCCGCAACCTACATCCTTCTGAAGCTGCTTAGTGTATTCATCTCTTGGTCTCCCTCTACAATTATTACCCTCTACGCTGCCTTCCAATACTAAATTGGTGATCCCTTGATGCCTCAGAACATGTCCTACCAACCGATCCCTCCTTCTAGTCAAGTTGTGCCACAAACTCCTCCCCAGTTCTATTCAGTACCTTCTCATTAGTTATGTGATCTACCCACCTAATCTTCAGCATTCTTCTGTAGCACCACACTCTTCTTGTCCAACTATTTATCGTCTGTGTTTCACTTCCATACATGGCTACACTCCATACAAATACTTTCAGAAACGACTTACTGGCACTTAAATCTATACTCGAAGTTAACAAATTTCTCTTCTTCAGAAACGCTTTCCTAGCCATTGCCAGTCTACATTTTATATCCTCTCTACTTCGACCATCATTAGTTATTTTGCATCCCAAGTAGCAAAATTCATCTACTACTTTAAGTGTCTCATTTCCTAATCTAATTCCCTCAGCATCATCCAACTTAATTCGACTACATTCCATTATCCTCGTTTTCCTTTTGTTGATGTTCATCTTATATCCTCCTTTCAAGACATTGTCCATTCTGTTCAGCTGCTCTTCCAAGTCCTTTGCTTACCTTTCCTAAAACCAAACTGATCGTTATCCATCACATCCTGAATTCTCTGTTCCACTCTGCTGTATATTATTCCTGTCAGCAACTTGGATACAGGACTGTTCTTCGGAATTGTGTGGATGATGCTTTTCCGAAAGTCAAATTGTATATCGACAGATTCATACATTCTACACACCAACATGAATACTCCTTCTATGCCCTATTCGCCCAATGATTCTAGAAATTGTGGTGAAAAGTTATCTATCCCTTCCGCCTTATTTGATTGTAAGTCTTCCAGAAATGTTTTAAATTCTGATTCTAATGCTGGATCCCTTATCTCCCCTCTATCGACGTCTGTTTCTTCTTCTATCACGTCATTAGACAAGTCCTCGCCTCATAGAGGTCTTCAGTGTATTATTTCCACCTATTCGCTTTCTCCTCTGCATTTAACAGTGGCATTCCCATTTACTCTTAATGATACCGCCCTTGCTTTTAGTTTCAGCGAAGGTTGTTTCGTTAAGACTACATAGGGGTAATGAAAAATGACGAACTGAATACAAGTTTTTGCAAAACTAAGACAACATTGATAACTTACTGTTTCCAACATTGGTTACATGATTTTGAAGTACAGATGAGCAGTCATATTTATGTACATCTATACACTATACAGTGTAGGCTGTACTGTAAACAGTAAGTAATTTTTCAATATTGTCATAGTTTTGCAATAACTTGTACACACAGTGTGTCTCTTTGTGATTACGCGTACGTTATCTTAACAGTACGGTTATTAAACTAAATTTGAAAAATGATGTGGACTTATCAAGTCTCTGAATATGAGGCCTCATGGCTCGAAATGCATCGTGCACTGAAATAAAATCTCAATTTGAGACTGAAGGCGGATTGTCTTATTTAACGAAAGTAATATTATCGCCGAAGAAACACTGACGGCAGTGGATAAAATTTAATCATCCACGTTGTATCTAATTCCCTCATTTCAACATAGCCTACACATGAATTTCCTCGCGTCTCTGTTCCTCAGTAGAAAACATCTGTCTTGACTTTATTTCTGTTCGCCTTCGATTGTTTGTCACACTTCTTCCAAAGCTCACGTATCACATTTGATTATCCTTGATTCCGTTCCCAGTTCCGATAACGTAACTTCACGTCCCAGATTTTAGCAATTTATTCGTCGTAACTAAATTATAGTAAAGCAACAAGATTTTTGTGGTTCATGGTGTGGGTTCCTGTAGTCAGGTCCTAGCTCATGAACCACGGGCAACGTATGAGTGGCCAAGTAAGTGGTCCCGACAGTCGGGATACCAGGTACTTTGGAATAAGGCTGGGCATCTCGGACATATTCTGAGCCGTGGTCACCTTGGTGCTCATACGGCAAAGACTACCAAATCCACCGGTTAGTCCCTCAACCGTTAGGGGTAAAACTCAATGGGACTCGGGGCAGGTAAGGCTAGCAACCTGCTTCCCTGGTACTTTAAATATGATGCTGGCAACAATCAGAGCAAAATGCCTCGGACCTTTGGAGGTGACGGAGTCCCACCTCTAACTGACAAACCAGGGTCTCCTAAGATACGACTTGGCAAACAAATGGTAATGAGATGGGGAGCTATTAATATCAATGGGGGCTACTCTGGGAAGAAGGTAGAGCTGGCAGAGGCTGCAAGTAAGATGGGGCTGGACGTTTTAGCTGTTAGTGACATTCGGGTAAGGGGTGAAAAAGAAGAGGAAGTGGGAGAATACAAGGTCTACCTGTCAGGAGTCAAAGCAGGAATAGCACAATTGGGTGTAGGGCTTTACATCAGGAAAGAAATGGAGCCCAGCGTAGTTGCAGTAAGGTATGTAAACGAACGACTGATGTGGATAGATTTGACAATATCTAGCAAGAAAATTAGGATTGTGTCAGTATATTCGCATTGTGAAGGGGCAGATCAAGATAAGATGGATAGTTTTTATGAGGCACTCAGTGATGTAGTTGTTAGAGTAAAAGACAAGGACGGTGCTCTGCTCATGGGTGATTTTAATGCCAGGATTGGAAATCGAACAGAAGGGTATGAAAAGGTTATGGGTAAATTTGGAGAGGATATGGAGGCCAACAGGAGCGGGAAACAACTCTTGGATTTCTGTGCCAGTATGGGCTTCGTAATCACAAACTCCTTTTTTAAACATAAGAACATTCACCGGTATACTTGGGAAGGTAGGGGAACCAGATCTGTCATTGACTATATAATAACAGATCAGGAATTCAGGAAGGCTGTGAGGGACACGCGTGTATTCAGGGGATTCTTTGATGACACTGATCATTATTTAATCTGCAGTGAAATTGGGATTGTGAGGCCGAAAGTGCAGGAGGTCAGGTCCATATGTAGGAGGATAAGAGTGGAGAAACTTCAGGATAAGGAAATCAGGCACAAGTACATAACAGCAATCTCAGAAAGGTACCAGTTAGTTGAATGTAGTCAATTACAGTCATTGGAAAAGGAATGGACAAGGTACAGGGACACAGTACTAGAAGTGGCTAAAGAATGTCTTGGAACAGTAGTGTGTAAAAGTAGGATGAAGCAAACAGCTTGCTGGAATGACACAGTCAAGGCAGCCTGTAAAAGGAAAAAGAAGGCGTATCAAAAATGGCTACATACCAGAACTCAGGAAGACAGAGAAAGTTATGTTAAAGAAAGAAACAAAGCCAAACAGATAATTGCAGCATCCAAGAAGAAATCTTGGGAAGACTTTGGAAACAGGTTGGAGACTATGGGTCAAGCTGCTGGAAAATCATTCTGGAGTGTAATTAGCAGTCTTCGAAAGGGAGGTAAGATGGAAATGACAAGTATTTTGGACAGGTCAGGAAAACTGCTGGTGAATCCTGTGGATGCCTTGGGCAGATGGAGGGAATATTTTGAAGAGTTGCTCAATGTAGGTGAAAATACGATCAGCAATGTTTCAGATTTCGAGGTAGAATGGGATAGGAATGATGGTGGAAATAGGATCACATTTGAGGAAGTGGAGAAAATGGTCAATAGAATGCAGTGCAATAAAGCAGCTGGGGTGGATGAAATTAAGTCGGAACTCATCAAATACAGCGGAATGTCAGGTCTTAAATGGCTACACAGGATAATTGAAATGGCCTGGGAGTCTGGACAGGTTCCATCAGACTGGACAAAAGCAGTAATCACACCAATCTTTAAACATGGAAACAGAAAAGAGTGTAACAACTACAGAGGTATCTCTTTAATCAGCGTTGTGGGTAAAATCTTCTCAGGTATTGTTGAAAGGAAAGTGCGAGTATTAGTTGAGGACCAATTGGATGAAAATCAGTGTGGGTTTAGGCCTCTTAGAGGTTGTCAGGACCAGATCTTTAGCTTACGGCAAATAATGGAGAAGTGTTATGAGTGGAACAGGGAATTGTATCTATGCTTTATAGATCTAGAAAAGGCATATGACCGGGTTCCTAGGAGGAAGTTATTGTCTGTTCTACGAGATTATGGAATAGGAGGCAAACTTTTGCAAGCAATTAAAGGTCTTTACATGGATAGTCAGGCAGCAGTTAGAGTTGACGGTAAATTGAGTTCATTGTTTAGAGTAGTTTCAGGGGTAAGACAAGGCTGCAACCTGTCTCCACGGTTGTTCATATTATTTATGGATCATATGTTGAAAACAATAGACTGGCTGGGTCAGATTAAGATATGTGAACACAAAATAAGCAGTCTTGCATATGCGGATGACTTAGTTGTGATGGCAGATTCGATTGAAAGTTTGCAAAGGAATATTTCAGAGCTAGATCAGAAATGTAAGTACTATGGTATGAAGATTAGCATCTCCAAAACGAAAGTAATGTCAGTGGGAAAGAAATATAAACGGACTGAGTGCCAAATAGGAGGAACAAAGTTAGAACAGGTGGACAGTTTCAAGTACTTAGGATGCATATTCTCACAGGATGGCAACATAGTGAAAGAACTGGAAGCGAGGTGTAGCAAAGCTAATGCAGTGAGCGCTCAGCTACGATCTACTCTCTTCTGCAAGAAGGAAGTCAGTACCAAGACTAAGTTATCTGTGCACCGTTCAATCTTTCGACCAACTTTGTTGTATGGGAGCGAAAGCTGGGTGTATTCAGGTTACCTTATCAACAAGGTTGAGGTTACGGATATGAAAGTAGCTAGGATGATTGCAGGTACTAGTAGATGGGAACAATGGCAGGAGGGTGTCCACAATGAGGAAATCAAAGAAAAACTGGGAATTAACTCTATAGATGTAGCAGTCAGGGCGAACAGGCTTAGATGGTGGGGTCATGTTACACGCATGGGAGGAGCAAGGTTACCCAAGAGACTCATGGATTCAGTAGTAGAGGGTAGAAGGAGTCGGGGCAGACCGAGGACAAGGTACCTGGCTTCGGTTAAGAATGATTTTGAAGTAATAGGTTTAACATCAGAAGAGGCACCAATGTTAGCACTGAATAGAGGATCATGGAGGAACTGTATAAGGGGGGCTACGCTCCAGACTGAACGCTGAAAGGCATAATCAGTCTTAAATGATGATGATGATGACGATGATGAACAAGATTTTTAGGTCCTAGTTATTGTATTTTTAGCTAAACTTCGTGATGTAACCTTACGGAGTATATGGATTTACTAAACATTTCTGTGATTGTGTTTCAGGAAAATTTTAGAATCCCTGAATAACGCTTTAAAGGAGTTAAATATTCAATTGCAGGATTTAGCAAACGGAACAGATAATGTATTCTTCTCGCCTATCAGTATACAAGTGATCCTAGCACTTGTCTTTCTGGGTGCTCGTGGAGATACAGCCAAGCAGATAGCGAGAGGTTTGCGTCTACCAGACGACAGAAACGTGACAGAGGATGGATCCAGTGCTATAATGACGCGCCTACAGGTAAATATCGTTATCAGATCCTCTGAAGTTATATTTTTGTCGAAATTGCGTGGCTATGGCAACAGTGTCTCTTTGAACTTCTGTCACTAGAGACTCGTTATCTGTATTTAAAATGTCGCTAAACACAGTTATCAATTACGTCTTATCGATATATGAATGGATCAAAGAACACTGACGGTGAATTTAATTACCTAGAGTAGCACACAAAATCTCGGTTCTCGGTTCTTTTGCCACTACCCGCCGCATTTCACGGGTTTTGCTTGGTTAAACAAAGTGATTGCTTCTGCGGAAGTGATAAGGTGGCTATAGTAGTTACTTAACGGCGTAGCTGTACTCCGTCATCAATCGTTGTGCAAATTGTACCGCAATCAGGTGGTGCTGGGGGTGACAGATGACGATGGTTTGATTTGGTCATGGTAATATATAAACAAAAAAGTGTTTACAGCATTTAATGCAATATTTGCTACTCTTGTGTGCCAAAAGTTGAAGACGTCGTCTCTGCTATTTCTGACGTGTTCTGACATACTGTTTTTGTTTTTCCATCGAAATCCAATGAAATCACCCGCAGGAAATACATTCTGAATGTTTCAGAACCGCCTAATTAGTCACTCATTAAGTAGCTGAACAATTAATTTAACAAAGTCAAATTCTGTACCGAACCAGTATTTAAAAGCTAGAGTACCACAAAAAGGGTGCAATATTCTGGAAAATACACCAAGGCTGTTAGACTTTGAAATTGAGAAAGCTTTAAAGAAAACAATGGTTCACTTATTACCGGCTGCCAGAAAGTCAGTCCGAAACGGTAAAAAGCGCCTTTTCTGTTTTAAACGGTACAGACACTTCATTTGATAAAAGGCGAACTTTTCGTTTGAATACGACAATGCTTGAGCAGATAAAATAATTTCGCCTGTGCAACTTAAAGAAGACACTGCATATGGTTGCCTGTGACTGGTACAATTATAGTAACAGATGGAGGGAAAACTGGACGAAAATAGTATTGCGCTGACAATAGATCAGCATGTACTAGTGGTATAATTCCATTATAGAGAAAGCAATAAAAGAGTTGGTGAGTAATATTTTCCAATGAATTACTAAGTGGTTCTCAGAAAATGGACTCTCTCTAAATTTTGATAAAACGTCAATTCCGTTCTTTAGAACAAACAGTCATAGCAACAATTGATGTAGTACTTCAGCACGAGTCAGTAAATAGGGTAGATAGCTCCAAATTTTTTGGGGTACTTACTGATGAAAACTTGAACTGGAACAAGTACATTATTAAACTTCTAAAACAGTTATGTCCAGCTACTGTTTCTCTTCTTACAACTGATAATCTTGTCAACAAACATATCAAACTCCTGACATATTTTGCACATTTCCACTCAGTAATGTCGTACGGAATAATTTTCTGAGGAACTCACAACTTAGAAAGTATTGATTACACAAAAGCCAGCAGGAAGAATAAAATGTGAAGTTCAACCACGGGCGTCATGTAGGTACCTTTTCAAGGAGCTAGACATTTAAAATGCGCCGTCGCAATACATATACTCGCTACTGAAATTCGAAATAAATAATCCATCACAATTTGAGAAGAACAGTGGTCTACATACCTACAGTACTAGATGGGAAAATTACCTTTATTACCCTTTATTAAAGCTATCAGTAATCCAGAAAGGAGTTCAATATGCAGTAAAAAAATTTATCGTTTGCCCAATAAGATAAAATATCTGACAGGTAGCGAAGCACGTTATAAATCTAGTTTAAAACCGTTTCTCCTGGGTAACTTCTATTCCATTCATGAATTTTTACTTCAAATCTGGTAGCCCGTAATGAAAAATAGAAAAATAAATACATTTTGAGTATAGTTGCATGAGTAGGAATAAAAAATAGTAATGTGTTCATTAATGTTAACAGTAATCGTGCATACATATCCTGTAAATTGACTCGTTCCACGTCATTTCGATGAAAGAATCGTTCAAATTATTTGTAGAACATGTAACTAATTAGCTATTTAATTATCATGCGCTGTGGAAGTAAACAACGTGACACATTGTCTTCAAACTTCGATTTTATTCCATTTAAGCTTTTTTCCTTTACATCAGGCTTGCCACGACGAAAACACTGTCATACGATATAAATGAGAAATGTAATGCTTCGTCTCGACCCTTATTAAGCAAAAATAAAAATTATGGCTAATACCATTTAGTACTTCAGCTTTTAACAATTGTTACTTTTTTTTGTATTTCAGGAAAACAATGACGTGCTGCTTAGCATAGCTAACAGAATATTTATTAAAAATGGTTTTGACGTTAAGGAAGAATTTAACAATTCCGCTGTTAAACTGAAGGCTGGAGCAGAAGTAGTGGATTTTTCACAAGAAGAACAAGCACGGAAAATAATAAATGACTGGGTAGAAAGTAAGACAAATCAGAAGATAAAAAATCTAATCCCTCCTGGTAAGTAATTTTTCTCATCCAGTCACTATTCACACTTAGCATGACACTGAAAAAAAATTCAGTTTTCTTTAGCTTTGTTCTACATCTACATCTACATCCATACTCCGCAAGCCACCTGACCGTGTGTGGCGGAGGGTAGCTTGAGTACTCCCTTCTATTCCAGTCTCGTATTGTTCGTGGAAAGAAAGACATTACAAGTTCAAACAAAGGGGAGAACAAAACATTTAAAATTCTTAGTTGAGGCAGTGTTGAATGAAAATTAGAACAACCACAGAATTGATACATAGGTGCTGGACAAATCTTAAGTCTTAATAACTTGTGAATTTAACAAAACCAAACAGATAAAAAAATTACTTTTGTATTTTAAGGAATAATATGTTAGCAGTGGGCCTCAAACCGGTTTAGAACAACAGTGCAATTGGAATGTCCCTGCAATAAGCAGTTGATCTGCTGCACTATTGTTGATCTTTTAATATTACGAACACCAACTGTATTCCCGTTTATTTGGAGAAGATGTACACGGATTTCTACACGGGTACGGGCAGCTTTCAAGAACGCCCCACAAGGGAAGAAATGATAACTATAAAAAAAATAAAGAAAACTCTCCCTGTTATATACATTTGTTAACATCTCCCTTCTTTCCCTTCTTCCTTTCTTAGTTTAGGTAGAACTGCTGGGATAGGCGTAGTTAGAGGCCAGCGCCTGAAGTTGTTCATAGGGTTTGTTTTTAGGGTCAGAGTGGTGGTAACTTCTTTATGGGTTCCTGTATAACCAGGAAAGCGAGGAAAGAAAAAAGTGTTAAGCGATTAGTTTCAAAGCGCGAGGTCAATGGATCGAATTTTCCTGCCTACATTTCTTCGTTAGGCTACGTAGTAACGATATGACCCAGTAAGTTGGCTGACTGCGAAATCGTTTTTCACTTAGTTAAACACTCCATCAATAACTATTCCGCAGGTTAAAAAAAAACTCGGCAATAGTCCAAAAGACTAATTGTCGGTAAATTCATATTTTAGCTCTAACGTCCTAGATTTTTCCATTGTAAATTAAGTGCGAAAGGGTGTACTTGTGTGTGTGTGTGTGTGTGTGTGTGTGTGTGTGTGTGTGAGGAGGGGGGCAGTATGTTTCTGTTCTACATACACTTTTACACTTTCCTTCTGACACACTTTGGCTGTGTAACATGACTAAATTAGCAATTAACAACCCCTCAATCAAACTTACTCCATCAGCACTGCAGTAATCCACACTATCAGTAACCGCTCTTTAACTGTCTGCATCCTGTATGACACGACTCCTAAACATATGAAATATAGTAATACACCGGGTTCATAGTTTTCATCTTCTATTTGTAATACATACAACATGTCAGCAGATAGTAGTGTTCCCACCTCCACATAATGAAATTTATAGGTGTTTTGCTGGACTTTACCACGCGAAACGAGCCTTAATGATTTGGCCTAGAATCCTACTTCATGACAAACGAAGCCTGCATATAAGTTCAACAGTACTACGTAATATCTATGTCATCTTTGTTAACAATCCCCTACCACTTGCTTATATGTGTAAAATTTAAAAAAAAGAACTGTAGGCTGACAGAATTCCCGCCAGTCGACGTAACTTCAGAATGGCGGTAGTGTCACATATGCTCCTTATAGTCTAAAGAGCCAAGATGATAGCACTTGTGAGTTGTAAACTCCTAGCCCACTTACTCTACTTTGTGTGTACTATGTCGTGGATACCCCAAGGCCAAGGGTAGAGTGCACCAGCAACAACAAGCAACTTTCATATGCTTTTTGTATGCACACACCAGAACCCGTACTAACGGAGGAAATTTAGTGGCATACGTTTATCAAAGTATCTGCTCCGATGTCTTTAAAGCGCAAACAATTCATTCCACCGGGCAGCTGTACAGAAGAATAGAAGTAACAAACGAGTTAATTCCGATCACGTTTTAATGTTGGAAGATACCACTTTTCTTTTCAAATAGAACTGAGACAAAATTTCGACAAAGAACTATGAGCAATTTAGACTTCGGTACAAACGCATACAAATTAGTATAATAAGATCAGCCATATGCTGCGAGACGTAATACTTTCCATCTCATCTATCTTAGCCTAGAGTACTGCTGTGCGGTATGGTAACCTTGCCAGATACCTATTAAGAGAAGCACACAACCGATTCACACTCTCCATCCCCTCCTAACTCATGCTTACGCATTCTCTATAGTAACCGTCCCCACGTACATTATATTATCCTATCACAAGAAGTGTACAAATTTGTGTAATCAACTTCTACGTTAAATAACTAAAATTACAGACTGGCAAACAATAGTCTGCATTAGAACTCCCCCCCCCCCCCCCCCCCCCCCCGTCAAACGCAACTTACACTATGCAAAAAATGCTTTACGAACCATGGTGCGCATTAGAACACTCACATGTAATATTGACCAGTTCCACTTTGTAGCAAGAGTGCATTTGCCTATTTAAAAATTAGTAGTAATGTATAATGATAAATGTTACACATTTAGTCATATGATAACGACAATATGACAACGACAGGCACTCACAAGGCTGCCAGATACCGCCATCGGGCAGCTCTGTCGATTCAGCGGCGGCGGAGCTAACCTTCCACACAGTAAAGATGTGATATGAACGGCATTCGTGCTGACGGCAGCTTTAGCCGTATCTCCATCACTCTATCATTTTCCTACACAATCAGTCAATTTATGTCGAAAGCAGGCAGTGTGTTTCCCACTACTGCCACTGCCAGACAAAATAACCGAAAAAATCGTAAAAATTATGATCAGTGGAAACCCACCAACTGCAGATTACTTAGAACAGTCAGACGTCAAAAGAGGAGATGGGAGATATGATGCTGCGAGAAGAATTTGACAGAGCAGTGAAAGACCTATGTCGAAACAAGGCCCCGGGAGTAGACAACATACCGTCAGACATACTGGTAACCTTGGGAGAGCCAGCCACGACAAAACTCTTCCATCTGGTGTGAAAGATACATGAGACAGGCGAAATACCCTCAGACCTTAAGAAGGATGTCGTACTTCTACTTCCAAAGAAAGTAGGTGCTGACAAGTGTGAATCTTACCCGAATATCAGTTTAATAACTCAAGGTAGGATACGGACTAGGTATTAAAATCCATGGAGAAGAAATAAAAACTTTGAGGTTCACCGATGACATTGTAATTCTGTCAGAGACAGCAAAGGACCTGGAAGAGCAGTTGAACGGAATGGACAATGTCTTGAAAGGAGGATATAAGATGAACATCAGTAAAAGTAAAACAGGAATAATGGAATGTAGTTGAATTAAATTGTGTGATGCTGCCGGAATTAGATTAGGAAATGAGACACTTAAAATACTAAAGGAGTTTTGCTATTTTGGGAGCAAAATAAATGATGATGGTCGAATTAGAGAGGATATAAAATGTAGACTGGCAATGGCAAGGAAAGCGTTTCTGAAGAAGAGAAATTTGTTAACATCGAGTATAGATTTAAGTGTCAGGAAGTGGTTTCTGAAAGTATTTGTATGGACTGTAGCCATGTATGGAAGTGAAACGTGGACGATAAATAGTTTGAACAAGAAGAGAATAGAAGCTTTCGAAATGTGGTGCTACAGAAGAATGCTGAAGATTAGATGGGTAGACCACATAACTAATCAGGAGGTATTGAATAGAAATGGAGAGAAGAGAAATTTGTGGCACAAGAAGGGATCGGTTGGTAGGGCATATTCTGAGGCATCAAGGGATCACCAATTTAGTATCGGAAGGCAGCGTGGAGGGTAAAAATCGTAGAAGGAGACCAAGGGATGAGTACACTTAACAGATTCAGAAGGATGTAGGTTCCAGTAGGTCTTGGGCGATGAAGAAGCTTGCACAGGATAGAGTAGCATGGAGAGCTGCATCAAACCAGTCTCTGGACTGAAGACCAGAACAACAACAACAAGTCAAGGTTGAAAATACTGACACAGGTTCTCTACCGAAGAACGGAAAAACTCGTAGAAGAAGACCTCGGGCAAAATAAATTTGGATTCCAGAGAAATGTAGGAGCACACGGGGCAAATTGACCTACGACTTCCGTTAGAAGATATGTTGAGGAAAGGTAAAAGTACGATGGCAGTTATAAGACTCGAGGGGAATGAAAGGGAAGCAGTGGTTGAGAAGAGAGTGAGACAGGCTTGTAGCCTATCCACGATGTTATTCAGTGTATACACTGAACAAGCAGTAAAAGAATTAAAGTCCAAGGAAAAGAAATAAAATCTTTGAGGTTCGCCGATGACATTGTAATTTTGGCAGTGACAGCAAAGGGCTTGGAAGAGCAGTTGAACGGAATGGACAGTGTCTTGAAACGTGGATATAACATGAATATCAGGAAAAGCAAAATAATGATAGTGGAATGTAGTGGAATTAAATCAGATGATGCTAAGGTAATTAGATTACAAAACGAGACACTTAATGTGGTGATGAGTTTTGCTATTTTGGCAGTAAAATAGCTGATGATGGCCGAAGTAGAGAGGATATAAAATGTAGATTGGCAATGGGAAGAAAAGCGTTTGTGAAGAAGAGAAATTTGTTGGCATCGAACATAGATTTAAGTGCTAGGAACATGGGAAACAGTCTAGATAAGAAGAAAATAGAAGTTTTAGAATTGTGCAGCTATAAAAGCATGCTAAAGGTTAAATGGGGAGATCACACACCTAAAGAAGAGGTGCTTAACAGAACTGAGCAGAAAAGAAATTTCTGGCACAACCTGACTAGAAGGAGGGATCGGTTGAGAGCACACATTCTGAGACATCAAGGGATCACCAAATTAGTATTGTAGGGAAGAGTGGGAGGTAAAAATCGTAGAGGGAGACCAAGAGATGAATACAGTAAGCAGATTCAGAAGAATGTTGGATGCAATAGTTACTCTGATATTAAGAGGCTTGCACAGAATAGAGTAGCCTGGAGAGCTGCATCAAACCAGTCATTACAAAAGACCACATCAACAACAAGAAGCTGTTTAAAAGGAAGTAATCAGATGTGTCTATACTGATTTGGAAGTAATGTCACCCGACGTTCGCGTCATCAAATTAACTTGTCACCTAGAACGGCGTATAACTCGTTATAAAATGCAGGCCAGTGTCCTGACGTTGGACTCTTCAGTCCTTCTGCAGTAATTTTGACATGTATAGCACGCAGTGTGGAGTAAGTCCATGCATTCCAGCAGTGAAACAATGTTTCCAGTGTTTACGTTACAGGATATGTCGCAATATCGTTGGTGTCTATGAGGCGATCAACACTCTAAAGCCGTCGACACACGGACCGTGCTGTCGAACGTTAACGTTGAGCGTGCTGCTGAACGCTTAGGAACGATGCGACTTGTGCATACGGTACGTGGGCCCCAAAGTGGTGTACGCGATCGCAACGCACTCCAGCGGCAGTTGTTTCTAGTAGTTCGTAAATCACACTATTTACTCAACGGGCGTGCGTAAAATTCCCACGTTAGCTCTATTAAAACGCACATTTTCTCCATCGTCCACGAAAGGGAAAGTACCATGTCCAATCAATAAGGACACAGGCTTATAACAGTTGCATTACAAACAGCGAGGTACAAGTTAGAATACTTCTCTGCATACGATGAACATTATTCCATCATTCCCACATTTTAGTAAAACTCCAGGGTCAGGCTTACTTGATCACTGTTCCTACCCAGTAGCAGAATCCTTGCAACATGTGAATTACGAAGCGTAAAAGAAAAAGGAACAAAATAACTTTATACAAGTAGCGCAACCTGTCCTGTAGATTAAGCCAATCGAACAAAGTCACCCCTCAAAAAAAGGTGAACTTATATTTACATAACATCAAATATTATAGCGTATACTTATATTAAACTAATAATAAAGTATCAGAACCTAATAATGCGAATGTTAGGGGAAAAAAATTTTGTAGTGTTAAGACGCGAACCACCGCCCCAACAAAAAGAGCTTCTTCGACAGAGACGCTAACCATTACGCTAAACCCCTTACACTCTTGGGGTACTTAATCATATTGTATTATGGCTTGCTAAAACCGTTAATCGTAGATAATTATGTTACTGATTGAAATTTAATTATAACAAATTGTACCAAGAACAATGCGTTTTTGGTGGATCTTCAGTGCGTCGCTGCCTTCAAATAGCCTACTCTCATAATACGCAAGTTACAATAATTCTTTTGCCACGAATACGATGTTCCTCACAAGTTTATTGGAATGAATCACACAACTAACAACGGGTATTTCTGTGATTCCCAATTTGCTGGTGCTCAGAAACGGCATATATTCATATAGGTTTGAAATGAACGCCAATATGGCGCCTCACAACTCTGTACTGATGAGAGACGGCGTGCGTGTGACGTTGTGGCGTTGTGCCATCTCATTGGTCAACGCTCAGACGCACGCTCAGAATATCTGACATGCCAGATATTGCTCTGCACGTTCGGAAAGACTCCCGAACGTGCTATTCCACGCTATGACGTCAGATACTCGGCACGCTCAACGCTCAACGTTAGAATGCACGGTCCGTGTGCCGACGGCTTAAGGAATAGTGCCCCAAAGCTAGTATCACTTATATACGATACGGTTATGGGCACGAAGTCACGGTCAAATGATGTTGTTCGGGGTTCAGTGATATTTTGGGCTGAAAGCTGTGAATTTAATGCTTAACTGGACAGAAGAAATACGAAGTTAACGAAATACAAGGTCACCTTAAGTAAAATCGTCGACTGATGATCAACTAATACAGTTTAACGTCATTTAACATTTTACAGCGGAGTAATAGCTCCGTTATTTCAAATAAAGGAAGTTTAGTAAGACAGCTTTAACAGTGCTGCAGCAATATGGGGTACTTCGATCCAGCGGAATAGACAATTTTTGGTCAAAAGCTCCAATACAGATAGAGCTAACCGAGATGATGTAAGTGGAGGAGGAGTAGCATTTCTGACAAGAGACAATCTAATCCCTCACTAGATAGCCTTAAATTTAGATAATTTGTCACTCCAAGCTTCGGTTTCTAGGACTGAATTGGGCAATATTTGAGGTGAGTTGCATGTTAAGAAAAAGCGCAAATATGTTCGCATGCCAAAATTTTTGGGTAAATTTTTAAAGGTACCGAGGAACGTAAAAGGAGGGAGCTGGTATATGACTTTTCAGTCAGGCTCTTCTAAAGTAAACAGGAACATATTAAAATTTTTGTGCTCCGATAAGAATATTTTTCCGCTGGTTTAAATATTACCGAACTCTTGCATAACCTCACAGCTAAATATCGTAGATAGATGCTGTGATCCCCCCCCCCCCCCAATCCCAACTGTCACCCGAGGCAAAAAATAACAAGTCGAAATAACATTTTTACTGGGTATGCAAACTCGTAACTTATTTCGTTACAGGTTATTTTAGCCTTCGTTCAGTGGTTGGAATAAGGAACTGTAGTACGATGTTTCTCAGTGGAACGATGTCGGGATGGATTCCAACATCAGGACGTCCGGCCGGGGATTTGAACTCCACCTGACGAATGCGGAGTCCATTCTGATAACCACCGTAAGGTATTTGATCTGTTTGACAATGAGGTAACTAAGACGTAACCCTCACCTTTGGACTCTCTGGCTGGGTAACGGAAATCGTTACGTCAGTAAATATATTACTGGAAAGTTATTTTTCAGACAATATCGCAGACACTGCAACAGTTGTCATTTACGTGAGGAAATATATTTGTATTGTAGTCATATGAGAGAGAAAAACGCGCATGAGTAGCGTAAACCATAACCACATCACCTAAATTACCGTTGACGTTGCAGTTAATTATAAAGTAAAAAATCTTACTGATCTTTCTTCTGAAAGTTTTCGACAAGCAATTAGCGTGACGTATTTACAACGGTGCATGGTTGAGTACTGGCGTTCTGCTTGCACCAGGGAACGAAATAAATATCGGATTAGTAATCTTAGTGCAATATCACTTTCATAAGCAGGCGAATTCTATTTCAGGTGTTCTGAGTCAGCTGACCCAGATGGTGTTGGTGAATGCCATTTACTTCAAGGGTGATTGGCTAAAGACTTTTAATAAAGAGTTAACCATATCAACACCATTTCATGTTGCCCCAGGATCAACAAAAGATGTGGACATGATGAATATTAAGGAACAGTTCAAATACTCTGACGTACCTCAACTGGAATCTCAGGTTCTGCTTCTCCCGTACAAGGTATGGTACTAAACATTTACCTGTAATAACTATTCGCTAAATTACAAGGTTTAGAATACTATTACAAAGGAACAGATCTTCTATGAGTTCCTATCACTAGTTATGATCCTTTCACGTGTGAGACACGGATGACAAAATTGCTCTTCCGGAAATAAATGTAAGGTCATTGTTGCATTATTGGTGAAAAGCAAAAACAGAAACTACGGAAGTGGAAAAATTAACCTCGTTTTGATATCATAAAGTCTACACTCCGTCTCATAGTTTAATTTTTCCCATCTCTATTTTGCTAATTGAATGTATTATCTTAAGTGTGTGTTATCTAAAAGGCGTTCCCGCTTCTGTACCTTGTGTGGAATTGTGAGCTTTCGACGGCGCAGAATTAGTGTGGAATTGTGACCTTCATACAGAGCAGAATACTTGTGAGCCAAGTAACATTTGAAATTCGCTAATTTTCTTTTTCATGCAACAGGGGGAGAGGGTGAATATGATGATAATACTACCGAGACAGCAAAACGGCCTTCCGAATCTTGAGAAGAAACTTGTCAACATAAACCTTCAAGAAATTCTATCCGGAATGAGCAAACGGGAGGTGGTTGTGTTTTTACCAAAATTCAGATTGGAGTATGAAAAGGAGCTTTCAGCAACGTTACAAGCAGTAAGTGAATACAAAAGTAATTTAAATTACTAACAGTATTTAGATGACTCGAGTAGTTACATGAAGCAAACGTTCAAAGCTATGTCGACACTAACCTGTAACTTCCTAATAGAATACCTGCATAAAGTGTTTATTTGTTTATTTAAACTTGAAGCCTACATCCACAGTTATTATTTACTGAATGTATTCCAGTATTCCAGTGTCTGTCTTCTCTACAGATTTTACCCTCTACAGCTTCCTCTTTTAGCATGGAAATTATTCCCGAATATCGTATCATCCTGTCCCTTCTTCTTGTCAACGTTTTCCATGTACTCCTTTACTCTTCGATACTGCGCAGAACCCCCTCATTCCTTATCAATCCACGTAATTTTCAACATTTAGTCTATAGCACCACATCTCAAATGCTTCGATTCTCTTCTGTACCGGTTTTCCCACCGTCCATGTTTCACTACTATACAATGTTGTGTTCCAAACATAAATTCTCAGAAAGTTCTTCCTCAAATTGAAGCTTATGTTTGAAATTAGTAGATTTCTCTTGGACAGGAATTTCCTTTTCGGCAGCACGTCTGCTCCTGATGTCCTTCGTCTCCGTCAGTCATTATAACCAAGTAGTGGAATTCCTTAACTTCACCTACATCGTGACTATCAAGCTGATGTTAAGTTTCTCGCTGTCCTAATTTCTGCTGCTTCTCTTTACTTTTCTCTTTCTTCGATTTACTGTCACTCCATACTCTGTACTCAATGGACTGTTCATTCCGTTCAGCAGATCATGTAAATCCTTGTTAACTTTCACTGTGGATAGCAATGTCGTCAGCGAATCGAATCGTTGATATCCTTTCACCGGGAATTTTAATTCCACTCCTGAACCATGTTTTATTTCCATCATTCTTTGTCCGATGTATAGATTGCACAGTAGGGACGAAAGGCTACCTCCTTCACATACCCCCTTTTTAATGCGAGCTCTTCGTTCTTGGTCATCCAGTCTTATTATTCCCCCATGGTTACTGTACACGTTGTATATTACCCGTCTCTCCCTATAGCTTACTCCTACTTTCCTCATGATTTCGAACATCTTGCACCACTTGACGCTGTCAAATACTTTTAGCAGGTCGACAAATAATATGACCGCATCTTGAGTTTTCTTTACTCTTGCTTCCATTATCAACCGCAACATCAGAAGTGCCTCTGTGGTATATTCATCTAACCTGAAGCAAAACTGGTCATCATCTGATTATCAGTTTTCTTTCCAGTTCTTCTGCATATTATTCTTATCAGAAACTTGGCTGCGTGAGCTGTTATGCTGATTGTGCGCGACTTTCCGTTCGTGACAGCTCTTGAAATCTTCGGAACTTTATTGAAGATATTTTTTCCGAAAGTCAGATGGTACATCACCAGACTCATACATTTGACACTACAAAGTGAATAGTCGTGTTGTTGCCATTTTCCCCAATGATTTTGGAAATTCTGATGGTACGTTATGTACGTTATCTATCCATTCAGCCGTATTAAATCTTAAGTATTCGAAAGCTCTTTTACTTTCTGATTCAAATACTGGATCCCCTAGCTTCTCTAAATCTACTACTGTCTCTTCAGACAAATTTTCCCCCTCACAGAGGCCTTCAATCTACTCTTTCCATCTGGGCATAACGTTGAAAAGCGATATGAGGTGGAACTAGGATGTGAAAACTCTGGTAGGAAAGCCAGACGGTCGATTTCGGGTTATTGGGAGAATTTTAGGAACCGGTGGCTTACTTGTGAAGGAGACAGCATGTAGGAAGCTGATGCGACCTATTCTTGAGTTCTGCTTGAGTGTTTGGAATACGTACCAGTTCGGACTGAAGGAAGACATCGAAGCAATTCAGAGGCGGGTGGTTAGATTTGTTACCGGTAGGTTCGAACAACATGTAAGTGATACGGAGATGCTTCCTTAACTCAAATGGGAATCCCTGGAGGCAAGGCGACGTTCTTTTCTATTGAGAAAATTTAGAGAACCGGCTTTTGAAGCTGACTGCCGAGTGATTCTACTGCCGTCAACATAAATCGCGTGTAAGGACCACGGCGATAGGAGACGAGAAATTAGGGCTCATGCGGAGGCGTACAGACAGTCGTTTCTCCCTCGCTCTGTTTTCGAATGGAACAAGAAGGGAAGTGACTAGTAAAGGTACGGGGTACCCTCCGCCCCACACCTTAGGGTGGCTTGTGGAGTATCTATGTACATGTAGATGTAGATGTACGAGGGTATTTCGGAAAGTAAAGATACACCGTACGCCAGAGGAACAGAAGAGTTTTGGCGAGCAAGTTGGCAACACGGGTGTTAACCTTGAACCGGTAGCTTTCTCCTCGCGGTCGTTCGGTAGTTGAACGTTACTTCTGGTTGGAGTAGGTCGTGTTTAAAATGTCTGCGCCGATTCAGAATCCCTCCAAATGCGAAGTGCGCTCTGCCATACGTTTTCTTCATGCAAAAGGTCAGCAACCAGCGGATATTCACAAAGAAATTGTTTCTGTTTGTGGGAACATTATGAATCGACAAAATTTAACGAAATGTTGTCGTCATTTCTCTGAAGGTAGGACCGATGTTCATGACGAACAAAGAACAGGTCGGCGATCTGTGGTCTCTGATGCCCTTCTTCGGAGAACGGAGGAAGCAATTCGTGCGAATAGACGTCTCACATTGAAAAAATTGCATCAGATCATACCGGACGTGTCAATGACAACTCTTTATGACGTTGTGACTGTGAAGTTAGGGTACAGGAAATTGTGTGCGCGCTGGGTTCCAAAACTGTTAACGGAAGACCACAAAAAGAAAACGATGGGCTTTGCACTCGACTTCCTCACATGCTATGCTGAAGCAGGTGATGAGTTCTTTGATCACATTGTGACAGGTGACGAGACGTGGGTTTATCACGATACACCTAAATCCAAGCAACAGTCAGTGCAATGGCGCCATTCGAATTCACCAAAAGCCAAGAAATGCAAAACGTCGATTTCAGCGAAGAAAATCATGGCTTCTGTTTTTTGGGACGGACAACGCATTCTTCTGTTGGAATTTATGCCTCCTGGAACGACGATTAATGATGCTGCATATTGCCAGACTTTGAAACGTCTTCGAAGGGCAATTCAAAACAAACGCAGGGGAATGCTGACAAGTGGAGTCCGCTTGCTTCATGACAACGTTCGGCCTCACACAGCGCTCGTAACCGAAGCACTACTCAAACAATTCAAGTGGGACGTATTGGCCATCCGCCATACAGCCCGGACCTTGCGCCCACCGACTTCCACGTCTTCCGTTACCTGAAGTCACATCTTGGTGGAAAATCATTCCACGACGATGAAGAGATCAAAGTTGAAGTTGAAATGTGGTTCCGACAACAGGTGGCTACCTTCTGTGACTGAGAGATACAAAAGCTTGTGCACCGACTTAACATATGTTTGGATAACGGGGGTGATTATGTCGAAAAATAACAAATAATCCAGTTAATAAGATGTAACTGACGTTTTCTAAATAAATGTTCTATTTAAGGACTGCCAGCCATAGTATCTTTACTTTTCGAAATGCCCTCGTAAATGTAGATCCGCTCTCTCCTTTGAATTTAAAAGTGGAAATCCGTTGCACTCTTAATGTTACCACCCTTTATTTTAATTGCATCGAAGGCTTTTTTTAACTTTCTGTATGCTGAGTCAGTCCCTCCGAAAATCATTTCTTTTTAGATTTCTTCACCTTTCCTGTTTGTTTCATCCCTCAGCGACTTGTATTTCTGTATTCCATAATTTCTTTGTACTCACTTCTTTCATTGATCAGATGAACTACTTCTTCTGTTGTTAGTGGTTTCTTCGAAGTTACCTTCTTTGTACCTATGTTTTTCGTTCCAAATTCTGTGATTGCCCTTTTTAAACATATCAGCTGCACTGCCTACTAAGCCATTCCTTACTGCAGTACCTATAGCCTTAGAGAACATCAAACGCATCTTTTCATTCCTTAGTATTACCGTAAGCACTTCTTTGCATAGTGATTCTTCATGAGTAATCTCTTAAATTTCTGCCTACTCTTCACCACTACTACACTGTGATCTGTGTCTGTATCTGCTCCCGGATACACCTTACGGTCCAATATCTGATTTTGGAATCCTTGTATGACCACGATGTAAAGTAACTGAAGTCTTTCCGTATCTCTCGGCTTTTTCCAGGTGTATTTCCTCCTCTTGTGATTCTTGAACAGAGAGTTCGCAGTTACAAGCTGAAATTTATTCCAGAACTCAATTAGCCTTTCTTCTCTCTCATTCCTAGTACCAAACCCATATTCTCCAGTAACCCTTTCTTCTAATCCTTCCCCTGCAACCGCATTCCAGTCGCCCAAGACTACTAGATTTACGTCTCCCTTTACGTATAGAATTGCCTGTTCAATATCCTCGTATACTTTCTCTATCTCCTTATCTTCAGTTGGCGACGTTGGCATGTAGACCTAAACTACCGTTGTTGGTGCTGGTTTGCTGTCGTTTCTGGCGAGATAAACTACCACTAAACTCTTCACCATAACACACTGTCTGCCATTCCTTCCATAACTGCCCACGTCACGTTGGGCCGACTCCACTGTAGCTTGAATGGATTTTTAAGTTTGTTTTATATGCCCGACTTCTAATTTCACCACACTAGTCTCCAGGGTTGAGCAGTTATTGCCCGATGACGACACGCAATACAGTTTGTTAAAGAGGAGTTCGCCGTTATTAATTATGTTTTTAGATTTAATTTTATTACTCGTACAGAGACTCAACGTTCCTTTGTTTAACAGCGCGTCGTCAAAATAAGTATGAAATGCTAATGTCTTTGAAATTCATAATGTCGACTATTGAGTTAAAGTTCGTACCTATTTTGCCATTTTAGAGAAGAGAAACCTTAAGCGCTTCTGCTTTTATATCTCAGTATCAAATGTTCACTAATTTCAATTTACTTCCTATCTCAGTTCAGTATTTAACACAAATTATATATCAATGTCATTTCAGAGATATTACGTCGGTTCCACACTAACGGAATAACACATAATTGCCATTTAACATCAATTTTATTAATAATCCTTTTTCTTATGACGTAAATGTTAATGAATGATGACTATCTAGGAGGAAAGAGGGAGTGATCCTAATCATGAGATAATAGCTTTTAATGAGCCCGCAATCGTTAATTAAACAGAAGTCACATTCAAGGATGATAAGCGAACAAGTTTCGTTACGTCCGCTTTCACGTATCTGTCAAAACTAATCCTGTCGCCCACAATTCAAATTAACACTGACGTTAACCCCTTTTGTCGGAACATCGAATCGTAACTATTATGTGAAAGTTTATTCTAGTCCCCGAATTAATTCATTTCAGAAACGCGCACGATCGAACAGCAGAACAGAACACAAACGGCTTGTTTTAACACCCGAACAACGCAATGACGTTACATTACGACAATGTCCACCCAATGATCATCTCTTTGACTTTATCTTCTCTATTCCGCTTAGTTAAATTATTCCTAATTACAATTTATTCAGCCATTTAACGAAAACATCTAACAAAAAATAAAATAAATTTATCCTAACGTAAAAGATCCGTTAAACTTCCTATTCATAACGAATCCTAATCCCGTTATAACGTTTTCTTTTGCTGTTGATATTACCGTATACTCATCTGACCAGTAAGCCTTGACTTCTTTCCGTTTCACTTCACTGCTCCTCTCTGTATCTAGATTGAGCCTTAGCATTAAGCTTTTCAGATTTTCTAGCTTCCCTACCATTTCCAAACTTCCGACATTCTACGCCGCGACTCGTAGCTTGTTATCCTTTCGTTCGCTATTGAGTCGTTTTCTCAAGGTAATCTCCGCCTTGGCAGTTCCCTCCCGGAGATCCGAATGGGGGACTATTCCAGAATCTTTTGGCAATGGAGAGATCATCATTACAGTTTTTCAATTACAGGCCACATGTCCTGTGGATACATGTTACGTTTCTTTACTGCAATAGCTTCCATAGCCTTCTTCATCCTTCTGCTGATCATTGCTGATTCTTCCGCCCCTTATGGGAAACGTCCCACCCGACGGACAAGAAAGTGCGCTGAGTCTGTGTCGGCTACACCGCCCTTCCTGAACAAACCGTTGATAGAATGAGGGTGACTTCTTATACCGGAAGTATTCGGCCGCCAATGCTGATTTTTATTCAAAATTGAAGAGGTGACAGGGGTCAAACCCGGGCTTGAGAACGTTTTGATTACTAATCGAAGACGCTGCCGCTTTTTTTTTCATTTTGTTTCTTATTGTTCGTTGCATTTTTTCGGGCTGGACGTACCATGACTTCGGTTCAAGTTCATTGTTGATCTATTCACTCAGTTTTTTTAATACAGAGAGAAACTAACCCTCGGGTCAAACATGCTGAGCTACCGTGGTGACTATGCTAGACCACTAGAATAAATCCCTTTAGCCAACTTCCCACTTACTAATAAATTCACAGATTCTACTTTTCTTTGTTCGTTTGCTAGAGTGCATCTCATATGTGGATGGTTGTTTCTGGTGTTGGATCCGCCCACTTGCTACCTCTGGTCTGCAGCCATTGTCTACTGGATTCCTTGGGCATAGTGCAGCGCATCAGCTACGTTACTGTAACAAGCGATTCCACAATCCTTTGAAACGTCTCAGAATCTACAGTTCTGTGATCGCTTGCACAAACGCAATGTAAATTCTAGATTTCAGTTGTCTTCTCCGCATCTACACTCCTGGAAATGGAAAAAAGAACACATTGACACCGGTGTGTCAGACCCACCATACTTGCTCCGGACACTGCGAGAGGGCTGTACAAGCAATGATCACACGCACGGCACAGCGGACACACCAGAAACCGCGGTGTTGGCCGTCGAATGGCGCTAGCTGCGCAGCATTTGTGCACCGCCGCCGTCAGTGTCAGCCAGTTTGCCGTGGCATACGGAGCTCCATCGCAGTCTTTAACACTGGTAGCATGCCGCGACAGCGTGGACGTGAACCGTATGTGCAGTTGACGGACTTTGAGCGAGGGCGTATAGTGGGCATGCGGGAGGCCGGGTGGACGTACCGCCGAATTGCTCAACACGTGGGGCGTGAGGTCTCCACAGTACATCGATGTTGTCGCCAGTGGTCGGCGGAAGGTGCACGTGCCCGTCGACCTGGGACCGGACCGCAGCGACGCACGGATGCACGCCAAGACCGTATGATCCTACGCAGTGCCGTAGGGGACCGCACCGCCACTTCCCAGCAAATTAGGGACACTGTTGCTCCTGGGGTATCGGCGAGGACCATTCGCAACCGTCTCCATGAAGCTGGGCTACGGTCCCGCACACCGTTAGGCCGTCTTCCGCTCACGCCCCAACATCGTGCAGCCCGCCTCCAGTGGTGTCGCGACAGGCGTGAATGGAGGGACGAATGGAGACGTGTCGTCTTCAGCGATGAGAGTCGCTTCTGCCTTGGTGCCAATGATGGTCGTATGCGTGTTTGGCGCCGTGCAGGTGAGCGCCACAATCAGGACTGCATACGACCGAGGCACACAGGGCCAACACCCGGCATCATGGTGTGGGGAGCGATCTCCTACACTGGCCGTACACCACTGGTGATCGTCGAGGGGACACTGAATAGTGCACGGTACATCCAAACCGTCATCGAACCCATCGTTCTACCATTCCTAGACCGGCAAGGGAACTTGCTGTTCCAACAGGACAATGCACGTCCGCATGTATCCCGTGCCACCCAACGTGCTCTAGAAGGTGTAAGTCAACTACCCTGGCCAGCAAGATCTCCGGATCTGTCCCCCATTGAGCATGTTTGGGACTGGATGAAGCGTCGTCTCACGCGGTCTGCACGTCCAGCACGAACGCCAGGTGGAAATGGCATGGCAAGCCGTTCCACAGGACTACATCCAGCATCTCTACGATCGTCTCCATGGGAGAATAGCAGCCTGCATTGCTGCGAAAAGTGGATATACACTGTACTAGTGCCGACATTGTGCATTCTCTGTTGCCTGTGTCTATGTACCTGTGGTTCTGTCAGTGTGATCATGTGATGTATCTGACCCCAGGAATGTGTCAATAAAGTTTCCCCTTCCTGGGACAATGAATTCACGGTGTTCTTATTTCAATTTCCAGGAGTGTATTTATTGTCTAGCCGGGTTGGCTGCATGCTGACGTGTGGTCGAATGTCTCGCGAAGTCTTCCTTGATCTTGTAAAGGTACATATATTAATCCTAAATGTGAAGTATCGAATCTTCTCTCACGCTCTTTCGCTACAGCGCAGCGTCAGCGGGACGCTGAAGCCCCATCGTTCTAGAAGGGAGAGACGCGCCTGGACATCTTCTAGCGCGAAGAACTGAGTCAGTCGAACAGAGCAGGGTAGGTGCCTATAGCTAGTTTCCACGCATCTCGCGTAAAAAACGTGAATTTGTTTTGTGATAGTGCCGAATATAATCAGTAGAACCAGATCATGATTGCATGGCAGATCCTGAATGTATAAAAGTGATTAATTTTGAATTCAGATTTAAATTTCGAATCGAGGAAATTGTTACGTAATGAAAAGAGATTGTACAGTAATGAACCGTCCATGGTAAACACATACCAATTTGTGAAAAATGAGCGCACGGCATGTGTAGAGTGAGTGCAATCAGAACCAGTAGGGACCTATTGTATGAATTTAAAGTTGAATAAAATTAACTATGTCATACAAGTATATTTATGGAGTGTAGCCATGTATGGAAGTGAAACGTGGACGATAAATAGCTTGGACAAGAAGAGAATAGAAGCTTTCGAAATGTGGTGCTACAGAAGAATGCTGAAGATTAGATGGGTAGATCATATAACTAACGAGGAGGTATTGAATAGAATTGGAGAGAAGAGAAAGTGGTGGCACAACTTGACTAGAAGAAGGGATAGGTTGGTAGGGCATATTCTGAGGCATCATGGGATCACCAATTTAGTATTGGAGGGCAGCGTGGAGGGTAAAAATCGCAGAGGGAGACCAAGAGATGAATACACTAAACAGATTCAGAAGGATGTAGGTTGCAGTAGGTACTGGGAGATGAAGAAGCTTGCACAGGATAGAGTAGCATGGAGAGCTGCATCAAACCAGTCTCTGAAGACCACAACAACAACAACAATGTCATACAAACGTATTCACAGGTTACAACCTCATTGTTGCTATTAGAGTATCTCGGAAAGGACGGAACCATAGTACAGTGTGGGAAAACAGATAAGGCGTGCATGGTAGGCCCACAGTCAGAATATTAATTATTGGCACATGTGCAATGGGAGTAAGTTCGCCCTCTATATCTGGCTTTTCGACAATTTCCTATGCCTAATTTTTCTAATCAGTGATATTCACTAACAAAAGCAATAAAATAAGAAGGGCGGTTTGCAGCCTTTCTGGATATTGCGGCTTCAGTGACGTCCAAGATGGGCCAGATCCTCGGCGCTGTTTTGGGATCCTGCGTCCTTAATGCTTGACGGCCTGGAGTGGCTACAATGCCGCAGCCGCAACTATCGTTCATCTGTGTCTTGATTTTGTACATATAAGTACCATAGGAGCCGTGACCTGTCAGGTAATTTAAAGTGAGACATGAAGTCGCGCAGGAGGCCCGCAGCCATGACGTATAGTTGAGGAAATGTATGTCACTGCTGAATAGGTCGCTAAAATAACTGGTCATGTTATGTAAATTGGAAGTGGAAAGTGGATAAAGGAATCAAAAGGAGGGAACTATAGATGTTAGCTGCATCGTGACTTTATGTCGTTCTTTCGGGCATGTCCGAAGAACAGACATCACGCATTCATATAATAATTGTTCACTTGCTATTTAGAAACCCTTGTTTGTTGACTCGTTCCAGGCACAGCCTATCGCGCGAACAACTGCTAAAGAAAAGTACAGCCATTAGTACAAGTGCAATTGACGATAATAACTAAATTTCCGCAAGGTATTACAAAGAATACTCAAAAAGTGAGATAGCAAAAACAACCCGCCTGCATAGCCGGGTGGTAACGTGCTTGCTTCCCATACAAGGGGGCCTGGGTACGATTCCAGGCCGGGTTGGAGATTTTTCTCCATTCGTGGACTGGGTGTTGCGTTGTCCTCATCATCATTTCATCCTCGCCATCGGCGCGCAGGTCTCCAATGTGGCGGCGAATGAAAGAAGCCTTGCACTTGGCGGCCGAACTTTCCCGACTGGAGCCTCCCGGCGAACGATGCCATACACTCATTTCCATTTTACGAAAAAGAAAAGTCTCCCTACCAAGTATGGAGTCACATGTGTCAGCTGTCAGCATCCCTACTCGTCTGACAGAAAGACGGCGTTACAAAACTTAACAGAAATTGCCACCAGGTGGTGGGGACGTATAAGAATAGTGGCACTATTTGTTCCCAAAAAATAACTGCAAATACTGATGCTGAAACCAGAAACTTAGTTATAGTAGTTGTTGGGTCTGCAGTTAATTCGATCTTGAAACTCAGTTCTGTATCCTTACAGCCAGTTCTCTCTTCTGTTGAAAGTGTCTTAAAATGATTTTCCCCTTCCGTAATGCCCATAAATTTTATATATGACCCTTCCTTCACAACTCTTCTTAAGCTCTTCACAGTTTTTCACGGTCCTGCTACCTTTGTAGTCCCACAGGCTTCTACGGTCACGTGTTGAAAAATAACGACTCCGATTTCTTTCTGAGAAAACTCCAAGCTTTTTAAATAACACTTATTTTACTAACATTCTACATCTATGTCATTGATATCTACATATTTATTTCTCAATATAATTACATTGATGAAAAACACATTTCTTCCAAAGAGAGACCAGTTTGTTGACACCGTCCCTGTAGAATATTTGACATTTTTGAGGGAGCTACTTTCTCGCCTCTGCTTGCAACGCTTCGTCAATCTCAAAGTGAATACCTCGAAAGCGTTCTTTAATTTCTGGAAACAGACGAAAATCGGATGGAGCCAGGTTGGGACTGTATTGCGGATGATCGGTGACAGCGAAACCAGTGCCTCTGATTGTAGCAGATGTCACATCCTGTGTAGCCTGCTTTGTAATGCTGAAGGAGAAGGCGTTCTATGTGTGGACGAACTCTACAAATTTGTGCTTTCAGAAACTCTATTACAGCGCACTGTTCCTCACGCACCGATATGATTAAGTTACCACCTCCAAGTTACGCGCTGCATTTCAGAGCTCTCAAACGACAGAGGATTGGAACTTGCACCAGCGAAACTGGAAAGTCCACCGAATAATGTGCATGATACGTAATAACTCAAGCGATACTGGGAACAGAATAATAAAGTCGGAGGCAATACCTTTCAGCATGCGCTCGTGTCTATCATCTTACGTCTCTCTCCCACACATCTCTTTTTTAACCTCCCTTATTTCCACACTTAAAGGCCGGAAAACGTCCTGAACTAACACTCCACGACACCAATCACCTTCGTAACGCGAGATAGCTTCGTTCTCTTTTCCAGCTGCTTCAGTACGAGGATATGGCATAGCTGACTGCCAGTTTGATTTACACCAAAAGGAAGTGTTGTGTGAACACTCGATTGCTCTACAGAGCCTTTATTTCAAAAGAGATGTGGGGTATTGTGCTCTATTCACACTGATAACAATCTTGAAATATTGAGGGGAAGAGTAATACCCAATCCATGTTGTGTTTCTTCATTCTTCTTTAGTGTTAGTTACTAGTACCGATATAGAATATGGCGTCTTTTATCTTAGACATAGTTAAAAATTCGCTTATAACCTCTTCCTGATTCCAATTTCAGCTTGGTGTGACTGACATGTTCGATGCCAGCAGGGCAAATTTGAGTGGTATTAGTGATGAGCCACTGGTAGTTTCCAAAGTTCTGCACAAGGCTTTTATAGAAGTCAATGAAGAAGGCACAGAAGCAGCAGCGGCAACTGGTAAGTAAATTGGGTAACACTTCTTTGGCATAACTCCACGTGCAGTGTTACGTCGTCGTCAACGAAATTCTTCCTACCACGGTTATTAAGACGGTTCGAATATGCATCACTTTATGAGCATTCTAACCTTTCACCACTGACAAATGAATTATGATCTCTGTTCCAAGTTACTAATCATAGGGCTATGTGACGATTCCGTCAACTGACTATCCACTACTGTTAACTACTACTACTACTACTACTACTGCTACTGCTACTACATTCGTCAGGCTAGAAAAAAGTTAGTAAGTCTGTTGTGGATGTTTGTTTCGCAAGTCAAAACGTTACATGCTCAGGTAGCGTCGTGTCTCTAGGTCAACTACTTGAGGATGCTCAAGAGTTGACGCAACCGCCTTCATCGCGATAGCAGCAGCTTTTTAAAGCAACTAGTTACTGGCACAAAAATCAGACAAAATATCTGTATACCTGTACATCACCATTATCTGTGACATTACTCGCCCAATCTCGCATCGCGCAAAAAACCTGATTTGCAAACTTTCACACTCATTAACTATCGAAGTTGCTGAATCAGTTATTAGCTTCGAATTTTTCTTTTAAGTCACCTAAACAATTGTCATTTTTAACGTTTTATCGTTATTCCATGAGGTATGGCTTTACAAAGTTAGCGTTGTCAAACAGTGACGTAAGAAGTCTACCCAGTCTGCAGACTGATGCGAGAGTTCGACCATCAGTACAAAATAAAAATTGGTCAAGCCACATGCTTCATCTCTGTATTGTATATGGAAGCTGCTAAAAGATGGAAGGCTATCTGACGTGATGTAGCATCAAGAATCTGGTTTGATCTTGAGCTGCTGCATTTTGTGGAAGACATAGGATAGGACGTTTCACTATTATGTGTCGAAGAAACTTTCTGAGCTTTTGACTGCGTCTCCATCTAAATAAATACTCTGCAAACCACTGTGCATTTCATGGGAGACGGTACTTAGACTTGTACGAGTTAGTTTGCTTGAGCATCATCAGTTTCGTCATTGAGGATTCATATGGAATGCTGTTACTGGGGACGAGTATGCCTTAATCTTACGGTCGTAAAAAGAAATTAACGGCTGAGATCTTACAAGAGACATTTACTTGAACAAATATCAGCTTTTCAATACAAAATTTTGCATGTGATGTCTCAACAAGGGTAGTGTGCACTACAAACACCTCTATATGAGTGTCGTATCTGGTATTTGTTACGAATAACAGGTACACCTTTTGGCCGTAATGAGATAAATCAACTGACAGACCTACAGTGCATGTTGTTACTGCACGATAATGAACCCTGCTGATTTCATTAACAAAACTACTCGGGATTATGTGTGCAAAGTCATTCCTCACGCACTTGTTATTCTGATCTTATGCCGTCAGATGTTTACTTTTCCCAATCCTTATCTAACACCCGTCAAGAAAATTGGTTTCCAGACGAAAATACGCTTCATATTTGGTTTGATGACGGCTTTGACTCAAAGAGGTCGATCATTACAGGCATGGAATTGGTAAACTACCTGAGCTTTGCCAGACGATTTTATTGTTGATGATTAATTTCTCACTGATGTTTTGGGTTGTGTTGAATAAATTCATGGAAATCTCTATTGCAATGTGCACTGCACTAATAAAAATACAACTTACCTCAATGTTTTAATAAAACGTGAAGCATTTGTAACTGTACCGCGACTTTATTGCGGTGAGTTAGTAAGATATTACTCACTTTGGTCTTCGAAACTGTGTATTTACTTACTGACCTCCTTCATACTCAAATAGTGTGGTAATGTGGCATTTCAAAAATAATACTCTCACCTATGTTAAGCACTGTCGGGCATGGCTAACCCCTGGATGGGTGACCGTCCGGTCTGCCGGGCGCTGTTGGCAAATGGGCAGCACTCAGCCTTTGTGAGGCAGGTTGAGAAACTACGTGACTGAGAAGTAGCGGCTCCAGTCACGAATACTGACAACAGCTGGGAGAGTGGTGTGCTGACCACACGCCCTCCATATCCACATCGATTGATGTCTTTAACTGAGACTGACATGACGGTCCCTCACTACCGTTAGTGTCTTGGACCTGTTCGGACGGAGTTTATTTTATCTTTTAGAAGTGGAAAGAGATGTTATCCATTGTTCAGTATCGTTAGTTTGTCGCCCTTACACTACGAGCTGCCGCGCGGGATTAGCCGAGCGGTCTCAGGCGCTGCAGTCATGGACTGTGCAACTGGTCCCGGCGGAGGTTCGAATCCTCTCTCGGGCATGGGTGTGTGTGTTTGTCTGTGATGTACAGGCGCTAGCAGAGCCAGGATGGGGAAGGTTTAGGCACATTCATTTGGTCCAAGCCTTGTTGACACAAATTTATTATTTAACAATAATTGGTTTTACATGCAAGTTAATACAATTAACAGTTTAAAAGGAAATTTTAGCAATAAAAAATTTTTTTAAAACATTCTATAGAACAACATGCAACCCCACTCTGAACCATTACATGAAGGTACTGTTAGTAAAAGGTATATAATATTGTACAATAGTGCAACATGTACAAATACTAACAACTACACCAGAAAAATATTGAACTTGTGATTCCTACTACATGTAAATCAAACCTTTAAAAAATCCAATTTGGCAAGAGTGCAACAAATTCCCTACCGCCTGCTTAAAAAGAAAATGTGGCAATGATAATCAGGCTTTTTTTTTACCTCCAGATTTCACTTAAGCTTACGTAAACCCTACTCAAATGTCACTTATTTTTCTCTCATGCGACATCAGTTCACCTTTCGTGACAAATGCACAAATTTTCTAAATTATTTTATATCAGTTAAGTAAGCTACAAGACAGAAATAACATTAACGACAGGTGACATGAGTAAACACTGTAAAGTTTTCAATTTCACGACGGTTGTGTTAACTAGCAAATTTTCATTTAAATACTCGCCCCACGTGTTCCAAAATCAGTTCAGTCAGTCTCGAGCAGAAACACAACTTAATACACAAATAAGGCAATATCACGGAATAGATGGGTTTATCCCAAACAATATTAGTAGAATTAAGAAATTTGCAATTTAAACGCATCAATTTTAGCAAAGTCTAATGTAATAATAATTTGGACAGAACTTTCATAAAATGATCGATGATAGTGGATACTGTGCCATACACTATGAAACAAATTAAGAATTATTCACAGTAAACACCTGGCACATGATGATGTTCTCTGAAGTATTTCAAATCACAAAATGTTGGCTACAAGTACCAACCACATAATAAAGTAATGATCATGAAATATAATAAAAGTATATGAAAATTTCGGCCTTAGCCAGGTGACGAGAACCACACCAATGCAGTTTCCTGTTACACTCGAGTGCTAGGCCCAACAAACAACAGCTGGTCATGGAGAATCACGCTAAGCAAGCGAGCATTCCGTCCTCCCCACATGCTCGCAAACAGCCACACTCATCGCAGTCCTTAACCCACAGGCACCAGTTGACTCCCCGCCGCTTCCGTCTACATCTACATCTACATCCATACTCCGCAAGCCACCTGACGGTGTGTGGCGGAGGGTACCTTCAGTACCTCTATCGGTTCTCCCTTCTATTCCAGTCTCGTATTGTTCGTGGAAAGAAGGATTGTCGGTATGCCTCTGTGTGGGCTCTAATCTCTCTGATTTTATCCTCATGGTCTCTTCGCGAGATATACGTAGGAGGGAGCAATATACTGCTTGACTCTTCGGTGAAGGTATGTTCTCGAAACTTTGACAAAAGCCCGTACCGAGCTACTGAGCGTCTCTCCTGCAGAGTCTTCCACTGGAGTTTATCTATCATCTCCGTAACGCTTTCGCGATTACTAAATGATCCTGTAACGAAGCGCGCTGCTCCCCGTTGGATCTTCTCTATGTCTTGTATCAACCCTATCTGGCACGGATCCCACACTGCTGAGCAGTATTCAAGCAGTGGGCGAACAAGCGTAGTGTAACCTACTTCCTTTGTTTTCGGATTGCATTTCCTTAGGATTCTTCCAATGAATCTCAGTCTGGCATCTGCTTTACCGACAATCAACATTATATGATCATTCCATTTTAAATCACTCCTAATGCGTACTCCCAGATAATTTATGGTATTAACTGCTTCCAGTTGCTGACCTGCTATTTTGTAGCTAAATGATAAAGGATCTATCTTTCTGTGTATTCGCAACACATTACACTTGTCTACATTGAGATTCAGTTGCCATTCCCTGCACCATGCGTCAATTCGCTGCAGATCCTCCTGCATCTCAGTACAATCCTCCATTGTTACAACCTCTCGATACACCACAGCATCATCTGCAAAAAGCCTCAGTGAACTTCCGATGTCATCCACCAGGTCATTTATGTATATTGTGAATAGCAACGGTCCTATGACACTCCCCTGCGGCACACCTGAAATTACTCTTACTTCGGAAGACTTCTCTCCATTGAGAATAACATGCTGCGTCCTGTTATCTAGGAACTCCTCAATCCAATCACACAATTGGTCTGATAGTCCATATGCTCTTACTTTGATCATTAAACGACTGTGGGGAACTGTATCGAACGCCTTGCGGAAGTCAAGAAACACGGCATCTACCTGTGAACCCGTGTCTATGGCCCTCTGAGTCTCGTGGACGAATAGCGCGAGCTGGGTTTCACATGACCGTCTTTTTCGAAACCCATGCTGATTCCTACAGAGTAGATTTCTAGTCTCCAGAAAAGTCATTATACTCGAACACAATACGTGTTCCAAAATTCTACAACTGATCGACGTTAGAGATATAGGTCTATAGTTCTGCACATCTGTTCGACGTCCCTTCTTGAAAACGGGGATGACCTGTGCCCTTTTCCAATCCTTTGGAACGCTACGCTCTTCAAGAGACCTACGGTACACCGCTGCAAGAAGGGGGGCAAGTTCCTTCGCGTACTCTGTGTAAAATTTAACTGGTATCCCATCAGGTCCAGAGGCCTTTCCTCTTTTGAGCGATTTTAATTGTTTCTCTATCCCTCTGTCGTCTATTTCGATATCTACCATTTTGTCATCTGTGCGACAATGTAGAGAAGGAACTACAGTGCAATCTTCCTCTGTGAAACAACTTTGGAAAAAGACATTTAGTATTTCGGCCTTTAGTCTGTCATCCTCTGTTTCAGTACCATTTTGGTCACAGAGTGTCTGGACATTTTGTTTTGATCCACCTACCGCTTTGACATAAGACCAAAATTTCTTAGGATTTTCTGCCAAGTCAGTACATAGAACTTTACTTTCGAATTCATTGAACGCCTCTCGCATAGCTCTCTTCACACTACATTTCGCTTCGCGTAATTTTTGTTTGTCTGCAAGGCTTTGGCTATGTTTATGTTTGCTGTGAAGTTCCCTTTGCTTCCGCAGCAGTTTTCTAACTCGGTTGTTGAACCACGGTGGCTCTTTCCCATCTCTTGCGATCTTGCTTGGCACATACTCATCTAACGCATATTGTACGATGGTTTTGAACTTTGTCCACTGATCCTCAACACTATCAGTACTTGAGACAAAACTTTTGTGTTGAGCCAACAGGTACTCTGAAATCTGCTTTTTGTCACTTTTTCTAAACAGAAAAATCTTCCTACCCTTTTTAATATTCCTATTTACGGCTGAAATCATCGATGCCGTAACCGCTTTATGATCACTGATTCCCTGTTCTGCGTTAACTTTTTCAAATAGTTCGGGTCTGTTTGTCACCAGAAGGTCTAATATGTTATCGCCACGAGTCGGTTCTCTGTTTAACTGCTCAAGGTACTTTTCAGATAAAGCACTTAAAAAAATTTCACTGGATTCTTTGTCCCTGCCACCCGTTATGAACGTCTGAGTCTCCCAGTCTATATCTGGCAAATTAAAATCTCCACCCAGAACTATAACATGGTGGGGAAATCTACTCGAAATATTTTCCAAATTATCCTTCAGGTGCTCAGCCACAACAGCTGCTGAGCCAGGGGGCCTATAGAGACATCCAATTACCATGTCTGAGCCTGCTTTAACCGCGACCTTCACCCAAATCATTTCACATTTCGGATCTCCGTCAATTTCCTTCGATACTATTGCACTTCTTACCGCTATAAACACGCCTCCCCCTTCACTGTCGCCATATACCGACCCAGCCGTCCTCTACAACTGTTGCTTCGCGCACCAGCGCGAACAGCGCTCAGCCATCACGCCCCCTATCACTGCGGCGAAAACAAGTGAAATAATCTCGCGGGTAAATCAAATTAGCTGAGCCGTGACACGGCTCATTGTCCTTAGGATTATTTAGGTTAAGTAGTGTGTAAGCTTGGGGACTGATGACCTTAGCAGTTAAGTCCCATAAGGTTTCACACACATTTGAACATTTTTGAACTATGAGCTACTGGGAGGAGCAAGACAAGTTTTGATGCATAAGTTTTCTTAAGATTTCCTAATGATTTTAGATGCGAACTGCTAAAAATTTGTCCTTCATCAAGACTGGAACCGCGACGCAAACCAGCCTTCACTTTGCAGATGGCCACCTATTCTTAGAGCTAGCGAAGAGATGAAGTATTTATCTCCACAGGGCTATTACAAATGATTGAAGCGATTTCATAAATTCACTGTAGCTCCATTCATTGACATATGGTCACGACACACTACAGATACGTAAAAAAACTCATAAAGTTTTGTTCGGCCGAAGCCGCACTTCAGGTTTCTGCCGCCAGAGCGCAGCGAGACAAAATGGCGACGGGAGCCGAGAAAATGTATTTCGTGCTTGAAATGCACTCACATCAGTCAGTAATAACAGTGCAACGACACTTCAGGACGAAGTTCAACAAAGATCCACCAACTGCTAACTCCATTCGGCGATGGTATGCGCAATTTAAAGCTTCTGGATGCCTCTGTAAGGGGAAATCAACGGGTCGGCTTGCAGCGAGCGAAGAAACGGTTGAACGCGTGCGGGCAAGTTTCACGTGTAGCCCGCGGAAGTCGACGAATAAAGCAAGCAGGGAGCTAAACGTACCACAGCCGGCGGTTTGTAAAATCTTACGGAAAAGGCTAAAGCAGAAGCCTTACCGTTTACAATTGCTACAAGCCCTGACACCTGATGACAAAGTCAAACGCTTTGAATTTTCGGCGCGGTTGCAACAGCTCATGGAAGAGGATGCGTTCAGTGCGAAACTTGTTTTCAGTGATGAAGACATTTTTTCTTAATGGTGAAGTGAACAGACTCAATGTGCGAATCTGGGCGGTAGAGAATCCTCACGCATTCGTGCAGCAAATTCGCAGTTCACCAAAAGTTAATGTGTTTTGTGCAATCTCACGGTTTAAAGTTTACGGCCCCTTTTTCTTCTGCGAAAAAAACGTTACAGGACACGTGTATCTGGACATGCTGGAAAATTGGCTCATGCCACAACTGGAGACCGACAGCGCCGACTTCATCTTTCAACAGGATGGTGCTCCACCGCACTTCCATCACGATGTTCGGCATTTCTTAAACAGGAGATTGGAAAAGAGATGGATCGGTCGTGGTGGAGATCACGATCAGCATTTCATGTCACGGCCTCCACGCTCTCCCGACTTAACCCCGTCCGATTTCTTTCTGTGGGGTTATGTGAAAGATTCAGTGTTTAAACCTCCTCTATCAAGAAACGTGCCAGAACTGCGAGCTCGCATCAACGATGCTTTCGAACTCATTGATGGGGACATGCTGCGCCGAGTGTGGGAGGAACTTGATTATCGGCTTGATGTCTGCCGAATCACTAAAGGGGCACATATCGAACATTTGTGAATGCCTAAAAAAACTTTATGAGTTTTTGTATGTGTGTGCAAAGAATTGTGAAAATATCTCAAATAATAAAGTTATTGCAGAGCTGTGACATCGCTTCAATCATTTGTAATAACCCTGTACTTCTGCCCAGGTGGTGACTATGAGAGATAAATCGTAACGTGAAAGACGAGATTAGTTTGCAATTTCCGTGAAAAACGAATTTCCTGGAGTCATAACCAGAAACTGATAACCTTGTGCCATACCTTAAAAGAAAAATCACGACGATTATTCAATTGAAATGACAAAAAAAATCAAGTAAATTTAGCAGGACAGTTCTGTGCATTCAGGAAGTAACTTGTCGATCACAGTGCTGCTAAACTTATTCTACATTATCACCAATATTCAGATGCACTAGCAGCAGGAAGAATATCAGCTGACATCCTCCTTGAATGGGCTCAGACGGTACTATAGGCTGCATCTCAACGACGGGGCTTCCGAGGGTCAGGATACTAAAAGTGACTTTTATTCCCATTTCTATAACTAGGTTTAGGCACTAGAGCATTATTTCTAATAATTCAGATATTCTGACTGCAAACAAATACAGTAAAACCAACACTGGAACATTTATTTTCGTGTCTATCTTAAGTACACCGAAAGCTGAAAAGCTCATTCACCAGACAAGATTCATATTTTTTTTAATGTTCCGGTTGTTAGGGAATAAACATTATGACTAGGCAATACGTCTTTTGGTCATTATAGACTCTGAAAATATTTTTCTACATAACTACCAGTTTAACAAGTCTTGGTTGCAAAATACTAACATAGATTATTTACAGAGGAATGGCCAAACTGTTAGAAGCCGACCACAGGGAAGGTCAGTTTGATTCTAGAAAAATGTAGCGATACGCAAGGCAATAATTACCCTATAACTTATCTTAGAAGATGGGTTGAGGAATGAGAAACCTATGTTTATAGCTTTTGTACGTGTAGAAATAGAGAAAGGTTTTGACAATGTTGAATGGTATACTTTCTATGAAATTCTGAAAGTAGTAGGGTAAAATACAAGGAGCTAAGGCTCTATACAACTTGCACAAAAACCACGAGGCAGGTATAGGAATCGAGGAACATGAAATGGAAGCAGTTGTTGAGAAGGGAGTGAGACAGGGTTGTAGCCTATCCACGGTGTTATTCAACCTGCACCTTGAGCAGGCAGTAAAGGGAACCAAACAAAAATCTGGAGTAGAATTTAAAGTTCAGGTAGAAGAAATAAAAACTTTGAGGTTTGCCTATGACATGTAATTATTTCAGAGACACCAAAGGACTTGGAACAGCAGCTAAAAGGAAAGGACAGTGTGATGAAAGGAGATTATAAGATCAGCATCAGAAAAAGCAAAACAGGGGTAACGGAATGTAGTCGAAGTAAATCAGATGAGTCTAGGGGAATTTTATTAACAAATGAGGCAAAGTAGAAGATAAGTTTTGCAATTTGTGCAATAAAGTAATTATGAAGGTTGAGGTAGAAAAGGATATAAAACGTAGATTAGGAATGGCAAGTATAGGGTTTCTGAAGAAGAGAAGTTTATTAACACCGAATTTCGACTTAAGTGTTAGGAAGTATTTTCTAATAGTATTTGTATGGAGTGTAGCCATGTACGGAAGTGAAACATGGATAATAAACAGTTTACACAAGAAGGGAATGGAAGCTTTTGGAATGTGGTGGTACAGCAGAATGCTGAAGACTGGATAGATATATCACATAATTACTGAGTTGATACTGAACAGAACTTGGGAGAAAAGAACTTTGTAACGCAGCCTGACTAGAAGAAGGGATCGGTTGACAGAACACATTCTGAGACATCAAGGTATCACCAGTTTAGTACTGGAAGGAACTGTGGGAAGGGGGGGGGGGGTAAAATCGTAGACGGACACCAATATATGAATACATTCAGCAGATTCAGAAGGACGTAAGTTGCATTAGTTGTTCGGAGATGAAGAGACTTGCACAGGATAGAGGAGCATGAAGAATTGCACGAAATCAATTGTCGAACTGAGGATCACAAGAACAACAACAAGCAGAAGAAATTGTCATTGGCACTAGCACCAAAAGAGAGGAACATAAATGAAAAGATAACAACACAGTACTGATTGCAAAACGCGAACATTCTCAGAGAGAATTGGTAAGCTACTAGTAACAGAGTTCCAAATCAAGATAGTCTACTGGGCTTCGAAACCATACGCCAGAAAGCGGGCTCGGTGAGTGAAGCAAATCAAGTCAGCTAACATGAATTGTGAAGCAGTTGTCACCAGAACTTGTAACAAGAAACACAGAACGCTGACAGTACTGTCAGGAATCAGTCACCCTTAAGCAAAACTGTCTTTCAGTCTACAAATACTGAAAGAACGAAAATAATCATCTACTCGTAGTGATTATGATATTACCACTTCTGATGCTCCGTCAATAGACGCGAAAAGCATCTGTGTTGAAGAGCTTTCCAACTTGTAATACGCTTAGGACAGAGATAACCAAGCGTCGCGTGGTGTTAATTTTCTACGCAGCATTACACAGTTGGCGCAGAGTGTTATTAATTTAGTTGTTAATGATTTTGTACAAACAACGCCTCTAAGCCGCCACAGTATTCACATGAGAATAATTGAGATGTGGATATCTGTGTCATTTGAGGGTCTTTGTTGGAAAATTGTGGTGTGCGTACTGTAAGACCTTCGGTACACGCACACCCACAGATTATTTGACTTGTCGCTCTAACGAAGTAGGCGAGTGTCAGCAATATGTCTCGTGGTCTTATCGTGGCGTGTTTATCTTCTGCCGTTAGGTCAGACGATAGAAATGCCACTTGCACGCTTAGAGTAGCAGATTGACGGTGACCAACTTTAAACAGAACTTGATTAATTTTCACACACATTTATTAAAATAATAAAAATCATAGATATTACGTAACTAGATTCTGGATGCTGTTTACAATTGTCAATCTGAAGTTCCTTTGGTCTTGGTACGTTAATCTTATTCTCACATATCTCTGATACTTGACAAAGTGTCTAGTCATTTATCTTCATGGCTATGTACAGGAATATGGTAATCTTATTAGGCGCAGACTGAAACTTGACTACAGACTAATGCAGACTATTGCAGACTATCGCAGACTGATGCAGACTGATTAATCGGAGGTCTGTACACTCGTTATAATACCTCGCGCGTTCAGGTATCACTGCGCGTGTGTGATCCGCGAGGAGAAAAGGTTCTACGTTAGCAGCAATCTCATTGGCTGCGTTACATATTAATACGCGGATCGGCGGAAGCAGAATTTGGTCCGTCTCTAAGACAGCGACATCTCGTAATGTACGCGCTGACTACGCGGAACTGTGTACACAACAAAAATGATACCTGTATTATAGACTAGCTTGTTCAGTTTGCATTGTGTATTGCGTCAACTAGCTAGCGCATTCAGTGAATGTCTGGATACAACAGTATCGGCGTGAGGAATCATTTAACATTTGTGTACTTGCGAAAAATTGCGGAACTGACTGTTATGAACGCGCAGTGAAATCCTAATCTGATTTACTGACGTCATAAAATTTTATTGCCCGTGGTTTCCAGACGCTCATACTATTGTTTCAGGACGTACCACTAAATGAGTTAAATTTATTTTCATACTTCTACTTGTAGGTGTACAATAGTACATAAGATTGGACATAAAATAGTGTATTACATTCTCATGTATTTTCTGTATTTCCAGCTGTCGTGATGGTCGGCTACTCACTGTCCGTTCCTGCACCCGACCCCCCCATCATCTTCAAGGCAGACCACCCGTTCGTGTTCCTTATACTGGACCAGCAAACACACACTGTGCTGTTTGCAGGTCGCTACTCAACTCCTCCTTCATAAATTCTGATGGACGAAGACTTCCATGAAAGCTATTTTACTTTTGAGAAATACTTATTGTGTTAAAAACAAATGTGTGTTTTCCATGACGTGTAATTATTCCTGCAAACACACACTGTCCTGTTTGCAGGTCGCTACTCAACTCCTCCTTCATGAAGTCTGACGGATGAAGAATTCTGTAAAAAATGTTTTTTTCTTTGAAAAAGATGTAATGTACGAAAAACAATGTTTGTCCATCATGAACAATTATTCCTAAACAACAAAAGGGGATGCGCACGTTATAGCATTTTCTCCCGAATCCTAAGTGAAAGCCGAAATTTTCTACTGAAGTATGTGAATAAAGAATTCTACAGTAAGTGTGATAAGATTACTTCAAAAGATCTCTAATGGAGAAATAGTATTTAAGGAACTATTTAAAAGAAAGGCTCAGTGTTTCTTGTTTTTATTTTTTATGTTCTTTTTTATTTATTTATTTTTTGACAAGTTACATCCACCATGATTTCCTTTTCCGTGCCAGCCACTTAATCTGAGAACAGCACACACAGATGCATGCGTTCCGGTGTCAATATTCCCCTACAGTATGTAACCTGTAAGACTTCCTTTTATCATGGAACACATATCCTGTAACGGTGTCTCTTCTTGTAATTAGCGTTCTTCAAAATGGTTCAAATGGCTCTGAGCACTATGCGACTTAACTTCTGAGGTCATCAGTCGCCTAGAACTTAGAACTAATTAAACCTGACTAACCTAAGGACATCACACACATCCATGCCCGAGGCAGGATTCGAACCGTAGTGGTCGCCCGGTTCCAGACTGTAGCGCCTAAAACCGCTCGGCCACCCCGGCCGGCAATTAGCGTTCTTCCCGTATTCCTTTCTTCATCGATTCTGCCGATAACCTCATCTGCTAACTTAATTTTCAGAATCATTTTATGACACCCTATCTCAAACGCACGTATTCTGTACTTTCCTGGTTTTCTTTTGAGAGGAATGCTCTTTTTTCCCTTTGCTAACCTGTTTCTAACGCCCTCTTTTCTTCGAGCGTTAAGCTTTTTTTTTCCAGGTGGTGGGATTCCTTCAGTTAATCTCCTGCGTAGTCCTCCTCTTCTAAATCTATATCTACGTGGTTACTCTGCTATTCACTATAAAGTGCCTGGCAGAGGGTTCAATGAACCATCTCCAAGCTGTATCTCTACCGTTCCACTCTCGAAGGGCACGCGGGAAAAACGAGCTCTTAATTTTTTCTGTGCGAGGCCTGATTTCTCTTATTTTATCGTGATGATCATTTCTCCCTATGTATGTGGGTGGCAACAGAATGCTTTCGCAATCGGAGGAGAAAACTGGTGACTGAAATTTCATGAGAAGATACCGTCGCAACGAAAACGGCCTTTGTTTTAACGATAGCCACTCCAATTCATGTATCATGTCTGTGACATTATCTCCCCTATTTCGCGATAATACAAAACGAGGTGCCCTTCTTTGTACTTTTTCGATTTCATCCGTCAGTCCCACCTGATGCGGATCCCACACCGTACAGCAATACTCCAGAATAGGGCGGAAAAGCGTGGTGTAAGCAGTCTCTTTAGTATACCTCTTGCACCTTCTAAGTGTTCTGCCAATGAATCGCAGTCTTAGGTTTGCTCTACCCACAATATTATCTATGTGATCGTGCCAATTTAGGTTATTTGTAATTGTAATCCCTAAGTATTTAGCTGAATTTACAGCCTTCAGATTTGTGTGACTTATCACGTAATCAAAATTTAGCTCTTTTAGTACTCATGTGAATAACTTCACACTTTTCCGTATATAAGGTCAATTGCCATTTTTCGTACCATACAGGTATCTTACCGAAATCATTTTCCAATTCGTTTTGGTCATCTGATGACTTTAGGGAACGCCGGATATTACTTCTGTTTTACTCGATGACTTTCCGTCTATTACTGCGAACTGTGACCGTTCTGACAGGAAATCACGGATCCAGTCGCACAACTGAGGCAATACTCCGTAGGTACGCAGTTTGGTTAGAATATGCTTGTGAGGAACGGTGTCGAAAGCCTTCTGGAAATCTAAAAATATGGAATCAATTTGACATCCCCTGTCGATATCACTTATTACTTCATGAGTATAAAGATCTAGTTGTGTTTCACAAGAACGATATTTTCTGAATCCGTGCTCACTATGTGTCAATAAATCTTTTTCTTCGAGGTACTTCATAATGTTCGAATACAGTGTATGCTCCAAAACCCTACTGCAAATCGACGTTAGTGGTATAGGCCTGTAATTCAGCGGATTACTCCTACTTCCCTTTTTGGGTACTGGTGTGACTTCAGCAATTTTCCAGTCTTTAGGTACGGATCTTTCTGTGAGCGAGTGGTTGTATGTAACTGCTAAATATGGAGCTATTTTATCAGCATACTCTGAGAGGAACCTGACTGGTATACAATCTGGACCGGAGGCCTTGCCTTTATTAAGTGATTTAAGCTGCTTTGTTACACCAAGGATATTTACTTCTATGTTTCTCATCTTGGCAGTTGCTCTTGATTGGAATTCATGAATGTTTACTTCGCCTTCTTTGGTGAAGGAGTATCGGAAAACAGTGTTTAATAATTCTGCTTTAGTGGCACTGTCATCAGTGTCTTCACCGTTGTTATCGCGCAGTGAAGGTATTGCTTGCGTCTTGCCACTGGTGTGCTTTATGTATGACCAGAATCTCTTTGGGTTTTCTGCCAGATTTCGAGACAGAATTTCGTTGTGGAAATTATTAAAAGCATCTCGCATTGAAATATGCGCTATGTTTCGAACTTTTGTAAAACTTTGATGTCGACTTTGCTCAGTAGACGTTTTTCCTTACCATACTTCTTGTAATTCTTTCTTGTACTCAAACGGAGTAGTAGCAGTGTCGTTAACGACTCTTGTCGCTAATATCCCCCCCCCTCCTCTGAATTTTAATGCCACTTCTGAATATTTCTTTTACAGCTGCTGCACTTCTTCGATGTACTGTTTGATATGTAGAGGAGAAATGCTGCGCCTTTGTCTTACGCCATTTTTGATGCGAGCACGCGGGCACTTCTCCCTTGGTCTTACATTCTTATTATTCCCTCTTGTTTCTTTTGCTTACTGTATGTTACCCGTCTCTAACTCTTTTCCGATAACTTCAAACATCTTGGCTTATTCAAAAGGTCGGATGCTTTTTCTATCGCAACAAATCGTTTTGTGAGCTTACTGTGCGTTGGGGAAGTATGGACTTCTTTCAAAAGGAAGTGAGAAACGTAAAGGATAAGCAGAACAGAAATACTCGTAGGCAATGTAATGTCGAAGAGGTCAAAGTTAGTAACGCTGTCTATCTTTAATATACATGCAAAGTCGTCACATGCAGCATACTTACATAAAATCAGTGCTATGGGAAGGTTGTGTCCTCATATCTAATATAGTATGGATTAGGGAAATAAATAGTTCCAAGAAAGTAACAGATTACTTCGAAGATGAGTTATTTTTACGCTTATTGCGTCCAGCTGCGCAACGGGACAGTCTCCTCGGGTATGCAAGTATAAATTCAGAAGGCAGAAATAGTTAACTAGCTGAAAGATCATTTAATAAACTATTAACTTACTGCCGTACATATTATCATAGTAGACTAGCGAAGCACGGCAACCACAACTCAGATATTGGCGTCCAGTTCCTGATATTTAGCTAGCATATATACAGCTGCTGTTGGTTATTGGTTATAATTCTCGCTGCCTACTCTGCAGTTGAGCGCCAGTTTATCAAAGTAACAGTAAATACCGTAATGAGCTCCGTGGCAAGAAAAAGTGATGGCTCACGTAGCGTGGCACATTTAAATGAAGAATAAAGCAAGAATACAAGATAACGCACTCCAACAAAAAAAAGAAACTAAAAGAAGAAAACGATGCGCCACGAAGGAATAATCTGAATTGTACGGAAATCGGTAGATGTGATATAATACATATAGGACAAACAAATAACAGTTTTAGAAAAATTGAATGATTTATTCAACAGAAAGAGCTTGTAACCTCCCCACACGAAAATATTAATTAAGATGATGAACCAAGTGTAACCTCCCCACGGAAATATTAATTAAATATGAATATAACCTCTGAACAAAATTGGTTCCCATTTATAGTCTCCGTGCAGAAATGCATTCACACTCAATGTAACCACAAAATTCTTTTCTCATTTAATGTTAAGTTCGAAACAGAAAAATTCCGAAACTACAAAATAATAAAAAAAATTCAGTAACCTGGTAGATTTTATGACGACAGCAGCGCTGCGCCTCGGCCCTCCATTCTGAATGAACAAAAAGCAAAAATTCTTACCTCAATAAAAACTGCCAATATATCTGCTCTTACCTAAAACATTTTCGGCACAGCTCCGTGCAATGCTGGCCTATGTTTTGTGACTCGTGAAAGGAATTAATTATTCACTGGATAAAATCTTTAAATTGAAATGAATGCTTTTTTAAAAAAAATTACTTTATATTATCAAAATTATTATTGGGGCATTTTTTAAAAGAAATTGGACGACAGTTAACATACATTACTAGATATGCGCAAGGCTGCTTCTTTACCGTCTACAATAATACTCATCCTCCAGAGTCCCGACCAGGACAGACTGCACACAAGCGCAGACACGCGCCGACTACTGCCGACTCACGCAGACTACTGTCGACTAGCGACAAGCAACAACTAACTACATACTGCTCTCTGGTCAGAGACTCTCCTATGCCTTGCCTATTGCAGGCAGCGCATATAGCGCATACCTCTTACAAGCCTCACAAACTGAGTAAGTCGATAACGCGTTGGTCTGAAACTTCCTGGCAGATTAAAACTTTGTGCCAGACGGAGACTCGAACTCGGGACCTTTGCCTTTCGCGGGCAGATGCTCTACCACCTGAGCTACCCAAGCACGACTCACGCCCCCTCCTCACAGCTTTACTTCTGCCAGTACCTCGTCTCCAAACTGTACAGAAGCTCTCCTGCAGGAGAGCTTCTGTAAAGTTTGGAAGGTAGGAGACCAAGTGCTGGCAGAAGTAAAGCTGTGATGACGGGGCGTGAGTCGTGCTTGGGTAGCTCAGGTGGCAGAGCACTTGCCCGCGAAAGGCAAAGGTTCCGAGTTCGAGTCTCGGTCCGGCACACAGTTTTGATCTGCCAGGAAGTTTCATATCAGCGCACACTCCGCTGCAGAGTGAAAATCTCATTCTGTAACGCGTTGGTCTACTACTGTCCAGGACGTCTCCAGATAGGTATTAGAGTTTGAATCTCATTGACTGGAGTAGAACTGTCTCTAGTGATGAGTCCCACTTCGAACTGAGCCGCGACGACCAGCCGAGATGTGCCTGGAGACGCCTCAGACTGTAGTGAGATACCAGTCTGACTGTCGCCCTCATTGCCTGGGACGCCATTTTTTTTCATAGCAGGACCTCTTTCTTTGTCATACAGAGCACCTTTACAGTACAGCGGTAAGTCGGCGATATTCTAGTCGCGTTATGTTGCCCTTCATGGCCAGGTATCCTGAGCTTAACATTTCAGCAAGATAACGCTCGCCCCCATACGACAATAGTTCTACTGTTGGTCTTCGTGCTTGCCATATCAGATCTTGGCCAGCAAGGTCGCCGGATCTCGCCACAATTGAGAACGTTTGGAGCCTTATGAGCAGGGCCCTCCAACCAGTTCATGATTCTGACGATCTAACGCACCAATTGGAAAGAATGTGGCATTATATACCCCAGAAGGGTATCCACAATAACTCCATCGATCAATCCCCAGCTGAATAGAGGCATGCGTAAGGGTTAGAGGTGGATTTATGCATGACTTGCTCAAATTGTGGAGCTCTTTCTCTTTAACAAATCATTCAATTTTTTCATATTCTAATCATTTGTTTGTTGTACATGTGTATCACAGCTATCGATTTCACAGGTCTGCAAAAAATTTTTTTGTCAGCTGCATGAGATCTTTTTACTGAATTATACATATTAGAATGCGCTGATTTCAGAATTGACGTCCATTTTTTTTCTATCACATAAGGTTTTTTGCAAATTGAAACACAAAAAATTGTCAAAAGCACTCGTTTATTCAAAATTATCAAACATAATATTTTTTACAACCAATGAAACATTATTTTGAGACATATAGTAACAATATTATACTTATTCATGTTTTTTATGAAATTTTTTCTTCTTTTCCCTGATACTTCGCCGAGTCCTTTTCCGATTTCCATCTTTAGTTTACCGCTTAAGCATCCAACAGTGGTCAGCAAGCATAGTGACATCCCAACTTCCTTGGTACCGTCTCTTGATATCACGGCCATCCTGGTGAAACCGCTCCCCCTGTTCTTCACTGTAAGCTCCCAGGTTCTCAGGAAAACTGTGGTGTCACCGCCAGACACCACACTTGCTAGGTGGTAGCCTTTAAATCGGCCGCGGTCCGCTAGTATACGTCGGACCCGCGTATCGCCACTGTCAGTGATTGCAGACCGAGCGCCGCCACACGGCAGGTCTAGAGAGACGTCCTAGCACTCGCCCCAGTTGTACAGCAGACTTTGCTAGCGATGCTACACTGACAAATACGCTCTCATTTGCCGAGACGATAGTTAGCATAGCCTTCAGCTACGCCATTTGCTACGACCTAGCAAGGCGCCATTACCAGTTTATACTGAGATTATATAATGTATCAACAAGAGCGATGTTCTCCAATTATGGATTAAAGTTAAGTATTACATAAACTCCGTACTTTATTTATTAGACTCAACTCCTTTAATCTGTTCCAGACCTCACGCCAGCCTGCGTGAGCTTAAACGCGTGCTATTCGGCTACAAGTCATAGTGGATTGGCTGTCGGGTCAGTCCACTACAAAAACTGTCTATGTGGGAGTGTAAAAAATGGACCTTCAAGCTCATCTTACAGCCTTGAGCTTCGTATGCTGCTAGCATCCGTAGAACAATGATTTTGTAGTCAGGATCCTTAGTATTTCCCAAAAACGTTCGCACTACATCCTTGAACGATACCCAAGCTGTTTCTTCGTTCTCATTCATACTTTCCACAAAGAGGGTGCCAGTTAAAAGTTTTCTTATGTCGGGGCCAGTGAAAACTCCCTCTTTCAGCTTTGCTTCTGACAGCTTTTATTTGTTAATCTGGAACCCAACAGTTCGGATGTAACTTTTGAAAGACCTAAACCTCTTTCTAGATAATTGAGCTTACTTTGGGAAAATAGCTGAAGCCTTTCATCTTCGTCTAAAGGAAAATCTGAGCTTGATTCACCCTGAGGAGGTAACGTAACTTCGTCCTCCAACTCACTCGGGTATTCATCCAAACTGGAAGGTGGCTGTGGAATAGGTATTTCAGAGCTATGGGGCAGTGGACGTACAGCTGAATCAAGGTTCGGATATAATATGCTTCTTTCGTTTTTTGAATTGAATCCCTTTACGTCAACTGAACAGATGTAGCAATCAGTGATATGGTTTTTCTGCTCACACCATATCACAGGAATTTCAAATCGAATTACATTTTTCTTAACCTTAAACCACAAACGAAGATCTTCTTCACATCTTCTACACACCTTATGTAGGGCCCATGGTTTATCTTAATCACCAAGTTTTGATTTAAAGTAAGCAAAATAAACTGTCCTCACAAAATCATTTATGGTTCGCTGTTGACTTTTGATAGTGTATTCACCACAGATATAACAAAAACTGCTTGGAGAAATAACACAACATCGTGTAGCCATGACTAGACAGAAACAAAAGCACTGTTCACTTGAATAGCAATATGTCTACTGAGAGTTTCTCTTGATTTCATACGAGATACAAATCCTTCATTTGACATGTCCCAACACCATAAAACTGAACAATAAGATTGTTTGCATTTGCTTCTGCCGCCCAGGAGTTCACGGTAAAACCCGCAAGTGATGACAAAGAATAGTTAACATTGTAATTAATTTAAATTTAAGTTTATTTTATCAATTATAATTGGTATAATTTTTAATAATTATTAAATTAAAAAAAACATATCGGTATAAATACTGCAATGTACATAAAAATCTGTGTGATAGAATTTTTTGGATATTTTTCCTGTTTTTTGGAAGGTCAAAATCTATTAGAAAATGTTAAAAACTCCTATGCAGTTTTTCGTCCCACTCGGATCGTTCCTGCGTTGTGCATCGCTTTTTTTTGTCTTACAGTGTATTTCGACGATGACTTCGCTTACGGAAGCCTAATGATGCTTAACATTATTGTACACGAAAACGGCCAAAGCTGAATTCGCGACTGGACAACAGAATGAACAATACTTATAGTCAAATGGCAGAACTTTCATTTAAATAATTTCTTTATAACGCTTGCGAAGACAGATAGTGAGTGCTTGGTACGATATGGGAACTCTTCAGCATACAACGGCACCACTGCTCTAATAGTTTGGAGACATGTGCCATTAACTATATTAACTGTCTTATACGTCGTGAACGCTTAAATAGCTTAACTAACAAGTTATCTGATTGCTACAACAGCAAAACACTGACTGACTAATGGGCTTCAAGCGCAAAAGTAAAGGTAAGAACCATGCGTGAGTTACGTACCTGCTTACATTTGATGTAATGGGGCCGACGTTTGTAGAACTTTTCATGGTGCGGCAGCGGTTCGTGGCGGTGCTATCTTCATACTAGTTGACCAAGCCCCACACATGTTACGTTGTTGAAGTTTCTTTCAAATACTACGCAAGAAGGTGTGTAGCTCTATAAAAACTAAATAATAAACTAAGTTAAGTCCCAATTCGGAGACTATAAACGATAAAAATTACTTGCAAATATCAGGAAATTGACCATATTGTCCGGTGTAGCTTGGTGAAAACCACACCTACATACATTTATTCATTATGGATTTATTTCAGGTGGCTTGTCTTTGCTGCCTCAGCCTGTATATTGGAACAGCTTAGTGGAGGATCTCAAAGAAAGTAAAATAAATATTTCAGTTCACAGAAGGCGAGATAACACGTGAAAGAAACGAAAGATCCGACTAAGAGTTACCTTTCACTATAAAATTGATTCTGGCGTGGCCGGACGGGGTGACCGAGCGGTTCTAGGCGCTACAGTTTGGAACCGCGCGACCGCTACGGTCGCAGGTTCGAATAATTCCTCAGGCATGGATGTGTGTGATGTCCTTATGTTAGTTAGGTTTAAGTAGTTCTAAGTTCTAGGAGACTGACGACATCAGAAGCTAAGTCCCAAAGTGCTCAGAGCCATTGAACCATTTTTGATTCCGGTTCAAAATCTCAGTGCTTATTTTTGGAAATCGGGACCCTGAAAATTCCTCTGGTCTTAGGATCTTCAACGATCAAGTGCACCTTCTACTTCCCCCATCTGACAGCACCAAATATCTTAATCCAGAACCTGTCCCCCAGCCGCAATGAGATCAGCAACCTGCCAACATCATAGCAGCGAGCTAGCTTCCCATCGGCGAGCTTCACATTACATTACTGGACATTAAAGTGGCTACACCAAGAAGAAATGCAGATGGTAATCGGGTATTCATTGGACAAATATATTATACTAGAACTGACATGTGATTACATTTTCACGCAATTTGGGTGCATAGATCCTCAGAAATCAATACCCAGAAAAACCACCTCTGGTCATAATAACGGCCTTGTTACGCCTGGGCATTGAGTCAAACAGAGATTGGATGGCGTTTACAGGTACAGCTGCCCATGCAGCTTCAACACGATACCACTGTTCATCAAGAGTAGTGACTGGCGTATTGTGACGAGCCAGTTGCTCGGCCACCTTTGACCAGACGTTTTCACTTGGTGAGAGGTCTGGAGAAAAGTGCTGGCCAGGGCAGCAGTTGAACATTTTCTGTACCCAGAAAGGCCCGTACAGGACCTGCAACATGCGGTCGTGCATTATCCTGCTGAAATGTAGGGTTTCGCAGGGATCGAATGAAGGGTAGAGCCACGGGTCGTAACACATCTCAAATGTAACGTCCACTGTTCAAAGTGCCATCAATGCGAACAAGAGGTGACCGAGATATGTAAGCAATGGCACCCCATACCATAACGCCGAGTGATACGCCAGTATGGCGATAACGAATACATGCTTCCAATATGCGTTGACCGCGATGACGCCAAACACGGATGCGACCATCGTGATGCTGTAAACAGAACCTGCATTCAAAAATGGCTCTGAGCACTATGGGACTTAACATCTATGGTCATCAGTCCCCTAGAACTTAGAACTACTTAAACCTAACTAACCTAAGGACATCACACAACACCCAGCCATCACGAGGCAGAGAAAATCCCTGACCCCGCCGGGAATCGAACCCGGGAACCCGGGCGTGGGAAGCGAGAACGCTACCGCACGACCACGAGATGCGGGCGAACCTGCATTCATTCGAAAAAATTACGTTTTGCCATTCGTGCACCCAGATTCGACGTTGAGTACACCATCGCAGGCGCTCCTGTCTGTGATGCAGCGTCAAGGCCTTTACAGCCATGCGGATAAAATGCCTGTCATCTCGAATGCTAGTGATACGAGACCGTTGGGATCCAGCACGGCGTTCCGTATTACCCTCGTGAACCACCGATTCCACATTCTGCTATCAGTCATTGGATCTCGACCAACGCGAGCAGTAATGTCGCGATACGATAAACCGCAATCGCGATAGGCTACAATCCAACCTTTATCAAAGTCGGAAACGTGATGGTATGCATTTCTCCTCCTTACACGAAGCATCACAACAACGTTTCACAGGGCAACGCCGGTCAACTGCTGTTTGTGTATGAGAAATCGGTTGGAAACTTTCCTCATGTCAGCACGTTGTAGGGGTCGTCACCGGCTCCAAGCTTTTGTGAATGCTCCGAAAAACTAATCATTTGCATATCACAGCATCTTCTTCCTGACGGTTAAATTCCGCGTCTGTAGCACGTCATCTTCGTGGTGTAGCAGTTTTAATGGCCAGTAGTGTATTATTCGCGCGCTTCTGGCTAGGCCGAATTTGCGCAGCGTGAACCTTCTCATGGAGGAGGTCGTTGAGCGCCCATAAATTAGGTAAACGGGTGTTTTGCCTAAAAGCAAGCACAAGGGCGGCCAATGTTCGTTCTTGTGCCATGTGCAAAGCTGTATTGAAAGCATACCCCAACAAGGTCGTAAGTTGTCCCAACGGATATGATCACTGTGGTGAAAGGCAATGAGGGCCGCACGCTAATTTCGGTTGCCTCGTTCAGCGGGCGAATGATTTGGATAATACGCCGTTGTTGTGATACCAGGCTGAAAACAGAAATTTCGAAAAACAGCCACGGTGAAGTTCGGAGCATTATCAGAAACTAGCACCCTACATGGACCAAATGTTCCAAATATTGACTGAAGGCATTTAATAGTAATTTGGAACATAGTACCAAGTGTAGGATCAACCAAACGCGTAAAGGCGTTCACGCAATCACGCAACAGTTTCCCTGTCGTGTGTCGTGAACTTGGGAAACGCCCCACATAGGTCTTATTGACGTTCGTCCTCTCCATGGGTTGATTGTTTACTTTCAATGCGAGGAACCTTTGCCGAGTATTCCGTGCTGGTTTACCAACTGCAGCTCGAAACGAAATCCCTAATATACCTTTCCATCTCCTAATCTTCTTCCTTGTCTTAAGGATGCCCAGGTCACCGCCTAAAAAGGTTTGGTGGTAATACTGGAATATATTTAGCTCCCGCAAAAGCTAAAGTCCCTTCAAAAATTAAAATATTGTACCAGCTGTACACCACCCAGAATCTATAGCCGATACGACTGAATAACCCACGTTACCACAGACAGGTCTTCATTCCACCAGATAACAACGTCAAATGTCACTTGAGCACACCACTCGAAAAGAATCTGTCTCCACTTGACTCCATCAGTGTTCCGCCACTGTCGAACTCTCATTGGCTGACCGGCCGGAGTGACCGAGCGGTTCTAGGCGCTACAGTCTGGAGCCGAGCGACCACTACGGTCGCAGGTTCGAATCCTGCCTCGGGCATGGATGTATGTGATGTCCTTAGGTTAGTTAGGTTTAATTAATTCTAAGTTCTAGGCGACTGATGACCGCAGAAGTTAAGTCGCATAGTGCTCAGAGCCATTTGAACCATCTCATTGGATGAAGGTTATCCCCACCGAAAACATCTTTCTTATGTTCTACAGACATGATTTCGACTAAAGTTGACCACTTTCCGCTCTAAACAAATCTATTCAAATACTGTTGAAACAAATAAATTTGTAAACACTTGTTCACACTCAGATCATTTACAATTAATAAAAATTGTAGTTTCTTGATACATAAATAAGCTAGAGTTTTGGTGCAAGTGCACTTACGTTAAATGGCAAGCAGACGACGTTAAATATTATGTAAACAATTATTTATTTCTACTTGATACAAGCGTCTTCTGTCATATTTTGAACACTGGTGTCAGCTAACATATGCGATTGACCACTTTTAAACTGCATTGGTTTTCTTCATATTGGCTGTAATTACATCTCAGTAAAGTTACTAGCAAAAATGATACCATATTTTTAAATAACTATACAAGTATGACAAGATATGATGTTTTCATGCTGAATTCATTTACTGTGTTGCTGTGGCGGATACGACGTTCTGAGAACAATTTGCATAATAAAAAGATACAAATACTTAATTAATCAACAAATAAATTAGCTAGAGACGAGTAGCTTTCAGAGATGATAGCTATAGTCCAACACTGTCATTTGACATATCATTACTTGAACTCACACGAAGCGTTTAAAAGCATCCATGGTCTAGGGGAGGCGGAATGGTAACTCAGCATGTTCGAGCAGAGGGTTATCTGCCTTCTGTAATAAAACAAAAAAAATTGAGTGAATTGCATAGCGATGAACTTGACGGGTGTCATGTGGTGTCCGCCCGGAACAAATGCAATGAACAAAATGAGATTAAAAAATAGGAGGGGGGGGGGGGGTTACAATGTCTTTGAGTAGCTGTAAAGACATTCTCAGTCCCGCGTTCGAACTCCACCACTACTTACATTTTGAATAAAAATAATTAGCAAAGGTGGCCAGAGACTTCCATCATAAGAAGTCTCCCTCATTCAACCAAAGGCGTTTTCAAAGAGAAAGGAGGAGCGGACAGAGTTTCAGGGTACTCTGTTGTCCTTGGGGTAGGAAACTGCCCCTAAAGGCGGAAGAGTCAGCAATGATCAACAACATGAGGATCATAAGGCAATGGAAAGCACTGCATTAAAGACACATAATGTGTATCCACAGGACATATGGCCTGTAACTGAAAAAGGGTCATGATGATATCTCCATCGGAAAAAGATTCTGGGTTAGTCCCCCTTTCAGATCTCCGGGAGGGGACTGCCAATGGGGAGGTTACCATGAGAAAAAGATTGAGTAAACAATGGAAGGACATCGTTCTACGAGCCGGAAGGTGGGCTGTCAGAAATTTGAATGCGGTGGGGAAGCTCGAAAATCTGTAAAGGGAAATCACAAGGCTCAACATATGTATAGTGGGAGTCAGTGAAGTGAAATGGAAAGAAGGCAAGAATTTCTGGTCAGATGAATGTAAGATAACATCAACAGCAGCAGAAACGGGTACAACTGGAGTAATTTAGCGAGTGAGTTACGGTCGCCATTTCAGTGGTACGGTTGTTCTCATCAGACTCGACAGTAAGCTAACACCGACGATTGTTCATCTATACATGTCAACATCGCAAGCGGAAGACGAAGAGACAGAGAAAGTACATGAAGATATTGATCGTGTAATTCAGTAAGTAAAAGGAGATGGAATGTGGTTGTAGGGGAAGGAGTAGAAGAAAGGAGTGAGAGAGAATATGGGCTTGCAGGCAGGAATGAGAGACGACCAAGGCTAATTGAGTTCTCCAATAAATTTCAGCTCGTAATAGTGAATATTCTATTCAAGACACACAAGAGGGGGAGGTATACTTGGAAAAGGCCGGGAGATACGGGAAGATTTCAGTAGATTACATCACGGTGAGGCAGCGATTCCGAAATCAGATACTTAGGAACAGAAATAGACTCAGATCACAATTTAGTAGTAATGGATAGCAGGCTGAAGTTTAAGAGACTAGTCAGGAAGAATCAACGCGTAAAGAATGGGAAACGGATGCACTAAAGAATGAAAAGATACTTGAAGTTCTCTGAGGGTCTAGATACAGCGAAGATGTTTGGTTTGTGGAGCGTTCAATTGCGCGGTCATCAGCGCCTTTACAAAGTCCCAATTTTCACACAGTCCACTTTTTTCACAATCTAATCCAGCTACTGTCACGAATGATGATGAGGATGAAATGATGAGGACAACACAGACACCCAGTCCCCAGGTAGAACCAGATACAGCGATAAGCAATAGCTCAATAGGTAGTTCAGCTGAAGAGGAATAGATATCTGTAAAAAAGGACAATCACAAAAGTTGGAGAGATAAACATAGGCAAAAGAATGGTAACTGCGAAGAAAGCATGGGTAACAGAAGAAAAACTTGAGTTGATCGATGAAAGAAGGAAGAACAAAAATGTTCAGGGATATTCAGGAATACAGAAATACGAGCCACTGAGGAATGAAATAAACAGGAAGGGCAGAGGAAATGGCTGCGTGAAGAATGTGAAGAAATCGAAAAAGAAATCACTGTCGACAGGACTGACTCGGTACGCAGAGAAGTAAAAACAACCTTCAGTGAAATTAAAAGCAAGGGTGGTAACATTAAGAGTGCTATGTGAATTGCAGTGTTAAATGGAGGGAAGCGAGCAGACATGTAGAAAGAGTACATTGAAGGGGGGAAGACTGCAGTGTTCTCCATGCCAGCTCGGACGGATCTGTTCCACGCCAGCTATTCCTACGATCGTCAAAGAATGTAAATATGTTGGTGATTTCTTAGAAGCTCGAAACCAGTCATCTACAAGATGAAAATAAACGACTTAAATATGATCACGACTGTGATTATTAAATAAGTTATAATGTTAACAGATCGCTGTGTTTCCTGGAACAATGTCCCACTAAATTTAAATTGAAGAAACGACTTCAGCGTGTTCTCGCCATAGAGATGGAAACGAACTTCTCCTTCTTCATGACAACGCAAGACCTCACACAAGTCTGCTCACCTGATAGGAACTCACAAAACATCACTGAACTGTTCTTCCTCAGCCACCCTAAACCCAGATCTCCCACCTTCCGACTTCCGTCTGTTGGCCCAGTGAATGAAGGATGATCTCCGCAGGAAGCAACACGTGAATGATGGACAGGTTATAGATGCAGCAAAACATTTGCTCCGAAGTCGATCAGTGAAGTGGGCCTGCAGGCTCTCCCAGTAAGGTGACGTAAGCCCGTCACATTGTACGTAGATTACGTCGGAAAATAGGGTTTTGCAGCCAAATCAGTGGTGAATAATGTGTATTATTGGAATACTGAATAAAACCAAGCTGCTTTCACAAAGAAAAGTGTTGCATTACTTATCAAACGCCCCTCGTACTTAAGGATAACTATGAACACTGTACAATAGAACACTAAAGTGTACACACACACACACACACACACACACACACACACAGGAAGCGTGCAAGGGGCACACATTTTCAGCTGTCCACATCGAGGTATATCAACAACATCTGTCGGCAGCTGAGGTTTTCAGTTAGTCATCATTTATTCCAGGGGAAAACTACTCGGTCATCAACAGTAACTGTTCTTTTGAGAACAAGTTACTGTCTTCGTATATATATAGTTGAAGCCTACCCAGCCATTGACCTTCGTCTGTGCGAATGCGCACAGGTTGCCCAAACTCTTACGGGAATCGCCAAAGCGTGCGCGAGTAATGAGGGGGTAGGCAAATGTCTATAAGGTACAATACATATGTAGAATGCTGGACAGTTGGGAATGTGAGTCTCACGGGAAGCGTGCAAGGGATAAGTCCCTGCAGCCGCGCTATTCATCTGTGTCCTCGGTGGCTCAGATGGATAGAGCGTCTGCCATGAAAGCAGGAGATCCCGGGTTCGAGTCCCGGTCGGGACACACATTTTCAGCTGTCCACATCGAGGTATATCAACAACAGCTGTCGGCAGCTGAGGTTTTCAGTTAGTCATGAAGTGAACAGCTACTGAACAACAAGGTGAGTCGTACCATGGGTGGACAAGACCGGCGCGATAAGAAAACGCTTGTATTACGAAATAACAAATGTTTCTTATAAAGTAAGAAGTTTCACGCCCCACCACCGTCAGGACAGAAGTTGGCTGCTAATACACTACTGGCCATTAAAATTGCTACACCACTAAGATGACGTGCTACAGACACGAAATTTAACCGACAGGAAGAAGATGCTGTGATATGCATACGATTAGCTTTTCAGAGCATTCATACAACGTTGGCGCTGGTGGCGACACCTACAAGGTGCTGACATGAGGAAAGTTCCCAACCGGTTTCTCATACACAAACAGCAGATGACCGGCGTTGCCTGGTGAAACGTTGTTGTGATGCCTCGTGTAAGGAGGAGAAATGCGTACCATCACTTTTCCGACTTTGATAAAGGTCAGATTGTAGCCTATCGCGATTGCGGTTTATCGTATGGCGACATTGCTGCTCGCGTTGGTCGAGATCGAATGACTGTTAGCAGAATGCGGAATCGGTGGGTTCAGCAGGGTAATACAGAACGCCGTGCTGGATCCCAACGGCCTCGTATCACTAGCAGTCGAGACGACAGGCATCATATCCGCATAGCTGTAACGGATCGTGCAGACACGTCTCGATCCCTCAGTCAACAGATGGGGACGTTTGCAGGACAACAACCATCTGCACGAACAGTTCGACGACGTTCGCAGCAGCATGGCCTATCAGCTCGGAGACCATGGCTGCGGTTAACCTTGACGCTGCATCACAGACAGGAGCGCCTGCGATGGTGTACTCAACGACGAAGCTGGGTGCACGAATGGCAAAACGTCATTTTTTCGGATGAATCCAGGTTCTGTTTACAGCATCATGATGGTCGTATCCGTGTTTGGCGACATCACGGTGAACGCACATTGGAAGCGTGTATTCGTTATCGCCATACTGGCGTATCACCGGGCGTGATGGTATGGCATGCCATCGGTTACACGTCTCAGTCACCTCTTGTTCGCATTGACGGCACTTAGAACAGTGGACGTTACATTTGAGATGTGCTACGACCCGTGGCTCTACCCTTTATTCGATCCCCGCGAAACCCTACATTTCAGCAGGATAATGCACGACCGCATGTTGCAGGTCCTGTACGGGCCTTTCTGGATACAGAAAATGCTAGACTGCTACCCAGACCAGCACATTCTCCAGATCTCTCACCAACTGAAAACGTCTGGTCAATGGTGGCTGAGCAACTGGCTCGTCACAATACGCCAGTCACTACTCTTGATGAACTGTGGTATCGTGATGAAGCTGCTGTACACGCCATCCAAGCTCTGTTTGACTCAATGCCCAGGCGTATCAAGGCCGTTATTACGGCCAGAGGTGGTTGTTCTGGGTACTGATTTCTCAGGATCTATGCACCAAAATTTCGTGAAAATGTAATCACATGTCAGTTCTAGTATAATATACACTCCTGGAAATGGAAAAAAGAACACATTGACACCGGTGTGTCAGACCCACCATACTTGCTCCGGACACTGCGAGAGGGCTGTACAAGCAATGATCACACGCACGGCACAGCGGACACACCAGGAACCGCGGTGTTGGCCGTCGAATGGCGCTAGCTGCGCAGCATTTGTGCACCGCCGCCGTCAGTGTCAGCCAGTTTGCCGTGGCATACGGAGCTCCATCGCAGTCTTTAACACTGGTAGCATGCCGCGACAGCGTGGACGTGAACCGTATGTGCAGTTGACGGACTTTGAGCGAGGGCGTATAGTGGGCATGCGGGAGGCCGGGTGGACGTACCGCCGAATTGCTCAACACGTGGGGCGTGAGGTCTCCACAGTACATCGATGTTGTCGCCAGTGGTCGGCGGAAGGTGCACGTGCCCGTCGACCTGGGACCGGACCGCAGCGACGCACGGATGCACGCCAAGACCGTAGGATCCTACGCAGTGCCGTAGGGGACCGCACCGCCACTTCCCAGCAAATTAGGGACACTGTTGCTCCTGGGGTATCGGCGAGGACCATTCGCAACCGTCTCCATGAAGCTGGGCTACGGTCCCGCACACCGTTAGGCCGTCTTCCGCTCACGCCCCAACATCGTGCAGTCCGCCTCCAGTGGTGTCGCGACAGGCGTGAATGGAGGGACGAATGGAGACGTGTCGTCTTCAGCGATGAGAGTCGCTTCTGCCTTGGTGCCAATGATGGTCGTATGCGTGTTTGGCGCCGTGCAGGTGAGCGCCACAATCAGGACTGCATACGGCCGAGGCACACAGGGCCAACACCCGGCATCATGGTGTGGGGAGCGATCTCCTACACTGGCCGTACACCACTGGTGATCGTCGAGGGGACACTGAATAGTGCACGGTACATCCGAACCGTCATCGAACCCATCGTTCTACCATTCCTAGACCGGCAAGGGAACTTGCTGTTCCAACAGGACAATGCACGTCCGCATGTATCCCGTGCCACCCAACGTGCTCTAGAAGGTGTAAGTCAACTACCCTGGCCAGCAAGATCTCCGGATCTGTCCCCCATTGAGCATGTTTGGGACTGGATGAAGCGTCGTCTCACGCGGTCTGCACGTCCAGCACGAACGCTGGTCCAACTGAGGCGCCAGGTGGAAATGGCATGGCAAGCCGTTCCACAGGACTACATCCAGCATCTCTACGATCGTCTCCATGGGAGAATAGCAGCCTGCATTGCTGCGAAAGGTGGATATACACTGTACTAGTGCCGACATTGTGCATGCTCTGTTGCCTGTGTCTATGTGCCTGTGGCTCTGTCAGTGTGATCATGTGATGTATCTGACCCCAGGAATGTGTCAATAAAGTTTCCCCTTCCTGGGACATTGAATTCACGGTGTACTTATTTCAATTTCCAGGAGTGTATTTGTCCAATGAATACCCGATTATCATCTGCATTTCTTCTTGGTGTAGCAATTTTAATGTCCAGTAGTGTAGATCTTGGGTTAATCACGTCTGTTCCCATCCTCATTTTCTCTTCATGGGTACAGTATTTGCAGCTACTATAACCTTGAGACCTGAAGACCAAACAACCGTAGTCAAAGTGTAACCATTGGAACACTGTCAAATATGTGGGAGACACTGCGGCGGCGCGGTTACGTTCGTCTATTACCTGCACCTACCTGTGAACTCTTTGCAGCAGATCGCCGATAGGAAAGCCGAACAGAAACCTACTGTACTGCAACTCACACCAGGCTGCGTACAACGTAACTATCCTAAGAATCGGGAAAAATCTTACTTTTGAATGAAAGGTGGAAATACTGGCAAAACTTCGGTATATTCTGAACCTTGAGACGTATAAGTTCTCTGCCATGCCCGTGCTAGTCTTAACACAGTCATGCACAAACCCTTTCATTCACGTTAGCAAGTTTATGGTAATGTATTTTCCGAAATGTGAACACCTACGAAGCACGAATTGTTCATAAATGAAAATGATCGCCATGCTATTAAGTTTATCGGTGTCTAACGCACTCAAGCTTTTAGTCACCGATCTGTTCAATATGCCACGCGGAATTACTGTCTTTTCTCATTCACAAAATTACTTAAAAATCCGTATTTCCAAAAAAAAAAAAAAAAAAAAACCGGAATAAATATGCCTTCACTTTAAAACACTTTTGAAACATGTAGCACAGCTAAAACCGGCAAATTATAACTTCCATCGGAGCTCACACTACTCACGACCGGGCCTTTCGGAGGCTGGGCTCCGACTCTCTTAGAGTGTTTTCAGTATTCTGTATGTCCAAGGCGCGAGAAGAATACTCCGTTCTGATTGGTCACTTTTCTTTAAGACCTATAGAAAACTTTATTCTCCCGCGCTAGTCCGCGATTTTCATGATCAACCAATCAACAAACAACACACTTTCGAACTCTACTTTTTCCTGTAATAAATATGTAATATTCTGATTTTTTATTTATACTTTACGTTATTAACTATTTTCATTTGCACTCGAATTAGCTTTCCTCTTGCCATAAACTTACTTAACATTTTATGATACACAATTCCCTGTCGTCTGCATTCACAGTTTCATACTGTCTTAAGACTTTCTCACACTAGTTGGTACAGCGTTCATTAGTAGAACAATGATCTATATACACTCCTGGAAATTGAAATAAGAACACCGTGAATTCAATGTCCCAGGAAGGGGAAACTTTATTGACACATTCCTGGGGTCAGATACATCACATGATCACACTGACAGAACCACAGGCACATAGACACAGGCAACAGAGCATGCACAATGTCGGCACTAGTACAGTGTATATCCACCTTTCGCAGCAATGCAGGCTGCTATTCTCCCATGGAGACGATCGTAGAGATGCTGGATGTAGTCCTGTGGAATGGCTTGCCATGCCATTTCCACCTGGCGCCTCAGTTGGACCAGCGTTCGTGCTGGACGTGCAGACCGCGTGAGACGACGCTTCATCCAGTCCCAAACATGCTCAATGGGGGACAGATCCGGAGATCTTGCTGGCCAGGGTAGTTGACTTACACCTTCTAGAGCACGTTGGGTGGCACGGGATACATGCGGACGTGCATTGTCCTGTTGGAACAGCAAGTTCCCTTGCCGGTCTAGGAATGGTAGAACGATGGGTTCGATGACGGTTTGGATGTACCGTGCACTATTCAGTGTCCCCTCGCCGATCACCAGTGGTGTACGGCCAGTGTAGGAGATCGCTCCCCACACCATGATGCCGGGTGTTGGCCCTGTGTGCCTCGGTCGTATGCAGTCCAAACACGCATACGACCATCATTGGCACCAAGGCAGAAGCGACTCTCATCGCTGAAGACGACACGTCTCCATTCGTCCCTCCATTCACGCCTGTCACGACACCACTGGAGGCGGGCTGCACGATGTTGGGGCGTGAGCGGAAGACGGCCTAACGGTGTGCGGGACCGTAGCCCAGCTTCATGGAGACGGTTGCGAATGGTCCTCGCCGATACCCCAGGAGCAACAGTGTCCCTAATTTGCTGGGAAGTGGCGGTGCGGTCCCCTACGGCACTGCGTAGGATCCTACGGTCTTGGCGCGCATCCGTGCGTCGCTGCGGTCCGGTCCCAGGTCGACGGGCACGTGCACTTTCCGCCGACCACTGGCGACAACATCGATGTACTGTGGAGACCTTACGCCCCACGTGTTGAGCAATTCGGCGGTACGTCCACCCGGCCTCCCGCATGCCCACTATACGCCCTCGCTCAAAGTCCGTCAACTGCACATACGGTTCACGTCCACGCTGTCGCGGCATGCTACCAGTGTTAAAGACTGCGATGGAGCTCCGTATGCCACGGCAAACTGGCTGACACTGACGGCGGCGGTGCACAAATGCTGCGCAGCTAGCGCCATTCGACGGCCAACACCGCGGTTCCTGGTGTGTCCGCTGTGCCGTGCGTGTGATCATTGCTTGTACAGCCCTCTCGCAGTGTCCGGAGCAAGTATGGTGGGTCTGACACACCGGTGTCAATGTGTTCTTTTTTCCATTTCCAGGAGTGTATTTACTTTAGACCACATTCAAGCATTATTCACACTACTAAAATCATATACAAAACTTTACAAACTTAAATAAATGAAAAAGCCTTCAAGAAATGAACAGAAGAATTCACAGAAACATTCTCCTGACCTATTTCTCGTACGTCTCTGTGCACTACTGGATTCAGCCGGTCAAAATTCTTAACTACATTATCGTTCTTTCTGTTTAGTTCTGCCACTACTATTCTCTAGCACCCGGCGTAACAACTGACCGGTTTTGAGCGCGAGTACTCGCATCTGCTCAGGCACGGGCTCGCGAGCAGGTGGAAGGTCGCAGAGTAGGGATGGAGGGGTGGGAGGGGAAATGCGCGCGCACTTTTGAATAGGGCCGCAGCGTGCCTATTGAATTCGCGCCGACTGTGTAACGTTTAAAGTACTACGATCAGCTCTAACAGTCGTTTCGCTGGTTAAGAATCATGTCAAGTCGCCGTTGTGTAACCCCAATCATGCTTTTGCAGTTCAACCCCCATTGGGAGGAATTGTATCTGTTTACAGAAAAAGATGGTGTTGCAGAATGTTTAGTATGTCACAAAACGTTGAATTCTTTTAGGAAATTTAATTAGCAGCGACATTATATGTCGTACCACGCGAAAGACTACGGAAGTGGAAAATGTGATGGACCAGACCGTGCAAAGGAAGTTATTAAACTTAAAAGGAAGCTATCCGAAGAAGATCTGGACGACGAAGAAAAATCAACTGAGGCAGCTCTGAGAGTGAGTTACAAAACTGCTTTGCTTTTAGCAAAATCCTTGCGCCCCTTCACTGATGGCGATTTAATAAAAGAATGTTTGATAGTTGCAGCGGAACATTTGTGTCCATCTCAAGTCGAACAATTTCGGATTGTGCCATTATCTAACATGACCGTTATGCGTCGCATACAGGACATGGCAGACGACGTTCAGAGCCAGCTTGCAAATATCTGTAAAGATTTTATGGCGTATTCTCTAGCTCTGGACGAAAGTGTTGATATCACTGGAACAGCGCAGCTTTCCATATTTATTAGAGGTGTTAATAGAGATCTTCAGGTGAGGGAGGAGCTCCTCGATGTAGTAGCCATGAAGAACACTACAACCGGAGGTGATATTTTAAGTAGTGTTGAAGAAAGTGTTGAAAATATAGGATTGTCGTGGAATTCTTTAGTTTCAGTGTCTACAGACGGTGCACCAGCGATGATAGGGAAAAAATCGGGTTTCGTTGCGATGTTGAAGGAGAAAATGCAAAAACTGACCGTGCCGAATGAAATAAGGGGCGTTCACTGTGTGATCCACCAGGAAAACTTATGTGCAAAGAGTATCACTCTAAAAAATGTGATGAGTGTTGTTGTTCGTACAACCACTTATATAAGGAACCATGGGCTACAACACAGGCAATTTAAAAGCTTTCTTGAGGATGTAGAAAGCCAGTATGGTAGCCTGCCTTATTACAGCGAGGTCCGCTGGCTTAGTCGTGGCGAATTATTAAATCGATTTTTTTTTTGCCTATTAGATGAGATAAATATGTTCATGGAAATAAATAACACGTGTGTTCCTGAATTGAAAGAGCCTTCATGGAAATGTGATCTCGCGTTCTTAGCAGATTTAACTAACCATCTGAATGAACATTTCACTACAAGGTAAGGATCTGCTAATTACTCATTTCATAGATCGAATACGAGCTTTTAAAATGAAATTGACACTTTGGGTGAGTCAGCTGGAAATAAGAAATCTAGCTCATTTTCCTAAATTATTATCCATGGAAGATGTTCACAAAGACTGTGAACGTTATTCACATAGTTTAGTTGCCCTTAAGGAAGAATTTGATCAACGCTTTAAAGATCTGACAGCACTAGACAGTGATTTTGATCTGTTCTCCTCCCCATATTCAGCGAATATTGAAGAGATTCGTCCTGAGCTGCAACTAGAAATTATTGACCTGCAGTGTGACAGAGAATACAGAGACAAATTTCAGAACAAGAAACACATTTTGGAATTCTACAGACACTTCCCTCAGGATAGATTTCCTCGTTTGCACAAACTGGCGGCTACAATAATATCAATGTTTGGTTCCACGTATGTTTGTGATCAACTGTTCTCTGCAATGAAATGTAACAAGATGCGCCTGAGAAACGCATTATCTGATCGAAATTTAAACAGCACGCTGCGCCTACAACGCACAAGAACAATTACTCTGAACATAGACGCAATTGTAAAGGCAAAAAGTACAAGATAACCGAGAATCCCACACTTCAGTGACACCTTTTATTGTGTAACAGTTCATAAATTAATACGAATGTAGAGGCATACACTAAGCTAATAAAATTATGTGGCACGTGTACATTCTCCTTCATTTGTTTCATTTGTCGCAGTAATAATTCGGGAGTGATATCCCTGCAGGTGGCCGCGGATTTACATTGACTGTCGGCAGCTGTTGTGTGCCCCACGTGACTCTCCCCACTCTCCGCTCTGGTCCAGTAGTGGGGGTAGCGTGCTCGCGCTGCTCCGTGCTCGCGCCTTCCTGCTCACAGCTTGCTCCGCGACCACATATGTTGTGAAGCCCTGCTCTAGCAGGTGCAAATTAGAACAACATACTCGACTGAACCCGCTTCAGACCACCTGCCACTGTGCACGCATGAGTCATTCTGACGATACACAGGCTCTACACAGAAGCGATATAAGGCGTCACACCTCCACATTCCTCTGTCTCGCTACCAGTTAATGTCATTGGTTTTGAGCCGCTCTGTTTTAGGCCTAACCCGTATGGGATACATCATAGAATCAAGAACTTGACCAAACAACATGCTTTACACCACAACAGACTGCAGATTTTTGTACTTTCTGGCTGCTGGAAAATGTATAATAGATGCAAGTGTATGTACAAGTGTTGCAACTAAACAAGATTTATTTGTTTGTCTCCAAGGTAGCTTCCTCATACTTGATGCAGTTTCAGGCTGAGTCTTGATGATGGTCGCCTGACGGAAATCAGAATTCCAGAAATAAATATTAATTTACAAAATCTTGAGTTACAGTTTACGCAAACGCCAATTTTGCGTTTTGCAAGTGCAAGGACAAGTAGTTTTAATATTCAAGGACGATTTTAGCTGAAATTGCTTGCGGCGCATATGCTCTGTAGCTTACGGGGCTTTTGTAGTCCAATTTGGGTTCGTGTACCAGCTTAACAGACAGCAAGGGTCTTATATCAAACTGTTCGCCTCGACTTCTCGTACGACACTGTGGTACACTGCAAACTATAACCTGTGTTGTTGAAACTGACATACTGTTCAGCAGAACAAGCACTTATGACTATGGAGTTAACGTTAAGGTATTATTTGACAACAATTATTTAAAGACACACCATCATCAAAACGATACAATAAAGTTCAGTAAAGTTACTTTCAAACAATCGTTGCAAAGTAATGTTTGATTTAGCGAACTATTACGTGAAGTACTTTAAAGATAATCACAACACCTAGAAACCTGAAAGACATTACATAATCATTTCTGAGTTCCAGTAACACTGAAATTGTTGCTGCTTGCCTGTTTAATGGTTCAACACTTTCATTGGCAGAACAGGAATGTGCGCACTTGAAACTAAGACGAGGATCAGTAAAACTCGCCTTTAGAAACTTCATGTGTGAATCTGTACCGCCCACTAACATTAATGTGGCTACCTGATCACTTTATTTATTTTACATGAACCAGGTAAATACACCAACCTTTGTAATTACGATAGTGCAGTGCCTGTGTTGTTCAGAAATACGTTGCAATTTTCCTTCGGACATGCATGAAGACATCGGGCAAGCGATTTTCAATTAAAATATCTCCCCTTTACGGTAATATATATAATTAATGTACAGTGCTGGTTGTAGACACAAGGCTGACGACACATGGAACTTTAGGGGTGGCTGTGAGCTCTAATAGAGTAGCCTGAAGGTAAAAAAAAAGGGAAGGTAAGACAACCGTTCATGATAAGCCGGAAATCCGGGTTCGAATACCGGTCAGGCACAAATTTTCATTGTCGTCGTTCCATTACACAGCAGATGATAGTCTATATTCGCAGCTGCTACTACGTTTCATGCAATTCCTTTGTATAGTCAGCCGTGCAGCCAGTAAACTTCATTAGGGATTTCCAAGAATATTAGCACAGTAGCATGAGAAGACAAGCTGAGGTGGGATTCCCAGCCACCCCGAGAACAACATTCTAAATGTTTCGTTTCGCAAGAAGCCTGGAGTCAACGTCGGCAATATTTGTGCCGACTTACTTAGAATGCAGCTGGCCCTTTCACTCTTTTGTGATACCCTACAGACATTTTTCGAAATACTAAAGATAACATGTATTTCTGTTCTGCTGAGGAATATTTGTTCCGTCTTCCCTCTCTCCTTATTCACTTAATCTTGGAACAAAATGTCAAGCTCGTTATTCTCTACAAGTCGCTGTAATATAGTGGTTATCGCGAGATAAGTAAATTTGACTTTAAAGCTACATTACCTCTTTAATTCGAGGAAATAAGATCATCAGAAACATATGATATGTAAAGATATGAAACTTCCTGGCAGATTAAAACTGTGTGCCCGACCGAGACTCGAACTCGGGACCTTTGCCTTTCGCGGGCAAGTGCTCTACCAACTGAGCTACCGAAGCACGACTCACGCCCGGTACTCACAGCTTCACTTCTGCCAATACCTCGTCTCCGCAATATCCTTTCTTTCAGGAGTGCTAGTTCTGCAAGGTTCGCAGGAGAGCTTCTGTAAAGTTTGGAAGGTAGGAGACGAGGTACTGGCAGAAGTGAAGCTGTGAGTACCGGGCGTGAGTCGTGCTTCGGTAGCTCAGTTGGTAGAGCACTTGCCCGCGAAAGGCAAAGGTCCCGAGTTCGAGTCTCGGTCGGGCACACAGTTTTAATCTGCCAGGAAGTTTCATATCAGCGCACACTCCGCTGCAGAGTGAAAATCTCATTCTGGATGTAAAGATATCATAAAATCGCTTCGCGTTTATAGTTAATGCGAAAAAATCATGCCTGTACCAGCGCCTAATAAATTTCACATATGTTGTTTCCTGGAGGCCATATCGTGAAATGACATGTGCAGTCTTCATAACAGGACAGCATACCTCATTTCTGACGACCACATTAAGAGCAAAGCTGTATTGTCAGTGAGCGTCTTTCGAAGATTAATGAGGATGTTATCTGGGCCCCGTGTAGATGAACGAGATGAATGAATGAGGGGATAACACAATTAGGAGTGTCCGAGATAATGCGTGTGCCACAAAATACCTTTTCTAGCTAGTTATACTAGGTCTACCCAGCCTCGCTTACTACCACTCGATATTTAATGGATTTCTGCAAAGTAACATCGTAGAAGTGACCTCTAAGCTAATTGGACCGAATGTAACTTGAGTTTATATTATTCGCGACCGTGGCTTTTCCCGTATCGACAACCAACTTGTTTGGTACTTGACATCTTGTGGACAACGTAGCTCCTTGCACAGAGAGCAATAAACGACGTACGCTGTCGACGATGAAATTGAATACCGAAGTAGAATAGACATCGTAGGAATTGTTGTATCGAACTTAGCTATTGCGTTCAGTACCTCTGATCATGTGTTGTAGCTTTTCTTAACTATCCATTCGACTCATTCCTGCTTACTTGAAGTTGTAGGAAGAAACTTTTGAATATAACTTTCAGCAATGGTAATCTCAGATGTATGACCCAGACATTCAAGACTGTCACTAAAGCTTTAATCTCTGCTATAGTAGCTTCACTAGGTATAAAATTTTCTCGCCACTCGATTTCCTATAGTTAATTTAATTTCCTGGGTAACTCATCGTTATTATCCTTGTTTTATTGGTCAAAACTAATTTTGCTACTAATGTGGAACAATGTACTATCATATGTTAACTTTATTATATAAGACATGCTTTTTGAAATATCAGGCAGCATTTCTTAAAATATACGATAAATGAAATGAAGTGAAATACTAGTGTGAAACATACAAGGGGGGGGGGGGGGGGCGACCATGCCTGGATTGAGCGACCAGAATGTAATAATAAATAAGACCAAATCCAATAAAACTAGTGACAGTGACAGTAACATGGAAGCAATGACAACATTATGACGAGTGCGTGGATGAAAACGCGCCCTAGAGGGCGAAGTGTAGGTTTCAAGTCATTTCATATTGGATGTTTTATGTAACTTATATAATGAACTTGAAAAGTTAATACCTCGACAACACCTTTAGCAATTTTTACAAACATTACCTGTTTTCAATTACAATCCGGAATGTACATTCCACGCTTAAGAACCACAATTTTCCTACATGGGTAGGATGTACGAGTGTACCTAGTTAACTTAGAGGAAAACTATGAACCTCACTGGAAAGCTGAGGAAATTTATGTGAAAATTCAGATATGATAAATGTATTTAACATCAAATATATACTTTTAAATATGATGAGAAGTTGGAAGTGTGTGCGCTTGGCTAATATCAACGCAAGGGCTTAAACAGCGGCGGCTATCTCTGCATGGGGCTTTTTGCTCTATGGTTCCCATTCAGTTAGCAGTTGGGCTTGAGATCTTGGAGTAGATCACCCCTGGAGGGCGTTGAAATTACTACATACGTACATACTGACAAACATTGAAATACATATTTTAAGACTTGTTCCACAGATCATGAAAACGACATTTCGTAATCATGTGGAACTTGTTACGTTAATATAAGTTTTCTTTACATAAAATAATTCATTTTTTATCGTTACTGCTTCATATCTAAAAATTCATCTTTTGAGTAGAAGGAGTTGTCATTCAGAAATTCTTTTAATTTGTTTTTAAATGTTAGTTGTCTATCTGTCAGACTTTTAATGCCATTTGGCAAATGACCAAAAATTTTTTGGCAGCATAATTCATCCCTTTCTGTGCCAAAGTCAGATTTAAGATCATCCTTTCTTCTAGTGTTGTAGCTGTGCACTTCGCAGTTATTTTTTAATTGGGATTGGTTATTAATAACAATTTTCGTAAGTGAATATATGTATTGCGAAGGTGCTGTGAATATCCCGAGTTCCTTCAATAAATGTCTGCAAGGTGACCTTCGGTGAGCTCCAGCTACACTCCTGGAAATGGAAAAAAGAACACATTGACACCGGTGTGTCAGACCCACCATACTTGCTCCGGACACTGCGAGAGGGCTGTACAAGCAATGATCACACGCACGGCACAGCGGACACACCAGGAACCGCGGTGTTGGCCGTCGAATGGCGCTAGCTGCGCAGCATTTGTGCACCGCCGCCGTCAGTGTCAGCCAGTTTGCCGTGGCATACGGAGCTCCATCGCAGTCTTTAACACTGGTAGCATGCCGCGATAGCGTGGACGTGAACCATATGTGCAGTTGACGGACTTTGAGCGAGGGCGTATAGTGGGCATGCGGGAGGCCGGGTGGACGTACCGCCGAATTGCTCAACACGTGGGGCGTGAGGTCTCCACAGTACATCGATGTTGTCGCCAGTGGTCGGCGGAAGGTGCACGTGCACGCCGACCTGGGACCGGACCGCAGCGACGCACGGATGCACGCCAAGACCGTAGGATCCTACGCAGTGCCGTAGGGGACCGCACCGCCACTTCCCAGCAAATTAGGGACACTGTTGCTCCTGGGGTATCGGCGAGGACCATTCGCAACCGTCTCCATGAAGCTGGGCTACGGTCCCGCACACCGTTAGGCCGTCTTCCGCTCACGCCCCAACATCGTGCAGCCCGCCTCCAGTGGTGTCGCGACAGGCGTGAATGGAGGGACGAATGGAGACGTGTCGTCTTCAGCGATGAGAGTCGCTTCTGCCTTGGTGCCAATGATGGTCGTATGCGTGTTTGACGCCGTGCAGGTGAGCGCCACAATCAGAACTGCATACGACCGAGGCACACAGGGCCAACACCCGGCATCATGGTGTGGGGAGCGATCTCCTACACTGGCCGTACACCACTGGTGATCGTCGAGGGGACACTGAATAGTGCACGGTACATCCAAACCGTCATCGAACCCATCGTTCTACCATTCCTAGACCGGCAAGGGAACTTGCTGTTCCAACAGGACAATGCACGTCCGCATGTATCCCGTGCCACCCAACGTGCTCTAGAAGGTGTAAGTCAACTACCCTGGCCAGCAAGATCTCCGGATCTGTCCCCCATTGAGCATGTTTGGGACTGGATGAAGCGTCGTCTCACGCGGTCTGCACGTCCAGCACGAACGCTGGTCCAACTGAGGCGCCAGGTGGAAATGGCATGGCAAGCCGTTCCACAGGACTACATCCAGCATCTCTACGATCGTCTCCATGGGAGAATAGCAGCCTGCATTGCTGCGAAAGGTGGATATACACTGTACTAGTGCCGACATTGTGCATGCTCTGTTGCCTGTGTCTATGTGCCTGTGGTTCTGTCAGTGTGATCATGTGATGTATCTGACCCCAGGAATGTGTCAATAAAGTTTCCCCTTCCTGGGACAATGAATTCACGGTGTTCTTATTTCAATTTCCAGGAGTGTATTATTCGGATTACACGAATTTGCGCAACGAATACTTTTTCTTTTAATAATGAATAACGTCAAAATATGATGCCATATGAAAGCAATGAATGAAAATAGACATAGTAGGCTAATTCACTGATATGTTTGTCACCAAAATTTGCAAGAACCATGTTAGCGTAAGTAGATGAACCTAAGTGTTTCAGCAGATGATCGATGTGTTTCTTCCCATTCAACTTCTCGTCAATGTACACACACAGAAATTTGAAATATTCTGCCCTCGGAACAGACTTCTGTCCATAGTCTATATTTATCAATGGTGTTATACCATTTACAGTACAGAATTGCATATACTGAGTTTTCTCAAAATTTATTGAGAGTCCATTTGCAAAGAATCACTTAATGATTCTCTGAAAGACATTATTTACAATTTCCTCAGCTGATTCTTGTGTGCCGGCGTTGTAGCCGAGCGGTTCTAGGCGCTTCAGTCTGGAACCACGCGACCGCTACGGTCGCAGGTTCGAATCCTGCCTCGGGCATGGATGTGTGTGCTGTCCTTAGGTTAGTTAGGTTTAAGTAGTTCTAAGTTATAGGGGACTGATGACCTCAGATGTTAAGTCCCATAGTGCTCAGAGCCATTTTTTTTATTCTTGTGTGTTGGATGTGATTACTATACTTGTATCATCATCAAAATGAAGTAGCTTTGCATCTTCATTAATACAGACTGGCAAGTCGTTAATGTACTCTATATTAAGAACCCCCGCCCCATGAACCATGGACCTTGCCAACTAATAACCCCCCCCCCCCATGAACCATGGACCTTGCCGTTGGTGGGGAGGCTTTCGTGCCTCAGCGATACAGATATAGCCATACCGTAGGTGCAACCACAACGGAGGGGTATCTGTTGAGAGGGCAGACAAACGTGTGGTTCCTGAAGAGGGGCAGCAGCCTTTTCAGTAGTTGCAGGGGCAACAATCTGGATGATTGACTGATCTGGCCTTGTAACACTAACCAAAACAGCCTCGCTGTGCTGGTACTGCGAACGGTTGAAAGCAAGGGGAAACTACAGCCGTTATTTTTCACGAGGGCATGCAGCTTTACTGTATGGTTTATGATGATGGCGTCCTCTTGGGTAAAATATTCCGGAGGCAAAATAGTCCCCCATTCGGATCTCCGGGCGGGGACTACTCAAGAGGACGTCGTTATCAGCAGAAAGAAAACTGGCGTTCTACGGATCGGAGCGTGGAATGTCAGATCCATAACCGGGCAAGTAGGTTAGAAAATTTAAAAAGGGAAATGGATAGGTTAAAGTTAGATATAGTGGGAATTAGTGAAGTTCGGTGCCAGGAGGAATAAGACTTTTGGACAGGCGAATACAGAGTTATAAATACAAAGTCAAATAGGGGTAATGCAGGAGTAGGTTTAATAATGAATAAAAAAATAGGAATGCGGGTAACATACTACCAACAGCATAGTGAACGCATTATTGTGGCCAAGAAAGACACGAAGCCCACGCCTACTACAGTAGTACAAGTTTAAATGCCAACTAGCTCTGCAGTTGACGAAGAAATTGAAGAAATGTATGACGAAATAAAAGAAATTATTCAGATAGTGAAAATTTAATAGTCATGGTTGACTGGAATTCAGTAGTAGGAAAAGGGAGAGAAGGAAACGTAGTAGGTGAATATGAATTGGGGCTAAGAAATGAAAGAGGAAGCCGCCTGGTAAAATTTTGCGCAGAGCACACCTTAATCATAGCTAACTCTTGGTTCAAGAAGCATAAAAGAAGGTTGTATACATGGAAGAATCCTGGAGATACTAGAAGGTATCAGATAGATTATATAATGGTAAGACAGAGATTTAGGAACCAGGTTTTAAATTGTAAGACATTTCCAGGGGGAGATGTGGTCTCTGACCACAATCTATTGGTTATGAACTGTAGATTAAAACTGAAGAAACTGCAAAAAGGTGGGAATTTAAGGAGATGGGACCTGGCTAAACTGACTAAACCAGAGGTTGTACAGAGTTTCAGGGAGAGCGTAAGGGAACAATTAACAGGAATGGGGGAAAGAAATACAGTGGAAGAAGAATGGGTAGCTTTGAGGGATGAAGTAGTGAAGGCAGCAGAGGATCAAATTGGTAAAAAGACGAGGGCTAGTACAACTCCTTGAGTAACAGAAGAAATATTGAACTTATATATAAAAATGCAGTAAATGAAGCAGGCAAAAAGGAATACAAACGTCTCAAAAATGAGTTCGACAGGAAATGCAAAATGGCTAAGCAGGGATGGCTAGAGGACAAATGTAAGGACATAGAGGCTTATCTCACTAGGGGTAACATAGATACTGCCTACAGGAAAATTAGAGAGACCTTTGGAGATAAGAGAACCACTTGTATGAATATTAAGAGCTCAGATGGAAACCCAGTTCTAAGCAAAGAAGGGAAAGCAGAAAGGTGGAAGGAGTATATAGAGGGTCTATACAAGGGCGATGTACTTGAGGACAATATTATGGAAAGGGAAGAGGATGTAGATGAAGATGAAATGGGAGATATGATACTGCGTGAAGAGTTTGACAGAGCACTGAAAGACCTAAGTCGAAACAAGGCCCCGGGAGTAGACAACATTCCATTAGAACTACTGACGGCCTTGGGAGAGCCAGTCCCGACAAAACTCTACCATCTGGTGAGCAAGATGTATGAGACAGGCGAAATACCCTCAGACTTCAAGAAGAATATAATAAATCCAATCCCAAAGAAAGCAGGTGTGACAGATGTGAAAATTACCAAACTATCAGTTTAATAAGTCACGGCTGCAAAATACTAACGCGAATTCTTTACAGACGAATGGAAAAACTAGTAGAAGCTTCTTTTGGATTGGCAAGACAGCCAACCCACTATGAGGAAGCCGAAAGGCACGCGTTTAAGCTCACGCAGGCTGGCGTGAGGTCTGGAACAGGACAAGGTAATTATACTAGCAAAAAACGTACGTATCTTCTGGAATACTTAACTTTAATCCATAATTGGTGAACATCGCTCTTGACGGTACATGTTTTACAGCATCAATAGTAACTGGTAATGGCGCCTTGCTAGGTCGTAGCAAATGACGTAGCTGAAGGCTATGCTAACTATCGTCTCGGCAAATGAGAGCGTATTTTGTCAGTGAACCATCGCTAGCAAAGTCGGCTGTACAACTGGGGCGAGTGCTAGAAAGTGTCTCTAGACCTGCCGTGTGGCGTCGCTCGGCCTGCAATCACTGATAGTGGCGACACGCGGGCTTCGACGTATACTAACGGACCGCGGCCGATTTAAAGGCTACCACCTAGCAAGTGTGGTGTCTGGCGGTGACACCACAAAGCTCACCTAGGGGAAGATCAGTTTGGATTCCGTAGAAATATTGGAACACGTGAGGCAATACTGACCCTACGACTTATCTTAGAAGAAAGATTAAGGAAAGGAAAACCTACGTTTCTAGCATTTATAGACTTAGAGAAAGCTTTTGACAATGTTAACTGTAATACTCTCCTTCAAATTCTGAAGGTGGCAGGGGTAAAATACAGGGAGCGAAAGGCTAATTACAATTTGTATAGAAACCAGATGGAGTTGAGGGGCATGAAAGGGTAGCAGTGGTTGGGAAGGGAGTGAGACAGGGTTTTAGCCTCTCCCCGATGTTATTCAATCTGTATATTGAGCAAGCAGTGAAGGAAACAAAAGAAAAATTCTGAGTACAATCTGTATATTGAGCAAGCAGTGAAGGAAACAAAAGAAAAATTCTGAGTAGGTACTAAAATTCATGGAGAAGAAATAAAAACTTTGAGGTTCCCCGATGACATTGTAATTCTGTCAGAGACAGCAAAGGACTTGGAAGAGCAGTTGAACCGAATGGATGGTGTCTTGAAAGGAGGATATAAGATGAACATCAACAAAAGCAAAACGAGGATCATGGAATGTAGTCGAATTAAGTCGGGTGATGCTGAGGGAATTAGATTAGGAAATGAGACACTTAAAGTAGTAAAGGAGTTTTGCTATTTGGGGAGCTAAAAGGAATGCGTTTCTGAAGAAGAGAAATTTGTTAACATCTAGTATAGATTTAAGTGTCAGGAAGTCGTTTCTGAAAGTATTTGTGTTGAGTGTAGCCATGTATGGAAGTGCAACACGGACGATAAATAGTTTAGACGAGAAGAGAATAGAAGCTTTCGAAATGTGGTGCTACAGAAGAATGCTGAAATTTAGATGGGTAGATCACATAACTAATGAGGAGGTGTTTAATAGGATTGGGGAGAAGAGAAGTTTGTGGCACAACTTGACTAGAGGAGGGGATTGGTTGGTAGGACATGTTCTGAGGCATCACGGGATCACCAATTTAGTATTGGAGGGCAGTGTGGAGGGTAAAAATCGTAGAGGGAGACCGAGAGATGAATACACCAAGCAGATTCAGAAGGATGTAGGTTGCAGTAGGTACTGGGAGATGAAGAAGCTTGCACAGGATAGGGTAGCATGGAGAGCTGCATCAAACCAGTCTCTGGACTGAAGACCACAACAACAACAACATATTAATAACAATAAGGGAGACAAGACTGAACCATGTGGAACCCCATTCTTGATACCCCCCCAAGTTAGAGGACTCTGTAGATTTTTGCAGACTATGGGTACTGTTAATTTCAACGTTCTGCATTCTTCCAGTTAAATATGAATTAAACCATTTGCGCACTGTCCCACGCATACCACAATACTTAAGCTTATCTAGAAGAATTTCCTGATTCGCACAATCAAGAGCCTTTGAGAGAGATCGCAAAATATCCCAATGGGTGATGTTCAGTTATTGACATATAAGTCATTTATCCCATGCTATCTCTGTAGCCGCTCATAATTGCATATATTTGCCGGCCGGAGTGGTCGAGCAGTTCTAGGCGCTACAGTCTGGAGGTTCGAATCCTGCCTCGGGCATGGGTGTGTGTGATGTCCTTAGGTTGGTTAGGATTAAGTAGTTCTAAGTTCTAGGGGACTGATGACCTCAGAAGTTGTGTCCTTTAGTTCTCAGAGCTATTTGAACCATTTTGCATATGTTTGCCTGTGGAGGATTCTAAACGCGAACTGCCTTCTCGATTATGCTCCATAAATGACCGGTGGGCAATTTGCGTTGCCATTTCATTCGCTCTAACTCTCGAGAACGTTCTTTAAACCAATCGCGAACAATTGTGGCTTGGGGATATGGCGCATTGGCATCCATAAAAATTTAGTCGTTTTTTTGGGAACATGAAGTCCATGAATGGCTGCAACTGGTCTCCACGTAGCAGAACCATTTGCGTTCAGTAGGCTAAGGGACCCAGTCCATTCCATGTAAACACAGTCCTCACCATCATGGACCCACCATCTCCTTGCACCGTGCCGTGTTGACAACTTGGGTCAATGGCTTCATGGTGTCTGCGTTACACTAAGACCCTGCCATCCGCTCTTACCGACTGTAATCAGTACTCAGCTGACCAGACCACGGTTTTCCAGTGTCTACGGTGCAACCGATATGGTCACGAGACCAGGAGATGCGCTGAAGGCGATGTCGTGACGTCAGCAAAAGCACTCGCTTCGGTCGTCTGCTACCGTAGTCCATTAAAGCCAAATTTCACCGCAATGTCCTAATGGATATGTTCGTCGAACGCTAAATAAACTTCAAAACCATGTTTTCAACATTAAAAATATCATAAGAATGGATATAAACGAAAGAATAGCCTCAGGATCAAGATGTCTGTACTCACTAAGCAACCCACTCAAAAATAAAGCTTTGTCAATCACCACAAAGATGAAGATATACAACACTACCATCTGCCCCATAGAACTGTATGGTTCAGAAAGTTGGACGCTTACAAAGAATGCAAAGGTAACTGAACGTTTTGAATGAAAAATAATGAGAAAATTCTGCTCACCTATGTTGGAGAGTGGCGTATGGAGAATTCGAAAGAACAATGAAATGTATCTGTTAATGGAGCAACCGACCATCATCCAGAAATTAGAAAGTAGGAGATTGCAATGGGCTGGACGTGTGGCTAGAATGGGAAACAACAGAATCACCAAGGAAGCATTTGAAGGAACTGTCCAGGCAATAAGACCATTGGGCCGACCTCGTACAAGGTGGAAAGATGGCATAGAGAAGGACATCGCAGCATTAGGAATTTCCGCAGGGTGGAGAGAGACTGCGAGAGATAGACGGCGATGGAAACATCGTTGATGCAGCGAGTGGTCTACAGGGCCTTTGGTCGCTGAAGAGAAGAAGAAGAAGAAGAATGTGTTACTGGATTTAAACGACCCAGAAGGAGGCCCGTTAACCAAAGGCGTTGGCAGTGACATCAGCTTGAGGGAATCAACAAGAATCTCTTCCAATAGCCTCGCCTGTCACAGTGGCCGCAACTCGATGAAATCGTAATGTAGGGACAAATAACGCAGGCCCTCACTGGCAACGTGGCTCCTGTACAACAAACGAAACATACCTGGGTTTCCTGTACAAGTGAAGGTTGAATTATCAATCTTTTGGCTGGTTTGATGCAGCCTTCCAAAAGTTACCCTTCTCTAACAGTCTCTTCATCTCACAGGCACACTTGCCGCAAACATCCTCCACTATTTGTAGGATATATTCCATTCCCTGTCTTCCGTTCAAGGTGTACTGAAGTGGATAAAATGCAAAATAAAAACAGTGAACGGTCCAAACTTAGGAAGTCCAACATTGAGCGCAGTGCCAGAGCCACGGCGTCCTGTTTAAGTGGTCATGGTGCTGATTACAAAGCGGCCGAGTTGTGTTCAGTAGTCCCTCGTGCCATTTACTTTTATATTATTTTTTTCGCAGCACTATGAACTGCTCGTCCGGTCATTGAAATGGTTGGCAATTGTCATGCTACACATTGGTTACAGAATATCAGTCATGTGGTAAGAATGTCCTGAATTTCACAGAAATGAACACAACAAATAAACGGGTGTGAACTATGTTACAAGAAAGGAATTCAAGAGTCAAAACTTCCAAAGTGGAACGCAACTTCAAAAACATTAAAAAATATGTTTCGACAGACCACAGATCAACTGTTGATTGTGAAACTGTTGCATTCATTTGTTGCAGCTTACGTGACAAACTACTATGTTTTCATCGTTTCCTTGGGAGTTATCGCATTCACACGAACAACTAAATCGGGCATGGAGGCTTATCTCACTCATTCACCAGGCTTACAGATTAGGTGCGTCGATAAGAGATTCTTGTCATATGACACACATACTGTCAGTAACGCGGTGTCTGACGCATTAGACTTGTTGAGCCCATTTCACGTCGAGCAGCCTCACTACGCCGAGCAAAAGGAGGTCCGACACGATATTAGGAGGTATGTCATGGCGTTTGTAACTCAGTGTATGTTGTACTAATACCGTAAAAGCATTTTTAAAGCTCACTGTACGAGCAAAAAAAATGGTTCAAATGGCTCTGAGCACTATGGGACTCAACTTCTGAGGTCATTAGTCCCCTAGAACTTAGAACTAGTTAAACCTAACTAACCTATGGACATCACACACATCCATGCCCGAGGCAAGATTCGAACCTGCGACCGTAGCGGTCTCGCGGTTCCAAACTGCAGCGCCTATAACCGCAAGGGCCACTTCGGCCGGCTGTACGAGCAAGTTTCTCTTATTGTACAGATACAATACGGGAAACGTACAGCAAAAGATTATAGGCAACTTTGGTATTCTCTCTTTGTCGGTTTGCTAAAAACTAATCACAATGAATACAGATACACGACTGTCTGAAAACTAAAATTATATTGACCCATCAATAAAACGTTACGTTTCCACTTAACTTACAACAGTAATTCACTTTGCCACGTACATAAATCTTTCGATGAAACCCGCAATAAAGTTAACTCTCTCCTCAGACGATCTTTCCAAAAAACGCAGAGTTCCAGCTAGCAGTATGAGCCCTGAAAGCACCTAGCTCAGGCTGAATTCACTAAATATCGGTTAATACGAATGATATGAATCTCAAAGCAGTGGCACAAATTATGGGCCGGTACAATATAGGAAAATCTCCTGTAGTTGTGACTAACAAAAGGTCTTAATAAATACATCTCAATAAATTGTCACCTCCACTGAACAAATTCAGCTCTGTTTGCTCACGACGAAGAGGAAGAAGAGGAATAGTGCCAAACTTACCATAGACGGCGAGGTTATTAGAGGTGAAAAACAACGCGAATAGGGTAGGGATGGGGAATTAAAACAACCATGGCGTTTCCGAAAGAGCCATCCCGACTCTTCACTTCGGTAGCATCAAGATAACACGGAAAACCTAAAAATTTGACGACTGCTCAATACAGTTTCAGAGAATTAACTATTGCTTCAAATTGTCCATCACCTCTTTGGAGAAGCTGTTTCGCTATAAATACAGCCCTGTGGCTGCAGAAAACTCAACGACGTTATATTTTGGTTCGCATAGTGTATAACACGAAACGCTGAGGTTTTTAAGAGTACTGTGGACACTGACAACGCGATTTCTGAAAGGCAAATGAATGTTTTTCGCGGTCGAGAACCCTCGACCTTCACAGAGTTCGCGGGAACGGATGACGTCACGATTACTGGCGTGAAACAGCACAGCTGACGAGTGAGAGGATGCTTAAATACAGGTGTAGTTCAGCGGGCCTCAGTCGTGTTCCGTGTAGGCAGACCAGCTCGTGCAGTTTTGCACATCGGTACGTACTAACACGTCTTGCTACGTAAAGCAGTATTGTTGGCCAAACATCTGAGAGACAGGTTTAGTCTCCGAATACGAATGCTTTTCCTTCTTCGCGTATATTAAGTGTTTAGTGTGGATTGCTATGATCATAGGGTGTGAAGTGGATGATTTCATCCACAGTGCTGTGTTTGCCCTGTCGATAACGATAGAGAAGGGAGATGGCGAATCCATTGCCGGCAAGCAGCTTACTCCTGTCACATAGCAATATTAATACACTCGCCCGACGAGCGGATCACTATCTGCGCTTTGACGCTCCGTTCATTTCTTCACGTGAGTGTGATTTCCCATTTCATTGCCAATATTTCCATTTTCAACTCGTTTCTACTGAGGAATATCTGTGGCAGAAGAGTTCAAAGGGAATTCTGAGAGTCAAATAAGTAGCTTTCTTAGGAGCGTTGTCGTTTTGTGGAATACATGGAGCAACTACTCGCAAGTTTATTGAAGTTAATAGGCGTTTCGGGTTATCACACGTGTACAGCTTAGTTATTACAGCATTTGGGTGATTGAATTACGAGTGTCGTAATTGTTTTATAAAAAATAAGGTTTTCGTGTTTCAATCAATGGCTAGCCACACAACGTATACACACTGGTAGCACCTACAGCGTGTCCCAGAAATAATGCGACAAACTTCTCTGAGAGGTGGGGCACATCGTAAGGACCGAGAACACACCATGGCCGTAAACGTCAGCGATAAGTAGTAGCAGAGATCGAAGACCGGAAACAAAACAAGAGCGTCATTCATTTGAAACATACAGGGTGATTCAAAAAGAATACCACAACTTTAAAAATGTGTATTTAATGAAAGAAACATAATATAACCTTCTGTTATACATCATTACAAACAGTATTTAAAAAGGTTTTTTTTTTCACTTAAAAATAAGTTCAGAGATGTTCAATATGGCCCCCTCCAGACACTCGAGCAATATCAACCCGATACTCCAACTCGTTCCACATTCTCTGTAGCATATCAGGCGTAACAGTTTGGATAGCTGCTGTTATTTCTCGTTTCAAATCATCAATGGTGGCTGGGAGAGGTGGCCGAAACGCCATATCCTTAACATACCCCCATAAGAAAAAGTCGCAGGGGGTAAGATCAGGGCTTCTTGGAGGCCAGTGATGAAGTACTCTGTCACGGGCTGCCTGGCGGCCGATCCATCGCCTCGGGTAGTTGACGTTCAGGTAGTTACGGACAGATAAGTGCCAATGTGGTGGGGCTCCATCCTGCTGAAATATGAATTGTTGTGCTTCTTGTTCGAGCTGAGGGAACAGCCAATTCTCTAACATCTCCAGATACTGTAGTCCAGTTACAGTAGCACCTTCGAAGAAAAAGGGACCAAAAACTTTATTGGCTGAAATGGCACAGAAAACGTTCACCTTAGGCGAGTCACGTTCATACTGAGTTGTTTCCCGCGGATTCTCAGTGCCCCATACTTCGTTCGAAATGCACTGTCGATTCACTTCTGCCGTACTCAATAACACAAAAAGCTTTCTGTTGAGCGGTCGCCATCCTAGCATCAACTGACGCTGACGCCTAGTCAACAGCGCCTCAAGCGAACAAATGTACAACTAAATGAAACTTTATAGCTCCCTTAATTCGCCGACAGATAGTGCTTAGCTCTGCCTTTTGCCATTGCAGAGTTTTAAATTCCTAAAGTTGTGGTATTCTTTTTGAATCACCCTGTATATTGGACGTAATGAGTACGCATGGCGTACGACGTCAATATAATTGTAATGTCAGAACGGATCCTCGAAGTTTGCACCATCAGACACCACACATTCCTGACAGCGACGGAGGATTGATTGCCCGCAATATTAGAAGCCACCAGAACTTTCTTTGATTGCACCAGCTTCACAGACAATTCTTACTACGAGATCCATTTCGGTCTCGACAGGATCGCGATGCACGACAGAGCTCATGGCTCGTGATATACAGGAATTAGGACTCGATAAATCCGGTGAGGGTGATGGCAGTATTCTTGTGTACAGCATCACCTAGCGGCGTACGATGTCGTTTGTGGCCAGAGGTTGCTGTGCAATTCTTGATCCTTATGATGCACCACCCCTCCCCTAGAAGTTAGTCGCATCATTTCTGGGACTCTCTGTAGACATACTACAAATAAAAGTCCCCACGCCGTGTTTTTCTAATCTCAGGAACCACTGCATGAATTTTGATACGGTTTCCACTAATAGATAGACTGTTTCACGAGACCGTTTGTATCTACCCCAGACAAGTCGCCCGGCCTCACATGTTCAGTGTTACCCGTGCGAAGACGAGGCGGGTCGCTAGTAGTGGTACAGTCGCAGCACATGGTTCACCATTTCGTCAAATAAAATGTTGGTTTTGATCATCTGCAATTCCCTCCCCTTCTCACCCAAACAAAGATCGAAACTTGTCTAGTTTGAAGGGGGAAACTAGACGGCGCTGCCATAGGTCAAACGGATATCAACTGCGTTTTTTATTAGGTATTCGTGTAGTACGAAAAAAATATGAATATTTTAGTTGGACCACTTGTTTCGCTTTGTGATAGATGGCACTGTAATAGTCACAAACATATGGCTCACAATTTTAGACCAACAGTTGGTAACAGGTAGGTTTTTTAAATTACAATACAGAACGTAGGTACGTTTGAACATTTTATTTCGGTTGTTCCAATGTGATACATGTACCTTTGTGAACTTATCATTTCTGAGAATGCATGGTGTTACAGTGTGATTGCCTGTAAATACGACGTTAATGCAATAAATGCTCAAAATTATGTCCGTCAACCTCAGTGCATTGGATAATACGTGTAACGACATTCCTCTCAACAGCGAGTAGTTCGCCTTCCGTAATGTTCGCACATGCATTGACAATGCGCTGATGCATGTTGTCAGGCGTTGTCGGTGGATCACGATAGCTAATAATCCTTCAACTTTCCCCACAGAAAGAAATCCGGGGACGTCAGATCCGGTGAACGCGCGGGCCATGGTATGGTGCTTCGACAACCAATCCTCCTGTCATGAAATATGCTATTCAATACCGCTTCAACCGCACGCGAGCTATGCGCCGGACATCCATCATGTTGGAAGTACATCGCCATTCTGGCATGCAGTGAAACATCTTGTAGTAATATCGGTAGAACGTTGCGTATGAAATCAGCATACATTGCACCATTTAGATTGCTATCGATAAAATGGGGTCCATTTATCCTTCCTCCTATAATGCCGCACCATACATTAACCCGCCAAGGTCGCTGATGTTCCACTTATCGCAACCATCGTGGATTTTCCGTTGCCCAATAGTGCATATTATGCCGGTTTACATCACCGCTGTTGGTAAATGACGCTTCGTCGCTAAATAGAACGCGTGCAAAAACTCTGTCATCGTCCTGTAATTTATCTTTTGCCCAGTGACAGAACTGTACACGACGTTCAAAGTCGTCGCCACGCAATTCCTGGTGCATAGAAATATGGTACGGGTGCAATCGATGTTGATGTAGCATTCTCAACACCGACGTTTTTGAGATTCCTGTTTCTCGCGCAATTTGTCTGCTACTGATGTGCGGATTAGCCGCGACTGCAGTTAAAACACCTACTTGGGCATCATCATTTGTTGCAGGTCGTGGTTGACGTTTTGCATGTGGGTGAACACTTCCTGTTTCCTTAAATAACGTAACTATCCGGCGAACGGTCCGGACACTTGGATGATGTCGTCCAGGATACCGAGCAGCATACATAGCACACGCCCGTTGGGCATTTTGATCACAATAGCCATACATCAACACGATATCGACCTTTTCCGCAATTGGTAAACGGTCCATTTTAACACGGGTAATGTATCACGAAGCAAATACCGTCCGCACAGGCGGAATGTTACGTGATACCACGTACTTTTACGTTTGTGACTATTACAGCGGCATCTATAACAAAGCGAAAAAAGTGGTCCAACTAAAACATTCATATTTCTTTACGTATTACACGAATATGTAATAAAAAATGAGGGTTCCTATTAAAAAAAAACCAGATGATATCCGTTTGACCTATGGCAGCGCCATCTAGCGGGCCAATCATAGCGCCATCTGGTTTCCCCCTAAGCTAGACGAGTTTGAAATATTTGCTATTAAAAACAGTATTGATCACGATTTGTTTATTAAGGTGACCGGTATCGACCACTACTGTGATTATCTTCAGACCATTGAGTAGGAACCTCTTTCTGCTGGAGAATCACAGCAGAAAGAGTTTCCTACACAGTGGTCTGAAGATGACCACATAGTGGTCGAAACCGGCCACCTTAATAAATAAATCGTGATCAAGACTGTTTTTAATAGTAAATATTTGTAACTCATTGATCACTGCTACTCCCATAATGTATTCAAAAGTAATAGACGAGATTCGTTCGTTGTAGTTTTTTCGTTTGATGCTTATTTCGTGAGATATTTGGCCCGGTCTCTATCAATGGACCACCCTGTATACTGCTGCTACTTGCATTGACGGTTGAAAGTGAATCTTTAGACGTAGTGATGCGACCATGTAGGTCAGGGCTGCCAAACACATGGGCCGAGTTTACGAACCGCGTGCAGATCCCCGGCTCGCCCTGTCTCGGCTTTGCTAGTTCCTTCCTGGAAGTATTCGGTACAGCACTACGTTTCATTTAGAATTGCAGCGTGGCATTTTTCGGTCGGCACAACTCTCTTCTGTCCCGCGAATCGTGGTGTCAGCACTGTTGATCCTTTGGTATCTGTTCACGGAACGAAGGATGTTCATTGGTCCAAGGACAAAAAAAAAAAAAAAAAAAGTCTAGCGAGCTATCATCACAAGCCTTTAAAAATGAATGTGAATGACAGAAGAGATGGATGAGAGTTCTCAATATATGTTATGCGTTATGCAGTCTCATGAACCTAAGATACTGCAGATGTACTGTAAAACGATATTACAATAGCAAGCAGAAATAATTTAAAGATTTAGTTGAAAATTAAAAACCAAAAATTACAATGGTCGACTGAAAAGATTCATCATTCAGTACACCAAGAAGAACTTGGTTCTAAATTTTCGGGGACGCAGCATATGAAGAACTTTGTGGTAGGAATAGCAAAATTTATTAAGGTGCACTCTTTAGTCAACTTTCAGTTTTCTGTAGAATTGAACGATGACCATGGAGATAGACGCTGAAGACCCAAAGAAACTGGTACGTTTAGGACCCCAGCGAGCAAGCGTAAGTGCCGAAGACGACGTGACATGGACTTGATTAATGTCTTAAGAAGAGCTGAAAGGGACTGACACCATGAATCCTGCAGGGCTGTCCACAAATTCGTAAGCGTACGACTGGGTGCAGATCTCTTCTGAAGAGTATATTGAATTGCATCCCAATCTCTGTAGTTTGGTGGCCAGCGGAAGTGTTTAAAGTCAGAAGAGTCTTCCTGGAGCCAGTCTGTAGCAATTCTGGAAGTGTGTCGGAATGCACAATGGAGATTAATGAATGCAGCTGATCAGACAGTATGCTTACGTACGTGTCCCCTGGCACAGTCGTATCCAGTCCCATATCACTCCAACTGCACACGCCCCTCCCCATTACAGAGTCTCCACCAGCTTGAACAGCCCCCTGCTGACTTGCAGAGTAAATGGATTCGTGAGGTTGTCTTCATACCTGTACACGTCCACCCGCTCTTTACAATTTGAAACGAGACTCGTCCGATCCGGGAACATGTTTCCAGTCATCAACATTCCAATATCGGTCTTGACGAGCCCATGCGAGGCGTAAAGCTTTGTGTCATGCAGTCATCAAGACTACACGAGTCGACCTTCGACTTCGAAAGCCCATATCGATAATGTTAGTTCAATGGTTGGCACGGTGACAGTTGTTGATGCCCCAGCATTGAAATCTGCAGAAATTTGCGGAAGGTTTGCACTTTTGTCACGTTGAACGATTCTCTTCAATCGTCGTTGGTCCCGTTCTTGCAGGATCTTTTTATGGCCGCAGCGATGTCGGAGATTTGATGTTTTACTGGATTCCTGATATTCACAGTACACTCGTCAGGTGATCGTGTGGAAAAATTCCCACTTCATCGCTACCTGGGAGATGCTGTGCGCCGACTATAACACAACGCTCAATTCACTTCAGTCTTGATAACCTGCCATTGTAGCAGCAGTAACCGATCTAACAACTGCGCCTGACAGTTGTCTTATATAGGTGTTGCCAACGGCAGCGCCGTATTCTGCCTCTTTACATATCTCTGTATTTGAATACGCATGCCTGGATCAGTTTCCTTGAAAGACAGTGCTCACTGCCATTAAAGAAAATCGCAATACTTGAAAAATTCGAATAGTTTCCTAAACGTTTTGAGGACACTGTCACTCTAACTTCTGTTTTAGAACTGTTTCCAAGACAGTTTGCCGTTTCAATTGAAAGCGCCCTTGAGCACATGGCGATGTACTTGACTGACCTAAAGGTAATTCCCATTTTAATGAGATATCCTTTTATGTTAAAATTTTGCAGGAATTCTACATTGTTTTCCACACGTAGTTTCTACGTCCACATCCACATGGTTATTCTGCAATTCATACATAAGTGCCTGGCAGAGGGTTCATCGAACTATTTTCATACTACCTCTCATACTACATACTCTCAAATGGTGCGTGGGAAAAAGGAACACCTAAATCTTTCCGTTCGAGCTCTGATTTCTCTTATTTTATTATGATGATCATTTCTCCCTACGTAGGTGGGTGTCAACAAAATATTTTAGATTCTGAAGAGAAAGTTAGTGATTGAAATTTCGTAAATAGACCTCGCCGCAAAGAAGACTGCCTTCTTTCCAGTAACTGCCACCCCAACTCGCGTATCATAGCAGTTACACTCTCACCCCTATTGCGCGATAACACGAAACAAGCTGCCGTTCTTTGCACTTTTTCGATGTCCTCTCAATCCTACCTGGCAAGGATCCCACACCGCACAGAAATATTCCAGCAGAGGACGGACAACTGTAATGTAGGCTGTCTCTTTAGTGGGTTTGTAGCATCTTCTAAGTGTTCTGCCAACAAAGCGCAGTCTTTGTTTCGCCTTCCCCACAATGTTATGTGGTCTTTCCAATTTAATTTGCTCGTAATTGTAATTCCTAGGTATTCAGTCGAATTGACAGCCCTTAGATTTGTGCGATTTATCGTATACCCAAAATTTATCGATGTCTTTTAATACCCACGTGGACGACCTCGCACTTTTCTTTGTTCAGTGCTAATTGCCACTTTTCGCACCATACAGTAATTCTCTCCACATCATTTTGTAATTGGAATTGATCGTCTGATGATTTTACTTGACGGTAAATCATAGCGTCATCTGCAAACAATCTAAGGGGACTGGTCAGGTTGTCCCCTAGATCATTTATGTAAATTAGGAACAGCAGAGGACCTATGACACTACCTTGCGGAACGCCAGATATCACTTCTGTTCTACTCGATGATTTACCATCTATCACTACGAACTGTGACCTCTCTGAGAGGAAATCACGAACCCAGTCACACAACTGAGACGGTACTCCATATGCACGCAATTTGATTAATAGTCGCTTGTGAGGAACGCTATGAAAAGTCTTCTGAAAATCTAGGAATATGGAATCGATCTGAGATCCCTTGTCGACAGCACTCATTACTTCATGGGAATAAAGAGTTAGTTGTGTTGCACAAGAACGGTATTTTCCGAATCCGTGTTGTTTATGGATCAATAAGTCATTTTCTTCAACGTGATTCATAATGTTCGAGTACAGTACAGTTTCCATGTCTATATAATGAGGTTGCAAAAGTGCTACAATATTTGGAACGACATATTTGCGTGTAAGACCTTTTTTGTATTAAGAAACTAAATAAGTGACAATTAAGTGGCAACTTGAGTACGAACATTTGTGAAACTGTCTGCATCTGTCGGTCTGTACCAGATAGAAACTATATAATGTCTTCAGCATGCCAAAATAATTAAATAATACTGAAAATTCGTTTTGTTTGTGATTTATGTTGCTGAGAAATGTGAAATATAAGACTAAGTTGCGTACAGTGCTACTGCACTGACCCATGTAATTGTAGTGTGTTTGCAGTTCACCCCCCCCCCCTCTTCGAAGCGCTCAGAGAGCATTGTGTGGCGGTGGGGGGTGGGAGGGTGGAGGGGGGAAGGGGGGGGGAATGTACAACAAGACTGAGCGCTGTGGCACTCATACCAGGGCTCAGCCAACAAGCCGAAATCTTTCCTGCCCCTGATCTATGTATTCAGAATTTTATGTAATCTGAAGCAAATGAAGAAGTGTATTCAAGGTTAACATTTCAGCACAACCACACCATAACATCATCTACAGCCTGTATTTAAGGAAAAATAACATAGCTGGTTTATCACATCTGAATGTTGGCTATTTGTGTGAAGATCGTGTTATGGCTTGTGTGAGCCGGGACATCTGCCAGCACCTGACGGAATTAGACAGCAGCAGGATGGTGGTCTAATGATACTGCCGTTCATCGTTTCTACAACATATATTGCTGTTCGCCTTCGTCGATATCTCTGTCATTCGTATTAATATCCAGTCAACGCAAGAACTCTGTGGCCTTGAGCGACTGCCGCCCGAGAGGACTGGCATATCGTCAGCTCTGCCATACGGGATGGTACAGTCACGTCACGTACCTTGACTGAAGAAATGGGTTTTTCTGAAGCCATACAATATCAACAGTAACAGCGTGGAGCTGCATGGACTCTGTGGTAGATTCTATTATGTGTTTCTCTATTTTTTGTTTGTCTGTTGTCGATGTATTATGCTCGCAGTAAAAGGTCGTAACAACGTGATAAAATTGTCTCTGATAGTGCTGTTAAAAGAATTACTGTTTGTTGCGCGTGTGAAGAGTCTTGGGAGAAACGGCTGTATATTTTTAGCAACTATTCATACATGAGATTGCAGGTTCGAGTGCTGTTGTCCACGTCTCTTCCCGTACACGTCGCATTCAATCTGAAACAATTCTGCTGTTTCAATACTTCCAAAAATACTAATAAAGGTCGTGACGCTCACCTTTGTTCTCATGACATAATAACGGTTTATTGTGTCTCTTGTACAATTCTCCACATAACATCAAAAGAAGCGAACAGAAAACTCTAGTTACCCTTAATTACGAGTAAACCACAGAGAGAGTAATATTCCGAGTCAATGATATAATTATCATGGAGTCTCTCAGATAACGTCTTTGCCACTTAGCTTTCTCACAGTCGATTCAGTACATTACATATTTATTACACTACAAGTCTCATTGTCGCTTTATGCACCAGCAGAGACAAGGTGTGAACGTTGGTGTGGCCAACAAGAACATTGGAAAAAGAGTGGTAGTGCATCAACCCTTCACAGGAGACTCGGTTGTTCATACAGAATCACGATGGAAATATGTGTTTCATTTGATATTGTCGTAAAGGTCCATCGTTGCATGTGATGACGCAGTATGCTATTGGGTACAAAACATGGTCGCCTGTGGTACACATGGTCGATAATTTGGATAGTGGGCGTTACATATCTGGCTTGTTATGATCAGTGTTTGTGCGCTCTCTTAGAGATATCAGTGGCATCATCCTTCAACAAGATAATGCAAGGCTGCAAGTTTTCTGTGCTGTCCTGAGCTACATCAATGCAGAGAGAGTTCGACTGCTGCCCTGGCCAGATCTCTCATCCACTGAAAATATCCCGTTAATGGCCACCAACAGACTGGTATACCAGCAGCAGGCAGCCACTAGGACTGTAGAACCTTGACATAGAACTGAAGCACTGTAGGAAGATATACTCGTATCTGTTCCAAACTCCATTTGGCTTTATACCCAGCCACGTTAGAGATATACTTGCTGCCAGAGGTGACTGCTCTGTGAGCTAAATTTCGCAACCTCTATACCCACAAATCACTTACAGAATTTAATCATATTTTTCCTTAACTACTGTATACTGAAAATAAATAAAATTTTGTTATTGCCTATCCTTGCTGCTACTGCAACTTCAATTTTGTATTTACAGGGTGTATCAAAATTACACCGACAAACTTCGAAGGAATGTAGAAGGTGTCTTAAGGAACAAAATAAGAATAGGAGCCCATGTCCAGAGAAGTCATCCAATGACGCTAAAGAGCGTAAGAGTTACATGCACCAGAACCTTTATGTGTATATACAGAGTTTTTCACAGGTCATGTTACACACCTCTAGAGATTGTAAAGGGGACTTAGATCAAGTTTTACACATAAACCAATGCCCAGAGACGTGATGCGCTGATGCAGCCCTGGAGAATGGCGTATTGTATCACAGCCGTCCACAATACGAGCACAAAGAGTCTCTACATTTGGTACCGGGGTTGCGTAGACAAGAGCTTTCAAATGCCACCATAAATGAAAGTCAAGAGGATTGAGGTCATGAGAGCGTGGAGGCCATGTAATTGGTCCGCCTTACCAATCCATCGGTCACTGAATCTGTTGTTGAGAAGCGTACGAACACTTCGACTGAAGTGTGCAGGAGCTCCATCGTGCATGAACCACACGTTGTGTCGTACTTGCAAAGGCACATGTTCTAGCAGCACAAGTAGAGTATCCCGTATGAAATCTTGATAACGTGCGCCATTGAGCGTAGGTGGAAGAACATGGGGCCCAATCAAGACAACACCAACAATGCCTGCACAAACGTTCACAGAAAATCTGTGTTGATGACGTGATTGCACAATTGCGTGCGGATTCTCGTCAGCCCACACACGTTGATTGTGAAAATTTACAATTTCATCACGTTGGAATGAGGAAGTACAGTACATACTGAGGAAACTAAAATGAGCTCTAACATGGAAATTAAGTGTTCCCGGACACATGTCCACATAACATCTTTTCTTTATTTGTATGTGAGGAATGTTTCCTGAAAGTTTGGCCGTACCTTTTTGTAACACATTTACACGCGCCGACTCCTACAACTTCGGCACCCTGTATCGTCGACGATGACTTTTCTGGCACACAGTTTCCTACACTCATTTTCAAGACACCGTCTACATCCCCTCGAAGTCTGTCGCTGTAATTTTGAAACACTCTGTACATACACTCATAGCAGCTCCGTTTACTGTCTGTCGTGGACGATTGTGGTTAATCCATTACACGAAACAGTTAAAGAAGGTGCTTACTTTCAAATGCGTACCAAATACAGAGAATGCTCCGTTAAGCCTATTGTTCAGAGTACTGTGCATCCAGTCTTGCTGACCGTCTGGGAAGAAATTGTTTGAGAAACCTTGTGGAAAGTATGAATCGTTCTTCGTGAAATGTTCACACTATTTAATGTGAGGAGATCTGAAGGGAACAACAGGAGTAAAAAGAGTTTCTATGATAGAAGAACAGTAAAGCGAAAGGCAGACGATCTGGACGAGGAATGATGTGAAAAGTAATACAGTTGTCTTGCTTACATCAATCCATTTCAGAGATGGTTTCTCACAAAACAGGCATAGTGAATTACTGCACTAATACTTAACAAGTGTAATCACTCGTCCAAATCTTATAATTCCTATGTGGATTCCGTTCGTAAAAGTTTTCTCCAAAAACCTATGAAAGAATGTTTACTGAATATCGTTTGTTGGTACTCTAGTTGACGTAAACTCTAGAATTCGCTGAATGTTTTTTTTCTTTGCAGGCCCAGAGAAATGGCTCAAGCGAGCGTTGATACCGCTCTGCAGTCCATGGCAGAATCCAACGTTAACTTCACATTCGACATGCATAAGGTAAGTTACATAGTTTTGAAACAGTTAAATCTCTCGTCATGACAACTCAAGGAAATTTAGTCACGATATGGTTTCTTATTATAAAGTCATCTAAGTACAAAAGTCTTATATTTATGACTGATCCAGTGCATTTCTAAGTGCAATTTTAAGTGCATTACTTCCAAGAACTCATTTTAATTCCTCATTTCAGCAAAGGAAAGTACGCGAAAAATAGTATTTCGAGATTGCCTTCTGCCTTATATGATACCAAGTCTTCCGAAGCTCTTTCAATTTTCACTGTAATATTGGATCTCCTATGTGTTCCAGACCTGCTTCCATTCTTCACCCATCTACCGGACTGAAAAGTACAGTGTGTTACTAACCAGCAGTCCTCACCCAATCACCATCCAAAGAAACCCACAATAGTTTAAAATTCCTAGCTCAACAAACATGGAGATTAACTGCCACATCCATCATCCACACATATAAAACCATCACCTGTCCCATCCACACCTATACCACTGCAGCACGAAATTCCTTTCAAATCCTGGAACGACATGCTCTCTATCTTGGTTTACACAACCTCATAAAGAGAGTGAGGGTACCTATTAGTGAACATTAATATGGGATGTATTCACCATTCACCTTTCTGGAGACTTGTGCCCTCCTGTAACACTGTCAATAAGGTGTCTGAAGGTCTGTGAAGAATGGCAGATGATTCTTCCTCAAGAACAGAAACCAGAGAACGTAGTGATGTTGGACGCTGGGATCTCGAGAGATTCATCCCAAAGGCGTTCCATTGGGCTGACATAAAGACTCTGGGCTGACAGTCCATTTCTGGAATGTTACTGTCCACAAACCATTCCCTCACAGACGCTGGTTTATGACTGAGTAGATTGTCTCCACGATGCAGTCGTAGTCTCCGAATGATTCCTGTACTGTAGGCAGTACACATTGCTATAAAACAAGTTCTTATGCTGCCTCATTTAGATTTTTCTTAAACACGGTAATTTGTTGCCAACACACACCAAGTAAAGGTCATGTAAATAACAGTTAAATGAAAAACGATTGTGAACGGTCAATGGCACTGTGTAGCTATCACATAATTTTTTGTGTAAGGTCTCTGTGCTTTTGTCTTTGTTTTCCTATAGCTATTGTAGTATTGGTTTTAGATTACTGATATGTATTCCGAGTGTTTGAATTTTTATGTAGAGACCGAAACTGCCAATCGCAGTTAAGTGTAAATAATAAAAATAATTTGAACAACCCGTGTCAAATAATTCAACGTCCTTTAATTTAGGCATTCCCATTTAAATACAAGCCAATAAGTATTAATTATGTTCATGTTTTCTATCATTTCTAGACGATGGACGCGGGAAACATCTTTTATTCTCCTCTCAGCATACATGTGATACTTACACTAGTATATTTCGGTGCAGAAGGTGAAACAGCTCGGCAGATCCGAGAGGGTCTCCGTTTACATGGTAACGACGATGTCATAGAGAGAGGCATCGAGACTACAATGCGTGAGTTAAACGTGAGTACAAAAGACGAGGTTGTAAAAGCTTTGTAACTCTTCAATTTAATGTAGCAGTTGCGCTGAACATTTCTGCAGATTATGTCCCATATTTGTTCTCCGCAACAGTTCCATTATTTTTTTAATTTGTAAGATCACTGTGGTAAGTTCCAACTAAATAATTGTGATTTTAGTGTGTAGAGCCTATAACACCAAAGAAATGCCGTCAGCCTATTTTAGAATAATATGTTACACACAATCCTGAAGTTAGAAACGACAGATAAAAGCAAGAACTGTCACTTATTACCTCCCGCAACCATGTTGCTGATCAGTCTAACATACAATAACTAAGAATCAAGTAAAATCTACCAGCATCAAATATAGACCTTGACAAAGAAATTTCTGAAAACGTACATGAAGAGTGCTGTACTGAAGTGTATCAAGGTACAAAAATGGCACATATCTGGCACGTAGTTGTTCTTCTTCACTGTTCAACGTATACAGAAAGTAATTAAAGGAAATAAATTAAGGTGTATGGATGTGTGATTGAAAATACTGTGTGAAAGGATATCAACGATATGCTGATGTCACTGTCGCATTAAAGAGTCTATTTAATGGACTGTACTGTCTACTGAGCACAGAATGTATATTCGGAGTAAATCAAAGAATGAAAATATAAACGAACATGATAAATGAGACTAACTATAGCATATAAATCGAGGATCATGTGGGAGTCGAAGCGCAGGAATTGTGTTGAATTGGAGGAAAATTAACATGTGATGAATGACGAAAGAAGGATATAAGAAGCAGACTAGCATTTCCTGCCGAAATAAGTCCCCTACAATCATATATAAAACTTCACTGTGCAAAAACCGGCAAAGAAGGGAATCTAAGCGTTAGGGATGTGGTACGATAGGAGGGTGTTGGAAATTAAGTAGAGCAGCAAAATAAGAAATGAGGAGGGTCTCTTCACAAGGGAAACATACCATCATCCCTCTCCTCCCCTCCCCCTCCCCTCCCCCCTCCCCTCCCCCTCCCCTCCCCCTCCCTCAGATTTAGTGGTAAGAGGTCTCAGTGGACAGCTCGTCAAAATCTGAATACGTATGAAGCACAGCACAAGGTGTACTGTACTGTGAAAAAAAATCAAAATAGAAACAGTGAACGGTCCAAGCAAAAGAAATACTACGTAGAGCAATGTGGATGAGCCACAGCGTTATGGTGAAGTGATCACGCTGTTGAACTACAAAGCTGGCGAGCCATGTTCCAAACTCCCTCGTGCCAATTTTACGGTGTTCGCTGTATTCAAATTTGTGTGTGTGTCGTGGTGTAACGTCCGTTTGTAAGAGCGAGGTGTAAGGAGGAGACCTTATATTAAATGTTGATTCAGCGCAACTATTCCATTAGAAGCCGAAACGAAGTGGCTTTCGAATGGGAGCTGCAAACATTTGTCAACCGAATCCTCCAGCGGAAATCACGTCTGATGTGTCATATACCGCATTACTGACAGTATGTGTGTCATGTGACAAGAATCTCTGATCGACGCACCTAATCTGTAAGCCTGGTGAATGAGTGAGATATGCCTCCTTGGCAGATTTAGTTGTTCGTGTGGATGTGAATGTGGTAATTCCCAAGGAAATGATGAAAGCATAATAGTTTGTCACGTAAGCTGCAACAAATGAATGCAACAGTTTCACAATCAACAGTTGATCTGTGGTCTGTCGAAACATATGTTTTTAATGTTTTTGAAGTTGCGTTCCACTTTGGAAGTTTTGACTCTTGATTTCCTTTCTTGTAACATAGTTCACACCCGTTTATTTGTTGTGTTCATTTCTGTGAAATGTCTATGTGATATCTCGCCTGCTCTCACTATTCAGCACATTCTTTCCACATGAGTGATATTCTGTAACCAATGTGTAGCATGACAACTGCCAATCATTTCAATGACCGGACGAGCAGTTCATAGTGTTGCGAAAAAAAAAATGGTACGAGGGACTACTGAACACGACTCGGCCGCTTTGTAATCAGCACCATGACCACCTTAACACGACACCGTTCTTCTGGCACTGCGCTCGTTGTTGGACTTGCTAAGCCTGGACCGTTCACCGATTTTATTTTGCATTTTTATCCAGTTCGGTACACCTTCTTCCTATCTTCATGCTTGATCTGTGTTCAGTTTTTGACGGGCCTTCCATTGGGCCATCTTACCAATAAATCTGAGGGGGAAGGTCGTGCGACGGGGAGTTTCCCTTGCCAGAATCGGTGCGGAGTGGAACATGTGGAACACATTGAAAAGAAGAAGGCACAGGATGATAGGATATCTGTTAAGACATCGAGTAATAAGCTCCATGGTACTAGGGGGGACTGTAGAGAGTGAAGATTGTAGGGGAAGACAGGGAATCGAATATATCCTACAAATAGTGGAGGATGTTTGCGGCAAGTGCGCCTCTGACATGGAGAGGTCGTTAGAGAAGGGTAACTTTTGGAAGGCTGCATCAAACCAGTCAATAGATTGATAACTCAACCTTCATTTGTACCGGAAACACAGGTAGGTTTAGTTTGTGGTAGAGGAGCCACGTTGACAGTGAGGGCTTGCGTTATTTGTCCCTATGGTACGATTTCATCGAGTTGGGGCCACTGTGATAGTCGGGGCTATTGGAAGGGATTCTTGTTGATTTCCTCAAATTGATGTCACTGTCCACGCCTTGGGTTAACGGGCCTCCTTCTGGGTCGTTTAAGTGCAGTAACACATTCTTTTTCTTCTTCTTCTTCTTCTTCCTCTCCTCAGCGATGAAAGGCCCTGTAGACCACGCGCTGCATCAAAATTGCTTCCATCGCCTTCTATCTCTCGCAGTCTCTCTCCACCCTGCGGAAATTACTAATGCTGCGATGTCCTTCTCTAAGCCATCTTTCCACCTTGTACTAGACCTGCCCAATGGTCTTGTTGCCTGGACAGTTCCTTCAAATGCTTTCTTGGTGATTCTGTCGTTTTCCATTCTAGCCACATGTCTAGCCCACTGCAGTCTCCTACTTTTTAATTTCTGGATGATAGTCGGTCGCTTCATTAACTGATAAATTTCATTGTTCTTTCGAATTCTCCATACGCCATTTTCCAACATAGGTCCCGAGATTTTTCTCATTACTTTTCTTTCGAAAACATTCACTTTTTCTCTTGCATTTTTTGTAAGCGTCCAACTTTATGAACCGTACAATACTATGGGGCAGATGATTCAGAAAGCTTTACTTTTGAGTTGGTTGCTTAGTGAGTACAGACATCTTGACCCTGACGCTATTCTTTCGTTTATATCCATTCCTATGATATTTTTACTGTGAACACGTGGTTTTGAATTTTATTTAGTGTTTTGTAAACATCCATAGCTTTGGTTACTTTCGATATATGGTGTTCTTGTAGTTGGGCGTAACTTGTTAGTCTGTTCTCTGCCTTTCTGCGTGATATGTTGAGCATCATTGAGCATAAGTATATTAATTTTGTTAGTCATGTAGAAGAGATTACAGGCTCGCCTTTGATGAACACCTGGATGTGTGTGTGTGTGTGTGTGTGTGTGTGTGTGTGTGTGTGTGTGTGTGTGCTGTTCGACTGTTTGACGTCTCCGTTTTTGCAAAGCGGGTACTTCTTCTCACATGTTTTATGTGTCGCAGCCCCATACAAAATGTGATTTTCGACAAAATTGTTAAGGCTTTCGGTGCCAATTGTTAACAAACTGACTATTGGCTTCTGTCTCAGGTTCTTCCGCTGACGTTCATCTAATGATTTTACTGACGTTTCCCCAGTACGAGTAGCTGGCATTGTCAAAGTTTCACCCTCCATTCAATCAATTAACACCAGGATCAGAGAGCATAAGCGACATTGCAGGTTGAGGCAGGTGCAGAAATCGGCCGTGGCAGAGCACGCACTGAGTGAGACCGACCACGTAATAAAATTCGCCGACACGGAAATTCTGGCTGTAGAGAAGCACTATCACACGCGCTTGTTCAGAGAAGCTGTAGAAATACAAAAACACGCGAACAGTTTCAACAAGAAAGAGGAAGGCCTTAAGGTAAACGGATCCTGGCTTCCCGTACTGCAGCGAACGAGCGTCGCAGGTAGCAAGAGGAGAAATGACCGCGGAGAAGCTCTCGGACGTTGGCGCGCCAGGTACATATAGTCTGCGGCCGCGAGCTCGGCTCCAGTTCACCACCGGCAGTGGCGGGGGGAAGCTGTGATTTTTGAGTTTGACAAACCTTCTTGCTTCAGACTATGGAATTTAATTGGTCAAATTTTCCTTCTGTATCCTACTTTCTGCAAAGAATGTCTTTGGTTCTTGATTCCACACTGCTTGATCAACCAAAAGGTCTGCGCACGTACCCGAAGTTGTACGACAGGTACCTGCCTCTCGTTCACCTTCGTCACAGTTCCCTTCGGTGTCTTACACAGAGGTGATAAACGTCATGGGATAGCGGTATGTGCACATACAGATGGCGACAGCATCGCGTAGACAAGCTATAAGACGGCAGTGCATTGGTGGAGCTGTCATTTGTATTCGGATAATTCGCGTGAAAAGTTTTCCGACGTAATTATGGCCCTACGACGGGAATTAAGTTTTTAAATGCGGGAAATCAATATTCCGAGATCCACTGTGTCAATAGTGTGCCGAGAATATCAAAAAATTACCTCTCACCACGGACAACGCAGTGGCCGACAGCATTCATTTAACAATCGAGAACAGGGAGTTTCCGTTGGGTTGTCAGCGCTAAAAGAAAAGCAATACTGCGTGAATTAGCACCAGAAATCAGTGTGGGACGTACGACGAACGTATCCGTTAGGACAGTGCGGCGAAATTGGCGTTAATGGGCTATGGCAGCAGACGACCGACGCAAGTGCCTTTGCTAACAGTACGACATCGCCTGCAGAACTTCTCCTGCGCTCGTGACCATATCCGTTGGACACTAAACTCCTCTCAAAGAGTCCATGAAGGCCGAACGGTACCGACCGGCCGCCGTGTCATTCTCAGCCTATAGGCGTCACTGGATGCGGTTATGGAGGAGCATGTGGTCAGCACACCGCTCTTCCGGCCGTATGTCAGTTTCCGAGACCGGAGCCGCTATTTCTCAATCAAGTAGCTCCTCAGAATGAGATTTTCACTCTGCAGCGGAGTGTGCGCTGATATGAAACTTCCTGGCAGATTAAAACTGTGTGCCCGACCGAGACTCGAACTCGGGACCTTTGCCTTTCGCGGGCAAGTGCTCTACCATCTGAGCTACCGAAGCACGACTCACGCCCGGTACTCACAGCTTTACTTCTGCCAGTATCTCGTCTCCTACCTTCCAAACTTTACAGAAGCTCTCCTGCGAAATTTGCAGAACTAGCACTCCTGAAAGAAAGGATATAGCGGAGACATGGCTTAGCCACAGCCTAGGGGATGTTTCCAGAATGAGATTTTCACTCTGCAGCGGAGTGTGCGCTGATATGAAACTTCCTGGCAGATTAAAATTATGTGCCCGACCGAGACTCGAACTCGGGACCTTTGCCTTTCGCGGGCAAGTGCTCTACCATCTGAGCTACCGAAGCACGACTCACGCCCTGTACTCACAGCTTTACTTCTGCCAGTATCTCGTCTCCTACCTTCCAAGCAGGAGAGCTTCTGTAAAATTTGGAAGGTAGGAGACGAGATACTGGCAGAAGTAAAGCTGTGAGTACCGGGCGTGAGTCGTGCTTCGGTAGCTCAGATGGTAGAGCACTTGCCCGCGAAAGGCAAAGGTCCCGAGTTCGAGTCTAGGTCGGGCACACAGTTTTAATCTGCCAGGAAGTTTCAAGTAGCTCCTCAGTTTGTCTCACAAGGGCTGAGTGCACCCCGCTTGTCAGCAGCGCTCGGCAGACCGGATGGTCACCCATCCAAGTGCTAGCCCAGCCAGACAGGGCTTAACTTCAGTGATCTGACGGGAACCGGCGTTACCACTGCGGCAAGGCCGTTGGCCGTTGGAAAAATGGTTCAAATGGCTCTGAGCACTATGGGACGTAACATGTGAGGTCATCAGTCCCCTAGAACTTAGAACTACTTAAGCCTAACTAACCTAAGGACATCACACACGTCCATGCCCGAGGCAGGATTCGAACCTGCGACCGTAGCGGTCGCGCGGTTCCAGACTGTAGCACCTAGAACCGCTCGGCCACCTCGGCCGGCAGTGTGGGTTGTGTTTACATAGAATAGACTGGGTACTTTGGTCCAACTGAACCGATAATTGACTGGAAATGGTTATGTTCAGCTACTTGGTGATCATCTGCAGCCATTCAGCGATAGAATTTTTATGGATGACAATGCGCCATCTTGGACAATTCGAGCGAAAGATTTGGCCATCCAGATCGCCAGACGTGAATCCCACGGAACATTTGTGGTACATAATCGAGAGGTCAGTTGGTACACAAAATCCTGCACTGGCAATACTTTGGCTATTATGGACGGCTAGAGAGGCAGCATGGCTCAATATTACTGCAGGAGACTTCCAACGACTTACTGAGTCCATGCCATGTCGAGTTGCTGCACTGCCCACGGTAAGAGGAGATTTGATACGATATTAGCCGATGACCCATTGAAACGTCCCCTTTAAACAATTATACATGACTGTGCTTAAACTGACACACAATATTTTTTAGCGCAACGCAATCTGACTATAAGATCCCTGCAAAAGAATGGCCCTGACTAACATTAAACTATACCTTTCAGAAATCACTTACCTCACAAAAATCTTCATTACTCGAACTACTGCAATACAGCGAGCGCCACTACTGCCAACTAAATAAAAGATTCAAACTACGGAAGGCACTAACTACTGATAGGGATAGTTAGCAAATGAAAGATTTTAATAGAGAACAAACAATGTATTTACCTTAATAGTCATAATATATATATATAGCAGTTCATGACAAATTACAAAACTCCGCCATCTCTCTCCCCACATCCACCACTGCTGGCGGCTCACCTTCAACTGCGCAACGCTACGCGCTGTTCACATCCAGCTGCCGCTGCCCAACACTACAATGGCAGACAACAATGCAAACTACCCACAGACTGCACACAGCACAGCTAGTGATTTTCATACAGAGCGCTACGTAACGTTGCCAATAAGAAAACATAAACAGCCTACTTACATAGCCCCCATGCTCCCCACAAAAAATTTTACAAATTGTTTTGGGCACTGGGCAATACATATTTGTTAAAATTTTTCATTTGAATCTTTTATTTAGCTGGCAGTAGTGGCGCTCGCTGTATTGCAGTAGCTTGAGTAACGAAGATTTTTGTGAGGTAAGTGATTTGTGAAAGGTACAGGTTAATGTTAGTCAGGGCTATTCCTTTGTAGGGATTTCTGAAAGTCAGATTGCTCAAAAAAAAAAAAAGGTTCAAATGGCTCTGAGCACTATGGAACTCAACATCTTAGGTCATAAGTCCCCTAGAACTTAGAACTACTTAAACCTAACTAACCTAAGGACATCACACACACCCATGCCCGAGGCAGGATTCGAACCTGCGACCGTAGCAGTCCCGCGGTTCCGGACTGCAGCGCCAGAACCGCACGGCCACCGCGGCCGGCAGTCAGATTGCGTTGCGCTAAAAAATATTGTGTGTCAGTTTAAGCACAGTCGTGTATAATTTTTCAAAGGGACACCATGACTTTTGTCACCTCAGTGTATTACTGAAATATATCTGCATCTCCTTCGAAAGTGCAATGTCTACAGAATCGCAGTGCAGCCGGTATTTGCAAATACCTGTGAATCGTCATTATTACGGAATTGTTTCAGTTTAAAACTTCAGTTAAGTTGACGTCTGGAGTGCAGCCTTAAATCGTATTGAAACACGTCCGATAAAAATTATTAACAAGACGAGAATACAGTCTTCAGAATGTGTTGGTGTAGCAGAATTCTATACATTAGGTGGGAAGAGTGGATAATGAAGAACTGCTTACTGAGTAATACTTTTTTATTCTATGGCGAACAGGCCACGTGCCTTATTCCGCTGCTTTCCAGTCGTTTGTAGAGTGCTCCCATGCTCCCCACGCAATGATAAAGCACTCTTAAAACTATCCTAGGGACCTCTAGTGTGTATATAGGTGACTAGAGCAATGGTTCGAGCATCATCTCTCGGGTTGAATTGTGCCATAGAAACTCTGGAATATGTGATCTTGCGAATCCTCAAACTAAGGCGTGAAGAACTTCACGGGACACTTCTTAGAAAATCGCACAAACTGGTTGAAATTTATGTACAACACAGAATTGCTATGGACATACACACAGAGCAGCATATTCTAATTGTTGCTACTCGTGAATGCTTTCATGTCATTTGGCTTTGGTCAACTTAGTTGAAATATGACGAATAGTAATCATCATATTGAAGTTTTGATCTCAATTCCCGTACTTGCAGAAAAATAATAGTCCACCTTTTTTCAAGTACACAGGTTATTGTTTGGCTTTAACAACCAAACATGTTTCACCACAATTGTGATATCCCCAGTGGGTTTTTTATTATTATCCTGAAACGCATAAATAGAGCTTATTTTTAGGTTAAGGAATATGATACATCAGATTCGGTTGTCATTTAAATAGTATGTGCGCTTTACTTTTTATTTTACACTGCACGCGTCCTGTGGCTGTTAACCAAAATTAAAAACATGTCAAAGTTAGTACGCCATGTCATCTGCAAACGTCAGGAACGTTAAAAAATCAGTGCAACCATAGGTCTAAGTTAGGACACCACGTCATCTACAAACATGAGGGATGTTAAAAAATCAGTGTAGACGATTTTATAACATCCCTCATATTTGCAGGTGACGTGGTGTCCTAACTTCGACCTGTAACTGATTTTGCTTGGCAGCCAAAGCTTGCACACATCGTAAAATAAAACATAAAGTGCACACACAATTTAAACGACAACAGAATCTGATGTACCATATTCCTTAAAATAAAAATAACTTGTATGCATCTACTTCATAAAAAAAGAAAAATCCTCTTAGGATGCCACACCTGCCGTGAAACATTTTTGAATGGTAAAACAAAACAATAAATTGTGTACTTGCAGGAAGGTGTACCCATCCTTAATTCATTAAAACATTAATTAATTTTGCTCCATGTGCATTTCATGTCAGATATTGCACGTTTCGTAGAACACGTTGGTTCCGTATTGTTTTCTACTTATTATTCTTTTTCTGTGCTCCTAACAAGTACCTTCTGTTGTTCCCGCATTTTATTAGCACCTTATAGTGAGTGTCATTTTCAGGAGAATTCTGTCTGTACATTTTTAAAGATGTTGTATGCAGCAATAGTACCACTTTTTCCTTGTGAGCAGTTACCAACAAATATGTGTAACCTCATGACATGTCTGTCCTTGTAAATGTTATGTGCAAATTTTAGAGTTTATTAATTTTATGTCAGTATTACCCTGAGAATACACTTTTTCAGGCATCCGACGACATACTGCTCGACATAGCTAATAGAATATTTCTGAAGGCTGGTTTTGAACTACGGAAAGAATTTCTACAATCTGCAGATAAATTTATAGCGGGAGTCGAACAAGTGAATTTTCATCAATCAGACGTAGCAAGGAAAACGATAAATGACTGGGTCGCAAAGAAGACACATGATAAGATACAAAACTTAATCCCTGCAGGTAAGAGAGACAACTTGTGGAGACTTAGCTCTATTTGCAGTTAACCAAAGTCTACTTCAAAATTTGGTCTCCACATCTCGCATATTATTTTTAACAGATGCAAGTCGAATTAAACTGAAACTTAAATGCTGATTATCTAAGCTTTACTGCAGAACAGCCAATTTGTGCCTCACACCACTATTTGTGTTTCGTGTAATATGAAAAATTCCAGATGGCTCGCTGTGGTCATGAAACATTCTGTGTTGCTATTTATTTACTTCCTGCCATAGTTGCATAAATATTCCTTAATGCTGCTTAATTTCCAATGTATGGATAAATGATGATGGCGTCCTCTTGGGTAAAATATTCCGGAGGTAAAATAGTCCCCCATTCGGATCTCCGGTAGGGGACTACTCAGGAGGACGTCGTTATCAGGAAAAAGAAAACTGGCGTTCTTACGGATCGGAGCGTGGAACGTCAGATCCCTTAACCGGGCAGGTAGATTAGAAAATTTAAAAAGGGAAATGGATAGTTTAAAGTTAGATATAGTGGGAATTAGTAAAGTTCGGTGGCAGGAGAAACAAGACTTTTGGTCAGGTGAATACAGGGTTATAAACACAAAATCGAATAGGGGTAATGCAGGAGTAGGTTCAGTAATGAATAAAAAAATAGGAGCGCGGGTAAGCTACTACAAACAGCATAGTGAACGCATTATTGTGGCCAAGATAGACACGAAGCCCACGCCTACTACAGTAGTACAAGTTTATATGCCAACTAGCACTGCAGATGATGAAGAAATTGAAGAAATGTATGAAGAGATAAAAGAAATTATTCAGGTAGTGCAGGGCGACGAAAATTTAATAGTCATGGGTGACTGGAATTCGAGAGTAGGAAAAGGGAGAGAAGGAAACATAGTAGGTGAATATGGATTGGGGCTAAGAAATGAAAGAGGAAGCCGCCTGGTAGAGTTTTGCACAGAGCGTAACTTAATCATAGCTAACACTTGGTTCGAGAATCATGAAAGAAGGTTGTATACATGGAAGAATCCTGGAGATACTAGAAGGTATCAGATAGATTATATAATGGTAAGACAGGGATTTAGGAACCAGGTCGTAAATTGTAAGACATTTCCAGGAGCAGATGTGGACTCTGACCACAATCTATTGGTTATGAACTGTAGATTAAAACTGAAGAAATTGCAAAAAGGTGGGAATTTAAGGAGATGGGACCTGGATAAACTGAAAGAACCAGAGGTACAGAATTTCAGGGAGAGCATAAGAGAACAATTGACAGGACTGGGGGAAAGAAGTACAGTAGAAGAAGAATGGGTAGCTGTGACGGATGAAGTAGTGAAGGCAGCAGAGGATCAAATTGGTAAAAAGACGAGGGCTAGTAGAACTCCTTGGGTAACAGAAGAAATATTGAACTTAGTCGATGAAAGGAGAAAATATAAAAATGCAGTAAATGAAGCAGGCAAAAAGGAATACAAACGTCTCAAAAATGAGATCGACAGGAAGTGCAAAATGGCTAAGCAGGCATGGCTAGAGGACAAATGTAAGGATGTAGAGGCTTGTCTCACTAGGGGTAAGATAGATACTGCCTACAGGAAAATTAAAGAGACCTTTGGAGAAAAGAGAACCACTTGTATGAATATCAAGAGCTCAGATGGAAACCCAGTTCTAAGCAAAGAAGGGAAAGCAGAAAGGTGGAAGGAGTATATAGAGGGTCTATACAAGGGCGATGTACTTGAGGACAATATTATGGAAATGGAAGAAGATGTAGATGAAGATGAAATGGGAGATACGATACTGCGTGAAGAGTTTGACAGCGCACTGAAAAACCTAAGTCGAAACAAGGCCCTGGGAGTAGACAACATTCCATTAGAACTACTGACGGCCTTGGGAGAGCCAGTCCTGACAAAACTCTAGCATCTGGTGAGCAAGATGTATGAGACAGGCGAAATACCCTCAGACATCAAGAAGAATATAATAATTTCAATCCCAAAGAAAGCAGGTGTTGACAGATGTGAAAATTACCGAACTATCATTTAATAAACCACAGCTGCAAAATATTAACGCGAATTATTTACAGACGAATGGAAAAACTGGTAGAAGCTGACCTCGGGGAAGATCATTTTGGATTCCGTAAAAATCTTTCAAATTCTAAAGGTGGCAGGGGTAAAATACAGGGAGCGAAAGGCTATTTACAATTTGTACAGAAACCAGATGGCAGTTATAAGAGTCGAGGGGCATGTAGGGGAAGCATTGGTTGGGAAGGGAGTGAGACAGGGTTGTAGCCTCTCCCCGATATTATTCAATCTGTATATTGAGCAAGCAGTAAAGGAAACAAAAGAAAAATTTGGAGTAGGTATTAAAATCCATGGAGAAGAAATAAAAACTTTGAGGTTCGCCGATGACATTGTAATTCTATCTGAGGCAGCAAAGGACTTGGAAGAGCAGTTGAACGGAATGGACAGTGTCTTGAAAGGAGGATATAAGATGAACATCAACAAAAGCAAAACGAGGATAATGGAATGTGGTCGAATTAAGCCAGGCGATGCTGAGGGAATTAAATTAGGAAATGAGACACTTAAAGTAGTAAAGGAGTTTTGCTATTTGGGGAGCAACATAACTGATGATGGTCTAAGTAGAGAAGATATAAAATGTAGACTGGCAATGACAAGGAAAGCGTTTCTGAAGAAGAGAAATTTGTTAACATCGAGTATAGATTTAAGTGTCAGGAAGTCGTTTCTGAAAGTATTTGTATGGAGTGTAGCCATGTATGGAAGTGAAATATGGACGATATATAGTTTGGACAAGAAGAGAATAGAAGCTTTCGAAATGTGGTGCTACAGAAGAATGCTGAAGATTAGATGGGTAGAGTACATAACTAATGAGGAGGTATTGAATAGAATTGGGGAGAAGAGGAGTTTGTGGCACAAATTAACAAGAAGAAGGGACCGGTTGGAAGGACATACTCTGAGGCATCAAGGGATCACAAATTTAGCATTGGAGGGCAGCGTGGAGGGTAAAAATCGTAGAGGGAGACCAAGAGATGGATACACTAAGCAGGAACTGAAGGATGTAGGCTGCAGTAGGTACTGGGAGATGAAGAAGATGCACAGGATAGGGTAGCATGGAGAGCTGCATCAAACCAGTCTCAGGACTGAAGACCACAACAACAACAACAATTTCGAATGAGTCCGTTCATTTTCGAACCGTGCCTGCGTCTTTCTGTTATGAGTGAAAAGCAGTTCAATGTAATATATAAAAGATTTGTTGAGGTCTTACAGTATATGATCGAAAAGTCTGTCTGTGGCGAAACTGCCATTTATACATTGAAAATCAGCTATTCTATTATATCATCTATGATCACTGGTGTTGAACGAAAAACTAAGGAAGATAACCCTCCTTAAGAAGTAAGACATAAACGTAATTACAATATTCATGACTAGCCGACGCCAAACATGTATTTCTGGGGAGAAAAAACGTGAAGGATTTATCAGATATTCAAAAGAATTATAAGGCACTTGCCACATTTGTTTACGTAGAAGAAACGGCAAAGAAGAACTGACCATTTATCAGTACGACTATCGGAAATTTACTGCGAAAGCTGAAGGTGTTTAATGCCAAACCCAGCTTTTGGGTGTCAGTTAGATTCTGCAGAGTGTGTAGTAAGAGCACCGGAAAAGGTTATAAGAGAATGCGGGTGATAAACTGGTCGTATTTGGACAGGGAACCCCTGTACGAAGATATTTCGGCACTGTTCATGTTGAAGTTTAATACCTGTGGCATCAACGTTTCTTCGAATTATGTTCGGTTTCATACACTGAAGCGCAAAGGAACTTGTACTGGCATAAGCATTCAAAAACAGAGGTGTGTAATACAGGCAGAATACGGCGCTCCGATCGGCAACGCCTATATAAGACAAAAAGTGTCTGGCGCAGTTGTTAGCTCGGTTAATGCTGCCACAATGGCAGGTTATCAAGGATTAAATAAGTGGTCTTATAGTCGGCGCACGAGGGATGGGACAGCATCTCCGAGGTAGCAATGAAGTGGGAATTTTCCCGTAGGAAGATTTCACGAGTGGACCTTGAATATCATAAATGCGGTAAAACATCAAAACTTCGACATGGCTGTGGCCGGGAAAAGATCCTGCAAGAAAGGGACCAACGCCGACTGAAGAGAATCGTTCAACGTGACAGCAGTGCAACGCTTCCGCAAATTGCTGCAGATTTCAATGGTGGGCCATCAAGAGTCAGTGTGCGAACAATTCAACGAAACATCATCAATATGGGCTTTCGGAGCCGAAAGCTCAATCGTGTACTCTTGATGACTCCACGACACAAAGCTTTACGTCTCGCTTGGACCCGTCAAGGCCGACATTGGACTGTCAGTGAATGGAAACATGTTGCCTGGTCGGACGAGTCTCGTTTCACATTCTATCGAGAGGACGGACGTCTAACGATATGGAGACAACCACATGAATCCCTGGACTCTGTATGGTGCGTGTGCAGTTGGAGTGATCCGTCTAGATACGACTCTGTCAAGTGACACGTACGTAAGTATCCTGTCTGATCACCAGGTACCTTTCATGTCCATTGTGCATTCCGACGGACATGGGCAGTTCCAGCAGAATTGTTGCAGAGTGGCTCCAGGAACACTCTTCTGAGTTTAAACACTTTCGTTGTCCACCAAACTCTCCAGACGTTGAGATGCCTTCAACGCGCTGTTCAGAAGAGATCTCCGCCCCCTCTTACGTATTTATGGACGACCCTGCAGGATTCATGTTGTCCATTTCTACCAGCGCTATTTCAGACATTAGTCGAGTCCATGGCACGTCGTGTTGCGGCACTTTTGCGTACTCGCGGGGGCCGTACAAGGTATTAGGTCGGTGTACCAGTTTCTTTGGCTCTTCAGTGTAAATAGTTGTGCTGCCCTTAGCCATTACCGTATAGTGGACGCACGGACTGCGAATGCGCTGAGTAATCCTGTTACCAAATGGTTCAAATGGCTATGAGCACTATGGGACTTAACATCTGTGGTCATCAGTCCCCTAGAACTTAGAACTACTTAAACCTAACTAACCTAAGGACATCACACACATCCATGCCCGAGGCAGGATTCGAACCTACGACCGTAGAAGTCGCGCGGCTCCGGACTGAGCGCCTAGAACCGCTAGACCACCGCCGGCAATCCTGTTACCCTTTATTGTTGTCGTACTAGGACAGTTGTGATATGTAACAAAGCAGTAACGTTGTTGACGTCGTCACGACCTGTCCAGTGCACAGGTATCGAAATTATCCAGATCGTGTTTGAGAAGGACTTTTGAGAAACTTCAGAGAGGAGCTGTGCTCCAGCACGCACGAAGTCTCGCAAGTTTCGAGCAATCATGCTAATTTGTGGAGTGTTTTTCTTGAACAACTGCCGGCGGGAGTGGTCGAGCGGTTAAAGGCGCTACAGTCTGGAACCGCACGACCGCTACGGTCGCAGGTTCGAATCCTGCCTCGGGCATGGATGTGTGTGATGTCCTTAGGTTAGTTAGGTTTAAGTAGTTTTAAGTTCTAGGGGACTTATGACCACATCAGTTGAGTCCCATAGTGCTCAGAGCCATTTGAACCATTTTTTTTGAACAACTGCAGGAGGTTCAGACTGTAGTAGTGCAGAACTACCGACATTTGGTCCACTTTGCGCAAATGTGTTTACAGTGCCATCTACAGCAGCCACAGTTACCATCTATGATGCTATTCATCGACAATTCCGTGTTCAGTAGTAAAGGCATATTTAGGCACACGAAAATCAGTGCGTCGATGGTTAGAAACAATCAACGTAGGTTATGTGTGAAGGTATGGACGGGATAATTTGTCATCACATCGTCTGGTCATATCTAATATCAACCACATTAACAAGATCTTTGCACCTCATTCATTTGCATCCACATGATTACTCTGCAGTTCACAATTAAGTGCCTGGCAGAGGGTTCATCGAATCACCTACAGGCTATCTTCTACCGTTCCGCTCTCTAACAGCGCGTGCGTAAAACGAACACTTAAATCTTTCCGTGTGAGCTCTGATTTATCTTATTTTATGACGATTATCATTTCTCCCTATGTTGATGGTCGCCATACAGAATTTTCACACTCTCGTGAGAAAAATGATGATTGAAACGAAAAACGCTTTTTTTTTTTTTGCCGTTGTGGGTCTGTGGCACTCTCACACCCCTGTTTCGCGATGATAAATGCGAGCTGCCCTTCTTAGGATTTTTTCGATGTCCTCCATCAAACCTATCTCCTACGTATCGCACACCGCACAGCAATACTCCAGAAGAGGATGGACAAGTGTAGTGTGAGCAGTCTCCTTAGTAGATCTGTCGCATTTTCTAAGTGTTCTGCAAATATATCGCAGTCTTTGGTTTGCTTTCCCCACAACATTGTCTATGTCGTCTTTCCACTTTAAGTTGTACGTTATTGTAATCCCCAAGAATTTAAGTGAATTGAAAGCCTTTAGATTTGTGTGATTTTTCGTGTAACCGAAATTTAGTGGACATCATGTCGATGACTTCATACTTTCATTTTTTAGAGTCGGTTGCCACTTCTCGCACGAAACAGATATCTTGTCATGTTTCAGTTGGTTCCTATCATCTGATGCCTTTACGAGATTCAAAATTGCAGTATCATTTGCAGAAACCTCAGAAAATTGCTCAGATTGTCTCCTGTGTCGTTTATGTAGCTAAGGAACCATAGACGGCCTATAACAGCCGGCCTCTGTGGCCGAGCGGTTCTAGGCGCTTCAGTCCGGAACCGCGCTGCTGCTACGGTCGCAGGTTCGAATCCTGCCTCGGGCATGGATGTGTGTGATGTCCTTAGGCTAGTTAGGTTTAAGTAGTTCTATGTCTAAAGGGGACTGATGACCTCAAATGTTAAGTCCCATAGTGCTTAGAGCCATTTGAGCCATTTTGAGCCTATAAGACTTCCTTGGGAAACGCCAGATATTACTTCTGTTTTACTCGACGATTTTCTGTCCATTACTGCGAAATGTGACCCTTCTCACAGAAATCACGAATCCAGCGCACAACTAAGACGAACTCCCGTAAGCAAACAATTTGATTAGAAGCCACTTGTGAGGAATGGTGTCAAAAGCCATCTGGAAATCTAAAAATATGGAATCAGTTGCACATTATCTATCAACAGCACTCATTATTTCGTGATATGACTATTGGAAGTGAATGAGTAAAGTTGGTTCTTTGTCGGGAGGCAGTGTACCGGTCCACTCTATGTCAGTTTTCCTCAAATGGCTCAAATGGCTCTGAGCACTATGGGACTTGACATCTATGGTCATCAGTCCACTAGAACTTAGAACTACTTAAACATAACTAACCTAAGGACATCACACAACACCCAGTCATCACGAGGCAGAGAAAATCCCTCACCCCGCCGGGAATCGAACCCGGGAACCCGGGCGCGGGAAGCGAGAACGCTACCGCACGGCCACGAGCTGCGGACTCAGTTTTCCTCGGAAGGATGGTAGTGACCTGTGGTTCCCGGTAGGCGTAGTGTGGCATCCTAACATAGGTGGTACAGAGCAGAAGGCAGAAGGACAATTCAGAGAGAAGGCATTTGATTGTTTTCTTCTATCTGAGCCATCACTGGTACAGGCATTTACTAGAAATGCAGGTGGTGAGAGTCGGTAGTGAACTCGTTGAGGAGATTCTTGGACAAACAGGGTTTTGAAATAGTTGTCTATTCCAGACAGGACTAACTAATATACTGGAGGCTAGTTCTAGGGTTAGAAAAAGCATGAATAACACTGTTACAACAGAAGCCAGTGCAAAAGTCCCAGGAGTGGGTGCTAACCACAATAGCAAACACTAGAAGCATCCTAAGGCAACAACTCAGCTGCAAAACAAAACGTACTGAATATGACACTGTTCACTGAGGCACTCCAAGTGAGAGAGCAGACTTAACACGGAGCTGGACCGAGGCTGGAGTCGACGGACGCGGATTCGGCACCCAGATCGTCTGACTGAGAACTCCACCAAAATGCGGAATGTAGGGGTTTTAAAGAGTCGCGTGGGGGCACTGTTTTTCCCTCTTAAAGCCACCCAGCCAATCCCGTAGGTCTCTTGCAGGTGCCTGCCAACCACGGTTTAGTTAGGTCCCCTCTACTACTGCTAAGGCGGGGATGTTAATGCAGTTGCACTAACTAAGTCCGTATTTGGTATCAACATTGTTCAGCTGAAAGCTTGTAATGGTACTTGAATTACGTAACCATTACGGCACCTCACCTCAACCTCTCGATACCAGCAATATTCTACTGTGTTTCTGTAAAATAGTTAACATATTTCTGTGACAACATTCAGATTTGATTTCATTAATGTAGAGGTACTTCGATACATCGACGTTAATATATTGCAATGATATTATTCTTATGTGTATTCTTTCTTTTGTCAGTATGATCATTGACGTACTTGTAACTCTGATTTTTGGGCGCGCAAGCGGCTATTAGAGAGTCAAGCTTTGGTCGTCATGTTAAAAAGACGCAAATTGTAGTCAGTTTATGAAATGTGAACTTTAACAGTATGTTTTATATTCTGAAGTGATGTTTTGGAACGAGCTACGTGATATTGCAACAAAAGTAATAAAAAAGAAGTGTAACTTAAATTGGGAGTGCTGATTACTTTTTTACATCACCATTGTCCTAACTTGCAAAAGTTTAATCTTCAAGAATGGTTTATGAAACACATCTATAAAACTTCTGAATATCGCAGAATAACACCTAGGTCTCTTTGCATCCGAGCTTGGAATCATCACTACCTAGATTTTCGACGATTGAGTCATGAGTTCACAACGAGACCAGCGTGGGAAACACGAAAAGATGAGTGCCTAGTTTATCCATTATTTCAAGAAATGACTTTATTAATTGTGCTCTAATGACACCTGCCACATAATATAACTTTGATGTTGCCCGAAAATGCAATATTTAGCAGCGTGAGCAACACTACAATCATAATTAATTTTTGATCTTTGTTGTGGTAGGGTTGTTAGAAGCTAAACGTAACTGCTCTGCTAAATAAGGCTTGCACCATTATTGTTATACGTCATTTAGCTCCGCCCCTCGGGCTCCCCGGAGCAGGGACTGTTGGGTCAACAGTTCTTTGGGCGTTTCCGCTCTCTTTCTAACCCTTGTGAGTCTACTGACGTTGCTGTTCTCAGGGCTGGTATCAAGCTGGCTTTATACACTGGTACGTGCCTGTTAGTTGCAAAGTTCTACGGTGGCAACCTACCACAGCGTCTAGACGACATATTGTAGGGAAGCAGCCTACTTACGCCGTATAAAATTCTCATCAGTCTTTCCATTGTGTGCCAGCCTAGTCCGCTGTAACTAGCTCTGACGTCATAAATGTTGCGCAATACTTTAAAAATCAAGTAAATAACCTGAAACGTTTCTAGCATGTCAGGAGTAATACTAAATCAATATGTGTTGAATGTCAGTTCAATAACTTTAACCATTTTCGAAATTTGGACGTTTTTCTGTAAAAATCATTGGCGCAACAGAAAAGAGCTAGAAACTTAAAAATTTATATTTAGATTCCTTTTGCATAATAATTTAGTAGAAACAGTATTCTGGATCTCACAAATTAAAATTTTAGTTGAAATTCATGATTTTCTGGTTTTTGTCTTAGAAATTAAGGAAGCAAGATAGATTAAGTAGGCTAATAAATAAGGCTAGGATGTTTAAATTTAAGTAGAAGGGAGATCCGCTATACTCATAAAGATGTGAGAAGTTTCAACAGAACAATTATAAAACTATAGCGATAGCGTATCTCCAAAGAGCAAGCTCAGAACTCGTCTACTGCGTATAGTGTAATTAAATTAAATCTCTCGCCCAAAATATTTGACTAAGCCACGTCAGACTTTTATTATGATTACTTATCTGTGTGCTGAATGCACACTTAAATTGAGAGCTTCATCGGCCATCAGCAAAGGAAGCAATGATTTATTCGATAACTTAAAGTGGTGCATTACTAGCCCAGCGGCTAGTCGGGAGAGCGGAATTGATCAGGCGTTCTCTTAGCCGTCTTCTTCTTTTTTTTTCTTTATTGAGTTTATAAAACCTGTAGAACAGGTAGGCTGTCAGCAGCACAATACGCCGCTCTTCAGCCAAAGATAGTACAATGACATAAACAGAGAAGATACATGACTTGGAAAAACGGCGGGAAAAAACAGTAGACACATGAACATAAAAAAACATGAAGCCGTTCACACTCGATGACAATCCACACTACAAACTGTTGACACGAAGCACAAACACTGAAGATGACGATGGCACTGGTGAACAATGGAGTGTGACAGTGAACACTGAACACTAAACACGATGGCACACACGAGACACTGATGGCGATGATCTCCGGCGCGCGAATGTCCACTTAGCGTGTCTAAGTCCGGGGACCTGCCAAGAGGGGAATAAGGGGGAGGTGGGGGAGAGGGGAGAACAAGGATGCCAATGGCTGAGGAGATGGGGGAAGGAGGAGAGGGACAGGGGAGGGGAAGCCCGGGAGAGGAGTGGGGAGAAATGGAGGAGGGAGGGAAGAGGGAGAGAAGGGAGGGAGGGTGCCCAAAGGAGCAGACACAGGAGGAGGGTGGGAGGATCAAACTTGGTAGGAGGGGTAGATGGAGGGGCGGAGGGCATAATCAGGGAGAGGGAGCTGGCGGAAGCCATCTTGGGAGAGCGTAAGGAGGGTAGAGAGATGGAGACCGGGTGGGACGTGGGAATAAAGGCGCGGCAGCAGGCGGGGGTTGGAGAGGATGGGGGAGACGAGTGGGTGAGGAGGATCGAGTTTGCGGGAGGTGTACAGGATCAGTATCCTGTCAAGGAAAAGGAGGAGGTGGGGGTAGGGGATGAGATCACATAGGATCCGCGTGGGGAGGGGAGACGGATGCGATAGGCGAGGGGGAGAGCATGGAGTTCGAGTATTTTGAGGATGGTGGAGGGGTCCAGATCCCACATACGGCTGGAAAGGACCTTGAGGAGACAGAGTCGGGAGCGTGCCTTGGTTTGGATTGTCCAGAGATGGGGAGTCCAGGAGAGGCGACGGTCGAGGGTGATGCCAAGGTACTTAAGGGTGGGAGTGAGGGCGATAGGCAGCCATAGATGGTGAGATAGAAATCAAGGAGGCGGAAGGAAGGGGCGGTTTTGCCTACAATGATCGCCTGGGTTTTGGATGGATTGACCTTGAGCAACCACTGGTTGCACCAAGCGGTGAACCGGTCAAGATGGGATTGGAGAAGGTGTAGGGAGCGCTGCAGGGTGGGGGCAAGGGCAAGGAAGGCGGTGTCATCGGCAAACTGGAGAAGGTGGATGGGGGGTGACGGCGGCGGCATGTCCGCCGTGTACAAAAGGTACAGAAGGGTGGAGAGGACGGAGCCTTGGGGCACACCAGAGGAGGGGAAAAAGGTGTAGGAATCTGTGTTATGGATGGTGACATAGGAAGGACGGCGGGAGAGAAAGGAGCCGATCAGATGGACGTAGTTAATGGGAAGGGCAAAGGTTTGGAGCTTGAAGAGGAGACCGGAATGCCATACGTAGTCATAAGCATGTTGGAGGTCCAGGGAGAGGAAGATTGCGGAGCGATGGGAATTAAGCTGGTCGGAAAGGAGATGAGTGAGGTGAAGGAGAAAGTCGTCAGAAGATAAGGACGGCCGAAACCCACACTGGGTAACGGGAAGGAGGCGGTGCTGGCGGAGATGTTGGTGGATGCGTCAGGTGAGGATGGATTCCAGGACCTTGCTGAAGGCCAAGGTAAGGCTGATGGGACAGTAGGAGGAGACGGCGGACGGGCGTTTTGCCAGGTTTAAGGAACATTAAGATACGGGAGGTTTTCCACAGGTCGGGGTAGTAACCGGTAGAGAGGACTACATTGTAGAGCCTGGCCAGGGTGGAGAGAAAGAGACAGGAGCTTTACGAAGGTGACAGTAGGTGACACGATCTTGACCAGGAGTGGTGTTGCGTTTTGTGCGGAGTGTAGCAATAGGATCCTGTGTAGTGATAGGGGCATTGAGTTCCATGTGTGTAATGTTGTCCAAGTACTGGAAACCAGGAGCGAGGGGAGGGACAGAGGTGTCAGTTTGATCGCAGACATCCGGGAAGAGGGAGTAATCGAACTGGGGATCATTGGGGATGGAAAATACATCAGAGAGGTAGGAGGCAAAGTGGTTGGCCTTACTAAGGGTGTCAGGGAAGGGGTGATCATAATGGAGAAGGGGATAGTAGGGGGAGGGTTTAGTTCCGGTAAGGTAACGGAAGGCTGACCAGAATTTGGACGAGTTGATAGGGAGAGTATTATTTAAATGGGTGCATGTCTGTCGCCAGTCCCAGCGTTTCTTAGCCATGAGCAAATTACGAATGTGTCGCTGGAGTTGCCGGTGGCGTCGTTGTGTGTCCGGGTCACACGTGCGGAGGAAGGCATGGGAGAGACGGCGGGATTCACAGAGGAGGAGGACGGCCTGTGAGGGTAAGGTAGGACAGTGAGGGTGGATGGCGACAGTGGGGACGTGGGCCTCCACGGCCTCAGACAAGGTCTGCTGGAGAAAGGAGGCGGCATGGGTGACATTGTCAGGGTGGTGGTAGGTGAAGGGGTGGCTATCGACCTGGGTGGAGAGGGTATCCCGGTAGGCATTCCAGTTGGCACGGGAATAGTCATAGACGTACTTAGGGGGAGGGTCATTACGAGGGTCGAGGCGGGGGCGACGACTGTCTGAAACGGTGAGGAGGACAGGGAGTTGGTCGCTACCAATAGGCTCCAGGACATCCACAGTTATACGGCCAAGGAGGTTGGGGGAGGAGAGGATAACATAGGGAGTGGAGTTGGATTCGGGACGGGTGTGCTGGGGGATGGGGATGAGGTCGCCTTGAAGGGAGGAGAGGAAGTGATGCCACTGCCATAACTGGGCAGCGGAATGACTATGGATGTTGAGGTTGGCAGCGATCACGTAGGAGGAGAAGGTACGGTCGATGTGGGAGAGGAAGTCGAAGGGAATATGGGGGTTGGGGCGGACGTAGATGGTGGCGCAAGTAACGGTAAGACCGGGGAAGAAGAGACTAAGGATCAGGTGTTCAGTGGGGTTGGGAAGGAGAGGTTGGAGCTGAACGGGGATCTGGCGGTGGTGACCGATGGCAACTCCGCCACGCGCAATTGGGAGGGGATTTTCGGAGCGGTGGAGGAGATAGGGCAAAGGGTGGACGGTGTGGTGGGTTTGGAGGAAGGTTTCATTGAGGAGGAAGGCATCCATGCGGTGGGCGGCAAGGGTTTGCAGGAAGAGGTCCTTGTTGGCGGGAAGGGAGCGGATATTGTTGAAAAGGATGCAGTGCTGTCGTGCCATGACAGGGATTTAGATGAGGGTGTCAAGACGGGAGAAGGTGAAATGGGCCTGGTTGTTGGAGTAGGTGGCGTACATTTTGAGTTGGAAAATGGAACGGGCGGCGAGGGAGATCTGTTGGAGGGTGTGGGGGCGCTGAAAAGGACATTCTGAAGGACGATGGTGAGGAACCTGATGAAGTCCTCAGCGGTGGGGGGGGAGGGACGAAGGGAATTGCCAGGAGGGGTGGGGGCGTCCAGAAGACGGACATGGATGGTGAGTTCAGGAGTGGTCGGAGGGGGTTGGGCTTTACACTTTTGGGAATAAGTGGGATGGGGGAGATTGCTGGTATTGCAGGAGGGAGGGGATTGAAGGTTAGGGCACAGCTGGAGGAAGTGCGCTTGCCTACAATGCGGGCAGGTGGGGGCCTCGCGGCACATGGGTGTTGGGTGTGCATTAAAGCGCAGACACCTCTGGCAGCGCAGGGATTGAGGAGGGGAATGGGAGGGGTCGACCTTATAGCGCTGGTTGAAGAGGAGGTCACCCTCCTTCAGGAGACAGTCAATGGAGGGGGCGTCCTCGGAGAAAACCTGCATAAGGTGGGTGGGGCCGGCCGAGTTGAAAATGCGGCGGACCGCCCGCACCTCCATCGTGGGATGCGCCTTGAGCTCCGCCAACACCTCCTCCTCCGTGATCGATGGGCTGAGCCGAGTGATCACGGCGGTGAGGGTCGGTGGGCGACGCAGGTGTTGTGGTTGGCAGGTAGGAGATGGAGAAGGAGCAGGGGTGAGGGAGGTGTTGGGGCCAAAACGGGTGATGGGGGAGGCGGGAGAGGATGTCAGTATGGAGGGTTGGGCTGGGGGAGGAGATGAGAACGGAATCCCATCTGGGAGTGAGGAGAGAGATGGGGGCACCAGGGGAGTGTTGGCAGAGCAGTAGGGAGAGATTCCGAGCATCGAGAATGGAAGGATCGGGACGGGAGAGGAGGTATTTGTATAAAGAGGGGGGGAGGAGGAGGAGGAGGAGGCGGAGGGAGCAGGGCCAGGCGGGGAGACATCCATGGTACCCGGGGGGGGAAGGAGGACCGTTTTGGGAGTGGAGGAGGTGGTGGTGCCACTAGGGCGTTTAACAGTGGCAGAACGGCGGGTGGTGATATGAGGGACGGGAGCTATAGGGAGGTGGTGGGAAGGGACAGGTCCCGATGGGCCACCACCCTAGCTGGAGCTGCAGTGACAGGCTGGGGGAGTGGGGGGAAAGGATCAGAGGGAGAGGAGCGGGAGGAAGAAGCGTGTATTGAACTAAGTCACGCTTGTATTGGGAGGTGCTCTGCCCCTCCCGCTCACCACCCTTCTTCGTCATCCGCCTAACCACGATGACGGTTCCCGTGAAGTTGTGAAGTTCGACGACTTTGGCCCTATTCAGTCTGCTGGTGTTCTGATGGTGGTGGGAGAGAAAGACCACCAGGTCCTGCCTTCAGCGACAGAGGCAGACTGTGGTGCTGGACTCTGCTAATGGTGATCATGGTGAGGCAGCCATCTCTCCCAGCAGCGGCTGTTGTTGTCCGCAGCGTGTAGGAAATCTGCGACGGACTTGTGCCAGACATTACTTCGCTGCTATCAAGGAATCGAGTGAGAACGTCATGCACGACTTCGACCCTTCTGAGCGACTGCCTTACGAGCTAAATTGCTGTGGTATTAATGGAGCGACGTAGAGCCTAGTGTTTTGTCGTGACCGCATAGGGCTTGCTGTTACGTAGGTATCAGCAGTTTTATTTCTGCTGTACTTGCTTCGCGAGGGTTCATAAGAGCACTTGATACGTTTGCTGCTTTCGCCTTAGCCTTTCTTTCGTCACATAACGAAGGTGACGTGACCCTGTTTAGTTGCTCTGACCCATTACATTCCGCTGAAATCTGCTTCCTGTCTCACCAGAAAATCCGATCTCTTGTTTAACCCTGACGAAGTCTCTGTGGAGAAATGTTGTCATTGCAGCCGCCTCGTGTCATGAAAATGAAAAGATCGTATGGCGTTGTTGGTCGGGATGTCCTACTCGGGATCGGACGCCAAGTGCATGTCTTATTTCATTCGGCGCTAGATTGGGTGACTTGCGCCGATGATGAGGATGAAAGGTTGATGATAACAACATACTACCCAGTCCCTGAGCGGAGAAAATCTCCAACCCGGCCGGGAATTGAACCTGGGCACAGCGCGCGGGAGGCAAGCAGTGTCGAAACTTCCATGCAGCATTTCGCGGATGATGCTGTAATATACAGAGAAGCTGCAGCATTAGAAAATTGCAGCGAAATGCAGGAAGATCTGCAGTGGATAGACACTTGGTGCAGGGAGTGGCAACTGACCCTTAGCATAGACAAATGTAATGTATTGCGAATACATAGAAAGAAGGCTCATTTATTGTATGATTATATGATAGCGGAACAAACACTGGTAGCAGTTACTTCTGTAAAATATCTGGGAGTGTGCGTACGGAACGATTTGAGGTGGAATGATCATATAAAATTGATTGTTGGTAAGGCGGGTGTCAGGTTGAGATTCATTGGGAGAGTCCTTAGAAAATGTAGTCCATCAACATAGGAGATGGCTTACAAAACACTCGTTCGACATATACTTGAGTATTGCTCATCAGTGTGGGATCCGTACCAGGTCGGGTTGACAGAGGAGATAGAGAAGATCCAAAGAAGAGAGGCGCGTTTCGTCACAGGGTTATTTGGTAACCGTGATAGCGTTACGGAGATGTTTAACAAACTCAAGTGGCAGACTCTGCAAGAGAGGCGCTCTGCATCGCGGTGTAGCTTGCTCTCCAGGTTTCGAGAGTGTGCGTTTCTGGATGAGGTATCGAATATATGGCTTCCCCCTATTTATACCTTCCGACGAGACCACGAATGTAAAATTAGAGAGATTCGAGCGCGCACGGAGGCTTTCCGGCAGTCGTTCTTCCCGCGAACCATACGCGACTGGAACAGGAAAGGGAGGTAATGACAGTGACACGTAAAGTGCCCTCCGCCACACACCGTTGGGTGGCTTGCGGAGTATAGATGTAGATGTAGATGTTACCACCCATCCACACTACTGGCCATTAAAATTGCTATACCACGAAGATGACGTGCTACAGACGCCAAATTTAACCGACAGGAAGAAGATGTTGTGATATGCAAATGATTAGCTTTTCAGAGCATTCACAGAAGAGTGGCGCCGATGGCGACACCTACAACGTGCTGACATGAGGAAAGTTTCCAACCGATTTCTCATACACAAACAGCAGTTGACCGGCGTTGCCTGGTGAAACGTTGTTGTGATGCCTCGTGTAAGGAGGAGAAATGCGTATCATCACGTTTCCGACTTTGATAAAGGTCGGATTGTAGCCTATCGCGATTGCGATTTATCGTATCGCGACATTGCTGCTCGCGTTGATCAAGATCCAATGACTGTTTCCAGCATATGGAATCGGTGGATTCAGGAGGGTAATACGGAACGTCGTGCTCGATCGCAACTGCCTCGTATCACTAGCAGTCGAGATGACAGGCATCTTATCCGCATGGCTGTAACGGATCGTGCAGCCACGTCTCGATCCCTGAGTCGACAGATAGGGACGTTTGCAAGACAACAACCATCTGCACGAACAGTTGGACGTCGTCTGCCGTAGCATCGACTATCAGCTCGAAGACCATGGCTGCGGTTACCCTTGACGCTGCATCACAGACAGGAGCGCCTGTGATAGTGTACTCGACGACGAACCGGGATGCACGAATGGCAAAACGTCATTTTTTCGGATGCATCCAGGTTCTGTTTACAGCATCATGATGGTCGCATCCGTGTTTGGCGACATCGCGGTGAACGCACATTGGAAGCATGTATTCGTCATCGCCATACTGGCGTATCACCAGGCGTGATGGTATGGGGTGCCAATGGTTACACGTCTCAGTCACCTCTTGTTCGCATTGACGGCACTTTGAACAGTGGACGTTAAATTTCATGTGTGTTACGACCCGTGGTTCTACCCTTCATTCGATCCCTGCGAAATGCTACATTTCAGCAGGATAATGCACGACCGCATGTTGCAGGTCCTGTACGGGCCTTTCTGGATACAGAAAATGTTCGACTGCTATCCTGGGCAGCACATTCTCCAGATGTCTCACCAATTGAAAACGTCTGGTCAATGGTGGCCAAGCAACTGGCTCGTCACAATACGCCAGTCACTACTCTTGATGAATGTGGTCTCGTGTTGAAGCTGCATGGGCAGCTGTACCTGTACACGTCGTCCAAGCTCCGTTGGACTCAATGCCCAGTCGTATCAAGGCCAGAGATGGTTGCTCTGGGTACTGATTTCTCAGGATCTATGCACCCAAATTGCGTGAAAATGTAATCACATGTCAGTTCTAGTATAATATATTTGTCCAATGAATACCCGTTTATCATCTGCATTTCTTCTTGGTGTAGCAATTTTAATGGCCAGTAGTGTAAGTAAGCGGACGCCTCGTGTCATAATACAGTGAGACAGCTTCGCTCTGGCACTTTGAAAGTTTTACCCGTTTTACTGCCCTATCCATGGTTGGCATGCAACAGTGAGGAAAAAGAGCCAGTTATGGTTCTGAAGGACGATATTTTCTGAATCCGTGTTGGCTTTTGCTCAATAAATCATTTTCTTTGAGGTAATTCATGATTCTGGATCACAGTCTACATCGAGGTGACAAAATTCATGGGATAGCGAAATGCACACATACAGATGGGGGTAGACCGCGTACTCAGAGGCAGTGCATCGGCGGAGCTGTCATTTGTGTTCAGATGAACCGTGTGAAAAGGTTTTAGACGTTGTTAGGGCCACATGACGGGAATTAATAGACATCGAACGCGAAATGGGAGTTGGACCTAGACGCAGGGACATTTCATTTCGGAAAAGTTAGGGAACTCAGTATCCTGAGGTCCATAGTGTCTCACCACGCGCAATGCAGTGGCCAATGGCCTTTACTTAACGACTGAAAGCAGCGCTGTTTGCGGGTAGTTGCAAGTGCTAGAAGACAAGCAATACTGCTTGAAGTGTCCGCCTGCTTAACTGAGTATTAACGTGCTTGGGGCCCATGCAGCGGGCCCGTGTTCGATTCCCGGCCGGGTGGGATATTTTCTCCACTCGTGCACTGAGTGTTGTATTGTCCTCATCATCATTTCATCCTCATCACCGGCACGCAAGTCACCCAATGTGGCGTCGACTGAAATAAGATTTGCACTTGGCAGCCGAACTTCCCCGGATGGGCCTCTCAGCCAACTATGCCACACGCTCATTTTATTTCACTGCTTAAAATAACCCTATAATCCAATGCTGGACGTACGGCGAACGTATCTGTTAGGTCATCGCGGCGAAATCTGGCGTTAATGTGCTACGGCAGCAGACGAGCGACGCTAGAGCCCTTGATAACAGCATGACATCGCCTGCAGCACCTCTTCTGGGCTTGTGACCGTATCGGTTGGACCCTAGACGACTGGAAAACCATGGCCTGATTAGATGTCCCAATTTCAGTTTTCTAATAGCTAATGGTAGGGTTCGAGTGTGGCGCAGACAACCAAGCCATAGACCCAAGATGTCAACAAGACGTTGCACAAGCAGGCGGTGGGTCCGTAATGGTGTGGTCTGTGTTTCCATAGAAATGACTTGGTCCTCTGGTCCAACTGAACCCATCATTGGCTGGAATTGGTTATGTCTGCTACTTGGAGACCATTTGCTGCCATTCATGAACTTCACATTCCCGAACAAAGATGGAATTTTTATGGATGACAATGCGTTATGTCACCGGGCCCTACTCACTCGCAATTAGAAGAACATTCTTGACGGTTTGAGCGAATAATTTGTCTACCTACATCGCCAAACATGAATCCCATAGAATAGTTATGGGACATAATCGAGCGCTTAGTTCACGCTGATAACACTTTTGTAATTATGGACAGCTATAGAGGCAGCATGGCTCAGAATTTCTGCAGGGGACTTCCAACGATTTGCTGAGTCAATATTACGTCGAGTTGCTGCAACTACGTTGGACAAAAAGAGGTTTGACACGATATCAGGAGGTATTCCATGACTTTTATCACCTCATTGTGTGTTCCAAATACCTACTGCAAAACGACGCTAGCGTTATGCGTCTGTAATTCAGCGGACCAACCCTATTTCGTTTTTTGTGTGTTGGGGTGACTTGCAGTCTTATGTGATTGCTATGTATGGAGCTATTGTATCAGCATAGTCTGAAAGGAACCTGACTGGTATACAATCTGGACCGTAGGACTTGCTTTTAAGTGTTCTAAGCTCCTTCGTTACAACGAGGATATGTACTTCTACGTAAATCATGTTGGCAGTTGTTCTTGTCTCGAATTCTGGAATAATTACTTCGCCTTCGTTGGTGAAGTAATTTCGGAAAACAGTATTCTGTAACTCTGTTTTTGTGGCACTGTCATCAGTAACACCGAAATTTTCATCATGTGGTGAGGGTATTGATTGCGTCTTGCCGCTGGTTTTCTTTACATGCGACCAGAATCTCTTCGGCTTTTCTGCATGATATTAAGATTATCTCGTGATAAATTGCGAGCTTGTTTAACACCTCTCCAATATTGGAGTTTTGTTTTCTTTTACAAATGGCTCTGAGCACTATGGGACTTAACTTCATCAGTCCCCTAGAACGTAGAACTACTTAAACCCAACTAACTTAAGGACAGCACACACATCCATGCCCGAGGCAGGATTCGAACCTGCGACCGTAGCGGTCGCGCGGTTCCAGACTGAAGCGCCTAGAACCGCTCGGCCATCCCGGCATGCTTATGTAAAAGATATGCCCTCTAGTATTAGGGGGACTTAAGTTCATGACTTGTAGAAAATAAACTAACGCTAAATGACAGTAAGACTTAGTTTTTAGAGCTTCTAATACACAATTCAACAAAACCTCACGTTTTAATTTCACATAATGGGCATATGATTAGTGAAACTGAACAGTTCAAATTTCTAGGTGTTCAGATACACAGTAAACTGTTGTGGAAAGCCCACGTTCAGGATCTTGTTCAAAGGTTTAATGCTGCCATTTTTAGCATTCGAACGGTGATCGTTCGATACGAAAATTAGTCTACTTTGCTTATTTTCATTCCCTTTTGTCGTATGATATTATATTTTTGGGTAACACTTCCTACTCTAAAAGGATATTTTTGGCTCAGAAACGGGCGGTTCGGGCAATAAGTGGAGTAAGTTAGCGAACCTCTTGTCGACCCCTGATCACGAGTCTGGGTATTTTGACATTGGCCTCTCAATATATATATTCCTTATTGCCATTTCTTGTTAACAATATTAGCTTATTCCCAAGAATAAGCAGCTTTCACTCACTTAACACTCGGCAGAAATAAAACCTGCATTTGGATCGGACTTCCTTAACTCTTGTGCAGAAAGGTGTGCAGTATACTGCTGCATCCATTTTCAATAAGCTACCACTCAAAATCAAAAATCTTAGCAGTAATCCACGCGCTTTCAAATCGAAACTGAGGAGTTTCTTCATGGGTCACTCCTTCTATTCTGTCGAGGAGTTCCTTCAAACATTAACCTGATTCTTGTTGTATTGCTGATTGCGTTTACTTAAATTATGGATTAAATTTTTCGGGTTCATAAAATTTTTATTTTTATCTGTTATTACTTTTATGTTTTTATTTCGTATACTGACACGTTCCACGACCTTGGAGATTTGGTCCTCGATTTGGTTCTAAGGATCTTGACGTGTAAATAAAAATAAAAAATAATCTTTGTACCCGTCATGATGCTCACTATTTGCTCCTTATTATGTGATGCTAAAGTGGTCAAGTATGTTCTCCCAACTATTTACACTTCGAGTGGGCTAATGAACTAACTGTTCAATGACAAACTGCCTATTGGCTTCTGTCTCGGGTTCTTCGGCCGACGTTCATGTAATGATTTTTCTGACGTTTCGCCGGCACGAGTGGCTGGTTCACCACCGGCAATGGAGGGTGACAATGCCAGCCACTCGTGCTGGCGAAACGTGAGAAAAATCATTAGATGAACGTCGGCCGAAGAACCCGAGACAGAAGCCAATAGGCAGTTTGTCAACAAGTGGCCACGAAAGCCTTAACAATTTTGTAACTGTTCAATGTAATTTTCTGAGAAGTACGGTTTCGGACGAGTTTAGTGCCTACCACCGACTTTAAACGTGTATTTTCGCCAACATATCGAGGGTAAACAGACGTCACCGCCAGCTATAGTTGTATGAGTGGTGTACCTACTTGAAATGACACTCAAGTTTTCTTTGAACAGTTCTGCAACTGTATTATCTGAATCGGAGGGAGGGGGGGGGCGATGAAATGAATCAATTAGGCTGACGGATAAAAAATCGCAACACCAATAAGGAGTTGTGCAACATAAACGAAAGTTGGCTGGCTGTTTCTGTATCTGGAAGATAATATCTATTCAAATTTCACACCGAGCGAGGTGGCGCAGTGGTTAGCACACTGGACTCGCATTCGGGAGGACGACGGTTCAATCCCGCGTCCGGCCATCCTGATTTAGGTTTTCCGTGATTTCCCTAAATCGCTCCAGGCAAATACCGGGATGGTTCCTTTGAAAGGGCACGGCCGACGTCCTTCCCCGCCCTTCCCTAATCCGATTAGACCGATGACCTCACTATCTGGTCTCCTCCCCCAGAACAACCCCTCAGATTTCACACTAGTCGCATTAGCATGGCACAATCTGGTTATCGTTAACGGTCGTAAACATTTGTTACCTTTGAGATCGGACGTGGAGAGTTGACGTTAATCAAGAATGCCTTTAACGTGACAAAGATGCCATTATCAACATCTCACTAAGTTTGAACGAGGTCCTTAGTACGCCGACGGCATTCAGGGTGTTCTTTCTGCAGTATTGTAAAAAGACTTGACAGGAATGTACCCAGTGTACATGATTGCTGGCAGCAATGGTCACGAGAATACACGATCGCCAGAAAACCAGGCGCTGTACGGCCAGATGGCATTACAGAAAGGGAAGACCATCGTGTTTGACGTATTGCTCTGGCGCATCGTAACTGCATCTGCAGCAGCAATCTGAGCAGCTGTTGATACAACAGTGACACAATGGACCGTCACAAACCGGTTACTTCAAGGTCAGCTTCGAGGCAGGCACCATGTATCGTCCATTCCACTGACACCGAACCACAGCTATTTGCAACTTCATTAATGTCAAGCGAGAGCTCTTCGAAGGGCAGGGTGTAGTTCTGTTGCATTTTCTCATGAAAGCTGGTTCTGCTCGGTCCCAGTCATGGCCGGTTGTTGGTTAGGGGTGTAACCTCCCCACAAAATAAAATAAAAATAATAAATATTAAGGATAGTGATATTAAGCGAGGTGTAACCTCCCCACAAAAAATAATAAAATAAAATATTACGGATAATGATTCTGATTTTTGTGTAACCTCAGAACAAAATTGGTTGCCATTTATAACCTCCATACAGGAATTCATTCACATTTAACCTCCACACAAAATTTGTTTCCCATTTAATGTACCCACAAAATTCTTTTCTCATTTAATGTAAGCTCGAAACAGAAAAATTCCTAAACCTCGTAATAAAAAATAAATTCAGTAACCTGGTAAATTTTGGACGACAGCAGTGCTGCGTCATGGCCCTGTAAGATCATTCTGAATAAAAAAGCAAAAATTCTTACCTCAATGAAAACGGCGAATATATCTGCTCTTACCTAAAATTTTTCCGGCACAGCTGTGTGCAATGCTGGCCGATAGATTTGTCATTTATGAAAGGAAGCAACTGATTTTTCTTTTGCAACAATTGGAATGATCATGGATTGAAGAAATTAGTAAATTCTTTAAATTGAAGCCGGCCGAAGTGGCCGTGCGGTTAAAGGCGCTGCAGTCTGGAACCGCAAGACCGCTACGGTCGCAGGTTCGAATCCTGCCTCGGGCATGGATGTTTGTGATGTCCTTAGGTTAGTTAGGTTTAACTAGTTCTAAGTTCTAGGGGACTAATGACCTCAGCAGTTGAGTCCCATAGTGCTCAGAGCCATTTGAACCATTTTCTTTAAATTGAAATGAATGTTTGTTATAAATTACTTTATATCACGAAAATTATTATTAGGACATTTTTAAAAGATGTACATGGGAGTTGACATAACATTACTAGATATGCGCGAGGCTGCTTTTTACCTTATACAATAATACTCAGGCTCCGGCATCGCTGCACCGCGACCGGGCAGCCAACACGATACACCAGACCAGAGCAGACCGCAGACTAGCGCAGACTCGCAACCACTAGCAACTTACTGCTACAGCTACACAGTACCTACTAAGTCAACACTGCTCTCTGGTCAGCGATTCTCTTATACCTTGCATATCTCAGGCAGCGCATGAGCAATACATCGAAATTACATCTGCTCGGACCTCTTACATAAAATTACATCTGCTCGGACCTCTTACATAAAATTACATCTGCATTACATCTGCTCGCACCTCTTACAGGGGAAGGCCAGATGAGGGCCTGCTACAAACCTGTCTGCGTGCCAGACACACTGGACCTACACCTGGAGTTATGGTCTGGGGTGCAATTTCAAATGACAGCTGGAGCACTCTCGTTGCTATCCCACACACCATGACTGCAAATCTGTACGTGACTCTGGTGATTCGACCTGTTGGGCTACCATTACGAACACCATCGCAGGGGGTGTTTTCCAGCACGTTAACGCTCGCCCACCTACCGCTGATGTAACCTAAAATGCTCTACAGAGTGTCGGCGTGTTGCCTGGGCCAGCTCGTCCGCCAGATCTGTCCCCAATCGAGCACGTATGGGACATCATCGGGCGACAACTCCAGCGTCATCCACAAACAGCATTAACCGTCCCTGTATTGACTTACCGAGTGCAAAACGCATGGAATTCCATCCCACAAACAGACATCTGTCACCTGAACAACACAGTTCATGCAAGTCTGCGTGTTTGCATTGAACATTCTGCCTGTTACACCGGTTGTTAATGTACCAGCGTTTCGCATTTGCAATGGTTTATCTCGCGCTTATATCACCCTGTGAACTTGCAATGTTAATCGCTTAAACGTCTTACATAGATAAATGTATTCCCAAAATATCATTACTCTACATTAATTATTTTCTGTTGTCATGACTATTTTTCCGTGAGCGTATTAATTTATTCCAGTTGTCAACTGTAAGCGCTGCCCATACTATGTCATAGGAACTATCTACTTCAATTTCCCTACATGGGAATCTACATCTGACAGCAATGAACACTTCATCACTAACTGAATTTAATCTATCTTTACTGGTAACTGTCAGGTTTTTTTGTAAAAAATTCGGTTGAAGAAAGAAATCCACTACAGTACAGCTAGACTATTGATGACAAACAGCTGGAGACAGCGTCTGCCGTGGAACATATTGGCGTAACTATCCAGAGCGACCTTACGTGGAATGACCATATAAAACAGATAGTGGGAAAAGCAGACACCAGACTCAGATTCATCGGAAGAATTTTAAGGAAATGTAACTGATCCACGAAAGAAGTGGCTTATAAGGCGCTCGTTCGCCCGATTCTTGAGTACTGTTCATCTATCAGGGTTCCCTATCAGGTAACACTGATAGGTAAAATCCAACGAAGAGCAGCACGTTTCGTCACGTTATCTTTTAGCTGGCGAGAGAGCGTTACGGAGATGCTAAACAAACTCCACTGGCAGACGTTACAAGAGAGGCGTTGTGCATCACGGAGAGATTTGCTTCTGAAATTTCGGGACAGCACTTTTCAGTAGGAGTCGGATAACATATTAATTCCCGCCACATACATATCGCGTATTCACCACGAGGAGAAAATTCGAGAAATTAGAGCCAATACAGAGGCTTATCGACAATCATTCTTCCCACGCACTATTCGCGAGCGGAACAAGGTTGGAGGGATTAGATCGTGGTACCGAAAGTCCCCTCCGCCACACACCATTAGGTGACTTGCGGAGTATGATGTAGATGTATTTCTGGATTTAGTCAGCTTTCCATACTTACAACGATTTGAGTTTCTATTAGTGCTTTGAGCTCTGGGTTTTTTACAACACAGCTATGACCGTTTACAACTTCAATACTGATTATTTCTGTGTCTACTTTCCTGTGTTTCCACTGCACGCTTTTAAACCGACGATCTTTCTTCAATTTCCCGAGACCCTCTAGCCTAAAAATCCTCTCCTCCACGCAGCGCCCACTACCCATGTATCCGCTTCCCCTGTGTAGTGGACACCTGACCTATTAAGAGAAAATACAAGCCCATCACTCTACGGCGCAAGTCACCTTCACACAGCCCCCACTACCGTGTAACAACCACTTCCTCTGTGTATTTGACCCCTATTATACTAAACGGAACATGGAAACCCACCACACAACGGCGCAAGTCGAGGGCATGGTGGCAGAACCCTCTGAGCCACTGATTCAGAGATCCCACACTCGGTTCTACAAGTTCCACAGCTGGTCCTGTCGACGATGCTATGGGTGGTGAGCTCTGCCTTCATCTCGCAAGCGAGACTGGCAGTATGTACCACTTCATCTAGCCACCTGACACCAGAGAGAATCTCTTCCTATTCAAAGCGACACACTTTGTTAACATCGTTATATCCTATATGAGCCACCATATGAGCTGGCTGCGCCCTGTGCTCTTCACGGCATCCAGAAGCAACCATTCCACGTCTGGAAAGACTTCCTCCGGAATGAACACAGACTGCACACTAGATTCCTTCCCCTCCCTGGTAGACATGTCCCTTACGGGCCCTATTATCTGCCTAAACGCTCTAGCTCTCAACTACCAGCAATACCACCCTCTGTAAATGCTCAGATCCTGTGCATAGCTCATGGACTTCGTCAGCCTCAGATTGCTCCCGAAACCTGTTCTCAGACTTAATGAGAAGGCCCTCTGATTGCCCCCCAACTCCCCTCTCCACCCCCCACCCCCGGCGACTATTTCCTCGGAGATGTTATCCCTAAGGTGTTGGATGATATGCCATTAGGGATCAGTCAGTAATGTGGCTGCCTCTCACCACTAGGGTGCTTGATTTCGGCGAGTATCCGTGGCAGGTACGCCTGTCAATATCACTTCATCGACATTTTACCTTATTAAAACGGTCGTGGTTTGTATTTCTCCGGCAGCCGTGAGAGTTATTGCGGTTGGATCGAAACACACATCCAAATCATTCATGTAATATGCTTCTAACATCAGTAATGTATTTAATTTCTATACCTAAAAGAACTTATGTTCTAAGATGATTTATGGACTCACTCGATCTAGACGTAACTATAACATAAGATTAAATCTTATGCTACTACTACACAGACGTAGAATAAAATGATATATAAATGTAATGTCGGCAGGAAATGGTAGATATGCCGAAAAAAGCTTGTCGTTAACCTATGTAATAAATAAGAAATAAACAATTTGCAACGAACTCTGTCAAAAGTACAAAGAAGATGTCATATTACGTCTTTATGCAAGCTGTGGGCCCAGCAGAGAATAACTTTGTACTTTTGTTATACAGTGAGTGTACAACGAATCATAGCGACACGACGTTGGTTGGCTGAGGTGTCTTCTGAACCAACAAAAATTTTGAGACGCCAATCTAATCTTTACACGTACACTACTGGCCACTGAAAAAAATGGTTCAAATGGCTCTAAGCACTATGGGACTTGACATCTGTGGTCATCAGTCCCCTAGACTCAGAACTACTTAAAACTAACTAACCTAAGGACATCACACACATACATGCCCGAGGCAGGATTCGAACCTGCGACCGTAGTGGTCGCGCGGTTCCAGACTGTAGCGCCTAGAACCGCTCGTCCACAGCGGCCGGCTGGCCACTGAAACTACAAGACTAGGAAGGATAACAAATAACGAAATATTACTTATTGTGCGTATACTGTGTAGTAGGAAAAATACGATCTTAAATCTGCAAGTGATTTGGCACACAGAGTGCGACAATTAATCCTCGGAAACGCTGTCTCGGACAGCAGAATGCCTCTAACCCCCGCTGGGGTTTGGGTCGAATTGAGCTTAGATGACAGGAACGGTCACGGCATTCTACGCTGCTTCAACTCATCGACAGCTGTGGCCAGTCTCACAGAAGCCCATGACCAGATGTTTTGTCAGTGGGCCAGAGACCTGGAGGGCGCGCTGGTCACGGCAACAGTCGAACGACTTCTGTGTCGAGGTGATTCAGGACAGCTCGCTGAAAAACCATTCTTTCAGAGAGAGTGCAGACGGCATTACTGCAGTTACGATGAAATTCTACGCACCTGCATATCGAAGCGTTTAGCATTCCTCATACAGTTGCAATTTTGATGGCCAGGAGCGTATTCATACTCAGGATGATCAGTGGAGAAATCAGAAAGTTATCGGAAACGGTGAAAAGTAGTGACTTTCTAAACATTGAAATTTACCCCTTTTACGGTGTTAAACTTTTAGCGTCCGGCTGAGACATTATGGCGAAATTGCGCTGGGCCTTGGCAGCTGTATGTGCTCTCTGCCTATTTCGCTTAAGACTTCAGCGATGTTAGGCGAGTGGGTGCAATGCTCATTGTACATTAATTTAAACAAATCAATCAAAATCTCCAAAGCATGAGCATACCGTCACAGTGAGACACCAAATTAGTTACGCAAGTAACTAACTGTCTTTATTATTTACGAGTTTCCTACCTACGATTAGTTGTAGGGTAGTCGGGTTTATAACTGCAAAGCAAGGATTCACTGAAGAATATCAGTTTATTGTGAAAAAAGTTCTACATGAACCAAACATAATTAATACTACGCAGTTACTGTCGTGAATAATCAGTTCTCTGAACATTAACGGAGAACGCCGCTAGAAGCTTATTTACATCTTAATCTATCCCCGACACACCCGTGGCTGCGTCGTATTTAACTGGAAGACTATTTGGGAAACGCAGCAAACTTTCGCAGTATGCACATCTCGCAAACTGCAAAGTAATCGAGTGCAAGACTCGTCAAATAAGTAATCAAGCAACCCAGTCTGCGTTGCAAATCCCGCAAATTGTGGGCTGCTCAGATAATGGACATCTCTAAATGCGAAATACGAAACTTATTTAGAACTCAGCGAACATGTGCCCCAACGCAGTCAGCACCGGATGCAAAATGGCTGAGATGGCGGCCGGGAATAGCTGCCACCGACCTTGGGACAGGTCCAGAGGTCCTCTCCACGGCAGGTCCCGAAACTCAATCCTCGTTTCCAACTGCCTCTCTGAATTTCGAACGATTCAATTCGGAGGGGAGGATCTCCAGGAATTGCCAGTGTGATCAGCGATAATCTTGAGTTCTTCTCCAGAATACAAGGGAACCCTGCGCAAATTTACCATTCTTGGCTTGCTTAATGCACTGTAGTGCACATAAGGTTGGTACTGACTCCCAGCTACGTTCCACTCATTGGCCAAGTCCGCCGCACCAAATCACGGTGTCGGACGAGATTCACATGATTGGATAACCGGATTTTGGAGGGAAGGCAACGAGTTTTCCCACAGTAGGCTAGCGGCTGGGGTGGCCGAACGGTTCTAGGCGCTTCAGTCTGGAACCGCGCGACCGCTACGGTCGCAGGTTCGAATCCTGCCTCGGGCATGGATGTGTGTGATGTCCTTAGGTTAGCTAGGTTTAAGTAGTTCTAAGTTCCAGGGGACTGATGACCTCAGATGTTAAGCCCCATAGTGCTCAGAGCCATTTGAACCATTTTGTAGACCGGAAGCTGAATTCTTTACGTATGGCAATTCTCTGGGGCCTAGTCGGCAACTGCTTTGAAAGGAGAAAACCGCATTCGCAGCCTTAATGTACGTCCGGAGGCTTTCTACAGACGCTTCCGCGAAAAAAAAAAAAAAACCTGAATGAGATTTTCACTCTGCAGCGGAGCGTGCGCTGATATGAAAGTTCCTGGCAGATTAAAACTGTGTGCCCGACCGAGACTCGAACTCGGGATCTTTGCCTTTCACGGGCAAGTGCTCTACCATCTGAGCTATCGAAGCACGACTCACGCGCGGTCTCACAGCTTTACTTCTGCCAGTATCTCGTGTCCTACCTTCCAAACTTTACAGAAGCTCTCCTGCGAACCTTGCACAACTAGCACTCCTGAAAGAAAGGATGTTGCGAAGACATGGCTTAGCCACAGCCTGGGGGATGTTTCCAGAATGAGATTTTCACTCTGCAAGGTAGGAGACGAGATACTGGCAGAAGTAAAGCTGTGAGACCGCGCTTGAGTCGTGCTTCGGTAGCTCAGATGGTAGAGCACTTGCCCGCGAAAGGCAAAGGTCCCGAGTTCGAGTCTCGGTCGAGCACACAGTTTTAATCTGCCAGGAAGTTTCATATCAGCGCACACTAAGCTGCAGAGTGAAAATCTCATTCTGGAATCGTCCCCCATGCTGTGGCTAAGCCATGTCTCCATAATATCCTTTCTTTCAGGAGTGCTAGTTCTGCAAGGTTCGCGGGAGAGCTTCTGTAAAGTTTGGAAGGTAGGAGACGAGCTACTGGCAGAAGTAAAGCTGTGAGACCGCGCGTGAGTCGTGCTTCGGTAGCTCAGATGGTAGAGCACTTGCCCGCGAAAGGCAAAGGTCCCGAGTTCGAGTCTCGGTCGGGCACAAAGTTTTAATCTTCCAGGAAGTTTAAAAAAAAAAAATCTGTTCAGATGTGTGTGAAATCTTATGGGACTTAACTGCTAAGTTCATCAGTCCCTAAGCTTACACACCACTTAACCTAAATTATCCCAAGGACAAACACACACACCAATGACCGAAGGAGGACTCGAACTTCCGCCGGGACCACCCGCATTCCGCGAAAAGCAACACCAATGAGTCTGGCCCCCTTCCACCAGAGCGTTTGTGACCAACCTCCTAGGATCACTCAGGGATCTCTACACGGCCACTCAGCTCATACACTTTCCTTCACGGTAAACCGCAACCTTCCTCCATAGCTACCCAGCCTCGTGCATTCCTCAAACATGATCAAAATGAGCAAATAAAAAGATAAAAATCGCTCACAGACTTGTGAATTCATCGTCACAGCACACTAAGCTACGATACCTTTCAGCATATCAAATTGCGAGGTGACACAGTTGACCCAATAATATAGTTGGAAGAAATGTCAGAAATCAGGCTGGGCAATATCTCGCACACATTATCTAACTGGAGGACGGAGAAGAGACTCGTGCAAGCTAGTTTTTGGTTTTTGCTGACATTTCATAGAATGGAGGAAACAAAATGTGACTACATTAAGTCTGTGCTTTCTTCTAGGAGTTCTGGGTGGTCAGACCCGGATGGTGCTAGTCAATGCAGTCTACTTCAAAGCAGAGTGGCAGAAACAGTTTAATAAAATGAACACTGCGCCCAGACCTTTCTTCACGGATGCTGGCCTCGCGAAAAATGTTGATATGATGCAGATACAGAGCAAATTTAAGTACGCAATGAGGTACGATCTGGATGCACAGGTCCTCGCCCTTCCCTATAAGGTATTGTGCTGAAGTAATCATTTATGTTCAGACAAAATGTGAACCAATGATGTTATGAAAATATTATTTTGGGGGGTAACGTTTTGTGACTTTGAACCTGCTATTAAATGCAATGTTTCTGAATTAGGACCTTATTACCTTGCGTCATGGGAAACTCTGATTGTAAAATATCTGAAACAGATTGAGTTGCATCTGCTAAGAAAAATGTCGAGAGTAATTTTAGAACTTTTTTTAACTACTGTAACTATTTTTTATTACGCTGTGCATGATCCTTTAACGTTAATGATGTTATTTTAGTAACAATATATTTGCTTTTTGTACTGTCGAACGTATGCATCTCCTGCTAAATTATTTTCCATTCCTCTCTTCTTGATCAAAACAGGGAAACAAATTCATCATGCTTGTATTTCTACCAAGACAAGCAGACGGTTTGAGGAACCTTGAGAGTAAACTTGTAGAGTTAAATCTGAGAGATGTCACCAATAATATGTACGAAAATGATGTACTTGTCTTTTTACCTAAGTTCAAAATGGAGTATAAGAAAGAGCTTAATGGACCATTGCAACAGGTACGTATTACCCATTTTTTTTCTTCTAAGTATTGCGTGTAGTTTTTAACATATGAGGAAGGTTGTTGTGTTGAACACCAAGGAACTACTATGAACGACATAGTGAAACTGAAGAGAATATGTCAATTTATAAGTTAATTTTATAATGGCAGTAGGAAATTGAGTGCATACCTATGCCGACATCATATCGTCAGTTGCGTTAGCCATCCAGAAAGTTACGAAAGCACAGGTCATCTTAGTTCATTGCTTATGTAAAATGGCAACATATGTTGGTTACAACACGAACCTATCGGGGCTGGAAGGTGACAATGCGGCTGTGAAGGAATGTGGGCTGTCAAGATCGTTAGTTATATGGTTTCACATCTATAAATGGAATATTCGTCTGAGGGGATTTAGAGTGTAGTCTACTTTGTTCGGGATCTTGAGGAGTGTCCGTCAATAACAATTATCTAAAACAGTCATCAAATGACACTAATATGAAGCAGTCTGGTGCAGCAGCACTGGACATGCGCTGTATAATCACGTAGGACGACACCTTAGCTGTTATCTCTTCTGATTGTAGCTAGTGATGCATGTCACTTTATAGACAATTGAGCAGTTGCAGACTAGGTATTATTAAACGTTTGAGAGGGTACCAGTGTGCATTGCTGTAAAGGATGAAGAAAGCTAATTATTTGAGTCGCAGCAAACGGTAATCTTCAGCTTTCGGATGAAGGAGAATACTGTTTCTAAAATGGTAACACCTGTGAGTTGTTCGCATTCCTCTGAACTGGCAGCGAATCATGTAAGGTCTAAAGAAACCACTGTGTATAGCCACTGACCTAAATAAAGTATTGCGTATAGTCAGTGCGTAAACTACGGAACTTACGAGCATTCCGGCAATAATTTTCGGCGTTTCCAATTACGTCAGTGTATCAGAAACAGCAGAGGTGGAACAGGTCACCAAGCAAATCACCTGAAGTTTAATGGATATGAAGACTACGAAAGTAGAAGTCGCTGAAGAAACAATACCACATAACAGGCAATTATGACCAGTCGATTAATAAGAGTCATAAATGAGGTATTATTTACCAAACTTCTAAACATTTGCTCGAAAATATAAGCGCCATAAGGTTCATACATATCCCTTAATAGAAGTTGTACATTTTTTCTTATTCTTGTACTAAGCGTACATGTGGAATCCCAATGAAGTGAATTAAAATCCAATAGAATGGAAAAGTAACGCAGACTTGTCGAACGCAAGATCTGGATATACTACACTGCACCCCAATGTCAATATCCTTAGTGACCACTTTATGCAAATATTTGATACAAACTGTTCCATTCTGCTTGACTGAAATTCAGCTTTTCCACTTTGATGATAAATAACGGAATAATGCACAACAAGAAAGCAAGCTTTGTTTAGGGAAATATGAAAATGTAAGTACTGTCAGAGACAGCAAAGGACTTGGAAGAGCAGTTGAACGGAATGGACAGTGTCTTGAAAGGAGGATATAAGATGAACATCAACAAAAGCAAAACGAGGATCATGGAATGTAGTCGAATTAATTCGGGTGATGCTGAGGAAATTAGATTAGGAAATGATACGCTTAAAGTAGTAAAGGAGTTTTGCTATTTGGGGAGCAAAATAACTGATGATGGTCGAAGTAGAGAGGTTATAAAATGTAGACTGGCAATGGCAAGGAAAGCGTTTCTGAAGAAGAGAAATTAGTTAACATCGAGTATAGATTTAAATGTCAGGAAGTCGTTTCTGAAAGTATTTGTATGGAGTGTAGCCATGTATGGAAGTGAAACATGGACGATAAATATTTTGGACAGGAAGAGAATAGAAGCTTTCGAAATGTGGTGCTACAGAAGAATGCTGAAGATTAGATGGGTAGATCACGTAACTAATGAGGAGGTATTGAATAGGATTTGGGAGAAGAGGAGTTTGTGGCACAACTTGACAAAAAGAAGGGACCGGTTGGTAGGGCATCTTCTGAGGCATCAAGGGATCACAAATTTAGCATTGGAGGGCAGCATGGAGGATAAAAATCGTATAGGGAGACCAAGAGATGAATACATTAAGCAGATTCAGAAGGATGTAGGTTGCAGTAAGTACTGGGAGACAAAGAAGCTTGCACAGGATAGAGGAGCATGGAGAGCTGCATCAAACCAGTCTCAGGACTGAAGACAACAACAACAACAACAACAACAAGTACTTCATGTTTTCCAAGTAACTGTTTAGCATTTTGCCAAGTAATATCCCATTTATGATTATCATGAATCTGCTGTTTGTCTACTACACGGCATTGTCATATCAGAGACTTTTGCATCTTTAGATTCGATAACCTTCAAATATTTATGCAAAATGTACAGGACGCCGACGCGACATAAAAACTTCTTGGTCCTTTTCGTGATCTGTTCCAGCTGCACCGACCCAGAATCAAATCACTCCCCATGAACTCCGCTGTATAACTGAATTTGTCGCACACTGGAGCACGCAATGAGAAAAGATATGTACTTGTAAATGAGTTACTGTTAACAGGGGTTAGTTACCTATCTACTGAATTGACAACACTGGTCCAGATTAACACCAATTTTATTTATTGTTTGGGTTCGCACACACAATAAGGAAGCATACATTAATGAGATTGATAAAATACAAAAGCCAGTGGGAATACAAGCCGTGAACATCAGGGCAATGTAATTGAGTCGTTGATCTGCTTGAAGCGCCCACAAGGCTTGGATAACAAGAGTGGCAATCACCTCAACAGGTTGTCCCCCTAAAACACATAATCACTCCTTGGTGCGTAATTGCTCCGGTCCTAGCAGGAAGCAAGGTATTGGTTCCACAGGCACACATGTAAACCGCTTATGGATGATCCCTCTGCTGCAAAACGAAATATAAAGTCACTTCCAATGAAGGTGAAAAGAAACAAACCCCTAATCATTCTCCTCACACACTACGAGCTGCTCTCACCAGAATCGACAGTTGAGAGCGAAAAGACCTGCATCCCCCATGCCCAACTGGCAGCAACAACTCATCAGTCATGGATGATGATCTGATCCTTGAATGCAGTTCCGTATCTGTAGTACCTAAAACCAACTGCGGTAACGCCTTGGGCTGCGGATCGGAGCCGCCAGGAGGGGTAGCCGCCGGCGGTGGAGCACGCACCACCGGGTAAACACAGGACGAGTCGGACGACAGACCAACGACAACCGACAACAACCGACGACGACCGACACAACAAGGAAGAGATAAACAACGGAGGCTCGTAGAAACCACACCAGTAAATCCACTCGGAACCAGAGCCAGGCAAATGTCAACAACGAGCAACATACGAAACCGGAGGGAGCGGCTATTGGCCGCGGTCTGCACGTGGCGTAGCGGTGGCGCCCTCGCTGCGCGAGAGCCGCTGCGCGGAATAGCCGCCGCGGAGGCGGAGCCCTCTATGGGCTGACCACGTCCATTTGTTCTGGCGCGTGTTCGACTTCCGCGGCGGGAGGTACTAGAGTATCCCTCGCCCACGTCTTTCAGTCGAGTGTCCTCCTCCACATCCCCTAAACAAGTCTCTCTAAAAATGTTCTGTACCTCTCTGCTACAGAGTCTCTCACTATAGTCCGTGCAGACTATGCTTCACCGGTGTGGAAGCTCTGTGAAAGATTCTCCAGTGAAATTTTAGAACATCCCACCTAGTAGGTACTTTTTAAGCTACCCAGTAAGGTGCTTTCTCAACTTTTGAGAGAGAAACTTGTTGTTGACATTATTCAGAGTCTGGATTGCGCTATTCCTACTCCTGCAAAAGGAAGAAAAATTTTGAAGCCACCCACTCATGGGCCAATCAATCGACCAACTGCCCCAGCTGAGTAGGTCTGCCCCAACATGTAGGCGATTTGTTAGTGGCTGGGTCGGTAGTTTGGGTGCGTCGTCTCCGCTACCTGTTACCCGCAACCGCTACCTGTCACCCAATGTCCGACCTTTTCCCTTCTGTTTTGGCATGGGCAAAGCTGTTCTACCGGGAGCAGATAGGGTCCACCATGCACTCTGAGTGTGTCCACACACTGTCAGATGGGTCAGCGACCCACTCAATCCACTCAGCAGGTGTCAGGGGGGGGGGAGGGGCAGGAGGAGGGAACTACCACAATGTAGCTTTCCCACAAGAGAACACCGTGGTCTCTTTCTTTTGCCCAGGATGCCTTCCTCAAATTTTTTCAGCCTGTCAGCAAAAAAGGTGCCAGCAAGAGGTTTTCTTTCACAGGGATGGTGGCCCATAAACATTTTATTTTGCTTTTTCTGGACGCACAACATTGTTCCCAAACCAAGTCTTTTAGGGAGTCACCACAGTCGTACCAGAGGAAGTTCACAATTCTAAGGACCTGGAGTTGTATGCGACCTGCCAGCACCACCGAGGTAAAGTAGCGTGGCTGACAGATCCTACCTGCAGATTACTGGTCAGAGCACTGCTCTGTTCTTAGGTGGTCCTGCTTTTACAACTCACCCTATTCCTAGGAACACACCACATAAATGGATTTCCACCAGTTCCAAGACTCATCCATTTCTCGTGCAGAGATGTGCAACTCGTTAACTAAAGATACAGACAACTAGATAATTAGTTAAAAAATGAAATATGATGGGCGTCAGCGTCTCGATCCTCACAATCATTACTCATGACACAAATACAGAATTTTATAAACTGACTCAGTCATCACACAGATTGGTGCAACAAAACTGAAATATGAAACATGGCTAGTGATTTTCAGACGTAAAAAAAAAAAAAAAAAAAAAAAAAACCAGATGTGTGGGTGGTGGCATACTTAGGTAGACCATGGTGGGAAATAACTAATCACACTTGTATAGGACCTCCCTACCCCAAGACAACGGAATAGTTTTGAAACTGGGAGAATAGCCATGCCAAAGCATCATTAGCTTAACAAAAACCTCTCACTTAACCCAAGAGCTACCAACACTTACTCACCCTTACTGCTGATGTGTTTACATAAAGGCTTTATTCCCACTTACAAAAAAGAAACCATCTAGCACATCCCATCCACTCTTTTAAAGAAACCTTATAAAGATAGTCATTTTATTTCACCGTCTCTCTTTCACACTTTACAATCCGGCACATTTGAATTCCACAGTCATTCCTTAGACACCGTCAACAGCCTCGTCAAGGCCCCATTGACTTCCAGATTCGTACCATTATTGTTATTACAATTAAAAAATGGATTCCATTCATTCTCTAATTCGTTTACTGCGATCCCCTTCTCTTAGCTCTGTGACCCCATTCCAGAGCACGATGAAGGCATAGCAGACGATCCTGAGCTCACGAAATGCCAGAATCTGTAGTCGATCTACAGATATTTACCACACAACGGCCTCTCGGTTGCTTCAGTTACAAGATTACACCACCATTCCTGGAAATATCGGAAACGCGAAGTCAGAAGCAAACAGTGAAAATGTGGCGTAATAAATTGTGAAATCACTTATTAATTGTACTTTTTACTTCTTTGTCAAGCAGTCACATGATGAATCACACTTTAGGCACCCGATTCACTCTTCACCTAACATGGAATGGTCTGCTGGAAACACTTCTCATTCTAACCCACACAAAATTTCAACACTGGGACAAAATAATTGATATGGACGTAAGGTAAACGATATAGATTTTTTTTAACCTTGATTGTTTAACAGAATGTGGGAAACACAAACAGACAAGGCAAGGCTGAAAGTCCTCAAAACGAGTACAACAAGTGAAACGTCCCCTTAGAAAAATTGTACATGACTGTGCTTAAACTGACACACAATATTTTTAGCGCAACGCAATCTGACTTTCAAAAATCCCTACAAAAGAATGGCCCTGACTAACATTAACCTATACCTTTCACAAATCACTTACCTCACCAAAAATCTTCGTTACTCGAACTACTGCAATACAGCGAGCGCCACTACTGCCAGCTAAATAAAAGATTCAAACTACGGAAGGCACTAACTACTGATAGGCATAGTTAGCAAATGAAAGATTTTAATAGAGAACGAACAATGTATTTACCTTAATAGTCATCAAAAGTCATAATATATATATCAGTTCATGACATCCAGTCTTACAAATTTCAAAACTCCGCCATTTCTCTCCCCACATCCACCACTGCTGGCGGCTCACCTCCAACTGCGCAACGCTACGCGCTGTTAACATCCAGCTGCCCAACACTACAGTGGCAGACAACAATGCAAACTAGCCACAGACTGCACACAGCACAGCCAGTGATTTTCATACAGAGCGCTACGTGGCGTTACCAATATAAGAACCTAAACAGCCTACTTACACAAGGTCAAACAGAAAACGTTGTCATACGTCGTTATTGAACACTGTACAGAACCGTTTGACATACTGAGAGAACTCGCGTGATGTTTCTCGTGTACAGTTATACATATCCAGTGTTTATCTCCAAGACACCGTTATTTGAAACTGTAAATAAAAATTTTTCTGGGGAAATAGACAGTGATAAAAGATGTCACAAAGTATTCCCATGTGAATCATTGTAAAAAATTGTGTGAAGTTCAGTTATCGTCTTGTTTTATGGGTTATCAGTCTTCTCACTGGTTTGATGCTGCCCACCACGAATTCCTGTCCCGTGCCAATGTCTTCATCCCAGAGTAGCACGTGCGACCTACACCCTCAATTATCTGATTTCCTGTTTTCCTGTATCGTTCCTAGCCTCTACAGCGTCCGCCCCAGGTAGGTGAGTGGTCAGCGCGACGGAATGTGATCCCTCGCGGCCCGGGTTCGATTCCCGGCTGGATCGGAGATTTTCTCCACTCAAGTACTGGGTGTTCTGTAGTCCTAATCATCATAATTTCATCCCCATCGACGCGCAAGTCTCCGAAGTTGCGTCAAATCGAAAGACTTGCAACCGGCGAACGCTCTACCCGACGGGGGACTGTTCAGGAATCTTACGGCAATGGAGAAGTCATCATAACGAAACCCTAACCTCTTATACTGTTTTCTGCTGATGTCGTTGTTACCTTACACTCCACTGATAAGAAACCCTTGTCTTCTTTTCATTTGGCTTCAATGATCACCACTATACGTATATTGAACTTTAGCATCTCCATTTTCAGATTTTCTAGTTTCTGTAGCACTTTCAAACTTCTGGCGTTCCACGCCCTGAGCAGTCTCCTCCTGAAAATCCGAACGGGAGACTATTCAGGAATCTTTTCCCAATGGAGAGATCATCTTGACAATTTTCAGTTACAGGCCATATATCCTATGGATACACAATATGTGTCTTTAATGCAGTGGTTTCCATTGCCTTCTGCATCCTTATGCTGTTGATCACTGTTGATTCTTCCACCTTCAGAGACAGTTTCCCACCCCATGGTCAACGGAGTGCCCTGAACCTCTGTCTGCTGCTCCGACCTCTTTAAAAAGGTCGTCAGCGGAATGAGAGCGACTTCTTATTCCGGATGTCTTCGGTAGCCGTTGCTGATGATCTTCATCAAAAATGTAAGTGGGGTGTGTTTTAATTAGCAGTCAAGGACAGTATCCCCAGGCAACGGATTATTGCTACGTTGTTAAATAATATAAATGTGAATTTGTGTGTGTCCCAAGTTTTACACAGCAAGTTTAAAAACAAAGGTAAAAAAATACATACCTATATATGTGAATTACAATTTTACACTCTTTTATAATAAAGTCCAGCTGAAATGTAATGAAACACTAATAGGACACTCCTATGCACCCTGCCTGTTACCAAAAGTACGTTCTGAACGTTGTTCAACCAAGATGCGACACATGTCCATAGTTCACACTCTCCGACTCGTGAACATGGGTAGCTGACAGAGTTCTAAGTCCGAAAGTTTCAACAATGCGTTGATATTTTCTTGCATTTGCTTCACTGGCATCAGGAAATCGGTACAAAAGCTGAAGCTCATGGCAAGCCTATCGTAGAGGAGACATAGCCAAGGACACTCCTATGCACCCTGCCTGTTACCAAAAGCACGTTCTGAACGTTGTTCAACCAAGATGCGACACATGTCCATAGTTCACACTCTCCGACTCGTGAACATGGGTAGCTGACAGAGTTCTAAGTCCGAAAGTTTCAACAATGCGTTGATATTTTCTTGCATCTGCTCCACTGGCATCAGGAAATCGGTACAAAAGCTGAAGCTCATGGCAAGCCTGTCGTAGAGGAGACATAGCCAAGGACCTTGAAAATGGTGTGTCAGCACCGTGATCGAATCAAGAAGAGGTTCTGTGACCATTCTGGCAGTGGTCAGCAGCTCTGAATTCTCAAGTAGAGAAAATATCATGCGTGGTATAACTGAGTCAGATGTAGGAGGCTGTACCAGATCTCCTGATCCCCAAGGAGAGAAAATATTATGTCTGGTACAACTGTACCAGATATAGTAGTCTGTAGAAGGGCTTTGATTCTCAAGGAGAGTAAGCACGATGTGTGGTACAACTGTACCAGGTGTAGTAGCCTTACAAGGGCTCGTTAATCTCAATAGGAGAAAATGCCATTATGATACTAGTCTACTGCGCTGAGAATGTTGTACAGAAGCATTTGTGGGAGAGAGAGGCGCCTGTGATCCCCGAGTGGCAGACATCCATCTTGGATTTACTGGCGACGAGATAGGTTAAAGTGACTGCTCCCTGTTGTTGCGAAGATTTAGCAGACATGACTTTGTCTGTGGCACATGCCTCAGAGCCACTGAAAGAGCTGCTGTCGCCGCAGACGTGGCTCACCAAGCACCCCGTGAGAGACAAGTGCATCCTTGATATTATCTTGCTGGCTGAGGTAAGCCGGTTGCCGCATGCACGGCCTACTGAGGAATTCGTCAATGAAGGACTGTTTCTCCTTTAAGTCTCCACTCCTCTTATATCTGGGAAGGCGTCCAGGTGGCTGATGTCCTTCGTGGAAAGTGGGAGTGCCCAGTCGCCATTTCTTAGTGTGGCTGGTTTCCCTCTCTGTGGGTAGCCAGAGGCAGCCCCTGACCCACTTGTGGTGGGGAGTCCTGCAGTGGTGGTGTATCCCATCTGCTGTCAGCTGTCGGTGCTCAACTGCCCCTTGCCTCGTGTCCACCTCTGTCACACCCGGCTCCCACTTCCAGTCCTTGTCCATGCGTGCATCACTTTGTGTCCATGCATCTGCATATTACTTTTCATTACAACGACTAACATTGTTTATTTTTATACATGGAATAGTCATGAATCTCTCTAACGAACAGTGTATGAAACTTGAATAAGAACTTATCTATTCAACATGATAGTTTGATTACCAAAATTATTATTTTCATATAATTCTGAAAAGAGCAGAAAAGCTAATATTCTTGGCATCAATTTTGGTGATTTGTCTACATATATACCTTATACTGGCAAAAATAAAATAGTTATACTTGTGATGTGACAGATGGCCTGATACGCTTTACAGGGAGAATTTTAATACAATTATTTACATCAACGATCACAAAAAAGTTTGTGTTACGACCACACATTCATCATTCAATGAAAAAGAAACGCCGCGCGGGATTAGCCGAACGGTCTGGGGCACTGCAGTCTTGGACTGTGCAGCTGGTCCTGGCGGAGGTTCGAGACCTCCCTCGGGCACGGGTGTATGTGTTTGTCCTTAGGATAATTTAGGTTAGGTACTGTGTAAGCTTAGGGATTGATGACCTTAGGAGTTTAGTCCCATACGATTTCACACACATTTGAACATTTTTTTTTTAAAAAAAGAAACCGTGTTACATGATTAATCACTCTGTTACCAAACTACTTTCTCCATACTTCATCCCTGACAAGAACATGTTTTCATATATTTGAATTTAAGCAATATGATACACAACTGCTATAAAAAGAAAAGAGAACTGAAACCCAGTCTACATCCAAACATTTCTGAAATCGGACGAATTGCTTCCTCTCGACTCACTGCTTTCGTTTTCCTTTCTAGATTCTCATTTTCTACCACTTTTCCTCAAATGCTTCTATTCAATCATTCCTTGTTCAGTCCATTCCCCTTTCCTCTTTCGATCGTACTTGTTTCTCTCCCTCAGCATTTTGTATTTTGTCTGACAGTGATGTTATACCAGTGCAATGTAGAACAATATTGGAAAATTAAATGATTGATAAAAGAAACTATCCGCAAAAACGCAGCATATTCAGTAGCCTAAGTTCATACATAGAGGTCACAAACAAAGACATCAAAAGAAAATCCTTACATTAACATGTTACTTAAATACTCATGTGACATTACCTTAAACCTTTATTCTTACTTTTGATCCTTTCATAGTTACTTTCTTTTGTTTTGCAGTATTTCCTTTCATACACTGCTTGTACTCTTCAATATTATTCTTCCACTTACAAGATTGGGCCTTCAATGGTTTCGTTACTTTTTGGCTTGGTGGCTGTCCAAACAAAGCAACTTAGAGAGAAAAACACCAATATTAGTTCGACACAAATCGCCGCTTCATTTCCATTATGTTGTAGCTATAGACCATTGATTGGTTTCCAAATTATCTGCTTTGCGGCTATCCTTTCACATTCCTGCGTGGCAAGAACATGCTCGCAAATGCCAAACATTGTCACTTATTCTGTCCTCCTAAGCCATTTTTCCATAGTCAAGGGTCCAAATGTGCATCCACTGTGGACATCAATGTATCTCAAAATCCTCCCCTAATCCATCCAATGATAGGGTGCCAATGCGCATCAGACATGGACAGTAATATAACCTGCGGTCCAAATATGCATCCGACATGGACATTAACTTAATACAACCTCTCTATTTCCTGAATGATGATGATGTAACAACTCTTCTCTCCACGTAAGAACATTACAAAACAAGAAAAATCGAGAATCCTATACAATATTGAGAGAAAACTTCACCACATTCACAATGATTTTACTGAAAAAAATTCCAAGTTCCACCTGACTACTTCCACAAAACATCAAAAATCACGGAAGACCTTCACCTCTCTCGTCATGTCTGTCACAAAATATCCGCTTGGGATTAAAACTGTCACAAATAAACATATAGAACACAGTCCACCCTCCTTTCCTTGTTTACCAGCCTTAGCAATATAAAAGGGAAATGTACTCTTCACTAAAACGTCTTCCCATGTCACTTGACCTAAGCAGAAAACAAAGCTTACCAGAAAACACTCTTTGCACAGGACGGGAAATGCAGTGAAAGTCTGACCCTCAGTGATATAATAACTTATCACAGATCCAATCACAAAATGATTACCAAACAAACTCTTCCGGAAAGAGAAATAAATTCTATACCCCAGAGACAAATATAACCCATTTCAAAATTTAGTTTTTTGTTGTCCCACCATCTTAGATGCTTTACTCGATAAACGGTTTTTCATTAGTGATATGATGCACGCCGTATGACTTCTTTGATTTGCTTGTTTCCACTCTGGCTATGTTCACACGCACAACCCTTCGAATCTGTAGTACCCCAATGAACAAGGAGAAGAACTTGTGGCGCAACACATTTCGCTTATTTGATAATTTCTGCGATCTTACTGAAATCTTCTGACCCGCTTTGTAATGACTTATGGTTGCCTTCAGCTCAGTACATTCCTTCCTGTTTCCTGGGGCCTGTTTAATGTGAAGGAGGGCGAGAGGTATCACGTCCTTACGGTGTAAGGACCGTCGATTCCAAGACAGATGCAGTTTGGCACAGTGTAATCTATACAGGCTGCCTAGCTCTAGCCTAATCCTCGCCACAAGGTCTGAATATCAAGTTACCTTCCATTAGGAATGTGCGTGCACTAAGCGACTGTGATATGACTCTCAAATGATCGCAGCAATCAGGTTTTATTACAAAAATCTATGTTTCGGCCAGTGTCTAGCCATGTTTTAATATGGACGATAGGTCAAAATGAAGACTGGTTTTTTATCGTGTGCCATTTCAACATCGCCCCATCAGCATGACCAAACCTGCAGTTCATGATCAGAAATCATCTTATCCACACAATCTTTTTTAAAAAAAACTTCTCCTAAAATGATTCTGCCACAGTCCTAGCAGTGGCTTTTCACAGTGGAGCCAAAGTTGCAGAATTTAACTCAACAGCCACCGAGCTATAACAGAAACCACGTGTCCATCTCGAAAGAGAACCATGGTAACAGTTGCCGCCAAGTGGCATAATTTCACTGGTACTATGGCAAAAAAGGTGCCTGATTTGATGTAGTGCAGGGCTTTAGCTTTTGATAAGCTTTGCAGATGAACAACACTTTGTAGCTCCACTGCCAAATATTACTGAAATAACATGTTGCTTGCAACTTCAAGGAAAACGTCTTCGGCACAAAGTGGGCACAGCTTAGGTGCATGCACCATTTAAGTTCGTTCACTAACACATCTGGTGAACACAAAAACTAGTGACTCGTCCAAATATCTGTGACGAAAGAAGGCCCATTCCCTGCCAAACAGCAATTTCCTCTTTATCTCTACATTTGTTTTCCAAATCCAGAATGGTGGGGGTATTTGTCCTATTCTATTGCTCTTTCCCTGAAACAGGTAGCTACTTGATTTTCAAACACAATGTTTTTGAGGTAGTATAGTCCAAAATGGTTTTCTTTGATATCTTCTTCCCTCCCCTCAACTACACTAGTAGGCAAGCATGATAGTGTGTCCACTACAATATTGATAGTGCCTGGCAAATGTGTGATTGTGAAGTCCAATTCTTGGCGATTAACACCTACCAGGTGAGGCATCGATTTACGTTTTGTGTTTAGTAAGAACTACAATGGCTCATGGTCAGTGTAAACTTTCGTTTTGCGGCCAGATGAGAAGTACTGAAACTCTATAATCCTCACACGATGACGGGGTACTCCAACTCAGTAATGGAGTAGTTCTCCTATTTTGATAGCAATCCGCTAGTAAAGCGATAGTTTTCTTTATTATCTATCATATTCGACGTCTTGAAACAAAATCATGCCTAGACCGGTTTTGGTGCTATTTGTAGTCATGCAGAACTCACATGATAAATCAGAATCTGCTAAAATAGAGGAAATCAGGAGTGCACGCTTTAGTGACAAGTTAGCATTCGGCTTCTATATCCCAAAAAAAATGGTTCAAATGGCTCTGAGCACTATGGGACTCAACTGCTGTGGTCATAAGTCCCCTAGAACTTAGAACTACTTAAACCTAACTAACCTAAGGACAGCACACAACACCCAGCCATCACGAGGCAGAGAAAATCCCTGACCCCGCCGGGAACCGAACCCGGGAACCCGGGCGTGGGAAGCGAGAACGCTACCGCACGACCACGAGATGCGGGCTTCTATATCCCATGCCCAACACATCTTCTTCCCTGTCAGTCCGTTCAAGCAAGGTGCCGACAACGTCTCCACATTGATGAAACACCTATAATGTGGTGATTACTGGATGCAAGTTTTGAGTAAGGCGCTCCCATTCATTTTTAAAAGTAATTTCGTTACCTTGTCATATTCTGTCACTGGTTCTGAGGTCTTTCATGGGCTCCTGCATCTCCATTCCCGTGTCAGACTTACGGCATAGTGGTGATTAATTCTCCGTATTGTGACTGCCTTATTGATCAGGAAAGCAAATTTCAATGATCTCAGCCTAAGGTCTAGATCCATAATGTCCACTCAATGCGAGCCAAACCAATGACCATTGTTGCATCGTTCGTTGTACGAGCTACTTCTGTTCTGCTATTACGGCGGAAGCGCCCGTCACCTTGCGATCAGAATCATTGGGACACAGTTTTCTCATCTTGGCCACATTTCAGCTCTCACAACAAACCTTTGAAAGCTTCAGCATCCTCCTTACAACGCCCAACAAGAAAGTTTGCTTCTTATAGCACGACAGTATAACCTCTGCAGAGGTGAAAGTTGTGCCGATAATTTTTTTTTCCTTAACATTGCCTCAAAAAGCTTCATTGCACTTTGGAAGCTAGACTCGTCTAGATTCCGGCTTATCATTATATCCCGTGAGATTGTATCTGGCACTTCACTAGACAAACAGCTAGCTTACAATGGGTCTGTAAATATATTATAAGATGTACACTGTAATGCTGCTCGTCGCATACACATCGCTGTTTCGCCCTCGAGATGTCCACACGCAATTGATCAGTCCAAGACTTTAGGTTTACTGGTTTCCATCATTAATAAGAGCAGGAAATTTCCACACCGAAAGGAAGTTGTAGTCAAAAGATTCACCTTCTTGTGGTCTTGTTTGACTGTTGATTGTAGGGTATTGTTCTTCCTCATGCTAGCGTGAGGCTTCCTGTCCACAGCTGATTCGTGGACCAACACATCCCATTCCATACGCATTGCTTTATGTGGACGACACACAAGTATGTGGTGCACCATTGGCGTCTTCGCGCCATTCTAACACCTTTGTGACTTTTGCCTTGAAATCTCTGATATCGTTAGTCATATTCTCGCTCCTTTGGCGCTGTCATTGATTTATACCTTCTTGTCGCTGTTTAAATGCGAGGAGCAATTCTACTTCCTCGGTTTCCGCTGCTGATACTGGACTCTTGGAACCTTCACGTGTATTTCTCACTTGCTGCTCTTCTATTGTTTGTCCTAGTTCATGAACCACGGGCAACGTATGAGTGGCCAAGTAAGTGGTCCCGACAGTCGGGATACCAGTTACTTCGGAATAAGGCTGGGCATCTCGGACATATTCTGAGTCGTGGTCACCTTTGGCTCATACGGCAAAGACTACCAAATCCACCGGTTAGTCCCTCAGCCGTTAGGGGTAAAACCCAATGGGACTCGGGGCAAGTAAGGCTAGCAACCTGCTTCCCTGGTACTTTAAATATGATGCTGGCAACAATCAGAGCAAAATGCCTCGGACCTTTGGAGGTGACGGAGTCCCACCTCTAACTGACAAACCAGGGACTCCTAAGATACGACTTGGCAAACAAATGGTAATGAGATGGGGATCTGTTAATATCAATGGGGGCTACTCTGGGAAGAAGGTAGAGCTGGCAGAGGCTGCAAGTAAGATGGGGCTGGACGTTTTAGCTGTTAGTGACATTCGGGTAAGGGGTGAGAAAGAAGAGGAAGTGGGAGAATACAAGGTCTACCTGTCAGGAGTCAAAGCAGGAATAGCACAATGGGGTGTAGGGCTTTACATCAGGAAAGAAATTGAACCCAGCGTAGTTGCAACAAGGTATGTAAACGAACGACTGATGTGGATAGATTTGACAGTGTCTAGCAAGAAAATTAGGATTGTCAGTATATTCGAATTGTGAAGGGACAGATCAAGATAAGATGGATAGTTTTTATGAGGCACTCAGTGATGTAGTTGTTAGAGTAAAGGACAAGGACAGTGTTCTGCTCATGGTTGATTTTAACGCCAGGATTGGAAATCGAACAGAAGGGTATGAAAAGGTTATGGGTAAATTTGGAGAGGATATGGAGGCCAACAGGAACGGGAAACAACTCTTGGATTTCTGTGCCAGTATGGGCTTACAAACTCCTTTTTTAAACATAAGAACATTGACCGGTATACTTGGGAAGGTAGGGGAACCAGATCTGTCATTGACTATATAATAACAGATCAGGAATTCAGGAAGGCTGTGAGGGACACACGTGTATTCAGGGGATTCTTTGATGACACTGATCATTATTTAATCTGCAGTGAAATTGGGATTGTGAGGCCGAAAGTGCAGGAGGTCAGGTCCATATGTAGGAGGATAAGAGTGGAGAAACTTCAGGATAAGGAAATCAGGAACAAGTACATAACAGTGATCTCAGAAAGGTACCAGTTAGTTGAATGTAGTCAATTACAGTCATTGGAAAAGGAATGGACAAGGTACAGGGACACAGTACTAGAAGTGGCTAAAGAATGTCTTGGAACAGTAGTGTGTAAAAGTAGGATGAAGCAAACAGCTTGGTGGAATGAAACAGTCAAGGCAGCCTGTAAAAGGAAAAAGAAGGCGTATCAAAAATGGCTACATACCAGAACCCAGGTAGACAGAGAAAGTTATGTTGAAGAAAGAAACAAAGCCAAACAGATAATTGCAGCATCCAAGAAGAAATCGTGGGAAGACTTTGGAACCAGGGTGGAGACTATGGGTCAAGCTGCTGGAAAACCATTCTGGAGTGTAATTAGCAGTCTTCGAAAGGGAGGTAGGAAGGAAATGACAAGTATTTTGGACAGGTCAGGGAAACTGCTGGTGAATCCTGTGGATGCCTTGGGCAGATGGAGGGAATATTTTGAAGAGTTGCTCAATGTAGGTGAAAATGCGATCAGTAATGTTTCAGATTTCGAGGTAGAATGGGATAGGAGTGATGATGGAAATAGGATCACATTTGAGGAAGTGGAAAAAATGGTCAACAGATTGCAGTGCAATAAAGCGGCTGGGGTGGATGAAATTAAGTCGGAACTCATCAAATACAGTGGAATGTCAGGTCTTAAATGGCTACACAGGATAATTGAAATGGCCTGGGAGTCGGGACAGGTTCCATCAGACTGGACAAAAGCAGTAATCACACCAATCTTTAAACATGGAAACAGAAAAGATTATAACAACTACAGAGGTATCTCTTTAATCAGCGTTGTGGGTGAAATCTTCTCAGGTATTGTTGAAAGGAAAGTGCGAGTATTAGTTGAGGACCAATTGGATGAAAATCAGTGTGGGTTTAGGCCTCTTAGAGGTTGTCAGGACCAGATCTTTAGCTTACGGCAAATAATGGAGAAGTGTTATGAGTGGAACAGGGAATTCTATCTATGCTTTATAGATCTAGAAAAGGCATATGACCGGGTCCCTAGGAGGAAGTTATTGTCTGTTCTACAAGATTATGGAATAGGAGGCAAACTTTTGCAAGCAATTAAAGGTCTTTACATGGATAGTCAGGCAGCAGTTAGAGTTGACGGTAAATTGAGTTCATGGTTCAGAGTAGTTTCAGGGGTAAGACAAGGCTGCAACCTGTCTCCACTGTTGTTCATATTATTTATGGATCATATGTTGAAAACAATAGACTGGCTGGGTGAGATTAAGATATGTGAACACAAAATAAGCAGTCTTGCATATGCGGATGACTTAGTTGTGATGGCAGATTCGATTGAAAGTTTGCAAAGTAATATTTCAGAGCTAGATCAAAAATGTAAGGACTATGGTATGAAGATTAGCATCTCCAAAACGAAAGTAATGTCAGTGGGAAAGAAATATAAACGGATTGAGTGCCAAATAGGAGGAACAAAGTTAGAACAGGTGGACGGTTTCAAGTACTTAGGATGCATATTCTCACAGGATGGCAACATAGTGAAAGAACTGGAAGCGAGGTGTAGCAAAGCTAATGCAGTGAGCGCTCAGCTACGATCTACTCTCTTCTGCAAGAAGGAAGTGAGTACCAAGACTAAGTTATCTGTGCACCGTTCAATCTTTCGACCAACTTTGTTGTATGGGAGCGAAAGCTGGGTGGATTCAGGCTACCTTATCAACAAGGTTGAGGTTACGGATATGAAAGTAGCTAGGATGATTGCAGGTACTAGTAGATGGGAACAATGGCAGGAGGGTGTCCACAATGAGGAAATCAAAGAAAAACTGGGAATGAACTCTATAGATGTAGCAGTCAGGGCGAACAGGCTTAGATGGTGGGGTCATGTTACACGCATGGGAGAAGCAAGGTTACCCAAGAGACTCATGGATTCAGCAGTAGAGGGTAGGAGGAGTCGGGGCAGACCGAGGAGAAGGTACCTGGATTCGGTTAAGAATGATTTTGAAGTAATAGGTTTAACATCAGAAGAGGCACCAAAATTAGCACTGAATAGGGGATCATGGAGGAACTGTATAAGGGGGGGCTATGCTCCAGACTGAACGCTGAAAGGCATAATCAGTCTTAAATGATGATGATGATGATGATGATGATGCTCTTCTGTTGTTTCATTGCCTCTCAAATTTCCCATGTTTCGGTATCATCAAAATCTTCTCAGTATCTTGCGGTATCTGAAGTCACTCCTCTTCCATATTTAATCGTTTTTTACGCTCTCAACACGACCCACTTGCACCACTTGCCGATAGTCTACACATCTAATCTGCTGCTGAATTATCCAGATGTGTCCGAATTGGGGCCCAAGTTGAAGCAAACTTTCTTCCTCTCTTCACCATTTCTTTTGTTTCAGCAATCATTTTTACTATAACCTCAAGTAATAAATCAATCTTATCCTTCTCTTCAAAGGGTTTTCCCTGTGCTGAGCTGGGCTGGTTCAACTGAAGATCAGTAGAAGTGGTAAAATTTGGGCTGGTGTTATTTTTACATCGGAAATTCCACAATCACATCTGCATTTTGTGACATTGCCACATTGTCATTTGTGCCTTCACGTTTCTGTTTTCCCTCTGCATTTTTTACAAACTAAGAGCATCTTCTCGCTCAGTGCCATCTACACCTCCTGATCTTCTAGAGCCACTACTTTTTCAGCATTACGTGCCATCCTCATATTTCTTATATGGTCTCCTCTTTGTAACTGTCCTTTTGCCCTGCTCTGACTCCTCGTCTGCATTCACTGACATTTTATTACAAGAAGCAATTTTGTCCTCACTATACTCAGCAGTACATGACATATCCTCTGTCCTTTTCTTGGGCTCCCTCTCCCCCCCCCCTTCCATCCAGTTTTTTCCTCACTTACCCTCTCTCTGCCTCCCTTCTCTCCCCCAAGTCCTTTTGCGTTTCCCTCCTCTGCTTTTCCCCATTCCCTCTCGCGTCTGATCTGCCTCCCGGCCCCCTTATGAATCCTCTCCGTCAGTCGCTCCCCTCCCCCTTTTCGTTTTTCCTCTCCTCCCCCATTTTCCCCCCTCATCTGTCCAGCCCCCCCCCCCCATCTGCCCTTTGCTGTGTTGTCATCTTAGTCACGACTTTTTAGTACGGTGTTTCCAGCCCTGTTAAATGCTGTGCATCTTTTCCAAAGTGTTGCGAACGGACATCATGCTGTCGCTGGGTGTGATTTTTATATCTCTTGCGAACAGAAACCAGACTGTCGCAGTGTTTTTTAATTGTCTGTCCACTATTTTACCTGTCAGCTTCGTGTGTATTTTATTAGCATCGCCCCCCCCCCCACCTTTGTTTTGTTTTAATTTTCCACAATTTTCCGCCGTTTTACAATTTACGTCACCGTTTTATCGTCTGCTTTTATTGTTTCTTATCTTCTTATGTTTTACAGATTCTGTAGATTGAAGAGCAGCATACTAAGCTGCTGCCAGCCCGCTCCCTTCGGGGGGAATCAAAACTCAATAAAGGGGAAAAAAAGCAAAGGCACTCTGTAGTCGGCCTTTCCTTTTCGTTGAGTACAAAGTCGTACACAATGAAGCTTGACCAATATTGTCAACCCAGTAGATAGATAAAGTACCCCATTTATTAATCATTAATCATTTTGTAAGACTTGACACCCAGAAGTCACTTATGAGGGCATTCCTTTGTTCATTATGCAATCCATTGCACAACAAATTCAATTATACATCTGAAGCTCATGGGGAGCGATCTGTCCCTCAGTCATCCCACTCATAACACACCACAAAAATAACCAAAAGGATTGTTAAATCGAGTTGGCGTCTTACTTAAAATGGCTACCCTGTACAGGAGTCGCTAACTTCAGACACTCTGATGGGTAGTCGGAATATGCATTTTTGCCCAAAATCTGTCGTAGCAGGATAGAGCATTCGTCAAACGAATACGCTGCCATCGATCTAGCAACCGTTGGCTTTTGAACGAGAAGAAACTAATTTAGAGTCGTATCCTCGATAGATAAAACAAAATTGGATAACTTTAATTTAAGTAGCTGACGCCTTTAACTAAACCTGTGTTGCTCTCTTTCAGCACTTTTTTCATCTTTTCTATGACTTATTTTTACGACTGGGTTGTTTGTCGGCGTTGGAAAGTTTTGGTAAGGTATTAGTGTATGGCATGTTTGGGATACAGTGTTGGTATGTCATGTATTGCTGAGTATAGTGAGAACAAAATTACTTCTTGTAATAAAATGTCAGTGAATCCAGATGAGGAGTCAGAGCAGGGCAAAAGGACAGTTACAAAGAGGAGACCATACAAGAAATATGGGGATGGCACGTAATGGTGAAAAAGTAGCGGTAGCAGAAGAGCGGGAGGTGCAGATGTCACTGAGGGAGAAGATGCTCTTAGTTTATAGAAAATGCAGAGGGAAAATAGAAACGTGAAGGCACAAATGATAATTCGGCAATGTCACAAAATGCAGATGTGATTGTGGAATTTCCGATGTAAAAATAACGCCCCTTATACGATGCGTATCACAATTAGTAGCGAAAACTGGAATGAATGAAAGTGTAGGAGGGAAAAGGGGGGGAGGAGTGGCGCCAAATGATATGCCGATTCTGTGGAAAAATGTTCTCGAACTTGTCCTATGGGCACTATGTAACTTTGAGAGCCTATTTTCTTCGTGACCCTTCAACAATGGCTCCTGTGTTAGTCTCTAAATTTCGCTGCTGCGCTACCTTTAAAACTGATTATAGCCGAAACTATTGGCCTGATTTTGAGGCTGACTGCAGTAATAAATGTAGTATTTTATGTTACATATTATCAGCCATAAGGAACTTCATTTATTACGTAATGTTAAGTTACTATAACAATTTACATTCGGGAATGAGATTGAGACGGAAAATGAAATAACTCTACCACATTTTAAGTATCAGACAAGAAGTTTTCCTCCCATACAGTAGGTTAGCCATTGATATTTGCAGGGTTCATTCTCCTTATGGCTATACAGGTAATATTGCACTTATGGGTTTTCAGCTTGGTATGACCGACATGTTCAGCGAGCTCAAGGCGAACTTCACTGGAATTACCAGAAGTGAACCGCTACACGTGGACATGGTCTTGCACAAGGCTTTCATCGAGGTCGGCGAAGAAGGAACGGAGGCAGCGGCTGCTACAGGTGAGTTAATTGAACAAGGGCGCACCGGTCTGAGTCACCGGTGAATGGTGGTGGGGACTAATTTGTGCTGCATGAGAGGACTCACCACACTTATGCCCTGTAGCATGAGTCCAGACCACGTGACGTTTAATATATGTCCATGCACTGAACATGTTTCTTTTACCTTCACCAACGAGAAGAAATATTTACCATCGAGCATTGTCCCTTAAGCCAAGATGAACACCTATTCCATTTGCGTAAGAACGGAAATAACCACCTGCCATTACATCTCGAGACTGTGGAAAGCCACAGTACAACAAATCAATAGTAGAACCGCACAGCTGCCGTATTGCCACTAAACAAGCAGCCACTAGCTGATAAACCAATGACTTTATTTGATGCGTTTCGGATAGAACCAATCCTCAGATTGTCTGCAAACCAGAAATACACAGCAAATATCGTCGAAATCAAACAGCTGAAACACACAACACGTACATCTTGGTCATCAGATCTGGAAAGACAGTATCTAACAAACAAAGCAAATTAACTGACTAGCTACAACGCGATAACCAGGAAGACGAGTTAGGCCACGAGAGGGCGGTGATGAATACAAAAGTAGTGCCACGTAATGACAAAACAGAAACCTTTTTGTTCTTTTCCATAAGAAATGTAGCAAACAAAATTAAACTTTTACAACTATTAGCAAAGTGTTAGTCTTAGCCGGCCGCAGTGGCCGTGCGGCTCTAGGCGCTTCAGTCCGGAACCGCGAGACTGCTACGATCGCAGGTTCGAATCCTGCCTCGGGCATGGATGTGTGTGATGTCCTTAGGTTAGTTAGGTTTAAGTAGTTCTCGTTCTAAGGGACTGATGACCTCAGATGTTAAGTCCCACAGTGCTTCAAAATGGTTCAAATGGCTCTGCGTACTATAGGACTCAACATCTTAGGTCATAAGTCCCCTAGAACTCAGAACTACTTAAACCTAACTAACCTAAGGACATCACACACACCCATGCCCGAGGCAGGATTCGAACCTGCGACCGTAGCAGTCCCGCGGTTCCGGACTGCAGCGCCAGAACCGCTAGACCACCGCGGCCGGCCCCACAGTGCTAAGAGACATTTGAAACATTTGTTAGTCTTAAGATAGTGCAAGGACTCAAACTTTCGCTAGATTAGGCGAAGAAGATTGTGCAAGTGAAACTCGTCAAAAGATAAAATAATTTAATAATGAAAGACAACAGGAAAGCAAAGAAAAAAAGGGTACATAATAAAATTTCCAAATGCATTAGGCTAAGTGGTAACAACAACCAATTCGCTACGTCATCAGTAGTTATAATATTAGATATCAAGGATGTCGGAGACGGGAACTCTCAAAAAATGCGTGTAACAAAACTGATAAGTATGGGGAGCAGCTGCATGGAGGTAGAGATAGAAAGACTTGGGTAATACGAATGGAATGCTTGAAACTACAGGCCCAATATTTCGCTGAACATTTTGGAGAACCACTTGCGTCCAGAAGACAAAAATGGTTCAAATGGCTCTAAGCACTATGAGACTTAACATCTGAGGTCATCAGTCCCCTAGACTTAGAACTACTTAAACCTAACTAACCTAAAGACATCACACACATCCATGCCTGAGGCTGGATTCGAACCTGCGACCGGTAGCAGCCGCGTGGTTCCGGACTGAAGTGCCTAGAACGATCGACTACAGCAGCCGGCTCTAGAAGACAGCTGTTCGTTTAAAATCAAAGATGGTTGGGCGACTGGTTTATAAAGATTTCTGATTCCTCTAATATATCCAGCCCTCGCTTTTTAGGCTCAACATGGGGTACATGAAATCCTCTGTCCACAGGTAACATAAGGCGTACCTCCTGTGTTAAATGCCAATCAAGGGCAGAATCATACACTCCTGGAAATTGAAATAAGAACACCGTGAATTCATTGTCCCAGGAAGGGGAAACTTTATTGACACATTCCTGGGGTCAGATACATCACATGATCACACTGACAGAACCACAGGCTCATAGACACAGGCAACAGAGCATGCACAATGTCGGCACTAGTACAGTGTATATCCACCTTTCGCAGCAATGCAGACTGCTATTCTCCCATGGAGACGATCGTAGAGATGCTGGATGTAGCCCTGTGGAACGGCTTGCCATGCCATTTCCACCTGGCGCCTCAGTTGGACCAGCGTTCGTGCTGGACGTGCAGACCGCGTGAGACGACGCTTCATCCAGCGGACGTGCATTGTCCTGTTGGAACAGCAAGTTCCCTTGCCGGTCTAGGAATGGTAGAACGATGGGTTCGATGACGGTTTGGATGTACCGTGCACTATTCAGTGTCCCCTCGACGATCACCAGTGGTGTACGGCCAGTGTAGGAGATCGCTCCCCACACCATGATGCCGGGTGTTGGCCCTGTGTGCCTCGGTCGTATGCAGTCCTGATTGTGGCGCTTACCTGCACGGCGCCAAACACGCATACGACCATCATTGGCACCAAGGCAGAAGCGACTCTCATCGCTGAAGACGACACGTCTCCATTCGTCCCTCCATTCACGCCTGTCGCGACACCACTGGAGGCGGGCTGCACGATGTTGGGGCGTGAGCGGAAGACGGCCTAACGGTGTGCGGAACCGTAGCCCAGCTTCATGGAGACGGTTGCGAATGGTCCTCGCCGATACCCCAGGAGCAACAGTGTCCCTAATTTGCTGGGAAGTGGCGGTGCGGTCCCCTACGGCACTGCGTAGGATCCTACGGTCTTGGCGTGCATCCGTGCGTCGCTGCGGTCCGGTCCCAGGTCGACGGGCACGTGCACCTTCCGCCGACCACTGGCGACAACATCGATGTACTGTGGAGACCTCACGCCCCACGTGTTGAGCAATTCGGCGGTACGTCCACCCGGCCTCCCGCATGCCCACTATACGCCCTCGCTCAAAGTCCGTCAACTGCACATACGGTTCACGTCCACGCTGTCGCGGCATGCTACCAGTGTTAAAGACTGCGATGGAGCTCCGTATGCCACGGCAAACTGGCTGACACTGACGGCGGCGGTGCACAAATGCTGCGCAGCTAGCGCCATTCGACGGCCAACACCGCGGTTCCTGGTGTGTCCGCTGTGCCGTGCGTGTGATCATTGCTTGTACAGCCCTCTCGCAGTGTCCGGAGCAAGTATGGTGGGTCTGACACACCGGTGTCAATGTGTTCTTTTTTCCATTTCCAGGAGTGTATTTACAAGTGTGTTCCCGAAACCTAGAGACAAAGTTTCAACCAGTTCGACCCAAGTGAACTGAATCTGGCTCAATTGGTTCATTAAAATATTCACTGAAATATTGGGCCTGTAATTTAAATTCTTCCCATATGTGTTACTCCAGACTTTATAACTCTACCTCCATGCAAATGTTCCTCACACTTATCAGTTTTGTAATAAATATTTCTTGATGATTGGAGTCCCCGGCAACCTTGACATCTAATATTACAATCAATTCTCATGTACAGAGTAGGCTGTTGTTACCTCTTAGCCTAAGGTTTTGGAAACTGAATTATGCCCTCTAATTTCCTTTGCGTTCCTATGGTCTTTAATTATTAAATTATCTTGTCTTTTAACGAGTTTTACTTGCAAGATTTCTCTCGTTTCATCTTGCCAGAGTTTGAGCCCTTACCTTCCTATTCATAACGAATCCTGTTCCCATTATACCATTTTCTGCTGATGTTGATATTACCCTACACTCATCTGAACAGAAATCCTTAGTTTCTTTCCATTTCATTCACTGGCCCCTACTGTATCTAGATTGAGCCGTTGCATTTCCCTTTTCAGATTTTCTAGCTTCCCTACCACATTCAAGCTCCACGTGCCAAATCGTAAGAATTGTTCAGTGAGGTACTGTGAGCTCCTCTCGGGTGCGCAGACGTATGTGAGGCCTTGAGTAGTCATGGAGAAGGAGACGTTCGTATGCATTTTTGTGGCGATGAACACAACGAAGTCGTTTCTTCTATTTCCTGAAGATAGCAGAATACACTGCCGAGTTGATTGTTGCAGCATGAGGGAGGATATCAAACAGTATAATACCTTCATAGCCCTAAAAGACCGTTGCCATGACTCTCCCGGCTGATAGTAGGGCTTTGGACCCTCTTCTTCAAAGGAGAAGTGGTTTGGAGGCACTATACTATATGGACTGCCGTCTTGTTTTCGGTTCGAACTGGTGAACCCATATAATATCACCTGTGATGATGCTCGACAAAAAATGTCATGATCATCCTCGTAACGAGCGAGTAATTACGCACATGTAGTCCTTCGTTGCTCTTTATGGTCTTCTATTAGACGGCGAGGAACCCAGCGAAGCACACACCTTTAAGTACCCAAGCTAGTAGTCGAGTGTATCAGCACTGCCAACGGAGGCACTGTTTGAACAAAATTAATAGATACTTATATTGTTTTTCAGTTGCAGGGCGTTTGTGGATCATCTAGTAGTTGTTCGACTGAGTAGAAATTTGGCAAGTAGACTGGAACAGGATTGGCGGGTGGGGGCAGTAAAATTTCAATTTTTGGAAAAAGGGCTGCGCTAAAGCATATTGTGGTGTCACCGCCAGACACCACACTTGCTAGGTGGTAGCTTTTAAATAGGCCGCGGTCCGCTAGTATACGACGGACCCGCGTGTCGCCACTGTCAGGAATTGCAGACCGAGCGCCACCACACGGCAGGTCTAGAGAGACGTACGAGCACTCGGCCCAGTTGTACAGCCGACGTTGCTAGCCATGGTTCACTGAGAATTACGCTCTCATTTGCCGAGACGATAGTTAACATAGCCTTCAGCTACAGTTGCTACGACCTAGCAAGGCGCCGTATTCAATTCCTATAATACTTCTGTATCATCAAGAGCAATGTTCTACAAATGTGGATTAAAGTTAAGTATTCCAGAAGCTACGTACTTTTCTTTATAGCATTCATTACGTATCCTGTTTCAGACCTCACGCCAGACTGCTTGAGTTTAACGCGTGCATTTCGGCCTTCTCTAGCTATACAACACATATATTACATATTTTTTTAAGATTCTGGTCCGGCCCACTATGATCCTGCTGAGCAGGAAGAAAATATGGCATGCGAGAAGATTTAAATACCCTATATCACCAATAATTTCAATTTATCTCATGGTAAGTTTGTAAGTTGGCTGTATAATTTTGCACTTAACATACTATTTTAAATATAGAAACGTTCACATATGCTCTAGTTCAAGTAAAGTGATACTAATCTGCATAGTACAAAGAGTAATCATTCATACGTGGTATGTTATACCTTCCTTTCTGTGGTTATTATTTATTATTATTATTAAGTGAAACGCAAGAAAGGGATATATATATTGATTTGTAGGTGGCCAAAGATAAATATTAAATTATGTTTCAAAAGAGCGCCAGGCTCCCTACAAATTATTTCAAATGCTTTCGGCGAAATGTAATGCAGGCTAACTTCACTGACCTAGAATGAATCGTATCTTTGAAAGTATGCATTTTTTGACGAAATAAAATTAGTGAAGCTTTGCTCTTTAGTTAATTGAATAACTTGAAATGATTCCTTCTGCTCCGGCTGTGGTGATATGTTACAAAAAAAAAAAAAAATTTAAATACGCCGCGTAATGGCGGCCAATTGTTGCCAGTCAAAGATCACCGCTGCTTGCTTCGCAGAGTCTGAGAAAATGCTAAATAACTTCTTGCAATTATTAATTCAGGAAGAATTTTTTGCGTGGGTTCTTTAAGTAACACATTGAACTTACTTTTTGTAAATATATTTCCACTAAGCACAGAATACACACTTGAATTATTTGCTACGTACGAGAACAAATAAAACAAAAGCTACCGCTTTACAGTAGAAAGGGTACCTTACATACAGCAGAAGAAATGATCTTACTCGAAGTGATTTTAAATATCTTTTTTCTCTTATATATAATGACAAAGATAATGTTAGTTTCGAGAACGTTATGCACTATGATCTCATCAAATATAAATTATGTATTTTTATTACATCGCAATCGATATAGTCTTTCTTTGAAGCTAATTTAATACATTTTCATTGATTAATTTTGTCGTTTATGTCCATATAACATTATTCAGGGTCCTTTTATTAGTTACTTCAAATATATCGGCTTGAATATGTCAAAAGGGGCACTATAGTGGCCGACATGAACTCGATACTAACAAACATCCCCTACCTTGCAGGTTAATAGTCACGTAGTATCGCAATCACTTTGAACTGAAGTGGACGCAGGGAGTTCCCAGCCGTCGAGAGAAGTAGAACACGGAACGCATTTCTTGAGGGGCCATAAAACAGCCGAACCTTTGCAACGGGTAGGCAGGCAGGCACCATTAGCTAACAATAAGCCATTAAGCGAGCTTCTCTGACTCACGCCTGCGTGGAACAGAAAGAAACATTTTAGCATAGCAGGGGGCCGCTTGGCCGCTCTTAGAGGACCAATACACTGAACTCGCATTTACGAAAAATGTTGAGTCGCACAGAATAAAGTTAACAGCGGGGCAAAGACGACTGAACAGAACATGCGTAGAAAGACCACACCTGATGCCTGGGGAAGCTTCTAGGAAAGGAATGCTGTCATAATCGCAACGGGAGGTCTCTGAAAAGCACGAAAAATATTGTAGCTATGTTTCTTTTTTTTTTCAAAACGGAAAACAGGTCACAGTGGAAAGCATCGCTGTTTTTAACAAATACTCTCATATCACTTAATGAAAGCGTGGAGAACACGAGGTTGCACATGGACAGCTCGCGTATGGGCGGAGTCTGAGAGTATAGGAGCGAAATGTGAATGCTATAGGCCAGAAGGAAAATACACTCCTGGAAATGGAAAAAAGAACACATTGACACCGGTGTGTCAGACCCACCATACTTGCTCCGGACACTGCGAGAGGGCTGTACAAGCAATGATCACACGCACGGCACAGCGGACACACCAGGAACCGCGGTGTTGGCCGTCGAATGGCGCTAGCTGCGCAGCATTTGTGCACCGCCGCCGTCAGTGTCAGCCAGTTTGCCGTGGCATACGGAGCTCCATCGCAGTCTTTAACACTGGTAGCATGCCGCGACAGCGTGGACGTGAACCGTATGTGCAGTTGACGGACTTTGAGCGAGGGCGTATAGTGGGCATGCGGGAGGCCGGGTGGACGTACCGCCGAATTGCTCAACACGTGGGGCGTGAGGTCTCCACAGTACATCGATGTTGTCGCCAGTGGTCGGCGGAAGGTGCACGTGCCCGTCGACCTGGGACCGGACCGCAGCGACGCACGGATGCACGCCAAGACCGTAGGATCCTACGCAGTGCCGTAGGGGACCGCACCGCCACTTCCCAGCAAATTAGGGACACTGTTGCTCCTGGGGTATCGGCGAGGACCATTCGCAACCGTCTCCATGAAGCTGGGCTACGGTCCCGCACACCGTTAGGCCGTCTTCCGCTCACGCCCCAACATCGTGCAGCCCGCCTCCAGTGGTGTCGCGACAGGCGTGAATGGATGGACGAATGGAGACGTGTCGTCTTCAGCGATGAGAGTCGCTTCTGCCTTGGTGCCAATGATGGTCGTATGCGTGTTTGGCGCCGTGCAGGTGAGCGCCACAATCAGGACTGCATACGACCGAGGCACACAGGGCCAACACCCGGCATCATGGTGTGGGGAGCGATCTCCTACACTGGCCGTACACCACTGGTGATCGTCGAGGGGACACTGAATAGTGCACGGTACATCCAAACCGTCATCGAACCCATCGTTCTACCATTCCTAGACCGGCAAGGGAACTTGCTGTTCCAACAGGACAATGCACGTCCGCATGTATCCCGTGCCACCCAACGTGCTCTAGAAGGTGTAAGTCAACTACCCTGGCCAGCAAGATCTCCGGATCTGTCCCCCATTGAGCATGTTTGGGACTGGATGAAGCGTCGTCTCACGCGGTCTGCACGTCCAGCACGAACGCTGGTCCAACTGAGGCGCCAGGTGGAAATGGCATGGCAAGCCGTTCCACAGGACTACATCCAGCATCTCTACGATCGCCTCCATGGGAGAATAGCAGCCTGCATTGCTGCGAAAGGTGGATATACACTGAACTAGTGCCGACATTGTGCATGCTCTGTTGCCTGTGTCTATGTGCCTGTGGTTCTGTCAGTGTGATCATGAGATGTATCTGACCCCAGGAATGTGTCAATAAAGTTTCCCCTTCCTGGGACAATGAATTCACGGTGTTCTTATTTCAATTTCCAGGAGTGTAGTTTCCACCCCCAATACGCTTCTCAAGCTTCATTGAGCCTAGAAACGACGCAAGTCACACCACAATCAACATTGGCCGCTACTTCTTGTGGTAGGGGATGAACGCAAGGCACAGCGGGGGAACAAAAAAACGTATACAGACTAGGGCCATGGGTAGAAAGGAGAGAGGCCTCTTCAGACCAGGGCCACCGTAGACGGAACACTTCCTGTTCTGTGGGCCTAGAAGAGCTTTTTAGTAAACACTTGCGTTGACAGGGCTCGAAAATCTAGTAATATCTCTGGAGTGGAGATTACGGATTTAGACCCGGGTTAGTTACATCCTGCGGAACAATTAAAGAGGTCAGAGATGTACACAGCGCTAAGCCAGAGCGAGTGGACATTTCCAATTGTTTAGGTAGGGAAAAACACAGTTATTCGCCTTACGAAAACTCGGGCAGTTATCGACAGCTGATGCAGTCAAGGCCAGAATAGTATTGAGGTTTACAGGTCCGCACACCGTCGATGCGCCGCCATCACCATACCCCACTACCGACCACAGCAGCCGCCGCTAAAGCACGGTAAATACCGTGTTTGCTCAGGCGCTCAGTAAGAGAGTCGATAGCTTGTGTGTTCACTTCAATTCTATTGGAGATTGGAGTTGTGTTACGTATTTTCTTCTCATTCCCTCTTGTCCATGCTAGCCACGTCTCGTGTCTGTGTTCATAGGGCTTAAAAGTCGAGAAAGGTATTCGTAAATATACGTTATTGGTTCAAATGGCTCTGAGCACTATGGGACTCAACTGCTGTGGTCATAAGTCCCCTAGAACTTAGAACTACTTAAACCTAACTAACCTAAGGACAACACACACATCCACGCCCGAGGCAGGATTCGAACCTGCGACCGTAGCGGTCGTGCGGTTCCAGACTGTAGCGCCTTTAACCGCTCGGCCACTCCAGCCGGCTTCCAAGGGTCGGTGAGACCAACTGCAACACGTGGAGTCTGTCAGGTTGGCAGAAGCTGTTAGCCGCCTTCTACTACTTGGTGTTAGTTTGGATTTAGTGTTATTATTACTGATGTGCAACCAGCTGTATCTTACTGCCTAGTGGCCACTAACGCCTCAGTTACCTGCCCTGGAGGTTAGCGTATTTTGCGGCTGTGCATTTCTTCGTCTTGCCGATGCTGTCTGGCATGGCATGTAATTTGACAGCTTCCTTGATTGGGATATGGATAATTGTTTCCCTTGTCTACCTGAGTTATAGTGGTTCCTTCTTCCTTTTGATGTTTTAAACACCGGATTCTGGAGACGCAGTGCTGTCTGTCACTTCGCTCTCGCCTGAATTACTCCACTGTTGTACTCTTTATCTGGCGTTAGGTGAATTTGCTAAGAAGGTTGATTGGCGTTTAAACCGTCTCTAGTTCGAGTTGCCCTCCTTAGGTGAATATTACTCTTGGCTGCCTGTCTCACCGCTTACATAGCTGTAGTGACCTTCCTCAGGTCGATTCAGGGAGCACTGTCTGTGGATCACTCCATCTTACTTGGTCAAGTTGTCATAATTGTTTAAAATTTACCCTAATGTTATAACATGTAATTGCCTTTCTCACGTGTAATTCACGCCTTCAGCTGTTAATTGTTTGTAACATTGCTTGTAGCTTTCAGCCGACAAATAATTTTCAATTCTGTCTTAATAAGGCCTTCAGCCTTCACTATAGCCTGTTACAGTTGGTTAAGATTGTTTAAAAAAGATTTTATGTTTTTAACATGTTATTGCCTTCCTTACTTGTAATTCAGGCCTTCAAGCCGTTGAGTATTCTGAAATTGCTTGTCGCCTTCAGGCGACGAATAATTTTGAATTTTTTTCTTAATCAGGCCTTCAGCCGTTGATTGTGTGTAACATTGCTTGTGGCCTTCAGTCGGCAAACAATCTGCAATTCTTTCTTAATAAGGCCATTACTATAGCTTGTTACAGTGTTTTGATTGTTTAAGAAGAAAATGTCTAGTAAATGTTAGTATGTAACTGCCTTCCTCACTTGTAATTCAGACCTTCAGCTGTTGAGTATTCTGAAGTTGCTTGTGGCCGTCACCTGTCAACAAAAAAAAAAAAAAAAAAAAAAAAAAAAAAAAAAAAAAATTTAATTCTTTCTTAGTAAGGCCTTCAGCCGTCAGTGTAGCAAAATCTTTTAAAATGACTGTTGAAAGTTGTATCTTCAAATAAAGTGTATGTGTTTACTGTAGCCAACGGTAACTGATTATGGCCCCATCCACAATCGTTGCCTTATCCTGCCTCTCCCTGACTACCAGATTACAGTTACACTAGGAGTTCTTTTCTCATGTAGGATGGCTTTTGAAAGTTTGTTACGTGTTGATGTTTGTCACGATTACTTTCGTTTAGTTTGTGAATTCATTGTCAGGATCTTCCTACTTATAGAGGGTTTTCCAACGTCACCAACTACACACTTGACCCCAATGTGTATGGTGATTCTGTAATATAAAGATTTAGTACAGGTAACAGTTGTTTGTGTATTCTAGAGTAGAGACTACCCCTTCCTCACTGAAATATTTGAGGGCATATATGACGAATGTTATTCTGTTTAATCGTGACTTCATCCGGGATCTCCTTAACTTGCAGGGCCTGGGTTCACAGGCACTTTAATCTGTCAGATATCTCCGTGCATGGCAAGCGGCAAGGACGGGTCATAACGACTGGGGGAATACGTTAGAAGTTAATGATATTTTTAGCAAACAATTCTCTAGCATATGAACTGATCAGCACACCACTCCGAAAAATTTGTCAGCTTTGGTAGTATATTAAGGATTTCCCTTTCTCGTGCATTCATTAGATGTTTCTTGGGGTACAACAGTATTGGAATATCTACTTAGTAGGAAAAATTTAAAAAAGTACGGCTCACAAGACCTAACATAATTCTCTAAAATCACTCATCGAGTTTTGCAGTGGTTCACTGCTCGCTCCCTATCATGAGACTTAGACACGACCGGCAGAAATCACGATATATATGTTTAGAAAAGAAATGCAGAAAATATCACAAGCAAGCACTCATTGTAACGATATAAAACATAACATCGGCGTCGATACTTGTAAAACATTTGAGGTGGCCTACTTGTGTGATGCAGCCGCAGCCGGCCGCGGTGGCCTAGCGGTTCTAGGCGCTTCAGTCCGGAACCGCGCGACTTCTACGGTCGCAGGTTCGATTCCTGCCTTGGGCATTGATGTGTGTGATGTCCTTAGGTTAGCTAGGTTTAAGTAGTTCTAAGTTCTAGGGGACTGATGACCTCAGATGTTAAGTCCCATTGTGCTCAGAGCCATTTGAACCGTTTGATGCAGCCGCCATGTGTTTCCTATATACCATGGTATCCTAAACGAATGAGATTGTTTAATTCCCCTATTCTTTTGTCTGCAGTTGTTAGTTTCTCATCAGTCACATCTGTGGGAGGTGGGCGTTCGGAGCAGATCGTGTTTAATGCCGACCATCCCTTCCTGTTCTTCATACTGCACGAGCAGACGCGACTGGTTCTCTTCGCCGGACGTTACTCCTCGCCGCCTCCTTAACTACTCAATAATGGCTGGTAAGCTTCTCCAGTGATCATAACGTACCAGTAATTTACTTGTAGAAAAGGAAGTCAGGCCCACTAAACGGTAAGTAACATTATTAAATAATGATCACTCTTTGGTGTTGTGTGCAACAAAAGGTTCCTCTACACGGGAAGACACAGCGCCACAGGACAATATCTCATTGTGTTGGCTATGACGCCCGTTTCGTTTAAGCGCGTAACAAGACATTGTTAGTTCGGCAGGTCGATGATAGTTGTAAAGGTAAATATAGACGTATCTTACTTAAAATCACTGAATTCAAACTCCTACTCAAAGCGCAGAATTTTGAGCCAAATGCTAATGGCTCTGTTCTCACTAGATTGGTTATCTGGTTGCAGGAGCGTGAAATGTTACATGAACTGAACTGACATATATAAAAACTTTCATTTAATAATAATCATCCAAATAACAACAGTATACTATAAGATCATTGCCACAAGAAATAGGGAATCCAAATAGAAAATAACCAAAATAGCTCCAAAGAAACTGGTAAAGAGATTTGTAAACAGACAGAATACGGCGCCGCGGTCGGCAACACCTATGTAAGACAACAAGTGTCTGGCACAGTTGTTAGATCGGTCACTGCTGCTACAAAGGCAGGTTATCAAGATCGCGCACGAGTGTTGAGACACAGAATCACCGAGGTAGTGATGAAATGGAGATATTCCCGTACGACCATTTCATGTGTGTACCGTGAATGTCAGTAATCTGGTAAAACATCAAATCTCCGAAAAATCCTGCAAGAACGGGACCAATAACGATTGAAGAGAATCGTTCAATGTGACAGAAGTGCAATCTTTCCGCAAATTGCTACAGATTTCAATGCTGGGCCATCAACAAGTGTCAGCGTGAGAAACATTCAACGAAACATCATCAATATTGACTTTCAGAGCCGAAGGCCCACTCGTGTGCTCTTGATGACTGCAAGACACAAAGCTTTACGCCTCGCCTGGACCCGTCAACACCGACATTGCACTGTTGATGAATGGAAGGAAATATGTTGCCTGGTCGAAAGAGTCTCGTTTCAAATTGTATTGAGTGGATGGACGTGTACGGGTATGGATACAACCTGATGAATCCATGGACCTTGCATGTCAGCAAGGGACTGTTCAAGATGCTGGAGGCTCTGTAATGGGGCATGTGCAGTTGGACTGATACGTCTAGATACGGCTCTGACAGGTGACACGTATGTAAGCATCCTGTCTGATGACCTGCATCCATTCATGCCCACTGTGCATTCCAACGGACTTGAACAATTCCAGCACGACAATGCCACACGCCCAGAATTGCCACAGAGTGGCTCCAGGAACACACCTCTGAGTTTAAACACTTCCGTTGGCCACCAAACTCCCCAGACATAAACGTTATTGAGCGTATCTGGGATGCCTTGCAATGTGCTGTTGAGAAGAGATCTCCACCCTTTCGTACTCTTATGGATTTACGGACAGCCGAGCGGGATTCTTGGTGCCCATTTCTCAACCACTACGTCAGACATTAGTCGAGTCCATGCCACGTCCTATTGTGGCACTTCTGCGTGCTCGCGGGGACCCTATGCGATGTTACCTGTACCAGTTTCTCTGGCTCTTCATTGTAATATAAGAAACACAGGTTGGTAAAGCATGAAACCATACGTTCATTCAACAGTACTCAAAATCTTTCCTAGCCGATTTTTTTATTCTGCAACACAACACATCATTATAAATAAAATACGTTTGGTATATACGATGGTTGGTACTTTAATAGTGGCAACTACACTCCTGGAAATGGAAAAAAGAACACATTGACACCGGTGTGTCAGACCCACCATACTTGCTCTGGACACTGCGAGAGGGCTGTACAAGCAATGATCACACGCACGGCACAGCGGACACACCAGGAACCGCGGTGTTGGCCGTCGAATGGCGCTAGCTGCGCAGCATTTGTGCACCGCCGCCGTCAGTGTCAGCCAGTTTGCCGTGGCATACGGAGCTCCATCGCAGTCTTTAACACTGGTAGCATGCCGCGACAGCGTGGACGTGAACCGTATGTGCAGTTGACGGACTTTGAGCGAGGGCGTATAGTGGGCATGCGGGAGGCCGGGTGGACGTACCGCCGAATTGCTCAACACGTGGGGCGTGAGGTCTCCACAGTACATCGATGTTGTCGCCAGTGGTCGGCGGAAGGTGCACGTGTCCGTCGACCTGGGACCGGACCGCAGCGACGCACGGATGCACGCCAAGACCGTAGGATCCTACGCAGTGCCGTAGGGGACCGCACCGCCTCTGCCCAGCAAATTAGGGACACTGTTGCTCCTGGGGTATCGGCGAGGACCATTCGCAACCGTCTCCATGAAGCTGGGCTACGGTCCCGCACACCGTTAGGCCGTCTTCCGCTCACGCCCCAACATCGTGCAGCCCGCCTCCAGTGGTGTCGCGACAGGAGTGAATGGAGGGACGAATTGGGACGTGTCGTCTTCAGCGATGAGAGTTGCTTCTGCCTTGGTGCCAATGATGGTCGTATGCGTGTTTGGGGCCGTGCAGGTGAGTGCCACAATCAGGACTGCATACGACCGAGGCACACAGGGCTAACACCCGGCATCATGGTGTGGGGAGCGATCTCCTACACTGGCCGTACACCACTGGTGATCGTCGAGGGGACACTGAATAGTGCACGGTACATCCAAACCGTCATCGAACCCATCGTTCTACCATTCCTAGACCGGCAAGGGAACTTGCTGTTCCAACAGGACAATGCACGTTCGCATGTATCCCGTGCCACCCAACGTGCTCTAGAAGGTGTAAGTCAACTACCCTGGCCAGCAAGATCTCCGGATCTGTCCCCCATTGAGCATGTTTGGGACTGGATGAAGCGTCGTCTCACGCGGTCTGCACGTCCAGCACGAACGCTGGTCCAACTGAGGCGCCAGGTGGAAATGGCATGGCAAGCCGTTCCACAGGACTACATCCAGCATCTCTACGATCGTCTCCATGGGAGAATAGCAGCCTGCATTGCTGCGAAAGGTGGATATACACTGTACTAGTGCCGACATTGTGCATGCTCTGTTGCCTGTGTCTATGTGCCTGTGGTTCTGTCAGTGTGATCATGTGATGTATCTGACCCCAGGAATGTGTCAATAAAGTTTCCCCTTCCTGGGACAATGAATTCACGGTGTTCTTATTTCAATTTCCAGGAGTGTATTTATTTACAGCTCGTCTCTAAGCTGGTCGCAGGTTGTGTTCCAAAAATGAACAGCATACAGACAATACTGATGACACTTTCTGCAGGACCTGACCATCATTTTGCAGGACAATGCTCAAGCACGTACAGTGCAAGCTGTTACTGATTTGTTTGACTTATGGGGCTGCTAAGTGCTATACCACCTACTGCACTCCCCTGAGTTAAGCCCTCGTCAGTTCAACTCGATTTCTAAACTAAAGGAAACACTTCACGGCATTCGCTTCAGAACTGCTACAAATTCGTCGGGCATTAGACCGCGCCGCTCGAACTGTCAACACAACTGGCGCTGCTAAGAGTATCCTACGACTTCCACATCGCTGGCAACGGGTTATACACAGTGCTGGTGACTACTTTGAAGGTCAGTAAAACTTTGAAACACGTGTCTATTTTGTACGATCTGTAAATAAATAGATGCCACTATTAAAGTTCCAGCCCTCGTATGAAGTCGAATTTAACGGTTGGCATAAATAGTTGTACCGTCATATTTCGGTTCTTAGAGGCCCCTCTGTCTTCCTGTGGTTTTCCAGTTCCAGCGATGGGCTGTCGAATTGTGCAAGTAATTTTTTTTCTTTTTTTTTTTTTTTTAGTCAGTCTGTGGATGTGAACCGTTACCTGATAGGCATATCGTCTGTACGAAGTCTTGATACAGACCCATCGGCGTGGGCAAAGAAGTGAAAAGTATCCTACGTTAAACATACCTTCTAATTTTCTATAATTCATTATACAGACCTTTCATTTTCACGTTCTTTATTCTTCAAAATCGAGGTGATAAATTTGCAAATAGGAATAGGGAAAAATATAAAAGCTTTTAATAATACGTTTTCTGGCTAAAGGACATGACATCCAGTACCAAAGAAGCCCATATGTTGACTCAAAGTACATGACGTGGCTGAACGATGCTACATGGCCGAGACAATCCACTGACGGAAAAAAAATCGCAACACCGAGAAATTATTAATCTATTGTAACGAAATTTCGGGAATTCATTTGTCCAGGTAACATATTCAAGATCACAGATTATTGTAAGCACGAGGTAAGTCATTGCAGATGTAAAATGCTGGTACATTAATAACCGATGAACAGTCAGAATGTTGAGTGCAAGCTTGCAAATGTGCATGCATTGCGTTGTGTGGGTGCCGGGTATCAGTTTGTGGGGGGAAATTCTCTGCCTGATGCACTTACTCGGTCAATACAGGGACGGTTAATGCTGTTTGTGGATGATGCTGCAGTTGTCGTCCGATGATGTGTCATATGTGCTCGATTGGAGACAGATATGGTCACCAAGCAGCCCAAAGCTACATGCTCATAATCTGTGGAACAGGCTGGGTTACAACAGTGGTATGTGGGCGAGCGCTGTCCTTTTGGAAAACAGCCCCTGTTTCATAAGTGGTAGCGCAACTGGTTGAATCACCTATAGTAATTTGCAGTCTGGGTGCGTGGGATAACCACCAAAGTGCTGCTGGTGTCACGCGAAATCACACCCCAGGTTATAATTCCACGTGTAGGTCCAGCGTCTCTAGGACGCAGACAAACTGGCTGCAGGCCTTCAACTGGTCTCCTCTTAACCAACACTGAGCCATCGCTGGCAGCGAGGCAGAACCAGCTTCCATCAGAAAACACAACAGACCTCCATCCTTCCCTCCAAAGAACTATTGTCTGACACCACTGAAGTCTCAAATGGCGGTGGTTTAGGGTCAGTAGGATACATGCTACAGGGCTGGCGTGGAGCTGCCCTTGAAGTAACCGATTTGCAGTAGTTCGTTGTCTCGCTGTGGTGACCACTGCTGCTCTTATGGCTGCTGCAAGTGCAGTACGAAGCCCCAGAGCCAAACGCCGAACACGATGGTCTTCCCTCTCTACTTGGCCGTCCGGAGCACGGTCTTCTTGCGACCGTACATTCCCGTGACCACCGTAGCCAGCAATCAGATACAGCGGCTGCATTCCTTCCAAGACTTTCTGCAATATCGCAGAAGAAACGTCCAGCTTCTCGTAGCCCAATTACATTACCTCGTTCAAGCTAATGAGGTACCTGATAATGGGGTCTCTGTCGCCTTAAGGCATTCTTGACTAAAATGATCTCACCACGTCCAATCTCGAAGGTAACTAAGGCTCACGACCGTTACAGAGTGTATTTAAAGCAAACCTGACTTGCATCCGCCACTCTTACGCGACTGATAAGAAATTGGAACAAATGTGGAAAGACGACTACCGGCTTTCGTTTATGTCGTGCAACTCTTTCTTGGCGTTGCAATTTTTTTCCGTCAGTGTATTTCTGTCATTTCGGACGCTAGATGCGTGGTGCTGTTGAGTCCATGCATGATGTTATGACTCTCCTGAACCCGTCGATTTCAGTTTTGCATGACAGTCGTGGATTCCAAGCAACGCGAGTAGCAATACCGCAGAACGGTGAAGCACATTCTCCATAGCCGATGATCCTGTCGTTACAGGGTTGGTATACTTAGTGGTAGACATTTATGCTTCATACACGAAGCGCAGCACAACTTTCTCACAAACGGACAACATTAAAATGTGGGTTTTGAATTACGAACTCGTTTCGTAATCCTTCCTTATATAAATAATGCAGATGGCCCTTTACCTACCTACTTCGTAAGATTTCGCGGCATTGCAAATAATTTGTGTAGCCAAGCATGAACTACACTTAACGCCAACCTGACGTTTGTTGGATTGTCTAAAGTCTAAACAATGGACACGGATATTTTATATTAAAAGATCTAACATATGGATAGTTACGTCAGTGAACATTGATGCAACTGATAATAACACCGTCTTTAACGTACACTCTGTGGTGTTGCAATTAGTGGCCAGTAACGTACATCGAATTAGTGCAGTTTGTTGTGCTTGAATTAGAGAATAGCTAGTGGCTATGTCGGTAGAGAATCAGTTAATGATGTTCAGCTCAGTTTCATTCATTTTCCTGCAATTTGCTAACATTACCTTTTCCTGTTTCAGCTTATCGTATCCTGAAGAATTTTCTTTCCCGAAGATCTCTAGCATGGAGGTGTCCAATCTGCGTGGCTAATTTGCGTAACTATCTGAAAGTATATCGACAAACACCGCTATCAGTGTGGTGCCACTTTGTCTGTCCAGTTTATATGTATAATAACATATTAAAATATTGCCGAATTACAAAACACTGTATTGTTTTCGTACGACTATATCCTTGACCCGTCTATTTTGTCACTGTCCCTGTTGTTTTGTGGAAAAGCCTGGTATGAGCGATATCTGCGCAATATTTCGATGGTCGTAAATGTGGGAGCAAATACATTTATAATGAAACGACACATTTTAGTTCTCTCGCTTTCTTTATGTTTCCTTTGGGTCACCTTTTTATATTTTACTACTCTTATAAGTGAAATCCTTAACAGTCCCTAAGGTCTAGATAGTGGAAATGGATATTTTACGTTAAACGACCTAAGAGGTGGATAGCTCCTCAGCGTACTCCGATGCAAGTGATGATAATACTGTTTCAATATACACTCAAATAAGTTTTGTCGTCACTATCTCAGAATCACTATACAGGTACGCTGTTTCATCAAGATTTTGATTTTGATGGCTAAGATGTCTATGATGAATAACAATTACACATGTACGCTAATTAAGTAATAACTGGAAGCCAGTAAAAGGTAGTAAGAGATGAACAAATTGACAATAGAATATTCTTACAACTTTAATGTAACGCTAATTTAAAGCAGCGTTATACACTGATATCTGACGGAAGTACTTAAGTTAACTATCCAGCATTAAGTAGAAGGAGTATGAAAATATAACGACAGAGCTTCGCCTAATCACAAACTCATCATCTTCTAGATACGCAGACGTGGGTTTCATCTGATAATCTATTGTAATTGAGCGATTATTATTCTCGAGGACTATCAATCGACGATTGCTGAGACTTCTGTTCTTCATTTCTCATATGTTGTTAATAAATTTAAAAATCCCTATTCTTTAAAAGCGCTATCTGTGTGATGTGAAAGATATTTCGAAAAGGTAAGTATTGTAAGTATCACGGACCATTTTACAAGTCAGTTATGTATGTGTTTGACATTGAGCGATCAGAGCATTTCAAAATTCATCTACAGCAAAATTGTACAAGAGATTAATTAGAAATTTTTATGTTACTATGTCATACAACTTTCCATAAGTTTAAGTAAATCGTAAAGAATTAAAGGTAACGCTTACGAACGAGCTATGATAATTTGATGTGCGCATTATTGCAGAACTGGAGGAAGTAGAAAGAACCATCATACTCTTATCTCATTAGTCCATTGCGAGACTGAATGAAGCCATAATTAAACTCGGCGATTTATTTGAGGAAACTGAAACTTTATGCAAGAGATAAATTAATTATTTTTGTTTTACTATGGATGTTCCAGTTCTTTATAAGCTATATCCAAAGGTTTTTTTTTTAAATTATTCCACATGAAAAGTTTAGTTACACAATGAACTTCTTCTTCTTCTGCTTGTGCCTTTATCCTGTGGTGTCGCAGGTTGGGCACAGTTAGGTTCAGATTTAGCAAGGTTAATGTTAAGCTGTGGCCAGATGCTCTTCTTACCGCCACCTCATACCCCCCCCCCCCTCCCCCCTGGGACAGAATTAGTGTACCCCATCTGCCTGCCTCTAGTGTAATCCAGGGAATAGTGCGAATGTGTTCAAATGTCTGCGAGTTGTGTAGCTGAGTCGGGACGCGGGACCAGCCTGGTATTCACCTAGTAGGATGTGGACAACTGCCTAAAAACCACATCCAGGCTGCCTGGCACACCAGCCTTCGTCGGTAATCCGCCATGCGGTTTCGATCCAGGGCCGTCGCTCCTATCCGAGTCCAGGAAGCAGCACAATAGCGCTCTCAGCTAGCCTGACGGGTCAGTTACACGATGAACTATTACCTACTCTTTCCAGACAGAATAAAGAAATAACCACACACGTGCGAGCAGGACTCGCTCTTTGAGAGTTCTGTACAAACTTTATTATGTTTATAAATAATAATAATAATAATAATAATAATAATAATAATAATAACTTGGTCGAATTCAGCAGGATATTCAACCTTAACATCATGTCAACGTATTTCAGGAAGAAACTATCAAAACAAATGACATGGAGATCACCCAACTCACTCATTGGTGAATTCCAAATTGACCATGTAGCAATTTCCTATCCAAACCACAGAGAAATCATGAATATCCAAGTAAGAAAGAGTGCAAATGTAGACCCAGACCAATAAGTAACGAGAATCAAACTACAGTTAAAACCTCAGAGGTTCACAGAAAGGAAGTCACTAATCCTATAATTTGACGCTAGCTGGATCTAACCGTCTTTCACAGAAGAGTTGAGGAAAAAGCCCTCCAACAATTGGAAGCAACTCAGAAGCAAATTAATCGAAACCGCACAAACGCTGATACCTCTGAAAAAAAAATTACTCTTGGTGGAACGAAGAATGTGAACAAGCAATCCAACCTCGACAGAAAGCATATAGTAATTGGGACAGCAGAAAGACTGAGAAGAATTACAAAACATTCCTTGCACTGAGGAAAGAGATAGCCCAATTAATCTGAAGGACACAACACACGAAATATTTACGAGAATTTCCAAACAAAACTCACAGGATATTAGCTGCAAAATCTTTGCTTCAAGAAAGGAAATGGGCAATTTGCACTGAACAACCAAGAAAATTGCGAAGAACTTGCAAGATATTTTGAAAAACTGCTGAACTGCCCAGAATCAACACAAAGATTTCCGCCTCAGGACCCTGAATCCACAAACCCAAACTCATTATCACCAGATGTAGACGAAATCACCAAAAATATCAAAAGACTTAAAAACAATAGAGCTGTAAGTGAAGATGGAATCGTAGCTGAAATCCTCGTGTCAGCAGGCCGAAATACTATAAAAGAAATCACCGAAATAATAAAAGACATTTGGCAAACAGGACGAATTCCGGACGACTGAAAAAATGCATTAATTCACACTCTACACAAGAAAGGAGATAGATCGGATGTAAACAACTATAGGGGAATCTCATTGATATCAGTAGCTTACAAAATTCTATCCCAGTGCCTTCTCGATAGAGCACAACAACAACTAGAAACAAAAATTGGAGAATATGAGGCAAGATTCACGCCAGGCCGTTCATGTCCAGAGCAAATTCTGAACTTAAAACTAATCTTAAGACATCAGAGAATAAGTGGCAATGATGTAATTTGCACATTTGTTGACTTTAAAAAAGCCTACGATTTAGTTGATCGTCAATCATTATTCCACATATTAAAGGAACAGGGTTTAGATCTGAAAGCACTTGCAATCATGCAACAGACATTGGCAGACACAAAATCTAAAGTCAAATTAATGGGGGAAATCTCTGAACCTTTTCTGATCAAGACAGGAGTAAGACAAGGAGATGAACTCTCTCCACTACTGTTCAACTGCGTCCTTGTAAAGGTGGTACAAGACTGGCGCAAAGTGAAATCAGTCCTCAAGATTTACCAACCAATTACTCTCGGCGGAGGAAAATTAACAGTGGATTGCTAATCATTATCAGACGTTGTAGGCATCTTAACTCGCGATGTTTCAACAGCCAAAAAACAGATTGAACTCCTGAAAGGAACTGCGTAAAACGTCGGCTTGCAAGTATCTTTTGAAAAGACAGAATATATGACTTGCAACAAACAAGCACCAAAATTCATGGAGACAAAATATGTCAAAATATGGAAAAACATGTAGATAAACAGTATCGACTTAGAGGCAAATAGGAAATCAAACAATAATATTTACAGTGACATTAGAAAACGCAGATTAAGATTCTATGGACACATCAAAAGAATGAATCCGGACAAACTTACAAAGCAAATAGTTGAATTCTATGAAACCAGGAGTAAATCTAAAACAAACCAGGAGTAAATCTAACACAGACCCAATGAAATGGATTTGTGAAATCAAAACAGATCTGAAACAGCCGGCCTCTGTGGCCGAGCGGTTGTAGGCGCTTCAGTCCGGAACCGCGCTGCTGATACGGTCGCAGGTTCTAATCTTGCTTCGGGCAGGGATGTGTGTGATGTCCTTAGGTTAGTTAGGTTTCAGTAGTTCTAAGTCTAGGGGACTGATGACCTCAAATATTAAGTCCCATAGTGCTTAGAGCCATTTGAACTATTTTTGAGATCTGAAACCAGCAGGAATTACACTAAAGGATATCCAAAACAGGGAAATCTTCAGATCCAAAATTCATGAGTGGCAAGTTGACCAAGAGGAGAAACCAAACAAGAAGACTGTAACACCGTGGCCTAAAGAAAGAAATGAAGCCCACAGCAAAAGAATGTGAGAAGCATGGTCACAAAGAATATATAATAAAGAATATATAATAACTTCGTCTGGCTCAACAGCCTGGTGCAAGCTTTCCTACTGGATGACATTTCGGCGACCTTCGTGTCCCCAACCTACCCCAGTTATCCGCCAGTGGATGTTAAGGATTGTGTTACAAAGTTTACCATCATCTTATTTCACCCGTTTGATGATCAGCTGCTTTTTTTAAATTAACCTTTGCTACTGTATTTGCTGTTTTACAGCAGTTTTCTAAATTTTTGCCATTCTTGGCATACAAGGCCTTCAGCCGTGTTTGTGGTCACTTGCCTTAAAATTCTAATTTGGTATTTGTATTTACGTAGTAAGCATTTAAAACCTTATTTATTGCCATTCCTGGCACCTGATGCCTTCCGCTGTTTTTGTGGCGACTTGCCTTTAATATTTCAATACCTGTAATTTGTAAGTTGCAGCGAGTTTTAAGCAATTCTTAATTTATTGCCATTCCTGGCGTGTAAGGCCTTCTGCCCAAAACCACAATGGCTTACTTTCAAAACATTATCTGCTGTATCTGTATTTAAGGGTGACTTGCTAAATTGTAACTCACTGAAAACAATATTATTTACACAGTTGTTTATTCCTTCATTAATAACGAGTGTTATTTTTATTTATTGTTGAGTCTGGAATCACTGGTTTAAAATAAACTGTGTGTAACTGTAGTGCCTGCCGGTGTCGCCGAGCGGTTCTAGGCGCTTCAGTCTGGAACCGCGCGACCGCTACGGTCGCAGGTTCGAATCCTGCCTCGGGCATGGATGTGTGTGATATCCTTAGGTTAGTTCGGTTTAAGTAGTTCTAAGTTCTAGGGGACTGATGACCTCAGAAGTTAAGTCCCATAGTGCTCAGAGCCATTTGAACCATTTGAACCAACCAGTACTAATTGATTACGACCCGTCCACAATCGTAACCGAATCCTGCCTTCCCTTGACTACCAGGTTTCACATAAATACAACTTTCTTGTTTGTTAACAACACTTCATTAAAAAGTGTGTAGACTGTATGTGTCTAAACAGTTATTACAGTAACATGTAAAATTTTGAAGTCAATCGAAAGATACATTTTGAGAATTTTGGTAACAATGTTTAACAGTTGAATGTTCTATAGAAATTTCAAACAAATTGGTCAAGAGCTTTCGGAGATTAACGATTTTGAACAAACGAACTTTATATTTCTTATAGCTTTTTATGTATATATTACATATATCACTGCAAGAGGTAAAAAAACACTTGAGTATTCGAACGAAACGTTGTTTCAAAATTGCAAAGCGGTCTATGAAGAACTTTTGGAGATTTGAGATTTTGAAGACACGAGATTTGTCCTTACACTGTGTGATCAAAAGTATCCGGACACCCCGCAAAGAATACGTTTTTCATATTAGGTGCTTTGTGCTGCCACTTACTGCCAGGTACTCCATATCAGCGACCTCAGTAGCCGTTAGACATCGTGAAAGAGCAGAAAGGGGCGCTCCGCGGAACTCACGGAATTCGGAAGTCGTCAGGTGATTGGGTGTCACTTGTGTCGTACGTCTGTACGCGAGATTTCCACATTCCTAAACATCCCTAAGTCCACTGTTTCTAATGTCATAGCGCAGTGGAAACGTGAAGGGACACGTACAGTACAAAAGCGTACAGACCGACCTTGTCTGTTGTTTAACATAGACCGCCGACAGTTGAAGAGGGTTGTAGTGTGTAATAGGCAGACATCTATCCAGACCATCACACAGGAATTCCAAACTGCATCAGGATCCATTGCAAGTACTCTGACAGTTAGGCGGGAGGTGAGAAAACTTGGATTTCATGGTCGAGTGGCTGCTCATAAGCCACACATCACGTCGTTGAATGCCAAACGACGCCTTTCTTGGTGTAATGAGCGTAAACACTAGACGATTGAACAGTGGAAAAACGTTGTGTGGAATGACGAACACGGTACACAATGTGACGATCCGATGGCAGAGTGTGGGTGTGGCGAATGACCGGTGAACGTCATCTGCCAGCGTGTGTAGTGCCAACAGTAAAATTCGGAGGCGGTGGTGTTATGGTGTGGTCGTGTTTTTCATGGAGGGGGCTTGCACCCCTTGTTGTTTTGCGTGGCACTATCACAGCACAGGCCTACATTGATGTTTAAGCACCTTATTGCTTCCCACTGTTGAAGAGCAATTCGGGGATGGTGATTGCATCTTGCAACACGGTCGAGCACCTGTTCATAAGACACGTCCTGTGGCGGAATGGTTACATGACATTAACATCTCTGTAATGCACAGGCCTGCACAGAGTCCTGACCTGAATCCTATAGAACACCTTTGGGATGTTTCCGAACGTCGACTTCGTGCCAGGCCTCACCGATCGACATCGATACCTGTCCTCAGTGCAGCACTCCGTGAAGAATGGGGTACCATTCCCTAAGAAACCTTCCAACACGTGACTGAAGGTATGCCTGCGAGAGTGGAAGCTGTCTTCAAGGCTAACGGTGGGCCAACACCATACTGAATTCCACCATTACCGAAGGAGGGCACTACGAATTTGTAAGTCATTTTCGGCCAGGTGTGCGGATACTTTTGAACACATAATGTATATCGAAAATGTAGATGTTCCTAATTGCAAATCTTCGAAAGTTTTCGACTGATTGCCTGAAATTTTGGCGCAATGTTGAACGGGTATACATAGTGTTTTTATTTGTTTGTTTTTAAATATATGTAATACATAAATTTATATATATTGAATAATAGGAAAACGTTGTTAGGAAAAATCTCAAAACGTTACATATTAAAGAACTAGGTACCTAAAAGCACGTAGGTACTGGAAGTAAAAGCTGTGTCAAAATTTCAAAGCAATCGGCAAAGAACTGTCGGAGATACGCGATTTTGAACTAACCAAGATTTACATTTTTATAACGTTTCCCCTTTCATTACATATATATTAGGTAAGTACCAGATGGCGTTACGGTAAGTATATAATAGGTATATAAAATACATGAGTACTCGAATGCTATGTTGTGTGAAGTTTTAAAGCAATCCGTGAAAAACTATCGGAGCTTTGAGAGTCTGAAGAAACTAACATCTACGTTTGTACCTATAGAGAAACTGTAAATGTTCCCAATCGCAAATATCCGAAAGTCTTTGACCAAATGCTTTGAAAGTTTGACACACTATATTTTTTTTATAAATTTAATAATAGAGAAACATTGTTGAAATATTATATATCCCTTTCAGACCGTATATGCACAGTTGTGTGGTTACATATTTTGGCAGATTACAGCGACATGGTTAAAGCGTGACCGTTGAGACCTGCCCACACAACAGTGCATCTTTCAGTGTGTGCGCTGCAGTCAATTTTTGTCAGTGTTTCTTCCACAGAGCTGCGCTGTGTAGCAGTTCGTTTCAAGTCTCTGACAATGGCGGCCTTGAGACAACGTCACGGAGGTATTGTTAATTTTTATTATATTCTACTTGCTTTCAGAGCACATAAAAATTTATAAGTATAGTTGAATGATGAATGAATCAAATTCAGTGCATAAAGATTGTTTGTTCAACACTGTTTCCACATTAGATGCTTCGATAATCAAAGTAACACAATTGTGTGGGTTAGGCTTTTACTCTTTTTTCTTTTTTTACCGATGTCAGTTGTTGAGTTTAATAGGTGTCTCTTCTAGTTACACTGACAGATACAGAGACTGAATACCTTCTCGTTCAGTCAGATGTGGAGGACATTAGCAGTGATGAAGACATTGTTTATCAATCCTGGAGGCCATCACCTAAGAAGAAACTTGCTGAAAGTAGTAGTTCACCTGATGAATCTGATGCTTCCGAGGAGCAGCCCCTACTTCAGAACCAGCAGCTAGAAAATTTAAGTGAAAGATAAGAGCAAATACAAAACGAGCAGCTATCATAGTGTGCACAACAACTGAATCTAGTGACAGCGAGAAAACATTTGTGGAGGAAATGTCGTTTTCCTTCGCGAGCCCCAAACGAATTTTCCTGATTAATTTTTTGAGTTTGCATCCACATACACGAACATGTTATTTTTATCTAAAACAGTACACGTTTCAGGAGTAAAAAAAGTTTTTGAAGCACTCATTCTAATGGGCAGCACCAAATACGCAAGTATGAAAACGTATTGGCAATGTGGATTTTGACTTCCATTAATAGCAGACAATATCACAAGGGATCGTTTCTTTTCTATACTGAAGTTGTTGCTTGTTGTTGATACAAATCGTTTTCCAGAAGGGAACGTGAAGAATGTTCTCTGGAAAGTACAACTTGCAATAGACTGTGCGAAGGATGCCTATGTTAAATTGCCTCGCCACAGTAGATGCCATTACTTTGTCGATGAGCAGATGAAACCTTTTACTGGTCGCTGATCCTTGAAGCAATATATATCAAACGAACCACGCCCAGGAGGTTTAAAAAATTTGTTTTAGCAACGAGCAAAGGATTAATCCTAGATTTTGAGATTTACCAGGGAAAATCATCTCTATCTGAAAGCAACTATGGCCTAGGGCCTCGTATTGTGCTTCGACTGATGCAGACACTAGGGAGAGATTCTTGTCTGTTCTTTGACAGGTATTTTACAACCATTCCGCTGTTGGAAGTCCTGCGAGAAAAAGGAGGGTGTGGAACAGAAACAATCACGCGTGGTAGAATTAGAGATGTGCACGTGACTGAGGAGAAAAAGTTGAAAAGAGGTGACAAGGCAGAATTCTGCAGGGATGACAACAATGCTGTCGTCATTAAATGGACAGACACAAGCAGTCGTGTTGTCGTCAAAAGGTTTTAGATGCAATCCAGTTACAAATGTAGGACGGTGGAGCAAAAAGGCAAAAAAGTAAATGTCAATGTTCCTTGTCCATCAGTTGTTACAAAGTATAATATGAGCGTGGGAGCAGTTGGCATTTGCGATCAGATGATGGAGGCCTACAGAACATTTACAAAAACAAGGAAATGGGCTCTGAAACTCATGGCATGCCGTCGCATTAGATACTTCAACAATTGTGGTTGTAAAATATCTGTCAAAGAACAGATAAGAATCTCTCTCTAGTGTTTGAATCAGTCAAAGCACAATACAACTGTAGGGACTCTGAAAATATATACTTCGTCATAAATTCAACATCTTAGACGTGTTGTGGAGCTGAACTTCATGGACAGTTAGTGTTGGGAAATCTGGTAAAGCCAATCGATGTGTTTTCCTCAAAGCCTACCTTCGTTATACAGTAGTCTTGAAAGAACTGTGACAGAAGCCCGAACAACAGCGGAATAACGTACCTACTAGAACATACGTTGATACTATGAAATGGTGTATTGATAATGACAAGGCACTAGCTGAAATGTAGATTTGCCGAATAAAACTGGAACCCTATAATTTGAAAGTCATAAAACAGTCGTTGAGTGCACCCATGTTCCTAATAGAAGGTAACCTGAATCTGACACATTTTCATGCTAATGCACTATAGCAAGCTTTACTGTTTGATTTATTATATTATTAAATATTTAAATAATTTGAGTAAGATCATCACTTTCAATTATTTCAAAGAGCTACTGAATGAATTAAACAATCATTTCAATTAAAATCTTATTGGTCAACTACATCATTTAACTATGACATGACTCGATATCATTTATTTTATTTAATGCTACCAGCTGCACATTAGTTTACTTATTATTCGCAGTGACTAGCCCGTGTCTGGTTAATTATGCTGTAAGAACACTGGCAATTGAAGTATTTTGCGGAGTCAGGCTACTGCAGACAGTTCAAGTTGATGTGTGTGGGTTCAGCAGCAGTGAGCCAAATACACTCCTGGGAATGGAAAAAAGAACACATTGACACCGGTGTGTCAGACCCACCATACTTGCTCCGGACACTGCGAGGGGGCTGTACAAGCAATGATCACACGCACGGCACAGCGGACACACCAGGAACCGCGGTGTTGGCCGTCGAATGGCGCTATCTGCGCAGCATTTGTGCACCGCCGCCGTCAGTGTCAGCCAGTTTGCCGTGGCATACGGAGCTCCATCGCAGTCTTTAACACTGGTAGCATGCCGCGACAGCGTGGACGTGAACCGTATGTGCAGTTGACGGACTTTGAGCGAGGGCGTATAGTGGGCATGCGGGAGGCCGGGTGGACGTACCGCCGAATTGCTCAACACGTGGGGCGTGAGGTCTCCACAGTACATCGATGTTGTCGCCAGTGGTCGGCGGAAGGTGCACGTACCCGTCGACCTGGGACCGGACCGCAGCGACGCACGGATGCACGCCAAGACCGTAGGATCCTATGCAGTGCCGTAGGGGACCGCACCGCCACTTCCCAGCAAATTAGGGACACTGTTGCTCCTGGGGTATCGGCGAGGACCATTCGCAACCGTCTCCATGAAGCTGGGCTAAGGTCCCGCACACCGTTAGGCCGTCTTCCGCTCACGCCCCAACATCGTGCAGCCCGCCTCCAGTGGTGTCGCGACAGGCGTGAATGGAGGGACGAATGGAGACGTGTCGTCTTCAGCGATGAGAGTCGCTTCTGCCTTGGTGCCAATGATGGTCGTATGCGTGTTTGGCGCCGTGCAGGTGAGCGCCACAATCAGGACTGCATACGACCGAGGCACACAGGGCCAACACTCGGCATCATGGTGTGGGGAGCGATCTCCTACACTGGCCGTACACCACTGGTGATCGTCGAGGGTACACTGAATAGTGCACGGTACATCCAAACCGTCATCGAACCCATCGTTCTACCATTCCTAGACCGGCAAGGGAACTTGCTGTTCCAACAGGACAATGCACGTCCGCATGTATCCCGTGCCACCCAACGTGCTCTAGAAGGTGTAAGTCAACTACCCTGTCCAGCAAGATCTCCGGATCTGTCCCCCATTGAGCATGTTTGGGACTGGATGAAGCGTCGTCTCACGCGGTCTGCACGTCCAGCACGAACGCTGGTCCAACTGAGGCGCCAGGTGGAAATGGCATGGCAAGCCGTTCCACAGGACTACATCCAGCATCTCTACGATCGTCTCCATGGGAGAATAGCAGCCTGCATTGCTGCGAAAGGTGGATATACACTGTACTAGTGCCGACATTGTGCATGCTCTGTTGCCTGTGTCTATGTGCCTGTGGTTCTGTCAGTGTGATCATGTGATGTATCTGACCCCAGGAATGTGTCAATAAAGTTTCCCCTTCCTGGGACAATGAATTCACGGTGTTCTTATTTCAATTTCCAGGAGTGTATCTAATATAATCATGGCCCAATACCGATCTTCATTATGTTATTTTCCAGTGTGTTGCAAATGGTTTGTCTACATCAGTATAATCAAATGCGATCTTAAGTTTCCTCAATTATTCCACTCTTTTTACGAGAGCGTCGCACGTTGGAGGCTGGTATCTGGCTTGTTACGAGTTTGTTATGGTTCAAGTCTCGTTCACGTCGTGGTCGCTGGCTATGATCTTAGGCCGACGAATGTTTCCGTTTGTCAGTGCCACGACCGATGTGCTCTGCTTCAGGTGAAAGCTCGTAACAGGCTATTGTTTGCATATCTTGTTCCCTCCTCGTTATCGTACTTCGGGCTATCTTATCTGAGCTCTCCTTACGTCACGCAGTCGCAGTCTTAGGGAAGGGCTTTAGTATTCAGCAAGCGGCACAGCAGAAATGACGTGAGTAGACAGCTCTCGGGCTGTAGTGTGAGATTCAGCAGCCAATCTGACAATGTGTGCCTTATTTATCAGCCCGCATCTGCTACGTAAGTTTAAGCTCTTGCCGCGGATGGTTTCAATTGCTGACGTAAGAATGATGACGACGCCCACTCGATTGTTAACGGTATTCAGCAGTCAACTCACCTACTTATAGGTGTGTGAAGGAGCTATCACTCGGTTATGGAACTGAACGAGTTTCGTTACAGTCAGATGAATGACACAACGAGACACTGGAGGAGCTCATTCGTAGATATCATCGAAGCTTTTGTTATCAGAAGAGTGTATCTGAATGCTACTGATTTTCTTTTATCGTTGCTGTCGTTCTCATACCAGGAATAAAATTTCAGATAGCACATGAAGTGATCAACATGCTCTAGCATTTCGGGTCATAAATTTCCAGCGGGCAGTTAATCAAATTAGCAACGGGCAACATTCTGAACGAGGTGCATTGAATGTGTAATGCATCGTATTTTCTATTCTCGGCCAATTTCAGTTGAAAAAACGTGGAATTTGTTGTGAGACGTCGTCTAATGTGCCTGCTTCAGACCCTATAGTTTCGTGAGGTTCCGATAGGTCGTGGCGCTATGCGTATCCTTTAAAAAGGCTTTTGCAATGGAGGTGTGTTCCAAGCAGAGAGCTGCGAGTGAGTTTGTGCTGGCGGAAAACCGGAGCATCGTATATATTCATAGGCGCTTGCAGAAGCAGCAAGGTCGCGCAAACCTGTCGGATCTCCCGCGTACCTGCCAGCCACACACAGCTTCCTCTCCTGCCATGTTGGAACGTGCGGACTGTTGTGGGTTGGCAGGAGAGCCAACACCGCTGTGAGAGGAAGCCGAAAGGCACGCGTTTTAGCGCACTCAGGCTGGCGTGAGGTCTGCAACAGGACAAGGAAATTAGACTTTAGCAAAAAAGGACGTAGCTGTGGAATACTTAACTTTAACCCATATATGGTGAACGTCGCTCTTGACGGTACATGTTTTACAGTATCAAAAGTAAATGGTAATGGCGCCTTGCTAGGTCGTAGCAAATGACGTAGCTGAAGGCTATGCTAACTATCGTCTCGGCAAATGAGAGTGTATTTTGTCAGTGAACCATCGCTAGCAAAGTCGGTTGTACCACAGGGGCGAGTGCTAGGAAGTCTCTCTAGACCTGCCGTATAGCGGCGCTCGGTCTGCAATCACTGATAGTGGCGACACGCAGGTCCGACGTATACGAGGGCAGTTCAATAAGTAATGCAACACATTTTTTTTCTCGGCCAATTTTGGTTGAAAAAACCGGAATTTTCTTGTGGAATATTTTCAAACATTCCCGCTTCGTCTCGTATTGTTTCATTGTCTTCCGACAAGTGGCAGCGCTGTACGGAGCTGTTAAAATGGCGTCTGTAACGGATGTGCGTTGCAAACAACGGGCAGTGATCGAGTTTCTTTTGGCGGAAAACCAGGGCATCTCAGATATTCATAGGCGCTTGCAGAATGTCTACGGTGATCTGGCAGTGGACAAAAGCACGGTGAGTCGTTGGGCAAAGCGTGTGTCATCATCGCCGCAAGGTCAAGCAAGACTGTCTGATCTCCCGCGTGCGGGCCGGCCGTGCACAGCTGTGACTCCTGCAATGGCGGAGCGTGCGAACACACTCGTTCGAGATGATCGACGGATCACCATCAAACAACTCAGTGCTCAACTTGACGTCTCTGTTGGCAGTGCTGTCACAATTGTTCACCAGTTGGGATATTCAAAGGTTTGTTCCCGCTGGGTCCCTCGTTGTCTAACCGAACACCATAAAGAGCAAAGGAGAACCATCTGTGCGGAATTGCTTGCTCGTCATGTGGCTGAGGGTGACAATTTCTTGTCAAAGATTGTTACAGGCGATGAAACATGGGTTCATCAGTTCGAACCTGAAACAAAACGGCAATCAATGGAGTGGCGCCACACCCACTCCCCTACCAAGAAAAAGTTTAAAGCCATACCCTCAGCCGGTAAAGTCATGGTTACAGTCTTCTGGGACGCTGAAGGGGTTATTCTGTTCCATGTCCTTCCCCATGGTCAAACGATCAACTCTGAAGTGTATTGTGCTACTCTTCAGAAATTGAAGAAACGACTTCAGCGTGTTCGTAGGCACAAAAATCTGAACGAACTTCTCCTTCTTCATGACAACGCAAGACCTCACACAAGTCTTCGCACCCGAGAGGAGCTCACAAAACTTCAGTGGACTGTTCTTCCTCATGCACCCTACAGCCCCGATCTCGCACCGTCGGATTTCCATATGTTTGGCCCGATGAAGGACGCAATCCGTGGGAGGCACTACGCGGATGATGAAGAAGTTATTGATGCAGTACGACGTTGGCTCCGACATCGACCAGTGGAATGGTACCGTGCAGGCATAGAGGCCCTCATTTCAAGGTGGCGTAAGGCCGTAGCACTGAATGGAGATTACGTTGAAAAATAGTGTTGTGTAGCTAAAAGATTGGGGAATAACCTGGTGTATTTCAATGCTGAATAAAACAACCCCTGTTTCAGAAAAAAAGTGTGTTGCATTACTTTGAACTGCCCTCGTACTAACGGACCGCGGCCGATTTAAAGGCTACCATCTAGCAAGTGTGGTGTCTGGCGGTGACACCACACGGACACCCACGATTGAGGTGATCGACGCATCAGAATCAAACACCTCGCGCCACAAATGGACGTCTCTGTTGGCAGTGCTGACTTACTCGTCCATGAGTTGGGATCCTCAATGATGTGTAACCGCTGGATTCCTCGCCGCCTAACAGAAGACCATAAAGAACATTACGAGCCCGATCGGGCCAACTTTTTGTCGAACATCGTCAAAGGTGATAAAACATAACCGGAAAAAACTGCAGTCCATGAAGTGGCACCACAATACCCTTCCTCTGAAGGAAAAGTTGAAGGGCGTACCCTCAACTGGTAAAGTCATGACGATGGTCCTCTAGGACCTCGAGTGGGTCATTCTGTGTGATGCCCTCCCTCAATGTGCAACGATCTACTCGGGAGTGTAACGAGCTATCCTCAGAAAATTGAAGAAACGATTTCAGCGTGTTCCTCGCCATAAAATTGCAAACGAACTTCTTCTTCTCCAGAACAACGGACTGACACATGTCTGTGCAACCGAGAGGAGCTCAAAAACCTCCAATGGATATTCGTTCTTCATCCACCCTAAAGCCCTGTTCTCGCATCTTCCCACTCCCATCTCTTTGGCCCAGTGAAAGCCGTAGTCCGTGGGAAGCTGTACGTGGATGATGGGGAGGTTGGTGCTTCAGCAAGACGTTGGCTCCGACGTCGACCAGCAGGGTGCTATCTTGCAGGCATGCAAGCCCTCCCGGTTCCCGAGTTCGATTCCCGGCGGGGTCAGGGATTTTCTCTGCCTCGTGATGACTGGGCGTTGTGTGATGTCCTTAGGTTAGTTAGGTTTAAGTAGTTCTAAGTTCTAGGGGACTGATGACCATAGATGTTAAGTCCCATAGTGCTCAGAGCCATTTGAACCATTTTTTTTGCAAGCCCTCCCAGTAAGATGGCCGTCACACTGAATGGAGATTATGTTGAAAACTACGGTTCTGTAGCCAAAACAGTGTCGTATAATTTGGTGTATTAGAATCATGAATGAAATCAACCTGCTTTCAGGAAACAATGTGTTGCGTTACTCATTCAACGCACCTCGTTAGAAAGAGAATGCCGAGAGAGCAACCTGACTACTACTTGATAGCAATCTTATTAAAAACATTGTTCTTATCACATTTTATCGATAATATTTTAAAATAATTCTCTCTCAATTATCACAACGCCGGTGAAAACAAAAAAGGTTACATGAAGTATTAACGTTTTTTGTAGGCGGTGTTAAATAGCTTTAGTAGAAGTTAGGAACGGCATCGTGAAATAGAATGCTGAATTTTATTCTATTTTGACAATAGAATTCAGTCGCAGTCTGATCGCCCTCGTACCATCTGTACCAAGGTTACAGTTCTGTATTGAATGGTGCAGCTGCTAAAGTTTACGTATTATTTGGAAATTATTTCACACAAATTATGCGATGCGGACCTTTCTCTCTCTGCTGTTTCCTCACTTACATGAATCTGATTCCTTTCAACAATGCTTTCCGACGTCTTAGTTTCCTTTTTTCAGATGGGGCGTAACGCGTTCTTGACAGTGTTCTGTACCGGCGTAAAAAGTTATCACTTTAAAAAGAGCTGTAGTTTCATAACTTACAGTTCTTCGTTCAGTTTTCGTCACATTCGTCTTTGTACCATTCAGACATTACTGTCACAGTAAAAATACATACTGCTGAAGACAACGTTACGTGGCCTATGTATTACGTATCACGGTTTTTCACAATCTCCTGGACGTCGAGCTGTTCCTCAAAAAGCCTCATTTATATTAATGAAGTCTAGCGATAAGTTATTTTTGAACTAGCGAATAGTTACCCCTTCACAAACAAACGAAGTAAATAATGGGGGTTTGAATAACGAAGGCAGAAAGCAAAGAAAGGGGGAGGGTTAGAGGAAAGCTTCTGCCTGGAAAATCTGTACAAAATCTGTTAATATTTGTCTTTAATCTCGTTATAGTCATGGAACCTTAATGAGCAAGAGACCAAAGTGTATAAAGCGCAGAGAAAACTTAAAAAATCGAATTATTTTTAAATATATTATCTACAAATACACAACCCTCGCATCATTGTGTAAGACGTAATCACTTATGGCTCCCTCTCACAACTAGCAGACATTCAAGAAACTCTGAAGGCACAGCAGTACCTCACATACATCCTGCAATCCCCAGGTGTTACCTCCCATGAGACAACCGAGCCGTCCCCGACGGGATCGCGGCTCATCTAGTCTGTGAAGTGCCTGCGAGATGTTGGAAGTACGCCACATCTGTTTTCAATGGGATCTGTGTGCGACCAGCCTGGACGTCAACTCCATCCCTTTGTTAATGACAAGAATAAAGATGGCTAGTTACGAAAACTTACATCAGAAGGGGATGCAACCACTGTATGATCATCTTCCCAATAAGGCCTCTGGGTACATTCAGGCCCAAGAGAGTGAAACATCTCGTTGAAAACAGATCAGCGTTCGTACTGCCAATTTCGATATTCAATTACACTGCAGCGCCAAAGAAACTAGTACAGACAAGCGTATTCAAATACGGAGGTGTGTAAATATACGGCGTCGCGGTCGGCTCACTCATCTGGCGCACTCTTTAGATCGGTTACTGCTGCTGCAATGGCAGGTTATCAAGACTGAAGTGAACCGAACGTGGTGTTATAGTCGGCGCACGAGCGATGGGACACAGCATATCCGAGACAGCGATAAAGTTGGGATTTTTCCGTACGATCATTTAACGAGTTTATCGTGGATATGAGGCATCTGGTAATACAGCAAATCTCTGACATCGCTGCGGTCGGAAAAAAATATTGCAAGAATGGGAGCAACGACGACTGAAGAGAATCGTTCAACGTGATAGAAGTGCAACCCTCCCTCAAACTGCTGCAGATTTCAATGCTGAACCATCAACAATTGTCGGTGTACGAATCATTCAAAGAAATATCATCGATGTGGGCTTTCGGAGCCGAAGGTCCACTCGTATACCCTTGATGATTGCACGACACAAAGTTTTACGCCTCTTCTAGGCCCGTCAACACCGACATTGGACTGTTGGATGACTGGGAACATGCTATCTGGTCGGCCGAGTCTCGTTTCAAATTGTATCGAGCGGATGGAGGTGTACAGGTATGGAGACAACCTCATGGACCCTGTATGTCAGCAGGGGACGCTTCAAGCTGGTGGATGGTCTGTGATGGTGTGTGGCGTGTGCAGATGGAGTAATATGGAACCCCTGATACTTTTAATTATGCCTCTGACAGGTGACACGTACGTAAGCATCCTGTCTGATCACCTGCATCCATTCACGTCCATTGCGCATTCCGACGGACTTGGGGAATTCCAGCAGGACAATTCGACACGCCACAAGTCCAGAATTGCTACAGAGTGGCTCCAGAAACACTCTTACGAGTTTAAAGACTTCCGCTGGCCACCAGATACCCCAGACATGAACATTGTTGAGCTTCTCTGGGATGCCTTGCAACGTGCTGTTAAGATATCTCCACCTCTCGTACTCTTACGGATTTATGGACAGCCGTGCGGGATTCATGGTGTCAATTCCCTCCAGCACTGTTTCAGACATTAGTCGAGCCCATGCCACGTCGTGTTGCGGCACTTCTGCGTGCTCGCGGGGGCCCTGCATGGTATTAATCAGGTATACCAGTTTCCTTGGCTCTTCGATGTGGAAATGTAATGAGAAAGAGACCAAAGTGTATAAAGCAGAGAGAAAAATTTTAAAAAAAGTAGAATTATTCTTAAATATATTATCTGCAAATACACAACCTTCGCATCACTGTGTCAGGCGCCATCACGTATGGCTTCAGTTCAGAGCTAGCAGTCATTCAAGGAACTCTGAAGGCACAGCAGTACGTCACAGCCATCCTGCATTCCCACGTGTTACGTCTCATGACACTATTAAGCCGTCTCCCAAAGGCACCGCGGCACACTTGTCTGTGAAGAGCCTGCGACACGTCGGAAGTACTCCACATCTGTTCTCACTACAACCTGTGTGCGACCAGCTCCGACGTCAACTCCATCCGTGTGTTAATACCGAAGATAAGGATGGCTAGTTACGAAAACTGTGGGCCAGCTTACATCAGAAGGGGTTACGACCGCTGTATGACAATCTTCCCATTAAAATCACTGTGTACGTCCAAGCCCAAGAGATCGATACAGCTCGCTGAAAACAGACCGGCGTTCGTACCGCCAATTTCGATATTCATTTATCCCGATTTTGTGTTCAGTGCAATAAAATTACAAAAGTTCCATTTCACTTCCCCCACTTCCTCCCCTCACTTTATCGGTTATTATCTCCAATTTACATACATCTGACAAAATTACAGTTATCATTATTATTGGGTTGGCGCAAAATTCGTAGTTATTCCATAAGTTTAATCGACACGACAGATACAAGTAACAGAGACTTTCGTAATCAATAATATAGTCTCCTTCAGCATTTACAACCGTCTGCCAACGCTGGGGCAACTTTCCCGAGGCGAACTCGTCGAGACATGCTCTGAGAGCATTTTCATCCGGAAAGGAATGTCGTTGAAGGTTGTTCGACAGACAGCGGGGAACATGAAAATCTGAGGTCGCAAGATCAGGCGAATAAGGTGGGACCGGAATGATTTCCTAAATCATCTCCTATATAGTGACTTTTGTCAGTCTAGCAGGAAGCAGGCGAAAGTTATCGTGAAACAGCATCACTTCATGTGTCTTCCAGCTCGTTGTTCTTGGATTTCGTCTGTAAGTTGTCTCAGCTGCTCACAGTAAATGTCAGCAGTCATAGTTTCAGCACGTCGTCACTGTTCCACCAGATGCGTAACATTATCTTTAGTGTATGCGCGCATGTCTTCGTACAGGGAGTTGCTACTTTGTTTGCGATCAACCATTCCTTTAATTTCGTTACGTTAGCATAAATACACCATTTCTCGTCACCAGTGACGATACAGAGCAGGAATGGTCTGTGTTGTCAGGGGCGAAGTGATGATGAGCGAGCAGAGATGGATATTTGGCCACCTGTTGATCTTTGTAATTTTGACTTATAGCACCGGGTACCCATCAGTCCGATTTCTGTACCTTCCACATTGCACGCAGATGTCATTCGATGGTGGAATGATGATCAGAGTTCGTCACATTTGCCACTTTTCGAGTACACTGATATGGATCATTGTGGTTTAATATGTTTACACGATGTTCATCGAACCCCGAACCTCCTTCAACCGAGAAAACCACTTTCTTGCCGTGCTGCGTCTAATGGCGTTATCGCCACACACGGTGCATTTTTTTCTGACTGTCTTCATTGCTGTCACCCCTCCACTGAACTCAAAGAGAAGAATATGTCGGAATATTCCAATTTCTCTACGTGGCACTCCATTTTTCTAGCGTCCGTTGCTCCACTATCTCCAAAAGACAAACTTACTATATGTAAACTTAAATAGCCTTAGAGAACTACTAATGTAAAACAAAAACGCTATGAACTTATGCACCAACCTATTATTACTATTATTATTATTATTATTATTATTATTATTATTATTATCATTAACACGATCCATTACATAAAGTAATATTAAAAGTGTTGGTTTACTTTATTACAAAAAGAAAGTTTTTTAAGCGTTGCATAATTTCTCTTAAATGAGTGCTGCCTTAAATTAGTACAAATTTTGTTTTACAGTTGGTGATTCAAATTATATACTTATAAATTAGATTGGATTACAAAATTTATAGGACTACTTTAAGAAGCGTAGTATCTGTTCATTCTTGCTTGATGGCAAATTTCCGTCTTTATTATTACACTCTCCAATAGTATGTTCCCTTGCCTGTTCACGTTGCTCCAAGGTGCATCTGAAAAACCGTTGAATGGTCTCAGAGAACAAAGGAAACAAAAGTTACAAGCAAAATACCTTTAATGACTTTCGAAATAATCACCACTATCTGCAACACACTACTGGCTTCGGTTGTAAGGCTTTTGGAAACTGTCAGCATATTCATCTTCTTGAATCGCTCGTAGCACCGTCTGCGAAACTTAAGCTTTTCAGGGTTAATCTAAGGTGGGGAAAGAAAAACAAGTTTGCCAGCGCCAGATGTGGAGGGCAAGAAGGGTACTGAAGAACAGTCCCTTGCACTGACTGAGAAAGGTGAGCACGCAGACGTTGCGGATATACTACTTGTGTCCACGGTGCTTCTAGAGATTCCACAAGATGCGTTTGCTGGCAGTTTCCAACAGCTTTACAACCGACGTCAGAAGTGTACTGTAACTAATGGCGATTACTTTGAGACACAGTAAACGTATTTGTTTTCTGTCTCTTGTTTCCTTTATTTTCTGGGACAATACACAGAACTTTATAGGCGCACCTTGTACATTTCAGTGACGTCTGATTACCCCCAGTCCATGGCCACATGGCGCCTTTAGTTATTCTGAGTCGATGGTAGTAAGCCCGCCTTTAGTTATTCTGAGTCGATGGTAGTAAGCCTTTAGCTATCCTTTTCCCGTTAACATCTCTGTGGAATTAGGAGATATCGGTTATCTGATCGCCAGTCTTTGGTGCACCGTTGGAAAATATTCTTTTGTAATGATTCCTTTTGTAGTCTGTTGCCATTATTTCTCCCAGTCTTCCAGAGCTGCTTTCCGTGACATTTGTTTCACGAATATTTTGGGACGTTTGAGCCTGTGCGAGCTTTAATCCACATGAAGCCTATAACCCAGTTGTTCTTTTGCGACGCCGGCCGAAGTGGCCGTGCGGTTAAAGGCGCTGCAGTCTGGAACCGTAAGACCGCTACGGTCGCAGGTTCGAATCCTGCCGCGGGCATGGATGTTTGTGATGTCCTTAGGTTAGTTAGGTTTAACTAGTTCTAAGTTCTAGGGGACTAATGACCTCAGCAGTTGAGTCCCATAGTGCTCAGAGCCATTTGAACCATTTTTTTTCTTTTGCGACGTTCTCATCTGATTTCTTATTTCTTGAATTAGGCTGTTGTGATGGTTTGGGTTCCTCAAAGAATGCAATGTTTTAATGTCGGTCTCTATTAACGTCGTTCGTTCTAGTCCATTTAATGTCTTTAGCTTTTCTAGAGCCTTTAAAATGGCAAAGTACTCTGCTTGACTGTATCATAATTCATTTCCCAGTTTGTAATTCATAAGGTGTGTTGACTTCTTGTTAATGAAAACTGTAATACCTGATCCTTCGCCTGTCGGTGATTATCAAGCATTGCCTCTGTCTCCTGTTGTTTCTTTCGTTAAGAACCACAATATAATCCGGATGAAGACAGTCTTTTTTAGGAACAATGATTTCCGATATCTGTTAAGAATTTACGCTTTTAATTTCGTTGTGTACATTCACTGTTTCCTTTGATTTAATACTGATTAGTGTCAGTCCCGACAGAACAGAGAGCGCTTCGTTTGATATCGTTCTATAGGCTTTGGCAATCTTGATGTTAATGAAACGTTGAAATCATTTGTACTTTTTGCAGTTATACTGCCTCGTTATAGCGTCAACCCATACTGGAGATGCATATGACAACGTAGTTAATATTGCGCCTCTGAGTCTCGGAACCAAGTTCCGACTTAAGTTTTGACGATACCGATAATGCGTGTATTAACTTTTATATTTTAATTGGTCAACACTCTCTAACTGTTTATTGTTAAAGAAGACGCTGACTTTCTTTTTTATCTTTTTCCTTTCTTGTTATTACTAGGACTTCCGGTTTTTGCTAATTGAAACGAGTTTTGAAGTCATTCTTTGTTTTTTCACATTTCAATATTAGAAACGCTCTCAGTTGCAGAGGCGCTGCTTCCTTTCGTCATTATTACGAAAACATCACCGAACGTGATCGTTTGTTTTTCTGCTGAATAATCTCAGTCAAGCAATGAATTTTACTGTATGTTACACTAACCTGGCCCGCAACAGAAACCTTGGGGACAAAATGGATCTGAGCACTATGGGACTTAACATCTGAGGTCATCAGTCCCCTAGACTTAGAACTACTTAAACCTAAGTAACATAAGGACATCACACACACATCCATGTCCGAGGCAGGATTCGAACCTGCGACCATAGCGGTCGCGCGGTTCCGGACTGAAGCGCCTAGAACCGCTCGGCCACAACGGCCGGCTCCTTGGGGAGATTCTTTTGTTACTTTCATCTCATTCTTGGCACTGGTGACAGAAAAAATGCCATTCGATCATCAAAGTAAGTTTTCTCTTTTTAGGACACTGAATTCTTGTTGCGCAATGGTTGTTGTTGTTGTTGCGGTCTTCAGTCCTGAGACTGGTTTGATGCAGCTCTCTATGCTACTCTATCCTGTGCAAGCTGCTTCATCTCCCAGTACCTACTGCAACCTACATCCTACTGAATCTGCTTAGTGTAATCATCTCTTGGTCTCCCTCTACGATTTTTACCCTCCACGCTGCCCTCCAATACTAAATTGGTGATCCCTTGATGCCTCAGAACATGTCCTACCAACAGGTCCCTTCTTCTGGTCAAGTTGTGCCACAAACTCCTATTCTCCCCAATCCTATTCAATACTTCATCATTAGTTATCTGATCTACCCATCTAATCTTCAGCATTCTTCTGTAGCACCACATTTCGAAAGCTTCTATTCTCTTCTTGTCCAAACTATTTACCGTCCATGTTTCACTTCCATACATGGCTAAACTCCATACAAATACTTTCAGAAATGACTTCCTGACGCTTAAATCAATACTCGATGTTAACAAATTTCTCTTCTTCAGAAACGCTTTCCTTGCCATTGTCAGTCTACATTTTATATCCTCTCTACTTCGACCATCATCAGTTATTTTGCTCCCCAAATAGCAAAACTCCTTTACTACTTTAAGTGTCTCATTTCCTAATCTAATACCCTCAACTTTACCCGACTTAATTCGACTACATTCCATTATCCTCGTTTTGCTTTTGTTGATGTTCATCTTATATCCTCCCTTCAAGACACCATCCATTCCGTTCAACTGCTCTTCCAAGTCCTTTGCTGTCTCTGACAGAATTACAATGTCATCGGCGAACCTCAAAGTTTTTATTTCTTCTCCATGGATTTTAATACCTACTCCGAATTTTTCTTTTGTTTCCTTTACTGCTTGCTCAATATACAGATTGAATAACATCGGGGAGAGGCTACAACCCTGTCTTACTCCCTTCCCAACCACTGCTTCCCTTTCATGTCCCTCGACTCTTATAACTGCCATCTGGTTTCTGTACAAATTATAAATAGCCTTTCGCTCCCTGTATTTTACCCCTGCCACCTTTAGAATTTGAAAGAGAGTATTCCAGTCAACATTGTCAAAAGCTTTCTCTAAGTCTACAAATGCTAGAAACGTAGGTTTGCCTTTCCTTAATCTTTCTTCTAAGATAAGTCGTAAGGTCAGTATTGCCTCAGGTGTTCCAGTGTTTCTACGGAATCCAAACTGATCTTCCCCGAGGTCGGCTTCTACTAGTTTTTCCATTCGTCTGTAAAGAATTCGTGTTAGTATTTTGCAGCTGTGGCTTATTAAACTGATTTTTCGGTAATTTTCACATCTTTCAACACCTGCTTTCTTTGGGATTGGAATTATTATATCCTTCTTGAAGTCTGAGAGTATTTCGCCTGTCTCATACATCTTGCTCACCAGATGGTAGAGTTTTGTCAAGACTGGCTCTCTCAAGGCCGTCACTAGTTCCAATGGAATGTTGTCTACTCCGGGGGCCTTGTTTCGACTCAGGTCTTTCAGTGCTCTGTCAAACTCTTCACGCAGTATCGTATCTCCCATTTCATCTTCATCTACATCCTCTTCCATTTCCATAATATTGTCCTCAAGTATATCGCCCTTGTATAGACCCTCTATATACTCCGTCCACCTTTCTGCTTTCCCTTCTTTGCTTAGAACTGGGTTTCCATCTGAGCTCTTGACTTTCATACAAGTGGTTCTCTTATCTCCAAAGGTCTCTTTAATTTTCCTGTAGGCAGTATCTATCTTACCCCTAGTGAGATAAGCATCTACATCCTTACAGTTGCCTCTAGCCATCCCTGCTTAGCCATTTTGCACTTCCTGTCTATCTCATTTTTGAGACGTTTGTATTCATTTTTGCCTGCTTCATTTACTGCATTTTTAGATCTTCTCCTTACATCAATTAAATTCAATATTTCTTCTGTTACCCAAGGATTTCTACTAGCCCTCGTCTTTTTACCTACTTGATCCTCTGCTGCCTTCACTACTTCATCCCTGAGAGCTACCCATTCTTCTTCTACTGTATTTCTTTCCCCCATTCCTGTCAATTGTTCCCTTATGCTCTCCCTGAAACTCTGTACAACCTCTGGTTCTTTCAGTTTATACAGGTCCCATCTCCTTAAATTCCCACCTTTTTGCAGTTTCTTCAGTTTTAATCTATAGGTCATAACCAATAGATTGTGGTCAGAGTCCACATCTGCCCCTGGAAATGTCTTACAATTTAAAACCTGGTTCCTAAATCTCTGTCTTACCATTATATAGTCTATCTGATACCTTTTAGTATCTCCAGGGTTCTTCCATGTATTGCGCAATGGTTACCAAACGTTTTTATCTGTGCAGATTACGTATTCTGTAAAAAAAGTCTTGGAGGTCCAGTACCGAAATTACACATTAACGGTAAAACCTCGCAACACACAAGCAGGAGTTGTGCGTCACACACGAACGTTGGTGGGTGTATTTCTACATCTGAAAGACGATGTCTGCTCAAACTTCATGCCAGATGCATAAGAGTGGCGCTGGTTGTGCCATCTACAAGGATGCAATATCAGGTTTGCTTTAAATACACACTGTAAAGATCATGTGCGTTACTTACCTTTGAGATTAGAGGTAGTGAGTTGACGTTAAGGAAAGAATGCATATGAGACAATACATTCGCCGTTGTGAATACCTCACTGAGTTTGTATGCTGCCGTGTAATAGCGCTACGAGAATCTGGACATTCCTTCTGCGATACTGCAGAAATACTTGGCAGGAATGTACCCACTGTACGTGATTACTGACAGCGGTGGTCACGAGAATGTACAGCCACAAGAGGACCGGGCTCTGGACGGCTATGTGGCACTACCGAGAGGGAAGGTCACAGTGTTCGGCGTATGGCTCTGGCGCATCGTACTGCGTCTGCAATAACGATCAGAGCATCAGTCAGCACCACAGTGGCACAATGAACTGTAAGAAATCGGTTACTTAAAGCATATCTCCGAGTCAGACATCGTGTAGCATGCATTCCACTGATGCCAAATCACCGCCATTTGCGACTTCAGTGGTGTCAAGCGAGAGTTTATTACGGGGCGCGGTGGAGGTCTATTGTGTTTTCTCACGAAATCTGGTTCTGCCTCGGTGGAAATGATGGCCTTGTGTTGATTAGAAGGAGGTCAGTTGGGGGCCCGCATCCAACCTATCTGCGTGCTGCAAACACTGGTCCAAGGAATAGAAAAGCAACTGGAATCACTCAACAGAGGAAAGTCCACTGGACCTGACGGGATACCAATTCGATTCTACACAGAATACGCGAAAGAACTTGCCCCCCTTCTAACAGCCGTGTACCGCAAGTCTCTAGAGGAACAGAAGGTCCCAAATGATTGGAAAAGAGCACAGGTAGTCCCAGTCTTCAAGAAGGGTCGTCGAGCAGATGCGCAAAACTAGACCTATATCTCTGACGTCGATCTGTTGTAGAATTTTAGAACATGTGTTTTGCTCGAGTATCATGTCGTTTTTGGAAACTGAGAATCTACTATGTAGGAATCAACATGGATTCCGGAAACAGCGATCGTGTGAGACCCAACTCGCTTTATTTGTTCATGAGACCCAGAAAATATTAGATACAGGCTCCCAGGTAGATGCTATTTTTCTTGACTTCCGGAAGGCGTTCGATACAGTTCCGCACTGTCGCCTGATAAACAAAGTAAGAGCCTACGGAATATCAGACCAGCTGTGTGGCTGGATTGAAGAGTTTTTAGCAGACAGAACACAGCATGTTGTTATCAACGGAGAGACGTCTACAGACATTAAAGTAACCTCTGGCGTGCCACAGGGGAGTGTTATGGGACCATTGCTTTTCACAATATATATAAATGACCTAGTAGATAGTGTCGGAAGTTCCATGCGGCTTTTCGCGGATGATGCTGTAGTATACAGAGAAGTTGCAGCATTAGAAAATTGTAGCGAAATGCAGGAAGATCTGCAGCGGATAGGCACTTGGTGCAGGGAGTGGCAACTGACCCTTAACATAGACAAATGTAATGTATTGCGAATACATAGAAAGAAGGATCCTTTATTGTATGATTATATGATAGCAGAACAAACACTCGTAGCAGTTACTTCTGTAAAATATCTGGGAGTATGCGTGCGGAACGATTTGAAGTGGAATGATCATATAAAATTAATTGTTGGTAAGGCGGGTACCAGGTTGAGATTCATTGGGAGAGTCCTTAGAAAATGTAGTCCATCAACAAAGGAGGTGGCTTACAAAACACTCGTTCGACTTATACTTGAGTATTGCTCATCAGTGTGGGATCCGTACCAGGTCGGGTTGACGGAGGAGATAGAGAAGATCCAAAGAAGAGCGGCGCGTTTCGTCACAGGGTTATTTGGTAACCGTGGTGGCGTTACGGAGATGTTTAACAAACTCAAGTGGCAGACTCTGCAAGAGAGGCGCTCTGCATCGCGGTGTAGCTTGCTCGCCAGGTTTCGAGAGGGTGCGTTTCTGGATAAGGTATCGAATATATTGCTTCCCCCTACTTATACCTCCCGAGGAGATCACGAATGTAAAATTAGAGAGATTAGAGCGCGCACAGAGGCTTTCAGACAGTCGTTCTTCCCGCGAACCATACGCGAGTGGAACAGGAAAGGGAGGTAATGACAGTGGCACGTAAAGTGCCCTCCGCCACACACCGTTGGGTGGCTTGCGGAGTATAAATGTAGATGAAATGTAGATGTAGACCTACACCTGGAGCTATGGTCTGGGGTGCGATTTTGTATGACAGCAGGAGCACTCTCGTCGAAGTCCCACACACCATGACTGCAAATCTGTACGTGAGTCTGGTGATTCGACCTGCTGTGCTGCCGTATTTGAACAGCATTCAAGGGGGTGTTTTCCAACAGGATAACTCTAGCCCACATGCCATTGCTGTAACTGAACGTGCTCTACAGTGTTGACATGTTGCCTTGGCCTGAACAATCACCAGATCCGTCTCCAATCGAGCACATATGGGACATCATCGGAGGACAACTGCAGTGCCATCCACAAACAGCATTAACCATCCCTAAATTGAACGACCAAGCGCAACAGACACGGAGCTCCTTCCTACAAACGGACATCCAGCACTTGTTCGACACAAGGCATGCACGTTTGCATCCTTGCGCTCAGTATTCTGGCTGTTACACGGGTTATTAATGTACCAGCATTTCACATTGGCGATGGCTTATCTGGCGCTTACGATAACCTGTAATGCTGCAATGTTAAAGCACGTATATATGTTGCCTAGACAAACATATTCAAAAATTTCGTTACTCTACATCCATTATTTTTTGGCGCTGCGGTTATTTTCGTCAGTTTATACCACACGCACTTATATCAGTGGGCATAATTAGTAAAAGATGCTGTACAAGAAGTATTCAATAATATTGAATTAATTTTAGTCGTATTTTGCAAACGTGGCTGTATTCAATAAACTGGAATTATGATTTAAAAAACGCCTTCAGTCACAAATTTTCGTGTTTTAGTAAATACACGATACATAAGGCATAAGTTGTCTTAACGCACGATTTATTTTTGCTCTTGAACGATATCTGTGAAATGTTTGGAAAAATGTGTATGCAAATGTGCGTCCTGAGTGAAGTGATATGCATGAACAGGTTGGAGAAACCAATAAATGTATGACATGGTTAAAAAGTTAAAATCGCTTTTCTTGAATTATGTGGAACATGCATATCATCTCATTCAACAACAAAAATAAATGATATACACTGCCGTTTGTGAAAAGAGCAACACCGAGAAGGAATTACCCGAATAGCGCCACACTTGGTGGAAGTAGCGGCGGGTGTGCAAGCAATATGTGATACGTTTTGCAGCGAGATGGGGTACACTTAGGCCGAGCAGAGCCCTCTCGTGTCGGTCCGACCGGGTCGGTGTTGCGCCTAGTGTAGTCGGTGCAGAGCTGTCACACAAGGTGGAAGCAATACAGTGAGTGCCAGTATGCCTCGTCGATGTCAAAGGGAGCCACATCGGCATGTAAGAGAGCTCGAATGGGGCAGAATGATCGGTCTCCGGGAAACGGGGTTGTCATACCGTGACATTTTGGCTCGCACGGTGCATGCTGCCACGACAGTGATGCTTGTGTGGAAACAGTGGACACGGGAAGGTCGTACGCAGCGAAGAGCGGGAACGGGACCACGGAACATGATTACAGCATGGGATGACCGTCATCTTGTCCGCATGGCCATTACTGACCGTACAGCGTCGTCCACAGTGTCGGTTCGTCGCTGGGGCACTGCAACAGATGTGAACTTGACTGCATCGGCCGTTCGTCGCCTTCTGCTGCAGGTTGAACTGGTTGCACGCTTGCCATTACGTCGGCTTCCATTGTGCAGAAACCGCAAGCTCCTCCGACTGCAATTGGGCACGTGAACACCGTCACTGGGGTGCTGAGTGGCAGCATGAAACTTTTCGCACGAGTCCCGCTTCGACGTGTCCTACATTGATGGCCGCATACGTACCGTGGCGAGCGCAACCTGGAGGACTGCATTGTGGAGCGGCATTGCGGACAAACACCAGGTGTGATGGTTTGGGGCGCCATTGGTTACAACAACCGACCTCGCCTCGTACTTATTGCGGCCACTTTGAACAGCATGCGGTACCTAACGGAGGTTGTGAAGTCTGAGGTACTCCACCTGCTTCAGGCATCTCTACAGACCACATTTCAACAGGATAATGCCCGGTCACATATTGCGAGGAATGTACAGGCTTTCTTCGAAGAGCGACGCGTACCATTGCTTCCCTGGCCTGCACGTTCGCCCGTCGAACATGTCTGGGATATGGTTGGTCGGCACCTGGTGCATCACGGTTCTCCAGTAACTGGTGTCACGGATTTGTGGACTCAGATACAAACTGCGTGGAGGAAAATCCCTCAGGAACGTATTCAGAACCTTATTGATTCAATGCCACGGCGTATAGCAGCCGTAATCGCAGCGCATGGTGAGCACACGATATACTGAATAGTGGGGCTCAAAGGACATGTACAGATTTGAAAAGGTAATTATTTATTACTTGTCATATACCTAACCTGTGGTATTAAAGTAATTGAATTCATGCGTTTCCTTCTTGGTGTTGCAATTTCCATATATACAGGGTGAGTCACCTCACATTACCGCTGGGTATATTTCGTAAACCACATCAAATACTGACGAATCGATTCCACAGACCGAACGTGAGGAGAGGGGCTAGTGTAATTGGTTAATACAAACCATAAAAAAATGCACGGAAGTATGTTTTTTAACACAAACCTACGTTTTTTTTTAAATGGAACCCCGTTAGTTTTGTTAGCACATCTGAACATATAAACAAATACGTAATCAGTGCCGTTTGTTGCATTGTAAAATGTTAATTACATCCGGAGATATTGTAACCTAAAGTTGACGCTTGAGTACCAATCCTCCGCTGTTCCATCGTGTGTATCGGAGAGCACCAAATTACGTAGGGATCCAAAGGGAACGGTGATGGACTTTCGGTACAGAAGAGACTGGAACAACACATTACGTCCACATGCTAACACCTTTTTATTGGTCTTTTTCACTGACGCACATCTACATTACCATGAGGGGTGGGGTACACGTACACACGTGGTTTCCGTTTTCAACTACGGAGTGGAATAGAGTGTGTCCCGACATGTCAGGCCAATAGATGTTCAATGTGGTGGCCATCATTTGCCGCACACAATTGCAATCTCTGGCGTAATGAATGTCGTACACGCCGCAGTACATCTGCCTGTAACCCCAGAGGATATGAAACAACGCATTGTGGCAGCCTGCGGCGTTATTGCACCAGATGTACTGCGGCGTGTACGACATTCATTACACCAGAGATTGCAATTGTGTACATCAAATGATGGCCACCACATTGAACATCTATTGGCCTGACATGTCGGGACACACTCTATTCCACTCCGTAATTGAAAACGGAAACCACGTGTGTACGTGTACCTCACCCCTCATGGTAATGTACATGTGCGTCAGTGAAAAAGACCAATAAAAAGGTGTTAGCATGTGGCCGTAATGTGCTGTTCCAGTCTCTTCTGTACCTAAGGTCCATCACCGTTCCCTTTGGATCCCTACGTAATTCGGTGCTCTCCGATACACACGATCGAACAGCGGAGGAGTGGTACTCAAGCGTCAACTTTAGGTTACAATATCTCCGGTTGTAATTAACATTTTACAATGCAACAAACGGCATTGATTACGTATTTGTTTATATGTTCAGATGTGCTAACAAAACTAACGAGGTTCCATTTAAAAAAACGTAGGTTTGTGTTAAAAAACATACTACAGTGCATTTTTTTATGGTTTGTATTAACCAATTACACTAGCCCCTCTCCTCACGTTCGGTCTGTGGAATCGATTCGTCAGTATTTGGTGTGGTTTACGAAATATATCCAGCGGTAATGTTAGGTGACTCACCCTGTATATATATATATATATATATATATATATATATATATACAGGATTATTACAAATGATTGAAGCGATTTCACAGCTCTACAATAACTTTATTATTTGAGATATTTTCAAAATGCTTTGCACACACACACAAAAACTCAAAAAGTTTTTTTAGGCAATCACAAATGTTCGATATGTGCCCCTTTAGTGATTCGGCAGACATCAAGCCGATAATCAAGTTCCTCCCACACCCGGCGCAGCATGTCGCCATCAATGAGTTCGAAAGCATCGTTGATGCGAGCTCGCAGTTCTGGCACGTTTCTTGGTAGAGGAGGTTTAAACACTGAATCTTTCACATAACCCCACAGAAAGAAATCGCATGGGGTTAAGTCGGGAGAGCGTGGAGGCCATGACATGAATTGCTGATCATGATCTCCACCACGATCGATCCATCGGTTTTCCAATCTCCTGTTTAAGAAATGCCGAACATCATGATGGAAGTGCGGTGGAGCACCATCCTGTTGAAAGATGAAGTCGGCGCTGTCGGTCTCCAGTTATGGCATGAGCCAATTTTCCGCGGGCTACGCGTGAAACTTGTCCGCACGCGTTCAACCGTTTCTTCGCTCACTGCAGGCCGACCCGTTGATTTCCCCTTACAGAGGCATCCAGAAGCTTTAAACTGCGCATACCATCGCCGAATGGAGTTAGCAGTTGGTGGATCTTTGTTGAACTTCGTCCTGAAGTGTCGTTGCACTGTTATGACTGACTGATGTGAGTGCATTTCAAGCACGATATACGCTTTCTCGGCTCCTGTCACCATTTTGTCTCACTGCGCTCTCGAGCACTCTGACGGCAGAAACCTGAAGTGCGGCTTCAGCCGAACAAAACTTTATGAGTTTTTCTACGTATCTGTAGTGTGTCGTGACCATATGTCAATGAATGGAGCTACAATGAATTTCTGAAATCGCTTCAATCATTTGTAATAGCCCTATATATATATATATATATATATATATATATATATATATATATATATGTGTGTGTGTGTGTGTGTGTGTGTGTGTGTGTGTGGTGTGTAAAAAGGAAAGACTCTTACTGTATTCATTTAGCTGTCACAAGTATATGCGAAAACTCAAAACCGAGTGATCAACGTTAAATAACTCAGTTTGCCCTTTCTTCCCCCCCCCCCCCCCCCTTCCACACACACACACACGAGAGAACCAATATCTGGATTAAGTTTAGCCCCAAATTACTATCTATATTCAGTTTATTCCTGTAACTATTTTAAAAAAGTGAAGCTAGAAAGGCTCACTCCAAAAGAGTGATTTCGAATGCCCATCAAGTGTCTCTGTACAATTATAGCAATTGCTGGATACTCTTGCCGAATATTTACCCAAAATGAGACCAAAGGTGTTGTTCCAAAAAGCGATTTTAAAATCTGGCCACGTGATATTTCAATTAAAGCATCCTTCTTGGGAAGTAGTTCCTAAAAGAGACATGAATAGGCTTATATACTGCTCTAGTAAATCTTGTTAATTGACTGATGGGCATGAAGAATGAAATGCATAATCATAGCTAAAGATAAATAACTAAAATAAATTCTCATTCGTATTAAAAATCGTAGTGTTTGAGAAATTAACTGTTTTAAAATTACTGTTTAAAGGAAATTAGTGTTATTTACACTATTCTTTCTTATATCAGATCTTGCTCCACCTTTTGATCCCATCATTCAAATTTTGTTATCTTTGCTTTTGCTATCGTTGTTTCTACTTTGTCTTGCACAAAAATCTTATGAACGCCTCTAGCCTGCGGGGCTAAGCTGAGGAAGTTGACCTCACCAAAAATATGCACCAAATATGCCAACCGTGTGAACCCGTCTTTATCGGTCACACGCCCTAAGTAGGAAATTGTAAGTTTTACACTGTCTCCACCCATAAGTAAACTCCAGATAATACTTTACACGTCGATACCCACCGAACTTCTAACTCAAGTAGAAGCTGTGTGTGTTCACTGCCAAGTTCATCAAGCAAAGTCACGATTTCTTAGGCCTTGCTTTTAAAAATTTGGCGATTTCAACTGCATCCTCAGGTGCTTTTTGGGACATCCGTCCAAATGTTTAACTGAAAGCGCCTCTCAATGAATGCTGCAATGTGTCCATACCGGCGACTATGCGAGTATGAACAGCAAACACAGAGCGTGTCCCATCAGCGGTCTGATCCACATGCTGTGACCAATCTGCGAGGGCGTGCTGAAAAGTAATGCCTCGGAATTTTTTGTGCGAAATCCAAAGTTTTTTAAATAAAACAAACTTTATTAAAATTCTATAGCTTCGTTCTTCATGTCAATATATTTATTTGTCGACATAGTCATCCGGACGACGAACACATTTCTCCCAGCGTGACACCAGTTTATTGATACCGTAAATGCAAAATTTTTGGCACAGTTGGTGGAGGCACAGCCACATCCTCTGCTTGCACAGCTTCATCACTACCAAAGTGAAGTTCTCGAAGATGATCATTCAGTTTTGGAAACAGACGAAAATCGGATGGTGCCAAGTTGGGCCTGCATGGAGGTTGATCGACGACAGCGCTCATGTGTGGTGCCGCATTGTCATGCTGAAGGAGTGGATGCTTCATTTATGAATAGAAACTCGATTGAGGCTTTCTGTTTCTCATGCACCGACACGCCTCCGTGTTACACGCTACAATTCAGAGCCCTCGAGTTGCAGAGGCTTGGAGCTATCGCCAGCGAAGTGGGAAAGTCGACCGAGTAATATACGTGACATTTAATATCTCAACTGATACTGAGAACAGAATAAAAAAACTCGCAGGCATTACTTTCAGCGCGCCCTCGTATATGTGCATGCCCAAAGTTGAAATTCCCCATTGAGCGCCTGGCCCTTTCTGTGCTGTATGTTTGTTTGGTTTTAGGCTGATTAATCATTACCCATAGTATCTGTACTGTTGTTTTAGTTCTGTCACTGTGCTCTCTGTTGTGGTTGTTCTTCTGTTGAAAAATCATGCACATATCTGCGTTTGCTTTGCATCAGTCTTACATAAGGAAAGAAGTAATATTTGTAGGGAGATACAGAAACTGTTAGGAATGTAATACTGACTGTTTATGACATCTTCTATTCTAAAAGAAAAGGAAGATAAAATGATACACACACGGAAAGCGTCTAGGTATTCCACACGATTACATGTGTACACAATATGTCGAGGTTGAGCAACATTAAACCTATTACTGCTGTGGTTAATTGTGCCGGTATCTTAGTGAAGTTTGACACATATCAGAAAAACAACATTGTACATAAAATCAGCATACTTCTAAACAACAAATTACAAAACAAAAACAATGAAATAAGTTCACGGAAAAACCTGAATGCAAAATTAGTCACAAAACACTAGTCACAAAATCCGAAATATAAATGCGTTACAAGTACTTTATGATGGTCACATCTAGAAGGAATGTGTTTTCTTAGCGCACAAAATAACATCACGGACATGGGACCTAACGAAAATAATTTCTACCGAAAATACAATATATCAGTCTCTTAATATTCACAAAATAAGGAAACTAATATACCAATACATTGTGTTGAACCGTCATACATGTGTTCCCAAATTAGCTCATATCTAATAACAAAGAAATCTCGAACATTACAGTTATATATTAGTAAGTTCAGGAGACTGCCCTACAATTCCCAGTCAGGTTTTATACCAGAACTTCAAGGTAACGTAGGTTTTATGTAAGACCGCAAGTTTAATAAAGACGGTGTATACTTTAGAACAATCAATAAAGATTATTCTAATACTTTTTATTTCAGTCTACTGAAGCACATATTTTACAGCGTTTGGTATTGTCGTCCATCAGGAGCAATATGCTATAGTGAATGTACCCTGGTAATCAGGAACAAGTCCACTGAGTAAAATACAACACACTTCCTTGCTATTTGAGTCTGCACTATTTTGTTTGGCTGAAAGTCAACACAGACATTGCACTGGAATTTTCTTGACTGGAAATCTATCACTGACACAGAAGACCAGTTAGATGTTGAGCTCGTGGACAACTGAAGAGGAACTCCAGTGAGACGATGAACTCGAGGACAGTGAAGAGGTGTGGGCTTGACGATGGCTGAGATCAGATGCAACAGCGAAAGGACTCAAGGATTTCTTAGGCAAAGCCCACTGAGGCCTAGGCATGAGGATGTTTCAGAAGAATGCCAATGAGGCCTGGGCATGAAGACAGTTGAGGCAAGATCCAGCAAGGAGTTGGATCAGTGACTGTTGAGTCAAGGTCCAGTGAGGCCTCCACTCAAGGACAGATGATACAAGTCCAGTGAGGCCTGGGTGAGAGGATGGTTGAGTATAGGTCCAGTGAGGCCTGAGCACAAGGATGGTTGAGGCAGGGTGAAGGAAGCAGTAAGTTCAGTAACTGTTTAGACAAGATCCAACAAGGCCTGGGTGTGAGGACGGTTGAGACATGGACTGAGGATAGTTGATATGAGGTCCAATGAGATGTAGGCTCGAGGACAGCTGAGGCAAAGTCCAGTGAGATGTTGGCTCAAGAACAGTTGACACGAGGTCCACTGAGGCCTGGGTGCGAGCACAGCTGAGATAATGTTTAGTAAGATGTAGGCTTGAGGATAGCTCTGACAATATCCAGTGAGGAATGGGCTTCAGAACTGTAGAGACAAGGTCCTCGCATGTCTGGGAATGAGGTCTGTTGAGACAAGGTCCAGTGAGCCCTGAACAGAAGGATGTTTGAGCCAGGGTCCAATGAGGCCTGGGTGCAAGGACAGCTGAGACGGAGTCTGAAATTACCATAATAAATGCATGCTGTGTTTTACATAATAATGTGCCACAAAGAGACAGCAGTAGATTTGAAATGGAAATTCTCCAGATCCTATGAGCTGTCGAATTTCACCGTGAAATTTGTATCAGGGTGCAAGCAAGGTCTGGTAGCTTCGACAAGTGCACGGACTCTAAAGGTAGCCACATCCATTCTCCACAAGACAGCCTGCTAACAATAGGGAGCGCGGAGCCACAAAATCACAGCTGCGCAGTACGTGGGCTACAGTGCGCGTCATTTTTTATTGACTGTCTCAGACAGTATGCCTAGTGGTTTACAGCCCTTGCACTACCAACTCGGGCCCCTTCAGCTGTTTCTGCACCTACCAATACGTCTCTCCTCGCACTGCTAACGTGGTGCAGGAACTCTACGTAAGCATCTAACGATGAGAATGCAGCCAGCAAGTACTCACAATCGTCAATACCTTTCTTAGATTGCTGACACTGTCAGATATGCGTGTCTCCTTGATATAACTACGCAATTCATAGTTGTAGTGCTACAAAATGAGTGAACCACCAAAAACTCAGTGGTTCCTAACGATTGACAGTGAGTAAGCTTGCCATTAGAATGTGGAATAGTGTTTCGCTTCGACACCTGTCGATGCAGTGACATATAAATTTGAGATTCAAAAATTAAGGAGAGACACTGGTTTCGAGTATATAAGGAATTCGTAGTATTGGAGCACACTTGCAACTTGTGTATCATAAAAGCGTCAAGAGACGACTGGAAGAGATTTTCCGCCTTCCTACAGCAACTGCATTTATTGAAACAAAGTCTTATCCACTATTTAAAAACAAGGACTTCACATCTGTTGCTGTCCATGACCAAGGTAGGCTTACAAACTTCAGACATATAATGGACAAAGAAATGTCAAAGAAATCAGGTCATAAATTTAGAATGACATTATGACATAAAAAGAAAATTTCATTTGAAATATGATTTGAGAAGTGAAGTTCAAGTGGAGTTTCAACGAATTATTTGCCAAAAACTACAGTGGCATTGATTATTTCTCGGTTTTTTCTGAAGAAGGTCGTGAGCTGGAAGTCATACTTCGAAGTCATGATTGAAGCCGAATTTAGGAGTGCACTGCATATCTAGAACTTATTTTCTTTACTGTCACAATGATGAATCTCTGTAAATCAAATAAAGTTTCTGATGACACATTTCAAAAAAAGAGTTGTTCTTCACCTCTGTTGCTGTCCATGACCAAGGTAGGCCTACAAACTTCAGACATATAATGGACTAAGAAATGTCAAAGAAATCAGGTCATAAATTTAGAATGACATTATGACATAAAAAGAAAATTTCATTTGAAATATGATTTGAGAAGTGAAGTTCAAGTGGAGTTTCAACGAATTATTTGCCAAAAACTACAGTGGCATTGATTATTTCTCAGTTTTTTCTGAAGAAGGTCGTGAGCTGGAAGTCATACTTCGAAGTCATGATTAAAGCCGAATTTAGGAGTGCACTGCATATGTAGAACTTATTTTCTTTACTGTCACAATGATGAATCTCTGTAAATCAAATAAAGTTTCTGATGACACATTTCAAAAAAAGAGTTGTTCTGAAAAATAAGCTAAAAGAAACAGAAATTGCATTCGTTTAGTAAATGACAAAGAACTGAAGCATTAAATGCAATAGGTTTTCAAATTTATCTATTACTCTTAACATTTTTTTCGCATAAGATGAATAGGTGTTAGTATTCGTGTAAGTGTATAATGTTCCGCAGAATATTTGTTTTTCACGAATAACGAATAGTAAGTTATATCTGTAATCGTTATTTGTCATTCACATAAATTTCGCTCAAGTCTGGCGCTAAACGAAGCGCATCACGCATGCACTCAATGCAAATTCGCAACCTGTGTGCAAGTGAGTGCAGGGTCGTGAAACCCGCGTGGCTGCAGACAATCTCTCACGCGGCTGCGGTAGCCGCGTAGGGATGGTATACGCGTTCATGGGACTGTCATTAACACCAGTTATCTTCGGCAACTTTCGCCAACGTTCACAAAGCTTATTTATGCTCTTACTTGCACGCCGGAGGTGCATGCGAACCACATGGATAGTCCACGCGGTTGCAGGACTCTGCCTGAAACTGACAATGGTTCCAATACTGACATCAGAGAAACAAAACTGCTTTATCAATCACTGTCTATCTGTGTGAACTCAGAGGCTGCCTTCAGCACCTTGCTAAACAAAACTCATTTCACTTTCCTCGTGAGTAGCTGACAGCTACATCGGGACTCCTGTGATGTGGCCGTGTAGGAGGACGCCTCCACACTCAGTGAAACCCCCAAACGTTACCACGAGGTACGCCCAATCGGCTGACTAACAGCAGTACCGGCCGAGTTGTCCGTCCGTTTTCTGTACTAGCTACTGCCTCGCAGCTCGCCATTCACCCTCAAGGCACTGTGCCGGCGTCGACGTAGCCGTCGCGGAATTCAAATTTGCCCAGCGGGCACTCTCAGAACGGTGCTGTGTCCATCACATCACATGTATCTCAGATATTATCCTTGTTGCCTGCAAATGACATCCTGATTAGACCTACTGCCAGTTACATAGATGGCCTTTGGTATCTGCTAAATCAAAAACTGATTCAGAAAATTAAAAAGTAAATATTTCAGTTATGCTTTGCATATACATTGATGAAATGGTATATACCTTTCTGGAAGTCAGTTCAGCTTTTCCTCATCGGAAGTGAAAAGGTTAGGCTAAGTCAAGTATGGTGACGCAAAACATTATGGATTACTAGCATCAAGTTTAGTAAGAGATTTAGAATTAATTTGCTTCTAATGACTTTCTGAAGTTTTCAAAGTTCATACAAATGGTTCAAATGGCTCTGACCACTATGGAACTTAACATCTACGGTCATCAGTCCCCTAGAACTTAGAACTACTTAAACCTAACTAACCTAAGGACAGCACACAACACCCAGCCATCACGAGGCAGAGAAAATCCCTGACCCCGCCGGGAATCGAACCCGGGAACCCGGGCGTGGGAAGCGAGAACGCTACCGCACGACCACGAGATGCGGGCAAAGTTCATACAGTCACTGTCAACTGGCCTCCCATTTCTCCTGTGTTTCCGAATAGCTTTTAAATATTGAAATAGTTTCTCATGAATAACCCACTTTTTGCATTAGTAATTACTCTTAATTTGTGACTTTTCCATCTAAACACTAAATTAGTGATGACAGGCTCTGAGCACTATGGGACTTAACATCTGTGGTCATCAGTCCCCTAGAACTTAGAACTACTTAAACCTAACTAACCTAAGGACATCACACACATCCATGCCCGAGGCAGGATTCGAACCTGCGACCGTAGCAGTCGCGCGGTTCCGGACTGAGCGCCTAGAACCGCTAGACCACCGCGGCCGGCAGTGATGACAGATCCCAGTAATTGCCCGAAACGTTTACATCCTCCTTTAAAACTGCAAGCAGTTTTATGAAAATGGTATGTCATTTGCCAGTGATACATATACTGAAATAATTAATTTCAGTTTTGAGCGTCTTGCTAGAACGTTTCTTACTTGGTGTTGTAATTCACAGCTTCTTATTCAATCCCATAGCCCCTGCTCACAAAGTAACCAAACTGCCCATTGATAAGTGAGGAGCTTCAGCACTGCATGCTTTTCATATTAATAGACTGGTTTAGATCAGCTACGTTGTTCATGAATTTGTACGCATTTTATACAACTTCACGACTGTATGTATGATTTTCCTCCCATCGGTTTTCTTCGGCACTGAGTTAAGTGCGGTCGCGCTCAAACTTCATTTGATGTGTAGTGAAACAAACAACCTGCCTTTCCAGATAACCAGTGCGTAGAGTTAGCGTACCACCCCCAATTACGTGATCTCACTCACCGTAGCCAGGGGCGGTGGTGCACCTTTTCCTCCGCTGTTGGTTTCCTTTGAGCTACAGCAATACGCACTCTTTGAGTTAACAGTATGGAGTTTGTCGGGTCTGGTCTACAATATGGACGCAAATCGCGTGGTCGCATTTATGATCTGAAAGCGGATACAGCAAGTGAATTAACAGACAAGAGATGAAATTATGCTACGAATGATTTACGCAGAATTCATTTTACGTTGATTATTGCAAGTATCTATAGGAATTATAGCTGGTAATGGGCCTACATGTATCGAAGACAGAACTGTGATTTCAACGATGTTTGTGTGTGTGTGTGTGCGTGTGTGTGTGTGTGCGTGTGCGCCCGCTTAAGAGCTATAAGTAAGAGTGACTGATATTTAATAATAAATTACAGGAGTGTTGTAAAATTTGAACAGTTACTATTCAATGTCAGTAGTAGTACACACTCATGGCAATGACGTTAACAATAATCATATTGTTTCAAGCACATAGCCTTCATTAGAAATGAACACAACCAACGAATGGAAGCTCTACAACTAATTAAACATCTGATTGCTGTGGGTAAAGTGAACTGTTATAACAAGTTACTAATAGAGAGTTTCCAGTAGCTATTGCATATGGTGACATTGTAAATGATTCTGCATCTATCTTATTGAAGACAGTCGATCTCTGCATGAACAGATCGCTCGCACTTCACAGTGAGTATCGATAATAGGCTTACATCAGCATTTCTTCCCTCTGAGTGCTCTTTCTGGGACGTGACAAGCTGACTGGTTAGGTATTAACGTGAACCACAGCAGTTTATTTGGAGGTGAAACGTGAAATGGATAAGGATATAGGGATCTGGATGTTGTAAGCGAGTGAGCCCACTCTTAGAAGAAAACAAAGCTTCACAACTTTATTTAATACAAACAGATTACCTAAGGCACATGTAGGTAAACTAAGCACATTTAATTATTCAATTAACCAAACGTAAATAATTATTAATTTTGTGGCGGCGTTCGTAGCGACAAACACTTCGCTGTAGAAACGGCTTACGAAGTCACCGCCACACTTTTAATAGCGGGCCGACCGGTCCGCTGGAACTGTGAACAGAAAGATGAAAACCCAAACACTCTGATTAAATAAAAGTCGGTACTTATCTTTATTAACGAAGATACAGAAACACAGTAGTGAACTCCGTGTCTACAGAAATCTGTCTAGTTCGAGTCGGAGCGGCTAGGTCAGCGTCGGCTGACGACAAACAACAACTCTGCTGCGATGAACACACAACTGACTAGCAAGTACACAAATCGGTGGCGAGTATACAACTGAGCGGCGAATACAGAACTGTCCTAGCCCTCGCGACTCCAGCGCTTAAGAAGCCAGAAGCCAGCGGTGGCGCGCGCAGACTTGCAGCGATTTCCTGTATCGCTGGCGCTGCTTATGCGGACGGCGTCCGGACTTTGATGCTGCCAACCTTTTGGCAGCGGGCTCGGTTGGCATTACTGGCTAGGATATAACAATTAAACTATCTGCAATACATGAAACAGTATGCACGTACATTTGTCATTGTGTCAATAGTTGGGGCTGATGTGAATTGCTATATTATTCTGAAATATCAGGTACGCCAAGATCACTTGTAAATCATCAGATCCGATGATGACGGCTCAGAACCATCGAACCAGTACTCACTAAAAGATTTGCAAGCGATCCAGGAGTATCTGATATTTCAGAATAATACGGCAAATACATAAGCCACAGTTGCAAAATACTAACGCGAATTCTTTACAGACGAATGGAAAAACTGGTAGAAGCCGACCTCGGGGAAGATCAGTTTGGATTCCGTAGAAATGTTGGAACAAGTGAAGCAATACTGACCATACGACTTATCTTAGAAAATAGATTAAGGAACAGCAAACCTAAGTTTCTAGTACTTGCAGACTTAGAGAAAGCTTTTGACGATGTTGACTGGAATACTCTCTTTCAAATTCTGAAGGTGGCAAGGGTAAAATATGGGGAGCGAAAGCCTATTTACAATTTGTGCAGAAACCGGATTGCACTTATAAGAGTCGAGGGGCATGAAAGGGAAGCAGTACTTGGGAAGGGAGTGAGACAGGGTTGTAGGCTCTCCCTGAAGTTATTCAATCTGTATATTGAGCAAGCAGTAAAGGTAACAAAAGAAAAATTCGGAGTAGGAATTAAAATCCATCGAGAAGAAATAAAGACTTTGAGGTTCGCCGATGACATTGTAATTCTGTCATATACGGCAAGGACCTGGAGAAGCAGCTGAATGGAATGGACAGTGTATTGAAAGGAGGATATAAGATGAACATCAACAAAAGCAAAACGAGGATACTGGAATGTAGTCAAATTAAATCGGGTGATGCTGCAGGAATTAGATTAGGAAATGAGACACTTAAAGTAGTAAATGAATTTTGCTATTTGGGGAGCAAAATAAGTGATGATGGTCGAAGTAGAGAGGATATACAGTGTAGACTGACAATGGCAAGGAAAGCGTTTCTCAAGAACAGAAATTTTTTAACATAGAGTGTAGATTTAAGTGTCAGGAAGTCATTTCTGAAAGTATTTGTATGGAAGTGAAACGTGGACGATAAATAGTTTAGACAAAAGGAGAATAGAAGCTTTCGAAATGTGGTGCTACAGAAGAATGCTCGAGATTAGATAGGTAGTTCACGTGACTAATGAGGAGGTATTGAATAGGATTGGGGAGAAGAGAAATTTGTGGCACAACTTGACTGGAAGGAGGGATCGATTGGTAGGGCATATTCTGAGGCATCAAGGGATCACCAATTTAGCATTGGAGGGCAGCGTGGAGGGTAAAAATCGTAGAGGGAGACCAAGAGATGAATACAATAATCAGATTCAGAACGATGTAGTAGGTACTGGGAGATGAAGAAGCTTGCACAGGATAGAGTAGCATGGAGAGCTGCATCAAACCAGCCTCTGGACTGAAGACAACAACAACAACGGCAAATACTGTTGATAAGAAGAAAGTACGAACAAAAATCTCTGACAGCGTAACACCCTGTACATATTTACAACCTCACTAATAAAGAATTTACAATCGGCATCACTCGCAACAGGTCGTCCCGGCACTTTAACACAAATAGAAAGAAAAGAAACATTTAAGTTCTAGAGTGACGAAACAGAAGCAAATCATCTTACCACACGTAAAACAGCATCTTAAAACAGTTAAATATCATCCAAGAGAAGGAATTAGTTTTACACTTTGTCATCACTTAAAACATAAATGAATTTAGTAAATGAGTGATGAGTTACTAGATAATCGTTTTGACTGAGACGCACACATTTAACCGAGTGCCATCTCAAGCAGTTTATGACAGTATGCCACTCAGGCAACGTAATAAATACAAACGAAATCAAATCTCCCAAAACACACCCAAGTTACCGCTTGCACTCCAAGTGTAATGTGAAATAAAAGGGACATGTAAAGGGGGTGGCAGCAGAACTCCCACAATGACCAGTAAATTCACTCACCTTCGGCGCAACTCAGTTATTTCTCAATGCAGCAGACTGGAACTCACTATTACCTTCCATTACATTGATGGTAATAAATGCTACATTCTCCTGATCGTCTGTAAATTTTGTTCACAAACAGTGCTAATTGTTTCGCTCTCTCGTTGCCAATTGAAAAACGAAATTTGTGGTACCAATGACAGGTCTTCCTCTTGCAATGCTGAATTCCAGATAAAACTTGCGATCCACAATGAGCAGATGCTCATACCCTAATAGCGACACGATCTAAAAACGCTTCTAAACAAAATGCATTTTAGGTGAGATGGACAGTTGCCAACTAACAGGGTAGTATCTTCCTGCACATCTATAAGCAACGCCCTACAATCGGAGCATGTGGCACTTACGTCCCCAACTGTGCCCACGCTGATGTATACCAGCAGACTTAATTGGGTGCCGGACCGAGACTCGAACTCGGGACCTTCGCCTTTCACGGGCTAGTGCTCTACCATCAGAGCTACCCAAGCACGACTCACGGTCTCTTCTCACTGCTTTACTTCCGCCAGTACCTCTTCTCCTACTTTCCAAAGTATGGAAGGTACGAGACGAGGTACTGGCGGGAGAAAAACTTCGAGGACGGGTGTGCTGCGTGCTTGGTAGCTTGTCCTTGAAAGGGGGAAGTCCCAAGTTCGAGTCTCGATCCGGCACACAGTTTTAATCTGCCAGGAAGTTTCATGTCAGAGCACACTCCGCTACAGAGTGAAAATTTCATTCTGAAGACTTAACGCAGTCTGCAGCTGCTGGCATAAATCAGTGATGTTGCCCTACTCAGATTCGTTACGTACCCTTTAACTCATACTGAAAGCAATGTTTTTGGTAATGAGTCAGCTCCAACACACGTCTTGTCTCCATGGACGTATACTCTCCTAAAACAACTAAAACACTAGTTACTGGAAATATCACTTACTCACTACCAGGCGCAACTCCCATTCACCGAATAACCACACTCTGGTAGCAAAAAAATGGTTTACGATGTGGGTATCTCGAAGTGGTAACTCAGTAAACTCGAGCTTAACAGAAAAAAATTCACAGCTTTATTTAACACAAACGATTTACATAAGGCATATGCTGTCAATCTGAATACATTTAATTTTTCCATTAAACAAATGTAAATAATTAATAAACTATCTACAGTAGATCTAACACTGAACATGAAAAGGCGCCACTAAAAAGATCTGATAGTGTTACACCCAAACAAATATTTAAAAGCGGTTCTAATAAAAGCATCCATTTAGCAACAAAATCTATTTAAATCCCCAAGGATTTAAGCATAACATAAAAATTATTTCAAATGGCGCCAATAACACGATTAGATGTCCCTATACTTTACAGGCACCAATAAAAGGACCATTTAGCATTGGAAAAACCTTTAAAAAGACCAAAGGCCAAATAAACAATGCAATATCAAAATTTGTTTTACAGGCGCCAATAATTAGAACCAAAAATGTACCGGACTACATTCCACGAATTTAAATTTAGAACAAACACGCTTGCAATGACGCATCTTAAATTAGAATCTACATTTTATGCAGATGAAGAACATCAAGATCTCACCCTGAAAACTTTGCCTGGAAGCTGCCATTTACATTGGGAATCGATTTTTTTTTCACTAGCTGCTTCATTTTTATAAGCCACCGTGTAATTTCTTATGGTGGGTTGTATGTCGCCACTTAGCCGCAGTGACTGGGTCCGGGGTCTGGTGTGACTCAAAGTAACACCACACCGGCTCCCGTCCTCACTCACAGCGTAGCCCGTGTCCTGCCACGTGGAGGCGGGCTCTATTTGTTTGTAACTATTTAATATTTTTTATGCAGCATTTTAGAATCCTATAACTAATACAAAACAAGTGAGATATTTATAAACAAATACAAGATACAATAACAAAAACAAAACAGTTAAATATTGAAGAAGTAAAGAAAAGAATTGGTTAGAGAAGAGAGAGATATAATGTATTCCCGTCACCTGGTTGTGGGCGGCGGCCCGGGTCTTGGAACGACGCTCAAGACGCTGGCCGTCGCTCACCATTCCTTTACATCTACCATCCTAAAAACTAAATTAATAATAAGAGACAGAGGTATGGATAAACTAAAAACTATAAACTCCATGTATAGCCTGCTAACCTTCTTATGATGTGCAATGTGGAGGTAACTGATTTTATGATTTGGCTCAAATTTGCTAATGAAAGGGTGGTTGTGGTATCAGTAATAGACCTAAGTGAAGCTAACGGTTTATGTTGATCCTACAAGGCTCCTAATGAAGTACAATGCAGGTGCTAGCACCTCCCGGTGCCGCCGACTACACGACCTGAACGGTGGTTTTCCCCAATCTACCATTGGTATCCGTCGGGTTGGGCTCAAAAGAGAGGAACCACAATTAAGATCCTTCCATACAGGCCGTGCGCCGCCTCTTACCAGGAGGCGTAGGTCCCTTGAAGAGGTGCCTAGCTTTAAGCTCTTATTAATGGAGGTTCTGTTAACTATTTACATATCTACATTTGAGGTGCAATTAGTTTTTAGGATTGTATGTGACTTGTGCACCTCTTGTCGATTCTCCGGCTTTCTTTATCATACAGGCTGCCACTCTGGATCATCACTGTCATTGTTCAGGTCCGACTCTATATCTTCTTCTTGGCTGGAGATGTCAGAAGTATCGTCCAACCCGTGGCCACTCTGCCGTCTCTGTGTACCGACTTGCCTTCTGTATGCTCAGTTACGTAGGTATTCCCTGTATTTGGCCTTGGAGATTTCGTCAGTCAATGTATTAAGTTCTGTCCACTGTTGTGGGTCGCGAAGTATGGCATATAGTTCGTTCTGTGCGTTTTCAGATATGGGGTGATCTGTGGTACAATTTGTTTTAGTACTTCAGAGTGAATACCATCTGGACCAGGCGCCTTTTTATTTTTTTATTTCTGAGATCGCTATCGCCATTTCTTCCTGCGCAAAAGGACAGGTGACGGTTGGTGAGTTGTATGCAGTGTCGAGTTCACGTCTCAGTGCTGCTTGTTCTGGCGTATCTGTGAGTGCAATATCGTCAGGTAGGAGTTTGCCCAGCAGGAACTCCGCCGTGCGTCTCCAGCCCTAGGTCATCGCGCCGTCGTCCTGTCGTAGCGTTCCCAAAACCAGTGGGCTCATAATTTTTTCTGTCATGATCTTGCATGGTTCCCCCCAAATGTTTAACTGCGTTTGTGCTGCGACGTGTCTCTTCCAGTGGTCCTTTCTTGTCTTGTTCAGTTCTAGTCTATATCTGTCCTTGGCAAGCCGGTATTCGTTCAGTCGTATTTGTCTTTCTCTATCCGATATTGCTCTTTGATAGAGTTTTCGTTTGTGTTTTGTTTCGCGTTTTAGTCGCGTTAGCTGTGTGGTTCAGGGGGTGGTGTGACGTTTAGTGTTTATAGCTGTTGGTATACAAGTGTTCTGTGTGCGTGCAATCATGTCTGTTATGATGTGTGCTCTGTAATCAATGCTACCATTTATGTCTTGTAGTGCGTATTCTTCTATCTTTTGTCTTACCATGTCCCAATTTGTCTTGCCAAACAGCAGTCTCTTTGGTTGTGTCTCTATGTTGTTGTGGTGTGGGCTGTGTAAAGTTAATGTGATGATATTATGGTCGCTCGTAGTAATATGGTCGTGTATGGTCCAGTCTCGTACGTGTTTAATCGCTACGTTATTGGCGAGGGTGATGTCTATGTTAGATGCTGAGCCGTCATGTCCAGTGTAAGTTGGGTTTTGTCCCTCGGCGTTTAATACATGAAGTCCGTTATCATGAATGATGTTGTTAACCGTTCTACCTCTGTCATCTGTCCTGTCGGACTGCCATAGGGTGGATCTCGCGTTAATATCTGCGCAGATTAGTAATTTCTTATTTCCCGCGTATTGTGCGAGTTCTCTGATGAGATTTGCATATGGCCTTATACAGTGGTGTATTGTGCGTACAAGGACGCAATAATCCAGGGGGGAGGGGGTACACTCATATCACAGGATGTTGAAGCACCCGCTGACTGATGTGGTGGATCATCACACGCTTCCTCTATAGCCCTAATTTTAGTTTTCCTACGTGAGTGTGTGCAGTAGCATTCTCGCTTCCCACGCCCGGGTTCCCGGGTTCGATTCCCGGCGGGGTCAGGGATTTTCTCTGCCTCGTGATGACTGGGTGTTTTGTGTTGTCCTTAGGTTAGTTAGCTTTAAGTAGTTCTAAGTTCTAGGGGACTGATGACCATAGCTGTTAAATCCCATAGTGCTCAGAGCTATTTCAAGTATTTTTTTGAATCCTACGTGAGTGTAGTTTTCCAATAACAGTGATGAATCTGGTGTGTATTTTGCGCGATTTGTCTAGAGTGTGTTGTGGTGAGTTCTCTTTAACTTTACTATTATGTGATATTTGTTGTGTTTTCCTTGTCGACTTGTGGTCATTATTTGCAGCAGCTGTTACGTCACTTTGTTAGACGTTTTCAGTGTCAGCTGGCTTAGCAACTTGTACAGTGTCAACTGGTGTAGTGACCTGTACAGTGTGATCTGGCGTAGTGACGTGTTCAAGGTTGGTATTGATATTTAGGTGGTTATTGTTGTGCACACTGCAGTTGGTGGCGTAAGGGCAGCGGTAGTCATCGTCGTCTTCATCCATGGGTTGGCCACGGTGAGATATTTTGCGTTTTGATTGGTCATGGTCTTGAAGTGATGGGATCATTCAACTGTGTGTTTGTTTTCCTAGCTTGAGTATCGGGTATGTAAGACACCGCCGTATTCAGGGTCTCACCTTGAATGAACTGTACGGGTTTGATGCGTCCTTTGCTCTTACAGGTGTTGTAGGTTCGTCGCCGCACTGGAGAAGATGAACAGTCTGGGTTCCTTGCGACTCTCTTATGTGCAATTGCGGTGATTGGTCGTGTATATTATGATTCCTTTGTATATCAGCGTTTTGGGTGACAGTCTCAGAGTCTAATCTTAACAGTTCGTCTTCGGGCTCATCTCTTTATTCATTAGTGTCGTCTGAAACGTGACCCAGTACAGTATTTGTCTTTTTATGAGTCTAGCCGCGTCAGGTAACATTTGTCCTGTAATTGCAAGTTCGTCGATATATTCGGTTATTACATGGTGGCTATCTTCCAGGTTTGTGTTACGTATCAAGGCTGGAATATGGCCATTGCTGGGATAGTCGTCTGGTAGTAGTTTCTGCCTCTTACGCCATAATATTGCACGCAAATAGTTACGGTTTCTTGTCGAAGGTGACTTGTATGAATTGTACTGTCCGAGGTTGTGGTCTGGGGCATGTCAACTGTCACGTGGGAGCGTTCAGTTACCATAGTCGGTGCTGTCGATTAGTCTGTCGAGCAGTTGTTTATAAGTCTGGCAGGCACCACCTTTACTCTTGTTGCACCTGCAATTTCTGTTTCGACAGGGTATGTAATCAATGGGCTCTGAGGCTCTGCACTCAGCGCGTTTGGGGCTCTTCTTTCCACACCTTGAACAGGTTGCGCCTTTTTCTGTACACCATTTTGTAGCATGGCCTAAGTCGCAGCAGTTGTAACACAAACTAACTGCTGTGAATTCCCTAACAGTTTGGGACTGGTAATCTACGTGGACCCTCCCTTTTATCATCAGATACCAATAGAGTTTGGGCATTACTTCCAAGACTTGGTGGTTATACCCTTTGCCCTTTGGTCCTGTACGAAATCGGATCTTAACTTCTCTGTCGAACTCATCTTTCGTGAAGTCACTGCTTAAATTCTGTTCGTACAGGCACTCCAGAAATTCCTGGTCTGAGATTGAGTCTGTTACACGATATACAGCCAATGGTTTCCTCTTTCTAGGCCCTTCACACGCAATATTGTCAATGTCTTTTGTTTTTTCGATTATTCTACAGCAGTCTTCCTATGTCGCTCCTTCGACTATCGCTGCCGTTTTCGTGTTTCGGATCGACATAATGTGTAAGTTATCCCATCTGGGGTTAATGTGTTGAGTTAGTGTCTGTTTCACCGCTTTAGTGTCCTGGTTACTCGTTGACTTAATAAATAGGGTGGTCGCTTGCTTCTCTTTCGCAACCTCTATCCGTTTGTGTTCTTTGGGAGCAGTCGATAGTGCTGCAGCATATGTCAGGGTTTTGGCTTGCTGTTGCACCTGCTCCGTGACTTTCCCTGTCAACTCCCTAACTTGCTCGCTGAACTCATGGTTAATGTCACTGAGTTTTCTTTCATAGTGCTTCTTTGACGTATAGACTCAACAGCAGGGCGAAAGACTAAATCCCAGTCTTAGACCCTACGTTCTTGGTCTTCCACTCTTATTGTACCATCTTGGTTCACCTGTGTATTGAATTATCCCTCTTTTCCAATTGCTTAACCCTACTTCTCTCAGGACTTCGAACATCTTGTACCATTTTTTGCTGTCGAATGCTTTTTTCCAGATTCTTCAATCTTGCTTCCATTATCAACCATAACGTTAGAACTGCCTCTCTGTCTTCCCTAAAGACTAACTGATCGTCCTCTAACAAATCTTCAATTTTCTTTTCCATTCTCCTGTATATTATTCTGTCAGCCACTTGGATGCATGAGCTGTTAAGCTGACTGTGCGATAATTGTAACACTTGTTGGCTCTTGCAATCTTGGGAATTGTGTGGATGATGTTTTTCCGAAAATCTCGTGGTGTAACGTCAGTCTCAAGGCCCACCAAGTAGCCAAGGAATAAAACCCGTCTCCCTTCTGAACAACATCTACACAGCCCTGCACAACCTTCACATACTCTTAGCTGCTAGAAGACCTCTCCATATCCTGCTTACGCCCATAATCCTCATATCTGGTTTGGCATCGTTTTCAAAGGCGGCACTTTCGAAAATGGCATATCAAGGAAAGAAATGCATTCTAAATTAACAATGAATAGTGATGTATCATTTATTATAATTAGGTTGATATGTAAGTTCGTAGGGTTTTGCAAGTTGGTTCTCTGGTTGCTGTGGGTTTATTCATAGATTGTAATTTTTTATTTTTAGTTCACTGTTGCCATTTAAGTTTACATATTGTCATTTTGTCATTTGGAGATAGTGAGTGGAGCTGTGGATGCTAGAAAATTAAATGTCAAGTGGAGAAATCGGACAAAAAATGGTTCAAATGGCTCTGAGAACTATAGGACTTAACATCTGTGGTCATCAGTCCCCTAGAACTTAGAACTACTTAAACCTAACTAACATAAGAACGTCACACACATCCATGCCCAAGGCAGGATTCGAACCTGCAACCGCAGCAGTCATGCGGTTCCAGACTGAAGCGCCTAGAACCGCATGGCCACACTGGCTGGCAGAAATTGGACATTTCCGACATATTCTTGTGTTTGAGTTCAGTAGAGAGCTGAGAACTGCAGACACAGCCAGAAACATTTGCGCCCTGTACGTAGATAGTGCCATTAGACGGAGCACTGAAAGACAATGGTTTTCTCGTTTTAAGGAGGATCGTTTTGACTTCAGTGACTCTGTTCAGGAAGATCTTCAGCGTTTGATGAAGATCGTTTACATGCATTGATCCACAATTATCCACGTCAGTGTACTCGAGAAATGGTAAATGTGATGAGCCGTGATCATTCCACCATCGTGCAACATTTTCATGCAATGGGAAAGATGCGAAAATCGTGTGTATGGTTACGGCTTGTTCTAAGCCAAAATCACCAAACAAGGATCTCTGCTTGCTTGTCATTGTTTGTCTCGTAGACAATGCTGATCGCCGGCCACGGTGGCCGAGCGGTTCTAGGCGCTTCAGTCCGGAACCGCGTGACTGCTACTGTTGCAGGTTCGAATCCTGCCTTGGGCATGGATGTTTGTGGCATCCATAGGTTAGATAGGTTTAAGTAGTTCTAACTAAGTTCTAGGGGACTGATGACCTGAGATGTTAAGTCCCATACTGCTCAGAGCCATTTGAACGACGCTGATCATTCCCTATGCTGTGTCATGGCTGGTGACAAGAAATGTTGGTTTTTACTGACATAAGGGAAATAAGGCAATGGTTGAACCCATAGAGAACAAGATTTCACACACATTTGAACATTTTTTTGAACAGCGACGGTATTGTATACTAAGAATTGTTTCCCTGAGGTGTAACCATCACTGCTGACAATTGTTGTCAACAACTGAGATGTCTTGCAGATGCAGTCTAAGAACAACGACTCGGAAGACTGTGTGAAACAATGCTTCTCTACAATAACGCCCTCCCACATTCTGCTAGACTGAGATAAAAACCTATAGGATAGTTGGGTTGTGAAGTCATTCCACAGCTGCCTTATTCGCTTGATCTTGCAGGCCTCAAATTTTCACCTTTTCCACTCTCTATCGAACGACCTTGAAGGAATTTCCTTTCCGGATGAAAATGCACTCCGCTCATGGCTCTACGAGTTTTTCGCCTCAAATGGTTCAAATGGCTCTGAGCACTATGCGACTTAACTTCTGAGGGCATCAGTCGCCTAGAACTTAGAACTACTTAAACCTAACTAACCTAAGGACATCACACACATCCATGACCGCGGCAGGATTCGAACCTGCGACCGTAGCGGTCGCGCGGTTCCAGGCTGTAGCGCCTAGAACAGCTCGGCCTTCCGGCCGGCTTTCCGCCTCAAAAACATGTGTTTTCTATAGTCGCGGAATCCAAAAGCTACCCCAGTGAATAGTGAAGGAGAATATGACACCTAAAGTCTCTGTTACGAGTATCTATTGTGTTTACTAAACTTACGAAAAATCGCCATGAACTTATGCTGAAACCTAATACATTTCAGGAATTCCGGCGTGATGGAAGTGCTGGAGAAGAAGCTGCCGACCAAAGAGATACTGAAGTGGAGTCCACTGCGCTTCGCCGAAGAAACTCACGCTTGGGGATGGGTGGAAATTCTGCTGCAAGGAGGCTTACCTCGGAAGCACCTGGAAGTTACGAGAGCCAAGCTGAGTGACCCCGAGCACGCCGCCGGCATCATGGAGCAGCTGTGCGAGTGCGGGCACCTGCAGCTGCTGCAGTTCGCCATCTCCGTGGACCCGGCCCTGGCGAACGTCACGCTGCAGGGGGGCGGCCGCAGCCCGCTGCACGTGGCGGCGGCGCGCCGGCGCGACGCGGCGGTGCGGCTGCTGGTGGAGGCGGGGGCCGACGTGGGCGCCAGGGACGGCCGCGGCCGCACCGCGCTGCACGCCGCCGTGGCGCACGGCGCCGTCGACGCCACGCGCATCCTGCTGCACGCCGGCGCCGACGCCTGCGTGCGCGACGCCGACGGCAGGACGGCGCGCGAGCTGGCGCGCAGGAACGAGCAGGTGGCGACGGTGCAGGTTCTCGAGGAGCTGGCCGGCGACGTGCACTGGCCGCTGCGGCGCCTCATCCTGGCGGCCGAGGCCTCCAACGTGCCCGCGGTGCGCCAGCTGCTGGCCGCCAGGCGCGGGCCTCCGAAGGGCAGGTGGACGCACCTGCACTGGGCGTCGCTCAAGGGCACCGCCACGGTTGTCAGGTAGAGGCGCCAAACTTGACTGTAGTATTTTTGCAATACGCGAGGGGCATTCAGCAAGTAATTCAACATCTTTCCTACAGAAATCTCGACGGTTTCATTAAGAATTCGAATACATTATATTATTCCGCACTCTTTCGGTTAAAAAACTCCATTTTTCCTCAAAGTCTCCGTTCAATGCGACGACCTTACGTCGCCTTATAGGCAGAGTCTGCATGCGTGATACCACTCTACTGGTCGACATCAGAGCCAACGCCTTGCTGCATCAATGACCTCCCCATCATCCACATGCTCCTTCCCCCGGACATACGGCGGTAGGGTGCATCAACATCTACGTCCACATCCATACTACGCAAGCCACCTGACGGTGTGTGGCGGAGGGTACATTGAGTACCTTTATCGGTTCTCCCTTCTATTCCAGTCTCATATTGTTCGTGGAAAGAAAGATTGTCGGTATGCCTCTGTGTGGGCTCTAATCTGATTTCATCCACGTGGTCTCTTCGTGAGATATGCTTTGGAGGAAGCAATATACTGCTTGACTCCTCGGTGAGGGAATGTTCTCGAAACTTCAACAAAAGCTACTGAGCATCTCTCCTGCAGAGTGTTCCACTGGAGTTTATGTCTCATCTCCTTTACACTTTCGCAATTACTAAATGATTCTGTAACTAAGCGCACTGCTCTCCGTTGGTTCTTCCCTATCACTTCTATCAACCCTATCTGGTACAGATCCCACACCGGTCAACAGTATTCAAGCAGTGGGCGAAAAAGTTTACTGTAACCTACTTCTTTTGTTTTTGGACTGCATTTCCTTAGGATTCTTCCAATGAATCTCAGTCTGGCATCTGCTTTACTGGCTATTGATTTTACATGGTCATTCCATTTTAAATCACTCGTAATGCCTACTCCCAGATAATTTATGGAATTAACCACTTCTAGTTGCTGACCTCCTATATTGTAGCTAAATGATAAAGGATCTTTCTTTCTATGTATTTGCAGCACATTACACTTGTCTACATTGAGATTCAATTGCCATTCCCTGCACCACGCGTCAATTAGTTGCAGATCCTCCTGCATTTAGGACAATTTTCCATTGTTACAACCTCTTGATACACTACAGCATCATCCGCAAAAAGCCTCAGTGAACTTCCGATGTTATCCACAAGGCCATTTATGTATATTTTGAATAGCAACGATCCTACGACACTCCCCTGCGGCACACCTGAAATCACTCTTACTTCAGAAGACTTCTCTCCATTGAGAATGACATACTGCTTTCTGTTATCGAGGAACTCTTCAATCCAATCACACAATTGGTCTGATAGTCCTTATGCTCTTACTTTGTTCATTAAACAACTGTGGGGAACTGTACCAAACGCCTTGTGGAAGTCAAGAAACACAGCATCTACTTGGGAACCCATGTCTATGGCCCTCTGAGTCTCGTGGAGAATAGCGCGAGCTGGGTTTCATACGATTGTCTTTTTTGACACCCATGCTGATTCCTACAGAGTAGGTTTCCTGACTCCAGAAAAGTTATTATACTCGATCATAAAACGTGTTCCAAAATTCTGTAACTGATCGACGTTAGAGATATAGGTCTATAGTTCTGCACATCTGTTTGATGTCCCTTCTTGAAGACGGCGATGACCTGTGCCCTTTTCCAATCTTTTGGAACGCTACGCTCTTCTAGGGACCTACGGTCACTGCTGCAAGAAGGGGGGCAAGTTCCTTCGTGTACTCTGTGTAAAATCGAACTGCTATCCCATCAGGTCCAGCGGCCTTTCCTCTTTTGAGCGATTTTAATTGTTTTTCTATCCCTCTGTCGTCTATGTCGATATCTACCATTTTGTCATCTGTGCAACAATCTAGAGAAGGAACTACAGTGCAGTCTTCCTCTGTGAAACAGATTTGCATGAGGAAGAACTATCCAATGAAGATTTATGAGCTCTTCTCGAGTGCACGAGGCCTTATGTTGTCACAGAGAAGGAGACGTTCGTTGGCATTATGGTGGCGACGAACTCACTAAAGCCGTTTCTTCAGTTTTGCGAGGGTAGCACAATACACCTCACAGTTTATCACTGCACCTTGTGGGAGGACATCGAACAGAATAACCCCTTCAGAGTCTCAAAGACCGTCACCATGACCTTACAGGGTGAGGTTGCGGCTTTGAGCTTATACTTCAGAGGTGAGGTGGTGTGGAGCCACTCCATGGATTACCATTTAGTTTACGGTTTGAAATGATGAACCCTTGTTTCAGCGCCTGTGAAGATTTTCGATAAAATATTGACACAGAAGCAATTCTGCGCAGATGGTCCTTCCTTGCCTTTACGGTCTTCTGTTAGGCTGTTAGGCAGTGAGGAACGAAGAGGGTAGCCAAATTCATGGATAAGTGTCTCAGCACTATCAGTAGAGTGTCCAGTTGAGCAGCAAGCTGCCTGATTGTGATCCGTCTATCACCTCGATTAAGAGGTGCCTACATCTACGAGGGTGAGTCAAATAAAAACCTTAAATATTTTTTAAATACTATTTATTGTGCAGAAGTGGTACAAAGCTGTATCACCTTTCACCATAATCTCCCCCAGGCTCAATGCAAGTCCTCCAGCCCTTACAAAGTGCATCAACTCCCTTAGAAAAAAATTCTTTTGGTAGTCCGTGCAACCACTCATGCACCGCGTGGCGTACCTCTTCATCAGAACGGAACTTCTACCCTCCCATTGCATCTTGGAGTGGGCCAAACATATGGAAATCACTTGCGGCAAGGTCTGGTGAGTATGGTGGATGAGGAAGACACTCAAATTGCAGGTCTGTGATTGTTGCAACTGTTGTATGGGCAGTGTGGGACCTTACATTGTCATGTTGCAAAAGGACACCTGCTGACAGCAGTCCACGTCGCTTTGGTTTGATTGCAGGCCGCAGATGATTTTTTAGGAGATGTGTGTATGATTCACTGGTGACAGTGGTCCCTCTAGGCATGTAATGCTCCAAAATGACACCTTTTTCATCCCAAAAGAGAGTGAGCATAACCTTCCCTGCAGATGGTTCTGTTCGAAACTTCTATGTTTTTGGTGATGAGGAATGGCGCCATTCCTTGCTCGCTCTCTTCATTTCCGGTTGGCGGGAGTGAACCCAGGTTTCGCCCCCGGTAACGATTCTTGCAAGGAAGCCATCACCTTCTCGTTCAAAGCGCTGAAGAAGTTCTTCACAAGCATCAACACGTCGTTCTCTCATTTCAGGAGTAAGCTGCCGTGGCACCCATCTGCAGACACTTTGTGAAACTGGAGAACATCATGCACAATGTGGTGTGCTGGCCCATGACTAAACTGTAAACATGCTGCAATGTCATTCCGTGTCAGTCAGCGGTTTTCCTTCACTATGGCTTCAACTGGTGCAATGTTCTGTGGAGTCACAACTCGTTGTGCCTGACCTGGACGAGGAGCATCTTCCACTGAAGTCACACCATTTGCGAACTTCCTACTCCATTCGTAGACATGCTGCTGTGACAAACATGCATCACGCATCAACCTTCATTCGTCGATGAATTTCGATAGGTTTCACACCTTCACTACGCAAAAACCGAATAACACAATGCTGTTCTTCCCTGGTGCAAGTCGCAAGTGGGGCGGCCATCTTTGTACTGATACTGCGAAGGTATGTGTGCGCCTGCACTGTGCTGCCACCTACAGGCCATTCTGCACGCTGTTTGTAGCACACTTACCAACTTACAGGATAATGACGCGAAATTTCAATTTGTTATTACAGATTTAAGGTTTTCATTTGACCCACCCTCCTACATACACACTCTGCAAGCCACTGTATGGTGCGTGGCAGAGGATACCCTGTTCCACTACTGGTTGTTCCAGTAGTGTTGGCTGAAGAGTCAACACCATGTTACTAAAGGAGGCCGAAATGCACGCGTTTTAGCTCACGCACGCTGGCATGAGGAGGGAAGAACTATACTCACGTGAGGTCTGGAACATGAAAAGGAATTAGAAATCAGAAAGCGGACGGAATTTGATACTTAACTTTAATCCATTAATGATGAACGTCGCTCTTGACGGTACATGATTCACAATATTGTCTGTTCAGAATTCATTCTAATTACTGAATATGGCGCTTTGCTAAGTCGTAGCAAATGACGTCTCGGCAATTGAGAGCGTATGTAGACAGTGAACCATCGCCAGCAAAGTCGGCTGTCCAACTGGGGCGAGTGCTAGGGAGTCTCTCTAGACTAGACCTGCCTTGTGGTGTCGCTCGGTCTGCAATCACTGATAGTGGTGACACGCGGGTCCGACGTATACTAACGGACTGCGCCTGATTTAAAGGCTACCACCTAGCAAGAGTGGTGTCTGGCAGTGACACCACAGTGTCCTTCCCTCTTCCACTGTAGATAGAGCAAGGGAAAAACAGCTGCCTATATCCCTCCATATTAGTGCTTATTTCTCGTATCTTATCTTCATGGTCTTTACGCGAAATTTATGATGGTGGCAGTAGGATCGTTCTGCATTCAGCTTCAAATGCGAATTCTCTAAATCTTCACACTACTGTCCCTCAAAAAGAACGTTGCCTTCTTTGCAAGGATTCCCATTTGAGTTCCCAAAGCATCTCTGCAGCACTTGGGTGTTGTTTGCACCTACCGGTAACATATTTAGCAGACTACCTCTGAACTGCTTCGATGTCCTCCTTTAATCAGACCTGGTGTGGATGTCAAACATTCCAACACTACTTAAGAACAGGGAGCACTAGAATCCTATATGTGGTCATCTTTACAGGTGACCACTTTTTCCTAAAATTCCCCCCGTAAACTGAAGTCGACAATTCGCCTTCCCCACCTCTCACTCTCGTTCCATTTGAATCACAGCTGTGTTCAACGGGCCGGCACGTGGGACACCGCAAACGTGTCTCGATGAGGCAGACGCCTTGGCCAACGACTCATCACGCTTCTGTTCACTGCCAGATCTCCGTAGACATTCTGCAAGCGCCTATGAATATCAGCCATGCTCCTGTTTTCCGCCAAAAGAAACTCAATGACAGCTCTCTGCTTGGAACGCACCTCCGTTACAGACGCCATTCTGAAGGTTACATATGGCGCTGCAACCTACCGGAAGTTCGTGAAACTATAATGGCTGATGCAAGAATATCCCACGATGTCCCACAACAAATTATACATTTTTCAACTGGAATTTCCCGAACAAAAAAAGTTTTGCGTTACTTCATGAGGGCTCGTAGTACATACAGAGAGCCCATAATTAAACTTCAAAGACTGTAAGAAAACGACCAGTGCTCAGAATGACGTCAGAGTTGAACTGCCTATTATTTAGGACTCATCCTCTCGGGAAAGCTGACGAACTGCAGCATTGTACCCAGCGTGGACCGGGGTCTTCTGGTTTGGAGTCGAGTGGAGAATCTAAACCAGAGGCTTCATCGACTCTGTGACGAAAATGGTTGTAGATTCCTCAACCTACGCTATAGGGTGGAAGGTTGTAGGACGCTCCTCGATAGATCAGGGGTGCACTACACACAGGAATCAGCTGCATGGGTAGCACAGTACTTGTGGCATGCCATGGGGTTCATTTAGATTGGGTTCCTCCCCATGGGAAACAAACCACTGGCCTGAAAAATTACCAGCCCATGACACTGATGTGGGTGTGCCAACTGTAAAAATTGTTAGTTCGCCTAAACAGGCCATTCCAAAGGATTTAATTATGCTTAGTCTCATGTTAGTAAATTGTCGAAGTGTCTGTAGCAAGATCCCCGAGTTAATCTCCGAAATAAACAGTAGCAATGCCAATATTGTATTAGGTAACGAAAGCTGCTTGAAACCAGACATAAAAAGCAATGAAATTTTGAACTCTGATTGGACAATGTTTAGGAAGGATAGGACTGATGCTATGAGAGGTGGTGTGTTCATTGTAGTTGAAAGCTGTTTAAACACAGTTGAGATCGATACTGCGTCGGACTGTGAAATAGTCTGGATAAAGCTGTCAATCAGACAAGGATTGACCATTGTATTAGGATGTTTTTATAGACCACCAGCATCCGCAACAAACGATGCAGAACGTTTCCGACATAGTCTTGAGTACATAGGAAATAAATATCCAAATTATCCATCAGCTATAGGTGGAGACTTTAATCTGGCATCAGTTGACTGGGAAAATTACACGTTTATCACAGGGGACAGAAGCAAAGATCCGTGTGAAATTATTCTTGAGCGCTCTCAACATACAACCTTGAGCAATTGGCTAGAAAACCAACTCGAGATGGGAGCATACTAGATACCTTGGTGACAAACAGACCTGATCTTTTTGAGGAAGGTAATATAGAAGAAGGTATTAGCGACCATAATGTCGTTGTGGCTTCCATGTCAGTGGAAGTTGCAAAAAAACCAAAGAAACAGCGTAGAGTTTTCTCGTTTGCGAAAGCAAATAAAAGTGTCATTAATAAATATCTTCATGGTCAGCTCCAAGCAACACCGCGGGACGCAAAGATATTGAGTATCTTTGATCGGAATTTAAAGGTATTGTCCACCATGTACTAGAGAAGTATGTAGGGAGGAACAGGATCCACCTTGGTACAACAAACATATTAGGAAGTTGCTGAGAAAGCAGAGAATTTTGCACAGTCGTTTTAAACGTAGTTACTGCCACGCTGACAAACAGAAATTATGCTAAATGAAAGCAGCTGTCAGAAGGACAATAAGAGACTCTGTTAACGAATTTGAAAGCAATATTTTATCTGCAGATTCTAAGAATGACCCCAAAAAATTTTGGTCGTATGTAAAATCTATGAACGCTACAAATAATTCAATACCAACTCTTGCTGACCGTATGAGTAATATAACTGATGATGATAAACAGAAGGCCGAAATTCTAAACCTAGCTTTCCAAAACTCGTTTAAGGTAGAGGACTGCAGCACCATTCCCCCTTTCAGTTATTGAACAAACGCAAGGATGGCTGACGTAGTGTTTAGTGTATGTGGGATTATAAAACAGTTAAGATCCTTAGAGGCCAGGAAGGCATCTGCCCCAAACGGTGTCCCCATAAGATTTTATGTTGACTATATTACAAAATAGCACCATTCTTATACGTCATCTACCAGAGATCATTAGAACGGCGGAAAGTTCCACGGGCCTGGAAGAAGGCCCAAGTCATAGCAATCTATAAAAAGGGTAGAAAATCGGATGCACATAATTACTAGCCAATTTCACTGACATCGATTTGTTGTAGAGTCATGGAACATATTTTGTGTTCAGACATAATGACCTTTCTAGACTCTGAGAAGCTCATCTGCAGAAACCAGCACGGTTTTAGGAAACAGCGGTGATGTGAGATACAGCTATCCCTCTTTGTGCATGATATACAGCAGGCTCTAGATACCAGCTCCCAGGTTGATGCCATATTTCTCGACTTTCGAAAGGCGTTCGACTCAGTTCCGCACTGTCGCTTACTACAAAACCTGCGCGCTTACTGTCTATCTGATGACATATGCGGTTGGATAGAAAGTTTTCTAACAGACAGGCAGCAGCATGTCGTCCTGAATGAGGTAAATTCAACAGAAACAAGAGTAACTTCAGGTGCGCCGCCAGGCCGCATAATAGGTCCTCTGCTTTTTATGATTTACATAAACGATCTGGTTGATGGTATTGACAGCGACCTTAGACTGTTTGCTGATGATGCTGTAGTCTACAGGAAAGTAGTATCACATGAAAGTTGTGAACAAATCAATGAGGATTTGCAGAAAATAAATGCGTGGTGTAATGACTGGCAATTATCTCTCAATATTAGTGAGTGTAACCTACTGCGTATAACAAGGCAAAAATCCCCATTAAGGTATGAGTACAAAATAAATGACCAGTCTTTGGAAGCGGTAACATCAGCCAAGTATCTGGGTGTGACTATTCGAAATGATCTCAAATGTAATGATCCGATTACACAAGTAACGGGTAAGAGTATTGTTCGCCTGTATGGGACCCTTACCAGTTGGGTCTGCTTCAAGAGATTGAGAAGGTCCAAAGAAGAGCGGCAACATTCGTGACTGGTACATTTAGCTATCGAGAGAGCGTTACAAATCTCACAGAAAGTTTGAAGTGGGACTTGCAGGTAGACGACACGCTAAACAGAAGGTGCTCCTCACTAAATTCCGAAATCTGATCTTCAACGAGGATGTAGAGTATATATTATTACCACCAACTTTCAAATCGCATAATGATCACCATTCAAAGATAAGGGAAACTAGAGCCCTTACTGAGGCGTTCAGTCAGTCGTTTTTCCCTCGCACGATCCGCGAATGGAACAGGGGGGGGGGAATATGACTTCGGTGCGAATTGTGCCCTCCACCACACACCGCTTGGTGGCTAGCGGAGTATATATGTAGATGTAGATGTAGAAAATGTGGCCGTACGATAAATGATGCTGTCACCCCGCACCACACAGTCACCTTCCTTTTGGCATGTCCTCCAAGATGGAAATGGACTCCGTCTGTCCACAGAATGTTCCATGGCCATTCATTATCCACTTCCATGCGAACAAGAAATTCAAAGCGAACGTTTGTCTTGCTGGTAGGTCAGCAGGAAGCAGGCCCTGAAGACGGTTCATCTTGTGTAGGTAGCAATGCATGATGTTTAGTAGGATTTTGTGCACCGTTCCCTTAGGCATATCCTACGTTTTAACAAGTCCTCGTACATTACATGTGCCATACATGCGTCATTGCAATTCTGTGGCCACATAGAATGAAATTCGAATTAAATGAAATTTTCACTCTACAGCGGAGTGTGCGCTGATTTGAAACTTCCTGGCAGATTAAAACTGTGTGCTGGACCAAGACTCGAACTCGGGACATTTGCCTTTCGCGGGCAAGTGCTCTACCAACTGAGCTACCCAAGTACGACTCACGCCCCGTCCTGTGCCAGGAAGTTTCCGGTGGCCACATCTTCGACAGATGTCGGATCAACTGCTTTCCGCCCACTGCCACATTCCACTTTAAAAGAACCTCTCTTTCCGAATTTTATTTAATTTTCTCCTGAATCTTAGTACACATGATATCAATGCTTTTTTTCATACCCTTGACTGTCCGGAATTTCTGCAGGGCTAGTGGTGCAGTCACTGTCCTTGTAAAAGAGTTTTACCAGCAGCGCGCGATTCTTTATGGAGACAGTCATTTTGGGCGTCTAGGCGTCTCGGACGCATTTTGAGGAACAGTCATATGCCGCACATCTGTTGATATGCATATTCTTATGCTTATGACTTTTTCAAAAAAAAAAAAAAAAAAAAAAGATTCAAATGGCTCTGAGCACTATGGGACTTAACTTCAGAGGTCATCAGTCCCCTAGAACTTAGAACTACTTAAACCTAACTAACCTAAAGACATCACACATATCCATGCCAGACGCAGGATTCGACCTGCGACAGTGGTGGTCGCGCGGTTCCAGACTGCAGCGCCTTGAACCGCTCGGCCATCAAGGTCGGCTACGACTTTTTGATAAATCATTATGCGTGTCCTACATAAAAACCTGTGTGGTTTTGGGATAGAGAACATAAAAGCCACAGTTGATCCCAATTGTCCCAGCCAAAGAACTGAACTCGTACTCCACATTACCTACCATCACAACTGAAACGCAAACGAAACAGAGACTTATTGTTTCTTTCAGGGGTACAAACGAGTATAGCCATGAGAAATTCTATATAAAGCATGTTACTTGCAATACCATCATAAAGGCCGTCTTGCCTGCCTGATCAGCATCTACTGGACGTCGTCTAAACGATGAAGCTTATAACTAAACCACAATTGCCCACTACAACAGAGTCAACCTCTCGTTAACCATAAGTGTTTTCCCTGACACCTAGAAATGGAGACTAGTTAAGCCACTACCTAAATAGGACGTTGCCGTAGCACCTTCTGCTGAGCCACCTATTCGCATTCTTCCTATGCTCTCCGAGGTTTTAGAACATATACATGTTGTAGTATATCGAGAGGTTGTAACAATGGAAAATTGTACTGAAATGTAGGAGGATCTGCAACGAATTGACGCATGGTGCAGGGAATGGCAATTGAATCTCAATGTAGACAAGTGTAATGTGCTGAGAATACATAGAAAGAAAGATCCTTTATCATTTAGTTACAATATAGGAGGTCAGCAACTAGAAGCAGTTAATTCCATAAATTATCTGGGAGTAGGCAGTAGGAGTGATTCAAAATGGAATGACCATGTAAAATCAATAGACAGTAAAGCAGATGCCGCCCTGGTAGCTGAGTGGTCAGCGTGACAGACTGTCAATCCTAAGGGCCCGGGTTCGATTCCCGGCTGGGTCGGAAATTTTCTCCGCTCAGGGACTGGGTGTTGTGTTGTCCTAACCATCATCATTTCATCCCCATCGACGTGCAGGTCGCCGAAGTGGCGTCAATTGAAAGACCTCCACCAGGCGAACGGTCTACCCGACGGGAGGCCCTAGCCACACGACATTTCCATTTTTCCAGACGCCAGACTGAGATTCATTGGAAGAATCCTAAGGAAATGCAGTCCGAAAACAAAGGAAGTAGGTTACAGTAAACTTGTTCACCCACTGCTTGAATACTGTTGACCGGTGTGGGATCCGTACCAGATAGGGTTGATAGAAGAGATAGAGAAGATCCAACAGAGAGCAGCACGCTTCGTTACGGAATCATTTAGTAATCGCGAAAGCGTTACAGAGACGGTAGATAAACTCCAGTGGAAGACTCTGCAAGAGAGACGCTCAGTAGCTCGGCACGGGCTTTTGTTGAAGTTTCGAGACCATACCTTCACCGACGAGTCAGGCAGTATATTGCTCCCTCCTACATATATCTCGCGAAGAGACCATGGGGATAAAATCAGAGAGATCAGAGCCCAGACAGAGGCATACCGACAATCTTTCTTTCCACAAACAATACGAGACTGGAATGGAAGGGAGGGCAGATAGAGGTACTCAAGGTACCCTCCGCCACACGCCGGTCAGGTGGCTTGCGGAGTTTGGAAGTAGATGGAGATGTAATGCTTCGTCAGCTTAGAAATTACCTAACTACAAGTTGAAACAACCAACTAGACGAGTACCAATCCCTTAATGTCGCAGCACAACATGTTCCTCAATAAAGGCAAGAGACGACCTGAAGTTTGCAATGGATGCACAAGAGGTGAATACCATGTGCTTCTTAGACTTCAGCAGAGCCTTTGACGATGTCGACTTTTACATTTGTCTTGCCGAACTTAACAGCCTAAATTTCTCACAAAGTGCATTGCAGTGCTTTCACTCATACCTCACCAGCAAAGCGTCATTTCCGGCACCAGAAAGTCACATTGGAGGCAGGCAATAATAGGTATTATGTCTTATACTCTTATCATTGTATGTCACCGAGCAAGGTGGCACAGTGGTTAGCACACTGGACTCGCATTCGGGAGGACGATGGTTCAAACCCGCGTCCGGTCATTATGATTCCCCTGAGCTGCTTTAGGCAAATGCCGGGGTGGCTCCTTTGAAAAGGCACGGCCGACTTCCTTCGCCATCCTTCCCTAATCCGATGGGACCAATGACTTAGCTGTTTGGTCCCCTCACTCAGAATCAACATATCAACCATTGTACGTAAATAATGTGTCACCATTTTCGTCCTATTTCAAACACCACATGAACGCTGATGACTTGTATCTAAGTGCAAGACCAATAAACCTGAAGACAGCTGTCGCGAATCTCAGTACCGAACTGTGCTCACTATCAAAATGGGCACATGATATACGGTTATAGCTCAACCCACCCAAAACCCAAGCGGTCGTTTCAGGTCCATTAGCCCGAAATATCGGGACTCACTACTATCTTTAATCCTAAATTGGACAAATATCAACTTCTCTCCCTCAGCAAAGTTAGGAGCAATAATAGATGAAAATCTAGCTTGTATTGCGTAGGTAACCGGCAAAGTGTATTACCACTGCCCTTTACTCACTCGTTACACCTATACACCCATTCCCCAGTCTGGAAACTGTGTCGGCAATATGCAAAGGCATAAGGCTTTGTGTGAAACAGCATGCAGATCACTTATCATGACACTGCCGAAAATGATGCCAGTCAGTCCTCACTGCTCTCTAACTGATTGCTACCCACCATGCTCATAGATTGCCCCTTACTTATTGGTCTCACTGCTGCCTCCGCTTGGCAGTTTTGTTCATTTTCTTCCACTCTGTCCTTCACGGCGCTGGATTCCACATCTTTGTCAGTTTGCAATGTCAGACAATGAACGATCGACATTGGGAAACCACACATACCTGTCTTTGTGCAGGCTGGTTAAATTTCCAATCCTACGATAGCTCTCGTAACCTGGGAACCCCCACGCCGCTCTCACTCTGTGCCACTTTCCACCGTTACTGCGTGCTCCCTAGTTCCTGCACGTGCCGATTTTTCTTGCGAATACCGCTAAGAATTCGTCTGGGCGTTTCCCTGAATTCCCGAGTCGTCATCAGTGCTGCAGTCGGACAACAAGCCTGCTTGTTTGTAACTGGAATGCTGGTAAGCCAGAACCGGCAACTGTGTGCCAAACACCACCCGTGCAGGTTATGCGGGTCACACAGCGTACGGGCCGAACCAAGGTCTGCTTCGACTTTGCTCAGCCCTTCTCCGAAGGCAGTTTACCTTCGCTATTTGTTCGTGATATAAAGGACGTGGAATGGGTCTGGAGACACTGAAAAGTTTCAGATAGATTATATAATGGTAAGACAGAGTTTTAGGAACCAGATTTTAAACTGTAAGACATTTCCAGCGGCAGATGTGGACTCTGACCACAATCTGTTGGTTATGGACTGTAGATTAAAACTGAAGAAACGGCAAAAAGTTGAGAATTTAAGGAGATGGGACCTGGATAAAGTGAAAGAACGAGAAGTTGTGGCCGGCCAGAGTGGCCGAGCGGTTCTAGGCGCTAAAGTCTGGAGCCGCGCGACCGCTACAGACGCAGGTTCGAATCCTCCCTCGGTCATGGAGGTGTGTGATGTCCTTAGGTTAGTTAGGTTTAAGTAGTTCTAAGTTCTAGGGGACTGATGACCTCAGAAGTTAAGTCCCATAGTGCTCAGAGCCATTTGCAACAGAAGTTGTGTAGAATTTCCGAGGGAGTATTAGGGAACGATTGCCAAGAAATAGTGAAGGCAGCAGAGGATCAAGTAGGTAAAAAGTAGAAATCCTTGGTAACAGAAGAGATACTGAATTTAATTGACGAAAACAGAAAATATAAAAAAGCAGTGAATGAAGCAGGCAAAAAGAAACACAAACGTCTCAAAAATGAGATCGACAGGAAGTGCAAAATGGCTAAGCAGGGATGGCTGGAGGACAAATGTAAGGATGAAGAGGCATATATCACTAGAGGTAAGATAGATACTGCCAACAGGAAAATTAAAGAGACCTTTGGCGAAAAGAGAACCACTTGCATGAATATCAAGAGCTCAGATGGAAACCCAATTCTAAGCAAAGAGGGTAAAGCAGAAAGGTGGAAGGATTATACAGAGGGTCAATGTAAGGGCGATGTTCTCGAGGACAATATTATGAAAATGGAAGAGAATGTAGATGAAGATGAAATAGAAGATATGATACTGCGTGAAGAGTTTGATAGAACACTGAAAGACCTAAGTCGAAACAAGGCCCCGGGAAAACATTCCATTAGAACTAGTGATAGCCTTAGGAGAGAAAGGTCTATCAGTCACAGGACTGAAGACCACAACAACAACAACAACCTGGCTTTATAGCAGCAGTAACCGATCTAACAACAGTGCCAGATACTTGTCGTCTTATATAGGCGTTGCTGACTGCAGCACTATATTCTGCCTGTTTACATATATCTGTATTTGAATACTCATGCCTATACCAGTTTCTTTGACACTTCTGTGTATATTACTGGAAAGTATGTTGTTTAAGCCAGGGGCATGCCTGGAACGACTTTTCAAATCAAAACCCGCTATTGTTGAATTTATGAAAAAAAGGAACGCAGGAACGAAAATTAGAACATACACATTCACAAAGAAAGACACTGTAAGACATAAAACAATTTCTTCCTGATTCTAAGGGGGTTGCATTTAAAAAGAAAATAGCGCTATAGAAGGGACACATTCTGACAGACACATTCCAGTTCCCTAAGCTCACTAGCTTTAAAGAAAACGCAAGGTGTGAAAAATTCAAATACAGGGATAGCTTCCTAAACATTTTGAAGACACTGCCAAACTTACATCTATTTTCGAGACCGTTTGCCGATTAGGTTGAAAGTACCCATGCGCATGTACAGATTTAATTGACTGATCTGAAAGGTAACTCTCATTTTAAAGACAAATCTCTTTAACGTTAAAACTGTCCAGGATGTTTGAATTGCTGTCTTCAGGTAACTTTCAATTTCTCCATAATAAGGTTGCAGAAGCTTTACAATATTTTGGTCAACATATGTGTGTGTGTGTGTGTGTGTGTGTGTGTGTGTGTGTGTGTGTGTGTGTGTATGAAACTAAACCAGCGGAGAAATAGTAGTATTGGAGCACAAAAAATATGAATATGTTCCTGCTTATTACAATACTGACTGAAAAGTTGGGTACCAGCTGCCTCATTCTATCTCCCTCAGTATCTTAAAGATATGAGTCAGAACCTTTTAAATACACAAGAACGTAAAATCCAGTGTCAGGCAGAAACGTAGTTTATGAAGTGACGTAACACAGAGAAACATCCCGTAAAGTGTCTCGATAGAAGAATTTATATGCTGGTTCCCTTCTTTTGCCAGTTGCAGCAGGGCATGTAACGCGTATAAAAACAAACATATTGCTCGGTAAAATTTAGATAGGTTACTTATATGAAATTGAAATAGCCAAAATTAATCTTAAACCTCATACCGTATTTTACGTGTTAAAAATTTTTGCATCTGCCTCAATTCAAAACTGGTTCAAATGGCTCTGAGCACTATGGGACTTAACAGCTGAGGTCATCAGTCGCCTAGAACTTAGAACTACTTAAACCTAACGAACCTAAGGACATCACACACATCCATGCCCGAGGCAGAATTCTAACCTGTGACCGTAGCGGTCGCGCGGTTCCAGACTGAAGCGCCTACAACCGCTCGGCCACTCCGGCCAGCTGTGCCTCAGTACTACGAGTTCCCAGATGATAACGGAGACACCTTTACAGCACGTTTCTCCGTGTTACGTCACTACATAAACTACGTTTTCTCCTCATATAGGATACTTTACGTGTATAAGTAGGGTAGCTTTTAACTTCTGTATCCCGGAAACGCAAAAATTTTCTAGGTTGTTACGAGATCGGGAACTTTAGAACACAACATAAAAATTATAGCCGTTTCCTGTGCATAGCCGTCTCGCAATCCGCGTCTGGGTTTTGGAACACAAAAACAAGTCTTTATGGTGTTTATCAATAACGGATATCTATTTTTGAAAATGGGGAGATGGCTCTTGTAGATAAATGCCTAAAATCTGCGCAATTTACTGCAATTATTTATTATTAAGATTTCAGCTGCACTGGACTTTACATATAGAAGTAGAATAACTTTGAATCTATGTATATTGGAAACGGATAAAGATATCAAGAAAATTCTCAAGGCTGGTCGAGATCGGGATCTTAGGAATATAACGTAAAATTTTTATCCATTTCGTGGGAATAGCCATCTTGGAATCCTCGGCTTGGTTTTGATCTCCTAGTAACGGCGAAAACACAGTTAAAAATCCTTTTTTGGGGTTTTCAAAAGAACTGCCCATGAAATAAAGTTTCCTTCGTAACTCCCATCAAGCAAACCGTAGACCACATCAAATGCAGAAGTACCAACCAATTTGTTCCGTTTGTCTAAGCAATATTCATACTGTGAGCCTGTACTATAGGATAGTAACATTAAAACGTTCGTTCTGTTGGATACACAAATGGTCCCTAGCCCAAGGGTTATCCAGACCACTTGACCCAACCTTTTTACTGAGGTATAAGCACTGTAAAATCCCATTTTTGTACGCAACGTTTCGGAACATGTTAGATATGCATGCTGTCGCTCGCATACCGATAAGCCACAATTACATGCCAGCAGTTTGTATCAGGCTCAAATGATACACTGAAGCTCCAAAGAAACTGGTATAGACCTGCGTAATCAAATACTGAGAAATGTGACCAAGCAGAACACGGCGCTGCGGTCGGCAAACCCTATGTAAGACAACAAGTATCTGGCGCAGTTGTTAGATCGGTTACTGCTGCTACAATGGCTGGTTATCAAAATTCTTCATATAGATAACGGTTGCCGGCCAATGATCTTCTTCAGTGTGGATGCATTCACATTGCCCAAACTCTTAAGGGAAAAGGTGGATTGATTGCCGCGAGTAATGAGTACAGTGGACAGGGGAACTACAAATGTAGTGTGTGGACAGCAAGTTGACAATGTGGGTCTCACGGGGAGTGTGCCAGAGATAAGTCCCTGCAGTTGCACTATCCTCTGTGTCCTCGGTGGCTCAGACGGACAGAGCATCTGCCATAAAAGCAGGAGATCCTGGGTCCGAGTCCCGGTCGGGGAACACATTTATAACTGTCTCCGTTAATATTTATCAACGCCTGTAAGCAGCTAAAGGTCTGGATTTCATCGTAATTTCATACCTTACGGCTGTTGATCATGACTGGTCTGTCGCAGCTGGTATAATCATCGCACCTGGTGTAACCATTTTACAATTTAAGTGACCTTTGCCTGAAATAACCTTTACAGTTAAAAACCAAGTGCTTACTAATGCCCTCTGCCAATAACATGACTGATATGAGCAAACAATAATTCCGTTTAACTGATGTCCTTTCCAGTCCCTGGCAACATTTCATCTGCAGACCTATAAGTTTTTATTTATTCTTCCCTTTCTAAATTTCTCATTGGCGTCCTTTTCTAATTGCTTAATATACAGATTCAAAAAAAAAGTTTGGATAAGCTTCATCCTTATCTCACTGCCTTCTCAACTACTAGTTCGCTTTCACATCCACCGTGTCTGAAGCATCGAATGTAAAAATCAGTAATTTCGATAAACAGCAAAGAATGATTCTAAATTGAGCCAAGGTCTGAGTATGGAAGAGGGAACTGTTGTTACTTAAATTTCTTTTACGACAGGTCTGTCACTGTAGGCAACTACTTGTTTTGTCAAGAATTTTTACAAAGATATTCAGCTTTTTGTTGATTCTACATTAAACGTCATTCACAGAGATTCAGGAATGAATCTTTCACTCTGCTTCCTCTGCCTCGGAGTGTACATTGTTTTGAAGCTATCTGTCAGATCAAAACCACATGCCCGATCAAGACTAGAGCCCAGAACCTTGCATTTCACGGTCAGTGCTCTTACGAGAGAAGTACTGGCTGACGTAAGGTTTGAGTGTGCTTCTCGATTCGTGCTTGAATAATTCAGTCAGTAAGAGGATTGCCTGCAAAAAAGCAAGGTTGTAGATTTTATCTGCCGGATTTGTGTTTGTAGAGCTGGTTAGTTACACTTACCTCATACAATGTGAACTCGAACTGCAATGACAAAATTCCGGGGTAGTTCACGCAAATATTCGAGTATTCTGGTATAGGGGACCTCCTTGTCTCCAGCGGCTCGGTACAGGGTAGTTGCATTTCGTTTGATTTACTATCTACATTTACTTTTTTATCTGTTTTGCAGTGAAAATAACAGCGAAAACTGCAAATGGTGCCAGTATCCGCTGTCTGTCATGTTTGCAAACAAATTAGGGTTATGTGAGGTGCTCGCTGTACGACTCAATACTGAATATGAATCTGGTTAGTATGGTTGTCGAATCAACAGAAGCGGTACGCAAAACTCCTGAAGTTCCTGAGTCTCTTGAAACAGTCGATGGTGCGTCGCTGCAAGCTCAGCCATGATCACGGCGATGGAAATTTTGGTCAATACCTGCAAGGGAACAGATCTGTATTCTTTTCATACCGTACTGTTCACTGACAAAACAGATTGAACACCGGAACTTCTCTGAATAAAAATAAATAAATGTTGTGAACTAAAACGAATGCCTCATCAATATGCTGCCGATATGGTTGCACTATCGGTCGGAGGATGACAATCACATATCGTACAGCCGTTACAGCGTCTTCCATGACCAACTGCGGCGTACGTCAGCCCCACACAATGCCCCCCCCCCCCAAAAAAAAACAGCAGGGAACCTCCACCTTGCTGCACTCGCTGGACAGTGTGTCTAAGGCTTTCAGCCTGATCGGGTGTCTGGTTGAAGGCATATGTGACACTCGTCGGTGAAGAGAACGTGATGCCAATCCTGAGCTGTTCATTCGACATGTTGTTGGGCCCATCTGTACCGCACTGCATGGTGTCGTGGTTGCAAAGATTGACCTCGCCATGGACGTCGGGAGTGAAGTTGCGCATCATGTAGCCTACTGCGCACAGTTTGAGTCGTAACACGACGTCCTGTGGCCGCACAAAAAGAATTATTCAACATGGTGGCGTTGCTGTCAGGGTTCCTCTGAGCCATAATCCGTAGGTAGCAGTCATCCACTGAAGTAGTAGCCCTTGGGCGGCATGAGCGAGAAATGTCATCGACAGTTCCTGTCTCTCTCTGTATGTGCGAACAATATCGCTTTGGGTCATTCCGAGACTCCTGGACACTTCCCTTGTTGAGAGCCCTTCCTGGCACAAAGTAACAATGCCCACGCGTTCGAGCGTGGTATTGACCGTCTAGGCACAGTTGAAATACAGACAACACGAGCCGTGTACTTCCTTCCTGATGGAATGACTGGAATTGATCGACTGTCAGACTCCCTACGTCCAATAGGGCACTGCCCATGCATGGTTGTTTACATCTTTGGGCGGGTTTAGTGACAACTCTGAACAGATAAAGGGACTGTGTCTGTGATACAGTACCCACAGTCAACGTCTATCTTCAGGAGTTCTGGGAACTGGGGTGAGGAAAACTTTTTTTTGATGTGTGTATTTGCAATAGCTAATCACATTGTCATGAAATACATTCTTCCTCTGTTATAGTCATCACATATAGGTGAAAAGAAACAAAAAGTACACATTATAAGGTGCCAGTCCCCATCATTAGCAATTCTCATCTATCATGTAAACAACCATCTAGTATTCTCCACTCCATAAACGTCCATTACCTCCAAGAATAAATACCAACAAACTACGACAATTATATACAAGATCTTCAAATTATATAATTACACTTTACCATCTTCTAACTCAATAAACTCACTTCAATGTACAGTTACCCCTTAGCACGCCGAACAACTACTTCAGTTATATGGAAATTACGTGTTGATATTTTCAATACATACATACAATGTGTTCCAAAATTACACCGACAAACATCAAGGAGATCTAGAAGGTGTCTTGAGGAACAGAAGGAGAATAGGAACCTGTGTTCGGAAATGTTACCCATCGACACTACCAAGCGTAGACGTTACAGGTGGCGGTGCCTGTGTATGTACTGTATGTACATACAACGCGATTCTGTGATGATTTTACGAACTTTCAGGGGTGATGGAGAAGGATAAATGTATTAATTTGAGTTAAAGGCTCATCATCCGGAAAAGGACGAGTCGAAAGTTGTTAGTGAAAATCGTTCTGATATATGTGACAGTGCAACATACCGCTGTTGCTAAGATTGCAAGGGTAGGCAACTTCCGTATATGGTAGTATCAACCAAACCAAGAACAAAATGTCTAAATGCTCTAAATGCTCTAAAATGTATACATCAGAGCTACGAGCAATAGCTCACTAAAGGAAATGTATTTAACAGTATCGAAGATGAGAGAGTGCTAATAGACCTAAGATATTCATTTTAGAGCCCTTGTTTACCAGAATTTCTTCTTGTTTTTGTCCATACTAGCACCACCTCTGAATATTGCCTACCCTACAATCTTAGCAACAACAGTACTGGTACATGTGTTGCATCGTCAGAGGCATGAGAACGATTTTCGTGTGTAACTTCCGACTCGTTCGTTTCCGGATCGGAGTCCCTTACAAATTGATACATTGATCTATCTCTGTCATCCCTGAAAATTTGTAATATCATCACGAAATCACCCTATGTGTACATAGATATGTATATATGGGCACCGGTTCCTATAACTTTGATGCTCCGTAGCACCGTTGGGTGACGTTTTCGGACACAAGGCCCCATCCACATTTTTTTTTTTTTTCCTCAAGACACCTTCTACTTCTTCTCGAAGTTTGTCGGTGTAATTTTGAAAAACCTTGTACAGAAAATCAGAGTACAAAATTTTAATAAACCTTCCTCGATTACCTTACCCATGCTTCTCTTATGACGCTCTTACCATAGCTCGCTTCGTTGATTACCGCCCTTTTAAGGTTCATTTTGGCGTGTCCTACCTGTTCGTCGCTCCTGCACATAGTTACATGCTTGATTACGTGTTACACGCAAGTTCGTCCATCTATTACATCATTACGTTCCTTTAACACTTCGAAAGTGGATTGCTACATGTAATCTACTAGAAAATCCTCATCCACTATCAAAAACCTGTCTTTACGCTCTACCACTGCAAGTACCAACGTTCCACCAACATGAAAAATTAGTCACAAATTGATGTAACTTAAAAATTATTTGCACTGGCCAATTACTCAAAGATTTATTGTCACCATTTAAGTATAATCACTTATCCGTTTGCTGCCTCTCCTTATTAAGTTATTTCATCCAAGGCTTGACGTGGAAGATGTGATACATTTGGACCATTTCTGTCTCAACAGCATTGGGACGTGGAATCCTCTGTATCCTGTAGTGTCTACTGCACATTTCGTAAGATTTTTTACTCAAGGCGTTACGCTCATTGGGTAGTGGCTGAGAGTGTACAAGAACTTTCTGTTACATGTCAAAAGTAATGGATCTTACCCATTTACCACTACACTTTGTCTGGCGCTCTGCTGTTCATTTTAAATTCTTTAATGCTTGTCTACAATATATGACCGAAGAAGGCAGAGCAGCTCTTATCCTAGTCAACAAAAAAGGTCGAATAAGGAAAAAATTCATTCAGTCGCAAATTTTTGTGCAGTGGTAGGAAGGGGTACGATGAACAACACACTAAAGCCAGCCGGAGTGGCTGTGCGGTTCTAGGCGCTACAGTCTGGAACCGAGCGACCGCTACGGTCGCAGGTTCGAATCCTGCCTCGGGTATGGATGTGTGTGATGTCTTTAGGTTAGTTAGGTTTAATTAGCTCTAAGTTCTAGGCGACTGATGACCTCAGAAGTTAAGTCGCATAGTGCTCAGAGTCATTTTAACCAACACACTAAATCGTGACCATTTGGGTGTGAGGTGGGGGTTTGAAAGAGGTCGTTCGAAGGTCACTTTTTTATGTTTTTCTTTTCCCAGCAGAAAACTAAACAACATTACGTTCCCTACATTTTCATTTTTCTTTAGGATTAATAGTTTCCACAATTCAGAGGATGGAAAAATCGCATATTTTTAAAAACAGTGTTACAATGGTAGAAAATTAATTTTTATTGTTAAATGAAGTGGATTAAAGACAAGTATTAAATGTGTGTCCCACATCAAAGTGCAGCAGAACCGTATTTAGGGAAAAATTATATGGAAATATTTACGTGGATTCTGTCCATGTGTGTTTCCTGTGTTAGTATTCTTAGTGCGTTAAATCTGTGTTCAATGTAGTATTGACGTATTTTATGAACATATCTGCAGACTACATCGCCAGTGACGCATGAGGTGCCCAGTCGAAGGATTGATACCACTGTATGAAGTAGCCTGTAGTTGCTTTTTGAGACATACTGGAGTAGATAGTGGGGAGTCACCAGTTCGCTCTTCAGTTTGCCGACGTATGAAGGAGGCAGGGCGTGGCCACAGTCTATCGACCTATCTTCCCTCGAGCTTCTTCCATCAGCCCTCTCTCCCCCCCCCCCCCCTTCAACCATTTATACCTAGTTTGTCACTTAAGGGGCTCTGGAACACCCTATACTTGCAATGTTAAAATAACGCTTATAAATTACATCTTTCCTCACAAAGTATTTGAGGTAGGAAGTTGAACTTTTTACAGATTATTTATTGGAATATGGGCTACAACTTAACACAGGGATTTTACAAAATTTTAGTTCAGTTGTTAAAGATGATTTTTTTTCAATTGTAATGAAAATTCACAACATTTTGTTGCAATTTTTTATTTATATATTCAAAAATATACAGTTTTTTGGAAAAAGGCTGTGTTAAATTATGCAGAAGGTACTGTGTAACATTTACTGAAAGTTTGAAACAAATATGTTTGGAAGATCCTTAGAAAACATGTAATTAGTATGAGAAAATAAAAGTTTTGGGAATCGAGCGACAAAGATTGGATTAACTTTTTAGTGCATTCCAGGTCCATAGGATGGATTATCTTCATCCTCTGCAAACTCCTCCTCCAGCTTCCTCTTGTTCCTCCTCCTGTTTACTCTTGCTTGTATTTCTAGACTCTTTACAGCCCTGTCTGCAGCCCGAAGGCATTCCTTGTCTAAAGCAAGCATCACTCGTACCATGTTAGAACCTATCTTCATTCCCATATTTCTAAATACCTTGCACCTTACAATGTTGCCATCACTGAAAGTCGCAACAGCATCATACACACCAAAGTGAAGTGTTTGTATTCCAACAAATACAGTCTTGGGGATTCTCGACCATATAACACTATTTACACTTTCATTGGGGTTTTGAGTTTTTCCGTGAATACACTTTTTCAACAGTCCAGGTGCTGCTAAGTCTCTGAAAATAGGTTCTATCACCTCCATTATTGCATGAGGCAGACTATGCTTATGAGTATACACTTCACCAGCTAGCAATCCTTTGTTATATTTACACCAACTGTCTTCTTCTTTGGGACACAAGCTATGTTGGGGATTTTCATCGGTTGAAGAAGTATGAAAAAAAAGAGCCCAAACAGCCTTCTTCATTTCGTCGACACTTTGTGTATTTTGCCTAATAGCCATTCCATAATAGTTCTGTATTTTGTCAATTACACTGTCAGTTAACCTTCCCTTCCCATCCAACCCTTTACCATCACTGAGTTTTTGTTTTTTGTACGAAGCTTTCAGTCGCCGAAGTCTTGTTCCCATTCGCTTCTGTACGTGTCCAATACACTCAAATTTCTGCGCTACAGCATCATCACCATAGGGCTTCAGTCCTTGAACATGTTTGAAACTTTTAGAATCACTGTCACCAAGGTAATTAACATATCGCACTTTATCACACGCCTCAGAACGCTGGAATATACTGGCAACACCAGCCACTTCCATTCCTCCACTACTGCCACTATAGTTAGCTTTGCAATTATTTTCATGTGTACCTTTATATTTTTGTGGACATCTACAATAGTTTGATATTACTGCTACATCTATAACTTTCCCTGTATACATACTGGTGGCAGATACTACACCATGAAGAGATGTGTGTCCCCGTTTATGCCAGGTACCATCGAACGCTGCAGTCAAACCTCTGTTACCATTATTTTCCATTACTGCCTCTTCCACAGCGTTCTTCATAGATTCTATACAGACATCTTCTACTTTAGACCCTATTAATTTATTATAGGTCGTAAACTTGGTTGGGGGATTTGGAAGATTCATGATGCCACAGAAAATTGCACCTGCAGTAGCACCCTTACCAACTGAACGCAAGGAATAAACAAATCTAATGTTGTGTTTGTAGATTTTGCTACCATTTTCTTCAGTTGCAGTTACTGCAACACTGTTCCAAAAGGTGGTCATGTATGAACACTTATCACATGTCAGTTGTATTTCACTAGCAAGTCCTACGTGCTTTATTATGGAGAGTTCCAGACCAACTTCACTACAATGAATACATCTTACACAGTTTGAAAAAATTCCTTTGAGAACCGACATATCAAATATTTCATTCACATCCGATTCGCCCATAAAACATACATAGTTTTCACTCATTGAACCAAGCTTCTTCTGTGAAGTATTTTCTTTCCCACTTTGACTGCTATGGGCAGGTGTACTTGAGAGGTTAGGTTCACTCACTTGGTTATCGTCTTTATTGTTTACAGTAATAACACATACCTTTGGCTTTCCAACATTTCTCCTTTTCTTAAAAGCCTTCAGAGGATTTCTATTAACTTTACTTTTACTCATTATTATACTTCAACAAAACAGAGACTCAAGAAACAAAATTAATTACGAATATTTTCGAGATAACGACAGAGTAAATAAACATGAAACAATCGACAATCACACCAGCGATATATATTGAACCATCACAGGTTAGCCACAACACATACTTTATCTCACATCACTAAAATGTACCTGATGAACATGGACGTTAATAATAACACCATTTGACAGCAGTTTAACAGTGCCACAGTGGGTCACGCCCGTGTAGAACACATTTCAAAAAAAATTTAAAAATAGTTGTAGTCTTCGGAATTGAATAAATTATATATCTATTAAAAGGTAATAGTCTGCAGATTCAGAAAACTCAAAAAAGTAAAAATTGAACTTTTCATGATTTTGAGCCTTTCCGGAGCCCCTTAATACATATGTAGCGCACTTAGATGTGGTACATACATCTGATGTTTGTTCTTAACCCACTTTATTTTATAATGAACATAGATTTTTCAGGTGTGAAAATTAATGTAGCTTGATTTTGTAAAGGGAAACATTTTCGTTAGAAGGCGCGGTTTTCGAGTTATTCTAGAAAAAGCTAAAAGGGGACCTTTAAACGCCTCTCACCCTCCACGCTGTAATCTCCCCCCTCCTTCCTGATTCCAGCTATTGTCCATAATAAGAACAAGTCTTTAATGGAAAATTTGAGACGAGCAAAGATTACAATGAACTTTCTTGTTTACTTTGCTTTTCGTGTAGAGTTGGCTTTCTTGTCTAGGGGTCTGATTCTCGAAGCTCAAAATCTCACACCTCAGGTCCTCATGGTTGAATAGATCTACATAAATTTGAAGATTTGCTACAGAGTTTTTGTTGTTACGTTAATATGTCACTTTTTAGTTAATCTTACAGTCGCCGGCCGGAGTGGCCGTGCGGTTCTAAGCGCTACAGACTGGAACCGAGCGACCGCTATGGTCGCAGGTTCGAATCCTGCCTGGGGCATGGATGTGTGTGATGTCCTTAGGTTAGTTGGGTTTAATTAGTTCTAAGTTCTAGGCGACTGATGACCTCAGAAGTTAAGTCGCATAGTGCTCAGAGACATTTGAGCCAATCTTACAGTCTTTTGAATTTTCACATTAGCAAAGCCGAAGTTACATTATTCGCCTAAAATACAAAAATACGTCCGACCACATCAGAGGCATGCTTACTACTAACTGACTCAGCGGAAGTAACAATATTTCAAAGGGTTTACAAGTTTTATTCACAAATGAATTTCTATTACACTACTGGCCATTAAAATTTCTATACCACGAAGATGACGTGCTACAGACGCGAAATTTAACCGACTGGAAGAAGATGCTGTGATATGCAAATGATTAGCTTTTCAGAGCATTCCCACAAGGTTGTCGCCACCGTGGACATGAGGAACGTTTCCAAACGATTTCTCATACACAAACAGCAGTTGACCGGCGCTGCCTGGTGAAACGTTATTGTGATGCCTCGTGTAAGGAGGAGAAATGCGTACCATCACGTTTCCGACTTTGATAAAGGTTGGATTGTAGCCTATCGCGATTGCGGTTTATCGTATCGCGACATTACTGCTCGTGTTGCTCGAGATCCAATGACTGTTAGCAGAATATGGAATTGGTGGGTTCACGAGGGTAATACGGAACGCCGTGCTGGATCCCAAGGGCCTCGTATCACTAGCAGTTGAGATGACAGGCTACTTATCCGCATGGCTGTAACGGATCATGCGGCCACGTCTCGATCCCTGAGTCAACAGATGGGAACGTTTGCAAGACAACAACCATCTGAACGAACAGTTCGATGACGTTTGCAGCAGCATGGACTATCAACTCGGAGACCATGGCTGCAGTTATCCTTGACGCTGCATCACAGCCAGGAGTGCCTGCGATGGTGTACTCAACGACGATCCTGGGTGCACGAATGGCAAAACGTCATTTTCTCGGGTGAGTCCAGGTTCTGTTTACAGCATCATGATGCTCGCACCCATGTTTGGCGACATCGCGGTGAATGCACAATGGAAGCGTGTATTCGTCATCGCCATACTGGCGTATCACCCAGCGTGATGGTATGGGCTGCCATTAGTTACACGTCTTGGTCACCTCTTGTTCTCATTGATGACACTTTGAACAGTGGACGCTACATTTCAGATGTGTTACGACCCATGGCTCTACCCTTCATTCGATCCCTCTGAAACCTTACATTTCACGGGATAATACACGACTGCATGTTGCAGGTCCTGTATGGGCCTTTCTGGATACAGAAAATGTTCGACTGCTGCCCTGGCCAGCACATTCTCCAGATCTCTCACCAAATGAAAACATCTGGTCAATGGTGGCCAAGCAACTGACTCGTCACAATACGTGAGTCACTAGTCTTGATGAACTGTGGTATCGTGTTGAAGCTGCATGGGCAGCTGTACTTGTACACGCCATCCAGGCTCTGTTTGACTCAATGCCCAGGCATATCAAGGCTGTTATTACTGCCAGAGGTGGTTGTTCTGGGTACTGATTTCTCAGGATCTATGCACCCAAATTGTGTGAAAATATAATCACATGTCAGTTCTAGTATAATATATTTGTCCAATGAATACCCATTTATCATCTTCATTTCTTCTTGGTGTAGCAATTTTAATGACCAGTAGTGTCGTTTAGTATATGATTACATAAATGAGTCCAAAAATAAATATAGTAAACAGTACTAAATAGCGTAATTAAGAACAGACATTTTAAATGTGCCAAGTAATTCGTAATTTCAAATGTTTCTATAAAGATAATTTTAACTGCACATTCAGAGCTAGTACTTATCGATTGTAACATCTCAAATAAAGTAATTCCTTTCATAAATTTTGGCTTGAAATATTGTGTATAAAACGACATGAAAGTTTTCAGAAAATCACCTGAGATAATACTGAACTGTCCAAAATTTGAAAAATAATATTGGTATCGACAACTACTGCTGAGGAAAAGTAATGCTGAGGAGGATGTCCTGTTACAACGCTCACGTCTCATGGATCAGGGATTTTAGTGTGTTTTTCGTTGTAGTCACTCCCACCAGTGTATAAAAAATTGCGACTACACGATTTTTTGCCTGATGTCCCTTTGTTGATTGTGCAAGATCCCCTCGCTTCTAAGCTGATACTGTTGTTACTCAGCTTAGCCGTGAGTCCTTAGAGGGTGGTATATGTGACGTACAGTATAACTGGTCACCATTTCCACCCGGAATTTGCGAGTGTAAGTCGGACCTTCCTTGATCCGCCTCGGTGGGTCGTGTCGTCGGATTTCCTCCTACCTGTGCGTGGTACAGCTCTCGTAAATGTCGTCCCGTGCGGATGTCTCTGGATGTCTCTGTCGGTGAAAGCTAATTATCTGAAATTGCTGTCGATCAACTTTGGGGTATCTATTTACTCGAGATTAACATTCACAATGCCGTAATATCGCTTTCATTCCTATTAGATCAATAATGAAACACTCATGTCACAAACTACTCATAACCGAGAGCATGGTTACCATCGAACAAGACAGGAAGAGCTCCTAACGCCGACTGCCGACTTTGGCGCGCAGTCCATATCTCGTACTAGTTTCATCACAGTTCGTGGATCTCCGATCAAGTTCGTACTTACGAAGATATGCATTTGTTAATGAACGGGTGTGGCCAGCTGGTGTGGCCGTGTGGTACTAGGTGCTTCAGTCTGGAACCGCATGACCGCTGTGGTCGCAGGTTCAAATCCTGCCTCGGGCATGGATGTGTGTGATGTCCTTAGGTTTGTTAGGTTTAAGTAGTTCTAAGTTCTAGGGGACTGATGACCACAGATGTTAAGTCCCATAGTGCTCAGAGCCATTTGAACCATTTGAACAGGTATGAATTTTAATGATGCAAAATTATGATAAATAGTTTTAAACATCCAGAGGCTCCTCCTAGTATTTATGTTGTCATAAATGACTTTAATTATTAAATATAAATAAACAAAATCGGTGACTTTGGCGCCAATATGGCGGTAATTCCCGTCATGTATATTTCCCAGGCTGACGCTTGTTCCTACGGTCCAGTGCCGAGCCCTACCCGACTACGCGCGACATATAGTCGCTTCGTCACTTAGCCAGCCATCGTGAGAAATGCTCTCCGACTCATGGCCGGCTACGGACAACAGCACTTCCTAACTATTGTGAATACATCAATAAGAGAGTAATTTATTAAAACTGCTAAAAATGTCTTCCTCACTTAAGAGGCACCTTACAATTGGACTATCTGGCCACTGCACAGTTTATTCACTTCTGTTGGGAGGCTCTTGATTCTTAAAAAGTAAAGATGGTGGAAGCAACGCCGATTCATTTGGAAGCTAATTCACCACATTTTGGAAAGATCGAAGATGCACCTCCTGTATCCGATGCTTTCTTAAAGAACAGAGCATACGTGCTGTAGTTTGCCTAATTCCCTCGTCACTCGTGTGTGTGCCAGGACCCTGGTGGCCGCCGGGATGGACCCCGACGCGCGCGACCGCCACGGCAACACCCCGCTGCACGCGGCGGCGGCGCGCGGGCGGCCGGAGGTGGTGCAGGCGCTGGTGGAGGCGGGGGCCACCCTCGACGCGGCGGACGCCACCGGCTCGACGGCGCTGCACTACGCCGTGCGCACCGGCAACGTGGCGGCGGCGCGGCTGCTGCTGGCCGCCGGCGCCGACACCGAGGTGCGCGACGGCGACGGCGACACCGCGCTGCACCGCGCCGTCTCCAGGGGCTCGCTGGACGCCGTCAGCGCGCTGCTGCACGCCGGCGCGCGCCGCGACGCCGCCGACGCCGACGGCCGCACGCCCTACGACGTGGCGCGCCTCTTCGGCTACACCGACATGCTCCGCTTCCTGCGCCTCTCCCCCTGACTGCTTCGCCAGTCTACTACACCTCTCTGTCCACACTTTGCAAACCACTGTCAGCTGTGTGGCAGACGGTGATTCCCATTGTGGGAGTCGTTATTTCTTCTTCCCATTCCAATAATGTATGGAGCGCACAGTGAATGAATGTTTAAGTGCTCTGTACGCAATTAATATAATCTGGTCATCACGATCATTAAGGGTGCAATATGTCCTTTAAAGCTTCTTCTTCAAACGTTGTAAGCCTTCTAGGGACAGTTTTTGCCTGTCATTAAGAGCCTGGCAGTTCAATTTCTTTAGCATCTCTGTGACACTCTGCCACGAGTCAAATAACCCTATGACCACTCGTCCTCCCTTCTCTGTATCTATTCCATAACCACTACTTTCGTATGGGCCCACACACTTTACTAATATTCTCAGACGAGTCGCACGAGTGTTTTATATGGAATCTCCTTTGCAGACTAATTGTATTTCGTAGCTGTTCTACAAATAAATCGAAATTAGCCACAGGCTTTGCCTAGAACTGAGCCTACATGATCATTCCATTTTGTACCCCTAAAAAGTGTAACACACTACTTTTTGCAATGCAGACCATGTACAGGAAGAGACTCAATCCGATTTTGGAAGGTACCATCAAGAATTTGCAGCCAAGTCAACTCCAGTGCATGTTGTCAGCTGAACTAGGTTTCTCGGCTGAGGATCCATTGCACGAACAGCCTCAAGGTGGCTCCACAGATTCTCAAGTGATTTTAAATCTGGCGAATTTGGCGGCCAGGGGCTACAGTAAACTCATGGTGGTGCTCTCTGAATCACGCACGTACACTGCTGTCTGACACCTTGCATTCTCCTGCTTGGAGATGCTATAATGTGGAGGATAAACAGCATGTAGATGTGGACATCAGTACTAGGGTAAGGGCGACATGGATGCACTTTTGGTATCTAATTGATAAGTAAATTAATTACATTGATCAACTGGTTACCACCACTGCACTGCAAGTAGTCTTCAACCATGAGGACACATGAAGCGGCATACCTCACATCCTTAGTCCACCTCTGGGTGTCCACATCTATTGTAAGATGTGGATACATTTTGGATCTTAGACCAAGAAATTCCACATTTGATAACCCATTTGCTTCATCCTGCAGTAGGCCTATAACTCTCTTGTTAATAAACAAACAGAAAATAGATAGATGGACTAAGATGGAAAACTTCATATCACTGATCCCACAAAAAAACATTTTTAATTAAAATTCTTCAGTAAATTTAGACAAAGGAATGATGATGATGACGTCTCATACTCCAAGGAGTATAGGGGACAATGCTGGAGACCCGCACCACCGACTAGGCAAGGTCCTAGCGGATGTACTTTGCCATTGCCTTCCTCCGACCATAATGGGGATGAATGATGATGAACAAGACGACACAACGACACCCAGTCATCCCGAGGCAGGGAAAATCCCTTCCCTGCCAGCAATCGAACCCAGGACCCCATGCACGGGAAGTGAGAACACTACCGCAAGACCACGAGCTGCAGACAATACTCGCCCTTTAAACAAAGAATGTTTAAAGGAAATCAGTTTAAAAGTTATAGAAGATACTCACGAAAATAACCAAGAGAGCAAGTATAAACATGTCCTTACCCTAGTACTGACATCATCCCCAAGAATAGGGGAATTCTTGTGTTGATCCATTGTGCCTTCCAAAATGACGAGATCACCCAGGGGATACCACAAAAACAATCCCCAGACCGTATTGCACTCTCCTCCGGCTTGGAACCATAGTATGATTGCTGCAGCGTGTCTGCTTTCAGTCCTATGGAGCTAAAACGCGATTCACAGGAACGGGCCACCTGTCGTCACTCAGTTGATCAGTTGACCTCCAGTTGCAGTACTGGCTTGGAAATTCCAGCCTTATTCGTCAAAGGATAGTAGTCAGTATGGGTGTATGAGCCAGGTGCCTGCTGCAGAGGCCCATATGCAGCAACCACCACTGAGCAGCCATTGAGGAGCCACTGTTGGTAGTCCCTTGGTTCATCTGGTCAGTCAGTTGCTCAACAACAATGCTTCTATTAGCTCTAAAATGTCTCCACAGTCATTGTCACTCCTCTCATCTATGGCCTGTGGTGCACAACAGTTCTCCTAGCGCCGATTTTGGGTAAAACCATTTTGCCATGCACGGTATACTTTAACCGTGACAGCACACAAACTGTTTACAAGCACAGCGTTTCGGAACCGCTTGCATCTTTGACTCGAAAGTCAATGATACTGTCCTTAGTGGAGTCAGATAAGTCTATCTGTTTCCACATTATAACAACGACGACTGCACTGTTTTTCGCATCCCCCTAGCAAACCTTATATACTCTCCACTGCTAGTGCTGCCACCTGCAACCAATGTAGTCCGGCCAAATTATTCTGACTGGGCAGAAATCACATATGGGATTTCCCAAGGCTCAATCTTAGGTCCACTATTGTTTGTTATATGTATAATCGAAATTCCAATATACAACAAGCAGAATTTGTTCTTTTTCCAGATGACATTGGTACTACAATCAAAACAACTGTACATAAAGAAACAGTAGAAACAGTAAACAATGTTTTTAAAAGTATAATTGCCATGGGTTTCTGTGGGTGGCCTCACCCTCAATTTTAAGAAGATGCAGCATCTTCAGTTCTGCACATTTATGGGTACTACATCAATGATAAGTATTAACACATGATAAGGAAATAATAAATAGAGAGGAATATTCAAAATTATTAGGTGTTCATGTTGATAAGACTTAAAACTAGAAAAAACTCATTTTGGAACTCCTAAGCAAACTTAGTTCAGCCATAGTTGCACTTAGAATGGTTCTCAAATCTGGGGGGAGACGAATCAGAAAGTTGACATATTTTTCATATTTACATTTAATAATATATGAAATAATGATCAAGGGGAAATCATCTTTAAGAAAGAAAGTCTTCATTGCTCAATAATGTTCTGTAAGAGTAATATGTGCAACATATCTATGATCATCTTGTAGGTGTGTGTTTACAGAGTAGGGGATTTTGACTGCTGCTTTACAGTATATTTATTTCCTCACGAAGGTTGTTGCAAATAATCCACTGCAGTTCAAAAGTAATAATGATGTACATAGTGACAAAACCAGAAGGAAAAATGACATTCATTACTTCATGTTAAGGTTGTCTTCAACACAAGAAGGAGTGCAAAATTCTGCAACAAAAATTTTTGATAACTTACCCAGGGATATAAAATGTCTGACAGATAGCGAAGCAAAATTTGAAAACAACTAAAAAGGTTTCTCCTTGACAACTCATTCTTTTGTTTAGAAGAATTTTTATTGCTGTAACATGTAATAGATGGTGGGCAGCGATTACTAACTAACATCTGTCAAAACTAAGAGAAGACTACTTTATAAATGTACAAGATATAGCCATATTTAAAAATTAAGTTGTCATGTGAATGTAAACCATTTCACATTATTACTTCTTATTGCACAAATTATCCATGGAACATAAAAGTAACTAACGAGGAACTGAGGAGGTTAAAACTGCATCTTCACTGAATGATTATACCTGAAAATCTGGAAAATAACAGTTATCAGCGTAAGTGCTGAAACACCTGAAACAGAAAAGGACATTTTCAAAATTGCTCACTTTAGAATTAATGAGACCAAGAATATGACGGATGTAGTAAAAACCATTCTCGGACACTATTAACTCCCATAAGGATATTAATGGAAGATGACATGAATATCATAAAAAATTATGAAACGAAGAGTTCCCCTCTGCTCATGTACCGTAACATGCAGCGTGTTAGCTAGCGAGGCTGGAAGGTTACCAGATCCGGATCGAAACCACTCGGCGGATTAACGACCGTGGCTGCTGCACCGATCAGATCTAGAGTGGATATTAAGCTTGTTTAGGCAAATACTAACAAAATACGATACACAAGCAGTTAAAATATGATCTCACACAGAACAAAGGTTACATTGTTCATAGGTAGCAGACACGAATGCCCTACCTCAGGTAACTTACGACTGTCGCGACAGGTAATGCATCCGGCCACAAAGTTAAATTAAAATAAATTTGCGAATCTCGAGTATAGGGAGCGCATAACAGATAGGATAAACGCTAACGAAAATAATGAAAAGTTAAACAAAGAATTCTCCAAAGAAATTTTATATGACTAAGTGTCAACCTAAGGCCCTTCAGAATCTATAACACCAAAAGAAGTAAAAATCGCCCCTAAAAATACAGAAAACGGTCAAGCAATTGGGATCGACAGAAATATGACTGAACTTCTGAAGAAGTATGAGGTTCTAGTACATCACGAATCACTGAACTATAGCCTCATCTAAACGGAATGGAGAATGCCTTCTGACAGGGATGAAGTAACCTTGGTATGTTACGTCACCTTGGTGTCAGCATAATTAGCTGTTGGGCAGGATGGCCAGGCTGCAATAAGTAGAGGCAGTAATCTTTCAAACACGATACACAATTAAATAACATGTTTTAACAAAAATTTATTTTGAAAGGTCATTCCACACATTACTCGTAATCCAATTATTTGCACCTTAAATGTAAAAGTTTTCAAAAGCTATACAATATCAAATTCAGGACATCGATCTTTAAAAAGACGCCATCACAGAGGTCACACTCTGTCACCTGCCATAACAGGATCACCCAACAGGACCTAAAGGCACGGGTAAATGGCCAGTTACATTCAAATCATTGCAACAGACTAAAAACGAAATTTACGTTACAAATACTTTTTTTTTGAACCAGAAAAATTAAACGCTTTAAAGTGTTAAGCCGTAGCATTGCAGAAAAGTTGCGTAAATATTCAAATATTTGAATTTACTGATGTCAGACTGACATAAATGGCTATAAATAATTTAAACCTTGAAATTTTTAAGACTCAATCTCTTCCACAAAATTCGAATATAATCTCAGGAGGACTCTAGTTTGAGTGGTACTGGTAACAATGAATGTATTACAAATAATGAAAAATGAGCTAATTTACGAATAAATGCCCCTTTAAGGTTTAATAACTACAAGGAATTCAGAATGGCATGGGCATTATGCAATAAAAATCATACTGAATTGGTTAACCACGGTTCAGTGACAAATTTCGTGTAACAATCTTTCAGCGGCAAGCTACCGTTTCTGGATTAAATTACCTAATGCAACAGGTATTAAACCACAAGTACAATGCACCGTAACGACTCAAAATCTGATTCAAACTGCAAAGCAGCTGTACAACTTAAGAAGTGCATAAATTTTCCTAAGTTAACAAGGCCTTCCAGTCAATTTGCCCAATATGGTGATACCATATTTATTCAAATTAACGATAACCAAAGGTTGGAACAGCTTTTCTTTCCAAAATGGTATAGGCCAATATATTTTGACTTCTTCTTCTTTCGAATGAGCCAGCTAAGGACTATTATATTCAACTTTTCAGCCTGGAGAGGGACTTGATGTTTGCCCAGTAATCCTGCATTCCCTGGCTATGTTTCTCCTTCCTCTCTTTTGTCCACAGGGCGCCGGTCTTCTTAAGGGGTGATCTGTCCTGAAACCTCTTTTCTTTTAGTATCCTTCTGAGAAGTGGTCTGTTTCTAACGTCACTTTCAGTTACACTCAGCTGCTGGATATCTTTCTTGACTTCTATCAGCCATGGTGTCACGATCTTCCTGCTCTTCCAGTAGTTGAGAAGTCGGTTGGTCAGTCTTCTTTGGTCCATCCTTGTGATATGTCCGTAGAAAGCGAGACGTCTCTTCCTGGCTACATCTGTGATTTTCTTGGTATGGTGGTGGAGGTGGTTAGTGTTTAACATCCCGTCGACAACGAGGTCATTAGAGACGGAGCGAAAACTCGGGTTAGGGAAGGATTGGGAAGGAAATCGGCCGTGCCCTTTCAAAGGAACCATCCCGGCATTTGCCTGAAACGATTTAGGGAAATCACGGAAAACCTAAATCAGGATGGCCGGAGATGGGATTGAACCGTCGTCCTCCCGAATGTGAGTCCAGTGTGCTAACCACTGCGCCACCTCACTCGGTTTTCTTGGTATGATTGTATAGCTCCTGGTTCGATTGTTTTTCGTACTCACCATCTGTTTTGATCGGTCCCAGAATTTTTCTCACAGTCTTCCTCTCCTGAATCTTTAGTTTAGCTGTTGTGCCTTTCCTGTTCAGTTTCAACCATTCTGAGGCATATAGGGCTTCAGGGAGGATAACTGTTTGGTAGCGTTTTAGTTTGGAATTGCGAGATAGGCAATTCTTATGATAGATATTCTTGGTTAATCGATATGCTAATTGTAACTTATTAATCCGAGTTGTTAGTGCTGTTCCTTCTGATAGATTGGGTTCCAGCCATTCTCCTAGACACTTTAGTCTGTCAACTTTCTCAATTTGATCTTGTTCCAACTTTAGTTCACTGGGAGTATCACTGATGTTGGCGAGATATTTTGTCTTTCCTATTGACAATTGAAGTCCTACCTTGGCAGCCTGGAGTTTGAGCATATTGAACTGTTTGCTGCTACTTCCACTGAGCTTGCTGAGAAAGCTAAACAGTCTTCCACTAGTCCCTTCCATTTGTATCCCAGGTAAATACCGCTCTGTATATTTTGTACTTCCATTTCTTTTCGCCAGTCTCTGATCACCTTGTCTAGTGCACAGTTGAAGAGAAGAGGTGAAAGTTCATCTCCCTGTCTAACTCCTGTCTTTATCACAAAGCTTTCTGAAACTGCTCCTGTGAACGTTACTCATGATCTAGTGTTACTCAGGGTCTTGTGGATAAGGCTGTGGGTTTGCTGGTCCAGGCCCATTTCCTGCACAATTCTCATAAGATTATGTCTGTCGATTGAATCGTGTGCTTTTTTTAAGTCAACGAAAGTAACTATGTACTGTTTATTCGCTAGTTTGATTTGACTTAATACTGACTTCAAATTAACGATCGGTTCTGCACAGGAACATCCTTTTTTAAAACCACCATGATAATTTCCAAGTTTTGGGTCCAATTGAGATTCGGTTCTGTTTAATAATACTTTAGATAATATCTTATAGGTGACTGGTATCAATGAGATCCCTCTATAATTGTTAAAGTCATTTAAGTCACCATTCTTGTGTAAGGGGTGGATCAGAGCAGATGTCGAGTCATCTGGTAACTTCTCAGTATACCAAAAGTCACATAGGATCTCGGTCAACTTGCTGATTGCTTTGTCTCCAGCCTGCTTCCACAGCTCTGCAACCATAGCGTCTTCCCCTGATGCTTTGTTATTCTTCAGGGACTGAATGATATTTTTAACTTCTTCTTCTGTTGGAGGGTGAGAGTTTGGTTGTCTGAGACTGTCTTGATAGATAAAGGAGGTTTTAGGGGACTCACAGTTAAGGAGATTCTCAAAATATTTGGCCAATATGCGGCAGTTGTCTTTGTCATTATAGGATATGTTTCCATCTGGTCCTCTGAAGTGTAAACTGAGTGGGGCTTAGCTTCTAAGGTTTCGCTTGAAAGTTTGATAAAAGTTTCTAGCGTTATTCTTCTTGAAATCTTCATCTAATTGAGTCAAATGGTTCTGAATGTACTGACGTTTAACCTGCCTGATGTTTTTGGCAGTTAGCCTGCGCTGTTCTATGAACTCCTCCTACTTGTTTCGGACTTCTGTGAGCTCCATCTTAGCCAAGCTGTTTGTCTCTTTGCTATCGCTTGGTCGCAGGTACTTGTCCACCACTCATGTTTCTTCTGTTTCTTTAGTGGGGCAACTTCTGTTGCGGCTTTTACTAATTTGTCCCTTAGTTGGTCCCAGTTGTTGCATTCATGCTCTAGTGTCTGCATTCTCTCCGTAAGCATATTGCAGGTTTTCAGTTTTTCCATGTCCAACTGGTAAGTTTGGGAGTTTGAGACATCCTTGTCTTCCTAGATAGAAATCGTAACTTTATTTTTGAGAGGTAGTGGTCTGAGTCCACGTTTGCCCCTCTTAACACTCTCACGTTCTGGACTTCTCTACAGGACTTCCTTGAAGTGGCCACATGATGTATTTGAAACTATCCTAGGAGTTTATTGGGTGAAGCACATGTCTTCTGTTTTCTTGGTAGATGCTTAGAGGCTGTTGATTTCATTACTAGGTTATATGCTTTACATAGTCCCACAAGTCGTTATCCATTTCGGTTAGTGCGCATGTGAGCTGGGTATTCCCCACTACATATTTATACTTCCACTCTGTTCGTAACTGGGCATTAAAATAATCCAATAATATGACTGTATTCCACTCTGGAATCTTTCCGATAGCGTCCTCGAATTCTTCCCAAAATTGGTCTATGCCTTTGGGGTTTTCTTGTTGTCCTAGTCAATAGGTGCTTGAACATTCACAATGGTTTAGACCTTGTTGGAGCAACGAAATGTTAATAGCGACACTCGACTATTATGTGAATGGAAGTCAATAACTGAATGAAGTATTTTGTTACTGACAATCAATCCAGTTCCCAGGTGAGGGATGTTCTTCATCTTCCTACATCCCACTTTGCCCTTGATGATTCAATAACCCTGAGATTCAAAGGCATGTTCATCTATATACCTGGTCTCTTGCACCACTGTGATAAGAATCTTGTTTTGTGACAGAGTGTCATCCAGATGCTTCAGCTTGCCCATCTTGAGCGAGGAGTCGACGTTCAGCGTGGCGAAGTAGTTGCATTGTTAATGCCGTATCTTATTTCTAGAGATTTCAGGATGCTCCAACTCATTCTTGTAGCATGTTGGTGTGGGCTCCCCAGAATCCAAAGGCCCACTAACGTCGTCCGAGGCGATGGTGCATTGAGTACCACCTGGGGTAATTATATCCTAAGTTTGTCCTCCACGCTTTCATTGAAAATGTTGTTGGGTGGATAAGGATTGTTATGATTAATCATGTTACTACCAAGATTGTAAGCTCCAGTAGGTTTGCTTTCAGGGTTTACCCACTTAGATTAGTTGCCTTCCCAGGCTATGGAGACCAACCTTCCCCTTGTGGTTCTTCCGCCTTCCTTGCCATTGAGATTGAACGGAAGTAATCCCAAAAGTGTGGTCTCCTATTTTTTATAAGTACATAGACCTGTATTTCTACAATGGCTTACATCAGTTTACAGCTTGAACATTTAGCTGTTTTTCGACATAATCACCATTTTGTAGACTCATTTTTGTAGACGCTGTGGCAGTTTTTGTATGCCCATGTCATACCAGCTCGCTGCCACGCTGTTCAGAAAGTTATCTACATCTACATCCATACTCCGCAAGCCACGTGACGGTGTCTGGCAGAATGTATGTACCTTGAGTACCTCTATCGGTTCTCCCTTCTATTCCAGTCTCGTATTGTTCGTGGAAAGAAAGATTGTCGGTATGCCTCTGTGTGAGTTGTAATCTCTCTGATTTTATCCTCATGGTCTCTTCGCGAGATATACGTAGGAGGGAGCAACATAATGCTTGACTTTTCGGTGAAGGTATGTTATCGAAACTTAAACAATAGCCTGTACCGAGCTACTGAGCGTCTCTCTTGCAGAGCCTTCGACTGGAGTTTATCTATCATCTCCGTAACGCTTTCGCAATTGCTAAATGATCCTGTAACGAAGCGCGCTGCTTTCCGTTGGATCTTCTGTATCTCTTCTATCGGCCCTATCTGGTACGAATCCCACACCGGTGAGCAGTATTCAAGCAGTGGACGAACAAGTGTACTGTAACCTACTTCCTTTGTTTTCGGACTGCATTTCCTTAGGATTCTTCCAATGAATCTCCGTCTGGCATCTGCTTTACCGACAATTAATTATATATGGTCGTTCCATTTTAAGTCACTCCTAATGCCTACTCCCAGATGATTTATGGAATTAACTGCTTCCAGTTGCTGACCTGCTATACTGTAGCTAAACAATAAAGGATCTTTCTTTCTATGTATTTGCAGCACATTACACTTGTCTCTATTGAGATTCAATTGCCATTCCATGCACCCAACATAAACAACATCACAGGCACTGAATGCTTGGGGAAAAAGGCTTCCAAAGAGATTAAAGAAGGTAAAAGAAACAACACCCAACTGGTCTGCTTGCACCACTGAGTTTAGACACTACAGACGCTATTGATACCGCCAGAATGCTGCTGGGTAAACGCAAACACCTCAAGAAGGACCTGCATCTTGTGCTTTCTATGAAACAGCTTTCGACTGAGTGCCAAGGGGGTTTATATGGTAGGCTTTTCACATGCAGTGTGTTTCCCACTGAGAGGCTACAAACGATATGTTGTTGTTGTTGTTGTGGTCTTCAGTCCTGAGGCTGGTTTGATGCAGCTCTCCGTGCTACTCTATCCTGTGCAAGGTTCTTCATCTCCCAGTACCTACTGCAACCTACATCCTTCTGAATCTGTTTAGTGTATTTATCTCTTGGTCTCCCTCTGCGATTTTTACCCTCCACGTTGCCCTCCAGTATTAAATTGGTGGTCCCCTGATGCATCAGAATATGCCCTACCAACCGATCCCTTCTTCTAGTCAAGTTGTGCCATAAATTTCTCTTCTCTCCAATTCTATTCAATACATCCTCATTATTTATGTGATCTACCCATCTAATCTTCGGCATTCTACTGTAGCACCACATTTCGAAAGCTTCTATTCTCTTCTTCTCCAAACTATTTATCGTCCATGTTTCACTTCCATACATGGCTACACTCCATACAAATACTTTCAGAAACAACTTCCTGACACTTAAGTCAATACTAGATGTTAACAAATTTCTCTTCTTCAGAAACGCTTTCCTTGCCATAGCCAGTCTACATTTTATATCCTCTCTACTTCGACCATCATTGGTTATTTTGCTCCCCAAATAGCAATACTCATTTACTACTTTAAGGGTCTCATTTCCTAATCCAATTCCCGCAGCATCACCCGATTTAATTCGACTACATTCCATTATTCTCATTTTGCTTTTGTTGATGTCGACAATATGTATGATACACAAATTGGTCAGAGAACGGGAGCTTTGCTCGAGCAACATGCGGCTGGTAAGCTGAGGTATATTGATCGGGCCAGGCAGTTGGGAGGAGCCCTCCAGAGGTCCAATAGGCCGCCACGAGCCAAGAGAGGCGATAAGTAGGCACCTCGCGAACCAATAAACCAGAGCCCTCTGCTGGGGACAAGGGATGAAACTAGTTACCACATGGTTATGGACGCTACACAGCATGGCGACATTCTGTCTGTGAAAAAAGTAAAGCTTCATATAGTCACATATGGCGTTAGAATCATTTCCATACAAGTTACAGAAAATCTGATGACAGAACTGAAACTGTAATAAGGAGATGAATGAGTTCTGTGTTAGTTATTTAGTTAGTTGTGTGTTCCATTGATCAATCGCATGGTACGGTAGCCATTATGATGTGGAACATGTTATGTGCACAAGAAATGCACATATGAAACAAAAATTTTTAATATATGTATATTACAATACAGAGTTAAAGATTAATATTTCTATTATTTACCCCATTCCCTTAAATGGCACAAAATGCATATACTATATTTATAGATTTATTTATTCTTATTCAAGAATTCATCTATGGTATAGAAGGAGTTGTCAAGGAGATATGTTTTCAATTTATTTTTGAAGCTATTACTGCTGTCTGTCAGACACCTTATTTCGTTTGGTAATTTGTCGAAAATTTTTATAGCAGCATATTTTACCCCTTTCTGTGCCAAAGATAGGTTGAACAAAGGTTAGTGTAAGTCTTCCTTTTCTCTGGTATTATAATCAAGAATGTCACTGTTGTTTTTAAACTGGTCCATATTTTTTAGAACAAATTTCATTAGTGAGTAGATGTATTGTGAGGCTGTTGAAAGAATTCCAAATTTTTTAAAAAGATGCCATCAAGATGTACGACTATGATTCCCACACATTATTCTAACCACTTTCTTCTGAGCAGTGAATACTTTTTGTCTAAATGTTGAGTTACCCAAAAATATTATCCTGTATAACTTCAGAGAGTGAAATTATGCAAAAGTGTGTTAGCTTACTAATTTCTATATTTTCAAAATTGTCAATTATTCTGATTGCAAGAGCTGCTGAACCTAGCCACTTTAGAAGATCCAAAATATGAATTTCCCAATTTCACATCTACATGTACACCCAAAAACATAGTATGCTCTACCCTGTCTGCTGACTACTATACTATATTTATTGAGGGAACTGTACTTTTTGCAGCAGAAAATTGGATGTACTGCGTTTTTTTCAAAGTTTAGAGCAAGCCCATTTGCAAAAAACCAATTAATGACATTTCCAAAGACCTTATTTGTATCATTTTCAATTGGACTTTCTTTTACTGGATTAATAATGATGCTTGTATCATCAGCAAACAGTGTCAGCTCAGCTTCCTGTTTCAGATAGGAAGGGAAGTCGTTCACATATATCAAGAACAGAAGGGGACCCATGATTGAACCCTGTTGAACACCTAATGTAATTTCACCCCAGTTACATGAAGTGGCAAACTTATTTAAATCACGTGACTAAATCGATTGTGAAATTAGTGCCATTTTTATACAACAGACTTACGAAACTTATTGATGCTTATTTGTAAAACCGATTTTAACAAAATCAGCAAAAATACAGACACTCTAAATATGGATATGTTGCACTGTTGAATGCATATTGAACTCAGCAATAAAATGAGCATATTTGACATACTGATAAACAGACCAACAATTTGTTATAAATATAGTTCTTTATTATTATTACTGACTGCCGAAAACAAAGAGCTTATGACAGCTGCATGAAAAGGTTACCCCAGCATGAATAATTCCTTTTATTTGTTTTAACTGTTTGTGTTTATTTAATAAGATATTTGCGACTTAAAGTTTGTGAAGAGTTTGCCTGAATAACTTAGTGAGGAACTGGAACCAGTGAATAAAAAGTTGCACATCTGACTAGTGATTGCAGTTGTGGTTCATGCAATGAACAAAATGTAATGTGGAGTTGACTACATCACAAAAACTGAATGTAATGAAATGATATACATGTGCAGTTGTTCAGTCATATACAACTTATAAATTTGGAACATATAAGACCTGTAAGAACCTACGTCTAACAAGAAGACTATCAGACCAGTTAACCACTGATATTGATAAGCCTCAGGTATGTCCTAGAGGAAACTATCCAGAGTTCCTGGCCAACAGTTTTTCAAGCGACAGCATAGGGAGGGCTGTTGGTATTCTGGCCACAAAAATCGCTGCTGTCAACATCACAATTCCTGGAACCACTGACATCAGTATAAGTGTTCCAAGAATCGCCAGTGTCTGAATCAGCATTCATGGAATCCTAATGTCGCAGAATTTTTTCCAGAATTCCCTCCCCCACCCCCACATGCTATGGCCAGCGGCGTCACATATGGGCGTCAACTTCATTATGCTCTAGCCAATTACATCTGGGTCTCAGAGTCCCAGGATATTGAAGATTTGGCCTAAGTCGTGCACGTTCAGCCCCCACCCTACCTCTCAAGCAATTCTAATTTTTATAATTCGATTGTGTGACCTCCTTCATTTTCTGTTTACACTTCAAGGACGAAAGGGCTCCATCTCCTTTTGAGTAATAGGCTCTCCATCCTAGCTCAGTCCTTGAGTATTTGTTATAACAAATTAAGTTTTTATCATTACTCCAAGTATGCAACACTGTAGTGATGAGAATGACATTGTGTCGAATAATGACATAATAGCATACTTTGCAAAATGTTACTTGAGTGGCACCAGATCGATTGAGAGGACCTGTTCGCAAAAGTTTCCATACAATCTGACACCGTCGGACTGCATTTACACAGATTATGCAGCGCAGTTGTGACGTATATGCACTGTATGTGGGATGAAACGCTGAAGTAAGACTCATGTTAGGCTGGTTAACGCTGGTGTTATGCAGGCTTCATATCACTGTGACGTAAAGTCAATGTCAGCATGCACTGCTGAGACCGATACTTAATTTATTACTCAAAAGCACGTGTATTATTTATCAATTATTTGCTCTTGCTCTCCATTAGAGGACTGTGCTCTGTAGTGAGGAGATCAGGTGCTGTACTGAGATGAAGAATTAATAAAAATGCCGAGGTAAGATATTTTGATATGGCTGTGTGTACTATGATGTCATAGCACATTCCGAAAACCGTTAGTTGGATGGTACCGAGCCTGTAAACCGGTAAAATTGGCTGTAAGGATGGCAAATCTGGAAAATAGCGAATTGTTAGAACAGACCAAATTGCAGATGTACCTGCCAAAACAAAACTGATGGATGTGTAAATACAGTCTTGCAGATACACATTTATGTTAAAATATTTGAGTGCTTTGCATTAACGACTGCTGAACGCTGGCGTCTATACATGCTCTACTGAGAAACACAATCATAAAAAAAATGGTGAGGTGAGTTACTTTGACATTGCAGTGTGTGTGTGTGTGTGTGTGAGAGAGAGAGAGAGAGAGAGAGAGAGATCATAGCATATTCCGCAAAATAGCGGTAAATATTGTTAGCTAGTTTGACATTACATCGTGTGTCAGAACTACAGAAAAATGTAAGCCCTCCAGGCGAAATGTATGTGACTGAACACAAAAAAGTTAGTCAGCACTAAGTAATTAATGGCTTTTGTATCCACTAGTAAAGTATAGGACATTTCCTGCACGCTTTCTACAAACATCAAGACTGTGTAACACATTTACACTCAATGTTCACGTGCAGCAAATGTGCGTTAGCACTCGCACATCTTAGAGTCTTTGTTGGATGTAGTATGTTTATTAGATAGCTTGCACATTTTATGTCCCTGCATTCACGCATTTCTACAGAAACGGTAATTGCAAAAATTGCTGTCCTAGTACTTTTGCAAGTCCCAACTTGTCAGGATGAACATGCTAACCACAGTTGTGTGTAGACCAGTGACAATGCCATTGTGTAAGTACTACATTAATGCAGCAGGAGATACATATTTTTTCACCGCAATACCATCAAATAAGAACGTTACAAAATTGTTTTTGAGTCCTACCAGCAATGTTATTTCGTAGATCTTAAGAAAAGAACCAGTGTACCGAGCGTAAACTATTATCTATCAGTTTATAATTTTAATTACTTATCAAGGAAATGAAGACACTGCTTTCTAGGAGATGGTATCACATCTTGCAGCAAAACCTATGTCTTATCTATTTTGTGTTTAAAGCTTCGATTTATAAACACACTGTTTACCCTACCCTTAAAATGTAGACATTAATTGGTTAATGCTATATCTGTGGATTTCTTCTTATATTGTACTACTGCAGTGCAGGTACACCGAAAATTACGTTAGCATGTCCATATGTCATTCTCTTCAAATGTGATCAGCTGTAAAAAGTGGTAGAATAGAGCAAAATGCAAGCATGACAAGATTGGTGGAATTAGCTGCCTGACGTTAAGAGAACACACGTCCTTTTGAGTAATTGCATAACTGCCTAGAACTTCTATGATGACTAAGGGAAGAATGTACGACAACACAGCAACTTCCACTTTACAAAACATAGTGCTGTGAGTGCTGCATGTGTTAACATGTTTTGCTGCCTCAAACAAATGTTTATAATTTACCAAATAGTGCCTCATTTACTAATCATGCTAATCCCCTGAACGTAACTGTCTGTTACACAGTATTGTCTGTTCAGCGACTTGTGCTTCTGTGGTCTTCTGTATTGTGTGAGATGCTAACAACATATTGCAAACAAGCAGCTTGAAATCGCAATGATACCTACGTTACATATTAACTATAACTATATTATAAGAATCTAAGTTGAAATTAACATTGACATATCTAGCAAGTGTGTATGTTCACATGTTAGTATCAGCAATACTGTACATCAGGAAACTCTGGTTAAGTCATGCATGGAATGATAACAAACAGTAATCAAACAATGTAGTCGTACATCAAATGTATTCTCCTTAAAAATGATAGGAAATATTACTGTAAGTAATAGCTCAAAATATCTGGATTCAAGTTTTGTATCATAATTAATACAGCTAGCAGCAGTTTCCTTCAGGAGTGACACAATGTGATTCTAAAGGGGAAACTGCTGTATCCCCCTATACATGAGCCATACTGTATTGGCAAAAGACATATCGAAAACAAATACAAGGATAAATTCAGCCCTGCTTATATTCTCTGAAAGTGCACTGACAAATCATCACATCCCTCCAATGTTGTTTACTGGTGTATTGAATGGGTGAGAGGAGACTGATACACACTGCCTCATGAGTCGGTGTGGCCAGCTGTGCCCAGATCATATACACCACGTCCACAGCACACATGCATGGTGCATCACATATCAGAAAGCAGCACATCACTACTGTGAGCAGCTTGAAGTCAGTATATTACTGATGACACATCAAACAACACATGATCTATCAGTGTAATGTTATATAAGTTTATTATGCATGACAACTTACATTCACATACGCAATCATGTGGTGGTGGTGAAAAATTATATTGTTTGCACATCCATAGGAAAAAGTACATGAGTTGTTGGCATAGTGTTATTTATGCTTATTTCACATGTACAGTCAAGCAGTGGTGCTGAAATATTATTTGTCACAGATTCATGGAAGAAAAACTGCATAATCTGTCAGTGTATTGTTATATACACCTATTAAGCGTGACAACAACAGTCTGTAGAGCATTTCGCAAATTAGTCTAAAGGTCTACCCCTAGATATGGGGTGACAATTATTGAACTATATGAAATAAAGTCGCTGGTTTACGTTAGGACGTTCAAACTATATCATTGGCCGTGGAGTATAATGGGAATTAGTAAGCTTCGGTTTAGCGACGAAGTCCACTTTCATTTGGATGGGTTCGTCAATAAGCAAAACTGGCGCATTTGCGGGGCTGAGAATCCGTATTTCGCGATCGAGAAGTCACTTCACCCTCAACGGGTGTGCAATGACCAGTCACAGAATAATCATTGCGATATTCCTTGATGGCATAGTGTACACCATAACAGGTGCAATATTCCTTGGTGGCATGATAACTATCGAACGGTAGGTGAAGGTTTTGGAAGATGATTTCATTCCCATTATCCAATGTGACCCTGATTTCGACAAGACGTCGAAACTCGATCCCATCGAAGCAGGAGAGCGTTTGATGTCCTGGAGGAGCATTTTGGGGACTGCTTTCTGGTTCTGGGGTATCCCGAGACCACTGGCATGGGCATCAATTGGCTGCCATATTCTCCGGATCTGAATACATGCAACTTATTTTTGTGGGGCTATATTAAAGACAATGTGTACAGCAATACACCAAAACCATGGCTGACCTGTAAACAGCCATTCAGGAGGTCATCAACAACATCGATGTTCTGACACTTCAGCAGGTCATGCAAAATTTCGCTATTCGTCTGCGCCACATCATCGTCAGTGATGTAAGGTATATCAAACATGTCTTAACCTAAACCCGAGTATCTGTAGTGACGTTTACATTTGAATAAAGTGTGTGCATGCCGTAGTTAGTAACCAGTTTTTCTTTTTTTAATAAAGTTCAATAAATGTCAGCCTGTATAAGCCCTAAGTCGCTGCATTAGGAATGATACACTGCTATTAACAATCCATCACACTGATATTTTGTCCCTAGTGAGGTTTTCTACACACAATTCCACACAGACTGTGTGAAACAATCTGACTGGTCTCTGCAGTAACTTGAACAAAAGATAAGAAATGAAAACGGTAATTTCTCCATACGAATAAACTGCCTTCATACTGCACATTATGTCACATATATTTATATTTTCTCAACCGCCAGTCCATGTACGAACCAGCAGTCCTCGAGAAACGCTACACTCTTAAGTGCTCTGCTGTAAGCAGCACATCTATTTTTGTTTTTGTGCATGTATCGTCACTCTCCGTCCCAAAACATATACCAAGGCAGTAAATCTAGCTCTATATATGTACTGAAGTGACCGCTATATTACATAATTACCAACCAAAGCAACACACAGTGCAAAACGGAATCTATTTGCAATGTTTTCGAAGGTTGTCATCCACAGTCAGTAACCGATATGTGTTCTGTGCTACGTAGCGCACACCAGTTCCAGTTTGTTACTTATGGCGTGTTGACACTATACTACGTATTCCTTTGCTTTTAAAAGCTGTGTAGACGCAAATTCTTTTAAACAAGGATGGTGACACTTTACAAAATAAATTCCACTAACTTAACACCAACAATAAAACAATTTGATGTGTTATGACAATATAATTCTGTTTTGTATGCATAGTAGTGCTCTACACCACTCAGCATCTACTTAGGGAGGAGAGTTAGGGGTATTATATTTATTAAAGTATAGCCCTAGGCATCTTTTTTTCTTTTTTTTTTTTTACATGTGAGATCTCACCATCAGCCAAATGTTAAGCTCCACCCAGGCACGTTTACAGAGCAACCAAAGCAAATTGTTGATGCCAGAATGATCTCTAGCATGGGGTCACTATAATGTATCGTGCATACTGTGATTTTGTTTTAACAAGATGACAAGTGGAGCAGCTGTGTTTAATGCTTGCATATAATAAATACGTTGTTCATGAGCCATAACAATTATCATTCGTTGCCTCTGATAAACTAACATAGTAACTGTGGAAATGATAACACAGACTCCAAGTATGATACAGAAATGTTACAACGCGCTCCTACCGGCTTGATTCTGTAGAACTGGGCTCATCTGTAAAAATAGAATTTCTATATGAACATTGTACCCATTTCCTAAGGCGTGGAGAGCTGTTCTTAAGATTCCTGAACATATAGTGTGCTCGAACGTTAAAAAATACCTCGAAGGAAACAGCATTATGTGCGGGAAGTAAAGTCTGCAGTCTGTTGTGTTTTTGAATCGGCACGCCATGTGCTAAAGCTCAGCGCACACAGAGCTCTCACAGCTGCGAACTCTCATAACAAAAATCCTACCTTCCTGCTTACAGTTGCTGAGCTTATAATTTTGTTCCAAGTAAGAAGGTACCAACAGTACGTAATATTATTTGTAGTGCTTGTACAGATAAATATCGGTGTGTAACTATGGAGCAGCATGCAGAAATGTTTTACAGACAAGCTCCATGATGCATTGGAGCAGAGCACAGAATAGTTTTCGAGACTATGAATTTCGGCTTTGGGGATATCCATTAATTACGCGAGATTCTTTTTTTTTTTTTTTAATATGGACGCCGCGTTCCCCATTGGTGATATTTTGTGAGGTGTGGTGGTACCACCTCCCCTTCATGACATCTTTTCCGTAGTTAGGTAAAAATGCTTAGAAATGAAAAGCTCTTTATTTGTTTCATACATTGATTAAAGCACTTTAATAAAAACATGTTTGTTTCGAAAGCATACTAAACAGTGTTTTACTGGGTGGTTAAAACAATCTATTCTAAACATGCCAACAGAGAGACAGACAGGCATAGACAGATGGACAAAAAATAGTATTAACTGTTTTGACTGATCCCAAAAAATTAATCTTTTATTGATATATTAGATACATTAAATGTCATCGAAGCTTTACTTAATTTGCAGATCAAAGACATTGTTTGTACCTTCCTTTGAACTCTTCGATTTTCAGTCTCTTGATTTACACAATCACTAAGAGAATGCTTCTCAGTGAACTTCATCTTAGTTTCGTTGCACAGACGATTAACTTCTTGCTGGCTCAGTTGTTTTGCCTTGCTGGCATGCCACATAATACATGTATTGTAAATGTTTTGATATAAACGCATATTGAACACAATAATATCGGCTCTACAAGCGCTGCAGAATATCATTACTAACAGATCGACTGCTGCACTTTGATTTCGACCAGGGGGAGGGCGGGGGTGTACGGGGGAACAGGGAACTCCCCAAATGGAATCTGACTTTTCTGCGGTACTTGTTTGCAATTGAGGAATCCTGGGCAACCGTACTTGTAAATCATTCAGTCCAGCTCAGAGAGGCCATAAAGACTGGAAGGCACTTTAATATTGTGTCCGCTCAGGATTAATTTTTGGAAACAAATAAGCTACAGTGCTTCATATTCTCGGAATCAAGAAGTTAACATGCGATTTTCATGCGCACCCCACACCCCTTAAGTGAAATAGGTGGAATTTTTCCGAATCCCATCTTCCCTGCCCAGTATTCTTAGTTCAAGTAACCAATGGACGTCCTTCATCTCTGACATCCATGCCACAGATATCGTATTACGTCTTCGTATTCTATACAGTGCATCAAAGAAGTGTTCTGTACTACTACCGATAGAAAAAATGTATACCAAGTACCCTATGTCCTGTTACATGACTACCAAACAGTAATGTAACAATTAATATGCCAAACAGAGTGTAGGATTACGAACAAAATGATTTTACTTAGAGTGGCAAAGACAGAGCCGACACCAGCCGTAGTTTTCGAATATGATATCACAAACAATGGGATGCCTGAAAAACTGTTGCATCATGCATGAAGTTTAAACTTAGTAATAAATTTCACAGAAATTATCCTCATATGGCGTTGAATATACCTACAATACTATATCATTGTAGGACACCATAGCTCAGGAGACAGGACCTCATAAGCAGTGAGATGCGCGAAAAACTGCCACAGTGTGCATTACACTTAAATTTATTATTTCGTTTTTCTAACTCCATTCGCAACACATTCTGCAGCCAATGTCAACATAAGCCGCTGAATGTACCTACAAAATTATATTATTGTATGACACATAGTTCAGGACATACAACGTCATAAACTTTAAGCACAAGTCCAAATGCTGCGTGGTACGGGGGTGGATGTTGGAGTCAAGGAACTGCTATTACTAGAGAAGAATTCTTCAATATTGTAGAAGGGTTGCTTATTCAGCTTACACAAAATAGTAGTTTTAAACTGCTCCCATGGTAAAGACTGAATGTCATCAGGCAGAGCATTAAACAATTTTAGGGCCACCATTGGGAAGCTAGTTTGTGTCTCTGCTAAACTACACCTTGGCATGATGATACTATCTTTGTTGCGGGTGCTGTATTTGTGAACTTCACTTCTCTTTCTGTAGATATCATGGTTTCTCTTTATGTGGAAGAGGCAATGAAATATATACTGGCTGTAAACAGTCAGAACTCCTAACCTGGTGAAAATTGGTTTACAGTGGTCTTTTTTTTTTTTTTTTTTTTTTTTTTTTTGCTTGAAGTAATGATCCTCATTGCTTTCATTTGCAGTAAAAGCACATTCTTGCAGCCTGCAGAATGGCCTCAAAACAACAGCAGATAACTGATGTGACTGTGGAACACTGCATAGTACACAGTTAGCAGGTACTGTTCTGGTACTATATTTTTCAGTTTCCTCAAGAGGTACAGGACCCGTGGAAGCTTGGAACATACATGTTTGGTGTGCTGTTGCCAGATTAATTTGGTATCAATGAGAAAGCCCAGAAGTTTAACATCTGCTGCATTAGCCAGTTTTTTCTTCAGTAATTCTCATTTTTTTCATGATAAACCAGGCCTTAGCTTCACTGAACAACACTTCTGCTCCTTGGACTGCCTGTACAACATTCTCTCCTTTTGAGAACAAAGTTGTATCATCCGCAAACTGCAAGGTGTGGCCATTGGAACCCATGTCATTTACGAAGATAAGGAACAGGAGGGACCCTATTACCGATCCCTGTGGCACACCATGCTGTAGTTTCTTCTTACCTGAATCAGCTCCTTGCACGGAGACAATCTGCTATAAATAAATATCTGGGCAGCGCCAGGTTTCTCCACTAGTATTAACATAAACATAGGGTATAGTAATCTTATCACACAAAATGGACGAAATCAAAATATTGACTTTATTGATAGCTTAATTTCTATTTAATGTAATGATAGAGAGAGAGAGAGAGAGAAAAGAATGGACAAATACTTTTTTGCTTCTGGGCAGTCGACAGATACTCTATTCCGTATTCAGCATGACTGTAGAGGCGAAGGCCCAGTCCTCCATAATACGTGGGTACCCTATTGCTCCTCGACTTGCCCGCCAAACAACCCGTTCTTAATCCCACAGAAAATGTGTAAGACTACTTGGAACAAATAGTGAAACGTAACAATCAACATCACGACAATTTTGTTGCTCTGAAGGTGCAAATCTTTAATGAATGGTTTCAGCTGGCTAGGGCATACCGAAGAAACTTACGGACTCTCTTCCTCGCCGAATTGAGGACATTACCATAGCTACAGAAAGTTTTATATTGAGCAACCATTATGCCTTCTGGGGGCTTAATTTTTTTGGCTGGTGCGTATGATTTCTTTGTCACTGCTGATTAATAGCACCTACTGGTCCATTACTGAAAGTTCCATCCTAACTTCCACTCTTTCTGTGTAGGCTGACACGTAATGTTTTGCGAACATGATTGGTGATAAATAGATTTAGCCTACTTCTTTATATGTGCCTCAGTTAAAATAGTGTAAACATCTTCCTCATTTTATAGATAACAGATATGTAATACCAGATAAACTCTCTGTCGAGATGACGAAATCTTAAGTCTGAAATATCAGTAACAGAAAATGAAGGAAAATATACTGGCTGAGTATCTCCATATCACAATTTCTTGGTTTGTGTAAGTTGTCGATGTGACTTACTGCCAACAACTCGTCACAGACACTAGCAGGCTCCACGTGCTAGGGACAAAAAACATTTTAAATTACTTTGACGAGAAGCTCTTACTAAATTAAGCATTAGTACCTACAACGATATCACATCAAAATTTCGAGGTGAAAGCATCCGCTAAGAGAAACTCCTTGGCATATGACAAGGTTTTTTTGGCAGATCGCAATTACTCAGTTGCATTTCGTTAGTTTTGTTGACTTTGTAATCTTTCCTTGACAGGATCCACGCTGTGTGAATCTCTGCTTCAGTGATATCTTCCGTCTCGATATAGCGATGTTCATAGTGCACTCCACACCGGTCAACATATGTAGTCATCCATAGGTTACCATTAAAAGTCAACAAAGTTGTTCGCCATTGCATCTATAACTGACAAACAACGAAAAATGAGTATAGGCAAAAAACGCACGCGGCTACTGAGCGTGCAGCGTGCAGTCGTCTGCTAGATCTCGTTCATGTCTGCACCGATGACGTCTGTCCCTTGTATTCTGAGGCCATATTCATTTGGTACAGGCATCTGGTGGAAGTGCTGAAGACTGCTGACCTCGCTTGCGGGGTGCAAGTTGACCTGACAATTTGCACCATTGTCCCCACAACTGATCGGCGTCCTTTGGTTTGAAACCGAGTAGACGGTCTCAACCAGAGACTCCGTCGATATTGTGACGGTCTTGGTGGTAAACTTCTAGAACTGCGTTATGGGGTGGAAAATTGTTGGACTGCCCTTGTTAGGTGTAGACTGAGGTATGAGGTTCTCTGACGAATCATGGAAGGCTTTCACTACCGGATGACATAGCTACAGTTAAACCTTTCTGGATGTGAGGTCGTGGTCCAAGAAACTTTTCTGTTCCTGGCGTTTCGTCCAGGACTGCATTCGACAACCTCAGAGGCGCTCCTCCGCTGAGTCTTCCCGACTGACCAGTCAGACTTTTTTTTTTCTTTATTGTGATTTTAAACAACTTATACAAAGGCGGGCTGTCAGCAGCACAATACGCCGCTCTTCAGCCTTGAGTTTGACAACAAGCAGTACATAAAGGTGGCACAGAGAAGACAGTAAAAACGGTGGGCAAAAAATGTAGACACTAAAAATCGAAAAAACATGGAGCCGTTCACGCTGGACGCGAAACATCACTAACACTAGGCGACACGGTGCACAGAACATGGATGATGGCGACGGCATGTGAACGGTGGTGGCGTGATGGCGAACAACACTACACACAAACGAAGGCACCCACACAAAACACTGACGGCGATGATCTCCGGCGCGTGAATGTTCACTGAGCGTGTACGAGTCTGGGGACCTGCCAAGAGAGGAGGAGGAGGAGGAGGAGGAGGAAGGGAAAGGGGAATGGGAGAGGGGAGAGCAGAGATGCCATGGGCAGAGGAGAGAGGGGAAGGGAGGAAGGGGGAGGGGAAGCCCAGGGGAAGTGGGGAGGAGGGAGGGGGGAAAGGAAAGAGAAGGGAAGGGAAGGGAGGGAGGGAGGGAGGAGGCCAGAGAGGAGCTTGAGGAGACTGAGTCGGGAGCGTGCCTTGGCTTGGATTGTCTGGAGGTGGGGAGTCCAGGAGAGGCAATGGTCGAGGGTGACGCCAAGGTACTTAAGGGTGGGAGTGAGGGAGATAGGACGGCCATAGATGGTGAGATAGAAATCAAGGAGGCGGAAGGAAGGGGTGGTTTTGCCTACAATGATCGCCTGGGTTTTGGAGGGATTGACCTTGAGCAACCACTGGTTGCACCAAGCGGTGAACCGGTCAAGATGGGATTGGAGAAGGTGTTGGGAGCGCTGCAGGGTGAGGGCAAGGGCAAGGAAGGCGGTGTCATCGGGAAAGTGGAGAAGGTGGACGGGGGGTGACGGCGGCGGCATGGGAGAGGACGGAGCCTTGGGGCACAGCAGCGGAGGGGAAAAAGGTGTAGGAATCTGTGTTATGGATGGTGACATAGGAAGGATGGCGGGAGAGAAAGGAGCCTATCAGACGGACGTAGTTGATGGGAAGGGCGAAGGTTTGGAGCTTGAAGAGGAGACCGGAATACCATACGCGGTCATAAGCACGTTTGAGGTCCAGGGAGAGGAAGATTGCGGAGCGACGGGAATTAAGCTAGTTGGAAAGGAGATGAGTGAGGTGAAGGAGAAGGTCGTCAGAAGAGAAGGACGGCCAAAAGCCGCACTGGGTAACGGGAAGGAGGCGGTGCTGGCCGAGATGCTGGTGGATGCGTCGGGTGAGGATAGATTCCAGGACCTTGCTGAAGACCGAGGTAAGGCTGATGGGACGGTAGGAGGAGACGGCGGACGGCGGTTTGCCAGGTTTAAGGAACATGAGGATACGGGAGGTTTTCCACAGGTCGGGGTGTCCGGTGGACAGGACTACATTGCAGAGCCTGGCCAAGGTGGAGAGGAAAGAGGCAGGAGCTTCACGAAGGTGACGGTAGGGGACACGATCGTGACCAGGAGCGGTGTTGCGTTTTGTGCGGAGTGTAGCAATGAGATCCTGTGTAGTGATAGGGGCATTGAGTTCCGTGTGTGCAATGTTGTCCAAGTACTGGAAACCAGGAGCGAGGGGAGGGTCAGAGGTGTCAGTTCGATCGCGGACATCCGGGAAGAGGGAGTAATCGAACTGGGGATCATCGGGGATGGAAAAGACATCGAAGAGGTAAGAGGCAAAGTGATTGGCCTTACTAAGGGAGTCAGGGAAGGGGTGATCATAATGGAGAAGAGGATAGTAGGGGGAGGGTTTAGTCCCGGTAAGGCGACAGAAGGCTGACCAGGACTTGGACGAGTTGATAGGTAGGGTAGCATTTAAACGGGTGCATGTCTGTCGCCAGTCCCGGCATTTCTTAGCCGCGAGCAAATTACGAATGTGTCGCTGGAGTTGCCAGTGGCGTCGTTGTGTGTCCGGGTCATGCATGCAGAGGAAGGCATGGTGGAGACAGCGGGATTCAAGGAGGAGGAGGACGGCCTGTGGGGGTAAGGTAGGATGGTGGGGGTGGATGGCGACAGTAGGGACATGGGTCTCCATGGCCTCAGACAAGGTCTGCTGGAGAAAGGAGGCGGCATGGGTGACATCATCTGGGTGGTGGTAGGTGAAAGGGTGGCCATCGACCTGGGTGGAGAGGGTATCCCAGTAGGCATTCCAGTTGGCACGGGAATAGTCATGGACATACTTAGGGGGAGGGTCATTACGAGGGTCGGGGCGGGGGCGACGACCGTCTGAAATGGTGATGAGGACAGGGAGATGGTCGCTACCAATAGGCTCCAGGACATCCACCATTATGTGGCCAAGGAGTTTGGGGGAGGAGAGGATAACATCGGGAGTGGAGTTGGACTCGGGACGGGTGTGCTGGGGGATGGGGATGAGGTTGCCTTGAAGGGAGGAGAGGAACCAATGCCACCGCCGTAACTGGGCAGCGGAATGACTATGGATGTTGAGGTCGGCGGCAATCACATAGGAGGAGAAGGTACGGTCGATGTGGGAGAGGAAGTCGAAGTGAAAAGGGGCGTTGGGGTGGACATAGATGGTGGCGCAGGCAACGGTAAGGCCGGGGAAGAAGAGACTAAGGATCAGGTGTTCGGTGGGGTCGGGAAGGAGAGGTTGGAGCCGAACGGGGATCTGGCAGTAGTTCCCAATGGCAACTCCGCCACGCACAATCGGGAGGGGATTATCGGAGCGGTGGAGGAGATAGGGCGACGTGTGGACGGTGTGGTGGGGTTGGAGGAAGGTTTCATTGAGGAGGAAGGCATCCACGCGGTGGGTGGCAAGGGTGTGCAGGAAGAGGTTCTTGTTGGCGGGAAGGGAGCGGATGTTGTTGAAAAGGATACGGTGCTGTCGCGCGATGACAGGGATTTAAACGAGGGTGTCAAGACGGGAGAAGGTGAAATGGGCCTGGTTGTTGGAGTAGGTGGCATACATTTTGAGTTGGAAAACGGAACGGACGGCGAGGGAGATCTGTTGGAGGGTGTGTGGGCGCTGAAAAGGATGAACATTCTGAAGGACGACGGTGAGGAATCTGATGATTTCCTCAGCGGTAGGGGGTGGGCGAAGGGAGTTGCCAGGAGCGGTGGGGGCGTCCAGAGGGTGGACGGGAATGGTGAGTTCGGGAGTGGTAGGAGGGGGTCGGGCCTTTTACTTCTGGGAGTAGGTAGGATGAGGGAGGTTACAGGTATTATAGGAGGGATGGACTGGAGATTGGGGCACTGCCGTAAAAAGTGGGCTTGCCTACAGTGCGGGCAGGTGGGGGCGTCGCGGCTCTCAGATGTTGGGTGTGCATTATACCGAAAGCACCTATGGCAGCGGAGGGATTGAGGAGGGGAACGGGAGGGGTCAACTTTATAACATTGGTTAAAAAGGAGGGAACCCTCCTTCAGGAGACGGTCGATGGAGGGGGCGTGCTCAGAAAAAACCAGCATAAGGCGGGTGGGGCCGGCAGCGTTGTGGATGCGACGAACTGCATGCACCTCCAGATGGGGATGGGTCTGAAGCTCCGCCAACGCCTCCTCTTCCGTGATCGCCGGACTGAGTCGAGTGATCACGGTGGTGAGGGTGGGCAGGCGACGCGGGGTTTGGGGTTGGCGGGAGGGAGGTGGGGAAGGAGCAGGAGTGAGGGAGCCATGAGGGCCAAAGCGGGTGACAGGGATGCAGGAAAGGAGGTCTGTGTGGAGGGTAGGGCTGGGGGAGGAGATGAGCACCGAATCACGGCGAGGAGTGAGGAGGGAGATGGGGGCACCAGGACAATTCTGGCGAAGGAAGAGGGTGAGGTTCCAGGCTTCAAGGAGGGAGGGATGAGGACGGGAGAGGAGGTAGCGGTAGGAGGAGGGGGTAGAGGAGGAGGAGGAGGAGGCAGGGAGGTGGGGAGACATCCATGGCATCATGGGTGGGGGAAGGGGGATGAGGCGGAGCCTTTTTGGGAGCAGAGGAGGCAGGGGAGCCACTGGGGCACTTGACGGCAGCGGAGGAGGTGTGGGGGATGGGAACAACTGGAATGTGGTGGGGAGTGGCAGTTCCCGGGGCTGGAGTCGGCGCCGGAGATGGTGAGGGCGATGGCGAAGGCGACGGTGAAGACGATGATGAGGACGATGAAGGTGAAGGGGAGGGTGGAGCGTGGGCCGTAGCCTGCCGGGCAACCACCCTGGCGGCGGCCGCTGAAACGGAAGGAGCAGAGGGAGGAAGTGGATGGAAGTGATCAGATGAGGCGCGGGAGGGAGGAGCCGGGGACGGGGCGACAAATAGGGAGGGAGATGAGAGAGTGAGGAGTGGTGGGATGGACTGAGGGAGGAGTGAAGCGGCACACCACGTGATAGTGGTGGCAGCAGCGGAGGGGGAGGTGTATATAATGGCAGTGGTGGTGGCTGTAGAAGAGGTGGTGGGGGTTGACATTATGATAAGGGGAAAAAAACACAGTACTAAACAAAGGAGCAAACGAGAGACGAGCAGGGCGACGAGAGACACAGAGGAGAAAGGGACGGAGAATGACAAAGGAGACTGGGGCCTAAGCCCCACTCTGCTGCCGCTGGGAGGTGGGGGGGGGGGGCGACCCGGCTGGCTGGCTGGTGGGGATGCCTCTGCTGCTGCTGCTGCTGCTGTTGCTGCTGAAGTCGGATGGAGGGGGCAGCTAGGACCACTGCTGGCCGCTGCCTGCGACAGCTGATGGCTACGACCGCTGGTGGCTGCGACCGCTGGTGGCCGCTGGATGCTGGCTGTTGGCTGCTGGCTGCTGGCTGGGGCCGGCGCAGGCGAGGACCGCTGCGTGCTGCTGGCGGGGACCGCTGCTGGCGAGGACCGCTGCTGGCTGCTGGCGGGGACCGCTGCTGGCGAGGACCGCTGCTGGCTGCTGGTGGGGACTGCTGCTGGCAGGGACTGCTGGCTGCTGGCTGCTGGCTGCTGGCTGGACTGCGGCACGCCGACGGGCTGGCTGGCTGGCTGGACTGCTGCACGCCGACGGGCTGGCTGGCTGGCTGGCTGGCTGGAACCTGCAACACCTATCGCTTCGATTGGTACCAGAATAGCACAATCGAAGGGCGGTATTATACTGAATTACCGCCGGAGATGCCAGTCAGACGTCCGAGAGCGACATATATACTGTAGGAAAGTTGGGCGTGGTCGAAGTAACACGTGATGAGCAGAGATAATCCTTGTCAAAGATAAAACTTAACTATCGATTGTCGTCTTGTGAAAAATCAAATTGTCTAGAGATTCTGCAGAGCTACTGTGCATATATCACTAAGTCTTCTTGCCTCCTATTTCCTATTAAATTTATCCTGATGCTTAAAAATTTCAATGGTTTCTCTACATAGTCATGGATAATAATTTGACGTTGTGGATAAAATTTCTGTTTCAGAAAACTTCACTTCGTGGTTTCCTGACTATGTAGAGGAGCCATTGGTATTTATAAGCATCAGGCTGTTTTTAATACGAAAGAGGAGGCAATAAAACTTAGCGACATATGCACAGTAGCTCTGCAGAGTCGCTAGAAAATTTTATCGTTTACAAGACGACAACCGATAGCTAAGTTTTATATTTGACAAGGATTACCTCTGGTCATCACATGTTACTTGGACCACGGCCCCCTTTCTTACAGTATGTCGCCCTCGGACATCCGAGCACTCAGTCGGCAAGACTGCGGGCTTTCAAAAAGAAAATGATGAAATGAGTTGGCCCACAACCACGTACCCTCAGAGTCAGAGTTGAAATATTGAAAGTTTTGGCTGGTTTCGTTGTTTAGGGGCTGGGATACGTAGTTGCCGTATTACAAGCCAAATACTGCTGAGTCTATAGTATACAATATGAGTAGACACATGAATCGAATGGTCGAAGGTTCCTATCACTCGACAATTGCGAATGTAACGTAGAAATTTTGCAATTAAATAAAACCTGCAGGTACTAGCTTAACGACCTTAAATGATGAGTACAATAGTAGAAGTACTGGGTGTTCAAAAAAATCAGTATACATTTGAAAACTTAATAAACCACGGAATAATGTAGATAGAGAGGTAAAAATTGACACACATGATTGGAATGATATGGGGTTTTATTAGAACAAAAAAAAAAATACCCCATATTGCTAGACGCGTGAAAGATCTCTTGCGGGCGTCGTTTGATGATGATCGTGTGCTCAGCCGCCACTTTCGTCATGCTTGGCCTCCCAGGTCCCCTGACCTGCGGTTATTGGCTTTGGGATTACCTGAAGTCGCAAGTGTATTGTGATCGACCGACATTTCTAGGGATGCTGAAAGACAACATTCGACGACAATGCCTCACCATAACTCCGGACATGCTTTACAGTGCTGTTCACAACATTATTCCTCGACTACAGCTATTGTTGAGGAATGATGGTGGACATATTGAGCATTTCCTGTAAAGAACATCATCTTTGCTTTGTCTTACTTTGTTATGCTAATTTTTGCTATTCTGATCACATGAAGCGCCATCTGTAGGACATTTTTGAACGTTTGTATTTTTTAGGTTCTAATAAAGCCCCATGTCATTCTAAGCATGTGTGTCAATTTGTACCTCTCTATCTACATTTTCCGTAATTTATTCAGTTTTCGAATTTATACTGCCTTTTGATCACCCAGTACTTTTGAGAATGTGGTATATTTCTGCAAAACACTTACTGGTGTCGATGGTCCAGCAATTAAATAAAATATAAGTTGAATAAGAGGGAAACAATAGATTCCTACTGCACGTAATTAGGTAGTTGTTGTTGTTGTTGTGGTCTTCAGTCCTGAGACTGGTTTGATGCAGCTCTCCATGCTACTCTATCCTGTGCAAGCTTCTTCATCTCCCAGTACCTACTGCAACCTACATCCTTCTGAATCTGGTTAGTGTATTCATCTCTTTGTCTCCCTCTACGATTTTTACCCTCCACGCCTGCCCTCCAATACTAAATTGATGATCCCTTGATGCCTCAGAACATGTCCTACCAACCGATCTCTTCTTCTGGTCAAATTGTGCCACAAACTTCTCTTCTCCCCAATCCTATTCAATACTTCCTCATTAGTTATGTGATCTACCCGTCTAATCTTCAGCATTCTTCTGTAGCACCACATTTCGAAAGCTTCTCTCTTCTTGTCCAAACTATTTACCGTCCATGTTTCACTTCCATACATGGCTACACTCCATACAAATACTTTCAGAAATGACTTCCTGACACTTAAATCTATACTCGATGTTAACAGATTTCTCTTCTTCAGAAACGCTTTCCTTGCCATTGCCAGTCTACATTTTATATCCTCTCTACTTCGACCATCATCAGTTATTTTGCTCCCCAAATAGCAAAACTCCTTTACTACTTTAAGTGTCTCATTTCCTAATATAATACCCTCATCATCACCCGACTTAATTCGACTACATTCCATTATCCTCGTTTTGCTTTTGTTGATGTTCATCTCATATCCTCCCTTCAAGACACCATCCATTCCGTTCAACTGCTCTTCCAAGTACTTTGCTGTCTCTGACAGAATTACAATGTCATCGGCGAACCTCAAAGTTTTTATTTCTTCTCCATGGATTTTAAGACCTACTCCGAATTTTTCTTTTGTTTCCTTTACTGCTTGCTCAATATACAGATTGAATAACATCGGGGAGAGGGTACAACCCTGTCTTACTCCCTTCCCAACCACTGCTTCCCTTTCATGTCCCTCGACTCTTATAACTCCCATCTGGTTTCTGTACAAATTGTAAATAGCCTTTCGCTCCCTGTATTTTACCCCTGCCACCTTTAGAATTTGAAAGAGAGTATTCCAGTCAACATTGTCAAAAGCTTTCTCTAAGTCTACAAATGCTAGAAACGTAGGTTTGCCTTTCCTTAAACTTTCTTCTAAGATAAGTCGTAGAGTCAGTATTGCCTCACGTGTTCCAGTATTTCTACGGAATCCAAACTGATCTTCCCCGAGGTCGGCTTCTACTAGTTTTTCCATTCGTCTGTAAAGAATTCGTGTTAGTATTTTGCAGCTGTGGCTTATTAAACTGCTTGTACGGTGATTTTCACATCTGTCAACACCTGCTTTCTTTGGGATTGGAATTATTATATTCTTCTTGAAGTCTGATGGTATTTCGCCTGTCTCATACATCTTGCTCACCAGATGGTAGAGTTTGTCAGGACTGGCTCTCCCAAGGCCGTCAGCAGTTCTAATGGAATGTTGTCTACTCCGGGGGCCTTGTTTCGACTCAGGTCTTTCAGTGCTCTGTCAAACTCTTCACACAGTATCGTATCTCCCATTTTATCTTCATCTACATCCTCTTCCATTTCCATAATATTGTCTTCAAGTGCATCGCCCTTGTATAGACCCTCTATATACTCCTTCCACCTTTCTGCTTTCCCTTCTTTGCTTAGAACTGGGTTTCCACCTGAGCTCTTGATGTGCATACAAGTGGTTCTCTTATCTCCAAAGGTCTCTTTAATTTTCCTGTAGGCAGTATCTATCTTACCCCTCGTGAGATAAGCCTCTACATCCTTACATTTGTCCTCTAGCCATCGCTGCTTAGCCATTTTGCACTTCCTGTCGATCTCATTTTTGAGACGTTTGTATTCCTTTTTGCCTGCTTGATTTACTGCATTTTTATATTTTCTCCTTTCATCAATTAAATTCAATATTTCTTCTGTTACCCAAGGATTTCTACTAGCCCTCGTCTTTTTACCTACTTGATCCTCTGCTGCCTTCACTACTTCATCCCTCAAAGCTACCCATTCTTCTTCAACTGTATTTCTTTCCCCTATTCCTGTCAATTGTTCCCTTATGCTCTCCCTGAAACTCTCTACAACCTCTGGTTCTTTCAGTTTATCCAGGTCCCATCTCCTTAAATTCCAACCTTTTTGCAGTTTCTTCAGTTTTAATCTACAGGTCATAACCAATAGATTGTGGTCAGAGTCCACATCTGCCCCTGGAAATGTCTTACAATTTAAAACCTGGTTCCTAAATCTCTGTCTTACCATTATATAATCTATCTGATACCTTTTAGTATCTCCAGGGTTCTTCCATGTATACAACCTTCTATCATGATTCTTAAACCAAGTGTTAGCTATGATTAAGTTGTGCTCTGTGCAAAATTCTACCAGGCGACTTCCTCTTTCATTTCTTAGCCCCAATCCATATTCACCTACTACGTTTCCTTCTCTCCCTTTTCCTACACTCGAATTCCAGTCACCCATGACTATTAAATTTTCGTCTCCCTTCACTATCTGAATAATTTCTTTTATTTCATCATACATTTCTTCAATTTCTTCGTCATCTGCAGAGCTAGTTGGCATATAAACTTGTACTACTGTAGTATGTGTGGGCTTCGTATCTATCTTGGCCACAATAATGCGTTCACTATGCTGTTTGTAGTAGCTTACCCGCATTCCTATTTTCCTATTCATTATTAAACCTACTCCTGCATTACCCCTATTTGACTTTGTATTTATAACCCTGTAGTCACTTGACCAAAAGTCTTGTTCCTCCTGCCACCGAACTTCACTAATTCCCACTATATCTAACTTTAACCTATCCATTTCCCTTTTTAAAATTTCTAACCTACCTGCCCGATTAAGGGATCTGACATTCCACGCTCCGATCCGTAGAACGCCAGTTTTCTTTCCCCTGATAACGACATCCTCTTGAGTAGTTCCCGCCCGGAGATCCGAATGGGGGACTATTTTACCTCCGGAATATTTTACCCAAGAGGACGCCATCATCATTTAATCATACAGTAAAGCTGCATGCCCTCGGGAAAAATTAGGGCCGTAGTTTCCCCTTGCTTTCAGCCGTTCGCAGTGCCAGCACAGCAAGGCCGTTTTGGTTATTGTTACAAGGCCAGATCAGTCAATCATCCAGACTGTTTCCCTTGCAACTACTGAAAAGGCTGCAGCCCCTCTTCAGGAACCACACGTTTGTCTGGCCTCTCAACAGATACCCCTCCGTTTTTGGCTGTACCTATGGTACGGCCACCTGTATCGCTGAGGCACGCAAGCCTCCCCACCAACGGCCAGGTCCATGGTTCATGGGGGGGACGTAATTAGGTATGATCAACAATATAGCTCGTGAGATATTCACTTCTAAACGCACACTACGCCTTTACTGTAGAAACCACTGAAATCTCCGAAGTGCAAAAGTCGGCACTCCAAAGTATTTCTATCTGCTGCGACCACGCGCAGACCACTCCACAAACTCCAGTCTCTCTCGCGAACCGTCTCTCGAGCCGCACCGTACCGAACTCCCCGTGTCCTGTCCTGTACTGTCCGTGTCTTGTGCCGCACTCCCTTCGCGCAGTACTCCCCTGAACTCCCCCTCCATTCACTTCGGTAGTCGCCTCCCTTAGTACATCTACATCTACATCTACATTTATACTCCGCAAGCCACCCAACGGTGTGTGGCGGAGGGCGCTTTACGTGCCACTGTCATTACCGCCCTTTCCTGTTCCAGTCGCATATGGTTCGCGGGAAGAACGACTGCCGGAAAGCCTCCGCGCGCGCTCGAATCTCTCTAATTTTACATTCGTGATCTCCTCGGGAGGTATAAGTAGGGGGAAGCAATATATTCGATACCTCATCCAGAAACGCACCCTCTCGAAACCTTGACAGCAAGCTACACCGCGATGCAGAGCGCCTCTCTTGCAGAGTCTGCCACTTGAGTTTGCTAAAGGTCTCCGTAGCGCTATCACGCTTACCAAATAACCCTGTGACGAAACGCACCGCTCTTCTTTAGATGTTCTCTGTCTCCTCTGTCAACCCGACCTGGTACAGATCCCACACTGATGAGCAATACTCAAGTATAGGTCGAACGAGTGTTTTGTAAGCCACCTCCTTTGTCGAACGAGTGTTTTGTAAGCCACCTCCTTTGCGCTATGACTGGCGATAGCGTTTCCGTCATGTCTCCAAGCCAACGCACACTCACAAACATTTTGAGACATTTTCGAAATACTGGATTTACATTTAAATAACTTGAAATTAAATAAATATTCTTACGGCTGGACCATAAACACGCTATTATGGTTTCACAAAGTCCGCCATCTTTGGCACTCCCGGCATAGACATCACCTTCATCGACACAAAGCACCGTCCGCGGCACAGCGTCAACATGGAATTCCCAGCCACATGATCGGTCTGGACGCCTCTTGCTTCGGCCAACTTCCGGCACCACGTGGTCGCCTTACCGAGCGACCACACCAACTCCGAACTCACAATATTTTCAGGGCAGCACAATTCGCCCGTTACCTCACAAGATTCAGCAGAGGAGCGCCTCTGAGGATGTCCAGCGCAATCCTGGACGAAACTTCAGGAACAGAAAAGTTTCTCTGATGAATGCTCGGCAGTCAATACGTAGAAAGCGAGATCAGACCACGTACAGTGTAAAAATACGTCGATGTCACAATTTTAACAGTAAAATGTCGAAGTATTCGCAGCAAGGTTGTTTAATTTGCTGCTCGCCACGAAAGTTGTTGTGCTCAAATTACTCTCATAACAGAGAGCTAGCTGGTTCTGAAATATATATATCAAGGCATGGATCCTGTGTCGAAAAGACAGATCAGACACCATAGGCGGGGACTGTTCACTGCAGTCGACAAAAATATTGTGTCTATCGAAGTCGAAATTGATCCTAACTGTGAAGTTATCTGGATGCAAATAAAGGGCCACGTGAGCTCAAGTTATCGAATAATTATACCAGCCACCAGATTCAGCTGTGGGAGTTTTAGAATCACTCAAAGAAAGTCTGTGATCAGTAGCGCGTAAATACGCAAAACATGCGATATTAGTTGGAGATAACTTTAACCTACAGAGTATATTGGGCCCTCTATGGATTCATTGCAGGAGGTACTGACAGAAAGTCTTGCGAAGTCGGTCTGAACACTTCTTGAGCGGCTAGCTGGGGAGCTCGCACGCAATGAAAATATTTTAGACTCCATATCTACAAACAGGCCTTACCTAAGCGACTGTCAGTAGAAAGGAAGGGATTAGTGATCACGATGTTATCATAGCGACGATGGTTACTGAAGTTAAGAATTCCATCAACAAGTATGGGATAGTATTTTTGCTAGGAAGAGCAAATAAGCTGTTTTTACCATCCCACTAAGACAATAAATGGGCACCATTTAGTTCCAATACGGGAGATGTAAAAAATTACGGACAAAGTTTAAAGTTATTTTAAATCTCATTTCGGAGAAGTATGTGGCGAGTAAGTGGGTTAAGGGTGGAAAAAACCCACCGTGCTTTAATAAAAAAGTTGAGGAAGCAGAGATTGTTGTACTTTCGGCTGAAGAAAGTGCAAATGACGACACGCTAAAATTAGTAGAAATTCATGTGTCTGTAAAAAGACCGATACGCAAAGCATACTGCAACTTCGACAGTCATACCTTATCAAAAGATCTTGCCGAGAACTCTAGAAAATTCTGGTCCTAAGTAAATACCTAAGCGGCTCGTTGACCAGTTTCATGTGACAACAGAAGATGGCAAAAGGAAAGCCGAAGATTTAAATCTCGCACTTAAGAAATCATTCGCGGAGGCGGATCGTACAACATACCGTCGTTTGATTTTTGTACAGCCTCCCGTTTGACGGAAATAATATTATACATGCCTGGGGTAGAAAGAGTTGAAAACAAATAAGTCGACAAGCATGGATGGAATCGCAGTACGGTTTTACAGAGAGTGCTCTATGATATTGACCCTTTACTTACGTTACCTTTATCACGAATGTCTCGCCCAGCACAAAGTCCAAAGCGACTGGGAAAAAAAACGCAAATGACTCCCGTGTATAAAAAGGGCTAAAAAAACTGATCTGCAAAATTCTAGGCAAATATCATTAACACTGGTCTGCTTCAGAATTATTGAAGATATTCTAGACGGAAGAGCTTCTGTTCACAAATGAGCACGTAATTAGAAAGCATCGCTCGTGCGAAACTCAGTTTGCCCTTTTCTCACATGATATCCTGCGAACTATGAATGAAGGGTACCTGGCAGATTCCATAATCTTAGATTTCCGGAAGGAGATTAACTCGATGTGCCACCAACGGAGGTACAAGCATTGGGAATAAGTTCCCAGAATGGCTCAAAGAGTTAGTAAGTTGGCATCGTTGCTGAGTGTTCATGAGACACAAGAGTATCATCAAAAATGCTCCAGGGATGTGTGACAAGACACTCTTATTCTCTAAACAGGGTGAACATTAATAAAACCGACAAACTGCAGGCACGAGTTCCTGACTGGAAATGGAGAAAGAAAGATCCTGTGGACATGTGTTGGGAAATGTATCACTGCCACGGTAGATGGCGCTGACGAATGAAAGTTCCTTTGACTACGTGCGGTGTGGTCCTTGTGTGATACAGGCTGTGTGATTGGTACGGCATACTTTAAGCAGCAGAATGGTCCGTTGTTCATCTCGGGAACGAGCTAAGTTGGTGTTTATACAGGGTGGTCCAGTGATCGTGACCGGGCCAAATATCTCACGAAATAAGCGTCAAACGAAAAACCTACAAACAACGAGACTTGTATAGCTTGAAGGGGGAAACCAGATGGCGCTACGGTTGGCCCGCTAGATGGCGCTGCCATACGTCAAACGGATATCAACTGCGTTTTCTTAAATAGCAACCCATTTTTTGTTACATATTCGCGAAGTACGTAAATAAATATGAATGTTTTAGTTGGACCACTTTTTTCGCTTTGTGATAGATGGCGCTGTAATAATCACAAACATATGGCTCAAAATTTTAGACGAACAGTTGTTAACAGGTAGGTTTTTTAAATTAATATACAGAACGTAGGTACGTTTGAACATTTTATTTAGGTTGTTCCAATGTGATACATGTACCTTTGTGAACTTATCACTTCTGAGAAGGCATGCTGTTACAGCGTGATTACCTGTAAATACCACATTAATGCAATAAATGCTAAAAATGATGTCCGGCAACCTCAATTCATTTGGCAATACGTGTAACGACATTCCTCTCAACAGCGAGTAGTTCGCTTTCCGTAATGTTCGCACATGCATTGACAATGCGCTGACGCATGTTGTCAGGTGTTGTCGGTGGAACACGATAGCAAATATCCTTCAACTTTCCCCACAGAAAGAAATCCGCGGACGTCAGATTCGGTGAACGTGGGGGCCATGGTGTGGTGCTTCGACGACCAATCCACCTGTCATGAAATATGCTATTCAATACCGCTTCAACCGCACGCGAGCTATGTGCCGGACATCAAACATGTTAGAAGTACATCGGCATTTTGTCATGCAGTGAAACATCTTGCAGTAATATCGGTAGACCTTTACGTAGGAAATCAGCATACATTGCACCATTTAGATTGCCATTGATTAATGGGAGCCAGTTATCCTACCTCCCATAATGCCGCACCATACATTAACCCACCAAGGTCACTGATGTTCCACTTGTCGCAGCCATCGTGGATTTTCCGTTGCCTAGTAGTGCGTATTATGCCGGTTTACGTTACCGCTGTTGGTGAATGACGCATCGTCGCTAAATAGAACGCGTGCAAAAAATTTGTCATCGTCCCGTAATTTCTATTGTGCCCAGTGGCAGAACTGTACACGACGTTCAAAGTCATCGCCATGCAATTCCTGGTGCATAGAAATATGGTACGGGTGCAATCGATGTTGATGCAACATTCTCAGCACCGAAGTTTTTGAGATTCCCGATTCTCGCGCAATTTTTCTACTACTGATGTGCGGATTAGCAGCGACAGCAGCTAAAACACCTACTTGGGCATCCTCATTTGTTGCAGGTCGTGGTTGACGTTTCACATGTGGATGAACACGTCCTGTTTCCTTAAATGACGTAACTATCCGGCGAACGGTCCGGACACTTGGATGATGTCGTCCAGAATACCGAGCAGCACACATAGCACACGCCCGTTGGGCACATTGATCACAATAGCCATACATCAACACGATATCGACCTTTTCCGTAAATGGTACACGGTCCATTTTAACACGGGTAATGTATCGCGAAGCAAATACCCTCCGCACTGGCGGAATGTTACGTGATGCCACGTACTTATACGTTTGTGACTATTACAGCACCATCTATCACAAAGCGAAAAAAGAGGTCCAACTAAAACATTCATATTTCTTTACGTACTACACCCCAATATGTAATAAAAATGGGAGTTCCTATCTAAAAAATCGAGGTTGATATCCGTTTGACCTATGGCAGCGCCATATAGCGGGCCAACCATAGCGCCATCTGGTTTCCCCCTTCAAGCTAGACGAGTTTCGTTCTTTGTAGTTTTTTTGTTTGATGCTTATTTAGTGAGATATTTGGCCCGGTCACTATCGATCGACCATCCTGTATAGTGTTTTATGTCAGTCTAGCAGTACGCAAGAGTGCGTTATTGTGGAGTAGCATCGTTTAACGCAGTCTTCCTAATCGTTGTCCTTAGACTGCGTCTGCAAGACGTCTCAGTTCTTGACAACAATTGTGAGCAGTGATGCTTACACCTCGGGAAACAGTTCGTAGTATACCATACCGTCGCTGTTCCATCGGACGCATAACATTATTTTTGTACGTGGAGTTGCTGTTTTGTATGGGTTCAACCATTCCCTTATTTCCCTTATATCAATAAAAACCAACATTCCTCGTCACCAGCTACGATACAGCATAAGGAATGGTCAGCGTTGCCAGAGAGCCAATCGATGACGAGCAGGCAGAGATGATTTTTAGTGATTTTGTCTTAGAACACGCGGTATTCATACACACGATTTTCGCATCTTTCCCATCGCATGAAAATGTAATAAAAAATGGGGGTTCCTATTTGAAATATCGCAGTTGATATCCGTTTGACCTATGTCAGCGCCATCTACCGGGCCAACCATAGCGCCATCTGGTTTCCCCTTCAAGCTAGACAAGTTTCGTTCTATGTAGTTTTTTTCGTTTGATGCTTATTTCGTGACATATTTGACCCGGTCACTAACAATGGACCACCCTGTATACGGCTAAGCAGGTGGAAATATTCGAGAGGCAGCGTCAGTATACCAAAACAAACACCCTCACAGACACCAACCACATCACGCAAGTCCTTTTTGGGCGTTTGTGTGATCATGGGTCCTTTCAGACAGACGAACGTGCAGGGAGGCGGCGGGATGTGCGTACATCAGATTTGGAGGATCGGGTTCTACACGTTATTGAGACGAACCCTAGTACAAGCTCCGTGTAAGTGGATCGCCAACATAGTGTATACCCAAGTACGATTATGAGTGCGGCAATCCATGATGGACGAGTGTATTACATCCTATGGAGGCCACGTTGAAGATCTTTTGTGACGTGGATGCGATGCAGCACTGTGCTGTGTTCCTGGACGATTTGCTGCCGTTGCACGCACACCGTCCGTTTCCGGATTCATGTTCATAGGACATTTTTTTCTCCATTTCCAGTCAGTAATCCGTCCCTACAGTTTGTCGGTTTTATTAATGGTTCAAATGGGTCTGAGCACTATGGGACGAAACTTCTGAGGTCCCCTAGAACTTAGAACTACCTAAACCTAACTAACATAAGGTCATCACACACATCCATGCCCGAGGCAGGATTCGAACCTGCGACCGTATCGGTCGCGCGGTTCCAGACTGTAGGGCCTAGAACCGCTCGGCCACTCCGGCCGGCCGGTTTTATTATTGTCCGCCTTGTTTACATACATTATCTGACGGACAGGGTGAGCAGCAATCTGTGGTTGTTTGCTGATTACGCTGTGGTGTACTGTAGGAGGGTACAAGATGATTTAGGCGAAGTTTATAGAGGATGTGATGGTTGCACATTGCTATAAATGTAGAAAAATGTAAGTTAATGCAGATGAGTAGCATAAACGATCCTGTAATGGTCGAATACAGCATTAGTACTGTACTGCTTGACACAGTGACGTCGATTGAATATCTAGGCGTAACGTAGCAAATAGATACGAAATGGAATGAGCAAGTGAGGCAGTAGTAGTGAAGGCAAATGGTCGACATCGGCTTACTGGGAGAATTTTAGGGAAGTGTGTGAATCATCTGTACAGGAGACAGCGTATAGAGCACTGGTGGTGCAACACATTCTTGAGTATTGCTCGAGTGTTTCGGATGTCACCAGGTCGGATTAAAGGAAGACATCGAAATAATTTGGAGGCGAGCTGCTTATATTTGTTATCAGCAGGTTCGGTCAACACGCCAGCGTTACGGAGATACTTTGTGAACTGAAATGAGAATCCCTGGAGGGAAGACGACTTTCTTTTCGCGGAACGCTATTCAGAAAATTTAGAGAACCGGACTTTGAAGCTGACGGCAGAACGACTCTACTGCGGCCAAAATACATTTCGCGTAAGGATCACGAAGATAAGAGAAATTAGTGTTCGTACGGAGACAGATAGCCGTTTTTCCCTCTCTTTGTCTGCGAGTGGAATAAGAAACGAAGTGATTTGTAGTGATACAAGATACCCTCAGCCACTCACCATAGATGGCTTGCACAGTTACGTAGGTGTAGATGTACTCCCAGCGCCCGAACAGTCCCAAACACAGTCTTTCGGTAGATAAATAAAGCCATACGATCATTTCAATAACACATCAGAATACGCCAGAGTGCATTTTGTCGCGAACTGCCTTCAGGTACATATAATCTTCGCAAACGTATCGTTCTTCTCACAGAGGCAAATAGTATAGCATGTGATGACGTCATTTCAACAATGCACTGATACCCAAAGGGAACCGTGGGCGTTGCGTAGCAAAGTCTGAATGAGTATCTTCCAAAGAAAGGTTTGTTGCACAAATAGGCTGCTGACGAAGTACTATAAAGAGTGTGTGAGGCGAAAACCAGTCACGAGGTAGGTGGCCAGCAACATCTACGTTGTCTTTCGGTTATATCAATCAAATACGAGACTTGTAGCGGAATTTCTCTTGGTGACCGTTCTTAGGAAAGGAAAAGAATAAGGGGTAGACCAACTGACTTTTGTTTGTGAGGAAACTATCAATAACATATAAGTTATTGTCTCTTAAATTACTGCGTTATACGTCGGCTTCGTCGATGCGTCATGCAATGCGATCTACTGCGTCAGCTAGTCGCTGTCATCACGTTGGCACTGATGGTAAAAACCATCCTCCTGTATTTTAATTTTTGATCTGAAGGTGGCCTAATTCATCTGTATCTGGTTATCACAGTTAAATAAAAAAATAGTCTAGACAGCTTTGCTCATAAAACAATAAAACAAGATCACTGTTAAGATTCTCCAAAACAATGCTGCCTTTTCTAGTACGCAAGTCTTTCCATACACTTCTTCATGATACAACTGTAACGTGAATTTTTATCCCCCAAATTAAGGTAATTGTTACACATATGGGTAATTCAGGTAGCGGTGTAAAACGAGATTTCATTGTCAAAATCTTCCGAGACGCACACAGGGCCAATTGAAACAATAAAAAAAAATTCTTTGCATTAACAGAACAAGACTGCCTGTGCCGCCTTCACACATTTCGCGGTAATTTCCAAGAATGATTGCCTGTCGAATTCGCGGGGTCCAAACGACACAAATCGAACATGCGATTGCAAATCGATCATGCGACTCTAGTCGCGGGCGTTATGATCAATTATTTGTGATCGTCATTTTTATCTGTTTTCCTTCGTTTCTTTAGTTGCTCTGAGCTGCATTCCTCCGCGAATTATTTGTGAGTTGATTGGGAAACCCAGACGATTTCTGTCGATAGCGAGTCTGATGTCTGGAGTTCCTGACGTTTCTTCGGCCGATTCTCTCACATGGAAAAATCTAATTCCATGCTTATCCAGTGTAGAAAATTGTTTGACTTTTTGTCGCAAATATGGAGTACTACCGGACGACAAAAGGAGGGACTGTATGGACTGTGGTTGTGCGAAGTGTGCAAAACGTCTTAAGAGAAGTTTCGATGCTGAAATACCGTTTCAATTGCATTGAGGACAGTGCGGAAAACAAACGAGTTTCAGGAAGAATACGTGGTTCGACTCTTCCAAGTCATCGATCCAGACCAGCGCAATTCCTCTATCTTGTTGGATTCGAGACTACAAGTTGCAAGCAACAGCATCGGAAACTGAGTTGTCTGCTAATACCGTGTGTGACTATTTCGGGTTTTGCAGAGAAGTCTGTTACGTGGTAGTGACAAACGCCAGTATACCAACTGGTGGAGTGAGTAAAGTTGTGGAAGTGGGCGAATCTCATATAGCTAGAAGGAAGAACCAGAGAGGACAACCTTCAAAAAGTGAAATCGATCACATTTGGGTATTCAGTGGAATAGAAAGAGCCCCGGAACTGTTTTGTTGTGAGAGTATTGTCCCAAGACAAGGTCTCTTCACTGGGTCTGATAAAGTACTTCATGCTGCCTGGTACTTAAGTCAATACAGACGGATTTCAGTCCTACAAGACTCTGAAAGCTGAAGGATTCGACCACGAGTTCATGAATCACTCTGTAGAGCTCGTGTCTTTGGATGATGCTAGTGTGCACACGCAGAATATCGAGCGCCTATGGAAATTTCTGAAGATTTCCGTTAAAAGAGAAGGGCATCCAGGACAAAGAGACGATTTCCAATTGTTTCATTATCTCTATTTCCACAGCTTGCGTTTGCAGGGAAAAGTTAACACATGTGACTCTCTGCCGATATTCTTGTGTGATATTGGCAGAGTTTACCCAGGCTATGGAAAAAAGGGAATTGTTCCTGTAGCGTACACATCACATGGATTTCACGTGACGAGAACACCGACAACGAGTAAGGTAAGTCGTCTACTTTGTAATTACAAGTATTTTTTTAACGCTCTTCTTTTGTCGTTGCTATAGTAACCATCGTAAACATACTTATAACGCCCGCGAGGAGAGTCGCATGATCGATTTACAATCGCATGTTCGATATGTGTCGTTTGTACCCCGCGACTTCGACAGGCAATCATTCTTGGAAATTACCCTTTTCTCTGTGATTCTCCTCATTTAGGGAGAACTAGTATTCTTTGTAGCATAAAATATCAAGAAATTAAAAGAGAATCTGCAAGATTTCTACCAAGTTATTTCTTGGTTGTTCTGAAAAAAAACTATGACACAAAGCAGTCTCAGTGTGAATGCTTTTCCTTGGCATGGGATGAGTTATTTGCTTTTAGCAAGCAGCTGCAAGTCACTCTGATAAATATCAAACAGTTGGGAGCTGTTGTGAATGGTTGTGTTGGTAAAGCAGCTGCAAATCACTCTGATAAATATCAAACTGTTGGGAGCTGCTGTGAATGGTTGTGTTGGTAGGTCTACTGAGATACACATACGAGAGGTACAAGATGTACCTCAAACACTATCCTATCCTGTCTTCTCTACATTAAGTACAAAATCTGTCACCATCCATCCTCTCCACTGTGAGTGACATTTTGGTGTCTGGTCTAGTGGTCGTGCACAGGCGAGTCAGGGGCCAAAGAAAACTCAAGGTATTACCCCTATCCCCATCCCCAAAAAGTCTTTGCTCCCCTCCACTGAAACTGAAACTTAGTCAGAGAGAAACGCTTCAGCCAGCGGTGCCCCGTATCTGAGAAAAGCAAGTTAAAAGGGATTAACTGCCAGCAGTTAGAAAGTATGACAAATAATGGTAACCCATATAGAAACGGCAGCAAGTAGTGCAAAATACCTCCCTGTACACTCGTGTGCAAGTCTGCAGGCCTTATTCAATATGTTGATGAGGCTATTCCAATCACCATTGAGGGGAAAAAGGTTCATCCAGTTGCAGATTGTAGGGCATGTGGGAAGCAACATTGCCTGTAGCCTGGGTTTCAAGGCCATGCTAGGATCATTCCAGTGACTGGCATAGAAGGTTGAGAAACCAGCCTCACTTGCAGAAATTTCAGATGAACTCATAATTTGCAACACCCTCCTCAGAAATGATCGTGGCTACCTGGTTCTGATTCATCTTGATGGTTTGAATGAGAGACGGCAAAAGTTCTCTGATGTGCTAGGCTGCAAGTTCCTAGAGTTCTGCTTTAGAGTTGTGAACTGTAGGTTCCCCTTGAATGAATCTGGTGTGCACTGCACTCTAGAGGCTGCTGGTGAGGTAGCTGACAGCATGTGGGAAATATGGAGCAGAAGATTTACTGTGTGAATCTAAAAGTCTATGAAAATGTTAGACTGATGGGAAATGGAGGCATTCTATTTGTTGCAACTGACAAGAGTCTCAAATCCAAATGTACCAATACAGAAATCGAAACTCCCTTCAAGTCTGTAACTGAAAGATTCTGCATCAGTATTAGTATTAACAAATAATTTGATCTTTCTATTGACCAACAGGCTAACCTCGTGATGTAACTCAAAACCTTAGAGAAAAGCTCAGCTCACTAGTATGCATGTTTGTCAGTCATGCTGTCACCATTAAAAAGACTTTAATCACCCAACAATAAGTTTCGATAATTAAAGTTTTGTAAGTGGTGGGCGTAACAGGACATCCTCTGAAATAATATCAAATGCCTTCTCTGAAAATTACCTAGAAGAGATGGTTGGGAATCACATTGGTGATAGAAATAAATTAGATCTAATGGTGTCAAACAGATCTGGTCCCTTTGAGGATGTCCATGTTGAAACTGACTTCAGTAACCATGATTTGATTGTAGCAAAAATGATTACCAAAATAAAAGTGGCAGCTCAGATAAGGAGAAAGATTTACGCTTTCTTACAATAGATAAAGATGTAGCAGGATCTTATCTCATACTGGAAGTTCAAAATTTAACTCTGGGCAGTAGCATGCAGAAGAATCGCGGCTCAAGTTCAGAGAAACAACTGATGAAGCATTGAATAGATGTGGACCTATTAGATCCGTTTATGTTGGGAGAGACCCTGCATGGTATACAATCTCCTTGAAGAAAGTTCTAAAGAAATAGCAGGTACTACACAATAGACTTACAACAAAGTGTATGGCTATAATCATAGAGAAACTAATAAAAAGGCAAATAATGAAGACTTCAGTTACTATTATAGCAGAACCTTATTGAAATAATTTTGGATTTCCTAGAAGGTAGGATGCAGTGGGTTATGGTTATTGGATTCTAAATGACAAATGTAGAAGCAATCTGAGGTGTGTGAGAGAGAGTTGTGTTGGAACCCTTGTAGTTCATACCGAGCAAGGTGGCACAGTGGTTAGACACTGGACTCGCATTCGGGAGGACGACGGTTCAATCCCGCGTCCGGCCATCCTGATTTAGGTTTTCCGTGATTTCCCTAAATCGCTCCAGGCAAATGCCGGGATGGTTCCTTTCAAAGGGCACGGCCGACTTCCTTCCCTGTCCTTCCCTAATCTGATGAGACCGTTGATCTCGCTGTCTGGTCTCCTTCCCCAACACAACCAACCTTGTAGTTCATATTTTATAATAACTACCTAGAAGCCAATATTTAATGATAACTTCATACTTTTTACAGATGATGCGGTTATCTATAATGAAATGCCATTAATGTTTGAAAAATGATGCATATGTATTCAGTCATATCTTTGTAAGATCCAAGGTGATACAACATTTGGCAACTTGCTTTAAATGTTTATAAATTTAACATTCAGCACTTAACAAAATTCAGTAACACACAGATCCAAGACTACAATATTAGGGAGTCACAATTGGGATCAGTAAACTGACATGAATTCCTAAATGTAACAGTTTGTAGGAAAATGAAATAAGATACTCAAATAAGTTGAACGGTAAGTAAAGCAGGTGGTAGACCTCAGTTCATTAATAGTGCACTGAGAAAATTAGGGGATCTACTAAGGAGATAGGTTACAAATTAATTTTGTAGCTCATCCTAGATTATTAATAAATTGAATGGAACAGGTTTGTTTTGCCCATAGAAGACAATCACTGAGAAGAAACCATGAACCAGCAGTCATTTAGAGTTGTATTCTATCTGTACAATAAAAGCTCACTTACAAAATTTCTAAAACAATATTATATGACAAATCTAGCAATATACCACAATGCCCTAATTTTCACTCCTGTAGAGACCACAAAGAAGAGATTAGACTAATTAGGATTCAAACTTAGACTAGACAACACTACCAGGGGAAAGAATTAAATAGGTCTTGCAAAATGATGGTGAAATGTAACAACACAAAATGAACTAATGAGCATAAATGAAGGGAATTATGCACTATGGTAAATACCAATTATTTACAGTATTTTTCTCACCTGTTATTCTGTACATGAAACTTCATAAAACAAATTCACAAATGTAAATTAGGCATATATTTTTATTCTTGGTAGAATATATGCTGCATTGATGATTTACTACTGGCAACAGACAAACTGATAGTTACCTTGAAATCTCTCAATTTTTGTAGGTCAGATATGGATAATTATTATTGGTTATGCCAGGATTTCTTATCCAGGAAGTATACCTATGTGCATTGCACTTTTTGTTGACTAGATTGTTTGATGACTCCACTTCTGCTGCTCAAGCTTTAGATTTTGTGTTAGTTACTTTCTGTTATTACTGTGTATCAAAAGAAGTGTACTGACTTACTACAACATCTAAGCTAGTTCTGGATGGATCAGACTTTCTTTTAGTAGCTTTTGAAACTGCAATCCATTTGCCTGACATTAAGATTTTAAGTGCTGTTTTAGAACCCATACTCATAACAAACTGTAAGTTGTTCCCTAACTTGGTTATACCATTTGCAGACTGTGTTTTGTGCAGTGATTAAACCTGAGAATGATATTAGCATCAATTACTCTGACATGAAAAAGGTAAGGCACTTCCCATATCACATCAGAATTATTCTGAAAACAAATATCATATTTGAGCTAAATTACTTGCGTTATTGTACCCAAGAAAAATTAAGTGTACATTGAATTTATCACTGTAACCTTAAGTGCATCCCAAAATTGTGAGTTCCCTCTTTTACATGTGGGTAAAAAATATACTAATTTTTCTGAATTTCAGAAATATTAACAAAAATTTGCACCAACATCACATCTGCAGTTGCAAGAATTTATGTTTTTCATTTCTTCAGTCCTGCACTAGCATGTGTGCTGGTGATATGCATTCAAATATTGGTGCCACTAGTCATAGTCCTGTTGACTAGTTCTCCACACTCTATAAGTGTGAATTTCAAAGCAGCTAGATGAATTTGTTTGAATTTTTCCTTGCACTTCAGTTGAACTGAACATCCTCTCAGTCATCAGCTGGGTCGACCACAGCAAGGCTGTGGAGAAGTTTTATCTGTCACTCCCTGAATTTTCAGTATTGTAAAAAAGGAAGTTGCTGCTCACCATATAGTGGATATGCTGAGTCAAGATAAGCACAACAAAAACACTGTCACAAATACAGCTTTCGGCCAGCAAGGCCTTCGTCAAATTTAGATGACAAACTCACGCAAACACAACTCTCACACACATGAATGTAGTCTCAGGCAACTGAGGCCACACTGTGAGCAGCAGCACCAGTCCGTGATGGGTGGGGCTAAGGAAGAGGCTGGGGGGGGGGGGGAAGGGGGGGGGTTAGCAGGGTAGGGGTGGTGGACAGTGATGTTCTGTTGGTGAGCACGCAGGGACAACGTGAAAGAGGGTGGGCAGCTACGCGCAGTTGGGAAGTTAGATGGACGGCAGCAGAGAGGTGGGGAGGGGTAGGGGATGATAGTAGAAAAGGAGACAAGTAAAAAGACTGGGTGTGATGGAGGAATGAGGGCTGTGTAGTGATGGAGTGGGAACAGAAAAGGGGTTGGATGGGAGAAGACAATATGATGGAATACCACTGTGGGATGGGTGGAAAGGATAGTGGGCAGGATATTTCTCATTACAGGGCATGACAAGAGGTCATCAAAACCCTGGCGGAGGATGTAATTCAGTTGCTCCAATCCTGGATGGTATTGAGTTACGAGGAGAATAACTTGCAGTTTTCATTCTTGTTACAGATGTTCAGCAATATATCAAATGTAGCATGAGGAATAAGCAGTTCATCCTTCTACACGGGTATCAGATAAAATCATTTCTCCAGTAACAGATTCCATTTCTTAGACTGAATATTTTTGGTTCTTAGAGTTTTATGTGGAGGGAGATCATATAAATATTTGTATAAGTTCTTGGTGCTGCCTTCAGATCTCCATCAAGTAACCTCAAGAAAACTGATCAGACCATCCAAAGTTAGGGGTTTTCAGGCATTTATCTTCCACTTCATTCCTACACTCATGGCACATAATTGTTAATAACGAAAGCAAACAGACTAAAATATTTATTTATCATGACTAGTCTTCCACTTGTCAAATAGTGGTTGTTGATTTCCCAGAATATCAATTCTGTCTAACCAGTTTCATATTGTAATGAATCTCGTTGGACAAGGGTGGTAATCACTCACATAAAGACAGTCTTGTTGGCGGCTCATCAACCTTGTGGCAGCTAATGGAGTTCACATGGGCAATGTGCACTGAAAGTATTATAGTTTGTTGAATTAATTTGCTCTCCTTCTGTTGAAAATTTGATCATATGCCATTCACTTAAACAGCAGGTGGAATTACACTTAGCTTTAGTCTCTGCACTTGACTTCTGAGAGAAAATATGCCAATTTGCATTTGAAAATACATCGATATGAATAACCAGAATATATGGGATGAAATAAAAAGAAAAACTTGTTCAGATCTTACATAGAATAAATTTGCAACAAACAATACTGAAATTGTTTTATGCACTAGTGCCAAGTTTTTTAAACTACCATGAAAACCATCGGTAACCAACCAGATAACTTTTAGGGCAATACTTCATTGACATACGATCACTTCCTTTCCTTTAACTATTAAACATATATTCATTTGTAGCTTAAGACACAGTAATTTCAAACAGATAAAAATAAATTTACATTTAATTGACATAGGTCTGCGCAGAGTACTCTGCTAAGGGAAGGAAACATTTATCATAGAGAATTTGATTTCTCAATGAAACAACTGTGACAATGACTCATGAACTTTGTATGACACACCCCCATACTGAACTCCACATATTTCACATTCTACTTAAGTGGACAACATCCAACATCCAGAAAACGAAAGCTGCCAGCCCTCTGTGTAGATGTAATGATGACTTACCAACACAAGTACCTTTGTTTCAGAAGTGGACTCCTTGACAACAGCCTTACTGTTTTTAAGAAGTAATTGCTAGGGATACTCAGATTCCTGGCACATGGTATGAGTCGACCGTGTAAAAATTGCCATGGATTCCAAATATGACGGGAGTTGTACTCCAGGAAATGGAACATCACATGTAAGCACTAAAGATTCCTCTGCATGTCATCATTATTGAAAACAAATATTTAAATTCAATATGAGTCTTCTATTGTGTAAGTTTTATCTGTATGTAAATACATGCAAACAGTAAACAATTTCAGAATGCATAAGTTAAGGAAACGCCAGCTCTTACATTTTACAACTCTTGGAAAACATTCTCTACTGGTAATATTTATGATCTGTCCATGAGAGACTTTTCTAATTAGTATGTGGTCCAGAATAGTGGAACATAAAATATTCCATTAATTACTTATGCTTTCTAACATCATTAGCATGCTGTCAGGAAGTGAATAACCAATGACATTCTTTCCATCCTCAGAAACTCACCAGATATTCAGTGCTACATATTTTAATACTACAGACAGCCAAATGGATTACTTCCAAAGTCCCTACTCAAAACTAACCAGATGCTGGTCAAAGTCAGCATAGCGTTACTGATGATATACAAACAGTGGCATCAGTATCCCACACCCTGACTCTCCATACAGACTATAATGATAATGAGAGACAACCCACTAGAGACACTGAGTCACCATGCCCACAAACCACCATCAAATGGTTCAAATGGCTCTGAGCACTATGGGACTTAACATCTATGGTCATCAGTCCCCTAGAACTTAGAACTACTTAACCTAACTAACCTAAGGACAGCACACAACACCCAGCCATCACGAGGCAGAGAAAATCCCTGACCCCGCCGGGAATCGAACCCGGGAACCCGGGCGTGGGAAGCGAGAACGCTACCGCACGAGCACGAGATGCGGGCAAACCACCATCAATAAGATGCAACATACCATGGATACTGCATGAGATGAAATTGAAACTCTGGTGAATGGACCATTAAGAGAATGGAGAAGAAATGCCTCTGCATGAGTTTACTTTTTAAAACCAGGATTCTTCTGTGTTAGTTGTTTTCATATTCACTGTTAGTCTTACCAACAGAAATTTTGTGATCCTTTGAAGTAATTTGATGGCAAAAGAGATACTGTGACATTCATGAACAAATTTTAAAAAAAAAAAAAAAAAAAAAAAAAAAAAAAAAAAAAAGATGTGGTTCAATATCCTTAAATTATTTTATGAGTATGTTAACGTTTTGAATGTTGTACATTACCAGTATGATATAAGTAAATGAATAAGTAAGCCACATGTTTATTATGTCACAAAAAATGCTTTGTAAAGACTGTTTAATATCCCAGACACTTGTCACAAACCTAAGACCACATATTTTATGTTGCATAGGTGATCAAATTGATGCCTTCCAAATTTGTCAATGAAAAGAAACCAGAAGCACAAAATCTGCATATCATTGTTGACGGACCAACAATAGCCCCAGCACCTCACAATAGGACACTTCATCCCAAATTTAATGGTATTCCCAGACAACTAACTACAGATGTTGAGTCTTCATGTACACATACTGTAGCCAGTGAGGTGCAGTCTAATGTGGCTAATGTACATGATGAAATTGGTACTTTCTTGAATGGACCATCAAGAGTAAGTAGAAAGAATTGTTCTGCACAACTTTATTACTTGAAAATTAATGTATTACTACAAATAAAATGTCTACTCTGTTAATTATTTAATGTTGACTGCAAACATGTTAAGATATTAATAGATACAATCTTACCAGCAAAAACATTTTGTATCCTCTGTAGCTATTTGAAGGCAACAGTCACATTTTGATGAAGACAATTTCTTATGATGATTACTTTATGATTATGTCAACATTTTGATTGTTGTATATTACTGGTATGACTTGAGGGAAGGAATGATTAAGCAACATGGTTAATTCTTATCTATAAAGTTCTCTTTTAAATAGTGTTTAATGTTTCAGGCACTTGTCACAGCCTAACGAACATATTTTGTACATACATGAATGAAAGGATGACTTCTTGAAAACTGAAACTGCCCAAAATCAGCATACCATTAGTGATTATATAGCAACAATAGCACCAGTCTCTCACACTTGAAGTCCTCATCTAGACTCTAAAGATATTGAAGACAACAAATTAGAGATACTGAATCTCCATGCCCACAAACTGTAGTCAACAAGATGCAACCTACCACAGATAATGCATGAATTGAAATTGAAACACTGCCAAATGGACCATTAAGAGTAACTAAAAAATCTCTCTGACCACTTTGTGGTGCTATGCTATGTGGATAATATTCAAGATGTATAATAATACTATGAGTACATGGATCTGATAGAGCACACTTTTTATTTTGCTTAAGGCCATACAAGCCAGATACAGCTGCATACATGGAAGCCATTTAAAGCAAACTGACAGCCAAAGATTACACACATGGTCTAGGTCATCCACCAGCAATTTTCTTTGTAGTCGCAGGGTTCACATAGATCTCCCAGCTCCATAGTGCACAGTACTGAGACGGATGTCCATCGAGTATCGGTGAGTTGAGGTAATGTGGAGATGGGGTGGTTGTCTGGGTGCCAGGTGGACACAACAGATGTGTTGTCATCAGCTGTGGGGTCGATGCCAAGAGGTGATGTACACGGTAGGGTGTGCAGCTGATAATTGTGAAGGTGGGAGCAGCTAAAGCATGAATGCCTGGTTGCATCACAGGTCATGCAAGAGGTTGGCACCAGAGCCTCGTGACTTTGGTAACAATATATGATCTGGAGGGTTCAGGTGAGGAGCCTTGATTCTTAGGATACCATCAGCGAAACATCAGGGTCTGAGAGTGCCAATATTGTCAACATCTGCTAACTTAGCTGCTTTGTGGTAGTCATGGGAGACAGAGCCATTTGTGGTCTGATGGTTTATTTATTTATTTATTTTTTATCCATCTTTAAGCATTTACATGCAATTGATGTCGTCATGAGTAATGTACAATTTACATATTAAGAAATATAACTATTGTGAGGTATCAGAATAAGCTAAAGTATACATTTTAATACAACATACATAATAAAGGAATACATTTGATACATAAAGATATCCCATGTAACTAAAGTGTGCATTTTAAAGAATGTGCATAATAAAAGAATACATTTCATACATAAGGATTTCTCCACATGTTTAACAGTTAAATTTCGAACTACAGAGAGAAAAAAAGCTTAGGAAGAGATACAAACAGAGTTGCAAGTTGTTTCCTAAGTCAGGTCTATTTTTGAAGAGTTTTAAAATTCTTTAACACTGTAAAAAGCTTTGTCTTTCAGCCATTTTTTAGTCTTACTTTTAAATATATTAAGAGAGACTCAATGTGCCTGCACAGGTAATGTGCTGAAAAGCCTTATTCCCATGTATTCATAACTGTCTTGTGTTTTCTTGAGTCAAGTTGTTGGTATGTCTATCTTAAATGTTTGACGAGTGTTATGATTATGAACAGACTGCCTAAGGTTGTAACTATTGAAGTTTTCTTTTATGTACAAAAGGCAGCTGTATATAAAACGAGAAGGGACTGTCATTATCTGTAATTCTTTGAAGTATGACCTACATTATATGTAATTTTTGGTAATCCCAGAGATGCTCCTGATGGCTTTCTTCTGCCAAATAAAAATTTTCCTGGGCCATGGATAATTACCCCATAGAACAATACCATAGCTAATATGGCAATGAAAGAATGCATAATAGGAATTAATCAGCAGACTTTCAGAAACACAGGTGCATAATTTTTTCAGTAGATAGATAACTTGCAAAAGCTTTCGAGACATGTTGTCTATGTGACTTTGCCAGGTTAATTTCATATCTAAGTATATGCCAAGAAATTTGGTAGAAGTGTACTCAATATCAGCATTGAATAAGCTGAAGGATATATTTACAGTCTTTTCATAGTTAATAGCTAACTCATTGGCTTCAAACCACATATTGGATAGTCTGAAAAAATCTTTACTTTTCTCCTTCAGTTTATTTATGTCCTTCCCTGAATTGATGAAAGTTGCGTCATCTGTGTAAAGCACAGATTTGCATGGCATATTGCTGGGCAGGTCATTTATAAATATTATAAATAAGATCATTGCCAATCAACTTGATGTTCAGGACTTTGAAGAGGAGGCCATTGACACCAGCTCACAACTCAAAGGTTGGAGGTACATTGATGTTAGTGGGAGGGTTGTCAGGTGATGTAGTGGGGCAGTGAGGTGGACCTTGCAGGAATCCTCATCTAGTAAAGCTTCTTGCAGTGTCTGAGCTGACTTACACAGGTAACAGACAATGTCATAGGTTTTGCATTTAACAATATCTCAAAGGTATCAATGACCTTTCAGTGAGTTTTGTGGGGCCCTGAGTATGGGGTTGTAACACTGGTCATAGTGAGTCTTCACATAACATAGTAGAGAACTCACAGTCATCGAGAGCCTTGTGAATAAAAACTTTAGGTGCTGAAGCAGAACAGGGGAGGGTACACAGAGTTAAGTGATGTGTCACTTAACTCATGAACTAGGTCAGGCTGGTCTGGAGGAGCAATTTATGATTCTGGAGCAGAAAGTCTGCCAGCAGGGATAACACTTCATTGCATATAATTTCAGCAAGGGAAGCTCCCAGGACGTGCTTGTAGGTTGTACGGACTCCCAGAAATACCCAAGGTAATGCTTGCCTCCTTAACACACCATGGCACATGAGAAGCACCTTTTATGTGTGCAGTACTACCATTTGATGGGATGGGACACCCAAAGTGTGAAATTCAGGTGTCAACAAAACTTTAAAAGTGGAATCGGCTATTATGTCCTTAAGCAGCACTGCTTCTACCCATGGGGTGACATGGTCAATCACCAACAGAATGTAGTGACAGCCATCAGAGAGAGATAGGAATCCCACAAGGTCAACATGCACATCCTGAAAACATCTCTTTGTGACCTCTAAGTGATGCAGAGGGAGTAGAGAGTGATGTGAGAGTTTGCTCTTTTGGCAGGACACATGCATGAGTGCTAAGCTTACAATCCTTCTTCACATTAAACCATACAAAAAAGCCATCACCAGGTGCACAGTCAGACATCTACCAGGTGGAAGCCAGGTTACGTAAGTGATGAAAGGTAATGTGATAGAATAGATGCTGAAAAAGAGGGGATGACCGTTTTTGCAAAACATCGTAGAGCATCAAACATGTCATGTCCAGTACAGGCTGAAGCTTGATGTGTAAGTTCATGGAGGGTTTGTGGAGAAGAGCCTGTAATTGCTTATCTTGCTGTTACACTTTGATAAACTGTTCATTATCAAACTGGGATGAGATTGCATTGATGTACGAGACATAATCTGTTGCAACATTTTCCACACCTTTCAGATGATGTACGTTGTTGCTGAACTGTGCGACATAATCCAAGTGCCAAAAGCTTCAGGGACAAGGGTCCTTTTACAGGTTTTGGATAGAGTCAACAAGCAATAGTGGTATGTGTAAAGAATCAGAGGGCATCCTTCAATATCTTACCAGAAGTACTGTACTGCTTCGTAGCCTGCTAGCATCTCTCCATTGTATGCTGACCACTTGCATTTCAATTGCGAGAACTTGCACAAGAAAAATGGATTCTGTGTTATACAACCCCATCTCTTGTTGCAGCAAGGGCACCAATAGCGGAATTGCTCATGTCAGCAGTTATGATGAGCTGGGAGTTGGGGAGGGGGTGGTGCCAAAGTAGTGGCTCAGATGAGTCAATCTTTGATGCATTCAAATGCAGATTGCCTCTGATGTCCATGTAAGTTTGCTTTTGCCAGTAGTGAGTAGTGTTCTTGCTGGTGAAGGCTTGAGCAAGTGGCACCTGAAGGGCTGCTGTCTGAAGAAGGTGCCCTTAATAAAAATTTTCCATGCCTAAAAACTGAATAGTTGTTCTTGTCTGAGATGTCAGTTAAGAGAACCATCATCTGGTGAGAAAATTAGGATGTGGGTGAGATACCTGTAACAGAATGGAAACATGAGTAATACACCATCAATAAATTACTACTAGTTTGAGCAGCATTGTTAAGTCCATATGGTATAAACATAAACTCAAACAGATCAACAGGTGTGATAATAGTGGTTTTGTGAATATTGTCTGGTCACATAGGGATTTTCAGGTATGCTGTCTTGCAGTCAATGATACTAAACAGAGATGCATTCACCAAATAATGAGTGAAATACTGGACGTTCAGAACTGGGTAGCTGTCCATTATAGTGCAAGCATTGAGAACTCTGTAATCACCATGCACCATGATACATCCATCTAACTAGAGGTATGTGTTGGGTACTGCCCATAATTCCTCTCTCAAAATGTGAATTGTGCAGTACAATTGGGGTACAGTGTCAGCATCATAATTGCACAACAAGTATTTAACTTGAATACATTTTTCATATGTTACCAATGTAGCACTTTCATTTGTCGTGTGACAAGGGCTACCCGTCGGGTAGACCGTTCGCTTGGTTCAAGTCTTTCGATTTGACGCCACTTCGGCAACTTGCACGTTGATGGGGATGAAATGATGATAATTAGGGCAACACAACACCCAGTCCCTGAGTGGAGAAAATCTCCGAACCAGTCGGGAATCAAACCCGGGCCCTTAGGATTGACAGTCTGTCGCGCTGACCACTCAGCTACCGGGGGCGGACTATGTAGCACTACACTATGTGGATAATATGCAAAAGGTATAATAGTAGTATATGGATCTATTAGAGCACACTTCTTCTTTTGCTTAAGGCCATTGAGGACACATACAGCTGCACACACAGATAAGCAATTGGTGAACTGACTGTCAAAGATAGCATGCATGTCCTCGATCAACTGTCAGGGATGTTCTTTGTAGTCACAGAGTTTCCACAACTTCATTACATAAAACATTATTAAAAAAACAGCTGGACTGTCCTTTGTTGGTCTGTCATTTATTCACTGTATACATTATAAGAACTTAACAGAAATAATTTTACCAGCAAACACATCATGAAGTCATATTGTGATATTCATGAAAGACAACTTTTTTATGATGATTTGATTTAGCAGCCTTATAAAGAGGCCACATGATTATTTCTTATCAATAAGATACCCTTATAAAGATTCTCTGATGTCTCATACACTTGTCCTGTTCTGAATACCATGTAATCTGTGTTCAGAAGATGATCAAATGGATGATTTCCAAACTCATTAATCAAAAGAAACCTCAATATGGCCAAAGTCAGCACACCATTTTTTCTGACATACCAACTTTAGTACCAGTGTCTCACACATACATTCTCCATAGAGTGTCTAATGATACTGGCAGACAACCCACCAGAGATTTTGAGTCTCCATACTCACAAACTGTAGTCAACAGGATGCTGCCTGTCATGGATACTGCACATGAAACTGAAATATTGCCCATTTGGCCATTAACAGCAGGTAAAAAATATTGTTTTGTGTGGCTTTGCTATTTGAAATTAGGATATTATTATGAAAACAGGGCTCTGCTGTGTAAATTGTTTTATTAAATGTAAACATCTTAAAAAATACCTGATATAATCTTACCACCAAGTATGTTTTGTGATCCTCTGAAGTTACTTGATGGTAAAAGTCATATTGTGAGTTATGAATAACATTTTTTCTCATTATGGGATTCAGTATCATTAAATTATTTCATGAATATGTGAATATTTGAATGCTGTTCATTATTAGTGCGATATGAGAGAAGGAATAATTAAACCACACAATTATTTCTTCTCAATAAAATGCTCTCACAAAGACAATTTAACATCTCACACATCTGCCATATCTTGATAATCACATGTTTTACATTCCATAGATCATGAAGTGGGTGCCTTCTGTAGTCATATTTCCAAAGAAACCTGAATCTGACCAAATTCAGCAAAGCATTACTTGTGGTATACTAACAGTAGCACCGGTGTTTCTAAATGGGATTGTTCATCCAGAGTCTAATGATGTTGAGAGACAACCTACTAAAGATATTGAGACTCTACGCCCACAAACTGTGAATAATAAGATACAGCATGCCATTAATACTACACAAGATAAAATAAAATATTTGCCAAGTGGATTGTTAAAAATAAGCAGAAAAAACTCTATGCCATAACTATTATTTGCAACCAGTATTTTATTTAAAAAACAGGTCTATGATGTGTTAGTTGTTTGTATATTCATTGTAAACTCTTAAATAATTAACAAACCGATATTACATGAAGAATCATTTTTATAACCTCTGAAGTTATGGTATTTGCTGGAAACAGTATTTCTGATATTAATGACAGACAATTTTCAATGATTATGTGGTTTGGTAGCCTTGTATTATTTTATGATTATGTCAATGTTTTTGATGACATACATTATTAGTAGCATATGAGTGAAAGGAATCATGAAGCCACAAGATTAATTAATTGCAGTAAAATGATCTAATAAAGTATGGTTAACAGCTCACATACTTGCCATATCACAAGAATCGCATATTAAATTTTCTGCACATAATCAAATGGATGACTTCCGAAGTCATTAATCAAAAGAAACCTGAAGCTGGCAAAAGCCAGCTTTAACAGTACTGATGATATATCAACAGTGGAACCAGTGACTCACACCAACACTCTCCATTCAAAGACTAATGATACTGACAGACAACCCATTAGTACTTTGAGTCTCCACTGCCAGAAACTGTACTTACTAAAATGCAGACTACTGTGTGTACTGCATGTCATGAAACTCAGACTTTGCCAAAAGGACGTTTTATTTTTTTATTTAATTTATTTGCATAGTTTATGCCCATATTGGAGCACTAAAATCAAACATAATACAACGGATTCTACAATAATTAAGTTTAAGTTTTAGCAGTCAGCAATTTCTTCGTTTCCCAAAACTTCTTCATTCACTGTGATCTGGGTGCTCGTTCTTCTGCAGATATGACGTACTTCTTCCATTCTGATGGTTTGAATGCCAAACATGTGTATTTGTTCTTCAGAAGCAGTTTCTCTTCTCTTTGTTGAATTTGGTGTATGGTGATGTTCAGTTCATCCATATCACTTTGTACTTCTTTAAACCAGATATTTTTGGTTTTACTGTTCCAGAAGTAATCAATGAGCTGCTTCGGGATTCTAGTATTTGGTAGGCAAGATATGTGGTCGAAAAATGCAATCGTTCTTTTCCACATTGTATCAACAATGGATTCACTTTCTTTATACACTTCTGAATTCGGCAAAAGTCTCCACTACCCATTAACTTGGTATTTCTTACTGACAATTGTTCTGAGTATTCTTCTATCAACTTTCTGCAATTTGTCAGTAGTTGCTTGAGTATTTAGTCTGAATAGTGTTTCACTTGCATATGTTGCTTCCGGTTTAACGACGGAGGAGTAATGTCGAAATTTAGCATTTATTGAGAGAGATTGTTTTTTGTAGGTTGGCCACGTGGTTCTCTGCACTCACTGAAGTTATAATGTTCTACTATCTACTGATGCTCTTTCATTGACATTCCAGTTAATAATCTCACCAAGATATTTAAACATTTTTACTACCTTAATTTTTTGATCATTATGGGATGTGTCAACTGAGAAGCTGGGCATCATTTCTGTTTTCTCAAACGAAATTTACAATCCGACCTTTGCCGCTAATCGTTCTAGTTGTTCTATCTGAACCTTTGCTTCATCAGTATTGTTTGCCAACAGCGACAAATCATCTGCAAATGCAAGGCAATTAAGTTGAATGTTTCTTCCAATCTTAACAGATGGTGGGCATATCTTGTTGCATTTATGCATGATTTTCTCCAGCACACAATTGAACAATAATGGAGACAATCCATCATCTTGTTGAAGGCCAGTATGAATCTCAAAAGGTTCAGAGTATTCATTTCTGAACCTTACTCTAGCTTTAGTATTTCGAAGGGTGACTGCAACGAGGTTGACAAGTTTCTGATGTTAACCAAATTCTTTAAGAATTGACAGTAGAAATTCACGATGAATACTATCATAGGCTTTTTTAAAATCGACAAACGTGATCACTATTTTCTTGTCCCTGATCAATTGATGTTTCATTATCCATTTGAGACTAATAATTTGATCAGGACAGCTTCATCCTGAATGAAAGCCTCCTTGATATTCACCTAGTTCACCGTCAAGCTGTTCATGAATTCTGAAATACAGAACCTTGGAAAAAATTTTGTAAGTAATATCCAGCAGGCATATACACCTATAATTATTTGGATCCAATCTATCTCCTTTTTTGTGTAGAGGATGGATTGTTGCAACATTCCATTCCTCTGGTAGCTTCTCAGTATTCCAAATGTCAGTAAGATGTTTGTGTAAGTTCAGAATAATTTGTACATTTGCATATTTCCAAAGTTCTGCCACTAGTTGGCTCTCACCTGCTGCTTTGTAATTCAGAAGTGAGTTAATCGCTGCTTGTACTTCATCTGGCTGTGTTGGTATAACTTTTTTAAATGCGTTTTGTTTCGTGGATAGGGATCAAATTCCAAATGATGTTCAGGTTCTGCACTATTTAGAAACTATTTGAAATATTTATCATTGAATTGTCATAAATGTTATGTGCTACCTTTCTGTTTGTATCCTTCATCATAAGAGTAGGTGGAGTGTATTTCAACTGGTACTGTTTGAATGTCTGATAGTAGTCTCTTGTCTTGTGGCGATTGAAGGCATCCTCGATAGATTTTAGCAAATCCTTACGAAATTGCCTTTTGACCCTTCTAATTTCTTTGGCAGTTGATAGTCTAGCATTTATTAATTCTTCCCTGGAGCTTTCAGTTCTCTTTTGTTGGTCTTTTAATCAGGCCTTATCTCTATGTTGAATCGCTACATCACATTCCTCATTCCACGAAGCATGTTTCTTGCATTTCCATACAGGAGCTACTTCTTCAGCCAAGGCTTTTAATCGATTGGCAGTGGCTTATAGATTGTCACTTGAAGGTGTTCTTAATCTCTTGTAATATATCTGATTATTAATAATATAACTAGGGTCATATGTTCTCTTTGTATCTAACTTTTGAGGTTTGTTTCTTCTTTTAGGTGTCAGTTTGATTTTAATTTGCGAAATGTAGTGGTCTGAATCAACATTGACGCCACACAGTGCTTTAACATTATAGATTTCCTTATGGAATTTCTGATCCAGGGCTACATGATCTATCTGGAACTCTCCTAGCTTGACGTTAGGACATTTCCATGTCATTAACTTATGTGGTCTTCTCTTAAACCTGGTTATCTTCCAAACCAATCCATGTCAAAGGACCATTAAGAGTAAGAAGAAAAAATTTCTCTTCAGGATTTTATTATTTGAAATTTGAAACAATGATATTATTACAAAAACAGTACTGCATCATGTTAGTTATCTGAATGTCACTTCTCATGAGGAACTTGAAACTTCCAGCACAGTGAAGGGCCATGAAGAGGAACTCTGACTAAAGTTTAAAAGCATAGTTGACCATGCACTTGACAGGTATGTACCCCAGTAGAACAGTTCATAATAGGATGGAACCTCCAAGGTATACAGTCACTGGAAAGAAACTTCTAAGGAAACGGAGATCACTGGATAATAGGTCTAAAAAGAAGTGCTGGGCTGTAGATAGAGATATGCTGAATGAAACAGGTTTGACTGTCAAGAGATCAATGTGTGATGCCTTCAATGATTACCATACCAAAATATTATCAACTGATCTTTCACAGAACTCGAAGAGATTCTGGCCATATGCAAAGGCTGCAGAATGAGATTTTCACTCTGCAGCGGAGTGTGCGCTGATATGAAACTTCCTGGCAGATTAAAACCGTGTGCCCGACCAAGACTCGAACTCTGGACCTTTGCCTTTCACGGGCAAGTGCTCTACCATCTGAGCTACTGAAGCACAACTCACACCCGGTACTCACAGCTTCACAGGAGAGCTTCTGTAAAGTTTGGAAGGTAGGAGACGAGATACTGGCAGAAGTAAAGCTGTGAGTACCGGCCGTGAGTCGTGCTTCAGTAGCTCAGATGGTAGAGCACTTGCCCGCGAAAGGCAAAGGTCCCGAGTTCTAGTCTCGGTCGGGCACACAGTTTTAATCTGCCAGGAAGTTTCATATCAGCGCACACTCCACTGCAGAGTGAAAATCTCATTCTGGAAACATCCCCCAGGCTGTGGCTAAGCCATGTCTCCGCAATATCCTTTCTTTCAGAAGTTTTAGTGCTGCAAGTTTCGCAGGAGAGCTTCTGTAAAGTTTGGAAGGTATTAGACAAGATACTGGCAGAAGTAAAGCTGTGAGTACTGGGCGTCAGTCATGCTTCGGTAGCTCAGATGGTAGAGCACTTGCCCGCAAAAGCCAAAGGTCCCGAGTTCGAGTCTCAGTCGGCCACACTGTTTTAATCTGCCAGGAAGTTTCATATGTAAAGGCTGTTCGTGGCACCAATAGTGGCCAGTCCCTAGTGAATGAGACAGGAACTGAAATTGAGGATAGCAAAGCAAAGCTGAGATGCTTAACTCTGTTTTAGTGTTCCCTTACAAAAGAAAACCCAGGAGCACTGCCTAGATTTAATCCTTGTACCACTAAAAAGATGCATGAAATAAGTATTAGTGTCACTGGTGTTTAGAAACAGCTGAAATTGTTAAAACTAAACAAAGCTCCAGGCCCTGATGTTATACCTGTCTGATCCTGTACTGAATTTGCAGCTCAATTAGCCCCTCTCCTAACTACAAGCTATTGTAGATCCATCAAACAAAAAAATATGCCCAGTTCTTGGAAAAAGGCACATGTCACACCTGTCTACAACAAGGGTAGTAGAAGTGATCCACAAAACTACTGTACAATATCCTTAACATCAATTTGTTATAGAATCTTAGAACATATTCTGAGCTCTAACATAATAAGGTAACTTGAACAGAATGACCTCAATGCAACCTGCATGGATTTTGAAAAAATTGATCATATGAAACCCAACTCTTATTTTTCTCACATGACATACCAAAAGTTTTGGATCAAGGCAGTCAGGTAGATGCTGTATTTCTTGATTTCCACAAATAATTTGACTCAGTGCTATGCTTATTGTCAAAAGTACAACCATAAGGGCTATCAAGTGAGATTTGTGACTGGGTTGAGGACTTTGTGGTAGGGAGGACGCAACATGCTACCTTGAATGGAGAGTCATTGTCAGACATAGAAGTAACTTTAGGTATGCTCTAGGTAAGTGTGTTGGGACCCTTGCCATTCAGGTTGTATATTAGCGATCTTGCAAAAGAAGCTGCATAAATATTCAGTCAGATCTTGATAAATTTTCAAAATGAAGAAGAGATTGGTAACTTGCTCTAAATGTTCAGAAATGTAAAATTTTGCACTTCATAAAACGAAAAAAAACATAGCATCCTGTGACTATAATATCAATAAGACACTCTTGGAATTGGCCAACTCATACGAACACCTGAGTGTAAAGCTTTGTACGATTATGAAATGAAATGATCACATAAGTCCAGTCGTGGGTAAAGTATGTGCTAGACTATGGTTTAATGATGGAATACTGGGGAAGTGCAATCAATCTACAAAGGAGACAACTTACAAATCACCTATGCAACCAGTTCTAGAGTATTGCTCAAAGGACGGGAAGGGGGGGAAGGGGGGGGGGGGCAATACCAAATAGGACTAACACGGTATATTGAATGTATACAGGGAAGGGCAGCATGAATGGTCACATGTTTGTCAAATCTGTGGGAGAGTAGAGAGTGTCACAGAGATACTAAAGGAACTGGAAAGTTCTTGAAGATAGATGTAAACTATCCCAAGAAAGTCTGTTAACAAAGTCTGCAGGAACTGACTTTGAATGATTACTCTAGGAATATACTACAACCCCCTACATATCACTCATTTAGGGATAATGAAGATAAGATTAGAATAATTACCACATGGACAGAGGCATTCAAACAGTCATTCTTCCCATGCTCCATATGTGAAGAGAACAGGAAGAAACCCTAATAACTGGTGCAATAAGATGTGCCATCTGCCATGCACCTGATGGTGGTTTGCAAAGTGTAGATGTAGATGTAGTTGTAGAATTTTGACTAAAAACACTTAAGCAATAAATAGACATAATGTAACTACCAAAAATTTTGTGATTATCTGAAGTTACTTGAGAGTAAAAGACAAATTGTGTTGTCCATGAAAGTTATTTTTTGATAATGGTGTGGATTCAGTAGCTATAATCATTTTATGAATGTGTTAACCTCTGAAAACTGATCTCTATTTGCATGATTTGAAAGAAGGAATAACTAAGTCACTTGAAATTGACCAACATCCTAAATTCAGAAAAGTTCTTCAGTTTAAATACCTTGGATCATGTTTGAAAAGTAAAATTATCATAGCAATGGATATAGACAAAAGAATAGCCTTGGTCAAGATGTCTTTTCTCACTAAGCAACCCATTTAAAAGTAAAGCTTTGTCAATCACCATAAAGATGTATATATACAACACTATCATCTACCCCATAGTACCATATGGTTCAGAAAGCTGGATGCTTACAAAGAATGAAAGAGAAAAACTGAAAGTTTTCAAAAGAAAAGTAATGAGAAAAATCTGGGGACCTGTGTTGGAGAATGGCATATGGAGAATTCAAAAGAACAATGAAATTTATCAGTTAATGAAGCAACCCACTATCATCCACAAATTAAAAAGTAGGAGACTGAAATGGGCTATACAAGTGGCTAGAATGGAAAACAACAGAATCACCAAGAAAGCATTTGAAGGAACTCTTCAGGCAACAAGACCATTGGGCAGACCTCCTACGAGGTGGGAAAATGACACAGAGAATGACATCACATCATTGAGAATTTCTGCAGGTTGGAGAGAGACTGCGAGAGACAGAAGATGATGGAAGCAGATCATTGATGCAGTGTGTGGTCTACAGGGCCTGTGATCACTGAGAAGATGAGAAGAAGAACAATAAAATGCTCTTATATCCATTATTTGATATCTCAACATCATGATAACTACATATTTTATGTTTCATAGATGATCAAATGGATGACTTCTCTTAATCAATAGCAGTCCAAAGCTGGCCAGTGGCCCCAGAGCATTATCACTAATATTACAGGGCTACAGTTCCAGCCTCCTACAGCCATCATCAGAAAGCCAGCAGTGATGCAGTGGTGAAAGCCTAATTATGCTTGAGAGTGCCAAGAAAACATCATTGTCAAAAACACTTTTATTAGGTGCAAATGCATGACTGTCATCCAAAGTGCTGTGCCACAACCAGGCCAGAGGAGTAAGGCCTTGTCAGTGGCAGAAGACCAGTTTGTGCTTATCTTGCAGTATTGCCAGCACAGCAAAGTTTCAGGTGTCAGTTGTTACATCACAGTTTGGCCATCAGCCCACAGCATCCAGCACTATTTATCAATCTCCAAAGTGACCTCATTGATGTGGAAGATCTGCACTCAGTAGTTATGTGCCAGATCCACCTGAAGTATTTGCTAGCATGCAGGAGTCAGCTCTCAGTCCCCATTTAGGAGGCAGGAATTGACAGTATTTGCCACAGGAATGGAATGAGCAAACAGCGGTGCCCACCCACTTGAAGATGGATGTCAAACAGCATCCAGGTCATGCAAATCAAGCCTCCAGCAGACCTGCAGTTTGATGTTTGCCTCCGTGCCCAGTTAGTGTCGCCTCTGAAATTGGCAGTGCAGCTGGCAGCAGCAGCGTCCATCCAGCTAGACTCATGGTTCTGCAGATGATCGAAGGCAGCTAGGTCCAGCTAGACTCATGGTTCCACAGATGTTCAAAGACAGCTAGGTGTGCTGATGGTCAACATACATAGCCTTCTCTCTCACTGGATAGCTGCAACTGACACAAGATTGAGACTATGCATTGAACAGTCGCCAATCAGTGCTCAACCATCAGACATTTGTTAAGAAGGGTAGGGTATTTATGTTGGCACTTCTTGTGTGCTCTGGGGTGCCAGAGATAACTACGACATCACATATCCTGGTTTTCAATGACTGTCAGCTCTCCTAGTGACTTCAGACTTTTGCAACTTCACCTTTCAGAGGCTCTTTCCTGTTGGTTCAACATCTGAATACTTAAAGTTGTGTTGTACCTAGCCTTTCTTATGACTCTGCTTTTTCATTAGTATGATGGTACCACTCGGCCTCCAAGATGTTATGCTTTGCTCGCAGACCTGGGTGCTTGGTTGTTCCCACACGCTGTGATAACTTCCATATCTATCACAACTTGCCCAGCATTTCCCCATAGCTGGCAATCTGGTAGTCATTGACAAAGGCAATTTGATTTCTGTTAGCTCCAAATGTAGAACTTGGAAGAATTTGTAGTGTCTGCCATGGATATTATCCTGAGGCATAAAAATTTACCAAAAATTAACACTAATGATCTCAAGGGGCCTCTTCATCCACAGTCTAATGATATGTTGAGACAACCTGCAAGACATGTTGAGTCTCTGTGATCACAAAAAGTAAACAGTAAGGTGCAACCTACTGCTAATACTACTCAAGATGAATTTGCTCATTTGCTGCACCTCTCTTCAAGAATAAGTAGAATAAATACCTTGCCATGAGTTTATTACTTAAAACTATGATGGTATTCCAAAATAGTATTTTACTGTGTTAGTTATATGTATGTTGTCTATACACATTTTAAGATATTAACAGTTATCATATATACAGCAGAAATATTTTGTAATCCTCTCAGGTTATTTGCTGGTATATATTATGATATTCATGAATGACAGTAATGGAAGTTCTGGGTCTGGTGCTATACATAAAATAAGAAAAAAACAAACACTCAACTATGGTGGATCAAAGTATGACCATAAAACACTGTTTCTGTGTCTCCTGCAATGGTCCACTGTAGATAGATTTTACATAATCATGAATGACGGTTTTTTATTATGTTGTGAATTAGCAGCCACAACTATTTTCTGAATATATCAACACTTTGAGTGTTATACAATCATTAGTATAACATGAGGTAAGGAAGTCACACAATTATTTCTTCTCAATGAAAGACACATCTATAAGCCATTTCTCTCTGATGTTTGTCATATCCAAATACCACATGTTTTATGTTCTACAGATGATCAAATGGATGACTTCCATAGTAATTAATAAAAAGAAACATGAAGCTAGCCAAAGTCATCATATGATTATTGGTGACGTATCAACAGTAAAACCAGTTTCTCATATCAACAATCTTCATTCAGAGTCCAATAACATCAACACACAACCCATTAGAGATTTTGAGTCTCCATACCCACAAACTGCAGTCCACCAGATCCAGCTTACTGTGTAAACTGAAGGTGACGAAATTGAACCTTTGATAGAAGGACCATCAAGAATAAGCATATAAATTTCCCCTGCAGGACATCATTATTTGAAATTATGATATCATTACAAAAACAGTGCTCTACTATTTTAGTTATTCTATGTTCATTGTAAAGACACCTATCAGAAACATTTAGTAATTCTCTGAAGCAAAACGCCTCACATTCCTTTTACTAGACTGATGAAGGATCTGCATGTGAAAAATATGACTTTAATTAGTAGTACCATAAAGAGCATCTGCTGTGCCCAGGTTTGCTGAAATTTATGTGCAGATATGAGAAAGAAAAATGTGATTACAGAGCAGAAAGTGACAATGGATGTGTAATTTGGACTGACCAGTGAGGGATCGCTTGCACTTTGCAGTTGTGCTTTGGGTCTGCTGTGGACTACAAAGGAGAAAGAGGCCTGATAACAATGGTCAAGCAATAAATGAATGTTGCTTTGTAGAGTCTGTGCCATGTTATCTGGAAGTATAAAAACTTATGGTTTTGTAGAACATATTGTCCAAAAAGCTTTGTTGTTGTGGGTTGATAACTTATTTGAATATAGAAGAATTATGGAAACAGTATTTTGTGATTTTGTTGTGAGTTATTTAAAATTAGAAGCTCTCTTATAGCCCTCAACCCTAAGCAATCAGAAACGAAGTCAGGAATTAAATACACTCCTGGAAATGGAAAAAAGAACACATTGACACCGGTGTGTCAGACCCACCATACTTGCTCCGGACACTGCGAGAGGGCTGTACAAGCAATGATCACACGCACTGCACAGCGGACACACCAGGAACCGCGGTGTTGGCCGTCAAATGGCGCTAGCTGCGCAGCATTTGTGCACCGCCGCCATCAGTGTCAGCCAGTTTGCCGTGGCATACGGAGCTCCATCGCAGTCTTTAACACTGGTAGCATGCCGCGACAGCGTGGACGTGAACCGTATGTGCAGTTGACGGACAGTGAGCGAGGGCGTATAGTGGGCATGCGGGAGGCCGGGTGGATGTACCGCCAAATTGCTCAACACGTGGGGCGTGAGATCTCCACAGTACATCGATGTTGTTGCCAGTGGTCGGCGGAAGGTGCACGTCCCCATCGACCTGGGACCGGACCGCAATGACGCACAGATGCACGCCAAGACCGTAGGATCCTACGCAGTGCCGTAGGGGACCACACCGCCACTTCCCAGCAAATTAGGGACACTGTTGCTCCTGGGGTATCGGCGAGGACCATTCGCAACCGTCTCCATGAAGCTGGGCTACGGTCCCGCACACCGTTAGGCCGTCTTCCGCTCACGCCCCAACATCGTGCAGCCCGCCTCCAGTGGTGTCGCGACAGGCGTGAATGGAGGGTCGAATGGAGATGTGTCGTCTTCAGTGATGAGAGTCGCTTCTGCCTTGGTGCCAATGATGGTCGTATGCGTGTTTGGCGCCATGCAGGTGAGCGCCACAATCAGGACTGCATACGACCGAGGCACACAGGGCCAACACCCGGCATCATGGTGTGGGGAGCGATCTCCTACACTGGCCGTACACCACTGGTGATCGTCGAGGGGACACTGAATAGTGCACGGTACATCCAAACCGTCATCGAACGCATCGTTCTACCATTTCTAGACCGGCAAGGGAACTTGCTGTTCCAACAGGACAATGCACGTCTGCATGTATCCCGTGCCACCCAACGTGCTCTAGAAGGTGTAAGTCAACTACCCTGGCCAGCACGATCTCCGGATCTGTCCCCCATTGAGCATGTTTGGGACTGGATGAAGCGTCGTCTCACGCGGTCTGCATGTCCAGCACGAACGCTGGTCCAACTGAGGCGCCAGGTGGAAATGGCATGGCAAGCCGTTCCACAGGACTACATCCAGCATCTCTACGATCGTCTCCATGGGAGAATAGCAGCCTGCATTGCTGCGAAAGGTGGATATACACTGTACTAGTGCCGACATTGTGCATGCTCTGTTGCCTGTGTCTATGTGCCTGTGGTTCTGTCAGTGTGATCATGTGATGTATCTGACCCCAGGAATGTGTCAATAAAGTTTCCCCTTCCTGGGACAATGAATTCACGGTGTTCTTATTTCAATTTCCAGGAGTGTACGTAGCACTGCATAGCAGGACCACAGCATCAAGAGAAAACATGATGGTAACCGGGAAATTCAGAAAATAATGTAACGGTTATTACATGAGAATAAGTAAAGACTTGGCATCTCGCAATATATCGATCACATACATCTACAACTACATCAAACACCGCAAGCTACCTAACGGTGTATGGCAGAGGGTACTTTTTCTACCACTATCTGATTCCTCCACCCTGTTTCATTCGCGAATAGTGTGTGGGAAGAATGATTGTCAGTAAGTCTCTCTATTGGCTCCAATTTCTCAAATTTTCTCCTCATGGTCAATACATAAGATGTATGTTGAGGGAAAAGTAACATGTTGCCCAACTCTTCCTGAAAAGTGCTGTCCTGAAATTTCAATAGTAAAGCTCTCCATGATGTGCAATGTCTCTATTGTAACATCTGCCAGTGGAGTTTGTTTAGATCTCCGTAATGCTCTCTCACCAGCTAAACAATCCCATGATGAAACAAGCCACTCTTCGTTGGATCTTTTCTATCTCCTCTATTAGTCCTACTTGATAGGGATCCCAGATAGATGATCAATACTCAAGAATCAGGGAAGCAAATGCCTTATAAGTCACTTCTTTCATGGATGAGTTACATTTCCTTAAGATTCGTCCGATGAATCTGAGTCTGGTGTCTGGTTTTCTCACTATCTGTTTTATATGGTCATTCCGTTTAAGGTCGCCCTGGATAATTACACCTAGATATTTTACAGCAGACGCTGTCTCCAGCTCTCTGCAGGTTGTTCTGCAAATTCTTACTACCTTCTGGCATTGCTACTTTGGTATAAACAACTGCATAATCTGCAAATAGCCTTAAAGAGCATCTGATACTTTCTACTACATCATTTATATATATTGTGAACAACAACTGTCCTATCACACTTCCCTGTGGTACTGCGGATATTACCTTTACATCTGTTGACTTAGTTCCATTAAGAGCAACATGTTGAGTTCTATCTGCAAGAAAGTCTTGAATCCAATGGCAGGTCTGGTCCAATACTCCGTAAGCTCATATTTTATTCATTAAACGGCAGTGCAGGACAGTGTCAAACATCTTACTGAAATCAAGGAACATGGCATCAAGCTGAGCGCCATTGTCCACAGTGCTGTGGATCTAATGGAGGAAGAGAGTGAGCTGAGTTTCACAGGATCTCTGTTTGCAAAATCTATGTTGATTTTTATAGAGGAACTGTTCATTTTCCAAGAATGGCATAATACTCTAACATGAAACATGTTCCATAATTCTACAACAGACTGACGTCAATGATTTAGGTCCATAATTGTTTGGATCTGTCTTACGGCCTGTATTAAAATCAGGAATGACCTGCACTTGTTTTCCAGTCATTAGGTACCTTTCATTGCTCAGGCACTCTATGGTAAATTACTGCTAGAAGGGGTGAAACTTCTTTCGCATAATCTGTATAGAATCATATAGTTATCTCATCTGGTCCTGAAGCCTTTCCACAACTAAGCAGTTGTAGCTGCTTTTCAGTACCATGATCAGTTGTCTCAATATCTGCCATTTCAATGTTCTCACGCCAATTGAAAGGAGGGACATTGTTACAATCTTCCATGGTGAAACAACTTCAGAAGACCAAATTCAGTATTTAGGCCTTCTCTCTGTTATCTTCTGTTTCGGTGCCAGTGTGGTGGCTGAGACAATGAAGAGATGATTTTGACCCACTTACTGATTTTACATATGACCAAAATCTCTTAGGCTTTTTATTCAGGTCAGTTGACAATGTCTTACTTTCAAAATCATTGAACACTTCTCTCATTGCTGTCCTTATGCTCATTTTCACTTCGTTCAGCTTTTTTTGGCAGCTAGGTTTTTACTTCTCTTGAATCCGAGATGAAGTGCTCTTTGTTTACATAGTGCTTTTCTAACACAGCTATTAAACCATGGTGGATCTTTCACATCCCTTAAAAACTTACTCAGAACATACTTGTCTAGGGCATCTTGAACAACGCCTTTGAATTTTTTCCATTTGTGCTCCCCATCTTCGTCCTCATCACCAAATATTTGATGCTGACAGCTGAGATATTCTGAAATCTGTATCCTGTCATCCTTGCTGAGCAAATGCATCTTCCTACCTTTCTTAACATTCCTTGTAGGACCCGTCATCATAGATGCTGTCACAGCCTTATGATCACTGATACCTTCCTCTATGTTAACTGATTCAATAAGCTCAGGTTTGTTTGTTGCCAGGAGGCCTAATACATTACCCTCAAGAAATGGTTCTCTGTCTATCTGCTCAAGGAGGCTCCAGAACAATGCCACATGATTCACTGTCTCTGGCATAACACTCCCAATCTATACCTGGCTAGTAGAAGTGACCCGCTATTACAACAGCATGATCAGGAAAATTGCTGATGATATTCTGCAAGATCTGTTTGAAGTGCTCTACAACTTCAGATCCTGACTCAGCTGGTCTATAAAAGCATCTGATCACCATTTTTGACCGTTCTTTGATACTCAATTTCAACCAGATTAATTCACATTCAGAATCCGTGATAACCTCACTAGATTTTATCAAATTTTTATTGCAATAAACACGCCGCCACTATTGGCGACTAACCTATCCTTTTGATAAACATTCTAACCTGAACTTAGGATTTAGTTGTCATTGACGTCTGGCTTCAAGCAGCTTTCTGTTCCCAATTCTATCTGTGCATACTAATTCTGGGGCCTTTCCTTGGATGCTCCTGGAGTTTACTAAAATCATATTAATCTTTTCTATCTCTGATCTGCCGGAACCAGATTTCCTGAGATCGCTGTGGCTGAGTTAACAGGAAATCATGTTTGCTCTCAAGGGAGGGGTCCTCTAACCTAAAAAAGCCCCATGTGCACACCACACATACTTCACTACCATAGCAGCCACTTCCTGCATGTGTAGCATGCCTGACCTATTAAGGGGAACCCTAAAATTTGGCACCTGATAGTGGGAGGTCGAGAAATTCGAATCTGATACCATCTCAGAGCCGTCTGATCCTCTGGTTTAGACCTTCCACTCTACTCCAAACCAGTGAAATGTGATCAACCCTGCTTACGATGCTACAAATAGACAGCTTACCCTGCACTCTGCATGCTTTGCTAGTTGCCTTCATCAAATCAGCCAACCACCAAAAGGAGCCAAGAATGGCCTCAGAACCCAAGTGGCAGGCATCATTCATGCAGACATGTGCCATTAAATGCAGCTGGTTTCACCCAATGTGCTCGATAGCCGCTGTCAGGGCCTCCTCCACATCATGGATGAGACCTCCCAGCAAACATACCAAATGCACACTGGATTATTTCCCACCTTGTCTGCTATCTCCCTGAGGGGCTCCATCACCCGCCTAACATTGGAGCTCCCAGTGACTAACATATCCACCCTCTGTACTTGTCCGGACTGGGCAGGAAAATCGACTGTTGGCCCAGAAGGACAGGCATCCCATGCTGCCTCAGAGTTATCATCAACACTGGGAAGCACCTCATACCTGTTGCTAAGACATAGGGAGCCAGCCGCCCAGCCTGGTCCCTCTTTCGCCTTCTGCCCAGTGACATGTGAACCCTATACTGTCTGTCACCCACACTGGAGTGAGGACGGACTGGACAGATGTTGTGTATCAGAAGCTGCAGTGATGTCCGGGCCACCAGGGGATTCCAGTGGCACCACAGGTGTCTGAGGTCTCATCACATAAGATCAACCCACAACAAGATAAACACCTCAATCTGAAGCCATCAAAAGTTAGCATATCATAAATCATAATATAACAACAATAAAACCAGTTGTGAGGGTACTGGTGTGTAGTATCTGTAAGTGGTTGTTCTTTGGAGGGCGACAATGCCCAGTGGCACAGAGAGTCGCAAGCATAGGCACTTGTTGAGAGGCTGTGGAAGGTGTAGGCTGCATGAGCCAAAGGCAGTTGCGTAGCGAAGGATTTATCTCTATGTTTAATAGTAGTGGCACACAGTTTGAATAATAGTGTGTTTATGTTTGTGCAGTTTGATAAAGGAAATAAATTAAAATTTTACCAGTTCTTAATGCGTCTCCATCAGTACTACACCATTGCATTTAACAATGAATGAGGTCTCGATATACACGGTCAACTACAACAAGAGGATTGTAACCTAATAATCATTAATTAACCCATATAATCTCTAAGGAGAATTGGAGCTTATATTTGGCGACGCGTGTGTCAGGCGTCAATTCCTTCGCAATCTTCGGATCGTCGGAGAAGATGGCACAACAACGGTGGGTGAAGCAGCTAATTGCGACCGCGGTGCTTCGTTTCAAATTGTTTTCCACATTATACAGGATAAATTAGGAAATGACCTCTGAACTATGTTAGAGACTATGATATTTGTAATATGATCTCTTAAATTAAGTGTTGGAACTAATTATTAACAGACAGTGATTTTTGTGAACATTGTTAACATGGCGGACACAACGCAAAGCAACAGTGAAAGGGACCAGTTAATGCTTTAGTCAATGTAGAATGCGAGTTTGGACTTAAGAATACCACACTTAATGTAATGGAAGATAGTGGTGCAGTTAGTTTCAGTTCAACAACGCTTAGTTCAACACCAGTGAGTAGTCAACAAATGGGAACGAGTGTTAGCACTAACGATTTGATAGTGCAGATGTTGAGAGAAATCAAACAGGAAAGTAGGAACGCCAATGAAGAAATAAAGAATTTATCAAATGCAATGGTTAACTTGCGAACTGACCTCACTAATTCACTTAATCAGAAACATAAGGAGCTCCAAAAGGAATGTGATACCAAACATGAAGAACTTGAAAATTAAATGCAAGATCTTAACACAAAAGTTAATGAACAAGGTAAACAATCGAGCACATTAGTTAACAAAGTTCAAGAAACAGTTAAGGCTCAAAACTATGAAATTTTTAAAATTAAGAGTACATGTAAAGGCAACAAAGAAACAATTGTTAAGTTAGTTCAAAGCGTACAGACGCAATGTACTGAACTGAGTACTGAAGTAGGCGAAATTCGCCAAAAGGTAATGTCATCCGAAAATGGTTTGAACAATGTCAATAAAGAACCTTATACATCAGGAAATCAATGTAGCATTACGCGAAGTTGATAACAGTATGGTTAACGTACCTCAAGTTATTGTAGATAATGGATTGAGCATACGCAACTTTCAAGATTACGGTCCAAAGCAAGGTGTCCATGCAGTTGCCTTTATTAAGCAATTTAAACACGCATTTCTAAGACATTATACGGAACGTGTGAAAACTGATATGTGCATTAGCAAAAGGAAAGGCGAAGCACATATCTGGGGCATCAGTGTTTCAGAAAATTATTCACAATGCAAAGAATTTGAATCTGCATTCTTTAATAAATTTTGGTCACGAGAAAAACAATGGGATGTAAAATCATAGATTCTTACATTGCCGAACTTCACAAGACATTATGGAACAACGCGTGAATATATGCAGAAATTTTTGAACGACAATGCCTATCTTGATGATCCGGTCAAGGAAGAGGAATTTATGTTAATTTTGATACAGAAGCTACCTTTCACGGTACATGAAAAGTTAGCACTCACTCCGAAATTGAACATGAAGCAGACCTGCCTAATGATCGATAGAATTGATGTACTTAACCATGAACGTGAACAGCACAAGAGAAATAATGACGATCGTCATTCACGTGGTAATGGCCCATCACGACAAGAATTTACGACTAATGGAAGACCAAGCAGATTTGATAGAAGAGGGGACAGAAAACAAAGAAGAAATGAGTATGACGCACTGAGCAGATTTAATTACAATCAGTATTCAGATCAATCCCAGTATGAAGCAAACAGAAGACAACAATGACCACCGGAACAAGAAACAAGCCCAAAGCATAACCCACAGGAACATGAACCGGTAAACCAAGTCAAGTTTCGAAGACGACCCACTCCGAAATGCAAGTTACAAGAAATGGGTCGGACGTAGAGATTAATGCAATCAAGTGTGAACGAGTACATGATATTAAAGACGATTTGTATCGAGAGGATGAAAATAATGATCAAGAAATCTTAGTGCCTTTTGTAGAGGTGGAGGTATACGGAATTATTGTGTACGCACTACTGGACTCAGCGAGCAAAGTGAGTGCAATTTCAGAAAATCTGTTGTCACAATTAAATAATCTGGTGGCATTTCCAACATTCCCTATGAATGGTGTACGTATTGTCAGTGCTGTAGGTAATAGAAGCAAACCCATTAAAGGTCAAGCTCTATTGAAGTTTAGAATCAATGAAGACGAGTATGAGCAGAGCGTATTAATTGTTGGATCTCTTAATGTCACATTAGTTCTTGGAATCGATTGGTTGACTAAAATGAGGAGCAGTATTGAATTTGAAAAGGGTTGTCAGCGGACAAGAATAAATAGTGTTGAGAAGAAGATAATATTTAAAGGATTTATTAATGAAGAAAATAAGGGCGCTGCGTGCACGAAGATGAGGCTAATGAGTTTCCGAGGAGAAGAGGAACTGGCGATTTATGAAGATTCTGATGAAGATCCTGCTCTGTGAGAGAAGAATAATGATGAAGATGCTCTGACTGGTATTTGAATCAAGAGTCAGGCATCAGTGAACGTGACGGAAGCAAAAAGAGAGGAATTAATGGAAGTGCTAAGACGCGAAGTTGACCTGTTTTCAAAATTATCTGGATTAATTAAAGGATGTGTTTGCAAAATTAAAGTCTAGGAACATGAACCATTCTGCAGCAAATTGTATGCAATACCTTTAGTGAAGAGAGAAGCAGTGAACAAGGAAATCAAAAGGATGTTGGCTAATCAGATCAAGGAAGTGTCAATTAGTGAATCATGTTTAGTTATAAATATGCTACGCAACTGATGGACAACATTTAGACAATAGTCAGTAGATATTGTGAGATGTTGAAGACTGTAGTCAGTAGCTGCAGTGAGTGCATTTTATTCTCTGTGTTTGATATCGTGTGACTTCCTCTTATGTCCCGTGACAAGCGCAGCAGTGGACAATGGAGCAACGCTTGTAGCATGTGTTTTGGTTTTCAAGAAGCAGGCAACAGTGCACAGCTAAGTACATTAGTCTTTTGTTACTTCATGCTGCTGTAATGTTATTTTATTGTTTTCGTGCCTGCCTGCCAATGATCTTCGATGCCCGGCGTGCTACAGTTTGGGGGAGGAGGAGTTGGCTGACGTCACGAAAAGCTGACTGGCATCTGGCACTTGTCAACATAACGGGAACGTGCCGCCAATGAACCGTACAGCGGAATGCGCCAATTCTTCTTTGTGGGTGTAACAACAGCTCCTAGATCTTCCTGTCTCCGGCAGCATCTATGTCACTCTTCCCTTGCATCAAACGTCGTAACTGTGTGTGACAACCAGCTCAACACATAGGACAGTGATAAAAGCAGAGTAACAAGTGCTGTGTTATGTATAGTGTTTGTGAGTCCTCAGCAGCGACAATGCCACTCCCCTCAGTGAAATCGTGTGAAGTTCTGCTCAGCTTATAGGAACGGCCCCAAAGCAGTGAAAAGTGCTCAAGCCAACAAAATGTCTTTTGTTTATAAATGATTCACTCAATGTAACTTGGTTGTAAATGTAAAATATTTCTTTAAAGATATGTACTGATTTTTGTATAAGTAGTCTGAGTGCTGTGTGCCAATCTACAAATTCCAATAGTTAATTGATAAAATGTTTTATGCCTGTAACTGTAGTTTTGACAGATGCATAGTGTCAATGCTTTTGTGTATATAGGTTTTACATTTATATTAGGTTATTTAAAATTAGTCTCATTTATTCAGATTCTATTCCTTAGTATCAATATGTTCTTTATCGTGTTTCATGTGTGTAATTAAGAGTAACCTTTACTAATATGCTTGATATCTCCAACAAAAGGGAAACTGTGTCAGTCACATTATCTTATCTTTTTTACATTTTTCTTGCTGATTAACAGACAGTTAGTAAATTATGTGTAAAGTTCTTGCTGTCATTAAATAATTTTCAAGTTGCTATATTCATTGATCATGTTTTATGGGCGTGACGATAAGGTTAATTAACATTAGTTATATTTTGAAAATCATTTGTTCTCAGGGTCAGATACTTATTGCAACTACTTTGACATGAAATACTAATTGGTGTAATTTTCAAATATTGATTTTTTATTGTATAACTTTCTTTAGGACTTCCGAGCCCCCTCGAAAGGTTACCTAGCTCTAGTTTTGTTTTGGTGGGGATGTGAGGATACTGGTGTGTAGTATCTATAAGTGGTTGTTCTTTGGAGGGCGACAATGCCCAGTGGCTCGGAGAGTAGCAAGCAGAGGCAGTTGTTGAGAGGCTGTGGAAGGTGTAGGCTGCGTGAGCCAAAGGCAGTTGCGTAGCAAAGGATTTATCTCTATGTTTAATAGTAAAGGCATACAGTTTGAACAATAGTGTGTTTATGTTTGCGCAGTTTGATAAAGGAAATAAATTAAATCCTCCTAGTTCTTAATGCGTCTCCATCAGTTAGTACCACACCATAGCATTTAACAATGAACGAAGTCTCGATGTACACAGTCAACTACAACAAGAGGATTGTAACATAATAATCATTAATTAACCCATATAATCTCCAAGGAGAATTGGAGCTTATACAGTGTCTCACAGTTGGACTCTGCAAACAGAGTTCAGTGATATAAAGAGATGACTCATTATAAATGTTGAGTCTTCATGCTCACAATCTGTAGTAAATGACATACAGCATACTGTAGATACTGCAAGTGTTAAAAATGAAACTTTGAGAAACAGCCCATTAAGAGTAACTATAAAGTATTGCCTCATTTGACAATATTATTTAAAACTAGGATATTATTCTAAAACTAGGATATTATTCTAAAACTAGGATATTATTCTAAATACAGTATTGTATTGTGTTACTTATTTGTGTGCCAATTGTTGACACCTTCAGAAATCAACATACATAATTCCCCCAGTAGATAAATTTTGTAAACCTCTGAAGTTATTTGATGGTAACAGCCATATTGAGACATTTGTGAAAGACAAATTTTACAATAATGTGAATCAATCACTTTAAGTTAATTTATGAATATGTACTAGTGTTAAGTGTTGCACATTATTACTATGATATGCCTAGTAACAGGAATATGACACAATCGGAAGCCGCAGGCTGACCAGCCAAGGGCATCAATCGTGAGTTGCGAAAACCCACAGAAAGACAGCTCCGGACAACATTGAAGACAATAACAACAGCCACGATTTGATATGGCAGTATACAAGTCCAAAGAGTAAACCAGATTAAGATCCTAGATGTAGCAAGATCAGGAACTGACAACAATGTGTACGATATACAATACAAGAGCACAGTCGGAACACAACTGACTTCTGAGCCCCTGCGCCGCCAGCTTTATAGGGCCCCCATGAGTGCCGACAGGCTGGCACGGCAGGCATGGCCCATGCACAGCGCTGTGATGGCGACAGCAGCACTTGCAGGGTATAGGGGAGCCGCCTAGTGACTGTCATCTACATCCACACCTTATGGCGGGCTGTCCAAATTGTCAGACTGGTACACCAGAATATGAGGGAAGAAATATTTAAGCCACATGATTACTTATTTTCTAAAATGCTTTTATAAAGATTAAAAATATCTCAAACACTTGTCGTAACCTGCAGACCACATACTTCATGTTTCACAGATGATCAGATGGAAGACTAACAAATACTTGAGACACAGGAATCCTGATGCTAAAAGAAGTCTGCATACCATAACCAATAATATAATAATAGCACCACCAGAGACTCACAGTGGGACTCTGCAGTCAGAATTTAATCGTATTAAGAGACAACTCACTACAGATGTTGAAAGTCCATGCTCCCGAACTATAGTCAATAAGATAAATCTACAATGATACTGCATGTGTTGATATTGAAACTTTGCCCAATGGACTATTAAAAGTAAGCAGAAAAAAATTCCTCTGCAGGACACCATAATATAATTACAAGGATATTATTATAAAAACAGTCTTACACAGTGTTAGAATTTGTTTGTTGACTGTAAACACTGTAAGAAATTAACACATATAATCTTACTACCAGAAATATTTAGCAACCCTATGACATTATTTGATAGTACCATTTTTTTCATATTCATCAGGGACATTAATGGCAATTACAAAACAGAGCAATACAGAAAATAAGTCAAAAGGCAACCACTCACCTATAGTGGAATGGTGTTTGAAGCAAATAAACACTGTTATATGGTCTGTGCTCCATGCATCTGTCCACATTAGATGAGTGACAGTGTTCACTTTGTTTTATGTATCACGAATGACAATTTTTGTGGCAATGTGACTCAGTAGCCATATTTATTTTACGAATATGTCAAAGTTTTGAGTATTGTACATTATTAGTATGATAAGACAGAAGGAATATTGAAGACAAATGATTTTTCTTCTTAGTAATTTGCTCTTAATCAGCAGTGTTAATTTCACAGACATTTCCCATATCCTGTATACCACATATTTCACATTCCACAAGTTATCAAATGAATGACTTCCGTAGTCATTAATCAAAAGAACCATGAAGGTAATCCCAGTCAGCTCACTATTTCTGACGATATAACATTGGTGGAAGCAGTGTCTCACAAGAACACTGTTCATTCAGAGTCTAATGATAGTGACAGACATCACATTGGAAATTTTGAGTCTCCATACACTCAGACTTTTATCAATGATCTCAAGCCTACTGTGGGCACTGTACCTGATGCAACTGAATCTATTCGGAAAGGACCATTAAGAGTAAGTAGAAAAATTTCTCTGTGGTATATCATTCTTTAAAACTTGGATATTGTTACAGAAAGAATTCTGTATTGTTTTTTATATGTTGACTGTTACCACTTTAAGGAAATGACACATAATCCTACCACCAGAAACAATTAGCAGTCCTCTAAAGTAATTTTATAGTACCAGTCATAACATGTTATCCATGAAAAAATACTAGAAATGGAGTGATACTTAAAATATCTGAACACTCAACTAATTCGCCTATACCACAAGAATGTGTGGAGTGCACAAACACTGTTTCTCTTACATGTTTCTGTCCTCCATGCATCCAAATACTGTAGGTTAATCACAGCCTTTTCTTTATGTAGAGATAATCACGAATTACAGTTTTTGTGTTGATATGAATTAGTATCCATATTTATTTTATGAATATGTCAAAATGTTGTATGTTTTACGTTATAAGTATTATCTGAGTGAAAGGATACGGAAGTTATTTGATTTTTTCTTGCTAGTAATAAACTCATAGTAACATAGTGTGATTTTTATGGTATTTGCCATACACCACATACCACATATTTTTTATTCCACAAATGACCACTGGATAAGCTCCGAAGTCATTAATCAAAAGAAACATGAAAAGTTATCCAAGGTAGGGCACCATTACTGATAATATACCAGTGGTGGAACCAATGTCACACTGACACACTCGACTCAGACTCTACTGATATTCACAGATGGCACATTAAAGATTTTGAGCCTGTATAACTCCAAATTTACTAAGATCTAGCACAATGTGGGAACTCCAAATGATCAAACTGAAACTATCCCAATAGGACCATTAAGAGTAAATATAAACTATTCCTCTGATGGACATGTTTTTTTGAAACCATCATATTATTACAAAAACAATGCTGTACTGTGTTAGGTATTTGTATGTTGACTGTAAGCACTTTAAGAAATTGCAGATATATCTTACCACCTAAAATATATACCCAATCTGCAAAGTTCTTTGATGGTACCAGTCACAAGACGATATTGATGATAAGCTATAATGAAACTTCAGGGATGGATACGAACATAAAATTAAGGAATGGCTACAACTCATCTGTAGTGGCACTACCATTAGGGATAGGAAAAGTCAGTTTTGGTGCAATATTTCTGAGCGCACAAGTTACAACCAGGTGTGGACTTGTTTACTGTGAGTTATGCTCACCAGTAGTTGTGAAGCAAATTAGAGGCAACAGGGGATTGGAACCACCAGAAAAAGTACACGCCGTGGTTTGCATGATGCAAGTCACAGGCAGAAGGGGCCCACTGGCCAACCTAAGTGTTATGAGTAAGTGACACAGAGTGGCGCATTTAGCAAAAACAGAGGTGCACAGTCGCATATAAATAGGCACTGGTTCACTAACAAAGCATTCAAGTGTGACAGCTCTCCTGGATGGCGGGGCATGTCACACCACCAGCTACACATAGAAGCAGATGTGGCGCAAGTGTTCCAGTCCACGGTAGGTCACTGGTTCGACCCTCTGAGGCTGACACGGCGGGCCACTCCACAACTCAGTACCACAGGCAGTCGTCTTGGTTCCCAACACACACCGGAGACATCCAGGGCAAGGGCCACAGATTCAGCTGCTGGATGACAGGTGCTGGCAAGTCATGCCAGCGTGGATGCGCGGCACGAGCCACCTTGCAGTTGTCAGTGGGCAGCGCTGAGGCAGCGCAGGATGAAGGTTGCTGAGTTGGATGCCGGCGCAGCCCTGACATCATCATATCACCATGGCCATACAAGGCTGACGCATTAGCAGAGCACTTGATGGGCCGCTGAGATGGTGTCCTCAATATTACAGGATCCGGTGACACAGAACAAGGGGAATGCGGCACTGTAGTTGGAAACAATAAATCACTTGGAAAGCTCAAATGAGTCTTAATATGTATGGTGCCCTCTACCTCTCCTTCTTTATTTGGTGTTGCTGTTACATTTGGTGTCATAAGTTGCTACTACATTTAGTGTCAGAATAGCAGACATCGTCTGTACAGTACGACTGCCTGCATTACAGTCACAAGATATGGTGAGTTTTGACCAGTTTTCTTTTGAGTGTTGGATGTTTTCTTTCTTTTTTGCGTTTTTGAGTATGGCTCATGGCAGACCATTGTAGATGTTTTGTGTGGGCATAGTATTTTTTGTTGTCAGAGTAAGTGTTAGTGAATTTGGGGCAGTAAGATTTTTTTTTGTGGCATTTAATTACTTTTGTGTTGGTTTGAGTATGTTGTTACTGACTATGATGATACTGAGATATAGGTAGTTGGGTTATTTTTGTACTTAATTGTATTGTTTTGGGATTAACAGGGAACAAAAGCAACACAATGGCAGCGTCAGGAATGCGAGGTGTGTTGGAACCAGACGTGTTAAGGTTTTTGTTGGGAAAGGTAGCACAGTTGACAGCAGACAATACGCATTTGAAGAGTGAATTAACATCTAGAAGTGAGCGGTAAATGACAGTGGATCAGTCGTTGTTGCCTAGGATGCCGCATCAGGAGACTGATCCAGCTGCCACAATTTTGATTATTCTGTTTCCTGGCAAGGCATCTGAGGATGTTTGTTCATTTGTGGAGGACTTGGAAACTTCAGATGTGATGAGTGGTTGGTCGGATGAACAGTTGTTACATGTAGCCAAGATTAGATTAATGGGTGAAGCGAAAACACATGTAAGGAGTTCTGAGGCCGTAAGGAAGGCGGGACAGTTTAAGCAGCTGAAGGAGCGGCTTTCATAAAGGTACAAAGAAACAGAATAGCGCTCAGTACTTTAGGGAGAGGTTGAGTACAATGACGAAGAGGCAGGGGGAGATGTTAGAGAAATTTGAGGACAGAATAAGAGAAATTAACGAGTACACTTACGAGTTGGGTCAGAGCGATGAAGCGAATGGTGTTCTGTTGCAGGAGGCCGAGCAAAGGACACGCGATGTATTTTTGAGGGGGTTACTGGCGCATATATTGCGGAAAGTACGTGAAGGGCTCCAAAAGATTTGTATTCGGCTATTCAGCTCACAATCCAATGTGATGAAGTAGACGTGGCAACAGGGGTATGTGATACACAAGTGGTGTTTACAGGGGGTATAAAATGTTATAAGTCTTGTTGTATGGGACACGGACAGAGACAATGTACCCAGTCACTGAGGAATAGAGGAAGGGGTGGAAATCAGCAGCGTGGAGGATGGAGAAGTGGAGTTAGCAGAGATGGACAATCGTTAAACGGCAGAGGGGGACCAAGACCCACCTAAGGGAGCTCCCGTTTAATTTCAATGCTACGAATATGTATACAAAGGTGGAATGTTCAGTGGTAGGATCCATAGAAACTAAAACGTTTAAGATTTTGTTAGACACAGGTGTGCAATTATCAGTGGCTACTAGGAGTTTAATCAGACTATGGAAGTTATAACCACTACGTTATAGCTTGCGTAGAGTGCAGGATAAGGAGGTGACACCTTTGGGGTCAGTGACAGTTGACTTTCGCATAGGGGAAGTCCGATTTGATGCATGCATGGAGGTAGTACCATGGATAAGTGAGGACTATGACGTGATCCAAGGAGTAGATTTCTTGCATCAACATCATGCCAAAATTGACCTTGGACAATGAACTGTGGAACTTGGTGGAATGTTATTTCAGCTAGGGGAAACTGTTATCGATGCAGAGCTGTCGTGAGCGGGGGGGGGGGGGGGGGGTTAACGTAATGAACTAATCAATTGAACCATGAACATTAGCATTTAGGCTTAATTCACATGAGTGTGTGTGTGGTGGCACCAGGAAGTCGCTTTGGATAAATGTAGAGTCGAATCTACCTGTGGGTACAGTATGTGTTATTGAACCATTGGAGGATAATGAAGTTCTGGGTCCATTGGGTTGTTTTGTGAAACATAGTATTGAACAACAGGCGAGTAGTCCCCCGTGAACGTGGATAATTTTAGCGCTGTAGATGCGAATTTGAGAAAAGGAGCTTTAGTAGCAAATCTGGATGTGCCAGATGATGAAGACTGGTGTTCAAGAGGTAGGTGAAGCGATCAACCACTCACTGCTGATAGAAATGCATTGCGTGACAAAATTAAGTATTTGAAAGGAGGAGAAAGAGAGCATATGGAAGTATTATTGTGGGAATTTAAGGATTTGTTTTTTCCGCATTGGCTGTTGCCAGCTACTCCATTAGTTCAACATAGGATACTAACAGGGATTGAAGCACTTGTTTACCATAAACTATATAGATTGTGGAGGATTTCACTGAGCAGGAGCTTGTGGATGGTATTATACAGCATAGTAGTAGTTGCTGGGGAGCCGGCATTGTCGTTGTGCCTAAAAAAATCTGTAAATGGAACTAAGAAATACAGTTGCTGTTGTGACTACCGATACTTCCATAATAAGACAGTATATGGACGCATACCCCATTCCAAACATATCACAGACTTTGGATCACTTAAGACAGTGCCAGTACTTTTCTACGATTGATTTGACAAGTGGTTATCATCAGTTAGAGGTGGCACCAGAGGATTCTCCAAAAACTACGTTCTCAACTGCTGGAGGTCATTACCAGTACATCAGAATGCCATTCAGTTTGAAAAACGCTACGGCAGCATTTCAGAGATTGCTAGACAGTGTCTTGAGTGGTTTGAAACCACGGGGGTGTCCTGTCTATTTGGATGACATTATAGTGGTTTCAAGTAGTGTGGGGCAACATAGACAGCGGTTAAGGGAAGTCTTTATGGGGTTAAGAGCAGCTTATTTGATGCTGAGCCTGGAGAAGTGTCATTTTGCATTTGACGAAGTAACATATTTGGGTCATATTACTGTATCAGTAAGGAGGGAGTGCAAACAGATCCGAGGTTGGTACAAGCTGTAAGGGATTTTCAGGAACCGAAAACAGTTAAGGAAATGCAGTCATTCATCGGAATTTGCAATTTCTATCAAAAGTTTGTGAAGGGTTTTGCAGATTTAGCACAGCTGTTGACACGATTGTTACAGAAGGGTGTGAAATTTGAGTGGACAGAAGAGTGTCAGAACGTGGGTGACAAACTGAAAGAAGTGTCAACATCAAGTCCGGTTCTTGTGTTTCTAGATTTTGAAAAGGAGTTTATACTAGCAGGTGATGCATCGAATCAAGCAGTGGGGTGTGTTCATAGGCATGAAATTGATGACAAATAACATCCTGTAGCCTATGCATCAGATAGGAACTACTCAACAACAGAGAGGGTGATGCTTATCGTAATCTATGGAATCACATATTTTAAATGTTGTTTATATGGGAGAAGATTTCCGGTAGTGACAGATCATGCTCCGTTGAACTGGTTGTTGGGGTTGAAGGATCCGTCCACTAGACTCGCTAAGTGGTCTGTGAGGCTTAGTGAATTCGACTATGAGGTGGTGCACGAGCCTGGCAAGAAGCATGGTAATGTGGATGCACTACTTCTACTTTCTACTGAAAGGTGGCAAAAGTAGAAGTCATAGATTATGACCTAGCAGTATGGCAAAAATTACAGGTCGCAGACAACGATTGTAAATTGTATTGGACACAACCACAATTTAATATGTACGATGGACTTCTGTGCAGGGAAACAAAGTTAGGACCAAGGGTAGTAGTGCCAGTAAAGCTGAGGGATGAGGTTTTAAAGGAAGCACATGATCACATGTTTCTGGTCATGGAAGGTGTAGAGCTGTGAATAGGAGATTGGCGGAGAGGTATTGGTGGAGGGGTAGGAAAGTGGATGTGGATCAGTATGTCAAGAACTGTATACAATGTGAGCAGAGAGCAGTTTTGAGTTGGAAACAGATACTGCTACAACGGTTGCCAGAAGGGACATGTCCATTTTCTATGTTGTGAATTGCTGTCTTAGGTCCTTTCAGTCGAATACCGTAGGGGAAATCTGCCTCGATAGCTGAGTGGTCAGCATGACAGATTGCCATCCTCTGGGCCCGGGTTCGATTCCCAACTGCGTCAGAGATTTTCTCCACTGGGTGTTGTGTTGTCTTCATCATCATTTCATCCCCATCTGGCGCACAGGTCGCCCAATGTGGCGTCGAATGTAATAAGACCTGCATAGAGGCGGCCGGACCTGCCCCGTAAGGGGCCTCCTGGCCAATGACGCCAAATGCTCATTTCTATTTGTACCATAGGGGAACAGATTCATTGTGACAATAATAGACCATTTTTCGAGGTGTGTGGAGATAGTGGCTGTGCCTAATCAACAGTCAGCAATGGTCGCGCAAGCATTAATAAACAACTGAATTTTGAAATTTGGTGTACCAGAGACGATAATTACTGACCAAGGGACCAACTTCATGTCGGATTTAATAAAGGAGCTGTGTAAATTGTTGTACTTAAAGAAGTGGAGGATGAGCACATTGCATGCGCAGGCCAACGGAAGGACAGAACGGGTACACAGAAAAATCGGGAAGATGCTGAGTTTTTATGTGGATTCTCATCACCATCAGGGCGACGAGTATTTGAAGCATATTGTATGCGCATACAATGCAAAAATCGATACAAATACTGGTTTGTCTCCATATGAGGAAGTGTACTGGCGAAAAATGCCGTCACTGTATGATTTGGTGAAGCTACAGAAAGGAAGGACTGGTGAATCTGTACGTCAATTCGCGAGAATAATCCGGGATGTTTGGAAATGGGTACAAAAGGCGAATACGAAGGCTTTGGAAAGGCAGGAAAACGCAGTGAAGCGGAAAGGAAGTTTACCACAGTATAGAGTGGGGCAATGGGTAATGCCATCCAGCCCCTATATGCAAAAAGGGAAAACGAAGAAGTTTCTCACGAGGTATCAAGGGGTCATACCAAGTTGTTGGCTCCCAACATGCACTGGAGACATCCAAGGCGAGGGCCGCAGATTCAGCTGCCTGATCACGGGTGCTTGCTGTCGCTTTGACCCAAGCCGCGCCAGTGGGGATGCACGGCGCAGGCCACCCTGTAGTTGTCAGCAGACGGCACTGAGGCAGCGCAGGACGAAGGCTGCTGAGTTGGCTGCCATCGCAGCCCTGACGTCATATTATCACTGCGGCTGTACAAGTTCGACACATTAGCAGAGCACTTGACAGGTCGCTGAGGTGGCGTCCTCAGCATTGAGGGACCTGGTGATGCAGACCGAGGGGAACGTGGCACTGTAGTTGGAAACAACAAAACACTTCGAAAGCTCAGATGAGTCTTAATACGGTGCCCTCTACCTCTCCTGCTACATTTGATGTTGCTGTTACATTCAGTGTCAGAAGTTGCTACTGCACATCTATGATGGAAAGATGTTTGGAGCACACAACACTGATTCTGTCATGTGTATCTCCGCTCCATGAATCTGTCCATCATAGATGAGTGCCAGCCATTTCTTTATTCTGTCTATTGTTAAATATCATTTTTGTGGTAATGTGTTTGAATAGATATTTATTTCTGAATGTCTCGCATGTCTGAGTGTTGTACATTGCTAGTATGAGATGACCGAAGGAATAATGGAGACACGTGATCTATTCTTCTTGGAAATACGCTCATATATATTGTCATGTAGAAGAAGGTGTAATCAGATGAATGACAAACACTAACTTCAGTTAATGAAGGTTTATTCAGCACTTGCACACACAAGAGTTCAGAGCGAGCTGCCTCTGGCCAGAATACATACAGTCTATATAGAGCTACAGAACATTCCAGTGCAATTATTCCTGAGATTCGTGGATACTCCAAGAATGTACTCGAACCGAATATAGAAATTAAAATTGTACACTTCAGGTGAGTTTTGAACTCACAAGCCTTCATACTACATTTTAGTACTTTAACCATTTTTTTTTTTTTTTTTTGGGCCTCCCATCTCCCCTTCTAGCACTACCATTCGCTCTCCTTCATGTGCCTTCTTCGGCGAGCTTCAATGCCACTTTTTTTTATTGGGTTATGAAACTGAATTGCATCTTGAAGACAATGTTAGAAAATTGTAATCTGAATAGATTACCGTGAAAATAACTCTCTCTATAATACTGTTGACTGCATTAATGGAACGCAAAATATTCTTCCATTAGAATTGAAACAAAAATGAGAGAGAAGCAAAAGTAAAAATTAAGAGAGGAAATTAAACTTCTTCAGTGATGCACGTCTTATGCATTAGAATAGTTTTTCCCTACTATTCTTGTGCTGTGGTATGACCCTGTTACTTTTTGGGAAAACATGCTTTTTCGGGCTTCTGTTGAGGCCTTCGTGGCTACTGTATCGGCCCTGGGGCACACGAAGTCCCCACCGTACTTCACCCTCAACAGCAATCCCCTACTTTGGCAGTCTATCTTGTTCTGTCGATTTCATATTATTTAGGTATTAACCGATGCGTTGTTTCTGAAACAAAATTTGCATCATATTCCCGAACTTCTTTTTATGGTCTTTGTTCCGGTATATTTTGAAGTATTCTTATTTCATATATTCTCGATATTCTTGTAGATTGTCATTGCCTTTGTTGTTGACAACATAATTGACAAAATTTCCGAATTGCCACAAGATGACATTGTTTTTTTGTGGTGGAAAGAAAACTTCTTCTGGGAAGAGTATTTGTGAAGTGTGATTTCTCTCCCATCGGTCCGTTTGAGAAAAGCGACTTGCAGTACAATCTCATTCCAAATATTTTTGTATCCATTACAGATGAGGTGGTGCTTTAAGGAGTCCAAATTGCGACATTTTTGGCACACATTGGTTACATGTAGTCCTATTGAATACAGTTTTTCGTTGGTGCTAATTATGTTGTTGACAACTCTGTACCATGATGCTTGCACTTCTGTAGTCAGTGTTTTGTTATTTATATTAGCCCATATTTTTTCCAAGTTTTTGTTGGGATACTTCATTTCCATTTTATTTTGGTTTTCGCGTGATTGTAACTTCTCTACTATATATTTACTTGTCCTCTTATTTTTGTCTGTTAAAATGGATGTCAAGTAGCTTAATTCTACATAAAAATTCTTAATACGCTTTAGGTTGTAATTTATGTTGTGAACATCTACTGGCAGCTGCATGCTTCCGGGTTCAAGAAGGTCAAATAGTGCGGCAGTTAACGCTGTTCGGCTGCGTCTCTATAAGTTTTAGCGTTCTTTTAAGGCAGAAGGCAGTGTTTTTCCTCCGAAGGTCTGTCAGCCCTAGGCCTCTGTTTTCGGGTCTCGATGTAGTCGTTCCTACTGATACTCTAAAAATATGGCCTTTCCATACTTATCGACAGATTGTGCTCATTATAGATTTCGCTATGTCTGGAGGTGTTGGTAAAATCTGAGCAACATATGCAGCTTTCGAAAGAACTGCACAGTTTATTAGTTTAATTCTTTGCTTGATATTTAAGTCTCTCGTTTCATGCAGTATTAAGCTGCCTCTGATTTTTCCTAACACCTGTTTACAATTAGCAGCCGTTGTTCTTAATGGGCAACTGTAAAAAGTTACGCCCAAAGCAGTGCGACGGTCCACCCTATTTGCCCACGGTAGCTGCACATTGTCAAGACTCAGTAAATTTAAAAAGGAACTTTGCGTTTCATTTATCTTCGCACCAGTTACCCTGCTATAAAGCAAGAACTTGTCCGTTAGCTGGCCACAGTCATCATCGCTCCTTACTAGAACTCCCACATCGTCCATTGATCGAGATTTTGGTTCGTATGCCTCTGACGATGTTCATTAAAACCGCTAAGTTGCCATCATTGAAACCTATGTGTTTCAACGTTCAGAACAGATATCCGTAGTTGACTCTGTCAAATGCTTTAGCAAAATCAATGAAGGCAATGCCTCCATTCGCTGACGATGATGAGAAAGTAGAAATAATGTCTCGATATTCACATACAGTCTTAAAAATAGTACGTCGAGGGAGACACGTCTGGTGGCATCCAATTACTTTTTCTAAAATCGGTCCCATTTGTTCTTTAATTACACGTGCAACTACCTTGTAATCTGAGTTCATTAGACTGATCGGCCTCATTTTAGTAATATCTTTCATGTCCGTACTCCTTCCCTTTGGAAGTAGTACAGTTACACTTTCCTTGAAAGCAGCAGGAATTTCCTCTCCCCTCAAGACGTCATTAACTACTTCCGTGAATTGGGACCAAAAGGTCCTATAAAACTCCACAGGCAGGCCGTCTAGGCCGGGAGACTTCCATGAAAATGAAGATCTGAGTATATCAAAAACCTCGTCATTCGTAATTTCTAACGTTAAACCTCTGTTCTCCTCTGTAACAACTGCCTCTATTCCGGAGTTCTGTAAAAACTCTTGTACTGATGTGAATTGCCGTCAGTGGCATTTCCAGAATATAATTGCTGAAAAAAATCTATGTGCTTCATTTAAGATATCCCTTTGTTCTGTCAAGACTCTGTTATCTTCCGTTCTGAGGCTGGCAATAAAATTTCTTCTTCTGTTTTTTGTGTGTTGTATCAAGTGGTAGATGGAGGAGTTTTCTGCCTCCACCGTCGTTCTGGTGTGTGATTTGATTTGTAATCCCTCCAAATGTACCCTTTTGATACTTATCATTTTGGCTTTAACGTTTTTAATATTGGTAAAGACGTCTTGAGACATTGGTTGGTCGTAAAGGTCTCTTAAGCAAGAGTAGTAAAACTCCATTGTGTGTCTTGACCACATTGCCCTTTCTTTGGCGTAAGATATCAGCGCTGCTCTTATCGGTTTTCTTAGCGGTCATAGTCCACCATTCAATAGTTGTTCTATATTTAGTACGCATCCTTAAAACAGACTGCCAAGTTTCTTGCATCTTTAAAGCTACGGCGTTTTCAGAGAGGGTATTGATATTTAATTTCCGTAGTGGGCGACCCCAATATGTCTATTGGCTGGTTAATTTGATGCCGCACCTCACTCCGAGGTGGTCAGAGAAAGCAGCTGGTATCACCTCAATACTACTGACTTTGGTGTCTAAAGTGGGGGTGACATATATTCTGTCGATTCTACTCTGTGTAGTGCCGTGATATATGTGAAGCGAACCAGTGTCGGATATTTTATTTCCCACACGTCAAACCACTTCATGTTGCTGACCAACGCCTGCAGTTCTTGGGAGAAGTTAAAATTTGGTCGCTGATCCTTTTTATTTAAAACACAATTAAAATCTCCACCAATGACAATTTCTGCGGGGTTTTCTTGGAGTAGAAATAATATGTCACTTTTAAAAAAGGCTGCCCTCTCTCGCCTCGCATTGTTGCCTGATGGTGCGTAAAGGTTTATAAAAGTGGTGTTAAAAATCTTGCAGTTAATTCCCCTCCCCGACTCTAAAAGGCACACATTTGTCATCTCGATCCCTTCTTTAGCAAGGATGGCTGTTCCACACGTGTTTTCTGGAGCCACATTCAACACCTCTTTGTACCCTGAAACATACAATTCTTTGACATTAACTTCCTGCAGGAAGGCGATATCTGTATCTGACTGATACAGAAAGTCCTTCAGTGCAGCTACCTTTGCTTGACTCTGAATTTTGTTTATATTTAGGGTGGTCACGTTATGTGTATGTTCCACTGTGAGACGCTACAAGACAGTAAACAGAGGATACGTTATTGGAGCCGCGTATAATAACTTCTGTTTATATATATATATGTTGTTGTTGTTGTTGTTGTGGTCTTCAGTCCTGAGACTGGTTTGATGCAGCTCTCCATGCTACTCTATCCTGTGCAAGCTTCTTCATCTCCCAGTACTTAATGCAACCTACATCCTTCTGAATCTGTTTAGTGTATTCGTTTCATGGTCTCCTTCTATGATTTTTACCCTCCACGCTTCCCTCCAATACTAAATTGGTGATCCCTTGATGCCTCAGAACATGTCCTACCAACCGATCCCTTCTTCTAGCCAAGTTGTGCCACAAACTCCTCTTCTCCCCAATTCTATTCAGTACCTCCTCATTAGTTATATGATCTACCCATCTAATCTTCAACATTCTTCTGTAGCACCACATTTCGAAAGCTTCTATTCTCTTCTTGTCCAAACTAGTTATCGTCCATGTTTCACTTCCATACATGGCTACACTCCACACAAATACTTTCAGAAACGACTTCCTGACATTTAAATCTATACTCGATGTTAACAAATTTCTCTTCTTCAGAAACGCTTTCCTTGCCATTGCCAGTCTACATTTTATATCCTCTCTACTTCGACCATCATCAGTTATTTTGCTCCCCAAATAGCAAAACTCCTTTACTACTTTAAGTGTCTTATTTCCTAATCTAATTCCCTCAGCATCACCAGACTTAATTCGACTACATTCCATTATCCTCGTTTTGCTTTCGTTGATGTTCATCTTATATCCTCCTTTCAAGACACTGTCCATTCCGTTCAACTGCTCTTCCAAGTCCTTTGCTGTCTCGGAGAGAATTACAATGTCATCAGCGAACCTCAAAGTTTTTATTTCTTCTCCCTGGGTTTTAATACCTACTCCGAATTTTTCTTTTGTTTCCTTCACTGCTTGCTCAATATACAGATTGAATAACATCGGGGAGAGGCTACAACCCTGTCTCACTCCCTTCCCAACCACTGCTTCCCTTTTATGTCTTTCGACTCTTATAACTGCCATCTGCTTTCTGTACAAATTGTAAATAGCCCTTTGCTCCCTGTATTTTACCCCTGCCACCTTCAGAATTTGAAAGAGAGTATTCCAGTCAACATTGTCAAAAGCTTTCTCTAAGTCTACAAATGCTAGAAACGTAGGTTTGCCTTTCCTTAATCTATTTTGTAAGATAAGTCGTAGGGTCAGTATTGCCTCACGTGTTCCAACATTTCTACAGAATCCGAACTGATATTCCCCGAGGTTGGCTTCTACCAGTTTTTCCATTCGTCTGTAAAGAATTCGCGTTAATATTTTGCATCCGTGACTTATTAAACTGATTGTTTGGTAATTTTCACATCTATCAACACCTGCTTTCTTTGGGATTGGAATTATTATATTCTTCTTGAAGTCTGAGGGTATTTCGCCTATCTCATACATCTTGCTCACCAGATGGTAGAGCTTTGTCGGGACTGGCTCTCCCAAGGCCGTCAGTAGTTCTAATGGAATGTTGTCTACTCCCGGGACCCTGTTTCGACTCAGGTCTTTCAGTGCTCTGTCAAACTCTTCACGCAGTATTGTATCTCCCATTTCATCTTCATCTACATCCTCTTCCATTTCCGTAATATTGTCCTCAAGTACGTCACCCTTGTATAGACCCTCTATATACTCCTTTCCACCTTTCTGCTTTCCCTTCTTTGCTTAGAACTGGGTTTCCATCTGAGTTCTTGATATTCATACAGGTGGTTCTCTTTTCTCCAAAGGTCTCTTTAATTTTCCTGTAGGCAGTATCTATCTTACCCCTCGTGAGATAAGCCTCTACATCCTTACATGTGTCCTCTAGCCACCCCTGCTTAGCCATTTTGCACTTCCTGTCGATCTCATTTTTGAGACGTTTGTACTCCTTTTTGCCTGCTTCATTTACTGCATTTTTATATTTTCTCCTTTCATCAATTAAATTCAATATTTCTTCTGTTACCCAGGGTTTCTACAAGCCCTCGTCTTTTTACCTACTTGATCTTCTGCTGCCTTCACTACTTCATCCCTCAAAGCTACCCATTCTTCTTCTACTGTATTTCTTTCCCCCATTCCTGTCAATTGTTCCCTTATGCTCTCCCTGAAACTCTGTACAACCTCTGGTTTAGTAAGTTTATCCAGGTCCCATCTCCTTAAATTCCCACCTTTTTGCAGTTTCTTCAGTTTTAATCTACAGTTCATAACCAATAGATTGTGGTCAGAGTCCACATCTGCCCCTGGAAATGTCTTACAATTTAAAACCTGGTTCCTAAATCTCTGTCTTAGCAATATATAATCTATCTGAATACTGTCAGTATCTCCAGGCTTCTTCCATGTATACAGCCTTCTTTTATGATTCTTGAACCAAGTGTTAGCTATGATTAAGTTGTGCTCTGTGCAAAATTCTACCAGGCGGCTTCCTCTTTCATTTCTTAGCCCCAATCCATATTCACCTACTACGTTTCCTTCTCTCCCTTTTCCTACTACCGAATTCCAGTCACCCATGACTATTAAATTTTCGTCTCCCTTCACTACCCGAATAATTTCTTTTATCTCGTCGTACATTTCTTCAATTTCTTCATCATCTGCAGAGCTAGTTGGCATATAAACTTGTACTACTGTAGTAGGCGTGGGCTTCGTGTCTATCTTGGACACAATAATGCGTTCACTATGCTGTTTGTAGTAGCTTACCCGCACTCCTATTTTGTTATTCATTATTAAACCTACTCCTGCATTACCCCTATTTGATTTTGTATTTATAACCCTGTATTCACCTGACCAAAAGTCTTGTTCCTCCTGCCAGCGAACTTCACTAATTGCTACTATATCTAATTTTAACCTATCCATTTCCCTTTTTAAATTTTCTAACCTATCTGCTCGATTAAGGGTCTGACATTCCATGCTTCGATCCGTAGAATGCCAGTCTTGTTTCTCCTGATAACGACGTCCTCCTGAGTAGTCCCTGCCCGGAGATCCAAATGGGGGACTATTTTACCTCCAGAATATTTTACCCAAGAGGACGCCATCATCAATTAACCATATAGTAAAGCTGCATGCCCTCAGGAAAAATTACGGCTGTAGTTTCCCCTTGCTTTCAGTCGTTCGTAGTACCAGCACAGCAATGCCGTTTTGGTTAGTGTTACAAGGCCAGATCAGTCAATCATCCCGACTGTTGCCCCTGCAACTACTGAAAAGGCTGCTGCCCCTCTTCAGGAACCACACGTTTGTCTGGCCTCTCAACAGATACTCCTCCGTTGTGGTTGCACCTACGGTACGGCTATCTGTATCGCTGAGGCATGCAAGCCTCCCCACCAACGGCAAAGTCCATGGTTCCTGGGGGGGGGGGGGGGGGGGGGGTAAATATATATAGTGTTATTTTATTTTACTTTTATTCCAATGACGGTTTTCCTTCTTTTTCCTTTTTTTTCTTTCTTCTTAGAGTTCAGTGTGACAATTTTTAATAAAAAAATTATTCTTCAAAAGCCCCTTCCGCCCCCATTGCATCGGTCTGATCCTCCTTTTCGTCCGCCCAGTTAAATCGTGTCGCGGTGATGTGTCCATGTCCTTGTCCAAGTCGGGTTTCATTGTCCATATCTGATGTCGTATTGTCATGCAAGGTTTCAAGTGTTCCGTGTGGCGTTTCAGCCCGTTCTTGTCTCTTGTTCCAATCCGAACACTCGCCGACCGCTTCCTTTTGTGTATCTTCATCCTTCTTTTCGGTCTCCTGTATCTTCCTCAGCCGCTCTCTTAAAGGAGGGGCCAAGTTCTCTGCAGCTTGATGTGCTCGTCGTCTCTTTTTATTTTTTGATCATTTCGGTGAAATCGTCCGTGAAACCTATGGTGAATTTCCTGGCGACTCCATGGAAGGTCGAGGAGAAGTCACCTGTCCCGCCTTCATGGTGGAAGATTTTTGAGCTCCGTTAATTTCGGAGTCAGCCGTTGCTGCTGTTTCTATGACACGTGGTGTCATTGGTTCGTCTTCTTTCGCTCCCCCCCCCCTTTTCCTTTGACGTTTCCTGAACCTGTCTGTGGTGTCCTGTCATCTGTGTGGTTGTCAGTTATTTGTTGCATCACTTCCTCTTTATGTCCATCGACTGTAGTTCCCTCTGGGATGTTGGCTCTTGCGTGTGTAACTACCGCTTCGTACTCCACTATGTCTACATCGGGTACTGTCGATGAAGCTTGTCGCTCATTGGAAGAGTTGTCAGACTCAGAGGGCAAGTGCGGTGCGCCCTCAGTGACGTCATTACTGGCCAGATTCTGATTGTCATCGTTAGTCAACTCGGTGGTGCTTCCCGTTTCCGTGCGCGCGTCAGAAGGTCCCGCCTGCTCGGCCATATTCTGTTGACTGTGGGCCCGGCTAGCTGCCGTGGCAGCGTACGTCACTTGCATGCTAACAACTTGTCCTGGGACAACCGCCTCGTTAGTCGGTAACTGAGGAACACGCCTTCTACTGCACTCACTTCAGACGTGCCCTGTGGCGTTACATAACGCACAAGTCCGTGGCTGCCCATCATAAATTATGAGAGCGCGATGGCCACAGATATTCAAGTAAGAAGGGATATGTCGTAAGAGCTCAATCTTAATCTGTCTAACTCCATTCAAAACCGGAAACATATATTGCTCCGACCATTTTTCTGCAATATTAGATATAACTCTACCATAGGGCTGAAGAGCAGCAGGGACCTCGAACGGCAGTTCGAAAGCTCTCACTTTTCGAATGCCTAGCCAAGCATGGGAAACAAGAACGTCACTAACGGTTCCGTCTGCATGTTTAAATTTCAATTTGCCACCACACTTGTCAACTATCGAGGAGCACAAATCAGAGGAAATCAATGTCAAAAAGACAGAATTGGAAACAAAAGAAAGATGAAAGCCAATAATTTCGTCTCCTGTAATCTTAACTGTTTCTGAAAGCCACCTTTGATTCTCAAAAGCCTTTGGTGTTTTACAGGTCCAATCAAAAGTGAATCTAACCGTATCTCTTCTTTCACAGTTAATTTTAAATGACTGAAAGATGCAAAGTAAACAAAGCGCTCTACTGACCTTTGTAACAGCCACACAGGCGCTGTTTACGCCAGCCCTCCTAGCGCTGCCGCCACACGTCCCTCCAGCTCAGCAGCCGAGCAGCAAATGTGCACCATGTTGCTACTTGACTTCTGTTGCGACACTGCTCCCTCCTTAAGAGAACAGCGTCATGGTGTTATGATGTCCTAGTCCGGGAACGAGCTATCGGTCCTGCATACTCCGAATCCTGATGACTGAGTCTCGCCCTGGCGGTGATCTCCTTAGAACTTCTTTTGCTGCTACGATCTTCGTCACCTTTCCGCTTGTTGCCTGTCGCTGGAGCTTCAGATTTACCCTGGATTGTAGGATCCTTATAGGGCTTCATTCAGAGGACGTTGTGAGGTCTCGTTTTGTCTCGTCTCGATGGTGATGGTTGTCCCAGTCGAGATGACGTGGAATGGCGTCCGTCGATCACGACAACGCCAATCTGTAACTGTCATAAAAACAAACTCCTCCCATGGTTTGGTTATTTTTCAGATACTGTCTCTCAAAACTGAAATCAACATCTCAATGGAGCAGCACGCCTGAGTGTGTGCACCGCCCTTGCTTGTAATTAAAGCAATGGTGTTCGATGTCTATCGATCTTCTCCACTTATAAATATAGCGACTGCACCACTCGATAACACGATGACTCCCTTGATCTGAAATGATAACCAAAAGTCCTTTGGAACACACGACCAACTAACTAACTAACTTTGGGTGTTCGTGACAGACTTTTAAGTTTACGCGAACTTGCTGACTGTAGTTCTTATGCCCAGTTTGAGAATGGGTATTCAGACATTGAAAAATAATGTTTTGAATCATCAATCCATCACCCAAGCTGATGTCACACCATGATTTTTTTCTAGGATATTGAGTTGTTAATTAGTATTCTGTCGCCAAGGCGTTGCTACATCGCGTACTACACGACGTGACTCCAGAGATAACATACTCTTGAGCAATGTTCAGAACGCGTTGTAGTTCAGTGATAACTTATTGTTGTTTACAGTTAAATTGTCATTAAATCACTTCTCACTTTAATGTAATCCCAAGAATCAGTTAATTCCACAAATACACTTTAAATGTCCATTAAACGATGTATGTGACTCGAAGAATTAAAGTTGAATTAAAGTTTAGTGTTCTTCGTAATTATTTGCCCCGACACTGAGCACACACACCGATTTTTCATTCAGAGAATTTTGTCTGTCAGCATCAGCAATTCTGACTCTGACGATAGCTTCTGAGAACATGGCGCAATTCAAAATGGTTCAAATGGCTCTGAGCACTATGCAACTTAACTTCTGAGGCCATCAGTCGCCTAGAACTTAGAACTAATTACACCTAACTAACCTGAGGACATCACACACATCCATGCAAGAGGCAGGATTCGAACCTGCGACCATAGCAGTCGCTCGGTTCCAGACTGTAGCGCCTAGAACCGCACGGCCACTCAGGCCGGTATGGCGCAATTGTAAGCTCTCCGTGAATGAGTTCTTCTGTTGCCTACTCAAGTCTAATAATTGAGTTTATGTCAGCGATCAGTCTCTTTCTGTGTCCTTTGATGTTCGTGACTATTAAGTATCATGGACGCTAAGTCCCATCACAAATCAGCAATCATACGAGTTATTTTCCTGTCACGCATGTCAACTACCCTGTTATCTGTCTGAACGGTAAAGATGATTTTACTTCAGTCCAACTTCTGATTAATACTTCCAACTGTAAAACTTTTAAACTTCAGATCGGTTTTAAAACAATCTAGTAGCGCTTAACATGCGTACTACTATTGCAAGAGTACAAGAGAGAAGCGAAGTTCACATCTCCGTGCCCGAGTTACATTGTAGTCACAGCGAACTTACAGCTCGATTTGGCTACAACTCTCTTCTAGGATAAATGTTATCTTTACCCAATTTATTGTCTGGGCTTTAACCTTGGTGAATAATAATTTTTTGTATTCTTTTTGTAAGGTTTCTGTTTCATATCACATGCTATTTTTTCATTCAGTCCTTTCTTTATGATAAGCATTAGTATTTACATAACATTCTCGTTAATCAAACTGTCAAGCGTGTAAATTTTGTTGTCAGTAGCTGTCACCACTGTCAGGATGACTGATTTTTCTATATCTTTTTGCAACAAAAGACAAAAGAGTGTTCATTATGGGTTCTATAATTGGGGTGTTTCAAATGCCCCCCCCCCCCCCCCCCCCCCCGGCCGATGAAATGGGTATGTGACTTCCTGTCTCAACGTCCCTAACCAAGTAAGGTTCTTTTTTTATTGGAGTACTGACATTCACGCACATACACATACAAAAAAATCAAGTCAATACATTGTTTCTTTTACATTAATTTGAACTTAGGGTTCATGTCTCTTAAACATTTAATTATTTCCAAGATGTCAACAGATCGCCGGAAAAGCATGAAGAATTACATTTAATTATTTCATGTCACTGTAACATATTTTCGACCCATCACCACACTGCCGCTGCACCTGCACCAGACCATGCAAAGTTGCAAACATGGCCCACTTCAAAGCCAGTGCCTTCTCCTCTATCGACCATGGCGAAGCTGCAACAGCATCGGGTCGTATATGGCAGCGAGTACAATCCGTTTATGTGTGCTCATCTGGTTACTCTCATTGTCTAGTGGCTGTGCTCCCAGTAGACTGTACTAACACCAATCTATCCCGAGATAGTCCGTACCACCACTGTTGAGTATGCTGAAACATTTAGATCACTTCTCTTTTCGGTACATAACATGAAATTACATATTGTTATCACAGTTCTGAATGTTCATCATTGCACATTGTCTCTTCATTTAATTAATAATGTTTGTGGTAAGTCTAATCAATCTATATTCACTGTCGCACTTGTACTATCAGTTTATAAACACGTACAACATTCCTCACACCGGTACCATTGTATTGTTCTTATTAGTTAGTTTTTTCCTTTTTTCAAGTCTTACTCGTTTATTCACTTATTTCCAATTCACCCTTATTCGCCTCGCATCTTCTCCTTCCTCAAAACAAGTGATTTTGTTCAAATAAATTTCCTTATTCCCGAATGATCATGGTAAGATTTTTCAATGTGCTTTTGTGCTTATTTTAAACTGATGCCTTGTTTGTCAAACAACATGTAGAGGCATGTTAGCACAAAAATATTAAAACATCAATTATTAACATGATAATATCCACTTGCTTATTTTACTTAACAAAATTTTCAATGAACACAAAATAGTTATGATTACGAATTTCATAGCTCGTAATCTTTCTTAATGACTTAAGTAAATAGAACCTGTTTTTTGCAAGAACTATTTAAAACTAATTCATTGTCCACTAATTCTATTTATAAAATAAATTCACAAACATTGTTGTAACATCTTTCTGTTTTGTAACTACTCCTAGTTTGCATACATACATTCTAAACCTTCAATTAACTAAAGTATTTCTTTAACTCTATATGAGGGTACACCTCTTTTATCCTCTCGGTTTCTTCATCTTCTGACAGGCAGCTTCCTTCATGTGGTATCTTAACAATCCTATATGGTCTGTTATACAAATTGCTCAATTTTTGGTTTAATTTTCTTATCTTTGAAGATTTGTGATGATTCTTCAATAGAACATTATCACCAACCTTATAATTAACTCCTAAGCCTATCTTTTTGTCAAATTGACGTTTTCAAATACTTGCTTTATGTTGTAAGTTCAAGTATACCATTTTTATAATTTCACCACGATCTTTTGGTTCACTTTGATATGTGGAAAATCACTAAGCTAATTATCACTCTCTTGCTTATTAAATAGAATCTTATTTGGTGAATACCCAGCTGAGATATGGGATAATTCGATGTACATCTTTTCGAAATTTTCAATTAATTCAGTCCACCTCTGGTGTTGATTAGGTTCATAAGTTCTTATAAATCGATTTAATTCTCTAAATACTCTTCTATTGGGTTTCCTGGTGGACTAAAGCGGGCAATAAACACATGAGGAATTGCACATGCCTTCATTGTTTCCTTCCATGCTTTACTTCGGAAATATGAGGCGTTACCTGAAATAAGAATTCCAGGTTTTCCTACATTCACCAAATAACCATCTGTAATCTTTCTCAGCATAAGTTTTACATTGGTTTTTCGCAAAGGATAAACTTTCACATACTTCGTGAATAGATTATGCATTGCGAATATATATTTAAAATTTCATTTAACTATGGGAAACGGCCCACATGTATCACCTGAGACGATATTCAGTGGTTCCATTGGTATAATGGGATGTAATACACCTTTAATACAGTAATTAACTGGCTTTGCCCTTTGATAAATAATACAGGGCTATTACAAATGATTGAAGCGATTTCACAGCTCTACAATAACTTTATTATTTGAGATATTTTCAAAATGCTTTGCACACACGTACAAAAACTCAAAAAGTTTTTTTAGGCATTCACAAATGTTCGATATGTGCCCCTTTAGTGATTCGGCAGACATCAAGCCGATAATCAAGTTCCTACCACACTCGGCGCAGCATGTCCACATCAATGAGTTCGAAAGCATCGTTGATGCGAGCTCGCAGTTCTGGCACGTTTCTAGGTAGAGGAGGTTTAAACACTGAATCTTTCACATAACCCCACAGAAAGAAATCGCATGGGGTTAAGTCGGGAGAGCGTGGAGGCCATGACATGAATTGCTGATCATGATCTCCACCACGACCGATCCATCGGTTTTCCAATCTCCTGTTTAAGAAATGCCGAACATCATGATGGAAGTGCGGTGGAGCACCATCCTGTTGAAAGATGAAGTCGGCGCTGTCGGTCTCCAGTTGTGGCATGAGCCAATTTTCCGCGGGCAACGCGTGAAACTTGTCCGCACGCGTTCAGCCGTTTCTTCGCTCACTGCAGGCCGACCCGTTGATTTCCCCTTACAGAGGCATCTAGAAACTTTAAACAGGGCATACCATCGCCGAATGGAGTTAGCAGTTGGTGGATCTTTGTTGAACTTCGTCCAGAAGTGTCGTTGCGCTGTTATGACCGACTGATATGAGTGCATTTCAAGCACGACATACGCTTTCTCGGCTCCTGCCGCCATTTTGTCTCACTGCGCTCTCGAGCTCTCTGACGGCAGAAACCTGAAGTGCGGCTTCAGCCGAACAAAACTTTATGAGTTTTTCTACGTATCTGTAGTGTGTCGTGACCATATGTCAATGAATGGAGCTAGAGTGAATTTATGAAATCGCTTCAATCATTTGTAATAGCCCTGTACATCTCTTGAGTATCTCCTGAGCTCTCCTTAATAAACCTGGATAAAAACACAATTGTTGTAATTTCATAAAGCATTTGTGAGCTTCAAAATGTCCCAATCTTGCATGTGTGAACCACAATAATGCCTCAATAACATCTCTGTGAGGGAATGCATATCTTCCACTCATCCCCCTCGGTTCTGCGATAAAATAATACATCTGCTTGCAATTGGTAATGGTCATTAACGTGACTATGAGTTCCTTCTCTTAATTCACTCCTAATTTTTCTCCATTTAGCATATGATTTTTGCGTTTGTCCATTCGTGAACACATTTCTTTAACTTCTCTCCTATTTGGAAGTGTTGCAAACGTCACCACTTTAAAGTCCATTACCCTTTCTTCTTCGATCTCATCTACCTTTTTCGTTGGTCACCTAGACACCGAGTCAGTGACGACATTATCCCTTCCCTTGACATGCTTACTGTTTATGTCATATTCTTGTAGCAACAATGCCCAATGTGTTAGTCGGCCATGCAGCATCCTTCTTGTCATTAAAAAAGTCACCGCCTTACGGTCACAATAAATTACAATTAGTTTCACATATACGAAATATCGGAACTTTTTAAGCGCCTAGATAATTGCCAGCACTTACAGTTCAGTCGTGCTGTACGATCTCTCGCAACCTGATAAGGTTCTTCTAGCAAAAGCGATAATTTTTATTGTTTCTACATTATTCTCATCTTCCATTTGGAATAGTGTACCATCTAATCCTGTTTCAGCCGCATCTGTTGCTACATAAAAATCTTTATACATTTGAAGATGATGTAACAATGGAGCATGTATCAAAGCATTTCGAATATCATCGAAAGCTTTCCTATGCGCTTCTGTCCATTGCTATGGAATATTACTCCTTAACAAATGTAACAGATGATCTTTATTTAATAACTGCTGCGACAAAAACTTTCTAAAGAAAGATGCCAGACCTAAAAATGACTTTAATTGTTTTTTATTTTGTCGACACGGACAATTTTTAATGGCATCCAACTTTTTAGGGTTCAGTACAATTCCTTCTGGAGTCACACTATGCCCTAAGAACTTTATTTGATTTCTACCAAATTTAGATTTCGTTAAATGACTGTGACCCCATACTCAAGAAATTTATTAAATACATGATCAATTAATTCGACATGTTCGCTCCAGGTCTCTATGGCGATCAGTAGATTGTCTACATATACAGTAACACATTCTAATAAATCAGGTCCAAGCATTGTATCTAAAGCGGTTATGAAAACACCTTCACTAATACTAAAGCCAAAATGAATGCCATATATTTTCTCGATTCCTTTCATATTTTAGTTTGCAAGTAGGAACTTTGGAGATCGAGGGAGGTCAAAACTTCCACCCCGTGAAATTTCTGCAATAGCTCTTCTAAGTTTTCAGGGCGAGATCTTACGGGTTTGATAATTTTATTAATGTTGCGAGCATCAAGAAATAGCCGAATATCACTATTTGGTTTAGTCACAGCTAACAATAGACTTGAGTATTCAGTAGTTGAAGTCTCAATTATTCCCCAATCTATCATCTTTTTTCTTTCTTCGGACATGACTTCTCTTTTTGACCAGGGAACAGAATAAGTGGTTTTACAAAACATAGTGTGGATAAGCTTGAATACAATATCCAAAAATCTTTAATCACACCTGATTTCTTATTAAATTCAGTTAAATATCGTAGTAAAACTTTTCCCAACTCATCTTGTAGTTCTGTTGATAGACATTCCGATTCGAGTACTTTTTCTATGATACTTGATACATGTATCTCAGCATCATTTCGTCCTACACAATCAATACTTTTCAAATGCAAAGCATTTACAGCTAGACAATTAACTGTTACATTTTGGCAATATTTTCCCAAAATAATTTTTCTTTTTAATAAAGTTACCCTTAATGGTTTAGCTTTAACTATGAAAGTACATACACCCTCCTTAAAATTTATCAATGTAAAGTAGTCACACAAAAAATCCATTTCCCAAATGCACAGCGTTGACATACTACTTAGAAAGTGCATTCAATGGCTACCCCTCATTGTTCTACCATCAACCATATCTGTTGCACTTTTTCGCACTAAACGCCTCTAACACCATGGATCAGAATTCTGATTCTTCTTTTGCGAGCAATCCAAATGATCATTACTGTTCTTAGAATTACCGTGATTTCTGTTGAATTCTCCAGAATGACTAATAATCTGATTACCAGTATTCCACGCGTTATTACTAGCGTTGTTCTTGGCACAATAATGGTTGTCGTTATTATTATGCCAGTGTTTTGCATCCTCCATGAGCATACTGATTGAACCGATCATGGATAGGAACTGTTCAACATCAGAATCGGAAATATGAATTAATTTCTCTCGAATATTCAAAGGTAGCTTACCTTTCAATATTTGAATCACTTCTCTACTTGAAATTGGTTCTGTCCAATAAAGTGTTTTGTTCAAGTAGTGTTCAAAATACTTTCTGAACGTTTCCTTTGTCAAATTATAAAATTCTGGTTGATATACTTCCTTACGCAGTTTCTCTTGTTTTCTTAACGACCAATATTTAGCTAGAAATAATCTCTCAAATTCAGAACAAGTGTTACAGGTCTCGCTAACTTCAGCGGCCCATAACGCTACTTCTCCTATGATCTTCGACACTATAAACTGTAATTGATCATATTCCGTCCAAATATAAGGAAATATTCTTTTAAATGAACTGATAAACACTATGGAGTTGATATTATTCTTTTCATTTGAAAATGTGGGAAACTGTCGACTTTTGAAAATACTATGTTCGACTTTTAATGACGAAATACATCCTCTCTGAACGTAGGGGTCATCCGCCTCCTCTGATTGGCTATTCGTTTCCCACAGTTCACCTACATATGTGCTATGTTACATTCACTGGCGTTTTCTCTCACAGATATATTTCACGTTGTTGCGCATTTGTTCGTTTTCCACTCAGGAATCGCTTCTTGACTGTTGCTCAGAAGACTGGGCGTTATTAACCGCAAATTTACCGCCCTTAGTACATTCTTCAACTATTTTATCATTAATTTGACGAAATCCATTAACAAAAGTCTCTATCAATGGATTATTGTTTGTTGCCTGTCCATTAACTTGATTTTGCGCACTCGCAATGGCCGAACGTACCCTTCCATTAATTTCTACTGTTTTGTTTTCCATCCATTCAGATAGATCCTCCTTCAGTTTCTTAGTTTAATCTAGCATATAAGTATCTACTTTACCTAACGAATTTTTCTCCAAATCATTTATACAACCTGACAATCCTTCTACTCTTTCCATGATGCAAATGTTATTCTCAGCCAAGGCATTAACCTTTTCAGACATAACCCCAAATTGCTCTGAAAAAATATTGACATTTTCATTGATTTTATAGACACAATCAGTCATCCTAATATCTTCCTCTGTTTGCTAACCTTGACTGTAGACTGTCAAACTCCTAATCAACTTTAGCCTGTTGTTTGTCTAGTTTAACCTTCCAAATTGCAATTTGTTCAGCAAACTTAATTTCTGAAGACTGTTGTTGATCAATGAATTTAGCATCTATAGATGCTTGCTGTTCAGTTAACTTAGAATATATGTGTTAGCAAACTCAATGTCCATATCAGAAAACTTAACATTTAAGGTCCCTTGCTGTTCAGAGAAGCTATTGTTCATGTCAGAGAATTTAACATTTAAATCATCCAACATAGTCAATTTTGCTAACATAGCACGGAGGACATCTATATTTCCTGACCCCATTGGGGTAACATTCATCATGTATTCATTGACGGCTTTATCCTTAGGATCGGAAGTAGTAGTAGTAGTAGTAGAAGTAGTAGTAGCTTTATTCATCTGTAGATCTCTTTTTACAAGGATACAGAACATCTCAAAATATTCACATATTTAGATCAATTTAAAATAGGCTAATTTGTATACACATATATTTACAGACTTCTAGTTACAGACAATACTTTTTTTACAAATAACTTATTAAATAATGTAATGCCACATTGTTCACTCATATCTCACTATCAGTCACTGCACACACTATAAACACATTGTTTCATAACACTTCACTCACTGCACACACACACACACACACACACACACACACACACACACACACACACATACACACACATTGGTGACCTCTGGGCCATTCTCTGTACCGCAACTTCCTATTTGCTATCCTGAAAAACTGAGTCAGCATCCCTCAATAATGAGTGAGATGTTGAGCTCGGAAAGAGGAAGAAGTGTTAGTATTGTGCCATACGTAGCTTGAGGGTAAGTATTTCTAGAAAGGAAAAAAAGAAGAAAAAAACGTAAAGTGAACGTGTTATGTGGTTTTGCTGGATATTTTATAATCATTATTATGATTATTATTATTATTTATTTGTATAACATTTTTATCAGACCCCTACTCTGATTTAGCTAAGTAATCCTGTAGTGTCTAAAATGTATCACATAACAGGTACTTTTTAGCTGCCTTTTTAAGTAAGTGTATTTTTGCAATTTCTTTGATCTCTTTTGTTAATTTATTGTACTGTTTTATTCCTTGGTAGAAAATGCTGTTTTGAGTTTTATGTTTATTTTTTCTTGGTATATGTAAGTTGAGTCTATCTCTTGTTGCATGGTCATGGACAGAGCTGTTTGTGCAGTAATTACCAATGTTATTTTTGATGTGTACAACTGACTGGTAAATGCATTCACATGGAGCAGTTAAAATCCCCAGTGTTCTGAACAGATCTTTACAATGAGCTGGACTAGTATTTATGGTTATTACTCTTATAGCTCTTTTCTGGATTTTGAAAATTGTGTTCTATTTTGTGCATTTGTTCCCCAAAAAAGAATGCCATAGCTAAGAATTGAGTGAACATATGAATAATGTGTAACTGAAGGACACTGCATGTTACACACTGATGATACGATTCTAAGGGCATAACATGCTGATGACATTCTGTTTGAAAGTACCTCTGTGTGTTCACACCACTTCAACTGAGAATCAATATTCATTCCTAGAAATTTTCCAATTGTTACACAGTCTGTAGAGGTGCCATATACATTTAATTTAACATTGTCATTTTTCCTCTTGCAAGATCCCCTCGCTTCTAAACTGATACTGTTGTTACTCAGCTTAACTGCAAGTCCATAGAGGGTGGTATATGTGACATACAGTTTGACTGGTCAGCATTTCCACCCGTAACTTGCGAGTGTAAGTGGGACCTTCCTTGATCCGTCTTGGTGGGTCGTGCCGTCGGATTTCCTCCTACCTTCGCGCTGTACAGCTCTCGTAAATGTCGTCCCATACAGATTCTTCATTGGCGCATTGGATGTCTCTGTCGCTGGAAGCTAATTATCTGAAATTGCTGACGATCAACTTTGGGGTATCTATTTACTTGAAATTAACGTTCAGAATGCCGTAATATCACTTTTATTCGTATTAGATCAATAATGAAACACTCATGTCACAAACTACTCGTAACCGAGAGCATGGCCACCATCGAACAAGACAGAAAGATCTCTTAACGCCGACTGCCGACTTTGGCGCGCAGTCCATGTCTCGTAATACTTTCGTCATAGTTCGTGGATTTCCGATCAAGTTCGTACTTACTAAGATATGCATTTGTTAATGAACGGGTGTGAATTTTAACGAGGCAAAATTATGATAAATAGTTTTAAACATCCAGAGGCTCCTCCTAGTATTCATGTTGTCATAAATGACTTTAATTATTAAATATAAATAAACAAAATCGGTGACTTTGGCGAAAGGTGGCGGTACTTCCCGTCATGTATATTTCCCAGGCTAACGCTTGTTGCTATAGTCCAGCGCCGAGCCCCACTCCACTACGTGCGACATATGGTCGCTTCGTCACCTAGCCAGCCATTGTGGGAAATCCTCTCCAATTCATGGCTGGCTACGGACTACAGCACTTCATAACTATCGTGAATACATCAATAAGAGACAATACTTTATTAAAACTGGTAAAAATGTCTTCCTCATGTAAGAGGCACCTTACACTCTTCAAACTAAAATTCATGGCATTAGTTTTCTTTATGTTCAATGTTACTTTATTAATTATTGACCAACCATAAACTTCCTTGAGAGTTCCATTTGCTTTCTTGGCAAGGAGCTCTCTTGTTTTCTCAGTGACTATAATACTGCTGTCATCAGCGAAGAGGATTTTATCACCATGACTAACACTACTGGGAAAGCCATTGATGTATACCAGGAACAGCATTGGTCCTAATATGCAACCTTGCAGAACCCTGTGTTAATGTATTTTGGTTCTGATAAGTGTTTTACTAAATGTTTGGATCTATTTGAAGTTGTGTTATCTCTACACTTTGTACCCTGTCTGTTATGTATGATCGAAACCAGTCATTAGCTATCCCTCTTATTCCTAATGCTTCTAATTTATTTAATAGAATCTTGTGATCGACTGTTTCAAACGCCTTAGAAAGATCCAAAAAATATGCCTGTGACACACTCATCTTTATCAAGAGTATCAAGTACAATTCTATTATGGCTGACTCCGTATTTCTGCCGCTTTGGAAACCAAACTGTCATTCACTTAAAAGATTGTATTTATTCCGGTAATTCATTAATCTGTCCTTCATAATTGGGCCGATAATTTTCTATGTCTTCTGCATTACCTTTCTTAAGCAAAGGTACAACTCTTGCCTGTTTTAACTGCTCTAGAACTGTCCCTGATGTGAAGGATTCATTTATTATATTTGTTAAGGGGCCTTGTATAATCCCTACGCTAGTTTCAGTACATACATTGGTACTTCATCTAAGCCTACTGACTTTTTATTTTTTAGTTTTTGAATTGTTTTATTGACTTCATTCTCTGTGGTTGCAAGTAACATCATTGTACTTAGTGCAACATTATTTACAGGTGTTATATTTGCTTGGGGGAATTTTTGCTGTAACTTCTCTGCAATACTTGAAAAATCCCCGTTTACATAGTTCCCTAAGTGCTGTGGATCATTTATTACTTTATCCCCCTCTCTTAGCACTATGTTATTCTGCATTTGTTTGCCTCTCCCCGTTTCCTTTTTTATAACATCCCAGGCTGCTTTGCTTTTATTCTCTGCTTTATATATTATTTTGTGATTAAATAACTTTTTCGCAGCAGTCAGCACCTTCATACAGATCTTTTTTGTACCTATGATAGAAATTTAAGAATTCTGGATCATTGCGAATCTTTTTCATGGAACTGAGGTGTTTAAGTGTTGGGGAGGACTTCTTAGTACCTGCTTTATCCATCTTTTTGTGAGATGTTGATACAGACAAGCATGCTTTTGTAAATGCCTTTTCAAAGTTCAATTTAAATAACATGGAGAATTTAGAGAATATCATATTCACATTGGTTTCCTTATATACTTCATCCCAGCTTTCTAGTTCTTTTGAAAAATCTTTTATTTTGATTTCTGATAGATGTCGTTTGTAGGCTTGTAGTTTAGAGAATGATTCAATGCCTGACTTTACTTTTGTTATTTGACAGAGATGGTCTTACAGTCCGAGATCTCTTACAGCTACATCACATTTTTCCCTGTTCATATTTGTGGCCACATGGCCAGTTACTGATGACGTCATTGTGGTAACCCTTGTTGCACTATTGACCAATAGAGGCATGCCAAAACGTTGAAGTATGTTTATGAAGGTGCTGCTGGATTCATTTATGATGTTAATGTTGATGTTAATGTCCCCACACAGAATTATGTTGACCTTTGTACTTCATCTAGAACTTCTGTTAACGTATTGAGAAAAGAGTCCATACTGCCACTGGTAGATCTATACACACACAAAATGATTACTTTCTTGGTGATACCAAGCCCTGTTAATTCAATAGCTGATATTTCGAAGTGTTTGTTTTCTCTTACGGTACTGAGGTCATGTCTTGATTTGAAATGTGTTCCTTTTCTGTTATAAATGCGTGATCCTCCACCCCTTGAAGTAGTTCTGCAGTAAGAGTTTGCCTTTTCATGCAGTGATAATATTACATGTTGGATTTCTGTGTCTCTACACCAGTGCTCAGTAATACAAATTACTGTGAAGTTCAAAGATTGGAGCTCAACTTCTAATAGTTTTTTTTTTTTTTTTATTGATTGCATGTTTTGATGGAGGATTGTTAAGTCCATGAAATGCCCCATGTTACTCTTTCCAATGGTTTGTTTTTCTTTGTGACATCTGGTATATAATCTGTCTTGTGAGTAATTGTTTGAGTATTTTTTAAAGTGTTGGAGGTACTCTTTAGGTAGGGGAACCTGTTGTCTGGATTTATCCTAAAAAAGACATACTTTTCCTACCTATGACAAGTATTTGACCATGTGTGGCCCCGAGATCCACCTATACTTTCATAAATCAGCTGTGTCAATCTTCCCTTCCCAGTCCTGTTTAGGTGTGGGCTATGCCTAGTGAAACCCCATCTGTTGATAGTCTCGATGTATTATCATCAGCTATCTTTTCCTTACTTTCTAGCCCATAGTCAGATACATTAGGGACGTTAATTTTGTCTGACATGGCAAAAGATTTTACTCCCACACTGACAATCATCCTATTGATATCCTCACTGTCTGATACTTCACTTAATTCATCACAAGATTCCAGGATAAATTTTTAAAAATCGCCATGCAACCTTCTCCCTCTTCTTGACATGATTTAAAATCTTGTTAACCACTTCTACTAGTACCCAAACTAACTATGTTCACAATTGTCACACAATATTAATCATACTCTCTACTTAACACCAGCACAATGAAATTCTTACAATTACCAATTTCGTAAGGCAATAAAATCTACTTCACCTGGATAATCACTAATTTTGAGTAATGATTAGTATTTGTCGTCTGCTTGCGTGCTGTTGTAGTCTTGTTCACGCCGCTGTTGGCAGCTGATGTCGCCCTCTCGACCAATTTTCTGCTCTGGTTCAGTCCTCCGACACGATGCGTCGCTCCCTCTGCTCGTATGTCTCGTAGTCGCGAAATGTCAACCCGCACATTGCAGTCGTTGTGGCGTCGAGCCCCACACGTTGTGGCACCAATAATGTGACATCTCGTTTTGTCTCGGCTCGATGTTGATGGTTGTCCCAGTATAGATGATGTGGAATGGCGTCCGTCGATCATGACAACGCCAATCTGTAACTATTATGAAAACAAACTCCTCGCATGGTTTGGTTATTTTTCAGATACTGTCTCTCAAAACTATCAGCGACTCGATGGAGCAGCATGCCAGAGTGTGCGCGCCGCCATTGCTTGTAATTAAAGCAATGGTGTTCGATGTCTATCGATCTTCTCCACTTGTAAATATAGCGACTGCACCACTCGATAACACAATGACTCCCTTGATCTGAAATGATAACCAAAAGTCCTTTGGAACACGCAACCAACTAAATGATTAACTAACTAGCTTTGGGTGTTCATGACAGACTTTTCAATTTACACGAAGTTCCTGCCTGTAGTTTCTATGCCCGGTTTGAGAATGTGTATTCAGATGTTGAAAAATAATGTCCTGAATCATCAATCCATCACCCAAGCCGATGTCACACCATGCTTTTTGCTAAGATATTGAGTTGTTAATTAGTATTCTGTCGTCAAGGCGTCGCTACATCGCGTACTACAAGACGTAATTCCAGAGATAACATACTCTTGAGCAATGTTCAGAATGCGTCGTATTTTGGTGTAAACTTATTGCTGTTTACTGTTAAATTGTCACTAAATCACTTTTCACTTTAATGTAATCCGAAGAATCAGTTAATTCCACAAATGCACTTTAAATGCCCATTAAATGATGTATGCAACACAAAGAATTAAAGTTGAATTAAAGTTTAGTGTTCTTCATAATTATTTGTCCCTACAATGAGGACACACATCGATTTTTCATTCAGGGAATTGTGTCTGTTAGCATTAGCAATTATGACTTTGACGACAGCTTCTGACAACATGGCGCAATTGTAAGTTCTTCATGGTTGGGTTTATCTGTTACCTACTCAAATCTAATAATTGGTTTTATGACAGTGATCAGTCTCTTTCTGTATGTTTTGATGTTCGTGACCATCACGTTTTGATGTTCGTGACCATCACAAAGATTAAGCCCCATCACAAATCAGCAATCACATGAGTTAATATTCTGTCTCATATATCAACTATCCCATTATCTGTTTGAATGGTAAGGATGATTTTACTTCTGTCCAACTTCTGATTAATACTTCCAACCATAACCTCTTCAGACCCAGTGCAAAGATTAATAACAAATTTTGAAAATGCCAGTAATTTTTTGTTTAATTGTTTGCAGAGGCACCAGATTGGTTATTTTTCAGATACTGTCTCTCAAAACTGATATCAACATCTCAATGGAGCAGCATGCCGGAGTGTGCGTTCCGCCCTTGGTTGTAATTAAAGCAATGGTGTGTCAGCCATTGTTGTGTTTAGCAATTTAGAAAATTTTCATTTTTTGAAAATTGGTGGTACACATTTGTGTACCTCAGGTTTCAATCATAGATTTATTTCTTAAATATTTCTTATGGGAACCTACTGTATTTCGAGGTAAAATTAATTACAGTATGTTGTATTTGTACAATCTGCATGTTTTATTTACAATAAGAAATTTTACAATACTTATTTCACAACTTTTTATTACTTCCAGATGGTTTTGTATGATATGTCAAGAAACAATTGTTTTTTTGTCACACACAAATACTTTTGACATTTGATTCATTTAACTCTTGTCCTTGATTTGCAACCTTCGAGTCTGCATTTTGATGCAAACTTGTCATTACAAAATACAGGAAAATGCCTTATTTGATCATACCTTACTTCACAAACTGGTTGACTTACAACTTTCCTGTATTTTGATATTGGTGTAAATTGTTCCTCATCTGTGAAACTTTCTTCATCAATGCCACAATGTGTTGCCAGTGGCTGCTTACTGATATTACACAGTTCCTGAGATTTTATAAGTGACATGTCTAGATGTAGTCGAAAAACTATCAAAGGCATCTGATCCTTTTTATTCAAATCTGCAATCAAACAAACTCTTCTGTACATCAACCAACAGTTCACAACCACCACATCAACAAAATTGGTAAATACTCTTGTTGTTGTCTTCAGTCCTGCGACTGGTTTGATGCAGCTCTCCATGCTACTCTATCCTGTGCAAGCTCCTTCATCTCCCAGTGCCTACTGCAACCTACATCCTTCTGAATATGTTTAGTGTATTCATCTCTTGGTCTCCCACTATGATTTCTACCCTCCACGCTGCCCTCCAATGCTATATTTGTGATCCCTTGATGCCTCAGGACATGTCCTGCCAACCGATCCCTTCTTCTAGTCAAGTTGTGTCACAAACTTCTCTTCTCCCCAATCCTATTCAATACCTCCTCATTAGTTATGTGACCTACCCACCTAATCTTCAACATTCTTCTGTAGCACCACATTTCGAAAGCTTCTATTCTCTTCTTGTCCAAAATATTTATTGTCCATGTTTCACTTCCATACATGGCTACACTCCATACAAAGACTTTCAGAAACGACTTCCTGACATTTAAATCTATACTCGATGTTAACAAATTTCTCTTCTTCAGAAACGCTTTCCTTGCCATTGCCAGTCTACATTTTATATCCTCTCTACTTCAACCATCATCAGTTATTTTGCTCCCCAAATAGCAAAACTCCTTTACTACTTTAAGTGTCTCATTTCCTAATCTAATTCCCTCAGCATCACCCGACTTAATTAGACTACATTCCATTATCCTCGTTTTGCTTTTGTTGATGTTCATCTTATATCCTCCCTTCAAGATACCATCCATTCCGTTCAGCTGCTCTTCTAAGTCCTTTGCTGTCTCTGACAGAATTACAATGTCATCGACAAACCTCAAAGTTTTTATTTCTTCTCCATGGATTTTAATACCTACTCCGAATTTTTCTTTTGTTTCCTTTACTGCTTGCTCAATATACAGATTGAATAACATCGGGGAGAGGCTACAACCCTGTCTTACTCCCTTCCCCACCGCTGCTTCCCTTTCATGTCCCTCGACTCTTATAACTGCCGTCTGGTTTCTGTACAAATTGTAAATAGCCTTCCGCTCCCTGTATTTTACCCCTGCCAGCTTTAGAATTTGAAAGAGAGTATTCCAGTCAACATTGTCAAAAGCTTTCTCTAAGTCTACAAATGCTAGAAACGTAGGTTTGCCTTTCCTTAATCTTTCGTCTAAGATAAGTCGTAAGGTCAGTATTGCCTCACGTGTTCTAGTATTTCTACGGAATCCAAACTGATCTTCCCCGAGGTCGGCTTCTACTAGTTTTTCCATTCATCTGTAAAGAATTCGTGTTAGTATTTTGCAGCTGTGGCTTATTAAACTGATTGTTCGGTAATTTTCACATCTGTCAACACCTGCTTTCTTTGTGATTGGAATTATTATATTCTTCTTGAAGTCTGAGGGTATTTCACCTGTCTCATACATCTTGCTCACCAGATGGTAGAGTTTTGTCAGGACTGTCTCTCCCAAGGCCGTCAGAAGTTCCAATGGAATGTTGTCTACTCCGGGGGCCTTGTTTCGACTCAGGTCTTTCAGTGCTCTGTCAAACTCTTCACGCAGTATCGTATCTCCCATTTCATCTTCATCTACATCCTCATCCATTTCCATAATATTGTCCTCAAGTACATCGCCCTTGTATAGACCCTCTATATACTCCTTTCCAACTTTCTGCTTTCCCTTCTTTGCTTAGAACTGGGTTTCCATCTGAGCTCTTGATGTTCATACAAGTGGTTCTCTTATCTCCAAAGGTCTCTTTAATTTTCCTGTAGGCAGTATCTATCTTACCCCTAGTGAGATAAGCCTCTACATCCTTGCATTTGTCCTCTAGCCATGCCTGCTTAGCCATTTTGCACTTCCTGTCGATCTCATTTTTGAGACGTTTGTATTCCTTTTTGCCTGCTTCATTTACTGCATTTTTATATTTTCTCCTTTCATCATTTAAATTCAATATTTCTTCTGTTACCCAAGGATTTCTACTAGCCCTCGTCTTTTTACCTACTTGATCCTCTGCTGCCTTCACTACTTCATCCCTCAAAGCTACCCATTCCTCTTCTACTGTATTTCTTTCCCCCATTCCTGTCAATTGTTCCCTTATGCTCTCCCTGAAACTCTGTACAATCTCTGGTTCTTTCAGTTTATCCAGGTCCCATCTCCTTAAATTCCCACCTTTTTGCAGTTTCTTCAGTTTTAATCTACAGTTCATAACCAATAGATTGTGGTCAGAGTCCACATCTGCCCCTGGAAATGTCTTACAATTTAAAACCTGGTTCCTAAATCTGTGTCTTGCCATTATATAATCTATCTGATACCTTTTAGTATCTCCAGGGTTCTTCCATGTATACAACCTTCTATCATGATTCTTAAACCAAGTGTTAGCTATGATTAAGTTGTGCTCTGTGCAAAATTCTACCAGGCGGCTTCCTCTTTCATTTCTTAGCCCCAATCCATATTCACCTACTACATTTCCTTCTCTCCCTTTTCCTACACTAGAATTCCAGTCACCCATGACTATTAAATTTTCGTCTCCCTTCACTATCTGAATAATTTCTTTTATCTCATCATACATTTCATCAATTTCTTCGTCATCTGCAGAGCTAGTTGGCATATAAACTTGTACTACTGTAGTAGGTGTGGGCTTCGTATCTATCTTGGCCACAATAATGCATTCAATATGCTGTTTGTAGTAGCTTACCCGCATTCCTATTTTCCTATTCATTATTAAACCTACTCCTGCATTACCCCTATTTGACTTTGTGTTTATAAACCTGTAGTCACCTGACCAGAAGTCTTGTTCCTCCTGCCACCGAACTTCACTAATTCCCACTATATCTAACTTTAACCTATCCATTTCCCTTTTTAAATTTTCTAACCTACCTGCCTGATTAAGGGATCTGACATTCCACGCTCCGATTTGTGGTAATGTGAGTGTAGTTATATTTACATTTGCATGCCTCCCATGTCTCAGTGTTGTACATTAATAGTGAGACACGAATGAAGGAATAATGGAGACTCATGATCTATTATTCTTACTAATTTGCTCACATATCAAGACTGTTAACATTTTAGATGTTGTTCATATCAAATAAACCACTTATTTCATGTTCCACAAATATTTAAATGGATGAAATCCATACTCAGTTATCAAAAGAAAGGTGAATGTGTTGAAAGTCATCTTATAATTTCTGAGACCGAGACATTGGAGGATACAGAGGCTTGTAATTTTGAGTCTAAAGATTCTGACAAACAACATATAAGAGATTTTGAGCCCCCACAATCTGAAACAGTAGACAATGAGAGTAAGGCTTGTGAGGATACTCTACCTGATGCGACTGAAGCAATGACAAAAGGACCATTAAGTGTAAGTAGAAATATTCCTAGATATAGTTCTCAAAGAAAGCAGTATTATTTCACTTAATTTATGTTGACAGTATTCTTTCTAAGATATTAACTGGTATAATCTAACCATTAGAATCATTTAGCAGTGATGTATGGTTTTTGGATAGAAACCAGTCAGAAGTTAATATTCATGAGAAATGTAATAGAAATTTATGTTTGTAGCAGTGGGTAGAATCAGTGTAAAACAGCTACTCATATACAGTGAAACAATGGGTGCGTTACACAATCACAGGTTTTGTTATGTGTATCTGTTGTCCATATATATCTCCATGATCAATAAGTGCTTGCCCTCCCTCTATTCATTGTATTGTTAAACTATAACATTTGTGGTAATGTGAGTGTAGTTATATTTACTTTTGAATGCCTCCCATGTCTGAGTGTTGTACATTATTAGTATGACACGAATGAAGGAATAATGGAGACTCATGAGCTATTATTCTTGCAATTTAGCTCATATATCTAGACTGTTAACATTTTAGAAGTTGGTCACATTGGATAAACCACTTATTTATTGTTCCACAGACATTTAAACAGATGACATCCATACTGAGCAATGAAAAGAAAGGTGAATGTGGAGAAGGTCACCTTATAATTTCTCAGACTAAGACAGTTGAGGATACAGAGGCTCTTAATTTTGAGTCTACTGATTCTGACATACAACATATAAGAGATATTGAGCCCCCACAATCTCAGACAGTAGACAATGAGAGCCGGGCTTGTGAGGATACTCAACGTCATGCGACTGAAGCAATGCCAAAAACGCGATTAAGTGTAAGTAGAAAACTTCTGAGAAAAAGTTCTCAAAGAAAGCAGTATTGTATGACTTAATGTATGTTGACGGTAGTCTTTCGAAGATATTAACTGGTATTATCGTAGCATCAGAATCATTTGCCAGTGATGTAAGGTTTTTTGATGAAACCAGTCAGAAGTTATTATTCATGAGAAAGTAATAGAAATTCATGGTTGTACCAATGTGTAGAATCAGAGAAAGGAGGCTACTCATTTACAGTGAAACAATGTGTACATCACACAATCACAGGTTTTAATATGTGTATCTCTTCTCCATACATTTCTCCACCATAGATAAGTGCAAGCCCTCCCTTTATTCAGAGTATTGTTAAACTATAATGTTTGTGGTAATGTGAGTGTAGAAATATTTACTTTTGAATGCCTTCTACGATTGAGTGTTGTACATAATTAGTATGACATCAATGAAGGAATAATGGAGACTCATGATCTATTATTCTTACAAATTTGCTCATATATCAAGACTGTTAACATTTTAGATGTTGTTCATATCAAATAAACCACTTATTTCATGTTCCACAAATATTTAAATAAATGAAATCCATACTCAGTTATCAAAAGAAAGGTGAATTTGTTGAAAGTCACCTTATAATTTCTGAGTACGAGACATTGGAGGACACAGAGGCTTGTAATTTTGAATTTGAATTTGAATTTAGATGTTGTTCATATAAAATAAACCACTTATTTCATGTTCCACAGATATTTACCCCCCATGAACCATGGACCTTGCCGTTGGTGGGGAGGCTTGCGTGCCTCAGCGATACAGATAGCCGTACCGTAGGTACAACCACAACGGAGGGGTATCTGTTGAAGAGGCCAGACAAACGTGTGGTTCCTGAAGAGGGGCAGCAGCCTTTTCAGTAGTTGCAAGGGCAACAGTCTGGATGATTGACTGATATGGCCTTGTAACAATAACCAAAACGGCCTTGCTGTGCTGGTACTGCGAATGGCTGAAAGCATGGGGAAACTACGGCCGTAATTTTTCCCGAGGGCATGCAGCTTTACTGTATGGTTAAATGATGATGGCGTCCTCTTCGGTAAAATATTCCGGAGGTAAAATAGTCCCCCATTCGGATCTCCGGGCAGGGACTACTCAAGAGGATGTCGTTATCAGGAGAAAGAAAACTGGCGTTCTACGGATCGGAGTGTGGAATGTCAGATCCCTTAATCGGGCAGGTAGGTTAGAAAATTTAAAAAGGGAAATGGATAGGTTAAAGTTAGATATAGTGGGAATTAGTGAAGTTCGGTGGCAGGAGGAACAAGACTTCTGGTCAGGTGACTACAGGTTTATAAACACAGAGTCAAATAGGGGTAATGCAGGAGTAGGTTTAATAATGAATAGGAAAATAGGAGTGCGGGTAAGCTACTACAAACAGCATAGTGAACGCATTATTGTGGCCAAGATAGATACGAAGCCCACACCTACTACAGTAGTACAAGTTTATATGCCAACTAGCTCTGCAGATGACGAAGAAATTGAAGAAATGTAAGATGAAATAAAAGAAATTATTCAGATAGTGAAGCGAGACGAAAATTTAATAGTCATGGGTGACTGGAATTCGAGTGTAGGAAAAGGGAGAGAAGGAAATGTAGTAGGTGAATATGGATTGGGGCTAAGAAGTGAAAGAGGAAGCCGCCTGGTAGAATTTTGCACAGAGCACAACTTAATCATAGCTAACACTTGGTTTAAGAATCATGATAGAAGGTTGTATACATGGAAGAACCCTGGAGATACTAAAAGGTATCAGATAGATTATATAATGGTAAGACACAGATTTAGGAACCAGGTTTTAAATTGTAAGACATTTCCAGGGGCAGATGTGGACTCTGACCACAATCTATTGGTTATGACCTGTAGATTAAAACTGAAGAAACTGCAAAAAGGTGGGAATTTAAGGAGATGGGACCTGGATAAACTGAAAGAACCAGAGGTTGTACAGAGTTTCAGGGAGAGCATAAGGGAACAATTGACAGGAATGGGGGAAAGAAATACAGTAGAAGAAGAATGGGTAGCTTTGAGGGATGATTAGTGAAGGCAGCAGAGGATCAAGTAGGTAAAAAGACGAGGGCTAGTAGAAATCCTTGGGTAACAGAAGAAATATTGAATTTAATTGATGAAAGGAGAAAATATAAAAATGCAGTAAGTGAAGAAGGCAAAAAGGAATACAAACGTCTCAAAAATGAGATCGACAGGAAGTGCAAAATGGCTAAGCAGGGATGGCTAGAGGACAAATGTAAGGATGTAGAGGCTTATCTCACTAGGGTTAAGATAGATACTGCCTACAGGAAAATTAAAGAGACCTTTGGAGATAAGAGAACCACTTGTATGAACATCAAGAGCTCAGATGGAAACCCAGTTCTAAGCAAAGAAGGGAAAGCAGAAAGGTGGAAGGAGTATATAGAGGGTCTATACAAGGGCAATGTACTTGAGGACAATATTATGGAAATGGAAGAGGATGTAGATGAAGATGAAATGGGAGATACGATACTGCGTGAAGAGTTTGACATAGCACTGAAAGACCTGAGTCGAAACAAGACCCCCGGAGTAGACAATATTCCATTGGAACTAATGACGGCCTTGGGAGAGCCAGTCCTGACAAAACTCTACCATCTGGTGAGCAAGATGTATGAAACAGGCGAAATACCCTCAGACTTTAAGAAGAATATAATAATTCCAATCCCAAAGAAAGAAGGTGTTGACAGATGTGAAAATTACCGAACAATCAGTTTAATAAGCCACAGCTGCAAAATACTAACACGAATTCTTTACAGACGAATGGAAAAACTGGTAGAAGCTGACCTCGGGGAAGATCAGTTAGATTCCGCAGAAATACTGGACACGTGAGGCAATACTGACCTTATGACTTATCTTAGAAGAAAGATTAAGGAAAGGCAAACCTACGTTTCTAGCATTTGTAGACTTAGAGAAAGCTTTTGACAATGTTGACTGGAATACTCTCTTTCAAATCCTGAAGGTGACAGGGCTAAAATACAGGGAGCGAAAGGCTATTTACAATTTGTACAGAAACCAGATGGCAGTTATAAGAGTCGAGGGCCATGAAAGGGAAGCAGTGGTTAAGAAGGGAGTAAGACAGGGTTGTAGCCTCTCCCCGATGTTATTCAATCTGTATATTGAGCAAGCAGTAAAGGAAACAAAAGAAAAATTCGGAGTAGGTATTAAAATCCATGGAGAAGAAATAAAAACGTTGAGGTTCGCCGATGACATTGTAATTCCGTCAGAGACAGCAAAGGATTTGGAAGAGCAGTTGAACGGAATGGATGGTGTCTTGAAGGGAGGATATAATATGAACATCAACAAAAGCAAAACGAGGATAATGGAATGTAATTGAATTAAGTCGGGTGATGCTGAGGGAATTAGATTAGGAAATGAGACACTTAAAGTAGTAAAGGAGTTTTGCTATTTGGGGAGCAAAATAACTGATGATGGTCAAAGTAGAGAGGATATAAAATGTAGACTGGCAATGGCAAGGAAAGCGTTTCTGATGAAGAGAAATTTGTTAACATCGAGTATAGATTTAAGTGTCAGGAAGTCACTTCTGAAAGTATTTGTATGGAGTGTAGCCATGTATGGAAGTGAAACATGGACGGTAAATAGTTTGGACACGAAGAGAATAGAAGCTTTCGAAATGTGGTGCTACAGAAGAATGCTGAAGATTAGATGGGTAGATCACATAACTAATGAGGAAGTATTGAATAGGATTGGGGAGAAGAGAATTTTGTGGCTCAACTTAGCTAGAAGAAGGGATTGGTTGGTAGGACATGTTCATGAGGCATCAAGGGATCACCAATTTAGTATTGGAGGGCAGCGTGGAGGGTAAAAACCGTAGGGGGAGACCAAGAGATGAATACACTAAGCAGATTCAGAAGGATGTGGGTTGCAGTAGGTACTGGGAGATGAAAAAGCTTGCACAGGATAGAGTAGCATGGAGAGCTGCATCAAACCAGTCTCAGGACTGAAGACCATAACAACAACAACAGATATTTAAGCAGATGAAAGCCATATTCAGTAATAAAAAGAAAGGTGAATGTGTTGAAAGTCATTTTATAATTTCTCAGACTAACAGTTGAGGATACAGAGGCTCTTAATTTTGAGTCTAAAGATTCTGACAAACAACATATAAGAGATTTTGAGCCCCCACAATCTCAACCAGTAGCCAATGAGGGCCAGGCTTGTGAGGATACTTTACCTGATGCGACTGAAGCAATGACAAAAGGACCATTACGTGTAAGTAGAAATATTCCTAGATATAGTTCTCAAAGAAAGCAGTAATATTTCACTTAATTTATGTTGACAGTATTCTTTCTAAGATATTAACTGGTATAATCTAACCATCAGAATCATTTAGCAGTGATGTAAGGTTTTTGGATAGAAACAAGTCAGAAGTTAATATTCATGAGAAAAGTAATAGAAATTCATGTTTGTAGCAGTGGGTAGAATCAGTGTAAAACAGCTACCCATATACAGTGAAACAATGGGTGCATTACACAATCACAGGTTTTGTCATGTGTATCTCTTCTCCAAACTTATCTCCACGATCAATAGGTGCTTGCCCTGCCTCTATTCAGTGTATTGTTAAACTATAACATTTGTGGTAATGTGAGTGTAGTAATATTTACTTTTGAATGCCTCCCATGACTGAGTGTTGTACATTATTAGTATGACACGTATGAAGGTATAATGGAGACTCATGAGCTATTATTCTTGAAAATTTGCTCATATATCTAGACTATTAACATTTTAGATGTTGGTCACATTGAATAAACCACTTATTTATTGTTCCACAGACATTTAAACAGATGACATCCATACTCAATAATGAAAAGAAAGGTGAATGTGGAGAAAGTCACCTTATAATTTCTGACACCGAGACATTGGAGGATACAGAGGCTCATAATTTTGAGTCTAAAGATTCTGACAAACAACATATAAGAGATTTTGAGCCCCCACAATCTGAAACAGTAGACAAGGAGAGCAAGGCTTGTGAGGATACTCTACCTGATGCGACTGAAGCAATGACAAAAGGACCATTAAGTGTAAGTAGAAATATTCCTAGATTTAGTCCTCAAAGAAAGCAGTATTATTTCACTTAATTTATGTTGACAGTATTCTTTCTAAGATATTAACTGGTATAATCTAACCATCAGAATCATTTAGCAGTGATGTAAGGTTTTTGGTTAGAAACAAGTCAGAAGTCAATATTCATGAGAAAAGTTATAGAAATTCATGTTTGTAGCAGTGGGTAGAATCAGTGTAAAACAGCTACTCATATACAGTGAAACAATGGGTGCATTACACAATCACAGGTTTTGTCATGTGTATCTCTTCTCCAAACTTATCCCCACGATCAATAAGTGCTTGCCCTGCCTCTATTCAGTGTATTGTTAAACTATAACATTTGTGGTAATGTGAGTGTAGTAATATTTACTTTTGAATGCCTCCCATGACTGAGTGTTGTACATTATTAGTATGACACGTATGAAGGTATAATGGAGACTCATGAGCTATTATTCTTGAAAATTTGCTCATATATCTAGACTGTTAACATTTTAGATGTTGGTCACATTGAATAAACCACTTATTTATTGTTCCACAGACATTTAAACAGATGACAATCATACTCAGTAATGAAAAGAAAGGTGAATGTGTTGAAAGACGTCTTATAATTTCTGAGACCGAGACATTGGAGGATACAGAGGCTCATAATTTTGAGTCTAAAGATTCTGACAAACAACATATAAGAGATTTTGAGCCCCCACAATCTGAAACAGTAGTCTATGAAAGCAAGGCTTGTGAGGATACTCTACCTGATGCGACTGAAGCAATGACAAAAGGACCATTAAGTGTAAGTAGAAATATTCCTAGATATAGTTCTCAAGGAAAGCAGTATTATTTCACTTAATTTATGTTGACAGTATTCTTTCTAAGATATTAACTGGTATAATCTAACCATCAGAATCATTTAGCAGTGATGTAAGGTTTTTGGATAGAAACAAGTCAGAAGTTAATATTCATGAGAAAAGTAATCGAAATTCATGTTTGTAGCAGTGGGTAGAATCAGTGTAAAACAGCTACTCATATACAGTGAAACAATGGGTGCATTACACAATCACAGGTTTTGTCATGTGTATCTGTTCTCCAAACTTATCTCCACGATCAATAAGTGCTTGCCCTGCCTCTATTCAGTGTATTGTTAAACTATAACATTTGTGGTAATGTGAGTGTAGTAATATTTACTTTTGAATGCCTCCCATGACTGAGTGTTGTACATTATTAGTATGACACGTATGAAGGTATAATGGAGACTCATGAGCTATTATTCTTGAAAATTTGCTCATATATCTAGACTGTTAACATTTTAGATGTTGGTCACATTGAATAAACCACTTATTTATTGTTCCACAGACATTTAAACAAATGACATCCATATTCAGTAATGAAAAGAAAGGTGAATGTGGAGAAAGTCACCTTATAATTTCTCAGACTAAGACAGTTGAGGATACAGAGGCTCTTAATTTTGAGTCTAAAGATTCTGACAAACAACATATAAGAGATTTTGAGCCCCCACAATCTCAACCAGTAGCCAATGAGGGCCAGGCTTGTGAGGATACTTTACCTGATGCGACTGAAGCAACGACAAAAGGACCATTACGTGTAAGTAGAAAAATTCCTAGATATAGTTCTCAAAGAAAGCGGTATTGTATCACTTAATTTATGTTGATGGTAGTCTTTCAAAGGCATTAACTGGTATTATCTTAGCATCAGAATCATTTGCCAGTGATGTAAGGTTTTTTGATGAAACCAGTCAGAAGTTATTATTCACGAGAAAGTAATAGAAATTCATGGTTGTACCAATGTGTAGAATCAGAGAAAGGAGGCTACTCATTTACATTGAAAAAATGCGTGCATTACACAATCACAGGTTTTGTTATGTGTATCTTTTCTCCATACATATCTCCATGATCAATAAGTGCTTGCCCTCCCTCTATTCAGTGTATTGTTAAACTATAACATTTGTGGTAATGTGAGTGTAGTTATATTTATTTTTGCATGCCTCCCATGTCTGAGTGTTGTACATTAATAGTGAGACACGAATGAAGGAATAATGGAGACTCATGAGCTATTATTCTTGCAAATTTGCTCATATATCTAGACTGTTAACATTTTAGATGTTGTTCATATCAAATAAACCACTTATTTAATGTTCCACAGATATTTAAATGGATGAAATCCAAACTCAGTAATCGAAAGAAAGGTGAAAGTGTTGAAAGTCGTCTTATAATTTCTGAGACCGAGACATTGGAGGATACAGAGGCTCATAATTTTGAGTCTAAAGATTCTGACAAACAACATATAAGAGATTTTGAGCCCCCACAATCTGAACCAGCAGACAATGAGAGCCAGGCATGTGAGGATACTCTACCTGATGCGACTGAAGCAATGACAAAAGGACCATTAAGTGTAAGTAGAAATATTCCTAGATATAGTTCTCAAAGAAAGCAGTATTATTTCACTTAATTTATGTTGACAGTATTCTTTCTAAGATATTAACTGGTATAAACTAACCATCAGAATCATTTAGCAGTGATGTAAGGTTTTTGGATAGAAACAAGTCAGAAGTTAATATTCATTAGAAAAGTAATAGAAATTCATGTTTGTAGCAGTGGGTAGAATCAGTGAAAAGCAGCTACTCATATACAGTGAAACAATGGGTGCATTACACAATCACAGGTTTTGTCATGTGTATCTGTTCTCCAAACTTATCTCCACGATCAATAAGTGCTTGCCCTGCCTCTATTCAGTGTATTGTTAAACTATAACATTTGTGGTAATGTGAGTGTAGTAATATTTACTTTTGAATGCCTCCCATGACTGAGTGTTGTACATTATTAGTATGACACGTATGAAGGTATAATGGAGACTCATGAGCTATTATTCTTGAAAATTTGCTCATATATCTAGACTGTTAACGTTTTAGATGTTGGTGACATTGAATAAACCACTTATTTATTGTTCCACAGACATTTAAACAGATGACATCCATACTCAGTAATGAAAAGAAAGGTGAATGTGGAGAAAGTCACCTTATAATTTCTGAGACCGAGACATTGGAGGATACAGAGGCTCATAATTTTGAGTCTAAAGATTATGACAAACAACATATAAGAGATTTTGAGCCCCCACAATCTCAGCCAGTAGCCAATGAGGGCCAGGCTTGTGAGGATACTTTACCTGATGCGACTGAAGCAATGACAAAAGGACCATTACGTGTAAGTAGAAAAATTCCTAGATATAGTTCTCAAAGAAAGCGGTATTGTATCACTTAATTTATGTTGATGGTAGTCTTTCAAAGGCATTAACTGGTATTATCTTAGCATCAGAATCATTTGCCAGTGATGTAAGGTTTTTTGATGAAACCAGTCAGAAGTTATTATTCGCGAGAAAGTAATAGAAATTCATGGTTGTACCAATGTGTAGAATCAGAGAAAGGAGGCTACTCATTTACATTGAAAAAATGCGTGCATTACACAATCACAGGTTTTGTTATGTGTATCTTTTCTCCATACATATCTCCATGATCAATAAGTGCTTGCCCTCCATCTATTCAGTGTATTGTTAAACTACGAGGGTCAGTCAAAAAGTAATGCCTCCTATTTTTTTTTCTACGTTTAATTGTCAGGAAATTTAAATGCAATTACATAGGTTGAAAACCACAACATTGAGGATCATTTTGCCATTTTTCAATGTAATCTCCGCCCATCTCTACAGTTTTGGTCCATCTTTGAACAAGGGCATGTATCCCAGCACGGTAAAAATCACAGCTCTGCTTCCTAAGCCATTGACGCACGGATGTTCTGACGGCCTCCTCATCTTCAAAATGAATCCCACGATGAGCTTCTTTTAGTGGCCCGAACAGATGGAAGTCTGATGGTGCCAGGTCAGGGCTGTATGGGGGATGAGGCAAAACTTCCCATCCAATTTTGACAATCTCGTCAGAGGTGTGACGACTGGTGTGTGGTCTTGCATTGTCATGCAAAAGAAGAACATCTGCCATTGATTTTGTTGGGCGAACTCGCTGAAGACGTGCTTTAAGTTTGTTGAGGGTTGTGACGTATTGAACAGAATTTATTGTGCATCCCTGCTCCAAAAAATCAACCAGAATCACACCCTCTGTATCCCAGAAAACTGTTGCCATAACTTTCCCTGCCGATCGCACAGTTTTGAATTTTTTCTTCCTTGGCGAGCTTGTGTGACGCCACTCCATTGACTGCCTCTTTGATTCGGGTTCAAAAAAATGCACCCATGTTTCGTCCCCGGTCACAATTTTTTTCAGAAACTCATCTCCCTCCAAACGGAAGCGCTGCAAGTGTTGGGAGGCTATTGTTTTCCTTGCCTCTTTATTCTGATCGGTTAACATTCTTGGAACCCACCGTGCACAAACTTTTGAGTACCCCAATTGTTTAATAATCGTGATCACACTGCCTTTACTAAGAGAAATAATGCGACACACTTCATCTGCAGTCACCCGACGGTCACCACGAATGATGTCATCAACTTGCTGAATGTTGTGTGGAGTCACTGCACTCACCGGCCTGCCGCTCCGCTTTTCGTCAGTCAACGGTGTTTGCCCTTCAGCTTCCTTACAACGACGAACCCATCGTCTAACAGTGCTGACATCCACTGTCACAACACCATACACCTTCTTCAGTCTTTCATGAATGCGTATGGGCGTTTCACCTTCTGCATTCAAGAATTCAATCACACAACGCTGTCTCAAACGAACATCGATGTCGGCCATCTTACAAACTTCTGCTGTGCTGCCACCTGTTGACACAGAAAGTTACTACTGCAGTGGATTGCAGAAGAAGATTTGAGGAATGGCGCCAAATTCAAATTTTTCATTAAATTAATTTCTTTAAGTAGAAAAAAAATGGGAGGCATTACTTTTTGACCGACCCTCGTATAACATTTGTGGTAATGTGAGTGTAGTTATATTTATTTTTGCATGCCTCCCATGTCTGAGTGTTGTACATTAATAGTGAGACACTAATGAAGGAATAATGGAGACTCATGAGCTATTATTCTTGAAAATTTGCTCATATATCTAGACTGTTAACATTTTAGATGTTGTTCATATCAAATAAACCACTTATTTAATGTTCCACAGATATTTAAATGGATGAAATCCAAACTCAGTAATCGAAAGAAAGGTGAATGTGTTGAAAGTCGTCTTATAATTTCTGAGACCGAGACATTGGAGGATACAGAGGCTCATAATTTTGAGTCTAAAGATTCTGACAAACAACATATAAGAGATTTTGAGCCCCCACAATCTGAACCAGCAGACAATGAGAGCCAGGCATGTGAGGATACTCTACCTGATGTGACTGAAGCAATGACAAAAGGACCATTACGTGTAAGTAGAAATATTCCTAGATATAGTTCTCAAAGAAAGCAGTATTATTTCACTTAATTTATGTTGACAGTATTCTTTCTAAGATATTAACTGGTATAAACTAACCATCAGAATCATTTATCAGTGATGTAAGGTTTTTGGATAGAAACAAGTCAGAAGTTAATATTCATGAGAAAAGTAATAGAAATTCATGTTTGTAGCAGTGGGTAGAATCAGTGTAAAACAGCTACTCATATACAGTGAAACAATGGGTGCATTACACAATCACAGGTTTTGTCATGTGTATCTCTTCTCCAAACTTATCTCCACGATCAATAAGTGCTTGCCCTGCCTCTATTCAGTGTATTGTTAAACTATAACATTTGTGGTAATGTGAGTGTAGTAATATTTACTTTTGAATGCCTCCCATGACTGAGTGTTGTACATTATTAGTATGACACGTATGAAGGTATAATGGAGACTCATGAGCTATTATTCTTGAAAATTTGCTCATATATCTAGACTGTTAACATTTTAGATGTTGGTCACATTGAATAAACCACTTATTTATTGTTCCACAGACATTTAAACAGATGACATCCATACTCAGTAATGAAAAGAAAGGTGAATGTGTTGAAAGACGTCTTATAATTTCTGAGACCGAGACATTGGAGGATACAGAGGCTCATAATTTTGAGTCTAAAGATTCTGACAAACAACATATAAGAGATTTTGAGCCCCCACAATCTGAAACAGTAGACAATGAAAGCAAGGCTTGTGAGGATACTCTACCTGATGCGACTGAAGCAATGACAAAAGGACCATTACGTGTAAGTAGAAATATTCCTAGATATAGTTCTCAAAGAAAGCAGTATTATTTCACTTAATTTATGTTGACAGTATTCTTTCTAAGATATTAACTGGTATAATCTAACCATCAGAATCATTTAGCAGTGATGTAAGGTTTTTGGATAGAAACAAGTCAGAAGTCAATATTCATGAGAAAAGTTATAGAAATTCATGTTTGTAGCAGTGGGTAGAATCAGTGTAAAACAGCTACTCATATACAGTGAAACAATGGGTGCATTACACAATCACAGGTTTTGTCATGTGTATCTCTTCTCCAAACTTATCTCCACGATCAATAAGTGCTTGCCCTGCCTCTATTCAGTGTATTGTTAAACTATAACATTTGTGGTAATGTGAGTGTAGTAATATTTACTTTTGAATGCCTCCCATGACTGAGTGTTGTACATTATTAGTATGACACGTATGAAGGTGTAATGGAGAATCATGAGCTATTATTCTTGAAAATTTGCTCATATATCTAGACTATTAACATTTTAGATGTTGGTCACATTGAATAAACCACTTATTTATTGTTCCACAGACATTTAAACAGATGACATCCATACTCAGTAATGAAAAGAAAGGTGAATGTGGAGAAAGTCACCTTATAATTTCTGAGACCGAGACATTGGAGGATACAGAGGCTCATAATTTTGAGTCTAAAGATTATGACAAACAACATATAAGAGATTTTGAGCTCCCACAATCTGAAACAGTAGACAATGAGAGCAAGGCTTGTGAGGATACTCTACCTGATGCGACTGAAGCAATGACAAAAGGACCATTAAGTGTAAGTAGAAATATTCCTAGATATAGTTCTCAAAGAAAGCAGTATTATTTTACTTAATTTATGTTGACAGTATTCTTTCTAAGATATTAACTGGTATAATCTAACCATCAGAATCATTTAGCAGTGATGTAAGGTTTTTGGATAGAAACAAGTCAGAAGTTTTTTTATCATTGCAGCCAAGGTAATGTTCAAATAATAGAAAATAATAGAAAAGCAGAATAATATTAAATCTGCAATGTATCAAGTACTTCAGATTCAACCACCACACTACAGCTTCCACAAAACATAACATGTAATTGCCTCTATGGCTAGTAACAATTAAACAGGACTAATACTACTAATATTCATGAGAAAAGTAATAGAAATTCATGTTTGTAGCAGTGGGTAGAATCAGTGTAAAACAGCTACTCATATACAGTGAAACAATGGGTGCATTACACAATCACAGGTTTTGTCATGTGTATCTCTTCTCCAAACTTATCTCCACGATCAATAAGTGCTTGCCCTGCCTCTATTCAGTGTATTGTTAAACTATAACATTTGTGGTAATGTGAGTGTAGTAATATTTACTTTTGAATGCCTCCCATGACTGAGTGTTGTACATTATTAGTATGACACGTATGAAGGTATAATGGAGACTCATGAGCTATTATTCTTGAAAATTTGCTCATATATCTAGACTGTTAACATTTTAGATGTTGGTCACATTAAATAAACCACTTATTTATTGTTCCACAGACATTTAAACAGATGACATCCATACTCAGTAATGAAAAGAAAGGTGAATGTGTTGAAAGACGTCTTATAATTTCTGAGACCGAGACATTGGAGGATACAGAGGCTCATAATTTTGAGTCTAAAGATTCTGACAAACAACATATAAGAGATTTTGAGCCCCCACAATCTGAAACAGTAGACAATGAAAGCAAGGCTTGTGAGGATACTCTACCTGATGCGACTGAAGCAATGACAAAAGGACCATTAAGTGTAAGTAGAAATATTCCTAGATATAGTTCTCAAAGAAAGCAGTATTATTTCACTTAATTTATGTTGACAGTATTCTTTCTAAGATATTAACTGGTATAATCTAACCATCAGAATCATTTAGCAGTGATGTAAGGTTTTTGGATAGAAACAAGTCAGAAGTTAATATTCATGAGAAAAGTAATAGAAATTCATGTTTGTAGCAGTGGGTAGAATCAGTGTAAAACAGCTACTCATATACAGTGAAACAATGGGTGCATTACACAATCACAGGTTTTGTCATGTGTATCTCTTCTCCAAACTTATCTCCACGATCAATAAGTGCTTGCCCTGCCTCTATTCAGTGTATTGTTAAACTATAACATTTGTGGTAATGTGAGTGTAGTAATATTTACTTTTGAATGCCTCCCATGACTGAGTGTTGTACATTATTAGTATGACACGTATGAAGGTATAATGGAGACTCATGAGCTATTATTCTTGAAAATTTGCTCATATATCTAGACTGTTAACATTTTAGATGTTGGTCACATTGAATAAACCACTTATTTATTGTTCCACAGACATTTAAACAGACGACATCCATATTCAGTAATGAAAAGAAAGGTGAATGTGGAGAAAGTCACCTTATAATTTCTCAGACTAAGACAGTTGAGGATACAGAGGCTCTTAATTTTGAGTCTAAAGATTCTGACAAACAACATATAAGAGATTTTGAGCCCCCACAATCTCAACCAGTAGCCAATGAGGGCCAGGCTTGTGAGGATACTTTACCTGATGCGACTGAAGCAACGACAAAAGGACCATTACGTGTAAGTAGAAATATTCCTAGATATAGTTCTCAAAGAAAGCGGTATTGTATCACTTAATTTACGTTGATAGTAGTCTCTCAAAGGCATTAACTGGTATTATCTTAGCATCAGAATCATTTGCCAGTGATGTAAGGTTTTTTGATGAAACCAGTCAGAAGTTATTATTCACGAGAAAGTAATAGAAATTCATGGTTGTACCAATGTGTAGAATCAGAGAAAGGAGGCTACTCATTTACATTGAAAAAATGCGTGCATTACACAATCACAGGTTTTGTTATGTGTATCTTTTCTCCATACATATCTCCATGATCAATAAGTGCTTGCCCTCCCTCTATTCAGTGTATTGTTAAACTATAACATTTGTGGTAATGTGAGTGTAGTTATATTTATATTTGCATGCCTCCCATGTCTGAGTGTTGTACATTAATAGTGAGACACGAATGAAGGAATAATGGAGACTCATGAGCTATTATTCTTGCAAATTTGCTCATATATCTAGACTGTTAACATTTTAGATGTTGTTCATATCAAATAAACCACTTATTTAATGTTCCACAGATATTTAAATGGATGAAATCCAAACTCAGTAATCGAAAGAAAGGTGAAAGTGTTGAAAGTCGTCTTATAATTTCTGAGACCGAGACATTGGAGGATACAGAGGCTCATAATTTTGAGTCTAAAGATTCTGACAAACAACATATAAGAGATTTTGAGCCCCCACAATCTGAACCAGCAGACAATGAGAGCCAGGCATGTGAGGATACTCTACCTGATGCGACTGAAGCAATGACAAAAGGACCATTAAGTGTAAGTAGAAATATTCCTAGATATAGTTCTCAAAGAAAGCAGTATTATTTCACTTAATTTATGTTGACAGTATTCTTTCTAAGATATTAACTGGTATAAACTAACCATCAGAATCATTTAGCAGTGATGTAAGGTTTTTGGATAGAAACAAGTCAGAAGTTAATATTCATTAGAAAAGTAATAGAAATTCATGTTTGTAGCAGTGGGTAGAATCAGTGAAAAGCAGCTACTCATATACAGTGAAACAATGGGTGCATTACACAATCACAGGTTTCATTACAAGTATCCCTTCTCCATACATATCTCCACCATTGATAAGTGCCAGCTCTCCCTTTATTCAGTGTATTGTTAAACTATAACATTTGTTGTTATGTGAGTGTAGTAATACTTACTTTTGAATGCCTCATATGTCTGAGTGTTGTACATTATTAGTATGACACGTATGAAGGTATAATGGAGACTCATGAGCTATTATTCTTGAAAATTTGCTCATATATCTAGACTGTTAACGTATTAGATGTTGGTTACATTGAAGAAACCACTTATTTATTGTTCCACCGACATTTAAACAGATGACATCCATACTCAGTAATGAAAAGAAAGGTGAATGTGGAGAAAGTCACCTTATAATTTCTGAGACCGAGACATTGGAGGATACAGAGGCTCATAATTTTGAGTCTAAAGATTATGACAAACAACATATAAGAGATTTTGAGCTCCCACAATCTGAAACAGTAGACAATGAGAGCAAGGCTTGTGAGGATACTCTACCTGATGCGACTGAAGCAATGACAAAAGGACCATTAAGTGTAAGTAGAAATATTCCTAGATATAGTTCTCAAAGAAAGCAGTATTATTTTACTTAATTTATGTTGACAGTATTCTTTCTAAGATATTAACTGGTATAATCTAACCATCAGAATCATTTAGCAGTGATGTAAGGTTTTTGGATAGAAACAAGTCAGAAGTTTTTTTATCATTGCAGCCAAGGTAATGTTCAAATAATAGAAAATAATAGAAAAGCAGAATAATATTAAATCTGCAATGTATCAAGTACTTCAGATTCAACCACCACACTACAGCTTCCACAAAACATAACATGTAATTGCCTCTATGGCTAGTAACAATTAAACAGGACTAATACTACTAATATTCATGAGAAAAGTAATAGAAATTCATGTTTGTAGCAGTGGGTAGAATCAGTGTAAAACAGCTACTCATATACAGTGAAACAATGGGTGCATTACACAATCACAGGTTTTGTCATGTGTATCTCTTCTCCAAACTTATCTCCACGATCAATAAGTGCTTGCCCTGCCTCTATTCAGTGTATTGTTAAACAATAACATTTGTGGTAATGTGAGTGTAGTAATATTTACTTTTGAATGCCTCCCATGGCTGAGTGTTGTACATTATTAGTATGACACGTATGAAGGTATAATGGAGACTCATGAGCTATTATTCTTGAAAATTTGCTCATATATCTAGACTGTTAACATTTTAGATGTTGGTCACATTAAATAAACCACTTATTTATTGTTCCACAGACATTTAAACAGATGACATCCATACTCAGTAATGAAAAGAAAGGTGAATGTGTTGAAAGACGTCTTATAATTTCTGAGACCGAGACATTGGAGGATACAGAGGCTCATAATTTTGAGTCTAAAGATTCTGACAAACAACATATAAGAGATTTTGAGCCCCCACAATCTGAAACAGTAGACAATGAAAGCAAGGCTTGTGAGGATACTCTACCTGATGCGACTGAAGCAATGACAAAAGGACCATTAAGTGTAAGTAGAAATATTCCTAGATATAGTTCTCAAAGAAAGCAGTATTATTTCACTTAATTTATGTTGACAGTATTCTTTCTAAGATATTAACTGGTATAATCTAACCATCAGAATCATTTAGCAGTGATGTAAGGTTTTTGGATAGAAACAAGTCAGAAGTTAATATTCATGAGAAAAGTAATAGAAATTCATGTTTGTAGCAGTGGGTAGAATCAGTGTAAAACAGCTACTCATATACAGTGAAACAATGGGTGCATTACACAATCACAGGTTTTGTCATGTGTATCTCTTCTCCAAACTTATCTCCACGATCAATAAGTGCTTGCCCTGCCTCTATTCAGTGTATTGTTAAACTATAACATTTGTGGTAATGTGAGTGTAGTAATATTTACTTTTGAATGCCTCCCATGACTGAGTGTTGTACATTATTAGTATGACACGTATGAAGGTATAATGGAGACTCATGAGCTATTATTCTTGAAAATTTGCTCATATATCTAGACTGTTAACATTTTAGATGTTGGTCACATTGAATAAACCACTTATTTATTGTTCCACAGACATTTAAACAGACGACATCCATATTCAGTAATGAAAAGAAAGGTGAATGTGGAGAAAGTCACCTTATAATTTCTCAGACTAAGACAGTTGAGGATACAGAGGCTCTTAATTTTGAGTCTAAAGATTCTGACAAACAACATATAAGAGATTTTGAGCCCCCACAATCTCAACCAGTAGCCAATGAGGGCCAGGCTTGTGAGGATACTTTACCTGATGCGACTGAAGCAACGACAAAAGGACCATTACGTGTAAGTAGAAATATTCCTAGATATAGTTCTCAAAGAAAGCGGTATTGTATCACTTAATTTACGTTGATAGTAGTCTTTCAAAGGCATTAACTGGTATTATCTTAGCATCAGAATCATTTGCCAGTGATGTAAGGTTTTTTGATGAAACCAGTCAGAAGTTATTATTCACGAGAAAGTAATAGAAATTCATGGTTGTACCAATGTGTAGAATCAGAGAAAGGAGGCTACTCATTTACATTGAAAAAATGCGTGCATTACACAATCACAGGTTTTGTTATGTGTATCTTTTCTCCATACATATCTCCATGATCAATAAGTGCTTGCCCTCCCTCTATTCAGTGTATTGTTAAACTATAACATTTGTGGTAATGTGAGTGTAGTTATATTTATTTTTGCATGCCTCCCATGTCTGAGTGTTGTACATTAATAGTGAGACACGAATGAAGGAATAATGGAGACTCATGAGCTATTATTCTTGCAAATTTGCTCATATATCTAGACTGTTAACATTTTAGATGTTGTTCATATCAAATAAACCACTTATTTAATGTTCCACAGATATTTAAATGGATGAAATCCAAACTCAGTAATCGAAAGAAAGGTGAAAGTGTTGAAAGTCGTCTTATAATTTCTGAGACCGAGACATTGGAGGATACAGAGGCTCATAATTTTGAGTCTAAAGATTCTGACAAACAACATATAAGAGATTTTGAGCCCCCACAATCTGAACCAGCAGACAATGAGAGCCAGGCTTGTGAGGATACTCTACCTGATGCGACTGAAGCAATGACAAAAGGATCACTAAGTGTAAGTAGAAAAAATCGTAGATATAGTTCTCAGAGGAAGCAGTATTGTTTCACTTAATTTATGTTGACGGTATTGTTTCTAAGATATTAACTGGCATAATCTGATCGTCAGAATCATTTAGCAGTCATGTAAGGTTTTTTGATGAAACCAGTCAGAAGTTACTATTCATGAGAAAAGTAATAGATATTCAAGGTTGTATAAATGTGTAGAATTAGAGAAAAGCAGCTATTCATTTACAGTGCAACAATGTGTGCATCACAAAATCACAGGTTTTGTTATTTGTATCTCTTCTCCATACACCTCTCCATGATAGATAAGTGCCTGTCCTCCCTTTCTTTATTCAGTGTATTGTTAAACTATAACTTTTGTGGTTATGTGAATGTAGAAATATTTACTTTTGAAGCCTCCTATGTCTGAGTGTTGTACGTCATTAGTATGGCATGAATGAAGAAATAATGGAGACTCGTGAATTATTATTCTTGCAAAATGGCTCATACATTTAAACTGTTAACATTTTAGATGTTGGTCATATCGAGTAAACCACTTATTTGATGCTCCACAGATACTGAAATGGTTGACATCCATATTTTGTAATCATAAGAAAGGTGAATGTGTTGAAAGTCATCTTATAATTTCTGACAGTAAGGCAATGGGTGATAGAGAGACTCTTAGTTTTGAGTCTAATGATTCTGACAAACAACATATAAGAGATTTTGAGCCCCCACAATCTCAAACGGTAGACAATGAGAGCCGGGTTTATGAGGATACTATACCTGATGTCACTGAAGCATTCGAGCATGCAAGAGTAAGTGAGGTTATAAGTGCATATGACTCTGGCAATCAAACGCCTATGTTTCCGCCACATGTGCCCTCCCTCATCGACTGTGCAGTTACCTCTTACAGATCTCTGAGCAGTGCGGACCAATGCCGTTTTCTGCATAAGCTTTGTCGGACAACCTACTACCGCCAGGACAACAATTTGCTATGCCACAATCCATGCAGTACCACGTGGGCACCTGCCACGTGGCCAGAACTACTTCGTTGACAGGTCTACCTCCTCAGCATCCAACCATGCACGTGCCTGCCTTGGTTCAGCATCAGCACATGTCATCCTATTTTGATACCTCGGCCTGCAGCAGGAACAATAACTTGTTATCTGTGCCAGACCTCTACCTCTGTGCCATTGCTACGCATCATTGTTTTGTGCCACGACATTCACCTTATCTGCACACCGTTTTGAGTGGAGTGACTATGAACAGTGAACACTGACACATTCCATACCACACTCGACTTCATTTCCCACACTGTGCTTCTGGACAGTCTGCACTTGCGTAGCCTCCCTGCAACTTAGGTGGCCCTGGCTCTAATTATAAGTCGAGCTTTCTGAGGACTATCACGCGTTCTCGAACTTTGATCTTTTTGTCTCCTGTCACACACACGCCGGCTCCAGTCGAGCTTCCAATACCATTCTTAGTGTCTCATCTGCGTTGGTGTTGCGTGACTCATCAATCTGAACACACCAGCAACATCCACAACTTCTATCGACACATTACGATGTCTCACCCAAGTCGGCCTTTTGCGTCGCAACGGACGCGCTCAACCACAACCATGCCACCTGAACGGCCATCGTTGCCACATACCCCGGAGACATACTCTCCTGGAATACTACAGCAACAACAGCTCGATTCAGGCAGTGGCCCGACGAACATAACTCAACCTGTTCTTCTGAACATTCTACAATGCTTACCGATGCTGCTGCCGTGTAATCCCGACAAAGCAATAACATGGTTCAAAATTGTGGACAAAGTGTTCGACTATTACAAACTTGACGAGTCAACCAGGTTTCTGTGCATCATCACCCACCTGCACGACCAGAAGGACTGGATTGCTGATCTGGTCGACGCCCCAGACTCATCCAAGTGCTCCACGTCGAGCAACTAGGCAACGACAAACCTTCCCAGCTCTGGAGACGGCTATGTGCCCTGGTCAGCGCCGATCTATTCTCTGACACAGCTCTCCTCGCCATCTTGTCAGATAAACTATCTCCTCACATCCGCTTTTCTCTGGCTCAAAGGTCTCCTGAAACTGTCGAGCAAAGAATGACAATTCCTGACAAGCTACATGATGCATCACTGCTCTATTTCGCCAGCCATTGCCTACCTGACAAGTCTCAGGTTCATGCTCATTGCCCTGCGGCCGGACGCGGCTGGGGCTGTACTGTGCTGACCATCCAGCTCGCTCCGGGAAGCAGTAAACAAGCAACTGGGACGTCACCGGCTCTGCCCACGGTCACGCCCCCTCCTGCAACCGAACCTGCTGCGCCCACCAAACATAGATCACCGCCACTGGCAACAAACTTTCCGCAGGAAATGCAACTGCACTAGTCGTACTGTTACTTCCACACACAGTTTGGTGAGGCGGCATGGAACTGCAGACCATCCTGCTACTTCCAAAACGCCAGTCACAAGTAGGTTGGGGTGCCGCCTCCTGTGCACAACATGTCAGGTACCCCCCAGTGCTCCATTCTGCCCATGAACGACTGGATAATTGCTGACGACTTTACATTAAAGACATTTCGTCGGGATACCTTTTGCTAGTGGACACAGGTGCCGATGTTTCACTTCTGCCTATGTCCTTAGCGTCGTCGAACATCCGCCCTCATCATACTTCACTTTAAGCTGTGAATTCAACTAAACTACAATGCTCGGGTTCAACTTCCCACATCGTCTTACTCTCTGCAAACTGCAAACTCGAGTGGACTTTTTTAGTGTGCAAAATTGACGAACCTATACTAGGCATTGACGTCTTGCGACACCATAAACTTCCACTGGACCTATTGCGAAACACCGTGTTTCCCCTGTGCTCTGTCCAGCAAGCCCCCCTCCCCCCCAACCCCCCAAACCCCCACCCCCCACCTCATAAGGACACATCGGTCCGTGCTCATCTCATCCATACATGCTTGTCTCTGTCGACGACGTTACAAGAAACGACGCACAAGTGCCTTGTCGAGCTTGAACACTTCGCTCACCTATGCAAGGAGAACTTTGAGCTCTTCCTCTGGTTCCACAAAACACAGCTCCAGCTCTCCAATGCAGTAAAGGAATTACAGACACTACAGCAAGGACAAAGCAATGGTTGGTAAGTGCTCCAAATCTGCTTGCAAGCCCAGCAATCGAGCCTCCGTGTGTTTACCTCCCACTACCACTCACAACTGTGCTATCAAGACTGCCATAACGTGTACTGACAGTTCCGCAGGGCCACACCCTTCTAACACGACAGCGTTTGACACTCGGCCGGACAAAAGTGCGTATGCGCGACGAGCGTCACGTGTTCCCGAACTGACAGCTCCTACCCCGCCCCTTGCAGACAGCACCTCAAACTATGCAACTTCAGCTCCTGCACGCTGCCGTGCGACCACCACTGACAACAGAAACAGTGCACTCGCGCCAAGCGTTTCACCTGCGACCGTGCTGCCACAGGCCGCGCCCGCAGACAATGGACTCACTAACAGCTCACGAGCTCTACCGAGCTCACCCTACCATGGTGGCACTGCTTCGGGCCGGTGGCCTTCTTGTCATGTTGTCTCCTGGGACACTTCACCGCCTCAGCTCCCGTCAGATCCGCCCAGTTGCTCCGAACACAACGACTACCCCTCGCCTGCCCCACCTGCCACACATTGTAAACAAATCGCCTCCCGTGCCACCGGCAACATTTCCTTTGTCACCAACGGCATGGTTCACAAGCTTTGCCTCGCGCCAGGTCCCTCGATCTCCAGTAAACCATGTTGACTTTGCCCCGAGCGCCTCTCCGACCTTAAAGAACAGATTTCTGAACTACTAACCTCCAGCGTCATTGTACCCTCTGCCAGTAGCTGGTCTACGCCCATACATATGACACCCAAGAAAGATGGGTCCTGGCGCATGTGCAGAGACTACCATCAACTAAATGCATGAACAATTATGGACACCTACCCCATACCAAACATTGCCGACTTTACTAGTTCCCTCCCAGGTGCGACCACGTCCTCTGTCATTGATTGCAAATGGGCCTACCACCAGATCCCCATGGCACCTGAAGACATCGAGAAGACGCAGCCCAGACCAGGCAATGAATCAACAAAGTGCTATTTGACCTAAAATTCTGCTTCGCATATCTTTATGACATTCTTGTGTTCAGCTCCTCCGTCGAGGACAATATTCGACATGTGCAAACTGTTATGAACACTCTCGCGGCAGCAGGCATCTAGACCAACCAGGACAAATTGCTCTGAACTGCCTAACCTCCAACCTGCCGACGAGGAAACACAAAACCTGATTTTAGACTCTACTTCTTCACTACACTTCGTCCGCACAACCTTCCCTGGCATTTCTGGTGAGATCTGGTGCAAAGACTGTACGGGCATGTTATGCTCCCTCATCCCAACCACGCTCCGTTGAGCTGTCTTCAACGCACCCCGGTGTTCGTGAGTCTGCCCGCCTCGTAGTTGTGTGCTTTGTGTGGAGAAATGTCAACAAGGACTGCCAGCAATGGGCACGCTCCTGCATCGCATGCAAAGTACACAAGCACACTTCACCCTCCCCCCCCTTGGCGCCTTCTCGATCCCTCCTGGGCGTTTCCAGCATATTCATATTGACATTGTAGGCCCTCTCCACCCCCCCCCCCTTTTCTCCCTCTAACAGCTTTCATTACGTTCTCTCGTCTATCGACCGAACAACTCTGTGTCGAGGCTGTCCCCCTCCCCAATATTATGGTAGAAACTGTTGCACGAGCTTTCGTTGAGTCATGGGTATCGCGTTTCGGATATCCAGCTATCATCACGACTGACCAGGGCAGACAATTTGAGTTGGCCCTGTTCAATGAGATTTGTAGCATTTGTGGCATCCGGCACATCCATTCCACAGCATATCACCTGCAAAGTAAAGGGCTAGAGTGCTGGCACTGCACTTTCAAGGCAGCTCTTCAATGCCACGACTCTCTCTGAATGGAGGCACTTCCCCTTGTGCTACTCGGCATTCGTGCAATCTATAAGGAAGACCTCAAAGGCACAATAGCCAAGTTCGTATACAGCCAGAACATTGTTCTCCCTGGTGAACTTGTGAGCCCTTCCGCTTCTCTCCCTCAGTCTGACTTACCTTCCTTCATGGACCGCGTCAGATGCTGCTTCATCAACCTCCATATCCCTCCGCCCACCAGCCATTCCTGCCCTAAGGTTCACGTCCAGAAATCTGTGGACAATTGTGAGTACGTCATGCTCTGAGATGACACTGTCTGTGCTCCCCTCCAACCTCCATATATCGGCCCACACCAAGTTCTCCAACACCTATGATATCCAGATGAAAGATTCAGCTGTTAGAGTCTCTCTCAACAGACTTAAGGCTGCTCATGTCGAGCCTTCTTCTACCCCCATTCAGGCCACGGCCATGCCACTCACTGTCGTGGCTCTCGACGCTCCGACCATTCCCTCCATGTCGGACTTAAACACTCGATCGAGTGACTTCCAGCTCCAATCATTGAACTCTCCTCCAACCTCACCCTCTACTCCGGTCTCACGCACTCTGTCGAGTGACCACAAGCTCCCCACGTTGAGCTTACCTATGATCATGCCCTTGCCGCTGGGCCCTTCGCTGGTCCCCTTGACCTCTCCACCATCACCTGCCTCGCCCTGTTGAGTTTTCTCACACCACCCCGTCTTCAACGTGCCCTCGCTCGAGGTGTTTGTGCCTGTCCCCCTGGACATAATCCATGACATCTCAATAATTCTGCACTATTATACACTGTTCGTCACGTGTTTCTCTTCATCCAGTGCTCATGACACAACCTCCACCACTCCCTGCCACCTGGTGAAATGTGTTCCCCTCCTGCCCAACGTCAACCTGGACATGCTTCGTGTGTTTGCTACGCCCACTGGAGACATCATCGTCGTCGCTCCATTCCACCCACAAACCGCTGGCCTACCTGTCGCCGCACGACCAGCATACCCAGTACAACGCCTGGCTCCCTTCAACAACTTCCAGGTTTGGTGGCCAAACCTTCCTTCATGACATCTACCCGCAAAGCTCCCCGATGACGCTGTCGAGCTGACTGTGATCCAGCTCCCGCGGACCTCCCCTGCCAACATCTTAGTCACTCCCCCCCCCCCCCCCCCCGGCCACTCAAGAGTACTCTGTACTGCGAGGGGGGGGGCTGGGGGGGGGGGGGGCTATGTGGTGCCGATGAGGTTGACACCAGCATCTATATGCATTTGTCTGTGGACTCTGAGCATCGTCTTTGAACTCTGAGCATTGTCTTTGGGCAGTTCCACCATGTCAGTTCTTTGTGAGCCTTGCATGTGTTTAGGTGAATAAATGAACTACTGCAAAATGGGTGTTGTTTGGTGTAACCAACCCGAACTTCTCCCTCAAAACATTGCTCAGTTCTTTGAAGTCCCCCTCACTGTGTGTCATCAAATCAGAGCATGGAGCAATGTCACCATCTTCGATAGTAATGGTGCCATGGTTTACAAATATGTAGATTATCCTATCACACATTTGGTTGTTAACAATCTTCATACTCAAAATTTTCTGTAACTGATACTGTGCATTGTGTGTTAGTTCAGATTCCTCATCATGTTCTACATTTTTGGGTTTGATTTCTGAGTGATTATGGTTTGCAAACAACTTCACAGCACATATCACACTAAAATCTTCAGCTCAGTCACATTTTTTGTGCGCAAGGCCCATACCTGTGTCCTTACACAAACATATTAACTCCAAATTGAGACAACTGACATCACGATGTGTCATTCAACTGATTTCAATAGGAAGTGCAAAAAAAAAAAAAAAACATTGGGTTAGCTCTGACCTTGTAGAAACCTAAAAGTTAGCATAAAGCACTGCCTTGAGCTGCTGAATTACTTGCAGAATTGCTCAGGGGCTGATTGTTTTTAGAACTGACTTAGCGGGTTCTGTTGGATGAAGCATCAAAACAACTGCTTTAATTGAACAAACCTTTTGGTCTTTATCAATATCATCATCATCATCTTTGACAGTTTCAGCCTCTGGCCAGGTCTGTATGGAACATAGGCCTCTTCATCTTCTGTCTTGCCACCATCTCTCCATCTTCACCTTGGTAAAGTTTCCTCCTTTCTTCTGGACACATTCCTCTACTCCTTTCAGCCATCTGTCTCTCCGTCTTCCTCTTGGTCTCTTTCCTTCCAGTTTCATCTCGTGTATCCTCCTGGGTATCCTCTTCTCCTCCATTCTCTCAACATGTCCATACCATCTCAGCCTTGATTTCTCTATCTCCTTTTGTAATGGTTCCACCTTCATTAACTCTCTGATCCTCTCATTTCTTAACCTGTCTATCTTTGTCACTCCAATACTGTTTCTCAAGGATTTCATCTCACAAGCTTGTACTTTGCTTTTCTCTCTTCCTTTCATAACCTGGGTTTCTGATGCATATGTCAGGATAGGGACATAATATGACTGGCATATAAACTTTTTACTGATTTGGGGTACATCCTTGCTCCATATCAGGCTTCTGACACTCTTCCCAAATGCTTCTGCTTTTCTCCCCCACTTGTTTATTTCTCTTGTTTTTTCCATCTTCCTGTATCAGGCTTCCTAGGTACTTGAAACTCTCCACTATCCTCAATTGTTCCCCACCAATTGTTATTCCTGTTGTTCCTCTCTCCTGATTTCTTGTTGTGATAATCATCTCACTCTTACTTTCACTAAATTTCATCCCATATTCTTGTACTGTTCGTTCCCATGCATCCAACTGCTCTTGTACTTCCTCCGCCTTATTTGCCCAAATCATCAGATTATCTGCAAACACCATAGCTCTCATCTTCCTTTCATCAATTCCTTGTGCTACTGTACTCATTATATCATCCACCACTACAATGAAGAGTAATGGTGAAAGTGCACTTCCCTGCCTCAAGCCATTCCTCTGTTCAATCCAAAGTGATCTCTCTCCTCCCACTTTCACACAGCTCACACTTCCATGGTACATTTCCCTTATCCTCCAAATAATCTGTTTTGCTACTCTTCTATTCTCCAGGGCTTTCCACACTTTGCTTCTATGTACACTATCATATGCTTTTTCAATGTCCAGGAAGGTCATTAGAAAAACTATTCCACATTCATGGTGCTGTTTCTGCAGTTGTCTCACAGCAAAAATTAGATCCACTGTGGACCTTCCTGTTCAGAAGCCATGTTGCTCTTCTCTCATTCTTCCTTCTAATTTTGCCAAAAATCATACTTCCAATATTTTCTCAAAAATCTCTGCACACAACAGGATTTCTTCAAAATACTCCTTCCACATATTCTTGAGTTCCTCCTTATTCTCTACATCTTGTCCACTTTTCTTCACCATTCAAGGATAATCTGTCATACCATTCTTCCCTTACTTTTAATCATCCAATATAACACCTTTTTTGAACCTTCACTATCCTCCTACATCATTCTGGTCCGCTGTTCCATCCACTTTCTTCTTTCCTCCGCACCACTCTTTTTGCTTCTTTCCTGCTTGCCTGATACTCTTCTCTTGTCTCTACTGTTCCCCTCTGGAGCCATACCCTAAAGGCTCTATTCTTCTTCTGTACTATACCCTTTGTTTTATCATTCCACAGTGTGTTTCTTTCCATCTATTTTTGTTGCTTGTCCTCCCACATATTGCTTCCGCTGCACTTACTGATGTTCCCTTCAATATATCCCATTCCTCTTCTACTATTATTGGTTCATCCTTTGTGATGCTTTCCTTAACTGCTTGTACATACTGCAGCCTGCTTTCTTCCTCCTTGAACTTCCGTACCCTTACACATCTTTCCTGGTTTGCTGTCCCTTTATTATCCTTAGTCCTTCTCAGGTTCATTACCAGCAAACGGGGGCCACTATCCAAGGCCTCTGATGGTATTACCTTAATGTCAATGATGCCCATCTGCTTCTGCATTTCCTCTTCAAACTCTTGCTTCTCCTCAGAAGTACAACTCAGCTGTGGCGCATACACTTGTATTACCTCTATGGTCGACCCCTTGAGTGAAATTTTGGTCTTCATCATCCTACTGCTTTTTCTCTTCACTTCTTCTTTTAATCCATCTGTTACTACTATTCCAACTCAATTTCTCCTCCCCTCCTCATTTCCACTCCAGTATAGTTGGTAGCCTTTCCTCAGTTCTCTCCTTTCTTTCCTTTTAGCCAACCCCAATAGGTCTAAATTCCTTGCCCGCATCTCGTGGTTGTGCGGTAGCGTTCTCGCTTCCCACGCCCGGGTTCCCGGGTTCAATTCCAGGGTCAGGGATTTTCTCTGCCTCGTGATGGCTGGGTGTTGTGTGCTGTCCTTAGGTTAGTTAGGTTTAAGTAGTTCTAAGTTCTAGGGGACTTATGACCACAGCAGTTGAGTCCCATAGTGCTCAGAGCCATTTGAACCATTTGAATCTAAATTCCTTCTTTCCATCATGTCTACCATCTCCTCCACCATTCCACTCAATGTCCGTGTATTTAATGTTACAAATCTTAGTTCTTATTTATATCCAGTATGCCATCGATTAAATCTGTCCTTTCCAAGGCCAGTTCTATTTTTGAAAGCAGAAATCATAATCCATTACTGGCTTGCTGGGCCAATCATAGCTTCACCAGAGCCCTATTAGCTGTCACTTTTCAGGGTTCCTGTAGGACCTTCACAGCTACTGTAGCGGTCCCAGGGCATACACAGTCCCCACTGTACCTCACTCCTACAGGCAATCCCCTACTTCATGTCGTTGCCCATCTCACACGACTTGGATGAGGGGTTGGACCAGTGGGAGACAGTCTTTATCAATATCATCATTTAATAATTGGAGTAACTAGAACCCTGGCTGTTTTTTCAATGCTTTCTTAAACAACTTACGGCAGATGTTCCTTGCTGCATGAACTATCTTAATGATATTGTAGCAACAGGCACTGAGCCAGAAAACAGTTATGCAATGTCTCTTCTTTCTTTACTGTTTTGTACACTGCAGGCCTTAAGTGTAATCTTACAAAGTCACAGTTTTGTCAACTATCTGTTATGTATCTGAGTCATGAAATTTCTGAGCCTGATGTTTGACCCCTCAACAGCATGTCACCATTTTCCCTGTCTGACCAATTTGCATAGTTCATCCAAAGGTCCTCAGAGCAGTCTTAAGCCATGCAGGGACCCCTGGCTGCACAGCATCTGGGGCCAGGGTTGCCTCAAGCTTCCCCATGTGAAATGCCCCAATATTTCCCTGATTTCCAGACAAGTTTTAACATTTCTCCCTGACAAGTTTTGAGATCTCAAGGCTAAGTTAAGATGTAAGTTGACAATCTGTCTTTGCAACTATGGTACAAAAAACAAAAGTGCAAATGAGAAAATGTCTAAAAAGACTTGCAAGCAGGTGGCATTGCCTGATATGAGCAAAAATTTCATGTATTAATGTCAACATCATTTGTAATGAACTGTTTTTAGATGGAGAAAGCAAGCCAAATGGTATATGAGTATCATTAAACCCACTGATGTTATGTTATTTCAAGAAAACAAACCACATTTGGTGAGAAACATATGCATTTCCCTGGAGTCACAAGACAGATTTAAAATACCTTCACTGATTTCAGAAAGAACTTCAGTAAAATGTAGGCCTCTTGAAAGAAGTGTATAAGGTGGGGAAGAATTGTGTAAATGAACACTGTAGGTGACCACCAATAAAATGTTGGTTGTACTATGTGTAGGTAGTGGGGAGCACGTGTGGTAATTATGATGATAAACAATCACTCACTCTCCTGTCACTTACTGTGAATACTTTTATTCTCAGAGTGTATACACAATGCATATAGTATAGAGCATGTGCTACAGAGAACTTATCTGGCAAAGATACAATTGTTCTTGCTGCAATAGGGCAGCAATATTATTAGGGAGTAGAGACAGTGGTTCCCACAGAAGCCTCCCCCCCCCCCCCCCATCAAGTGCAGAGCATGGTTACTGGTGTACATCATGATGTGTTGTCCCACTGATGATGGCAAGGGCTGACATATCATAGTCTGCCAGGAGCCTGGGCAGCCATAAAGGGCAGCCGGCCTGTGCTGTCCATGGCAGTGCCGATGAGGTGGTGGCAGTGTCCATTGAGGAGCTGGTGGCTGGTCGTGTGTGTGCTAGTGAGCCTGTCTCTCCGCTGGTAGCAGTGTCTGGAGTCTAAATCATCATTATGAAGTGCTCTGGGGCCGACACAAGCAGGTAGCTGTTTGAAGAAAGAGTTGATTTCAGACCTGTTGTGTCGATCGTAGCCGTAAGGTGCATGGAGTGCTCTAATGACCTCAAGACCGAGCTGTAGCCTAGCTGTCTATTGCTGAACTTGGCCCAAATCATGAATATAAGTCCTGCAGTGTTACAGAAATCTTCTGGGAGGTATGCATCTTCAACTTCTTGTGGCGTAATGAATAGTCCATTAAAGTTCCGCAACTCACTCTGAAGATGGCCACATGATGCATGACTGAAATATCACTGGAAAAAATTTCATTTGCGCAGTTAATGGGGTCTTCTGGGAGGTAGCCTCGCAGGTCTAGGCTGATGGTAAATTGACATGAGGAGCCTGGAGCTAGGGATGGTGGAGGCTACACACAGGTTGTGTCCTCTTAAGTCCACGTGGGTTTTAGGCTGTTCAGTGATACTTTCGTCATTTTTTCCAGCTTGCATGATATCAAAAGTGTTTGGCCCTCATTTCAACATGTTTGGGTCACCATATGCAGATTGTAGGGCGAGTTTGATGGCATTAGTCCTGAGAATGATGTGTGTACATGATTGGATGTGCTTGTGCACAAAGACAGCTGGTTTGGCATGGTAGTGTAATGTAGCAAATTACTACGAGATGACATTCATTGCAGTAAGTCACGCAGCCATTTGGTACAGTGGCTGCAGGATGGCTATGTTTTTTGTCGTTTTGTTTGCAGCGCAGCTGATGCTGCCTGCCTTGAAAACTGCATAGTGTAACCATCAGTCAATATGAAGATTCATACCCTCTACAAATATAAATAATCCATATTAGTTATTATCCAATATGGTTCAAATTTGGTACACAGCCTTTTGTTATTAATGGAATGATGCTGTCAAAATTTCAGATTTTTATTTATTATAGTGTAGGAGACAAAGAAAATTATCTAAAAGTCCTAAAAACCAATGCTTGCTTTATAAGGCCATGTTAGAAACAAATACAGATTGACTTGCATTACCATTTGAAGCCATTAAAAAGTTAACAGTGCAAAAAAATTGATTAATTAGAATTTTCTTTCTTTAACACTTTAGTCACTGTGCATTTTATAATACAAAAATCAGTCAAAATTATTATTTGATTAAATTTTGTTGTGTGAGTGCATGAGAATGATTGAGAGAGTGTATGTGGGACACATTAAAACATGTCACTTTTCATAGATCTTTGTACAAATAGACCATGGGAAAGTTATGGTGCAACCATGATTCAGATGACATACGTCAGTGTGAGATAGCTTTTGTGTAAAAGCAACCAGAATGAAAGTTAGAGGCAGAATTAGTATATTTAACAAGTTGGAGAATATTTTGTACTTTGCTTATTTTGATTAAACAATGTACTAGACACTGAAGTTTTAATGACCTTAATTTCTATCAGATTATTGATTGGATAAGGCAAGTTTTTCTGTGAAAATTATCTGGAAGGAACATTCTGACTGGTTGTTTAGATCAACAGCCAATCAGAATTAAGCTGTTCCCGCACGAATATAGTGGAGTGGGCAGTGAGGAGAATAGTTCGATACAGTCGCTTGCTAACCAGCCCACGGATAACACCATGTTAGATATCTCCATTAAAATACTCCGAAAAATGAAGAAATAGTGAGGTAATAGTGGTTTGAATATCTCGTGACTGAAGCGACTGGAGTTATGAACATTTTAATGGAAGTGTGGTGTTTCTATATTAAATACTTTGAGAGTTAAGAGCAAGTGAACTTTCTGATCATGGTAACAATTCTGCATGGCATGTTTCATGTTCTGTACGGAATATTTTGGTGAGCACTTCTTTCAAAGAAGACCACTGAAATGACTGAATGTTTAACTCACAAATAGTTGCAGGCGGGTACCAGGTAGAACGTGAAAATTAGTTGGGTCAGACTTGCAAAAATTCTGGCTGCTTTTTGAGTGAAACTATGTTGCACAGACCACGAACTTTGAATGATAGAGCATTACCATATTAAATATGGACTTGATAACCATTTCATGTGTTTCCATATGAATAAAATGCAGATTCAATCTAATTTTAAATGCTTTCTGCAAGTAGACTGCATCCTCACACTGCCCGATTTTAAAAAAATGAACTTTGAGGAACAGACTTTCAATTTGAGTTACGCAACCTCTGTGTGGTGGGTTTTTTTTTTATATCATTTATTTTATGGCTTCATTGGACCACTCTAGTCAAAAATACAAAGTTCTAAACAAGTTGTTACACAGGGATACAATTTGGTTCAACAATAACTTAATATGATATTTAGGTAATATAATTATTAGAGTCTATTCTTATATGAAAGGTGTTTTGCTCTTCCGTCTGCCCAATATTTCTTCATTCTTTCAGATATTTTCTTTCTTTCTTCATCTGAGACAACTCTTCCTGTACTCCTTTTATTGATTTTCATTTGTAGTCTGGTTTGCGGGTCTTGCAGTATTCTGGTTTTCTCTGTCTTGTTTTTTATGTTATCTACTGTATTTTGAAGTTCTTTTATATCTTCCTTAATTTCTGTGATCCATTTAATATCGCTCTTGCTATTCCACAATTTTTGTACTATTTTTTTACTAATTCTGTTTTCTGGAGTTCTCATCAGATGTCCAAAGAATGAGATGCGTTTCTTCCTGATTGTGCTCATGACTGGTTCTATTTTCTTATATACTGTTTCATTTGATGTTATTCTCCAATGTCCATTTATTTTATACTGTTTATTTATACATGTCCTAATTATTCTTCTTTCTATTTTTAGTATTCTGTCAATTTCTGCTGTATTAGTTGTTTTGAAGATAATTTCAGCTGCATACGTTATTTCTGGTTGTGTAACTGTTTTATAGTGTTTTAATTTTGCATCTATAGATAGGCTTTTTTTGTTGTATGTAGTTTTGGTAATGTAATTTGCATAGTTCAGTTTTTTATTCTATTCTGCCATGATGGCTTCTCATTTAGATTGTATGTTATTATTTCGCCTAAATATTTAAATTTATCAACAATTTTGATTTCCTGTTCTCCTATTGTAATTTTGTTTGCAAGTGGTGGATCAGTTAGCATAATCTCTGTTTTTTCAAATGATATTCTAAGGCCTACTTTCTCTGCTATTTCTTGTAGTGATTTCACTTGTTGCCTGGCTTCTTGAATGGTGTTGGCTAGGAGAGCAAGATCATCAGTGATTCTCAAGCAGTTTAAGCTAATATCATCTTTTGCACTTCCAATTCTTATCCTCTTTGGATTGTCCTTGTACCATTCTCTCATTGTGTATTCCAGTGCACAGTTGAACAATAATGGTTATAGGCAATCACCTTGTCTTAAGCCTGTTTTTATGAGGAATGGTTCTGAAATTTCTCCTCTAAACTTCACTTTTGATTTGGTGTTGGTTAGAGTGAGTTTTATTATTTTAATTAGTTTCGGATGGAGTCCTAGATTTATTAAAATTTTTAATACTGAAGGTCTGTGGAGACAGTCATATGCCTTCTTAAAATCTACAAATGTTATTGCCAGAGGTTTGTTCTGTTTCTTGTAGTATGCCATGATCAATTTTAAACTAATTATCTGCTCTGCACAGCTTCTCCATGGTCTGAAACCTCCCTGATATTCCCCTAACTCCTGTTCTAATTGCTCCTTGACTCTTTCATATAGGATCTTGGATAGAATTTTGTATGTGCAATCTGGGAGAGAGATTCCTCTGTAGTTGTCTGGGTTGCTCTTATCTCCCTTTTTGTGTAGTGGGTGGATGATAGCTGTGGTCCAATGTTCGGGAAATCGTTCTGTTACCCAAATTTTTGTTAGAGCCATGTGTAAGGAGGTCTTGACTGTGTCACTTGCATATTTCCAAATTTCAACAAAAACCTGATCTTCTCCACATGCCTTATAATTTTTTTGTTCTTTAAGAATTTTTTCTACTTCTTGGAAAGTTGGAGGGTCTAGTTTGTTAGGTTTGGTTTTTATTGGGGTATTTATGTTGATTTGTAAGGGTTCTTTGGGTTCCTCGCAATTCAGAAGTTTGTTAAATGCTTTTGCCATGATTTCTGCATTTTCCTTGTTACTGTGTGTCATTCTTCCAGCTTCATCTTTCAGTATTAGTGTAGGGGCCTCATACTGTTGTAGTTGTTTCCCAAAGATTTTGTAGTAGTTCCTGGAGTTGGTTTTATGATAATTACCTTCTATAAAGTTTATAATATCTTTATGAAATCCTCTCTTGATTCTTCTAATATTCTGAGTGATTTTTTTTCTTTCATTTTTTAGGTTGATGGCATTTTCTTCAGTTTTATGTGTTTGAAACTTTAACCGTGCTTGGTGTCTATCTTCATGGAATTTGTCACATTCTGATGTCCACCATGCATGTTTCCTTCGTGGGTTCAAGGGAGCTAGATTCTCTGCTTCTTTTTTAAGATTAGGCACTAGTTGTTCTAGATCGCCAGTTAATTTGATGGTTTGTGTTATTTGTTGGTACATATTATTTTTAATTAGCTGATGTGGGTCAAACTTACTTTTTATTTTATTAGTTTTTCCCACCCTCTTCTTCAATGGAGTGAATTTGATTTTAATTTTAACCATATAGTGGTCTGAGCCTGTGTCTACTCATCTCAGTACTTTAACATTGTGGATCTCCTTATGAAATTTTTTGTCCATACAGACATGGTCTAGCTGTCACTCGCCCTTCCTCCAATCTGGATGTTTCCATGTTTTAAGTTTACTTGGCTTCCTCTTAAAGTATGTTGACAGAGATATAAGGTTGTGTTCTCTGCAGTGTTCTACAAGTCTTTGACCATTTTTGTTCGTAAATTTATGTGGACTCCATTTTCCAATTATATCTTTATATATCCATTCTTTTCCCAACTGAGCATTGAAATCTCCCAATAAGATTTTTACATTCTTTTTATTTACTCTGTTCACAGTTTGTTCTAGAAGGTCCCAAAATTTATCTACCTCTTCCTTTGTTTTTGTTAGACAAATTTTTTCCATTGTTGGGGCATGAGCATTTATTATTGTATAGGTTTTATTCGTTGTTTTAAATCTTAGACTCGCAATTCTTGGTGATACTGGTTGGAAATCTGTTACTGAATCTATTATTTTTATGTTTACTAAAAACCCTGTTCCAAACTGGGGACATTGTTTCATTGCCCTCGGTCCTGGTTTCCCATTATAAATTCTGTATCCTTGTGATTCGAATGGGTCCTCTGTGATGTTTCTCATTTCTTGGATCCCTGTTATCAAAATGTTTTGCTTATTTAGTTCATCTGTGAGCTCCTTGAGTTTTCCGGTCTGAAGTAGTGAGTTTATGTTGTGTGTTGCTATATAATTTATTTGCTCATGTTTAATCTTCTTTTTGTGTTTTAGTGTGCATTTAGATGGATGCAAATGCTCCAATTCATTGCTGTCTTCTAGTTGACTACCCACCAAATCCGATGTAGCCTTTTCCTGCCTTTTTGAGCAGGATGGTGGAATTTTTTTCCTAAAAGACCTTTCCATTTTTGACTTTCAAAGGTTGTCAACCTTAGTTGGAGCAAGCTCCGATTTACAACTATGGTTGTTACCCACAGAGGGTGTGTTTGGTCTGCAAGAGCTATTTTATTTCACTCAAGTCCACCAGTAAACCGATGAGGACTTCCCTATCCTCCACCTGGGATGCGCCACGTAGGAGTATCACCTCTCCTCCTACTATGACAGCTTAGTAGGTTCATGGCTGTGTGGTAGGTATTGGGTAGTGGTTTCATAAACGCTGCTTTACACTGCCTAGCACATTATCTGCTACTACAGAGTGTAGGGACGTCGGTAAAAAGCATATCGAGGTAGATGGACTTTAGATAAGTGAAAGAGAGAATGCATACGACTGACCCTGCCCCACCACAGTAGGATGGCAGGGGGATGCAAACGTGGCAGATGCGTTGCCTGACATGTTTTACTAGGTCCAGCAGGTCGATGTTCATGGGGTCAGTGGTTTGTGACATGAACACAGCTGGGAGGGTGATTGGTTCCCTATTGAGCACCTCTGCCAGTGAGGTGACCAGATCTTCTTTGCAGGCAGCTCTTATGCCCAGCAGCACCCAAGGGAGGGCCTCCATAAACTCCTGGTCATGGCATATGTGCACTGTCTTTGTTAGTTGCTCGTGAGCTGGCATTGGTGCAATGGAGGTTGGTGTACCTAGCAGCCAGGGTTTTAAATTCCTCGAACAATGCTTGGCACTTAAGCATGAGGTCCAGCATTGATTCAGAGGAAGGATGAGCAGGAGGTGGAGTTTTGTCCATTGGTAGATGGTCACTGTTTACTCCACTGATCGGCATGCGGCTGTCACAATGTTGTAGCAAGGCTGTAAGGCTCTACCCAGGTCCAGCAGAAGATTATAATGCCTTAAAAAGTCTACACCCGACATTGGCTCTACAGTGCTGACCACGAAAAATGTCCATGTGCGAGGGGTGTGGTTGTCCAGTCCAGTTGAACTATGATAGAGGCCATGCCATCATAGGAATCACTGAATCGTTTGCAATGCATAGTTGCATTGTGGATGGTATATGATTTCCAGGTGTCAGCTGAGGTGGCAGCATGCTGACATCAGTGCATGTATCAACTAGGAGGTATGCTCTAAGATGGTTGTCATAGATGAAGAGCCAAATGCCGTTAGAATGTAGACGAGAGATAGGATGAATGTAGTCATGTTTCGTAGTGAGGCAGTGTGAAGCAGGGGCCTGGGTCCATCATGGTATATGACTGTCAGTGCCTCACTGCAGTGGAGTCTTGCGAGGCTGCTGCAGGCGTGGCAGATGTTGGAGCAGCTCATCAACTGTAGATTGATCAGGCATTGTGTAGTGGGCACTGTGTTGTGGTGTCCATGGGCATAGCCGGTGCGCAGGCTGACCGAGGCTGGCTGTAGGTGCAACTGGTGTTGTCGTCAGTGCTGGAGCCAATGCAAGTGTTTATCAAGGCGTGACGTTGCATGAGGGCAAGCATTCAGTCGGTAAGGCATTGTTTGTCCTCATGCATTAGCATGGCTGTCTGTACATTTTCAGGCAGCTTGAGAAGCCATAGTGACCAGAGAGCATGATCTGGTAAGAGGTTTGTATTGATTTGGAGGCATAACCTGTACCAGAGTGCTGACGGGATATCGTGGCCCAGTGACAGGCACTGCAATATGAGTGTCTTCACTGTCTGATATTTGTCAGTGGTTGCTTCATGCAATAGGAGGCTGCTGATAAGATCAATGTTGATGTGGAGGTGGTTCAAAGGCACTAAAAACTTGTCATGGTCACCTGTGATTCTGGCCGACTGCATCTTGCACTTGCAGAGTGCGAACCATACTTAAGGAGAATCAACTTGCAGCGGCAGCAGATGTTTGGTGTGTGGCCGGTGGTAATCTGCCTGGTGGCGAGGGGCCAGAACCAGTATGAGGTTGTTATAATTGTGTGAAGTACATGGGGTGGGTTCATGAACACCATCAAGTGGCAATGATAGAGGCGGCAGCTGGTGTCATGGAGCAGTAGTCACAGCAGATGTGTTGTTAATGTGGGTGTCATGACCGATTATCACAGGATGCGGTGCAGGTGTCGAGGCTGGTGCATTGCTGTAGTGGGGTACTGAGGAACACAGCACGGTGGCTGGGTCTTGGTTGGTGGTAACTGTGGTGGATGGAGCATCAGTGTAGGTTACCCAACGCGGTGGCTGTTGTAGTACTCCTTGTGTTTCCAAACCACGTGGGTCACATTATTATATGCTGTGGTCATGAGGTGAGAAAACACTGCACGGCTGCAGTAGACTTGGTGTGTCTGCTTGTTGAGTGACATTATGTGGCAAGCATGGCCTGGAGTATGCCACAGCCATTGTCGGTATGACGTCATCATGATGACGTGATGGGGGTCATGGCACAGCCGTAACGAGTGTGATGGTACCCGAGTGATGTATAGAACTTAAAGTTTGGGTGTAGGCCATGGAAAATATGGTCTGGCACAGGAAGATCACTTGTTGGATAGAACTATCCACAATAACCCATAAATATTGGTTCTCTGCAGTGGAAGGCGGTCATATATGGTGGTGATTGTTTGTCAGCAATTGTGGTACTCTGGAGGGTGTCCATAATTTGGAATATTGCACACAGAATGTCAACACATGCTGAGTCATTAGAATGAAAATGAGTGCAGTGTAGTTCACTAACACAGTCACTGATTGGGATATTAGTAGCACAGTAGCACTGGTTAGGTGGTGGGGATGGTGGCAGGCAGCCATTGTTCACTGTGTATGGTCACTGTTGATGTAACACAGTTAATTAAGGGAGTGGCAGGCTTCGTATCAGCACCTTCACTGATAACACCATACTTGATTTAAGATTTAGTGTGTTTGTCCGTTTGGCGAGAGGTAAGACTGCCCTGGTTTGGTGGTTGTTGAAACAATGGGAACATTGACCATTTGATAACCATAGTCGCATTGGTTATATCGTCTGGGAATATCACGCCAATCGGACTGGCAGGAGTAAATAGTTCCTATAAAAGAGATAAAAGTGAAGTGAAAAATGGTGATAACTGCAAGTTATGTAACAAAAAAGTTAGGAAAGGTATCCAGTGCAAATACTGTAAATGGTGGTTTCACGAAAACTGTTGCAAAATAAACATAAAATTAATAACTGTGGACTACTCATGGTCATATGATGCGTTTGTAACAGAAACGTGTAAAATGAACTATATAAACATTATCAGACACAAGGATTTAATAATTGAAATGTTACAAAGTGATACTGAAGCGCTACAAATAAAGTGTGCTTCTTTAGAACACAAATGCAAAATCTTGTGGAGCAGCAATATTTTAAAAGTGAATGAAAACAAATGTACTGTAACTGTTAAATCACATGAACCCAATAAATGTGCTGCAGCTGAAAAAATAGAACACGACAATTCAGGTAAAAATAGTGTAAGAATAGCAGACGAGCGCCAACGTTCCATGAATATTAAAAACCCGAATAAAAAAAAAGCTTATGTCTGACAATGTTGAAGACAGCTCTGTAGTGTTAAAAATCACACAAACAAACACAAAATCTCCAAAGAACAATTCTTCAGCCATGCAAAAACAAATACATCATGGATTCAAATTAAAAATATTCGGAGACAGCCATGTACACAATGTTTCAAACTTTGTATCAAAAATCAAATTCTGCTAAGGACAACGTGTGTGTGTCAGCTGTTGTTAAGCCTGGAGCGATATTTGGAAATGTAACCAGCAATATACAAAAATAATGTGCCAATCCCACTAAAAGTGACTGTGTTGTTCTCATAGTGGGATCAAACGATGTTTACTGCAATGAGGCCAGTACATTTATAAGAAATCTGATTGTTATCTTGCAGTTGCTATCAACTACAAATGTAGAAGGGAATTTACCTCTGAGATTTGATCTAGCGGACTGGTCTTGTGTAAATGGTGAAATTCGACAAATAAATCATAAGTTACAACATTTCTGCTCCAAGTTTAAAAATGTAAGACTTCTTGACGTCAACAGCTACGAAAACACTAGTTTCACAATTCATGGTCAACATTTAAATCTATCTGGTAAAAAGAGATTTGCATCAGACATAAACAAAGCTGTTGACGTAATAATTCATGAAAACAGACAGGCAATTGCCCTAAATTCAAACACGCAGGGAAACTAGTGGAAAGGGCCAACTCCAACCGGATTTGGCCCAATATAAACAATCCAGAACAGCAGGAAATTCAAAGTGACAAACTAAAAGTACCATTAAGGCTCATGCACTTAAATATACAATGTATATCTAAAAACAAAGTAGATGTGACTTACCAAATGAAAGTGCTGGCAGGTCAACAGACACACAAACGAACACAAACATACACACAAAATTCAAGCTTTCGCAACAAACTGTTGCCTCATCAGGAAAGAGGGAAGGAGAGGGAAAGACGAAAGGATGTGAGTTTTAAGGGAGAGGGTAAGGAGTCATTCCAGTCCTGGGAGCGGAAAGACTTACCTTAGGGGGAAAAAAGGACGGGTACACACTCGCACACACACACATATCCATCCACACATATACAGACACAAGCAGACAAATATGTCTGCTTGTGTCTGTATATGTGTGGATGGATATGTGTGCGTATGCGAGTGTGTACCCGTCCTTTTTTCCCCCTAAGGTAAGTCTTTCCGCTCCCAGGACTGGAATGACTCCTTACCCTCTCCCTTAAAACTCACATCCTTTCGTCTTTCCCTCTCCTTCCCTCTTTCCTGATGAGGCAACAGTTTGTTGCGAAAGCTTGAATTTTGTGTGTATGTTTGTGTTCGTTTGTGTGTCTGTCGATCTGCCAGCACTTTCATTTGGTAAGTCACATCTACTTTGTTTTTAGATATATTTTTCCTTCGTGGAATGTTTCCTTCTATTAAAACCATATCATAAATATACAATGTCTTAGAAATAAGCTGAATGTTTTGCAGGCTTTTGTTAATGATCATTCACCTCACGTAGTTGTGTTAACTGAGATGGACTGAAATCTGAGGAAATTATTTACTTTAAACTAGATGGCTATTTCCTAGGAAATAGCTACTGTAGACAGCATCTTAATGGTAGAGGTGAAGCAGTATTTGTTAGAGAGCAGCTCAAAGTAAATAAATTAAACCATCTAGATCTGTATAATAATTAAGGCTTGACTTAGGTGACAGGCGTTGAACTCCATATCAAAGGTTGCGGAAAGAGCATGATGAAACAGAAAATTATCGGGATTTATTGTCCACCTACATCAGAGGTGGGGCGTTTCATAGATATTTCTAGTAGAATAGTGGGATACTATGACCCAAACGAGGTAACAATACTTGGTGACTTGAATATAGAGGCAACATCTTGCAATAACCATAACAGCAGCCTAATAGATACCCTTAACTCCTATGATATTATGAATGCAGTAAATTCAGATACAAGTGTAACTCAGTCTGCTTCTAGTAGAATGGACTACATAATACTAAGTAAAGAGGTAAAAGATAGTATTAGATGCTCGAATGTGGACTTCCACTACTCAGACCACAAATGTCAATTTGTAGACTATGAACACACAAGCATACAAGAAAGGACTCAGGTCATAGAATATAAAAGAGTGCTTAAAGAGAAAAACATTAATGCTTTTAAAAGTAAACTATAATCTGAGGAATGGATTAGATTAGATTAGAGATTAGCAACTAGTTCTTCAGCAAAAAGGGTCCGAATCCAAATGGGCCAAATTTTATGATATTATTTTACAATATCTTAATTTTTGCTGCCCAGTGAAAGGAATAAAGAAAGTAGTAACAACCAAAATGTAAAAAACACCAGACTGACTCTTCCAGCTTACATGATTAATCTCAGGCAAAATATTGAGGATCTAAGTGTGCTACATAAGTCAACTAAATTGCAAATATTTAAGGATAAGTACAATCAAGCTAAAAAAACAATTTCAGGAGCAGCTCTCAAATTTAAGAAAACAGATCCTAGATAAGGAAATAGCTCAGTCATCAAATATAGGGAAGACTTCATGAAATATAATAAATAGATATCGCAAAGCCACCCCTAAGGTAGATGCTCAGATTGACAGAATCCAACATGAAGGAAACCATATTAAAGATCCAGATAAAATCTGCAATATATTTAATGAATATTTTATATCTTCAGCTGTGAATCCAGTTAATAACACAGGTCTGACTCGGATGGTAAAGCCTTAGCCTAGGCTGGAAACCGCTTTTGGATTTAAGGAAGTGAATGTGGAGGAAATAGGAAAAATAATAAATAACTTAAAGAATAAGACCTCATCTGGCTGGGATGGATTACAATTAAAAATGCAATAAGGAATTAGTTGGAATAATTACCCATATGATCAACAATAGTATCAGGGAGCACACATTTACAAATATATTGAAGAAAAGTACAGTAAAACCTGTGCATAAAAAAGGATTGAAAGAAGAGCTATCAAATTTCAGGCCCATATCACTAATACCAATTTACAGTAAAATATTTGAAATTGTTTTGTTGACACAACGTATTGATTATTTCACAAAGAATAATTTCCTGGAAGAAACACAGCATGGCTTCAGAAAGCATCACAGTATCATTACAGCAATTACCAAATTTTTCCACAAGGTGTACGATACCCTGGATGAGGGAATGCAGACAGCAGGGGTATTTCTAGACCTTATTAAAGCATTTGACTCAGTGAACCATGAGCTACTACTGAGCAATCTGGAAACTTACAATATAAATGCCACATCCATACAACTACTGATCACTTATCTAACCAATCATAGGCAGTGTACAAAGCTGAGTTATGAAAGTAATGGTCAGATCAAACATTTCCAATCCAGCTATGAAATAGTAAAACAAGGTGTACCTCAGGGTTCCGTATTGGGCCTTTTCCTTTTCCTGGTGTACATTAATGATTTAGAGGCACCTCTGTACTCCCAACTAGTAAGTTATGCAGATGATACTTCACTTTTGTACTTTTGCAAACAAACTAATTACTTGACATTGGCTGCAACTGATGGCTTAAGTCAAATAACTACTTACTTCCATGATCAAGGTCTAAAAGTCAATATTAGCAAATCCCTGCTATTACCATTTAAACTTGGTAATTCATACCAAACCTGTATTGATAATATAAGTGGCAACAAAAAAGTAGACACTGACAAATGTAAATTTTTGGGGATATACCTAGAAGAAAATGTCAATGTCAATGTTGTATGCATTAAAATCAGCAGTTCACTGCACTTAATTAGCAAACTATCAAAATTAGTCTCTGAACAAACATAAAAAATGCTTATTATGGGACAATATTTGCACATATTAATTATGGAATAGAGGTATGGGGATGTGCTGCTGATAGACACATGAACAGAATCCTAACACTGCAGAAAAGAGCAATCAGGACCATGCATCAACTAGGATACAGAGATTCATGTAGGGAAACCTTTGTACAACATAAATATCTAACAGTATACTCCTTGTATCTGTACAAATTAATAACATTCTTTGTGGACTATAAAATAATAAAGCTAAGTGCTCCGATGTGCATACCCATAACGCAAGACAAAAAGATTGCTTCTTCAGAAACAGAACTAAACTAAAGACAACAGATCATAGTCCTTGGTAAATGGCCAGATATGGTTTAAGAAACTACCAAGTGCTATAAGATACCACAGAGGTAAAGTACTCAAAAGGGAATTAAAATCATTCTTTACTCTCAAATGTTTGTACTCCCTGAAAGAATACTGATATTAAAATGTAGCTATTCTTAAATGTAGGCCTAACTCTTCTATCTATACAATGTACAATTCTGAGGTGATTGTAATATAGATTACTTTTGTAACAACGTGCTGTAAATTCAGATGCCTATACTATGTAACAACTGTATGTTGCATTATGTAGTACTGTACCATATATGGCCAAGTGTGTCACCCTTAAGTGGCTTCTTGTAAATGTGAATTGCAAATTCCTACTGTTTGTACAAAAATAGTATAAAAATGCTATGGCATTTGCAAAAGTCACCAGTTGGTGACTATATGCAAAAAAAGACAATAAATAAATAAATCTGTAGTGATGCCAGACAATGAAGCACCATCACGGGGCGTATTCTTCCTGGAATGAAGTTTGTATCCCATGATGATCATCAGTGTGCTGGCATGAGTATAACTCAGTATTTCATAGTGCAGTTCAACAGAAAATAACGGGGTCACCACTGTAGGTAGTGGGGAGTGGGCATGGTGATTATGATGATAAATAATCACTCACACTCCTGTCAGTTACTATGAATACCTTTATTACTCCACATGTTTGAAATTCCCTGATTTCCATAACCTGTGGCAACCCTGGGGGCCCTTAAAAATGAATGAAAACATCAGGAAAATGTACATTTGTTAAGTGACATTATTGGTTAGTGAAATACAAATGATTAGTTCTGCAGATTGGACTTACATTCAAATTAATGGTCTCTTTAGAGGTTTCCAAAATGCTGTATCTTCAATTATGTCCTGAACATCCAATCTTTTAAGTATGCACTTACTGTGCACTAACTGGCACACAGAGTATGAGGGCCTGCTACAAAAAAGAAGCATATTTTGAATGAACACATCAGAATGTTCATTTGTTTATTGACTTTATTGGGTATTATAGTTACCATTATATAAATCAAATATGAGTGTTTAGTTTTGACTTTATTGGTTATTACAGTTACCATTATACAAATCAAATACAAGTGACTAGTTTTGCAAATTGGAATTAACATTAGTTAATGGTTCTTTCAAGATTTCCAAAGTGCAAAATATTCTGTTTGTCCTTAAAGTTCAATTGTTGAAGGATGCCATTTTCTATGCACATGACTGACAAATTGATAAGGTGTTCCTGTAAAATAGTCAGTACTAATTTATTTTATACTCCCATTAGTTGTGAAAATGATCTCTCTCCACTGCAGTTGGTTGCTGTTAGACAAAGAAATATCCCGGCAGCAACTTTCTACATTTGCCAAAGTTTCTTCTACTTTATCTGCCTTTATTGAAGAATATACGACCAAAATACTCAATTCTGAAGATTCATTTGGAATGTTTTTCAAATACTACCTTAAATGAAAACATTCTGATATGAGCTCATTAGCATTAATGCCTTCGTGATAGAATTCTGCAAATTCATTGCAGCTTCTTCTCAACTGTTCAGAAACTCAGAATCAATTTATTTTAACTGAGAAAGGAAACTAAAACTTCTGTTAACTTCCTCATATGATTCAAAACATTGCTTTAAGTGAACGTCCAGTGTGCTGATTATAGGCATAACAGTATCAACAAGAATTTTTTGCCATTCCACTGCACCATTTCAAAAAATGATTTACATGTGCTGCATATTCTTTTTCTTCGGGAATTATCTTTAAGCACATCAGGGCATGCATACCATCTGGTTTCAGAGAGAGACTTTAGGACTTTATTTGCACCTAAGAATTCTGTCAAAATTTTCCATCAATTGTTTTAACCAGCAAAAAAAGTGAACAATTTTTGAACAAACTAAAAGTAGGCCACTGCTTATGAAACACATCCAACCACCTGAGCATCTACTAAATTCAGTGTACATGTGGTACACAGAACAAAAATACCAAATTAACATATTTCTTTTATTCTTGCTTGAAGACGAGAATACTTTCAAGCCATATTTCCTGCATTATCATAGCTCTATCCACAACAATTCTTTACTGAAAAGTCAAAGTTATCCAAAAAAAATTACAAACAGTATCTGCCATATTTTGAGCCCTTGCTCCTCCACAGGCAAAAATCTCTCAACAAACTGATCGTCTTTTATGTACCAAGTGATGAAAATCAGACAGTCATCATCTGAGAATCTGGCGAGGAATCCAAGCTACTGCATAGTATTTGGCTGCTTTTGGTTCATTGAAAATTTAATTAACACGTTCTGTTCCATTACATTAACAAATTCATTGCAGATATTTGCAGACAAATACGATGCAGTTCCTTTTCCACAATTGCCATAGTGATCAGCAAGTAAAGGATCAAATTCACTTATAAATTCTAAGTATCCCAAATAATTTATGTTATTTTGAGACCCCAGAATGTCATTATCTCCACAGAACTCAAGTCCATTTGAAGCCACAAACTGCACAACTGCAACAATTTTTTTCAGCACACTTTTCCAATAGCTGACCTGAGCATTAAATTGGGAAAGCAATCCAATATCCACTCATCCAGCAATTTTGCTTCTTACTACATAATTCATCATTGAGTCCCTGTGAGTTATTTATATGCTTCCAACTTTGTATTCACTGGAAGAACTCAAATTATTTCCCAGAGTATTATTAAATAGATGGCAACAATAATACATGGATTTCTTGGATAGTGAATATAGAAGCCAGTTTCTTTCCACACACTCACCACTCATCAATTTGCAAGTGAAACACTACTTGTTAAGTTTCTGGTTTTTGTTTTACCGCTTATATCAGGAAAACACACAGAAGTTTCGGAAAGGTCACAATTTTTATTCCGCAAAAACTTCGGCCCTCTGCGGATCTAAAAACCTCAACTGTTAAAATTTCACACTGTACTTACCAGGCACGTGAGATATATTTCGTCAAATATTTCTGTCCGCTGAGTCAAAGTGTCTTGAGGTCAAAGATTCATAACTGGAACTGATGAACTCGAAATACAAATGTTACCCTCGATGTAACACTAGGGCCCATTTCTAAGTTTTGAGGTATCTTGAGATGATGAGGACATGAATCTCTCTGCCTGCTAGTTTCTTCAACTGTAAAAAGAGAAGTTAATTTAGATAGTCTACTGATATTTTCTTTTTTAATTAAAACTTTTTCCCTTTTTTCTGAACCACTTAATTATGTTCTTTTTGAAATTATTAAATCAGGCTAAAAACTACACAGATACACACGCTTCATGTCACTTTCTAATAAACAGCCAAATAAACATCGTGAATCGTACACAGACAAACAACACTTCACAAGCACCTCTGATAACGAACTACGCTTTGTAAGGTAGGAACTCCAATAATGCCTAATGCAGCTGGACAAATAGCAATGTGCCTCACATCATGACTGTTGTCACAGGTCCCAGCATACAGTTCTCCAAGGCAATGTTGCAAACTCTCTGCAACGATGTTGCACGTTTTTTCTTTGTTTGACCTATTGCCTTGCAGTATCTGATCATGCATTCAGATTCTAATTTGTCATCATTAGCTAACATTAATTAAATGAAGGTGCCTATAAGGCTCTTGTTAAGTGGACAACAAATTTAGTTTACAACAATGCCATGTCATTATTCTTGGAGCATAAGCATAAACAAATATGTGTAGACAATGTCCGTATATGAAAATGGATATACTGTATTATAAATAAAAATTTCATTACAGGTAGTGAAGCCTGCTACAAATCTAAATCTACATTCTACAAACCACTGTGAGCTGCATGGCAGAGGGTACATCCCATTGTACTAGTCATTCCGGTTTCTTCCTGTTCCATTCACGTATGGAGCATGGGAAGCATGATTGTTTGAATGCCTCTGTCCATGCGGGAATTAATCTAATCTTATCCTCACGATCCATATGCGAGTGATACATAGTGGGTCATAATAAATCACTGGAGCAACTGTTTAAAGCCGGTTCCTGAAACTTTGCTAACAGACTTTCTCAGGATAGATTATGTCTGTCTTTAAGAGCCTGCTAGTTCATTTCCTTCAGTATCTCTGTGACACTGTCCTGTGGATTAAACAAACCTGTGACCATTCGTGCTGGCCTTCTATGTATACCTTCAATATCCATTGTTATTCCTATCTGGTACAGGTGCTACATTCTCTGGTACAGGTGCTACATTCCAGAATGGGTTGCACGAGTGATTTGTAAGCAATCTCTATTGTAGACTGATTGCATTTCCCCAGTATTCTACCAATAAACCAAAGTCTACCACCTGCTTTACCTGTGACAGAACCTATGTGATCATTCTATTTCTTATCCCTATCAAGTGTTGCACCCAGGTATGAGTTGCTGATTCCAACAGTGACTCATTGACATAGTCGTAGGAGTCTACGTTTTTTCATCTTGTGAAGTGCACAATTTTACATTTCTGAACATTTAGACCAAGTTGCCAATCTCTGCACCACTTTGGAATCTTATCAAGGTGTGACAGTATTTATGCAGCTTTTCTCAGATAGTATTTCATAAAGATAAATGCATTATCTGCAAAAAGCCTGATTTTACTGTTAATATTGTCTGCAAGGTCATTAATATGCAACATGAACAACAAGGGTCCCAACGCACTTCCCTGGGACACACTCGAAGTTACTTCTCTTTGGATATTATTTTTGGGATTTTATGCATCATCACATTTTATTGGGATTCCTTTTGAAAAATTTTTAGCTTAACGAGTGTTTCATGTTACGAGTAACATTCTGGAGCAAAATATGTCCATAAGCCAGATGCTACAGTTAACCTTTCAGGGGGGAAAAAATCATTCTCATAGTACTGCAAAATGATCAGTAGAATTGTCACGTAATCATTGAGAAGTGGGTATACATGTGTTTTTTGATGAATAAGGTGACTTACTTAAGAAAATACTCCAAATAATATAACTGTTGCACACAGGATGAAAATCTAAAAGTTAGTGAGTCCTCCAGCCAGAGTCACTGGCTCTTACGTTCTTTTTTTTTCTTTTTCTATTTAAATTCCGAAATTAACTTTTTGAAAGAATGCAAAATGCTTGTTAATTTCACAATATATTTTAATTATTTGTTCTCAAATTCTAAAAATTCAATTAAAAAACATTTGCTCAGTATAAGGGTTCTGATGTTTGGAATCTCAGGTTCCCCATCAAGTCTGGGGGTCCCTCTGAGCTTGTACCCCATGTTTGCCCTCTCCTGGGCTGGAAAACTATGCTGCTTTGTCTACTTTGTTAAGATGTAGACCAAGGACCTGGGAGACAATAAACCAGTATTCAAGATTATTCCATTTATTACTCACAATACGAGTCATTGCTGTGACTTCTGTGATGGCTGATGGCCATGCAATCCAGAGATGAACCTACTGAATCCAACAACAGACTCAAGGCTGCCAAGAATGCTGCATCAGCTAGGAGCAGACATCAATGGCACCATGGTGCTGTGGTTTGACACCCGCTGGCAGGGTAGGCACACTCAGTCAACAACATTACTTGGAGAAGGCAGCAATGGTGATGTGCATGTGTGATTCACTCACCATTTCAGAGAGTGCTTAATCCCTCCCAGATCACTGTCCTATCAGGCAGAACGCGATATCAGATACAGTGAATTTGTGCCAAATGCTGAATCTGGCCCACCAATACAGTAGGCTGTCAGACTCATGTGACGCTGGAGTTTTAGGGCAGCTTCTGCGCTGAACTAGAGCCATGTGCTGTATTCTGTGCTGACTAGATGCTGGACTTCATTACCCTTGGCTATGGATCACTGATCTCCTTGTAAGGCAGTAAGTGCAAGACCAACACTAGAACAATGTCACATACAATATGCTACCATACCATAACCAGAGAATCGAGTGTGAGTTACAAGAAGGCCAACAGTGCTACTGATTGAGTGCATTAGTGTAGTGGGGGTGGAGTAATTTATGTCACTGAAGAGAGGCTCCACTCTACAAGATCATAGTAATGACCGTATAGGTTTTGCTCTTCTCAAATTGTCAGTGACCTTCAGTTCCACTACATATGTGAAAAAGAAACTCTTGCAATCATTCAGACCTTGAAAAAATTTCGTATGTTCTTATATGGTGCAAAATTTCCCTTAGTCACTGGTCATAAATCTTTAGTTTCATTGTTACCAGCTTTCAGCAAAGCCACTCATCGCCTTCATTGTTGTGCCTTATTTTTGCAGCAATATAAGTATAGAATCAGTTTGTGCAGCGCGCAAATGCAGATGCGTAGTCTTGGCTGCCCATAGGATCCAATTCATTGTTTGATCAGGAAGAAGTGTTGTGTCTTCAATTTGACACAGAAGCAAGACAGACTACTGATACCAGAATGAGATTTTCACTCTGCAGCGGAGTGTGTGCTGATATGAAACTTCCTGGCAGATTAAAGCTGTGTGCCGGACCAAGACTCGAACTCGGGACTAAGTGGTAGAGCACTTACCTGCGAAAGGCAAAGATTCCAAGTTCGAGTCTCGGTCCAGCATGCAGTTTTAATATGCCAGGAAGTTTCAGACTATTGATAGTTTCCTCAGTACCAAGGAAAGAAGGAAGATTGAACGTAATATCCCATCTACATTGAGGTCATTACAGATCAATCACGACGATGTCAAGGATGGGGCCCTTCCAAAGGACCTATCCTGGCATTTGTCTGGAGTGATATCTGGAAGTCACAGAAAATCTAAATCCGGATGGCCGGAAGTGGCTTTGAACTGTCACCCTCCCAATTAGAGACCAGTGTGCTAACCACTGCGCCACCTCACTCTATCTTCCCTAGTACCAGCTACTGGATTGCATCTGCAGTAGCTGTAGCTGTAGACCCAGTGCTTAAGCAATTGGTGTGCATGAGACAACATAGGTGGCCTGATCGTTTGCCAGGATGGGCATTCAATACATTATGGAACTACTATGCTTTCTGTTGTCATCTCTCCCTGTTAGATGGTGTCATTCCTTTGCTACTGTATGTGGTTGTCCTCACATTGTGATTCCAGCAATGTTGCGTGGGTATGTTCTCAATCTGTTACATCAGGTCATTGGAGAACCTCTCACACTAAACAAATGGTAGGCTATGTCAGCAAATGTCCGGCCTGGTAAGGACCATGAGGCAGAGTGCCTGGCTGCAGCCTGCCACAAGTGTTCCATCAATAAATCAACAGGCAGCACAATGCACTGCTTTTTCTCTTTGGTCAGTGCCTACGCTACCCTAAAAAATAATTGATGTCAATTTTGCTGGACCTTTCTAAACTCTTTTTGGTTATTACTTGTTGATGCCTTTTCCAAGTTCCCTAATGCTGTTGTTGTCCTCCTACTGCAACAAATGTGACTGTCAAGATGGAGTCAAAAATTTTTTTCTGTAGAATGCCCACCTTGTACAGTGGTTTTGGACAATGGTTCTGAATTTTTGGCTCAATCCTTTGAGGATTTTTGCTCACACAAAAACATCTGTGCCTCCTTTTCAGCTGCAGTTCAATGGCGAGACAGAACATCTCGTGTGAACTTTCAAAATGTAAATGCCAAATATCTCACAGAATTTCCAGTGAAGGAGGGCCTTTGATTCCTTCTTAATTCTTACAGAATAAATCAGTTGGGGAAGAGCCACAATGAACTTTTGTACTGCCAGCAGCCATGGACACTGCTCCAGCTTCTGCTGCCTTGTAGTGGCCCCAATATCATTGCGATTTGTGTCCAGCTTTCTAGTTTGGGCCTGAGAGTTTGGAAGACACTCCCTTTGGATTCCAGGCATTATCCACAGGCCAGTGCAGGAGCTGTTGTTCTGGGTGGGCACTGATGAGCACCTTGTGGTGCACCACTACTATCAGCTACACCCTAGGGGATGAACAGATGCCTCCCTGCAGACCACTGCGCTGGTGCCTCTTCCATCATCAACACAATTCACCCTGGGCAGTACACCACCTGTGCCATGACGACTTATCCTCTTGACATAGTCTCTGGCTCCTCAGCTAGTGGACCAGCTTCACACTATTGATATGACTGAGCATCTCGACGCCCTTGTGGTGCCATCTCTTGCAGGAGGGGACACCAGGGCTTCAATGATATGACCACAACTACTTCCTACACCAACACAGGCACCTCCTACACTAAAGCAGGTGCCAACTACATTGACGCTGGGGCCTACCACCCACCTGTCAGCGCTGCCTACGTTACCTCTGGACACGATGGGTCTCCAGCTCAGGCCACCTAGAGAGGAATCTGACAAAATCACTCCTACATACCACATGCTGGGGTCATCCAACACACCATTGAGGTGCTGGAATCTGCCCCCCCCCCCCCCAAGGTATGAGAGGTGTAGCAATCCACAGATTACTGCACCTAAATCACCACTAACCACTACCACGGAACATGTCGATACGTGCACCCATTTGAGTAGCATGTTGTTCGGTTGCTCCTGAGCCCCATCAGAGGCCACCTATCTTGATCCAGCACCTTTATTACCATGTGCCAATACCAAGCTACCTTGGTGTGTGAATTCTTCTAATACAGACATGCGCCAACTCTGGCCAGCCGTCCTGGGTATGTTCTCTAAACAGTATTGTACTTGTAGCTGTCATGCTGTAATTTCAAGAACAGAACGTTTCTTACAGCCATGTCCTTTATTTTGTTCAGAGTTACAACACAATCACTTGCCATATCCTGAATAACACTTTTTGTCTTCCACAGATTATCAAATGTATTACTTCTATAGTCAGTAATCAAAAGGAACATGAAGATGACCCGAGTCAGAGCACCATTTCTGATGATACACCAACAGTGGAATCAGTGCCTCATGCTGACACTCATCATTCAGAGTATAATGATATTGACAGACAACACATTAGAGATTTTGAGTCTCCATACCCTCACACTGTAGTCACAAAGATCCAGCCTAATGTGGATACTGTACATGATGAAACTGAGTCTTTGCTGAAAGGACCATTAAGAGTAAATAGTGAACATTCCTCTGTGGGACATCATCATTTAAAACTACTGTATCACTACCAAAATAGTGCTCTACTGTGTTTTTTATACATTGACTGTAAACATTTGAAGAAATTAACACATATAATTTTACCGTTAGAGACATTTAGTGATCATCTGAAGTTATTTGATGGTACCAGTCATATTGTAGTATTCATAAAAGACAGTGATGGAAATTCCAGGATGGAGTAATACGTAAAATAAGAGAAATGCAATCTCTCACCTGTGGCAGAATGATGTGTGGAGCCACAAACACAGTTTCTGCTATGTGTTTCTGTGCTCCACATATGCATCCACTATAAAAGAGTGGCTGTCTTTTCTCCATTTTTTGCAATCATGAATGACAGTTTTGTGGTGATATGATTAATCAAAAGAAACCTGAATCTGGCCAAAGTCAGCAAGCCAATGCTGAGAATACAGCTACATCAATAAGCTGCAGCCTACCACTGATGCTGCATATGGTGAAACTGAAACTTTGACGAGTGGAGCATTAAGAATAAGCAGAAACATTTTTCTGTATGTCTGTATTTCCTAAAACTAGGATTTTATTTAAATAAGCATTTTTATGGTGTTTGTTGTTTGTATGTTAATTCTAGACACTTTAAGAAATTAACAGATACAGTATTGTCGGCAGAAACATATTGCAACCCTCTGAAATTAACTGCATGGTAAAAGTCATATTGTGATTTTGTGGAAATCTGTGTATTATGATGATATGATTTTGTAGCCATAATCATTTTAAGAAAATATCAGCATTGCAAGTGTTGCACATTATTGGTATTAGAAGAAGGAAGGATTAATTAACCCACATGCTTATTATTCTAAGTAAGATACTCTTGTAAAAATTATGTAATATCCCAGACACTTACCATGATGTCAATACCAAGTATTTTATGTTTCACAGAATATCAAATGGATGGCTAACAAATTCTTGAATCAAAAGGAATCTGAATCTGACAAAATTCAACATACCATAAATGATGATACAACGGCAGTAGCACCACTGTCTCTTAACAGCATACTGCATCCAGAGTCCAATGGTATTGAGCTACAACTCACTAGAGATGCTGAGTGTCCATGCCCAAAATCTAAGGTTATTAAGACTCAATCAGCCATAGATCCTTCTCGTGATAAAATTGAAACTCTGCCAGACAGACCATTGTATGTAAGTAGTAAAAACTCATGTTCATGACTTCAGTATTTAAAATTAGCAACAGAATTCAAACACTATGTGTGACTATGTTATATATTTGTACATACAGTGAGAATGCTTTAACTTACTTATAGATATAATCCAAGCAGAAGAATCTTCCAGGCCATCTGAAGTTGCCTAATGATAATAATCACATCATTATATCCACAAAGACTATTTTTTTAATCACATTGTTATATCGGCTAAGTCTATTTTTGGATGATATCTGTTTCAGCCAAATTGAAATTTAGTCATTTTATGAATATTTCAACATTTTTGATATTGTACATTGTTTGTATCTTATCAGGTACCAAATGCATAAAACGCATTATTACTTCTTCTCAGTAAGATGCTGTATTGGAAATTCCTATATCCTGAATACCTCACATTTTATGTTCTACAGATTATCAAATGGCTGATCCCCAGAGTTATTAATCCACACAAATTTTAATCTGAGCAAAGTCAACATATCATTCCTTTGGTAGCAACAGTGTCTCACATTGGGATTCCTCATCCAAAGTGTATTGATGTTCAGACTACCCACCACTATACTATCCATCAGAAAACAGTAAGCAGTTAATAGTCTGTGATGACAATATAGATTTTCCTAAGGCTGTAAACTATGAGTCACAAGTAGCAAATATATTCAATAATCATTTCTTAAATGCAGTAAAAAAATATAGGGACAAACAGTTCAAGAGAAAAATCACAGCAGTATGTTGGAAAACTAACTCTTGTCATACGAATGTATCTCCAGCTGTTCCCTCTAAAATTAAGAAAATTATACATTCTCTCAAAAACAAAAACTCATTGGGTTACTATGTTCCCATACAAGAAGCCCAATCTTACCTGAAATACATAACGCATCATGAACTCAAGACATTGTCAAGCCGCGTTTCGAAGGTTTAAACCTCCATCATCGGGTGGATTTACATTAGTTAGTATTACATATGTGTGTATGTTGTGTTATGATTTTGGAGGAGCTTGTGGCACTGCCTAGTGGAGAAGCAAGACACTATTTCAGAATATGGTTTTGGAAAAAACGGTGACTGGTAACAGTAAACTTGTTGTGTCATTTAATGTCAGGAACAGTCACAGTAAAGCCTAACCTAAAAATGTTTGCATTTAAAACATTGTCAAGCCCTTATTTAAGAAAAATTATACGAGAGATGTCAATAACTAATGACCTGTTTCATTGCTGACATCATTTTAAAATTTTTTTGAGAAGATGGTGTATTCTGGAATAGGATCCCACCTGAGCATCAATAATATTCTCAGTAAATCACAGTTTGTACTTCAGAAGAGTTACTCCTCTGAGAATGCCATTTGCATGTTCATTCAGCAAATTTTCAAGCCTTAAGTAATAAAATAGCATCGCATGATATTTCCTACAACCTGTCTAGGGAATTTTACTGCGTGAATCACAATATTCTCCTAGATAAACTGAAGCTGTATGCAACTGATGTTACAGCTAATCGTTCGATAATGTCATATCTAACCAAAAGATTGCAAAAAGTTGTACTTAATAATTCTACCATTGTAGTCTAGGGACATTATTCTGACAGGGGAAAAGTTACTTGTGGGTTCCCCAAGGCTCAATCTTAGGTACACTACTGTTTCAATAAATGTAAATGATCTTCTGTCTAATATACAAAAAGTGAAATTATTTTTTCTGTTAATTACAGTAGTATTGTAGTCAATCCAAGCACACATACAAAAAAGAGAGCAAAGGGTAACCAATGCTCTTAAAATTATCATTGACTGTTTTCCTGCAAATGGTTTCACCTTCAATTTTAAAAGGAAAATATATTCATTTCTGCACATCTAGGGGTATTACACCAGTAATAAGTGTAACACAAGAGGTGGAAATAATAAATAGGACAGAAATTTCCAAATTCTTAGGTGTCCATATTGATGAGATTGAAGTTGGGAAAAGCACATTCTGAAACTCCTAAAACAAGTCTGTTCAGCCAAATTTGCATTTAAAATCACTGCAAATCTTGGTGATAGACAAATCAGTAACTTGATATATTTTGTGTATTTTCATTCAGTAATGTCATATGGAGTAATTTTCTAGGGAAACTCATTTTTAAGAAAGGAAGTCTTCATTGCTGAAAAAGGTACTTTAAGAACAGTATGTGGTGGTCACTTACAATCATCTTGTAGATATCTGTGTAACGAGTTGGACATCCTGGATACTTCTTCGCAACATATTTATTCCTACATGAAGTGTTTTTGTAAGTAATCCACTTTAGTCCAAAAGGAACAATGATGTTTAAACAGCAGAAGTAAAAATGAAATCCATTGGTTGGTTGGTTGGTTTGGGGAAGGAGACCAGACAGTGTGGTCATTGGTCTCATCGGATTAGGGAAGGATGGGGAAGGAAGTCGGCCGTGCCCTTTCAGAGGAACCATCCCGAATGAAATCCATTACACCATTCATTAAACCATAGTCATTAAGTTGATCATATTCTACTTACTGTCCTTGATGAGATGCACACTATGCACAATGGAATATTACATTAATGACCCTCATTCACAGGTTGGTTTACCTATCCAAGTGATATGTCTCCCAGACAGCTGGTTTGTGGGTTGTGAGGTCATGATGAGTTCAGTTTTCTATGTGCATTGATTTCAGTGGTGGTCCACTACATATTTACTGATGCCTCTTCCTGCAAACACACAGTTCCTCAATAAAATTACGCGTGACCAAGCATGCAACAGGCAGAGTCTTCAGATGGTTCCCAGTGGTGACATACTGGGCAGACCAGTGTGGCGTATGTCTGAGCCTGCAGGCCCACTTGTGAATGGAGACCTCCAGAGCAAAGACTCATGTGTATGACTTCATTATTTAGAACAACATTTATTTATTTATTTATTTATGCATCAAGTTCTATAGGACAAAATTGAGGAACAAATATCCAAGGTCATGGAACATGTCAGTACATGAAATTACAAAATAAAAGTAATAACAGATTAAAATAAAATGTTTATGAACCCAAAAAAAAATCAAGCCATATGTTTAAGTAAACCCAATCAACAATATAACATAAGACTCAGCTAAGTTTTCAAGGGACTCTTCAGTAGGAGTGACCCATGAGGAAACTCTTCAGTTCTGATTTGAAAACAATTGGATTACTGCTAAGACTTTGAATTCTTGTGGTAGCTTATTGAAAATGGATGAAGCAGTATACTGCACACCTTTCTGCACAAGAGTGCAGATTTGATATCTACCTAGACTGAGTGAAAGCTGCTTATCCTTAGGAATAAGCTGATATTGTTAACAAGGAACAACAGTAAAGAATATATATATATATATATATTGAGAGGCCAGTGTCAAAATACCCACACTAATAAACAGGGGTTGACAAGAGGTTTGTGAACTTACACTACTTATTGCCCAAACCATTTGTTTGTGAGCCAAAAATATCCTTTTAGAGTGGGAAGAATTACCCCAAAATATAATACCATATGGCATAAGAGAATGAAAATAAGCAAAGTAGACTAATTTTCATATCAAATGATGACTTACTTCAGATACCATTGGAATAGTAAAAATGGCAACATTAAGTCTCTGAACAAGATCCTGAGCATGGGGTTTCCACGACAGTTTACTATCTATCTGAACACCTAGAAATTCTAATTGTTCAGTTTCACTAATCATATGCCATTTCTGTGAAATTAAAACGTCAGGTTTTGTTGAAATGTGTGTTAGAAATTGTAAAAACTGAGTCTTACTGTGATTTATCATTAGATTATTTTCTACAAACCATGAAATTATGTCATGTTCTTCACTATTTGAAACTGAACCAATGTTGCACAGAACATCCCTTACCACCAAGCTAGTGTCATCAGGAAACAGAAATATTTTAGAGTTATCCATAATACTAGAGGGCATATCATTTATGCAAATAAGGAACAGGAGTGTCTCCGACACTGATCCCTCGGGCACCCCTCATGGCACCCAAACCCCACATCACAGGCATTCTCAACATTGTGAATAATGACCATTTGCTGTCTGTGGTTAAAGTAAGAGGTGAACCAATTGTGAGCTACTCCCTGTATTCTGTAATGGTCCAACTTCTGGAGTAACGTTTTGTGATCAACACAATCAAACGCATTAGTTAAATAAAAAAAATATGCTTAGCATTCGAAACCTTTTGTTTAACTCACCTAGTACCTCAGAGAGAATATAGCATTTTCAGTTGTTAAGCGCCTTCTAAAGCCAAACTGTACATTTGATAGCAAATTATCTGATGTAAAACGATCAATTATCCTTATATACACAACATTTTCAATGATGTTGGCAAACACTGATGGCACAGAAATAGGTCTAAAATTGTCTACATTATCCCTTTCTCCCTTTTCATGAAGCAGCTTTACTACTGAGTACTTTAATCATCCAGGAAACTGACCATTCCTAAAGGAAAATCTACAAATTTGGCTAAGCACAGTGCTAACATGTGCACCACAGTACTTAAATATTGTGCTAGGCACTTCAACATATCCAAGAGAGTCTTTAGTTTCCAGTGATTTAATTACTGGGTCAATCACCCCCTTGTCTTATTGCAGAGGAGTGTTTCAAACACCAATCACGGAAAGGCATTTGCCAAGGGAGTTATAGGTTTCCCTGAAGTAACATAATTTTTATTTAATTCACCAGCAATGCTCAGAAAATGATTGTTACTTACTGTACATATATCTGATTTAACAGTAACAGAAATATTTTTACTACAATCTGACTTTATATCATCGACCTTGTGCTGCTCTCCAGACACCTCCTTCACAACTGACCATATGGTTTTAATTTTATCCTGTGAATTAGCTATTCAATTTGCATACCACATACTCTTTGCCTTCTTAATAACATTTTTAAGCACCTTATAATACTGTTTGTAATTTTCTAGTGTAGCTTGATTGTGACTACTTCTAACATTTTGATTTAATTCCCACATTGTCCTACATGATATCCTTATCTCACTAGTCAGCCACCCAGGCTGCCTTATACTGCTAGTATCCCATTTAGAGTGTTCTAATGGAAAGCAACTGTGAAAGAGGGTGAGAAAAGTGTAACGGAAAGAATTATATTTGCCATCTATGTTATTGGCACTATAAACATCCTTCCACTCTTGTTAATTGACGAGGTTTGAAAAACTCTCTACTGCCATTGGATTAGCTTTCCTACATAGTTTTTAATTATATGTGACATTTGTCTGAGTACAAAAGCCTTTCAGTGATAATATTTGTGCATCATGGTCTGAAAGTCCGTTCACCCTTTTACTAACAGAATGCCCGTCTGGTAATGAAGAATGAATAAAAATATTGTCTATGGCTGTGCTACTGTTCCTCTGCACTCTCATTGAAAAAAAAACACAGCCTGCATTACATCATATGAATTTAGGAGATCTAACAACATCCTTTTTCTTGTGCAATCATATACAAAATTAATATTGAGGTCACGGCATGTAACTAATTTCTGGTACTTCCTATAAAGTGAATCCAGAACCCTCTCCAGCTTGAGCAGAAATGCTCTGAAGTTAGAGTTAGGAGATAATCAACTGTGCCTGCACAACATTCAAATATCTATTCAGTGCACTGGCTTGATATGGACTCAAATGGAATACTGTTATTTATATACATGGCCACTCCCCTACTCCGCAAGGAACTCCTTGAAAAACAGCCAGCTAATCTGTATCCTGGTAAAGGAAGCTTCTGAATAGTCAAATTATTAAGTGGTGCTCTGATATACCAATAACTTCAGAGTCAATGTCTATAAGCAATTCACTAATTCCCCCTCTACTTGGAAACATGATGTCCTCTGAAGGTGATTCCTTAGTTTTAGAAACTTCCTTTAAGCAGATATAACTATCAGCTGACTTCAATCTAAAAAAGCTGCAGGTCTACCACCAACTACTGCAGATAAAATTATTTAATTGGATAGATAAAAAATCTACTCACCAAGCAACGGCAATACACATACATAAAAAACTGTTCTCATTGGCACTCTTTCAGAACCAGTGGCTCCTTCTTCAGGCAGAAGGGTTGAAGGGGAAGGAAGAAGGCTGGAGGACAAGGACTGGAGAGGTCTAGGAAAATGGGTAGATTTTGGGAAAGTCACCCAGAACCGTTGGTCAGGGGAGACTTACCATAAAGGATAAGAAGGAAACAGGAATATCTCCATGAGTGATCCCACAACCACCCACTACACTGTCACCGATAAGCTTTGCCAGCCTCGCCTTCCCATACCTATAGAGGTGCAGGCCATGCCTAGTGAAACCCGATCTACTGATGGACCCAACTGGCACCACTGAGATGTGACCCGTGGCCTCTGCAATCAGTGCCCTCTCCAGCTCCATGTTAACATGCCTAACAGCCTCATTAAGATGAGGCTGGTCATGACGCTGAAACAGTAGCACAAAATGCACATTAGCGCCACCAATTTGAGTAGCTATCTTTACCAGGTCACCACCTACATCATATTCCCTGTACCTGTTAAGACTATTTCCTGCTCTACTCACTATCACTACCCGATCTTCCTCTGTAAAATTCCTACATAAATCTCCTGTACTGTCAGTCATCTGAGCCAACCCTGCACTAGGCTTTACAAGGCTGGTGACCCGGTACTCACTCCCCAGCACTTCCTGCAACTGCTGGCCACATATCTACTTCATGAACTTCCTAGCAGCAGAGCCTTCTTCTTTCTGTTAGAATTTGCAACTGACTTAGGCCTCCTAACTGCTGAGGACTGCTGCATGTTCCCAACATCTACAGCTACAAGAGGCTCCTCTCCACTCAACTCTGACAGTTGGTCAAATCTATTGCAGATACACAAAGTACAACTGTCTGAATACCTCCTCATCCTAGCTGTCCCCTTGCCAACTGCCAGTTTCCATTCCCCTGCACCCTTCACCCTCCTCAACCTATCTAGTTCCCCCCTTGTGTATCATAACTGCACCTAAAGGGCACGGATATTATGCTCCTGCTCCTCTATCAACTTATTTCTACTACAGATTCTGCATTCCCGGGAGAGGATCTCACTAGAATGCCCACTGGCTACCCCACTGCTTCCCCCCCAATGTTTCGTAAGACTGGTTTTCAGATGGGACAGCAAATTGTATATTCACAACATATTGTACGAATAGTAACTGATACATATTCCCAGATGGGATAGCTTTTAATTTTTTACTGAGCTAGTCACATTGTTAGAGTAGAGACATTGAGCAGTTGACAAGCACATAATTAGGACTGAAAATATGCTGGCTCTCTGACGAATCATTCTTCTAGCTAGAGATAGGCTCACACAGAGTGCATCCCAGAGTACTGCAGAGAGCTACAACACCAAGAAGAATTGCTTCTCGGCTTTTAGCAAGATCAATGTGCAGTTTCTTTTTTTGTAGGAATAATGTAGAAGGAAGACTTTATTTTAATTTCTATAATAATGAGTGAGATCAACCACAATTTTTGATTTTGCTACAATTATCAACACCTTTGACCCATACTGATACAGATTCAGATTCATTTATTTTTCAATGATTCCTGGTCCTGATAACAAGTGGCATCATAGACTGGTAATAAGATCTACCCATATATCTGTTGTAGACCTCACAAATCTGAAATGTCTGATAGGCAATGACATCATGACTATCAAACGATTCGAGACCTGATACTTTTTCTACTTTCGGTCCATGTACTATAGCAACACCTCACGATCTTGCACACGCACGCTCGCACGTGCATGCATACACACACACACACACCTAGTAATGAGATACTTTATTCCCTCAAGTCTCCATAAAGAAAAATCTAATGCAAATCCAACGAGAAATCAATGTGATGTGTACTGAATGTCTTTTGTAGCACACATTCTCATATTTTAAATTAAGAACTCTGTTGTAACCATGCAAGAAAATACATTGGTACACCATCTTTGACACTGGAAGTTACCACTACATTAGCAATCCTCCTTAGCATCATTAAGAAATCAGAGTGGTCCAATCTTAAGTGAAAAGAAATATTTATTTATTTATTAATTACTTATTTATTTGAATAACCCTTTTGGAGGGCACAATAAATCAACTTTGGTTTTGCTTCTTTGCATTTAATTTTTGTTGCTCCCAGAAATATTTATTATTGGAAATAGCAGAAAATTCTATAACCTCTGCTTATCGGTAAATGTCTTCTCTATTGGTACCTTTTGTGTAACACAGTGACAGTAATACCAAATTTTCATCACATTTGCAAAGTACAGTTGTACATGTAGTTGCTGCACAGATGCTCTCACAATGTTTTGTAATTCAGATAATTCTTTATTTTTTCACAGGAGAACCATAAATCAAGAACATGGCTTGCACATGATACTAAATATACTAAAGGACAAGGAGGACACCACCATTTGCATGGACAGATACATGTGGAAGATCATACTGGGGAGCAGCTTCAGACGGTGCAACAACCATTACAAAGATTCTTGTGTTGTTGTGTTCCTCTATGTTAAATTCTTGGCTAAATATTAAAATTATTGTTTTGTAGTATCCCTCTACATTAAATTTTTGGCTAAATATTAAAATTCTTTTAAAAACAAGGTACTTCTCCTGGATTTCATATGATTATTACAGAAATACCAAACAGACAACCCTACATAAGGCAATGTCATGATAGCACCTTACACTGAGATGACAAAGGTCATGAGATATCTGTTAACATCATGTCAGACCACCTCCTACACATTGTAGTGCAGCAACTGGATGTGGTATGGACTCAACAATTTGATGGACTATTGGGCCATGCTGCCTCTGTAGCTGCCCACAGTTGTGAAAGTACTCCTAGTAGACGATTTTGTGCATGAACAGATGCTCTCACAATGTTTTCCAATTCAGATAATTCTTTATTTTTTCACAGGAGAACCATAAATCAAGAACATTGCTTGCACATGTTATTAAATATACTAAAGGACAAGGAGGACACCACCATTTGCATGGGAAGATACATGAGGAAGATCATACTGGGGAGCAACTTCAGCCAGTGCAACAACCATTACAAAGAGTCTTGTGTTGTTGTATTCCTCTACGTTAAATTCTTGGCTAAATATGAAAATTATTGTGTTGTAGTATCCCTCCCAGTAATGTCCTGTAAATGTCCAATTGGGTTTATGTTGGGTGATCTGGGAGGCAAAATTATTTTCTCAAATTTTCCAGAAAGTTCTTCAAATCAATCACAAAGAAATGGGCCAGTTACATCGTGTGCCATCGTCCACAAAAACTGCATTGTTGTTTGTCAAAAATGGTCTCCAAGTAGATGAACTAAACTACTTCCAGTCAATAATCAGTTCATTTGGATCAAAGGACCCAGTCCATTCCATGTAAACACAGCCGACGCCATTATGGAGCCACCACTAGCTTGTACAGTGCCTTGTCATCAACTTGGATCTGTGGCTTTGTGGTGTCTCTATCATTAGCTCTTGCCAACTAAAATCGAGACTCACCTGACCAGGTGTAACATTTCCTGGCAAAACACATATTATATGTGGTAAAAAAAAGAAAAAATAATTGAACTGGATGATTGTAATTTTATTTCTGCATGGACAATGGTTGTGTGAACTTTATGTAGTGAAGAGAAACCATTACGTGTCATGTTTTATACTTGTATAGAATTATGTATCGATTTTTTAAAGATAATACATGTGTTGGCGAGTACTGGAACTGCCACAGACAATACTTTCTAAATATCAAACAAAGATGTCAATGTATTAAGCCGAGTATAAATAGTAGTGACTGAGCATTAGTTTCTCTGTCGTCTTCTTGGAGTTACGTGAGTAGGAACAGCCTGTGATGCTATACTGTATGATTGTGTAGCATTCTTTTGCCAAGATTGAGAGAAGGACGCCATTAGGCATTGATTTGTAAAGGTGTGTAAGAATTTAATCTGTCTAAATGTTTTGAATAGAGTTACTTAGTGAAAACTTGCATTATGATTTGTAATAAGGTTCCCTGGTATTTTATCCCATCCTTTTAAGACATTTTCAGCTATTTAAATATTATTCGTGATGCAGAGCTGCGCTACGAACGAATGAGCCACTGCCGTGGTGCATTCAAACTGCATTAAATGAAACCAATCATACTGCTAAAAAGCGGACAGGTAAAAGTGAACTAAAATTATTTCTTTCAGCTTTTGGGATTGATGGGCTGTGCAGTAGATTTTATGATGTGTTTTACAGGTGGAGGCGGCCTGTGGATGATGTTGTATTATTAACAGTGCAAAAAGATAATTTACCTTCATGACATAAAAGAAATCTTGCTGTGCATAGTTCTGGTCTGGCAAACATTATACTGAAAACATTTTTTCGCTGATAATAGTCTCATGTTAGTCATGGTATTTATTGGTGTTTTAATGTTAACAAAAATCCACTGCAAAATTTTGATGCTGAACAAACATTGCATACTGTAACATCAGTATTGATAATGACATAATTTTCAGTAACCTTCTCAATAACTGTAAAGTAAGAAAGATATGTTGAACTTTATAGCGAGTTACAGTAACGAAACAATGTTTCTTTTATAGAAAGCCGGATCCAGAATAATAAGAACATAATAGCCTATATTTTGTTTTGTTGAAAATTAATGATCCAAAGAAAGTCACAGCACAGCATCCCTCTTTTCGTAGCAACAGATTTTATCTCATCCATTTACCAATATGTTAGTTGTTATGCAAGCAATAACAAAGAGAGCAAAATTGTCACCCAAAAATGTAGGGCGGAATGTGCAGTGGCCAAGAAAATAATAACTGTTTATATATATATATATATATATATATATATATATATATATATATATATATATATATATATATATATATATATATATATATATGTATGAAGTATTTATTGAGCAACATGCCCAAGTCCAGCTGTCATGCACATGGTAAAATCTGTCTGCTAGATGGGTGATAACCTGGCAAGCTACACCGAAAAAGGAAAAGAAAACTATGTACCAAAAATCACACACCTTTAAATAATTACAAAAAAACCGTATATGCCTAGTAACAATACTAAAAGTGTGTAATGACATGGTAAACATAATGGACTCAATATAGATGAGAGTGATTATGCTAAGAACAGTTGATATGCATTAAAAATAAACTGTGTGCATAAACCATTTAGGAAAGGACGGAATATTGTGTGTAGCAGGGACAAAAAATGACTGTTGTATCTGCGCCAATATATACGTCGAAATAAGTCAAGTGTTGAGTGACTAACTGCCATAGTGCAGTGTTCAACGAACAATAAATTTACTGTGCGTAAAAACGGTAGTTAGTGATGCGTTCGGAGTCGATTCAAACAAACATCGCTCAATGGAAACATGTAGTTTGTGTGAACCGAAACATTTTCGCGTGTTGAGAGACGCTCTGGCAGTGCATCGACCGTGAGAACAAATGAAAGTGTGTAGTACAACGTGCGGGTGACGAACCCTAAATACTGGTGAGTGGTGGTGGGCAGGAAATCGCGTATCTGTTAGAAATCACAGTGACTGAGAAGTCACAGATATCACAGTAGCAACTTTACAGAATCTAACTGCGATTTCAGTCACAGTTAGCAGTCGCAAGTAGTATTTCATATTCAAAGACGTGAGCCATCTATTGGTCGAATTTAGCACTGCTTTCTGCGATTTCAGTGACAAGTCGCAACTAAGAGTCGCAAGTAGCAACTAAAAAGCGCAGTTAGCACTGCCATCTGTTGAGCAAAGTTCATGCTACGCTATTCGCTACCGAGTCAAACTGCGATTTCTGTGACAAATCGCAACTAAGAGTCGCAAGTAGCAACTAAAAAGCGCAGTTAACATACTCTTCCTAGTGTCATCTGTTGACTGACGTACGTACTTCGTTATGAGAGCTTTTTGCCTCACGAGATCGATGTGCTGTGTGTGCATATGAAGGGCTTATTTCAATAGTGGTACTAGTCCATTTTGTTCATTTTGAGATACAGGGTCCTAAAGTTGAATGAGCGCTGAAAAATCTGCAGTTGAGATACCAGAAATATTCAATCATATGGCTTCTTGCTAGATATGAACCTTTCTTTCTGTTTGTTTGGATCATTAATTTCAGAACCATTATAGACAGAAAAGTGGACGTAATGGACTTGTACCACTATTGAAATAAGCCCTTCATATTATATGACGTCAAGCACATTCAGCACCAGTTATGGTTGGTGAAACACAGCTGTGACTGAATGTATTATGTTAATAAGAAGAAACATGCCTTTTTCTCTTGAAAATATCAAGTAACCTAAAAAATGTTTGATTCTGCTTCCAATATGACAGTTTTGGTTAATACTCCACATGCCTACAGAACTTTGCAATGTGAACACAACAGAACTCAGACATCTGTATAAGTGCAAAGAAATGAAAACAGTAGTATTGAGTGATATGAATGCCTCCCTTTTGTTCCGACACAATTCAAGACTCTGGAGAAAAGTTTTACGCCTGGTGTTCTACATGGTAACTGCACACACAAGAACTTTTTGCCGACACTACTATCACCAACATAAGTAAGCTTTTCCTGTGTTACTTTCAAGTCCGTACGACTGCTATTGGTCGCAGGTTCGAATCCTGCCTCGGGCATGGATGTGTGTGATGTCCTTAGGTTAGTTAGGTTTAAGTAGTTGTAAGATCTAGGGGACTGATGACCTCAGATGTTAAGTCCCATAGTGCTCAGAGCCATTTGAACCATTTTACTTTCAAGTAATGCACTTAAACTATTCCTTATTTAACTGGAAGATCTGTACTTTCCACTTTCATATCAACAGCCTCAAAATGCATATTCTAGACCTCAGATTATGTTACAGGTCTGTGTCACACCAGGATTGTGGAGAAAGGGGATGGGGAGGGGACGGCATGTCACTCTCCAACAAGTGTTTACCAATAAATAAGTGGCGGAAAATTTACGGGTATAGGACGGATTAACATGTGGAAAATGAGATTTTCATTATTCACTCACTGTATTTAACATTTATTATTCCTTTAAAATCACATAGCAACTTCAATTTTAAGAAGATGCAGCATCTTCAGTTCTGCACATTTATGGGTACTACATCAATGATAAGTATTAACACCTGATAAGGAAATAATAAATAGAGAGGAATATTCAAAATTCTTAGGTGTTCATGTTGATAAGACTTAAAACTAGAAAAAACTCATTTTGGAACTCCTAAGCAAACTTAGTTCAGCCATAGTTGCACTTAGAATGGTTCTCAAATTTGGGGGGAGACGAATCAGAAAGTTGACATATTTTTCATATTTACATTTAATAATATATGAAATAATGATCAAGGGGAAATCATCTTTAAGAAAGAAAGTCTTCATTGCTCAATAATGTTCTGTAAGAGTAATATGTGCAACATATCTATGATTATCTTGTAGGTGTGTGTTTACAGAGTTGGGATTTTGACTGCTGCTTTACAGTATATTTATTTCCTCACGAAGGTTGTTGCAAATAATCCACTGCAGTTCAAAAGTAATAATGATGTACATAGTGACAAAACCAGAAGGGAAAATGACATTCATTATGTAACGTCCCTTAGCAAAAGACATATTTTGCAGTAAAGAGAAAATATTGTGCATTGTATTCAGTTATTGTATGGAATTATGTATTTTTTTTATTATTATTATTTATATTAGATAATATCTGTGTCGGCGAGTACTGAAACCACACAGACGATAAATATCATACAGAGATGAAAAATATCCCTAGTATAAATAATACAGAACGAACAGTAATTTCTTTGTCTTCTTCTTGGATTTACGTGAGAAGGATAGCCTGTGACGTGATATTGTATGCTAGCGTAGCATTCTTTTGTCAAGTTTGTAAGAGGGACGCCATTAAGCAAGATTGTTAAAAAGGTGTGTACTACTCAAATTGTTTAAATGTTTGAATAGAGTTATTTAGTGAAACCTTGCATTATGATTCATGTCAAGCTTGCCTGGTATTTTATCCCATCCCTTTAAGACATTTTCAGTTGTTTAAATATTATTCGTGGTGCAGAGCGGCGCTACGAACGAGCCAGCCGCTGCCGCGGTTCATTTAAATTGCAGTACATGAAACCTATCATACCGCAAAGAAGCGGTCAGGTAACAGTGAAGTGAAAAATTATTTCTTTCAGCTTTCGAAGTTGCAGAGCAGAGCAGCAGATTTTATGATGTGTTTTACAGGCTGACACGGGCTGCTGATAATATAGTACTAATAGTGAAAAGAGATAATTTATTTTCATCACATGAAAGAAATCTAGCTGTGTGTAGTTCTGGTCTGGCAACCTTATAGTAAAAACATCATTTTTCTCCGATAATAGTCTCATGTTCTCGGGTTAGCCGTGATACTTATTGTTGTCTTACTATTAACAAAAATCCACTGCAAAATTAAAATGTTGAACAATCTTTGCGAACTGTAACATCAGTATTTCATAACAAAGTAATTTTCATTTTTCAATAACTATAAAGTAGGGAAGATATGTTGATTTTTTTATAGTGAGTTACAGTAACCAAAAATGTTCCTTCAATAGAAAGCCAGATACAGAACAATAAGAACCCAATATATTCTGTTTTGTTGAAAATTAATGATTATAAAGAAATTCTTGGCACAGCATTACTAAAAGGTATTTCGCGGCTCTTTTCGTATATGCGTTGTTACGCAAATAATAATAATCACAATAATAATAAAACAAAAACAAAATAAATAGAAAAGAGTAATTTAAGAGTATACGCGAAATTGTCGCCCAAAAAACGCGGGTCCCGAATTTGCAGTGGCCACGAAAATAAGAATATTTTATGTACTTTCTTTCAGTGTTTATTATTATATATATGTATGTATTTAGTGATAAATGTATGTATGTGTATCATGATTAATGCTATGTATTAATGAATGTACAAAAATTTTTCATGAAAAACCGCACCACTGCAAGCAAGTTAGAGGAAACGATCCTGATAGTACTGAGAAACTGTAACGACTACATAATCCGGGGGCAGCCGATCCCCGAGATCAGATAAATTAAAGGTAAGACTACAGTGTAGTTGTCCTGTTTGTAGAAGCTTAACTCCAGTGAAGTGATCTCATATCGCTAGTGGTGTGTAGTTTTATGTTAGTGTTTATGACAGGACAAAGTTGATTGTAGATAGTAAATTTTTAGTGTGCAGTGTATTGTAGATAAACTAACATATTTTGTGTGCAAGTGAAAAAACTGTTAGGTCTTGTGTTCGAGTAGGTAATTTATGAATATGGTTAAATTGCGTAGTCAACGTCCGAGCAATATGGATACTGAGGAACAGCCATTAGTTAGTGCAGGAAATGTAGAAACGGGTGCATTAAGCAGTACAAGTACTCTCTTTGAGGATATACCATGCGAAAATGTGGGGGCAGAGGCACAGGAAGTGGTGCCACCGCCCACCAGTGCTCAAGGAGAGGTAGATAAAGAAATTGCACCACCTCCAGAAGAGCAGGAACCAGAGAGTGGTAATCTGCCTGGTGGGTATTCACTTCAGGCGATATTAGAGCGCGTGCTGGATTACCAGGCAAAATTTGCGCAACAGCAAGCTGAGCGAGATCGCCAGCAAGCTGAGCGAGATCGCCAGTTAGCAGAAAAGTTACTTGCCCAGCAAGCTGAGCGAGATCGCCAGTTAGCAGAAAATTTACTTGCCCAGCAAGCTGAGAGGGACCAGCAACTTGTGCAGTCGTTAGAACATATGAAAAAAGAGATTGCCTGTATGAAACAGAATTATGAGTCGATACCTAAGGCCGTGCAGGAGTTGACTGTCCAGGTCAACAACCTGCAAGTAGCAAACACTAACATGGTAGATGAAATAGGTGTCTTAGAAAAGCTAGAAGTAGATTCCACACAGCTTGTAGAGCAGAAGTGGAACGAACAAGCGACTAAAATTGAAACCGAATTCAACTCATGGCTAGAAGCGAAGGAGAGTGAGATTGACAAAAATATTAATTCTAAGGTACAAGCAGCCATAGCGGATAGAGATTCCGAATCGTTCAGTACCGCAGTAAATAGTCAGGTACAGAACGACGTCCAAACCATCAAACAAATACTCAGTGAGGATATTCCGCAGTGGCAAGTGAATATTAACAAACGGATATCCGACTTAGAAAAGGGTTTAACACAAAGCAGCAAACATCTTGAACATGAAACTATGTCGCCAACAGCCAATGTTTTTGGCAACGCACAAACTTATACGCGACGCAACAATGGTGAATCTTTAGGCGATAATGCGAAGAGCTGTAGCTTCGGTTCGGAGCACACAGCCTATGTCCCAGGAGCAAACCAGTATAGCCCAAAAATATTAGTTGAAGAAAGTTTGATAAAAAATAGGCAGTTTCAAACGTTTACTACTGAACGGAAGTCAGTACACCCAGTAGTATTCATAAAAAGCTTTAAAAATATCTTGCCTAGTGTGTGGAACGAAGCACAGAAAATTCAATACGTAATGTCATACATTCAGGGTGATGCAGCGTTGTGGGCTACGGAAGTAGCAGACAGCTGCATGACATATGAACAGTTCGAAAGGGCGTTTTTGTCGAAATACTGGTCGCCTTGTATACAAGAGCGGCTAAGAAAAGAAGTATACAATCCCGAACCGTACTCACCCCGTCTTGGGAATCTGAGACGGTATTTCGAGAAGTACATAAACAAAACGCGTTACTGGGACGAGCCTATCTCACCAAGAGACATAATAAGACTCCTAAAGTCACATTTACCCCTTCATATCAAAGAGAAATTAATACACGTACCAGAAAGCGACATGGAACATTTCCTGTCTGTTCTAGATTCAATAGACTTAATCCAGGAAGACGCAAAAGCAGCGTGTGATCACTCGCGGAATAATGGATCAGGGTGTAAACATGACAGAAATAATAGTGCACAAAACCACAACCATGGAAATGGTGGGGGTGGTAACAAGCGGCAAGAGCATTCGCAAAATTGTAATAATGGGAGAAGTCAGAACGGGTATGGGCAGCCGTCCCACAATAAAAAGCGTCGATTTGACGACCGGTACGATTCCGGATTGCCAGGGACCAACCGCTGGAAAAATGCGCGAGGTCAGTGGCATAGCAATTACAATGACGGTAATCGTAATTGGAATCAGAATCAGCGACCAAGCCCAGAGCGGCAGGGTAATGACCGGTACGATAACAACAGACCACCACTGCAGAACGCGCCTATTGCGCAGTCGTGGCGGCCCACAAACCAAAGCGTAAACATAGTAGAGGTCGCGGACAATAGCCGTCCAAGTACCTCGCAAGCAAGCCATCCGACAAACTAGAATCGGCCTCGATATGCTCTCCATCGCTGGCCGAGGGGTGGAGTGAGAGCAACATGAATAACAATAGTATCCCTGGAATACATATGCTGCGATACAACGACGGTATCAGTATGGATAAAGATCTACTGACCGAACCGCATGAATGTAAGAAGGATAGCAACGAAAATGTGCAAGCCATAATAGAAGCGAAAATCAATGATGTTGCAGTGAATATAATCATTGACACAGGTGCCTCAGTGAGTGTAATGAGTACAGAGTTGTTTAAAGCGCTAGGGAAGGGACGTAGTATACCGACTTTCCCGGTTAATAATTGCAAGGTGTCTGGAGCTATAAGTGCACAGAGCCAGTTAGTTAAGCACCAGGTGCAGGTGGAGATTTGTAAGGAGGGCGAAGCCATAGTGAGCTCGTTCCTCATTGTTAAAGGGTTAAAGGTGGCCTGCATTCTGGGAGTAGATTTTCTCCGTGAGAGGGACGCAGTGATCGACCTCTCCTCGGGAAAACTAAGTATAGTTAATAAAGGTAGGAGGATTGAGTTGTCTATGATGAAATCGAAGGAGGTACTTGTGCCATGTTGTAATCGAATTAATATCAAAGGTAGGAACCCCTGGGTACTACACTTTAATGATTATTCACCTGTGACGGATCTCTATTATCCGAATATAGGAGATAGAAATTTTGAACCAAATGTTGATGAATTTCGAACCAAAGTACAGGAATCTGAAAGTTTAAGCAACATACAAAAGCAACAGTTGACGCAGCTGTTATCAGAATATACCACGGTATTTACCGACCGACAAGGAATAGTCAAAGGGTACCACTATCACATAGAGGTGATGCCTCACAAAACATACTGTCGTGCATCTTACTCCATCCCTTGGTCGAGGAGGGAAGTAGTGGCTAAAGAGATTTGAAAGATGTTAGAGTGGAATAGTAAAATTATTTATTCAATGACATGTCAAATGTAAACATTAGTAGTAGTAAGAAGATTTCAATTGTGTTTTAGAGTATAAGTATGTTAGTTTTAAGAAAGAATTTATGTATAGTTACAATTTTGAGGAAGTAGAATAATATGCAAATGGAAGACTTTGTTTACAGACAGTTAGTGTCATTAAAATACTACATGCTCTTCAAGCAATGAATAATCTTTTGTTGATAAAATAATGATTAATTTCTTGAATCATTTTGTAGTAAGTAAGTACAATTAATGATGAAATCTCATATAAATATGTAGCAGATGTAATTGTGTTAGAATTAAGGAACCCTGAGAGAGAGTCTATACTAGCCAAAAATTAACTTTGTAGTACGAAATAATTATGTGATGTAATGTTTACTGCCAATAGTGATCTGAGAACGACACTGGAGCAGAATCCAATAAAAAACAAAACCGTTCCATGTAACCTATGCTTTGTATGTATTAATGCTTCAATTGAAGCCTGTGTACTTGGTACACGTTCTTGAATATTAATTACGCGGTACGCGAATCAAGTTACGCGGAAACTACACTGTAGTCCTGTAGGACGGACCGTTAGAAATAATACTAGTACTAAATGAAGTATTTATTGAACAATATGCCCAAGTCAAGCTGTCATGCACATGATAAAATCTGTTTGCTAGATGGGTGATAACCTGGCAAGCTACACTAAAAGAGGAAAAGAAAGCTATGTACAAAAAAAAAATCACACACCTTTAAATAATTACAAAAAAGCAATATATGCCTAGTAATAGTATTAAAAGTGTGTAATGAGAAGGTAACACAATGGACTCAATGTAGATGAGAGTGAGAACAGTTGTTATGCATTAAAAATAAACTGTGTGCATAAACAATCTAGGAAAGGACGGAATATTGTGTGTAGTAGGGACAGAAAATGACTGTTGTATCTGCACCAATATATACGTCGCTATAAGTTAAGTGTTGAGTGACTGTCATAGTGCAGTGCTCAACGAACAGTACACTGTGAGTAAAAACGGTAGTTAGTGATCCGTTCGGAGTCGATTCAAACAAACATCGTTCGACGGAGATATTTAGTAGGTGTGTACCGAAATATTTTCGCGTGTTGAAAGACGCTCCGGCAGTGTATCAACCGTGAGAACAAGTGAAAGTGTGTAGTACAATGTGCGTGTGACGAACCCTGAATACCAGTGTCACAATGCCACAAGAAACCTGTTATCAGGCCAAAACGTCCTGTGCATACCAGCGAAGCGACGGCGTAATGAACAATAAACGCTTTTAACCAAAGTGCATTTTCTTCCACAGCTAATAAGTTGTATCCTTAAAGACAGTACACCGTTGTGGAATATTTGTTTCATGCGTTACGACGGGGAGCCTTGCGGAGAAGCAGAGACGGGTGCCGTGCCGCCAGCCAGCCGGTCGCAGGAAACCACTGCAACACGCCGACATTGGTGAATGGTTCGGCGCGGTTCGCGACTGCTCGGGCGCCACCGCAGCACGCCGTCGATGTTGCTGCTAGCAGGACGTCGACCTCAGCGGTCGTTGGCACGCCGCGCTCCAGACGACGCTACGCAACAATTGCTTCGTGCCGCCCGCTCCGTACGACATTGTTGACGTTCAACCGAACATTACCAACTACGTTGTTCATGTACTAATATGAAAATGATTTATTGAACACGAAATTACGTGACAAACATTTTTTTTTGCTGAGTATAAATCAAAACATTCACTTGTTCGATGATATATGTCATATGTGTTCGTCATATTAGTGACACAAACTGACACGAATGCCATACAACGGTAGAACATTTGTCGTGAGTAAGTGTAGAGACAATCCATTACATTTCTATCGAACTGTTTAATGATTGACCTTAATTTTGACACAGAAAACAAATGTGAAAAAGTGTAGAAAGTACATTTTTAATAGAGAGGCTAAAAGGTTTAACATTTTGACATAAATAATCATTGTTATCTGTGAACATTGGACAAAGTCCACCCTTGTTTGATGAACAAAACCGTGCGTTAAGACAAACCAGGCGAGATGACCATGGCTCCGGCGCAGTTTTCCCAGGTTTTCTGATCGCACGTAGCCCAAATGGGGGAGCCAGAAAACTGTAATGACCCTGGGACTAGGTTTACGGTCACCTCGCAAAGTGTGAAAAAACTATAAAATGTGTAATTAAAAATATAATGTAAAAGAGCAAAGAAGTGAACAGTGAATATTCCAAACAAGGTGATAGACAATGGCAAAACGGACGTTAGTGGCAGCATATTGTCGAACATTATTAACGTTAGTCAATTGCTGCCAGGGGGCATTGTAACGTCCCTTAGCAAAAGACATATTTTGCAGTAAAGAGAAAATATTGTGCATTGTATTCAGTTATTGTATGGAATTATGTATTTTTTTTATTATTATTATTTATATTAGATAATATCTGTGTCGGCGAGTACTGAAACCGCACAGACGATAAATATCATACAGAGATGAAAAATATCCCTAGTATAAATAATACAGAACGAACAGTAATTTCTTTGTCTTCTTCTTGGATTTACGTGAGAAGGATAGCCTGTGACGTGATATTGTATGCTAGCGTAGCATTCTTTTGTCAAGTTTGTAAGAGGGACGCCATTAAGCAAGATTGTTAAAAAGGTGTGTACTACTCAAATTGTTTAAATGTTTGAATAGAGTTATTTAGTGAAACCTTGCATTATGATTCATGTCAAGCTTGCCTGGTATTTTATCCCATCCCTTTAAGACATTTTCAGTTGTTTAAATATTATTCGTGGTGCAGAGCGGCGCTACGAACGAGCCAGCCGCTGCCGCGGTTCATTTAAATTGCAGTACATGAAACCTATCATACCGCAAAGAAGCGGTCAGGTAACAGTGAAGTGAAAAATTATTTCTTTCAGCTTTCGAAGTTGCAGAGCAGAGCAGCAGATTTTATGATGTGTTTTACAGGCTGACGCGGGCTGCTGATAATATAGTACTAATAGTGAAAAGAGATAATTTATTTTCATCACATGAAAGAAATCTAGCTGTGCGTAGTTCTGGTCTGGCAACCTTATAGTAAAAACATCATTTTTCTCCGATAATAGTCTCATGTTCTCGGGTTAGCCGTGATACTTATTGTTGTCTTACTATTAACAAAAATCCACTGCAAAATTAAAATGTTGAACAATCTTTGCGAACTGTAACATCAGTATTTCATAACAAAGTAATTTTCATTTTTCAATAACTATAAAGTAGGGAAGATATGTTGATTTTTTTATAGTGAGTTACAGTAACCAAAAATGTTCCTTCAATAGAAAGCCAGATACAGAACAATAAGAACCCAATATATTCTGTTTTGTTGAAAATTAATGATTATAAAGAAATTCTTGGCACAGCATTACTAAAAGGTATTTCGCGGCTCTTTTCGTATATGCGTTGTTACGCAAATAATAATAATCACAATAATAATAAAACAAAAACAAAATAAATAGAAAAGAGTAATTTAAGAGTATACGCGAAAATTACTTCATGTTAAGGTTGTCTTCAACACAAGAAGGAGTGCAAAATTCTGCAACAAAAATTTTTGATAACTTACCCAGGGATATAAAATGTCTGACAGATAGCGAAGCAAAATTTGAAAACAACTAAAAAGGTTTCTCCTTGACAACTAATTCTTTTGTTTAGAAGAATTTTTATTGCTGTAACATGTAATAGATGGTGGGCAGCGATTACTAACTCACATCTGTCAAAACTAAGAGAAGACTACTTTATAAATGTACAAGATATAGCCATATTTAAAAATTAAGTTGTCATGTGAATGTAAACCATTTCACAGTATTGCTTCTTATTGCACAAATTATCCATGGAACATAAAAGTGACTAACGAAGAACTGAGGAGGTTAAAACTGCATCTTCACTGAATGATTATACCTGAAAATCTGGAAAATAACAGTTATCAGCGTAAGTGCTGAAACACCTGAAACAGAAAAAGGACATTTTCAAAATTGCTCACTTTAGAATTAATGAGACCAAGAATATGACGGATATAGTAAAAACCATTCTGGGACACTATTAACTCCCATAAGGATATTAATGAAAGATGACATGAATATCATAAAAAATTATGAAACGAAGAGTTCCCCCCTGCTCATGTACCGTAACATGCAGCGTGTTAGCTAGCGAGGCAGGAAGGTTACCAGATCCGGATCGAAACCACTCGGCGGATTAACAACCCTGGCTGCTGCACCGATCAGATCTAGAGTGGATATTAAGCTTGATTAGGCAAATTCTAACAAAATACGATACACAAGCAGTTAAAATATGAGCTCACACAGAACAAAGGTTACATTGTTCATAGGTAGCAGACATGAATTCCCTACCTCAGGTAACTTACGACTGTCGCGACAGGTAATGCATCCGGCCACAAAGTTAAATTAAAATAAATTTGCGAATCTCGAGTATAGGGAGCACATAACAGATAGGATAAACGCTAACGAAAATAATAAAAAGTTAAACAAAGAATTCTCCAAAGAAATTTTATATGACTAAGTGTCAGCCTAAGGCCCTTCAGAATCTATAACACCAAAAGAAGTAAAAATCGCCCCTAAAAATACAGAAAACGGTCAAGCAACTGGGATCGACAGAAATATGACTGAACTTCTGAAGAAGTATGAGGTTCTAGTACATCACGAATCACTGAACTATAGCCTCATCTAAACGGAATGGAGAATGCCTTCTGACAGGGATGAAGTAACCTTGGTATGTTACGTCACCTTGGTGTCAGCATAATTAGCTGTTGGGCAGGACGGCCAGGCTGCAATAAGTAGAGGCAGTAATCTTTCAAACACGATACACAATTAAATAACATGTTTTAACAAAAATTTATTTTGAAAGGTCATTCCACACATTACTTGTAATCAAATTATTTGCACCTTAAATGTAAAAGTTTTCAAAAGCTATACAATATCAAATTCAGGACAACGATCTTTAAAAAGACGCCATCACAGAGGCCACACTCTGTCACCTGCCATAACAGGATCACCCAACAGGACCTAAAGGCACGGGTAAATGGCCAGTTACATTCAAATCATTACAACAGACTAAAAACGAAATTTACATTTCAAATACTTTTTTTTTTAACCAGAAAAATGAAACGCTTTAAAGTGTTAAACCGTAGCATTGCAGAAAAGTTGCGTAAATATTCAAATATTTGAATTTACTGATGTCAGACTGACATAAATGGCTATAAATAATTTAAACCTTGAAATTTTTAAGACTCAATCTCTTCCACAAAATTCGAATATAATCTCAGGAGGACTCTAGTTCGAGTGGTACTGGTAATAATGAATGTATTACAAATAATGAAAAATGAGCTAATTTACGAATAAATGCCCCTTTAAGGTTTAATAACTACAAGGAATTCAGAATGGCATGGGCATTATGCAATAAAAATCATACTGAATTGGTTAACCACGGTTCAGTGACAAATTTCGTGTAACAATCTTTCAGCGGCAAGCTACCGTTTCTGGATCAAATTACCTAATGCAACAGGTATTAAACCACAAGTACAATGCACCGTAACGACTCAAAATCTGATTCAAACTGCAAAGCAGCTGTACAACTTAAGAAGTGCATAAATTTTCCTAGGTTAACAAGGCCTTCCAGTCAATTTTCCCAGTATGGTGATACCATATTTATTCCAATTAACGATAACCGAAGGTTGGAACAGCTTTTCTTTCCAAAATGGTATAGGCCAATATATTTTGACTTCTTCTTCTTTCGAATGAGCCAGCTAAGGACTATTATATTCAACTTTTCAGCCTGGAGAGGGACTTGATGTTTGCCCAGTAATCCTGCATTCCCTGGCTATGTATCTCCTTCCTCTCTTTTGTCCACAGGGCGCCGGTCTTCTTAAGGGGTGATCTGTCCTGAAACCTCTTTTCTTTTAGTATCCTTCTGAGAAGTGGTCTGTTTCTAACGTCACTTTCAGTTACACTCAGCTGCTGGATATCTTTCTTGACTTCTATCAGCCATGGTGTCACGGTCTTCCTGCTCCTCCAGTAGTTGAGAAGTCAGTTGGTCGGTCTTCTTTGGTCCATCCTTGTGATACGTCCGTAGAAAGCGAGACGTCTCTTCCTGGCTACATCTGTGATTTTCTTGGTATGGTGGTGGAGGTGGTTAGTGTTTAACGTCCCGTCGACAACGAGGTCATTAGAGACGGAGCGCAAACTCGGGTTAGGGAAGGATTGGGAAGGAAATCGGCCGTGCCCTTTCAAAGGAACCATCCCGGCATTTGCCTGAAACGATTTAGGGAAATCACGGAAAACCTAAATCAGGATGGCCGGAGATGGGATTGAACCGTCGTCCTCCCGAATGCGAGTCCAGTGTGCTAACCACTGCGCCACCTCGCTCGGTTTTCTTGGTATGATTGTATAGCTACTGGTTCGATTGTTTTTTGTACTCACCATCTGTTTTGATCGGTCCCAGAATTTTTCTCACAGTCTTCCTCTCCTGAATCTTTAGTTTATCTGTTGTGCCTTTCCTGTTCAGTTTCAACCATTCTGAGGCATATAGGGCTTCAGGGAGGATAACTGTTTGGTAGCGTTTTAGTTTGGAATTGCGAGATAGGCAATTCTTATGATAGATATTCTTGGTTAATCGATATGCTAATTGTAACTTATTAATCCGAGTTGTTAGTGCAGTTCCTTCTGATAGATTGGGTTCCAGCCATTCTCCTAGACACTTTAGTCTGTCAACTTTCTCAATTTGATCTTGTTCCAACTTTAGTTCACTGGGAGTATCACTGATGTTGGTGAGATATTTTGTGTTTCCTATTGACAATTGAAGTCCTACCTTGGCAGCCTGGAGTTTGAGCATATTGAGCTGTTTTGCTGCTACTTCCACTGAGCTTGCTGCGAAAGCTAAACAGTCTTCTACTAGTCCCTTCCGTTTGTATCCCAGGTAAATACCGCTCTGTATATTTTGTACTTCCATTTCTTTTCGCCACTCTCTGATCACCTTGTCCAGTGCACAGTTGAAGAGAAGAGGTGAAAGTTCATCTCCCTGTCTAACTCCTGTCTTTATCACAAAGCTTTCTGAAACTGCTCCCGTGAACGTTACTCATGATCTTGTGTTACTCAGGGTCTTGTGGATAAGGCTGTGGGTTTGCTGGTCCAGGCCCATTTCCTGCACAATTCTCATAAGATTATGTCTGTCGATTGAATCGTGTGCTTTTTTTAAGTCAACGAAAGTAACTATGTACTGTTTATTCGCTAGTTTGATTTGACTTAATACTGACTTCAAATTAACGATCTGTTCTGCACGGGAACATCCTTTTCTAAAACCACCATGATAATTTCCAAGTTTTGGGTCCAATTGAGGTTCGGTTCTGTTTAATAATACTTTAGATAATATCTTATAGGTGACTGGTATCAATGAGATCCCTCTATAATTGTTAAAGTCATTTAAGTCACCATTCTTGTGTAAGGGGTGGATCAGAGCAGATGTCGAGTCATCTGGTAACTTCTCAGTATACCAAAAGTCACATAGGATCTCGGTCAACTTGCTGATTGCTTTGTCTCCAGCCTGCTTCCACAGCTCTGCAACCATAGCGTCTTCCCCTGATGCTTTGTTATTCTTCAGGGACTGAATGATATTTTTAACTTCTTCTTCTGTTGGAGGGTGAGAGTTTGGTTGTCTGAGACTGTCTTGATAGATAAATGAGGTTTTAGGGGACTCACAGTTAAGGAGATTCTCAAAATATTTGGCCAATATGCGGCAGTTGTCTTTGTCATTATAGGATATGTTTCCATCTGGTCCTCTGAAGTGTAAACTGGGTGGGGCTTAGCTTCTAAGGTTTCGCTTGAAAGTTTGGTAAAAGTTTCTAGCGTTATTCTTCTTGAAATCTTCATCTAATTGAGTCAATTGGTCCTGAATGTACTGACGTTTAACCTGCCTGATGTTTTTGGCAGTTAGCCTGCGCTGTTCTATGAACTCCTCCTAGTTGTTTCGGACTTCTGTGAGCTCCATCTTAGCCAAGCTGTATGTCTCTTTGCTATCGCTTGGTCGCAGGTACTTGTCCACCACTCATGTTTCTTCTGTTTCTTTAGTGGGGCAACTTCTGTTGCGGCTTTTACTAATTTGTCCCTTAGTTGGTCCCAGTTGTTGCATTCATGCTCTAGTGTCTGCATTCTCTCCGTAAGCATATTGCAGGTTTTCAGTTTTTCCAAGTCAGACTGGTAAGTTTGGGAGTTTGAGACTTCCTTGTCTTCCTAGATAGAAATCGTAACTTTATTTTTGAGAGATAGTGGTCTGAGTCCACGTTTGCCCCTCTTAACACTCTCACATTCTGGACTTCTCTACAGGACTTCCTTGAAGTGGCCACATGATGTATTTGAAACTCTCCTAGGAGTTTATTGGGTGAAGCCCATGTCTTCTGTTTACTTGGTAGATGCTTAGAGGCTGTTGATTTCATTACTAGGTTATATGCTTTACATAGTCCCACAAGTCGTTATCCATTTCGGTTAGTGCGCATGTGAGCTGGGTATTCCCCACTACATATTTATACTTCCACTCTGTTCCTAACTGGGCGTTAAAATAATATGACTGTATTCCACTCTGGAATCTTTCCGATAGCGTCCTCGAATTCTTCCCAAAATTGGTCTATGCCTTTGGGGTTTTCTTGTTGTCCTAGTCAATAGGTGCTTGAACATTCACAATGGTTTAGACCTTGTTGGAGCAACGAAATGTTAATAGCGACACTCGACTATTTTGTGAATGGAAGTCAATAACTGAATGAAGTATTTTGTTACTGACAATCAATCCAGTTCCCAGGTGAGGGATGTTCTTCATCTTCCTACGTCCCACTTTGCCCTTGATGATTCAATAACCCTGAGATTCAAAGGCATGTTCATCTGTATACCTGGTCTCTTGTACCACTGTGATAAGAATCTTGTTTTGTGACAGAGTGTCATCCAGATGCTTCAGCTTGCCCATCTTGAGCGAGGAGTCGACGTTCAGCGTGGCGAAGTAGTTGCATTGTTAATGCCGTATCTTATTTCTAGAGATTTCAGGATGCTCCAACTCATTCTTGTAGCATGTTGGTGTGGGCTCCCCAGAATCCAAAGGCCCACTAACGTCGTCCGAGGCGATGGTGCATTGAGTACCACCTGGGGTAATTATATCCTAAGTTTGTCCTCCACGCTTTCATTGAAATGTTGTTGGGTGGATAAGGATTGTTATGATTAATCAAGTTACTACCAAGATTGTAAGCTCCAGTAGGTTTGCTTTCAGGGTTTACCCACTTAGATTAGTTGCCTTCCCAGGCTATGGAGACCAACCTTCCCCTTGTGGTTCTTCCGCCTTCCTTGCCATTGAGATTGAACGAAAGTAATCCCAAAAGGGTGGTCTCCTATTTTTTATAAGTACATAGACCTGTATTTCTACAATGGCTTACATCAGTTTACAGCTTGAACATTTAGCTGTTTTTCGACATAATCACCATTTTGTAGACTAATTTTTGTAGACGCTGTGACAGTTTTTGTATGCCCATGTCATACCAGCCCGCTGCCATGCTGTTCAGAAAGTTATCTACATCTACATCCATACTCCGCAAGCCACGTGACGGTGTCTGGCAGAGTGTATGTACCTTGAGTACCTCTATCGGTTCTCCCTTCTATTCCAGTCTCGTATTGTTCGTGGAAAGAAAGATTGTCGGTATGCCTCTGTGTGAGTTGTAATCTCTCTGATTTTATCCTCATGGTCTCTTCGCGAGATATACGTAGGAGGGAGCAACATAATGCTTGACTTTTCGGTGAAGGTATGTTCTCGAAACTTAAACAATAGCCTGTACCGAGCTACTGAGTGTCTCTCTTGCAGAGCCTTCCACTGGAGTTTATCTATCATCTCCGTAACGCTTTCGCGATTACTAAATGATCCTGTAACGAAGCGCGCTGCTTTCCGTTGGATCTTCTGTATCTCTTCTATCGGCCCTATCTGGTACGAATCCCACACCGGTGAGCAGTATTCAAGCAGTTGGCGAACAAGTGTACTGTAACCTACTTCCTTTGTTTTCGGACTGCATTTCCTTAGGATTCTTCCAATGAATCTCAGTCTGGCATCTGCTTTACCGACAATTAATTATATATGGTCATTCCATTTTAAATCACTCCTAATGCCTACTCCCAGATGATTTATGGAATTAACTGCTTCCAGTTGCTGACCTGCTATACTGTAGCTAAACAGTAAAGGATCTTTCTTTCTATGTATTTGCAGCACATTACACTTGTCTTTATTGAGATTCAATTGCCATTCCATGCACCCAACATAAACAACATCACAGGCACTGAATGCTTGGGGAAAAAGGCTTCCAAAGAGATTAAATAAGGTAAAAGAAACAACGCCCAACCGGTCCGCTTGCACCAGTGAGTTTAGACACTACAGACGCTATTGATACCGCCAGAATGCTGCTGGGTAAACGCAAACATCTCAAGAAGGACCTGCATCTTGTGCTGGCTATGAAACAGCTTTCGACTGAGTGCCAAGGGTGTTTATATGGTAGGCTTTTCACATGCAGTGTGTTTCCCACTGAGAGGCTACAAACGATATGTTGTTGTTGTTTTGTGGTCTTCAGTCCTGAGGCTGGTTTGATGCAGCTCTCCATGCTACTCTATCCTGTGCAAGGTTCTTCATCTCCCAGTACCTACTGCAACCTACACCCTTCTGAATCTGTTTAGTGTATTTATCTCTTGGTCTCCCTCTGCGATTTTTACCCTCCACGTTGCCCTCCAGTATTAAATTGGTGATCCCCTGATGCCTCAGAATATGCCCTACCAACCGATCCCTTCTTCTAGTCAAGTTGTGCCATAAATTTCTCTTCTCTCCAATTCTATTCAATACATCCTCATTATTTATGTGATCTACCCATCTAATCTTCGGCATTCTACTGTAGCACCACATTTCGAAAGCTTCTATTCTCTTCTTCTCCAAACTATTTATCGTCCATGTTTCACTTCCATACATGGCGACACTCCATACAAATACTTTCAGAAACAACTTCCTGACACTTAAATCAATACTCGATGTTAACAAATTTCTCTTCTTCAGAAACGCTTTCCTTGCCATTGCCAGTCTACATTTTATATCCTCTCTACTTCGACCATCATCGGTTATTTTGCTCCCCAAATAGCAATACTCATTTACTACTTTAAGGGTCTCATTTCCTAATCCAATTCCCGCAGCATCACCCGATTTAATTCGACTACATTCCATTATTCTCATTTTGCTTTTGTTGATGTCGACAATATGTATGATACACAAATTGGTCAGAGAACGGGATCTTTGCTCGAGCAACATGCGTCTGGTAAGCTGAGGTATATTGATCGGGCCAGGCAGTTGGGAGGAGCCCTCCAGAGGTCCAATAGGCCGCCACGAGCCAAGAGAGGCGATAAGTAGGCACCTCGCGAACCAATAAACCAGAGCCCTTTGCTGGGGACAAGGGATGAAACTAGTTACCACATGGTTATGGACGCTACACAGCATGGCGACATTCTGTCTGCGAAAAAAGTAAAGCTTCATATAGTCACATATGGCGTTAGAATCATTTCCATACAAGTTACAGAAAATCTGATGACAGAACTGAAACTGTGATAAGGAGATGAATGAGTTCTGAGTTAGTTATTTAGTTAGTTGTGTGTTCCATTGATCAATCGCATGGTACGGTAGCCATTATGATGTGGAACATGTTATGTGCACAAGAAATGCACATATGAAACAAAAATTTTTAATATATGTATATTACAATACAGAGTTAAAGATTAATATTTCTATTATTTACCCCATTCCCTTAAATGGCACAAAATGCAGATACTATATTTATAGATTTATTTATTCTTATTCAAGAATTCATCTATGGTATAGAAGGAGTTGTCAAGGAGATATGTTTTCAATTTATTTTTGAAGCTATTACTGCTGTCTGTCAGACACCTTATTTCATTTGGTAATTTGTCGAAAATTTTTATAGCAGCATATTTTACCCCTTTCTGTGCCAAAGATAGGTTGAACAAAGGTTAGTGTAAGTCTTCCTTTTCTCTGGTATTATAATCATGAATGTCACTGTTGTTTTTAAACTGGTCCATATTTTTTAGAACAAATTTCATTAGTGAGTAGATGTATTGTGAGGCTGTTGAAAGAATTCCGAATTTTTTAAAAAGATGCCATCAAGATGTACGACTATGATTCCCACACATTATTCTAACCACTTTCTTCTGAGCAGTGAATACTTTTTGTCTAAATATTGAGTTACCCAAAAATATTATCCTGTATAACTTCAGAGAGTGAAATTATGTAAAAGTGTGTTAGCTTACTAATTTCTATATTTTCAAAATTGGCAATTATTCTGATTGCAAGAGCTGCTGAACCTAGCCGCTTTAGAAGATCCAAAATATGAATTTTCCAATTTCACATCTATATGTACACCCAAAAACATAGTATGCTCTACCCTGTCTGCTGACTACTATATTATATTTATTGAGGGAACTGTACTTTTTGCAGCAGAAAATTGGATGTACTGCGTTTTTTCAAAGTTTAGAGCAAGCCCATTTGCAAAAAACCAATTAATGACATTTCCAAAGACCTTATTTGTATCATTTTCAATTGGACTTTCTTTTACTGGATTAGTAATGATGCTTGTATCATCAGCAAACAGTGTCAGCTCAGCTTCCTGTTTCAGATAGGAAGGGAAGTCGTTCACATATATCAAGAACAGAAGGGGACCCATGATTGAACCCTGTTGAACACCTAATGTAATTTCACCCCAGTTACATGAAGTGGCAAACTTATTTAAATCACGTGACTAAATCGATTGTGAAATTAGTGCCATTTTTATACAACAGACTTACGAAACTTATTGATGCTTATTTGTAAAACCGATTTTAACAAAATCAGCAAAAATACAGACACTCTAAATATGGATATGTTGCACTGTTGAATGCATATTGAACTCAGCAATAAAATGAGCATAATTGACGTACTGATAAACAGACCAACAATTTGTTAAAAATATAGTTCTTTATTATTATTACTGACTGCCGAAAACAAAGAGCTTATGACAGCTGCATGAAAAGGTTACCCCAGCATGAATAATTCCTTTTATTTGTTTTAACTGTTTGTGTTTATTTAATAAGATATTTGCAACTTAAAGTTTGTGAAGAGTTTGCCTGAATAACTTAGTGAGGAACTGGAACCAGTGAATAAAAATTAGCACATCCGACTAGTGATTGCAGTTGTGGTTCATGCAATGAACAAAATGTAATGTGGAGTTGACTACATCACAAAAACTGAATGTAATGAAATGATATACATGTGCAGTTGTTCAGTCATATACAACATATAAATTTGGAACATATAAGACCTGTAAGAACCTACGTCTAACAAGAAGACCATCAGACCAGTTAACCACTGATATTGATAAGCCTCAGGTATGTCCTAGAGGAAACTATCCAGAGTTCCTGGCCAACAGTTTTTCAAGCGACAGCATTGGGAGGGCTGTTGGTATTCTGGCCACAAAAATCGCTGCTGTCAACATCACAATTCCTGGAACCACTGACATCAGTATAAGTGTTCCAAGAATCGCCAGCGTCTGAATCAGCATTCATGGAATCCTAATGTCACAGAATTTTTTCCAGAATTCCCTCCCCCACCCCTACACGCTATGGCCAGAAGCGCTACATATGGGCGTCGACTTCATTATGCTCTAGCCAATTACATCTGGGTCTCAGAGTCCCAGGATATTGAAGATTTGGCCAAAGTCGTGCACGTTCAGCCCCCACCCCACCTCTCAAGCAATTCTAATTTTTATAATTCGATTGTGTGACCTCCTTCATTTTCTGTTTACACTTCAAGGACGAAAGGGCTCCATCTCCTTTTGAGTAATAGGTTCTGCATCCTAGCTCAGTCCTTGAGTATTTGTTATAACAAATTAAGTTTTTATCATTACTCCAAGTATGCAACACTGTAGTGATGAGAATGACATTGTGTCGAATAATGGCATAATAGCATACTTTGCAAAATGTTACTTGAGTGGCACCAGATCGAGTGAGAGGACCTGTTCGCAAAAGTTTCCATACAATCTGACACCGTCGGACTGAATTTACACAGATTATGCAGCGCAGTTGTGACGTATATGCACTGTATGTGGGATGAAACGCCGAAGTGAGACTCATGTTAGGCTGGTTAACGCTGGTGTTATGCAGGCTTCGTATCACTGTGACGTAAAGTCAATGTCAGCATGCACTGCTGAGACCGATACTTAATTTATTACTCAAAAGCACGTGTATTATTTATCAATTATTTGCTCTTGCTCTCCATTAGAGGACTGTGCTCTGTAGTGAGGAGATCAGGTGCTGTACTGAGATGAAGAGTTAATAAAAATGCCGATGTAAGATATTTTGATATGGCTGTGTGTACTATGACGTCATAGCACATTCCGAAAACCGTTAGTTGGATGGTACCGAATCTGTAAACCGGTAAAATTGGCTGTAAGGATGGCAAATCTGGAAAATAGCGAATTGTTAGAACAGACCAAATTGCAGATGTACCTGCCAAAACAAAACTGATGGATGTGTAAATACAGTCTTGCAGATACACATTTATGTTAAAATATTTGAGTGCTTTGCATTAACGACTGCTGAACGCTGGCGTCTATACATGCTCTACTGAGAAACACAATCATAAAAAAAATGGTGAGGTGATTTACTTTGACATTGCAGTGTGTGTGTGTGTGTGTGTGAGAGAGAGAGAGAGAGAGAGAGAGAGAGAGAGAGATCATAGCATATTCCGCAAAATAGCGGTAAATATTGTTAGCTAGTTTGACATTACATCGTGTGTCAGAACTATAGAAAAATGTAAGCCCTCTAGGCGAAATGTATGTGACTGAACACAAAAAAGTTAGTCAACACTAGGTAATTAATGGCTTTTGTGTCCACTAGTAAAGTATAGGACATTTCCTGCAAGCTTTCTACAAACATCAAGACTGTGTAACACATTTACACTCAATGTTCACGTGCAGCGAATGTGCGTTAGCGCTCGCACATCTTAGAGTCTTTGTTGGATGTAGTATGTTTATTAGATAGCTTGCACATTTTCTGTCCCTGCATTCACGCATTTCTACAGAAACGGTAATTGCAAAAATTGCTGTCCTAGTACTTTTGCAAGTCCCAACTTGTCAGGATGAACATGCTAACCACAGTTGTGTGTAGACCAGTGACAATGCCATTGTGTAAGTACTACATTAATGCAGCAGGAGATACATATTTTTTCACCGCAATACCATCAAATAAGAACGTTACAAAATTGTTTTTGAGTCCTACCAGCAATGTTATTTCGTAGATCTTAAGAAAAGAACCAGTGTACCGAGCGTAAACTATTATCTATCAGTTTATAATTTTAATTACTTATCAAGGAAATGAAGACACTGCTTTCTAGGAGATGGTATCACATCTTGCAGCAAAACCTATGTCTTATCTATTTTGTGTTTAAAGCTTCGATTTATAAACACATTGTTTACCCTACCCTTAAAATGTAGACATTAATTGGTTAATGCTATATTTGTGGATTTCTTCTTATATTGTACTACTGCAGTGCAGGTACACCGAAAATTACGTTAGGATGTCCATATGTCATTCTCTTCAAATGTGATCAGCTGTAAAAAGTGGTGGAATAGAGCAAAATGCAAGCATGACAAGATTGGTGGAATTAGCTGCCTGACGTTAAGAGAACACACGTCCTTTTGAGTAATTGCATAACTGCCTAGAACTTCTATGATGACTAAGGAAAGAATGTACGACAACACAGCAACTTCCACTTAACATAGTGCTGTGAGTGCTGCATGTGTTAACATGTTTTGCTGCCTCAAACAAATGTTTTATAATTTACCAAATAGTGCCTCATTTACTAATCATGCTAATCCCCTGAACGTAACTGTCTGTTACACAGTATTGTCTGTTCAGCGACTTGTGCTTCTGTGGTCTTCTGTATTGTGTGAGATGCTAACAACATATTGCAAACAAGCAGCTTGAAATCGCAATGATACCTACGTTACATGTTAACTATTACTATATTATAAGAATCTAAGTTGAAATTAACATTGACATATCTAGCAAGTGTGTATGTTCACATGTTAGTATCAGCAATACTGTACATCAGGAAACTCTGGTTAAGTCATGCATGGAATGATAACAAACAGTAATCAAACAATGTAGTCGTACATCAAATGTATCCACCTTAAAAATGATAGGAAATATTACTGTAAGTAATAGCTCAAAATATCTGGATTCAAGTTTTGTATCATAATTAATACAGTTAGCAGCAGTTTCCTTCAGGAGTGACACAATGTGATTCTAAAGGGGAACCTGCTGTATCCTCCTATACATGAGCCATACTGTATTGGCAAAAGACATATCGAAAACAAATACAAGGATAAATTCAGCCCTGCTTATATTCTCTGAAAGTGCACTGACAAATCATCACATCCCTCCAATGTTGTTTACTGGTGTATTGAATGGGTGAGAGGAGACTGATACACACTGCCTCATGAGTCGGTGTGGCCAGCTGTGCCCAGATCATATACACCACGTCCACAGCACACATGCATGGTGCATCACATATCAGAAAGCAGCACATCACTACTGTGAGCAGCTTGAAGTCAGTATATTACTGATGACACATCAAACAACACATGATCTATCAGTGTAATGTTATATAAGTTTATTATGCATGACAACTTACATTCACATACACAATCATGTGGTGGTGGTGAAAAATTATATTGTTTGCACATCCATAGGAAAAAGTACATGAGTTGTTGGCATAGTGTTATTTATGCTTATTTCACATGTGCAGTCAAGCAGTGGTGCTGAAATATTATTTGTCACAGATTCATGGAAGAAAAACTGCATAATCTGTCAGTGTATTGTTATATACACCTATTAAGCGTGACAACAACAGTCTGTAGGCCCAACGAAGCGATGGTGGTGAAATACTGTATGTTTCTCTCAAACACACACACACACACACACACACACACACACACACACACACATACACACAGGTGACATGTACAAGCTGCCACATGAGCAAAGTGATTTAAAAGTGGAATTTTATGCATCCATTTGGCAGAGCATTTCGCAAATTAGTCTAAAGGTCTACCCCTAGATATGGGGTGACAATTATTGAACTATATGAAATAAAATCGCTGGTTTACGTTAGGACGTTCAAACTATATCATTGGCCGTGGAGTATAATGGGAATTAGTAAGCTTCGGTTTAGCGACGAAGTCCACTTTCATTTGGATGGGTTCGTCAATAAGCAAAACTGGCGCATTTGCGGGGCTGAGAATCCGTATTTCGCGATCGAGAAGTCACTTCACCCTCAACGGGTGTGCAATGACCAGTCACAGAATAATCATTGCGATATCCCTTGATGGCATAGTGTACACCATAACAGGTGCAATATTCCTTGGTGGCATGATAACTATCGAACGGTAGGTGAAGGTTTTGGAAGATGATTTCATCCCCATTATCCAACGTGACCCTGATTTGGCCAGACGTCGAAACTCGACCCCATCGAAGCAGGAGAGCGTTTGATGTCCTGGAGGAGCATTTTGGGGACTGCTTTCTGGTTCTGGGGTATCCCGAGACCACTGGCATGGGCATCAATTGGCTGCCATATTCTCCGGATCTGAATACATGCAACTTATTTTTGTGGGGCTATATTAAAGACAATGTGTACAGCAATACACCAAAACCATGGCTGACCTGTAAACAGCCATTCAGGAGGTCATCAACAACGTCAATGTTCTGACACTTCAGCAGGTCATGCAAAATTTCGCTATTCGTCTGCGCCACATCATCGTCAGTGATGTAAGGCATATCAAACATGTCTTAACCTAAACCCGAGTACCTGTAGTGACGTTTACATTTGAATAAAGTGTGTGCATGCCGTAGTTAGTAAACAGTTTTTCTTTTTTTAATAAAGTTCAATAAATGTCAGCCTGTTTAAGCCCTAAGTCGCTGCATTAGGAATGATACACTGCTATTAACAAGCCATCACACTGATATTTTGTCCCTAGTGAGGTCTTCTACACACAGTTCCACACAGACTGTGTAAAACAATCTGACTGATCTCTGCAGTAACTTGAACAAAAGATAAGAAATGAAAACGGTAATTTCAAAAATGGTTCAAATGGCTCTGAGCACTATGGGACTCAACATCTTAGGTCATAAGTCCCCTAGAACTTAGAACTACTTAAACCTAACTAACCTAAGGACATCACACACATCCATGCCCGAGGCAGGATTCGAACCTGCGACCGTAGCAGTCCCGCGGTTCCTAACTGCAGCGCCAGAACCGCTAGACCACCGCGGCCGGCGGTAATTTCTCCATACGAATAAACTGCCTTCATACTGCACATTATGTCACATATATTTATATTTTCTCAACCGCCAGTCCATGTACGAACCAGCAGTCCTCGAGAAACGCTACACTCTAAGTGCTCTGCTGTAAGCAGCACATCTATTTTTGTTTTTGTGCATGTATCGTCACTCTCCGTCCCAAAACATATACCAAGGCAGTAAATCTAGCTCTATATATGTACTAAAGTGACCGCTATATTACATAATTACCAACCAAAGCAACACACAGCGCAAAACCGAATCTATTTGCAATGTTTTCGAAGGTTGTCATCCACAGTCAGTAACCGATATGTGTTCTGTGCTATGTAGCACACACCAGTCCCAGTTTGTTACTTATGGGGTGTTGACACTATACTACGTATTCCTTTGCTTTTAAAAGCTGTGTAGACGCAAATTCTTTTAAACAAGGATGGTGACACTTCACAAAATACAGTCCACTAACCTAACACCACAATAAAACAATTTGATGTGTTATGACATTCAATCTAATTCTCTTTTGTATGCATAGTAGTGCTCTACACCACTCATTATCTACTTAGGGAGGAGAGTTAGGGGTAATATATTTATTAAAGTATAGCCCTAGGCATCTTTTTTTTTACATGTGAGATCTCACCATCAGCCAAACGTTAAGCTCCACCCAGGCACGTTTACAGAGCAACCAAAGCAAATTGTTGATGCCAGAAGGATCCCTAGCGTGGGGTCACTATAATGTATCGTGCATACTGTGATTTTGTTGTAACAAGATGACAAGTGGAGCAACTGTGTTTAATGTTTGCATGTAATAAATTACGCTGTTCATGAGCCATAATAATTATCATTCGTTGCCTCTGATAAACTAACATAGTAACTGTGGAAATGATAACACAGACTCCAAGTATGATACAGAAATGTTACAACGCGCTCCTACCGGCTTGATTCTGTAGAACTGGGCTCATCTGTAAAAATAGAATTTCTATATGAACGTTGTACCCATTTCCTAAAGCGTGGAGAGCTGTTCTTAAGATTCCTGAACATATAGTGTGCTCGAACGTTAAAAAATACCTCGAAGGAAACAGCATTATGTGCGGGAAGTAAAGTCTGCAGTCTGTTGTGTTTTTGAATCGGCACGCCATGTGCTAAAGCTCAGCGCACACAGGGCTCTCACAGCTGCGAATTCTCATTACAAAAATCCTATCTTCCTGCTTACGGTTGCTGAGCTTATAATTTTGTTCCAAGTAAGAAGGTACCAACAGTACGTAATATTATTTGTAGTACTTGTACAGATAAATATCGGTGTGTAACTATGGAGCAGCATGCAGAAATGTTTTACAGACAAGCTCCATGATGCATTGGAGCAGAACACAGAATAGTTTTCGAGACTATGAATTTCGGCTTTGGGGACATCCATTAATTACGTGAGATTCTCTTATATATATATATATATATATATATATATATATATATATATATATATATATGGACGCCGCGTTCCCCATTGGTGATATTTTGTGAGGTGTGGTGGTACCACCTCCCCTTCACGACATCTTTTCCGTAGATAGGTAAAAATGGTTAGAAATGAAAATCTGTTTATTTGTTGCATACATTGATTAAAGCACTTTAATAAAAACATGTTTGTTTCGAAAGCATACTAAACAGTGTTTTACTGGGTAGTTAAAACAATCTATTCTAAACATGCCAACAAAGTAAGATGGCGGCTCGTATAGAAGTTTTAGTAAGTGGCTCCGTGAAAAACATGTATACTGCCGATATAAAGTGCATCTTATGCAGTGAAAGACTTTTTAATGGTTTCAGACTATGTTCAGCGAGTCAAAAATGGATTCATTCAAAATGCATCTCGAGTTCTGCCGCGGTAAGTGCAAAATGTGACTGTGGTGTAATTGGCTGTTGTTTGCGATCGATGTGCTTATCAAAACAAGATACTGTGCGAGAAGAAAACATTGTTTCCACATTAGAACAGGATTTATTGTACGCTAAAGAGTATATACATAATTTGGAAACAGTGATTAGTGATCTCAAACAAAAACAAAAAGTGGAAAACGAGCCTTTTCTTAGGCCTAAAATAAACAGGCGTGTGAAACAAAGTGGAAATCGTTTCGAACTAAAAACAAGGAATAAATATGAGCTGCTAGACACGTATGAAGAGACGAACAACCAGGGACATAAGAGAAATGAATACACGTCTCCAGGGCATACTTTGAAGAGTGAAGAAAACACTAAATTTTCGCAAAATGGTTCACGAAGTGAGAGTAAGGGCGATGTTTACATTTTTTCAGCTAGCCACGGAAGAGGCTTAGCAGGTAAAATGGCCACTATGCAAAATAAAAGAAAAGTAAGTGGAACCACCAAGCCTGGGGCTCCTCTACGAGAAGTGCTAAAAAACTGTGAAACATCAGTAACAAAAGGTTCGAAATGTGTCATTATTGGAGGAGGTAACGACGTTTATAGAAACGAAAGTGTCAATGCAACAAGGGCTCTACGTGAAACCTTAGGGAAAATTACACATTCAGATGTATATGTTGTAAGCATTCCACAAAGACACGACTTGATGGAAGCTTCATGCGTAAATAAAGAAATTATTCGAACAAATAGAAAATTTAGAAAGATCTGTAGCAGTTTCGCCAATGTAACATTTATTGATGCAACAAGCTCTCAGAGAGATCATTTTACAAAGCATGGGTTGCACGGAAACAATTTTGGTAAAACAATTCTGTGCAAAGAAATATTAGAAAAAATTGACAAACCACAAGAACAGATACATCCACCCATAACACTGCCAGTGAAGGAAGAAAAGGAAGAGTCACCACTTTGCCCTATAAAGGAAAAATCAGTGTTATTACCAGCAGAAGAACCAGTGTTGTCACCTCCAGAAGAAGAAGTTGTGACACCACCAGCTGAAGAAGAAGCACCACCTTCAGAGATCCTGCAGCCAAGATATGGGAGAGGAGAGAGAAGAAAGAAACAGCTAAAGGACCAGGATTTTGTATACAATGAAGCCAGCAGCAGCCGACCAATTCACAAGAGGCAACCACCAGCGAGAAGTCAGGATTTTTGTTGGCCTCAGATCAGCAACAGCACACCATAACAGACATGGGGATCAACAATCTGACAAGCACACCACTCGTAGGTAATGTAAAAAATATAAACTGTGATTCAATGTCAAACTGTATCCAGATAAACAAAAAGGGAGATAATATGCTGACATTACTTCAAGTTAATATTTGTTGTATTAGAAATAAGATGTTAGAGTTGGAACATTTCTGTAAGATTAAGAATGTTGATGTAATATGTGTATGTGAGCATTGGTTAGTTGCAAATGAGATAGATATGTTTGTACCTCAAGGATACGTCACTGCAGACATAATGTGCAGAAAGCAGAGGCGAAATGGTGGGGCTGGGATCTTTATCAGAGATAATTTCAACTTTACAAAAATAGATGTATCATCTTACTGTACAGAGTTAGATGCAGAATTTAGTTGTATAAAAATGACTGATGAAAATCTAATAATTGTAAGCCTATACAGATCTCCCAATGGCAACATTGATACATTTTTTGAAAGATTTGAACTACTGGTTAGAAAAATACTAATGCATAAAACAAAGATTGCCATATGTGGTGATCTTAATATAGAAATGGTAAACACAAGTAATGAGCCCTCAAGAACTTTTCTTAATTTATTAAGGTCCCTTAATCTGTACTGTACCATCCAGTGTCCAACACGTAAAAATTCATGCATAGACAATATTATTGTGAATTTTCCCCGTGGCAGCTACACTGTTAGCCTTGCAAATGGGTGCTTTGCAGACCACGACCCATTGCTTCTCAATCTCTTTAGTAAGCAACCAAATTCCACTAGTGTGCACAATATGACATGGGTAAGAAGACAAAAAGAAGAATACATTATGTCATTTATTCGTATACTAGAGGATGCAAGTTGGGACTTTGTCTATAAGTGTTCATCTGAGAAGTCTGATGTTGAAACTACCTTTGAAAACTTCCTTAAAAATTATACAGAATTATGGTATTCATGCTCACCACTAATTAAAACCAACTCTTCTGGAACATATAAAAATAAAAAGCTGGAATGGTACACAGACGAACTGGTCCAGATAAGAAAAAACATGCTCGTACTATACACAGCATATAAAAATGCATGTAAACAAAGATCAGAGCAGGAGGGCACCTTTTATGCAGCATACCAAAAATGTAAAAAATTCTACAAACTTAAGCTGATACAGACAAAAAAGGCTGCTTATGAAGGGTACATAGAAGGTGCAACAAACAAGTGCAAGGCAGCATGGCAGATTGTAGCACAAGAAAATCCCACACGTCACACACATGAAACTCAGCTCACTCCAAGGGAACTAAATGACTACTTCATTAGCTCAATTAAAGAAATTGAAAGTAAGATAGAAAAAACAGATACATCTGCAAGCGATTTACTTAATGCCCTTCCACCAGTAGATCATGTCTTTAACTGGTATAGTATCACACCTGCTCAGATTAAAAGAACAGACAAAATTTTCAAATTCTAAAAGTATGGACTGCTACTGGCTCTCCAATTACATAGTAACAAAAACTGTAGACTCGATCGCTAAACCATTGGCATTCATATTTAATAAATGTTTACAGTCAGGAGTGTTTCCCGACTCCCTCAAAATTTCCAAAGTTATTCCAGTGTTTAAAAAGGGTGACAAACATCTTCCTAAAAGTTATCGCCCAATCTCAATTGTGCCAATATTTTCTAAAGTATTTGAGTCACTTATGTACACTCAATTAAGTAGCTATTTTGAGACACACAACCTTTTGAACAATAGTCAGTTCGGATTCCGACAGGGCAGAAATACCACTGCGGCCATCCTGGAAATTGTTGACCAGACATTAACAGCCTTTGAAGACCGGAATATGGTGTCACTTGTCTTGTGTGATCTGAGCAAAGCTTTTGACTGCATTCCATTTGGCACCCTGGTTGCAAAACTAGAATTTTATGGTGTATGTAACCCAGCATTAGCAGTAATAGAGTCATATCTTCATAATAGAAGACAGTTTGTCTCAGTTAAAAATAATTACTCCCCTGTAGCAGCAGTTAGTACTGGTGTACCACAGGGCTCGGTTCTGGGACCCTTCTTCTTCATCATAGCCATCAATGACCTACCTCATCACATAAATAGTACTACCATATGCTATGCAGATGACACAACCCTCCTCACCTCACATCAGAACATCTCAGCTTTGGACAATAACACACAGGAATCACTCAAATCAGCCATCCACTGGTTCACATCCAATAAATTACTGTGTAACTCAGAGAAAACACAACAGCTTCTCTTAGGGTTACCCAAAACCATAGAAAACAAAACTGTAAAACTATTAGGAATGCATATTGATTCCAAACTTAACTGGGAAGAACACATAAATCAGGTTTGCAAAAAGCTTTCAAGAGTCTCCTATCTCCTTTGGAAACTTAGGGACATGATTAGCATGAACTTTCTGAGAACAATGTACTGTGGACTCTTCCAGTCACATATTACATATGGCCTTCTCATATGGGGGCACAGCTCTCACAGTAACAAAATTTTGTTGATGCAGAAAAGAATGCTGCGCATAATGTGTAAAGTCGGTCCCACGGAGCACTGTCGTCCTCTCTTTATAAGGCTAAGACTGTTGACCATTGTAAACTTGTATATTTATATCTGTGTGTTACACATTAAAAACAATGGTATGGAAGGTGTTGTCAGGGAAGAAATTCATAACTACAACACTAGAAGGAAGGCAGATTATGATATACCAAGACACAGACTAACAAAAAGTAGTAACTCACACAAAGTGAATACCTTAAAAATATTCAACAAACTACCGCAATCTGCTCGGGACATGCCCACAAAAATTCTTAAACAAAATTTGTACAATTGGTTATCTGACAATCCATTTTATTCTATGCAAGAATATTATGATCTGAGTAGCACAGAGATAAACCTGTAATTGCATAATTAACTTAATTAACTACTATATATACTGTTACAAAATATTTCATATTTAATACCTTTGTATTTCAACTGTGTTAGGTAACTACTTTATTTGCCAGTGTTATGATGTGTTACGTAACTACTGTGTTTGCTACTACAATGTAACTCATTTTTGGTACCTTTGTATGTATCTGAAACAAGAATATGTATTAAGCATTGTAGTCACCTGCTTAAGGTTTATGTTATTTGTAAGTTACTCATATGCTAATTATATCTATGCCTTATATATAGTGTCTGGAATATTAATATTATTTTATGTACTGACGAAGCCTATTTCATCTTGCATGATCAATGGCTAATAAAGAATCTTGAATCTTGAATCTTGAGAGATAGACAGGCATAGAAAGATGGACAAAAAATAGTATTAACTGTTTTGACTGATCCCAAAAAATTGATCTTTTATTGAAATATTAGATACATTAAATGTCATCGAAGCTTTACTTAATTTGCAGATCAAAGACATTGTTTGTATCTTCCTTTGAACTCTTCGATTTTCAGTCTCTTGATTTACACAATCACTAAGAGAATGCTTCTCAGTGAACTTCATCTTAGTTTCGTTGCACAGACGATTAACTTCTTGCTGGCTCAGTTGTTTTGCCTTGCTGGCATGCCACATAATACATGTATTGTAAAAGTTTTGATATAAACGCATATTGAACACAATAATATCGGCTCTACAAGCGCTGCAGAATATCATTACTAACAGATCGACTGCTGCACTTTGATTTCGACCAGGGGGAGGGCGGGGGTGTACGGGGGAACAGGGAACTCCCCAAATGGAATCTGACTTTTCTGCGGTACTTGTTTGCAATTGAGGAATCCTGGGCAACCGTACTTGTAAATCATTCAGTCCAGCTCAGAGAGGCCATAAAGACTGGAAGGCACTTTAATATTGTGTCCGCTCAGGATTAATTTTTGGAAACAAATAAGCTACAATGCTTCATATTCTCGGAATCAAGAAGTTAACATGAGATTTTCATGCGCACCCCACACCCCTTAAGTGAAATAGGTGGAATTTTTCCGAATCCCATCTTCCCTGCCCATTATTCTTAGTTCAAGTAAGCAATGGACGTCCTTCATCTCTGACATCCATGCCACAGATATCGTATTACGTCTTCGAATTCTATACAGTGCATCAAAGAAGTGTTCTGTGCTATTACCGATAGAAAAAATGTATACCAAGTACCCTCTGTCCTGTTACATGACTACCAAACAGTAATGTAACAATTAATATGCCAAACAGAGTGTAGGATTACGAACAAAATGATTTTACTTAGAGTGGCAAAGACAGAGCCGACACCAGCCGTAGTTTTCGAATATATCACAAACAATGGGATGCCTGAAAAACTGTTGCATCATGCACGAAGTTTAAACTTAGTAATAAATTTCACAGAAATTATCCACATATGGCGTTGAATATACCTACAATACTATATCATTGTAGGACACCATATTTCAGGAGTCAGGACCTCATAAGCAGTGAGATGCGCGAAAAACTGCCACAGTGTGCATTACACTTAAATTTATTATTTCGTTGTTCTAACTCAATTCGCAACACATTCTGCAGCCAATGTCAACATAAGCCGCTGAATGTACCTACAAAATTATATTATTGTATGACACATAGTTCAGGACATACAACGTCATCAACTTTAAGCACAAGTCCGAATGCTGCGTGGTACGGGGGTGGATGTTGGAGTCAAGGAACTGAGCTGCAGCTCAAGTAAACACTATGCTATTACTAAAGAAGAATTCTCCAATATTGTAGAAGGGTTGCTCATTCAGCTTATACAAAATAGTAGTTTTAAACTGCTCCCATGGTAAAGACTGAATGTCATCAGGCAGAGCATTAAACAATTTTAGGGCCACCATTGGAAAGCTAGTTTGTGTCTCTGCTAAACTACACCTTGGCATGACGATACTATCTTTGTTGCGAGTGCTGTATTTGTGAACTTCATTTCTCTTTCTGTAGATATCATGGTTTCTCTTTATGTGGAAGAGGCAGTTCAATATATACTGGCTGTATTTTCTTTTTTTTTTTTCCTTGAAGTAATGATCCTCATTGCTTTCATTTGCAGTAAAAGCACATTCTTGCAGCCTGCAGAATGGCCTCAAAACAACAGCAGATAACTGATGTGGCTGTGGAACACTGCATAGTACACAGTTATCAGGTACTGTTCTGGTACTATATTTTTCAGTTTCCTCAATAGGTACAGGACCCGTGGAAGCTTGGAACATACATGTTTGGTGTGCTGTTGCCAGATTAATTTGGTATCAATGAGAAAGCCCAGAAGTTTAACATCTGCTGCATTAGCCGGTTTTTTCTTCAGTAATTTTCATTTTTTTCATGATAAACCAGGCCTTAGCTTCACTGAACAACACTTCTGCTCCTTGGACTTCCTGTACAACATTCTCTCCTTTTGAGAACAAGGTTGTATCATCCGCAAACTGCAAGGTGTGGCCATTGGAGCCCATGTCATTTACGAAGATAAGGAACAGGAGGGACCCTATTACCGATCCCTGTGGCACACCATGCTGTAGTTTCTTCTTACCTGAATCAGCTCCTTGCACGGAGACAATCTGCTATAAATAACTATCTGGGCAACGTCAGGTTTCTCCACTGGTATTAACATAAACATAGGATATAGTAATCTTATCACACAAAATGGACGAAATCAAAATATTGACTTTATTGATAGCTTAATTTCTATTTAATGTAATGATAGAGAGAGAGAGAGAGAGAGAGAGAAAAGAATGGACAAATACTTACTTGCTTCTGGGCAGTCGACAGATACTCTCTTCCGTATTCAGCATGACTGTAGAGGCGAAGGCCCAGTCCTCCATAATACGTGGGTACCCTATTGCTCCTCGACTTGCCCGCCAAACAACCCGTTCTTAATCCCACAGAAAATGTGTAAGACTACTTGGAACAAATAGTGAAACGTAACAATCAACATCATGACAATTTTGTTGCTCTGAAGGTGCAAATCTTTAATGAATGGTTTCAGCTGGCTAGGGCATACCGAAGAAACTTACGGACTCTCTTCCTCGCCGAATTGAGGACATTACCATAGCTACAGAAAGTTTTATATTGAGCAACCATTATGCCTTCTGGGGGCTTAATTTTTTTGGCTGGTGCGTATGATTTCTTTGTCACTGCTGATTAATAGCACCTACTGGTCCATTACTGAAAGTTCCATCCTAACTTCCACTCTTTCTGTGTAGGCTGACACGTAATGTTTTGCGAACATGATTGGTGATAAATAGATTTAGCCTACTTCTTTATATGTGCCTCAGTTAAAATAGTGTAAACATCTTCCTCATTTTATAGATGACAGATATGTAATACCAGATAAACTCTCTGTCGAGATGACAAAATCTTAAGTCTAAAATATCAGTAACAGAAAATGAAGGAAAATATACTGGCTGAGTATCTCCATATCACAATTTCTTGGTTTGTGTAAGTTGTCGATGTGACTTACTGCCAACAACTCGTCACAGACACTAGCAGGCTCCACGTGCTAGGGACAAAAAACATTTTAAATTACTTTGACGAGAAGCTCTTACTAAATTAAGCATTAGTACCTACAACGATATCACATCAAAATTTCGAGGTGAAAGCATCCGCTAAGAGAAACTCCTTGGCATATGACAAGGTTTTTTTGGCAGATCGCAATTACTCAGTTGCATTTCGTTAGTTTTGTTGACTTTGTAATCTTTCCTTGACAGGATCCACGCTGTGTGAATCTCTGCTTCAGTGATATCTTCCGTCTCGATATAGCGATGTTCATAGTGCACTCCAGACCGGTCAACATATGTAGCCATCCATAGGTTACCATTAAAAGTCAACAAAGTTGTTCGCCATTGCATCTATAACTGACAAACAACGAAAAATGAGTATAGGCAAAAGACGCACGCGGCTACTGAGCGTGCAGCATGCAGTCGTCTGCTAGATCTCGTTCATGTCTGCACCGATGACGTCTGTCCCTTGTATTCTGAGGCCATATTCATTTGGTACAGGCATCTGGTGGAAGTGCTGAAGACTGCTGACCTCGCTTGCGGGGTGCAAGTTGACCTGACAATTTGCACCATTGTCCCCACAACTGATCAGCGTCCTTTGGTTTGAAACCGAGTAGACGGTCTCAACCAGAGACTCCGTCGATATTGTGACGGTCTTGGCGGTAAATTTCTAGAACTGCGTTATGGGGTCGAAAATTGTTGGACTGCCCTTGTTAGGTGTAGACTGAGGTATGAGGTTCTCTGACGAATCATGGAAGGCTTTCACTACCGGATGACATAGCTGCAGTTAAACCTTTCCGGATGTGAGGTCGTGGTCCAAGAAACTTTTCTGTTCCTGGCGTTTCGTCCAGGACTGCATTCGACAACCTCAGAGGCGCTCCTCCGCTGAGTCTTCCCGACTGACCAGTCAGACTTTTTTTTTTCTTTATTGTGATTTTAAACAACTTATACAAAGGCGGGCTGTCAGCAGCACAATACGCCGCTCTTCAGCCTTGAGTTTGACAACAAGTAGTACATAAAGGTGGTACAGAGAAGACAGTAAAAACGGTGGGCAAAAAATGTAGACACTAAAAATCGAAAAAACATGGAGCCGTTCACGCTGGACGCGAAACATCACTAACACTAGGCGACACGGTGCACAGAACATGGATGATGGCGACAGCATGTGAACGGTGGTGGCGTGATGGCGAACAACACTACACACAAATGAAGGCACCCACATGAAACACTGACGGCGATGATCTCTGGCGCGCGAATGTTCACTGAGCGTGTACGAGTCCGGGGACCTGCCAAGAGAGGAGGAGGAGGAGGAGGAGGAGGAGGAGGAAGGGAAAGGGGAATGGGAGAGGGGAGAGCAGAGATGCCATGGGCAGAGGAGAGAGGGGAAGGGAGGAAGGGGGAGGGGAAGCCTGGGAGAAGAGGGGAGGAGGGAGGGGGGAAAGGAAAGAGAAGGGAAGGGAAGGGAGGGAGGGAGGGAGGAGGCCAGAGAGCAGCTTGAGGAGACTGAGTCAGGAGTGTGCCTTGGCTTGGATTGTCCGGAGGTGGGGAGTCCAGGAGAGGCAACGGTCGAGAGTGACGCCAAGGTACTTAAGGGTGGGAGTGAGGGAGATAGGACGGCCATAGATGGTGAGATAGAAATCAAGGAGGCGGAAGGAAGGGGTGGTTTTGCCTACAATGATCACCTGGGTTTTGGAGGGATTGACCTTGAGCAACCACTGGTTGCACCAAGCGGTGAACTGGTCAAGATGGGATTGGAGAAGGTGTTGGGAGCGCTGCAGGGTGGGGGCAAGGGCAAGGAAGGTGGTGTCATCGGGAAACTGGAGAAGGTGGACGGGGGGTGACGGTGGCGGCATGTCCGCCGTATACAAAAGGTACAGAAGGGGGGAGAGGACGGAGCCTTGGGGCACACCAGCGGAGGGGAAAAAGGTGTAGGAATCTGTGTTATGGATGGTGACATACGAAGGACGGCGGGAGAGAAAGGAGCCTATCAGACGGACGTAGTTGATGGGAAGGGCGAAGGTTTGGAGCTTGAAGAGGAGACCGGAATGCCATACGCGGTCATAAGCACGTTTGAGGTCCAGCGAGAGGAAGATTGCGGAGCGACGGGAATTAAGCTGGTTGGAAAGGAGATGAGTGAGGTGAAGGAGAAGGTCGTCAGAAGAGAAGGACGGCCGAAAGCCACAATGGGTAATGGGAAGGAGGCGGTGCTGGCCGAGATGCTGGTGGATGCGTCGGGTGAGGATAGATTCAAGGACCTTGCTGAAGACCGAGGTAAGGCTGATGGGACAGTAGGAGGAGACGGCGGACGGCGGTTTGCCAGGTTTAAGGAACATGAGGATACGGGAGGTTTTCCACAGGTCGGGGTAGTAACCGGTGGACAGGACTACATTGTAGAGCCTGGCCAAGGTGGAGAGGAAAGAGACAGGAGCTTCACGAAGGTGACGGTAGGGGACACGATCGTGACCAGGAGCGGTGCTGCGTTTTGTGCGGAGTGTAGCAATGAGATCCTGTGTAGTGATAGGGGCATTGAGTTCCGTGTGTGCAATGTTGTCCAAGTACTGGAAACCAGGAGCGAGGGGAGGGTCAGAGGTGTCAGTTCGATCGCGGACATCCGGGAAGAGGGAGTAATCGAACTGGGGATCATCGGGGATGGAAAAGACATCGAAGAGGTAAGAGGCAAAGTGATTGGCCTTACTAAGGGAGTCAGGGAAGGGGTGATCATCATGGAGAAGAGGATAGTAGGGGGAGGGTTTAGTCCCGATAAGGCGACGGAAGGCTGACCAGGACTTGGATGAGCTGATAGGTAGGGTAGCATTTAAACGGGTGCATGTCTGTCGCCAGTCCCGGTGTTTCTTAGCCGCGAGCAAATTACAAATGTGTCGCTGGAGTTGCCAGTAGCGTCGTTGTGTGTCCGGGTCATGCATGCAGAGGAAGGCACAGTGGAGACAGCGGGATTCAAGGAGGAGGAGGACGGCCTGTGGGGGTAAGGTAGGATGGTGGGGGTGGATGGCGACAGTAGGGACATGGGCCTCCACGGCCTCAGACAAGGTCTGCTGGAGAAAGGAGGCAGCATGGGTGACATCATCTGGGTGGTGGTAGGTGAAAGGGTGGCCATCGACCTGGGTGGAGAGGGTATCCCAGTAGGCATTCCAGTTGGCATGGGAATAGTCATGGACATACTTAGGGGGAGGGTCATTACGAGGGTTGGGGCGGGGGCGACGACCGTCTGAAATGGTGAGGAGGACAGGGAGATGGTCGCTACCAATAGGCTCCAGGACATCCACCATTATGTGGCCAAGGAGGTTGGGGGAGGAGAGGATGACATCGGGAGTGGAGTTGGATTCGGGACGGGTGTGCTGGGGGATGGGGATGAGGTCGCCTTGAAGGGAGGAGAGGAACCAATGCCACCGCCATAACTGGGCAGCGGAACAACTATGGATGTTGAGGTCGGCAGCGATCACGTAGGAGGAGAAGGTACGGTCGATGTGGGAGAGGAAGTCGAAGTGAATAGGGGCGTTGGGGTGGACATAGATGGTGGCGCAGGTAACGGTAAGGCCGGGGAAGAAGAGACTAAGGATCAGGTGTTCGGTGGGGTCAGGAAGGAGAGGTTGGAGCCGAACGGGGATCTGGCGGTGGTTCCCAATGGCAACTCCACCACGCACAATCGGGAGGGGATTATCGGAGCGGTGGAGGAGATAGGGCGAAGTGTGGACGGTGTGGTGGGGTTGCAGGAAGGTTTCATTGAGGAGGAAGGCATCTACGCGGTGGGTGGCAAGGGTGTGCAGGAAGAGGTTCTTGTTGGCGGGAAGGGAGCGGATGTTGTTGAAAAGGATACGGTGCTGTCGCGCCATGACAGGGATTTAAACGGGGGTGTCAAGACGGGAGAAGGTGAAATGGGCCTGGTTGTTGGAGTAGGTGGCATAAATTTTGAGTTGGAAAACGGAATGAACGGCGAGGGAGATCTGTTGGAGGGTGTGTGGGGGCTTTAAAGGATGAACATTCTGAAGGACGACGGTGAGGAATCTGATGATTGCCTCAGCAGTAGGGGGTGGGCGAAGGGAGTTGCCAGGAGCGGTGGGGGCGTCCAGAGGGTGGACGGGAATGGTGAGTTCGGGAGTGGTAGGAGGGGGTCGGGCTTTACACTTCTGGGAGTAGGTAGGATGAGGGAGGTTACAGGTATTACAGGAGGGGTGGACTGGAGATTGGGGCACTGCCGTAAAAAGTGGGCTTGCCTACAGTGCGGGCAGGTGGCAGCGTCGCGGCTCTCAGATGTTGGGTGTGCATTATACCGAAAGCACCTATGGCAGCGGAGGGATTGAGGAGGGGAACGGGAGGGGTCAACTTTATAACATTGGTTAAAAAGGAGGGCACCCTCCTTCAGGAGACGGTCGATGGAGGGGGCGTGCTCAGAAAAAACCCGCATAAGGCGGGTGGGGCCGGCAGCGTTGTGGATGCGACGAACCGCATGCACCTCCAGATGGGGATGGGTCTGAAGCTCCGCCAACGTTTCCTCCTCCGTGATCGCCGGACTGAGCCGAGTGATCACGGCGGTGAGGGTCGGCAGGCGACGTGGGGTTTGAGGTTGGCGGGAGGGAGGTGGGGAAGGAACAGGAGTGAGGGAGCCATGAGGGCCAAAGCGGGTGACAGGGATGCAGGAAAGGAGGTCTGTGTGGAGGGTAGGGCTGGGGGAGGAGATGAGCACCGAATCACAGCGAGGAGTGAGGAGGGTGATGGGGGCACCAGGACAATTCTGGCGAAGGAAGAGGGTGAGGTTCCAGGCTTCAAGGAGGGAGGGATGAGGACGGGAGAGGAGGTAGCGGTAGGAGGAGGGGGTAGAGGAGGAGGAGGAGGAGGCAGGGATGGGTGGGGAGACATCCATGGCATCATGGGTGGGGGAAGGGGGATGAGGCGGAGCCTTTTTGGGAGCAGAGGAGGCAGGGGAGCCACTGGGGCACTTGACGGCTGCGGAGGAGGTGTGGGGGATGGGAACAACTGGAATGTGGCGGGGAGTGGCAGGTCCCGGGGCTGGAGTCGGCGCCGGAGATGGTGAGGGCGATGGCGAAGGCGACGGTGAAGACGATGACGAGGACGATGAAGGTGAAGGGGAGAGTGGAGCGTGGGCCATAGCCTGCCGGGTGACCACCCTGGCGGGGACCGCAGAAACGGAAGGAGCAGAGGGGGGGAGTGGAGGGAAGGGATCAGAGAAGGCGCGGGAGGGAGGAGCCAGAGACGGGGCGACAAATAGGGAGGGAGATGAGAGAGTGAGGAGTGGTGGGATGGACTGAGGGGGGAGTGAAGCGGCACACCACGTGATAGTGGTGGCAGCAGCGGAAGGGGGAGGTGTATATAATGACAGTGGTGGTGGCTGTAGAAGAGGTGGTGGGGGTTGACATTATGATAAGGGGAAAAAACACAGTACTAGACAAAGGAGCAAACGAGAGATGGGCAGGGCGACGAGAGACACAGAGGAGAAAGGGACGGAGAATGACAAAGGAGACTGGGGCCTAAGCCCCACTCTGCTGCCGCTGGGAGGTGGGGGGGCGACCCGGCTGGCTGGCTGGTGGGGATGCCTCTGCTGCTGCTGCTGCTGCTGTTGCTGCTGCTGGCGGATGGAGGGGGCAGCTAGGACCACTGCTGGCCGCTGCCTGCGACCGCTTTACGTGCCACTGTCATTACCGCCCTTCATGTTCCAGTCGCGTATGGTTCGCGGGAAGAACGACTGCCGGAAAGCCTCCGTGCGCGCTCGAATCTCTCTAATTTTACATTCGTGATCTCCTCGGGAGGTATAAGTAGGGGGAAGCAATATATTCGATACCTCATCCAGAAACGCACCCTCTCGAAACCTTGACAGCAAGCTACACCGCGATGCAGAGCGCCTCTCTTGCAGAGTCTGCCACTTGAGTTTGCTAAAGATCTCCGTAGTGCTATCACGCTTACCAAATAACCCTGTGACGAAACGCACCGCTCTTCTTTAGATGTTCTCTGTCTCCTCTGTCAACCCGACCTGGTACGGATCCCACACTGATGAGCAATACTCAAGTATAGGTTGAACGAGTGTTTAGTAAGCCACCTCCTTTGTTGAGCGCTATGTCTGGCGATATCGTTTCCGTCATGTCTCCAAGCCAACGCACACTCACAAACATTTTGAGACATTTTCGAAATACTGGATTTACATTTAAATAACTTGAAATTAAATAAACATTCCTACGGCTGGACCATAAACACGCTATTATGGTTTCACAAAGTCCGCCATCTTTGGCACTCCCGGCATAGACATCACCTTTATCGACACAAAGCACCGTCCGCGGCACAGCGTCAACATGGAATTCCCAGCCACATGATCGGTCTGGACGCCTCTTGCTTCGGCCAACTTCCGGCACCACGTGGTCGCCCTACCGAGCGACCACACCAACTCCGAACTCACAATATTTTCAGGGCAGCACAATTCGCCCGTTACCTCACAAGATTCAGCAGAGGAGCGCCTCTGAGGATGTCCAGCGCAATCCTGGACGAAACTTCAGGAACAGAAAAGTTTCTCTGATGAATGCTCGGCAGTCAATACGTAGAAAGCGAGATCAGACCACGTACAGTGTAAAAATACGTCGATGTCACAATTTTAACAGTAAAATGTCGAAGTATTCGCAGCAAGGTTGTTTAATTTACTGCTCGCCACAAAAGTTGTTGTGCTCAATTTACTCTCATAACAGAGAGCTAGCTGGTTCTGAAATATATATATCAAGGCATGGATCCTGTGTCGAAAAGACAGATCAGACACCATAGGCGGGGACTGTTCACTGCAGTCAACAAAAATATTGTGTCTATCGAAGTCGAAATTGATCCTAACTGTGAAGTTATCTGGATGCAAATAAAGGGCCACGTGAGCTCAAGTTATCGAATAATTATACCAGCCACCAGATTCAGCTGTGGGAGTTTTAGAATCACTCAAAGAAAGTCTGTGATCAGTAGCGCGTAAATACGCAAAACATGCGATATTAGTTGGAGATAACTTTAACCTACAGAGTATATTGGGCCCTCTATGGATTCATTGCAGGAGGCGCACGCAATGGAAATATTTTAGACTCCATATCTACAAACAGGCCTTACCTAAGCGACTGTCAGTAGAAAGGAAGGGATTAGTGATCACGATGTTATCATAGCGACGATGGTTACTGAAGTTAAGAATTCCATCAACAAGTATGGGATAGTATTTTTGCTAGGAAGAGCAAATAAGCTGTTTTTACCATCCCACTAAGACAATAAATGGGCACCATTTAGTTCCAATACGGGAGATGTAAAAAATTACGGACAAAGTTTAAAGTTATTTTAAATCGCATTTCGGAGAAGTATGTGGCGAGTAAGTGGGTTAAGGGTGGAAAAAACCCACCGTGCTTTAATAACAAAGTTGAGGAACCAGAGATTGTTGTACTTTCGGCTGAAGAAAGTGCAAATGACGACACGCTAAAATTAGTAGAAATTCATGCGTCTGTAAAAAGACCGATACGCAAAGCATACAGCAACTTCGACAGTCATACCTTATCAAAAGATCTTGCCGAGAACTCTAGAAAATTCTGGTCCTAAGTAAATACCTAAGCGGCTCGTTGACCAGTTTGATGTGACAACAGAAGATGGCAAAAAGAAAGCCGAAGATTTAAATCTCGCACTTAAGAAATCATTCGCGGAGGCGGATCGTACTACATACCGTCGTTTGATTTTTGTACAGCCTCCCGTTTGACGGAAATAATATTATACATGCCTGGGGTAGAAAGAGTTGAAAACAAATAAGTCGACAAGCATGGATGGAATCGCAGTACGGTTTTACAGAGAGTGCTCTATGATATTGACCCTTTACTTAGGTTACCTTTATCACGAATGTGAGAAAGAAAGATCCTGTGGACATGTGTTGGGAAATGTATCACTGCCACGGTAGATGGCGCTGACGAATGAAAGTTCCTTTGACTACGTGCGGTGTGGTCCTTGTGTGATACAGGCTGTGTGATTGGTGCGGCATACTTTAAGCAGCAGAATGGTCCGTTATTCATCTCGGGAACGAGCTAAGTTGGTGTTTATACAGGGTGGTCCAGAGATCGTGACCGGGCCAAATATCTCACGAAATAAGCGTCAAACGAAAAACCTACAAACAACGAGACTTGTATAGCTTGAAGGGGGAAACCAGATGGCGCTACGGTTGGCCCGCTAGATGGCGCTGCCATACGTCAAACGGATATCAACTGCGTTTTCTTAAATAGCAACCCATTTTTTGTTACATATTCGCGAAGTACGTAAATAAATATGAATGTTTTAGTTGGACCACTTTTTTCGCTTTGTGACAGATGGCGCTGTAATACTCACAAACATATGCCTCAAAATTTTAGACGAACAGTTGTTAACAGGTAGGTTTTTTAAATTAATATACAGAACGTAGGTACGTTTGAACATTTTATTTAGGTTTTTCCAATGTGATACATGTACCTTTGTGAACTTATCACTTCTGAGAACGCATGCTGTTACAGCGTGATTACCTGTAAACACCACATTAATGCAATAAATGCTAAAAATGATGTCCGGCAACCTCAGTTCATTTGGCAATACGTGTAACGACATTCCTCTCAACAGCGAGTAGTTCGCCTTCCGTAATGTTCGCACATGCATTGACAATGCGCTGACGCATGTTGTCAGGTGTTGTCGGTGGAACACGATAGCAAATATCCTTCAACTTTCCCCACAGAAAGAAATCCGCGGACGTCAGATTCGGTGAACGTGAGGGCCATGGTATGGTGCTTCGACGACCAATCCACCTGTCATGAAATATGCTATTCAATACCGCTTCAACCGCACGCGAGCTATGTGCCGGACATCAAACATGTTGGAAGTACATCGCCATTCTGTCATGCAGTGAAACATCTTGTAGTAATATCGGTAGACCATTACGTAGGAAATCAGCATACATTGCACCATTTAGATTGCCATCGATTAATGGGGGCCAGTTATCCTACCTCCCATAATGCCGCACCATACATTAACCCACCAAGGTCACTGATGTTCCACTTGTCGCAGCCATCGTGGATTTTCCGTTGCCTAGTAGAGCATATTATGCCGGTTTACGTTACCGGTGTTGGTGAATGACGCTTCGTCACTAAATATAACGCGTGCAAAAAATTTGTCATCGTCCCGTAATTTCTATTGTGCCCAGTGGCAGAACTGTACACGACGTTCAAAGTCATCGCCATGCAATTCCTGGTGCATAGAAATATGGTACGGGTGCAATCAATGTTGATGCAACATTCTCAGCACCGAAGTTTTTGAGATTACCGATTCTCGCGCAATTTTTTTGCTACTGATGTGCGGATTAGCAGCGACAGCAGCTAAAACACCTACTTGGGCATCCTCATTTGTTGCAGGTCGTGGTTGACGTTTCACATGTGGCTGAACACGTCCTGTTTCCTTAAAGGATGTAACTATCCGGCGAACGGTCCGGACACTTGGATGATGTCGTCCAGAATACCGAGCAGCATACATAGCACACGCCCGTTGTGCACATTGATCACAATAGCCATACATCAACACGATATCGACCTTTTCCGTAAATGGTAAACGGTCCATTTTAACACGGGTAATGTATCTCGAAGCAAATACCCTCCGCACTGGTGGAATGTTACGTGATACCGCGTACTTATACGTTTGTGACTATTACAGCGCCATCTGTCACAAAGCGAAAAAATAGGTCCAACTAAAACATTCATATTTCTTTACGTACTACACGAATATGTAATAAAAATGGGAGTTCCTATCTAAAGAATCGAGGTTGATATCCGTTTGACCTATGGCAGCGCCATATAGCGGGCCAACCATAGCGCCATCTGGTTTCCCCCTTCAAGCTAGACGAGTTTCGTTCTTTGTAGTTTTTTTGTTTGATGCTTATTTAGTGAGATATTTGGCCCGGTCACTATCGATCGACCATCCTGTATAGTGTTTTATGTCAGTCTAGCAGTACGCAAGAGTGCGTTATTGTGGAGTATCATCGTTTAACGCAGTCTTCCTAATCGTTGTCCTTAGACTGCGTCTGCAAGACGTCTCAGTTCTTGACAACAATTGTGAGCAGTGATGCTTACACCTCGGGAAACAGTTCGTAGTATACCATACCGTCGCTGTTCCATCAGACGCATAACATTATTTTTGTACGTGGAGTTGCTGTTTTGTATGGGTTCAACCATTCCCTTATTTCCCTTATATCAATAAAAACCAACATTCCTCGTCACCAGCTACGATACAGCATAAGGAATGGTCAGCGTTGCCAGAGAGCCAATCGATGACGAGCAGGCAGAGATGATTTTTAGTGATTTTGTCTTAGAACACGCGGTATTCATACACACGATTTTCGCATCTTTCCCATCGCATGAAAATGTAATAAAAAATGGGGGTTCCTATTTGAAATATCGCAGTTGATATCCGTTTGACCTATGTCAGCGCCATCTAGCGGGCCAACCATAGCGCCATCTGGTTTCCCCCTTCAAGCTAGACAAGTTTCGTTCTATGTAGTTTTTTCGTTTGATGCTTATTTCGTGACATATTTGACCTGGTCACTACCAATGGACCACCCTGTATACGGCTAAGCAGGTGGAAATATTCGAGAGGCAGCGTCAGTATACCAAAACAAACACCCTCACAGACACCAACCACATCACGCAAGTCCTTTTTGGGCGTTTGTGTGATCATGGGTCCCTTCAGACAGAAGAACGTGCAGGGAGGCGGCGGGATGTGCGTACATCAGATTTGGAGGATCGGGTTCTACACGTTATTGAGACGAACCCTAGTACAAGCTCCGTGTAAGTGGATCGCCAACATAGTGCATACCCAAGTACGATTATGAGTGCGGCAATCCATGATGGACGAGTGTATTACATCCTATGGAGGCCACGTTGAAGATCTTTTGTGACGTGGATGCGATGCAGCACTGTGCTGTGTTCCTGGACGATTTGCTGCCGTTGCTCGCACACCGTCCGTTTCCGGACTCATGTTCATAGGACATTTTTTCTCCATTTCCAGTCAGTAATCCGTCCCTACAGTTTGTCGGTTTTATTAATGGTTCAAATGGGTCTGAGCACTATGGGACGAAACTTCTGAGGTCCCTTAGAACTTAGAACTACCTAAACCTAACTAACATAAGGTCATCACACACATCCATGCCCGAGGCAGGATTCGAACCTGCGACCGTATCGGTCGCGCGGTTCCAGACTGTAGGGCCTAGAACCGCTCGGCCACTCCGGCCGGCCGGTTTTATTATTGTCCGCCTTGTTTACATACATTATCTGACTGACAGGGTGAGCAGCAATCTGTGGTTGTTTGCTGATTACGCTGTGGTGTACTGTAGGAGGGTACAAGATGATTTAGGCGAAGTTTATAGAGGATGTGATGGGTGCCACATTGCTATAAATGTAGAAAAATGTAAGTTAATGCAGATGAGTAGCATAAACGATCCTGTAATGGTCGAATACAGCATTAGTAGTGTACTGCTTGACACAGTGACGTCGATTGAATATCTAGGCGTAACGTAGCAAAGAGATACGAAATGGAATGAGCAAGTGAGGCAGTAGTAGTGAAGGCAAATGGTCGACATCGGCTTACTGGGAGAATTTTAGGGAAGTGTGTGAATCATCTGTACAGGAGACAGTGTATAGAGCACTGGTGGTGCAACACATTCTTGAGTATTGCTCGAGTGTTTCGGATGTCACCAGGTCGGATTAAAGGAAGACATCGAAATAATTTGGAGGCGAGCTGCTTATATTTGTTATCAGCAGGTTCGGTCAACACGCCAGCGTTACGGAGATACTTTGTGAACTGAAATGAGAATCCCTGGAGGGAAGACGACTTTCTTTTCGCGGAACGCTATTCAGAAAATTTAGAGAACCGGACTTTGAAGCTGACGGCAGAACGACTCTACTGCGGCCAAAATACATTTCGCGTAAGGATCACGAAGATAAGAGAAATTAGTGTTCGTACGGAGACAGATAGCCGTTTTTCCCTCTCTCTGTTTGCGAGTAGAATAAGAAACTAAGTGACTTGTAGTGATACAAGATACCCTCAGCCACTCACAATAGATGGCTTGCACAGTTACGTAGGTGCAGATGTACTCCCAGCGCCCGAACAGTCCCAAACACAGTCTTCCGGCAGATAAATAAAGCCATACGATCATTTCAATAACACATCAGAATACGCCAGAGTGCGTTTTGTCGCGGACTGCCTTCAGGTGCATATAATCTTCGCAAACGTATCGTTCTGCTCACAGAGGCAAATAGCAAAGCATGTGATGACGTCATTTCAACAAGGCACTGATACCCAAAGGGAACCGTGGGCGTTGCGTAGCAAAGTCTGAATGAGTATCTTCCAAAGAAAGGATTGTTGCACAAATCCGCTGCTGACGAAGTACTATAAAGAGTGTGTGAGGCGGAAACCAGTCACGAGGTAGGCGGCCAGCAACATCTACGTTGTCTTTCGGTTATATCAATCAAATACGAGACTTGTAGCGGAATTTCTCTTGGTGACCGTTCTTAGGAAAGAAAAAGAATAAGGGGTAGACCAACTGACTTTTGTTTGTGAGGAAACTATCAATAACATATAAATTATTGTCTCTTAAATTACTGCGTTATACGTCGGCTTCGTCGATGCGTCATGCAATGCGATCTACTGCGTCAGCTAGTCGCTGTCATCACGTTGGCAGTGATGGTAAAAACCATCCGCCTGTATTTTAATTTTTGATCTGAAGGTGGCCTGATTCATCTGTATCTGGTTATCACAGTTAAATAGAAAAATAGTCTAGACAGCTTTGTTCATAAAACAATAAAACAAGATCACTGTTAAGATTCTCCAAAACAATGCTGCCTTTTCTAGTACCCAAGTCTTTCCATACACTTCTTCATGATACAACTGTAACGTGAATTTTTATCCCCCAAATTAAGGTAATTGTTACACATATGGGTAATTCACGTAGCGGTGTAAAACGAGATTTCATTGTCAAAATCTTCCGAGACGCACACAGGGCCAATTGAAACAATAAAAAAAAAAAATCTTTGCATTAACAGAACAAGACTGCCTGTGCCGCCTTCACACATTTCGCGGTAATTTCCAAGAATGATTGCCTGTCGAATTCGCGGGGTCCAAACGACACATATCGAACATGCGATTGCAAATCGATCATGCGACTCTAGTCGCGGGCGTTATGATCAATTATTTGTGATCGTCATTTTTATCTGTTTTCCTTCGTTTCTTTAGTTGCTCAGAACTGCATTCCTCCGCGAATTATGTGTGAGTTGATTGGGAAACCCAGACGATTTCTGTCGATAGCGAGTCTGATGTCTGGAGTTCCTGATGTTTCTTCGGCCGATTCTCTCACATGGAAAAATCTAATTCCATGCTTATCCAGCGTAGAAAATTGTTAGACTTTTTGTCGCAAATATGGAGTACTACCGGACGACAAAAGGAGGGACTGTATGAACTGTGGTTGTGCAAAGTGTGCAGAACGTCTTAAGAGAAGTTTCGATGCTGAAATACCGTTTCAATTGCATTGAGGACAGTGCGGAAAACAAACGAGTTTCACGAAGAATATGTGGTTCGACTCTTCCAAGTCATCGATCCAGACCAGCGCAATTCCTCTATCTTGTTGGATTCGAGACTACAAGTTGCAAGCAACAGCATCGGAAACTGAGTTGTCTGCTAATACCGTGTGTGACTATTTCGGGTTTTGCAGAGAAGTCTGTTACGTGGTAGTGACAAACGCCAGTGTACCAATTGGTGGAGTGAGTAAAGTTGTGGAAGTGGGCGAATCTCATATAGCTAGAAGGAAGAACCAGAGAGGGTGTTTCGTTGTGAGAGTATTGCCCCGAGACAAAGTCATTTTAGTGGGTCTGATAAAGCACTTCATGCTGCCTGGTACTGAAGTCATTACAGACGGATTTCAGTCCTACAAGACTCTGAAAGCTGAAGGATTGGACCACGAGATCGTGAACCACTCTGTAGAGTTCGTGTCTTTGGATGACGCTAGTGTGCACACGCAGAATATCAAGCGGCTATGGAAATCTGTGAAGTCTTCCATTAAAAGAGAAGGGCGTCCAGGACAAAGAGACGAACTCTAATTGTTTCAGTATCTCTATTTCCACAGCTTGCGTTTGCAGGGAGAAGCAAACGCATGTGACACACTGCCGATATTCTTGCGTGATATTGGCAGAGTTTACCCAGGCTATGGCAAAAAGGGAATTGTCCCTGTAGCGTACACATCATATGGATTTTCACATGACGAGAACACCGACGACGACTAAGGTAATTCGTCTCCTTTGTAATTAAAAGTATTTTTTTAACGCTCTTCCTTTGTCGTTGCTGTAGTGACCACCGTGAACATACTTAAAACGCCCGCGACGAGAGTCGCATGATCGATTTACAATCGCATGTTCGAAATGTATTGTTTGGACCCCGCGACTCCGACTGGCAATCATTCTTGGAAATTACCCATTTCTCTGTGATTCTCCTCATTTAGGGAGAACTAGTATTCTTTGTAGCATAAAATATCAAGAAATTAAAAGAGAATCTGCAAGATTTCTACCAAGTTATTTCTTGGTTGTTCTGGAAAGAAAACTATGACACAAAGCAGTCTCAGTGTGAATGCTTTTCCTTGGCATGGGATGAGTTATTTGCTTTTAGTAAGCAGCTGCAAATCACTCTAATAAATATCAAACAGTTGGGAGCTGTTGTGAATGGTTGTGTTGGTAAAGCAGCTGCAAATCACTCTGATGAGTATCAAACTGTTGGGAGCTGCTGTGAATGGTTGTGTTGGTAAGTCTACTGAGATACACATACGAGAGATACAAGATGTACCTCAAACACTATCCTATCCTGTCTTCTCTACATTAAGTACAAAATCTGTCACCATCCATCCTCTCCGCTGTGAGTGACATTTTGGTGTCTGGTCTAGTGGTCGTGCACAGGCTAGTCTGGGGCCAAAGAAAACTCAAGGTATTACCCCTATCCCCATAACCAAAAAGTCTTTGCTCCCCTCCACTGAAACTGAAACTTAGTCAGAGAGAAACGCTTCAACTTTAGGGAAGCCAGCTGTGTCCCGTATCTGAGAAAAGCAAGTTAAAAGGGATTAACTGCCAGCAGTTAGAAAGTATGACAAATAATGGTAACCCATATAGAAACGGCAGCAAGTAGTGCAAAATACCTCCCTGTACACTCGTGTGCAAGCCTGCAGGCCTTATTCAATATGTTGATGAGGCTACTCCAATCACCATTGAGGGGAAAAAGGTTCATCCAGTTGCAGATTGTAGGGCATGTGGGAAGCAACATTGCCTGTAGCCTGGGTTTCAAGGCCATGCTAGGATCATTCCAGTGACTGGCATAGAAGGTTTAGAAACCAGCCTCACTTGCAGAAATTTCAGATGAACTCATAATTTGCAACACCCTCCTCAGAAATGATCGTGGCTACCTGGTTCTGAGTCATCTTGATGGTTTGAATGAGAGACGGCAAAAGTTCTCTGATGTGCTATGCTGCAAGTTCCTAGACTTCTGCTTTAGAGTTGTGAACTGTAGGTTCCCCTTGAATGAATCTGGTGTGCACTGCACTCTAGAGGCTGCTGGTGAGGTAGCTGACAGCATGTGGGAAATATGGAGCAGAAGATTTACTGTGTGAATCTAAAAGTCTATGAAAATGTTAGACTGATGGGAAATGGAGGCATTCTATTTGTTGCAATTGACAAGAGTCTCAAATCCAAATGTACCAATACAGAAATTGAAACTCCCTTCAAGTCTGTAACTGAAAGATTCTGCATCAGTATTAGCATTAACAAATAATTTGATCTTTCTATTGACCAACAGGCTCACCTCGTGATGTAACTCAAAACCTTAGAGAAAAGCTCCGCTCACTAGTATGCATGTTTGTCAGTCATGCTGTCACCATTAAAAAGACTTTAATCACCCAACAATAAGTTTTGATAATTAAAGTTTTGTAAGTGGTGGGCGTAACAGGACATCCTCTGAAATAATACCAAATGCCTTCTCTGAAAATTACCTAGAAGAGATGGTTGGGAATCACATTGGTGATAGAAATAAATTAGATCTAATGGTGTCAAACAGATCTGGTCCCTTTGAGAATGTCCATGTTGAAACTGACTTCAGTAATCATGATTTGATTGTAGCAAAAATGATTACCAAAATAAAAATGGCAGCTCAGATAAGGAGAAAGATTTACACTTTCTTACAATAGATAAAGATGTAGCAGGATCTTATCTCATAGTGGAAGTTCAAAATTTAACTCTGGGTAGTAGCATGCAGAAGAATCGTGGCTCAAGTTCAGAGAAACAACTGACCAAGCATCGAATAGATGTGGACCTATTAGATCTGTTTATGTTGGGAGAGACCCTGCATGGTATACAATCTCCTTGAAGAAAGTTCTAAAGAAATAGCAGCAACTACACAATAGACTTACAACAAAGTGTATGGCTATAAACATAGAGAAACTATTAAAAAGGCAAATAGTGAAGACTTCACTTACTATCATAGCAGAACCTTATTGAAATAATTTTGGATTTCCTAGAAGGTAGGATGCAGTGGGTTATGGTTATTGGATTCTAATTGACAAATGTAGAAGCAATCTGAGGTGTGTGAGAGAGAGTTGTGTTGGAACCCTTGTAGTTCATATTTTATAATAACTACCTAGAAGCCAATATTTAATGGTAAGGTAAGGCACTTCCCATATCACATCAGAATTATTCTGAAAACAAATACCATATTTGAGCTAAATTACTTGCGTTATTGTACCCAAGAAAAATTAAGTGTTCATTGAATTTATCACTGTAACCTTAAGTGCATCCCAAAATTGTGAGTTCCCTCTTTTACATGTGGGTAAGAAATATACTAATTTATCTGAATTTTAGAAATATTAACAAAATTTGCACCAACATCACATCTGCAGTTGCAAGAATTTATGTTTTTCATTTCTTCAGTCCTGCACTAGCATGTGTGCTGGTGATACGCATTCAAATATTGGTGCCACTAGAGTCATAGTCCTGTTAACTAGTTCTACACACTCTATAAGTGTGAATTTCAAAGCAGCTAGATGAATTTGTTAGAATTTTTCCTTGGACTTCAGTTGAACTGAACATCCTCTCAGTCATCAGCTGGGTCGACCATAGCAAGGATATGGAGAAGTTTTATCTGTCACTCCCTGAATTTTCAGTATTGCAAAAAAGGAAGTTGCTGCTCACCATGTAGTGGATATCCCGAGTCAAGATAAGCACAACAAAAACACTGTCACAAATATAGCTTTCGGCCAGCAAGGCCTTCGTCAAAATTAGATGACAAACTCACGCAAACACAACTCTCACACACATGAATGCAGTCTCAGGCAACTGAGGCCACACTGAGCAGCAGCACCAGTCCGTGATGGGTGAGGCTAAGGAAGAGGCTGGGGTGGGGAGGGGGAGGGTTAGTAGGGTGGGGGTGGTGGACAGTGATGTGCTGTTGGTGAGCACGCAGGGACAATGTGAAAGAGGGTGGGCAGCTACGCGCAGTTGGGAAGTTAGATGGAGGGCAGCAGAGAGGTGGGGAGAGGGAGGGGATGATATTAGAAAAGGAGACAAGTAAAAAGACGGGGTGTGATGGAGGAATGAGGGCTGTGTAGTGATGGAGTGGGAACAGAAAAGGGGCTGGATGGGAGAAGACAATATGGTGGAATACCACTGTGGGATGGGTGGAAAGGATAGTGGACAGGACATTTCTCATTACAGGGCATGACAAGAGGTCATCAAAACCCTGGCGGAGGATGTAATTCAGTTGCTCCAATCCTGGATGGTATTGAGTTACGAGGAGAATAACTTGCAGTTTTCATTCTTGTTACAGATGTTCAGCAATATATCAAATGTAACATGAGAAATAAGCAGTTCATCTCCAGTAATAGATTCCATTTCTTAGACTGAATATTTTTGGTTCTTAGAGTTTTATGTGGAGGGAGATCTTATAAATATTTGTATAAGTTCTTGGTGCTGCCTTCAGATCTCCATCAAGTAACCTCAAGAAAACTGATCAGACCATCCAAAGTTATGGATTTTCAGGCATTTATCTTCCACTTCATTCTTACACTCATGGCACATAATCGTTAATAACGAAAACTAACAGACTAAAATATTTATTTATCATGACTAGTCTTCCACTTGTCAAATAGTGGTTGTTGATTTCCCAGAATCTCAATTCTGTCTAACCAGTTTCATATTGTAATGAATCTCTTTGGACAAGTGTGATAACCACTCACATAAAGACAGTCTTGTTGGCGGCTCATCAACCTTGTGGCAGCTAATGGAGTTCACATGGGCAATGTGTACTGAAAGTATTATAGTTTGTTGAATTAACTTGCTCTCCTTCTGTTGAAAATTTGATCATATGCCATTCATTTAAACAGCAGGTGGAATTACACTTAGCTTTAGTCTCTGCACTTGACTTCTGAGAGACAATATGCCAATTTGCATTTGAAATTCATCGATATGAATAACCAGAATATATGGGATGAAATAACAAGAAAAACTTGTTCAGATCATACATAGAATAAATTTGCAACAAACAATACTGAAATTGTTTTATGCACTAGTTCCAAGTTATTTAAACTACCAGGAAAACCATCGGTAAGCAACCAGATTACTTTTAGGGCAATACTTCATTGACATACAATCACTTTCTTTCCTTTAATTATTAAACATATATTCATTTGTAGCTTAAGACACAGTAATTTCAAACAGATACAAATAAATTTACCATTTAATTGACATAGGTCTGCGCAGAGTACTCTGCTAAGGGAAGGAAACATTTATCATAGAGAATTTGATTTCTCAATGAAACAACTGTGACAATGACTCATTAACTTTGTATGACACACCCCCATACTGAACTCCACATACTTCACATTCCACTTAAGTGGACAACATCCAACATCCAGAAAACAAAAGCTGCCAGCCCTCTGTGTAGATGTAATGATGACTTACCAACACAAGTACCTTTGTTTCAGAAGTGGACTCCTTGACAACAGCCTTACTGTTTTTAAGAAGTAATTGCTAGGGATACTCAGATTCCTGGCACATGGTATGAGTCGACCGTGTAAAAATTGCCATGGATTCCAAATATGACGGGAGTTGTACTCCAGGAAATGGAACATCACATGTAAGCACTAAAGATTCCTCTGCATGTCATCATTATTGAAAACAAATATTTAAATTCAATATGAGTCTTCTATTGTGTAAGTTTTATCTGTATGTAAATACATGCAAACAGTAAACAATTTCAGAATGCATAAGTTAAGGAAACGCCAGCTCTTACATTTTACAAGTCTTGGAAAACATTCTCTACTGGTAATATTTATGATCTGTCCATGAGAGACTTTTCTAATTAGTATGTGGTCCAGAATAGTGGAATATAAAATATTCCATTAATTACTTATGCTTTCTAACATCATTATCATGCTGTCAGGAAGTGAATAACCAATGACATTCTTTCCATCCTCAGAAACTCACCAGATATTCAGTGCTACATATTTTAATACTACAGACAGCCAAACGGATTATTTCCAAAGTCCCTAATCAAAACTAACCAGATGCTGATCAAAGTCAGCATAGCGTTACTGATGATATACAAACAGTGGCATCAGTATCCCACACCCTAACTCTCCATACAGACTATAATGATAATGAGAGACAACCCACTAGAGACACTGAGTCACCATGCCCACAAACCACCATCAATAAGATGGATACTGCATGAGATGAAATTGAAACTCTGGTGAATGGACCATTAAGAGAATGGAGAAGAAATGCCTCTGCAAGACTTTACTTTTTAAAACCAGGATTCGTCTTTGTTAGTTGTTTTCATATTCACTGTTAATCTTACCAACAGAAATTTTGTGATCCTTTGAAGTAATTTGATGGCAAAAGAGATACTGTGACATTCATGAACAAATTTTTTTTTTAAAAAGAAAAAGATGTGGTTCAATATCCTTAAATTATTTTATGAGTATGTTAACGTTTTGAATGTTGTACATTATCAGTATGATATAAGTAAATGAATAAGTAAGCCACATGTTTATTATGTCACAAAAAATGCTTTGTAAAGACTGTTTAATATCCCAGACACTTGCCACAAACCTAAGACCACATATTTTGTTGTATAGGTGATCAAATTGATGCCTTCCAAATTTGTCAGTGAAAAGAAACCAGAAGCACAAAATCAGCATATCATTGTTGACAGACCAACAATTGCCCCAGCACCTCACAATAGGACACTTCATCCCAAATTTAATGGTATTACCAGACAACTAACTACAGATGTTGAGTCTTCACGTCCACATAATGTAGCCAGTGAGGTGCAGTCTAATGTGGCTACTGTACATGATGAAATTGGTACTTTCTTGAATGGACCATCAAGAGTAAGTAGAAAGAATTGTTCTGCACAACTTTATTACTTGAAAATTAATGTATTACTACAAATAAAATGTACTACTCTGTTAATTATTTAATGTTGACTGCAAACATGTTAAGATATTAATAGATGCAATCTTACCAGCAAAAACATTTTGTATCCTCTGAAGCTATTTGAAGGCAACAGTCACATTTTGATGAAGACAATTTCTTATGATGATTATTTTATGATTATGTCAACATTTTGATTGTTGTATACTACCGGTATGACTTGAGGGAAGGGATGATTAAGCGACATGGTTAATTCTTATCTATAAAGTTCTCTTTTAAATAGTGTTTAATACCTCAGGCACTTGCCACAGCCTAACGAACATATTGTGTACATAAATAATGACAGGATGACTTCTTGAAAAATGAAACTGCCCAATATCAACATACCATTAGTGATTATATAGCAACAATAGCACCAGTCTCTCACACTTGAAGTCCTCATCTAGACTCTAAAGATATTGAAGACAACAAATTAGAGATACTGAATCTCCATGCCCACAAACTGTAGTCAACAAGATGCAACCTACCACAGATAATGCATGAATTGAAATTGAAACACTGCCAAATGGACCATAAAGAGTAACTAAAAAAATCTCTCTGACCACTTTGTGGTGCTATGCTATGTGGATAATATTCAGGATGTATAATAATACTATGAGTACATGGATCTGATAGAGCACACTTTTTATTTTGCTTAAGGCCATACAAGCCAGATACAGCTGCATACATGGAAGCCATTTAAAGCAAACTGACAGCCAAAGATTACACACATGGTCTAGGTCATCCACCAGAAATTTTTATTTGTAGTCACAGGGTTCACATAGATCTCCCAGCTCCATAGTGCACAGTACTGAGACGGATGTCCATCAAGTATCGGTGTGTTGAGGTAATGTGGAGATGGGGTGGTTGTCTGGGTGCCAGGTGGACACAACAGATGTGTTGTCATCAGCTGTGGGGTCGATGCCAAGAGGTGATGTACACGGTAGGGTGTGCAGCTGATAATTGTGAAGGTATGCTGACACACGGTGGGAGCAGCTAAAGCATGAATGTCTGGTTGCATCACAGGTCATGCAAGAGGTTGGCACCAGGGCCTCGTGACTTTGGTAACAATATATGATCTGGAGGGTTCAGGTGAGGAGCCTTGATTCTTAGGATACCATCAGCGAAACATCAGGGTCTGAGAGTGCCAATATTGTCAACATCTGCTAACTTAGCTGCTTTGTGGAAGTCATGGGAGACAGAGCCATTTGTGGTCCGGTGTTTTATTTATTTATTTATTTTTTATCCATCTTTAACCATTTACATGCAATTGATGTCGTCATGAGTAATGTACAATTTACATATTAAGAAATATAACTATTGTGAGGTATCAGAAAAAGCTAAAGTATAAATTTTAAAAGAACATACATAATAAAGGAATACATTTGATACATAAAGATATCCCACGTAACTAAAGTGTGCATTTGAAAGAATGTGCATAATAAAAGAATACATTTCATACATAAGGATTTCTCCACACAGAGAGAAAAAAAGCTTAGGAAGAGGTACAAACAGAGTTGCAAGTTGTTTCCTAAGTCAGGTCTATTTTTGAAGAGTTTTCAAATTCTTTAACACTGTAAAAAGCTTTGTCTTTGAGCCATTTTTTAGTCTTACTTTTAAATATATTAAGAGAGATGCAATGTGCCTGCACAGGTAATGTGTTGAAAAGCCTTATTCCCATGTATTCATAACTGTCTTGTGTTTTCTTGAGTCGAGTTGTTGGTATGTCTATCTTAAATGTTCGACAAGTGTTATGATTATGAACGGACTGCCTAAGGTTGTAACTGTTAAAGTTTTATTTTATGTACAAAACGCAGCTGTATATAAAAAGAGAATGGACTGTCATTATCTGTAATTCTTTGAAGTATGACCTACATGATATGTAATTTTTGGTAATCCCAGAGATGCTCCTGATGGCTTTCTTCTGCCAAATAAAAATTTTCCTGGGCCATGGAGAATTACCCCTTAGAAGAATACCATAGCTAATATGGCAATGAAAGAATGCATAATAGGAAACAATCAGCAGACTTTCAGAAACACAGGTGCATAATTTTTTCAGTAGTTAGATAACTTGTGAAAGCTTTCGAGATATGTTGTCTACGTGACTTTGCCAGGTTAATTTCGTATCTAAGTATATGCCAAGAAGTTTGGTAGAAGTGTACTCAATATCAGCATTGAATAAGCTGAAGGATATATTTACAGTCTTTTCATAGTTAATAGCTAACTCATTGGCTTCAAACCACATATTGGATAGTCTGAGAAAATCTTTACTTTTCTCCTTCAGTTTATTTATGTTCTTTCCTGAATTGATGAAAGTTGTCATCTGCATAAAGCACAGATTTGCATGGCATATTGCTGGGCAGGTCATTTATAAATATTATAAATAAGATCATTGCCAATCAACTTGATGTTGAGGGCTTTGAAGAGGAGGTCATTGACACCAGCTCACAACTCAAAGGTTGGAGGTACATTGATGTTAGTGGGAGGGTTGCCAGATGATGTAGTGGGGCAGTGAGGTGGACCTTGCAGGAATCCTCATCTAGTAAAGCTTCTTGCAGTGTCTGAGCTGACTTACACAAGTAACAGACAATGTCATAGGTTTTGCATTTAACAATATCTCAAAGGTATCAATGACCTTTCAATGAGTTTTGTGGGGCCCTGAGTATGGGGTTGTAACACTGGTCATAGTGAGTCTTCACATAACATAGTGGAGAACTTACAGTCATTGAGAGCCTTGTGAATAAAAACTTTAGGTGCTGAAGCAGAACAGGGGAGGGTACACAGAGTTAAGTGATGTGTCACTTAACTCATGAACTAGGTCAGGCTGGTCTGGAGGAGCAATTTATGATTCTGGAGCAGAAAGTCTACCAGCAGGGATAGCACTTCATTGCATATAATTTCAGCAAGGGAAGCTCCCAGGACGTGCTTGTAGGTTGTACGGATTCCCAGAAATACCCAAGGTAATGCCTGTCTCCATAACACACCATGGCACATGAGAACCACCTTTTATGTGTGCAGTACTACCATTTGATGGCATGGGACACCCAAAGTGTAAAATTCAGGTGTCAACAAAACTTTACAAGTGGAATCGGCTGTTATGTCCTTCAGCAGCACTGCTTCTACCCATGGGGTGACATGGTCAATCACCAACAGAATGTAGTGACAGCCATCAGAGAGAGATAGGAATCCCACAAGGTCAACATGCACATCTTAAAAACATCTCTTTGTGACTTCTAAGTGATGCAGAGGGAGTAGAGAGTGATGTGAGAGTTTGCTCTTTTGGCAGGGGACACACGCATGAGTGCTAAGCTTACAATCCTTCTTCACATTAAACCATACAAAAAAGCCATCACCAGGTGCACAGTCAGACATCTACCAGGTGGAAGCCAGGTTATGTAAGTGATGAAAGGTAATGTGATAGAATAGATGCTGAAAAAGAGGGGATGACCGTTTTTGCAAAACATCGTAGAGCATCAAACATGTCATTTCCAGTATAGGCTGAAGCTTGATGTGTAGGTTCATGGAGGGTTTGTGGAGAAGAGCCTGTAATTGCTTATCTTGCTGTTACACTTTGATAAACTGTTCATTATCAAACTGGGATGAGATTGCATTGATGTACGAGACATAATCTGTCGCAACATTTTCCACACATTTCAGATGATGTACGTTGTTGCTGAACTGTGTGACATAATCCAAGTGCCAAAAGCTCCAGGGACAAGGGTCCTTTTACAGGTTTTGGATAGAGTCAACAAGCAATAGTGGTATGTGTAAAGAATCAGAGGGCATCCTTCGATATCTTACCAGAAGTACTGTACTGCTTCGTAGCCTGCTAGCATCTCTCCATTGTATGCTGACCACTTGCATTTCAATGGCGAGAACTTGCACAAGAAAAATGGATTCTGTGTTATACAACCCCATCTCTTGTTGCAGCAAGGGCACCAATAGTGGAATTGTTCATGTCAGCAGTTATGATGAGTTGGCAGTTGGGGAGGGGGTGTGCCAAAGTAGTGGTTCAGATGAATCAATCTTTGATGCATTCAAATGCAGATTACCTCTGATGTCCATGTAAGTTTGCTTTTGCCAGTAGTGAGTAGTGTTCTTGCTGGTGAAGGCTTGAGCAAGTGGCACCTGAAGGGCTGCTGTCTAAAGAAGGTGCCTTTAATAAAAATTTTCCATGCCTAAAAACTGAATAGTTGTTCTTGTCTGAGATGTCAGTTAAGAGAACCATCATCTGGTGAGAAAATTAGGATGTGGGTGAGATACCTGTAACAGAATGGAAACATGAATAATACACCATCAATAAATTACTACTAGTTTGAGCAGCATTGTTAAGTCCATATGGTATAAACATAAACGCAAACAGATCAACAGGTGTGATAATAGTGGTTTTGTGAATATTGTCTGGTCACATAGGGATTTTCAGGTATGGTGTCTTGCAGTCAATGATACTAAACAGAGACGCATTCACCAAATAATGAGTGAAATACTGGACGTTCAGAACTGGGTAGCTGTCCATTATAGTGCAAGCATTGAGAACTCTGTAATCACCGTGCACCATGATACATCCATCTAACTAGAGGTATGTGTTGAGTACTGCCCATAACTGCTCTCTCAAGATGTGAATTGTGCAGTACAATTGGGGTACAGTGTCAGCATCATAATTGCACAACAAGTATTTAACTTGAGTACATTTTTCATACGTTACCAATGTAGCACTTTTATTTGTTGTGTGACGAGGGCCTCCCGTCAGGTAGACCGTTCGCTTAGTTCAAGTCTTTCGATTTGACGCCACTTCGGCAACTTGTGCGTCGATGGGGATGAAATGATGATGATTAGGACAACACAACACCCAGTCCCTGAGTGGAGAAAATCTTCGACCCAGCCGGGAATCGAACCCGGGCCCTTAGGATTGACAGTCTATCGCGCTGACCAATCAGCTACCGGGGGGCGGACTATGTAGCACTACACTATGTGGATAATATGCAAAAGGTATAATAGTAGTATATGGATCTATTAGAGCACACTTCTTCTTTTGCTTAAGGCCATTGAGGACAGATACAACTGCACACACAGAAAAGCAATTGGTGAACTGACTGTCAAAGATAGCATGCATGTCCTCGGTCAACTGTCAGGGATGTTCTTTGTAGTCACAGAGTTTCCACAACTTCATTACATAAAACATTATTAAAAAAACAGCTGGACTGTCCTTTGTTGGTCTGTCATTTATTCACTGTATACATTATAAGAACTTAACAGAAATAATTTTACCAGCAAACACATCATGAAGTCATATTGTGATATTCATGAAGGATAACTTTTTTATGATGATTTGATTTAGCAGCCTTATAAATAGGCCACATGATTATTTCTTATCAATAAGATACCCTTATAAAGATTCTCTCATGTCTCATACACTTGTCCTGTTCTGAATACCATGTAATCTATGTTCAGAAGATGATCAAATGGATGATTTCCAAGCTCATTAATCAAAAGAAATCTCAATATGGCCAAAGTCAGCATAGCATTTTTTCTGACATACCAACTTTAGTACCAGTGTCTCACACATACACTCTCCATAGAGTGTCTAATGATACTGGCAGACAACCCACCAGAGATTATGAGTCTCCATACTCATAAACTGTAGTCAACAGGATGCTGCCTGTCATGGATACTGCACACGAAACTGAAATATTGCCCATCTGGCCATTAACAGCAGGTAAAAAATATTGTTTTGTGTGGCTTTGTTATTTGAAATTAAGATATTATTATGAAAACAGGGCTCTGCTGTGTAAATTGTTTTATTAACTGCACACATCTTAAAAAATACCTGATATAATCTTACCACCAAGTATGTTTTGTGATCCTCTGAAGTTACTTGATGGTAAAAGTCATATTGTGATATTTATGAATAACATTTTTTTCTCATGATGAGATTCAGTAGCATTAAATTATTTCATGAATATGTGAATATTTGAATGCTGTTCGTTATTAGTGTGATATGAGAGAAGGAATAATTAAACCACACTGTTATTTCTTCTCAATAAAATGCTCTCACAAAGACAATTTAACAACTCATACATCTGCCATATCTTGATAATCATGTTTTACATTCCATAGATCATAAGTGGATGCCTTCTGTAGTCATATTTCCAAAGAACCCTGAATATGACCAAATTCAGCAAAGCATTACTAGTGGTATACTAACAGTAGAACCGGTGTTTCTAAATGGGATTGTTCATCCAGAGTCTAATGATGTTGATAGACAACCTACTAAAGATATTGAGACTCTACGCCCACAAACTGTGAATAATAAGATACAGCATACCATGGATGCTACACAAGATAAAATAAAATATTTCCCAAGTGGATTGTTAAAAATAAGCAGAAAAAACTCTGTGCCATAACTATTATTTGCAACAAGTATTTTATTTAAAAAACAGGTCTATGATGTATTAGTTGTTTGTATATTCATTGTAAACTCTTAAATAGTTAACAAACCGATATTACATGAAGAATCATTTTTATAACCTGTGAAGTTACGGTATTTGCTGGAAATAGTATTTCTGATATTTATGACAGACAATTTTCAATAATTATGTGGTTTGGTAGCCTTGTATTATTTTATGATTATGTCAATGTTTTTGATGACATACATTATTAGTAGCATATGAGTGGAAGGAATCATGAAGCCACAAGATTAATTAATTGCAGTAAAATGATCTAATAAAGTATGGTTAACAGCTCACATACTTGCCATATCGCAAGAATCACGTATTAAATTTTCTGCACATAATCAAATGAATGACTTCCGAAGTCATTAATCAAAAGAAACCTGAAGCGGGCAAAAGCCAGCTTTAACAGTACTGATGATATATCAACAGTGGAACCAGTGACTCACACCAACACTCTTCATTCAAAGATTAATGATACTGACAGACAACCCATTAGTACTTTGAGTCTCCACTGCCAGAAACTGTACTTACTAAAATGCAGACTACTGTATGTACTGCATGTCATGAAACTCAGACTTTGCCAAAAGGACCTTTTATTTTTTTATTTAATTTATTTGCATAGTTTATGCCCACATTGGAGCACTAAAATCAAACATAATACAACGGATTCTACAATAATTAAGTTTAAGTCTTAGCAATCAGCAATTTCTTCGTTTCCCAAAACTTCATTCACTGTGATCTGGGTGCTCGTTCTTCTGCAGATATGACGTACTTCTTCCATTCTGATGGTTTGAATGCCAAACATGTGTATTTGTTCTTCAGAAGCAGTTTCTCTTCTCTTTGTTGAATTTGGTGTATGGTGATGTTCAGTTCATCCATATCACTTTGTTCTTCTTTAAACCAGATATTTTTGGTTTTACTGTTCCAGAAGTAATCAATGAGCTGCTTCGGGATTCTAGTATTTGGTAGGCAAGATATGTGGCCGAAAAATGCAATCGTTCTTTTCCACATTGTATCAACAATGGATTCACTTTCTTTATACACTTCTGAATTGGAAAAAAGTCTCCACTGCCCATTAACTTGGTATTTCTTACTGATAATTGTACCGAGTACTCTTCTATCAACTTTCTGCAATTTGTCAGTAGTTGCTTGAGTGTTTAGTCTGAATAGTGTTTCACTTGCATATGTTGCTTCTGGTTTAACGATGGAGGAGTAATGTCGAAATTTAGCATTTATTGAGAGAGATTTGTTTTTGTAGGTTGGCCACGTGGTTCTCTATGCTCACTGAAGTTTTAATGTTCTACTATATATTGATGCTCTTTCATTGACATTCCACTTAATAATCTCACCAAGATATTTAAACTTTTTTACTACCTTAATATTTTGATCATTATTGGATGTGTCAACTGAGAAGCTGGGCATCATTTCCGTTTTCTCAAACAAAATTTACAATCCAACCTTTGCCGCTAATCATTCTAGTTGTTCTATCTGAACCTTTGCTTCATCAGTATTGTTTGCCAACAGCGACAAATCATCTGCAAATGCGAGGCAATTAAGTTGAATGTTTCTTCCAATCTTAACAGATGGTGGGCATATCTTGTTGCATTCACGCATGATTTTCTCCAGCACACAATTGAACAATAATGAAGACAATCCATCATCTTGTTGAAGGCCAGTATGAAACTCAAAAGGTTCAGAGTATTCATTTCTGAACCTCACTCTAGCTTTAGTATTTCGAAGGGTGACTGCAACGAGGTTGACAAGTTTCTGATGTAAACCAAATTCTTTAAGAATTGACAGTAGAAATGCACGATGAATACAATCATACGCTTTTTTAAAATCAACAAACGTGATCACTATTTTCTTGTCCCTGATCATTTGATGTTTCATTATCCATTTGAGACTAATAATTTGATCAGGACAGCTTCATCCTGAATGAATGCCTCCTTGATATTCACCTAGTTCACTGTCAAGCTGTTCATGAATTCTGAAATACAGAACCTTGGAAAAAATTTTATAAGTAATATCCATCAGGCATATACCCCTATAATTATTTGGATCCAATTTATCTCCTTTTTTGTGTAGTGGATGGATTGTTGCAACATTCCATTCCTCTGGTAGCTTCTCAGTATTCCAAATGTCAGTAAGATGTTTGTGTAAGTTCAGAATAATTTGTACATTTGCATATTTCCAAAGTTCTGCCACTAGTTGGTTCTCACCTGCTGCTTTATAATTCTGAAGTAAGTTAATCACTGCTTGTACTTCATCTGGCTGTGGTGGTATAACTTTTTCTAAATGCGTTTTGTTTCTTGGATAGGGATCAAATTCCAAATGATGTTCAGGTTCCGTACTATTTAGAAACTGTTTTAAATATTTAGCCAGTATCATTGAATTGTCATAAATGTTATGTGCTACCTTTCTGTTTGTATCCTTCATCATAAGAGTAGGTGGAGTGTATTTTGACTGGTACTGTTTGAATGTCTGATAGTAGTCTCTTGTCTTGTGGTGATTGAAGGCATCCTCAATAGATTTTAGCAAGTCCTTATGAAATTGCCTTTTGACCCTTCTAATTTCTTTGGCAGTTGATAGTCTAGCATTTATTAATTCTTCCCTGGAGCTTTCAGTTCTCTTTTGTTGGTCTTTTAATCAGGCCTTATCTCTATGTTGAATCGCTACATCACATTCCTCATTCCACCCAGCATGTTTCTTGCATTTCCGTACAGGAGCTACTTCTTCAGCCAAGGCTTTTAATCGATTGGCAGTGGCTTATAGATTGTCACTTGAAGGTGTTCTTGATCTCCTGTAATATATCTGATTATTAATAATATAACTAGGGTCATATGTTCTCTCGTATCTAACTTTTGAGGTTTGTTTTTTCTTTTAGGTGTTAGTTTGATTTTAATTTGCGAAATGTAGTGGTCTGAATCAACATTAACGCCACACAGTGCTTTAACATTATAGATTTCCTTGTGGAATTTCTGATCCAGGGCTACATGATCTATCCGGAACTCTCCTAGCTTGATGTTAGGACATTTCCATGTCATTAACTTATGTGGTCGTCTCTTAAACCTGGTTATTTTCAAAACCAATTCACGTGAAAGGACCATTAAGAGTAAGAAGAAAAAATTTCTCTTCAGGATTTTATTATTTGAAACAATGATATTATTACAAAAACAGTACTGCATCATGTTAGTTATCTGAATGTCACTTCTCAATGAGGAACTTGAAACTTCCAGCATAGTGAAGGGCCATGAAGAGGAACTCTGGCTAAAGTTTAAAAGCATAGTTGACCATGCACTTGACAGGTATGTACCCACCCAGTAGAACAGTTCATAATGGGATGGAACCTCCAAGGTATACAGTCACTGGAAAGAAACTTCTAAGGAAACAGAGATCACTGGATAATAGGTCTAAAAAGAAGTGCTGGGCTGTAGATAGAGATATTCAGAATGAAACAGGTTTGGCTGTCAAGAGATCAATGTGTGATGCCTTCAATGATTACCATAGCAAAATATTATCAAATGATCTTTCACATAACTCGAAGAGATTCTGGTCATATGTAAAGGCTGTTTGTAGCACCAATAATGGCCAGTCCGTAGTGAATGAGACAGTAACTGAAATTGAGGATAGCAAAGCAAAGCTGAGATGCTTAACTCTGTTTTAGTGTTCCTTTACAAAAGCAAACCCAGGAGCATTGCCTAGATTTAATCCTTGTACCACTAAAAAGATGCATGAAATAAGTATTAGTGTCACTGGTGTTTAGAAACAGCTGAAATTGTTAAAACTAAACAAAGCTCCAGGCCCTGATGTAATACCTGTCTGATCCTGTACTGAATTTGCAGATCAATTAGCCCCTCTCCTAACTACAAGCTATTGTAGATCCATCAAACAAAAAAACATGCCCAGATCTTGGAAAAAGGCACATGTTGCACCTGTCTACAACAAGGGTAGTAGAAGTGATCCACAAAACTACTGTACAATATCCTTGACATCAATTTGTTATAGAATCTTAGAACATATTCTGAGCTCTAACATAATAAGGTATCTTGAACAGCATGACCTCAATGCAACCAGCATGGATTTTGAAAAAATTGATCATATGAAAACCCACTCTTATTTTCCTCACATGACATACCAAAAGTTTTGGATCAAGGCAGTCAGGTAGATACTGTATTTCTTGATTTCTACAAAGAATTTGACTCAGTGCTATGCTTATTGTCAAAAGTACAATCACAAGGGCTATCAAGTGAGATTTGTGGCTGGGTTGAGGACTTTGTGGTAGGGAGGACGCAACATGCTACCTTGAATGGAGAGTCATTGTCAGACATAGAAGTAACTTTGGGTATGCTCTAGGTAAGTGTGTTGGGACCCTTGCCATTCAGGTTGTATATTAGCAATCTTGCAAAAGAAGCTGCATAAATATTCAGTCAGATCTTGATAAAATTTCAAAATGAAGAAGAGACTGATAACTTGCTCTAAATGTTCAGAAATGTAAAATTTTGCACTTCATAAAATGAAAAAAACATAGCATCCTGTGTCTATAATATCAATAAGACACTCTTGGAATTGGTCAACTCATACAAACACCTGAGTGTAAAACTTTGTACGATTATGAAATGAAATGATCACATAAGTCAAGTCGTGGGTAAAGTATGTGCTAGACTATGGTTTAATGGTGGAATACTGGGGAAGTGCAATCAATCTACAAAGGAGACAACTTACAAATCACCCATGCAACCAGTTCTAGAGTATTGCTCAAAGGAGTGGAAGGGGGCAAGGGGGGGGCAATACCAAATAGGACTAACAGGGTATATTGAATGTATACAGGGAAGGGCAGCATGAATGGTCACATGTTTGTCAAATCCATGGGAGAGTGGAGAGTGTCACAGAGATACTAAAGGAACTGGAAAGTTCTTGAAGATAGATGTAAACTATCCCAAGAAAGTCTGTTAACAAAGTTTGCAGGAACTGTCTTTGAATGATTACTCTAGGAATATACTACAACCCCCTATATATCGCTCATTTAGGGATAATGAAGATAAGATTAGAATAATTACCACATGGACAGAGGCATTCAAACAGTCATTCTTCCCATGCTCCATATGTGAAGAGAACAGGAAGAAACCCTAATAACTAGTACAATAGGATGTGCCATCTGCCATGCAGCTGATGGTGGTTTGCAAAGTGTAGATGTAGATGTAGTTGTAGAATTTTGACTAAAAGCACTTTAAGCAGTAAACAGACATAATGTAACTGCCAAAAGATTTTGTGATTATCTGAAGTTACTTGAGAGTAAAAGACAAATTGTGTTGTCCATGAAAGTTATTTTTTGATAACGGTGTGGATTCAGTAGCCATAATCATTTTATGAATGTGTTAACCTCTGAAAACTGATCTCTATTTGCTTGATTTGAAAAAAGGAATAACTAAGTCACTTGAAATTGACCAACATTCTAAATTCAGAAAAGTTCTTCAGTTTAAATACCTTGGATCATGTTTGAAAAGTAAAATTATCATAGCAATGGATATAGACAAAAGAATAGCCTTGGTCAAGATGTCTTTTCTCACTAAGCAACCCATTCAGAAGTAAAGCTTTGTCAATCACCATAAAGATGTATATATACAACACTATCATCTACCCCATAGTACCATATGGTTCAGAAAGCTGGATGCTTACAAAGAATGAAAGAGAAAAACTGAAAGTTTTCGAAAGAAAAGTAATGAGAAAAATCTGGGGACCTGCGTTGGAGAATGGCATATGGAGAATTCAAAAGAACAATGAAATTTATCAGTTAATGAAACAACCCACTATCATCCAAAAATTAAAAAGTAGGAGACTGAAATGGGCTAGACATGTGGATAGAATGGAAAACAACAGAATCACCAAGAAAGCATTTTAAGGAACTCTTCAGGCAACAAGACCATTGGGCAGACCTCCTACAAGGTGGAAAAATGGCACAGAGAATGACATCGCATCATTGATAATTTCTGCAGGTTGGAGAGAGACTGCGAGAGACAGAAGGTGATGGAAGCAGATCATTGATGCAGTGTGTGGTCTACAGGGCCTGTGATCACTGAGAAGATGAGAAGGAGAACAATAAAATGCTCTTATATCCATTATTTGATATCTCAGAAACTCTCAACATCATGATAACTACATATTTTATGTTTCATAATTGATCAAATGGATGACTCCTTTTAATCAACAGCAGCCCGAAGCTGGCCAGTGGCCCCAGAGCGTTATCACTAATATTACAGGGCTACAGTTCCAGCCTCCTACAGCCATCATGAGAAAGCCAGCAGTGATGCAGTGGTGAAAGCCTAATTATGCTTGAGAGTGCCAAGAAAACATCATTGTCAAAAACATGTTTATTAGGTGCAAATGCATGACTGTCATCCAAAGTGCTGTGCCACAACCAGGCCAGAGGAGTAAGGCCTTGTCAGTGGCAGAAGACCAGTTTGTGCTTATCTTGCAGTATTGCCAGCACAGCAAAGCTTCAGGTGGCAGTTGTTACATCACAGTTTGGCCATCAGCCCACAGCATCCAGCTCTATTTATCAATCTCCAAAGTGATCTCATTGATGGGGAAGATCTGCACTCAGTAGTTATGTGCCAGATCCACCTGAAGTATTTGCTAGCATGCAGGAGTCAGCTCTCAGTCCCCATTTAGGAGGCAGGAATTGACAGTATTTGCCACAGGAATGGAATGAGCAAACAGCGGTGCCCACCCACTTGAAGATGGATGTCAAACAGCATCCAAGTCATGCAAATCAAGCCTCCAGCAGACCTGCCTCTGTGCCCGATTAGTGTGGCCTCTGAAATTGGCAGTGAAGCTGGCAGCAGCAGCATCCATCCAGCTAGACTCATGGTTCTGCTGATGATCGAAGACAGCTAGGTCCAGCTAGACTCATGGTTCCACAGATGATCAAAGACAGCTAGGTGTGCTGATGGTCAACATACATAGCCTCCTCTCTCACTGGATAGCTGCAACTGACACGAGATTGAGACTATGCATTGAACAGTCGCCAATCAGTGCTCAACCATCAGACATTTGTTAAGAAGGGTAGGGTATTTATGTTGGCACTTCTTGTGTGCTCTGGGGTGCCAGAGATAACTACGACATCATGTATCCTGGTTTTCAATGACTGTCAGCTCTCCTAGTGACTTCAGACTTTTGCAACTTCACCTTTCAGAGGCTCTTTCCTGTTGGTTCAACATCCGAATATTTAAAGTTGTGTTGTACCTAGCCTTTCTTATGACTCTGCTTTTTCATTAGAACAATGGTATCACTCGGCCTCCAAGATGTCATTATGCTTCGCTCGCAGACCTGTGTGCTTGGTTGTTCACACACTTTGATAACTTCCACATCTACCACAACTTCTTGCCCAGCATTTCCCCATATCTGGCAATCTGCTAGTCATTGACAAAGCCAGTTTGGTTTCTGTTAGCTCCAAATGTAGAACTTGGAAGAATTTGTAGTGTCTGCCATGGATATTATCCTGAGGCATAAAAATTTACCAAAAATTAACACTAATGATCTCAAGGGGCCTCTTCATCCACAGTCTAATCATATGGTGAGACAACCTGCGAGATGTCCGCCGCTCGTGGTCTCGCGGTAGCGTTCTCGCTTCCCGAGCACGGGGTCCTGGATTCGATTCCCGGCGGGGTCAGGGATTTTCACCTGCCTCGAGATGACTGGGTGTTTGTGTTGTCCTCATCATTTCATCATCATCCAGGAAAGTGACGAAATTGGACTGAGCAAAGGTTGGGAAATTGTATGGGCGCTGATAACCGCGCTGTTGAGCGCCCCACAAACCAAACATCATCACCTCACAACCTGCGAGACATGTTGAGTCTCTGTGATCACAAAAAGTAAACAGTAAGGTGCAACCTACTGCTAATACTACTCAAGATGAATTTGCTCATTTGCTGCACCTCTCTTCAAGAATAAGTAGAATAAATACCTTGCCATGAGTTTATTACTTAAAACTATGATGGTATTCCAAAATAGTATTTTACTGTGTTAGTTATATGTATGTTGTCTATACGTATTTTAAGATATTAACAGTTATCATATATCCAGCAGAAATATTTTGTAGTCCTCTCAGGTTACTTGCTGGTTACTATCATATTATGATATTCATGAATGACAGTAATGGAAGTTCTGGGTCTGGTGCTATACATAAAATAAGAAAAAAAAAAACACTCAACTATGGTGGACTAAAGTATGATCACAAAACACTGTTTCTGTGTCTCCTGCAATGGTCCACTGTAGATAGATTTTACATAATCATGAATGACGGTTTTTGATTATGTTGTGAATTAGCAGCCACAACTATTTTCTGAATATATCAACACTTTGAGTGTTATACAATCATTAGTATAACATGAGGTAAGGAAGTCACACGATTATTTCTTCTCAATGAAAGATGCATCTATAAGCCATTTCTCTCTGATGTTTGTCATATCCGAATACCACATGTTTTATGTTCTACAGATGATCAAATGGATGACTTCCATAGTAATCAATAAAAAGAAACGTGAAGCTAGCCAAAGGCATCATATGATTATTGATGACATACCAACAGTAGAACCAGTTTCTCATATCAACAATCTTTATTCAGAGTCCAATAACATTGACATACAACCCATTAGAGATTTTGAGTCTCCATACCCACAAACTGCAGTCCACCAGATCCAGCCTACTGTGTAAACTGAAGGTGACGAAATTGAACCTTTGATAGAAGGACCATCAAGAATAAGCATATAAATTTCCCCTGCAGGACACCATTATTTGAAATCATGATATCATTACAAAAACAGTGCTCTACTATTTTAGTTATTCTATGTTCATTGTAAAGACATCTATCAGAAACATTTAGTAATCCTCTGAAGCAAAGTGCCTCACTTTCCTTTTACTAGACTGATGAAAGATCTGCATGTGAAAAACATGACTTTAATTAGTAGTACCATAAAGAGCATCTGCTGTGCCCAGGTTTGCTGAAATTTATGTGCAGATATGAGAAAGAAAAATGTGAGCACAGAGCAGAAAGTGACAATGGATGTGTAATTTGGACTGACCATTGAGGGATCACTTGCACTTTGCAGTTGTGCTTTGGGGCTGCTGTGGACTTCAAAGAAGAAAGAGGCCTGATAACAATGGTCAATCAATAAATGAATGTTGCTTTGTAGAGTCTGTGCCACGTTATCTGGAAGTAAAAAAACTTACGGTTTTGGAGAACATATTGTCTGAAAAGCTTTGTTGTTGTGGGTTGATAACTTATTTGAATATAGAAGAATTATGGAAACAGTATTTTGTGATTTTGTTGTGAGTTATTTAAAATTAGAAGCTCTCTTATAGCCTTCAACCCTAAGCAATCAGAAACGAAGTCAGGAGTTAAATACGTAGCACTGCATAGCAGGACCACAGCATCAAGAGAAAACATGATGGTAACTGGGAAATTCAGAAAATAATGTAACGGTTATTACATGAGAATAAGTAAAGACTTGGCATCTTGCAATATATCAATCACATACATCTACAACTTCATCATACACCGCAAGCCACCTAATGGTGTGTGGCAGAGGGTACTTTTTGTACCACTATCTGATTCCTCCAAGCCTGTGCCATTCGTGAATAGTGCGTGAGAAGAATGATTGTCAGTAAGTCTCTCTATTGGCTCCAATTTCTCAAATTTTCTCCTCATGGTCAATACACGAGATGTATGTTGAGGAAAAAGTAACATGTTGCCCAGCTCTTCCTGAAAAGTGCTGTCCCGAAATTTCAATAGTAAAGCTCTCCATGATGCGCAATGTCTCTATTGTAACATCTGCCAGTGGAGTTTGTTTAGCATCTCCGTAACGCTCTCTCACCAGCTAAACAATCCTGTGATGAAACAAGCCACTCTTCATTGGATCTTTTCTATCTCCTCTATCAGTCCTACTTGATAGGGATCCCAGATAGATGATCAATACTGAGGAATCAGGGAAACAAATGCCTTATAAGTCACTTCTTTCATGGATGAGTTACATTTCCTTAAGATTCTTCCAATGAATCTGAGTCTGGTGTCTGGTTTTCCCACTATCTGTTTTATATGGTCATTCCATTTAAGGTCGCCCTGGATGATTATGCCTAGATATTTTACAGCAGATGCTGTCTCCAGCTCTCTGCAGGTTGTTCTGCAAATTCTTACTACCTTCTGGCATTGCTACTTTGGTATAAACAACTGCATAATCTGCAAATAGCCTTAAAGAGCATCTGATACTTTCTACTACATCATTTATATATATTGTGAAAGGCAAATGTCCTGTCACACTTCCCTGTGGTACTGCGGATATTACCTTTACATCTGTTGACTTAGTTCCATTACGAGCAACATGTTGAGTTCTATCTGCAAGAAAGTCTTGAATCCAATGGCAGGTCTGCTTCAATACTCCATAAGCTCACATTTTTTTCATTAAACAGCAATGCAGGACAGTGTCAAACATCTTACTGAAATCAAAGAACATGGCACCAACCTGAGCGCCATTGTCCACTGCGCTGTGGATCTCATGGAGGAAGAGAGTGAGCTGAGTTTCACAGGATCTCTGTTTGCAAAATCTATGTTGATTTTTATAGAGGAACTGTTCATTTTCCAAGAACGGCATAATACTCTAACACGAAACATGTTCCATAATTCTACAACAGACTGACGTCAATGATATAGGTCCATAATTGTTTGGATCTGTCTTACGGCCTGTATTAAGAGCAGGAATGACCTGCACTTGTTTTCCAGTCATTAGGTACCTTTCATTGCTCAGGCACTCTATGGTAAATTACTGCTAGAAGGGGTGAAACTTCTTTCACGTAATCTGTATAGAATCATATAGTTATCTCATCTGGTCCTGAAGCCTTTCCACTACTAAGCAGTTGTAGCTGCTTTTCAGTTCCATGATCAGTTGTCTCAATATCTGCCATTTCAATGTTCACACGCCAATTGAAAGGAGGGACATTGTTGCAATCTTCCATGGTGAAACAACTTCAGAAGACCAAATTCAGTATTTAGGCCTTCTCTCTGCTATCTTCTGTTTCGGTGCCAGTGTGGTGGCTGAGACAATGAAGAGATGATTTTGACCCACTTACTGATTTTACATATGACCAAAATCTCTTAGGCTTTTTATTCAGGTCAGTTGACAATGTCTTACTTTCAAAATCATTGAACGCTTCTCTCATTGCTGTCCTTATGCTCATTTTCACTTCGTTCAGCTTTTTTTGGCAGCTAGGTTTTTACTTCTCTTGAATCCGAGATGAAGTGCTCTTTGTTTACATAGTGCTTTTCTAACACAGCTATTAAACCATGGTGGATCTTTCACATCCCTTAAAAACTTACTCAGAACATACTTGTCTAGGGCATATTGAACAACACCTTCGAATTTTTTCCATTTGTGCTCCCCATCTTCGTCCTCATCACCAAATATTTGATGCTGACAGCTTAGATATTCTGAAATTTGTATCCTGTCATCCTTGCCGAGCAAATGCATCTTCCTACCTTTCTTAACATTCCTTGTAGGACCCGTCGTCATAGATGCTGTCACAGCCTTATGATCACTGATACCTTCCTCTATGTTAACTGATTCAATAAGCTCAGGTTTGTTTGTTGCCAGGAGGTCTAATACATTACCCTCAAGAAATGGTTCTCTGTCTATCTGCTCAAGGTGGCTCCAGAACAATGCCACATGATTCACTGTCTCTGGCATAACACTCCCAATCTATAACTGGCTAGTAGAAGTGACCCGCTATTACAACAGCATGATCAGGAAAATTGCTGATGATATTCTGCGAGATCTGTTTGAAGTGCTCTACAACTTCAGATCCTGACTCAGCTGGTCTATAAAAGCATATGATCACCATTTTTGACCGTTCTTTGATACTCATTGTCAACCAGATTAATTCACATTCAGAATCCGTGATAACCTCACTAGATTTTATCAAATTTTTATTGCAATAAACACGCCGCCACTATTGGTGACTAACCTATCCTTTTGATAAACATTCTAACCTGAACTTAGGATTTAGTTGTCATTGACGTCTGGCTTCAAGCAGCTTTCTGTTCCCAATTCTATCTGTGCATACTAATTCTGGGGCCTTTCCTTGTATACTCCTGGAGTTTACTAAAATCATATTAATCTTTTCTATATCTGATCTGCCAGGACCAGATTTCCTGAGATCGCTGTGGCTGAGTTAACAGGCAAATCATGTTTGCTCTCAAGAGAGGGGTCCTCTAATCTAAAAAAGCCCCATGTGCACACCACACATACTTCACTACCATAGCAGCCACTTCCTGCATGTGTAGCATGCCTGACCTATTAAGGAGAACCCTAAAATTCGGCACCTGATAGTGGGAAGTCGAGAAATTCGAATCTGATACCATCTCAGAGCTGTCTGATCCTCTTTGTTTAGACCTTCCACTCTACTCCAAACCAGTGAAATGTGATCAACCCTGGTTACGATGCTACGAATAGACAGCTTACCCTGCACTCTGCATGCTTTGCTAGTTGCCTTCACCAAATCAGCCAACCACCAAAAGGAGCCAAGAATGGCCTCAGAACCCAAGTGGCAGGCGTCATTCATGCAGACATATGCCATTAAATGCAGCTGGTTTCACCCAATGTGCTCGATAGCCGCTGTCAGGGCCTCCTCCACATCATGGATGAGACCTCCCAGCAAACATACCAAATGCACACTGGATTATTTCCCACCTTGTCTGCTATCTCCCTGAGGGGCTCCATCACCCACCTAACATTGGAGCTCCCAGTGACTAACATATCCACCCTCTGTACTTGTCCGGACTGGGCAGGCAAATCAACTGTTGGCCCAACAGGAGAGGCATCCCATGCTGCCTCAGAGTTATCATCAACACTGGGAAGCACCTCATACCTGTTGCTAAGACATAGGGAGCCAGCCGCCCAGTCTGGTCCCTCTTTCACCTTCTACCCAGTGACATGTGAACCCTCCACTGTCTGTCACCCACACTGGAGTGAGGACGGACTGGACAGATGTTGCGTATCAGAAGCTGCAGTGATGTCTGGGCCACCAGGGGATTCCAGTGGCACCACAGGTGTCTCAGGTCTCATCACATAAGATCAACCCACAACAAGATAAACACCTCAATCTGAAGCCATCAAAAGTCAGCATACCATAAATCATAATATAACAACAGTAAAACCAGTTGTTAGGTACTGGTGTGTAGTATCTGAAGGTGGTTGTTCTTTGGAGGGTGACAATGCACAGTGGCACAGAGAGTCGCAAGCATAGGCACTTGTTGAGAGGCTGTGGGAGGTTAGGCTGCATGAGCCAAAGGCAGTTGCGTAGCGAAGGATTTATCTCTATGTTTAATAGTAGTGGCATACAGTTTGAATAATAGTGTGTTTATGTTTGTGCAGGAAATAAATTAAAATTTTACCAGTTCTTAAAGCGTCTCCATCAGTACCACACCATTGCATTTAACAATGAATGAGGTCTCGATATACACGGTCAACTACAACAAGAGGATTGTAACATAATCATCATTAATTATCCCCTATAATCTCTAAGGAGAATTGGAGCTTATATTTGGCGATGCATGTGTCAGGCATCAATTCCTTCGCAATCTTTGGATCGTCAGAGAAGACAGCACAACAAACGGTGGGTGAAGCAGCTAATTGCGACTGCAGCGCTTTGTTTCTAATTGTTTTCACACATTACACAGGATAAATTAGGAAATGACCTCTGAACTATGTTAGAGACTGTGATATTTGTAATATTTTAAATTAAGTGTTGGAACTAATTGTTAACGGACAGTGATTTTTGAGAACATTGTTAACATGGTGGACACAACGTAAAGCAACAGTGAAGTTATTAATGAGGAGGGACAAGTTAATGCTTTAGTCAATGTAGAATGCGAGTTTGGACTTAAGAATACCACACTTAACGTAATGGAAGATAGTGGTGCAGTTAGTTTCAATTCAACGACGCCTAATTCAACACCAGTGAGTAGTCAACAAATGGGAACGAGTGTTAGCACTAACGATTTGATAGTGCAGATGTTGAGAGAAATCAAACAGGAAAGTAGGAACGCCAATGAAGAAATAATGAATTTATCAAATGCAATGGTTAACTTGTGAACTGACCTCACTAATTCACTTAATCAGAAACATAAGGAGCTCCAAAAGGAATGTGATACCAGACATGAAGAACTTGAAAATTAAATGCAAGATCTTAACACAAAAGTTAATGAACAAGGTAAACAATCGAGCACATTAGTTAACAAAGTTCAAGAAACAGTTAAGGCTCAAAACTATGAAATTTTTAAAATTAAGAGTACATGTAAAGGCAACAAAGAAACAATTGTTAAGTTAGTTCAAAGTGTACAGACGCAATGTACTGAACTGAGTACTGAAGTAGGCGAAATTCGCCAAAAGGTAATGTCATCCGAAAATGGTTTGAACAATGTCAATAAAGAACCTTATACATCAGGAAATCAATGTAGCATTACGCGAAGTTGATAACAGTATGGTTAACGTACCTCAAGTTATTGTAGATAATGGATTGAGCATACGCAACTTTCAAGATTATGGTCCAAAGCAAGGTGTCCATGCAGTTGCCTTTATTAAGCAATTTAAACACGCATTTCTAATACATTATACGGAACGTGTGAAAATTGAGATGTGCATTAGCCACATGAAAGGCGAAGCACATATCTGGGGCATCAGTGTTTCAGAAAATTATTCACAGTACAAAGAATTTGAATCTGCATTCTTGAGTAAATTTTGGTCACGAGAAAAACATTGGGATGTAAAATCGAAGATTCTTACACTGCCGAACTACACAAGACATTATGGAACAATGCGTGAATATATGCAGAAATTTTTGAACGACAATGCCTATCTTGATGATCCGGTCAAGGAAGAGGAATTTATGTTAATTTTGATACAGAAGCTACCTTTCGCGGTACATGAAAAGTTAGCACTTACTCCGAAATTGAACATGGAGCAGACCTGCCTAATTATTGATAGAATTGATGTTCTTAGCCATGAACGTGAACAGCACAAGAGAAATAATGACAATCGTCATTCGCGTGGTAATGGCCCACCACGACAAGAATTTACGACTAATGGAAGACCAAGCAGATTTGATAGAAGAGGGGACAGAAAACAAAGAAGAAATGAGTATGACGCACTGAGCAGATTTAATTACAATCAGTACTCAGATCAATCCCAGTATGAAGAAAACAGAAGACAACAACGACCACCGGAACAAGAAAGAAGCCCAGAGCGTAATCCACAGGAACATGAACCGCTAAACCATGTCAAGTTTCGAAGACGACCCACTCCGAAACTCAAGTTACAAGAAATGGGTCGGACGTAGAGATTAATGCAATCAAGTGTGAACAAGTACATGATATTAAAGACGATTTGTATCGAGAGGATGAAAATAATGATCAAGAAATCTTAATGCCTTTTGTAGAGGTGGAGGTAAACGGAATTACTGTGTACGCACTACTGGACTCAGCGAGCAAAGTGAGTGCAATTTCAGAAAATCTGTTTTCACAATTAAATAATCTGGTGGCATTTCCAACATTCCCCGTGAATGGTGTACGTATTGTCAGTGCTGTAGGTAATAGAAGCAAACCCATTAAAGGTCAAGCTCTATTAAAGTTTAGAATCAATGAAGACGAGTATGAGCAGAGCGTATTAATTGCTGGATCTCTTAATGTCACATTAGTTCTTGGAATCGATTGGCTGATTGAAATGAGGAGCAGTATTGAATTTGAAAAGGGTTGTCAGCGGACAAGAATAAATAGTGTTGAGAAGAAGATAATATTTAAAGGATTTATTAATGAAGAAAATAAGGGCGCTGCGTGCACGAAGATGAGGCTAATGAGTTTCCGAGGAGAAGAGGAACTGGCGATTTATGAAGATTCTGAGGAAGATCCTGCTCTGTGAGAGAAGAATAATGATGAAGATGCTCTGACTGGTATTTGAATCAAGAGTCAGGCGTCAGTGAATGTGACGGAAGCAAAAAGAGAGGAATTAATGGAAGTGCTAAGACGCGAAGTTGACCTGTTTTCAAAATTATCTGGATTAATTAAAGGATGTGTTTGCAAAATTAAAGAATAAGAATCTACAAATTCCAATAGTTAATTGATAAAATGTTTTATGCCTGTAACTGTAGTTTTGACAGATGCATAGTGTCAATGCTTTTGTGTATATAGGTTTTACATTTATATTAGGTTACTTAAAATTAGTCTCATTTATTCATATTCTATTCCTTAGTATCAATTATGTTCTTTATCGTAATTCATGTGTGTAATTAAGAGTAACCTTTACTAATATGCTTGATATCTCCAACAAAAGGGAAACTGTGTCAGTCACATTATCTTATCTCTTTTACATTTTTCTTGCTGATTAACGGACAGTTAGTAAATTATGTGTAAAGTTCTTGCTGTCATTAAATAATTTTCAAGTTGCTATATTCATTCATCATGTTTTATGGGCATGGCGATAAGGTTAATTAACATTAGTTATATTTTGAAAATCATTTGTTCTCAGGGTCAGATACTTATTGCAACTACTTTGACATGAAGTACTAATTGGTCTAATTTTCAAATTTTGATTTTTTATTATATAACTTTCTTTAGGACTTCCGAGTCCCCTCAAAAGGTTACCTAGCTCTAGTTTTGTTTTGGTGGAGATGTGAGGGTACTGGTGTGTAGTATCTATAAGTGGTTGTTCTTTGGAGGGCAAACATGCCCAGTGGCGCAGAGAGTTGCAAGCAGAGGCAGTTGTTGAGAGGCTGTGGAACGTGTAGGCTGCGTGAGCCGAAGGCAGTCGCATAGTAAAGGATTTATTTCTATGTTTAATAGTAAAGGCACACAGTTCGCATAATAGTATGTTTATGTTTGCGCAGTTTGATAAAGGAAATAAATTAAATTTTACTAGTTCTTAATGCGTCTCCATCAGTTAGTACCACACCATAGCATTTAACAATGGCGTCGCGTGTAGAAATGTGTATAAATAGTTCCACGGTAAACGGCTACACATCGAGTATAAATTGTATAAAGTGCAATAACTACATCGCGAAAGGTATCAAGTTATGTGCAGTGTCGCAAAAATGGTTTCATACAAAGTGTTTCGCGAGAGCGGAAGAATGGGGCGCGAAATGTGACTGTGGCATGGAATGCTGCGATCTACTAACGGTAGCTTTGTCAAGATACGATAACTGCATAGAAGAAAGTGTTACTACATCACTTCAGCAAGACCTTGTGCTTGCAAATCGTTATGTAAATAAGTTAGAGGAACTGATAAAGCAGCAGAAGTATGACGATTTAAAAAACGAGTGTAATGAAAACATACCAGCAATTTTCGTTTCAAACAAAACTTCTGCTAGTAGTAAACAAAATCTTTCTGGCGGTACGACATCGTCAGTAATTTGAGTGCAAAGAAAAACGGGTAATAAAGACACAACAGGATGAAACGTGAACTCAAAAAATAAGACAAGTGAAAGTGAATCTAGATCATCTGTGTGTTCTAACGAGAGAAACAGGTTTGATCTGCTACAAAAAGATGAAAATTGTGAACAACAAAGCACTGGGGTAAATAAAAACTTCATAGTTCAAGAAAACAGCATAAGTAGCAAGAAACATTCGTACAACAGACACAGCACTAACACAAAAAGTCCACCTAAACACAAAAAAAGAATAACAGTGTTTGCAGACAGCCATGGGCGATCAGTTGCAGCTAACTTAATGCATCAAAGTCATAATAATTTCGTAATCCAAGGAAATGGTATAACAGGTGCACCATTAACTTCAATACTTGAAAGCTGTAACAACTTACAAGATCTCACAATGATTGACACAGTTATAATCTGGGGTGGCACAAATGATGTAGCCAAAAACGAAGCAGACAAGGCATTAAATGCTATAACATCAGCATTAATTAAGCTTCAGCACACAAATGTAATCATAGTAGGGATACCCCATAGATATGATCTTGAAAGCTGGTCTTGTGTGAACGATGAAACCAGGCGAACAAATAGGAAAATAGTGAAATCTTTCCAAAACACTCAGTTTGTAACAGTCCCTGAGAACAGAGACTGGTACACTTCTCACAGACTACACCTAAATGAAAATGGCAAGGAAGAAATGGCCAGAACTCTACTTGCAGCCATCTCTCCAAAAAATCAACTAAAGCCTGCAATATCACTTGAGTGGAAGGATCCAGATGGAACTGAGCAAATAATACCACAGCAAGAAAAAATTACAGTACCAGAAATCAACCACAATGTTGTCAAGAGGACAGTAACGAACAATGGAGTAGGAAGATCAGTCTGCAGGAACAGGATATTCAAAAGTCCAGAAAAACATTGTGCTCCTAGAAGATCCTCAAGACCAATAAAACTCAGAGTTCAAAGTGACATGTTTTTGTGAGAAAGTAAAGCAACTAACAAATTCCCAGGACTGGGTAAAAACAACTGGCCAAGCCAGCTAGTTAAAACAACAGAAGCTGTTGCATCAACTGCAGACTCTTCAGCATCACTTACTCAATCAAATGTGGTGGAGTATACAACTCCAGTTACTGCAACACCAGGCAGCTCGGCACAGCCTCGGACTGTACGGAGCAAGAAGGCACCTCAACAGCTACCTTGAAAACGAGACAGACAGAAGCCAGGCTGGGTAGTTGATCGAGAAATGCAAGATTGCCAAAGAACAGGAACACTTTTAATGCCTGGATCCAGAACTTATGTAAGTGAACCAACTCAGTGCATTTTAAAAGAAGATAATCAGAGTGACCAGTTAAAAATACCACTAAGGCTCATGCACCTAAACATACAGTACCTTAGAAATAAGCTTAATATATTACAGGTTTTTGTAAGTGAACAGTCACCTCATATAGTAGTGTTAACTGAGCATGGATTAAAATCTGATGAAATTATTTACTGTAAACTAGAGGGCTACTCCTTAGCAAATAGTTATTGTAGACAGCAACATAAGGGTGGTGGTGTGGCAGTTTACATTAGTGAGAATCTCGAGTACAAGAAAATAAACTATCTTGACCAGTACAACAAAGAAGGCTTGATTGAAGTGACAGGCATTGAAGTCCACACCAAAGAGTGTAGAGAGGTTATGAGAAAACATAAAGTTATTGGGATTTACCATCCACCAAAGGCTGATGTAGTTAGCTTCATAGACATATTTAGTAGAGTAGTGGGACGTTGTGGTCCCAGTGACCTAACTATACTTGGTGATCTGAATATTGAGGCAAAATCTTCCAGTTTGTGTAATATGAGGTTAATAGATACACTTAACTCATATAATCTCATAAATGTAGTAAATAGTGATACCAGGATAACAAAGTCCATATCTAGCAGAATTGATTACATTATACTATGTAAACATATTAAAGACAGTGTTAGGTGCTGGAATATGGATTTTCACTACTCTGACTACAAATGCCAGCTTGTAGAGTATGTAAACACAAGCATCCCAAAAATGACAAAAGTCATCGAAAATAAAAGAATCCTAAAAGAGGGTAACATCCTTGCCTTAATAAATAAATTAGCTATAGAGGACTGGGATCTGGTTTACCAGACTGAAGGATCTGAAAACAAACGGGCCAAATTCTATGATACTATGCTAAGACACTTTGACAGATGCTGCCCTGTTAAGAAAATACAAAGAGTGTTCACCCATAACCAAAGTGCAAAAACCAACAGACTGATACTTCCAGCAAATATGATAAAACTCAGGCAAAACATCCAGGACCTGCATGTGTTACACAAGTCAACAAACCTGCAGGTTTTTAAGGCCAAGTACAATGAAGCCAAGAAAATCTTTAAGAAAGAGTTTTCAAATCTAAGAAAACAGATATACAGCAGTGAAATAGCTCAATCAGACAATATAGCCAAGACCTCATGGAGAATTGTAAATCAATTTCACAAAGCCACACCAAAGCCAGAAACTGAAATTTTAATTATAAGACATGAAGGAAACACAATTAAAGATCCTAATAAAGTCTGCAATGTTTTCAATAAATACTTTATATCTGCAGCTGTTAGTCCAATTAACAACACAGTTGTGAGTAGTGAGGTAAAGCTCTGCCCCTTTGAAGAGCCACCTTTTGAATTCAAACAAGTAAGTGAAAAAGAAATAGGCAGGATAATAAATAACCTAAAGAATAAGTTCTCATCTGGATGGGATGGTCTGAGTAGTATCGTGATTAAAAAATGTAATAAGGAATTAGTTAAAATAATCACCCACCTGGTAAACTGCAGTATCAGAGAACATAAATTTCCAAATGTATTGAAATGGAGCACAGTTAAACCAGTGCATAAAAAAGGATCCAAGGAAGAGGTTTCAAATTTCAGGCCCATATCATTAATACCTGTCTTCAGCAAAGTATTTGAAGTTGTGCTGCTGACACAACTTAGTGACTATTTCTTGAAAAATAAGTTCCAAACAGAGACACAACACGGATTCCGAAAAGATCATAGTACTATCACAGCAATTACGGAATTTCTTCACAAAACGTATGGTGCCCTTGATCAAGGAATGCAAACAGCTGGCATATTTCTAGACCTTACTAAAGCCTTTGACTCGGTAAACCATGAGTTACTTCTAAGTAAACTTGAGTCATACAATGTAAATGCTGCATCCATGCAATTTCTGGCTACATATTTATTTAACCACATGCAGTGTACAATGCTGACTTACAAAATCAATAATCAGATCATTAATTTCCAGTCCAAATATGAGACAGTCACACAAGGTGTACCCCAGGGCTCAATTTTAGGCCCTTTCCTTTTCCTAGTGTACATAAATGATATAGAGCAACCATTTCAACTCCCAATTGGTAACATATGCAGACAATACCTCACTGTTATTTCTTGGTAAACAAAATGATGAGTTAATGTTGGTAGCCACTGAGGGACTACAGCAAATAACTACTTGTTTCCAAGATCAAGGTTTGAAAGTTAATATCAGTAAATCTCAGTTATTGCCATTTAAACTTACAAACTCTCACTAAACCTCTATCAGTAACATAGGTGGGACTGAAGTAGTGGACACAGAAGGCTGCAGATTTCTAGGTATTCACCTAGATGAAAATCTAAGATGGGTAAAGCATATCAAATTTTTATGCAATAAAATCAGCAAACCATTACATCTAATCAGCAAGTTATCAAAAGTAGTTCCACATCAGACATTAAAAACAATTTATTATGGAACCATTTTTCCACACATTAATTACGGGATAGAGATATGGGATTGTGCTGCCGACATACATATGAACAGAATATTAACCCTACAGAAAAGAGCAATCAGAATTATCCATGGATTAGGGTATGGAGATTCATGCAGGGAAATCTTTGTTCATCATAAATACCTCACAGTCTACTCACTGTATCTTTACAAATTAATTATATTTTTTGTGACACATCAAAACAAAGAAACAAAGTGCTCTGATATGCATACCTATAATACAAGAAATAAAGACTGCTACTACAGACAAAGAACAAAATTAAAAACAACAGACCATAGTCCATGCATTAGTGGTCAAATATGGTACAACAGATTACCGAGCTCTATAAGGTGCCACAAAGGGAACTTATTCAAAGTGAAACTGAAACATTTCTTGATTGACAAGTGTTTATACTCTTTAAGTGAATATTAATATTAAACTAAAATAAATTATTGTGTATACATACAGGGTGAGTCACCTAACGTTACCGCTGGATATATTTTGTAAACCACATCAAATACTGACGAACCGATTCCACAGACCGAACGTGAGGAGAGGGGCTAGTGTAATTGTTTAATACAAACCATACAAAAATGCACAGAAGTATGCTTTTTAACACAAACCTACGTTTTTTTTTTTTTAAATGGAACCCCGTTAGTTTTGTTAGCACATCTGAACATATAAACAAATACGTAATCAGTGCCGTTTGTTGCATTGTAAAATGTTAATTACATCCGGAGATATTGTAACCTAAAGTTGACGCTTGAGTACCACTCCTCTGCTGTTTGATCGTGTGTATCGGAGAACACCGAATTACGTAGGGATCCAAAGGGAACGGTGATGGATCTTAGGTACAGAAGAGACTGGAACAGCACATTACGTCAACATGCTAACACCTTTTTATTGGTCTTTTTCACTGACGCACATGTCCATTACCATGAGGGGTGAGGTACACGTAGACACGTGGTTTCCGTTTTCAATTACGGAGTGGAATAGAGTGTGTCCCGACATGTCAGGCCAATAGATGTTGAATGTGGTAGCCATCATTTACTGCACACAATTGCAATCTCTGGTGTAATGAATGTCGTACACACTGCAGTACATCTGGTGTAATGTCGCCGCAGGCTGCCACACTACGCTGTTTCATATCCTCTGGGGCTGTAGGCACATCACGGTACACATTCTCCTTTAACATACCCCACAGAAAGAAGTTCAGAGGTGTAAGATCAGGAGAACGGGCTGGCCAATTTATGCGTCCTCCACGTCCTATGAAACGCCCGTCGAACATCCTGTCAAGAGTCAGCCTGGTGTTAATTGGGGAATGTGCAGGTGCACTATCATGCTGATACCACATACGTCGACGCATTTCCAGTGGGATATTTTCGAGCAATGTTGGCAGATCATTCTGTAGAAACGCGATGTATGTTGCAGTGCTCTCCTACACACACGATCGAACAGCGGAGGAGTGGTACTCAAACGTCAACTTTAGGTTACAATATCTCCGGATATAATTAACATTTTACAATGCAACAAACAGCACTGATTACGTATTTGTTTATGTGTTTAGATGTGCTAACAAAACTAATAGGGTTCCATTTAAAAAACACGTAGGTTTGTATTAAAAAACATACTTCCGTGCATTTTTTTATGGTTTGTATTAACCAATTACACTAGCCCCTCTCCTCACGTTCGGTCTGTGGAATCGGTTCGTCAGTATTTGATATGGTTTACGAAATATATCCATTGGTAACGTTAGGTGACTCACCCTGTATATATATATATATATATATATATATATATATATATATATATATATATATATATATATATATATATATATATATATATAGTACTAAACTTGTAAAAAATGCTATGTCGTTTGCAAAAGACACCAGTTGGTGTCTCAATGCAAAAAAATACAATAAATAAATAAATAAAAATAAATAAACAACAATGAACGAAGTCTTGATATAAAGGGTCAACTACAACAAGAGGATTGTAACATAATAATCATTAATTAACCCATATAATCTCCAAGGAGAATTGGAGCTTATGCAGTGTCTCACAGTTGGACTCTGCAAACAGAGTTCAGTGATATAAAGATATGACTCATTATAAATGTTGAGTCTTCATGCTCACAATCTGTAGTAAATGACATACAGCATACTGTAGATACTGCAAGTGCTAAAAATGAAACTTTGAGAAACAGCCCATTAAGAGTAACTATAAAGTATTGCCTCATTTGACAATATTATTTAAAACTAGGATATTATTTTAAAATTAGGATATTATTCTAAATACAGTATTGTATTGTGTTACTTATTTGTGTGCCAGTTGTTGATACCTTCAGAAATCAACGTACGTAATTCCCCCAGTAGATAAATTTTGTAAACCTCTGAAGTTATTTGATGGTAACAGCCATATTGAGACATTTGTGAAAGACAAATTTTACAATAATGTGAATCAATCACTTTAAGTTAATTTATGAATATGTACTAGTTTTAAGTGTTGCACATTATTACTATGATATGCCTAGTAACAGGAATATGACACAATCGGAAGCCGCAGGCTGACCAGCCAAGGGCATCAATCGTGAGTTGCAAAAACCCACAGAAAGAAAGCTCCGGACAACATTGAAGACAATAACAACAGCCACGATTTGACATGGCAGTATACAAGTCCAAAGAGTAAACCAGATTAAGAGCCTAGATGTAGCAAGATCAGGAACTGACAACAATGTGTACGATATACAATACAAGAGCACAGTCGGAACACAACTGACTTCTGAGACCCTGTGCCGCCAGCTTTATAGGGCCCCCATGAGTGTCGACAGGCTGGCACGGCAGGCATGGCCCATGCACAGCGCTGTGGTGGCGACAGCAGCACTTGCAGGGTATAGGGGAGCCGCCTAGTGGCTGTCATCTACATCCACGCCTTATGGCGGCCTTTCCAAATTGTCAGACTGGTACACCAGAATATGAGGGAAGAAATATTTAAGCCACATGATTACTTATTTTCTAAAATGCTTTTATAAAGATTAAAAATATCTCAAACACTTGTCGTAACCTGCAGCCCACATACTTCATGTTTCACAGATGATCAGATGGTAGACTAACAAATACTTGAGACACAGGAATCCTGATGCTGAAGGAAGTCAGCCTGCCATAACTGATGATATAATAATAGCATCACCAGAGACTCACAGTAGGACTCTGCAGTCAGAATTTAATTGTATTACACTCCTGGAAATGGAAAAAAGAACACATTGACACCGGTGTGTCAGACCCACCATACTTGCTCCGGACACTGCGAGAGGGCTGTACAAGCAATGATCACACGCACGGCACAGCGGACACACCAGGAACCGCGGTGTTGACCGTCGAATGGCGCTAGCTGCGCAGCATTTGTGCACCGCCGCCGTCAGTGTCAGCCAGTTTGCCGTGGCATACGGAGCTCCATCGCAGTCTTTAACACTGGTAGAATGCAGCGACAGCATGGACGTGAACCGTATGTGCAGTTGACGGACTTTGAGTGAGGGTGTATAGTGGGCATGCGGAAGGCCGAGTGGACGTACCGCCGAATTGCTCAACACGTGGGGCGTGAGGTCTCCACAGTACATCGATGTTGTCGCCAGTGGTCGGCGGAAGGTGCACGTGCCCGTCGACCTGGGACCGGACCGCAGCGACGCACGGATGCACGCCAAGACCGTAGGATCCTACGCAGTGCCGCAGGGGACCGCACCGCCACTTCCCAGCAAATTAGGGACACTGTTGCTCCTGGGGTATCGGCGAGGACCATTCGCAACCGTCTCCATGAAGCTGGGCTACGGTCCAGCACACCGTTAGGCCGTCTTCCGCTCACGCCCTAACATCGTGCAGCCCGCCTCCAGTGGTGTCGCGACAGGCGTGAATGGAGGGACGAATGGAGACGTGTCGTCTTCAGCGATGAGAGTCGCTTCTGCCTTGGTGCCAATGATGGTCGTATGCGTGTTTGGCGCCATGCAGGTGAGCGCCACAATCAGGACTGCATACGACCGAGGCACACAGGGCCAACACCCGGCATCATGGTGTGGGGAGCGATCTCCTACACTGGCCGTACACCACTGGTGATCGTCGAGGGGACACTGAATAGTGCACGGTACATCCAAACCGTCATCGAACCCATCGTTCTACCATTCCTAGACCGGCAAGGGAACCTGCTGTTCCAACAGGACAATGCACGTCCGCATGTATCCCGTGCCACCCAACGTGCTCTAGAAGGTGTAAGTCAACTACCCTGGCCAGCAAGATCTCCGGATCTGTCCCCCATTGAGCATGTTTGGGACTGGATGAAGCGTCGCCTCACGCGGTCTGCACGTCCAGCACGAACGCTTGTCCAACTGAGGCGCCAGGTGGAAATGGCATGGCAAGCCGTTCCACAGCACTACATCCAGCATCTCTACGATCGTCTCCATGGGAGAATAGCAGCCTGCATTGCTGCGAAAGGTGGATATACACTGTACTAGTGCCGACATTGTGCATGCTCTGTTGCCTGTGTCTATGTGCCTGTGGTTCTGTCAGTGTGATCATGTGATGTATCTGACCCCAGGAATGTGTCAATAAAGTTTCCCCTTCCTGGGACAATGAATTCACGGTGTTCTTATTTCAATTTCCAGGAGTGTAAGAGACATCTCACTACAGATGTTGAAAGTCCATGCTCCCAAACTATAGTCAATAAGATAAATCCACAATGATACTGCCTGTGTTGATATTGAAACTTTGCCCAATGGACTATTAAAAGTAACCAGAAAAAAATTCCTCTGCAGGACACCATAATATAATTACAAGGATATTATTACAAAAACAGTGTTACACTGTGTTAGAATTTGTTTGTTGACTGTAAACACTGTAAGAAATTAACACATATAAACTTACTACCAGAAATATTTAGCAACCCTATGACATTATTTGATAGTACCATTTTTTTCATATTCATCAGAGACATTAATGGCAATTACAGAACAGAGCAATACAGAAAATAAGTCAAAAGGCAACCACTCACCTATAGTGGAATGGTGTTTGAAACACATAAACACTGTTATATGGTCTGTGCTCCATGCATCTGTCCACATTAGATGAGTGACAGTGTTCACTTTGTTTTATGTATCACGAATGACAATTTTTGTGGCAATGTGACTCAGTAGCCATATTTATTTTACGAATATGTCAAAGTTTTGAGTACGGTATTGTACATTATTAGTATGATATGACAGAAGGAATATTGAAGACAAATGATTTTGCTTCTTAGTAATTTGCTCTTAATCAGCAGTGTTAATTTCACAGCCATTTTCCATATCCTGTATACCACATATTTCACATTCCACAAGTTATCAAATGAATGACTTCCGTAGTCATTAATCAAAAGAAACATGAAGGTAATCCCAGTCAGCTCACTATTTCTGACGATATAACATTGGTGGAAGCAGTGTCTCACAAGAACACTGTTCATTCAGAGTCTAATGATAGTGACAGACATCACACTGGAGATTTTGAGTCTCCATACACTCAGACTTTTATCATTGATCTCAAGCCTACTGTGGGCACTGTACCTGATGCAACTGAATCTATTCGGAAAGGACGATCAAGAGTAAGTAGAAAAATTTCTCTGCAGTATATCATTCTTTAAAACTTGGATATTGTTACAGAAAGAATTCTGTATTGTTTTTTTATATGTTGACTGTTACCACTTTAAGGAAATGACACATAATCCTACCACCAGAAACAATTAGCAGTCCTCTAAAGTAATTTTATAGTACCAGTCATAACACGTTATCCATGAAAAAATATTAGAAATGGAGTGATACATAAAATATCTGAACGCTCAACTAATTCACCTGTACCACAAGAATGTGTGGAGTGCACAAATACTGTTTCTCTTACATGTTTTTGTCCTCCATGCATCCAAATACTGTAGGTTACTCACAGCCTTTTCTTTATGTAGAGCTAATCACGAATTACAGTTTTTGTGTTGACATGAATTAGTTTCCACATTTAACTTATGAATATGTCAAAATGTTGTATGTTTTACGTTATAAGTATTATCTGAGTGAAAGGATACGGAAGTTATTTGATTTTTTCTTGCTAGTAATACACTCGTAGTAACATAGTGTGAATTTTATGGTATTTGCCATACATCACATACCACATATTTTTTATTCCACAAATGTCCACTGGATAAACTCCGAAGTCATTAATCAAAAGAAACATGAAAAGTTATCCAAGGTAGGGCACCATTACTGATAATTTACCAGTGGTGGAACCAATGTCACACTGACACACTCGACTCAGACTCTACTGATATTCACAGATGGCACATTAAAGATTTTAAGCCTGTATAACTCCAAATTTACTAAGATCTAACACAATGTGGAAACTCCAAATGATCAAACTGAAACTGTCCCAAGAGGACCATTAAGAGTAAATAGAAACTATTCCTCTGATTGACATATTTTTTTGAAACCATCATATTATTACAAAAACAATGCTGTACTGTGTTACGTATTTGTATGTTGACTGTAAGCACTTTAAGAAATTGCAGATATATCTTACCACCTAAAATATATACCCAATCTGCAAAGTTTTTTGATGGTACCAGTCACAAGACGATATTGATGATAAGCTATAATGAAACTTCAGGGATGGATATGAACACAAAATTAAGGAATGGCTACAACTCATCTGTAGTGGCACTACCATTAGGGATAGGAAAAGTCAGTTTTGGTGCAATATTTCTGAGCACACAAGTTACAACCAGGTGTGGACCTGTTTACTGTGAGTTACGCTCACCAGTAGTTGTGAAGCAAATTAGAGGCAACAGGGGATTGGAACCATCAGAAAAAGTACACGCCGTGGTTTGCATGATGCAAGTCACAGGCAGAAGGGGCCCACTGGCCAACCTAAGTGTTATGAGTAAGTGACACAGAGTGGCGCATTTAGCAAAAACAGAGGTGCACAGTCGCATATAAATAGGCACTGGTTCACTAACAAAGCATTCAAGTGTGACAGCTCTCCTGGATGGCGGGGCATGTCACACCACCAGCTACACATAGCAGCAGATGGGGCACAAGTGTTCCAGTCCACGGTAGGTCACTGGTTCGACCCTCTGAGGCTGACGCGGCGGGCCACTCCACAACTCAGTACCACAGGAAGTCGTCTTGGTTCCCTACACACACCGGAGACATCCAGGGCAAGAGCCGCAGATTTAGCTGCTGGATGACAGATGCTGGCAAGTCATGCCAGCGTGGATGCGCGGCACGAGCCACCTTGCAGTTGTCAGTGGGCAGCGCTGAGGCAGCGCAGATGAAGGTTGCTGAGTTGGATGCCGGCGCAGCCCTGACATCATCATATCACCATGGCCATACAAGGCTGACGCATTAGCAGAGCGTTTGATGGGTCGCTGAGATGGCGTCCTCAATATTACAGGATCCGGTGACACAGAACATGGGGAATGCGGCGCTGTAGTTGGAAACAATAAATCACTTGGAAATCTCAGATGAGTCTTAATATGTATGGTGCCCTCTACCTCTCCTTCTATATTTGGTGTTGCTGTTACATTTGGTGTCAGAAGTTGCTACTACATTTAGTGTCAGAATAGCAGACATCGTCTGTACAGTACGACGTTCGAGCCTACTGCCTGCATTACAGTCACAAGATGTGGTGAGTTTTGACCAGTTTTCTTTTGAGTGTTGGATGTTTTCTTTCTTTTTTGCGTTTTTGAGTATGGCTCATGGCAGACCATTGTAGATGTTTTGCGTGGGCATAGTATTTTTTGTTGTCAGAGTAAGTGTTAGTGTACTTGGGGCAGTAAGACTTTTTTCGTGGCATTTAATTACTTTTGTGTTGGTTTGAGTATATTGTTACTGAGTATGATGATACTGAGATATAGGTAGTTGGGTTATTTTTGTACTTAATTGTATTGTTTTGGGATTAACGGGGAACAAAAGCGACACAATGGCAGCGTCATGAATGCGAGGTGTGTTGGAACCAGACGTGTTACGGTTTTTGTTGGGAAAGGTAGCGCAGTTGACAGCAGACAATACGCATTTGAAGAGTGAATTAACATCTAGAAGTGAGCGGTAAATGACAATGGATCAGTCGTTGTTGCCTAGGATGCCGCACCAGGAGACTGATCCAGCTGCCACGATTTTGATTATTCCGTTTCCTGGTAAGGCATCTGAGGATGTTTGTTCATTTGTGGAAGACTTGGAAACTTCAGATGTGATGAATGGTTGGTCGGATGAACAGTTGTTACATGTAGCCAAGATAAGATTAATGGGTGAAGCGAAAACACATGTAAGGAGTTCTGAGGCCGTAAGGAAGGTGGGACAGTTTAAGCAGTTGAAGGAGCGGCTTTCACAAAGGTACAAGAAACAGAATAGCACTCAGTACTTTAGGGAGAGGTTGAGTACAATGACGAAGAGGCAGGGGGAGGACAGAATAAGAGAAATTAACGAGTACTCTTACAAGTTGGGCAGAGCGATGAAGTGAATGGTGTTCTGTTGCAGGAGGCCGAGAAAAGGACACGCGATGTATTTTTGAGGGGGTTACTGGTGCATATGTCGCGGAAAGTACACAAAGGGCTCCAAAAGATTTGTATTCGGCCATTCAGCTCGCAATCCAATGTGATGAAATAGACGTGGCAACAGGGGTATGTGATACACAAGTAGTGTTTACAGGGATATAAAATGTTATAAGTCTTGTCGTATGGGACACGGACAGAGACAATGTACCCAGTCACTGAGGAATAGAGGAAGGGGTGGAAATCAGCAGCGTGGAGGATGGAGAAGTGGAGTTAGTAGAGATGGACAATCGTTAAACGACAGAGGGGGACCAAGACCCACCTAAGGGAGCTCCCATTTAATTTCAATGCTGCAAATACGTATGCAGAGGTGGAATGTTCAGTGGTAGGATCCACAGAAACTAAAACGTTTAAGATTTTGTTAGACACGGGGTGCAAGTATCAGTGGCTACTAGGAGTTTAATCAGACTATGGAAGTTATAACCACCACATTATAGCTTGCGTAGAGTGCAGGATAAGGAGGTGACACCTTTGGGGTCAGTGACAGTTGACTTTCGCTTAGGGGAAGTCCGATTTGATGCATGCATGGAGGTAGTACCATGGATAAGTGAGGACTACGACATGATCCAAGGAGTAGATTTCTTGCATCAACATCATGCCAAAATTGACCTTGGACAACGAACTGTGGAACTTGGTGGAATGTTATTTCAGCTAGGGGAAACTGTTATCGATGCAGAGCTGTCGCGAGGGGGGCTTTAACGTAATGAACTAATCAATTGAACCATGTACATTAGCATTTAGACTTAATTCACATGAGTGTGTGTATGGTGGCACCAGGAAGTCGCTTTGGATAAATGTAGAGTCGAATCTACCTGTGGGTACAGTATGTGTTATTGAACCATTGGAGGATAATGAAGTTTTGGGTCCATTGGGTTGTTTTGTGAAACATAGTATTGAACAACGGGCGAGTAGCCCCCCGTGAACGTGGATAATTTTAGCGCTGTAGACGCGAATTTGATAAAAGGAGCCTTAGTAGCAAATCTGGATGTGCCAGATGACGAAGACTGGTGTTCAAGAGGTAGGTGAAGCGATCAACCACTCACTGCCAATAGAACTGCATTGCGTGACAAAATTAAGTATTTGAACGGAGGAGAAAGAGAACATACGGAAGTATTATTATGGGAATTTAAGGATTTGTTTTTTCCACAAGGGCCATTGCCAGCTACTCCATTAGTTCAACATAGGATACCAACAGGGAATGAAGCACTTGTTTACCATAAACCATATAGATTGTGGAGGATTTCACTGAGCAGGAGCTTGTGGACGGTATTATACAGCATAGTAGTAGTTGCTGGGGAGCCGTCATTGTCATTGTGCCTAAAAAAATCTGTAAATGGAACTAAGAAATACAGTTGCTGTTGTGACTACTGATACCTCAATAATAAGACAGTATATGGACGCATACCCCATTCCAAACATATCGCAGACTTTGGATCACTCAAGACAGTGCCAGTACTTTTCTACGATTGATTTGACAAGTGGTTATCATCAGTTAGAGGTGGCTCCAGAGGAGTGTCCAAAAACTGCGTTCTCAACTGCTGGAGGTCATTACCAGTACATCAGAATGCCATTCGGTTTGAAAAACGCTACGGCAACATTTCAGAGATTGCTAGACAGTGTCTTGAGTGGTTCGAAACCACGGGAGTGTCCTGTCTATTTGGATGACATTATAGTGTTTTCAAGTAGTGTGGAGCAACATAGACAGTGGTTAAGGGAAGTCTTTATGGGGTTAAGAGCAGCTCGTTTGATGCTGAGCCTGGAGAAGTGTCATTTTGCATTTGACGAAGTAACATATTTGGTTCATATTACTGTATCAGTAACGAGGGAGTGCGAACAGATCCGAGGTTGGTACAAGCTGTAAGGGATTTTCGGGAACCGAAAACAGTTAAGGAAATGCAGTCATTGATCGGAATTTGCAATTTCTATCAAAAGTTCGTGAAGGGTTTTGCAGATTTAGCACAGCTGTTGACACGATTGTTACGGAAGGGTGTGAAATTTGAGTGGACAGAAGAGTGTCAGAAAGCACGGGACAAACTGAAAGAAGTGTCAACATCAAGTCCGGTTCTTGTGTTTCTAGATTTTGAAAAGGAGTTTATACGAGCAGGTGATGTGTCGAATCAAGCACTGGGGTGTGTTCATAGGCAGGAAATTGATGACAAATAACATCCTGTAGTCTATGCATCTAGGCAGTTGAATGCAGCAGATAGGAACTACTCAACAACAGAGAGGGAGATGCTTATCGTAATCTATGGAATCACATATTTTAAATGTTATTTATATGGGAGAAGATTTCCGGTAGTGACAGATCATGCTCCGTTGAACTGGTTGTTGGGGTTGAAGGATCCGTCCACTAGACTCGCTAGGTGGTCTGTGAGGCTTAGTGGATTCGACTATGAGGTGGTGCACGGGCCTGGGAAGAAGCATGGTAATGCGGATGCACTAAGTAGAAAGGTGGCAAAAGTAGAAGTAATAGATTATGACCTAGCAGTACGGCAAAAATTACAGGTCGCAGACAACGATTGTAAATTGTATTGCACACAGCCACAATTTAATATGTACGATGGACTTCTGTGCAGGGGAACAAAGTTAGGACCAAGGGTAGTAGTGCGTGTAAAGCTGAGGGATGAGGATTTAAAGGAAGCACATGATCACATGTTTCTGGTCATAGAGGGTGTAGAGCTATGAATAGGAGATTGGCGGAGAGGTATTGGTGAAGGGGTAGGAAAGTGGATGTGGATCAGTATGTCAAGAACTGTATACAATGTGAGCAGAGAGCAGATTTGAGTCGGAAACAGATACTGCTACAACGGTTGCCAGAAGGGACATGTCCATTTTCTATGTTGTGAATTGCTGTCTTAGGTCCTTTCAGTCGCATACCGTAGGGGAAGTCTGCCCCGATAGCTGAGTGGTCAGCATGACAGATTGCCATCCTCTGGGCCCGGGTTCGATTCCCAACTGCGTCAGAGATTTTCTCCACTGGGTGTTGTGTTGTCTTCATCATCATTTCATCCCCATCTGGCGCACAGATCGCCCAATGTGGCGTCGAATGTAATAAGACCTGCGTAGAGGCGGCCGGACCTGCCCCGTAAGGGGCCTCCTGGCCAATGACGCCAAATGCTCATTTCTATTTGTACCATAGGGGAACAGATTCATTGTGACAATAATAGACCATTTTTCGAGGTATGTGGAGATAGTGGCTATGCCTAATCAACAGTCAGCAATGGTCGCGCAAGCGTTAATAAACAACTGAATTTTGAAGTTTGGTGTACCAGAGACGATAATTACTGACCAAGGGACCAACTTCATGTTGGATTTAATGAAGGAGCTGTGTAAATTGTTGTACTTAAAGAAGTGGAGGATGAGCACATTGCACAGGCCAAAGGAAGAACAGAACGGGTACACAGGAAAATGGGGAAGATGCTGAGTTTTTATGTGGATTCTCATCACCATCAGGCGACGAGTATTTGAAGCATACTTGAGTCAAGGCGTCACTACATCGCGTACTACACGACGTAATTCCAGAGATAACGTACTCCTGAGTGATGTTCAGAATGCTTTGTATTTCGGTGAAAACTTATTGATGTGTGTGCAAGTGCTGTAGTTGGAAACAAGAAAACACTTGGAGAGCTCAGATGAGTCTTAATACGGTGCCCTCTACCTCTCCTGCTACATTTGATGTTGCTGTTACATTCAGTGTCAGAAGTTGCTACTGCACATCTATGATGTGAATCAGTTAATTCCACAAATACACGATCGTTTAATGGTAAACGATGTATGTGACTCGAAGAATTAAAGTTGAATTAAAGTTTAGTGTTCTTCGTAATTATTTGCCCCTACACTGAGCACACACACCGATATTTCATTCAGAGAATTGTGTCTGTCAGCATCAGCAATTCTGACTCTGACGATAGCTTCTGACAACATGGCGCAATTCAAAATGGTTCAAATGGCTCTGAGCACTATGCGACTTAACTTCTGAGGCCATCAGTCACCTAGAACTTAGAACTAATTAAACCCAACTAACCTGAGGGCATCACACACATCCATGCCCAAGGCAGGATTTGAACCTGCGACCGTATCGGTCACTTGGTTCCAGACAGTAGCGCCTAGAACCGCATGGCCACTCGGGCCGGCATGGCGCAATTGTAAGCTCTCCGTGAATGAGTTCTTCTGTTGCCTACTCAAGTCTAATAATTGAGTTTATGTCAGCGACCAGTCTCTTTCTGTGTCCTTTGATGTTCGTGACTATTAAGTATCATGGAGGCTGATGTTCGTGACTATTAAGTATCATGGAGGCTAAGTCCCATCACAAATCAACAATCATACGAGTTATTTTTCTGTCACGTATGTCAACTACCCTGTTATCTGTCTAAACGGTAAAGATGATTTTACTTCAGTCCAACTTCTGATTAATACTTCCAACTCTAAAACTTTTAAACTTCACATTGGTTTTAAAACAATCTAGTAGCGCTTAAGATGCACACTACTATTGCAAGAGTACAAGAGAGATGCGAAGTTCACATCTCCATGCCCGAGTTACATTGTAGTCACAGCGAACTTACAGCTCGATGTGGCTACAACTCTCTTCTAGGATAAATGTTTTCTTTACTCAATTTATTGTCTGGGCTTTAACCTTGGTGAATAATAATTTTTTGAATTCTTTTTTTAAAGTTTCTGTTTCATATCATATGCTATTTTTTCATTCAGTCCTTTCTTTATGATAAGCATTAGTATTTACATAACATTCTTGTTAATCAAACTGTCAAGCGTGTAAATTTTGTTGTCAGTAGCTGTCATCACTGTCAGGATGACTGATTTTTCTATATCTTTTTGCAACAAAAGAGTGTTCATTATGGGTTCTATAATTGGGGTGTTACATATGCCCCCCCTCCCCCCCGGCCGATGAAGTGGGTATGTGACTTCCTGTTTTAACGTCCCTAACCAAGTAAGGTTCTTTTTTTATTGGAGTACTGACATTCACGCACATACACATACAAAAAAATCGAGTCATTACATTGTTTCTTATACATTAATTTGAACTTAGGGTTCATGGCTCTTAAACATTTAATTATTTCCAAGATGTCAACAGATCGCCGGGAAAGCATGAAGAATTACATTTAATTATTTCATTCCATTGTAACATATTTTCGACTAATCACCACACTGCCGCTGCACCTGCACCAGACCATGCAAAGCTGCAAACATGGCCCACTTCAAAGCCAGTGCCTTCTCCTCTATCGACCGTGGCGAAGCTGCAACAGCATCGGGTCGTATATGGCAGCGAGTACAATCTGTTTATGTGTTCTCATCTGGTTACTCTCATTGTCTAGTGGCTGTGCTCCCAGTAGACTGTACTAACACCAATCTATCCCGAGATAGTCCGTACCACCACTGTTGAGTATGGTGAAACATTTACATCACTTCTCTTTTCGGTACATAACATGAAATTACATATTGTTATCACAGTTCTGAATGTTCATCATTGCACATTGTCTCTTCATTTAATTAATAATGTTCGTGGTAAGTCTAATCAATCTATATTCACTGTCGCACTTGTACTATCAGTTTATAAACACATACAACATTCCTCACGCCGGTACCGTTGTATTGTTCTTATTAGTTAGTTTTTTCCTTTTTTCAAGTCTTAATCGTTTATTCATTTATTTCCAATTCACCGTTATTCGTCTCTCATCTTCTCCCTCCTCAAATTTTGTTCAAATAAATTTCCTTATTCCCGAATGATCATGGTAAGATTTTTAATGTGCTTCTGTGCTTATTTTAAACTGATGCCTTGTTTGTCAAACAACATGTAGAGGCATGTTAGCATAAAAATATTAAAACATCAATTATTAACATGATAATATCCACTTACTTATTTTACTTAACAAAATTTTCAATGAACACAAAATAGTTATGATAACGAATTTCATAGCTCGTAATCTTTCTTAATGACTTAAGTAAATAGAACTTGTTTTTTGCAAGAACTATTTAAAACTAATTCATTGTCCACTAATTGTATATACAAAATAAATTCACAAACATTGTTGTAACATCTTTCTGTTTTGTAACTACTCCTAGTTTGCATACATACAATCTAAACCTTCAATTAACTAAAAGTATTTCTTTAACTCTATATGAGGGTACACCTCTTTTCTCCTCTCAGTTTCTTCATTTTCTGACAGGCAGCTTCCTTCATGTGGTATCTTAACAAACCTATATGGTCTTTTATACAAATTGCTCCATTTTCGATTTAATTTTCTTATCTTTGAAGATTTGGGATGATTCTTCAATAGAACATTATCACCAACCTTATAACTAACTCCTAAGCCTATCTTTTTGTCAAATTGACGTTTTCAAATACTTTCTTTATGTTGTAAGTTCAAGTATACCATTTTTATAATTTCACCACGATCTTTTGGTTCACTTTGCATATGTGGAAAATTACTAAGCCAATTATCACTCTCTTGCTTATTAAATAGAATCTTATTTGGTGAATACCCAGTTGATATATGGGGTAATTCAATGTACATCTTTTCGAAATTTTCAATTGATTCAGTCCACCTCTGGTGTTGATTAGGTTCATAAGTTCTTATAAATCAATTTAATTCTCTAAATACTCTTCTATTGGGTTTCCTGGTGGACTAAAGCGGGCAATCAATACATGAGGAATTCCACATGCCTTCGTTGTTTCCTTCCACGCTTTACTTCGAAAATATGAGGTGTTATCTGCAATAAGAATTCCAGGTTTTCCTACATTCACCAAAGAACCATCTGTAATCTTTCTCAGCATAAGTTTTACATTGGTTTTTCGCAAAGCATAAACTTTCACATACTTCATGAATAGATTATACATTGCAAATATATATTTAAAATTTCGTTTAACTATGGGAAACGGCCCACATGTATCACCTGAGACGATATTCAGTGGTTCCATTGGTATAATGGGATGTACTACACCTTTAATACAGTAATTAACTGGCTTTGCCCTTTGATAAATAATACATCTCTAGAGTATCTCCTGCGCTCTCCTTAATAAATCTGGATAAAAACACAATTGTTGTAATTTCATAAAGCACTTGTGAGCTTGAAAATGTCCCCATCTTGCATGTGTAAACCACAATAATGTCTCTATAATGTCTCTGTGAGGGAATGCATATCTTCCACTCATCCTCCTCGGTTCTACGATAAAATAATACATCTGCTTGCAATTGGTAATGGTCATTAACGTTACTATGAGTTCCTTCTCTTAATTCACTCCTAATTTTTCTCCATTTATCATATGATTTTTGCGTTTGTCCATTCGCGGACACATTTCTTTAACTTCTCTCCTATTTGGAAGTGTTCCAAACATCAACACTTTAAAGTCCATTATCCTTTCTTCTTCGATCCCATCTACCTTCTTAGTTGGTCACCTAGACACCGCGTCAGTGACAACATTATCCCTTCCCTAGACATGCTTAATGTTTATGTCATATTCTTGTAGCAACAAGTGTTAGTCGGCCATGGAGCATCGTACTTGTCATTAAAAATGTCACCGCTTTATGGTCACAATTAATTACAATTCGTTTCACATATACGAAATATCGGAACTTTTTAAGCGCCTAGGTAATTGCCAGCACTTACGGTTCAGTCGTGCTGTACGATCTCTAGCAACCTGATAAGGTTCTTCTAGCAAAAGCGATAATTTTTATTGTTTCTACATTATTCTCATCTTCCATTTGGAATAGTGTACCATCCAATCCTGTTTCAGCCGCATCTGTCGCTACATAAAAATCTTTATACATTTGAGGATGATGTAACAATGGAGCATGTATCAAAGCATTTAGAATATCATTGAAAGCTTTCCTACGCGCTTCTGTCCATTGCTATGGAATATTTCTCCTTAACAAATGTACCAGACAATCTTTATTTAATAACTCCTGCGACACAAACTTTCTAAAGAAAGATGCCAGACCTAAAAATGACTTTAATTGTTTTTTATTTTGTCGATATGGACAATTTTTAATGGCATCCAACTTTTTAGGGTTCAGTACAATTCCTTCTGGAGTCACACTATGCCCTAAGAACTTTATTTGATTTCTACCAAATTTAGATTTCGTTAAATTGACTGTGACCCCATACTCAAGAAATTTATTAAATACACGATCAATTAATTCAACATGTTCGCTCCAGGTCTCTAAGGCGATCAGTAGATCGTCTACATATACAGTAACACAGTCTAATAAATCGGGTCCGAGCACTGTATCTAATGCGGTTGTGAAAACACCTTCACTAATATTAAAGCCAAACGGCATTACCTTAAATTGGTAACTTCGTCCCAGGAAAATGAATGCCATATATTTTCTCGATTCCTTTCATATTTTAGTTTGCCAGTAGGAACTTTGGAGATCGAGGGAGGTCAAAACTTTCACCCCATGAAATTTCTGCAATAGCTCTTCTAAGTTTTCAGGGCGAGATCTTACGGGTTTGGTAATTTTATTAATGTTGCGAGCATCAAGAAGTAGCCGAATATCACTATTTGGTTTAGTCACAGCTAACAATGGACCTGAGTATTCAGAAGTTGAAGTCTCAATTATTCCCCAATCTATCATCTTTTTTCTTTCTTCAGACACGGTTCTCTTTTTGACCAGGGAACTGAATAAGTGGTTTTACAAAACATAGTGTGGATAAGTTTGAATATAATATCCAAAAATCTTTAATCACACCTGATTTCTTATTAAATTCAGTTAAATATCGTAGTAAAACTTTTCCCAACTCATCTTGTAGTTCTGTTGATAGACATTCCGATTCGAGTACTTTTTCTATGATACTTGATACATCTATCTCAGCATCATTTCGTCTTACACAATCAATACTTTTCAAACGCAAAGCATTTACAGCTAGACAGTTAACTGTTACATTTTGGCAATATTTTCCCAAAATAATTTTTCTTTTTAATAAAGTTACCCTTAATGGTTTAGCTTTAACTATGAAAGAACTTACACCCTCCTTAAAACTTATCAATGTACTGTAGTCACACAAAAAATCCATTTCCCAAATGCACAGCGTTGTCATTCGAGATACTACTTAGAAAGTGCATTCAATGGCTACCCCTTGTAGTTCTACCATCAACCATATCTGTTGCACTTTTTGCACTAAACGCCCCTAACACCATGGAGCCAAATTCTGATTCTTCTTTTGCGAGCAATCCAAATGATCATTACTGTTCTTAGAATTACCATGATTTCGGTTGAATTCTCCAGAATGACTACTAATCTGATTACCAGTATTCCACGCGTTATTACTAGCATTGTTTTTAGCACAATAATGGTTGTCGTTATTATTATGCCACTGTTTTGCATCCTCCATGAGCATACTGATTGAATCGATCATGGATAGGAACTGTTCAACATCAGAATGGGGAATATGAATTAATTTCTCTCGAATATTCAAAGGTAGCTTACCTTTCAATATTTGAATCACTTCTCTACTTGAAATTGGTTCTGTCCAATAAAGTGTTGTGTTCAAGTAGTGTTCAAAATACTTTCTAAAGGTTTCCTTTTTCAAATTATAAAATTCTGGTTGATATACTTCCTTCCGCAGTTTCTCTTGTTTTCTTAACGACCAATATTTAGCTAGAAATAATCTCTCAAATTCAGAACAAGTGTTACAGGTCTCGCTAACTTCAGCGGCCCATAACGCTGCTTCTCCTACGATCTTCGGCACTATAAACTGTAATTGATCATATTCCGTCCAACTATAGGGAAATATTCCCTTAAATGAACTGATAAACACTATGGAGTTGATATTATTCTTTTCATTTGAAAATGTGGGAAACTGTCGACTTTTGAAAATACTATGTTCGACTTTTAATGACGAAATACATCCTCTCTGAACGTAGGGGTCATCCGCCTCCTCTGATTGGCTATTCGTTTCCCACAGTTCACCTACACATGTGCTATGTTACATTCGCTGGCGTTTTCTCTCACAGATATATTTCACGCTGTTGCGCATTTGTTTGTTTTCCACTCAGGAATCGCTTCCTGACTGTTGCTCAGAAGACTGGGCGTTATTAACTGCAAATTTACCGCCCTTATACATTCTTCAACTATTTTATCTTTAATTTGACGAAATTCATTAACAAAAGTCTCTATCAATGGATTATTGTTTGTCACTGTCCATTAACTTGATTTTGCGCACTCTCAATGGCCGAACGCACCCTTCCGTTAATTTCTACAGTTTTGTTTTCTATCCATTCAGGTAGATCCTCCTTCAGTTTCTTAGTTTGATCTAGCATGTAAGTATCTACTTTACCCAACGAATTTTTCTCCAAATCATTTGTACAACCTGACAATCCTTCTACTCTTTCCGTGATGCAAATGTTATTCTCAGCCAAGGCATTAACCTTTTCAGACATAACCCCAAATTGCTCTGAAAAAATATTGACATTTTCATTGATTTTATAGACACAATCAGTCATCCTAATATCTTCCTCGGTTTGCTAACCTTGACTCTAGACTGTCAAACTCCTAATCGACTTTAGCCTATTGTTTGTCTAGTTTACCTCCCAAATTGCAATTAAATTAGCCTGTTGTTCAGCAAACTTAATTTCTGAAGACTGTTGTTGATCAATGAATTTAGCATCTATAGATGCTTGCTGTTCAGTTAACTTAGCATCTATGTTAGCAAACTTAATGTCCATATCAGAAAACTTAACATTTAAGGTCCCTTGCTGTTCAGAGAAACTATTGTTCACGTCAGAGAAATTAACATTTAAATCATCCAACGTAGTCAATTTTGCTAACATAGCATGAAGGACATCTATATTTCCTGACCCCATTGGGGTAACATTCATCATGTATTCATTGACAGCTTTATCCTTAGGATTGGAAGTAGTAGTAGTAGTAGTAGTAGTAGTAGTAGTAGTAGCTTTATTCATCTGTAGATATCTTTTTACAAGGATACAGAACATCTCAAAATATTCACAAATTTAAATCAATTTAAAATAGGCTAATTTGTATACACATATATTTACAGACTTCTAGTTAGAGACAATACTTTTTTACAAATAACTTATTAAATAATGTAATGCCACATCATTCACTCATATCTCACTATCAGTCACTGCACACACTATAAACACATTGTTTCATAACACTTCACTCACTGCACACACACACACACACACACACACACACACACACATTGGTGACCTCTGGGCCATTCTCTGTACCGCAACTTCCTATTTGCTATCCTGAAAAACTGAGTCAGCATCCCTCAATAATGAGTGAGATGTTGAGCTCGGAAAGAGGAAGAAGTGTTAGTATTGTGTCATACGTAGCTTTTCTATAAAGGAAAAAAAGAAGAAAAAACATAAACTGAAGGTGTTATGTGGTTTTGCTGGATAGTTTATAATGATATTATGATTATTATTATTGTTTATTTGTATAACATTTTTTTATCAAACCCCTACTCTGATTTAGCTAAGTAATCCTTTAGTGTATAAAATGTATCACATAACAGGTACTTTTTAGCTACCTTTTTAAATAAGTGTATTTTTGCAATTTCTTTCATCTCTTCTGGTAATTTAATGTACTGTTTTATTCCTTGGTAGAAAATGCTGTTTTGAGTTTTATGTTTATTTTTTCTTGGTATATGTAAGTTGAGTCTATCTCTTGTTCCATGGTCATGGACAGAGCTGTTTGTGCAGTAATTACCAATGTTATTTTTTATGTGTACAACTGACTGGTAAATGCATTCACATGGAGCAGTTAAAACCCCCAGTGTTCTAAACTGAACTTTACAATGCGCTCGACTAGTATTTATGGTTATTACTCTTAAAGCTCTTTTCTGGATTTTGAAAATTGTGTTCATATTTTGTGCATTTGTTCCCCAAAAAAGAATGCCATAGCTAAGAACTGAGTGTACATATGAATAATATGTAACTGAAGGACACTGCATGTTACACACTGATGATACGATTCTAAGGGCATAACATGCTGATGACATTCTGTTTGCAATTACCTCTGTGAGTTCACACCACTTCAACTGAGAATCAATATTCATTCCTAGAAATTTTCCAATTGTTACACAGTCTATAGAGGTGCCATCTACATTTAAATTAACATTGTCATTTTTCCTCTTGCAAGATCCCCTCGCAAGTCCATAGAGGGTGGTAAATGTCACGTACAGTTTGACTGGTCAGCATTTCCACCCGGAATTTGCGAGTGTAAGTCGGACCTTCCTTGATCCGCCTTGGTGGGTCGTGCCGTCGGATTTCCTCCTACCTGTGCGCGGTACAGCTCTCGTAAATGTCGTCCCGTACAGATTCTTCATGTCATGTGGATGTCTCTGTCGCTGGAAGCTAATTATCTGAAATTGCTGTCAATCAACTTTGGGGTATCTATTTACTTGAAATTAACGTTCAGAATGCCGTAATATCACTTTTATTCGTATTAGATCAATAATGAAACAGTCATGTCACAAACTACTCATAACCGAGACATGGCTACCATCGAACAAGACAGGAAGATCTCTTAACGCTGACTGCCGACTTTGGCGCGCAGTCCGTATCTCTTACTAGTTTCGTCATAGTTCGTGGATTTCCGATCAAGTTCGTACTTACTAAGATATGCATTTGTTAATGAACGAGTGTGAATTTTAACGAGGCAAAATTATGATAAATAGTTTTAAACATCCAGAGGCTCCTCCTAGTATTCATGTTGTCATAAATGACTTTAATTATTAAATATAAATAAACAAAAGTGGTGACTTTGGCGAAAGGTGGCGGTACTTCCCGTCATGCATATTTCCCAGGCTGACGCTTGTTGCTACAGTCCAGCGCCGAGCCCCACTCCACTACACGCGACATATGGTCGCTTCCTCACCTAGCCAGCCATTGTGGGAAATCCTCTCCGATTCATGGCCGGCTACGGACTACAGCACTTCATAACTATCGTGAATACATCAATAAGAGACAATAATTTATTAAAACTGGTAAAAATGTCTTCCTCATGTAAGAGGCACCTTACACTCTTCAAACTAAAATTCATTGCATTAGTTTTCTTTATGTTCAATGTTACTTTATTAATTATTGACCAACCATAAACTTCCTTGAGAGTTTCATTTGCTTTCTTGGCAAGGAGCTCTCTTGTTTTCTCAGTGACTATAATACTGCTGTCATCAGCGAAGAGGATTTTTTCACCATGACTAACACTACTGGGAAAGCCATTGATGTATATCAGGAACAGCATTGGTCCTAATATGCTACCTTGCAGAACCCTGCGTTAATGTATTTTGGTTCTGATAAGTTTTTTATTAAATGTTTGGATCTATTTGAAGTTGTATTATCTCTACTCTTTGTACCCCGTCTGTTATGTATGATTGAAATCAGTCATTAGCTATCCCTCTTATTCCTAATGCTTCTAATTTATTTAATAGAATCTTGTGATCGACTGTTTCAAACGCCTAAGAAAGATCCAAAAAATATGCCTGTGACACACTCTTCTTTATCAAGAGTATCAAGTACAACTTTTGTGAATTCTATCATGGCTGACTCCGTATTTCTGCCGCTTTGGAAACCAAACTGTCATTCACTTAAAAGATTGTATTTATTCCGGTAATTCATTAATCTGTCTTTCATAATTGGACCAATAATTTTCTATGTCTTCTGCATTACCTTTCTTAAGCAGAGGTACAACTCTTGCCTGTTTTAACTGCTGTAGAAGTATCCCTGATGTGAAGGATTCATTTACTGTATTTGTTAAGGGGCCTTGTATAATCCCTACGCTAGTTTCAGTACATACATTGGTACTTCATCTAAGCCTACTGCCTTTTTATTTTTTAGTTTTTGAACTGTTTTATTGACTTCATTCTCTGTGGTTGCAAGTAACATCATTGTACTTAGTGCAACATTATTTACAGGTGTTATATTTGCTTGGGGGAATTTTTGCTGTAACCTCTCTGCAATACTTGAAAAATCCCCATTTACATAGTTCCCTAAGTGCTGTGGATCATTTATTACTTTATCCCCCTCTCTTAGCACTATGTTATTCTGCATTTGTTTGCCTCTCCCCGTTTCCTTTTTTATAACATCCCAGGCTGCTTTGCTTTTATTCTCTGCATTATATATTATTTTGTGATTAAATAACTTTTTGCAGTAGTCAGCATCTTCCTACAGATCTTTTTGTACCTGTGATAGAAATTTAAGAATTCTGGATCATTGCGAATCTTTTTCATGGAACTGAGGTGTTTAAGTGTTGGGGAGGACTTCTTAGTACCTGCTTTATCCATCTTTTTGTGAGATGCTGATACAGACATGCATGCTTTTGTAAATGCCTTTTCAAAGTTCAATTTAAATAACATGGAGAATTTAGAGAATATCATATTCACATTGGTTTCCTTATATACTTCATCCCAGCTTTCTAGTTCTTTTGAAAAATCTTTTATTTTGATTTCTGATAGATGTCATTTGTAGGCTTGTAGTTTAGAGAATGATTCAATGCCTGACTTTACTTTTGTTATTTGACAGAGATGGTCTTACAGTCCGAGATCTCTTACAGCTACATCACATTTTTCCCTGTTCATATTTGTGGCCACATGGCCAGTTACTGATGACGTCATTGTGGTAACCCTTGTTGCACTATTGACCAATAGAGGCATGCCAAAACGTTGAAGTATGTTTATGAAGGTGCTGCTGGATTCATTTATGATGTTAATGTTGATGTTAATGTCCCCGCACAGAATTATGTTGACCTTTGTACTTCATCTAGAACTTCTGTTAACGTATTGAGAAAAGTGTCCATACTGCCACTGGTAGATCTATACACACACAAAATGATTATTTTCTTGGCGATACCAAGCCCTGTTAATTCAATAGCTGATATTTCGAAGTGTTTGTCTTCTCTTACGGTACTGAGGTCATGTCTTGATTTAAAATGTGTTCCTTTTCTGATATAAATGCATGATCCTCCACCCCTTGAAGTAGTTCTGCAGTAAGAGTTTGCCTTTTCATACAGTGAAAATATTACATGTTGGATTTCTGTGTCTCTACACCAGTGCTCAGTAATACAAATTACTGTGAAGTTCAAAGATTGGAGCTCAACTTCTAAGAGATGTATTTTATTTTTTATTGATTGCATGTTTTGATGGAGAATTGTTAAGTCCATGAAGTGCCCCATGTTACTCTTTCCAATGGTATGTTTTTCTTTGTGACATCTGGTATATAATCTGTCTTGTGAGTAATTGTTTGAGTATTTTTTAAAGTGTTGGAGGTACTCTTTAGGTAGGGGAACCTGTTGTCTGGATTTATCCTAAAAAATACCTACTTTTTCTACCTATGACAAGTATTTGACCATGTGTGGCCCGAGATCCACCCCCTATACTTTCATGAATCCGCTGTATCAATCTTCCCTTCCCAGTCCTGTTTAGGTGTGGGCTATGCCTAGTGAAACCCCATCTGTTGATAGTCTCGGTGTATTATCATCAGCTATCTTTTCCTTACTTTCTAGCCCACAGTCAGATACATTAGGGACGTTAATTTTGTCTGACATGGCAAAATATTTTACTCCCACATTGACAATCGTCCTATTGATATCTTCACTGTCTGATACTTCACTTAATTCATCACAAGATTCCAGGATAAATTTTTAGAAATCGCCACGCAACCTTCTCCATCTTCTTGACATGATTTAAAATCTTGTTAACCACTTTTACTAGTACCCAAACTATGTTCACAATCGTCACACAATATTAATCATACTCTCTACTTAACACAAGCATGATGAAATTCTTACAATTACCAATTTCATAAGGCAATAAAATCTACTTCACCTGGATAATCACTTATTTTGAGTAATGATTAGTATTTATCGTCTGCTTGCGTGCTGTTGTAGTCTTGCTCACGCCGCTGTTGGCAGCTGATGTCGCCCTCTCGGCCAATTTTCTGCTCTGGTTCAGTCCTCCGACACGATGCGTCGCTCCCTCTGCTCGTGTGTCTCGTAGTCGCGAAATGTCGACCTGCACACTGCAGTCATTGTGGCGTCGAGCCCCACACGTTGTGGCACCAATAATGTGACGTCTCGTTTTGTCTCGGCTCGATGTTGATGGTTGTCCCAGTATAGATGATATGGAATGGCGTCCGTCGATCATGACAACGCCAATCTGTAACTATTATGAAAACAAACTCCTCGCATGGTTTGGTTATTTTTCAGATACTGTCTCTCAAAACTAATATCAACATCTTGATGGAGCAGCATGCCGGAGTGTGCGCGCCGCCATTGCTTGAAATTAAAGCAATCGTGTTCGATGTCTATCCATCTTCTCCACTTATAAATATAGTGACTGCACCACTCGATAACACAATGACTCCCCTGATCGGCTATGATAACCAAACGTCCTTTGGAACACGCAACCAACTAAATGACTAACTAACTAACGTTGGGTGCTCATGACAGGCTTTTCAATTTACGCGAACTTCCTGCCTGTAGTTCCTACGCCTCGTTTGAGAATGTGTATTCAGACGTTGAAAAATAATATCTTGAATCATCAATCCATCACCCAAGCCGATGTCACACCATGATTTTTGCTAGGATATTGAGTTGTTAATTAGTATTCTGTCGTCAAGGCGCCGCTACACCGCGTACTAATGACGTAATTCCAGAGATAACATACTCTTGAGCAATGTTCAGAATGAGTCGTATTTCGGTGTAAACTTATTGCTGTTTACGGTTAAATTGTCACTAAATCACTTTTCACTTTTATGTTATCTGAAGAATCAGTTAATTCCACAAATGCACTTTAAATTCCCATTAAAAGATGTATGCAACACAAACAATTAAAGCTAAATTAAAGTTTATTGTTCTTCATAATTATTTGTCCCTACAATGAGGACACATCGATTTTTCATTCAAGGAATTTCGTCTGTTAGCATTAGCAATTATGACTTTGACGACAGCTTCTGTCAACATGGCGCAATTGTAAGTTCTTCATGATTGGGTTTATCTGTTGCCTACTCAAATCTAATAATTGATTTTATGCCGGTGATCAGTCTCTTTCTGTATCCTTTGATGTTCGTGACCATCACAAAGATTAAGCCCCATCACAAATCAGCAATCACATGAGTTATTATTCTGTCTCATATATCAACTATCCCATTATATGTCTGAATGGTAAGGATGATTTTACTTCTGTCCAACTTCTAATTAATACTTCCAACCATAACCTCTTCAGACCCAGTGCAAAGTTTAATAAAAAATTTTGAAAATGCCAGTAATTTTTTGTTTATTTATTTGCAGAGGCACCAGATTGGTTATTTTTCAGATACTGTCTCTCAAAACTGATATCAACATCCCAATGGAGCAGCATGCCGGAGTGTGCATTCCGCCCTTGCTTGTAATTAAAGCAATGGTGTGTCAGTCATTGTTGTGTTTTGCAATTTAGAAAATTTTCATTTTTTGAAAATTGATGGTACACATTTGTGTACCTCGGGTTTCAATCATAGACTTATTTCTTAAATTTTTCTTATGGGAACCTACTGTATTTCGAGGTAAAATTAATTACCGTATGTTGTATTTGTACAATCTGCATATTTTATTTACAATAAGAAATTTTACAATACTTATTTCACAACTTTTTATTACTTCCAGATGGCTTTGTATGATATGTCAAAAAACAATTGTTTTTCGTCACACACAAATACTTTTGACATTTGATTCATTTAACTCTTGTCCTTGATTTGCAACCTTCGAGTCTGCATTTTGATGCAAACTTGTCATTACAAAATACAGGAAAATGCATTATTTGATCATACCTTACTTCACAAACTGGTTGACTTACAACTTTCATGTATTTTGATATTGGTGTAAATTGTTCCTCATCTGTGAAACTTTCTTCATCAATGGCACAATGTGTTGCCAGTGACTGGCTGCTTACTGATATTACACAGTTCCTGAGATTTTATAACTGACATGGCTAGATGTAGTCGAAAAACTATAAAAGGCATCTGATCCTTTTTATTCAAATCTGCAATCACACAAACTCTTCTGTACATCAACCAACAGTTCACAACCACCACATCAACAAAATGGGTAAATACTCTTGTTGTTGTCTTCAGTCCTGAGACTGGTTTGATGCAGCTCTCCATGCTACTCTATTCTGTGCAAGCTGCTTCATCTCCCAGTACCTACTGCAACCTACATCCTTCTGAATCTGCTTAGTGTATTCATCTCTTGGTCTCCCTCTACGATTTTTACCCTCCATGCTGCCCTCCAATGCTAAATTTGTGATCCCTTGATGCCTCAGGCCATGTCCTACCAACCGATCCCTTCTTCTAGTCAAGTTGTGTCACAAACTTCTCTTCTCCCCAATCCTATTCAATACCTCCTCATTAGTTACGTGATCCACCCACCTAATCTTCAACATTCTTCTGTAGCACCACATTTCGAAAGCTTCTATTCTCTTCTTGTCCAAAACATTTATTGTCCATGTTTCACTTCCATACATAGCTGCACTGCATACAAATACTTCCAGGAACGACTTCCTGACACTTAAATCTATACTCGATGTTAACAAATTTTTCTTCTTCAGAAACGCTTTCCTTGCCATTGCCAGTTTACATTTTATATCCTCTCTACTTCGACCATAATCAGTTATTTTGCTCCCCAAACAGCAAAACTCCTCTACTACTTTAAGTGTCTCATTTCCTAATCTAATTCCCTCAGCATCACCCAACTTAATTCGACTACATTCCAGTATCCTCATTTTGCTTTTGTTGATGTTCACCTTATATCCTCCTTTCAAGACACTGTCCATTCCGTTCAACTGCTCTTCCATATCCTTTGCTGTCTTTGACAGAATTACAATGTCATCGGCGAACCTCAAAGTTTTTATTTCTTCTCCATGGATTTTAATACCTACTCCAAATTTTTCTTTTGTTTCCTTTACTGCTTGCTCAATATACAGATTGAATAACTTCGGGGAGAGGCTACAACCCTTACTCTTACTGAAGTAAAAAATAATGTTACCATTATTCACCAAAATATTCTGGGATTGAAGAATAAAGTAGATGAGCTCCTGGTTTGTTTACATGACATTGAATCTGATAATGTAATAGATATATTATGCCTGTCTGAGCATCACATTGTGCCTGATATGGAAAAGGTAAATATCAGTGGTTATAAACTAGCTGCACATATGAGTAGAGAGAATAAGGTGGGAGGAGGAGTGCCTATATATGTCAATAGTTATCACTGTGTAGAAAGCTTACATACAAAAAAAGGTTTTGTCTAGAGCAACATATAGAAGCATGTGCCTGTCAACTTAAACTGAAGGAGGGCTCTTTTATAATTGTAACAGTATACAGGTTCCCTTCAGGAAACTTTCATTTGTTCCTGGAAAACTTGGATGCCTTGTTGTGCTATCTGTCAGATAGGGGAAAGCAAATTATTATTTGTGGGGACTTCAGTGTTGATTCACTGAAAGAGTGTAATAGGAAGAATGACCTGGAAGTCTTGCTCGGTTCTTTCAATCTGACATCTGTCATTAATTTTCCTACTCGGGTAGTAAAGGACAGCAGCACATTGATAGATAACACTTTTTTAGACCAAGATAGGTTTAAAAACATAAATTCTTGTCCTGTTGAGAATGGCCTTTCTGATCATGATGCTCAGCAAGTTACAGTATATGACATAGCTCCATTCAGTAATTCAAAACTACCCTCCAAAGTTGTGCATTCAATTAATGACTCAACAACTAGAAATTTCAGAGAAAATCTTCAGCAGTTAGACTGGGATGAGGTGTACAAGGAACCCGATGCTAATTTAAAATATAACTTATTTCATGATACGCTTGTAAGAGAATTTGAAAAATGTTTCCCCAAGAAAGTAGTTAAATCTAATCCTAAGAAACCATGCAAAAAACCTGTGCTTACTAAAGGAATAAAAATATCTTGTAACCACAAAAGGGAACTGTATCTAACAACAAGAAAGAGTAATGACACAGAAACAGCCAAATATTATAAAAACTACTGTGCTACGTTAAGAAAGGTTATAAAAAATCCAGAAGCATGTGCATCATGTTTGAGATTAATACCTCTGATAAAATCAAAATAATTTGGAATATTATTACAAGGGAAACAGGGCAACCAAAAGTACAGGATGACTGCATCACCATCAAAGCAAATGGAAACTTGATAAACAACAAGCCGGAAGTTGATAAGATTTTGAATAATCATTTTTTAAATGTTGTAAAGAAAATAGGATCTAAATGTTCATTAGAAGAAGCAAGGCAGTTAATGGAAGAGGCCTTACCCACACCATTTGATACAATTGAGATTCCACCCACCTCTCCTTCTGAAATTAGGAAGATAATAAACTCTCTCAAGAACAAAAGCTCACATGGAATTGATGGCATTTCCAAGAGGATAATAAAAGCTTGTTCCCAAGAAATAAGTAGTATTCTTAGCCACATATGTAATAGCTCTCTGAAGCAGGGTATTTTCCCAGATAGACTAAAGTATGCCATTGCTAAACCACTGCATAAAAAAGAGGATACGTCTGATGTCAACAACTAATGCCCAATATCTCTTCTGACTGTCTTATCCAAAATTCTTGAAAAGGTAAGGTATTGTAGAGTAGCCTCACACCTTTGTAAAAATAAAGTTTTAACAAAATGTCAGTTTTGTTTCCAGAAGGGTTTTTCAACGGAAAATGCTATATATACTTTCACTAATGAAATATTAAATGCTCTGAGTAACCGGAAGTCACCCGTTGGGATTTTTTGTGATCTATCAAAGGCTTTTGAGTGTATAAATCATGGAATACTTCCAGATAAGCTCAAGTACTGTGGTATGGATGGGACAGTACTCAAATGGTTTAAATCATACCTAACTGGAAGAGTGCAGAAAGTTGAAATAAACAATTCACATAATATGCAAAAAACTGGTGATTTTTCTAACTGGGGAACAATCAAGAATGGGGTGCCACAAGGTTCGGTCTTGGGTCCTCTGCTGTTCTTAACATACATTAATGACTTGCCATTCTGTATTCACGAAGATGCAAAGCTGGTACTTTTTGCCGATGATACAAGTATAGCTATCACACCCGACAGACAAGAATTAACTGGTGAAATTGTAAATGATGTTTTTCAGAAAATCATTACGTGGTTCTCTGTACATGGGCTCTCATTAAACTTTGACAAAACACAGTATATACAGTTCCACACAGTAAATGGAATGATCCCATTACTATATTAGACTTCGATCAGAAATCAGTAGCTAAGGTAGATTATTCAAAATTTCTAGGTGTCTGCATTGATGAGGGGTTGAACTGGAAAAAACACACTGAGGATCTGCTGAAACCTTTGAGTTCAGCTACTTATGCTATTAGGGTCATTGCAAATTTTGGGGATATACATCTGAGTAAACTAGATTACCACGCCTATTTTCATTCTCTGCTTTCGTATGGCATCATATTCTAGGGTAACTCATCATTGAGTAAAAGAGTGTTCATTGCACAAAAGCGTGTAATCAGAATAATTGCAGGAGCTCATCCAAGATCATCCTGCAGGCACTTATTTAAAGAGCTAGAAATCTTCACTGTAGCCTCACAATATATATATATATATATATATATACCTAACAACAAAGATGATGTGACTTACCAAATGAAAGTGCTGGCAGGTCGACAGACACACAAACGAACACAAACATACACACAAAATTGAAGCTTTCGCAACAAACTGTTGCCTCATCAGGAAAGAGGGAAGGAGAGGGAAAGACGGAAGGATGTGGGTTTTAAGGGAGAGGGTAAGGAGTCTTTCCGCTCCCGGGACTGGAATGACTCCTTACCCTCTCCCTTAAAACCCACATCCTTTCGTCTTTCCCTCTCCTTCCCTCTTTCCTGATTTGGTAAGTCACATCATCTTTGTTTTTAGGTATATTTTTCCTACGTGCAATGTTTCCTTCTATTATAACCATATATATATATATATATATATATATATATATATATATATATATATATATATATATATATATTCACTTATGAAGTTTGTTATTAACAATCAAAATGAATTCAAAATTAATGAATTCAAAATGAATTCAAAATTAATAGCAGTTTACATGGCTACAACACTAGGAGAAAGGATGATCTTCATTACTCCTGGTTAAATCTAACTTTGGCTCAGAAGGGGGTAAATTATGCTGCCACAAGAGTCTTTGGTCACTTACCGAATAGCATCAAAAGTCTGACAGATAGCCATATAGCATTTAAAAGGAAATTAAAAGGATTTCTTAATGGCAACTCCTTCTACTCATTAGATGAATTTTTGGATATAGTAAGTGGGTAATTTCCCAACCCCCACAAAAAATTAAAAATTTTGAGTGTTGTGTAATATTTCGTCTAATGTAATATCTTGTATAGACACCTTTTATTAACCTGACACGTTCCACATCATTACGAAGTGTTGTATTCATGATCTATGGAACAAGTACTAATCTAATCTAGTCTGGCCATTTTTTTGTTCGAATAGAAGTTCTGTAATAAGCCAGCAACATGTCACACAAATCTATACCTCCTATCATTTGATTGTATGCTTGTACTACAGCTGGGCGGTGGACATCAATCTTCTTCGCATCTTTTTTGGACCATCTTTTACATGTACCCACAGGATTCCTACCAGTGCAAAAGGAAAGTAATGCCACACATTTATTGTCTTTCCATTTGACAACAAAGAGTTTGCCATCTTCCCTTACAATCTCATTCCATTCACCTCTTTTTAGGCACTTATCATCGCTCAGTTTTGAAGTAGCTGAACCAATTCTATTCCTCATAACTGTTCTTCTCCAACAACATTTCTGCACATGTAACACTTGTAAAGAATCTATCTGTGTAAATTACATGAGAGCCATCTTGAGGGACAGTTACTGACAATATTTTGACAACAGCTCCTCCCAAACCTAGGGTCTTCAGATCATCTTATGGAACAGTGCCCTTCCCAACATAAAAACAGAAATCCAGGAGTAGTCTGTCACTAGAAGCAAGAACAAATTTTTTTAACCCCAGTGTATTATGCTTAGAAGGAACATACTGAGTGAAACCACACCTCCCAGAGAAAGGAATCATTTGTTCATTAATACTCAAATGTGAATTTCTGGGCAATGTTAAGCATTGTTTTCTCACTGCATCAACAAGTGAATAAATTTTCCACAGCTTATAATTAGGGTCCCGAGCACTTACGTTATCAACAAAACGCAGATTACTTCTAAGTTTGTAACATGTATCCCTGGGCATGGCCTCAGTAACGACAGGAAAGTGGAGAAGGCTGGACCAATACATTTTTAACTGTGGTATCTTAAAAGTCTGCATGACAATTTCAATCCCAATATTATGCAAAATTTCTGATTTTGTTGTTTTCAAACTAAGTGAACTAGTCTGAACAGATTTCAGGTTTGTCTGATACGCCAAAAGCTCCCAAAATTCAGCTGGAAAGTAATCCACGAAAGATTCCAGTATTCCTTTAGGTCCACTGGAATCATTTTCCTGTTTGGTCTCCAGAGATGGGCCCATCTCAGGCATGCTGAAATGGAAATGAACAAATTATGGTTTGGCACCAAACCAACATTTTTTAAAAAATTTGGTGTGAAACTTCACATATTTTTGTTGCAAATAAAGAAACAAACAAACAAAAATACTGTTATTCAAAATGAATAGCGATACTAACCAAGTAGCTCTTCTCCTCAAACCTGTTGTGGATTTTTTAACACCACCATTCGTTACATCTTCAATGTTTTAGAGACTGAATTTCGTCATTAGCATCACATTCAGAATCTGACATCGTAGGCTGTTGATTCATTTCAGCAAATAAGTCATCCTCAGAGTCAGAATTTGAACATTCTGCATCACCTTCATTCAGTATGCGTGATATATCTTCATCAGTTAGCACATGAGCTGAAAAAAAAACAATCAGTACGTTATGAAGTAGAGATCTATCCTAAAAGTACACACAAAGAAACAAGGTACACAGAGTACACAGACGTGTACCATGAAAACATCGTCATTAACTGCACAGGAAAATTGAAATAACACACATTTGCTGCATTTCAGATAATTCTCCAATCTTTCAACTTCACTTATCATTCACTACAACGAAGATAAACACATATAGCTCTACGTATTATTTATTTACGGTCATTACGACGCTGTCGGGCCGCCATCTTCTTTCACAACAAACTTCTGATGCGTGTACTGCTACAAGAGCTCTCCAAACGGCGTCATTTGAAAGCACAATGGTACAAGACCGTGACCTTGCAGTCTCAGCACACAAAATACGCAACAGACAGCGACACAAGCTTAAGAAGCAAGGTGCACATATGTGCACTTATAGTCTGAAGAGGATATAACTTTCAAACTTCAGATCGGCTACAACTCTCTTCTAGGATAATTGTTATCTTTGGTCAATTTATGGTCTGGGCTTTAACATTCGTAAATAGTAAATTTTTGAATTCTTTCTTTAAAGTTTTTTTTTCGTACCATATGGTATCCTTTCATTCAATCCTTTCTTTATGAAAAGCATTAGTATTTACATAACATTCTTGTTAATCAAACTGTCAAAAGTATAATGACTGATTTTTCTATTTCTTTCTGCAACAAAAGGGTGTTCATTATGGGTTCTATACTTGGGGTGTTACAATGTGGACCATATCTCTAATCTTTCATTGTCTTGTCTTGGAGTCGAAATCTTTAACTTCATAAGTAACATCAGACAACTGTCTTAATGGCGTAAATCCTATGGTGTCTTGTTTGGCGGTGTTTTAGGCAAATGTCACGAAAGGTAGCACCTCATCCCAGTTGTTCTGCTCAACATTGATGAACATTGATAGCATGTCGGCCACGGTCTTATTAAGGCGTTCAGTAAGACCATTGGTTTGCAGATGGTAGGCAGTCATCATGTGATGAGTAATGTCGCATCGAAGGTTTATCTGTGTCACAAGATTCGACTGAAAAACTTTCCCGCGGTGCCTAATTAACAACCTTGGGGCACCAGTGTTTTAATACAATATCTTCCACGATGAGTTTGGCTACCTCAGATGCTTCGGCTGTTTTCACGGCTTTTGTAATGGTATAGCATGTCAGATAATCAGTGCAAACAATAATCCATCTATTGCCACTAGCAGACGTTGGAAAGTGTCTGAGGAGGTCAATCCCAACACGCTGGAAAGGCATTTCGGCTGGTGGAATTGGTGTGAGTTGGCCAGGTGGTTTCTGAGGAACTGCCTTTCTCCTCTGGCACTCTCGACAGTGCGACACATAGTGATGGACACTCCTAAATAAACATAGCCAGAAAAATCTCTTGCGGATTCTTCAGTGGTATGCTTCTCTCACATTCCACTACAAGATCCATGAGTTTCAGTATGGCATTACCCTTCTAGCACTGACTGCAGGAATAATCACTTCATCCAGCACACAGTCTCCACACACTCGGATGTGCATCTTCCTGTCCACAGTATCTCATCTCGTCTAGCATAATCTTGGAGTGACCACAATCTATAATTGCCTGAGAAGCTTTCATGAAGTCCCATACGAGAATGACGTCATGACTACATTCTTGTAAGACAATGAATTCTAAGGGCTGTGTATGGCCACTTATACCCACATGAATGACACATCTTCCTGTAGGTTTTACATATTTCCCATTAGCCACCTTCAGCAGAGATGCTTGTTGTTGATGAATACGGTTTTCTGCAACTGGCGACGGTACTTCTCCGAAATGACTGAATATGATGCTCCAGAGTCCATAAGAGCTTGGGCTGGTTGGCCATCCAAGAGGATATTGACGTAGTTTCCTATCATTTTTGTAGTGATCGACAGCAGAGGATTTTTTTTTCCTTTGGTGGCCTCACCTCCAAGGAAGGTTGCACCCTTTAGTTTTCCAGGTTGCGGTGGTTGGGTGATCGGCTGAAGCTTCTAAACGGCGATGGAGACCTTCTTGATCGGTGTGCTGGGGAGCGTCCTCTCCAGCGGCTAGTTTGCAGCGATGGTGACCTACTACGTCCTGCACCCACACCTTCTTGTTCATCTTTGTTGCCCTAGAGTTGGTGTGAGCTAAGATCGGTCTTCTGTCTTCTGGCGCGGGAATCATCAAATATCCGCCGCCTTTCTCGACATACTGGTTGGTTATCCTGGGTCCTCCAGATGTCAGTCTTCCTTGGTGCACTAACAGGTTCCTCATGTGGCACGTAACTCCACCTGGATCTCGACTTTTTCACCGTTTTAAAGGGAAATGAAGGACGAGAGATTGGGTTCAATGTCTGTTTCACTTCCTCCCTTATGACCTCTGGAAGCGTCTCGGTTTTTTGCTCGCCTTCTGAACTTCCTCTCTCACTATCTGACGAAGGCCGGCTGCTGTGGACGAGCGGTTCAAGGTCCTTGAGTCTGTAACCACATGGGTGCTACGGTCACAGGTTCGAATCCTGCCTCGGGCATGGAAGTGTGTGATGTCCTTTGGTTAGTTAGGTTTAAGTCGTTCAAATTCTATGGGACTGATGATCTCAAATGTTAATTCACATAGTGCTTAGAGCCATGTGAACTATTTTTATCTGACAAAGAACACTTGTGAAATCAGTTCCTTCCTCCATCACAGACATCGATACGATGTTTGGAAGCCGATCAAACTTCTTGCATGTGATTCTTTTTTGATGCATTATCTCGACATACTGGCACTATTTTATGAAGTCATCTGCTGTCGAAACTGTTGTGTTGGCAGAAGAGCCAACACCATGTTACTAACTAGTGGAGGCCAAAATGCACGCGTTTTAGCTCACGCAGGCTGGCATGAGGTGGGAAGAACTATACTGACGTGAGGTCTGGAACATGACAAGGAATTAGAATTCAGAAAGCGGACGTAATTAGTTTGATACTTAACTTAAATCCATTAATGATGAACGTCGCTCTTGACGGTACATGATTCACAATATTATCTCTTCAGAATACATTCGTAGTAACTGAATATAGTGCCTTGCTAGGTCGTAGCAAATGACGTAGCTGAAGGCTCTGCTAAATTGTCATCTCTGCAAATGAGAGCGTATGTAGTCAGTGAACCATCGCTATCAAATTTGGCTGTACAACTGGAGCGAGTGCTAGGGAGTCTCCCTAGACTAGACCTGCCGTGTGGCAGAGCTCGGTCTGCAATCACTGATAGTGGCGACACGCGGGTCCAACATATACTAATGGACCGCGGCCGATTTAAAGGCTACCACATAGCAAGTGTGGTGTCTGGTGGTGACACCACAGAAACCTTCAGGAGGAAGGCTTGATACATGTCCTCAACATCATCCCTCATGCGATCTGCAACCTTATCTTCCTCCTTCATTCTACGATCCACTGTTTTACACAGCTCCAAGATGTCTTGAATGTAGGATGCTGTAGTTTCTCCTGGACGCTGGGTCCTGCACTTTAGTTTACCTTCAGCCTTGCACTTCTCTCCCGGTGTGTCACTGAAATACTTGTGCAGTTCTGCCTGGAATACATCCCGGCTTGTGAAATTCTCCTCATTGTTTTCATAACATTCCTTGGCAGTGCCCTCCAAGTAGAAAAATACGTTAGCCAAACACATGGTGTCATCCCATTTGTTAAATTTGGGTATATGCTCATATACCCTCAGCCACTTGCTTGGATCTTGGCCATCAACACCAGAGAAACCGGAAGGACATATCATGGGGTGGCACACAGTTGCTGTCATCGATATGTCCTCTTCTTCTTCTGTCTCCGTATAGGTTGTGATCTGTTGCATATGGCTAGAAATCGGGTATCTCGCCAAGTAAACAGCGGCTCTGTCGTGGCTTGATGGCAGCCCCATGTAGTCGATAATGTGCGCTATCACTAGTTCCAATACCCAATGCCACCACCAGAATAATGTGACATAGAAGAAGGTGTAATTACATGAATGACAGACACTAACTTCAAGTAACGAAAGTTTATTCAGCACTTGCAAAAGAAGAGTGCGAAGTGAGCTGCCTCAAGCCAGAACAAATGAAGTTATATACAGTTATAGACCATTCCAGTAAAATGATTCTTCACATTTGTGGATACTTCAAGAATGTACTCAAACCGAATATAGAAATTTAAATTGTACAGTCCAGGCGAGTTTCTAATTCATGACCCTTCAGGCATCAGTTTAGTATCACAACCACTACACTTCTTCTGTGACAATATAGAGTGTTAACATTACAGACATTTGCTACACCATATAAACCAATTATTTAATGTTGCACAGACATTCAGATGCACGACTTCCATACTCTCTAATTAAAAGAAAGATGAATGTGTTGCAAGTAAACAAATAATTTCTGATGATAAAACATCAGTGGATACAGAAACTCTTCATTGTCAGTCTAATGGTTCTGACAGACAAGACATTAGAGATTTTGAGCCACCACAGTCTCAAACAATTGACACTGAGAGCTGATCTTGTGAGGATACTCTGCCTGATGTGACTAAAGCTATGCCAAAAGGACCATTACGTGTAAGTAGAAAAATTCTCAGATGTAATTCTGAAACACAGCTGTACTATGCCACTTACTTTATGTTTACTCTATTCATTCTAAGATATAAACAGGTAAAATCTTACCATTAGAAACATTTGGCAATCCTGTAAAGTTTTTTGGTGAAACCAGTTAGAAGTCATTATTCATGAGAAAAGTAATAAAAATTCTAGATTTTAGCAATGTGTAGAATAAGAGAAAATCATCTACTGATCTACACTGAAACAATGAGTGGATCACACAATCACAATCACAATGTCTGTTATATGTATCTCTGCTCCATACATCTCTCCACCATAGATGACTGCCAAACTACCCTTTATTCAGTGTATTCTTAAACTACAAACTTTGTGGTAAAGTAATTGTGCAGAGATATTTACTTTTGAATGCCTCACATGTCTAAGTGTTGTACGTTATTAGTATGGCATGAACAAACGAATAATTGAGCCAGATTATGTAGTCTACTCGCAAATCCCATCATACATCTATACTATTCACATCTTAGAAGTTGATCATATAATATAAACCACTTATTTATTGTTCCACAGATATTTAAACAGATGACATCCATACTGAGTAATGAAAAGAAAGGTGAATGTGATGAAAGTCATCTTATAATTTCTCAAACTAAGACAGTTGAGGATACAGAGGCTCTCAATTTTGAGTCTAATGATTCTGACATACAACATATAAGAGGTATTGAGCCCCCACAATCTCAAACAGTAGACAATGGGAGCCGGGCCTGTGAGGATACTCTACCCGATGTGACTCAAGCAACGCCAAAAGGTCCATTAAGTGTAAGTAGGAAAATTCCTAGATATAGTTATCAAAGAAAGCAGTGTTGTATCACTTTATTTATTTATTTATTTATTTTGATCCAACATCAACTGATTACAAAAAAAGAGTTTTTTTTTTGTTCCAGTCTTCTGGATAAGTCAGAGCCTTACTTACTAGGGTTACATATTATTTGCTGGCACTTTTATCTACACAACTTTTTCTAAATTTAATTGAGAGAACAGAGTTACATATATGGACTATACATTAAAAAATTGTTATTGCCATACTTAGATTAAGGAATCTACAGTTTGTAACACAGTATTCGTATCTGACATTCAAATATTTACAGTTTGTGACACAGTCTAAGAGCTGAGATTACGTATATTTTTAGATAGATGGTCTTCCATTATACGAGTGTACTAAATCTAGAAACTCATCTATTGAATATACAGGATTGTTTAGGAGCCATAATTTTAATTCCATTTTTAGTTTTGTAATGGGCAATTTGGAGATATTAAGATGGAAGCAATTCAGTAGTTTTATGAATGCATAGTGAGGGCTTTTCTCAAAAAGTGTTGTTCTATGAGAGATGATGTGGAGTCTCTTCTACCTATAGTGTTGTGATCGTGTATTTCTTTATTAAGCATTTTGTTACGGATTACTGCTATAACGATTATCTTCGGCACATACAGGTTATGAACAGTTAATATTTTAAATTCTTTAAACAAATTTCTGCAGGACTACCTGGCACATTTCTTTCTCATAATTCTAAGTGCCTTCTTTTGTAAGGTAAGTACACTTTTCATGTCACCTTTACTGCTGGATCCCCATACCTCTATCCCATAACTTAGATGGGATTCAAATAGTGCAAAATATATTTGCCTCAAAGTGGTGATGTTACAAAAAGGTGTCAGTTTTCTTAGGGCATATATGGTAGTACATAGCCACAGTACTCTTCCTAATATATTGACTGGTATAAACTTACCATCAGAATCATTTGGCAGTGAAGTAAGTTTTTTTTTGATGAAACCAGACAGAACTTACTACTCATGAGGAAGTAACAGAAATTCATGGTTCTAGGAGTGAGTAGAATCAGCGAAAAGCAGCTACTCATATACAGTGAAACAATGTGTGCATTACACAATCACAGGTTTTGTTATGTGTGTCTCTTCTCCATACATATCTCCACCATAGATGAGTGCCAGCCCTCCCTTTATACAGCGTATTGTTAAACTATAACGTTTGTGGTAATGTGAGTGTAGAAATATTTACTTTCGAATGTCTCCCATGTCTGAGTGTTGTACATTATTACTATGACCTCAATGAAGGAATAATGGATGCTTATGAGCTATTATACTTGCAAATTTGCTCATATATCTAGACTGTAAACATTTTAGATGTTGAAATTATTAAACCACTTTTTAATGTTCCACAGATATTTAAACGGATGAAATCCATACTCAGTAATCAAAAGAAAGGTGAATGTGTTGAAAGTAATCCTATAATTTCTGAGACTGAGACATTGGAGGATACAAAGGCTTGTAACTTTGAGTCTAATGATTCTGACAAACAACATATAAGAACTTTTGAGCCCCCACAATCTCAAACAGTAGACAATGAGAGCCGGTCTTGTGAGGCTACTCTACCTGATGCGACTGCAACAATGCCAAAAGGACCATTAAGTGTAAGTAGAAAAATTCCTAGATATTGTTCTCAAAGAAATCAGTATTATTTCACTTAATTTATGTTGACGGTATTCTTCCTAAGATATTAATTGGTATAATCTTACCATCAGAATCATTTAGCAGTGATGTAAGGTTTTTGGATGGAAACCAGTAAGAAGTTAATATTCATGAGAAAAGAAACAGAAATTCATGGTTGTAGCAGTGTGTAGAATCAGAAAAAAGCAGCTACTCATACACAGTGAAACAATGTGTGCATTACACAATCACAGGTTTTGATATGTGTATCTCTTCTCCATACATATCTCCACCATAGATAAGTGCCAGCTCTCTCTTTAGTCAGTGTATTGTTAAACTATAACATTTGTGGTTATGTGAGTGTAGAAATACTTACTTTTGTATGCCTCATATGTCTGAGTGTTGTACATTATTAGTATGACACGATGGAAGGAATAATGGAGACTCACGAACTGTTATTCTTGCATATTTATTCATACATCTTGACTGTTAACATTTTGATGTTGGTCATATTGAATAAATCACTTTTTATCGTTCCACAGTTGTTTAAACAGACGACATCCATACTCAGTAATGAAAAGAAAGGTGAATGTGGAGAAAGTCACCTTATAATTTCTCAGACTAAAACAGTTGAGGATACAGAGGCTCTTAATTTTGAGTCTAATGATTCTGATATACAACATATAAGAGATATTGAGCCCCCACAATCTCAAACAGTAGACAATGAGAGCCGGGCTTGTGAGGATACTCAACGTGATGCGACTGAAGCAATGCCAAAAGGACCATTAAGTGTAAGTAGAAATATTCCTAGACATAGTTCTCAAAGAAAGCAGTATTATTTCACTTAATTTATGTTGACGGTAGACTTTCAAGGTTTATACTGGTATTATCTTAGCATCAGAATCATTTGCCAGTGATGTAAGTTTTTTTGATGAAACCAGTCAGAAGTTATTATTCATGAGAATGTAATAGAAATTCATGGTTGTACCAATCTGTAGAATCAGAGAAAGGAGGCTACTCATTTACAGTGAAACAATGTGTACATCACAAAATCACAGGTTTTGATATGTGTATCTCTTCTCCATACATCTCTCCACAATAGATAAGTGCAAGCCCTCCCTTTATTCAGTGTATTGTTAAACTATAACGTTTGTAGTAATGTGAGTGTAGAAATATTTACTTTTTAATGCCTCACACGACTGAGTGTTGTACATAATTAATATGACATCAATGAAGGAATAATGGAGACTCATGATCTATTATTCTTACAAATTTGCTCATATATCAAGACTGTTAACATTTTAGATGTTGTTCATATCAAATAAACCACTTATTTAATGTTCCACAGATATTTAAATGGATGAAATCCATACTCAGTAATCAAAAGAACGGTGAATGTGTTGAAAGATCTCTTATAATTTCTGAGACCGAGACATTGGAGGATACAGAGGCTCGTAATTTTGAGTCTAAAGATTCTGACAAACAACGTATAAGAGATTTTGAGCCCCCACAATCTGAACCAGCAGACAATGAGAGCCAGGCTTGTGAGGATACTCTACCTGATGTGACTGAAGCAATGACAAAAGGACCATTAAGTGTAAGTAGAAATATTCCTAGACATAGTTCTCAAAGAAAGCAGTATTATTTCACTTAATTTATGTTGACAGTATTCTTTCTAAGTTATTAACTGGTATAATCTAACCATTAGAATCATTTAGCAGTCATGTAAGGTTTTCGGATAGAAACCAGTCAGACGTTAATAATCATGAGAAAAGTAATAGAAATTCATGTTTGTAGAAGTGTGTAGAATCAGTGAAAAGCAGCTACTCATATACAGTGAAACAATGGGTGCATTACACAATCACAGGTTTTGTTACGTGTATCTCTTCTCCATACATATCTCCACGATCAATAAGTGCTTGCCCTCCCTCTATTCAGTGTATTGTTAAGCTATTACATTTTTGGCAATGTGAGTGTAGTAATATTTACTTTTGAATGCCTCCCATGTCTGAGTGTTGTACATTATTAGTAAGACGCGAATGAAGGAATAATGGAGACACATGAGCTATTATTCTTGCAAATTTGCTCATATATCTAGACTGTTAACATTTTAGATGTTGGTCACATTGAATAAACCACTTATTTATTGTTCCACAGACATTTAAACAGATGACATCCATACTGAGTAATGAAAATAAAGGTGAATGTAGAGAAAGTCACCTTATAATTTCTCAGACTAAGACAGTTGAGGATACAGAGGCTCTTAATTTTGAGTCTAATGATTCTGACATACAACATATAAGAGATATTGAGCCCCCACAATCTCAGACAGTAGACAATGAGAGCCGGGCTTGTGAGGATACTCAACGTGATGCGACTGTAGCACTGCCAAAAGGACAATTAAGTGTAAGTAGAAAAATTCCTAGATATAGTTCTCAAGGAAAGCGATATTGTATCACTTAATTTATGTTGACGGTAGTGTTTCGAAGATATTAACTGGTATTATCGTAGCATCAGAATCATTTGCCAGTGGTGTAAGATTTTTTGATGAAACCAGTCAGAAGTTATTATTCATGAGAAAGTAATAGAAATTCATGGTTGTACCAATGTGTAGAATCAGAGAAAGGAGGCTACTCATTTACAGTGAAACAATGTGTACATCACACAGTCACAAGTTTTGATATGTGTATCTCTTCTCCATACATCTCTCCACCATAGGTAAGTGCAAGCCCTCCCTTTATTCAGTGTATTGTTAAACTATAAAGTTTGTGGTAATGTGAGTGTAGAAATATTTACTTTTGAATGCCTCCCATGTTTGAGTGTTGTACATTATTAGTATGACATCAATGATGGTGAGGGAATATGGAATAGTTGTAGGTAAACAACTAGGATTCTCTCAGATACAGATTTACTCACATTTAGTTTCTACACGTATACAAGTCCGGAGGCTAACTGCTGTTAGCGTCCAACATCCTCTCCAAAGCCCTCTTCTCAAAGATAGCACACTTACGCACAGAACAAATATCGATATTTATGGCGCTGTACGGCACATAGCCCCCCCCCCCCCCCCACCCGCCCCCCACAGTATGGAGTATTTCCCTGTGAAGGGGGGGGGGGGGGCGGAGTTACGACGCCGGCGGCTGAAGACGACGTCCCCATCCTGGAGTGAAGGTGTAGCACTTCGTCAGCCGGTAAGCGGAGAATCTCCTTGCCATAAGGCCTAACAAAGGCACGCAAATTGCCACACGCAGCACTTCTGCTCAATTTAAAGCGGTGAACCACACGAGATTCTGCACTTCCTTCCTCATTATTGTCACACGCGAGTACCACACACACCGTATTGCCATCTACGACAACAGATAATTTATGTATATCATCAGGGTGCACATGTGTTGTGTATTCTTGGATGGCATCTGTACGAGCAATGGTAGGGAGGCAGGGAGGTGTGGGAAAGCCATGGCAGGGGGAAGCATCTGCTAAGAGGGAGGTGGCAGGTGCACTGGACTGCGCAGGAGACAACCTCGGGCAATCAGCTGACAGACGAGGGAGCGTGACCGAAGGCAACGAGGAGCCAGCATGGTTTGAACGGCGTGACAAAGAGCTGTCACACGAAGATGCTAACACAATGGTAGAATCCGAGTGGTTGGTAGTTTGACGGCGAGGGCTGTGAGGAGTGAAGCCCCGAAAAGATTGGCCACTCGAATTACATGAACGCGGAGTAGGAGCAGTCCTCGGCAGAGAAACACGCTGTGGAGAATCAATACCCAAATGCATGGTGTGGGAAGATGGATGGTCGCTCGAAGCAGGAGTGGGAGAAATAGGGGCAAAATCAGGGAGGTTCACCTGAGGCTCAATGAAAGCTGGTTTCACTCGGTTGAGTGAGACCGTGGTTACAGAGTCTTTTATGAGGAGATCCATGTTATTCTCAGAGCGTTTGATGACCTTGTAAGGACCTGTGTAGGGCGACTGAAGCGGGGCTTTGACTGAGTCGTCTCTGAGAAACACGTACTCACAAGAGTCTAGCGTGCATGGTACATACACACACGGAGGTGTATGAGCAGCTTGAGGTGGCGGCTGAATTTTGCTGAAGTGCAAGCGCACCCGCTCGAGAAGTGAAGGGAGTTAAGAGGGCCGTGGAAGTGGGGTCGGAGTGACTAATTCTCCAGGCAAAACCAGAGGTTGGCCATACACAAACTCTGCTACGGAACCCTTGAGGTCTTCCTTGAAAGTCACACGAAGGCCAAGAAGCACGAAGGGCAGTGCCTTTGTCCATAGTGAGTCATGGCAACGTAGGGCAGACTTTAAGGTGCAATGCCATCGCGCGACAAGCCCATTGCTTTGGGGGTGGTATTCAGAAGTATGAATTTTGACAATACCACACATTTTACATAAGTCAGAGAAAACTGAAGACTCGAATTGTCACCCCTGGTCAGTGGTGAGGTAAACAGGTGAGCCAAATCTAGAGATCCACGAATCTAAGAATGCTCAACTTACTGTCTCAGAGGTAATGTTCAGAACAGGCACAGCCTCAGCCCACCGAGTCATCCTGTCAATAGCTGTAAACAAGTAACAGAAACCCTCGGAGGGGGACAAAGGGCCTACAAGGTCGACATGAACATGGTGAAACCGGTCTGTCGGTTGGGCAAAACAGCCAAGGGGTGGTGAAGTGTGCCTGGAAACTTTGTTCTGTTGACACACCATGCATGCCCTTGCCCTAGACTGACAGTCATGGCGCATGTCTCTCCAGACAAACCGTTCAGCTACCAGACGGGTGGAAGCTTTGACACCGGGGTGTGCTAATGTATGTAGTTTGTCAAATACCTGGCGTTGAAGGGGCTTAGGAATGAATGGCCGCAACGTACCAGTTGATTCATCATGCCACACTAAGTCAGATATGCCAGGGAAAGTAGAGCGTACCAGTTGGAGAGAGGAGTTGTGGTCTGAAATTAACTGCATGGTATCGGGGTCTGCCAATTGCAACCGAGGTAGGTCCGTTAAGTCAATTAAGGTTGTGACAGCACCAACACGTGAGAGAAAATCAGCGATCACATTGTCCGCTCCTCGGATGTAGCGAATGTCATTTGTAAATTGCAAGATGTAATCGATGTGACGAAAGCGTTGTGGGGGCGGATCAGCCACAGGATTTTTTATGGCAGGAACCAACGGCTTGTGATCAGTGAGCACATAGAAATCTTGTCCCTCAACATCAGTTCTGAAGTGTCTTATGGCCTCGTAAATTGCAAGTAATTCTCTGTCGAATGCTGAGTATTTCTTCTGCGCGTTGTTTAGCTTTTTCGAGAAAAACTGCAGGGGGGTTGTAACATCGTTGTATGTCTGACTCAGTACTGCGCCGACAGCATTGTCACTAGTGTCAGTAGTGACAAACATTGTGGTGTCCACCCGTGGGTGAGCAATAGTGACAGTGGAGGCCAACAGCTGTTTGAGTTCATTAAATGCCTTGTCCATGTCTGGTGTCCGTGGTACCTGGCAGGTGCCAGAAGTTTGTGGGCCAGCGAGAGCATCTGTGAGAGGAACCTGCACCGCAGAAGCGGCTGGCAAATGTTTACAGTAATAATTAACTGTTCCGATGAACCTGCGTAATTCCCTATAGGTCTGAGGGCGTAGCATCTCGAGAACAGGCTTGATCTTGTCCTGTGGTGGTGTCAGACCGTCCGATGACACAACATAACTTAGGAATGTAACGGATGACTGGTGCAATTGAGTCTTTTTATTGTTCAGTTCAATACCAGCGGCTGCTAAAATATCTGTCATGACTTGAACACGCTCCTCACTCTGTTCCAAAGTAGAAGCAAAAACCAATATGTCGTCCATGTATACGAAACAAAAGTCTAGATGGGATAAAGTTTGATTGATGAAATGCTGCCACGTTTGGGGGGCGTTTTTCAACCCAAACGGCATAAATTTGTATTGGAACAGCCCGAAGGGAGTGGTTATGGCAGTCTTTTCAATGTCCTCCAGAGCCATAGGAATCTGATGAAATGCGTGCTTACAGTCCAAAACAGAGAAGTACTTTGCACCTGTGAGCGCATGATTGAAGTCTGCAATGTGTGGGACCGGATATTTATCAATGATGGTGTGGGCATTTAAATGCCTATAGTCTCCAACCATACGCCAAGTACCATCTTTCTTTTGGTCAAACAGGGTAGGACTAGCCCAGCAACCAGAAGAAGGTTCAATTATTCCCTTTTGTAACAGATCGTCCAATTGTTCTTTTGGAATTTTCATAAATTCCGGCTTGAGGCGGCATGGGCGTTGCGATATGGGTGGCCCATCGGTTAGACGTAACCGATGAACTGTGCCATTAGTGACTACTGCAATACATGGCGCGGCATGACAGTCAGATGTCCATGAAGTGGAGCAGGCAGTGGCGGACGGGCCAAGCTGTGGCGCTGAGGGCACGGAAGTACAGGTGTGCCACCCGCTCGTAGACTGCGTAAAGGCCGTACACGTGTTAACATGGGTGAGGTTGGTACAATGGTTCTTGGTAGCGGGCCGTGCCGCTACGAGCGCTGTAGGCACGAGTGGGTGTGGCCGAACAGCAGATAGCCGTAGTTCATTGCCATGAGCTTGGCAAGTTAATTGTTCATTCGGAACGCAAGGAGCATGAGCACTCGGGCATACCCTATCATTACAAAAGGGGGGGCTGACACAGTTTACAGAATTCACAACATTGCCGTTAGTGTGCGCAGGCATGGGAACACCAGATTGGCATGGACTGACCTTGTCTGTAGCTGACGAGTCGTCTGCTTGTAGTGCCACGAGGCATTGTTGTGTGGAGGCCAACTCGCAGTGTATGTCACGGAGATGCAGCAGCATTTCCATACGATCCATCCACAACTTCGAAGACTTGGCGCACTCCACTAGCCACTTGTTTGTCCAAGGTTGCAGCTCCAAGGATAGGTTTACACACTTCTTAGCACAGCACACATGTTTGGTGTTAGCCGAACTGTTACTCGGCGAAGCGAAAGGAATATGTTTGTTAAGGGGAGGGGGGGGGAGGGTAAAACACAGTATTTTGCACAAAATCTAGTGACAACTGATAGTGCTTGAGGAAATCAATTCTGAGAATAGGTTCTTCAATTGTTGACACTAGAAACATCTACTCCAGCTTGCACTCGGGCGAAAGTTTCACTGTATACAAAGTGGAACCCGAACACTGTAGGGTAGACAAGTTCACTGCACAAAGTACTGTTTTGTGTGGTTGCACTTTATTGGTTGCTAGGCAAACCGGCAGCAAAGAGACGTCTGCGCCAGTGTCTACCAGAAAACATACACCTGATCGTAAATCGCGAACATAGACTTGACCACACTTACTGTTATTGTCCGAAACGGAGTGCAACGTAGGATGGGGCCCATTGTTTACATTGCAGGAGGTGGCACCGTAGCCTACCTGCGGTTGGAGTTTGGGTAAGAACACGGTGACTGGCATTTGCGAGCTTGCTCCCCGAATCTCGTGTGGAAGAAACAGTAAGGATGGGCGGGCCTGTGCTCCTGTGGGTAGTTACTAGGTGACGGAGTATGTGCCCCAGAGTCTTCTGCAGAGGCCGATGCACTGTCGTTGCGGGGAGTTGAAGGTGCATGCCGGGCGGCTAGTTTAACAAACTTGTTATTAGCAGCACCAGACAAGGGCGTGGCGTCAGAAATCATCTAAGTGCGGTCACGTCCAGAATGCAGTGCACGGAGCTCATGTTGCCTGGCGGAGTATGCTCTGTTGGCGGCGCGTAAACGTTCATTTACTGGCCTATCTTCATATGCAGAGATTGCAGTCTGGACAGGCAAAGGCAGCTTTTCAGTCCATATTTCTGCGAGCATGTCATCAGGCATAACTTGCTCATCGACGAGAAGACGAATGCACCACCACAGCTGGGACAGAGACCTGTCACCGAGACGCTCTTCGTAAATGAGCTCTCGCACATTTTCTCTCCTGGTTTTAGAGACGTGCTCCAGTGTCGTTTGTTTCGCCACAGCATACTTCCCTGCTAGGGGGGTGCTTTGACCAGATCGCAAATTAAATCAACGCGGTCGTGAAGATGGTTCATTAGGCAGGCGAAGCGTGCGTCGTCGTCCAAAGCACAGACATTGAATGTTTGCTCAACCAGGTTAAACCAGAACTCCGGGTGAGCGGGTTTGAAGTCTGGTAATTTCAGCAGATTCGGCACTGCAGTCACTGTGGAGGTGCACCTATTGCTTCGGACGGAAGTAGAGCGTGCAGAAGATTGCAAGTCCGAATTATTGGCATCCCGTAATTCGGAAATCGCGAAATTCACTTGACGCCGGGGGGTGGCTGAGAAGTAATGGATGCTCGAACGGTGTGAGGATCGTAGTTAAAATGTGCATTCTCATTGACGTGGTACTTTGGAGAGAAGCCACAAGTGTTTAAGTACGCCGGTGAATGTCCATTATGCGCGCAGTATTCACTCGACCGTGAGTGGTGGGGCTGGTTGTAGATGTCGGAGTAATTACTGTCCAGCACAGAACTGTTGACTTGATTAGAAGCAACACAAGGATCCCACACACGTCCACTAGGATGCACACACAGTGTGATATTTGCTATTTGGCGAGCATTGAACACCTGTTGACTAGCCGGCGCGGAAGGATACACACGTGGCGGGAACTGATTCGAGTTTGAATTTACTACTGGATTTTCCAGCAAAACCTCGCTCAACGCCACGAACTGTATTGAATTGTGAGTTTGACACAGGAGTAGGAATTTTCCGACCAACACTATGTGAAGAACACGTGGGAAGGTCCAGGCTAACAAAGCCTGAGTCCATGACCGTTGGCGGATGGAAAAAACTGGCAGCACTCGATGAATTCCACTGCATGTTCTGGCTGAAGGATTCTGAAGATTCTTGCAGCATGTCCATCACACGATCATCGAAATATTCATTCAGGAAATTAAAGACTTCGGCCGTGCAATGTGCCCAGCACCATCTTGCATAAACCACGAGGTGTTCGCAGTGTCGTCTAAGGCAGTTTGTACCGCCACAAATTCACGGAGAATGTCCAGATAGCGTGCTGCAGTAATCGTTTCGGATCTGAAAAATGGGCCAATGATTCCTTTGGAAGAAATGGCGGCCCACACCAGTACTTTTTGAGGAGGCAGGCACGATGGGGCTGCAACATGGGGCTTTTTGGTTCCCCATATGCGCCAGTTCTGTTTATTGACGAAGCCGTCCAGGTAAAAATAAGCTTCGTCAGTAAACCAAATGCTGCCCACATGCATATCGCTGTCATCAATCCTGTGCACTATATCGTTAGTGAATGTCTCTCGTGCAGCAATGGTAGTGGCGCTGAGGGGTTGCCGCATTTGAATTTTGTATGGATAGAGGTGTAAACTCTGGCGCATGAGACGATACGTGGATGTTGGCGTCATTTGGACCGCAGCTGCAACACGGCGAACGGAAACCCGAGGCCGCTGTTGGATCACCTGCTGCACTAGCTGCGCGTTGCCCTCTGTGGTTGCTGTATGCGGTCGCCCTACCTTTCCAGCACGTTCATCCGTCACGTTCCCAGTCCGTTGAAATTTTTCAAGCAGATCCTTTATTGTATCGCTTTTCGGTCCTTTGGTTACATTAAACCTCCGTTGAAAACTTCGTCTTGTTGCTACAACACTGTGTTCTAGGCGGTGGAATTCCAACACCAGAAAAATCCTCTCTTCTAAGAAATAAACCATGTTGTCCACAGCACACTTGCACATTGTGAACAGCACACGCTTACAGCAGAAAGACGACGTAGAGAATGGCGCACCCACAGACTGCGTTGTCTTCTATACCTTTCACATCACTTGCAGCGCCATCTGTTGTTGAAAATTGTAACTACTGTGATTTCGAAAGTATGTCTGCCTGAAAATGTACTGTTGTCCCAAGCATATTGCAACAAACGGTGTATTTCTATCGATGCTCGTTTAGTTTTTATTACCGTTTCAAATATACCGGTCATTTTTGAAACACCCTGTATATACAGTGAAACAATCTGAGCATTACACAATCACAGGTTTTGATATGTGTATCTCTTCTCCATACATCTCTCCACCATAGATGAGTGCCAGCCCTCTCTTTAGTCAGTGTATTGTTAAACTATAACATTAGTGGTAATGTGAGTGTAGTAATATTTACTTTTGAATGCCTCCCATGTCTGAGTGTTGCACATTATTAGTATGACATCAATGAAGGAATAATGGAGACTCACGAGCTATTATTCTTGCAAATTCGCTCATATATCTAGAGTGTTAACATTTTAGATGTTGGTCATATCAAGTAAACCACTTATTCAATGTTCCACAGATATTTAAACGGATGAAATCCATACTCAGTAGTCAAAAGAAAGATGAATGTGTTGAAAGTAATCTTATAATTTCTGAGACTGAGACATTGGAGGATACAGAGGCTCGTAATTTTGAGTCTAATGATTCTGACAAAGAACATATCAGAAATTTTGAGCCCGCACAATCTCAAACAGTATCCAATGAGAGCCGGGCTTGTGAGGGTACTCTACCTGACATGACTGCAGCAGTGCCAAAAGGACCATTAAGTGTAAGTAGAAAAATTCCTAGATATAGTTCTGAAAGAAAGCAGTATTATTTCACTTAATTTATGTTGACAGTATTCTTTCTAAGCTATTAACTGGTATAATCTTACCATCAGAATCATTTAGCAGTGATGTAAGGTTTTTGGATACAAACCAGTCAGAAATTAATATTCAAGAGAAAAGTAATAGAAATTCAAGGTTGTAGCAGTGTGTAGAATCAGAGAAAAGCAGCTACTCATATACAGTGAAACAATGTGTGCATTACACAATCACAGGTTTCATTACAAGTATCTCTTCTCCATACATATCTCCACCATTGATAAGTGCCAGCTCTCCCTTTATTCAGTGTATTGTTAAACTATAACATTTGTTGTTATGTGAGTGTAGTAATACTTACTTTTGAATGCCTCATATGTCTGAGTGTTGTACATTATTAGTATGACACAAATGAAGGTCTAATGGAGACTCACGAGCTATTATTGTTGCAAATATGCTCATACATCTAGACTGTTAACATTTTAGATGTTGGTCATATTGAATAAACCACTTTTTATTGTTCCACAGTTATTTAAACAGATGACATCCATACTCAGTAATGAAAAGAAAGGTGAATGTGGAGAAAGTCACCTTATAATTTCTCAGACTAAGACAGTTGAAGATACAGAGGCTCTTAATTTTGTGTCTACTGATTCTGACATACAACATATAAGAGATATTGAGCCCCCACAATCTCAGACAGTAGACAATGAGAGCCGGGCTTGTGAGGATACTCAACGTGATGCGACTGAAGCAATGCCAAAAGGACCATTAAGTGTAAGTCGAAAAACTCCTAGATATAGTTATCAAAGAAAGCAGTATTACATCACTTAATTTATGTTGATGGTAGTCTTTCTAATATATTAACTGGTATAATCTTACCATCACAATCATTTTGCAGTGAAGTAAGGTTTTTTGATGAAACCAGACAACAGTTATTATTGATGAGAAAGTAATAGAAATTCATGGTTCTATGAGTGAGTAGAATCAGCAAAAAGCAGCTACTTACAGGGTGTTTCAAAAATGACCGGTATATTGAAACGGCAATAAAAACTAAACGATCAGCGATAGATATACACCATTTGTTGCAATATGCTTGGGACAACAGTACATTTTCAGGCGGACAAACTTTCAAAATTACAGTAGTTACAATTTTCAACAACAGATGGCGCTGCAAGTGATGTGAAAGATATAGAAGACAACGCAGTCTGTGGGTGCGCCATTCTCTACGTCGTCTTTCTGCTGTAAGCGTGTGCTGTTCACAACGTGCAAGTGTGCTGTGGACAACATGGTTTATTCCTTAGAACAGAGGATTTTTCTGGTGTTGGAATTCCACCGCCTAGAACACAGTGTTGTAGCAACAAGATGAAGTTTTCAACGGAGGTTTAATGTAACCAAAGGACCGAAAAGCGATACAATAAAGGATCTGTTTGAAAAATTTCAACGGACTGGGAACGTGACGGATGAACGTGCTGGAAAGGTAGGGCGACCGCATACAGCAACCACAGAGGGCAACGCGCAGCTAGTGCAGCAGGTGATCCAACAGCGGCCTCGGGTTTCCGTTTGCCGTGTTGCAGCTGCGGTCCAAATGACGCCAACGTCCACGTATCGTCTCATGCGCCAGAGTTTACACCTCTATCCATACAAAATTCAAATGCGGCAACCCCTCAGCGCCACTACCATTGCTGCACGAGAGGCATTCGCTAACGATATAGTGCACAGGATTGATGACGGCGATATGCATGTGGGCAGCATTTGGTTTACTGACGAAGCTTATTTTTACCTGGACGGCTTAGTCAATAAACAGAACTGGCGCATATGGGGAACCGAAAAGCCCCATGTTGCAGTCCCATCGTGCCTGCCTCCTCAAAAAGTACTGGTGTGGGCCGCCATTTCTTCCAAAGAAATCATTGGCCCATTTTTCAGATCCGAAACGATTACTGCAGCATGCTATCTGGACATTCTCCGTGAATTTGTGGCGGTACAAACTGCCTTGAACGACACTGCGAACACCTCGTGGTTTATGCAAGATGGTGCCGGGCACATCGCACGGCCGAAGTCTTTAATTTCCTGAATGAATATTTCGATGATCGTGTGATTGCTTTGGGCTATCCGAAACATACAGGAGGCGGCGTGGATTGGCCTCCCTATTCGCCAGACATGAACCCCTGTGACTTCTTTCTGTGGGGACACTTGAAAGACCAGGTGTACCGCCAGAATCAAGAAACAATTGAACAGCTGAAGCAGTACATCTCATCTGCATGTGAAGCCATTCCGCCAGACACGTTGTCAAAGGTTTCGGGTAATTTCATTCAGAGACTACGCCATATTATTGCTACGCATGGTGGATATGTGGAAAATATCGTACTATAGAGTTTCCCAGACCACAGCGCCATCTGTTGTTGACAATTGTAACTACTGTGATTTCGAAAGTATGTCTGCCTGAAAATGTACTGTTGTCCCAAGCATATTGCAACAAACGGTGTATTTCTATTGATGCTCGTTTAGTTTTTATTACCGTTTCAAATACACCGGTCAGTTTTGAAACACCCTGTATATACAGTGAAACAATCTGAGCATTACACAATCACAGGTTTTGATATGTGTATCTCTTCTCCATACATCTCTCCACCATAGATAAGTGCCAGCCCTCTCTTTAGTCAGTGTATTGTTAAACTATAACATTAGTGGTAATGTGAGTGTAGTAATATTTACTTTTGAATGCCTCCCATGTCTGAGTGTTGCACATTATTAGTATAACATCAATGAAGGAATAATGGAGACTCACGAGCTATTATTCTTGCAAATTCGCTCATATATCTAGAGTGTTAACATTTTAGATGTTGGTCATATCAAGTAAACCACATATTTAATGTTCCACAGATATTTAAACGGATGAAATCCATACTCAGTAGTCAAAAGAAAGATGAATGTGTTGAAAGTAATCTTATAATTTCTGAGACTGAGACATTGGAGGATACAGAGGCTCGTAATTTTGAGTCTAATGATTCTGACAAAGAACATATCAGAAATTTTGAGCCCGCACAATCTCAAACACTATCCAATGAGAGCCAGGCTTGTGAGGGTACTCTACCTGACATGACTGCAGCAGTGCCAAAAGGACCATTAAGTGTAAGTAGAAAAATTCCTAGATATAGTTCTGAAAGAAAGCAGTATTATTTCACTTAATTTATGTTGACAGTATTCTTTCTAAGCTATTATCTGGTATAATCTTACCATCAGATTCATTTAGCAGTGATGTAAGGTTTTGGATACAAACCAGTCAGAAATTAATATTCAAGAGAAAAGTAATAGAAATTCAAGGTTGTAGCAGTGTGTAGAATCAGAGAAAAGCAGCTACTCATATACAGTGAAACAATGTGTGCATTACACAATAACAGGTTTCATTACAAGTATCTCTTCTCCATACATATCTCCACCATTGATAAGTGCCAGCTCTCCCTTTATTCAGTGTATTGTTAAACTATAACATTTGTTGTTATGTGAGTGTAGTAATACTTACTTTTGAATGCCTCATATGTCTGAGTGTTGTACATTATTAGTATGACACAAATGAAGGTCTAATGGAGACTCACGAGCTATTATTGTTGCAAATATGCTCATACATCTAGACTGTTAACATTTTAGATGTTGGTCATATTGAATAAACCACTTTTTATTGTTCCACAGTTATTTAAACAGATGACATCCATACTCAGTAATGAAAAGAAAGGTGAATGTGGAGAAAGTCACCTTATAATTTCTCAGACTAAGACAGTTGAGGATACAGAGGCTCTTAATTTTGAGTCTACTGATTCTGACATACAACATATAAGAGATATTGAGCCCCCACAATCTCAGACAGTAGACAATGAGAGCCGGGCTTGTGAGGATACTCAACGTGATGCGACTGAAGCAATGCCAAAAGGACCATTAAGTGTAAGTCGAAAAACTCCTAGATATAGTTATCAAAGAAACCAGTATTACATCACTTAATTTATGTTGATGGTAGTCTTTCTAATATATTAACTGGTATAATCTTACCATCACAATCATTTTGCAGTGAAGTAAGGTTTTTTGATGAAACCAGACAACAGTTATTATTGATGAGAAAGTAATAGAAATTCATGGTTCTATGAGTGAGTAGAATCAGCAAAAAGCAGCTACTTACAGGGTGTTTCAAAAATGACCGGTATATTGAAACGGCAATAAAAACTAAACGATCAGCGATAGAAATACACCGTTTGTTGCAATATGCTTGGGACAACAGTACATTTTCAGGCGGACAAACTTTCAAAATTACAGTAGTTACAATTTTCAACAACAGATGGCGCTGCAAGTGATGTGAAAGATATAGAATACAACGCAGTCTGTGGGTGCGCCATTCTCTACGTCGTCTTTCTGCTGTAAGCGTGTGCTGTTCACAACGTGCAAGTGTGCTGTGGACAACATGGTTTATTCCTTAGAACAGAGGATTTTTCTGGTGTTGGAATTCCACCGCCTAGAACACAGTGTTGTAGCAACAAGACGAAGTTTTCAACGGAGGTTTAATGTAACCAAAGGACCGAAAAGCGATACAATAAAGGATCTGTTTGAAAAATTTCAACGGACTGGGAACGTGACGGATGAACGTGCTGGAAAGGTAGGGCGACCGCATACAGCAACCACAGAGGGCAACGCGCAGCTAGTGCAGCAGGTGATCCAACAGCGGCCTCGGGTTTCCGTTCGCCGTGTTGCAGCTGCGGTCCAAATGACGCCAACATCCACGTATCGTCTCATACGCCAGAGTTTACACCTCTATCCATACAAAATTCAAATGTGGCAACCCCTCAGCGCCACTACCATTGCTGCACGAGAGGCATTCGCTAACGATATAGTGCACAGGATTGATGACGGCGATATGCATGTGGGCAGCATTTGGTTTACTGACGAAGCTTATTTTTACCTGGACGGCTTAGTCAATAAACAGAACTGGCGCATATGGGGAACCGAAAAGCCCCATGTTGCAGTCCCATCGTGCCTGCCTCCTCAAAAAGTACTGGTGTGGGCCGCCATTTCTTCCAAAGAAATCATTGGCCCATTTTTCAGATCCGAAACGATTACTGCAGCATGCTATCTGGACATTCTCCGTGAATTTGTGGCGGTACAAACTGCCTTGAACGACACTGCGAACACCTCGTGGTTTATGCAAGATGGTGCCGGGCACATCGCACGGCCGAAGTCTTTAATTTCCTGAATGAATATTTCGATGATCGTGTGATTGCTTTGGGCTATCCGAAACATACAGGAGGCGGCGTGGATTGGCCTCCCTATTCGCCAGACATGAACCCCTGTGACTTCTTTCTGTGGGGACACTTGAAAGACCAGGTGTACCGCCAGAATCCAGAAACAATTGAACAGCTGAAGCAGTACATCTCATCTGCATGTGAAGCCATTCCGCCAGACACGTTGTCAAAGGTTTCGGGTAATTTCATTCAGAGACTACGCCATATTATTGCTACGCATGGTGGATATGTGGAAAATATCGTACTATAGAGTTTCCCAGACCACAGCGCCATCTGTTGTTGACAATTGTAACTACTGTGATTTCGAAAGTATGTCTGCCTGAAAATGTACTGTTGTCCCAAGCATATTGCAACAAACGGTGTATTTCTATTGATGCTCGTTTAGTTTTTATTACCGTTTCAAATACACCGGTCAGTTTTGAAACACCCTGTATATACAGTGAAACAATCTGAGCATTACACAATCACAGGTTTTGATATGTGTATCTCTTCTCCATACATCTCTCCACCATAGATAAGTGCCAGCCCTCTCTTTAGTCAGTGTATTGTTAAACTATAACATTAGTGGTAATGTGAGTGTAGTAATATTTACTTTTGAATGCCTCCCATGTCTGAGTGTTGCACATTATTAGTATAACATCAATGAAGGAATAATGGAGACTCACGAGCTATTATTCTTGCAAATTCGCTCATATATCTAGAGTGTTAACATTTTAGATGTTGGTCATATCAAGTAAACCACATATTTAATGTTCCACAGATATTTAAACGGATGAAATCCATACTCAGTAGTCAAAAGAAAGATGAATGTGTTGAAAGTAATCTTATAATTTCTGAGACTGAGACATTGGAGGATACAGAGGCTCGTAATTTTGAGTCTAATGATTCTGACAAAGAACATATCAGAAATTTTGAGCCCGCACAATCTCAAACACTATCCAATGAGAGCCAGGCTTGTGAGGGTACTCTACCTGACATGACTGCAGCAGTGCCAAAAGGACCATTAAGTGTAAGTAGAAAAATTCCTAGATATAGTTCTGAAAGAAAGCAGTATTATTTCACTTAATTTATGTTGACAGTATTCTTTCTAAGCTATTATCTGGTATAATCTTACCATCAGATTCATTTAGCAGTGATGTAAGGTTTTGGATACAAACCAGTCAGAAATTAATATTCAAGAGAAAAGTAATAGAAATTCAAGGTTGTAGCAGTGTGTAGAATCAGAGAAAAGCAGCTACTCATATACAGTGAAACAATGTGTGCATTACACAATCACAGGTTTCATTACAAGTATCTCTTCTCCATACATATCTCCACCATTGATAAGTGCCAGCTCTCCCTTTATTCAGTGTATTGTTAAACTATAACATTTGTTGTTATGTGAGTGTAGTAATACTTACTTTTGAATGCCTCATATGTCTGAGTGTTGTACATTATTAGTATGACACAAATGAAGGTCTAATGGAGACTCACGAGCTATTATTGTTGCAAATATGCTCATACATCTAGACTGTTAACATTTTAGATGTTGGTCATATTGAATAAACCACTTTTTATTGTTCCACAGTTATTTAAACAGATGACATCCATACTCAGTAATGAAAAGAAAGGTGAATGTGGAGAAAGTCACCTTATAATTTCTCAGACTAAGACAGTTGAGGATACAGAGGCTCTTAATTTTGAGTCTACTGATTCTGACATACAACATATAAGAGATATTGAGCCCCCACAATCTCAGACAGTAGACAATGAGAGCCGGGCTTGTGAGGATACTCAACGTGATGCGACTGAAGCAATGCCAAAAGGACCATTAAGTGTAAGTCGAAAAACTCCTAGATATAGTTATCAAAGAAACCAGTATTACATCACTTAATTTATGTTGATGGTAGTCTTTCTAATATATTAACTGGTATAATCTTACCATCACAATCATTTTGCAGTGAAGTAAGGTTTTTTGATGAAACCAGACAACAGTTATTATTGATGAGAAAGTAATAGAAATTCATGGTTCTATGAGTGAGTAGAATCAGCAAAAAGCAGCTACTTACAGGGTGTTTCAAAAATGACCGGTATATTGAAACGGCAATAAAAACTAAACGATCAGCGATAGAAATACACCGTTTGTTGCAATATGCTTTGCACAACAGTACATTTTCAGGCGGACAAACTTTCAAAATTACAGTAGTTACAATTTTCAACAATAGATGGCGCTGCAAGTGATGTGAAAGATATAGAAGACAACGCAGTCTGTGGGTGCGCCATTCTCTACGTCGTCTTTCTGCTGTAAGCGTGTGCTGTTCACAACGTGCAAGTGTGCTGTGGACAACATGGTTTATTCCTTAGAACAGAGGATTTTTCTGGTGTTGGAATTCCACCGCCTAGAACACAGTGTTGTAGCAACAAGACGAAGTTTTCAACGGAGGTTTAATGTAACCAAAGGACCGAAAAGCGATACAATAAAGGATCTGTTTGAAAAATTTCAACGGACTGGGAACGTGACGGATGAACGTGCTGGAAAGGTAGGGCGACCGCATACAGCAATCACAGAGGGCAACGCGCAGCTAGTGCAGCAGGTGATCCAACAGCGGCCTCGGGTTTCCGTTCGCCGTGTTGCAGCTGCGGTCCAAATGACGCCAACGTCCACGTATCGTCTCATGCGCCAGAGTTTACACCTCTATCCATACAAAATTCAAATGCGGCAACCCCTCAGCGCCACTACCATTGCTGCACGAGAGACATTCGCTAACGATATAGTGCACAGGATTGATGACAGCGATATGCATGTGGGCAGCATTTGGTTTACTGACGAAGCTTATTTTTACCTGGACGGCATCGTCAATAAACAGAACTGGCGCATATGGGGAACCGAAAAGCCCCATGTTGCAGTCCCATCGTGCCTGCCTCCTCAAAAAGTACTGGTGTGGGCCGCCATTTCTTCCAAAGGAATCATTGGCCCATTTTTCAGATCCGAAACGATTACTGCAGCGCGCTATCTGGACATTCTCCGTGAATTTGTGGCGGTACAAACTGCCTTAGACGACACTGCGAACACCTCGTGGTTTATGCAAGATGGTGCCGGGCACATCGCACAGCCGAAGTCTTTAATTTCCTGAATGAATATTTCGATGATCGTGTGATTGCTTTGGGCTATCCGAAACATACAGGAGGCGGCGTGGATTGGCCTCCCTATTCGCCAGACATGAACCCCTGTGACTTCTTTCTGTGGGGACACTTGAAAGACCAGGTGTACCGCCAGAATCCAGAAACAATTGAACAGTTGAAGCAGTACATCTCATCTGCATGTGAAGCCATTCTGCCAGACACGTTGTCAAAGGTTTCGGGTAATTTCATTCAGAGACTACGCCATATTATTGCTACGCATGGTGGATATGTGGAAAATATCGTACTATAGAGTTTCCCAGACCACAGCGCCAACTGTTGTTGACAATTGTAACTACTGTGATTTCGAAAGTATGTCTGCCTGAAAATGTACTGTTGTCCCAAGCATATTGCAACAAACGGTGTATTTCTATCGATGCTCGTTTAGTTTTTATTACCGTTTCAAATCTACCGGTCATTTTTGAAACACCCTGTATATACAGTGAAACAATCTGAGCATTACACAATCACAGGTTTTGATATGTGTATCTCTTCTCCATACATCTCTCCACCATAGATAAGTGCCAGCCCTCTCTTTAGTCAGTGTATTGTTAAACTATAACATTAGTGGTAATGTGAGTGTAGTAATATTTACTTTTGAATGCCTCCCATGTCTGAGTGTTGCACATTATTAGTATGACATCAATGAAGGAATAATGGAGACTCACGAGCTATTATTTTTGCAAATTCGCTCATATATCTAGAGTGTTAACATTTTAGATGTTGGTCATATCAAGTAAACCACTTATTTAATGTTCCACAGATATTTAAATGGATGAAATCCATACTCAGTAGTCAAAAGAAAGATGAATGTGTTGAAAGTAATCCTATAATTTCTGAGACTGAGACATTGGAGGATACAGAGGCTCGTAATTTTGAGTCTAATGATTCTGACAAAGAACATATCAGAAATTTTGAGCCCGCACAATCTCAAACAGTATCCAATGAGAGCCGGGCTTGTGAGGGTACTCTACCTGACGTGACTGCAGCAGTGCCAAAAGGACCATTAAGTGTAAGTAGAAAAATTCCTAGATATAGTTCTGAAAGAAAGCAGTATTATTTCACTTAATTTATGTTGGCAGTATTCTTTCTAAGCTATTAACTGGTATAATCTTACCATCAGATTCATTTAGCAGTGATGTAAGGTTTTTGGATACAAACCAGTCAGAAATTAATATTCAAGAGAAAAGTAATAGAAATTCAAGGTTGTAGCAGTGTGTAGAATCAGAGAAAAGCAGCTACTCATATACAGTGAAACAATGTGTGCATTACACAATCACAGGTTTCATTACAAGTATCTCTTCTCCATACATATCTCCACCATTGATAAGTGCCAGCTCTCCCTTTATTCAGTGTATTGTTAAACTATAACATTTGTTGTTATGTGAGTGTAGTAATACTTACTTTTGAATGCCTCATACGTCTGAGTGTTGTACATCATTAGTATGACACAAATGAAGGTCTAATGGAGACTCACGAGCTATTATTGTTGCAAATATGCTCATACATCTAGACTGTTAACATTTCAGATGTTGGTCATATTGAATAAACCACTTTTTATTGTTCCACAGTTATTTAAACAGATGACATCCATACTCAGTAATGAAAAGAAAGGTGAATGTGGAGAAAGTCACCTTATAATTTCTCAGACTAAGACAGTTGAGGATACAGAGGCTCTTAATTTTGAGTCTACTGATTCTGACATACAACATATAAGAGATATTGAGCCCCCACAATCTCAGACAGTAGACAATGAGAGCCGGGCTTGTGAGGATACTCAACGTGATGCGACTGAAGCAATGCCAAAAGGACCATTAAGTGTAAGTCGAAAAACTCCTAGATATAGTTATCAAAGAAAGCAGTATTACATCACTTAATTTATGTTGATGGTAGTCTTTCTAATATATTAACTGGTATAATCTTACCATCACAATCATTTTGCAGTGAAGTAAGGTTTTTTGATGAAACCAGACAACAGTTATTATTGATGAGAAAGTAATAGAAATTCATGGTTCTATGAGTGAGTAGAATCAGCAAAAAGCAGCTACTTACAGGGTGTTTCAAAAATGACCGATATATTGAAACGGCAATAAAAACTAAACGATCAGCGATAGAAATACACCGTTTGTTGCAATATGCTTGGCACAACAGTACATTTTCAGGCGGACAAACTTTCAAAATTACAGTAGTTACAATTTTCAACAATAGATGGCGCTGCAAGTGATGTGAAAGATATAGAAGACAACGCAGTCTGTGGGTGCGCCATTCTCTACGTCGTCTTTCTGCTGTAAGCGTGTGCTGTTCACAACGTGCAAGTGTGCTGTGGACAACATGGTTTATTCCTTAGAACAGAGGATTTTTCTGGTGTTGGAATTCCACCGCCTAGAACACAGTGTTGTAGCAACAAGACGAAGTTTTCAACGGAGGTTTAATGTAACCAAAGGACCGAAAAGCGATACAATAAAGGATCTGTTTGAAAAATTTCAACGGACTGGGAACGTGACGGATGAACGTGCTGGAAAGGTAGGGCGACCGCATACAGCAATCACAGAGGGCAACGCGCAGCTAGTGCAGCAGGTGATCCAACAGCGGCCTCGGGTTTCCGTTCGCCGTGTTGCAGCTGCGGTCCAAATGACGCCAACGTCCACGTATCGTCTCATGCGCCAGAGTTTACACCTCTATCCATACAAAATTCAAATGCGGCAACCCCTCAGCGCCACTACCATTGCTGCACGAGAGACATTCGCTAACGATATAGTGCACAGGATTGATGACAGCGATATGCATGTGGGCAGCATTTGGTTTACTGACGAAGCTTATTTTTACCTGGACGGCTTCGTCAATAAACAGAACTGGCGCATATGGGGAACCGAAAAGCCCCATGTTGCAGTCCCATCGTGCCTGCCTCCTCAAAAAGTACTGGTGTGGGCCGCCATTTCTTCCAAAGGAATCATTGGCCCATTTTTCAGATCCGAAACGATTACTGCAGCACGCTATCTGGACATTCTCCGTGAATTTGTGGCGGTACAAACTGCCTTAGACGACACTGCGAACACCTCGTGGTTTATGCAAGATGGTGCCGGGCACATCGCACAGCCGAAGTCTTTAATTTCCTGAATGAATATTTCGATGATCGTGTGATTGCTTTGGGCTATCCGAAACATACAGGAGGCGGCGTGGATTGGCCTCCCTATTCGCCAGACATGAACCCCTGTGACTTCTTTCTGTGGGGACACTTGAAAGACCAGGTGTACCGCCAGAATCCAGAAACAATTGAACAGTTGAAGCAGTACATCTCATCTGCATGTGAAGCCATTCCGCCAGACACGTTGTCAAAGGTTTCGGGTAATTTCATTCAGAGACTACGCCATATTATTGCTACGCATGGTGGATATGTGGAAAATATCGTACTATAGAGTTTCCCAGCCCACAGCGCCAACTGTTGTTGACAATTGTAACTACTGTGATTTCGAAAGTATGTCTGCCTGAAAATGTACTGTTGTCCCAAGCATATTGCAACAAACGGTGTATTTCTATCGATGCTCGTTTAGTTTTTATTACCGTTTCAAATCTACCGGTCATTTTTGAAACACCCTGTATATACAGTGAAACAATCTGAGCATTACACAATCACAGGTTTTGATATGTGTATCTCTTCTCCATACATCTCTCCACCATAGATAAGTGCCAGCCCTCTCTTTAGTCAGTGTATTGTTAAACTATAACATTAGTGGTAATGTGAGTGTAGTAATATTTACTTTTGAATGCCTCCCATGTCTGAGTGTTGCACATTATTAGTATGACATCAATGAAGGAATAATGGAGACTCACGAGCTATTATTCTTGCAAATTCGCTCATATATCTAGAGTGTTAACATATTAGATGTTGGTCATATCAAGTAAACCACTTATTTAATGTTCCACAGATATTTAAATGGATGAAATCCATACTCAGTAGTCAAAAGAAAGATGAATGTGTTGAAAGTAATCCTATAATTTCTGAGACTGAGACATTGGAGGATACAGAGGCTCGTAATTTTGAGTCTAATGATTCTGACAAAGAACATATCAGAAATTTTGAGCCCGCACAATCTCAAACAGTATCCAATGAGAGCCGGGCTTGTGAGGGTACTCTACCTGACGTGACTGCAGCAGTGCCAAAAGGACCATTAAGTGTAAGTAGAAAAATTCCTAGATATAGTTCTGAAAGAAAGCAGTATTATTTCACTTAATTTATGTTGGCAGTATTCTTTCTAAGCTATTAACTGGTATAATCTTACCATCAGATTCATTTAGCAGTGATGTAAGGTTTTTGGATACAAACCAGTCAGAAATTAATATTCAAGAGAAAAGTAATAGAAATTCAAGGTTGTAGCAGTGTGTAGAATCAGAGAAAAGCAGCTACTCATATACAGTGAAACAATGTGTGCATTACAGAATCACAGGTTTCATTACAAGTATCTCTTCTCCATACATATCTCCACCATTGATAAGTGCCAGCTCTCCCTTTATTCAGTGTATTGTTAAACTATAACATTTGTTGTTATGGGAGTGTAGTAATACTTACTTTTGAATGCCTCATACGTCTGAGTGTTGCACATCATTAGTATGACACAAATGAAGGTCTAATGGAGACTCACGAGCTATTATTGTTGCAAATATGCTCATACATCTAGATTGTTAACATTTCAGATGTTGGTCATATTGAATAAACCACTTTTTATTGTTCCACAGTTATTTAAACAGATGACATCCATACTCAGTAATGAAAAGAAAGGTGAATGTGGAGAAAGTCACCTTATAATTTCTCAGACTAAGACAGTTGAGGATACAGAGGCTCTTAATTTTGAGTCTACTGATTCTGACATACAACATATAAGAGATATTGAGCCCCCACAATCTCAGACAGTAGACAATGAGAGCCGGGCTTGTGAGGATACTCAACGTGATGCGACTGAAGCAATGCCAAAAGGACCATTAAGTGTAAGTCGAAAAACTCCTAGATATAGTTATCAAAGAAAGCAGTATTACATCACTTAATTTATGTTGATGGTAGTCTTTCTAATATATTAACTGGTATAATCTTACCATCACAATCATTTTGCAGTGAAGTAAGGTTTTTTGATGAAACCAGACAACAGTTATTATTGATGAGAAAGTAATAGAAATTCATGGTTCTATGAGTGAGTAGAATCAGCAAAAAGCAGCTACTTACAGGGTGTTTCAAAAATGACCGGTATATTGAAACGGCAATAAAAACTAAACGATCAGCGATAGAAATACACCGTTTGTTGCAATATGCTTGGCACAACAGTACATTTTCAGGCGGACAAACTTTCAAAATTACAGTAGTTACAATTTTCAACAATAGATGGTGCTGCAAGTGATGTGAAAGATATAGAAGACAACGCAGACTGTGGGTGCGCCATTCTCTACGTCGTCTTTCTGCTGTAAGCGTGTGCTGTTCACAACGTGCAAGTGTGCTGTGGACATCATGGTTTATTCCTTAGAACAGAGGATTTTTCTGGTGTTGGAATTCCACCGCCTAGAACACAGTGTTGTAGCAACAAGATGAAGTTTTCAACGGAGGTTTAATGTAACCAAAGGACCAAAAAGCGATACAATAAAGGATCTGTTTGAAAAATTTCAACGGACTGGGAACGTGACGGATGAACGTGCTGGAAAGGTAGGGCGACCGCATACAGCAACCACAGAGGGCAACGCGCAGCTAGTGCAGCAGGTGATCCAACAGCGGCCTCGGGTTTCCGTTCGCCGTGTTGCAGCTGCGTTCCAAATGACGCCAACGTCCACGTATCGTCTCATGCACCAGAGTTTACACCTCCATCCATACAAAATTCAAATGCGGCAACCCCTCAGCGCCACTACCATTGCTGCACGAGAGACATTCGCTAACGATATAGTGCACAGGATTGATGACAGCGATATGCATGTGGGCAGCATTTGGTTTACTGACGAAGCTTATTTTTACCTGGACGGCTTCGTCAATAAACAGAACTGGCGCATATGGGGAACCTAAAAGCCCCATGTTGCAGTCCCATCGTGCCTGCCTCTTCAAAAAGTACTGGTGTGGGCCGCCATTTCTTCCAAAGGAATCATTGGCCCATTTTTCATATCCGAAACGATTACTGCAGCATGCTATCTGGACATTCTCCGTGAATTTGTGGCGGTACAAACTGCCTTAGATGACACTGCGAACACCTCGTGGTTTATGCAAGATGGTGCCGGGCACATCGCACAGCCGAAGTCTTTAATTTCCTGAATGAATATTTCGATGATCGTGTGATTGCTTTGGGCTATCCGAAACATACAGGAGGCGGCGTGGATTGGCCTCCCTATTCGCCAGACATGAACCCCTGTGACTTCTTTCTGTGGGGACACTTGAAAGACCAGGTGTACCGCCAGAATCCAGAAACAATTGAACAGTTGAAGCAGTACATCTCATCTGCATGTGAAGCCATTCTGCCAGACACGTTGTCAAAGGTTTCGGGTAATTTCATTCAGAGACTACGCCATATTATTGCTACGCATGGTGGATATGTGGAAAATATCGTACTATAGAGTTTCCCAGACTACAGCGCCATCTGTTGTTGACAATTGTAACTACTGTGATTTCGAAAGTATGTCTGCCTGAAAATGTACTGTTGTCCCAAGCATATTGCAACAAACGGTGTATTTCTATCGATGCTCGTTTACTTTTTATTACCGTTTCAAATATACCGGTCATTTTTGAAACACCCTGTATATACAGTGAAACAATCTAAGCATTACACAATCACAGGTTTTGATATGTGTATCTCTTCTCCATACATCTCTCCACCATAGATAAGTGCCAGCCCTCTCTTTAGGCAGTGTATTGTTAAACTATAACATTAGTGGTAATGTGAGTGTAGTAATATTTACTTTTGAATGCCTCCCATGTCTGAGTGTTGCACATTATTAGTATGACATCAATGAAGGAATAATGGAGACTCACGAGCTATTATTCTTGCAAATTCGCTCATATATCTAGAGTGTTAACATTTTAGATGTTGGTCATATCAAGTAAACCACTTATTTAATGTTCCACAGATATTTAAACGGATGAAATCCATACTCAGTAGTCAAAAGAAAGATGAATGTGTTGAAAGTAATCTTATAATTTCTGAGACTGAGACATTGGAGGATACAGAGGCTCGTAATTTTGAGTCTAATGATTCTGACAAAGAACATATCAGAAATTTTGAGCCCGCACAATCTCAAACAGTATCCAATGAGAGCCGGGCTTGTGAGGGTACTCTACCTGACATGACTGCAGCAGTGCCAAAAGGACCATTAAGTGTAAGTAGAAAAATTCCTAGATATAGTTCTGAAAGAAAGCAGTATTATTTCACTTAATTTATGTTGACAGTATTCTTTCTAAGCTATTAACTGGTATAATCTTACCATCAGATTCATTTAGCAGTGATGTAAGGTTTTTGGATACAAACCAGTCAGAAATTAATATTCAAGAGAAAAGTAATAGAAATTCAAGGTTGTAGCAGTGTGTAGAATCAGAGAAAAGCAGCTACTCATATACAGTGAAACAATGTGTGCATTACACAATCACAGGTTTCATTACAAGTATCTCTTCTCCATACATATCTCCACCATTGATAATTGCCAGCTCTCCCTTTTTTTCAGTGTATTGTTAAACTATAACATTTGTTGTTATGGGAGTGTAGTAATACTTACTTTTGAATGCCTCATATGTCTGAGTGTTGTACATTATTAGTATGACACAAATGAAGGTCTAATGGAGACTCACGAGCTATTATTGTTGCAAATATGCTCATACATCTAGACTGTTAACATTTTAGATGTTGGTCATATTGAATAAACCACTTTTTATTGTTCCACAGTTATTTAAACAGATGACATCCATACTCAGTAATGAAAAGAAAGGTGAATGTGGAGAAAGTCACCTTATAATTTCTCAGACTAAGACAGTTGAGGATACAGAGGCTCTTAATTTTGAGTCTACTGATTCTGACATACAACATATAAGAGATATTGAGCCCCCACAATCTCAGACAGTAGACAATGAGAGCCGGGCTTGTGAGGATACTCAACGTGATGCGACTGAAGCAATGCCAAAAGGACCATTAAGTGTAAGTCGAAAAACTCCTAGATATAGTTATCAAAGAAAGCAGTATTACATCACTTAATTTATGTTGATGGTAGTCTTTCTAATATATTAACTGGTATAATCTTACCATCACAATCATTTTGCAGTGAAGTAGTGTTTTTTGATGAAACCAGACAACAGTTATTATTGATGAGAAAGTAATAGAAATTCATGGTTCTATGAGTGAGTAGAATCAGCAAAAAGCAGCTACTTACAGGGTGTTTCAAAAATGACCGGTATATTGAAACGGCAATAAAAACTAAACGATCAGCGATAGAAATACACCGTTTGTTGCAATATGCTTGGGACAACAGTACATTTTCAGGCGGACAAACTTTCAAAATTACAGTAGTTACAATTTTCAACAATAGATGGCGCTGCAAGTGATGTGAAAGATATAGAAGACAACGCAGTCTGTGGGTGCGCCATTCTCTACGTCGTCTTTCTGCTGTAAGCGTGTGCTGTTCACAACGTGCAAGTGTGCTGTGGACATCATGGTTTATTCCTTAGAACAGAGGATTTTTCTGGTGTTGGAATCCCACCGCCTAGAACACAGTGTTGTAGCAACAAGATGAAGTTTTCAACGGAGGTTTAATGTAACCAAAGGACCGAAAAGCGATACAATAAAGGATCTGTTTGAAAAATTTCTACGGACTGGGAACGTGACGGATGAACGTGCTGGAAAGGTGGGGCGACCGCATACAGCAACCACAGAGGGCAATGCGCAGCTAGTGCAGCATGTGATCCAACAGCGGCCTCGGGTTTCCGTTCGCCGTGTTGCAGCTGCGTTCCAAATGACGCCAACGTCCACGTATCGTCTCATGCACCAGAGTTTACACCTCCATCCATACAAAATTCAAATGCGGCAACCCCTCAGCGCCACTACCATTGCTGCACGAGAGACATTCGCTAACGATATAGTGCACAGGATTGATGACAGCGATATGCATGTGGGCAGCATTTGGTTTACTGACGAAGCTTATTTTTACCTGGACGGCTTCGTCAATAAACAGAACTGGCGCATATGGGGAACCGAAAAGCCCCATGTTGCAGTCCCATCGTCCCTGCCTCCTCAAAAAGTACTGGTGTGGGCCGCCATTTCTTCCAAAGGAATCAATGGCCCATTTTTCAGATCCGAAACGATTACTGCAGCATGCTATCTGGACATTCTCCGTGAATTTGTGGCGGTACAAACTGCCTTAGACGACACTGCGAACACCTCGTGGTTTATGCAAGATGGTGCCGGGCACATCGCACAGCCGAAGTCTTTAATTTCCTGAATGAATATTTCGATGATCATGTGATTGCTTTGGGCTATCCGAAACATACAGGAGGCAGCGTGGATTGGCCTCCCTATTCGCCAGACATGAACCCCTGTGACTTCTTTCTGTGGGGACACTTGAAAGACCAGGTGTACCGCCAGAATCCAGAAACAATTGAACAGCTGAAGCAGTACATCTCATCTGCATGTGAAGCCACTCCGCCAGACACGTTGTCAAAGGTTTCGGGTAATTTCATTCAGAGACTACGCCATATTATTGCTACGCATGGTGGATATGTGGAAAATATCGTACTATAGAGTTTCCCAGCCCACAGCGCCAACTGTTGTTGACAATTGTAACTACTGTGATTTCGAAAGTATGTCTGCCTGAAAATGTACTGTTGTCCCAAGCATAATGCAACAAACGGTGGATTTCTATCGATGCTCGTTTAGTTTTTATTACCGTTTCAAATATACCGGTCATTTTTGAAACACCCTGTATATACAGTGAAACAATCTGAGCATTACACAATCACAGGTTTTGATTTGTGTATCTCTTCTCCATACATCTCTCCACCATAGATAAGTGCCAGCCCTCTCTTTAGTCAGTGTATTGTTAAGCTATAACATTAGTGGTAATGTGAGTGTAGTAATATTTACTTTTGAATGCCTCCCATGTCTGAGTGTTGCACATTATTAGTATGACATCAATGAAGGAATAATGGAGACTCACGAGCTATTATTCTTGCAAATTCGCTCATATATCTAGAGTGTTAACATTTTAGATGTTGGTCATATCAAGTAAACCACTTATTTGATGTTCCACAGATATTTAAATGGATGAAATCCATACTCAGTAGTCAAAAGAAAGATGAATGTGTTGAAAGTAATCCTATAATTTCTGAGACTGAGACATTGGAGGATACAGAGGCTCATAATTTTGAGTCTAATGATTCTGACAAAGAACATATCAGAAATTTTGAGCCCGCACAATCTCAAACAGTATCCAATGAGAGCCGGGCTTGTGAGGGTACTCTACCTGACGTGACTGCAGCAGTGCCAAAAGGACCATTAAGTGTAAGTAGAAAAATTCCTAGATATAGTTCTGAAAGAAAGCAGTATTATTTCACTTAATTTATGTTGACAGTATTCTTTCTAAGCTATTAACTGGTATAATCTTACCATCAGAATCATTTAGCAGTGATGTAAGGTTTTTGGATACAAACCAGTCAGAAATTAATATTCAAGAGAAAAGTAATAGAAATTCAAGGTTGTAGCAGTGTGTAGAATCAGAGAAAAGCAGCTACTCATATACAGTGAAACAATGTGTGCATTACACAATCACAGGTTTCATTACAAGTATCCCTTCTCCATACATATCTCCACCATTGATAAGTGCCAGCTCTCCCTTTATTCAGTGTATTGTTAAACTATAACATTTGTTGTTATGTGAGTGTAGTAATACTTACTTTTGAATGCCTCATATGTCTGAGTGTTGTACATTATTAGTATGACACAAATGAAGGTATAATGGAGACTCATGAGCTATTATTGTTGCAAATATGCTCATACATCTAGACTGTTAACATTTTAGATGTTGGTCATATTGAATAAACCACTTTTTATTGTTCCACAGTTATTTAAACAGATGACATCCATACTCAGTAATGAAAAGAAAGGTGAATGTGGAGAAAGTCACCTTATAATTTCTCAGACTAAGACAGTTGAGGATACAGAGGCTCTTAATTTTGAGTCTACTGATTCTGACATACAACATATAAGAGATATTGAGCCCCCACAATCTCAGACAGTAGACAATGAGAGCCGGGCTTGTGAGGATACTCAACGTGATGCGACTGAAGCAATGCCAAAAGGACCATTAAGTGTAAGTCGAAAAACTCCTAGATATAGTTATCAACGAAAGCAGTATTACATCACTTAATTTATGTTGATGGTAGTCTTTCTAATATATTAACTGGTATAATCTTACCATCACAATCATTTTGCAGTGAAGTAAGGTTTTTTGATGAAACTAGACAACAGTTATTATTGATGAGAAAGTAATAGAAACTCATGGTTCTATGAGTGAGTAGAATCAGCAAAAAGCAGCTACTTACAGGGTGTTTCAAAAATGACCGGTGTATTGAAACGGCAATAAAAACTAAACGTTACCGATAGAAATACACCATTTGTTGCAATATGCTTGGGACAACAGTACATTTTCAGGCGGACAAACTTTCAAAATTACAGTAGTTACAATTTTCAACAACAGATGGCGCTGCAAGTGATGTGAAAGATATAGAAGACAACGCAGTCTGTGGGTGCGCCATTCTCTACGTCGTCTTTCTGCTGTAAGCGTGTGCTGTTCACAACATGCAAGTGTGCTGTGGACAACATGGTTTATTCCTTAGAACAGAGGATTTTTCTGGTGTTGGAATTCCGTCGCCTAGAACACAGTGTTGTAGCAACAAGACGAAGTTTTCAACGGAGGTTCAATGTAACCAAAGGACCGAAAAGCGATACAATAAAGGATCTGATTGAAAAATTTCAACGGACTGGGAACGTGACGGATGAACGTGCTGGAAAGGTAGGGCGACCGCATACAGCAACCACAGAGGGCAACGCGCAGCTAGTGCAGCAGGTGATCCAACAGCGGCCTCGGGTTTCCGTTTGCCGTGTTGCAGCTGAGGTCCAAATGACGCCAACGTCCACGTATCGTCTCATGCGCCAGAGTTTACACCTCTATCCATACAAAATTCAAATGCGGCAACCCCTCAGCGCCGCTACCATTGCTGCACGAGAGACATTCGCTAACGATATAGTGCACAGGATTGATGATGGCGATATGCATGTGGGCAGCATTTGGTTTACTGACGAAGCTTATTTTTACCTGGACGGCTTCGTCAATAAACAGAACTGGCGCATATGGGGAACCGAAAAGCCCCATGTTGCAGTCCCATCGTGCCTGCCTCCTCAAAAAGTACTGGTGTGGGCCGCCATTTCTTCCAAAGAAATCATTGGCCCATTTTTCAGATCCGAAACGATTACTGCAGCATGCTATCTGGACATTCTCCGTGAATTTGTGGCGGTACAAACTGCCTTAGACGACACTGCAAACACCTCGTGGTTTATGCAAGATGGTGCCGGGCACATCGCACGGCCGAAGTCTTTAGTTTCCTGAATGAATATTTCGATGATCGTGTGATTGCTTTGGGCTATCCGAAACATACAGGAGGCGGCGTGGATTGGCCTCCCTATTCGCCAGACATGAACCCCTGTGACTTCTTTCTGTGGGGACACTTGAAAGACCAGGTGTACCGCCAGAATCCAGAAACAATTGAACAGCTGAAGCAGTACATCTCATCTGCATGTGAAGCCATTCCACCAGACACGTTGTCAAAGGTTTCGGGTAATTTCATTCAGAGACTACGCCATATTATTGCTACGCATGGTGGATATGTGGAAAATATCATACTATAGAGTTTCCCAGACCACAGCGCCATCTGTTGTTGACAATTGTAACTACTGTGATTTCGAAAGTATGTCTGCCTGAAAATGTACTGTTGTCCCAAGCATATTGCAACAAACGGTGTATTTCTATCGATGCTCGTTTAGTTTTTATTACCGTTTCAAATATACCGGTCATTTTTGAAACACCCTGTATATAGAGTGAAACAATCTGAGCATTACACAATCACAGGTTTTGATATGTGTATCTCTTCTCCATACATCTCTCCACCATAGATAAGTGCCAGCCCTCTCTTTAGTCAGTGTATTGTTAAGCTATAACATTAGTGGTAATGTGAGTGTAGTAATATTTACTTTTGAATGCCTCCCATGTCTGAGTGTTGCACATTATTGGTATGACATTAACAAAGGAATAATGGAGACTCATGAGCTATTATTCTTGGAAATTCGCTCATATATCTAGACTGTTAACATTTTAGATGTTGGTCATATCAAGTAAACCACTAATTTAATGTTCCACAGATATTTAAATGGATGAAATCCATACTCAGTAATCAAAAGAAAGATGAATGTGTTGAAAGTAATCCTATAATTTCTGAGACTGAGACATTGGAGGATACAGAGGCTCGTAATTTTGAGTCTAATGATTCTGACAAAGAACATATCAGAAATTTTGAGCCCGCACAATCTCAAACAGTATCCAATGAGAGCCGGGCTTGTGAGGGTACTCTACCTGACGTGACTGCAGCAGTGCCAAAAGGACCATTAAGTGTAAGTAGAAAAATTCCTAGATATAGTACTGAAAGAAAGCAGTATTATTTCACTTAATTTATGTTGACAGTATTCTTTCTAAGCTATTAACTGGTATAATCTTACCATCAGAATCATTTAGCAGTGATGTAAGGTTTTTGAATACAAACCAGTCAGAAATTAATATTCAAGAGAAAAGTAATAGAAATTCAAGGTTGTAGCAGTGTGTAGAATCAGAGAAAAGCAGCTACTCATATACAGTGAAACAATGTGTGCATTACACAATCACAGGTTTCATTACAAGTATCTCTTCTCCATACATATCTCCACCATTGATAAGTGCCAGCTCTCCCTTTATTTAGTGTATTGTTAAACTATTACATTTGTTGTTATGTGAGTGTCGTAATACTTACTTTTGAATGCCTCATATGTCTGAGAGTTGTACATTATTAGTATGACACGAATGAAGGTATAATGGAGACTCATGAGCTATTATTGTTGCAAATATGCTCATACATCTAGACTGTTAACATTTTAGATGTTGGTCATATTGAATAAACCACTTTTTATTGTTCCACAGTTATTTAAACAGATGACATCCATACTCAGTAATGAAAAGAAAGGTGAATGTGGAGAAAGTCACCTTATAATTTCTCAGACTAAGACAGTTGAGGATACAGAGGCTCTTAATTTTGAGTCTACTGATTCTGACATACAACATATAAGAGATATTGAGCCCCCACAATCTCAGACAGTAGACAATGAGAGCCGGGCTTGTGAGGATACTCAACGTGATGCGACTGAAGCAATGCCAAATGGTCCATTAAGTGTAAGTCGAAAAACTCCTAGATATAGTTATCAAAGAAAGCAGTATTACATCACTTAATTTATGTTGATGGTAGTCTTTCTAATATATTAACTGGTATAATCTTACCATCACAATCATTTTGCAGTGAAGTAGTGTTTTTTGATGAAACCAGACAACAGTTATTATTGATAAGAAAGTAATAGAAATTCATGGTTCTACGAGTGAGTAGAATCAGCAAAAAGCAGCTACTTATATACAGTGAAACAATCTGAGCATTACACAGTCACAGGTTTTGATATGTGTATCTCTTCTCCATACATCTCTGCACCATAGATAAGTGCCAGCCCTCTCTTTAGTCAGTGTATTGTTAAACTATAACATTAGTGGTAATGTGAGTGTAGTAATATTTACTTTTGAATGCCTCCCATGTCTGAGTGTTGCACATTATTAGTATGACATTAACAAAGGAATAATGGAGACTCATGAGCTATTATTCTTGCAAATTCGCTCATATATCTAGACTGTTAACATTTTAGATGTTGGTCATATCAAGTAAACCACTAATTTAATATTCCACAGATATTTAAATGGATGAAATCCATACTCAGTAATCAAAAGAAAGATGAATGTGTTGAAAGTAATCCTATAATTTCTGAGACTGAGACACTGGAGGATACAGAGGCTCGTAATTTTGAGTCTAATGATTCTGACAAAGAACATATCAGAAATTTTGAGCCCGCACAATCTCAGACAGTATCCAATGAGAGCCGGGCTTGTGAGGGTACTCTACCTGACGTGACTGCAGCAGTGCCAAAAGTACCATTAAGTGTAAGTAGAAAAATTCCTAGATATAGTTCTGAAAGAAAGCAGTATTATTTCACTTAATTTATGTTGACAGTATTCTTTCTAAGCTATTAACTGGTATAATCTTACCGTCAGAATCATTTAGCAGTGATGTAAGGTTTTTGGATACAAACCAGTCAGAAATTAATATTCAAGAGAAAAGTAATAGAAATTCAAGGTTGTAGCAGTGTGTAGAATCAGAGAAAAGCAGCTACTCATATACAGTGAATCAATGTGTGCATCACACAACCACAGGTTTTGATACATGTATCTCTTCTCCATACATCTCTCTACAATAGATAAGTGCCAGCCCTCTCTTTAATCAGTGTATAGTTACACTATAACGTTGCTGATAATGTGAGTCTAATAATATTTACTTTCGAATGCCTCCCACGTCTGAGTGTTGTAGATTATTAGTATGACATCAATGAAGGAATAATGGAGACTCATGATCTAGTATTCTTACAAATTTGCTCATATATCAAGGCTTTTAACATTTTAGATGTTGTTCATATCAAATGAACCACTTATTTAATGTTCCACAGATATTTAAATGGATGAAATCCATACTCCGTAATCAAAAGAAAGGTGAATGTGTTGAAAGTCATCTTATAATTTCTGAGACTGAGGCATTGGAGGATACAGAGGCTCGTAATTTTGAGTCTAATGATTCTGACAAACAACATATAAGAGATTTTGAGCCCCCACAATCTCAAACAGTAGACAATGAGAGCCGGGCTTATGAGGATACTATACCTGATGTCACTGAAGCATTCGAGCATGCAAGAGTAATTGAGGTTATAAGTGTGTATGACTCTGGCAATCAAACGCCTATGTTTCCGTCACATGTGCCCTCCCTCATCGACTGTGCAGTTACCTCTTACAGATCTCTGTGCAGTGCGGGATCAATGCCGTTTTCTGCATAAGCTTTGTCGGACAACCTACTACCGCCAGGACAACAATTTGCTGTGCCACAATCCATGCAGTACCACGTGGATACCTGCCACGTGGCCAGAACTACTTCGTTCACAGGTCTACCTCCTCAGCATCCAACCATGCACGTGCCTGCCTTGGTTCAGCATCAGCACATGTCATCCTATTTTGATACCTCGGCCTGCAGCAGGAACAATAACTTGTTATCTGTGCCTGACCTCTACCTCTGTGCCATTGCTACACATCATTGTTTTGTGCCACGACATTCACCTTATCTGCACACCGTTTTGAGTGGAGTGACTATGAACAGTGAACACTGACACATTCCATCCCACACTCGACATCGTTTCCCACACTGTGCTTATGGACAGTCTGCACCTGCACAGCCTCCCTGCAACTTAGGTGGCCCTGGCTCTAATTATAAGTCGAGCTTTCTGAGGACTAACACGCGTTCTCGAACTTTGATCTTTTTCTCTCCTGTCGCACACACACCAGCTCCAGTCGAGCTTCCAATACCATTCTTAGTGTCTCATCTGCGTTGGTGTTGCGTGACACGTCAATCTGAACACACCAGCAACATGTTGAGCTTCCGCAACTGCTATCGACACATTACGATGTCTCACCCACGTCGGCCTTTCGCGTCGTGACGGGTCACGCTCAACCACAACGTGTCACCTTCACGCTGCCACCCGAAAGGCCATTGTTGCCACATTCCCCGGAGACATACTCTCCTGGAATACTACAGCAACAACAGCTCGATTCAGGCAGTGGCCCGACGAACTTAACTCAACCTGTTCTTCTGAACATTCTACAATGCTTACCGATGCTGCTGCCATGTAATCCCGACAAAGCAATAACATGGTTCAAAATTGTGGACAATGTGTTCGACTATTACAAACTTGACGAGTCAACCAGGTTTCTGTGCATCATCACCCACCTGCACGACCAGGAGGACTTGATTGCTGATCTGGTCGACGCCCCAGACTCATCCAAGTGCTCCACGTCGAGCAACTAGGCAACGACAAACCTTCCCAGCTCTGGAGACGGCTGCATGCCCTGGTCAGCGCCGATCTATTCTCTGACACAGCTCTCCTCACCATCTTGTCAGATAAACTATCTCCTCACATCCGCTTTGCTCTGGCTCAAAGGTCTCCTGAAACTGTCGAGCAAAGAATGACAATTGCTGACAAGCTACATGTTGCATCACTGCTCTATTTCGCCAGCCATTGCCTACCTGACAAGTCTCAGGTTCATGCTCATCGCCCTGCAGCCGGACACGGCTGGGGCTGTACTGTGCTGACCATCCAGCTCGCTCCGGGAAGCAGTAAACAAGCAACTGGGACGTCACCGGCTCTGCCCACGGTCACGCCCCCTCCTGCAACTGAACCTGCTGCGCCCACCAAACATCGATCACCACCACTGACAACGAACTTTCCGCAGGAAATGCAACTGCACTACTCGTACTGTTACTTCCACACACAGTTTGGTGAGGCGGCATGGAACTGCAGACCACCCTGCTACTTCCAAAACGCCAGTCACAAGTAGGTTGGGGTGCTGCCTCCTGTGCACAACATGTCAGGTACCCCCCAGTGCTCCATTCTGCCCATGAACAACCGGATAATTGCTGACGACTTTACATTAAAGAAATTTCTTCGGGATACCTTTTGCTAGTGGACACAGGTGCCGATGTTTCACTGCTGCTTATGTCCTTAGCGTCTTCGAACATCCACCCTCATCATACTTCACTGTAAGCTGTGAATTCAACTAAACTTCAATGCTCGGGTTCAACTTCCCACATCGTCTTACTCTCTGCAAACTGCAAACTCGAGTGGACTTTTTTAGTGTGCAAAATTGACGAACTTATACTAGGCATTGACGTCTTGCGACACCACAAACTTCCACTGGACCTATTGCGAAACACCGTGTTTCCCCTGTGCTCTGTCCAGCAAGCCCCCCCACCCCCCCAACCCCCCAACCCCCACCCCCCACCTCATGAGGACACATCGGTCTGTGCTCATCTCATCCGTACATGCTTGTCTCTGTTGACGACGTTACAAGAAACCACGCACAAGTGCCTTGTCGAGCTTGAACACTTCGCTCACCTATGCAAGGAGAACTTTGAGCTCTTCCTCTGGTTCCACAAAACACAGCTCCAGCTCTCCAATGCAGTAAAGGAATTACAGACACTACAGCAAGGACAAAGCAATGGTTGGTAAGTGCTCCAAATCTGCTACCAAGCCCAGCAATCGAGCCTCCGTGTGTTTACCTCCCACTACCACTCACAACTGTGCTATCAAGACTGCCATAACGTGTACTGACAGTTCCGCAGGGCCACACCCTTCTAACACGACAGCGTTTGACACTCAGCTGGACACAAGTGTGTATGCGCGACGAGCGTCACCTGTTCCCGAACTGACAGCTCCTACCCTGCCCCTCGCGGACAGCACCTCAAACTATGCAACTTCAGCTCCTGCATGCTGCCGTGCGACCGCCACTGACAACAGAAACAGTGCACTCGCGCCAAGCGTTTCACCCGCGACCGTGCTGCCACAGGCCGCGCCCTCGGACAATGGACTCACTAACAGCTCACGAGCTCTACCGAGCTCACCCTACCATGGTGGCACTGCTTCGGGCCGGTGGCCTTCTTGTCATGTTGTCTCCTGGGACACTTCACCGCCTCAGCTCCTGTCAGATCCGCCCAGTGGCTCCGAACGCCATGACTACGCCTCGCCTGCCCCACCCGCCACACATTGTAAACAAACCACCTCCCGTGCCAACGGCAACATTTCCTTTGTCACCAACGGCATGGTTCACAAGCTTCGCCTCGCGCCAGGTCCCTCGATCTCCAGTAAACCATGTTGACTTTGCCCCGAGTGCCTCTCCGACCTTAAAGAACAGATTTCTGAACTACTAACCTCCAGCGTCATTGTACCCTCTGCCAGTAGCTGGTCTACGCCCATACATATGACACCCAAGAAAGATGGGTCCTGGCGCATATGCGGAGACTACCGTCAACTAAATGCATGAATAATTATGGACACCTACCCCATACCCAACATTACCGACTTTACCAGTTCCCTCTCAGGTGCGACCACGTCCTCTGTCATTGATTGCAAATAGGCCTACCACCAGATCCCCATGGCACCTGAAGACATCAAGAAGACGCAGCCCAGACCTGGCAACGCTTAATCAACAAAGTGCTAGTTGACCTAAAATTCTGCTTCGCATATCTTGATGACATTCTTGTGTTCAGCTCCTTCGTCAAGGACAACATTCGACATGTGCAAACTGTTATGAACACTCTCATGGCAGCAGGCATCTAGACCAACCAGGACAAATTGCAGCTACATCAACCCGCTGTAACTTTTCTTGGTTTTCGGGCCTCTGCCAACAGCATTTCACCACTCCCTGAGAAAGTACAAACAATACTAAACCTACCCAGACCTGCATCATTCTAAGAGCTCTGGCGCTTTCCGGGGATGGTTAATTATTATCTCTGACATCTACCTCAGGCTGCGGAGATTCAGGCTCCACTGACGGACGCCTTGGTAGGCATCTCAGCCCGTTCCATGGACCCCTGCTATCACTGACTCTTTGACTGCCCTCAAAAATCTTCTTGCCGACACCTGAACAATCCTGCATCCTCATCCCAAGCGCAGCTTTTCATCACCACAGATGTGAGCGATACTGCCATCGGCACTGTCCTTAGCCAGACAATCAATGGCCAAACTTTGCCTCTGCAGTTCTTCTTGCACAAGCTCACCAATGCACAACAGAAACATTCTGTGTTTGACAGAGAGTTGCTCGTGGTCTACGAAGCGATCAAGCATTTTAAGACTGACGTTGAGGGATGCCCTTTCTATGTTTCAATGGAGCACAAACCCCTGGCTGCGGCCATTACAAAGCCACCAGCTGACCCGCCTCCTCGCCGCTTTTGACACGTGGACTTTCATATCTCAGTTCACCACCGATGTCAGACACATAAAGGGTGCTCACAATATAGTTGCTGATTTCCTTTCATGAGTAGATGCCGTCCACTCACTGTTAGACCTCTCTGAACTGCCTAACCTCCAACCCGCCGACGAGGAAACACAAAACCTGATTTCAGACTCTACTTCTTCACTACACTTTGTCCGCACAACCTTCCCTGGCATTTCTGGTGAGATCTGGTGCAAAGACAGTATGGCATGTTATGCTCCCTCATGCCAACCACGCTCCGTTGAGCTGTCTTCAATGCACTGCATAATTTAGCCCACCCCGGTGTTCGTGTGTGTGCCTGCCTCGTAGTCATGTGGTTTGTGTGGAGAAATGTCAACAAGGACTGCCAGCAATGGGCACGCTCCTGCATCGCATGCAAAGTACACAAGCACACTTCACCCCCCCCCCCCCCCCCTTGGCGCCTACTCGATCCCTCCTGGGCGTTTCCAGCATCTTCATATTGACATTGTAGGCCCTCACCCCCCCCCCCCCTCTAACAGCTTTCATTACGTTCTCTTGTCTATCGACTGAATAACTCTGTGTCGAGGCTGTCCCCCTCCCCAATATTATGGTAGAAACTGTTGCACGAGCTTTCGTTGAGTCATGGGTATCGCGTTTCGGATGTCCAGCTATCATCACGACTGACCAGGGCAGACAATTTGAGTCGGCCCTGTTCAATGAGATTTGTAACATTTGCGGCATCTGGCACATCCATTCCACAGCATATCACCTGCAAAGTAACGGGTTAGAGTGCTGGCACCGCACTTTCAAGGCAGCTCTTTGATGCCACGACTCTCTATGGATGGAGGCCCTTCATCTTGTGCTACTCGGCATTCGTGCGATCTATAAGGAAGACCTCAAAGGCACAATAGCCGAGTTTGTATACAGCCAGAACATTGTTCTCCCTGGTGAACTTGTGAGCCCTTCCGCTTCTCTCCCTCAGTCGCACTTACCTTCCTTCATGGACCATGTCAGATGCCGCTTCATCAACCTCCATATCCCTCCGCCCACCAGCCATTCTCACCCTAAGGTTCACGTCCTGAAATCTCTGGACAATTGTGAGTACGTCATGCTCCGAGATGACACTGTCTGTGCTCCCCTCCAACCTCCATATACCGGCCCACACCGAGTTCTCCAACACCTATGACATCCAGATGAAAGATTCAGCTGTTAGAGTCTCTCTCAACAGACTTAAGCCTGCTCATGTCGAGCCTTCTTCTACCCCCATTCAGGCCACGACCATGCCACTCACTGTCGTGGCTCTCAACGCTCCGACCATTCCCTCCATGTCGGACTTAAACACTCAATCGAGTGACTTCCAGCTCCAATCGTTGAACTCTCCTCTGACCTCACCCTCTACTCCGGTCTCACGCACTCTGTCGAGTGACCACAAGCTCCCCACGTTGAGCTTACCTATGATCATGCCCTTGCCGCTGGGCCCTTCGCTGGTCCCCCCTTGACCTCTCCACCATCGCCTGCCTCTCCCTGTTGAGGTTTCTCACACCACCCCGTCTTCAACATGCCCTCGCTCGAAGTGTTTGTGCCTGTCACCCTGGACATAATCCATGACATCTCAATAATTCTGCGCTATTATACACTGTTCGTCGCGTGTTTCTCTTCATCCAGTGCTCATGACACAACCTCCACCACTCCCTGCCACCTGGTGAAATATGTTCCCCTCCTGCCCAACGTCGACCTGGACATGCTACGTGTGTTTGCCACGCCCACTGGAGACATCGTCGTTGTCGCTCCATTCCACCCGCAAACTGCTGGCCTACCTGTCGCTGCACGACCCAGTACAACACCTGGCTCCCTTCAACAACTTCCAGGTTTGGTGGCCAAACCTTCCTTCACGACATCTACCCGCACAGCTCCCCTACGACGCTGTCGAGCTGACTGTGATCCGGCTCCCGCAGACCTCCCCTGCCAACATCTTAGTCACACCCCCACCCCCCCACCTGGCCTCTCAAGAGTACTCTGTACTGCGAGGGGGGGGGGGGGGGCTATGTGGTGCCGTTGAGGTTGACACCAGCATCTATATGCATTCGTCTGTGGACTCTGAGCATCGTCTTTGAACTCTGAGCATTGTCTTTGGGCAGTTCCACCATGTCAGTTCTTTGTGAGCCTTGCATGTGTTTAGGTGAATAAATGAACTTCTGCAAAATGGGTGTTGTTTGGTGTAACCAACCCGAACTTCTCCCTCAAAACATTGCTCAGTCCTTTGAAGTCCCCCTCACTGTGTGTCATCAAATCAGAGCATGGAGCAATGTCACCATCTTCGATAGTAATGGTGCCATGGTTTACAAATATGTAGATTATCCTATCACACATTTGGTTGTTAACAATCTTCATACTCAAAATTTTCTATAACTGATACTGTGCATTGTGTGTCAGTTCAGATTCCTCATCATGTTCTACATTTTTGGGTTTGATTTCTGAGTGATTATGGTTTGCAAACAACTTCACAGCACATATCACACTAAAATCTTCAGCTCAGTCACATTTTTTGTGGTCAAGGCCCATACCTGTGTCCTTACACAAACATATTAACTCCAAATTGAGACAACTGACATCACGAAGTGTCATTCAACTGATTTCAATAGGAAGTGCAAAAAAAAAAAACATTGGGTCAGCTCTGACCTTGTAGAAACCTAAAAGTTAGCATAAAGCACTGCCTCGAGCCGCTGAATTACTTGCAGAATTGCTCAGGGGCTGATTGTTTTTAGAACTGACTTAGCGGGTTCTGTTGGATGAAGCATCAAAACAACTGCTTTACTTGAACAAACCTTTTGGTCTTTATCAATATCATCATCATCATCTTTGACAGTTTCATCCTCTGGCCAGGTCTGTATGGAACATAGGCCTCTCCATCTTCTGTCTTGCCACCATCTCTCCATCTTCACCTTGGTCAAGTTTCCTCCTTTCTTCTGGACACATTCCTCTACTCCTTTCAGCCATCTGTCTCTCAGTCTTCCTCTTGGTCTCTTTCCTTCCAGTTTCATCTCGTGTATCCTCCTGGGTATCCTCTTCTCCTCCATTCTCTCAACATGTCCATACCATCTCAGCCTTGATTTCTCTATCTCCTTTTGTAATGGTTCCACCTTCATTAACTCTCTGATCCTCTCATTTCTTAACCTGTCTATCTTTGTCACTCCAATGCTGTTTCTCAAGAATTTCATCTCACAAGCTTGTACTTTGCTTTTCTCTCTTCCTTTCATAACCCAGGTTTCTGATGCATATGTCAGGATAGGGACATAATATGACTGGCATATAAACTTTTTACTGATTTGGGGTACATCCTTGCTCCATATCAGGCTTCTGACACTCTTCCCAAATGCTTCTGCTTTTCTCCCCCACTTGTTTATTTCTCTTGTTTTTTCCTTCTTCCTGTATCAGGCTTCCTAGGTACTTGAAACTCTCCACTATCCTCAATTGTTCCCCACCAATTGTTATTCCTGTTGTTCCTCTCTCCTGCTTTCTTGTTGTGATAATCATCTCACTCTTACTTTCACTAAATTTCATCCCATATTCTTGTACTGTTCGTTCCCATGCATCCAACTGCTCTTGTACTTCCTCCTCCTTATTTGCCCAAATCATCAGATTATCTGCAAACACCATAGCTCTCATCTTCCCTTCACCAATTACTTGCGCTACTGTACTCATTATATCATCCACCACTACAATGAAGAGTAATGGTGAAAGTGCACTTCCCTGCCTCAAGCCATTCCTCTGTTCAATCCAAAGTGATCTCTCTCCTCCCACTTTCACACAGCTCACACTTCCATGGTACATTTCCCTTATCCTCCAAATAATCTGTTTTGCTACTCTTCTATTCTCCTGGGCTTTCCACACTTTGCTTCTATGTACACTATCATATGCTTTTTCAATGTCCAGGAAGGTCATTAGAAAAACTATTCCACATTCATGGTGCTGTTTCTGCAGTTGTCTTACAGCAAAAATTAGATCCACTGTGGACCTTCCTGTTCAGAACCCATGTTGCTCTTCTCTCATTCTTCCTTCTAATTTTGCCAAAAATCATACTTCCAATATTTTCTCAAACATCTCTGCACACAACAGGATTTCTTCAAAATACTCCTTCCACATGTTCTTGAGTTCCTCCTTATTCTCTACATCTTGTCCACTTTTCTTCACCATTCAAGGATAATCTGTCATACCATTCTTCCCTTACTTTTAATCATCCAATATAACACCTTTTTTGAACCTTCACTATCCTCCTAATCATTCTGGTCCACTGTTCCATCCACTTTCTTCTTTCTTCCGCACCACTCTTTTTGCTTCTTTCCTGCTTGCCTGATACTCTTCTCTTGTCTCTACTGTTCTCCTCTGGAACCATACCCTAAAGGCTCTATTCTTCTTCCATACTATACCCTTTGTTTTATCATTCCACCAGTGTGTTTCTTTCCATCTCTTTTTGTTGCTTGTCCACCCACATATTGCTTCCGCTGCACTTACTGATGTTCCCTTGAATATACCCCATTCCTCTTCTACTATTATTGGTTCGTCCTTTGTGATGCTTTCCTTAACTGCTTGTACGTACTGCAGCCTGCTTTCTTCCTCCTTGAACTTCCGTACCCTTACACATCTTTCCTGGTTTGCTGTCCCTTTATTATCCTTAGTCCTTCTCAGGTTCATTACCAGCAAACGGGGGCCACTATCCAAAGCCTCTGATGGTATTACCTTAATGTCAATGATGCCCATCTGCTTCTGCATTTCCTCTTCAAACTCTTGCTTCTCCTCAGAAGTGCAGCTCAGCTGTGGGGCATACACTTGTATTACCTCTATGGTCGACCCCTTGAGTGATATTTTGGTCTTCATCATCCTACCGCTTTTTCTCTTCACTTCTTCTTTTAAATCATCTGTTACTACTATTCCAACTCAATTTCTCCTCCCCTCCTCATTTCCACTCCAGTATAGTTGGTAGCCTTTCCTCAGCTCTCTCCTTCCTTTCCTTTCAGCCAACCCCAATAGGTCTAAATTCCTTCTTTCCATCATGTCTACCATCTCCTCCACCATTCCAGTCAATGTCCGCGTATTTAATGTTCCAAATCTTAGTCCTTGTTTATATCCAGTATGCCATCGATTAAATCTGTCCTTTCCAAGGCCAGTTCTATTTTTGAAAGCAGAATCATAATCCACTACTGGCTTGCTGGGCCAGTCATAGCTTCACCAGAGCCCTGTTAGCTGTCACTTTTCAGGGTTCCTGTAGGACCTTCACAGCTACCGTTGTGGTCCCAGGGCATACACAGTCCCCACTGTACCTCACTCCTACAGGCAATCCCCTACTTCATGTCGTTGCCCATCTCACACAACTTGGATGAGGGGCTGGACCAGTGGGAGACAGTCTTTATCAATATCATCATTTAATAATTGGAGTAACTAGAACCCTGGCTGTTTTTTCAATGCTTTCTTAAACAACTTACAGCAGATGTTCCTTGCTGCATGAACTATCTTAATGATATTGTAGCAACAGGCACTGAGCCAGAAAACAGTTATGCAATGTCTCTTCTTTCTTTACTGTTTTGTACACTGCAGGCCTTAAGTGTAATCTTACAAAGTCAAAGTTTTGTCAACTATCTGTTATGTATCTGAGTCATGTAATTTCTGAGCCTGATGTTTGACCCCTCAACAGCATGTCACCATTTTCCCTGTCTGACCAATTTGCATAGTTCATCCAAAGGTCCTCGGAGCAGTCTTAAGCCATGCAGGGACCCCTGGCTGCACAGCATCTGGGGCCAGGGTTGCCTCAAGTTTCCCCATGTGAAATGCCCCAATATTTCCCTGATTTCCAGACAAGTTTTAACATTTTTCCCTGACAAATTTTGAGATCTCAAGGCTAAGTTAAGATGTAAGTTGACAATCTGTCTTTGCAACTATGGTACAAAAAACAAAAGTGCAAATGAGAAAATGTCTAAAAAAACTTGCAAGCAGGTGGCATTGCCTGATATGAGCAAAAATTTCATGTATTAGTGTCAACATCATTTGTAATGAACTGTTTTTAGATGGAGAAAGCAAGCCAAATGGTATATGAGTATCATTAAGCCCACTGATGTTATGTTATTTCAAGAAAACAAACCACATTTGGTGACAAACATATGCATTTCCTTGGAGTCACAAAACAGATTTAAAATACCTTCTCTGATTTCAGATAGAACTTCAGTAAAATGTAGGCCTCTTGAAAGAAGTGTATAAGGTGGGGAAGAATTGTGTAAATGAACACTGTAGGTGACCACCAATAAAATGTTGATTGTACTATGTGTAGGTAGTGGGGAGCACGTGTGGTAATTATGATGATAAACAATCACTCACTCTCCTGTCACTTACTGTGAATACTTTTATTCTCAGAGTGTATACACAATGCATATAGTATAGAGCATGTGCTACAGAGAACTTATCTGGCAAAGATACAATTGTTCTTGCTGCAATAGGGCAGCAATATTATTAGGGAGTAGAGCCAGTGGTTCCCACAGAAGCCTCCCCCCCCCCCCCCCCCAACAAGTGCAGAGCATGGTTACTGGTGTACATCATGATGTGTTGTCCCACTGATGATGGCAAGGGCTGACAACATAGTCTTCCAGGAGACTGGGCAGCCATAAAGGGCAGCCGGCCCATGCTGTCAGTGGCAGTTCCGATGAGGTGGTGGCAGTGTCCATTGAGGTGCTGGTGGCTGGTCGTGTGTGTGCTAGTGAGCCTGTCTCTCCGCTGATAGCAGTGTCTGGAGTCTAAGTCATCATTATGAAGTGCTCTGGGGCCGACACAAGCAGGTAGCTGTTTGAAGAAAGAGTTGATTTCAGACCTGCTGTGTTGATCGTAGCCGGAAGGTGCATGGAGTGCTCTAATGACCTCAAGACCGAGCTGTAGCCCAGCTGTCTATTGGTGAACTTGGCCCAAATCACGAATATAAGTCCTGCAGTGTTACAGAAATCTTCTGGGAGGTATGCATCTTCAACTTCTTGTGGCATAATGAATAGTCCATTAAAGTTCCGCAACTCACTCTGAAGATGGCCACATGATGCATGACTGAAATATCACTGGAAAAAATTTCATTTGCACAGTTGCATGCCCAAAAGTTAATGGGGTCTTCTGGGAGGTAGCCTCGCAGGTCTAGGCTGATGGTAAATTGGCATGAGGAGCCTGGAGCTGGGGATGGTGGAGGCTACACACAGGTTGTGTCCTCTTAAGTCCACGTGGGTTTTAGGCTGTTCAGTGACACTTTCGTCATTTTTTTCCAGCTTGCATGATATCAAAAGTGTTTGGCCCTCATTTCTACATGTTTGGGTCACCATATGCAGAGTGTAGGGCGAGTTTGATGGCATTAGTCCTGAGAATGATGTGTGTACATGATTGGATGTGCTTGTGCACAAAGACAGCTGGTTTGGCATGGTAGTGTAATGTAGCAAATTACTACGAGATGACATTCATTGCAGTAAGTCAGGCAGCCATTTGGTACAGTGGCTGCAGGATGGCTATGTTTTTTGTCATTTTGTTTGCAGCGCAGCTGCCGCTGCCTGCCTTGAAAACTGCATAGTGTAACCATCAGTCAATATGAAGATTCATACCCTCTACAAATCTAAATAACCTATATTAGTTATTGTCCGATATGGTTCAAATTTGGTACACAGCCTTTTGTTATTAATGGAATGATGCTGTCAAAATTTCAGTTTTTTATTTATTATAGTGCAGGAGATAAAGAAAATTACGTAAAAGTCCTAAAACCAATGCTTGCTTTTTAAGGCCATGTTAGAAACAAATACAGATTGACTTGCATTACTATTTGAAGCCATTACAAAGTTAACAGTGCAAAAAAATCGATTAATTAGAATTTTCTTTCTTTAACACTTTAGTCACTGTGCATTTTATAATACAAAAATCAGTCAAAATTATTATTTGATTAAATTTTGTTGCGTGAGTGCATGAGAATGATTGAGAGAGTGTATGTGGGACATACATTAAAACTTGTCACTTTTCATAAATCTTTGTACAAATATACCATGGGAAAGTTATGGTGCAACCATGATTCAGATGACGTATGCCAGTGTGAGCTTGCTTTTGTATAAAAGCAATCAGAATCAAAGTTAGAGGCAGAATAAGTTTATTTAACAAGTTGGAGAATATTTTGTACTTTGCTTATTTTGATTAAACAATGTACTAGACACTGAAGTTTTAATGACCTTAATTTCTATCAGATTATTGATTGGATAAGGCAAGTTTTTCCGGGGAAAATTATCTGGAAGGAACATTCTGATTGGTCATTTAGATCAACAGCCAATCAGAATTAAGCTGTTCCCGCACGAATATAGTGGAGTGGGCAGTGAGTAGAATAGTTCGATACAGTCACTTGCTAACCAGCCTTCGGATAACACCATGTTAGATATCTCCATTAAAATACTCTGAAAAATGAAGAAATAGTGAGGTAATAGTGGTTTGAATACCTCGTGACTGAAGTGACTGGAGTTACAAACATTTTAATGGAAGTGTGGTGTTTCTATATTAAATACTTTGAGAGTTAAGAGCATGTGAATTTTCTGATCATGGTAACAATTCTGCGTGACATGTTTCATGTTCTGTACAGAATATTTTGGTGAGCACTTCTTTCAAAGAAGACCACTGAACTGACTGAATGTTTAACTCACAATTAGTTGTGGGCGGGTACCATGTAGAACGTGAAAATTAGTTGGGTCAGACTTGCAAAAATTCTGGCTGCTTTTTGAGTGAAACTATGTTGCACTGACCGTGAACTTTGAATGATAGAGTATTACCGTATTAAATATGGACTTGATAACCATTTCATGTGTTTCCATATGAATAAAAAGCAGATTCAATCTAATTTAAAATGCTTTCTGCAAGTAGACTGCACCTCGCACTGTCCGATTTTTAAAAAATGAACTTTCAGGAACTGACTTTCAGTTTGAGTTACGTGACCTCTGTGTGGTAGGTTTTTTTATATATTATTTATTTTATGGCCTTCATTGGACCACTCTAGTCAAAAATACAAAGTTCTAAACAAGTTGTTACACAGGGATACAATTTGGTTCAACAATAACTTAATATGATATTTAGGTAATATAATTATTAGAGTTTATTCTTATATGAAAGGTGTTTTGCTCTTCTGTCTGTCCAATATTTCTTCATTCTTTCAGATATTTTCTTTCTTTCTTCATCTGAGACAACTCTTCCTGTACTCCTTTTATTGATTTTCATTTGTAGTCTGGTTTGTGGGTCTTGCAGTATTCTGGTTTTCTCTGTCTTGTTTTTTAGGTCATCTACTGTAATTTGAAGTTCTTTTATATCTTCCTTAATTTCTGTGATCCATTTAATGTCGCTCTTGCTATTCCACAATTTTTGTACTATTTTTTTACTAATTCTGTTTTCTGGAGTTCTCATCAGATGTCCAAAGAATGAGATGCATTTCTTCTTGATTGTGCTCATGACTGGTTCTATTTTCTTATATACTGTTTCATTTGATGCTATTCCCCAATGTCCATTTATTTTATATTGTTTATTTATGCATGTCCTAATTATTCTTCTTTCTATTTTTAGTATTCTGTCAATTTCTGCTGTATTAGTTGTTTTGAAGATAGTTTCAGTTGCATACATCAATTCTGGTTGTGTAACTGTTTTATAATGTTTTAATTTTGCATCTATAGATACACTTTTTTTGTTGTATGTAGGTTTGGTAATGTAATTTGCATAGTTCAGTTTTTTATTCTATTCTGCCATGATGGCTTCTCATTTAGATTGTATGTTATTATTTCGCCTAAATATTTAAATTTATCAACAATTTTGATTTCCTGTTCTCCTATTGTAATTTTGTTTGCAAGTGGTGGATCAGTTAGCATAATCTCCATTTTTTCAAATGATATTCTAAGGCCTACTTTCTCTGCTATTTCTTGTAGTGATTTCACTTGTTGCCTGGCTTCTTGAACGGTGTTGGCTAGGAGAGCAAGATCATCAGTGAATCCCAAGCAGTTTAAGCTAATATCATCTTTTGCACTTCCAATTCTTATCCTCTTTGGATTGTCCTTGTACCATTCTCTCATTATGTATTCCAGTGCACAGTTGAACAATAATGGTTATAGGCAATCACCTTGTCTTAAGCCTGTTTTTATGAGGAATGGTTCTGAAATTTCTCCTCTAAACTTCACTTTTGATTTGGTGTTGGTTAGAGTGAGTTGTATTATTTTAATTAGTTTTGGATGGAGTCCTAGATTTCTTAAAATTTTTAATACTGAAGGTCTGTGGAGACAGTCATATGCCTTCTTAAAATCTACAAATGTTATTGCCAGAGGTTTGTTCCGTTTCTTGTAGTATGCCATGATCAATTTTAAACTAATTATCTGCTCTGCACAGCTCCTCCATGGTCTGAAACCTCCCTGATATTCCCCTAACGCCTGTTCTAATTGCTCCTTGATTCTTTCATATAGGATCTTGGATAGAATTTTGTATGTGCAATCTGGGAGAGAGATTCCTCTGTAGTTGTCTGGGTTGCTCTTATCTCCATTTTTGTGTAGTGGGTGGATGATAGCTGTGGTCAAATGTTCGGGAAATCGTTCTGTTACCCAGATTTTTGTTAGAGCCATGTGTAAGGAGGTCTTGACTGTGTCACTTGCATATTTCCACATTTCAACAAAAACCTGATCTTCTCCACATGCCTTATAATTTTTTTGTTCTTTAAGAATTTTTTCTACTTCTTGGAAAGTTGGAGGGTCTAGTTTGTTAGGTTTGGATTTTATTGGGGTATTTATGTTGATTTGTAAGGGTTCTTTAGGTTCCTTGCAATTCAGAAGTTTGTTAAATGCTTTTGCCATGATTTCTGCATTTTCCTTGCTACTGTGTGTCATTCTTCCAGCTTCATCTTTCAGTATTAGTGTAGGGGCCTCATACTGTTGTAGTTGTTTCCCAAAGATTTTGTAGTAGTTCCTGGAGTTGGTTTTATGATAATCACCTTCTATAAAGTTTATACTATCTTTATGAAATCCTCTCTTGATTCTTCTAATATTTTGAGTGAATTTTTTTCTTTCATTTTTTAGGTTGATGGAATTTTCTTCAGTTTTATGTGTTTGAAACTTTAGCCATGCTTGGTGACTATCTTCATGGAATTTGTCACATTGTGATGTCCACCATGCATGTTTCTTCGTGGGTTCAAGGGAGCTAGATTCTCTGCTTCTTTTTTAAGATTAGGCACTAGTTGCTCTAGATCATCTGTTAATTTGATGGTTTGTGTTATTTGTTGGTACATATTATTTTTAATTAGCTGATGTGGGTCAAACCTCCTTTTTATTTTATTAGTTTTTCTGGTCCTCTTCTTCAATGGAGTGAATTTGATTTTAATTTTAACCATATAGTGGTCTGAGCCTGTGTCTACTCCTCTCAGTACTTTAACATTGTGGATCTCCTTATGAAATTTTTTGTCCATACAGACATGGTCTAGCTGCCACTCACCCTTCCTCGAATCTGGATGGTTTCCATGTTTTAAGTTTACTTGGCTTCCTCTTAAAGTATGTTGACTTAGATAAAAGGTTGTGTTCTCTGCAGAGTTCTACAAGTCTTTGACCGTTTTTGTTCGTAAATTTATGTGGACTCCATTTTCAAATTATATCTTTATATTTCCTTTCTTTTCCCAACTGAGCATTGAAATCTCCCAATAAGATTTTTACATTCTTTTTATTTACTCTGTTCACAGTTTATTCTACAAGGTCCCAAAATTTATCTACCTCTTCCTTTGTTTTTGTTAGACAATTTTTTTTCATTTGTTGGGGCATGAGCATTTATTATTGTATAGGTTTTATTCATTGTTTTAAATCTTAGAGTCACAATTCTTGGTGATACTGGTTGGAAATCTGTTACTGAATCTATTATTTTTATGTTTACTAAAAACCCTGTTCCAAACTGGGGACATTGTTTCATTGCCCTCGGTCCTGGTTTCCCATTATAAATTCTGTATCCTTGTGATTTGAATGGGTCCTCTGTGATGTTTCTCATTCCTTGGATCCCTGTTATTAAAATGTTTTGTTTATTTAGTTCATCTGTGAGCTCCTTGAGTTTTCCGGTCTGAAGTAGTGAGTTTATGTTGTGTGTTGCTATATAATTTATTTGCTCATGTTTAATCTTCTTTTTGTGTTTTAGTGTGCATTTGGATGGTTGCAAATGCTCTGATTCGTTGCTGTCTTCTAGTTGACTACCCACCAAATCCGATGTAGCCTTTTCCTGCCTTTTTGAGCAGGGCGGTGGAATTTTTTTCCTAAAAGACCTCTCCATTTTTGACTTTCGAAGGCTGTCAACCTTAGTTGGAGCAAGCTCCGATTTACAACTATGGTTGTTAACCACAGAGGGTGTGTTTGGACTGCAAGAGCTATTTTATTTCACTCAAGTCCACCAGTAAACCGATGAGGACTTCCCTATCTGTCACCTGGGACGCGCCACATAGGAGTATCACCTCTCCTCCTACTATGACAGTATAGTAGGTTCATGGCTGTGTGGTAGGTATTGGTTAGTGGTTTCATAAACGCTGCTTTACACTGACTAGCACATTATCTGGTACTACAGAGTGTAGGGACGTCGGTAAAAAGCATATCGAGGTAGGTGGACTTTAGATAAGTGAAAGAGAGAATGCATACGACTGACCCTGTCCCACCACAGTAGGATGGTAGGGGGATGCAAATGTGGCAGATGCGGTTCCTGACATGTTTTACTAGGTCTGGCAGGTTGACGTTCATGGGGTCAGTGGTTTGTGACATGAACACTGCTGGGAGGGTGATCGGTTCCCTATTGAGCACCTCTGCCAGTGAGGTGACCAGATCTTCTTTGTAGGCAGCTCATATTCCCAGCAGCATCCAAGGGAGGACCTCCGTAAACTCCTGGTCATGGCATATGAGCACTGTCTTTGTTAGCTGCTCGTGAGCTGGCATTGGTGCAATGGAGGTTGGTGTACCTAGCAGTCAGGGTTTTAAATTCCTCAAACAATGCTTGGCACTTAAGCATGAGGTCCAGCATTGATTCAGAGGAAGGAAGAGCAGGAGGTGGAGTTTTGTCCATTGGTAGATGGTCACTGTTTACTCCACTGATCGGCATGCGGCTGTCACAATGTTGTAGCAAGGCTGTAAGGCTCTACCCAGGTCCAGCAGAAGATTATAATGCCTTAAAAAGTCTACACCCGACATTGGCTCTACAGTGCTGACCACGAAAAATGTCCATGTGCGAGGGGTGTGGTTGTCCAGTTGAACTATGATACAGGCCATGCCTATCATAGGAATCACTGAATCGTTTGCAATGCATAGTTGCATTGTGGATGGTATATGATTTCCAGGTGGCAGCTGAGGTGGCAGCATGCTGACATGAGTGCACATGTCAACTAGGAGGTATGCTCTAAGATGGTTGTCATAGATGAAGAGCCACACGCCGTTAGAATGTAGACGAGAGATGGGATGAGTGTAGTCATGTTTCGTAGTGAGGCAGTGTGAAGCAGGGGCCTGGGTCCATCATGGTATATGACTGTCAGTGCCTCACTGCAGCGAAGTCTTGCGAGGCTGCTGCAGGCATGGCATGGAAGGGCTTGGCTGATGTTGGAGCAGCTCGTCAACTGTAGATTGATCGGGCATTATGTAGTGGGCACTGTGTTGTGGTGTCCATGGGCATAGCCGGTGCGCAGGCTGACCGAGGCTGGCTGTAGATGCAACTGGTGTTGTTGTCAGTGCTGGAGCCAATGCAAGTGTTTATCAAGGCGTGATGTTGCATGAGGGCAAGCATTCAGTCAGTAAGGCATAACCGGGTTTCCAGTGCTTTGTCCTCATGCATTAGCATGACTGTCTGTACATTTTCAGGTAGCTTGAGAAGTCATAGTGACCAGAGAGCATGATCTGGTAAGAGGTATGTATTGATTTGGAGGCGTAACCTGTACCAGAGTGCTGACGGGATATCGTGGCCCAGTGACAGGCACTGCACTATGAGTGTCTTCACTGTCTGATATCTGTCAGTGGTTGGTTCATGCAATAGGAGGCTGCTGATAAGATCAATGTTGATGTGGAGGTGGTTCAAAGGCACTAAAAACTTGTCTTGGTCGCCAGTGATTCTGGCCGACTGCATCTTGCACTTGCAGAGTGCGAACCATACTTAAAGAGAATCAGCTTGCAGTGGCAGCAGATGTTTGGTGTGTGGCCGGTGGCAATCTGCCTGGTGGCGAGGGGCCAGAACCAGTATGAGGTTGTTATAATTGTGTGAAGTACATGGGGTGGGTTCATGAACACCATCCAGTGGCAATGATAGAGGCGGCAGCTGGTGTCACAGAGCAGTAGTCACAGCAGATGTGTTGTTAATGTGGGTGTCATGACCGATTATCACAGGATGCAGTGCAGGTATCGAGGCTGGTGCATTGCTGTCGTGGGGTACTGAGGAACACAGCACGGTGGTTGGGTCCTGGTTGGTGGTAACTGTGGTGGATGGAGCATCAGTGTAGGTTACCCAACGCGGTGGCTGTTGTAGTACTCCTTGTGTTTCCAAACCGCGTGGGTCATATTATTATATGCTGTGGTCATGAGGTGAGAAAACACTGCACGGCTGCAGTAGACTTGGTGTGTCTGCTTGTTGAGTGAAATTATGTGGCAAGCATGGCCTGGAGTATGCCACAGCTATTTTCGGTATGACGTCATCATGATGACGTGATGGGGGTCATGGCACAGCCGTAACGAGTGTGATGGTACACGGGTGACGTATAGTATTGCACAGAACTTAAAGTTTGGGTGTAGGCCATGGAAAATATGGTCTGGCACAGGAAGGTCACTTGTTGGATAGAACTATCCACAATAACCCATAAATATTGGTTCTCTGGAAGGCGGTCATATATGGTGGTGATTGTTTGTCAGCAATTGTGGTACTCTGGAGGGTGTCCATAATTTGGAACATTGCACGCAGAATGTCAACACGTGCTGAGTCATTAGAATGAAAATGAGTGCAGTGTAGTTCACTAACACAGTTACTGATTGGGATATTAGTAGCACAGTAGCACTGGTTAGGCGGTGGGGATGGTGGCAGGCAGCCATTGTTCACTGTGTATGGTCACTGTTGATGTAGCACAGTTAATTAAGGGAGTGGCAGGCTTCGTATCAGCACCTTCACTGATAACACCATACTTGATTTAAGATTTAGTGTGTTTGTCCGTTTGGCAAGAGGTAACAATGCCCTGGTTTGGTGGTTGTTGAAACAATGGGAACATTGACTGTTTGATAACCATAGTCAATGGTTATATCGTCTGGGAATATCACGCCATTCGGACTAGAGGGTGTAAATAGTTCCTATAAAAGAGATAAAAGTGAAGTGAAAAATGGTGATAACTGCAAGTTATGTAACAAAAAAGTCAGGAAAGGTATCCAGTGCAAATACTGTAAATGGTGATTTCACGAAAACTGTTGCAAAATAAACATAAAATTAATAACTGTGGACTACTCATGGTCATATGATGCATGTGTAACAGAAACGTGTAAAAAGAACTATATAAACATTATCAGACACAAGGATTTAATAATTGAAATGTTACAAAGTGATACTGAAGCGCTACAAATAAAGTGTGCTTCTTTAGAACACAAATGCAAAATCTTGTGGAGCAGCAATAATTCAAAAGTGAATGAAAACAAATGTACTGTAACTGTTAAATCACATGAACCCAAGAAATGTGCTACAGCTGAAAAAATAGAACATGACAATTCAGGTAAAAATAGTGTAAGAATAGCAGACGAGCACCAACGTTCCATGAATATTAAAAACCCGAATAAAAAAAAGCTTATGTCTGACAATGTTGAAGACAGCTCTGCAGTGTTAAAAATCACACAAACAAATACGAAATCTCCAAAGAACAATTCTTCAGCCATGCAAAAACAAATACATCATGGATTCAAATTAAAAATATTCGGAGACAGCCATGTACACAATGTTTCAAACTTTGTATCAAAAATCAAACTCTGCTAAGGACAATGTGTGTGTGTGTCAGCTGTTGTTAAGCCTGGAGCAATATTCAGAAATGTAACCAGCAATATACAAAAATAATGTGCCAATCCCACTAAAAGTGACTGTGTTGTTCTCATAGTGGGATCAAACTATGTTTACTGCAACGAGGCCAGTACATTTATAAGAAATCTGATTGTTATCTTGCAGTTGCTATCAACTACAAATGTAGTAGGGAATTTACCTCTGAGATTTGATCTAGCGGACTGGTCTTGTGTAAATTGTGAAATTCGACAAATAAATCATAAGTTACAACATTTCTGCTCCAAGTTTAAAAATGTAAGACTTCTTGACATCAACAGCTACAAAAACAATAGTTTCACAATGCATGGTCAACATTTAAAGCTATCTGGTAAAAAGAGACTTGCATCAGACATAAACAAAGCTGTTGACGTAATAATTCGTGAAAACGGATGGGCTATCGCCCTAAATTCAAACACGCAGGGAAACTAGTGGAAAGGGCCAACTCCAACCGGATTTGGCCCAATATAAACAATCCAGAACAACAGGAAATTCAAAGTGACAAACTAAAAGTACCATTAAGGCTCATGCAGCTCATGCACTTAAATGTACAATGTCTTAGAAATAAGCTCAATGTTTTGCAGTCTTTTGTTAATGATCATTCACCTCATGTAGTTGTGTTAACTGAGATGGACTGAAATCTGAGGAAATTATTTACTTGAAACTAGATGGCTATTTCCTAGGAAATAGCTACTGTAGACAGCATCTTAAAGGTAGAGGTGTAGCAGTATTTGTTAGAGAGCAGCTCAAAGTAAATAAATTAAACCATCTAGATCTGTATAATAATGAAGGCTTGACTTAAGTGACAGGTGTTGAACTCCATATCAAAGGTTGCAGAAAGAGCATGATGAAACAGAAAATTATTGGGATTTATTGTCCACCTACATCAGAGGTGGGGCGTTTCATAGATATTTTTAGTAGAATAGTGGGATACTGTGACCAAAACGAGGTAACAATACTTGGTGACTTGAATAAAAAGGCAACATCTTGCAATAACCATAACAGCAGGCTAATAGATACCCTTAACTCCTATAATATTATGAATGCAGTAAATTCAGATACAAGAGTAACTCAGTCTGCTTCTAGTAGAATAGACTACATAATACTAGGTAAAGAGGTAAAAGATAGTATTAGATGCTCGAATGTGGACTTCCACTACTCAGACCACAAATGTCAATTTGTAGACTATGAACACACAAGCATACAAGAAAGGACTCAGGTCATAGAATATAAAAGAGTGCTTAAAGAGAAAAACATTAATGCTTTTAAAAGTAAACTATAATCCGAGGAATGGATTAGATTAAATTAGCAACTAGTTCTTCAGCAAAAAGGGTCCGAATGCAAATGGGCCAAATTTTATGATATTATTTTACAATATCTTAATTTTTGCTGCCCAGTGAAAGGAATAAAGAAAGTAGTAACAACCAAAATGTAAAAAACACCACACTGACTCTTCCAGCTTACATTATTAATCTCAGGCAAAATATCCAGGATCTAAGTGTGCTACATAAGTCAACTAAATTGCAAATATTTAAGGATAAGTACAATCAAGCTAAAAAACAATTTCAGGAGCAGCTCTCAAATTTAAGAAAACAGATCCTAGATAAGGAAATAGCTCAGTCATCAAATATAGGGAAGACTTCATGAAATATAATAAATAGATATCGCTAAGCCACCCCTAAGGTAGATGCTCAGATTGACAGAATCCAACATGAAGGAAACCATATTAATGATCCAGATAAAATCTGCAATATATTTAATGAATATTTTATATCTTCAGCTGTGAATCCAGTTAATAACACAGGTCTGGCTTGGATGGTAAAGCCTTAGCCTAGGATGGAAACTGCTTTTGGATTTAAGGAAGTGAATGTGGAGGAAATAGGAAAAATAATAAATAACTTAAAGAATAAGACCTCATCTGGCTGGGATGGACTGAGTAGTATTACAATTAAAAAATGCAATAAGGAATTAGTTGGAATAATTACCCATATGATCAACAGTAGTATCAAGGAGCACACATTTACAAATATATTGAAGAAAAGTACAGTAAAACATGTGCATAAAAAAGGATCGAAAGAAGAGCTATCAAACTTCAGGCCCATATCACTAATACCAATTTACAGTAAAATATTTGAAATTGTTTTGTTGACACAACGTATTTATTATTTCACAAAGAATAATTTCCTAGAAGAAACACAGCATGGCTTCAGAAAGCATCACAGTATCATTACAGCAATTACCGAATTTCTCCACAAGGTGTACGATACCATGGATGAGGGAATGCAGACAGCAGGGGTATTTCTAGACCTTACTAAAGCATTTGACTCAGTGAACCATGAGCTACTACTCAGCAATCTGGAAACTTAAAATATAAATGCTGCATCCATACAACTACTGATCACTTATCTAACCAATCATAGGCAGTGTACAAAGCTGAGTTATGAAAGTAATGGTCAGATCAAACATTTCCAATCCAGCTATGAAATAGTAAAACAAGGTGTACCTCAGGGTTCCGATTGGGCCTTTTCCTTTTCCTGGTGTACATTAATGATTTAGAGGCACCTCTGTACTCCCAACTAGTAAGTTATGCAGATGATACTTCACTTTTGTACTTTTGCAAAGCAACTAATTACTTGACATTGTCTGCAACTGATGGCTTAAGTCAAATAACTACTTACTTCCATGATCAAGGTCTAAAAGTCAATATTAGCAAATCCCTGCTATTACCATTTAAACTTGGTAATTCATACCAAACCTGTATTGATAATATAAGTGGCATCACAAAAGTAGACACTGACAAATGTAAATTTTTGGGGATATACCTAAAAGAAAATCTTAGATGGGTAGAACATATCAATGTTGTATGCATTAAAATCAGCAGTTCACTGCACTTAATTAGCAAACTATCAAAATTAGTCTCTGAACAAACATAAAAGAGTGCTTATTATGGGATAATATTTGCATATATTAATTATGGAATAGAGGTATGGGGATGTGCTGCTGATAGACACATGAACAGAATCCTAACACTGCAGAAAAGAGCAATCAGGACCATGCATCAACTAGGATACAGAGATTCATGTAGGGAAACCTTTGTACAACATAAATACCTAACAGTATACTCCTTGTATCTGTACAAATTAATAACATTCTTTGTGGACCATAAAATAATGAAGCTAAGTGCTCTGATGTACATACCCATAACACAAGACAAAAAGATTGCTTCTTCAGAAACAGAACTAAACTAAAGACAACAGATCATAGTCCTTGGTAAATGGCCAGATATGGTTTAAGAAACTCCAAAGTGCTATAAGATGCCACAGAGGTAAAGTACTCAAAAGGGAATTAAAATCATTCTTTACTCTCAAATGTTTGTACTCACTGAATGAATACTGATATTAAAATGCAGCTATTCTTAAATGTAGGCCTAACTCTTCTATCTATACGATGTACAATTCTGAGGTGATTGTAATATAGATTATTTTTGTAACAACATGCTGTAAATTCAGATACCTATACTATGTAACAACTGTATGTTGCATTATGTAGTACTGTACCATATATGGCCAAGTGTGTCACCCTTAAGTGGCTTCTTGTAAATGTGAATTGCAAATTCCTACTGTTTGAACAAAAATAGTATAAAAATGCTATGGCATTTGCAAAAGTCACCAGTTGGTGACTATATGCAAAAAAAGACAATAAATAAATAAACCTGTAGTGATGCCAGACAATGAAGCACCATCACGGGGCGTATTCTTCCTGGAATGAAGTTTGTATCCCATGATGATCATCAGTGTGCTGGCATGAGTATAACTCAGTATTTCATAGTGCAGTTCAACAGAAAATAACGGGGTCACCACTGTAGGTAGTGGGGAGTGGGCATGGTAATTATGATGATAAATAATCACTCACACTCCTGTCAGTTACTATGAATACCTTTATTACTCCACATGTTTGAAATTCCCTGATTTCCATAACCTGTGGCAACCCTGGGGGCCCTTAAAAATGAATGAAAACACAGGAAAATGTACATTTGTTAAGTGACATTATTGGTTAGTGAAATACAAATGATTAGTTCTGCAGATTGGACTTACATTCAAATTAATGTTCTCTTTAGAGGTTTCCAAAATGCAGTATCTTCAATTATGTCCTGAACATCCAATCTTTTAAGTATGCACTTACTGTGCACAAACTGGCACACAGAGTATGAGGACCTGCTACAAAAAAGAAGCATATTTTGAATGAACACATCAGAATGTTCATTTGTTTATTGACTTTATTGGTTATTATAGTTACCATTATATAAATCAAATATGAGTGTTTAGTTTTGACTTTATTGGTTATTATAGTTACCATTATACAAATCAAATACAAGTGACTAGTTTTGCAATTTGGAATTAACATTAGTTAATGGTTCATTCAAGATTTCCAAAGTGCAAAATATTCTGTTTGTCCTTGAAGTTCAACTGTTGAAGGATGCCTTTTTCTATGCACATGACTGACAAATTGGTAAGGTGTTCCTGTAAAATAGTCGGTACTAATTTATTTTATACTCCCATTAGTTGTGAAAATGAACTCTCTCCACTGCAGTTGGTTGCTGTTAGACAAAGAAATGTCCTGGCAGCAACTTCCTACATTTGTCAAAGTTTCTTCTACTTTATCTGCCTTTATTGAAGAATATACGACCAAAATACTCAATTCTGAAGATTCATTTGGAATGTTTTTCAAATACTACCTTAAATGAAAACATTCTGATATGAGCTCATTAGCATTAATGCCTTCGTGATGGAATTCTGCAAATTCATTGCGGCTTCTTCTCAACTGGTCAGAAACTCAGAATCAATTTGTTTTAACTGAGAAAGGAAACTAAAACTTCTGTTAACTTCCTCATATGATTCCAAACATTGCTTTAAATGAGTGTCCAATGTGCTGATTATAGGCAGAACAGTATCAACAAGAATTTTTTGCCATTCCACTGCACCATTTCAAAAAATGATTTACATGTGCTGCATATTCTTTTTCTTTGGGAATTATCTTTGAGCACATCAGGGCATGCATACCATCTGGTTTCAGAGAGAGACTTTAGGACTTTATTTGCACCTAAGAATTCTGTCAAAATTTTCCATCAATTGTTTGAACCAGCAAAAAAATGTGAACAATTTTTGAACAAACTAAAAGTAGGCCACTGCTTATGAAACACATCCAACCACCTGAACATCTACTAAATTCAGTGTACATGTGGTACACAGAACAAAAATACCAAATTAACATATTTCTTTTATTCTTGCTTGAAGACGAGAATACTTTCAAGCCATATTTGCTGCATTATCATAGCTCTATTCACAACAATCCTTCACTGAAAAGTCAAGGTTATCCAAAAAAATTACAAACAGTATCTGCCATATTTTGAGCCCTTGCTCCTCCACAGGCAAAAATCTCTCAACAGACTGATAGTCTTTTATGTACCAAGTGATGAAAGTCAGACGGTCATCATCTGAGAATCTGGCGAGGAATCCAAGCTACTGCGTAGTATTTGGCCACTTTTGGTTCATTGAAAATTTAATTAACACTTTCTGTTCCATTACATTAGCAAATTCATTGCAGATATTTGCAGACAAATGTGATGCAGTTCCTTTGCCACAATTTCAATAGTTTTGTATGTGATCAGCAAGTAAAGGATCAAATTCACTTATAAATTCTAAGTATCCCAAATAATTTATGTTATTTTGAGACCCCATAGTGTCATTATCTCCACAGAACTCAAGTCCATTTGAAGCCACAAACTGCACAACTGCAACAATTTTTTTAGCACACTTTTCCAAAAGCTGACCTGAGCATTAAATTGGGAAAGCAATCCACTATGCACTCATCCAGCAATTTTGCTTCTTGCTACATAATTCATCATTGAGTCCCTGTGCATTATTTATATGCTTCCAACTTTGTATTCACTGGAAGAACTCAAATTATTTCCCAGAGTATTATTAAATAGATGGCAACAATAATACATGGATTTCTTGGATAGTGAATATAGAAGCCAGTTTCTTTCCACACACTCACCATTCATCAATTTTCAAGTGAAACACTCCTTGTTAAGTTTCTGGTTTTTGTTTTACCGCTTATATCAGGAAAACATACAGAAGTTTCGGAGAAGTCACAATTTTTATTCCGCAAAAACTTCGGCCTTCTGTGGATCTAAAAACCTCAACTGTTAAAATTTCACACTGTACTTACCAGGCCCGTGAGATATATTTCCTCAAATATTTATGTCAGCTGAGTCAAAGTGTCTTGAGCTCGAAGATTCATAACTGAAACTGATGAACTCGAAATACAAATGTTACCCTCGATGTAACACTAGGGCCCATTTCTAAGTTTTGAGGTATCTTGAGATGATGAGGACAAAGAATCTCTCTGCCTGCTAGTTTCTTCAACTGTAAAAAAAGAAGTTAATCTAGATAGTCTACTGATATTTTCTTTTTGAATTAAAACTTTTTCCCTTTTTTCTGAACCACTTAATTATGCTCTTTTTGAAATTATTAAATGAGGCTAAAAACTACACAGATACACACGCTTCATGTCACTTTCTAATAAACAACCAAATAAACATCGTGAATCGTACACAGACAAACAACGCTTCACAAGCACCTCTGATAACGAACTATGCTTTGTAAGGTAGGAACTCCAATAATGCCTAATGCAGCTGGACAAATAGCAATGTGCCTCACATCATGACTGTTGTCACAGGTCCCAGCATACAGACCTCCAAGGCAATGTTGCAAACTCTCTGCAACGATGTTGCACGTTTTTTCTTTGTTTGACCTATTGCCTTGCAGTATCTGATCATGCATTCAGATTCTAATTTGTCATCATTAGCTAACATGAATTAAATGAAGGTGCCTATAAGGCTCTTGTTAAGTGGACAACAAATTTAGTTTACAAAAATGCCATGTCATTTTTCTTGAAGCATAAGCATAAACAAATATGTGTAGACAATGTCCGTGTATGAAAATGGATATACTGTATTATAAATAAAAATTTCATTTCAGGTAGTGAAGCCTGCTACAAATCTAAATCTACATTCTACAAACCACTGTGAGCTGCATGGCAGAGGGTATATTCCATTGTACTAGTCATTCCGGTTTCTTCCTGTTCCATTCACGTATGGAGCATGGGAAGCATGATTGTTTGAATGTCTCTGTCCTTGCGGCAATTAATCTAATCTTATCCTCATGATCCATATGCTAGTGATACATAGTGGGTCATAATAAATCACTGGAGCAATTGTTTAAAGCCGGTTCCTGAAACTTTGCTAACAGACTTTCTCAGGATAGATTATGTCTGTCTTTAAGAGCCTGCTAGTTCATTTCCTTCAGTATCTCTGTGACACTGTCCTGTGGATTAAACAAACCTGTGACAATTCGTGCTGGCCTTCTATGTATACCTTCAATATCCATTGTTATTCCTATCTGGTACAGGTGCTACATTCTCTGGTACAGGTGCTACATTCCAGAATGGGTTGCACGAGTGATTTGTAAGCAATCTCTATTGTAAACTGATTGCATTTCCCCAGTATTCTACCAATAAACCAAAGTCTACCACCTGCTTTACCTGTGACAGAACCTATGTGATCATTATATTTCTTATCACTACCAAGTGTTGCACCCAGGTATGAGTTGGCTGATTCCAACAGTGACTCATTGACATAGTCATAGGAGTCTATGTGTACAATTTTACATTTCTGAACATTTAGATCAAGTTGCCAATCTCTGCACCACTTTGGAATCTTATCAAGGTGTGACAGTATTTATGCAGCTTCTCTCATAAAGATAAATGCATTATCCGCAAAAAGCCTGATTTTACTATTAATATTGTCTGCAAGGTCATTAATATGCAACATGAACAACAAGGGTCCCAACGCACTTCCCTGGGACACACTCGAAGTTACTTCTGTTTGGATATTATTTTTGGGATTTTATGCATCATCACATTTTATTGGGATTCCTTCTGAAAATTTTTTTAGCTTAACAAGTGTTTCGTGTTATGAGTAACAGTCTGAAGCAAAATGTGTCCATTAAGCCAGATGCTACAGTTAACCTTTCAGGGGGAAAAAAATCATTCTCATAGTACTGCAAAATGATCAGTAGAATTGTCACGTAACCACTGAGAAGTGGGTATACATGTGTTTTTTGATAAATAAGGTGACTTACTTAAGAAAATACTTCAAATAATATAACTGTTGCACATGGGATGAAAATCTAAAAGCTAGTGAGTCCTCTAGTCAGGGTCACAGGCTCTTACATTCTTTTTTTTCTTTTACTATTTAAATTCCGAAATTAACTTTTTGAAAGAATGCAAAATGCTTGTTAATTTCACAATATATTTTAATTATTTGTTCTCAAATTCTAAAAATTCAATTAAAAAACAGTTGCTCAGTATAAGGGTTCTGATGTTTGGAATCTCAGGTTCCCCATCAAGTCTGGGGGTCCCTCTGAGCTTGTACCCCATGTTTGCTTTCTCCTGGGCTGGAAAACTATGCTGCTTTGTCTACTTTGTTAAGATGTAGACCAAGGACCTGGGAGACAATAAACCAGTATTCAAGATTATTCCATTTATTACTCACAATACGAGTCATTGCTGTGACTTCTGTGATGGCTGATGGCCATGCAATCCAGAGATGAACCTACTGAATCCAACAACAGACTCAAGGCTGCCAAGAATGCTGCATCAGCTAGGAGTAGACATCAATGGCACCATGGTGCTGTGGTTTGACACCCGCTGGCAGGGTAGGCACACTCAGTCAGCCACATTACTTGGAGAAGGCAGCAATGGTGATGTGCATGTGTGATTCACTCACCATTTCAGAGAGTACTTAATCCCTCCCAGATCACTGTTCTATCAGGTAGAATGCGATATCAGATACAGTGAATTTGTGCCGAATGCTGAATCTGGCCCACCATTACAGTAGGCTGTCAGACTCATGTGACGCTGGAGTTTTAGGGCAGCTTCTGCCCTGAACTAGTACCATATGTGCTGTATTCTGTGCTGACTAGATGCTGGACTTCATTACCCTTGGCTGCGGGTCACTGATCTTCTTGTAAGGCAGCAAGTGCAAGACCAACACTAAAACAATCTCACATACAATATGCTACCATACCATAACCAGAGAATTGAGTGTGAGTTACAAGAAGGCCAACAGTGCTACTGATTGAGTGCATAAGTGTAGTGGGGGTGGAGTAATTTATGTCACTTAAGAGAGGCTCCACTCTACAAGATCATAGTAATGACTGTATAGGTTTTGCTCTTCTCAAATTGTCAGTGACCTACAGTTGCACTACATATGTGAAAAAGAAACTCTTGCAATCATTCAGACCTTGAAAAAATTTCGTATGTTTTTATATGGTGCAAAATTTCGCTTAGTCACTGGTCATAAATCTTTAGTTTCATTGTTTCCAGCTTTCAGCAAAGCCACTCATCGCCTCCATTGTTGTGCCTTATTTTTGCAGCAATATAAGTATAGAATCAGTTTGCGCAGCGCACAAATGCAGATGCATTGTCTTGGCTGCCCATAGGATCCAATTCGTTGTTTGATCAGGAAGAACTGTTGTGTCTTCAATTTGACACAGAAGCAAGACAGACTACTGATACCAGAATGAGATTTTCACTCTGCAGCGGAGTGTGTGCTGATATGAAACTTCCTGGCAGATTAAAGCTGTGTGCCGGACCGAGACTCGAACTCGGGACCAAGTGGTAGAGCACTTACCCGCAAAAGGCAAAGATTCCGAGTTCGAGTCTCGGTCCAGCACACAGTTTTAATCTGCCAGGAGGTTTCAGACTATTGATAGTTTCCTCAGTACCAAGGAAAGAAGGAAGATTGAATGTAATATCCCATCTACATTGAGGTCATTACAGATCGATCACAACAATGTCAAGGATGGGGCCCTTCCAAAGGACCTATCCTGGCATTTGTCTGGAGTGATATCTGGAAGTCACAGAAAATCTAAATCCTGATGGCCGGAGGTTTGAACTGTCACCCTTCCAACTAGAGACCTGTGTGCTAACCACTGCGCCACCTCACTCTATCTTCCCTAGTACCAGCTACTGGATTGCATCTGCAGTAGCTGTAGCTGTAGACCCAGTGCTTAAGCAATTGGTGTGCATGAGACAATGTAGGTGGCCTGATCGTTTGCCAGGATGGGCGTTCAATACATTATGGAACTACTATGCTTTCTGTTGTCGTCTCTCCCTGTTAGATGGTGTCATTCCTTTGCTACTGTATGGGGTTGTCCTCACATTGTGATTCCAGCAATGTTGCATGGGTATGTTCTCAATCTGTTACATCAGGTCATTGGAGAACCTCCCACACTAAACAAATGGTAGGGTATGTCAGCAAATGTCCGGCCTGGTAAGGACCATGAGGCAGAGTGCCTGGCTGCAGCCTGCCACAATTGTTCCATCAATAAATCAACAGGCAGCACAATGCACTGCTTTTTCTCTTTGGTCAGAGCCTACGCTATCCTCAAAAATAATTGATGTCAATTTTGCTGGACCTTTCTAAACTCTTTTTGGTTATTACTTGTTGATGCCTTTTCCAAGTTCCCTAATGCTGTTGTTGTCCTCCTACTGCAGCAAACGTGACTGTCAAGATGGAGTCAAAATTTTTTTTTCTGTAGAATGCCCACCTTGTACAGTGGTTTTGGACAATGGTTTTGAATTTTTGGCTCAATCCTTTGAGGATTTTTGCTCACACAATAACATCTGTGCCTCCTTTTCAGCTGCAGTTCAATGGCGAGACAGAACATCTCCTGTGAACTTTCAAAATGTAAATGCCAAATATCTCACAGAATTTCCAGTGAAGGAGGGCCTTTGGTTCCTTCTTAATTCTTACAGAATAAATCAGTTGGGGAAGAGCCACAATGAACTTTTGCTCTGCCAGCAGCTATGGACACTGCTCCAGCTTCTGCTGCCTTGTAGTGGCACCAATGTCATTGCGATTTGTGTCCAGCTCTCCAGTTTGGGCCTAAGAGTTTGGAAGACACTCCCTTTGGATTCCAGGCATTATCCACAGGCCAGTGCAGGTGCTGTGTGTTCTGGGTGGGCACTGATGAGCACCTTGTGGTGCACCACTACTATCAGCTACACCCTAGGGGCTGAACAGATGCCTCCCTGCAGACCACTGTGCTGGTGCCTCTTCCATCATCAACACAATTCACCCTGGGCAGTACACCATCTGTGCCATGACCACTTATCCTCTTGACAGTCTCTGGCTCCTCAGCTAGTGGACCAGCTCCACACTATTGATATGACTGAGCATCTCGACACCCTTGTGGTGCCATCTCTTGCAGGAGGGGACACCAGGGCTTCAATGATATGACCACAACTACTTCCTACACCAACACAGGCACCTCCTACACTAAAGCAGTTGCCAACTACATTGATGCTGGGGCCTACCACCCACCTGTCAGTGCTGCCTACGTTACCTCTGGACACGAGGGCTCTCCAGCTCAGGCCACCTAGAGAGGAGTCTGACACATTCACTCCTACATACCACGTGCTGGGGTCATCCAACACACCATTGAGGTGCTGGCATCTGCCCCCCCCCCCCCCCCCCAAGGTATGAGAGGTGTAGCAATCCACAGATTACTGCACCTAAATCACCACTAACCACTACCACGGAGCATGTCGATACGTGCACCCATTTGAGTAGCATGTTGTTCGGTTGCTCCTGAGCCCCATCAGAGGCCACCTATCTTGATCCAGCACCTTTATTACCTTGTGCCAATACCAAGCTACCTTGGTGGGTGAATTCTTCTAATACAGACATGTGCCAACTCTGGCCAGCCGTCCTGGGTATGTTCTCTAAACAGTATTGTACTTGTTGCTGTCATGCTGTAATTTCAAGAACAGGACGTTTCTTACAGCCATGTCCTTTATTTTGTTCAGAGTTACAACACAATCACTTGCCATATCCTGAATAACACTTTTTGTCTTCCACAGATTATCAAATGTATTACTTCTATAGTCATTAATTAAAAGGAACATGAAGATGACCCGAGTCAGAGCACCATTTCTGATGATACACCAACAGTGGAATCAGTGCCTCATGCTGACACTCATCATTCAGAGTATAATGATATTGACAGACAACACATTAGAGATTTTGAGTCTCCATACCCTCAGACTGTAGTCACAAAGATCCAGCCTAATGTGGATACTGTACATGATGAAACTGAGTCTTTGCTGAAAGGACCATTAAGAGTAAATAGAGAACATTCCTCTGTGGGACATCATTGTTTAAAACTACTGTATCACTACCAAATAGTGCTCTACTGTATTTTTTATACGTTGACTGTAAACATTTGAAGAAATTAACATATATAATCTTACTTTTAGAGACATTTAGTGATCATCTGAAGTTATTTGATGGTACCAGTCATATTGTAGTATTCATAAAAGACAGTGATGGAAATTACAGGATGGAGTAATATGTAAAATAAGAGAAATGCAATCTCTCACCTGTGGCAGAATGATGTGTGGAGCCACAAACACAGTTTCTGCTACGTGTTTCTGTGCTCCACATATGCATCCACTATAAAAGAGTGGCTGTCTTTTCTCCATTTTTTGCAATCATGAATGACAGTTTTGTGGTGATATGATTAATCAAAAGAAACCTGAATCTGGCCAAAGTCAGCAAGCCAATACTGAGAATACATCTACATCAATAAGCTGCAACCTACAACTGATGCTACATACGGTGAAACTGAAACTTTGACGAGTGGAGCATTAAGAATAAGTAGAAAAATTCTTCTGTATGTCTGTATTTTCTAAAACTAGGATTTTATTTAAATAAGCGTTTTTTTTATGGTGTTGGTTGTTTGTATGTTAATTGTAGACACTTTAAGAAATTAACAGGTACAGTATTGCTGGCAGAAACATATTGCAACCCTCTGAAATTAACTGCACGGTAAAAGTCATATTGTGATCTTGTGGAAATCTGTGTATTATGATGATATGATTTTGTAGCCATAATCATTTTAAGAAAATGTCAGCATTTCAAGTGCTGCACATTATTGGTATTAGAAGAAGGAAGGATTAATTAACCCACATGCTTATTATTCTAAGTAAGATACTCTTGTAAAAATTATGTAATATCCCAGACACTTACCATGATGTCAATACCATGTATTTTATGTTTCACAGAATATCAAATGGATGGGTTACAAATTCTTGAATCAAAAGGAATTTGAATCTGACAAAATTCAACATACCATAAATGATGATACAACGGCAGTAGCACCACTGTCTCTTAACAGCATACTGCATCCAGAGTCCAATGATATTGGGCTACAACTCACTAGAGATGCTGAGTGTCCATGCCCAAAATCTATGGTTATTAAGACTCAATCAGCCGTAGATCCTTCTAGTGATAAAATTGAAACTCTGCCAGACAGGCCATTGTATGTAAGTAGTAAAAACTCATGTTCATGACTTCAGTATTTAAAATTAGCAACAGAATTCAAACACTACGTGTGACTATGTTATGTATTTGTACATACAGTAGGAATGCTTTAACTTACTTATAGATATGTGGCGACTATCGACCAAGTCGCGGGTAATATCTTTGTTTTTGGCAAGCTCTTTGAACCAGTCTGTGGTCGCGCATGAAAGTGTACGGACGTGTACCGAGAATTCAGAATGTAAACAACTGTATATGTGTGCTTACGAGAAATAAAAATAGTGTTTATTACACATGGTGTAGCGTGCATCATTGGATTCGGCAACCCTACAACGCTAAAGCCATACTGGTGACCCCGAATTTTGTTCGCGAGTGCTACAACGAAATCTTATACCGTCGAGCAGTACACAATGGATCGCTTGCCGCCTGCTACACCGAACACGTGCCAACTAAGTGTTCCAACGGACGCTTCGGCATGGTTTTACAATTATCCACCGGGCGTCCGCAATAGTTCTACGCAGTTTCCGAACACATCGACTAGCTGTACTCAACAGGACAGTGTTTATACAATTCCAAAGCCACGTGTTCCGAGTACTCAACAGCCGACACAAGGTGCTCAAACCCCAGTGACTATGTTTACATGTTTCCCAAGTGCAAGTGTGAATTTTCCACCCGAATCAGTGACTGTACAAATCGAGCCGGACGCTCAAGACAGGAGAGTTCATATTTCTGCCGGAACTCCGGATTTTGCACCAACCCCCCCTACACCACCAGCGTCCGCTTTACGAGTGTTTCCGACAGCACACGCCGTTCCTGCCGCGTGTGTTCCACAAACATTAGGTGGTTTTAACTATTTTAATGCACCTGTAGGGGAGGGGCCCGGAAACTGTATTCCGTCGTTCGCCACACATCGGTCGACTACGGTCGATTCTACCGCGCCGGTCCATTCTACGCCCGTCGGCGTTACTCCGTCGACCGCTCGATTCGTTGATTTCTCGACCAAGGTCGAGCCAGCCGCGCCTACCGTGCCGCGTGCCACTGACAGTGGCGGAAGCTGGTGCACCGCTACTGCACCCGAGACAATTACATTGCAGAACTATGGACAGGGAGAGACAGTTTCTGATAAACATTTATGTCAAGACTTTCCCACCCGTTGGCCGAAGCTACCACCTCTTCGCAAGGATCACCCACGCACATGGTTTGCCTTGGTCGACCACGTCCTGTAGCTACACGGCGTCGCCGACGACAATTCGAAGTTCCTATGCTTACTGTGTCACCTCCATGACGAACTGGATCTGATCTGCGACATTGTGGCTTCGTCCCCCGCTACGGACAAATATGCGTTCGCCCGACGCACCATCCTTGAGTGACTATCCACATCGACAGAGGAAGCTATCCGCCTCATCAGTCAGGAATCGCTGGGATCCAGGTCTCCGTCGCAACTCTGGCGTCATCTCCGCGCTATGATTGACACGCATCACATGCCGGACATTACACTTTGGACCATCTGGTTGCTGAAACTTCCCCCACAAGTTCAACTTCACCTTCTACATGTAACTTCGGCCCCACTAGATGCCAAACTGAAGATCGCAGACCAGCTTTACAACATTCTGCCCCCCCCCCCCCCCCGCATACCCCCCCAGGGTGCCCTCAGGCCTCAGGGGTTGGCACACCTGCGCGGCAGTTCCCATCCTGCAGTACAGAGTGCGCACGACTCGCTCCACGCATGCGCGCGGAGCCAACGCCGCCTGGCAACCGCCGCAGTAACTCCTCTCCTACCAGCACTACTGCAGCGTCGCCATCGGAGGGAACCACAAACAAGTCCCCCTCCACTGCCGCTTCGACCTCAACCAGCGCGACGGGCGACGCCACGCGCCGCCCCGCTTGGTGTTATTTCCACTCCCGCTTTGGCGACGCGGCTAAGAAATGTCGTTCTCCACGCGCGTTCCCAAACTAATAACGCGACCCAATTCAGGCGCTACGGGCCGCGTTGCACCGCACAGACGCCTATCACTAAATACTTCTTCTCCTCACGCGCCAGGACGCTTGTACGTGAAAGATGCAGTGTCTTGCCTTTCATTTCTAGTCGACACGGGGGCCGAGGTTAGTGTGATACCTTTGTCCGCAGGTATTAAATTCGAGCTTCAGCCTTGCCCCCTGCTTCGAGCCGCCAATAATTCCCTGATCCGCTCTCATGGAATAACGAATTTAAGCCTTAAACTGCAGGACATTAATACGCCCTTACAGTGGACTTTCGTTATCGCGGATGTGGATGAACCCGTGCTTGGGGTAGATTTTCTCTTAGCCCATGCACTGTCACCCAACCTACAACGAGGTACACTAACCTTTAACTCGGGAGACCGTACCACTGGTTCAGATATCTTACCCCTCTCATCCGAAAGCGCCATTCTGCTGTGTGAGCTAGTGGAAACTGCTGTTGCAGTGCTTTCTCTTAGATCACACAACGACGAACTTCGGGACAGCAATGGGGCCCTCCGCTTACGCATCGCCACCGTGCAAGCCAAGCTCACAGACGCGCGTAAGCAGACCGCCCAGCTGTCGCACACGGCCATGCCCCCAACCCCCGCACCACTTCCTCGCACCTGCAGCCGACGCCGCGTGACATTTCTACTGCCGGACGGAAGCAGTACCCGTGACGCTACCAGGTACCCCACCGAGCTCTTCGACAAGGACTACCAGTGGATCACCGCCACTGCTGCTGAACTGCCGGCCTTGGACACACACACGTGTGCATTACAGGTTAGTCACAGTGCAACGGGTGCTGGTCCAGCATCCCCATCGGTGTTCACGATCAATAACGGTACTGTCCACAGAATAAATACCACAGAAGGCCCACCGGTACGTGCAGAGGCTAGGTGTTTAAATCCGGAAAAACTTAAACACGCTAAAGCTATTGTTCAGGAACTTTTAGATAATAAGACTATCCACCCTTCTTCTAGTTGTTGGTCGTCACCCATTCATTTGGTGCCCAAGAAAGATGACACTTTCCGCCTCTGCGGTGACTATCGGGCGCTTAACGCCAGAACAATTTTAGATAATTATCCCATCCCAAATATTCAAGACTTTGCTTCCCAGCTGCATGGGGCACAAATTTTCAGTGTAGTCGATTGTCATAAGGCGTACCACCAACTGCCAATGGCACCTGAGGACGTTGAAAAGACCGCTATCATCACCCCATTCGGGTTGTTCGAGTATTTGTTTATGCCATTCGGCCTTAAAAATGCTGCACAGACGTGGCAACGGTTCATCGACTCGCTGGTTGGAAAACTGGACTTTGCATATGCGTACCTGGACGACTTGTTAATTTTTTCTTCCTCCCTCGAGGAACATGAACAACATTTAAATACAGTGTTCCAACTATTAAAAGCAAATGGTATCGCAGTGAACAATACTAAGTCACAACTCCGCCGCACCAGTGTCACTTTTCTGGGCCACAGAGTTTCTGGCGACGGCATCCGCCCCCTAACTGAACAGGTGGAGGCCATTAGTACGGTGCCTTTGCCCAAAGATTTTCAGGGCCTCCGCCGCTTCCTTGGAACGGTAAATTACTACCGTAAACATATTCCCCGCGCCGCCGACATACAAGCCCCACTGACGGATGCCCTCGCAGGAAAAAACACATCAGGGTCTCGGGCGGTCACGTGGACTCCAGATATGCGTCGCGCATTTGATAATCTAAAGTCAGCCTTACAGACAGCTGTTACGCTTGCTCACCCCATTCCTGATGCTCCCATCTCGCTTACTACAGACGCAAGTGATACAGCAGTGGGGGCAGTACTTCAGCAATCCGTGGGTTCTGTTGTACAGCTGCTCAGATTTTTCTCCCACAAACTGACCACTTCCCAATGTAAATGGTCGACCTTCGACCGGGAACTGTTTGCTATTTACGCTGCTATCAAATATTTCCAAGACGATATCGAAGGTCGCCATCTCGTGGTATTTACCGACCACGAGCCATTGGTTTACGCTTTCCGTAACCCAGGTAAGGACTCATCCCCGAGACGTTTTAGGCATATGGACCTTATACGTCAGTTTATGAATGACATACGTTACGTCAGAGGTGCAGACAATGTCGTCGCTGATTTTCTGTCTCGGGTGTCGGTTTTATCTTCACAACTGGACCTCAGTGAGCTCCCTAAATTGCAGACAGAGGATACTGAACTCGCAGCATTGCGTTCCGATATCAAAACAGGACTCAAACTAGAGTTACGGACACTTCCTGGGTTTTCATCACCCATCTGGTGTGACATTTCAACAGGACGCATACGCCCGGTGATTCCTGCACCTCTCCGCCGGGACATATTTAATAGTATCCACGACTTGGCACACCCTGGCATTCGCGCCTCCGCACATCTGGTATCTGAGCGTTTTGTTTGGCCCGGGGTGATAAAACAGTGTCGCAGTTGGGCACGAGCATGTGTGGCTTGTCAGCGCGCAAAAGTAGGACGTCATGCACAGCCCCCCATGGGTACGTTCGATGTGGCAAAAAGAAGATTCCAGCACATACACATCGATATCGTCGGGCCCTTACCCCCCTCAGGCCCCTTCCGTTACATACTGTCCGCAATTGACAGGTTTACCCGCTGGGTAGAGGTAATTCCTCTCACTACTATCACAGCCGATGCAGTGGCCCGAGCCCTGCTGTTAATGTGGATCTCGCGCTTCGGCTGCCCAGTCTCTGTCACCACCGACCAGGGCCGCCAGTTCGAGTCTGCCCTCTTCCGACACCTTTGTGAACTGTGTGGGGTGAAACGATTTAGGACTACAGCATACCACCCCCAGAGCAATGGGCTTGTGGAACGCTGGCACCGAACGCTTAAAGCTTCCCTGATGTGCCACGGAGGTGAGTGGGCCGATGCCTTACCATGGGTAATGTTAGGCGTTCGGGCCGCGTACAAAGAGGACCTTGGCGCATCCCTGGCAGAGGTACTGTATGGAGAACCCCTCACACTCCCAGCAGAGTTAGTCGAGCCTTCACTTCCTCCAGATCAAATCTGCGACTCGACATTCGTCGGGCAGGTCAAGGAGCTAATTGCTAACATCCGCGTGCCGCCTCCTCGACCACACACGCCCCCTCCCGTATTTCTGCATAAGGACTTGGCGTCGTGCACTCATGTCATGGTGCGTGATGACACCATCCGACCGGCACTCAGACCTCCATATACGGGCCCGCACAGAGTCATATCACGGCGTACCAACACGTTCGAAGTGCTCATTAACAGCACGCCTCAAACGGTATCCGTCTGCCGCCTCAAACCTGCATGGACTCTGGGAGAACTGCCCGATACCCCACCCAGTCAGACCCCATCCCCTGCTGCACCCACCTCGCATGAGGCATCTACCGACAGTCCATGGATGAGCGACGCCCATTCCCACACGTGTGACGTTCCCCACTCCCAGTCGTGTGACAGTGCTACAGGTGCGTGTGACATTCCTATGCAGAGTGATGCGTGTGATGACTTACCCTCCTACAGGCAGCCCCTCGCCTCTCCCCTGTTAGGATTCAGTGATGTATCAGGGACCAGCCTCAGAGCGTGTGATGTCACCGATGACGACTCGTGTGGAGATTCTGTCAACCCGTATAAGGAAGTGGTAGTGAATGTCAACACAGATCTTATTTGCAGCTCTAATGTGTTTTTTGTTATGCAGCCGGGTAATGTGTACATCTTCTACGAACAAGCCAGCTTCCCCAGGGACAACTTAACTCACATTCATCTCCTCCAGTCTGTCCCCTTGCCTGTTGGTACTGACCCATCAACGGTCAAAGTCCTACGTACCGCCACAGGCATTCAGATCCACTATCCTGGCCCCTCACAACCCACCATCCCTTCCCCAGATCCCTCAACTGCTGTACGAGGATTCACCCGGTCAGGCAGGACCATCCGCCCCCCTCGCTGGCTCGAAGACTTCAATTACTAATGTAATGTAATGTAAGGTATGGTTTCTGATTAAACACCCTCTCCCTCCCCCCTGGGTGTTCCCTTTACATGTATGCCCCAATATTTATGTTTGTGCTCCACACTCTAGGGGGGGGGGGCTAATGTGGCGACTATCGACCAAGTCGCGGGTAATATCTTTGTTTTTGGCAAGCTCTTTGAACCAGTCTGTGGTCGCGTGTGAAAGTGTACGGACGTGTACCAAGAATTCAGAATGTAAACAACTGTATATGTGTGCTTACGAGAAATAAAAATAGTGTTTATTACACATGGTGTAGCGTGAATCATTGGATTCGGCAACCCTACAACGCTAAAGCCATAGATATAATCCAAGCAGAAGAATCTTCCACGCCATCTGAAGTTGCCTGATGATAATAATCACATCATTATATCCACAAAGACTATTTTAATCACGTTGTTATATCGGCTAAGTCTATTTTTGGAGGATATCTGCTTCAGCCAAATTGAAATTTAGTCATTTTATGAATATTTCAACATTTTTGATATTGTACATTGTTTGTATCTTATCAGGTACCAAATGCATAAAACGTATTATTACTTCTTCTCAGTAAGATGCTGTATTGGAAATTCCTATATCCTGAATACCTCACATTTTATGTTCTACAGATTATCAAATGGCTGACACCCAGAGTTATTAATCCAAACAAATTTTAATGTCTGCTTGTGTCTGTGTATGTGCGGATGGATATGTGTGTGCATGCGAGTGTATACCTGTCCTTTTTTCCCCCTAAGGTAAGTCTTTCCGCTCCCAGGATTGGAATGACTCCTTACCCTCTCCCTTAAAACCCACATCCTTTCGTCTTTCCGTCTCCTTCCCTCTTTCCTGACGAAGCAACTGTTTGTTGCGAAAGCTTGAATTTTGTGTGTATGTTTGTGTTTTTTTGTGTGTCTATCGACCTGCCAGCGCTTTTGTTTGGTAAGTCTCATCATATTTGTTTTTAGATATATTTTTCCCATGTGGAATGTTTCCCTCTATTATATTCATATCATTAATTTGAACCCAACAATTACGCTATGTTATGTTTGTCACTGTCACTGTTGCATTTCAAAGTCTTTTCTGTTGTCTTATTTCCTCCTCCTGTTTTTTCCAGTAGTTTCACTTTGTATTCACCTTCTCCTTTTTACCGTAATCTACTATACAACTTTATCCTGCCGATATATACTCAATAATACGTAATAATACGTAACCCACTTCCAAACCATAACCAAAAGAATTTTTTTCCGCTTTCAACACTACCGCTGCTATAAAATCCACCGATTCTAGTTCACAAACAGTTCCTTTCACCTATTAAACAACCTTTTCAGCTAGTTCTAATAACTTTTGCTTTATTTCCATTTCCATTTTTCTCACATCACCGATCATTTTTAATCGCTTCCCACAGGTTATATATATATATATATATATATATATATATATATATATATATATATATATATATGTGTGTGTGTGTGTGTGTGTGTGTGTGTGTGTGTGTGTGTGTGTGCGTGTGTGTGTGTGTGTGTGTGTGGATGGATATGTGTGTGTGTGCGAGTGTATACCCGTCCTTTTTTCCCCCTAAGGTAAGTCTTTCCGCTCCCAGGATTGGAATGACTCCTTACCCTCGCCCTTAAAACCCACATCCTTTCGTCTTTCCCTCTCCTTCCCTCTTTCCTGAGGAAGCAGCCATTGGTTGCGAAAGCGAGAATTTTGTGTGTATGTTTGTGTTTGTTTGTGTGTCTATCGACCTGCCAGCACTTTTGTTTGGTAAGTCTCATCATCTTTGTTTTTAGATATATTTTTCCTACGTGGAATGTTTCTCAACGGTTGCCTCGTCAGGACAGAGGGAAGGAGGGGGAAAGACGAAAGGATTTGGGTTTTAAGGGAGAGGGTAAGGAGTCATTCCAATCCTGGGAGCGGAAAGACTTACCTTAGGGGGAAAAAAGGACAGGTATACACTCGCACACACACATATCCATCTGCATATACACAGACACAAGCAGACATATGTCCATTGGTTGCGAAAGCTAGAATTTTGTGTGTTTGTTTGTGTGTCTATCGACCTGCCAGCACTTTTGTTTGGTAAGTCTCATCATCTTTCTAGTGTCAAAATACCCACACTAGTAAACAGGGGTCGACAAGAGGTGGGTTTGTGAACTTACACTACTTACTGCCCAAACCATTTGTTTGTGAGCCAAAAATATCCTTTTAGAGTGGGAAGAATTACCCCAAAATATAATACCATATGGCATAAGAGAATGAAAATAAGCAAAGTAGACTAATTTTCATATCAAATGATCACTTACTTCATATACCATTGGAATAGTAAAAATGGCAGCATTAAGTCTCTGAACAATGTCCTGACCATGGGGTTTCCACGACAGTTTACTATCTATCTGAACACCTAGAAATTCGAATTGTTCAGTTTCACTAATCATATGCCATTTCTGTGAAATTAAAACGTCAGGTTTTGTTGAAATGTGTGTTAGAAACTGTAAAAACTGAGTCTTACTGTGATATAGCATTAGTTTATTTTCTGCAAGCCATGAAATTATGTCATGAACTTCACTATTTGAAACTGAACCAATGTTGCACACAACATCCTTTACTACCAAGCTAGTGTCATCAGGAAACAGAAATATTTTAGAGTTACCCGTAATACTAGAGGGCATATCATTTATGCAAATAAGGAACAGGAGTGTCTCCAACACTGATCCCACAGGCACCCTCATGGCACTCAAATCCCACATCACAGGCATTCTCAACATTGTGAATAATGACCATTTGCTGTCTGTGGTTAAAGTAAGAGGTGAACCAGTTGTGAGCTACTCCCCGTATTCTGTAATGGTCCAACTTCTGGAGTAATGTTTTGTGATCAACACAATCAAACGCATTAGTTAAATAAAAAAATATGCTTAGCGTTCAAAACCTTTTGTTTAACTCACCTAGTACCTCAGAGAGAATATAGCATTTTCAGTTGTTAAGCGACTTCTAAAGCCAAACTGTACATTTGATAGCAAATTATGTGATGTAAAACGATCAATTATCCTTACATACACAACATTTTCAATGATGTTGGCAAACACTGATGGCACAGAAATAGGTCTAAAATTGTCTACATTATCCCTTTCTCCCTTTTCATGAAGCAGCTTTACTACTGAGTACTTTAATCATCCAGGAAACTGACCATTCCTAAAGGAAAATCTACAAATTTGGCTAAGCACAGTGCTAACATGTGCAGCACAGTACTTAAATATTGTGCTAGGCACTTCAACATATCCAAGAGAGTCTTTAGTTTTCAGTAATTTAATTACTGGGTCAATCACCCCCTTGTCTTATCACAGAGGAGTATTTCAAACACCAATCACGGAAAGGCATTTGCCAAGAGAGTTATAGGTTTCCCTGAAGTAACATAATTTTTATTTAATTCACCAGCAATGCTCAGAAAATGATTGTTACTTACTGTACATTTATCTGATTTAACGGTAACAGAAATATGTTTACTACAAACTGACTTTATATCATCCACCTTGTGCTGCTCTCCAGATACCTCCTTTACAACTGACCATATGGTTTTAACTTTATCCTGTGAATTGGCTATTCAATTTGCATACCACATACTCTTTGCCTTCCTAATAACATTTTTAAGCTCCTTATAATACTGCTTGTAATTTTCTAGTGTAGCTTGATTGTGGCTACTTCTAACATTTTGATTTAATTCCCACATTGTCCTACATGATATCCTTATCTCACTAGTCAGCCACCCAGGCTGCCTTATACTGCTAGTATCCCATTTAGAGTTTTCTAATGGAAAGCAACTGTGAAAGAGGGTGAGAAAAGTGTAACGGAAAGAATTATATTTGTCGTCTATGTTACTGGCACTAAAAACATCCTTCCACTCTTGTTAATTGATGAGGTTTGAAAAACTCTCTACTGCCATTGGATTAGCTTTCCTACATAGTTTTTAATTATATGTGACATTTGTATGAGTACAAAAGCCTTTTAGTGATAATATTTGTGCATCATGGTCTGAAAGTCCGTTCACCCTTTCACTAACAGAATGCCCGTCTGGTAATGAAGAATGAATAAAAATATTGTCTATGGCTGTGCTACTGTTCCTCTGCACCCTCATTGAAAAAAACACAGGCTGCATTACATCATATGAATTTAGGATATTAACATCCTTTTTCTTGTGCAATCATATACAAAATTAATATTGAGGTCTCGGCATGTAACTAATTTCTGGTACTTCCTATAAAGTGAATCCAGAACCCTCTCCTGCTTGAGCAGAAATGCTCTGAAGTTAGAGTTATGGGACATTCAACTGTGCCTGCACAACATTCAAATATCTATTCAGTGCACTGGCTTGATATGGACTCAAATGGAATACTGTTATTTATATACATGGCCACTCCCCTACTCCGCAAGGAACTCCTTGAAAAACAGCCAGCTAATCTGTATCCTGGTAAAGGAAGCTTCTGAATCGTCAAATTATTTAAGTGGTGCTCTGATATACCAATAACTTCAGAGTCAACGTCTATAAGCAATTCACTAATTCCTCCTCAACTTGGAAACATGATGTCCTCTGAAGGTGATCCCTTAGTTTTAGAAACTTCCTTTAAGCAGATATAACTATCAGCTGACTTCAATCTGATAGATAAATAATCTACTCACCAAGCAACGGCAATACACACACATAAAAAACTGTTCTCATTGGCACTCTTTCAGAACCAGTGGCTCCTTCTTCAGGCAGAAGGGTTGAAGGGGAAGGAAGAAGGCTGAAGGAAAAGGACTGGAGAGGTCTAGGAAAATGGGTAGATTTTGGGAAAGTCACCCAGAACCGTTGGTCAGGGGAGATAAGAAGGAAACAGGAATTTCTCCATGAGTGATCCCACAACCACCCACTACACTGTCACCGATAAGCTTTGCCAGCTTCGCCTTCCCATGCCTATTGAGGTGCAGGCCATGCCTAGTGAAACCCAATCTACTGATGGACCCAACTGGCACCACTGAGATGTGACCCATGGCCTCTGCAGTCAGTGCCCTCTCCAGCCCCATGTTAACGTGCCTAACAGCCTCATTGAGATGAGGCTGGTCATGACGCTGAAACAGTAGCACGAAATGCACATTAGCGCCACCAGTTTGAGTAGCTATCTTTACCAGGTCACCACCTACATTATATTCCGTGTACCTATTAAGACTATTTCCTGCTCCACTCACTATCACTACCCGATCCTCCTCCGTAAAATTCCTACATAAATCTCCTATACTGTCAGTCATCTGAGCCAACCCTGCACTAGGCTTTACAAGGCTGGTGACCCGGTACTCACTCCCCAGCACTTCCTGCAACTGCTGGCCACATATCTCCTTTGTGAACTTCCTAGCAGCAGAGCCTTCTTCTTTCTGTTAGAATCTGCAACCGACATAGGCCTCCTAACTGCTGAGGACTGCTGCATGTTCCCTACATCTACAGCTACAAGAGGCTCCTCTCCACTCAACTCTGACAGTTGGTCAAATCTATTGCAGATACACGAAGTACAACTGTCTGAATACCTCCTCATCCTAGCTGTCCTCTTGCCAACTGCCAGTTTCCATTCCCCTGCACCCTTCACCCTCCTCAACCTATCTAGTTCCTCCCTTGTGTATTGTAACTGCACCTAAAGGGCACAGATACTATGCTCCTGCTCCTCTATCAACTTATTTCTACTACAGATTCTGCATTCCCAGGAGAGGATCTCACTAGAATGCCCACTGGCTACCCCACTGCTCCCCCCCCCCCCCCCCCCAATGTTTCGTAAGACTTGTTTTCAGATGGGACAGCAAATTGTATATTCACAACATATTGTAAGAATGGTAACTGATACATATTCCCAGATGGGATAGCTTTTAACTTTTCACTGAGCTAATCACATTGTTAGAGTAGAGACATTGAGCAGTTGACAAGCACATAATTAGGACTGAAAATATGCTGGCTCTCTGATGAATCATTCTTCCAGCTAGAGATAAGCTCACACAGAGCGCATCCCAGAGTACCCCAGAGAGCTACAACACCAAGAAGAATCGCTTCTTGGCTTTTAGCAAGATCAATGTGCAGTTTCTCTTTTTTGTAGGAATAAAGTAGAAGGAAGACTTTATTTTAATTTCTATAATAATGATTGAGATCAACCACAGTTTTTGATTTTGCTACAATTATCAACACCTTTGACCCATACTGATAGAGATTTAGATTCATTTATTTTTCAATGATTCCTGGTCCTGATAACAAGTGGCATCATAGACTGGTAATACGATCTACCCATATATCTGTTGTAGACATAAATCTGAAATGTCTGATAGGCAATGACATCATGACTATCAAACGATTGGAGACCTGGTCCTTTTTCTACTTTCGGTCCATGTACTATAGCAACACCTCACGCTCTCGCACACGCACACTCGCACGTGCACGCATACACACACACACACCTAGTAATGAGATACTTTATTCCCTCAGGTCTCTATAAAGAAAACTCTAATGCAAATCCAATGAGAAATCAATGTGATGTGTACTGAATGTCTTTTGTAGCACACATTTTCATATTTTAAATTAAGAACTCTGTTGTAACCATGCAAGAAAATACATTGGTACACCATCTTTGACACTGGAAGTTACCACTACATCAGCAATCCTCCTTAGCATCATTAAGAAATCAGAGTGGTCCAATCTTAAGTGAAAAGAAATATTTATTTATTTATTTATTACTTATTTATTTGAATAACCCTTTTGGAGGGCACAATAAATCAACTTTGGTTTTGCTTCTTTGCATTTAATTTTTGTTGCTCCCAGAAATATTTATTATTGTAAATAGCAGAAAATTCTATAACCTCTGCTTATCGGTAAATGTCTTCTCTATTGGTACCTTTTGTGTAACACAGTACCAAATTTTCATCACATTTGCAAAGTACAGTTGTACATGTAGTTGCTGCACAGATTCTCTCACAATGTTTTGTAATTCAGATAATTCTTTATTTTTTCACAGGAGAACCATAAATCAAGAACATGGCTTGCACATGTTACTAAATATACTAAAGGACAAGGAGGACACCACCATTTGCATGGACAGATACATGTGGAAGATCATACTGGGGAGCAGCTTCAGCCGGTGCAACAACCATTACAAAGATTCTTGTGTTGTTGTATTCCTCTACGTTAAATTATTGGCTAAATATTAAAATTATTGTTTTGTAGTATCCCTCTACATTAAATTTTTGGCTAAATATTAAAATTCTTTTAAAAACAAGGTACTTCTCCTGGATTTCATATGATTATTACAGAAATACCAAACAGACAACCCTACATAAGGCAATGTCATGATAGCACCTTACACTGAGATGACAAAGGTCATGAGATATCTGTTAATATCATGTCAGACCACCTCCTACACATTGTAGTGCAGCAACTGGATGTGGTATGGACTCAACAATTTGATGGACTATTGGGCCATGCTGCCTCTGTAGCTGCCGACAGTTGTGAAAGTACTCCTAGTAGACGATTTTGTGCATGAACAGATGCTCTCACAATGTTTTCCAATTCAGATAATTCTTTATTTTTTCACAGGAGAACCATAAATCGAGAACATTGCTTGCACATGTTATTAAATATACTAAAGGACAAGGAGGACACCACCATTTGCATGGGAAGATCATACTGGGGAGCAACTTCAGCTGGTGCAACAACCATTACAAAGAGTCTTGTGTTGTTGTATTCCTCTACGTTAAATTCTTGGCTAAATATTAAAATTATTGTGTTGTAGTATCCCTCCCAGTAATGTCCTGTAAATGTCCAATTGGGTTTATGTTGGGTGATCTGGGAGGCAAAATTATTTTCTCAAATTTTCCAGAAAGTTCTTCAAATCAATCACAAACAAATGGGCCAGTTACATTGTGTGCCATCATCCACAAAAACTACACTGTTGTTTGTCAAAAATGGTCTCCAAGTAGATGAACTGAACTACTTCCAGTCAATGATCAGTTCATTTGGATCAAAGGACCCAGTCCATTCCATGTAAACACAGCCGACACCATTATGGAGCCACCACTAGCTTGTACAGTGCCTTGTCATCAACTTGGATCTGTGGCTTTGTGGTGTCTGCATCACACTCAGACTCTATCATTAGCTCTTACCAACTAAAATCGAGACTCACCTGACCAGGTGTAACATTTCCTGGCAAAACACATATTATATGTGGTAAAAAAAGAGAAAAATAATTGAACTGGATGATTGTAATTTTATTTCTGCATGGACAATGGTTGTGTGAACTTTATGTAGTGAAGAGAAACCATTATGTGTCATGTTTTATACTTGTATAGAATTATGTATCGATTTTTTAAAGATAATATATGTGTTGGCGAGTACTGGAACTGCCACAGACAATACTTACTAAATATCAAACAAAGATGTCAATGTATTAAGCCGAGTATAAATAGTAGTGACTGAGCATTAGTTTCTCTGTCGTCTTCTTGGAGTTACGTGAGTAGGAACAGCCTGTGATGCTATAGTGTATGATTGTGTAGCATTCTTTTGCCAAGATTGAGAGAAGGACGCCATTAGGCATTGATTTGTAAAGGTGTGTAAGAATTTAATCTGTCTAAATGTTTTGAATAGAGTTACTTAGTGAAAACTTGCATTATGATTTGTAATAAGGTTCCCTGGTATTTTATCCCATTCTTTTAAGACATTTTCAGCTATTTAAATATTATTCGTGATGCAGAGCTGCGCTACGAACGAATGAGCCACTGCCGTGGTGCATTCAAACTGCATTAAATGAAACCAATCATACTGCTAAAAAGCGGACAGGTAAAAGTGAACTAAAATTATTTCTTTCAGCTTTTGGGATTGATGGGCAGCGCAGTAGATTTTATGATGTGTTTTACAGGTGGAGGCGGCCTGTGGATGATGTTATATTATTAACAGTGCAAAAAGATAATTTACCTTCATGACATAAAAGAAATCTTGCTGTGCATGGTTCTGGTCTGGCAAACATTATAGTGAAAACATTTTTTCTCTGATAATAGTCTCATGTTAGTCATGGTATTTATTGGTGTTTTAATGTTAACAAAAATCCACTGCAAAATTTTGATGCTGAACAAAAATTGCATACTGTAACATCAGTATTGATAATGACATAATTTTCAGTAACCTTCTCAATAACTGTAAAGTAAGAAAGATATGTTGAACTTTATAGCGAGTTACAGTAACGAAACAATGTTCCTTTTATAGAAAGCCGGATCCAGAATAATAAGAACATAATAGCCTATATTTTGTTTTGTTGAAAATTAATGATCCAAAGAAAGTCACAGCACAGCATCCCTCTTTTCGTAGCAACAGATTTTATCTCATCCATTTACCAATATGTTAGTTGTTATGCAAGCAATAACAAAGAGAGCAAAATTGTCACCCAAAAATGTGGGGCGGAATGTGCAGTGGCCAAGAAAATAATAACTGTTTATATATATATATATATATACACACACACACACACACACACACACACACATATATATATATATATATATATATATATATATATATATATGAAGTATATTCAATCAAAGACAAACCCATTCCATGTAACCTACACTTTGTATGTATCGATGCTTCAATTGAAGCCCGTGTACTTGGTACACGTACTTGAATATTAATTACGCGGTGCGCAAATCAAGGTCAATCTACGCGGAAACTACACTGTAGTCCTGTAGCACAGATCATTAAAAAAATACTAATACTAAATGAAGTATTTGTTGAGCAACATGCCCAAGTCCAGCTGTCATGCACATGGTAAAATCTGTCTGCTAGATGGGTGATAACCTGGCAAGCTACACCGAAAAAGGAAAAGAAAACTATGTACCAAAAATCACACACCTTTAAATAATTACAAAAAAAAAGCCGTATATGCCTAGTAACAATACTACAAATGTGTAATGACATGGTAAACATAATGGACTCAATATAGATGAGAGTGATTATGCTAAGAACAGTTGATATGCATTAAAAATAAACTGTGTGCATAAACGATCTAGGAAAGGAGGGAATATTGTGTGTAGCAGGGACAAAAAATGACTGTTGTATCTGCGCCAATATATACGTCAAAATAAGTCAAGTGTTGAGTGACTAACTGCCATAGTGCAGTGTTCAACGAACAATAAATTTACTGTGCATAAAAACGGTAGTTAGTGATCCGTTCGGAGTCGATTCAAACAAACATCGCTCAACGGAAACATTTAGTTTGTGTGAACCGAAACATTTTCGCGTGTTGAGAGACGCTCTGGCAGCGTATCGACCGTGAGAACAAATGAAAGTGTGTAGTACAACGTGCGGGTGACGAACCCTAAATACTGGTGGTGGGCAGGAAATCGCGTATCTGTTAGAAATCACAGTGACTGAGAAGTCACAGATATCACAGTAGCAACTTTACAGAATCTAACTGGGATTTCAGTCACAGTTAGCAGTCGCAAGTAGTATTTCATATTCAAAGACGTGAGCCATCTATTGGTCGAATTTAGCACTGCTTTCTGCGATTTCAGTGACAAGTCGCAACTAAGAGTCGCAAGTAGCAACTAAAAAGCGCGGTTAACAGTGGCATCTGTTGGCCAAAGTTCTCTGCGGTACGCTATGGAGTCCAACTGCGATTTCCGTGACAAGTCGCAACTAAGAGTCGCAAGTAGCAACTAAAAAGCGCAGTTAACAGTGCCATCTGTTGGCCAAAGTTCGTACTACCTCCATCTCTGCGATACGGTATCGGGTCTAACTGCGATTTCCGTGACAAGTCGCAACTAAGAGTCACAAGTAGCAACTAGAAAGCGCGGTTAACAGTGCCATCTGTTGGCCCAAGTTCGTACTACGTCCATCTCTGCGATACACTATTGAGTCCAACTGCGATTTCCGTGACAAGTCGCAACTAAGAGTCGCAAGTAGCAACTAAAAAGCGCAGTTAGCACTGCCATCTGTTGAGCAAAGTTCATGCTACGCTATTCGCTACCGAGTCAAACTGCGATTTCTGTGACAAATCGCAACTAAGAGTCGCAAGTAGCAACTAAAAAGTGCAGTTAACATACTTTTCCTAGTGTCATCTGTTGACTGACGTACGTACTTCGTTATGAGAGCCTTTTGCCTCACGAGATCGATGTGCTGTGTGTGCATATGAAGGGCTTATTTCAATAGTGGTACAAGTCCATTTTTTTTCATTTTGAGATACAGAGTCGTAAAGTTAAATGAGCGCTGACAAATCTGCATTTGAGATACCAGAAATATTCAAGCATATGGCTTCTTGCTAGAGATGAACCTTTATTTATGTTTGTTTGGATCACTAATTTCAGAACCATTATAGACAGAAAAGTGGAGGTAATGGACTTGTACCACTATTGAAATAAGCCCTTCATATTATATGACATCAAGCACATTCAGCACCAGTTATGGTTGGTGAAACACAGCTGTGACTGAATGTATTACGTTAATAAGAAGAAACATGCCTTTTTCTCTTGAAAATATCAAGTAACCTAAAAAATGTTTGATTCTGCTTCCAATATGACAGTTTTGGTTAATACTCCACATGCCTACAGAACTTTGCAATGTGAACACAACAGAACTCAGACATCTGTATAAGTGCAAAGAAATGAAAACAGTAGTATTGAGTCATATGAATGCCTCCCTTTTGTTCTGACACAATTCAAGACTCTGGAGAAAAGTTTTACGCCTGGTGTTCTACATGGTAACTGCACACACAAGAACTTTTTGCCGACACTACTATCACCAACATAAGTAAGCTTTTCCTGTGTTACTTTCAAGTCCGTACGACTGCTATTGGTCGCAGGTTCGAATCCTACCTCGGGCATGGATGTGTGTGATGTCCTTAGGTTAGTTAGGTTTAAGTAGTTCTAAGATCTAGGGGACTGATGACCTCAGATGTTAAGTCCCATAGTGCTCAGAGCCATTTGAACCATTTTACTTTCAAGTAATGCACTTAAACTATTCCTTATTTAACTGGAAGATCTGTACTTTCCACTTTCATATCAACAGCCTCAAAATGCATATTCTAGACCTCAGATCATGTTACAGGTCTGTGTCACACCAAGATTGTGGAGAAAGGGGATGGGGAGGGGACGGCATGTCACTCTCCAACAAGTGTTTACCAATAAATAAGTGGCGGAAAATTTACGGGTATAGGACGGATTAACATGTGGAAAATGAGATTTTCATTATTCACTCACTGTATTTAACATTTATTATTCCTTTAAAATCACATAGCAACTTCAATTTTAAGAAGATGCAGCATCTTCAGTTCTGCACATTTATGGGTACTACATCAATGATAAGTATTAACACATGATAAGGAAATAATAAATAGAGAGGAATATTCAAAATTCTTAGGTGTTCATGTTGATAAGACTGAAAACTAGAAAAAACTCATTTTGGAACTCCTAAGCAAACTTAGTTCAGCCATAGTTGCACTTAGAATGGTTCTCAAATTTGGGGGGAGACAAATCAGAAAGTTGACATATTTTTCATATTTACATTTAATAATATATGAAATAATGATCAAGGGGATATCATCTTTAAGAAAGAAAGTCTTCATTGCTCAATAATGTTCTGTAAGAGTAATATGTGCAACATATCTATGATTATCTTGTAGGTGTGTGTTTACAGAGTTGGGATTTTGACTGCTGCTTTACAGTATATTTATTTCCTCACGAAGGTTGTTGCAAATAATCCACTGCACTTCAAAAGTAATAATGATGTACATAGTGACAAAACCAGAAGGGAAAATGACATTCATTACTTCATGATAAGGTTGTCTTCAACACAAGAAGGAGTGCAAAATTCTGCAACAAAAATTTTTGATAACTTACCCAGGGATACAAAATGTCTGACAGATAGCGAAGCAAAATTTGAAAACAACTAAAAAGGTTTCTCCTTGACAACTCATTCTTTTGTTTAGAAGAATTTTTATTGCTGTAACATGTAATAGATGGTGGGCAGCGATTACTAACTCACATCTGTCAAAACTAAGAGAAGACTACTTTATAAATGTACAAGATATAGCCATATTTAAAAATTAAGTTGTCATGTGAATGTAAACCATTTCACAGTATTACTTCTTATTGCACAAATTATCCATGGAACATAAAAGTGACTAACGAAGAACTGAGAAGGTTAAAACTGCATCTTCACTGAATGATTATACCTGAAAATCTGGAAAATAACAGTTATCAGCGTAAGTGCTGAAACACCTGAAACAGAAAAGGACATTTTCAAAATTGCTCACTTTAGAATTAATGAGACCAAGAATATGACGGATATAGTAAAAACCATTCTGGGACACTATTAACTCCCATAAGGATATTAATGAAAGATGACATGAATATCATAAAAAATTATGAAACGAAGAGTTCCCCCCTGCTCATGCACCGTAACATGCAGCGTGTTAGCTAGCGAGGCAGGAAGGTTACCAGATCTGGATCGAAACCACTCGGCGGATTAACGACCGTGGCTGCTGCACCGATCAGATCTAGAGTGGATATTAAGCTTGTTTAGGCAAATTCTAACAAAATACGATACACAAGGAGTTAAAATATGAGCTCACACAGAACAAAGGTTACATTGTTCATAGGTAGCAGACACGAATTCCCTACCTCAGGTAACTTACGACTGTCGCGACAGGTAATGCATCCGGCCACAAAGTTAAATTAAAATAAATTTGCGAATCTCGAGTATAGGGAGCACATAACAGATAGGATAAACGCTAACGAAAATAATAAAAAAGTTAAACAAAGAATTCTCCAAAGAAATTTTATATGACTAAGTGTCAGCCTAAGGCCCTTCAGAATCTATAACACCAAAAGAAGTAAAAATCGCCCCTAAAAATACAGAAAACGGTCAAGCAATTGGGATCGACAGAAATATGACTGAACTTCTGAAGAAGTATGAGGTTCTAGTACATCACGAATCACTGAACTATAGCCTCATCTAAACGGAATGGAGAATGCCTTCTGACAGGGATGAAGTAACCTTGGTATGTTACGTCACCTTGGTGTCAGCATAATTAGCTGTTGGGCAGGACGGCCAGGCTGCAATAAGTAGAGGCAGTAATCTTTCAAACACGATACACAATTAAATAACATGTTTTAACAAAAATTTATTTTGAAAGGTCATTCCACACATTACTTGTAATCAAATTATTTGCACCTTAAATGTAAAAGTTTTCAAAAGCTATACAATATCAAATTCAGGACAACGATCTTTAAAAAGACGCCATCACAGAGGCCACACTCTGTCACCTGCCATAACAGGATCACCCAACAGGACCTAAAGGCACGGGTAAATGGCCAGTTACATTCAAATCATTACAACAGACTAAAAACGAAATTTACATTTCAAATACTTTTTTTTTGAACCAGAAAAATGAAACGCTTTAAAGTGTTAAACCGTAGCATTGCAGAAAAGTTGCCTAAATATTCAAATATTTGAATTTACTGATGTCAGACTGACATAAATGGCTATAAATAATTTAAACCTTGAAATTTTTAAGACTTAATCTCTTCCACAAAATTCGAATATAATCTCAGGAGGACTCTAGTTTGAGTGGTACTGGTAATAATGAATGTATTACAAATAATGAAAAATGAGCTAATTTACGAATAAATGCCCCTTTAAGGTTTAATAACTACAAGGAATTCAGAATGGCATGGGCATTATGCAATAAAAATCATACTGAATTGGTTAACCACAGTTCAGTGACAAATTTCGTGTAACAATCTTTCAGCGGCAAGCTACCGTTTCTGGATTAAATTACCTAATGCAACAGGTATTAAACCACAAGTACAATGCACCGTAACGACTCAAAATCTGATTCAAACTGCAAAGCAGCTGTACAACATAAGAAGTGCATAAATTTTCCTAGGTTAACAAGGCCTTTCAGTCAATTTTCCCAATATGGTGATACCATATTTATTCCAATTAACGATAACCGAAGGTTGGAACAGCTTTTCTTTCCAAAATGGTATAGGCCAATATATTTTGACTTCTTCTTCTTTCGAATGAGCCAGCTAAGGACTATTATATTCAACTTTTCAGCCTGGAGAGGGACTTGATGTTTGCCCAGTAATCCTGCATTCCCTGGCTATGTTTCTCCTTCCTCTCTTTTGTCCACAGGGCGCCGGTCTTCTTAAGGGGTGATCTGTCCTGAAACCTCTTTTCTTTTAGTATCCTTCTGAGAAGTGGTCTGTTTCTAACGTCACTTTCAGTTACACTCAGCTGCTGGATATCTTTCTTGACTTCTATCAGCCATGGTGTCACGGTCTTCCTGCTCTTCCAGTAGTTGAGAAGTCGGTTGGTCGGTCTTCTTTGGTCCATCCTTGTGATATGTCCGTAGAAAGCGAGACGTCTCTTCCTGGCTACATCTGTGATTTTCTTGGTATGGTGGTGGAGGTGGTTAGTGTTTAACGTCCCGTCGACAACGAGGTCATTAGAGACGGAGCGCCAACTCGGGTTAGGGAAGGATTGGGAAGGAAATCGGCCGTGCCCTTTCAAAGGAACCATCCCGGCATTTGCCTGAAACGATTTAGGGAAATCACGGAAAACCTAAATCAGGATGGCCGGAGATGGGATTGAACCGTCGTCCTCCCGAATGCGAGTCCAGTGTGCTAACCACTGCGCCACCTCGCTCGGTTTTCTTCGTATGATTGTATAGCTACCGGTTCGATTGTTTTTTGTACTCACCATGTGTTTTGATCGGTCCCAGAATTTTTCTCACAGTCTTCCTCTCCTGAATCTTTAGTTTATCTGTTGTGCCTTTCCTGTTCAGTTTCGACCATTCTGAGGCATATAGGGCTTCAGGGAGGATAACTGTTTGGTAGCGTTTTAGTTTGGAATTGCGAGATAGGCAATTCTTATGATAGATATTCTTGGTTAATCGATATGCCAATTGTAACTTATTAATCCGAGTTGTTAGTGCTGTTCCTTCTGATAGATTGGGTTCCAGCCATTCTCCTAGACACTTTAGCCTGTCAACTTTCTCAATTTGATCTTGTTCCAACTTTAGTTCACTGGGAGTATCACTGATGTTGGTGAGATATTTTGTGTTTCCTATTGACAATTGAAGTCCTACCTTGGCAGCCTGGAGTTTGAGCATATTGAGCTGTTTTGCTGCTACTTCCACTGAGCTTGCTGCGAAAGCTAAACAGTCTTCTACTAGTCCCTTCCGTTTGTATCCCAGGTAAATACCGCTCTGTATATTTTGTACTTCCATTTCTTTTCGCCACTCTCTGATCACCTTGTCCAGTGCACAGTTGAAGAGAAGAGGTGAAAGTTCATCTCCCTGTCTAACTCCTGTCTTTATCACAAAGTTTTCTGAAACTGCTCCCGTGAACGTTACTCATGATCTTGTGTTACTCAGGGTATTGTGGATAAGGCTGTGGGTTTGCTGGTCCAGGCCCATTTCCTGCACAATTCTCATAAGATTATGTCTGTCGATTGAATCGTGTGCTTTTTTTAAGTCAACGAAAGTAACTATGTACTGTTTATTCGCTAGTTTGGTTTGACTTAATACTGACTTCAAATTAACGATCTGTTCTGCACAGGAACATCCTTTTCTAAAACCACCATGATAATTTCCAAGTTTTGGGTCCAATTGAGGTTCGGTTCTGTTTAATAATACTTTAGATAATATCTTATAGGTGACTGGTATCAATGAGATCCCTCTATAATTGTTAAAGTCATTTAAGTCACCATTCTTGTGTAAGGGGTGGATCAGAGCAGATGTCGAGTCATCTGGTAACTTCTCAGTATACCAAAAGTCACATAGGATCTCGGTCAACTTGCTGATTGCTTTGTCTCCAGCCTGCTTCCACAGCTCTGCAACCATAGCGTCTTCCCCTGATGCTTTGTTATTCTTCAGGGACTGAATGATATTTTTAACTTCTTCTTCTGTTGGAGGGTGAGAGTTTGGTTGTCTGAGACTGTCTTGATAGATAAAGGAGGTTTTAGGGGACTCACAGTTAAGGAGATTCTCAAAATATTTGGCCAATATGCGGCAGTCTTTGTCATTATAGGATATATTTCCATCTGGTCCTCTGAAGTGTAAACTGGGTGGGGCTTAGCTTCTAAGGTTTCGCTTGAAAGTTTGGTAAAAGTTTCTAGCGTTATTCTTCTTGAAATCTTCATCTAATTGAGTCAATTGGTCCTGAATGTACTGACGTTTAACCTGCCTGATGTTTTTGGCAGTTAGCCTGCGCTGTTCTATGAACTCCTCCTAGTTGTTTCGGACTTCTGTGAGCTCCATCTTAGCCAAGCTGTTTGTCTCTTTGCTATCGCTTGGTCGCAGGTACTTGTCCACCACTCATGTTTCTTCTGTTTCTTTAGTGGGGCAACTTCTGTTGCGGCTTTTACTAATTTGTCCCTTAGTTGGTCCCAGTTTTTGCATTCATGCTCTAGTGTCTGCATTCTCTCCGTAAGCATATTGCAGGTTTTCAGTTTTCCAAGTCAAACTGGTAAGTTTGGGAGTTTGAGACTTCCTTGTCTTCCTAGATAGAAATCGGAACTTTATTTTTGAGAGATAGTGGTCTGAGTCCACGTTTGCCCCTCTTAACACTCTCACATTCTGGACTTCTCTACAGGACTTCCTTGAAGTGGCCACATGATGTATTTGAAACTCTCCTAGGAGTTTATTGGGTGAAGCCCATGTCTTCTGTTTTCTTGGTAGATGCTTAGAGGCTGTTGATTTCATTACTAGGTTATATGCTTTACATAGTCCCACAAGTCGTTATCCATTTCGGTTAGTGCGCATGTGAGCTGGGTATTCCCCACTACATTTCGCGTATCTCGTAAATTATATGTATATATACTCTTTTCTATTTATTTTGGTTTTGTTTTTGTTATTTCTCGCGTAATAACGCATATACGAAAAGAGCCGCGAAATATCTTTTAGTAATGCTGTGCTATGAATTTCTTTATCATCATTACTTTTTAACAAAACAGAATATATTGAGTTCTTATTGTTCTGTATATGGCCTTCTATTAAAGGAACATTTTTCGTGACTGTAACTCATTCTAAAAATCAACATATCTTTCCTACCTTATAGTTGTTGAAAATGACAATTACTTTGTTATGAATACTGATGTTACAGTTCGTATGATTGTTCAACAACAAGATTTTGCAGTGGATTTTGTTTCTCGGTAAAACACCATTCAATACCACGACTAGCACAAGAACATGAGACTCTTATTGAAAATATCCGTTTTCACTATAAAGTTTGCCAGATCAGAACCGAGCACAGCAAGATTCCTATTAGATTTTGAAGGTACATTATCTTTTTTTTTTGTTGTACTGTTAGCTATTTATTATCGGCAGCCCGCGTCAACCTGCAAGACATCATAAAATCTGCTGCTCTGCACTGCAAGTCCGGAAGCTAAAAGAAATAATATTATTTCACTGTTACCTTCCCGCTTCCTTGCGGTATGATAGATTCTATTTGAGGTAGTTTGAATACGCCGCGGCAGCGGCTCTTTCGTTCGCCGCGCAGCTCGGAACCACAGATAATATTTTAAATAACTGAAAAATGTCTCAACGGGATGGGATAATATGCAAGCAAGCTATAACAATTAATAATGCAAGTTTTCATTTAAATAACTCTATTCAAACATTTAAATACACACCTTTAAAATGCGAACGTAATGGCGTACATCTTTCAGTCTTGACAAAAGAATGCTACGCTAGCGTCCAATACAACGTCACAGGATATCCTACTCGCTTAACTCCAAGAAGAAGAAGACAGAGAAATTAATGTTCATCAAGTATTATATACTAGTTACCTATTCTAATCTTTGTTTGATATTTATCGTCTGTGGCGGTTTCATTACTCGCCGACGCAGATATTCTCTAAAATAAATAATAAAAAAAATACATAATTTTATACAATAACACAATATGATACATATAATTTTCTCGTTACTACATAATATATTTTTTTTCTACTAGACGTTACAATGCCCCATGGCAGCAATTGACTAACGTTAAGAATGTTCGGCAATATGCTGCCACTAACGTCTGTTTGGTTATTGTCTGTCTCCTTGATCGGAACATCCACTTTTCACTTCTTAGTTCTTTTGCACTATAGTTTTAATAACACTCTTTATAGTGTTCTTACACTTAGCGAGGTGACTGTAAACCTAGTCCCAGGGTCATTACAGTTATCTGGCTCCCCCATTCGGGCTACGTGCGGTCAGAAAACCTGGGAAAACTGCGCCGGAGCCATGGTCATCTCGCCTGGTTTGTCTTACACACAGTTTGATTGTTCATCACAAAAAAGTTCAGACCTTATCCAATGTTCACAACTAGCAAAGGCTATTTATGACAAAATGTTAAACTTTTAGTCTCTTTGTTACAAATGTACCTTTTACCAATGTGTTCTGTGTTGCAATGAAAGTCAATCATTAAACAGTTTTACAGAAATGTAATTGATTGTCTCTGCACTTACTCATGACACTTGTTCTATAATGTTCTGGCATTCGTGCGAGTTTACTTCATTCACATTACGAAAACATATTATATCTATATATCACTGAACCAATGAATATTTTGAGTCTGCACCCAGTAACTAAAGCAAAAAATGTTTGTCACGTCATTTCGTGTCCAATAAACCATTTTCATATTAGTACATTAACCACATAGTTGATAGTTCATTTGAATGACAATAATGTACGGAGCGTGCTGCGCGAAGCAATTGTTGAGTAGCGTTGTCTGGAACGCAGCGTGCCGACGACCGCTGGGGTCGGCGACCGGCTCTCAGTAACAGCGACGTCGTGCTGACGTGGCGCCCAAGCAGTCGCGAACCGCGCCGACCCATTCACCAATGTCGGCGTGTTGCAGTGGTTTACCGCGACCGGCTGGCTGGCGGCACGGCACTCGTCTCTGCTTCTCCGCATGGCTCCTCGTCGTAGCGCATGAAACAAATATTCCACAACGGTGTACTGTCTTTAAGGACACAGATTACTAGCTGTGGAAGAAAATGCAACTTGTTTAAAAGCGTTTATTGTTCAGTAAGCCGTCGCTTCACTGGTATGCACAGGATGTTTTGGCGTGATAACAGGTTTCTTGTGGCATTGTGACACTGGTATTCAGGGCTCGTCACACGCACATTGTACTACACACTTTCACCTGCTCTCACGGTTGATACACTGCCAGAGCGTCTCTCAACACGCGAGAATGTTTCGGTTCACACATACTAAATGTCTCCGTCGAGTGATGTTTGTTTGAATCGACTCCGAACGGATCAATAACTATTGTTTTTATACACTGTCTCTTGTTCGTTGAGCACTGCACTATGACAGTCTGTCACTCAACACTTGACTTATATCGACGTATATATTGGTGCAGATACAACAGTCATTTTCTGTCCCTACTACACACAATATTCCGTCCTTCCCTCAATTGTTTATGCACACAGTTTCTTTTTAATGCATCTTAACTGTTCTTAGCATAATCACTCTCATCTACATTGCGTCCATTGTTTTTGCTTTGTCACTACACACTTTTAATGCTATTACTAGGCGTATATGGCCTTTTTGTAATTTTTTAAAGGTGTGTGATTTTTGGTACATAGCTTTCCTTTCCTTTTTTAGTGTAGCTTGCCTGGTTATCACCCATCTAGCAAACAGATTTTACCATGTGCATGACAGCTTGACTTGGGCATATTGCTCAATAAATACTTCATTTAGTACTAGCATTATTTTTAATGATCTTTCCTACATGACTACAGTGTAGGTGCTGCATTGATTAACTTGATTCGCGTATCGCGTAATTAATATTCAAGGGTGTGTACCAAGTACACAGGCTTCAATTGAAGCATCGATACATACAAAGGGGAGTTTTCACGGAACGGGTTTGTTTTTGATTAGCTCCTGCTCCAGTGTCGTTCTCAGATCACTACTGGCAACAAACGTTACATCACATAATTGTTTCATATTACAAAGTCAATTTTCGGCTAATAGAGACTCTCTCTCTCAGGGTTTCTTAATTCTAATACCATTACATCTATTACTTTACTATATGAGATTGCATCATTAATTGTACTTACATACTACACATGGAAAATGACTCAAGAAATTAACCCTCACTTTATCAACAAGAAGACTGTTCGTTGCTTGATGAGCATATAGTATGTTAATGACTCTAATTGTCTGTAAACAAAGTCTTCCCTTTGTATGCCATTGCTCACTTTACTGATTCCACTTCCTCCAAGTTTAATTACATACAAATTTTTTATTAAAACTAACATACTTATACTCTAAAACACAATTGAAATCTTCTTACAACTATTACTACTTATATGTGACATGTCACTGAATAAATAACTTTACATCTTTACGTGGATACAATCCTTTTATCTTCCCCGTATGGGGATATGCTAACAAATAGCTGCATTCGTGTGGCACGTTTATTACTTCAAAGGGCCCTGAATATAACAATCGCCACTTACTATTTTGCTTTAAGGTGGCTGAGGATTTAGGGTGGTTATGAATAAGTACCATGTCCCCTACGTTATATTTCTGTTTGTTAGTTATACCTCGGTCGTACTTCTTTTTTCTCTTTGCAGCACAGCTGGTTAGTTTGTCCCATACCTTTTTAATCTTTTCCTCCCTTGTTTCTGCCCTGGCTGGTAGGCTCGGTAAAGGCGTGAGCCATTCACTTTGTGTCTCATTAACCCCTTTCAATATCTCTACCGGTGGGTATCCCGTACTTGAGTGGGGTGTTAAATTGTGTATTTCTACGAATTTAGGTACCAACTCAGGCCATTTTGTGTGTCGGTTCCCTATGTAAATTCTAAGGAACTTATTCAATTCTCTGAATGTTCTTTCGACTAAACTTGCCTCTGGATGGAACCGGGATACCAGAATATGCTGTATACTTTGTTCCCGTAGGTAATTTTTCCAAGTGCGACCCGTGAAATAAGAGGCATTATCAGTCGTTATGGCTTCGGGTTTCCCCACTTGAGGCAAGTATTCTTGGTTGATCCGTCTGACTATGGTTTTGGCAGTAGCTGATTTTATACAATAAATTGCCAAGTATTTGGAAAAAATATCATACATGGCCAGTATATATTTCATACCTCCTCTGGCCATGGGATAGGGACCTGCTACATCCACAGATACTAATTGAAGCGGCCTGAGTGGAACTATGGGATGTAGTTCAAATTTGGTGGACCCATTATAGTGTTTTGCTTTCTGACATATAACGCAAGTCCTAACGGTTGCCTGAATTTGGTGTTTCATTCGGGGAAAGTAGCAGTATCTCGCTATGATTTCTGCACACTTCCCGATCCCTGCATGGCCCCACGCCAAGTGCGTGTGCCATATTATAACTTTTACAGACTGGTTAGGTATGCATACTGCCCAGCAGTCTTCTTTCGTGCTAAGTTTATGATACAAAATATTGTTCACAATCTTAAAACCTTGCTCATCTCTGTTGTTACCACCCTTTTCAATATTATTAATGATTTTTTTTCCACATCGGATCTGATCTCTGTAATTCAAACATATTTTTACATATATATAAAAAATCCTTCCTGTAAGTATTGTCACGTACTAAAAGCACTTTATACTCGGCGGATTGTTCTAGCATTTCTGCTAATTCCGGTAATCCTACCGGCAACCGCGACAGAGCATCCGCTATTATGTTATCTTGTCCTTTAATGTACATAATCTTTATTCGGTATTCTTGTAAGGTAAGCATCCATCTCCTCAGTCGGGTATGGAATAGCTTGCATGACATCAAAAAACTTAACGCCTGGTGGTCACTATACACTCTAATCTCCTTCCCATGTAGATAGTAATTAAACTTTTTTACAGCCCAGACTACTGCAAGCGCTTCCAGTTCGGTTGCCGAGTAGGCTCTCTCACGGCTAGTTAAAGTCCTACTGGCAAAGCTGATAATCTTTATGGTTGCCGGGTCGTTGCCTTCCTCCCACTGGAACAGGCACGCTCCCAAGCCATAGGAACACGAATCCGTCGCAAGACAAAAATCTTTTGACAGATCTGGGTGCTGCAAAATATTTGCATTCAGCAGGGCGGTTTTAATCGCTTCGAAAGCTTGTTGACATTTGTCAGTCCAAACCCACTGCACATTTTTTCGTAGTAGATTTAGCAATGACGTGTCATTTAACAACTGATTAGGTACGAACCTTCTGAAAAAAGACGTAAGTCCAATGAACGCTTTCAATTGTCTCTTAGTTCGGGGGCTCGGAAATTCTCTGATCGCCTCTAGTTTTTTGTTGTCTGGGCTGATACCAAGCGGCGTGATAAGATGGCCTAAAAATTTAATTTTATTTCGTCCGAATTTTCACCTTTCTAAATTTGCTGTCACACCTGCTTGCTTAAATCTCTCTAATACTCTATGCAGCAATTCCATATGTTCGTCCCAAGTAGCAGTAGCGATTACAAGATCATCAACATATACTGTGATTTTTTCTAACAAGTCTGGACCCAGTACCGTGTCTAGAGCAGTAATAAATACTCCAGCACTCACATTCAATCCGAAAGGAAGTACCTTGAATTGGTAACTTCGCCCTCCGAATATGAAGGCTGTGTACTTCCTTGATTCCGGTGTAAGTGGGACTTCCAGTACGAACTTTTAAGATCGACCGAGGTCAAGTACTGTACTCCATGAAATTTTTGTATCTGCTCGTCTAAATTTTCTGGGCGAGTCCTGACAGGTATAATAATTTTATTAATATCCCTCGCATCTAGCACTAGCCTGATTTTTCCGTTGGCTTTCGCCACTGCTACAAGAGGACTACTGTATGGGGAGAAAGAGGGCTCAATGATATTCCACTCTAACATCTTCCGAATCTCTTTAGCCACTACTTCCCTCCTCGACCAAGGGATGGAGTAAGTTGCGCGACAGTATGTTTTGTGGGGCATCACCTCTATGTGATAGTGGTACCCTTTGACTATTCCTGGTCGGTCGGTAAATACCATGGTATATTCCGATAGCAGCTGCGTCAACTGTTGCTTTTGTATATTGCTTAAACCTTCAGATTCCTGTACTTTGGTTTGAAATGCCTCAACATTTGTTTCAAAATTTCGATCCTCTAAATTCGGGTAATAGAGGTCTGCTACATGTGAAAAATCATCGAGGTGTAGTACCCAGGGGTTCCTACATTTGATATTCATTCGATTACAACATGGCACAAGTACCTCCTTCGATTTCATCATAGACAATTCAATCCTCCTACCTTTATTAACTATGCTCAGTTTCCCCAAGGAGAGGTCGATCACTGCGTCCCTCTCACGGAGAAAATCTACTCCCAGAATGCAGGCCACCTTTAACCCTTTAACAATGAGGAACGAGCTCACTATGGCTTCGCCCTCCTTACAAATCTCCACCTGCACCTGGTACTTAACTAATTGGCTCTGTGCGCTTATGGCTCCAGACACCTTGCAATTATTAACCGGGAAAGTCGGTATGCTACGTCCCTTCCCCAGCACTTTAAACAACTCTATACTCATTACACTTACTGAGGCACCTGTGTCGATGATTATATTCACTGCAACATCATTGATTTTCGCTTCTATTATGGCTTGCACAATTTCGTTGTTATCTTTCTTACATTCGTGCGGTTTGGTCAGTAGATCTTTATCCATACTGATACCGTCGTTGTATCGCAGCATACATATTCCAGGTATATTATTGTCATTCGTGTTGCTCTCACTCCGCCCCTCGGCCAGCGATGGAGAGCATATCGAGGCCGATTCTAGTTTGTTGGATTGCTTGCTTGTGAGGTACTTGGATGGCTATTGTCCGCAACCTCTACTATGTGTACGCTTTGATTTGTAGGCCGCCACAACTGCGCAATAGGCGCGTTTTGCGGTGGCGGTCTGTTGTTGTCGTACCGGTCATTACCTTGTCGCTCTGGGCTTGTTCGCTGATTCTGATTCCAATTGCGATTACTGTCACTGTAATTGCTATGCCACTGACCTCGCGCATTTTTCCAGCGGTTGGGCCCTGACATTCCGGGGTCGTACCGGTCGTCAGATCGACGCTTTTTGTTATAGGTTGGTTGCCCATACCCGTTCTGACTTCTCCCATTATTACCATTTTGCGAATGCTCTTGCCGCTTGTTACCACTCCCACCATTTCCATGGTTGTGGTTTTGTGCACTATTATTTCTGTCATGTTTACACCCTAATCCATTATTCCGCGAGTGATCACACGCTGCTTTTGCATCCTCCTGGATTAAGTCTATTGAATCTAGAACAGACAGGAAGTGTTCCATGTCGCTCTCTGGTACGTGTATTAATTTCTCTTTGATATGAATGGGTAAATGTGATTTTAGGAGTCTTATTATGTCTCTCGGTGATATCGGCTCGTCCCAGTAGCGCGTTTTGTTTATATACTTTTCAAAATACCGTCTCAAATTCCCAAGACGGGGTGAGTACGGTTCGGGATTGTATACTTCTTTTCTTAGCCGCTCTTGTATACAAGGCGACCAATATTTCGACAAAAACGCCCTTTCGAACTGTTCATACGTCATGCAGCTGTCTGCTACTTCCGTAGCCCACAACGCTGCATCACCCTGAATGTATGACATTACGTATTGAATTTTCTGCGCTTCGTTCCACACACTAGGCAAGATATTTTTAAAGCTTTTTATGAATACTACTGGGTGTACTGACTTCCGTTCAGTAGTAAACGTTTGAAACTGCCTATTTTTGATTAAACTTTCTTCAACTAATATTTTTGGAATATATGGATTTGCTCCTGGGACATATGCTGTGTGCTCCGAACTGAAGCTACAGCTCTTCGCATTATCGCCTACAGCTTCACCATTGTTGTGTCGCGTATAAGTTTGTGCGTTGCCAAAAACATTGGCTGTTGGCGACATAGTTTCATATTCTAGATGTTTTCTGCTTTGTGCTAAACCCTTTTCCAAGTCGGATATCCGTTTACTAATATTCACTTGCCACTGCGGAATATCCTCACTGAGTATTTGTTTGATGGTTTGCACATCATTCTGTACCTGACTATTTACTGCGGTACTGAACGATTCAGCATCTCTATCTACCATGGCTGCTTGTACCTTAGAATTAATATTTTTGTCGATCTCACTCTCCTTCGCTTCTAGCCATGAGTTGAATTCGGTTTCAATTTTAGTCGCTTGTTCGTTCCACTTCTGCTCTACAAGCTGTGTGGAATCTATTTCTAGCTTTTCTACTCGGTTAGCTAAGACACCTATCTCGTCTACTCTGTTAGTGTTTGCTACTTGCAGGTTGTTGACCTGTACCGTCAACTCCTGCACGGCCTTAGGTATCGACTCATAATTCTGTTTCATACAGGCAATCTCTTTTTTCATATTTTCTAACGATTGCACAAGTTGCTGGTCTCGCTCAGCTTGCTGGCGATCTCGCTCAGCTTGTTGGGCAAGTAAATTTTCTGCTAACTTGCGATCTCGCTCAGCTTGCTGGCGATCTCGCTCGGCTTGCTGTTGCGCAAATTTTGCCTGGTAATCCAGCACGCGCTCTAATATCGCCTGAAGTGAATACCCACCAGGCAGATTACCACTCTCTGGTTCCTGCTTTTCTGGGGGTGGTGCAATTTCTTTATCTACATCTCCTTGAGCACTGGTGGGCGGTGGCACCACTTCCTGTGCCCCTGCACCCACATTTTCGCATGGTATATCCTCAAAGAGAGTACTTGTACTGCTTGAGGTACCCGTTTCTAGATTTCCTGCACTAACTAATTGCTGTTCCTCAGTATCCATATTGCTCGGACGTTGACTATGCAATTTAACCATATTCCTAAATTGCCTACTCTAACACAAGATCTAACAGTTTTGCCACTTGCACACAAAATACGTTAATTTATCTACACTACACTGCACACTAAAAATTACTATCTACCATCAACTTTGTCCTGTCATAAACACTAACATCAAACTACGCATACCACTAGCGATTTGAGATCACTTCACTGGAGTTCAGCTTCTACAAACAGGACAACTACACTGTAGTCTTACCTTTAGTTTATCTGATCTCGGGGTTCGGCTGCCCCCGGATTACGTAGTCGTTACAGTTTCTCAGTACTATCAGGATCGTCTCCTCTGACTCGCTTGCAGTAGTGCGTTTTTTCATGAAAGAGTGTTTGTACATTCATTAATACATTGCATTAATCATGATACACATACATACATTTATCACTAAATACATACATATATACACGTATAACAATAGACACTGAAAGGAAAATACATAAAAATTTTGTTTTTGTGGCCACTGCAAATTCGTGCCCCACGTTTTTGGGCGCCAGTTTCGCGTATCTCGTAAATTATATGTATATATACTCTTTTCTATTTATTTTGGTTTTGTTTTTGTTATTTCTCGCGTAATAACGCATATACAAAAAGAGCCGCGAAATATCTTTTAGTAATGCTGTGCTATGAATTTCTTTATCATCATTACTTTTTAACAAAACAGAATATATTGAGTTCTTATTGTTCTGTATATGGCCTTCTATTAAAGGAACATTTTTCGTGACTGTAACTCATTCTAAAAATCAACATATCTTTCCTACCTTATAGTTGTTGAAAATGACAATTACTTTGTTATGAATACTGATGTTACAGTTCGTATGATTGTTCAACAACAAGATTTTGCAGTGGATTTTGTTTCTCGGTAAAACACCATTCAATACCACGACTAGCACAAGAACATGAGACTCTTATTGAAAATATCCGTTTTCACTATAAAGTTTGCCAGATCAGAACCGAGCACAGCAAGATTCCTATTAGATTTTGAAGGTACATTATCTTTTTTTTTGTTGTACTGTTAGCTATTTATTATCGGCAGCCCGCGTCAACCTGCAAGACATCATAAAATCTGCTGCTCTGCACTGCAAGTCCGGAAGCTAAAAGAAATAATATTATTTCACTGTTACCTTCCCGCTTCCTTGCGGTATGATAGATTCTATTTGAGGTAGTTTGAATACGCCGCGGCAGCGGCTCTTTCGTTCGCCGCGCAGCTCGGAACCACAGATAATATTTTAAATAACTGAAAAATGTCTCAACGGGATGGGATAATATGCAAGCAAGCTATAACAATTAATAATGCAAGTTTTCATTTAAATAACTCTATTCAAACATTTAAATACACACCTTTAAAATGCGAACGTAATGGCGTACATCTTTCAGTCTTGACAAAAGAATGCTACGCTAGCGTCCAATACAACGTCACAGGATATCCTACTCGCTTAACTCCAAGAAGAAGAAGACAGAGAAATTAATGTTCATCAAGTATTATATACTAGTTACCTATTCTAATCTTTGTTTGATATTTATCGTCTGTGGCGGTTTCATTACTCGCCGACGCAGATATTCTCTAAAATAAATAATAAAAAAAATACATAATTTTATACAATAACACAATATGATACATATAATTTTCTCGTTACTACATAATATATTTTTTTTCTACTAGACGTTACAGTGAAGCCCATGTCTTCTGTTTTCTTGGTAGATGCTTAGAGGCTGTTGATTTCATTACTAGGTTATATGCTTTACATAGTCCCACAAGTCGTTATCCATTTCGGTTAGTGCGCATTTGAGCTGGGTATTCCCCACTACAATTTTATACTTCCACTCTGTTCCTAACTGGGCGTTAAAATAACCCAATAATATGACTGTAATCCACTCTGGAATCTTTCCGATAGCGTCCTCGAATTCTTCCCAAAATTGGTCTATGCCTTTGTGGTTTTCTTGTTGTCCTAGTCAATAGGTGCTTGAACATTCACAATGGTTTAGACCTTGTTGGAGCAACGAAATGTTAATAGCGACACTCGACTATTAGGTGAATGGAAGTCAATAACTGAATGTAGTATTTTGTTACTGACAATCAATCCAGTTCCCAGGTGAGGGATGTTCTTCATCTTCCTACGTCCCACTTTGCCCTTGATGATTCAATAACCCTGAGATTCAAAGGCATGTTCATCTGTATACCTGGTCTCTTGTACCACTGTGATAAGAATCTTGTTTTGTGAGAGAGTGTCATCCAGATGCTTCAGCTTGCCCATCTTGAGCGAGGAGTCGACGTTCAGCGTGGCGAAGTAGTTGCATTGTTAATGCCGTATCTTATTTCTAGAGATTTCAGGATGCTCCAACTCATTCTTGTAGCATGTTGGTGTGGGCTCCCCAGAATCCAAAGGCCCACTAACGTCGTCCGAGGCGATGGTGCATTGAGTACCACCTGGGGTAATTATATCCTAAGTTTGTCCTCCACGCTTTCATTGAAAATGTTGTTGGGTGGATAAGGATTGTTATGATTAATCATGTTACTACCAAGATTGTAAGCTCCAGTAGGTTTGCTTTCAGGGTTTACCCACTTAGATTAGTTGCCTTCCCAGGCTATGGAGACCAACCTTCCCCTTGTGGTTCTTCCGCCTTCCTTGCCATTGAGATTGAACGAAAGTAATCCCAAATGGGTGGTCTCCTATTTTTTATAAGTACATAGACCTGTATTTCTACAATGGCTTACATCAGTTTACAGCTTGAACATTTAGCTGTTTTTCGACATAATCACCATTTTGTAGACTAATTTTTGTAGACGCTGTGGCAGTTTTTGTATGCCCATGTCATACCAGCTCGCTGCCATGCTGTTCAGAAAGTTAACTACATCTACATCCATACTCCGCAAGCCACGTGACGGTGTCTGGCAGAATGTATGTACCTTGAGTACCTCTATCGGTTCTCCCTTCTATTCCAGTCTCGTATTGTTTGTGGAAAGAAAGATTGTCGGTATGCCTCTGTGTGATTTTATCCTCATGGTCTCTTCGCAAGATATACGTAGGAGGGAGCAACATAATGCTTGACTTTTCGGTGAAGGTATGTTCTCGAAACTTAAACAATAGCCTGTACCGAGCTACTGAGCGTCTCTCTTGCAGAGCCTTCCACTGGAGTTTATCTATCATCTCCGTAACGCTTTCGCGATTACTAAATGATCCTGTAACGAAGCGCGCTGCTTTCCGTTGGATCTTCTGTATCTCTTCTGTCAATCCTATCTGGTACGAATCCCACACCGGTGAGCAGTATTCAAGCAGTGGGCGAACATGTGTACTGTAACCTACTTCCTTTGTTTTCGGACTGCATTTCCTTAGGATTCTTCCAATGAATCTCAGTCTGGCATCTGCTTTACCGACAATTAATTGTATATGGTCATTCCATTTTAAATCACTCCTAATGCCTACTCCCAGATGATTTATGGAATTAACTGCTTCCAGTTGCTGACCTGCTATACTGTAGCTAAACAATAAAGGATCTTTCTTTCTATGTATTTGCAGCACATTACACTTGTCTTTATTGAGATTCAATTGCCATTCCATGCACCCAACATAAACAACATCACAGGCACTGAATGCTTGGGGAAAAAGGCTTCCAAAGAGATTAAATAAGGTAAAAGAAACAACGCCCAACCGGTCTGCTTGCACCAGTGAGTTTAGACACTACAGACGCTATTGATACCCCAGAATGCTGCTGGGTAAACGCAAACATCTCAAGAAGGACCTGCATCTTGTGCTGGCTATGAAACAGATTTCGACTGAGTGCCAAGGGGGTTTATATGGTAGGCTTTTCACATGCAGTGTGTTTCCCACTGAGAGGCTACAAACGATATGTTGTTGTTGTTGTTGTGGTCTTCAGTCCTGAGGCTGGTTTGATGCAGGTCTCCATGCTACTCTCTCCCGTGCAAGGTTCTTCATCTCCCAGTACCTACTGCAACCTACACCCTTCTGAATCTGTTTAGTGTATTTATCTCTTGGTCTCCCTCTGCGATTTTTACCCTCCACGTTGCCCTCCAGTATTAAATTGGTGATCCCCTGATGCCTCAGAATATGCCCTACCAACCGATCCCATCTTCTAGTCAAGTTGTGCCATAAATTTCTCTTCTCTCCAATTCTATTCAATACATCCTCATTATTTATGTGATCTACCCATCTAATCTTCGGCATTCTACTGTAGCACCACATTTCGAAAGCTTCTATTCTCTTCTTCTCCAAACTATTTATCGTCCATGTTTCACTTCCATACATGGCTACACTCCATACAAATACTTTCAGAAACAACTTCCTGACACTGAAATCAATACTCGATGTTAACAAATTTCTCTTCTTCAGAAACGCTTTCCTTGCCATTGCCAGTCTACATTTTATATCCTCTCTACTTCGACCATCATCGGTTATTTTGCTCCACAAATAGCAATACTCATTTACTACTTTAAGGGTCTCATTTCCTAATCCAATTCCCGCAGCATCACCCGATTTAATGCGACTACATTCCATTATTCTCATTTTGCTTTTGTTGATGTCGGACGGCACATAGCTGGCGTCGATCCTTGGACAGTCCAGGTGAGAGTGTCCGTCACATTTCGAGAACATTTCATTCCCTGAAGTTCCAACCAAAATTCTTCCACCCGTCGTGTTGTTTTCTGGACAGGCACTATGTGTCCATTTAATCCAGTTAACATCTTGAAGTTAGGTACTGTAGTAATGTCACTAGACGATGCACGAATTATGCACTTCACATTTTCAGTTTTTTGCTGAATATAGTTCACCTAAATGTTCGTAGTTATTAATCAAAGAAATCGTTCATCGCGTTTACATAGGTACGATGCATAATGAATGGCATTAACCGTTTCCTTCACATAGGTTTCTGCGTAGTTGCAGAGTTAGTAATGTTCGTTAATGTCCGTGAACAAAGGTTCACTATGCAATGTCTCTTTGGCACTCGTTTTGTTCAAATTTTTACATAGTAACAGTTACATGATACATCAGTTAAAAAAATAAGTAATTATACATACACACGTCACATATTTTCTTAGCATAAACATAATACAGTTGCACATAAACATGTTTGCATCATCATTACATAGCTATAGGTTATTACATTGTGTCACGTGATGTCATCTGAAATTAAGATAGGTTAGACACAACATTCATTACATCAGTAGGCAAGACCAGGCGTTTTCACTACTCAATAAATATTCAAAATAGTAAGAGAGAGAAAATGTTCGATTCCTCGCGTTTTGTGCGTGTGTGTAGAGTGTCTGTGTGGCCTTGACTACTGATAGATGCTTTTCGTGTTGAGAGATGTGCGTCTAATCTATTTCTCAAAGTAAAAGATCGCTTCACAGATGACGTCTGTCGGTTCGTCAGGTGTCATACCAAGTCAGTGGTACCTACAATAACAAATGTTCCGTGAAAAATTAATATATCATTCACTGCTACATAATCATAAATTTTATTTTGATATTCCGTCTTCCAGGTGGAGGCGCGCGCTGAAAGAAGAGTTCTTCTGTCTTCAACTGCGACTCTGGAACGCTGAAATGAAAATTTCTACACCACTTATTATCTGTGTTGTAACAACAGAGTTTTTCGAGTTGCTTAGCAATATTTTGATGGGTATGACTTTGACATTATTCAGCATGAAATGCTCTAAGATCTCGGTGTGCGTATTTTTCTAAAATTCTTTGAAGTGTGCCAACGTGTTCCTTCCAAGACTGTGTAGCTATCAGTATATCATCTAAATAGTGTGTGACTGTCTCAACTAAATCGTCGCCAAGCACGGTATCCAGGGCTGTAATGAATACCCCAGAGCTGACATTCAGTCCGAAAGGTAGAACACAAAACTGATAGGTTCGCCCCCCGAACATAAATGCAGTATATTTCCGTGAATCAGGAGTGATACCCACCTGCCAAAACGAATTAGCGAGATCTATTGTGGAAAAATATTTTGCATCTAGAAATTTCTGTAATTGCTCTTCTAAATTTTCGGGTTTTGTGTGAACCGGTAAAATTATTTCATTAATTGCTCGTGCGTCTAACACTAACCTAATGCTTCCATTTAATTTTTTGACAACAAGTAGAGGTCTACAATAAGGTGAGGTGGATGGTTCAATGACCTTCCAGTCTAACATTTGTTTTAATTCTTGCCACACAGCAGGTCGTTGAGATAACGGTACGTTATATGTCTTGTGGTAGAATATCTTGTGAGGCTTAACTTCAATCTTGTATACATACATGTTGATAACACCTAATCGTTTGGTAAAAACTTGTAAATATTTGGATAACACTTCCTGTAGTTTTATACGTTCATGTACACTGAGAGCTGTAGCTTCACTTATCTTATGGTCAAGCAATGTTTTCAAGTCCATTAGCTCTGTGTCAGATGAGTGTGTTTGCATATCTTGAATGTCATTGTCAAGTACTAACTGAACCTTGTACCCTGTACAGTGTTTGTCATGCTTTAGAGTTCTCCTGTCCAAATCAATAATAATTACACTGCCTTTATCATTTAAAATACATTTACCTTTGGAGAAGTCTATAATAGAGTCCTTCTCGCTCATAATATCTATTCCTAATATGCAATTTGTCACAAGGTTTTGTACAACCAGGAATGACCATTGTACGGTTCCATTACCTATTTTAATGTTTACAAAAACTTGCTTCGTAACCCTACATGACTTATTACCTAGTGCAGTAGTTATTTTACAGTTTTGGGCAGGAAACTCAGGCACAGGTTCCAATTCACACATCTTTTTATAGAAATTAAAAGACAAAACGCTCACAGCTGCACCTGTATCTAGGATAATAGTAGTTGGAATCCCACATACTACACCAGTAGTAGATGCTAAAACAATTTCATTTGTGTTTGAACGACATTGTGTACTGTCTTGTAAAAGTTCATCTGATATATTGTTATTGTAGTTGTATCTTATAAATAAAACAGGTAATTTTTGTTTAGAATTATTCGGCATATCATTATTCTGTTGTTCAAGTGTGGTGTCAAATAACTGATTAACATTGAAGTCGCCCCCCAAGAATTCTTCAGCCACGACTGAAGTGACTGTTTCTAGTTTGTTGGATTAGCATTTGTACTAGGTACTGACACAGATTGAGGTTGTGCATCAGGTGTCATTTCTATTATATTCACATTCGGATATTGCCTATTATGATCTCCAAACTTTTGCGGTTGTTGTTGCTGTTGCGCATTATAACTTACCTGTCGGTCGTAAGGTATGCTCCAATTTTGTCCTGGTGGCTGCTGTGGTAAAGCAGAGTTTGAATGAAAGTACTGATCGTTACGAGTCCAACCTTGATGCTGTCTTGGCTCGTAGTTATTATTATTTCTATTTCTGTTTGTGTTTTTGTTGTTGCCTTTGTATCCGTTGTTACCGTTGTAGTTATTACCGCGGTGCCTTTTGTATGGATTGCCGCATGAAGTGTTATTACTGTTGTAACTATCGTTTGTATTGGAGTACGCGTGTTGATTTTGATTTTCGTATTGAGACGGCATGTGAGTTTGCTGTTTTTGCTGTACCGCGTATCCAACTGTGGGCGCGCCAGAATTGAGTTGGCAAGCCTGCATGTTTTGCATACCACTAGTGTAAACATTGTGGCTGCTGTTTTGCCGCGTGAAGCGCTGATCTTCAAGTAACATGTCAACCGAATCTAAGGCTGTTAAAAAATAATCTGAATCGTCATCCGGGATATGTAGGAGTTTTTCTTTAATGTTGAAAGGCAATTTGGCCTTCAACGCACGGAGTATATCACGCGTTGCGACTGGTTCGTCTAAAAAGTGTCCCATGTTCAAGTATTTTTCAAAATATCTGCGTAAGTTGCCATTTTTACTGTTAAAAGTTTCAGGTTCTAAAATTTGTCTTCTGAGTCGCTCCTGGACGGATTGCGACCAGAATTTGTTCAGAAAAGCACGCTCAAACTCACTGTACGTGGTACATACGTCAGCTTGACTGTATGCCCAGACAGCTGCATCGCCTTGGATGTAACCGACAATATATGAAATCTTTTTCCGGTCACTCCAAGTGCGTGGAAATGCGTTACTAAAAGATTTAAGAAAAATCACTGGATGAATGGTTCGTTTTTCTGGGATAAAAATCTGAAATTGCCTGTGTTTCATTAAGCTTTCTTCTTCCTTCGCATTGTGATATGGATTTATTCCACTGTAATTACTGGTATGTTCAGCTGGCGAGTAATTACGATAATGTTGCTGTGGTTTACCATGATAATAGCTTGTGTTTGTGTTTGCACATCGTGGTATGTGTTGTAGTCGTGGTGTGTTTTGTTCTTGTGTGTTTGTCGTGTGCGGTATGTGTGTGTCATACTCGAATGTATATTGGTTCCTGAACTGTGCATTTTGACTGATATTTTCGTTACATTCAGACTGTGGTCGATCGGTGAATTGTCTCATGGGTGCAGTGACAGATTGTACTGCGTCACTGATCAGCTGTTTGTTATTAGTAATGTATTGCGCTACGGAGTCGTGCGCAATTGTTGGTAAATTTTCACGTAAGCATCTATCAAAATGTTTGTCTTTGTTCACTACCCAATCATGAAATTCTTTATTAATATTTTGAAAATGAGCTGTGGCATCAGATTGTAAGATGTCAGTCAGGTGTTGTTCAACATTGTCAAATTTATTCTGTACGTCAGTAATTCGTTTTTCAAGGTTGTCATGTACTGAAGGATATGTTTGAATTTGTTCAGTAAGAACTTCACACGTGACATTAAGGTTTTTTACTTGTGTCTGTAAAAGTGCTACGTCAGTTGTAGTCTTTTCTTGTCTCGTATTAAGCTGGGAAAATTTAGTACTGAGTTCAGTCATCTGTTTGGTCAGTGTGGCGTCTATAAGTTCCACACGTTTACATAAAGTGTCATTACCTGTCTTGAGTGCTATGAGGTCAGATTTAATTGCGTCATTTTGTGTCTGTAAGGTTGCCATGTTTTCGGCGTTCTGTTTCCTTATGTATGCCATATTTTCTGCGTTTTGTTTCATTAGCATTTGTAACATGTCGGCAATGTTTACTGTTTGCAAGGTCTGTGCCCCCGTCGCGTCATTAGACGTGACGTCATGCATCAACATGCGCTCTGACTGAGACTTTGAAATTTTTCTAGTGGACGGGCTATTGCCAAAATTTCCGTCAACACTTGCGTCAATGTTTGATAAATCGTCACTACCGGTTGCTGTCGTAAAGTCATTTTCTAACATTTGTCTCTCGTCCGAGTCGGATTGCGTCTGAATAGTACGTCTTTGCTGTTCCATTTTTGCGTATTGATTTCTAGTTATTACCATGCCACACGTGATATATGTTTCAAGAAAATATTTGACACTGATTTTAAAATAAAATGCAGTTGAGCATGAATCGCTCGTAGCAACAATGGCTGTCTGTTAATTTAAAAATATAAACTGAATTTGAGATTATTGGTAATGGCTGCTGTCCATGTTACTACGTATCGTACAGAAGTCGGCCATATTGTACACTCGTGTATTGGTATTGTTGCATACGTTATTGTTTAAGGAAAAGTACTGAGAATGAAATTTATCACTGAAAACTGTTATGCACGAAAGAAACACTACAGAATCTACTGAAAAGCTAATACACTGAATTATACGTCTGTTCAAGCCTGCTAATGCAAAGATGCTGCGTCTTACCTTATTTTGCTGGAAGTTTCATTGCGTCTTCCCGCAAAATTTTAGAATTGGAAAATATCTTCAGATTTTTTGTTATCTCTCATACATTCACGTCCAGGTTCAGAAAGTTGATTTTTCACATGAAACAAAGAGAACAATGTAACAAATGACAAAATAACAAGTCCGACACGCAGTCGCCAATATAAAATAAATAAAATAAAAAATATTGTTTAAATATTAATTATTCTATCTGTATGATGGTGATTGTGATTGTAATTGATATTTGCTTATCTGGAACGTGGACGTTTAATTATTCGGTATCAGACGCTTGGCAATGGCTTTTTCGTAAAGGCAATGTTACTCGTAGTTGACCGTGAAATAAAACTGAAATAATCGGACTTCGTAATTAAATCGTTTCCAAAGACTGCTGCGGTAGGTGCGGACTCATAATCTAAATCTCAATATTTCAATAATTTGCCAGCCATGCCAATACGTCGTACAAAGGTGATTGTCTACTAAACATAAAAAAGTTACACAGTTAGTTAAATCAGATATATTCAATGAATAAGCCTACAGTTCATAATCCTACTTACTTTTATAAATATAAATTCTTTACAGAATCGAGTGCCTAGTCTGGTTGCAACTCGCAGTATTCTTCTATAACATGAAATATGGCGGTGTGCCAGACAATAGAATAAAATACGTGCTTCTCGCACCACTTCTACCAGAGCTCTCTCCTTTTCTTAATCAAACATAAGAGTAACGTAATTGTGCTTTTGTTTTATCAGCGACAGAGCGCTGCAGTTGTGTGCCATAGGCTTTATTTATTTGTCACTGATTATTTATTTAATTAATATTTCGCGTTTCCGAGGAAACTCACGCTCGGCATGCAAATGTGCCTTTATAAACACAATCAAAAAAAAATGGTGAGGTGAGTTACTTTGACATTGCAGTGTGTGTGTGTGTGTGTGTGTGTGTGTGTGTGTGTGATAGAGAGAGAGAGAGAGAGATCATAGCATATTCCGCAAAATAGCGGTAAATATCGTTAGCTAGTTTGACATTACATTGTGTGTCAGTACTACAGAAAAATGTAAGCCCTCTAGGCGAAATGTATGTGACTGAACACAAAAAAGTTAGTCAGCACTAGGTAATTAATGGCTTTTGTGTCCACTAGTAAAGTATAGGACATTTCCTGCAAGCTTTCTACAAACATCAAGACTGTGTAACACATTTACACTCAATGTTCACGTGCAGCGAATGTGCGTTAGCGCTCGCACATCTTAGAGTCTTTGTTGGATGTAGTATGTTTATTAGATAGCTTGCACATTTTCTGTCCCTGCATTCACGCATTTCTACAGAAACGGTAATTGCAAAAATTGCTGTCCTAGTACTTTTGCAAGTCCCAACTTGTCAGGATGAACATGCTAACCACAGTTGTGTGTAGACCAGTGACAATGCCATTGTGTAAGTACTACATTAATGCAGCAGGAGATACATATTTTTTCACCGCAATACCATCAAATAAGAACGTTACAAAATTGTTTTTGAGTCCTACCAGCAATGTTATTTCGTAGATCTTAAGAAAAGAACCAGTGTACCGAGCGTAAACTATTATCTATCAGTTTATAATTTTAATTACTTATCAAGGAAATGAAGACACTACTTTCTAGGAGATGGTATCACATCTTGCAGCAAAACCTATGTCTTATCTATTTTGTGTTTAAAGCTTCGATTTATAAACACACTGTTTACCCTACCCTTAAAATGTAGACATTAATTGGTTAATGCTATATCTGTGGATTTCTTCTTATATTGTACTACTGCAGTGCAGGTACACCGAAAATTACGTTAGCATGTCCATATGTCATTCTCTTCAAATGTGATCAGCTGTAAAAAGTGGTGGAATAGAGCAAAATGCAAGCATGACAAGATTGGTGGAATTAGCTGCCTGACGTTAAGAGAACACACGTCCTTTTGAGTAATTGCGTAACTGCCTAGAACTTCTATGATGACTAAGGGAAGAATGTACGACAACACAGCAACTTCCACTTTACAAAACATAGTGCTGTGAGTGCTGCATGTGTTAACATGTTTTGCTGCCTCAAACAAATGTTTATAATTTACCAAATAGTGCCTCATTTACTAATCATGCTAATCCCCTGAACGTAACTGTCTGTTACACAGTATTGTCTGTTCAGCGACTTATGCTTCTGTGGTCTTCTGTATTGTGTGAGATGCTAACAACATATTGCAAACAAGCAGCTTGAAATCGCAATGATACCTACGTTACATATTAACTATAACTATATTATAAGAATCTAAGTTGAAATTAACATTGACATATCTAGCAAGTGTGTATGTTCACATGTTAGTATCAGCAATACTGTACATCAGGAAACTCTCGTTAAGTCATGCATGGAATGATAACAAACAGTAATCAAACAATGTAGTCGTACATCAAATGTATCCTCCTTAAAAATGATAGGAAATATTACTGTAAGTAATAGCTCAAAATATCTGGATTCAAGTTTTGTATCATAATTAATACAGTTAGCAGCAGTTTCCTTCAGGAGTGACACAATGTGATTCTAAAGGGGAAACAGCTGTATCCCCCTATACATGAGCCATACTGTATTGGCAAAAGACATATTGAAAACAAATATAAGGATAAATTCAGCCCTGCTTATATTCTCTGAAAGTGCACTGACAAATCATCACATCCCTCCAATGTTGTTTACTGGTGTATTGAATGGGTGAGAGGAGACTGATACACACTACCTCATGAGTCGGTGTGGCCAGCTGTGCCCAGATCATATACACCACGTCCACAGCACACATGCATGGTGCATCACATATCAGAAAGCAGCACATCACTACTGTGAGCAGCTTGAAGTCAGTATATTACTGATGACACATCAAACAACACATGATCTATCAGTGTAATGTTATATAAGTTTATTATGCATGACAACTTACATTCACATACGCAATCATGTGGTGGTGGTGAAAAATTATATTGTTTGCACATCCATAGGAAAAAGTACATGAGTTGTTGGCATAGTGTTATTTATGCTTATTTCACATGTGCAGTCAAGCAGTGGTGCTGAAATATTATTTGTCACAGATTCATGGAAGAAAAACTGCATAATCTGTCAGTGTATTGTTATACACACCTATTAAGCGTGACAACAACAGTCTGTAGGCCCAACGAAGCGATGGTGGTGAAATACTGTATGTTTCTCTCAAACACACACACACACACACACACACACACACACACACACACACACATACACACAGGTGACATGTACAAGCTGCCACATGAGCAAAATGATTTAAAAGTGGAATTTTATGCATCCATTTGGCAGAGCATTTCGCAAATTAGTCTAAAGGTCTACCCCTAGATATGGGGTGACAATTATTGAACTATATGAAATAAAATCGCTGGTTTACGTTAGGACGTTCAAACTATATCATTGGCCGTGGAGTATAATGGGAATTAGTAAGCTTCGGTTTAGCGATGAAGTCCACTTTCATTTGGATGGGTTCGTCAATAAGAAAACTGGCGCATTTGCGGGGCTGAGAATCCGTATTTCGCGATCGAGAAGTCACTTCACCCTCAACGGGTGTGCAATGACCAGTCACAGAATAATCATTGCGGTATTCCTTGATGGCATAGTGTACACCATAACAGGTGCAATATTCCTTGGCGGCATGATAACTACCGAACGGTAGGTGAAGGTTTTGGAAGATGATTTCATCCCCATTATCCAATGTGACCCTGATTTCGACAAGACGTCGAAACTCGATCCCATCGAAGCAGGAGAGCGTTTGATGTCCTGGAGGAGCATTTTGGGGACTGCTTTCTGGTTCTGGGCTATCCCGAGACCACTGGCATGGGCATCAATTGGCTGCCATATTCTCCGGATCTGAATACATGCAACTTATTTTTGTGGGGCTATATTAAAGACAATGTGTACAGCAATACACCAAAACCATGGATGACCTGTAAACAGCCATTCAGGAGGTCATCAACAACATCGATGTTCTGACACTTCAGCAGGTCATGCAAAATTTCGCTATTCGTCTGCGCCACATCATCGTCAGTGATGTAAGGCATATCAAACATGTCTTAACCTAAACCTGAGTATCTGTAGTGACGTTTACATTTGAATAAAGTGTGTGCATGCCGTAGTTAGTAACCAGTTTTTCTTTTTTTAATAAAGTTCAATAAATGTCAGCCTGTATAAGCCCTAAGTCGCTGCATTAGGAATGATACACTGCTATTAACAATCCATCACACTGATATTTTGTCCCCAGTGAGGTCTTCTACACACAGTTCCACACAGACTGTGTAAAACAATCTGACTGGTCTCTACAGTAAGTTGAACAAAAGATAAGAAATGAAAACGGTAATTTCTCCATACGAATAAACTGCCTTCATATTGCACATTATGTCACATATATTTATATTTTCTCAACCGCCAGTCCATGTACGAACCAGCAGTCCTCGAGAAACGCTACACTCTAAGTGCTCTGCTGTAAGCAGCACATCTATTTTTGTTTTTGTGCATGTATCGTCACTCTCCGTCCCAAAACATATACCAAGGCAGTAAATCTAGCTCTATATATGTACTAAAGTGACCGCTATACTGCATAATTACCAACCAAAGCAACACACAGCGCAAAACCGAATCTATTTGCAATGTTTTCGAAGGTTGTCATCCACAGTCAGTAACTGATATGTGTTCTGTGCTATGTAGCACACACCAGTCCCAGTTTGTTACTTATGGGGTGTTGACACTATACTACGTATTCCTTTGCTTTTAAAAGCTGTGTAGACGCAAATTCTTTTAAACAAGGATGGTGACACTTCACAAAATACAGTCCACTAACCTAACACCAACAATAAAACAATTTGATGTGTTATGACATTCAATCTAATTCTCTTTTGTATGCATAGTAGTGCTCTACACCACTCATTATCTACTTAGGGAGGAGAGTTAGGGGTAATATATTTATTAAAGTATAGCCCTAGGCATCTTTTTTTTTACATGTGAGATCTCACCATCAGCCAAACGTTAAGCTCCACCCAGGCACGTTTACAGAGCAACCAAAGCAAATTGTTGATGCCAGAAGGATCCCTAGCGTGGGGTCACTATAATGTATCGTGCCTACTGTGATTTTGTTGTAACAAGATGACAAGTGGAGCAACTGTGTTTAATGTTTGCATGTAATAAATTACGCTGTTCATGAGCCATAATAATTATCATTCGTTGCCTCTGATAACCTAACATAGTAACTGTGGAAATGATAACACAGACTCCAAGTATGATACAGAAATGTTACAACGCGCTCCTACCGGCTTGATTCTGTAGAACTGGGCTCATCTGTAAAAATAGAATTTCTATATGAACATTGTACCCATTTCCTAAAGCGTGGAGAGCTGTTCTTAAGATTCCTGAACATACAGTGTGCTCGAACGTTAAAAAATACCTCGAAGGAAACAGCATTATGTGCGGGAAGTAAAGTCTGCAGTCTGTTGTGTTTTTGAATCGGCACGCCATGTGCTAAAGCTCAGCGCACACAGGGCTCTCACAGCTGCGAATTCTCATTACAAAAATCCTATCGTCCTGCTTACGGTTGCTGAGCTTATAATTTTGTTCCAAGTAAGAAGGTACCAACAGTACGTAATATTATTTGTAGTGCTTGTACAGATAAATATCGGTGTGTAACTATGGAGCAGCATGCAGAAATGTTTAACAGACAAGCTCCATGATGCATTGGAGCAGAACACAGAATAGTTTTCGAGACTATGAATTTCGGCTTTGGGGACATCCATTAATTACGTGAGATTCTTTTTTTTTTTTATATGGACGCCGCGTTCCCCATTGGTGATATTTTGTGAGGTGTGGTGGCACCACCTCCCCTTCACGACATCTTTTCCGTAGATAGGTAAAAATGCTTAGAAATGAAAATCTCTTTATTTGTTGCATACATTGATTAAAGCACTTTAATAAAAACATGTTTGTTTCGAAAGCATACTAAACAGTGTTTTACTGGGTGGTTAAAACAATCTATTCTAAACATGCCAACAGAGAGATAGACAAGCATAGACAGATGGACAAAAAATAGTATTAACTGTTTTGACTGATCCCAAAAAATTGATCTTTTATTGAAATATTAGATACATTAAATGTCATCGAAGCTTTACTTAATTTGCAGATCAAAGACATTGTTTGTACCTTCCTTTGAACTCTTCGATTTTCAGTCTCTTGATTTACACAATCACTAAGAGAATGCTTCTCAGTGAACTTCATCTTAGTTTCGTTGCACAGACGATTAACTTCTTGCTGGCTCAGTTGTTTTGCCTTGCTGGCATGCCACATAATACATGTATTGTAAAAGTTTTGATATAAACGCATATTGAACACAATAATATCAGCTCTACAAGCGCTGCAGAATATCATTACTAACAGATCGACTGCTGCACTTTGATTTCGACCAGCGGGAGGGCGGGGGTGTACGGGGGAACAGGGTACTCCCCAAATGGAATCTGACTTTTCTGCGGTACTTGTTTGCAATTGAGGAATCCTGGGCAACCGTACTTGTAAATCATTCAGTCCAGCTCAGAGAGGCCATAAAGACTGGAAGGCACTTTAATATTGTGTCCGCTCAGGATTAATTTTTGGAAACAAATAAGCTACAGTGCTTCATATTCTCGGAATCAAGAAGTTAACGAGATTTTCATGCGCACCCCACACCCCTTAAGTGAAATAGGTGGAATTTTTCCGAATCCCATCTTCCCTGCCCAGTATTCTTAGTTCAAGTAAGCAATGGACGTCCTTCATCTCTGACATCCATGCCACAGATATCGTATTACGTCTTCGTATTCTATACAGTGCATCAAAGAAGTGTTCTGTACTATTACCGATAGAAAAAATGTATACCAAGTACCCTCTGTCCTGTTACATGACTACCAAACAGTAATGTAACAATTAATATGCCAAACAGAGTGTAGGATTACGAACAAAATGATTTTACTTAGAGTGGCAAAGACAGAGCCGACACCAGCCGTAGTTTTCGAATATGATATCACAAACAATGGGATGCCTGAAAAACTGTTGCATCATGCATGAAGTTTAAACTTAGTAATAAATTTCACAGAAATTATCCACATATGGCGAGAATATACTTACAATACTATATCATTGTAGGACACCATAGTTCAGGAGACAGGACCTCATAAGCAGTGAGATGCGCGAAAAACTTCCACAGTGTGCATTACACTTAAATTTATTATTTCGTTGTTCTAACTCCATTCGCAACACATTCTGCAGCCAATGTCAACATAAGCCGCTGAATGTACCTACAAAATTATATTATTGTATGACACATAGTTCAGGACATACAACGTCATAAACTTTAAGCACAAGTCCAAATGCTGCGTGGTACGGGGGTGGACGTTGGAGTCAAGGAACTGCTATTACTAGAGAAGAATTCTTCAATATTGTAGAAGGGTTGCTCATTCAGCTTACACAAAATAGTAGTTTTAAACTGCTCCCATGGTAAAGACTGAATGTCATCAGGCAGAGCATTAAACAATTTTAGGGCCACCATTGGGAAGCTAGTTTGTGTCTCTGCTAAACTACACCTTGGCATGACGATACTATCTTTGTTGCGAGTGCTGTATTTGTGAACTTTATTTCTCTTTCTGTAGATATCATGGTTTCTCTTTATGTGGAAGAGGCAGTTCAATACATACTGGCTGTAAACAGTCAGTCAGAACTCCTAACCTGGTGAAAATTGGTTTACAGTGGTCATTTTTTTTTTTTTTTTTGAAGTAATGATCCTCATTGCTTTCATTTGCAGTAAAAGCACATTCTTGCAGCCTGCAGAATGGCCCCAAAACAACAGCAGATAACTGATGTGGCTGTGGAACACTGCAGAGTACACAGTTAGCAGGTACTGTTCTGGGACTATATTCTTCAGTTTCCTCAAGAGGTACAGGACCCGTGGAAGCTTGGAACATACATGTTTGGTGTGCTGTTGCCAGATTAATTTGGTATCAATGAGAAAGCCCAGAAGTTTAACATCTGCTGCATTAGCCGGTTTTTTCTTCATTAATTTTCATTTTTTTCATGATAAACCAGGCCTTAGCTTCACTGAACAACACTTCTGCTCCTTGGACTGCCTGTACAACATTCTCTCCTTTTGAGGACAAGGTTGTATCATCCGCAATCTGCAAGGTGTGGCCATTGGAGCCCATGTCATTTACGAAGATAAGGAACAGGAGGGACTCTATTACCGATCCCTGTGGCACACCATGCTGTAGTTTCTTCTTACCTGAATCAGCTCCTTGCACGGAGACAATCTGCTATAAATAAATATCTGGGCAACGCCAGGTTTCTCCACTAGTATTAACATAAACATAGGGTATAGTAATCTTATCACACAAAATGGACGAAATCAAAATATTGACTTTATTGATAGCTTAATTTCTATTTAATGTAATGATAGAGAGAGAGAGAGAGAGAGAGAGAAAAGAATGGACAAATACTTACTTGCTTCTGGGCAGTCGACAGATACTCTCTTCCGTATTCAGCATGACTGTAGAGGCGAAGGCCCAGTCCTCCATAATACGTGGGTACCCTATTGCTCCTCGACTTGCCCGCCAAACAACCCGTTCTTAATCCCACAGAAAATGTGTAAGACTACTTGGAACAAATAGTGAAACGTAACAATAAACATCATGACAATTTTGTTGCTCTGAAGGTGCAAATCTTTAATGAATGGTTTCAGCTGGCTAGGGCATACCGAAGAAACTTACGGGCTCTCTTCCTCGCCGAATTGAGGACATTACCATAGCTACAGAAAGTTTTATATTGAGCAACCATTATGCCTTCTGGGGGCTTAATTTTTTTGGCTGGTGCGTATGATTTCTTTGTCACTGCTGATTAATAGCACCTACTGGTCTATTACTGAAAGTTCCATCCTAACTTCCACTCTTTCTGTGTAGGCTGACACGTAATGTTTTGCGAACATGATTGGTGATAAATATATTTAGCCTACTTCTTTATGTGTGCCTCAGTTAAAATAGTGTAAACATCTTCCTCATTTTATAGATGACAGATATGTAATACCAGATAAACTCTCTGTCGAGATGACAAAATCTTAAGTCTGAAATATCAGTAACAGAAAATGAAGGAAAATATACTGGCTGAGTATCTCCATATCACAATTTCTTGGTTTGTGTAAGTTGTCGATGTGACTTACTGCCAACAACTCGTCACAGACACTAGCAGGCTCCACGTGCTAGGGACAAAAAACATTTTAAATTACTTTGACGAGAAGCTCTTACTAAATTAAGCATTAGTACCTACAACGATATCACATCAAAATTTCGAGGTGAAAGCATCCGCTAAGAGAAACTCCTTGGCATATGACAAGGTTTTTTTGGCAGATCGCAATTACTCAGTTGCATTTCGTTAGTTTTGTTGACTTTGTAATCTTTCCTTGACAGGATCCACGCTGTGTGAATCTCTGCTTCAGTGATATCTTCCGTCTCGATATAGCGATGTTCATAGTGCACTCCAGACCGGTCAACATATGTAGTCATCCATAGGTTACCATTAAAAGTCAACAAAGTTGTTCGCCATTGCATCTATAACTGACAAACAACGAAAAATGAGTATAGGCAAAAGACGCACGCGGCTACTGAGCGTGCAGCGTGCAGTCGTCTGCTAGATCTCGTTCATGTCTGCACCGATGACGTCTGTCCCTTGTATTCTGAGGCCATATTCATTTGGTACAGGCATCTGGTGGAAGTGCTGAAGACTGCTGACCTCGCTTGCGGGGTGCAAGTTGACCTGACAATTTGCACCATTGTCCCCACAACTGATCGGCGTCCTTTGGTTTGAAACCGAGTAGACGGTCTCAACCAGAGACTCCGTCGATATTGTGACGGTCTTGGCGGTAAATTTCTAGAACTGCGTTATGGGGTGGAAAATTGTTGGACTGCCCTTGTTAGGTATAGACTGAGGTATGAGGTTCTCTGACGAATAATGGAAGGCTTTCACTACCGGATGACATAGCTGCAGTTAAACCTTTCCGGATGTGAGGTCGTGGTCCAAGAAACTTTTCTGTTCCTGGCGTTTCGTCCAGGACTGCATTCGACAACCTCAGAGGCGCTCCTCCGCTGAGTATTCCCGACTGACCATTCAGACTTTTTTTTTTCTTTATTGTGATTATAAACAACTTATACAAAGGCGGGCTGTCAGCAGCACAATACGCCGCTCTTCAGCCTTGAGTTTGACAACAAGTAGTACATAAAGGTGGCACAGAGAAGACAGTAAAAACGGTGGGCAAAAAATGTAGACACTGAAAATCGAAAAAACATGGAGCTGTTCACGCTGGACTAACACTAGGCGACACGGTGCACAGAACATGGATGATGGCGACGGCATGTGAACGGTGGTGGCGTGATGGCGAACAACACTACACACAAACGAAGGCACCCACACGAAACACTGACAGCGATGATCTCCGGCGCGCGAATGTTCACTGAGCGTGTACGAGTCCGGGGACCTGCCGAGAGAGGAGGAGGAGGAGGAGGAGGAGGGGGAGGAAGGGAAAGGGGAATGGGAGAGGGGAGAGCCGAGATGCCATGGGCAGAGGAGAGAGGGGAATGGAGGAAGGGGGAGGGGAAGCCCGGGGGAAGAGGGGAGGAGGGAGGGGGGAAAGGAAAGAGAAGGGAAGGGAAGGGAGGGAGGGAGGGAGGAGGCCAGAGAGGAGCTTGAGGAGACTGAGTCGGGAGCGTGCCTTGGCTTGAATTGTCCAGAGGTGGGGAGTCCAGGAGAGGCAACGGTCGAGGGTGACGCCAAGGTACTTAAGGGTGGGAGTGAGGGAGATAGGACGGCCATAGATGGTGAGATAGAAATCAAGGAGGCGGAAGGAAGGGGTGGTTTCGCCTACAATGATCGCCTGGGTTTTGGAGGGATTGACCTTGAGCAACCACTGGTTGCACCAGGCGGTGAATCAGTCAAGATGGGATTGGAGAAGGTGTTGGGAGCACTGCAGGGTGGGGGCAAGGGCAAGGAAGGCGGTGTCATTAGGAAAGTGGAGAAGGTGGACGGGGGGTGACGGCGATGGCATGGCCGCCGTATACAAAAGGTACAGAAGGGGGGAGAGGACAGAGCCTTGGGGCACACCAGCGGAGGGGAAAAAGGTGTAGGAATCTGTTTTATGGATGGTGACATAGGAAGGACGGCGGGAGAGAAAGGAGCCTATCAGACGGACGTAGTTGATGGGAAGGGCAAAGGTTTGGAGCTTGAAGAGGAGACCGGAATGCCATACGCGGTCATAAGCACGTTTGAGGTCCAGGGAGAGGAAGATTGCGGAGCGACGGGAATTAAGCTGGTTGGAAAGGAGATGAGTGAGGTGAAGGAGAAGGTCGTCGGAAGAGAAGGACGGCCGAAAGCCACACTGGGTAACTGGAAGGAGGCGGTGCTGGCCGAGATGCTGGTGGATGCGTCGGGTGAGGATAGATTCCAGGACCTTGCTGAAGACCGAGGTAAGGCTGATGGGACGGTAGGAGGAGACGGCGGACGGCGGTTTGCCAGGTTTAAGGAACATGAGGATACGGGAGGTTTTCCACAGGTCGGGGTAGTAACCGGTGGACAGGACTACATTGTAGAGCCTGGCCAAGGTGGAGAGGAAAGAGACAGGAGCTTCACGAAGGTGACGGTAGGGGACACGATCGTGACCAGGAGCGGTGTTGCGTTTTGTGCAGAGTGTAGCAATGAGATCCTGTGTAGTGATAGGGGCATTGAGTTCCGTGTGTGCAATGTTGTCCAAGTACTGGAAACCAGGAGCGAGGGGAGGGTCAGAGGGTCAGTTCGATCGCGGACATCCGGGAAGAGGGAGTAATCGAACTGGGGATCATTGGGGATGGAAAAGACATCTAAGAGGTAAGAGGCAAAGTGATTGGCCTTACTAAGGGAGTCAGGGAAGGGGTGATCATCATGGAGAAGAGGATAGTAGGGGGAGGGTTTAGTCCCGGTAAGGCGACGGAAGGCTGACCAGTATTTGGACAAGTTGATAGGTAGGGTAGCATTTAAACAGGTGCATGTCTGTCGCCAGTCCCGGCATTTCTTAGCCGCGAGCAAATTACGAATGTGTCGCTGGAGTTGCCAGTGGCGTCGTTGTGTGTCCGGGTCATGCATGCAGAGGAAGGCACGGTGGAGACAGCGGGATTCACGGAGGAGGAGGACGGCCTGTGGGGGTAATGTAGGATGGTGGGGGTGGATGTCGACAGTAGGGACGTGGGCCTCCACGGCCTCAGACAAGGTCTGCTGGAGAAAGGAGGCGGCATGGGTGACATCATCTGGGTGGTGGTAGGTGAAAGGGTGGCCATCGAACTGGGTGGAGAGGGTATCCCAGTAGGCATTCCAGTTGGCACGGGAATAGTCATGGACATACTTAGGGGGAGGGTCATTACAAGGGTCGGGCGGGGGCGACGACCGCCTGAAATGGTGAGGAGGACAGGGAGATGGTCGCTACCAATAGGCTCCAGGACATCCACCATTATGTGGCCAAGGAGGTTGGGGGAGGAGAGGATAACATCGGGAGTGGAGTTGGATTCGGGACTGGTGTGCTGGGGGATGGGGATGAGGTCGCCTTGAAGGGAGGAGAGGAACCAATGCCACCGCCGTAACTGGGCAGCGGAACGACTATGGATGTTGAGGTCGGCGGTGATCACGTAGGAGGAGAAGGTACGGTCGATGTGGGAGAGGAAGTCGAAGGGAATAGGGGCGTTGGGGCGGACATAGATGGTGGCGCTGGTAACGGTAAGGCCGGGGAAGAAGAGACTAAGGATCAGGTGTTCGGTGGGGTCGGGAAGGAGAGGTTGGAGCCGAACGGGGATCTGGCGGTGGTTCCCAATGGCAACTCCACCACGCACAATCGGTAGGGGATTATCGGAGCGGTGGAGGAGATAGGGCGAAGTGTGGATGGTGTGGTGGGGTTGCAGGAAGGTTTCATTGAGGAGGAAGGCATCCACGCGGTGGGTGGCAAGGGTGTGCAGGAAGAGATTCTTGTTGGCAGGAAGGGAGCGTATGTTGTTGAAAAGGATACGGTGCTGTCGCGCCATGACAGGGATTTAAACGAGGGTGTCAAGACGGGAGAAGGTGAAATGGGCCTGGTTGTTGGAGTAGGTGGCATACATTTTGAGTTGGAAAACGGAACGGACGGTGAGGGAGATCTGTTGGAGGGTGTGTGGGCGCTGCAAAGGATGAACATTCTGAAGGACGATGGTGAGGAATCTAATGATGTCCTCAGCGGTAGGGGGTGGGCGAAGGGAGTTGCCGGGAGGGGTGGGGGCGTCCAGAGGGTGGACAGCAATGGTGAGTTCGGGAGTGGTAGGAGGGGGTCGGGCCTTACACTTCTGGGAGTAGGTAGGATGAGGGAGGTTACAGGTATTACAGGAGGGGTGGACTGGAGATTGGGGCACTGCCGTAAAAAGTGGGCTTGCCTACAGTGCGGGCAGGTGGGGGCGTCGTGGCTCTCGGATGTTGGGTGTGCATTATACCACAAGCACCTATGGCAGCGGAGGGATTGAGGAGGGGAACAGGAGGGGTCAACTTTATAACATTGGTTAAAAAGGAGGGCACCCTCCTTCAGGAGACGGTCGATGGAGGGGGCGTGCTCAGAAAAAACCCGCATAAGGCGGGTGGGGCCGGCAGCGTTGTGGATGCGACGAACCGCGTGCACCTCCAGATGGGGATGGGTCTGAAGCTCCGCCAACGCCTCCTCCTCCGTGATCGCCGGACTGAGCCGAGTGATCACGACGGTGAGGGTTGGCAGGCGACGCGGGGGTTGGGGTTGGCGGAAGGGAGGTGGGGAAGGAGCAGGAGTGAGGGAGCAATGAGGGCCAAAGCGGGTGACAGGGATACGGGAAACGAGGTCTGTGTGGAGGGTAGGGCTGGGGGAGGAGATGAGCACCGAATCACGGCGAAGAGTGAGGAGGAAGATGGGGGCACCAGGACAATTCTGGCGAAGGAAGAGGGTTTGGTTCTGGGCTTCAAGGAGGGAGGGATGAGGATGGGAGAGGAGGTAGCAGTAGGAGGAGGGGGTAGAGGAGGAGGAGGAGGGGGCAGGGATAGGTGGGGAGATATCCATGGCATCATGGGTGGGGGAAAGGGGATGAGGCGGAGCCTTTTTGGGAGCAGAGGAGGCAGGGGAGCCACTGGGGCACTTGACAGCAACGGAGGAGGTGTGGGGGATGGGAACAACTGGAATGTGGCAGGGAGTGGCAGGTCCCGGGGCTGGAGTCGGCGCCGGAGATGGTGAGGGCGATGGCGAAGGCGACGGTGAAGACGATGATGAGGACGATGAAGGTGAAGGGGAGGGTGGAGCGTGGGCCGTAGCCTGCCGGGCGACCACCCTGGCGGGGGCCGCTGAAACGGAAGGAGCAGAGGGAGTGAGTGGAGGGAAGGGATCAGAGGAGGCGCGGGAGGGAGGAGCCGGGGACAGGGCGACAAATAGGGAGGGAGATGAGAGAGTGAGGAGTGGTGGGATGGACTGAGGGGGGGAGTGAAGCGGCACACCACGTGATAGTGGTGGCAGCAGCGGAGGGGGAGGTGTATATAATGGCAGTGGTGGTGGCTGTAGAAGAGGTGGTGGGGGTTGACATTATGATAAGGGGGAAAAAAACACAGTACTAGACAAAGGAGCAAACGAGAGACGGGCAGGGCGACGAGAGACACAGAGGAGAAAGGGACGGAGAATGACAAAGGAGACTGGGGCCTAAGCCCCACTCTGCTGCCGCTGGGAGGTGGGGGGGGGCAACCCGGCTGGCTGGCTGGTGGGGACGCCTCTGCTGCTGCTGCTGCTGCTGTTGCTGCTGCTGGTGGATGGAGGGGGCAGCTAGGACCACTGCTGGCCGCTGCCTGCGACCGCTGGTGGCTGCGACCGCTGGTGGCCGCTGGATGCTGGTTGTTGGCTGCTGGCTGGGGCCGGCGCAGGCGAGGACCGCTGCGTGCTGCTGGCGGGGACGCTGCTGGCTGCTGGTGTAGACCGCTGCTGGCTGCTGGCGGGGACCGCTGCTGGCGAGGACCGCTGCTGGCTGCTGACGGGGACCGCTGCTGGCAGGGACTGCTGGCTGCTGACTGCTGGCTGGACTGCTGCACGCCGACGGGCTGGCTGGCTGGCTGGAACCTGCAACACCTATCGCTTCGATTGGTACCAGAATAGCACAATCGAAGGGCGGTATTCAACTGAATTACCGCCGGAGATGCCAGTCAGACGTCCGAGAGCGACATATATACTGTAGGAAAGGGGGGCGTGGTCGAAGTAACACGTGATGAGCAGAGATAATCCTTGTCAAAGATAAAACTTAACTATCGATTGTCGTCTTGTGCAAAATCAAATTGTCTAGAGATTCTGCAGAGCTACTGTGCATATGTCACTAAATCTTCTTGCCTCCTATTTCCTATTAAATTTATCCTGATGCTTAAAAATTTCAATGGTTTCTCTACATAGTCATGGATAATAATTTGACGTTGTGGATAAAATTTCTGTTTCAGAAAACTTCACTTCGTGGTTTCCTGACTATGTAGAGGAGCCATTGGTATTTATAAGCATCAGGCTGTTTTTAATACGAAAGAGGAGGCAATAAAACTTAGCGACATATGCACAGTAGCTCTTCAGAGTCGCTAGAAAATTTTATCGTTTACAAGACGACAACCGATAGCTAAGTTTTATATTTGACAAGGATTATCTCTGGTCATCACATGTTACTTGGACCACGGCCCCCTTTCTTACAGTATGTCGCCCTCGGACATCCGAGCACTCAGTCGGCAAGACTGCGGGCTTTCAAAAAGAAAATGATGAAATGAGGTGGCCCACAACTACGTACCCTCAGAGTCAGAGTTGAAATATTGAAAGTTTTGGCTGGTTTCGTTGTTTAGAGGCTGGGATACGTAGTTGCCGTATTACAAGCCAAATACTGCTGAGTCTATAGTATACAATATGAGTAGACACATGAATCGAATGGTCGAAGGTTCCTATCACTCGACAATTGCGAATGTAACGTAGAAATTTTGCAATTAAATAAAACCTGCAGGTACTATCTTAACGACCTTAAATGATGAGTACAATAGTAGAAGTACTGGGTGTTCAAAAAAATCAGTATAAATTTGAAAACTTAATAAACCACGGAATAATGTAGATAGATAGGTAAAAATTGACACACATGATTGGAATGATATGGGGTTTTATTAGAACAAAAAAAAAACACCCCACATTGCTAGACGCGTGAAAGATCTCTTGCGCGCGTCGTTTGATGCTGATCGTGTGCTCAGCCGCCACTTTCGTCATGCTTGGCCTCCCAGGTCCCCAGACCTGCGGTTATTGGCTTTGGGATTACCTGAAGTCGCAAGTGAATTGTGATCGACCGACATTTCTAGGGATTCTGAAAGACAACATTCGACGCCAATGCCTCACCATAACTCCGGACATGCTTTACAGTGCTGTTCACAACATTATTCCTCGACTACAGCTATTGTTGAGGAATTATGGTGGACATATTGAGCATTTCCTGTAAAGAACATCATCTTTGCTTTGTCTTACTTTGTTATGCTAATTTTTGCTATTCTGATCAGATGAAGCGCCATCTGTAGGACATTTCTGAACGTTTGTATTTTTTAGATTCTAATAAAGCCCCATGTCATTCTAAGCATGTGTGTCAATTTGTACCTCTTTATCTACATTATTCCGTAATTTATTCAGTTTTCGAATTTATACTGCCTTTTGATCACCCAGTACTTTTGAGAATGTAGTATATTTCTGCAAAACACTTACTGGTGTCGATGGTCCAGCAATTAAATAAAATATAAGTTGAATAAGAGGGAAACAATAGATTCCTACTGCACGTAATTAGGTTGTTGTTGTTGTTGTGGTCTTCAGTCCTGAGACTGGTTTGATGCAGCTCTCCATGCTACTCTATCCTGTGCAAGCTTCTTCATCTCCCAGTACCTACTGCAACCTACATCCTTTTGAATCTGGTTAGTGTATTCATCTCTTTGTCTCCCGCTACGATTTTTACCCTCCACGCTGCCCTCCAATACTAAATTGGTGATCCCTTGATGCCTCAGAACATGTCCTACCAACCGATCTCTTCTTCTGGTCAAATTGTGCCACAAACTTCTCTTCTCCCCAATCCTATTCAATACTTCCTCATTAGTTATGTGATCTACCCATCTAATCTTCAACATTCTTCTGTAGCACCACATTTCGAAAGCTTCTCTCTTCTTGTCCAAACTATTTACCGTCCATGTTTCACTTCCATACAGGGCTACACTCCATACAAATACTTTCAGGAATGACTTCCTGACACTTAAATCTATACTCGATGTTAACAGATTTCTCTTCTTCAGAAACGATTTCCTTGCCATTGCCAGTCTACATTTTATATCCTCTCTACTTCGACCATCATCAGTTATTTTGCTCCCCAAAGAGCAAAACTCCTTTACTACTTTAAGTGTCTCATTTCCTAATATAATACCCTCAACATCACCCGACTTAATTCGACTACATTCCATTATCCTCGTTTTGCTTTTGTTGATGTTCATCTCATATCCTCCCTTCAAGACACCATCCATTCCGTTCAACTGCTCTTTCAAGTCCTTTGCTGTCTCTGACAGAATTACAATGTCATCGGCGAACCTCAACGTTTTTATTTCTTCTCCATGGATTTTAATACCTACTCCGAATTTTTCTTTTGTTTCCTTTACTGCTTGCTCAATATACAGATTGAATAACATCGGGGAGAGGCTACAACCCTGTCTTACTCCCTTCCCAACCACTGCTTCCCTTTCATGTCCCTCGACTCTTATAACTGCCATCTGGTTTCTGTACAAATTGTAAACAGCCTTTCGCTCCCTGTATTTTACCCCTGCCAGCTTTAGAATTTGAAAGAGAGTATTCCAGTCAACATTGTCAAAAGCTTTCTCTAAGTCTACAAATGCTAGAAACGTAGGTTTGCCTTTCCTTAATCTTTCTTCTAAGATAAGTCAGTATTGCCTCACGTGTTCCAGTATTTCTACGGAATCCAAACTGATCTTCCCCGAGGTCGGCTTCTACTAGTTTTTCCATTCGTCTGTAAAGAATTCGTGTTAGTATTTTGCAGCTGTGGCTTATTAAACTGATTGTTCGGTAATTTTCACATCTGTCAACACCTGCTTTCTTTGGGATTGGAATTATTATATTCTTCTTGAAGTCTGAGGGTATTTCGCCTGTCTCATAGATCTTGCTCACCAGATGGTAGAGTTTTGTCAGGACTGGCTCTCCCAAGGCCGTCAGTAGTTCTAATGGAAAGTTGTCTACTCCGGGGGCCTTGTTTCGACTCAGGTCTTTCAGTGCTCTGTCAAACTCTTTACGCAGTATCGTATCTCCCATTTTATCTTCATCTACATCCTCTTCCATTTCCATAATATTGTCTTCAAGTGCATCGCCCTTGTATAGACCCTCTATATACTCCTTCCACCTTTCTGCTTTCCCTTCTTTGCTTAGAACTGGGTTTCCATCTGAGCTCTTGATGTTCATACAAGTGGTTCTCTTATCTCCAAAGGTCTCTTTAATTTTTCTGTAGGCAGTATCTATCTTACCCCTCGTGAGATAAGCCTCTACATCCTTACATTTGTCCTCTAGCCATCCCTGCTTAGCCATTTTGCACTTCCTGTCGATCTCATTTTTGAGACGTTTGTATTCCTTTTTGCCTGCTTCATTTACTGCATTTTTATATTTTCTCCTTTCATCAATTAAATTCAATATTTCTTCTGTTACCCAAGGATTTCTACTAGCCCTCGTCTTTTTACCTACTTGATCCTCTGCTACCTTCACTACTTTATCCCTCAAAGCTACCCATTCTTCTTCAACTGTATTGCTTTCCCCCATTCCTGTCAATTGTTCCCTTATGCTCTCCCTGAAACTCTGTACAACCTCTGGTTCTTTCAGTTTATCCAGGTCCCATCTCCTTAAATTCCCACCTTTTTGCAGTTTCTTCAGTTTTAATCTACAGGTCATAACCAATAGATTGTGGTCAGAGTCCACATCTGCCCCTGGAAATGTCTTACAATTTAAAACCTGGTTCCTAAATCTCTGTCTTACCATTATATAATCTATCTGATACCTTTTAGTATCTCCAGGGTTCTTCCATGTATACAACCTTCTATCATGATTCTTAAACCAAGTGTTAGCTATGATTAAGTTTTGCTCTGTGCAAAATTCTTCCAGGCGACTTCCTCTTTCATTTCTTAGCCCCAATCCATATTCACCTACTACGTTTCCTTCTCTCCCTTTTCCTACACTCGAATTCCAGTCACCCATGACTATTAAATTTTCGTCTCCCTTCACTATCTGAATAATTTCTTTTATTTCATCATACATTTATTCAATTTCTTCGTCATTTGCAGAGCTAGTTGGCATATAAACTTGTACTACTGTAGTAGGGGTGAGCTTCGTATCTATCTTGGCCACAATAATGCGTTCACTATGCTGTTTGTAGTAGCTTACCCGCATTCCTATTTTCCTATTCATTATTAAACCTACTCCTGCATTACCCCTATTTCACTTTGTATTTATAACCCTGTAGTCACCTGACCAGAAGTCTTGTTCCTCCTGCCACCGAACTTCACTAATTCCCACTATATCTAACTTTAACCTATCCATTCCCCTTTTTAAATTTTCTAACCTACCTGCCCGATTAAGGGATCTGACATTCCACGCTCCGATCCGTAGAACGCCAGTTTTCTTTCTCCTGATAACGACATCCTCTTGAGTAGTCCCTGCCCGGAGATCCGAATGGGGGACTATTTTATCTCCGGAATATTTTACCCAAGAGGACGCCATCATCATTTAATCATACAGTAAAGCTGCATGCCCTCGGGAAAAATTACGGCTGTAGTTTCCCCTTGCTTTCAGCCGTTCGCAGTGCCAGCACAGCAAGGCCGTTTTGGTTATTGTTACAAGGCCAGATCAGTCAATCATCCAGACTGTTGCCCTTGCAACTACTGAAAAGGCTGCTGCCCCTCTTCAGGAACCACACGTTTGTCTGGCCTCTCAACAGATACCCCTCCGTTTTTGGCTGTACCTACGGTACGGCTATCTGTATCGCTGAGGCACGCAAGCCTCCCCACCAACAGCCAGGTCCATGGTTCATGGAGGGGACGTAATTAGGTATGATCAACAATATAGCTCGTGAGATATTCACTTCTAAACGCACACTACGCCTTCACTGTAGAAACCACTGAAATCTCCGAAGTGCACAAGTCGGCACTCCAAAGTATTTCTATCTGCTGCGACCATGCGCAGACCGCTCCACAAACTCCAGTCTCTCTCGCGACCGTCTCTCGTGCCGCACCGTACCGAACTCCCCGTGTCCTGTCCTGTACTGTCCGTGTCTTGTGCCGCACTCCCTTCGCGCAGTACTCCTCTGAACTCCCCCTCCATTCACTTCGGTAGTCACCTCCCTTAGTACATCTACATCTACATCTACATTTATACTCCGCAAGCCACCCAACGGTGTGTGGCGGAGGGCGCTTTACGTGCCACTGTCATTACCGCCCTTTCCTGTTCCAGTCACGTATGGTTCGCGGGAAGAACGACTGCCGGAAAGCCTCCGTGCGCGCTCGAATCTCTCTAATTTTACATTCGTGATCTCCTCGGGAGGTATAAGTAGGGGGAAGCAATATATTCGATACCTCATCCAGAAACGCATCCTCTCGAAACCTTGACAGCAAGCTACACCGCGATGCAGAGCGCCTCTCTTGCAGAGTCTGCCACTTGAGTTTGCTAAAGATCTCCGTAGCGCTATCGCGCTTACCAAATAACCCTGTGACGAAACGCACCGCTCTTTTTTAGATGTTCTCTGTCTCCTCTGTCAACCCGACCTGGTACGGATCCCACACTGATGAGCAATACTCAAGTATAGGTCGAACGAGTGTTTTGTAAGCCGCCTCCTTTGTTGAGCGCTATGACTGGCGATAGCGTTTCCGTCATGTCTCCAAGCCAACGCACACTCACAAACATTTTGAGACATTTTCGAAATACTGGATTTACATTTAAATAACTTGAAATTAAATAAATATTCCTATGGCTGAACCATGAACACGCTATTATGGTTTCACAAAGTCCGCCATCTTTGGCACTCCCGGCACAGACATCACCTTCATCGACACAAAGCACCGTCCGCGGCACAGCGTCAACATGAAATTCCCAGCCACATGATCGGTCTGGACGCCTCTTGCTTCGGCCAACTTCCGGCACCACGTGGTCGCCCTACCGAGCGAGCACACCAACTCCGAACTCACAATATTTTCATGGCAGCACAATTCGCCCGTTACCTCACAAGATTCAGCAGAGGAGCGCCTCTGAGGATGTCCAGCGCAATCCTGGACGAAACTTCAAAAACAGAAAAGTTTCTCTGATGAATGCTCGGCAGTCAATACGTAGAAAGCGAGATCAGACCACGTACAGTGTAAAAATACGTCGATGTCACAATTTTAACAGTAAAATGTCGAAGTATTCGCAGCAAGGTTGTTTAATTTGCTGCTCGCCACGAAAGTTGTTGTGTTCAAATTACTCTCATAACAGAGAGCTAGCTGGTTCTGAAATATATATATATCAAGGCATGGATCCTGTGTCGAAAAGACAGATCAGACACCATAGGCGGGGATGTTCACTGCAGTCGACAAAAATATTGTGTCTATCGAAGTCGAAATTGATCCTATCTGTGAAGTTATCTGGATGCAAATAAAGGGCCACGTGAGCTCAACTTATCGAATAATTATACCAGCCACCAGATTCAGCTGTGGGAGTTTTAGAATCACTCAAAGAAAGTCTGTGATCAGTAGCGCGTAAATACGCAAAACATGCGAGAGTGAAGAGTGAAAATCTGTGTGAAAGTCTGTGATCAGTAGCGCGTAAATACGCAAAACATGCGAGAGTGCAGAGTGAACATCTCATTCTGGAAACATGCGATATTAGTCGGAGATAACTTTAACCTACAGAGTATATTGGGCCCTCTATGGATTCATTGCAGGAGGTACTGACAGAAAGTCTTGCGAAGTCGGTCCGAACACTTCTTGAGCGGCTAGCTGGGGAGCTCGCACGCAATGGAAATATTTTAGACTCCATATCTACAAACAGGCCTTACCTAAGCGACTGTCAGTAGAAAGGAAGGGATTAGTGATCACGATGTTATCATAGCGACGATGGTTACTGAAGTTAAGAATTCCATCAACAAGTATGGGATAGTATTTTTGCTAGGAAGAGCAAATAAGCTGTTTTTACCATCCCACTAAGACAATAAATAGGCACCATTTAGTTCCAATACGGGAGATGTAAAAAATTACGGACAAAGTTTAAAGTTATTTTAAATCGCATTTCGGAGAAGTATGTGGCGAGTAAGTGGGTTAAGGGTGGAAAAAACCCACCGTGCTTTAATAACAAAGTTGAGGAACCAGAGATTGTTGTACTTTCGGCTGAAGAAAGTGCAAATGACGACACGCTAAAATTAGTAGAAATTCATGCGTCTGTAAAAAGACCGATACGCAAAGCATACAGCAACTTCGACAGTCATACCTTATCAAAAGATCTTGCCGAGAACTCTAGAAAATTCTGGTCCTAAGTAAATACCTAAGCGGCTCGTTGACCAGTTTGATGTGACAACAGAAGATGGCAAAAAGAAAGCCGAAGATTTAAATCTCGCACTTAAGAAATCATTCGCGGAGGCGGATCGTACAACATACCGTCGTTTGATTTTTGTACAGCCTCCCGTTTGACGGAAATAATATTATACATGCCTGGGGTAGAAAGAGTTGAAAACAAATAAGTCGACAAGCATGGATGGAATCGCAGTACGGTTTTACAGAGAGTGCTCTATGATATTGACCCTTTACTTAGGTTACCTTTATCACGAATGTCTCGCCCAGCACAAAGTCCAAAGCGACTGGGAAAAAAAACGCAAATGACTCCCGTGTATAAAAAGGGCTAAAAAAACTGATCTGCAAAATTCAGGGCAAATATCATTAACACTGGTCTGCTTCAGAATTATTGAAGATATTCTAGACGGAAGAGCTTCTGTTCACAAATGAGCACGTAATTAGAAAGCATCGCTCGTGCGAAACTCAGTTTGCCCTTTTCTCACATGATATCCTGCGAACTATGAATGAAGGGTACCTGGCAGATTCCATAATCTTAGATTTCCGGAAGGAGATTAACTCGATGTGCCACCAACGGAGGTACAAGCATTGGGAATAAGTTCCCAGAATGGCTCAAAGAGTTAGTAAGTTGGCATCGTTGCTGAGTGTTCATGAGAGACAAGAGTATCATCAGAAATGCTTCAGGGATGTGTGACAAGACACTCTTATTCTCTAAACAGGGTGAACATTAGTAAAACAGACAAACTGCAGGCACGAGTTCCTGACTGGAAATGGAGAAAGAAAGATCCTGTGGACATGTGTTGGGAAATGTATCACTGCCACGGTAGATGGCGCTGACGAATGAAAGTTCCTTTGACTACGTGCGGTGTGGTCCTTGTGTGATACAGGCTGTGTGATTGGTGCGGCATACTTTAAGCAGCAGAATGGTCCGTTGTTCATCTCGGGAACGAGCTAAGTTGGTGTTTATACAGGGTGGTCCAGTGATCGTGACCGGGCCAAATATCTCACGAAATAAGCGTCAAACGAAAAACCTACAAACAACGAGACTTGTATAGCTTGAAGGGGGAAACCAGATGGCGCTACGGTTGGCCCGCTAGATGGCGCTGCCATACGTCAAACGGATATCAACTGCGTTTTCTTAAATAGCAACCCATTTTTTGTTACATATTCGCGAAGTACGTAAATAAATATGAATGTTTTAGTTGGACCACTTTTTTCGCTTTGTGACAGATGGCGCTGTAATACTCACAAACATATGGCTCAAAATTTTAGACGAACAGTTGTTAACAGGTAGGTTTTTTAAATTAATATACAGAACGTAGGTACGTTTGAACATTTTATTTAGGTTGTTCCAATGTGATACATGTACCTTTGTGAACTTATCACTTCTGAGAACGCATGCTGTTACAGCGTGATTACCTGTAAATACCACATTAATGCAATAAATGCTAAAAATGATGTCCGGCAACCTCAATTCATTTGGCAATACGTGTAACGACATTCCTCTCAACAGCGAGTAGTTCGCCTTCCGTAATGTTCGCACATGCATTGACAATGCACTGACGCATGTCGTCAGGTGTTGTCGGTGGAACACGATAGCAAATATCCTTCAACTTTCCCCACAGAAAGAAATCCGCGGACGTCAGATTCGGTGAACGTGAGGGCCATGGTGTGGTGCTTCGACGACCAATCCACCTGTCATGAAATATGCTATTCAATACCGCTTCAACCGCACGCGAGCTATGTGCCGGACATCAAACATGTTGGAAGTACATCGCCATTCTGTCATGCAGTGAAACATCTTGCAGTAATATCGGTAGACCTTTACGTAGGAAATCAGCATACATTGCACCATTTAGATTGCCATTGATTAATGGGGGCCAGTTATCCTACCTCCCATAATGCCGCACCATACATTAACCCACCAAGGTCACTGATGTTCCACTTGTCGCAGCCATCGTGGATTTTCCGTTGCCTAGTAGTGCGTATTATGCCGGTTTACGTTACCGCTGTTGGTGAATGACGCTTCGTCGCTAAATAGAACGCGTGCAAAAAATTTGTCATCGTCCCGTAATTTCTATTGTGCCCAGTGGCAGAAGTGTACACGACGTTCAAAGTCATCGCCATGCAATTCCTGGTGCATAGAAATATGGTACGGGTGCAATCGATGTTGATGCAACATTCTCAGCACCGAAGTTTTTGAGATTCCCGATTCTCGCGCAATTTTTCTGCTACTGATGTGCGGATTAGCAGCGACAGCAGCTAAAACACCTACTTGGGCATCCTCATTTGTTGCAGGTCGTGGTTGACGTTTCACATGTGGCTGAATACGTCCTGTTTCCTTAAAGGATGTAACTATCCGGCGAACGGTCCGGACACTTGGATGATGTCGTCCAGGATACCGAGCAGCATACATAGCACACGCCCGTTGGGCACATTGATCACAATAGCCATACATCAACACGTTATCGACCTTTTCCGCAAATGGTACACGGTCCATTTTAACACGGGTAATGTATCACGAAGCAAATACCCTCCGCACTGGCGGAATGTTACGTGATACCACGTACTTATACGTTTGTGACTATTACAGCGCCATCTATCACAAAGCGAAAAAAGAGGTCCAACTAAAACATTCATATTTCTTTACGTACTACACGAATATGTAATAAAAAATGGGAGTTCCTATTTTAAAAATCGCGTTTGATATCCGTTTAACCTATGGCAGCGCCATCTGGTCTCCCCCTACAAACTAGACAAGTTTCGTTCATTGTAGTTTTCTCGTTTGATGCTTATTTCGTGAGATATTTGGCCCGGTCACTACCAATGGAGGGGTCAGGGATTTTCTCTGCCTCGTGATGGCTGGGTGTTGTGTGCTGTCCTTAGGTTAGTTAGGTTTAAGTAGTTCTAAGTTCTAGGGGACTTATGACCACAGCAGTTGAGTCCCATAGTGCTCAGAGCCATTTGAACCATTTGAACTACCAATGGACCACCCTGTATACGGCTAAGCAGGTGGAAATATTCGAGAGGCAGCGTCAGTATACCAAAACAAACACCCTCACAGACACCAACCACATCACGCAAGTCCTTTTTGGGCGTTTGTGTGATCGTGGGTCCTTTCAGACAGACGAACGTGCAGGGAGGCGGCGGGATGTGCGTACATCAGATTTGGAGGATCGGGATCTACACGTTATTGAGACGAACCCTAGTACAAGCTCCGTGTAAGTGGATCGCCAACATAGTGTATACCCAAGTACGATTATGAGTGCGGCCATCCATGATGGACGAGTGTATTACATCCTATGGAGGCCACTTTGAAGATCTTTTGTGACGTGGATGCGATGCAGCACTGTGCTGTGTTCCCGGACGATTTGCTGCCGTTGCTCGCACACCGTCCGTTTCCGGACTCATGTTCATAGGACATTTTTTTCTCCATTTCCAGTCAGTAATCCGTCCCTACAGTTTGTCGGTTTTATTAATGGTTCAAATGGGTCTGAGCACTATGGGACGAAACTTCTGAGGTCCCCTAGAACTTAGAACTACCTAAACCTAACTATCATAAGGTCATCACACACATCCATGCCCGAGGCAGGATTCGAACCTGCGACCGTATCGGTAGCGCGGTTCCAGACTGTAGGGCCTAGAACCGCTCGGCCACTCCGGCCGGCCGGTTTTATTACTGTCCGCCTTGTTTACATACATTATCTGACGGACAGGGTGAGCAGCAATCTGTGGTTGTTTGCTGATTACGCTGTGGTGTACTGTAGGAGGGTACAAGATGATTTAGGCGAAGTTTATAGAAGATGTGATGGGTGCCACATTGCTATAAATGTAGAAAAATGTAAGTTAATGCAGATGAGTAGCATAAACGATCCTGTAATGGTCGAATACAGCATTAGTACTGTACTGCTTGACACAGTGACGTCGATTGAATATCTAGGCGTAACGTAGCAAAGATAATACGAAATGGAATGAGCAAGTGAGGCAGTAGTAGTGAAGGCAAATGGTCGACATCGGCTTACTGGGAGAATTTTAGGGAAGTGTGTGAATCATCTGTACAGGAGACAGCGTATAGAGCACTGGTGGTGCAACACATTCTTGAGTATTGCTCGAGTGTTTCGGATGTCACCAGGTCGGATTAAAGGAAGACATCGAAATAATTTGGAGGCGAGCTGCTTATATTTGTTATCAGCAGGTTCGGTCAACACGCCAGCGTTACGGAGATACTTTGTGAACTGAAATGAGAATCCCTGGAGGGAAGACGACTTTCTTTTCGCGGAACGCTATTCAGAAAATTTAGAGAACCGGACTTTGAAGCTGACGGCAGAACGACTCTACTGCGGCCAAAATACATTTCGCGTAAGGATCACGAAGATAAGAGAAATTAGTGTTCGTACGGAGACAGATAGCCGTTTTTCCCTCTCTTTGTCTGCGAGTGGAATAAGAAACGAAGTGATTTGTAGTGATACAAGATACCTTCAGCCACTCACCATAGATGGCTTGCACAGTTACGTAGGTGTAGATGTACTCCCAGCGCCCGAACAGTCCCAAACACAGTCTTCCGGTAGATAAATAAAGCCATACGATCATTTCAATAACACATCAGAATACGCCATAGTGCATTTTGTCGCGAACTGCCTTCAGGTACATATAATCTTCGCAAACGTATCGTTCTTCTCACAGAGGCAAATAGTAAAGCATGTGATGACGTTATTTCAACAATGCACTGATACCCAAAGGGAACCGTGGGCGTTGCGTAGCAAAGTCTGAATGATTATCTTCCAAAGAAAGGTTTGTTGCACAAATAGGCTGCTGACGAAGTACTATAAAGAGTGTGTGAGGCGAAAACCAGTCACGAGGTAGGTGGCCAGCAACATCTACATTGTCTTTCGGTTATATCAATCAAATACGAGACTTGTAGCGGAATTTCTCTTGGTGACCGTTCTTAGGAAAGGAAAAGAATAAGGGGTAGACCAACTGACTTTTGTTTGTGAGGAAACTATCAATAACATATAAATTATTGTCTCTTAAATTACTGCGTTATACGTCGGCTTCGTCGATGCGTCATGCAATGCGATCTACTGCGTCAGCTAGTCGTTGTCATCACGTTGTCACTGATGGTAAAAACCATCTTCCTGTATTTTAATTTTTGATCTGAAGGTGGCCTAATTCATCTGTATCTGGTTATCACAGTTAAATAAAAAAATAGTCTAGACAGCTTTGCTCATAAAACAATAAAACAAGATCACTGTTAAGATTCTCCAAAACAATGCTGCCTTTTCTAGTACGCAAGTATTTCCATACACTTCTTCATGATACAACTGTAACGTGAATTTTTATCCCCCAAATTAAGGTAATTGTTACACATATGGGTAATTCAGGTAGCGGTGTAAAACGAGATTTCATTGTCAAAATCTTCCGAGACGCACACAGGGCCAATTGAAACAATAAAAAAAAATTCTTTGCATTAACAGAACAAGACTGCCTGTGCCGCCTTCACACATTTCGCGGTAATTTCCAAGAATGATTGCCTGTCGAATTCGCGGGGTCCAAACGACACAAATCGAACATGCGATTGCAAATCGATCATGCGACTCTAGTCGCGGGCGTTATGATCAATTATTTGTGATCGTCATTTTTATCTGTTTTCCTTCGTTTCTTTAGTTGCTCTGAGCTGCATTCCTCCGCGAATTATTTGTGAGTTGATTGGGAAACCCAGACGATTTCTGTCGATAGCGAGTCTGATGTCTGGAGTTCCTGACGTTTCTTCGGCCGATTCTCTCACATGGAAAAATCTAATTCCATGCTTATCCAGTGTAGAAAATTGTTTGACTTTTTGTCGCAAATATGGAGTACTACCGGACGACAAAAGGAGGGACTGTATGGACTGTGGTTGTGCGAAGTGTGCAAAACGTCTTAAGAGAAGTTTCGATGCTGAAATACCGTTTCAATTGCATTGAGGACAGTGCGGAAAACATACGAGTTTCAGGAAGAAACTCTTCCAAGTCATCGATCCAGACCAGCGCAATTCCTCTATCTTGTTGGATTCGAGACTACAAGTTGCAAGCAACAGCATCGGAAACTGAGTTGTCTGCTAATACCGTGTGTGACTATTTCGGGTTTTGCAGAGAAGTCTGTTACGTGGTAGTGACAAACGCCAGTATACCAACTGGTGGAGTGAGTAAAGTTGTGGAAGTGGGCGAATCTCATATAGCTAGAAGGAAGAACCAGAGAGGACAACCTTCAAAAAGTGAAATCGATCACATTTGGGTATTCAGTGGAATAGAAAGAGCCCCGGAACTGTTTTGTTGTGAGAGTATTGTCCCAAGACAAGGTCTCTTCACTGGGTCTGATAAAGTACTTCATGCTGCCTGGTACTTAAGTCAATACAGACGGATTTCAGTCCTACAAGACTCTGAAAGCTGAAGGATTCGACCACGAGTTCATGAATCACTCTGTAGAGCTCGTGTCTTTGGATGATGCTAGTGTGCATACGCAGAATATCGAGCGCCTATGGAAATTTCTGAAGATTTCCGTTAAAAGAGAAGGGCATCCAGGACAAAGAGACGAACTCCAATTGTTTCATTATCTCTATTTCCACAGCTTGCGTTTGCAGGGAAAAGTTAACACATGTGACTCTCTGCCGATATTCTTGTGTGATATTGGCAGAGTTTACCCAGGCTATGGAAAAAAGGGAATTGTTCCTGTAGCGTACACATCACATGGATTTCACGTGACGAGAACACCGACAACGAGTAAGGTAAGTCGTCTACTTTGTAATTACAAGTATTTTTTTAACGCTCTTCTTTTGTCGTTGCTATAGTAACCATAGTAAACATACTTATAACGCCCGCGAGGAGAGTCGCATGATCGATTTACAATCGCATGTTCGATATGTGTCGTTTGTACCCCGCGACTTCGACAGGCAATCATTCTTGGAAATTACCCTTTTCTCTGTGATTCTCCTCATTTAGGGAGAACTAGTATTCTTTGTAGCATAAAATATCAAGAAATTAAAAGAGAATCTGCAAGATTTCTACCAAGTTATTTCTTGGTTGTTCTGGAGAAAAAACTATGACACAAAGCAGTCTCAGTGTGAATGCTTTTCCTTGGCATGGGATGAGTTATTTGCTTTTAGCAAGCAGCTGCAAGTCACTCTGATAAATATCAAACAGTTGGGAGCTGTTGTGAATGGTTGTGTTGGTAAAGCAGCTGCAAATCACTCTGATAAATATCAAACTGTTGGGAGCTGCTGTGAATGGTTGTGTTGGTAGGTCTACTGAGGTACACATACGAGAGGTACAAGATGTACCTCAAACACTATCCTATCCTGTCTTCTCTACATTAAGTACAAAATCTGTCACCATCCATCCTCTCCACTGTGAGTGACATTTTGGTGTCTGGTCTAGTGGTCGTGCACAGGCGAGTCAGGGGCCAAAGAAAACTCAAGGTATTACCCCTATCCCCATCCCCAAAAAGTCTTTGCTCCCCTCCACTGAAACTGAAACTTAGTCAGAGAGAAACGCTTCAGCCAGCTGTGCCCCGTATCTGAGAAAAGCAAGTTAAAAGGGATTAACTGCCAGCAGTTAGAAAGTATGACAAATAATGGTAACCCATATAGAAACGGCAGCAAGTAGTGCAAAATACCTCCCTGTACACTCGTGTGCAAGTCTGCAGGCCTTATTCAATATGTTGATGAGGCTATTCCAATCACCATTGAGGGGAAAAAGGTTCATCCAGTTGCAGATTGTAGGGCATGTGGGAAGCAACATTGCCTGTAGCCTGGGTTTCAAGGCCATGCTAGGATCATTCCAGTGACTGGCATAGAAGGTTGAGAAACCAGCCTCACATGCAGAAATTTCAGATGAACTCATAATTTGCAACACCCTCCTCAGAAATGATCGTGGCTACCTGGTTCTGATTCATCTTGATGGTTTGAATGAGAGACGGCAAAAGTTCTCTGATGTGCTAGGCTGCAAGTTCCTAGACTTCTGCTTTAGAGTTGTGAACTGTAGGTTCCCCTTGAATGAATCTGGTGTGCACTGCACTCTAGAGGCTGCTGGTGAGGTAGCTGACAGCATGTGGGAAATAGGGAGCAGAAGATTTACTGTGTGAATCTAAAAGTCTATGAAAATGTTAGACTGATGGGAAATGGAGGCATTCTATTTGTTGCAACTGACAAGAGTCTCAAATCCAAATGTACCAATACAGAAATTGAAACTCCCTTCAAGTCTGTAACTGAAAGATTCTGCATCAGTATTAGCATTAACAAATAATTTGATCTTTCTATTGACCAACAGGCTAACCTCGTGATGTAACTCAAAACCTTAGAGAAAAGCTCAGCTCACTAGTATGCATGTTTGTCAGTCATGCTGTCACCATTAAAAAGACTTTAATCACCCAACAATAAGTTTCGATAATTAAAGTTTTGTAAGTGGTGGGCATAACAGGACATCCTCTGAAATAATACCAAATGCCTTCTCTGAAAATTACCTAGAAGAGATGGTTGGGAATCACATTGGTGATAGAAATAAATTAGATCTAATGGTGTCAAACAGATCTGGTCCCTTTGCGGATGTCCATGTTGAAACTGACTTCAGTAACCATGATTTGATTGTAGCAAAAATGATTACCAAAATAAAAGTGGCAGCTCAGACAAGGAGAAAGATTTACGCTTTCTTACAATAGATAAAGATGTAGCAGGATCTTATCTCATACTGGAAGTTCAAAATTTAACTCTGGGCAGTAGCATGCAGAAGAATCGCGGCTCAAGTTCAGAGAAACAACTGATCAAGCATTGAATAGATGTGGACCTATTAGATCCGTTTATGTTGGGAGAGACCCTGCATGGTATACAATCTCCTTGAAGAAAGTTCTAAAGAAATAGCAGGTACTACACAATAGACTTACAACAAAGTGTATGGCTATAATCATAGAGAAACTAATAAAAAGGCAAATAGTGAAGACTTCAGTAACTATTATAGCAGAACCTTATTGAAATAATTTTGGATTTCCTAGAAGGTAGGATGCAGTGGGTTATGGTTATTGGATTCTAATTGACAAATGTAGAAGCAATCTGAGGTGTGTGAGAGAGAGTTGTGTTGGAACCCTTGTAGTTCATACCGAGCGAGGTGGCGCAGTGGTTAGACACTGGACTCGCATTCGGAAGGACGACGGTTCAATCCCGCGTCCGGCCATCCTGATTTAGGTTTTCCGTGATTTCCCTAAATTGCTCCAGGCAAATGCCGGGATGGTTCCTTTCAAAGGGCATGGCCGACTTCCTTCCCTGTCCTTCCCTAATCCGATGAGACCGTTGATCTCGCTGTCTGGTCTCCTTCCCCAACACAACCAACCTTGTAGTTCATATTTTATAATAACTACCTAGAAGCCAATATTTAATGATAACTTCATACTTTTTACAGATGATGCAGTTATCTATAATGAAGTGCCATTAATGTTTGAAAAATGATGCATATGTATTCAGTCATATCTTTGTAAGATCCAAGGTGATACAACATTGGCAACTTGCTTTAAATGTTTATAAATTTAACATTCAGCACTTAACAAAATTCAGTAACACACAGATCCAAGACTACAATATTAGGGAGTCACAATTGGGATCAGTAAACTGACACGAATTCCTAAATTTAACAGTTTGTAGGAAAATGAAATAAGATACTCAAATAAGTTGAAAGGTAAGTAAAGCAGGTGGTAGACCTCAGTTAATTAATAGTGCACTGAGAAAATACGGGGATCTACTAAGGAGATAGGTTACAAATTAATTTTGTAACTCATCCTAGATTATTAATAAATTGAATGGAACAGGTTTGTTTTGCCCATAGAAGACAATCACTGAGAAGAAACCATGAACCAGCAGTCATTTAGAGTTGTATTCTATCTGTACAATAAAAGCTCACTTACAAAATTTCTAAAACAATATTATATGACAAATCTAGCAATATACCACAATGCCCTAATTTTCACTCCTGTAGAGACCACAAAGAAGAGATTAGACTAATTAGGATTCAAACTTAGACTAGACAACACTACCAGGGGAAAGAATTAAATAGGTCTTGCAAAATGATGGTGAAATGTAACAACACAAAATGAACTAATGAGCATAAATGAAGGGAATTATGCACTATGGTAAATACCAATTATTTACAGTATTTTTCTCACCTGTTATTCTGTACATGAAACTTCATAAAACAAATTCACAAATGTAAATTAGGCATATATTTTTATTCTTGGTAGAATATATGCTGCATTGATGATTTACTACTGGCAACAGACAAACTGATAGTTACCTTGAAATCTCTCAATTTTTGTAGGTCAGATACGGATAATTATTATTGGTTATGCCAGGATTTCTTGTCCAGGAAGTATACCTATGTGCATTGCACTTTTTGTTGACTAGATTGTTTGATGACTCCACTTTTGCTGCTCAAGCTTTAGATTTTGTGTTAGTTACTTTCTGTTATTACTGTGTATCAAAAGAAGTGCACTGACTTACTACAACATCTAAGCTAGTTCTGGATGGATCAGACTTTCTTTTAGTAGCTTCTGAAACTGCAATCCATTTGCCTAGCATTAAGATTTTAAGTGCTGTTTTAGAACGCATACTCAAAACAAACTGTAAGTTGTTCCCTAACTTGGTTATACCATTTGCAGACTGTGTTTTGTGCAGTGATTAAACCTGAGAATGATATTAGCATCAATTACTCTGACATGAAAAAGGTAAAGCAGTTCCCATATCACATCAGAATTATTCTGAAAACAAATACCATATTTGAGCTAAATTACTTGCGTTATTGTACCCAAGAAAAATTAAGTGTACATTGAATTTATCACTGTAACCTTAAGTGCATCCCAAAATTGTGAGTTCCCTCTTTTACATGTGGGTAAAAAATATACCAATTTTTCTGAATTTCAGAAATATTAACAAAAATTTGCACCAACATCACATCTGCAGTTGCAAGAATTTATGTTTTTCATTTCTTCAGTCCTGCACTAGCATGTGTGCTGGTGATATGCATTCAAATATTGGTGCCACTAGTCATAGTCCTGTTGACTAGTTCTCCACACTCTATAAGTGTGAATTTCAAAGCAGCTAGATGAATTTGTTTGAATTTTTCCTTGCACTTCAGTTGAACTGAACATCCTCTCAGTCATCAGCTGGGTCGACCATAGCAAGGCTGTGGAGAAGTTTTATCTGTCACTCCCTGAATTTTCAGTATTGTAAAAAAGGAAGTTGCTGCTCACCATATAGTGGATATGCTGAGTCAAGATAAGCACAACAAAAACACTGTCACAAATATAGCTTTCGGCCAGCAAGGCCTTCGTCAAATTTAGATGACAAACTCACGCAAACACAACTCTCACACACATGAATGCAGTCTCAGGCAACTGAGGCCACACTGTGAGCAGCAGCACCAATCCATGATGGGTGGGGCTAAGGAAGAGGCTAGGGTGGGGAGGGGGAGGGTTAGCAGGGTAGGGGTGGTGGACAGTGATGTGCTGTTGGTGAGCACGCAGGGACAACGTGAAAGAGGGTGGGCAGCTACGCGCAGTTGGGAAGTTAGATGGACGGCAGCAGAGAGGTGGGGAGGGGTAGGGGATGATAGTAGAAAAGGAGACAAGTAAAAAGACTGGGTGTGATGGAGGAATGAGGGCTGTGTAGTGATGGAGTGGGAACAGAAAAGGGGTAGGATGGGAGAAGACAATATGATGGAATACCACTGTGGGATGGGTGGAAAGGATAGTGGGCAGGATATTTCTCATTACAGGGCATGACAAGAGGTCATCAAAACCCTGGCGGAGGATGTAATTCAGTTGCTCCAATCCTGGATGGTATTGAGTTACGAGGAGAATAACTTGCAGTTTTCATTCTTGTTACAGATGTTCAGCAATATATCAAATGTAACATGAGGAATAAGCAGTTCATCCTTCTACACGGGTATCAGATAAAATCATTTCTCCAGTAACAGATTCCATTTCTTAGACTGAATATTTTTGGTTCTTAGAGTTTTATGTGGAGGGAGATCATATAAATATTTGTATAAGTTCTTGGTGCTGCCTTCAGATCTCCATCAAGTAACCTCAAGAAAACTGATCAGACCATCCAAAGTTAGGGGTTTTCAGGCATTTATCTTCCACTTCATTCTTACACTCATGGCACATAATCGTTAATAATGAAAGCAAACAGACTAAAATATTTATTTATCATGACTAGTCTTCCACTTGTCAAATAGTGGTTGTTGATTTCCCAGAATCTCAATTCTGTCTAACCAGTTTCATATTGTAATGAATCTCGTTGGACAAGGGTGATAATCACTCACATAAAGACAGTCTTGTTGGCGGCTCATCAACCTTGTGGCAGCTAATGGAGTTCACATGGGCAATGTGCACTGAAAGTATTATAGTTTGTTGAATTAATTTGCTCTCCTTCTGTTGAAAATTTGATCATATGCCATTCACTTAAACAGCAGGTGGAATTACACTTAGCTTTAGTCTCTGCACTTGACTTCTGAGAGAAAATATGCCAATTTGCATTTGAAAATACATCGATATGAATAACCAGAATATATGGGATGAAATAAAAAGAAAAACTTGTTCAGATCTTACATAGAATAAATTTGCAACAAACAATACTGAAATTGTTTTATGCACTAGTGCCAAGTTATTTAAACTACCATGAAAACCATCGGTAACCAACCAGATAACTTTTGGGGCAATACTTCATTGACATACGATCACTTCCTTTCCTTTAACTATTAAACATATATTCATTTGTAGCTTAAGACACAGTAATTTCAAACAGATAAAAATAAATTTACATTTAATTGACATAGGTCTGCACAGAGTACTCTGCTAAGGGAAGGAAACATTTATCATAGAGAATTTGATTTCTCAATGAAACAACTGTGACAATGACTCATTAACTTTGTATGACACACCCCCATACTGAACTCCACATATTTCACATTCTACTTACGTGGACAACATCCAACATCCAGAAAACGAAAGCTGCCAGCCCTCTGTGTAGATGTAATGATGACTTACCAACACAAATACCTGTGTTTCAGAAGTGGACTCCTTGACAACAACCTTACTGTTTGGAAGAAGTAATTGCTAGGGATACTCAGATTCCTGGCACGTGGAATGAGTCGACCGTGTAAAAATTGCCATGGATTCCAAATATGACGGGAGTTGTACTCCAGGAAATGGAACATCACATGTAAGCACTAAAGATTCCTCTGCTTGTCATCATTATTTAAAACAAATATTTAAATTCAATATGAGTGTCCTATTGTGTAAGTTTTATCTGTATGTAAATACATGCAAACAGTAAACAATTTCAGAATGCATAAGTTAAGGAAACGCCAGCTCTTACATTTTACAACTCTTGGAAAACATTCTCTACTGGTAATACTTATGATCTGTCCATGAGAGACTTTTCTAATTAGTAGGTGGTCCAGAATAGTGGAACATAAAATATTCCATTAATTACTTATGCTTTCTAACATCATTAGCATGCTGTCAGGAAGTGAATAACCAATGACATTCTTTCCATCCTCAGAAACTCACCAGATATTCAGTGCTACATATTTTAATACTACAGACAGCCAAATGGATTACTTCCAAAGTCCCTACTCAAAACTAACCAGATGCTGGTCAAAGTCAGCATAGCGTTACTGATGATATACAAACAGTGGCATCAGTATCCCACACCCTGACTCTCCATACAGACTATAATGATAATGAGAGACAACCCACTATACTCCATTCACCGAAACGAGAGACGTACTGTAAACACGGCAATGCGCGTGACCACAGCGCTGCCGTCGAGGGGTGTACAAGGCAGGGGCGTCAGAAATTAAAAAATGAAAGTCGTGTTTTTTATAATTTGACACCTGAACATGATAAAGTGATCCGAGAACTACCTTCCGACACCTTTATTTACATTACATTAAAATTTATTGTCACTCAAAAAGAGAAATATTTAAGCTTTCAGGAAAAGTTGTTTTTTCGCGTTACTCTATATTTATCACGCCATATCTCCTAAACTGTGTGTCGCACAGCAAAATAATTTTATAATTGCCTTCAGTGCTATATGTTGATGACGTCTGCAAATTTTCTGCCCAATAGAGTCAGTAATAGTGAAGCAATGAATGAAAATCTCACGTCTGATATAGAACTTTTACCAAATCATCATCCGAAATATAGTAAGCGACAAACTTTTTCCCTTTAAATTCTTTTGTGGGGGTGTAAGCGAGAAAAGTTTCAGAAAGGTATGAATTTAATTTTGTAGTTTGTTCGAATGCGATGGGTGCAACCGTTTGTTCTTTATGAGCGATGCATTGTGCGGTTCGCAGACGCGGCGCTCTGTCAGTGTGGCCGCCTCAGTTGCAGGTGTGAGCTCGTTAGTGGGTGCTGTACAGCGGCGATTTCAGGATATCTTAAGTTCGTCTATAAAGACGCTTGAAAGACTAGTTGTTGATTATTGGAGTAAGTATACGTGTTTGTAGTCACGCTGAGCATTCACTGTTTATGTGCGCATCCAATAGCATCACATGGTTTCTTATTTTATATATTCACTTATTTCATTAGCATCACATACGGCTGTCCTTATTATGTCATCCACGGATTCAGCGAGCGAGGTCGACGTGTCAGTTTTGAGTCCACCAAAGAAGCGAACAAAAAAGAAATCATTAAGTTCTTCTGAGAAGCACATGGTGCTTAATGTGTATAAAACGGAACTTTTACATCCAGAGCAGTCGATGAGTGATATTGTTTCGAAAACAGCTGTAGCTACAGGTGTTGGACGTTCTTCAGTGTATCGTGTGATAAGTGAGTACAAGGCCACACACTCTTTGAAGTCTACCAAGAAAGGAAAATTACGACATACTTTCTGAAAATGTTGATGACTTCGATATAAATGCGATACGAAGGAAAGTACACGAATTTTTTTTTCGTAACGAATTGCCATCAATTGACAAAGTGGTTACAGTCGTCAACGAAGATGCAGATCTGGCCAATTTTCGGAGAACTACATTTTATATGTTATTGAGAGAAACGAATTTCATATATGTCCGGCGTGAGCGCGATAGCATGCTAATAGACAGGGATGACATCTTTTTATGGAGGCGGCGTTATCTTCGAACCATTAAACGGTTGAGAGATGGAGGCAGACCCATTTACAATTTGGACGAGATGTTGGTGAACGCAGGACATACCCGAAATTACGTCTGGGTAGATGACACTAGAAATTCCTCAAAAAAAGCGTTTCTGTCCGGGTTATCCACCGGAAGCAAGGGCCCATCAGGTAAAGGGAAACGTCTGATATCGCACACATTCGCAGCGAAGCAGGGTTCGTTGAAGGATGTTTGTGGACTTTCGAAACCAAGAAAAGTGGAGATTATCATGAGGAGATGTGCGCCGAAACCTTCGAGAAGTGGTTTCAAGGTGTTCTTCCTCGGCTTCAGGAAAATGCAGTTATTGTTCTTGGTAACGCGCCGTACCATTCTCGGAGAAAAGAAAAAGTTCCCAATGCGAATTCCAATAAGCACGAAATATCAGAGTGGCTAAAATCTAAAAACATCGATTTCGAAGACGGTATGTTGAAGAAAGAACTTTTAAATATAGTTAAAAATCACAGAACAGCGCACAACGAATACGCAATAGATGAAATGGCGAATAATGCAGGGAAAACAGTTCTCATAATTCCTCCGTACCACTGTGAATTAAACACCATCGAGTTAGTGTGGGCCAGAATCAAAGGCTATGTTGCAGCGAAAAGGAAAACACACAAAATGCCGGAAGTTAAAAGTACTGCTAGAAGAAGCAGTAAGAACAGTAACTGCAGAGGATTGGAACAAGTGCGTCGTCCATGTCGTAGAAAAAGTGGAAACTCAAATGTGGAAATTAGACTGCATTGTAGAGGAGAGAGAGGAGTGGTTTGTTATAAATCTCAATGAAAACAGTTCAAGTTCGACAGAGTGAACCTTGTTTCGTCCTTTCTCATTATTATTACTGGTATTGTTATTAAAATTAACAATTGATTGTGTTTTAATGGAGCGTTTTGTTAGCAACCTGAATGAAAATAAATCTGCTTCGACAGAGTGAACTCAGTTTAACATTATTTTAACATTATTGTTAAATTTATTTCGTACATTGTTGACCAGGTTTCTCACGGTACGCTGTGCCAGCTCGGCAGCCAGCCGAACGCCGCCAGCTGCAAAGCGTGCGCCAAGGATTTTCCACACCCCTACGTATCACGTGAACACCGAATGCTTTCTCTGGAAACGAGCGTAGTCGCTCACGTGACACTGTTTATGTTTCGTCCCAGCTCTCGGTGAATAGACTATAGAGACACTGAGCCACCATGCCCACAAACCACCATCAAATGGTTCAAATGGCTCTGAGCACTATGGGACTTAACATCTATGGTCATCAGTCCCCTAGAACTTAGAACTACTTAACCTAACTAACCTAAGGACAGCACACAACACCCAGCCATCACGAGGCAGAGAAAATCCCTGACCCCGCCGGGAATCGAACCCGGGAACCCGGGCGTGGGAAGCGAGAACGCTACCGCACGAGCACGAGATGAGGGCAAACCACCATCAATAAGATGCAACATACCATGGATACTGCATGAGATGAAATTGAAACTCTGGTGAATGGACCATTAAGAGAATGGAGAAGAAATGCCTCTGCATGACTTTACTTTTTGAAACCAGGATTCTTCTGTGTTAGTTGTTTTCATATTCACTGTTAGTCTTACCAACAGAAATTTTGTGATCCTTTGAAGTAATTTGATGGCAAAAGAGATACTGTGACATTCATGAACAATTTTTTAAAAAAAAAAAAAAAAAAAAAAAAAGATGTGGTTCAATATCCTTAAATTATTTTATGAGTATGTTAACGTTTTGAATGTTGTACATTACCAGTATGATATAAGTAAATGAATAAGTAAGCCACATGTTTATTATGTCACAAAAATGCTTTGTAAAGACTGTTTAATATCCCAGACACTTGCCACAAACCTAAGACCACATATTTTATGTTGCATAGGTGATCAAATTGATGCCTTCCAAATTTGTCAATGAAAAGAAACCAGAAGCACAAAATCTGCATATCATTGCTGACGGACCAACAATAGCCCCAGCACCTCACAATAGGACACTTCATCCCAAATTTAATGGTATTACCAGACAACCAACTACAGATGTTGAGTCTTCATGTACAAATACTGTAGCCAGTGAGGTGCAGTCTAATGTGGCTACTGTACATGATGAAATTGGTACTTTCTCGAATGGACCATCAAGAGTAAGTAGAAAGAATTGTTCTGCACAACTTTATTACTTGAAAATTAATGTATTACTACAAATAAAATGTCTACTCTGTTAATTATTTAATGTTGACTGCAAACATGTTAAGATATTAATAGATACAATCTTACCAGCAAAAACATTTTGTATCCTCTGAAGCTATTTGAAGGCAACAGTCACATTTTGATGAAGACAATTTCTTATGATGATTACTTTATGATTATGTCAACATTTTGATTGTTGTATATTACCGGTATGACTTGATGGAAGGAATGATTAAGCAACATGGTTAATTCTTATCTATAAAGTTCTCTTTTAAATAGTGTTTAATGTTTCAGGCACTTGTCACAGCCTAACGAACATATTTTGTACATACATAAATGAAAGGATGACTTCTTGAAAACTGAAACTGCCCAAAATCAGCATACCATTAGTGATTATATAGCAACAATAGCACCAGTCTCTCACACTTGAAGTCCTCATCTAGACTCTAAAGATATTGAAGACAACAAATTAGAGATACTGAATCTCCATGCCCACAAACTGTAGTCAACAAGATGCAACCTACCACAGATAATGCATGAATTGAAATTGAAACACTGCCAAATGGACCATTAAGAGTAACTAAAAAAATCTCTCTGACCACTTTGTGGTGTTATACTATGTGGATAATATTCAGGATGTATAATAATACTATGAGTACATGGATCTGATAGAGCACACTTTTTATTTTGCTTAAGGCCATACAAGCCAGATACAGCTGCATACATGGAAGCCATTTAAAGCAAACTGACAGCCAAAGATTACACACATGGTCTAGGTCATCCACCAGCAATTTTCTTTGTAGTCGCAGGGTTCACATAGATCTCCCAGCTCCATAGTGCACAGTACTGAGACGGATGTCCATCGAGTATCGGTGTGTTGAGGTAATGTGGAGATGGGGTGGTTGTCTGGGTGCCAGGTGGACACAACAGATGTGTTGTCATCAGCTGTGGGGTCGATGCCAAGAGGTGATGTACACGGTAGGGTGTGCAGCTGATAATTGTGAAGGTGGGAGCAGCTAAAGCATGAATGCCTGGTTGCATCATAGGTCATGCAAGAGGTTGGCACCAGGGCCTCGTGACTTTGGTAACAATATATGATCTGGAGGGTTCAGGTGAGGAGCCTTGATTCTTAAGATACCAACAGCAAAACATCAGGGTCTGAGATTGCCAATATTGTCAACATCTGCTAACTTAGCTGCTTTGTGGAAGTCATGGGAGACAGAGCCATCTGTGGTCTGATGGTTTATTTATTTATTTATTTTTTATCCATCTTTAAGCATTTACATGCAATCGATGTCGTCATGAGTAATGTACAATTTACATATTAAGAAATATAACTATTGTGAGGTATCAGAATAAGCTAAAGTATACATTTTAATAGAACATACATAATAAAGGAATACATTTGATACATAAAGATATCCCACGTAACTAAAGTGTGCATTTTAAAGAATGTGCATAATAAAAGAATACATTTCATACATAAGGTTTTCTCCACATGTTTAACAGTTAAATTTCGAACTACAGAGAGGAAAAAAGCTTAGGAAGAGGTACAAACAGAGTTGCAAGTTGTTTCCTAAGTCAGGTCTATTTTTGAAGAGTTTTCAAATTCTTTAACACTGTAAAAAGCTTTGTCTTTGAGCCATTTTTTAGTCTTACTTTTAAATATATTAAGAGAGACTCAATGTGCCTGCACAGGTAATGTGTTGAAAAGCCTTATTCCCATGTATTCATAACTGTCTTGCGTTTTCTTGAGTTGAGTTGTTGGTATGTCTATCTTAAATGTTTGACGAGTGTTATGATTATGAACAGACTGCCTAAGGTTGTAACTGTTGAAGTTTTCTTTTATGTACAAAAGGCAGCTGTATATAAAACGAGAAGGGACTGTCATTATCTGTAATTCTTTGAAGTATGACCTACATTATATGTAATTTTTGGTAATCCCAGAGTTGCTCCTGATGGCTTTCTTCTGCCAAATAAAAATTTTCGTGGGCCATGGATAATTACCCCATAGAAGAATACCATAGCTAATATGGCAATGAAAGAATGCATAATAGGAATTAATCAGCAGACTTTCAGAAACACAGGTGCGTAATTTTTTCAGTAGATAGATAACTTGCAAAAGCTTTCGAGACATGTTGTCTATGTGACTTTGCCAGTTTAATTTCATATCTAAGTATATGCCAAGAAGTTTGGTAGAAGTGTACTCAATATCAGCATTGAATAAGCTGAAGGATATATTTACAGTCTTTTCATAGTTAATAGCTAACTCATTGGCTTCAAACCACACATTGGATAGTCTGAAAAAATCTTTACTTTTCTCCTTCAGTTTATTTATGTCCTTCCCTGAATTGATGAAAGTTGTGTCATCTGTGTAAAGCACAGATTTGCATGGCATATTGCTGGGCAGGTCATCTATAAATATTATAAATAAGATCATTGCCAATCAACTTGATGTTGAGGACTTTGAAGAGGAGGCCATTGACACCAGCTCACAACTCAAAGGTTGGAGGTACATTGATGTTAGTGGGAGGGTTGTCAGGTGATGTAGTGGGGCAGTGAGGTGGACCTTGCAGGAATCCTCATCTAGTAAAGCTTCTTGCAGTGTCTGAGCTGACTTACACAAGTAACAGACAATGTCATAGGTTTTGCATTTAACAATATCTCAAAGGTATCAATGACCTTTCAATGAGTTTTGTGGGGCCCTGAGTATGGGGTTGTAACACTGGTCATAGTGAGTCTTCACATAACATAGTAGAGAACTCACAGTCATCGAGAGCCTTGTGAATAAAAACTTTAGGTGCTGAAGCAGAACAGGGGAGGGTACACAGAGTTAAGTGATGTGTCACTTAACTCATGAACTAGGTCAGGCTGGTCTGGAGGAGCAATTTATGATTCTGGTGCAGGAAGTCTGCCAGCAGGGATAGCACTTCATTGCATATAATTTCAGCAAGGGAAGCTCCCAGGACGTGCTTGTAGGTTGTACGGACTCCCAGAAATACCCAAGGTAATGCCTGTCTCCTTAACACACCATGGCACATGAGAAGCACCTTTTATGTGTGCAGTACTACCATTTGATGGGATGGGACACCCAAAGTGTGAAATTCAGGTGTCAACAAAACTTTACAAGTGGAATCGGCTATTATGTCCTTAAGCAGCACTGCTTCTACCCATGGGGTGACATGGTCAATCACCAACAGAATGTAGTGACAGCCATCAGAGAGAGATAGGAATCCCACAAGGTCAACATGCACATCTTGAAAACATCTCTTTGTGACCTCTAAGTGATGCAGAGGGAGTAGAGAGTGATGTGAGAGTTTGCTCTTTTGGCAGGACACATGCATGAGTGCTAAGCTTACAATCCTTCTTCACATTAAACCATACAAAAAAGCCATCACCAGGTGCACAGTCAGACATCTACCAGGTGGAAGCCAGGTTATGTAAGTGATGAAAGGTAATGTGACAGAATAGATGCTGAAAAAGAGGGGATGACCGTTTTTGCAAAACATCGTAGAGCATCAAACATGTCATGTCCAGTACAGGCTGAAGCTTGATGTGTAGGTTCATGGAGGGTTTGTGGAGAAGAGCCTGTAATTGCTTATCTTGCTGTTACACTTTGATAAACTGTTCATTAGCAAACTGGGATGAGATTGCATTGATGTACGAGACATAATCTGTTGCAACATTTTCCACACCTTTCAGATGATGTACGTTGTTGCTGAACTGTGCGACATAATCCAAGTGCCAAAAGCTTCAGGGACAAGGGTCCTTTTACAGGTTTTGGATAGAGTCAACAAGCAATAGTGGTATGTGTAAAGAATCAGAGGGCATCCTTCAATATCTTACCAGAAATACTGTACTGCTTCGTAGCCTGCTAGCATCTCTCCATTGTATGCTGACCACTTGCATTTCAATGGCGAGAACTTGCACAAGAAAAATGGATTCTGTGTTATACAACCCCATCTCTTGTTGCAGCAAGGGCACCAATAGCGGAATTGCTCATGTCAGCAGTTATGATGAGCTGGGAGTTGGGGAGGGGGTGGTGCCAAAGTAGTGGCTCAGAGGAGTCAATCTTTGATGCATTCAAATGCAGATTGCCTCTGATGTCCATGTAAGTTTGCTTTTGCCAGTAGTGAGTAGTGTTCTTGCTGGTGAAGGCTTGAGCAAGTGGCACCTGAAGGGCTGCTGTCTGAAGAAGGTGCCTTTAATAAAAATTTTCCATGCCTAAAAACTGAATAGTTGTTCTTGTCTGAGATGTCAGTTAAGAGAACCATCATCTGGTGAGAAAATTAGGATGTGGGTGAGATACCTGTAACAGAATGGAACATGAGTAATACACCATCAATAAATTACTACTAGTTTGAGCAGCATTGTTAAGTCCATATGGTATAAACATAAACTCAAACAGATCAACAGGTGTGATAATAGTGGTTTTGTGAATATTGTCTGGTCACATAGGGATTTTCAGGTATGCTGTCTTGCAGTCAATGATACTAAACAGAGACGCATTCACCAAATAATGAGTGAAATACTGGATGTTCAGAACTGGGTAGCTGTCCATTATAGTGCAAGCATTGAGAACTCTGTAATCACCATGCACCATGATACATCCATCTAACTAGAGGTATGTGTTGAGTACTGCCCATAACTGCTCTCTCAAGATGTGAATTGTGCAGTACAATTGGGGTACAGTGTCAGCATCATAATTGCACAACAAGTATTTAACTTGAATACATTTTTCATATGTTACCAATGTAGCACTTTTATTTGTCGTGTGACAAGGGCCACCCGTCGGGTAGACCGTTCGCCTGGTTCAAGTCTTTCGATTTGACGCCACTTCGGCGACTTGCGCGTTGATGGGGATGAAATGATGATGATTAGGGCAACACAACACCCAGTCCCTGAGTGGAGAAAATCTCCGAACCAGTCAGGAATCAAACCCGGGCCCTTAGGATTGACAGTCTATCGCGCTGACCAATCAGCTACCGGGGGGCGGACTATGTAGCACTACACTGTGTGGATAATATGCAAAAGGTATAATAGTAGTATATGGATCTATTAGAGCACACTTCTTCTTTTGCTTAAGGCCATTGAGGACAGATACAACTGCACACACAGATAAGCAATTGGTGAACTGACTGTCAAAGATAGCATGCATGTCCTCGGTCAACTGTCAGGGATGTTCTTTGTAGTCACAGAGTTTCCACAACTTCATTACATAAAACATTATTAAAAAAACAGCTGGACTGTCCTTTGTTGGTCTGTCATTTATTCACTGTATACATTATAAGAACTTAACAGAAACAATTTTACCAGCAAACACATCACGAAGTCATATTGTGATATTCATGAAAGACAGCTTTTTTATGATGATTTGATTTAGCAGCCTTATAAATAGGCCACATGATTATTTCTTATCAATAAGATACCCTTATAAAGATTCTCTGATGTCTCATACACTTGTCCTGTTCTGAATACCATGTAATCTGTGTTCAGAAGATGATCAAATGGATGGTTTCCAAACTCATTAATCAAAAGAAACCTCAATATGGCCAAAGTCAGCACACCATTTTTTCTGACATACCAACTTTAGTACCAGTGTCTCACACATACACTCTCCATAGAGTGTCTAATGATACTGGCAGACAACCCACCAGAGATTTTGAGTCTCCATACTCACAAACTGTAGTCAACAGGATGCTGCCTGTCATGGATACTGCACACGAAACTGAAATATTGCCCATTTGGCCATTAACAGCAGGTAAAAAATATTGTTTTGTGTGGCTTTGCTATTTGAAATTAGGATATTATTGTGAAAACAGGGCTCTGCTGTGTAAATTGTTTTATTAACTGTAAACATCTTAAAAAATACCTGATATAATCTTACCACCAAGTATGTTTTGTGATCCTCTGAAGTTACTTGATGGTAAAAGTCATATTGTGAGTTATGAATAACATTTTTTTCTCATTATGGGATTCAGTAGCATTAAATTATTTCATGAATATGTGAATATTTGAATGCTGTTCATTATTAGTGCAATATGAGAGAAGGAATAATTAAACCACACAATTATTTCTTCTCAATAAAATGCTCTCACAAAGACAATTTAACATCTCACACATCTGCCATATCTTGATAATCACATGTTTTACATTCCATAGATCATGAAGTGGATGCCTTCTGTAGTCATATTTCCAAAGAAACCTGAATCTGACCAAATTCAGCAAAGCATTACTAGTGGTATACTAACAGTAGCACCGGTGTTTCTAAATGGGATTGTTCATCCAGAGTCTAATGATGTTGAGAGACAACCTACTAAAGATATTGAGACTCTACGCCCACAAACTGTGAATAATAAGATACAGCATACCATTAATACTACACAAGATAAAATAAAATATTTGCCAAGTGGATTGTTAAAAATAAGCAGAAAAAACTCTATGCCATAACTATTATTTGCAACCAGTATTTTATTTAAAAACAGGTCTATGATGTGTTAGTTGTTTGTATATTCATTGTAAACTCTTAAATAATTAAAAAACAGATATTACATGAAGAATCATTTTTATAACCTCTGAAGTTATGGTATTTGCTGGAAACAGTATTTCTGATATTTATGACAGACAATTTTCAATGATTATGTGGTTTGGTAGCCTTGTATTATTTTATGATTATGTCAATGTTTTTGATGACATACATTATTAGTAGCATATGAGTGAAAGGAATCATGAAGCCACAAGATTAATTAATTGCAGTAAAATGATCTAATAAAGTATGGTTAACAGCTCACATACTTGCCATATCACAAGAATTGCATATTAAATTTTCTGCACATAATCAAATGGATGACTTCCGAAGTCATTAATCAAAAGAAACCTGAAGCGGGCAAAAGCCAGCTTTAACAGTACTGATGATATATCAACAGTGGAACCAGTGACTCACACCAACACTCTTCATTCAAAGATTAATGATACTGACAGACAACCCATTAGTACTTTGAGTCTCCACTGCCAGAAACTGTACTTATTAAAATGCAGACTACTGTGTGTACTGCATGTCATGAAACTCAGACTTTGCCAAAAGGACCTTTTATTTTTTTTATTTAATTTATTTGCATAGTTTATGCCCACATTGGAGCACCAAAATCAAACATAATACAATGGATTCTACAATAATTAAGTTTAAGTTTTAGCAGTCAGCAATTTCTTCGTTTCCCAAAACTTCTTCATTCACTGTGATCTGGCTGCTCGTTCTTCTGTAGATATGACATACTTCTTCCACTCTGATGGTTTGAATGCCAACCATGTGTATTTGTTCTTCAGAAGCAGTTTCTTTTCTCTTTGTTGAATTTGGTGTATGGTGATGTTCAGTTCATCCATATCACTTTGTACTTCTTTAAACCAGATATTTTTGGTTTTACTGTTCCAGAAGTAGTCAATGAGCTGCTTCAGGATTCTAGTATTTGGTAGGCAAGATATGTGGCTGAAAAATGCAATCGTTCTTTTCCACATTGTATCAATAATGGATTCACTTTCTTTATACACTTCTGAATTCGGCAAAAGTCTCCACTACCCATTAACTTGGTATTTCATACTGTCAATTGTTCTGAGTATTCTTCTATCAACTTAATGCAATTTATTAGTAGTTGCTTGAGTATTTAGTCTGAATAGTGTTTCACTTGCATATGTTGCTTCCGGTTTAACGACGGAGGAGTAATGTCGAAATTTAGCATTTATTGAGAGAGATTGTTTTTTGTAGGTTGGCCACGTGGTTCTCTGCACTCACTGAAGTTATAATGTTCTACTATCTACTGATGCTCTTTCATTGACATTCCAGTTAATAATCTCACCAAGATATTTAAACTTTTTTACTACTTTAATTTTTTGATCATTATGGGATGTGTCAACTGAGAAGCTGGGCATCATTTCTGTTTTCTCAAACGAAATTTACAATCCGACCTTTGCCGCTAATCGTTCTAGTTGTTCTATCTGAACCTTTGCTTCATCAGTATTGTTTGCCAACAGCGACAAATCATCTGCAAATGCAAGGCAATTAAGTTGAATGTTTCTTCCAATCTTAACAGAAGGTGGGCATATCTTGTTGCATTCACGCATGATTTTCTCCAGCACACAATTGAACAATAATGGAGACAATCCATCATCTTGTTGAAGGCAAGTATGAATCTCAAAAGGTTCAGAGTATTCATTTCTGAACCTTACTCTAGCTTTAGTATTTCGAAGGGTGACTGCAACGAGGTTGACAAGTTTCTGATGTCAACCAAATTCTTTAAGAATTGACAGTAGAAATTCACGATGAATACTATCATAGGCTTTTTTAAAATCGACAAACATGATCACTATTTTCTTGTCCCTGATCAATTGATGTTTCATTATCCATTTGAGACTAATAATTTGATCAGGACAGCTTCATCCTGAACGAAAGCCTCCTTGATATTCACCTAGTTCACCGTCAAGCTGTTCATGAATTCTGAAATACAGAACCTTGGAAAAAATTTTATAAGTAATATCCAGCAGGCATATACCTCTATAATTATTTGGATCCAATCTATCTCCTTTTTTGTGTAGAGGATGGATTGTTGCAACATTCCATTCCTCTGGTAGCTTCTCAGTATTCCAAATGTCAGTAAGATGTTTGTGTAAGTTCAGAATAATTTGTACATTTGCATATTTCCAAAGTTCTGCCACTAGTTGGCTCTCACCTGCTGCTTTGTAATTCTGAAGTGAGTTAATCGCTGCTTGTACTTCATCTGGCTGTGTTGGTATAACTTTTTTAAATGCGTTTTGTTTCTTGGATAGGGATCAAATTCCAAATGATGTTCAGGTTCTGCACTATTTAGAAACTATTTGAAATATTTATCATTGAATTGTCATAAATGTTATGTGCTACCTTTCTGTTTGTATCCTTCATCATAAGAGTAGGTGGAGTGTATTTCAACTGGTACTGTTTGAATGTCTGATAGTAGTCTCTTGTCTTGTGGCGATTGAAGGCATCCTCGATAGATTTTAGCAAATCCTTACGAAATTGCCTTTTGACCCTTCTAATTTCTTTGGCAGTTGATAGTCTAGCATTTATTAATTCTTCCCTGGAGCTTTCAGTTCTCTTTTGTTGGTCTTTTAATCAGGCCTTATCTCTATGTTGAATCGCTACATCACATTCCTCATTCCACCAAGCATGTTTCTTGCATTTCCATACAGGAGCTACTTCTTCAGCCAAGGCTTTTAATCGATTGGCAGTGGCTTATAGATTGTCACTTGAAGGTGTTCTTAATCTCTTGTAATATATCTGATTATTAATAATATAACTAGTGTCATATGTTCTCTTTGTATCTAACTTTTGAGGTTTGTTTTTTCTTTTAGGTGTCAGTTTGATTTTAATTTGCGAAATGTAGTGGTCTGAATCAACATTGATGCCACACAGTGCTTTAACATTATAGATTTCCTTGTGGAATTTCTGATCCAGGGCTACATGATCTATCTGGAACTCTCCTAGCTTGACGTTAGGACATTTCCATGTCATTAACTTATGTGGTCTTCTCTTAAACCTGGTTATCTTCAAAACCAATCCATGTCAAAGGACCATTAAGAGTAAGAAGAAAAAAATTTCTCTTCAGGATTTTATTATTTGAAATTTGAAACAATGATATTATTACAAAAACAGTACTGCATCATGTTAGTTATCTGAATGTCACTTCTCATGAGGAACTTGAAACTTCCAGCACAGTGAAGGGCCATGAAGAGGAACTCTGACTAAAGTTTGAAAGCATAGTTGACCATGCACTTGACAGGTATGTACCCCAGTAGAACAGTTCATAATGGGATGGAACCTCCAAGGTATACAGTCACTGGAAAGAAACTTCTAAGGAAACGGAGATCACTGGATAATAGGTCTAAAAAGAAGTGCTGGGCTGTAGATAGAGATATGCTGAATGAAACAGGTTTGACTGTCAAGAGATCAATGTGTGATGCCTTCAATGATTACCATACCAAAATATTATCAACTGATCTTTCACAGAACTCGAAGAGATTCTGGCCATATGTAAAGGCTCCAGAATGAGATTTTCACTCTGCAGCAGAGTGTGCGCTGATATGAAACTTCCTGGCAGATTAAAACTGTGTGCCTGACCGAGACTCGAACTCTGGACCTTTGCCTTTCACGGGCAAGTGCTCTACCATCTGAGCTACTGAAGCACAACTCACACCCGGTACTCACAGCTTCGCTGGAGAGCTTCTGTAAAGTTTGGAAGGTAGGAGACGAGATACTGGCAGAAGTAAAGCTGTGAGTACCGGGCGTGAGTCATGCTTCGGTAGCTCAGATGGTAGAGCACTTGCCCGCGAAAGGCAAAGGTCCCGAGTTTGAGTCTCGGTCGGGCACACAGTTTTAATCTGCCAGGAAGTTTCATATCAGCGCACACTCCACTGCAGAGTGAAAATCTCATTCTGGAAACATCCCCCAGGCTGTGGCTAAGCCATGTCTCCGCAATATCCTTTCTTTCAGAAGTGCTAGTGCTGCAAGTTTCGCAGGAGAGCTTCTGTAAAGTTTGGAAGGTAGGAGACAAGATACTGGCAGAAGTAAAGCTGTGAGTACTGGGCGTCAGTAATGCTTCGGTAGCTCAGATGGTAGAGCACTTGCCCGCAAAAGCCAAAGGTCTCGAGTTCGAGTCTCAGTCAGGCACACAGTTTTAATCTGCTAGGAAGTTTCATACGTAAAGGCTGTTCGTGGCACCAATAGTGGCCAGTCCCTAGTGAATGAGACAGGAACTGAAATTGAGGATAGCAAAGCAAAGCTGAGGTGCTTAACTCTGTTTTAGTGTTCCCTTACAAAAGAAAACCCAGGAGCACTGCCTAGATTTAATCCTTGTACCACTAAAAAGATGCATGAAATAAGTATTAGTGTCACTGGTTTTTAGAAACAGCTGAAATTGTTAAAACTAAACAAAGCTCCAGGCCCTGATGTTATACCTGTCTGATCCTGTACTGAATTTGCAGCTCAATTAGCCCCTCTCCTAACTACAAGCCATTGTAGATCCATCAAACAAAAAAATATGCCCAGTTCTTGGAAAAAGGCACCTGTCACACCTGTCTACAACAAGGGTAGTAGAAGTGATCCACAAAACTACTGTACAATATCCTTAACATCAATTTGTTATAGAATCTTAGAACATATTCTGAGCTCTAACATAATAAGGTAACTTGAACAGAATGACCTCAATGCAACCAGCATGGATTTTGAAAAAATTGATCATATGAAACCCAACTCTTATTTTTCTCACATGACATACCAAAAGTTTTGGATCAAGGCAGTCAGGTAGATGCTGTATTTCTTGATTTCCACAAATAATTTGACTCAGTGCTATGCTTATTGTCAAAAGTACAATCACAAGGGCTATCAAGTGAGATTTGTGGCTGGGTTGAGGACTATGTGGTAGTGAGGACGCAACATGCTACCTTGAATGGAGAGTCATTGTCAGACATAGAAGTAACTTTGGGTATGCTCTAGGTAAGTGTGTTGGGACCCTTGCCATTCAGGTTGTATATTAGCGATCTTGCAAAAGAAGCTGCATAAATATTCAGTCAGATCTTGATAAATTTTCAAAATGAAGAAGAGATTGGTAACTTGCTCTAAATGTTCAGAAATGTAAAATTTTGCACTTCATAAAACGAAAAAAAAAACATAGCATCCTGTGACTATAATATCAATAAGACACTCTTGGAATTGGCCAACTCATACGAACACCTGAGTGTAAAGCTTTGTACGATTATGAAATGAAATGATCACGTAAGTCCAGTCGTGGGTAACGTATGTGCTAGACTATGGTTTAATGATGGAATACTGGGGAAGTGCAATCAATCTACAAAGGAGACAACTTACAAATCACCCATGCAACCAGTTCTAGAGTATTGCTCAAAGGATGGGAAGGGGGGGGGGGGCAATACCAAATAGGACTAACACAGTATATTGAATGTATACAGGGAAGGGCAGCATGAATGATCACAGGTTTGTCAAATCCGTGGGAGAGTAGAGAGTGTCACAGAGATACTAAAGGAACTGGAAAGTTCTTGAAGATAGATGTAAACTATCCCAAGAAAGTCTGTTAACAAAGTCTGCAGGAACTGTCTTTGAATGATTACTCTAGGAATATACTACAACCCCCTACATATCACTCATTTAGGGATAATGAAGATAAGATTAGAATAATTACCACATGGACAGAGGCATTCAAACAGTCATCCTTCCCATGCTTCATATGTGAACAGAACAGGAAGAAACCCTAATAACTGGTGCCATAAGATGTGCCATCTGCCATGCACCTGATGGTGGTTTGCAAAGTGTAGATGTAGATGTAGTTGTAGAATTTTTACTAAAAACACTTTAAGCAATAAACAGACATAATGTAACTACCAAAAGATTTTGTGATTATCTGAAGTTACTTGAGAGTAAAAGACAAATTGTGTTGTCCATGAAAGTTATTTTTTGATAATGGTGTGGATTCAGTAGCCATAATCATTTTATGAATGTGTTAACCTCTGAAAACTGATCTCTATTTGCATGATTTGAAAGAAGGAATAACTAAGTCACTTGAAATTGACCAACATCCTAAATTCAGAAAAGTTCTTCAGTTTAAATACCTTGGATCATGTTTGAAAAGTAAAATTATCATAGCAATGGATATAGACAAAAGAATAGCCTTGGTCAAGATGTCTTTTCTCACTAAGCAACCCATTTAAAAGTAAAGCTTTGTCAATCACCATAAAGATGTATATATACAACACTATCATCTACCCCATAGTACCGTATGGTTCAGAAAGCTGGATGCTTACAAAGAATGAAAGAGAAAAACTGAAAGTTTTCGAAAGAAAAGTAATGAGAAAAATCTGGGGACCTGCGTTGGAGAATGGCATATGGAGAATTCAAAAGAACAATGAAATTTATCAGCTAATGAAGCAACCCACTATCATCCACAAATTAAAAAGTAGGAGACTGAAATGGGCTATACAAGTGGCTAGAATGGAAAACAACAGAATCACCAAGAAAGCATTTTAAGGAACTCTTCAGGCAACAAGACCATTGGGCAGACCTCCTACAAGGTGGGAAAATGACACAGAGAATGACATCGCATCATTGAGAATTTCTGCAGGTTGGAGAGAGACTGCGAGAGACAGAAGGTGATGGAAGCAGATCATTGATGCAGTGTGTGGTCTACAGGGCCTGTGATCACTGAGAAGATGAGAAGAAGAACAATAAAATGCTCTTATATCCATTATTTGATATCTCAACATCATGATAACTACATATTTTATGTTTCACAGATGATCAAATCGATGACTTCTCTTAATCAACAGCAGCCCGAAGCTAGCCAGTGGCCCCAGAGCATTATCACTAATATTACAGGGCTACAGTTCCAGCCTCCTACAGCCATCATGAGAAAGCCAGCAGTGATGCAGTGGTGAAAGCCTAATTATGCTTGAGAGTGCCAAGAAAACATCATTGTCAAAAACACGTTTATTAGGTGCAAATGCATGACTGTCATCCAAAGTGCTGTGCCACAACCAGGCCAGAGGAGTAAGGCCTTGTCAGTGGCAGAAGACCAGCTTGTGCTTATCTTGCAGTATTGCCAGCACAGCAAAGCTTCAGGTGTCAGTTGTTACATCACAGTTTGGCCATCAGCCCACAGCATCCAGCACTATTTATCAATCTCCAAAGTGATCTCATTGATGTGGAAGATCTGCACTCAGTAGTTATGTGCCAGATCCACCTGAAGTATTTGCTAGCATGCAGGAGTCAGCTCTCAGTCCCCATTTAGGAGGCAGGAATTGACAGTATTTGCCACAGGAATGGAATGAGCAAACAGCGGTGCCCACCCACTTGAAGATGGATGTCAAACAGCATCCAGCTCATGCAAATCAAGCCTCCAGCAGACCTGCAGTTTGATGTTTGCCTCCGTGCCCAGTTAGTGTCACCTCTGAAATTGGCAGTGCAGCTGGCAGCAGCAGCGTCCATCCAGCTAGACTCATGGTTCTGCAGATGATCGAAGGCAGCTAGGTCCAGCTAGACTCATGGTTCCACAGATGTTCAAAGACAGCTAGGTGTGCTGATGGTCAACATACATAGCCTCCTCTCTCACTGGATAGCTGCAACTGACACAAGATTGAGACTATGCATTGAACAGTCGCCAATCAGTGCTCAACCATCAGACATTTGTTAAGAAGGGTAGGGTATTTATGTTGGCACTTCTTGTGTGCTCTGGGGTGCCAGAGATAACTACGACATCACGTATCCTGGTTTTCAATGACTGTCAGCTCTCCTAGTGACTTCAGACTTTTGCAACTTCACCTTTCAGAGGCTCTTTCCTGTTGGTTCAACATCTGAATACTTAAAGTTGTGTTGTACCTAGCCTTTCTTATGACTCTGCTTTTTCATTAGTATGATGGTACCACTCGGTCTCCAAGATGTTATGCTTTGCTCGCAGACCTGGGTGCTTGGTTGTTCCCACACGCTGTGATAACTTCCATATCTATCACAACTTGCCCAGCATTTCCCCATAGCTGGCAATCTGGTAGTCATTGACAAAGGCAATTTGATTTCTGTTAGCTCCAAATGTAGAACTTGGAAGAATTTGTAGTGTCTGCCACGGATATTATCCTGAGGCATAAAAATTTACCAAAAATTAACACTAATGATCTCAAGCGGCCTCTTCATCCACAGTCTAATGATATGGTGAGACAACCTGCAAGACATGTTGAGTCTCTGTGATCACAAAAAGTAAACAGTAAGGTGCAACCTACTGCTAATACTACTCAAGATGAATTTGCTCATTTGCTGCACCTCTCTTCAAGAATAAGTAGAATAAATACCTTGCCATGAGTTTATTACTTAAAACTATGATGGTATTCCAAAATAGTATTTTACTGTGTTAGTTAAATGTATGTTGTCTATACACATTTTAAGATATTAACAGTTATCATACATACAGCAGAAATATTTTGTAATCCTCTCAGGTTATTTGCTGGTATATATTATGATATTCATGAATGACAGTAATGGAAGTTCTGGGTCTGGTGCTATACATAAAATAAGAAAAAAACAAACACACAACTATGGTGGATCAAAGTATGACCATAAAACACTGTTTCTGTGTCTCCTGCAATGGTCGACTGTAGATAGATTTTACATAATCATGAATGACGGTTTTTTATTATGTTGTGAATTAGCAGCCACAACTATTTTCTGAATATATCAACACTTTGAGTGTTATACAATCATTAGTATAACATGAGGTAAGGAAGTCACATGATTATTTCTTCTCAATGAAAGACGCATCTATAAGCCATTTCTCTCTGATGTTTGTCATATCAAAATACCACATGTTTTATGTTCTACAGATGATCAAATGGATGACTTCCATAGTAATCAATAAAAAGAAACATGAAGCTAGCCAAAGTCATCATATGATTATTGGTGACGTACCAACAGTAAAACCAGTTTCTCATATCAACAATCTTAATTCAGAGTCCAATAACATTGACATACAACCCATTAGAGATTTTGAGTCTCCATACCCACAAACTGCAGTCCACCAGATCCAGCCTACTGTGTAAACTGAAGGTGACGAAATTGAACCTTTGATAGAAGGACCATCAAGAATAAGCATATAAATTTCCCCTGCAGGACATCATTATTTGAAATTATGATATCATTACAAAAACAGTGCTCTACTATTTTAGTTATTCTATGTTCATTGTAAAGACACCTATCAGAAACATTTAGTAATCCTCTGAAGCAAAACGCCTCACGTTCCTTTTACTAGACTGATGAAAGATCTGCATGTGAAAAATATGACTTTAATTAGTAGTACCATAAAGAGCATCTGCTGTGCCCAGGTTTGCTGAAATTTATGTGCAGATATGAGAAAGAAAAATGTGATCACAGAGCAGAAAGTGACAATGGATGTGTAATTTGGACTGACCAGTGAGGGATCACTTGCACTTTGCAGTTGTGCTTTGGGTCTGCTGTAGACTTCAAAGAAGAAAGAGGCCTGATAACAATAGTCAAGCAATAAATGAATGTTGCTTTGTAGAGTCTGTGCCATGTTATCTGGAAGTATAAAAACTTATGGTTTTGGAGAACATATTGTCCGAAAAGCTTTGTTGTTGTGGGTTGATAACTTATTTGAATATAGAAGAATTATGGAAACAGTATTTTGTAATTTTGTTGTGAGTTATTTAAAATTAGAAGCTCTCCTATAGCCCTCAACCTTAAGCAATAAGAAACGAAATCAGGAGTTAAATACACTCCTGGAAATGGAAAAAAGAACACATTGACACCGGTGTGTCAGACCCACCATACTTGCTCCGGACACTGCGAGAGGGCTGTACAAGCAATGATCACACGCACGGCACAGCGGACACACCAGGAACCGCGGTGTTGGCCGTTGAATGGCGCTAGCTGCGCAGCATTTGTGCACCACCGCCGTCAGTGTCAGCCAGTTTGCCGTGGCATACGGAGCTCCATCGCAGTCTTTAACACTGGTAGCATGCCGCGACAGTGTGGACGTGAACCGTATGTGCAGTTGACGGATTTTGAGCGAGGGCGTATAGTGGGCATGCGGGAGGCCGGGTGGACGTACCGCCGAATTGCTCAACACGTGGGGCGTGAGGTCTCCACAGTACATCGATGTTGTCGCCAGTGGTCGGCAGAAGGTGCACGTGCCCGTCGACCTGGGACCGGACCGCAGCGACGCACAGATGCACGCCAAGACTGTAGGATCCTACGCAGTGCTGTAGGGGACCGCGCCGCCACTTCCCAGCAAATTAGGGACACTGTTGCTCCTGGGGTATCGGCGAGGACCATTCGCAACCGTCTCCATGAAGCTGGGCTACGGTCCCGCACACCGTTAGGCCGTCTTCCGCTCACGCCCCAACATCGTGCAGCCCGCCTCCAGTGGTGTCACAACAGGCGTGAATGGAGGGACAAATGGAGACGTGTCGTCTTCAGCGATGAGAGTCGCTTCTGCCTTGGTGCCAATGATGGTCGTATGCGTGTTTGGCGCCGTGCAGGTGAGCGCCACAATCAGGACTGCATACGACCGAGGCACACAGGGCCAACACCCGGCATCATGGTGTGGGGAGCGATCTCCTACACTGGCCGTACACCACTGGTGATCGTCGAGGGGACACTGAATAGTGCACGGTACATCCAAACCGTCATCGAACCCATCGTTCTACCATTCCTAGACCGGCAAGGGAACTTGCTGTTCCAACAGGACAATGCACGTCCGCATGTATCCCGTGCCACCCAACGTGCTCTAGAAGGTGTAAGTCAACTACCCTGGCCAGCAAGATCTACGGATCTGTCCCCCATTGAGCATGTTTGGGACTGGATGAAGCGTCGTCTCACGCGGTCTGCACGTCCAGCACGAACGCTGGTCCAACTGAGGCGCCAGGTGGAAATGGCATGGCAAGCCATTCCACAGGACTACATCCAGCATCTGTACGATCGTCTCCATGGGAGAATAGCAGCCTGCATTGCTGCGAAAGGTGGATATACACTGTACTAGTGCCGACATTGTGCATGCTCTGTTGCCTGTGTCTATGTGCCTGTGGTTCTGTCAGTGTGATCATGTGATGTATCTGACCCCAGGAATGTGTCAATAAAGTTTCCACTTCCTGGGACAATGAATTCACGGTGTTCTTATTTCAATTTCCAGGAGTGTACGTAGCACTGCATAGCAGGACCACAGCATCAAGAGAAAACATGATGGTAACCGGGAAATTCAGAAAATAATGTAACGGTTATTACATGAGAATAAGTAAAGACTTGGCATCTTGCAATATATCGATCACATACATCCACAACTACATCATACACCGCAAGCTACCTAACGGTGTATGGCAGAGGGTACTTTTTCTACCACTATCTGATTCCTCCACCCTGTTCCATTCGCGAATAGTGTGTGGGAAGAATGATTGTCAGTAAGTCTCTCTATTGGCTCCAATTTCTCAAATTTTCTCCTCATGGTCAATACATAATATGTATGTTGAGGGAAAAGTAACATGTTGCCCAACTCTTCCTGAAAAGTGCTGTCCTGAAATTTCAATAGTAAAGCTCTCCATGATGTGCAATGTCTCTATTGTAACATCTGCCAGTGGAGTTTGTTTAGCATCTCCGTAATGCTCTCTCACCAGCTAAACAATCCCATGATGAAACAAGCCACTCTTCGTTGGATCTTTTCTATCTCCTCTATTAGTCCTACTTGATAGGGATCCCAGATAGATGATCAATACTCAAGAATCAGGGAAGCAAATGCCTTATAAGTCACTTCTTTCATGGATGAGTTACATTTCCTTAAGATTCGTCCGATGAATCTGAGTCTGGTGTCTGGTTTTCTCACTATCTGTTTTATATGGTCATTCCGTTTAAGGTCGCCCTGGATAATTACACCTAGATATTTTACAGCAGACGCTGTCTCCAGCTCTCTGCAGGTTGTTCTGCAAATTCTTACTACCTTCTGGCATTGCTACTTTGGTATAAACAACTGCATAATCTGCAAATAGCCTTAAAGAGCATCCGATACTTTCTACTACATCATTTATATATATTGTGAACAACAACTGTCCTGTCACACTTCCCTGTGGTACTGCGGATATTACCTTTACATCTGTTGACTTAGTTCCATTAAGAGCAACATGTTGAGTTCCATCTGCAAGAAAGTCTTGAATCCAATGGCAGGTCTGCTCCAATACTCCATAAGCTCATATTTTATTCATTAAACGGCAGTGCAGGACAGTGTCAAACATCTTACTGAAATCAAGGAACATGGCATCAAGCTGAGCACCATTGTCCACTGTGCTGTGGATCTCATGGAGGAAGAGAGTGAGCTGAGTTTCACAGGATCTCTGTTTGCAAAATCTATGTTGATTTTTATAGAGGAACTGTTCATTTTCCAAGAATAGCATAATACTCTAACACGAAACATGTTCCATAATTCTACAACAGACTGACGTCAATGATATAGGTCCATAATTGTTTGGATCTGTCTTACGGCCTGTATTAAGAGCAGGAATGACCTGCACTTGTTTTCCAGTCATTAGGTACCTTTCATTGCTCAGGCACTCTATGGTAAATTACTGCTAGAAGGGATGAAACTTCTTTCACGTAATCTGTATAGAATCATATAGTTATCTCATCTGGTCCTGAAGCCTTTCCACTACTAAGCAGTTGTAGCTGCTTTTCAGTTCCATGATCAGTTGTCTCAATATCTGCCATTTCAATGATCTCACGCCAATTGAAAGGAGGGACATTGTTACAATCTTCCATGGTGAAACAACTTCAGAAGACCAAATTCAGTATTTAGGCCTTCTCTCTGCTATCTTCTGTTTCGGTGCCGGTGTGGTGGCTGAGACAATGAAGAGATGATTTTGACCCACTTACTGATTTTACATATGACCAAAAACTCTTAGGCTTTTTATTCAGGTCAGTTGACAATGTCTTACTTTCAAAATCATTGAACGCTTCTCTCATTGCTGTCCTTATGCTCATTTTCACTTCGTTCAGCTTTTGTTTGTCAGCTAGGTTTTTACTTCTCTTGAATCCGAGATGAAGTGCTCTTTGTTTACATAGTGCTTTTCTAACACAGCTATTAAACCATGGTGGATCTTTCACATCCCTTAAAAACTTACTCAGAACATACTTGTCTAGGGCATATTGAGCAACGCCTTTGAATTTTTTCCATTTGTGCTCCCCATCTTCGTCCTCATCACCAAATATTTGATGCTGACAGCTGAGATATTCTGAAATTTGTATCCTGTCATCCTTGCTGAGCAAATGCATCTTCCTACCTTTCTTAACATTCCTTGTAGGACCCGTCATCATAGATGCTGTCACAGCCTTATGATCACTGATACCTTCCTCTATGTTAACTGATTCAATAAGCTCAGGTCTGTTTGTTGCCAGGAGGTCTAATACATTACCCTCAAGAAATGGTTCTCTGTCTATCTGCTCAAGGTGGCTCCAGAACAATGCCACATGATTCACTGTCTCTGGCATAACACTCCCAATCTATACCTGGCTAGTAGAAGAGACCCCCTATTACAACAGCATGATCAGGAAAATTGCTGATGATATTCTGCAAGATCTGTTTGAAGTGCTCTACAACTTCAGATCCTGACTCAGCTGGTGTATAAAAGCATCTGATCACCATTTTTGACCGTTCTTTGATACTCAATTTCAACCAGATTAATTCACATTCAGAATCCGTGATAACCTCACTAGATTTTATCAAATTTTTATTGCAATAAACACGCTGCCACTATTGGCGACTAACCTATCCTTTTGATAAACATTCTAACCTGAACTTAGGATTTAGTTGTCATTGACGTCTGGCTTCAAGCAGCTTTCTGTTCCCAATTCTATCTGTGCATACTAATTCTGGGGCCTTTCCTTGGATGCTCCTGGAGTTTACTAAAATCGTATTAATCTTTTCTATCTCTGATCTGCCGGAACCAGATTTCCTGAGATCGCTGTGGCTGAGTTAACAGGAAATCATGTTTGCTCTCAAGGGAGGGGTCCTCTAACCTAAAAAAGCCCCATGTGCACACCACACATACTTCACTACCATAGCAGCCACTTCCTGCATGTGTAGCATGCCTGACCTATTAAGGGGAACCCTAAAATTTGGCACCTGATAGTGGGAGGTCGAGAAATTCGAATCTGATACCATCTCAGAGCCGTCTGATCCTCTGGTTTAGACCTTCCACTCTACTCCAAACCAGTGAAATGTGATCAACCCTGCTTACGATGCTACAAATAGACAGCTTACCCTGCACTCTGCATGCTTTGCTAGTTGCCTTCACCAAATCAGCCAACCACCAAAAGGAGCCAAGAATGGCCTCAGAACCCAAGTGGCAGGCGTCATTCATGCAGACATGTGCCATTAAATGCAGCTGGTTTCACCCAATGTGCTCGATAGCCACTGTCAGGGCCTCCTCCACATCATGGATGAGACCTCCCAGCAAACATACCAAATGCACACTGGATTATTTCCCACCTTGTCTGCTATCTCCCTGAGGGGCTCCGTCACCCGCCTAACATTGGAGCTCCCAGTGACTAACATATCCACCCTCTGTACTTGTCCGGACTGGGCAGGAAAATCGACTGTTGGCCCAGCAGGACAGGCATCCCATGCTGCCTCAGAGTTATCATCAACACTGGGAAGCACCTCATACCTGTTGCTAAGACATAGGAAGCCAGCCGCCCAGCCTGGTCCCTCTTTCGCCTTCTACCCAGTGACATGTGAACCCTATACTGTCTGTCACCCACACTGGAGTGAGGACGGACTGGACAGATGTTGTGTATCAGAAGCTGCAGTGATGTCCGGGCCACCAGGGGATTCCAGTGGCACCACAGGTGTCTCAGGTCTCATCACATAAGATCAACCCACAACAAGATAAACACCTCAATCTGAAGCCATCAAAAGTTAGCATATCATAAATCATAATATAACAACAATAAAACCAGTTGTGAGGGTACTGGTGTGCAGTATCTGTAAGTGGTTGTTCTTTGGAGGGCGACAATGCCCAGTGGCACAGAGAGTCGCAAGCATAGGCACTTGTTGAGAGGCTGTGGAAGGTGTAGGCTGCATGAGCCAAAGGCAGTTGCGTAGCGAAGGATTTATCTCTATGTTTAATAGTAGTGGCACACAGTTTGAATAATAGTGTGTTTATGTTTGTGCAGTTTGATAAAGGAAATAAATTAAAATTTTACCAGTTCTTAATGCGTCTCCATCAGTACTACACCATTGCATTTAACAATGAATGAGGTCTCGATATACACGGTCAACTACAACAAGAGGATTGTAACCTAATAATCATTAATTAACCCATATAATCTCTAAGGAGAATTGGAGCTTATATTTGGCGACGCGTGTGTCAGGCGTCAATTCCTTCGCAATCTTCGGATCGTCGGAGAAGATGGCACAACAATGGTGGGTGAAGCAGCTAATTGCGACCGCAGTGCTTCGTTTCTAATTGTTTTCCACATTATACAGGATAAATTAGGAAATGACCTCTGAACTATGTTAGAGACTATGATATTTGTAATATGATCTCTTAAATTAAGTGTTGGAACTAATTATTAACAGACAGTGATTTTTGTGAACGTTGTTAACATGGCGGACACAACGCAAAGCAACAGTGAAAGGGACAAGTTAATGCTTTAGTCAATGTAGAATGCGAGTTTGGACTTAAGAATACCACACTTAATGTAATGGAAGATAGTGGTGCAGTTAGTTTCAGTTCAACAACGCTTAGTTCAAAACCAGTGAGTAGTCAACAAATGGGAACGAGTGTTAGCACTAACGATTTGATAGTGCAGATGTTGAGAGAAATCAAACAGGAAAGTAGGAACGCCAATGAAGAAATAAAGAATTTATCAAATGCAATGGTTAACTTGCGAACTGACCTCACTAATTCACTTAATCAGAAACATAAGGAGCTCCAAAAGGAATGTGATACCAAACATGAAGAACTTGAAAATTAAATGCAAGATCTTAACACAAAAGTTAATGAACAAGGTAAACAATCGAGCACATTAGTTAACAAAGTTCAAGAAACAGTTAAGGCTCAAAACTATGAAATTTTTAAAATTAAGAGTACATGTAAAGGCAACAAAGAAACAATTGTTAAGTTAGTTCAAAGCGTACAGACGCAATGTACTGAACTGAGTACTGAAGTAGGCGAAATTCGCCAAAAGGTAATGTCATCCGAAAATGGTTTGAACAATGTCAATAAAGAACCTTATACATCAGGAAATCAATGTAGCATTACGCGAAGTTGATAACAGTATGGTTAACGTACCTCAAGTTATTGTAGATAATGGATTGAGCATACGCAACTTTCAAGATTACGGTCCAAAGCAAGGTGTCCATGCAGTTGCCTTTATTAAGCAATTTAAACACGCATTTCTAAGACATTATACGGAACGTGTGAAAACTGATATGTGCATTAGCAAAAGGAAAGGCGAAGCACATATCTGGGGCATCAGTGTTTCAGAAAATTATTCACAATGCAAAGAATTTGAATCTGCATTCTTTAATAAATTTTGGTCACGAGAAAAACAATGGGATGTAAAATCATAGATTCTTACATTGCCGAACTTCACAAGACATTATGGAACAACGCGTGAATATATGCAGAAATTTTTGAACGACAATGCCTATCTTGATGATCCGGTCAAGGAAGAGGAATTTATGTTAATTTTTATACAGAAGCTACCTTTCACGGTACATGAAAAGTTAGCACTCACTCCGAAATTGAACATGGAGCAGACCTGCCTAATGATCGATAGAATTGATGTACTTAACCATGAACGTGAACAGCACAAGAGAAATAATGACGATCGTCATTCATGTGGTAATGGCCCACCACGACAAGAATTTACGACTAATGGAAGACCAAGCAGATTTGATAGAAGAGGGGACAGAAAACAAAGAAGAAATGAATATGACGCACTGAGCAGATTTAATTACAATCAGTATTCAGATCAATCCCAGTATGAAGAAAACAGAAGACAACAATGACCACCAGAACAAGAAAGAAGCCCAAAGCATAACCCACAGGAACATGAACCGGTAAACCAAGTCAAGTTTCGAAGACAACCCACTCCGAAATGCAAGTTACAAGAAATGGGTCGGACGTAGAGATTAATGCAATCAAGTGTGAACAAGTACATGATATTAAAGACGATTTGTATCGAGAGGATGAAAATAATGATCAAGAAATCTTAGTGCCTTTTGTAGAGGTGGAGGTATACGGAATTATTGTGTACGCACTACTGGACTCAGCGAGCAAAGTGAGTGCAATTTCAGAAAATCTGTTGGCACAATTAAATAATCTGGTGGCATTTCCAACATTCCCTATGAATGGTGTACGTATTGTCAGTGCTGTAGGTAATAGAAGCAAACCCATTAAAGGTCAAGCTCTATTGAAGTTTAGAATCAATGAAGACGAGTATGAGCAGAGCATATTAATTGTTGGATCTCTTAATGTCACATTAGTTCTTGGAATCGATTGGTTGACTGAAATGAGGAGCAGTATTGAATTTGAAAAGGGTTGTCAGCGGACAAGAATAAATAGTGTTGAGAAGAAGATAATATTTAAAGGATTTATTAATGAAGAAAATAAGGGCGCTGCGTGCACGAAGATGAGGCTAATGAGTTTCTGAGGAGAAGAGGAACTGGCGATTTATGAAGATTCTGAGGAAGATCCTGCTCTGTGAGAGAAGAATAATGATGAAGATGCTCTGACTGGTATTTGAATCAAGAGTCAGGCGTCAGTGAACGTGACGGAAGCAAAAAGAGAGGAATTAATGGAAGTGCTAAGACACGAAGTTGACCTGTTTTCAAAATTATCTGGATTAATTAAAGGATGTGTTTGCAAAATTAAAGTCAAGGAACATGAACCATTCTGCAGCAAATTGCATGCAATACCTTTAGTGAAGAGAGAAGCAGTGAACAAGGAAATCAAAAGGATGTTGGCTAATCAGATCAAGGAAGTGTCAATTAGTGAATCATGTTTAGTTATAAATATGCTACGCAACTGATGGACAACATTTAGACAATAGTCAGTAGATATTGTGAGATATTGAAGACTGTAGTCAGTAGCTGCAGTGAGTGCATTTTATTCTCTGTGTTTGATATCGTGTGACTTCCTCTTATGTCCCGTGACAAGCGCAGCAGTGGACAATGGAGCAACGCTTGTAGCATGTGTTTTGGTTTTCAAGAAGCAGGCAACAGTGCACAGCTAAGTACATTAGTCTTTTGTTACTTCATGCTGCTGTAATGTTATTTTATTGTTTTCGTGCCTGCCTGCCAATGATCTTCGATGCCCGGCATGCTACAGTTTGGGGGGAGGAGGAGTTGGCTGACGTCACGAAAAGCTGACTGGCATCTGGCACTTGTCAACATAACGGGAACGTGCCGCCAATGAACCGTACAGCGGAATGCGCCAATTCTTCTTTGTGGGTGTAACAACAGCTCCTAGATCTTCCTGTCTCCGGCAGCATCTATGTCACTCTTCCCTTGCATCAAACGTCGTAACTGTGTGTGACAACCAGCTCAACACATAGGACAGTGATAAAAGCAGAGTAACAAGTGCTGTGTTATGTATAGTGTTTGTGAGTCCTCAGCAGCGACAATGCCACTCCCCTCAGTGAAATCGTGTGAAGTTCTGCTCAGCTTATAGGAACGGCCCCAAAGCAGTGAAAAGTGCTCAAGCCAACAAAATGTCTTTTGTTTATAAATGATTCACTCAATGTAACTTTGTTGTAAATGTAAAATATTTCTTTAAAGATATGTACTGATTTTTTTATAAGTAGTCTGAGTGCTGTGTGCCAATCTACAAATTCCAATAGTTAATTGATAAAATGTTTTATGCCTGTAACTGTAGTTTTGACAGATGCATAGTGTCAATGCTTTTGTGTATATAGGTTTTACATTTATATTAGGTTATTTAAAATTAGTCTCATTTATTCAGATTCTATTCCTTAGTATCAATTATGTTCTTTACTGTGTTTCATGTGTGTAATTAAGAGTAACCTTTACTAATATGCTTGATATCTCCAACAAAAGGGAAACTGTGTCAGTCACATTATCTTATCTTTTTTTACATTTTTCTTGCTGATTAACAGACAGTTAGTAAATTATGTGTAAAGTTCTTGCTGTCATTAAATAATTTTCAAGTTGCTATATTCATTGATCATGTTTTATGGGCGTGACGATAAGGTTAATTAACATTAGTTATATTTTGAAAATCATTTGTTCTCAGGGTCAGATACTTATTGCAACTACTTTGACATGAAATACTAATTGGTGTAATTTTCAAATATTGATTTTTTATTGTATAACTTTCTTTAGGACTTCTGAGCCCCCTCGAAAGGTTACCTAGCTCTAGTTTTGTTTTGGTGGGGATGTGAGGATACTGGTGTGTAGTATCTATAAGTGGTTGTTCTTTGGAGGGCAACAATGCCCAGTGGCTCAGAGAGTAGCAAGCAGAGGCAGTTGTGGAGAGGCTGTGGAAGGTGTAGGCTGCGTGAGCCAAAGGCAGCTGCATAGCAAAGGATTTATCTCTATGTTTAATAGTAAAGGCATACAGTTTGAATAATAGTGTGTTTATGTTTGCGCAGTTTGATAAAGGAAATAAATTAAATCCTCCTAGTTCTTAATGCGTCTCCATCAGTTAGTACCACACCATAGCATTTAACAATGAACGAAGTCTTGATGTACACAGTCAACTACAACAAGAGGATTGTAACATAATAATCATTAATTAACCCATATAGTCTCCAAGGAGAATTGGAGCTTATACAGTGTCTCACAGTTGGACTCTGCAAACAGAGTTCAGTGATATAAAGAGATGACTCATTATAAATGTTGAGTCTTCATGCTCACAATCTGTAGTAAATGACATACAGCATACTGTAGATACTGCAAGTGCTAAAAATGAAACTTTGAGAAACAGCCCATTAAGAGTAACTATAAAGTATTGCCTCATTTGACAATATTATTTAAAACTAGGATATTATTCTAAAACTAGGATATTATTCTAAAACTAGGATATTATTCTAAATACAGTATTGTATTGTGTTACTTATTTGTGTGCCAATTGTTGACACCTTCAGAAATCAACATACATAATTCCCGCAGTAGATAAATTTTGTAAACCTCTGAAGTTATTTGATGGTAACAGCCATATTGAGACATTTGTGAAAGACAAATTTTACAATAATGTGAATCAATCACTTTAAGTTAATTTATGAATATGTACTAGTTTTAAGTGTTGCACATTATTACTATGATATGCCTAGTAACAGGAATATGACACAATCGGAAGCCACAGGCTGACCAGCCAAGGGCATCAATCGTGAGTTGCGAAAACCCACAGAAAGACAGCTCCGGACAACAATGAAGACAATAACTACAGCCACGATTTGATATGGCAGTATACAAGTCCAAAGAGAAAACCAGATTAAGATCCTAGATGTAGCAAGATCAGGAACTGACAACAATGTGTACGATATATAATACAAGAGCACAGTCGGAACACAACTGACTTCTGAGCCCCTGTGTCGCCAGCTTTATAGGGCCCCCATGAGTGTCGACAGGCTGGCATGGCAGGCATGGCCCATGCACAGCGCTGTGGTGGCGACAGCAGCACTTGCAGGGTATAGGGGAGCCGCCTAGTGGCTGTCATTTACATCCACGCCTTATGGCGGGCTGTCCAAATTGTCAGACTGGTACACCAGAATATGAGGGAAGAAATATTTAAGCCACATGATTACTTATTTTCTAAAATGCTTTTATAAAGATTAAAAATATCTCAAACACTTGTCGTAACCTGCAGACCACATACTTCATGTTTCACAGATGATCAGATGGAAGACTAACAAATACTTGAACACAGGAATCCTGATGCTAAAAGAAGTCTGCATACCATAACTGATAATATAATAATAGCACCACCAGAGACTCACAGTGGGACTCTGCAGTTAGAATTTAATCGTATTAAGAGACAACTCACTACAGATGTTGAAAGTCCATGCTCCCGAACTATAGTCAATAAGATAAATCCACAATGATACTGCATGTGTTGATATTGAAACTTTGCCAAATGGACTATTAAAAGTAAGCAGAAAAAAATTCCTCTGCAGGACACCATAATATAATTACAAGGATATTATTACAAAAACAGTGTTACACTGTGTTAGAATTTGTTTGTTGACTGTAAACACTGTAAGAAATTAACACATATAATCTTACTACCAGAAATATTTAGCAACCCTATGACATTATTTGATAGTACCATTTTTTTCATATTCATCAGGGACATTAATGGCAATTACAGAACAGAGCAATACAGAAAATAAGTCAAAAGGCAACCACTCACCTATAGTGGAATGGTGTTTGAAGCACATAAACACTGTTATATGGTCTGTGCTCCATGCATCTGTCCACATTAGATGAGTGACAGTGTTCACTTTGTTTTATGTATCAAGAATGACAATTTTTGTGGCAATGTGACTCAGTAGCCATATTTATTTTACGAATATGTCAAAGTTTTGAGTATTGTACGTTATTAGTATGATATGACAGAAGGAATATTGAAGACAAATGATTTTTCTTCTTAGTAATTTGCTCTTAATCAGCAGTGTTAATTTCACAGCCATTTCCCATATCCTGTATACCACATATTTCACATTCCACAAGTTATCAAATGAATGACTTCCGTAGTCATTAATCAAAAGAACCATGAAGGTAATCCCAGTCAGCTCACTATTTCTGACGATATAACATTGGTGGAAGCAGTGTCTCACAAGAACACTGTTCATTCAGAGTCTAATGATAGTGACAGACATCACATTGGAAATTTTGAGTCTCCATACACTCAGACTTTTATCATTGATCTCAAGCCTACTGTGGGCACTGTACCTGATGCAACTGAATCTATTCGGAAAGGACCATTAAGAGTAAGTAGAAAAATTTCTCTGCAGTATATCATTCTTTAAAACTTGGATATTGTTACAGAAAGAATTCTGTATTGTTTTTTATATGTTGACTGTTACCACTTTAAGGAAATGACACATAATCCTACCACCAGAAACAATTAGCAGTCCTCTAAAGTAATTTTATAGTACCAGTCATAACATGTTATCCATGAAAAAATACTAGAAATGGAGTGATACTTAAAATATCTGAACACTCAACTAATTCACCTATACCACAAGAATGTGTGGAGTGCACAAACACTGTTTCTCTTACATGTTTCTGTCCTCCATGCATCCAAATACTGTATGTTAATCACAGCCTTTTCTTTATGTAGAGATAATCACGAATTACAGTTTTTGTGTTGATATGAATTAGTATCCACATTTATTTTATGAATATGTCAAAATGTTGTATGTTTTACGTTATAAGTATTATCTGAGTGAAAGGATACGGAAGTTATTTGATTTTTTCTTGCTAGTAATACACTCGTAGTAACATAGTGTGATTTTTATGGTATTTGCCATACACCACATACCACATATTTTTTATTCCACAAATGACCACTGGATAAGCTCCAAAGTCATTAATCAAAAGAAACATGAAAAGTTATACAAGGTAGGGCACCATTACTGATAATATACCAGTGGTGGAACCAATGTCACACTGACACACTCGACTCAGACTCTACTGATATTCACAGATGGCACATTAAAGATTTTGAGCCTGTATAACTCCAAATTTACTAAGATCTAGCACAATGTGGAAACTCCAAATGATCAAACTGAAACTATCCCATGAGGACCATTAAGAGTAAATATAAACTACTCCTCTGATGGACATGTTTTTTTGAAACCATCATATTATTACAAAAACAATGCTGTACTGTGTTAGGTATTTGTTGTTGTTGTGGTCTTCAGTCCTGAGACTGGTTTGATGCAGCTCTCCATGCTACTCTATCCTGTGCAAGCTTCTTCATCTCCCAGTACCTACTGCAACCTACATCCTTCTGAATCTGCTTAGTGTATTGATCTCTTGGTCTCCCTCTACGATTTTTACCCTCCACGCTGCCCTCCAATGCTAAATTTGTGATCCCTCGATGCCTCAGAACATGTCCTACCAACCGATCCCTTCTTCTAGTCAAGTTGTGCCACAAACTTCTCTTCTCCCCAATCCTATTCAATACCTCCTCATTAGTTACGTGATCTACCCATCTAATCTTCAGCATTCTTCTGTAGCACCACATTTCGAAAGCTTCTATTCTCTTCTTATCCAAACTAGTTATCGTCCATGTTTCACTTCCATACATGGCTACACTCCATACAAATACTTTCAGAAATGACTTCCTGACACTTAAATCTATACTTGATGTTAACAAATTTCTCTTCTTGAGAAACGCTTTCCTTGCCATTGCCAGTCTACATTTTATGTCCTCTCTACTTCGACCATCATCGGTTATTTTACTCCCTAAATAGCAAAACTCCTTTACTACTTTAAGTGTCTCATTTCCTAATCTAATTCCCTCAGCATCACCTGACTTAATTTGACTACATTCCATTATCCTCGTTTTGCTTTTGTTGATGTTCATCTTATATCCTCCTTTCAAGACACTGTCCATTCCGTTCAACTGCTCTTCCAAGTCCTTTGCTGTCTCTGACAGAATTACAATGTCATTGGCGAACCTCAAAGTCTTTACTTCTTCTCCATGAATTTTAATACCTACTCCGAATTTTTCTTTTGTTTCCTTTACTGCTTGCTCAATATACAGATTGAATAACATCGGGGAGAGGCTACAACCCTGTCTCACTCCTTTCCCAACCACTGCTTCCCTTTCATGCCCCTCGACTCTTATAACTGCCATCTGGTTTCTGTACAAATTGTAAATAGCCTTTCGCTCCCTGTATTTTACCCCTGCCACCTTCAGAATTTGAAAGAGAGTATTCCAGTCAACATTGTCAAAAGCTTTCTCTAAATCTACAAATTCTAGAAATGTAGGTTTGCCTTTTCTTAATCTTTCTTCCAAGATAAGTCGTAAGGTCAGTATTGCTCACGTGTTCCAACATTTCTACGGAATCCAAACTGATCTTCCCCGAGGTCGGCTTCTACCAGTTTTTCCATTCGTCTGTAAAGAATTCGCGTTAGTATTTTGCAGCTGTGACTTATTAAACTGATAGTTCGGTAACTTTCACATCTGTCAGCACCTACTTTCTTTGGGATTGGAATTATTATATTCTTCTTAAAGTCTGAGGGTATTTCGCCTGTCTCATACATCGTGCTCACCAGATGGTAGAGTTTTGTCATGACTGGCTCTCCCGAGGCCATCAGTAGTTCTAATGGAATGTTGTCTACTCCCGAGGCCTTGTTTTGACTCAGGTCTTTCAGTGCTCTGTCAAACTCTTCATGCAGTATCTTATCTCCCATTTCATCTTCATCTACATCCTCTTCCATTTCCATAATATTGTCCTCAAGTGCATCGCCCTTGTATAAACCCTCTATATACTCCTTCCACCTTTCTGCTTTCCCTTCTTTGCTTAGAACTGGGTTGCCATCTGAGCTCTTGATATTCATACAAGTGGTTCTCTTCTCTCCAAAGGTCTCTTTAATTTTCCTGTAGGCAGTATCTATCTTACCCCTAGTGAGACAAGCCTCTACATCCTTACATTTGTCCTCTATCCATCCCTGCTTAGCCATTTTGCACTTCCTGTCGATTTCATTTTTGAGACGTTTGTATTCCTTTTTGCCTGCTTCATTTACTGCATTTTTATATTTTCTCCTTTCATCAATTAAATTCAATATTTCTTCTGTTACCCAAGGATTTCTATTAGCCTGCGTCTTTTTACCTACTTGATCGTCTGCTGCCTTCACCACTTCATCCCTCAGAGCTACCCATTCTTCGTCTACTGTATTTCTTTCCCCCATTCCTGTCAATTGTTCCCTAATGCTCTCCCTGAAACTCTCTACAACCTCTGGTTCTTTCAGTTTATCCAGGTCCCATCTCCTTAAATTCCCACCTTTTTGCAGTTTCTTCAGTTTCAATCTGCAGTTCATAACCAATAGATTGTGGTCAGAATCTACATCTGCCCCAGGAAATGTCTTACAATTTAAAACCTGGTTCCTAAATCTCTGTCTTACCATTATATAATCTATCTGAAACCTGTCAGTATCTCCAGGCTCTTCCATGTATACAGCCTCCTTTCATGATTCTTGAACCAAGTGTTAGCTATGATTAAGTTATGTTCTGTGCAAAATTCTACAAGGTGGCTTCCTCTTTCATTCCTTCCCCCCAATCCATATTCACCTACTATGTTTCCTTCTCTCCCTTTTCCTACTACCGAATTCCAGTCACCCATGACTATTAAATTTTCGTCTCCCTTCACTACCTGAATAATTTCTTTTATCTCGTCATACATTTCACCTATTTCTTCATCATCTGCAGAGCTAGTTGGCATATAAACTTGTACTACTGTAGTAGGCATGGGCTTTGTGTCTATCTTGGCCACAATAATGCGTTCACTATGCTGTTTGTAGTAGCTAACCCGCACTCCTATTTTGTTATTCATTATTAAACCTACTCCTGCATTACCCCTATTTGATTTTGTATTTATAACCCTGTAATCACCTGACCAAAAGACTTGTTCCTCCTGCCACCGAACTTCACTAATTCCCACTATATCTAACTTTAACCTATCCATCTCCCTTTTTAAATTTTCTAACCTACCTGCCCGATTAAGTGATCTGACATTCCACGCTGCGATCCGTAGAACGCCAGTTTTCTTTCTCCTGATAACGACGTCCTCTTGAGTAGTCCCCGCCCGGAGATCCGAATGGGGGACTATTTTACCTCCGGAATATTTTACCCACGAGGACGCCATCATCATTTAATCATACAGTAGAGCTGCATGTCCTCGGGAAAAATTACGGCTGTAATTTCCCCTTGCTTTCAGCCGTTCGCAGTACCAGCACAGCAAGGCCGTTTTGGTTAATGTTACAAGGCCAGATCAGTCAATCATCCAGACTGTTGCCCCTGCAACTACTGAAAAGGCTGCTGCCCCTCTTCAGGAACCACATGTTTGTCTGGCCTCTCAACAGATACCCCTCCGTTGTGGTTGCACCTACGGTACGGCCATCTGTATCGCTGAGGCACGCAAGCCTCCCCACCAACGGCAAGGTCCATGGTTCATGGGGGGGGTAGGTATTTGTATGTTGACTGTAAGCACTTTAAGAAATTGCAGATATATCTTACCACCTAAAATATATACCCAGTCTGCAAAGTTCTTTGATGGTACCAGTCACAAGACGATACTGATGATAAGCTATAATGAAACTTCAGGGATGGAGATGAACATAAAATTAGGGAATGGCTACAACTCATCTGTAGTGGCACTACCATTAGGGATAGGAAAAGTCAGTTTTGGTGCAATATTTCTGAGCACACAAGTTACAACCAGGTGTGGACCTGTTTACTGTGAGTTACGCTCACCAGTAGTTGTGAAGCAAATTAGAGGCAACAGGGGATTGGAACCACCAGAAAAAGTACACGCCGTGGTTTGCATGACACAAGTCACAGGCAGAAGGGGCCCACTGGCCAACCTAAGTGTTATGAGTAAGTGACACAGAGTGGCGCATTTAGCAAAAACAGAGGTGCACAGTCGCATATAAATAGGCACTGGTTCACTAACAAAGCATTCCAGTGTGACAGCTCTCCTGGACGGCGGGGCATGTCACACCACCAGCTACACACAGCAGCAGATGGGGCCCAAGTGTTCCAGTCCACGGTAGATCACTGGTTCGACCCTCTGAGGCTGACACGGCGGGCCACTCCACGAGTCACTACCACAGGCAGTCGTCTGGGTTCCCAACACACACCAGAGACATGCAGGGCAAGGGCCGCAGATTCAGCTGCTGGATGACAGGTGCTGACAAGTCATGCCAGCGTGGATGCGCGGCACGAGCCACCTTGCAGTTGTCAGTGGGCAGCGCTGAGGCAGCGCAGGATGAAGGTTGCTGAGTTGGATGCCGGCGCAGCCCTGACATCATCATATCACCATGGCCATACAAGGCTGACGCATTAGCAGAGCACTTGATGGGTCGCTGAGATGGTGTCCTCAATATTACAGGATCCGGTGACACAGAACAAGGGGAATGCGGCACTGTAGTTGGAAACAATAAATCACTTGGAAAGCTCAAATGAGTCTTAATATGTATGGTGCCCTCTACCTCTCCTTCTTTATTTGGTGTTGCTGTTACATTTGGTGTCAGAAGTTGCTACTACATTTAGTGTCAGAATAGCAGACATCGTCTGTACAGTACGACTGCCTGCATTACAGTCACAAGATGTGGTGAGTTTTGACCAGTTTTCTTTTGAGTGTTGGATGTTTTCTTTCTTTTTTGCGTTTTTGAGTATGGCTCATGGCAGACCATTGTAGATGTTTTGTGTGGGCATAGTATTTTTTGTTGTCAGAGTAAGTGTTAGTGTATTTGGGGCAGTAAGATTTTTTTTTTGTGGCATTTAATTACTTTTGTGTTGGTTTGAGTATGTTGTTACTGACTATGATGATACTGAGATATAGGTAGTTGGGTTATTTTTGTACTTAATTGTATTGTTTTGGGATTAACGGGGAACAAAAGCAACACAATGGCAGCGTCAGGAATGCGAGGTGTGTTGGAACCAGACGTGTTACGGTTTTTGTTGGGAAAGGTAGCACAGTTGACAGCAGACAATACGCATTTGAAGAGTGAATTAACATCTAGAAGTGAGCGGTAAATGACAGTGGATCAGTCGTTGTTGCCTAGAATGCCGCAGCAGGAGACTGATCCAGCTGCCACAATTTTGATTATTCTGTTTCCTGGCAAGGCATCTGAGGATGTTTGTTCATTTGTGGAGGACTTGGAAACTTCAGATGTGATGAATGGTTGGTCGGATGAACAGCTGTTACATGTAGCCAAGATTAGATTAATGGGTGAAGCGAAAACACATGTAAAGAGTTCTGAGGCCGTAAGGAAGGCGGGACAGTTTAAGCAGCTGAAGGAGCGGCTTTCACAAAGGTACAAGAAACAGAATAGCGCTCAGTACTTTAGGGAGAGGTTGAGTACAATGACGAAGAGGCAGGGGGAGATGTTAGAGAAATTTGAGGACAGAATAAGAGAAATTAACGAGTACACTTACGAGTTGGGTCAGAGCGATGAAGCGAATGGTGTTCTGTTGCAGGAGGCCGAGCAAAGGACACGCGATGTATTTTTGAGGGGGTTACTGGCGCATATATTGCGGAAAGTACGTGAAGGGCTCCAAAAGATTTGTATTCGGCTATTCAGCTCACAATCCAATGTGATGAAATAGACGTGGCAACAGGGGTATGTGATACACAAGTGGTGTTTACAGGGGGTATAAAATGTTCTAAGTCTTGTTGTATGGGACACGGACAGAGACAATGTACCCAGTCACTGAGGAATAGAGGAAGGGGTGGAAATCAGCAGCGTGGAGGATGGAGAAGTGGAGTTAGTAGAGATGGACAATCGTTAAACGGCAGAGGGGGACCAAGACCCACCTAAGGGAGCTCCCGTTTAATTTCAATGCTACGAATATGTATACAAAGGTGGAATGTTCAGTGGTAGGATCCATAGAAACTAAAACGTTTAAGAGTTTGTTAGACACAGGTGTGCAATTATCAGTGGCTACTAGGAGTTTAATCAGACTATGGAAGTTATAACCACTACGTTATAGCTTGCGTAGAGTGCAGGATAAGGAGGTGACACCTTTAGGGTCAGTGACAGTTGACTTTCGCATAGGGGAAGTCCGATTTGATTCATGCATGGAGGTAGTACCATGGATAAGTGAGGACTACGACGTGATCCAAGGAGTAGATTTCTTGCATCAACATCATGCCAAAATTGACCTTGGACAATGAACCGTGGAACTTGGTGGAATGTTATTTCAGCTAGGGGAAACTGTTATCGATGCAGAGCTGTCGCGAGGGGGGGTTTAACGTAATGAACTAATCAATTGAACCGCGTACATTAGCATTTAGGCTTAATTCACATGAGTGTGTGTGTGGTGGCACCAGGAAGTTGCTTTAGATAAATGTAGAGTAGAATCTACCTGTGGGTACAGTATATGTTATTGAACCATTGGAGGATAATGAAGTTCTGGGTCCATTGGGTTGTTTTGTGAAACATAGTATTGAACAACGGGCGAGTAGTCCCCAGTACATCAGAATGCCATTCAGTTTGAAAAACGCTACGGCAGCATTTCAGAGATTGCTAGACAGTGTCTTGAGTGGTTTGAAACCACGGGGGTGTCCTGTCTATTTGGATGACATTATAGTGGTTTCAAGTAGTGTGGGGCAACATAGACAGCAGTTAAGGGACGTCTTTATGGGGTTAAGAGCAGCTTATTTGATGCTGAGCCTGGAGAAGTGTCATTTTGCATTTGACGAAGTAACATATTTGGGTCATATTACTGTATCAGTAAGGAGGGAGTGCAAACAGATCCGAGGTTGGTACAAGCTGTAAGGGATTTTCGGGAACCGAAAACAGTTAAGGAAATGCAGTCATTCATCGGAATTTGCAATTTCTATCAAAAGTTTGTGAAGGGTTTTGCAGATTTAGCACAGCTGTTGACACGATTGTTACAGAAGGGTGTGAAATTTGAGTGGACAGAAGAGTGTCAGAAAGTGGGTGACAAACTGAAAGAAGTGTCAACATCAAGTCCGGTTCTTGTGTTTCTAGATTTTGAAAAGGAGTTTATACTAGCAGGTGATGCATCGAATCAAGCAGTGGGGTGTGTTCATAGGCATGAAATTGATGACAAATAACATCCTGTAGCCTATGCATCAGATAGGAACTACTCAACAACAGAGAGGGTGATGCTTATCGTAATCTATGGAATCACATATTTTAAATGTTGTTTATATGGAGAAGATTTCCGGTAGTGACAGATCATGCTCCGTTGAACTGGTTGTTGGGGTTGAAGGATCCGTCCACTAGACTCGCTAGGTGGTCTGTGAGGCTTAGTGAATTTGACTATGAGGTGGTGCACGAGCCTGGCAAGAAGCATGGTAATGTGGATGCACTACTTCTACTTTCTACTGAAAGGTGGCAAAAGTAGAAGTCATAGATTATGACCTAGCAGTATGGCAAAAATTACAGGTCGCAGACAACGATCATAAATTGTATTGGACACAACCACAATTTAATATGTACGATGGACTTCTGTGCAGGGAAACAAAGTTAGGACCAAGGGTAGTAGTGCCAGTAAAGCTGAGGGATGAGGTTTTAAAGGAAGCACATGATCACATGTTTCTGGTCATGGAAGGTGTAGAGCTGTGAATAGGAGATTGGCGGAGAGGTATTGGTGGAGGGGTAGGAAAGTGGATGTGGATCAGTATGTCAAGAACTGTATACAATGTGAGCAGAGAGCAGTTTTGAGTTGGAAACAGATACTGCTACAACGGTTGCCAGAAGGGACATGTCCATTTTCTATGTTGTGAATTGCTGTCTTAGGTCCTTTCAGTTGAATACGGTAGGGGAAATCTGCCTCGATAGCTGAGTGGTCAGCATGACAGATTGCCATCCTCTGGGCCCGGGTTCGATTCCCAACTGCGTCAGAGATTTTCTCCACTGGGTGTTGTGTTGTCTTCATCATCATTTCATCCCCATCTGGCGCACAGGTCGCCCAATGTGGCGTCGAATGTAATAAGACCTTCGCTGAGGCGGCCGGACCTGCCCCGTAAGGGGCCTCCTGGCCAATGACGCCAAATGCTCATTTCTATTTGTACCATAGGGGAACAGATTCATTGTGACAATAATAGACCATTTTTCGAGGTGTGTGGAGATAGTGGCTGTGCCTAATCAACAGTCAGCAATGGTCACGCAAGCATTAATAAACAACTGAATTTTGAAATTTGGTGTACCAGAGACGATAATTACTGACCAAGGGACCAACTTCATGTCGGATTTAATAAAGGAGCTGTGTAAATTGTTGTACTTAAAGAAGTGGAGGATGAGCACATTGCATGCACAGGCCAACGGAAGGACAGAACGGGTACACAGAAAAATCGGGTAGATGCTGAGTTTTTATGTGGATTCTCATCACCATCAGGGCGACGAGTATTTGAAGCATATTGTATGCGCATACAATGCAAAAATCGATACAAATACTGGTTTGTCTCCATATGAGGAAGTGTACTGGCGAAAAATGCCGTCACTGTGTGATTTGGTGAAGCTACAGAAAGGAAGGACTGGTGAATCTGTACGTCAATTCGCGAGAATAATCCGGGATGTTTGGAAATGGGTACAAAAGGCGAATACGAAGGCTTTGGAAAGGCAGGAAAACGCAGTGAAGCGGAAAGGAAGTTTACCACAGTATAGAGTGGGGCAATGGGTAATGCCATCCAGCCCCTGTATGCAAAAAGGGAAAACGAAGAAGTTTCTCACGAGGTATCAAGGGGTCATACCAAGTTGTTGGCTCCCAACATGCACTGGAGACATCCAAGGCGAGGGCCGCAGATTCAGCTGCCTGATCACAGGTGCTTGCTGTCGCTTTGACCCAAGCCGCGCCGGTGGGGATGCACGGCGCAGGCCACCCTGTAGTTGTCAGCAGACGGCACTGAGGCAGCGCAGGACGAAGGCTGCTGAGTTGGCTGCCAGCGCAGCCCTGACGTCATATTATCACTGCGGCTGTACAAGTCCGACACATTAGCAGAGCACTTGACAGGTCGCTGAGGTGGCGTCCTCAGCATTGAGGGACCTGGTGACGCAGACCGAGGGGAACGTGGCACTGTAGTTGGAAACAACAAAACACTTCGAAAGCTCAGATGAGTCTTAATACGGTGCCCTCTACCTCTCCTGCTACATTTGATGTTGCTGTTACATTCAGTGTCAGAAGTTGCTACTGCACATCTATGATGGAAAGATGTTTGGAGCACACAACACTGATTCTGTCATGTGTATCTCCGCTCCATGAATCTGTCCATCATAGATGAGTGCCAGCCATTTCTTTATTCTGTCTATTGTTAAATATCATTTTTGTGGTAATGTGTTTGAATAGATATTTATTTCTGAATGTCTCACATGTCTGAGTATTGTTCATTGCTAGTATGAGATGACCGAAGGAATAATGGAGACACGTGATCTATTCTTCTTGGAAATACGCTCATATATATTGTCATGTAGAAGAAGGTGTAATCAGATGAATGACAAACACTAACTTCAGTTAATGAAGGTTTATTCAGCACTTGCACACACAAGAGTTCAGAGTGAGCTGCCTCCGGCCAGAATACATACAGTCTATATAGAGCTACAGAACATTCCAGTGCAATTATTCCTGACATTCGTGGATACTCCAAGAATGCACTCGAACCGAATATAGAAATTAAAATTGTACACTTCAGGTGAGTTTTGAACTCACAAGCCTTCATACTACATTTTAGTATGAAACTTCCTGGCAGATTAAAACTGTGTGCCCGACCGAGACTCGAACTCGGGACCTTTGCCTTTCGCGGGCAAGTGCTCTACCATCTGAGCTACCGAAGCACGACTCACGCCCGGTCCTCACAGCTTCACTTCTGCCAGTATCTCGTCTCCTACCTTCCAAACTTTACAGAAGTTCTCCTGCGAACCAAGCAGAACTAGCACTCCTGAAAGAAAGGATATTGTGGAGACATGGCTTAGCCACAGCCTGGGGGATGTTTCCAGAATGAGATTTTCACTCTGCAGCGGCGTGAGTCGTGCTTCAGTAGCTCAGATGGTAGAGCACTTGCCCGCGAAAGGCAAAGGTCCCGAGTTCGAGTCTCGGTCGGGCACACAGTTTTAATCTGCCAGGAAGTTTCATATCAGCGCACACTCCGCTGCAGAGTGAAAATCTCATTCTACATTTTAGTACTTTAACCATTTTTTTTAATTTTTTGGGCCTCCCATCTCCCCTTCTAGCACTACCATTCGCTCTCCTTCATGTGCCTTCTTCGGCGAGCTTCAATGCCACTTTTTTTTATTGGGTTATGAAACTGAATTGCATCTTGAAGACAATGTTAGAAAATTGTAATCTGAATAGATTACCGTGAAAATAACTCTCTCTATAATACTGTTGACTGCATTAATGGAACGCAAAATATTCTTCCATTAGAATTGAAACAAAAATGAGAGAGAAGCAAAAGTAAAAATTAAGAGAGGAAATTAAACTTCTTCAGTGATGCACGTCTTATGCATTAGAATAGTTTTTCCCTACTATTCTTGTGCTGTGGCATGACCCTGTTACTTTTTGGGAAAACATGCTTTTTCGGGCTTCTGTTGAGGCCTTCACGGCTACCGTATCGGCCCTGGGGCACACGAAGTCCCCACCGTACTTCACCCTCAACAGCAATCCCCTACTTTGGCAGTCTATCTTGTTCTGTCGATTTCATATTATTTAGGTATTAACCGATGCGTTGTTTCTGAAACAAAATTTGCATCGTATTCCCGAACTTCTTTTTATGGTCTTTGTTCTGGTATATTTTGAAGTATTCTTCTTTCATATATTCTCGATATTCTTGTAGATTGTCATTGCCTTTGTTGTTGACAACATAATTGACAAAATTTCCGAATTGCCACAAGATGACATTGTTTTTTTGTGGTGGAAAGAAAACTTCTTCTGGGAAGAGTATTTGTGTAGTGTGATTTCTCTCCCATCGGTCCGTTTGAGAAAAGCGACTTGCAATACAATCTCATTCCAAATATTCTTGTATCCATTACAGATGAGGTGGTGCTTTAAGGAGTCCAAATTGCGACATTTTTGGCACACATTGGTTACATGTAGTCCTATTGAATACAGTTTTTCGTTGGTGCTAATTATGTTGTTGACAACTCTGTACCATGATGCTTGCACTTCCGTAGTCAGTGTTTTGTTATTTATATTAGTCCATATTTTTTCCAAGTTTTTGTTGGGATACTTCATCTCCATTTTATTTTGGTTTTCGCGTGATTGTAACTTCTCTACTATATATTTACTTGTCCTCTTATTTTTGTCTGTTAAAATGGATGTCAAGTAGCTTAATTCTACATAAAAATTCTTAATACGCTTTAGGTTGTAATTTATGTTGTGAACATCTACTGGCAGCTGCATGCTTCCGGGTTTAAGAAGGTCAAATAGAGCGGCAGTTAACGCTGTTCGGCTGCGTCTCTATAAGTTTTAGCGCTCTTTTAAGGCAGAAGGCAGTGTTTTTCCTCCGAAGGTCTGTCAGCCCTAGGCCTCTGTTTTCGGGTCTCGATGTAGTCGTTCCTACTGATACTCTAAAAATATGGCCTTTCCATACTTATCGACAGATTGTGCTCATTATAGATTTCGCTATGTCTGGAGCTGTTGGTAAAATCTGAGCAACATATGCAGCTTTCGAAAGAACTGCACAGTTTATTAGTTTAATTCTTTGCTTGATATTTAAGTCTCTCGTTTCATGCACTATTAAGCTGCCTCTGATTTTTCCTAACACCTGTTTACAATTAGAAGCCGTTGTTCTTAATGGGCAACTGTAAAAAGTTACGCCCAAAGCAGTGCGACGGTCCACCCTATTTGCCCACGGTAGCTGCACATTGTCAAGACTCAGTAAATTTAAAAAGGAACTTTGCGTTTCATTTATCTTCGCACCAGTTACCCTGCTATAAAGCAAGAACTTGTCCGTTAGCTGGCCACAGTCATCATCGCTCCTTACTAGAACTCCCACATCGTTAGCGTATGCATTTGTAACCGTCTTCAGCCCAGCTATTGTAATGCCTTCTAAGGTTGTGTTCAAAATCCATAAAAGGAGTTCCAAAGAAACCACATAAAACAAAATGGACAGGGGACTTCCCTGAGGAACTCCACTAGATATCAATACTTCATTAGTATATTGTCCATTGATCGAGATTTTGGTTCGTATGCCTCTGACGATGTTCATTAAAACCGCTAAGTTGCCATCATTGAAACCTATGTGTTTCAACGTTCAGAACAGATATCCGTAGTTGACTCTGTCAAATGCTTTAGCAAAATCAATGAAGGCAATGCCTCCATTCGCTGACGATGATGAGAAAGTAGAAATAATGTCTCGATATTCACATACAGTCTTAAAAATAGTACGTCGAGGGAGACACGTCTGGTGGCATCCAATTACTTTTTCTAAAATAGGTCCCATTTGTTCTTTAATTACACGTGCAACTACCTTGTAATCTGAGTTCATTAGACTGATCGGCCTCATTTTAGTAATATCTTTCGTGTCCGTACTCCTTCCCTTTGGAAGTAGTACAGTTACACTTTCCTTGAAAGCAGCAGGAATTTCCTCTCCCCTCAAGACGTCATTAACTACTTCCGTGAATTGGGACCAAAAGGTCCTATAAAACTCCACAGGCAGGCCGTCTAGGCCGGGAGACTTCCATGAAAGTGAAGATCTGAGTATATCAAAAACCTCGTCATTCGTAATTTCTAACGTTAAACCTCTGTTCTCCTCTGTAACAACTGTCTCTATTCCGGAGTTCTGTAAAAACTCTTGTACTGATGTGAATTGCCGTCAGTGGCATTTCCAGAATATAATTGCTGAAAAAATCTATGTGCTTCATTTAAGATATCCCTTTGTTCTGTCAAGACTCTGTTATCTTCCGTTCTGAGGCTGGCAATAAAATTTCTTCTTCTGTTTTTTGTGTGTTGTATCAAGTGGTAGATGGAGGAGTTTTCTGCCTCCACCGTCGTTCTGGTGTGTGATTTGATTTGTAATCCCTCCAAATGTACCCTTTTGATACTTATCATTTTGGCTTCAACGTTTTTAATATTGATAAAGACGTCTTGAGACATTGGTTGGTCGTAAAGGTCTCTTAAGCAAGAGTAGTAAAACTCCATTGTGTGTCTTGACCACATTGCCCTTTCTTTGGCGTAAGATATCAGCGCTGCTCTTATCGTTTTCTTAGCGGTCATAGTCCACCATTCAATAGTTGTTCTATATTTAGTACGCATCCTTAAAACAGACTGCCAAGTTTCTTGCATCTTTAAAGCTACGGCGTTTTCAGAGAGGGTATTGATATTTAATTTCCGTAGTGGGCGACCCCAATATGTCTATTGGCTGGTTAATTTGATGCCGCACCTCACTCCGAGGTGGTCAGAGAAAGCAGCTGGTATCACCTCAATACTACTGACTTTGGTGTCTAAAGTGGGGGTGACATATATTCTGTCGATTCTACTCTGTGTAGTGCCGTGATATATGTGAAGCGAACCAGTATCGGATATTTTATTTCCCACACGCCAAACCACTTCATGTTGCTCACCAACGCCTGCAGTTCTTGGGAGAAGTTAAAATTTGGTCGCTGATCCTTTTTATTTAAAACGCAATTAAAATCTCCACCAATGACAATTTCTGCGGGGTTTTCTTGGAGTAGAAATAATATGTCACTTTTAAAAAAGGCTGCCCTCTCTCGTCTCGCATTGTTGCCTGATGGTGCGTAAAGGTTTATAAAAGTGGTGTTAAAAATCTTGCAGTTAATTCCCCTCCCCGACTCTAAAAGGCACACGTTTGTCATCTCGATCCCTTCTTTAGCAAGGATGGCTGTTCCACACACGTTTTCTGGAGCCACATTCAACACCTCTTTGTACCCTGAAACATACAATTCTTTGACATTAACTTCCTGCAGGAAGGCGATATCTCTATCTGACTGATACAGAAAGTCCTTCAGTGCAGCTACCTTTGCTTGACTCTGAATTTTGTTTATATTTAGGGTGGTCACGTTATATGTATGTTCCACTGTGAGACGCTACAAGACAGTAAATAGAGGATACGTTATTGGAGCCGCGTAAAATAACTTCTGTTTATATATATATGTTGTTGTTGTAGTTGTTGTGGTCTTCAGTCCTGAGACTGGTTTGATGCAGCTCTCCATGCTACTCTATCCTGTGCAAGCTTCTTCATCTCCCAGTACTTAATGCAACCTACATCCTTCTGAATCTGTTTAGTGTATTCGTTTCTTGGTCTCCTTCTATGATTTTTACCCTCCACGCTTCCCTCCAATACTAAATTGGTGATCCCTTGATGCCTCAGAACATGTCCTACCAACCGATCCCTTCTTCTAGCCAAGTTGAGCCACAAACTCCTCTTCTCCCCAATTCTATCCAGTACCTCCTCATTAGTTATATGATCTACCCACCTAATCTTCAACATTCTTCTGTAGCACCACATTTCGAAAGCTTCTATTCTCTTCTTGTCCAAACTAGTTATCGTCCATGTTTCACTTCCATACATGGCTACACTCCACACAAATACTTTCAGAAACGACTTCCTGACATTTAAATCTATACTCGATGTTAACAAATTTCTCTTCTTCAGAAACGCTTTCCTTACCATTGCCAGTCTACAGTTTATATCCTCTCTACTTCGACCATCATCAGTTATTTTGCTCCCCAAATAGCAAAACTCCTTTACTACTTTAAGTGTCTCATTTCCTAATCTAATTCCCTCAGCATCACCAGACTTAATTCGACTACATTCCATTATCCTCGTTTTGCTTTTGTTGATGTTCATCTTATATCCTCCTTTCAAGACACTGTCCATTCCGTTCAACTGCTCTTCCAAGTCCTTTGCTGTCTCGGAGAGAATTACAATGTCATCAGCGAACCTCAAAGTTTTTATTTCTTCTCCCTGGGTTTTAATACCTACTCCGAATTTTTCTTTTGTTTCCTTAACTGCTTGCTCAATATATAGATTGAATAACATCGGGGAGAGGCTACAACCCTGTCTCACTCCCTTCCCAACCACTGCTTCCCTTTTATGTCTTTCGACTCTTATAACTGCCATCTGCTTTCTGTACAAATTGTAAATAGCCCTTTGCTCCCTGTATTTTACCCCTGCCACCTTCAGAATTTGAAAGAGAGTATTCCAGTCAACATTGTCAAAAGCTTTCTCTAAGTCTACAAATGCTAGAAACGCAGGTTTGCCTTTCCTTAATCTATTTTGTAAGATAAGTCGTAGGGTCAGTATTGCCTCACGTGTTCCAACATTTCTACAGAATCCGAACTGATATTCCCCGAGGTTGGCTTCTACCAGTTTTTCCATTCGTCTGTAAAGAATTCGCGTTAATATTTTGCATCCGTGACTTATTAAACTGATTGTTCGGTAATTTTCGCATCTATCAACACCTGCTTTCTTTGGGATTGGAATTATTATATTCTTCTTGAAGTCTGAGGGTATTTCGCCTATCTCATACATCTTGCTCACCAGATGGTAGAGCTTTGTCGGGACTGGCTCTCCCAAGGCCGTCAGTAGTTCTAATGGAATGTTGTCTACTCCCGGCACCCTGTTTCGACTCAGGTCTTTCAGTGCTCTGTCAAACTCTTCACGCAGTATCGTATCTCCCATTTCATTTTCATATACATCCTCTTCCATTTCCATAATATTGTCCTCAAGTACGTCACCCTTGTATAGACCCTCTATATACTCCTTTCCAACTTTCTGCTTTCCCTTCTTTGCTTAGAACTGGGTTTCCATCTGAGTTCTTGATATTCATACAGGTGGTTCTCTTTTCTCCAAAGGTCTCTTTAATTTTCCTGTAGGCAGTATCTATCTTACCCCTAGTGAGATAAGCCTCCACATCCTTACATTTGTCCTCTAGCCATCCCTGCTTAGCCATTTTGCACTTCCTGTCGATCTCATTTTTGAGACGTTTGTACTCCTTTTTGCCTGCTTCATTTACTGCAATTTTATATTTTCTCCTTTCATCAATTAAATTCAATATTTCTTCTGTTACCCAGGGATTTCTACAAGCCCTCGTCTTTTTACCTACTTGATCTTCTGCTGCCTTCACTACTTCATCCCTCAAAGCTACCCATTCTTCTTCTACTGTATTTCTTTCCCCCATTCCTGTCAATTGTTCCCTTATGCTCTCCCTGAAACTCTGTACAACCTCTGGTTTAGTAAGTTTATCCAGGTCCCATCTCCTTAAATTCCCACCTTTTTGCAGTTTCTTCAGTTTTAATCTACAGTTCATAACCAATAGATTGTGGCCAGAGTCCACATCTGCCCCTGGAAATGTCTTACAATTTAAAACCTGGTTCCTAAATCTCTGTCTTAGCATTATATAATCTATCTGAAACCTGTCAGTATCTCCAGGCTTCTTCCATGTATACAGCCTTCTTTTATGATTCTTGAAGCAAGTGTTAGCTATGATTAAGTTGTGCTCTGTGCAAAATTCTACCAGGCGGCTTCCTCTTTCATTTCTTAGCCCCAATCCATATTCACCTACTACGTTTCCTTCTCTCCCTTTTCCTACTACCGAATTCCAGTCACCCATGACTATTAAATTTTCGTCTCCCTTCACTACCCGAATAATTTCTTTTATCTCGTCATACATTTCTTCAATTTCTTCGTCATCTGCAGAGCTAGTTGGCATATAAACTTGTACTACTGTAGTAGGCGTGGGCTTCGTGTCTATCTTGGCCACAATAATGCGTTCACTATGCTGTTTGTAGTAGCTTACCCGCACTCCTATTTTGTTATTCATTATTAAACCTACTCCTGCATTACCCCTATTTGATTTTGTATTTATAACCCTGTATTCACCTGACCAAAAGTCTTGTTCCTCCTGCCAGCGAACTTCACTAATTGCTACTATATCTAATTTTAACCTATCCATTTCCCTTTTTAAATTTTCTAACCTATCTGCTCGATTAAGGGTCTGACATTCCATGCTTCGATCCGTAGAATGCCAGTCTTGTTTCTCCTGATAACGACGTCCTCCTGAGTAGTCCCCGCCCGGAGATCCGAATGTGGGACTATTTTACCTCCGGAATATTTTACCCAAGAGGACGCCATCATCATTTAACCATACAGTAAAGCTGCATGCCCTCAGGAAAAATTACGGCTGTAGTTTCCCCTTGCTTTCAGTCGTTCGTAGTACCAGCACAGCAATGCCATTTTGGTTAGTGTTACAAGGCCAGATCAGTCAATCATCCCGACTGTTGCCCCTGCAACTACTGAAAAGGCTGCTGCCCCTCTTCAGGAACCACACGTTTGTCTGGCCTCTCAACAGATACTCCTCCGTTGTGGTTGCACCTACGGTACGGCTATCTGTATCGCTGAGGCATGCAAGCCTCCCCACCAACGGCAAGGTCCATGGTTCTTGGGGGGGGGGGGTAAATATATATAGTGTTATTTTATTTTACTTTTATTCCAATGACGGTTTTCCTTCTTTTTCCTTTTTTTTCTTTCTTCTTAGAGTTCAGTGTGACAATTTTTAATAAAAAAATTATTCCTCAAAAGCCCCTTCCGCCCCCATTGCATCGGTCTGATCCTCCTTTTCGTCCGCCTAGTTAAATCGTGTCGCGGTGATGTGTCGATGTCCTTGTCCAAGTCGGGTTTCATTGTCCATATCTGATGTCGTATTGTCATGCAAGGTTTCAAGTGTTCCGTGTGGCGTTTCAGCCCGTTCTTGTCTCTTGTTCCAATCCGAACACTCGCCGACCGCTTCCTTTTGTGTATCTTCATCCTTCTTTTCGGTCTCCTGTATCTTCCTCAGCCGCTCTCTTAAAGGAGGGGCCAAGTTCTCTGCAGCTTGATGTGCTCGTCGTCTCTTTTTATTTTTTGATCATTTCGGTGAAATCGTCCGTGAAACCTATGGTGAATTTCCTGGCGACTCCATGGAAGGTCGAGGAGAAGTCACCTGTCCCGCCTTCATGGTGGAAGATTTTTGAGCTCCGTTAATTTCGGAGTCAGCCGTTGCTGCTGTTTCTATGACACGTGGTGTCATTGGTTCGTCTTCTTTCGCCCCCCCCCCTTTTCCTTTGACGTTTCCTGAACCTGTCTGTGGTGTCCTGTCATCTGTGTGGTTGTCAGTTATTTGTTGCATCACTTCCTCTTTATGTCCATCGACTGTAGTTCCCTCTGGGATGTTGGCTCTTGCGTGTGTAACTACCGCTTCGTACTCCACTATGTCTACATCGGGTACTGTCGATGAAGCTTGTCGCTCATTGGAAGAGTTGTCAGACTCAGAGGGCAAGTGCGGTGCGCCCTCAGTGACGTCATTACTGGCCAGATTCTGATTGTCATCGTTAGTCAACTCGGCGGTGCTTCCCGTTTCCGTGCGCGCGTCGGAAGGTCCCGCCTGCTCGGCCATATTCTGTTGACTGGGGGCCCGGCTAGCTGCCGTGGCAGCGTACGTCACTTGCATGCTAACAACTTGTCCTGGGACAACCGCCTCGTTAGTCGGTAACTGAGGAACACGCCTTCTACTGCACTCACTTCAGACGTGCCCTGTGGCGTTACATAACGCACAAGTACGTGGCTGCCCATCATAAATTATGAGAGCGCGATGGCCACAGATATTCAAGTAAGAAGGGATATGTCGTAAGAGCTCAATCTTAATCTGTCTAACTCCATTCAAAACCGGAAACATATATTGCTCCGACCATTTTTCTGCAATATTAGATATAACTCTACCATAGGGCTGAAGAGCAGCAGGGACCTCGAACGGCAGTTCGAAAGCTCTCACTTTTCGAATGCCTAGCCCAGCATGGGAAACAAGAACGTCACTAACGGTTCCGTCTGCATGTTTAAATTTCAATTTGACACCACACTTGTCAACTATCGAGGAGCACAAATCAGAGGAAATCAATTTCAAAAAGACAGAATTGGAAACAAAAGAAAGATGAAAGCCAATAATTTCGTCTCCTGTAATCTTAACTGTTTCTGAAAGCCACCTTTGATTCTCAAAAGCCTTTGGTGTTTTACAGGTCCAATCAAAAGTGAATCTAACCGTATCTCTTCTTTCACAGTTAATTTTAAATGACTGAAAGATGCAAAGTAAACAAAGCGCTCTACTGACCTTCGTAACAGCCACACAGGCGCTGTTTACGCCAGCCCTCCTAGCGCTGCCGCCACACGTCCCTCCAGCTCGGCAGCCGAGCAGCAAATGTGCACCATGTTGCTACTTGACTTCTGTTGCGACACTGCTCCCTCCTTAAGAGAACAGCGTCATGGTGTTATGATGTCCTAGTCCGGGAACGAGCTATCGGTCCTGCATACTCCGAATCCTGATGACTGAGTCTCGCCCTGGCGGTGATCTCCTTAGAACTTCTTTTGCTGCTACGATCTTCGTCACCTTTCCGCTTGTTGCCTGTCGCTGGAGCTTCAGATTTACCCTGGATTGTAGGATCCTTATAGGGCTTCATTCGGAGGACGTTGTGAGGTCTCGTTTTGTCTCGTCTCGATGGTGATGGTTGTCCCAGTCGAGATGACGTGGAATGGCGTCCGTCGATCACGACAACGCCAATCTGTAACTGTCATAAAAACAAACTCCTCCCACGGTTTGGTTATTTTTCAGATACTGTCTCTCAAAACTGAAATCAACATCTCAATGGAGCAGCACGCCTGAGTGTGTGCACCGCCCTTGCTTGTAATTAAAGCAATGGTGTTCGATGTCTATCGATCTTCTCCACTTATAAATATAGCGACTGCACCACTCGATAACACGATGACTCCCTTGATCTGAAATGATAACCAAAAGTCCTTTGGAACACACGACCAACTAACTAACTAACTAACTTTGGGTGTTCGTGACAGACTTTTAAGTTTACGCGAACTTGCTGACTGTAGTTCTTATGCCCAGTTTGAGAATGGGTATTCAGACATTGAAAAATAATGTTTTGAATCATCAATCCATCACCCAAGCCGATGTCACACCATGATTTTTTTCTAGGATATTGAGTTGTTAATTAGTATTCTGTCGCCAAGGCGTTGCTACATCGCGTACTACACGACGTGACTCCAGAGATAACATACTCTTGAGCAATGTTCAGAACGCGTTGTAGTTCAGTGAAAACTTATTGTTGTTTACAGTTAAATTGTCATTAAATCACTTCTCACTTTAATGTAATCCGAAGAATCAGTTAATTCCACAAATACACTTTAAATGTCCATTAAACGATGTATGTGACTCGAAGAATTAAAGTTGAATTAAAGTTTAGTGTTCTTCGTAATTATTTGCCCCGACACTGAGCACACACACCGATTTTTCATTCAGAGAATTTTGTCTGTCAGCATCAGCAATTCTGACTCTGACGATAGCTTCTGAGAACATGGCGCAGTTCAAAATGGTTCAAATGGCTCTGAGCACTATGCGACTTAACTTCTGAGGCCATCAGTCGCCTAGAACTTAGAACTAATTACACCTAACTAACCTGAGGACATCACACACATCCATGCAAGAGGCAGGATTCGAACCTGCGACCATAGCAGTCGCTCGGTTCCAGACTGTAGCGCCTAGAACCGCACGGCCACTCAGGCCGGTATGGCGCAATTGCAAGCTCTCCGTGAATGAGTTCTTCTGTTGCCTGCTCAAGTCTAATAATTGAGTTTATGTCAGCGATCAGTCTCTTTCTGTGTCCTTTGATGTTCGTGACTATTAAGTATCATGGACGCTAAGTCCCATCACAAATCAGCAATCATACGAGTTATTTTCCTGTCACGCATGTCAACTACCCTGTTATCTGTCTGAACGGTAAAGATGATTTTACTTCAGTCCAACTTCTGATTATTACTTCCAACTGTAAAACTTTTAAACTTCAGATCGGTTTTAAAACAATCTAGTAGCGCTTAACATGCGTACTACTATTGCAAGAGTACAAGAGAGAAGCGAAGTTCACATCTCCGTGCCCGAGTTACATTGTAGTCACAGCGAACTTACAGCTCGATTTGGCTACTACTCTCTTCTAGGATAAATGTTATCTTTACCCAATTTATTGTCTGGGCTTTAACCTTGGTGAATAATAATTTTTTGTATTCTTTTTGTAAGGTTTCTGTTTCATATCACATGCTATTTTTTCATTCAGTCCTTTCTTTATGATAAGCATTAGTATTTACATAACATTCTTGTTAATCAAACTGTTAAGCGTGTAAATTTTGTTGTCAGTAGCTGTCACCACTGTCAGGATGACTGATTTTTCTATATCTTTTTGCAACAAAAGACAAAATAGTGTTCATTATGGGTTCTATAATTGGGGTGTTACAAATGCCCCCCCCCCCCGGCCGATGAAATGGGTATGTGACTTCCTGTTTCAACGTCCCTAACCAAGTAAGGTTCTTTTTTTATTGGAGTACTGACATTCACGCACATACACATACAAAAAAATCGAGTCAATACATTGTTTCTTTTACATTAATTTGAACTTAGGGTTCATGTCTCTTAAACATTTAATTATTTCCAAGATGTCAACAGATCGCCGGAAAAGCATGAAGAATTACATTTAATTATTTCATGTCACTGTAACATATTTTCGACCCATCACCACACTGCCGCTGCACCTGCACCAGACCATGCAAAGTTGCAAACATGGCCCACTTCAAAGCCAGTGCCTTCTCCTCTATCGACCATGGCGAAGCTGCAACAGCATCGGGTCGTATATGGCAGCGAGTACAATCCGTTTATGTGTTCTCATCTGGTTACTCTCATTGTCTAGTGGCTGTGCTCCCAGTAGACTGTACTAACACCAATCTATCCCGAGATAGTCCGTACCACCACTGTTGAGTATGCTGAAACATTTAGATCACTTCTCTTTTCGGTACATAACATGAAATTACATATTGTTATCACAGTTCTGAATGTTCATCATTGCACATTGTCTCTTCATTTAATTAATAATGTTTGTGGTAAGTCTAATCAATCTATATTCACTGTCGCACTTGTACTATCAGTTTATAAACACGTACAACATTCCTCACACCGGTACCATTGTATTGTTCTTATTAGTTAGTTTTTTCCTTTTTTCAAGTCTTACTCGTTTATTCACTTATTTCCAATTCACCCTTATTCGCCTCGCATCTTCTCCTTCCTCAAAACAAGTGATTTTGTTCAAATAAATTTCCTTATTCCCGAATGATCATGGTAAGATTTTTCAATGTGCTTTTGTGCTTATTTTAAACTGATGCCTTGTTTGTCAAACAACATGTAGAGGCATGTTAGCACAAAAATATTAAAACATCAATTATTAACATGATAATATCCACTTGCTTATTTTACTTAACAAAATTTTCAATGAACACAAAATAGTTATGATTACGAATTTCATAGCTCGTAATCTTTCTTAATGACTTAAGTAAATAGAACTTGTTTTTTGCAAGAACTATTTAAAACTAATTCATTGTCCACTAATTCTATATATAAAATAAATTCACAAACATTGTTGTAACATCTTTCTGTTTTGTAACTACTCCTAGTTTGCATACATACAATCTAAACCTTCAATTAACTAAAGTATTTCTTTAACTCTATATGAGGGTACACCTCTTTTATCCTCTCGGTTTCTTCATCTTCTGACAGGCAGCTTCCTTCATGTGGTATCTTAACAATCCTATATGGTCTGTTATACAAATTGCTCAATTTTTGGTTTAATTTTCTTATCTTTGAAGATTTGTGATGATTCTTCAATAGAACATTATCACCAACCTTATAATTAACTCCTAAGCCTATCTTTTTGTCAAATTGACGTTTTCAAATACTTGCTTTATGTTGTAAGTTCAAGTATACCATTTTTATAATTTCACCACGATCTTTTGGTTCACTTTGATATGTGGAAAATCACTAAGCTAATTATCACTCTCTTGCTTATTAAATAGAATCTTATTTGGTGAATACCCAGCTGAGGTATGGGATAATTCGATGTACATCTTTTCGAAATTTTCAATTAATTCAGTCCACCTCTGGTGTTGAGTAGGTTCATAAGTTCTTATAAATCGATTTAATTCTCTAAATACTCTTCTATTGGGTTTCCTGGTGGACTAAAGCGGGCAATAAACACATGAGGAATTGCACATTCCTTCATTGTTTCCTTCCATGCTTTACTTCGGAAATATGAGGCGTTACCTGAAATAAGAATTCCAGGTTTTCCTACATTCACCAAATAACCATCTGTAATCTTTCTCAGCATAAGTTTTACATTGGTTTTTCGCAAAGGATAAACTTTCACATACTTCGTGAATAGATTATGCATTGCGAATATATATTTAAAATTTCGTTTAACTATGGGAAACGGCCCACATGTATCACCTGAGACGATATTCAGTGGTTCCATTGGTATAATGGGATGTAATACACCTTTAATACAGTAATTAACTGGCTTTGCCCTTTGATTAATAATACAGGGTTATTACAAATGATTGAAGCGATTTCACAGCTCTACAATAACTTTATTATTTGAGATATTTTCAAAATGCTTTGCACACACGTACAAAAACTCAAAAAGTTTTTTTAGGCATTCACAAATGTTCGATATGTGCCCCTTTAGTGATTCGGCAGACATCAAGCCGATAATCAAGTTCCTACCACACTCGGCGCAGCATGTCCACATCAATGAGTTCGAAAGCATCGTTGATGCGAGCTCGCAGTTCTGGCACGTTTCTAGGTAGAGGAGGTTTAAACACTGAATCTTTCACATAACCCCACAGAAAGAAATCGCATGGGGTTAAGTCGGGAGAGCGTGGAGGCCATGACATGAATTGCTGATCATGATCTCCACCACGACCGATCCATCGGTTTTCCAATCTCCTGTTTAAGAAATGCCGAACATCATGATGGAAGTGCGGTGGAGCACCATCCTGTTGAAAGATGAAGTCGGCGCTGTCGGTCTCCAGTTGTGGCATGAGCCAATTTTCCGCGGGCTACGCGTGAAACTTGTCCGCACGCGTTCAGCCGTTTCTTCGCTCACTGCAGGCCGACCCGTTGATTTCCCCTTACAGAGGCATCTAGAAACTTTAAACAGGGCATACCATCGCCGAATGGAGTTAGCAGTTGGTGGATCTTTGTTGAACTTCGTCCAGAAGTGTCGTTGCGCTGTTATGACCGACTGATATGAGTGCATTTCAAGCACGACATACGCTTTCTCGGCTCCTGCCGCCATTTTGTCTCACTGCGCTCTCGAGCTCTCTGACGGCAGAAACCTGAAGTGCGGCTTCAGCCGAACAAAACTTTATGAGTTTTTCTACGTATCTGTAGTGTGTCGTGACCATATGTCAATGAATGGAGCTAGAGTGAATTTATGAAATCGCTTCAATCATTTGTAATAGCCCTGTACATCTCTTGAGTATCTCCTGAGCTCTCCTTAATAAACCTGGATAAAAACACAATTGTTGTAATTTCATAAAGCATTTGTGAGCTTCAAAATGTCCCAATCTTGCATGTGTGAACCACAATAATGCCTCAATAACGTCTCTGTGAGGGAATGCATATCTTCCACTCATCCCCCTCGGTTCTGCGATAAAATAATACATCTGCTTGCAATTGGTAATGGTCATTAACGTGACTATGAGTTCCTTCTCTTAATTCACTCCTAATTTTTCTCCATTTAGCATATGATTTTTGCGTTTGTCCATTCGTGAACACATTTCTTTAACTTCTCTCCTATTTGGAAGTGTTGCAAACGTCACCACTTTAAAGTCCATTACCCTTTCTTCTTCGATCTCATCTACCTTTTTCGTTGGTCACCTAGACACCGCGTCAGTGACGACATTATCCCTTCCCTTGACATGCTTACTGTTTATGTCATATTCTTGTAGCAACAATGCCCAATGTGTTAGTCGGCCATGCAGCATCCTTCTTGTCATTAAAAACGTCACCGCCTTACGGTCACAATAAATTACAATTAGTTTCACATATACGAAATATCGGAACTTTTTAAGCGCCTAGATAATTGCCAGCACTTACAGTTCAGTCGTGCTGAACGATCTCTCGCAACCTGATAAGGTTCTTCTAGCAAAAGCGATAATTTTTATTGTTTCTACATTATTCTCATCTTCCATTTGGAATAGTGTACCATCTAATCCTGTTTCAGCCGCGTCTGTCGCTACATAAAAATCTTTATACATTTGAAGATGATGTAACAATGGAGCATGTATCAAAGCATTTCGAATATCATCGAAAGCTTTCCTATGCGCTTCTGTCCATTGCTATGGAATATTACTCCTTAACAAATGTAACAGACGATCTTTATTTAATAACTGCTGCGACAAAAACTTTCTAAAGAAAGATGCCAGACCTAAAAATGACTTTAATTGTTTTTTATTTTGTCGATACGGACAATTTTTAATGGCATCCAACTTTTTAGGGTTCAGTACAATTCCTTCTGGAGTCACACTATGCCCTAAGAACTTTATTTGATTTCTACCAAATTTAGATTTCGTTAAATTGACTGTGACCCCATACTCAAGAAATTTATTAAATACATGATCAATTAATTCGACATGTTCGCTCCAGGTCTCTATGGCGATCAGTAGATTGTCTACATATACAGTAACACATTCTAATAAATCAGGTCCAAGCATTGTATCTAAAGTGGTTATGAAAACACCTTCACTAATACTAAAGCCAAATGGAATTACCTTAAATTGGTAACTTCGTCCCAGGCAAATGAATGCCATATATTTTCTCGACTCCTTTCATATTTTAGTTTGCAAGTAGGAACTTTGGAGATCGAGGGAGGTCAAAACTTCCACCCCGTGAAATTTCTGCAATAGCTCTTCTAAGTTTTCAGGGCGAGATCTTACGGGTTTGATAATTTTATTAATGTTGCGAGCATCAAGAAATAGCCGAATATCACTATTTGGTTTAGTCACAGCTAACAATGGACTTGAGTATTCAGTAGTTGAAGTCTCAATTATTCCCCAATCTATCATCTTTTTTCTTTCTTCGGACATGACTTCTCTTTTTGACCAGGGAACAGAATAAGTGGTTTTACAAAACATAGTGTGGATAAGCTTGAATACAATATCCAAAAATCTTTAATCACACCTGATTTCTTATTAAATTCAGTTAAATATCGTAGTAAAACTTTTCCCAACTCATCTTGTAGTTCTGTTGATAGACATTCCGATTCGAGTACTTTTTCTATGATACTTGATACATGTATCTCAGCATCATTTCGTCCTACACAATCAATACTTTTCAAATGCAAAGCATTTACAGCTAGACAATTAACTGTTACATTCTGGCAATATTTTCCCAAAATAATTTTTCTTTTTAATAAAGTTACCCTTAATGGTTTAGCTTTAACTATGAAAGTACATACACCCTCCTTAAAATTTATCAATGTAAAGTAGTCACACAAAAAATCCATTTCCCAAATGCACAGCGTTGACATACTACTTAGAAAGTGCATTCAATGGCTACCCCTCATTGTTCTACCATCAACCATATCTGTTGCACTTTTTCGCACTAAACGCCTCTAACACCATGGATCAGAATTCTGATTCTTCTTTTGCGAGCAATCCAAATGATCATTACTGTTCTTAGAATTACCGTGATTTCTGTTGAATTCTCCAGAATGACTAATAATCTGATTACCAGTATTCCACGCGTTATTATTAGCGTTGTCCTTGGCACAATAATTGTTGTCGTTATTATTATGCCAGTGTTTTGCATCCTCCATGAGCATACTGATTGAACCGATCATGGATAGGAACTGTTCAACATCAGAATCGGAAATATGAATTAATTTCTCTCGAATATTCAAAGGTAGCTTACCTTTCAATATTTGAATCACTTCTCTACTTGAAATTGGTTCTGTCCAATGAAGTGTTTTGTTCAAGTAGTGTTCAAAATACTTTCTAAAGGTTTCCTTTGTCAAATTATAAAATTCTGGTTGATATACTTCCTTACGCAGTTTCTCTTGTTTTCTTAACGACCAATATTTAGCTAGAAATAATCTCTCAAATTCAGAACAAGTGTTACAGGTCTCGCTAACTTCAGCGGCCCATAACGCTACTTCTCCTATGATCTTCGACACTATAAACTGTAATTGATCATATTCCGTCCAAATATAAGGAAATATTCTTTTAAATGAACTGATAAACACTATGGAGTTGATATTATCCTTTTCATTTGAAAATGTGGGAAACTGTCGACTTTTGAAAATACTATGTTCGACTTTTAATGACGAAATACATCCTCTCTGAACGTAGGGGTCATCCGCCTCCTCTGATTGGCTATTCGTTTCCCACAGTTCACCTACACATGTGCTATGTTACATTCACTGGCGTTTTCTCTCACAGATATATTTCACGTTGTTGCGCATTTGTTCGTTTTCCACTCAGGAATCGCTTCTTGACTGTTGCTCAGAAGACTGGGCGTTATTAACCGCAAATTTACCGCCCTTAGTACATTCTTCAACTATTTTATCATTAATTTGACGAAATCCATTAACAAAAGTCTCTATCAATGGATTATTGTTTGTTGCCTGTCCATTAACTTGATTTTACGCGCTCGCAATGGCCGAACGTACCCTTCCATTAATTTCTACTGTTTTGTTTTCCATCCATTCAGATAGATCTTCCTTCAGTTTCTTAGTTTGATCTAGCATATAAGTATCTACTTTACCTAACGAATTTTTCTCCAAATCATTTATACAACCTGACAATCCTTCTACTCTTTCCGTGATGCAAATGTTATTCTCAGCCAAGGCATTAACCTTTTCAGACATAACCCCAAATTGCTCTGAAAAAATATTGACATTTTTATTGATTTTATAGACACAATCAGTCATCCTAATATCTTCCTCTGTTTGCTAACCTTGACTGTAGACTGTCAAACTCCTAATCAACTTTAGCCTGTTGTTTGTCTAGTTTAACCTTCCAAATTGCAATTAAATTAGCCTGTTGTTCAGCAAACTTAATTTCTGAAGACTGTTGTTGATCAATGAATTTAGCATCTATAGATGCTTGCTGTTCAGTTAACTTAGCATATATGTTAGCAAACTCAATGTCCATATCAAAAAACTTAACATTTAAGGTCCCTTGCTGTTCAGAGAAGCTATTGTTCATGTCAGAGAATTTAACATTTAAATCATCCAACATAGTCAATTTTGCTAACATAGCACGGAGGACATCTATATTTCCTGACCCCATTGGGGTAACATTCATCATGTATTCATTGACGGCTTTATCCTTAGGATCGGAAGTAGTAGTAGTAGTAGTAGAAGTAGTAGTAGCTTTATTCATCTGTAGATCTCTTTTTACAAGGATACAGAACATCTCAAAATATTCACAAATTTAGATCAATTTAAAATAGGCTAATTTGTATACACATATATTTACAGACTTCTAGTTACAGACAATACTTTTTTACAAATAACTTATTAAATAATGTAATGCCACATTGTTCACTCATATCTCACTATCAGTCACTGCACACACTATAAACACATTGTTTCATAACACTTCACTCACTGCACACACACACACACACACACACACACACACACACACACATACACACACATTGGTGACCTCTGGGCCATTCTCTGTACCGCAACTTCCTATTTGCTATCCTGAAAAACTGAGTCAGCATCCCTCAATAATGAGTGAGATGTTGAGCTCGGAAAGAGGAAGAAGTGTTAGTATTGTGCCATACGTAGCTTGAGGGTAAGTATTTCTAGAAAGGAAAAAAAGAAGAAAAAAACGTAAAGTGAAGGTGTTATGTGGTTTTGCTGGATATTTTATAATCATTATTATGATTATTATTATTATTTATTTGTATAACATTTTTATCAGACCCCTAGTCTGATTTAGCTAAGTAATCCTGTAGTGTCTAAAATGTATCACATAACAGGTACTTTTTAGCTGCCTTTTTAAGTAAGTGTATTTTTGCAATTTCTTTGATCTCTTTTGTTAATTTATTGTACTGTTTTATTCCTTGGTAGAAAATGCTGTTTTGAGTTTTATGTTTATTTTTTCTTGGTATATGTAAGTTGAGTCTATCTCTTGTTGCATGGTCATGGACAGAGCTGTTTGTGCAGTAATTACCAATGTTATTTTTGATGTGTACAACTGACTGGTAAATGCATTCACATGGAGCAGTTAAAATCCCCAGTGTTCTGAACAGATCTTTACAATGAGCTGGACTAGTATTTATGGTTATTACTCTTATAGCTCTTTTCTGGATTTTGAAAATTGTGTTCTATTTTGTGCATTTGTTCCCCAAAAAAGAATGCCATAGCTAAGAACTGAGTGTACATATGAATAATATGTAACTGAAGCACACTGCATGTTACACACTGATGATACGATTCTAAGGGCATAACATGCTGATGACATTCTGTTTGCAATTACCTCTGTGAGTTCACACCACTTCAACTGAGAATCAATATTCATTCCTAGAAATTTTCCAATTGATACACAGTCTATAGAGGAGCCATCTACATTTAAATTAACATTGTCATTTTTCCTCTTGCAAGATCCCCTCGCTTCTAAACTGATACTGTTATTACTCAGCTTAACCGCAAGTCCATAGAGGGTGGTAAATGTCACGTACAGTTTGACTGGTCAGCATTTCCACCCGGAATTTGCGAGTGTAAGTCGGACCTTCCTTGATCCGCCTTGGTGGGTCGTGCCGTCGGATTTCCTCCTACCTGTGCGCGGTACAGCTCTCGTAAATGTTGTCCCGTACAGATTTTCATGTCATGTGGATGTCTCTGTCGCTGGAAGCTAATTATCTGAAATTGCTGTCGATCAACTTTGGGGTATCTATTTACTTGAAATTAACGTTCAGAATGCCGTAATATCACTTTTATTCGTATTAGATCAATAATGAAACAGTCATGTCACAAACTACTCATAACCGAGACATGGCTACCATCGAACAAGACAGGAAGATCTCTTAACGCTGACTGCCGACTTTGGCGCGCAGTCCGTATCTCTTACTAGTTTCGTCATAGTTCGTGGATTTCCGATCAAGTTCGTACTTACTAAGATATGCATTTGTTAATGAACGGGTGTGAATTTTAACGAGGCAAAATTATGATAAATAGTTTTAAACATCCAGAGGCTCCTCCTAGTATTCATGTTGTCATAAATGACTTTAATTATTAAATATAAATAAACAAAAGTGGTGACTTTGGCGAAATGTGGCGGTACTTCCCGTCATGCATATTTCCCAGGCTGACGCTTGTTGCTACAGTCCAGCGCTGAGCCCCACTCCACTACACGCGACATATGGTCGCTTCGTCACCTAGCCAGCCATTGTGGGAAATCCTCTCCAATTCATGGCCGGCTACGGACTACAGCACTTCATAACTATCGTGAATACATCAATAAGAGACAATAATTGATTAAAACTGGTAAAAATGTCTTCCTCATGTAAGAGGCACCTTACACTCTTCAAACTAAAATTCATTGCATTAGTTTTCTTTATGTTCAATGTTACTTTATTAATTATTGACCAACCATAAACTTCCTTGAGAGTTTCATTTGCTTTCTTGGCAAGGAGCTCTCTTGTTTTCTCAGTGACTATAATACTGCTGTCATCAGCGAAGAGGATTTTTTCATCATGACTAACACTACTGGGAAAGTCATTGATGTATATCAGGAACAGCATTGGTCCTAATATGCTACCTTGCAGAACCCTGCGTTAATGTATTTTGGTTCTGATAAGTTTTTTATTAAATGTTTGGATCTATTTGAAGTTGTATTATCTCTACTCTTTGTACCCCGTCTGTTATGTATGATTGAAACCAGTCTTTAGCTATCCCTCTTATTCCTAATGCTTCTAATTTATTTAATAGAATCTTGTGATCGACTGTTTCAAACGCCTAAGAAAGATCCAAAAAATATGCCTGTGACACACTCTTCTTTATCAAGAGTATCAAGTACAACTTTTGTGAATTCTATCATGGCTGACTCCGTATTTCTGCCGCTTTGGAAACCAAACTGTCATTCACTTAAAAGATTGTATTTATTCCGGTAATTCATTAATCTGTCCTTCATAATTGGGCCGATAATTTTCTATGTCTTCTGCATTACCTTTCTTAAGCAAAGGTACAACTCTTGCCTGTTTTAACTGCTCTAGAACTGTCCCTGATGTGAAGGATTCATTTATTATATTTGTTAAGGGGCCTTGTATAATCCCTACGCTAGTTTCAGTACATACATTGGTACTTCATCTAAGCCTACTGACTTTTTATTTTTTAGTTTTTGAATTGTTTTATTGACTTCATTCTCTGTGGTTGCAAGTAACATCATTGTACTTAGTGCAACATTATTTACAGGTGTTATATTTGCTTGGGGGAATTTTTGCTGTAACTTCTCTGCAATACTTGAAAAATCCCCATTTACATAGTTCCCTAAGTGCTGTGGATCATTTATTACTTTATCCCCCTCTCTTAGCACTATGTTATTCTGCATTTGTTTGCCTCTCCCCGTTTCCTTTTTTATAACATCCCAGGCTGCTTTGCTTTTATTCTCTGCATTATATATTATTTTGTGATTAAATAACTTTTTCGCAGCAGTCAGCACCTTCATACAGATCTTTTTTGTACCTATGATAGAAATTTAAGAATTCTGCATCATTGCGAATCTTTTTCATGGAACTGAGGTTTTTAAGTGTTGGGGAGGACTTCTTAGTACCTGCTTTATCCATCTTTTTGTGAGATGTTGATACAGACATGCATGCTTTTGTAAATGCCTTTTCAAAGTTCAATTTAAATAACATGGAGAATTTAGAGAATATCATATTCACATTGGTTTCCTTATATACTTCATCCCAGCTTTCTAGTTCTTTTGAAAAATCTTTTATTTTGATTTCTGATAGATGTCGTTTGTAGGCTTGTAGTTTGGAGAATGATTCAATGCCTGACTTTACTTTTGTTATTTGACAGAGATGGTCTTACAGTCCGAGATCTCTTACAGCTACATCACATTTTTCCCTGTTCATATTTGTGGCCACATGGCCAGTTACTGATGACGTCATTGTGGTAACCCTTGTTGCACTATTGACCAATAGAGGCATGCCAAAACGTTGAAGTATGTTTATGAAGGTGCTGCTGGATTCATTTATGATGTTAATGTTGATGTTAATGTCCCCACACAGAATTATGTTGACCTTTGTACTTCATCTAGAACTTCTGTTAACGTATTGAGAAAAGAGTCCATACTGCCACTGGTAGATCTATACACACACAAAATGATTACTTTCTTGGTGATACCAAGCCCTGTTAATTCAATAGCTGATATTTCGAAGTGTTTGTTTTCTCTTACGGTACTGAGGTCATGTCTTGATTTGAAATGTGTTCCTTTTCTGTTATAAATGCGTGATCCTCCACCCCTTGAAGTAGTTCTGCAGTAAGAGTTTGCCTTTTCATGCAGTGATAATATTACATGTTGGATTTCTGTGTCTCTACACCAGTGCTCAGTAATACTAATTACTGTGAAGTTCAAAGATTGGAGCTCAACTTCTAATAGTTTTTTTTTTATTGATTGCATGTTTTGATGGAGGATTGTTAAGTCCATGAAATGCCCCATGTTACTCTTTCCAATGGTTTGTTTTTCTTTGTGACATCTGGTATATAATCTGTCTTGTGAGTAATTGTTTGAGTATTTTTTAAAGTGTTGGAGGTACTCTTTAGGTAGGGGAACCTGTTGTCTGGATTTATCCTAAAAAAGACATACTTTTCCTACGTATGACAAGTATTTGACCATGTGTGGCCCCGAGATCCACCTATACTTTCATGAATCAGCTGTATCAATCTTCCCTTCCCAGTCCTGTTTAGGTGTGGGCTATGCCTAGTGAAACCCCATCTGTTGATAGTCTCGATGTATTATCATCAGCTATCTTTTCCTTACTTTCTAGCCCATAGTCAGATACATTAGGGACGTTAATTTTGTCTGATGTGGCAAAAGATTTTACTCCCACACTGACAATCGTCCTATTGATATCCTCACTGTCTGATACTTCACTTAATTCATCACAAGATTCCAGGATAAATTTTTAAAAATCGCCATGCAACCTTCTCCCTCTTCTTGACATGATTTAAAATCTTGTTAACCACTTCTACTAGTACCCAAACTAACTATGTTCACAATTGTCACACAATATTAATCATACTCTCTACTTAACACCAGCACAATGAAATTCTTACAATTACCAATTTCGTAAGGCAATAAAATCTACTTCACCTGGATAATCACTAATTTTGAGTAATGATTAGTATTTGTCGTCTGCTTGCATGCTGTTGTAGTCTTGTTCACGCCGCTGTTGGCAGCTGATGTCGCCCTCTCGACCAATTTTCTGCTCTGGTTCAGTCCTCCGACACGATGCGTCGCTCCCTCTGCTCGTATGTCTCGTAGTCGCGAAATGTCGACCCGCACTTTGCAGTCGTTGTGGCGTCAAGCCCCACACGTTGTGGCACCAATAATGTGACATCTCGTTTTGTCTCGGCTCGATGTTGATGGTTGTCCCAGTATAGATGATGTGGAATGGCGTACGTCGATCATGACAACGCCAATCTGTAACTATTATGAAAACAAACTCCTCGCATGGTTTGGTTATTTTTCAGATACTGTCTCTCAAAACTAATATCAGCGACTCGATGGAGCAGCATGCCAGAGTGTGCGCGCCGCCATTGCTTGTAATTAAAGCAATGGTGTTCGATGTCTATCGATCTTCTCCACTTGTAAATATAGCGACTGCACCACTCGATAACACAATGACTCCCTTGATCTGAAATGATAACCAAAAGTCCTTTGGAACACGCAACCAACTAAATGATTAACTAACTAGCTTTGGGTGTTCATGACAGACTTTTCAATTTACACGAAGTTCCTGCCTGTAGTTTCTATGCCCGGTTTGAGAATGTGTATTCAGATGTTGAAAAATAATGTCCTGAATCATCAATCCATCACCCAAGCCGATGTCACACCATGATTTTTGCTAAGATATTGAGTTGTTAATTAGTATTCTGTCGTCAAGGCGTCGCTACATCGCGTACTACAAGACGTAATTCCAGAGATAACATACTCTTGAGCAATGTTCAGAATGCGTCGTATTTTGGTGTAAACTTATTGCTGTTTACTGTTAAATTGTCACTAAATCACTTTTCACTTTAATGTAATCTGAAGAATCAGTTAATTCCACAAATGCACTTTAAATGCCCATTAAATGATGTATGCAACACAAAGAATTAAAGTTGAATTAAAGTTTAGTGTTCTTCATAATTATTTGTCCCTACAATGAGGACACACATCGATTTTTCATTCAGGGAATTGTGTCTGTTAGCATTAGCAATTATGACTTTGACGACAGCTTCTGACAACATGGCGCAATTGTAAGTTCTTCATGGTTGGGTTTATCTGTTACCTACTCAAATCTAATAATTGGTTTTATGACAGTGATCAGTCACTTTCTGTATGTTTTGATGTTCGTGACCATCACGTTTTGATGTTCGTGACCATCACAAAGATTAAGCCCCATCACAAATCAGCAATCACATGAGTTAATATTCTGTCTCATATATCAACTATCCCATTATCTGTTTGAATGGTAAGGATGATTTTACTTCTGTCCAACTTCTGATTAATACTTCCAACCATAACCTCTTCAGACCCAGTGCAAAGATTAATAAAAAATTTTGAAAATGCCAGTAATTTTTTGTTTAATTGTTTGCAGAGGCACCAGATTGGTTATTTTTCAGATACTGTCTCTCAAAACTGATATCAACATCTCATGGAGCAGCATGCCGGAGTGTGCGTTCCGCCCTTGCTTGTAATTAAAGCAATGGTGTGTCAGCCATTGTTGTGTTTAGCAATTTAGAAAATTTTCATTTTTTGAAAATTGGTGGTACACATTTGTGTACCTCAGGTTTCAATCATAGATTTATTTCTTAAATATTTCTTATGGGAACCTACTGTATTTCGAGGTAAAATTAATTACAGTATGTTGTATTTGTACAATCTGCATGTTTTATTTACAATAAGAAATTTTACAATACTTATTTCACAACTTTTTATTACTTCCAGATGGTTTTGTATGATATGTCAAGAAACAATTGTTTTTTGTCACACACAAATACTTTTGACATTTGATTCATTTAACTCTTGTCCTTGATTTGCAACCTTCAAGTCTGCATTTTGATGCAAACTTGTCATTACAAAATACAGGAAAATGCCTTATTTGATCATACCTTACTTCACAAACTGGTTGACTTACAACTTTCCTGTATTTTGATATTGGTGTAAATTGTTCCTCATCTGTGAAACTTTCTTCATCAATGCCACAATGTGTTGCCAGTGGCTGCTTACTGATATTACACAGTTCCTGAGATTTTATAAGTGACATGTCTAGATGTAGTCGAAAAACTATCAAAGGCATCTGATCCTTTTTATTCAAATCTGCAATCACACAAACTCTTCTGTACATCAACCAACAGTTCACAACCACCACATCAACAAAATTGGTAGATACTCTTGTTGTTGTCTTCAGTCCTGCAACTGGTTTGATGCAGCTCTCCATGCTACTCTATCCTGTGCAAGCTCCTTCATCTCCCAGTACCTACTGCAACCTACATCCTTCTGAATATGTTTAGTGTATTCATCTCTTGGTCTCCCACTATGATTTCTACCCTCCACACTGCCCTCCAATGCTATATTTGCGATCCCTTGATGCCTCAGGACATGTCCTGCCAACCGATCCCTTCTTCTAGTCAAGTTGTGTCACAAACTTCTCTTCTCCCCAATCCTATTCAATACCTCCTCATTAGTTATGTGACCTACCCACCTAATCTTCAACATTCTTCTGTAGCACCACATTTCGAAAGCTTCTATTCTCTTCTTGTCCAAAATATTTATTGTCCATGTTTCACTTCCATACATGGCTACACTCCATACAAATACTTTCAGAAACGACTTCCTGACATTTAAATCTATACTCGATGTTAACAAATTTCTCTTCTTCAGAAACGCTTTCCTTGCCATTGCCAGTCTACATTTTATATCCTCTCTACTTCGACCATCGTCAGTTATTTTGCTCCCCAAATAGCAAAACTCCTTTACTACTTTAAGTGTCTCATTTCCTAATCTAATTCCCTCAGCATCATCCGACTAAATTCGACTACATTCCATTATCCTCGTTTTGCTTTTGTTGATGTTCATCTTATATCCTCCATTCAAGACACTGTCCATTCTGTTCAACTGCTCTTCCACATCCTTTGCTGTCTCTGACAGAATTACAATGTCATCAGCGAACCTCAAAGTTTTTATTTCTTCTCCCTGGATTTTAATACCTACTCCAAATTTTTCTTTTGTTTCCGTTACTGCTTGCTCAATATACAGATTGAATAACTTCGGGGAGAGGCTACAACCCTTACTCTTACTGAAGTAAAAAATAATGTTACCATTATTCAGCAAAATATTCCGGGATTTAAGAATAAAGTAGATGAGCTCCTGGTTTGTTTACATGACATTGAATCTGATAATGTAATGGATGTATTATGCCTGTCTGAGCATCACATTGTGCCTGGTATGGGAAAGGTAAATATCAGTGGTTATAAACTAGCTCCACATATGAGTAGAGAGAATAAGGTGGGAGGAGGAGTTGCCATATATGTCAAAAGTTATCACTGTGTAGAAAGCTTACATACAAAAAAAGGTTTTGTCTAGAGCAACATACAGAAGCATGTGCCTGTCAACGTAAACTGAAGGAGGGCTCTTTTATAATTGTAACAGTATATAGGTTCCCTTCAGGAAACTTTCATTTGTTCCTGGAAAACTTGGATGCCTTGTTGTGCTATCTGTCAGATAGGGGAAAGCAAATTATTATTTGTGGGGACTTCAATGTTGATTCACTGAAAGAGGGTAATAGGAAGAATGACCTGGAAGTCTTTCTCGGTTCTTTCAATCTGACATCTGTCATTAATTTTCCTACTCGGGTAGTAAAGGACAGCAGCACATTGATAGATAACACTTTTTTAGACCAAGATAGGTTTAAAAACATAAATTCTTGTCCTGTTGAGAATGGCCTTTCTGATCATGATGCTCAGCAAGTTACAGTATATGACATAGCTCCATTCAGTAATTCAAAACTACCCTCCAAAGTTGTGCATTCAATTAATGACTCAACAATTAGTAATTTCAGAGAAAATCTTCAGCAGTTAGACTGAGATGAGATGTACAAGGAACCCGATGCTAATTTAAAATATAACTTCTTTCATGTTACACTTGTAAGAGAATTTGAAAACTGTTTCCCCAAGAAAGTAGTTAAATCTAATTCTAAGAAACCATGCAAAAAACCTTTGCTTACTAAAGGAATAAAAATATGTTGTAACCACAAAAGGGAACTGTATCTAACAACAAGAAAGAGTAATGACCCAGAAACAGCCAAATATTATAAAAACTACTGTGCTACATTAAGAAAGGTTATCAAAAAATCCAGAAGCATGTGCATCATGTTTGAGATTAATATCTCTGATAACAAAATCAAAATAATTTGAAATATTATTACAAGGGAAACAGGGCAACCAAGAGTACAGGATGACGGCATCACCATCAAAGCAAATGGAAACTTGATAAACAACAAGCCGGTAGTCGATAACATTTTGAATAATCATTTTTTAAATGTTGTAGAGAAAATAGGATCTAAATGTTCTTTAGAAGAAGCAAGGCAGTTAATGGAAGAGGCCCTACCCACACCATTTGATACAATTAAAATTCCACCCACCTCTCCTTCTGAAATTAGGAAGATAATAAACTCTCTCAAGAACAACAGCTCACATGGAATTGATGACATTTCCAGCAGGATAATAAAAGCTTGTTCCCAAGAAATAAGTAGGATTCTTAGCCACACATGTAATAGCTCTCCGAAGCAGGATATTTTCCCAGATAGACTAAAGTATGCCATTGCTAAACCACTGCATAAAAAAGGGGATACGCCTGATGTCAACAACTAATGCCCAATCTCTCTTCTGACTGCCTTATCCAAAATTCTTGAAAAAGTAATGTATTGTAGAGTAGCCTCACACCTTTGTAAAAATAAAGTTTTAACAAAATGTCAGTTTGGTTTCCAGAAGGGTTTTTCAACGGAAAATGCTATATATACTTTCACTAATGACATATTAAATGCTCTGAGTAACCGGAAGTCACCCGTTGGGATTTTTTGTGATCTATCAAAGGATTTTGAGTGTGTTAATCATGGAATACTTCTAGATAAGCTCAAGTACTGTGGTATGGATGGGACAGTGCTCAAATGGTTTAAATCATACCTAACTGAAAGAGTGAAGAAAGTTGAAATAAACAGTTCACATAATATGCAAAAAACTGGTGATTTTTCTAACTGGGGAACAATCAAGAATGGGGTGCCACAAGGTTCGGTCTTGGGTCCTCTGCTGTTCCTAACATATATTAATGACTTGCCATTCTATATTCACGAAGATGCAAAGCTGGTACTTTTTGCCGATGATATAAGTATAGCTATCACACCTGACAGACAAGAATTAACTGGTGAAATTGTAAATGATGTTTTTCAGAAAATCATTAAGTGGTTCTCTGTACATGGGCTCTCATTAAACTTTGACAAAACACAGTATATACAGTTCCACACAGTAAATGGAATGACCCCATTAATATATTAGACTTCGATCAGAAATCGGTAGCTAAGGTAGAATATTCAAAATTTCTAGGTGTATGCATTGATGAGGGGTTGAACTGGAAAAAACACACTGAGGATCTGCTGAAACGTTTGAGTTCAGCTACTTATGCTATTAGGGTCATTGCAAATTTTGGCGATACACATCTGAGTAAATTAGCTTACCACGCCTATTTTCATTCTCTGCTTTCGTATGGCATCATATTCTGGGGTAACTCATCATTGAGTAAAAGAGTGTTCATTGCACAAAAGCATGTAATCAGAATAATTGCTGGAGCTCATCCAAGATCATCCTGCAGGCACTTATTTAAAGAGCTAGAAATCTTCCCTGTAGCCTCACAATATACATATATATATATATATATATATATATATATATATATATATATATATATATGTGTGTGTGTGTGTGTGTGTGTGTGTGTGTGTGTGCGTGTGTGTGTGTGTGTGTGTGTGTGTTTGTGTGTGTGTGTGTGTATTCACTTATGAAGTTTGTTACTAAGAATCAAAATGAATTCAAAATTAATAGCAGTGTACATGGCTACAACACTAGGAGAAAGGATGATCTCCACTACTCAAGGTTAAAACTAACTTTGGCTCAGAAGGGGGTAAATTATGCTGCCACAAGAGTCTTTGGTCACTTACCTAATAGCATCAAAAGTCTGACAGATAGCCATATAGCATTTAAAAGGAAATTAAAAGGATTTCTTAATGGCAACTCCTTCTACTCATTAGATGAATTTTTGGATATAGTAAGTGGGTAATTTCCAACCCCCACAAAAAATTAAAAATATTGAGTGTTGTGTAATGTTTCGTCTAATGTAATATCTTGTATAGACACCTTTTATTAACCTGACACGTTCCACTTCATTACGAAGTGTTGTATTCATGATCCATGGGACAAGTACTAATCTAATCTAGTCTGGCCATTTTTTTGTTCGAATAGAACTTCTGTAATAAGCCAGCAACATGTCACACAAATCTATACCTCCCATCATTTGATTGTATACTTGTACTACAGCTGGGTGGTGGACATCAATCTTCTGCCCATCTTTTTCGGACCATCTTTTACATGTACCCACAGGATTCCTACCAGTGCAAAAGGAAAGTAATGCCACACATTTATTGTCTTTCCATTTGACAACAAAGAGTTTGCCATCTTCCCTTACAATCTCATTCCATTCACCTCTTTTTAGGCACTTATCATCCCTCAGTTTTGAAGCAGCTGAACCAATTCTATTCCTCATAACTGTTCGTGTCAGGAAAATGTTCTTCTCCAACAACATTTCTCCACATGTAACACTTGTAAAGAATCTATCTGTGTAAATTACATGAGAGCCATCTTGGGGGACAGTTACTGACAATAGTTTGACAACAGCTCCTCCCAAACCCAGGGTCTTCAGATCATCTTCTGGAACAGTGCCCTTCCCAACATAAATACAGAAATCCAGGAGTAGTCTGTCATTAGAAGCAAGAACAAATTTTTTTAACCCCAGTGGATTAGGCTTAGAAAGAACATACTGAGTGAAACCACACCTCCCAGAGAAAGGAATCATTTGTTCATTAATACTCAAATGTGAATTTCTGGGCAATGTTAAGCATTGTTTCCTCACTGCATCAACAAGTGAATAAATTTTCCACAGCTTATAATTAGGGTCCCGAGCACTTACGTTATCAATAAAACGCAGATTACTTCTAAGTTTGTAACATGTATTCCTGGGCATGGCCTCAGTGACGAGAGGAACGCGGAGAAGGCTGGACCAATACATTTTTATCTGTGGTATCTTAAAAGTCCCCATGACAATTCCACTCCCAATATAATGCAAAATTTCTGATTTTGTTGTTTTCAAACTAAGTGAACTAGTCTGAACAGATTTCGGGTTTGTCTGATACGCCAAAAGCTCCCAAAATTCAGCTGGAAAGTAATCCACGAAAGATTCTAGCGTTCCTTTAGGTCCACTGGAATCACTTTCCTGTTTGTTCTCCAGAGATGGGCCCATCTCAGGCATGCTGAAAGGAAATGAACAAATTATGGTTTGGCACCAAACCAACATTTTTAAAAAAATTTGGTGTGAAAATTCACATATTTTTGTTGCAAATAAAGAAACAAACAAACAAAAATACTGTTATTCAAAATGAATAGCGATACTTACCAAGTAGCTCTCCTCCTCAAACCTGTTGTGGATTTTTTAACACCACCATTCGCTACATCTTCAATGTTTAGAGACTGTATTTCGTCATTAGCATCACATTCAGAGTCTGACATCGTAGGCTGTTGATTCATTTCAGCAAATAAGTCATCCCCAGAGTCAGAATTTGAACATTCTGCATCACTTTCATTCAGTATGCGTGATATCTCTTCATCAGTTAGCACATGAGCTGAAAAAAAAAAAAACAATCAGTACGTTATGAAGTAGAGATCTATCCTAAAAGTAGACACCAAGAAACAAGGTACACAGACTTGTACCATGAAAACATCGTCATTAACTGCACAGGAAAATTGAAATAACACACATTTGCTGCATTTCAGATAATTCTCCAATCTTTCAACTTCACTTTATCACTCACTACAACGAAGACAAACACATATAGCTCTATGTATTATTTACTTACTGTCATTACGACGCTGTCGGGCCGCCATCTTCTTTCACAACAAACTTCTGATGCATGTACTGCTACAAGAGCTCTCCAAACGGCGTCATTTGAAAGCACAATGGTACAAGACCGTGACCTCGCAGTCTCAGCACACAAAATACGCAACGGGCAGCGACACAAGCTTAAGAAGGAAGGTGCACATATGTGCACTTATAGTCTGAAGAGGATATAACTTTCAAACTTCAGATTGGCTACAACTCTCTTCTAGGATAATTATTATCTTTGGTCAATTTATGTTCTGGGCTTTAACATTCGTAAACAGTAAATTTTTGAATTCTTTCTTTAAGGTTTTTGTTTCGTACCATATGGTATCCTTTCATTCAATCCTTTCTTTATGAAAAGCATTAGTATTTACATAACATTTTTGTTAATCAAACTGTCAAAAGTGTAATGACTGATTTTTTTATTTCTTTTTGCAACAAAAGGGTGTTCATTATGGGTTCTATACTTGGGGTGTTACAATGTGGACCATGTCTCTAATCTTTCATTGTCTTGGCTTGGAGTCGAAATCTTTAACTTCATAAGTAACATCAGACAACTGTCTTAATGGCGTAAATCCTATGGTGTCTTGTTTGGCGGTGTTTTAGGCAAATGTCACGAAAGGTAGCACCTCATCCCAGTTGTTCTGCTCAACATTGATGAACATTGATAGCATGTCGGCCACGGTCTTATTAAGGCGTTCAGTAAGACCATTGGTTTGCAGATGGTAGGCAGTCATCATGTGATGAGTAATGTCGCATCGAAGGTTTATCTGTGTCACAAGATTCGACTGAAAAACTTTCCCACGGTGCCTAATTAACAACCTTGGGGCACCAGTGTTTTAATACAATATCTTTCACGATGAGTTTGGCTACCTCGGATGCTTCGGCTGTTTTCACAGCTTTTGTAATGGTATAGCATGTCAGATAATCAGTGCAAACAATAATCCATCTATTGCCACTAGCAGACGTTGGAAAGTGTCTGAGGAGGTCAATCCCAACACGCTGGAAAGGCATTTCGGCTGGTGGAATTGGTATGAGTTGGCCAGGTGGTTTCTGAGGAACTGCCTTTCTCCTCTGGCACTCTCGACAGTGCGACACATAGTGATGGACACTCCTAAATACACATGGCCAGAAAAATCTCTTGCGGATTCTTCAGTGGTATGCTTCTCTTACATTCCACTACAAGATCTATGAGTTTCAGCATGGCACAACACGTGACAGTTACCTTTCTAGCACTGACTGCAGGAATGATCACTTCATCCAGCACACAGTCCCCACACACTCGGATGTGCATCTTCCTGTCCACAGTATCTCATCTCGTCTAGCATAATCTTCGAGTGACCACAATCTATAATTGCCTGAGAAGCTTTCATGAAGTCCCATACGAGAATGACGTCATGACTACATTCTTGTCAGACAATGAATTCTAAGGGCTGTGTATGGCCACTTATACCCACATGAATGACACATCTTGCTGTAGGTTTTACATATTTCCCATTAGCCACCTGCAGCAGAGATGCTTGTTGCTGATGAATACGGTTTTCTGCAACTGGCGACGGTTCTTCTCCGAAATGACTGAATATGATGCTCCAGAGTCCATAAGAGCTTGGGCTGGGTGGCCATCCAAGAGGATATTGACGTAGTTTCCTATCATTTTTGTAGTGATCGACAGCAGAGGATTTTTTTCTTCGGTGGCCTCACCTCCAAGGAAGGTCGCACCCTTTAGTTTTCCAGGTTGCAGTGGTTAGGTGATCGGCTGAAGCTTCTAAACGGCGATGGAGACCTTCTTGATCGGTGTGCTGGGGAGCGTCCTCTCCAGCGGCTAGTTTGCAGCGATGGTGACCTACTATGTCCCGCACCCACACCTTTTTGTTCATCTTTGTTGTCCTAGAGTTGGTGTGAGCTACGATCGGTCTGCTGTCTTCTGGCGTGGGCATCATCAAATATCCGCCGCCTTTCTCAACAATAACGCACCACATGTTCCGGTCGTCTGTGGTGGAAACATACTGGTTGGTTATCCTGGGTCCTCCAGATGTCAGTCTTCCTTGGTGCACAAACAGGTTCCTCATGCGGCATTGTGGGAACGTAACTCCACCTGGATATCGACTTTTTCACCGTTTTAAAGGGAAATGAAGGACGAGAGATTGGGTTCAATGTCTGTTTCACTTCCTCCCTTATGACCTCTTGAAGCGTCTCGGTTTTTTGCTCGCCGTGCTAACCAAGTGCCTTCTGAACTTCCTCTCTCACTATCTGATGAAGGCCGGCTGCTGTGGACAAGCGGTTCAAGGTCCTTGAGTCTGTAACCACATGGCTGCTACGGCCACAGGTTCGAATCCTGTCTCGGGCATGGAAATGTGTGATATCCTTAGGTTAGTTAGGTTTAAGTAGTTCAAATTCTAGGGGACTGATGATCTCAAATGTTAATTCACATAGTGCTTAGAGCCATGTGAACTATTTTTATCTGACGAAGAACACTAGTGAAATCAGTTCCTTCCTCCATCACAGACATCGATACGATGTTTGAAAGCCGTTCAAACTTCTTGCATGTGATTCTTTTTTGATGCATTGTCTCGACATACTGGCACTATTTTATGAAGTCATCTGCTGTCGAAACTGTTGTGTTGGCAGAAGAGCCAACACCATGTTACTAACTAGTGGAGGCCAAAATGCACGCGTTTTAGCTCACGCAGGCTGGCATGAGGTGGGAAGAACTATACTGACGTGAGGTCTGGAACATGACAAGGAATTAGAATTCAGAAAGTGGGCGTAATTAGTTTGATACTTAACTTTAATCCATTAATGATGAACATCGCTCTTGACAGTACATGATTCACAATATTATCTGTTCAGAATACATTCGTAATAACTGAATATAGCGCCTTGCTAGGTCGTAGCAAATGACGTAGCTGAAGGCTATGCTAAGTTGTCGTCTCTGCAAATGAGAGCGTATGTAGTCAGTGAACCATCACTATCAAAGTTGTCTGTACAACTGGAGCGAGTGCTAGGGAGTCTCTCTAGACTAGACCTGCCGTGTGGCAGAGCTCGGTCTGCAATCACTGATAGTGGCGACATGCGGGTCCAACATATACTAATGGACCGCGGCTGATTTAAAGGCTACCACATAGCAAGTGTGGTGTCTGGCGGTGACACCACAGAAACCTTCAGGAGGAAGGCTTGATACATGTCCTCAGCATCACCCCTCATGCGATGTGCAACCTTATATTCCTCCTTCATTCTAGGATCCACTGTTTTACACAGCTCCAAGATGTCTTGAATGTAGGATGCTGTAGTTTCTCCTGGACGCTGGGCCCTGCACTTTAGTTTACCTTCAGCCTTGCACTTCTCTCCCGGTGTGTCACTGAAATACTTGTGCAGTTCTGCCTGGAATACATACCGGCTTGTGAAATTCTCCTCATTGTTTTCATAACATTCCTTGGCAGTGCCCTCCAAGTAGAAAAATACGTTAGCCAAACACATGGTGTCATCCCATTTGTTAAATTTGGGTATATGCTCATATACACTCAGACACTTGCTCGGATCTTGGCCATCAACACCAGAGAAACCGGAAGGACATATCATGGGGTGGCACACAGTTGCTGGCATCGATATGTCCTCTTCTTCTTCTGTCTCCGTATAGGTTGTGATCTGTTGCATGTGGCTAGAAATCGGGTATCTCGCCAAGTAAACAGCGGCTCTGTCGTGGCCTGATGGAAGCCCCGTGTAGTCGATAATGTGTGCTATCACTAGTTCCAATACCCAGCGCCACCACTAGAATAATGTCACGTAGAAGAAGGTGTAATTACATGAATGACAGACACTAACTTCAAGTAACGAAAGTTTATTCAGCACTTGCAAAAGAAAAGTGCGAAGCGAGCTGCCTCAAGCCAGAACACATGCAGTTATATACAGTTATAGACCATTCCAGTACAATGATTCTTCACATTTGTGGATACTTCAAGAATTTACTCAAACCAAATATAGAAATTTAAATTGTACAGACCAGGCGAGTTTCGAATTCATGACCCTTCAGGCATCAGTTTAGTATCACAACCACTACACTATGGTGCTACCTGGCTTCTTCTGTGACAATATAGAGTGTTAACATTACAGACATTTGCTACACCATATAAACCAATTATTTAATGTTGCACAGACATTCAGATGCACGACTTCCATACTCTGTAATTAAAAGAAAGATGAATGTGTTGCAAGTAAACAAATAATTTCTGATGATAAAACATCAGTGGATACAGAAACTCTTCATTGTCAGTCTAATGATTCTGACAGACAAGACATTAGAGATTTTGAGCCACCACAGTCTCAAACAATTGACACTGAGAGCCGGTCTTGTGAGGATACTGTGCCTGATGTGACTACAGCTATGCCAAAAGGACCAAGAAGAAAAATTCTCACATGTAATTCTGAAACAAAGCTGTACTATGCCACTTACTTTATGTTTACTCTATTCATTCTAAGATATTAACAGGTAAAATCTTACCATTAGAAACATTTGGCAGTCCTGTAAAGTTTATTGATGAAACCAGTTAGAAGTCATTATTCAAGAGAAAAGTAATAAAAGTAGATTGTAGCAATGTGTAGAATAAGAGAAAAGCATCTACTGATCTACATTGAAAAAATATGTGGATCACACAATCACAATCACAATGTCTGTTATATGTATCTCTGCTCCATACATCTCTCCACCATAGATGACTGCCAACGTTACCTTTATTCAGTGTATTCTTAAACTACAAACTTTGTGGAAAGTAATTGTGCAGAGATATTTACTTTTGAATGTCTCACATGTCTAAATGATGTACGTTATTAGTATGGCATGAACAAACGAATAATTGAGCAAGATTATGTAGTCTTCTCGCAAATCCCCTCATACATCTAGACTATTAACATCTTAGAAGTTGGTCATATAATATAAACCACTTCTTTAATGTTCCACAGATATTTAAACAGATGACATCCATACTCAGTAACGAAAAGAAACGTGAATGTGATGAAAGTCATCTTATAATTTCTCACACTAAGACAGTTGAGGAAACAGAGGCTCTCAATTTTGAGTCCAATGATTCTGACATACAACATATAAGAGGTATTGAGCCCCCACAATCTCAAACAGTAGACAATGAGTGCCGGGCTTGTGAGGATACTCAACGTGATGCGAATGAAGCAATGCCAAAAGGTCCATTAAGTTTAAGTAGAAACAATCCTAGACATAGTTATAAAAAAAAAAAACAGTATTATTTCACTTAATTTATGTTGACAGTATTCTTTCTAAGATATTAACTGGTATAATCTAACCATCAGAATCATTTATCAGTGATGGTTTTGGATAGAAACCAGTCAGAAGTTAATATTGTTGTTGTGGTCTTCAGTCCTGAGACTGGTTTGATGCAGCTCTCCATGCTACTCTATCCTGTGCAAGCTTCTTCATCTCCCAGTACCTACTGCAACCTACATCCTTCTGAATCTGCTTAGTGTATTCATCTCTTGGTCTCCCCCTACGACTTTACCCTCCACGCTGCCCTCCAATACTAAATTGGTGATCCCTTGATGCCTCAGAACATGTCCTACCAACCGATCCCTTCTTCTCGTCAAGTTGTGCCACAAATTTCTCTTCTGCCCAATCCTATTCAATACTTCCTCATTAGTTATGTGATCTACCCATCTAATCTTCAGCATTCTTCTGTAGCACCACATTTCGAAAGCTTCTATTCTCTTCTTGTCCAAACTATTTACCGTCCATGTTTCACTTCCATACATGGCTACACTCCATACAAATACTTTCACAAATGACTTCCTGATACTTAAATCCATACTCGATGTTAACAAATTTTTCTTCTTCAGAAACGCTTTCCTTGCCATTGCCAGTCTACATTTTATATCCTCTCTACTTTGACCATCATCAGTTATTTTGCTCCCCAAATAGCAAAACTCCTTTACTACTTTAAGTGTCTCATTTCCTAATCTAATTCCCTCAGCATCACCCGACTTAATTCAACTACATTCCATTATCCTCGTTTTGCTTTTGTTGATGTTCATATTATATCCTCCCTTCAAGACACCATCCATTCCGTTCAACTGCTCTTCCAAATCCTTTGCTGTCTCTGACAGAATTACAATGTCATCGGCGAACCTCAACATTTTTATTTCTTCTCCATGGATTTTAATACCTACTCCGAATTTTTCTTTTGTTTCCTTCACTGCTTGCTCAATATACAGATTGAATAACATTGGGGAGAGGCTACAACCCTGTCTTACTCCCTTCTTAACCACTGCTTCCCTATCATGGCCCTCGACTCTTATAACTGCCGTCTGGTTTCTGTACAAATTGTAAATAGCCGTTCGCTCCCTGTATTTTAGCCCTGTCACCTTCAGGATTTGAAAGAGAGTATTCCAGTCAACATTGTCAAAAGCTTTCTCTAAGTCTACAAATGCTAGAAACGTAGGTTTGCCTTTCCTTAATCTTTCGTCTAAGATAAGTCGTAAGGTCAGTATTGCCTCACGTGTTCTAGTATTTCTACGGAATCCAAACTGATCTTCCCCGAGGTCGGCTTCTACTAGTTTTTCCATTCGTCTGTAAAGAATTCGTAATAGTATTTTGCAGCTGTGGCTTATTAAACTGATTGTTCGGTAATTTTCACATCTGTCAACACCTGCTTTCTTTGTGATTGGAATTATTATATTCTTCTTGAAGTCTGAGGGTATTTCACCTGTCTCATACATCTTGCTCACCAGATGGTAGAGTTTTGTCAGGACTGTCTCTCCCAAGGCTGTCAGAAGTTCCAATGGAATGTTGTCTACTCCGGGGGCCTTGTTTCGACTCAGGTCTTTCAGTGCTCTGTCAAACTCTTCACGCAGTATCGTATCTCCCATTTCATCTTCATCTACATCCTCATCCATTTCCATAATATTGTCCTCAAGTACATCGCCCTTGTATAGACCCTCTATATACTCCTTCCACCTTTCTGCTTTCCCTTCTTTGCTTAGAACTGGGTTTCCATCTGAGCTCTTGATGTTCATACAAGTGGTTCTCTTATCTCCAAAAGTCTCTTTAATTTTCCTGTAGGCAGTATCTATCTTACCCCTAGTGAGATAAGCCTCTACATCCTTGCATTTGTCCTCTAGCCATGCCTGCTTAGCCATTTTGCACTTCCTGTCGATCTCATTTTTGAGACGTTTGTATTCCTTTTTGCCTGCTTCATTTACTGCATTTTTATATTTTCTCCTTTCATCAATTAAATTCAATATTTCTTCTGTTACCCAAGGATTTCTACTAGCCCTCGTCTTTTTACCTACTTGATCCTCTGCTGCCTTCACTACTTCATCCCTCAAAGCTACCCATTCCTCTTCTACTGTATTTCTTTCCCCCATTCCTGTCAATTGTTCCCTTATGCTCTCCCTGAAACTCTGTACAATCTCTGGTTCTTTCAGTTTATCCAGGTCCCATCTCCTTAAATTCCCACCTTTTTGCAGTTTCTTCAGTTTTAATCTACAGTTCATAACCAATAGATTGTGGTCAGAGTCCACATCTGCCCCTGGAAATGTCTTACAATTTAAAACCTGGTTCCTAAATCTCTGCCTTACCATTATATAATCTATCTGATACCTTTTAGTATCTCCAGGGTTCTTCCATGTATACAACCTTCCATCATGATTCTTAAACCAAGTGTTAGCTATGATTAAGTTGTGCTCTGTGCAAAATTCTACCAGGCGGCTCCCTCTTTCATTTCTTAGCCCCAATCCATAATCACCTACTACATTTCCTTCTCTCCCTTTTCCTACACTAGAATTCCAGTCACCCATGACTATTAAATTTTCGTCTCCCTTCACTATCTGAATAATTTCTTTTATCTCATCATACATTTCATCAATTTCTTCGTCATCTGCAGAGCTAGTTGGCATATAAACTTGTACTACTGTAGTAGGTGTGGGCTTCGTATCTATCTTGGCCACAATAATGCGTTCACTAAGCTGTTTGTAGTAGCTTACCCGCATTCCTATTTTCCTATTCATTATTAAACCTACTCCTGCATTACCCCTATTTGACTTTGTGTTTATAAACCTGTAGTCACCTGACCAGAAGTCTTGTTCCTCCTGCCACCGAACTTCACTAATTCCCACTATATCTAACTTTAACCTATCCATTTCCCTTTTTAAATTTTCTAACCTACCTGCCTGATTAAGGGATCTGACATTCCACGCTCCGATCCGTAGAACGCCAGTTTTCTTTCTCCTGATAACGACATCCTCCTGAGTAGTCCCCGCCCGGAGATCCGAATGTGGGACTATTTTACCTCCGGAATATTTTACCCAAGAGGACGCCATCATTGTTTAATCATACAGTAAAGCTGCATGCCCTCGGGAAAAATTACGGCCGTAGTTTTCCCTTGCTTTCAGCCGTTCGCAGTACCAGCACAGCAAGGTCGTTTTGGTTATTGTTACAAGGCCAGATCAGTCAATCATCCAGACTGTTTCCCTTGCAACTACTGAAAAGGCTGCTGCCCCTCTTCAGGAACCACACGTTTGTCTGGCCTCTCAACAGATACACCTCCATTGTGGTTGCACCTACGGTACGGCTATCTGTATCGCTGATTCACGCAAGCCTCCCCACCAACGGCAAGGTCCATGGTTCATGGGGGGCAGAAGTTAATGTTCATCAGAAAAGTAATAGAAATTCATGGTTGTAGCAGTGTGTAGAATCAGAGAAAAGCAGCTACTCATATATAGTGAAACAATGTGTGCATTACACAATCACAGGTTTTGATATGTGTATCTCTTCTCCATACATATCTCCACAATCAATAACTGCTTGCCCTCCCTCTATTCAGTGTATTGTTAAACTATAACATTTGTGGTAATGTGAGTGTAGTTATATTTACTTTTGAATGCCTCCCATGTCTGAGTGTTGTACATTATTAGTATGACACGAATGAAGGAATAATGGAGACTCATGAGCTATTATTCTTGCAATTTAGCTCATATATCTAGACTGTTAACATTTTAGATGTTGGTCACATTGGATAAACCACTTATTTATTGTTCCACAGACATTTAAACAGATGACATCCATACTGTGCAATGAAAAGAAAGGTGAATGTGGAGAAGGTCACCTTATAATTTCTCAGACTAAGACAGTTGAGGATACAGAGGCTCTTAATTTTGAGTCTACTGATTCTGACATACAACATATAAGAGATATTGAGCCCCCACAATCTCAGACAGTAGACAATGAGAGCCGGGCTTGTGAGGATACTCAACGTCATGCAACTGAAGCAATGCCAAAAACGCGATTAAGTGTAAGTAGAAAACTTCCTAGATATAGTTCTCAAAGAAAGCAGTATTGTATGACTTAATGTATGTTGACGGTAGTCTTTCGAAGATATTAACTGGTATTATCGTAGCATCAGAATCATTTGCCAGTGATGTAAGGTTTTTTGATGAAACCAGTCACAAGTTATTATTCATGAGAAAGTAATAGAAATTCATGGTTGTACCAATGTGTAGAATCAGAGAAAGGAGGCTACTCATTTACAGTGAAACAATGTGTACATCACACAATCACAGGTTTTGATATGTGTATCTCTTCTCCATACATTTCTCCACCATAGATAAGTGCAAGCCCTCCCTTTATTCAGAGTATTGTTAAACTATAATGTTTGTGGTAATGTGAGTGTAGAAATATTTACTTTTGAATGCCTTCTACGATTGAGTGTTGTACATAATTAGTATGACATCAATGAAGGAATAATGGAGACTCATGATCTATTATTCTTACAAATTTGCTCATATATCAAGACTGTTAACATTTTAGATGTTGTTCATATCAAATAAACCACTTATTTCATGTTCCACAAATATTTAAATGGATGAAATCCATACTCAGTTATCAAAAGAAAGGTGAATGTGTTGAAAGTCATCTTATAATTTCTGAGACCGAGACATTGGAGGATACAGAGGCTTGTAATTTTGAGTCTAAAGATTCTGACAAACAACATATAAGAGATTTTGAGCCCCCACAATCTGAAACAGTAGACAATGAGAGCAAGGCTTGTGAGGATACTCTACCTGATGCGACTGAAGCAATGACAAAAGGACCATTAAGTGTAAGTAGAAATATTCCTAGATATAGTTCTCAAAGAAAGCAGTATTATTTCACTTAATTTATGTTGACAGTATTCTTTCTAAGATATTAACTGGTATAATCTAACCATCAGAATCATTTAGCAGTGATGTATGGTTTTTGGATAGAAACCAGTCAGAAGTTAATATTCATGAGAAATGTAATAGAAATTTATGTTTGTAGCAGTGTGTAGAATCAGTGAAAAGCAGCTACTCATATACAGTGAAACAATGGGTGCGTTACACAATCACAGGTTTTGTTATGTGTATCTGTTGTCCATATATATCTCCATGATCAATAAGTGCTTGCCCTCCCTCTATTCATTGTATTGTTAAACTATAACATTTGTGGTAATGTGAGTGTAGTTATATTTACTTTTGAATGCCTCCCATGTCTGAGTGTTGTACATTATTAGTATGACACGAATGAAGGAATAATGGAGACTCATGAGCTATTATTCTTGCAATTTAGCTCATATATCTAGACTGTTAACATTTTAGATGTTGGTCACATTGGATAAACCACTTATTTATTGTTCCACAGACATTTAAACAGATGACATCCATACTGTGCAATGAAAAGAAAGGTGAATGTGGAGAAGGTCACCTTATAATTTCTCAGACTAAGACAGTTGAGGATACAGAGGCTCTTAATTTTGAGTCTACTGATTCTGACATACAACATATAAGAGATATTGAGCCCCCACAATCTCAGACAGTAGACAATGAGAGCCGGGCTTGTGAGGATACTCAACGTCATGCAACTGAAGCAATGCCAAAAACGCGATTAAGTGTAAGTAGAAAACTTCCTAGATATAGTTCTCAAAGAAAGCAGTATTGTATGACTTAATGTATGTTGACGGTAGTCTTTCGAAGATATTAACTGGTATTATCGTAGCATCAGAATCATTTGCCAGTGATGTAAGGTTTTTTGATGAAACCAGTCACAAGTTATTATTCATGAGAAAGTAATAGAAATTCATGGTTGTACCAATGTGTAGAATCAGAGAAAGGAGGCTACTCATTTACAGTGAAACAATGTGTACATCACACAATCACAGGTTTTGATATGTGTATCTCTTCTCCATACATTTCTCCGCCATAGATAAGTGCAAGCCCTCCCTTTATTCAGAGTATTGTTAAACTATAATGTTTGTGGTAATGTGAGTGTAGAAATATTTACTTTTGAATGCCTTCTACGATTGAGTGTTGTACATAATTAGTATGACATCAATGAAGGAATAATGGAGACTCATGATCTATTATTCTTACAAATTTGCTCATATATCAAGACTATTAACATTTTAGATGTTGTTCATATCAAATAAACCACTTATTTCATGTTCAACAAATATTTAAATGGATGAAATCCATACTCAGTTATCAAAAGAAAGGTGAATGTGTTGAAAGTCATCTTATAATTTCTGAGACCGAGACATTGGAGGACACAGAGGCCTGTAATTTTGAATTTGAATTTGAATTTAGATGTTGTTCATATAAAATAAACCACTTATTTCATGTTCCACAGATATTTACCCCCCATGAACCATGGACCTTGCCGTTGGTGGGGAGGCTTGCGTGCCTCAGCGATACAGATAGCCGTACCGTAGGTACAACCACAACGGAGGGGTATCTGTTGAGAGGCCAGACAAACGTGTGGTTCCTGAAGAGGAGCAGCAGCCTTTTCAGTAGTTGCAAGGGCAACAGTCTGGATGATTGACTGATCTGGCCTTGTAACAATAACCAAAACGGCCTTGCTGTGCTGGTACTGCGAATGGCTGAAAGCATGGGGAAACTACAGCCGTAATTTTTCCCGAGGGCATGCAGCTTTACTGTATGATTAAATGATGATGGCGTCCTCTTCGGTAAAATATTCCGGAGGTAAAATAGTCCCCCATTCGGATCTCCGGGCAGGGACTACTCAAGACGATGTCGTTATCAGGAGAAAGAAAACTGGCGTTCTACGGATCGGAGTGTGGAATGTCAGATCCCTTAATCAGGCAGGTAGGTTAGAAAATTTAAAAAGGGAAATGGATAGGTTAAAGTTAGATATAGTGGGAATTAGTGAAGTTCGGTGGCAGGAGGAACAAGACTTCTGGTCAGGTGACTACAGGTTTATAAACACAGAGTCAAATAGGGGTAATGCAGGAGTAGGTTTAATAATGAATAGGAAAATAGGAATGCGGGTAAGCTACTACAAACAGCTTAGTGAACGCATTATTGTGGCCAAGATAGATACGAAGCCCACACCTACTACAGTAGTACAAGTTTATATGCCAACTAGCTCTGCAGATGACGAAGAAATTGAAGAAATGTAAGATGAAATAAAAGAAATTATTCAGATAGTGAAGCGAGACGAAAATTTAATAGTCATGGGTGACTGGAATTCGAGTGTAGGAAAAGGGAGAGAAGGAAACGTAGTAGGTGAATATGGATTGGGGCTAAGAAATGAAAGAGGGAGCCGCCTGGTAGAATTTTGCACAGAGCACAACTTAATCATAGCTAACACTTGGTTTAAGAATCATGATAGAAGGTTGTATACATGGAAGAACCCTGGAGATACTAAAAGGTATCAGATAGATTATATAATGGTAAGACACAGATTTAGGAACCAGGTTTTAAATTGTAAGACATTTCCAGGGGCAGATGTGGACTCTGACCACAATCTATTGGTTATGACCTGTAGATTAAAACTGAAGAAACTGCAAAAAGGTGGGAATTTAAGGAGATGGGACCTGGATAAACTGAAAGAACCAGAGGTTGTACAGAGTTTCAGGGAGAGCATAAGGGAACAATTGACAGGAATGGGGGAAAGAAATACAGTAGAAGAAGAATGGGTAGCTTTGAGGGATGATTAGTGAAGGCAGCAGAGGATCAAGTAGGTAAAAAGACGAGGGCTAGTAGAAATCCTTGGGTAACAGAAGAAATATTGAATTTAATTGATGAAAGGAGAAAATATAAAAATGCAGTAAGTGAAGAAGGCAAAAAGGAATACAAACGTCTCAAAAATGAGATCGACAGGAAGTGCAAAATGGCTAAGCAGGGATGGCTAGAGGACAAATGTAAGGATGTAGAGGCTTATCTCACTAGGGGTAAGATAGATACTGCCTACAGGAAAATTAAAGAGACCTTTGGAGATAAGAGAACCACTTGTATGAACATCAAGAGCTCAGATGGAAACCCAGTTCTAAGCAAAGAAGGGAAAGCAGAAAGGTGGAAGGAGTATATAGAGGGTCTATACAAGGGCGATGAACTTGAGGACAATATTATGGAAATGGAAGAGGATGTAGATGAAGATGAAATGGGAGATACGATACTGCGTGAAGAGTTTGACATAGCACTGAAAGACCTGAGTCGAAACAAGACACCCGGAGTAGACAACATTCCATTGGAACTAATGACGGCCTTGGGAGAGCCAGTCCTGACAAAACTCTACCATCTGGTGAGCAAGATGTATGAAACAGGCGAAATACCCTCAGACTTTAAGAAGAATATAATAATTCCAATCCCAAAGAAAGAAGGTGTTGACAGATGTGAAAATTACCGAACAATCAGTTTAATAAGCCACAGCTGCAAAATACTAACACGAATTCTTTACAGACGAATGGAAGAACTGGTAGAAGCTGACCTTGGGGAAGATCAGTTAGATTCCGCAGAAATACTGGACACGTGAGGCAATACTGACCTTATGACTTATCTTAGAAGAAAGATTAAGGAAAGGCAAACCTACGTTTCTAGCATTTGTAGACTTAGAGAAAGCTTTTGACAATGTTGACTGGAATACTCTCTTTCAAATCCTGAAGGTGACAGGGCTAAAATACAGGGAGCGAACGGCTATTTACAATTTGTACAGAAACCAGACGGCAGTTATAAGAGTCGAGGGCCATGATAGGGAAGCAGTGGTTAAGAAGGGAGTAAGACAGGGTTGTAGCCTCTCCCCAATGTTATTCAATCTGTATATTGAGCAAGCAGTGAAGGAAACAAAAGAAAAATTCGGAGTAGGTATTAAAATCCATGGAGAAGAAATAAAAATGTTGAGGTTCGCCGATGACATTGTAATTCTGTCAGAGACAGCAAAGGATTTGGAAGAGCAGTTGAACGGAATGGATGGTGTCTTGAAGGGAGGATATAATATGAACATCAACAAAAGCAAAACGAGGATAATGGAATGTAGTTGAATTAAGTCGGGTGATGCTGAGGGAATTAGATTAGGAAATGAGACACTTAAAGTAGTAAAGGAGTTTTGCTATTTGGGGAGCAAAATAACTGATGATGGTCGAAGTAGAGAGGATATAAAATGTAGACAGGCAATGGCAAGGAAAGCGTTTCTGATGAAGAGAAATTTGTTAACATCGAGTATAGATTTAAGTGTCAGGAAGTCACTTCTGAAAGTATTTGTATGGAGTGTAGCCATGTATGGAAGTGAAACATGGACGGTAAATAGTTTGGACACGAAGAGAATAGAAGCTTTTGAAATGTGGTGCTACAGAAGAATGCTGAAAATTAGATGGGTAGATCACATAACTAATGAGGAAGTATTGAATAGGATTGGGGAGAAGAGAATTTTGTGGCTCAATTTGGCTACAAGAAGGGATTGGTTGGTAGGACATGTTCTGAGGCATCAAGGGATCACCAATTTAGTATTGGAGGGTAGCGTGGAGGGTAAAAACCGTAGGGGGAGACCAAGAGATGAATACACTAAGCAGATTCAGAAGGATGTGGGTTGCAGTAGGTACTGGGAGATGAAAAAGCTTGCACAGGATAGAGTAGCATGGAGAGCTGCATCAAATCAGTCTCAGGACTGAAGACCATAACAACAACAACAGATATTTAAGCAGATGAAAGCCATATTCAGTAATAAAAAGAAAGGTGAATGTGTTGAAAGTCATCTTATAATTTCTCAGACTAAGACAGTTGAGGATACAGAGGCTCTTAATTTTGAGTCTAAAGATTCTGACAAACAACATATAAGAGATTTTGAGCCCCCACAATCTCAAACAGTAGCCAATGAGGGCCAGGCTTGTGAGGATACTTTACCTGATGCGACAGAAGCAATGACAAAAGGACCATTACGTGTAAGTAGAAAAATTCCTAGATATAGTTCTCAAAGAAAGCAGTATTGTATCACTTAATTTATGTTGACGGTAGTCTTTCAAAGACATTAACTGGTATTATCTTAGCATCAGAATCATTTCCCGGTGATGTAAGGTTTTTTGATGAAACCAGTCAGAAGTTATTATTCACGAGAAAGTAATAGAAATTCATGGTTGTACCCATGTGTAGAAGCAGAGAAAGGAGGCTACTCATTTACATTGAAAAAAATGCGTGCATTACACAATCACAGGTTTTGTTATGTGTATCTTTTCTCCATACATATCTCCATGATCAATAAGTGCTTGCCCTCCCTCTATTCAGTGTATTGTTAAACTATAACATTTGTGGTAATGTGAGTGTAGTTCTATTTACTTTTGCATGCCTCCCATGTCTGAGTGTTGTACATTAATAGTGAGACACGAATGACGGAATAATGGAGACTCATGAGCTATTATTCTTGCAAATTTGCTCATATATCTAGACTGTTAACATTTTGGATGTTGTTCATATCAAATAAACCACTTATTTAATGTTCCACAGATATTTAAATGGATGAAATCCAAACTCAGTAATCGAAAGAAAGGTGAATTTGTTGAAAGTCGTCTTATAATTTCTGAGACTGAGACATTGGAGGATACAGAGGCTCATAATTTTGAGTCTAAAGATTCTGACAAACAACATATAAGAGATTTTGAGCCCCCACAATCTGAAAAAGTAGACAATGAGAGCAAGGCTTGTGAGGATACTCTACCTGATGCGACTGAAGCAATGACAAAAGGACCATTAAGTGTAAGTAGAAATATTCCTAGATATAGTTCTCAAAGAAAGCCGTATTATTTCACTTAATTTATGTTGACAGTATTCTTTCTAAGATATTAACTGGTATAATCTAACCATCAGAATCATTTAGCAGTGATGTAAGGTTTTTGGATAGAAACAAGTCAGAAGTTAATATTCATGAGAAAAGTAATAGAAATTCATGTTTGTAGCAGTGGGTAGAATCAGAGTAAAACAGCTACTCATATACAGTGAAACAATGGGTGCATTACGCAATCACAGGTTTTGTCATGTGTATCTCTTCTCCAAACTTATCTCGACGATCAATAAGTGCTTGCCCTGCCTTTATTCAGTGTATTGTTAAACTATAACATTTGTGGTAATGTGAGTGTAGTAATATTTACTTTTGAATGCCTCCCACGACTGAGTGTTGTACATTATTAGTATGACACGTATGAAGGTATAATGGAGACTCATGAGCTATTATTCTTGAAAATTTGCTCATATATCTAGACTGTTAACATTTTAGATGTTGGTCACATTGAATAAACCACTTATTTATTGTTCCACAGACATTTAAACAGATGACATCCATACTCAGTAATGAAAAGAAAGGTGAATGTGGAGAAAGTCACCTTATAATTTCTGAGACCGAGACATTGGAGGATACAGAGGCTCATAATTTTGAGTCTAAAGATTCTGACAAACAACATATAAGAGATTTTGAGCCCCCACAATCTGAAAAAGTAGACAATGAGAGCAAGGCTTGTGAGGATACTCTACCTGATGCGACTGAAGCAATGACAAAAGGACCATTAAGTGTAAGTAGAAATATTCCTAGATTTAGTTCTCAAAGAAAGTAGTATTATTTCACTTAATTTATGTTGACAGTATTCTTTCTAAGATATTAACTGGTATAATCTAACCATCAGAATCATTTAGCAGTGATGTAAGGTTTTTGGATAGAAACAAGTCAGAAGTTAATACTCATGAGAAAAGTAATAGAAATTCATGTTTGTAGCAGTGGGTAGAATCAGTGTAAAACAGCTACTCATATACAGTGAAACAATGGGTGCATTACACAATCACAGGTTTTGTCATGTGTATCTCTTCTCCAAACTTATCTCGACGATCAATAAGTGCTTGCCCTGCCTCTATTCAGTTTATTGTTAAACTATAACATTTGTGGTAATGTGAGTGTAGTAATATTTACTTTTGAATGCCTCCCATGACTGAGTGTTGTACATTATTAGTATGACACATATGAAGGTATAATGGAGACTCATGAGCTATTATTCTTGAAAATTTGCTCATATAACTAGACTGTTAACATTTTAGATGTTGGTCACATTGAATAAACCACTTATTTATTGTTCCACAGACATTTAAACAGATGACATCCATACTCAGTAATGAAAAGAAAGGTGAATGTGGAGAAAGTCACCTTATAATTTCTGAGACCGAGACATTGGAGGATACAGAGGCTCATAATTTTGAGTCTAAAGATTCTGACAAACAACATATAAGAGATTTTGAGCCCCCACAATCTGAAAAAGTAGACAATGAGAGCAAGGCTTGTGAGGATACTCTACCTGATGCGACTGAAGCAATGACAAAAGGACCATTAAGTGTAAGTAGAAATATTCCTAGATTTAGTTCTCAAAGAAAGTAGTATTATTTCACTTAATTTATGTTGACAGTATTCTTTCTAAGATATTAACTGGTATAATCTAACCATCAGAATCATTTAGCAGTGATGTAAGGTTTTTGGATAGAAACAAGTCAGAAGTTAATACTCATGAGAAAAGTAATAGAAATTCATGTTTGTAGCAGTGGGTAGAATCAGTGTAAAACAGCTACTCATATACAGTGAAACAATGGGTGCATTACACAATCACAGGTTTTGTCATGTGTATCTCTTCTCCAAACTTATCTCCATGATCAATAAGTGCTTGCCCTGCCTCTATTCAGTGTATTGTTAAACTATAACATTTGTGGTAATGTGAGTGTAGTAATATTTACTTTTGAATGCCTCCCATGACTGAGTGTTGTACATTATTAGTATGACACGTATGAAGGTATAATGGAGACTCATGAGCTATTATTCTTGAAAATTTGCTCATATATCTAGACTGTTAACATTTTAGATGTTGGTCACATTGAATAAACCACTTATTTATTGTTCCACAGACATTTAAACAGATGACATCCATACTCAGTAATGAAAAGAAAGGTGAATGTGGAGAAAGTCACCTTATAATTTCTGAGACCGAGACATTGGAGGATACAGAGGCTCATAATTTTGAGTCTAAAGATTCTGACAAACAACATATAAGAGATTTTGAGCCCCCACAATCTGAAAAAGTAGACAATGAGAGCAAGGCTTGTGAGGATACTCTACCTGATGCGACTGAAGCAATGACAAAAGGACCATTAAGTGTAAGTAGAAATATTCCTAGATTTAGTTCTCAAAGAAAGTAGTATTATTTCACTTAATTTATGTTGACAGTATTCTTTCTAAGATATTAACTGGTATAATCTAACCATCAGAATCATTTAGCAGTGATGTAAGGTTTTTGGATAGAAACAAGTCAGAAGTTAATACTCATGAGAAAAGTAATAGAAATTCATGTTTGTAGCAGTGGGTAGAATCAGTGTAAAACAGCTACTCATATACAGTGAAACAATGGGTGCATTACACAATCACAGGTTTTGTCATGTGTATCTCTTCTCCAAACTTATCTCCACGATCAATAAGTGCTTGCCCTGCCTCTATTCAGTTTATTGTTAAACTATAACATTTGTGGTAATGTGAGTGTAGTAATATTTACTTTTGAATGCCTCCCATGACTGAGTGTTGTACATTATTAGTATGACACATATGAAGGTATAATGGAGACTCATGAGCTATTATTCTTGAAAATTTGCTCATATAACTAGACTGTTAACATTTTAGATGTTGGTCACATTGAATAAACCACTTATTTATTGTTCCACAGACATTTAAACAGATGACATCCATACTCAGTAATGAAAAGAAAGGTGAATGTGGAGAAAGTCACCTTATAATTTCTGAGACCGAGACATTGGAGGATACAGAGGCTCATAATTTTGAGTCTAAAGATTCTGACAAACAACATATAAGAGATTTTGAGCCCCCACAATCTGAAAAAGTAGACAATGAGAGCAAGGCTTGTGAGGATACTCTACCTGATGCGACTGAAGCAATGACAAAAGGACCATTAAGTGTAAGTAGAAATATTCCTAGATTTAGTTCTCAAAGAAAGTAGTATTATTTCACTTAATTTATGTTGACAGTATTCTTTCTAAGATATTAACTGGTATAATCTAACCATCAGAATCATTTAGCAGTGATGTAAGGTTTTTGGATAGAAACAAGTCAGAAGTTAATACTCATGAGAAAAGTAACAGAAATTCATGTTTGTAGCAGTGGGTAGAATCAGTGTAAAACAGCTACTCATATACAGTGAAACAATGGGTGCATTACACAATCACAGGTTTTGTCATGTGTATCTCTTCTCCAAACTTATCTCCATGATCAATAAGTGCTTGCCCTGCCTCTATTCAGTGTATTGTTAAACTATAACATTTGTGGTAATGTGAGTGTAGTAATATTTACTTTTGAATGCCTCCCATGACTGAGTGTTGTACATTATTAGTATGACACGTATGAAGGTATAATGGAGACTCATGAGCTATTATTCTTGAAAATTTGCTCATATATCTAGACTGTTAACATTTTAGATGTTGGTCACATTGAATAAACCACTTATTTATTGTTCCACAGACATTTAAACAGATGACATCCATACTCAGTAATGAAAAGAAAGGTGAATGTGGAGAAAGTCACCTTATAATTTCTGAGACCGAGACATTGGAGGATACAGAGGCTCATAATTTTGAGTCTAAAGATTCTGACAAACAACATATAAGAGATTTTGAGCCCCCACAATCTGAAACAGTAGACAATGAGAGCAAGGCTTGTGAGGATACTCTACTTGATGCGACTGAAGCAATGACAAAAGGACCATTAAGTGTAAGTAGAAATATTCCTAGATATAGTTCTCAAAGAAAGCAGTATTATTTCACTTAATTTATGTTGACAGTATTCTTTTTAAGATATTAACTGGTATAATCTAACCATCAGAATCATTTAGCAGTGATGTAAGGTTTTTGGATAGAAACAAGTCAGAAGTTAATATTCATGAGAAAAGTAATAGAAATTCATGTTTGTAGCAGTGGGTAGAATCAGTGTAAAACAGCTACTCATATACAGTGAAACAATGGGTGCATTACACAATCACAGGTTTTGTCACCGAGCGAGGTGGCGCAGTGGTTAGCACACTGGACTCGCATTCGGGAGGACGACGGTTCAATCCCGTCTCCAGCCATCCTGATTTAGGTTTTCCGTGATTTCCCTAAATCGTTTCAGGCAAATGCCGGGATGGTTCGTTTGAAAGGGCACGGCTGATTTCCTTCCCAATCCTTCCCTAACCCGAGCTTGCGCTTCGTCTCTAATGACCTCGTTGTCGACGGGACGTTAAACACTAATCACCACCACCACAGGTTTTGTCATGTGTATCTCTTCTCCAAACTTATCTCGATGATCAATAAGTGCTTGCCCTGCCTCTATTCAGTGTATTGTTAAACTATAACATTTGTGGTAATGTGAGTGTAGTAATATTTACTTTTGAATGCCTCCCATGACTGAGTGTTGTACATTATTAGTATGACACGTATGAAGGTATAATGGAGACTCATGAGCTATTATTCTTGAAAATTTGCTCATATATCTAGACTGTTAACATTTTAGATGTTGGTCACATTGAATAAACCACTTATTTATTGTTCCACAGACATTTAAACAGATGACATCCATACTCAGTAATGAAAAGAAAGGTGAATGTGGAGAAAGTCACCTTATAATTTCTGAGACCGAGACATTGGAGGATACAGAGGCTCATAATTTTGAGTCTAAAGATTCTGACAAACAACATATAAGAGATTTTGAGCCCCCACAATCTCAACCAGTAGCCAATGAGGGCCAGGCTTGTGAGGATACTCTACCTGATGCGACTGAAGCAATGACAAAAGGACCATTAAGTGTAAGTAGAAATATTCCTAGATTTAGTTCTCAAAGAAAGTAGTATTATTTCACTTAATTTATGTTGACAGTATTCTTTCTAAGATATTAACTGGTATAATCTAACCATCAGAATAATTTAGCAGTGATGTAAGGGTTTTGGATAGAAACACGTCAGAAGTTAATATTCATGAGAAAAGTAATAGAAATTCATGTTTGTAGCAGTGGGTAGAATCAGTGTAAAACAGCTACTCATATACAGAGAAACAATGGGTGCATTACACAATCACAGGTTTTGTCATGTGTATCTCTTCTCCAAACTTATCTCCACGATCAATAAGTGCTTGCCCTGCCTCTATTCAGTGTATTGTTAAACTATAACATTTGTGGTAATGTGAGTGTAGTAATATTTACTTTTGAATGCCTCCCATGACTGAGTATTGTACATTATTAGTATGACACGTATGAAGGTATAATGGAGACTCATGAGCTATTATTCTTGAAAATTTGCTCATATATCTAGACTGTTAACATTTTAGATGTTGGTCACATTGAATAAACCACTTATTTATTGTTCCACAGACATTTAAACAGATGACATCCATACTCAGTAATGAAAAGAAAGGTGAATGTGGAGAAAGTCACCTTATAATTTCTGAGACCGAGACATTGGAGGATACAGAGGCTCATAATTTTGAGTCTAAAGATTCTGACAAACAACATATAAGAGATTTTGAGCCCCCACAATCTCAACCAGTAGCCAATGAGGGCCAGGCTTGTGAGGATACTTTACCTGATGCGACTGAAGCAATGACAAAAGGACCATTACGTGTAAGTAGAAAAATTCCTAGATATAGTTCTCAAAGAATGCGGTATTGTATCACTTAATTGATGTTGATAGTAGTCTTTCAAAGGCATTAACTGGTATTATCTTAGCATCAGAATCATTTGCCAGTGATGTAAGGTTTTTTGATGAAACCAGTCAGAAGTTATTATTCGCGAGAAAGTAATAGAAATTCATGGTTGTACCAATGTGTAGAATCAGAGAAAGGAGGCTACTCATTTACATTGAAAAAATGCGTGCATTACACAATCACAGGTTTTGTTATGTGTATCTTTTCTCCATACATATCTCCATGATCAATAAGTGCTTGCCCTTCCTCTATTCAGTGTATTGTTAAACTATAACATTTGTGGTAATGTGAGTGTAGTTATATTTATTTTTGCATGCCTCCCATGTCTGAGTGTTGTACATTAATAGTGAGACACGAATGAAGGAATAATGGAGACTCATGAGCTATTATTCTTGAAAATTTGCTCATATATCTAGACTGTTAACATTTTAGATGTTGTTCATATCAAATAAACCACTTATTTAATGTTCCACAGATATTTAAATGGATGAAATCCAAACTCAGTAATCGAAAGAAAGGTGAATTTGTTGAAAGTCGTCTTATAATTTCTGAGACCGAGACAATGAAGGATACAGAGGCTCATAATTTTGAGTCTAAAGATTCTGACAAACAACATATAAGAGATTTTGAGCCCCCACAATCTGAACCAGCAGACAATGAGAGCCAGGCATGTGAGGATACTCTACCTGATGCGACTGAAGCAATGACAAAAGGACCATTAAGTGTAAGTAGAAATATTCCTAGATATAGTTCTCAAAGAAAGCAGTATTATTTCATTTAATTTATGTTGACAGTATTCTTCTTCTCTTCTTCGGTTATCAACCCACAGGTTGGTTGGCAGCAGCACGCCATTCCGTTCTTTTGTCAACTTTCTTCTTCATATCTGCATAGGTCTGGCACCCGATGTCATTTATTACTTGTTGAATGTAGCTTAATCTAGGTCGTCCTCGGCGAGTTCTTCCTTCAATGATTCCTTCTAATATTCTCTTAATGAAATTGTTATGCCGTAAAATGTGACCTATGAAGGTTATTCTTCTTTTCTGTATATTTCGCCAAAGAGATCTGTTTTCTTTCACTCTTCTGAGGACATCTTCGTTTGTAGCCTTGTCTCGCCAGCTGATTTTTTCCATTCTCCGGTAGCACCACATTTCGAATGCCTCTAATCTTCTCTTTTCTTCTTTTCCACAAGTCCAAGTTTCACATCCGTAAAGGGCTGTACTCCACACATAGGTTTTCATGACTCTCTTTCTTACGTCTAAACTAACATTTCTACTCGTCAGTAAGTTTCTTTTTCCATTGAATGCTATTTTGGCAAGTTGTATTCTGTTTTTAATGTCACTTTTGCTCCTTCCATCTGCTGTTATTTTGCTACCTAAGTAGTTAAATTCTGTAACCTGCCCTAGTTTTTCTCCCTTTATTGTTATTCGTATGGGTTCATTGTAGTTCAGGGCGCCACTCACCATCACTTTAGTCTTTTTCTTATTTATTTTCATTCCATACTGTTCTTTTAAGGTGTTTTCCATTTCATTGAGTGCGGCTTCTAAATCTTCTTTCCTTTCTGTAATTATGGCGATATCATCTGCATATCGCAACATATCTATTTTCATTCCGTTAAGTTTTATTCCTACTTCAATATTCTCTCTTATTTTGTCTATTGCTTCTTGGATATATGCGTTGAAAATTACTGGAGATAGTGGGCATCCCTGTCTCACTCCTTTCCTTATTCTTGCTGTTTCTTCTTTGTTTTCCTTCTTAACTAAGGCTGTTTCATTTTGGTATATTTTAAAGATTATCCTTCTATCATTATATTTCAGACCAGCCTTCTTCAGAATTCTAAACATTTCTGGCCATACAACATTGTCAAATGCCTTTTCGAGGTCTACGAAGGCTATAAATACTTGTTTGTTTTTGGAAATTTGTTTCTCAATTATTAGTCTTAAAGATAAGATTGCTTCCCTCGTCCCTACACCGCTTCTAAAACCGAATTGGTCTTCACTTAGAGTGCTATTCAATTGGTTTTCAACTCTTTTCAAAATTATTCTTATTAGAATTTTTGATGCGTGTGAAAGAAGACTGAGTGTTCGATGGTTTTCACAGTCCATAGTAGATGCTTTCTTAGGTATGGGGAATATGATGCATTTCTGATAGTCTTCAGGAACTTCACCTGTTTTGTATATTTTCTGTATGAGTTGCAGTAATGTAGCTTTCATTTTGTCTCCTGATTTCTTAATTAGTTCAGAAGGTATATCATCAACACCTGCCGCTTTCTTATCTGGTAGTTCTTTTAGTGCTTTTTCAAATTCATCTTTCAGAATTGTGTCCCCTAGTTCTTCTTTCTCTACTTCTTCGCTTAATTCTATCATATTATCTGTTAGAGGGTCTCCTTGATATAGCTCTTCAATGTATTCTTGCCATCTCTTCAGCGTGTCATATCCAAATAGTACCTTGCCCTCTTTGTTCTTTATAGTTCCTGAAGATTTTACTTTCCGTTTAGCAAAGTTTTGTTTTATTGTTCTGTAGGCCAAGTCAGTTTTTCCTTTAACCATGTTTTCCTCCACCTCTTTACAAATGCTGTTGAGGTAATTTTCTTTTGCTTTCCTAGATTCTCTGTTTATTTGGTTTCTAAGCTTTCTATATTTGTTTTCGCTTTGCTCGTCAAAGGCATTTTTGTATAGTCTTCTTTCTTCCATTAGACAAATTATTTCAGGTGTTATCCACTCTTTCCTGTTTACAGGTTTGGCTTTCCCAATAAATTCTTCTGCTGCTTTATGTATGCCTTCTTTGATTTGTTTCCACTCCTCGTTAGTACTCCCGGGAATAATGTTTGATGCCATCTCATCAGTTTTCCGTGCATAAGGGATCACTAGTTCTTCAGACTTTAGGTTATCTCTGTTCCATACTTTGTTCGTTTTTCTCTCTAATCGCTTGAGTTTGAGTAAGCATTTCATCATTACAAGGTTGTGATCACTATTAATATCCGCAGACGGGTAGCTTCTGCAGTCCTTGATTTGGTTTTTAAAACGCGATTTTACTAATATATAGTCGATTTGGTGTCTTCTAGTATCTCCTGGGGCTTTCCACGTGTACCTTCTTCTTTTATGGTGGTTGAAAAGGGAGTTCGCTATGACCAACTTGTTTTTGGCACAAAATTCAATTAGCCGGCTTCCTCTTTCGTTTCTATCTCCTAGACCATATTTCCCTACAATTCCGTCAACTTTCTCTTCTCCAACACTAGCATTCCAATCTCCCATTATAATTAAGTTCTCTTCACCTTTAACATAATTTATAACTTTGTTGATGTCTTCATACACTGTTTCTATTACATCGTCTTCTTCTGCCGATGTCGGCATATAGACTTGTACTATTACCGTGTTCTTTGGTTTGGTTCCAATTTTGACTAGTATTATCCTAGAGTTAAATTGCACATATCCTGTGACTAGATTCCCGAGTTTTCCTTTTAGAATTATTCCAACTCCACCGATTCCAGTTGTTCCTTGGTTAGTACCTGTATGAATGATACAGTATTCTTTCTAAGATATTAACTGGTATAAACTAACCATCAGAATCATTTAGCAGTGATGTAAGGTTTTTGGATAGAAACAAGTCAGAAGTTAATATTCATTAGAAAAGTAATAGAAATTCATGTTTGTAGCAGTGGGTAGAATCAGTGAAGAGCAGCTACTCATATACAGTGAAACAATGGGTGCATTACACAATCACAGGTTTTGTCATGTGTATCTCTTCTCCAAACTTATCTCGACGATCAATAAGTGCTTGCCCTGCCTCTATTCAGTGTATTGTTAAACTATAACATTTGTGGTAATGTGAGTGTAGTAATATTTACTTTTGAATGCCTCCCATGACTGAGTGTTGTACATTATTAGTATGACACGTATGAAAGTATAATGGAGACTCATGAGCTATTATTCTTGAAAATTTGCTCATATATCTAGACTGTTAACATTTTAGATGTTGGTCACATTGAATAAACCACTTATTTATTGTTCCACAGACATTTAAACAGATGACATCCATACTCAGTAATGAAAAGAAAGGTGAATGTGGAGAAAGTCACCTTATAATTTCTGAGACCGAGACATTGGAGGATACAGAGGCTCATAATTTTGAGTCTAAAGATTCTGACAAACAACATATAAGAGATTTTGAGCCCCCACAATCTCAACCAGTAGCCAATGAGGGCCAGGCTTGTGAGGATACTTTACCTGATGCGACTGAAGCAATGACAAAAGGACCATTACGTGTAAGTAGAAAAATTCCTAGATATAGTTCTCAAAGAAAGCGGTATTGTATCACTTAATTGATGTTGATAGTAGTCTTTCAAAGGCATTAACTGGTATTATCTTAGCATCAGAATCATTTGCCAGTGATGTAAGGTTTTTTGATGAAACCAGTCAGAAGTTATTATTCGCGAGAAAGTAATAGAAATTCATGGTTGTACCAATGTGTAGAATCAGAGAAAGGAGGCTACTCATTTACATTGAAAAAATGCGTGCATTACACAATCACAGGTTTTGTTATGTGTATCTTTTCTCCATACATATCTCCATGATCAATAAGTGCTTGCCCTTCCTCTATTCAGTGTATTGTTAAACTATAACATTTGTGGTAATGTGAGTGTAGTTATATTTATTTTTGCATGCCTCCCATGTCTAAGTGTTGTACATTAATAGTGAGACACGAATGAAGGAATAATGGAGACTCATGAGCTATTATTCTTGCAAATTTGCTCATATATCTAGACTGTTAACATTTTAGATGTTGTTCATATCAAATAAACCACTTATTTAATGTTCCACAGATATTTAAATGGATGAAATCCAAACTCAGTAATCGAAAGAAAGGTGAATTTGTTGAAAGTCGTCTTATAATTTCTGAGACCGAGACAATGGAGGATACAGAGGCTCATAATTTTGAGTCAAAAGATTCTGACAAACAACATATAAGAGATTTTGAGCCCCCACAATCTGAACCAGCAGACAATGAGAGCCAGGCATGTGAGGATACTCTACCTGATGTGACTGAGGCAATGACAAAAGGACCATTAAGTGTAAGTAGAAATATTCCTAGATATAGTTCTCAAAGAAAGTAGTATTATTTCACTTAATTTATGTTGACAGTATTCTTTCTAAGATATTAACTGGTATAAACTAACCATCAGAATCATTTAGCAGTGATGTAAGGTTTTTGGTTAGAAACAAGTCAGAAGTTAATATTCATTAGAAAAGTAATAGAAATTCATGTTTGTCGCAGTGGGTAGAATCAGTGAAAAGCAGCCACTCATATACAGTGAAACAATGGGTGCATTACACAATCACAGGTTTTGTCATGTGTATCTCTTCTCCAAACTTATCTCGACGATCAATAAGTGCTTGCCCTGCCTCTATTCAGTGTATTGTTAAACTATAACATTTGTGGTAATGTGAGTGTAGTAATATTTACTTTTGAATGCCTCCCATGACTGAGTGTTGTACATTATTAGTATGACACGTATGAAGGTATAATGGAGACTCATGTGCTATTATTCTTGAAAATTTGCTCATATATCTAGACTGTTAACATTTTAGATGTTGGTCACATTGAATAAACCACTTATTTATTGTTCCACAGACATTTAAACAGATGACATCCATACTCAGTAATGAAAAGAAAGGTGAATGTGGAGAAAGTCACCTTATAATTTCTGAGACCGAGACATTGGAGGATACAGAGGCTCATAATTTTGAGTCTAAAGATTCTGACAAACAACATATAAGAGATTTTGAGCCCCCACAATCTCAACCAGTAGCCAATGAGGGCCAGGCTTGTGAGGATACTTTACCTGATGCGACTGAAGCAATGACAAAAGGACCATTACGTGTAAGTAGAAAAATTCCTAGACATAGTTCTCAAAGAAAGCGGTATTGTATCACTTAATTTATGTTGACGGTAGTCTTTCAAAGGTATTAACTGGTATTATCTTAGCATCAGAATCATTTGCCATTGATGTAAGGTTTTTTGATGAAACCAGTCAGAAGTTATTATTCGCGAGAAAGTAATAGAAATTCATGGTTGTACCAATGTGTAGAATCAGAGAAAGGAGGCTACTCATTTACATTGAAAAAATGCGTGCATTACACAATCACAGGTTTTGTTATGTGTATCTTTTCTCCATACATATCTCCATGATCAATAAGTGCTTGCCCTCCCTCTATTCAGTGTATTGTTAAACTATAACATTTGTGGTAATGTGAGTGTAGTTATATTTACATTTGCATGCCTCCCATGTCTCAGTGTTGTACATTAATAGTGAGACACGAATGAAGGAATAATGGAGACTCATGAGCTATTATTCTTGCAAATTTGCTCATATATCTAGACTGTTAACATTTTAGATGTTGTTCATATCAAATAAACCACTTATTTAATGTTCCACAGGTATTTAAATGGATGAAATTCAAACTCAGTAATCGAAAGAAAGGTGAATGTGTTAAAAGTCGTCTTATAATTTCTGAGACCGAGACATTGGAGGATACAGAGGCTCATAATTTTGAGTCTAAAGATTCTGACAAACAAGATATAAGAGATTTTGAGCCCCCACAATCTGAACCAGCAGACAATGAGAGCCAGGCTTGTGAGGATACTCTACCTGATGCGACTGAAGCAATGACAAAAGAACCACTAAGTGTAAGTAGAAAAATTCCTAGATATAGTTCTCAGAGGAAGCAGTATTGTTTCACTTAATTTATGTTGACGGTATTGTTTCTAAGATATTAACTGGCATAATCTGATCGTCAGAATCATTTAGCAGTCATGTAAGGTTTTTTGATGAAACCAGTCAGAAGTTACTATTCATGAGAAAAGTAATAGAAATTCAAGGTTGTATAAATGTGTAGAATTAGAGAAAAGCAGCTATTCATTTACAGTGCAACAATGTGTGCATCACAAAATCACAGGTTTTGTTATTTGTATCTCTTCTCCATACACCTCTCCATGATAGATAAGTGCCTGTCCTCCCTTTATTCAGTGTATTGTTAAACTATAACTTTTGTGGTTATGTGAATGTAGAAATATTTACTTTTGAATGCCTCCTATGTCTGAGTGTTGTACGTCATTAGTATGGCATGAATGAAGAAATAATGGAGACTCGTGAATTATTATTCTTGCAAAATGGCTCATACATTTAGACTGTTAACATTTTAGATGTTGGTCATATCGAGTAAACCACTTATTTGATGCTCCACAGATACTGAAATGGTTGACATCCATATTTTGTAATCATAAGAATGGTGAATGTGTTGAAAGTCATCTTATAATTTCTGACAGTAAGGCAATGGGTGATAGAGAGACTCTTAATTTTGAGTCTAATGATTCTGACAAACAACATATAAGAGATTTTGAGCCCCCACAATCTCAAACGGTAGACAATGAGAGCCGGGTTTATGAGGATACTATACCTGATGTCACTGAAGCATTCGAGCATGCAAGAGTAAGTGAGGTTATAAGTGCGCATGACTTTGGCAATCAAACGCCTATGTTTCCGCCACATGTGCCCTCCCTCATCGACTGTGCAGTTACCTCTTACAGATCTCTGAGCAGTGTGGGACCAATGCCGTTTTCTGCATAAGCTTTGTCAGACAACCTACTACCGCCAGGACAACAATTTGCTATGCCACAATCCATGCAGTACCACGTGGGTACCTGCCACATGGCCAGAACTACTTCGTTGACAGGTCTACCTCCTCAGCATCCAACCATGCATGTGCCTGCCTTGGTTCAGCATCAGCACATGTCATCCTATTTTGATACCTCGGCCTGCAGCAGGAACAATAACTTGTTATCTGTGCCAGACCTCTACCTCTGTGCCATTGCTACGCATCATTGTTTTGTGCCACGACATTCACCTTATCTGCACACCGTTTTGAGTGGAGTGACTATGAACAGTGAACACTGACACATTCCATCCCACACTCGACTTCATTTCCCACACTGTGCTTCTGGACAGTCCGCACCTGCGTAGCCTCCCTGCAACTTAGGTGGCCCTGGCTCTAATTATAAGTCGAGCTTTCTGAGGACTATCACGCGTTCTCGAACTTTGATCTTTTTGTCTCCTGTCACACACACGCCGGCTCCAGTCGAGCTTCCAATACCATTCTTAGTGTCTCATCTGCGTTGGTGTTGCGTGACTCATCAATCTGAACACACCAGCAACATCCACAACTGCTATCGACACATTACGATGTCTCACCCAAGTCGGCCTTTCGCGTTGCAACGGACGCGCTCAACCACAACCATGCCACCCGAATGGCCATCGTTGCCACATACCCCGGAGACATACTCTCCTGGAATACTACAGCAACAACAGCTCGATTCAGGCAGTGGCCCGACGAACATAACTCAACCTGTTCTTCTGAACATTCTACAATGCTTACCGATGCTGCTGCCGTGTAATCCCGACAAAGCAATAACATGGTTCAAAATTGTGGACAAAGTGTTCGACTATTACAAACTTGACGAGTCAACCAGGTTTCTGTGCATCATCACCCACCTGCACGACCAGGAGGACTGGATTGCTGATCTGGTCGACGCCCCAGACTCATCCAAGTGCTCCACGTCGAGCAACTAGGCAACGACAAACCTTCCCAGCTCTGGAGACAGCTACGTGCCCTCGTCAGCGCCGATCTATTCTCTGACACAGCTCTCCTCGCCATCTTGTCAGATAAACTATCTCCTCACATCTGCTTTTCTCTGGCTCAAACGTCTCCTGAAACTGTCGAGCAAAGAATGACAATTCCTGACAAGCTACATGATGCATCACTGCTCTATTTCGCCAGCCATTGCCTACCTGACAAGTCTCAGGTTCATGCTCATTGCCCTGCGGCCGGACGCGGCTGGGGCTGTACTGTGCTGACCATCCTGCTCGCTCCGGGAAGCAGTAAACAAGCAACTGGGACGTCACCGGCTCTGCCCACGGTCACGCCCCCTCCTGCAACCGAACCTGCTGCGCCCACCAAACATAGATCACCGCCACTGGCAACGAACTTTCCGCAGGAAATGCAACTGCACTAGTCGTACTGTTACTTCCACACACAGTTTGGTGAGGCGACATGGAACTGCAGACCATCCTGCTACTTCCAAAACGCCAGTCACAAGTAGGTTGGGGTGCCGCCTCCTGTGCACAACATGTCAGGTACCCCCCAGTGCTCCATTCTGCCCATGAACGACCGGATAATTGCTGACAACTTTACATTAAAGACATTTCGTCGGGATACCTTTTGCTAGTGGACACAGGTGCCGATGTTTCACTGCTGCCTATGTCCTTAGCGTCGTCGAACATCCGCCCTCATCATACTTCACTTTAAGCTGTGAATTCAACTAAACTACAATGCTCGGGTTCAACTTCCCACATCGTCTTACTCTCTGCAAACTGCAAACTCGAGTGGACTTTTTTAGTGTGCAAAATTGACGAACCTATACTAGGCATTGACGTCTTGCGACACCATAAACTTCCACTGGACCTATTGCGAAACACCGTGTTTCCCCTGTGCTCTGTCCAGCAAGCCCCCCTCCCCCCCAGCCCCCCAAACCCCCACCCCCCACCTCATGAGGACACATCGGTCCGTGCTCATCTCATCCATACATGCTTGTCTCTGTCGACGACGTTACAAGAAACGACGCACAAGTGCCTTGTCGAGCTTGAACACTTCGCTCACCTATGCAAGGAGAACTTTGAGCTCTTCCTCTGGTTCCACAAAACACAGCTCCAGCTCTCTAATGCAGTAAAGGAATTACAGACACTACAGCAAGGACAAAGCAATGGTTGGTAAGTGCTCCAAATCTGCTTGCAAGCCCAGCAATCGAGCCTCCGTGTGTTTACCTCCCACTACCACTCACAACTGTGCTATCAAGACTGCCATAACGTGTACTGACAGTTCCGCAGGGCCACACCCTTCTAACACGACAGCGTTTGACACTCGGCCGGACAAAAGTGCGTATGCGCGACGAGCGTCACGTGTTCCCGAACTGACAGCTCCTACCCCGCCCCTTGTGGACAGCACCTCAAACTATGCAACTTCAGCTCCTGCACGCTGCCGTGTGACCACCACTGACAACAGAAACAGTGCACTCGCGCCAAGCATTTCACCTGCGACCGTGCTGCCACAGGCCGCGCCCGCAGACAATGGACTCACTAACAGCTCACAAGCTCTACCGAGCTCACCCTACCATGGTGGCACTGCTTCGGGCTGGTGGCCTTCTTGTCATGTTGTCTCCTGGGACACTTCACCGCCTCAGCTCCCGCCAGATCTGCCCAGTTGCTCCGAACACAACAACTACCCCTCGCCTGCCCCACCTGCCACACATTGTAAACAAACCGCCTCCCGTGCCACCGGCAACATTTCCTTTGTCACCAACGGCATGGTTCACAAGCTTCGCCTCGCGCCAGGTCCCTCGATCTCCAGTAAACCATGTTGACTTTGCCCCGAGCGCCTCTCCGACCTTAAAGAACAGATTTCTGAACTACTAACCTCCAGCGTCATTGTACCCTCTGCCAGTAGCTGGTCTACGCCCATACATATGACACCCAAGAAAGATGGGTCCTGGCGCATGTGGGGAGACTACCATCAACTAAATGCATGAACAATTATGGACACCTACCCCATACCCAACATTGCTGACTTTACTAGTTCCCTCCCAGGTGCGACCACGTCCTCTGTCATTGATTGCAAATGGGCCTACCACCAGATCCCCATGGCACCTGAAGACATCGAGAAGACACAGCCCAGACCAGGCAACGAATCAACAAAGTGCTATTTGACCTAAAATTCTGCTTCACATATCTTTATGACATTCTTGTGTTCAGCTCCTCCGTCGAGGACAATATTCGACATGTGCAAACTGTTATGAACACTCTCGCGGCAGCAGGCATCTAGACCAACCAGGACAAATTGCTCTGAACTGCCTAACCTCCAACCTGCCGACGAGGAAACACAAAACCTGATTTTAGACTCTACTTCTTCACTACACTTCGTCCGCACAACCTTCCCTGGCATTTCTGGTGAGATCTGGTGCAAAGACAGTACGGGCATGTTATGCTCCACGCTCCGTTGAGCTGTCTGCAACGCACCCCGGTGTTCGTGAGACTGCCCGCCTCGTAGTTGTGTGCTTTGTGTGGAGAAATGTCAACAAGGACTGCCAGCAATGGGCACGCTCCTGCATCGCATGCAAAGTACACAAGCACACTTCAACCTCCTCCCCCTTGGCGCCTTCTCGATCCCTCCTGGGCGTTTCCAGCATATTCATATTGACATTGTAGGCCCTCTCCCCCCCCCCCCCCCTTTCTCCCTCTAACAGCTTTCATTACGTTCTCTCGTCTATCGACCGAACAACTCTGTGTCGAGGCTGTCCCCCTCCCCAATATTATGGTAGAAACTGTTGCACGAGCTTTCGTTGAGTCATGGGTATCGCGTTTCGGATATCCAGCTATCATCACGACTGACCAGGGCAGACAATTTGAGTTGGCCCTGTTCAATGAGATTTGTAGCATTTGTGGCATCCGGCACATCCATTCCACAGCATATCACCTGCAAAGTAAAGGGCTAAAGTGCTGGCACTGCACTTTCAAGGCAGCTCTTCAATGCCACGACTCTCTATGAATGGAGGCACTTCCCCTTGTGCTACTCGGCATTCGTGCAATCTATAAGGAAGACCTCAAAGGCACAATAGCCAAGTTCGTATACAGCCAGAACATTGTTCTCCGTGGTGAACTTGTGAGCCCTTCCGCTTCTCTCCCTCAGTCTGACTTACCTTCCTTCATGGACCGCGTCAGATGCTGCTTCATCAACCTCCATATCCCTCCGCCCACCAGCCATTCCTGCCCTAAGGTTCACGTCCCAAAATCTGTGGGCAATTGTGAGTACGTCATGCTCCGAGATGACACTGTCTGTGCTCCCCTCCAATCTCCATATATCGGCCCACACCAAGTTCTCCAACACCTATGACATCCAGATGAAAGATTCAGCTGTTAGAGTCTCTCTCAACAGACTTAAGGCTGCTCATGTCGAGCCTTCTTCTACCCCCATTCAGGCCACGACCATGCCACTCACTGTCGTGGCTCTCGACGCTCCGACCATTCCCTCCATGTCGGACTTAAACACTCGATCGAGTGACTTCCAGCTCCAATCATTGAACTCTCCTCCAACCTCACCCTCTACTCCGGTCTCACGCACTCTGTCGAGTGACCACAAGCTCCCCACGTTGAGCTTACCTATGATCATGCCCTTGCCGCTGGGCCCTTCGCTGGTCCCCTTGACCTCTCCACCATCACCTGCCTCGCCCTGTTGAGTTTTCTCACACCACCCCATCTTCAACGTGCCCTCGATCGAGGTGTTTGTGCCTGTCCCCCTGGACATAATCCACGACATCTCAATAATTCTGCGCTATTATACACTGTTCGTCATGTGTTTCTCTTCATCCAGTGCTCATGACACAACCTCCACCACTCCCTGCCACCTGGTGAAATGTGTTCCCCTCCTGCCCAACGTCAACCTGGACATGCTTTGTGTGTTTGCTACACCCACTGGAGACATCATCGTCGTCGCTCCATTCCACCCGCAAACCGCTGGCCTACCTGTCGCCGCACGACCAGCATACCCAGTACAACGCCTGGCTCCCGTCAACAACTTCCAGGTTTGGTGGCCAAACCTTCCTTCATGACATCTACCCGCACAGCTCCCCGATGACGCTGTCGAGCTGACTGTGATCCGGCTCCCGCGGACCTCCCCTGCCAACATCTTAGTCACTCCCCCCCCCCCCCCCCCCGGCCACTCAAGAGTACTCTGTACTGCGAGGGGGGGGGGGGGGGGGCTGGGGGAGGGCTATGTGGTGCCGATGAGGTTGACACCAGCATCTATATGCATTTGTCTGTGGACTCTGAGCATCGTCTTTGAACTCTGAGCATTGTCTTTGGGCAGTTCCACCATGTCAGTTCTTTGTGAGCCTTGCATGTGTTTAGGTGAATAAATGAACTACTGCAAAATGGGTGTTGTTTGGTGTAACCAACCCGAACTTCTCCCTCAAAACATTGCTCAGTTCTTTGAAGTCCCCCTCACTGTGTGTCATCAAATCAGAGCATGGAGCAATGTCACCATCTTCGATAGTAATGGTGCCATGGTTTACAAATATGTAGATTATCCTATCACACATTTGGTTGTTAACAATCTTCATACTCAAAATTTTCTGTAACTGATACTGTGCATTGTGTGTTAGTTCAGATTCCTCATCATGTTCTACATTTTTGGGTTTGATTTCTGAGTGATTATGGTTTGCAAACAACTTCACAGCACATATCACACTAAAATCTTCAGCTCAGTCACATTTTTTGTGTGCAAGGCCCATACCTGTGTCCTTACACAAACATATTAACTCCAAATTGAGACAACTGACATCACGAGGTGTCATTCAACTGATTTCAATAGGAAGAGCAAAAAAAAAAAAAAAAAAAAAAAAAAAAAAAAAAAAAAAAAAAAAAAAAAACATTGGGTTAGCTCTGACCTTGTAGAAACCTAAAAGTTAGCATAAAGCACTGCCTCGAGCTGCTGAATTACTTGCAGAATTGCTCAGGGGCTGATTGTTTTTAGAACTGACTTAGCGGGTTCTGTTGGATGAAGCATCAAAACAACTGCTTTAATTGAACAAACCTTTTGGTCTTTATCAATATCATCATCATCATCTTTGACAGTTTCAGCCTGTGGCCAGGTCTGTATGGAACATAGGCCTCTTCATCTTCTGTCTTGCCACCATCTCTCCATCTTCACCTTGGTAAAGTTTCCTCCTTTCTTCTGGACACATTCCTCTACTCCTTTCAGCCATCTGTCTCTCAGTCTTCCTCTTGGTCTCTTTCCTTCCAGTTTCATCTCGTGTATCCTCCTGGGTATCCTCTTCTCCTCCATTCTCTCAACATGTCCATACCATCTCAGCCTTGATTTCTCTATCTCCTTTTGTAATGGTTCCACCTTCATTAACTCTCTGATCCTCTCATTTCTTAACCTGTCTATCTTTGTCACTCCAATACTGTTTCTCAAGAATTTCATCTCACAAGCTTGTACTTTGCTTTTCTCTCTTCCTTTCATAACCCAGGTTTCTGATGCATATGTCAGGACAGGGACATAATATGACTGGCATATAAACTTTTTACTGATTTGGGGTACATCCTTGCTCCATATCAGGCTTCTGACACTCTTCCCAAATGCTTCTGCTTTTCTCCCCCACTTGTTTATTTCTCTTGTTTTTTTCCATCTTCCTGTATCAGGCTTCCTAGGTACTTGAAACTCTCCACTATCCTCAATTGTTCCCCACCAATTGTTATTCCTGTTGTTCCTCTCTCCTGCTTTCTTGTTGTGATAATCATCTCACTCTTACTTTCACTAAATTTCATCCCATATTCTTGTACTGTTCGTTCCCATGCATCCAACTGCTCTTGTACTTCCTCCGCCTTATTTGCCCAAATCATCAGATTATCTGCAAACACCATAGCTCTCATCTTCCTTTCATCAATTCCTTGTGCTACTGTACTCATTATATCATCCACCACTACAATGAAGAGTAATGGTGAAAGTGCACTTCCCTGCCTCAAGCCATTCCTCTGTTCAATCCAAAGTGATCTCTCTCCTCCCACTTTCACACAGCTCACACTTCCATGGTACATTTCCCTTATCCTCCAAATAATCTGTTTTGCTACTCTTCTATTCTCCAGGGCTTTCCACACTTTGCTTCTATGTACACTATCATATGCTTTTTCAATGTCCAGGAAGGTCATTAGAAAAACTATTCCACATTCATGGTGCTGTTTCTGCAGTTGTCTCACAGCAAAAATTAGATCCACTGTGGACCTTCCTGTTCAGAAGCCATGTTGCTCTTCTCTCATTCTTCCTTCTAATTTTGCCAAAAATCATACTTCCAATATTTTCTCAAAAATCTCTGCACACAACAGGATTTCTTCAAAATACTCCTTCCACATATTCTTGAGTTCCTCCTTATTCTCTACATCTTGTCCACTTTTCTTCACCATTCAAGGATAATCTGTCATACCATTCTTCCCTTACTTTTAATCATCCAATATAACACCTTTTTTGAACCTTCACTATCCTCCTACATCATTCTGGTCCGCTGTTCCATCCACTTTCTTCTTTCCTCCGCACCACTCTTTTTGCTTCTTTCCTGCTTGCCTGATACTCTTCTCTTGTCTCTACTGTTCCCCTCTGGAGCCATACCCTAAAGGCTCTATTCTTCTTCTGTACTATACCCTTTGTTTTATCATTCCACCAGTGTGTTTCTTTCCATCTATTTTTGTTGCTTGTCCTCCCACATATTGCTTCCGCTGCACTTACTGATGTTCCCTTCAATATATCCCATTCCTCTTCTACTATTATTGGTTCATCCTTTGTGATGCTTTCCTTAACTGCTTGTACATACTGCAGCCTGCTTTCTTCCTCCTTGAACTTTCGTACCCTTACACATCTTTCCTGGTTTGCTGTCCCTTTATTATCCTTAGTCCTTCTCAGTTCATTACCAGCAAACGGGGGCCACTATCCAAGGCCTCTGATGGTATTACCTTAATTTCAATTATGCCCATCTGCTTCTGCATTTCCTCTTCAAACTCTTGCTTCTCCTCAGAAGTACAACCCAGCTGTGGCACATACACTTGTATTACCTCTATGGTCGACCCCTTGAGTGAAATTTTGGTCTTCATCATCCTACTGCTTTTTCTCTTCACTTCTTCTTTTAATCCATCTGTTACTACTATTCCAACTCAATTTCTCCTCCCCTCCTCATTTCCACTCCAGTATAGTTGGTAGCCTTTCCTCAGTTCTCTCCTTCCTTTCCTTTTAGCCAACCCCAATAGGTCTAAATTCCTTGCCCGCATCTCGTGGTTGTGCGGTAGCATTCTCGCTTCCCACGCCCGGGTTCCTGGGTTCGATTCCAGGGTCAGGGATTTTCTCTGCCTCGTGATGGCTGGTTGTTGTGTGCTGTCCTTAGGTTAGTTAGGTTTAAGTAGTGCTAAGTTCTAGGGGACTTATGACCACAGCAGTTGAGTCCCATAGTGCTCAGAGCCATTTGAACCATTTGAATCTAAATTCCTTCTTTCCATCATGTCTACCATCTCCTCCACCATTCCACTCAATGTCCGTGTATTTAATGTTACAAATCTTAGTCCTTATTTACATCCAGTATGCCATCGATTAAATCTGTCCTTTCCAAGGCCAGTTCTATTTTTGAAAGCAGAAATCATAATCCATTACTGGCTTGCTGGGCCAATCATAGCTTCACCAGAGCCCTATTAGCTGTCACTTTTCAGGGTTCCTGTGGGACTTTCACAGCTACTGTAGCGGTCCCAGGGCATACACAGTCCCCACTGTACCTCACTCCTACAGGCAATCCCCTACTTCATGTCGTTGCCCATCTCACACAACTTGGATGAGGGGTTGGACCAGTGGGAGACAGTCTTTATCAATATCATCATTTAATAATTGGAGTAACTAGAACCCTGGCTGTTTTTTCAATGCTTTCTTAAACAACTTACGGCAGATGTTCCTTGCTGCATGAACTATCTTAATGATATTGTAGCAACAGGCACTGAGCCAGAAAACAGTTATGCAATGTCTCTTCTTTCTTTACTGTTTTGTACACTGCAGGCCTTAAGTGTAATCTTACAAAGTCACAGTTTTTTCAACTATCTGTTATGTATCTGAGTCATGAAATTTCTGAGCCTGATGTTTGACCCCTCAACAGCATGTCACCATTTTCCCTGTCTGACCAATTTGCATAGTTCATCCAAAGGTCCTCAGAGCAGTCTTAAGCCATGCAGGGACCCCTGGCTGCACAGCATCTGGGGCCAGGGTTGCCTCAAGCTTCCCCATGTGAAATGCCCCAATATTTCCCTGATTTCCAGACAAGTTTTAACATTTTTCCCTGACAAATTTTGAGATCTCAAGGCTAAGTTAAGATGTAAGTTGACAATCTGTCTTTGCAACTATGGTACAAAAAACAAAAGTGCAAATGAGAAAATGTCTAAAAACACTTGCAAGCAGGTGGCATTGCCTGATATGAGCAAAAATTTCATGTATTAATGTCAACATCATTTGTAATGAACTGTTTTTAGATGGAGAAAGCAAGCCAAATGGTATATGAGTATCATTAAGCCCACTGATGTTATGTTATTTCAAGAAAACAAACCACATTTGGTGAGAAACATATGCATTTCCCTGGAGTCACAAGACAGATTTAAAATACCTTCACTGATTTCAGAAAGAACTTCAGTAAAATGTAGGCCTCTTGAAAGAAGTGTATAAGGTGGGGAAGAATTGTGTAAATGAACACTGTAGGTGACCACCAATAAAATGTTGGTTGTACTATGTGTAGGTAGTGGGGAGCACGTGTGGTAATTATGATGATAAACAATCACTCACTCTCCTGTCACTTACTGTGAATACTTTTATTCTCAGAGTGTATACACAATGCATATAGTATAGAGCATGTGCTACAGAGAACTTATCTGGCAAAGATATAATTGTTCTTGCTGCAATAGGGCAGCAATATTATTAGGGAGTAGAGCCAGTGGTTCCCACAGAAGCCTCCCCCCCCCCCTCCTCCCCCCCCCCATCAAGTGCAGAGCATGGTTACTGGTGTACATCATGATGTGTTGTCCCACTGATGATGGCAAGGGCTGACATATCATAGTCTGCCAGGAGCCTGGGCAGCCGTAAAGGGCAGCCGGCCTGTGCTGTCCATGGCAGTGCCGATGAGGTGGTGGCAGTGTCCATTGAGGTGCTGGTGGCTGGTCGTGTGTGTGCTAGTGAGCCTGTCTCTCCAATGGTAGCAGTGTCTGGAGTCTAAATCATCATTATGAAGTGCTCTGGGGCCGACACAAGCAGGTAGCTGTTTGAAGAAAGAGTTGATTTCAGACCTGTTGTGTCGATCGTAGCCGGAAGGTGCATGGAGTGCTCTAATGACCTCAAGACCGAGCTGTAGCCCAGCTGTCTATTGGTGAACTTGGCCCAAATCATGAATATAAGTCCTGCAGTGTTACAGAAATCTTCTGGGAGGTATGCATCTTCAACTTCTTGTGGCGTAATGAATAGTCCATTAAAGTTCCGCAACTCACTCTGAAGATGGCCACATGATGCATGACTGAAATATCACTGGAAAAAATTTCATTTGCGCAGTTGCATGCCCAAAAGTTAATGGGGTCTTCTGGGAGGTAGCCTCGCAGGTCTAGGCTGATGGTAAATTGGCATGAGGAGCCTGGAGCTAGGGATGGTGGAGGCTACACACAGGTTGTGTCCTCTTAAGTCCACGTGGGTTTTAGGCTGTTCAATGATACTTTCGTCATTTTTTCCAGCTTGCATGATATCAAAAGTGTTTGGCCCTCATTTCAACATGTTTGGGTCACCATATGCAGATTGTAGAGCGAGTTTGATGGCATTAGTCCTGAGAATGATGTGTGTACATGATTGGATGTGCTTGTGCACAAAGACAGCTGGTTTGGCATGGTAGTGTAATGTAGCAAATTACTACGAGATGACATTCATTGCAGTAAGTCACGCAGCCATTTGGTACAGTGGCTGCAGGATGGCTATGTTTTTTGTCGTTTTGTTTGCAGCGCAGCTGATGCTGCCTGCCTTGAAAACTGCATAGTGTAACCATCAGTCAATATGAAGATTCATACCCTCTACAAATATAAATAATCCATATTAGTTATTATCCAATATGGTTCAAATTTGGTACACAGCCTTTTGTTATTAATGGAATGATGCTGTCAAAATTTCAGATTTTTATTTATTATAGTGTAGGAGACAAAGAAAATTATCTAAAAGTCCTAAAAACCAATGCTTGCTTTATAAGGCCATGTTAGAAACAAATACAGATTGACTTGCATTACCATTTGAAGCCATTAAAAAGTTAACAGTGCAAAAAAATCGATTAATTAGAATTTTCTTTCTTTAACACTTTAGTCACTGTGCATTTTATAATACAAAAATCAGTCAAAATTATTATTTGATTAAATTTTGTTGTGTGAGTGCATGAGAATGATTGAGAGAGTGTATGTGGGACACATTAAAACATGTCACTTTTCATAGATCTTTGTACAAATAGACCATGGGAAAGTTATGGTGCAACCATGATTCAGATGACATACGTCAGTGTGAGATAGCTTTTGTGTAAAAGCAACCAGAATGAAAGTTAGAGGCAGAATTAGTTTATTTAACAAGTTGGAGAATATTTTGTACTTTGCTTATTTTGATTAAACAATGTACTAGACACTGAAGTTTTAATGACCTTAATTTCTATCAGATTATTGATTGGATAAGGCAAGTTTTTCCGTGAAAATTATCTGGAAGGAACATTCTGACTGGTTGTTTAGATCAACAGCCAATCAGAATTAAGCTGTTCCCGCACGAATATAGTGGAGTGGGCAGTGAGGAGAATAGTTCGATACAGTCGCTTGCTAACCAGCCCACGGATAACACCATGTTAGATATCTCCATTAAAATACTCCGAAAAATGAAGAAATAGTGAGGTAATAGTGGTTTGAATATCTCGTGACTGAAGCGACTGGAGTTATGAACATTTTAATGGAAGTGTGGTGTTTCTATATTAAATACTTTGAGAGTTAAGAGCAAGTGAACTTTCTGATCATGGTAACAATTCTGCATGGCATGTTTCATGTTCTGTACGGAATATTTTGGTGAGCACTTCTTTCAAAGAAGACCACTGAAATGACTGAATGTTTAACTCACAAATAGTTGCAGGCGGGTACCTGGTAGAACGTGAAAATTAGTTGGGTCAGACTTGCAAAAATTCTGGCTGCTTTTTGAGTGAAACTATGTTGCACAGACCACGAACTTTGAATGATAGAGCATTACCATATTAAATATGGACTTGATAACCATTTCATGTGTTTCCATATGAATAAAAAGCAGATTCAATCTAATTTTAAATGCTTTCTGCAAGTAGACTGCATCCTCACACTGCCCGATTTAAAAAAAATGAACTTTCAGGAACTGACTTTCAATTTGAGTTACGCAACCTCTGTGTGGTTTTTTTTTTTTTATATCATTTATTTTATGGCTTCATTGGACCACTCTACTCAAAAATACAAAGTTCTAAACAAGTTGTTACACAGGGATACAATTTGGTTCAACAATAACTTAATATGATATTTAGGTAATATAATTATTAGAGTCTATTCTTATATGAAAGGTGTTTTGCTCTTCCGTCTGCCCAATATTTCTTCATTCTTTCAGATATTTTCTTTCTTTCTTCATCTGAGACAACTCTTCCTGTACTCCTTTTATTGATTTTCATTTGTAGTCTGGTTTGCGGGTCTTGCAGTATTCTGGTTTTCTCTGTCTTGTTTTTTATGTTATCTACTGTATTTTGAAGTTCTTTTATATCTTCCTTAATTTCTGTGATCCATTTAATATCGCTCTTGCTATTCCACAATTTTTGTACTATTTTTTTACTAATTCTGTTTTCTGGAGTTCTCATCAGATGTCCAAAGAATGAGATGCGTTTCTTCCTGATTGTGCTCATGACTGGTTCTATTTTCTTATATACTGTTTCATTTGATGCTATTCTCCAATGTCCATTTATTTTATACTGTTTATTTATACATGTCCTAATTATTCTTCTTTCTATTTTTAGTATTCTGTCAATTTCTGCTGTATTAGTTGTTTTGAAGATAATTTCAGCTGCATACGTTATTTCTGGTTGTGTAACTGTTTTAAAGTGTTTTAATTTTGCATCTATAGATAGGCTTTTTTTTGTTGTATGTAGTTTTGGTAATGTAATTTGCATAGTTCAGTTTTTTATTCTATTCTGCCATGATGGCTTCTCATTTAGATTGTATGTTATTATTTCGCCTAAATATTTAAATTTATCAACAATTTTGATTTCCTGTTCTCCTATTGTAATTTTGTTTGCAAGTGGTGGATCAGTTAGCATAATCTCTGTTTTTTCAAATGATATTCTAAGGCCTACTTTCTCTGCTATTTCTTGTAGTGATTTCGCTTGTTGCCTGGCTTCTTGAATGGTGTTGGCTAGGAGAGCAAGATCATCAGCGATTCCCAAGCAGTTTAAGCTAATATCATCTTTTGCACTTCCAATTCTTATCCTCTTTGGATTGTCCTTATACCATTCTCTCATTGTGTATTCCAGTGCACAGTTGAACAATAATGGTTATAGGCAATCACCTTGTCTTAAGCCTGTTTTTATGAGGAATGGTTCTGAAATTTCTCCTCTAAACTTCACTTTTGATTTGGTGTTGGTTAGAGTGAGTTTTATTATTTTAATTAGTTTCGGATGGAGTCCTAGATTTCTTAAAATTTTTAATACTGAAGGTCTGTGGAGACAGTCATATGCCTTCTTAAAATCTACAAATGTTATTGCCAGAGGTTTGTTCTGTTTCTTGTAGTATGCCATGATCAATTTTAAACTAATTATCTGCTCTGCACAGCTTCTCCATGGTCTGAAACCTCCCTGATATTCCCCTAACTCCTGTTCTAATTGCTCCTTGACTCTTTCATATAGGATCTTGGATAGAATTTTGTATGTGCAATCTGGGAGAGAGATTCCTCTGTAGTTGTCTGGGTTGCTCTTATCTCCCTTTTTGTGTAGTGGGTGGATGATAGCTGTGGTCCAATGTTCGGGAAATCGTTCTGTTACCCAAATTTTTGTTAGAGCCATGTGTAAGGAGGTCTTGACTGTGTCACTTGCATATTTCCAAATTTCAACAAAAACCTGATCTTCTCCACATGCCTTATAATTTTTTTGTTCTTTAAGAATTTTTTCTACTTCTTGGAAAGTTGGAGGGTCTAGTTTGTTAGGTTTGGTTTTTATTGGGGTATTTATGTTGATTTGTAAGGGTTCTTTGGGTTCCTCGCAATTCAGAAGTTTGTTAAATGCTTTTGCCATGATTTCTGCATTTTCCTTGTTACTGTGTGTCATTCTTCCAGCTTCATCTTTCAGTATTAGTGTAGGGGCCTCATACTGTTGTAGTTGTTTCCCAAAGATTTTGTAGTAGTTCCTGGAGTTGGTTTTATGATAATTACCTTCTATAAAGTTTATAATATCTTTATGAAATCCTCTCTTGATTCTTCTAATATTCTGAGTGATTTTTTTTCTTTCATTTTTTAGGTTGATGGCATTTTCTTCAGTTTTATGTGTTTGAAACTTTAACCGTGCTTGGTGTCTATCTTCATGGAATTTGTCACATTCTGATGTCCACCATGCATGTTTCCTTCGTGGGTTCAAGGGAGCTAGATTCTCTGCTTCTTTTTTAAGATTAGGCACTAGTTGTTCTAGATCGCCAGTTAATTTGATGGTTTGTGTTATTTGTTGGTACATATTATTTTTAATTAGCTGATGTGGGTCAAACTTCCTTTTTATTTTATTAGTTTTTCCCACCCTCTTCTTCAATGGAGTGAATTTGATTTTAATTTTAACCATATAGTGGTCTGAGCCTGTGTCTACTCATCTCAGTACTTTAACATTGTGGATCTCCTTATGAAATTTTTTGTCCATACAGACATGGTCTAGCTGTCACTCGCCCTTCCTCCAATCTGGATGTTTCCATGTTTTAAGTTTACTTGGCTTCCTCTTAAAGTATGTTGACAGAGATATAAGGTTGTGTTCTCTGCAGTGTTCTACAAGTCTTTGACCATTTTTGTTCGTAAATTTATGTGGACTCCATTTTCCAATTATATCTTTATATATCCATTCTTTTCCCAACTGAGCATTGAAATATCCCAATAAGATTTTTACATTCTTTTTATTTACTCTGTTCACAGTTTGTTCTAGAAGGTCCCAAAATTTATCTACCTCTTCCTTTGTTTTTGTTAGACAAATTTTTTCCATTGTTGGGGCATGAGCATTTATTATTGTATAGGTTTTATTCGTTGTTTTAAATCTTAGACTCGCAATTCTTGGTGATACTGGTTGGAAATCTGTTACTGAATCTATTATTTTTATGTTTACTAAAAACCCTGTTCCAAACTGGGGACATTGTTTCATTGCCCTCGGTCCTGGTTTCCCATTATAAATTCTGTATCCTTGTGATTCGAATGGGTCCTCTGTGATGTTTCTCATTTCTTGGATCCCTGTTATCAAAATGTTTTGCTTATTTAGTTCATCTGTGAGCTCCTTGAGTTTTCCGGTCTGAAGTAGTGAGTTTATGTTGTGTGTTGCTATATAATTTATTTGCTCATGTTTAATCTTCTTTTTGTGTTTTAGTGTGCATTTAGATGGATGCAAATGCTCCAATTCGTTGCTGTCTTCTAGTTCACTACCCACCAAATCCGATGTAGCCTTTTCCTGCCTTTTTGAGCAGGACGGTGGAATTTTTTTCCTAAAAGACCTTTCCATTTTTGACTTTCAAAGGTTGTCAACCTTAGTTGGAGCAAGCTCCGATTTACAACTATGGTTGTTACCCACAGAGGGTGTGTTTGGTCTGCAAGAGCTATTTTATTTCACTCAAGTCCACCAGTAAACCGATGAGGACTTCCCTATCCTTCACCTGGGATGCGCCACGTAGGAGTATCACCTCTCCTCCTACTATGACAGCTTAGTAGGTTCATGGCTGTGTGGTAGGTATTGGGTAGTGGTTTCATAAACGCTGCTTTACACTGCCTAGCACATTATCTGCTACTACAGAGTGTAGGGACGTCGGTAAAAAGCATATCGAGGTAGATGGACTTTAGATAAGTGAAAGAGAGAATGCATACGACTGACCCTGCCCCACCACAGTAGGATGGCAGGGGGATGCAAACGTGGCAGATGCATTGCCTGACATGTTTTACTAGGTCCAGCAGGTCGATGTTCATGGGTTCAGTGGTTTGTGACATGAACACAGCTGGGAGGGTGATTGGTTCCCTATTGAGCACCTCTGCCAGCGAGGTGACCAGATCTTCTTTGCAGGCAGCTCTTATGCCCAGCAGCACCCAAGGGAGGGCCTCCATAAACTCCTGGTCATGGCATATGTGCACTGTCTTTGTTAGTTGCTCGTGAGCTGGCATTGGTGCAATGGAGGTTGGTGTACCTAGCAGCCAGGGTTTTAAATTCCTCGAACAATGCTTGGCACTTAAGCATGAGGTCCAGCATTGATTCAGAGGAAGGAAGAGCAGGAGGTGGAGTTTTGTCCATTGGTAGATGGTCACTGTTTACTCCACTGATCGGCATGCGGCTGTCACAATGTTGTAGCAAGGCTGTAAGGCTCTACCCAGGTCCAGCAGAAGATTATAATGCCTTAAAAAATCTACACCCGACATTGGCTCTACAGTGCTGACCACGAAAAATGTCCATGTGCGAGGGGTGTGGTTGTCCAGTCCAGTTGAACTATGATAGAGACCATGCCATCATAGGGATCACTGAATCGTTTGCAAGGCATAGTTGCATTGTGGATGGTATATGATTTCCAGGTGTCAGCTGAGGTGGCAGCATGCTGACATCAGTGCATGTATCAACTAGGAGGTATGCTCTAAGATGGTTGTCATAGATGAAGAGCCAAACGCCGTTAGAATGTAGATGAGAGATAGGATGAATGTAGTGATGTTTCGTAGTGAGGCAGTGTGAAGCAGGGGCCTGGGTCCATCATGGTATATGACTGTCAGTGCCTCACTGCAGTGGAGTCTTGCGAGGCTGCTGCAGGCGTGGCATGGAAAGGCTTGGCTGATGTTGGAGCAGCTCATCGACTGTAGATTGATCGGGCATTGTGTAGTGGGCACTGTGTTGTGGTGTCCATGGGCATAGCCGGTGCGCAGGCTGACCGAGGCTGGCTGTAGGTGCAACTGGTGTTGTCGTCAGTGCTGGAGCCAATGCAAGTGTTTATCAAGGCGTGACGTTGCATGAGGGCAAGCATTCAGTCGGTAAGGCATTGTTTGTCCTCATGCATTAGCATGGCTGTCTGTACATTTTCAGGCAGCTTGAGAAGCCATAGTGACCAGAGAGCATGATCTGGTAAGAGGTTTGTATTGATTTGGAGGCATAACCTGTACCAGAGTGCTGACGGGATATCGTGGCCCAGTGACAGGCACTGCAATATGAGTGTCTTCACTGTCTGATATTTGTCAGTGGTTGCTTCATGCAATAGGAGGCTGCTGATAAGATCAATGTTGATGTGGAGGTGGTTCAAAGGCACTAAAAACTTGTCATGGTCACCTGTGATTCTGGCCGACTGCATCTTGCACTTGCAGAGTGCGAACCATACTTAAGGAGAATCAACTTGCAGCGGCAGCAGATGTTTGGTGTGTGGCCGGTGGTAATCTGCCTGGTGGCGAGGGGCCAGAACCAGTATGAGGTTGTTATAATTGTGTGAAGTACATGGGGTGGGTTCATGAACACCATCAAGTGGCAATGATAGAGGCGGCAGCTGGTGTCATGGAGCAGTAGTCACAGCAGATGTGTTGTTAATGTGGGTGTCATGACCGATTATCACAGGATGCGGTGCAGGTGTCGAGGCTGGTGCATTGCTGTAGTGGGGTACTGAGGAACACAGCACGGTGGCTGGGTCTTGGTTGGTGGTAACTGTGGTGGATGGAGCATCAGTGTAGGTTACCCAACGCGGTGGCTGTTGTAGTACTCCTTGTGTTTCCAAACCGCGTGGGTCATATTATTATATGCTGTGGTCATGAGGTGAGAAAACACTGCACGGCTGCAGTAGACTTGGTGTGTCTGCTTGTTGAGTGACATTATGTGGCAAACATGGCCTGGAGTATGCCACAGCCATTGTCGGTATGACGTCATCATGATGACGTGATGGGGGTCATGGCACAGCCGTAACGAGTGTGATGGTACCCGGGTGATGTATAGAACTTAAAGTTTGGGTGTAGGCCATGGAAAATATGGTCTGGCACAGGAAGATCACTTGTTGGATAGAACTATCCACAACAACCCATAAATATTGGTTCTCTGCAGTGGAAGGCGGTCATATATGGTGGTGATTGTTTGTCAGCAATTGTGGTACTCTGGAGGGTGTCCATAATATGGAACATTGCACACAGAATGTCAACACATGCTGAGTCATTAGAATGAAAATGAGTGCAGTGTAGTTCACTAACACAGTCACTGATTGGGATATTAGTAGCACAGTAGCACTGGTTAGGTGGTGGGGATGGTGGCAGGCAGCCATTGTTCACTGTGTATGGTCACTGTTGATGTAGCACAGTTAATTAACGGAGTGGCAGGCTTCGTATCAGCACCTTCACTGATAACACCATACTTGATTTAAGATTTAGTGTGTTTGTCCATTTGGCAAGAGGTAATAATGCCCTGGTTTGGTGGTTGTTGAAACAATGGGAACATTGACCATTTGATAACCATAGTCGCATTGGTTATATCGTCTGGGAATATCACGCCAGTTGGACTAGCGGGTGTAAATAGTTCCTATAAAAGAGATAAAAGTGAAGTGAAAATGGTGATAACTGCAAGTTATGTAACAAAAAAGTCAGGAAAGGTATCCAGTGCAAATACTGTAAATGGTGGTTTCACGAAAACTGTTGCAAAATAAACATAAAATTAATAACTGTGGACTACTCGTGGTCATATGATGCGTGTGTAACAGAAGCATGTAAAATGAACTATATAAACATTATCAGACACAAGGATTTAATAATTGAAATGTTACAAAGTGATAATGAAGCACTAGAAATAAAGTGTGCTTCTTTAGAACACAAATGCAAAACCTTGTGGAGCAGCAATATTTTAAAAGTGAATGAAAACAAATGTACTGTAACTGTTAAATCACATGAACCGAATAAATGTGCTGCAGCTGAAAAAATAGAACACGACAATTCAGGTAAAAATAGTGTAAGAATAGCAGACGAGCACCAACGTTCCACGAATATTAAAAACCCGAATAAAAAAAAAAAAGCTTATGTCTGACAATGTTGAAGACAGCTCTGCAGTATTAAAAATCACACAAACAAACACGAAATCTCCAAAGAACAATTCTTCAGCCATGCCAAAACAAATACATCATGGATTCAAATTAAAAATATTCGGAGACAGCCATGTACACAATGTTTCAAACTTTGTATCAAAAATCAAACTCTGCTAAGGACAACGTGTGTGTGTCAGCTGTTGTTAAGCCTGGAGCGATATTTGGAAATGTAACCAGCAATATACAAAAATAATGTGCCAATCCCACTAAAAGTGACTGTGTTTTTCTCATAGTGGGATCAAACGATGTTTACTGCAACGAGGCCAGTACATTTATAAGAAATCTGATTGTTATATTGCAGTTGCTATCAACTACAAATGTAGAAGGGAATTTACCTCTGAGATTTGATCTAGCAGGCTGGTCTTGTGTAAATGGTGAAATTCGACAAATAAATCATAAGTTACAACATTTCTGCTCCAAGTTTAAAAATGTAAGACTTCTTGACGTTAACAGCTACGAAAACACTAGTTTCACAATTCATGGTCAACATTTAAATCTATCTGGTAAAAAGAGACTTTCATCAGACATAAACAAAGCTGTTGACATAATAATTCGTGAAAACAGACGGGCAATTGCCCTAAATTCAAACACGCAGGGAAACTAGTGGAAAGGGCCAACTCCAACCAGATTTGGCCCAATATAAACAATCCAGAACAGCAGGAAATTCAAAGTGACAAACTAAAAGTACCATTAAGGCTCATGCACTTAAATATACAATGTCTTAGAAATAAGCTCAATGTTTTGCAGGCTTTTGTTAATGATCATTCACCTCATGTAGTTGTGTTAACTGAGATGGACTGAAATCTGAGGAAATTATTTACTTTAACTAGATGGCTATTTCCTAGGAAATAGCTACTGTAGACAGCATCTTAACGGTAGAGGTGTAGCAGTATTTGTTAGAGAGCAGCTCAAAGTAAATAAATTAAACCATCTAGATCTGTATAATAATGAAGGCTTGACTTAGGTGACAGGCGTTGAACTCCATATCAAAGGTTGCGGAAAGAGCATGATGAAACAGAAAATTATTGGGATTTATTGTCCACCTACATCAGAGGTGGGGCATTTCATAGATATTTCTAGTAGAATAGTGGGATACTGTGACCCAAACGAGGTAACAATACTTGGTGACTTGAATATAGAGGCAACATCTTGCAATAACCATAACAGCAGGCTAATAGATACCCTTAACTCCTATGATATTATGAATGCAGTAAATTCAGATACAAAAGTAACTCAGTCTGCTTCTAGTAGAATGGACTACATAATACTAAGTAAAGAGGTAAAAGATAGTATTAGATGCATGAATGTGGACTTCCACTACTCAGACCACAAATGTCAATTTGTAGACTATGAACACACAGGCACACAAGAAAGGACTCAGGTCATAGAATATAAAAGAGTGCTTAAAGAGAAAAACATTGATGCTTTTAAAAGTAAACTATAATCTGAGGAATGGATTAGATTAGATTAGAGATTAGCAACTAGTTCTTCAGCAAAAAGGGTCCGAATCCAAATGGGCCAAATTTTATGATATTATTTTACAATATCTTAATTTTTGCTGCCCAGTGAAAGGAATAAAGAAAGTAGTAACAACCAAAATGTAAAAAACACCAGACTGACTCTTCCAGCTTACATGATTAATCTCAGGCAAAATATTGAGGATCTAAGTGTGCTACATAAGTCAACTAAATTGCAAATATTTAAGGATAAGTACAATCAAGCTAAAAAAACAATTTCAGGAGCAGCTCTCAAATTTAAGAAAACAGATCCTAGATAAGGAAATAGCTCAGTCATCAAATATAGGGAAGACTTCATGAAATCTAATAAATAGATATCGCAAAGTCACCCCTAAGGTAGATGCTCAGATTGACAGAATCCAACATGAAGGAAACCATATTAATGATCCAGATAAAATCTGCAATATATTTAATGAATATTTTATATCTTCAGCTGTGAATCCAGTTAATAACACAGGTCTGACTCAGATGGTAAAGCCTTAGCCTAGGCTGGAAACCACTTTTGGATTTAAGGAAGTGAATGTGGAGGAAATAGGAAAAATAATAAATAACTTAAAGAATAAGACCTCATCTGGCTGGGATGGACTGTGTAGTATTACAATTAAAAAATGCAATAAGGAATTAGTTGGAATAATTACTCATATGATCAACAATAGTATCAGGGAGCACACATTTAAAAATGTATTGAAGAAAAGTACAGTAAAACCTGTGCATAAAAAAGGATCGAAAGAAGAGCTATCAAATTTCAGGCCCATATCACTAATACCAATTTACAGTAAAATATTTGAAATTGTTTTGTTGACACAACGTATTGATTATTTCACAAAGAATAATTTCCTGGAAGAAACACAGCATGGCTTCAGAAAGCATCACAGTATCATTGCAGCAATTACCAAATTTCTCCACAAGGTGTACGATACCCTGGATGAGGGAATGCCGACAGCAGGGGTATTTCTAGACCTTACTAAAGCATTTGACTCAGTGAACCATGAGCTACTACTGAGCAATCTGGAAACTTACAATATAAATGCCACATCCATACAACTACTGATCACTTATCTAACCAATCATAGGCAGTGTACAAAGCTGAGTTATGAAAGTAATGGTCAGATCAAACATTTCCAATCCAGCTATGAAATAGTAAAACAAGGTGTACCTCAGGGTTCCATATTGGGCCTTTTCCTTTTCCTGGTGTACATTAATGATTTAGAGGCACCTCTGTACTCCCAACTAGTAAGTTATGCAGATGATACTTCACTTTTGTACTTTTGCAAACAAACTAATTACTTGAGATTGGCTGCAACTGATGGCTTAAGTCAAATAACTACTTACTTCCATGATCAAGGTCTAAAAGTCAATATTAGGAAATCCCTGCTATTACCATTTAAACTTGGTAATTCATACCAAACCTGTATTGATAATATAAGTGGCATCAAAAAAGTAGACACCGACAAATGTAAATTTTGGGGATATACCTAAAAGAAAATGTCAATGTCAATGTTGTATGCATTAAAATCAACAGTTCTCTGCACTTAATTAGCAAACTATCAAAATTAGTCTCTGAACAAACATAAAAAATGCTTATTATGGGACAATATTTGCACATATTAATTATGGAATAGAGGTATGGGGATGTGCTGCTGATAGACACATGAACAGAATCCTAACACTGCAGAAAAGAGCAATCAGGACCATGCATCAACTAGGATACAGAGATTCATGTAGGGAAACCTTTGTACAACATAAATATCTAACAGTATACTCCTTGTATCTGTACAAATTAATAACATTCTTCGTGGACCATAAAATAATGAAGCTAAGTGCTCTGATGTGCATACCCATAACACAAGACAAAAAGATTGCTTCTTCAGAAACAGAAGTAAACTAAAGACAACAGATCATAGTCCTTGGTAAATGGCCAGATATGGTTTAAGAAACTCCCAAGTGCTATAAGATGCCACAGAGGTAAAGTACTCCAAAGGGAATTAAAATCATTCTTAACTCTCAAATGTTTGTACTCACTGAAAGAATACTGATATTAAAATGCAGCTATTCTTAAATGTAGGCCTAACTATTCTATCTATACGATGTACAATTCTGAGGTGATTGTAATATAGATTACTTTTGTAACAACGTGCTGTAAATTCAGATGCCTATACTATGTAACAACTGTATGTTGTATTATGTAGTACTGTACCATATATGGCCAAGTGTGTCACCCTTAAGTGGCTTCTTGTAAATGTGAATTGCAAATTCCTACTGTTTGTACAAAAATAGTATAAAAATGCTATGGCATTTGCAAAAGTCACCAGTTGGTGACTATATGCAAAAAAAGACAATAAATAAACAAATCTGTAGTGATGCCAGACAATGAAGCACCATCACGGGGCGTATTCTTCCTGGAATGAAGTTTGTATCCCATGATGATCATCAGTGTGCTGGCATGAGTATAACTCAGTATTTCATAGTGCAGTTCAACAGAAAATAACGGGGTCACCACTGTAGGTAGTGGGGAGTGGGCATGGTAATTATGATGATAAATAATCACTCACACTCCTGTCAGTTACTATGAATACCTTTATTACTCCACATGTTTGAAATTCCCTGATTTCCATAACCTGTGGCAACCCTGGGGGCCCTTAAAAATGAATGAAAACATCAGGAAAATGTACATTTGTTAAGTGACATTATTGGTTAGTGAAATACAAATTATTAGTTCTGCAGATTGGACTTACATTCAAATTAATGGTCTCTTTAGAGGTTTCCAAAATGCTGTATCTTCAATTATGTCCTGAATATCCAATCTTTTAAGTATGCACTTACTGTGCACTAACTGGCACACAGAGTATGAGGACCTGCTACAAAAAAGAAGCATATTTTGAATGAACACATCAGAATGTTCATTTGTTTATTGACTTTATTGGTTATTATAGTTACCATTATATAAATCAAATATGAGTGTTTAGTTTTGACTTTATTGGTTATTACAGTTACCATTATACAAATCAAATACAAGTGACTAGTTTTGCAAATTGGAATTAACATTAGTTAATGGTTCTTTCAAGATTTCCAAAGTGCAAAATATTCTGTTTGTCCTTGAAGTTCAATTGTTGAAGGATGCCATTTTCTATGCACATGACTGACAAATTGGTAAGGTGTTCCTGTAAAATAGTCGGTACTAATTTATTTTATACTCCCATTAGTTGTGAAAATGATCTCTCTCCACTGCAGTTGGTTGCTGTTAGACAAAGAAATATCCTGGCAGCAACTTTCTACATTTGCCAAAGTTTCTTCTACTTTATCTGCCTTTATTGAAGAATATACGACCAAAATACTCAATTCTGAAGATTCATTTGGAATGTTTTTCAAATACTACCTTAAATGAAAACATTCTGATATGAGCTCATTAGCATTAATGCCTTCGTGATAGAATTCTGCAAATTCATTGCAGCTTCTTCTCAACTGGTCAGAAACTCAGAATCAATTTGTTTTAACTGAGAAAGGAAACTAAAACTTCTGTTAACTTCCTCATATGATTCCAAACATTGCTTTAAATGAACTTTCAGTGAGCTGATTATAGGCAGAACAGTATCAACAAGAATTTTTTGCCATTCCACTGCACCATTTCAAAAAATGATTTACATGTGCTGCATATTCTTTTCCTTTGGGAATTATCTTTAAGCACATCAGGGCATGCATACCATCTGGTTTCAGAGAGAGACTTTAGAACTTTATTTGCACCTAAGAATTCTGTCAAAATTTTCCATCAATTGTTTGAACCAGCAAAAAAAGTGAACAATTTTTGAACAAACTAAAAGTAGGACACTGCTTATGAAACACATCCAAACACCTGAACATCTACTAAATTCAGTGTACATGTGGTACACAGAACAAAAATACCAAATTAACATATTTCTTTTATTCTTGCTTGAAGACGAGAATATTTTCAAGCCATATTTGCTGCATTATCATAGCTCTATCCACAACAATCCTTTACTGAAAAGTCAAGGTTATCCAAAAAAATTTCAAACAGTATCTGCCATATTTTGAGCCCTTGCTCCTCCACAGGCAAAAATCTCTCAACAAACTGATCATCTTTTATGTACCAAGTGATGAAAATAAGACGGTCATCATCTGAGAATCTGGCGAGGAATCCAAGCTACTGCGTAGTATTTGGCCGCTTTTGGTTCATTGAAAATTTAATTAACACGTTCTGTTCCATTACATTAACAAATTCATTGCAGATATTTGCAGACAAATACGATGCAGTTCCTTTGCCACAATTGCCATAGTTTTGTATGTGATCAGCAAGTAAAGGATCAAATTCACTTATAAATTCTAAGTATCCCAAATAATTTATCTTATTTTGAGACCCCAGAATGTCATTATCTCCACAGAACTCAAGTCCATTTGAAGCCACAAACTGCACAACTGCAACAATTTTTTTTAGCACACTTTTCCAATAGCTGACCTGAGCATTAAATTGGGAAAGCAATCCACTATCCACTCATCCAGCAATTTTGCTTCTTACTACATAATTCATCATTGAGTCCCTGTGCTGTAAACTGTACTCATACTTCCTTAATAAGTTATTTATATGCTTCCAACTTTGTATTCACTGGAAGAACTCAAATTATTTCCCAGAGTATTATTAAATAGATGGCAACAATAATACATGGATTTCTTGGATAGTGAATATAGAAGCCAGTTTCTTTCCACACACTCACCACTCATCAATTTGCAAGTTAAACACTCCTTGTTAAGTTTCTGGTTTTTGTTTTACCGCTTATATCAGGAAAACACACAGAAGTTTCGGAAAAGTCACAATTTTTATTCCGCAAAAGCTTCGGGCCTCTGCGGATGTAAAAACCTCAACTGTTAAAATTTCACACTGTACTTACCAGGCCCGTGAGATATATTTCCTCAAATATTTCTGTCCGCTGAGTCAAAGTGTCTTGAGCTCAAAGATTCATAACTGGAACTGATGAACTCGAAATACAAATGTTGCCCTCGATGTAACACTAGGGCCCATTTCTAAGTTTTGAGGTATCTTGAGATGATGAGGACATGAATCTCTCTGCCTGCTAGTTTCTTCAACTGTAAAAAGAGAAGTTAATTTAGATAGTCTACTGATATTTTCTTTTTTAATTAAAACTTTTTCCCTTTTTTCTGAACCACTTAATTATGTTCTTTTTGAAATTATTAAATCAGGCTAAAAACTACACAGATACACACGTTTCATGTCACTTTCTAATAAACAGCCAAATAAACATCGTGAATCGCACACAGACAAACAACGCTTCACAAGCACCTCTGATAACGAACTACGCTTTGTAAGGTAGGAACTCCAATAATGCCTAATGCAGCTGGACAAATAGCAATGTGCCTCACATCATGACTGTTGTCACAGGTCCCAGCATACAGACCTCCAAGGCAATGTTGCAAACTCTCTGCAACGATGTTGCACGTTTTTTCTTTGTTTGACCTATTGCCTTGCAGTATCTGATCATGCATTCAGATTCTAATTTGTCATCATTAGCTAACATGAATTAAATGAAGGTGCCTATAAGGCTCTTGTTAAGTGGACAACAAATTTAGTTTACAACAATGCCATGTCATTTTTCTAGGAGCATAAGCATAAACAAATATGTGTAGACAATGTCCGTATATGAAAATGGATATACTGTATTATAAATAAAAATTTCATTACAGGTAGTGAAGCCTGCTACAAATCTAAATCTACATTCTACAAACCACTGTGAGCTGCATGGCAGAGGGTACATCCCATTGTACTAGTCATTCCGGTTTCTTCCTGTTCCATTCACGTATGGAGCATGGGAAGCATGATTGTTTGAATGCCTCTGTCCATGCGGGAATTAATCTATCTTATCCTCACGATCCATATGCGAGTGATACATAGTGGGTCATAATAAATCACTGGATCAACTGTTTAAAGCCGGTTCCTGAAACTTTGCTAACAGACTTTCTCAGGATAGATTATGTCTGTCTTTAAGAGCCTGCTAGTTCATTTCCTTCAGTATCTCTGTGACACTGTCCTGTGGATTAAACAAACCTGTGACCATTCGTGCTGGCCTTCTATGTATACCTTCAATATCCATTGTTATTCCTATCTGGTACAGGTGCTACATTCTCTGGTACAGGTGCTACATTCCAGAATGGGTTCCACGAGTGATTTGTAAGCAATCTCTATTGTAGACTGATTGCATTTCCCCAGTATTCTACCAATAAACCAAAGTCTACCACCTGCTTTACCTGTGACAGAACCTATGTGATCATTCTATTTCTTATCCCTATCAAGTGTTTCACCCAGGTATGAGTTGCTGATTCCAACAGTGACTCATTGACATAATCGTAGGAGTCTACGTTTTTTCATTTTGTGAAGTGCACAATTTTACATTTCTGAACATTTAGACCAAGTTGCCAATCTCTGCACCACTTTGGAATCTTATCAAGGTGTGACAGTATTTATGCAGCTTTTTTCAGATAGTATTTCATAAAGATAAATGCATTATCTGCAAAAAGCCTGATTTTACTATTAATATTGTCTGCAAGGTCATTAATATGCAACATGAACAACAAGGGTCCCAACGCACTTCCCTGGGACACACTCGAAGTTACTTCTGTTTGGATATTATTTTTGGGATTTTATGCATCATCACATTTTATTGGGATTCCTTTTGAAAATTTTTTAGCTTAACGAGTGTTTCATGTTACGAGTAACATTCTGGAGCAAAATATGCCCATAAGCCAGATGCTACAGTTAACCTTTCAGGGGGGAAAAAATCATTCTCATAGTACTGCAAAATGATCAGTAGAATTGTCACGTAATCATTGAGAAGTGGGTATACATGTGTTTTTTGATGAATAAGGTGACTTACTTAAGAAAATACTCCAAATAATATAACTGTTGCACACGGGATGAAAATCTAAAAGTTAGTGAGTCCTCCAGCCAGAGTCACTGGCTCTTACGTTCTTTTTTTTTCTTTTTCTATTTAAATTCCGAAATTAACTTTTTGAAAGAATGCAAAATGCTTGTTAATTTCACAATATATTTTAATTATTTGTTCTCAAATTCTAAAAATTCAATTAAAAAACATTTGCTCAGTATAAGGGTTCTGATGTTTGGAATCTCAGGTTCCCCATCAAGTCTGGGGGTCCCTCTGAGCTTGTACCCCATGTTTGCCCTCTCCTGGGCTGGAAAACTATGCTGCTTTGTCTACTTTGTTAAGATGTAGACCAAGGACCTGGGAGACAATAAACCAGTATTCAAGATAATTCCATTTATTACTCACAATACAAGTCATTGCTGTGACTTCTGTGATGGCTGGTGGCCATGCAATCCAGAGATGAACCTACTGAATCCAACAACAGACTCAAGGCTGCCAAGAATGCTGCATCAGCTAGGAGCAGACATCAATGGCACCGTGGTGCTGTGGTTTGACACCCGCTGGCAGGGTAGGCACACTCAGTCAACAACATTACCTGGAGAAGGCAGCAATGGTGATGTGCATGTGTGATTCACTCACCATTTCAGAGAGTGCTTAATCCCTCCCAGATCACTGTCCTATCAGGCAGAACACGATATCAGATACAGTGAATTTGTGCCAAATGCTGAATCTGGCCCACCAATACAGTAGGCTGTCAGACTCATGTGACGCTGGAGTTTTAGGGCAGCTTCTGCGCTGAACTAGAGCCATGTGCTGTATTCTGTGCTGACTAGATGCTGGACTTCATTACCCTTGGCTATGGATCACTGATCTCCTTGTAAGGCAGTAAGTGCAAGACCAACACTAGAGCAATGTCACATACAATATGCTACCATACCATAACCAGAGAATCGAGTGTGAGTTACAAGAAGGCCAACAGTGCTACTGGTTGAGTGCATTAGTGTAGTGGGGGTGGAGTAATTTATGTCACTGAAGAGAGGCTCCACTCTACAAGATCATAGTAATGACCGTATAGGTTTTGCTCTTCTCAAATTGTCAGTGACCTTCAGTTCCACTACATATGTGAAAAAGAAACTCTTGCAATCATTCAGACCTTGAAAAAATTTCGTATGTTCTTATATGGTGCAAAATTTCCCTTAGTCACTGGTCATAAATCTTTAGTTTCATTGTTACCAGCTTTCAGCAAAGCCACTCATCGCCTTCATTGTTGTGCCTTATTTTTGCAGCAATATAAGTATAGAATCAGTTTGTGCAGCGCGCAAATGCAGATGCATTGTCTTGGATGCCCATAGGATCCAATTCATTGTTTGATCAGGAAGAAGTGGTGTGTCTTCAATTTGACACAGAAGCAAGACAGACTACTGATACCAGAATGAGATTTTCACTCTGCAGCGGAGTGTGTGCTGATATGAAACTTCCTGGCAGATTAAAGCTGTGTGCCGGACCAAGACTCGAACTCAGGACTAAGTGGTAGAGCACTTACCCGCGAAAGGCAAAGATTCCGAGTTCGAGTCTCGGTCCAGCACGCAGTTTTAATATGCCAGGAAGTTTCAGACTATTGATAGTTTCCTCAGTACCAAGGAAAGAAGGAAGATTGAACGTAATATCCCATCTACATTGAGGTCATTACAGATCAATCACGACGATGTCAAGGATGGGGCCCTTCCAAAGGACCTATCCTGGCATTTGTCTGGAGTGATATCTGGAAGTCACAGAAAATCTAAATCCGGATGGCCGGAAGTGGGTTTGAACTGTCACCCTCCCAATTAGAGACCAGTGTGCTAACCACTGCGCCACCTCACTCTATCTTCCCTAGTACCAGCTACTGGATTGCATCTGCAGTAGCTGTAGCTGTAGACCCAGTGCTTAAGCAATTGGTGTGCATGAGACAACATAGGTGGCCTGATCGTTTGCCAGGATGGGCATTCAATACATTATGGAACTAATATGCTTTCTGTTGTCATCTCTCCCTGTTAGATGGTGTCATTCCTTTGCTACTGTATGTGGTTGTCCTCACATTGTGATTCCAGCAATGTTGCATGGGTATGTTCTCAATCTGTTACATCAGGTCATTGGAGAACCTCCCACACTAAACAAATGGTAGGCTATGTCAGCAGATGTCCGGCCTGGTAAGGACCATGAGGCAGAGTGCCTGGCTGCAGCCTGCCACAAGTGTTCCATCAATAAATCATCAGGCAGCACAATGCACTGCTTTTTCTCTTTGGTCAGTGCCTACGCTACCCTCAAAAATAATTGATGTCAATTTTGCTGGACCTTTCTAAACTCTTTTTGGTTATTACTTGTTGATGCCTTTTCCAAGTTCCTTAATGCTGTTGTTGTCCTCCTACTGCAACAAATGTGACTGTCAAGATGGAGTCAAAAATTTTTTTCTGTAGAATGCCCACCTTGTACAGTGGTTTTGGACAATGGTTCTGAATTTTTGGCTCAATCCTTTGAGGATTTTTGCTCACACAAAAACATCTGTGCCTCCTTTTCAGCTGCAGTTCAATGGTGAGACAGAACATCTCATGTGAACTTTCAAAATGTAAATGCCAAATATCTCACAGAATTTCCAGTGAAGGAGGGCCTTTGATTCCTTCTTAATTCTTACAGAATAAATCAGTTGGGGAAGAGCCACAATGAACTTTTGTACTGCCAGCAGCCATGGACACTGCTCCAGCTTCTGCTGCCTTGTAGTGGCCCCAATATCATTGCGATTTGTGTCCAGCTCTCCAGTTTGGGCCTAAGAGTTTGGAAGACACTCCCTTTGGATTCCAGGCATTATCCACAGGCCAGTGCAGGAGCTGTTGTTCTGGGTGGGCACTGATGAGCACCTTGTGGTGCACCACTACTATCAGGTACACCCTAGGGGATGAACAGATGCCTCCCTGCAGACCACTGCGCTGGTGCCTCTTCCATCATCAACACAATTCACCCTGGGCAGTACACCATCTGTGCCATGACGACTTATCCTCTTGACATAGTCTCTGGCTCCTCAGCTAGTGGACCAGCTTCACACTATTGATATGACTGAGCATCTCGACGCCCTTGTGGTGCCATCTCTTGCAGGAGGGGACACCAGGGCTTCAATGATATGACCACAACTACTTCCTACACCAACACAGGCACCTCCTACACTAAAGCAGTTGCCAACTACATTGACGCTGGGGCCTACCACCCACCTGTCAGCGCTGCCTACGTTACCTCTGGACACGATGGCTCTCCAGCTCAGGCCACCTAGAGAGGAATCTGACAAAATCACTCCTACATACCACATGCTGGGGTCATCCAACACACCATTGAGGTGCTGGCATCTGCCCCCCCCCCCCCCCCAAGGTATGAGAGGTGTAGCAATCCACAGATTACTGCACCTAAATCACCACTAACCACTACCACGGAACATGTCGATACGTGCACCCATTTGAGTAGCATGTTGTTCGGTTGCTCCTGAGCCCCATCAGAGGCCACCTATCTTGATCCAGCACCTTTATTACCTTGTGCCAATACCAAGCTACCTTGGTGTGTGAATTCTTCTAATACAGACATGCGCCAACTCTGGCCAGCTGTCCTGGGTATGTTCTCTAAACAGTATTGTACTTGTAGCTGTCATGCTGTAATTTCAAGAACAGAACGTTTCTTACAGCCATGTCCTTTATTTTGTTCAGAGTTACAACACAATCACTTGCCATATCCTGAATAACACTTTTTGTCTTCCACAGATTATCAAATGTATTACTTCTATAGTCAGTAATCAAAAGGAACATGAAGATGACCCGAGTCAGAGCACCATTGCTGATGATATACCAACAGTGGAATCAGTGCCTCATGCTGACACTCATCATTCAGAGTATAATGATATTGACAGACAGCACATTAGAGATTTTGAGTCTCCATACCCTCACACTGTAGTCACAAAGATCCAGCCTAATGTGGATACTGTACATGATGAAACTGAGTCTTTGCTGAAAGGACCATTAAGAGTAAATAGCAAACATTCCTCTGTGGGACATCATCATTTAAAACTACTGTATCACTACCAAAATAGTGCTCTACTGTATTTTTTATACATTGACTGTAAACATTTGAAGAAATTAACACATATAATTTTACCGTTAGAGACATTTAGTGATCATCTGAAGTTATTTGATGGTAACAGTCATATTGTAGTATTCATAAAAGACAGTGATGGAAATTCCAGGATGGAGTAATATGTAAAATAAGAGAAATTCAATCTCTCACCTGTGGCAGAATGATGTGTGGAGCCACAAACAGTTTCTGCTATGTGTTTCTGTGCTCCACATATGCATCCACTATAAAAGAGTGGCTGTCTTTCCTCCATTTTTTGCAATCATGAATGACAGTTTTGTGGTGATATGATTAATCAAAAGAAACCTGAATCTGGCCAAAGTCAGCAAGCCAATGCTGAGAATACAGCTACATCAATAAGCTGCAGCCTACCACTGATGCTGCATATGGTGAAACTGAAACTTTGACGAGTGGAGCATTAAGAATAAGCAGAAACATTTTTCTGTATGTCTGTATTTCCTAAAACTAGGATTTTATTTAAATAAGCATTTTTTATGGTGTTTGTTGTTTGTATGTTAATTCTAGACACTTTAAGAAATTAACAGATACAGTATTGCCGGCAGAAACATATTGCAACCCTCTGAAATTAACTGCATGGTAAAAGTCATATTGTGATTTTGTGGAAATCTGTGTATTATGATGATATGATTTTGTAGCCATAATCATTTTAAGAAAATATCAGCATTGCAAGTGTTGCACATTATTGGTATTAGAAGAAGGAAGGATTAATTAACCCACATGTTTATTATTCTAAGTAAGATACTCTTGTAAAAATTATGTAATATCCCAGACACTTACCATGATGTCAATACCAAGTATTTTATGTTTCACAGAATATCAAATGGATGGCTAACAAATTCTTGAATCAAAAGGAATCTGAATCTGACAAAATTCAACATACCATAAATGATGATACAACGGCAGTAGCACCACTGTCTCTTAACAGCATACTGCATCCAGAGTCCAATGGTATTGGGCTACAACTCACTAGAGATGCTGAGTGTCCATGCCCAAAATCTAAGGTTATTAAGACTCAATCAGCTGTAGATCCTTCTCGTGATAAAATTGAAACTCTGCCAGACAGGCCATTGTATGTAAGTAGTAAAAAATCATGTTCATGACTTCAGTATTTAAAATTAGCAACAGAATTCAAACACTATGTGTGACTATGTTATGTATTTGTACATACAGTGAGAATGCTTTAACTTACTTATAGATATAATCCAAGCAGAAGAATCTTCCAGGCCATCTGAAGTTGCCTAATGATAATAATCACATCATTATATCCACAAAGACTATTTTTTTAATCACATTGTTATATCGGCTAAGTCTATTTTTGGAGGATATCTGTTTCAGCCAAATTGAAATTTAGTCATTTTATGAATATTTCAACATTTTTGATATTGTACATTGTTTGTATCTTATCAGGTACCAAATGCATAAAACGTATTATTACTTCTTCTCAGTAAGATGCTGTATTGGAAATTCCTATATCCTGAATACCTCACATTTTATGTTCTACAGATTATCAAATGGCTGATCCCCAGAGTTATTAATCCACACAAATTTTAATCTGAGCAAAGTCAACATATCATTCCTTTGGTAGCAACAGTGTCTCACATTGGGATTCCTCATCCAAAGTGTATTGATGTTCAGACTACCCACCACTATACTATCCATCAGAAAACAGTAAGCAGTTAATAGTCTGTGATGACAATATAGATTTTCCTAAGGCTGTAAACTATGAGTCACAAGTAGCAAATATATTCAATAATCATTTCTTAAATGCAGTAAAAAAATATAGGGACAAACAGTTCAAGAGAAAAATCACAGCAGTATGTTGGAAAACTAACTCTTGTCATACGAATGTATCTCCAGCTGTTCCCTCTAAAATTAAGAAAATTATACATTCTCTCAAAAACAAAAACTCATTGGGTTACTATGTTCCCATACAAGAAGCCCAATCTTACCTGAAATACATAACGCATCATGAACTCAAGACATTGTCAAGCCGCGTTTCGAAGGTTTAAACCTCCATCATCGGGTGGATTTACATTAGTTAGTATTACATATGTGTGTATGTTGTGTTATGATTTTGGAGGAGCTTGTGGCACTGCCTAGTGGAGAAGCAAGACACTATTTCAGAATATGGTTTTGGAAAAAACGGTGACTGGTAACAGTAAACTTGTTGTGTCATTTAATGTCAGGAACAGTCACAGTAAAGCCTAACCTAAAAATGTTTGCATTTAAAACATTGTCAAGCCCTTATTTAAGAAAAGTTATACGAGAGATGTCAATAACTAATGACCTGTTTCATTGCTGACATCATTTTAAAATTTTTTTGAGAAGATGGTGTATTCTGGAATAGGATCCCACCTGAGCATCAATAATATTCTCAGTAAATCACAGTTTGTACTTCAGAAGAGTTACTCCTCTGAGAATGCCATTTGCATGTTCATTCAGCAAATTTTCAAGCCTTAAGTAATAAAATAGCATCGAATGATATTTCCTACAACCTGTCTAGGGAATTTTACTGCGTGAATCACAATATTCTCCTAGATAAACTGAAGCTGTATGCAACTGATGTTACAGCTAATCGTTCGATAATGTCATATCTAACCGAAAGTTTGCAAAAAGTTGTACTTAATAATTCTACCAATGTAGTCTATGGACATTATTCTGACAGGGAAAAAGTTACTTGTGGGTTCCCCAAGGCTCAATCTTAGGTACACTACTGTTTCAATAAATGTAAATGATCTTCTGTCTAATATACAAAAAGTGAAATTATTTTTTCTGTTAATTACAGTAGTATTGTAGTCAATCCAAGCACACATACAAAAAAGAGAGCAAAGGGTAACCAATGCTCTTAAAATTATCATTGACTGTTTTTCTGCAAATGGTTTCACCTTCAATTTTAAAAGGAAAATATATTCATTTCTGCACATCTAGGGGTATTACACCAGTAATAAGTGTAACACAAGAGGTGGAAATAATAAATAGGACAGAAATTTCAAAATTCTTAGGTGTCCATATTGATGAGATTGAAGCTGGGAAAAGCACATTCTGAAACTCCTAAAACAAGTCTGTTCAGCCAAATTTGCATTTAAAATCACTGCAAATCTTGGTGATAGACAAATCAGTAACTTGATATATTTTGTGTATTTTCATTCAGTAATGTCATATGGAGTAATTTTCTAGGGAAACTCATTTTTAAGAAAGGAAGTCTTCATTGCTGAAAAAGGTACTTTAAGAACAGTATGTGGTGGTCACTTATAATCATCTTGTAGATATCTGTGTAATGAGTTGGACATCCTGGATACTTCTTCGCAACATATTTATTCCTACATGAAGTGTTTTTGTAAGTAATCCACTTTAGTCCAAAAGGAACAATGATGTTTAAACAGCAGAAGTAAAAATGAAATCCATTGGTTGGTTGGTTGGTTTGGGGAAGGAGACCAGACAGCGTGGTCATCGGTCTCATCGGATTAGGGAAGGATGGGGAAGGAAGTCGGCCATGCCCTTTCAGAGGAACCATCCCGAATGAAATCCATTACACCATTCATTAAACCATAGTCATTAAGTTGATCATATTCTACTTACTGTCCTTGATGAGATGCACACTATGCAGAATGGAATATTACATTAATGACCCTCATTCACAGGTTGGTTTACCTATCCAAGTGATATGTCTCCCAGACAGCTGGTTTGTGGGTTGTGAGGTCATGATGAGTTCAGTTTTCTATGTGCATTGATTTCAGTGGTGGTCCACTACATATTTATTGATGCCTCTTCCTGCAAACACACAGTTCCTCAATAAAATTACGCGTGACCAAGCATGCAACAGGCAGAGTCTTCAGATGGTTCCCAGTGGTGACATACTGGGCAGACCAGTGTGGCGTATGTCTGAGCCTGCAGGTCCACTTGTGAATGGAGACCTCCAGAGCAAAGACTCATGTGTATGACTTCATTATTTAGAACAACATTTATTTATTTATTTATTTATGCATCAAGTTCTATAGGACAAAATTGAGGAACAAATATCCAAGGTCATGGAACATGTCAGTACATGAAATTACAAAATAAAAGTAATAACATATTAAAATAAAATGTTTATGAACCCAAAAAAAATCAAGCCATAAGTTTAAGTAAACCCAATCAACAATATAACATAAGACTCAGCTAAGTTTTCAAGGGACTCTTCAGTAGGAGTGACCCATGAGGAAACTCTTCAGTTCTGATTTGAAAACAATTGGATTACTGCTAAGACTTTGAATTCTTGTGGTAGCTTATTGAAAATGGATGAAGCAGTATACTGCACACCTTTCTGCACAAGAGTGCAGATTTGATATCTACCTAGACTGAGTGAAAGCTGCTTATCCTTAGGAATAAGCTGATATTGTTAACAAGGAACAACAGTAAAGAATATATATATATATATATATATATATATATTGAGAGGCCAGTGTCAAAATACCCACACTAATAAACAGGGGTTGACAAGAGGTTTGTGAATTTACACTACTTATTGCCCAAACCATTTGTTTGTGAGCCAAAAATATCCTTTTAGAGTGGGAAGAATTACCCCAAAATATAATACCATATGGCATAAGAGAATGAAAATAAGCAAAGTAGACTAATTTTCATATCAAATGATCACTTACTTCAGATACCATTGGAATAGTAAAAATGGCAACATTAAGTCTCTGAACAAGATCCTGAGCATGGGGTTTCCACGACAGTTTACTATCTATCTGAACACCTCGAAATTTGAATTGCTCAGTTTCACTAATCATATGCCATTTCTGTGAAATTAAAACGTCAGGTTTTGTTGAAATGTGTGTTAGAAATTGTAAAAACTGAGTCTTACTGTGACTTAGCATTAGATTATTTTCTACAAACCATGAAATTATGTCATGTTCTTCACTATTTGAAACTGAACCAATGTTGCACAGAACATACTTTACCACCAAGCTAGTGTCATCAGGAAACAGAAATATTTTAGAGTTATCCATAATACTAGAGGGCATATCATTTATGCAAATAAGGAACAGGAGTGTCTCCAACACTGATCCCTCGGGCACCCCTCATGGCACTCAAACCCCACATCACAGGCATTCTCAACATTGTGAATAATGACCATTTGCTGTCTGTGGTTAAAGTAAGAGGGGAACCAATTGTGAGCTACTCCCTGTATTCTGTAATGGTCCAACTTCTGGAGTAATGTTTTGTGATCAACACAATCAAACGCATTAGTTAAATAAAAAAAAAATGCTTAGCATTCGAAACCTTTTGTTTAACTCACCTAGTACCTCAGAGAGAATATAGCATTTTCAGTTGTTAAGCGCCTTCTAAAGCCAAACTGTACATTTGATAGCAAATTATCTCATGTAAAACGATCAATTATCCTTATATACACAACATTTTCAATGATGTTGGCAAACACTGATGGCACAGAAATAGGTCTAAAATTGTCTAAATTATCCCTTTCTCCCTTTTCATGAAGCAGCTTTACTACTGAGTACTTTAATCATCCAGGAAACTGACCATTCCTAAAGGAAAATCTACAAATTTGGCTAAGCACAGTGCTAACATGTGCAGCACAGTACTTAAATATTGTGCTAGGCACTTCAACATATCCAAGAGAGTCTTTAGTTTCCAGTGATTTAATTACTGGGTCAATCACCCCCTTGTCTTATCGCATTGTTTCAAACACCAATCACGGAAAGGCATTTGCCAAGGGAGTTATAGGTTTCCCTGAAGTAACATAATTTTTATTTAATTCACCAGCAATGCTCAGAAAATGATTGTTACTTACTGTACATATATCTGATTTAACAGTAACAGAAATATTTTTACTACAATCTGACTTTATATCATCGACCTTGTGCTGCTCTCCAGACACCTCCTTTACAACTGACCATATGGTTTTAACTTTATCCTGTGAATTGGCTATTCAATTTCCATACCACATACTCTTTGCCTTCCTAATAAAATTTTTAAGCTCCTTATAATACTGCTTGTAATTTTCTAGTGTAGCTTGATTGTGACTACTTCTAACATTTTGATTTAATTCCCACATTGTCCTACATGATATCCTTATCTCACTAGTCAGCCACCCAGGCTGCCTTATACTGCTAGTATCCCATTTAGAGTGTTCTAATGGAAAGCAACTGTGAAAGAGGGTGAGAAAAGTGTAACGGAAAGAATTATATTTGCCGTCTATGTTATTGGCACTATAAACATCCTTCCACTCTTGTTAATTGACGAGGTTTGAAAAACTCTCTACTGCCATTGGATTAGCTTTCCTACATAGTTTTTAATTATATGTGACATTTGTCTGAGTACAAAAGCCTTTCAGTGATAATATTTGTGCATCATGGTCTGAAAGTCCGTTCACCCTTTTACTAACAGAATGCCCGTCTGGTAATGAAGAATGAATAAAAATATTGTCTATGGCTGTGCTACTGTTCCTCTGCACTCTCATTGAAAAAAACACAGCCTGCATTACATCATATGAATTTAGGAGATCTAACAACATCCTTTTTCTTGTGCAATCATATACAAAATTAATATTGAGGTCACGGCATGTAACTAATTTCTGGTACTTCCTATAAAGTGAATCCAGAACGCTCTCCAGCTTGAGCAGAAATGCTCTGAAGTTAGAGTTAGGAGACAATCAACTGTGCCTGCACAACATTCAAATATCTATTCAGTGCACTGGCTTGATATGGACTCAAATGGAATACTGTTATTTATATACATGGCCACTCCCCTACTCCGCAAGGAACTCCTTGAAAAACAGCCAGCTAATCTGTATCCTGGTAAAGGAAGCTTCTGAATAGTCAAATTATTAAGTGGTGCTCTGATATACCAATAACTTCAGAGTCAATGTCTATAAGCAATTCACTAATTCCCCCTCTACTTGGAAACATGATGTCCTCTGAAGGTGATTCCTTAGTTTTAGAAACTTCCTTTAAGCAGATATAACTATCAGTTGACTTCAATCTAAAAAAGCTGCAGCTCTACCACCAACTACTGCAGATAAAATTATTTAATTGGATAGATAAAAAATCTACTCACCAAGCAACGGCAATACACATACATAAAAAACTGTTCTCATTGGCACTCTTTCAGAACCAGTGGCTCCTTCTTCAGGCAGAAGGGTTGAAGGGGAAGGAAGAAGGCTGGAGGACAAGGACTGGAGAGGTCTAGGAAAATGGGTAGATTTTGGGAAAGTCACCCAGAACCGTTGGTCAGGGGAGACTTACCATACAGGATAAGAAGGAAACAGGAATTTCTCCATGAGTGATCCCACAACCACCCACTACACTGTCACCGATAAGCTTTGCCAGCCTCGCCTTCCCATACCTATTGAGGTGCAGGCCATGCCTAGTGAAACCCGATCTACTGATGGACCCAACTGGCACCACTGAGATGTGACCCGTGGCCTCAGCAATCAGTGCCCTCTCCAGCTCCATGTTAACATGACTAACAGCCTCATTAAGATGAGGCTGGTCATGACGCTGAAACAGTAGCACGAAATGCACATTAGCGCCACCAGTTTGAGTAGCTATCTTTACCAGGTCACCACCTACATCATATTCCCTGTACCTGTTAAGACTATTTCCTGCTCTACTCACTATCACTACCTGATCCTCCTCCGTAAAATTCCTACATAAATCTCCTATACTGTCAGTCATCTGAGCCAACCCTGCACTAGGCTTTACAAGGCTGGTGACCCGGTACTCACTCCCCAGCACTTCCTGCAACTGCTGGCCACATATCTACTTCATGAACTTCCTAGCAGCAGAGCCTTCTTCTTTCTGTTAGAATTTGCAACTGACTTAGGCCTCCTAACTGCTGAGGACTGCTGCATGTTCCCAACATCTACAGCTACAAGAGGCTCCTCTCCACTCAACTCTGACAGTTGGTCAAATCTATTGCAGATACACAAAGTACAACTGTCTGAATACCTCCTCATCCTAGCTGTCCTCTTGCCAACTGCCAGTTTCCATTCCCCTGCACCCTTCACCCTCCTCAACCTATCTAGTTCCCCCCTTGTGTATCGTAACTGCACCTAAAGGGCACGGATATTATGCTCCTGCTCCTCTATCAACTTATTTCTACTACAGATTCTGCATTCCCAGGAGAGGATCTCACTAGAATGCCCACTGGCTACCCCACTGTCCCCCCCCCCCCCCCCAATGTTTCGTAAGACTGGTTTTCAGATGGGACAGCAAATTGTATATTCACAACATATTGTACGAATAGTAACTGATACATATTCCCAAATGGGATAGCTTTTAATTTTTTACTGAGCTAGTCACATTGTTAGAGTAGAGACATTGAGCGTTGACAAGCACATAATTAGGACTGAAAATATGCTGGCTCTCTGATGAATCATTCTTCTAGCTAGAGATAGGCTCACACAGAGTGCATCCCAGAGTACTGCAGAGAGCTACAACACCAAGAAGAATCGCTTCTCGGCTTTTAGCAAGATCAATGTGCAGTTTCTTTTTTTGTAGGAATAAAGTAGAAGGAAGACTTTATTTTAATTTCTATAATAATGATTGAGATCAACCACAATTTTTGATTTTGCTACAATTATCAACACCTTTGACCCATACTGATACAGATTCAGATTCATTTATTTTTCAATGATTCCTGGTCCTGATAACAAGTGGCATCATAGACTGGTAATAAGATCTACCCATATATCTGTTGTAGACCTCACAAATCTGAAATGTCCGATAGGCAATGACATCATGACTATCAAACGATTCGAGACCTGATACTTTTTCTACTTTTGGTCCATGTACTATAGCAACACCTCACGATCTCGCACACGCACACTCGCACGTGCATGCATACACACACACACACACACCTAGTAATGAGATACTTTATTCCCTCAAGTCTCCATAAAGAAAAATCTAATGCAAATCCAACGAGAAATCAATGTGATGTGTACTGAATGTCTTTTGTAGCACACATTCTCATATTTTAAATTAAGAACTCTGTTGTAACCATGCAAGAAAATACATTGCTACACCATCTTTGACACTGGAAGTTACCACTACATCAGCAATCCTCCTTAGCATCATTAAGAAATCAGAGTGGTCCAATCTTAATTGAAAAGAAATATTTATTTATTTATTAATTACTTATTTATTTGAATAACCCTTTTGGAGGGCACAATAAATCAACTTTGGTTTTGCTTCTTTGCATTTAATTTTTGTTGCTCCCAGAAATATTTATTATTGGAAATAGCAGAAAATTCTATAAGCTCTGCTTATCGGTAAATGTCTTCTCTATTGGTACCTTTTGTGTAACACAGTGACAGTAATACCAAATTTTCATCACATTTGTAAAGTACAGTTGTACATGTAGTTGCTGCACAGATGCTCTCACAATGTTTTGTAATTCAGATAATTCTTTATTTTTTCACAGGAGAACCATAAATCAAGAACATGGCTTGCACATGATACTAAATATACTAAAGGACAAGGAGGACACCACCATTTGCATGGACAGATACATGTGGAAGATCATACTGGGGAGCAGCTTCAGACGGTGCAACAACCATTACAAAGATTCTTGTGTTGTTGTGTTCCTCTACGTTAAATTCTTGGCTAAATGTTAAAATTATTGTTTTGTAGTATCCCTCTACATTAAATTTTTGGCTAAATATTAAAATTCTTTTAAAAACAAGGTACTTCTCCTGGATTTCATATGATTATTACAGAAATACCAAACAGACAACCCTACATAAGGCAATGTCATGATAGCACCTTACACTGAGATGACAAAGGTCATGAGATATCTGTTAATATCATGTCAGACCACCTCCTACACATTGTAGTGCAGCAACTGGATGTGGTATGGACTCAACAATTTGATGGAATATTGGGCCATGCTGCCTCTGTAGCTGCCCACAGTTGTGAAAGTACTCCTAGTAGACGATTTTGTGCATGAACAGATGCTCTCACAATGTTTTCCAATTCAGATAATTCTTTATTTTTTCACAGGAGAACCATAAATCAAGAACATTGCTTGCACATGTTATTAAATATACTAAAGGACAAGGAGGACACCACCATTTGCATGGGAAGATACATGAGGAAGATCATACTGGGGAGCAACTTCAGCCAGTGCAACAACCATTACAAAGAGTCTTGTGTTGTTGTATTCCTCTACGTTAAATTCTTGGCTAAATACCGTATTTACTCGAATCTAAGCCGCACTCGAATCTAAGCTGCACCTGAAAAATGAGACTCGAAATAAAGGAAAAAAAATTTCCCGAATCTAAGCCGCACCTGATATTTGAGACTCGAAATTCAAGGTGAGAGAAAAGTTGTAGGCCGCACCTCCAAATCGAAACAAAGTTGGTCCATTGTAATATGAGACACAATTTAGGTCGAATGAATGACGATACAGCCACAGTAGTTTGGTTCAAGTCGTAAGCTTAGCAGTTAAGCTTTACCACGTAGCCATTGCTGTGCGTCAGGCACTCCGTCCGTATTTATACGGGTGCCCTTCCTTTTTCACGTGCTTCTTCTGGTTTGAATCGATTGCTTATTTTGCTTCGATCTGATAAGTGCCGTTTTCTTTGTTATAGGTGTTTGCGTCACTCTTAAGCTGAAAATGCATTACTGCACTGTGTCATGCATTGTTTGTCGCATTCTGATAGTGCGTGTTTACGGCCTGTCGCGGCTCGCGGCATGGCTTGCTTTTGTGCGCACTACTGCCGCGAACAATTAAAAAAAAAGAGAGGAATCGTCTCATTAGCGAAACAATGGCAAGAGACTGCTATTTGTTGTTACTTACAGTGCTGCTTTCTTTGATAATGATCAACAAGAATCAAATAATAGACTGCGTATGATAGAACACGTTCTGAACGAGAGTTGGGCGAAAATTTTTCTCCGTTTGAAAATCTTTGCGGCCGCTTCTTTATTACATCAAATTCTGCACAGAAATTAGAGTCATCTTAGATTTAAAAATCTAGTCACTTGCCGTGCTTCATTTCTGACTGTATCACTATTAGGCATAAGAATAATACGAATATAAACATGACACGATACGTATATTCTTCCGCGTTTTGCTGTTGTCTCACTCTAGTTTCGTAGTTTATTAGGCAGACAGGATTTAAATGAGATAGCAGCAAACACGAAACAATACATGGCAAAATGTTTATATTCGTATTATTCTTATGGTGAAGTGAATACTGTATGTGATTCAAATTTCATCAGGTTCCTATTAGCAACCATCTCTTCTCACAGATAGGAAAAAATTCAGAACGTAGAGTTGGCCATATTTACAAACATCACAAACAGTCTTGCCAGTCAGATTTTCGTAGTACACTGAAATTGTGCTACATTCGAAGATGAACAATACGGAATTTGTATTTACTTCGTTGGATAATGTATGAAAATGCAGTGGTCGAAACTCGCGGCGGAGAAAAAAAACTCGTCTTCAACTTTTTTTTTTAAATTTATTTACTGACACAGAGGTTTTGGCGCCAGTATTTATCTTTGTGCCTACAAAGCATGCCTTCGTAGCGCTACATATATTCGATGGCAGAAGTTAAATGTGGCAGCATGTACCAACATTTTTCATAACTTCCGCTTGCTTTGCACTCGATTCTAAGCCGCAGGCGGTTTTTTGGATTACGAAAACCGGAAAAAAAGTGCGGCTTAGATTCGAGTAAATACGGTATTAAAATTATTGTGTTGTAGTATCCCTCCCAGTAATGTCCTGTAAATGTCCAATTGGATTTATGTTGGGTGATCTGGGAGGCAAAATTATTTTCTCAAACTTTCCAGAAAGTTCTTCAAATAAATCACAAACAAATGGGCCAGTTACATCGTGTGCCATCATCCACAAAAACTACATTGTTGTTTGTCAAAAATGGTCTCCAAGTAGATGAACTGAACTACTTCCAGTCAATGATCAGTTCATTTGGATCAAAGGACCCAGTCCATTCCATGTAAACACAGCCGACACCATTATGGAGCCACCACTAGCTTGTACAGTGCCTTGTCATCAACTTGGATCTGTGGCTTTGTGGTGTCTCTATCATTAGCTCTTACCAACTAAAATCGAGACTCACCTGACCAGGTGTAACATTTCCTGGCAAAACACATATTATATGTGGTAAAAAAAAAGAAAAAATAATTGAACTGGATGATTGTAATTTTATTTCTGCATGGACAATGGTTGTGTGAACTTTATGTAGTGAAGAGAAACCATTACGTGTCATGTTTTATACTTGTATAGAATTATGTATCGATTTTTTAAAGATAATATATGTGTTGGCGAGTACTGGAACTGCCACAGACAATACTTACTAAATATCAAACAAAGATGTCAATGTATTAAGCCAAGTATAAATAGTAGTGACTGAGCATTAGTTTCTCTGTCGTCTTCTTGGAGTTACGTGAGTAGGAACAGCCTGTGATGCTATACTGTATGATTGTGTAGCATTCTTTTGCCAAGATTGAGAGAAGGACGCCATTAGGCATTGATTTGTAAAGGTGTGTAAGAATTTAATCTGTCTAAATGTTTTGAATAGAGTTACTTAGTGAAAACTTGCATTATGATTTGTAATAAGGTACCCTGGTATTTTATCCCATCCTTTTAAGACATTTTCAGCTATTTAAATATTATTCGTGATGCAGAGCTGCGCTACAAACGAATGAGCCACTGCCGGACAGGTAAAAGTGAACTAAAATTATTTCTTTTAGCTTTTGGGATTGATGGGCAGAGCAGTAGATTTTATGATGTGTTGTATAGGTGGAGGCGGCCTGTGGATGATGTTATACTGTATTATTAACAGTGCAAAAAGATAATTTACCTTCATGACATAAAAGAAATCTTGCTGCGCGTAGTTCTGGTCTGGCAAACATTATAGTGAAAACATTTTTTCTCTGATAATAGTCTCATGTTAGTCATGGTATTTATTGGTGTTTTAATGTTAACAAAAATCCACTGAAAAATTTTGATGTTGAACAAACATTGCATACTGTAACATCAGTATTGATAACGACATAATTTTCAGTAACCTTCTCAATAACTGTAAAGTAAGAAAGATATGTTGAACTTTACAGCGAGTTACAGTAACGAAACAATGTTCCTCTTATAGAAAGCCGGATCCAGAATAATAAGAACATAATAGCCTATATTTTGTTTTGTTGAAAATTAATGATCCAAAGAAATTCACAGCACAGCATCCCTCTTTTCGTAGCAACAGATTTTATCTCATCCATTTACCAATATGTTAGTTGTTATGCGAGCAATAACAAAGAGAGCAAAATTATCACCCAAAAATGTGGGGCAGAATGTGCAGTGGCCAAGAAAATAATAACTGTTTGGATGTGGGTTTTAAGGGAGAGGGTAAGGAGTCATTCCAATCCCGGGAGCGGAAAGACTTACCTTAGGGGGAAAAAGGACAGGTATACACTCGCACACACACACATGATATATATCTGTATCTGTGTGTGTGATAAATGTATGTATGTGTCTCATGATTAATGCCATGTATTAATGACTGTAAAAAAATTCTTTCACGAAAAAACGCACCACTGCAAGAGAGTCAGATGAAAAGATACTGATACTACTGGGAAACTGTAACACCTACATAATCCGGCGGCAGCCAAACCCCGAAATCAGATAAACTAAAGGTAAGACTGCAGTGTAGCTGTCCTGTTCGTAGAAGCTTAACTCCAGTGAAGTGATCTCATATCACTAGTGGTGTGGGTAGTTTGAGTTAGTATTTATGACAGGGAAAAGCTGAGTGTAGATAGTAATTTTTAGTGTGCAGTGTTTTGTAGATAAATTACCATATTTTGTGTGCAAGTGGCAAAACTGATAGATCCTGTGTTAGAGTATGTAATTTATGAATATGGTTAAATTGCGTAGTCAACGTCCGAGCAATATGGATACTGAGGGACAGCCATTAGTTAGTGCAGGAAATATAGAAATCGGTGCATTAAGCAGTACAAGTACTCTCTTTGAGAATATACCATGTGAAAATGTTGGGGCAGGGGCACAGGAAGTGGTGCCACCGCCCACCAGTGTTCAAGGAGATGTAGATAAAGAAAATGTACCTCCCCCAGAAAAGCAGGAACCAGAGAGTGACAATCTGCCTCGTGGGTATTCACTTCAGGCAATATTAGAGCGCGTGCTGGATTACCAGTCAAAATTTACCTAACAACAAGCTGAAAACGACGAAAGAATTGACAGCTTTCTCGCACAGCAAGCTGAGCGAGATCGCCAGCTAGCGGAAAATTTCCTTGCTGTGATATTCGCTATTTTTGACTTCATTAAAACAGCAAATACGAGTAGTTAATACTTTCAGCCAGAAGGCAAATACTTGTTTATAAATAATTATTAATGTATAATAAGGCGTCGCATAGCGACGGTGGAATTTTCTAAATAATGTAAGTCGTCGTCTTTGAGCGGCAATATAAACAGAAAAATACGGATGGAGATGCGATCCTTCACTATTTTGTTCGCTGGAGAACAAATAAAGCCTTGAGCGCTTAAGACTTGTACTGTTTTTTTCTTAAGTAAGACGGACGCAGATTTGTGGCAGTCTGATCTAACTTTTACTAAATGTATAAAAACGTGTTACTTCTAAGTTAGAGTGAAGTGTAAAAAAAAGAACTGTTACAACTTATCGTGACGACGCACGAGCGACTCAAAGAAGACAATGGCTATATAAAAGAGCGCTCAATGGACATGATACGGACATAAAAATCTACCGTCAATGTAGTACTAAGCTTAAGGTACGATATATGTTTTAGTTATAATAAATATTTGTTCTGGGATTACTGAATCATTTAGCAGTGATCATTCCTATCATCTCCTCAGTATTATTTTCATTTTAATTATGCATTTTGCTAAGATTACAGACACCAAGATCAGCAGTCCAATATCGTGTTACATTGATAAAAAGAAAACTGTTTTATCGTCATCTTGCATCAGCTTTAATATTGAATTTCCCTTTTGTGTGATGTTCCATTTGTTTTTGCGCCCTTAAGAACTTTCTGGTCCCTTATGAAATTGTTTTCTCATAACAATAACTTCATGATCGGGTATGATCGTATCTACGATCATGAAGTAATTAGAAAGACGATAATGCAATTTCTTAATCAATAGCACGCTAGCTGTGACTGCTTCCAGCCACGCGAAACTGCAAGTAAAAACTATTCACATTTCATAATGCAATATTCTATGACAATGGTCAATCCATGATTCTTACGTCAATTGTGATTGATAAAACAGTAAGCGAAATCTCAATTTCCAACTTTTCCACTGAATAACAACATCACTTTTATTTTGTAACATCACACTTGGCGCCCGAACAGGGACTTGACCAAAAATTAGTTCAAATTCTTGGAAAATTTTCTATGTGCTTGTGTTAATAAATGTTCTGTCGTTTCATGTACACATCACCTCTCTGTGAGAACGACGGAAAATATGCTGGTCAATAACGCAGTTTAACTATCGAGGAAAAGAAAAGAGACGCGAGTTTGCTGAGACAACATAGCGGTAACCAAGCCATCAAAAAGTAAGTCCGAATTTTGCATACGCATTGTAGTGCTTCAGTAGCAACGTTGCTTTTCCAAGTCGATCCACATCCTTTCTATCTTCTTCCCGCTATAGAAAATGTGCTTCATTTTATCTTTCAAAGTAAAATTCTTCGTAGTCTGTTAATAGAAATAATTTTTCTCCATTGTTAGTATAGCTATATTACATTTTCAACATGGTGGATATTTTGTGCAATTTGCAGTGAAGAGCATCTTCATTCATTTGTCTGAAACGTTTAGGTTCCATCTCGTCTTCTCGCCAGACAGAATTTCATTTGTTGCTCACCGGAGAGCGGTGCTCTCAGCGGACTCACTACGTCACTGACAAACGACGAAAGCCTTGCGTAGTACGTGATTTACTGACGAAAATGGCAGATAGTAGTGATGGGCTAAACTGCGATTTTCCGATATCAGTGATTTCTGTGAATGCTACTTTTCAGTATCTGTTATTCTTAACTGTGATTTGTCGCAGTTAAGAGTCGCAGTTAAGGAACATAGGTCGTGTATCCCTCCGCCACTGCTATTTCAGCGATTTCTGCTACTTCTGCGATTTCTGCTACTTCTGCGATTTCTGTGACTTCTGCTACTTCTGCGATTTCTGTGATTCCTGCGATTTCTGCGACTTACCACCGTATGAAAAAGTTACATCTGTCAACACAGAAAATTGCATCTCAACAAACCTGTCATTGGCAAGTATGTTTTACGTTTTTTCTTCGGCACTTATGCAGTTTAGCAGATACGGAAAAAAATTTTCATTTTTTTTCATAATTTGATCGATTATAGTCAAATTTGATACGCTGATTACGAATACGATATTTATTTTCGCCCCAGTCAATTATTTACATCAAAAAAATTGTTTTAAATTTTTTTAAAATTTTTTTATTTTTTAATATTTTGTCGATATAGTGAATTCTGATGCGCTGATTTCGAATATAACATCCATTTTCATTTTCCCTTGACCGTCGGCGATATCTTCTGCCCGATAAGCGCGGCACTGCCGATGACGCAACATTGCGTAATACACTAACTAATCAGTATTTTCAAATCATAGGCGGCCGCTGCCGCGGCCGCATTCCAAAAAAAAAACTCCCAACCTAACCTCAAGTGGGCTACGCTACAGATCACTTTATTTATGAAAATACAAAGTACAATCACCAACAAACTTTACATATTCACCCACAAAGCTCTCCAAGCCAGATACATTTGGAATGAAAAATTTTTTCCGTACCTGCTAAACTGCATAAGTGCCTTTTCTTCCGTTGGCTTTAATTTTGTATTAAAGAAACAACTGTGAAAATATTAATAGTGTAATTAATATGTAAGTAGCCGTACAGTACCGTAATAGTTCGTATTTAGAAAATGAATTCTAACATATTGTTATGTTCACAGGTACCTGAACTACATTTCAGTCACTCAGTAAAGTGATAACTCAAAATATCATTGTCAACAGATCTGAAGAAATTGCCACTGCGTCTTTAGACCGTTTTCATCAGACGAGAGGTTAGTTTCTAAGCGTTTCGATGGACTTAATTACTTCAGTGAGATCGTTCTTGCAAATGTGATATTCATTATAGCAAATATTAGCAATCTACTCTGTCAATTATATTGCTAGTAATTAATGACAGTAAAAATTGTTTAATAATCCTTGTGTTTTTGCAGACACAGTTCTGACTCTGATTACTGGTTGCTGTACGTATCTATCCACATCAAGGCTGTTTTTGAGAGAGACTCGTGAAGATTCAAGACAGCTCTTAGAGGATTTGCAGTTTAAAAGTGAAATAATTGTGAAATAAGTGTGTAAATGATTAAACTGTGTTTTATTGAAGTTGTTGTGCGATTTTAAAGGAATAATAAATGTCAAATACAGTGAGTGAATAATAAAAATCTCATTTTCCACATGTTTAAGCCGTCCTATACCCATAATTTTCCGCCACTTACTTATTGGTAAACACTTGTTGGAGAGTGACATGCCGCCCCCCCCCCCCCTTTCTCCACAATCTTGGTGTGACACTGACCTGTAACTTATCCCGAAGTCTACAATTTGCATTTTGAGGCTGTTGATATGAAAGTGGGAAGTACAGATCTTCCAGTTAAATCAGGAATAGCTTAAGTGCATTACTTGAAAGTAACACAGGAAAAGCTTACTTATGTAGGTGGTAGTAGTGTCGGCAAAAAGTTCTTGTGTGTGAAGTTGCCATGTAGAACACCAGATGTAAAACTTTTCTCCCGAGTCTTGAACTATGTCGGAACAAAAGTGAGGCATTCATATGACTGTTTTCATTTCTCTACACTTATACAGATGTCTGAGTTCTGCTGTGTTAATATTGCAAAGTCCTGTAGGCATGTAGAGTATTAACCAAAACTGTCATATTGGAAGCAGAATCAAACACATTTGTTACGTTACTTGATATTTTCAGGAGAAAAAGGCAATGTTGCTTCTTATTAATATAATACATTCAGAGTCACAGCAGTATTTGACCAACCATAACTGATGCTGAATGTGCATGTCGTCATATAATATGAAGGGCTTATTTCAATAGTGGTACAAGTCCATTACCTCCACTTTTCTGTCTATAATGCTTCTGAAATTAGTGATCCAAACAAACATAAATAAAGGTTCATCTCTAGCAAGAAGCCATATGCTTGAATATTTCTGGTATCTCAAATGCAGATATGTCAGCGCTCATTTAACTTTACGACTCTGTATCTCAAAACGAACAAAAATGGACTTGTACCACTATTGAAATAAGCCCTTCATATGCACACACAGCACATCGATCTCGTGAGGCACAAGGCTCTCATAACGAAGTACGTACGTCGGTCAACAGATGACACTAGGAAAAGTATGTTAACTGCGCTTTTTAGTTGCTACTTGCGACTCTTAGTTGCGATTTGTCACAGAAATCGCAGTTTGACTCGGTAGCGAATAGCGTAGTATGGACTTGCTCAACAGATGGCAGTGCTAACTGCGCTTTTTAGTTGCTACTTGCGACTCTTAGTTGCGACTTGTCACGGAAATCGCAGTTGGACTCAATAGTGTATCGCAGAGATGGACGTAGTACGAACTTTGGCCAACAGATGGCACTGTTAACCGCGCTTTTTAGTTGCTACTTGCGACTCTTAGTTGCGACTTGTCACTGAAATCGCAGAAAGCAGTGCTAAATTCGACCAATAGATGGCTCATGTCTTTGAATATGAAATACTACTTGCGACTGCTAACTGTGACTGAAATCGCAGTTAGATTCTGTAAAGTTGCTACTGTGATATCTGTGACTTCTCTGTCACTATGATTTCTAACAGATACGCGATTTCCTGCCCACCACTAGCAGATAGTAAACAGAGACAGGTGACAGCAGGAGGTGGGAGCAAAGACGTTAACAGTATTCGATACCCTTTACGATCGCGAAAGGTAAGTTCCCGCGTGGAAACAACTAACTATGTCTGTAACTGGGGAAAGTGACCCTAAAGTCCAAACTCTTCCCACTGCAGCTACAAATGACCTCGGTGCGTTAATTGAAATGCTGAAACAACAGTTTGACACACTAAATGAAACTATAAAAACACAAAATGAGACTGTTAACGCCCGATTAGATGCTGTAAGCGAATCAGTAAAAACACAGCTAGGCACAATCAAAACAGATCTGCATAAAGAAATTACGGCTGAATTAAATACCCATTTGGGTGAGGTGCAAACTAAGATCAGTGATCAAATTCAGAAAATGCAGAAACAGGTGAAAAGTGAAATAGCTGAAGTATCTGGAACATTAAACAAAAAAATTCAGGCGGCTACCAAAGAAATAAACTCAGTTAGAAATGCAGTATCTGACATTGAAGGTGTAGTGGAGGATCTGTCGAGGCAGATAGACTCAATCAATATTGAAGAACAGGTTAAGAGCACCGTGAAAGCACACGCGGAGGCATTGTCGGAACACTACGGTGAATGGATAAAGGGTAAAGATATTTTTATCGAAGAGAAGGTCAGGGAGGAGCTTAGGGAAACTGTAAAGAATGTAACATATGAAATCTTAGCTGCCCCTGGTAAGTCGGGAGACACAATGGCTTCTGAATTGGGACAGATTCGAAGGACACTTACACAGGATCTTCCCGAGTGGAAGCAGCAAGTAGTGGACGAAGTCAGAATGCTGAGAAACTGGATAGAAAATCCGCACACGCGTACGCAAACTATAGGGAACAACTCTTCAGACGGTGACGAATGTTAGTCAATTCCTTATGGTTCACCGCCTGATTACATGCAAAACAACAGTCCTGTTGAGCCCCGAGTGGGGAAAATAAATGATCCGCCCACAATTGTGAATTTAATGCAAGAGGAAAGTGCGATTAATTATCGCACTTTTCCTGTTTTTCATCCGCAGAAGCGAGAAATACACCCCATCGTGTTCCTAAAGAATTTTTCCGGTATATTTCCCAGGAGCTGGACAGACAGACAGCGTATTCAGTTCGTCACTGGCTTCATTTCCGGTGATGCAGCATTATGGGGAACGGAAATGGTAGACACGTGTAGGAATTATGCAGATTTTGAGAAAATGTTCTTGGCAAAATTTTGGAGTAATGGGGTACAGCAAAGATTAAGGAAGGAGTTGTATGGTGCGGAAATTTTCAATGAGAAGCATGGAAGTCTCCGGCGATACTTCGAGGAGTATCAAACAAAAATTAAATTCTGGGATTCTCCGATTTCTTCCAAGGACGTAATTATGATTCTCAAAAGCAAACTCCCTGTGTCTATTAGAGAGAAACTAGTAAATGTGTCCGAAGAAGACACGGATGCATTCCTTTCTGTGCTGGATTCCTTAGCTTTAATTAGCGAGGATGTGCGCTCCAAGGTTGGCAGCGGCAAATTCTTCCCTGGCAGCCAGCAGAATGCATCGCACGCGGACAACAATGCGCCGAAGGAGAGAGTGCGCTACTGCGATCGCGGGCACCAACCTACCAGCCGTTATGAAAACGCAAACGGAAATAACTTTAAACGGAAGCAGGAAACCAATTACAGGAATCAGCAGAGATACCACCCAATTTACAACCACCAGGAACAACATCAGTACGGAAACCCACCCTTTAATTCTGCGCCTGAGCAGTATGGAAATTCTCCACAAACGATTGGTAATTTTTCAAATGGGCCAGTGTACAATCAAAGTTATAGGTCGAAAAATAGCAAGTGGCATGGACAAGGCGGAGGCCACCCAGCACGTCATCAGAACAACTTTTCACAGGATAGAGGACCGAGGAACAATTTTCAAACGGCACCAAATGCGAACTTTCCTTCACAAAGAAATGGTTTTGCCGGCAACCAAAGGGCGACATCATCCGTATCAAGTATTCCATTCACAAGTGAATGCACCCAGTGGATTTTACCCCTTTACACCGGCATTTGTACCACATAACCAGCACCAATATGAAACGGAACAAACACTTAAGGCCATGAATGACAAACAGACTAAGCATCCTGCGGAAAATTACAGGCAGCGCCTTTCAGCCTCCTAAAGGTTGCTGCCGGTTCGAGTGGGGGTACTAACGAATACTCTGATTCTGAGTATGTTAATGCGATACGGTACGACCATGAGACCGACTTACGAGATGACCTTGCACCTGACAAAGAAGCTCAAGACATTAATGACATTTATGATGAACAGGTCCAGGCTTCGATTAAGATTTCTATATCCAACATTCCTGTCACAGCCATTGTTGATACAGGAGCAAACATCAATGTCATGTCATCATGTCTCTTCAGACAGGTGTCTTCTGTTTCAAAAGTTTTATCATCGCCGATTCAGGGTTGCTCCATATCGGGAGCGATTGGTCCATTGAAACAGATAGTTAGTTTACAGACACAGCCTCAACTGCAGATATAATCTGTTTTGGTTTCTTGTCTCTTGCGTACTGGAAATTTCCTTGTGTGAACTGTTAATGATAAGTATTGTGTTGAACAGCGCACTGACTACATGGTAACTGCTACTACATGTAAACTTTAAGTATTAAATGTTAAGTATGGAAAAAATGTTTATAGTGATGGATATTGAACTGATATTTCTTCAACAAGCTGTAGCAGGAAATTGAGGTTGCACCAAGAATTTCAATTTAACTTTAAGTTAGTATACACAAAAAAAAAGTGCTTGCGAGGTGATTGCCCGGAGCTATATAAATATGTAAAGGTGAGAAATGGAGGAGGATGCGTAAATAAGCACTTCTCTCAAGGTAGAAGAAGATTTATAGATTTAATTTTAGTAACGTAAGTACTTGAAGTTCTGCTGTAAAAGCCCAAATTACCTGCTTAAAAAAAATACATGTTCTAAACGTCCAGACAGTGAACAGGAGTGGAGGAAATAGCTTAAAGTTCAGTTTAAGCGTACTTTTAAATGAGAAAACAAGTGGTAACCCACATGTGTTCACGCAAGAAGACAATAAGCTGTAGTAAACTAAGTTAGGTGAAATACAATACAAATAGAGGCAAACCATGAAGCATCAATAATGTAGCGTAAGTACTCCATGAGGCCATTAATTGCTATGAAAGTAAACTATTTCCCTGTGATCTGAGCCCAATCTAAAGAGTATATGAGGAATGTTAGCTGACGAATTGATTACAGTAGAATCAAGGTACTAAATAACCACACAGCAAGCCCCCTGTATCATAAATAAGTCTAAGTAAAGATCTTCAGAAGTTTTGTAGTGTAATCTAGCGACCATTCAATACCCTAATCGATGGCTAATCTAAAGAACAAGCAATGCAGTGATGTTTAAACTTAATACTGATTATAACGAGGGTAAGATGCAGAAGTAGCAAAGCATGCTGTAATGAAAGAGGTTAAAAACTTATGTATGTGCCTATGTTTACTATGATAATTTTATTTACATGCAGATTTTATTGTAAAAATGTCTCCTAAGACACTCCTCTTATGAAATCCATTTTCCTTGTGCCCGTTCCTTTTTATCCTGGTTCATTAACCTAGACCAAGGGTCGACTTGTAAAAGGCACGTGTGCTTGGAGGCAAAGCAGTGCTCATGAGAAATGAGACACGTAGCGTGATGAACTTCGCTAGCTTTGGTAATGTTTTTTTATGGACAGGTTGCGTAAACCCAGCGAAATGTGGGTAATTCCATTCATGCGAAAATTAGTAGACACGCGTTACCATTTTTAAAAAAAAAAAGAGAACGATTGCTGAGTACATGAAGCGAAGAGGGAGACTTATTGTTATCCAGTCTGCTCTCAAATATAAATTTTTTTTTTTTTTTTTTGGCAAGCACAAAGGAAAGCACAAAAGAAAGGGTTCAGCATTAAATGCGTACTCATTAAGTAGTAGATACGCTGCGTGGCAGTAGAAAATGATCTTGGGTGCACTAAAGAATAAATGCAACGAATGTTGCGAAATCTGTAGTTTTCATCATGAGGAGATGAGCCCTTAAAAGAAAGTTTGAAAGAATATTTTTAGATTCACTAGTGAAAGTAAACCTTGAGATACAAAGGGTCCATTCATAAAGCAGTTGTTCACAGGATTAACAAAAGGAGTGACCATTAATTGTAAATATTAGCTCGTAAGATCTTTTGTAAATAGTAGTATATAAGTCTTTCTGTACCAATGGAGGAAACCTGCATATTTGATTATTTGGAAATGAACGCTATCGACGAAGGAACTGAGCACGAATGCTGTGTGAAGATGCACACTAAAGTGCGACGTGTATAATAAAAATAGCTGTTCAGTGTGTATTGGTGGTAGTGTTGTACTGCAAGTGTAAAAAGAAGTCAAGGCTACGACAACAGGTGCAACGTAAAGTTCCGTGTTGTTATAAGTGCAGCGACAGCTAAAATATTCGTCGTGACGTAACCTGTGAGCCTCGTGGGAGGCAGTTGACAGGGAAGTATGGAGGCACCTTCAGTGTCCGACTCCTCCGATGGAAAATGCGCGCGAGGTGTTTGTATCGATGCACTCGCGTGATACGAAGTTCACAAAAAAAACAACGATTGACGACCGGCAGCTCTGTTACAGCCTGAGCGCGAACGGATACTGAGTACTACTCTGTAGGAATCAGCATGGGTTTCGAAAAAGACGGTCATGTGAAACCCAGCTCGCGCTATTCGTCCACGAGACTCAGAGGGCCATAGACACGGGTTCACAGGTAGATGCCGTGTTTCTTGACTTCCGCAAGGCGTTCGATACAGTTCCCCACAGTCGTTTATTGAACAAAGTAAGAGCATATGGACTATCAGACCAATTGTGTGATTGGATTGAGGAGTTCCTAGATAACAGGACGCAGCATGTTATTCTCAATGGAGAGAAGTCTTCCGAAGTAAGAGTAATTTCAGGTGTGCCGCAGGGGAGTGTCATAGGACCGTTGCTATTCACAATATACATAAATGACCTGGTGGATGACATCGGAAGTTCACTGAGGCTTTTTGCAGATGATGCTGTGGTGTATCGAGAGGTTGTAACAATGGAAAATTGTACTGAAATGCAGGAGGATCTGCAGCGAATTGACGCATGGTGCAGGGAATGGCAACTGAATCTCAATGTAGACAAGTGTAATGTGCTGCGAATACACAGAAAGATAGATCCTTTATCATTTAGCTACAAAATAGCAGGTCAGCAACTGGAAGCAGTTAATACCATAAATTATCTGGGAGTACGCATTAGGAGTGATTTAAAATGGAATGATCATATAATGTTGATTGTCGGTAAAGCAGATGCCAGACTGAGATTCATTGGAAGAATCCTAAGGAAATGCAATCCGAAAACAAAGGAAGTAGGTTACAGTACGCTTGTTCGCCCACTGCTTGAATACTGCTCAGCAGTGTGGGATCCGTACCAGATAGGGTTGATACAAGACATAGAGAAGATCCAACGGAGAGCAGCGCGCTTCGTTACAGGATCATTTAGTAATCGCGAAAGCGTTACGGAGATGATAGATAAACTCCAGTGGAAGACTCTGCAGGAGAGACGCTCAGTAGCTCGGTACGGGCTTTTGTCAAAGTTTCGAGAACATACCTTCACCGAAGAGTCAAGCAGTATATTGCTCCCTCCTACGTATATCTCGCGAAGAGACCATGAGGATAAAATCAGAGAGATTAGAGCCCACACAGAGGCATACCGACAATCCTTCTTTCCACGAACAATACGAGACTGGAATAGAAGGGAGAACCGATAGAGGTACTGAAGGTACCCTCCGCCACACACCGTCAGGTGGCTTGCGGAGTATGGATGTAGATGTAGATGTAGATATTGGAGCTCACGCAACACTGTGCAGCCGCTGTGAGTGGCTGACGTGTGGGTGACGAAACAATCCAAACTTACTGCTACCGCCATGACTTCAATCGTACATACTGGAGGCAAGACATTTGCACACTTGTGTGACTACATTTTCACACGTAAATTAAGCAATTTTCTCGAGTTGAAGTTAAGATGAGTGAGAAGTAGATTGTTAGGTTACTCAGACCTTAAAGCCATTAATACCGGCACTCCTGAACACTGCTAAAATGAATTATAATCCTGTCTCTTGATGGACAAAGAAAATGAATGTGCACTATAGGAAGACCCTAAACTCCAGACCAGTCCCGATCCTTAACAAATGTATCCAATAGGCTGTAAGTTATACTAATAATTTTCCACTTCTTCTGTTTCATATTGTAAATAAAAACCCGGGAAGCCACTTGAATTCCTGGCACCACAGTGGAAAGGACAGATGTACTGCATGATGAACGCCGTAGACAGCTAACACAGAAAGTGAAAGCATCACGAAGTGTAGTGCTACGTTATTAAACTGTAATTGAACCACAATGAGTCAACAGATGCTCGAACATTGTCAACTCTAGTTTAGTGACAATAAGCACTCACTGTACTCATGTATTAGTTGTTAAGCTCAAGAGAATGTAATTTCAGAATTCTATCCCCTGAAGTGTGAAATGAACGTTCGCTTATTGTTATAAGCAAATACGGACCAAACTTAGATATGCACATAAATGTTAATCTTGGTATTATGGAATAAAGTGACTGATGAACAAAGAGTGAAAAACTTTATTTTGAAAAATGATAAATATCTGATATGTGTTTATAAATGTAATTTCAATGTATGTACTTTGTACGCCAGTAACATTATGTAAATGTCACTCCAAAAATCACGAATATCGAGGTAATCCTTTGGCATTCCCTCTCTCCTCATGGGAGGCAATGTGATATTCGCTATTTTTTTCATTAAAACAGCAAATACGAGTAGTTAATACTTTCAGCCAGAAGGCAAATACTTGTTTATAAATAATTATTAATGTATAATAAGGCGTCGCATAGCGACGGTGTAATTTTCTAAATAATGCAATTCGTCGTCTTTGGGCGGCAATATAAACAGAAAAATACGAATAGAGATGCGATCCTTCACTGTTTTGTTCGCTGGAGAACAAATGAAGCCTTGAGCGCTAAAGACTTGTACTGTTTTTTTCTTAAGTAAGACGGACGCAGATTTGTGGCAGTCTGATCTAACTTTTACTAAATGTATAAAAACGTGTTACTTCTAAGTTTGAGTGAAGTGTAAAAAAAAAGAAGAACTGTTATAACTTATCGTGACGACGCACGGGTGACTCAAAAGGACATTGGCTATATAAAAAAGCGCTCAATGGACATGATACGGACATAAAAATCTACCGTCATTGTAGTACTAAGCTTAAGGTACGATATATGTTTTAGTTATAATAAATATTTGTTCTGGGAATACTGAATCATTTAGCAGTGCTCATTCCTGTCATCTCCTCAGTATTATTTTCATTTTAATTCTGCATTTTGCTAAGATTACAGACACCAAGATCAGCAGTCCCATGTGCGTGTTACATTGATAAAAAGAAAACTGTTTTATCGTCATCTTGCATCAGCTTTAATATTGAATTTCCCTTTTGTGTGATGTTACTGTTGTTTTTGCGCCCTTAAGAACTTTCTGGTCCCTTATGAAATTGTTTTCTCATAACAATAACTTCATGACCGGGTATGATCGTATCTACGATCATGAAGTAATTAGAAAGACGATAATGCAATTTCTTAATCAATAGCACGCTAGCTGTGACTGCTTCCAGCCACGCGAAACTGCAAGTAAAAACTATTCACATTTCATAATGCAATATTCTATGACAATGGTCAATCCATGGTTCTTACGCCAATTGTGATTGATGAAACAGTAAGCGAAATCTCAATTTCCAACTTTTCCACTGAATAACAACATCACTTTTATTTTGTCACATCACATTGGCCAGCAAGCTGAGCGAGATCGCCAGTTAGAGGAAAAGTTTCTTGCCCAGCAGGCTGAGCGGGATCGCCAGCAAGCTGAGCATGACCAGAAACTTGTGCAATCGTTAGAAATGATTGAAACACAGATTGCCTGTATGAAACAGAATTATGAGTCGATACCTAAGGCTGTGCAGGAGTTGACTGTACAGGTCAACAACTTGCAAGTAGCAAACACTAACATTGTAGACGAGATGGGTGTTTTGGCCAACCGATTAGAAAAGCTAGAAATAGATTACACACAGCTTGTAGACCAGAAGTTGAATGAACAAGCAACTAAAATTGAAACCGAACTCAACTCATGGCTAGAAGCGAAGGAGAGCGAGATCGACAAAAATATATATTCTAAGGTACAAGCAGCCATGGCAGATAGAAATTCTGAATGGTTCAGTACCGCAGTAAATAGTCAAGTACAGAACGACATGCAAACCATCAAACAAATACTCAATGCGGATATTCCGCAGTGGCAAGTGAATATCACCAAACGGATATCCGACTTGGAAAATAGTTTAGCACAGAGCAGCAAACATCTTGAACATGAAACTATGTCACCAGTAGCCAATGTTTTTGGCAATGCACAAACTTATGCACGACACAACAATGGTGAATCTTTAGGCGATAATGCGAAGAGCTGTAGCTTCGGTTCGAAGCACACAGCCTATGTCCCAGGAGCAAACCAGTTTAGTCCAAAAATATTGGTTGAAGAAAGTTTGATCAAAAATAGGCAGTTTCAAATGTTTACTACTGAACAGAGGTCAGTACATCCAGTAGTATTCATAAAAAGGTTTAAAAATATCTTCCCTAGTGTATGGAACAAAGCACAGAAAAATCAATATGTAATGTCATAAATTAAGGGTGATGCAGCGTTGTGGACTACGAAAGTAACAGACAGCTGCATGACATATGAACAAATCGAAAATACGTTTTTGTCAAAGTACTGATCGCCTTGTATACAAAAGCGGCTAAGAAAAGAAGTATACAATACCGAACCATACTCAGCCTGTCTTGGAAATCTGAGACGGTATTTGAAGAAGTATATAATCAAGACGCGCTACTGGGATGAGCCTATCTCACCAAGAGACATAATAAGACGCCTAAAATCACATTTACCCATTCATATCAAAGAGAAACTAATACACGTACCAGAGAACGACATGGAACATTTCCTGTCTGTTCTAGATTCAATAGACTTAATCCAGGAAGACGCAAAAGCAGTGTGTGATCACTCACGGAACAATGGATCAGGGTGTAAACATGACAGAAACAATAGTGCACCAAACCACAACCATGGAAATGGTGGGAGCGGTAACAAGCGGCAAGAGCACTCGCAAAATGGTAATAATGGTAGAAGTCAGAACGGCTATGGGCAGCCGTCCCATAATATAAAGCGTCGATTTGACGACCCATACGATTCCGGACCGCCCGGGACCAACCGCTGGAAAAATGCGCGAGGTCAGTGGCATAGCAATTACAGCGACAGTAATCGCAATTGGAATGAGAATCAGCGTCCAAGCCCAGAACGGCAAGGTTATGACCGGTACGATAACAACAGACCACCACTGCAAAACGCGCCTATTGCGCAGTCGTGGCGGCCTACAAATCAAAACGTACACGTAGTAGAGGTCGCGGACAATAGCCGTCCAAGTACCTCGCAAGCAAGCCATCCAACAAACTAGACTCGACCACGACATGCTCTCCGTCGCTGGCCGAGGGGTGGAGTGAGAGCAACACGAATGACAATAATATGCCTGGAATACATATGCTGCGATACAACGACGGTATCAGTATGGCTGAAGATCTACTGACCGAACCCCATGAATGTAATAAAGATAGCAACGAAAATGTGCAGGCCATAATAGAAGCGAAAATCAATGACGTTGCAGTGAATATAATCATCGACACAGGTGCCTCAGTGAGTGTAATGAGTACAGAATTGTTTAAAGCACTGGGGAAGGGACGTGGCATACCGACTTCCCCGGTTAATAATTGCAAGGTGTCTGGAGCTATGAGTGCACAGACCCAATTAGTTAAGCACCAAGTGCAGGTGGAGATTTGTAAGGAGGGCGAAGCCATAGTGAGCGCGTTCCTCATTGTTAAAGGGTTGAAGGTGGCCTGCATTCTGGGAGTAGATTTTCTCGGTGAGAGGGACACGGTGATCGACCTCTCCTCAGGAAAACTATGCATAGTTAATAAAGGTAGGAGGATTGAGTTGACTATGATGAAATCGAAGGAGGTACTTTTGCCATGTTGCAACCGAATTAATATCAAATGTAGGAACCCCTAGGTACTACAACTAGATGATTATTCACATGTGACATATCTTTATTATCCTAGTATGGAAGATAGAAATTTTGAAACAAATGTTGATGCATTTCAAACCAAAGTACAGGAATCTGAAAGTTTAAGCAACATACAAAAGTAACAGTTAACGCAGCTGCTATCGGAATATACCATGGTATTTACCAACCAACCAGGAATAATCAAGAGGTACCACTATCACATAGAGGTGATGCCCCATAAAACGTACTATCGCGCATCTTATTCCATCCCTTGGTCGAGGAGGGAAGTAGTGGCTAAAGAGATTCGGAAGATTTTAGAGTGGGGTAGCAAAATTATTTATTCAATGTCGAAACAAATTTGTTAACTCGACACCAAACTTAACCCCAATTAGCTGCAACGAATCAGAGAGAGGAACGCGAGTGAAAAGAAACATTAGACGCCATCATTAAAGGAAGCTGAAATAATTCCATAGAAACAAAATCTAATTGACGGCGAGTATAGTGGATCCTTTCTGAATTTTCTTGGGATTGGGTGGACGGTGCCTCTTGGTCGCAATCTCACTGGGAATTTCAATCTGTAACTGCTCGCCATTCGACGAAGTTTGAACGTTTCCTTGGCTCAGTGTCTAATTCTAATTCTGTGATCAATCTCACGGAGAAAACGTTTGACGACGCAGCTTTGTCTGTGCTGGGGAAAGGTTTGAACTTCGCACCGACGCCTAAGAGTTTGCCAGTCGTTGATTTTATTAGTTCTATTGAACAGGCTGTTTATAAACTACCTTCCGAGGCTGCGGAAGAGGTTAGGAGGGTAGCTTGTCGTGTATTGACTGGGGCCCGTCAACCCAAGTGTAACATTACAGCAGCTGAGGTGGCTGCTTTACGTTCACTTAGAATGGATACTGATATTGTTATTTTACCTGCGGACAAGAGAAATGCCACGGTTTTGTTGAACAAGCACGATTACATTAAAAAGAAGCAGTGTCTACTTTCTGATCCAGCGCATCGCAAAATTGGTGCTGACCCTACTAAGAGTGTTGAGAGAAAGACTAATAACCTCCTGAAGAAAAGTTCTTTGTCACAGGAGACTATCAAGAGTCTTAATTCCTACTGTGCTGTACCACCTAGATTATATGGCCTCCCTAAGGTCCATAAAGAGGCTGTTCCGTTGAGACCTATTGCTTCTAATATTGGTGCTCCGATACATCGTGTAGCTAAACATCTTGCTAGTTCGTTGAGCCCATTAGTAGGTAGGTGTGAACATCACATTAAGAACTCTGCAGATTTCTTACGTCGATTGCAGGAATTGCGTTTGAATGACTCTGATATTTTAGTCAGTTTTGATGTGGTTTCTCTTTTCACTCGAGTTCCACTCTCTGATTCGTTGCAGCTAATTCAGGTTAAGTTTGGTGTCGAGTTAACAAATTTGTTTCGACATGTGCTGACTTCCACTTACATTTTATTCAATGGTCAGTACTACGAACAAACTGATGGAGTTGCAATGGGAAGCCCTTTGTCAAATATTGTGGCTAATTTGTTTATGGAGGACTTTGAGGAACGTTCATTGGAGTCAGCGACCTTGAAACCTGCGTGTTTTTTCAGATATGTAGACAATACTTTTATTGTTTGGCCTCATGGTAGTGAGAATTTAAACCGGTTTTTGGAACACCTGAATTCAATCCACCAGAATACTCAGTTCACTATGGAGGTGGAAAAGAATGGATGCCTTCCCTTCCTTGATGAGTTGGTCAGAAGGAAGACTGATGGTACGTTGGCACACTCTGTTTATAGGAAGCCTACTCACACTGACTTGTATCTGCGAGCTGATAGTTGTGACCATCCAGCTCAGCGTGAAGGAGTACTTCGTACCTTGGTTCACAGGGCCCACGTTATCTCAGACCCTGTAAGTTTGTCAGCTGAGCTATCACATCTCGAAGTCACCTTTCGTCAGAATGATTATAGTGAGAGGCAGATCAAACGTGTGTTGCGCTATCAGCCTTCTCTGCAATGGGTGAATGACGATAGCAATGAAGTGGCACCTAAGTCTTCGACATTTTTCCTTTAATCAGGAAGCATTTCCAACAGGATTGGCCGTATTTTGCGGAAATACGATGTGAAATATGTTTTTCGACCACCTCCTTAGATTAAGGCTCTGTTGGCGTCCGTAAAAGATGATATTGGTTTGCGTAAGGCGGTGTCTATCGTATTCCTTGCTGTTGTGGCATGTCACATATTGGTCAGACAGTCAGGACTGTGGAAGACCGGTGCATTGAACATAAGCATCACACACGCTTACAACAGCCGAGCAAATCCGCTATTGCAGAACATTGCCGTGACACTGGTCATCCTATGGAATACAACAACACGGAGATTCTGGCTTGCACGTCCAGCTATTGGGATAGTGTTATTAAGGAAGCTGTTGAAATCAAACAATCAAGCAACTTTGTAAACAGAGATGGTGGTTTTTGTTTAAATTCTACTTGGCATCTGGCTCTGTCTCTCATCAAAAAACAGAGGGACAGAATTAGTGGTACCTCACCTGTTGATTAATAGTCACTATCGATATTTCTGATGCTGATGACCTTTGGTTGTGTGCTGAATCTGCGGTTATTTGTTCTGTGTGTGGTATCTTCCTTGTTACTCCTCTGTGAACCGAGGTATTAAATTCCCTTGCACATTGCTTCCTCCTCGCAGTTGTGCCTTGAGAATGGTAGGGTGTGCTCCTGTCGAAATATCGGCGGTAGTCGCCGACGTCACCCGGCAGCAAACCCGTAAGTTATTTGAACATTCAATTCGCCGGGAAAAGTTAAGGTCTCACAGTGATTGTATTATTTATGAACTGATCAACGAAGCCATTTTTGCTACTGTCTACAACTGGTGCACCATCGATACAATTTTCAGAGCATATTTTGAAACCACCAATTGTGAAAAATACTTTTTAAATGCTTAAAAAAAAACCTGTTGATTTGAACATCGGGACTAATGCAAGTACATGTACAGTAAGTCGTCCATTATTACGCAACAAACAGTTAGTGGTTGACTAAGATCTGTTCGATCAGTATTTTGGTCCACATACAGAAAATAGTACCGCAGTTTGCTTTTATTATGCTGTGTCCCGTATCAAGAATTAATAAGATAATTTGTCAAAGCACTTGTTTTAAAATATTCAGCGGCATCGGAGGCGATTCTAGAAGTCGGTAAAGGGGAAGGGGGGCTAATGGGGGGGGGGGGTGTTTGGGGGACTGGAATATCGCTTACCAAAAGAAGAATCCTCCGACAAATTGGTATAATTTGGTGTTGCTTGAAGTAGTTTTTGGTAACTGTTTTGGAGTTGAGGGTAAAAAAAAAATATTTTAACATGGGAGGTTTTATAAACTATATAAATCATAAAAAAAGATCAACTTACAGCAAATAAGTTTTCATTAATTTTCTGTATACAGAAGATGACATGAATGTAAAAACTAGAATTCGAAATGAATATAAAAATATTATATAACAAAATTCACTGGTTATCCGTCTTCTGTCCAATTTGTCATGCTCATTGGGTCGACAGAAGCGTCCGATCCCACGCGTCGGCTTTGACCCGTGACGTAAGGGTGTTGTCGTGTGTGACGTCATAACGGCGCGGAGTTTGGTTTGAATGTGGCTGTCTCCAGTTCTGTTTTATCTTATGTTATTTACTTTTCTGATCTGTTCGTTCTATCCGGTGCGATTTCTTATTAAAAAAAGACAAAAAACGCTAATCAGCTACTGAAGCATCTATATCTTCTATGGGTTGCAGGGGTTACGACCCCTGGGGAGGTGGGTGGGTATTCATGCATGGCTGTCTTCACTTACACGTTGTAGCTACGCAAGGCGTCTAAATTTGTTTATATTTAGTTTGCCCCCCCCCCACCCAAAACACCCCATTTCCCGCGCTTGTCCCGTTAGTGTCATTAGGCTTCTTGTGGAAAGTGTGTGTGTGTGTGTGTGTGTGTGTGTGTGTGTGTGTGTGTGTGTGTGTGTGTGTTTTTGTTTCCGCCATATTTGTGACGTCATGGGTCAAAGCAGACGGGCGGGATCGGACGCTTCCGTATTTCCTGCTCATTCGTCTCGGTTTCTTCTTACTGAATATGTCAATGATATTTTCAATGTCCATTTCTCTTTCTTTATGGATATTTGCAAGAACCAATCCATTTAGTCTGACCTGCCCCATTGTGTTACGCAATAAGTCTCTTCGTCTCAAAGTAGAAAATCTTCGTTCAGAAGTGCTTGCAGTGACAGGACTAGTCCCAAATATTTGAAGTAAAACATATACATTTGGCAAAAACTGCTTGTCACAGTTCTTTAAATCTTCAGTTGCTCTTTCAGATCTTTTACTTTCATCAACCTACTTTTTCTTCCGTCGTTTCAGCTGTCCTTCTGAATCTGTTGAAGTAATACATTCGCTGATCTGAAGTCATTTTATCCAGTGTAATATGATGCTCCATTGGGATGGGGGGGGGGGGGGCTATAGCTCCCATAGTCCCTCATCCCCCTTGCCAACGCCACTGGGCGGCAGCATCGTAATAAAATGTTTTTTCCATTTCTATTGCACATACTTTCAAAACTGAGCCGTCGCTGGGGCATTTCTGAGTTTGCTAGTTTCAAGCACACGACATGCGATACAGTTGAGCTCGTATCATTAATGGGGGTAGGACGTCAAACGGGCCGACTTGCAGCAGGCGAGGCACCGCAGGACATTTTATATTCTACTGTCTATACTTTTACAAATAAATTCATAAAACTTTGTCAGCATGACCAGGAAGGATTCAGGATTCACACTGATAGTAGTGGAAGAGCAAAAACACAGCAAAATAAAATTTTTTTAGATATGAAATTTCATCATTTTTTCACTTACTGTTGGCTGCGTTTGTTGCTACAAGTACATTTTTCTTCACAAGTAAGAGAGATTCTTTGATGAATTTTGCACAGCACACAAATCATATTACAGGTGTGTGAAACTCTAGAATTTTCCAAATCTATTAAAAACTGTGGTAAAAATTGAGATAATTAACTACAAAATTTGATTTTTTTCTAAACATTAAGTTTAAGACGTAACAGCTCATTCATTTTTTCATAAATTAAATAGATTCTCGAGTTTCAGACACCTGTAAGTATGGTTTGTATGCTGTGCAAAATTCATCGAACAGTCTCTCTTACTTATGAAGAAAAGTGTACCTATAGCAACAAATGCAGCCAATAGTAAGCGAAAAAAATGATGAAATTTCAGATGTAAAAAAAAAAAATTATGTTTTTGAACTTCCGCTGCTACGAGTGTGAATCCTGAATCCTTCCTGGTTCAAAAAATGGTTCAAATGGCTCTGAGAACTATGGGACTAAACATCTGAGGTCATCAGTCCCCTAGAACTTAGAACTAATAAAACCTAACTAACCTAAGGACATCACACACATCCATGCCCGAGGCAGGATTCGAACCTGCGACCGTAGCGGTCTCACGGTTCCAGACTGTAGCGCCTAGAACCGCTCGGCCACACCGGCCGGTAATCCTTCCTGGTCATGCTGACAAAGTTTTATAAATTTACTTCTTAAAGTATAGACAGTGGAAATTAAAATGTCCTGTGGTGCCTCTCCTGCTCCAAGTCGGCCAGTTTGACGTCCTACGCCACCTTAAGATTTCATCGTTCAGGCACCTTTGTACCATTTTTTTTTAAGTTATCGACAGAAGGGCATAGTTCATCAAGACTAACACCGGCGTGTTGCTTCATGGAACGAAGTAAAACGTCAAGCAAAATTTCTGTTTGTTTTGATATAAGCATTTTTTACGCCTTAAAAACAGGGTTTTTCATCGCAGTTGCGTACAAAAAATTACTTTATCTTCCACTACTCATGAAGAAAACGGTTTTCAGTGTTCTTTCTTTTTTCCATTCTTAAGATCCACAATAGAAAAAGAGCAACAGTAAGAGCCAGTATCAAAACCAGAAGTTGAGTTGGGAAGTCTCTCCAAACATGGTCCGACGACTTCTTCGCATGAAACCCACGTGATTTCTAAAGCCGCGGAATCGAAAAGTTACCCCTGCGTTGGCAGTCTGTTGTGTTCACAAAAGTTTGCGAGGTTAAAGTAAAGTACAATTTCCATTTATTTAGTTATTATTGGTCTGGTGAATCTACACTACTGACCATTAAAATTGCTACACCAAGAATAAATGCAGATGATAAACGGGTATTCATTGGACAAATATCTTATACTACAACTGACATAAGATTACATTGTCACGCAATTTGGGTGCATAGATCCTGAGAAATCAGTACCCAGAACAACCACCTCTGGCCGTAATAACGGCCTTGATACGCCTGAGAATTGAGTCAGAGCTTGGATGGCGTGTACAGCTACAGCTGCCCATGCAGCTTCAACACGATACCACAGTTCATCAAGAATGGTGACTGGCGTATTGTGACGAGCCAGTTGCTCGGCCACCATTGACCAGACGCTTTAAATTGGTGAGAGATCTGGAGAATGTGCCGGCCAGGGCAGCAGACGAACATTTTCTGTATCCAGAAATGCCCGTTCAGGACCTGCAACATGCGGTCGTGAATTATCCTGCTGAAATGTAGGGTTTCGCAGGGATCGAATGAAGCGAAGAGCCACGGGTCGTAACACATCTGAAATGAAATGTAACGTCCACTGTTCAAAGTGGCCTCAATGCGAACAAGAGGTGACAGAGACGTGTAACCAATGGCACCCCATACCATCACGTCGGGTGATACGCCAGTATGGCGATGACGAAAAGACGCTTCCAATGTGCGTTCACCGCGATGTCGCCAAACACGGATGCGACCATGATGATGCTATAAACAGAACCTGGATTCATCCGAAAAAATGACGTTTTGCCATTCGTGCACCCAGGTTCGTCGTTGAGTACACCATCGCAGGCGCTCCTGTCTGTGATGCAGCGTCAAGGGTAACCGCACCCATGGTCTCCGAGCTGAAAGTCCATGATGCTGCAAACGTCGTCGAACCGTTCGTGCAGATGGTTGTTGTCTTGCAAACGTCCCCATCTGTTGACTCAGGGATCGAGACGTGACTGCACGATCCGTTACAGCCATGCGAATAAGATGCCTGTCATCTCGACTGCTAGTGATATGAGGGCATTGGGATTCAGCACGGCGTTCCGTATTACCCTCCTGAACCCACCGATTCCATATTCTGCTCACAGTCATTGGATCTTGACCAACGCGAGCAGCAATGTCGCGATACGATAAACCGCAATCGCGATAGGCTACAATCCGACCTTTATCAAAGTCGTGATGGTAACATTTCTCCTCCTTACAAGAGGCATCACAACAACGTTTCACCAGGCAACGCTGGTCAACTGCTGTTTGTGTATGAGAAATCGGTTGGAAACTTTCCACATGTCAGCACGTTGTAGGTGTCGCCACCGGCTCCAACCTTGTGTGAATGCTCTGAAAATCTGATCATTTGCATATCACAGTATCTTTTCCCTGTCGGTTAAATTTCGCGTCTGTAACACGTCATCTTCGTAGTGTAGCAATTTTAACGGCCAGTAGTGTAATAAAACATGTCCCAGACGTGTATCTGCATTACTTGTTCGCATTATGTATGCAATAGACGTAATTAAGAACAATCTTGTGAAAACTGAAACGAGCAACAAAATCTGTTCATGCACGTACAGCTAAATACGAATTTTTGAACATTTATTGTGAATGTACTGTGAAATTTTATGTACGCTGTACAACTTCCTTAACATGAATTCACGTGTGCTACGGTATTAATAAAAGATTATCTGACACATTCATACAGTTTCAGTTAACGTTATTACGATCACTTTTCCAAAATTAAGTTCTCTACAACTTCCATTGAAAACTTTGTGAAATTATCTGGAACTGAAAAAATAAGTAGGACCAAGTAGTTAATAAATTAAAAATTTTACGAAATTACGTCTTTGCTTCTCTGGATGTTACAGAAAACTACTGCAGATACACGTCTGATACATGTTTTATTAGATTCAACGGATCAATAACAACATAATAAATGTAAATCGTGCTTTACTTTAACCTCGTACACTTTTGCGATGTCTTCATATTACGGAAGTAGCTGAATTTCAGGCATTTTTTTTTTATTAGCCGTAACTCCGTAACTAAACATTTGCGAGCCTACGATAATATGAACTTTTTTCTTTAGTTTAGTTTTACTTGCAGAATGACGTATTAAAATATCTTCGTGAATCACCCTGTATTATTGATGACTTTAGTCTCTGTTATGTGTATCTATCGTGTTTATTAATTTTATGGTAAACGCTACGAAATAACGCACCAACCTAATACATCACATACATTTTTAGATAACTGGCTGCCGGGAATTACTTTTCTACATGAGAAACACGTACAATAAAAAGCTGTGATTAACAAAACGAAACAAGCGCTTGCCAATTTGGTAATTTTATTCGGCTAACCGCTTCCCTTTGATGCTTCTGAAAGATCCATCTTACAAACACTGATTTATAAGAATCCTTATTAAACAGATATAAACAGAAACAAATTGGAATCGCAGGGCAAATCATTCCTAATCTATCATGCTTGTGTAGAGAACGCTTTGTTCTGACACCATATTATAAAGTGATGAATAAATTATTTATTAAAATTAGATTGTTTGTTCAGTATTGAGATAAATGTGGTTGTTTTTATAGCTGACTTCAATACCTAGCTAATGGTGTCGCACGCGTATGTAGCGTGTCTCTAGCTTCTCTTACTGTTGTTATGAACAACTTTAGACATAAATGTAAATCATATTGCTAACCTTCGTTTTATAAATATGGCAGTAACTTTATTGCACCCGTCTCTTTATTGTGATTTCAAAGCTGTCATTTTTTGTAGCTTATCTAGAAGTAAATATTCCAGACCTTGGCCATGTTTGCTCGTAGTTCATTAGCATGCAGCGGTAGAAAGTACCTAGCCGGTGTGGGAATCCCAAGTTACCTACCCAACCAAATTCGCCGCGCAGCTCTCTGCGATGACTCGGAACACTGGTCAGGTCCTACTTACTTACCCAGTTCGGCCACTACAGACAACTTCAGAGCCATATATCGCCGGCGAAGCCAGATGGTTTTGAATATGTTGTATAGCAGACATGCCTCTCGTTACAGCACAAGTCTAAATTGATGTCTGCTTGCACTGCACAACGAGTGTGGCAGCACTAGATGTGAAACGGCGTATGTTCGTTTACTTACATAGATGTCCGACGATTTGTTTATTACCATGTACTAGGAATTTTATTTTAAAGCTTGTTATTAAAACTAAGAATCTAGAAGTATAAGTGAGCGAGATGAACATAACGCTTACGTCCGACTTCCTTTAAGCTATAAACGTAAGGAAATACGTCGATAGCCTTTTGAACACTTACCATTCCAAAACAACAGAAAGTACTACAGATACGAGACGGGTAGTAGATGTGTCGGTACAGCTTAACACGCAGCGTGCTAGCTTCCAAGTCAGGAAGGTACGCAGTACTTGAATCGATTTCGCGGGCCCGACGTTTTAGTTTGGTAAATCGGCCATTTTAGGAAGATTTCAACACTCAAGCCAAATGTCACGATGGTTCCCATTCTCCACTTCACAGAACACGGAATACAAACAGATTGCGCTCACGACACAGGTCAACGGATGACCTTGGCAGGGAACACACCCGGCCACAGTGTTACGACTGATGTTGCCAAATCGTGAGATACTCGCAAAGTGAGACGTACGATCAGAGGTCGAAACAGGAAAGAGGAAGGAAAAGGGAACGGGAGCATTACAGGTTCGATATTAAGGAAGTCCAGTCAAGGGTTATGTCTTCAGAGATGACGAAAATTTTCTGTTATAAACTGGAAAGGAGATATCCGCTACAGCATCCCCATTTCCGTTCCTGCAAGATCCGGGCCCTAACAGTGAGATTTAATCGATTACTGTTCACATAATCTTTTATTGTTGGAGGTAGGGGTGCAAGAGGGTCATGTGACTTCGACGCAGTACGCATAGTGACTCGCTGCTGATTATCCGTAACAAGGTGCACGGTAACGTGACGTCACATGTTTACAGGATTCGAACACGGCTGGCCGTTGTCAGTAATTGTGTACATGTTTTCTGAAATCCAGCCACTTGCGTTAGGAAGGGACAATAAAAGAAAAATGAGCAAACCGATCGACGAAGAACTTGAACGGGTGACGCTGGACGTCCGCCCGGAACAAATGCAATGAACAACGACGATCAAAATGAAATCAACAAAAAAAAAAGAGATATAAGGAAGTTTAAAGAATTTTACGACTCGTCGATAAGAAGGCCACAAGAGACGGAGCCCAAACTCGGGTTAGGAATGGATGGGGAAGAGAATCGACTATGTCTTTTTGATAGGAGTCATACCGGCTTTTGCCTTTAGTGATTTAGGGAAAGCACGGAAAACCTACATCTGGATGACTGGACGGGAATCTGGGCCTCAGTCGTCTCGAATGTGATCCCATTGTCCTGTCGCTTCCCTTCCTCGCTCGGTAATTTCACAATCATCGGCAGAAGAGATGGCAACATAGAAGCTAATAAATTCAGGTGGTACTTAAAACAAGGATTTAAAATGAGATGTCAGTAAAATTATAAATGTCTTTAAAAATAAGTAAAAATAGTCGAACCGGTCGCTGTGGCCGGGCGGTTCTAGGCGCTCCAGTCTGGAGCCGCGCGACCGCTACGGTCGCAGGTTCGAATCCTGCTTCGGGCATGGATGTGTGTGATGCCCTTAGGGTAGTTAGATTTCAGTAGTTCTAAGTCTAAGGGACTGATGAATTCAGATGTTAAGTCCCATAGTGCTCAGAGCCATTTGAATCTTTTTTTTTAGGGATGGTCGATATGGCTTTGTGGAAACGTAATAAAAAATTAAACAACAAGACTAAGAAGAAATGTACTTGTTACAGATTGTTACACGTACACTAAGTAGAAAAGGAGGCTTAGTGGTTGTTGAGAAAAGATGAATTTTACGTTTCGTTTCACAATTGTGTTCATCGAAAGTGCAGAAAGGAAAGTGAAACATGATATTTACTTCATGAAAGAATTGAAGTAGCGAACACACAATTCAAATTAGCTTAATCCCAAGGGGCCTTTTCTTTTGAACTTAAGATGAAATGCAATAAACTGTAATTATACTGTCTTGTTTCCGTATCATACAATCGAATCACGTTATCATCTCAGTAATTGACCATGTATGGGTCTGCTGGAAGTTGTGTTATGTTGCTGCGACCTGTTGACCTCAAACAGCTGTAGAAGGACCTGTAATGGAGACTTCGAGGTTCCTGGCCGCTTGACGTCTTTCATATTTACAGAACATTAAAACATGGAACAAAAAAAAGTGGAAAAATGAAAATCGAATTCAGTTCCAATACGTGCGTACTACAACGGTTACATTCCTAGTCACAGCGACACGCTTACAAAGACTGTATAACAACTTGAACCTGTTATTGCAAGTGTCGTGCTCGACTGCACAGACAGCATACAGTTGCACTGTTTTCTGTTATTTTCAGAGGAGTTCATTCTATGCTTTGCATGTTGCTGTCGTCGTTTTGGTTCAGGGCCCTATACACACAAGAACCGAGTATCAAGTTGGACGTGTGTAGGCGTTTTGACCGACCGACCAACTAACTTCCCTTGCTGGATGTAGGGCGCATAGGACCACTCAACGGCCGATCCCCCCCCCCCCCCCCACCAAACAAACTGTGCTGTGCGTAGCGCTTCCGCTGCTCGACCCGCTGCGAGTCACATCGTCACCGCGCACGCAACGCCATGGCTGGGAAGCGGATTGCCGCCGTATTGGAAACCCTCATCCATGCGATGGGGTTCACCAGCAGCCGCCAACGGCAGCCAAGGCGCAAGCGAAAGCAGCGGAACAGGACGAGCCTCCAGTGCTACAACTGTCAGCAGCTGGGGCACACTGCGCGCGGGTGTAAGAACGCCGTCGCGTGCTTGAAGTGCGCGGCGGCTCACGACACCCGCAGCTGCACGAAACCTCGTGGGGTGGCCTGCAGCTGCGTGAACTGCGGCGGACCACACCCGCCAACTCGCGTAGCTGCGGCTACCTCCGCGAGTCACGCCGTCTACCCGCCGCACCACGCCCTGCGGCGACGTCAAGCGCCTCGACGGCCGCCCCGCCCCCCCGCTCCGGCGAGCCGCGCCGCCTTGAGGCCGCCACCGATGAAGCTCTGGCCAGCTTCCAAGCCGCCTTTGCAACCGAAAGGGCCGCACTGAAGGAGGAGCTCGCAGCTGTGCATCGCCAGCTCCAGCAGCTGCGCGATGAGCTGCGGGCTACCAAGAAGAAGCCGCCAGTTCCCGCCGCCGCCCCCCCCCCCCCCCCCCGTGAGTCGACCGGTGGGGGTCGATCGATGCGGCCACGCTAACAACCGCCGCTCCGCCCCTTGCAGCAATGCAGGAGGTGGCGCCCATGGAAACAGAGGATGTGCCGCCTGGGCTGCCCCCCTCCAAGGTGGCAGCTGCAAGCAAGGGCGCTAAGGCGCCTCCTGACTCCTCGCAAGCTGAGAAGCCAACGAAGAAGAGGAGGCTTAGCTTACCATTCCCCGGAGTGAGTGAGCAGCGTACAGGTCATCCTGAAGAACATTGCCGCGGCACTGAAGAATGGGTCCTGCCCCTATAAACATCAACCATACCCCTTTACCGCGCCAGACCAGCATATACCCCCTCCCCCATCGACCGATCCCCCTTCGCACGTACAGATACCGTGACGTGTTGATGGAAGCGCTCACGAAGAAAGAACTAGCCTTGATAAATTCACACCCCATCTTCACGCCCTCTCAACGGGACGACCTAGTAGACGTTATAGACGTATGGGTGAGGGAAGAGTTCCGGTCTGGTAGGAGGAAGGTGGTTCCCGAAGCTCAGGAAGCCATGGAAGCCATTGCACGTAAACAACAACAGTTTTAGTAACGAAAACCATGCGAGGCCATCACCACAGTAGCGGAGACTCTTGCTAAAACCACGGGCCAGTCACTTAGGCCGTTCGTTTTCCATTTCTCTCACTGTCCCTCTCACTATCCTTTAATCTTTCTTTTATTTTAATATAAAAAATATAAAAAATATAAAAAATCACAAAAAAGGGAAAAATGCACAAAGCCAAGCAGCACGATAAAGCCATGTAATTTTCTAGCCAAACCGTCATGCCAGAAGGTGAAGCGCCTCGCGCGCTAGTACTTCGCCCCCCAGTCGAGGATATCTCCCTCCTTCAAATGTGCAGGTGCGCGCGCGTAGCGCTGTCGTGTCATCCGCCCAACAGCAGATCGTCTTTTGTCACTGCGCGTGGTATTAAGTGATTAAGTGTAGTCCGCAGCTCGTGGTCGTGCGGTGGCGTTCTCGCTTCCCGCGCCCGGGTTCCCGGGTTCGATTCCCGGCGGGGTCAGGGATTTTCTCTGCCTCGTGATGACTGGGTGTTGTGTGATGTCCTTAGGTTAGTTAGGTTTAAGTAGTTCTAAGTTCTAGGGGACTGATGACCATAGATGTTAAGTCCCATAGTGCTCAGAGCCATTTGAACCATTTGATTAAGTGTAGCTGTAATATATGAGCAAGTGACATTGTTGGCCTAGAGGCCCCATCCGGCGAAGTTCGGCCGCCGAGTGCAAGTCTTAATTGCAGGCGACGCCACAAAGGGGCGACTTACGTGCTGGTGACGAGGATGAAACAATGATGAGGACAACACAACACCCAGTCCATGAGCGGAGAAAATCAACCCGACCGGGAATCGAACCCGGGTGCGCTGCATGCCAGACAAGCACAAATGACAGGGTACGTGGTGGACGGAACTTAGAATTTCTGGAGAAATTTAAATACTGCAAATGTTTGAGGGACACATCGTACAAGGAGTATAACAATACAGATGAAACAAATGGATCTTTTTTTCATTTTCCACTAATCCATTACGGTTTCGTGTGTCACATATTATAAAATTCCGTCGACATTCTGTATTTGTGTTCTTAGGTTTTATTTCCGATACTTATCGGAAATGGAATCTACATGGTGAAAAGTATTTAAACCGAGAAACTCTGGGAGGTTGTAGGTGACATCAAAACGAATATTTTTCCCCAATGTCATTTTTTCCTATGAGGATTATTTAAACTGGTGGAGGCCATATTACGCTATTCAGTTATTAGAGGCCATATTACGATCTTCAGTTGTAGGCAACTGCTGTCCACCAGTGTAGTAGTGCATTGTCTGTGTTTACTAATGGAACGATACACCTGGAGTGAGTACACTGATATGGTTGGTGCATACTACGTAGCGCACCACAACGGACGAGCTGCACAGCGCGTTTGTCAACAACAATATCCTAATCGCCGAATCCCGCATCGTACTACCTTTACTGCTGTGTAGCAACTGAGACCGGGTCATTTAGCAGATTACCTGGACAGGGACGCCGTCGTACAGTAACAACGCTGCAATTTGAGGAAGCTGCCTTGCAACATGTGGAGTGGGATCCTTCAATCAGCATTCGTGCAATTGCACGTAACATGGGGACAAATCACACGAATGTAAGAACAGTCCTTCGAGAGCAATTTTTACGTCCATTTCACTTACAGCGTGTCCACAACCTGGAACCAGTTGATTATCTACCCAGAGCACAGTTTTCGCAGTGGTACCTGAAACAGTGTGAAATGTATCCTACATTTCCATCCTCTGTGTTATTTACCGATGAAGCAACGTTTGGGCGTGATGGAGTCTTCAACATGCACAATTCGCATGTTTGGAGTGAGGATAACCCATATGCCACAGTTACTAGCGCTCAAGTGCGGTTCTTCGTTAATGTGCTGGTCGGTGTTGTTGAGGACTGTTTAATTCGGCAGTATCTGCTACCTAAGCCATTAAATGGCAGACACTATTACAATTTTCTCGCCAGAGCATTGCCAGAATTGCCAGAATTGCTGGAAGACGTCCCGCTCCCTACAAGACAACGCGCGTGGTTTCAACATGGCGCGGCGCCGGCACATTTCAGCCATCGTGTGCGTCGATTCCTGGACCGACGGTTCCCAGAAACGTGGATTGGTAGAGGTGGTCCTGTACCATGATGGCCTGCTCGATCCCCAGGTATTTCCCTTCTGGACTTTTTTGTGTGGGGAGAGATGCACAACCTTGTTCATGCAACTCTTGTTGCATCAGAAGATTATCTGTTTGCTCGGATAGTAGCAGCAGCAGGAACAATTCAGGGCACTCCTGGGGTTTTTGCCCGTGTCAGACAGAACATGATCTGACGGTTTAACCTTTGTTTACGTGTCAATGGAGGCATTTTTGAAAAGCTACTGTAATTGAAATTGGGTTATGTTAATGTGTTGCCTCTTGGTCATAAAGAAATGGAAAAGTGTTTGTTGGTTTAGTTAACTTGCTACCAGAGAGATCTTCCTCTACCTGTTTAAATATTCCTCATAGGAAAAAATGACATTAGGGAAAAATATTTACTTTTGATGTCCCCTACAACCTCCCAGAGTTTGTCGGTTTAAATACTTTTCACCCCGTATAAACCAAAATACTGACATTCAATTTACGTTCATTCATAAAGTATACTTGCTTCATTGTTACAAGTGTTAGAAAAGATTGGTCTACATCCAAGCCCTCAGCTACGAAGAACGAAGTGTGGATTTTTTTTTCGGTTGTAACAATTGCTAAATGCCTCGTTTCTCATGTAGTCTATCTGTTGTATTTATCAAATGTTTTGCGACACCACCATGTGTAATATTTCTTTTTCGAATTCTAAATAAGTTTCTTAAAGTTACATATCACCTTTTATGTTACATACGTAGATAAATTTATAACCTTTACAAGAAAGTCTTTTGTTTAATTTTGCTTTACCATGATTTATTTCTTCACTCAGCTATAAACCACGTTACAAGTTTTAGGAATCATTTTAGTTAATAATTGTGCGGATACAGCAGCACTGGATCTGACATCCTCTTTAACTTCTGCCACTGGCTAGAAATCGTAACGTAGCTAACAGCCTCTACTCGCAGCTTACAGCTTATCTCATTTCTGTATTCTTTTCGTTAAGAATGGTTTGATAACGTTGAGCAGCTGTGAGACGCAGGATTCATTTACGAAAATCCTCGGCCTCAGCGCTCAAATAAGAGAAAGTGAGGACATTTCTTTCCTTGCATTAGCTACTACATTGCCCACAGCTTTCTCTCGGCTTTATTAACCATATTACCTCTAACCCCCCCCCCCTCCTCCAGTTTTGTTACTATGGAATATAGTGCCGGACCTCGGAGAACATAAGAAAACTCAGTGAACTTAAGATAAACAAATCACAACGTGGCGGCGTTGTAGTGGTGGAGTGCAGGCGGTCGCGACGTGTACCGACTGCCACGATATTGGTTGGTCGCACCAATTTAGGTGCGTGTGTAGGGCCTTTATAACCCGTAAGAGCACTGTCAATGCGGTGCTATCACGCGAGATGTTAGGCTACATATCCAGTCATGTTTAGACGTCTCTTTGACGACCGGCTCTGTAGGAAATACGTGACGGTGACATTAGCTCTCACTGCTGGGGGAAGTAGATTGCGGCCTTCTTAAGTACCTTGCCCAGGGCCATAGCGGTTCAGTCGTTCGTCCCAAGTCGTCCGCCGTGTACTGTTGTCACCGACTGGCTGTAAGTAGTGTCTGCAGTACGCGGAGACATAACTCCTTATATTTTTGATGCCGATTTCCGCCTTGTCACTATAAACCACCTTCACGCAACCTTGGAAGTGAGAGTGCGTTTTCCAGACGACGGATAGTTAACGAAAGGTCAGGGCCACGGCACGATACGCTGTGTTTACACGTAATTGCATTGCAGACAACCACAACTCGTAGTTGCAAATAATACTTACAAAGAGAAAGCAAAAAACAACAGACGTCAATAATTTACTAGTATCCTAATCTCTGCGTGTTATGTATAACTCGGTTTTATTATCCTATCTGATCTCACTTTTTCCTTTAACAACTGATAGCGACATCCCCAATTATATACAAAAATAAGTCTCCTGAGTTAATGATTTTCCTGCAGCAGTAGTTTAGTTAACATTTGTCTGATATCCAAATATGCTTACTCCTTATTCACGCAAACTCAAGGCAGGCATTTATGATTGTTTTGCTTACTTAGTGACTTAGTGAATAACATCCATTCTTACTAGCAGGTATTGATTTAGTATAAACTTCATCATCTTTGCTTCATAACTACATTTCGTCTTGTCCTCAGTTTTAAGAAAAACGAATTGTATGTAAACTGTTGCTCGTACTGATTTACAAACGTACCTCAACATTATTCACTAAACTGCCTCATGGTCAGATGCCATCTTTTGTGAATGACAATCTGCCGCACAGAGTCTTTACTTGGACTAATAAATCCTGTAAGTTTCCTTTAATTTCCGTCTATGTTCACAAACTTTTTGTTAACAGAGTACCGGTTTCGGTCTTTAATGACCATCATCAGTTCTATTTCATAAAAACAAAGTCCTAATGTACTGCACCCATAGTGACATCGTCAAATGTTAAATGCGATGCTGGTGCTGATTCCGCATTTAACATTTGACAGATCTGATGATGGTCATTAAAGGCCGAAACCGGTAATCTGTTAACAAAAAGTTTGTGACCATAGACGTAAATTAAAGGAAAGTTATTACCTATACGAGTCACTGTTTTTTTTCGCGACGAAGTCGCAGCTTGTGAAGCTAATAAATCCTTTTCTTTCGTAGCCTTCATAATTGTGTAGCTAATTTCTGAAGTGCTTAGTATATGGGGTGAAAACTATTAAAATTAACAACTTGATACTAGGTGTTTCGTGAAGAGCTGTAACACTGCTTACAAGTAGTATCTTACATACTAGCTGCAGTGCATCACACATATCAAAAGACTTATCGTCATTAGCAGACGTCCAACCATTTTAACGATGTATGAACAGCCCAAGTTTTCACTGTAGACGAAATACGTAAATTCGACAGATTATAATATACACTTGAACAGCTGGGACTGTACAACAAAGTAAAAGAGTATGTTAATCCAAGCAATAACAATCAGTGTGGCAGATCGTCAGTCAGATTTTTTTCTTTTGAACCCTAAACAAATAAAAATAGTTTGATTGACAGCATTTTAGCGGCTTTTGTGTCAGAGGTCTGAAGTGTAACCGTTTTGTTTAGTTGACTCATAAGATTTTTAGACAACATAGTTGTATGGAGATAAACACTGATTAATTTATAATCAATTACTCAAAATGACAGTCAGAATCGCATTATTTATTTTGCCGCCAACCGGTTTCAACCCGCAATGTGGGTCATCTTCAGGGCAATCCACACCATTTGGTCACTCGCTGGAGTCGTCACCCTGCCTGTGTATGGTTGGTAGTTACCAGCTAGCGACCAAATGGTGTAAATTGCCCTGAAGGTGACCCCATCGCGGGTTGAAACCGGTTGGCGGCAAAATAAATAATGCGATTGTGACTGTCATTTTGAATAATTGACTCATAAGAGTATGTGTGTGGCTAATATGAGGGCATCTTTATGAGAGTGATAGGATAGATTGATGGGGGTGGGGGCGGGGGGGGGGGGGGGGTGGAGAGGGGTTGGCGATCCCCGATGCTGCCTCTCAGCCACTTGTATAACGTAGTCCCAAAGGAGCAGCCGAGATAATATGAGTCCATACCATCAATGTGTCACGTGCCCTCAACCCACCAGACAATTCTCAGGAGCTGGGACGCCACCCCACCACTTTTGTGCAACGTCTGATGATGAAGAATTTTATTTCCAACATCTCTCCTTTGCTTCCCGTCTAAATCCTGTAGAGGAATACTTTTCTCCCATTTCGATTCGAATCAGCTACGTAAGACCTGAACGCAACTGCGCTAGCTGCTGTAGCCTCTAGAATATATAAGAACGTTTCCAGTAGGTTTATGAGCCCTCAGTTTTGCAACAATATTGGCAGTGACCTATGACTGCTTCACGTTAGTAGTCTTGTACTTTTGTTATCTGTTACCTGTCATCTACAGTCTGTTATAGGCACTATTTCACAACAAATTATCAATTTTTCTAACATAAAAGTGTGATAGGTTGTCTGTTGTCACATATTTTGATCATTACAATCTCTTGTTATCCATGTATTAACATCTTTAACTAAATCTTGCTTAGGCGATGGTCAACAGCATGCACTAATTTTTAAAAATGTATAATACTGTCTATAATGTTAGTTTATTTTGCTACCGGTTTCGGTTCTGAGCCATATTCAACGGCAGCTGCACAACATCCAAAAGTGGTCAATGTGACAATGCTAAACGAAATAAGAAAAGCAGAAAAACGTTAAATCCGTCAAAATACTCAAGAAAATAATCACAGACGTATCACATGTCAAACTTGCTTTAACATACAGTAAGTCCCCACGGGACGCGATAGTTGCCAAGATAATATAAAATCAGAAATTGTAGCAAGATATAAATATGATGGCGCTTTCACACATGGACAACAAGTAATGTACAGCAATACAAGTCCAAGAACTTCAAAGATGACGATCTCGACTGACTCTAAGGAACTTGCCATTAAATAACTATGTGATAATCAGATTACAAAACTGAAGTACTAGCAGTTCTACACTTGATTGACATTACATTTAAAGCACCAATAAAATAAAATATAAAGCAACAGATAAGCAAGATAGATGAACGTAATAATATACAATATTTTACAGTCTATTCAAAAAATGAAAGAATGACTATTTTGTTTTATTGGTTTTTTATGTAATCTCCGTCAGGTGTAGAACTGTTAATACTTCAATTTTGTACTTTGATTATCACGAAATTATTTAATTGTAACTCTTTGGATTCGATCAAGACTGTCATTTTTGACACTGAAGTTCTTTGACTTATATTTCTGTAAATTACTTGTCCTCGTATCAATGTGCCACTATATTTTTATCTTGCTGCAGTTTTTGATTTTATATTATCTTGGCAATAATGGTTTCCTGTGGTAAGTTTTGTTAAAGCATGTATGACATGTGCTGCAACTGTGACAATTTTCCTGAGTATTTTTATCGATCTAACGTTTTTCTGTTTTGCTTATTTCGTTTAGCATCGTCACATTGTCCACTTCTGCATATTGTACAGCTGCCGTTGTTGGTTCAGAAACGGAACCGGTGGCAAAATAAAATAACATAATTACAGACAGCACAGTGATATGTATTTTTTAAAATTTTTAATTACCCTGATCAGATTTAGGCCTCCAGGTGTGGCAACTGAAGCTACGAGAATCGGACGTCGGCTTTCACGCATGACTTAATGATGCAGCGTTTGACGTCATACGTGAGCCAAGAAAAACAGAACACGGAAAATATTTGTGTCCATTTCGTTCGTAGAATGTAGGTTGTAGTGAAAGACTGATGTTTAACGTCACCGATAAAAATATACTTGGGACTGCCCACGCTGTAATCTCGACGTGTATGTTGCTAACGCTTGTCGTGAATGGCCATGCCGTTATGGTGACGGAACGATAATTTTTTTTCCACTGCGGGAGGAATCTTTAAATATTTAACAGAAAGAAATGTTTGAACGTACTAGGTTCTAGTGCGATCAAACTGAATTTTCGACGAACAACTTGGACTGTAGGGGGAAATACACACAAACAAGTAGCAATTAATTTAGCATTTATGCTTCTACAGCATTTTGACGTTTCTGATGTTCATTTATATACCGCAGGACTCTTGAAGCAATTGACAGAAGGCGGCCGGTGTGGCCGAGCGGTTCTAGGCGCTTCAGTCTGGAACCGCGCGAGCGCTACGGTCGCAGGTTCGAATCCTGCCTCCGGCATGGATGTGTGTGATGTCTATCGGTTTAAGTAGTTCTAAGTTCTAGGGGACTGATGACCTCAAATGGTAAGTCCTATAGTGCTCAGAGCCAATTAACAGAAAATAAACGAAACTATCAGCTGAGAAGCGTGCATAAACCTCCAGCCAACCCAAACGTCAGTCTGCTACCTTTGCACATTCGTTGGCTTAGCCAACTCGCAGTCGAACTGTCATCTTCCAACTTTACATATCGGAATAAGTGACAGATAAGAACTTCATCCGAATGCTAAACCCGATTTTGCTTTGTATTCATTTTATTTTTACATTAAATGCTGCAAATGTGCTATATAGACTTGAAACAATTATTGTTACCACTGTTAGTTGCTTTCAATCAGTTATGCTTTATTGATGACTATCTTCGGTAAGATGTGCCATTTTCAAGTAGACGCACAATACACAATAAAATACCTTAGGATATCTTAACAAGTAAAACATACTAGAAACAGCTTGTGCTGCTAATATGAATTTCTTTAAATATATTAGTAGTATAACAAACATCAATACGCGACAAAAGCAGAATGTGGCATGTAGGGCGACCACAAAATGCGATTATTTCGAATGTTAGCGCCAATTTGGTTAATGTCCGTTCATTGACCCTCCCTCTCGCTGCCTCCAGCTTGACACGTCGGCACGCCGTCAAATGTGGTCTATACTGCTATCATACGAACAGCAATTGGACGGCCCTTTGTGAAGTTCAGGTCTTCAAACCGATGTCTACGTTAGGTCTAAAGGCGTGGGTCGGTGAAGCTAAAAAACGTGATCTCATTAGAATAACTGTAATTCCTGTCATAGTGCGCTCCTACATGTATAATTCACATAAGAAATTCCCGCCCCTTTGCTGACGATTGAATTATGTCGGATGTACAACTGGATGCTGCTTGTAGACGTCTGAACGGAAATCAGAAACCGGAACGCTAGGAAGAATACAGAAGGCTCCGAAACAGGGTGAAGGAGAGTCAACCAGGCACGTTCTTTGCTTTCTGTGGAGCTGCGTGACACAAACGATTCTGTGGAAGGGTCTGTAGCTTGAGTATCGGAAAGACAAAATACGAAGCTGAATTGCTGGTCTCAACTGACGAAATAAATGAGTTTTTCAATCCTAATGCTGCGAAATACTACCGTCGGCTAGAACCTCTACACTGCATAACTAACTAAGGCACTTTCCACCAAAGCACGTAACAAGTACAATATGAAAAGCAGTAAAGACATTTCCCTCTGAAGCAACAGGCAACGACGGCATAAGCATTACCATGATGAAGAATATTGCAAACTTTTAGTTTATCTGTCTCAAAATACATATTTAAATTTTGTCTTGTGGATGGAATATATTCCACTCCATGGAAAATCATAATTCGACCTATCCCTAAGCTCAGAACCAATAATCCACCTTGTGATTATTGACCAATCAGCATACTGCCCACTGTGTCCTGCGAATGCGCGTATGGTGTGGATGACGAAATGAAATGATAGTGTGGCATTATTGGCCGGGAGGCCTCATTCGGGAAGTTCGAAAGCTGAGCTGCAAGTTTTATTTCAGTCGACGCCACGTTGGGCGACTTGGGTGCCGGTAATGATCATAAAGGATGACGTGGACAACACAACACCCAGTCCACGTTCACGGTATGTAAGCACGTTACCACTCAGCTAAGCAGGCCACCTGTGGATGACGAAATAAAATGCCCGTCTCATCAGCTCTCCGGGAATCAAAAGTTCTAAAATGTTCATAAATTCTATTTCAGCTTGGAGGCCCACGTGCTACTGCACGAAAAGATTCACCCATACTTTACAGAGTACAAACACTTCAATGCGCCCCCGTAAATGTGGTTGGGCTTACAAGTTTGGCTACGTTTCGCCTATGGGACGCAAACTCACACTCGTCGCAATGCACCCGATGTTCCGCAAAAGTATTTAACGTAACAGCAACCAGTATCTGTTCTGCAAAAATCAGGTACGCACTTATGTATTTTTTAAAGTTTCACAAATTCGAGTTTATTTCCAATAAGAACGTAGAAAAATCTAAAGTCACAGTTTACAATAAATTAATTTCAGAACCTGACGGAGTTTCTTAAGATCCTGGAGGACGCTGAATAAACCAGGATTAATTGCGTGAGTTACCTTTAGAAAACCGTTTAGGTTCCACAGTATATCAAACTATAAATTCCACAATGGTTACAAACCCAAGCCTTATAAGTGCGGTTTGTATCACACGCAGCCCAGAAAGTAACAAGTTCATCAGATGCCGAAAAATGTTTATGTTCGAAAGCAGGAACTCTGAATAATTCGCACATGTCCTAACACAGACGAACGCAATCTGACCGCCTCCAACGGCGTCCGACTCCGAACCTAGATTCCCACCAAAATGCCGCTGTTCACCCAAGAAATCTCGGTCAAGCACCACTGAAGTCAGTTGAACTACTGTAAATTAAAATTGCTGAAATTCTGATTTTAACCTTTTATACGCGTATGATACATCAAATCACATGTAAATTTTCCGAGAAATATTCTGCTGTTACCAGTTTTCTCTCAACTGCCACAGTTTATTTATAAACAATAATTTCTATCGTTTTTATCCATTTTCGGATTCATAAGTGTAAACATTAACAAGAGTTTACAGTATTGCCGCTACTTGTAATACACCACTGGCCATTAAAATTGCTGCACCACGAAGATGACGTGCTACAGAGGTGAAATTTAACTGACAGGAAAAAGATGCTATGATATGCAAATGATTAGCTTTTCAGAGCATTCACACAAGGTTCGTGTCGGTGGCGACACCTACAACGTGCTGACATGAGGAAAGTTTCCAACCAATTTCTCACACAAACAGCAGTTGATGACCGGCGTTGCCTGGTGAAACGTCGTTGTGACGCCTCGTGTAAGGAGGAGAAATGCGTACCATCACGTTTCCGACTTTGATAAAGATCGGATTGTAGCCTATCGCGATTGCGGTTTATCGTATCGCGACATTGCTGCTCGCGTCTGTCGAGATCCAATGACTGTAAGCAGAATATGGAATCGGTGGGTTCAGGAGAGTAATTCGGAACGCCGTGCTGAATCCCAACGGCCTCGTATCAGTAGCAGTCGAGATGACAGGCATCTTATCCGTGGCTGTAACTGATCGTGCAGCCACGTCTCGATCCCTGAGTCAACAGATAGGGACGTTTGCAAGACAACAACCATCTGCACGAACAGTTCGACGACGTTTGCAGCAGCATGGACTGTCAGCTCGGAGACCATGGCTGCGGTTACCCTTGACGCTGCATCACAGGCACGAGCGCCTTCGATGGTGTACTCAACGACGAACCTGGGTGCACGAATGGCAAAACGTCATTTTTTCGGATGAATCCAGGTTCTGTTTATAGCATCATCATGGTCGCATCCGTGTTTGGCGACATCGCGGTGAACGCACATTGGAAGCGTGTATTCGTCATCGCTATACTGGCGTTTCACCCGACGTGATGGTATGGGGTGCCATTGGTTAGACGACTCGGTCACCTCTTGTTCGCATTGACGCCACTTTGAACAGTGGACGTTACATTTCAGATGTGTTACGACCCGTGGCTCTACCCTTCATTCGATCCCTGCGAAGCCCTATACTTCAGCAGGATAATGCACGACCGCATGTTGCAGGTCCTCTACGGGCCTTTCTGGATACAAAAAAATGTTCGACTGCTGCCCTGGCCAGTACACAGCACATTCTCCAGATCTCTCACCAATTGAAAACGTCTGGTCAATGGTGACCGAGCAATTGGCTCGTCACAATACGCCAGTGACTACTCTTGATGAACTGTGGTATCGTGCTGAAGCTGCATGGGCAGCTGTACCTGTACACGGCATCCAAGTTCTGTTTGACTCAATGCCCAGGCGTATCAAGGCCGTTATTACGGCAAGAGGTGGTTGTTCTGGGTACTGATTTCTCAGGATCTATGCACCCAAAGTGCGTGAATATGTAATCACATGTCAGTTTTAATATAATATATTTGCCCGTCTATCATCTGCATTTCTTCTTGGTGTAGCAGTTTTAATGGCCAGTAGTGTATTTATCTATTTATTAAGAAAAGCTACTTTTAATTGCTCGAAATCCACCTTTTTGCCTCTCATTTAAGTATTGCAACAATTTCAGTGAATCGATTATGACAGTCCGGTACTGTTCGAGATGTATCCGTAGACACCTCGTTTGTTGCAGTCGCGTAATGCATTGCAGAGACATTCATTTTTACAGTTCAGGAATTACTTATAACGTTTAACTTGCAATAACTTACAATACAATCCGACCATCGAAGGCGCGTCTTCATACGCGTAATCGTCCATCTCTTCCGTTTCAAATAAGCCCAGTGGCTCTTCAGTCACATATGTGGCTCAAGCTTTTTTAATTTTGGGATAAGCTTTAGTTTTGCACTGGACGTGAGAAGCGGCTGCGAGAAATGAGCAGGTATTGTACTACCCAACGGATGGATTTTCCCGGTCACGCGGTCACCTTAGCGGCCGGTGGAAGTCCAGAGACTCTGCGGAGCACAGTGTGAAAGTGTGAAACTGGCGCTCCACCTGCTCGTGCAAAACTGATTTCAGTTGTCAACACGAATGAGTCCCGATCTTAGCCGCCGCCTGTACGTCAGCGGTCTCGTTTTTGTGGTTGAATAAAGTGCCTCTTCCCTTTACCGTAGGCTGTCGTGTTACAATACTAAGTTCTTGGAATACTGTGAATATTGTTCACGACCAAATTACCTAAATGAAGTCGCTTGTACGCGTCCGTCTGTATACCAGGCTAATCTTAGGAACTGGTGCGGGGATTTTGACAGAGTTTAATAGATACACTGATTTACGAGGAAGACTTTTGTATATAATTTGTGTATATTTCGTACAAACTGTCCGAAATATGGTGAATTAAATCTAAGTTATGAACACGACACCATTGCACCTGGCAAACAGCCGCCATATCTCAAGACAGCAGCAGTGCCTCGAACGCAGCAAGTGGGATTTAATTGGCATCCGCTGTGGTGGTTTAGCGGTAATGTGGGGCTGAAAACAGAAATGTAGTGGAATCGAATTCAGGGTGGGTCACTTTCTTCCACTCTGCCTTTCGAACTTACATTCACTTTTGAATGATGTGAAGATGCATTTTTTCGAAATGTGACAAGCTGACTTAGCCAATTTTTGCTTGTCTCAGATGAGGGATACCAATTCGCACTCTTAATTCACTGCAAATTCTTCGAACAACGGGTAGTGAGTTACTCAAGTATCGTAATATTATATGATCAATAACGAAAGAATAGGCAAACCTAAGTTTCTAGCATTTGTAGACTTAGAGAAAGGTTTTGACAACGTTGAGTGGAACACTCTCTTTCAAATTCTTAAGGTGGCAGAGGTAAAATACAGGCCGCGAAAGGCTATTTACAATTTGTAGAGAAACCAGATGGCAGTTATAAGAGTCGAGGGGCATGAAAGGGAAGCAGCGGTTGGGAAGGGAGTGAGACCGGGTTGTAGCCTATTCAATCTGCATATTGAGCAAGCAGTAACGGAAACAAAAGAAAAATTCGGAGTAAGAATTAAAATCTATGGAGAAGAAATAAAAACTTTGAGTTTTTCCGCTGAGATTATAATTCTGTCAGACAGTGAAGGACCTGGAAGAGCAGCTGAACGGAATTGACAGTGTCTTGAAAGGAGGATATAAGATGAACATCAACAAATGCGAGGGTAATGCAATGTAGTCGAATTAAATTGGGTGGTGCTGAAGGAATTAGATTAGGTTCAAATGGCTGTGAGCACTATGGGACTCAACGTCTATGGTCATCAGTCCCCTAGAATTTAGAAATTAGGTTAGGAAATGAGACGCTTAAAGTAGTAAATAAGTTTTGCTTTTTGGGGAGCAAAATAACTGATGATGGTCGAAGTAAAGAGGAACTAAAATGTAGACTGGCAATGGCAAGGAAGGCGTTTCTGAAGAGAAATTTGTTAACACTCAGTATAGATTTAAGTGTTAGGAAGTCGTTTCTGAAAGTATTTGTATGGAGTGTAGCCATGTATGGATGTGAAACATGGACGATAAATAGCATAGACAAGAAGAGAATAGAAGCTTTCGAAATGTGGGCTACAGAAGAATGCTGAAGATTAGATGGGTAGATCACATAACTAATGAGGAGGTATTGAATAGAATTGGGGAGAAGAGAAATTTTGGCGCAACTTGACTAGAAGAGAGGATCGGTTGGTAGGACATATTCTGAGGCATCAAGGGATCACCAATTTAGTATTGGAGGGCAGCGTGGAGGGTAAAAATCGTAGAGGGAGACCAAGAGAAGAATACAATAAACAGATTAAGAAGGATGTAGGTTGCAGTAGGTACTGGGAGATAAAGCAGCTTGCACAGGAGAGAGTAGCATGGAGAGCTGCATCAAACCAGTCTCTGGACTGAAGACCACAACACAACAGGTTGTGATTTGACTTGCAATTTCAAACAATCAAATATTTTTAAGTAGTAATAGTTCCCAAGGAATCTTTTGAGATCAGTTGCACAGCGAAAAGCATTCGCATACAAAATCCAGGGTGAACATTAATAAAACCGATAAACTGCAGGGACGGATTCTTGACTGAAAATGGAGGGGAAAAAGGTCCTATGAGTGTGTGTCCTGAAATGCATCGTTGCCACGTATCATGTGTTCCTTGTGTGTTGCATATTGTGAGATTGATGCAGCGTATTGTAAGCAGCAGAATGGTCCGTCGGGAACAAGCCGAGACGGTGTGTATGGCCAAGCAGATGGAAACGGTCGGCAAGCAACACGACTATACCGAAACAAGTACCCTCACAAACACTAACCACATCACGTAATTTTCAAGCCCTTTTTGGGCATTTGTCTGATCATGGGCCCTTCCAGACAGACGAACGTGTAGGGAAGCGGCGGACTGTGGGAACACCAAATTTGGATGACTGGGTTCTGCATCGGTGACGCTATTCGGAGAGAGGCCGGAACGTGCTAAAGAGTGCGGCAACCCGTGAGGCGACCTGTGAACGTATGCATTCCATGCCACGGAAGCAACTTTCAACATTTGTTGTGGCGTGGATACGATGCAGCCGTGTACTGTGTTGCGGAACTATGTGTCGTTCCGCGTACACGATCCATTTCCAGACATATATTCATAGGACTTTTTTGCCTCAATTTCCAGTCAGGAATCCGCCCCTGCACTTTCTACGTTTTATTAATGTTCACCCCCATATGTGGTGTTTTATTTTTTTGTGCTACAAGTAAAACATTTGCCGAAAAAATACTTCTGCAAATTTGCTACGTTTAGATAAGTTCTTTCAGCCAGCGCAGCAGATGATGCAACGTTCGGCTTTCTGCCCTCCTTGAATAAAACAGAGATGCAGACACTATTCTTTGCGTAGCACAGTGAATAAGAGTGCTATTGAAGCCTTCCCGTCTCCTCTATCTCTCTTTTGTTACGCAAGCCTCCCTTTTACAATAACCTATGAAACTTTCCCTTAGGATTTCTACCTCTTGCTTAATAATAACAAATGAAATCTTCCCTTTGAAATTAATTCTCTTTCTCCATCTTCACATACAAATTTAAATGCTGCCTATTAAAAGTTATTTTCTGATTATTTCGACGAAACATAGAATGTGTCGTCGTCGTGGCCCTCAGTCGTTACCTGCAATAACCCAAAACTGTTCCTTACCTTTTTTTACTGTTACTGGATCGCCATCTGACAGCTACATCGAACTGCGACATGAATATACTTACTCTGTTAACTGCTGATGGGCTGTCACAATAAGTGGCTGTATTTATTACCAAAGCTGACGTTATTCTTTAATAGCAAAGCTGACGTTATTGTTTAATTAATTTGACTGAAGTTACGTAATTCATAGTTAAACTTTTTCTTGACAACTATAAAATTTTGCAAAGTTTTACGTTGATGGTTTTTGAGATGGATTATAATCAGTAATGCAGTATTGCTGGCAAAAATTAATTATATTCTGAAAACGATTCTTCAAATGTTTTACAAACGTTCAAATGGGACTTACTTTTTACATAAATCTTGCAACTAGCATTGCGCAAACATACCTTCAGTAGTCTTGAGTTCCTCAAAAAAAAAATTCAATAATATTAGTTCCTCTTATGATAATAGTTAGTTGATGACTCTGTACATCCGTTTATAATCTCTTGTACATCATAGCTGGTGGCTGGCAGGCACACCGCTCCTCTCAACCTCTCGCTTCAGACCTGCTACCGACTCGCTTCACATCTCGCTTACTACTGACTTCCTACGAACGGTAAAGTACTGTCTCTGCTGCCAACAATGCTTTCTGGTGCAGACAATCCATGCTACCATTACAAAATGTATCAATGTGCGGTCTTTCCCGCTCTTTTCTTAAAATGTATCCATACGCGGTCTCTCCCACCCTTTTTTAAAATTATATTAATGTGCGGTCTTTCCTGACAACAATACTTTGGTGCGGACATTCGCTGCTATCACAATTATTTCCAACAAGACAAATATTAATTATTCCTACTCAATCCTATGAATAAAATATAAACAATCTTTCATAAATTGTGGTTTGACAATAGAAATATACACGTACAAAACTTCGCAGGTGGATTGCTGTAACACGAGTTCAACACGTGCATTTCTTATTTTTTTCTTTTGTGTCACTTCAGTTAGCCTCAGATTCATACTGATTCACGCACACACACTTACACTCAAGATTCGCATACAATATTTACATGTTACTTACATCATTATGTCCTCCCATCGCTGCCATGAGTTCTTTCTCCAAACACCGATTCAATATGGAACACACAGCATTCATGCCTCCAGACAACTTTCTTGCCGTGCACTGCTAACACCAAGTGAGATATATGAAAGATATATTCGCGCCGGCCGCTGTGACCAAGCGGTTTTGGCGCTTCAGTCTGGAACCGCGCTGCTGCTACGGTCGCAGGTTCGAATCCTGCCTCGGGCATGGATGTGTGTAATGTCCTTAGGTTAGTTAGGTTTAAGTAGATCTAAGTCCAGGGGACTGATGACGTCAGATGTTTAGTCCTATAGTGCTTGGAGCCATTTGAACCATTTGATGATATTCGGTGACCTGCAGACAAAGTATGCTATGCCACACAAGTCGTCTGGCATTAAATACCTAACTTAAACTTACGTGACGTATATCAGTCCGGCTCTCGTGAACACCATAGCACAAATACTGCATTAATAAAGGTAACTGACGCTCTGAAATATACCACGGGCAACAGTACACACGTGATATTATGAAAAATCTAGAGTTCGGTAATGCGTCTGATACTGTCATATCTGACGTACTGTTCACAAAATTGCAACAGCCAAATTTTCAGAAAGTGCGCTGAAGTGGTTTGAAAGCTACTTGAAAAAGAGACAGCAATTTGTTAAGTCTTCCTGGAAGCATGTTCTCTCAGGAGTGCCAAGGCCGACTTCTTTCTCTTGTGTCGGTGTTACCTCATCGATCCAGCGCTGTATAAATTTCTGTACCAACAACCTAGAGCTTTACCCCCCAAGCAAACTTAATAACCTGTCAGAAGTTATTAAGTTCAGAATTTCACCTAAAATTGACTCTTCTCGGCGGTATTCGAACAATGAAGAACTGGTGTGTAACTAGGCATGATCATTTTGAGTGGGTCGAAAATATTGGCTACATGCACTCAAAAAGTTTTGGAACATGTTTTCACATACGTGATACATAAACTTGTCAGTCTACTAATGAGATGTAACTAAACACGGCACGAATAGTGCAAACACTATAAGTAGCCGTGAATGATTGTGTCTGTTACATGTGCAGCATTCGTTTATATGACGATGTCATAGATCTATACGGCTAGTTATGTTGGTTGCAACTAGACAGGTTACATGGCTACCATACATCTACGTCATACTACGCAGTATGGCGCAAGATACTTCTGATACCATTGATCCTCCCTTCCTCGTTTCACTCGCGAATGGCGCTTGGGAAGAATGATTGTCGGTAAGCCTCTGTACTAGCTCTACTTTGTCACAATTGAAAGAAAACAGCCGTAGGTCACTATTTTTAACGAATTAACCGGGAACACTGCTAGGAGTGTCTTCCTCAGAATTTAAATCAAAGAATGGTCTATAACATGGGCACAGAATTATTACTAAAAACGTATGATACAGAGTATAAGTACGGAATCATCGTGAAAGACTGGCGGTACTTACGTCATTTATAAAATAATAAATAAGCCGAAAGGGCATTAGTTCAAATGGTTCAAATGGCTCTGAGCACTATGGGACTTAACTGCTGAGGTAATCAGTCCCCTAGAACATAGAACTACTTAAACCTTACTAACCTAAGGACATCACACATATCCATGCCCGAGGCAGGATTCGAACCTGCGACCATAGCGGTCACGCGGTTCCAGACTGTAGCGCCTAGAACCGCTTGGCCACTCGGGCCGGCGGCATTAGTCACAAACATATTTAAGATAAAGAAAACTGATGTTTTGCAGCCTGCACCACCCAAGTAACGAGCAGCCCTTAGTGGCTCGCCATCACAGTTTTCTTTATCTTAAATATCTTTGTGGCTAATGCCCTTTTGGCGTATGTATTTTATAAATGACATATAAGTACTGCCAGTCTTTTACGATGATTCCGTAGTTATACTGTGTATCATACGTTTTTAGTAATAATTCTGTGACCATTCTTTGATTTAAATTCTGAGGAAGACACTCCTAGCAGTGTTGAAACCCGGTTAATCCGTTAAAAATAGTGACCGAGGGCTGTTTTCTTTCAATTGTAACTATTCACCGTCTCTGAACGTGGAGCCATGTACAAAATTTTGCTACTTTATTGTGTTTTCTCGTCCTGGTAATTTCACGAGATTTATATGGGAGGAAGTGATATGTTCTCAGACACTTCCGGGAAAGTGCTCCTCGAAATCTCAATAGTAATCGTAAATTTCTCCATGACGCAAAACGGCTCTTTTATCACGTCTACCGCTGGAGTTCGTTGAGCATATCTGTAACACTCTCGCGCTGACTAAACGATTTCATGACAGAACGCGCCACTCTTCAATGGATCTTCTCTCTCTTCCATCAGTCCACCCGCGTAAGGATCCCAAATTGATGTTCAGTACTCAAGAATCGGTCGAACAAGCGCCTTGCAAGCCATATTCTTCCTATGCGTCTGTCTGGCATGTGATTTTGCTACTTTTTGTTTTATGTGGTCATTTCACTTAAGGTTGCTGTAGGTAGTTACTCCTAGATATTTTGCGGTAGATACTGTTTCCAGTAGTTTGCCATCTATAGTGTACTAGGATTGGAACTTAAATAGTGGCAACTATTTGTTCACAACCGACACAAAAGAGTTACATGTTTGCCAAAGTAGTCACCAGCGTTGTGTACAATCCGTTGCCAGCGATGTGGAAGGCGTAGTATACCGTTAGCAGAGCCTGGTCTGTTGATGGTGTGAATAGAGCGGTCTACTGCCTGTTGAATCTCTGGAACAATTCTGAAGCGAATGCCACGAACTAGTTCCTTCATCTTCGGAATCAAAGTCACAAGGACTTAAGTCCGGGGAGTATGGTGGATGGTACAGTACTTCCCAGTCTTATCGACCGAACAGAGCAGCCACAGCTTGCGCTGTATGCGCCCACGCATTGTCGTGCAAAATGATGGGTGGGTAGCGCAGAAAGTGTCGCCGCTTCTCTCGCAAAGCTGGTCGCAGGTGATGCTCCAAAAACGAACAGTAATACTATGCATTGACGGTCTGGCGTGGAGGAACGTAATGCGTTAGGATAACACCATCACAGTCGTACACGAAAAAAATGGTTCAAATGGCTCTGAGCACTATGGGACTTAACTGCTGAGGTCATCAGTCCCCTAGAACTTAGAACTACTTAAACCTAACTAACCTAAGGACATCACGCACATCCACGCCCGAGGCAGGATTCGAACCTGCGACCCTAGCGGTCGCGCGAGTCGTACACGAGAATCACCATAACTTTAGACCGCTCCATTCGCACCACCAACAGAACAGGCTCTGCTAACGGTATACTAAACCTTCCACATCGCTGGTAACTGGTTCTACACAACGCTGGTGAATATTTTGAAGGACAGTAACAGGTGAAAACATGTAACTCTTTTGCATCGGTTGTAAATAAATATTTGCCACTAAAATTGTTGGATGTGAGGTCCGCCAGTTATGCAAAACACCGTTTATATCAGTGCCCAAACATGTTTCGGCACCACTGTGCCATCATCAGTGGGTTTTAATTTTTAATTATTCTGCAATGTGAACATTTTTGTCAAATGATTATAAAATTATGTCCATTTTTAGTACCTGTAGTAATTGACACACAAGTGATCCAGAAGATTCATGCACACCAAATGTGAAGGTATTTACAACAACAAACGATTTGTTGTTTGGACTAAAAATGCACATAATTTTATAATCATTTAACAAAAATGTTCACATTGCAGAAGAAATAAAAATGAAAACTCACTGATGATGGCACAGTGGTGCCGAAACATGTTTGGGTACTGAGAAAAACGATGTTTTGCATAACTGGCGGCCCTCACATCCAACAATTTTAACTCAAACACGGCCAATACAAGGAGCTGCAAATCAAAATAATGGATATTTGCCACTATTTAAGTTCCAACCCTCGTAGTTGTAAAGTAGTGGCTTTCTTTTCCTGGGTATGAGCAATATGTTACATTTATTTACGTTCAGTTCCAACTGTCAGAGCCTGCAGGTCGTCCTGCAATTCGATAGTCTTCCGGCGTTGTGTCTTTGTCATAGACAACAGCACCATCTGCGAAAAATCCTAAACAGCTTCCGACGCATTCTATTAGATCAGTTATAGATACTCTCAACAGAAGCGGTACTATCACACTTCCTTGGGGTATTCCGGAAATTACCTTCACATCTGTCGATATTGTTCCGTTAAGAGCGACATGTCGAGTTCCGTTAAGAGCGACATGTCGAGTTCTACCTGTAAGGAAGTCTTGAACCCAGTACCAAATCTGGTCCGATATTTGGGAAGCTCGTATTTTTTTCAAGTAAACTAGCATAAAACATGTTCCAAAATTTAACAACAGACTTACGTCAACGATATAGGTCTATATTATGTGCATCCGTCCTACGATCCTTTTTGAAAACGGGATTGACCTGCGCTTTTTCCAGTAGCTACTTACCCTCCGTTGTTCCGGCGATCTACGATAAACTGCTGTTTGAAGGGAAGCAAGCTCTTTCGCTTAAGCTTTGTAGAATGGTACAGGTATCTCGTATCGTCCTGATGCATTTCTACTACTAAGCCATTTTGGCGTCCATACGATGATTGATAAAAGGTACCGTGTTACAGTCTTCCGTGGTGAAACAATTTCGGAAGACTGAATTCAGTGTTTCGGCCTTCTCACTGTTATCTTCCGTTTCATTGCAGCGAATAAATAGAGGATTTCGAACCGCATAATGATTGTACGTGAGACGAAAGGTAAGTGTAATAAACTCCTGTGATGTCATTTGAAACGATGAAAACTGAAGTATTCGTAAATGGTCATTGTTATCGTCAGTCTTCTGACTGGTTTGATGCGGCCCGTCACGAATTCCTTTCCTGGGCCAACCGTTCCATTTTAGAGCAGCACTTGCCACATACGTTCTCAATTATTTGATGACTGTCTTCCAATCTCTGCAGCTTTTGCTCTCCACAGCTCCCTCAAGTACCATGGAAGTCATTCCCTGATGTCTTAACAGATGTCCTATTATCCTGCCCTTCCAATTCCCAACATTCTCCTGTAGCACTGCATCTCAAATGCTTCGATTCTCTTTTGTTCCGGTTTCTCCGCAGTCCGTGTCTCACTTCCATACAATGCCGTGCCCCAAACGCACTTCCTCACAAATTTCTTCCTCAAATTAAGGCCTATGTCTGATACTTGCAGACTTCTCTTGGCTAACAATGCCTTTCTGCTAGTGCTAGTCCGCTTTTGAAGTCTTCCTTCCTCCGTCCGTCAAGAGTTATTTTGCTACCTAGATAGCAGAATTTCTTAACTTCATCTACTTCGTGATCCCCAATTCTGATATTAAATATCTCGCTGTTCTCATTTCTGCTACTTCTCATTACTTTCGTCTTTCTTCGTTTTACTCTCACTGCATCTTCTGTACTCACTAGATGGTTCATTCTATTCAACAGATCCTGTATTTTTTATTCGCTTTCGCTGAGGAAAGCAAGGTCATCAGCGAATTTCACCTTGAATTTTAATCCCACTCTTGAACCTTGCTTTTATTATTGGAAAAGGATAATAAAATTAGCAGATATACAAACAGTTTTGCTGAACCATGATTTGTACACGCCATTCTCACAAATAATTTGCCTGGTTTTATTATGTTTTGAAACACTCATGCATACAGAGACTTAAATTACAACATGGACACCACCAGGACGTTTCTTCTCGGCGCCTTTTCCCTTCTAGCTCTTACGGACGGACGAAACCTACAAGGCGCTGTATTGGAACACAGATAGGGCTGAATTCGATCACTACATGGTAGGACAATGTAGAGACCCTTCCTTTGCTGTCTACATGGTTAAAGATAAAGAGAAGAAAGCGCACTGCAGTTACAGCAGCGAAGTTTCAAGAGCTGCACTAACAACACTCGGACGCCATTCGCCTGAAGTTGAGCGAGCCCTACTCGCGTCCCGTCGCGAAAGTGTTAAACCTACGTTCGCGTAATTTGTATTTATTATCGCACTTATCATGAAAGAATATATTTTTATCTGCACTATCGTAATTTTTAAAAGTAGTGTTTCAGTGGAACATGCAGAAGCCTGGTCAGATGTAAGAGAGACCCTCACGATCCTAACCTTGCCAGGTCAAATAGGTCAATAACATTAGGTTCGTGCATAAATTTGTAGCGCTTTTGTTTTTCGTATTGGTATTCAGGCTGCTCTGGCTTTGCTTGTTGCTGTTGCGTCGTCTTCAGTCTAAAGATTGGTTTGATGTAGCTCTCCATGCTACTCTACTCTGTGCAAGCCTCATCATCTCCGAATAACTACTGCAACCTACATCATTCTGAATCTGTTTGCTGTATTCATCTCTTGGTCTCCTTCTACGATATATACACCCCCCTCCCCCCAAACGTCCCTTCAATACTAAATTGGTGATCGCTTGATGTCTCAGAATGCGTACTATTAATAGATCTTCAAGTTCGTCTCTCTCTACATGCTCCTTCCACCTTTCAGCTTTCCTTAATTTCCTTAGGACTGATTTTCCATCTTAGCTCTTTATATTCCTACAGCTGAGTCTCTTTTCTCCAAAGACCTTCTAAATTTTTCTGTACGCGGTATCCGTCTTTCCCCTAGTGGAATACGCTTCTAAATTCTTACATTTTTCTCTAGTCACTCCTGTTTAGCCGTTTTGCACTTCCTGCCAATTTCATTTTTTAAACGTTTGTATTCCCTTTCACTTGTTTCATTTGCAATATTGTTATATATTGTTATATTTTCTCCTGTCTTGAAATGAAAGCAATATCTCCTGTTATCCAAGGATTTCTACTAGACCTTGGGTGTTCACTTTAACTGAAGATATTTAAATATCTCGGAAACGTACACATCGTATCAAAAAAAAGTTATAATTCCAGTTTTTTTGTCTCAGGGGGGCACATCCAATGATACCACAATCGACCCCCCTCCCCCCCAGCCCTTGCGTGGGTGGCAGGGGGCAGCTTTGAAATCTTCAATGGGAACATCAGATTTTTATTGCAGATTACGATTATACTGCAAAATTTACGAACGTCTTGACTGAAGCATCTTCTCCGTTTCGCGACAGATGGGGCTGTAATCGGAGGAATAGAAACGGTCACACGAACATAATTTACGACCTGATACTCAATGGCCCTTGAATATCCAATGGCATGAGGGACCCCACCTCCATGCTGCGAGGGTAGGACAAGCCAGTATTTCGTCATTTCTAATTCGATTCTCAACGTTGTATTCCTCCGACATATCGAATGGGGGGCCTACCCTGACGCACCATTATGACCGCGGCTCGAGGGCAACGCTTCCCTACTGTACCTATTAGAGTAAGTGTTCAAACGTACCTACCGCCAACTTCAATACACTTATTGATCCGCTTTTCAAATGATCGTACACAGGACACAAGCATATCTGCGGGAATGGTAGCACAGGCGTTTCTGATGCGGTCGACCATGTCTTCACGACCTGTTGGCACTTGCTGGTACACCTTTTCTTTTAAATATACCCACAGATAGAAATCTGGCAACCTAGCGGGTCAATTAATAGGGCCACCTCTGCCGATCCACCGACCAGAGTAACCACGTTCTGATACCTCCCATGCTTCAGTTGCGTAATAGGCTGGGCAACCGTCATTGTGAAGCCACATACGTTGTTAAACACCCAGGGCAACATTCTGTAGTGTTACCGGTAGTTCATGCCCCAAAAACGTTCGATATTTCGGTCCAGTGCTCAGAGCCATTTGAACCATCTTTTCCCTTCGGTGCTGCATGTCTGTCAAAAAAATGGTTCAAATGGCTCTGAGCACTATGGGACTTAACATCTGAGGTCATCAGTCCCCTAGAACTTAGAACTACTTAAACGTAACTAACCTAAAGACATCACACACATCCATGCCCGAGGCAGGATTCGAACCTGCGACCGTAGCGGTCACGCGGTTTCAGACTGAAGCGCCTAGAACCACTCGGCCACCACGGCCGGCTTCATGTCTGTCCTCTTGCTATTCTTTTTCTCCTCCCTTGGGGAACATATCTGGGGTGTTCTGCACTTTCCATAGCTGACATAGGAACAGTCTGAACACTGTTTCTCGTTTCTGTTTTTCCTTCCTTCGTTCGCCTTCTCCTATCCTTCCTCTGCCACGGCGTTTCAGCTCCTCTTTTTCTTCCTCCTCCCTGTGCGCTCCTGAAGGCCGACTAGGTGTCTGACGCACAACAGGTGACTGGGTAACGTGTAATTCCCGGCACCATGTCGACAGTTAGGCTTCGCATGCACCCCCTGGTACAGGCCAGGCCCAGGGAGGGGTGAGTACCTGAGCTGCTACCTTCCCAAATTGCCAATTGGTCCCTCTGTCAGGTGTTCAGAAGGTGTGATCTGAGGTGTGAATAATCATGTAAGGCAGGTGAGCCCCCCTCTGAAGGGGGTCCTCCAGCTGGAAGGAGTGCACCATCGGAGACTTGGCAATAATGGGGGATTTTCTCGCAATGAGCCAATCATCATCTTTTTGCAGTCCATGTCTACCAAACGGAATGAAGCTCCCAATTCAAAGACCGTCCCAGCTGCACCACGGTTCGTCGTCATTTCAATTTCTGAAGATGGTCAGCCCTTTGCTACCGACTTCCTTCCCTATCCTTCCTGAATCCGAGCTGGTGCCCGGAGTCTAACACGTCGTCGACGGGTCGTTAAACACTAACCTTCTTCCTGTCCTTTCTTCCAAACGGTGAGCTACCTATTCGCATTGCGAATTCGTAGTTCCACAAATTGCGTATGTTTAACGAGGCGCCAGGCACGAGCAAACCGTTGAACTGCACTCTGGAAATTGTTTAGGATGAAAGACAAGTTCTGCTCTCGTCGCAAAACTCAGACATAGAGGTGGGCGCACAAGCGGTGGCCGTCCACAGCTCTGGGTCTACATCTACATTGTTCGAACCACCGTGAAATGCATGGCAGAAGATAGGGCCCACAGTGTCAGTTAGCAGGGTTTCTTCCGGTTCCATTCACATATGGAGTTCGGGAAGAATAGTTGTTTGTGTGCCTCAGCGCATGCTGTAATCGTTCTAATCTTATCTTCACGATCCTTATGTGAGCGATCCGTGGGTGGTTTTAGTATATTCCTAGAGTCATCGCTTAAAGCCGGTTTTTTAAACTTTGTTAGTAGACTTTCTCAGGATAGTTTACGTCTATCTACACGAGTCTGTCAGTTCATTTTCTCCAGTATCTCCATGCCAGTCTCCCACGGATCAAACAAACCTACGACAATTCATGCTGCCTCTCTCTGTATACGTTCAATATCCGCTGTTCGTCCTGTTAGGTACGGTTCCCACACACTTGAGCTATGTTCTAGAACTTGCCGCATGAATGATTTAACGTGTTGTTTGGATTCACGTCGTCTTCGCATCTATTGAGAAGACACTGTGGCGGCATAACCTAGGAGTATAGTGTGTGTGTAGTGTGATGATGATTAGTTTGGGGGGGAGGGGGGGGGGCGCTCAACTTCAACTGCGCGGCCAACAGCGCCCATGAAAAGTCCCAATTTTTACACAGTCCAGTTTTTAACTCAATCCAATCTAGCAACGGTCACGATTGATGATGATGATGATGATGATGAAAGGACGAGGACAACAAAAACACCCAGTCCCCGAGCAGAGAAAATCCCCAACCCGGCCAGGAATCAAACCCAGGACCCCGTGATCCACAGGCAGCAATGCTAGCCACTAGACCACGAGCCGCGGACAGATTGTGTGTTTGGTCGCGGGGGGGTGGGGGGGGGGTGGGGGGGGCAGGGTGGCTGGTGGCTGGTGACGATAGCAGAACCTGCACCCTAAGCAATTTCCCTATCACATTTCAACAGTGTGCTCTAGTCTGACGTCTCGTTAAAAAAAAAAAAAAAAAAAAAAAAAAGGCGCGCGCGTTTTCCTCGTTCAGTCGTTGTTTTGTTTCCAAAGATTTCCGATCGTCAACGCTGTTTTCGCACTAGGCCTTGGCTTTCATTTGCTATTGTGGCTTTATTTGCACTCTCTTGATGATTCTTTGTTTTCGCATTTTGGATTAGTTTGTTCTATCGAACTGGAGTGCCGTTTTCGCTATACACCTGGTCCTTACAGCCGATACGTGGCACTCTGACACATGGGTACTGTGGTACTAAACACATTGTAGAACTGAATTTGAATTTGTGGTAAGGACTATGGCACCAAATGCTGAAGCCATCGGTCCCTACGCTTACGCACTGCTTACTCCAACTTGAACTAACTTATGCTAAGGACAACACACACACACCCATGCCCGAGGGAGGACTGTAACCTTCGACGGGGAGAGCCGCGCGAACCGTGGCAAGGCGCCTTCATCGCCTGGCTTCCCCGCGCGGAACACATTGTAGAAGTTAACACTATCGAAGGCTTTGCTGATATCTAAGAAGCCTGTGATAGTCATCGCTTGTCTCTCCCTGCTGACCAGTTTCAGGCCATCTGTTACTTTAATTATTTTACTAGATCTCTAGTTAGGATGTTTGCAGAAATTTGATTGGCATTCATCTTGTAGGTTATTCGTTAGGTAGTCGATAAACTTGCATTGCACTATGCATTCCATGGCCTTACGCAGGGTGTTCAGAACCTCTCATTACAAGCTTCTAGGACTCGTAGAAGGGACTCAGTAGATAATATTTTGCACTGGAAGTCATATCTTGGAAACTATTGTTTACTTGTTACAGCCGTTTTAAAATATGTTTGCTAGGTACGTATACAACAGGGTAGTCATAAAAAGGGGGGCTTTTTTGACGTCGGATTGGCTGATGTCATTTGACATCCGTCCTACTCATTTGACGTCTGTCCCACCTCTTTGGAACCGCGCGACCGCTACGGTCGCAGGTTCGAATCCTGCCTCGCGCATGGATGTTTGTGATGTTCTTAGGTTAGTTAGGTTTAAGTAGTTCTAAGTTCTAGGGGACTGATGACCTCAGAAGTTAAGTCTCATAGTGCTCAGAGCCATTTGAACCATTTGAACCACCTCTTTGACATGGTTCGAGCCTCATGCAAGTGTTGAGACCAACGTGGTTGAGTACACAAATGAGAATACACAGACATGAACTTTCTGTAAGGAGAAGCTCACGGTAATGGATCAGCTGCTCGTCGCCTTTATAAAGATCGTTATCCACGACGTATCACTCCATAGCATACCCCTTTCGCCACAATTACACAACGGCTTCGAGAAAGGGGAACCTCCACCGTCAGCAGGCGTGGCTATCGTGCTGCAAGAAGATACCGAACACCCGAAGTGGAAGAAGCCGTACTGCACCACGTAGAAAAGGACCCATCAACGAGTACGCGAGCAATTTCTGTGGTTATTAATGAGTGTAACTGTTAAACAACCGACGTGTTGGGTCAGGCCTAATAAATTACATGTAAAAGTGGTCGCATTACCAACATGTTTTCAAATACACTCCTGGAAATTGAAATAAGAACACCGTGAATTCATTGTCCCAGGAAGGGGAAACTTTATTGACACATTCCTGCGGTCAGATACATCACATGATCACACTGATAGAACCACAGGCACATAGACACAGGCAACAGAGCATGCACAATGTCGGCACTAGTACAGTGTATATCCACCTTTCGCAGCAATGCAGGCTGCTATTCTCCCATGGAGACGATCGTAGAGATGCTGGATGTAGTCCTGTGGAACGGCTTGTCATGCCATTTCCACCTGGCGCCTCAGTTGGACCAGCGTTCGTGCTGGACGTGCAGACCGCGTGAGACGACGCTTCATCCAGTCCCAAACATGCTCAATGGGGGACAGATCCGGAGATCTTGCTGGCCAGGGTAGTTGACTTACACCTTCTAGAGCACGTTGGGTGGCACGGGATACATGCGGACGTGCATTGTCCTGTTGGAACAGCAAGTTCCCTTGCCGGTCTAGGAATGGTAGAACGATGGGTTCGATGACGGTTTGGATGTACCGTGCACTATTCAGTGTCCCCTCGACGATCACCAGTGGTGTACGGCCAGTGTAGGAGATCGCTCCCCACACCATGATGCCGGGTGTTGGCCCTGTGTGCCTCGGTCGTATGCAGTCCTGATTGTGGCGCTCACCTGCACGGCGCCAAACACGCATACGACCATCATTGGCACCAAGGCAGAAGCGACTCTCATCGCTGAAGACGACACGTCTCCATTCGTCCCTCCATTCACGCCTGTCGCGACACCACTGGAGGCGGGCTGCACGATGTTGGGGCGTGAGCGGAAGACGGCCTAACGGTGTGCGGGACCGTAGCCCAGCTTCATGGAGACGGTTGCGAATGGTCCTCGCCGATACCCCAGGAGCAACAGTGTCCCTAATTTGCTGGGAAGTGGCGGTGCGGTCCCCTACGGCACTGCGTAGGATCCTACGGTCTTGGCGTGCATCCGTGCGTCGCTGCGGTCCGGTCTCAGGTCGACGGGCACGTGCACCTTCCGCCGACCACTGGCGACAACATCGATGTACTGTGGAGACCTCACGCCCCACGTGTTGAGCAATTCGGCGGTACGTCCACCCGGCCTCCCGCATGCCCACTATACGCTGTCGCTTAAAGTCCGTCAACTGCACATACGGTTCACGTCCACGCTGTCGCGGCATGCTACCAGTGTTAAAGACTGCGATGGAGCTCCGTATGCCACGGCAAACTGGCTGACACTGACGGCGGCGGTGCACAAATGCTGCGCAGCTAGCGCCATTCGACGGCCAACACCGCGGTTTCTGGTGTGTCCGCTGTGCCGTGCGTGTGATCATTGCTTGTACAGCCCTCTCGCAGTGTCCGGAGCAAGTATAGTGGGTCTGACACACCGGTGTCAATGTGTTCTTTTTTCCATTTCCAGGAGTGTAGTTGCAGCACGGGCACGGTTCGGTTCTGTAGATGGGTTCCTGTTCAAAATATTATGCACTCACTCCCCTCTACAAGTGGTAGAAGTTTGTAATGGCAATTTCCGAATATCCAGTATACTGTTCTAAAACCACAAATAAGGCAATAATAGGAGCGCGCTAAGCCACAGTTCTTCTTAGGCACTGTGGCGTAGTAGTCAGCTCGCTAGACACGTATTAGAGAGGTTGTCGGCTCAAGTACTCGTCTGATATCCACATTCATACTCCCCGTGGTCTACGTAACACTCAAATCAAATGGGATGTTTCCTTTGGAGAGCACTGGGACGATTTCGCCCTCACACTTTCCCAAATTCGAGCTTGTGCGTCACCTCGTAACGGCTTTGTTGTCGGCGAGGCATTAAACACTAAGTTTCAATTATTTCTTCGTTCTTTGGTTAGTAGTTTAACAAAGATACTAGGTTCAGACCGCCGAGGAAGCGCTTGCAGAAATGAAGAAATGTAAAATAGGTGTTACAGTGACCATCTGTGGATTATTACTAACTTGATGATTTATACTACAATGCCATCCTATCAAGCAGACTGTAATACAATACGTGCGATTAGTTTTTGAGAGCACTGTCAGTAAGGATCGTAAGAAAACTTCCGGAGTTATAGTCATTTATCCCCGTGAATTAATGGGCGACTTAATTTTTGACTGCAGGTTGGTAAAATAAACAGGAGAAATATGTTAAAGTGCTTCAGATTTTAGTTTCCTATCCCAAGACCAAACGAGCGTATCCTTAGAACGGCTGGTCTCCATCATCAACCAACTGAAGAGGGCACCAGCAATGGAGGATGAAGCTGACAGTGCCAGCCACTCGTGCTGGCGAAACGTCAGAAAAATAATCAGACGAACGTTGGCCGTATGACCCGAGACAGAAACCAGCAGGCTGTTTGTCAACAAGTGGCCACGAAAACCTTAACAGTTTTTTGAACCGGAAAATGTTCTTAGGCCAAATTTAACATTTGTGTGGAGAATCAAAAGCACACTTTCTGTACGTAACTCGTATCCAAAAAACTGAAAGTGTTTCGCTACCACAGAATGATGCTGCACGCCTCATCACTGCAAAAAATGAGACAAATTAGAAAACAAATAATTCATTAAGAACGTTCTAAGTGCCACTCCATGAAACTAGTTCAAAGTGCCATTAATAAAATGGTTCAAATGGCTCTAAGCACTGTGGGACTTAACATCTGGGGTCATCAGTCCCCTAGACTTAGAACTACTTAAATCTAACTAACCCATGGACATCACACACATCCACGCCCAAGGCAGGATTCGAGCCTACGACCGCAGCAGCGCGGTTTCGGACTAAAGCGCCTAGAACCGATCAGCCACAGTGGCCGGCTTGTCATTAATACAGAAGCACTACGTTTCATAGGTGAAATACAAGTACGGAAATACAGCAGTAACATCTGAATTACAGGAAATGTTACCAGTAATATCTATTTCTCATTTCTTTTACTTTTTTTGCAGGAGACTAATAAAGTTAAATTTATTAGGATCAGACGTTGTAAACTTTACTGTTAAACTCTCAGTGCTGTTGAAGAAATGGCAACATCCTCAGAGTGTCTTTGATTTGATTGTGTTAAAAATTTTTGGTCTTTACATGAAGTACGGAAAGGCACACATTTGCTATGGTCTTTCTTCTTCTGAATGCACAGACATTTTTTTTTACATTTATCTGTTTGAGAGTAAGAAATTTTAAATGTTATTTGAGATGGCGCAAAGACCACTCACTTTCTTGTAATTGATGTTTGAAACATTTTCTCCTTGATTTGAATGTCGAAACAAGAACAGGTACATTCAAAAGTGTACCGAGAACAAAATAGCAGTGAAAATGAGGTTTTTGGTAAAAAAAGCCCTCAGAACGTTTACCATTTCCACCCTTCAATTTAGGAACATTGCGTTCCTCACAAAATGCTTTATTTTAATCTACTTCTTGTTACAGACAGTAGGCTCATAAATGGTTTTCGCCCATAATAACAGTTTTAGTGTTTTTCCTTTCCGGTCCTAAAGGAAACGTACTTACCATATAATTAAGTCTATTAGCAAATTCCTGCATTTTCTCATTCATGTGTAGGAATGAGACGGGAGATGAAACTTCCTGGCAGATTAAAACTGTGTGTCCGACCGAGACTCGAACTCGGGACCTTTGCCTTTCGCGGGCAAGTGCTCTACCATCTGAGATACCCAAGTGCGACCGACCCGTCCTTACAGCCTTACTTCTACCATCCAAACTTTACAGAAGCTCTCCTGCGAACCTGCAGAACTACCATTCCTGAAAGAAAGGATATTGCGGAGACATGGCTTATCCACATCCTGGGGGATGTTTCCAGAATGAGATTTTCACTCTGCAGCGGATTGTGCGCTGATATGAGTTGTGCTTGAGTATCTCAGATGGTAGAGCACTTGTCCGCGAAAGGCAAATGTCCCGAGTTCGAGTCTCGGTCTGGCACACAGTTTGTCTGCCAGGAAGTTTCAAAACAGCGCACACTCCGCTGCAGAGTGAAAATCTCATTCTGGAGATGGGAGATACCTGTCAAGCAGTAACCTGTGCCTCTGAGAGATGATGAGCCGAGTTGAGTCGTTTGAAGTATCTGCAGGTTGATTTATTTCTTAGATAATGTTGCTAGATCTATAATCCTTTGTATGCTGAGTTGACGATGGATCTCAGTATAGCGGCTTCGCTGATCGCAGGAGTGACACACACACACACACACACACACACACACACACACACACACACACACACCTGATGTGTTAACGGGATGGCGAATTCCTTTCTATCTAATAACCATAAACACACTGCAGTAGTTTAGACTGTGATGTACGTGCGAATTCTGCTGTCTAGGCGCCAGGCTGTCCCAGGCAATCGTAGCATCCGAATTTACGTTGAAAAGAGTGATATAGTCAGTGACTATTTTTTTTATTACAGGATCTCTACATTTATATGCCTCGTATGAGGAAGTATACGTTAAATCCTCCAGAGCTTAAAGATCCGACAGTGCTGCTAACAGTCTTCGCGAAAAACACAAAACAGTTTCCCAGTAGTAAAATTACCGTTGAACGTTTCATCCTGCATCTAGCAGACGTGCTGCCCAGCACTTTTCCTGTTTTCAAGGTGGATGGCACCGTATCCGAACTGTCTAGACTATTAATGATGCGGCTACTTCAGACCGATTGCTTTCCTGTCGGGATAAAATGACAGTCGTTACGGCCTTCATTAAAAACAGCTTCAAAATCTTTAGGAACTTCCAAGGAACCTCAGATAACCTCATTCAGACCTCAGGACACGATAATATTCGGAGACGACCACTATTCCCGGAAAGCGCATACCCACAGTGGGGGGAGGAAAACTGTCAATACAAGCATCTTCGTTCTCCGCGCACTCTTCCCCCCCTCCCCCCTCCCCTATCCCCCCCTACCTGTACCGTAGCTGAGATCCTGAGTAAGTTGGCAGATGTAGTTCACTACATATCTGTCCTGTCGACTTTGAGCGATCTTCGCTTTGTATCCTAACTGTCCATAATTAACTAAGCTGTTGCTTCTTAATTTCGTCCCTCGATTTATTGTTCTGCTTGCTGTTGTGGTGTGCTATTTCTGCCCTTCAGTTATGCTTTGACTGGGTTATGGTGTTTCTGATGTACCGTAATTTGTACTCATTCTTTCTCGACGTTTTAATTTTGATGAAGAATGCTCGATAACTGTATGCCTTCAAAATTCAGCGGTAGCGTATTGTTAGTACTGCTAGCTGATTCCACAATAGTATTACTAGTCACCTTGGCAGCAGCACGGTGAAACTGTTATAAGGGCTCAACATATGCACCGACCGACCGAACAACATATCGGACGCCTCTAGGCGTTTGTGCCAACAGATCGACCGATTTTTCTTGTCTGTCGGTTGGGTGGGCATGATCCTCTCCTACACTTCACCCGACGGACTGCACCATGTCTAGCTCTGTCATTGCGTGCAGGAATAAATGTTCAAACACGTAAAGGACGAAACGGACGAAACTTCGATGATACAGTTTCTGGAGAAGTTTATTGCCTGTAGATTTTTGAGACACATGTAAGAAGTATACCAATATCGATACAGTAAAGAAAGTATTTAATGTTTGAACGAAGCCATAATTTTTGCATGTCACACAGAGATAATGAAACATCCATATTTTATGAATAAAAATCCTTCGATTGTCTGTATTTCCGTTTTTAGTTTTTATTTCAGACGCTTTACGGAAATTAAATCTAGAAACCGCAATACAGACAGATTAAATTTTAGGTCTTATTTGGGATACGTGTCGGAAATAAAACTTCAAAAACGAAATACATGCACTGTACTGATTTTTATTCAAAAAATATACTTCCTTCATTGCTAGATGTGTCAAAAATGCGACTGATCGCCACGCCCTCTGCCATGAAGATCGAAGTGAAGGTCTTTTTTACGGTTCTAACAGTTGCTAAATTAACAGAATATTCCGTCGGTTCTTGGTAGAACAACATTATAATAATAAATGAAAAGCACCAGTTTGCTTTTGTTCTACAATATTATTTTTATTGCTAACCGGTTTTCGGCTTACAAGGCCATCTTCAGGCATTTACTGAGTATTATCACCAAAGAAGTTAAATGTTAGCAGACAACATTGCAAGAGAAGTAACACATCTAGGGTGAACTAGAAACATACGGTGAGAAACATCTTTGCAATGAAATAGTAAAAACTGAACAGTACATAAATAACAATGGAGTTGACAGGAAAACCTTTAGCACAAAATAAGAATAGCATGCCTACATAACAGTTTCTATTGATAAACAAAACTATTGAAATAAGATAAAATTAGTACTAGGCAAGGCTGCATCAAGAGGTATGAAACATGGAGAGTAATACACAACCAATTAAAAAAGAAGAGACAGTTGTCAATGTAAATACAGAATACACGAGGAACTTAAGCCATATCAATACAATAAACAGAAATTAATAAATGCAGGAAAATTGAGGTGTTCGAGGGAACCTACAGTTTGAGAGTGTGGTGGTACTGCATTTTAACATTAACATTATAATCAAAGCAGTGGCTGTATACCAGTTTACTTTAAATAAATGAGCAAAGTAAAATATGAACAGTATTTGATGAGACAACTACAAGGGGAGTTAAACATGGACAGTAATACAAGTTAAAAGCAAACCCTTAACTATTTAAACTACAGCATATGTGGAATACAAAGACAACTGCAACAAATAAAACAACTTAATGACTACAGGAAAATGGGAATATGTAGGATGAGAGAGTGTGGGAAGTAATGAACAACAAAGATGATTATATGAAGTTTAGGAGAGGGGAAGTGTTGAGTTGTGTCTGGTCATTTAGGATGAGATCTGGACTGTGAGCAAGATGTTTGTTAATTTCCAGGGCTTCCAGCAGGTTGAGTTTATGGCCTTTGTTTGCTAAGTGAAGTACATGGGACACTGGCTGGTAGTTGTGACCCTCACTCAGTACATGCTCAGCAAATGTAGAGTCTGAATTCTGCAACCTCCAGCTGCGTTCATGTTCAGCTAGCCTAGTTGATATGTCTCTGCCTGACTGACCAATGTAAAATTTGTCACAATCAGAACAGGTGATTTTGTATACCCCACTGTTGGCTAATAACTGGATCTTATCTTTGCTATTAAAAACACACTGGGCTGTAGTGTTCCTGACATAGTAGGAAACCCTATACTTGCAGGATTTCAGTGCTTTTGCTATAGTCTGTGATACCTGACCTAGAAATGGTATAGTACACCATTTCTTGCAGACAGTGGATGGGGAAGCAGGTGGGGCATAGAGGAGGGGTATAATTTTCCGTTTTTGTTTCCTGTGCAAGATGTGGTCAATAAGAACTGGATTGTAGCCATTGGCTGAGGCAATAAATTTTATTGTATCTAACTCTGCTTTAAAATCATCTCTGGACATGGGGATGGATATGAGACTGTGTACCATTGAGTGGAAAGCTGCATGTTTGTGAGCTATGGGGTGTTGTGAGCAAGAAGGTATTACTGTGTCAGTAGTAGTTGTTTTTCTGTAAATTTTGAAACAATGTGTGTGTGTACTGATGTCAATGGTGAGATCTAAGAAGTTTATGGATTTGTTGCCAATTTCCATAGTGAACTTGATATTTTATGTTGACCATTTAGGTTTTTCAAGAATGTGTTGAGTTGTCTTGTAGTACCAGTCCACATACACAGGACATCATCTACATATCTAAACCAGTATTTGATGTTTGCACTCAAAGGTTCTGTTTTTAGAAAATTTTGTTCAAAATGGTCCATAAATATTTCAGCCAACAGTGGACTAAGAGGGGAACCCATAGCTAAGCCATCTAATTGTTTATAAAGAGTGCCTTGGAACTGGAAATAGTTCTGTGCAAGGCAGGTCAGTGTGGCCAGTCTCAAGTCATTCAATTCCACAGGATTGACATTAGACTTGTGCATCAGCTCTGTCAGAATGTCAATACATTCTGCTACTGGTATGTTAGAAAACAAACTGCTGACATCAAAGGATACTAATTTATCACTGTGTGAGACAGATATACCTTTTAACTTGTTTACTAGGTCCACAGAGTTTGAAATACCATGCTTTGGTTTAAATTTAGTCTTGCTCTTAATTAGGACATGAAGTTTACTGGCTAGTTTGTAAGATGGAGCAGTGAATGATGATACAACTGGACGAATAGGAATATCTTGTTTATGCAGTTTAGGAAGGCCGTACATTCTAGGAGGCACTGGGTTCATATTAGTTAACAGTTTTACTTCAAATTCAGAGAATATGCTTTTGCATGAAATGATTGCATATTTAACATCCTCTTTGAACAATTTATTAGGGTCTTTAGGAAAGACTTGGAAGCCTGTGGTATTCAGAAAATCATTAACTTTATCCACATAATCACATTTGTTCAAAAGCACAATACTGTTGCCTTTATCAGATTTTGTAGCAACGACACCTTGGTGTTGTAATTTCTGTTTTAAGGACTTGAGGGTGTGAAAGTCAATAGACCGTGGCATGTTACACACGAATTTGGTTTCGTTCTTTAGTGCATTGGCAACTATATATTTTGCAGTGGTGTCTTTCGTTAAGGCATATTCAATATCAACTTTCATAACATCCAGTTGTTTTTCTGATGGAGGGTGGGGAGGAGCATATTTAAAACCTTTTTCAAGCACTTTTTGTTCCTTAGGGGACAGAACCAAGTTCGATAAGTTAATTACACGTTGCGAAAAATTTTGTTTACATTTTGAGGTTAGAGGTTCACTCACGTTCCTAATCATAGATAATTTCTTGTTCTGACGCAAAAATACGTCGTGAATAAGATCACTTACACTTTGACGAACTTCTCGATCGAAAACATCGAACTCACACAGGTGTAACTTAGATGTGATTGCCATATGTACCACTTTTATATGTGTACACACGTTTTATCTTATTTCAATAGTTTTGTTTATCAATAGAAACTGTTATGTAGGCATGCTATTCTTATTTTGTGCTAAAGGTTTTCCTGTCAACTCCATTGTTATATATGTACTGTTCAGTTTTTACTATTTCATTGCAAAGATGTTTCTCACCGTATGTTTCTAGTTCACTCTAGATGTGTTACTTCTCTTCCATTGTTGTCTGCTAACATTTAACTTCTTTGGTGATAATACTCAGTAAATGCCTGAAGATGGCCTTGTAAGCCGAAAACCGGTTAGCAATAAAAATAATATTGTAGAACAAAAGCAAACTGGTGAGTTGCTAAATTATTCAGCTCTCAGATACCTTTTGTTGTATTTATTAATAATATAGGCAATCACTATTTGTAGTCCTTCTTACAAGAGAAAAGTTTCTTAAACTTACTGTAGGTATCATACATAAACAAATAAATTCATAAATTTTGTGTGAACGCGATTTGTTTTACTTGGTTTGCTTTATCTTGGTTTATTTCCTCATGCAACTGTAAATCACCTTCCATGTTTCAGGAATCATTTTAGAAACTAATTGTGGGATGCAATTCCATTGAATTATGGCTCCTCGTAACTACTGGTACTGTCTAGAAACAGCAATATAGCTTGCAGATTCTCTCAAGACCGTATTCTTTTTCGTCAAATATGGTGTGATAACGCTCAGCAGATCTGAAAAGCATGTTTGTCTTTCTTAAATAATCCCGAAAACCATAAGCTTCCAGCTGCACAAGTAACATAGCATGGCCGCGCGGGATTAGACGAGCGGTCGACGGCGCTGCAGTCATGGACTTTGCGGCTGGTCCCGGCGGAGGTTCGAATCCTCCCTCGGGCATGGGTGTGTGTGTTTGTCCTTAGGATAATTTAGGTTACGTAGTTTGTAAGCTTAGGGACTGAGGACATTAGCAGTTAAGTCCCATAAGATTTCACACACATTTGAACATAGCATGTGTGAAATTCTTCCTTTGTAGCAGCCGTTTCTCCACGAACAGCGTTGTCTCGGCTTTCTTCGGCCTCGTTAGCTATAAAACAAACAAGGCAAATCCCAGTTTTTGTGTCCGTGTAATACCATGTGGAATCTTGTAGAACATTACCTCAATGAACGTAAGATAAACAAATCGCAACCAGCGATAGGAAAAGGGGCGCTGTAATCGCTGAGTGAAGTCGATAGTAATGTGTGTAGGCTACCATGAAATTGGTCGGTCGGCCGAAAAACTGGTGCTTATGTAGGATCCTTTAGACATGCACTCGCCACTATCAGCATCCAGAGCGGCGGACAAATCTAGGAATAGCCACCGCTGGATTGCCTTTGACGGCAGGTATCACTAACCCGTATGTGTAAAACTTTGAGGAAGCAGCACTTGATACCGCGCGCCTGAAACCAGATGCGTTCTACAGAGATTCAGACGACACATTCGTGGTGGGGCAGCATGGTGAAGAAAACCTACAAGAATTGCTGTGCCACTTAACAGCATACACAATCTTTGGTTCACCACCAAGATGCAAGAAAACGATGTCTAGTGTTCCCTAGACGTTGTGATAAACCAGAACTCTGAAGATACACATGGACATTCCGTCTACAGGAAAAAGACACGGACACGGACCTGTACCTAACCGTCAATAGCTGTCATCGTGCAGTGCTCGTTACCTTGGTATACACAGCGCGAGTCATGTGGGAGAAGGTAAGTCTATCTACAAAGCTGCAGCATCTACATCAAAAGCCATATGGGACAAGGGAAGTCTACCTACAGAGCTTCAGCAATCACGCGAAACCTTTCACGAGAATGACTACTCGAAGAGACCAATAAGAAGCGCTACCCAGCCGAGAAAGAAGAAGAAAAGAAACAACGCAGAAGAAGAAACCAAGCGGCTGGCGTTCGTTCCGTACGCAGGGCCACCCGCAGACAATACTGACAGGATAATGGAGAACAACAACATTAAAATTTGCCACTCAGCGGTTAAAATAAAGGTCGTTTTAGTCAAAAACCTCCTAGGGCTACAGACACCTGGACTTTAGATCATGAGGTGCGAGTGTTGTATACAGAACACCAACCAGAAGCAGCAAGGTATCTTGCTGCCCCATTCAGAACAATTACCGAGTGTTCGCCTCAGCCAAACCAACAACTCTGCAGTGGCAGAGCAGATCGGCAGCGAAGGCTGGGTGTTTCTGACCACACAACGGTGCTTTGCCTTGCTAGCGGGTTCTGGGATTACGTCATCAAAGTGGCAGTGGAAATAAGGGTACATGATGACCTCATCGACTGAGGCAGTTGTTTCCAAGTGAATAACTTAGAGGATGTGATGTTAGCGAACATATTAAAGGAACGCAGAGATTGAAAGCGTTGGAGACAGCGGGCGGATGAGGCAGACACTCACCAATCCCCATCACGCCCCACCACCAGGGGGCGCAACAACTCTTCCGCCGGCACTTGGCCGACCCATCAATAGGGCCGTCCGCAGAGGGATCTGCACTCCAGCAGCTGTAAACAGACGTATTAGACACGAACCACACATCTACGCCTGAAGATATCGAGTAGGAAAGTCGTCGAAACGACGCCACGCCTGGCTGATAAACCAAGAAGATCTCATCAATGAAACTCGCCGAGAACGCCTGCATTACCATCGTCCTCCTTTTGGTAAATAAAATGTATAAAATTTTCTGTTACTATGATCTTATTCTCCACAAATAGAAGTGTTAAGAGTACCTAAATAGTTACATATGCACATTAATTCATCCATTTCCCTGGTTGTTGAGCTCCATCACTGTGGCTTATACTAATTTAAGAACTGCAGCAAGTAGCAACATCTTTATGTATTTCTACTGGGGTTGGAACTTTAATAGCAGCAACTATTTATTTACAGCTCGTACAAAATAGATACGTGTTTCAAAGTTTTACAGACCTTCAAAGTAGTCACAAGCATTGTGTATAACTCGTTGCCAGCGGTGTGGAAGTCGTAGGATACTCTTAGCAGTGCCAGTTGTGTTGACAGTTCGAGCGGCGCGGCCTATTGCCCGACGAGTTTGTAGCAGTTCTGAAGCGAATGCCGTGAAGTGTTTCCTTCAGTTTAGAAATCGAGTTGAACTCACGAGGGCTTATGTCAGGGGAGTGCAGTAGGTGGTATAGCACTTAGCAGCCCCATCAGTCAAAAAGAAATCAGTAAAAGCTTGCATTGAACATGCTTAAGCATTGTCCTGCAAAATGGTCAGGTCCTGCAGAAAGTGTCATCACTTCTGTCTCTATGCTGTTCATTTTTGAAACACAACCTACGACCAGCTTAGAGACAGAAGTGATGACTCTACAAAAATTCTTTGTAGTATACAAAAATTCATTATTCTAGCCTTCATAGATTCTGACAAAAAAGTACATAAATTAAAAAAATAATTTTCAGGAAACGCAAATTAACGTTCAGCCTAAGGTTTTTTCTCACGTTACCTCTTCAGGAGGCCCCAGATTTGAACTCAGGGTCCTCTTGCCCTTCAAGGCTCTTCTTCTGGTTTCTTGCTTTCCGCCTTCTTTCCTTTACCAGGTCTTCAGCTGCAAAGAGGCGCTGTAAATTTTTCTCAAGACGTTTTGAATGAAATTCCCTATCTTAAAGCCCATTCTCTCTAATACCTTAATCCACCCTATGTTCCTATCATTAAATAAAAGAACTGTATCATAAGTTGCAGTTCTAGCAATTTTAGCAGACGGAAATTTGATTTTAGGGTATCGCTTCCATATGAGTAAGTTTAGAGCCTCGTTGGACTCGTTTGGATTGTGGGTTTTGGCACGAACACACTTCTTTAGAATTTTATTTTAGTTGGGGGTACATAGCCTCAACATATTTTGAGAATGTAATATAAAGTGAAGCTGGAAGCTTAAGATCGTGCTTGAAAATGGTCCAAGGTTGAAACTGGCCATTCGCGCAGATAATAATAAGAATACGGCCCATTTGGACAGTGTTTCAATTCTCAAAACTTGTTTAGAAATTCAGTTTTGGCCAAAAACATTTAATGGCATCCAGAATACAATTTGTAAGCCTCTCCTTTTGAATGTAGGGGTATCTATACCTCTGAGCCTATAGACGTTTACACCATCTAATGTGGCACAGATGGTGAGAGGGATATTCATCTGCCGACACCATGTGGAAATATGTAGCCCATACTGCACTTTTAGCGTGACTTACACTGGATAGGTTGTGCCGGGTAGCCTTGCCATTATACACTTCAGGAGTGTCTACCATCAACTTTGTGATTCTGGCGTGTCCACCAATGCCAGTTGTAATGCCGGAAATGCATATCCTCCTATTTCCATCTATTGTACTATAAATGTTTTCCTTATTTTGTTACCTGAAGATACGTCATTTCTGTGTCTTTATATATTGTAATTGTTTTACTATTTGTGTGTATATATATATATATATATATATATATATATATATATATATATATATATATATATATATATATATGCATTTATGTCGATGTATAATTGGTTTGTTTTGTAAATATTACTTGTATTTTTACGCTGGTTCTTGCCTAGGGAAAACTATGCTTTCGAACGATTACATCGATAGGTCGTGTGGAGAACCAAAGTGTTTAGGATCTTTGGTAGTGTTAACTCTGCTGTGTGGAGTGCGGGCAGAGGGGAGTCTGGCTGGAGTAGGGCGGTGGAGCAGGTGTGTTGTGTGACGCTCCCGCGAGTTGCCGCGCTTCGGTGTTTGGCAGCATGTAACTGCGCTCGACTTTCTATGATAGTTTCTGCCACGGTGTCGCGGACGGGGAGCATTAGCTGGCGCACATCAAGAGCCCGTTTCGCCTTGTGACCGTGTCGAGAAGAAGGCGCACCAACATCAAGCTTCTGCAACAGCGACGGCCGACAATGAGTGACTGTCGCCACCTCCCCGATTAACGACTGCAAACCTTCAATCAACCAACAAGGAAGACAAAAAGCACGTAAAGTTTTAGAACTGTATGGCAGACCTCAGCTTTTCAAACTGTTGCGTCGCAAAATTATAGCAACTTAGCATGAACCTTTGTTGCTCATTGTCCCAATTGCATTACCAAGCAAGGTCCCTTCCTTTTCTGGAATGAACCCGAGTGTCGTTGAAATTCATACGCCAGCATTAATGTCAGTCAATTTCATTGCTTTAATTTCAAAGTTCAGTTAAAGTATTCATAGCTGGCTACAATATTTAGATTGCACAAGCAGAAATTAAGAGTGCGAGTTTTGTTACCATATTTTAGCTTACCTGTGACTGCAGCTCCGCTTGGTACGTACTAAATTTTACTATTATTTGTTCAGAATCATTTAACTCAAGTTCAAAGTTAAATCTCTTATTTCTAAATTGCGTAGATTCAAGTAGCTTTTGAAATTGTTGTTGAGGTAGACCAAGACTAACCTTATTTTATTGAATTTCGTAGTGCTTCAGAAACAAAGTTCACTATTAATTTCAGTCGCTAAATTAACTTTCAATTTTCTGGTTTTATTAATTCTTTTGCTAAATTAAGTCAGAGTGTGACGAAATTTGTTACTTCTGACAAACATTCAGTTTTCACACAACACGTGTCAACCTTCAGTTGCCACGCTTTTAGTGCTAATTATATGTGCAGTAATCTTTCATTTTCAGTTATTATAGTAGTTGTCCATAGGACTGGCGACCGTAATTTTCCCCAAATCTCATATATCTAATTAACGCCAATTAATTGTTAACATAACGACTGCACATTTACTTTCTTTATTAATTTTACCCTTTTCTCAAAATTAATTTCCATCAATTTCATTTTTCCTTTCATTTAGATACAACCCTTTCCTCCCTCTTTACCGACAGATTCACTTCGGTGACGATTGCTTTTCCAAAATTTCCATTAGATAGACGTGGTTTAATTTTTCACTGTCATTAAGGTCGATAAGGGAGGGGTAGGTTACACAGCCGTATGTTCCAAAGGAAGTTCTGTATATCACAGCCTCCTAGATGTATCCCGCGAAAGGTTGCTAGAAAGTAATCCATGGAATCGTTGTTTACCGAGCCAGTTGTGAACAAAAAAAATGGTTCAAATGGCTCTGAGCACTATGGGACTTAACATCTATGGTCATCAGTCCTCTAGCACTTAGAACTACTTAAACCTAACTAACCTAAGGACATCAAACAACACCCAGTCATCACGAGGCAGAGAAAATCCCTGACCCCGCCGGGAATCGAACCCGGGAACCTGGGCGTGGGAAGCGAGAACGCTACCGCACGACCACGAGTTGCGGACTGTGAATAAAAAGTGGGCGTGGCAGGTAGAGCGCGTCAGACCTTTTTCAGGTACTTCCGATGCCATTTCATTGTCGAAACTTTGGTAACTTACTGTCCACGAATTGTATTAATAAATAAAAAGTAAATTGAAATTGACGTTTTCGGTCAGTTTCATTATGAATGTCCTCCCTTAAAGATTTAATTACCACATCTTTAAAAACATCGACGTGGTTATTGGAGCTACCTTTCTGTTTCCATACATACGCAAAATTGGAGCAAAAAAGATGATTAGAATGGTAGCTGTAGTATCAGAATTGCAGTAGATATTTTTACGGATGTGCTAAATGCGCACGTGTGTGTGTTAATGTGAAACCAATGGAATATGGACGAAAGCTCGAAACTTGTTTTCGTATATGTAAACATGCGTGAAGTGAATGGCTGCTGTACTTCTTAAAATAAAATTGGAATGCTTCAACTTAAATCAGTATGTGACTCTGAGTCACAAGGCACTGCTGCTATATCTGTTTTCATGTACTTGTCTTTCCTTTTTTCTGCTGTTACTAATACTCCCATCTGAAGAGCTTGATATGTCTGTTACTACACAATGTAATATTTCTCTCTCTTACTTTTAGCCTTATAAATCTTATTTGCTCTTTGAATAACTTACTCATAGCGGATCACATCTTGAATGATGAAAATATTAGAAGTGCATCAGCTCAATCTCCCAAAATATATTTACTCTTCAGTCATTGTTATTAAGATGTCTCCTTCTTGAAAATGAAGTTCCTGCAATTTCTTCAGTATGATAATGCTTTAAGATTGACTCGGATTTACTTACCAGTTCTCCTTTCTTTGCAGACGATGGTGGAGAGCTACGAGTATTCTCAGTTCGGAGCGATACGGGAATTTTCTCCTATTCAAGCAGTATCCGGAGCAAGCAGCGGGTTCGCACTTAATCTCTATCAGGTAAGCATTTTAAAAGATAACATTACAATGACATTTATTCGCCATGGGTTTCTGAAGAAAATGTGCGTCTGTTCAGCATCACCGACTTCATATTGCGACTGATGCGACGTGATTCTATGAAGTACCTTCCATGGAACAGTACGTAGCTCCCGATGTATTACCAACGGGAGACGACCTTTCTTCGCTTTCATCTTGATATAAAAATGTGATAAACCGTTCATTAATTTTACTACAGATGTAGTAACCCAGAAATTTTCTTCACCCAAAAAGGACTGCCAGTTAGGGTAGATCCAGGGGAAAAAAATCCACTGGTCGAATAGCTTACTGTTGGTGCTTGACTGAAGTGACGTAGGTTACGTACCAGTCTGCATGCATACTTAGCATTTGTGCGCACTCAGTGGTTAAACCTCCTACAAGAGATAACTGTTCAATTAAATTACAGGGTCGCTACCAGCGTAATCCCTTCCTACAATACGAGAAAAGACTGAACTGGAAATTATCAGACTGCGTGCTCGAAAGAAAAGAAAAGAAAATTTCAACTGAAGTGAATTACGTAAAAATCAGAGTACATAATATTGTTAAATGAACTCGAATAATTAATCAAGAACTTGTAAATTTGGCACATTAGTCCTATGCACTTCCTCTCTGAGAACATTACTTCGATATCACTGCCCCTTTGTGCAGCATATAAAACCAGGCTAGTACTTAAAACAATAAAGGCATTGAAAACATTAACTTGCAAAGTGGGTAGCTATTTGGTAAGCTGTAATTAAGGTAACAAGATGCACGAAACATATTTATTCAAAGAGAGCGACAAAGAATTATGGGTAGACACCTATCAATATTCTTAACTGGTGCCTGAACATAAACTAAATTAACGTGCCTTGATCAGATGAAATTACGTTTCATAATTTAACTATGTATACCTGAGGGAAAAAAGAGAGGAAAAGGAATAGGACAGACATGACTTCATTCATCCAGTCTAGATCCACACGAAAAAGTGGAAGTTCAGAGGAACAAACCGCCACCATTGCGTGCATTCACCAACCACAGAGGGGTTTATAACGATTGGAACATCTTGTTAGCATAAATACACGACATGAGAATTCGCACACACGACATGCAAGGAGCCGAACTGTCCACGTGGTGGACTAAGTCACACATCTAACTGCTCGAATAAGATACAGACGAAAAATCGTGAAACGTGTAGAATCAATGAGGGAACACGACTACAAGAATTGACAGATCGTGAATCAATGCATGAAAAGATAATGAACAGAACCCAGTGTATTGTCCTCGACGGCGAGTGTTCATCAGCGACAACGGTATTGTTAGGAGTGCCCCCAGGGAAGTGTCATAGGATCGTTGTTGTTCTCTATATACAGAAATAATTTGGCGAACAGGTTGGGCAGCAATCTGCAGTTCTTTGCTGATGATGCTGTGTACGGAAAGGTATCGAAGTTGAGTGAATGTAGGAAGATACAAGACGACTTAGACAAAATTTCCTGTTGGTGTGATGAATGGGAACTAGTCCTAAATTTAGAAAAATTAAGTTAATGCGGATGAGTAGGAAGAACAAACCATTAATTTTCGGATACAGTATAACTAGCGTCTTGATTGACACAATCAAGTCGTTTAAATATCTGAGCGTGAAGTTGCAAAGCGATATGTAATGTAACGATCATATGAGGACTCTGGTAGGGAAGGCATATGGTCGACTTCAATTTATTGGAAGACTTTTAGGAAAGATTGGTTTGCCTGTAAAGGAGGTCGCATATAGGACGCTTGTGCGACCTGTTCTTGAGTATCGCTTGGGATCTGTACCTGGTCGGATTGAAGGAAGACTTCGAAGCAGTTCAGAGGCGGGCTGCTAGATTCGTTAACTTGTGAGGTAACGGGAGAGTTGCGGCGCCCTGGAAATATTCTAAGTTCAGAGTTGGCGTCAATCGCTCGAGCCGCGCGGCAGAGCCGAACTCGTTAGCAAACATGTGGTGCCGAATGTTAGCCGGACGAGAGGGGTAGCCGCAGCGCATGGTCCAGCCGCGTGGTTGGGAATTCCGCTGTGACGAGGACGGTGCTTTGTGTCGATGAACTAGATGTCTATGCGGGGAGTTCCAAAGATGGCGGCCTTTGTGAAACCTTAATGGCAGACATTTCACAGTTCTTATAGCAATTAATAGTAGCCAGATGAATCACGATATCTCAAAAATAAACACGTGCGTTACTATTATTTGCACGACGATTCTGATGGTGTAATAAGATTTTCAATATATTTATTAGTTTAAAGTTTAGTATCTGACGACAAATTATACAAGTAACAACCAGCAACGAATTTCCAAAATATAAACGTCTCATCCGATTTTGTCGATTGCCGTGTCTTTAGAAAGCTATTAGTGTAAACCTAAATTGGTGTAAATTACAGGCTTGTAACTTGAATAGTACATGAGTTATTGGAGATTAAAGTGGCCAATTACTAATGATCGCGACAGCGCCATAAGTGCTCCACAGTTACACGAAAAAACGGTAACAGCATGGCCGCGCGGGATTAGCCGAGCCGGCACGGTAACTCAGCGTGTTCGGTCAGGGGGTTAGCTGCCCACTGTAACAAAAAAAAACTGATTTAATGGATTAATAGTGAACTGAAAAGGGTGTCTTGCGACGTCCGCCCCGAGCAGATACAACGAACGAAAACGAACAAAATAAGACAAAAAAAAGGCGGTCTGGGGCGCTGCAGTCATGGACTGAGCGGCTGATCCCGACGGAGGTTTGAGTCCTCCCTCGGGCATGGGTGTGTGTGTTAGTCCTTAGGATAATTTAGGTTAAGTAGTGTATAAGCTTAGGGACTGATGACCTTAGCAGTTAAGTCCCATAAGATTTCACACACATTTGAACATTTTGGTAGCAGCTTGCTTATAAATATATTGATTCATCTGTGTCTTTGTTAATATCCGATATATGCTATTCATGAAGAAATTGGTCAATTATTTACTGTGTGTTACAAAGCACAGAGACAGTAGGCTCCTGGCCTAACTTTTGCTTCTTTTCTTTTGATGTGTGTTTATTTAATTGTTTATGTATTTAATACTGTATGTTAGAGCGTGTTTATGGTCCAGCCGTAGGAATTTTTATTTAATTTCAATTATTTCGATGTAAATACAGTATTCCGAATATGTTTCATTATGTTTGTGACTGCGTTGGCATGAAGACATGGCGCGAGCGCTCTAGCCAATCACAGCGCTCGTGATTGGGGAGACTAGATGGAAGCGAGTTTCCGGAAGGGACACGAGGTAGTTCTGGGAGTAGTGATGGGCTAAACTGGATATCAGTGATTTCTGTGAATGCAACTTTTCAGTATCTGTTATTCTTAACTGTGATTTGTCTCAGTTAAGAGTCGCAGTTAAGGAATCCAGATCGTGTATCCCTCCGCACTCTACAACTTCTATTTCTGCGATTTCTGTGACTCCTGCGTTTTCTGCGACTTACCACCGTATGAAAAAGTTACATTTGTCCACGCAGAAAATTACATCTCAACAAAACTGTCATTAGTAAGTATGTTTTACGTATGTTCTTCCGTTGGCTTTAATTTTGTATTAAAGAAACAACTGTGAAAATATTAATAGTGTAATTAACAAGTAAGTAGACATACAGTGCCGCAATAGTTCGTGTTTAGAAAATGAATTCTAACATATTGTTTTGTTCACAGGAACCCGAACTACATTTCAATCACTGAGTAAAGTGATAACTCAAAATATCATTGTCAACAGATCTGGAGAAATTGCCACTGCGTCTTTAGACTGTCTTCGTCAGACGAGAGGTTAGTCTCTAAGTGTTTCGATGAACTTAATTACTTAAGTGAGATCGTTCTTGCAAATGTGAAATATAGCCCATTGAGTGGCTTTCATTACAGCAAATATTAGCAATACTACTGTCAATTACATTGCTTGTAATTAGTGACAGCAAAATTGTTTAATAATCCTTGTGATTTTGCAGACACAGCTCCGACTCTGATTACTGGTTGCTGTACGTATCTATCCCCATCAAGGCTTTTGAGAGAGAATCGTGAAGATTCAAGACAGGTCTTAGAGGATTTGCAGATTAAAAGTGCCATAATGATGAAATACGTTTGCAGAATGAGTGATTAAACTGTGTTTTATTGAAGTTGCTATGTGATTTTAAAGGAATAATAAATGTTAAATACAGTGAATGAATAATGAAAATCTCATTTTCCACATGTTAATCCGTCCTATACCCGTAAATTTTCCGCCACTTATTTATTGGTAAACACTTGTTGGAGAGTGACATGCCGTCCCCTCCCCATCCCCTTTCTCCACAATCTTGGTGTGACACAGACCTGTAACATAACCTGAGGTCTAGAATATGCATTTTGAGGCTGTTGATATGAAAGTGGAAAGTACAGACCTTCCAGTTAAATCAGGAATAGTTTAACTGCATTACTTGAAAGTAAAATGGTTAAAGGTTCAAATGGCTCTGAGCACTATGGGACTTAACATCTGAGGTCATCAGTCCCCTAGATCTTAGAACTACTTAAACCTAACTAACCTAAGGACATCACACACATCCATGCCCGAGGCAGGATTCGAACCTGCGACCAATAGCAGTCGTACGGACTTGAAAGTAACACAGGAAAAGCTTACTTATGTTGGTGGTAGTAGTGTCGGCAAAAAGTTCTTGTGTGTGCAGTTACCAAGTAGAACACCAGGCGTAAAACTTTTCTCCAGAGTCTTGAATTGTGTCGCAACAAAAGGGAGGCATTCATACGACTGAATACTACTGTTTTCATTTCTTTACACTTATACAGATGTCTGAGTTCTGTTGTGTTCACATTGCAAAGTTCTGTAGGCATGTGGAGTATTAACCAAAACTGTCATATTCGAAGCAGAATCAAACATATTTTTTAGGTCACTTGATATTTTCAAGAGAAAAAGGCATGTTTCTTCTTATTAACATAATACATTCAGTCACAGCTGTGTTTTACCAACCATAACTGGTGCTGAATGTGCTTGTCATATAATATGAAGGGCTTATTTCAATAGTGGTACAAGTCCATTACCTCCACTTTTCTGTCTCTAATGGCTCTGAAATCAATGATCCAAACAAACAGAAAGGAAGGTTCATCTCTAGCAAGAAGCCATATGATTGAATATTTCTGGTATCTCAACTGCAGATTTTTCAGCGCTCATTCAACTTTCGGACTCTGTATCTCAAAATGAACAAAAATGGACTTGTACCACTATTGAAATAAGCCCTTCATATGCACACACAGCACATCGATCTCGTGAGGCAAAAGGCTCTCATAACAAAGTACGTACGTCGGTCAACAGATGGCACTAGGAAAAGAATGTCAACTGCGCTTTTTAGTTGCTACTTGCGACTTTTAGTCGCGACTTGTCACTGAAATCACAGAAAGCAGTAAGACATTCGGCCAACAGATGGCTCACGGCTTTGAATGTGAAATGCTACTTGGGACTGCTAACTGTGACTGAAATCGCAGTTAGATTCTGTAAAGTTGCTATTGTGATATCTGTGACTTTTCAGTCACTGTGATTTCTAACAGATACGCGATTACCTGCCCACCAGTATCTGGGAGTGTGGCAGTCCTGGAGAGTAGGGAGGTGCCGGACGCGGACAGTACAGCGCGACGGACGCACAGTCGCGGGAGAGACGTGGAGAGTGTGAAGTGGTTTTGCGCGTGGTCGCGACAGATAGAAATACTTTGGAGTGCCGACCTGTGCACTTGTGAGATTTCCGTGGCTTTTACAGTGAAGACGTAGTGTGCGTTTAGAAGTGAATATCTCGCGAGCTGTGTTGTTCATAACTAATTACGTGCTCTAGGAATCTATTGTTTTCCTGTTATTGAACTTATATTTTATTTAATTGCTGGACCATATACACCAATAAGTGTTTTGGAGAAATATACCACATTCTCAAAATTAATACTACTATCGTACTCATCATTTAAGGCGTTAAGATAGTACCTGCAGATTTTATTTAATTGCGATCATTCATTTATAAATTCGTATGTTACTTTCATAATTCGCAATTGCCGAGTGATAGAAACCTTCGCCCATACGATTCATGTGTGTATTCTTATTGTGTACTGTAGACTCAGCAGTATTTGGCCTGTAATGCGGCAACTACGTATCCCAGCCCCTAGACAACGAAACAAGACAATACTTTTAATATTTCAACGTTGAATCGGAGGGTGCGCAGTTTTGAAAGCCCGCAAGCTGTAGGTTCGAACAACACGTGAGAGTTACGTATATGCTTCTTTAACTCAAATGGGAATCCCTGGAGGGAAGGTGACTTTCTTTTCGAGAAACATTGTCGAGATAATTCAGAGAACCGGCATTTGAAGCTGACTGCCAAACGATTCTACTGCCACCGATATAGATTGCACATAAGGACGACGAAGATAAGACACGGGAAGTTAGGCCTCATACGGAGGCATACAAACAGTTGTTTTTTCTCTCACCGTATTTCGAGTGGGACAGGGAAGGAAATGACTGTTAGTGGTACACGGTACCCTCTGCTACGCACCGTACGGTGGCTTGCGGAGTATTTATGTAGGCGAAGATGTAGGCGAATCACCGCGAAATGATACCAAACCAGCAAGGTAGAAGGCCCCAATGGCTAAAGGAACACGTAGTCCCCACTAAACGAAGGCAGTTACTAAAATTCCCCCAAAAGGCGAAAATGTGATAGCTCAATTAATTCACGTCCGGCACTGATCTATTAAACTAGTAAGGACAACGTATTGAGATCAGTAACGGAGCAGAAGGCTCACAGAACAAAGAACACATGGGACAATACGAGAACAAATCAGGAATTAGTACGTGTGAGGGAAAAGTACAACAAATACAAAGAAATACCGCACACACACGCGAAGACACAATTACTCTCACATTCATATAAGATTAAAAGCACCGTAGCCCACCCTAACCGTATTCCATGGAGCTCCCTCCACACCGCCATTTTCCAAGGGAAAAAAGCTAACTCCAGTCACTGATAAGATCTTAAACTCAAGCAATGCCTATCATGAACAGTTCAAAGCACATTAAGACGAAATAATTTGAACACTACAGTTAGAATGAAGAACTTTAGTATTCTCAAGAACTTAGAACACATGAAGACCGCAGTTAAAGCTACGAGCTATATCATCACTGGCAGCAAAAGGCTTGCATAGGAGCTGTGAACCACACCCGCCAACAGCCAGCACCACGCCGCTCCTCTCAGAGCACCCTCACGTGAAACAGAAGCGACCAGAGGGGTCGTTTCCGTCACCAGCTTAACAAGCAGATAACTCTCGAACAATAGGCATAGACCTCTTTGTCCAGGTCAGAGATACAAAGCTGGTTATCCCACAGTCTTATGTTAGGCTAGTTATCCTGTGCTCTCAGGAGACGAAAAGCAACTCAGCTACCAGACACAAGACAAACCTGCGGAGACACATAAAAACACCCATTCACTCACATTCTGACACACACAAGGTAAGGCAAGGGAAGGACATGGTAAATATGGATCTGGATTACACATGGAAAGTAAGTGAATCACCTAAAGTATTGACATAATGATGCGAAGCACACATTCATCGTCAGAGAAAAATTGAATGTTCATAAATTCCACTGCTCAGTTACTAGAACTATTTTAGACACGTTGTGCAGTGAATGAGATCTAAACGGAGTCAGATAGTGCAACAGTCTTATAAGACTCTATCTTGAGCAAAAGAACTTTCAACTGTCCTGGTCATAATTTTATCGTCGTCGAAAATGTTCAGTGATAAAGCCAATCTCTGGCTCAGCTGTCAGATTTACATAAATCGTAAGTATCCTATTATATTTAAATACCCACAATAATTATAAATCACCACGAATAACATGACTTAATTTGATATTGCAAATATTGGTAAAACTACTCAGTTTGTTCTTATTAATGGACTTACTTTATTTTGTGGTGCGAGGTTAAATTTTTCTTTAATGAAAGTTTCTTCTTCCTCTAGTTTGGGTAACGGATGGCTAACTGTAGCTTTCGTTGCTTGTAACAATGCAGGTAGACCAGGTTTGGAATCCTTTGAAACTAGGGAAATCTTAGCTTACCGTACTATACCTGTTTCTGAGATTATTATTGCTAGTGAGGGTTCCTACCTTTTTCCGCACGAGAGTTTGTCTTTGTCTTGTCGTAGACGTTGTAAGATAAATTCTGATTGTAGCGTTCACTTGTGGGTAAAGGCGAGTGGTCCTTCTTCTTTGGAAGATTGTCGCATTGTGGGTGATGATCGCTAGGATAAATACTTTTCACTTCTTTTCGTCTTTAAGTCATTTTTGGAACCGAGACTACGACTAGCTTAGAGACAGAAGTGATGATGCTTTCTGCAGGTCCTGACCATCATTTTGCAGGACAGTGCTCACGCACGTACAGTGCAAGCTGTTACTGATTTGTTTGACTGATGGGGATGCTAAGTGTTATACCACTTACTGCACTCCCCTGACTTAAGCCCTCGTAAGTTCAACTCGATTTCTAAACTGAAGGAAACACTCCACGACATTCGCTTCAGAACTGCTACAAATTCGCCGGGCAATAGACAGCGCCGCTCGAACTGTCGACACAACTGGCACTGCTAAGAGTATCCTACGACTTCCAAATCGCTGGCAACGGGTTATACACAATCCTGGTGACTACATTTAAGGTCAGTAAAACTTTGAAACACGTATCTCTTTTGTACGAGCTGTGAATAAATAGTTGCCACTATTAAAGTTCCAGCCCTCGTATTAGAGTCCCACATCCTAATAGACTGCCCAAATTTGGACACGTTGTGGCCAAACGTTAAACTTACTGATGCTGCCTCTTATGTTAAACGGCACAGCAGCTGATAGGATTTTACCATTGAAGGTGGTTTCTACTCGTCTGTGAGGTAGGGTACATCGGCCTTGTCAACCACATAAGGACTGGAGGGGTGAGACATAGCCTGCTGTGACTCACAGGCATATGGCTGCCCTCGCTTGATAGTCAAGCCTAGCTCATGCCCTTCCAAGATTTTCAATTCTTCTACATCTGTCGCAGGTTTACTGTCTCGTCGTCGTTGTTCTCTTTCCTGAGTATCTATAAACTTCGCATTATTAGTTTATTATTGGTAATGGAGAGTGAGGAAGCACCGGTCGGAAGCACACGGTGTCTCTCCCATATGCGGGGTTTCAAATAATAATAATAATGAAATGATGTGTTGGTATGGCCCTCAACTACGTTGCAATATTATAAGTTTTGGCTGGTGTCGTTGTCTAGGGGCTGGGATACGTAGTTACCGCATTACAGACCAAATACTGCTTAGTCTACAGTATACGATAAGAATACACACATGAATCGAATGGTCGAAGGTTTCTCTCACTCGGAAATTGCGAATTATGAATGTAACATATAAATTTATAAGTGAAAGATTGCAATTAAATAAAATCTGTAGGCACTATCTTAAAGACTTTAAATGATGAGTACGATAGCAGAAGTACTTTTGAGAATGCGGTATATTTCTGCAAAACACTTATTGGTGTCGATGGTCTAGCAATTAAATAAAATAGAAGTTGAATAACAGGGAAACAATAGATTCCTACTGCACGTAATTAGTTATGAACGACAACATAGCTCGCGAGATATTCACTTCTAAACGCGCACTACGTCTTCAATGTAAAAGCCACGGTAATCTCACAAGTTCACAAGTCAGCACTCCGAAGTATTTCTGTCTGTCGCGACCACGCGCAAACCGCTGGACACACTCCAAGTCTGTCTCCCCGACTCCGCTTCCGACGCGCCGTTGCGTTCAGCACTTCCCGTGTCCTGTGCCACACTCTCGCGCCACACCGTTCCGAAACCCCTCCCCTCCTCGTGTCCTCTCCGGAAACGATGCTCATCCCCAGCCTCCATACGTCTCTCTTTGTAACGAGCGCTGTGATAGGCTAGAGCGCTCCCTCCATGTCTAGAAGTCGACGTGCACTCGCAAAAATATTGAACGATACCAAATACTGGATTTACATTTAAATAAGTTGAAATTAAGTTTTCCTACGGCTGGACCATAAATACGCTCTAACACACATTATTAAATACATAAATAATTAAATAAACATATATCAAAAGAAAAGAAGCAAAAGGTAGGCCAGGAGCCTGTCTCTGTGCTTTCTAACACACAGTAAATATTTAACCAATTTCTTCATGAACAGTATATATCGGATATAAACAAAGGCCGGCCGGAGTGGCAGAGTGGTTCTAGGTGCTACAGTCTGGAACCGCGCGACCGCTACGGTCGCAGGTTCGAATCCTGCCTCGGCCATGGATGTGTGTGATGTCCTTAGGTTAGTTAGGTTAAGTAGTTCTAAGTTTTAGGGGACTGATGACCTCAGAAGCTAAATCCCATAGTGCTCAGAACCATTTGAACTATTTTTTTATAAACAAAGACATAGACGAATAAATATATTTACAAGCATGCTGCTACCGTTTCCTCGTGTAACTGTGGAGTACTTACGGTCTGACGCCATCGATAGTGTGGTGTCACCGCCAGACACCGCACTTGCTAGGTGGTAGCCTTTAAATCGGCCGCGGTCCGTTATTATACGTCGGACCCGCGTGTCCCCACTATCAGTGATTGCAGACCGAGCGCCGCCACACGGCAGGTCTAGTCTAGAGAGACTCACTAGAACTCGCCCCAGTTGTACAGCCGACTTTGCTAGCGATGTTTCACTGTCTACATACGCTCTCAGTTTTAGAGACGACAGTTTAGCATAGCCTTCAGCTACGTCATTTGCTACGACCTAGCAAGGCGCCATATTCAGTTACTATGAATGTATTCTGAAGAGATAATATTGTGAATCATGTACCGTCAAGAGCGACGTTCATCATTAATGGATTAAAGTTAAGTATCAAACTAATTACGTCCGCTTTCGGCATTCTAATTCCTTGTCATGATCCAGACCTCACGTCAGTATAGTTCTTCCCTCCCCACACCAGCCTGCGTGAGCTAAAACGCGTGCATTTCGGCCTCCTCTAGTAACACGGTGTTGGCTCTTCTGCCAACAAAACAGATAGTCAGCGGCCACTTTGACATCCAATAACTGGTGTACTATTCAAGTTACATGCCTATAATTCATACCAATTTAGGTTTACACTAGTAGCTTTCTAAAGACACGGCGATCAACAAAATCGGATGAAGCGTTCATATTTTGGAAATTAGTTGCTGGTGTTACTTGTATAATTTACCGTCAGATGCTAAACTTTAAACTAATAAATATATTGAAAATCTGATTACACCATCAGAATCGTCGTGCAAATAATAGTAATGTACATGTTTCTTTTTGAGGTATCATGATTCATCTGGCTACTATTAATTTCTATACGAACTGTGAAATGTCTGCCATTAAGGTTTCACAAAGTCCGCCGTCTTTGGCACTCCCGGCATGTACCCTTCATTAACACAGCGTCACAATGGAATTCCCAGCCACGTGGCTGGACCAGCCGTTGTGCGGCATCACGCGGTTGCTAAGCTAACGTTCGGGACCACGTGGTTGTTGCCGAGCCGTGGCTTTGACGAGCGTCCTGTGTGGCCGGCCCAACTGCGGACATATACGAGGTGCATTCAGGTTCTAAGGCACCCGATTTTTTTTTCTAATTAACTATTCACCCGAAATCGATGAAACTGGCGTTACTTCTCGACGTAATCGTCCTGCAGACGTACAAATTTTTCACAACGCTGACGCCATGATTCCATGGCAGCGGCGAAGGCTTCTTTAGGAGTCTGTTTTGACCACTGGAAAATCGCTGAGGCAATAGCAGCACGGCTGGTGAATGTGCGGCCACGGAGAGTGTCTTTCATTGTTGGAAAAAGCCAAAACTCACTAGGAGCCAGGTCAGGTGAGTAGGGAGCATGAGGAATCACTTCAAAGTTGTTATCACGAAGAAACTGTTGTGTAACGTTAGCTCGATGTGCGGGAGCGTTGTCTTGGTGAAACAGCACACGCATAGCCCTTCCCGGACGTTTTTGTTGCAGTGTAGGAAGGAATTTGTTCTTCAAAACATTTTTGTAGGATGCACCTGTTACCCTAGTGCCCTTTGGAACGCAGTGGGTAAGAATTACGCTCTCGCTGTCCCAGAACATGGACACCATCATTTTTTCAGCACTGGCGGTTACCCGAAATTATTTTGGTGGCGGTGAATCTGTGTGCTTCCATTGAGCTGACTCTCGCTTTGTTTCTGGATTGAAAAATGGCATCCACGTCTCATCCATTGTCACAACTGACGAAAAGAAAGTTCCATTCATGCTGTCGTTGCGCGTCAATATTGCTTGGCAACATGCCACACGGGCAGCCGTGTGGTCGTCCGTCAGCATTCGTGGCACCCACCTGGGTGACGCTTTTCGCATTTTTAGGTCGTCATGCAGGATTGTGTGCACAGAACCCACAAAAATGCCAACTCTGGAGGCGATCTGTTCAACAGTCATTCGGCGATCCCCCAAAACAATTCTCTCCACTTTTTTGATAATGTCGTCAGACCGGCTTGTGCGAGCCCGAGGTTGTTTCGGTTTGTTGTCACACGATGTTCTGCCTTCATTAAACTGTCGCACCCACGAATGCACTTTCAACACATCCGTAACTCCATCACCACTTGTCTCCATCAACTGTTGATGAATTTCAATTGGTTTCACACCACACAAATTCAGAAAACGAATGATTGCACGCTGTTCAAGTAAGGTAAACGTCGCCATTTTAAGTATTTAAAACAGTTCTCATTCTCGCCGCTGGCGGTAAAATTCCATCTGCCGTACGGTGCTGCCATCTCTTGGACCTATTGACAATGAATGCGGCCTCATTTTAAAACAATGCGCATGTTTCTATCTCTTTCCAGTCTGGAGAAAAAAAATCGGAGGCCTTAGAACTTGAATGCACCTCGTAATATTTCCAGGGCGCCTCAACTCGCTCGTTACCTCACACATACATAACATGTCCCTAATTTATGTTCAGAGCAACTCACCCACCTCCACCCTCTCGCCCCTCTCTCGCCTTCCCTTGCTTCTGTCTTCCGGTTTTATTGATCCTCGGTTACAACAAGGCTCATCAGGGTTTTTCTGTGTCTTTCTTCTCTGTGAACTCGTACGGGCTTAATACATATAAGGTGACAGGATTGATGACTTCATAGTTTGGTCCCTTCAATCTCATCAGTCCAGTCCAATACGAAATCTCACTTCATTATCTTGCTGAAATGTAAGCTCAGGATGGCTTGCAGTCGGGCCATATGGTGGAAGCATGTCAGATTAGTATCCCACCACTGTCCTGAGCGTCCCAAGACACGTCCTCACTGGCCATCGGAGCTCAGTTCGAATCGGTACTCATCACTTACGACAATTCTACTACAGTCAGCGAGATTCCAGGCTGAGGATGCATCTGGAGATGACCTATTGTGTTGGCTTTCGTAGCAAGCCATCTTGGGCTTTCATTTCAGCAAGATAATGCCCACCCACACACGGCGTGAGTTTCTACTGCTTGTCTTTGTGCTTACCAAACTCTAGTCGGCCGGGCTGGCCGAGCGGTTCTAGGCGCTACAGTCTGGAACCGCGAGACCGCTACAGTCGCATGTTCGAATCCTGCCTCGGGCATGGTTGTGTGTGATGTCCTTAGGCTAGTTAGGTTTACGTTGTTCTAAGTTCTAGGGGACTGATGACCTCAGAAGTTAAGTCCGATACTTCTCAGAGCCATTTGAACCATTTTTGAACCAAACTGTACCTTGGTCAACAAGATTCGGGCGTAATTTGGCACGATCTCCATCAGGAGGACCTCCCACTACTCTATACATCATTGCTAACCTGAATAACTGCTAGCTTCAGGGCCAGAGTTGGATCAACGCATTATTGACTTGTTCAACAGCCGCGCGGGATTAGCCGAGCAGTCTAAGGCGCTGCAGTCATGGACTGTGCGGCTGGTCCCGGCGGAGGTTCGAGCCCTCCCTCGGGCATGGGTGTGTGTGTTTGTCCTTAGGATAATTTAGGTTAAGTAGAGTGTAAGCTTAGGGAATGATGACCTTAGCAGTTAAGTGCCATAAGATTTCACACACATCTGAACATTTTCGAACTTGTTCAGTATGTTGAACTCTTTCTCTTGAATAAATTATTCAGTTTTTCTGTAATTGCTTTATTTATTTACAATTTCTGTCCCATGGTTCGTAGTTTTTTTAGAGTATATTTGACGAGAGCAATGACAGTTGTATCTCCTCTAACGTATAAAAATTCCTGCTCAGTATTTCGAATTGGTATAATGTTTCGTGAAAAACAAATATGATCAGGAATCATACACAAAGTGTTAAATTAATAAATATGATCGTGTTAAAGAACGTTACTGCATATTTGTATTTGGTTGTTACAGGACTTATCGACACAGCCAGGTAACATCTTCTTCTCGCCTCTTAGCATACAGATAGCACTCGTGCTGGTGTATCTTGGGGCGAAAGGAAATACAGCATTCGAGATAGCGAGAGGACTGCATTTAAGAGATAATAAGCAAGTCATTGGGGCTGCTTTCAGTGAAGTAATGCGACAACTAAATGTAAGTATAGAAAACAGATTTATAAATAAATCTTTATGATAAGAAGTCGAATAGTTCACTCATTACAGTAAATCAGACATAAGATAAGAGTTAGGTTTGAAGTGTTCTTAAAGGCATCTGGCAGCTCAGTAAAACCAATACAGTTCGTTACTATTTGAAGCGAAAATTTAAAATTAAACCACAACAAGCCATAAAAAGGCCAGTTTGCGGCCTACGTCTGACAGCCAGTAAATCTGTTGAAAAGCTTGTTTCTACAGCGTCACCATGAAACAGTCAAGAGTTGTCTACTGTGGAACAGTAACAGGTGCTTCGCTTGAGTGCTGTCATTATCCCAAAACCTTTGTGTGATTCGTGGAAGTGACGTCTCACTTTGTTTCCTCTTCGACAGCATTCCAGGCACCACGGCTGTAACACGGCGGGTTTTCAGGACTGTAAATAGTATCAGTGAGAGCTGACAACATTGACTTTAACTCTGGTTCTGCCTGTTTGCTACAAAAAAGAAAAGAGAAGATTCTAGAAATACAATTTCGGTGGAGTGATGGCGGACGCGAGCTGTCAGCTCATATACTTGCGGTGAACTGAGGCTTCTTTAGTGAACACAAATTGTTACATTGATCTGTTTCGGAAAAATTTGTTTCCCAAATGGGTATGAAATAATTGAGAAATATGTTCACTTTAGCTAGCATTACGCTCATTGTAACTTCAGCCCAGTCAACACTCTTTTTAAAGATTCCTTCGAAATATTCAGTATTCTTGTGACTAACCAGCTTCAGTGTTTCTTTTGTGTGTTTCTGAAGTGTACAAGTAGCTAAGTTAGGTGACTGTGCATCAACATGTGACAAACCGTTCACCACAGGATTGGCATGAGTCCCTTTAACTTCCGCTTCATACATGAGTTCAGGATTTATAAGGGTACTGCTGTCTTAAGCAACTCGGGTAAGATCTCTAGATCACTTTACTCGTTAGATCCCTTCAATAAATTAACGTTAAAATCACCAGAAATTAATGATCCGTTCCAGAAGTCTAATAGACTTCAATAATGAATCAAAGTTTTGAAAGATTGTTTTTGGAGCAATTAGCCTGGAAGGAGGTCGCTAAATGAAACACTACTGTTTCTGCTTTACTCCCTCGCGTCTGATTCCCCCCACCCAGTTGCCTTGGAGATTAAGATGAAACAACTTAATAACACCCTAATGTAACGATTCTCTAGTTTCGCGTAACAGAATAACGACTTACAAGCAAGTAAGTGTTGAAAAGTGACTTCGTGGTGCGCACATACCATTCGGACACTTTGTACATGATATAACTTCGACGTGATTGATAACTGCAAAAATTTCTCAGAACACAGGTTTTGGTGTGGAAAAAGTTTCTGGACTGTTGGTGATCCTTGTGTATAGGTGGCGAACTGCTTCCATAAGTTACAATAATGATGATGATGATCGTTTTCCTTAAGACGAAATCAAATGGTTCATCATCGATTTTGTAATTACAATCAGAACATATACGACGACGACGACGACGACGACGAATGCTAGTCCTAGCACGCATGGTTTCATTCAGTTACAAATGTCTACACTATTTGGGAAGGGACTGAAGTAATCGTTTGTGATAACGGGAAAATGCTACTTTCCCCGCATACATCGCAATACACAGGGAAAACATGCCTTCCTATTAATTATTGTTCACTGCGGTAGAACAATGGTGACCGAGTAAGTAGAATCGTCTAACGCGGAACAAAAAATGCTACGAAACTCACATTTAATCAAGAATCAAAGGAAAATGATTCTCAAATTCCTGCCCTAATAAAACTCAGAAAAAGTACACGCAAACCCAAACGAAAAAAAAACACAGTCTAATACCTTTCTCCAAAGACGAGGCAACTCCGCAGACTTACCCAGTTCAGCTAGAAGTAATAGGAAAGTAACTGCGCTAGAAATAGCTCCCTCTTCCGTTAGTTGTAGGGGGAGAGACTCAGTAACTTTGAAGTGGCCAATGGAAATCTCTCCCTCACATCCCATTCTTGTTCAAATCTGTCTCCTCCTCTTTCGTGTCTACCTCCACGCTATCTCTGTTCAACAACCTGAGGGGAATGTTTCATACGATCTGAAATGACCAACCACTGTCTCAGTCAAGGACTCATGTTTTTCTGTCCTCCTAACGCACTGTTCCTGCCGGCCGCGGTGGTCTAGTGGTTCTAGGCGCTCAGTCCGGAACCGCGCGACTGCTACGGTCGCAGGTTCGAATCCTGCCTCGGGCATGGATGTGTGTGATGTCCTTAGGTTAGTTAGGTTTAAGTAGTTCTAAGTTCTAGGGGACTGATGACCAGAGATGTTAAGTCCCATAGTGCTCAGAGCCATTTGAACCATTTGAACCGCACTGTTCCTTTCTCTATCCTGTCTAAAACGACACTGACTAGAGAAAGACTGCCTCTGTTTAAAAAGAGGAGGGAGGGTAGGGAAGAGAGATTATTAGTTTCCAGACTCCCAAACAGTGCTCTCGGCTTTTAAGTTCCGATTCTAATACTGGATCCCCTGTCTCATCTTTATCGACTCTGTTTCTTCTTCTTTCACGTCATCAGGTAAGTCCTTTCGCTCATAGAGGCACTCAGTGTACTCTTTCCACCCATCTGCTCTCTCCTCTGCATTTGAAAGCGGAATTACCACTGCGCTCTTAACATTAGCGCCCTTGATTTTAATTTCACTGAAGGTCGTTTCGACATGTCTATATGCTGACTCAGTCCTTCTGGCAATCATTTCTTTTTCGATTTCATCATATTTTTCCTACAGCCATTTCAGCTTAGCGTACCTGCAGGTGCTATTTATTTTATTCTTGAGTGGATTGTATTTCTGTATTCCAGAATTTCCCTGAACGTTTTTGTTCTTCCTTCTTTCCATGATCAAGAGGAACATTTCTTCTGTTACCTGTGGTTTCTTCGCAGTTACCTTCTTGGTACCTACATTTTTCTTTCTAACGTCTCTCATTGCCGTTTTTGGAGATGTTCATTCCACATCAAATGAACTGCATTCTGAGCTATTAGTGCATCATCTATAGCCTCAGAGAACTTCAGGCGTATCTCTTCATTCCTTGGCATTTCCGTATCGCACTTCTTCGCGTATTGATTCATCCTGCCCAGTCTGTTAAACTTCAGCCTACTTTTAATCAGTATTAATTGTGATCTGAGTCTGTATCTAATCCTGGGTACACTTTACAACCTAGTATCTGATTTCGGAATCTCTGCCCAATCAAGAGGCAATCCAACTGCAATCTTCCCGTATCTCCCGGCCTTTTAGAAGTATATATATCCTTCACTTGTGGTTATTGAACAGAGTGTTGACTGAAATTTATTGCAGAATGTAATTAGTCTTCCTCCTCTCTCATTCGTACTACCAATCTCATATTTTCCCTTACTTTTTCTACTCCTTCCTCTACAGCAGAATCCTAAACCCCCATGAATATTAGATTTTAATCTCCGATTACATACTGAATTACCTCTAAAATATCCTCAGACACCCTCCCTCCCCCTCCCCCTCCCCCTCCTCCTCCCCCTCTCTCCCTCACCTTTTCCCTCTCCCTCCCCTCTCTCCCCCCTCTCCCTCCACCTCCCCCTCTCCCTCTCCCTTTCTCCTTCTCCTTCTTGGGTCATCTGTGTGTATAAGAGAACTGTTGTTGTCGATTATGGCTTGCTGTCGATTCTGATAACAGCCATGTTGTCACTAAAGTGTTCAGTCACTCACTGTTTTTTTTTTTTCAGCCTTTGTTTTCTTTCCATTTCATTTCACTAACCCCCACTATATCTGGATTGAGCTTTAGCAGCTCCATTTCCAGATTTTCTAGCTTCGTTATGTGGCGGTAACGGATTAGGGGGCATTACAAAATGTAACTGTATCATCCGAAACAACACCCCCTCAAACACTGATTGAGATAGAACCTACCATGTTCAACTATTCTGACTGATAATACCCCAATCCGTCTCCCCTAAATTTTCCGTGCACGGAAATTTTTAGTTAACTGAGATCAGGAATAGTGTACTTTTTTCAGTTTGGCTGACCATTACAAGAGTCCATTGGAATCGAAAAACACCACAGCCTTAACTTTTCCAGCAGAAGGTGTGGTTTTGAATTTTTTTTCCTTGGGTGAATTTGCATGATCCCACTCCATTGATTGCCTCCTCGTCTCTGGTGAAAAATGATGGGAGTCATGTTTCATCACCTGTCACAATTCTTCCAAGCAATTCATCTCCACCATTCTTGCACTGTTCCAAAAGTTCGCTGCATGCCGTTTTTCTTGTTTCTTTGTGAGCCACTGTCAACATCCTGGGAACCCATATGGCACAAACCTTTTTTAACGCCAACACTTTCAGTATTCTGCAAACACTTCCTTCCCCTACCCCAACGTAGCGTGACAATTCATTCACCGTGATGCGTCTGTCAGCAGTCACCAATTCGTTAACTCTCTGCACATTGTGTGGAGTGTGTGCAGTACGAGGCCTGCCGCTGCGAGGACAATCCCCAATATTGCCGTGCCTGCTTTCATCACGTAACCTGCTTGCCCACCAACTAACTGTACTGCGATCGACAGCAGCATCTCCATACGCTTTTTTCAACCACTTGTGGATGTTACCTACTGTCTCGTTTTCACAGCACAGGAATTCTATGACAGCACGATGCTTCTGACGAACGTCAAGTCTAGTAGCCATCTTGAAGATATGCTGTGACGGCGCCACTCACGGGAACAGGTTGAACTAAGTTTGAAAACAAGTGGGAAGGATGTATCAACACATTGTAAAACTTCCACACATGCAGAATGAAAACTTATGTCCGTGCTTGCAACGCAAATGTGATGAGAAATTCCGCCTGTTGCAAGAAACCTTTTTTTCTGTTTTGTTTCACCCATACATGTTTCAGCACTTTTGTGCTATCTTCAATGGGTTTAATTTTTATTTTTAACTGAAAAATTGTTGTTACATATTAATATTTGTGTTGTTTATAACATTATGTCAAAGTTCCATTTATAGCTTAAGTGGCGAAAAGTGGATGTATGCATTAGTTAACATACCTTACATGATGCTATTGTCCATTTATTTTGGTAGCTATTCTGCTACACAATATATAACTTGTTATCTGCAAACAGCAAACTTAATTTATTTTTCTGTTTGTTATGCATTTACGAACAGAAATGAGACTGTATCACGTTTTTGTGTGTAACTTAGTTTTGAAATTGTGGTGCGTTCTCCTGTGTTGTTGGCGAAGTAAATAGGCTTACTTCGTGGCCTATGGTCGCTTGGCACTGCACTTTTTCGAGTTCTCAAAACATACGCAGAGTTTTCGGTGCCAATACGTGTTGTTTTGGTTGTGAGGTATTCATTTGTTTCGTAGCGTGTTTGGCTGGGTGATGCGCGCAAGTTTGAATTGTATTTGGCGTCAGTGGTGTATGGTTTGTGTGGGTATATTAATGCTGTCATTTTCTACGTTAACAATACGTTATACGAGGTGCATTCAAGTTCTAAGGCCTCCCATTTCTTTTCTCCGGACTGGAAAGAGATAGAAACATGCGCATTGTTTTAAAATGAGGCTGCATTCATTGTCAATACGTCCCAGAGATGGCAGCACCGTACGGCAGATGGAATTTTACCGCCAGCGGCGAGAATGAGAAAGGTTTTAAATACTTAAAATGGCGACGTTTTCCTTACTTGAACAGCGTGCACTCATTCGTTTTCTGAATTTGCGTGGTGTGAAACCAATTGAAATTCATCGACATTTGAAGGAGACATGTGGTGATGGAGTTACGGATGTGTCGAAAGTGCGTTTGTGGGTGCGACAGTTTAATGAAGGCAGAACATCATGTGACAACAAACCGAAACAACCTCGGGTTCGCACAAGCCGGTCTGACGACATGATCGAGAAAGTGGAGAGAATTGTTTTGGGGGATCGCCGAATGACTGTTGAACAGATCGCCTCCAGAGTTGGCATTTCTGTGGGTTCTGTGCACACAATCCTGCATGATGACCTGAAAATGCGAAAAGTGTCATCCAGGTGGGTGCCACGAATGCTGACGGACGACCACATGGCTGCCCGTGTGGCATGTTGCCAAGCAATGTTGACGCGCAACGACAGCATGAATGGGACTTTCTTTTCGTCGGTTGTGACAATGGATGAGACGTGGATGCCATTTTTCAATCCAGAAACAAAGCGAGAGTTAGCTCAATGGAAGCACACAGATTCACCGCCACCAAAAAAATTTCGGGCAACCGCCAGTGCTGAAAAAATGGTGTCCATGTTCTGGGACAGCGAGGGCGTAATCCTGACCCACTGCGCTCCAGAGGGCACTACGGTAACGAGTGCATCCTACGAAAATGTTTTGGAGAACAAATTCCTTCCTGCACTGCAACAAAAACGTCCGGGAAGGGCTATGCGTGTGCTGTTTCACCAAGACAACGCACCCGCACATCGAGCTAACTTTACGCAACAGTTTCTTCGTGATAACAACTTTGAAGTGATTCCTCATGCTCCCTACTCACCTGACCTGGCTCCTAGTGACTTTTGGCTTTTTCCAACAATGAAAGACACTCTCCGTGGCCCCACATTCACCAGCCGTGCTGCTATTGCCTCAGCGATTTTCCAGTGGTCAAAACAGACTCCTAAAGAAGCCTTCACCGCTGCCATGGAATCATGGCGTCAGCGTTGTGAAAAATATGTACGTCTGCAGGGCCGATTACTTCGGGAAGTAACGCCAGTTTCATCGATTTCGGGTGAGTAGTTAATTAGAAAAAAATCGGAGGCCTTAGAACTTGAATGCACCTCGTAAACACATTTATATTGCGAAAGTCTTACAAAACTTTATACAGACACACAGATCTTCCAGGTCATCCACTGAAAAACCATGAATTTAGGTTTACATGATAACGGAAATGCTAACCAGTAACATACCAAATATTCCAGGCGAGCATACACATGGCAAACGATTCAAGTAGGGTGTTTGGGGAGACAAAAAATGGTTAAAATCTCTCTGAGCACTATGGCACTTAACGTCTGGGGTCATCAGTCCCCTATAACTTAGAACTACTTAAACCTAACTAACCTAAGGACATCGCACATCCATGTCCGAGGCAGGATTCGAACCTGCGACCGGGTCGCGCAGTTCCAGACTGCAGAGCCTGGAACCGTTGTTGAGACAGCTAGTGAGATTTCACTGTACACGTAACCACTGGCGTGCCAAATCTAGAGTTTGGTAATATTTGGATACTATCTGTTAAATGGCAATACAATCTACTTTAAATTAGCTATGCATTGTGGTTACTGTGTCCATTAAGTACCGAGAACACACTAATTTGCTAGCTGTCAGTAAAAGTTACACAGAAAATATAAATCAGGCTTCTACTATCCACAAAAGCTGGAAACAATATTTACTGAAATCAAATGATATCATCAAAATAATGTTCCTAGGTCATTATTCTTCTCAGAACTGTTCATAAAATGAACAACAAAATCAGAAATCGCAACAGATCGTTTTTGTGTGACAGTTCAGCTTCTTATGCAGATTCCTGATAAACAATTCGTTTCCCAGAAGCGGATTAGTTAAAATGACTTTATTTGGCTCCACAAATCGGCGAATTTTACTTATTTCCATTCATTTCAAATTCGTACTGCGTTTGTATATGTGGTAGATGATTTACCCTTCTGGTATTTACTGTAAAAGGCAAAGACGCTAATTTAGGACTAATAATATATATATATATATATATATATATATATATATATATACATATATATATATATATATATATATATATATATATTATACCGGGTGATCAAAAGTCAGTATAAATTTGAAAACTGAATAAATCACGAAATAATGTAGATAGAGAGGTACTAATTGACACACATTCTTGGAATGACATGGGGTTTTATTAGAACCAAAAAATACAAAAGTTAAAAAAATGTCCGACAGATGGCGCTTCACCTGATCAGAATAGCGAATAGCAATAATTAGCATAACAAAGTAAGACAAAGCAAAGATGATGATCTTTACAGGAAATGCTCAATATGTCCACCATCATTCCTCAACAATAGCTGTAGTCGAGCAATAATGTTGAGAACAGGACTGTAAAGTATGTCCGGTGTTATGGTGAGGCATTGGCGTTGGATTTTGTCTTTCAGCATCCCTAGAGATGTCAGTCAATCACGATACTCTTGCGATTTCAGGTAACCCCAAAACCAATAATCGCACGGATTGAGGTCTGTGGAACTGGGAGGCCAAGCATGACGAAAGTGGCGGCTGAGCACACGATCATCACCGAACGACGCGCGCAAGAGATCTTTCACGCGTCTAGCAATATGGGGTGGAGCGCCATTCTTCATAAACATCGTACGATCCAGCAGGTGCTTATCAGCTAGGCTGGGGATGATGAGATTCTGTACCATATCGTCGTACCTTTCACCCGTCACGGTAGCACTTAGAAAACCAGAACCATGCATTTCCTCGAAGAAAAAAGGCCCGATAACGGTAGATGTGGTAAATCTAACCCATATCGTGACTTTCTCGTCGTGCAATGGAGTTTCCACGACAGTTCAAGGATTTTCGGTAGCGCAAATTCTGCAGTTGTGGGCGTATACAGACCCTCGGGGCGTGAAATGAGCTTCGTCGGTCCACAACATGTTACTCAACCAATCGTCGTCTTCCGCCATCTTTTGAAACGCCCACACCGCAAATGCCCTCCGCTTCACTAAATCGCCAGGTAACAGTTCATGATGTCGATGGATTTTGTACGGATAGCATCGGAGGGTACACCTCAGTGCCAACAAAACAGTAGTGTATGGAATGCCGGTGCGACGCGCGACTGCACGAGCGCTGGCTTCCCCGTGCATAGACGAACCCGCTACAGCAGGGCTTAACAACTGGCCGGTTTTGAGCGCGAGTACTCGCGTATGCTCAGGCACGTGCTCGCGAGCAGGTGCAAGGTCGCGGAGTAGGGAGGGAGGGGACGGAGGGGAGGGAGGGGAAATGCGCGCGCACGTTTGAATGTGATCTCGCGTTCTTAGCAGATTTAACTAGCCATCTGAATGCTTTGAACATTTTACTACAAGGTAAAGATCTGCTAATTACTCATTTCATAGATCGAATACGAGCTTTTAAAATGAAATTGACACTTTGGGTGAGTCAGCTGGAAACAGGAAACCTAGCTCATTTTCCTAAATTATCATCCATACAAGATGTTCACAAAGACTGTGAACGTTATTCACATAGTTTAGTTGATCAGCGCTTTCAAGATCTGACAGCACTAGACAGTGATTTTGATCTGTTCTCTCCATATTCAGCGAATATTTAAGAGATTCGTCCTGAGCTGCAGCAAGAAATTATTGACCTGCAGTGTGACAGAGAATACAGAGACAAATTGCCTAAAATGCACAAGAACAATTACTCCGAACATAGACGCAATTGTAAAGGGCAAAAAGTACAAGATAACCGAGAATCCCACACTTCAGTGACACCTTTTATTGTGTAACAGTTCACAAATTAATGCGAATGTAGAGGCATACATTAAGCTAATAAAATTATGTGGCATGTGTACATTCTCCTTTATTTGTTTCATTTGTCGCAGTAATAATTCGTGAGTGATATCCCTGCAGGTGGCCGCGGATTTACATTGACTGGCGGCAGTTGTTGTGTGCCCCACGTGACTTTCCCCACTCTCCGCTCTGGTCCGGTAGTGGGGGTAGCGTGCTCGCGCTGCTCCGTGCTCGCGCCTTGCTGCTCACAGCTCGCTCCGCGAGCACGTATGTTGTGAAGCCCTGCGCTACAGTCTCCATTTGTTCCTGAACTGTCTCAGCAGCATTCCGCCTTGTGCTCGGTCGACCACTACGGGGTCTATCGTCTAAACAACCCAAGGCTTCGAACTTCGAAATCATTCTCGCCACAGCTGCATTTGTCAACGGACGTTTACCCGTTCTAATCCCCTTCCTATGGCGATAGGATCGTAACGTTGAACTAGCAAATTCCCCATTCTGATAATACAGCTTCACTAAAAGTGCCTTTTCAGGTAACGTCAACATGCTGCAACTGCTGGTGCATCTGATTCTCTCTCTCATTACAGCTCCTTTTATACACGATTGTCATGCGCAGTCACTGACGTTTTGCTGTCCAGCACCATCTGTCAGACATTTTGTGAACTTTGTTTTTTTTTTTTGTTTTGATAAAACCCCACGTCATTCCAAGCATGTGTGTCAGTTCTTACCTCTCTATCTATATTATTCCGTGTTTTATTAAGTTTTCAAATTTACACTGACTTTTTGATCATATAGCCTTTTTATATACATGGTGTCCCATTTATGTTGACCATCCTAAACAACTGTTTGTCTAGATGTAAATTACAAAATGTTTCAAACAAATGTTCTGTAGCCATCAGAGGTACATTAATCAGCATGACTGCCTTCGTTGTAGCTTTGTTTTTTACAAAGATATGAACAGCGGTATGACTTTAAATGGACCCTGTATTTTTTTATTCGGTAATTCATTTCCATTTCTAAAGACCTATTTAAAAACGTATCACAGTCTACCATTCACTGAAACATAACGTTATTAATTATACGTATAACACAACATTGACTTTGAGCCCTGGATCACAAACTCGTCCACTTGCTGGAGTTGTCAGAAAACAAATGAAAACCAAGTAAATATATAACACAAAATTGACTTTGACTCTCCTGTACCATTGCCCAGATGTAGAACATTCAAATGTGCTCAAAGTGGTGACTCTGGACACCGATACACTGGTTCACTCGTTGAATGAAGGAATTATTTACTGCTTCCCGTGTTGCCCACTGAAGACAGTTACAAGCAAACACGATACGTTCCTGCATGTCCTCTAGGGTTGTTGGACTATCGCGACAGACAATGTCTTTAATACATCTCCAAAGAAAAAAGTCCAGAGGATTTAAATCAGGAGACCTAGCAGACCAAGTAACTCTTCCTCCTCGACAAATCCATCTCGCAGGATACCTTAGGTTCAGAACACGACGTGCACGCAAGGCATTATGTGCTGGACATCCATCGTCTTGATACCACATAAGCATTCTGGTTCTTAGCGGCACTTCATCCAGAAGGGGAGGAAGACTTCGTCTGAGGAAGTTGGCCTACGCTGCGCTGTCTAGACTACCATTGATGAAATAAGGGTCAATAATTGTAGTACCAAACGTCCCACAACAGGCGTTAACCCTCCATTGACGCTGATGTTCCACCTGTCTAAGCCATCGTGGGTTGTCGCTGGACCAATAATGCATGATCCTTCCATTTACCTATCCTTTGTTTGAGAAGGAATGTTCAGGAACGTTCATCGGTAAATAGAACACTGGAGAAGAAGTTCGGGTTGGCGAGGATTTGCTGCTGTGCCCACTGACAGAACTGTACACGATTCTGGAAATCATTTCCATGCGATACTTGATGTACGTTTAGGTGGTAAGGATGGAACCGGTGACATGTAAGAATATGATGTACACTGGTTTTAGGAATGCCAGTCTCGAGTTCAAACGGTCGTGTGCTCACATGTGGATTCATAGCAACGGAAGCGAGAACAGTAACTTCGGCAGCTTCGACTGTGCGAGTGCTACGACGATTGCGTTGTCGTGGGTTGAAACTTCCCGTTTCCTGTAGCGTCGCAACAAGACGAGGAAACATCCGTCGCGAAGGTGGGTTCTTGTCAGGATATCGCTCTCTGTACAGTTCCACTGCTACCATAACATTTCGCCTACCTTCAAAAACAACAACAATAAAACAAACATTATGTCGATGCAGTTTGCAGGAAGGACAGCCTTTACGGTATTCATACTCTACACAACAGTATTTAAAAGGACTAAACTACTGTACGAAATGTACCTGTACATAAGAAAACAGTATTTCAGTCACTGTTCTGCTAACTTACATTCCCCATAGATGAGTAGCATTTCTACCTTCTCTTCGTTGGTGTGCATTCTGGTCACACAACTCTTCAACTGACGACGGTTGACGGAATGACGGGTGTGCATTCTACTTATGTTTACATTTGTCTTCTGTCAACTTCAGCACTGTTGATGTGTTCCCTTACCCCGAGTACCTGTACTAAGCGCTGGGTGCGTCAACGTCAATGTTGTGTTATGCAGTTAATAACGTTGTGTTTCAGTGAATGGTACACTGTGATACATTTTTGAATAGGTCTTTAGGAGAGGAAATGAATTACCGAATAAAAAATAAAGGGTGCGATTTAAAAAAGTCATACGGCTGTTCATATCTTTGTAAAAAAGAAAGCTACCACGAAGGCAATCATGGTGATTGATGTCCCCCTGACGATTACAGAATATTTGCTTGAAACATTTTATAATTTGCATCTGGACAAAAAGTTATTTAGGGTGGTCAAGATAAATGGGACACCCTGTATAAAACCTTTTTTTATGTAGAACACTGTGACTGCGAGATTTCTCTGTTCTTGTGTTTCCAATCCGCTTACCTCTTGAAATAATTCAGGCATATGCACTCAAAGACAAAAAGACGCATCACGAAGGATTTCATCCGAATGAGACCTACATTGGTGATGTGAGGTACATGTGCAGACAAACAAATAATTACAATTGGGTGATTTGCTCAGGAGAAAGAGCTTCACAAATTGAGCAAGTCAATAACGCGATGGACCACCTCTGGTCCTTACGCAAGGCGTCGACTAATGGAGTTGTTGGACGTTGTAACGGAACATATTAAAGGCTTTACTGTACCGAAGTATGCGATACCCTCCAAATTCAACCAGTTTAGCGAGTATTTATGATTATAGAAAAGTTATTGTGTATGTTAACAATGATTGCATAACATGTCTCCATAAACAGTCAACCCATTAAATTATACTGAATAAATGACCCACACAAAAGTTAATATCACTTGATCACTGATAAAGCAAATGTCATCATGTAAAAACACTAAGTTCATCTTAAATAATTAATATGAAGTTGAAACGTCCCCTTTGAAAAATTTAGACATGACTGTGCTTAAACTGACACACAATATTTTTAGCGCAACGCAATCTGACTTTCAGAAATCCGTACAAAGGAATGGCCCTGATTAACATTAACCTGTACCTTTCACAAATCACTTACCTCACAAAAATCTTCGTTACTCGAACTACTGCAATGCAGCGAGCGCCACTACTGCCAGCTAAATAAAAAATTCAAACTACTGAAGGCACTAACTACTGATAGGCATAGTTAGCAAATGAAAGATTTTAGTAGAGAACAAACAATTTATTTACCTTAATAGTGTTGAAAAACCATAATATACATGTTCATGACATACAGTCTTACAAATTTCCAAACTCCATCTCTCTCCCCACATCCACCTCTGCTGGCGGCTCACCTCCAACTGTGCAACGCTATGCGCTGTTCACATCCAGCTGCCCAACACTATAATGGCAGACAACAATGCAAACTAGCCACAGACTGCACACAGCACAGCCAGTGATTTTCATACAGAGAGCACTACGTGGCGGCGGCGTTACCAATATAAGAACCTAAACAGCCTACTTACAAAGTACGAAAAATAGTGGCCAACTTAGGTATTTTGGATCTCCTTAAATAAAAATCACCCAGTGAAACCTATTTTTTCACTAGGAGCGTTTTCACTCAGTATTCATGTAATCAATCCTATTTTAGACGAAAACCAATTTAATTCTTAATAATTCATGTTATTTACTTATTTATGCAAATTAGAGAAGTCAATTGACAAACTTCTAAAACACGGCCTTTTTGCAACAAAGAATTATTCTGTCAAGTCAACAAATCTGTCTGTCATTTTAATAACATGTTAAATTATGTCACTCGATGCAAATTAATAACTTTCCTGCACAAATTATGATAACAGATGTACATGTGACTTATAAACTATATCTCTTTTTAGTAGTTCTTTGACAAGGTTATAAATACAAGCAGCAAGAAGGGTTGGGGCGCAGTCGGAATGTCACTTTGGTAAAGTGTGTTTGTGTGTTATTGTTTGAGGTGGATAAACAATGCAAAGAACATGTAAAGGAAGTACTACTTTGTGTTGTGTCATGATCTTTGGTGGACAGCGGAATTAAGATGGCCACCAGAGTAATAAATATTTGAAGTTTACATATTTGTTGGTTTCGCTCGTTTTTTATCATCAAAAGCACATAAAAAACACGGGATCTCATGTTTTTAACCCTAGACAACCAGATTTAGAGCCAGCATCAGCATCGAGACACAGCAGCGATCCAGCAAGTAGCAGCGATTACCACAACACAATGCATTTTAATGGTGCCAACCTAACATCAAGTGCTAACAAGCTCCGTAAATGGGAGTGAAATAGTGCGATTAGAGCAATTAGCAATATCTACGACTAGGCGACCATTACAACGTCCACTTGAGAGGTACCGTGTCAAATTATGTTGCATTATGTTGCATGATGCATTAGATCGTCCAAAAAGTCGCCGGATCTCTCCCCAATTGAGAACGTTTGAAGCATTATGGGCAGCGCTAATCAACCGACTCGGGATTTTGACAATCTAACGCGCTAGTTGAACAGAATTTGACTCGATAACCCTCAGGAGGACAATCGATAGTTCTGTCAATGCCAAGCCGAATAACTGTTTGCATTGGGCCAGAGGTGGACCAACGCGTTACTGACTTGCTCAATTTGTGAAGCCCTTTTTGTTGACTAAATCATTCAATTCTTCTGAAATTGTAATCATTTGTTTGGCTGCACATATACATCAAATGTGCGGATTTCCCTTCCATTCGGATAATACCTTCGTGATGTGTCTTCTCTCTCTCTCTCTCTCTCTCTCTCTCTCTCTCTCTCTCTCTCTCTCTCTGAGTGCAAATATTCAAATGAATTCAGAAAAAAAAATAATCTGTAATTGATTAGCAATTAAACTCGTCTTTCACTGGAAGAACAAAATATTACTCACTAATCTCATGTTCAAATGTGTTAACCTTTTTGTTTCTTTCAGGGGTACGATGAAGTATCGCTTCAGATCGCTAATGAAGTTTTCTTGAAACGCGGTTTTAAAATAAAAAACAAATTCAAACATGCGGCTACTGCATTCAACTCGGGAGCCGAGGAACTGGACTTCAATCGACCTGAAGAGTCAAGGGCGCAAATTAATGGATGGATAGAAGAGAAAACTCAAAGGAAGATAAAAAATTTAATAAAGCCAGGTAAACTTAAGGTACCTGATGTCAATAGAGCTTGGAGGAGCACAAATTACCATAATCAAGTTTTGAAAGGCACCCATACCTTGTTACAGAGATTGCGTAATGATAATGCGCGCTGTACCATGCAGTCATATTTACAGTACGTGTTGAAAATGATTTCCATGTGCCTTAACGCATGCTTGTATGCATAGTTGTGTTTTCACATCTGGATTGGGCTCTGCAGACACTATACTTTTGAGGTGGCCCCGTAACCAGAACTCGAACGGTTTGAGATCCGGTGAACGAGCAGGCCATGCAACTGGACCCCCCTCGTCCGATCCATCGACCAGGAAAGACACGATTGAGATGCGCCCGGCCGTTAACGGCGAAGTGGGCTGGAGCACATAACCCTTCGAATCGTAAATGGCACTTCTTCCAGCATGGAAGGGAAAGTCACCCGCAATAAACGCCGATATTTGAGGCCTGTTAGGCGACGTGGAAGGAAGACTGGTTCCAAAAGTCGGTCACCAATTATCACGGCCCACACATTCCGGCTGCACCGATACTGATGATTCGTTGTCAGCATACCATGGAGGTTCTGCATACTATCCCACAGATGACTGTTATGAAAGTTGAAGATACCACTCCGCACAAAGGTGGCCTCATCAGTGAATAGGATAAATGACACAAATCACGGAACCGTGATCGCCTGGTGAAGAAACCAGTGACTAAACTGTTTCCGGTGTGGAAAGTCTGTCGCTGGTAAGCCCTGCACACGTTACAAGTGATGAGGATAGTAATAATTGTCATGAAGAATGTTCCACATGGTCGTCTGGCTTACCCTGTACTGGTGGGCCAACTGCCTGGTACTGATACGGCGGTCGCCTTCCACAGTGTTAATCACACTTTCCTCCGAGACTGGTGTCAGAAAATTTCGGGAACGTTCTTCATGATTTCCTGCTTCCTGAAACGATCCTGTCTCTGACAAACGTCGAAACATTGTTGCAAAGATTGAATGCTGTGGTTGTTGTCGGTGAGGATACAACCTTGCTGCGCGCCGCCCGTTGCCATTTGATTTTCCATAAATAAAAACTTTGTCGACATGCTCTCGATTCGAATACGGAATCATTGTGTACAACGCTGAGTCAGCAAGAGAAGTGAACTAGACACAACATTACCAGTTACTATGGCAGAAGAAGGTGCTGGGGCATGACGTATGAGGAACAGTACTACCATCTAAGAGGAAACCATGCATACTGTAACTGTGGCTGCATGGTACGGCCGACCGGGGTAGCCGAGCGGTTCTAGGCGCTACAATCTGGAACCGCGCGACAGCTACGGGCGCAGGTTCGAATCCTGCCTCAGGCATGGATGTGTGTGATGTCCTTACGTTAGTTAGGTGTAAGTAGTTCTAAGTTCTAGGGGACTGACGACCTCAGAAATTAAGTCCCATAGTGCTCAGCCATTTTTAGCCTGCATGGAACAGCGCGTATTAGACCGCACTCAAAAAATGTTGAAATGCGTGTGAAATCTTATGGGACCCAACAGCTAAGGTCATTAGTCCCTAAGCTTACACAATACTTAACCTAAACTATCCTAAGGACAAATAACCACACCCATACCCGAGGGAGGACTCGAACCTCCACCGGGACCAGCCGCACAGTCAGACCGCAGTCTCTGTAACAAAGTATGATTGAATAAATTGTCTCTAGCATGGAAACCATGCATTTCCGGACATAAGTTTATTAGACCTTTTTCGTCCCGTATCCTCTCATCGATCAATTCCTAGAGTTTGTACACGGTGGAAAAAGTCACCCTGTATACTCACAAAAGTAGCTTACTCGTTGATAATGGAATAAAAGAGCAAGTAAATAGATAAGTGTAACAGAGCAAAGCGAAAATCACAGTTGACTGTCAAAGTAATTTCTATCCTATGAAAGGAGTAATCATAATGCTGCACTAAAGTCAAAAGACAAGTTTCTTCAGTTCTACAGAGTTTTTCGAATGAAGCAGTATGACTTTTTTCCTGGTAACTCAGACTGAATTTGAATTTTTCTGTTATACCATACGTCAGTGTAATGTTTATATTCGTTATTCTTTCATTGTACTGCTTTTGGTTAGTCACTGCGGCCTCTTCCCTTGAGCGTTTGATTCTGCCTTCTATCAGTGAGTTCAGCATGGCTCTGAGCACTATGGGACTTAACATCTGAGGTCATCAGTCCCCTAGAACTTAGAACTACTTAAACCTAACTAACCTAAGGACATCATACACCTCCAGTCCCGAGGCAGGATTCGAACCTGCGACCGTAGCAGCAGCGCGGTTCCGGACTGAAGCGCCTAGAACCGCACGACCACATCGGCCAGCCACGTGAGTTCCATTAACAAGTCAGTAGTAGGTTATCTCTATAGACCATTATATCAACATAAATACTCAACAAGCAGTTTGAGGGTAGTGTACTAACGGTACCACCATCCCCCCCCCCCCCTTTTCTTCCTGTCACACTTTCCTTATTCGTTCTGCACCTTTTCTTTCGTCCTACTCAGCTCACTACAGTGCACTGGAGTTATGAATAGGCCCAATCAGGAAAATACGTTTCGTTATAGGTAATAATTCTGAGTCCTTCTAATTACATTTCTTTGTCAACAAATCTGGATTTAATTGTTGAATAATGAATATTTCTTTGCTGCCGCGTCCAGTAGTCTCGATTAAACCAGTCGGTAGCAGTTGGCATACTTTCGAAACAGAATAGCCTACTTTGGTGGAAGACAGTAGAAGGAAGACAGTAGACAGTGGAAGACAGTAGAAGGAAAACGTAGTATCCACAATAATAATTTTTCCATTATTTCAGCAAAACATAGATCACTCATTCAGCTTGGCATTACGCGGTGAAACTATTTACCTCGTGTATATTCGTAACGAAATAGGAGAAAGATGAATCTGTTCGCCACCTAAGTATCACGTGCGCATTCTCTGTCTTCACTCACTAATTTGGTAATCAAAAGGAACTATATTTAATTTTCCTTGTCCGCAATGCGTGGATGTCACACACTACGTTTGTAAGACAAGTGTCGAGAGACCAGGTCACAACTCTGAATATTTCCAAAAATTTTCATTTGAGACAAGAAGTTTCATATAAACATATGCTCTGTTAAGAAAGGTTCCTGAACTAATAGTTGTAGACATTTAGTATTGTAATCTAATAATTTTATTTTGTTAAGTACTTTTAAGTGACAGTTCACATTATTTGGCAGACTACGAATTTTCTAAAATTCACAGTAGATATGAAAAAAGTGCAGAACACATTTTCGACCACCAACAATAACTTTTCAGCACTACATGATTGATTTATACAGATTGTAATACATCCAAGACACTCTTACTCAGATATAATATTTTTCTCACATAGGTCGAGGTTAGGAAAAGAATAGATCTTCAAGCGATGAGGAAGTTAGTGAGTGATATACGCCAGTCAACGAAGACCAAAAAACCCGGTCACATGAAAATGTGCAGTTAAATATTTTTGTACAGTGGTAGGAGGGAGTACCATGAAAAACATACTGGCCGCTAGTGTGTGTGTGTGTGTGTGTGTGTGTGTGTGTGTGTGTGTGTGTGTGTGTGTCTGTGTGTGCGCGGGGGGGGGGGCTGGGTTCACTTTTTGTTTCTCTTGAATAAAACGAAAGCCTTGGCTTCTTGCGACCATGTTTCTCAGTATTTCATTAAATTAAATTGCCTAGAAGTAAAGCCCTATTCTTTTTTTTCTGTGTCCAATAGCTCCAGAATTGGACAGCTTGAATAATCGTAGACTGTTAAAAACAGTGTTTTAATGGTATAATGTTTGCTGAATTAAGCGGGTTGAAAAAACAATATGTGTATAATATCTAACTGCAGTGGAACCGTATTAAAGGATAAATGTGTTATGTTGTGGGGATGTGACGAAGTGGAGAAGAGTGGAGGGTAGGGGTGCGAGGGCAAGTGGGACGCCACATTGTGGTCATGAACTTCCCACATTCGTCTGAGAACTGAAGAGCAAACAGGTGGTTTCACACTGTATCTACACCAACTATCTCACACAGAGCAACTGCAAGGTGTGTCACAAAGTTATAACGACCCCTGCAGCGCGCCTTACGAATCACTGGTGACACTGTGTGGAGATACGCCCAGAGGGTGTTGATTTGCCACTAAGTGTGTTTACACTACAAAGGATATCGATATGAATTACTAGTAACACCAACGCAGGACGTGCATGTAGACAGAATCATCGTAAACCGCTGCACATTGTCCTACACTGCTAGAGAGGAAATTGATTATTAATCATCCAGTGTGGCAACTACAATAGCATTCTTCCGGAAAGGTAATTCCCTCCACCACAGATGCTACTCGCTTTTCAGTTTACGGTTTGACTATACCTGATCAGCATTGCCTGTCGAGTACTCTTATATGAGAAGACAAAATAACTTCACTGTGCCCATGTCTATATAGCACAGTAATTTTCAGTTTGAGTACGTATTTCTTGCGTTAAGTCGGCTATTATATAAAAACACAAAAAAGCTGGAACCGTCTACCGCACAGAAGAGCATCTCCAGAGTGTAACATGTTGTCCATATATATTTGACAATGTCGATTCTGCTGTCTCCACCGAGTACTTTACAAAGCATAAGGCTATAAGTCCATCAGCCCAGCCTCAGCTCTACCAACATCTGAAGAGGCCCAGAGGTATAAACTGGATCCCTCTAGGTGTTAGGGAACTTCAGATCCTTAAACACAAGTTAAGCAGTACATTACAGCAGATAACTATCTTAGACACGCACATTCAATCAGACATACTAACACCCACTTTGGAAATTACACTGTGGATGTGTAGTTAGTGGCTCCACTCCGTGTAGCCCACTCTACGAGTGACAGCAGTTGGTGAGCGGAAGAGATGCATTGTATATCAGTAACACGATAGTGAAACAAGTTAACTTCTGTCATTGTGTAATTCACTACCAAGTGACTACAATACAATTACGCGCCTTTACTATAGGCTGTCGACGATATACAGTACAAGATACGACATTCACCATTTCAGTCCCTTTCCCATCAGTACCACATCGGTCGCTGACATCATCACACTCACAGGTTAAACACTTCTGAGCCATTGTTTACAAATTTTACGTAAAAGGTAACTGAACAACTGAAAAATCTCCGCTACAGAAACGCGAGTTCGTTGAAGTTCTAGGGAGTTACAGTCTGCCTGTACATTCAAAATCTAGAAACACTCGCGTAGGAAGATGTCACCTTTCGCAGAACGCCGCTGCCGCACAGGATGGCTAAGAATCAATTTTTTTTTCTAGCTGTGTAAAACGCGGGGAAGAGATTTACATAGTTCCTGTCTATACGCGTTTCTGCGTTAGTATTGTAATTCATATCGACCCCCAAAGTGGTGTTTATCTCCTTTGAGGAAAGTAAACAACCCCTGGGCATATCTGCCAGTGATTTATAAGGCGCACTTCGGAGGGTCGTTACAACTTCGTGAAACACCCTGTAGTTGCTCCCCGTGACGTAATGGGGTAGACAATGGAGCCACCTGTTCGCTCTTCAGTTTGCAGCCCTATGTACGAAGGGGGTACATGATCACTATCTGATGCCCTGCCTTCCCTCGTGCGTCTACTCTTCACTGCCTCCACCCTGTTACACCCCAAGAACAGAACTTACTCCTTAACACAGCTCTACCGCACTTTGACTTGGTACACACATTTAATACTTGTTCTTACCCCACTTCATTTACCAGTAAAAATTAATTTTATACCTAAAACACTATTTTTAATAATATGCGATTTTTCCATCCCCCACAAAACGGAAACAATTCGTTCTAGAGATAAAATGAATAGGTTCTTTTTTTATAGAAAATTTAATGTAATTTAATATCGTACTGGTGTAAGCTTCCTATACATTGTTGTCTCTATGTGAGAAAACTGAATATATTAATTTCAAAAACTTTCCCCTTGTTTAAAGTGTCCTTTAGTTACCGTGTTCGATTGCTGAGTAAAACTGTCGTTAGTTGGCTCTGTGCTGCGCATGTCAACAGTGTAGTGGACCAAAACTTTAACCTTCATGAAATGCAAAATTTGAAATAAAGAAAATGAGTCAAATTAAATGACGAAAGAAACTAAATTTGTGATCAGTGGAAACGGTACAGCTGCAACTCAGTACCGAAGTACATTAGGAACATTTCGTGATTCTAAGTGCAATGTTTAACTTGGATTATCCACAAAAATAAATTACTGTTCTATTCGGAAGAAAGTAATTGCTTGAAATTACCAATACTGTTCACTGGAAATTAACCTGCTTGCTACCACGACACCTGACAAACCCGACTATATACTGTTTGCTCAAGAATGCAAGTTAAGATCCGCCCTGAAACAAAAAGAGCTCACCTGTTGCTCAGCCAGCTGTTTCTGTCTCTGGAGTACTGTGTTCTCGAAAGCAAATACAAATCAGCAGATGCAGCAGCTAAAGCAAGATAAACTACTCTTGTGAGAAACAATCTGTGACTTCGTGTGGCGTAAGGTGTAAAGCGCACACAACAAACTGTTCAAACCTTTACTATGAATCGCGGAGGTGGGCTTTACTTTTTAAAAAATCGGTCTTGAGAAATCAGACTCTGATAATTGATAAAAAGATTCTACAACATAAGAAGGCTCTAATATTTACAAAAGTCTCTCAGTGCAAACATTTCAAGCAGTTGCATTACTTGTGATAAAGTGACAACAAAGAGAACAAATTAACCCTAAACGTGAATTATATTAGCTATATAAGGGACAAAGTTCCCCATGGATAAATCGTTCCGACAAAGAAATATTTCATTTTTGCGCTTGCGGTGGTTACCTTGAAAAACTCCTCCGGAAACTTCTCCATCAATATAAAGAACAAGAAAGTATTATGAGTTTTCATCTCCGCAGTAAAACATTCCAGATAATTTCTCTAGATTAGTGTACATCAAATAATCTCCTTCTCTAAAAACTCGACTGCTCGCTGCTCTGCCTCACCTAACAATGCCCCAACGCTGTACAACTGACTGACTAGCAAGTGAACCAGAGATAAAACCAAACACAGGGTCAAGGATCTTATTCACCACCCATGCAGTACGTTCATTCACCTTTGTTACTGTGTACTAAAGGAGAATTATTTGCAAAATTAGGAAACATATAAAACCTTACACTGGGAAACATTTTCGAGACAAACCGCGGTTTTAGCTACCAAAGAAAAACGTAAAAAGTAAAAAATCCCGTCCCTCCCACTCCCACCCCTCCAAAGTTCTCAACCCACCGGTCCAGGATTTGTAGTACCTCGTTCATGACACTCCTCCTATCACTGTACAAAAATTTGCGACCGCACGAATTTTTCCTTACTTTTCCTTCATTGACTAAACTATTTTTGTCAGACAGAGTTGCGATGGAGTATCATAAGGGCTGACTGTCTCCTCATCGATGTAGGTCGACCCTCAGTAAATAGTTAAATCATACCAACTAATAACTAACAGTATTTACTCTTACCAAGAAGTCAATGCATAAAATTACAGAGTACCAATTATAAGCATTCGCACGTACTGCGCCAGCCAGTGGGTTGCAGTGCGTACCAAGTGCGCAGATCACTATAATAATGTACGACGATATTTCGATCTGCTGGACCTCTGCTGAGATAAGACGTGAGCAAACGTGTAAGAAGAAGTTAGTAACTATTGCCCATTGTGTCTAATTAGAATACATTAGTTCACAGCTACATACTCACACTGACCTTGATTATTGCAAAATCTACATTCCTCGAGTATAATGCTATTGATCAGCCCAGAAATCCGTTGTAACGACTCCCATAACAGAAAAATCGATCAGCTTATCCATTACATAATTGTCCCCTCAGACGGCCCACGGTTCTTCTGTGAATTCGTGCTTGGTGCCCATGCAGCCCTGGGTCCCAAGCTCTTCCTTACTGCGTTTGATTTCTTTTCTCTTGCCCCTCCATCCCCGACATCGCTCCTTCCCCGCTGTCCCCTTCTTCCGCTCACTCGGTGTTCTTACCTAAGTCGGCCTGCCTGTCAGACTGGTTTCCTGTATTATTTGCAGCTTTTGTTCCCCTTTTATTTTTCATCCTCCCTTTTTGGCGGTTTTAGTCCCTCTTTGGGATATGACCTCCACTTCCAAATTTTCTCTCTGCAGTGTGAGCCGTTTGGGGAAGAACTGCCTCCCTAGCGTCCACAGCGTGGATTTCTCTCCCCCCTACTCCCCCTCTTCCTTCCTCTCCCTTCAGCCTGGATAGGTCACCAGCACATGTCGTGGGGCTGTTATGTACCCATGTAGTTGAGTCCACTGACAACACAGGGATCACACTTACGATACCTGAGCGGTTTCCTCTCCATGTATGCCTAAGAGTGATTGCTTATCATTCTGTGGCATCAGAATTCCCGGTAACAGCCACCGTGCCAGGTGGCCCTTGTCGCAGCTGGGTGGCGCCCATGGGGAGAGCCCCTGATCAGAGTGGGTGGTGTCAGAGAGGATGCTTTGCATATGAAAGGTATCAAGCTCTAAAAATCTGGTCGTTATTCCATGACCATCTATTTGTTTGATAGGGGATCATTGAATGCTGCTTCTTATGACCCTGCAGCCTTCCTTTCCCTGGCTACAGTGTGTTAGAAGGACCAGGCTCGCCAGCTTGGGGTGAAACACTTTCCCCTCTACGTGGATACTAGGATGGATGGGGACACGTTCACCGCCACAAAACCGTTATTTTATGGAAAACATCGAAGACAAATTCGGTGAAGGGGCGTTCTCAGCAAGAAGCGGTTGGATTTGCTGTTGATGTAAACTACCTCTGCTGCCCAGTCTGCAGCCCTTCATACTTGTGATCATCTTGGCGACGTGCCAGTGTCCATAACACCTTAGCAGTCTTTGAATATACGTCAGGGAGTAATTTTTCATAGGGACCTCACCCTTCAAACTGATGATGAACTCTGGGCCAATCTGGAATGAAGGGGCTTTCATTTTGTTCAGCATGCCCAGAAAGGTGATTAGGATAATTGCACAGATACCAGTGCGTTTATTACAGCATTCGAGGAAGATACTCTTCCACAGAACACGGTCGCAGGTTCGAATCCGGCCTCTGGCATGGATGTGTGTGATGTCTTTAGGCTAGTTAGGTTTAAGTAGTTCTAAGTTCTAGGGGACTGATGACCTCAGATGTTAAGTCCCGTAGTGCTCAGAGCCATTTTAACCATTTTCTTCCACAGAAAGTCAAAGTTACGTATTATCAGCGTGACATGAGTCTGTTCGTCCCACCACCTAAGAGGTGCTTTTGGTGCTTGCATTTTGGGCACATCTTCCTGATATACCGTGGACCCTCTATGTGGCAATGTGGACACCATCACAGGAGTGCTTATGCTCATCAGATAACCTTGCTTACAACAAACAAAAGTATAAGTCCCTTTATCGTTTGTCTTACACTGAGACAGATTCCACCCTGCATTGATAACTTCTACTTTTGCCTCTGTTATGTCCTTTCCCCCTCCTCCACCATCTCTCTTCCTTACTCTCCTCTCCTCCCATCTTGTGGTTCCCACACTCTCCACTCTGGGTGCTGCTCCCCTCCCTGGCCGAAGAAGCGCCCCCCTACTTTGGTGTCTGCTGATGATGGCACTCCATCCTGGACCCCGGCCCCTGGTGTCTCTCGGCCCAGAGGGCTGCTACTGCAACTCGGCCTGAGGGCACACAGTCTATGTGCCCCAAGGCCACTCGCTCTCTTTCGGTTCTGGATCTTGCAGCAGCCTGCTCTACCTGTGCCCTGCCGTTCTCAGTCTATGAAAGAGAAGAAGAAGAAACGTAAGTCCCAGGACAAGGCCTCCCAGTGCCCCCAGAGGTGCCACCACATCCTGAGTCTGATCACTTATTTATGGATGTCTCCGCACCCTCGTTTGTGGCAGACAGTGGTGTGATTGGCTCTAGCCCATTTGCCTCCCATTTCGATACCCAATCCATGGAAATTTAATGGATATTATTTTCACCTCCAAGAGTTACAATCCCTTATTGCCTTTTACGCAGTAGCTTGTGTTGTTCTCTAGGAAACTCACTTTACTGATGCCCACTCACAGACCCTTCGAGGGTTCTGTGATTTCTGTCGCAACAGGGTCGGTCCTTATTGTTGATATATGGATCCGAGTTCATACCATATTGGAAGCAGTTGCCTTCTGGATCCATTTGGAATCTGCACTCACGGTTTGCAGTCTCTATCTCCCTCCTAACAGGTCACCAACATCTGCTGCCTTAACTGTCCTCCTTCAGCATATCCCTCTTCCTTTCCTCCTCCTTGGGGATTTTAGTGCCTATTATCCTTTGTAAAGCGGTGCTTTTTCGTCTAGTCAGTTGCTCCTCATTGATAAATTTCTTGCGGACCACAACCTATGCCTTCATAGTAATGGTTCCCTTCTAATTTTAGTGCTGCATATGGCACTTTGCATGCCATTGATCTTTCGCTCTCTTCCCTTCCCCTTCTTCCTTCCATACACCAATCGCCACGCAATGACCTATCTGGTAGTGACTACTTCTGGTTGAATCTATCGTTCCCTCCCTGCCTCCCAATGACGAGGTACCCCACTGGCGTCTATACACCTCCAAGGTCATTTTTGCACTTTCTTTGACATGCTTTATTGACGTAATCTTCCAAGCTCTGTCTGATAACATAAACCACACTGCCGGCTCTGCTGTTCCCTGCTTGATAGGCCTGATTCGCTGTCGGTAAGTTTCGTGGTGGAGCATGGCTGTAGCTACTGCTACCCATGATCGCCGTCATGACTTGCAGCACCTTACGTGGCACCTGTCCTCCGCCAGTTTTCTTACCTTTAAACGTTTTCACGTAAAGACCATCACTTAATTGTTCTGTCTCATCTGGACTATGGCTATCAAGTTTATGGACCAACTGCCCCTTCCATAGTGGTCCTTTTGGGCCTAGTTCAGCACCATGGTATCTGTTTAGCCACCAGTGTCGTTTGCACCAGCCCTGTCGATAGTCTTCTTGTTGGCACTTGGATCCCTCCCCTGTCGATTCGGCGGTCACTGCTCGTAGTTTCGTGTGGTATCACTATCTGCTCCCCCTGCTCGCCCCTCCTGTTCTATCTTTCCACAGCTTCAGGCTGTTGTTCACCTGCTGCTTGCCCTTTGGTGGGTTTACCAGTTGGGCTCCACGTTGCTTCAGTCCACTGTGACTTCCATCTTCCCTCTTGGTCCTCTCCCCACATTCTCTCCCAACCACCCCCACTTTGTTAGTTCCTCAGCCCTGGATTTGGATGGATGTCTTACAGGGTACGAAATTCTCCGTCACCCCAATAATGTTCTGTTGTTTGTTTTGAACACTCTTATGGGAGTTTAAGGATGGCGCTGTTTTTTACACCAATGGCTGTAAGTCAAGTGATCATGAGGGATATGCCTTCACATCTTCTGTTGACACAGACACCATCTCTTGCCTGCCATCTGTGTGGTTTCCATTGCGGAATTGATGGCCATGTACTAGACCCTCTGCTTCATTCAACACTCACCTGTGTTTTGTTATGTATCGACTCAATTGAGAGGCCTTCAGGTTATTGCTCAGAACTTTTTCCATCACCCCTTGATCTCTACCATCCACAACCTTCTCACTGATCTTGATGATGCTGCTTGTTTGGTTGATTTCCTTTGGGTTCCAGGCCACATAGGTATCTCAGCTAACGAACTTGCTCATCATCTGTTGGGGAGGTGACCACCTACGCTCCATTCTGTGTCCCCTCTGGGGCCAACTCTTGGGAGGCTACCCCCCCCCCCCCCCATGTCTAATAACCTTTTTGCAATCAAGGAGACTTCCACCTTACGACATTCTTCCCTCTGACTCTCCCAGCAGAAATATATCATCCTCTGCTGTCCTCATATTGGCCATATTAAGTTGACTCATGGCATTTTACTCTGTAATGAGCCGTCCCCCTCCACCCTTGAAGTGTGGGCCTTCACTCAGGGTGATCCATATTTTGCTGGACTGTCTCCACCTTTTGGCCCTTTACACCAAATATGCCCTGCTGCCTTGCTTGTCTTGTGTGTTACACTCACATGGTTATGTCTATCCTCTGTTTTCTTTGTGAAAGTGGTTTGTCTTCTCAGTTTAAGTCCTTGAATTTTCCTCTGAAAATTGAGTCCCTCGGTTAACGTAGGTGTAGGTTATGAAGGCCTTGACCTTGCCTCCACATCAGCCACATTCTCCCCGCCTTTTCCCTACATTTTGTCTGGTCTGTTGTGCAGTCTTATTTCCGCTTTTCTTTTGTCTTCTTCCACTGGTGTTGTCCCCGTTGTTTCGTGATGATGGTATTATGTGGGTGTCGGAAAGGGTTGGTGGCGGTGCTGGCGCCCCACCGCATGTAGAATTTCTGGGAAAACCCTGCTCTCCCCGTTTCCATCCACCCCCTCCTGTTCTTTCCTCCTCCTCCTGCTGCCCTGACGTCCGTTTTCCCTCTTTGTTTGCCCGATTTCTCTTCCCCTTGACTGGACAGTGCTGTTTGTGTTGCTCCTCTCTTGATTTTTGCCATCTTAGATCATGGGACCGATGACTTCGCTGTTTGATCCCTCCCCGCCCCCCCCCCCCAAAAAAAAAAGTATCGACCAACCAACCAGTCACAAGATAATTGTCATTATTATCAGAGGTTAGGCTGATAGATTATTCGGTTTTATCAGTGAAAATGTAAATTGACGTGTTCATCGTTAACTGCATAGACTATAAATGAAAATGCACACAACAGTAGTGAGGTATTCTACAGTATTTCTCGTTTATTCTGTGGTATCAACGTTCGATACTACACTTGTTAGGGGTTGCAGTTATCGACCGCGGTCCGTACTAGTATTGCTGGACCCGCGAGTCGAGACTAGCGCCGCTCCGCGGCTTGCAACAAGTCTCCAGCGTGCGCTCGGCCACTCTTACTCGGGACGTCAAGTACGAAAGTAGAATAGCCTTCAGCTGACAGGAAGCAACCTCTAACAAGGCGCTTCGTTAAAGTATGGCCTATGTGATGCCTCTATAGCTCCCTGTTTGTAATTAGATACCTCCTAACTATGAAGACTCCTGTACCACCAGTTAAGTACAATATACTATTTTTTACCAGACTCAGACCATGCAGCGACTTCACTGACAAACCTGTTGTATATGCAAAGAAGAGGTTTGTATGTTTCTATTTCGCATTGGCCACCAGTCATTCACATTGGCGACGATTCGTTCGTCGTCATGATAACATATTCCACAAACCGGTATCGGCTGTTATGTCATCATCAGGTATAAAGATAAATATGTAGTACTGTGAAATTTTTGTAGGATCAAAGAGTTTTAAACTAGTGGAGCTACCGATTCTCTCCACTACCAAAGATGTAATTTGTTATTGTTAGATTTAGGATTAAAACAAATGGAATTATGTCAACGAAAACTGCAGTGTAAAATTATTTAATTAAGATAAAATAAGTGACACAGTAACTAATGAACTATGTTAGAAAATACAGCAATCTTTCTTAGAAGAAAGTGAACTGAATTGAACTTTGGTGACATGTTCCTGGGGAGTGCTTCCTTTCATTATATACAAATATTTTACCAAGAACCAAATGGTTCGAATGGCTCTGAGCACTATGGGACTTAACATCTATGGTCATCAGTCCCCTAGAACTTAGAACTACTTGAACCTAACTAACCTAAGGACATCACACTACACCCAGTCATCACGAGGCAGAGAAAATCCCTGACCCCGCCGGGAATCGAACCCGGGAACCCGGGCGCGGGAAGCGAGACGCTACCGCACGACCCACCAAGAACCGACTTTATTGTCAATCAATACACATTCAGTTTCAGTGGACTTTAGTACTCATCTCATGTATCCTTTCTTCTAAACACTATCGCCTACACGCAACACTTTACACGAGAATCTAACTATCATAGGTGCAGAAGTCTTGGTGACCAGATAAAGGAACCACGCTACCCTATTCATCGGACAGGGAACTTACTACTGTGACGTTGCCTCACGTATGCAGCAGAATGTGTAGAAGCTCCGCATGCTGAAAGTATGTTACATTTCGTGTGCCAACGAAACATCATACAGTTAAACAAAGTATTACGAAAAATGTAGTTTATTCTATGATTCGTTCTTTTAAGGAAAAAAAGGAAAATAGGTTAATTAACGTTTTTATTTCTCGAACCAGTCAGAAAATAGCATAGATACTATCGAAGGAAGTGGTAGGTAAAGAGTCGTGCCAATAGTTGGACGATATTATAGAATGTGAGAGTATCCTTCGTATTTCTTGGGCTTTAACCGATTGAACTTGACAGAGCTTCAGTGTAAAAGTGACTTTCAGCCAGGCTACCATTTTTACAAGCTGGGAAGCAGTCGTATTGAGACGTGCCAAAATTTACTTCATATCCGTAAATACACGAATGCAGTGCCATGCGGTGTTTTGCTGTCTTAGCTGTTGATATTGGCCCCTCATCATATTCGCAGCCGGTTGAATCACTCATTCAGTGTTTATCCTCCTCGTTCTTCAGTCAGGTTGACAAGTATTGTGGGGAACCCGTGGGATCTAATATTCTCTGTGTACGTAAATGTTGGTCCCCATATCATAAAGAGTTCCGATGTTACCATTACATCATGTATAAAAATATCGCATCTGAGTTCGCAACTTACATAACCAATGGTAAACTACATTAGCAGTTAATTAAAATGATGTACACTCCTGGAAATGGAAAAAAGAACACATTGACACCGGTGTGTCAGACCCACCATACTTGCTCCGGACACTGCGAGAGGGCTGTACAAGCAATGATCACACGCACGGCACAGCGGACACACCAGCAACCGCGGTGTTGGCCGTCGAATGGCGCTAGCTGCGCAGCATTTGTGCACCGCCGCCGTCAGTGTCAGCCAGTTTGCCGTGGCATACGGAGCTCCATCGCAGTCTTTAACACTGGTAGCATGCCGCGACAGCGTGGACGTGAACCGTATGTGCAGTTGACGGACTTTGAGCGAGGGCGTATAGTGGGCATGCGGGAGGCCGGGTGGACGTACCGCCGAATTGCTCAACACGTCGGGCGTGAGGTCTCCACAGTACATCGATGTTGTCGCCAGTGGTCGGCGGAAGGTGCACGTGCCCGTCGACCTGGGACCGGACCGCAGCGACGCACGGATGCACGCCAAGACCGTAGGATCCTACGCAGTGCCGTAGGGGACCGCACCGCCACTTCCCAGCAAATTAGGGACACTGTTGCTCCTGGGGTATCGGCGAGGACCATTCGCAACCGTCTCCATGAAGCTGGGCTACGGTCCCGCACATCGTTAGGCCGTCTTCCGCTCACGCCCCAACATCGTGCAGCCCGCCTCCAGTGGTGTCGCGACAGGCGTGAATGGAGGGACGAATGGAGACGTGTCGTCTTCAGCGATGAGAGTCGCTTCTGCCTTGGTGCCAATGATGGTCGTATGCGTGTTTGGCGCGTGCAGGTGAGCGCCACAATCAGGACTGCATACGACCGAGGCACACAGGGCCAACACCCGGCACCATGGTGTGGGGAGCGATCTCCTACACTGGCCGTACACCACTGGTGATCGTCGAGGGGACACTGAATAGTGCACGGTACATACAAACCGTCATCGAACCCATTGTTCTACCATTCCTAGACCGGCAAGGGAACTTGCTGTTCCAACAGGACAATGCACGTCTGCATGTATCCCGTGCCACCCAACGTGCTCTAGAAGGTGTAAGTCAACTACCCTGGCCAGCAAGATCTCCGGATCTGTCCCCCATTGAGCATGTTTGGGACTGGATGAAGCGTCGTCTCACGCGGTCTGCACGTCCAGCACGAACGCTGGTCCAACTGAGGCGCCAGGTGGAAATGGCATGGCAAGCCGTTCCACAGGACTACATCCAGCATCTCTACGATCGTCTCCACGGGAGAATAGCAGCCTGCATTGCTGCGAAAGGTGGATATACACTGTACTAGTGCCGACATTGTGCATGCTCTGTTGCCTGTGTCTATGTGCCTGTGGTTCTGTCAGTGTGATCATGTGATGTATCTGACCCCAGGAATGTGTCAATAAAGTTTCCCCTTCCTGGGACAATGAATTCTCGGTGTTCTTATTTCAATTTCCAGGAGTGTAATTAGAGAGAAACCAGAGCAGTTTCGTACTGAGAATCCCTTCAGCATCGCCGAAACAACGTCGTAGGGACGAGCACTAAAATATTATTAACATGTTGTTGTGTGAAAGTGAAAGGTGTTGCAGTTATTCATATTGTTGTGGGCTTAGTTGTACTAGTACACATTCTGCATTTCATAAAGCTGAACTAAACTGACTGCAAAAAACAGCGTAATATATTGACGTGTATTTCTCAGAAAAATGTAATGCATTGTGCAGGATGCAGGTATTTTTCCCCGACACATGTATTTTAACTTGTCGCTAATAAAGACATTTGATTCAGTGGTGTGTGTTTAATATTTTGTGACTTTACAGGTGTTCTGTCATCTTTTACTCGGATGGTCATAGCAAATGCAGTTTACTTCAAAGGAGAATGGGTAAAACAATTCGAGAAAACGAGTACTTCGCCGATGCTTTTCCATTCGGAACGAGCAACAAATGTGGAGATGATGTTTGTGAAGGAAAGATTCAAGTACACTTACCTGCCACAGCTGGATTCCCAGGTTCTTCTCCTGCCTTACAGGGTAATACAACAACTAATTTTCTTCAATACAGCAAGACACAATAAACAAACACTGTAAACAATACTAACCGAAATTATTTGATTTGGAGAACCAATTGGGACTGCAATAACCTCCTCAGTGGGTTGTTATTGGGAGTAATTGAAATCAGTGGGGAAAGTAGAAAATTTATGCTGTATCTGGATTCGGAACCGGGTCCCCTGCTGCTTACTACTCAGATGCTCTGACCACTAAGCTTTTTTTTTTTCGGTGTATTTTTTCGGGGCGGACATCTCATGACATGTGATCAGGTACATCGTTGACCTGTTCACTTAGTTTTTTTACTACGGAGATCAGCTCATCCTCTGACCGAACACGCTGAGCTAGTGTGCCGGCGCCCTAAGCCATCCGGACACAGTAATGGTTGCAACTGCCCACTAGCATGCCTCCCGTGATGAGACCCAAATGCTCAACTTATCCACACACTACTAACGTAGTGCCCCTAGACCATTATTATCCTCATTGCTCCCTACATTTCGCAGATTCCTGTAAGAGTTCCGAGTTCCTGGCGTGAATCTGCACTGAAGAAATATACGTGGTGTCTGTCCTTTCGGACCCCCCCCCCCCCCCCCCCCCCCCCCCCGAGACAGCCAGTGATGTCTTCAGTGCAGGTGCACACCAGGGTCGAACTCGTACGTGAATCGGGGAAATGCCACGAGTAATGGGGGTAATGCGTAAGGGGCACTGCATTAGTAGTATGTGGATAAGTTGAGAGTTTAGGTCTGACTGGATGCGTGCTAGGGTAGACCGTGCAGTTTCAATGAAAACTGTGTCCTGCACAAATTTTCAACTTTCCCCATTCATTTCAATCAATGCCCGCTCGAACGCGATGTCTGTATTTCCTTTGTGTTTTAAAAGAATAGTCGGTCACGAACTGGATAGATACGTACCCAGGAGAGCAGTTCACGATGGGAAGGACCCTTCATGGTATGCAGTCACTGAAAAAAAAAAAAAAGTTTGAACGAAACAGATTACTGCGTAATAGGTATTAAGCGAAGTATCGGGCTATAGATAAATGTTCTGAATAGAACGAGCTTTGCTGTCAAGAGTGCAATGCATGAAGCCTTCATTGGTTACTGTAGCAGAGTATTGTCGAAAGATCTTTTACAAAAGCCAAACAAATTATGGTCGTATGTAAAGGCTGTTAGTGGCACCAAAGATAGTGTCCAGTCAGTCGCGGATAAGACAGGAACTGAAACTGTAGGCAGCAAAGCACAGACTGAAATGTATAATTCCATTTTCAAATTTTCCTTTATGAAGCAGTACCTGAAGTATTATCCCAGTTTAATTCTCATACCACTCAAAAGATGAGTGAAATAGAGGTGAGAGAAGTGGGATACCTCCTAAAATTTTGGAGGATTTCCTTTTGCTCGACGTAGTGCAGCAACTCGATGTGACAGGTGCTCAACGTGTCGTTGGAGGTCCCTGCAGAAATAATGAATCGTGCAGCCTCTATAGCAGTCCATAATTGCGAAAGTGTTGCCGGTGCAGCATTTAGTGCACCAACTGATCTCAAGATTACGTCTCATAAATGTTTCATGGGAATCGGGTCGGGCGATCTGGGTGACCAAATCATTCACTCGAACTGTAAACAATGTTCTTCAAATCACTCGCGAACAATTGTGGTCAGGTGATATAACACTGTTGTTTTGGAACGTGGAGACCATTTGCCACCTGTCATGGACTTAAAGTAGCCGATCATAACCATTTCCTGTCAGTGATCGGTTCAGTTGGACTAGAGGATCAAGTCCATTCCATGTATACATAGCCCAAGCCATTATGTAACCACCACCAGCTTGCATAATGCCTCGTTGACGATTTGGGTCCATAGCTCCGTGGGGTCTATGCCATGCCCGAACCCTACAATCAGCTATTACTAACTGAAATTGGAACTCATCTGACCAGGCCACGGTTTTCCGTTCGTCTAGGGTCCAACCGATATGATCAAGAGCCCAGGAAAGGCGCCGCACGCGATGCCGTGCTGTTAGCAAACGCTCTCGCATCGGTCGTCTGCTGCCATAGCCCATTAATGCCAAATTTAGCCTCCCTGTCAGCGGATACGTTCGTCGTGCATCCCACATCGATTTCTGTCTTTATTTCGCTCATCGTTCCTTGTCCCTTATCAGCGAGAACTCTATGCAAATGCCGATGCTCTCGGCAGTCAAGTGAAGGCCTTCGGCCACTGCGTTGTCCATAGTGAGCGGTAATGCCTGAAATTTCATATTCGCAAACTCTTCACACTGCGGATCTCTGAATATTGCGTCCCTGACGATTTCCGCAATGGAATGTGCTATGCGTCTAGCTCCAACCACCATTCCGCGTTCAGTGTCTGTTAATTTCCGTCGAGCGGCCATAATCACTTTGAAAATCTTTTCACATGAATCAGCTGAGAACAAATGACATCTCCGCCAATGCTCTGTCCTTTTATATATTGTGTACGCGATACTACCGCCATCTGTATATCTGCTTATCACTACCCCCTGACTTTTGTCACCTCAGTTTAGATGTCAGTGGCCTTGATAAACTGCTGAGGTCGTTAAAATAGATAAAAGCTCCAAGGCCCGCTGGAATCTCTATCAGATTCTGCATCCAATTTTCAGCTGAGTCAGCCTCCCTGATAGCGGTAATCTATGCTAGACCCTTCGAGCAAAAAAACCATTAGTTGTAGAAATCATGGATCGTATTCATCTACTATACGGCTAACTGAAGTGATCCACAAAACAACCCTGCAATAGCCATGTATCAAATGGTTCAAATGGCTCTGAGCACTATGGGACTTAACTTCTGAGGTCATCAGTCCCCTAGAACTTAGAACTACTTAAACCTAACTAACCTAAGGACATCACACACATCCATGCCCGAGGCAGGATTCGAACATGCGACGTAGCGGTCGCGCGGTTCCAGACTGTAGCGCCTAGAACCGCTCGGCCATCCCGGCCGGCCATCCATGTATCCATTTGTTGAAAATTTTGGAACGTATTCTGAGATCAAACGAAATGTGGTATCTCGAACAGAATGACCTACTCGAAGCCAGCAAGCACGAATTCCTAAAACATAGATCGTGTTAAAACCAACTCACTTTTTTTGTCACATGGCATACTAACAGTCATGGATAAAGGCCGTTTGGTAGGTACAGTAATTCTAGATTTTTAGAAAACATTTGACTCATTACCAACCCTACGCTTGTTATCAAAAGCACAATCGCGTAGGTGTATCAAGCGAAATCTGTGATGTTTTCGTAGGGCGCAGCAAATTACCTTGGATGGAGCGTCGTCGACAAATGTGCACTTAACTTCTAGTGTGCCCTATAGAAGTGCGCTTGGGCCCTTTCTGTTCATGTTGTACATTAATGACTTTGCGGGTAATGTTAACGGAAACCTCAGACGTTTCGCAGACGATACAGGTACAGTATTCATAAGGTACTGTCTGAAAGAAGTAGCAGAAACATTGTTAGAAATTGATAAGATTTCAAAATGCAAAGATGGGCAACTTGCTTTATACGTCCAGAATACAAAATCGTGCACTTTACAAAACTAAAAGACAATACATAGTATCCTATGAATATAATGTCAATGATACACAGTGGGAATCGGCGAACTCTTACAAATACCTGGGTGTAACACTTTGCAGGGACGTGAAATGGAATGACGACATAAGATGAAGTGTTGATAAATCATGTAGCATACTTCGGTTTATTGGTGGAGTACTAGGGGAATGCAATTAGTCTACAAAGAATATGGCTTACAAATCACTGGTGCGACCCATCCTAGAAAATATTGCTAAAGTAGGACTGACGGTGGGTACTGAAAGTATATAGAGAAGGGCAGCACGAACGGCCACAGTTTTGTTTGACCTGCCGGAGAGTGTCACTGACATATCGAAGGAAATGAACTGGCAAATTCTTGGAGATAGATGCAAACCATCCCGTGAAAGCCCAATTACAAGGTTTAAAGAACCGGCTTTAAATGACTGTAGGAATATTTTACGCCCCTATGTATCGCTACCTTAGGAATCGTGAGGCATTTAAATAATCATTCTTCTCGCTCGCCGTACGTGTGTGGACATGGAAGAAGCCCAAATAACTGGTACAATGGGATGTTGTAACACCAATAATACATAGATTTATATATATCCTGTATAATTTCTCTGCTGACATTGTATGCTAATGAATCTCCATAGTCAAGTTCTTTGGTTGTAGAAATAAGTAATAATTGTGTTATTTATTTTGTCCTTTTAAGAAATTATATTGTAACTGTACCTCTGGTTTAATATGTAGTACTCAGTGGATGCAATAATTTGTACAAACTCTGTAAATTTTCCTGGTCCATAAAAGTAGGGAAACAAAATGTAAAATCTATGGTAAAGCCCTGCCGATACGTAGGTAGTTTGGCGGAACTGGGAAAGTTGGACTTGGCGCCCAAGGCGCTTGATTCCTTTGTGGGAAGTGACGCAGTCGAGTTCTGACTGTGATACTGAGTGGCCAGTGGCAGCCTTGGTCAGCTGTTGTGGTTAATTTTGATGTATAAATTGAGGTAAGAAGAGCTTGAGAGCATGTAAATTCGCCTCGGATGGAATGTAAAGTGGCCTATCGACCATGGTATTATTATTATTATTGGCCCTGTTTGGTTAACTTTACGACGCCAAGAAGAGTTATATCAGGGCGTGGCTAACATCAAGAACCATGGTTGCTTTACCGCCAGTTTTATAGTCACTGTAATTTGCCACAAGCGCTACCATCTTCAGCAGAACTGTTACCTAAATATGCACATGTAATAAACCAGTTATTATGTATTGAAAAATAATTTTTTGTGGAACCTCTAAATTACGTGCACACACCCGCGATTATCCCCAGTCACATTCCTAGACAGGGTCCTTTCCAATTCCGAGTATCCTGTTTTTATTAAACTATTTTGGCAATGAAACATTTCGCAGTTTCATTAACTTTGTGGAGTATGAAGTTTGGTTAGTTGTCTGTACAGTAGCAAATGATTCACTCCACATAATTTTTAATGTTAAAGTATCTCAAAGTGTTCAAAAAGAAATATTTTCATTGAAAAAGAAACTCCCATTAAAATAATAAATGACAAAATATAAATTGCTTACAGCTGTCTGTAAGTAAAAGTTTTTAAAAAGTAAAAGTTTTTTTTAAAAAGTAAAAGTTTTAAAAAGACACTTTGAGCAGATTTATAAACTTGTAATTTTTTGTTTCTTTGTATAAATTATTTTAAAGTAGTTTTTCAAGTTGGGTAGTCATTTACGAAGCCAGTTTGATTTGGAGTACAATGAGAGACTAGTTGCTAGATCCCCTTGTTAAATGTTGAACTAATTTTTCATTATTCAGTACACTTAAACTTACTACTAAAGACGTTGCCATTGTCTATTACCGTTTACAATTGATGGTGGTTTTTCAAACCATACCACTTTAAGAGACTCCGTAAGCTACTTAACTTACGTGATAAACGAAAGTAAAGGCTCTTTCTGAGAGTGTTGCAATCAGTAGAATCATTTATCTGCAACAAAGCTTTTCTTCTAAATAATAATTATACTGCCGATTTGTGTAAAATAACTTCACGTGCAAACTTCTGAAGCCCGAAGTAATCAGTTCTCTTTCAAATCATGATATTTTTTGTGATAGTTAATTAAAGAAATTGTAGTTCACGTTATTGCCGCTCAGACTTTGTTAATATGTTCATATGTCCTGAATTTGTTCATTACACTGTATAGCAGTGTTTGCTAACAGCGAGTGTTGCTGTGATATAGTGTGTGCTGCTTCATTTTTTTATTATTTTTTTTATTTATTGTTCCGTGGGACCAAATTAAGGAGAAGTCTCCATGGTCATGGAACGAGTCAATACATGAAATTATAACACATTAGAAACAGATAAAATGAAATATAAAAAAAACCTATTCAGGTGACAAGTCGTAAGTTTAAATGAAGACAATAAACAATGTATCACTGGAATTTGCTTAATTTTTTAGCTCTTCCAGGAGCTCCTCGACAGAATAGGAGGAGTGAGCCATGAGGAAACTCTTCAGTTTAGACTTAAAAGAGTTTGGGCTACTACTAAGATTTTGGAGTTCTTGTGGTAGCTTATTGAAAATGGATGCAGCAGAATACTGCACTCCTTTCTGCACAAGAGTCAAGGAAGTGCATTCTACATGCAGATTTGATTTCTGCCTAGTATTAGCTGAGTGAAAGCTGCTAACTCTTGGGAATAGGCTAATATTGCTAACAACAAACGACATTAAAGAAAATATATACTGTGAGGGCAATGTCAGAATTCCCAGATTTTTGAATAGTGGTCGACAAGAGGTTCTCGAAGTTACACCACATATAGCTCGAACAGCCCGTTTTTGAGCCAAAAATACCCCTTTTGAATCAGAAGAATTACCCCAAAAATAATACCATACGACATAAGCGTATGAAAATATGCGAAATAGACTACTTTTCGTATTGAAGTCACTTATTTCAGATACTGTTCTAATGGTAAATAAAGCAGCATTTAGCTTCTGAACAAGATCCTGGACATGGGCTTTCCACAACAGCTTACTATCTATCCGAACGCCTAGGAATTTGAACTGTTCCGTCTCGCTTATAATATGCCCATTCTGTCTGATCAAAATATCGGTTCTTGTTGAATTGTGAGTTAGAAACTATAAAAACTGAGTCTTACTGTGATTTAGCATCAAATTATTTTCCACAAGCCACAAACTTATTTCATGAACTACATTATTTGTTACTGTTTCAATATTACACATAAGATCCTTCACTATCAAGCTGGTGTCATCAGCAAACAGAAATATTTTTGAATCACCTGTAATACTAGAAGGCATATCATTTGTGCCCCATTGGGACTGAACATCACTACCACTCTCAATATTGCGGAGAATTACCCTCTGCTTTCTGTTCTTAAAGTAAGAGGCGAACCAATTGTAAGCTACTTCCCTTACTCCATAATGGTCCAACTTCTGCAGTAATATTTTGTGGTCAACACAGTCAAAAGCCTTCGTTAAATCAAAGAAAACACCTAGCGTTCGCAACCTTTTATTTAATCCGTCCAAAACCTCACAGAGAAAAGAGAATATAGCATTTTCAGTTGTTAAACCATTTCTAAAACCAAACTGAACATTTGACAGCAAATTATGTGAATTTAAATGCTCCAGTAACCTTGTATATACAACCTTCTCGATAACTTTAGCAAACACCGATGGCATAGAAATTGGTCTAAAATTGTCAACATTATCAATGTCTCCCTTTTTATAAAGTGGCTTCACTACCGAGTACTTTAATCGGTCAGGAAACCGACCACTCCTAAAGGAAAAGTTACAGATATGGCTGAGAACTGGGCTAACATACATAGAACAATACTTCAGGATTGTCCTAGATACCCCGACATATCCATGAGAGTTCTTGGTCTTTAGTGATTTAATTATTAACTCAATCTCCCTCTTGTCAGTATCATGGAGGAGCATTTCAGGTAACAGTCTCGGAACACTTTTTTCTAAGAGCGCTATATGATTCCCTGTTGGGACTAGGTTTCTATTTAGTTCACCTGCTATATTCAGAAAGTGATTATTAAATACTGTACATATATGCGACTTATCAGTAACACGGACATTCCCACTACGCACTGATGCTATATCCTCGACCTGTCTCTGCAGACCAGCCACTTCCTTTACGACTGACCATATGGTTTTAATTTTATCCTGAGACTTAGCTATTCTATCTGCATACCACATACTTTTTGCCTTCCTAATAAAGTTTTTAAGCACCTTACAATACTTGTTTGTAATGGGCTGCAGCATTTAGATTTTGACTGTTTCTAATGTTTTGATATAATTGCCACTTTGTTCTACAAGATATTCTTATCCCTCTAGTCAGCCACCCAGGCTGCCTGTTTGTGCTAGTACCCTGTTTTAAACGTTCTAACGGAAAGCAACTTTCAAAGAGCATGAGAAACGTCTTGAGAAAAGCATTATATTTATCGTCTACTGTATCAGCGCTATAAACATCTTGCCACTCTTGTTCCTTCATAAGGTTTACAAAGGTCTCTACAGCAACTGGATCAGATTTCCTGAACAGCTGATGACTATATTTAACACGTGTTGCAGCATAAAAATCTTTTAAAGTTAAAATTTGCGCATCATGATCTGAAAGGCCATTCAACTTTTTGCTAACAGAATGCCCTTCTAGTAATGAGGAATGAACAAAAATGTTGTCTATGGTTGTTCTACTGTTCCCTTGCACTCTCGTTGGAAAGAATACGGTTTGCATAACATTATATGAATTAAAGAGGTCTACCAGCATCCTCTTCCTTGTACAATCACTTATACAATTAATATTGAAGTCACCACATATAACTAACTTTTTGTATTTCCTATAAAGTGAACCAAGAACCTCCTCTAAGCTTTAGCAAAAATGTTGTGAAATCGGAGTCTGAGGATCTATAAATAACAACAGTTAGAAGTTTAGCTTCGTTAAATTTAACCACACCTGCACAACATTCAAACACCTTTTCAGTGCAGTACTTTGAAACATCAATTGACTCAAATGCGATGCCGTTTTTCACATACATGGCTACTCCCCCACACCGCAAAGAGCTCCTCGAATAGCAGCCAGCCAACCTGTATCCTGGTAAAGGAAGCCTCTGAATTATCTCCTTATTTAAGAAGTGTTCAGATATACCAATAATTTCAGAGTCAACATCTATAAGCAGTTCACCAACTTTATCTCTAATACCTTGTATATTTTGATGAAATATACTAATTCCCTCATTACTCGGATACCTAAGCTTTGTCAAAAATGATTCCCTTGTTAGAGAGACTTCCCTTAAGCAGGAATACCTATCAGCTGACTTCAATCTAAAAAAGGTGCAGCTCTAACACCCACTACTGCAGGAATTTTCCCATGAGTGATCCCACCAACCCCACCTATGCTGTCACCTATAAGCTTTGCCAACCTCCTCTTCCCATACCTGTTGAGGTTCAGGCCGTGTCTAGTGAAACCCGTCCTGCTGATAGACTCCACCGACACCACTGAAATGTGACCCATGCTTTCTGTCATCAGCGCACCCCCAAGTCTCATGTTATTACGCCTGACGGCTGTATTGAGATGAGGCCGATCGTGACGCTGAAACAGTTCCACGAAATGCACATTCGTGTTGCCAGTCTGAGTGGCTATCTTTTCCAGGTCACCATCTATGTTATACTCCCCATCCCTATCAATACTATTACCAGCCCCACCCACAATCACTACCTGATCCTCTTTAGTAAAATCCCTACATAACCCCCCTATGTTAAGTCACCTGAGCCAATCCTGCATTAGGCTTCACAATGCTGGTGACCTGGTACTCACTCCCCAGCACTTCCTGCAACTGCTGGCCTGCACCTCTGCCATGAGAACTACCTAACAGCAGAACCTTCTTCTTCCTCTTCGACTTTGCAACTGTTCTAGGCACAGTAACTACTGAGGTCTGCTGCATACTTCCTACATCTACAGCTACTAGAAATTCCTCTCCACTAGACTCTGACAGTTGGTCATATATATTGTAAACACCAATAGTAAAACTATCTGAAAATCTTCTTCTCCTAGCAGGTCTCTTGCCAACAGCCAGATCCCATTCCCCAACCCCCTTCTCCCTCCTCATCCTATCTAGCTCTTCCTGTGCGTTTTTCAACTGCACCTGAAGGGCACAGATCTTACGCTCCTGCTCCTCTATCAATTTACTCTTGCTACATAACCTGCAGTTCCAGGAGAGGATCTCACCAGAATGCCCACTGGCTTCCTCACTGCATTCCCCCCAGTGAAAATACTTCGAACAAGTCTCACACCGCAATCCACTACTCACGAACCTACGGCAAAGCCCACACTTCTCACTCATGGTAAAATTTTACTTTTTCTAAGTTCCGCTACTAAAATAAGATGTTAAAAACCTGACTACAATAATCACAAACTTACTCTACAAGGGAAGTAACTACATTTATTAACAGTATTAATAAACAACAAATGTGAATATAGCAAAAGACTAATACAGAAAGAGAATCAAACGTCTAATGACACAGTAACGAAGCTGTAAACAGTTCCCAAAAGGTTCTTCTGAAATTATTTCACCAGAAAACACCAAGAACACCGGTTGAAGACTACTAAAGTTCCTAAATAAACCACTATACACAAACAATTAATTAGTACTTAGCTTTCGATGCGCCGCTACAGCTGCAACTGGTCAGCGCGGAATGTAAACACAGGCAAGAGGTTAAGTTGCATTTATTGGCCATTCTATGTTCGGCATAAGGGTTAATCGTATTGTTTACTAGGGCAAGTTACTGTATGCTACTGAGAGTAACTGTGTTAGAAGAGGTTAGTTAGGGTATCAAGTGTGGTTAGTTTCCTTAGGTGAAGTTTATTTCCACTTTGTCATAAAACTTGACACCGCGTTGCCTAATTAAGCCTAATTACAGTTTACTTTCATGTTAACAGAACTTCAGTGCAAAACCCGTTTACTTTGCTGTTGTCAGTTTTTCACTTACTTGACGAATAGAAATTAAAATCCGATTTCTTGTCATTGGGTACAGTCACTGTCAGGCTAGAACCTTTCACAGAAGGTTGACATTATCGGCGACTGCCAATTTGGTGAGGGCCGGTAGTGTTACAATGTACACTCAACCATGCAGTTCCTAGTGGTTTGCGGAGTATAGATGTAGATGCCACTGATAACACATTAACGTACAGTTGTAATTCGTAACGTCGCTTCCTTTTCTCCTACTACCATCTGTATGTTCCTTAACTGATTTAATATTAAAGAATCTTTTTAATGTGTTCTTTCTTTTTTTCTTAACAGGGTGAGCGGTTCTCCATGATGGTTCTGCTGCCGAAGAGAGTAAACGGTCTGTTTGCTGCTGAGAGGAGGATAGGGGGCATAGACCTCTTTGACGTTGCAGACCACACATACTGGCAAACAGTGCACGTGTACCTACCAAAGTTCAAAATGGAGTACGAAAGAGAACTTGAAGAAATTTTACCAGGTGTAAGTGTCCTCCTCAAGCTGTGTAACACAGCCCAAGAAAAGGGGTACTCTCCACTGGCAATTCCTGTCAACGAACTTTCTGCTTGAGAAACATTGTAGTTATCGATGCCATTTTGAGTATATACTGGCACTGCAACTCATATGTTTAATAATAAATCGCGCTCCCTTTCTATGGAAACAATGTCGTATGAAAACGTTTTGCATGCTGAATTTATGTTGTATGATATAGCTCTAAAATGCACACAATAATTTCTGTCAGTAACTTAAACAGTTCATGGTAAAATAATCCATACCTTGAGAAGATCTTTGAGTATCGGTGGACCCTGTTGAGGCCACTTGTGAAGAACAGGCACAAATAAAGCGGTTAATTTCTGTGTGTGGACAGTGTCAAGCCTAGGAGAACCTTGATATACCGCAATCGTATTCTGTTTCAGTGTATACAGTATGCTCTCAAGAGATTCGTTGCTTAATTTTGTTCTTCATCCTGCATTCGTGTTGCAGTGCCAGGGTAGGTTCACCTGTCTAGCCAAGAAACCAGTTACTTTAGGATTTTGCTTATTTCCGTTTTTAAAAAGTATTCTATGAAGTTAACAGTATCTTCCTTTCTGAATTATTTCCAGCATGGCATGGTAGATATGTTCGACATACACAGGGCTAACTTCACTGGAATCAGCGATGCACCACTTGCAGTCAGCAACGTCATACACAAGGCGTTCATCGAAGTCAACGAGGAAGGAACGGAAGCAGCGGCGGCCACTGGTAAGTACGAACGTATGGCTCTGACCATTCAAGTGCTAGAATCTGAACTACTTGTTTATTGTTAGCACACTATTCTGATACCCAGTCTTCTAGTGCCATTTTATCGATCTAAATATTACGCATTAGAAACGGCGTGGTTGGATTAAGAGTTTATTTTATAAACTAGAAATTGTCAGCGTCTTTGTACGTATCACGTGGAGATCGTCTTCGTCTTCAGTCCGAAGACAGTTTTGATGCGCCTCTTGACCCTGTCCAAGCCTCATCATTTCTGCACAACTACTGCAACTCACATTTCTTCGAATTTGCTTGCTTTAAAGTCAAGTCTTGGTCTGCCTCTACAATTCCCCCCCCCCCCCCCCCCCATCGCCGCTTAATTTCATTACAGAACTGGTGATTTCTTGATGTCACAGAATATACTGTCATTTATTATTTTACCTAACACTTCCTGACTACCGAGCGAGGTGGCGCAGTGGTTAGCACACTGGACTCGCATTCGGGAGGACGACGGTTCAATCCCGTCTCCAGCCATCCTGATTTAGGTTTTCCGTGATTTCCCTAAATCGGTTCAGGCAAATGCTGGGATGGTTCCTTTGAAAGGGCACGGCCGATTTCCTTCCCAATCCTTCCCTAACCCGAGCTTGCGCTCCGTCTCTAATGACCGCGTTGTCGACGGGACGTTAAACACTAACCACCACCACCACTTCCTGACTAGTTAAACAATCTACTATCTCAACTTCAGCATTCTTCTGTAGCATCACATTTCAAAAGTTTCTGCTCTCTTCATATCTGAAATGCTTATTGTCCAAGTTGCACTTCCCTACAAGGCTACATTCCGGATAAATGCCTTCAGAAAAGAGTTATCAACACTTAAATTTATATTCGATGTTAACAAACAGGTTTCTCAGAGATGCCTTTCTTTCTACTGCCTGTCTACGTTTTGTATCTTCCCTATTTCAGCCATGATCAGTTTCTTTGTTGCCCAAATAGCAAAACACCTGACTGCTTCTAGTGTCTAATTTCTTAATCTAATTCATTTTCTTTGATCATTCTGTAGCCTGCTTCCCAGACACCATCCATTCCATTCAAATCATATTTCAAGTCCTTTGCGATCTTTGACAGATTTGAATGTTGCCGGCAAACATCATAATTTTTAGTTCTCTCTGAATTTTAATTCTTTTCGTCAATTTCTACTGGCTTTCCTTAACTGCTTGCTCAAGGTACAGGTTAAATAATATCGCTGATAAGCTAAACCCTGTCTCGCTCCCTCAGAGGGAGGTACATGCTACGAATGATTGGCTCATACAGCGTGGCGCAAAATAGGTGTTAGAGAGTTTTCGTCTACAACGACGAAATAAGGGCAAATATGTTCTTGTTACCACATTTACGCTATAGCAGACGACCTGAAATTTAACACAGAAGGCTTTCAAAGTGGTATCCTTCTGACGCAATGTGTGAGTAGAGCCTTGAACTGAATTCCTTGATAACGTTCTGAAGAATTTCATTTTCAGCTACACAAATTTCTCTGGAAATTGCAGTACGATGATCCTGGAGTGTTTCAGGAACATCTTTCGACACGCTGTCCTTTACACTATCCCATGAGAAATAATCATACAGGTTCAGATCGAGACCATTAGGGCGCCATTGTACGCCATGTTGTGAATGCTAAGGTGTCCAGGGCGGCGATCCGATATGTGAATGTCGCTTGTAGAAGATGGAAGACGTCTGCAGTACGGTGTGGAGGTGCTCCATGCTGCATGAACCTATAGTTTCAGACATTTGGTGGCGTCGTGCAGCCTGAAGAGATTCGTGTTCCAGGATTTGTCTGTATTTGTTTTGTGACAGGTTCCTCAATAAAAAATGGTTCAAATGGCTCTGAGCACTATGGGACTCAACATCTTAGGTCATAAGTCCCCTAGAACTTAGAACTACTTAAACCTAACTAACCTACGGACATCACACACACCCATTCCCGAGGCAGGATTCGAACCTGCGACCGTAGCAGTCCTCAATAAAAATCGGCCCAATAATGCGTCGTGCATTTATTGCGCGCTAAACAGTGACTTTTTGTGGAAGTAGCAGCTTGAAAGTTTGGGTTCATAGTATCACTGTTGCATTGTTTGTGCTTCCATTCTGAAATGTGAACTGAGATATCAGTGAGTGAACTACAGAATTTTCAGAATTACAGTACACCATCACGACAATTTACGGCATACGATTAAACAACAAGACACAAACAGTTTCTAAAATGTACTTGTGCCACCCTGTAAGTACGACTGCTCTCAAAAAAGGTATTTTATGCAGGAAGATAAATCATTGATATTTTACGATTTTCTTGACAAAATTTAGTCAGCAGAGGCTAACAGAAAGATTGTCAAGTAACTGTATTAATTAGCTTCATCTTCTACCGTCCACCATTAGGCTTCCAGTCCATTCCAAATGCGGTTCATTCCAAAGCTTTTGGGGTCTGCTTGCGTTACTTTTCTCATTGATTTTACATCTTGCAGATTCTGCTGCCTCTGTGGATATTGCAGTTAATGTTACTAAATTTTATTATTTAGTCGTACTTCACAAAGACGACGTTTTTTGGCATAACTTGTTTCATTCATTAGTTGTGTTCCATGGTATACTTCTTCCCTAGTAGAGCTGCCACATGAATTTTCAAATGGCATCCCATAAAGGTACCTAATTTCGTGGATAACGACTGTCGTCAGAGGAAACTGCAGTGATCGAAGATCCTAACATGGAAAAGGGTGTCCGAAGTAATCAGTTGCGGAATAGGTCGGTATAGCTGCTCGGAAGGTAAGAGTGTGATAAATCACTTCTCCTAGCATGTCACCCTTCAAGTAGGCGCTAGACGTATTTACGTGTGGAGAATGCTTACATGGAGTGATACGGTTTCTGGTAATATTCCACAGTTCGCGTCTAGGCGACTATGTATCCCGTGTATAAAAATCGAAGCTTCACATTGGGTTGCTGCATTGCGGCTTTAATCTCTTTTCATTGTTTGCCAAGGAAACGCAGTTAAAATGACATTCGTCACCGCAAATATTCGTCCATCTACCACTTGGTGCAATGCTTACCTAAGGATAATTTTTGTTCTACTAGTAACACATGTGACTATGCTTTACCAAAAAAGATTTCAGAGTCCAAGTAAACCACACGATTAAAAGTAATTAATGTTACACCCTCAGAGGATCTATACTTTCTCATTTCTTAACAATGTTCTCGCTCTTTGAGGCAATGAACGTAAATGAATATCAGTTTAGTTACAAAATTACAGGACATAATAACGTAAATGAACTTCACATTAAAATAATCACATACTTTAAAAATATTTTGACAGATATTCCCTTAGAAGTGTAACGAACTGTAGAAAAGAAAAACTTTACGACCACGTTGAATGAATGCCCGATCTGTGGAAAGGGTACTGAACTCCAGTTATCGTGTAGTGTGTTCTAATTGCAAGTGGTGTGCTTACCCTGTGTTATTATTAGCAAAAACTTTATGCGAAATGCAGCTCCCAATACCTATAACGAAATACAGACACTGCAAAATACATTCAGCCCCTTAGGCACTGAATCATCTGGCCCTGTTCAAAACTGATAACTTTGGTTCCTGCGCACATAGCAAATAAATTAAATTGTCTTACCTCTAAAGCAGGCCGGCCGGAGTGGCCGAGCGGTTCTAGGCGCTACAGTCTGGAACCGCTCGACCGCTACGGTCGCAGATTCGAATCCTTCCTCGGTCATGGATGTGTGTGATGTCCTTAGGTTAGTTAGGTTTAAGTAGTTCTGAGTTCTAGGGGACTGATGACCACAGCAGAACGCTGTATTTTCTGACCTCTCACGAAAAACAAAAATATGCTAGCTACAGGCTAAGCAGTGTGCAATGCTGGCCATTATACTTGAAATGCACATAAAATTCTTTTGGCTGATAAACGAAATTATTTAAGAAAGTCCAATTTCTTTAAAAAATATATGACCTGAACCGGGAGGCGGTACTGATTATGATGAATTACTAACACTGATTTTTTTTTAGCACAATTATATTGAAAGTTAACTTTGTCTTCTCAAAAACATCTGACAGTTGAAGTTACATTACTCACAACTCATTCACAAACAATGAGATTTAAACAGCAAGTATTATCTAAGCTGACTAAGGCAACATAATGCAAGTTATCAAATTACACATGGCTTTGTTAACAAATCTTAAAACATTACAAAAGTGAAATATCTAACTAGCCTTTTTATCACAACGGTTTACATACATAAGGGGATTACTCAACAACTACAAATTATCAGCCAACTTATCTATACTAACGTGCTGGCAAAAACAGAAATCATAATTATTTAAGAGCGTTACCTTGCTTGCATGAAGACTTCTGCTTCCATGTTCAGTAGTATTGACATACCTACATTAATCTGACACTTCATGGCTTCACACAGCACACCCCAGAGACTGCCTACTCCATAGTCTTTCCCTCACAGACAGCTACCTACAACTGTGCGCCTAGCCCTCTCTTACACCAACACTATAATAATATCAGACCAGAATCAGTATCTCTGTGTCTGCAATCTTACACAGTCAGCGATATACAGCCTGTCGAAGACATACATCTCTTTGTTGTTGTTGTGGTCTTCAGTCCTGAGACTGGTTTGATGCAGCTCTCCATGCTACTCTATCCTGTGCAAGCTTCTTCATCTCCCAGTACCTACTGCAACCTACATCCTTCTGAATCTGCTTAGTGTATTCGTCTCTTGGTCTCCCCCTACGATTATTACCCTCCACGCTGCCCTCCAATACTAAATTGGTGATCCCTTGATGCCTCAGAACATGACCTACCAACCGATCCCTTCTTCTGGTCAAGTTGTGCCACAAACTTCTCTTCTCCCCAATCCTATTCAATACTTCCTCATTAGTTATGTGATCTACCCGTCTAATCTTCAGCATTCTTCTGTAGCACCACATTTCGAAAGCTTCTATTCTCTTCTTGCCCAAACTATTTACCGTCCATGTTTCACTTCCATACATGGCTACACTCCATACAAATACTTTCAAAAACGACTTCCTGACACTTAAATCTATACTCGATGTTAACAAATTTCTCTTCTCTTCTTCAGAAACGCTTTCCTTGCCATTGCCAGTCTACATTTTATATCCTCTCTACTTCGACCATCATCAGTTATTTTGCTCCCCAAATAGCAAAACGCCTTTACTACTTTAAGTGTCTCATTTCCTAATCTAATACCCTCAACATCACCCGATTTAATTCGACTACATTCCATTATCCTCGTTTTGTTGATGTTCATCTTATATCCTCCCTTCAAGACACTGTCCATTCCGTGCAACTGCTCTTCCAAGTCCTTTGCTGTCTCTGACAGAATTACAATGTCATCGGCGAACCTCAAAGTTTTTATTTTTCTCCATGGATTTTAATACCTACTCCGAATTTTTCTTTTGTTTCCTTTACTGCTTGCTCAATATACAGATTGAATAACATCGGGGAGAGGCTACAACCCTGTCTTACTCCCTTCCCAACCACTGCTTCCCTTTCACGTCCCTCGACTCTTATAACTGCCATCTGGTTTCTGTACAAATTGTAAATAGCCTTTCGCTCCCTGTATTTTACCCCTGCCACCTTTAGAATTTGAAAGAGAGTATTTCAGTCAACATTGTCAAAAGCTTTCTCTAAGTCTACAAATGCTAGAAAAGTAGGTTTGCCTTTCCTTAATCTTTCTTCTAAGATAAGTCGTAAGGTCAGTATTGCCTCACGTGTTCCAGTATTTCTACGGAATCCAAACTGATCTTCCCCGAGGTCGGCTTCTACTAGTTTTTCCATTCGTCTGTAAAGAATTCGTGTTAGTATTTTGCAGCTGTGGCTTATTAAACTGATTGTTCGGTAATTTTCACATCTGTCAACACCTGCTTTCTTTGGGATTGGAATTATTATATTCTTCTTGAAGTCTGAGGGTATTTCGCCTGTCTCATACATCTTGCTCACCAGATGGTAGAGTTTTGTCAGGACTGGCTCTCCCAAGGCCGTCAGTAGTTCCAATGGAATGTTGTCTACTCCGGGGGCCTTGTTTCTTATAAAATCACATTCGGACACCACATACAAATGTGCACCAGTAGACTCCTTTCACAAGGAATAAACGGTTAATCTGCCGCAATTTGCTAGACAAATTTCTGGCAGCCGGGAGGCAAAGACCTCGCCGTCGTAGCTGACGGTCGAAATAGTGCAGCTTACTGCTGGGAGGCTATTCGTCATGCCAAGTTCATATGCACCAAATGAAGAGGAAATTGCTAGACAAATTAAAAGGTAAAAAAAAAGTATCTAATGAAGATGGAGTTGTTGCAGAGCTCTTGAAATCAGGTGCCCTAAAACTTCAGAGGAACTACATTGATCATGACAAAAATTTGACAAACAGATGTAATTTCGAATGACCGGAAAAACGCATTCATACACAAATTACATACAGAGAAAGAACAGATGTTAACAGTTACACTGGGATTTCCCTTTTGTCTGTCACATAACAGAATTCTGTCTCAGGGTCTTCTGGACCGAGTTCAACAAAAACACGAATGCAAAATAGGTGAATATCAAGCATGTCTCAGACCTTGCACAGTAAAAAATATTAATACTCAAACTATTTCTCAGGCGTGAAAAAAATTACAATGAAATGGTAAAAAGACACTTCTTCGTAGATTCTTAAAAAGCTTTGACTCAGGCGATTGTAGCTCTGTCCTGCAAATTCTTAAAGAATAAGATCAGGACCTCCAAACCACTGAAATTATTCGGGAAACTCCAAACAGTACAAGGCGGAGAAATTTTGAAAAATTTTGAAACTAAAACAGAAGAGAGACAAGTTGATTAACTCTCTCTCCATTACTTTTCAACTGTGTCATAGCCAAAGTAAGTGAAGAGCGAGAAAACTGAAATCTAAGCTTAAAATGGACGAACCATTCAAACTAGAAAGTGCCAATATTACGGTAGGCCGGTTATTTCTTACAGACAACCTGGCTTTTCTAGGTCAGGAAGTCAAAACAGGGCAAAAATAAAGATTCTTAAAGAAAAATCGGAAAGAGTACGACTGTAAATACAACTACAAGAAATACCTTTCTAGCAACTATCTGGCGCCCAAAGTACTGAAATTAAAACACGACAAAACCGAATGTTAGACAATCCAAATACTTAAGCGAAACAACTGGCCTGGTAAAGAATGGTTAAGAAATTCGTTGTCACAAAATGGAAACGGCTTTCAGGCTTGCAAAAGACATCTGTTACGAAAAATAATTCTCAAAATACCCCACTTTAAGACACAATAAATCCATGAAACTAGCGTGTCTTTTTGGGGCTGAAACCACCATTTGAAAGAAGGAGGAAGGACACTGGAGAAATCAGAAACGAGAATGAAAAGTAATCAGGGATACTTCAGCTCCAAATTATACTGAGAAAGGAACATAAAAACTACGATCAAATAAAGATATTGAAAATGACATCCACATCCTTTCGGACATGAAAAAAGCAAACTAAATTTCTGTAGCGATATTAAAAGAATGGAGGTAACAAGATTAACCAGACAGCTTGTGAAATTCTACGAAGCCCTACAGTAATAGCCCTACAGTAATACACAAACTGAAACAAAAATAATGAGAGGTGCAGTTAAAAATAACTGACGGAAGAATGAATAACACAACTTTATATACTAGATAGAAAATATTTTAAGCAGAAAATTCACGACTTGACAGTAGGCCTAGTAGAAGACCGGGACAGTTTGGTCTGACGAGCAGATAAGAGCCCATTTGGAGAGAATGAAATTGACCTGGCCACAAAGGAAAGCTAAAACAAAACTCTTTTTGTAAACTATGTGGTCCATTAGGGGCCAAACGATGATGATGTCTTTTATGTGGAAGCAATCGTCGTAATAAAGGTGGTTTGACAAAAGCATTTACACGTATAGCTCAATTGCTTCTAAAGACTGTTTTTCAAATTCGTCAAAAGCAGATAGATTAAAGCTTTCACATCATGCTCTGTGAGATTAACTAGTCTAAATCGGTCGATCGATCAAGTGTTTCCTGTAGATTTGTCTGAAGGATACGGTGGTGAATTCAATACGGAGCCAAAGCGCGCCCGTCCCAGTGAAACCGGTGGCCAAGTAACAGTACTTTTCTGATGGCGTGAGGAGGCCTTGAAGTCAAGTGGCTATCCGGAAAGCTCGTTAGTGCTTCTTCTCGCGTGAGACATTCACGTCCTTCTCGCAGTAAAGCTAAATATCTAAGCACGCAGACTGATTCCGAGGGCTGAAGAATTACCGCTGTGTGGCAGCATCGTTCCCCTGCGTCATTCGCTTAGCTGTTTGGGATGCCCCACCTTCTGACTACCATGAAGGTGCAAATTTGGTGCAATGTGATTGTCCGCGTATTTTGTACTTCAACCAAAACGGTACTGTCAGTGGTATCAAAGAAATTCGGAGGTCACTCATTCGCCTGACGCATAGCTTGTCATGTTTCTCTTATACGAATTCGTGAAATACGAATGATGGTAGAGACTGGCAGGGCCCGTAAACAGCTATATTATTTCCCACCAGACTTTTAGAAAACAGCGTCTCAACAAACTCCAATGACAGACGCCGCAGAGAGACACTCAACACCGCTCTTAAATAGTACCGCTTTCATCCCTAAGATGTCTCTCACATCATGATAAACAGCAAAGAATTAGAGACATACGGCAGACAAATAGATAGTTGGTACACCTTCACAACAGGTGTAAGGAAGGGAACAGTACAAATCACGTTCATTTTCAGCTTCCTGCTGCGTAATGAATAATCCATTAAATTTATGGCAAACAGCCGCGTAAATACTACACTACTGGCCATTAAAATTGCTACACCGAGAAGAAATAGACATGATAAACGGGTATTGATTGGACAAATATATTATACTAGAACAGACATGTGATTACATTTTCACGCAATTTGGGTGCATAGATCCTGAGAAATCAGTACCCAGAACAACCACCTCTGGCCGTAATAACCAACAGCACCACGTACCATCACGCTGGGTGACAAGCCGGTACGGCGATACTCGCTTCCAATGTGCGTTCACCGCGATGTCGCCAAACACGGATGCGACCATCATGATACTGTAAACAGAACCTGGATTCATCCGAAAAAATGACGTTTTGCCATTCGTGCACCCAGGTTCGTCGTTGAAGACACCATCGCAGGCGCTCCTGTCTGTGATGCAGCGTCAGGGATAACCGCAGCCATGATCTCCGAGCTGATAGTCCATGCTGCTGCAAACGACGTGGAACTGTTCGTGCAGATGGTTGTTGTCTTGCAAACGTCCCCATGTGTTGACTCAGGGATCGAGACGTGGCTGCACGATCCGTTACAGCCATGCGGATAAGATGCCTGTCATCTCGACTGCTAGTGATACGAGGTCGTTGGAATTCAGCACGGCGTTCCGTATTACCGTCCTCAACCCACCGATTCCATATTCCGCTAACAGTAATTGCATCTCGACCAACGCGAGCAGTTATGTCGCGATACGATAAACCGCAATCGCAATAGGCTACAATCCGACCTTTATCAAAGTCGGAAACGTGATGGTACGCATTTCTCCTCCTTACACGAGGCATCACAACAACGTTTCACCAGGAAACGCCGGTCAACTGCTGTTTGTGTATGAGAAATCGGTTGGAAACTTTCTGATGTCAGCATGTTGTAGGTGTCGCCACCGGCGCCAACCTTGTGTGAATGCTCTGAAAAGCTGGTCGGCGGCAAAAAGGTACACCCAAAATACGCCCCACCGGTGCTCAAAGCGATAAGCCATTCGATTCGGTTATCGATGTATATTCGGCGGCGGTACCATCTTGACGATTTCTCTGCAATTTAATTACATCAACAGCCAAATCCTCTACCTTATTCAAAAGGAAACCATTATCTCCACTGAACTAATTTCTATGGCTTCCTTGAAAATAGAACCCCAAAACGAAGAGGTGGAAGTTAAAATGTCCGCGCCGCACGGAGTGGCCGCGTGGTTTGAGGCACCATTTCACGGATTCCGCGGCCCCTCCCGCCGGGGGTTCCAGTCCTCCCTCGTGTGTGTGTGTGTGTGTGTGTGTGTGTGTGTGTGTAGTTCTTAGCATAAGTTAGTTTGTTGTTGTTGTGGTTGTGGTCTTCAGTCCAGAGACAGGTATGATGCAGCTCTCCATGCTACTCTATCCTGTGCAACCTTCTTCATCTCCCAGTACCTACTGCAACCTACATCCTCCTGAATCTGTTTAGTGTTTCATCTCTTGGTCTCCCTCTACGATTTCTACCTTCCACTCTCAGAATATGCCGTACCAACCGATCCCTTCTTCTAGCCAAGTTGTGCCACAAACTCCTCTTCTCTCCAATTCTATTCAATACCTCCTCATTAGTTATGTGATCTACCCATCTAATCATCAGCATTCTTCTGTAACACCACATTCAGAAAGCTTCTATTCTCTTCTTACCCAAACCATTTATCGTCCATGTTTCACTTCCATACATGGCTACACTCCATACAAATACTTTCAGAAATGACTTCCTGACACTTAAATCTATACTCGATGTTAACAAATTTCTCTTCTTCAGAAACGCTTTCCTTGCCATTGCCAGTATATATTTATATCCTCTCTACTTCGACTATCATGATTTATTTTGCTCCCCAAATAGCAGAACTCATTTACTACTTTAAGCGTCTCATTTCCTAATCTAATTCCTCAGCATCACGCGATTTAATGTGACTGCATTCCATTATCCTAATTTTGCTTTTGTTGATGTTCATCTTATATCCTCCTTTCAACACACTGTCCATTCCGTTCAGTTGCTCTTCCAGGTCCTGTGCTGTCTCTGACAGAATTACAATGTCATCGGCGAACCTCAAAATTTTTATTTCTTCTCCATGGATTTTAATTCCTACTCCGAAATTTTCTTCTAAGTTAGATTAAGGTAGTTTAAGTAGTGCGTAAGTCTAGGGACCGATGATATCAGCAGTCTGGTGCCTTAGGTATTCACACACATTTGAACATTTTTTTTAAATCTTCGCCTCACTGTAGTTCAGCGAATGTCCCCATATCTATAGAGTGTTCTGCTACAGCTAACGTGTGCGGCTGTAGTTAGCGTGTATATCTTCGGTATTTCACGCACCGAGCCGGCCGCTGTGACCGAGCGGTATATAAAAGCGATGTCCCGACTGACGGATTCACTGACTCACCATCGCCCAGTCCAAACCACTAAGGACAGAAACTTGAAATTTACTGAGGGGGCTGATCTTACAGTATAGGCGTCGTTTAAAAAGGGATTTTATGAAATTCCGTCCGTAAGATGGTGAAACATGGGACAAAAGATATTTTAAAAAATATGTCGCTATTAAGGCAAGTTTGAGGCAGGACCTAGGGAAATTGTCATTTCGTTTCTTGGTCAGAAATAAAGAAGTATATGTTGCAGCATTTTTGGGAATTTAGCCCTTATTGGGATTACATACTGGATGAAAGTTGTTTCTGAAAATATATCGTTGTAAAAGAACTGGTAAAGAGTTTTTAAAGCTGCGTTTATGAAACTTAGTACTTCACTTCTCGGTTATATATAAAGAAATATGTTAAGGGATGAAAGTTTCTGTGGGGAATATCATCACGAGAATGCAATAGTCATGATTAACAGAAACCTAGGACTTCAGATATCAGAATCGCTCTCTGGTCAGAAGTACATTCGAAATAGACGACAGAGGGATAGAGAAACATTTAAAATCGCTAAAAAGGGGAAACGCCGCTCGACCTGATGGGATACCAGTTCGATTTTACACAGAGTACGCGAAGGAACTTGACCCCCTTCTTGCAGCGGTGTATCGTAGGTCTCTAGAAGAGCGTAGCGTTCCATCCCCGTTTTCAAGAAGAGACGTCGAACAGATGTGCAGAACTATAGACCTATATCTCTAACGTCGATCAGTTGTAGAATTTTGGAACACGTATTGTGTTCGAGTTTTCTGGAGACTAGAAATCTACTCTGTAGGAATCAACATGGGTTTCGGAAAAGACGATCGTGTGAAACGCACCGCGCGCTATTCGTCCAAGAGACTCAGAGGGCCATAGACACGAGTTCCCAGGTAGACGCCATGTTTCTTGACTTCCGCAAGGCGGAAGTCGTTTAATGAACAAAGTAAGAGCATATGGACTATCAGACCAAATGTGTGATTGGATTGAAGAGTTCCTAGATAGCAGAACGCACCACGTCATTCTCAATGGAGAGAAGTCTTCCGAAGTTAGAGTGATTTCAGGTGTGCCGCAGGGGAGTGTCGTAGGACCGTTGCTGTTCACAATATACATAAATGACCTTGTGGATAACATCGGAAGTTCACTGAGGCTTTTTGCAGATGATGCTGTGGTATATCGAAAGGTTGTAACAATGGAAAATTGTAGTGAAATGCAGGAGGATCTGCAGCGAATTGACGCATGGTGCAGGGTATGGCGATTGAATCTCCATGTAGACAAGTGTAATATGCTGGGAATACATAGAAAAAAAGATCCCTTATCATTTAGCTACAATATAGCAGGTCAGAAACTGGAAGCAGTTAATTCCATAAATTATCTGGGAGTACGCATTAGGAGTGATTTAAAATGGAATGCTCATATAAAGTTGATCGTCGGTAAAGCAGATGCCAGACTGAGATTCATTGGAAGAATCCTAAGGAAATGCAATCCGAAAACAAAGGAAGTAGGTTACAGTACGCGTGTTCGCCCACTGCTTGAATACTGCTCAGCAGTGTGGGATCCGTACCAGATAGGGTTGATAGAAGAGATAGAGAAGATCCAACGGAGAGCAGCGCGCTTCGTTACAGGATCATTTAGTAATCGCGAAAGCGTTACGGAGATGATAGATAAATTCCAGTGGAAGACTTTGCAGGAGAGACGCTCAGTAGCTCGGTACGGGCTTTTGTCAAAGTTTCGAGAACATACCTTCACCGAAGAGTCAAGCAGTATATTGCTCCCTCCTACGTATATCTCACGAAGAGACCATGAGGATAAAATCAGAGAGATTAGAGCCCACACATAGGCATACCGACAGTCCTTCTTTCCACGAACAATACGAGACTGGAATAGAAGGGAGAAATGATAGTTACTCAAGGTACCCTCCGCCACACACCGTCAGGTGGCTTGTGGAGTATGGACGTAGATGTAGATGTAGAAAGACCACGGTTCCAAGGCCTTAATTAGCGTGAAAGTTTAGAAGGCGATGCAATTTATGATCAGCGTAAACAGAAAAACAACAATCTTCGCGAGCGAATCAGCGGGCGCTAAGCTATTATAAGAAACCTCTGACAGTGGCTTATTTCCTTATAGTGTCACAAATGAGTGACAACGGTAATATAGCAAGAGGTGCATGTTAAAATCGTCGCGTCACTGTAGTTCAGGGAATGACGAACATTTATACAATGTTCTGCTACAGCTTCGTCTGTTACTGTGTGATCCATAAAGCAAAACATGAGTGATGGCCGACATCTCATTAACCAAAGATCTGATGAGAATAGACTGAAAGTGTCCTGGAACATAACACATGTATGAAGCTCGGCACAATGCATAGTTTCGAGTTCCAATCAAAGAATGAGTTTAAACGCACTGTTATTTTATTCTTTACAGTTGCTGAAATTGCTGTCCTCTCTACAGCCGTATCACCGCCACCGCAGTCCATTCTATTCAGAGCTGATCGGCCGTTCGCCTTCTTCATACTAGACCTAGAGACGAGAATGGTGCTCTTCGCTGGACGGCTCTCTTCTCCGGATGTATAACAAATTAGAACGCTTAAAGAAAATTTTTAACGCTTTTATCAAATAGTTAATTACTCTTATCGTTATTGTTAGTAGTATTATTAGCCTTAGTATTTATTACTATTATTTATTGTTATTATTGTTAGTGTTTCTGCTTTAAAATACCGCTCGTAAAAAGTCAGATATCAGTTCATGTATTATTTGTAATACGGCTACATCAAAGACTGAGCTACATAGAAAATATGACTCAATACTAATGTAAACACATGAGAGCCTTGTTCAGTCAACAGTAATATATAGAAAAAAATGAAAGATGGCCCTAAATGCTTATGCTATTATTTATTTGCTAAATGAACCATTCATCTAATAAATTTAGTCCGTTTAATAGATACAGCAGCATAGTGTAATCTACCACAGTCATGAAACTGCATTTTCCACGTTTTGTACAAGCTATTGATGAAAAGTATACATTTGAAATCCTGAGCACAGTGAATAAATAAAACTGTAATTATCTATGACAATTATAACTAGGAAGCAGAATTCATCCACACGTGAACTATATGTCAACTGTTTTTGGATATAAAAATCCACTTTATCGTAGATTTTTCTTTTTTTTATGTCCTGTTTTTTGGTCGCTTAGTAATAATTTGCGTTAAGATAGTCGAAAGTATTTGTTTTGAACTGAGCAATCGGTGTAAATGGTTTTAAATTCACGAATAACAACCGAAATGATTGGGAGTGTAAGACGGCGTGTTTTATTCAGTACCATAAACATCATGTATTTCGAATAAATATATTTTGATGCATACGTCAATTTTCTGTCTGTGCAGTCACCTCAATCTTGACGTAAAATGGACCTTTATGGGTCATTCTTTGTCAAACAAATTAATGAATATTATCTTCAACCTGACCATCTTAGGTTTATTTGGATGTAGTATTCATAAATAGTAACACAAAACAATTTTTTCACGTTTTTGTTATTGGATGTTACTAAGTAATGGGTACTTCAACATCTCCTGGCAAAACACGTATGTGGTAAAAAAAGAGAAAAGAATAATTGAACTGGATGATTGTAATTGCGTGGACAATGATTGTGTGAACTTTATGTAATAAAGAGAAACCATTACGTGTCATTTTTTTATACCTGTATAGAATTATGTACTGATTTTTTTAAAGATAATATCTGTGTCGGCGAGTACTGAAACCGCCACAGACGATACTTATTAAATATGAAACAAAGATGAGAATATGTCACATCGAGTATAAATAGTAGTGACTGAGCATTAATTTCTCTGTCGTCTTCTTGGAGTTACGTGAGTAAGAAGAGCCTGTGACGCAATATTGTATGCTTGTGTAGCATTATTTTGTCAAGATTGAGAGAAGGACGCCATTAGGTACTGATTTGTAAAGGTGTGTAATAACTTAATCTGTCTAAATGTTTTGAATAGAGTTACTTAGTGAAAACTTGCATTATGATTTGTAATAAGCTTGCCTGTATTTTATCCCATCCTTTTAAGACATTTTCAGCAATTTAAATATTATTCGTGGTGCAGAGCTGCGCTACGAATGAACGAGCCGCTGCCGCGGCGCATTCAAACTGCATTAAATGAAACAAATCATACCGCAAAGAAGCGGACAGGTAATAGTGAACTAAAATTATTTCTTTCAGCTTTCTGGATTGCAGGGCAGAGCAGCAGATTTTATGATGTGTTTTACAGGTGGATGCGGGCTGCGGATGATATATTATTAACAGTGCAAAAAGATAATTTACCTTCATAACATAAAAGAAATCTTGCTGTGCGTAGTTCTGGTCTGGCAAACGTTATAGTAAAAACATCTTTTTCTCTGATAATAGTCTCATGTTCTCGTGTTAGTCGTGGTACTTACTGCTGTTTTACTGTTAACAAAAATCCACTGCAAAACTTTGATGTTGAACAAACATTGCGTACTGTAACATCAGTATTGATAACGAAATAATTTTCAGTAACCTCTTCAATAACTGTAAAGTAAGGAAGATATGTCGAACTTTATAGCGAGTTACAGTAACGAGATAATGTTCCTTTAATAGAAAGCCAGATCCAGAATAATAAGAACATAATATATTTTGTTTTGTTGAAAATTAATTATCCAAAGAAAGTCACAGCACAGCATTCCTAAAAAGTATTTCAGGGCTCTTTTCATAGCAACATATTTTATCTCATATATTAGTTGTTACGCGAGCAATAGACAAAGCAGAAAAGAGACAGCGAAATACTCAAAAGGAAGAAAATATATTTGACTTGCAGAACAGTACTAATTTGTTCACAAGTTGGGCTCTAATTAAGCTAGAGCAATGAAACAGAATTCAGTTGAAAGGTCTTTTAAAGAGATTTCAAATGAAGTTCAAAATATTTTTATAAAAAACATATGTTCGAAAGGTGCTGTTTTCTTCTACTTATTCTGAAAGTTCCAACTTGGAGTGAGCGTGAGAACACTAGCAAACGTAACGTATTTAAGATGGCGCTACAAAACACCTTCAATTTATTGCAAATATTAGGCCTACTTCATGAGTTATGCGTTACTATATAGCTAAATGTGGACACCAAATAACAAAATAGCTTGTAATAAATAGTAGACAAAAACATTATCTGCCTTATCGGCGTTAAACCTGCGAATACAAGAAGTTGCAAACCTTTAAAAAAATCAAAACAACTGAATACCAGAGATAGCCTTAAATTCAACTTTTTATTAGTTGTTGTTACTGAAAAGTCACACCAGTCCAGTTCATCATTCTTCTAGCCAATCAGTTTGCTGCACATCGCCTTTTCTGCGTGTATGTTCGCCCGGTTTCAGGGTTCAATATTGGATTCACTTTCCTGCTGCTTACGGGAAAAAATGTCTGCCTAAGTACAAACTATAAAAGATTTGGACAGTCCATGTTCATGTAAGAAGGTAGATGTGATTACATCCTTTTCCTGATTTTTTTTCCTACTACACAGGCTAATCACGGTTGTTGTCCTTTATAATCACAAGCAACATATCCGTTGACATCAAACGTCATCGGATCACTGTCAACAAACGTCACTGCAGTTCAGTTTTGCTTTCATTAGTCTGAATGCACTTCGGTTATTTTGTTCTTGCTTAGGGGATAAGTGTGAAGTTTTTGTGTTCTTACAAGTGTCTAAACATTTATCAAATATCTCTGAATTTCAATTCTTAATCTTCGTGATCCTCAATTGTGGCATATTTGAAACTGATCTCTTCTACATTACATTAATCTGAGCAAATACTTAGATCTTCAGGAGTCATTTGATCACTGTAAGGACGTTGCAGACTTGCTAGGGCAGCCATTCGCTTCGGCATTCCACCAGCACCATTGCTAACAGCTTAAGCTGAGAAATGCCACTGGGCTTCAATATGGAGATCATCTTAAAGACAGCATAGATTGATGTTCTTTCTATTTCTATACTGATCTGCCGCTTTGTCAGAAGCAATACATTTGACTTTGTATTTTATTAATTTATTTTGGTCTGAAAGTCAGTCAAGCAGGACTGGAATAGAGGCCCAGCAGCTGCCAACTGTGAAGCATTCTGATGATTAAAGATAATAATAATAGTAATATTCTTTTAAATATGAGTTGCTTGGAGTATGATCTTTTCAACTGTTCCTTCATTCTTTGCTTCAACTTTTTCGATGTTTCTCTTTGATTCCTTCAATTTGAAGTGGCTGCAGTCGTCTTGAATTTTTCATGTGAACCATTCTTAGTCCTGCAATTTCTTTCTGGGTGGCAGTTGTTGCACAAATTATTCTGGGGTAATTTGAAGTTCGTCTGTGTTCCTTCCAACTTCTTTGCCCCATGTGTTACCATTTTTTAATTTACAAAAGTAGAGGAATAGTCTTTCTGTCCATCTGTTGACATTCATCCTTTGACTGTATCTGTAAAAAGTTACTCTCCTTTTCCTAATCACGTCTAATTTTTTACAGTACCTGTATAAATTTCACTATTATAATGTCTTCTGTGTTGTGTTTCCTCTTTATCTGGTCCCAAAATTTTCCTCAGCATTCTTCTTTATGTGGTTTCCAGTGTTTCCATCATCGCCTTTTTGTTTAGAGCTCAAACATCCTGATGCGTACAGAGCTTCTGGACGAATTACTGTGGAGTGATGTGTAAGTTCATCATTGATGGCAACTGATTTCTTATATACCTGCTTGATGAGATAGTATACCGTTTTCATCTTATTAACTCTTGATTTTAACTGCTTCTCCTCTGAGATGTCTTGTTCAGTTACTACTCCTTGATACTTGAATTTGTTAGATCTCTCAATTTTTCCGTATTTAGTTTCCTCGTGTTTGGAGCTACCTTAATATTTGTCTCAATTTGGTTTTATCAAAGGAGATTTGCAAGCCTACTTTTTCAGCTTGTTGTTTAAGTAATTAATTGTCTAGTGGCCGTTTCCATTGAATCTGATAACATATCTAGGTCATCCGCATGCGCTAGACAGTACATTTGTAGGTTGCCCCTTTTATAACCTAATCCCACTCCCTCATTTACTTGGCTTTCTCCTAAAGGCATGCTCCATTACCTTATGACATTTTCTAGAACAGAGAGCAGCAGTTTTGATCTCAAAACTTAGAGAAATTTCACCTCTAAATTTCAGTTTAGAATTTTTACTCATTAGAGTTTGTTTAACTGAAGTTGTGTTTTTGCTATCTAAACTCAGTTCGTAGAGTTTTCAAACAGTGGCTTCCTGTGAGCTGCGTCATGGGGTTTCCTGAAGTCAATAAAAGTGATGACAGAATTTTTAGATCTTCTTTTCAGATACATTATTATTGATTTTAAGTTGAAACTCTGCTGTGAACATGATCTGTTCTTTCTAGAGCCACATTGATATTGACCAATTAGCTACCCGAGTTGTTGTTCATCCTAGTTAACAATTGTTTTTATAAGATTTTTTAGGTAACTGGTAGGAAAAAAATCATCGGTTCTATCACCTGCTATGTGCAGTAGGTGGGTCAAGGTTGTCTCCCAGTATTCAGGAATCTCCTCTGTTTACCAGATATTTCAGAAACTTTTTTATTCGCATAATTTCGAAGTTCTGCAATTATGAAATCCTCCTCAGGCGCTTTATTGTTTATGAGGGATTTGGTGATTTCATTGATTTTTCCCTTTTGTTTGGGAGATGAGTCTCGGTACTGAGTGTTTCTTATGTGAAGTTCAGTCTTTATATCGGAGATTCACAAGTTAGAAAATTTTCAAAATACCGCGATAAAACATCAGTTTTCTTGGTTACTTTTTGCTATTTTGCCAGTTCTGTCTTTAAAGCAAAGGCTTGGTGATGTGGCGTTCGCTGTTTTATTCAGTGGTTTGGTATTTAACTAATTTGTAAATGAAAATGATAATCTTATTTTATTACATTGAGTAATTACTAAATAAATTTTCTCCCGGCTAAAGAACTCCAAGTTAACGTCGTGTTAAAGTGTTGTCTGTAAGTTGTGTAAGTGTCACTAAATCACAGTTCATACAACAGATTCTATGCAACTATGGATTATGATGGAAACAGTTATCTTCAGCAAAATGATCATTAAAACCACCGAATATCAGCCGCGCACAACACTGACATATGTTATCTGAAATAATATTCTTCGCAACTCGTGCGTAATTAATTTCGGCTCCATACATCAGCTAGAAAAGTTTCTTATAAGGATTGTGCTATGAACACTGTTTTTAAAGAACCAATCTGATTCGAATTATTTTCATTAAAATGAGTTCGGGACCACGGGTGCACTTTTATTTTTACACATTTGTATTACCTTCGGCATTTATATCTGCAGAGTTTCGTAATTTGAATTTGCCGCTGAGATAATTGTTAAGATGGCGGCAGACAATTGATGGAGACTTTCTATTGTTAGACCAACTAAGTAAGTATTTGAAATGCTTATTATTGTGCACTATTTAGACTTCATCAAGCAAACATTTGATTTGTTTCTAAGGAAAACACAGACAAAAACGCGATACAAATCACTATCATCAATGGCTGCGCTCGTTGCAGCGAAAAGAAATAATTAACACAAATAATGCTTACTGAGAGAGGAATTAAAGTTACAAATAATTAATCGCTCATTTTTATATTAATAATGAACTCTATTTTCAAGTAATAATTAACAAATAATTACAATTTCTTAACAGACCTCAGTTTGATATGAGTCCGCAACCTACAAAAGCCAACCAACAAAACGTAAAAACAAAGGAACACAAACGCAGATCATAAATGCAATTTACAGTTATAATTGTCTTTGTATGATATACATCGATATGTCCAATTACATCATAGAATATTATATAAATAATTAATATTTATCGTTTTCACTATTTTCTTATACGTCGAACAGATAGTGTTTATAACTGTTACAGGCATAATTTCCTCCGTCGCACTGTAGCTAAAATATTACAGTGAAAAATATTAAGTTTCTTTTGAAAGTCTTATAGGAATTTATGGCATTATTAATTTTTAAATCGTGATCTATTCGTTTAAATAGGTTTTTCTTATAATTTCTCTTAGTATTTCTAATTAGTTTGGTAACTGGCCAAACACGTTTGACGAAAATGTGTCTGAAAAATCATGCGAAGCCCACAGGACGGATAGGCCAGGAAATTCAACTTCCTCGAGCAATGGTGTGGCGTGTTCTGAAACGACGTCTGCATATGAAGCTTTACCAGTCACTGTTACTGCAGAAATTCGGTTCCGGCGACCATAACAGAAGGTATGAGTTTTTCCTATCAGTTCTCCGGAATTTGGCAGAGTACACATTTTCCGAATGACTCAACTTTCAGGACGAATCAACGTTTCATCTATCGGGTAAAGTAAATCACCATAATGTAAGGGTTTGGGGGTCACAGAATCCTGGCGTCGTTGTCGAAAATGAAAAGAACTCGCCGTAACTGAATGTGTTTTGTGCCGTTTCTGTTCACAAAGTTTATGGACCTCTATGTTTTGGGGAGGAAACTGCGACACCTGGAAATGCTGCAAAACTGGTTGTTTGTTCGACTTCACAAAGATTCCAATGATTTCATATTTGCGCATGACGGCGCCTGGCCCCACTTTCACCTTGAGATACGACGTTACCTTAACACCACCATCTCACGACGCTGGAATGGAAGAGGTGGACACAGTAACTTGTACATTGCTTTTGGTCTCCCAGGTCACCAGACCCCACATCTTGCGATTATTTTCTGTGAAGGTACATAAAAGACAGAGTCTTTGTCCGACTATGGCAGCTGCTCTTGAAGGTCTGAGAAAACGAATTATTTGAAGCTGTCGATTCAAGAAACAGGGAGCTGCTGATTCGTGTGCGGACCTGCTGTTTCGATGTTTCTCGAGCATGGCATAGTTCACATCTTGAACGGTATGGCTTGGTGTGGTGTCTGTGCGAACATAGAACTTTGAATCTTCCTCTATCCAGTTACTATGAGTAAAACACTTCTATCTTTCACAGTATCTCTGTAATAAACAATTGAAATATGTTCTGTTTTGCTGAATCGCACCGTACAGTAGTTTCGTGCACACTCTGAGAGAGCAGCATCGTCGACAACTCCTACGGAACCCGAGACATTCTTGATTTCTCCTTAGTGTCGCACGATTACAGCCCATCCCTAACGTTCAGCACACATCACTCAATATACTGAGGTGACAAAAGCCGTGGGATAGCGATATGAATATACGTAGATGGAGGCAGTATGGCATAGACAAGTTATAAAAGAGTTGTGCATTGGTGGAGCTTTCATTAACACCAAGTCATTCCTAAACTACTGGCCATTAAAATTGCTACACCAAGAAGAAATGCAGATGATAAATGGGTATTCATTGGACAAATATATTATACTAGAACTGACATGTCATTACATTTTCACGCAATTTGGGTGCATAGATCCTGAGAAATCAGTACCCAGGACAACCAGCTCTGGCCGTAATTACGGCCTTGATACGCCTGGGCATTGAGGCAAACAGAGCTTGGATGGCGTGTACAGGTACAGCTGCCCAAGCAGCTTCAACACGATACCACAGTTCATCAAGAGCAGTGACTGGCGTATTGTGACGAGCCAGTTGCTCGGGCACCATTGTCCAGACGTTTTCAATTGGTGGGAGATCTGGAGAATGTTCTGGCCAGGGCAGCAGTCGAACATTTTCTGTATCCAGAAAGGTTCGTACAGGACCTGCAACATGCGGTCGTGCATTAACCTGCTGAAATGTAGGGTTTCGCAGGGATCGAATGAAGAGTAGAGCCACGTATCGTAACACATCTGAAACATAACGTCCACTGTTCAAAGAGCCGTCAATGCGAACAAGAGGTGACCGAGACGTGTAACCAATGGCACCCCGTACCATCACGCCGGGTGGTACGCCAGTATGGCGATGACGAATACACGCTTCCAATGTGCTTTCACCGCGATGTCGCCAAACACGGATGCGACCATCATGATGCTGTAAACAGAACCTGGATTCATCCGAAAAAATGACGTTTTGCCATTCGTGCACCCAGCTTCGTCGTTGAGGAGCTCCTGTCTGTGATGCAGCGTCACCGCGTAACCGCAGCCGTGGTCTCCGAGCTGATAGTCAATGTTGCTGCAAACGTCGTGGAACTGTTCGTGCAGATGGTTGTTGTCTTGCAAACGTCCCCATCTGTTGACTCAGGGATCGAGACGTGGCTGCACGATCCGTAACAGCCATGCGGATAAGATGCCTGTCATCTCGACTGCTAGTGCTATGAGGCCGTTGGGATCCAGAACGGCGTTCCATATTTCCCTCCTGAACCCGTCGATTCCATATTCTGCTAATTGGATCTCGATCAACCGAGCAGCAATGTCGCGATACGATAAACCACAATCGCGATAGGCTACAATCCGACCTTTATCAAAGTCGGAAACGTGGTGGTACGCATTTCTCCTCCTTACACGAGGCATCGCAACAACGTTTCACCAAGCAACGCCGGTCAACTGCTGTGTGTGTATGAGAAATCGGTTGGAAACTTTCCTCATGTCAGCACGTTGTAGGTGTCGCCACCGGCGCCAACCTTGTGTGAATGCTCTGAAAAGCTAATCATTTGCATATCACAGCATCTTCTTCCTATCGGTTAAATTTCTCGTCTGTAGCACGTAATCTTCGTGGTGTAGCAATTTTAATGGCCAGTAGTGTACATAAAGGTTTCCGACGTGACTATGTCTGCACGACGTGGATTAACAGACTATGAGCGCAGAATGGTAGCTGGAGCTAGACGCGTGGGGCATTCCATTTCAGAAATCGTTGGGAATTAAAGAGTCTGCCGACAAGACTGGAGAACGTTCTGGACAATTAGAGCGAACATTTTAGCCACCCAGATCGTCCGCATTAATCCCATCGAACGTTAATGGGCGATAATCGGGAGGTCAGTTCGTGCACAAAATTCTTCATGGGCAACATTTTCGCAATTACGGTTCAAATGGCTCTGAGCACTATGGGACTTAACATCTGAGGTCATCAGTCCCCTAGAACTTAGAACAACTTAAACTTATTTAACCTAAGGACATCACACACATCCATGCCCGAGGCAGGATTCGATCCTGCGATCGTAGCGTCGCAATTATGGGCGACTAAAGAGGCATCATGGATCAGTATTTCTCCAGGGGACCTCGAACAACTTGTTGACTCCATGCCACCTCGAGTTACTGCACAACGCCGGGAAAAAGGATGTCCGACACGATTTTGGGAGATATCCCACGACTTCTGTTATCTTAGTGTATTGTACTCTCCAATACACGACCCTAAGTGTGCTCATATTATCACACCAAAATGGTCAATGATGACTGCAGCGAACATGGGATCATCGGGACTAGGCCGTCGAACAGTGGAAACGCGTCGCCTGGTCGTATGCACCATATTTCTTGTAACATCAGCTGCAGCAAACAAAGAGGAAGGTGAGCGTGGTATTATACGATGGGAGGTATTCGCCTGAACTTCTGTGGTAGTAATCGAAGGGATCATGACAACTGGGGAGTACGGAAATCTAATTGCTCACCACCTGAACAATTTTGTGCTTAATGTCTTCCCCGAAGGCGCTTACGTCTTGCAGCAGTATAACTGCCCATGTCACAAGACCAAACTCGTTCTGCAGTGTTTTGAGGAGCGTGATAGCGAACTCACCTTCGTGTCTCGGCTACCCATTCGCCCAACCTAAACATGATGGGGCACACGTGGGACTATTAAGATCCAGTTCGGAGCCCAAAACTACCGTTTCATGGTTGACGGGAGTTGCATTACGTGTCTGCAGACAATTCGTGCCACATACCCCCGGCAAAATATCATGGTCTTATCTAACCCATACCTCTTACGATCGCGCTGAATTACGTTCCAAAGGCCGATCAATACTTTTATACGCTGTAAGCAGGTTTATTTAATCGTATGGCAGGCCGTTCGCCGGGTGTCGGTCTTTCAATTTGTCGCCACTGCGGCCACCTGCAGTCGATGAGGATGATAGGATGATGATGATGAGGACAGGACAACACCCAGTCCCTGGGCGGAGAAAATTCCCCGACCCAAAAGGGAATCGAACCCGGTCCCAGATGATTGACAATCCGTCACGTTGACTATTCAGCTACCGAGGGCGGACTGTAAGCAGGGGACCCTGTGGCGTCGCAGCGTGATATGCAAACTTCCACTCACCTGGTGTTAAATTTTTTCTTACACACTCACGCCTCCTTGAAGATATTGGCATGGATTTCCCAGTCAGAAAAAAGGTATAGAAAAAACGGCTCTGTGCACACCACGATCTCAAGTCGCACTAAAATTGTTTTGGCAATGGAAGGAAATTGTTAAGTGAAAGTATTTGTTTGCGTAATATTTCACTCTATTACGATAAGCTTGCGAACACCTTATTCTAAACAGTACATAGTCTGAAAAGTTCACAAGCACACCTCATTCATAACTTTATCCAGTTTATGGTAATCGTTCACTGAAAGTTTACAAACTGATTCTTTCTTTTAGAATTGCTCTCTCAAATGTTGCTAATATCAGCCTCACAGAACAAAATGTTTCACTTCTCAAGTAAGCACTTTGCATCACAGCTCTAACATTTTATTACCGAAATCCCACAATATTAATAATTTTCAACGGAGCACAAATCAATAAGTCTGATTACTTTGAGATCCAAGCCCCGACTCACTCTTCTCTCTACACAAAAGAAGCTTCTAGTCCCCAAAACAAGCGCGACTACGCTAATTTCTGATTGGCAGAGAAAAATCACAGCCTATCGGAAAGCAGCATCTAGCCCACTCAATCCCGCACCTACATACAGAACCAATCAAAATTTGTACTGAATCACAAAAATAAAGTACCATTCATAAATTTGGAAAATCCACAAATATAATATTAATGCCCCTTTACCAAACCATTTCTCCAATACCATAAACTGAGGAAATAGTTTATAATAAATTCCCCATTACGAATGACTAAGACACACGTCATTCTCGAATATTACTCACGTGACCAGTCGCTTCAATGTATAGTACAAAAACTTTGCATAAAACAGTATTTCACATTCACACCTTCTTTCACTCTCATAAAGAAACACAATAAAAGTAGTAATTAATAAACAATTAGAAAAAGAAAGACAAAATCGAAAATAAATTTAACAGTGTTTTGACTGCATCTCCAACAGTGTCCGTCAACCAGTGACCTCCATCATATGGCATAGAAACTACACTCCTGGAAATGGAAAAAAGAACACATTGACACCGGTGTGTCAAACCCACCATACTTGCTCCGGACACTGCGAGAGGGCTGTACAAGCAATGATCACACGCACGGCACAGCGGACACACCAGGAACCGCGGTGTTGGTCGTCGAATGGCGCTAGCTGCGCAGCATTTGTGCACCGCCGCCGTCAGTGTCAGCCAGTTTGCCGTGGCATACGGAGCTCCATCGCAGTCTTTAACACTGGTAGCATGCCGCGACAGCGTGGACGTGAACCGTATGTGCAGTTGACGGACTTTGAGCGAGGGCGTATAGTGGGCATGCGGGAGGCCGGGTGGACGTACCGCCGAATTGCTCAACACGTGGGGCGTGAGGTCTCCACAGTACATCGATGTTGTCGCCAGTGGTCGGCGGAAGGTGCACGTGCCCGTCGACCTGGGACCGGACCGCAGCGACACACGGATGCACGCCAAGACCGTAGGATCCTACGCAGTGCCGTAGGGGACCGCACCGCCACTTCCCAGCAAATTAGGGACACTGTTGCTCCTGGGGTATCGGCGAGGACCATTCGCAACCGTCTCCATGAAGCTGGGCTACGGTCCCGCACACCGTTAGGCCGTCTTTCGCTCACGCCCCAACATCGTGCAGCCCGCCTCCAGTGGTGTCGCGACAGGCGTGAATGGAGGGACGAATGGAGACGTGTCGTCTTCAGCGATGAGAGTCGCTTCTGTCTTGGTGCCAATGATGGTCGTATGCGTGTTTGGCGCCGTGCAGGTGAGCGCCACAATCAGGACTGCATACGACCGAGGCACACAGGGCCAACACCCGGCATCTTGGTGTGGGGAGCGATCTCCTACACTGGCCGTACACCACTGGTGATCGTCGAGGGGACACTGAATAGTGCACGGTACATCCAAACCGTCATCGAACCCATCGTTCTACCATTCCTAGACCGGCAAGGGAACTTGCTGTTCCAACAGGACAATGCACGTCCGCATGTATCCCGTGCCACCCAACGTGCTCTAGAAGGTGTACGTCAACTACCCTGGCCAGCAAGATATCCGGATCTGTCCCCCATTGAGCATGTTTGGGACTGGATGAAGCGTCGTCTCACGCGGTCTGCACGTCCAGCACGAACGCTGGTCCAACTGAGGCGCCAGGTGGAAATGGCATGGCAAGCCGTTCCACAGGACTACATCCAGCATCTCTACGATCGTCTCCATGGGAGAATAGCAGCCTGCATTGCTGCGAAAGGTGGATATACACTGTACTAGTGCCGACATTGTGCATGCTCTGTTGCCTGTGTCTATGTGCCTGTGGTTCTGTCAGTGTGATCATGTGATGTATCTGACCCCAGGAATGTGTAAATAAAGTTTCCCCTTCTTGGGACAATGAATTCACGGTGTTCTTATTTCAATTTCCAGGAGTGTATATACACTAGACCCATGTGACGCCACCTGTCTTCCGCGTGACTCACACTTGACGCCTGTTCACATACACTATGTGATCAAAAGTATCCGGACACCTTACTGAAAATGACTTTAAAGTTCCTGGCTGGAATTCAATACGGTGTTGGCCCACCCTTGGCCTTGATGACAGCTTCCACTCTCGCAGCAATACGTTCAATCGTGTGCTCGAAGGTTTCTTGGGGATTGGCAGCTTATTCTTCACCGAATGCTGCACTGAGGAGAGGTATCGTAGTCGGTCGGTGAGGCCTGGCACGAAGTCGGCGTTCCAAAACATCCCAGAGGTGTTATATATGATTCAGGTCAGGACTCTGTGCAGGCCAGTCCATTACAGGGATGTTATTGTCGTGTAACCACTCCGCCACTGGCCATACATTATGAACAAGTGCTCCATCGTGTTGAAATATGCAATCGCCATCTCCGAAAAGCTCTTCAGCAATGGAAATCAAGAAGGTGCTTATACGTCAATGTAGGCCTGTGCCATGATAGTTTCATGCAAAACAACAAGGGGTGCAAGCCCCCTCCGTGAAAAACAGGGCCGGCCGAGATGACCGAGCGGTTCTAGGCTCTTCAGTACGGAACCGCGCGACTGCTGCGGTCGCAGGTTCAAATCCTGCCTCGAGCATGGATGTGTGTGATGTCAAAATGGTTCAAATGGCTCTAAGCACTATGGGACTTAACATCTGTGGTCATCAGTCCCCTAGAACTTAGAACTACTTAAACCTAACTAACCCAAGGACATCACACATATCCATGCCCGAGGCAGGATTCGAACCTGCGACCGTAGCAGCCGCGCGGTTTCGGACTGAGCGCCTAGAACCGCTAGACCACCGCGGCCGGCTGTGTGATGTCCTTAGGTTAGTTAGGTTCAAGTAGTTCTAAGTTCCAGGGGACTGATGACCTCAGATGTCAAGTCCCATAGTGCTCAGAGCCATTTGAAAAACAGGACCACACCGAATTTTACTGTTAGCACTACACACGCTGGAAGATGACGTTCACCGGGCTTTCGCCATACCCACACCCTGCCATCGGACCGCCACACAGTGTATCGTGACCAGTCACTCCACACAACGTTTTTCCACTGTTCAGTCGTCCAATGTTTACGCTCCTTACACCAAGCGAGGCGTCGTTTTGCATTTACCGGCGTAGTGTGTGGCTTATGAGCAACCGCTCGACCATGAAATCCAAGTTTTCCACCTCCCGCCTAACTGTCACAGTACTTTCAGTGGATCCTGATGCAGTTTGGAATTCCTGTGTGATGGTCCGGATAGATGTCAGCCTATTACACATTACGACCCTCTTCAACTGTCTGCGGTCTATGTCAGTCAACAACCAAGCCGGCCTATACATTTTTGTGCTGTACGTCTCCCTTTATGTTTCCACTTCACTGCCACATCAGAAGCAGTGTACATAGGGATGTTTAGGAGTGTGGAAATCTCGCGTACAGACGTATGACACAAGTGACACCCAATCATCTGACGACGTTCGAAGTCCATGAGCGCAGCGGATCGCCCCATTCTGCTCTCTCATGATGTCTAAGATTACTGAGGTCACTGATATGGAGTACCTGGTAGTAGGTGGCAGCACAATGCACCTAATATGAAAAACGTGTTTTTTTGGGTGTGTCCGGATACTTTTGATCACATAGTGTATCTCCTATCTTATTATGGACGATGTAGAGGCGCTACGTCTCAATCATTATGTTTCGAATCATCAGCTTGTGAAGTACAATAAATGCATTGAAATGGATTGTATGGATGTATTGGGATCAAATCAGTGAAAGTGCGATCAAATGATGTGATAGCAGCTTAGCCCTGCTCAGGTAGCCGCGCGTGTTAACACGGCCGTTTCTGTCATAGTGAGGTATCCGACACAGTATACAATCTGTCCTGCAGATTAACGACGAGGGTCGCTGCACCTACCAGTCAGGATGCGGTATTAGGCAGTTTCCCACATCCCACTAGGCGAATACAAGGCTGGATCACGTCTTCCGCTTCAGATACACGCTACGCCAACATATAACACTTGTTCTCAGAATTTATACCCAGACAGATTAGGTAGAATACTTCTATCCTGGGGGATAACTAGGAGACTGACGACCTTCACAGTTTGGTCTCCTTAAACATTTACCCAACATCAGCTCTAGTTCAGGAATACTGAACATGTCGTGTAATGGATGCGTAACAACTACTGAAAATTTGTGGATGACCTTCAACTGAAAATATCTGAACAGTCTGTGTAATATCATTTCATGTCGTTGTAGCTTCTTTGATTTCGTCCATGTCAATTCATTCATTTAATTTCAATGAATTTTACAATATGACGTCATTGAGGGTCCACAAAGTAAGTGGTGGCAGCGCTTAGCCAACCGCAAAGACATCCAGCTGGAAAACTGTGGGCACAACTTAAGCAAATATCACAAAGTGATGTACCCAGTCTGTGGTAAGTTTTTTTTATGACAGTGTGACCTCAGGCATATGGAGCCTATGACGTGCTGCAGCTGAAGCCACTGACGAATCATCAGTGAGGACTCTGCTAATGCTGGAAAGCTTCAAGGATCCAAGTGACAGATGACTTTCGACTGCATACAAACCACTATGGAAATTCAGATTGTTGTTTGTGATCTCTCTCTCTGGGTTAGCGTCTTTGATTTTTAATCAAAACGTCCTCCGTCCCGGGTTCGAACCCACCACCATTTTGATTACTTCCGGCATAAGAAGTCGCCCTCATTCTGCCAACCGCTTTGTCAAAGAGGGCGGAGAAGCGGTCAGAGGTACAGTGCACTGTCTTGTCCTAGGGGTGGGAAACTACTCCTAAAGACGGAAGAATCAGCAATGATCAACAGTATGAGGATGCAGTAGGTAATGGAAACAACTGCAGTAAAGACACATAACGTGTATCCACAGGACATGTGACCTGTAACTGAAAATACTTCATGATGATCTCTCCATTGGCAAAAGATTCCGTAGTACTGTACTCCCCCATTCGGAACTCTGGGCGGGGAGTGCGAAAGGGGAAGTGTCTGTGAGAAAAATATTTAATAAACAACGAAAGCATAACGTTCTACGAGTTGGGGCGTGGAATGTCAGAAGCTTGAACGTGGCAGAGAAGCTAGAAAATCTTTATAGAGAAATGCAAAGGCTCAATCTAGATATAGTAGGGTTCAGTGAAGTGAAATGGAAAGAAGACAAGGATTTCTGGTCAGATGAGTATAGGGTAATATCAACAGCAGCAGAAAATGGTGTAAAAGAAGTAGGATTCGTTATGAATAGGAAGGTAGGGCAGAGAGTGTGTTACTGTGAACAGTTCAGTGACAGAGTTGATCTTATCAGAATCGATGCAGACCACCACCTACAACGATAGTTCAGGTACACATTCTAAAGTCTCAGGCTGAAGACCAAGAGATAGGGAAAGTATATGAGGCTACTGAAAGAGTAACACAGTACGTAATCGGAAATGAATATTTAATAGTCATGGGGGTCTGGAAAGCAGTTGTAGGAGAAGGAGTAGAAGAAAAGGTTACAGGAGAATATGGGCTTGGGAAAAGGAGCGCGAGAGGAGAAAGAGAGAGTTCTGTAAAAAAAGTAATAGCGAATACTCTGTTCAAGAATCACAAGACGAGGAGGTGTACTTGGAAAAGGTCGAGTGATACGGGAAGATTTCAGTTAGATTACATCATGGTCAGACAGAGATTCCGAAATCGGATACTGGATTGTAAGGTGTACCCAGGGGCACATAACGATCAGATCACAATTTAATAGTGATGAAGAGTAGGCAGAAGTTTAAGAGATTAGGCAGGAAGAATCAATACGCAAAGAAGTGATACAAGAAACTAAGGAATGACGAGATACGCTTGAAGTTTCCGAACGCTATAGATAGAGCAGTAAGGAATGGCTCAGTAGGCAGTCCAGTTGAAGAGGAATGGACATCTCTGAAATGGGCAATCACAGATGTTGGGGAGGAAAAGATAGGTATCAAGAAGGTAACTGCGAAGAAACCTTGGGCAACAGAAGAAATACTTCAGTGGATCGACGAAAGAAGCAAGTACAAAAATGTTCAGGGAAATTCAGAAATACAAAAATACATGTCGCTGAGGAAGGAAATAAACAGAAAGTGCAGGGAAGCTAAGACGAAATGGCTGCAGGAAAAATCTGAAGAAATCGAAAAAGAAATGATTGTCGGAAGGACTGACTCAACATATAGAAAAGTGAAAACAACATTCGGTGAAATTAAAATCATGGGTGGTGACATTAAGACTGCAACGAGAATTCCACTGTTAAATACAGAAAAGAGAGAGCGGATAGGTGCAAACAGTACATTGAAGGTCTCGACGAGGGGGAAGATTTCTCTGTTGTGATGGAAGAAGAAACAGGATTAGATGTAGAAGGGATGGTGGATCCAGTATTAGAATCAGAATTTAAGAGAGCTTTGGAGGACTTTAGATCAAATAAGGCAGAAGGGATCATAATCTCTAAAATCATTGGGGAAAATGAAAACAAAACTACTGACGTTGGATTTGTAGAATGTATAAGTATACCATCTGACGTTCAGAAAAATGTCATCAACACAATTTCGAAGACTGCATGAACTGACAAGAGCGAGAATCATTGCACGATCATCTTAACAGCTCATGCATCCAAGTTACTGACAAGAATAATATGCAGAAGAATGGAAAAGAAAATTGAAGATATGTTAGATGACGATCAGTTTGGCTTTAGTTTAGGTAAAGGCATCAGAGAGGCAAATCTGACGTTGCGGTTGAAATGCAAGCAAAACTAAAGAAAACTCAAGACACCATTACAGGATTTGTCGAGCTGGAAAAAGCGTTTTACAATGTAAAATGGTGCAAGATGTTGGAAATTCTGGAATAAAAAAGGGGGAAGCTATAGAGGGGTAATGTATAATATATACAAGAACCAAGAGGGAGCGATGTGACTGGAAGAGAAAGGACGAAATGCTGGGATTATAAAGGGTGTAAGAAAGGGCTGTAGTCTTTTACACCTACTGTTGAAACTGTACATCGTAGAAGCAATGACGGAAATAAAAGAAAGGTTCAGGAATGGGATTAAAATTCACGGTGAAAGGATATGATGACATTGCTATCCTGAGTGAAAGTGAAGAAGAATTACGTGATGTACTGAATGGAGTGAACAGTCTAATGAAAACCAAATATGGATTGGGAGTAAATCAAGAAAGACGAAAGCAACGAGAAGAACCAGAAATGAGAACATCAGGATTGATGGTCACGAAGTAGATAAAGTTAAGGAATTCTACTACCTAGACAGCAAAATAACCATGACGGACGGAGCAAGGAGGACATCAAAGCTAGACTAGCACTGGAAAAAAGGGAATCCCTGGCCAAGAGAAGTCTACTAGTATCAAACATAAGCCTCAATTTGAGGAAGAAATTTATGAGAATGTACGTTTCGTGCACAGCATTGTGTGGTAATGAAACATGGACAGTGGGGAAACCGGAACAGAAGAGAATCGAAGCATTTGAGATGTGGTGCTACAGAAGAATGCTGAAAATTAGGTGGTTTGATGATGTGAGGAATAAGGAGTTTCTGTGCAGAAACGGAGAGGAATGGAATATGTGGAAAACACTGACAAAGAGAACGGACAAGACGATAGGACCTGTTGAGACATCAGGGAATGAGTTCCATGGTATTAGAGGGGGCTGTAGAGGGCAAAAACTGTAGAAGAGGACAGAGATTCGAATACATCCAGCAAATAATTGAGAACGTAAGTTGCAAGTGCTACTCGAGACGAAAAGGTTGGCACAGGAGAGAAATTGTGTGTGAATTCGTAAGGGACCAAACTGCTGAGGTCCTCGGCCCCTAGACTTACACACTATTTAAACTAACTTACGCTAAGAACAACACACACACCCATGCCCGAGGGAGGACTCGAACCTCCGGCGGGAGGGGCCGCGCAATCCGCGACATGGCGCCTCGAACCGTGCGGCCACTCCGGGCGGCGAGACGAATTCGTGGCGTCTTCGGTCAGAGCCTGATGACTCAAAAAAATAGTGTGTGCATGAAGGACAAAAATTCTCAAGCACAGATCTCGTTTTCCTTTATTTCTTCTGGAGTTATGTATGGTAACAATTGTGTATACGCTTATATTCTCCATTAGAATAGTCGACTTTGAAGCTTGTTACTCTTTTCGTGTCGAGAATAAATAAAAATTGTATAAAGTGTACTATTTAGGGTCAGAAAACGTAATGGACGTTTCAGTATCTTTGTTTGTATGAGTAGACTCAAGACATCTTACACAATTCAGCTATTATAACTTTTATGGTTATACACCGGAAAACAAAAGCCTTCTTTAAGTTCATGCCTTAAATAATTATTTCTCTAAATTAAAAACATTGCATATCCTTTTAATTCGAAATATTTTATTAAATAATTAAGGTCTTGTACATTCAGAACAATAAAAATATCATAAAAACTGTTGCTACATTCTTGCACATCACTGAAATACAGAACTCATATATTTGAAAAGGCAATAATTACGGAGAAGGTTTCACAAGACGTCCAGCGAAGAGGATCGTCCGTGTGACGTGATCCAAGATGAAGATCATGAAGGGGTGGTCGGCTTTGAAGATGACAGGTGGTGGTGGTGGAAGCACGGGAAAGCTCGCACCAAGAGGGAGGAGAACTGCAACAGCAAGAGCAGTCATTAGATAACTTTTCTAGGAAATAATTTTGTTACCGCTGTTTATGTACAAGACAGTTAAGATTTGCGGGGTTTCCAGATAGCGGAAGATGAGCAATGCTTACGAAAGGCAGGAATCATATTTCGTGTCCTGCAAGAACGTATTGCTTTAAATTACCATCATTTTGCCGAAAACATACCAAATTGCTCGATAAGTATGAACTGTGTGAGACACTACCCGCACGTTGGTATCTCCAAAACAAACGTTTCTTCATTGGATAGTACGGTGGGTACCAACTCCGTGATGAATTACGCGAGTTTAGTAGTGGTATGATATGACTGGCTCCCTCAACAGGAGCCAGTGCGCCAAATCTTCAATTAATCTCTTGCTATATGCAACTGTGCAAGGAAAATTAAAGTTTATCCCAGAAGAACAGTTCTAATTTTAAATTTATTTCCAACTTTCTAGAAAACAGTTTGTGACACTTTCTACAATTTGCTTCGCGTGTTTAATAATGTTCCGAAACTATCTCTTTGAAATATAGATGTACAAAGCTACAACATTTACTTGACAGTGGAAAATATCCTGGGAGGGGGGGGGGGGGGGGGGAATAGACCCGTGAAACGGGTTGACTTGGAGCAGAAGAAGCACCACAGGACATTTTAATTTCCACTGCCTATACTTTTACAAACAAATTCATAAAACTTTGTCAGCACGACCGTGAAGGATTCAGGGTTCACACTCACAGCAGCGGAAGTTCAAAAACATAACAAAATAAAACTTATTTGCATGCCAAATTTCATCATTTTTTTCACTTACTATTGGCTGCATTTGTTTCTACAGGTACACTTTTCTTCGTAAGTAAGAGTGATTCTTCGATGAATTTTGCACAGAATAGAAACCATACTTACAGGTGTGTGAAACTCTAGAATTTATTTAATTTATGAAAAAAATGAATGAGCTGTTACATTTTAAACTTCATGTTTAGAAGAAACTCCAATTTTATAGTTAATTATCTCAATTTTTACCAGAGGTTTTAATAGCTTTGGAAACCAGGAGCTCGTTTTTACTAGGCAGGAGTGTCAGCAAATGCGTCATACGGGACACAGTGTTATCGCAGCTGCCCAGACTATGGCGGACGCCTCATGGACGACCCGCATTCCCACCGGGTGTCACCTGTACGCAGTCGCTGTTCATTTCCTCCACGCTCTCTACTATGAGAATCCCGCAGGAGGTCGGAAGTACTTGTGCATCCGCAATGAAGAAGGTGTCCTTTGCCCAGTTAGGCGAATCAGCTATATGAATGCATGGTGTCTGTGCATTTGGACGCGTCCGAAAAAACAGACACCATTCATTCATATATAACAGACTGATGGCTCAAAATTTTACGACCATTGCCCGTGGCGATATTACATACCGGTTTGTGGCCCTGCTGGCGGATGACCCAGCAGGGAAAGTTTATAACCGGAGCAAAGACGAATGGGGAATCGTTCTAGCGATGATAAGGATCGCAAATAGGGAAATCCACTGACTTAAGCCATTCTGACAGAGGACAGACTGTTATGGCCTGGCACCTGGATATCAGCATCTTGGATACGGCAAAGTAGTTCGGTTGTTTGCATGCTGTTGTCGTGAGTGTCTGTGGAAGATGATTGAAGGACGGTCAAACCACAAGTAGGCGCCAAAGCGTTGGAGGTCCCTGCCCCATCACAGAACGCGGAGGTTGAAGGTTTGCACGGTATTTAAAGCAGGATGGACAGCGACCTGTGATGGACTTCTCGACACAGAATGAGGCTGCTGCAGCCACTAAGTGCTGCAGAGAACACAGTTAAGCGCACGACATCACCAGTGACGATTACTGTACGCACGGGATCGTCGAGACTGGAGCAACGGAAACGTGTCACGTGGTAGGATAAATCACGTTTCTTGTTACTTCAGGTCGAAGATCGAGTCCGAAAACGCGGTTATCCAGAAGAGCGGCTGCTCGAAAATTGCACTACACCATGGACTGTAATAAATGAACCTATCGCGGTAATTCAGATCCAGTTGTATCTTGTACCTGTCTTACCGCTTAAAATCGTTGGTATAATTGTCGCTATTCAACTCAAAAAATTATTGAGGCACATACAGCCTCCTCCTTACCTTTGTTCCTCCGTCCACCTTCCTGTAAAGACGCATTTCTTTTTTACTTATAATTTACGAATAGTAATGATAATATTTAAACTCATTTACACATCTACATCTACATGATTATTCTGCAGTTGAAAATTAAGTACCTGGCAGAGGAGGCATCGATTTACCTTCAAGTTACTTCTTTACCTTGCCACTCTCGAACAGCGCGCCAGAAAAAGGACACGTCAAACTTTCCGTTAGAGCTCTAGTTTCCTTATTCCGTTATCATGATCATTCCTCCCTATAGGTGGGCGCCATCAAAATATTTTCACGCTCTGAAGAGTAAGTTACTAATTTTGTGTTCAGAATTAATGTCTGTTTAAGTTTTCTACTAACGTTGGGAAGCGATTGGTTTGGTGAATTGTGAACAACGTGCCATCTGCGGGCCATTACATGCAAATTTCCATTTGCTTGCAGCATAAACTTAATTGTGTAATGCAAGATATTCCGTTGTCTTATACAGCGTATTATCGCAGTCTGCTGACAGGGGATGTCAAATAGATTCTGTATTTTTAGATTTGCAGAAGGCTTTCGACACTGTTCCTCTCAAGCGTGTTATAACCAAACTGTGTGACTATGAAATATCGCCTCAGTTGTGCGACTGGATTCGTGATTTCCTGTCAGAAAGGTCACAGTTCGTAGTATTCGGCGGAAAGTCATCGAGTACAACTCCCGACACGGTAACTCAGCGTGTTCGGTCAGAGAGCTGGTTGGCGTCTGTGATAAAAATCTGAGTGGAAGGATCAACAAACGAACTTTAACGGATGTCATGTGACGTCCGCAACGACCAAACCCAACGATCAACAACGAACAAAAATGCAAAAAAAATAAATAAATAAAATAAATAAATAAAATAAAGAAAAGTATAACAGAAGTAATATCCGGCGTACCTCAAGGAAGTGTTGTAGGCCCTCTATTGTTCCTGATCTATATTAACGCCATAGGAGACAATCTGAGTAGCCGTCTTGGATTGTTTGCAGATGATGCTGTCATTTACTGTCTTTAGAACGATCTCATAGATAATGTTGTGGGTAGAGCAAACCAAAGACTGCAACTCACTGGCAGAACACTTAGAAGGTGCAACAGATCTACTAAAGAGACTGCTTACACCACGCTTGTCGACCCTACTCTGGAGTACTGCTGTGCGGTGTGGGATCCGCATCAGGTGGGACTGAAGGATAATAATAAAAAAGTTCAAAGAAGGGCGGCTCGTTTTGCATTATCGCGAAGTAGGGGAGATAGTGCCAGAGACATGATGCGTGAATTGGAGTGTCAATCATCAAAACAAAGGCGTTTTTCGTTGCGACGGGATCTTCTCATATTTCCATCGCCAGTTTTCTCCTCCGAATGCGAAAACATTCTGTTTGCACCCACCTACATTGGAAGAAATGATCATCACGATAAAATAAGAGAAACCAGGGCTCGCATTGAAAGATTTAAGCACTCGTTTTTCCCGCACGCCGTCTGAGAGTAAAAATGTAAACGTAGTGTGAGTAGGGCCTCCCGTCGCGTAGACCGTTCGCCGGGTGCAAGTCTTTCGATTTGACGCCACTTCGGGGACTTGCGCGTCGATGGGGATGAAATGATGATGGTTAGGACACCACAACACCCAGTCCCTTAGCGGAGAAAATCTCCGACCCAGCCGGGAATGGAACGCGGGCTCTTAGGATTGACATGCCGTCACGCTGATCACTCAGCTACCGGGGGCGGACGTCCTAGAGTGGAACGGTAGAGAGATAGCTTGAAGGTGGTTCATTGAACCCTCTGCCAGGCACTTTATTGGGAATAACAGAGTAATCACGTAGATTTAAATGTAGACCAAGCTTTTCTGCGCCCCAACAGTGACTCTGAGCCTAAATGCAATGAAAACAAGTAACACAGGAGTTTCACTTTAGCCATGCAGGAGGTTTCGGTGTAATGAGGTTGAACTGATGATGTACCATTCTTTGTTATGTTCCTGCAGTGGTCAGTGTGAAGTATCTACCCTATAGACCATTAATTTTCATAAGAATTAAGTACAGCATTATCAATATTCATTTCTTTCCTCCTTTTATGAGGGATACATTACAGGACATAGGTGAGTGCAGTATCATTCTAAGGGGACATTCACATTGCTTTGCTTGGAATCTGTATAGTCCACACAAGGTATGGCAGCCGATGCGCAGTGATCAGTTTTCGTTCGAAAAGTTCAAATGTGTGTGAATTCCTAAGGGACCAAACTGCTGAGGTCCTCGGCCCCTAGACTTACACACTATTTAAACTAACTTACGCTAAGAACAACACACATAGCCACGCCCGAGGCAGTACTCGAATCTCCGGCGGGAGGGGCCGCGCAATCCGTGACATGACGCCTCTAACCGCGCGGCCACTCCGCGCGGCCCAGTTTTCGTTTTCGTCCACAGCCCTGGCAGAGTTCATTCGTCTTTTCGGAAGGGGAGGCCGACAAGTGTTTTCCATCTTTCGACCAGTCAGCGACGACGCTCTGCAATCTTACTCGAACGATGTTACAGAAACTATTAAGAAAAAAAATTTCATTTTTGCCTTACTTATAGCCTTATATGTCAGGTTCATGATTATGTACCCATCATTTTGTTAATGGTCATAGTTACTGCGGTATTTACGTGGAAGTAAGCCACTGAGAGAAATTTAACTTTGCGTTTGGTGCATGTTACATGATATGTTGTTACACATGAAATTTAGCTTACATATTGAATTTTTCTTTAGACGTGGGTAGAGATATCTATCTGTCACCAACCTCAAGAAAACTGATGGAGAAGACTTATTTGTGATCGCGCCGCACCAGCAATACAGCTAGGATGAAATATCCACAACATTCCTTCATATTTCATAAATGGTTTCAGACATCGAAACGAGATTTCTGGAAATGATATCAGCTAAAGAGGAAAGTGTTTTACATATCGTTATTGCGCAAAACTTTATTATCCACCGTGTTACTCCACTAACTACAGATTATTTTCAATGAAAGGATGTAATTTTTAAGGGCTGTCAATATTTGGTCAAACAAGAAATGCTATGGGTTTTCGATCAACATAAGAGAAGACATTACTCGTTTTTTTTTTTTTTTTGTACCGAGGACGTGCTTTTTCATTAGCTAATGACTTTTCTTTTCCTTACTGCCTCGCTTAATAAACCACTGTTTCAGAATTCTCTCACAGTTATCCCTGCACAACATGTTAGTGAGGTGAGACTATGTAAAGTCCACTGTGGTTTGGCAAAAGAAGCAATTTTTAAAACGGCAACCAGAGAAATGTGTAGGTTTTACTCAAAATTCTCCACTTTTGACGTTCTCTGGAAGTTACAAATGGTTAACAAGCCAGGCGAAAGTAAATCACTGCATTTTAAGTGGAATTCTTTTTAGTTACTAACGAAAGCAAGGATGATAGTAGATCTTTTTGAATGGTCACCATGCAACTGTGGACATGGAGGAGCCCCACTTAATGTGTACAAAACATGCGAGTGTAGGCTTCAGTTTAGAACGTACTTCTCCTCCCTTGCTCGGCGTTTACCCTATAACGCCTGCTCATAACCCCCACCACTACCCTCACCCCACATGTGCCATGCTGTCTGGGCATCTACCGGCCATGGCGTTCTGCGCGGAATGTAGCAGCTGAACCGTGGCATGGTCGACCCTGCTCCAGCCCTGATCGAGGCTTGATATCTCGCGTTAAATCGCAGCTCGGATAGATAATCTGGCATAGCTAGTCTTAAATGGGCGCGCACGGTTGTGCTATTGGCTGTTGGGATGGCAGGGACGAACTGTGTGTGTGTGTGTGTGTGTGTGTGAGAGAGAGAGAGAGAGAGAGAGAGAGAGAGAGACGAAGAGAGAGAGAGAGAGAGAGAGAGAGAGAGAGAGAGAGAGAGAAGCGACTGCAGAGTGAGTGCGTGCTCACAGGGGAGATAAGAGGTGGAGCCATAGTGCACTTGGCTGTATGCAGAGCTGCTGTGTGTTGTGTCCTGTGTGGAAGGGTGGTTGTATGTGCCGGCTAGGTCCTGCCAAGCTCAGTACAAACTGCCGCAGTGTCTGCAGGCAGCGCGTGTCAGCTTGTCTCAGTTCCACCAGTGGATCGCACTCTCAGCATAGCAGTTGCTGCTCACTTCCCACTGAAGGCAACGTTCTGGAAATACCTTGTGGAACAAGTTATTGGTGCTAGTGTGTGCAACGCGTTCAACTTCAGATGGGTCTTGTAGTGTTGATAGGGGGCATTTGTGCTGTTTGAAATTATAAGCACACAGTGTCATCAGAGATGCTGTGTCGCCTGGAGGCTTGCTCGGACCATCTCTGTCTTGCAAGATTCATGGGAGGTGATGCGCACTGTTAATCGTGACTAGAAGACACATTAGTCGGCAGTGGTGTGCCATTAGTAATAGTACAGCCCAGACCGAGTGGTACGGTTGCAGTTATATTGTGATGAAGTGGAACATGTTGATTTACTGCTTTATTCTTTTAGATAACGAAAGAGATTGAAGTATTGTTGAGAAGAATATTTTATTATGTTTATTTTGATGAGTAATAGAAGATTTAATTTAAGATAACTGATTCCGGATTTTGTTCTTTATTGTGGCAGTTTGTAATTACCCATTCTTGGTTCAAACATCCAGGCTCTTGAGTATTGGGAAAGATAAGCAGACATGCATAATTTACAATTTGAATTTGGGGGGGAGGATTAATCGTTGAATATTTAATGGCATTTTTATGAGTTGCATTTTTTGAAAAGATGTCTTTTGATGTTAAAGACTACTTACTTTTGTCTACTCAAGAACTGTAATTTTTTGTGTTTTAAGGTTTGCGAAGAAAAGAAAGAGATGATTATTCAATATAGAGATTCTCTAATCAGAAAACTAATTACATTTGATGTTATAATTTGTCCCAAGTAACTGCCCGCATCCAAAGTTCATGCCAGAATATGAGTTATCATTTTTACTTATTCAGATTTATTATGAACAAAGAAAGCTTTGCTCTTTTTTTTTTTTTTTAAAAAAAGCGCATTTCATGAGGAGGATCTCAGTACTTGGTTGTAGCTCAAAAATGTGACGCGCTTTCAAGACAAGAGCAGTGTCACGATTTTCCCATTGCGCAACAGGTAAGACAAAATAAAAAAAATTAAAAAAGGGAAAATTCGTTTTTTCCATGGCCAATTGATAAGTTCAGTAGTTTAATGACTCACGGTGTTCAATTCAGACAGTATTCTTGCCATTACGAATGTTTAAACATACAGGGAACAAGATTGGCACTTTCGAGTTACTTTCTCGCAGTCAAATTTTGCGACACAATCTCGCAGTCGATTTCTCATGTGCAGAGTTCACGAACTTCTATGCTGGAAGTTTACGTTACCTAACGGATAGCTTACACCGCCAGCGAGCAAAATTTTTAATGAATAACAAGTCATATTATTTTAATTAAGATAACTTTCAGTGTGGGTAACATAACGGATATATAAAAAAGAATCGTCTGATTTGCCACGTCTATGTTTCTGAAACTAATACATGTAATACATGTGTACAATGAATTTTCTCTTTTGATGATCGGGAAACTCAAAACGTTATTTTTCATACCTCTTCAAGGTGTTCAATATGCTCCCTTGAGATGCACGACATATGTCAATTAGATATTCTAGTTGTTCCCACACTGCAAAGAGCATGTCTTGCGTTACAGCTTCCACAGTTACTGTTATGAGATGTCTCAGTTCATTTATTGTTGTTGGTAACTGAAGCACATAAACATAATCTCTTATAATCCCCCACAAGAAATAATCACATACATTCAGGTCCGGTGACCTTGGAGGCCAGTAATGTAAGGCTGAATCATTTGGTCCAGTGCGACCGATCCATCGTTCAGTAATCCTGATTAAAAAAAAAATTCCCACACTTCCAGATGCCATGGTGTTGGTGCCCCATTATGTTAGTAAATGACGTCGTTCGAATGACGTGGGAAAAGAAAGTTCTGAAGCATATCGTGATATGTGCGTCCTGTAACAGTGTTCTCGGTAAAGAAAAATGGACCATACATCTTTTCCTACGAAACTGCGCAAAAAACACTAAATTTCGGAGACTCCCTCTGATGTTGTACAACTTCATGCGATTGTTCCGTACCGCATGTTCACAATTTATGACGGTCCACTTTTCCATTTAAATGGAATGTTGCCTCATCACTAAACACTAAGCGTGGGAGAAAACTGTCATCCTGCATCTCACCAAGAACGAAATTACAGAACTTCTCACACGTTGTTCTTTGTCACCTTCACGAAGAGCTTGCAGTAGCTGAATTACGGATGATTTAATGTGTAAACGTTGATGCAATACACGTCAGATGGACATCAGGGACACGTTGAGCTGTCGAGCTGCACGGCGAACGGATTTCTGCGTACTCCTTGTGAAACTATGGCGGATGCGTTCGACTTAGGTGTCAGACACTCTGGGACGGCTGCCGATTTGCCATTACACAAACAACCTCTTTCCTCTTTCTCGGAATCGTTTATGCCATCGTCTAATGCTCTGTTCTGTAGGAGGATCCACACCATACCTAGTATGAAACCGAGCGAGGTGGCGCAGTGGTTAGCACACTGGACTCGCATTCGGGAGGACGCGTTTCAAAACCGCGTCCGGCTATACTGATTTAGGTTTTCCGTGATTTCCCTAAATCGCTTCAGGCAAGTGTCGGGATAGTCCCTTTGAAAGGGCACGGCTGACTTGCTTGCCTAATCGGACGGGACCGATGACCTCGCTGTTTGGTCCCCACCCACAAATCAACCAACCTAGTACGAAAGACACGCTAAACATTTATTACTGACCCGCACTGCGCATGACGTAGAACACAAAACGCTTTCTGTTCTCCTGACACAATTTTACGAGAACTGACGTAGTCGCACACTGCTGCTACCTAGCGGGAACCATGTAAAACTCGAGAGTCTGCTCTTTCCAAAAGTAAGCTGTTCACGCACATATCTCAAATAACATAATAGTTACGATTTTTAAAATCGGATGATCGTTTTTGATACCCCCTGTATATGAAAATGGTATTGTAGGACTCACGACGAAGGACGCGGTGATAGTTTTACATTTGGTAAGTACAGTACTTACGCAACCTTTGTGAAGGTCGCCATGCTGGTTATCTGACATCGATTTGGATCCAGCGCCTGCGCAGTTATGCGACGCAAAAACTTCCTTAAATTTAAAGAGTGTGGTGCATCGGGCAAGTGAGGTGATGTTTATTCATATTTAAATTTGTCAGTCGAGTTTGCCTACCTTCTTTTCTTCTGACGTACATGTTTTGGTTATGTAAATTTCTTGCTTTAAATTTCACCAAGTAACTGAGATGCAGTGTTTGTTTTAATTTTTAAATTTGTCGGTCGGTTTGGCAATTAACTGGACTAGCTCCTTCTCTGGTTATGTAACAGTTTTTTGTTACAGCAGCTACCATAATCATGTGCGGAAACTGTGTTGATGTAACAGTGAACCAACAGCCATAGAGGTGGCATGTTGAGTGGTACGGCCGACCGCCTAATCTAAAGATAATCCGCCATGTAAACATCTTTTAGAAATGGGGAGCTTGATGTTCTCTTACTGCAAAGGATTTATTCTATTTGTAATTGCATTGCTTACCTATCCAGTGATTTAATTTCTTGATGACTGTGAAAATTTGTTTTCCTAAAATTTATGGTAAAGTTTAGCCAATGAAATTTTAAAAAGCTTTGAAAGTATTAAAGTTGATGTTTTAATCTCATGTAGAACTACTGAATTTTATTGACATTTGGTTTTATTGTAGAGTCTTGACTAGATATAAATTTAAATTGTCATGGTTTTGCAAACAAAGGAAAGCTTTACCTAGAGTCCAATATATGTCAGTAATTTTGATTTGAAATTGCCATCTTTCGGGTATTTAGTAAAATAAACAAGTTCTGCTTTTAGATAGTGCTTAACATTTCTTGTCCCAGCACCTCTCCTACACGACAGGGTTGGAACTGCCCATTTGGTTCAAAAATTAATGAGTATTTATCTGATTAAAGCTTTGTAGAATATAAATTATAATATTTTCTAAAGTATGAGACAACTAGAAATTGAAGGTATCATGACAGTGAGGACAACGTGAATTTAATTGCTCGCTATCTGTGCAGCTTCACGTTTGATTTGTTCTCTGATGGCGCAGACATCATTTAGGAGGATAACTGTCAGTGTCACAAGGCCAGAATCGTGCTACAGTGGTTAGAGGAACATGGTAGTGAACTCACGCTGATGTATTGGCTATCAGTTCGTCGATCTGAAGACATCTGCGACTGTCAGGCGTCAGATACGCGCCCACAATCCACCAGCCGGTAATTTATGGAAAATGTATGGCCAGTGTGAAGGCAGCTTGTCCCATAAGCTACCGGAAAAACTATCATGGACTTGTCGAATCAATGCCCTGAATAATCGCTTTTGTTGTGCATTCCAAAAGTCGACCAATACGCTATTAAACAGATGGCCACAATGTTTTGATTCATCAGTCCGTGAAATAATTTAAATGCATTGAAATTAAATGAAAAGATGTGCTGGGATCAATTCAGTAAAGGAGCAATAACATGAAATGGTATCGGTTCAAACAGTTAATGACCAAGAGCTCACATGGAAAACCAGCCCCAATCAAAGAAAGGGAAAGCAGAAAGGTGGAAGGAGTATATAGAGGGGCTATATAAGGGAGATGTACATGCGGGCAATGTTATGGAAATGGAAGAGGACGTAGAGGAAGATGCGAAGAGAGATATTATACTGCACGAATAATTTGATGAAGCACTGAAAGAATTAATTCGAAACAACGTCCTGGGAGTGGGCAACATACTGTGAGAGCTACTGATAGCTTTGGGAGAGTCAGCCATGACAAAACTCTTCCATCTGGTGAGAAATATGTATGAGACAGGTGAACTACCCTCAGACTTCAAGAAGAATATAATAATTCTGTTGTGTACATAGTTCCGCGTAGTCAGCGCGTACACAACTTTCCCACTAGAGCGCGCCCCGCTAAGCACAACAGTGCAGGCGCAGTGCTCGTCCGTCTCCGCACTACGAGATGGCGCTGCCATAGAGACGGACCAAATTCTGCTTCCGCCGATCCGTGTATTAATATGTAATGCAGCCAATGAGATTGCTGCTAACGTAGAACCTTTTCTCCTCACGGATCACACTCGCGCAGTGATACATGAACACACGAGGTATTATAACGAGTGTACAGACCTTCGATTAGTCAGTCTGCATTAGTCTGCACCAGTCTATAGTCAAGTTTCAGTCTGCGCCTAATAAGATTATCATATTCCTGTACATAACCATGAAGATAAATGTATAGACACTTTGTCAAGTATCAGAGATATGTGAGAATAAGATTAACGTACCAAGACCAAAGGAACTTCAGATTATCAATTGTAAATAGCATCCAGAACCAAGTTAAATAGTTTTTAGGCTTGTTATTATTTTAATAAATGTGTGTGAAAATTAATCAAGTTCTGTTTAAAGTAGGTCACCGTCAATCTACTACTCTAAACATGCAAGTGGCATTTCTATCGTCTGACCTAATGGCAGAAGACAAACACGCCACGATAAGACCACGAGTCATATTGCTGACACTCGCCTACTTCGTCAGAGCGACAAGTCAAATAATCTGATGGTGTGTTTACTGAAGGTCTTACAGTACGCTCACCACAAATTCCAATCCCAAGGAAAGCAGGTGCAGACAGGTGTGAAAATTACCGAACTATCAGTTTAATAAGTCACGGCTGCAAAATACTAACACGAATCCTTTACAGAAGTATGGAAGAAGTACTCGAAGCCGACCTTGGCGAAGATCAGTTTGGATTCCGGAAAAAAATAGGAACACGCGAGGCAATACTGACGCTACAACTTCTCGTAGAAGATAGATTACGGAAAGGGAAACCTACGTTTCTAGCATTTGTACACGTAGAGAAAGCTTTTGACAATGTTGACTAGAATACTCTCTTTCAAATTCTAAAGGTGGCAAGGGTATAATAGAGGGAACGAAAGGTTATTTACAATTTGTACAGACGCCAGATGGCAGTTATAAGAGTCAAGGAACATGAAAGGGAAGCAGTGGTTGACACGCGAGTGAGACAGGGTTGTAGCCCATCCCCGATTTTATTCAATCTAGCTGTAAAGGGAACAAAAGAAAAATTTGGAGTAGGAATTGAAATCCAGGGAGAAGAAATAAACACTTTGAGGTTTGCCGAGGACTTAGAAGAGCAGTTGAACGGAATGGACAGTGTCTTGAAAGGAGGAGATAAAATGACCTTCAACAAAAGCCAAATGAGGATAATGGAATTTAGTCGAATTAAATCAGGTGATGCTGAGGGGATTAGATTAGGAAATAAGACACTTGTAATAGATGGGTTTTGCTATGTGGGGAGCAAAATAACTGACGATGGTCGAAGTAGAGAGGATATAAAATGTAGACTGGCAATTGCAAGAAAAGCGTTTCTGAAGAAGAGAAATTTGTTAACATCGAGTACAGATTAAGTGTAATGTAGTCTTTTCTGAAAGTATTTGTAAGGACTGTAGCTATGTATGGCAATGAAACATAGACGATAAATAGTTTAGACAAGAAGAGAATAGAAGTTTTCGAAATGTGATGCTACAGAAGAATACTGATGATTAAATGGGTAGATTACGTAACTAATGAAGAGATACTGAAGAGAATTGGGAAGAAGAGGAATTTGTGGCAGAACTTGACTTGAAGAAGGGATCGGTTGGTAGGACACGTTCTGAGGGACCAAGGAATCACCACTTAGTATTGGAGAGAAGCGTAGAGGGTAAAAATCCTAGAGGGAGACCAAGGGATGAATACAGTAAGCAGATTCAGAGGGATGCAGGTAGAAGTCGGAATGAAGAGGCTTGCACAGGATAGAGTAGCATAAAGAGCTGCATCAAACCAAACTTTGGACTGAAGACCACAACAATAACCACAACACGAAATGGACATGCAGTAACAACTGAAAATTTGTGGCTGACTGGCTTCTTCAATTTCCAAATATCTAATAATTTTACCTGACATGTTGCATGTCGTAACCTCATTAATTTCACTACCTCACCCCATTAATTTAATTTCAGTTCATTTTATAATATCATGTAACTGAGGGTGCACAAACAACGTTTTGGTAGTACTTAGTTAAACACAAAGAAATCCAGCTGGCGAAATTGTTCACAACATAAGCAAATACCACAAAGTGACGTGAGCAGTCTGTACTACAGCTTTTAACGGCAGTGTGTAACAAGGCGTGTGGTGCATGTGACGAGCCACTATTGAAGATAGATGAGTTACACCCATTAGTACTCCGCTACATACTGAAAATTTCACCCTGGTAAAGACTGTGTGTGTGTGTGTGTGTGTGTGTGTGTGTGTGTGCGTGTATTGTCGAACTGTTCACAACTTACGCCTGCTACTTTGTTCATGTCTACATGAAACAGAAAAAGAATTGTATAAAGTGTATTGTTCAGGACCAGCAGACAAAATATTCGAACGCAGATACTTACTAGACATTTCAACATCGTTGTTTGTCTGTATAGAAAAACATCTTACAGGATTAAGATATTTTAACTTTCAAAGGATATAAGTTGAGAAAGAAAAGTGTTTTTATTGTCGCACCATACAGATTTTTCTCAATTAAAAGAGAAATAGTTAAAAAATTTTGGATATGAAATATCTTTTATTAAATCTTTAAGGTCTTCCAGATTTCACCAGAATGAATAATAGCAATTTCATCAAAACTGTAGCTACAGAAGTATTTTGGGATCACTGGAATACACGACTCACATATTTCAAACATTCAGTAATTGTCCAGAAGGTTCAACACACAACTCACATTTTTCAAACATTCAATAATTACGCAGAAGATTTCACAAAACGTCCAGCGAAGAGGATCGTCCCTGTGACCTCATCCACAATGAAGAAGATGAAGGGGTGGTCAGCCTTGAAGATGACGGGCGGTGGAGGCGGAAACAGTGGAAAGCTCGCACCCTCTGTTATGAGAACTGCAACAGGAGGAGCGGACATGATAAAACTGTCTTAGGAAACACACTGATGTGACAAAAGTCATGTGATATCTCCTAACATCGTGTCGGACATCCATTTATTCGTCGTAGTGCAGCATCTCGACGTGGCAAGGATTCAAAAAGTCGTTGGAAGTGCTCTGCAGAAATACTGAGCCATAATGCCTCTATAGCCGTCCATAAATGCGAAAGTGTTGCGAGTGCAGGATGTTGTGCACGAACTGACCTCTCCATTATGTTCCATAAACACTCGTTGTGACTGACGTCGGGCGATCTGTGTGGCCAAATCATTCGCTCGAATGGTCCGGAATATTCTTCAAACCAATCACGAAAAACTGTGGCCCAGTGACATGACATCGTTGTTTGGAAATATGACCCCCATGAATGCCTGCAAATGGTCTTCAAGTAGCGGAACATGACCATTTCCAGTCAATGATCGGTTCAGTTTTACCACAGGGCACAATCTGTTCCACGTAAACACAGACCACACCCTTAAGGAGCCACCACTAGCTTGCACATTGCCTTACCAACCTGGTTATATGTTTTTGCGGGGTCTGCGCCACACTAGAACCCTATCATCAGCTCTTACCAACTGAAATCGGGACTCACCTGACCATATCACGGTTTTCCAGTCGTCTAGGGTCCACCGATATGATCATGAGCCCAGGAAGGGCGCTGCAAGCAATGTCGTGCTATTAGCAAAGGTACGCGCGTCGGTCGTCTGCTGCCATAACGCATTAAGCCAGATTAAGGCGTTCGATACAGTTCCCCATAGTCGTTTAATGGACAAAGTAAGAGCATATGGACTATCAGACCAATTGTGTGATTGGATTGAAGAGTTCCTACATAACAGAACGCAGCATGATATTCTCAATGGAGAGAAGTCTTCCGAAGTAAGAGTGATTTCAGGTGTGCCGCAGGGGAGTGTCGTAGGACCGTTGCTATTCACAATATACATAAATGACCTTGTGGGTGACATCGGAAGTTCACTGAGGCTTTTTGCGGATGATGCTGTGGTATATCGAGAGGTTGTAACAATGGAAAATTGTACTGAAATGCAGGAGGATCTGCAGCGAATTGACGCATGGTACAGGGAATGGCAATTGAATCTCAATGTAGACAAGTGTAATGTGCTGCGAATACATAGAAAGAAAGATCCCTTATCATTTAGCTACAATATGGCAGGTCAGCAACTGAAGCAGTTAATACCATAAATTATTTGGGAGTACGCATTAGGTGTGATTTAAAATGGAATGATCATATAAAGTTGATCGTCGGTAAAGCAGATGCCAGACTGAGATTCTTTGGAAGAATTCTAAGGAAATGCAATCCGAAAACAAAGGAAGTAGGTTACAGTACGCTTGTTCGCCCACTGCTTGAGTACTGCTCAGCAGTGTGGGATCGGTACCAGATAGGGTTGATAGAAGAGATAGAGAAGATCCGACGGAGAAAAAAATGGCTCCGAGCACTATGCGACTTAACTTCTGAGGTCATCAGTCGCCTAGAACTTAGAACTAATTAAACCTAACTAACATAAGGACATGACACACATCCATGGCCGAGGCAGGATTCGAACCTGCGACCGTAGCGGTCGCTCGGCTCCAGACTGTAGCGCCTACAACCGCACGGCCACTCCGGTCGGCTCCAATGGAGAGCAGCGCGCATCGTTACAGGATCATTTAGTAATCGCGGATGCGTTACGCAGATGATAGATAAACTCCAGTGGAAGACTCTGCAGGACAGACGTTCAGTAACTCGGTACGGGCTTTTGTTGAAGTTTCGAGAACATACCTTCACCGAGGAGTCAAGCAGTATATTGCTCCCTCCTACGTATATCTCGTGAAGAGACCATGAGGATAAAATCGGAGAGATTAGAGCCCACACGGAGGCATACCGACAATCCTTCTTTCCACGGACAATACGAGACTGGAATAGAAGGGAGAACCGACAGAGGTACTCAGGGTACCCTCCGCCACACACCGTCAGGTGGCTTGCGGAGTATGGATGTAGATGTAGATGTAGATGTAGATGTCTTAACAGATACGTTCGGTGTACGTCCCACATTGATTTCTGCGGTTATTTCAGTCTGTGTCGCTTGTCTGTTGGCACTGGCAACTCTATGCAAACGTCGATGTTCTCGGTCGTTATTTGAAGGTCGTCGGCCTCTACGTTATCCGTGGTGAGAGGTAATGCCTGAAATTTGGTATTCTCGGCACACTGTTGACACTGTGGATCTCGGTATGTTGTACTTCCTAACGATTTCCGGAATGGAACGTTCCATGCGTCTGGCTCCGACTACCATTCCACGTTCAAAGTCTGTTAATTCGCGTCGTGGGCCATAAACACGTCGGAAACCTTTTCACATGAGTCACCTGAGTAGAAATGGCAGCTGCTCCAGCGCACTGCCCTTTTATACCTTGTGTACGAGCGCGATACTAGTGCCACCTGTATGTGTATGCATATAGCCATGGTTCAAATGGTTCAAATGGCTCTGAGCACTATGGGACTCAACTTCTGAGGTCATTAGTCCCCTAGAACTTAGAACTGCTTAAACCTAACTAACCTAAGGACAGCACAAACATCCATGCCCGAGTCAGGATTCGAACCTGCGACCGTAGCGGTCTCGCGGTTCCAGTCTGCAGCGCCTAGAACCGCACGGCCACTCTCGCAGGCCATATCGCCATCCCATGGCTTTCGTCACCTCAGTGTAATTATACTATCAAACTTTTGTTAGTCCAACTTGACTGTAAAATCTCACACGTTAATGCTACGACCAGTCCAAGCCATTATACAAGCAACCTTCACGAACTAACTCATATCATCAGTGTGCCAAATGTATCACATAGATTTCTACCTTCACAGCACTTCTGTCGCAGTATATGTTGAACTAACTCACCTGGGTTAATTAATTTAACAGAAGGACACCCTCAGGTTTTATAACTATGAAAACTATAATTTTAAATATAAACTTGTATGCGCAACAGCGTGCTGCGTTGTTTTCATCGTCATAGTCAGTTTTGAGAGGAAAGAGGATTGTTGTATTTATAGCTTATCAACTTATGATTAGAATACCACTATGGAATCTGAATCCTCTCATTCACAGATTAAAACTATGACAAATACTGTCATTGAAACTACTATCCTCATAGGTCCAGCAGCTGGACAGAACTCTCCTGTACCCCTCATTTTAATGATCACAATGATTTTCTGCTCATCTTAAGTGACTTCATTTCCTAACCGATCTTCCGTTTGCAGTAACAGTAAAGGGTGAGGAGGAGATGGAGAGAGTTTGGGAGGGGGGAAAGGAGGAAAAGTACAAAGAGAGGGAAGAAGAAGAGGAGATGGACAAAGAGAGCGGGAGGACGAGATGGACAGAGAGAGAGAGAGGGGGGGGGGGGGAAGTAGATTAGGGCGTATGTGTAATTCCCACACGTATTTAACAACTGCGAAGCGTTGCAGGATTCGTTAATCTAATATATGTTCGTGGTCTTTGTCAGCATGCTGTGTCAGGTAATGTTTGCTAGGTTACATAACAACTACTACAACTAAGTTAGTTAGTAAACAATTTTGTGTAGGTTTGGAATAATATCCTGCCTCGATTTAATCTAATTAACTTATACATAGATTTTACGTAGCTGTAGAAAGAAATAACAGGCCACAATAACCTAATTATTAATCTTCTAAACACATATTTCTACAGTAAAACTTAAATATCACCAAGTTGTCATGTTTCGACTTATCAGTGTATTTTCACGGCGTATTGACTCATCCATTATATTTCAGGCGTGCAGCTGCGTAAACTCCATTTCTTCGACAGATATTTCGGTCAAATACTATAGTTCTACAGATACAGGACTCGCATTTGCTATCTTAAAAACGAAAGTCGTGTTATTGCTCTTGCAGTCACAGAAAAGAGAATAGCCAGAGATGAAGCATGGTGGCAAGAATTTGTATGAACTAAATTCGTAGTTAGAAGCTCGATTTATTCCGGGATATACGAGGTCTATTACTAGGACCTGTTCTGCAGCGATGTCTTTGCCGATTGAGCAAACAAAGCGGCTGATTGCATGATTTTTCCAGTGTGAAACCGCTATCTCTGTTAATTAAATTCTTTGCCAAACTAATTTACACCGTTTACTCACCACCGAGTCCCAGAATAAGAAAGCAGACAGTAGAATTTCGGCGTTGTCATTCGGCTTAGAGTGGTCATTGTCGATCCACTGCTATGCCATAGCCGAGTAATGGGCTGTAAGGGCGGGGTATACTTTTGGTGCTCCGTGCATCCCTCCTGGAGTGTATGCGTCGTCTGATCAGTCTATAAAAGGCCGCATTAGCAGAGTAGCTTGTAAACACCAGCCTTGCAGAGCATCACATTATCCTTGACATTACCCAAAAGTGGCGCTGTCTTCTTTGGAGGGCGAAGAATCATTGTAACTTTATATGAACTATCTGAATTAATTTGACTATAAACTACTCATATATGATAGTGCAATTATGGATTAAAATTTTTCTAGTTCATCTTCTCACTCATGAAGTTCACCTTCGGTGTTCAGGCTCAGTATTGATTACAGAATGAAGGCTTTCACGGCCGGATGACATAGCTTCTGGTAAATATTTCGGTATGTGAGGTCGTGGTCCAAGAAACTCTTCTGTGCCTGACGTTTCGTCCAAGACTGCGCTGGACATCCTCAGAACGCTCCTCCTCTGAGTCTTGCGACTGACCGTTCGGACGTCCGAGAGCGACATATACAGGGTGAGTCACCTAACATTACCGCTGGATATATTTCGTAAACCACATCAAATACTGACGAACCGATTCCACAGACCGAACGTGAGGAGAGGGGCTAGTGTAATTGTTTAATACAAACCATACAAAAATGCACGAAAGTATGTTTTTTTAACACAAACCTACGTTTTTTTAAATGGAACCCCGTTGGTTTTGTTAGCACATCGGAACAAATAAACAAATACGTAATCAGTGCCGTTTGTTGCATTGTAAAATGTTAATTACTTCCGGAGATATTGTAACCTAAAGTTGACGCTTGAGTACCACTCCTCCGCTGTTCGATCGTGTGTATCGGAGAGCACCGAATTACGTAGGGATCCAAAGGGAACGGTGATGGTCCTTAGGTACAGAAGAGACTGGAAGAGCACATTAAGTCCACATGCTAACACCTTTTTATTGGTCTTTTTCACTGACGCACATGTACATTACCATGAGGGGTGAGGTACACGTACACACGTGGTTTCCGTTTTCAATTACGGAGTGGAATAGAGTGTGTCCCGACATGTCAGGCCAATAGATGTTCAATGTGGTGGCCATCATTTGCTGCACACAATTGCAATCTCTGGCGTAATGAATGTCGTACACGCCGCAGTACATCTGGTGTAATGTCGCCGCAGGCTGCCACAATACGTTGTTTCATATCCTCTGGGGTTGTAGGCACATCACGGTACACATTCTCCTTCAACGTACCCCACAGAAAGAAGTCCAAAGGTGTAAGATCAGGAGAACGGGCTGGCCAGTTTATGCGTCCTCCACGTCCTATGAAACGCCCGTCGAACATCCTGTCAAGGTTCAGTCTAGTGTTAATTGCGGAATGTGCAGTGCACCATCATGCCGATACCACATACGTCGACGCGTTTCCACTGGGACAATTTCGAGCAACGTTGGCAGATAATTCTGTAGAAACGCGATGTATGTTGCAGCTGTTTGGGCCCCTACAATGAAGTGAGGACCAATGAGGTGGTCGCCAATGATTCCGCACCACACATTTACAGTCCACGGTCGCTGTCGCTCTACCTGTCTGAGCCAGAGAGGATTGTCCACGGACCAGTAATGCATGTTCCGTAGATTCACTGCCCCGTGGTTTGTGAAACCCGCTTCATCGGTAAACAGGTAGAACTGCAACGCATTCTCTGTTAATGCCCATTGACAGACTTGCACTCGATGATTAAATTCATCACCATGTAATTGCTGATGTAGCGACACATGAAACGGGTGAAAGCGGTGACGATGCAGTATACGCATGACACTACTTTGACTCAGTCCACCGGCTCTCGCAATGTCCCGTGTACTCATGAGTGGGTTCATGGCAACAGCAGCTAACACACCAACTTCACCCGCTTCTCCTGTGACGGGCCTGTTACGGACCCGTTTGCGTGCTACGACCACATCTGTTGCATACAGTTGGCGGTAGATGTTTTGCAATGTGTGGCACGTTGGATTCTCTCTGTCCGGGTACCGTTCTGCATACACCCTGCAGGCTTCCGCTCCATTTCGTCGACACTCGCCATAGATGAGTATCATCTCCGCCTTTTCAGAGTTCGAATACACCATGGTCACAGTTCCTACAACATTACACTATCACAGACGTCTGGTAACACGGTGTACTACAGTTGGTCTGCGTGCGGAGACGAATGCAGAATATCAATAGCAGCAAGTGTTGCATGCGGACACTGCGACAGCTAGACCAAACCACAACAGTGCACTACAGCCACACTCGTAAACACGATCGTCATCGTAAACATGTCCCTGCCGACCGTGGCCCGTGTTTGTTACAACACGCAACTGAACGTCGGAGGTTTCAAGCGTCAACTTTAGGTTACAATATCTCCGGATGTAATTAACATTTTACAATGCAACAAACGGCACTGATCACGTATTTGTTTATATGTTCAAATGTGCTAACAAAACTAACGTGGTTCCATTAAAAAAACGTAGGTTTGTGTTAAAAAACATACTTCCGTGCATTTTTGTATGGTTTGTATTAAACAATTACACTAGCCCCTCTCCTCACGTTCGGTCTGTGGAATCGGTTCGTCAGTATTTCATGTGGTTTACGAAATATATCCAGCGGTAACGTTAGGTGACTCACCCTGTATACTGTAGGAGAGGGGGGGGGTGGTCGAAGTAACGCGTGATGAGCAGAGATAATCCCTGTCAAAGCTAAAACTTAACTATCGATTGTTGTCTTGTCAAAGACAACAATCAACCAGATCTGAGAGACACTGAGAATAAAACTGAAAATCAGACTTACACAAGCGTCCTACAGGAACTAACCCTTGCCATCAGTGTGGCAACATCTCCTGCCTAGTGTCCCTCGTTCGCAGCAGTTCCTTCGCTGTATCTCTTGGACTACTGCACCTGGATTATTAATGTAGCAGAAGGAAGTTCTCGTATTTTGAGCTGTGTGCCGTAAGCTGGCAAATCTGTTCTTGTGTCGGCGGACTGGCACACCTTGGAGGTGGGTGGGCTGGCCCGGTCACGAGCGCCATAGGGATGTGGTGGCGGGAAGAGAGATGGACTGGGAGTGGGTCAATTGGAACGAGCCCTCAGGAACACACATGCGCCCAGCAGCAGCGATTACTATGCATGATGTACGGCTGTTAAAAGGTTGCCGAAAGGAGATGGCTGACAGACTGTACGCCCCTGTGAATTTGAAGCATATTACCGGGTTGAAATCCGATGGTGTTTTGCACAATGATATACTGATACTAATGGCTTAAGGATCCGAAACAGCATAACTGTGGTGTGCGGCTGGACACACAGGGCAACCAGTGAGTGTGATGTTGTTGGTGAACATATTGCTGTTTATCGTACCTCGCCTTGCCTTGTTGGACGATCTGTGTATTCTATACGATTCATAGCCACCACACATAATTTGTGTCCAGCGCCACGTTTTTATTAACGAAGTGCGTCAGTATTTGTTGTATGTGCTTTTAGACAGCGGCGTTAATCTTTGTTCGTTCTTGCATTACGCTAGTTCGTTGGGTCACGTGCTTTTGTTGTGACCCTTAGGGCCCTGTTGCCAGCCTGTTATGTGTGCGCAAGTAAGCACCTGGATGTAGATAAGCTCGCACTAAGCCTGTTATCATTTGTAGTAAACCTTACGGAGTTCAGCTGAGCTTTTATTGGTTCTTTTGTCAAACTGTTTGTTATTGTGCTGTAAGTGGCTACTGAGATCTGTCCCCAGAAGCTGAAATCTGGTTCTGGAAATTCTCCTAAAACTTTTGTTGTTTGATGAATGTTGTAACTGGTAGTATAGGTCAGGTTATAATTTATAGGTATCTGGCATAGAAGTCGGCCAATTTTTAAATTCATGGTTTGGGTGTTAAAGGGAAAAGGGTTGGCACTATGAGCAAAGGAGTAGTTATTGAACGCTTATGTGGTAACGTTTTAATATAGTTTCCGTTCCAGATGAACCTGTTGTGATATCATTTCTATTACTTGTGTCGGCCCGATTGCGGTGGCGTTCATGGACCGATACTTTGTATATAACTGAGGCGTCCACCTACGTTGGTTGTGCTGTGTCGCCCAGCTGACTTGAGGAGATTACTATTAGATTAATTCATGTTACATACTGTGTATATGCCAACTAGCTCTGCAGATGACGAAGAAATTGATGAAATGTATGATGAGATAAAACAAATTATTCAGATAGTGAAAGGAGACGAAAATTTAGTAGTCATGGGTGACTGGAATTCGATAGTAGGAAAAGGGAGAGAAGGAAACGTAGTAGGTGAATATGGATTGGGGGTAAGAAATGAAAGAGGAAGCCGCCTGGTAGAATTTTGCACAGAGCATAACTTAATCATAGCTAACACTTGCTTCAAGAATCATAAAAGAAGGTTGTACACATGGAAGAATCCTGGAAATACTAGAAGGTATCAGATAGATTATATAATGGTAAGACAGAGATTTAGGAACCAGGTATTAAATTGTAAGACATTTCCAGGGGCAGATGTGGACTCTGACCACAATCTACTGGCTATGAAATGTAGATTAAAACGGAAGAAATTGCAAAAAGGTGGGAATTTAAGGAGATGGGACCTGGATAAACTGACTAAACCAGAGGTTATAGAGTGTTTCAGGGAGAGCATAAGGGAAAAATTGACAGGATGGGGGAAAGAAATACAGTAGAAGAGGAATGGGTAGCTTTGAGGGATGAAGTAGTTAAGGCAGCAGAGGATCAAGTAGGTAAAAAGACGAGAGCTAGTAGAAATCCTTGGGTAACAGAAGAAATATTGAATTTAACTGATAAAAGGAGAAAATATAAAAATGCAGTAAATGAAGCAGGCAAAAAGGAATACAAACGTCTCAAAAATGAGATCGACAAGAAGTGCAAAATGGCTAAGCAGGGGTGGCTGGAGGACAAATCTAAGGGTGTAAAGGTTTATCTCATTAGCAGTAAGGTAGATACTGCCTACAGGAAAATAAAAGAGACCTATGGAGAAAAGAGAACCACTTCTATTAATATCAAGAGCTCACATGGAAACCCAGTTCTAAGCAAAGAAGGGAAAGCAGAAAGGTGGAAGGAGTATATACAGGGACTATATAAGGGCGATGTACTTGAGGACAATATTATGGAAATGGAAGAGGATGAAATGGGAGCTATGACACTGCGTGATGAGTTTGACAGAGCACTGAAAGATCTAACTCGGAACAAGGCCCCGGGAGTAGACAACATTCCATTGGAACTACTGTCGGCCTTCGGAGAGCCAGTCCTGACAAAACTCTACCATCTGCTTTCTTTACAGACGAAGGGAAAAACTGGTAGAAGCCGACTTCGAGGGAGATGAGTTTGGTTTCCGTAGAAATACTGGAACACGTGAGGCAATACTGACCATACGACTTATCTTAGAAAATAGATTAAGGAAAGACAAACCTACGTTTCTAGCATTTGTAGACTTAGAGAAAGCTTTTGACAATGTTGAGTGGAATACTCTCTTTCAAATTCTGAAGGTGGCAGGGGTAAAATACAGGTAGCGAAAGGCTATTTACAATTTGTACAGAAACCAGATGGCAGTTATAAGCGTCGAGGGACATGAAAGGGAAGTAGTGGTTTGGAAGGGAGTGAGACAGGGTTGTAGCCTCTCTCCGATGTTATTCAATCTGTATATTGAGCAAGCAATGAAGGAAACATAAAAACTCTGAGGTTCGCCGATGACATTGTAATTCTGTCAGAGACAGCAAAGGACCTGGAAGAGCAGTTGAACGGAATGGACAGTGTCTTGAAAGGAGGATATAAGATGAACATCAACAAAAGCAAAACGAGGATAATGGAATGTAATCGAATTAGGTCTGGTGATGCTGAGGGAATTAGGTTAGGAAATGAAACACTTAAAGTAGTAAAGGAGTTTTGCTATTTGGGGAGCAAAATAGCTGATGATGGTCGAAGTAGAGAGGATATAAAATGTAGACTGGCAATGGCAAGGAAAGCGTTTCTGAAGAAGAGAAATTTGTTAACATTGAGTATAGATTTAAGTGTGAGGAAGCCTTTTCTGGAAGTATTTGTATGGAGTGGGTGGAGGTTATACTTAACAGCTGAACTAAGTTAGTAATTGGCTCCTTCTACCGACCCCCAGTCTCCGATGATATAGTTGCTGAACAGTTCAGAGAAAATTTGAGTCTCGTAACAAATAAATACCACACTCATACGGTTATAGTTGGTGGGGACTTCAACCTTCCCTCGATATGTTGGCAAAAATACTTGTTCAAAACCGGTGGTAGGCGGAAAACATCTTTCGAGATTGTCCTAAATGCTTTCTCCGAAAACGATTTCGAACAGTTAGTCCACGAACCCACGCGAATTGTAAATGGTTGCGAAAACACACTTGACCTCTTAGCCACAAACAATCCAGAACTAATAGAGAGCATCATGACTGATACAGGGATTAGTGATCACAAGGTCGTTGTAGCTAGGCTCAATACCGTTTCTTTCAAATCCACCAGAAACAAACGCAAAATAATTTTATTTAAAAAAGCGGATAAGTGTCACTAGAAGCCTTCCTAAGAGACATTATCCATTCCTTCTGAATTGACTATGCAAATGTAGACGAGATGTGGCTCAAATTTAAAGATATAGTAGCAACAGTAATTGAGAGATTTGTACCTCATAAATTGGTAAGAGATGGAACTGATCCCCCATGGTACACAAAACAGGTCCGAACGCTGTTGCAGAGGCAACGGAAAAAGCATGCGAAGTTCAGAAGAAAGCGAAATCCCGAAGATTGGCTAAAATTTACAGACGCGCGAAATTTGGCACGGACTTCAATGCGAGATGTCTTTAATAGTTTCCACAACGAAACATTGTCTCGAAATCTGGTAGAAAATCCGAAGAAATTCTGGTCGTGTGTAAAGTACACAAGCGGCAAGACGCAGTCAATACCGCTAAAGCGGAGTTATTGAACGCAGTTTTCCGAAATTCCTTCACCAGGGAAGACGACTGGAATAATCCAGAATTTGAAACACGAACAGCTGCTAGCATGAGTTCTTAGAAGTAGATACCTTAGGGGTTGCGAAGCAACTCAAATCGCTTGATACGGGCAAGTCTTCAGGTCCAGATTGTATACCGATTAGGTTCCTTTCAGATTACGCTGATACAATAGCTCCCTACTTAGCAATCATATACAACCGCTCGCTCACCGATAGATCTGTACCTACAGATTGGAAAATTGCGCAGGTCGCACCAGTGTTTAAGAAGGGTAGTAGGAGTAATCCATCGAACTACAGACCTATATCATTGACGTCGGTTTGCAGTAGGGTTTTGGAGCATATACTGTGTTCAAACATTATGAATCACCTCGAAGGGAACGATCTATTGATACGTAATCAGCATGGTTTCAGAAAACATCGTTCTTGTGCAACGCAGCTAGCTCTTTATCGCACGAAGTAATGGCCGCTATCGACAGGGGATCTCAAGTTGATTCCGTATTTCTAGATTTCCGGAAAGCTTTTGACACCGTTCCTCACAAGCGACTTCTAATCAAGCTGCGGGCCTATGGGGTATCGTCTCAGTTGTGCGACTGGATTCGTGATTTCCTGTCAGGAAGGTCGCAGTTCGTAGTAATAGACGGCAAATCATCGAGTAAAACTGAAGTGATATCAGGTGTTCCCCAGGGAAGCGTCCTGGAACCTCTGCTGTTCCTGATCTATATAAATGACCTGGGTGACCATCTGAGCAGTTCTCTTAGGTTGTTCGCAGATGATGCTGTAATTTATCGTCTAGTAAGGTCATCCGAAGACCAGTATCAGTTGCAAAGCGATTTAGAAAAGATTGCTGTATGGTGTGGCAGGTGGTAATTGACGCTAAATAACGAAAAGTGTGAGGTGATCCACATGAGTTCCAAAAGAAATCCGTTGGAGTTCGATTACTCGATAAATAGTACAATTCTCAAGGCTGTCAATTCAACTAAGTACCTGGGTGTTAAAATTGCGAACAACTTCAGTTGGAAAGACCACATAGATAATATTGTGGGGAAGGCGAGCCAAAGGTTGCGTTTCATTGGCAGGACACTTAGAAGATGCAACAAGTCCACTAAAGAGACAGCTTACACTACACTCGTTCGTCCTCTGTTAGAATATTGCTGCGCGGTGTGGGATCCTTACCAGGTGGAATTGACGGAGGACATCGAAAGGGTGCAAAAAAGGGCAGCTCGTTTTGTATTATCACGTAATAGGGGAGAAAGTGTGGCAGATATGATACGCGAGTTGGGATGGAAGTCATTAAAGCAAAGACTTTTTCGTCGCGGCGAGATCTATTTACGAAATTTCAGTCACCAACTTTCTCTTCCGAATGCGAAAATATTTTGTTGTGCCCAACCTACATAGGTAGGAATGATCATCAAAATAAAATAAGAGAAATCAGAGCTCGAACAGAAAGGTTTAGGTGTTCGTTTTTCCCGCGCGCTGTTCGGGAGTGGAATGGTAGAGAGATAGTATGATTGTGGTTCGATGAACCCTCTGCCAAGCACTTGAATGTGAATTGCAGAGTAATCATGTAGATGTAGATGTAGAGTGTAGCCGTGTATGGAAGTGAAACGTGGATGATAAATAGTTCAGACAAGAAGAGAATAGAAGCTTTCGAAATGAGGTGCTACAGCAGGATGCTGAAGATTAGATGGGTAGATCACATAACTAATGAGGAGGCATTGAATAGAATAGGGGAGAAGGGAAGTTTGCGGCACAACTTGACTAGGAGAAGGGATCTGTTGGGAATACATGTTCTGAGGCATCAAGGGATCACCAGTTTGGTATTGGAGGGCGGCGTGGAGGGTAAAAATCGTAGTGGGAGACCAAGAGATGAATACACTTAGCAGATTCAGAAGGATGTAGGTTGCAGTAGGTACTGGGAGATGAAGGAGCTTGCACAGGATAGAGTAGCATGGAGAGCTGCATCAAACCAGTCTCAGAACTGAAAACTACAACAACAACAACTGTGTATATAGACACTAACTGCGCTGGTAAAGATATGACTAAATGTTCAAAGAAATGCTTAAATTTCACATTGTTTTGAAATTTTATTTAAGTTTTTATTTACTTAATAAATGCTTTAAAAGTTTGCGCTGCACTTATTGGACCCAGTTTCTTCTCCGTTTCTGCATGTGTAACAGTTGTGGCAACTATTTGTAATTAGTCACTACAAATGAATATTTGGTTAAATAGTGAGTTACATGTTTCATTGATGATCGAAGTGATGTGGAACGAGTCAATTTACAGGACACGATTAGTGTTACCATTAGTGAACGCAACATCATTTTATTCCTACTCAAGCAACTTCAAAGACGGTGAAACTGACGGTTTCTTCGAAGTTTCGACTATAGACATTTGAGATGCAAATTATATAGTGCGATATGTAGACTGAATTAAATTGATCTGAAAATAGTGTAGTCCTTTATTTTCATTAAAGGTTATACGATAGTGATTGCGGATACATGAAGTACTTGTAGGTGTTTTATTTCTTGAGAATTGCGTTTGGCAGGGCTGGGAGTCTCACACACAGACAACAGATCAAAGCATCACGACGAGCACCATTAACTTAACGCAGGTTGCAGAAGTGACGCCGATGCCAGGTAGGACAGAGTTCGCTGAGGCTGTTGTGTGTACTGGACAGGGTGATGTAACACGTCTGTATTTTATATATCCCGCTCGATCGGGATCTAATAGCAGCCCAAATGAATAATTAAATAATGTGACCGTGTACCTAATGGGGCTGGCAATCGGAATGGACTGCTACGGAGTTGTTACATTCCATTTTGTTCTTCTCAATGCTGTAATAATGAAATGTCTGGTGACAAGAATAACGCCAACACAGCTTCACTGATCAAGACCTATATTCGTCTCAAGAACACAAGAAAAAGGAGACAGCCACTGCCTTCGTCATACACTTTTAATAACGGCTAATCTCAGCACAGGATTCTTCGTTATTTATATTCGTCACACGCTGATACAATCACTGCAATCCAACACTGCAATCCAACACTGCAAATCCAAAATAATGCCGGCGCGGTAGACGCGAAATCAAAATAACGGCACAGAAATATCACTGATCACTCTCGTAATTATACTTTATCACTTTCCCGTATTATTCTAACACAAAGGGGTTAAACCGCGGCGATGGCCACTCCCTTTGTCGGTAAACCTTGAACTACAACAACTGCTGGCTTCCGCCCAGCTCGGCCCGCCACACAGGAACAACTGACTCAACTCTCCACTCGCTCTCGCTACTCGACACACTAATCGATAGTTTGCCCTGTCGACCTGTGCCGAGTGCAAACCTACAGTAAGGGCCTACGGACCCCTTACAGTGAGCTGACGCCCGTCGCGAGCCGACACAATACTGACAGCAGTTATCGCAGTCGTTGAAATTCTGTCATGTGATGACAGCCGCTCCCGTGTTCCTAAAGTGTTTTTCTGCGGTGCGGACGTTGTGAAGTACAGTAAACGTCCCGGAAGGCGGGCAGCAATGAGCCTTGGGCGGAGACTGCAGAGAAGACGGCGCCAGTCTGCCGATAGAAGAGCAACATACCGGTGGACGCTACGCAGGCTCCGTGAAAGCCACAGGTATTTATGGCTCCAGGCTCTCGGCAGAACAAGGCAGGCAAGGTGTGAAGATTCTAGAAGTGTGAGACTTCCACTTTTTCTGCCCAAAAATACTTGTAGCTGGCACCTCATGCATATAAAGCAGATACGAATCTTTGGTGAATCGTGGGAAACATGCTAAGGCGTTCCTTTGAAGCACAGCTGAAACACGTTGAAACGTCCCCTTTGAACAATTATACATGTCTGTGCTTAAACTGACACACAATATTTTTTTTAGCGCAACGCAATCTGACTTTAAAAAATCCCTGCAAAAGAATGGCCCTGACTAACATTAACCTGTACCTTTCACAAATCACTTACCTCACAAAAATCTTCTTTACTCAAGCTACTGCAATACAGCGAGCACCACTACTGCCAGCTAAATAAAAGATTCAAACTTAATAATCATAATATATATGCCATCCAGTCTTACAAATTTCAAAACTCCGCCATTTCTCTCCCCACATCCACCACTGCTGGCGGCTCACCTCCAACTGCGCAACGCTACGCGCTGTTCACATTCAGCTGCCCAACACTACAATGGCAGACAACAATGCAAACTAGCCACAGACTGCACACAGCACAGCCAGTGATTTTCGTACAGAGCGCTACGTAACGTTGCCAATAAGAAAACATAAACAGCCTACTTACATAGCCACCATGCTCCCCACAAACATTTTTACAAATTGTTTTGGGCAGTGGCCAATACAGATTTGAAAAAATTTTTCATAATTACAATATCAAATAAATCAAATGCACACACTTATTGATACAATGTTGGTCAAGATCTAAAATGTTCTCACAGTCCATAAAGACAGTCCAGATTGTTCATTACAGTAAAATTGCAGTGTTTTTCTCAAAGTCTGAGCAGTAAAAGAAAATGCACACGGAAGTAGTGGATTTCCATGCAGTCTTGAAGAAGTAGTACTGTCCTTCCAACGGAAAGACAGTGCTGACTCTTGACATGCTGACAGGTAATGGGCCACAACAGAGCAAACCCACAGCAGAGTCATTCGACGTTTTGAAGAATATTGGTAGGTAGGTCATCGCAGAGCAGACCCACTGTAGTCCTGGTAGAGATTATGGTATTGGTGGGCCATCAGAGATGCAGACCCACTGCAGTCCTTGTAGAAATAATGGTACTGGTGAGTCATCAAAGATGCCGACTCACTGTAGTACTTGTAAAGATGGCCAGCAGCCATCTGTTGTGACTGTGCATTTTCTAAGGGGACGTTTCAACGTTCCTTTCTTTAGCTGTAGGTCTCTGTGCGCGAAAATGAGGAAATTTCATTGGTCTGCCTGGTTTGCCGTAGCAGTTTCGGAAAAATATTGAGAAGCAGGAGAATGCTCCACGAGAATTGAGTCTTGTGATTGCATGACTGCTCGTAAGAGGCTAGAATTGACTCTCGAAGAAGGGGCGAGTGTTACGAGGGAAAACAGAAGGAACTAAAGTGGCTCTCCGACTGCAGATAGCCGGCCAATGTGGCCGAGTGGTTCTAGGCGCTACAATCTGGAACCGCGAGACCGCTACGGTCGCAGGTTCGAATCCTGCCTCGGGCATGGATGTGCGTGTTGTCTTTAGGTTAGTTAGGTTTAAGTAGTTCTAAGTTCTAGGGGACTGATGACCTTAGAAGTTAAGTCCCATAGTGCTCAGAGCCATTTTTCGACTGCAGATAGCGAAAGAACCACTGGGAATTCCGCTCGCAGAATGCGGTGTGAGAAGTGCTCGTTTCGCTTTGCAGATCAAACTGGAACTTGAAGTAAAGTTAACGTCAGGCAGCTTTTCGCGATTCACAGGCATCTTCCACAGTGGACGCCGACATTAGCGGACAACACACGACGCTGTTAAACCGACTGGTAATATCTGCAATTGGCTTAGGCGTGTACAGGTCGCAATATATTCACTAAGGGTTAGAGTGTTAATGAATAGGAGGATGACGTCCTTCTGGCATGCATCGTTCCACGAACTCAAATTTTGGCAATCACTGTGGTCAGATCGCGGAAACAAATCAGTGTGCTAACAGTGTAGTAGCCTACCTATCGGTTCCTTGTCTTGAATCTCCCCTCGAATTAGTTATTTGTAACTATTTCATGTTCTTGTGATCATTTGTCAGTGAATGGGATATTATTAAACATGTTCGTTTATACTTCAGTGCAACTATTTCACTCGTTTTGTGTGACAATTTATAATAAACAATAGACCATACAGCAACTTTGACTTTCATATCATACGTGTCTCACCTGGTCACAAAGTTAAATTACAGTCACTATCCCATCACCCTTTTGACGTATTTAGGGACACAATTTAGCCTTAATAAAAAAACCTTGTGTAACAAATGATAGTTTACAGTCTCTGTTGGGCATATACATACCGATACAGGTTAATTACCTAAAGGTGTAGGCGGTACACTTAAAAACAAGTTTTTTTAAAATGAATATCGCGTGAGGATCAGTCCAGTGGTGTCGATATTAGACACCAGCAACACGACTAACGGAATATCCAAGTTCTGATTATGCATAGTTTATTGTTAGACATTACAAAAAGCAAAACTATATGTAAAAAATAGGCAAGTACCGCGAAGTGATCTGACCAGATGGTATTCTTTCTTTTAATGAAAGAAAGCGCATGGGTCATATGGTCTACCACAGTTGTAATTGGCGAATCACGTCAGTGAGCACTCTGTTGCTGAGTGGAAGTTACATACTGGACTCTAATTATAGTCACAGAGGACTTCATTCCCTATGCATACCTCTGAAATGGTGATAGAATTACTTACAATCTGTTTCACTTTACAGAACCCTGCAGTTCGTTATAAATTAACATTTTTGACTTGATTTGTCATGCAGAAACACGAACCACTAATATAAACAGACCAAAGTTTATAGCACTGTAAAGATATGGTACTTTATCTTGGAGATCATTCATAGCTAATTTACACTGTGGATCAGAGATACATATAGCATTTATAAAATTATTTCTATCTTTACAACATCTTATTAAAACTATTGCACTGTAAAATATATGGCAGTGACTAAAATAAAATAGATAAACTATATAAACTGTAAAATACATGGCAGTGATATATATATATATATATATATATATATATCTTTTGTGTGGCAGTTATATATATATATATATATATATATATATATATATATATATATATATAGAGAGAGAGAGAGAGAGAGAGAGAGAGAGAGAGAGGAAGTGGTACAAATATGGAATAACATTTTGCATTTTGTTTCTCATTCATAAATTTCTCCGTTTTTCAAGTTAAGAAAACAAAATATCTGTAGCACGTACTTTGCAAAATATTTTAATGCTCCCTATGTTTTCGAAAACATACTACATTAGGAACATTTCTAAATCAGGCTTAACCTAAAGTTTGACATTTTTGCCACTTTAGATTAGTCCATACCACCTACACACACCCAAATTAGCAGTCTAAAGATCCATGTTGCACAGAGCAGACACAATGCCCTTAAGCAAAGACAGGCTCCAATATGAAACTGAAGCCATCAAACAGATAGCAGCTGCAAATGGTTCTCAACGTACACTCATTGAGAAAATATCTAAGAAAGTTAAGAAAGGAATAGAGAGAAACATAAATAAGAACAACAAACAGATAGACACCAGAGCAGTATGCTTTCCCTACTTTGTTATCGCTTTACAAAAACCTGCTAATGTGTTGAGACCATATATTGTAAGAGTTGCTTTCTCCACAAACAATAAATTAGGTAATAAACTGCCACACAATACAGAAACCAATAAAGATAAATTTTCCAACTTAGGTGCATACAAGATAAAATGCAGTCAACGCCCTGTACACTACGTAGGTCAGACCAGACGGAGCTTTCAAACTAGATTCAGAGAACACATTAATGCCTTTAGATATAACACACCCAATAAATCAGTCATAGGTACACACATTCAGGACACAGGACATTCATTTGACAACACAGAGGACAATCTAATATAACTTCACAAAATGAAAAAAAGTCACAAACTCAACATTTATGAAGAGCTGGAAATTTTTATTTCCAACAGAAAACATGGACAGAATGCTCTAAATGAAAAGCACTGAGACAGTGACAATGAGCTTCTTTAAGAGTTTTGTAGGTGTACTAGATAATGCATTGTAACTCTTTCTATCTTCTACCTCCTGAGTCAGTTATTAAAGAAAAATAAATAATCCCAAAGTACTTTAGAGACGCAGTATATTCACAGCTATGTCATTTATATATATGTATGTACTTAGTTTATCTATTTCATTTTATGTTCCTGTCACACATATTGCAATACAGTACTTTAACAAGATGTTGTAAGGAAAGAAATAATTATATAATTGCTACGTGTATCTCTTATCCACAGTGTGAACTAGCTATGAATGCTCTGTGAGGCGAAGTACCGTATCTTTACATCACTACAACCTTTGGTGTGTTTATATTACTGGTTTCTGTGTGATAAATCAAGTCAATGGTGATTTTATTTTATAACGAACTGAAGAGTTCTGTGCACTGGAACAGACTGTAAGTAGCTCCATCACCATTTCCAATGTATGATCTTAGTGCCATATGACAACAAGTGCTTGTTATACTTTTTGTAGCAAAATAAAAGAAAAAAAATACTACTAGCTGCATTCAGCTGGTATACAGGTAACAAGATATGCTGTTTTCCACCTGAAGATCAGAGATAAACTGTCAAAACGCGTCGTGGGAGAAAAAAAAGACTGACCCAAAAACTGACCAAAAAGGACTGACCCCACTGACCGAAGATAAATTTGTTTTATTTGAACTTTTTTTGTCAAAACAGTCGCAGTTTCCTCAGAAAAACACTCCAACGTGGAGGACATAAAGTTCTGTTCGGACTGGTCAACTGCTACCTTAGGAGAAGCGATAAAGATCGTGGCACATGTGATTATCATGTCGCTAACCCCTACAGACGTTATTTTCAGCAGATAAATGCAACCGGTGCTGCTGCTTCTGTACTGAAGCACTTGACCTCCTTGCGTCAGAAAAAAATCTTAGGAATTAACAGGAATTGAACCGCGTTCTTTCGCTCCGAAGGCAGCGGCATTAACCATTTGTTTAAGGAGGCGATACGTTATAAAAACGATTATGCAAAAAACGTAAAATTCGATATTGTGCTAACTGCATGGAGCAACTATAACGCTTCGAGTCTGCATCAAGTTTCTGACTCGAAAGAACGACATTATGTCCATTAACAACAGTGATTTACATGCATACATAATTCTTTTATTACTTCTCATTTCTTTCATGAGAACATATGGTGACGCGTATTCTGACACCCAGCATAAGATGTCTCACCCAAAGTTTCTAACGACGACTAATCTATGGCGGAACCCACTCATGATTAGAAGCCTGTGATTATGTTTGTGTTTAGAGCAAATTAGAAAACGTTGTAACGTGTATTATCATCGCAAAGATGACTCTCATCCGGAATTTTATCATCATCCTTTGGATAGAAACACTTTTTCCGGAATTCAGGAATTACCGCTATTTAGGGGATGTAAGCTAGAAAACAAAAGTTTTCCATGTGTTGACAACTGTTCTCAGTTTAAATAGAAATATTGTACATTCTTCGGGTTTGAAAAGACTTTTTATTACATATCTTTTGTCAGGCACATTTCAACACTATGAAAAATAGCAATTTCACCAATTGTTTCTACAGGTTTCAGGATCATAAGAAATTAAACTTATATATTCTGACACCTCACTAATTATGCAGAAGGTGTCGCAACTCGTCCCGCGAAAAGAATCGTAGGGGTGACGTCATCCATAATGAAGAACAAGAAGGGGTGGTCGGCCTTGAAGATGACGGGTGGTGGTGGCGGAAACTGAGGAGCGCCCGCACCAACCGCCACGAGAACTGCAACAGCAGGAACAGGCATTACTTTCTCTGTCCGAGGTGACAGTCCTACAACTTTTATTCGCACGCACGTGTAAAACAGCATATCCAGGGCACTCACACAGTGGGAGATAGGAAGATCGTTGCTCACGAAACGCAAGACTCGGGGTTTGAGTCTAGTACAACACATTCTACTCACACAGTGGTGATGTATTCCAGTAACTTCAAAAATGGTTCAAATGGCTCTGAGCACTATGGGGCTTAACTTCTGAGGTCATCAATCCCCTAGAACTTAGAACTACTTAAACCTAACTAACCTAAGGACATCACACACATCCATGCCCGAGGCAGGATTCGAACCTGCGACCGTAGCGGTCGCGCGGCACCAGACCGAAGCGCCTAGAACCGCTCGGCCACACCGGCCGGCATGTTGTATTTGAGTTTAGGATAATGATGGTGGTGATGATGATGATGATCACGGAGAAATGAGGAGAGGCTCAAACCTTGTGCTGGCATAGAAACCTACGGCTCTCGCATACAAGGCCGCCGACCTTTCTGACCTCAACTCAGAGACAGTACAACAATAGTTTCTCTCCTTGAGCGAGGTATGTGATTCTATACAGGACATTGGTGCGAATTCTTATCTGCTGAGGCTTCGGCACCCTTCCATCCGCAACCGTTGCCAGCCAACATTTTCCATGAAAATTCGAAACAAACTTGTCCATCGTCTTCTGTCTTACCACCATCCTTCCGTCTCCACCTCGCTGCAGTCTTTCGCACGCAGCTATTCACTCTTTTTAACCACCAGTCTCTTGGTCTTCCTCTTCATACTTTTACCTTGCCTTTCACCTCATATACCGTTCTGGGTGTTTTCTTCTCCTTCGCTGACACTCTTCATTCTTTAACCTTTCCGTTTTCGTCACTCCAATACTGTTTCTCAAGAATTTCATCTCTCCTATTTCATTTTGCTTCTGTCTCTTCCTTTCATTATTCACATCTCCGAGGTACACATCGAGATGGGAACAGACTACACCCGATACATAACCATTTTATTGTTTTGCAGGACGTCCTTGCTGCGTATCAGGCTGCTAATAATCTCCCAGAATGCTCTACTTCTCTTCCTCACTTATTTATTTCTTTATCGCTTCTTCCATTTTCCAGTACTAAGGTTTGCAGGTACCTGAAACTCTCCATTTTTCTCAGACGTCCTCACCCCCAATTGTTCTTCTTTTTTGAGATAATCATTTCACACTTACGTATGCTACATTTCATCCGATATTCTTGTCCTGTTTGTTGCCAAACGTCCAACTGCCCTGCACTATCTCCTTCTAGTTTCTGCAAATCATCAAATCCTCTGCAAACACCGTCGCTTTCTTGGAGGTATGTTCCATCTTGCAACTAAATGATAGACAGTTTGTTTTTTGTCATTCGCGTTTCGCTTCTTTCTTTTGTGAAGCATCTTCAGTGGTCTGTTCACATGCTTCTACTTCCAAAGTTACATTTTTCATGTTTTCTCTTGTTTTACAGATAAGGCAGAACTTTTGTAGCACAAGTTTCGTGAAGTTAAATTGCCTTTTGGTGTTAGGATTTTCAGTGTTGCTATTCCACGTGTGTAGACCTGCAAACTTTCACTTTTCATTGTGGGTTCAGTATGTGTGTGTTTGCAATGTGTTGTGTTGCCAACTGTCGCTGGGTGTTTATTTTTCGTAATTCGTTTGTGTTGTGCATGTGGTTGGATATTTTATTTGTTTTGTTTTTGTTTGTATGTATGTGTGTCTGCTTGTGTGTTATGTTGTGTGTAAATGTGTCACTCCTTTTTTCTTTAAAAAATGTGTGGAAGCGTTATTCTTTGTATGTGTGTATGTTTGTGTGTGTGCATGTGTTTGTGTGTGTCTTTGCCATTCTTTGTGTTGTGTTAGTGGAATATCCAAAACCCTTAAAGTAATCCCATCCAAAAATGACTTCCGATATGGAAAGGATGTTTACTTACAAAAAGGGGGCCTTCCAATGGGATCCCCAATATCAGGAGCAATCACAAACGTATTCGTCAGCCATATAGAAAACGCGATCTTCGATACAGTCATCACAAAGAAATATATAAAATTGTTTACTGGTACAGATATGCGGATGACATAATTCTGGATGAACGAACAGAAAAAACAGATATACTTCATACGGACATAAACAGTATACATGGAAACAGAATCACAAAAGCTAGTACATATCTTGGATATGCCAAAAAGGGAGACAGAAGTTAGCGCATATTTGACTTATTCAGGAAGCCAACAGTCCCAGATACACTTATACCGGCTACATCCAACCTGATACACACACTAAATAACATCCCAATCAGCAAAGAAAACTATGAAAAAGAATTACAAGCAATACAGCTCATAGCCACAAACAATAGTTGTAACACCTGTATAGTGCCTTCCGTAATGTTCGCACTTGTATTGACAGTGCGCTGACGCACGTTTTCAGGCGTTGACGGTGGAGCACGATAGCAAATATCCTTCAACTTTCCCCACAGAAAGAAATCCGGGGACGTCAGATCCGGTGAACGTGCGGGTCATGGTATGGTGCTTCGACGACCAATCCACCTGTCATGAAATATGCTACTCAATACCGCTTCAACCGCACGCGAGCTATGTGCCGGACATCCATCATGTAGGAAGTACATCGCCATTCTGTCATGCAGTGAATTATCTTGTAGTAACGTCGGTAGAACATTACGTAGGAAATAAGCATACATTGCACCATTTAGATTGCCATTGATAAAATTGGGGCCAATTATCCTTCCACCCATAAAGCCGCACCATACATTAACCCGCCAAGGTCGCTGATGTTCTACTTGTCGCAGCCATCGTGGATTTTCCGGTGCCCAAAAGTGCATATTATGCCGGTTTACGTTACCGCTGTTGGTGAATGACGCTTCGTCGCTCAACAGAACGCGAGCAAAAAATCTGTCATCGTCCCGTAATTGCTCTTGTGCCCATTAGCAGAACTGTACACGACGTTCAAAGTCGTCGCCAAGCAATTCCTGGTGCATAGAAATATCGTACGGGTGCAATCGATGTTGGTGTAGCATTCTCAACACCGACGTTTTTCAGATTCCCGATTCTCGCGCGATTTGTCTGCTACTGATGTGCGGATTAGCCGCGACAGCAGCTAAAACACCTACTCGGGCATCATCATCTGTTGCAGGTCGTGGTTGGCGTTTCACATGTGGCTGAACACTTCCTGTTTCCTTAAATAACGTTAACTATCCGGCGAACGACCCAGACACTTGGATGATGTCGTCCAGGATACCGAGCAGCATACATAGCACACGCCCGTTGGGCATTTTGATCACAATAGCCATACATCAACACGATATCGACCTTTTCCGCAGTTGGTAAACGGTCCATTTTAACACGGGTAATGTATCACGAAGCAAATACCGACCGCACTGACGGAATGTTACGTGATACCACGTACTTATGCGTTTGTGACTATTACGGCGCCATCTATCACAAAGCGAAAAAAGTGGTCCAACTAAAACATTTATATTTCTTTACGTACTACACGAATATGTAATGAAAAATGTGGGTTCCTATTTAAAAAAACGCAGTTGATATCCGTTTGACCTATGGCAGCGCCATCTAGCGGGCCAACCATAGCGCCATCTGGTTTCCCCCTTCAAGCTAGACGAGTTTCGTTCTTTCTAGTTTTTTCGTTCGATGCTTATTTCGTGAGATATTTGGCCCGGTCACTATCAATGGACCACCCTGTGTATATATATAGTAGTTCCAAAGTTACATTTTTCATGTTTTTCTCTTGTTTTATAGATAAGGAAGAAGTTTTGTAGCACAAGTTTCGTGAAGTTAAATTGCCTTTTGGTGTTACGATTTCCATTGTTGCTATTCCATGTGCGTAGACCCGTAAGCGTGTTCATACGCTCCCCATACTACAGATGGCCGATATCCGGCTTTTTCTCACCCACGTTTATTACAAGACTTTACTTTTACTTTTAATGATGAGTTATATATGTATGTGTTTGCAATGTGTTGTGTTGCCAGTTGTGGCTGGGTGTTTATTTTTCGTCCTTTGTGTGGTGCAAGTGGTTTGATATATCCATTTGTTTTGTTTTTGTTTGTATGTGTTCGTGTTGCTTGTGTGTAATGTTGTGTGTAAATGTGTCATTCCTTGTGAGAGCGCTTTTTTTCTTTACAAAAAATGTGTGAAAGCGTTATTCTTTGTGTGTGTGTGTTTGTGTGTGTACGTGGGTTTGTGTGTGTATTTGCTATTCTGTGTGCTGACTTCCGATTTGGAAAGGATGTTTATTTACAAAAAGGTGGCCTTCCATTGGGATCCCCAATATCAGGATCAATTGCAAACATATTCGTCAGCCATATAGAAAACGCGATCTTCGATACAGTCACCACAAAGAAATATACAAAATTGTTTACTGGTACAGATATGCGGATGGTACGGTGGATGAACGAACCGAAAAAACAGATAAACTTCATACAGACATAAACAATATACATGGAAACAGAATCACAAAAGCTAGTACATTTCTTGGATATGTCAAAAAGGGATACAGCAATTAGCGCATATTTGACTTATTCAGGAAGCCAACAGCCCCAGATACAATTATACAGGCTACATTAAAAAGAGAAAAAAAAAGAAACTTGCGGCCGTAAGACACATATAACGCAGACTAAATAACATCCTACTCAGCAAAGAAAACTATGAAGAAGAATTACAAACAATGCAGCTCATAGCCACAAACAATAATTGTAACACCTTTATAGTGCAAAGACTCAACCAAAAAATCAAAACACAGCTAAAGAAAATTGTAAACATGCAGAGAACACAAACGCCACAGAACCCAGCAGACACTACAGCTGACAACCAGAAACACAAAACAGTTACACTCATGGCATGACTGACTGAAGGAAACGGTATACTTTAAGATAGAAACACATATCAACACATAGAATAGCAAATACACAATTTTTTTTAAAAAAAGCAGTCTCACAAGGAATGACCCATTCACGCATAACAAAAAGACAGACACATTCGCACACACAGACATAACAAATAAAATATCAAATGACAATCGCAACACAAACCAATGACGAAAGGTAAACACAATACACACTGTAAAACACGCACGTTGAACACACAATGAAAATCGTAAGTGAAGTGTTATAATAAGTATGGGTGAAAAAATGTTGGAAATCGGCCATCTGGGGTATGGGGACACGGACTAACAACATTGGAAATCGTAACACAAAACGGTAATCTAATTTCACAAAACTTGTGCTACAAAAGTTGTTTCTAAGCTGAAACACAAGAGAAAAACATGAGGAAACGTAACATATTTTGCACTACTAACTCTAAAGTAGGTCTCTACACAGGGTGAGTCACTTAACGTTACCGCTGGATATATTTCGTAAAACACATCAAATAATGACGAACCGATTCCACAGACCGAACGTGAGGAGAGGGGCTAGTGTAATTGTTTAATACAAACCATACAAAAATGCACGGAAGTATGTTTTTTAACACAAACCTACGTTTTTTTAAATGGAACCACGTTAGTTTTGTTAGCACATCTGAATATATAAACAAATACGTAATCAGTGCCGTTTGTTGCATTGTAAAATGTTAATTACATCCGGAGATATTGTAATTAATTACATCCGGAGATATTGTAACATAAAGTTGACGCTTGAAACATTGTCCTCACTTCATTGCAGGGGCCCAAACAGCTGCAACATACATCGCGTTTCTACAGAATGATCTGCCAACGTTGCTCGAAAATGTCCCAATGGAAACGCGTCGACGTATGTGGTATCAGCATGATGGTGCACCTGCACATTCCGCAATTAATACTAGGCTGACCCTTGACAGGATGTTCCATGGGCGTTTCATAGGACGTGGAGGACGCATAAATTGGCCAGCCCGTTCTCCTGATCTTACACCTCTGGACTTCTTTCTGTGGGGTACGTTAAAGGAGAATGTGTACCGTGATGTGCCTACAAGCCCAGAGGATATGAAACAACGTATTGTGGCAGCCTGCGGCGACATTACACCAGATGTACTGCGGCGTGTACGACATTCATTATGCCAGAGATTGTAATTGTGTGCAGCAAATGATGGCCACCACATTGAACATCTATTGGCCTGACATGTCGGGACACACTCTATTCCACTCCGTACTTGAAAACGGAAGCCACGTGTGTACGTGTACCTCACCCCTCATGGTAATGTACATGTGCGTCTGTGAAAAAGACCAATAAAAAGGTGTTAGCATGTGGACGTAATGTGCTCTTCCAGTCTCTTCTGTACCTAAGGACCATCACCGTTCCCTTTGGATCCCTACGTAATTCGGTGCTGTCCGATACACACAATCGAGCAGCGGAGGAGTGGTACTCAAGCGTCAACATTAGCTTACAATATCTCCGGATGTAATTAACATTTTACAATGCAACAAACGGCACTGATTACGTATTTGTTTATATGTTCAGATGTGCTAACAAAACCAACGGGGTTACATTTAAATAAACGCTGGTTTGTGTTAAAAAACATACTTCCGTGCATTTTTTTATGGTTTGTAGTAACCAATTACACTAGCCCCTCTCCTCACGTTCGGTCTGTGGAATCGATTCGTCGGTATTTGATGTGGTTTACGAAATATATCCAGCGGTAATGTTAGGTGACTCACCCTATATATATATATATATATATATATATATATATATATATATATGTATATATGCGAAAACAGAACATACCTTGTAAGTAGGTTGTTTATGTTTTCTTTATGTAAGTAGGCTGTTTATGTTTTCATATTGGCAACGTTACGTAGCGCTCTATATGAAAATCACTGGCTGTGCTGTGTGCAGTCTGTGGCTAGTTTGCATTGTTGTCTGCCATTGTAGTGTTGGGCAGCGGCAGCTGGATGTGAACAGCGCGTAGCGTTGCGCAGTTGGAGGTGAGCCGCCAGCAGTGGTGGATGTGGGGAGAGAGATGGCGGAGTTTTGTAATATGTCATGAACTGCTATATATATATTATGACTATTAAGGTAAATACATTGTTTTTTCTCTATTAATATCTTTCATTTGCTAACTATCCCTATCAGTAGTTAGTGCCTTCTGTAGTTTGAATCTTTTATTTAGCTGGCAATAGTGGCGCTCGCTGTATTGCAGTAGTTCGAGTAATGAAGATTTTTGTGAGGTAAGTTATTAGTGAAAGGTATAGTTTAATGTTAGTTTGGGCCATTCTTTTGTAGGGATTTTTGAAAGTCAGATTGCGTTGCGCTAAATAATATTGTGTCAGGTTAAGCACAGTCTGTCAGGTTAAGCACAGTCTGTCAGGTTAAGCACAGTCTTGTATAAATTGTTCAAAGGGGACGTTTCATATGTCGACCCTTAGCCTAGGATACCTCTGTGGAACCTTCTGATTTTTTTCTTGTAGTTTGTGTATTTAGTGTAGCTTTTGTTTATTGCTAGCGCGTAATTATAGAGAGAATTTCCTTGGTAGTTGTGGTTTGTCATTGTTGCACAGTAAAACGGTTGTGGCATGCATGTAGATTTGCACCAACTATTTCGCAGCTGCGCTTGCAATTAACTAGATATTATTTTCAGTTCTATGTTAATGTGTTCTCTTATTTTTGCTCTTCAAATTGTGTTTTTTTTTGTGTTGTAGAGTGAAATATTGTGACAATAATGGCGTGTGAAAAACGCAATACTAGTTTCCAAAGTAAACTGAGAAATGACAGTGAAGACGAAAGCAGTGTGTTAGCGCCACCGAGTAATGAATTAACTAATGTTGAAAGTAGTAATTTGGTAATTGTACATAGGGAAATGGAGCGGGCTGCAAACAATCTATACGCAAAGCATTTCACTTTTGTTTATCATGAGGTAAGTACATTGACTTCTGCAGAACTTAGCTTTCAGAGGACAATAACTACGACACTTCCACAGAGATTATCTTACAACAAGATGAACATTTAGCGCTACAGGACACGCATTTGAGTGCTTAATTTTGTACTTAAACCATTTATTTTTCAAGATTTTTGAAATACAAAGAAAGTTTTCTGCGATACATTGCTGTAATCTGTAACACCTGAGGGTATAATTACATTAATCCTCAGGGGGGTACACGCCTACTTTGTGTACCATGTGTTTGGCAAGCACAAGGAGCCCTAGCTAATATGGTATTTGCTTATACAACTTTACACATCGGTACCATATTCCTCTAACACATAAATTACATAGCTATCTGATCATTTAACTGAGAGAGACAAACTTTTTTATTACGTCAGTGACACATGTTTACGCAATTACAGAGTTGGATTACTTCACACTTACGAAATTGTATTTTGTCTGTACTGTGTGAACTGTTCATATTTTTTCGGACCCATTGTGATACTATGAGAGCTTTGAATGATGTACACTCCTGGAAATTGAAATAAGAACACCGTGAATTCATTGTCCCAGGAAGGGGAAACTTTATTGACACATTCCTGGGGTCAGATACATCACATGATCACACTGACAGAACCACAGGCACATAGACACAGGCAACAGAGCATGCACAATGTCGGCACTAGTATAGTGTATATCCACCTTTCGCAGAAATGCAGGCTGCTATTCTCCCATGGAGACGATCGTAGAGATGCTGGATGTAGTCCTGTGGAACGGCTTGCCATGCCATTTCCACCTGGCGCCTCAGTTGGACCAGCGTTTGTGCTGGACGTGCAGACCGCGTGAGACGACGCTTCATCCAGTCCCAAACATGCTCAATGGGGGACAGATCCGGAGATCTTGCTGGCCAGGGTAGTTGACTTACACCTTCTAGAGCACGTTGGGTGGCACGGGATACATGCGGACGTGCATTGTCCTGTTGGAACAGCAAGTTCCCTTGCCGGTCTAGGAATGGTAGAACGATGGGTTCGATGATGGTTTGGATGTACCGTGCACTATTCAGTGTCCCCTTGACGATCACCAGTGGTGTACGGCCAGTGTAGGAGATCGCTCCCCACACCGTGATGCCGGGTGTTGGCCCTGTGTGCCTCGGTCGTATGCAGTCCTGATTGTGGCGCTCACCTGCACGAAGCCAAACACGCATACGACCATCATTGGCACCAAGGCAGAAGCGACTCTCATCGCTGAAGACGACACGTCTCCATTCGTCCCTCCATTCACGCCTGTCGCGACACCACTGGAGGCGGGCTGCACAATGTTGGGGCGTGAGCGGAAGACGGCCTAACGGTGTGCGGGACCGTAGCCCAGCTTCATGGAGACGGTTGCAAATGGTCCTCGCCGATACGCCAGGAGCAACAGTGTCCCTAATTTGCTGGAAAGTGGCGGTGCGGTCCCCTACGGCACTGCGTAGGATCCTACGGTCTTGGCATGCATCCGTGCGTCGCTGCGGTCCGGTCCCAGGTCGACGGGCACGTGCACCTTCAGCCGACCACTGGCGACAACATCGATGTACTGTGGAGACCTCACGCCCCACGTGTTGAGCAATTCGGCGGTACGTCCACCCGGCCTCCCGCATGCCCACTATACGCCCTCGCTCAAAGTCCGTCAACTGCACATACAGTTCACATCCACGCTGTCGCAGCATGCTACCAGTGTTAAAGACTGCGATGGAGCTCCGTACACCACGGCAAACTGGCTGACACTGACGGTGGCGGTGCACAAATGCTGCGCAGCTAGCGCCATTCGACGGCCAACACCATGGTTCCTGGTGTGTCCGCTGTGCCGTGCGTGTGATCATTGCTTGTACAGCCCTCTCGCAGTGTCCGGAGCAAGTATGGTGGGTCTGACACACCGGTGTCAATGTGTTCTTTTTTCCATTTCCAGGAGTGTATTTGGTATGAGATCATGATTTTTAAAGTACGTTTGAGGTAGATGACACTACTGAAATGAGCAGAGAATTTTATTTAGGTTTTGAAATTATTGCAGAAAGCTACGACGTTTTTGAGATTTGACTGAGGTGTTATGATGTTATTTTTATGACGACGATGTGTATTATGCTGTTGAGGTATGTTTATGATCAATAAGCCAATGATATATGAGGAATTTGATTATGCTACATACTTATTAAGATGAAATATTGAAAAAGTGTCGACGAATATGTATATGTGTAGTAAGGTAAGGAGTAATGAATAGTGGTTAGGTACTCTGATTTATGAAAAGGATGTTGGAAACCAAGAATCGTACTTTAAGAGTTATGAAATGTGTGTAAATGCGTGAATGTATCACAATGCCGGCGAAAATTTTTTGGACACTGTTATATTTACAGGATTTTGTTTCTACACATTTGTAACGCTAATTCTCGACCTGTGAAATTTTTATATGAGACTGCCACTGTAGTAGAAACTGCTGTCGTAAATATTTCAGTAAGAAAGGTAAGTGACCACCTGCACGTAATGAGTTTTGGGCGCCCAGCTGAGAGGTAGTCGTCTGACAAAAAAGAGCCATTAGCGTGTGCCCCTTTCAGAGGTACAGGTGGAAAAAAAAGGGGGCCATTATCCTCGCTATTGACGTTCCTTTGTAGAAAGCATCGCAAAAACGACATGGTCGAACTTGAAAACATATGATAACACTGTGGAGCTCTTAATTTATGATTTACTGAAATGCCTAATGAAATGACGAGAAATATTTTATGTCTATACACCTGATTATGACAAGTATCTTTCTACGAGATTTGAGAGAATTTCTACTAACTTATGAAATGCCACATGACTATTAAAGGATTTTTTACGCTTTACTTTGTACATATGCTCATTTCGTTTAATACCTAGTTTCTAGCTGCACTGCAGCATTGTTTAAAATAAAATTTTATGAATGTACTAATATAGATATTTTATGCCTACAGATCCAGTAAACAATAACTTAAAAAAAACGAAGGAGCACAAAAAGACATTTCCCTTCACAGGACTTGCATACATAATTTTCTTTTCAACTACTTATTCGTAGAATAAGTTGTGGTGCACCATTTTAATTACATAGACGTTAAGATGTGAATATACATTTCCCTTGTCTGCATTGTTGTCTTTAGTGTAATGTTTTTTTTTTTTTGCTTGAGCTATGTCATGTTTAGATATAAGTTAATACTTCTGCTGCTGCTGTGTGCCAGGCATAGTGCTACTAAATTTCACTTTGTATTACTCTGTTAAGCTAGTTTTACTACTGATTTATTTTTCTTGTTGCTGCACATTGGCTCACATTAGTTGTAATGTTGCATTGTTTGGTAATTTAGATTTGCTGTAGCTTGCTTTGCAATTTTCCATTTTTTTTTGTCATTGCTGTTTGTGTTAATTATTTTGCGCTGCTGCATTGCCTCGTCCCTTAGTTTAGCATCTGAGCTCAGTAGATTTAAGTTAGCTTAAGAGGGGGTAGACTATAAGAGAATGAGTTGCGATTAATTGGAAGAAATGCATTGAGAAGTTATACAAAAAAAGTACAGAAAGCAGGTATAGGTAGGATTTTCTTGGAAATAAATGATTAGGTAAGATAATGAAAAATAAATAATGACGTAAGAAAAATGTGAATATATAAATACAAAAAGCATGCTTGGATAGAATTTTTTGGTGGAAACAAATGTTGAAATAAGACGAAAAATCTATGGAATGAAGTTTTGGGTTGGACTGCAGTACCAAATGTTACACTGAAAACGAACCCTGTCCTATCTTTTTGTGTTATCCCACTATGTGTTTGTGTACCCTTGTGTAGTTGTTTTCTTCCTGTCTCTGTGTAGTTTCATAAATTTTTTTTTCTTCTAATACTAAGCTATATTCACTATGATGAGGAATACTGTTATCCTCAAATATAATTGGCATTAATAATATGTTATTTACCTTGTAAAGATGCTTAGACATTATTTATTCTGTTTTGTTTTAATGCTCATGTGTAAAGTTGATGTTTCAAAAGTTATTCTGATCGTTTATGTATCTACTTATCTCATAATTCCTGTAACATTGATGTATATGTTTATTTCTATTCTGTTGTAAAGCCTGTACTACCAATGTTATCTGTATTGTTATGTTCTTTAATGATGTATTTTGTACCTTTGTAATTGTATTCTAATGTTATAATATTGTAATTGACACCAGTTCATCAATTTAAGTAACTTGTAAGTTACATTTCACTGCACACGTTTCTGTTGGTCACAGTAATGCACAATATGTGAGAAGTTGGGACTGTTGTGTTTGCATGTTTGTTAATAATTCAGCAAGGGACTGGATAACAGCATTGCTGGTTCTAAGGACAATTCCAAAAACTTTGTGAGTGCACAAGTGGTTTATGGACTTGCTATCTTCTCTGCAAGACTCTTCGATGGTGATTGTGCACCTGCACAGTCGCAGCAGATGGCTACTGGCCATCTCTACAAGGACTACAGTGGGTCTACACCTTTGATGACCCACCAATACCATTATTTCTACAAGGACTACAGTGGGTCTACACCTTTGCTGACTCACCAATACCATTATCTCTACAAGGACTGCAGTGGGTCTGCACCTCTGGTGGCCCACCAATACCACAATCTCTACCAGGACTACAGTGGGTCTGCTCTGTGATGAGCTACCTACCAATATTCTTCAAAACTTTGACTGACTCTGCTGTGGGTTTGCTCTGTTGTGGCCCATTACCTGTCAGCATGTCAAGAGTCAGTACTGTCTTTCTGTTGGAAGGACAACACTACTTCTTGAAGACTGCATGGACATCCATTACTTCCGTGTGCATTGTCTTTTACTGCTCAGACTTTGATAAAAGAAACGGCAGTTTTACTGTGATGAATGATCAGGACTGTCTTTATGGACTGTGAGAAAATTTTAGCTTTTGACCACCATTGTATTAATAAGTGTGTGCATTTGATATCTTTGTTATTGTAATTATGAAAAATTTTATCAAATCATTATTGGCCACTGGCCAAAACAATTTGTAAAATTTTTTGTGGGGAGCATGGGGGCTATGTAAGTAGGCTGTTTATGTTTTCTTTATGTAAGTAGGCTGTTTATGTTTTCTTATTGGCAACGTTACGTAGCGCTCTATATGAAAATCACTGGCTGTGCTGTGTGCAGTCTGTGGCTAGTTTGCATTGTTGTCTGCCATTGTAGTGTTGGGCAGCGGCAGCTGGATGTGAACAGCGCGTAGCGTTGCGCAGTTGGAGGTGAGCCGCCAGCAGTGGTGGATGTGGGGAGAGAGATGGCGGAGTTTTGTAATATGTCATGAACTGCTATATATATATTATGACTATTAAGGTAAATACATTGTTTTTTCTCTATTAATATCTTTCATTTGCTAACTATCCCTATCAGCAGTTAGTGCCTTCTGTAGTTTGAATCTTTTATTTAGCTGGCAATAGTGGCGCTCGCTGTATTGCAGTAGTTCGAGTAATGAAGATTTTTGTGAGGTAAGTTATTTGTGAAAGGTATAGTTTAATGTTAGTCAGGGCCATTCTTTTGTAGGGATTTTTGAAAGTCAGATTGCGTTGCGCTAAATAATATTGTGTGTCAGGTTAAGCACAGTCGTGTATAAATTGTTCAAAGGGGACGTTTCAACCTCCATGAATTTCTTAGCAACTAAGGAAGGTCGAAAAAAAGAAAACATGACAACCGTTGCTTTCATCTTTTCTTCACCAATTGCTTATGCCAATTTGGTCATTGCCTCATCCATCACTAGAAAGAAGAACAATGCTGAAAGTGCACGTCCCTGCCTCTAGGCATTCTTCTAGTCCAGCCAATCTATTCTCTCTCCCCAAAAGAGATTTTCACTCTGCAGCGGAGTGTGCACTGATATGAAACTTCCTGGCAGATTAAAACTGTGTGCCGGGCCGAGACTCGAACTCGGGACCTTTGCCTTTCGCGGGTAGCTCAGTTGGTAGAGCACTTTCCCGCAAGCAACAAATCGGATACATATATCAGCACATATCTGGTACAATCCGAATTACTCACGAAGCAAAACAAGGAAGGATATAGAACAATTTTACGAAACAACGGCAGTGGTATTGTGTGTCAGGCTTGTATGTTAAGATAAAACAGACAACTTAAGTTAACTACAGATCCTAATTACTGTTTGAGGTTAAGCTGAGGCTAATATGACACAGAGTACTCAGAGAAGATATAAAATTATGAAAGCTGAATGACATAACTGAAGAAATTAAGCCGAAGTGTTCTACAGGAGTACGACGCTTTTGCACAGCGTGTTATATTAGACAGACAGTTATTGGCAAATGTAAAAATAACTTCAGGCTTTCCACATGGAAGTGTAGTTTATCAGTCCCCGTAATTGGTGAATATTAAGTTCTGAAATCACCCACCTGTTGCGGCTGCCGCTTCGGTGCCATTCTCGTTGACCTCTATGAACGCTTTGTGCAGGACCTTGCTTACTACAAACTTCTCATCAACGATGCCAGAGAAGTTCGCTTTGGCTGGATTAAACATGGACTCCATCCCGAGCTGAAATCGAAATTTGGAAATGCATGTAAATAAAAGTCTCTGTTCAAGAGGTTACTTTAAATAGTGCTAAGACAGAACGTTCGCAGCGAACAGTAATACAATATTATTTCGTTGCTTCAAAGAATGAATTCACTTTGTGAAGCTACTAAAGATCACGTACGGTACTATTTACGTGTCTTCACCTGACTAATCTTTAATGAGGCGAATTATTCTAAACTAGTACGTGAAAAGCTTTCTTGAAAAATATTCTAAAGGCTGTATGACGTCTTTTCACTGCTAGTTAATGGAATTATTTTAAGCATTTCGTTTTATACAGCTATTACTAAATGCTTAAAATAAATGCTTAAAATAATTCTATTATATTCAATTTTATACAGTTATTAAAGCCATTGATTGTGGTGTGCCTGCCAGAGTGGCCGAGCGGTTCTAGGCGCTACAGTCTGGAACTGCGCGACCACTACGGTCGCAGGTTCGAATCCTGCCTCGGGAATGGATGTGTGTGATGTCCTTAGGTTAGTTATGTTTAAGTAGTTCTAAGTCTAGGGGACTGATGACCTCAGAAGTTAAGTCCCATAGAGCTCAGAGCCATTTGAACCATTTGATGGTGGCGCCATACACTATCATTAACCCGGCTCCAGGGTGGTAGGGTAGGGTCCCCTTCCCTATTCCTCTAGTGGGGTAATTCCTGTCTGGGGCGTCCACGTCGCGGGGAAGGGCATCCTACACTTCAACGGGCCAGAGTGATAAGATGGTTGAGTTCAGGCAGGGATCCAATCCCGCGGGGTATAACATGGAACCCATGCCCAGGGTTACGGGTGAAGACCTTAATGGCAGCGACGGCGGAGAAGGAAGACTTCGGAACGGCGTACCTGGCAGATGAGGCAACCCTCCTTTCTGGGGATTAAATGAGAAGGGAACCACTGCCTCGTGGTGGAGGATAAACTCCAAAGGCTAAGGGAGACAACCCCAACAGAAAATCCTTTCTTGCGTTAGGTCTGGAAAGCCAGTAGGAAAGTCTTCATATATTGCTTTCAAAACACAGATGAGCCTCGGAACGAACCACTCAGGATTTGACTCCATTGCTTCTTCAAGTACTCTGCGAACGATGGGAGTCCTGAGGATATTCATCAGTACAAGAAGATGAATCAAATGGACTAAAAATAGCCTAAATATTGGCACCCTTAATACATTAATCCTCAATGGAAAAATAGAAGAAATGACAGATGTACTAACAGGGAGAAAGTTAGATATTTTGGGATTAAACGAAACGAAGTGGAAGGGAAAAGATGATTAGAATTTGAGAGGAGGAGGAAAAGTGTACTGGAGTGGAAATAACAGGTTTGGAAGAAATGGTGAATAAGAATGTACAAAACTGTATTGAAAGTGTGAGATATATATCAGACAGGATCATAATCTTAAACCTGAGATTCCACAACGAAACACTAAAAGTTATTCTGATCTATGCGCCTCAATTTGGATGTAGCGAAGAACAGAAGATGGACTTTGAAAATGAGTTAGAGAACCATATACAGAGTGCTAATATAGTAAATGTAATGTCGTGTGACTAGAGCCTCCCGTCGGGTAGACCGTTCGCCGGTTGTAAGTCTTTCGATTTGACGCCACTTCGGCGAGTTGCGAGTCGATGGGGATGAAATGATGATGATTAGGACAACACAACATCCAGTCCCTGAGCAGAGAAAATCTGCGACCCAGCCGGGAATCGAACCCGGGCCCTTAGGATTAACATTTTCACACTGACCACTCAGCTACCGGGAGCGGACGCTAATACAGTGATGGGAGATTTTAATGCACAGGTAGGCAAAGACAGAAAGGGATTTGAGCAAGTGTTGGGATGTTCTGGATATGGAGGCAGAAATGAAGAAGGGGAAAGACTCCTGGATTTGTGTCAGAGGAATGGAATGAAAATAGCAAACAGCTTGTTTGTGAAGAGAGGAAGTCATGTTATCACCAGATACAGTTGGGATATAAGGAGCAAGAGTGCAAGTGATTATATTCTAGTAGATAGGAAATGGGGAGAGAAAGTAACAAATGTGAAGGTAATTTCAAGTGTGGGTGCAGATGGAGACCATGTATTACTGGTGGGAGAATGAAAAATGAATCAGTGTGTGAAAAATAGAAAACGGAAGAAAGTGATGAGGATACGGGATTGGAAACTGAAGGGGAGTGAAAGTGCTGAGAAGTATAGAGAGTTAATCACGCAAACATTTCCAAAAGAAGTTTTCTGCGATGTAGAAAAAGAATGGAGTTTATTGAAAGACACTTTAGTTGAAGCAGCACAAAAGTAAGTGGTAGAACATTTGGAAAGGAAAAAGTAAGATAGACAAGTTGGTGGTATGATACCACAATCCAAGCAGTTAGAAGAACAATGAAGCATGAAGAAAGTGGTGGAAAACTAAAAATAATGAGGACCATAAAAGATACATAGAGGAAAAGAAGAACTGCAAAGAAATATTGGAAACAGCAAATAAAAAGGCATGGCAAGAGTTTACAAAAAAACTTGAAGAAGATGTGAAGAGCAATAAGAAAATGTTCTATAAAATGATGAAAAATAAAAGGAAGGCTTCTGAAGTACTAGTAAAGATAGAAACAGAGGGTGGTACTGTGGTTGAAGGTGCAGGGAATATAAAAGATTTCTGGAAAGAACTTTTTAAAAAACTGTTAAACGCTGAGGAGCAGGTACACGAGGAGACAACAAATAATGGAGAAACTGAGAGCAGTTGGGAAGCAGAATTAGGACAAATTACACGGGAAGAAATGGAAATAGCTGTGAAGAAGATGAATGGCGCGAAAGCCCCAGGATCTGATGAAGTATCAAATGGTTCAAATAGCTCTGAGCACCATGGGACTTAACATCTGAGGTCATCAGTCCCATAGAACTTAGAACTAATTAAACCTAACTAATCTAAGGACTTCACACCCATCCACGCCCGAGGCACGATTCGAACCTGCGACCGTAGCGATCGCGCGGTTCCAGACTGGAGCGCCTAGAACCACATGGCCACTGCGGCCGGCCTGATGAAGTATCAGTGGACATGATAAGAGCAGCAGATCCAGTGGGAATGCAGTGACTGTATAGAGTTCTATTAAGTCTGTGGAGAAATAGTGCAATACCTGACGACTGGAGAAGAGGACACATTGTTCCTATCTTCAAAAAAGGCGATAAAAGCCTTTGTAAAAACTACAGAGGAATAACCCTTATGAGTCAGTCAAGATTTTTGAAAGAATTTTACTAAATCGAATAAGTGAAAAGACAGACAAGCAGCTGAGTGAAGAAGAGCGACCGTAGTGGTCACGCGGTTCCAGACTAAAGAGCGTAGAACCGCTCGGCCACTACGGCCGGCGTCTAAGAATAGTTTATGGCAAGACAGATGATAGCGTAAACAGTCTGTGCCACACACCTACTGGTATTTCATCAGCTGGCAAGAGCGAAAGACTGCTAATTAACTTAATGACCTCATCAATGGTATACAATAAAGTGATTAAATACACAGACGCACACAACAGCATGCACTAGGGTAAAATGGAACTAGCTGAGGAATAGCTTTGAATCCTGCAGTTGCAATAGACAAGAATAAACATTTATAAATCAGGAGCCTGATTTAAGTAATAACGGACAAAGGATGTATGATGGAATAAATGTGCACACACCAGTGTGAACAGAACGAAAAAGTCTGTGAGACTAATAGCTTATGTGCTCATTACGGATTACGATTCTAAAGTTTCCTTTCTAGAATTTGTATACATCACGAAGTACGATTCGTTTACTACACTATGCTTTTGCTAGTATTAATCGTAGAAAGAAGATAAAAGCTTGATTATGAAGGGCGCAAAATGACGCGTATTCTATGGTACAGATCAGCACTGTAGCCCATTTAGATTAGAGAATTAGATTAAAATTTGTGCATATTCGGACTATATCCAGCACGACCTGTGAAAGGCTTCGGCGAGAAGGGCTCGAGATATGATGCATTCTACAGCTATCACTGTAGAGGCTGTTAAATGATAATTTAAAGTTCTATGGGAAAAACGGTGTAAAAATAATTGTAAACCAAAGTTCATCTTACGATAAACTGAGATTTTCTGGATTGTGAGCTGATCGACTTCTCCTCTTTATACAGGATATCCCAAGAGGAATTATCAATATTCAGGGATATGAACGGAATGACCGTTCGAATCAAAATATGTCTAGTAAACATGGTCTCTAAAATACGTACCTTACGAGCTATGAGCATTTGTTCAGTTGAAGAGATCTGTTTTACAGTAACGAGGATGAACAAGCGCTTATACATTGAAGAGTATGAGAGACGTCTACAGACGTTACAGTAACCTCTGGCGTGCCACAGGGGAGTGTTATGGGACCACTGCTACTCACAATATGTATAAATGACCTAGTAGATAGTGTCGGAAGTTGCATGCTGCTTTTCACGGATGATGCTGTAGTATACAGAGAAGTTGAAGCATTAGAAAATTGCAGCAAAATGCAGGAAGATCTGCAGCGGATAGGCACTTGGTGCAGGGAGTGGCAACTGACCCTTAACATGGACAAATGTAATGTACTGCGAATACATAGAAAGAAGGATCCTTTATTGTATGATTATATGATAGCGGAACAAACACTGGTAGCAGTTACTTCTGTAAAATATCTGGGAGTATGCGTGCGGAACGATTTGAAGTGGAATGTTCATATAAAATTAATTGTTGGTAAGGCGGGTGCCAGGTTGAGATTCGTCGGGAGAGTCCTTAGAAAATGTAGTTCATCAACAAAGGAGGGGCTTACAAAACACTCGTTCGACCTATATTTGAGTATTGCTCATCAGTGTGGGATCCGTACCAGGTCGAGTTGACAGAGGAGATAGAGATGATCCAAAGAAGAGCGGAGCGTTTCGTCACAGGGTTATTTGGTAAGCGTGACAGCGTTACGGAGGTGTTTAGCAAACTCAAGTGGCAGACTCTGCAAGAGAGGCGCTCTGCATCGCGGTGTAGCTTGCTGTCCAGGTTCCAGAAGGGTACGTTTCTGGATGAGGTATCGAATATATGGCTTCCCCCTACTTATACCTCCCGCGGATATCACGAATGTAAAATTTAGAGAGATTCGAGCGCGCACGGAGGCTTTCCGGCAGTCGTTCTCCCCGCGAACCATACGCGACTGGAACAGGAAAGGGAGGTAATGACAGTGGCACGTAAAGTGTCCTCCGCCATACGCTATTGGGTGGCTTGCGGAGTATAAATGTAGATGTAGATGTAGAAGAGTAAAAGAAACTGGTACACCTGCCTAACATCGTGTAGGGCCCCCGCGAGTGCGCGGAAGTGCCGCTACATGACGTGGCATCGACTCGACTAATGTCTGAAGTAGTGCTGGAGGGAACTGACACCACGAAACCTGCAGGGCTGTTTATAAATCCGTAAGAGTACGATGGAGTGGAGATCTCTCCTGAACAGCACGTTGCAGGTCATCCGAGTTATGCTAAATAATGTTCACGTCCGGGCAGTTTGGTGGCCAGCGGAAGTGCTCAAACTCAGAAGAGTGTTTCCGGAACCACTCTATAGCAATTCTGGATGTGTGGGGTCCCGCTGGAATTGCCCAAGTCTGTCGGAATGCACAGTGGACACGGATGGATGCAGGTGATCAGACAGTATGCTTACGTACGTGTTACCTATCACAGTCATAGCTAGACATATCAGGGGTCCCATACCACTCCAACCGCACACACCCTACACCATTACAGAGCCTCCACCCGCTTGAACAGTCCCCTGCTGACATGCGGGTTCCATGGATTCATGAGGATGTCTCCATACCCATACACGGTCATCCACTCGATACCATTTGAAATGAGACTCGTCTGACAAGGCAACATGTTTCAAGTCATCAACAGTTCAATGTCGGTGTTGACAGGCCCAGGCGAGGCGTAAAGCTTTGTGTCGTGCAATCGTCAAGGGTACACGAGTGGGTCTTCTGCTCCGAAAGCCCATATCAATGATGTTTTGTTGAATGGTTCGCACGTTGACACTTGTTGACAGCCCAGCGTTGACATCTGCAGCAATTTGCGGAAGGGTCGCACTTCTGTCACGAGGAACGATTATCTTCAGTCATCGTTGGTCCCGTTCTTACACTGGACTCGCATTCGGAAGGACGACGGTTCAATCCCGCGTCCGGCCATCCTGATTTAGGTTTTCCGTGATTTCCCTAAATCACTCCAGGCAAATGCCGGGATGGTTCCTCTGAAAGGGCACGGCCAACTTCCTTCCCCATCCTTCCCTAATCCGGTGAGACCGATGACCACGCTGTCTGGTCTCCTTCCCCCAACCAACCAACCACCAACCACCATCCCGTTCTTGCAGGATTTTTTTCAGCCGCAGAATTGTCGGAGATTTGATGTTTTACCCGATTCCTGATATTCGTGGTACACTCGTGAAATGGTCTTACGTGAAAATCTCCAACTCATCGCTATCTCGGAGACGCTGTGGCCCCTTCGCTGGTGCGCCGACTATAACGCCATGTTCAGACTCACTGAAATCTTGATAATCTGCTATTGTAACAGCAGTAACCGATATAGCAACTGCGACAGACACTTGTTGTCTTTTATGTAGGCGTTGCCGACCGCAGCGCCATATTCTGCTTGTTTACATACCTCTGTATTTGAATACGCTTGCCTATACCAGTTTCTCTGGAGCTTCAGTGTAGCTTCTAAGGTATGTACTTTAGAGTCCATGTCTACTTGCCTTTTTTCTCTTCTTGCTTGAGTCTATACTACTATCTCTCAAAACATGCAGTAGAAGAGATTTGTTTCACAGTATCACAGATGAAGAAGTGCTCATAGACTTCGTTGCAGGCCCTCTTCCAGTCTATAAAACAAATATATACCTCCTACTTCGTTTCCATCGCTTTTTCCCCAGTCATCTGGAGACAACCTACAGCATCTCTTGTTCTTTATCCTTTCTAAACACGAACTGGTCTAGCATAGTTTTTTCTTCAATTTGCTTTTCAGTTCTCCTTAGCTTAACTCTCGTTACAGCCTTAGTAAGATGTCTGATAAAAGTATTTGTCTTATAGTCTTTGCATTCTTTTGCGTTGCACCATTAACGTAAAGATACTTGATGGTCTTAAGTAGATCTTGAACCTTGTGTCGTAAATTGTTTCCTGTCTCAATCTGGCTATTGAATTCGGACCTAAGATTTCTATTACCTCAGATGGTATTCTGTGACAGTCCGAAGCTTTCTTCTCCCACAGCTCCTGAACTGCATTCTCCAATTCTCATTGCACCTTCCAAAACTAGTCTGGTGTTCTCCCCCTGTGCACGATGTAATTCCTCCACACAACTCACCCAAACTGTCCTCTTTTATAAATACGATCCTCTTCCCATGTTTATTTAACATTCCTTCTTTGCTTAATTTCTTTACTACTCTTCTTGTTAAGTATATTGTGGTTTTGTACATTTCTTCCAATTTTCCTCTCTTTTTCAGTTCTTCTATTTCCTCATATTGTGTTCTTATCCAGTCCTATCTAACCTGGTCATTTAACTTTTTTAGTTCATTGGTCAGTTTTCTTTACTGTCTTATGCTTTCTTCTTAATTGTCACTTCTGCATTTCCTGTTCTCATTCTCTTTCTTAATTCTTGTTCTCTTCACCTCTCCAGTCTCTATCTCTAATCCTTAAAACACTATGTTTCTAACAATATTTCACTCTAGAATTACTTCTACAATCCTCCTTACGTACTCCAGTTTATATTCGACATAGTGACTGTACTCTTTCTTAAAGTTCTCATCTTTCGATTTCTCACTGTCTCATTTGTTTATCTGCTGACTTTTCTTAATGTCCTTTAACCTTGTCCTTATACCTGCTGCATCAGCATCTGCACCTGGAAAGGGTTTTGCCACCCTAATACTGTTTTTGAATCTACGATTGACTATAGCAAAGTCTATCTGGGCTATGCCAGCATATCTCTGGGTACCGATATCAGAGAGCCTTGCCGCGAGTGTACTGTGAGGCTTGTTTTCTGCGGCCAAGGCGGAAGTGCAATAGCGTTGGCTGGTGCGGGTGTTCAGTCTGAGGTCGGCCTGCGAACGAGGAAGGGAACACACGGCCCGCTGGAGGGCTTTGGGTAGCAACCAGCCTGGAGCTGTAGCCGCGACCGTGAGCGGCGAGGGCAGCCCTGAGTCGTGCCCGCCGAGTGAGAGCTGTTTGTTTGTCTGCCACTTCTCAGTGGTGGGCATGCAGTGCGGCGCCCGTATGTATTGAATGCTGGCTGTCTGTCTGTCATTACCTCGGTACCATGCACCAAACACGACGCTGTGACAGACGTCGGGGACTCACCAGCGACGAGTATAAGATGTCGACTTGCCATTTTCTCGCTGCTGTCGAGACTCTGTGTGGGCTGCGATGTGCGAGTACATTCTACACCTGTCACGTACCTGTTGCTGTGGATGCTACAGTGACAGAATCATGTTAGCCTGGTGCTCATCTGCCGCTACTAAGAGGACGACCGTGTGGTGAGAGATGTAGTTTTGTCGTCCATTGTGGTTCGTACAGCATTGCGTTTTTTCTGGTGTCTTTGATGTCATGTTTGCCTAGTTCATTGAGTTGTGTTAGCGTGTCATGCTGTCCCTGAACTAGCGTTCTTGTTAAACTGTGTATCTCAGTGTGTGGGGTTTTGTACATGTGGGTAGTCTGTTTCTGAATATGAAACTTCTTTTCTCGTTTGCCCTGTTGGTTGAAGTTAGTGTCTAGCTTGGCTTCCCATTTATTTGTCTACCTGCGTCCTTATTGATATGTGTTACATGCTGCAGAGAACACTCATTCTAATACAGTTACAATTTTATTGCGGTGAGGTTGTGTGTGTGAAATTATTGACCTCGGGAGGGAAACCGTTCGATTCTACACGGTTTAGTGCGCCAGTGGGGCAAGACTATATGAAGACTTTTATGGGCCTTAAATTATTTGATGTACATGTCGTGGATGTTCTTTTTCTGCGGAGTTTTGTACTGAATATTTATTCTAAAGAATTTCTTGTCTGCTTGAAATGTTTCACCACTTGCTTCTGTAAAGTTTATTGCCTGCCTTCTGCATCCTATACCGTTAGCTTCGTCGGGTTCATCCGCATTTAGGAGTGCTTTCCCATGTCGAAGGCAAGGGAGTGCCTTCCAAAGAGGCTGTTGGCACTTGGCAGAAGAAGTCTCCGTATACCGGGAGGTACTCAGCCCCTGCGCCGCGCTAAAGTTAATCTAACTGATATACGTGAGTTACATATGTTTTACTGCGTAAATTTTTTAACTGAACATTTATTTTAAAGTATTTGGTGATTGTTTGTAAATCCCTTTCACGATTCACAAGCAGAAAGTATCACTGGTTGCGAACTTGTAGTAACTGTAAATTTAAATATTCCTTACAACGATCTTTCTTTTTATATTGATCATTTACATTCAGTTTGTCATCATCTTTGGTGAAACAATGTGCCGTAATAGTATGGATCTTCGATGTTTGTTGTGTTTTCTAGATGATGTACATGAGAAATTACAGCCACACACATTTTTCTATCAGTGGTAAGGGCGAATACTCATTTTCGTAAGTGTATTTCGACTTGAAACCGTGTTGTTATCATTTCGTGCCTTATAGCCACATGTGATAAAGTATACTTTGGGATCAAACTTCTGTGATCAGCCAAGGTGAAGCCGCTCTTACAATTATGTTTAATGTTTGTATTTGGTCTTTTATTAATAAATGATGACTTGAAATTTGCACAATAAAGCCACCAGCATCTGGTTCTCCCCCACTCCCACGTTTCTTGCCGCTTCACTATTTGATATCTATCAACATCACTGGAGTTTTCCAAGTGTATGATCTTCGTTGATGGTGCATAAACCTCGTACTAGCAACCCAGAGATTAAATCGTTCACAGAAGCTTATCAAGTTTTCTCCGATTTCTTTGGTCCTTTTCCAGGTCTTAGTTTCCATCAACTTTTTCTTCTCTTCTTTTTTTCACTTTACTACTCGTCCCCCATGACAGTTCTTACTTATCCTTTCCCATTTTCTTCGTAGATTTCTTACATCTGCTCATGTATTTTGTCTGCTTTCTCTTCGTTTGTACCTGATGTTGACATAGAAACTTGAATAATCAGTGCAGCCACAGGGTTACTGTTTAACTTCACTGCAGACACTCTGCCACTAGTGCAAACAACTTTGCGTTCTAATATGTAATTCCAACTCCATTTTCCTTCGTTTCCGACCCAATGCAAATTACTTTGTATTGACTTGATTCAAATTCTTCTCCTTTCCACTGAACTTCACTCAACCGTAAACGACTTAAGCTACGTCTCTGCAATTCTTGCCTTCACGTTTTATAATTTTCGTTTACCGTCTTCACGTTCCATACAGCAATCCTCAATAGAGATGTTTCCCTTTTGCTCCTTTTACCTTGATTTCAGCCCGCAGTTCTCCTGGGTATGAGCCCACCCGGAGATCAGATTGTGGGCCTATTGTGGAATATTTTTTCTCAGGAATACCTGTACCTCAGAACACAGTCCAGAGGGACTAGGTATATTACGTGGGTCTTTAATACAGTGGTTTCCTTCTGCCTTCCGTATCCTATGCCATTGGCCTTGTCAGGCTCATCCGCATTTAGGAGTGCTTTCCCATTTCGAGGGCAAGAGAGGGCCCTCCAAGGAGGCTGTTGCCACTTGGCAGAAGGTGTCTCTTTACACCGGGAGATACTCGGTCCCTGCGTCGTTAGCCATTTGTGTGACAAGCGTTGCCCCTTATCATTTGGAGGCTATGTCAGGATTTCCATTCATTGAGTTTATGACCAAATGTCTTCTCCTAGACTGGCTGACAAGTATTGGCCTTATGGAACTAAAAAAGAAGTAAATCAAGGAAACAGAAGCCTAGGTGGTCACCGGGTAAAGTAATGGAGATAACGAACTTCAAAGTTCAGAGAGATCTCATGCTTAACTGTGGTCAATAGCCTTCCATGAATTTTATTCCTCTCAAGAAGACTGCGGATCGCAAAAACATTACTAAGAAACATGATGTGACCACACAAAATCAGACTAGAAAAATTGGACTGACGTTTCACTTGAGATTCCACAGGCGGTTAGCGCCACAATCCTGGCCGCTGCAAAACAAAATCACCGAGAGGAGAACGAAATCTGTGGCAATTCGCTGCCTCGAAGAAGAGTTGCCTGAAAAAACTGAGATTAGACCAAGGAACAATAAATCTTCGATGTTTTGTACAGCGAGGAGTGTTGCAGCCCGAGTGTTTCGAGCATACGAGAAATGACGCACGGAAATGGTCGATCGGGGTTTCTGTAAGAACAACATCAAGGATTTTTATCACGCATTTTAGTCGATTCTAAAATGGTAACGACCTCCTAATTTGTGCTTTAGAGATGAAATTGGAATGCTAAGCCTGAACACTATTGAAAATAGCAACATTCTGGTTCCTTACTTCAGTAGGTTGCCTAAGTTAAATTTCATGGAGCTGCTCAGCAGTGAAGCGGCAACAGACTATCCACATCCCCTCCTGTTCAGTGTTTCTCTAACTTTCAGCCACCTTGTCACATGGAAACTGAACTAATCAGAGGTAACCTAAAAGGCAATAAAGTAGCTTGTGGAGATTTTATTGTGTCGCAAGTATTACAGCTTGCGATTAATGACAACCTGTGCATACTACCTTGCCTCTTTCAAAAACGTTCGAGAACGGGTATAATCTTGGTTGAATAGCAGTCAAAAGCTAATCCATCCTCTCCATAGAAACGATGGCAATAAAGACGTCGACAGTAAAAGGGATATATGAGTCATGCCCGTTCTGTACAAGATTTTAAGCACATCTGTTGGGAATATAATTTCATCTTGATAAACAGATTGGCGAATACCGGCTGGTTACAGAAAATGCTGTCCCATCCAGAACAAATTTTGGATCTGAATGACATCATCAGATATATGTCAGCTGAGAAGTTTAACTGTTTGGTTGCGTTCGTTAAATTCAGAAAGCAAAGGGCGCGATTAATCACGAGTCGTTATGGAAGTATGTGGGGTGGATGAGACGTTCATAAACGTGATTAAGCATACTGTCACTTACGTAATAACAAAGATAAAATTAAAGAAAGAGATTTGAAAGCTCTTTGAGATAAAGATTGGGGTTTATGAAGGAATCTGAACGTCTCTGCGTCTTTCCAATAGTATCTTAGAACGTGTTGTTCGAGAATGGAGAAGTTCGCTGTATAAAGTACAAAGGAAAGAAATCAGTTTCTCTTGGGTCCCAAACTCAAAGAAGCTTACGGGGACTATCTGGTTATCGCGATGATATGGCCATTTTTGACAATTACATCGATTCAGCAATCAGGTAGATAAAAACTTAAAGAAACAACAAGAACGTAGAACAAATCTCCTATTGGAAAACGAAGTACATTATACATTTCAATGACGGGCCAGAATGGCTGATAACGGATCACTTGAAGATCACAAGGGTGAACAAGTCTAGGTATTCGGGTAAAGTATCCCAACACTATGGGCTAGAACAAGATGTGACTGGTATCCAGATCCGGAAACTAGAGTGGGAGTATCAATTGACTGAAAATGTCCGTAAGAAGAATACGCTGAATATAGGAGACAAACTATTACAGCACTGTTATAAGATTAGAACGTTTGTAGGCGTGTGTGCTTCAGTGACACAGGGCTTGCACCGAAAAAGACAGTTACATAAAAGATCTTACGGAATATATTGGCGAGAGACGGAGTGTTTCGAATGAGATCTAGTAAAGAAGTATATGGCAAGAGGAAATTAATGACAATATCAGCTAAAATATTAATCTTCCACGGGCACATTTGCCGCATTGCCAATAACAGTCTCACAAGGAAAATCTAAAATTATCAAAATCTGATGTAATCTAAGCTAAGATGGTTGCAAGAATGTGAGAGAGATCTAAGAGAGACGGGCATTGTAGAATGCAATATAACTGATACTAATGGTTTCGGAAAGATGGTAAAAGCTATAAGGGTGATGGTGCAACCAGAATCCATAAGACGGAGAGGGCCTTTAGCTGAGGAGCAAAAAAAAATGCGCTGATTGATGGGCTCAAAAGACATCGGTAGGATGTCAAAGATGGCCAACGAACGAAATTTAGACTATGAAAACGATATTTTTTATTAACAAAAGGAAAAAATTCGAAAAGAAAGACAGTCCGTCGGAAGTGGACATCTCTGTACATCTGTGAAATCAAAGTAAGCTGTTGGCTAATGCTCAGTATCAGGTTGTTCCGCTTGTGCTTTGAACCACCACAAGGCGGCGAGACTTTCCCGCGCAAAACTGTCCTATTCTTGGATGCGATCTCTCGTGATATCCAGTATATGAGGATGCCTCCAGTCACGATACATTGTAGATTTAAACAGGTCTCAAGTACGTTCAATCAGGTTCATCCCAGCAGATACCGGAGACTGTTCGATTGATTACTTGATGTTCACGAAGTGGTCACAATGCACTCGTGCACTACCGTCTTGAAAGACGAACCCATCGCCAAAATGTTTGACTGTAGGGGTCGACAGTGGTTGTACGATAGTGTTCCGATGCTGTGTAACCCTGATATCATTTTCTATCACGGCTAGAGATATCCAACTTTTGCACATTATATCGACACGAAACATGACTAAACTATCTTCTACTCCCAACGTGCGTTGGTATCTTTCCTACGACAATCACGAGTTAAAAATATCTTGCAGCCTTTGATTTATCTATTCTCGAGTCAGAGACATACGAGGGTGTACCCAAAAGAAACTGAACTCATTTCTTGGGAGGCAGAGATTTTGTAGGAGCGCACAGAGCGAACATGGGTCAGAAAGCCGAGTACTGTTGCTGAAGAATGTCAGGACTAGTTTCGGCAGAGTTTATAGTGACAACTGTTTTGTGTAATTGTCGTTTTTGCAATGGCTGATTTTCATGAAGAGCATGCGACGGTGAACTTTTGCTTTTTGCTCGAAAAAAGTGGAAGAGAAACACTTGAAACGTTAATAAAGGCGTACAAGGACGATGCTATGGGGAAAAGTCAAGTGTCTGAGTGGTTTTCCCGTTTAAAAATGGTAAAAGTTAGCTGATGACAAATCTCGTTCTGATCGTCCTTTCACGACCTGAACACATGAAAATGTTGAAAACATTGTTGCAGTCATCAATGAAGGTCGACGACGGACCATTGAAGAAATTGTAGAGCGGTCGGGAGTGACTTGGAGTTTGGGAATGTATAGGATTGCTGTCAAATTCTTACTACTACTGCTGACTGCATGAATGAAAACAAAGTCGCGGGAAGTATGCTGTGCTTTGAAGTATGCTGTGAGTCCCGAAATGACCGAAACTTTAAAAAAAAATTATCACACGTGACTAAACTTAGTGCTATGCTTATGGGCCTGAATCAAAGCAACAGTAAAGCCAGTAGAACACTTAAAGTTCACCTCGCCCCAAGAAAACACATCAGGTGAAATCATCATTAAAACCACGCTGATTTGTTTTTCCGATATGAGAGGAGCCGTCCATTCAGAGTTTGTTCCGCAGGGTCACACGGTTAACCAGGCTGTCTGCTTGGGAGTTTTGAAAAGACTGTGCAACAGTGTGCGGCGGAAGCGGTCTGATTTGCGGCTGTGCGGTGACCGGTTTGTCTATCACGGCAATGCCTTTGCTCACAATCACCTGTCTGTACGACAATTATTGACCAAAAATGGTGTGATACCTGTTTCTCACACCCATAATCACCCGACTTTGCCCCACGTGACTTTTCTTTTTCCTACAATGAAACGAGACATGAAAGGAAAGCATTTTGCAGGCATTGATGAGGTGAATAAAAAAAGATGGAGCCACTGTCTATCACCACAAAAGATGAATTTAACCAATGTTTTCTAAACTGGAATAAAAGATTAGAGAAGTTTATTATTGCAAGTGGAGAGTACTTTGAATGGTGCGAAAAGTGTCAGTTGACCCTAAATAACGAAAAGTGTGAGGTCATCCACATGAGTACTAAAAGGAACTCGTTAAACTTCGGTTACATGATAAATCAGTCTAATGTAAAAGCCGTAAATTCATCTAAATACCTAGGTATTACAATTACCAACAACTTAATTGGAAAGAACACATAAAATGTTGTGGGAAAGGCTACGCAAAGGCTGCGTTTTATTGGCAGGACACTTAGAAAATGTAACAGACCTACTAAGGAGACTGCCTACACTACGCTTGTCCGTTCTCTTTTAGAATACTGCTGCGCGGTGTGGTATCCTTACCAGGTAGGACTGACGGAGTACATCGAAAAAGTTCAAAGAAAGGCAGCACGTTTTGTATTATCGCGAAATATGGGAGAGTGTGTCACAGAAATGATACGGGATTTGAGCTGGAAATCATTAAAAGAAAGGCGTTTTTCATTGCGACGGAATCTTTTCACGTAATTACAATCACCAACTTTCTCCTCCGAATGCGAAAATGTATTGTTCACACCGACCCACATACGGCGGAACGCTCACCACGATAAAATAAGGGAAATCAGAGCTCGTACGGAAAGATATAGGTGCTCATTCTTCCCGCGCGCTATACGATATTGGAATAATAGAGAATTGTGAAGGTGGTTCGATGAGCCCTCTGCCAGGCACTTAAATGTGATTTCCAGAGTATCCATGTAGATGTAGATGAAGGGCACTGAAGGTTTGTGCATAAAATGTGAATGAATAATTTCAGAAAAAGTACGTTCGCTTCCTTTAGGGCACTCCCTCGTAGAAATACACAGACTGACAATCAAATCAGAAAACAGATAACAGACTGGGAAAATAGAACAGTTGCAGCGACCCTTTATCTTCATGTCACAACCTGTGAAGCGCTCAGCGTGGCATAGATTATCTCATGTTTTGTGCAGGATGTTTGGCACAGAAGACACTGAGCGATGCGGCACCCAAAGTAAATGTCATCAAGTCCTATTTCTTCATACAGTCCTTGGATCTCCCCACTATGAAGGGTAATCCGTTTAGCGACTTCCGCACCTGCCAGCTCTTAATTTGCCCTCGGAGTTAGCTGCTAGGCTGCTGATATCCACTTGCGTCTTCCACAGTTCCAGTTTGCCTTTTACGGAGACTCGGTAAGCTATTTCGATGATCACAGAATCTGAACCGTTGAGGACGAGGGTTTGAGGCATGTGTCGATGCGACCAGTGGGCTCTGTTCTGGTCCACTGGAAGCCTCTCGTTATCACCACCAACTTCAGAAGGTGGCGCTAATCGAAGTGAGTAATAAGGTTTGTCGGAGTTAGCTTGAGGCAACCTGTAGTTAGCCTACATGTTTCATGTGCACCAGATCGGACGGGCATATTCCACAGCAGAAGCACAGAGCGCCGTCGTTACTGAAGCGATTGTTGAAGAGTGCTAGCCTCATTTTGACCCTGCCTGTTTTCAAGTCAGACGTCTTAGTGTGGAGATTCCAATTTCGCTGTTCTTACAATGACATTGAATGTAAATGTTCTGTCAAGGTTATTCTCAGGTGCTTAGGAGCACTCGGGTTCCTCCTCGTTCGGTATGTTGTAACTGCGACCGGGACGGTCGCGGGGTAGAAATGATGGAAAGCGCGGCGGGACCTGCGGAGAGGCCCGCGAACAACAACACAGCGCGAGACGACGGACACGACCAACGAAGGACAGAACAAACAACAACGAGATCGAACAACGGAGTCACAAGGAAACCAAACAAACACGTCCACTCTGACACAGAACAAGTAAGTAAGCTGTCTAACGCGAGGCGATGTGTCAACAGACGTACGCGAGATTAGACTGGCTGGCTGAGCTTTTTTTTTTTCTTTATTTTGATTTTAAAACCTGTACAACATGCAGGCTGGCAGCAGCATTCTACGCTGCTCTTCAGCCGCAGAATAGACAATGAGAAAAAACATAAGAAATACACAGAATTTACATAACGGCGGATAATAAAACAGTAGACACATAAATACAAAACCACGGAGCCATTCACACTCGACGATAATCCACACTACAATCTGTTGACACGACGCACAAACACTGAAGATGTCGGTGGCACATGTGAACGATGGAATGTGACGGTCAACACTAAACACAAAACACGACGGCACACAAGAGAAACGGATGGCGATGATCTCCGGCGCGCTAATGTTCACGTAATGTGTGCGAGTCCGGGGACCTGCCAAGAGCGGGAGAAGGGTGAGGGGGAGGGAGAGGGGAGAGCAAAGATGCCAATGGCGGAGGAGATGGGAGGAGGAGTAGAGGGACGGGGGTAGGGGAAGCCCGGGTGAGAAGTGGTGAGAAAGGGAGGAGGGAGGGAAGGAGGAGAGAAGGGAGGGAGGGTGCCCAAAGGAAAAAAACACAGGAAGTGGGAAGGGAGGATCAAAGTTGATAGGAGGGGTAGATGGAGGGGAGGAGGGCATAATCAGGGAGAGGGAGCTGGCGGATGCCATCTTGGGAGAGGGTAAGGAGGTGGGGAGATGGAGACCGGGTGGGACGTGGGAATACAAGCGCGGCAGCGGGCGAGGCCGGGAGAGGATGGGCGAGACAAGCGGGTGAGGAGGATCGAGTTTGCGGGAGGTGTACAGGATCCGTATCCTTTCAAGGAAAAGGAGGAGGTGGGGGAATGGAATGAGATCGTACAGGATCTGCGTGGGGGAGGGGAGACGGATGCGATAGGCGAGGCGGAGAGCATGGCGTTCAAGGATTTGAAGGGATTTATAAAAGGTAGGGGGGGCGGAGATCCAGGCTGGATGGGCATAACAAAGGATAGGGCGGATGAGGGATTTATAGGTGTGGAGTATGGTGGAGGAGTCCAGACACCACGTACGGCCGGAAAGGAGATCGAGGAGACAGAGTCGGGAGCGTGCCTCGGCTTGGATTGTCCGGAGATGGAGGGTCCAGGAGAGTCGACGGTCAAGGGTGACGCCAAGGTACTTAAGGGTGGAGGTGAGGGCAATAGGACGGCCATAGATGGTAAGATAGAAATCAAGGAGGCAGAAGGAAGGGGTGGTTTTGCCTACAATGATCGCCCTGTTTTTGGAGGGATTGACCTTAAGCAACCATTGGTTGCACCAAGCGGTGAACCGGTGAAGATGGGATTGGAGAAGGTGTTGGGAACGCTGCAGGGTGGGGGCAAGGGCAAGGAAGGCGGTGTCATCGGCAAACTGGAGAAGGTCGACGGGGGGTGACGGCGGCGGCATGTCCGCCGTATACAAAAGGTACAGAAGGGGAGAGAGAACGGAACCTTGGGGCACACTGGCGGAGGGAAAAAAGGTGTAGGAATCCGTGTTATGGATGGTGACGTAGGAAGGACGGTGGGAGAGAAAGGAGGCGATCAGACGGACATAGTTAATGGGAAGGGCGAAGGTTTGGAGCTTGAAGAGGAGACTGGAATGCCATACGCGGTCATAGGCACGTTCGAGGTCCAGGGAGAGGAAGATTGCGGAGCGACGGGAATTAAGCTGTTCGGCAAGGAGATGAGTGAGGTGAAGGAGAAGGTCGTCGGAAGAGAAGGACGGCCGAAAGCCACAGTGGGTAACAGGAAGGAGGCGGTGCTGAAGACCGAGGTAAGGCTGATGGGACGGCAGGAAGAGACGGCGGACGGCGGTTTACCGGGTTTAAGGAACATCAGGATGCGGGAGGTTTTCCACAGGTCGGGGTAGTAACCGGTGGACAGGACTACAATGTAGAGCCTGGCCAGGGTGGAGAGGAAAGAGACAGGAGCTTCACGAAGGTGGCGGTAGGTGACAGGAGCGGTGTTGCGTTTTGTGCGGAATGTAGCAATGAGATCCTGTGTAGTGATAGGGGCATTGAGTTCCGTGTGTGCAATGTTGTCCAACTGGCTGAGCGAGAGGCAGGCGCTTAAGTACGCTATCGGGGGCGCCGCTGTTGGCCGCTGGGACCACGTGTTCCGCCGTGGCGCCCCCACACTAAAAGCGGGCCAGGAGGCGCTCGCCGCCACAGCTTACGGCGCGATGGTGCAGAGACCTCTATGGGTCTTCGACGTCCATGACGTCTAGCGCGGATTCAAATTCTGCTGCGCGCGGTACCAGACCGTATGTGGCTAACGACAACTTTATTTGTTCTGTAAATGATGCGCACTTCTCCCCACAGTGTCAAAGCTTTTGCGCTGTGCAGCAAATGCTATGTCATCTCCATACATGAAGCTTCTTGTACTTTGAGTCGGCGATTGGTCATTCATGTAGATGTTGAATAGAAGATAAGCTGGAATACTTCTCTGAGGTAGGCAATTTTTCTGTGTTCTCTTGCAACTATGCTGTGTTTATAAGTCACAAAATCTTGAGATTTTTGTAGAAGGGCAATGAATAATTAAGTGAGATGGAAGCCCTTGAGCAGGTTTAACAATGCTGCTGTGAAAGTAAGCGGACGCCATTGACCTAGGCAAATCAGGTATATTACATCTTTTTCTGCTGACCGCAGTCCTGGGGTTTTAAACCGTTGTTAGTAACAGGCGCCCAGAAAGCAAATTACACTACTGGTCATTAAAATTGTTACACCACGAAGATGACGTACTACAGACGCGAAATTTAACCGGCAGGAAGAAGATGCTGTGATATGCAAATGATTAACTTTTCAGAGCATTCACACAGCATTGGCGCCGGTAGCGACACCTACAACGTGCTGACATGAGGAAAGTTTCCAACCGATTTCTCATACACAAACAGCAGTTGACCGGCGTTGCCTGGTGAAACGTTGTTGTGATGCCTCGTGTAAGGAGGAGAAATGCGTACCATCACGTTTCCGACTTTGATAGATGTCGGATTGTAGCCTATCGCGATTGCGATTTATCGTATCACAACAGAGCTGCTCGCGTTGGTCGAGATCCAATGACTGTTAGCAGAATATGGAATCGGTGGGTTCAGGAGGGTAATACGGAACGCTGTGCTGGATCCCAATGGCCTCGTATCGCTAGCAGTCGAGATGACAGGCATCTCATACGCATGGGTGTAACGGATCGTGCAGCCACGTCTCGATCCCTGAGTCAACAGATGGGGACGTTTGTAAGACAACAACCATCTGCACGAACAGTTCGACGACGTTTGCAGCAGCATGGACTACCAGCTCGGAGACCGTGGCTGCGGTTACCCTTGACGTTGCATCACAGACAGGAGCACCTGTGTTGGTGTACTCAACGACGAACCTGGGTGCTCGAATGGCAAAACGTCATTTTTTCGGATGAATCCAGATTCTGTTTACAGCATCATGATGGTCGCATCCGTGTTTGGCGACGTCGCGATGAACGCACAATGGAAGCGTGTATTCGTCATCGCCATACTGGCGTATCGCCCGGAGTGATGGTAGGGGGTGCCATTGGTTACACGTCTCGGTCACCTCTTGTTCGCAATGACGGCACTTTGAACAGTGGACGATACATTTCAGATGTGTTATGACCCGTGGCTCTAACCTTCATTCGATTCCTGCGAAATCCTACATTTCAACAAGACAATGAACGAGCGCATGTTGCAGGTCCTGTACGGACCCTTCTGGATTCAGAAAATGTTCGACTGCTGCCCTGGCCAGCACATTCTCCAAATCTCTCACCAACTGAAAACGTCTGGTTAATGGTGGCCGAGCAACTGTCTCGTCACAATACGCCAGTCACTACTCTTGATGAACTGTGGTATCGTGTTGAAGCTGCATGGGCAGCTGTACCTGTACACGCCATCCAAGCTCTGTTTGACTCAATGTCCAGGCGTATCAAGGCCGTTATTACGGCCAGAGGTGGTTATTCTGGGTACTGATTTCTCAGGATCTCTGCACCCAAATTGCGTGAAAATGTAATCACATGTCAGTTTTAGTATAATATATTCATCCAATGAATACCCGTTTATCATCTGCATTTCTTCTTGGTGTAGCAATTTTAATGGCCAGTAGTGTATAGGATAGAGTTTTGTATATTGCTTGAGTCGCTACAGCCTCCCCAGTTATCTTAAAAAGAAGAAACAACTGAGATTATGTAGTTCTGTTGTTGTTGTGGGGTGAACCTATACGATACGATAATTTGTAAGTGGCTGCCATCAGCAGGTGTTGCTGGCACAGACGACCCCTACAGGCAAATTCTTCAGGGTTTTGTAGAAAGTTGGAGTAATGTCGCTTCGAGAACACGGCCTCCTCCACGCGCTGACAACACTTTTATTCCCAAAAAGCGACAATTCGTTCACACGCTGGTATTAACACGACCAGTCGAAGCATGTTGATAGAACAGCATACACAAGACGTACTGCCCAGTTAGCAACCACTGTGAGATTGCAAGTTTATTCTTACTTCCATTACACGTGTAGCTTTACGTAGTGATTCCCTGATGTCAAAAGAGTATGAAGAAAGCGGTTCCAGATTAATAAAACACCTCCTATGCAACAAAGGGTAGTGCGAACGTCTTTCGGGCAGATTTTGTGACGTTATTATGAGGAAAAGTTTACGTTAAATATTACTTATTAAACATATCTGACTTATTATGAGTTTGAAAATATTAAACTCACTGTTATCAGAGTGTCTTTTAGAGTCTTGAAGTATTCCATTTTGAATTTCGGTAAATATACAAAGACGTTGTTGTTGGTCATTCTCTTCACAATGTCCGACACATCAACTTTGTCAAGATTTCTCTCGAGCTCTTGCAAACCATTCACTTCTTTTGGTAACAATACCACCATATTCAGATTCCAATCCTGAGGAAGAAAACGGAAACTGATTAGACCGAATTCAAACACAGTTGCAGCAAAATTTCCAAGCGATACAAGGAGATATTTATGTATTTTTACTCCAGTTACGGTTCATAAAATTTTTTTATACATCGAGTAAGTATTTCTGTCCACGATTACCATCTTCATACCCGAGTATACACAGTTTGCTAATCATATCGAGTCGGCATTGTGACTGCACCACTTTTACATATGTCGGCTCGATATGATTAGGAAGTGTATGTACTCAGGTCTGAAGACCGTAATTATGGACCGAAATTAATTACCTGATGTCAAAAAAAAATTGTGATTCGCACCTGGAATATAATATGTATAAAATTGATTAGGTAATCAGAAAATATCTTTCCACTGTATCTTTTACTTGGGCCATGAAAAAAGATAATTTTACAATAAAAATAAAAATTTGTCCATTTAGAACTACAACATAAGGAGAAACAAGTTTCTAGTTGTGGGCATTTCCGTAACAGCTGTATATAACTTCCAGTTAACGCCTTTTTCATTCTGAACATGAAATTTTTTTATTTAACTTAAGCACTCAGACGCGTTTCGCCTTAGTTACAATGCATCTCGAGAGAGCGACCTGAAACACAACACGATTTTTTTACATATAGGTTATCGTTTATACGTTCAGGCTATAGATTTAAAACAGTTCATTGAAGTTTTTACAGTAAAGTATGCAAAAGACGTTTTTCTTGTGAACTACAACAGTATAAGGAGTTTTCAAATGAAAAGGTACGCATTGTCGCAGCAACCAAACCAGCTGAAATTGACGTTATCCGCTTTGGGATAACGTACTGAGACATCTATGGACGCGATGGAAGCGTCGTTACCTATCCCTAAAAAATTCAAAGTTGCGTTCTCAGCAGACAAGGTGCTGCTCTCCGTCTTTTTCGACGTCCGAGGTCTGATACTCATCGACTACATCGAGCTAGGAGAAACCATTAAGTCATTAAGAGTGACGTGTACTGTTAGATACTCCGTAGCCCACCGAAGTAATCAAGAGCAAACGGCCTGAGCTGCTTACCGGATAGTGACTGTGCTCGGAAAAAAAAAAAAACTCAGAGAAGCCCTTTAACTCGAACGACGAACTGAAGGACACAGGGAACTCTTCGGCTCTTGAAAAAGTGAAACTGAAATTGTTGTGCTCAGACCCCTGTTCATTACTTTTGAATAAACACTTCAGTTATACCTACAGTAGTGTATAGTAACTTTTCTTTTGAACACCCCTCATAATATTCATGGAATTTTCTGAAACTTAGATTTCTGATGTGCAAATGCAACTAGAGCTTGCGCTATAACCTCATTAAAATCCTGCAGGGTGTACAACCTCGCGATCTTATGAAATGCTTAAAATACTGAAACTCTAAAATAACCGACGTTCCTGCAGTTGCTAAGCACATGCACTGAGAAGGGATTTTAATGAGTGTGACACCGGCTGCAGAAAACGTGGTTATTTTAACTCGTAACATTTCTGTCCTTTGAAATATTTATGCAAATTTTTATTTAATTCTCACTAGTAGTATCGCCCATTCCTAAAATTATATGAAGAATTAAATATGTGGAAATTGTGAATCAAATTACCTTGTAAGGAAGCATAAGCGCCTGCGTATTTAATTCAGTTAAGTCAACATACTGGAAATGGTCCTCGACGTACATCATATCAACATCTTCCGTCGTTCCTGACGATAAATGGAAAGGTGTAGGCTTGGTTTCATCCTCGTAAAATACCTTAAGCCATGCACCCTTAAAGTAAATAGCGTTGACAAGGACCATGAGTGTTTCAGCATCCAAAGCGCCTGTGAAAGTGGAACACCAAATGTAGAAAGGGAGAAAAATCGTTTTTATATTACGATACAGGATTGCAACAAAAACTTCATTGATAATTTTACAAAATGGACTCGTAATGCATAAGAAATGACTCTTACAGGATAAAAACGAAGTACAATTCCATTGTTGTGATGTTCGCTCTACTGATAACATTTTTACTTGAACTCTACCCAAATCATTGGTTACACAGGCCAACGATGGAAAAACTTTTTTGCTGAAAATACCTTATTCTTATGTCTTTTAGGGCGGGAAATCCAACTATGATTCTTAAAACACTGTATCAGCCTCCATTTCTTCACATTTTACAGCTAATTTTATTAAATTAAGTGATTAAAAAATTTAACAGCTTTTATATAGTTAAAATAATTTTAAAAGGAGGTGTAATGAAGTAGATGATGTTGGTAGCACTGCTGAAAAACATTTTCTGGCAAAAAATGTCAGTTTTTGTGTTAGCAGATGGTGTTTTGTTTACTGTCAGCCGAACCTCACTTTCCCGTTTCCTGTACCTGTGCTCAGTACAATGTCTAATCGTGGTTGTAAAAACTCTGCTGAACGTTTTTGTTGCATTTGTGGTGAATTTGTGATTACAAAACACCAAAGAAACATTACAGACTTTGTGAAAAAGGTTTATCTATCATACTTTGGATCTAAACTTGGTGATCAAGAAAAATCTTGAGCGCCGCATGAGGTATGTTATATGTGTGTTGAAGATCTGAGAAAATGGTCCACAAAGGAGAAAAAAAGCCTTTAGATTGGCGGTTCATATGATACAGAGGGAGCCAAGAAATCATTCCGGTGATTTCTACTTTTGCATTGTTCATATTACTGGCCATAATTCGAAAAACAAGAACGTAATAAGCTACCCTAACCTTTCGTCTGCCATCCGACCGGCAGGGCATGGTGCAGATTTGCCATTTCCTGAACCACCAGATGATTTAAATTCTATTCCAACAGAAATATTTTCTGACGTACAATGTGATTTAGATGAACCAGATGATGATGAATTCCATTGTAATACAGAGAGTGTAGAGCCCAAATTGTTTACTCAGACCGAGCTGAACGATTTGGTTCGGGATTTGGGCTTAACGAAATAAAAAGCTTAATTGCTTGGCTCTAGATTAACAGAAAAGAAATTATTGACAGCTGGAACCGGCATATACATGTATAGAAGTGAGAGCAGCAATTTTCCAAGTTTTTTCAACAAGAAGGTGATTTAGTATACTGCTCATACATTCCCAGTCTGATGAGTGAGTTTAGTATTGAATACAAAAAGGAAGACTGGAGGCTGTTTATTGATTCAAAAAAATGGTTCAAATGGCTCTGAGCACTATGGGACTTAACATCTATGGTCATCAGTCCCCTGGAACTTAGAACTACTTAAACCTAATTAACCTAAGGACATCACACAACACCCAGCCATCACGAGGCAGAGAAAATCCCTGACCCCGCCGGGAATCGAACCCGGGAACCCGGGCGTGGGAAGCGAAAACGCTACCGTACGACCACGAGATGCGGGCTGTTTATTGATTCATCCAAAACTAGTTTAAAGGCTGTTTTATTACACAATGGTAACATGTATGCATCTATACCTGTTGGACAATCTGTACATATGAAAGAAAGCTATGAAAACCTAGAAATAGTGCTAAATAAAATAGGCTATTCTGCTCATGGTTGGATGATATCTGGCGATCTAGAAGTAACATGCATGGTTCTTGGTCAACAAGGTGGCTTTACCAAATTTCCATGTTTCTTGTATGAATGGGACAGTTGGGCTAGGGATCAACACTGGTGCAGAAAGAACTGGCCTATGAGGGAGTCTTTAAAACCTGGTGAGAAGAACATTCCACGCAAAAACCTTGTTGTTGTTGTTGTTGTTGTTGTTATGGTCTTCAGTCCTGAGACTGGTTTGATGCAGCTCTCCATGCTACTCTATCCTGTGCAAGCTTCTTCATCTCCCAGTACCTACTGCAACGTACATCCTTCTGAATCTGCTTAGTGTATTCATCTCTTGGTCTCCCCCTACGATTTTTACCCTCCACGCTGCCCTCCAATACTAAATTGGTGATCCCTTGATGCCTCAGGACATGTCCTACCAACCGATCCCTTCTTCTGGTCAAGTTGTGCCACAAACTTCTCTTCTCCCCAATCCTATTCAATACTTCCTCATTAGTTATGTGTCCGCCCCAGTAGCTGAGTGGTCAGCGTGACGGATTGCCGTCCTCCGGGCCCGGGTTCGATTCCCGGCTGGGTCGGAGATTTTCTCCGCTCAGGGACTGGGTGTTGTGTTGTGTTCATCATCATTTCATCCCCATCCGGCGTGCAGGTCGCCCAATGTGGCGCCGAATGTAATAAGACCTGCGCCAAGGCGGCCGGACCTGCCCCGCGAGGGGCCTCCCGGCCAATGACGCCAAACGCTCATTTCCATTTCATTTCCATTAGTTATGTGATTTACCCATCTAATCTTGTAGATCCAAAAAACGTACTCCTACCACCTCTAAATATAAAGTTAGGCCTAATGAAACAGTTTGTAAAGGCTTTGCCTAAAGAGGGACCAAGTTTTAAGTATGTCTGCCAAACGTTTCCACACCTTTCAGAAGCTAAAGTAAAAGAAAGCGTCTTTGTCGGACCTTACATTAGAAAATTGATTTTTGATGTTAACTTTGAATCCACAGTGACCTTAAATGAGAAAGGAGCATGGGTATCATTCTAGCAAGTCGTTACAGAGTCAACTTTTTCATCTCAGAGTAGCACTTGCACCGTACATCCTCAATTATCTTTTGGATGTATTCCAGTCTATGTACTCGCCTGAAATTTTTATCCTCTACTGCTATCTACTACCACACAAGTTATTCAGTGATATTTTAACACATGTCCTATCGTCCCTCCACGTCATCCTGTCAGTGCTTTTTCCATGTGTTCCTTTCTTCGCCAGCCGCGTGTTGTAGCCACGCGCCTTGCCAAGGTTCGCGCGGCTTCCCCCGTCGGAGGTTCGAGTTCTCCCTCGGGCATTGGTGTGTGTGTTGTCCTTAGCTTAAGTTAGATTGAGTAGTGAGTAATCCTAGGGACCGATGACCTGCAGCAGTTTGGTCCCATAGGAACTTACCACCACAAAAATATTTCTTCGCCAATTCTATAGAGAATATTATTCTTATCAGCAGCTTGGATGCATGGGGCGTTGAGGTGATTGTACAATAGGCCTCGCAGTTATCTGCACTTGCTGTCTTCAGGATTGCATGGATGATATTTTTCTAAAAGTCTGGTGGTATTCCTCAAGTGTCATTTATTCTTCACTTCAACTTGAATAGCCGTTTGGTCGCCACTTCCACCAATGGTTTTAGAAACTCCGAAGCAATATTGTCTGTTCCTGGTGCGTTACCTAATTCAGATCTTGCAAACGCCGCCTCCAATACTGAATACCCTATGTCTTCTATATCAACTCACATTTATTGGTCTACCAGGGGATTTCTAAAACTAAGTTACATCTACATCTACATCTGCATCTACATGATTACTCTGCAATTCACATTTAAGTGCTTGGCAGTGGGTTCATCGAACCACAATCGTATTATCTCTCTACCATTCCACTCCCGAACAGCGCGCGGGAAAAACGAACACCTAAACCTTTCTGTTCGAGCTCTGATTTCTCTTATTTTATTTTGATGATCATTCCTACCTATGTAGGTTGGGCTCAACAAAATATTTTCGCATTCGGAAGAGAAAGTTGGTGACTGAAATTTCGTAAATAGATCTCGACGCGACGAAAAACGTCTTTGCTTTAATGACTTCCATCCCAACTCGCGTATCATATCTGCCACACTCTCTCCCCTATTACGTGATAATACAAAACTAGCTGCCCTTTTTTGCACCCTTCCGATGTCCTCCGTCAATCCCACCTGGTAAGCATTCCACACCGCGCAGCAATATTCTAACAGAGGACGAACGAGTGTAGTGTAAGCTGTCTCTTTAGTGGACTTGTTGCATCTTCTAAGTGTCCTGCCAATGAAACGCAACCTTTGGCCCGCCGTCCCCACAATATTATCTATGTGGTCTTTCCAACTGAAGTTGTTCGTAATTTTAACACCCAGGTACTTAGTTGAATTGACAGCCTTGAGAATTGTACTATTTATCGAGTAACCGAATTCCAACGGATTTCTTTTGGAACTCATTTACATACATACATTATTACATTTACATACATACATTATTGAATGATGAATTACGCTTCAGAGTGACTCTGATACATTTCGGTGATTTGCAACATAGTCACCAAGTCTCTTTCAACGCAGATCGTGACAGTCTACCAATAGCTCAGTTCCTCCACGATAGAAATCCGCGACTTGGTCACGAAACCATTCGAGAACACCTATGTGAAGGTCCTCAGCGTTGAAAATTCTCTTTTTCTCTGTCCTGAAACATTCACTAGGCATTGTCGTTTGTGGTCAATGTCGACGGCCTTTTTTTGTCCTTTCTTTCCGATCAGCAGCACCCACGTTCCTGCGGCCTAAGAGAAAACGTTAGCACCATTTCACTGTGGCTGAAAGCGAATCATAGCGTTTGGTCCCTGTACCACCAGAATTTCACAACGATTTTGTGTGCAGTTTAGACGTTTTTCCCACAAGAATCGTACTGCTCCATGCACTTCTACTTTCGGGTACATTTCCAATTGCAGCACACATTCACTCGCACGGTGTGATGCTCCAGAACCTTGTCTGCAGGAAACCCGGTACATGTTCCCTCTTCTGACTACGCGCCATTCATATCGTGCATACTCGTAGCATGGGACGTCCTGAACACCCGATGTATCACGTCACTCGACAAGTCCAGCTCCATTCTCCACCCTCTTCCTCCATTACTAATATTTATTGGAAAGGAGAAATGTTCAAATGTCTGTGAAATCTTATGGGACTTAACTGCTAAGGTCATCAGTCCCTAAGCTTACACACTACTTAATCTAAATTGTCCTAAGGACAAACACACACACCCATGCCCGAGGGAGGACTCGAACCTCCGCCGGGACCAGCCGCACAGTCCATGACTGCAGCGCCGTAGACCGCTCGGCTAATCCCGCGCGGCTGCAAAGGAGAATAACCGATTATTTGAAGTGGCATAAAATATTTTGTGGCGGACAGCTTTCATGGGCTATTCCACTCCCTCATCTTATTTGTCGACACATTATTTGAAAAAGATTTTAAAGCTATTCAGGTATCACAAGCAATAGACGAAGTTGAAATACCACAGTACAGATCAATAATTCCAACCAAGAGACGATATATGATTAATATTAACTGATTAAAACACCAATACAAATGCATAGATGACTTACGAAATGTCTCAAAAAAATCTGAGTCGAGAGTTGTAGTCTGCCAGTTAAATACAATATTTAGTGATATATGCGTCAACCAAATTCGGATTGGAATGTCGAAACACCTTTCAACCATCTAAATTCCCAGTTGTTATTTTATTGAGCAACCAGTTTCAGCGCTGTACGAGAACTGTTCGAAAAATTCCGGAACATTCGTAATTTCGCGCCAGTGGTGTGTTGAAGCGAAATGTGTTGGTCATCCCTGCACACACCTGTGTTTAATGTGTAACTGCCGGAAGTTTCATCGTTGTAGGTCTGTTAGTTATTTGTCAGTGCTCAGTTTGCCAATTTCGAGATGGCAGAGTTACAAGAACAATGCGTCTGCATTAAATTTTTCGTGAAACTCAAGAAAACCTTTACAGAGACACACCAAACAATGCAGGACGCCTACAATGATGAGTACTTAAGCAGTATTCGGTTTTACGAATGGTTCACTCAGTCCAAAAATGCCCGGACAGAATTTAAAGATGACTCTCCTTCAGGAAGCCCTTCGACGTCTTCAACGCTCATGTCATGAATTTCAATGAAACTGTTCGTGCCAATACGAAGACTCATTGTCCGAAACAGTGCAGAAGAATGTAACAATTCATTTGGATCATGTCATGAAATCCTGACACGGCATCTTGGAATGCATTGTGTTGCCGCCAAGTTCGTCCCATGGCTCATGAGTCAAGACCAGAAAGACCGTCGCCTCGCAATCTGTGAAGAAGTTTTGGTTCGCGCAAATGAGAACGAGATGTTCCTTAAGAGAATCATAACTGATGATGAGACGTGGGTCAACGGCTATGACGATGAGACCAAGGTTCAGTCTACACAGTGAGTCGGGAAAGGTTCTCCAAGACCAAAAGAACTCGTCAGGTCAGATGTCAAAGCCATGCTGATGGTTTTCTTTGACTCTGAAGGATTAGTTCCTCATGAATTCGTGCCACAGGAAAAACCGTTAATCTGTCGTACTATCGGGACGTGTTGCGACGCCTGCGAGAAAATGTGAGAAGGAAACTGCCTGAAATGTGGCAACTAATGGCTCTTGCATCACGATAACGCACTCGCGCATTCATCCCTGTTGGTAGGTGACTACTGCACAGAATACGAAATCACTGTGTTACCTCATCCTCCAGAACTCCCCCCTGCGGACATTTTTTTATTTCCAACGGTGAAAAATCCGTTGAAAGATCGAAGATTTACAATGGTAGACGAGATAAGAGAAAATTAGTAGACTGTGCTTCTTGCGATCCATCAAGAGGTGCTCCAAAGACTGCTTCGGGAAGTGGAAACGGTGTTGGGAGCGATGCATCAATTGTGCAGGAGAGTATTTCGATGGAGGCTATGACAATAAAAAGCGTATAAAAATTTTGTGGACCACAAAGTTCCGTAATTTTTTGAACAGACCACGTATTACTCCATCTTCAGGCCCTCTGACCGACATGTAGGTAGATTCCCACCTCTGGTCCAATCAAAATGAGGGCCAGCATTCAATGACTGTTGTACGTAGGTTTTTGACACAGCGGTCGAAGGGACCGCTGTGTCAAAATTCTACGGATACCAGTCAATGAGCCGGCCGGAGTGTCCCAGCGGTTCTAGGCGCTACAGTGTGTAACCTGTAACGCCGGAAATGCATATCCTCCTATTTCCATCTATTGTGCTATTATTTTTTTTCCTTGCTTTGTTACCTCAAGATATGACATTTCTGTCTCTTTGTATATTGTAATTGTTTTACTATTTGTATATTTATGCATTTATGTCGATGTATAATTGGTTTGTTTCGTAAATATTATTTGTATTTTTACGCTGGGTCTTGCCTAGGGAAAACTGCTATCGAACGATTACGTCGATAGGTCGTGTGAAGAATCAAAGTGTGTAGGATCTTTGGTAGTGTTAACTCTGCCGCGTGGAGCGCGGGCTGGGCAGAGGGAGTCTGGCTGGAGTAGCGAGTGGAGCAGGTGTGTTGTGTGAAGCTCCCGCGAGCTGCCGCGCTTTCGGGGTTTGGCAGCATGTAATTGCGCTCGACTTGCGATGATAGTTTCTGACATGGTGTCGCGGACTGGAAGCATTAGCTGGCGCACATCAAGAGCCCGTTTCGTCTGGTGACCGTGTCGAGAAGAAGGCGCGCCAACATCCAGCTTCTGCAACAGCGACGGCCGACAATGAGTGACTGTCGCCACCTCCTCGATCGACGGCTTCAAACTTTCAATCAACCAACAAGGAAGACTGGACGCACGTAAAGTTTTAGAACTGTATGGCAGACCTCAGCTTTTCAAACTGTTCCATTTTCGTCACTATAATTACAGCAACTTAGCATGAACTTTTGTTGCTCATTGTCCCAATTGCATTACCAAGCAGAGTCCCTTCCTTTTCCGAAATGAACCCGAGTGTCGTTGAAATTCAAACGCCAGCATTAAAGTAATATAGCTAACTCGTTTTCACTGCTTTAATTTCAAAATACGGTTAAAGTATTTATAGCTGGCTACACTATTTAGATTACACAAGCACAAATTAAGAGTGCGAGTTTTGTTACCATATTTTAGCTTACCTGTGACTGCAGCTCAGCTTGGTACGTACTAAATTTTACTATTGTTAATTGTTCGGAATCATTTAATTCAAGTTCAAAGTTAAATCTCTTATTTCTAAATTGCGTAGATTCAAGTAGTTTTTGAAATGATTGTTGAGGTAGTCCAAGACTAACCGTATTTTACTGAATTTCGATGTGCTTCAGAAAGAAAGCTCACTATTAACTTCAGTCACTAAATTAACTTTCGATTTTCCGGTTTCATTAATTCTTTTGCTAAATTAAGTCAGGGTGTAGCGAAATTTATTACTTCTGACAAACTTTCAGTTTTCACACTACACGTGTCGACCTTCAGTAGCCACGCTTCTAGTGCCAATTATATGTGTAATAACCTTTCTTTTTCAGTTACTATAGTAATTGTCCTCAGGACTGGCGACCGTGATTTCCCCCAAATCTCAAATACCTAATTACCGCTAGTTAATTGTTAACGTAACGGCTGCACATTTACTTTCTTTATTAACTTTATCCCTTTTCAAAATTAATTTCCACCAGTTTCATTAGCACATTTCTTTTCATTTAGATGTAACCCTTTCCTCCCTCTTTACCGACAGGTTAACTTCGGTGACGATTGCTTTTCCAAAACTCCCATTAGGTACACGCGGTTTCATTTTTCACTGTCATTAAGGTCGGTAAGTGAGGGGGAGGTTACAAACCGCGCGACCGCTACGGTCGCAGGTTCGAATTCTGCCTCGGGCATGGATGTGTGTGATGTCCTTAGGTTAGTTAGGTTTAATTAGTTCTAAGTTCTAGGCGACTGATGAACTCAGAAGTTAAGTCAAATAGTGCTCAGAAACATTTGAACTATTTTTGAACCAGTCAATGAATTCTAGCCCCTATTTTGACTGGTATAAAGGTGGGAATCTGTTTACACGTCGGTCAGAAGCCGAAACTCGTTGGTCAGTAAGATAACAACTGGAAATTTAGAAGGCTTAAAAGTGTTTTGTTTCGACGTTCTGCGTTCTGTACAGAACAGCCGAGGTCCTGCAACCATCTGTGTAAAGATGGACATACAAAGACATTCCTCTGAGTTGTTGATTTGACCTTCCTGTACTGATTTCCGTACTTCTGTAGTTTTAAGCCTCCTAGCCTCTAATCAACTCGTTTAAATTAATATACACCGACGGAAAAAATCCCAACACCAATAAATAATTAATGTAGAGTAATGAAATATCCGAAATAAATTTAAGTGATTAACGTTCCAAGTTCACGGCTTAATGTAAGTGCGAAATAAGCTATAACAAATGTGAAACGCTGGTACGCTAATAACCGTTGTAGCTGCCAGAATGCTCCGTGCATACGAGGGCAAGTTAATTGTTTGTTGTTGTTGTTTGTTTGGGGGGAAGAGACCAAACAGCGAGGTCATCGGTCTCATCGGATTAGGGAAGGATGTCGGCCGTGCCCTTTCAAAGGTACCATCCCGGCATTTGCCTGGATCGATTTAGGGAAATCACGGAAAACCTAAATCAGGATGGCCGGACGCGGGATTGAACCATCGTCCTCCCGAATGCGAGTCCAGTGTGCTAACCACTGCGCCACCTCGCTCGGTGGCAAGTTAATTATTATCCGCAAAGTAGTTATAAAATTTTATTCTGATCAAATAGGAAACTTACAAGAACATCATTTTTCGACATGGTCTCCTTGTGTTTCAACGCATTTGGTCCATCGTTGTACAAGCTTCCTGATGCTCTCTTAAAAGAAGGTTCTCGGTTGAGCTGCGAGCCACGAATGCACCACTTCTTTCACTGCTTCGTCCGAGGCAAATCGACTGTCCCTTAATGCCTGTTTCAGTGGACCAAACGAGTGATAGTCAGAAGCGGCAAGATCGGAACCATATGGAGGATGATCCAGTACGAGTTTCTGGAGCGTTTCAGCAGTGTGGGCATCAGTATGCGGACAGGCATTGACGTGCAACAGCACAACACCTTTTGACAACAATCCTCGGCGTTTGCGTTAAACTAGAGTCTTCAGCCTGGCAGTAAGCATCTCACGTAACGTGCACTGTATATTGTTGTGCCCCTTTCCCCATAATGTTCCAGTACTGGACCTTGTGTGTCACAAAAAACCGTAAGCATCAGTTTCCCTGTGGACGGTTGGGTCTTGCATGGGGAATTTGCCTGATTCCATTCCATACTCTGCCGTTTACTCTCCGGCTCGTAATGATGGATCCACGTTTCGTCACCAGTAATGATCCTATCTAAGAAGTTGTTCCCTCCGTTACCATAGCGAGCCAAATATTTTTTGCAGATGTCCAAGCGCGTTTGTTTATGCAACCGTGTGAGTTGTTTTGGAACCCATCTTGCACAAACTTTATGAAACCCAAGTCTGTTGTAGATGATTTCTTAGGCAGAACCGTGACTAATTTGCAGACGATGTGCCACTTCGTCAATAGTTAATCGTCTAAGAGAAACATTTCACGTGACTGCTCAATGGTTACTTCATTTATGGCGGTAAACGGTCGTCCGGCTCCTTCATCGTGCGTAACACCTGTGCGACCATTTCGGAATTTTTCAATCCATTCGTAGACACTCCGTTGTGGCAAAACACTGTTCCCATACTGTACCGAAAGTCTTCGATCAATTTCGGCCCCTGATATGCATTCCGACCACAAAAAACGGATCACTGACGTTGCTCTTCTTTGGTGCAAATAGGCAGCGGGGCAGCCATGATTAACAGCAGGGCAGAGATAACGAAACTAACCTAGCAGGTTGAAAATTGCAAAGATATAACAAGAAATAAACAAAGCATGCGTCATCAACATAAAACGACAGTACTACCAAAATAAACAAAAATATAACTAAATTGCGGATAACAATTGACTTATCCTCGTACATTGTTTCGTACAGGTGCCAGATTTCAGATTGTGGAACGAAGTTTCGTGCCTGTTGCACATTCACTTACTCCGTCAATACGGGGATCGTTAATGCTGTTTGTGGATGACACTGGAATGTCAAATGATTTCCCATACATGCCCGATTGGAGCAAGCCAAGGTACACTACTGGCCATTAATTTTGCTACACCAAGAAGAAATGCAGATGATAAACGGGTATTCATTGGACAAATATATTATACTAGAACTGACATGTGATTACATTTTCACGCAATTTCGGTGATTCTGAAAAATCAGTACCCAGATTAATAACGGCCTTGATTCGCCTGGGCATTGAGTCAAACAGAGCTTGGATGGCGTGTACAGGTACAGCTGCCCATGCAGTTTCAACGCGATACCACAGTTCATCAAGAGTAGTGACTGGCGTATTGTGACCGGCCAGTTGCTCGGACGCCATTGACCAGACGTTTTAAATTGGTGAGAGATCTGGAGAACGTGCTGGCTAGGGTAGCAGTCGAACATTTTCTGTATCCAGAAAGGCCCGTACAGGACCTGCAACATACGGTCGTGCATTATCCTGCTGAAATGTAGGGTTTCGCAGGGATCGAATGAAGGGTAGAGCCACCGGTCGTAACACATCGGAAATGTAACGTCCACTGTTCAAAGTGCCGTCAATGTGAACAAGAGCTGACCGAGACGTGTAACCAATGGCACCCCATACCACAACACCGGCTGATACGTCAATATGGCGATGACGAATACACGCTTCCAATGTGCGTTCACCGCTATGTCGCCAAACACGGATGCGACCATCATGATACTGTAAACAGAACCTGGATTCATCCGAAAAAATGACGTTTTGCCATTCGTGCACCCAGGTTCGTCGTTGAGTACTCCATCGCAGGCGCTCCTGTCTGTGATGCAGTGTCAAGGGTAACTGCAGCCATGGTCTCCGAGCTGATAGTCCATGCTGCTGCAAACGTCGTCGAACTGTTCGCGCAGATGGTTGTTGTCTTGCAAACGTCCCCATCTGTTAACTCAGGGATCGAGACGTGGCTGCACGATCCGTTACAGCTATGCGGATAAGATGCCTGTCATCTCGACTGCTAGTGATACGAGGCCGTTGGGATCCAGCACGGTGTTCCGTATTACTCTCCTGAACCCACCGATTCCATATTCTGCCAACAGTCATTGGATCTCGACCAACGCGAGCAGTAATTTCGCGATACGATAAACCACAATCGCGGTAGGCTACAATTCGACCTTTATCAAAGTCGGAAATGTGATGGTACGCATTTCTGCTCCTTACGCGAGGCATCACAACAACGTTTCATCAGGCAACGCCGATCAACTGCTGTATGAGAAATCGGTTGGAAACTTTCCTCATGTCAGCACGTTGTAGGTGTCGCCACCGTTGCCAACCTTGTGTGAATGCTCTGAAAAGCAAATCATTTGCATGTCACAGCATCTTCTTCCTGGCGGTTAAATTTCGCGTCTGTAGCACGCCATCTTCGTGGTGTAGCAATTTTAATGGCCAGTAGTGTAATATGTCCATAGTCGGTAGAAAATGTTGAGTCACAGCAGCAGTAAGTTGGAAAACATCCCCTGGAATGCTGTTCATTGATAGCAGTACGACAGGTCGGATCGCCAGACTGAAGTACACAGTTGAGGTGAGAGTGCGTGGGATAACCACGAGAGGGCTCCTGCTGTCATATAAAATCTCACCCCAGACCATAACTCCAGGTGTAGGTCCGGTGTGTCTAGCATACAGACAGGTTGGCTGCACGCCCCCAACTGGTCTCCTCCTACCCAACACACGGCCATCACTGGCACGGAGGTAGAACCAGCTTTCATCAGAAAACACAACAATCCTGCACCCTGACCTCCAATGAGCTCTCGCTTGACACCACTGAAGTCACAAATGGCGGTGGTTTGGCATCAGTGGAATGCTTGCTATAAGGTATCTGGCTTAGAGCTGTCCTTGAAGTAACCGATTAGTAACAGTACGTTGTGTCACTGTGATGCCAACTGCCGCTCAAATTGCTGCTGCAGATGCAGTACCAATCGCCAGAGCCATACGCTGAACACGATAAGTCTACCCTCTCGGTAGTGCCACGTGATTGTCCGGAGCCCGGCCTTTTCTAGCGACCGACTCATGACTATTGCTGCCAGTAGTTACGTATAGTGGCTACATTCATTCATGCAAAGTCTTTCTGCAGTGTCGCAGAAGGGACATCAAGCTTCTCATATATCTAGTATGTAAGGTGTCAGGCAAATCCAACACCTTCCATGAAAACCCTGACATGATAGCAATTCCGGCAGTATGTCACATAGCCCCGAATAAATCCTGACATTAAATAAACCAAAGTAATACGATCAACGAGTGAGCAAATGGAATACCACAGACTAACAGAAGAACGCCTAAATGCATGTCATACCTTCCCACCGTGAAACAGACGCAGTTCCGAGGGAAGAAACGAGAACAGAAGCCGAGAGCAGAGTCGTGTAGGCTAGGAGGCCCTACGGTAAGGGACGGACACCCACGTCGCCATCCGACCGCCAGGACCACCCCCCCCCCAGTCCTTGTTAAAGGATAGAGCCCTCCAGAAAAACAGTATAGATCTTACGATAACACTAAAAGGACCACACCAGCTGAAAGTTTTAGCGTGAGACTATACGCGTCTCTGTTACATTGCAAACGTTAAAAACATTGCTCCAACACGAAAAGTATAACTTTTCTCATTGGATAGACAGAAGTTTTGTAGGCAGAGCTTAAGGTTAACATTGAGACCCTGATTGGTCAGTTGAAAACAGCCAGATAGCTTTTTTTAAACCAACTTCGGTAAATTGTAGTTAGGAGAAGTTAGGAGAGAGTTGCTTCCGAGACGGCGAGGTGCGTGGAGCTGCGCCGCCTGCCGTCCCCTGACGCTGCCTAAACACCGACAAGGTAATGAACACACGCGGTGCCGCCATAATGCTTCACTCAGAACTGCAGAAGTCTCATCTGTTACATCCCCTTTTTACGTAATACTAGTGTCGATCGTCAATTAAACTTTGTGGTATTCACATTTGCTGCTAGAAGTTAAAATCCGGAACGCGATGATTTTTCTGTTATATAATTATTGAGAAGCCACATCAGCCACTGTAATTTACGACAAGTGTAAATAAGTAATTAAAGATAATTGAGGGTCACTGTAGACCATGTTGATAGTTTTCTCTTTTATGAAACTTAACTTAAATCTAGATTATAGATGTGATATGGCGTAGGTCATCCTTCGGTCCATTGTAGAACTTGGAAACCCATTCAGGGAATATTCGTTCACATTTTTGTTGAACGCAGTTGGTTTTTATCATCCTGTATTAAAATATTTCCTTTTATCAATAGTGCAATTTATAAACAATGTTTTGTGAGTAGAATAAAAATTCCAATGTTAAATTTAACTACTTTTTCGAAGTTATTTTACCAGCTAATTAAAAATAGGAAAGCCTTGAACCCCTTCCACTAAATTTAGTTAGTATTAAGATTCTTTTACAGGGAGTGCAGTGGAGCTGACGCTGAAATCATTAAGTATTTGATTATATCATCGCTAGTCTCACTGAACTCTTCTGAACTCTACATGTCATGTGTGGTCTGGCGTCTCCTTACCAGCAACAGGCCCCAGGTTCAAACTAGTCAATTCCCTAAAAAACACGCTCAGAGCGTCGTTGCGCGAAAGTGGTAGGGAGACACGACTTAGAACAAACAGACACCACGCAGAATGTTAGAAGTACACATTCTTCTACAAACTCAGTGGGGTGTTGCTGATTGTTTCTTCGTCATTTTAAAGTCATTATTAACTAACATTAATTCACTACGTTCAATCTCAAAGGTAACTAAAGTTCAGGACCTTCACAGCGCGTGTTTAAAACAAACCTGATTTTCACCCTCATAATGGCGGTACTAGCGAACTTTGAATGGAGGTCATCTTTCAGATGTAATAACACATCTACCAATTTCCGTTTATTTCACACAATTCCTTCTTGGTGATGGAATTTTTCCCGTCAGTGTATTGTAAATACGATTTGCATGTGAAAAGAACTGGCAGTCTGTTAGGCGTCCTGAATTCCTTTCTGACCGACTGACTCACATTGAAATTTGGTCTTCAGCGTGACTAGAAATTATACAAATGATAATTTGGTTCAAAAGAGAGTTCGTGTCTCTGACGTAAGGCTCGGTAGACGGCACAAGACTGACGTCATACGCCTACGCTTGAAAAAAAAAAAAAGCTACCACAGTTTTTATTTAGTTAAGTCGTTTGGACCGGACAGCTTCAGATGGCACTTGGCACAACACTCCAAAAAATCATACTGAAAGTCGAGCAAATAGACAAATTTGTTGTCTGTTTTTTATTGCTCAGTATAATCTGAAACATCAAGTGAATGCTTCGACCTGCAACCCTGGACAAAGAAACGACTCCACAGCAATTATATTAACGAGAGTTGTGCACTTGAGAGACTAGTGCTAGATGAGGCTGGATCTTTATGGCTAGAAATTAAAAGATAGGTAGTTCCTTCATGTGTGTGTGTGTGTGTGTGTGTGTGTGTGTAGTGGTAGCAGTAGCACACTGGCCTCGAAATGTTGGGATCTGGGTTAGAGTCTCTTTCGAGGATAGTATTTTGATGCCGTACATTCCACTGGTGCCATACTTAGAGCTGGAACGCGTCTAATTTAAGCCCCGTAATAACATTTCAGCAGTTGTCAAAACTGATTTTAGAAGCTTCTGCTATCGCAAGAAAACGAGGAGGCATTTAGAATGCATTATACGACTACAAGGAACAATGTAGTAATGAAACTACAGAACATCGGCTAATGAATGGCTTCATTTTCTTTTGGTTTACTAGGTGAGAGGTATCGTTAGGTCTTTTATCACCTCCACTTAAACAGGCAAACAGCAAAAGTAAAATAATTTATAAAAATACGATTTTAAAAAAGCTCCATTACCTTCTTCAATTATATCTTTTATCTTTCCATTAGTTTTATTTTCAATCCAGTTGTTAATTGTTTTTCTGGCCTGTTCTGTTTCGGCAAAGTTAATCTGCTCAACTCCAGCAAGGAACCTGTCAGCAGTTTTCTTGAATTCATTCTTGATTTCTGAACCAGTCCGAAGATATATCCTGTTCGCTATGTCAAGTAATACATTTTGAGATTCCTGGAACAAAAGTTTACACTTTAGTACTACAACAATAAGTTACTCAGTATTTAATAACCAGAAGTTATTTGGGCCTACTGATACAAACGATGACTTCTATTATAACATCGATCGGAGCTAGGATTCAAGGTATCTGTAATGACATTCATTTATGTATAAGTTACTAACCAGCAGCAGATCAGTGTCGAAGATTGCAGTCAAGCGTTGTATAAGAGTAGAAAAATTTCTCACTGCATTTTTCATTTTGTGCGCAAGTTTTATTTCTTCTTGTCAAAGCGGGCTGTTTGTGATCCGGGCGTTTGTTAACCGCGATTGCCTTAAACCAAGGGCGGCCAAGATTTTGGCTCACAGATCGTCCCCGGGCACGAGATCAAAGCGCTCAGCCCCCCCCCCCCCCCCCCCCCGGCCACTGGCATTTCCCTCCACGCTGCCTGAGCGCGACGAAGAGACGAAGAACAGAGAGAAAGTTGAAGACATAATTTCTGTCTGGCACAAACTGCCAACATACGGAGAGACGCAGACTAACTTCGCAAAGTTTAACACTCAAGTTGTCACATAATTGTGACTTACTTAGTTTCATAACCGGAAAAAGGTCTTTCACACAAATATACCGATCGAAATATTATAGTACTTTTGCAATCTCATTATGCAAACTTGGAAACTCTACCTGAGGAAAGCACTGAAGACAGTGGACAGTTTTAACGTGAAAAGATTTGACATTAAAATTGGAATTACTTTGAAGGTAAATCAATTACATCCGCACATACAAGGGGTCGCTTACAACTGAACGGCTCGAGGGCAGGTGTATGTCCTCAAAATCTTCAAAACACTAACCATGTAATTCTTTCAAGACCACAATGAATTCTTCAGACCTCGCATTTTCTTTAACGCCAGTGAGCTGAGTGACCTTCATTGTCTTTGTCAGAATGTGTCCCTTCAACAACGGGATTTTCTTTTTAAATGCATCTCCTCAGAAAGAAGTTACCTTGCAATGTATTACCGTGGGCCACCTTGCTCGGTACTATTTATTGGTGAATAGCCAACACGGATTCAGAAAATACCGTTCTTGTGAAATTCAATCAGCTCTTTGTCTCACGAAGTAATGAGTGTTATTGACTGGGGACGTCAAATTGTTTCCATGCTTTTAGATTTCCAGAAGGCTTTTACACCGTTCCTCACAAGCGACTTCTAATTAAATTGCGTGTCTATGGAGTATCGTCTAGTTATTTTTGATTTCCTAACAGAAAGGTCACATTTCGTAATAACTGAACGGAAAGTCATCGAGTAAAATAGAAGTAACAGATGGTGTTCCACAACGAAATATTATAGGCTCTCTACTGTTCCTGATCTACATAAACGATTTAGGAGACAATCTGAGCAGCCCTCTTAGATCGTTTGCAAATAATGGTATCATTTGCTGCCATGTGAAGTTACCAGATGATCATGCGATTTACTGGTAGGACACTACAAAATGTAACATATGTACTAAAGAAAGTGCTTACACTATGCCTGTCCGCCCTCTTCTGGAGCATTGCTGTGACGTGTGCGATCCGAATGAGATAGGATTACCAGAGGACATCGAAAAAGTTAAAAGGAGGGCAGCTTCCTTCGTATTATCGCGAAATATGGGAGAGAGTACCACTGATATGGTACCTAATTGGGGTGTCAGTCACTAAAAAAAAAAAGGCATTTCTCACTGCAGCAGGACCTTCTCATGAAATTTCGATCACCAAAATTCTCTTCAGAGTGTCAAATATTTTATTGGCGCTCATCTACATAGGGAGAAATTATCTTCATAATAAAATATGAGAAATCAGAGTCCGCAGCTCGTGGTGGTGCGGTAGCGTTCTCGCTTCCCACGCCCGGGTTCCCGAGTTCGATTCCCGGCGGGGTCAGGGATTTTCTCTGCCTCGTGATGACTGGGTGTTGTGTGCTGTCCTTAGGTTAGTTAGGTTTAAGTATCCTAAGTCCTAGGGGACTGATGGCCATAGATGTTAAGTCCCATAGTGCTCAGAGCCATTTTTTTTTGAGAAATCAGAGCTCGGTCGGAAAGATGTAAGTGTTGGTATTTCTTGCGTGCAGTGGAATGATAGAAAAGTAACTACAAGGTGGTTAGATGGATCCACTGCCAGGCACTTAACGTCAATTGCAGAGTAACCATGTAAATGTAGATGCAGATCAGCTCATGCGATGTAGACTGGGTCGCGGCCACTCGCCTAGAACCAAGTGATAGGGAGGTCGCGTCTACGATGGTGTCTGAGTGAATCTAACTTAGGCGGCTGTCGGGGCTATTAAGGCTCCTTACACCGTAGGTCTTTAGTCGCTATTGCTGATCACAGGCATGCAGCACCTAGAAACGCATCCTTGCGTGTTGGCAACACCAGAAGGCGCTTGTGCAGAACACCTGAGGATCAGTTTGTTGGTGTCTCAGAGAACATACAGCAATTAATTTAGTGATAGTGCTCTTTACACAGTTATTTTATCAATACCGTGAAAAAAATGAGTAAGACAATAAATAATAATAATAATACGTGATGTTTCATGACTGCAAAATGTGCCATTGTATCAAAACAATCAATTACAAGCTTTTACAGATCTAATTTGTAAAAAACTTAGACTGGTACTTTGTACTCACACTTAGCTGATGCATAAGGGCATTAATTCCATTGTCTGTGAGCTGTTTGTCGCGGGGAAGGTGCAAACCTCTCTCCAATTCATCTGCTGTGTCACCCTTTGCTCCGAAATACACCAGAGCGAGAACTACTTGAATGCTTAAGGGTGAGAAAAACAGATTCCCCGGTTCGTTCGCCAGCACCTGAAATCAAACGCACATCATATTCATAGCATTCTGTAACAGCATAATATATTTTTCTTTGCTGCTCGCTACTGTACTATAGGGATTGTATAAATTATGAATTTTAGGTAAGCCTATTGTCTTTTTGGAAGTTTTCAGCGCTGACTTCACAACTCCTGTATCACTGTTAATGATTCTAGGCCCTTCAGTCTGGAACCGCGCGACTGCTACGGTCGCAGGTTCGAATCCTGCCTCGGGCATGGATGTGTATGATCTCCTTAGGTTAGTTAGGTTTAAGTAGTTCTAAGTTCTAGGGGACTGATGACCTCAGATGTTAAGTCCCATAGTGCTCAGAGCCATTTGAACCATTTTTTGTTAATGAAAACGATACTCAGTCTCTCACTTCTCTGTATCTGAAACTCCACATGCACCCAACAAAAAGTGGCACTGCAACCACCAACACTTCGCATGAAATAGCAGGCATATTTTTTAATTCAAAGTGCTGCATTAACATTGCTGCTGAGTGATGGTCCATATGCCCAGGATCTCTTGCACGTGAAGAAACGACGTATAGTTGAAAGGTCTCTGTTGGATTCCTTTCATGTTAATTTCTTAAATCTGTTGTCATTTACGGCATAAATTCCTCTTCTAAATTTACTGTGGCGTGTCTGACTATCTGGGAGGAGACTGAGTAGTGGAACGTGTTACTTTTACACTTAAACAAGAGCGATCTGTCACACTACTACACTTTAAAGCACAGTTTATATGTAATTCATATATGTAATTCATGTCACACAGTCTCATACGGAACCTACATCCGCTTTCTTTTATATACTGTATATGATAAGATACTGTCATCCCCCTTCCCTTCTGTGTGAGAGGATGAATGAGTAAATGTATTTCTAGTTGCATGCTGGATGGTTGCAGACAAGCCTGTCTGCTAGAGAACAGTAGGACCAACGTCGGAACAGGTAGCTACGCTTTCTAAAAGCAGAGTGGTTTCTATTCTTAGTATGGTCCTGTCCGTCCCTTGTCATGTTGGTATAGGGAACTGCCTCTCTGGTCACTTCCGTTTGTATTTGGGAAGCACGCTCGGTAGGAGCGCAGGTCAGTCTGTCAGCGGCGAGCGTCTGAAGTGGCAAGATCTCCGGCTAAGCGAGTGTCTGCTAAGTCCGTAGGACAATGGATTTCTTAAGTTCAGCCTAACTGAAAATTTAATCACCTTTATTTCAGGTTTAGCTCTAAAATATCTAATGTTATGTTAAATTGCAACGCAGTGTAATTCGAGTGTGAAGTTCAGAATATATTCCGGTAGTTGCTTTGTCACTACTTTGTGAGTAAAGTGGAACCACGTGTTGATCAGTAACTCTAACTAAGATCATCAATCTTAAATGCGAATGTGGGTGAGATTATAACGTCTCGTCTTGACAATATTTTTCAATATAGCAACTTTTCTTTATGTTCAACCCACATGGGGTGTACTTTGTGAGACCAGTACCACGTCCTTATACAATTGTTTGGCTCATCAGGTTAATAGTAAGACGATAGTAACCAGTTAGAGGTTTTTCTTTTGTAAATTGCTTTTCGATCTAATTTATTTTAATTATCAAAATTATTGTGGAGTTACACTCTTTGTGTAAACCAAGTTGACCACGTGAAGCATGTGGTGTAATCATCAAAGTAGTCCTCAGCTATTCTTTTCGGGAAGATTTCACAGAGAGTTAGTATGAATTTAGTATACCAGCGTGTGGTAATTACGTGACGAACAGGACTGCGATACGAACGTAACTTCTTTGGGTGAAAATTGAATCGGTTGGTTGTGGTTAATTTCCTCTTGCATATGTTTCAACGTTCTTCGTGTGTTGTTTTATGAATGCAGTGTTGTATGCAGTCTCCCAATCTGGGCTCCATATTTGATGTGTTTCGTAAGATTACAATCTCACATTTTCACAATCCTAAATAAGGCACCAGTTTAGTTATGAATCAAGTTTAATATGCTGAAATTTCAATGATCAATGTTAAAATAAATTTCCAAATATAAACTTATTTATTTCTTTTTATTTAAATTCTCTTTATATATACACTCCTGGAAATGGAAAAAAGAACACATTGACACCGGTGTGTCAGACCCACCATACTTGCTCCGGACACTGCGAGAGGGCTGTACAAGCAATGATCACACGCACGGCACAGCGGACACACCAGGAACCGCGGTGTTGGCCGTCGAATGGCGCTAGCTGCGCAGCATTTGTGCACCGCCGCCGTCAGTGTCAGCCAGTTTGCCGTGGCATACGGAGCTCCATCGCAGTCTTTAACACTGGTAGCATGCCGCGACAGCGTGGACGTGAACCGTATGTGCAGTTGACGGACTTTAGGCGAGGGCGTATAGTGGGCATGCAGGAGGCCGGGTGGACGTACCGCCGAATTGCTCAACACGTGGGGCGTGAGGTCTCCACAGTACATCGATGTTGTCGCCAGTGGTCGGCGGAAGGTGCACGTGCCCGTCGACCTGGGACCGGACCGCAGCGACGCACGGATGCACGCCAAGACCGTAGGATCCTACGCAGTGCCGTAGGGGACCGCACCGCCACTTCCCAGCAAATTAGGGACACTGTTGCTCCTGGGGTATCGGCGAGGACCATTCGCAACCGTCTCCATGAAGCTGGGCTACGGTCCCGCACACCGTTAGGCCGTCTTCCGCTCACGCCCCAACATCGTGCAGCCCGCCTCCAGTGGTGTCGCGACAGGCGTGAATGGAGGGACGAATGGAGACGTGTCGTCTTCAGCGATGAGAGTCGCTTCTGCCTTGGTGCCAATGATGGTCGTATGCGTGTTTGGCGCCGTGCAGGTGAGCGCCACAATCAGGACTGCATACGACCGAGGCACACAGGGCCAACACCCGGCATCATGGTGTGGGGAGCGATCTCCTACACTGGCCGTACACCACTGGTGATCGTCGAGGGGACACTGAATAGTGCACGGTACATCCAAACCGTCATCGAACCCATCGTTCTACCATTCCTAGATCGGCAAGGGAACTTGCTGTTCCAACAGGACAATGCACGTCCGCATGTATCCCGTGCCACCCAACGTGCTCTAGAAGGTGTAAGTCAACTACCCTGGCCAGCAAGATCTCCGGATCTGTCCCCCATTGAGCATGTTTGGGACTGGATAAAGCGTCGTCTCACGCGGTCTGCACGTCCAGCACGAACGCTGGTCCAACTGAGGCGCCAGGTGGAAATGGCATGGCAAGCCGTTCCACAGGACTACATCCAGCATCTCTACGATCGTCTCCATGGGAGAATAGCAGCCTGCATTGCTGCGAAAGATGGATATACACTGTACTAGTGCCGACATTGTGCATGCTCTGTTGCCTGTGTCTATGTGCCTGTGGTTCTGTTAGTGTGATCATGTGATGTATCTGACCCCAGGAATGTGTCAATAAAGTTTCCCCTTCCTGGGACAATGAATTCACGGTGTTCTTATTTCAATTTCCAGGAGTGTATATATATATATATATGTATACACTCCTGGAAATTGAAATAAGAACACCGTGAATTATATATATATATATATATATATATATATATACTCCTGGAAATTGAAATAAGAACACCGTGAATTCATTGTCCCAGGAAGGGGAAACTTTATTGACACATTCCTGGGGTAAGATACATCACATGATCACACTAACAGAACCACAGGCACATAGACACAGGCAACAGAGCATGCACAATGTCGGCACTAGTACAGTGTATATCCACCTTTCGCAGCAATGCAGGCTGCTATTCTCCCATGGAGACGATCGTAGAGATGCTGGATGTAGTCCTGTGGAACGGCTTGCCATGCCATTTCCACCTGGCGCCTCAGTTGGACCAGCGTTCGTGCTGGACGTGCAGACCGCGTGAGACGACGCTTCATCCAGTCCCAAACATGCTCAATGGGGGACAGATCCGGAGATCTTGCTGGCCAGGGTAGTTGACTTACACCTTCTAGAGCACGTTGGGTGGCACGGGATACATGCGGACGTGCATTGTCCTGTTGGAACAGCAAGTTCCCTTGCCAGTCTAGGAATGGTAGAACGATGGGTTCGATGACGGTTTGGATGTACCGTGCACTATTCAGTGTCCCCTCGACGATCACCAGTGGTGTACGGCCAGTGTAGGAGATCGCTCCCCACACCATGATGCCGGGTGTTGGCCCTGTGTGCCTCGGTCGTATGCAGTTCTGATTGTGGCGTTCACCTGCACGGCGCCAAACACGCATACGACCACCATTGGCACCAAGGCAGAAGCGACTCTCATCGCTGAAGACGACACGTCTCCATTCGTCCCTCCATTCACGCCTGTCGCGACACCACTGGAGTCGGGCTGCACGATGTTGGGGCGTGAGCGGAAGACGGCCTAACGGTGTGCGGGACCGTAGCCCAGCTTCATGGAGACGGTTGCGAATGGTCCTCGCCGATACCCCAGGAGCAAAAGTGTCCCTAATTTGCTGGGAAGTGGCGGTGCGGTCCCCTACGGCACTGCGTAGGATCCTACGGTCTTGGCGTGCATCCGTGCGTCGCTGCGGTCCGGTCCCAGGTCGACGGGCACGTGCACCTTCCGCCGACCACTGGCGACAACATCGATGTACTGTGGAGACCTCACGCCCCACGTGTTGAGCAATTCGGCGGTACATCCACCCGGCCTCCCGCATGCCCACTATACGCCCTCGCTCAAAGTCCGTCAACTGCACATACGGTTCACGTCCACGCTGTCGCGGCATGCTACCAGTGTTAAAGACTGCGATGGAGCTCCGTATGCCACGGCAAACTGGCTGACACTGACGGCGGCGGTGCACAAATGCTGCGCAGCTAGCGCCATTCGACGGCCAACACCGCGGTTCCTGGTGTGTCCGCTGTGCCGTGCGTGTGATCATTGCTTGTACAGCCCTCTCGCAGTGTCCGGAGCAAGTATGGTGGGTCTGACACACCGGTGTCAATGTGCTCTTTTTTCCATTTCCAGGAGTATATATATATATATATATATATATATATATATATATATATCTCCGGTTGTCGTATGACTATTAAAAGATTATAATTAATGTTAGTCTGGTTGGGAATTTGGTAAGCTAGACTGGATACCTGGTGAAACAGTTGCGCAGTAATACAAGGTTAACTTCCTCAGAGAGCTCACAGCTTTTAACCCACCTTTATGCTCTAGAATATCAGCACCGCTTGCAGAATAAATTAAAGTAACAACATTACATAGTGAGTTACGTTGATTCTGTATCTGGTGAGTATTATCTTTAAAATTTGTACTAACCTTGTACAAATCCACAGTGAAGTTGGTGTTTGAATGGGATATTGCATTGAGAGCAGCTACGGCGTTAGCGTCTCCCATGGCGCCGTAAAATTACAGCCACCTAAAGAGAAAAGAGAAAAGAAAAAAAGGCGGCAATGAGTGACTTGTGTGGAAGATACAGTTGCTTTACAAGGCCTTTCAGGTGCCGCCGGTAAATATGTGGAAGTTCACTAAAACCTACCATAAAATGTATTGTATATCCAAGTTAATAATCAATCATTACCGTATGTACTTTAAACTGAAACAGTCACGAAACTTCTACAGATATTCAATTGCTAAGAGAATACAGCTACTCATAACTCTTTAAATTTTATTTATTTATTTAGTTTTCAATCGCGCTGGGACCATGCGAGCGAAAGATGCTTGGTCATCGCACGAGTCAGTACATGGTTTACAGAACGATGATTAGAAAATTGTCTGACAGAACACGAATAAATAACACATTACAGAAATAAGTTATGAACTAATGTGAGGGATTCCAGAACAGAATACAAGGAGTATGCAACAAGGAAACTCTCCAATGTGGATCTGAATACTTGGGGTTTGCCATGAAATTCTTTCAGTTTTCTGGAAGACTGTTAAAATTAAACGTGCTAAATAGTGCTCACCTTTATGTTCTGTGCTTAAGGAAGTGCTATTGAAGTGCATATCGTTTTCCCAGTTTCTCTGGGATGAGGCAGTGCTGCCAACAACAAATCCCATCATGCAACGTATGTACAGGAACAGCAGAGTTGGAATTCCGAGACACATGAACAACAGCCAACACGATGCTCGCGAACTGACACCGCAGGTCAGTGTGACCACCTTTTCTGAGCTTAGGATATTCGTGGTGAGTGCACGGAGTTGGCGCAAGGTATGACATCATATGAGATCATAAACTGGAAGTAAGAAAAGTGAACAACACAGTTTCTGTGTCAGAGACAGTGGAGATAACTCTCAAAGTGAAGACAGCAGCATTCAGTTTCTGTACAAGATCTTGAACGTGATACTACCAAGAAAGTCTTCCACCTAGTAGTTTAAAATGGTCGACTTCACTTATTAACTACCTTGGGGTAAAAAAGTTTAGCTTTTGCAAGATATTCGCGTAAGGAACTGTTACTGTTGTGAAACTTCCGGGCAGACTAAAACCATATGCGGGACCGAGATTCGAACTCTCGATCTTTTCCTTTCAAGGACACATGCTCTACCGACTGAGCTACCAAGTACAACACAGGGACTCGTCCTTACAGCTCTACTTCCGCCAGTATCTCGTCTGCCAGACAGTTTCATATCAATGCACATTCCGCTGTAGAGTAAAAATTTCATGCAGTTTGTATTGTGTTTTGACGCAGTTAAACGTTAACCTGTTCTCTGAAAGCCGCATGCTGATGTTACCACCCTGTTGGCTACCGTTTAGGAGAATGTCTTTGAGTCATCTGTCTTCTTCAGTGGGACATCTCTGAAATACACTGAAGCGCCAAAGAAACTGGTACAGGCATGCGTATTCAAATACAGAGATACAGGGTGTTTCAAAAATGACCGGTATATTTGAAACGGCAATAAAAACTAAACGAGCAGCGATAGAAATACGCCGTTTGTTGCAATATGCTTGGGACAACAGTACATTTTCAGGCAGACAAACTTTCGAAATTACAGTAGTTACAATTGTCAACAACAGATGGCGCTGCGGTCTGGGAAACTCTATAGTACGATATTTTCCACATATCCACCATGCGTAGCAATAATATGGCGTAGTCTCTGAATGAAATTACCCGAAACCTTTGACAACGTGTCTGGCGGAATGGCTTCACATGCAGATGAGATGTACTGCTTCAGCTGTTCAATTGTTTCTGGATTCTGGCGGTACACCTGGTCTTTCACGTGTCCCCACAGAAAGAAGTCACAGGGGTTCATGTCTGGCGAATAGGGAGGCCAATCCACGCCGCCTCCTGTATGTTTCGGATAGCCCAAAGCAATCACACGATCATCGAAATATTCATTCAGGAAATTAAAGACGTCGGCCGTGCGATGTGGCCGGGCACCATCTTGCATAAACCACGAGGTGTTCGCAGTGTCGTCTAAGGCAGTTTGTACCGCCACAAATTCACGAAGAATGTCCAGATAGCGAGATGCAGTAATCGTTTCGGATCTGAAAAATGGGCCAATGATTCCTTTGGAAGAAATGGCGGCCCAGACCAGTACTTTTTGAGGATGCAGGGACGCTGGGACTGCAACATGGGGCTTTTCGGTTCCCCATATGCGCCAGTTCTGTTTATTGACGAAGCCGTCCAGGTAAAAATAAGCTTCGTCAGTAAACCAAATGCTGCCCACATGCATATCGCCGTCATCAATCCTGTGCACTATATCGTTAGCGAATGTCTCTCGTGCAGCAGTGGTAGCGGCGCTGAGGGGTTGCTGCGTTTGAATTTTGTATGGATAGAGGTGTAAACTCTGGCGCATGAGACGATACGTGTACGTTGGCGTCATTTGGACCGCAGCTGCAACACGGCGAACGGAAACCCGAGGCCGCTGTTGGATCACCTGCTGCACTAGCTGCGCGTTGCCCTCTGTGGTTGCTGTATGCGGTTGCCCTACCTTTCGAGCACGTTCATCCGTCACGTTCCCAGTCCGTTGAAATTTTTCAAACAGATCCTTTATTGTATCGCTTTTCGGTCCTTTGGTTACATTAAACCTCCGTTGAAAACTTCGTCTTGCAACAAACGGTGTATTTCTATCGCTGCTCGTTTAGTTTTTATTGCCGTTTCAAATATACCGGTCATTTTTGAAACACCCTGTATGTTAACAGGCAGAATACGGCGCTGCGGTCGGTAATGTCTACATAAGACAAGAAGTGCCTGGCGGACTTGCTGACGACACAGCACTACACAGGGTGGTCCATTGATAGTGACCGGTCCAAATATCTCACGAAATAAGCACCAAACGAAAAAACTACAAAGAACGAAACTCGTCTAGCTTGAAGGGGGAAACCAGAAGGCGCTGTGGTTGGCCCGCTACATGGCGCTGCCAAAGGTCAAACGGATATCAACTGCCTTTTTTTAAATAGGAACCCCATTTTTTATTATATATTCGTGTAATAAGTAAAGAAATATGAATGTTTTAGTTGGACCACTTTTTTCCGCTTTGTGATAGATGGCGCTGTAATCGTCACAAAGGTATAAGTACATAGTATCACGCAACATTCCGCCAGTGCGGACGGTATTTGATTCGTGATACATTACCCCTGTTAAAAAGGACCGTTTACCAATTGCGGAAAAGGTCTATATCGTGTTGATGTATGGCTATTATGATCAAAATGCCCAACGGGCGTGTGCTATGTATGCTGCTCGATATCCTGGATGACATCATCGAAGTGTTCGGACCGTTCGCCGGATAGAGACGTTATTTAAGGAAACAGGAAGTGTTCAGCCACATGTGAAACGTCAGCCACGACCTGCAACAAATGATGATGCCCAAGTAGGTGTTTTAGCTGCTGTCGCGCTAATCCGCACATCAGTAGCAGACCAGTTGCGCGAGATCGGGAATCTCAAAAACGCCGATGTTGAGAATGCTACATCAACATCGATTGCACCCGTACCATATTTCTATGTACCAGGAATTGCATGGCGACGACTTTGAACGTCGTGTACAGTTCTGCCACTGGGCACAAGAGAAATTACGGGACGATGGCAGATTTTTTGCACGCGTTCTATTTAGCGACGAAGCGTCATTCACCAACAGCGGTAACGTAAACCGGCATAATATGCACTATTGGGCAACGGAAAATCCACGATGTCTGCGACAAGTGGAACATCAGCGACCTTGGCGGGTTAATGTATGGTGCGGCATTATGGGAAGAAGGATAATTGGCCCCATTTTATCGATGGCAATCTAAATAGTGCAATGTATGCTGATTTCCTACGTCATGTGCTACCGATGTTACTACAAGATGTTTCACTGCATGACAGAATGGCGATGTACTTCCAACATGATGGATGTCCAGCACATAGTTCGCGTGCGGTTGAAGCGGTATTGAATAGCACATTTCATGACAGGTGGATTGGTCGTCGAAGCACCATATCATGGCCCGCACGTTCACCGGATCTGACGTCCCCGGATTTCTTTCTGTGGGGAAAGTTGAAGAATATTTGCTATCGTGATCCACCGACAACGCCTGACAACATGCGTCAGCGCATTTTCAATGCATGTGCGAACATTACGGAAGGCGAACTACTCGCTGTTGAGAGGAATGTCGTTACACGTATTGCCAAATGCATTAAGGTTGACGAACATCATTTTGAGCATTTCTTGCATTAATGTGGTATTTACAGGTAATAATGCTGTAACAACATGCGTTCTCAGAAATTATAAGTTCACAAAGCTACATGTATCACATTGGAACAACAGAAATAAAATGTTCTAACGGACCTACGTTCTGTATTTTAATTTAAAAAACCTTCCTGTTACCAACTGTTCGTCTAAAATTGTGAGCCATATGTTTGTGACTATTACAGCGCCATCTGTCACAAAGTGAAAATAGTGGTCCAACTAAAACATTCATATTTCTTTACGTACTACACGAATATGTAAGGAAAATGGGGGTTCCTATTTAAAAAAACCGCAGTTGATATCCGTTTTATCTATGGCAGCGCCATCTGGTTTCCCCCTTCGAGCTAGACAATTATCGCTCTATGTAGTTTTTTCGTTTGACGCTTATTTCGTGAGATATTTGGCCCGGTCACGATCAATGGGCCACCCTGTATACCACTGGCCGTATCAATGACGCCGTCGTCGTCCGCCTCCAGCGACAAGTGATCCCCACAATCACCTGGTGCCGGACAAACAAAATAGCTCTCACTGCCGCCAAAACTACGGCAGTCTATTTCACCAAACGGCGCCCAGTCTGCCTCCACAATATTTCGATTGCAGGCATGCAGTGCCCTGGTCCCCGACGACCACCTCTCAATGGGTCCAGATGGATCATATGTTACTACTCCACTGTCATGCAGAGTATGTCACCAATAAGGGGCAAAGGCTGACCGGGGCTTTGTACCCCCTCTTCCACAGTAGGGAACTTAATCTGCATACCAAGCTCCGCATCTGCCGAGCAGTTCTCCTGCCTGCCCTGACGTATGGCTCAACTGCATGGGCCACGATTAGTGTAACCAGGATGCGGATGTTGCAGCGCCTGCACGACAAGGTTCTTCCGTGGAGACTGCACGCCTTGCCACTCAAGAGAATTGTGTCTCCTCATGACGAAGCGGACCCTGCATGTCAGCAGAGGACTATTCAAGCTGGTGGAGGCTCTGTAAAGCTTTGGGCTTGTGTAGATGGAATGATATGAGGCTCCTGATACGTCTAGATACGACCCTGACTGGTGACTGGTACGTAGGCACCCTGTCTGATCACCTAGATCCATTCATGTCAATTGTGCATTCCGACGGACTTGGGAAATTCCAGCAAGACAATGCGTCACCTCACATTTCCAGAATTGTTACAGAATAGCTCCAGGAACACTCTTCTGCCTTTAAACACTTCCTCTGGCCACCAAACTTCCCACACATGAACGTTATTGAGAATATCTGGGATGGCTTGCAACTTGCTGTTCAGAAGAGATCTCCACCGACTCGTACTCTTACGGATTTATGGAAAGACCTGCAGGATTCATGTGACAGTTCCCTCCAGCGCTACTTAAGACATTAGTTGGGACCATGCCACCTCGTGTTGCAGCGCTTCTGTGTGCTCGTGGGGGCCCTGTGCGATATTATGCAGGTACTTTCCGTCTTCGGGCTACGAGTGGCCTAACGGGACCATCCGACCGCCGTGTCATCCTCAGTAGAGGATGCGGATAGGATGGGCGTGGGGTCAGCACACCGCTCTCCCGGTCATTATGACGGTATTCTTAAACGAAGCCGCTACTATTTGGTCGAGTAGCTCCTCAATTGGCAACACGAGGCTGAGTGCACCCCAAAAAATGGCAACAGCGCATGGCGGCCTGGTTGGTCAACCATCCAAGTGGCGACCGCGCCCGACAGCGCTTAACTTCGGTGATCTCACAGGAACCGGTGTATCCACTGCGGCAATACTGTTGCCATATTAGTTAGGTACACCAGTTTCTTTGGCTCTTCAGTGTCTATTATAGGTACACACAATAGGGGGACTGAGCGATAGTGAAAGACGCAAATAATCTTATTAAACGTAGGTCCCAAGAGCAAAGATTTCCCCCGAGGCCCAACGAGAGCCACAGGCCCTGGCGCCTACGTCACACCAGGTGACACTGCCAAAAGCCAACAGCCATCTCTGGCGGGGAGCACGTGAGAATTTCAGACGAGCTTAATAATTCTTGACTACGAGTTTAAATGCATGTAAACTCTCAGTAGCCCATTGACAAAGTTAGGACCCTGAGTCGTTATCTTTTCAATTAGCTATTGATTTCCCGTTGGCCCCACAGGGCGCCCGTCGTTCGCGAAGTGTGGCGGACAAGCCGACTAGTGTGACGTCACAAGTTCGTTGCAGGGCCCATTTTTCTCGTGGGACCCGGTCTCCCCGACACGATATATTTACTAGTGCAGTCATGTCAGTGATACTTTCCAGTGCGAGTGTAAGAGAGCGATAGTGTGTCTTAGTGTATCTTTGCGTAATTCACAAGAACGTGTACACCTCTCACGCCCCTATAGAGGGCAGATGGCGCTACGACCACTAAGCAGATCGGTAGCGCTCGCGGGGTGAGTCGTGGTGCTGGAGTGAGTTGGCACATTTTCACCGGTGATAGCTATAGCCGCAACATTGGCATACGATTTCATATTGTGGCCGAGTGGGAAAGTCCTGCTGTACGCCTTCTGCTCCCGGTGCGCCTCTTGCAGTCTAGGCATGACTGTTAACTTCAATATGCGCCTTCTACGTCTACATCCATACTCCGCAAGCCACCTGACGGTGTGTGACGGAGGGTACCCTGAGTACCTCTATCGGTTCTCCCTTCTATTCCAGTCTCGTATTGTTCGTGGAAAGAAGGATTGTCGGTATGCTTCTGTGTGGGCTCTAATCTCTCTGATTTTATCCTCATGGTCTCATCGTGAGATATACGTAGGAGGGAGCAATATACCGCTTGACTCTTCGGTGAAGGTATGTTCTCGAAACTTTAACAAAAGCCCGTACCGAGCTACTGAGCGTCTCTGGTGCAGTCTTCCACTGGAGTTTATCTATCATCTCCGTAACGCTTTCGCGATTACTAAATGATCCTGTAACGAAGCGCGCTGCTCTGTTGGATCTTCTCTATCTCTTCTATCACCCCTATTTGGTACGGATCCCACACTGCTGAGCAGTATTCAAGCAGTGGGCGAACAAGCGTACTGTAACCTACATCCTTTGTTTTCGGATTGCATTTCCTTAGGGTTCTTCCAATGAATCTCAGTTTGGCATCTGCTTTACCGACGATCAACTTTATATGATCATTCCATTTTAAATCACTCCTAACGCGTACTCCCAGATAGTTTATGGAATTAACTGCTTCCAGTTGTTGACCTGCTATTTTGTAGCTAAATGATAAGGGATCTTTCCTTCTATGTATTCGCAGCACATTACACTTGTCTACATTGAGATTCAATTGCCATTCCCTGTACCATGCATCAATTCGCTGCAGATCCTCCTGCATTTCAGTACAATTTTCCATTGTTACAACCTCTCGATACACCACAGCATCATCCGCAAAAAGCCTCAGTGAACTTCCGATGTCATCCACAAGGTCATTTATGTATATTGTGAATAGCAACGGTCCTATGACACTCCCCTGTGGCACACCTGATATCACTCTTACTTCGGAAGACTTCTCTCCATTGAGAATGACATGCTGCGTTCTGTTATATAGGAACTCTTCAATCCAATCACACAATTGGTCTGATAGTCCATATGCTCTTACTTTGTTCATTAAACGACTGTGGGGAACTGTATCGAACGCCTTGCGGAAGTCAAGAACTGACCGACACTCAGAATTTGTGATTTTTAGGCGGTGTGAAACGATCTAAATTTACATCTACAGGGTGGTCCATTGATCGAGACCGGGCCAAATATCTCACGAAATAAGCCTCAAACAAAAAACAACAAAGAACGAAACTTGTCTAGCTTGAAGGGGGAAACCAGATGGCGCTATGGTTGGCCCGCTAGATGGCGCTGCCATAGGTCGAACGGATATCAACTGAGTTTTTAAATAGGAATACCCATTTTTATTACATATTCGTGTAGTATGTAAAAAAATACGAGTGTTTTAGTTGCACCACTTTCTTCGCTTTGTGATAGATAGCGCTGTAATAGTCACAAACATGTGGCTCACAATTTTAGACGAACAGTTGGTAACAGGTAGGTTTTTTAAATTAAAATACAGAACGTAGGTACGTTTGAACATTTTATTTGCCCGCATCTCGTGGTCGTGCGGTAGCGTTCTCGCTTCCCACGCTCGGGTTCCCAGGTTCGATTCCCGGCGGGGTCAGGGATTTTCTCTGCCTCGTGATGGCTGGGTGTTGTGTGCTGTCCTTAGGTTAGTTAGGTTTAAGTAGTTCTAAGTTCTAGGGGACTGATGACCATAGATGTTAAGTCCCATAGTGCTCAGAGCCATTTGAACCATTTGAACATTTTATTTCGGTTATTCCAGTGTGATACATGTACCTTTGTGAACTTATCATTTCTGAGAACGCATGCTGTTACAACGCGATTACCTGTGAATACCACATTAATGCAATAAATGCTCAAAATTATGTCCGTCAACCTGAATGCATTTGGAAATACGTGTAACGACATTCCTCTCAACACCGAGTAGTGCGCCTTCCGTAATGTTCGCACATGTATTCACAATGCGTTAACCCTTGTTGTCAGGCGTTGTCGGTGGATCACGATAGCAAATACCCTTCAACTTTCCCCACAGAAAGAGATCCGGGGGCGTCAGATCCGGCGAAAGTGCGTGCTTCGACGACCAGTCCACCTGTCATGAAATATGTTATTCAGTACCACTTCAACCGCACGCGAGCTATGTGCCGGACATCCATCATGTTGGAAAAGTACATCGCCATTCTGTCATGCAGTGAAACATATTGTAGTAACATCGGTAGAACATTACACAGGAAATCAACATACATCGCACCATTTAGATTGCCATCAATAAAATGGGAGTCAATTATCCTTCCTCCCATAATGCCGTACCATACATTAACCTGCCAAGGTCGCTGATGTTCCACTTGTCGCAGCCATCGTGGATTTTCCGTTGCCCAATAGGTCACATTATGCCGGTTTACGTTACCGCTGTTGGTGAATGACGCTTCGTCGCTAAATAGAACGCGTGCAAAAAATCTGCCATCGTCCCGTAATTTCTCTTGTGCCCAGTGGCAGAACTGTAAACGACGTTCGAAGTCGTCGCCATGCAATTCCCGGTGCGTAGAAATATGGTACGGGTGCGGTCGATGTTATGTAGCATTCTCAAAACCGACGTTTCTGAGATTCCCGATTCTCGCTCAGTTTGTCTGCTACTGATGTGCGGATCAGCCGCAACAGTAGCTAAAACACCTACTTGGCAATCATCATTTGTTACAGGTCGTGTTTGACGTTTCACACGTGGCTGAACACTTCCTGTTCCCTTAAACAACGTAACTATCCTGCGAACGGTCCGGACACTTGGATGATGTCCTCCAGGATACCGAGCAGCATACAGAGCACAGTCCCGTTGGGTATTTTGATCACAATAGCCATACATCAACACGATATCGACCTTTTCCGCCATTGGTAAACGGTCCATTTTAAGACGGATAATGTATCACGAATCAAATACCTTACGCACTGACGGAATGTTACGTGATACCACGTACTTATACGTTTCCGACTATGACAGCGCCATCTATCACTAAGCGAAGAAAGTGATCCAAATAAAACATTCATATTTCTTTACGTACTACACGAGTATGTAATAAAGAATGGGGGTTCCTATTTTAAAAAAACGCAGTAGATATCCGTTTGACCTATGGCAGAGCCATCTAGCGGGCCAACCATAGCGCCATCTGGTTTCCTCCTTCAAGCTAGACGAGTTTCGTTCTTTGTAGTTTTTTCATTTGATGCTTATTTCGTGAGATATATGGCCCGGTCGCTATCAATGGACCACCCTTTATATATTAAATTCAGCTTGATTGCAGATTACTGGGCAAGTTATACACGTATGATGAAATTTTGTGAGCAGATATTGATCTAAGTATGTATAACCCATACTTAACAATTTTTATCCTTTTTATCAGCAACATTTCGCGTGGCATAAGACAAGATGCAGAAAAATGGCGTACACTAATTGACACCTGGAGACAAGGGGGGGGGGGGATTGAGGAGAGGGACAGGATAGGCATCTGGTCACGCTCTACCAGTAAGACAGTCAAATCCAAATACACATGCCACACCCGAGAAGAAGTGGGATAAGACAATGGGAGACGAAGAAAAAGAAGTTGTAACTAAAACTTGTTTTCAATATTACTCGTATTTCTGCGTAATTTAGCAAAACACAACTTTAATTTAAAACGGTATTCCGCACTTAGCATGGTTTCATACTGACAGCCCCTTGGTTATAAAGTTCGCACCAGTCAGCAGCTAGGGTTGGTGCCCTGCAGTCGGTAGAGTGTTTGAAGTAAAATGCTGATCAGTAGTAACGCTACAAACATCACGGAGGAAGCTGCAGAAGATTCCAGACTGCAGCATACATTGGGCGACAATTATTAAACACGGCAGTCTAAACCATTAAGTAAACTACTAACTGATTAACCCGGTTGGTGATCCAATGCTCTTGGTTCACGGTTCATATGTCCACTTATAAGCTGCCTATCTAACGCTTTCTAGGGGCAAAAAAAAAAATTGATTTTCAGTACTTCATATAATTGTCGGCTGAATTTAAAAATTTAAAACGCTGTCACAATCTACCCATTAAGAGGCACAATCAGTAATTATAAACGTAGGCTTCCGCGGCCATTGTCACAGTCAATAAAATTGTTCTGTGTTTGTGACGCATTATCAATATGTAAAACTACCGACCTTTCGGTCACTGTTCCAAGTGACCCTGAAGAAGGTCACTTGCATCAGTGACCGAAACGTCGGTAGTTTTACATACTGACAATGCGGTCACAAACACAGAAAAATTTCATTGACTTCAATGAGTAATGTTACGCGTATGGAGACGAGCTAACAGGCCGCCTAGAATTGGTATGAGGTGAATGGGTGTGGGTGAAATCTAGCACGCCCATGGATAGGGACGTGGCACGGCCTGCTCAGCCAGAGCGCCATGGCCGAGCAAGCTGCAGCGAGTCCTCCAGGCGACGCCAGGTCCAAAGGCGTCAGCAAAGGGCCGGATGTAGGTAAATCCCATTACGCGGGATTTGGACAGCTGTCACAATTTTAGAAGAAGGGACGATGCATCAGCATTGGCGGAGTGTCAGACAATTATTTATTGAACATGTTATTACTTCTGCCCCGGCCGCTGTGACCGAGCGGTTCTAGGCGCTTCAGTTCGGAACCGCGCTGCTGCTACGGTCGCAGGTTCGAATCCTGCCTCAGGCATGGATGTGTATGATGTTCTTGGTTTAGTCAGGTTTAAGTAGTTCTAAGTCTAGGGGACTGACGACCTCAGATGTTAAGTCCCACAGTGCTTAGAGCCATTTGAACCATTTTTACTACTTCTGCCAGATATTTATTTAAGTGTTGATTACAATTCCTAATACAAAATCATGGTAATTTACGGTCAACCACATGTGTTAGCTGACACCACTGTTGAAAATAGAACCAAGAGACGCTTCCATCAGGCAGACATAAGATTGCTTAAACGATATAAAATGAGCGCACTTGTGCAAAAATTCTAGGCTATTTATTTATGAACAAAGCTTTTCTAGTAATTATTCTGAATAGTCTGAGTGAGATTTATAATATTTCTTTATTGAAATGTTGTCGCAATGTATTACTTTAGTGTGGGAAGTCGCCAACTTGAGACAAATCATGTCCCTAGGGAACACCATTGGAGTCAAGTGGGATAGGCTTTTTTCGATTGGTTCACTCCAGCGGGCAATTCTGGACACTTTCCGTTTAGATCTTGAAGAAGACACTTTCACGTTTGCGCTGCCTGTGGTAACGAATGGTATATGATCTTGTAGGTAACAGATTCAGGGCGGTGATGCCTGCTACAGGATTCTTAACTTCCGACTGCATTACAAAATTGAGATTAGATTACCTTGTGTGTGTCAATTTGTAAATAATCATGTTTGAACTGTTTTGAGCTGGTGAATTTTTCGTGTATTGTGATCACGAAATGGGCTTACTTTTCACGTGTCTTGGATAGCGTTTGTTAGCTGACACCACTGTTGAAAAGAGAAACATCCTGCTACCATTATCATGACGCTCTCAACGCAACTTTATTGCATTTCATAATGTTGTTTCCTGTTTGTATGTTAACAGTATATTGTAGGACCACTTTCCGTTTATTTGAGATTTTATTTGTTGAATAAACATGATTCGACATTTTGAACAGTTCTCGGATATCCGACCGGGTAGCGTCGCAATTTCTCCACAATATTTCGCAGACGTACACGCTGCCATCTTCAGGTGGTTCCTGACGAATGCTGTGCTGTTCACCTCGCCGCCCTATATATACTAGCCGTTACCCCCTCCACCGTTCCTCTCCTGGTGACTTTGGCGCGGCCGGCGCGGCGGCTACTGGAGTTGGTGGAGGAAGCGGCGCCTGGGTCTGAACTGGGGTCTGCAGTCTTCCTGCTGCCGCCGTCGGTGGAACAGGATGGTGCCCTACCGTTTCTTGACGTCCTGGTGAAACGGAATCCTGACGGCAAGCTGGGACACAGTGTATACAGAAAACCTACACACACTGATTTGTACCTAAATGCCTTCAGCTGCCACCACAGCTCCCAGCGTGAAGGCGTTTTGCGCACACCTGTTCACAGGGCACGATCGATCTGCGATCAGGAGAGCCTTCCAGCAGAACTGCAGCACCTAGAGACAACATTTAGGAAAAATGGGTACAACCAGAAGGAAATAAGAGACGCACTCAGACAGACTGCGCCAAGAGAACACGAAGAAGAAACAGACGAACACAAGTTGTTGTCGTGCATTCCGTTTGTCGGAAACGCCTCACGAAAAATCGGCACAATCCTGGGGAAACACAATGTGAAATGTGTATTCCGACCCCCTGCAAAAACCTTGACTCTACTGGGTTCAGTGAAAGATGACCTAGGCCTTCGAAAACCAGGCGTTTATCAAATTCCCTGCCAGTGCGGAAAATCATACACTGGGGAGACAGTCCGCACTGTAGAAGAGAGGTGCCGCGAACACAAGCGCCATACTGAATTACGCCACGCCACTAAATCAGCCGTGGCTGACCATTGTATAAAGACTGGCCATACTATGGACTACGAAAAAACAAAAATACTCTGTCAATCCTCCTACTTCTGGGACTGCGTTACTAAAGATGCCATTGAAATCCGACTACAGGACGGTCTAATGAATAAAGGCAGCGGCCTCCAACCTAGTCAGGCTTGGAACCCTGCACTCAGCCTGGAGAGAAAGACGCGATCCCAGAGATCGAGGACCGCCCCCGACGGCGGCAGCAGGGAGACTGCAGACCCCAGTTCAGACCCAGGCGCCGCTTTCCCCACCACCTCCAGTAGCCGCCGCGCCGGCCGCACCGAAGACACCAGGAGATGAACGGTGGAGGGGGTAACGGCTAGTATATATAGGGCGCCGAGAGGAGCAACACAGCATTCGTCAGTAACCACCTGAAGATGGCAGCGTGTACGTCTGCCGAAATATTGTGGAGAAATTACGACGCTACCCGGTCGGATACCCGAGAACTGTTCTAATTGGAAATACGCCGGGAAAACTTCAGATCGCATTATTCGACATAATTCACTTTCGTCTACATCAATTACAAACGTTACAATAGAACGCTTTTATCAAGTTATTTATTTTTCTTTTATTTTATATTTCCGCCTTGTTTTATTTATACACAATGACAATGCGTAGACTACTTGACTGGACGATCACACCTACAGATTATGATTTGCAGTGATTATCTGGTGGGCAAAAAAGCAGATATGTGCGACTTGACCCTATGACTAAATTGAGCTGCTCGTTTTAAGCAGAGCCCTACATATCCTAGTTACCTAAAATAGGAGCAACATCAGCTAAAAAGTCGCAACTGGTTTACTTGTATGGAATGCTGGTTAGAGAACAACCACACAGCAGCAGAAAACCCATATGTAACACAGCAAGTCTTATGTCGTCGCTAAACACAGCAACACAAGTGTTACAGTTGGCAACAGTGTACATGTATGTTTTGAGCCAACGTAGCTCATTTCACACGTATTACCCTGACTATATTTTCCATTATCTGAGGTTGAGAGCACTTAACGATTACCAGCAAAGTTTAAGCACAGTTTCAAAACTTTTTTACACTTCTTCTCCTTCACACGCTTAACGTCAAACATTTGACACATTCACTCATTTGCAAAGCAATCAGACGTTTGAAGCTTTTTATAAATGGGCTAATCGGACGTTTACAGGTGAGTTACGAGGCGTGTTTCTTAAGTAAGTACCGTTTTGAAATTAAAAAAAGACATGCTAAGATATCTCAATAATTTTATTTTGACATGAAAGCCTGTACCTTGATCTACGCACTGACGCCATTACAGTCTGATTGTTCCTTGTTTACGTTGTGTACTGAGTGTTTAAGATGCCTCCGATAATCGTGAGTCCCGCCAATTGTGAAGTACGGCCTGTTATAAGATTCCTTAGTGCTAAAGGCCTAAAAGCGATCGATATTCATCGTGAGATCTGTGAAGGTTACGGAGAAAACATTATGAGTGATGAATGGTGAGAAAGTGGGTGAGAGCATTTAAAGATGGCCGCACAAATGTGCATGATGAACAACGTAGTGGGCGTCCTTCGGTCGTTAATGAAAGTTTGGTGCAGGAAGTGGACAATAAGGTGAGAGAAAACAGACGCTCTACGATTTCATCCTTGCGGGATGACTTTGCTTATGTTTCTCTTCGTGTTTTGTGTTGTGTTGGCTGAAGAGCCAACACCGTGTTACTAATGGAGGCCGAAATGCACGCGTTTTAGCTCACGCGGGCTGGCGTGAGGAGGGAAGGACTATACTGACGTGAGGTCTGGAACATGACAAGGAATCAGAATTCAGAAAGCGTACGTAATTAGTTTCATACTTACCTTTAATCCATTAATGATGAACGTCGCTCTTGACGGTACATGATTCACATTATTATCCGTTCAGAATAGTAACTCAATATGGCGCCTTGCTAGATCGTAGCAAATGACGTAGCTGAAGGCTATGCTTAACTGTCGTCTCGGCAAATGAGAGCGTATGTAGACAGTGAACCATCGCTAGCAAAGTCGGCTGTACAACTGCGGCGAGTGCTAAGGAGTGGCGGCGCTCGGTCTGCAATCACTGATAGTGGCGACACGCGGGTCCGACATATACTAACGGACCGCGGCCGATTTAAAGGCTAGCAAGTGTGGTGTCTGGCGGTGACACCACATTTTGTATGGCGTTGTGACCGAGCACTTGAATTACCGAAAATTGTGCGCACGTTGGGTACCGACGGATGTGCACAAAACCAAACGTTTAGACAGTGCCTTGACCTTCCTTGAGCAGTACCACAATGACGGTGATGATTTCTTAAGCCAAATTGTTACGGGTGATGAAACATGGGTGGCCTACGTCACACCAGAATCAAAGCAACAGTCCATGGAAGTTGAGCAACGGCATCGTTTTGCTGCAAGACAATGCCCGTCCGCATGTGGCGAATCAGACCAAAGATCTCATCACATCTTTTCGATGGGAAACTCTAGATCAGCCTCCGTACAGCCCCGATCTTGCGCCCAGTGACTACCATCTGTTCCTGCACTTGAAGAAACACCTGGGCGGTCAGCGTCTTCAAGACGATGACGAAGTCAAAACAATGGTGATGCAGTGGTTAACAAGTCAGGCGGCAGACTTCTGTGAGGAGGGTATTCAAAAACTGGTACAGCGTTTTACAAGTGCCTCAATATTGACGGAATTATGTAGAAAAGAAGATTAAGGTACAGGCTTTCATGTAAAAATAAAATTATTGAGATATCTTAGCATTTTTTCACGTTAATACGTGGCGTGTTTTTTAAGTAAGTACCGTTTTGAAATTAAAAAATTTCAAAACGGTACTTACTTAAAAAACACGCCACGTAATAACGTGAAAAAAGTGGACATACTGATGACCATTGTCTTCGGCTGGAAGAAAATAAAATATAAAGTGACCATATTACTAGGAGTCGAAGCTGGGACCTATTTTGTAGCGGCTCACTTCTCGGAATACGTCAATGCACTGTATACGTCTAAATGAATAATAAGCCAGAAATGTTAATACACTGACGGAAAGAAACGCAACATCAGAAAATAATTAATGTACAGTAATGAAATTTTGGGAATAAATTTGTCTAGGTAACATATTTACGATAAATGATTAACATTGCAGTGTAAGCACGAGACAAGCCATAGCAGATATGAGATGATGGTACATTATAAACTGGTATAACCAGGAGACTGTTGAACGCAAGCATGGAAATGTGCATCCATTGTGCTGTACAGGTGCCAGATGTCAGCTTGTGGGCTGGAGTTCCATGTCTGCTGCATTTGATGGGTCAATATAGCGACGGTTAATGCTGATTGTGAATGACGCTGGAGTTCACGTCCGATGACGTCCTATATGTGCTTGATCAGAGACAGACCTGTTGATAGAGTAGACCAAGACAACATGTCGACACTCTGTATGAAATGGTGGTTTACAACAAGCATTATCCTGTTGGAAAACACCGCCTGGAATGTTATACTTGAATCGCATCATGGCAGGTCGAGTCACCAGATTTATGCACAGATTTACTGTCAGGGTGCATGGGATAACCGCGAGAGTGCTCCTGCTGTGATACGAAATTGCATCCCAGACCATAACTCCAGTGTGTCTAGCATGCAGACAGGTTAGTTGCTCTCCCTCAATTGGCCTCCTAACAAACACACGGCCATCACTGGCACCGAGGCAGAACCAGAATCCACCAGAAAATATAACAGACCTCCACCCTGCCGTCCAATGAGCTCTCACTTGACACCATTGAAGTCGCAAATGGCGGTGACTTGTGGTGAGTGAAATGCACACTACAGGGCGTCTGGCTCCGAGCTGTCCTTGAAGTAACCGATTCATAACAGTTCGTTTAATCACTGTAGTGCTAATTGGTGCTCAAACTGCTGCAACAGATGCAGGACGATGCGCCAGAGCCGTACACTGAAGACGATGATCTTCTCTGTCGGTAGTGCCTGGTCTTCTTGCGACCGTACATTTTCTTGACTACTGCTGCCAGCAGTCTTGTACAGTACATCTACATCTACATACATACTCCGCAATCCACCATATGGTGCGTGGCGGAGGGTACCTCGTACCACACTAGCATCTTCTCTCCCTGTTCCACTTCCAAACAGAACGAGGGAAAAATGACTGCCTGTATGCCTCTGTACGACCCCTAATCTCTCTTATCTTATCTTATCTTTGTGGTCTTTCCGCGAAATATAAGTTGGCGGCAGTAAAATTGTACTGCAGTCAGCCTCAAATGCTGGTTCTCTAAATTTCCTCAGTAGCGATTCACGAAAAGAACGTCTCCTTTCCTCCAGAGACTCTCACCAGAGTTCCTGAAGCATTTCCGTAACACTCGCGTGATGATCAAACCTACCAGTAACAAATCTAGCAGCCCGCCTCTGAATTGCTTCTATGTCCTCCCTCAATCCGACCTGATAGGGATCCCAAACGCTCGAGCAGTACTCGAGAATAGGTCGTATTAGTGTTTTATAAGCGGTCTCCTCTTCAGATGAACCACATCTTCGCAAAATTCTACCAATGAACCGAAGACGACTATCCGCCTTCCCCACAACTGCCATTACATGCTTGTCCCACTTCATATCTCTCTGCAAATATTTAATCGACGTGACCGTGTCAAGCGCTACACTACTAATGGAGTATTCAAACATTACGGGATTCTTTTTTCCTATTCATCTGCATTAATTTACATTTATCTATATTTAGAGTTAGCTGCCATTCTTTACACCAATCACAAATCCTGTCCAAGTCATCTTGTATCCTCCTACAGTCACTCAACGACGACACCTTCCTGTACACCACAGCATCATCAGCAAACAGCTGCACATTGCTATCCTCCCTATCCAAAAGATCATTTATGTAGATAGAAAACAACAGCGGGCCCACCACACTTTCCTGGGGCACTCCAGATGATACCCTCACCTCCGAAGAACATTCACCATCGAGGACAACGTAGGTACACTCCTGCCAAGTCTTTTTGCAATATCGCAGAAGGAACATCCAGCGTCTTGTAACCCTACTACATGACCTCGTTCAAACTCAGTGAGGTGTTGGTAGTGGCTCCTTTGTCGCCGTAATGGCATTCTTGACTAACAACAACTCACCATGTCCAATCTCAGAGGTAACTAAGGCTCACGATCGTTACAGAGTGTACGTAAAGCAAACTTGATCTGCGCTACTAACACTACCCTTAAGCCACTGGCGCGAGTTCAGAGTAGACATCATCTTTCAGATGTAGAAACACGCCTAACAACTTTCATTTATGTCAGATAACTCCTCCTTGGCGCTGCGATTTTTTCCATCAGTGTATAAAAAAGATAATCTGAAACATAGGCACATTATTGGTTTGTTATTGTATAACTGCACTACACTTAAATCTTAAAAGTTACTTAACAGGACACAAGACTTGCTTAGGTAACTACGAGCCATGCTGCGGCTCGCGTTGGGGCTGTTGTAGGTTTCCGTCCTTGTTGGAGCACACTGTATCATTCAGTTGACATGGTTGCGGTTGTTTGTATTCTTCTTGTGTCGACTGGCGCCACTTGGTTTGGCAAGCGTTGCCTGTCCGCTAGTGGCAGCAGCGGGGTTATCAATATGTAGTAAGTGTGATCCTGTCTTTGGGGTGACGTCGTTGTTCTTCCGGGTCGTGTGAATAGGCAGTTCGGTTGTGGACTCCGGAGGAGCCAAGAGGGCAATGCGATAACACGCCGGGACTGCTGGTGGCACGCATGGACTGTCAGATGGAAGGGCTGTGGTCGCGAGGGTACACGACCTAGTCGTCAACCGGATCCAACAGGCTTTAAGTTAAGTGGATTTTAATCCTAGCAGTGAAACCTCCTCCACTGCGAGATCTCGCGATTCTCCAGTGACTTGGCTTCGTGTTGCTGCTCGCAGTGTCGCCGAGACGAAGAGCAGCGAGTGGAGTCCTTGGGGAAAGGCGGATCTAATTAGCTTTCCTCGGCCTCTTGTTACTAATTGCTGCATTCTAAGTGTTACTATCTGTTAAGTTCAACCAGTGGTATTTTTCCTGCCTGGTGGCCGCTAACGCCCCAGTGACCTGCCTTGCAACTTAGAGTATGTGACGGCTGGGTACGTTTCCTCGCCTTGCCGCTACTGTCAGGAAAGGAGTGTAGTTTTGACAGTTTCCTTGATTTGTAGGGCGGTTGGTGTTTCTTCTACTCTGGTAGTAGAGGTTCGTTTCTCCTTTCGGACGCTCTAAACACAGCATTCTGAGGATGTAGTGCTGACCGATGGTTCCGGCTTTGGCGTGGTGTTCCATCATTGCATTGGTTATCGGACGTTAGGTAGCTTCAGCAGATTATGATTAGTCATTCGTTAGAGTGCCACTACTCTGAGTTACCACCTTGTGAAGTGAATGCAACTGTTGGCTGCCTTTCTCATCACTCGCGAAAGTGTTTTTGGCCTGACCTACTCAGAGGTCGGTTAGTGGAGCACCGTCTGTGACTGGCCCTTGTGTTTTATTATTGTGTTATTATTTTATTATTGCATTACCAAGTTACCACCATTTGTATCACGTATTTGGTGATGAGTTGCTTGTTGTTTTGAATTAATCTTGTTATTATATTTGCTGTTTTATTGTGTGTTTCTGAATTTTTTTAAATGTAATTGCTATTCTTGGCGTTACAGCGAGTTTAAACGGTTGTGCTACCAAGTTTACTATCATTTTGTCTCACCTGTTTGGTGATCAGTTGCTTGTCCTTTAGAATTAACTTTTCCTATTGCCTTGCTGTTTGACAGTATGTTTGTTAAATTTTTTTTTTAAATAATTGCCATTCTTGGCGTTAAAGGCCTTCAGCCGTCACTGTCGCTACTTGTCTTAAAATTCTAACGTGTCAATCGTATTTTTAGCAGTAACCTTTAAGACTTTGGTGATTTGTTTCCAATATTTTAATAACTGTAGTTTGAAAGTTGCAACAAGTGAATCAATTCTTAATTTATTGCCATTAAGGCCTTCAGCCGTGAAACAATTCTTAATTTATTGCCATTAAGGCCTTCAGTAGTGAGTGTCGTTACTTGTCTTAAGATTTTAATTTGGAAATTGTATTTTTGCAGCGAGATTTAAGGCCTTCGTTACTTGTCTTTTATATTTTAATAACTGTAATTGTAAGTTGCAGCAAGTTTAATCAATCCTTAATTTATTGTCATTAATGCCTTCAGCCGTCAAACAATTCTTAAATTATTGCCATTATTTTAATTTGTTGTTGATTTTAAGTACATTGTTTGTGATTAAAAGAAAAGTCAACTAATAGTAACTGATTACGGCCCCGTCCACGATCGTAACCGAATCCTGCCTTCCTTGACCACCAGGTCTCAAACTACACACAGCCTTTAACTCTCAGCTGTTCATGCCCTATAATCATGTGATGAGTGAATTTTATTTAGCAGATCTTTGCCTCACTTTATGTCGAAGAAGTCACAGAATTCCGAACAACTGCTTTACAAACTGACTTTCACGATCAGTGTTGCTTTCAAAGTCTCTACTTTCATTTGGTTTCCTCAGATGCAGATATCGTAGTCATCAGAAGAAAAGACATGCTCTAGTGCAGAGTTTTTACTGGGAAAACGTAACACAAATTCCATTTCTCTACTTTCTGAGGTTTGAACTTCGAATTGAATGCATCATCAAGTAGGCCGTGTGAACGCTTTTCATAATGTGGTGCGACACGGTATGTTAGATTAGGTATACGATATTGAAATAAAGTACAGATACTTTTACGGTGCTACAAATGTAAAAAGTTAAACCTTTAAACCTCACATAACTAAGAATTGAGTTTTCTTTCTAAAAACCAGAACATTTAGGCATCTTGACACAACCTGATGTAGACAAGGAGTGTAGACCTGGTGTATGGCTAAAATATCTGGCTCTAGTCAATTAAAGGAAAAATCGTAATAGATCTATTAATAAAAACTGTGCCAACATTTTGCGTAGGTCCCGAGTTCGAGTCTCGGTCCGGCACACAGTTTTAGTCTGCCAGGAAGTTTCATATTAGCGCACGCACCGCTGCAGAATGAAAATTTGTTCTGGAAACGTTCTTACTTATTTGTAAGCCTCTGTCAGTCAAACGAAACAGCCAGTTTTTTTTTAACAATTACCGGTAGAATAAACATAAATCACAACAATGATTCACCACAACACACTAAACTACAAACGTACTAACATGTTTTGAAACATGGTGTTACATTAATAATGAAAATTCGTGGAGTTCCTTTGCACTGATTTTTTTTCATGGGTTGATATTGGAATGATGGGAGATCATTAATTCATTTATAAACCATGTTTAAATACGAAGCTTATGTTTTTTAAATGCTGTAATTTCAGTGAAGTAAGACAGATACTGAAGTGGGGGAAGCGTTTTCTGAAGTTTGCTGTACAAGTATTCCTGCTCATTTCTGTACTTTTCGCATGTCAAAATGACGTGACTGAGATTGGCTGCTTGTAAAGCTTTCGCAGGATAATACAAGGAGAATACAGACCGCCTTTAGCTTTTATCCTATGGAGGTGGCTTGAATAACACGCACGTCGCAGGAGCGTCCTATTGATCGTTGTAGTAAGTCTTGGAAACTGCCTTTCGTAACATTATATTTAACTAAAGCATCCACCGTTTCGTTATGCTGGGTCCCACAGTGAGCCTTTATGCATATTAACGTCTTGCTGCTTAGCTTTGGTAATCCAAATTACATTCAAAAGAACTATTACACGTTAACGTATTTGCTTGAGTCCACTTGCAGCGAAACGCCAATTTTTGTAAGGCACTTCTACTTAGCACAGCAAAGTTTTAAACTTTTGAAATTCCATGTTTTATAGCTGCCTTGGTTGCCTGCCCCCTTAGCTGTGTATATAGAGAGGCTTACTGAAGAGGGGAATCTATTTTGTACGTTTCTGGGCGGTAGTGATTTCACTGGTGCAGTTATCGCTGAATTTATGTCAGGTTTCTGAGAGCTTAAGATGTATTCATACTGAAGAACTGGATGATAATAAACTTGTAAAGCAACCAGTTATAATGTAAGATATATCACCAAGCCTTCTATTTAGTAGATGTCCGCCGCTTGTGGTCTCGCTGTAGCATTCTCGCTTCCCGAGCACGGGGTCACGGGTTCGATTACCGACGGGGTCAGGGATTTTGACCTGCCTCGAGGTGACTGGGTGTTGCTGTGTCGTCTTCATCATCATCATTCATACCCATTACGGTCGGAGGAAGGCAATGGCAAACCACCTCCACTAGGACCTTGCCTAGTACAGCGGTGAGGGTCTCCCGCATCGTTCCCCTATGCAGTGTGAAGGAGTATGGGACTTCATCATCATCTAACTAGTAGATGTACTCGAGATGTTTATCTTCTGTTCGTCTCCTCTTATGTGTTTGACAGATTCCTAATTATTACAAGCACAGAAAGATCTAATCGCTGTTATCAGCCAATGACAGATGTTAAAACACTCCACAAGCACGGCATCAATCGGTAAGGAATTTTTCGTTGTCGACGTTTCGACCTTGGAGCCGCCACCTCTCAATCAGGCAGCTTTTCGGCACCACGAGCAAGGAAAACTCCCTGGCCGTACAGGGAATTGAACCTAGCCCCCCACATTAGGGTCTGTCGCGTTCACCACTCTGCTAGAGAGGCCGACCATTGCACTGAGACATAACTTAATTTCTCTCAGCTGCATTATGTATATTCCGCGTTAAATATATCGAGAAAACGAGTGATTCGGCTATCCGCAAAGAGGAGATAGAGGAAGAAGAGAAACTCGCCTGCATTCCTAACACTGGGCTCACTTCAGACGCGAGAATGCAGTTTGCCACACAGCTTGTTTTGGCAAAGTTGAAAGTGTTATTTACAAAGGAGATTTATGCAAAACGCGTGTAGTACTTGTGATTCTCAGTAACTCATGAGATCGCAGATTAGAAAGGATTAGCAAAGCTAAACTAGGTATTCGTAAAGCACAGGCACGAAATATTTCCACACAACAAATTAAGTTTAGATATAAAGTGATTCGTTAACTCACTAACTAATTTCATATTAACATAATTTAGTTGCAGATGAGAAGCTACTACGACCACATACTATACAGAGGGTCCTGCATAACTGTACAATGTGAATCTAACATTAAGACAACAACAAACAAAATCAGTTTTAGACCTAATTTTCGTAGATTACTCGTCACTTGAACATCTCCACATTTCAGAGATTTGAATAAAGAAATGCCACTGACGATGGCACAAAGATGCTGAAACGTGTTTCGGTCTATATGAAAAACAGGTGTTTTGCATGATAAGTAGACTCGAAATCCAACAAATACTGCTCGGACTTTATCGTGCAGGTGACACGGGATATCAACAGTTTAACTGACTTACCTTCACGCCATGGTGCGCAATGCCCGTGTGGTTAACTAGTAGCACTGCGGTGCTACGTAGCTATCAGCAATCGATAAGATTACTTACAAGAGAGGATACAGCGAAGCGGGAGACACCTCTCGGCACGAGCTGCGACTAACTGCCGTGGTGGTCTTCCCCGCAGAGTATATACCTGCTATTTTCGACGCCGGGAAGCTCTGACGTCATCTTGTAGCGCGAAACCCATTACCGCATTATTTTCCTCGCATCGCTGCCGACGTCCTCTCTGCGCATGCAGTCAAGGTCACTTTCTGCAGTTGACAGCTCTGTAGCAATGTCCTACGACACGATTCCCAAAACTGTTTCTATGTTGCTGACTGCTGCAAGGAAAGCGTGAGTGTGTTAACCAAAGAGAAATGTCTGAATAAGGTGCGAGTGGCTACGGTGAAACGAGAGAGAAGACGGACTAGCTTCACGTAGAACATTGTTACTGGTGACGTGCTAACAACCTGTCAAACTAATCTTACGGCAACTTACCATCTAGGGCAGGGCTTCCCAACGTGTGGTCCGCGGACCCCTTAGGGGTCCGCCGGCTCTTTATAGGGGGTCTGCGGCCACCTTTCACCAAATCGTGTAAAATAATAAGTAGAATTATTGAATAAAAGTGTGAAAATAAAATTCATCACTTTTTTTCGTGTGAAAAACATGTGTACTTTTACATCAGGTCGTATTCCCAAGCAGCCTTTGCGGTTCCCAAGTGAGAACGCATACACAGATTAGTGCCGGAGAATGCGGCTTCTCTGATCGACTGTTTCGCAACAATATGGGGCTCGTTTGTGCGCCGGATCACGGCGCTAGATGCGCTGAAACTTTTTACGCAGGCGCGGAGCGAGCTTTGTAGACCAATCACAGCGCTCGCTGGCACGTGTGCGGCCCCGGGCCTCATTAAATCTTAAACTTGCTTTGTCAGTGCACTACCTATTTGATAAATCGATTTCTGACCTGTTTATTGCTTCTAACATGGATCGGTGGCTGAAGTCAGAATCATTGAAGAAGGGTGCAGTTTCTCCATCGCCTCCCCAACAAGGGAAGTTTCCAGTTGAAATGAACGAGGAGGGAGGACGACCAAAGGAAGAACAATCACAAGAAGCTCCAAAGCCGGATTTATTATGTGTAAACGGTGCAAGTACTCCATTGGTTGCAATATCCTGTGGAAGTGGAATAACCAAGAAGCGTAACTACAACGAAAGATATTTAGAAATGGGCTTTGTGGAGACAAAGGGGGGTAAAGCTCAGTGTGTAATTTGTGCGCGAGTCCTTCCAAACAGTTCAATGGTTCCAGTTAAATTGCACCGTCATTTTGAAGGTACTCACCCGGATTTCCAGGCTAAAGACATCGATTTTTTCAAAAGGAAGAGTGGTGAACTAGCTGCTTCTCACCATTGCATGAAAACTCATGCAAAAACAATTAATGAAAATTCATTAAAAGCTTCGTTCTTGGTTAGTTATCGAGTGGCAAAAACAGGCAAAGCTCATACCATTGCAGAAAATCTCATAAAGCTGTGTGTTAATGATATTGTTTCTTGCATGCTAGACGAAAAGGCAGTAAAGCTTGTATCTTCGGTCCCATTGTCAAACAATACTGTCAAGAGACGCAATGTTGACATGTCAAATGATGTGAAAGACACTCTCTCGCATCCAACACAGTTCATTTCTCTGCAGATAGATGAGTCCACTGATGTTGCAAAATTAGCGATTTTATTAGCTTTTGTCCGTTATGAATATTCTGGATGTTTTGAGGAGGACCTCTTATTGTGCAGACCACTACCTGCCAACACAATAGGTGCTGAAATATTCCGTCCATTGGATGATTTTTTTAAGGACTAACGAAGTTTCATGGTCTAATTGCATAGATGTGTGCACAGATGGTGCAAAAGCTATGACGGGTCCTACAGTCGGAGCGATAAAGAAAATAAAAGAAAACGCCATGATTTGCAGCAGTAGTCTTTGTGTTCTCCACAGATACGCTTTAGCTACGAAACAAATGCCTGTTTCGTTCAAGAAAGTTTTAGACGAATCCACTAAAATCATTAACTACATAAAATCATGGCTGTTGAAGTCAAGACTTTTAACAATACTGTGCGAAGATATGGGAAGCCTTCATCGTTCCCTGCCTCTCCACAAAGAAGTGAGGTGGCTCTCACGTGGGAATGCATTACCTCGGTTGTACGAATTAAGATTGGAAGCTTTTGGAGCATAACACCAAATTAACAGACCTTATTAATGACGAAAATTGGCAGTGTATACTTGCCTATTTGTCAGATATTTTCTCCAAAATGAACGAAATGAATATTTCACTCCAGGGGCAAAGTTAAACAAAGTTCACTGCTACGACAAAGCTCGAGCATTCAAGAGGAAAATCAATTTTTGTGCAGAGAGTGTTGAGGAGGGGGAGGTTGAGTGTTTTCCTCTTCTCTAGGAGTTTTTGAAAAACAAAACATTAGCGCTGGGGAAGTTTGTTTCATCAAATCCTGGAACATCTCTGAAGCTTGATGTCATTGTTGGAGCATTATTTCCCAAAAGCTGAAGATGAGAAGCTGCAGAAATACGAATGGGTGGTCAACCCATTCAAAGTATCCAAAAAGCCGAACATTCTATCATCAAATGAATATGAGTTGTTGATAGAAATTGCCACAGACCCTACCATGAAATCAAGTTTTGACATTGACGGTTACTCACACTTTTGGATCCGTTTGGATAACAAGAAATACTACCTCCTTGCTGAAAAGGCCAAACGTGTACTTCTTCCGTTTGCCACAACATACATGTGTGAATCTGGATTCTCGATCTATGCTGCCCACAAAACTAAGTACTGAAGCTGTCTAGATGCGGAACCAGACATCCGTCTCCAGTTGTCAAGAACTGAACCCAACTTTTCAAAATTGTGTCAGCAGAAGCACCCTCAACCATCACATTAGGGTTCCATTACTATTCCTACAGACTCATCTATAGTAAAGATGCTCAGTGAAGGTACCTGAACTATAACTCTGTAGGCCGCAGCTCGTGGTCGTGCGGTATCGTTCTCGCTTCCCACGCCCGGGTTCCCGGGTTCGATTCCCGGCGGGGTCAGGGATTTTCTCTGCCTCGTCATGCCTGTGTGTTGTGTGATGTCCTTAGATTAGTTAGGTTTAAGTAGTTCTAAGTTCTAGGGGACTGATGACCACAGATGTTAAGTCCCATAGTGCTCAGAGCCATTTGAACCATTTTTTGAACTGGAAAATGGCTTTATAAAAGCAGATTTCCAGAATCGATTTTGAAGTGTTTACCTGACCAACCAAAAGCGGAACTGGGACATCGGCTTACGAAATCCGGTTTTGGAAACACATGTAAACTGGGTGTATGTATTCCCACACATTGCACCATAGATGTCACAATAGCCCTTTAAAGGAATTCCCTTGGCCTCTTTTCTTTCGTGATGTGTTTGTACCCCGAATCATGGGTCTGCCTCTTTTCTTCACAGCCGCGCGGAATGGCCGCGCAGTCGTAGGCGCCATGTCGTCGTGGATTGCGCGGTCGCTCCCGCAGGTTCGGGTCCTCCCTCAGGCATGTGTGTGTGTGTGTGTGTGTGTGTGTCTGTGTGTGTGTCTGTGTGTGTGTGTGTATGTGTGTTTTGTCCTTAGCGGAAGTTAAACTTAGGTTAATAGTGTGTAAGACTAGGGACTGATGACCTCAGCAGTTAAGTCCCATAGACTTTAGATACATTTGAACACCCAACAGTAGCCAAACGGTGGCAGTGAACAGACCACAAGTGGCAGCTTGTCAACAGCGAACAGTCTGGACGTGACTTTGATTGCTCTTGGAGGAAGGCAGCTCCAACGTGTGAAATGTCAATTACCAAGTAATTTTAATCAGGCTATAGTGTGTTGAACAAAGGGTGTAAATCCACTAGTAAGTGTCTGGATACAGTGGGAATTAAAATTGGATCGTTAATTTCAAGTTGTTTTCATTCATCTCTAAACCGAAGACTATTGATACCTCGGTGGGGGGGGGGGGGGAGGGGGGGGGGTTCATTGGGAACATGGCACTTGCATTAAGAAGCTTTCAGTCCCCACGGGTTTCGCTCTGAAATTTAAAGTTACTGTGCTCTTGACTGACTAGGGGTCCGCCATGGATTTTCAACTGAAGAACGGGTCTGCCAACTGAAATGGTTGGGAAGCCCTGATCTAGGGTATTCGCAAGATGTCTCACCTAAGATTTCTCTAACGACTCTGAAAATAGTTCCGATTATAGCTACAGCCGACAAAAAAGAGAAAAGCAAATGTATTGATATTCAAAGCAATTCTCATTTATTCTTCACTCTCAGTTACACAGTTATGATACATGACATCTCTGTGGATCAACTTTAAATCTGAAACAAAGTATGTATAAGTACATAGTGTCTATTATTTTACAAGCAGAAAAGAATTATACATAATTATAATATTTACTTACGTAGTTGCTTCAACAAACAATCGTATCTGTGTCAGAACCTCACGTGTTTTGCAACTGCTGTCAAGTTTTTAAGTTGATGTCTGGTCCGCCAGATACTGGTTTAAGACAATGACCACAGTTGCTAAACACCGTACTCTGATGTGAGATTTTTCCACAGACACGTTAGGTTGCTGGCACAACTGTGTAAGTGAATTCCACATTTATGTACACTTGAACACCCCCTTCAAAGAAAGTTGTATTTCACAATTTCATAATTTTCCAGCAAATAAAAATTACTGGTGTTTTCCTTCGATACTATTTATTTATTATTTAAAATCGAGCAACGAAGTAAATGTTATACAATAGCAAAATGTATTTTGTACATTTTACAATACTTAGAAAGCTGTCTTAAAATCTGTGTAGCATTCTGCGTAAGAACGTTGTATATCTGGTAAAAGTACGTTGTAAACTAAAGTTCAGTGTCAAAAAATATTAATTTTTTGTCACTAAGGCAAAAATAATGGAATGTATTAACAGAATATATTATCAGGCATATTAAAGTAATACAATGTATTCATTTAATTAACCTCCAAACTAAAAAAAGACAAGAATATTAACCTAGCGGAATTTATACAAAGGATAAATAGTTTGAACTGTTCACTCGCAAGGTAAGTTCATATAAAATTCCCTGTTCTGTACATCAAGGTACAGTATTTACATACATCAAAGAAGTCCTTTTTCGCTGTCGATAGAGGAAAAAGCTCCTAACACAACACTGGAAATCCCATGAGTGATATATGGTTGTTAACTTGATTTCCTCTTTTGGTTTTAGCAAGACAAGGGCGTATCAAAGGTGAACGATATTTTGACCAAGCTGCACGTACACTGCATTTGTGTCATATGCAGCGATATTCATCCATGTACAGAAATAATATATTGGTAGCTTTTTTTTTTTCTTTATTGTTATTTTAAAACCCGTACAAAACAGGCAGGCTGTCAGCAGCGTGGTACGCCGCTCTTCAGCCGTAGAGGAGATAAGAAAGAACAGAAAGAATACACAAATGTGACATAACGGTGTTTAATAAAAGGAGACACATAAAGACAAACACGGAGCCGTTCACACTCGACGATAATTCACAACAAACTGTTGTCACGACGCACGAACACTGAAGAAGACAATGGCCCTGGTGAACAATGGAGTGTGACGACGAAACTGAACACTAAACACGACGGCACACACGATACACTGATGGCGATGACCTCCGGCGCGCGAATGTTCACTCAGCGTGTACGAGTCCGGGGACCTGCCAAGAGTGGAGGTGAAGGAGGAGGAAGGGGAGATGGGAGAGGGGAGAGCAGAGATGCCATGGGCAAAGGAGAGAGGGGGAGGGAGGAAGGGGGAGGGGAAGCCCGGAGGAGAGGGTAGGAGGGAGGGGGGAAAGGAAAGAGAAGGGAAGGGAAAGGGGGGGAGGGAGGGTGCCTAAAGGAAAGGACACAGGAGGTGGGGGGGAGGATCAAAGTTGATAGGAGGGGTATATGCAGGGGAGGAGGACATCATCAGGGAGGGGGAGCTGGCGGAAGCCACCTTGGGAGAGGGTAAGGAGGGTGGAGAGATGGAGACCAGGTGGGATGTGGGAATACAGGCGCGGCAGCGGGCGGGGGTGGGAGAGGATCGGGGACACGAGCGGGTGAGGAGGATCAAGTTTACGGGAGATGTACAGGATCCGTATCCTTTCAAGGAAAAGGAGGAGGTGGGGGAAGGGGATGAGATCATACAGGATCCGCGTGGGGGAGGGGAGACGGATGCGATAGGCAAGGCGGAGAGCATGGCGTTCAAGGATTTGGAGGGATTTATAAAAGGTAGGGGGCGCGGAGATCCAGGCGGGATGGGCGTAACAAAGTATAGGGCGGATGAGGGAGTTATAGGTGTGGAGGATTGTGGAGGCGTCCAAACCCCACGTACGGCCAGAAAGGAGCTTGAGGAGACGGAGGCGGGAACGTGCCTTGGCTTGGATTGTCCAGAGATGGGGAGTCCAGGAGAGGCGACGGTCGAGGGTGACGCCAAGGTACTGAAGGGTGGGAGTGAGGGCGATAGGACGGCCATAGACGGTGAGATAGAAATCAAGGAGGCGGAAGGAAGGGGTGGTTTTGCCTACAATGATCGCCTGGGTTTTGGAGGGATTGACCTTAAGCAACCACTGGTTGCACCAAGCAGTGAAGCGGTCAAGATGGGATTGGAGAAGGCGTTGGGAGCGTTGCAGGGTGGGGGCAAGGGCAAGGAAGGCAGTGTCATCGGCAAACTGGAGAAGGTGGACGGGGGGTGACGGCGGCGGCATGTCCGCCGTGTACAAAAGGTACAGAAGGGGGGAGAGGACGGAGCCTTGGGGCACACCGGCGGAGGGGAAAAAGGTGTAGGAATCTGTGTTATGGATGGTGACATAGGAAGGACGGCGGGAGAGAAAGGAGCCGATCAGACGGACGTAGTTAATGGGAAGGGCAAAGGTGTGGAGCTTGAAGAGGAGACCGGAATGCCAGACGCGGTCATAAGCGCGTTCGAGGTCAAGAGAGAGGAAGATTGCGGAGCGACGGGAATTAAGCTGTTCGGAAAGGAGATGAGTGAGGTGAAGGAGAAGATCGTCAGAAGAGAAGGACGGCCGAAAGCCACACTGGGTGACGGGAAGGAGGCGGTGCTGGCGGAGATGCTGGTGGATGCGGCGGGTGAGGATAGATTCCAGGACCTTGCTGAAGACCGAGGTAAGGCTGATAGGACGGTAAGAGGAGACGGCGGACGGCGGTTTGCCAGGTTTAAGGAACATGAGGATACGGGAGGTTTTCCACAGGTCGGGGTAGTAACCGGTGGACAGGACTACATTGTAGAGCCTGGCCAGGGTGGAGAGGAAAGAGACAGGAGCTTCACGAAGGTGACGGTAGGTGGCACGATCGTGACCAGGAGCGGTGTTGCGTTTTGTGCGGAGTGTATCAATGAGATCCTGTGTAGTGATAGGGGCATTGAGTTCCGTGTGTGTAATGTTGTCCAAGTACTGGAAACCAGGAGCGAGGGGAGGGACAGAGGTGTCAGTTCGATCGCGGATATCCGGGAAGAGGGAGTAATCGAACTGGGGATCATCGGGGATGGAGAAAACATCGGAGAGGTAGGAGGCAAAGTGATTGGCCTTACTAAGGGCGTCAGGGAAGGGGTGATCATCGTGGAGAAGAGGATAGTAGGGGGAGGGTTTAGTTCCGGTAAGGCGACGGAAGGCCGACCAGAACTTGGACGAGTTGATTGGTAGGGTTGCAGTTAAACGGGTGCATGTCTGTCGCCAGTCCCGGCGTTTCTTAGCCGCGAGCAAATTACGAACGTGTCGCTGGAGTTGCCGGTGGCGTCGTAGTGTGTCCGGGTCACGCGTGCGGAGGAAGGCACGGTAGAGACGACGGGATTCACGGAGGAGGAGAACGGCCTGTGGGGGTAAGGTAGGACGGTGGGGGTGGATGGCGACAGTAGGAACGTGGGCCTCCACGGCCTCAGACAAGGTCTGCTGGAGAAAGGAGGCGGCATGGGTGACATCGTCAGGGTGGTGGTAGGTGAGAGGGTGGCTATCGACCTGGGTATATTGGTAGCATTCAACCATAATTTTTGTACACACACAACTCAACAACGAGTTTCGAGAGACGATGCTCTCATCAACAGGTTCTAAAACTTATCACATGAACTTGAAGCTCTAATAAGTCTAACAGTTGAGCGTTCCCAAAATAAAATGGAATATGTGGTATCGATAGCAACGATGCCACGGCGATTTAAAGTTATTAGGTTGGCACTACGACCGACACCGACGACAGCGCCCTCTAGTCGGCGCTGTTGAGATCTACGAGCTCCACTGCAGAGTCCACCCATTTCATCCAGAGCAGTTGGCTGGGAAACTTCGCTTTGGCTTCGCACCTCAGGGCAAAGTTATGTATTATTCTTGTTGCTAAAGTAAAGGTGGTTTTAATTCACACTGCACTACCGAGAGATTTTCACCTTTTCCTGCTCCTACCCAGTACCCACGCGCCGCCTTCCAGGCGGGATACAAAAGAATAAATACACATTGGACTCTGTGTCCTCGCCTTACATTAAAATCGACGACTTCTGTCAGTGGCTGTCCCCTCACACACAGCACACTGCCCCAGGTCGCGTCCTATTGATCTGCGCTTTGGCTCGAAGAGCGTCAAGACAACGCTTATGCAGAGGTTGTTGCTAACTGACATGTCCGCGGTATTGCTGCGTAAGCGCATCTACTGTGTCAACCATAACGCTGTTCTGTTGGTCGCCTGCATTTTCCTCATCTCCTATGTCTATGGTCGTCAGCTTTCGGCTACTTTGTCAAGAAGGCATTGCATGTTTATAAACATGTATCTGCCTAAAAATAGTTCTACAAAAGCGTTAACAAATCTCATTCCGTAGTAATAACCTTGCACATTCACAATGTTGCAGTGTTTCTTTTCATGAACGACTATGTCCAGTTCTTCCAGCAAGTTGAGTGTCCTCCCTTTCTGTTCAGTGTGCAAATTTTCCAAGTCTTCTTTTGTTCCCTTCAGGAGATGGCCTGTTGCGAACACATGCTTCGCAAAATCTGATGTGTCAAAATTACCTAGTATGAAAGTAACTTTATGCTCCTTCATACTGAAAATATTCTTACTCTCTGTCCAAAATACTTTGCATCACAGGATGCGCGCTGAATTTTATAAATTCCAAACCTTTCGAACTTATTTACCTTCTAACCGACAGCATGCTTCAGGTTACAACGCACTAGGCTGTTTGTGTGGAGCGCTCTTTTAATACCATGTGGTTTAAAAATGTTTGCGATCTTTTGCAAGACTGTTCTATAATACGGCATAGTGACCCTTTTCATTTTTGTCATTAAGTTTATTCTTTCTGTTCTTATTACCTTTGTGCAACAATAATGGCTATCTTCTTAATGGTGTTAAGTTCCGTCTATCTTTCCAACTCAGTCATAGGCATGTTGACTGCCCTGGGCACTGAATTACGGGAGGCATGGCATGAATCATTAGGAATCACAGCATAAGCTGCTGTCGGTTTCTTGTAAACGGTTAACGCGTGCTCATTTCCCTACATTTGATGTTAAAATAGAATTGCATATTGCCGTCAGTTTCGTGCTACATAGTTAACTCAATGTTTCTGTGGGTGTTACTGAACTTTTTTGCTGTATCTTCTATGTGTTCCTCAGGACTATCAATAAGCGACAACGTATCGTCTAAATAACGTTTATAAGAAACCCATGATGGCTTGATCAGACTATAAAACTTTATCTTCTAGGTCATTGATCAAAAGGTCAAACATGGTCCCTGAAATGCTGGACCCCACGGCTGAAACATTGTTTTGCATATAAAACATATTATTAAAAGTGAAATAGTTAAAACCTGTAATCATCAGTAAAAGTTCAGTGCATTCAGCGCTCTCTTGAACTGAAATTTTACTGTGTATGAGGTAATTTTTCTGAATATTTCGATCGATTGGGTCATAGATCCTTAACATCCAGTGAAACCAAACGGCAAGAGTCAGTGAAAAGTTTCTCATTAATTTCGTTCGTCGCAGCCATACTATTACGCATCGAATAGTTATTCTCAAAGTTATAAACTGAAAAATACCTTAGAAACACCATGCGATTTATCCAACAGTGAACTGTAGAAACAGCCCCCCAACAAGATAACTAGATGCTCAACCAAACTATAATGAACTTAATACCGTTGAGAACAACTGGATCATTTCCCCTGTAATAAAAGGTATACTTCAACAAGCTTCAGCTATTACATACATTCAGAGGGAATCGTGACATTCCGTATTCTCGATTTTTTCGTAAGTACTGCAGAAGCATGGTCATAGTGCGGGAAGCTGTGCCCAAAACCAGAAAATCTTGCTCTGGCTGTAGTGAAACACCCTGCCGGACCAACGTAGATGTACAAAAGTATCATTGTTCATTTGTTGTTGTGCACTACAAAACGATCACGGCAAACAATTAATCGCCTTTATCACTGAAAGTCTGTCATACATGAAACATACTGAGGTAATTTCAGCTGATTCCCATTTTCATGACACGAGAAGTGCATTGTAGTTTCCCCTTCTTCTCTATTGAAGAGAGCAGGGTTACTTGTGTAAGTTGCCCCTGATAATATATACCCGAATGTCGTAATGTAGGGCAAGATAAAATTTGCTGCGTGTCTACACACAGAGCACTGCAGTCTTTGTTGAACTTGGTTTCTAGAGATGCAATATGCGGTATGCAATGTTTTGTATGCCGATTTTACTTTCAAATAGTGGAGATTACTTTCTAACTGAATTTTTTGTCTCTTTCCCTCATCATCTGCAGCAATAAGGTCATCAAAATATTAACACGTATATGATTCGGAAGTAGTAAATTTTAAACTGAATTCAGAGTTAAAAGTATCTCTGTACATGTGTTCACTAGCTGGACTACTTAGATACATGTCCTTCAAAAGCCTACAGGCGTTACTTACAGCTGAATCGGGCGATGGGTACCAGGTCTGAAACTTTTGTCTACTGAACTGGCTGGACTCCTTCGGTAGACATTTAATGTGTGCTCCAATATCATCCGGCAGTGCATCGGTTACTGCATCAGGACGATTTCAATGTTTACAGTGGTTATCACATGGACTGCTAATTTTAGATTTCTGTATATTCTGAAGTATCTAAATGCATCGAGGTGTAACTGCAGATGCATCACAGTACGTTTTCAGACAAAGTTCAAAATTTTTACTTTAACTGGGTAAGTAATAACGAAATGTACACTTCCTCTAAAATGTGGCATCAGTTTCATATCTTCACCTGACTGGTTTTAACAATTGAATCAAGCTACTTTGTTGTTGAGACTGAGCATTGAACTTTAGTTGGTAGAAATCCGTAGATACAGGGTGTTTCAAAAATGACCGGTATATTCGAAACGGCAATAAAAACTAAACGAGCAGCGGTAGAAATACACCGTTTGTTGCAATATGCTTGGGACAACAGTACATTTTCAGGCAGACAAACTTTCGAAATTACAGTAGTTACAATTTTCAACAACAGATGGCGCTGCGGTCTGGGAAACTCTATAGTACGATATTTTCCACATATCCACCATGCGTAGCAATAATATGGCGTAGTCTCTGAATGAAATTACCCGAAACCTTTGACAACGTGTCTGGTGGAATGGCTTCACATGCAGATGAGATGCACTGCTTCAGTTGTTCAATTGTTTCTGGATTCTGGCGGTACACCTGGTCTTTCAAGTGTCCCCACAGAAAGAAGTCACAGGGGTTCATGTCTGGCGAATAGGGAGGCCTATCCACGCCACCTCCTGTATGTTTCGGATAGCCCAAAGCAATCACACGATCATCGAAATATTCATTCAGGAAATTAAAGACGTCGGCCGTGCGATGTGGCCGGGCACCATCTTGCATAAACCACGAGGTGTTCGCAGTGTCGTCTAAGGCAGTTTGTACCGCCACAAATTCACGAAGAATGTCCAGATAGCGTGATGCAGTAATCGTTTCGGATCTGAAAAATGGGCCAATGATTCCATTGGAAGAAATGGCGGCCCAGACCAGTACTTTTTGAGGATGCAGGGACGATGGGACTGCAACATGGGGCTTTTCGGTTCCCCATATGCGCCAGTTCTGTTTATTGACGAAGCCGTCCAGGTAAAAATAAGCTTCGTCAGTAAACCAAATGCTGCCCACATGCATATCGCCGTCATCAATCCTGTGCACTATATCGTTAGCGAATGTCTCTCGTGCAGCAATGGTAGTGGCGCTGAGGGGTTGCCGCGTTTGAATTTTGTATGGATAGAGGTGTAAACTCTGGCGCATGAGACGATACGTGGACGTTGGCGTCATTTGGACCGCAGCTGCAACACGGCGAACGGAAACCCGAGGCCGCTGTTGGATCACCTGCTGCACTAGCTGCGCGTTGCCCTCTGTGGTTGCCGTACGCGGTTGCCCTACCTTTCCAGCACGTTCATCCGTCACGTTCCCAGTCCGTTGAAATTTTTCAAACAGATCCTTTATTGTATCGCTTTTCGGTCCTTTGGTTACATTAAACCTCCGTTGAAAACTTCGTCTTGTTGCAACAACACTGTGTTCTAGGCGGTGGAATTCCAACACCAGAAAAATCCTCTGTTCTAAGGAATAAACCATGTTGTCTACAGCACACTTGCACGTTGTGAACAGCACACGCTTACAGCAGAAAGATGACGTACAGAATCACTTGCAGCGCCATCTGTTGTTGAAAATTGTAACTACTGTAATTTCGAAAGTTTGTCCGCCTGAAAATGTACTGTTGTCCCAAGCATATTGCAACAAATGGTGTATTTCTATCGCTGCTCGTTTAGTTTTTATTGCCGTTTCAAATATACCGGTCATTTTTGAAACACCCTGTAAATGCTCCTTTAAATTGTGTATTTATTTATGAAAGAACAGGATATTTTAAAGCATATTACATACTCTGTCCTGAAATAAATATTTTATAAAATTACTGTTATGATAATGGTGGGAATACAATACATTTATACTGCATTACTTTATTCTAAAGCAAAAATGTCAGGTTATAGCGATATAAAATTTTCACGTTTGTACCACTTTCAATGCAGTTTTTTCAAGATGTCTTTACCAGCTGCAGAAATACAAAATTTTCCACCGTTCTTCCAGGAAGGCCAATTTCACAACTACAAATAGCTCAAACGGTAAACAGGAAAAAGACATCCGTTGTGAGGCATGGCGCCTTATATCGCTCCTGTCTGGAGCTTGTGTATCGGGAGAATGACTCGTGTCTGCACAAAGACAGATGGTCTGAAGCGTGAGCAGTCGAGTACGTAGTTCTAATTTTCATCCACCAGAGTGCAGTACTGCAGAGAGACATTCAAGAAACAGGCCAAGAGAATGTTTTTGTGAATTGTCCTGTTTATTTCTTGAAGGCTTTTTTGTTTATTTATGTTTGTTACGTTTTGTATATGCTTTTAGTAGTGTGAATGATGCGTGAATGTGGTGTACAGTAAATATGTAGATCACTGTTCTACTGATGAACATTGTATGATGGGGAATTTTGTATCATAATATGTTAAGTAAGTTTATAGTAAAAGGAAAACTAATTCGAGTGCAAATGAAAATAGTTAATAAGTATAAACAAAATATCAGAATGTTAAATATTTATTTTGGGAGAAAGTACAGTTCGAAAGTGTTATTTGTTGATTGGTTAGTCATGAAAAGCGCGGACTAACGCGAGAGAATATTTTTTTTCTATTGGTCTCAAAGAAAACCGACCAATCAGAACGGAGTATTCTTTCTGCGTCTTTTCTCTTGGAGATAGAGAATGCTTACAGCAGTCTGAGTCGGAGCCCAGGGTCAAAAGTGTTTTAAAGTGAAGGCATATTCATTCCGGTGTTTTTTTTTTTTTTTTTGAAAGTACGGATTTTTTAAATAATTTTGTATATGAGAAAAGATAGTAATTCCACGTGGCATATTGATCAGATCGGTTACTAAACACTTGAGTGCAGCAAACTTAACAGTATTGCGAGCATTTTCATTTAAGAACAATCAGTGCTTAGTAGCTGTTCAGATTTCGGGAAATACGTTACCATAAACTTGCTAACGTAAATGGAAGGGTTTGTGCATGACTGCTTTAGGATTAGCACGGGTTTGTCAGTGAAAGTGTACTGTTTTAGATCTGAAGATGATCCATAGAAATCGAAATATGTAATGTATTACAAAATGTGCAACTGAGACTGATAACTTCCCTGATAACTTCCGATTATGTTTATGTGATTCGTAGAATGAATCAACGGATATGAATAAATTAATTAATTATTCATTGAGACTTCCAGAATAGTAGAAGAACGTCGATTTGGTTCTCATTTCAAATATCTTTTTTAACACCTAACTTTGTGTATCCAAGTCTCCTACCCTAGTCTGGAGCGACATTCATTGGAAGAATATCTGTTACAGGAGCCAGAAAAACACGAAGAATCTGTGTTTTAATAGGACTATGTAAGTTTTCTGTATGATGGTATGTTACGCCAGTGCGGAGAGACAAATGCATTGCTCAGTTGCTCGTGGACACACTGCTTATTCTTCATATTCTCTTGTTACTGCGACACATAACTTAGTACTGAATATCTCACTGGACTACATCTGCCATCTATATACATGCTTCACAAGCCACCCCACGACCCTAATTTCTCTTATGTAATAAATTGCTGCACAAAAAAAGGCTACTCAGCAAACAATTTTTTGTGCTGAGAATCATACAACGTTTTCTGTCCACATTCGCATGTAACACAACATAAGGAATTCGAAACTTTTCCTGTTTACTTTACCATTACATCTCACGAGTACTACAATTTGTCAGAAACGTCTGAGGAAGGGATAATTAGGAGAGACGCAAGGAACAATTACATTACGGTGGCTCGTATGTGGCTCTCCTTTTTTAACTTTCTTTCTTTGCTGTATTATCTAGTTTGAATCCGCTGTACGAAAAAATTTGTTTTATGTAATTGAGCTCCATAGGAAAACGGGAGTTATACAGCTTGAAAACTACATCTGGAAAAAAGGAATAATCACAAAAAAATCTGTTCCTTTTGTTTCAAAAAATATTACACTCAGGTAGGTGATCAACCAATAGCATTCAGCTAAATTCCAATATTTGTTACATAACGTTAACAATTAAATATATAACACTGCTACGTACTCGTAAATGTCTGTGAGGGAAATATGACGAGAAAATCGCATTTTCATTAACAAATCTTTATTTTTTATATTCTTTTCTACGCCGTGGACTTGCAGCAATCCTCGAATACAACATGAAGCACATACTGCTTCTGTTTCTCGTTCTTGTAAATAATTTATTGTAGCCCTCTTTCTGCAGACCGTTTAAAAATATCCGTTCATTTATTGGAGCTTTGATGAAATCTACATTTCCATGCCGTTGCGAATGATGTAGTTGAAGGAACTCATCACTCAAGTCAAATGTTGTAAGAAACAGTCTTGTTTTATTCGCAACAAACTGTTCAGTCTCATAAATCAACACAGTACACGAACATTTTTAAATAATAAATGCCTTTTGCCCTCCACCTTGCATGGTGAGCAGCCTCTGGAGTATAGATACTTCTTGAGACGCAACTTCGCCAAGGAATATCACACACAGTTAATGCTATATTTCTGTCATCTGACAGTGAGATCGACGAACTGCAGTAGGCGCTATCAGCGACTCCTCCAGCAGATGGTAAGAGACACCAAGGGGCATTCACATTGATCTGGACGTTGATGTCAAGCTGGAGATATAACCCGGCTGCCGGATCTCTACAAGACACTTTGTATCATGCTTTGTTAAATCTTTACTTCACTTACTTTCTTTACTACAAAACCTAATATCATAACGTACCACAAATCATTTATTTCCGTATTAGGTCCTAAGAACCATTTTCTAGAAAAAAAAAATTGCGCAATTCCTACAATGCTGGATCCTCCTTCATTAGCAGTTTCAATAATTTAATTTCATAATCGGCCAACATTATACACTACTGGCCCTTAAAATTGCTACATCAAGAAGAAACGCAGATGGTAAACACGTATTCATTGGACAAATATATTATACCAGAACTGACATGTGATAACATTTTCACGCAATTTGGGTGCATAGATCCTGAGAAATCAGCACCCAGAACAACCACCTCTGGCCGTAATAACGGCCATCATACGCCTGGGCATTGAGTCAAACAGAGCTTGGATGGCGTGTACAGGTACAGCTGCCCATGCAGCTTCAACACGATACCACAGTTCATCAAGAGTAGTGACTGGCGTATTGTGACGAGCCAGTTGCTCGGCCACCATTGCTCAGATGTTTTCAATTGCTGAGAGATCTGTAGAATGTGCTGGCCAGGCAGCAGTCGAACATTTTCTGTATCCCGAAAGGCCCGTACAGGACCTGCAACATGCGGTCGTGCATTATCCTGCTGAAGTGTAGGGTTTCGCAGATATCGAATGAAGGGTAGAGCCACTGGTCGTAACACATCTGAAATGTATCGTCCACTGTTCAAAGCGCCGTCAGTGCGAACATGAAGTGACAGAGACGTGTAACCAATGGCACCCCGTACCATCACGACGGGTGATATGCCAGAATGGCGATGACGAATACACGCTTCCAATGTGCGTTCACCGCGATGTCGCCAAACACGGATGCGACCATCATGATGATGTAAACAGAACCTGGATTCATCCGAAAAAATGACGTTTTGCCATTCGTGCACCCAGGTTCGTCGTTGAGTACACCATCGCAGGCGCTCCTGTCTGTGATGCAGCGTCAAGGGTAACCGCAGCTATGGTCTCCGAGCTGATAGTCCATGCTGCTGCAAACGTCGTCGAACTGTTCGTGCAGATGGTTGTTGTCTTGCAAACGTCCTCATCTGTTGACTCAGGGATCGAGACGTGGCTGCACGATCCGTTACAGCCATGGTCATAAGATGCCTGTCATCTCGACTGCTAGTGATACGAGGTCGTTGGGATCCAGCACGGCGTTCCGTATTACCCTCCTGAACCCACCGATTCCATATTCTGCTAACAGTCATTGGATATCGACCAACGCGAGCAGCAATGTCGCGATACGATAAATCGCAACCGCGATAGGCTTCAATCCGACCTTTATCAAAGTCGGAAACGTGATGGTACGCATTTCTCCTCCTTACACGAGGCATGACAACAAAGTTTCACCAAACAACACCGGTCAACTGCTGTTTGTGTATGACAAATCGGTTGGAAACTTTCCTGATGTCAGCACGTTGTAGGTGTCGCCACCGTAGCCAACCTTGTGTGAATGCTCTGAAAAGCTAATCATTTGCATATCACAGCATCTTCTTCCTGTCGGTTAAATTTCGCATCTACAGCACGTCATCTTCGTGGTGTATCAATTTTAATGGCCAGTAGTGTAATATGTTGACATCGACGCCCTGCCCAGACGATGTACGGGCAGAGATCTTACATTATCTCATGGGAAACACTACCATTTCAAACAGAAACCTTACAAAACTGCCCATAACAACAGAATTTACTATTAGTAGCTTGTTGTGTGAATGGTTACGCGAATCTGACTTCGAATTTGTAGCTAGTCCCAGCTACTATACTTGGCCCAATATACAGTGAAGCGCCATAGAAACTAGTACAACTGCCTAATATCGCGAAGGGCCGCCGCGAGCACGCAGAAGTGCCGCAACATGACGTGATTCGGACTCAACTAATGTGTGAAATGGTGCTGGATGGAATTGTGTATTCTGCAGGGCTGTCCATAAATCCTTAAGAGAATGAGAGGGTGCAGATCTCTTCTGAACAGCACGTTGCAATGCATCCCAGATATCCTCAATAATGTTCATGTCTCAGGAGTTTGGTGGCCAGCGGAAGTGTTTAAACTCAGAAAGGTGTTTCTGGAGCCACTCTGTACCAGTTCTCGACGCGTGGGGTGTCGCATCTCCGTCGGAATGCACAATGGACCTGAATAGATGCAGGTGATCAGACAGGATGCTTACGTACGTGTCACTTGTCAGAGTGGTATATAGACGTATCAGGGGTCCCGTATCACTCCAACTGCACACGCTCCACTCCATCCACTCCATTACAGAGCCTCCGCCAGCTTGAACAGTCCCCTGCTGACATCCAGGGTCCATGGATTCATGAGGTTGTCTCCATAACCGTACACATCCATCCGCTCGAGGTAACGAGACTCGTCCGACCAGACAACATGTTTCCAGTCATCAACACTCCAATGTTAGTGTTGCCGGGCACAGTCGATGAGTAAAGCTTTGTGTCGTGCAGTCATAAAGGGTTCACGAGAAGGCCTTCAGCTCCGAAAGCACATATCGATGAAGTTTCGTTGACACTTGTTGATGGCCCAGCATTTAAATCTGCAGCATGTTGCACATTTGTCACATGGAACGATTCTCTTCAGTCGTCGTTGGTCCCATTCTTGCAGGATCTTTTTCCGGCCGCAGCGATGTCGGAGATTTGATGTTTTACCGGATGCCTCATATTCATGGTACACTCGTGAAATGATCGCATGGGAAAATCCCCACTTCATCGTTACCTCGGACATGCTGTGTCCAATCGCTCATACGCCGACTATAATACCACGCCGAAAGTCACTTATATCTTGATAACCTGCCATTGTAGCAGCAGTAACCGATCTAACAACTGCGCCAGACACTTGTTATCTCATATAGGCGTTGCCAACCTCATCGCTTGTAACACCATAGCTCTAATGCTCTACTGATTTATTTTGCCTTTTATTTTATTTAATGTTACATCTTTGAGCTTCTGTAAATGTGTTTGATTGAATAGATACCATGAGAGTGTTTATTCTTCTCTCTGTTATAAACTTGATGTCTTTTAGAATGTGGGAAGTTTGACGTAGGTAATATGTACGATATGAGCAAATGGTATGTTTATCTTTCTCACTTAATGTCTTTGGTTATCTTTGAGACTGAATAATTTCGTTTAAATAATTTTTTATAGAAATGTTAATGTGTGCAAAGGTTCTGTTTTATTTAAAATGTTTGTTTGTTGTTATGTAAACTGTTGACCTTCACTTAGGGTTCTTAGTTATTCTGTATGGAAAAGGCAGTGTGGTTCCCCTCGGGAACGGAACTTAGTAGCGCGCGCAAGTTGTGGTTGGCCTAGGTAGAAAAGTCAGTCGGGGACGAGCTACCAAACTGTGCACTGCCCATGTAAGAGTTGTATATTGTACTGGTTCCGAGAGAGGCTTTTCTTGCCGCTTTCCAATGCCTCGGATGGATGGATAAATAGCTGGGACTTTTCTGGAATTGGTATCTATCATCGCCACCAAGAAATGACAGAGTCCAGCAATTCTACCGGCAATTCCACCTACCAACATGCAATCGCCACCACATCACTCAATCACCATAATGGAGCACTATAGTAATGTACAGTGAAGGATCAGCTCATTTGATGTTTTAGTGTGCACAAATATAAGGTAACTTATAACTGAATTCATGTACCTACCTCTCAGGTTCCTCTCCATTTGAACTATGATTACCGAGTGTCCTAGTTTGTGGAAAAAATGAAAGCCTCAAAGCCAAATAGTTAATTAAATAATGTTGTTTGATCTTTGGTAAGAAGGGAGTATTCAGATTTACTGTGGATTTAGTGAAATTGTGGGAGGTAGTAAAGGTAGTTTTGTGAAAGCCTCCATGTGATGGAAACATTATAATTTAAAGTTTTGTTGAGTTTCAAAGTCACCTATTTAATAATTTACTTGAAAGTAGAAGACTGTTGTAATGAAGACAATTTGCTGTTTATTTTAAAGATTAAGAGTTCTTAAAACTGAGGCTTATAAAGTTTTGCTTAGTTAACGATCATAGTGCTGCCTGTAGTAAATTTTAAAAGGTGAGTCAGTTTCTTGCAAATTTGTCAACATTGTGTCTCCCTGTAGTAAAAGTGGAAAACTGCAATAGTGGAATGTTAAATACTCATGCTTGCTAAGCACTTGTTTCTTTTGGGTAATGAAAGTGCACATTAATAGTGTAATAGGATCCACAGGTTTTCCTTAATGCTCATAATAAATAACAATTAAATAGAAAGACCACTATTTATGAAAACAACAATTTCTTTATTCAAAAGACAGTGAGAAGGAACCTGTTAGTGAATTCCAATTAACTTTCATTTTAAATAATAAATATTATTTAACCTGTTCGTAATTTTGCAGTGAACTACATTTATAATTTTATGTCAACTAGGAAAGTGTTTGAAAAATAATACTTAACCTATGTCCAATTTATGATTCTGCAGTGGATATTAATAGTAATGTTATTATATATATATATATATATATATATATATATATATATATATATATATATATATATATATATATATATATTCGGTTTGAATTAGCCCTGAAAGTAATAGTGTGTTCCGTTATCTGTTATATTTATGCAAACAGTCTGTTCCGCTCTGTCAGCTTCCAATCTTAACTGTGAACATATGCAGGTGTCAGAGTTCATTGCACTCGCGTGTGGCAAAATATAGATTGTGTCTGTCTGTTTAAAGTTACTCATACTTTATTTCTTGAACAAGAATATCAATCATTCTCTTGCCTAATTAGGCTGGCGACCGTTTTCTTTATTCTTTAAACAGTGTAGCTAGGTAAAATATTATTTGTTACTGTTAGAATATTTACGTAATTCTGACTTTCATTTCCGATAAGCCACCTCCGTTAGGTACAACACGGTCAACATAACAAAATTCCTCTCAGAGGGTAACACTGCTCTGTTGCGTTATACCTTAATTGCTTTAATAATTGCTTTTATTTCACAACCTGCCTCCAACTTTAAGATCATGGTACAGTAGCAGCAGACGATAGTGTTATACGCTGTATTCTGCCTGTTTACATATCTCTGTATTTGAATACGCGTACCTATACCAGTTTCTTTGGCACTTCAGTGTACCACTGACGGATAACGTGACTATATACATCCATGGAATGAAGTTTACAGATTGAATACAACCCAGGTTTGACTTCATCAAAGTCTCGGAACGCTTTGCCATAGATACATCTTACCAATTGTGCGGTGGGAACTGCAGGTGCAAACCATTCATTGCCACAATCGAACGAGCCCCAAACATCAACTGCGGAATGGCCAGATGTCCATCATCTCCGTCGCCCTTCTGTGTCCTGCGACGGGGCGGTAAATCAAGAAGTGCGGTTGCAGAGTGCACACGAATGTGCATATACAAATGTTAGTTAAGAAATGTGAGTGCAAATTTTGGCTCTCACGTAAGTCTCAGGGGATGAGTTGCACACTAGGTGCATTAGTACACTGTTCCACACTCGCGCATTAGTTATAGTTTCTGAATTAATTATTCACTCAGACATGAGTACAGTTTATGCTAGGGAACAAAAATTAGGTGATTATTATATCAAAATCATTTTTCGCGACACAGTTCAGTCACTATTTATTGGCGTCGTCCTTTTTTTTCACACAATGAAATTAGCACTGGTGAGACGGTTTACAGTTTTACTTTAATAATAAGTTGACTCCTATCCTCCAAATAGTAATAATGTACGCTGCTATAAACGAAAATTACTCAATCAATTCAAACAGAACCACAAGTCCCACTGTCCTCTTTGTTCTAGCAGTTTTGGTGCGAAATCACAGATCGCCACATGTTCACTTACGCCAATTTATACCTCGTAATTCGTACTCACACAAATAATCGTAGCACTTCCAGTTCACCAAATATATGCTTGCGCACTTGCACTATTAAACAATACTCTTTTTCGAAATAAATCGGCACAAAAAATTCTTACTCAAACGACCACATGGGCCACCCACAAGTGGGACTCGCTCGCCAGCCACCCTCCAAAACGACTGACCAACGACTGACCCCTGGCCAAGATGGCCGCTCGCTTATATAGGCTCGGACGTCAAACCCCCTTGGTTATGCAAGTACCAATCTCACCAGTTAAGGCTACAAATTTTGATACATACATCCCTCGACAGAAATAAGTAAACCATCGGAACCGCACTAAAAAGTACATCTTATTTACTACGAGGGCTATCCACAAGGTACATTCCGTTTTGGAATTAAAAATAAATAAAGTATTGGAAATTTTTTTATTATATACAGATGAAAGCCACACTTAAATACTACTTTTCTACATAGTTGCCATTTAAATTAAGGCACTTATCGTAGCGATGGACGAGCTTGGAAATTCCTTCGTCGTAAAATTCGGCCGCCTGCGCCTTCAACCACGTGGTTGCCTCTTCTTGAAGCTGTGCGTCGTCATCAAAACGCTGCATAGCCAACCACTTCTTCATTGCTGGGAATAAGTGGAAGTCGCTCGGTGCCAGGTCGGGACTGTACGGCGGATGAGGAAACAACTCCCACTTTAAAGATTCGAGAACTTCACGAGTGGCATTTTCCGTGTGGACCCGGGCGTTGTCGTGAATCAGCAAGATCTTTGAGCCCAACTTTCCCCTGCGCTTGTTTTGTATTGCTCTTCTGAGGTTGTGCAGAGTTTGGCAATACCTTTGAGAGTTTATTGTAGTGCCTCTTTCCAGGAAATCCACAAAAATCGTATTTCTACCGGGTTACTGATTAACCACGTGGTTGAAGGCGCAGGCGGCCGAATTTTACGACGAAGGAATTTCCAAGCTCGTCCATCGCTACGATAAGTGCCGTAATTTAAATGGAAACTATGTAGAAAAGTAGTATTTAAGTGTCGCTTTCATCTGTATATAATAAAAAAAAATTCCAGTACTTTATTATTAATTCCAAAAGGTAATGTACTTTGTGGATAGCCCTCGTATGTTACATCAGTTTCTAGGATTATCCTATCACCGGTAAATCAAGTTTTAGTTTTTGCAAAGTTTCGCCAAATTTGTTTCTTTACATCTGTGCTGCAAAGTTTTAACATAGAACTGCATATAGCACAGTTTTTAGACGTAGTCTATAGCGATCTACACATTGCTCTGCTCAAAATCGTCATATCTATAATAATTAACTAATTATGGGCGATAAATGTTAATAATAATTTGCAAACAATGAAAACTATTGCAAGTTAAGTGTATAATATAACTTAACTAGTTTAAAATACGTGTGATGCCACCCAAAATATAATACAGTGTTCTTTACGTCATGAATTTTCTATTGAATTTTGTAAACAATTTTCCCTCAAACTTTGTTTATTGCTCTTTCCGGGCTCAATTATTTATGAATCTTAACTTATGACTGCGGCACCCGATCCGCTATGACGAGACGTTTTTAATGAGTGCTCGCTCATCCCTGTACGTTGTTATTTACTATTGTTATTAATCTTTCAGTATTCGTGATATTAACCGATTTTGAGGTTACTATAACTTTTGCGTCTCGTTACTTGAAATAAAGATCTATCTTTTAGAAGATGCATATTGCTGACCACAATCTACTGCTGCATCGCTCTTCACCGTAAGTTACATAATTTTCGCGTGATGCGCGAAAAACCAAACAATGCCCCAAGCAGCGGGCCACGTGGCCGCCCGCGGCGGAGGCATCCCACCGACCGTTGCAAATCTCGCGCGGGCGCGCCACGCGCTTTCGCGAATCGCGCACCATGTAGCGCGCTCGCTCTCCACGAAGCAATCCTTGCATTCTAGAAATATTCATCTAGTAACGGTGGTTTGTACCGTCACAGTCCACAGCTCATCAGTGTGAAATCTATATACGGAGTATATGCCATTAGGCTCCAGCAGACCACTCTTATGTGTTCCCAAATCGCCACAACGACTTCGCTGAAAGTGACTGAAGTGGACACGTGATCATTTGGACTGGACAGTGGATCAATGGAAACGTGTTGCTTGATCGGATGAATCACATTTTTTGTTACATCAGGACGATGGTCGCGTCCATAAACGCCGTCATCCAGGCCAACGGCTGTTCGAAACGTGCACTGTGCCCAGAATGCAGGCGTGTGAGCGAAGTATCGTGCTATGGTAGGGTGATCAAATTATTTTCGGTGAAACCCGGGACACATTCACCCGGGTGCCAATGGACACCTCATTCAACATGTACCCAGGTTTCTTAATTTTAAATATTAATGTTTTGTTGATACATTTTGTTAACCCGAGTATTATAACTAATAAGAGGATACAAAAGATTGATACAATCTAGATTATCTGTATAATTAATGGCATTTAATAAACGTTTACAGCAGTAAAGAAATGAATTACGATTTTACAAAATTTTTCAGCCATTCAACTTTTAATCAGTTACTATTAACATGAGCTTTAATATTACTGAGCACTTGTAGATGGAATTGACTGTCCTTGGAGAAAAGGGTATTTTTCACTGCCTCCACCCTTCTTGATCATGTCTTTGTTCTTTGAGACACAGTGATAAAACTCGGCACAATCCATTTTGCAGTTGTACAGGATCTGCAGGATTGCTTCAAGAGAGTCTACCTCCATTCTGTTCCTATCATCAGTCCACTGGATATTCATGAACGAAAATATTCTTTCCACATTGGCATTATGGGCTGCGATTGCAAATCAATACCTTGCAATTATTACCAACTCAGAGTAATGCTGAAGACAGTCACAGCTTTTAAAAAAAACTCACCCACTTCTCATGACATTCCAGTGGTGTTTTTTTTTTTTCATCATTCCACTTGTGAAGACTTTCTTCAACAAAATTGTCAGTATGCCGAACTGATCAAAGATGATGGAATCATCGATTTCAATCTCTTTATTCTGCAAATAAGAAACTCTCTCTTCAACACTTTCCCATTTTGACACTCTCTTCAGTAACATCCGATCAAACACCGGCGATGAGGGTAAATATGAGGCGCTCCACTTGCTGAGATATTCTACACAAGTGTCAAAAAACTTGTTCACTTCTTCTCTAAAACTCTTTTCCGCTGCTTCTGATACTTCTGCTCTTTTATGGACAGATATAACATTAAAAGAAATGAACTGCTGTTCTCTCCTCTTAGTAACAGTTTCCAGAGTATTTTTCAAAACATCATTTACCTCTATTACACTTTTCGTGCTTCCCTCAATTTCCTTTATCCCATGCTGCAAAGTGCTAAGCTGACTGTGAATGAACCATAAGTAGGCTTCGCTTAAAGGGTTACTGAAAAATTGAATCAATATTTTGGGGGTTTGTCTTCATTCAGGAACGGTTCAAACAGGCGGATAACTCTTTCAACTGCTGGAAACAGTGATAACCAGCGAGTTACATTCATATATTCAGTTCCCACATAATCACAGAACTCCTTAAGCCTCTCTGTTCTAACAGTATATAAGTAAAAGTGTGAGTATACCTTCATGAGGATAGTTTCAACATCACAGCTTAAACTGTCAGCAGATGTCTGCACGCTATTGTGTAAAACATGTGCAGGGCGCCCTATGCCTTCAATGTTTTCATGCAATTGTGCCTTTAATTTGGTAAATACATTGCATTTGCCTTTTCTTTTTAAACCACCAAAGTCTGTGTTGGTGTTGTCTCCACAAAATGCCACACATTTATTTTTCTCAAGATCAAACATTTCGATAGTATTCATACAAAATCTTGAAATTTCGACAGATGTTTCATTAGGAAGGGAACTCGCCTTCAAAAGTTTGGTCTGAATTCCCTGATTAATATCTAAAAACTGAACAACAAACGGAAATATTTTAGTGACCTTATGATTGCTGGCATCAGTGGATATCCCGTTGAAAGAAGACTTTTGGATGTATTCAAGGCTTTCCTTTACACTCTGGGGAGCAATAACTCCTTTCACTAAGGCTGACACTTTAGTTCTTGCTGAACTAAACTTTTTTGCAATGGAAGAATCATCAAACATAATGCTATTAAGCTTATTAGTACAATCACTAGATCTACAAGTTTGGTGATGTTTTAACGTGTGGTAGGCTAGTGTAAGCTCGGCTGCTCGAACTTTCGTCTCTTCACTTGACTGATGTTTCACAAAATAATTTTGTAGAGTTTTACTGCAGCTCGGTGCACTGTATCTGTTAATGTGTTTCTTTGACCTGATGTGATCAACTATGTCGGAACGTCCACCATGACTTATACTAATAAAACAGTTACATACGGAACACTCTGCTTCGTAATCAAAACGACCTTTCTTAATGAAATTTCATTCCTTGGAATAACAGTCACTGAACTTGCAGGCACGTTTCGGCATTGCGTTTCACAGTACTGCAGCAATAATACCACTAATATGAGAAAAAACTATTGCAGTTTGTCTGACAAAACATCAACTACTACACTGTTCTGACAATGAGTGTATGAGTAAGTGGCGCGACAATCGGACGGTTTCATAGCTCTGTTACAATAATACAACTTACTACTTCTTGGCCAAAGTACCGCTCAAAGTAAATTATTGCCTGATTGTATCAATACTGATACTGTGATTACTAGTATGGGACAATGGAGGTTTTAGACAAATAAGCTAAAATATATTAATTTCTTGTGCTGTATTTCCTTATCCCAAAAATTTGAGAAAGTTTCACGAAATGTATTTAAAAACTGAATTCTGGGACTTTTGAGCGTCCTGAAGCAAATTTTCGGGGCACCGGAACACAGGGATGAAAACCGGAACAATCCCGGTTTTCCGGGAGGTTTGGTCACCCTATGCTATGGAGGTTGCGCTTACCTGGAACTGTGGTAGCAATCGAAAGCTCCATGAAAGCTGTGGACTACGTGAAGCTAATTGTTCACCATTTGCTTCCCTTCGTGCTTGAAGTCTTCCCGGAGAGCAGTGACATCTTACAGCAGGGTAACCGTCAGAGTCGCAAGACGAGACTTCGTCCTACAGTGGTTTGAGGATGGTGATAGTGAACTCACGCCCATGTCTTGGTCACCATATTCACCTAATCTGAGACCAATGGAACACATGAGAGACTACCAGCCAGCCAGCGATACCAGCCAGCCAGCTCCACGCCCACAAACGACTGACCCCTAACTTAAGGGATTTGAGCAAAATGCCAATTTCGTGTGGCTAGGGCCTACCGTCGGGCAGACCGTTCGCCGGGTACTAGTCTTTCGATTTGACGCCACTTTGGCGACTTGCGCGTCGATGGGGATGAAATGATGAAGATTAGGACAACATGCCACCCAGTCCCTCAGCATAGAAAATCTCCGACCCAGCCGGAAATCGAACCCGAGCCCTTAGGATTGACATTCTGTAGCGCTGACCACTCAGCTACTGCGGGATTTGAGTAATCTGAGCATGGACATCTGATGCAACATACCTTTGGATAATTTCTAAGGGCTTGTCTAATCCATGCCACACAGAATCGCTGTTGTATTGTCTTCCAACGATCGACCAATACGCTGTTAAGCAGGTGGTAATAATGCTTTGGCTCATCTGCATTGCAATGAGATGAGTGGATTTGTTGGGGTCACCTATAATAACATCTGAAAATTTGTGGGAAGTTCGAAGTATCTGAACCAAAGGTCGTCAAACTGCGACCGAAGGCCTTATGCAGCCCGCATCAAGTACAGGGTGTACATAAGTCCGGGAACACTTTCAATTATTTATTGCACAAGAACTAAACATTGTACAGAAGTCATACATACTGCATTTTGAAGAGAAACTTTGAATTTTTTTTTCGAAATGCGGACCATGAGTGACCCGGACTCCTTATGAACGTCTCTCGTACGCGCTCCACAGTCACTTCGCTCACACTGGGACGTCCGCTTCTCTTTGCCGGGCCCAAGCAACCCGTCGTAACGAATTTGTTGTGCCAGTGGTAAATGGCCTTCCTTGTTGGTTCTTATCGTACTTAGTTCTAAACATCCATTGAACAGCTGTAGCACACTTGTTTTTTCGAACTTCAACACACAGAAAGCTCGCTCCGCACCTGAACTCGCTGTGTTTGTGACTAGCGCCGACTATCGGCAAATTAGCAAACTACGCTGTGGCGGTATATATGAAAAAAACTTTCGGGGTTTCTCTTCAAAATGCCATATGTATGATAACTATACAATGTTTGGTTCTTGAGCAATAAATAATTGAAAGTGTTCCTGTACTTTATGTACACCCTGTATTTGTGTGGCCCACGATTCTTAGCCGTATTTTGTAATAATATGCATCTAGCAACTAACAGCCGAGTCCAGAAATGTCAACTAACATTAAGAACTTCTTAAGGCTGTAGTTTTGCTGCTCAGTAAAAACAAAAACTCTGACAGAGACAGCAAAAGCCTTAAGACGTACTTACCATATTTTATCGACAATAATACGCACTTTTTTCTTCGAAAAATTGCCTCCAAAATTCGGGCCTGTCTTATACTCGAAATTAATATAAAAATGACCAGTCTTTGATTTAAAATTCCCGCTATGCTTAACAATGGCCATATATTCGACGCCGCAGGAATCCTATTTCTATCTGGCTTTGGATTCACCTGGCAGCAGTGCAACGCTGCGACAATCATAAGTTGTGGGGAATTCACAAGCTTGCTAACACTGTTTCCTTCTCGTTCCGCTATCACAAACCCAGAACACTGTCTAGCCTGCGATATGTCATTGCAATCTACAGTGCCAGTGAACATGAAAGTAATTTGTGTTATCGGTAACAGTACAATATTTTTGTCAGTAGCTAGTTTGGTAATGGAAAAAATAAAAGGTAATCATACGACGTGGGCTCTAAATTGAAAGTAATAACACATGGAGAAGAACATGGAAACAGAGCAGCTGAGCGACATTTCGGTCCTCCACCAAAAGAAAAAAAACCATTCGCAATAGGATGTCTAGTAAAGAACTGAAAAAAATGAACACTGCATCCAAAACTAAAAGATGATGTATAGAAATGGATTAAAGAACACCGTCGAAATGGCACTGGAATTAATACAAAAATGATTCAAATACTCGCTCGTAAGCTAGAACTACAGTGGAACTTAACAGACTTCAGGTGTGGAGTTGGTTGGTGCTACAGGCTTATGAAGCTTCATGGACTTAGCTTGCGAACCAAAACCGAACTATCTCGGAAAATACCACAAGATTATGAAGAGAAAACATTATCTTTCCATCATTTTATCATTCAACATCGAAAGAAAACCAGTGTGGAACTAAGCCAAATAGCGAATATGGACGAAAACTCCTCTGACATTTGATGTTCTGAGTAACAGAACTGTTGCCATGAAAGGTGCTGAAATCGTAACTAAAAAAACAAGTGTACTTGGAAAAATACATTACACTGTTGTCTTTCATGTCGTGCTGACGGTACTAAACTGAATCCAACGATGATTTTCTAGCGCCTAATCCTTCTGAAATACCGCCAAGTGCTGTTGTTCACGTACAGGACAAGTGTTAGATGGACGGGGTTGGTATGAAATTATGGATTAACAGAGTGTGGGAGAGAAGAAAAGACGCTTTATTGACGAATAGTTCTCTTCTTGCGCTAGATCAGTTTAGTACTCATTTGAAAAATTCTGTGAAAGAGAAACTGAGACAGGGAAGAACAGAGCTAGCTGTAATTCCGGGAAGACTCACTTCACAATTGCAACCTCCTGATGTCTCGATAAATAAACCATTTAAAGTGTATATGAAAGGAGAATGGAATAAATTGATGATGAATAAAACTCAACATGAAATCACGCCGAAGTGAGCTTTAAAACGACCTACAATCAAACAAGTGTGTCAGTGGATAAAATAGTCGTTATCTAGAGTGAAACAAGACGTTATTGTTAAATCCTTCAAGAAGTAAGTAACGCTTTCAGTGGCAGTGAAGACCATCTTACATACGAAGAGTACAACGGTGATGACGAAGAAGAAGAAGAAAGAGAAGAAACTTCAGATGGCGATTTTCAGGGATTTTAAATGTCAGTTCGTTTTTATAAACAAAGATTTCTTTAGTCTGCTTTGCATTCTAATAAAAAATGGTAAGAATGTTATTTTTTTAAAAAATGCTTAAAAATGAAGGTGCACCTTATAGTCCCTAGTGTCTTCCAGTCCGTAAAACACGGTAAATTTAATTGATGTTGTTACATTCGACCGTGTTAGCAGCTTACCTCAGGGAGGAAGCTGGGTACAGGGACAGATAGATTTGTCGTTGGGGTTGATGGGACCTTATAGAGGATGTGTTTTCCTGTTTGCCTTCAAGTGTTGACAACTCCTGAGCGTGTCTGCCTCATACCGACAAGCTGCTATGGTATAAACTGAAACGAAAATAACATAGATTGGCGAATGAACAGTATAGAGACGGTCATCTTCATAAACGACACATATTCCCAGCAAGAAATATGAAAATAAATTAAGATTGTTGTACTACTACGCAGTGTGTAAAAGAAAATTATAAATTAAAACATTTAGTACACCTTTGTGGCCCTGTCTCACATTGCATAATCGAATTAAACATATGTTCAGTTACTGTTATTAATCAGTCAATCATCTGCTCACACAGACAACGCAACAACACTTCTTGAAGTTACAGTGACAGAACATTGTGGTCACTGAGGATGGTATCAGTTTGAAATAGCGAACAGTCGACACAAAGTGTTCCAAATATTGCCGAAGATAGGTACTTGGGCGTCGAAGGCCAACTAATCCCTCACTTTCAATAGGTAATCTATTGGGGGGCTCATAGCACACTAGTTTATGCACGTTATCGATTAATGAAATAGGTACATATCGAAAGTTGAAAGTTTATTACCAAAATTTGTGATTATTATTATTCTGGTAAAAGACATATGGAAATGTGTAAAACTCTATCTCTGACAGTTTTATAGTTACGTAGCCGTACAGCTTATATTATGAAAACCGTTATTTCAACGTGTCAGTATTTTCTGGAACCTCCTACTATCAGACATGTCAGTATTCCGCCAGAGAACAAAAAACGTAAATAAGTACTCTTCCTATAATGCAAGAAAATTCAATTCTGCAGTAGCTGACTGCGATTTTTAAAATATTCTCCAACGCCTCCCAACAGTTAAGTTCGCTCCTGCATACAGCTTACCTCACTTGCCGCTGCAATTGCATAAACTTACTCAGCAATGCACTAACATAATTCAAAAGAAATACTGCGATCCATGCAGAATGCAGTGCATGATCACAATTGCTCATGCAACTATTCCTTTGTTTTACATTTACGGAAATTAAATGACCAGGAAGGGATTGTTCAACAAGCCTTAAGCGGTATAAAAATAGTGAATGGAACCGATAAAAACTTTTAATATACTACATTCTGAACTGAAGATTCATACATTGACAACTTTACTCAGACCTTTATTTTCCTTGGAAATTTGATTGACCAAAAACTTTAATTATTCCAATGTGTTTATAGTCAATAATCACATATCTGATCACAACAAAGACACGAATATTACTCACAATGTGTGCAAACACAAATCTGACAAAATCCCTCTAGTGTCAAGCAAGTATCTACTAGATGCAGCAAAAAGGTAAATTACCAAAATTCCTCGATTAGTACCAAAGTCTCCTCCGGCGCTACTAGCACCATCAGGGCAGGCTGTGACCACTCCTCCACGCCAGGCTGCGTCTAACTACTACCAACAACTGGTCGCTCGCTACCACTCGCGGAGATAATACCACAGTCAGAGATTGTGTATGCATGCAACAACAAAATCAGTAGCCAGTTTTTCAAAAAAGAATATGAACGGCCAACTTTCAATATACAGCCCGATATACCAATCAAAATGTCGATACTGGCTCTTGAACACAATAGTTTGATGAACCCTGATCTGAACGGTTTGCTTATACATATTCATATTGTTGCAACTTCATTCATTGCATCCACGTCGGTCCAATCATTTAATTTCTGTGCCTTTTATAATATCATATCACTGTAGATCCACAAACAAGTTTCTGGTAGCGCTTACTCAACTGCAAGGAAATCCAGCTGGCAAAACAATGAGCATAACTTTTGCAAATATCACAAACTGATGTAACATTCTGCGCTACGTCTTTTGATGACAATATGTCGTTTGGCATTTGGCCGATATGATGTCTACATTTCAAGCCATTGACGAACCATATCAACGAACACTCTGCTAATGAGTAAAGTCTTCAGCCTGGAAGATAATCATTGAGACAGTCGACTTTCGTCTGCATACACACCACGACGGGAATGCAGATTACAATTCGTTAAACAATAAACAATCACAACAGTTCTCTCTCTCTCTCTCTCTCACTCACGCACACAGAGACATAGACACACACATCAACCATTCGAAAGACATCTACACCTAAATACATACTCCGCAAGCCATCGGATGGTACATGGCAAAGGGTATCTGGTACCAGCACTAGTCATTTCTTTTCCTGTTCCACTCACAAATACAGGAAGCGAATAACAAATGTCTATTTGCATCCGTCCAGTTCCAGTTTCTCTTATCTTATCTTCGTGGTTCTTACGCGATATCTACGTTGTCCGCAGTAGAATCGTTCTGCAGTCAACCTCAGATTACATATTGTACAGTGCGCTAGTTGCAACGAGCAACTAGATTGTTTAGAATCTGTGCCAAGTTTACTGATGGAAAGGATAATATACCTTGGAGAACGGTTATTCACATGCGTGCACAACTCTGATTTATTTCTTGTAGCCTCATGTTCGGTAAGACAAGAACACAAGTGTATACTTGCTGTATGCTGCCTGACAGTGTTTCATAATGTGGCCAGAGTATGGTCTACAGTGACGACTATTCAAAACTTGTCCCTCTCTTCGTTCTTACAAGAAATGAAAATGAATCGTATAAATTGCGTTATTTCAAAGTCAGCCATCTAGTTTAAGACTGTTCATTTTTAAGTAATATTTCTTATACATGTATGTATAAATGCCTAAAGATGAACAGAACATGTTCGAAACGCGTTTTATTATGTTAGATCAAGCATAAAATTAAAAGTGACTGGTAGCAGAAACTTGAAATAAATAATCATCTATTGGATGTTTCAACATCATTGTTTATATGACCAGAATCACAACATCTCAGGCATTACAACTTTCCAAGGATATAAATGGAAAAATAAAATCGTTCTTTAAGCTCACGCCATACATCATTATTTTTACCAATTAAAAACAAATACTCCACATTCTTTATTTATGGAATAGTTTTATTAATTGTTTAAGGGCTTCCACATGTCACCAGAACGAATAATAGAAATTTCATAAAAATTGTTGCCACAGAAGCTTCTTCGCATCACTGGGATATAAAACATATATGTTCTAAAACGACAATAATTACACAGAAGGTTTCACAAGACGTCCGGCGAAGAGGATCGTCCGTGTGATGTCGTCCACAATGAAGAACATGAAGGGGTGGTCGGCCTTGAAGGTGACAGGTGTTGGTGGCGGAAGTTGAGGAGCACTCGATCCAGGTGCTATGAGAACTGCAACAGGAAGAGATATTAGATAATTGTCCAAGGGAATAATTTTACCAGTGCTATTCGTGTATTCAGAGATCAAAGTTTTCGGGTTTTCAGGCAGCGGAAGATAATATCAGCCCTGTTCACGAAAGGCAGGAATTGTGGGTAGAGTCCCACTGTAACACACTGCTTTAGCACATTACTGTTCTATAAAACCAACACACGCCAACTTTCTCGATAGGTAGGAACTGCGTAACTACATGTGTCCTGGTATTTCCAAAACGATCATTTCTACACACTGGGAAGCGCGATCTAGTGTCGATGGTTTACACGGTCGAACTCATTTAGTGTTTTTTTCCACCTCATTTTGGTACTGAACCCGTACCAGATCAGTCACGATGGTATCTTGATCGCGGGTATCATTGGTGGACCTTTATGACGTACTTTTACCTGCTACATGATTTAGCATTACTGAAACTTCGTGGCAGATTAATACGGCGTTACTCGAACGTGGGATCTTCTCCTCTCGTGTGCAATCGCTCTGCCGACTGAACTGTTGAGACACTACTAACGACCTGCTGTCAAAGCTTTATTTGCGCCAGTAACTCGTCCCCTACCTCTCACACTTAACTGAAATTCTCTCGCATACATTTCGGAACTGGCACTCGTGGAGGAGATGATGTTGGGGACAAATGGGCTAGCCACAGCCTAAGGGAGTGTTCCAGAATGAATTTTGATTCCACTGTGCAGAGAGTACAGTCACCTGCATAGTGAAATTTTGTTCTGGTTCGACATTGATGCTGTTTAAACCCGAGTGAAAAGTCAGTTTTAGCTAATACCTTTGGAAGAAATCTGCAAAACGTCACCGTGCTTTCAGAGGGGCTATATACTGTGGTTATGATTAAACGTTTTTACTTGAGGCAGCGTAGACGGAAACCTACTCACTGTGTGCATACTCAACTTCGTAGCAATGATCTTGATAGAATGTATCGCAGGATTTGCGTTGTTAGTAATGTTAGCGTCGTTACTTAACTGTTAGGTGTTGGTAGTGATATGGCGACGCAGGGTTGAAAGACAAGCGTCAGTGTACACTACAGTTGCAGTCAACTTGGGTCTGGAAAAAGAGACCAACGCTTTTATTATCGAAACATCAGCTATAGCGCTGCTGCTCTTTGTATCTACGCATTAAAGGAACATAGAGAAGTCCTCTTTTCACACAGGTTTTGGAAAACATAACCCGAAAGTTCGAATGAACTGGCGATTTGGGAATTGTTACTCAGAGAGACCGACGCCAATTGCGTCAAAAATTGTTCCAGAAGTTCCTGTTGACATGAGAGGGAATGCTGGACGTAATGTGCGATCTTCATGTAGTGTGCGAGCTGTGTCACGACAGTTGGACATTCCACCGTTTGAAAAGTGCTGCGAACGATTCTGAAATGGTGTCTCGGGTGCGGTTCCAGGTGCCATAGATCCAGAAGTTTGTAACTTGGAAAGTAAAGATGGTACACAATTAACAATTGCTACCCTCTCATGGGGAAATTAAAATGTTTCTTTCAGTGGTTTATTCATTATTTCTCTTCCACATGTCCTTAGAAATGTTTGCACGAAGTTTCGTTGTCCTCCGATCACTCGTGTTTCATGCGGGGCCTCTCGGGTAGCGAAAGTTTAGTCATAACCACACTGTACATACAAACTCGCCGTATAAAATTTCCTCTTTATTTGACAGAGATTAGTTTGCACAATAGGCAGAAACTGTAACTTCTTTTACAATTCTCATACAGAAACCGCTGTGAACATTGCTGAACTATAATGCACATCAGAAACAAACATACATTATTTGAACACAAAATTTAATCTCAGTGCCAGAGGTTAACAGTGTTGTTCTATTTAGCCTGCACAAACCGCTCAAGAGAACGACGCGCGTTTCTTGTTTATTATGGCGCACACGTATAGGTGATCAGCCTTGAAAAATGACTGCACTACTGGCCATTAAAATTGCTGCACCAAGAAGAAATGCAGATGATAAACGGGTATTCATTGGACAAATATATTATACTAGAACTGACATGTGATTACATTTTCACGCAGCAGTCGAATATTTTCTGTATCCAGAAAGGCCCGCACAGGACCTGCAACATGCGGTCGTGCATTATCCTGCTGAAATGTAGGGTTTCGCAAGGATCGAATGGAGGGCAGAGCCACGGGTCGTAACACATCTGAAATCCAACGTCCACTGTTCAAAGTACCGTCAATGCGAACAAGAGGTGACCGAGACGTGTAACCAATGGCACCCCATACCATCACGCCGGGTGATACGCCAGTATGGCTGTACAGGATGGGGCGTATGGGCAGGCGGTGGGCGTTGTGGAATAATAGGGTAAGTTTTAGAGAAAGGCCATTTATTGGCTAAAGCATGATGAAAAGGGGCTACATAGGCCTAGGGAGGTGAGAGTGAGCCAGAGCTTATAATTTGGCGAACATTGTACGCGTAGCTACCGAAAGTTGTTGTCTGCCAAAACTAAGTCCACAGTGCCGCAGCACCGGGAGAAGCGGGAGATGTTCGATGCTACAGGGCGCGCATCCGACTCGCGGGTGAGCAAGAATACAAGAGAGCGAGCCCGGCGACGGGCGGCCGGTTATATTCGACGCACCACGCGGCTTCCTCCGCCCTGATTGGTCAGGACCGAGCAAACCGTGCGGGCGGCATGGAACTTTCCAGAGCGTTGCCTGCTAAGCGACGCCTGGGGCGGCATTACCTCGTAAGCACACGAGAGAGGCGCGTGATCAAGGTGCCATTCGTCGGTGCTGACTTCCTGTTACTAGACCGTGGGACGAAAGAATTTACAGGCAGCTAACACTGCCGGCCGTGGCTTGGCCGTAATGGAAAAATGAAGTTACCGGTTTGAGGCTCATAGAATAAAGTAAAATGATGACGAATACACGCTTTCAATGCGCGTTCACCGCGACGTCGCCAAACACGGATGCGACCATCATGATGCTGTAAACAGAACCTGGATTCATCCGAAAAGATGACGTTTTGCCATTCGTGCACCCAGGTTCGTCGTTGAGTACACCATCGCAGGCGCTCCTGTCTGTGATGTAGCGTCAAGGGTAGCCGCAGCCATGGTCTCCGAGCCGATAGTCCATGCTGCTGCAAACGTCGTTGAACTGTTCGTGCAGATGATTGTTGTCTTGCAAACGTCCCCATCTGTTGACTCAGGGATCGAGACGTGGCTGCACTATCCGTTACAGCCATGCGGAAAAGATGCCTGTTATCTCGACTGCTAGTGATATGAGGCCGTTGGGATCCAGCACGGCGTTCCGTATTACCCTCCTGAACCCACCGATTCCACATTCTGCTAACAGTCATTGGATCTCGACCAACGCGAGCAGCAATGTATCGATACGATAAACTGCAATCGCGATAGGCTACAATCCGACCTTGCTCAAATTCGGAAACGTGATGGTACACATTTCTCCTCCTTACACGAGGCATCACAACAACGGTTCACCAGGCAACGCCGGTCACCTGCTGTTTGTGTATGAGAAATCGGTTGGAAACTTTCCTCATGTCAGTACGTTGTAGGTGTCGCCACCGGCGCCAACCTCGTGTGAATGCTCTGAAAAGCTAATCATTTGCATTTCACAGCGTCTTCTTCCTGTCGGTTAAATTTAGCGTCTGTAGCACGTCATCTTCGTGGTGTAGCAATTTTAATGGCCAGTAGTGTATAATGATAGTGGTAACTACTACAGTTCTAGGGCACTGAAGTGATGCGTCATCGACGAACTTGCATAAAAATTGAGGTGAATATGAGTAAAATCAATTAAAGGAACTATAATTTCTAAATCTAGCAAGGAGCAACAAACGCAATGAAAAGAATTAACAATACAACACTGATCTAAAAATGGAAGGAGGTAATTCGGTGTTCGCACTGTAGATTTCACAGAGCGCAGCTTACTGTCCCTCACTTCCAGCCACTGTGCCTTCCGCTAGTGCGTAGCCCTCCTTGTCACGTAGGTGGTGATTGCTAGGCGGGGGAATGAACAAGGAGCAGGCGGTCCGAAAGAGTGAACCTCGTTGGGCAGACAGCACTTCCAGAACATCTTGTAATGTACCTTCATATGTCAGCCATAGTGGTATGTCATGTACAAACTTGGTTTCAAATGGCTCTGAGCACTATGGGACTTAACTTCTGAGGTCATCAGTCCCCTAGAACTTAGAACTACTTAAACCCAACTAACCGAAGGACATCACACACATCTATGCCCGAGGCAGGATTCGAAACTGCGACTGTAGCGGTAGCGCGGTTCCAGACTGTAGCGCCTAGAACCACTCGGCCACCCCGGCCGGCTATGTCATGTACAAACTTGGTTTCTAATCCTCTTTTAATAAGTTCTTTGTAATACTTTTCCTGAAGCCCCTTACGAACGGGACATCCTATATTTTCTTCATATTTTCGTGCTTCTTCCTTTCTTTCCGCTAATATTCAAGAACTGTTTAGTACTGTTCGTTGAAGTTTTGACGTAACAAAGCGTTGAAGCCTCTTCTACTCTAGACACTAATTTTGACCGTAGCAGTAACACATAAAAGGGAGGAAGGAACTCAAAGCAAATTTGTTTACGTCACTGTTACAATAACAATAGAAAGAAATATTTAAAAAGTGTTTTAGGTCTCTGCAAGCATTATTTACCCAGCTGGTCATCAAAAAGAATAGAAAATAACGACGATATGTCTCTTATTGTGCGTATACATTATTGTAGGAAGAATGCCTTATTTACTTTGTAGGTGATTTTTGTGTTGGACAGGTGCGAGATTAATACACATGGCTGCCACCTCCTGCAGAAACAATGGCTCTAACGCGGCTGGGCATCAACTCTTAACTGTATTTTAATGACTGATGTAGATGCGTCATTCCATCCTGCTTCAACTCAACAACAGAATTCACCAGTCTTGATGCTGTCGAGTGGTGGCGTTTCAGTCTCTCGGAAGATTAGATTAGATTAGTTTTTCGTTCCATAGATCCGTGCTGAGGAGATTCTCGTGGATGTGGAACATTTCAATATTTTTTTCTTTTTTTTAAGCGGGAATAACAATACTAATAGTATGAATATACGCAATACATCATTTGTTTCTATTAAAAAATTCGTCAATGGAGTAGAAGGAGTTGGCCACTAACAAGTCTTTCAGGCTCCTTTTAAACTGATCTTCATTTGTAACTAAATTTTTTTTTATGTTTGCTGGCAAATTACTGAAGATGAGTGTTCCTGAGTAGTGGATCCCTTTTTGAACTAAAGTAAGTGTTTTTAAGTCCTTGTGCAGATCATTTTTGTTCCTGGTATTGTATGTGTGAACTGAGCTGTTTGTTGGAAAAAGAGATATATTATTTAGGACAAATTTCATTAAGGAGTAAATATACTGCGAGGCAGTAGTTAATATACCAAGTTCTTTGAAGAGGTTTCTACAGGACGTCCGTGAATTTACTCCACAAATAATACATATTACCCGCTTTTGGACTCTGAAAAGTTTTGTTTGACTTGAAGAGTTACCCCAAAATATTATACCATATGACATTATGGAATGAAAGTAGGCAAAGTACGCAAGCTTTTTCATTTTTATGTCGCCTATGTCACCTAACACTCAATTTGCAAATACAGATTTGTTAAGGCGTTTCTGCAGTTCTGTGGTGTGCTCCTCCCAACTGAATTTATTACCGAGTTGTAATCCCAGGAATTTAAGACTTTCAACCTCTTCTATCTGCTCTTCTTCATACTTTATGCATATGCTGGGGGGAAACCTCTTACAGGTTTTGAACTGCATGTAATGAGTCTTTTCGAAGTTTAATGTCTTTAAGTTGGTTTAAACCATTTATTAATATCCACTAAAATATCATTAGCAGATCTTTCTGAAACTACATTCGACATACTGTTTATTGCAATACTTGTGTCATCTGCAAACAAAACGGCCTCTGCTTCTGGCAGTGTAACTGATGAGAGATCATTAAAAAAATGTCATGGGATACCTCCTAATATCGTGTCGGCCGTCCGTTTTACAGTTGAAGCGCAGACACTCCATGTGGCTTGGACTCAACAAGTCGCTGGAAGTCCTCTGCAGAAATATTGAGCTGTGCTGCCAGAAAAAGCAGTGGCCCTAAGATGGATCCTTGTGGGACCCCACATGTAATTTCTTCCCTTTCTGATGATGACTGATGACTTAATTCACTAGTCCCTTGCACTGATACCCTTTGTTTCCTGTTAACGAGGTATGACTTGAACAAATCTGCAGCACTGCCGGTGACACCATAGAATTCTAATTTATTTAAAAGGATGTTGTGGTTCACACAATCAAACGCCTTTCACAAATCGGAGAAAATACCTGCTGCTTGTAATTTGTTATTTAATGAATTAAGTACATTTTCACTGTAGGTGTAAATAGCCTTCAGAAATCCAAAATGTGTTCTTGATAATATGTTATTTGTGGTCAGATCGTTGAGAAGTTGCCTGTACATTAATTTTTCTAAAATTTTTGAGAATTCTGAGAAAAGTGAAATCGGTCTGTAGTTTGATGGTATCTCTTTATCCCATTTTTTGAATAGAGGCTTAACATCTGCATATTTTAGCCAGTCAGGAAATGTCCCAGTTATAACTGACTGGTTACACAAGTAGCTTAGAATTGTACTAAACTCACAAGAATATGCCTTAATTAATTTTTTTTGATATTTCATTGTCGCCACTAGAATGCTTTGTTTTTAAAGATTTTATTATGGAAGTTATTTCTTTTGGTGAAGTGAGTGACATATTCATGTACCTGAAGCTATTTGTAAAGGCTAGTTTCAGATATTTAAGGGCATTATTTACTGATCCTGACAATCCCATTCTATCAGTAACAGATATAAAGTACTTGTTAAATAGATTTGCCACACTATGCCCATCGGTTACTAATGTGTCATCTACCCTTAATGCTATTTGCTCCTGTTCGTTTCTGGTTCTACCAGTCTCCTCTTTCACTATGTCCTATATTGTTTTTTTTTTTTGTTGTCCTCTGACATTGCTATCTTCACGGCCAGCTGTTTTCAGTGAGTGAGAATATGACATCGAGGGAGGGCAAGACACGTGCATACAACATGATGTGTTACATTGCACTGAAGTGACAAAAGTCATGAGATACGTGCTAAAATCAAGTCGGACCTTGTTTTTCCCGCCGTGGCATGTACTCAATAAGTCGTTGAAAGTCCTCGGCAGAAATTATGAGCCATGTTGCCTCCGTTTCCGCCTATAATTGTGAAAATGCTGCCGGTGCAGGACTGTGTGCACCAATTGACCTGTCTATTACGTCACATAAATTTTCAGTGGGATTCATGTCCGGCTATCTTGGTGCCTCAATCATTCGCTTTTGTCCAGAGAGTTTTCGAAACCAATTGAGAACAACTGCGGCCCAGTGACATTGCGCGGAAACATGAAGTCTGTGAATGACTCCAGATGATCTCCAAGTAGCCGAACATAACCATTTCCATTCTACGATCGGTTCAGTTGGAACAGAGGATCCAGCTCATTTTGTGTAAACACAATCCACACCATTACGGAGCCGCCATCAGCTGGAGCCGACATCAGCTTGCACGGCTTGGTGGGGTCTGCACCAGACTCGAACAGTACCATCAACTCTTACCAACCGAAATCGGGACTCACCAGTCCACGGTTTTCTAGTCCTCTAGGGTCCAACCGATATGATCACGACCCCAGGAGAGGCGCTGCAGGCGATGTCGTGCTGTTAGTAAAGGCACTCGAGTCGGTCGTCTGCAACCATAGCCCATTAACGCCACATTTCGCCCGCACTGCCCTAACGGATAAGTTCGTCGTACGTCCCACATTTATTTCTGCGGTTATTTCAGGCAGAGTTGCTTGTCTGCTACCACTGACAATCACGCAAACGCTGCTGCTCCCGGGCATTAAGTGAAGATCATTGCGTTGTCCGTGGTGAGAGATAGTGCTTGAGATTTGGTATTCTCGGCACACTCTTGACGCTGTGGATCTCGGAATTTTGCATTCCTTAAAGTTTTGCGAAATGGAATGTCCTATGTATCTAGCTCCAATTACCATTCCACCTTCAAAGTCTATTAATTTCCGTCGTGCAGCCATAATCTCATCGGAAATGTTTTCACATAAATCAACTGAGCACAAATGACAGCTCTACCAATACAGTCCCCTTACTTACCTTCGTTCAAAAATCATGAAAGAAGGTTGTGTACATGGAAGAAGCCTGAAGATACTAGAAGGTATTACATAGGTTATATAATGGTAAGGCAGGGATTTAGGAACCAGGTTTTAAATTGTAAGACATTTCCAGGGGCAGATTTGGACTCTGACCACAATCCTTCGGTTATGAACTGTAGATTAAACTGAAGACACTGCAAAAAGGTGGGAATTTAAGGAGATGGGACCTGCATAAACTGACTAAACCAGAGGTTGTACAGAGCGTCAGGGAGAGCATTAGGGAAAAATTGACAGAAATGGGGGAAAGAAGTACAGTAGAAGAAGAATGGGTAGCTTTGGAGGTTGAAGTAGTGAAGGCAGCAGAGGATGAAGTAGGTAAAAAGACGAGGGATAGTAGAAATCCTTGGGTAACAGAAGAAATATTGAATTTAATTGATGAAAGGAGAAAATATAAAAATACAGTAAATGAAGCAGGCAAAAAGGAATACAAACGTCTCAAAAATGAGAGCGACAGGAAGTGCAAAATGGCTAAGCAGGAATGGCTAGAGGACAAATATAAGGCTGTAGAGGCATATTTCACTAGCGGTAAGATAGATACTGCCTACAGGAAAATTAAAGAGACCTTTGGAGAAAAGAGAACCACTTGTATGAATATCAATAGCTCAGATGGAAACCCAGTTGCAAAGAAGGGAAAGCAGAAAGGTGGAAGGAGTATACACAGGGTCTATACAGGGGCGATGATCTTGAGAACAACATTATGGAAATGGAAGGGGATTTAGATGAAGATGAAATGGGAGATATGATACTGCGTGAAGAGTTTGACAGCGCACTGAAAGACCTGAGTCGAAACAAGGCCCCGGGAGTAGACAACATTCCATTAGAACTACTGACAGCCTTGGGAGAGCCAGTCCTGACAAAACTCTACCATCTGGTGAGCAAGATGTGTGAGACAGGCGAAATACCCTCAGACTTCAAGAAGAATATAATAATTCCAATCCCAAAGAAAACAGGTGTTGACAGATGTGAAAATTACCGAACTATCAGTTTAATAAGCCAATGCTGCAAAAGAATAACGCGAATTCTTTACAGACGAATGGAAAAACTGGTTGAAGCCGACCTCGGGGAAGATCAGTTTGGATTCCGTAGAAATACTGGAACACGTGAGGCAATACTGACCTTACGACTTATCTTAGAAGAAAGATTAAGGAAAGGCAAACGTACGTTTGTAGCATTTGTAGACTTAGAGAAAGCTTTTGACAATGTTGACTGGATTACACTGTTTCAAATTCTGAAGGTGGTAGGGGTAAAATACAGGGAGCGAAAGGCTACTTACAATTTGTACAGAAACCAGATGGCACTTATAAGAGTCGAGGGACATGAAAGGGAAGCAGTGGTTGGGAAGGGAGTGAGACAGGCTTGTAGCCTCTCCCCGATGTTACTCAATCTGTATATTGAGCAAGCAGTGAAGGAAACAAAAGAAAATTTCGGAATAGGTATTAAATTCCATGGAGAAGAAATAACAACTTTGAAGTTCGACGATGATATTGCAATTCTGTCAGAGACAGCAAAGGACTTGGAAGAGCAGTTGAACGGAACGGATAGTGTCTTGAAAGGAGGATATAAGATGAACATCAACAAAGGCAAAACGAGGATAATGGAATGTAGTCGAATTAAATCGGGTGATGCTGAGGGAATTAGATTAGGAAATGAGACACTTAAAGTAGTAAAGGAGTTTTGCTATTTGTGGAGCAAAATAACTGATGATGGTCGAAGTAGAGAGGACATAAAACGTAGACTGACAATGGCAATGAAAGCGTTTCTGAAGAAGAGAAATTTATTAACATCGAGTATAAATTTAAGTGTCAGGAAGTCATTTCTGAAAGTATTTGTATGGAGTGTAGTCATGTATGGAAGTGAAACATGGACGATAAGTAGTTTAGACAAGAAGAGAATAGAAGCTTTCGAAATGTGGTGCTACAGAAGAATGCTGAAGATTAGGTGGGTAGATCACATAACTAATGAGGAGAATAGAATTGGGGAGAAGTGGAGTTTGTGGCACAGCTCGACTAGAAGAATGGATCGCATGCTAGGACACGTTCTGAGGCATCAAGGGACCACCAATTTAATATTGGAGGGCAGCGTGAAGGGTAAAAATCGTATAGGGAGACCAATAGATGAATACACAAAGCAGATTCAGAAGGATGTAGGTTCGGGTAGGTGCTGGGAGATGAAGAAGCTTGCACAGGATAGGGTAGCATGGAGAGCTGCATCAAACCAGTCTCAGTACTGAAGACCAAAACAACAACAACGCATGTACCTTGGGTACCCGACAGTACCGCCATCCGTATATGAGCACATCGCTATCCCGTGATTTTAGATGACGTCACACAGACCGTGAAGAGACTGTGCAGCCACCACGTCATAAAGGTAACTGCTGCATTTCACATTACCGGCTATGTGAACCAGATATGATTGTGTGTTGTACCCAATGGCACCTTGGACAGGCCGTGTGTAGGCACAGTATGATGGCGACGACGACGAGAGCCATGTGCCAACGTTGGGGTCTCCGAAACTTCCTGGCAGATTAAAACTGTGTGCCGGACCGAGACTCGAACTTGGGACCTTTGCCTTTCGCGGGCAAGTGCTCTACCAACTGAGCTAACCAAGCACGACTCACGCCCCGTCCTCACAGCTTTACTTCTGCCAGTACCTCGCCTCGTACCTTCCGAGTCTCGGTCCGGCGCACAGTTTTAATCCGCCAGGAAGTTTCATATCAGCGCACACTCCGCTGCAGAGTGAAAATCTCATTCTGGAAACATTCCCTAGGCTGTGGCTAAGCCATGTCTCCGCAATATCCTTTCTTTCAGGTGTGCTAGTTCTGCAAGGTTCGCAGGAGAGTTTCTGTAAAGTTTGGAAGGTAGGAGGCGAGGTACTGGCAGAAGTAAAGCTGTGAGGACGGGGGGTGAGTCGTGCTTGGATAGCTCAGTTGGTAGAGCACCTGCCCGCGAAAGGCAAAGGTCCCGAGTTCGAGTCTCGGTCCGGCACACAGTTTTTATCTGCCAGGAAGCTTCATATCAGCGCACACTCCGCTGCAGAGTGAAAATCTCATTCTGGTTGGGGTTTCCCTTGGAGCCTCGGCACACGTATACATCCATCGTAATGCTATGAGCGAAACCACGAATCCTTGGAAAAGATATGACGTTGGGCGCCGCCCCCTTCCTCTTGCAACGTCAAGGGAAACCGCAACAGTGTTCACCGTGATTGCAGTCCGTTGTCTGCAGATTAATCGTGCTATCTGTGTTGATACTTGTTTCCTGTGAGGAAACCCATTTCGTAAATGTAGCTACGTAAAGTGGCTGAACCGTCTTGCACAGCAAAGCGAACAATGTGACTGTCTTGCGATGCCGTTGAATATGAGGGAGTTCACGACCAGCTAGGGTAACTCACAAACTACCAATATTCAGTTGTGATTCCTGGACGAGAAACGTGCTGCGTAATGTTTCCTTTTGTGCAGAAAGTAAATGACGTTGCTCAATTTGCGTATCAGAGCACTCCACATCGATCTGACATTTGTTGCCTGCAGTCTTCACGCTACTGTAATTCTTAAGGCCAGAAACGTATTGGAAAGAGAAATAACGCAGAAGTTTCTCAGTTTCTCCATCATTCTAAAGCATTTACATAAAGCATGTTGTGACGGTACTTAGTAGATGATAAACATTTTTGTTATTCTAAACATTTGTAAGAGGAAGTACTTATTTGAAGGAAACACATAACTGCGATTTTGTTATAATCACTGAAAATGTCAGAGAAAATGACTAGAAAAGAAAGAATGAAATTTTACGATCCGTTTTTGTTACTCTTCGAAAATGAGCACTGTGTTGTACAAACAACATGCAAAATATGTATTATGAAGTTGTAAGTAAGCTGTTTATGTTTTCATATTGGTAACGCCACGTAGCGCTCTGTATGAAAATCACTGGCTGTGCTGTGTGCAGTCTGTGGCTGGTTTGCATTGTTGTTGGCCATTGTAGTGTTGGGCAGTTGGCTGTTAACAGTGCGTAGCTTTGTTGTCATGAACTGCTATAGCTGGATGTGAACAGCGCGTAGCGTTGCGCAGTTGGAGGTGAGCCGCCAGCAGTGGTGGATGTGGGGAGAGAGATGGCGGAGTTTTGAAATTTGTAAGACTGAATGTCATGAACTGCTATATATATTATGACTTTTGAACACTATTAAGGTAAATACATTGTATGTTCTCTATCAAAATCTTTCATTTGCTAACTATGCCTATCAGTAGTTAGTGCCTACAGTAGTTTGAATCTTTTATTTAGCTGGCAGTAGTGGCGCTCGCTGTATTGCAGTAGTTCGAGTAACGAAGATTTTTGGTGAGGTAAGTGATTTGTGAAAGGTATAGGTTATTGTTAGTCAGGGCCATTGTAGGGATTTTTAAAAGTCAGATTGCGTTGCGCTAAAAATATTGTATGTCAGTTTAAGCACAGTCATGTATAATTTTTCTAAGGGGACGTTGCAAAGTATACAAATGTTTGTGTGTTAATTTATCGTTACATACAATAATCCAGCGAAGTTTTAAGTCAAGAAGACTTAGCAACGAGAATGTCCTATTAGCCCCCATTATGGCCAATTACTAAAGGACTAGGGAAGTAATATACCTCAGAAGGATCGCAAGAAACTAAAAGGTAAAAAGTCGAAGTTTACAGTATTTACTGACACTCTTTTCTCTGAGGGCATTGGACTGATATACAGATCTTCTTAAGATTCGCTACCCAGTTCAACTTCATAATAACACATAATAATTAAAATATCAACACATGATTACGTAATACGTTTTTTTCCTTGTGAGGTAGTCGCCAAACTTTTCCATTATTTTTATTTTATTAATATGTTATAATGCCCTTTTGACAGAGGATTGATGGTCAGCTGTCACATCTTGTTACAGCTTATTTAAAGTACAAAAGAATCAGTTACTTTAAAGTTACTAGTGGTTTGAATAGACGCCTAGGCCTCTTAGGAAATATGAGCGTCCTGGAGACAGACAAGATCCTCTAACAGGCCATAAAGTCTCTCATCATGCATAAATGTGTTGAAAACTGTAACTACTTCCCTCTTGAAATGTTGGATGTCTTTCAAACTTTAACTATGGTATGTCATAATGAAGTTTCTTGAGAAACACTATTGGAAGAAAACTGAGAATAAAACGTAATGTGATAAGCAGTACCTTACAGCAGACAGCTATGTTATCAGCCATTGTGTTATTTGGTGTTCCTCATTAACTAAAGCGCATAATGATGCTCGTACATACCCTTTCTATCATTAGGAAATCACACTGATTAACATGTTTGAAACTATATGCAAGGCCATCGAAAGAGACAGTCTGGTAATTATGTTAGTGCATCTTCCTGAGGCAAGTAATTGACAACACTGGTTTCTCAAAATTTTCTTGTTGTCACTTTACATTGAATCGCGTCTCATATCGTTAGCGAACTAGCGTCTCACTAATTCACCCGACTTACATCAATTTTCATATCTTGGATACACTATCAGTCGAATTATATTTCCTCTTATGAAGTAATACCTCTTCTCTATCGCCTATCCTCCTAAATTTTTCGGAAACTGAGCAAAATTAACAAACGCAGTTTAACACCATACACTTTTCTTTTTATCACGCAGTGTTGCCTTATTTATGAAATGATTCACTTATATATTATACACTAACTATTAAGGAATTATTTAGATCTATATTATCTTCTAATGACAGAAAAGTGAGTAAAAGAATCTACTGTTTTGGGCCTATCTTTCTCATCTATTCAACATCAACCTTTTAAAAAATTTCTCATACTTAATTCAGTTTCCTGCCTCATTTTTCGCGATATACCGAAAAGTTCATACCTCATTGCTGCAGAAGAATATTCTTGAAAATACGTACTCTTCTATGCTTTCTTGCCTTTCTAAGAATTTTATAGACAGTTTGTAATGCGATTGAACCCCACGAAAAAACAAAATAGCGTACATTAGAATGTGTTGACTATATAAACTTCATCTCTCGTACTATATATCATCTTTCCTGAGAGGCCATTTTGAGATGTTACAGTTGCTACTCACCTACTGTTTCTCTTTTAATTACTGAAATGATAAATTTATAACTACCAAAAATATATTAAGCGAAGTGAGCATATATAAATACTAATCTACTGATTTTAACAGGAACGGGGTGTGGACAGGACTGCAGAAGAAAAAATCACCGCAAGGTGAGTGAACATTGTTTCTTTAGAACGAGCTCATAGTAACAGCGATGTTGCAGCCTCCTAGGGGTGAAAATATAATCTCTGGTTAACTTACTGCTTATATACAGTTTAACCAGAAAAAAATTGGTTTTAATTGAGCATTATGAGTACCTACGTAATTTTTGAGGCTTCTGAATTTCTATTTAAGCCTTTTGAAATGTCTATCCAATTCCTTAAGTAATATTGAGAACTGAAGAAAAGATGAGGGATTTACCTTCCCTGTTGTGTACTGGTAAAATCCTTTCAGTTGGTCGCCATTTCTATGTTTCCTGCTTCTTTCGTATCGAATAAGTATAACTTCACTATCTATGAGTGACTGTGACGGACACTTCAGCAGCATTGTGTGTTTGAGTTAATATAGATGATGGAGAAAGATGGGAGATGATGAAACCACGTAGCGACACATAACCCTTCGCCTTTCCAATAAGAAGACCGCCTAAATTAATGTCTTTCCAACAAGTAGATTTAGAATTATACTCACAACATTGCTGCGGGACCTCTTCAGCTGAAAATTTCGCTGTCACCTCTTCTTCTAACCGTTGTTAACAAACGTTTTTCATTACAGTTTATTCGACCATCAGGAGCCGGAGCGGTTAGTTCCGAGCTCAGTAGCGCAGTTAGTAGTAATGCGACATGGAATATTGTAGTACAAACACTAAAGAAAACGTATTATCGAATCGTATTAGATGATACATAACGTGATTTACTAGATAATTCTATCTACTATCCAAGAATAAATATTATGTTAGGATATAATTAGCCAGAACGAAGATTGAGATTTAGGGAGGAAGAATATCAGGAACTGGAATCTACATAAACAATACGGCTATCTAACAAGAACCTTTAAATACGAAGGGTATACTAGTCATGATAAAAGTGATTAAGCAGTAAATGAGACACACATGTGAGCACTCACCTGGTACGTACCGAAACACTCCCGAAGCACGACAAGGAACGATACAGAAGAATTTTACGGGATAAAGGCAATGGTTCCGTTTAATAAACTTGGATGTTAGCATAAAAGATAGAGCTTGCGTGAACTACGGTGCTCAGTTACCGTTTGACTTTATGCTAAGACAAATGTAACACCGAGCACTCGAAGAAGATTTAAAAAGAAGCTGAATGACATCACTAAAGAAATTATGAAGAAAGTTCCCTAGGAATTTTGCGCTTCATGAAACACGTCACAGTTATTGAGTCGTCACTGTGAGGTGTCATAAATTAAGTTCGTCAGTCATTGTAATCACTGAATGTAAAATTTTGAAATCACCCACCTGTTGCGGCTGCTGCTTCGGTGCCCCTGTCGTTAACCTCTATGAACGCTTTGTGTAAGACTTGGCTTACTACATAGTCCCCATCAACAGCGCCAGAGAAGTTGGCTTTGGCTGGATTGAACATGGACTCCATCCCGAGCTGAAATTTAAATTTGGCATTCCATGTGAATCAAAACCAAATCTTTGTTCAAGAAATTATTTAAGAAAGTATGAAAATAGAATTCTCGCTGGGGACACTGATATATTATTTTGTAGCTTCAAAGAAATATGTTCCTGATCTTGCACTTTGTTAAGCAACTAAACATCACATACAATACTATTTATACAGCTTCTGTTAACTAATTTTTAATGACACTAATTAGTATGAACTACCACCAACGAACAAGAAAAATATGGTAAGGTCTCTACAATTTTTGTTTTCCCACACCTAATCTACAGATTTTGCCATTAAAAGTATTTCCCTTTCAAAATTACTTGCTGCACACAGGATTTCTGTACTCTGAGTTTTCACTGAAGGAGACAGACAGTCGACTGACAAACACTGATATGAATGCTTCGACATTACAGTGTACGGACACAGATAAGTGCGTTGCATTAAGTATATACGGTCATATTGTCATAAACGGCAAACGGCTGAACAGAATGGTGAGTTGTGTATGCCATACTGTGCAAAAGTAGAGCGTTGTAAGATTCTCGGCCATTTACGACACCTTTTAGGCACTTGCCAACACATACCTGGTAAACTCGGCAAGTACAGGGTTAACCTTCTTCCCAGTTATGTGCTAATACTTACAATTGGCCGAATAAGCACGGATTTCCTACTTCAAAACTGCTGACCTGTATTGCGATTTATCAGGCGTTCTCAGTGCCATTGATTAAAAGTGGCAGCGCGGAGTGGACGCTCGGTTTGAGGCGCCATGTCACTGATTGCGCGGCCCTTCCCGCCGGAGGTTCGAGTCCTTCTTCGGGCATGGGTGTGTGTGTTGTTCTTAGCATAATTTAGTTTAAGTTAGTTTAAGCAGTGTGTGAGTCTAGGGCCGATGACATCTGCAGTTTAGTCCCTTGTAAGTTCTACATCTACATCTACATTTATACTCCGCAAGCCACCCAACGGTGTGTGGCGGAGGGCACTTTACGTGCCACTGTCATTACCTCCCTTTTCTGTTCCAGTCGCGTATGGTTCGCGGGAAGAACGACTGTCTGAAAACCTCCGTGCGCGCTCGAATCTCTCTAATTTTGCATTCGTGATCTCCTCGGGAAGTATAAGTAGGGGGAAGCAATATATTCGATACCTCATCCAGAAACGCACCCTCTCGAAACCTGGACAGCAAGCTACACCGCGATGCAGAGCACCTCTCTTGCAGAGTCTGCCACTTGTGTTTGCTAAACATCACCGTAACGCTATCACTGTTAGCAAATAACCCTGTGACGAAACGCGCCGCACTTCTTTGGATCTTTATCTCTTCCGTCAACCCGATCTGGTACGGATCCCACACTGATGAGCAATACTCAGGTATAGGTCGAACGACTGTTTTGTAAGCCACCTCCTTTGTTGATGGACTACATTTTCTAAGCACTCTCCCAATGAATCTCAACCTGGTACCCGCCTTACCAACAATTAATTTTATATGATCATTCCACTTCAAATCGTTCCGCTCGCATACTCCCAGATATTTTACAGAAGTAACTGCTACCAGTGTTTGTTCCGCTATCATGTAATCATACAATAAAGGATCCTTCTTTCTATGTATTCGCAATACATTAAATTTGTCTATGTTAAGGGTAAGTTGCCACTCCCTGCACCAAGTGCCTATCCGCTGCAGATATTCCTGCAATTCGCTACAATTTTCTAATGCTGTAACTTCTCTGTATACTACAGCATCATCCGCGAAAAGCCGCATGGAACACTATCTACTAGGTCATTTATATATATTGTGAAAAGTAATGGTCCCATAACACTCCCCTGTGGCACGCCAGAGGTTACTTTAACGTCTGTAAACGTCTCTCCATTGATAACAACATGCTGTGTTCTGTTTGCTAAAAATTCTTCAATCCATCCACACAGTTGGTCTGATATTCCGTAGGCTCTTACTTCGTTTATCAGGCGACAGCGCGGAACTGTATCGGACGCCTTCCGGAAGTCAAGGAAAATAGCATCTACCTGGGAGCCTGTATCTAATATTTTCTGGGTCTCATGAACAAATAAAGCGAGTTGGGTCTCACACGATCGCTGTTTCCGGAATCCATGTTGATTCCTACAGAGTAGTTTCTGGGTTTCCAAAAACGACATGATACTCGAGCAAAAACATGTTCTAAAATTCTACAACAGATCGATGTCAGAGATATAGGTCTATAGTTTTGCGCATTTGCTCGACGGCCCTTCTTGAAGGCTGGGACTACCTGTGCTCTTTTCCAATCATTTGGAACGTTCCGCTCCTCTAGAGACTTGCAGTACACGGCTGTTAGAAGGGGGGCAAGTTCTTTCGCGTACTCTATGTAGAATCGAATTGGTATCCCGTCAGGTCCAGTGGACTTTCCTCTGTTGCGTGATTCCAGTTGCTTTTCTATTCCTTGGACACTTATTTCGATGTCAGCCATTTTTTCGTTTGTGCGAGGATTTAGAGAAGGAACTGCAGTGCGGTCTTCCTCTGTGAAACAGCTTTGGAAAAAGGTGTTTAGTATTTCAGCTTTAAGCGTGTCATCCTCTGTTTCAATGCCATCATCATCCCGGAGTGTCTGGATATGCTGTTTCGAGCCACTTACTGATTTAACGTAAGACCAGAACTTCCTAGGATTTTTTGTCAAGTCGGTACATAGAATTTTACTTTCGAATTCAATGAACGCTTCACGCATAGCCCTCCTTACGCTAACTTTGACATCGTTTAGCTTCTGTTTGTCTGAGAGGTTTTGGCTGCGTTTAAACTTGCAGTGAAGCTCTCTTTGCTTTCGCAGTAGTTTCCTAACTTTGTTCTTGAACCACGGTGGGTTTTTCCCGTCCCTCACAATTTTACTGGTCACGTACCTGTCTAAAACGCATTTTACGATTGCCTTGAACTTTTTCCATAAACACTCAACATTGTCAGTGACGGAACAGAAATTTTCGTTTTGATCTGTTAGGTAGTCTGAAATCTGCCTTCTATTACTCTTGCTCAACAGATAAACCTTCCTCCCTTTTTTTATATTCCTATTAACTTCCATATTCAGAATTGCTGCAACGGCCTTATGATCACTGATTCCCTGTTCTGCACTTACAGAGTCGAAAAGTTCGGGTCTGTTTGTTATCAGTAGGTCCAAGATGTTATCTCCACGAGTCGGTTCTCTGTTTAATTGCTCGAGGTAATTTTCGGATAGTGCACTCAGTATAATGTCACTCGATGCTCTGTCCCTACCACCCGTCCTAAACATCTGAGTGTCCCAGCCTATATCTGGTAAATTGAAATCTCCACCTAAGACTATAACATGCTGAGAAAATTCATGTGAAACGTATTCCAAATTTTCTCTCAGTTGTTCTGCCACTAATGCTGCTGAGTCGGGAGGTCGGTAAAAGGAGCCAATTATTAACCCAGCTCGGTTGTTGAGTGTAACCTCCACCCATAATAATTCACAGGAACTATCCACTTCTACTTCACTACAGGATAAACTACTACTAACAGCGACAAACACGCCACCACCGGTTGCATTCAATCTATCCTTTCTAAACACCGTCTGTGCCTTTGCAAAAATTTCGGCAGAATTTATCTCTGGCTTCAGCCAGCTTTCTGTACCTATAACGATTTCAGCTTCGGTGCTTTCTATCAGCGCTTGAAATTCCGGTACTTTACCAATGCAGCTTCGACAGTTTACAATTACAATACCGATTGCTGCTTGGTCCCCGCATGTCCTGACTTTGCCCCGCACCCGTTGAGGCTGTTGCCCTTTCTGTACTTGCCCGAGGCCATCTAACCTAAAAAAAAAACACCCAGTCCACGCCACACAACCCCTGCTACCCGTGTAGCCGCTTGCTGCGTGTAGTGAACTCCTGGCCTATCCGGCGGAACCCGAAACCCCACCACCCTATGGCGCAAGTCGAGGAATCTGCAGCCCACACGGTCGCAGAACCGTCTCAGTCTCTGATTCGGACCCTCCACTCGGCTCTGTACCAGAGGTCCGCAGTCAGTCCTGTCGACGATGCTGCAGATGGTGAGCTCTGCTTTCATCCCGCTAGCGAGACTGGCAGTCTTCACCAAATCAGATAGCCGCCGGAAGCCAGAGAGGATTTCCTCCGATCCATAGTGACACACACCATTGGTGCCGATATGAGCGACCACCTGCAGATGGGCGCACCCTGTACCCTTCATGGCCTCCGGAAGGACCCTTTCCACATCTGGAATGACTCCCCCAGGTATGCACACGGAGTGCACATTGGTTTTCTTCCCCTCTCTTGCTGCCATATCACTAAGGGGCCCCGCCCGGGTTCCCGGGTTCGATTCCCGGCGGGGTTAGGGATTTTCTCTGCCTCGTGGTGACTGGGTGTTGTGTGATGTCCTTAGGTTAGTTAGGTTTAAGTAGTTCTAAGTTCTAGGGGACTGATGACCATAGATGTTAAGTCCCATAGTGCTCAGAGCCATTTGAACCTAAGGTGCCCCATTACGCGCCTGACGTTGGAGCTCCCAACTACCAGTAAGCCCACCCTCTGCGACCGCCCAGATCTTGCAGACTGAGGGGCAACCTCTGGAACAGGACAAGCAGCCATGTCCAGCCGAAGATCAGTATCAGCCTGAGATAGCGCCTGAAACCGGTTCGTCAGACAAACTGGAGAGGCTGTAGGGAAGCAACCTACTCACGCCGTATAAAATTCACATCAGTCTTTCCATTGTTTGCCAGCCTAGTCCGCTGTAACTAGCTCTGACGTCATAAATGTTGCACAATACTTTAAAAATCAAGTAAATAACCTGAAACGTTTCTAGCATGTCAGGAGTAATACTAAATCAATATGTGTTGAATGTCAGTTCAATAACTTTTACCATTTTCGAAATTTGGACGTTTTTCTGTAAAAATCATTGGCGCAACAGAAAAGAGCTAGAAACTTAAAAAATTATATTTAGATTCCTTTTTCATAATAATTTAGTAGAAACAGTCTTCTGGATCCCACAAATTAAAATTTTAGTTGAAATTCATGATTTTCTGGTTTTTGTCTTAAAAATTAAGGAAGCAAGATGGATTAAGTAGGCTAATCAATAAGGCTAGGTTGTTTAAATTTAAGTAGAAGGGAGATCTGCTATAATAATAAATATGTGAGAAGTTTCAACTGAATAACTATAAAACTATAGCGATAGCGTATCTCCAAAGAGCAAGTTCAGAGCTCGTCTACTGTGTGTAGTGTAATTAAATTAATTCTCTCGCCCAAAATATTTGACTTAGCCACGTCAGACGTTTATTATGATTACTTACCTGTGTGCTGAATGCACATTTAAATTAAGAACTTCATCGGCCACCAGCTAAGGAAGCAATGTCTTATTCGATAACTTAAAGTGGTGCATTACTAGCCCAGCGGCTAGTCGGGAGAGCAATTTTGATCAGGCGTTCCCTTAGCCGTCCGCACCGCGGCTTTATATATAAGAACGCTGCGCGAGAGAAAAAGGCCCCAGTTCTCTCTAGACGCTGAATAGCACACCACCTGTGCCGGGAGTCACGTCGCGTCGGTATCATTGCTATAAACAGCCTCGGATGCCGTAATAAGTCACTCGGTATACGCGTAACCATGAAATCGTTTTCGAGTGAAGTGTTAATTCTGGGATGACTTTAATGATCTATCTGCAGTTTGCGTATGTCGTATTTTCACGTGTCGTCGCGGGACAGACATTCTACCATTATTTAGCGTGGCGTTTGATGAACATTATCATCAAATTACGGCGAGCATTCACTTAAACATTTCATTTGAACAGTTATAGTTGCATCAGTGCATTAGACTCTGAACTGCTCTGGTAGCTTGATTGTGTGGATTCTTTTTGGTCTGTGACTTTCAGAATATAGTGAACATTTTAGAGAAAATGGTTTTTGATTATGAATACCAGACAATCTCCTAATTCCTCAGAGCTATAATCTGTAGCTATAAATGTATTTCTCAGATGAAGTGGGCACTAGGAATTCTAATTACAGGTTTCACGTTTTGTTAATCACTTTCTGGTTGCCAATATTGTAGTTAGAGAGCCAGTGTTTAGAACGGCAAACAACAGCATTAAATAAATAATAGGAACATTATATAACAATTTATACCACCCGCCGCCCCACATATGGTGCATCGGGCCGCCTCACATATGGCTAATCGGCCTGGAAAAACAAACAAAACATATATAAACAATAAATTCCACCCGCCGCCCCACATGGCCTTCCGTTCAGCCTTCCGGAATGTCTTTCGCCCCCTGCCACACCCCGAGACGACCTCCCACTCTACCACAGGTGAGGGATCAGCCTCAATGTGGGCAGTATCCCGGGCAGCCACAGTCGTACCCGATCAGGGGATGCGTGGGACGAGCTGGCCGTCCCCGACAAACCCCCATCCGGACCCGCACAGTGATGCCCATTGGCAACAGCCTCAAGCTGTGTGACCGAAGCCAACACTGCCTGAAGCTGGGAGCGAAGGGATGCCAACTCAGCCTGCATCCGAACACAGCAGTTGCAGTCCCTATCCATGCTAAAAACTGTTGTGCAAAGAACGTCTGAACTAATGTACAGAGAGCACAAAAAAATCGGCACAAAATTTAAACGGTTTTTAAAATACAAGATTGCCTAGTATATGCAGTAATGCTGCTACTTGCGCATTCAGACATTTGTTTAATAGTGTACTTCCGGTTGTTCTACCGAGTTATTGTTTCAGTTTTGTGCACCACAGTAGTTTATCTACGAGGGTCGTCCAGAAAGTAAGTTCCATTCGGTCGCTAAATTAGAACAACAGTGAAAATCAGAAACATTTTGTTTGCAAGAGTTATCTACACTTTCCAGATACTTCTCTACATAGTCGCCGCTCCGACTTGGACATTTATCAGAGCGTTATACCAAATTACGAACACCATCGTCATAGAAGGCAGCCGCCTGTGCTTTCCGATAATTCTCTACGCTGGTCCATTGCGCGTTAACTTGCGCCCGAGTGTTGTCTTCGTATCCAACGTTTAATGTGAACAGAGATGATACTCAGGATGAGCCAATTAGGGCTGTGATGTGCGTCATCGAACACTTCCCATCGAAAAGGCTGCAGCAGCGTCTTCACTGCCCCCCTGAGAATTGCCACGAAGAAGGAAGTGTGTGGCAGTTGTGTTAGGTGGGCTGCATTCATTAAGGCGAAGCCTCTCAGCGAGCCCTCCTACATGGCGGGAGACGTCGTTGTTCTGGGCACCTTTACTCGCTCACAGTGCGCTCACAACTGAAAAGAGCGTCTTTATGCGATCGACGGTCACCAACACATCTGTGCAAAGCTTCATCGGGTTTTCACTGTGGTGTCCATTTCGTGAACGATCGCATCTTACTTTCTGGACAACCCTCGCATTTTCAGCAACTTAGTTGCGTATATCGAAATAATCAGTAACCAGTTGCAAAACAAAAAAAAAAAAAAAAAAAAAAAAAGAATTCTTAACCGGTTTCAAATAATGTGATAGTTATAATCTTCTGAAAAAGGGCACTAAATGCTTGAAACCGGTTAAGGTTAAGAATAGAAAATTGCTTTTATTATATTATTATTTCGATATTTATGTATAATATTTCGACGATCGACCCAACCTTCTTCAGATGCTGCGAGTTTTGTTGTTATGTATACTCGCTATCTGGACTCCAACCGGACTGTGAACTACTGTTAGTCTCACAACGCCGGCCGCTGTGGCCGAGTGGTTCTAGGCGCTTCAGTCTGGAGCCGCGACGACCGCTACGGTGGCACGTTCGAATCCTGCTTCGGGCGAGGATGTGTGCGATGTCCTTAGGTTAGTTAGGTTCAAGTAGTTCTAAGTTCCAGGGGACTGATGGCCCCAGATGTTAAGTCCCATAGCGCTCAGAACCATTTGAACCATTTTTAGCCTCACAACGGTGTTTATAGCCGAGTTGTATCCTCGGCGGCAACTACGCGTTTTGATGCTCTTTTGTTTTTCAGAGCTCGCATTGATACTGTGTAAAACGCAAATTCACTCCGCGTTTTCCAGTTTTGGTGGCCGCGTTGTACTACCCATAGTGCAAGCGTTATGACGCCATATATATTCAGACGCGAGAAAAACTACTCTAGCTGTTCGTTAAAATGGCGCGCGCTGAAAAAAATTCTGTAGAATGGATGGGATAGCGTGACTGTCAGGATTGCGGGTTCTCTGCCAGAAGGTGGTAAGGTCTGGACAGCTGACTGTACACGCTAAACCTTTATTTCAGCAACAAGTTAATACAGTTGCTGGATGGCCCTCAGGGTCAATCTTTGCCTCTTCACAATATACCACTGGAGACGGTGGCAACCAGCAGCGGCCGGCCGCTGTGGCCGAGCGGTTCTAAGCGCTTCAGTCTGGAACCGCGCTGCTGCTACGGTCGCAGATTCGAATCCTGCCTCGGGCATGGATGTGTGTGATGTCATTAGGTTAGTGAGGCTTAATTAGTTCTAAGTCTAGGGACTGTTGATCTCAGATGTTAAGTCCCATAGTGCTCAGAACCATTTGAACCATTTTTTTTGAGATAGCGGTAGGCACTGGGAGCGCCTGGCGCGCCGGCGTATTGCTGGCTTCACGCCACTTCAACGTGGAGCGGGAGTCGGCCTTCGGCACACGATGGCTGTAACGAAGCGCAGCTATCGCGCAGGGATCGGTCCAGAGAGACATGACGTCAACGGCCATTCAGCGATCCGCAAGGTACACCATTTCCGGGGCGGGCAGGCCGGACTCTATGGCTCGTGGCTCAGTCACGGTGACCGCTGTTGGTGATAGCGCCAGGTGACACAGGTTGTGCGTCATCGGACTGCCCAGTTGCATCCGACATTACGGGCTGGCCTGCAACCGTTAAATATGCTTCTTCCCCACAGATCACTGCTGTTTTCCTTTGGTCAGTAGAACGATTGAAAGATGACACCCCTGGGTGATGTAATCAGGACACAGTGACCGCATCCCTTGTCGTCACTTCCGAGTGGATCGCGCCGTCAACCGTAGTGTAGTCCACATGTTGTCGTTCTTCTTTTGCCATCGTGTTGTCTGATTCGGCTGGTCAGCGACCCACTAACGACGTGTCGTCCTCCTGAGCTGTCGACAGAAGTCACAGTAATTCTTCAAACGTTTTCAGTGCTTTTCGTCAATTTAATCATTTTCCCTCTTCAGTTCAACACGTTCACTTCGAACTCTATACGCAACACACTTCGCACAAAGTATCTACACTATGTGATCAAAAGAATCCGGACAACTGGCTGAAAATGACTTACAAGTTCGTGGCGCCCTCCATCGGTAATGCTGAAATTCAATGTGATGTAGGCCCACCCTTAACCTTGATGACCCCCTCTCGCAGGCTTACGTTCAGTCAGGTGCTGGAACGTTTCTTGGGGATTGGCAGCCCATTCCTCACGGAGTGCTGCACTGAGGAGAGGTATCGATATCGGTCGGTGAAGCCTGGCACGAAGTCGGCGTTCCAAAACATCCCAAAGGTGTTCTACAGGATTCAGGTCAGGACTCTGTGCAAGCCAGTCCATTACAAGGATGTTATTCTCATGTAACAACTCCGCCACAGGCCGTGCATTGTGAACAAGTGCTCGATCGCGTTGAAAGATGCTGTCGCCATCCCAGAATTGCTCTTCAACAGTGGGAAGCAAGAAGGTTCTTAAAATATCAATGTAGGCCTGTGCAAGCCCCCTACATGAAAAACACGACCGCACCATAATACCACCTCCGCATTTAATTGTTGGCGCTACTCACGCTGCCAGATGACGTTCACCGGACATTCGCCATACCCACACCCTGCCATCGGATCGCCACTTTGTGTACCGTGATTCGTCACTCCACACGTTTTCCCACTGTTCAGTCGTCCAATGTTTACGCTCCTTACACTAAGCAAGGCGTCGTTTGGCATTTACCGTCGTGATGTGTGGCTTACTAGCCACTAGACCATGAAATTCAAGTTTTTTCACCTCCCGCCTTACTTTCATAGTACTTGCAGTCGATCCTGAAGCAGTTTGGAATTATTGTGTGATGAACTGGATAGATGTCTGTCTATTACACATTACGACCATCTTCAACTATCGGCGGTCTCTGTCAGTCAACAGACGAGGTCAGCCTGTACGCTTTTGTGCTGTTTCCACTTCACTATCACATCGGAAACAGTGGGCCTTGGGATGTTTAGGAGTGTGGAAACCTCCCGTACAGACGTATGACACATGTGATACCCAGTCAGCTGACCACCTTCGAAGTCCGTGAGTTCCGTGGAGCGTCCCATTCTGCTCTCTCACGATGTGTAATGATTACTGAGGTCGCTGATATAGAGTTCCTGACAGTAGGTGGCAACACAATGCACCTAATTTGAAAAACGTATGTTTTTGGGGGTGTTCGGTTACTTTTGAAAACATAGTGTACATATAACACTGAATGTATCTTCACAATCACATCACAGTACGACACAACAGGATTTCATCTTTTTAAGTCATCGGTCTCCTCTCCTGCGCTATCTTAATTCATCTCAGTCTAGCACTTGCACCCCACTCCTCAATTACCTGTCACATATATGCCAATCTGTCTTCCCCTACAGCTTTTATCCACCTCCCCAACCCTTGTCTTATTACTGCACCTGATTTTCAACATTCTTCTGTGGAGCCACATCTCAAGCGCTTCAATTTTCTTCTGTTCTGGTTTCTCCACCGTTCATGATTCACTACCATACAAATCTGCGTTCCAAACGTAATTTATCATATATTTATTCCTCAAATGAATTCCTACGTTTCATAGTAGTAGACTTCTCCTGGCCCGGAATGCCATTTTTGCCTGTGTTAGTCCGCTTTTTATGTCCTTCTTGCTCGGTGCACCATACGTTTTTTTGCCTCCAAGGTAGCAAAATTCCTTAACTTCAACTACTTCGTGACCACCAAGTCTGATGTTAAGTTTCTCGCTATTCTCAATTCCGCTACTTCTCATTACTTTTGTCTTTTTTCCTATTTACTCTCAATCCATATCCTGTACTCATTAGATTGTTGATTCCGTTCCTGTAGTTCTTCACTTAATTGAGCATAGCAGTGTCATCAGTGAATGTTATCACTGGTATCTTTCACCCTGAAGTTTGATCCCACTCTTGAATCTTCCTTTCATTTTCGCCATTACTTCTTCGATGCTTTGATTGAACAGTAGGGATAAGAGGCTGCATCCCTGTCTTGCAACTTTTTAAATCCGAGCACTTTTTTTTCATCTTTTAATCTTTGCCGGTCGGGGTGGACGAGCGGTTCTAGGCACTACAGTTTGGAACCGCGCAACCGCTACGGTCTCAGGTTCGAATCCTGCCTCGGGTATGCATGTGTGTGATGTCCTTAGGTTAGTTAGGTTTAAGTAGTTCTAAGTTCTAGGGGACTGATGACCTCAGAAGTTAAGTCCCATAGTGCTCAGAGCCATCTGAACCATTTTTTAATCTTTGACAGAATTTCGATCTTGAAATATTTTACAGTATCGAACACTTTTTCTGGATCGGTAAACACTGTGAGCGTCTTTTGATTTTCATTCAGTCTTCCTTCTATTATGAACACCAACGTCAGAACTGCCTCTATTGTGCCTTTACCTTTCTTGAAGCCAAACTGATCCTTATCTAACACAGCCTCAACTTTCTTTTCGACTGTTGTTCAGATCCGTTATCTACCAGTGCTGTCTCCGGAATTATGTGGATGATATTTTGTGGAACGTCTGATGGTAAATCGCCAACCTTACAGATTCTACGCATCTGCCTGAATAGTCGTTTTTTGTCTCTTCCCCTAATTATTTTAGAAATTCCGATGGAGTGTAATCTGTCCCTCCAGCTTATTTGATGTTAAGTCGTCGAAAGCGCTTTCAAATTCTGATTCCAATACTGTATCGCCTATCTCTTCCCTATCGACTCCTATTTCTTCTTCTATCACATCATCAGATAAGTCCTCTCCCTCCTAGAAGTCTTCAATACACTCTTCACACCTATTCGCTCTCTCCTCTTCGTTTAGCCTTGGAATTCCAATTGTACCCTTAGTGTTACCACCCTTTCTTTTAATTTCTCCAAAGGTTGTTTTGACTCTTCTTATATACATACACAGTCCTCCCGACCATTATTCCTTTTCAATTTCTGCACATCCTTCCTACAGGCGTTTCACCTTGGCTGCCCTGCTCTTCCCATTTATTTCATTCCTAAGTGTTTTATACTGATGTTTTCTTATATTTCACTGAACGTTTTTGTACTTCCTCCTCTGTCGATCAATTGAAGTATATCCTCCCATAACCAAGCTATCTTCGGAGCTACTTTTGTAGTAATACGTTTGTCCTTCCAACATCTGTGATTGCCCTTTCTAGACATGTCCAATCAACTGAACTCCATAATTTGATTTTTCTTATCTCGGAATCGACATCTTTAGCGAACTTGAGAATGCATCTTATCAGTCTTCATTACTTGAGTGTCCCACTTCCTTCCACGGTGATTCTTTCGTTCTTTTAATTAGTCATCAGTCTGCTTATTTGCTGGATGTATCCCAATTTCTGTCGACCTCTACAGTTTTTACCCTCTACAGCTCCTTCTAATATCTCGAAAGTTATTCCCTAATGTCTTAACGGATGTCCTATTATCCTGCCCCTTGTCAGGGTTTTCCATGCATTCCTTTCCCCGTCGATTCTGTTGAAAACATCCTCATTCCTTACGTTATCAGTCTTCTGCACGCTTCTCTTCATCATTACCAAATCGTGATCTAAATCTGTATTTGCACCTGGGTAAGCGTTACAGTCCAATAATCGATTTCAGAAGCCTTGTCTATGATGTACCGGTAATATGGCCCTAATAGTCGCGTGTCTCCGGCATTTCCCAAGTATACCTCCCAATCTGATTCTTGAACAGAGTATTTGCTGTTGTTATCTGAAATTTATTGCGGAAGTCAATTAGTCTTTCTGCTGTCTCATTCGTGCTACCAAGCCCTTATTCTCCCACGACCCTTCTTCTACTCCTTCCCCTGCAACCACGTTCAAATCCCCACGGTTATTATATTTTCGTCTCCCTTTAAACAGTAAATTTCCCTTTCAATATCCTCATATATTTTCTCTATCTCTTTATCTTTTGGTTGTGACGTTGGCATGTACACCTGACATATCGTTGTCGGCGTTGGTTTGTTGCCGAATGTGATGAGAACAGCCCTATCACTTAACTATTCACAGAAAAACACTCTCTGCCCTACCTTCCTATTTATAACGAAAGCTACTTCCATTATACCATGTTCTGCATGCCTCGGGTATGGATGTGTGTGATGTCCTTAGGTTAGTTAGGTTTACGTAGTTCTAAGTGTAGGGGACTGATGACCTCAGATATTAAGTTCCATAGTGCTTAGAGCCATTTGAAGCCCATTTTAAAATACAAAGTTTATTTGTGAGAGTAGGCCAGAGACAATATGTAGGCCTACGTGTTTCATTGAGTACTTTACGCATCTGTCTGATACATGAAGATCCATGCCAAACAGAAGAGCCATATTCTGCAGCAGAACACCTGTATCACTGCTTATGAAGCGATTGTTGGAGAATGTAAGCCAGTTTGTGAATCACACTTTTTCGTGTGAAGATTTCCGTTTGTTCTTAAGATGGTTTTTGAATGTAAAAGCCGTGTGAAGCTTCACTCTCAGGTACTTTGGGACATGACAGTGCTAGAATCGGGTTCCTGATCGTGCTATATGTAGCTAATGACGAGCTCCTCTGTTTCAAGAATGATGGATAGACATGTTTCTTAGATGACGATGGTTACGATTACAGTGTCCTGAAATATTTATGAGCGTGGTTGTCTAATTTGTCTCCGCTGTTTCAAATCTTTCGCTCTGTACAGCAAAGACTAGCTCCTTTGCAGTGTGCAAGTAGGCCCAGCTGCGCCATCTTTTGTGTGACCGGATAGTCAGTGTTACGCAACGCTTAGTCAGTGCGAGCGGTCATACGAAGTGAAGACCTGTAACCAAGTGACACTATGCCTCGGCGACATCACAGGGTGGCATGTAAGTGCGTTCGAACGGGGTAGAATGATTGGTCTCTGGGAGGCGGATCTGTCGTTCCGTGACATTGAGCCTCCTACAGTGCTCGCTGCTTTAATGGTGAGGTGTATGTGGAACCAGTGCAGAGATGAAGACCGTACACAACACCGACAGGGTACTGGACGACACGATGTGCCCACACCGCTGTCTTGTCCTCTTGGCCGCAGCGGACAGAACAGCTTCGGCCACAGTGTCGATGTGATGTTGGCACGCTGCAACGGGTGTGGACATGTCTGCGTAGGCCCTTCGGCGCCGTCTCCTACGGGCTGAAACGTCCCCTTAGAACAATTTCTGAATTACCGTGCTGATAAACCTCTTACACTATTTGCTTTTTAAACAGCTGAGCAAAACTGAACGTACTCAAACATTCACTAAAGTGACACACAATATTTTTAGCGTAACGCAATCTGACTTCCAAAAAATCCCTACAAAAGAATGGCCCTGACTAACATTAACCTATACCTTTCACAAATCACTTACCTCACAAAAATCTTCGTTACTCAAGCTACAGCAATACAGCGAGCACCACTACTGCCAGCTAAATAACAGATTCAAACTACTGAATGCACTAACTACTGGTAGGCATAGTTAGCAAATGAAAGATTTTAATAGAGAACAAACAATGCATTTACCTTAATAATCATCAAAAGTCATAATATATACAGCAGTTCATGACATCCATTTTTACAAATTTCAAAACTCCGCCATTTCTCTCCCCACATCCACCACTGCTGGCGGCTCACCTCCAACTGCGCAACGCTATGCGCTGTTAACATCCAGCTGCCCAACACTACAATGGCAGACAACAATGCAAACTAGCCACAGGCTGCACACAGCACAGCCAGTGATTTTCATACAGAGCGCTACGTAACGTTGCCAATAGGAAAACATAAACAGCATACGTACAGGGCATGAGTGGAGGCACGCATGTCATTGTGTCGGCTTCCACTGACCAGAACCCACCAGCCCCGCAGACTGCAATGGGCACGTAATGCCGACACTGGCGTGCTGAGTGGCAAAATGTAGTGCTTTTGGACACGTCCAGCTTCAGCTTACCCTACAGCGAAGCCGCATACGTGTTCGACGCCACCATGGGAAACACAGTCTGGCAGAGTGAATTGTTGTGCGGTATTGCGGACAAACGCCAAGTGAGATAGTTTGGGGCGCCATTGCGTGTAACATGCGATCTGGACAGGTACCGCTACAATAGCGAGCTTTTATAGTCTGCGGCACTCCCCCTCCTGCAGGCCATTGCACGTCCAATGTTTCAGCAGGACAACCCCCGGAATCTTGTGGCGAGGAATGTACGAGGGCAGTTCAATAAGTAATGCAACACATTTTTTTCTCGGCCAATTTTGGTTGAAAAAACCGGAAATTTCTTGTGGAATATTTTCAAACATTCCCGCTTCGTCTCGTATAGTTTCATTGACTTCCGACAGGTGGCAGCGCTGTACGGAGCTGTTAAAATGGCGTCTGTAACGGATGTGCGTTGCAAACAACGGGCAGTGATCGAGTTTCTTTTGGCGGAAAACCAGGGCATCTCAGATATTCATAGGCGCTTGCAGAATGTCTACGGTGATCTGGCAGTGGACAAATTCACGGTGAGTCGTTGGGCAAAGCGTGTGTCATCATCGCCGCAAGGTCAAGCAAGACTGTCTGATCTCCCGCGTGCGGGCCGGCCGTGCACAGCTGTGACTCCTGCAATGGCGGAGCGTGCGAACACACTCGTTCGAGATGATCGACGGATCACCATGAAACAACTCAGTGCTCAACTTGACATCTCTGTTGGTAGTGCTGTCACAATTGTTCACCAGTTGGGATATTCAAAGGTTTGTTCCCGCTGGGTCCCTCGTTGTCTAACCGAACACCATAAAGAGCAAAGGAGAACCATCTGTGCGGAATTGCTTGCTCGTCATGTGGCTGAGGGTGACAATTTCTTGTCAAAGATTGTTACAGGCGATGAAACATGGGTTCATCACTTCGAACCTGAAACAAAACGGCAATCAATGGAGTGGCGCCACACACACTCCCCTACCAAGAAAAAGTTTAAAGCCATACCCTCAGCCGGTAAAGTCATGGTTACAGTCTTCTGGGACGCTGAAGGGGTTATTCTGTTCGATGTCCTTCCCCATGGTCAAACGATCAACTCTGAAGTGTATTGTGCTACTCTTCAGAAATTGAAGAAACGACTTCAGCATGTTCGTAGGCACAAAAATCTGAACGAACTGCTCCTTCTTCATGACAACGCAAGACCTCACACAAGTCTTCGCACCCGAGAGGAGCTCACAAAACTTCAGTGGACTGTTCTTCCTCATGCACCCTACAGCCCCGATCTCGCACCGTCGGATTTCCATATGTTCGGCCCAATGAAGGACGCAATCCGTGGGAGGCACTACGCGGATGATGAAGAAGTTATTGATGCAGTACGACGTTGGCTCCGACATCGACCAGTGGAATGGTACCGTGCAGGCATACAGGCCCTCATTTCAAGGTGGCGTAAGGCCGTAGCATTGAATGGAGATTACGCTGAAAAATAGTGTTGTGTAGCTAAAAGATTGGAGAATAACCTGGTGTATTTCAATGCTGAATAAAACAACCCCTGTTCCAGAAAAAAAATGTGTTGCATTACTTATTGAACTGCCCTCGTACAAGCCTTCTTCGAAGAACGACGAGTGCCATTGCTTCCCTGGCCTGCCCGTCCGACTGATGTGTCACGCATGAACATGTCTCCGGTGTGATCAGTCCGCATTTCCTTCGTTCAAGTGCTCCTGCAGCCACAGTTGATGATTTGTGGATTCGTCTACAAACGGCGTAGCAGAGTATTCCCCAGCAGCATAATCATGAACTTTTTCATTCCTTGCCACGACGTCTAGCGGCTCTGATTGTAAAATATGGTGAAGACCACCCCCTCCCCCCCCCCCCCCCCTACTGAATTTCCACAGTCACAGTGGACCCACAGGCCTGCAGTGCTTACGCTTCTGATTTGTGTAGTGTCATGTCCCTAATCGATGGAATATGCTTCATTGCGATCACATCTCTCAGTCTTGGTGTTTCACTTTCTACAAACACTAGTGTATTTGGAGTCGGCGACTTGTTGTACCTCCCTGAGGCTGGCCGTTTTTCTGTGTTGTACAGCAGCTACACCGTAAATCAACAAAAAAACATAGTATTAATTCAGCGTGATGGAAAACCTCGAGCAGGTTATGGAGTGCTACTGTAAAGCTACCTTACGGCATTGAGCCGGGCTATATTAAAATGTTCCCTGTTCTGTTTACTTCCGCGCACAGAAATGCAGGGCTTTCATACTGTTCTCCATAAAGGCCGCCTAAGTGACAAATTAATCTCGTGGAGATTTGCCTGCTGTCTGGGTTTTCAAATCCCTCACCGTTGCCTTAAAAAAAGGCAGCGTACAGTTTTGTTCCATTCTTCTCGGGTTGCCTACGACGCTGTAATTTGTAATTGGGGTTATCAGTTGGTTTTCTTGATCGTGAGTGACCATTGCCAGCCAGATCTTTAATGTGTTGTTGAAAGTTCGAATGGTGTCGCTCTGGAGTACTTAGATTTCTTGCCGAGTTGCCAATTTTTTTTTTTTTTTTTTTTTTTTTTTGCCTAATAGTGAAAGTACAGGCACAGACTAGGCTTGAAATGAGCATTTGATGCTTGTCGACAAACAAGTTACATTGTTCCGTTCAGCGATTTAAATGCAGTTGATTTGTACAAAGTCATTCCCTGTGGTCGAAACCGCGTTGAGAAAAAGGTATCCGATCTTTAAAATAGTCACAAATCACGCAAACCTCGTGCAGAACTTTCGCAGGCAGATTGTGTGAGGTAAAGGAATAGTTGACATTAAACATTAGTTTTCAGACTTGCCTCTGTAATTATAAAGTTTGAAAATGTTAAACTCACAGTTATAAGAGTGTCTTTTAAAGACTTGGAGTATTCCATTTTGAATCTCGGCAAATATACAAACACTTTGCTTTTGGTCATTCCCTTCAGAATGTGCAGGGGATCAAATTTGTCAATATTTCTCTCGAGGTCCTGCAAACCATTCATTTCTTTTGGTAGGAGTATCATCATATTCAGTCTCCAATCCTGCAAAAGGAGAAAGAAATCTGATTAGTTTATCATAAAATATCTTTGCACTGTATTTTTTACTTGCAACATATTTGTATTTGGAACATGGTGCAAAGGTAATTTTGAATTTAAAATTTAAAAAAAACTAGTCTATTTAGAGCTATAAGAACATTCGTGCAGCGCTCTTCAACTTACAGTTCTACTGTACGAATGTAATTAGAACTTACCCTATAATCTCATTGAAATCGTTCTGGGTCCACTTCCTTATCTTATTAAATACTAAAAAAAATGCTAAAACACTAAAATAGGGGACATGTCGACCACGTTACAGCTTCCTGAGGACCCCGAGAAAAACCGCTGCAACACGGACGAAACGTCGCTTATTTTAGCATTTTAGAATTTTTTGTATTTTGCTGGATGACAGGGTAGTAAACCAAGTGCGATTTTAACGAGACTGCCACCAGTCACGGAAGTCTATGTACTTTTACTCTTTAACGTTTCTGTCCCTTGAAATATTCAAGGACCTCTCATTCCTATAATTGTATGAAGAAATAAATATTTGTAAAATTTTCGATCAAATTACCTTGTAAGGAAGCATAAGTGCCTGCGAATTTAATTCAGTTACATCAGCATACAATAAACGGTCCTCGACGTACATCATATCAATGTCTTCCGTCGCTCCTGACGGTAAATGGAAGGGTGTAGGCTTTGTTTCTTCCTCGTAAAATACCTTAAGCCATTCATCCTTAAAGTAAATAGCGTTGACAAGCACCATGAGAGTGCTAGCATCCAAAGTGCCTGTGAAAGTGAATCAGCAGATATAGACAGGAAAAAAGCCTTTTCCCTTTTATGATCATTATACAGGATTACAACAGAACGTTTATGGATAATTTTACAAAATATAATGCGTAAGAAATGACTGTTACCTGATAAAAACGAAAAACAATTCCAATGTTTTGTCCATTTTATATCGCATGACACTTTTGTACGAAATTCCAGTTGTGTCCACGTCATATGTTAAACAGGCGAGTAGCAAACAGTAAAACAATTTGTAAACGCACGCTCTAAAAAACTCTATTACCTTTCATAATCATATCTTTTATCTTTCCATGAGTTTTACTTTCAATCCAGTCATTAATTGTTTTCGTGGACTGTTCTGATTCAGCAAAGTTGAGCTGCTGAACTCCAGCAAGAAACCTGTCAGCAGTTTGCCTGAATTCCTTCTTGACTTCAGAACCAGTCCGAAGATATATTTTGTTGGCTATGTCAAGTAAAACGTTTTGAGATTCCTGGAAAAAATTTGCACTTTAGTATTAAAAGTAAGTTACTTAATATTAATGTGTGAAACTTATTAAGGCGTTATAATTACTGTACGTATACTACGACTACTACTGTAATAGCGATAAGAAGTAGCGTGCAAGATATTAGACTCTGTAATGACCTTCATCTGTCTATATGTTATTAACAGTTACTGATGATAGCAGTAACGTTCATTGTAGTCATAAATACTGTAGAACAAACAATAAATTTCTCACTGCGTCTTTCATTCCCTGAACAAGGTTTATTATTTTTTTACTTACTTGCATTTTCTACGACCAGTCACTTTTATTTTATTTTTTGTTTAACACACAAAGTGTATAATAGTGTTAACGTATTTAGAGAAAATTGTGCAGTGAATCGCGTTGAGAAACAGGGCCAAAATACACACATCAAAAAAAATTTTGCATCACCTCGGTTCCGAGAATTCCGGAACCTGTACAGAAAATTGGAATAGAGATCAACATAAATGTCATTTCCACCATTTTTACTTGTCATGAAAACCACACATTGCATGTTCTACTACCATACAGCGAGACCTATAGAGGTGGTGGTCCAGATTGCTGTACACACCGGTAGCACGTCCTCTTGCATTGAGGCATACCAGTATTCGTCGTGGCATACTATCCACAAGTTCATCAAGGCACTGTTGGTCCAGATTGTCCCACTCCTCAACACCGACTCGACGTAGATCCCTCAGAGTGGTTGGTGGGTCACATCGTCCATGAAGAGCCCTTTTAAATCTACCCCAGGCATGTTCGATAGTGTTCATGTCTGGAGAACATGCTGGCCATCTAGTCGAGCGATGTCGTTATCGTGAAGGAAGTCATTTGCAAGATGTGCACGATGCGGGCGCGAATTGTCGTCCATGAAAACGAATGCCTCGCCAATATGTTGCCGATATGGTTGGACTATCGGTCGGTGGATGGCATTCACGTGTCGTACAGCCGTTACGGCACCTTCCATGACCACCAGCGGCGTACGTCGGCCCCACATAATGCCACCCAAATCAGCAGGGAACCTTCACCTTGCTGCACTCGCTGGACAGTGTGTCTAAGACGTTCAGTCTGACGGGATTGCCTCCATACACGTCTCCGAGGACTGCCTGGTTGACGGCATATGTGACACTAATCGGTGAAGACAACGTGATGCCAATCCTGAGCGACCCATTTGGCATGCTGTTGGGCCCATCAGTACCGCGCTGCGTGGCGTCGTGGTTGCAAAGGTGGACCTCGCAATGGACGTTGGGAGTAAAGCTGCGCATCATGCAGACAGTTGCGCACAGTTTGAGTCGTAACACGACGTCCTGTGACTGCACGGAAAACATTATTCAACATGGTTGCGTTGCTGTCAGGGTTCCTCCGAGCCGTAATCCTGAGGTAGCGGTCATCCACTGTAGCAGTAGCCCTTGGGCAGCCTGAGCGAAGAGTGTCATCGACAGTTCCTGTCTCTCTGTATCTCCTCCATGTCCGAACAACTTTGCCTCGGTTCACTCCGAGACGCCTGGTCACGTCCCTTGTTGAGAACCCTTCCTGGCACATAGTAACAATGCGGACCCGATCAAACCTCGGTATTGACCGTCTAGGCATGGTTGAACTACAGACAACACGAGCTGTGTACCTCGTTCCTGGTGGAATTACTGGAACTGATCGGCTGTCGGACCCCCTCCGTCTAAAAGGCGCTGCTCATGTATGGTTGTTTACATCTTTGGGCGGGTTTAGTGACATCTCTGAACAGCCAAAGGGACTGTGTCTGTGATACAATATCGACAGTCAACGTCTATCTTCAGGAGTTCTGGGTACCGAGGTGATGCAAAACTTTTTTATGTGTGTAAGTAATGATACAGTGTTATGTGTCTCGACACCGCGCCGGTATGCCAATGATGAAAACTAATCTTAGGGCGCCAGAATCGTTTTGGTGTTAATCACAATAAACAACGAGACACAGCTCCACGCCAGCAGAATACATTACCGAACGTCAATTTCTGGCCAAGTACTGCTCCCCGCTTTCCTCCAAATACACCAATAGCCACAGCGAACAGTAAACAAAGTCCTATCTTGGTTTACATTAAGACATTTCATTTTTAAGTAACAAGTTACTGCATGTATAAACACCCGACGACGAGCAGAAAAGGCTTAAATCGGGTTGCTGTGTGCTAAATTAAACATAAAACGATACCTAAGGCAGCAGAAAAAAAGTAATTATTCTACACAGTCAAGGTTCCTAAACGTAGACAATATGGCCACAAGTAATTATTCTTTATTGTCAGACCAGATTGTTGGTGATCCAGTCCGTTGTTCGATTCTTGTAGCCTAAATAAAATACCTAGCGAGATCATTGTGGAACATGCTCAACGTGAACTGTTTTCTGAGGTCTGGCTCATTAAAGAGTTATGATACTTTTCATCCTATTACCAGGCTATTACAGAAGAATGCAAAAGAAAATCGAGGAGTTGTTAGATGTCTGTCAGTCTGACTTTCAGGGAGGTAAAAGAGAGCTCAGTCGGTAGAGCACTTGCCCGTGGAAGGCAATAGGTCCTGATTTCGAGTCTCGGTCCAGCATACAGTTTTAATTTGCGAGTAGGTTTCACAACACCGCACACTCTACAGCAGAGCGAAAATCTCATTCTAAAAGAGAGGTAGTTTTGAGGTTGCGATTGATAACGGAAGAACGACTTAGAAAACCACAGACTCGATCATAAAATTACCGACCTAGAAGAAGCGTCGGACATTGTAAAATGGCAAGAGATGTAGATGTTCGAAATTCTAAGCAAAATTGGAATAAGCTGTATGGAAAGACGGGTAATATACAAACGTATAAGAATGAAGAAGGAACGGTAAGAATCTAAAATAAAGATGCGCCCGGTTTAAAAAGGGCGTAAGATAGGAATGTAGTCTTTCTCCCCTACAGTTTAATCTATACATCAAAGAAGCAAAGATGGAAATAAAAGATAGGTTCTGAAGTGAGATTAAAATTTTCGTTGAAACAATATAGCCAGCAAGATTCGCTGAAAACATTGAAGGGCATACTCGAGTGAATGAAGGGTCTGCTGACCACCAACAGTCTGGTCTGACAACAAAGAATAATTACTTGTGGTCATATTGGCTACGTTTAGGAACCTTGACTGTGTAGGATAATTACTTTTTCTGCTGTCTTAGGTATGTTTAATTTAGAACACAGCAACCCGATTTAAGCGTTTTCTGCTCGTCGTCAGGTGTTTATACATACAGAAAGTTGTTACTTAAATATGAAATGTCTTAATGTAAATAAACACTCGTTCGACCTATACTTGAGTATTGCTCATCAGTGTGCCAGATCGGGTTGACGGAGGAGATAGAGAAGATCCAAAGAAGAGCGGCGCGTTTCGTCACAGCGTTATTTGGTAAGCGTGATAGCGTTACGGAGATGTTTAGCAAACTCAAGTGGCAGACTCTGCAAGAGAGGTGCTCTGCATCGCGGTGTAGCTTGCTGTCCAGGTTTCGAGGGGTGTGTTTCTGGACGAGGTATCGAATATATTGCTTCCCCCTACTTATACCTCCCGAGGAGATCACGAATGTAAAATCAGAGAGATTCGAGCGCGCGCGGAGGCTTTCCGGCAGTCGTTCTTCCCGCGAACCATACGCGACTGGAATAGAAAAGTGAGGTAATGACAGTGGCACGTAAAGTGCCCTCCGCCACACACCATTGGGTGGCTTGCGGAGTATAAATGTAGATGTAGATGTAGATTGAGATTAAACCGAAGAAAGACGAAAGGAATGAGGAGTAGTAGAAATGAGATTATTGAACATGACACCAAAATTGGGATCCGTGATGTAGGCGAACTGAAGGGCTTCTGCTACCTTGGATGCAAACAGAATTACACTGACATATGAAGCAAGGAGGATAACACTGAAGCTCCAAAGCAACTGGTATAGACATGCATATTCAAATAGAGAGATACGTCAACAGGCTGAATACGGCGCTGCGGTCGGCATTGCCTGTATAAGAGAACAAGTGTCTGGCGCAGTTGTTAGATCGGTTACTGCTCCTACAATGGCAGGTTATCAAGATTTTAAGTGAGTTTGAACTTGGTGTTGTAGTCGCCGCACAAGCGACGGGACGCAGTATCTCCGAGGTCCCGTACGACTATTTCACGAGTGTACCGTGAATATCAGGAATCCGGCAAAACATCAAATCTCCGACATCGCTATGGCCGGAGAAAGATCCTGCAAGAACCGACCAACGACGACTGAAGATAATTGTTCAGCTTGAGAGAAATGAAGCCGTTCCGCAAATTGCTGCACATTACTATGTGGTCGTCAACAAGCCCACTCGTGTACCCTTGATTACTGCACGACGGAAAGCTTTACGCCTCGCCTCAGCCTTTCAGCACCGACACTGGACTGTTGATTACTGGAAACATGTTGCCTGGTCGGACGAGTCCCGTTTCAAATTGCAACGAGCGGATGGACGTGCACAGGTACGGAGACAACCATATGAATCAATGCACACTGCATGGCAGCAGGGGATTGTTCAAGTTGGTAGGGGCTGTATAACGATGTGGGGAGTGTGCAGGTGAAGTAATATAGTACCCCTGATATGTCTATATATGACTCTCAAATGGTTCAAATGGCTCTGAGCACTATGGGACTTAACATCTATGGTCATCAGTCCCCTAGAACTTAGAACTACTTAAACCTAACTAACCTAAGGACAGCACACATCACCCAGCCATCACGAGGCAGAGAAAATCCCTGACCCCGCCGGGAATCGAACCCGGGAACCCGTGCGTGGGAAGCGTGAACACTACCGCACGACCACGTATATATGACTCTGACAGGTGACATGTACGTAAGCATTCTGCCTAATCACCTGCATCCATTCATGTCCATTGTGTATTCCGACGGTCTTGGGCAATTCCAGCAGGACAATGCGACACCCCACACGTCCAGTGGCCCCAGGAACACTCTTCTGAGTTTAAACACCCCCCTGAGGGTCCGGGGGTTAGAATAGGCCCGAGGTATTCCTGCCTGTCGTAAGGGGCGACTAAAAGGACTCCCTCCCGCTCAAGGGGGTAGTTGGCGCCTGCGTCCGGAGACGGACGGTTCCACGACTTATATTTGTGGTCATTTTTGTTTATCGCTTATTCTGGTTTCTTCCTTCCTTTGTTTGGTTCCTTTCTTTGTCCTTTTGCCTCTCACTGTCTTCCTTACTTTTTACCTTGCCTTCTACTTCTTGCCTTCTTCTCCTTGCCTTCTTCTCCTCGCCTTCTTCTCCTCGCCTTCTTCTCCTTGCCTTCTTCTCCTTGCCTTCTTCTCCTTGCCTTCTTGTCCACCCTCTGGTCTCCGCCGCGGCGTTCGAGACAGTTTGTCCTTTCTCTCCCTCTCTCCCTTTTTTTCCTCTTCTTCTTTCCTCCCTGTGCGTGCCTGAAGGCCGACCCACGCGCTCGCACGCGTAGCCGGTGACGAGGTAACGCGTAATTCCCCGCCCTGGGTAGACAAGTAAGGTACGCAGGTACCTCCTGGTAAAGGCCGAGCCCAGAAAGGGGTGATTGCCTGAGCTGACACCTTCCGACCATGCCGATTGGTCCCCCCGTCCGTTTCTCGGGAGGTATGACCTGAGGTGTAAACATTCACCTAAGGTGCGAGTGCCCTCTGAGAGGGTCCCAACAAGGAAGGAGCGCGCCATCGGAGATGCTGGCAATCATGGGAGATTCCTCCGCAATGGATTTCTCTTCTTCTTCTCTCTCGACTTCTGCCCAAAAACGGAAACTTGACCAGCCACCAGTGACAAAAGTACTACAGCCTGCCCCAAAGTTCCTCATACTTTCTAGATCTGAGGACGGAAAGGATTTTTCATCTGTCAACCCTTTCGTTATCCAGAAGGGCGTAGATGCCATAGCCGGATCTGTCAAGTCTTGTACCAGGATGCGTAACGGTACTTTGTTGTTAGAAACTGAGAGCGCCTTTCAGGCACAAAAACTGCTTCGGGCTACACTCCTGTACACGTTCCCTGTCCAGGTGGAGGCTCACCGCACTTTGAATTCGTCGCGTGGTGTGGTATATACTAGATCACTCGACGGATTGACTGACGAGGAAATTCAGTCTTCCCTCACTGAGCAGGGCGTGACTGCTGTCCATAGGGTCATGAAAAAGGTCGACAATGACCTTTGATAGTGTTCAGCTGCCGTCACGCATCAAAGCGGGCTATGAGCTTATTTCTGTTCGCCCCTATGTCCCGACACCTACGCGCTGCTACCAGTGTCAGCGTTTTAATCACACTCGCCAGTCTTGTTCCAATGCGGCTAAATGTGTCACTTGTGGCAGGGATGCCCGTGAGGGTGACTGTCCACCTCCGTCTCCTCGTTGTGTGGACTGTCAGGGTGACCATGCAGCGTCCTCCCGCGACTGTCCCATCTACAAGGATGAACGCTGTATACAGGAACTTCGGGTCAAAGAGAAAGTGTCCACCTCAGTTGCTCGCAAGATCTTTGCTAGTAGGAAGCCCACGCTGCTCCCAGCGAGGAAATACAGTACTGTCCTCGTCTCTCGTCGGACTACCAGGGAGGTGTCGACGCAGACATGCAATCTGACCTTTAGCACTACGGTCGTCCGTTTGACCAGTGCTAAGATCGCCCGGTCAACGTCTCCTCTTCCTCCCGTCACCCCTAAGACACAAGCACCTTCATCAGCTTCTGCCAAGACGAAGACCCAGAAGTCAGATGCACGGGCCTTCAAGAAGGAACCGTCCCGTGCAGACTTCCTACGTACCTCGAACTCCCAGCCATCGACCAGTACTTCCACTAAACGACCTTCCAAGAAGGCTCATAGGAAGCACAGTTCTCCTTCTCGGCCACGGCACGTTTCTTCTCCTGCGCCACTCAGCGGTTGCCGCCCCAGGCCGTCATCTGTTTCGCCTGGCCGCACTGCTGGCAGCCGAACATCTGGCCGTTCACCGGCGGTGGAAGCTCCCCCTCCCGGCCATCTTAACAAGATGGCCAATGAACCTATTGAACCAATGGACGATGACTCTCCGCCTACTGATAGCGGCGGCAGCGTTCGCTCGAAGCCAGGCCCTCAACGGCCTTCTTCTCACGATGGCACTTCTTCATTGGAATATTCGCGGCATTCGCTCCAACCGAGAGGACTTAAAGTTGCTGCTGCCCTTGCACTGTCCGCTCGTCGTAGCTCTCCAGGAAACGAAGCTACGCCCATGCGATCAAATTGACTTGGCACACTACACCTCTGTGCGTTTTGACCTACCCCCTGTGGCAGGTATTGCGGCTCATGGAGGGGTTATGTTGCTGGTCCGAGATATTTACTACGATCCCATCACATTGCACACCGGCCAGCAGGCAGTTGCCGTCCGAATTACTCTCCCCACGTTCACATTTTCCATTTGTACCGTTTACACTCCATCGTCGTCTGCCGTTACCAGGGCAGACATGATACAAAATATTGCTCAGCTACCTCCACCATTTTGTTAACTGGAGACTTCAATGCCCACCATCCCCTTTGGGGCTCTCCAGCATCCTGCCCGAGAGGCTCCCTGTTAGCAGACCTTTTCAGCCAGCTCAATCTTGTCTGCCTCAATACTGGCGCCCCTACTTTTCTTTCGGACACAACTCACACCTATTCCCATTTAGACCTCTCTACATGTACTCCCCAACTTGCACGCCGGTTTGAGTTGTACGCACTTTCTGATACGTATTCGAGCGACCGCTTCCCTTGTGTTATCTATCTCTTGCATCATACCCACTCTCCGTGCTCAACTAGCTGGAACATCTCCAAAGCAGACTGGGGGCTCTTCTCTTCCAGGGCGACCTTTCAGGATCAAACCTTCGTAAGCTGCGATAGTCAGGACGCACACCTCACGGAAGTCATTCTCACACTACTTCTTCTCCACGTCGCGTTCTAGTCCCCTGGTGGACCGCAGCATGTTAGAGACGCTTTACGTGCTCGTCGACGTGCTTTACGCATCTTTAAACGCCACCCTACGATGGAGAATTGTTTCAGTTATAAACGATTACGTGCGCAGTGTCGTCGTGTTATTAAAGAAAGCAAGAAAGCCAGCTGGGCTGCTTTCACAAACACCTTCAACAGTTTTTCTGTTGTCTGGGGTAGCCTGCGTCGGCTATCTGGCACTAAGGTCCACTCACCAGTTTCTGGCTTGACGGTCGCGAATGACGTCCTTGTGGCCCCTGAGGATGTCTCCAATGCCTTCTGCCGCTTTTTCGCAGAGGTTTCGAGCTCCGCTCATTACCACCCTGCCTTCCTCCCCCGAAAACAAGCAGAGGAGGCAAGGCCACCTAACTTTCGCCCCTCGAATCGTGAAAGTTATAATGCCCCATTCGCCATGCGGGAACTCGAAAATGCACTTGCCCGGTCACGGTCCTCCGCTCCAGGGCCTGATTCTATTCATATTCAAATGCTGAAGAACCTTTCTCCTGCGGGTAAAGGTTTTCTTCTTCGCACTTATAATCGTGCATCAAACCAGTCTTAGGACTGAAGATCACAACAACAAACAACAACAACAACTTATAATCGCATCTGGATTGAGGGTCATGTTCCCACATGCTGGCGCGAATCTATTGTTGTCCCGATTTCTAAGCCGGGAAAGGACAAGCACTTGCTTTCCAGTTATCTACCGATCTCCCTTACCAGCTGTGTCTGTAAGGTGATGAAACGAATGGTTAATTCTCGTTTGGTTTCGCTGCTCGAATCTCGACGCCTACTTACCAATGTACAATGTGGATTTTGTAGGCGCCGCTCTGCTGTTGACCACCTGGTTACCTTGTCGACCTTTATTATGAATAACTTCTTGCGGAAGCGCCCGACCGCGGCTGTGTTCTTTGATTTTGAGAAGGTTTACGACACCTGTTGGAGGGCGGGCATTCTACGCACCCTGCATACATGGGGCCTTCGCGGTCGCCTCCCTCTTTTTATTCATGCCTTTTTAATGGATCGACAGTTCAGGGTACGTGTGGGTTCTGTCCTGTCCGACGCCTTTCGCCAAGAGAATGGGGTGCCACAGGACTCAGTTTTGAGCGTCGCTCTCTTCGCCATAGCGATCAATCCAATAATGGATTGCCTCCCAGCTGATGTATCAGGCTTCCTTTTCGTGGACTATTTTACCATCTATTGCAGCGCACAGCGTACATGTTTCCTGGAGCGCTGTCTTCAGCGTTGTCTTGACCGTCTTTACTCCTGGAGTGTCACCAATGGCTTCCGTTTTTCTGGCGAGAAGACGGTCTGTATTAACAGAGTTTCTCCCACCGTCCTTACGACTCGGTCCTGTTGCTCTCCCATTCGTGGAGACAACAAAATTTTTAGGTCTTACATTTGACAGGAAACTTAGCTGGTCTCCACATGTGTCATATTTGGCTGCCCGTTGTACCCGTTCTCTAAATGTCCTCCGTGTTCTCAGCGGTATGTCGTGGGGAGCGGATCGAACCGTCCTACTTCGCCTATATCGGTCGATCGTCCGCTCAAAGCTGGATTATGGGAGCTCCGTATACTCCTCTGCACGGCCGTCCATCTTACGCCGCCTCAACTTTATACAACATCGGGGTTTATGTCTTGCGATCGGAGCGTTCTATTCTAGTCCCGTCGTGAGTCTTCATGCTGAAGCCGGTGAATTACCACTAACCTACCGACGCGATATACTGCTTTGTCGGTATGCCTGTCGGCTATTGTCCATGCCCGACCACCCGTCTTATCGTTCCTTTTTTGGCGGCTCTCTCGACCGTCAATACGGGTTGTATGTCTCTGCCCTGCTACCCCCTGGAGTTCGCTTTCGTCACCTCCTTCAGCACCTTGATTTTTCACTCCCTGCAACCTTTCGAGTGGGCGAGAGCAAAACGCCACCTTGGCTCCAGGCTCAGTTTCGCGTTCACCTTGACCTCAGCTCTCTCCCAAAGGAGGTTACCCCAGCTTCGGTATACCGCTCCCGGTTTGTCGAACTTCGTTTGAAGTTCATTAATATGATCTTCATTTATACAGATGGCTCTAAGACCAATGACGGTGTCGGGTGTTCTTTTACTATCGGGGCACACAGTTTCAGATACCTGCTCCATGGCCATTGTTCGGTCTTTACAGCTGAGCTATTTGCCCTCTACCAGGCTGTTCTTTACATCCGCCGCCACCGACATTCTGCTTATGTCATCCGCTCTGATTCCCTGAGCGCCATCCAGCGCCTCAGTAATCCGTATCCGGTTCACCCTTTCGTGCACCGGATCCAACGCTCTCTTCAGCAGCTGGCGGACGACGGTTCTCCGGTTAGCTTTATGTGGGTTCCTGGCCATATCGATATCCATGGAAACGAAGCTGCAGATGCCACGGCCAACGCTGCGGTCCTCCAGCCTCAGACAGCTTCTTGTTGTGTCCCTTCATCTGATTGTAGCAGGGTCATTTGTCTGCGCTTTTTATCGCTGTGGCATGCCGATTGGGCTACACTTGCGGACAACAAGCTTCGGGCCTTGAAACCTCTTCCCACGGCTTGGACGACCTCTTCACGCCCTTCTCGGCGGGAGGAGGTCGTTTTGGCCCGGTTACGAATTGGACACTGCCGGTTCAGCCATCGCCATCTGCTGACGGCTACGCCGGTGCCGTTCTGCCCATGTGGGCATTTGCTGACGGTACACCACATTTTAACGTCCTGTTCAAATTTTAATACACTGCGTGTTGATCTTGGCCTGCCATGTACTCTGGATGCCATTTCAGTGGATGACCCAGGAGCAGCTACTCGCGTTCTTCGTTTTATCCACTTGACAAACCTGTCTAAGGACATTTGATTATACCGTTTTTTTTAATCCTATGCCTGTTAATATGTCTTTTATAGTGTTGTTCCTTTTAGTTGCTGTTTTAACCTTGTGCCTCGCAGTGCATTCCTAACTTAGTCTGGGCGCTAATGACCATTGTAGTTGTGCGCCCTAAAACCACAAGAAAAAAAAAAGAGTTTAAACACTTCCGCTGGCTACCGAACTCCCCAGACATGACCATTACTGAGCATATCTTGGATGCCTTGCAACGTGCTATTCAGAAGAGATATCCTCCCCCCTCGTACTCTTACGGATTTATGGACAGCCGTGCAGGATTCATAGTGCCAGTTCCCTCCAGCACTACTTCAGACATTATTCGAGTCCATGCCACTTCGTGTTGCGGCAATTCTGCGTGTTCGAGTGGGTCCCACACGATAGTAGGCAGGTGTACCAGTTTCTTCGGCTCTTCAGTGGAAAAAACAGACTAGCACAGGCAAAGAGGGCGGACTGCTGGTATCAAACAATGGCCCATATTTTAGGAAGAAACGTCTGAGAAGATACGTTTGGATGAATATTGTACGGTAGTGAATGAAGGACTGCGGAAAATCGGAAAAAAAGAGGCTCGAAGCTTTTGAGATACTCGTATGGTGGTTTAGAAGGATGTTGAAAACTAGGCGGACAGATAACATAAGGAATAAGGAGGTTCTCAGTAGGTTCGGCTCTAAGACAAATATGTGAATGACTCGGATCTCCGGGAGGGGACTGCCAAGGGAGAGGTAACCACGAGATAAAAACTCAATAACCAACGAAAGGATAAAGTGGAATGTCAGACGTTTGAACATGATAGGAAAGCTAAAAATTTCAAAAAGGGAAATGCTAAGGCTCAGTCTAGATATAGTGGGCGTCAGTGAAGTGATGTGGAAAGAAGAGCAGGATTTCTGGTCAGAAGAGTAAAGATATATAATCAGCAGTAGATAACTTTATAAGAGAACTATGATTCATTATGAATAGGAAGGTAGGGCAGAGACTGAGTTACTGTGAACAGTTCAGTTGTTCTAATCAGAATCGACAGCAAACCAACGCCGACGTCGCGAGCAAATGACAAAGAGATAGAGAAAGTATGTGAGGGTATTGAACGTAGAAGGAGATGAAAATATAATAGTCGTGAGGGATTAGAATGAAGATGTTGGGGAAGGAATGGAAGAAAGAATTAAGGGAGAATATGGGCTTGGTAGTAGGAATGGAAGAGGAGAAAGACTAACTGAGCTCTGCAATAGATTTCAGCTAGTAATAGCGAATACTCTCTTCAAGAATCACAAGAAGAGGAGGTACACTTGGAAAAGGGGAAGATTTCAGTTAGATTATATCATAGTCAGACAGAGATTCCGAAAGCAGATACCAGATTGTAAGGCGTACCCAGGAGCAGATATAGACTCTGATCACAATGCAGCAGTGGCGAAGAGTAGGCTGAAATCTAAGGGACTAGTCGGGCAGAATCAATGCGCAAATAAGTGGAACACGGAAGTACTAAGGAAAGAAGAGATACGCTTGAAGTCCCTAAAGTTTTAGATACTGTGATAACGAATAGCTCAGTAGGAAATTCAGTTGAAGAGGATTGAACTTCCCTAGAAAGTGTAATCACAGAATTTGGAAAGAAAATCATAGGTACAAGATAGGTAACTGCAATGAAAGCATGGGTAACAGAAGAAATACTTCATTTGAACAACGAGAGAAGTACGTACAAAAATTTTCAGGGAAATTTAAGAATATAGAAATATAAATCACTTCGAGGAAGCTAAGGTGATATGGTTGCATGGAAATTTGAAGAAATCAAGAACGAAGTGATTGTCGGATGGACTAACTTACACTATAGACAAGTCAAAACAATCTTTCGTGAAATTAAAAGCAAGGGTGGTAACATTAAGAATGCAATGGGAAATCCAGTTTCAGATGTAGAAGAGAGAGCGGATAGGTGGAAAGAGTACATTGAGGTCCTCTGTGAGGAGGAGCATTTATCTCATGACGTGATAGAAGAAGAAACAGGAATCGACAGGCAGGAGGAGGTAGAGAATCCATTGTGGACTCAGAATTTAAAAGAGCTTTGGAAGACTTGAGATCAAATAACGCAGAAAGTATAAATAAGATTTGTCGACCTGGAAAAAGCGTTCGACAACGTAAAACGTTGCAAGGTGTTCGACATTCTGAGATAAAAAAGGGGTAAACTATAGGGGTAGACGGGTAATATACAATATATACAAGAACCAAGAGGGAGTAATAAGACTGGAAGAGAAAGAACGATATGCTCGGATTAAAAAAGGTGCAAGACAAGGATGTAGTTTTTAGTCCCTACTGTTCCGATTATACATAAAAGAAGCGATAACGGATACAAGTGAAGAGTTGAAGAGTGGGATTAAGATTCAAGGTGAAAAGATATCAATGATAAAATTCACTTTCTGTTCTCAATGAAAGTGAAGAAGAATTATAGGACGTATCGAATGGAATGAAGTCTAATTATTACAGAAATGGGCTGAGAATAAATGGAAGTAGGAAGCAGCAGAAATGAGAAAAGCGAGATACATCATATCTAGTGATAAGAATTCGATGAAGTTAAGGAAGGACTTGGAAGAGCAGCTGAACGGAATGGACAGTGTCTTGAAAGGAGGGTATAAGATGAACATCAACAAAACCAAAATGAGGATAATGGAATATAGACGAATTAAGTCGGGTGATGCTGAGGGAATTAGATTAGGAAATGAGACACTTAAAGTAGTAAAGGAGTTCTGCTATTTGGAGAGCAAAATAACTAATGAAGGTAGAAGCAGAGAGGATATCAAATGTAGACTGGCAATGGCAAGGAAAGCGTTTCTGAAGAAGAGAAATTTGTTAACATCGAGTATTGATTTAAGTGTCAGGAAGTCGTTTCTGAAAGTATTTGTATGGAGTGTAGCCATGTATGGAAGTGAAACATGGACGATAAATAGTTTGGACAAGAAGAGAATATAAGCTTTTGAAATGTGGTGCTACAGAAGAATGCTGAAGATTAGATGGGTAGATCACATAACTAATGAGGGGGTATTGAATAGAATTGGGGAGAAGAGGAGCTTGTGGCACAACTTGACTAGAAGAAGGGATCGGTTGGTAGGACATGTTCTGAGACATCAAGGGATCACCAATTTAGAATTGGAGGGCGGCGTGGAGGGTAAAAATCGTAGAGGGAGACCAAGAGATGAATACACTAAGTAGATTCAGAAGGATGTAGGCTGCAGTAGATACTGGGAGATGAAGAAGCTTGCACAGGACAGAGTAGCATGGAGAGCTGCATCAAACCAGTCTCAGGACTGAAGACCACAACAACAACAACAACAAGGAATTCTGCTACCTAGACAGCAAGATAACTTACCACGGACGGAGCAAGGAGAGCATAAATAACAGAATAGTTCTACCAAAAATGACATTCCTAAGAAGCCTGCTAGTGTCAAACATCGGTCTTCATTTGAGGAAGAAATTTCTAGGAATGTACGTTTGGGGCACAGCGTTGTATGGCTGTGAGGCATGTATGTAGGAAAACTGGAACAGAATCGAATCGGAGCATCGCGGAAGTGATGCTACAGAAGAACAATGTTGAATATTACGTGGCCTGATAAGGCAAGGAATGAGTAGGTTCTCTACAGAATCGGCGAGGTAAGGAATATATGGGAAACACTGACAAAAAGAAGGGATAGGATGACATGACATCTGTTAAGATATAAGGCAATAACTTCCATGGAACTAGAGGGAACTGTAGAGGATAAAAACTGCAGAGCAAGACATTGATTGTGATATGTCCAGTAAATAATTGAGAACGTATTTTGCAAGTTTTACTCTGAGATGAAAAGGTTGGTACAGGTGAGGAATTCGTGGCGGGCCGCATCACACCAGTCCGAAGACCGATGAGTATACAAAAGAACTGCGTGTTAGGCGTGAAAGCATTTTTAATTTGAAAGCCTTTACGACTAGTTTTCTTAGTTGCCGGTGAAACTTTAGGGTTGTATGTACATCCTCCATGAAACTTTATTTTTCTGACGTTCCTTCCAGAGCTGCGTTGGACATCTTCAGAGGACCTGGTTCCACTATATCTTACCGATTGATGAGTCGTTCTTCGGAGAACGACATAAAGGGGGCATGGTAGGAGTTTACACATGGTCGGCAGATGTAGTCCTCGTCCAATATAAATCCTAAGATTCGAACTGTGGTCTTACAAAAGTAAAATTTATCTCTCGATCCTGTAGAGGTACTGTCCACGTATTACTGAAGTGTTATGGCGTATTATTTTCTATTAATATTGCCGCATGCTTGTATATTTCGACTGGCTACAAAACATCGATATTGCAGTTATAGATTGTCGCAGCTGTGTTGGGAGCACCTACAAGCTCTCGTAGAACACAGTAAAGCATAAATCGGTGTAGGTACTGAAAATAGGCTAAAGTCGGAGATAAGTTTAGCCGAAGTTTTTATCAAAGACTTAACAGTATACAGAAAGGACAGACGAACTCAGTTGATCGTAGCGTGTATGTTGCTGTTGGAAGTAGTTTACCTGCAAGTGAATTTGAATTAGATATTTGCTGTGACTTAATATGGGAAGAATTTATACTCGAGAACTGAAATAAATTAACAGCTGGTTCCTTTCACCGACTCCGTCCTCCCGACTCAGATGATACAGTTGCTGAAACGTTTAAGGCTATTTTGAGGCTAATTTCAAATAGGTAACGGGTTCTTATAATTGTAGTGGGTGGTGATTTAAATCTACCCTCAATATCTTGACGAAAATACATGTTTAAATTGGGTAATAAGTATGAAACAACTCCAGAAATTTTACTCAAACGCTTTCTCCGAAAATTATTTTAGCAGTTAGTTTAAGAACCCACACGAATGGTAAATGATTGTAGTAGCATACTAGACCTCTTAGCGAAAAACGGTACTGTCGTGAGAAAATTAAGAATATCTTGATGAGTACTGGAGATAGTGATCAGACGGTCGTTCTGGCAAGATTGAATACCGTAACATTCGCATTCAGCAAAAAATACAGCTATTAAAAAAAAGTAGATAAAAATTCTGTTGACATTTTCGTAGAGATAGTTGCCTTTCCTTTTATAACATGTAAGTATCGACCAGATGTGGCTCAGATTCAGAGAAATAGTGTACCAAGTAAATTAATAAGACACAGAACAGATGTTCTATGGTGCATATAACACCGTGGGACATTACTGAAGAAGCATTGAAAGAAGCATGCTAGATTTTGGAAGAACACAAGACCTTTAATAACGGGCACATTTTAGTGATACTCTAAACGTAGTGTGGACTTCAGTGCAAGATGCTTTTAACTTCGTGTTGCGCAATTATATCATTTTTCAGGTACATCCAGTGATGTTTGTGGACACTGTCTGTAAAAGTATAGGTAATGGAGGTGGTAGTAAAGAAGTAATAAGTAAAAGGTCGTGCGTTATGCGGCAGTTTTATTACATGAACAGCAAAGATGTAGTAAGCGAGAAACATTTTTCCTTTCATCATTTTCAGTAGTTGTGAGTTCTAGGGGACTGATGACCTCAGATGTTAAGTCCCATAGTGCTCAGAGCCATTTGAACCATTTTTTCAGCCAAGTACTCCTTGGCCACTGTCAAGTGGTATAACTGGTAATGGACTATGCTGCTTATAGAGGTTTCTGGGATGGTGTGATTAATGATGCAATTGAAATAAAAATTACCAGTAACACCCTACAGAGCGATAGTGACTTAGAGCTCGGCACGCTATGGGATGCAGCACTGGTGCAGTTGAAGTGGGCGCAGCGAACACCGAGTCAAAGCATGCCACAGGCACCAGTGACGCCACAGCCAGCAGCTAGTGTGTAAAAGGGGCGTACCGGAAGCCCACTGGCAGTCATATTACTAGACAATAATCAAGGAGTGCTTGACCGAGAGCTCAGGTAATTTCAATCACTTGACGCGGCTGGAAACCCGAGAATTTTTTATGCAATAATAATAATAATAATTCTTACTAGGAACCTCTATAAAACATTCAAACAAAGCCTCCAAACGTACCACCCACCTACCTTGTGCTACAAGGATCTTCTTCTTCTTCGGCTACTGCCTTTGTCCCACATCGTGTGCAGGGTCTGCAGGAAGTACGAATTTGGCATAGTTAATTTTTAAGGGGTGGCCGGATGCCCTTCCTGCCGCCACTCCATACCGCCCCCCCCCCCCAGGACGGAATTAGTGTACTCCAGCTGCCTGTGCAAATTACGAAATAGTGCGAATGTGTTGCAAATGTCGGTGAGTCGTCTAACTGTGGCGAGACGTGGGGACCACCCCGGTATTCACCTATTGGAATGTGGAAAACCACCTAAAAACCACATCCTGGCTGGCCGGCACACCATCGTTAATCAGCCAGGCAGATTCGATGCGGGGCCGGCGCGCCTACCCGACTCCAGGAAGCAGCGCATTAGCGCTCTCGGCTAATCTGGCAGATAATACGCTTCAAGAATGAAGACGGAAAATTAGCCACAAACAACAAAGAAAACTGTGAAATATTAGTAATGAATTTCAATAAGTCGTTAAATTGTGAGGAACCAACAGCAAATTTTATAAAACAAAATCCAGGACATACATAAACTCAGAACCACATAGCATGAAATTCATAATCAGGTATAGAAGATTGAGATCTAAAAGCATTTATATAACATTTGTAGACTAAAAAAAAGAGTATTATTCAATTGACTGTAAAACATTATTCAACACCCTAAAAGAGTTTGGAACTGACAACAAGTCAGTGGCAATCAAAAACGACACAGTACCAATTACAAAATGCGTAATTAAATTTTTAGGCGAAACCTCCACGGCTTTTGATATCAAAACTGGCTTAAGGCAGGGAGATGGACTGTCCCCACTGCTATTCAGTTGTGTACTAGAAAAGGTAATCAAGACATGAAGAGAACAGAAGAAGAAGGAATTAGAAGAATAACAATTGGGAGAAAAGGGGATAATGTGAGTTTTGATTGTCTGACTTTTGCAGATGATCTTGCCATCTTCGCTGAATCTATAGTAGATGGAACAATGTAGATAAATCTCCTACGCCGAGATAGCTTCAAAAGCAGGCCTGTATATATCTTTAGAAAAAGCAATGTACATGACAGGTGTGAAAGAGGCACCGAAATCCTTGAAAGATTATTATGACAGAGTAAAAAAGAGCTACAAAATTTAAATATCTATGTGAAATTATACAACCAAATGCCTTACACAAAGAACCTAACAAAGCAAAAAACCTGTATAACAAGAAATCCATTTCTACAAATGCAAAACTTCGTCACTACAATACTATGATCAAACCAGAATACCTTTATGCATTACAATGCATTTCGTTAAATTCAGTCAAACAATCATCTGAAACAGAAAAGGAAAAAGGAGAATATTCAGGAAAGTCTCGGCACCAAAATATGGGGATGGGAAATGGAAATTAAGAAGTAATAAAGAAGTTTATGGAAAAGTAGAGCGAATATCAGACACGATGAGGAAGAGAAACGTTGCATTCAGTGGGCACCTAATAAGACTGGATGAAAACAGAATAACAAAAAGAATTTTTAACTTCTTTTGACAGAATCCCCCAAAAGATCAATGACATGGGTAAAAGAAGTTAAAGCAGACCTGAGGGAAATGGAAATAACAGAGGAAGAAATAGGAGAATGAGAAAGATTCATCTGGTACCGCGTGCCGCGGAATTTGAATCCGCGCCAGACGTAATGGACGTCGAAGACCAATAGAGGTCGCTGCACCATAAGCTGTGGCGGCGCGCGCATCCTGGCCCGCTTTTAGTGTGGGGGCGCCACAGTGGAACACGTGGTCCCAGCGGCCAATAGCGGCGCCCCCGAGAGCGTACTTAAGCGCTGGCCCCTCGCTCATCCATTCATCAGAGGGTTGGATCCCCTCATTCGAAGGCGTCCAATTCCAAGGCCTGGGCTACTCCCTGGTTGGAATCTCCGCTTTCGAAGTTTGTGTTCGTCTGTCTGTCTGTCTGTCTGTCTGCCTGCCTGCCCGTCGCTTCCTGCTGTCGCTGTTCGTCCGTCTGTCCGCCTGCCTGCTCGCTGACCACCGCCGCCGCCGCTGCTGCCTGCTGTCCGTCCGTCCGTCCGCCAGCCGGCGCCCGCCGGCGCCGCCGCCAGCCGGCGCCGCCGCCAGCCGGCGCCCGCCGGCGCCGCCGCCAGCCGGCGCCCGCCGGCGCCGCCGCCAGCCGGCGCCCGCCGGCGCCGCCGCCAGCCGGCGCCCGCCGGCGCCGCCGCCAGCCGGCGCCCGCCGCCGTCTTCCTCCGTCCCCAGTTTCTGTCCTCTCCTCTTCGTTCCGTTGGTTATTGTTTCTGTCTACCGTCATGTCCGCCGCTGCCACCGCTACCACCACCGCCATAGTTTATACTTCCCCTTCCGCCGCCTCCACCACTATAACTTCGTGTGCCCAGTCCCACCCCCCTCCTTCCATCCCACCTCTCCTCACTCTCCCTTCACCCTCTATCTTTCTCGCACCCTCTCCCGCTTCTTCCTCTCGCCCCTCTTGTTCTGATCCTTTCCCCCCACTCCCCCAGCCTGTCACTGCAGCTCCGGCTCGGGTGGTGGCCCGTCGGGCCACTGTCCACGCCCAGCTCTCCCCGTCGCCTTCACCTTCACCTTCACCGTCACCATCTCTGGCGCCGACTCCGGCCCCGGGACCTGCCCCTCCCCGCCACATACCCGTTGTTCCCGTCCCCCACACCTCCTCCACCGCCGTCAAGCGCTCCAGTGGCACCCCTGCTTCCTCTGCTTCCAAAAAGGCTCCGCCTCGTCCTCCTTCCCCCCACCCATGATGCCATGGATGTCTCCCCGCCTGTCCCTGCCCCCTCCTCCTCCTCCTCCTCCTCCTCTACCCCCTCCTCCTACCGCTACCTCCTCTCCCGTCCTGATCCCTCTCTCCTTGAAGCCCGGAACCTCACCCTCTTCCTTCGCCAGCATTGTCCTGGTGCCCCCATCTCCATCCTCACTCCTCGCCGTGATTCGGTCCTCATCTCCTCCCCCAGCCCAACCCTCAGGCAGTGCCCTAACCTCCAATCCCCTCCTTCCTGCAATACCTGCAATCTCCCCCATCCCACCTACTCCCAAAAGTGTAAAGCCCGACCCCCTCCAACCACTCCTGAACTCACCGTACCTGTCCGTCCCCTGGACGCCCCCACCCCTCCTGGCAATTCCCTTCGTCCCCCCCCCCCACCACTGAGGACATCATCAGGTTCCTTACCATTGTCCTCCAGCGCCCCCACACCCTCCAGCAGATCTCCCTTGCCGCCCATTCCATATTCCAACTCAAGATGTACGCCACCTACTCCAACAACCAGGCCCATTTCACCTTCTCCCGTCTTGACACCCTCGTTTAAATCCCTGTCATGGCGCGACAGCAACGTATCCTTTTCAACAACATACGCTCCCTTCCCGCCAACAAAAACCTCTTCCTGCACACCCTTGCCACCCACCGCGTGGATGCCTTCCTCCTCAATGAAACCTTCCTGCAACCCCACCACACAGTCCACACTTCGCCCTACCTCCTCCACCGCTCCGATAATCCCCTCCCGATTGCGCGTGGCGGAGTTGCCATTGGGCACCACCGCCAGATCCCCGTTCGGCTCCACCTCTCCTTCCCGACCCCACCGAACACCTGATCCTTAGTCTCTTCTTCCCTGGCCTTACCGTTACCTGCGCCACCATCTATGTCCGCCCTAACGCCCCTCTTCCCTTCGACTTCCTCTCCCACATTGACCGTACCTTCTCCTCCTACGTGATTGCCGCCGACCTCAACATCCATAGTCGTTCCGCCGCCGAGTTACGGCGGTGGCATCGGTTCCTCTCCTCCCTTCAAGGCGACCTCATTCCCATCCCCCAGCACACCCGTCCCGAATCCAACTCCACTCCTGATGTTATCCTCTCCTCCCCCAACCTCCTTGGCCGCATAACGGTGGATGTTCTGGAACCTATTGGTAGCGACCATCTCCCTGTCCTCCTCACCATTTTAGACGGTCGTCGCCCTCGCCCCGACCCTCGTACTGATCCTCCCCCTAAGTATGTCCACGACTATTCCCGAGCCGACTGGAATGCCTACCGGGATACCCTTTCCACCCAGGTCGATAGCCACCCTCTCACCTACCACCACCCTGACGATGTCACCCATGCCGCCTCCTTTCTCCAGCAGACCTTGTCTGAGGCCGTGGAGGCCCACGTTCCTACTGTCGCCATCCACCCCCACCATCCTACCTTACCCCCACAGGCCGTTCTCCTCCTCCGTGAATCCCGTCGTCTCTACCGTGCCTTCCTCCGCACGCGTGACCCGGACACACTACGACGCCACCGGCAACTCCAGCGACACGTTCGTAATTTGCTCGCGGCTAAGAAATGCCGGGACTGGCGACAGACATGCACCCGTTTAAATGCAACCCTACCAATCAACTCGTCCAAGTTCTGGTCGGCCTTCCGTCGCCTTACCGGAACTAAACCCTCCCCCTACTATCCTCTTCTCCACGATGATCACCCCTTCCCTGACGCCCTTAGTAAAGCCAATCACTTTGCCTCCTACCTCTCCGATGTTTTCTCCATCCCCGATGATCCCCAGTTCGATTACCCCATCTTCCCGGATATCCGCGATCGAACTGACACCTCTGTCCCTCCCCTCGCTCCTGGTTTCCAGTACTTGGACAACATTACACACACGGAACTCAATGCCCCTATCACTACACAGGATCTCATTGCTACACTCCGCACAAAACGCAACACCGCTCCTGGTCACGATCGTGCCACCTACCGTCACCTTCGTGAAGCTCCTGTCTCTTTCCTCTCCACCCTGGCCAGGCTCTACAATGTAGTCCTGTCCACCGGTTACTACCCCGGCCTGTGGAAAACCTCCCGTATCCTCATGTTCCTTAAACCTGGCAAACCGCCGTCCGCCGTCTCCTCTTACCGTCCTATCAGCCTTATCTCGTTCTTCAGCAAGGTCCTGGAATCTATCCTCACCCGCTGCATCCACCAGCATCTCCGCCAGCACCGCCTCCTTCCCGTCACCCAGTGTGGCTTTCGGCCGTCCTTCTCTTCTGACGATCTTCTCCTTTCCGAACAGCTTAATTCCCGTCGCTCCGCAATCTTCCTCTCCCTTGACCTCGAACGCGCTTATGACCGCGTCTGGCATTCCGGTCTCCTCTTCAAACTCCAAACCTTTGCACTTCCCATTAACTACGTCCGTCTGATCGGTTCCTTTCTCTCCCGCCGTCCTTCCTATGTCACCATCCATAACACAGATTCCTACACCTTTTTCCCCTCCGCCGGTGTGCCCCAAGGCTCCGTCCTCTCCCCCCTTCTGTACCTTTTGTACACGGCGGACATGCCGCCGCCGTCACCCCCCGTCCACCTTCTCCAGTTTGCCGATGACACTGCCTTCCTTGCCCTTGCCCCCACCCTGCAACGCTCCCAACGCCTTCTCCAATCCCATCTTGACCGCTTCACTGCTTGGTGCAACCAGTGGTTGCTTAAGGTCAATCCCTCCAAAACCCAGGCGATCATTGTAGGCAAAACCACCCCTTCCTTCCGCCTCCTTGATTTCTATCTCACCGTCTATGGCCGTCCTATCGCCCTCACTCCCACCCTTCAGTACCTTGGCGTCACCCTCGACCGTCGCCTCTCCTGGACTCCCCATCTCCGGACAATCCAAGCCAAGGCACGTTCCCGCCTCCGTCTCCTCAAGCTCCTTTCTGGCCGTACGTGGGGTTTGGACACCTCCACAATCCTCCACACCTATAAATCCCTCATCCGCCCTATACTTTGTTACGCCCATCCAGCCTGGATCTCCGCGCCCCCTACCTTTTATAAATCCCTCCAAATCCTTGAACGCCATGCTCTCCGCCTTGCCTATCGCATCCGTCTCCCCTCCCCCACGCGGATCCTGTATGATCTCATCCCCTTCCCCCACCTCCTCCTTTTCCTTGAAAGGATATGGATCCTGTACACCTCCCGTAAACTTGATCCTCCTCACTCACTCGTGTCCCCGATTCTCTCCCACCCCTGCCTGCTGCCGCGCCTATATTCCCACATCCCACCTGGTCTCCATCTCTCCACCCTCCTTACCCTCTCCCAAGGTGGCTTCCGCCAGCTCCCCCTCCCTGATGATGTCCTCCTCCCCTGCATCTACCCCCTCCTATCAACTTTGATCCTCCCCCCCCCACCTCCTGTGTCCTTTCCTTTAGGCACCCTCCCTCCCCCCCTTTCCCTTCCCTTCTCTTTCCTTTCCCCCCTCCCTCCTACCCTCTCCTCCGGGCTTCCCCTCCCCCTTCCTCCCTCCACCTCTCTCCTTTGCCCATGGCATCTCTGCTCTCCCCTTCCTCCTCCTCCACCTCCACTCTTGGCAGGTCCCCGGACTCGTACACGCTGAGTGAACATTCGCGCGCCGGAGGTCATCGCCATCAGTGTATCGTGTGTGCCGTCGTGTTTAGTGTTCAGTTTCGTCGTCACACTCCATTGTTCACCAGTGCCATTGTCTTCTTCAGTGTTTGTGCGTCGTGTCAACAGTTCGTAATGTGGATTGTCATCGAGTGTGAACGGCTTCTTGTGGTTTTTATGTCCATGAGTCTACTGTTTTTTCCCGCCGTTTTTCTAAGTGATGTCTCTTCTTTGTTTATTTCCTTGTACTCTATTCGGCTGAAGAGCAGCGTATTCTGCTGCTGCCAGCCTACCTGCTTGTTCAGGTGTCAAAATAACAATAAAGTAAAAAAAAAAAAAAAAAAAAAAAGCTCATCCATTCCCTTCCAAGACCCAGGCGATCATTCTAGGCAAAACCACCCCTTCTTTCCGCCTCCTCGATTTCTATATCACCATCTATGGCCGTCCTATCGCCCTCACTCCCACACTTAGGTACCTTGGCGTCACCCTCGCCCGTCGCCTCTCCTGGAGCCCCCATCTCTGGACAATCCAAGCCAAGGCACGCTCCTGGCTCCGTCTCCTCAAGCTCCTTTCTGGCCGTACGTGGCGTCTAGACCCCTCCGCCATCCTCCACACCTATAAATCCTTCATCCACCCTCTCCTCTGCTACGTCCATCCTGCCTGCATCTCCACCCCTCCTACCTTTTACAAATCCCTTCAAATCCTCGAACGCCATGCTCTCCACCTCATCTATCGTATCCGTCTCCCCTCCCCCACACGGATCCTGTTCGATCTTATTCCATTCCCCCACCTCATCCTCGAACGGACACGGATACTATACACCTCCCATAAACTAGATCCCCCTCACCTGCTTGTCTCTCACATCCTCTCCCACCCCCATCCGCTGCTGCGCCTGTATTTCCATGTCCCACCTGCTCTCCATCTCTCCACCCTCCTTACCCTCTCCCAAGGTGGCTTCCGCCAGCTCCCCCTCCCTGATGATGCCCTCCTCCCCTCCATCTACCCTCCTATCAACTTTACTCCTCCCCTCCCACTTCCTGTGTCCTTTCCTCAGGGCACCCTCTCTCCCATCTCTCCCCCTTCCCACCCTTCTCCCTTTCTCCCCCACTCCTCCCCTGGACGTCCCCTACCCCCATACCTCCATTCCTTCTACCATCTCCTCTGCCATTGGCATCTTCGTTCTCCCCTATCCCCGCCCCCGCCCCCACCCCCTTCTTCCCCTCTCGGCAGGTCCCCGGACTCGCACACGTTAAGAGGACATTCGCGCGCCAGAGATCACCATCAGTCTCTCGTGCTTGTGGTTTTATGTTCTTCGCCGTCACGCTCCTTCGTTCACCTGTACCGTCTACGTCGTCAGTGTTTGTGCGCAGTGCCGACAGTTTTTTAGTGTGTTTTTCGCCTAGTGTGAACGGCTTCGTGTTGTTTGTTTCTGTGTCTACTGTTTTTTTGCCCGCCACTTTGTTCAGTATCTTATGTGTCTTATTTGTATTTTCATTGTTAAACTTGTGGCTGAAGAGCAGCGTAGTATGCTGCAGCCAACCCACCTTATGTAAAGGTGTTTAAATAACAATAAAGGGAAAAAAAGAGCTCATCCAGTCAGTCTAATCTCGCTTACGTCGGTTTACACCTCGCTTGCGCTAGACTGCTTTCTTCCTGGTTCGTGTACGAGTTTGTTTCGTTGTCACCCTGTTGTTCGGTCTTGTCGTATTCGATCTGTCCTTCGTTGGTCGTGTCCGTCCTCTGCCGTTGTGTTGTTGTTCGCGGGCCTCTCCGCGGGTCCCGTCGCGCCTTCCGTCAGTGCTACCCCTCGACCGTCCTGGTCGCAGTCACAACAGTTCAGAGAGAAAGTAAGACATTTCAAGGTCTTCCAGAAAAATGAGGAAAAAAGGGGTGCAATGTGTACAGAAGAAAGAAGAGAACAACATGGGGAAAAAATGAAAAATTGATGGAAAGAAAGAATGGAGAAAAGAAAGAATATGGAGGTTATTTCTTGTGGTCCTTAGTAAGCCAAACCGTTATTTAAGAAAATAATTACTGGAATAGCTTCATAATAACGAATACAACAATCCGTTGTAATAAACATAACATTAAACTGAGCAATATAGCCCAGTAAGTCTCTTCCTATTATCAATCGCTATTTTCAACACCAGCAGTTTGCAAACCAATTGCAAAGAGTAGATGATGAAAATACAGGGATCTGACACATGGCCGGAAATCCACGTGGAAACAGAAGTCTGGTACACATCATCCCAGCGGTAAAATCGTACAACGTTGTTATCCCGAAACGAACTGAAAATCATACAGGATACACAACTGCAAACTTCTTTGTTTGCAACTGCAGAAGGCAGTTGTGCAGAACACCTATATAATAGTTCATCAGGTTCTCAGGAAACACAGCATAGTGATAACGTTGTTTAAACATTTGTTATATCAATACCATGTTAAAAATGAGTCAACAAACAAATAAATAATAATACTAATAATAATAATCATAATCATACACGGTCTTTCTGATTGTAATACCTCTTACTGTACCAAAGCGGGTAACGTATTTATTTTCATAGATTTTAACTGAAAAAAAATTAGACTGGTGCTTTGTACTCACATTTAGCCGATGCATCAGGGCATTGATTCCATTGTCTGTGAGCTGCTTGTCACTGGGAAGGTGCAAACCTCGCTCTAACTCTTTTGCTGTGTCGCCCTTTGCTCCGAAATACACCAAAGCGAGAATTACTTGAATGCTCAGGGGCGAGAAAAACAGATTCCCTGGTTCATTCATTCGCCAGCATCTGAAATCATACGCATATTTTCATGCGATTTTGTAACTACGTTCTACATTTTGGTTTGCTGGTTACTACTGTGCTATGGGGTTGTATAAACAATTACTTTTATGTAAACCTATCGCCTTTTTGGAAGCTTTCACTACTGACTGCAGAACTGCATTCATGTTAATGTTCTCGCTTCCCGCGCCCGGGTTCCCGGGTTCGATTCCCGGCGGGGTCAGGGATTTTCTCTACCTCGTGATGACTGGGTGTTGTGTGCTGTCCTTAGGTTAGTTAGGTTTAAGTAGTTCTAAGTTCTAGGGGACTGATGACCATAGATGTTAAGTCCCATAGTGCTCAGAGCCATTTGAACCATTTTGAACCATTCATGTTAATGAAAACGGTACACCTCTCACTTTTCTCCAACTGATAATCTACATGTACCACATAGAATGTTACGCTGCCACCACCACCACTTTGCATGCAGTAGCCGCTATGTTTTTTAAGTAACAGCTGGGTATTAACATTGTTGTTGAGTGACGATCCATGTGCGTCATGGTTTCTTGTATTTGAGTGTACGATGTGGAGAGACTTCGTTGCTTCCGCAGCTGGCGGGTAGTATGTTAAAATTAATACTAACCTTGTACAGATCCACAGTGAAGTCGATGCTTGAGTGAGATATCGCCTCCAGAGGAGCTCCTGCCAGAGATACTCCCATGGCGCCGTAGAATTACAACCACCTAAAGACAAACTGAGAAAATGGCGGCTATGAGCGACTTGTATAGAAGATATAGTTGCTTTACAAGGTCTTTCAAGTGCCGCTAGTAAATATGAGGGATTCCCTAAAAATACTCATCTTAAAGAAAAAAAGTATTGTAGTCCTACATGCAGGCTAACAATAAAGCTTTATGTGCGAGAAAACGAAACAGTTACGAAAATACTAGAGATATTTTGTTACTAAGAGAATATAACTAAACACATTGCTCGAAATTTTAATAATTCTTTTTGTTTACATATTTATTGATTTATCAAGTTCTACAGTACAACGTGAACCAAAGATATTTTGTCATGGAACAAGTTACTACATGCTTTACAGAATTTTTATTAGAAAATTATTAAACCAAAAGCATGAATCAATTAATAATATAACTGGGAGAACATAGGAATAAATAACAAAGAAATGAGAGAAGTTATGAACTTTTATGAAGAGCTCCTGTACAAAATAGAAGTCTTTAACGTCGATTGAATACAGCGGTGTATGTCTCAAGTTTTTCAATTCTTCTGGAAACCTACTTAAAATTAAACCTGCTGAATAGTGAATTTCTTTCCCTAAAATACTTGAGGATACGCTATTCAAGTACATATCATTTACGTATCTAGTGAATCAATGCAGTTTCTACTGAATGAGTCAGTACTCTAACAACAAATACAGTGGTAGAATATACACAGTCCAGTCGTGTTAATGTGACCATTGTTTATGTTCGCCACCAAACTGTAATAACCGCAGGTGGCAGCACTAGCAGTGGAGGGATGCGGATAATGGAGGGGTCATCTGATGTCCAAAAGGGGATGATCATTGGCTTTTGTACCAAGGGTGGAAGCATTTCCGAAATGGGTAAGTGTCTTGTGGTATCAGACGTCGATACCACCCCACCATCTCTTTAAGTTGTCAATACAGTTGCAATTTCTGTCAGACGCCGATAGCGGTCACGTGGGATCTGGCGGACCCAGTGGTGCGTGCCCGCTGAGGCATGCCTCCAACGGCTCTGTACTAGGTGCACCCTCTGCGGTCACGAGATATGACCGCTGGTGGCAGTGACTCAGTCCACTTGCACTTGGAGCCTCTGTGTTACATGCATGCATGCTGTGCATGCGCAGCTTGGTTGAGGCCCTGACCCCACCATTCGTAGCTTAGGGCAGAGAGCTTCTTCCTTGTTGATGTTGAGAGCTGGGCTTTACTTCTTGGAATGAGTGTCCACCCCCAGTAGCTGTGTGGTCAGCGCGACAGGATGTAAATCCTAAGGGCCCAGGTTCAATTCCCTGCTGAGTAGGAGAATTTCTTCGCTCAGGGACTGGGTGTTGTGTTATCCTAAACATCATCATTTCGTCCTCATCGACAAGCAAGTCGCTGAAGTGGCGTCAAATCGAGAGACTTGCACCCGGCGAATTGTCTACGCAACGGGAGGCATTAGTCACACGATATTTAGATTTAGTAAAGCTTCTATTTACTGTATTTGCTTGTTCGCTAATCACTTCTGCTCCTGTCCAGCTTTCCTTCGATGACAGATGGCCCACCACTCCGTAGCTCACCTCTCCTTACTATTGTGTACGAAGCCAAACACAACATACCTGCCGGCCGGAGTGGCCGAGCGGTTCTAGGCGCTACAGTCTGGAACCGCGCGACCGCTACGGTCGCAGGTTCGAATCCTGCCTCGGGCATGGATGTGTGTGATGTCCTTATGTTAGTTAGGTTTAAGTAGTTCTAAGTTCTAGGGGACTGATGACCTCAGAAGTTAAGTCCCGTAGTGCTCAGAGCCATTTGAACCATTTGAAGATCACCGGAGTTAAGTGCTGCCGGGCGTGGCCGGCCCTTGGATGGGTGTCCGTCCGGGCCGCCATGCGCTGCACTCAGCCTCGTGATGCCAATCGAGGAGCTACTCGACCGAATAGTAGCGGCTCCGGTCAAAGAAAACCATCATAACGACCGGGAGAGCGGTGTGCTGACCACACGCCCCTCCTATCCGCATCCTCAGCTGAGGTTGACAAGGTGGTCAAATAGTCCCGATGGGCCACTTGTGGCCTGAAGACGGACTGCTTTAACTGGCTATGGCTGCTCCGCCGCTATAGCCTGCTGCACCATCTGCAGTTGATGTAGCTCAGTTTCTTCAGTCTCGGAGTCAACAACGGGCGCAACTGCTTGAAGTGATGACTCGTTTCATGATAGTGCAGATGACTTCACACAATACGCGGCACATAACGGCAGCGTCGCCGCCTCAGCGTATGCGTGTGTGCTGCCATTTGCTGATTTTGATGAGGCAAAGGAAGATTTGACAGAAAAAAAAGTTCAAGTGTGTGTGAAATCTTATGTGACTTAACTGCTAAGGTCATCAGTCCCTAAGCTTACACACTAATTAACCTAAATTATCCTAAGGACAAACACACACACACCCATGTCCGAGGGAGGACTCGAACCTCCGTCCGGATCATCCGCACAGTCCATGACTGCAGCGCCTCAGACCGCTCGGCTAATCAAGCGCGGTGAAGACTTGACAGAGTACTTCGCACAGTTGAACGTGTGCAGCGGACCACATGACATACAAGGTGCTGACAAACATTCTTATTTCTCGGCCACGGTGAGAATGACTATTTATAGGCTGTGCGCCAAGTTGTTTCCGACGTCCCACCCTGAACTAGTACAATATAAGGACCTACTGCAGGCGCTTACAAAGTATGATGACGACAGGCTAGGAGTGGCGGCTGCCTGTTACAAATTCTTTAAGTTGCTTACGCAACAAGGACGGACATACCGTTAGTGGGTGACTGAGTTTCAAGTCGTTATTAGACAGTATAGATTCGAATGCGACTACGGCAATTACTGCAGCGATGCAATGATTTGTGATGCCATCACGCTCAATGTAGCTGATTTTCAAATTCGGGAGCAGATTCTTAAATACCCTGACGCTTCCTTGCGACAGGTTCTACAAATTCTAGACGATCAGGATTCCTGCGAAAGTGCAGCAGACAGTTTTGAGGTAGCGCTCTTCTGTTCTGCAGAGCCGCACGGGATTAGCCGAGCGGTCTAAGGCGCTGCCGTCATGGACCGTGCGGCTGGTCCCGGCGGAGGTTCGAGTCCTCCCTCGGGCATGGGTGTGTGTGTGTGTGTGTGTGTGTGTGTGTGTGTGTGTGTGTGTGTGTGTGTGTGTGTGTGTGTGTGTGGGTCCTTAGGATAATTTAGGTTAAGTAATGTGTAAGCTTAGGGACTGATGACCTTAGCAGTTAAGTCCCATAAGATATCACACACATTTGACCATTTTCTCCTTCTTCTTCTTCTTTTTCTGCAGATGGCCACGACAAACAGGCCTCGCAGACAGCGGCCCAGCCGGTGATATTGCCCACGTAAACACGTGTTACAGCCGGCACAAGGTACGAAGTCGTGCACTCACTGTAATAATGCACATGATAGCCGATGTTGCTCCCTGTGTTCCTACAGAAGCGTAAGGGGTCCCTTCTAATACTCATTCGCGAAAGTCTAAGTCAGAAACAGTGTGCAGTGTGTTTTCTATGTCCCACAGTGCCTTTAGTGCAAAACAACAGTGTGACAGCCGTCCAGGAAGGGCTCCCAAATCATTTGCAGTGCTACGTGAGGACAACAAACTTTTTTTGACTACTGCTGGACAATCAGACCGTTTCCAACTTGGCACTAGAATTCAGTAACTTTGCTCAACCTTAGCACTTACAAATTGCTTGGGTAAACGAAGTTGGGGACATCGCGCCTTACGCTGACAGCGTATAATGGCCAACACATTCCTGTCTTAGGCACGTGTAGCCTTCCTGCAATTTTCCGAAATTTGACGAACACTGTGACATTTACAGTGCTTTCCTTACGAGGCACTGCTAGCATTTTCATTCTACATTCTGTTGCCTAGTTTGGGTTAAGCATACAGGACACTGTGCTTTCGTATTTCTAGGAATGCGTAGTGTCTGTTCTTTCAGACATGTCCGACAGTGGAATCCGCAATTGTGATATACAGGGTCGTCCATTGATCGTGACCGTGCCAAATATCTCACAAAATAAGCGTCAAACGAAAAAACTACAAAGAACGAAACTTGTCTAGCTTGAAGGGGGAAACCAGATGGCGCTATGGTTCGCCCGCTAGATGGCGCTCCCATAGGTCAAACGGATATCAACTGCGATTTTTTAAAACAGGAACCCCCTTTTTTTATTACATATTCGTGTAGTACGTAAAGAAATATGAATGTTTTAGTTGGACCACTTTTTTCGCTTTGTGATAGATGGTGCTGTAATAGTCACAAACATATGGCTTAGAATTTTAGACCAACAGTTGGTAACAGGTAGTTTTTAAAATTAAAATAGAGAACGTAGGTACGTTTGAACATTTTATTTCGGTTGTTCCAATGTGATACATGTACCTTTGTGAACTTATCATTTGTGGGAACGCATGCTGTTACAGCGTGATTACCTGTGAATGCACATTAATGCAATAAATGCTCAAAATGATGTCCGTCAACCTCAATGCATTTGGCAATACGTGTAACGACATTTCTCTCAACAGCGAGTAGTTCGCCTTTTGTAATGTTCGCACACGCATTGACAATGCGCTGACGCATGTTGTCAGGTGTTGTCGGTGGATCACGATAGCAAATATCCTTCAACTTTCCCCACAGAAAGAAATCCGGGGACGTCAGATCCGGTGAACGTGCGAGCCATGGTATGGTGCTTCGACGGCCAATCCACTTGTCATGAAATATGCTATTCAATACCGCTTCAACCGCACGCGAGCTATGTGCCGGACATCCATCATGTTGGAAGTATATCGCCATTCTGTCGTGCAGTGAACATCTTGTAGTAACATCGGTAGAACATTACGTAGGAAATCAGCATACACTGCACCTTTAGATTGCCATCGATAAAATGGGTGCAATGTTGATGTAGCATTCTCAACACCGACGTTTTTGAGATTCCCGATTCTCGCGCAACTTGTCTGCTACTGATGTGCGGATTAGCCGTGACAGCAGCTAAAACACCTACTTGGCCATGATCATTTGTTGCAGGTCGTGGTTGACGTTTCACACGTGGTTGAACACTTCCTGTTTCCTTAAATAACGTAACTACCCGGCGAACGGTCCGGACACTTGGATGATGTCGTCCAGGATACCGAGCAGCACACATAGCACACGCCCGTTGGGCATTTTGGTCACAATAGCCATACATCAACACGATATCGACCTTTTCCGCAATTGGTAAACGGTCCAATTTAACACGGGTAATGTATCACGAAGCAAATACCGTCCGCACTGGCAGAATGTTATGTGATACCACATACTTATACGTTTGTGACTATTACAGCGGCGTCTATCGCAAAGCGAAAGAAGTGGTCCAACTAAAACATTCATATTTTTTTACGTACTACACGAATATGTAATAAAAAATAGGGGTTCCTATTTTTAATCAAACCGCAGCTGATATCCGTTTGACCTATGGCAGCGCCATCTATCGGGCCAACCATAGCGCCATCTAGTTTCCCCCTTCAAGCTAGACGAGTTTCGTTCTTTGTAGTTTTTTCATTTGATGCTTATTTCGTGAGATATTTGACCCGGTCTCTATCAATGGACCACCCTGTATATTATGTAAACTGAAGGTTGGAAGGGGGAGAAAGAAAAGAAAAGGCAAGGGAGGGAACTCCTGATGTCAACTGCATAGGGACTTTGTGCAGAGTCAGCTGCGCTGAGTAAAAATGTGTGCCGCACCAGGATTCGAACCACTCAGACACAGCGTTTATCGTAATTGTACGGACTACTATGCACACCCCTCAGGTAACTCATATTCCCACCTAGAGCCACCTATCCGCAGTCCCATCCATGTTCTCTATGCTCGCTAGTTTGAGATTGCTGCAGGAGGTCGAACGTGATTCTGCATTCGCAATAAAGACTGTGGATTCGTAGCCCATCGAGGCGGCTCAATTATATGAAAGTTCGAAAGAACAAGCACCATACATTCTTATAAATGAGTCGCCTTGATGGGCTATGAATCCACAACCTTTACTGCGAATGCAGAATCACGTTCGACCTCCTGCGAGAAACTTAAAGTAGTGAGCGTGGAGGACATGGACGCACTGTGGATAGGTGGCGTTAGTTGGAAATTTGAGTCGGCTGAGGGGTGTACCGAAATAGTCTGCGTAATTGCGATAAACACTCTCTCCAAGTGGTACAGTGGTTACGCAAAAGTTGCTAAGTTGTGTGCAAAATTTCTGGATTTGTAATCTGAGGTGTTAGGCAAATAATCATGGACAGTGCGGCTGGTCCCGGCGGAGGTTCGAGTCCTCCGTCGGGCATGGATGTGAGTGTTTGTCCTTAGGATAATTTAGGTTAAGTAGTGTGTAATCTTAGGGACTGATGACCTTAGCAGTTAAGTCCCATAAGATTTCACACACATTTGAACATTTTTCTGTTAGGCAAACATAATTATTTTGTTTCCCACATCGCAATGAAGGACAATTTGAAGCCATGTTTCGTTAGAGCTCGTCCCGTTGCTCACGCACCTCAAGAACAAGTGGCTCAGGCACTTAGTGCTTTGCAGAACAGTGCGGTCATAGCACCCATTACTGCCAGTTAGTGGACGTCCCCTCTTGTTATTCTGAAGAATCCGACTGGTGTGCCAGTCTTAAGAAAACTGTTAATCCTCAAACAGTCATTGACAGTTGCCCCTTGCCAGGACCAGAAGAATTGATGAATAAACTGGGTCTCGGGTATTACTTTTTGATTTGCACGGTGCTTACTTGCAAATCACTCTGGATGAGCAGTTGCAAAAGATCTTTGTCATTTCCACTCATCTGGGGCTCTTCAAATTTTTAACATTGGTCTTTGGCAGTTCTTCTGCACCCACCATATTTCAGCGATTTCTGGAGTACCTGACTTCAAAATTCCCTTTTGCTCCAATTATTTAAATGACATTCTCGTCTCAGGTCGCACTCTTGAAGAACACATTTGTAGTCTTTATACTCTGTTTGAAGTGTTGTCTGCAGCTGGTCTCAAATGTGACAGAGACAAATTGGTTTTTTCAAGCCGTACTTGAATATTTAGGACATATTATTATTAATAGTCATAGTGTTCGTCTGTTGCAATCACATTTACTTGCTATCCGTGACGTTCCACCCCCATTCAATTTGCGGGAATTGCAGTCTGTCTCGGGGAAGCTCATGATTGTACAATATGTGATCAAAAGTATCCGGACACCTGGCTAAAACTGATTTACAAGTTCTTGGCGCCCTCCACTGGTAATGCTGGAATTAAATACAGTGTTGGCCCACCCTTAGTCTTGATGACAGCTTCCGCTCTCGCAGGCAATCGTTCAGTCAGGTTCTGGAAGGTTTCTTGGGGAATGGCAGCCCATTCTTCACGGAGTCCTGCACTGAGAAGAGGTATCGATATCGGTCCGTGCGGCCTGGCACGAAGTCGGCGTTCCAAAACATCCCAGGGGTGTTCTATATGATTCAGGTCAGGACTCTGTGCGGGACAGTCCATTACAGGGATGTTGTTGTCTTGTAGCCACTCCACTCCGCCATAGGCTCGATCGTGTTGAAAGATGCAATCGCCAACCCCGAATTGGTCTTCAACAGTGGGAAATAAAAAGATGCTTAAGACATCAATGTAGGCCTGTGCTGCGAAAATGACACCCAAAACAATAGAGGGTGCAAGCCCGCTCCGTGAAATACACGCCCACACCATAACACCACCTCCCCAGAATTTTACTGTTGGCACTACACAAGCTGGCAGATGACGTTCACCGAGCATTCGCCATACCCACATCCTGCCATCGGATCGCCACATTGTGTACTGTAATCCGTAACTCCACACAATGTTTTTCGACTGTTCAATCGTCCAATGATTACGCTCCTTACACCAAGAGAGGCGTCGTTTGGCATTTACCGGCGTGATGTGTGGCTTATGAGTAGCCGCTCGACCATGAAATCCAAGTTTTCTCACCTCCCCCCTAACTGTCATAGTATTGTAGTGGATCTTGCAGTGTCGAATTCCTGTGTGATGGTCTGGATAGATGTCTGCCTATTACACGTTACAACCGTCTTTGACTGCCGTCGGTCTCTGTCAGTGAACAGACGAGGTCGACCTGTACGCTTTTGTGCTGTACGTGTGGCTTCACGTTTGCACTTCACTATTACATCGGAAACAGTGGACCTAGCGATGTTTAGGATGTGGAAATCTCGCGTACAGATGTATGACACAAGTGACACCCAATCACCTGACCACGTTCGAAGACCGTGAGTTCCCTGGAGTCCTCCATTCTGCTCTCTCACGATGTCTAATGACTACTGAGGTCGCTGTCAGAAGGTGGCAGCACAATGCACCTAATATGAGAAACGTATGTTTTTGGGAGTTTCCGGATAGTTTTGATCACATAGTGTATCAGATGTATTCCTAACTCTGCTCAAATCACAGCTCTTTTGCATTGCTTGCGCAAGAAGAACGTTCGTTTTGTTTTGAAGCAAGAGTGTCAGTCGGCTTTCCAGAAGCTTAGTTATCGATACTTTGGTCATTCTGATCCAGCCAAACCTGTGGGAGTTGGTTGCGAATGGTTCCAATTACCGCATTGGTGCAGTTAGGTCACATAAATTTGGTGGTGCTTACAGGCTGATTGCCTTTGCTTCGAAGTTGTTAAAAAAAGCTCAGTGTAATTACTCATAAATTGAAAAGAAGTCTGTCGCCGTTGTCTGTGGTGTCTACTAACTTTCAGCAGTATCTTTTTGGCAGAAAATTTTACTTGGTAACTGACCATAAACCAAACAATCTTTGTGTAGCCCTCCTCAGTCAGTCCCAACTGGCACAGCACAGTAGTTGCAATGGCGTGCTCTTCTTTTGTCAAATTATCAATATGAATTGGAGGGCAGCGTGGAGGGTAAAAATCGTAGGGGGAGACCAAGAGATGAATACACTAAGCAGATTCAGAAGGATGTAGGTTGCAGTAGGTACTGGGAGATGAAGAAGCTTGCACAGGATAGAGTAGCATGGAGAGCTGCATCAAACCAGTCTCAGGACTGAAGACCACAACAACAACAACATCAATATGAAAATGTATATCGGCCCAATTCTCAGCATGAAAAAACAGATGCTCTTTCTCGTCTCCCTCTTGACCCAGTTTCAACATTCGATGAGTCCTCTGCGTCTTGTTGCTACATTGATGCACAAAACAACGATGCGTTGCACAGCTTTCTCTTAATCACCGAAAAACTGCCGATGCCACAACAGGGGATCCTAAAAGGCAGATTCTGTTGCACTACATCCTCACTGGTTAGCTGCGTTTAGCCAAAATGAAACTCAGTTCTTTGATTCACCATATTTTGACTGACCATCACCAAACCGTTCCAGTTCACCAACGTTTCATTTTGCTTCGCACCGTTAACGACCACTCATGTCCCCAGGCTCTTTAACCTGGCGTGCTTTGTTTGCTACACTAAAGTCACTGTGGTGTCGTTCGCACCAAGCAGTTGATATGACGTCATTCCACTTGGTATGATCCGGATGCGAAAACTTACCAGTTAACATCTGAGTGCCAGGCCTGTGCTGAACATCAGTCAGCCCCACCTCAGCTGTTCTTAGGATGGTCGAAACTTCAAGCACCCTGGCAACGTTTGCACTTGTATATCGTGGGCTTTGCTGGAATTCACGATGGCTCGTCACTGTCGACGCTTTCAGCAAATTTACCTTCGTGGTTCCTATGCAATCGATTACATCTTGTTCCACAAGATAGGTCTTGTCCATCTTTTGCGTCGAGGGCTTACCTGAAGTGATAGTGACTGACAATGGGCCTCATTAGGTAGCCGCCGAGCTTGAACAGTTTTGCACTGCCTCCAGCGTCTACCACATCACGAGTGCGCCTTTGCAACCGCAATCCATTGGCATATCTGAAAGCTTTGTATGAACATTTAACCAACAGATGGGCAAACTTTGTGCCTCCTACACAAGGGATCCAGCCCTGGTGTTCTCCTTGTCTTCCTACCAGATGTCACATGGACGGCGCCACCGCACCTCGCTGCACCCACCGCGGTGGACAGCATCCACTCTGCCCACACAGACGAAATATCACACTGACGACTTGGTCTTTCACAGATTGTATGGTGGACAGAGGCGCTTGGGTGGTTGGTTGGTTTGGGGAAGGAGACCAGACAGCGTGGTCATCGGTCTCATCGGATTAGGGAAGGATTCGGAAGGAAGTCGGCCGTGTCCTTTCAGAGGACCATCCCGGCATTTGCCTGCAGTGATTTAGGGAAATCACGGAAAACCTAAATCAGGATGGCCGGACGCGGGATTGAACCGTCGTCCTCCCGAATGCGAGTCCAGTGTCTAACCACTGCGCCACCCCGCTCGGTGAGGCGCTTGGAGCGAGGTACCGTTGTATGTTTTCTTGGACGTTTCTCTTTCTGCTGCAGGGAACGAGAAGATAAATGAGGCGCCACGAGAATGAAAGTCGTCCATGTGAATTACGTGATCCTGCCCCAAGCTTTGTGCTTTCAGATTCCTTGCCTGCCTGGACGCAGCTGCCCTTGTTGTATCTGGCTCCTGTGGACATCAAACCGTCGCCGCGGGTTCCAGAACTGATGGAAATCGACACCCTTTCGTAGTCGTCGCCTTCTCGACAGCCACCGTCATCAGGGAGTGAGCCCCTCTTCCCAGTGCCTATCCCACGTACTGCCTTGGGTCCCTCTGCAGTGATCAAAACGCTTCCGTTACCGTTTGCTGCTCTGGTTTTTCAACCGCTGTTGCCAGTTCAAATGGTTCAAATTGATCTAAGCACTATGGGACTTAACATCTGAGGTCATCAGTCCCCTACACTTAGATCTCCTTAAACCTAACTAACGTAAGAACATCACACCTATCCATGCCCGAGGCAGGATTCGTACCTGCGACGGTAGCACCACCGTGGTTCCGCAGTGAAGCGCCTGGAACAGCTCGGCCACAGCGGCCGGCCCACGCCGCTGTTGCCGGACAGGGCGTAGTCAGTGAGGAGCTTGGACATCACCCTCCCCCCCCCCCCCCGCTTCATTCACTCGTCTACACTACATGACGACACGACAACGATGATGAGATTTGGAGGGAGGGATGTCGTATCTTATATCGATACTTTTTTTCCCACTTTATTGTCATTTCCATTCCCCATCTGGGGCGGGCTGGCAGCGGCATAAACGGTGCTCTTCAGCCAAGAGACATAAATAGACAGGAAGACATATAAAAACAATGTAAAGGAGGTAACATGGCGGAATATAGAAACAAAAAAGGCAGAACAGAAGCAAAGAAGACATACAAAACGGTGACTGTAAATCGAGGATAAAAATCTAAAAAATTATGTTACACAAAAAAACCACACATTACATTAAAGGGCACCAGGCAAAGTACAGCCGGTGCATAGAAGTCCGTAGAACCAATAAAACAGTCACACGATGGATCGCGTAGCAAGGAACTGTCATGGATGATAAACAGGTCGAGCATACAATTAAAACCCACATCACTAGATGACACTGTATAACGGCACTGAAACACAACACTAATGTACCACACTGATAACGAATAAAAAACTGGGAGGACCTGCAAGGGGGGTGGGGGGGGGGGACAAGGGAAATGGGAAGAAGGGGAAAGGATGCTAGAAGGAGGGGAGAGAATGGGGATGAGGTGGGGGGCGCGCAGAAGGAGGGCTAGGAATGGAAGGGACGGGAGAGTAAAACAGCTGAGGAGGGGGTGCAGGAACTCTGGGAGGGAAGGAGAAAAATCCGCTCTGGGAGAATGAGGGGTGAGGAGAAAGGGGGCCCTGGGGAGGGGGGAGGGACAAGGCCAGGATACAGTTGGAAGGAAGGGTATATGTCATGGTGAACTTCATCATCCAGGAGGGGGAGGTGCTGGAAATTGCCCTGATCAAGGAGATGGAGGGTGTGGAGGTGGAGAGAGGGACAGATACAGCGATAGAGGTGCAGCAACGGGCTGGGGGTGGAGAGGAAGGAGGGAACCAGGGGATGGGGAGGATGAAGCCTGCAGACAGCATAAAGGATGCAGAGATGTTGGAGGAAAAGGAGGAGGTGGGGGAAGGGGATGAGGTCGTACAGGAGCTGTGTGGGGGAAGGAAGGCAGCTTCCTTGTTGACGCTGAGAGCCAGACTCTGCATCTTGCTGTATTATTTGTAATGAGTTTTCATATTCGTGAAGAAATGCAAGACATGTAAATCTTCTGTTTACTGCATCTGCTTGTTCGCTGATCATTTCCACTCCTGTCCAGCTTCCCTGTGACAGTAACTGCCACACCATTTTATAGTCCACCTCTCCTTAGCGTTGTGTATGAAGTCGTACACAACATCTGTAAACTGTTCACATGATCCCGTTCTTATAATGTACTGTGCATCTACATCTACATGGATACTCTGCAAATCACATTCAAGTGCCTGGCAGAGGGTTCATCGAACCACCTTCACAATTCTCTATTATTCCAATCTCCTATAGCGCGCGGAAAGAATGAACTCTTATATTTTTCCGTACGAGCCCTGATTTCCCTTATTTTATCGTGGTGATCGTTCCTTCCTATGTAAGTCAGTGTCAACAAAATATTCGGAGGAGAAAGTTGGTGATTGGAATTTCGTGAGAAGATTCCGTCGCAACGAAAAACGCCTTTCTTTTAATGATTTCCAGCCCAAATCCTGTATCACTTCTGTGACACTCTCTCCAATATTTCGCGATAATACAAAACGTGCTGCCTTTCTGTGAACTTTTTTTATGTACTCCGTCAGTCCTATCTGGTAAGAATCCCACACCGTGTAGGAGTATTCTAAAAGAGAACGGACAAGAGTAGTGTAGGCAGTCTCCTTAGTAGGTCTGTTACATTTTCTAAGTGTCCAACCAATAAAACGAAGTCCTTGTTTAGCCTTCCCCACAACATTTTCTGTGTTTCTTCCAATTTAAGTTGTTCGTAATTGTAATACCTAGGTATGTAGTTGAATTTATGGCTTTTAGATTAGACTGACTTACCGTGTAACCGAAGTTTAACGAGCTCCATTTAGCACTCATGTGGATGACCTCACACTTTTCGTTATTCAGGGTCAACTGCCACTTTTAGCACCATTTCGAAATTACTTCCAAATCGTTTTGCAGTTTGTTTCGATCTTCTGATGACTTTATTAGTTGATAAACGACAGCGTCATCTGCAAACAACTGAAGACGGCTGCTCGGATTGTCTCCCAAATCGTTTATATACATAAAGAACAGCAAATGGCCTATAACACTACCTTGGGGAACGCCAGAAATCACTTCTGTTTTACTCGATGACTTTCCGTCATCTGTGACCTCTCTGACAGGAAATCACAAATCCAGTCACTTAACTGAGACGATATTCCGTAAGCAAGCAATTTCACTACGAGCCGCTTGTGTTGTGCAGTGTCAAAAGCCTTCCGGAAATCCATAAATACGGAATCGATCTGAAATCCCTTGTCAATACCACTCAACACTGCATGTGAATAAAGAGCTAGTTGTGTTTCACAGGGACGATGTTTTCTGAACCCATGTTGGCTGTGTTTCAATAGACCGTTTTCTTCGAGGTAATTCATAATGTTCGATTTCTGGAATATTTACTTCCTCTTCTTTTGAGAGGCATTTCGGAAGGCTGTGTTTAGTAACTCTGCTTTTTCAGCACTGTCTTCGATAGTATCTCCATTGTTGTCGCGCAGAGAAGGCATTGGATTGTTTCCTGCAGCTAACATACTTCACATACGACCAGATTCTCTTTGGATTTTCTGCCAGGTTTCGAGACAAAGTTTCGTTGTGGAAACTGTTATAGGCATCTCGCATTGAAGTCCGCGCTGAATTTCGAGGTTCTGTAAAAGATCGCCAGTGTTGGGGATTTTGCATCTGCTTAAATTTGGGATGTTTGTTTCGTTGTTTCTGCAGCAGTGTTCTAATCCGTTTTGTGTATTAGGGAGGATCAGCTCCGTCGTCTGTTAGTTTATTTGGTATAAATCTCTCAATTGCTGCCGATACTATTTCTTTGAATGGCAAAATGGCGCTATCCAAAACTGGCACCAAGGAAACTGTGGTGCACTGTAACAGAACAGCTGTAGAAGTTTGTATGGGCCAATAGACATAGTACTGATGAACAACTGACCGCCCAGATGAACCAAGGGGCTATTGTAACAGTGTCTCCTCAACAACTGCTCAGCGAAAGGTCGCTACATGTGGTCCTCCGCAACAGACGATTGGTTCATGCACCCCTGCTGACTGCTGTTCATCAGCGACAAAGGCTGGAATTTGCGCTCCAGTAGCGCAACTGGATGTCCACTAATTGGTGACAGGTGGCCTTTCCAGATGAATCACGCTTTTATCTTCGATCGGACAGATGGCTGTTGTATTGCACGCCGTGCAATGATTGAAAAAAAAAAACCCTGCAATATTCATTAGAGAGTTACATCTGGAGAATGTTTCCGTGGCATTCCATTGATAATCGCGTCGTTCTGAAAGGTACATTGGATAAACAGAAGTATGCATCTCTCCTTGGAGACCATGTCCACCCCTACATACAGTTTGCTTTTCCTTGTCAAAATGGCATCTACCAGCAGGACGATGTAACGTGTCAGACAGCTTGAACTGTACGTACGTGGTTCGAAGAGTACCGGAATGAGTTTGCCTTACTCCCCTGGCCTCCAGACTCCTCAGATTAAAACCCAATCGAGAATGTGTGGGACCATCAAGATCGTGCTGTTCGCACCGTGGATCCTAACCGAGAAACTTAGAGCAGTCCACCACGGCACTGGAGTTTGCATGGCTCTACATCACAGTCGGTACCCTCCAGAACCTCGCTGACTCTCATCCTACACGTGCCGCAGTGTGGTCCATGTTGCAGAAGGCGGTTCTGTAGACTTTTGAAAGGTGGTCGCATTAATGGTAGTGGCCAGTGTAATGTACAGGGAAGTCCGAGTTAGAATTCAGAGACACTGACACCGCAGGTCAGTCTAACTTCTCTTTTGTGGGCTGCACAGAGCTAGCCCAAATTATAACATCATACGGTATCCCCCCCATGAACCATGGACCGTGCCGTTGGTGGGGAGGCTTGCTTGTCTCAGCGATACAGATAGCCGTACCGTAGGTGCAACCACAACGGAGGGGTATCTGTTGAGAGGCCAGACAAACATGTGGTTCCTGAAGAGGGGCAGCACCCTTTTCAGTAGTTGCAGGGGCAACAGTCTGGATGATTGACTGATCTGGTCTTGTAACACTAACCAAAACGGCCTTGCTGTGCTGGTACTGCGAACGGCTGAAAGCAAGGGGAAGCTACAACCGTAATTTTTTCCGAGAGTATGCAGCTTTACCGTATGGTTAAATGATGATGGCGTCCTCTTGGGTAAAATATTCCGGAGGTAAAATAGTCCCCCATTCGGATCTCCGGACGGTGACTACTCAGGAGGACGTTGTTATCAGGAGAAAGAAAGCTGGCGTTCTACGGATCGGAGCGAGCAATGTCAGATCACTTGATTGGGCAGGTAGGTTAGAAAATTTAAAAAGGGAAATAGGTTAAAGGTAGGTATAGTGGGAATTAGTGAAGTTCGTTGGCAGGAGGAACATGACTTCTGGTCAGGTAACTACAGGGTTATAAATACAAAATCAAATAGAGGTAATGCAGGACTAGGTTTAATAATGAATAAAAAATAGGAGTGCGGCCCACCACAATAGTACAGGTTTATATGCGAACTAGCTCCGCAGATGACGAAGAGATTGAAGAAATGTATGATGAGATAAAAGGAATTATTGAGATGGAGAAGGGAGACGAAAATTTAATAGTCATTGCGGAATGGAATTCGATACTAGGAAAAGGAAGAGAAGGAAAAGTAGTAGATGAATATAGAATAGGGCTAAGGAATGAAAGAGGAAGCCGCCTGGTAGAATTTTGTACCGAGCATAACTTAATCATAGCTAACACTTGGTTCAAGAATCATACATAGATGAGGCTAAGAGATACTGGAAGGTTTCAGATAGATTATATAATGGTAAGACACAGATTTAAGAACCAGGTTTTAAATTGTAAGACATTTCCAGGGGAATATGTGAATTCTGGTAATGGACTGTAGATTAAAACTGAAGAAACTGCAAACAGGTGGGAATTTAAGGAGATGGGACCTGGATAAACTGACTAAACCAGAGGTTGTACAGAGTTTCAGGGAGGGCATTAGGGAGTGATTGTCAAGAATGGGGGAAAGAAATACAGTAGATGAAGAATGGGTAGGTTTGAGAGATTAAATAGTGATGGCAGCGGGGGATCAAGTACGTAAAAAGACGAGGGCTAGTAAAAATCCTTGGGTAACAGAAGAAATATTGAATTTAATTGATGAAAGAAGAAAATACAAAAATGCACTAAATGAAGCAGGGAAAAAGGAATACAAACGTCTCAGGACAGAAAGTGCAAAATGGCTAAGTATGGACGGCTAGAGGACAAATGTAAGGACGTAGAGGCTTATCTCACTAGGGGGCAAGATAGATACTGCCTACAGGAAAATTAAAGAGACCTTTGGAGGGAAGAGAACCACTTGTATGAATATCAAGTGTGAGAGGGAAACCCAATTCTAAGCAAAGAAGGGAAATCAGAAAGGTGGAAGGAGTATATAGAGGGTCTATACAAGGGCATATGCTTGAGGACAATATTACGGAAATGGAAGAGCATGTAGATGAAGATGAAATGGGAGATATGATACTGCGTGAAGAGGTTGACAGAGCACTGAAAGATCTAAGTCGAAACAAGGCCCTGGGAGTAGACAACATTCCATTAGAACTACTGATAGCCTTGGGAGAGCCAGGCCTGACAAAACACTACCATCTGGCGAGCAAGATGTATGAGACAGTCGAAATACACTCAGGCTTCAAGAAGTATATAATAATTTCGATCCCAAAGAAATCAGGTATTGACAGATGTGAAAATTACCGAACTATCCGTCTAATAAGTCACGGCTGCAAAATACTAACACGAATTCTTTACAGACGAATGGAAAAACTGGTAGAAGCCGACCTCGGGGAAGATCGGTTTGGATTCCGTAGAAGTGTTGGAACTCGTGAGGTAATACTGACCCTACGACTTATATTAGAAGATATATTAAGGAAAGGCAAACGTACGTTTCTAGCATTTGTAGACTTAGAGAAAGCTTTGGACAATGTTGACTGGAATACTCTCTTTCAAATTTTGAATGTGTCAGTTGTAAAATACAGGGAGCGAAAGGCTATTTACAATTTGTACAGATACCAGATGGCAGTTATAAGAGTCGAGGGACATGAAAGGGAAGCGGTGGTTGGGAAGGGAGTGAGACAGGGTTGTAGTCTCTCCCTGATGTTATTCAATCTGTATATCGAGCAAGCATTAAAGGGAACAAAAGAAAAATCAGAATAGGTATTAAAATCCACAGAGAAGAAATAAAAACTTTTAATGTTCGCTGATGACATTGTAATTCTGTCAGAGACAGCAAAGGACTGGAAGAGCTGTTGAACGGAATGGACAATGTCTTGAAAGGAGGATATAAGATGAACAACAATAAAAGCAAAACTAGGGTAATGGACTGCAGTCGAATTAAATCGGGTGATGCTGAGGGAATTAGATAAGGAAATGAGACACTTAAATTACTAAATGATTTTTGCTGTTTGGAGAGCATTATAACTGATGATGGTCGAAGTAGAGAGGATATCAAATGTAGACTGGCAATGGCAAGGAGAGCGTTTCTGCAGAAGAGAAGTTTCTTAACATCGAGTATAGATTTAAATGTTAGGAAGTCGTTTCTGAAAGTATTTGTGTGGAATGTAGCCATGTATGGAAGTGAAACATGAACGATAAATAGTTTAGACAAGAAGAAAATAGAAGCTTCCGAAATGTGGTGCATAGAAGAATGCTGATGATTAGATGGGTAGATCACATAACTAATGAGGAGGTATTGAACAGAATTGGAGAGAAGAGAAAATTGTGGCACAACTTGACTAGAAGAAGGGATCGGTTGGTAGGACATGTTCTGAGGCATCAAGGGATCACCAATTTAGTATTGGAGGGCAGCGTGGAGGGTAAAATCGTAGGGGGAGACCAAGAGATGAATACACTTAGCAGATTCAGAAGGACGTAGGTTGCAGTAGGTACTGGGAGATGAAGAAGCTTGCACAGGATAGAGTAGCATGGAGAGCTGCATCAAACCAGCCTCTGGACTGAAGACCACAACAACAACAATAATTAATGGTTATTATTTTGCATAATAGAATATTTAGCAACTAATGTTTCTTCCAGCATAAGGGAAACAATAATGTTGTCAGTTTATGTAGGTTATGTGCAACCAGTTGATTTTTAAATCTAATACGATTCATTATACCGTTAACTAGTTATCGAGTCGTTGGAGACTCATCATCTGTGACTACACGTCGTGGTGCTTGCGAAAATGACGGAAATTGAGGCATGAGATACAGAAACGTTTACGAAACGTAAAGATCATTACGTTTTAGGATATGAGATCGGTAGGAAAGAGTACGCAGACGATAAATGGTACCAGCAACATTTCGCGTTGTTGGCAACAGCAACGAGAATCACCATTGTGTCGTTTTAGTCTTGCTACAGCTGTGTTTGAGTATGACGGATCCCCATCGGTCTGTTGCACTTCATTTTCAATTTAAAGGTCAAGTTCACTTTTCTTACTTTTAGAAGTAATTTTTCGATCATAGATTATAAGTGTTTGTCATCATACAGAGCGAAAAACAAAATTATTAGATGCGTATCAAATAAAAGCATACTTTGCAGTGGCGTAGCGAGAGGGGGAGGGAAAAGGGGGTTCGTCATGCCCCGCGTGCCAAAAGGACTCCAAGACAGACAAAATTTAGCCTAAAATATTGTTATTAACATTACCATTGTTATTAGAGTAAATTATACATATTATATTACTATATGTGTTCCTGGAGAGGGTGGTCGCGCCAATAAATGACAGTGTCGTCCCCAGGGCACCGAGGAGGTGGGTGGGGACGGCGGAAGGGCGCCAATAAATTGTTGTGTCCCGGACGCCGATGACCAGCGGGAGGGGGGAGGGGGAGGGAGAGGCGCCAATGTAGTGTCGTTCTCTGGGCGCCAGTTATGTTCGCTACGCCACTGATACTTAGCGACAAATTCGTGTATCCCGAGAATCTCTATCGGTGTCGCGCTGACATCTAACGGTAGTTTAGTAAACTGTTATCAAGGAGGCCAAGAGTTTGCAGCAGTTCTTTACTACGTTCGCTTATCTTCCACAAAAATTTTTCAAATTTACTTCAGTTTTTTTTATTGTAAACACAATAAAACACTTTTAAAAGTGAATAGCTGTTCTTTAATATTTTAATAGAATATAACAGCAATAATTCAACTTGAAGACAGACATCTCAGACAAGCCCGCATTTTTGAAACCTTTATTTACAATGACTAGGTTCGCTGCAGTATATGTGTATTCATAATTAATGTCTTTGCCAACTTTAATGGTAATTTTTTGAAGAGGCGCATTCAAATGCGATTTGGGCCTCTTAATCTGTGAATTCCACATATTTTGCAAGGAATGAAAACGCACTAAAAAAGAATGATTAAAGTTTACTGCGCACTTTCGGCTGGGTAGGGAATGAAATGACAATGAAGGGAAAATAAATAAATTCGCTGCACAGAGTTGCCATCATCTGGTTTTGAGTACAAAATAGCGTGCTAAAAGCAGATGATGGCACGACCTGCCATTATAAATAAAGCTTATATAAATGCGAACGTAACTACGTAGTTGTCTTTCTTTAAGCTGAAGGTGTACAGATCGCTGTAATGTTACTCGGCCCTTAGATAACAGCTTCCTTAGGCTACAGGGTGTTTGTGTTTTCCTCATCATTCATGAAAGAGGCAAGACTGGACTGAGTAAAGGTTGGGAATTTGTACGGGCACTGATAACCGAGCAGTTGAGCGCTCCACAAACCAAACATCATCATGATCTTTAGGCCACTGAAAGCTGCTCGTACCGCTGAAGGAGGAAAACGGCTTGTTCAACACCCAGGACAAGTACTGAAATTCACTGATCCAGCAGCTGTTTCCAGTGAGGCTAACACAGCTACTGCAAGAGCTAAACTGGCTGAAAAAGCTTCTTCAGTTACAAAAATACAGCCATTTAGCCCTTACACAATAGAGGAAGAACTTTTCGCTCCTGCATTGGTGACAGCAGAAGACGTAAACAGAGAAAGAACTTTTCGCTCCTTCATTGGTAAAATGGAAATATGCGTATGGCATCGTTGGCCGGGAGGCTCCATCTGGGGAAGTCCGCCCACCAAGTAAGTCTTATTTCAATCAACGCCACACTGGGCGACTTGCGCGCCGGTGATGAGGATGAAATGATAATGCGGGCAGCGCAACACCCAGTCCCCAGACCCGATTGCATGTGATGCGAGTACGTGACCACCCAGCTAAGAAGGCGGACTCCTTTATTGGTGACAACAGAAGACGTAAATCAACAAGTTTCTTTGTTGACCTAAATCTTCGAGCAGATGAAATACTGTCAGAAGAAGATACGACCCAAAGGCCTAGAAAAAAATTACTGATAGCACTAGTTGAGTTTTACCGCTTCCAAAGCAAAAACGTGAAAGAAAAGGTGAACCACAAGACAAAATAGAACTTCAATCAAGTCATAAATCGTGACATATTCTTCCTTTTAAGCCCTTTTGGAAGAGCTACGAAAACAAATCAGTAAGTAGAAGTGAAAGAGTAATAAAAAAACAATAGAAAAAAGAAACAAAGCGTGTAGAAAGGGTTAACGTTTTGTTATGAGAACGAGAACCGTCAACGAGCTCATCTCAGTCACCAGATCTCACTGAATGTGATAATACTACCTGCCCAGTAAAACTCTTATCATGAAACTTTGATTCAATGTGGATTGTGCAAAGTGTGATGGCACGAAGAATGCAGTGCCTGCGAAGGCTGTGGGCCATTTGCGTGAGGTAATCGCTCAACCAAATCCACGGCGTACTCTTAGCCTTCTAGTAGGTTAAGAATACACAGTTGTCACTAATTTCTATTTTATTTTTCGTTTCTTATTGATGAGAGATAAAATATTGTACTATAAACTTATTGACTCGTAGTTAAATGAAGAATATTGTGTGGAATTTGAGAGTCCATATCTTTCTTATTTTACCTTTTATCAATACCCTAATATTAGGTTAGTACACTTACCTTTCTTTCCCATACTTACTTTGCATGACGAAAGGCAAATTAATTTCGATAAGAAGATTTCAGCAATCTTACACACCCACTCTCACACGCACACACACACACACACACACACACACACAGGAATTTGCGATGCTAACCGGCTGCTGTGACCAGCGACGTAATGTTAATGGCTGCTGTGACATCACTTCTTGGTATGTATTTTGAATCGCATGTCCTTACTACTCTCTTTATTGACATATTTTCGATGGTTACGAGAGAGATTACATTTTTAATCTCTGCTGTGTATAGGAAACAAAATGTAATCTGTTCTGTTTCAGAGGGAATAGTAATATTTAATCAGTCTTAAATTGGAACGATCACGTGGACAAAGCTGCAGGGAGGGCGGGGCAGAGATTGAGGAACATCGTCAAGATGCATAGGGGCAGTCTAAATCCACGTCGGAGTTCTACTGTAGCAGGCAGCTTCGAAAAAGGTGACTCGTTTCGAGATATGGAAGTGCCACGGATATGACTCACTAGTGGCTGTAATCAATAAAAGACATTCCCACAGGATCCAACGCAGGTATGTGGTTGAACGGTAAGACTTGATTCCAAATCGCAGACAGCATTTTTATCAGAACGCGTAACACTATAGAGCCCAGTGTATTGGTCTAAGGATTTTGTTCATTTCTTACGACCTCAGTCTAGCGTGGCAGTTTTTTAAGTGATTCGTCGCATAGCACACTATCTACTGCATATGATCATTCGCCATCAACCATCATCCTCCCTCGCTTATAACCCAGTGAATATATCGCAGAACCTCTGACGTGGCGTCGGGATAGAATGCGTTACAAATATTGTTTGTTAACGTGAGAAATATCTAGCTGCGGCGTGAGGGAGTGGCAAATACCGGCTTAATACCACGTTCCTTAGCCGAATCAGTTTTTATATTCGGCGAGAATCGTGATTTTATTTCGAGCTTACACCGCCGGCGAAGTAAATCTGCGCTTCCAGTTTGTTAATACACACCCCGGCGATCACCCTTTGTATTCGATCTCGCGGTATTTGTGTGGAAAACCACTTCATTCTGAGGCAACCTCATACCTCGATTTATGAAGTTAGAATTGTTTTCGACATGGACATCGTTAGCAATACTTGCGTACGTCGGTAGAAACAAGAGCGCTTTTTATGCGGGGCAACAGTAGCATAGTAGTTGCGATCGTGTTTTTTAATAACTGGTCATTTATAAGACGATTATGTTTCTCTTCCCAAGACACACTCGCAAGAAAAACAAATGAATCATGTCCATCCACCGAGGATTTTCGCTCATTATTGTTCGATGTCATCAGCATTCAGTTACTGGCGAAGTGTAGTACTTATGTAAATAAGTTATACAAAACTGCAACCAGTCACTTTTGTTGAATAATTATGTTTTATTCCATGAACCGGTTTTGGAACCTTTTCAGGTTGATCTTCAGATGGTTTCAGGAAGTTACATCATTATTGCTAGCATAATGCTGGATGCTGGTTCTATGACAAAAAGATGGAACACACTTTAATGTAGCGCCATGACTATAGCTTATCTGTCGATATGGATGTAAATTTAGTTTTTTACTTACTGCGGCAGCATAGGCGGCTTTTTTCGGTTAGTGTCCATCTGTCTGCCTCCATTTTGATGTCCAGTTGTTATATCACTACAAACACTTCCACACAAACTATATTAATTTACACTCTGACAGGGAGACTTTTCCAGCATCAAAATGGTTCAATTGGCTCTGAGCGCTATGGGACTTAGAATCTGAACTCATCAGTCCCCTTTTCCAGGATCCAGCAAGCGCTTTACAACTGTTGCTTGTAACAAAGATCTTGACAGAAAGATATGACATAGGCCTACTTTGCACAGAGATGTAATTTGTTCTTCTTTACGTGTATTAAAGTCGATATAAGGGCAAATTGCTTAATCAGACTGGCGATAACGTGAGAGCACAAAATAAAATAAATAAATAAATTACTACAAGTACAAACTTCAGGTGGTCTGATATCTTATTTCTATTTGTATACTACTTATAATACAGGCAGTTTGTAGCATTTTTTTTATAATCATGATTGGCATTAACATGAGTACTAAGGAATCAGTGAGATAAGGTTATTGTTTCTGCAGTGAGATGCAGCTGTCTGTATGACTAGGACTTTTATATTTAAATTAATAACAAACCTTCAGATGAACTGTTGACTTATTTCTGTATGTATGTTAACACGATCTTGGGTATTAGCAAGAGTAGATTCGGTTTATTTTAGCTAAAGGTATATGTATAAAAGTTATAGTGACTGTAATAGACTAAAGCTGTTTCTATGGCTGTACACTTTATATTTAAAAACCATGAACAAAAGTTCTTTAACTGTTGACTTATTTTTATTCTTACATTAAAGTGGTCTGGAATATTGGTAAAGGAAGCTTCTGTTTGTTCCAGCTAGAAGTAATATCTATAAAAGTACTGATTCATGTTAGCAGTAGAGGGCTTTAACATTTAGAAATATAGTACAGGTTTTATTCTGTGGTACAATGTTACATTGACACCAGTGTACTTAGGATGTAAGGAGAGGGAGGGGGGAGGTCGTTGGGGGGAAGGGGATGGGGATGCGGTGTAGGGTTCGTTGAGTGGCTACTTGTTTTGAACTATGTAACCGCTCAATGTCATTCAATACGATCACGACGACACCCCTCGATCAACGTTAACACTCGTGGTGTCACTCGCCTTCATACGTGGCAGTGGACGTTTGAAAATTTGTGACGCTAGCTCAATGGTCGTCAATTGCTTTAAATGTTATTCCCGGCTGAATCTTAATTCAATTACTGCCATGGGGGTGAGGAGAAAGAACACATCCTGGTGGTACCAGCATTATGCGTATTTAGATGTTCGTTCAATCTGAATGGTTTGCAATGTTCCAGCGATTCTATTCGAACTCTATGCTGATGTACCGACAAGAACCGTTTTCGTAGATAAACATGCAGGTACGTAATGGATGTTCAGTTTCTCAATAGAGTTCGCCGCATTCACACATTATACATCCGCTGTAAGATAAATTTCATGCATTTACATTTTTGGTGTCGCACAAAATTGGTTGGCTAAATATTATGACGATACGTTGCATACTACTTCCACAGATATTGTTTATCATGTAGTCAAGACTACGTTGTTGTTGTTGTGGTCTTCAGTCCCGAGACTACGTAATGAAGCCAAAATCGTGGATAAAATTGAAATGTAGTTTGTTTATTAACACTTTTCTTTTCACTAATTAAATATGAAATATGAATCGGGATTGGAGGTGATGATCCTATCCTTCTTTTTTAGTATTTTAGGTCCACTTAATTAATATCTGGTAGTTATTAAGCGAACTATTTTTTATGCTGGCGCGTTGTTTGTATCAGCTACTCCCGCAACCGTCCAAGGATAAGATTCCATCAATGTTCCGCGCACACGCGTTTCACCATTTTATAAAATGCAGAATTACGTAAACTATAGCTTTCCGTTGCGCACAACTTTCGTGGGTTCCACAACCATTATAGTTTCCCAAGAGTATTTTTCCCAGCTAACACAAAGTTCGAATTATGTTGTCGAATTCATTTTCACTCCACCCGACAATAAACGTCTCTGATCACTTCGTCACACGTAATGTATTTTAAACGTGCTTGGAGAGTCTTTAAATAATCTCCTTAACGAATTTCGCAGTCGCGTACCACTTTTTCATCGACTAGCCCGATCGCGATAACTGAAAGTAGAGAGCTCAATAATGTGTTACATGTTCTTTTATATGTATTAAAAAGCAAACGCGGCCCTCTATCTTTCTGTCCCGCTTGGTCTTTGCTACTTTGCTTTTTATTACTTTTCATTATATTGCTTCTTAGTAATACTGTGCAGTTATTAAAGTTTCGTGTTACTTTCCCCTTTTTAATTCTTCCCCGATTTTAATTAATATGATGCTAATTGACACGCCTGCCCGCAAAGTACCGTTATAACTAGTAGGTCTTTAAAGTTCTGAAGGAAAACTTTGTTTCTCAGTTCAGTTTGATCATTGAGTAGGTTGTCAGGTGCTACATTTGTGTAGATAAATATTTCAATTTCTTCAAGAAGGTCAAGTATTGTGCCTTTGTTGGGAAAATGGAGTATTTGGAGATTATGTTCTATGTTGTTTGCAGAGTGATTGTGTTGGGCAAGATGTGAGGCAAAGCTGGACTTATTCACGTTGTTAAGACGGAGTGCTTCTATGTGTTCTTTAAATCTTGTTGTGAAGCTTCTATCAGTTTGTCCAATGTAGAAACTTGGACATGAGTTGCAAATGAGCTTGTACACACCTGACGTTTGATACTGTTGTATAGTGGTTTTGGTGCTGTGTATGACATTATTTTGAATTTTGTTGTTGGTGAAGAAACTTATTTTTATGTTGTATGTTTTGAAGAGGTTGAAAATTTGGTGAGAAATCTTCATTAGGAAAGGCAGACTTATAAATGTTGTCTTCTTGTTTGTAGGTGGTTGTTCAGCAGTTGGTTGATTTAATTTTGCCATATCGATTATCTATTATTGCAGGGTTGTACTCATTCCTGGAGACAATTGATTTCATAATTTCTGTTTCTTTTGTCTTTCATTTGTGTCCTTTGGGATTTAAAGCGTTCAGTTAACCATTGTTCTGAAGAATGTTTCTTATGTTGGTCTGGATGGCAAGAAGATCTGCGTTTGGTAACACTGGTGGTTGTTGGCTTTTTGAAAATTTGAAATTTATGCTTTTGATTTTTATTTGAGATTGCTAGATCAAAACAGTTAATGCCTTCTGGCGTTCCATGTTTTACTGTGAATTGAATTTTATTGTGTATTTTATTAAGTTCTTTGGCTAGATTATCTATTTCTTCTGTTGTTCCATTGAACAGAATGGGAGTGTCATCAACATAGCGTTTGTAATAAAGCAGCATATCTTTTAGTTGGGTTTGTGATCTAGAAAAGTTGTCTTCAAGTTTATTGATATATATGTCTGCCTGCAAGCCTGCAAGGCTACTGCCCACTGCCAGTCCATCTTCCTCAATGTAAAACTTGTTGTTGAACAGGAAGTAGTTGTGTGACAATATAAGCTCCAGGATCTCTATTAGTTCATAGATTTCAGGCTCTACCCATTGTCCCATGTTTGAGTTAGTTATTTCTTATTAACCTAATTGTTTCCTTGACAGGTATGTTTGTATACAGGTTGACTATGTCAAGAGATGCAAATTTAGCTGTGACTGGGATGGGGATATCTTTTATACTATTGATGAGCTCATAAGTGTTTTTGATGGAGAAGTTTTTTCAAATACATAAGCCTTGCACATAATATCATTAAGTTTCTTGGTGATTTTATAGCTTGGACTATTGATGGAGTTCACAATGGGACGTATCAGACATTCTGGTTTGTGGATCTTAGGCTGTGATCTCAGTTTTGGCGCTGATGGTTTCATCACTACACAATGCTTTGCTTCTAATGGTGTCAACAAGAAGTTGCAATTTTTAAGCAACTTTTTAATTTTATCATGGACTTTGGGAGTAGGGTCATATGCTTTTTCCTTTATGTTATTCTTTCTGAAGAATTCATAAGTTTTGCTAATATAGTCTGATTCATATATGACGACAGCGGTGTTGCCTTTGTCTGCTCTGACAATGAGGGCATTTGCAGTTAAAGTATCTTGTTTATGTCACATAATGTCCTATGTTCAGTATTCATCTTATTGTACATTTTGTTGTGGTGAATGCGAAAATTAATAACCAAAGGGTGAGCTAGCATTAACTCTTTCCCTCCGTTTTTTTGACAAGTGAGAGAGTAGGACTCCAAGAGAGCAGGATTCCACTCAGAATGTAAGCAAAAATCTCCATTTTTATTTATAAGGTTACTTGCTAGTTTAATTTCAACTGCTTCCTTAATAACAATATCACAATAGCTGGAAGTGCATTTTAGCATCTCCGTGTTGTTATGTTCCATAAGACAAGGGACCAAGACAGTTTTCTGCAGTATCAGATTTGCTCAGATGTTGTAAGCGTGTGTCATGTTTACGCTCAGTACACTAGTCTTCCACGGTGCTCATAATCCGGTCATTATAAGACATGTAAGAATCGCAAGGGGCACGATAGACACCGCTGTACGCAAAACAAGCTTAAAAGGATCCTAATTTTAGACGGTGGTCGAAAACGACATTTTACATCATACCTCTGCAAAATACTGCTGATCTTGTTGGAAACGCTTCATGGGTAAGGGAAATAGACCAGCACAGTTTTATGAAACAGCGGTCATGCGAGACACAGCTGGTCCCCTTTGTGCATCATATACAACAGGCTCTAGATACAGGCTCCCAGGCTGATGCCATATTTCTCGACTTTCGAAAGGCGTTCGACTCAGTTACGCAATGTCGCTTGCTCCAAAAAGTGCACGCTTACGGTCTATCCGATGACATATGCGGTTGGATAGAAAGTTTTCTAACAGACAGGGAGCTGTATGTCATCCTGAACGGAGTGACTTCAACAGAAACAAGCGTAGCTTCAGGTGTGCCCCAGGGCAGCGTAATAGGTCCGCTGCTTTTTACGATTTACATAAACGATCTGGTTGATGGTATTGACAGCGGCATTAGACTGTTTGGCGATGATGCTGTAGTCTACAGGAAAGTAGTATCCCACGAAAGTTGTGAACAAATCAATGAGGATTTACAGAAAATAAATGCTTGGTGTAATGACTGGCAGTTATCTCTCAATATTAGTAAGTGTACCATACTGCGCATAACAAGACGAAAATCCCCATTAATGTACAAGTACAAAATAAATGCCCAGTATTTGCAAGTGGTAACATCCGTCAAGTATCTGAGTATGACTATTCGAAATGATCTCAAATGGAATGATCAGATTACACAAGTAACGGGTAATGCGAACTCTAGATTGCCGTTTATTGGTAGAATCCTGAAGCGAAGTAGTCCTTCAACAAAGGAAATTGCTTACAATACGTTAGTTCGTCCAGTATTAGAGTATTGTTCGTCTGTATGAGACGTTTACCAGTTGGGTCTTATTCAAGAGATTGAGAAGATCCAAAGCAGAGCGGCAAGATTCGTGACTGCTGCATTTAGCCATCGCGGGAGCGTTACAAATCTCATAGAAAGTTTGAAGTGGGACACAATTCCAGATAGACGGCGCTCTAAACGGTAGGGGCTGCTCACTAAATTCGGAAATCCGATCTTCACCGAGGATGTAGAACATATATTATTACCACAAACTTTCAAATTGTGCAATGATCACCATTCAAAGATAAGGGAAATTAGAGCTCGTACTGAGGAGTTCAGGCAGTCGTTTTTCCCCCGCGCGATCCGCGAGTGGAACCGAAGGGGGGAAATATGACTTTGGCGCGAATTGTGCCCTTCTCCACACACCGCTTGGTGGCTAGCGGAGTATATATGTATATGTAGATATAGATGTAGACTTTGATGTCACCTCGGTGCAATCATCGCTCAACCAGTAAGAGGGTGACCGATAGCGCAACGCATGTCTGATCTGTCTTTCGCTGTAAGAATTTTGATGAAAGGTGACTTCAAGATTGGGTAAATTAGCTGACAAACCCTCAGGGCCTGAGATGACGTGGTCCGTGTAAAATGGGACACGAATTATCCCCGAATCAACTGGTACAACTATCAACCTGTAGATACAAGTGATAAGCGTTCTATTTACGCCTTGAGCCAACGTAACGTCAACCTTCCTCCTGACCAACACATCTACGAAAGGATGGCAGCCAACCTTTTCCACTGCCATAGCCAATCGAGTATTCGGATGGATTGAATTCAGATATTCTAAAAAGTCATTCAGATTCTCGCTACCATGTGCCAAACAACAAAAATATCAGATTTATACCAAACAGACTGATGCTGACCTACTGCCCAATACCCGGGAGTGATGGTCGCGAGTGACATTTCAATTTATAGCAGGGACCCCGTACAGCACAGCAGAACGTAGACAATATTCTAGCCTTTTTTTGTTGCCCTCAGTGAGAAGCCATTCTGGCCTTACGTTTCAGCTAGATAATGCCCACCCGCAAACGGCGAGAGATTCTAGTGCTTGTCTTCGTGCTTGCCAAACCCTCCTTTGGCCAGCAAGATCGCCGAATCTCTCCCCAATTGAGTACGTTTGGAGTATTATGGACAGGGCCCTCCAACAAGGCCGAGATTTTGACATCTAACTTGCCAGTTGGACAGAATTTGGCACGGCATCCCTCAGGAGAACATCTAGAAACTGTCAATCAATGCCAAGTCTAATAAGTGCTTGAATACAGACCAGAGATGGACCCACGAGTTACTGACTTGCTGAGTTTGCGAAGCTCTTTGTCTTCAATAAATCATCTAATTTTTAGAAATTGTAATCCTTTGTTTGTTTGTACATGTACATTACATCTACCGATACCCGTTCTATTTGAATAATTTCTTCGTGGTTAGTGTCCTTTTTTTTTAGTGTATTCTTATATAGGTACAGTTCTGATGTTCTCGATTTTCTGATTCACATAAATAACTAATAAATGGAAGACTGACAATTAAGGAAGAGAAAAACAGTAACAGTTTGGTGTAAGTCACATTAGATGTATTCAGCGATCTCTATGGATGGTCACAAGTCGTCTTTGTGCACCAGGCTCTATAGCCTGTTTATCAGCTGCGACAAATAACATATCTGCAGTTGGAGTAGTAAAACGTGATCTCTCAGTTAGCACCTGTTCGTCGTGACAAGTACTTTTTAGATGGCCCCAGCTCAGAGGATAATCGTATTACAAACAGATACTGCTTATTCGTCTGTTGGATTTTCTGCTTTCACATTGGCCGTGCCTGCAGATAAATTTATTGCTGTAACGTCCGCCTAGCATCCAAAGCACTGCTCCTTCGTAAAGACCCAAACACATTTCAACATCTTTGGGTCATCGGCAATGGGTTTTCTTTGTTTACCTCTGTGTTGTGTTGACATGTTTTAAGTAATAACTAGTCTATGGCAATTAGACCTAAATGCAGTCTTGGCTTGTTGTTGTCCTTAGTTTAAATTTATATTGCAGGGTGTTCCGGCAAAGTGAAAAATCTTTTTCTCTGACGAAGTTTTGCAAAATATGAGTAGCATTTCTGTGTGGTTCTCAATAACTCATGGCGACGCGGATGAAAAAGGATTTACTAAAACGCAAATAAAGAGGCGTGAAATATTTTCACACGAAAAAATTACCTTTGATATGAAGTGATGTGTCAGCTCGCCAACCAAATTCACATTAACAGCACTTAGTTGCAGATGACAAGCTACCAGTTTCTATAACACGCAGAGAATCCTGCATAACCCTATAATGTAAACTTAAGGTACGGTAGTGAATGACAAGAAAAAAAAAACTTTTTAGCCATAATTTTCGTAGCTTAGTTATCACTTGAAACAAGTTCACATTTCACCCAATGAACAAAGGAAATCCACTGACGAGGGCACATACGTGCTGCTACACATATGGATCTGTATGGAGAAATGTTTTGCGTAATTGGCAGGCCTTATTTCCAATAAATACTGCTTAGCCTTCATCGTGCAGCTGACTCAATACCTGTATATCAGTAGAGTCACTGATTTTACATCGTGGCATGATGCGCGATGCTCATACGGTTAACAGACGAGCTAAACATCGTTTATTTCTGTTCGACTGCATTGTTACGTAGCTATCAGCAGTCGATAGCATTACTTACAAGAAAAAGTACAGCGAGACAGGAGACACTGTAAGTAGGCTGTTTATGTTTTCTTATTGGCAACGTTACGTAGCGCTCTCTATGAAAATCACTGGCTGTGCTGTGTGCAGTCTGTGGCTAGTTTGCATTGTTGTCTGCCATTGTAGTGTTGGGCAGCGGCAGCTGGATGTGAACAGCGCGTAGCGTTGCGCAGTTGGAGGTGAGCCGCCAGCAGTGGTGGATGTGAGGAGAGAGATGGCGGAGTTTTGAAATTACATATATTATGACTTGTGATGATATTAAGGTAAATACATTGTTTGTTTTCTATTAATATCTTTCATTTGCTAACTATCCCTATCAGTAGTTAGTGCCTTCCGTAGTTTGAATCTTTTATTTAGCTGGCAGTAGTGGCGCTCGCTGTATTGCAGTAGTTCGAGTAACGAAGATTTTTGTGAGGTAAGTGATTTCTGAAAGGTATAGTTTAATGTTACTCAGGGCCATTCTTTTGCAGGGATCTTTGATAGTCAGATTGCGTTGCGCTAAAAATATTGTGTGTCAGTTTAAGCACAGTCATGTATAATTTTTCTAAGGGGATGTTTCATATGTCGACCCTTAGCCAAGGATATCTCACTGGAATCTTCTGATTTTTTCTTGTAGTTTGTGTATTTAGTATAGCTTTTGTTTATTGCTAGCGCGTAATTATAGAGAGAATTTCCTTGGTAGTTGCAGTCTTTCATTGTTGCACAGTAAAACAGTTGTGGCATGCATGTAGATTTGCACCAAGTATTTCGCAGCTGCAATTAACTAGATATTATTTTCAGTGCTATGTTAATGTGTTCTCTTAGTTTTGCTCTTCAAAGTGTGTTTTTCTGTGTTATCGTGTGAAATATTGTCACAATAATGGCGTGTGAAAAACGTAACACTAGGCTCCAAAGTAAACTGAGAAATAATAGTGACGACGAGCGTAGCTTATCAGCACCACTGTGTAGTGAATTAACAGACATTCCAAGTAGTAATTTGGTAATTGTGCATAGGGAAATGGAGCGGGCGGCAAATAATGGTGTAGACAGTGAAACAGGTTGTAAACAGGGAAGCATTATCGATCGATCGGTCGGCAACAGCTCGCCTCAGGAATCCGAAATGACAGGACACAATTTTACAAATACTGTAGATTCAGGTTTTGCGTCCTCACCGTTTTCTCAAATAAGTTAAGACACATTTTCAGCTTGTCAAAATGTGAATGTTGCCGGTGCAAATGCGCTGCCGAAAAGCGTAGAGGAACAGATTCCAGACACTAATGAATTGTTATTACAACTAATGCAACAAATGGAACAAAATCAGAGACAAACACAGCAACAGTTAGACACAATGGAACAAAATCTTCAAAAGTTAGACACAATGGAACAAAATCAGAGACAAACACAGCAACAGTTAGACACAATGGAACAAAATCTTCAAAAGTTAGACACAATGGAACAACACCAGAGACAAACACAGCAACAGTTAGACGCAATGGAACAAAATCTTCAAAAGTTAGACACCACGCTTGAACAAACACGTGAAGATTTAACTACTGAGTTACATAACATTGAATCGAAATGTCAAAAAGTCTGTAATGACGTAAAAACACAAATTTGTGAGCATTTCCATCCTATTTTTTCGCGTCATGAAAATGCATTATAGAATCACGAAGCAGCCATAAAAGAACTGCAAACTATTGTTCATGAAAATCATGAGACCTTGCAAGCTAAAATGGACTCAGTTGCATCTACCGATTCGGTTACGCAACTTGCAAAAACTCAGGAAAACTTAAAGGACACAGTAGATACTCTGAAAATTGGTTCAGAAAGACACATGGAGGAAATTAGTTCATTATCAGAGAAAGTAGCCGAACTTTCGGATCAGGTCACTAACTTATCTACGAAGGTAGATGATAATCTGAATGACACAAAACCGGTAGTCTTTAATGACACAGAAGAGTGCGAACAAATTAGGAAACTGAAACAAAATCTGAATCAAATTAATACGCAACACCAAAGAGAAATCCGGGAAGTACAAGATCAGCTGACACAGGTAATACAAGAATTACGTATTTCAGAGGACACTCGTGCTCCAATACGGGAAGAGGGACATAGAAATACGGAACAGCCACAAAATAATAACACAGGGCATTTCGGAAGTTATGAAAGAAATTGGCAATGTGCACCGAATTTTGAGATGGAACCGCCGACACGACGTAACAATGACCGACATGCTACTCGCCGACACGATGATTTTGACTATAAGCTGTTCATTACTACACGTAAATTCAAAACATTTAAGAATTCTGCCAACGACATTCATCCACAAGCGTGGCTCCATCAATTCTCTCATTGTTTTCCTCCCAACTGGTCATTGGGGCACAGGTTAGAATTTATGTGTGGCTACTTGGAGAATGAACCAGCTGTAAGAATGCGATCGGTCATTCACGATTGTCACAGTGAAGGAGAATTTTACCATGCGTTCCTCTCAGCATATTGGTCACAAGCTACACAAGACCGAGTAAAACATAGCATCATGATGATGAAACAATTTGAACAATCTGAATTTTCCAGTCTTGTCAAATATTTTGAAGACGTGTTGCACAAGAATCAGTACCTGTCAAACCCATACAGCCCCTCAGAACTCATCCGCATTTGCTTAATCAAATTACCTGAACATTTACGGCATATTATTTTGTCAGGACGTTGCAAAGACGACATTGAAGCTTTTCAGGGACTCTTACAAGAATTAGAAATTGACACAGACAGTCGCGGGATGCGAAAACAGGAAAACAATCACTACAGGTCACATCCGTCACAATTCCGTGACGACAGAAACAATAAATGGCCACGACAAGCCTATTCTTACAACGTAAATCGTGACCAAAACAGACACCACCCGTATGACAACCACTGGCAGAGTAATAGTTACAGAGAAAGATCGCATTTCCTTAATAATGAATATGACAGAGACAATCATAGAAACAGACAATTTGGCAACCAGAACTATTATTACCACGGGAGACAGAATAACTTCAGACGCAACGGTCCAGCGCGCAGTTACGATTCAGGGAGAAATTCTCCACCACTTAACCAACAAGAAAGAAACTACAGGAACTACCGACATGACGACAGACGATATGATCGTAACGGCAGACCTGAACTGCATCAGAACTGGCGGGATTTAAACAGAGCAGCACACTCTCGTCACGGTGAATTTGTAGAAGTTAGGTCTCCAAATCCCAATAACGACGTGCGACAACTAAGAAACAGACAATGACTCGCACCGCAGGTTGCTGCGTGCGCCGGGTGGCTCAGAGAAAAATGACATAGACGCTAACCTTGAGAAAAATTCCAGTATTCTTTACCGACGTATACCACATGATAATTGCGTTCAGATTGAAACTCTGCGTACTAGGAAGAGTAAAGGGTTACACCACATCTCACATGTAAAACCGTTTATTGAAAGATAATCTGCTTTTTAACTTAGTCTTTGCAATTTTCACTTCATGCTACTTGTACAATTTGTCACACTGAGAAACTGTTAACATGCAACAATGTTTGAAGTTAAATATCCAGTCAAGAAGCAAGAGAACTTATGTAAACAGAAATTACGACTGCATTGTTATTGCAAACAGACGACAGAGTGTTATTGTGTGTGTACATTCTTGCTTGTTAGTTGCACGATTACGTAACGACTATAAGGCTCACATACTTAGAACATTTACCAGTACTGCTAATGAGATTCTAATGCAACATTTTGGTTTACTTGAAAATACATTCCGGATTTAAAGTACTTTCTGAGAGATACCAGATGACATAGTGGTTAGTTTATGTGACAGCTACACGATTATATCACGACATTACTAATGTGTGACACAATTTACATTGTTGCTTTTGCGGAGTATCTGTTTTATATCTGCACGGTTTTTCTGAATTCTTCTGGAAAGCAAAACATGTTTTAGTAGTAACTTTTGTGGTATAGCTACAAGGAGACAGCCTTTTCTGTAGCACAACAATACGTTACAGCACAGTACTTTCTTCATCACGGCAATAAGCGTAATAAGTAAGATATCTATACGCAAAGCATTTCACTTTTGTTTATCATGAGGTAAGTACATTGACTTCTGCAGAACTTAGCTTTTGGAGGGCGATAACTACGACACTTCCTAGCTAATATGGTATTTGCTTATACAACTTTACACATCGGTACCATATTTCTCTAATACATAAATTACACAGCTATCTGATCATTTAACTGAGAGATAAACATTTTTTTTACTACGGCAGTGACAGATGTTTACGTAATTACACCCTTGGATAACTTCACACTTACGAAATTGTATTTTGTCTGTACTTTGTGAACTGTTCATATTTTTTCGGAACCATTGTGATACTATGAGAGATTTGAATGATGTATTTGGTAAGGGAGAATGATTTTAAAGTACGTTTGAGGTAGATGACACTACTGAAATGAGCAGAGAATTTTCTTTAGGTTTTGAAATTATTGCAGAAAGCTACGACGTTTTTGAGATTTGACTGAGGTGTTATGATGTTATTTTTACGACGACGATGTGTATTATGCTGTTGCGGTATGTTTATGATCAATAAGCTGATGCTATATGAGTTATTTGATTATGCTACATATCTGTTATGATGAAATATTGAAGAAGTGTCGACGAATATGTATATATGTAATAAGGTAAGGAATAATGAGTAGTGGTTAGGGACTCTGGTTTGTGAATAAGGTTGTTGGAAACCAAGAATCGTACTTTTAGAGTTATGAAATGTGTGTATATGCGTAAATGCATCACAATGCCGACGAAAACGTTTTGAACACTGTTATATTCATAGGATTTTGTTTCTACACATTTGCAACGTAAATTCTCGACCGGTGAAATTTTTTTATATGAGACTGCCACTGTAGCGGAAACTGCTGTCATAAATATTTCCGTAAGAAAGTTAAGTGACCACCTGCACGTAATGCGTTTTGGGCGCCCAGCTGAGAGGTAGTCATCTGACAAAAGAAAGCCATTAGGTGAAAAAAAAGGGAGGCCATTATCCTCGCCATTGACATTCCTTTAGAGAAAACATTGCAAATGCGACACCCTCATTAGTTGGAAAGATACTTACATCTGCACACCTGATTATGACAAGCGTCTTTCTACGAGAGTTGAGAGAATTTCTACTAACTTATGAAATGTCACATGACTACTGAATGATATTTTTATGCTTTGGTTTGCGTAATTGCTTATTTCATTTGATATCTGGTTTCCAGCTGTCTTGCAGCATTGGTTTCATAAAATAAAATTAAATGCATTTGCTAATGTGAACACTTTCTGTCAACAGATCTATTAAAAAATTATTTTATGATCCACATTCTTCGAAAAAGGAGCTCTTGGAATGGAAAGAACAATAAGAAGGGACTAGTAACAGTAACTGCATACATAATATTCTTTTCAAGTACATGGTAATATTTCTTTTTACAATAAGTTGTTGTGGTGCACCACTTTAATTACTTAGACATTGAGATGTGAATATGCATTTCCCTTGTCCGCATTGCTGTCTTTAGTGTAATGTTTTTTTTGCTTGAGCTATGTCATGTTTAGATATAAGTTGTTGCTGCTGTTTGCCAGGAATAATGTTACTGAATTTGACGTTGTATTACGCTGTTAAGCCAGTTTTACTACGGATTTATATTTCTTGTTTGCTACACAGTGCCTTATATTAGTTGTAGTACTGCAATTGCTTTGCCTATTTAAAATTTTTGTCCTTGATGTTTGTGTTAATTGTTTTATGCTGCTGCATTGCCTCGTCCCTTAGTTTAGCATCTGAGCTCAGTAGATTTAAGTTAGCTTAAGAGGGGTAGACTATATAAGAAGCTGACTATGGAGAATAGGTAAAGAATGCACTGTGAAGTTATATGAAAAAGATTTGGGCCAAAATGAGTATTGTACAATCAGAAATACTTATTTTGAAAGAAATATGAATAGAATACAGGAAGGAGGTATAGATAGGACTTTTTGGGAATAATGATGAATGAAGGGAGATCTCCAAGAAGCAAAGAAAGTTTTGTTTGCCAAATACTGCAGTAAAACAAACCCTGTCCTTGCCTTGTGTTATCCCACTATGTGTTTGTGTACCCTTGTGTATTTGTTTTCTTCCTGTCTCTGTGTAGTTTCATAGAATTTTTTCTTCTAATACTAAGCTATATTCACTATGATGAGGAATACTGTTATCCTCAAATAAAATTGGCATTAATAACATGTTATTTACCTTATAAATATGCTTAGACATTATTTATTCTGTTTTGTTTTAATGCTCATGTGTAAAGTTGATGTTTCGAAAGGTATTCTGATCTTTTATGTATTTACTTATGTCATAATTCCTGTAACACTGATGTATATGTTATTTCGATTCTTTTGTAAAGCTTGTACTACGAATGTTATCTGTATTGTTATGTTTTTAATGATGTATTTTGTACCTTTGTAATTGTATTCTCATGTTATAATATTGTAATTGGCACCAGTTCATCAATTTAAGTAACTTGTACGTTACATTTCACTGCACACGTTTCTGTTGGTCACAGTAATGCACAATATGTGAGAAGTTGGGACTGTTGTGTTTGCATGTGTGTTAATAATTCAGCAAGGGACTGGATAATAGCATTGCTGGTTCTAAGGACAATTCCAAAAACTTTGTGAGTGCACAAGTGGTGGTTATGGACTTGCTCTATTATCCACAAGACTCTTCAGTGGTGATTGTGCTCCTGCACAGTCACAGCAGATGGCTGCTGGCCGTCTCTACATGGACTACAGTGGGTCTGCACCTCTGGTGGCCCACCAATACCACAATCTCTACCAGGACTACAGTGGGTCTACTCTGTGATGACCTACCTACCAATCTTCTTCAAAACGTCGAATGACTCTGCTGTGGGTTTGCTCTGTTGTGGCCCATTACCTGTCAGCATGTCAAGAGTCAGCACTGTCTTTCCGTTGGAAGGACAACACTACTTCTTCAAGACTGCATGGAAATCCACTACCTCTGTGTGCAATTTCTTTTACTAATGAGACTCTGTGAAAAACAAAAACTGTAATTACTATTATGATGAATGATCTTTATGGACTGTGAGAAAATTTCAGCTTTTGACCAACATTGTATTAATAAGTGTGTGCATTTGATATCTTTCTTACTGTAATTATGAAAAAATTTTTCAAATCATTATTGGCCACTGGCCAAAACAATTTGTAAAATTTTTTGTGGGTATCATGGGGGCTATGTAAGTAGGCTGTTTATATTTTCTTATTGGCAACGTTACGTAGCGCTCTATATGAAAATCACTGGCTGTGCTGTGTGCAGTCTGTGGCTAGTTTGCATTGTTGTCTGCCATTGTAGTGTTGGGCAGCGGCAGCTGGATGTGAACAGCGCGTAGTGTTGCGCAGTTGGAGGTGAGCCGCCAGCAGTGGTGGATGTGAGGAGAGAGATGGCGGAGTTTTGAAATTACATATATTATGACTTGTGATGATATTAAGGTAAATACATTGTTTGTTCTCTATTAATATCTTTCATTTGCTAACTATCCCTATCAGTAGTTAGTGCCTTCCGTAGTTTGAATCGTTTATTTAGCTGGCAGTAGTGGCGCTCGCTGTATTGCAGTAGTTCGAGTAACAAAGATTTTTGTGAGGTAAGTGATTTCTGAAAGGTATAGTTTAATGTTACTCAGGGCCATTCTTTTGCAGGGATCTTTGATAGTCAGATTGCGTTGCGCTAAAAATATTGCGTGTCAGTTTAAGCACAGTCATGTATCATTGTTCAAAGGGGACGTTTCAACACGTCTCGGCACAATCTGCGACTAACTACCATCATGGCCGTTCTCGCAGCGTATATGCCTGCTATTTTCGACGCGGAGAGGCTTTGACGTCACCTTGTAGCGCGAAATCCATTACCACGCTATTCTCCTCGCTTCGCTGCCGACGTGCTCTCAGTACCTGAAAGTCAAGGTCACTTCGAGCTGTTCACAGCTCTTTAGCAGCGTTCTACCACTCGACACACAAAACAGTTTCCTCGTTGCTGGCTCTTTCAAAGAAGCGTGACTGTGTCAGTCGAATAGAAATGTTTGAAGAGGGTACAGCCATCGGCACGCTAGAGGAGCCAGCTAACGTTGACGTACACATAGACCTGATATTTACCGTGACGAGACACAGTATCGTTGGTTCACGGCACGAGCTGGTGAAAGTCGTTTGCACTCTCATCACACCCCAGCAGCAGTTGTCTGCTTCATTTGGCTTGCAAACAATATACTGAGATGACAATAGTTTTGGAATACATGTTAATACCGTGTCGGACCTCCTTTCTCCAGACATACTGCAGCAACTCAGTACGGCATGGACTCAACAAGTCCTTGGAAGACCCTTCAGAAACATTGAGACATGTTACTTCTACAGCCACCCATAATTGCGAAAGTATTGCTGGTGCAGGATGAACTGAACCCTCGATTACGTCTCATAAATGTTCTATGGGATTCTGGGAGGCCAAACCATTTGCTCGAATTGTCCAGAATATTCTTCAAACCAGTTGCGAATAGTTGTGGACCAGTGACATGGTGCATTGTCATCCATAAAAATCCCATCGTTGTTTGAGAACATGAAATCCGTGAATGGCTGTAATCGTCTCCAAGTAGCCGAGCATAACCGTTTCTAGTTAACGATCGCCTCAGCTAGACCAGCTGACGCAGTCCATAATAAACACAGCCCACACCATTATAGAGCCACCACCTGCTTGCACAGTGCCTTGCTGACAACTTGGATCTATGACTTCGTCACACTCAATCTCTACCATCAGCTCTTACCAACTGAAATCGAAACTGACCTGACCAGGCCACAGTTTTCCAATCGTCTGAGGTCCAATCAATATGGCGTCGAGCCCAGGAAGTTGCCCTAGGCTATGTCGTACTGTTAGCAAAGGCACTCGCCTCAATCGTCTCCTGCCATAGCCCGTTAACGCAAAATGTCTCCGCACTTACCTAACAGATCATCATCATTTTCTCGAGGCCTTATTCCTGCTGCAATGCGGGGTCGGCCTTGTTATGACTGATTTGGCTGTGTTGCAGAGGGTGGCCAGATACCCTTCCTGCCGCCATCCCCAACCCCCCGGGATGGAATCAGTGTAATCCAGCTGTCTGTGTCTAATGTACGCCATGGAATAATGCGAATATGTTTCAATTGTTTTCAAGTCGTTAAAACGTCCCCTTAAAAAATTTAATGAATTACTGTGCTGATAGACCTCTTACATTATTTGATTTTCAAACAGCTGAGCAGAACTGAACGTACTCAGACATTTCGCTCTTTGCCTATTCTGATTAACACTAAACTGACACACAATATTTTTAGCGTAACGAAATCTGACTTTCAATAATCCCTACAAAAGAATGGCCCTCACTAACATTAACCTATACCTTTCACAAATCACTTACCTCACAAAAATCTTCGTTACTCGAACTACTGCAATACAGCGAGCGCCACTAAATAAAAGACTAAAACTACTGAAGGCACTAACTACTGATAGGCATAGTTAGCAAATGAAAGATTTTGATAGAGAACAAACAATGTATTTACCTTAATAGTGCTCAAAAGTCATTATATATATATATATATATATCAGTCCATGATATCCAATATTACAAATTTACTCTTTCTGATGGACACACGTCCAGACCGTCCGCTCTCAAAACTCCGCCATCTCTCCACATCCACTACTGCTGTCGGCTCACCTCCAACTGCGCAACGCTATGTGCTGCTAACATCCAACTGCCCAACACTACAATAGCAATTATTGCAACAATGCCGACCAGCCTCAGAATGGACACAGCACAGTCAGTGATTTTCATACAGAGCGCTACGTGGCGTTACCAATATAAAAACCTAAACAGCCTACTTACATAGCCTCCATGCTCCCCACAAAAAAATTTACAAATTGTTTTGGGCAGTGGCCAATACAGATTTGAAAAATTTTTCCATAATTACAATACAAAGATATCAAATGCACAGACTTATTGATACACTGTTGGTCAAACGCAAAAATTGTTCTCATAAAGACAGTCCCGATCATTTATTTCAATGGTAATTACAGTTTTTTTTCACAAAGTCTCATTAGTAAAAGAAAATACCACGGAAGTAGTGGATTTCCCTGCAGTCTTGAAGAAGTAGTGTTGTCCTTCCAAAGGAAAAACAGTGCTGACTCTTGACATGCAGACAGATAATGGGCCATAATAGAGCAAACCCACAGCAGAGTCAGTCGAAGTTTTGAAGAATATTGGTAGGTAGGTCATCACAGAGCAGACCCACTGAAGTCCTGGTAGAGAGTATGGTATTGGTGGGCCACCAGAGGTGCAGATCGACTGGAGTCCTTGTAGAAATAATGGTATTGGTGGCTCATCAAAGGTGCAGACCCACTGCAGTCCTTGTAGAGATGGCCAGCAGCCATCTGTTGCGACTGTGCAGGTGCCCAATCACCATTGAAGAGTCTTGCGGACAATATAGCAAGTCCATAACCACCACTTGTGCACTCACAAAGTTTTTGGAATTGTCCTTAGAACCAGCAATGCTGTCAACCAGTCCCTTGCTGAATTATTAACACACATCCGAGCACTAACAGCCCATTTTTTCACATATTGTGCATATACTATGACCAACAGAAACGTGTGCAGTGAAATGTAACTTAATTTGAAGAATTGGTGTCTATAAACAACATAATAATATAATTACAAAGGTACAAAATACATCATTAAGGAACATAACAGTACAGATAACATTTGCAGTAACACAGGCTTTACAAAAGAATAGAAATAAACATACAGGGCTATTACAAATGATTGAAGCGATTTCATAAATTCACTGTAGCTCCATTCATTGACATATGGTCACGACACACTACAGATACGTAGAAAAACTCATAACGTTTTGTTCGACTGAAGCCGCACTTCAGGTATCTGCCGCCAGAGCGCTCGAGAGCGCAGTGAGACAAAATGGCGACAGGAGCCGAGAAAGCGTATGTCGTGCTTGAAATGCACTCACATCAGTCAATCATAACAGTGCAACGACATTTCAGGACGAAGTTCAACAAAGATCCACCAACTGCTAACTCCATTCGGCGATAGTATGCGCAGTTTAAAGCTTCTGGATGCCTTTGTAAGGGGAAATCAACGGGTCGGCCTGCAGTGAGCGAAGAAACGGTTGAACGCGTGCGGGCAAGTTTCACGTGTAGCCCGCGGAAGTCGACGAATAAAGCAAGCAGGGAGCTAAACGTACCACAGCCGACGGTTTGGAAAATCTTACGGACAAGGCTAAAGCAGAAGCCTTACCGTTTAGAATTTATACAAGCCCTGATACCCGATGACAAAGTCAAATGCTTTGAATTTTCGGCGCGGTTGCAACAGCTCATGGAAGAGGATGCGTTCAGTGCGAAACTTGTTTTCAGTGATGAAGCAACATTTTTTCTTAATGGTGAAGTGAACAGACACAATGTGCGAATCTGGACGGTAGAGAATCCTCACGCTTTCGTGCAGCAAATTCGCAATTCACCAAAAGTTAACGTGTTTTGTGCAATCTCACGGTTTAAAGTTTACGGCCCCTTTTTCTTCTGCGAAAAAAACGTTACAGGACACGTGTATCTGGACATGCTGGAAAATTGGCTCATGCCACAACTGGAGACCGACAGCGCCGACTTCATCTTTCAACAGGATGGTGCACCACCGCACTTCCATCATGATGTTCGGCATTTCTTAAACAGGAGATTGGAAAACCAATGGATCGGTTGTGGTGGAGATCATGATCAGCAATTCATGTCATGGCCTCCACGCTCTCCCGACTTAACCCCATGCGATTTCTTTCTGTGGGGTTTGTGAACGATTCAGTGTTTAAACCTCCTCTACCAAGAAATGTGCCAGAACTGCAAGCTCGCATCAACGATGCTTTCGAACTCACTGATGGCGACAAACTGCGCCGAGTGTGGGAGGAACTTGATTATCGGCTTGAAGTCTACCAAATCACTAAAGAGGCACATATCGAACATTTGTGAATGCCTAAAAAAACTTTTTGAGTTTTTGTATGTGTGTGCAAAGCATTGTGAAAATATCTCAAATAATAAAGTTATTGTAGAGCTATGAAATCGCTTCAATCATTTGTAATAACCCTGTATACATCAGTGTTACAGGAATTATGACATAAGTAAATACATAAAAGGTCAGAATAACTTTTCATGTTGTTCTGTCTACACCACATATAAATAAAAAACTTCAGCATCGGTGAACGTGTAATAAGACAAAAATGAAATATGTATGTCCACTCAGTAAGCTTCACCAAATCGAAGTGATTCCTGACAGAGAGCTCACCTACATTAACATATCATCAAATGTTTGAGAAATTAGTTTTATTATTGCCGGCCACTGTGGCCGAGCGGTCCTAGGCGCTTCAGTACGGAACCGCGCGACTGATACGGTCGCAGGTTCGAATCCTGCCTCGGGCATGGCTGTATGTGGTGTCCTTAGTTTAATTAGATTTAAGTACTTCTAAGTTCTAGGGGACAGATGACCTCAGATTTTAAGTCCCATAGTGCTCAGAGCCATTTGAACCACTTTGTAAATTAGTTTTATTAATTTCGTAGGAAATTTCCTCAACCTTTTAGTATACGCGAAGGTGCGAAAAGTATGTATCATTAGGACACGAATCCTATACCGATCTCCCACAGCTTCATAACCTGGCGTCTTAACCAACGACGCTACGCTGAAACACTGTTCCTAGGAAACTCGGAATTTATGTTACAATCTTCAGAACGGTTCAATCACTGATATGTCACTGACATTTAATTACAACAAATCCTAGCAAAAACGACAAATTATCATGTATCTTCAATACGTCGTTGCCTTAAAGCGGATTACTCTGATAACACGAGAGTTAAAACGCGAAAATAACTAATTACGAAAAATCTTTAACCCCCAATATGACGTTTCTCTTCATTTTATTAGAACAAATCGCACGACTAACGATTCTTTCTCGAAACATTCAATGTGATGGCGCATAGAATCAGCACATACTCACAGGGTAAAAAAATACATTGAAACCGTTTCTTAAAAAAATGTAGCTCCTAAGCGGGAAATCCGAGTGGACTGTAGATCCAGCACAAATTTTCATTGTTGTTATTCCATTATACAGCTGACGGTTGTCCATATTCGCAGCTGCGAATACGTTTCTTGTATAAAGTATTAAAAATACAAAAATTCCACAAATTTCTTTACATCATAAAATTTCACCTTATAATGGACCATAAACCATTAGTTTCCCCAACCGGTCCTAAGAAGCAAAATGGTTCAAATGGCTCTGAGCACTATGGGACTTAACTTCTGAGGTCATCAGTCCCCTAGAACTCAGAACTACTTAAACCTAACTAACCTAAGAACATCACACACATCCATGCCCGAGGCAGGATACGAACCTGCGACCGGAGCGGTGGCGCGGTTCCAGACTGAAGCGCCTAGAACCGCTCAGCCACTCCGGCCGGCAGTAAGAAGCACCTTTCAGAAAAAAATAACACACTGCGTACAATGCTGGACCCGCTCCCTTACAAATTACTATTATTGAATTCATTATCGACCAACATCGTAACATTTTAACATCGATGTCCTATCCAGAGTATATATGGGACTAGATGGCTGTTCTACGGATGATTAACAGGTTTTTTTGGGCCCTGGACTATCCATATTATATATTCTCTGGGTGTGTTTTACAATTTATCACTACCTGGTAGTGACTGGAATTGTGAACTTTCATACCTTCCGCGTAATAAACATTTTTGGCACTGTACCAGGTACAGTAATTTAACTCAAAAACTTCCCTATAGTAAGCCTTAGGTCGGACAAAATCGAGCATTCAGGACACATCTACTTGATCCAGGTGTTCCTTGACTTTTCTGTAACGAACTGCAGTTTGGAATTTATTATCACACGAGAGTAATCCCAAAAGTAAGGTCTCCTATTTTTTATAAGAACGTAGACCTGTTTATTTCTACAATGGTTTACATCAGTTTACAGCTTGAACATTTAGCTATGTTTCGACATAATCACCATTTCTGTCGATGCATTTTTCTAGACGCTGTGGCAGTTTTTGTATGCCCATGTCATACCAGCTCGCCGCCATGCTGTTCAGTAAGTTATGAGCCTCTTCTTTCCCCTCGTCGTCGGTGCTGAATCGCTGGGACCACAATTAACGCTGACAGGTACTTGAGAAACTTCCTGGCAGATTAAAACTGTGTGCCCGACCGAGACTCGAACTCGGGACCTTTGCCTTTCGCGGGCAAGTGCTCTACCAACTGAGCTACCGAAGCACGACTCACGCCCGGTACTCACAGCTTTACTTCTGCCAGTACCTCGTCTCCTACCTTCCAAACTTTACAGAAGCTCTCCTGCGAAACTTGCAGAACTAGCACTCCTGAAAGAAAGGATATTGCGGAGACATAGCCTAGCCACAGCCTGGGTGATGTTTCCAGAATGAGATTTTCACTCTGCAGCGGAGTGTGCGCTGAAGTTTCATATCAGCGCACACTCCGCTGCAGAGTGAAAATCTCATTCTGGAAACATCCCCCAGGCTGTGGCTAGGCCATGTCTCCGCAATATCCTTTCTTTCAGGAGTGCTAGTTCTGCAAGTTTCGCAGGAGAGCTTCTGTAAAGTTTGGAAGGTAGGAGACGAGGTACTGGCAGAAGTAAAGCTGTGAGTACCGGGCGTGAGTCGTGCTTCGGTAGCTCAGTTGGTAGAGCACTTGCCCGCGAAAGGCAAAGGTCCCGAGTTCGAATCTCGGTCGGGCACACAGTTTTAATCTGCCAGGAAGTTTCATATCAGCGCACACTCCGCTGCAGAGTGAAAATCTCATTCTAGGTACTGTGAGACTTTGAAAAAAGTCAAACGGTCAATTCAGAACCGGAGAAGAGGAATGTTGAGCAAGGGCGTACGCATTCTCCATGACAACGCTCGCCCACACATCGCTCGGCAAACCGTTACTCTCCTGCAACAGGTACAGTGGAACATAATCACCCGCCCACCCTATAGTCCTGACTTGGCGCCCAGTGACTATCACCTGTTCCCTAAGTTAAAAGAACATTTGGCTGGAAAGCGAATCAGCTCACACGACTAGGTGAAAGAATAGGGTTCATAACTTTCTGAACAGCATGGTGGCGAGCTGGTATGACATGGGCATACAAAAACTGCCACAGCAGCGACAAAAGAAATGCATCGACAGAAATGGTGATTATGTCGAAAAATGGCTAAATGTTCAAGCTGTAAACTGATATAAACCATTGTGGAAATAAACAGGTGTATGCACTTATAAAAAAATAGGTGACCTTACTTTTGGGATTACCCTTGTAGACTAGAGACCAAGCGCTCTGAAATTTTTTTCAAGATTGTTACGGTCCAACCTGTGCTTTCACAGTATTTCCCGCAAAAACACCGTTGGGCCTAATACATTCACATATGTGAAATTTTTCATTCAAGACACAAGGACCTCGAACTATTCCTGTATTTGATGCTGTTCTATCCAAGACTAGTGTTTTGACTACGGACTGAATAGTCCATTCGTGAGAGATTCATACACACCTACATCCAGCTCTTTTACATCTACATCTACATACATACTCCGCAAGCCATCTGACGGTGTGTGGCGGAGGGTACCTTGAGTACCTCTATCTGTTCTCCCTTCTATTCCAGTCTCGTATTGTTCGTGGAAAGAAGGATTGTCGGTATGCCTCTGTGTGGGCTCTAATCTCTCTGATTTCGGCCACACCGGCCGGCCAGTGATTTAAAATGGAATGATCATATAATGGTCTCTTCGCGAGATATACGTAGGAGGGAGCAATATACTGCTTGACTCTTCGGTGAAGGTATGTTCTCGAAACTTTAACAAAAGCCCGTACCGAGCTACTGAGCGTCTCTCCTGCAGAGTCTTCCACTGGAGTTTATCTATCATCTCCGTAACGCTTTCGCGATTACTGAATGATCCTGTAACGAAGCGCACTGCTCTCCGTTGGATCTTCTCTATATCTTCTATCAACCCTATCTGGTACGGATCCCACACTGCTGAGCAGTATTCAAGCAGTGGGCGAACAAGCGTACTGTAACCTACTTCCTTTGTTTTCGGATTGCATTTCCTTAGGATTCTTCCAATGAATCTCAGTCTGGCATCTGCTTTACCAACGATCAACATTATATGATCATTCCATTTTAAATCACTGGCCGGCCGGTGTGGCCGTGCGGTTAAAGGCGCTTCAGTCTGGAACCGTGTGACCTCTACGGTCGCAGGTTAGAATCCTGCCTCGGGCATGGATGTGTGTGATGTCCTTAAGTTAGTTAGATTTAATTAGTTCTAAGTTCTAGGTGACTGATGACCTCAGAAGTTAAGTCGCATAGTGCTCAGAGCCATTTTTTTTTAAATCACTCCTAATGCGTACTCCCAGATAATTTATGGAATTAACTGCTTCCAGATGCTGACCTGCTATTTTGTAGCTAAATGATAAAGGACCTATCTTTCTATGTATTCGCAGCACATTACACTTGTCTACATTGAGATTCAATTGCCATTCCCTGTACTATGCGTCAAATCACTGCAGATCCTCCTGCATTTCAGTACAATTTTCCATTGTTACAACCTCTCGACACACCACAGCATCATCTGCAAAAAGCCTCAGTGAACTTCCGATGTTATCCACAAGGTCATTTATGTATATTGTGAATAGCAACGGTCGTATGACACTCCCCTGCGGCACACCTGAAATCCCTCTTACTTCGGAAGACTCCTCTCCATTGAGAATGACATGCTGCGTTCTGTTATCTAGGAACTCCTCAAGTCAATCACACAATTGGTCTGATAGTCCATATGCTCTTACTTTGTTCATTAAACGACTGTGGGGAACTGTATCGAACGCCTTGCGGAAGTCAAGAAACACAGCATCTACCTGTGAACCCGTGTCTATGGCCCTCTGAGTCTCGTGGACGAATAGCGCGAGCTGGGTTTCACATGACCGTCTTTTTCGAAAACCATGCTGATTCCTACAGAGTAGATTTCTAGTCTCCAGAAAAGTCATTATGCTCGAACACAATACGTGTTCCAAAATTCTACAACTCATCGACGTTAGAGATATAGGTCTATAGTTCTGCACATCTGTTCGACATCCCTTCTTGAAAACGGGGATGACCTGTGCCCTTTTCCAATCCTTTGGAACGCTACGCTCTTCTAGAGACCTACGGTACACCGCTGCAAGAAGGGGGGCAAGTTCCTTCGCGTACTCTGTGTAAAATCGAACTGGTATCCCATCAGGTCCAGAGGCCTTTCCTCTTTTGAGCGATTTTAATTGTTTCTCTATCCCTCTGTCGTCTATTTCGATATCTACCATTTTGTCATCTGTGCGACAATATAGAGAAGTAACTACAGTGCAGTCTTCCTCTGTGAAACAACTTTGGAAAAAGACATTTAGTATTTCGGCCTTTAGTCTGTCATCCTCTGTTTCAGTACCATTTTGGTCACAGAGTGTCTGGACATTTTGTTTTGATCCACCTACCGCTTTGACATAAGACCAAAATTTCTTAGGATTTTCTGCCAAGTCAGTACATAGAACTTTACTTTCGAATTCATTGAACGCCTCTCGCATAGCCCTCCTCACACTACATTTCGCTTCGCGTAATTTTTGTTTGTCTGCAAGGCTTTGGCTATGTTTATGTTTGCTGTGAAGTTCCCTTTGCTACCGCAGCAGTTTTCTAACTCGGTTGTTGTACCACCGTGGCTCTTTTCCATCTCTTACGATCTTGCTTGGCACATACTCATCTAACGCATAATGTACGATGGTTTTGAACTTTGTCCACTGATCCTCAACACTATCTGTATTTGAGACAAAACTTCTGTGTTGAGCCGTCAGGTACTCTGAAATCTGCTTTTTGTCACTTTTTCTAAACATAAAAATCTTCCTACCCTCTTTAATATTTCTATTTACGGCTGAAATCATTGATGCCGTAACCGCTTTATGATCGCTGACTCCCTGTTCTGCTTTAACTTTTTCAAATAGTTCGGGTCTGTTTGTCACCAGATGGTTTAATATGTTATCGCCACGAGTCGGTTCTCTGTTTAACTGCTCAAGGTAGTTTTCAGATAAAGCACTTAAAAGAATTTCACTGGATTCTTTGTTCCTGCCACCCGTTATGAACGTTTGAGTCTCCCAGTCTATATCCGGCAAATTAAAATCTCCACCCAGAACTATAACATGGTGGGGAAATCTACTCGAAATATTTCCCAAATTATCCTTCAGGTGCTCAGCCACAACAGCTGATGAGCCCGGGGGCCTATAGAGACATCCAGTTACCATGTGTGAGCCTGCTTTAACCGTGACCTTCACCCAAATCATTTTACATTTCGGATCTCCGTCAATTTCCTTCGATACTATTGCACTTCTTATCGCTATAAACACGCCTCCCCCTTCACTGTCCAGCCTGTCTCTGCGGTATACATTCCAATCTGAGTTTAGGATTTCATTACTGTTTACGTCTGGTTTCAGCCAACTTTCTGTCCCTATGGGCGTTGTGATCGTTTATTAATGAGAGCAGTTCTGGGACCTTTCTATAGACGCTCCTGCAGTTTACTATTAGCACATTAACATTGTTATTCCCTGTTGCATTTTGCCTACTCCTACCTTGCCGCGTCTCAGGAGGCGTCTTGTCGGGCCTAGGGAGGGAATTCTCTAACCTAAAAAACCCCCATGTGCACTCCACACGTACTCCGCTACCCTTGTAGCCGCTTCCGGCGTGTAGTGCACGCCTGACCTATTCAGGGGGACCCTACATTTCTCCACCCGATAGCGGAGGTCGAGAAATTTGCACTCCAGATCTCCGCAGAATCGTCTGAGCCTCTGGTTTAAGCCTTGCACTCGGCTCCAAACCAGAGGACCGCGATCGGTTCTGAGAACGATACTACAAATAGTTAGCTCTGATTCCACCCCGCGAGTGAGGCTTTCCGCCTTCACCAATTCCGCCAACCGCCTGTACGAACTGAGGTTGACCTCTGAACCCAGACGGCAGGAGTCATTAGTGCCGACATGAGCAACAATTTGCAGTCGGGTGCACCCAGTGCTCTCTATCACCGCCGGTAGGGCCTCCTCCACATCTCGGATGAGACCCCCTGGCAAGCAGACCCCGCTATTTCCCTAAGGGGCTCCATCACCCGCCTAACGTTGGAGCTCCCAATAACTAATAAACCCCTTCCCCCCGTGTGCCTGCTCGGACCTTGCTGAAGGAGCAGCCACATGTCCACTCACAGGCAGAGCGGGCGATGCCACGCGGCCAGCCTCCACATTGACCCTCCGCCTCGTGCGCCGCGAACGCCGCTGAACCCGCCACTCCCCTTGGGGAGAGGGTGGCCCAACCGCGCCCGGTACCCGCGAAGATGTCTCGACAGCAGGGGCAGTGGGTGAAGCATGTAACACCTGGGGTGTACCTTGCGACGCACCAGACTCCCCACTGCCGCTACACTCCGAGGCAGCAGCCTGAAGACGGCTGACCGCGGCCATCAACACGCTCAGTGTGGCCAGCTCCTCCTGCGTCCGTACACAGCAGTCACACATCCTATCCATCCTAAGGAATCAATTTACTGAAGAGAGTTAATCAACCTTTAACTAGACTGCTAATTCACTAAAGGCGGCTGTTTATTGACTAAACTGTGGTTGCTAGGCACTTCTTGTAGAAAACAATGAAAATAGCACTACCTGTCACTGGACTGTATTGAAAACAAACACTAGCACTACTGGCACTATGGTTGACTAAAGGGACTCTCTCTGACTGTATTCAAAAGAAACACGAAATCTATGGAATTATTAATAGCACTCGACAATTAAAGCTTCCTAAAAGCAAAAACACACGGAAGAAGAAGTGCCAAGTAAGAAAAATACAGTTAATACTTAAATTATGGTAGCTCGCTGCACAGCAGACGTGGAGCAGACGGCAGTTACGACGACACTGACACTACTTTTCCAGTAGCAGATGACATTACAGACGCTACAAGAAGTTGCTTAGTATCACAATTAGAATGAATTCCTGCCGTATCGTTACCTTTTAATACTGGTATTAATTTACCGTCCCAGTGTACTGTAGGAGCGTGCAATGTCTTATCTTTAAATTGATTTGTGATTTCAGTAACCTTTTTTTTCGTGGGTATTGTCTTGGAACTTGTGAACAAAGTTCCCGCTTACCCCTGTGAACAGAACTCTTGAATCTTCGTTAATTTGAACTAGCGCCTTGATTGTGACTACGAGAATTTGAATTTCTCCCCTGTCACAAACATCCAACGTTTATCAATTACAGCTGGGAGCTAGGGACTGATTACTGCTTGACCTTCTCCCTTTTTTACGTGTGGTGACAAGGTTAAAACTGATGTTTATGGAAGTTCCTCGCAATCAAGTAACTCTCAGTCACTACTAGAACTTTGAGCCCTTATTTCAGCAAATCTGTCTGAGGAACAGCAGGTCAGACGACCGAAATATGAATAAAATTGAAGACCTTGCCTGTTTTGAGACACTGCGCATTGATCCAAAAAAATCTCGTAAATAAGATATTTAAGGTAGATGCAGTGTGACTGTATCCACATAAGGCATTGTTTTCAAATATAGTATAGTAACGACATATTTTCAAAAGGTAAATTCTACCCAAAATTTTAATCTTAAAAATTCTTCAGTATGTGTACTCGCGAGCTGAACATGATTTAGTTTTCATTATCCACTCTTTAATTGCAGGGCGAGTTAACAAAGCTGCAGTGCGAAACCGCTTAAAAAAAACTAGTTCAAAAAGTATGAATTAGTTTGTAAGAGGTCCATGATTAAGGAATTTGTTGCTAGCGCACTCGAGCAGATGTAATTTCGATGGACTGCTCGCGCTGCCTGCGGTATGTAAGCTATAAGAGAATCTGAGACCAAAGAGCAGTGTTGACTGCAGTAGGAACTGTGTAGCAGTAGGAGTAAGTTTTTCCTAGTAGTCGTGTGTACGGAGATGGCTGGGCCGGTCGTGCGGAGCAATGGCGGTGCCTGAGCGTTGTAGTGTAAGGTAAAAGCAGCCTTGCGCATATGTACTATTGTTATATCAAGTCCCAAGTAAATGTTTTTAAAAATCTCTTAATAATAATCTTTCTTATAAAAATTAACTTTTGACAATCATTCATCTCAATTTAAAGAATTTACTAATTACTCCAATCCATGGTCATCCCGATTATTGTAAAGAAAAATCAGTTGTTTCTTTTATATATGACAAATCTGTCGGCCAGCGTTGCACTGAGCTGTGCCAGAAAAATTTCTTATAGGAGCAGATATATACGCGTTATCCGGCGACCTTATTGAGGTAAGAATTTTCAATTTATTCAGAATGATCTTGCAGGGCCATGACGCAGCGCGCTGACGTCCAAAATTCACCAGTTTAAATTCACAGTCGTTATTGAAAGGTTATAAGTGAGCGACAATTTTATTAAGAAGTTAGGCACATTGTACTATTGGGAGGTTACGAAATTTTACTGTTGGGAGGTTTTGGAGTGTATCTATTGGAAGGTCACGCTAAATGTGAATTATATACTTATATTTTTTACTGTTCGGAGGTTATTAGACATATTATTTATCTGTGGGGAGGTTCAAAGTTCAGTTAGTGATACTAAGATTTGCATTAACAACTTTTGCAGTAATGAAAAATGACAATTCAAAAATTAATCTTTGATTCAGCACGATACAAAATTAATTTTAGCAAGCACCTTACTACTGTGTGAAAACCATGTTAAGGGTGGCCCTTAACATTTCTGACATCACCCTGTCAAGTAAATTATTCACGTAAACTATTGTAAGGAACAAAATATTCCTTATTTGCTACAAGAAATATTTACATTTACTTGTTGTAGCGAGAGCTTTCGAAGCACTTTTGTTTCCAGGAGCGTATTCAGGATCTTTTTCTGAGTCGTAGCTCCCCACATCATCCTCAAATTCGCGCAAATCATCTTTGGAAAGCGTTTTCGTGGAACGGGCATCACATTCAGTACTACTACTAACAGCCATATGACTGGCACCTACAACTGTTTACGGGCACACATTCTAACAAAGCTGCTATCAGAGAGACTCTTAAATTTCAGATAACTGCCATTTCTCGGTTTATTGTGGCACTGTCAACTAATATGAATAAAGTACATTACCTACCATGTTTCTGATTCTCATCCACTGTCCCTTGCCACTGTTTACAGCAGACATCTCCGATAAACAGCTCTAAATGAGCAGTAAATTTTTCCTTCGTTTTATTTTCAAATTTATATTTTATAAAAACTCAAGAATTTTTTAAAAACGAATATGTACCGTCACAACCTCAAAAAACTATTTTTTACATAATATTACGGGTTTCAGTCTGTTTTAGACAATCTTCAGAACCGTGATGGTAGATGGTGGATGTGAACTGAGTTAATCATAAATAAACGATTTGACGAATTTTTAATTTCATATTCGCTTCGCTCCCGCCTTTTCCCAGCTGGCTCTTCTCGCTCAGATGCTGTTCTCTCTTTCTCAAGTACCTGGTGATGGATTCCACGCGCGAAATCAGACTGTTCTTTGAACCGTTGGTTGATCTAGAATTGTTTATCTTCTTCAATAGTAAAGATATGTTGAGCATCATCACGTGTTACGTAAAAAATGTCGTAAGTTTGAAACAAAATTCATTTCTTTTCACGTGTCAGCGTGCGATAATACTCTAGAGTATTTGTAGTTGCTCTCACTGTAATTCTGGTACGCAGTTTCTCAGCTCCAATGTCGGAATTTGTTCTTTTTCGAATAATTCGTCACTCCCTGCACGACTAGAGCCGTATTTGAACCCACAGTGAATTCACTGGCCAGGCAATTGCAGAATAAAATCCTTAATGTTTGTTTGACAGAAGGCTGTTTGCTTCCAGTTATATCGTGTTACCAAAGTAAATAAATTTTCTTCCATAAAACAACTGAAGAGGAAGACATTGTCCTTGCTACCACTGCTACTTTCCCTCGAAAGTGACTTTTTTTGTCTCTTTCTAGTTGTCTTACAGTCCCTGGTCCGTCACAAGATCTAACAAATACTACCTGTGGCAAGAGATGGCCTGAAGTTAGTAACATAAGTGGTCACATGGGATAATGAGTGCATTTCTCATGCAGAAACGAATTTTAATGATTTTATTTTCATAAATTTTCCGAAGGCCTCTGGACCTTTGTGTGGAATACAAGCAAACTGGAGGACAGCCCAATGACAACTAAAAAAAGTTAAAGAAAGTGCCAAATTACATCCACCCCAATGAATATTCTTCAGTTCTCTGCAACGGAGACCATTTATTTAGCCGACAACGCATAAAACTCAGAACTGCCCTTGACGAAATTTGACATACAACTCGATTGTCCCTTAGTGTTTCTATTCGGATTTTTCATGTCCATTCTTTACAGAATAGCATCTGGTATTGAGACAGTGAGCTCCTGTAAGTAATTAATCCACATGGTTCGCTTCAGCTCTATGATGAATATGGTAGTGAAGTTTGCAGCGAATATTTTCAGCAGGAGACGCCCATAGAGACTTTAATTGGATATTTAGGCGCTTGGAAATCTCACACATGTCTTGAATACCTGCAGCGTCATTAGAGATCTGTAACTAGGTCGCTGCGTCCAGGAGCTGTTCTGTTTTCTCACCAAAACATTGCGAGTCCTTGGCAACAATTGTTAATCTACAGTGGTTATATAGGGCTGCTATCTCTAGTGTCACGGCACGATACAGAAATCATGGGAAACCTTGTCCTGCTAAACAGAAAGTGAAAGAAAGGCGAAGTTGCTCATCGAAGGAAGGATGGAAGATTATCGTTTAAAGTCCAGTCGACATCGAGGACGTTAGAGGCGGGGCACACACGCTCAGAATGATTCATGGACGCAGAAAGAAATCGGCCGTGCCTTTAGAAAGAATCATCTTGGCATTTTCCTGGAACTATTTAAGGTAAATCACGGGAAACCTAAATTCAGATGGCCAGACGTGGATTTGAACCGCCGTCTTGCCGAATGCAAGTCCAGTGTGCTAACCAAGCACCATCTCGCTCAGCCTGCTCAAATGTAAAATGACGTTAAAGATGATTGTTACCTCTAATAAGACGACCACTGACAGGACAGTGACTACTGGGATTGATATAGGACTACATTACGAGAGCAGTGCAAAGGGAACTGCACAGACAACATTCATCGTGAAGTTCATGATGTAAAACGGCTTTTAAAAAAGGTAGATTTTAAGAACAGGCTATAGCGGTGAAAGTGACCAAACCATTGATTATCACCCAATGGAATGAAGCAATATGATTCCATAAGTTCCCTACCGGAAATGGAAGGAGATGGAAGGGTAATGCTGATCACGTGATTATTATTTTCATGAAGGTGCACATGTCCGCTAGATCTTTCAAAATGGTGAGTGACTATGGTATAATTGCTTAATTTACGCGGCCACGCCAGTAGACATAAAAGTTTTCTGAGTACCTTGCCGTGTCATGATGTAAAACACTTCACTGGAGAAACGAACGTTTAGGAAACGGTTACAGTGGCTTTCTTCTGGCTCTACTGATATGTTACAACTGTGAAGAATCGCTTGTATTTTGTCATTGTTGCTCACTGAGCATGACGTTACGTTATAGTTTTGAAAGGTCGCGGATGTGATTGGTCACTTGCGGCGAAAGCAGTGGGGAACTTACAATAGAGTGCTAGGGTGGAGGGAAGGGGCATCTGCTGTCGGTTATTGCATCTTACATTGATTGTTACGAATGGTGGTCATCGGCAAATGAGGCGTGGGCTCCTGGACACGGGCTGTGCGGCGGCAGTTACTCGCTGGTAGCGCTCACATCTAATGTCGTTTGTGCGGCCTGTAGGACTCCAAGGTCTGGCGCCCAGGACGGGGCAAGCATCCGTTCTCTCTGTTCATGCTGTGAGGGTGTTTTATTATTTCTTTCGCTTCTCTGATCTTCCGTTTCGTCAAAACCCGCTTTTTAGCCAGTACGTAGGTTTCGTTAAACTCGATTTCCTTGCCGCAGTCTTGCCTGTGTTCAGCCACTGCAGAGTTGCTGTGCTGCCCCAGACAAATGTATCGCACAAGTTCTCGAACGCGCGTTGCTATCGACCTGTTGCTCTCACCGATGTGTACTTTCCCACACTGACTTCACCCTTCTACATACCTGCTGTGCGTAAAGCATCTATCTTGTCCTTTGTGGAGCCGAGCACATCCTCGATCTTGCGGCTGCTGTGGTAGACAGGCTGGACACTGTAACCTCCCCCTCACTTATCGTCCTTAATGACAGTGAAAAATTAAACCGCGTGTACCTAATGGAAATTTGGGACAAGCAATCGTCACCGAAGTTAATCTGTCGGTAAAGAGGGAGGAAAGGGTTACATCTAAATGAAAGGAAAAATGCTAATGAAACAGGTGGAAATTAATTTTGAAAAGGGGTAAAGTTAATAAAGAAAGTAAAAGTGCGTCCGTTACGTTAACAATTAACTAGCGGTAATTAGATATTTGAGATTTGGGGGAAATTACGGTCGCCAGTCCTAAGGACAATTACTATAGTAACTGAAAAAGATAGGTTATTACACATATAATTAGCACTAGAAGCGTGGCAACTGAAGGTTGACACATGCAGTGTGAAAACTGAAAGTTTGTCAGAAGTAATAAATTTCGCTACACACTGACTTAATTTAGCAAAAGAATTAATAAAACCGGAAAATCGAAAGTTAATTTAGTGACTGAAGTTAATAGTGAGCTTTCTTTCTGAAGCACATCGAAATTCAGTAAAACACGGTTAGTCTTGGACTACCTCAACAATCATTTCAAAAGCTACTTGAATCTACACAACTTAGAAATAAGGGATTTAACTTTGAACTTGAATTAAATGATTCTGAACAATTAACAGTAGTAAAATTTAGTACGTACCAAGCTGAGCTGCAGTCACAGGTAAGCTAAAATACGGTAACAAAACTTGCACTCTTAATTTGCGCTTGTGTAATCTGAATATTGTAGCCAGCTATGAATACTTTAACTGAACTTTGAAATTAAAGTAGTGAAATGGAATGATGCTGGCGTTTGAATTTCAATGACACTTGGGTTCATTCCGGAAAAGGAAGGGACCCTGCTTGGTAATGCAATTGGGATAATGAGCAACAAACGTTCATGCTAAGTTGCTGTAATTTTGTGATGCAACAATTTTAAAAGTTTGAAAAGCTGAGGTCTGCCATACAGTTCTAAAACTTTACGTGCTTCCAGTCTTCCTTGTTGGTTGATTGAAGGTTTGAAGCTGTCGATCGAGGAGGTGGCGACAGTCACCCATTGTCGGCCGTCGCTGTTGCAGAAGCTGGATGTTGGCGCGCCTTCTTCTCGACACGGTGACCAGGCGAAACGGGCTCTTGATGTGCGCCAGCTAATGCTTCCCGTCCGCGACACCGTGTCAGAAACTATCATAGCAAGTCGAGCGCAATTACATGCTGTCGAACCCCGAAAGCGCGGCAACTCGCGGGAGCGTCGCACAACACACCTGCTCCACTGCACCACCCCAGCCAGACTCCCCCTCTGCCCGCGCTCCACGCGACAGAGTTAACACTACCAAAGATCCTCAACACTTTGGTTCTCCACACGACCTATCGATGTATTCGTTCGATAGCATAGTTTTCCCTAGGCCAGACCCAGCGTGTAAATACAAATAATATTCACAAAACAAACCAACATAAATGCATATATATATATATATATATATATATATATATATATATATATATATATATATATATATATACAAACAATAAAACAATTACAATATATAAAGAGACAGAAATGTCATATCTTGAGGTAACAAAACAAGGAAAAAAATTATAGTACAATAAATGGAAATAGGAGGATATGCATTTCCGGCGTTACAACACCAACCCGACGCAGGAGTTTCCCAGTCCGGCCAGTGACAATTTTCACGTAAGGCAGGCTGTTCCAGCTCGCCGGCTCCATGACCGTTCAAGTGGGCCGGCACGCCGGCACGTGGCACGTCCTGTCGCGGTGTAATCGAGTGGTACCACATCCAAGAGTTCTTCAGTTACTTGCAGCTCCATATCGACACCACGCACAAAGACTGCAAGCTGAGCACAGTCCGATATGTTGGTGCTTTCGTCAAACGCTAGCGAAAATGCAACAAAGCTCTCCGCCTTTTTCCTGAACTGTGTCTCTAAATACGCTGCCATGTCCGGGATTCGACGAGTCATTGTTTGTTTCGACACGCAAACCCCTCCAATTGCCTGCACTTCCCTGGGAAACAAACATTCTGCAACTGCTACCACGCACGATTTTCCGAGTGGTCCCACCGAAAACGGCTTGTCACTCGTCGCAATGACGTGAGCGACCCTGTAGCTTGCTCGAATTGCAGATTCAGTCGTGTTTTTTCCGCTCTCATTCACCTGAAAATTATAAACGCATTACAGAACACGAACTATGTTGCATGTTTTGATACCCTCCGTATTACGAAACCGTTTTTAAACTTACATCTCATGGTATGTCGTTCTTAAGCCTGGCTTCCAGTTCTCTGCGTGCAACGCCTTCTACCTGATCGTAGTGCGCTGCGTGAAGACGTGTATAATGTCGTTGTATATTGTACCTCTTCGCAGAATTAAATGCTTTCTGACACACAAGACAATGTGGACGACCATCCCTCTCATTGAATAGAAAGGTATCCCCCAATAGAGGTGCAGGGCTCCCGCGGCTAGTCATAGCTGTCATTGAACACGGATTATTGCGTCGGTTATTGCGGCCAGGGGGGGGGAGTGAGATCGCTTTCCCCCTCCACGCGGACTCCGAGCTGCCGCAGTGAGCGCTCCGGAATGCTCCGGCTCCCTGGAGCTCGGTTGGAACAGCCTGGCGTAAGGTAAGCGCGCTGCTGGTTGCAGTATGCCGATTTCTTCCCTCTCTCGCTTCCTTTTGCTTTTTGCCATGGCTGTTTGGTTCAAATGGCTCTGAGCACTATGGGACTCAACATCTTAGGTCATAAGTCCCCTAGAACTTGGAACTACTTAAACCTAACTAACCTAAGGACATCACACACACCCATGCCCGAGGCAGGAGTCCAACCTGCGACCGTAGCAGTCCCGCGGTTCCGGACTGCAGCGCCAGAACCGCTAGACCACCGCGGCCGGCCATGGCTGTTTGGATTGATTCAAGTTTGCAGCCATTGGCCACTAACGTTGTACGCAGCTTTTTGAGCCCATGCCGTATACACCGTGCCCAAGTGTGCCGTCCGTTGTTATCCATGTCCTGGAATGGAGGAACTGCGCCATTCAAGACCGAACTGTATCTTCCTGTGCATTTCATTCAAATATTCGTGAAACCTGTGTATCGCCGATTCATCATGACTCCATATAGCGAACCTATCGCCCACGTATCTGAGGAGGAGGAGGATCTTGGTGTTTAACGTCCCGTCGACAACGAGGTCATTAGAGACGGAGCGCAAGCTCGGGTGAGGGAAGGATGGGGAAGGAAATCGGCCGTGCCCTTTCAAAGGAACCATCCCGGCATTTGCCTGAAGCGATTTAGGGAAATCACGGAAAACCTAAATCAGGATGGCCGGAGACGGGATTGAACCGTCGTCCTCCCGATTGCGAGTCCAGTGTGCTAACCACTGCGCCACCTCGCTCGGTCACATATCTGAACCAGCATCGTGCGCGTAAAGGAGCGGAGCAAAGTGGCGTTGCTTCGAAGGACCCTATGAATATATACACTCCTGGAAATGGAAATAAGAACACATTGACACCGGTGTGTCAGACCCACCATACTTGCTCCGGACACTGCGAGAGGGCTGTACAAGCAATGATCACACGCACGGCACAGCGGACACACCAGGAACCGCGGTGTTGGCCGTCGAATGGCGCTAGCTGCGCAGCATTTGTGCACCGCCGCCGTCAGTGTCAGCCAGTTTGCCGTGGCATACGGAGCTCCATCGCAGTCTTTAACACTGGTAGCATGCCGCGACAGCGTGGACGTGAACCGTATGTGCAGTTGACGGACTTTGAGCGAGGGCGTATAGTGGGCATGCGGGAGGCCGGGTGGACGTACCGCCGAATTGCTCAACACGTGGGGCGTGAGGTCTCCACAGTACATCGATGTTGTCGCCAGTGGTCGGCGGAAATTTGCACGTGCCCGTCGACCTGGGACCGGACCGCAGCGACGCACGGATGCACGCCAAGACCGTAGGATCCTACGCAGTGCCGTAGGGGACCGCACCGCCACTTCCCAGCAAATTAGGGACACTGTTGCTCCTGGGGTATCGGCGAGGACCATTCGCAACCGTCTCCATGAAGCTGGGCTACGGTCCCGCACACCGTTAGGCCGTCTTCCGCTCATGCCCCAACATCGTGCAGCCCGCCTCCAGTGGTGTCGCGACAGGCGTGAATGGAGGGACGAATGGAGACGTGTCATCTTCAGCGATGAGAGTCGCTTCTGCCTTGGTGCCAATGATGGTCGTATGCGTGTTTGGCGCCGTGCAGGTGAGCGCCACAATCAGGACTGCATACGACCGAGGCACACAGGGCCAACACCCAGCATCATGGTGTGGGGAGCGATCTCCTACACTGGCCGTACACCACTGGTGATCGTCGAGGGGACACTGAATAGTGCACGGTACATCCAAACCGTCATCGAGCCCATCGTTCTACCATTCCTAGACCGGCAAGGGAACTTGCTGTTCCAACAGGACAATGCACGTCCGCATGTATCCCGTGCCACCCAACGTGCTCTAGAAGGTGTAAGTCAACTACCCTGGCCAGCAAGATCTCCGGATCTGTCCCCCATTGAGCATGTTTGGGACTGGATGAAGCGTCGTCTCACGCGGTCTGCACGTCCAGCACGAACGCTGGTCCAACTGAGGCGCCAGGTGGAAATGGCATGGCAAGCCGTTCCACAGGACTACATCCAGCATCTCTACGATCGTCTCCATGGGAGAATAGCAGCCTGCATTGCTGCGAAAGGTGGATATACACTGTACTAGTGCCGACATTGTGCATGCTCTGTTGGCTGTGGGTCTGTCAGTGTGATCATGTGATGTATCTGACCCTAGGAATGTGTCAATAAAGTTTCCCCTTCCTGGGACAATGAATTCACGGTGTTCTTATTTCAATTTCCAGGAGTGTATATGCAACGGAGATATGGGAGACCCAACTGCTACACCGTCTGTCTGCTCGTAATATTTTCCTTGCCATTTGAAGTATGTTGAAGACTAACATTGCTCAACGACGTCACATACAGTGAAGCGCCAGAGAAACTGGAATAGACATGCATAGTCAAATACAGAGACATGTAGACAGGCAGAATACGGCGCTGCGGTCGCTAACCCCTATGTAAGGCAACAAGTGTCTGGCTCAGTTGTTAGATCGGTTACTGGCGGTACAATGGCAGGTTGTCAAGATTTAACTGAGTCTGAACGTAGTGACATGCTGCGTTCTGTTATCTAGGAACTCTTCAATCCAATCACACAATTGGTCTGATAGTCCATATGCTCTTACCAACGAAAGGACAACGTACTACGAGTCGGGGCGTGAATGTCAGAAGTTTATAAGTGTTAGGGAAGTTAGAAACTCTGAAAAGAGATATTTGAGTGAGATGACCATAAGAAAAAGATTGAATAACCAACGAAAGGATAACGTACTGCGAGTTGGGGGCGTGGAATGTCGAAGCTTATACGTGGCAGCAAGTTAGAAAATCTCAAAAGGGATGAGTATAGGGTAATATCAATAGCAGCAGAAAATGTTATAACGGGATAGGATTCGTTATGTATAAGAAGTATGACAGATAGTGTGATAGGGTTGTTCTTATCAGAATCGAGAGCAAACCAAGGCCGATAACGATAGCTCAGGTATACATGTCGACTTCGCAAGCTGAAGATGAAGAGACAGAGAAAGTGTATGAGGATATTGAAAGGATAATACAGTACTTGAAGGAAGAAGAAAATCTAATAGTTATGGGAGCCTGGAATGTAGTTGTAGGGGAAGGAGAAGAAGAAAAGGTCACAGGAGAATATGGGGTTGGGACAAGGAATGAGAGAGACTAGTAATAGCGAATATTCTGTTCAAGAATCACAAGAGGAGGATATACACTTGGAAAAGGTTTGGTAGTATGGGAAGATTTCAGTTATCTTACGCCATGGTCAGACAGAGATTTCCATATCAGATACTGGATTCTAAAACGTACCCAAGGGCAAATATAGACTCAGATCACAATTTAGTAGTGAAGAAGTGTAGGCTGAACTTTAAGAGATTAGTCAGGAAAAACCAATATGCAAAGAAATGGGATATCGAAGTACTAAGGAATGAAGAGATAAGCTTGAAGTTCTCTAAGGTTATAGATCCAGCAGTATAGTTGAAGAGAAATGGAAATCTCTAAAAATGGCCATCACTGAAATTGGAAAGAAAAACGTACGTACAAAGAAGTTAACTGCGAAGAAACCACGGGTAACAGAAGAAATGCTTCAGCTGATCGGTGAAAGAAGGAAGTACAAAAATGTTCATGGAAATTCAGGAATACAGAAATGCAGCTCGCTGAGGAATGAAATAAACAGGAATTGCAGGGAAGCTAAGACGAAATGTCTGCACGAAAAATGTGAAGAAATCGAAAAAGAAATGATTGACGGAAGGATCGACTCAGGATATAGGAACGTGAAAACAACATTCCGTGACTTAAAATCAAGGGTGTTAACATTAAGAGAACAACGGCAATTCCACTGTTTAATGCAGAGGAGAGAGCGGATAGGTGTAAAGAGGCCTCCATGACGGGGAAGATTTGTCTTATGTGATAGAAGAAGAAACAGGAGAAAATTTAGAAGAGGGATCCAGTATTAGAATCAGAATTTAAGACAGCTTTGGACGACTTAAGATCAAATAAGGCAGAAGGGATAGATAACATTCCAACAGAATTTCTAAAATAATTGGGGCAAGTGGCAACAAAACGGCTATTCACGTTGGTGTGTACAAGGTATGAGTTTGGCAACATACCATCTGACTTTAGGAAAAATGTCAGTAACAGAATTCCGAAGACCGCAAGAGAATTATCGTAGAACCAGCTAAACAACTCGTGTATCCAATTTGCTGACAAGAATAATATAAAGGGAACAGAAAAATGAGGTTGTGTTTGATGATGATGAATATGGCTTTAGGAAAGGTAAAGACTCCAGAGAGGCAATTCTGTCGTTGTGGTTGATAATGGAAGCAAGACTTAAGAAAAATCAGGACACATTCATAGGATTTGGCGACCTGGAAAAAGCGTTCGGCAATGTCAAATGGTGTAAGATTTTCGAAGTCCTGAGAAATATAGGGGTAAGCTGTAAGGAAAGACGAATAACGCAAAATTTGTACAAAAGCCAAGAGGGAATAGCAAGAGTGGAATACCAACAATGAAGTATCAGATTAAAAAGGGTGTAGGGCAGGGATGTAGCCTTTCGTCCCTACTGTCCAATTTATACATTAACGAATTAAAATTCAATGTGAAAGCATATTAGTGATAAGATGATGATGATAATGTTTCGTTTGTGGGGCGCCCAACTGCGCGGTTATCAGCGCCCATACAAATTGTCAGCCCTTGCTCAGCCCAATCTCACCACTTTCATGAATGGCAATGATATGATGAGGGCAACACGAACACCCAGTCATCTCGAAGCAGGTGAAAATCCCTGACCCCGCCGGGAATCGAACCCGTGACCCTGTGCTCGGGAAGCGAGAACGCGACCCCGAGACCACGAGCTGCGGATGTGATTGATAAGATTCGCTAATGACATTGCTATCCTCAGTGAAGGTGAAGAAGAATTACAGGATCTGCTGAATGGGATGAACAGTCTAATAATGATTACAAAACATGGATTGAGAATAAATCGAAGAAAGACGAAAGTAATGGGAAGTAGCAGAAATGAGAAAAGCGAGAAATTTAACATCAGTGTTGATGGTCACGAAATAGATGAAGTTAAGGAATTCTGCTACCTAGGTAGAAAGCTAACTCATGACGGACGGAACAAGGAGGACATCAAAAACAGACTAGCACTGGCAAAAAGGTCATTCCTGCTCAAGATAAGTCTGCTAGTATCAAACATAGGCCTTAATTATAGGGAGAAACTTGTGAGAAGGTACGTTTGGAGCATAGCACTGTATGGTTGTGAAACACTGACTATGGGAAAACCGGAACAGAAGAGAATCGAAGCATTTGAGATGTGGTGCTAAAGACGAATGTTGAAAATTAAGTGAACTGGTAAGGTCAGTGTGTGTGTGTGTGTGTGTGTGTGTGTGTGTGTGTGTGAATTCCTAAGGGACCAGCCTGCTGAGATCATCGGTCCCTAGACTTACACACTACTTAATCTAACTTATACTCAGGATAACACACACACCCATGCCCGAGGGAGGACTCGAACCTCTGGCGGGAGGGGCCGTGCAATCCATGACATGGCGCCTCAAACGGCGCAGCCTCGAAGAGGCTCTGCGCAGAATCGGAAAATGTGGAAAATACTGACAAGGAGAAGGGACCAGATGATAGGGCATCTGTTAAGACATCGGGGAATGACTTCCATGGTACTAGAAGGTGCTGTAGAGTGCAAAAACTATAAAGGAAGGTAGAGATTGGAAAACATTCAGCAAATAATTGGGGATGTAGATTGCGAGTGCTACTCTCAGATGAAGAAGTTGGCACAGGAGAGAAATTCGCGACGATTCGCATCAAATCTGTCAGAAGACTGATGACTCGGAAAAAAAAAACAATGTATACAAAAATCAGAACGCATTACCAGTAAGTAGTAAGGAACCGATTTTGCGCATACGCTTCAGTGTTACTGCACACGAGAATAGCACATGGGAAAAATGGACAACTTGCTTATTAAAAAAGTTATGGAAGGCTGTCTACATACACTAACGAGTGATATCAGTGGCTAAATGTATCTAGGTAGCTCAGTTAACAGTTTTGATAGGCGAGGCAGTCGTGACTTCGACACCGTTGCCCTATGCGTTTGGTGGGCGAGTCATGTAACAGTGCGTCTCACAAACACACAAAAAAAGAAAAACGTTGTTGTTGCATGGAAGTTTCTCTGTAGGAATGGCTTTACTGCGCCAGGATGTAATATATATGTCACATTAACGCATGGACAAGTAATGGGAAAAAGACGGCGTATTTATTATAAAACACAACTGAGAAAAAATGCTTTCAGTGTGGTCCGTTATTCCAGTACGTCACCACCGTTGTTTGTCCGGCGTAGTGATTTAAGGGTGTCTCATAAAATACGTAAGAATAAACGTCTTAGGGCGTGTGTGATACGTAAAGCATATTCTGCATTCAGATTCACTTACGGGAAAGCATTTTATTATCCATGAAACAAAGTTTTTACGAATATTTGCCCGTATCAAATTTCCTGGCAGATTAAAAGTGTGTGCCGGACCGAGACTCGAACTCGGGACCTTTGCCTTTCGCGGGCAAGTGCTCTACCAACTGAGCTACCCAAGCACGACTCACGGCCCGTCCTCACAGCTTTACTTCTGCCAGTACCTCGCCTCCTACCTTCCCAACTTTACAGAAGCTCTCCTGCGAACCTTGCAGAACTAGCACTCCTGAAAGAAAGGATATTGCGGAGACATGGCTTAGCCACAGCCTGGGGGATGTTTCCAGAATGAAATTTTCACTCTGCAGCCGAGTGTGCGCGGATATGAAACTTCCTGGCATATTAAAACTGTGTGCCGGACCGAGACTCGAACTCGGGACCTTTGCCTTTCGCGGGCAAGTGCTCTACCAACTGAGCTACCCAAGCACGACTCACGGCCCGTCCTCACAGCTTTACTTCTGCCAGTACCTCGCCTCCTACCTTCCCAACTTTACAGAAGCTCTCCTGCGAACCTTGCAGAACTAGCACTCCTGAAAGAAAGGATATTGCGGAGACATGGCTTAGCCACAGCCTGAGGGATGTTTCCAGAATGAAAATTTCACTCTGCAGCCGAGTGTGCGCGGATATGAAACTTCCTGGCATATTAAAACTGTGTGCCGGACCGAGACTCGAACTCGGGACCTTTGCCTTTCGCGGGCAAGTGCTCTACCAACTGAGCTACCCAAGCACGACTCACGGCCCGTCCTCACAGCTTTACTTCTGCCAGTACCTCGTCTCCTACCTTCCCAACTTTACAGAAGCTCTCCTGCGAACCTTGCAGAACTAGCACTCCTGAAAGAAAGGATATTGCGGAGACATGGCTTAGCCACAGCCTGGGGGATGTTTCCAGAATGAAATTTTCACTCTGCAGCCGAGTGTGCGCGGATATGAAACTTCCTGGCATATTAAAACTGTGTGCCGGACCGAGACTCGAACTCGGGACCTTTGCCTTTCGCGGGCAAGTGCTCTACCAACTGAGCTACCCAAGCACGACTCACGGCCCGTCCTCACAGCTTTACTTCTGCCAGTACCTCGCCTCCTACCTTCCCAACTTTACAGAAGCTCTCCTGCGAACCTTGCAGAACTAGCACTCCTGAAAGAAAGGATATTGCGGAGACATGGCTTAGCCACAGCCTGAGGGATGTTTCCAGAATGAAAATTTCACTCTGCAGCCGAGTGTGCGCGGATATGAAACTTCCTGGCATATTAAAACTGTGTGCCGGACCGAGACTCGAACTCGGGACCTTTGCCTTTCGCGGGCAAGTGCTCTACCAACTGAGCTACCCAAGCACGACTCACGGCCCGTCCTCACAGCTTTACTTCTGCCAGTACCTCGTCTCCTACCTTCCCAACTTTACAGAAGCTCTCCTGCGAACCTTGCAGAACTAGCACTCCTGAAAGAAAGGATATTGCGGAGACATGGCTTAGCCACAGTCTGGGGGATGTTTCCAGAATGAAAATTTCACTCTGCAGCCGAGTGTGCGCGGATATGAAACTTCCTGGCATATTAAAACTGTGTGCCGGACCGAGACTCGAACTCGGGACCTTTGCCTTTCGCGGGCAAGTGCTCTACCAACTGAGCTACCCAAGCACGACTCACGGCCCGTCCTCTCAGCTTTACTTCTGCCAGTACCTCGTCTCCTACCTTCCCAACTTTACAGAAGCTCTCCTGCTAACCTTGCAGAACTAGCACTCCTGAAAGAAAGGATATTGCGGAGACATGGCTTAGCCACAGCCTGGGGAATGTTTCCAGAATGAAATTTTCACTCTGCAGCCGAGTGTGCGCGGATATGAAACTTCCTGGCATATTAAAACTGTGTGCCGGACCGAGACTCGAACTCGGGACCTTTGCCTTTCGCGGGCAAGTGCTCTACCAACTGAGCTACCCAAGCACGACTCACGGCCCGTCCTCACAGCCTTACTTCTGCCAGTACCTCGTCTCCTACCTTCCCAACTTTACAGAAGCTCTCCTGCGAACCTTGCAGAACTAGCTCTATATCCTTTCTTTCAGGAGTGCTAGTTCTGCAAGGTTCGCAGGAGAGCTTCTGTAAAGTTTGGAAGGTAGGAGGCGAGGTACTGGCAGAAGTAAAGCTGTGAGGACGGGCCGTGATTCGTGCTTAGGTAGCTCAGTTGGTAGAACACTTGCCCGCCAAAGGCAAAGGTCCCGAGTTCGAGTCTCAGTGCACACTCCGCTGCAGAGTGAAAATTTCCTTCTGGATTTGCCCCTATCCTTTATTCCTCAAAGGATAGTGGGACGGTCAACAAGAAGTTTTTATGGTCTGTGATTATAAATCCCCTAACACTATTTTGGTCAGGAAGAGACGTGCTTACTGCGACATAACAATTTCACTTCCAACTCAGGGCTATTGATGTTGGGGTGTCTAAATTGAGATATGTATCAGGAGATGGCTTTGATTTTCAGGTATTTTACTGTACGTGAAGATTTTGATAGTGGCAGTAATATGTTATTAAAGTATTAGTTTGTGAAAGATGTACTAAAATTTTAGAGGCTGAAGAAGATACCTGCACCTAAGATATATTACTCTTTTATCAGCCTGGAGACAGCCGCTCTCCAACAGACACATCAGGCCTGGATATTTATCGTCTTCTCTTAAGCAGGACACTTCTGCTGGTTATTTTTACTATATAGTCTGGTATACGATTGACGAGCCTGTAGCGATGAAAGGAGTTGGGGAGGGAGGGTAGGAAGTTACATTTTCATTGGAACACGTAGTCAATGGCGGCGTTTGCCGCCTTTTTGGTTCATTTCCCTGGAGACAGCGGTAGCAGCACGTGTTGAGACATGAGCTTCTTATCACAGGCAGTTTGTGGTGGTGGGCACTTCTGGCCAGAGCCTGTTGTTGAGCAAGGCAGTCTTCTTCTGGTCAGCAGTAGGTCAGTGTCGAGTGTTAGGCAGCCAGGCGATGGTCCGTCACTCGCGGGTTGACGTCAAATAGCCGCCACGTCAGTGGCGAGCCGTGAGGTGACTCGAGACAGGCGGCCACGGCCGCCCAAGTCAGCTTGGCATACAATAACAGTAGATCTTTGCCCTAGTACCGCAACTGTGCTTGGGCAGTGAGGGCAGGAAAGGGGAAGGAAGCCTCCTTGGTCTGAGGCTGTGGGCATCAGTTTCTCTCCAATCCGCTTGCCGACAGCTAGCGTACGGATGCAACAGTACTGCTACACATAAATTTCGTTTACATAAAGGGCATAGCCTCTACAATTTTCCGTGTCCTATACAGTGGTGGTGAGATAGAGTGGCTACAGAGCAGCGCTGCACGGAGACAGGAGACTGCTCGCTCGCAGTCCGTTGGTGGTGCCCAGTGCATCGCTGGCCAAAGCACAGCCTTGAGTGGTCAGGTAAGAGTCTGTGGATCGCCGTCCCATGGGTTGCGATGATCTGGTGGAAGAGACCATGGGTCTCATCAGATTAGGGAAGGATGAAGTCGGCCGTGCTCTTTCAGAGGAACCATTCTGGCATTTGCCTGAAGCGGTTTAGGGAGATCACGGAAAACCTATATCAGAACGACCGGACGCGGGATTGAACCGTCGTCCCGAATGCGAGTCCAGTGTGCTAACCACTGGGCCACCACGCTCTGTGCCGTCCAATGGCGTCGCTTGCTGTTCGTTGACAGATTGTATCGAGCGGAAGGATATGTACGGATATGGAGACAACCTCATGAACTTATGGACCCTACATGTCAGCTGGGGACTGCTCAAGCTGGTGGAGGCTCTGTAATGGTGTGGGACGTGTGCAGTTGGAGTGATGTGGGTCCCCTGATACGTCTAGACACGGCTCTAACAAGTGACACGTAAGTAAGTATCCTCTCTGATCACCTGCATACATTCATGTCCATTGGGCAATTCCAGCAGAACAACGCGACACCCCACACGTCCAGAATTCCTACAGAGTGAATCCTCTGAGTTTACATCCGCTGGCCACCAAACTCCCCAAACATGAACATTTTTGAGCATATCTGGTACGCATTGCAACGTGTTGTTAAAAAGAGATCTCCACCTTCTCGTACTCTCGTACGGATTTCCGGACGGCCCTGCAGCACTCATGGTGTCAGTTCCCTCCAGCACTACTTCAGACATTAGTCGCGTCCGTGGCACGTCGCGTTGCGGCACTTCTGCGTGCTCGTGGGGCTCTACACGATATTAGGCAGGTGTACCAGTTTCTTTGTCTCTTCACTGTACTACAGATACGTTTTGTTTGCTATCTACGTTGTTGCGAAACTGAAATACAAAAGCAAGTCGTATGCAATGCGACTGCACTGCTATTTAAATGCAACACTTTCGTAGTTTCCCCTCTTCCCCTCCTCGTGCGCAGATAGTGTGACGTGGCGTTGGGGGAAGTGTGCAGAGTGCCTCAGCGCTATGGCACTCGTCCTTGCCCTTGATACACGGACGGAAACATAAAGTGCTGCACCGTCAATCAAGAGTATCATATTTACAAAACTTTTTGGAGGTGTTCCATCCGGAAGTGTGTCATGCATCAATATCGGTATGAGATATGATCCTCATGAGCATGAGTATATTATTCAGTTCGTTGTGTCGTGAAAGCATGCAGACTTCGAATGTTAAGTTGTGAACGTTCTTGCCATGCCTCAAACACATTCTCTGTCAAACTACCTGGCAGATTAAAACTGTGTGCCGGACCGAGACTCGAACTCGGGACCTTTGCCTTTCGTGGGCAAAGGTAGGAGACGAGGTACTGGTGGAAGTAAAGCTGTGAGGACGGGGCGTGAGTCGTGCTTGGGTAGCTCAGTTGGTAGAGCATTTGTCCGCGAAAGGCAAAGGTCCCGAGTTCGAGTCTCGGTCCGGCACACAGTTTTAATCTGCCAGGAAGTTTCATATCAGCGCACACTCCGCTGCAGAGTGAAAATCTCATTCTGGAAACATTCTCTGTCAGTTCATGAAGATTGCTGACTGGTATGAAACTGTATGTCTCCTAATACTTCCCAGACATGGTCTATGAATAAAGAACCAGAGAACCAGGCAGGCTAGTCAAGGGTCCACACATTCCTAGACGTTTGTTTTATAACGGTAGTGTCGGGTTTGTAATATCACGTTGGAATATGCCATTTGTTACCCTGGTCGTGAAGGGCGTTACAACAAAGTTTGCCATTCTTCCCAAACACCGGTGAGTTTTCAGCCTCCCACCGACTATTACCAACTCAGTCGTAGTGTCATATCTATACTCATGCTCATAAATTAAGAATAACTGCAGAATGTGGTGCCACACATTGTGGAAATACACAAAACTGGCGCTAATAGCATAGGAACATAGGGAACACACACGACACAAATCTGTAAGACCAGGGTATTGGTGATAAGTTGAGAAAACCGTCCCGAAACACATGTGCTACAAAGCGCCAGTGTTTCCTACGCATGTAGTCCGACATCAATATGGGATATGATCACCACGCACACGTACGCAGGCCGCACAACGGGTGGCATACTCTGGATCAGGTGGTCGAGCAGCTGCTGGGATATAGCCCCCATTCTTGCACCAGTACCCGTCGGAGCCCCTGAAGTGACGTAGGTGTTTGAAGACGTGCAGCGATACGTCAACCGAGAGCATCCCAGACGTGCTCGATGGGGTTTAGGTCTGAAGAACAGGCAGGCCACTCCATTCGCCTGACATCTTCTGTTTCAAGGTACTCCTCCACGTTGGCAGCTCGGTGGGGCCGTGCGTTGTCAGGAGGAAGGTGGGACCCATTGCACCATTGAAAAGGCGGACATACTGGTGCAAAATGACGTCCCGAAACACCTGACCTGTTACACTTTCTCTGTCAAAGACATGCAGGTGTGTACGTGCACCAATCATAATCCCACCCCACACCATCAAACCGCGACCTCCACACAGGTCCCTTTCAAGGACATTAAGGTGTTGGTATCTGGTTCCTGGTTCACGCCAGATGAAAACATGGCGGGAACCACTGTTCAGACTATACCTGGACTCGTCGCTGAACATAACATGGGACCACTGTTCCAATGACCATGTACTGTGTTCTTGACGCCAGGCTTTACGAGCTCTCTTGTGACCAGGGGTCAGTGGAATGCACCTTGCAGGTCTCTGGGCCAATAAACTACGTCTGTTTAGTCATATGTAGACTGTGTGTATCGAGACAACTGTTCCAGCGGCTGCGGTAAGGTCCCGAGCAAGGCTACCTGCAGTACTCCATGGGCGTCTGCAGTCACTGATGGTGAGATATCGGTCTTCTTGTGGTGTCGTACACTGTGGACGCCCCGTACTGTAGCGCCTGGACACGTTTCCTGTCTGCTGGAATCGTTGCCATAATCCTGAGATCACACATTGTGGCACACGGAGGGCCTGTGCTATGACCTGCTGTGTTTGACCAGCCTCCAGTCGCCCTAGTATTCTACCCCTCATAGTCATCAATATGTGTTCTTTGAGCCATTTTCAACACACCGTCACCATTAGCATGACTGAAAACGTCTGCACACTTACTCGCTGCACCGTACTCTGACATGCACCATCACACCTCTCTGTATGTGAACTGGTGCCAGTGCCACCGTGCGACGACCGCAGGTCAAATGCAACGCACGGTCATACCCCGAGGTGATTTAAACCCGCAAACCGCCCACCAGAGCCTTGTTTCACTATGTATCAGCATTATCGTTAATGTATGAGCATGAGTGTAGTTGCTCCCCACACCACGATGCAGGAGTTGAAGAGGTTTGGGTCTCGAGAATGGCACTGCCTGTGTTCTTTCAACAGGACGAACTGACCAACACAAACAGCGAAATTCATAGCTGAACACCACAGACTGCCATTCAATGTCCCAATTGTCTTTTTCCACACAAGCCGTATCACTGTAGTCTGTGGCATAGCATCAAAGGTAGACAATGTGTGGTAACTCGAGATATCAGCTCACTTTGTAATAATCCGTTTCCGACGTTTCAGCTGTTTTTAGTCATCTGTTAACCAGAGCCATTCGAACAATTCTAACATCTTCTCGTGGTGTAGTCCTTCTGGAAGGGCTCGTACCCACGGGCTGTCCTGAGTATCTCATCCCGTTTTGCTGTCGTCTACTGCCGTCTGTGAAATATGTCGATATGGTGTTGCCACGTTCCTCACGGCAATGATTCTACATTCTCGAAGTTCGAAACGTGGCGTGGTGATAAGTTGAAGTACACGTCCTCTGGGCATTCTTTTTTGCGATATCCACCAAAAAATTTCAGGTCACCTCAGACAAGACCAACAGCCGTCATGTACTTACACCATTCCTCAACTGTACACGTGGCATTTCTCTGTACAGAAAACACTGAAAACAACCTCATGTGAGCATAAAATTTTAATCACCATGTCGCACAGCTATGGCAGTATTGCCGTACCGGTTTGGCAGCGCTCGGTCCATGATGGAACACTTCTCATTTCCATCGGTGTATAAAAGCGACGCTTATTGCTCTTTACTTAAACACTTTCCAATTCCCAACACAGAGGAATTCCTTCGTGAGCATCCTAATATACAGAGATCCGATAATTTCAAATTCCAGCAGTCCGCAATCCGAATTAAGCATGTAACGGATATAAACAGCACCAAGTTAGATGTCCATTCACCAGAAACTGAAGGCTCAAAACTACTTAACCAGTGGAAAACTTCCACCGGCATTCCCGCCATTCTGTGGAACAAGCTCTTGCAAAATACGATGCATACTAGATAAATACGGTATCTGATCAAGGTTCCATCCGCGACGGAAAATTGAAAGACTGAAGCGTTCATCTAAAATACTGCGTTGATGTGGATAAAATGATGTAGGGCAGATGGTCTGTAGAATCACCGGACCTCTAAGCCCAACTTACTTGTTTTTGCATATTAATCTATATAACACATAAATACTTACACAAACTTTTAATATTTAATGCATGGAATACCTTACATAATCATGAGACATATTCATTTGTTGCACTGGTAAAGAGAACTATTTTAGTGAGCAAAATGGAGATTGTTAATACTTTCGGTTAGTGACCACTTTTGCCGGCCGGGGTGGTCGAACGGTTTAGGCGCTACAGTCTGAAACCGCGCGACCGCTACGCTCGCAGGTTCGAATCCTGCCTCGGGCATGGATGTGTGTGACGTCCTTAGGTTAGTTAGGTTTAAGTAGTTCTAAGCTCTAGGGGACTGATGACCTCAGCAGTTAAGTCCCATAGTGCTCAGAGCCATTTGACCACTTTTCATTGTCCGACATGAAGGGCACACAGAGTGAACAAAGGTTCAAGTTGTCGAGCTTACAACCACGAAGGCTTTCCTGAAGCTCTCACGCGGAGGGCGGTTACAAATTGAGAGAAACATACTGTGTAGTTTCTATCAAAGTTTAAATCCTGGGAAGGAACAAGCCACCCAGACCCCCAAAACAGTGATATCAGTTTCTCTTCGCTACAGTATTTTCGTCATGGAAAACCCAGAACAAATGGTGGACACACTATTCAAAAAATATGGCGAGTTGAAAGAATTGTTGTGCCATGGTGGAAATACACAATTCCAATGATGGCAGAGTCGAATGACTCCACTGGGCCACAATGAGGGTGCATTTCTCCCTGCACTGACCGAGCCGGAAGGACACGCGAAGTCGTGGACCAGAGCTGAACTCAACAGGAGCAGCCAGGTCGTGCCCGTGACTGAATCTGGGAGAGTGCACTGGTTTTATCTGGAGATCAACGTGGGTGGATTCCAGAGCGACCGTTCTGTGCACCCCGTGCCGGGTGTTGTCACCATTTGCAAGGTAGCTGGTAGCAACGTTGCTGTCAATGGATTTTAGAGGCAGTTCAGTTATTAGAACACTTACTGTTGAATGCAAAGTGCAATTTTATGAAGACCGTTACTTGCTGAGACTTTATAATACAAACACAGACTTTCACCGAAATTTCCTGCCCGCAGTTCGTGGTCTAGTGGCTAGCGTTGCGGCCTCTGGATCAAGGGGTCCCGGGTTCGATTCCCGACCGGGTTGGGGATTTTCTTTGCCCGGGAACTGGGTGTTTGTGTTGTCCTCATCATTTCATCATCAGCATCACCATTCGTGAAAGTGGCTAGATTGTGTTAAAATTGGGACTTTTAGTCAGGCTGGCTCTGAGCACTATGGGACTTAACATCTATGGTCATCAGTCCCCCAGAACTACTTAAACCTAACTAACCTAAGGACATCACACATCACCCAGTCATCACGAGGCAGAGAAAATCCCTGACCCCACTGGGAATCGAGCCCAGGCGCGGGAAGCGAGAACGCTACCGCACGAGAATCAATACGCGAAGAAGTGGGATACGGAAGTACTAAGGATTGACGAGATACGGTTGAAGTTCTCTAAGGCTATAGATACAGCAATGAGGAATACCTCAGTGGGCAGTATAGTTGAAGAATAATGGACATCCATAAAAAGGGCCATCACAGAAGCTGGGAAGGAAAACATCGGTACAAAGAAGGTACTGTGAAGAAACCCTGGGTAACAGGAGAGATACTTCAATTGATCGGTGAAAGGAGGGAGTACAGTGAATACAGAAATACAAGCCGCTGAGAAATGAAATAAATAGGATGTGCAGGGAAGATAAGACGAAATGGCCGCAGGAAAAATGTGAAGACATCGAAAAAGAAATGATTGTCGGAGGAGGAGGAGGAGATTAGTGTTTAACGTCCCGTCGACAACGAGGTCATTAGAGACGGATGATTGTCGGAAGGACAGACTCAACATACGGGAAAGTCAAAACAACCTTCGATGACATTAAAAGCAAGGGTGATAGCATTAAGAGTGCAACTGGAATTCCACCGTTAAATGCAGGGGAGAGAGCGGATAGATGGAAAGAATACATTGAAAGCCTGTATGAGGGGAAAGATTTGTCTGATGTGATAGAAGAAGAAACAGGAGTCGATTTAGAAAAGATAGGGGATCCAGCTTTAGAATCAGAATTTAAAAAGCTTTGGAGGACTTAAGATCGAATAAAACAGAAGGGAAAGGTAACATTCCAACAGAATTTCTAAAATAATTGGGGGAAGTGGCAACAAAAGGACTATTCACGTTGGTGTGTAGAATGTATGAGTCTGGCGACATACCATCTGACTTTCGGAGAAACATCATCCACATAAATCCGAAGACGGCAAGAGCTGACAAGGGCGAGAATTATCGCACAATCAGCTTAACAGCTCATGCATCCAAGTTGCTGACAAGAATAATATACAGCAGAATGAAACAGAAAATTGAGGATGAGCTAGATGTCGATCACTTTGGCTGTAGGAAACGATAAGGCACGAGAGAGGCAATTCTGACGTTGCGGTTAATAATGGAAGCAAAACTAAAGAAAAATCAAGACAGGTTCATAGAATTTGTCGACCTGGAAAAAGCGTTCAACAGTGTAAAATCGTGCAAGATGTTCGAAATTCTGAAAAAAGTTGGGGTAAGCTATAGGGAGAGATGGGTCATATATAATATGAACAACAGCCAAGAGGGATTAACAAGACTGGATGATCAGGAGCGAAGTGCTCGTATTAAAAAGGGTGTGAGACAAGGATGTAGCCTTTCGCGCCTCCTGTTCATCTGTACATCGAGGAAATAAATGAAAGGTTCAGGAGTGGAATTAAAATTAAAGGTGAGAGGATGTCAATGATACGATTCCCTGATGACATTGCTATCTTGAGTAAAAGTGAAGAAGAATTACATGATCTGCTGAACGGAATGAACAGTCTAATGAGTACAGAGTATGGATTGAGAGTAAATCGAACGAAGACGAAGCTAGTGAGAAGAAGTAGAAATGAGAACAGCGAGAACTTAACATCAGGATTGATGGTTTCGAAGTAGATGAAGTTAAGGAATTCTGCTACCTAGGCAGAAAAATAACCAATGACGGACAGAGAAAGAGGGACATCAAAAGCAGACTAGCAATGGCAAAAAGGGCATTCGTGACCAAAAGAAGTCTACTAATATCGGCCTTAATTTGAGAAAGAAATTTCTGAGAATGTACGTCTGTAGTACAGCACTGTGTGGTAGTGAAACATGGACTGTGGGAAAACTGGAACAGAAGAGAATCGAAGCATTTGAGATGTGGTGCTACAGACGAATGTGGAAAATTAGTTGGAATGATAAGGTAAGGAATGAGGAGGTTCTGCGCAGAATCTGAGAGCGAAGGAACATGTGGAAAACACTGATAATGAGAAGGGACAGGATGATAGAAGATCTGTTAAGACATGAGGAATGGCTTCCATGATACTAGAGGCAGCTGAAGAGGGCAAAAACTGTAGAGGAAGACAGAGATTGGAATACACCCAGCAAATAATTGAGGACGTAGGTTGCAAGTGCTACTCTGAGATGAAGAGGTTGGCACAGGGGAGGAATTCATGGCGGAGCGCATCAGACCAGTCAGAAGTCTGATGACGAAAAATAGCAACAAGAGCAAATTTCGTGGCCAGACAGGGACTCGAACTCGGGACCTTTGCGTTATGTGTGCAAGTGCTCTACCAGCTGAGCTACCCAAGCACGACTCAGGACTCAGGTCTCGTCGTCTCAGCTTTAGTTTCCTTTACTTTCGCCAGTACCTCTTCTCCTACTATCCAAATTCACAGAAGTTCTCCTGCGCAATTTGCGGTACAAGCACTTGTGTAGCAAAGTACGTTGCGGAGACATGGCTTAGCCACATCCTGCAGGATGTTTCAAGAACGAATTTCTCAATTTGCCTCCGGAGTATGGCCTAATATTGAACTTCCTGGAAGATTAGAACGCCGCTACAGAGTGAGAAATTCATTCCGAAACTTCCCCCAGGCTAAGGCTAAGTCATATCTCAGGAATGTACTTTCTTCCAGGGGTGCTAGTCCCGCAACTTACGCAGAACAACTTCTGTGGAGTTTAGAAGATAGGAGATGAGGTACTGGCAGAAGTATAGCTTTGAGGACGGGTCGGGTGTGGAACATTTGCCTGCGAAAGGCATAGGCCCCGAGTTCGACTGCTCATCCGGCACTCAATTTTAAGATGCGAGGAAGCTTCATATCATTGGACACCATGCTGCAGAGCGAGACATTCATTCGGGCTATAATTTAATTGTCTGTGCTACATGATATTTATAGTATGTTTAAGGTATCTACATCTACATCGACATGGAAACCCTGCAAATCACATTTAAGTGCCTGGCAGAGGGTTCATCGAACCACCTTCACAATTCTCTATTATTCCAATTTCGTATAGCGCGCGGAAAGAATGAACGCCTATATCTTTCTGTACGAGCTCTGATTTCCTTTATTTTATCGTGGTGATCGTTCCGCCCTATTTAGGTCGGTGTCAACAAAATAGTTTCGCATTCGGAGGAGAAAGATGGTGACTGGAATTTCGTGAGAAGATTCCGTCGCAACGAAAAACGCCTTTCTGTTAATGATTTCCTGCCCAAATCCTGCATCATTTCCGTGACACTCTCTCCCTTACTTCGCGATAATACAAAACGAGCTGCCTTTCTTTGAACTTTTTCGATGTATTCCGTCAGTCCTATCTGGTAAGGATCCCACACCGCGCAGCAGTATTCTAAAATAGAACGGACAAGCGTAGTGCATTCAGTCTCCGTAGTAGGTCTGTTACATTTTCTAAGTATCCTGCCAATAAAACGCAGCCTTTGGTTAGCCTTCCCAACATTTTCTACGTGTTCTTTCCAATTTAAGTTGTTCGTAATTGTAATACCTAGGTATTTAGTTGAATTTACCTATTTTACATTAGACTGATTTATCGTGTAACCGAAGTTTAACGAGTTCCTTTTAGCAATCATGTGGATGACGTCACACTTTTTATTATTTAAGGTCAACTGCCACTTTTCGCAGCATTCAGATATTTTTTTCTAAATCGTTTTTCAGTTTGTTTTGATCTTCTGATGACTTTATTAGTCGATAAACGACAACGTCATCTGCAAACAACCGAAGACGGCTGCTCATATTGTCTCCCAAATCGTTTATATAGATAAGGAACAGCAATGAGCCTATAACGCTATCTTGGGGAACGCCAGAAATAACTTCTATTTTACTCGATGAGTTTCCGTCAATTACTACGAACCGTGACCTCTCTGAGACGATATTCCATAAGCACGCAATTTTACTACCAGCCACTTGTGTGGTACAGTGTCAAAAGCCTTCCGGAAATCCAGGAATACGGAATCGATCTGAAATCCCTTGTCAATAGCACACAGCACTTCATGTGAATAAAGAGCTAGTTGTGTTGCACAGGAACGATGTTTTCTAAACCCATGTTGACTGTGTGTCAATAGACCGTTTCCTTCGAGGTAATTCCTAATGTTCGAACACAATATATGTTCTAAAATCCTGCTGCATATCGAAGTTAACGATATGGGCCTGTAATTTAGTGGATTAATCCTACTACCTTTCTTGAATATTGGTGTGACCTGTGCAACTTTCCAGTCTTTGGGTGCGGATATTTCGTCGAGCGAGCGGTTGTATATGATTGTTAAGTATGGAGCTAATGCATCAGCGTACTCAGAAAGGAACCTAATTGGTATACAGTCTGGACCAGAAGACTTGCTTTTATTAAGTGATTTGAGTTGCTTCACTACTCCGAGGATATTTACTTCTACGTTACTCGTGATGACAGCTGTTTTCGGTTCGAATTCTGGAATATTTACTTCGTCTTCTTTTGCGAAGGCATTTCGGAAGGCTGTGTTTAGTAAATCTGCTTTGGCAGCACTGTCTTCGATAGTATCTCCATTCTTATTGCGCAGAGAAGGCAATGGTTGTTTCTTGCCGCTAACATACTTCACATACGACCAGAATCTCTTTGGATTTTCTCCCAGGTTTCGAGACAAAGTTTCGTTGTGGAAACTTATAGGCGTCTCGCATTGAACTCCACGCTAAGTTTCGAGCTTCTGTAAAGGATCGCCAATCTTGGGGATTTTGCGTCTGTTTAAATTTAGTATTTTTGTTTCATTGTTTCTGCAACAGTGTTCTGACCCGTTTTGTGTACCAAGGAGGATCAGCTCCGTCGTTTGTTAGTTTATTTGGTATAAACCTCTCAATTGCTGCCGATACCATTTCTTTGAATTTAAGCCACATCTGGTCTACACTTATATTATGGAATGAGTGGATATTGTCTCTCAGGAAGGCGTCAAGTGAATTTTTATCTGATTTTTTGAACAGGTATATTTTTAGCTTATTTTTCGAGGATTTGGGGATGTGGTTAATAAATACTGTGAAATACAGTGCACGCAATCAAAACAGTCCTACATTTCCCCACAACTCCATAACAAAAGTAAATATGATAAAGGGCCAGAGAGACTACACGAGCCTCCTCATACAGAGGGGAGTACGGAACTCATGGTTGGTGAAAGAAATCGCCGGCGTCACGTTTCCTCTAGACGCTGTCCCCAGACGAGTCACTCAATATGGAGCGAGAGAAATTGTTTAAATGATAATTTGGTATACAAGGCATTCTGACGAAGGGCTTAGTAGGCGCCTTAAGAATTACGTCACCAGCCAACACAATAACAGAAGCTGCCTCTACGAAAGTGGGAAGTTCTGGCAAATTTTTCTGTGAATTAAGCTCAGCTGGGAGCGACAGCTTCAGATGACACAGGGCATCATCGATTCTGCATATTGAAGTCGTGCAATATTTTTTTTATCTCGCACTGAATGTGAACAGCATCCCAAACATCAAATAAAGGCGTCGACATGCGAACCTTGACAAATTAATGACTACAAAATTAAGTATATTTACGAGAGTTGTTGATCTGAGACACTACTTCTTCTTCTTCTTTTAGCGTTCAAACCTGAGGTTGGTTTGCAGCAGAGCGCCATTCCTCTCTTCTGGCTACCTTCCTCTTCATTCCCCCCACGTGTTACATCAAGCACCATTCATGATCTGTTGCATGTATGATATCCTTAGTCGGCCCCGCCGATTCCTTCCCTCAATAGCTCATTCTGCAATTGTTCCAATGATTATGTTGTGTCTTAGGATGCGCACTGCAAGTTTGTCTCTTCTTGTTTGGATGTGCCTGTACACAGATCTGGTTTCCTGTACTCTTCTAAGCACCTCTTCAGTTGTTACTTTGTCTCTCCAGCTGATCTTCATCATCCTTCTACAGCACAATATCTCCTGGGCCTCTAGACGTCTTCTCTCTTCTCTTCCCATTGTCCAAGTTTCACATGCATATAGGGCCTCAACCGAAAGCTTTCATGATACGTTTCCTTATTTTCAGACTGATGTTCTTGCTGGTGAGTAAGTTCCTCCTCAGATTAAATGCAGTTTTGGCCTGTTGTATTCTACTTACAATTTCTTTCCGGCTTCTACCATCCCTCCTGATTTTGCTTCCCAGGTAGGTAAATTCCTCTATCACTTCCAGCTCCTCTCTTCCATTTCTCATTCTCAGAGGTTCATATTCTGCTTCTGTACTACCTACTGTGACTTAAATCTTTTTCTTGTTTATTCTCATTCCATGCTGATTGCATACAATCTTTTCCAATGTTCTGAAGACTTCCTCTAGATCTTCTTTTGTCTCCGTGACTATTGCAATATCATCTGCATAACGTAGCATGTCTACCTTCTGCCCCTTAATTTTGATCCCCACCTGAGTATTTCCTCGAACTTGGTCTATAACTTCCTGGATGTAAGCGTTGAATATAAGAGGAGAGAGAGCACATTCTTGTCTGACCCCTTTTCTAATAATTGCTTGTTTTTCCTGGCGACAGTTCCTAATCAGTGCCTCCTCATTCTTTGTACTTCATTCCAATTTCCCTCGGCACTCTGAACGTCTGTTGCCAGATAGCGCTATCAAATGCGTTCTCCAGGTCTACAAAGGCAATATAAGTTGGTTTAATTTTCTGTAATTGCTTTTCGATAAGGAGTCTCAATGCCAGAATAGCTTCTCTTGTTCCTAATCCCCTTCTCAAACCAAACTGATTTTCAATTAGCATATCCTCCACCTTCTCTTCAATTGTCTTCAGAATTATTTTTATGAGAATTTTTTATGCATGTGATATTAGGCTTAAAGTTCGATTCTGGTCACATTTTATAGCTGCTACCTTCTTTGGTATGGGAAAATGATGGATTTCTGGAAATCTGGCGGTATCTATCGCTACTAGGTGATCTAAATATGGCTCAATATGGAAACAAAGGTAAATCTCACGGTGACAAGTTAAGGGCTTAGCACTTTTTATGAGCGGGGGAGAAGGAGGGGGGAGTGGTTCTGTAGCTCAGTACAGGCCGTCAGAGGTTGGGAAGGGGTTATAAACCTTTCCTCGCTCAGAGTTTAATACTGTACATTCGAACGGTGACTTACTTAGAGTTTCAACAAGTCTGGTTTAAAACTAGTACTTACTTTTCACTCGTTGCAAAACTGAGTTTATAAGCTTTAACTACGGCAGGAAAACGAGTGTCTAATTTGAAGCCATTATACGCCTGCGAGGAATAATGTAGCAATGAAACTATAAAATATCGGATAATGAATGACTTAATTTTCTTTGCTGTTAAGTGACTGGCACAGTTAGGTCTTTATCATCTCCATTTAATCAGATGAGTAGCAAAAAATAAAATAATTTACAAAAGTACAGTTTTAAAAGCTCTATTACCTTTTCCAATTATATCTTTTATCCTCCCATGAGTTTTATCTTCAATCCAGTCATTAATTGCTTTCCTGGACTGTTCTAAATCACCAAAGTTGAGCTGCTCGACTCCAGCAAGGAACCTGTCAGCCGTTTGCCGGAATTCCTTCTTGATTTCGAAACCATGCAGAACATACACTCCTGGAAATTGAAATAAGAACACCGTGAATTCATTGTCCCAGGAAGGGGAAACTTTATTGACACATTCCTGGGCTCAGATACATCACATGATCACACTGACAGAACCACAGGCACATAGACACAGGCAACAGAGCATGCACAATGTCGGCACTAGTACAGTGTACATCCACCTTTCGCAGCAATGCAGGCTGCTATTCTCCCATGGAGACGATCGTAGAGATGCTGGATGTAGTCCTGTGGAACGGCTTGCCATGCCATTGCCACCTGGCGCCTCAGTTGGACCAGCGTTCGTGCTGGACGTGCAGACCGCATGAGACGACGCTTCATCCAGTCCCAAACATGCTCAATGGGGGACAGATCCGGAGATCTTGCTGGCCAGGGTAATTGACTTACACCTTCTAGAGCACGTTGGGTGGCACGGGATACATGCGGACGTGCATTGTCCTGTTGGAACAGCAAGTTCCCTTGCCGGTCTAGGAATGGTAGAACGATGGGTTCGATGACGGTTTGGATGTACCGTGCACTATTCAGTGTCCCCTCGACGACCACCAGTGGTGTACGGCCAGTGTAGGAGATCGCTCCCCACACCATGATGCCGGGTGTTGGCCCTGTGTGCCTCGGTCGTATGCAGTCCTGATTGTGGCGCTCACCTGCACGGCGCCAAACACGCATACGACCATCATTGGCACCAAGGCAGAAGCGACTCTCATCGCTGAAGACGACACGTCTCCATTCGTCCCTCCATTCACGCCTGTCGCGACACCACTGGAGGCGGGCTGCACGATGTTGGGGCGTGAGCGGAAGACGGCCTAACGGTGTGCGGGACCGTAGCCCAGCTTCATGGAGACGGGTGCGAATGGTCCTCGCCGATACCCCAGGAGCAACAGTGTCCCTAATTTGCTGGGAAGTGGCGGTGCGGTCCCCTACGGCACTGCGTAGGATCCTACGGTCTTGGCGTGCATCCGTGCGTCGCTGCGGTCCGGTCCCACGTCGACGGGCACGTGCACCTTCCGCCGACCACTGGCGATAACATCGATGTACTGTGGAGACCTCACGCCCCACGTGTTGAGCAATTCGGCGGTACGTCCACCCGGCCTCCCGCATGCCCACTATACGCCCTCGCTCAAAGTCCGTCAACTGCACATACGGTTCACGTCCACGCTGTCGCGGCATGCTACCAGTGTTAAAGACTGCGATGGAGCTCCGTATGCCACGGCAAACTGGCTGACACTGACGGCGGCGGTGCACAAATGCTGCGCAGATAGCGCCATTCGACGGCCAACACCGCGGTTCCTGGTGTGTCCGCTGTGCCGTGCGTGTGATCATTGCCTGTACAGCCCTCTCGCAGTGTCCGGAGCAAGTATGGTGGGTCTGACACACCGGTGTCAATGTGTTCTTTTTTCCATTTCCAGGAGTGTATATTTTGTTGGCGATGTCAAGTAATACATTTTCAGATTCCTGGCAGAAACGTTTGCCCTTTAGTACTATAAAAACAAATTACTCAGTATTAATAAGTATAACTTATTTAGGCCTCTTATTTACTGTATGGCAACAATGACTATTGCTGTAATAACGATAGGAACTTGGATGCAAGATATCGGAACCTGTGATTACTTCCATCTGTGAATAAATTATTAACAGCTACTGATGACGGCAATAATGTTGATTGCTGTCATAAGTTCTGCATAATAAAAGATAATTTTTTCATTGCGTGTTTTTCTTTATGGACAGACTGTTGGTGACACGGCCTGTTGCTGTTAACTCCTGTTCCTGTAGTCTAAATAAAATATCAGGTGAGATGGTTGTGGGACAGGGAGATTTCCAAATGGAACTTTCATTTTCTACGCAACGGAGTAAAAAGGAATGTTTTTAAGATCTAGTGCTTTAACCAGTCGCAGATCTTTTATAAAGGAAGAACGGAAAAATGTTGTAATTATTAAATGATTATCAGCATGACTTTCAGATAAGTAAAAGAGAGACAGTCCTGATGCTGCACTTGATAATGGAAGCACGACTTAAAGAAAATACGGAAACGACAATAGGCTTTATCAACACAGGAAAAGCCTCGGACAGTGTAAAATGCAAGGGATGTCCGAAATTCAGAAAAATTAGAAGAAGCTTATAGGGAAAGACGGGGCATAAATAATGTGTATAAGAACCAAGATAGAACAATAAGAGGGAAAGATCAAGAACGGAGTGCACGATTAAAGTAGCATGTAAGATGGAAGTACACTCTTTCTCCCATACTTTTTAATCTGTACATCGAAGAAGCAATGACGGATATAAAAGATGGAATCAGAAGTGAGATTAAAATTTAGGATAAAAGAACATCAGCGATAAGATTTGCTCATGACATTATTATCCTCAGTGAAATAGATCAAAAATGACATCACGTACTGAACTGAATGAAGAGTCAACTGAGCGCAGAATATAGATGTGGATTAAACAGAAGAAAGATGAAAGTAATGGGGATTAGTTGCAGAAATTAGGTCAGAGAAAAACATGACAATGCAAATGGGGACCATCAAGTAGGCGAATTGAAGGAATACTTCTACCTTGGAAGCACAATAACACATGGCGAACGAAGCAAGGAGGACATAAAAGGTATACTAGTACACGCCAAGAGGGCATTCCTTGGCGAAACAGGTCTGCTAGTATCAAACAAGGTCCAAATTAGAGGAATAAATATCTGGGATCTTACATTTGGACTAGCACGGTATGATAGTGAAACATGGACTGTATAAAACAGGAAAAACAGAATCGAAGTGTTTGAGATATGGTGATATACACTGAAGAGCCAAAGAAACTGGTACATCTCCCTAATATCGTGTAGGGCCCCCGCGACTACGCAGAAGTATCGCAACACGACGCGGCATGGACTCGACTAAGTCTGAAGTAGTGCTGGAGGGAACTGACACCATGAATCTTGAAGGGCTGTCCATAAGTCCGTAAGACTACGAGGGGATGGAGATCTCTTCTGAACAGCACGCTGCAAGGCATTCCAGATACGCTCAATAATGTTCATGTCTGGGGCGTTTGGTGGGCAGCGGAAGTGTTTGAACTCGGAAGTAAGTTCCTGGATTCACTCTGTAACAATTCTGGACATATGGACTGTCCATTGTCCTTCTGGAATTATTCAAGTCCATCAGAACGCACAATGAACATGAATGGATGCAGATGATCAGACAGGATGCTTCGGTACTTGTCACCTGTCAGAGTCGTATCTAGACGTATCAGGGGTCCCATATCACTCCAACTGCACACGCCCCACACCATTAAAGAGCCTCAAACAGCTTGAACAGGCCCCTGCTGACATGAAGGGTCCATGGATTCATGAGGTTGTCTCCACACCCGTACACATCCATCCGCTCGATATAATTTGAACCGATACTCGTCCGGCCAGGCAACATGTTTCCAGCCATCAACAGTCCAATGTGTTCACGTGTCCAGGCGAGGCATAAGGCTTCGTGTCGTGCAGTCATCAAGGGTACACGAGTGGGCATTCGGCTCCGAAAACTGAAACGTCCCCTTTGAACAATTATACATGACTGTGCTTAAACTGACAGACAATATTTTTAGCGCAACGCAATCTGACTTTCAAAAATCCCTACAAAAGAATGCCCCTGACTAACATTAACCTATACGTTTTACAAATCACTTACCTCACAAAAAACTTCGTTACTCGAACTACTGCAATACAGCGAGCGCCACTACTGCCAGCTAAATAAAAGATTCAAACTACTGAAGGCACTAACTACTGATAGGCACAGTTAGCAAAAGAAAGATTTTGATAGAGAACAAACAATGTATTTACCTTAATATTGTTCAAAAGTAATATTATACAGGGTGTCGCAGCTATATTGTCCACCCAAAATATCTCTGGAACAATAACAGCTATTGGAAAACGACTTTTACCGGTATCAATGTAGGGCTGGGGCCCATGAATGTACATATTGGGAAACATTCTAAAACGAAAGCATATGTGTTTTTTAAAACAAACTAATGTTTTTTTTTAAATGGACCTCCTATATTTTTTCTTCAGCAATCCATAGCATGACAAAGCACATACACAATGGCGTTGATTGCATCGCAATATTCCCATTACATCCCGAGATATTGAGACGCAAAGTTGACGCTTTAAACATCCGACATGCGCTGCTAGCGCATGTTCTGAGGCTCAGGCGTGAACCCCATGCTGCCCGTAATCGCGATGTGATTGACATGTGTAATCACACCTCCATACTTATCGAGAGGTCCGAAACGAATAATACGGTCTGCTGCCATCAACTCTCATAAGCACATAATGGTTTCCCTCTTGCACGTTTTACGTATCTACGTACACAATATGAACCAGTATCGATCGGTGTACACCCGTCAGGTTGTCTTATTTATCTTGCACACCCAAAATAAGGTTTATCTAATGCGTTATATGACCCACTGTGCCTGTGCGCAGGGCCTGGCTCTGCCTAGTCAAGTGTCCAACGTAGTTCCCACTACTGCCACAGTTACCACTTCGCCTTGTTTATGATTTGCGACCCATGCAAACTCCTGTACTCCACCACCCTCCGAGCATCCCATTTGTTGTTGCTTTGGCGTGCAGTACACCGCTTGCCAGTGTAGTCGTGCATCAGAGTAATCTAGTGACGGCACGGAGGTAGTACACATTGTGAATAAACGTTGTGTTGTGAAACTTATAATGTACAGTATAATGTACACACATGAAGATATGGTAGAAATGCTGCTGATCTATGGAGAATGTACGTTGACGGGAAATACGTTATGAGATTGCTTGTTTGTTGATAGTACTGTTAGCGAACATTATGGTTATTAAGTTAATATGTCTGTTTTCTACCCTACTCTACATACCTGTACTGTACCCTGTTGTAGGTGGACGAAATTCTGTTCAGGCAGAACGACTGTACAGAAGACGATTCCCTGACAAGCCATCGCCTTCACGCCGGATGTTTGGTCGTCTCACATCCCGTCTACGTGAAACGGGAAGCTTAAATCCAAGACCTCGACATCGTCCTAGAACACGCACAGATGAACGTGCTGAAGTTGCTGTGCTCGCTACCATAGCTGTGAATCCTCAAATCAGCACACGTCAAATTGAACGTGAAGTTGGTGTGTCGAAATCAAGTGCACAGCATATTCTTAAACGTCATAAATTTCAGCCTTACCATGTTCATTTACACCAGGATCTTCATGGAAATGACTTCTGCAATAGGGTAACATTTTGTCGGCGAGCTCAGCAAAAACTTCTGACTAGTCAAAGTTTTCTTGCAGATGTTCTCTTTACCGACAAGGCATCATTCTCCAACAAAGGAATTGTCAATATGAGGAATATGCATTATTGGTCCGCAGACAATCCAAAATGGCTCCGTCAGGTAGAGCATCAACGTCCGTGGAAAGTTAATGTTTGGTGTGGGATTATTGGAGATACCATTATCGGACCTTTCTTTATAAATGGCATCCAAAATGGCAGACAATACTCCAGATTTATACGACACAATCTTCCTGTTCTCTTGGACACCGTACCTCTGAACCGGAGAATGGTCATGTGGTATCAGCATGACGGATGCCCTGCACATAACGCCTTACGAGCACGACGACTTCTGAACCGTAAGTTCCCTGGTAGGTGGATTGGACGAGGTGGCCCAGTTAGGTGGCCTGCCCGATCTCCGGACCTTACACCGCTGGATTATTTTCTTTGGGGAGCAGTGAAGGATGCTGTTTACCAACATGAACCAACAACACCAGAGGACATGAGGCAACGCATTATTGATGCTTGTGCAGCCATCAAAGAGGAAACAGTAGCACGAAGTAGGGCATCCTTCATCCGCAGAGTGACCCTATGTATGCAAGCCAATGGGCATCACTTTGAGCATGAGATGTGAACTCTATGTTTAGTATGTAGTGCTGGTATCACAGTGGAAGCTTCTACAAAGGGCCATTTTACTAACTGGTTAAACATGTTTACATTCATCTTCTATGCCCTACCTGAACTTCCCAAATCAAAACATTTTTACCTAAACAACGGTAAAACTTTTAGTCCACTTGCTCGTTTCACTAAAACCATCAACATGAATTTTACTATTACGTGTGAATGATTAACTGTCACTTGCGCTAGATCTACAGTAAAGTAAAGTTTTAACTTTGAACGGCATTACCTTTTTAGTAACGGATTAACGATAAGCGAAGTTAACGTTGTGACTAACGTTGCGGTAAACAGATATGTTACAGAACCGCATCACCCCTAGCCTATGGGATAAATACCTGCTGGAATGTACGACGTTAATGCAGGATGGCAGCAGACCGAATTATTCGTTTCGGACCTCTTGATAAGTATGGAAGTGTGATTACGCATGTCAATCACATCGCGATTACGGGCAGCATGGGGTTCACGCCTGAGGCTCAGGACGTGCGCTAGCAGCGCATGTCGGGTGTTTCTAGCGTCAACTTCGCGTCTTAATACACTCCTGGAAATGGAAAAAAGAACACATTGACACCGGTGTGTCAGACCCACCATACTTGCTCCGGACACTGCGAGAGGGCTGTACAAGCAATGATCACACGCACGGCACAGCGGACACACCAGGAACCGCGGTGTTGGCCGTCGAATGGCGCTAGCTGCGCAGCATTTGTGCACCGCCGCCGTCAGTGTCAGCCAGTTTGCCGTGGCATACGGAGCTCCATCGCAGTCTTTAACACTGGTAGCATGCCGCGACAGCGTGGACGTGAACCGTATGTGCAGTTGACGGACTTTGAGCGAGGGCGTATAGTGGGCATGCGGGAGGCCGGGTGGACGTACCGCCGAATTGCTCAACACGTGGGGCGTGAGGTCTCCACAGTACATCGATGTTGTCGCCAGTGGTCGGCGGAAGGTGCACGTGCCCGTCGACCTGGGACCGGACAGCAGACGACGCACGGATGCACGCCAAGACCGTAGGATCCTACGCAGTGCCGTAGGGGACCGCACAGCCACTTCCCAGCAAATTAGGGACACTGTTGCTCCTGGGGTATCGGCGAGGACCATTCGCAACCGTCTCCATGAAGCTGGGCTACGGTCCCGCACACCGTTAGGCCGTCTTCCGCTCACGCCCCAACATCGTGCAGCCCGCCTCCAGTGGTGTCGCGACAGGCGTGAATGGAGGGACGAATGGAGACGTGTCGTCTTCAGCGATGAGAGTCGCTTCTGCCTTGGTGCCAATGATGGTCGTATGCGTGTTTGGCGCCGTGCAGGTGAGCGCCACAATCAGGACTGCATACGACCGAGGCACACAGGGCCAACACCCGGCATCATGGTGTGGGGAGCGATCTCCTACACTGGCCGTACACCACTGGTGATCGTCGAGGGGACACTGAATAGTGCACGGTACATCCAAACCGTCATCGAACCCATCGTTCTACCATTCCTAGACCGGCAAGGGAACTTGCTGTTCCAACAGGACAATGCACGTCCGCATGTATCCCGTGCCACCCAACGTGCTCTAGAAGGTGTAAGTCAACTACCCTGGCCAGCAAGATCTCCGGATCTGTCCCCCATTGAGCATGTTTGGGACTGGATGAAGCGTCGTCTCACGCGGTCTGCACGTCCAGCACGAACGCTGGTCCAACTGAGGCGCCAGGTGGAAATGGCATGGCAAGCCGTTCCACAGGACTACATACAGCATCTCTACGATCGTCTCCATGGGAGAATAGCAGCCTGCATTGCTGCGAAAGGTGGATATACACTGTACTAGTGCCGACATTGTGCATGCTCTGTTGCCTGTGTCTATGTGCCTTTGGTTCTGTCAGTGTGATCATGTGATGTATCTGACCCCAGGAATGTGTCAATAAAGTTTCCCCTTCCTGGGACAATGAATTCACGGTGTTCTTATTTCAATTTCCAGAAGTGTATCTCGGGATGTAATGGGAATATTGCGATGCAATCAACGCCATTGTGTATGTGCTTCGTCATGCTATGGATTGCTGAAGAAAAAATATAGGAGGTCCATTTAAAAAAAACATAAGTTTGTGTTAAAAAACGCATATGCCTTCGTTTTAGAATGTTTCCAAATATGTACATCCATGGGCCCCAGTCCTACATTGATACCGATGAAAGTCGTTTTCCAGTAGCTGTTATTGTTCCAGAGATATTTTGAGTGGACAAGATAGCTGGGACACCCTGTGTATGTCAGTTCATGACATCCAGTCTTACAAATTTACTCTTTCTTAATGAGACACGTCCAGATCGTCCGCTCTCAAAATTCGGCCATCTCTCTCCCCACATCCACCACTGCAGGCGGCTCACCTCCAACTGCACAACGCTACGCGCTATTAACAGCCAACTGCCCAACGCTACAATGGCGAGTATTATAACAATGTCAACCAGCCACAGACTGCACACAGCACAGCCATTATTTTCATACTGAGCGCTACGTGGCGGCGGCGTTACCAATACAAGAACCTAAACAGCCTACTTACATAGCCCCCATGCTCCCCACAAAAAATTTTACAAATTGTTTTGGGCAGTGGCCAATAATGATTTGATAAAATTTTTCATAATTACAATAACAAAGATATCAAATGCACACACTTATTGATACAATGTTGGTCAAAAGCTAAAATTTTCTCACAGTCCATAAAGACATTCCTGATCATTCATCACAGTAAAATTGCAGTGGGTTTTTTCTTCTCAATGTCTGAGCAGTAAAAGACAATGCACACGGCAGTAGTGAATTTCCATGCAGTCTTGAAGTAGTGTTGTCCTTCCAACAGAAAGACAGTGCTGACTATTGACATGCAGACAGGTAATGGGCCATAACAGAGCAAACCCACAGCAGAGTCAGTCAAAGTTTTGAAGAATATTGGTAGGTAGGTCATCACAGAGCAGACCCACTGTAGTCCTGGTAGAGATTATGTTATTGGTGGACCACCAGAGGTGCAGATCCACTGCAGTCCTTGTAGAAATAATGGTACTGGTGAGACATCAAAGGTGTAGACCCACTGTAGTCCTTGTAGAAATAATGGGATTGGTGGGTCATCAAAGATGCAGACCCACTGTAGTCCTTGTAGAGATGGCCAGCAGCCATCGGTTGTGACTGTGCGGGTGCACAATCACCATCGAAGAGTGTTGTGGACAATTTAGCAAGTCCATGAACCACCACTTGTACACTCACAAAAAAAAATATTTTTTTAATGTCCTTAGTACCAGCAATGCTGTTAACCAGTCCCTTGCTAAATTATTAACACACGTGCAAACACTATCAGTCCCTACTTCTCACATATTGTCCATATACTATGACCAACAAAAACGTGTGCAGTGAAATGTAACTTACAAGTTAATAATTTGATGAACTGGTGTCAATTACAATTTTATAACATAAGAATACAATAACAAAGGTACAAAACATAACAATACAAATAACATTTGTAGTAGTACAATCTGTATTGGCCACAGCACAAAACTATATGTAAAATTTTTTGTGGGGAGCATGGAGGCTATGTAAGTAGGCTGTTTAGGTTCTTATATTGATAACGCCACCGCCACGTAGCGCTCTGTATAAAATCACAGACTGTGCTGTATGCCGTCTGAGGCTGGTCGGCATTGTTGCAATAGTCGCTATTGTAGTGTTGGGCATTTGGCTGTTAACAGCACATAGCGTTGCGCAGATGGAGGTGAGCCGCCAGCAGTGGTGGATGTGGGGAGAGAGATGATCTAAACGTGTGTCCATCAGAGACAGTAAATTTGTAAGACTGGATGTCATGAACTGCTATATATATTATGACTCTTGAACACTATCAGTAGTTAGTGCCTTCTGTAGTTTGAATCTTTTATTTAGCTGGCAGTAGTGGCGCTCGCTGTATTGCAGTAGTTCGAGTAAGGAAGATTTTTGGTGAGGTAAGTGATTTGTGAAACGTATAGGTCAATGTTAGTCAGGGCCATTTTGTTTATTGCTAGCGCGTAATTGTAGAGAGAATCTCCTTTGTAGTTGCAGCCTTTCATTGTTGTACAGTAAAACAGTTGTGGCATGCATGTAGATTTGCACCAAGTATTTCGCAGCTACGCTTGCAATTAACTAGATATTATTTTCAGTGCTATGTTAATGTGTTCTCCTATTTTTGCTCTTCAAATTGTGTTTTTCTGTGTTGTTGTGTGAAATATTGTGACAATAATGGCGTGTGAAAAACGTAATACTAGGCTCCAAAGTAAACTGAGAAATGACAGTGAAGACGAAAGTAGTGTGTTAGCGCCACCATGTAATGAATTAACTAATGTTCAACATAGTAATTTGGTAACTGTGCATAGGGAAATGGAGCGGGCGGCAAACAATGGCGTAGGCAGTGAAACAATTAGTGAACAGGGTAGCATTATCGATCGATCGCTCGTCAACAGCTCGCCTCAGGAATCCGAAATGATAGGACACAATTTTGCAAATACTGTAGATTCAGGTTTTGCATCCTCACCGTTTTCTCAAATAAGTCAAGATACATTTTCTGCTTGTCAAAATGTGAATGTTGCTGGTGCAAATGCACTGCCGAAAAGCGTAGAGGAACAGATTCCAGACACTAATGCATTGTTATTACAATTAATGCGAAAAATGGGACAAAATCTTCAAAAGTTAGACACAATGGAACAAAATCTTCAAAAGTTAAACACAATGGAACAAAATCAGAGACAAACACAGCAACAGTTAGACACAATGGAACAAAATCAGAGACAAACACAGCAAAAGCTTCAAAAGTTAGACACCACACTTGAACAAACACGTGTAGACTTAACTACTGAGTTACATAACATTGAATCGAAAAGTCAAAAAGTCTGTAATGACGTAAAAACACAAATTTGTGAGCATTTTCAACCTATTTTTTTGCGGCATGAAAATGCATTACAGAATCACGAAGCAGCCATAAAAGAACTGCAAACCATTGTTCATGAAAATCATGAGACCTTGTGGGCTAAAATTGACTCAGTTGCATCTACCGATTCGGTTAGGCAACATGCAAAAACTCAAGAAAACTTAAAGGACACAGTAGATACTCTGAAAATTGGTTCAGAAAGACACATGGAGGAAATTAGTTCATTATCAGAGAAAGTAGTTGAACTTTCGGATCAGCTAAATAATTTATCTACGAAGGTAGATGATAATCTGAATGACACAAAACCGGTAGTCTTTACTGACACAGAAGAGTATGAACAAATTAGAAAATTCAAACAAAATCAAAATCAAATCAATACACAGTACAAAAGAGAAATCTTGGAAGTACAAGATCAGTTGACGCAGGTAATACAAGAATTACATATTTCAGAGGACACTCGCGCTCCAGTACGGGAAGAGGGACATAGAAATACGGAACAACCACAAAATAATAACACAGGACACTTCGGAAATTATGAAAGAAATTGGCAAGGCGCATTGGATTTTGAGATGGAACCGCCGAAACGAAGTAACAATGAGCGATGTGCGACTCGCCGACACGATGATTTCGACTATAAGCTGTTCATTACTACACGTAAATTCAAAACATTTAAGAATTCTGGCAACGACATTCATCCACAAGCATGGCTTCATCAATTTTCTCATTGTTTTCCTCCCAACTGGTCATTGGAGCACAGGTTAGAATTTATGTGTGGCTACTTGGAGAATGAACCAGCTGTAAGAATGCGATCGGTCATTCACGATTGCCACAGTGAAGGAGAATTTTACCATGCCTTCCTCTCAGCATATTGGTCTCAAGCCACACAAGACCGAGCAAAACATGGCATCATAATGATAAAACATTTTGAACAATCTGAATTTTCCAGTCTTGTGAAATATTTTGAAGACATGTTGCACAAGAATCAGTACCTGTCAAACCCATACAGCCCCTCAGAACTCATACGCATTTGCTTAATCAAATTACCTGAACATTTACGACATATTATTTTGGCAGGACGTTGCAAAGACGACATTGTAGCTTTTCAGGGACTGTTACAAGAACTGGAAATTGACACAGACAGTCGCGGGATGCGAAAATGGGAAAACAATCACTACAGGGCACATCCGTCACAATTCCGTGACGACAGAAACAATAACAGGACACGACAAGTCTCTTCTTACAACGCAAATCGTGACCAAAACAGACACCACCCATATGACAACCACTGGCAGAGTAATAGTTACAGAGAAAAATCGCATTTCCGTAGTAATGAATATGACAGAGACAATCATAGAAACAGACAATATGGCAACCAGAACTATTATTATCACGGGAGACAGAATAACTTCAGATGCAATGGTCCACCATGCAGTGATAATTCAGGGAGAAATTCTCCACCACGTGACCGACAAGAAAGAAACGATGGAATCTACCGACATGATACCAGACGATATGGTCGTAATGACAGACCTGAATTGCATCAGAACTGGCGGGATTCAAACAGAGCAGAGCCCTCCCGACACGGTGAATTTGTAGAAGTTAGGTCTCCAAATCCCAATAACGACACGCGCCATCAAAGACACAATAGGCAATGACTCATACCACTGGCAGCCACAAAACGTACTTATGAAACTGACGACGCAGCTGCCGTAGCTAGTAATTACGTAAAAATTGAAGATATTAGGGACATCTTACTCCAGGAACACGACGTAAAACATAACAACATTGCGTATCCTGTGATTCACATTACTGTAAATGCCGTAAAATTTACGGCAGTACTTGACTCTGGCAGTCCCATTTCAGTAATTAGTGAAACAGCTTTTAGCAAATTCAACAAATCGAACGATTGCCCCACACTTCCGTTACATAAGATTAAATTACAAGGTGCAATCTTTGGAAAAAGTGTAGATGTACGCCAACAAACCAATTTAGAATTCTTTTGCCAAAGCCACAGCTTCTCTATGAACTTTCTTATTGTCCCATTATTGTCGACGAAAATCATATTGGGAGTAGACTTTTTGAATGAATACAAAGCAATCTTAAACTTTCACGATGCTGAAATAAGTTTAGAGAAGGAAGGTAAGTCAATAGCTTTGAAATTTGAAGATTGGCTCTCAAACCATGACGAGGAAATTAATCGGCTTTACCTTCTGTTAGACAACAGTTCGGAATTTTCTACGCAACTAGACACTAACAATCACTCTGCAAGTACTGACAGGGATGATATCGACGGCATATTTGAAATTAATGAGTTAATTCAGAATAAAATTCAAACAATTGAGAATTGTAATGACATTGATAGGCAGGACCTTTTTGAGATTTTACAAGCACATTCCACAGTTTTTACTCACAAAACAGGAACAATCAAGGGATTTCAATACCAATTTCGTGTTCGTGAGCATACTAAATTTTGTGTTAGACCATACGTAATTCTAGCACATTATAGGGACTGTGTTAGAACATAAATACCATCTATGCTTGACGAGGGCATTATTGAGCGTGCAGTAAGCTCGTACAACAATCCATTACATGTTGTTGAGAAGAAAAATGGATCGATCAGGCTTGTCTTAGATTCGAGACAAATCAATACTATCATTATTCCTGAAACAGACAGGCCGCAAACGTTGGAAGAACTTCTTCAAAATTTTAATGGTGTAAAAGTGTTGTCTTCCATTGATCTCAGATCCAGCTTCTATCAGATCGAACTTCATCCAGAATGTAGAAAATACTCAGCTTTCCTTTGTTTCGGCGTTTGTTATCAGTTTCGGAAACTTCCTTTTGGTTTGAACATTTCTTCGGCAGCATTCATTCGCGGGCTAAATTCCATACTACCTGAGTTCTTAAAACGACACATCATCTTATATGTGGACGATATTCTAATAGCAGAAGCTTCATGGGAACAACATAATCGCATCCTCAACAGTTTGTTACTTATTTTTGCAGAATCTGGAATTACAGTTAACTTGGAAAAGTCTGAATTCGGTAGGACAAAGGTGAGGTTTTTGGGACATATTATTTCTTCTGAAGGCATTCAGCCTGATCCTGAAAAGTTAGAAGCAATCAGAGCCATTCCAGTTCCATCCACAAAAAGACAAGTCCGCAGTTTTCTAGGTCTCGTAAATTTTTACCGTCGTTTTCTGAATATGCAAATTCTAGTTACACCAAAACTTTGTTCTCTCACTGGAAAAAATACTATTTGGAACTGGGACGAACAAGCACAGTTGGAATTCAATTCTTTGAAAGAATCGCTACTTAACGCGCCAATACTAGCTCATCCAGATCTGTCACAAGATTTCTGCCTTAGCACGGATTCTTCTAAAGTCGGTCTTGGTGCTCATTTATTTCAAGAAGCCACAGAAAATGACACTACTGTTCAGAAAACCATTGCTTTTGCTAGCCGAGTGCTAACAAAATCTGAAAAAAATTATTCCGTTACTGAATTAGAAGCTGTAGCTATCGTTTGGGCATTTAACAAATTCCCTTTCTTTCTTTCTGGTAAGCACGTAAAAGTATACAGTGATCATCGTGCATTACAATTTCTTATGTCTTCAAAATTAAATCATGACAGGTTAAAACGTTGGGCATTGTTTCTGCAAGAATTCCGCTTCACAATAGTCTACATTCCCGGCAAGGAGAACATTGTTGCGGACGCGCTGTCACGCGCACCGGCTGGGCTTGAGAAAAGTAACACAGAAGGCAACCTCGAAAAAAATTTCAGTATTCTTTACATTCAGAAAGTCGCCTTTGAAAACTTCATCACCACATCTTTAAAGGACATAGCTCATGAACAAGATAAAGATCCGATTTGGAAAGACATCAAGAGCAAATGGCATGAAAAGACACACACACAGATTCGGCATTATTATCTGGTGAGAAACAACATACTGTTCAAACGCTGCACTGTTGATGACAAGCTATGGGTACTTTGCATTCCAGACGATTTTGTTAATAAGCTCATTTGGTACATTCATTTCAGCTACGCACATTTTGGTCCACGAAAATGTTATCATATTCTTCGGACGACTTGTTATTTTAACAATATGGAAAAGAGAATTCGAAGAGTCTTGTCTATTTGTAAACTTTGTCAAAAGGCGAAACCATCTACTATCTCCCATCGTGCTCCGCTGTTTCCTATCATTCCTTCTAAATTAAAAGAATTTGCTGCTGTTGATCTCTTGGGACCGCTTGGATTTTCGTACGTTCTAGTTGCTGTTGAACTTACTTCAAAATTTGTTTCTTTCACTCCGTTACGTAAAGCCACTGGACGGTCTCTATCCAACGCCTTTGTTAAAAATTTCTTACGTGAAGTAGGCCACGTTGCTAAAGTCATTTCAGATAACGGACCGCAATTCAGATCTGCTGTTTGGTCACGCATGCTTCGGAATCATAAAATCAAACCTGTTTTTATTTCATTGTACTCACCACATTGTAACCCGTCTGAAAGGATTATGAAAGAAATCAATAAGCTTTGCAGACTTTATTGTCACAGAAAGCATCAGCATTGGGACAGATATTTACACTTATTTCAAAACGTGCTGAATGAAATGCCTCATGACTCCACTGCTTTACCACCTACTCTTGTACTGAAGAATGTAGAACCACCGAACAGAATCAGAGAGCTTGTACCTTTCCCGAATACACGTAAACTTCGACACAAAGACATAATTGATTTGGCTCTTAAAAATATAAAATCTGCAGCAGACAAAAGGAGAAAACTACACGGTAAAGCAAAGGCAAAGAAATTATGTATTGGTCAGAAAGTTCTCATTAAAGCTCATTCATTGTCACATAAGAAGAAACACTGGAGTCACAAATTCTTTCTAGTTTACAATGGACCTTACAGAATCCGACGTATACCACATGGTAATTGCGTCGAAGTTGAAACACTACGTACTAGGAAGAGTAAAGGTTTACACCACATTTAACATGTGAAACCGTTTATTGAAAGATAATCTGCCTTTTAACTTTGTTTATGCCATATAACTTTTCACTTTACATTGCTAGTATGCTTTGTCAGACTTAGAATCTGTTAACATGCAACAATGTTGGAAGTTAAATATCAAATCAAGAACCAAGAGAACTTACTTAAACAGAAATTACGAATGCATTGTTATAGTGAACAGACATCACAGTGTTATTGTGTGTGTACATTCTTGCTTGTTAGTTGCACGATTACGTAACGACTATCAGGCTTACATACTTAGAACGTATACTGCCAATGAGATTTTAATGCAACATTTTGGTTTACTTGAAAATACATTCTGGATTTAAAGTACTTTCTGTGAGATACCAGATGAGACAATGGTTAGTTTATGTGACAGCTACACGATTTTATCACGACGTTACTAATGAGTGACAATTTACAATGTTGCTTTTGCGGTGTACCTGTTTTATATCTGCACAGTTTTTCTGAATTCTTCTGGAAAGTAAAACATGTTTAATAGTAACTTTTGTGGTATAGCTACAATGAGACAGCCTTTTCCGTAGCACAACAATACGTTACAGCACAGTAATTTCTTCATCACAACAATAAGCGTAATAACTAAGATATCTATACGCAAAGCATTTCACTTTTGTGTATCATGAGGTAAGTACATTGACTTCTGCAGAACTTAGCTTTTGGAGGACGATAACTACGACACTTCCACAGAGATTATCTTACAACAAGACGCACAGTTTAGCGCTACAGTACATGTATTTGAGTGATTAATTTTGTACTTAAAACATTTACTTTTAAAGATATTTGAAGTACAATGGTACAAAGGTTTTCCGTGATACATTTCATTCCATTGCTGTAACCTGTAACACCTGAAGGTATAACTACATTAATCCTCAGGGAGGTACATGCTTACTTTGTGTACCATGTGTTTGGCAAGCACAAGAAGCCCTAGCTACTATGGTATTTGCTTATACAACTTTACACATCGGTACCATATTTCTTTAACACATAATTACACAGCTATCTGATCATTTAACTGAGAGAGACAAACTTTTTTACTATGGCAGTGACAGATGTTTATGTAATTACACCGTTGGATAACTTCACACTTACGAAATTGTATTTTGTCTGTACTTTGTGAACTGTTCATATTTTTTCGGAACCATTGTGATATTATGAGAGCTTTGAATGATATATTTGGTATGAGATCATGATTTTTAAAGTACGTTTGAGGTAGATGACACTATTGAAATGAGCAGAGAATTTTCTTTAGGTTTTGAAATTATTGCAGAAAGCTACGACGTTTTTGAGATTTGACTGAGGTGTTATGATATTATTACGATGACTATGTGTATTATGCTGTTGCGGTATGTTTATGATTAATAAGCTGATGCTATATGAGAAATTTGATTATGCTACATATTTATAATGACGAAATATTGAAGAATGTCGACGAATATGTATATGTGTAACAAGGTAAGGAATAAGGAGTAGTGGTTAGGCACTCTGATTTGTGAAAAAGGTTGTTGGAAACAAAGAATCGTACTTGTAAGAGTTATGAAATGTGTGTAAATGCGTAAATGTATCACAATGCCGGTAAAAATTTTTTGGACACTGTTATATTCATAAGATTTTGTTTCTACACATTTGCAGCGCAAATTATCGACCCGTGAAATTTTGTATGTGAGACTGTAGCGGAAACTGCTGTCGTAAATATTTCTGTAAGAAAGTTAAGTGACCACATGCATGTAATGTGTTGTGAGCGGCCAGGTGTGCCAGCTGCCTTGAGAAAAAGCCATTAGGGTGTGCATTTCAGAGGCACAGGTAGAAAAAAAAGGGAGGCTATTACCCTTGCTATTGACATTCCTTTGTAGAAAGCACCGCAAATACGACACGCTCATTACCTGGAAAGATACTTACATCTGCACACCTGATTATGACTAGCATCTTTCTACGAGAGTTGAGAGATTTTTTTACTACCTTATGAAATGCCATATGGCTAATGAATGATGTTTCATGCCTTCCTTTGTACATATTTGCTCATTTTCTTTAATATCTAGTTCCTAGCTGCACTGCAGCATTGGTTAAAATAAAATTTTATAGATGTACTAATATAAATATTTTATGCCTACAGATCCAGTAAATAATTTTATGATCTATTCAAAAAACGAAGGAGCATAAAAAAGACGTTTCCCTTCACAGGAACTGCATACATAATTTTCTTTTCAACTACTTGGTAATTTTTTTTTTGGTAGTGTAAGTTTTTGTGATGCATCACTCTAGTGTTAAGATGTGACATAGGTATTAGTCATGGCCATTTTAGTGTAATATTTTTTCTGCTTGAGCTATGTCATGTTTAGGTATAAGTTACTGCTGTTTGCCAGGCATAGTGTTACTGAATTTGACTTTGTGTTACTCTGTTAAGCTAGTTTTACTACTGATTTATTTTTCTTGTTGCGGCACATTGGCTCATATTAGTTGTAATGTTGCATTGCTTGGTAATTTAGATTTACTGTAGCTTGCTTTGCAGTTTTCAATTTTTTTGTCATTGCTGTTTGCGTTAATTGTTTTGTGCTGCTGCATTGCCTCGTCCCTTAGTTTAGCATCTGAGCTCAGTAGATTTAAGTTAGCTTAAGAAGGGGTAGACTATATAAGAGAATGAGTTGCAATGAATTTGAAGAAATGCACTGAGAGGTTATGCGAGAAAAATACAGAAAGCATGCTTGGAAAGGATTTTTTTGGTGGAAACAAATGTTGAAATAAGACGAAAGATCTATGGAATGAAGTTTTGGGTTGGACTGCAGTACCATATGTTACACTGCAAACAAACCATGCCCTTTCCTCTTGTGTTATTCTGCTATGTGTTTGTGTATCCTTGTATATTTGTGTTCTTCCTGTCTTTATGTGTTTATCTGATGAGAGCTATGTTGTAGAATTTTTCTAATACTATGTTATTTACTTTGTAAAGATGTTTAGACATTATTTATTCTCTTTTTTTGCTCACATGTGAAGGTGATGTTTCAAAAGTTCTTCTGATCTTTATGTATGTACTCATGTCATAATTCCTGTAACACTGATGTATATGTTTATTTCTATTGTTTTGTAAAGCCTGTATTACTACATATGTTATCTGTATTGTTATGTTTTTAATGATGTATTTTGTACCTTTGTAATTGTATTCTCATGTTATAATATTGTAATTGACACCAGTTTATCACATTAAGTAACTTGTAAGTTACATTTCACTGCACATGTTTCTGTTGGTCATAGTATATGGACAATATGTGAGAAGTAGGGACTGTTAGTGTTTGCACGTGTGTTGATAATTCAGCAAGGGACTGGATAACAGCATTGCTGGTTCTAAGGACAATTCCAAAAAATTTGTGAGTGCACAAGTGGTGGTTATGGACTTGCTATATTCTCCACAAGACTCTTCAATGGTGATTGTGCACCTGCACAGTCACAACAGATGGCTGCTGGCCATCTCTACAAGGACTACAATGGGTCTGCATCTTCGATGACCCACCAATACCATTATTTCTACAAGGACTACAGTGGGTCTACACCTTTGCTGACTCACCAATACCATTATCTCTACAAGGACTGCAGTGGGTCTGCACCTCTGGTGGCCCACCAATACCACAATCTCTACCAGGACTACAATGGGTCTGCTCTGTGATGACCTAGCTACCAATATTCTTCAAAAGTTCGAATGACTCTGCTGTGGGTTTGCTCTGTTGTGGCCCATTACCTGTCAGCATGTCAAGTGTCAGCACTGTCTTTCAGTTGGAAGGACAACACTACTTCTTCAAGACTGCGTGGAAATCCACTACTTCCGTGTGCATTGTCTTTTACTGCTCAGACTTTGAAAAAAAAAATCACTGAAATTTTACTGTGATGAACAATCTGGACTGTCTTTATGGACTGTGAGAAAATTTTAGCTTTTGACCAACATTGTATAAATAAGTGTGTGCATTTGATATCTTTGTTATTGTAATTATGAAATATTTTTTTCAAATCATTATTGGCCTCTGCCCAAAGCAATTTGTAAAATTTTTTGTGGGGAGCATGGGGGTATGTAAGTAGGCTGTTTATGTTTTCTTATTGGCAACGTTACGTAGCGCTCTGTATGAAAATCACTGGCTGTGCTGTGTGCAGTCTGTGGCTAGTTTGCATTGTTGTCTGCCATTGTAGTGTTGGGCAGCTGGATGTGAACAGCGCTTAGCGTTGCGCAGTTGGAGGTGAGCCGCCAGCAGTGGTGGATGTGAGGAGAGAGATGGCGGAGTTTTGAAATTACATATATTATGACTTTTGATGATATTAAGGTAAATACATTGTTTGTTCTCTATTAAAATCTTTCATTTGCTAACTATCCCTATCAGTAGTTAGTGCCTTCCGTAGTTTGAATCTTTTATTTAGCTGGCAGTAGTGGCGCTCGCTGTATTGAAGTAGTTCGAGTAAGGAAGATTTTTGGTGAGGTAAGTGATTTGTGAAATGTATGGGTCAGTGTTAATCAGGGCCATTCTTTTGTACGAATTTTTGAAAGTCAGATTGCGTTGCGCTAAAAATGTTGTGTGTCAGTTTAAGCACAGTCTTGTATAATTTTTCTAAGGGGACGTTTCAGTTTCCTGATGACATGTTGTATTAATCTAGATCTGTGGCTGGTTTCAGTTGACAGTCACAGGGCACACACGATGAAATATGAAGGTAAAGGGCATATATAATTTAAATGCATAAATAATTTAAATACGAGTAACAATATAATCCGATGTAACATACTTCCTAACCTAAACATAATGTGTGTGTATGCATGTCAGGAGAATAAAAGAAAAAAAGCCACTGAGGATGCTACAACAGTGGCGAAAAATGTTTGGGCGTTAAAACAATAACTTTGTGTACTTGCAAAAAGGCGGACCCGTCCCTGATTCATTATTATTTTCTGCAGGCATGTAAAATGAGCTCAAAACTCGGATATGCAATCAAAGAAAGAGCGAAAGTCTAAGAGCCAGAAAAACAGGAGAGGAAAATACTGAGAAATATCTAAAGGTCAGTACAGAAAGATGGGATCCGCATACAAAGACGGGCGAAAGAACTTTACGAACAGAGACGAGTTGAAACATCATGAACAGAGCGACAAAGTTCTACGGACACAGAATAGAGACAGACTGACTACCAATATTTTTAACGTAATGGCGGCTAGTAGCAGAAAGAAGTGGATAAAGGAAACCAGAGAACGTCTCAAGAGACTAAACATTTCCACGGAAGACCTGACAGACTGGTAAAGATACAGAGAAAATATCAGAAAACATATATTTGAGCAAATGTCAAAACAGTTGTTGGGAAGAGAGAAGACAGACACAGAAAAAAGGCAAGAAAATTTATTGGATGCTAGCGCTCTCCTTAAGGAGGAATTACCGACAATAATAATAATAATAATAATAGTAAATAGTGGAACCGCATCATGATAACCAATCAAACAATTCCTTCTAATCAATTATGATATTACTGAGGAAGATAACTAAGTCTTTTCCTATGACACATCACTGTTCTCTTCATCAACAATTTGCATATTAACTGTAATGAGAAGATGACCAAATACAGGCATGAGACAGGTGACCTACAAGCTACATGGAAACAAAAGTCTGTAAACGCGGTCCCCGTGATAATAACGAACACGAAAGCAATCCGAAAACGAACTGAAGAGCAGAAAGAAAGTGAAGCAGTCATCAATCCAAAAATTTTGCAGTGACCACATGATGTGTCGTGGGACGATCACTCTGTTTTTAAAATATTTGAAAAGCCACATGATGCCCATATGGTTTTATAAATGTTAATCCACGTTTCAGATCCGATGTTGGCACCTTCAGCATGCTGAAAACGGTCATCTAGTAAACGATATTGAAGCGATCATGGCTTTTCAGTTATTTTAAATTCAAAAATCGTTTTGAACGCCACAGTGTTTTACTAGGCATGGTCCTGTCGGCGATGGTGTGTCATAGCGTTCCACGGGCCTTTTAACTAACTTATCAAGTCTGTTATAGAAGGGACCTGCAATTTAACATGTATTCCCAACCACAGTGTAACGCCGCATTTTTCACATCAACAGATCTAAAACTGCAACCTTGTTTGATGGCAGATGAGAAGGCATTTGTGCAGAACTCCTGCAGAAAACGTAGTTAGCTTAGGAACAATGTTGTCTAAACTGCTGTCATATCAATGCCATGAATACAAATGCGTCACCCAATACGTAATCATAGAACTAACAATACTAATAATCACAGTCTTTCATGACAGCAATATTTGTTACTGTACTAAATATTAATTATTATTATTTTCACAGATTTAATCTGAAATAAAACTAAACTGGCGCTTTGTATTCACATTTAGCCGGCGCATAAGGGCATTAATTCCATTGTCTGTGACCCTCTTGTCGCTGGGCAGGTGCAAACTTCTCTCTAACTCATTTGCTGTGTCGCCCTTTGCTCCGAAATATACCAAAGCGAGAACTACTTGAATGCTTAGGGGCGAGAAAAACAGATTCCCTGGTTCATTCCCCAGTACCTGAAATCATACGCACATGATTCCCATGGCATTATGTAGCTACATATTAGAGTTTGCATTGCTGTAATGCAAATTATCTAAACCTATTGTCTTTCTGGAAGCCTTCAGCATTATAGTCTGTTCATTGAAAGACCTATCCTGATGTAAACATTACACAGCGTACCCTTCCGTGTTGCTGTTACGTCATTGGATTTTATTTCCCGTTGAGCTTCAGCTGTGTATTGTCGGGCACGATAACAACCTTACGTTTTATGCGACAGCGTCGCTCGCCCATACTACTCCGCGAAGTAACCCAATACGCCGGCCAGGGTGGCCGAGCGGTTCTAGGCGCTACAGTCTGGAACCGCGCGATCGCTACGGTCGTAGGTTCGAATCCTGCCTCGGTCATGGATGTGTGTGATGTCCTTAGGTTAGTTAGGTTTAAGTAGTTCTAAGTTCTAGGGGACTAATGACCTCAGAAGTCCCATAGTGCTCAGAGCCATTTGAACCATAACTCAATACACAATGCTTTATAGGCACATTTAAACAGGGGTGTCAGTCCATTAAGGAAATGACGCAGTGTCAGCCATTTTCACCATACTCATCGGATATATGAACAAGTGAGAAGCGCCACAGTGACTGCCCGCATGTTAGTTGAGAAGCTATCAGGGTGGAGGGGAGGGGAGACTTCCCGACATTTTCTTCATTCTCACAACAAGAGAGGCTCTTTGCACCCTCCTTCCGTCGAACGTTTCTTCAGAATGATGTAAACAATTGAACGCTCGTGTACAGGAAAATCACCAATTACAAACTGAGAAATCGTGAGTACTGCATTGTCACAAACAAAGGTTGATTTTCTTTCTCTCAAGCGTACAACACAGGATGTCATTTCGCTAAACATTAAAAAAAAAAAAAAAAGGTAACGTAGAATGGCATCGAACCCACAAGCTTGGGTACACAAGTCAGTCAGTATATTTACTACGCTACTACAACTGTGTAGATTTTGTGATATTTTTTAGTTGTATCATACCATACTTCCCAAATTAATTAAAAAGCTAAAAACTTAAGCGTTTCGACGTTTCATGTTCAAAGGAGAAATTGAGAGAATATTTACAAACCCAGCCGACAGGTACCGATCAGAACTAGCAGCAACATCGTGCACGGAACTGTTCAGAGAAAGCGATTGTACACTGAGATTTGGAATAGGAAATACATAGAGTAAGCAAATTGCATACTGATCAGCAAAACCACTGCTATTTGTGAATGTTTCAGAGGGTCTTAAAGTTTCATTAGCGGTAACATAACATAACTCCAGCTTCACTCACAAACAGCATTACATAATTGTGGTCTACTTCCAGTGGCGTAACAACACCTGTGCGCTACGACCGCTGACCAATCGCCACATTGTGTTTGTTTACATCAGAATCTTTCTTACGATGACCAGACTACATAAAAAAAGCTGGAGTAACGAACGATGGCGGTCGAGTTTACGCTTGTTTTGTGCACCTAAGTCACGCTCTCTCCGACAGCCACTTGGCGTTCATTACTGTTCTGAGCGCACTGTCGTAGCCAATGCGAGTGTTAAAGTGATCTTAGCGAGTTATTTAGTGACTTTTTATTCCATTTGTTGTGAATTGTCATCGCTGATGGTGATGGTAAGCGACAAAGTCTCCATGAGCAAGCGACAGGCGTGATTTGCAGGATATACGCTTTCTCCGTGTGCAAAACACGTACATGCGCGTGTGGCAACTGTAACCTGGAACCGGCAACAATGCAGTTGCCTAGAACTGCACGAACCGTCATCGTTGGTGAATCGGACTTTTAATTGCTACAGTTCCAGTAGTCCTGTTACTGAAACGGTGCTATATCTGTCAATTTTCTTTACGTGATACTCCACCTGTTTTGCAGAACTGCTAGTGCAAAACAAAAAGGAACGCTGCAACCACTGCCGCTTTGCATGAAGTAGCAGCTATATTTTTTCAAGTGAGAATGCGGCATCAACATTGTTGCTGAGAGATGGCCCATGTGCGTCAGAGAATCTTGCACTTGGAATATACGAATTTCAGAAAATGACGTTGCTTCTGTATCTGATGAGTAGTCCGTTTAAAATTTATACTGACCTTGTACAGATCCACAGTGAAGGCAATGTTTGAATGGGATATGGCATCGAGAGCAGCTACGGCATGAGCGTCACCCATGGCGCCTAGACTCATAGACACCTTAAGACACACCAAGAAAAAGTCGGTAATGAGGTACAGGTTATGGAAGCTACAGTTGCTTTACAGGGACTTTCAGTGCATGTAAATAGGAGGGATTTCCTAAAAATACCCGTCTTAATAATGTATTGTATATCCAGGCTAACAATAACGCTTTATGTACCTGAAAATGAAAGGATCCCAAACTGGTGGAGATATTCAGTTACTAACAGATAAAACTGCTAACGTCGGTTGAAATTTTAATTATTAGTCTATATTTATTTATTTATCAAGTTACATGTGTCAAATGTGAACCAAAGCTATTTCCTCGTGTAACAAGTTAGTATATAGTTTAGAAAATACGAAACAATTAATAAAAAAATTAGGAGCGTATACGAATAAATAACACCTTACAGAGAAAAGTTCTGAGCTACTGTGAGGAACATTAGTACACATTAGGAGTGTGGCACAAAAAAACTTTACAATACTTGGAGTTTATGATTCAATTTCTTGAGTTCTGCTGCAGTCCTATTTAACATTAAGCCTACTGGACATTACAAACCATTTTACACAGTGCTTGAGGAAGTGCTATCCAAGTGCACATTATTTTTTGGAAGAGTGAATTAATGTTGCAGTTTCTTCTGAATGAGTCAGTACTGCCTAATCTTATGGTAGAATGTACGCTGCTGGAAGAAGTTAGTACGTCGTTTTAGAGGTTTCCAATTCACTCAAGATTTATTGTTGCAACAGTGCATATGGAGACTAACAAGCACAAGCATTTCTGAGGTATCAGGTTTCGACCGATTCTGAAACATCCATATTAGCACATGGTGTACCCTCCATGGGCAGCAATACAGACCCTGAATCTGCCATCCAGTTTCACTGGCAGTTTGTGGGCGAGCGTATCCTGTCGGAACAACACATCACCTTCATGCTACAAGAACGGCGCCGGTCGCTGTGGCCGTGCGGTTCTAAGCGCTTCAGTCTGGAACCGCGTGACCGCTACGTCGCAGGTTCGAATCCAGCCTCGGGCATGGATATGTGTGATGTCCTTAGGTTAGTTAGGTTTAAGTAATTCTAAGTTCTAGGGGACTGATGACCACAGATGTTAAGTCCCATAGTGCTCAGAGCCATTTGAACCAAGAACGGCAAAGGAACGGGTCCAACAACATTCTGCACGTACCGAACGCTGGTTAGCGCCCTACTCCCCTCCCCAGAACCACCAAAGGTGCGGTAGAGCCAGTGCGTTTTGGACGGATGCACTCTACGAGACAGCGCTCACCAGGTCTACGTTGTACATGCAAACTACATCGCATGCGTTCAGGCAGCATCTTCTTTCATCGCTGAACACCAGGGCGCGCCATTCCAAATGATCATCTGACCCCAACAATCGAGCCGTGCCCATCGATACTGTGGCATGATTGGAAGACTGATAGAGGTGTGCGTACTCTTAGTTCCATTTCGCAACAGTCCGTGTTGTCACGTCTGGGCTCATAAAACATCTTCTCTGTGCTGTGGTAACTGTACGATTTGCCATTGCTGCCCTTAAAATGCGACGTTCCGGGCGGGTGTCTGTGCTGCGTGGACGTCCAGAGTCTTGTCTATGGGTGTGGTGCGGATGTTCACGTGACCACTGGTACCGGCATCGTTGCACAACTGCCACAGCACACCCAACTTGTGTAGTAATTCTCCAGCAGGAGCGCGCCGTCACTCAGAAGGCCACAGTTTGACCTCTTTTAAACTCGCTCAGTTGGCTATAGGAAACATGAATGCCTCTCTGTGGCATGGCTGCCTGCTTGCTTCACGCGTTTGCACCACACTGAGTCTTGTGGCTGGAAGCATTTCGTATTGAGGGTAGACGCAGATGGCGCTATGGTAACTGTGCCAATGCGCTAGCTGTTGGCAGACGGCGCTGAAAGCATTATCATTGCATATATTATGCCGTCGTCGGATCAAAATTGATGTCGTCTTCCCAGGTGTACTCACTCTTTTACCGGCAATCTATGTACATGGATGGCGGAGTAGAATTCCGAAATACTTGAATAATGGCCTACAGTGAGTTTGCTATGAAACGCCACAGGCCATTCAGATCGCTCTTTTTCCGGCTACGAATATGCTCGGTGAGTACACACCGTTACCCCATAATTTTTGAGGTACTAGACTGAAAGTAACCAAAGTAGACAATCGACACGGTTTCAGCGTCTCAGACAGTGGAGATCATTCTCATGTTGAAGAATATTCGGTTTCTGCACTAAATGTAGAACGTGATACTACCAGGAAGACTTTCCACCCATTGCCAGTCATAAGAATTTAAAATGGTCGACTTCCCTTACTGTTGCTGCTGTTGTTGTTGTGATCTTCAGACCGAAGACTGGTTTAATGCAGGTCTTCATGCGACTCTATCCTGTGGAAAACTCTTCGAGTAACTACTGCAACCTACATCCTTCTGAATCTGCTTACTGCATTCCTCCATTCATCCGATGGTCTCCCTCTACGATTTTTACTCCCCACACTAAACTGGCGATTCCTTGATGTCTTAGAATGTGTCCTACCAACCGATCCCTTCTTCTAGTCAGGTTGTGCCCTAAATTTCTTTTCTCCCCAATTCTATTCAGTACCTCCTAATTAGCTGCGTGATCTACCCATCTAATCTTCAGCATTCATCTGTTGCACCACATTTCGAAAGCTTCGATTCTTTTTTGTCCAGATTGTCTGTAGTCCATGTTTCACGTCAACGCATGGCTACTCACCACACAAATACCTTCAGAAAAGACTTCCTAACGCCTAAACCTATATTCGATGTTGACAAATTTCTCTTCTTCAGTACCGCATTTTTGCCGTTTTCAGCCTACATTTTATATACTCTCTATCTTTACCATCATCAGTATTTTGCTGCCCAAATATCAAAACTCGTCTACTACTTTAAATGCCTCGCTCCCTAATCCAGGTCCCTCATCATCACCCGATTTATTTCGACTACATTCCATTATTCTCGTTTTGCTTTTGTTGTTGTTCATCTCATATCCTCCTTTCAACACACTGTACATTCCGTTCAACCTCTCTTACGACCACAAAATTTAGCCTTTGCAAGAGATTTGTGTCAGAACCTGTTTGTATTGTGTTTTGACGCAACTAGTGAAATGTTGAGCTCAGAAAGAGGATGCGATGTTAGTATTACACAGTGCATAGCCTTGGGAAAAAGTTCTACCAGAAAAGGAAAAAGGAAGGAAAAAATGTAGTGTGAAAGTGTGGCGTCGAATGACAGATGTTTTACTGTCGTTATTATTATTATTTATTTGTGTTGCATATTTAGCATTAATTTGTTCTCTGAAAGGCACGTGCCGGATGTTGGTCACCATATCAGCTGCATCATTTAGCAAAACACAATGCGATCCCAATACTGCCGAAATAAATGCAAAATAGAATCATCTTGGTCTGTCTTCACTACAGACGATCTCCAGCTTAATACTCTCAGTTTGCCACACAAATTGACACTGTAGTTCAGTCTCTCAACACCTGTTCACTTTAACCCCCACCCCCATCCCCAGAAGCGAGCAAAGGTTTAAAAGTTATCCAACGAGTCTAAATCTAGCGTAAGATGTGTGTAACATTCGGTTCTTGATCACGTCCGGCCTTCCCACGCTCTGTTAGGATGGCTGCAACTGGGTAGGCGACCTGATTTTCGCACGCTCCGTTTTGTTCGTAGGTTTCTTATTCCCTGGTGTCCTCAACACGTCTCCTCTAACGTCAGATACCTATCATTATTCCACAAATGCCGTGCTGATTAGATAGATCAACACTTGGTTGTACTTACATATGAGATTAAATTTTTTGTCCATCTAATTTTCCATTTCAGGCGTACACCCAGAAACTTGCGTGTCACCCAAAACCACACTACACTCAAAAAGCTGTTAAAGTTTTATCTGTAATCAGTATTGATGGCTCTCGATCTTCCGCCATAACCGAGTCCATCAACATAAGGCAGCAAAGATGAGGTAGTCAAGGAGGTGGAAACGTACGTTCTACTATGCCAATACTTGGTAGCTACAACAGGAAAACACAATTAATTAGCAGGAAATAAGAAATATTTATTACTTAACTTTGTTGTAGTCCATGATTTGTTGGTTGACAATTATAGAAGACGTGATTAGACTAAGCGTCTATAGAATGACATAATTTGCAAGTCACAAATCTTGCAGTGGCGAATTAATCTCTCGTAATCTTGAATGTCGAATATGGTGAATTTGAAGACTAACTTGGCTGTCGACATTGTGATATATTGATTATTCCCTGCTAATGTAGTGTTATCTTGAAGCTGTGAGAAAGGAGGACAGGCGTTCCAAGGCGTGGAAGCAGAGACGATGCTGTGGGCAGACGAAGCTAGGAGAGATAGTGTTACATGAAGTAAACCGTAAGGGGAGAGCCTTGCGAAAATTCAGACGCCCCCAGACGCGGTCCCAGTTACTCTTCAAGGAATTAACATGTAACTTCATATGAAGTCTAGACGCTGTAGTAGGTTGTCACCGTAGAACTTTGTAACCAATAAGCAATTACTAGTGTATGAAGCCAGCTTGATACCAGCCCTGAGAACAGCAACGTCAGTAGAGCCACAAGGGTTAGAAAGAGAGCGAAAACGCCAAAAACTGTTGATCTAGCAGTCCCTACACCGGGGAGCCCGAGGAGCGGGGCTAAATGACGTATAACAATAATGTTGCAAGCCTTATTTGGCATAGCAGTTACGTTTAGCTTTCAGCTGAACAATGTTGATACCAAATACGGACTTAGTTAGTGCAACAGCATAAACATCCCCGCCTTAGGAGCAGTATGGGGGACCTAACTAAACCGTGATTGGCAGGCACTTGCAAGAGACCTACGGGATTGGCTGGGTGGCTTTAAGAGGGAAAAACAGTGCCCCCATGCGACTTTTTAAAACCCATAGATTCCGCGTTTTGGCAGAGTTCTCAGTCAGACGATCTGGGCGCCGAATCCGCGTCCGTCGACTCCAGCCTCAGTCCAGCTCCGCATAAGGCTGTTCTCTCTCTCTCTCTCTCTCTCTCTTGCTTTCTTGGAGTGCCTCAATGAGCAGTGTCACATTCATTTTGTTTTGTTTTGCAACTAAGTTGTTGGCTTAAGATGCTGTTAGTGTTTGCTACTGTAGTTAGCATCCACTCCTGGGACTTCTGTACTGGCTTCTGTTGTAACAGTGTTAGTCATCCAGAATGAGATTTTCACTCTGCAGCGGAGTGTGCGCTGATATGAAACTTCCTGGCAGATTAAAACTGTGTGCCCGACCGAGACTCGAACTCGGGACCTTTGCCTTTCGCGGGCAAGTGCTCTACCATCTGAGCTACCGAAGCACGACTCACGCCCGGTACTCACAGCTTTACTTCTGCCAGTATCTCGTCTCCTACCTTCCAAACTTTACAGAAGCTCTCCTGCGAACCTTGCAGAACTAGCACTCCTGAAAGAAAGGATGTAGCGGAGACATGGCTTAGCCACAGCCTAGGGGATGTTTCCAGAATGAGATTTTCACTCTGCAGCGGAATGTGCGCTGATATGAAACTTCCTGGCAGATTAAAACTGTGTGCCCGAACGAGACTCGAACTCTGGACCTTTGCCTTTCACGGGCAAGTGCTCTACCATCTGAGCTACTGAAGCACAACTCACACCCGGTACTCACAGCTTTACTTCTGCCAGTATCTCGCGTCCTACCTTCCGAGTCTCGGTCGGGCACACAGTTTTAATCTGCCAGGAAGTTTCATATCAGCGCACACTCCACTGCAGAGTGAAAATATCATTCTGGAAACATCCCCCAGGCTGTGGCTAAGCCATGTCTCCGCTATATCCTGTTCTGCAAGGTTCGCAGGAGAGCTTCTGTAAAGTTTGGAAGGTAGGAGACGAGATACTGGCAGAAATAAAGCTGTGAGTACCGGGCGTGAGTCGTGCTTCGGTAGCTCAGATGGTAGAGCTCTTGCCCGCGAAAGGCAAAGGTCCCGAGTTCGAGTCTCGGTCGGGCACACAGTTTTAATCTGCCAGGAAGTTTCAGTGTTAGTCATGCTTTTTCTAACCCTAGAACTAGCCTCCATTGTATTAGTTAGTCCTGTCTGGAATAAACAACTATTTCAAAACCCTGTTTGTCCAAGAGTCCCCACAACGAGTTCTCTACCGACTCTCACCACCTGCATTTCTAGTAAGTGTTGTCTCAGATAGAAGGAAACAATCAAATGCCTTCGCTGTGAACTGTCCTTCTGCCTTCTCTTCTGTACCGCTCGGGAGCACAGACTGACCAGCAGCCCCTTTTTCCGTCTCCCACCTATGTCAGGACACGACAACATGACAGAACATAGAATTGTTTATAACTGCCAACTAAGTACTGTTGACTTTACTGGAGTACTATTACAGAACCTTAAAACTGGGCTACAAAGACTTGATGGCAGCAATGACTGAGCTGCAGACGATGACTAACATCGGCGCTGGCTGACCACTGAGCGCGGCTACGAACTCTAGACTGGCACAACTGCGCTACTCTCCCCCGTTGAGCGCGCGATGCCGATGAGTGCGGACAACGGAACGCGCGCGTCCGAGCCAGCCGGCTCGGTCGCGCCGGGGCCGGCTGCTGACCAGTCGGTGGGGCGTGCACCCCCGGCCGTTCCGGCGGCCACTCCCCACAGCACGGATACAGTGGCGACGACCCCTGCAACCACAACGGATTCTGACAGGCAACACAATGAGGACAGGACCACGACGAACGCTACGCGAATGCAGAGCGGAGGACAACATACGTCAAACCCCTCTGACGAGAGACATCAGCTAACACAGAACGATCTGCAACAACGGGAACTAAGACGTGAAATACAACACATGATTCTGCAAAGTCAGGAAGTATACGACAACCGCACTAGTACAGTTCCTACTTCACAGCCTGAAGAACAAGTAGACGACGTGGAACAATTTTCTCCACCAGAAGACGACGACGAAATGGTGGGAGTCTCCTCTGAAGAAGTTTGGACCGTGCAGCCCAGCGACGGAGAGGGCGATTTTACACTAGTTCGCCAAAGAAAACGACTCAACGCTTCTCCTAAGCAGAACAACTCTCGGAAGCGACAAGCTGCAGAAGGACTGAAAACTTCCAACCGTTATGCGGCTATTGCGGCGGAAGATACTACGGATGCTCCAGTAAGTATGGACCAGATTGAGTGACGTCAATCTCGAAGCAGATAAAGAGGGGACAGATGGCTCTGGCCGGAACTTACTACGCAAAGTCCCGCCCGTTACTATTTACCATACCAAGAACTACATGGAACTGCGGTCCCTCCACCTCGTTGGCCTTGTCTGTCCGTTCTATAGACGTACATGTTACGAAATCTGAGCTCATTTGTTAGACGAAGGTGCGTCTCCGATACAAGTGCGATGTCGGTTTTGTGACGTTGTGAATTCAGTGAATTCTGTTTTCTTGTGTTTCATTCCGTTGGCGTTCCATATACAGATTTTCAGGTTTCTCGTGGTCCCAGGGCGATCCATCTTAAGGTGTTTCAAAGGCCTTCAATACACTTTCGATTAAAGAAAGTATCCCCACTAGTTGTTGCTGCACGCCGGTGAGAAGTTTCGCGACATCAGAGAGCGCTGGAGGTTCGTCTCAATATTTTTGATGATAGCAATATCTAAGACGTCTGCTTCTTGCCGATCGATGTAAGGAATCCGTGTGGGCTCTCGTGGGCCATGGACTGTAATGCCCAGTTCTTCTTCCATGGCAATCAAAGTTCGTCCACGAGGGTTCGTACGCCGGGAATTCCACGCGACGTGCTTGCTAGGGGCACCTTCTAGGAAGATTTTGTCAAAATTGGTAAAGATACTCCGTAGGTCGTCTGGCACCAGGTTTCTACCGGGGCTGTTGTACGCCGCAATGAAAGTGAAACGAAAGTGATGTTGCCTGCCGCCGATCGAACCGTTACTGCTGTTGCCTCCAGATGTTGGAGGTGTGGTAGTGTTTCATTATGGTGCCGCAGACTCCATAAGCAACACCGTTTTGAAACAGTTGCCCAGGAAGCCAACTGTGCTCCTTACCCGAATTCTCAACAGCTGTTTTCTGCAGGGATATTTTCCTACGGCATGGATGACGGCTCGAGTAGTTCCAATACCCAAGCCAGGTAAAGGCCCAGCAGAACCCAACAGTTACCGGCCAATTAGCCACTTGCCGACCCTTGGCAAGGTGCTCGAGAGAGTGCTGTTGAAGAGGCTCCATGACACGCTTACAGCGCATGATGTTATACGACCCGAACAATTCGGTTTCAAGGACAAGTTATCTGCCGAACTTCAACTTCTACGGATCACCGAACGGATACAAGAAGGATACAACAAGCAGCACTTCACGATTGGTGTCTTCCCTGACATCGAAAAAGCTTACGATAAGGTGTGGCGGCCCAACCTTATCGTCAAACTGCATCGCACTACCCCTATTGCGGATTGTTACATTGGACTCATAGACAGCTTTCTGCAGGACAGGAAACTGTATGTCCGAGTCGACGATAAAAACTCCGAAATGAAACTGATCTCCGCAGGAATTCCGCAGGGCTCTGTCATTTCGCCTCTGCTTTTCAACTAATATATAAATGACATCCCAACAGTCCCCCTTGTTACAGCGAGTTTTCATGCGGACGATACGGCCTTTCTGACAACTGGACGACACTTGGACCAGCTAATCGCTAGGATGCAACGGCAACTTGCTGTAATGGAACGCTGGGCGCTGCAAAATAAGATAACGATCAACCCGACGAAGACGGCAGCCGTTCTGTTCACACGGAGGAAACCAGTACTGAACGACAGACTCCAAATAGCTTACCAATTTATCCCATGGTCGCCGGGAGTGAAGTATCTCGGTGTCTACCTTGACAAAAAATTACTCTTTACGCAGCATATTGACGACAAAAAGACGGCAGCCCAGAAGATGGCCAGGTCATTGATTCCGTTCCTGAAGAGTAAGGATCTCAACCCTAAAACTAAACTCCAATTGTATAAGGCAACGGTGGAACCCACAATGTTGTATAGCTCCACCTCGTGGGGAACTACGTGCGTCTCCAACTACAACAAACTCCAAGCGCTGCAAAACATTTGCTATCGTTGGATCACAGGAGCTCCATGGTGGACAAGAAACGTCGACATCCGCACCGCACTCCACGATACCACTATACAACAGAAGGTCCATGACAAGGCTCTACGAGTTTTTGACAAGATCGATGCCCTTAGGGACGAAGTTCGACAATTAGAATCGGTAGGAACGGTAAACCCTGCAAGATGGCACAAGTATCGATTACCGAAGTCAATAACGTTTCACCCGCCATAGGCAATCTGTCATAACACGAGGAAGCAGTCACACATAACTGCCTTGACACATTTCACCCTCCACAGGAGATAGACATCACCAAAGACAGCAGGCTAAAGGACCCATTGCGTGCCCAAGCCTAACTGAATGTGTAATAAATAAAGTGTTTTCCTTTTATCCTTACATCCCATCCTAGAAGAATAAGTTATCAAGGATGATATCTTCAGTCCACACTACAAAAAAAAAAAAAAAAAAAAAAATACTCTCCTGCTACATATGAAGTGGCCTAGCGGCGCCTTGCTGCGAGCGTAAGTACTGCGACTGGCTGTGTACTCTTTGGCTAACACACCCGTTCTTCTGTTCCGTTTATCGAGAGAATCTCTCAGGCGGCGCCGTGGTCGTATGACTGACGACATCACAAGTATAGCTTCACTTCTCGCCATATCGAAGCTGTTTTCCTTCTGTGAAAAAGAGAACAACTATATCTATCATACTGATAAGACCAAACACGCTTTCCACATCGCTGGCTATTTAAGTTTTCTTCCTTCGATACTGTCTGCTAATCTTCCCCGTTGTTTTTAGTAGCGTTTCTCTGTAATTTTCTCCATATTTCATTTCTTCTGCATTGCTGAATTACGCTTCTCTTGTTGTTCTAGCTCACATCCGACAAGAACGTAATGAGATACTGCTTAATGTGCTGGCGTTATGTATTGTTCATGTACTGTGCGTATTGGAACATTGACACAATAATAAAGTTTCGATAGAGTTAACGCCAACGGCCATGTCGCAGTGGTAACACCCCGTCAGGCCACCGAAGTTTAAACGCTGTCGGGCATAGCTAGCGCTTGGATGGATCACCTTCGGGATCTGCAAGGGACTGTTGGCAAGGGACTGTTGGCCTTGAGAGGCCAATTGAGGAGCTACTTGACTGACAAGTAGCGGCACCGGTCACGAAAACCGACAACGGCCGGGAGAGCGGTGTGCTGACCACACGCCCCTCTGTATCTGTATCCAGTGACGCCTAAGGGCTTGCGGATGACACGGCGGTCGGTCGGTACCCTCTGGGCCTTTAAGGCTTGTCCGGACGGTGTATGTTTTTGTTTCGACAGAGCTAAGGGACAGCCTGAAGAATTAATTTTGCAAAATTGTTGAGGCTTTCGTGGGCACTTGTTGACAAACTGCCTATTGGCTTCTGTCTCGGGTTCTTCGGCCGACGTTCATCTAATGATTTTACTGACGTTTCACCAGCACGAGTGGATGACATTGCCAAAGCTTCACACTCCACTGCCGGTGGTGAACTGGAGCCGAGCTTTTTTTTTTTTTTTTTTTTTTTAACTATTCATTTCCGCTCCTTAAGGGAGGCGGATGGGCCGCTGGAGAGCTTGTTGCTCTATTGGGGCCAGAGATGAGGTATTAAATTTTTCTGTTCTTTATTTATTTGGTACTTATTGCTAGCTTACATACTAAATACAGTTTTCCTATAATAGTGTTTGGCAATATACAATTGTTTTGTAATCTTAAAGACTAATTACAAATTTTTATAATTTTTCAAGCAGTGGAAGTGGATATAGATTTAGAAATGGTGCTAAAACTAGAAATGAAATTAAAAACAAAAATACAAAAGTACAAAAGTAAGGGCGACAGTGGAGGCGGGTTTATGTGCCGTTTTGTTGCTTTCGATTGGGTAGGGTTTATGGTGGCGGGCGGTCGGGGTTCAACGCTTGGTGGTGGGGGGGGGGGGGGGGTAGGAGTGTCATTGTTCTGTATGTGTAATTGTCTTGCGTGTTCGTGTTGGTGTATAGTTTCAGGGAAGGTATGGAGGGTGTTGTTTATGATAGTTCTTGGTGGGTAGGTGTATTTGTGTTTGGGTTTGTTTCTGTGTCTGGGTCTGTGTGTGTATATTGAGTGTAGGTCAGGTCGGGAGGTGAGGGTGGTTTTCCCATAGCGGGCTCTCAGGATGGCTAATCTTGTTTGAACGGGGATGACTTTTGCTTCCTCAAAGACCTCTTGTCTGGGGGTGGAGGGAGGGAGTCGTAGGATGCTGCGAAGTATTCGTCTTTCGGTGCGGAAGATTCTTTCTGCTTGGGTCTTGGAGATGCAGGCGAGAGGCGCTGCCGCGTATTCAAATAGTGGGCGGACGAAGGTTTTGTAAGTGTTCACAGCTGTCTTGTCATTGCAGCCTGTAAATTTGCCTTGTACCCGTCGTATGAGGTGTTGTCGTTAGCGGACTTTATTCAGGGTTTCTTTGATGTGGTTGTTCAGGTTGAGGTACTTGTCGAGGTGGACGCCTAGGTATTTTGCGTTGGAAAGCTCGCGGCCGCACACTATATGTACCTGGCGCGCCAACGTCCGAGTGCTTCTCCGCAGTCATTTCCGGTGCGTTTCGCCCCTTGCTACCTGCGACGGTCGTTCGCTGCAGTACGGGAAGCCAGGATCCGTTTACCTTAAGGCTTTCCTCTTTCTTGTTGAAGCTGTCTGCGTGTTTTTGTATTTCTACAGCTTCCCTGAACAAGCGCGTGTGACATTGCAAGTGGGTCCCTTTTCTCCATTGCCGATATTGCGCAAACATGGCGTAAATACGATTTTCAAACCGACAAGGAAGATCAAAGTGTTTCTCAGATCGGCGAAGGAGAGAAGGGACCCACTTGCAATGTCGGTAATATACCGTGTACCATGCACATGCGGAAAAGTTTATGTCGGAATGACTGGACGATCAATCAGCACCAGGATCAAAGAACATAAGCGACGTTGCTGGCTGGGTCAGGTGAAGAAATCGCCCGTGGCAGAGCACGCATTGAGTGAGACCGACCACGTAATAGAATTCGCCGACACGGAAGTTCTGGCTGTAGAGAAGCACTATCACACGCGCTTGTTCAGGGAAGCTGTAGAAATACAAAAACACGCAAACAGCTTCAACAAGAAAGAGGAAAGCCTTAAGGTAAACGGATCCTGGATTCCCGTACTGCAACGAACGACCGTCGCAGGTAGCAAGAGGAGAACCGCACCGGAAATGACCGCGGAGAAGCCCTCGGACGTTGGCGCGCCAGGTACATAACAGTCTGCGGCCGCGAGCTCGGCTCCAGTTCACCACCGGCAATGGAGGTTGAAGCTTTGACAATGCCAGCCACTCGTGCTGGCGAAACATCAGTAAAATCATTAGATGAACGTCGGCCGCAGAACCCGAGACAGAAGCCAATAGGCAGTTTGTCAAATAATTTTGCCATGTGAAATAAATGCATAAATACACTCTAAGACAGAAAAAAGAACGACACAGTACGAAAAATTATACGAATGGGATGGAAATTGGTAGATGTGACGTAGATTTACAAACAAATGAACGATTACGATTGCAGAACAATTGGATGATTTACTCTAGAGAAAGAGCTTCACAAATTCAGCAACTCGATAACGTGTTGGTCCACCTCCGGCCTTTATCAGAACTGTTATTCGGCTTGGCACTGATTGACAGACTTTTTGGATGTCCTCCTGAGGGATATCGTGGCAAATTCTGTCCAATTGGCGCGTTAGATCGTCAAAATCGCGAGCTGCTTTGAGGACTCCGCCCATAATGCTGCAGACGTTCTGGACTGGGGAGAGATCCTGTGCCATCGCAAGTTATTGCGCGATAACATTCAGTGCAACGTAGCCCGCTGTATTGGAGCTTAGGAAGCCGCAAATTTGTGTCTTAGCCATGACTCACAAGCACAGGTGTCGCTGGTAAGCAGCGTGAGAACGGCTCCTGTGACGCTTCGTGCGACTGTATGTTCATACCTCCTCCTGCGAATCTAAATCAAACTCATTAAATATGCACAGATCATTTTCAGATTTAATATACTAGTTTATGTTAGTCAGAAGAGAGTAATCGTTTTCTAAATTATTTTCAAGATTAATTTTAATTTCGTTTTGTTTTATCAAACATTGTGCAAATATTTGCATTTAGGAAGACACAGATGCTTAGGCGAGTTTTTCAGCGAGAATGATATCGAAGGATCATTTTGATTGGTCTGTCAGACTGATCAGCCAATCAGAATTAAGTACTTCCCACGTACAACTAGTTAGATATACTGGGAGAGAGGCAGTCTGAACAAGAGTCGCTTGTGAGCTTCGGTCGCGGAAGGACATGTTAAATGTGCTGGTTCTCATTATGTGTAAGATGAAGAAATATTGTGTTCCACGCGTTTATAACTAGCTGCAAGGAAAGCCGTTGCAATTACGAACAGTTTGATGAAAGTTGGAAGTTTTGGAATTGCTTTGTTGGAAAGTTACGAGCGTGTGAAATTTCGGCCTTTGTGAACATTTCCGAGTGGCATGTTCCGTATTCTTATATGGAGTATTTTGGCGAGCAGTTTCTGTTAAAGGAAATCGCTGAAAGGGACCGAATGTGAAACTCACTATTAGTAGCGGAACCGTGACTGTGAGATCGCGTAGTCAATCTGGTCGGACTTATTTGTATTTCTGGCTGCTTGTTGCATGAACTGAGAACTGAGAGTTGTAGATTCGTTAGTTAAGTAAATGTGGACTTGATGGCCGGTTTAAATGTGTGCGTCTGGAACCGCGCGACCACTACGATCGCAGGTTCGAATCCTGCCTCGGGCATGGATGTGTGTGATGTTTAAGTAGTTTCTAAGTTGTAGGGGACTGATGACCTCAGATGTTAAGTCCCATAGTGCTCAGAGCCATTTGAACCATTTTTAAATGTGTGCTTAAGGGAAATAAAAAAGACTTGCTTTCGAATTTTGAACAATTTCTAATGACAGATGCACCATCATTACCACCCGATATGTATTATGAGGTAATTGCAGGACAGCAGGCAACTGGAGTTTACCAGGACTTTGCAACGTAAGTATAGGCGTCGCGGACGCCGTACTGATGTAGGTGGATTTTTGCAGTTGAACAGTGCACAGTACGACGAACGAACGAAAATTCAACCCGCCCCGCCGCAATCCAACGACCTTAATGGCCAAGGTAGAGTTAGACAAGCATGAAGACAAGTGGTAGAAACTCTCACCGTGTGCGGGCCAGTATTATCTTGCTGTAATGGAAGCCCAGGATGCGTTGTCTAGAAGGGCAACGGAAAAAGGCGTAGATTATCGCCGACGTACCACTGTGCCGCAGTGGTTCCAATAATGACAACCAAAGGCGTTCTGCATTGAAATAAAATGGCACCCCAGACCATCTCTTCAGGCTGTTGGGCTGTTTGATGGGTGAAAGTCAAGTTGATATCCCACTACTGTCTGGGCCTCTCCCTGGTCATCAGGACTCAGTTCGGAACGGTACTCACCACTGAAGACAGTTCTACTCCAGTCAATTAAGAGTCCAGGCCAAAGACGTGTCTGGAGACGCCCCATACAGTGGTGGGATAACGACCTGATTTTCGCCCGCCATACGGTCCGACAACGAGGAATGATGATACGCGGTCCCATTTCATTTCGTAGCGGGACCGCTTCGGTTGTCATGCACAGTACCCTTGCAGCACAGCGGTAAGTCGATGATATTCTACGCTTTGTATTGTTGCTCTTCTCGACACGCCTCAGGGTTTACATTTCAGCATGACAATGCTTGCCCAGACATGGCGAGAGTTACTACTGCTCGTCTTTGTGCTTGCCAAGCCCTGATCTTTGGCCAGCGAGGTCGCCGGATTTCCCCGGAATTGAGAACGTTTGGAGCATGATGGACAATGACCTCCAACCAGCTCGGGACTTGGACGATCTGACGCGTCGACTGGACAGAATTTGGCATAATACTGCTCAGGAGGAGACCCAACAACTCTATCAGTCATGCCAAGCCGAATAACTTCTTGCGTAAGGGCCAGGTGTGAATCAACGCGTTGTTGACTTGTTCTATTTGTGAAGTTATTTCTCTTTATTACATCACCTAACTTTTTTGAAACTGTAATCTTCTGTTTGTCTGTGTATGTACATCACATCTATCGATTTCCGTGCCGTTAAGAGACATAAATAGTACGCAGTGAACAATTCCGTTTAAATGAGGCAGTTAACGCGGCTTTATCTTGTTTGTAACGACTGGATTCTTAGTAGACTCTGCAAAGAGTAAGAAATATCATCTCAGTGACAGCTCTCAGGATATGGTTAACACAGTTTGCTGTGTTTTTCTCGGGAGGTGTTACTTCCACAGTACGATGGGGGAAACTCTGTTGTGTGGGAGCCCTGGAAAGAAACTAATCGCAGTTTATGGTCTCAGTCGCTGTGATAGCGACACACACAACAGCTAGACGGGCTGAACTTGAGTCAGTCGGCTGCTACCCGACGCAGAGCTTCCATTACCGCTTCTCACAACTGCTGAAGAATGACGAGGGGATATTTCTGACAGAGATCAAGACGATAGAGATGGTCTCTTACATTTTCAATTGACTTTAGATCCCACGGATGGAAATTCAAATACATAACATCTCAGTGGCCTTCTAAACGTATGTCGCAGTCCACTTTATACGTAAAATACTCGTACGACAGAAATGGCATAATTATGCATGCTGCAGGATAGAAACTGACCTACGCACGGGGGAAAATTATTGTTCAACAGACAAACTGGGTCATTCTCTAAGGAAAGGCGAACAACTTAGACTTCAATTTCTCTGTCAGATTGTACGAAATACCAGAACTGTCCATAATTCATAATTTTCGAAGCAGTGCACAACATGAAAGTGAAATTAGTGTAATTCAGCGAAGACGTGCCTGGCAACATTTAAACGCGGTGATCACCTGCACGGAATTATTTGTATATTGGCATGACTGGGACCATCAGACTTCCAAACAAGCGTTCTACATATTGTACAGTACATTAATTTCGACAAGGTCTTGTATCTAATACAGAATCCAAAATTTAGGAATAACTATGACAAATAGTGAAAACAGCAGCTTTAAGACGAAAAAAAAAATTATATGCGTTTATGAAAAATAGAACAAAGGCAAATGATAGACAGGCAGCTTGTGAGTGCTTTTTGTTTTGTGGATGGGCACCCACAGCTGGGTTACTAGATATTTGGAACCTCGTCGTGCGATTATGATGAAATGAGAGGTGCTTAATCCTTTATGCGAGTTTCTGGGGTGACCGCACACTGAGGAGCCGATGAAGTAGAAATAGTGTATGGTAGTCACGTAACTAGCTCAACCATCCTACGTGGGCGTCTGAACCACTGACGTAGTAGAATAGGTGGATGTTGCACATGTAATGCACACAATCATTCACGTTTGTTCTAACCCTCTAATGTATTATATGCACACCAAAGAAACTACGTATGAGGAAATAACTATATACCGTCATTTATGAAACATACATCTTTTCAGAGGATCTTGGCATTAATCATTCCAAAAGTGGAGTAGCTTATTAATTATTATACACCATCTCAGTTGCGAAACGCCACAATAAACAAATACGGAATAATAAGAGAGAAATCTTTGCGGTAATAGGATGTGAACATCGTCATAGGCAGTATATCGCACTGATCCCGAGGGATCAATGTTGGGGCCGCTCCTGTTCCTTATTTATATAAATAATATGCCCTCTAGTCTTATGTGTAACTCTAAAATATTTCTGTTTGCTGATGACACTAGCTTGGTAGTAAAGGATGTTGTCTGCAACTTTGACTCGGTTTCAAGTAGTGCAGTACATGACCTCAGTTCATGGCTTGTAGGAAATAAACTAACGTTAAATCGCAGTAAGACTCAGTTTTTACTGTTCCTAACACACAATTCAACAAAACCTGATGTTTTAATCTCACAGAATGGGCATATGATTAGTGAAACTGAAGAGTTCAAATTCCTAGGTGTTCAGATACATAGTAAGCTGTCGTGGAAAGCCCACGTTCAGGATCTTGTTCAAAGACTTAATACTGCCATTTTCACTATTCGAACGGTATCGAAAGTGAGTGATACTTCGACACGTAAATTAGTCTACTTTGCTTATTTTCATTCACTTATGTCGTATGGTATTATGTTTTGGGATAACTCTTCCCATTCTAGAAGGATATTTTTGGCTCAGAAACGGGCGGTTCGGGCAATATGTGGTGTGAGTTCACGAACCCCTTGTCGATCTCTGTTCACGAATCTGGGTATTTTGACATTGGCCTCTCAATATGTATATTCCTTATTGTCGTTTCTTGTCACCAATATTAGTTTATTTCCAACAATAAGCAGCTTTCACTCGGTTAATACTCGGCAGAAATCAAACCTCCATTTGGATCGGACTTCCTTAACTCTTGTGCAAAAAGGTGTGCAGTATACTGCTGCATCCATTTTCAATAAGCTGCCACTCGAATTCAAAAATCTTAGCAGTAATCCACGCGCTTTCAAATCGAAACTGAAGAGTTTCCTCATGGGTCACTCCTTCTATTCTGTCGAGGAGTTCCTTGAAAAATTAAGCTGATTCTCATTGCATTGCTGATAGCGTTTGCTTAAACTTATGGACTGATTTTCTTTCAGGTTCATGAACATTTATTTTTATGTGTTATTACCTTTATGTTGTAAGTTCATGTACTGACACGTTCCATGACCTTGGAGATTTGCTCCTCAATTTGGTCCTACGGAACTTGACATGTAAATAAAATAAAATAAAATAAAACAGTTACTTAAGTCGTAGCAGAGGCAGCAGTTTGAGAGTGAAAGAGCATCATTTGCTACATTCCGGAGTGGCTCTCTCGAGAACTAATTTTCGTACCATTATTTTATACGATTTTTAAGGAAGAATGTAAAAGAGTATAATCTTGATCATGTTGAGCACCATATCTCAACTGATACTAATTTTAGTGATTAATGAAAATCACCTAAGCTGTATTTTTACACATATATTGGGTTACGACCGGTTTCCTCAGGTTGCCCAGTTGTACTAAAGTCATCATGGTCTGGTTGTCGCATGTATAGATTTGTTCTTTAATATTACATAGGTTTACCAGACTACTTCTATCACGACATTAGCATAATTCGGCAACCTGAAGAGGTTCTAAGAACGAAACCGCTCGTCATACAATAAATATGAATTAACACAGCTGACATGCTTTCCACTAATGATCAAAATTTGTATAAGAGTGTCACTGTCCTCTTGCATTTGATTTTGGGAACCTGTCTCTATCTGTCCGATATTTCCAAATTAGGTTCGTCTGTTTGGATAATGAGAGTTCTCAACAACTATCTTCGGTCAAGAATTTCTTCAACGGCAGTGACGCGCCATTATGAGAAATCAGTGAGATGCAAATATTGGCTCCAGCGCAGAAGAAACAAATGTTAACGTTATGAGTTCATAGATTTCCACGGGAAGTATCAATTTTAATAAAGAGATTTTTGGTACAGATTGCGTCGTTATGAACCATTAAAACAAATAAAATGACGACAATTCGACTGACTTTGCAGCAGTTCTCGCGTCCGTCGGCCTTCGTAATTTAATATATTATTATTATTTTGATTGTTGCCGACTTAAATGGTGGGCATTAATAAAAATGATATTTCAATCAATTTTGATTTACGATAAAATCCTTTTTTTAACAATATTAATCTTAAATTATTTGTTACGTTAGTGAATGTTAGACTCGCTGAATCTTAAGATTTGAGCATATAAGTTGAACAAGTTTTCATATTAATTTCCTCGGCGAGTCAGTTCACTTTAAAGCACAAAATCTTTAGTTATTAATTACAATTGCGGCCCACACACGCGCGAGAGTATTTTTTCTTACCTCCGTTAACCATTGCCTCGTAGTCGGAGTCCTGGCTCTGGTTCTCGGCTATTGTACTGAAAACAAGAATCTTAAAGCTACGTATTTCTGCAACTTCGTGCCGCTGTGGAGAAAAATGAATATTATGTTAATAGCGGGCGAGTTTTTCGCTTCCGCTAAATTTTTTATAAGTTAATATCGCCACGTAATGGCGTCGTTGGCTGCATCAGCCGCTGCGATTGTTGGAACTGTAAATTACTTGAATGCAGGTTAATTCAAGGAAAGCGGACATGAAATCGGGATCACCTCTTACAAATTAAAAGTGCACAATAATATTAAATCAATATACTATCTGCTTAATTCGTACAAATATGCTTACATTTGCCAGCACTCGCAAGATGTCCGTCTACACACAACCAAGACAAGAGAAGAAGTGAATACGACTAAAAAATTTACAAAAGAGCGTATCTTGTCGTATCTTTAGATCATTTTGTTATATTTCTTTGCACTCGAAACATACACAGAGAAATTAATGTTTTACGGGTACATTATAAAATATATATATGTTATTCAAATTTTCAATGTCTCTTCTTTATAAATACCGTTTTTAAGTCTTTTCGTAATATAGCACTGGGGACGCTATACAGTCTTCTTCAGTGTGAATAGCTGCTGGATTCTGGTGAAGGGCATTCTGTATATACTGTCTGTTTCGGTCGTCAGATAGATACCGACGCCTCATTCTGGGATGCCATTAAACAGTTTGAAGTAAAGATTGCTGTGAAAGGGTGGTAGTACAGTAGACTGTTGCGAGCATGGATGGAGTACTGCACAACTGCTGTTATTGCTCACTAAATAAGAAGCTAGCAACTGATAAATCAATGACTTTATTTGACACACTTCCGATAAAACCCATCCTCAGTTCGTCATGAACGTCTTGGTGATCAGATGCATATGGATAACATGTAACAAACAAAGCTGTCAGCTTCGTTTGTTGCATACTGTCTTTATGTATCTGATTACATGACTATCTGAGGATGGGTCCTATCTGAAGAGCCTCAAGTGAAGTCATTGGTTTATCAGATGGTGGCTTTTTATTTAGTGAGCAACACAGCAATTGTGCAGTACTCGTACTGATTTGCAATACGGTCGCATTCTTCCGGCTTGACTTTATGTCACAATTACAGATTATTACATGCTTTACCCTACAACCTTTACTTCAAACTATCCAGTGGCATCCAAGAATGTGACGTCGGTTATTGCGGCGTAAAGTTAAGGGCCGGAATGCCAGGTTAAACAAGAGAGCAGAGAGGGCTGTGAACTAGAGATGGGGGATCCGCTCTTGAACTAATTCATAGAGTTGAATCTTTCAAAGGAGTGAACAATCAGTGATTCAGAAAAAAAGAACAGTAGCTCCAAACGTTTCCCACGGCAGAGAGAGAGAGAGAGAGAGAGAGAGAGAGAGAGAGAGACGGAGCATATCAGCAGCGCCTCTGCTGGTCAGAGCACAGTGCACGCCACACAACACAGCCAGCGCCGGCCTCTGCCCTGCTTCTACCTTGGCTGCCTGCATTGTGCAGTGCTCCATTGGATTTTGTGTTTCACATATGCCGTGCCGTCTCTGTGCGTCGTCTGCCGCGTGCAGTGTCGCACTCTGTCGGCGATCGTTTCAGTCGCACGTCCTGCCCTCTGGGCAGCTGATGCGAGCAACAGGACAGAGAGCCACCTAGCAGATAACATAGGAACTACTTGCAACAACCTGCTCGCAAGGGAACGGACGATTTGTCTCGGAGCGGGTGAGTTCACCGCTCCCCCCCACCCAAGGAACTCGCCCGTTCAACGCTCACCCCACCGTCTCGACTCTAGCCAGAGCGTTGAGCAAAGCGACTCAGGTGTCACTCTGGTCGCTGCGGTCTCAGCTCATGCAGTAATACAGCTCGCGGCTCGACCTACTCGACTCAGCGCCTCTGCATCGGAGTTCGTCCCTACTGGATATTGTTCTTCGTAGTAATACCGCTATGTATATTACATTATTATGTTATGTATACATCAATTGTTTTTATTTTATTTTTATTTGTTTAAACTGATTAGATTAGGTTCCTCCTCTTACTATAGGATTTTTATTATGGACACTCGAATTTACGCTTTAATTACGAGCGAACCGATAAATGTATCGCAAAATGTGATACACCAATATTTTCCTCGTTTTATTCTGCGTAAGGCTATATGCAGCACTTTCGTTTTACAGTCAAATTTATATTTTGCGATTTTAGGCGTCTTCGGAAGGAAACGTTCACTTTAAAAATATATGGCTTGCGATGTATTTGTATGAGGTTAATGAAATTTTAATACATTATAGCCAAATATATTGTTAATGTAAATCTCAAGTTACGAAATTTTCCGATCACCCAAAAAACCACGATAGTGCAAAATAAATCAATAATCAAAAACTTTGTCGTATCGTGGAAATTTCAATAAACAATACAAAATTCTTACTCATTATCTGTGTTCAAGATCAAAATACAGGTATAGTACTGGAATAAACCAAGTTTAAAGGGCAATGTGCCTTCCATTTATTTTCTACTGTAAATGAGTGGTGAGTCATGAAAAAGAGCTAATTCATTTCAGGGAGTGAACAGTTCTGATCTAATCTCTGAAAAGAACAGTTTTGCCCATCTCTACTGTGAACAAGACGCTAACCAATTGCGCGCTGACAGACTCTTCTCCAGGACGTCAACGCGACAGCAGTGGCCTCTATGTGAAGAGGACATAAGCGCCGCTCCCGTCTGGCACTGTCCACGCCAACAGCAGCATAAAGACTAAGCAGTTTAAGATCAGCGACATGGGAATTGTATATACTGAATAGATTTCTTATTTGCATGTCCCCTTTGCTTCGACACGTCTGTGTTACTGTCAAAGTAAGTATTGTCATTGTTCCTTTCGTAATAAAACTCATTAATACGATTTGTTTGAATGTTGTCCTAGACTCCACGTACTTGGCATCAAGGAAGGATTCAACATCGGTAGCCACCTTGCGGCGGCGCGATTCCTTCCGTCCCATTACGACGAACCTGCACCTACCTGTGAACATTGTCTCGGCATATCATGAGTAGGGAAGCCGAGCGAAACCTACTGTACTTCGACGTGACCAGGCTGCAATTAAATTCACTAATCTGCGTTTCAGGAGAAAGTTTTCACTCGAAATGAAAGGTTGGAAATTTTGTCTTCAATTAATATATTCTGAAACTTAGGTAAACAAGTACCACTGCCTAGCCCGTGCTAGTCTTAACACAGTCACTCACAATCCCTTTCACTCACGTTAGCAAGTTTAGGTGTTGCATTTTCCGAAAAGGTAATAGCTAAAAAAATACTGATTGTTTTTGATTGATAATGCTCGCCAAATATGAAGTCTGTCGGTACCTAATGCAGTCAGTTTTTAACCACTGACCTCCTCAATACGCCACGCGGAATATATGTTTTTTCTCGTCACAAAATTCACTTAAAAATTCCGAAATTTCTACACGCCCATTGGAATAATTATGCCGGCACTTTACCTCACTTTTGATGTATGTAACACTGCTAGATCCGGCAACTTATCATATTCATCGGAACTACTATTACACACGTCCGAACTGTTTCATGGCTAGGCTCCGACTCCTCTCTAGAATACTCTAAGTCTTCTCTACCAGCAGAGAAAGGCGCGCGAAGAATATTGCTTTACCATTGGTCAGTTTACTCAACAGCCAATACCAAAACAACATTCTCCCGCGTCAATCCGCGCTTTGCATCAATAACCAATCGCAAAATAGTAAACCTAACGACTGCACTTTTTACCGACGTAATTTTCTAATATGCTGAAGTTTTGCTTATGCATCAAGTTATTTACTACTGTATTGTTATTTATACCTGAACTAACTTTCCCTTTACCATAAACTTACTTTACAAATCTACTCTACAAAAATCCCCTTTGTCCACATCTACACTTCTTCGAAATGTTCCCACACTAAATCCTACTACATTACTCGTTAAACAATTATCTTCATATTAACCTTAAACCACACTCACGCATCATTCATACTGCTAAAACACATTTATAACATTTTACATACACAAAAAGACATAATAACACTTTATGAAAATACTAGAACAGTTTATGAAAAGCATTCTATTATTTAGTGCACTCTAGTGGGCACAGTCGAAACTAAATCAGTCCCCTATCCAATACTGCCCTCTATCGGCTGACATAAACTACGTGCGCGTCCAGTCTCGCGTCACCATCTGTCACTATCCAGCTCTGAGACACATCTCCCACTTAACCGCCTCCAAGGCAGGATCGGTATACGGCGCTACGCCTAAACCTGTCTCTCAAGATCCGGCAGTTCATCGCCGTAAATAGGTTCGCTACAAAGTCGGTCGAAACGTCAGCATTTTAGTTATTTCAGTGTTCCATACTGAACGCGGCCTAATACCCAGAATTACTTAGCTAATCATGTTTCACAGTCTAGAATCAACGGAGGGTTCTGTAAGGAAACACATCACTTAGTGGTTGGTGACGAGGCTATAGACCGTATTTCAAATAACACTATGATGTTTGGTGCATTTGACACTAAGATGAAAAGTAATTGCTGGTATGGGAAGAAACTGATCGACTTATTAATCATGAAGAGTAGGTATTTCATTATACCTGATGTCAATACATAACGCGTAGAAACTTCTAAGTTGTACAAAGCCAAAGAAGTCCTTTTCTACAACGACAAAGCGCCATTTTAAAACAACAGCAACAACTATTGGCTTCTTACGAAAATGACAGGTGCGGCTCTTGTGTCACCTAGTAATTATCTCTGACTTCCCGTCTTTTATGGACTATACATCACAGAGTCTCCCCCATGAACCATGGACCTTGCCGTTGGTGGGGAGGCTTGCGTGCCTCAACGATACAGATGGCAACCACAACGGAGGGGTATCTGTTGAGAGGCCAGACAAACGTGTGGTTCCTGAAGAGGGGCAGCAGCCTTTTCAGTAGTTGCAGGGGCATCAGTCTGGATGATTGACTGATCTGGCCTTGTAACAATAACCAAAACGGCCTTGCTGAGCTGGTACTGCGAACGGCTGAAAGCAAGGAGAAACTACAGCCGTAATTTTCCCCGAGGGCATGCAGGTTTACTGTATGGTTAAATGATGATGGCGTCCTCTTGGGTAAAATATTCCGGAGGTAAAATAGTCCCCAATTTGGATCTCCGGGCGGGGACTACTGAAAAGGACGTCGTTATCAGGAGAAAGAAAACTGGCGTTCTACAGATCGGAGCGTGGAATGTCAGATCCCTTAACCGGGCAGGTAGGTTAGAAACTTTAAAAAGGGGAATGGATAGGTTAACGTTAGATATAGTGGGAATTAGTGAAGTTCAGTGGCAGGAGGAACAAGACTTTTGGTCAGGTGAATACAGGGTTATAAATACAAAATCAAATAGGGGTAATGCAGTAGTAGTATTAATAATGAATAAAAAATAGGAGTGCGGGTAAGCTACTGCAAACAGCATAGTGAACGCATTATTGTGGCCAAGATAGACACGAAGCCCACGCCTACTACAGTAGTACAAGTTTATATGCCAACTAGCACTGCAGATGATGAAGAAATTGATGAAATATATGATGAGATAAAAGAAATTATACAGATAGTGAAGGGAGACGAAAATTTAATAGTCATGGGTGACTGGAATTCGTGTGTAGGATAAGGGAGAGAAGGAAACATAGTAGGTGAATATGGATTGGGGGTAAGAAATGAAAGAGGAAGCTGTCTGTTAGAATTTTGCACAGAGCATAACTTAATCATAGCTAACACTTGGTTCAAGAATCATAAAAGAAGGTTGTATACACGGAAGAATCCCGGAGATATTAGAAGGTATCAGATAGATTATATAATGGTAAGACAGAGATTTAGGAACCAGGTTTTGAATTGTAAATGTGGGTCTCATTTCAGTGGTGTCGGTGGAGTCTATCAGCAGGACGGGTTTCACTAGACATGGCCTGCACCTCAACAGGTATGGGAAGGGGAGGTTGGCAAAGCTTATAGGTGACAGCATAGGTGGGGTTGGTGGGATCACTCATGGGAAAATTCCTGCAGTAGTGGGTGTTAGAGCTGCACCTTTTTTAGATTAAAGTCAGCTGATAGGTATTCCTGCTTAAGAGAAATCTCTCTAACAAAGGAATCACTTTTTACAAAGCTTAGGTATCCGAGTAATGAGGGAACTAGTATATTTCATCAAAATATACAAGGTATTAGAGATAAAGTTAGTGAACTGCTTATAGATGTTGACTCTGAAATTATTGGTATATCTGAACACTTCTTAAATAAGGAGATGATTCAGAGGCTTCCTTTACCAGGATACAGGTTGGCTGGCAGCTTTTCGAGGAGCTCTTTGCGGTGTGGGGGAGTAGCCATGTATGTGAAAAACGGCATCCCATTTGAGTCAATCGATGTTTCAAAGTACTGCACTGAAAAGGTGTATGAATGTTGTGCAGGTGTGGTTAAATTTAACGGAGCTAAACTTCTAACTGTTGTTATTTATAGATCCCCAGACTCCGATTTCACAACATTTTTGCTAAAGCTAGAGGAGGTTCTTGGTTCACTTTATAGGAAATACAAAAAGTTAGGTATATGTAGTGACTTCAATATTAATTGTATAAGTGATTGTGCAAGGAAGAGGATGCTGGTAGACCTCCTTAATTCATATAATCTTATGCAAACCGTATTCTTTCCAACGAGAGTGCAAGGGAACAGTAGAACAACCATAGACAACATTTTTGTTCATTCCTCATTACTAGAAGGGCATTCTGTTCGCAAAAAGGTGAATGGCCTTTCAGATCATGATGCACAAATTTTAACTCTAAAAGATTTTTGTTCTGCAACACGTGTTAAATATAGTCATCAGCTGTTTAGGAAAGCTGATCCAGTTGCTGTAGAGACCTTTGTAAATCTTATCAGGGAACAAGAGTGGCAAGATGTTTATAGCGCTGATACAGTAGACGATAAATATAACGCTTTTCTCAAGACTTTTCTCGTGCTCTTTGAAAGTTGCTTTCCGTTAGAACGTTCAAAACAGGGTACTAGCACAAACAGGCAGCCTGGGTGGCTGACTAGAGGGATATGAATATCTTGTAGAACAAAGTGGCAATTATATCAAAACGTTAGAAACAGTCAAAATCTAAATGCAGCAGCCCATTACAAACAGTATTGTAAGGTGCTTAAAAATGTTATTAGGAAGGCAAAAAGTATGTGGTATGCAGATAGAATAGCTAAGTCTCTGGATAAAATTAAAACCATATGGTCAGTCGTAAAGGAAGTGGCTGGTGTGCAGAGACAGGTCGAGGATATAGAATCAGTGAGGAGTGGGAATGTCCGTGTTACTGATAAGTCGCATATATGTACAGTATTTAATAATCACTTTCTGAATATAGCAGGTGAACTAAATAGAAACCTAGTCCCAACAGGGAATCATATAGCGCTCTTAGAAAAAAGTGTTCCGAGACTGTTACCTGAAATGCTCCTCCATGATACTGACAAGAGCGTGATTGAGTTAATAATTAAATCACTAAAGACCAAGAACTCTCATGGATATGACGGGGTATCTAGCAGAATACTGAAGTATTGTTCCATGTATGTTAGCCCAGTACTTAGCCATATCTGTAACTTATCCTTTAGGAGTGGTCGGTTTACTGACCGATTGAAGTACTCCGTAGTGAAGCCACTTTATAAAAAGGGAGACAGGGATAATGTTGACAATTATAGACCTATTTCTATGCCATCGGTGTTTGCTAACGTTATCGAGAAGGTTGTATATACAAGGTTACTGGAGCATTTAAATTCACATAATTTGCTGTCAAATGTTCAGTTTGGTTTTAGAAATGGTTTAACAACTGAAAATGCTATATTCTCTTTTCTCTGTGAGGTTTTGGACGGATTAAATGAAAGGTAGCGAACGCTAGGTGTTTTCTTTGATTTAACGAAGGCTTTTGACTATGTTGACCACAAAATATTACTGCAGATGTTGGACCATTATGGAGTAAGGGGAATAGCTTACGATTGGTTCACCTCTTACTTTAAGAACAGAAAGCAGAAGGTAATTCTCCGCAATATTGAGAGTGGTAGTGATGTTCAGTCCCAATGGGGCACTGTTAAGTTGGGCGTTCCCCAAGGATCGGTACTGGGGCCACTGCTGTTTCTTATTTATATAAATGATATGCCTTCTAGTATTACAGGTGATTCAAAAAATATTTCTGTTTGCTGATGACACCAGCTTGATAGTGAAGGATCTTGTGTGTAATATTGAAACAGTATCAAATAATGTAGTTCATGAAATAAGTTCGTGGCTTGTGGAATATAATTTGATGCTAAATCACAGTAAGACTCAGTTTTTACAGTTTGTAGCTCACAATTCAACAAGAACCGATATTTTGATCAGACAGAATGGGCATATTATAAGTGAGACGGAACAGTTCAAATTCCTAGGCGTTCGGATAGATAGTAAGCTGTTGTGGAAAGCCCATGTCCAGGATCTTGTTCAGAAACTAAATGCTGCTTTATTTACCTTTTGAACAGTATCTGAAATAAGTGACACTTCAACACGAAAAGTAGTCTACTTCGCATATTTTCATACGCTTATGTCGTATGGTATTATTTTTTGGGGTAATTCTTCTGATTCAAAAAGGGTATTTTTGGCTCAAAAACGGGCTGTTCGAGCTATATGTGGTGTAAGTTCGAGAACCTCTTGTCGACCCCTATTCAATAGTCTGGGAATTCTGACATTGCCCTCACAGTATATATTTTCTTTAATGTCGTTTGTTGTTAACAATATTAGCGTATTCCCAAGAGTTAGCAGCTTTCACTCAGTTAATACTAAGCAGAAATCCAATCTGCATGTGGAATGCACTTCCTTGACTCTTGTCCAGGAAGGAGTGCAGTATTCTGCTGCATCCACTTTCAATAAGCTACTACAAGAACTCAAAAATCTTAGCAGTAGCCCAAACTCTTTTAAGTCTAAACTTAAGAGTTTCCTCATGGCTCACTCCTTCTATTCTGTCGAGGAGCTCCTGGAAGAGCTAAAAAAATTAAGCAAATTCCAGTGTTACATTGTTGATTTTCTTTATTTCATTTTACAACTTGTCACCTGAATATGTTTTTTTATATTTCATTTTATCTGTTTCTAATATCGTGTTATAATTTCATGTATTGACTCGTTCCATGACCATGGAGACTTCTCCTTAATTTGGTCCCACGGAACAATAAATAAATAATTAAATAAAAAAAATTTTCCAGGGGCAGATGTGGACTCTGCAAAAAGGTGGGAATTTAAGGAGATGGGACCTAAATACACCGACTAAACCAGAGGTTGTACAGAGTTTCAGGGAGAGCATAAGGGAACAATTGGCAGCAGTGGGGGAAAGAAGTACAGTAGAAGAAGAATGGGTAGCTCTGAGGGATGAAGTAGTGAAGGCAGCAAAGGCTCAAGTAGTAAAAAGATGAGGGCTAGTAGAAATCCTTGGGTAACAGAAGAATTATTGAATTTAATTGATGAAAGGAGGAAACATAAATACGCAGTAAATGAAGCAGGCAAAAAGGAATACAAACGTCTCAAAAACGAGATTGACAAGAAGTGCAAAATGCCTAAGCATGGATGGATAGAGGACAAATGTAAGGATGTAGAGGCTTATCTCACTAGGGGTAAGATAGATACTGCCTACAGGAAAATTTATATTTCCTTTGGAGAAAAGAGAACCACTTGTATGAATATCAAGGGCTCAAATGGAAACCCAGTCCTAACCAAAGAAGGGAAAGCAGAAAGGTGGAAGGAGTATATAGAGGGTCTATACAAGGGCGTTGTAATTGAGGACAATATTATAGAGATGGAAGAGAATGTAGATGAAGATGAAATGGGAAATACGCTACTGCGTGAAGGGTTTGACAGAGCACTGAAAGATCTGAGCCGAAACAAGGCCCCGGGAATAGACAACATTCCATTAGAACTACTGACGGCCTTGGGAGAGCCAGTCCTGACAAAACTCTACCATCTGGTGAGCAAGATGTATGAGACAGGCGAAGTACCCTCAGACTTCAAGAAGAATATAATAATTCCAATCCCAAAGGAAGCAGGTGTTGACAGATGTGAAAATGACCGAACTATCAGTTTAATAAGTCACAGCTGCAAAATACTAACGCGAATTCTTTACAGACGAATGGAAAAACTGGTAGAAGCCGATCTCGGGGAAGATCAGTTTGATTCCGTAGAAATATTGGAACACGTGAGGCAATACTGACCTTACGACTTATCTTAGAAGAAAGACTAAGGAAAGGCAAATCTACGTTTCTAGCATTTGTAGACTTAGAGAAAGCTTTTGACAATGTTGACTGGAATACTCTCTTTCAAATTCTGAAGGTGGCAGGGGTAAAAAAGAGGGAGCGAAATGCTATTTACAATTTGTACAGAAACCAGATGGCAGTTATAAGAGTTGAGGGGCATGAAATGGAAGCAGTGGTTGGGAAGAGAGTAAGACAGTGTTGTAGCCTCTCCCCAATGTTATTCAATCTGTATATTGAGCAAGCAGTAAAGGAAACAAAAGAAAAATTCGGAGTAGGTATTAAAATCCATGGAGAAGAAATAAAAACTTTGAGGTTCGCCGATGACATTGTAATTCTGTCAGAGACAGCAAAGGACTTGGAAGAACAGTTGAACGGAAGGATATAAGATGAACATCAACAAAAGCAAAACGAGGATAATGGAATGTAGTCGAATTAAGTCGGGTGATTCTGAGGGAATTAGATTAGGAAATGAGACACTTAAAGTAGTAAAGGAGTTTTGCTATTTGGGGAGCAAAATAACTGATGATGGTCGAAGTAGAGAAGATATAAAATGTAGACTGGCAATGGCAAGGAAAGCGTTTCTGAAGAAGAGAAATTTTTTAACATCGATTATAGATTTAAGTGTCAGGAAGTCGTTTCTGAAAGTATTTGTATGGAGTGTAGCCATGTATGGAAGTGAAACATGGACGATAAATAGTTTGGGCAGGAAGAGAATAGAAGCTTTCGAAATGTGGTGCTACAGAAGAATGTTGAAGACTAGATGGGTAGGTCACATAACTAATGAGGAGGTATTGAACAGAATTGGGGAGAAGAGGAGTTTGTGGCACAACTTGACGAGAAGAAGGGACCGGTTTGTAGCACATGTTCTGAGGCATCAAGGGATCACAAATTTAGCATTGGAGGGCAGTGTGGAGGGTAGAAATCGATGAGGGAGACCAAGAGATGAATACACTAAGCAGATTCAGGAGGATGTAAGTTGCAGTAGGTACTGGGAGATGAAGAAACTTGCACAGGATAGGGTAGCATGGAGAGCTGCATCAAACCAGTCTCAGAACTGAAGACCACAACAACAACAACATCACAGAGACGTTTAACTCATCTTATTCTTCCTTCTTCTCTCTCCTCTAACAACCACTTGATGTCTAAGGCAAAAGGGAAAAAATACCTGGTGGCAACACTATTATTAGGAAATGTTCTATCAAGTTATGTCATCAGTGTGTTTAATAAAATGTCCATGGAATGCGAAATAACACCTTCTGTTCGTAGTTCCAAAGAATGGACATATGCTTGGGACTTCTTGTATAGTATTTAGAAAAACTTACTGTTGTGACCAGTCGAAACTAGAATCGTCTGGTCACAGCTGTGGGTTATTTCATTGCTCAGTGAGGTGGCATATTAAACTAGAACAAATGAAAAATTTGTTCACTTTATTTCATAAGTGAATAAAATACCGGCTTAACACTACACAAATCTTTGCCACAGGATTGCTTGATAAGCTACAAATGTTATTGACTACTAAAGCGTTACTTGATACACAAATTAACAAACTGTTCTCTTACAGTACAATGTCCCACACTGAAATGTCAGCAATGTGTTTAATGAAATCTCCTGGAGTGCGAAACTTTAACTAACACGTTGGTCCTATAATAAGATGATGACTGCTTCAGATTAGGTCTCGAACTGGGCAGAGCTTTTGCTAGGTATACACTATATTGACCTCAGTGTGATTGCACTGCTAAGCTAACAGGGGATGCGTGGTCTACAGGAGCCCCTACCATAAGTCGTTGAGGATTGCAACGAGCCCTCGCTAATCTCTGTGGTATCGATTCGCGTTACCAACTTTGGTGTGGCAACACGATCTCTGTACGGTACCACACATATGACAGAAATATCTCGCTCAGTTGTTGAATACACATTATGAATGACTCAAATATTTACAGAGCTATCATCAAAGGTAGGCGGGACTTGTTTCTAAGGCGGTCGTAGAAGATAAAAGTAGATTTAGACACTCATAGAAGGAACGAATTGGAGAGAAAGAAATAAGGTGCTGATACTAATCATCTTTTAAAAATAATTTAATTTCGTAACCGAAATGCAATTGAACCCTTTTGTTTTTACCACTCGGAAAACTTCATTTTACCCCTCAGTGGGTAATTACCCAGAAGTTGGCCTTGTGCGCCACGGATGGCTCACGCTCGACCCCAAGAAGTCTGCTACCAGCAACACAATAACGTGTGCTGTATTACATATCTGCCAGGCGCAACAAACAGCTGTCAATAAAATTTTGTGCGTACATTCAACGAGAAAGTTTTCTGAATAAATGAGATATCTCACATTAGTGATTAATTTAGTGTAACATTATTTTATGTCATCTCTCGTTGTTTTAAAAGAAGGCAATTATGCCATTTTCAAAATAAAAGGTCGATATATCAAAGTAGTAGCTTAGGGTGTTTGAATAAGACCGCTGTCGCACGGCGAGAAACAGGAAAAACAGCGCAGACAGATGCAGGAAAGCGTGAATACGCCAGCCAAACCACAGTATGAAACATATTTCTCAGCGTCTGCACGAATGTGTTATGTAGCCCCATTTGCGTATTTGATGTTTCCCCAAATCGTAGTTCCAGCAGGTGGCTAATACCATCGTGGTACCTTAAACTTTGCAAAATAAGATAAATTCGCTTTATAAATGATGTTATTATGATTTTATTATTATTGTAAATATTATTAAGCAATCTAGAGGGAATACAAATCGTATAAAAAGTGACTGACAGGAAGATCAAAAGGCTTAACAGGAATGGCTGTAAGACAAATGTAATGATATAGAAGCATATTTCACTAGGGGAAAGGTAGATACCGCCTATAGGAAAATTAAAGCGGCCTTTGAAGAAAAGAGAAGCAGTCGAATGAATATCAAGAGGTCTGATGTAAAACAAGTCTTAAGCAAAGAAGGGAAAGATGAAAGGTGAAAGGAGTATACAGAGGATCTATAAAAGGGGTATGAACTTGAAATCAATATTATAAAAATGAAAGAGGACTTAGGTGACTGTGAAATAGCAGATATGGTACTGCGAGAGGAATTTGACAGAGCACTGAAAGACTTAAGTCGAGCGCAAGGCCCCGGGGTAGACGATATTGCGTCATAACTACTGACAGCGAGAGAGCCAGCGATGACAAAAGTTTTCCATCCTATGTGCAGGATGTATCAGACAGGCGAAATATCCTCAGACTTCAAGAAAGATATAATTACAATTACAAAGAAAGCAGTAGCTGAAAGGTGAGAATATTTCCGATCTATCGGTTTAATAAGTCACGGTTGCAAAATTCTAACAAGAATTCGTCACGGTTGCAAAATTCTAACAAGATTTCTTTACAGAGGAATGGAAAAACCGGTAGAGGCCGACAGCTGGTCTAACGTGCGCTTGGGGCACACAATACTCATTAAAGCCTGTACTATGGTAAGCGAACGGGGTTCACCTTACGAGACAGGATTTTCGTATAGATATTGACCGCGTGTACCTGAATGGTGTCAAATCAGACTTACACCCACTCTGTAATAACAATGATACGTCAAGTAAGTTCGAAATGCAATTACCCGTCAGGATGGACCAAAAGCAACACTTAAGATGTTACCAATTTAATAATAATACGGTCGCCAGCCTAATTAGGCATTAACTGAGTTTCTTCCCTGTACAAGCAGGTATATATTCATGCAAAACAACACGTAGTAACACTGCATAATATAGTAGAATTTTAGAACCAGAAAATCTATTGAACTGATAGTTTCACGTTCAGTACTGATATGGAAAAACCATGAATACATAACACTACACTATAATGTATACTACAAAACTTCGTACTGTCTATTGATCTGATTAAAATCGGGCATAGGTTACCCTAGAAATAGCACTTTCGAGCCACACACAAAATGTCACTTTTGATCAAGATAAAACACTGATAAATTTTGACTTTTATATTGACCTAAACCTTTGCTGGTCAAATCAATGTAGAACACTTCAGAATTTACATGAATAAAAAGGGGGGGGGGAGGACCCTGAAACTGTTATGATCACTATATTAAAAAAATTGATTACTGAAATTATCATGCGTTCAAGATTTCCAGTATATGAGTTACTACTCTTTTTATCTTATTTACTTCTGATTTAAATATCTTTATATCTGTCTCGATTGAAACTGTTATGATCACTATATTAAAAAAATTGATTACTGAAATTATCATGCGTTCAAGATTTCCAGTATATGAGTTACTACTCTTTTTATCTTATTTACTTCTGATTTAAATATCTTTATATCTGTCTCGAAATGATTAAACTTCATTACTATATCAATATTAAAGTTATCTTTCAACTTCGTTAGACCTTCGTTATTCATTTACTGGTTCATTAACAAAACAGTTCTTTAAACACCATTCTAACATAGCTAGGTCTGCAAGTAATTATTATTAACACAAAATTTAATTTTTCATTTCGGGACACTCGGATTGCACAACATTTGAAAAAGACCCTGCCTAGGTTAGTTGTGAGGATAATTAAATGAGGGGAAAGTTCTGGTAAAATTTAGGTTATTATTGAACAGTTCACTCCATGGTCCATACGCATACAGTACTAAAAGTTTCAACCTGCTTGTATCGAGGCGGCGGTTGGCGGGCGGCGAGATGGCGAGGCACAGAGCACACATACTACCACACCTATGGCTCTTGACGTATCGGCACTTTAATTCTTCTTAGCGTCGCAATACTTTTCCATTTAGTGCCTATGGAATTTTGCCATGCTGTGAGGGCGTTGGAACAGTATACCCGAGGCTCAGTGAAACTACGTCTTCCAGGAGAGCCTCCTCGCTCCAGAAGGTGTTGCTCAGACCAATACCAAACTCCAACTACTACTGCTGAGCTCGTTGTGCCGTGCAGTGCCCGCGTGCATTTCCCCGCGCTCGCCTGCCATCCACCTTTTACCGCTCCCTGACAGACCGGGTATTCACCCGAGGTTTTGCATTCTACATATCCTAACACATTGCCTACGTATGGACCAGACGCACATTTACAATTTTAAACATCTTACAACAGTTTCAAAATTTGTTACACTTCAATTCTATCACAATATTACTTGCATTTGACATAAACATTAATCTTCACATTGAAACCTGTTTACAGTTTTCTTAACACAATGGCATGAAACAAAAAACAAATGAAATCAGAACATCAATTACTCAAGTTTAACGAAAAATCAGATGGAAAAAAATTTTCTTATGTGTAAAATAGTACAGCGTCGTTGTTGTTACACTGGGAAGATCAGTTTGGATTCGGAAGAAATGTAGGAACGCACTGGACCTACGACTTATTTTATAAGATAGGTTAAATAAAGGCAAACCTATGTTTGTAGCATTTGCTTTTTCAATGTTGACAGGAACATCTCTATGAAATTCTGAAAGCAGCACAGTAAAATAGAGTGAGCGAAAGGCTATTTACTTACTACTCGTACAGAAACCAGACCGCAGTTGTAACAGTCGAGAAGCATGAAAGGAAAGCAATGGTGGAGAACTGAGTGAGACATGGTTATAGCCAATCCGCGATGTTATTCAATCTATAAATTGAGCAAGCAGTAAAGGACACCAAAGAAAAATTTGGAGAAGGAATTAAAGCTCAGGAAGAAGAAATAAAAACTATGAGGTTTGCCGATGACATTGTAATGCTGTCACAGACAGGAAAGGACTTGGAAGAGCAGTTGAACAGAATTTACAATATATTGAAAAGAGGATATAAGATTAACGTTAACAAAAGCAAAATAATGATAATTGAATATAGTTAAATTAAATCAGGTGATGCTGAAGGAATTAGATTAGGAAAGGAGACACTTAAACTAGTAGATGAATATTGTTATTTGGACAGAAAATTATCTGATGACGGCTGAAGTACAGAGGATGCAAAATGTAGACTGCCAATGGCAGAAAAGCGTTGCTGAAGAAGAGAAACTTGGTAACATCGAAGTGTTACGAGGTATTTTATGACAGTATTTGTGTGGAGCGTAGCCATCTATGGAAGTGAAACATGGGTGATAAACAGTTCAGACAAGAAGAGATTAGAAGCTTAAGAAATGTTGTACTAGAGAAGGAAATTGAAGATTAGATGAGTAGATCACTTAACTATTAAGGAGGTACTGAATAGAATCAGGGAGAAAAGAAATTTACTGCAGAACCCGACTTGAAGAACGGATTAGTTGATGGACATTCTGCGACGTCAAGGGATTAGCAACTTAGTATTGGATGGAAGTGAGGGGGTAAAAATCGTAGATGAAAAAGGATGTAAGATGCAGTAGTTATTCGGAGATGAAGAGGTTTGCACAGGACAGAGTAGCATGGAGAGCTGTAGCAGCCCAGTGTGAGCACTGAAGACGACTGCACAGTTATTTTGTCGTTGTTATTATTACTAGCTATGTTCTTGTTCTGGAACATTTTAGCTCAACAAATAATTTATTTCGGATTTTCAATCGAATAGACGTCACAAACAGCGACCAAGATAAGTAAATAATAAAGGAAAGACTGACAGTTACCAAATACACAAATAATAATAGTATATGTAAGTCACATTAGACCCATTCTCTCCCCAAGCGATTTCCATATTTTTGGAGCGCTAAAGAAAGGCATTCGTGACCCTCGATTTGCTTCAGACGAAGAGGTGCACTCAGGGTTACAGTCATGGTTCCATGGGCCGCCACAAACATTTTTCCAGGTCCGAACGCCGTTGCAGAGGCAACGGAAAAAGCATGCAAAGTCCAGAAGAACGCGAAATCTCGAAGATTGGCTAAAATTTACAGACGCGCGAAATTTGGCACGGACTTCAATGCGAGATGCCTTTAATAGGTTCCACAACGAAACATTGTCTCGAAATTTGGTAGAAAATTCGAAGAAATTCTGGTCGTATGTAAAGTACACAAGCGGCAAGACGCAGACAATACCTTCGCTGCGCAGTGCCGATAGTACTGTTACCGACGACTGTGCCGCTAAAGCGGAGTTATTGAACGCGGTTTTCCGAAATTCCTCCACCAGGGAAGATGAATGGAATATTCCAGAATTTGTAACACGAACAGCTGCTAGCATGAGTTTCTTAGAAGTAGATACCTTAGGGGTTGCGAAACAACTCAAATCGCTTGACACGGGCAAGTCTTCAGGTCCAGATTGTATACCGATTAGGTTCCTTTCAGATTACACTGATACAATAGCTCCCTACTTAGCAATCATATACAACCGCTCGCTCACCGATAGATCTGTACCTACAGATTGGAAAATTGCGCAGGTCGCACCAGTGTTTAAGAAGGGTAGTAGGAGTAATCCATCGAACTACAGACCTATATCATTGACGTCGGTTTGCAGTAGGGTTTTGGAGCATATACTGTATTCAAACATTATGAATCACCTCGAAGGGAACGATCTATTGATACGTAATCAGCATGGTTTCAGAAAACATCGTTCTTGTGCAACGCAGCTAGCTCTTTATTCGCACGAAGTAATGGCGGCTATCGACAGGGGATCTCAAGTTGATTCCGTGTTTCTAGATTTCCGGAAAGCTTTTGACACCGTTCCTCACAAGCGACTTCTAATCAAGCTGCGGGACTATGGGGTATCGCCTCAGTTGTGCGACTGGATTCGTGATTTCCTGTCAGGAAGGTCGCAGTTCGTAGTAAACTGAAGTGATATCAGGTGTTCCCCAGGGAAGCGTCCTGGGACCTCTGCTGTTCCTGATCTATATAAATGACCTGGGTGACAATCTGAGCAGTTCTCTTAGGTTGTTCGCAGACGATGCTGTAATTTACCGTCTAGTAAGGTCATCCGAAGACCAGTATCAGTTGCAAAGCGATTTAGAAAAGATTGCTGTATGGTGTGGCAGGTGGCAGTTGACGCTAAATAACGGAAATTGTGAGGTGATCCACATGAGTTCCAAAAGAAATCCGTTGGAATTCGATTACTCGATAAATAGTACAATTCTCAAGGCTGTCAATTCAACTAAGTACCTGGGTGTTAAAATTACGAACAACTTCAGTTCGAAAGACCACATAGAAAATATTGTTGGGAAGGCGAGCCAAAGGTTGCGTTTCATTGGCAGGACACTTAGAAGATGCAACAAGTCCACTATAGAGACAGCTTACACTACACTCGTTTTCCTCTGTTAGAATATTGCTGCGCGGTGTGGGATCCTTGCCAGGTGGGATTGACGGCGGACATCGAAAGGGTGCAAAAAAAGGGCAGCTCGTTTTGTATTATCACGTAATAGGGGAGCGAGTATGGCAGATATGATACGCGAGTTGGGATGGAAGTCATTAAAGCAAAGACGTTTTTCGTCGCGGCGAGATCTATTTACGAAATTTCAGTCACCAACTTTCTCTTCCGAATGCGAAAATATTTTGTTGAGCCCAAACTACATAGGTAGGAATAATCATCAAAATAAAATAAGAGAAATCAGAGCTCGAACAGAAAGATTTAGGTGTTCGTTTTTCCCGCGCGCTATTCGGGAGTGGAATGGTAGAGAGATAGTATGATTGTGGTTCGATGAACCCTCTGCCAAGCACTTAAATGTGAATTGCAGAGTAATCATGTAGATGTAGATGTAGATGAAGTCTCACAATAGGATAAATGCATCAATGATTAAGGCGATTACGTTTGAAATAATAAACGGTTTGTTAAATTTATTTCCATCTGTCTTTTTTTCATTTGACTGCCCCTGATAAACACCTGCGGTTGGAGTAGTAATATGGGACCTTCCGGTTAGCACCTCTTTTTCTTAAAGAGTATTTTTTAAACCTCCCCAGCTCAGCATATACCGTGCAGATGACTCCAGATATTAACAGCCTATCTGGAATATCCTCACGGCATGGTTCGCGACGCTCATATGGCTAACAAATGAGCTGAACATCATGTAGTCCAGCGATTTCAGCATTACGTTGCTATCAGCAGTTGATGTGATTACTTACAACGGAAAGATACTGCGCTGCGGGAGACACCTCCCGGCATAAGCTCCGACTAACTGCCATGGTGACGGTTCTAGCGCCATTTTATACCTGCTCTTTTCGGCACACGGAAGTTTTCACGCGTTAACACGTTAGACGTGAATGTCAAATGTCATTTCGTGCAGTTCACAGCTCTGTGTCAGTGCTTTCCCATATGACGCCAAAAATTGGTTTCTCGCTGCTGACTATTGCAAAGAAGAGACAAGTGTTTGAAGAGGGAAAGTATGACTACGGCGAAACGAGACAGGGTACGGACTACCTGCTACTTGTACTGTGCGAACAAACTGCTAAACGCGGCTTGCAGTAACTTATCATTTAGGCCATTTACCATATGTTTCTACTAAGATTTCTCTCGTTGTTCTCAAAATACTCTCTATTTTGTTATGATGACGATGCAGTTCTACTGACAAACAATGAAGACAACATGCAGAAACTTTTGCATATACACTACCGAAAAAAAATTAGTACCACCTTTTAGGGGTTTCCAATGCACTCAAGATTTACTGTTGCAACAGTGCATAGAGAGTACATGAAATGATTACGTTTACAGATCAGTAGCAAATGCGGTGCTGAGGTTCAAGATATCGACCCATGCTGACATAAAATATTAGTACGCAGTGATGCCTCCACAGGCGGCAATGCAGGCGATGTCTTCAGCATCCAGTAGACTGAACAGATGGCGAATACTGTCCTAGGATACGTTATTCCCCGCCTCCTCCACCTATTCACGTAGTTCTGTAACAGTTGTTGGTTGACGAGTCGCACGAACCACGTCTCGCCCCATCATATCCAACACGTGCTCGATGGGAGACAAGTCCAGAGATCGTACTGGCCAGGGAAGTTGCAGCACGTCTTGCGTAGCACCTTGAGTTTCACGGGCAGTGTGTGGGCGACCATTATCCTACTGGAACAACACATCACCTTCCTGTTGTTAGCGTCCCCACCAGAAACACCAAAAATTAACTATGGTTGTCCGACTGATGACCTCAGATGTTAAGTCCCATAGTGCTCAGAGACAATTGATGGTTGTCGCTTATCGAAGTCCAGACTATAAAGCCTGTGGTGGGACCATTGTGTCTAGGACAAATGCACTCTGCGAGAAAACCCTCACCAGGCCGACGTTGTACCTGCAAACGACCATCACTTGCGTACAGACAGAATCTGCTTTCGTCGCTGAACACTACGTCACGCCATTCCAAGTGATCCTCTGACGCCAGCAGTCCAGTCGCGCACGTCGATGAAGCGGCGTGAGTAGAGGACCGGTTAGTGGTGCACGTGTCCATAGTCCCAATACTAATAGCGGGTACACAACAGTTCGTGCTGTTACGTCTAGGCTCACAAGTTCTCTTATCTGTGCTGTGGTCGCTGTACGATTTGCCACTGCTGTTCTTGAAATACGGTGATCTTGGCTGGCGTCTGTGCTGTGTCTGTGCGTCCAGGGTCTTGTCTATGGGTGCGAGAGTGTTCACGTGACCACTGGTACCAGCATCGTTGCACAGCCGACGCAACACGTCCAATTTATGTGGCAGTTCTCCGAAAGGACCATCCCGCCACTTGGAAAACCACAATTTGACCCCATTTGGCTGTAGGGAGCATGAGTGCATTTCCGTGGCAATGTTGCCTGCTTGCTGCACAGGTTTGCACCACACTGAGACTTCTCGATGTGAGCATTCCCTAAGGGTAGACAAGGAAGCGTTCTGGTAGCTGTGCTACTATGCTATCTGTTGGCGGACGACGTTGAAACCATTATCAGTATATCTACTATTCCCCAGGTGGTATATGCCGTCATCGGATCAATTCGACATCGTCTTTCCAAGTATACCATTTTTTTCCGGCAATGTATTTAAAGTGGCAGTCAAAAACCTAACTACGGTTATGTCCACCGAAAAAACAAATGTATAATCACATATGTGGGACCAGTTAGATGCAAACTTTAAGTAACTGGAAAAAATTTTCGACAGGTAGTGACATTTAAATATCTTGATACTGAACTGTCCAGTCGTGAAAATGTCTAAAAGGAAGTTAGAGATGTTTCAAATGGTTCTAAGCACTATGGGACTTAACTTCTGAGGTCATTAGTCCCCTAGAACTTAGAACTACTTAACTCTAACTAACCTAAGGACATCACACACATCCATGCCCGAGGCAGGATTCTAACCTGCGACCGTAGCGGTCGCGCGGTTCCAGACTGTAGCGCCTAGAACCGCTCGGCCACTCCGGCCGGCGGAAGTTAGAGAACATTTAGTAAAAGGTAACAAAGTGTAAGTGCGTTTAAATGACACTACTTGTAAAAATAAGTGCGACCGCTACGATCGCAGGTTCGAATCCTGCCTCGGGCATGGATGTGTGTGATGTCCTTAGGTTAGTTAGGTTTAAGTAGTTCCAAGTTCTAGGGGACTGATGACCTTAGCAGTTAAGTTCCGTAGTGCTCAGAGCCATTTGAACAATTATTTTTGTCTTTCCAATTTAAGTTGCTCGTAGTTTTTATTGCTAGGTATTTAGTCGAATTGACAGCCCTTAAATTTGTGCGATTTTTCGTATACCCAAAATTTATCGGATTTCTTTTAGTACCTATGTGGATGACCTCGCACTTTCCTTTGTTTAGTGCCAAGTGGATGAAATATTATTAGCTTTTATGCAAGATGAGTCATTGGAATGCGCAGTGTCGTATGCTCTCGACTGTGCGGACAATGTACATGAAGAGTACAATGATGACGACACGGGCTTAACAAATGAAAGAGGTACTGAAACAGGTGTCGAGCCACGTAGTTCATCATCCTCTCAGGGCGGCAGCCATAAATTCCCTCCACAGTGAAAAGTGGTAAGTACAATCTTTGTCCAAGGAGCGGTACTAAACATAATTACGTACACTGAAAATCATCAACAGCATACAAAAAAAAAATTATGAACAGATTTCGAACAAATCCTTGGCAATATTTCCATGTAGCGTATAAGAAAAACTGCGAACATTCAGGGAAGGACAAGGCGCTCTTGTTGCAAAACCTGGCGTTTGCGCGTTTAAAGGATTCTCGATACAATTACCAATGGCAAACCACCTCCACTAGGACCTTGCCTAGCACAGCGGTGCGGGTCTCCCGCATCGTCCCCTACGCTCCTCGGAGTATGGGACGTCATCATCATTGATACAAATACCAGGACGTGCGTGATAGTGACCTAGTAATTTAAAGGGAAGCAGTGGATGGCTGCATAACTGCAAACAGTTCTGTAGAGTTAGAAGATGTAAGATAGCGAAATTTCAAACAATGCGTCGACCTGACGATGCACAGCAAAGTACGGAATCGGCACGAAATTTTGTAGACTAGATAAACAAACTCATCCCATCGTTCTGTAAGGAATTAGCTTTCAACTCCGAATAATCGTGATTTGAAGAAGAAATGAATGTGAAAGGAATCTTGAAAATTAGAGGTACAAAGATAGTTGAATCAGTATCAACATCAATGCCTTAACACATTCGTATACAATTATTCCGACTGTTAATCCGAATGGGAAGTTGTTAATTGTGCTGTGGGAAGGTGGAGGTGCTCTGCCCTCCCCCCCCCCCCCCCCCACGATTCTATCTCGTGTGCGTGATTTTGCAAGGGCAGTAGGGAATATTTACGTCACAGTAAGCGACGGTGTGAAAAAGGGCGTAAGAGTACTACAACTATGGTATGAGCATTGTTTTTGGTCAACAGATGCGGAAAAGGACTTGCTTTAGCTTGATTCCTGATCTGCGTATAAAAATCATATCCCTTGAGAGAAAAGTATCCCCCTGAAAGGCGCATGACATTCCACTTCATAGCACCTGGACCCACTGCCCAAATTCAGCTTCTCGATGTTTGTTTTTTCGGCGCCTATAAATCATATTATCGCACTATCTGCATCCACGCCTTCACGGGAAGCTCCACGACAGACTGTTTCGCATTTGGCTGCATGCCATCACATATCAACACTTCTCATCACACTATTACACCAATATGATTCCATATGTATTCATTGAGAGTGGATACCTAGCTGAACGTCGCGCATGGTTTGTGGCTCCCAAGGAGTTCGCCTTCGGTCTTGATGGTGCGAACCTTTGTGATCATTGTGGCGCGCCATTTTTCATTCAGTGTTCATGGTGCAAGTCAGTGGTTTGTTTTGAACATTTCTTGAATGTGGACGACGTCGTTCTCGTGAAGTGTAATACATATATCCTGTAGCCGGTTGATCTCTGCACATCCCAGACACTCATTTTTGGTCGCCCTCCTGATGCATATGTTGAGTCATTAGCAGCTACTATTTTTTCTGTCATAATTGTTATCACTACACTTTCAGATGAGCAGATGAGCCTTACGTAAAGATTGAGTTTGCTACCTCGCACTCAAGGGGTTCCTTGTACGTGTCACTTTTTTACAAAACGTGAATTCAGTACTATTGTGTCCTCGGTACTCTGCTGCATGTCAATAGTCTTGTTCAAGTGCCAAATCATGGAGAAAATGTTTCAGACTTCATTAGTAGATAATATATGGCCTTTGTGCCAAGCAGTACTTCTCTCTGGAGTTCTAACTGCAATGCGTCAAGGTCTCCCCCATTTAGTTGATGCACAGTTTGTGTGGTAAACAGAGTGCATGTAAGAGTTTGTTTGTATTAATAAAATGTCTTTGTAATTGAAGGGAATAGCTTAGGCTTCAAAAACAGTAAGAAATGTTCGACAAGTGAACGGATAAAATAAATGAAATGTATCTGCACTTGCGGATACGAACAGCCTTCAGCTGTATAAGGGAATGATGACAAAGAAAATTTGTTCAGGACTGGGACTCGAACACGCATTTCCCGTTTTACGCGAGCGGTCGCCTTAACAACTTTCTTGTTTCACATCCCGTCCACGCTCCCACCTCTCTTTCCCTTCTTTGGCTATCTTCTGTACTTCACCTTTTTTTTTCAAAATGTATAACATAAAGTAATCTAAAAGAAGTGCCCGAAGTGGCATCACCACATTACTGCCACATCTCTGGAAGAAACCATTTGACTTGCCGTCTTCCCCGGCACCAGTAAGTTTACGATTTTTCACTATTCAGTCTTTTTCTGGTGTGTGATAGTAATTTCCTCCGGAGGCAGGCGAAGCTTGAAAGTTCGTCTCCTCTTCACTCCGATGTATTTCCATCCTTCCTATACTTTTCTCTGTCATCTTCTCCTTTACGCTCTGCTGTTCGCTTTGAGGAACCGTAATTATTTTTATGAGGAAGTTTGTGTATGTATTCTTTAATGTGGGATCCGCTGAAGTCTTCCGTGTTTTCAGGTGTGTCCAAAAGTCCCCAACACTACGTTGCATGTTGGAGAGAACGTAATGTACCGCCTGTCCTTTCAACCAATTGACAGTGTTTAACTACGCATTAGGGTAAAGGTCATTCTCCGGGAATAAGAGACCATTAAGAGTAATGGCGTGCGGTGACGTACGTTGGAGGTATACCAAGAGGTTGTTGACATCTCTCCATAACTCATGCGCCATTCCACATACATACTGGTGTTCAGCAGCATCCTATACGTGTCAGGTGGCACAGAGGTGGGACTCTGCCGAAGGTATCGAATGCAGTCGCGAATTCGTGGAAGTTTGCTACCAACCACACAATATCGCAAGGCCCTCACACATGTTGTCAAATGTGGGTTATGAACACTTCCATATGGTTCTCCTAACGACCTCCCGGTACTTACTTCTATATCATTGTTGGCGTGGACCGAAATCAGATATTTGTTCTCGGGCATCGCCATGCTGATGAAGCTGTACTCAGTCAAAAAATACTTGAGATGTTGGTGGACGTCCACTGACGTTTCAACGTTAGCCGGTATTATTTCGTTCAATAAAAATGTGGTGGATTTGGAGAAGTCAACGTAGAACTTCTGACCTTTAAGACGTGGCCGCGGCTGACAAAGTGGCTGCAAGCTGCTAGTATTTACTTTCCATCGTGGTGGGTATCAGGAGCACTCTTGCCGTATAACCGCGGATCCACAATGAAGTCGACTACCCGAATCGATACCAAAGATATTAGTGAAGTCTCACTGCAATCCACAACAGGCAATGGGAGAAACTACAGAAGATCACGCCTCCCTCTCAACATAACAGCGCCCTCACACTGAAGTCAATGTAGTATCGAGCGTCTGCCTTCTTGATTGAGTGTTCAGTCATATGACAGCTACGCAGTGTGCCTCGGGGCGGGTTTGAATTGTGGCGTAAATGTTTCTTCACTGCCTTTCGTCGTACTGTGCACCACAAAAAAAAAATGGTTCTGAGCACTATGGGACTTAAATTCTGAGGTCATCAGTCACTTAGAATAACTTAAACCTAACTAACCTAAGGACATCACACACGTCCATGCCCGAGGCAGGATTCGAATCTGCGACCGTAGAGATCACAAGGTTCCAGACTGTAGCGCCTAGAACCGCTCGGCCACACCGGCTGGCGCACCACAAAAGTTCCACCCACCTCAGTATGGCGCCTGATCACCAGCCCGTTTCTCTGTATACGTAGATACTGTCCAGACGGCGTTAAAAGTAGCGTTGAAGAAAAACACCGTCAATACTTACGTTTGCAAAGTCCACGTGAAATCTGGTAGCAAACTTTCCTGTAATACACTCCTGGAAATTGAAATAAGAACACCGTGAATTCATTGTCCCAGGAAGGGGAAACTTTATTGACACATTCCTGGGGTCAGATACATCACATGATCACACTGACAGAACCACAGGCACATAGACACAGGCAACAGAGCATGCACAATGTCGGCACTAGTACAGTGTATATCCACCTTTCGCAGCAATGCAGGCTGCTATTCTCCCATGGAGACGATCGTAGAGATGCTGGATGTAGTCCTGTGGAACGGCTTGCCATGCCATTTCCACCTGGCGCCTCAGTTGGACCAGCGTTCGTGCTGGACGTGCAGACCGCGTGAGACGACGCTTCATCCAGTCCCAAACATGCTCAATGGGGGACAGATCCGGAGATCTTGCTGGCCAGGGTAGTTGACTTACACATTCTAGAGCACGTTGGGTGGCACGGGATACATGCGGACATGCATTGTCCTGTTGGAACAGCAAGTTCCCTTGCCGGTCTAGGAATGGTAGAACGATGGGTTCGATGACGGTTTGGATGTACCGTGCACTATTCAGTGTCCCCTCGACGATCACCAGTGGTGTACGGCCAGTGTAGGAGATCGCTCCCCACACCATGATGCCAGGTGTTGGCCCTGTGTGCCTCGGTCGTATGCAGTCCTGATCGTGGCGCTCACCTGCACGGCGCCAAACACGCATACGACCATCATTGGCACCAAGACAGAAGCGACTCTCATCGCTGAAGACGACACGTCTCCATTCGTCCCTCCATTCACGCCTGTCGCGACACCACTGGAGGCGGGCTGCACGATGTTGGGGCGTGTGCGGAAGACGGCCTAACGGTGTGCGGGACCGTAGCCCAGCTTCATGGAGACGGTTGCGAATGGTCCTCGCCGATACCCCAGGAGCAACAGTGTCCCTAATTTGCTGGGAAGTGGCGGTGCGGTCCCCTACGGCACTGCGTAGGATCCTACGGTCTTGGCGTGCATCCGTGCGTCGCTGCGGTCCGGTCCCAGGTCGACGGGCACGTGCACCTTCCGCCGACCACTGGCGACAACATCGATGTACTGTGGAGACCTCACGCCCCACGTGTTGAACAATTCGGCGGTACGTCCACCCGGCCTCCCGCATGCCCACTATACGCCCTCGCTCAAAGTCCGTCAACTGCACATACGGTTCACGTCCACGCTGTCGCGGCATGCTACCAGTGTTAAAGACTGCGATGGAGCTCCGTATGCCACGGCAAACTGGCTGACACTGACGGCGGCGGTGCACAAATGCTGCGTAGCTAGCGCCATTCGACGGCCAACACCGCGGTTCCTGGTGTGTCCGCTGTGCCGTGCGTGTGATCATTGCTTGTACAGCCCTCTCGCAGTGTCCGGAGCAAGTATGGTGGGTCTGACACACCGGTGTCAATGTATTCTTTTTTCCATTTCCAGGAGTGTATAACAGATAACGAAACACACTATTACTTTCAGGGCTTATTCAAACTAAATGGTCTTTATAACATTACTATTAATATTCACTGCAGAATCATTACTTGGACATAGGTTCAGTATTATTGTTCAAATAATTTCCTAGCTGACATAAAATTATAAATGTAATTCACTGCAAAATTATGAACTGACCACAGGTTAAATATCTCTCAACTAAATACTATTCTATTTAGAATGAAAGTTAAATGGAATTCACTAACAGGTTACTTCTCACTGTCTTTTGAATAAAGAAATTATTTGTTTCATAAATAGTGGTAAAGGATAACTTGTGGATCTTATTACACTATTAATGTGCACTTTCAATACCCAAAAGAAACAAGTGCATAGCAAGCATCCAACTTTCCACAACTGCAATTCACGACTTTTACTGCAGTGAGACACAATGTTGACAAATTTACAAGAAACTAACTCACCTTTTAAAATTTACTACAGGCAGCACTATGATCGTTAACTGAGCAAAACTTTATAAGCCTCAGTTTTAAGAACTTTTAATCTTTAAAAGAAACAGCAAATTATCTTTATTACCAGAGTCTTCTACTTTCAAGCAAATGATTAAATAGGTGACTTTGAATCTCCACAAAACTTTAAATTAGACTGTTTCCATTACTGGGACGCTTTAAATTTTTCCACAAATTAGGACACTCGGTAATCATAGTTCAAATGGAGAGAAATCTGAGAGGTGTTGTGATAGGGAGAAAATTAAGGTAGGTACATAAATTCAGTTATAAGTTACCTTAAATTACCTTACACTAAAACATCCAATAAGCTGATCCTTCACTGTACATTATTATAGTATTCCGTTACAGTGGTTGCACAATGTGGTGGCAACTGCATGTTGGTAGGTAGATTTGCAGGCAGAACCGTCCAACTGAGGCGCCAGGTGGAAATGGCATGGCAAGCCGTTCCACAGAACTACATCCAGCATCTCTACGATCGTCTCCATGGGAGAACAGCAGCCTGCATTGCTGCGAAAGGTGGATATACACTGTACTAGTGCATGCTCTGTTGCCTGTGTCTATGTGCCTGTGGTTCTGTCAGTGTGATCATGTGATGTATTTGACCCCAGGAATGTGTCAATAAAGTTTCCCCTTCCTGGGACAATGAATTCACGGTGTTCTTATTTCAATTTCCAGGAGTGTATTTACGCAAATAGTCTGTCCTGTTCTGTCAGCTTCCAATCTTAACCATGAACATATGTAAGTGTCCGAGTTCATTGCACTCGCGTGTGGTAAAATATAGGTTGTGTTTGTCCGTTAAAGTTACTAATAACTGTTTTCTTAAACAAGAATGTTAATCATTCTCTTGCCTAATTAGGCTGGCGACCGTTTTCCTTGTTCTCTAAACAGTGTAGCTAGGTAAAATATTACTTGTTAGTGTTTGAATATTTACGTAATCCTGACTTTCACATCCGATAAGCCACCTCCGTTAGGTACAACGCGGTCAATATAACAAAATTCCTCTCAGAGGGTAACACTGCTCTGTTGCGTTATACCATAATTGCTTTAACAAGATAGTTTTATTTCACAACCTGTCTCCAACTTTAAGGTTATAGTACAGCAGTAGCAAACGAGAGTGTTATATGTTCCATCACCTTTCAGAAACGGGATCATGCACTATGCACCACGAATGTGGGATGGCGGCAGATCTCGAACAATTCTTACACCTGATACATAGCTACAGGTGTTAGAACATGTGGAGGGAAGGCCTGTAACGATTGTCCAAAGAATAGCTGTATAGAAAGGTGTTACTAAGTCTGGACGGCGGGTGGTTACTCCGTACATGTGTTCATAATATGCAGTCCACGCCAAAGGCGTTTACTAATGAGGCGAGCTTCATGAGAGACGGTGTCCTAAATTATCATAATACGGCACGTATGGGTCGATACTAACCAGCATGCACTTGAAGAGAGACGACTTCAGCACACATTTAGTATCCAGGTTTGACACGTGTCCATGAGAGTACTCTGCTAGGTCCTTAAGTTCTACACAGCACAATGAGAAGTGCTAGGTATCGTCACTTCCTTCGAAACCAGTTACCTATCTTACTTGAGAATGTGCCATTACATGAACTATAGCAAATGTGGTACACGCATGACGGGGCACCAGCCCATTTTCCTAACACTTATGTTTCAGAAGGGATGTATTGGTCGGGGAGGGCCAATACCTTGGCATACCCATTCTCATGAACCTTACCCCGTGTATTTTTGGCTTTGGGGACATGTGAAAAATGGTTCAAATAGCTCTAAGCACTATAGGACTTAACATCTGAGGTCATCATTCCCCTAAACTTAGAACTACGTAAACCTAACTAACCTAAGGACATTACACACATCCATGCCCGAAGCAGGATTCGAACCTGCGACCGTAGCAGCCGCGTGGTTCCTGACTGAAGCGCCTAGAACCGCTCGGCCACAGCGGCCGGCGAACATGTGAAGACCATCGTTATGCTGTCCCCATAAATGATGTGGATACACTAGGACAACGCATGTTCAATGTCTCAGTGAAAGGCAGTCGCATCGAGCACATATTGTGAAGGTTGCGCATAGACCTAGTGATCTTTGACTGTAGTGGTAATAGACCAGAACTCTGAAGATATGAGGCTTACGACCAATGTTTATAGGAACTTTTTCTTCCCTTGTTGAATACTACGTCCTCTGTAAATATTGGAAACTTGTTTCTGTACACCCCGTACACGGCCAAATGGGGCTTGTTAATGTGGAAGACAAATACTGACGCATTACTGGAGTGCTGTAGGAACTTCCTGAAGGTTCACCATTGCCCGGAGGGCTGGATCGCCATTGTGAGAGCTGTCGGTAAGGCGAAATGCTGCGCCATATGACTGCAGTGCAGTCTGCTGTCTGCAACGGTACCTGTCTGCACAGTACCGAATACTGCCCATAAACGAAAACGATTACGAATTTTTCAGCAACGAGTCAATCATTTTGAGAAGAATCCAGGTGATTTGTGCAGCTATGTGACGCTGTGAAAGATACGTGACTATCACTTCAAGTAAGAAATGAAGCAGCTATCAGATTAGTGTATAGAGGCTGGTGAATGCATTCAACAACGTGAAGAACAATTCACCTGCCGAACAGCTGCTACACCGACGGTAGCATTAATTATTTCCTTCTGAATTACATTCTGCTCCTACTGAAATACGCTTTACTCTTTTACTTACCTCATTAGTTAACACAACAGAAAATATTATCGTCTTCTCATTATGTCCTAAATTTCCATTCCACTGCATACTTCTCATCACTTAATCATCAGAGTTTCTAGCTGCTATTCATCGCTACTAGGTTATGGTCTATGTCTGCAGGTAGGTATGATTTATAGCCCACACCTTTACTTCTAAAATTTTATCTGGCACAATGTAGTTGACATCCTTCTCCATCATGTAGCCTTTTCCATACATACTCTCCTCTCTTGCGATTTTAGAAGCAGGTATTCATTACACTATTTGAAATCTATGGAGAACTTTGTAAGCTTCTTCTCTTCTCATTCATGTATTCCATTATATGTTCTCTGGTATCCATGGAAGCCCCATAATACCATTTCAATAATGTAAGACAAAATACGTATTGCCCCACATATTCCATTTACTCGCATCAGATTGCGATGTGGTGATAACCTGTACATTGGAAACAATGCTGATTAGGTTCAATCGTAAGAGTAATAATTCTGCACAGAGTTGCTCGAAGTAAGTCACACTGATACATTCGTTTCGATTCATAACAGTGCCAATGCCTGTAACGTCTTTATTAATACTGTCGCTATTCCCTAATAAAAATAGAAATTAGATCACAGAGTTGCTCAAAGTAAGTCACTCTTAACATTCTCCTCTAATCATTACGATGCTAGTACCTGTAACACCATTCACTGATGCTGTCGCTATTTCCCAATAACCACGTGACTAAAAATCTCTGTGTTCTTTCCATTTCAGTTCATTAATTGCCACCAAGTCTAACTTAAACCTACTCATATCAATGTCTACAGTTTCCAGCAATATTCGGAATTCTGAGACGCCACGCTGCGACTCGTTGAACGTTAGCCTTCACTAGCTCTTGAATCTCACGGATTTAGTTGCAGATGCTCACAATTTCAAGAAGGTGCCTCTTACATTTTATTATATCATAGCCCACAAAATGCTGAAAACCAGCGCAAGAGATCGACGTTAGAAGCAATAACATTCAATTTTGCATGTTTGTTAGTTTACGACGTTGACTGTATACATGTATTCGATCCGATACCTTACTTTACAAGTAAATGTTTTGTTTTCTGTACTTGGAATTTTTCACTGTTTGAGTATTTTATGATAATTGTAAACTAAGAACAGGCTAACGTCTCATTTTAATCAGTGAGAAACCGACTGGAATTCCATGTGGACCTGGTAGATTATTCGTTATCAACAGCCTCGTTTACTTCTCATCAGTAGTGTCTGCCTGTTTACCGCTCCACGCCAGCTCTTATCGGCAGGTGTCATTGTGATGTCATTAGATGGTGAGTAAGACCTTCCGGCGTATCTGGTACTCTAATGACCTCCTGATGTTAGTTGTTTGACTTGTGGGGCAACCAGAGATTCTGAAGCAATAGAGGAAGCTAAACTGTAATACTAGAAACTGTAGGGGTCCATTTTTCCTTCTGCACGATAATATTTGAATGAGAAATTATTACGAATACTCTATCTAGGAGTTGACGAAATATGTTTTCTTAATCCGAGAAGTGTGGAGATAAAAATCAGAAATTTAACATTAACTTAATTCTCCATCCATGCTTGACATGAGAAGATAATAAAAAAATAAACAAAAAACATTTGTAGAGCGGCAGGGAACTGTATCTTTGATTTACCCTTAGCCAAACTCTTACTTTAAATTCAGTACGTATGACAGTTGATTTAAGGTAACTGTTGCTTCTTGCCTTCGGTCTTAATAAGGAAGTCCACCTTTGTTCCAACTTTCGACATTGTGATGAGTTCGAGGCTCTCACCAAGACAGGTTAAGATGATGACATTGGACTCGCCTTTGAGGAGACGGCGGTTCACATCCCTGTACGATCATCCAACTTATGTTTTCTTTGACTTCCCTAAATCGATAAGGTGGATGAAGGGACGACTCCCCTGAAAAGCGAACGGTCTATTCCTTCCCGTCTTCCCAGTCTTTCTCTTCTAGGCGGTCAGTCCGGAACCACGCGACTGCTACGGTCGCAGGTTCGAATCCTGCCTCGGGCATGGATGTGTGTGTTGTCCTTAGGTTAGTTAGGTTTCAGTAGTTCTAAGTTCTAGGGGACTGATGACCACAGATGTTAAGTGCCATAGTGCTCAGAGCCATTTGAACCCAATCTTTCTCCAACAAACTAGACGTTAACGGGGACGTTAAACCCTAATTTTCTGTCCTTTCCTAATTTCTGGAAGCCCCAGTTCATTAATCACCCAGACATGTCCGACCTCAAATTTAGTTTAAGGCCTGAATTATTTTGTGGTATTTTTCGACTAGCCTATCGTATACTACTCAGTGTCTTTCGCCATTTCTACATGTATTCAACAAAATTCTCTAGAAGTGTGGAAATGGAAAATCGTTCTGAGTGCTACTGTTTTTAAAACAGCTTTTCGGTGCTATTGTGTTGCCAGTTCTTCTTTTCATGTTCGTAGATTTTATCCAGCTGTCAGACCACGGAAAAACTCTTTCAAACAAGCGTTAGTAGATGGCGCATGGTCTTTGTGCCAATCTGTCTTTCCTCCTGGAATTCCAAATTTGGAAAGATATTACAAGCGGCTTTTGTTGATTACATTTCTATCAGTTCAAAACATAGTACTGTATTTCTCCATTTGTATTATCACAAATAAAACATAATGCTTAAATATTAATAGCACTTGGAATAGAAAATTCTTTCATGCTGTTTTGTTGAAAACTGACATTTCTGAGAATGTGGATGTGTATAAAATACAACTTTTGTCGTGAAAAGAAAAAAACACAACCATCCACTGCTAATAAAGCTGTTTATTACCCAAATTGTGTCGTTACCCGTAAAGAAACAGATAGATTCACGTTTCGTACATCGTACTCTAAGACAAAGAAGAAAATGCACCATGAAGGGATTATCCGAATAGAATGAAAATCGGTAGATATTCCGTACATGTACATACAAACAAATGATCATACTTCCAGAAAAATCGATGATCCATTCAAGAGAAAGAGCTTGAAAAGTTGGAAAAGTCGGTAATGCATTCGGCCGGCCGGTGTGGCCGTGCGGTTCTAGGCGCTTCAGTCTGGAACCGCGTGACCGCTACGGTCGCAGGTTCGAGTCCTGACTCGGGCATGGATGTGTGTGATGTCCTTGGGTTATTTAGGTTTAAGTAGTTCTAAGTTCTAGGGGACTGATGACCTCAGATGTTAAGTCCCATAGTGCTCAGAGCCATTTGAACCATTTGATAATGCATTTGTCCACCTCTGGCCATTAAGCAAGCAGTTATGCCGCTTAACATTGATTGATAGGGTCGTTAAATGTCCTCCTGAGGAATGTCGTGCCAAATTTTGTCCAATTGGGGCGTTATATCGTCAAAATCCTGAGATGGTTGGCGTGGCCTGCCCACAACGCTCCAAACGTTCTCAGTTGGGAAGCGGCCCGGCGACGTAGCTGCCCAGTGTAGAGTTTGGCAAGCACGAAGACAGGCAGTAGAAATTCTCGCTGCGTGCGAGCGGGCATTATGTTGCTGAAAAACAAATCGGTTGTCTATAAACCCTGATGCACTGTTTTCTCATTCTTCTGACAAACGTCAGACTTAGCACTCAGAAAGTTTTCCATTTCCGCTCTGCAGTTGTTCACCGTGTTTCGAAGTACCACAACTTACTGGAGCTAAGTATGGCGAATACGGATAAAGAACTTCTCGAAATAGAAAAAAAACTGCATACAACTTTGAACAAGCGATATGGACATAGTCGTCGAAGATACTTCTCTCGCTATTCGCATCAAATTAGGCGAACACTCGAGCACAAGCAATTGAGTCTGAGGTGATAATCACTTTCTGTAAGAATTATTCTCTTGGATAAATCATTTATCATCCGTAATATTTTTCCTAGTAACAACTGCCCCCCCCCCCCCCTCCCAACCATGGACCGTGCCTTTAGTGGGGAGGCTTGCGTGCCTCAGCGATACAGATAGCCGCACCCTAGGTTCAACCACAATGGAGGGATATCTGTAGAGAGGCCAGACAAACGTGTGGTTCCTGAAGAGGGGCAGCAACCTTTTCAGTAGTTGCAGGGGCAACAGTCTGGATGATTGACTGATCTGGCCTTCTAACACTGACCAAAACGGCCTTGCTGTGCTGGTACTGCGAACGGCTGACAGCAAGGGGAAACTACAGCCGTAATTTTTCCCGAGGGCATGCATCTTTATGTATGATTAAATGATGATGGCATCCTCTTGGGCTGGCCGGAGTGTCCGAGCGGTGCTAGGAGCTACAGTCTGGAACCGCGCGACCGCTACGGTCGCAGGCTCGAACCCTGCATCGGGCACGGATGTCTGTGATGTCCTTAGGTTAGTTAGGTTTAGTAGTTCTAAGTTCTAGGGGACTGATGACCTCAGATGTTAAGTCCCATACTGCTCAGAGCCATTTTTGAACCATCCTCTTGGGTAAAATATTCCGGAGGTAAAATAGTCCCCCATTCGGATCTCCGGGCGGGGACTGCTGAAGAGGACGTCGTTATCAGGAGAAAGAAAACAGGCATTCTACGGATCGGAGCGTGGAATGTCAATCGCTTGATCGGGCAGGTAGGTCAGAAAATTTAAAAATGGAAATGGATAGATTAAAGATAGTGGCAATTAGTGAAGTTCGGTGGCAGGAGGAACAAGACTTTTGATCTGCTGAATACAGGGTTATAAATACAAAATCAAATAGGGGAAATGCAGGAGTAGGTTTAATAATGAATAAAAAAATAGGAGTGCGAGTAAGCTACTACAAACAGCATGCTGAACGCATTATTGTGGCCAAGATAGACACGAAGACCACGCCTACTACAGTAGTGCAAGATTATATGCCCACTAGCTCTGCAGATGACGAAGAAATTGATGAAATCTATGATGAAATAAAAGAAATTATTCAGGTAGTGAAGGGAGACGAAAATTTAATAGTCATGGGTGACTGGAATTCAATAGTAGGAAAAGGGAGAGAAGGAAACATAGTAGGTTAATATGGATTGGGGGTAAAAAATGAAAGAGGAATCCGCCTGGTAGAATTTTGCATAGAGCATAACTTAATCATAGCTAACACTTGGTTGAAGAATCATGAAAGAAGGTTGTATACGAGGAAGAAGCCTGGAGATACTAGAAAGTATCAGATATATTATATAATGGTAAGACAGAGATTTAGGAACCAGGTTTTAAACTGTAAGACATTTTCAGTGGCAGATGTGGACTCTGACCACAATCTATTGGTTATGAACTGTAGATTAAAACTGAAGAAACTGCAAAGAGGTGGGAATTTAAGGAGATGGGACCTGGATAAACTGACTAAACCAGAGGTTGTACAGAGCTTCAGGGAGAGCATAAGGGAACAATTGACAGGAATGGGGGAAAGAAATACAGTAGAAGAAGAATGGGTAGCTTTGAGGAATGAAGTAGTGAAGGCAGCAGAGGATCAAGTAGATAAAAAGATGAGGGCTAGTAAAAATCCTTGGGTAACAGAAGAAATATCGAATTTAATTGATCTTTCTTTCTTTCTTTCTTTCTTTCTTTCTTTCTTTCTTTCTCACTGGTCATAGAGGACTCGAGAGTCCATTACCTCAGCAACGTATTTTCGCCATCTGTCCCTGTCTTGGGCTATTTCCTTCCATTCACCTTCAATACCTAGGCTCCTCAAATCAGCCTTTACATTGTCCTCCCATCTACGCCTCGGTCTCCCCACAGGACGTTTTCCCTCTAGGTGCCCTACCACTACTCTGCGCGTTGCCTGGCCCTCATCCATTCGAGCTACGTGACCCACCCATTGCAGCCTACGTGATTTAATAATACTGGTTATGTCAGGGCTTGAATAGAGTTCGTGAACCCCTTCGTTATGCAGTTTTCGCCACTCTCCGCTAATGTCGTCCCCTTTGTCTCCAAAAATTATCCTCAAAATTTTGTTTTCAAATATTAGGGTATGTAGATGATGTAAACATCATTAGCGATAGGAAAGAATCTGTAACAGCAAATGCGAATGCGTTAATCAAGGCTAGTGAAGATGTAGGTCTAAGGATAAGTGAAGACAAAACGAAATACCTGGTTACTACTAGAATGCCAACAGCAGTAGGTCAGAAAATGTTAAGAGTTGGAGACATGCAGTTAGAAAAAGTGAACACATTTAAGTATCTAGGCGTGGACATCACTTCGAGAAATGAGATTGAATCCGAACTGAAGAAGAGATTACGGGCGGGAAATGCGTGCTACTTCTCACTGAATAGATTACTTTCATCACGGATATTGTCTAGGAACTTAAAGATTAGAATATACAAAATTATTATTCTACCTGTTATGCTGTACGAGTGTGAGACTTGATTTATCACTGTACAAAATTAAAAGCAAGGAAAGCGTTTCTGAAGAGAAATTTGTTAACATCGAGTATAGATTTAAGTGTCTGGAAGTCGTTTCTGAAAGTATTTGTATGGAGTGTAGCCATATATGGAAGTGAAACATGGACGATAAATAGTTTGGACAAGAAGAGAATAGAAGCTTTCGAAATGTGGTGCTTAAGATTAGATGGGTAGATCACATAACTAATGAGGAGGTATTGAATAGAATTGGGGAGAAGAGGAGTTTGTGGCACAACTTGACTAGAAGAAGGGATCGGTTGGTAGGACATGATCTGAGGCATCAAGGGATCACCAATTTAGTATTGGAGGGGAGCGTGGAGGGTAAAAGTCGTAGAGGGAGACCAAGAGATGAATACACTAAGCAGATTCAGAAGGATTTAGGTTGCAGTAGGTACTGGGAGATGAAGAAGCTTGCACAGGATAGAGTAGCATAGAGAGCTGCATATAACCAGTCTCAGGACTGAAGACCACAACAACCACAACAACAACTGTTTGACGAACAGTCTATTCGTCGAGTGCACTACCGACTGTGGACCGTTTCGAGCCCAAACCAGTCAAGTTTTCTTCTTAATTTTTCTACTTTCCAGACCTCAAATAGATTACTCATGGTACTGTGGGGCAAACACTTCTGGTAGAAAGGATATAATGAAAAATAACACATCACTGCCTGAAGCTTGGATCAGCGGAGTCTGTGGAGATTATGGAGAGGAATTAATAGTAAGTTAAAGCTAAGAGTTGGTCCGTATGTAGTCCCCGCCTGGAGCACTCATTGTGAAAGCTAGACTCTAGGATCGAATAAGGGACCGTTTCACAGCATACGATTGCCCTGATTGCGTCACTAAGAGAGTAAAATCATTTCATCTAGCTTAACAGAGGCCTTATGAGTCTTTCTTTCCTCCAGCATGTGTGAACGCAACCGCATAGAAGTCTGTTGGTTTGTGACAAATTGGTGAGGAAAACACTGTTTCCTGGCCAGTTACAGCAGATTATGTAAAATACGTAACACCTGAAATCGATATATTCTTGTATTGTTCTAGGATACCATTTGTTTCATTGCCTAACACTCCATGTGGTACAAACTGAGTAAATATTAATGATCTGTTCATCAGAGTGCACAATATATCGACGATCGACAGGGCCGTCATCTTCAGTCGTTGCCAATTGTGCTGCGGGTACTCGCTGCTCGTAATTTGATTCATCAAACTGATGGATCTCGATTTTCCACCATAATAGAGGCCATCAATATGAGGTGGCAAATATGAGGTAGCCAAGGAGGTGGAAACGTGGATTCTTCCATACCAAGACGGCTCGGTAGCTGCAACAGGCAAACACAATTAATTAGCAGGAGTATAAAATAAGAAAGGATTTATTACTTAACTTTGCTGTAGTCCATGATCAGTTGGTTGACAATTATAGAAGACGCGACTAGACTAAGCTTCTATAGAATGACATAATTTACAAGTCACAAATCTTGCAGTGACGAATTAATCTCTCATAATCTTGAATGTCGAACCCGGTGAATTTCCAGACTAACCTGGAACGGAGTTACAAAGACTCGATGGCAGCAATGACTGAGCTGCAGACGATGTCTAACATCGGCGCTGGCTGACCACTGAGCGAGGCTACGAACTGTAGACTGGCACGACTGCACTCCAACACTCCTGCTGCACATGTAGTGGCCTAGCAGCGGCAGGCGGCGTGCATTAAGTACTGAGACCTTCGACCATAAATATAATAGACTGGCCCTCACGTCGTTTTCGTGGCTCCAACATCTCTGAGCTGAAGTCACGTGAATGTTGGCAAAACATGGTTGTTTCGTGTTGCGCTTATGGTTGTACTCAGCGTTTTGTCGGGGGAAATGGCATTACATTTCAAGTGGAAGTGTTACTATGATAGTGCAGATGCGTTTATTGAAATCTGCTGACGTGACTTTTATATGTTTTTTACACTTGAAATAGAGTGTCACGTAAATTAAAGTGTTGAAAGTGATGCCTGTAAAGTCAGACTCATATTACATTTTGGAAAGTATCTGTGATAATTCGATTACACAAGTAAGTATAACTGTTTCTCGTCCCTACTCATAGGTTCACTAAGGATGAAAACCGAAGGCAGCTTTGGACACAGGCCCTGAAACGGAAAAACTTTAAGCCACCTGCACATACGCGCCTTTTTGCATATACAAGTGAAATTATAATAAGGTAAGAGCACCTATAGTCGACAAATGAAGAGAATTTTTTTCTACCTTCTAATACTATTAAATAAATGTAGGCTCCAAAATTATTTTCTGAAACTTCAAAGTCTCACCTTTCATCTAAAATATCTGATAGTTTAAACTTTTGTAAAAATAGTAGGAACTGAACCTTTGAAGTGCACCTAAAATTGATAGTCTAAAATGGACCTGCTCTTAAAGTCGACAATTTTGGCAACTATAGTTGACATAATTCCCATATCCCATTTTCTTATATTAGTGACTAGAGCTCAAAACGCGGTGAATCCAATTTTTAAAGTTTTCACACGAGCCCACTCTCACTGTTTAAAAGAATTTTAACGACATTTTACTTTAATTGATAGTTTATAGTAATTTCGTCCCGATGCCCACCAGAGCGGCGTTCGATGTATTTGTTAGATTTTATAAATGGTACTGTGGAAAAATCCAGGTCAAATGTAGTTCTGACATAATTTTTTGCAAATAAAAAAGTAATTTTTGTTGGAAGCGTTCGACAGTCAATTGAGAAATGTGGGTAAAATACGATACAAACATAGGATGGCAGACCGCTGATTTGAAATCCCGCCACGTTTTGCCAACTGTCACGTGGTTTATGTTGGAGCCACACCAGCCCTACAGCATCTGCACAGCAAGGCCAGTCTACTAGTATCTATGGTCGAAGACTGAGACTGGCTGTGTACTCTTTGGCTAACACAGCCGTTCTTCTGTTCCGTTATCGAGAGACTCGCATCCGGCGGATCGATCTCTCAGGCGGCGGTGTGGTCGTATGACTGACGACATCACACAAACCTTTGGGATTCCTGATACGAATCTTGTGGAAATAGGTCGTTTGTGTTTGTTCCGGTGCCACTTGTTCTTAGTCTTTGTCCTTGGGAAGCTTTTTCATTCTCCTCTCTATCGGCGCAGAATAGTGTTTGGGGTCCTCTGGTTCGGAGCTATCCTTGAAGTAACCAACTTGCAACGGTTGGTTGCATCACTGTGGTGCCAACTGCTGCTAAGACTGTTGGTGCAGATGCAGTATTGTCTATATTTCTGCCCAGTCTCTCTGCAGTGTCGCAGAAGGAACATCCAGCTTCTCATAGCCCTACTACATGTCGTCGTTCAAACTCAGTGCGGTGTTATTAATAGCATCTTTGTAACCTTAAAGGCATTCTTGACTAACGCTCACGGCCGTTACAGGGCGCATTTAAAGCAGACATGATTTGCATATTCATAGTTGCCTTACTTGCGACACTAGCACGATACTTCAATAGACATCATCTTTCAGTTGTAGAAACACGCCTACAAACTTTCGTTTATGTTGTCCAACTCCATCTTGGTGCTGCGATTTTTTTTCCGTCAGTTTACGTTAGGTATGAAGAGACACGGCACTTGTATATTATTCTATAATATTCGATAGTTAAGTAACCGCTTTTTTTTTACTGTTACCTGCTTCAGGTAGGAAGATAAATATTATGTTGTGGTGTTGATATTTGTGAGATCAAATATTTTAAACTACGTGCATCGGAGATAAACTTTCAATTGACTGTTGAAGACGACAATGATTAAGGATCTATATGAGACTGTAGCGACAAGAATTATTTCGGTGTAAAATTTTTAACAAAATTTAGTTTTATTTCGATGTTATACAAGTGTCATTTTTGACAACCGATTGAGACACTCGCGATGCGCCTACTCTTAACATTTTGATCTCACAAAAATTTGGGTGCATGTATCGATCTTTTTAGCCGATGATGGCCAAATAGGTACAAATCAGTTAGTAGTTCCCCCCAGGGGGTCCACAACTCTTTTGTGGATACGTGCGTAGCGAGCACGGGACCCCGAGCTAATGTGGCCTTCCTTCCTTTCCGGGCTGCATACCTTCCCTTTCCGCATCCTTCCCCATCCCTCTCTTCGCCCCTCCTCCCCTCACCTCTAGCTCTTTCCTTCCCTTTCTCCCCATCTGGGAGTATGGTTTGTGCCTACGTCCGGAGACGGACGCTCGTAAATGTATTGCATTCTTTGCCTTCCTTGCTTTTATGTCTTCTTCCTTCCTTTGTCCTTCTCTTTTTCCTTACCTCTTCTCTTTACCCATTTCTCCGCTGCGGCGTTTGAGACCTCTCTTCTTTCCTTTCCCTTTCTCTTTCTTCCTCCCTGTGCGTGTCTGAAGGCCAACCCACGCCTTTTGTGCGTAGCCGGTGACGGGGTAACGCGTAATTCCCCGCCCCGGGTAGACAGGTAGGACACGTACGTACCCCCTGGTAACGGCCAGGCCCAGGGAGGGGTGATTACCCGAGCTGATACCTTCCGAAAGTGCCAATTGGTCCCTCCGTCCGTTTGTTGGGAGGTGTGACCTGAGGTGTGAACAATCACCTAAGGCGGGAGTGCCCTCAGAGAGGGCCCCCACAAGGGAGGAGCGCGCCATCGGAGACGCCGGTAATCATGGGGGATTCTTCCGCAATGGTTTCCTCACCTTCCACTATGTCTGCTCACAAACGTAAGTATACTGAGTCTCAGCCACAGACGGTTCTTCCATCGTTGCCACAGTTCCTTGTTGTTTCTCGGTCTGACGAAGGTCACGACTTCTCCACGGTCAACCCTTTCATTATTCAGAAAGGTGTCGACGCAATTGCAGGTCCTGTAAAGTCTTGTTCCAGATTACGGAATGGCACCCTGTTGTTAGAAACACACAGTGCCCTCCAGGCACAAAAATTGCTGCGTACTTCTCTGCTCCACACCTTCCCTGTCCGGGTGGAACCGCACCGTACCTTAAATTCCTCGCATGGGGTCGTTTATACACGCTCCCTCGATGGATTGTCTGACGAAGAAATTCAGCACTATCTGTCTGACCAGGGCGTAACGGCTGTTCATAGAGTTATGAAAAGGGTTGACACAAACATCATTCCAACCCGCACTGTCTTCTTGACGTTTGACAAAGTTCAACTCCCATCGAAAATCAAAGCAGGCTATGAGATAATTTCCATTCGCCCTTACGTCCCCAACCCTACGCGTTGCTATCGATGTCAGCGGTTCAATCACACCAGCCAGTCCTGTTCCAATCCGGCCAAATGTGTTACGTGTGGCAAGGATGCCCATGAGGGTGCTTGTCTACCTCCATCCCCTCGCTGCATCAACTGTATGGGTGACCACCCTGCTTCCTCTCGAGATTGCCCCGTTTTTAAGGACGAAAAGCTCATCCAGGAAATAAGAGTGAAGGAAAAGGTGTCGACCTTTGCTGCTCGAAAATTATTCGCCAGTCGACAGCCCACCGTGCCTCAGACAGGAAAATACAGCACTGTCCTTGCTTCTCCTCGGCCAGCAAAGGAGGCGGCCACACAGACTTGCGACCTCACCTTTAGTACCACGGTCGTCCGATCGGCCAGCGCAAAGATCGCCCGTTCCACCTCACCACTTTCGCCTTTCCACTCTATGGCTCACCCTTCGTCGGGTTCTGCTAAATCTCGAGCCCAAAAGTCAGACGCCAAGTCTTCGAAAAAAGAGCATACTCGTGAAGAGTTTTTACGTACCGCCACTTCACAACCATCGGTTCCTCCTTCATCTAAACATCATACTTCCAAGAAGGCTACAAAGAAACCCAGTTCCTCTCCTTCTCCGCCAAGGCGTGTCCCATCTACAGCACCACCTGGCGGAAATCGCCCTCGGCCGTCTTCTGTGTCGCCGAGGCGCACTGCTGGTGGCCGGTCAACAGGCCGATCGCTGGTGGCAGGGGCTGCTCCTGACCAACCTATGGATCAGGATCTTCTGCCTTCGGCTGGATGCCATTCCATGCTGTCGGTCGCAAGCTCTGAGCAGTCGTTGAGTTGACAGCACCCTTGGTCACATTCCTCCATTTTCTGTTCACCCTATGTCCATTATCCACTGGAATATCCGCGGCATTCGAGCCAATCGGGATGAATTGTCGGTCCTCTTACGATCCTACTCACCGGTCATCTTCTGTCTGCAGGAAACAAAGCTGCGTCCCCATGACCGCTTTGTTCTCCCTCATTTTCAGTCCGTCCGATATGACCTCCCCTCTGTTGAAGGCACTCCAGCCCATGGAGGACTCGTGATTCTTCTCCATGATAGTCTCCATTATCATCCAATCCCCTTAAACAGTTCCTTCCAAGCTGTCGCCGTCCGTCTTTCCCTTTCTGGATACACGTTCTCTCTTTGTACTGTATACATTCCATCATCCACACCAATGGCACGAGCTGATCTCCTTCATCTTCTTGGTCAGCTTCCACCCCCCTATTTGCTGGTTGGGGTCTTCAATGCCCACCACCCGCTTTGGGGATCTCCACATCCTTGTCCACGTGGCTCTCTATTGCTAGACGTCTTCCACCAAGCGGATCTAGTTTGCCTCAACACTGGGGTCCCCACATTTTTGTCTGCCTCCACGACACATTTATCTCATTTGGACCTTGCGGTCGGTACTGTTCCGCTAGCTCGGCGCTTCGAATGGTTCGCCCTTGATGATACACACTCGAGTGACCACTTTCCATGTGTCCTCCGACTGCAGCCTCAACTGCCATATATGCGCCCGCGACGCTGGAAGTTTGCCCAAGCCGATTGGACACTTTTTTCGTCTCTAGCGACATTCGATGACCGTCGCTTTCCCAGCGTCGACGATGAGGTCACACATATTACCGACGTTATTCTTACAGCTGCGGAACGTTCAATACCTCGCACCTCCGAATTGCCCCGGCGCCCCCCAGTTCCTTGGTGGAACGAGGCATGCCGTGACGCAATACGTGAGCGGCGACGTGCTCTTCGCATTTTCCGTCACCATCCTACTTTGGCCAACTGTATCCGCTATAAGCAGCTCCGTGCGCGATGCCGTCGCGTCATCCGCGATAGCAAGAAGGCAAGCTGGAAATTCTTTATTAGCTCATTTAACACCTTCACTCCCTCCTCGGAAGTTTGGAGTCGGCTTCGACGGTTCTCAGGCGCGCCTAGTTTCTCCCCGGTCTCTGGGCTCACTGTCGCGCATGATACCTTAGTGGACCCCGTCGCAATTTCTAACTCGTTGGGTAAGCACTTTGCTGAGATTTCGAGCTCTTCAAATTACCCGCCAGCGTTTCTCCCGAAGAAACGTGCAGCAGAAGTGCGACATCTTGCTTTCTCCTCTCAAAATCACGAAAGCTACAATACTGTTTTCTCCATGCGGGAACTCCAACATGCCCTCTCTTCTTCTCGCTCCTCCGCCCCAGGACCGGATGGTATCCATGTCCAAATGTTGCTGCATTTATCAACCCATAGTCTGCGTTACCTCCTTCGCCTTTATAATCGAATTTGGACCGACAATACCTTTCCCCGACGGTGGCGGGAAGCTGTTGTCGTTCCCGTTCCGAAACCTGGAAAGGACAAACATCTCCCCTCTAGCTATCGCCCCATTTCTCTCACGAGTAGTGTCTGTAAGGTTTTGGAGCGTATGGTGAATTACCGTTTAGCTTGGTGGCTGGAATCCCGCAGTCTTTTAACACCAGCCCAATGCGGATTTCGGAAGCATCGTTCTGCAGTTGACCATCTTGTTGCTCTCTCCACTTATATCATGAACAATTTTCTCCGGAAACGCCAAACGGTAGCAATATTTTTTGATCTGGAGAGAGCATACGATACCTGTTGGAGGACAGGCATCCTCCGCACACTGTTCTCTTGGGGCTTTCGAGGCCGGCTGCCCCTTTTTCTTCGCGAATTTATGGCAGAGCGCACTTTTAGGGTGCGGGTGAACACTACTCTCTCCCGTACTTTCTCCCAAGAAAACGGGGTATCCCAGGGATCCGTGCTGAGTGTTGTACTGTTTGCCATCGCCATCAATCCAATTATGGATTGTCTCCTTCCTGATGTCTCGGGCTCCCTCTTTGTGGACGATTTTGCGATCTACTACAGCTCTCAACGGACCAGCCTTCTTGAACGGCGTCTTCAAGGATGTCTCGACCGCCTCCACTCGTGGAGCATCGAAACCGGCTTCCGTTTCTCACCCAGTAAGACCGTTTGTGTCAATTTTTGGCGACGTAAGGAGTTTCTTCCGCCCTCCTTACATCTAGGTCCTGTCAACCTTCCGTTTTCAGACGTCGCTAAATTCTTGGGTCTTATGTTTGACAGAAAACTGTGCTGGTCCTCCCACGTTTCCTATCTTTCGGCTCGCTGTCTGCGATCGCTTAACACCCTCCGTGTCCTGAATGGTACCTCCTGGGGAGCGGACCGAGTGGTCCTTCTCCGCCTCTATCTCGCCTTAGTGCGCTCGAAATTGGATTATGGAAGCATAGTCTACTCCTCTGCTCAGCCGTCTATTCTTCGGCGTCTCGACTCTATCCACCACCGTGGATTACGTTTAGTGTCTGGAGCTTTTTACACTAGCCCTGTGGAAAGCCTTCATGCTGAGACTGCTGAACCTCCGCTGTCCAATCGGCGAGCAGTCCTCCTGAGTCGTTATGCTAGCCATCTGTCTTCCATGCCTGCTAATCCAGCCCATGACCTTTTTTTCGACGCCTCCTTTGATGTAGGGTATGCAGGCCGCTCCTCCTCCCTACTACCCCCGGGAGTCCGCTTCCGTCAACTGCTCCATTCTCTTTCCTTCCGCTTTCCTAAAACCATCTTGACAACTTGGGGTACAGCACCGCCTTGGCTCCGTCCCCGGATCTGCCTGCTCGGTGACCTTTGTCAATTTCCCAAGGATGGTACCCCTACACTTGTTTATCGTCGGGCATTTGCTGCTCTATGTGCACAAATGACGGACGCCACATTTATTTACACCGACGGCTCGAAACATCGTTAGGTGTAGGGAGTGCCTATATTGTTGGCTACACCCCAAATCGCTTTCGGCTTCCCGACCAGTGTTCGGTTTATGCTGCGGAGCTTTACGCTGTTCTCCAGGCTGTCCACTACATCCGCCGCCATCAGCGGATACAGTACGTTATCTGCTCCGATTCTCTCAGCTCTCTCCTCAGTCTCCAAGCTCTTTACCCTGTGCACCCTCTGGTCCACCGGATTCAGGACTGTCTGCGCTTGCTCCACCTGGGGGGCGTCTCGGTGGCGTTCCTCTGGCTCCCGGGACACGCTGGTATCTGTGGGAATGAGGCGGCTGATATACCGGCCAAGGCTGCAGTCTCTCTTCCTCGGCCAGCTATTCAGTCGCTTCCCTTCACCGATCTACGGAGCGGTTTATGTCGCAAAGTTGCTCATTTATGGCATGCGCATTGGTCGGCACTTCCCCGTAATAAATTGCGGGAAGTGAAAGCCCTTCCTTGCGCTTGGACCTCTTCCTCCCGAACGCGTCGTCGGGAGGAGGTAATTTTAGCTAGACTCCGGATAGGGCACTGTCTTTTTAGCCATCGACATCTTTTAAGCGGCGATCCTCCCCCACTCTGTCCCCACTGCTCTCAGCTGTGGACGGTACGACACCTTTTAATTGAATGCCCCTATTTTAATCCGTTACGCTCCCGTCTACAGCTATCGCCTGATCTATCGTCGATTTTAGCAGATGACACGCGCTCAGCCGACCGCGTTCTCCATTTTATTAGTGACAGTGAAATGACGTCAGTCATTTGAAGCTTTTTTTGGGGACAACCACCTCCTTTCTGTAGTGGATTTTTAAGCATTCCTTCGATTTCTAGTTTCTCCAATTTTATGACTTTGTTCCCATTGCTGCTGGTTTTCAATTTCGGTTTTTTACTGTCTTAAGTCACGGGCTGGGCGCTAATGACCATAGAAGTTTTGCGCCCTAAAACCAAAAAACAAAAAACAAAAAATCAGTTAGTTAAATAATAAGTATTGTAAAATTTTATGCAAGTGTCACATGCTTTTCATTTATAACAAACGGACTGGTCTGAGGTGGGGTTTCTCTACTCCTTAGCGGGATATTCCACTCAGGCTATGAAATAATACTGGCACCATATAGGTTCTACGAGAAAAATCTGTTACAGAAACTGGAATTCACGTTTAAGATATAATAAGTAGGTACCAAAATTATTCAGCAGTTTTGAGGCCGAGAGTCATAGTTTTGAAAATGGTCCGTTAAGTGACGTATTTATTTCTTCATAGGTTCTTCGTAGTGTAGATTTTGTCAGTAACCTCGTCATGTGTCAGTAGCTTTTAGATTAGATCGCTATTGTATTTTTTTAACTCAATGATGTTTTAGCACCACTCCACGTTCAGTTGCTATCCCCACACTGAACATCGTATATACAGCAAAACAGGCCTGAATAGATGGTTGTAGATTTGATTATGCTCTTCTCATGACAAGAGTAGATTCTTTTCACTAGTCATTACGCGGTAGAGTACGTCACATCTTTTGAGGTCATCTGTTGGTACTAGCCATAGATTTTTAGCGAAGCACAATATGTCACAGAAACGTCACTACCTTGTGTGCATCTGTTTTATTTGTTTATTTAGAACAAATTGATACTTCCTAAGCATAATGAGGAATTAAAATCGAACATATACTTTCAGCTTTTACTACTGATGTGTTGCTCTAAGAGTACATCAAGGTAATTCGTCAGATGAGTGACTGATCGGCTGTTTGTATTGAGCCGAGCAGAGTAACAACACCATCCACCTATGCTGCAGAAAAAAGAAGTGAAACTGTAGAACTGATCTCTTTAATGGTCATTAAAAAGTCTACCAGGTTGTAACAGGATTACGAACACGAATTACTTCTCCTCTTCTCCTCAAGATCATTCGTTGCCAGTATCTATGAAATATTTCTAGCCATGTAACAATCTTTTTCAAGTGTGACTTGGTAAATTGTCTGAACAGACAGCTGATATTGCATACATACGAACAGCTAATAAAAAAATGGCTCTGAGCACTATGGGACTTAACTTCTGAGGTCATCAGTCCCCTAGAACTTAGAACTACTTAAACCTAACTAACCTAAGGACATCACACACATACATGTTCGAGGAAGGATTCGAATCTGCGACCGTAGCGGTCACGCGGTTCCAGACTGAAGCGCCAAGAACCGCACGGCCACACCGGCCGGGCCGAACAGTTAATACTTCCATACTTCCAGTTTCATCGTACATCAATGTATGTGTCATAAACATCCACTGTGATTAGCTATTTGCTATGTAGATGTCTTTGTAATAAATTAACATTCCGGTCCCAATGAATTCTCCTATATATGGACAAATGTGATCTGGCAGGTTGCAAAATGTGTGGTAATTGCAAAGGAGAAGGCACTTTTGTTGGGATTGGATACTATCTCTTTGCCTGTACTGACACATAATGTGACGTGTAAATCCACGTATGCGTGGAGGCTTCTCAGTGTGTTGACAGTCACGAGGTCACCAGTGGCCGGAGCAGAGCCTCATGCCTGATGGCCGTTTCCGACTAAGGGCTGCCGCAGGTAAAAGTTACCGCCAGTGGCTGGATTTCAAAGCAGTAACTCTCTGCAAGTCCGCCGCTCGTGGTCTCGTGGTCTCGCGGTCTCGTGGTCTCGTTCTCGCTTCCCGAGCACGGGGTCCCAGGTTCGATTCACGGCGCGGTCAGGGATTTTCATCCGACCCGAGATGACTAGGTGGTGCTGTGTCGTCTTCATCATCATCATTCATTCCCATTACGGTCGGAGGAAGGCAACAGCAAACCACCTCCATTAGGACCTTGCCTAGTAGGGCGGAGCGGGGATACCGCATCGTCTCTCCACGCTCTGTCAAGAAGCATGGGACTTCATTTCCATTTCCAACTTTCTGCAGCACCTCACGGCCATCCCCGCTTCGCTGTTTGTACACCGAACTGCTGCTGTTGCTGTGAGCTGCAGGCCTAAATTTCTTTTTGTTATGTGGCATAGTTACTTCGCTGCATCATATCACGTAACCTATTGCACGAAACTTCAAAGTTCATAGTGATAAAAACAATTTGCGTAGACTTTGAATTTTCTTCATTTTAAATCATACACTGCTCATATCAAATGTGCAAAACATTTCGAAATGGTACTTAAAGTTGAGAGCAGAACTTTGTCTTTCTCCATTCTTGAGATATTGAGTTGTATGTCTCGCAGATAGGTCACATCGTTGTGTATCGGGAATCATGTGGGCAGACCAATAGGCACATTTAATAAATGGTTTAAGATATCAAAACGAGATTTTTTGCAAAGAGGCGCGTGCTATGTCGTATCCACAATACTCAAAACTCTTTCTAGCACTATCTATAGTTTTCTACATGGAACGATGTACTTTTCTTGACAGATTTTAAATCTCGTCAAAGCAGAATGATATTCTATGTGGGCTGCTGAGCTTCAATTGAAACCTTTTTGTTGTTGTCTCACAAGAGGTAACAGCTCCTTAACCGATATTTTAAATTGTTCCAGATCGTATCCAAACGTTTCGTTTATATGCAAATTTGAGAATGCTTTATAGCTGCATGTCATGACATCAGCTTGCCAAATAGTCGTTTGACTTATTGAAATGGTATTTACAGTCTAGTATCTGATACGTCCACTTAGATTTCCTTTATTGCAAGATCATCCATTCCGTTCATCCTGCGTCCAGTCATCCTGATTTAGGTTTCCCGTGATTTCCCTAAGTGGCTTCAGGCAAATGCTGGGATGGTTCATTTGAAAGGGTACGGCTGGCTTCCTTCCCTTATCCGATGGGACCGATGACAGCTGTTTTGTGCCCCCCCCCCCCTCTCCCTATATCAACCAGCCAACCAACCAAGATCGTACATTCCTGATGACATCATCCAGTGATAGCAAGTACCAAAGAAGATTGCCTTTCACCATCTTCCATCTTCACAATCCACATGTCCTGCAGAATATTAGAGCATACTATAGATAAGCGTTCCTATTGACCAGGTAATGATTAGTAGTTATGTAGGATCATATTTGCCATTCCAAATGTAATGATACAACAGTAGATTTACCAGGTAAAATTGCTTTTCAAAATGATTCAAATGGCTCTGAGCACTATGGGACTTAACATCTGAGGTCATCAGTCCCATAGAACTTAGAACTACTTCATCCTAACTAACCTAAGGACCTGAAACTTCCTGGCAGATTAAAACTGTGTGCTCGACCGAGACTCGAACTCGGGACCTTTGCCTTTCGCGGACAAGTGCTCTACCATCTGAGCTACCGAAGCACGACTCACGCCCGGTCCTCACAGCTCTACTTCCGCCAGTATCTCGTCTGCTACCTTCCAAACATTACAGAAGCTCTCCTGCGAACCTTGCAGAACTAGCACTCCTGAAAGAAAGGATATTGCGGAGACATGGCTTGGCCACAGCCTGGGGGATGTTTCCAGAATGGCAGAAGTAGAGCTGTGAGGAGCGGGCGTAAGTCGTGCTTCGGTAGCTCAGATGGTAGAGCACTTGCCCGCGAAAGGCAAAGGTCCCGAGTTCGAGTCTCGGTCGGGCACACAGTTTTAATCTGCCAGGAAATTTCATATCAGCGCACACTCCGCTGCAGAGTGAAAATCTCATTCTGGTAACCTAAGGACATCACACACATCCCTGCCCGAGGCAGGATTCGAACCTGCGACCGTAGAAAATTGCTTTTCACCAACTTCACAATCCTCATATCCTGGAGAACATTAGAGCATACTAGATATGCGTTCCCACTGATCAGACAGTGATTAGTAGTTACGTAGGACCATAGTTTCCATAATAATTAGCTTTACTGTTTCCTTTTCCTTTCCAAATGTTATGATACGACAATAGATTCGCCGCCTGATAGCCAAAATACAATATACCGAATGTACTTTTGATTAATTTGGATTCCCAAAATAATAATAATTAAAAATAGTTTGATATGAAATTAGTGTGCCTTTAGATCAGCCTGCGTATGGCTGCTTGATATTTTGCCATCGGTGAATCCTACACAGTTTGAGAACTGCCATTCTAAAGTCATCAGCAAGTCGTAATTAGTTATCTTTTGGTTCAGGAAGGAACCGAAGAGTTTGTCGTGTTCTATGGATGCTACAGAGAGTAGAACGACCAACACAGTAATTCAACACAATCATCTGCTGACAATAAGGAGACTACATTACAAGTCGACAATAGCAACTTTGATACACTTTCTAGTCCTAAGATACCACAGCCCAAGAAAACGAAGTAATGTAAAAGTGATCTGGATCAAGTGTAGAAGCAATGTGACCATTTTACTAAAGTTGAACTTGTATAATTACGCCTATTTAAATGGTCAATAAGACAACGATTAATTTCCGTTAGAGTCATGTTCTTAGCTCTGCATGGGACAGTACCTGGTGTTCCTCTTTCATTTGTAAATGTTATTGCAGTGTAACGCTGTTTGCACTAACAAGGGTGTATAAAGTGTATACATCGTAAGTGTCAGGTGCTAGGGCATGTTTATATCATGAAATACGCAAAATGTCTATCTAATCGAAGGTATTGCTAATTGGTACTATGTTGCAAGAACCAGAAAGATAATTCGTCCCACTATTTATTTCTTGTGGTCCTCAGCACGATGCATCTCTCTGTGCTACTACCTCCCGTGCAAGACACGTCATATCCGTAAAGACAGCTGCAACCTACTTCCATTTTACCTTCAGTCAGGGCTTGGTATCACTCTACAGTTTTTAATTTCCACGCTTCCCTTCATTACCAAACTGATGATTTCTTGATGCCTCAAGATGTGTCCTGTCAACCAATTCCTTCTTTTAGTCAAGTTGTACCACAAATCCCTTTGGGACTTATATCTTTCAAGATGGTGTGTGGATGCACACCACGCTTGATCTCTTACGGGAATCGGCGGAGTGCCACGAGTAATGAGGATAACGAGCGAGGGGCACTACGTCAGTAGTGTGTGGGTAAGCTGAGAATTTGGGTCTGACAGGAGGAGTACCAGAGTAATCCATGCAGCTGGCATGACCACTCTGTCCTGATGGTGCAGTGGTCAGCTCATCTGTCTAGTAAGCAAGAGACAAGGGTCCAAATACCGCTCCGGCACAAATCTTCAACTTTTCCCATTGACTTTAATCAGTGGCCACTGGCAGATAATGCCGTTAATTCCTTTGTGTCTTCGCTGATTCATAATGGCTGCGGGATCGAAATTGTGTCTGTTCTTTCGGCCATGTCCGAAAGGACAGATACCACATATGTAATTTTCTGAAAATTGTCGATTACATAATGAGTTAGGGAACAATAATGAACCTAATTCATCGAATCTTTTGACAGTGAAAAAAGAAAATATCAGTAAAGAGGTATGTGAAAGAATGTTATACTATAAAAAAATAAAAAATGGTATGCTTTCAGCTGCCATATTTGCAACAGACATCTACATGCCCCCTCTGGATGACATGGACGAATTTCACTGCTGTCTGAGGTACCAGCTACTAAGCACACTTCACTGATTCCCCATCCACAGCTCCAGTCTGTCTGTCACTGGCTGCCCTCTGCTGCTTAAGGTGGGAACACCAGTTCTTCATGCTGCCGTGTCTCCACGGAGAAACGTTTGTTGCTGCTGTTCTCCGTACTGTCACTCTCCAGTGGGAACCAGCCTTGACGCCAAGTTTCCTCCAGTGGCCACAGCAGGGCTTCAAGGCCGTTTCCCACTGGAGAGCAGGATGCAACGTGTGGCAGTGGCAGCGGTGATGCGGCCGTCCTCAGGATTGGCGTTTCCGTCTGAAAGTGGCAGAAGCTAGCAGTAGCCAATGACAAACCGCCACTGAGGTATTGGTGGGGGCCCACTGAAACGTATGGTGGATTCAGTTAAATGTACCATGACTCTATACAGGTACAAGATGAAGATGGGTGAACACACATCAGTTTTTTACTTTCTTTATGATATATTCTTTCACATATTTCTTTATTCGTGTTTTCTTATTTCAGCATCACCAGATTCGATTAATTACAGTTCACGATTGTGCTCTTCTGCATTATGTAGGCAACAACATTCACTATGTCTCTCAAAACAGCTTTTAGTGTTGCAGTTTGCAGCACCTATATGTAGTTTACTATAATGATAATACATTACCTTTTATGCAGTAGGCATTTATTTACAACTGAAAATTTCTGACAGTTGTTCCTCTGAATTTCCTAGATTAAGGTCACGTGTTTCAAACACTCTGTAAGTGTTAGTTATTGAAACAATAAATGAAGTTATGTGACAATACTCAACAACTCCATCTCTAAACTGCTATTGATACTGTCATAGCCAAAAAAACATAAAACGATGATAAATGTATTGAACGAATGTACGATGAGATGTAAGAAATTATTCAGGTGTTAAGGGAGACAATTTTAAATTTGATTAGAGATTGGAATTCAGTAGCAGGAAAGGGAAAAAAGTTGTAGCAGAACCAGGGTTCGGGGGGGAAGGAATGGAAAAGGAAGCCACTTGGCAGAATTTTGTACAGAACCTAATTTAACCACCGCTAACACTTTAAGAATCAAGAAAAAAGTATTCGAAACCAGATTTGAAGCTGTCAGACATTTTCAGGCTCAGATGTCGATTGATGATAATTGATCATGAACTGCAGATTACAGCTTAAGGTAGCAAAAAGTAGGAGATGGAGCCTGGAGATATTAAGATGCAGAAATTGTCGATAGTCTCAAAGGGCTCATTAGGCAACCACTGAGAGAAACAGAAGATGGAATACACTACAAGACGAATAGGTGCCTTTGAGAGAAGAAGTAGTGAATGCAGCAGAGGATAAAAAAGAGAAAAAGGTGCAACAGAAATCCTTGGATAAAACACGAGACACTGAGTTCAACTGACTTCGCCGAATAATATAAAAATGCAGTAAATGAAGTAGGCAGTAAGGAATGCACATGCCTAAGTAATGGCATGATGGAAAGTGAGAAATGGCAAAGCAAGAACGACTAGGAGGAATATTCAAGGCTGATGAAGCATCCATGGAAAATATAGATGCACCATATAGGAAAATTAAATTAAAAAAATCTTTGGAACAAAGAGAAGCAACTCTGTCAATATCAAGAGCTCAGATGGCAAAGCAGAACCAAGTAAAGAAGACACGACTGGAAGGTGGAAAGAGTATGTGTAAAGGAAGGAGGACTATACACACGGACTTGAGCACAATGTTAGATTACTGTGAAATGCCTGAACACGTGAGGCACTACTGATCTTACCACTTACCTTAGAAGATAGACTGAAGAAAGACTAAACTATGTTTAAGGCATTTATAGATTTCCAGAAAGATATGGATAAATTTAGCTGAAATACACTCTGTGAAACTCTGAAGTTAGCGGTAATTAGTCACAGCTTATCTGCAACTGAAAACAGACTGAGTTGTAGGAGGTCGAGCACTTGAACCGGAGGCAACGGTCGAGAAGGCAGACGTTGAGACAATATAAAATGCATATACACAGTAGCAAGAAAAGCATTTCTGAAGAACAGAAATTTGTTGACATCGAATATAAATTTAAATGTCGGGAAGTAATTCATGAAGGTGTTTGTCCGAAGCGTAGCATTGTACGTAAGTGAAACGTAGACAATAAATAGTTCTATCAAAAAGACAATGAAAGCTTTTGAAATGTGGTGCTAAAGAAGAATGCTGAAGATCAGATAGGTAGATCATCTAACTAATGAAGAGGTACAGAACCAAACTGGGGAGAAAAAGGGAATTATAACACAACGTGACTAAAAAAGGGATTGGTTTGTCTGGACATATTCTGAGGCATCTAGGAACCATCAGTTTCGTAATGGAGACAAAATTTTAGAGGCAGACCAAGCCGTGACAACAGTAAGCACATTCAAATGGATGTGGGATGCATTAGTTATGTATAGGCAGACTCGTGTGGAGCGCTGAATCAACAGTCTTCTGGCTGAAGACCACAACAAACAAATAGTGGGATGTATTGTCTTTCTGGTTAACGCAACCCAGCACTAACTAGCAATACCTTTGATTAGCTAGATCAGTTGCATATTTGTTCTACTACATATCAGTTGTGATGTATATGTGTATACATGTCTGTGACACACTTCAAACCGCCGTATATTAGTAAAAGCATAAAACTTGCAATGCGGTTTTCTTAAGGCAACTGTCAGCAAATGAAAATTTTGAATTACTATGTTGGCCACTCTGGAATTTATGGCATTTTCCGTAGGCCATCATAAATTCCTTCATGAACTAACGGTTAGTGTGTGGTTACATATTATCCATGAATTTCGAATGCACTGGCAATTCAAAAATTGTTTAGAAGTCATTGCTGGGAAACACATGGAACGCAGTTCTGCAAATGCTGCCATATATATTTGGTGCATGGGAGGCTTTTCTTCTGACTTCAAAGGTCATATGGCCAATCTCAGGCCTATTAAAGGTTGCACTAAAAGTGTATGAAACTATTTTTAGTTGTAGTTTGACTTGGGAAAGCAAGTGAATCAAAAAATAAATACGGCATTTTGACTACCAAATATCGAATGACCATTGTAGGATAATAATTAACTGATAACTGTGAAACTAATTATTATGACCCGTCGTACATAACAACATAGGGCTCAGTGAGATTGCTCATCCGGTGTAAGATATTGTCCTCCAGAGTCTATGGATAACGAAGACGATACACAGAATATTATATCTTGTACTTAATGCCAAGGTGTTTTGTACAAGGATGTAATCAGATATGTACAGACTTTCAGTAAATGTAACTGACCTATCAGGCAGTATGTCCTGCATCTAAACATTATTTTAGCGATGCTGGAAAGAATAATTGGCAGTCGTGTGTTATTAAATGCAGTTATAAAGTATCCTAAAGCTACAAATAAGCAAAATGGCTTAAGGCAAAATGAAATAGTTAACGCTAGTAGATAGGAAGCAATTGCATTTTATGATATCCCAGCAGATTGGTTTCAGTTTGAGCTCTGTAGGTCTATGTGGAGTAGTGTAAATATTAACATGTCCATGCCACAGTACTTCTTATTTCGTGAGTTGTTAAATGCCATTAAAAAGTAAATCGATCAATTGAAAAAAACTGTATTTACTTCCACATCTCGATAGATAAAAAGGTTTCGTGTTTCTGTCATGTGGCAAAATACGTGATCTTTGCGATCTATCATTTGCAAAACACCATATTTCCATATCTTGAACCGTCTCTGAAATATGACGATTATTATAACCACATGATTTTCGTTGAGTAGGGATGGATTGGTTGCGTCGCATGTGGTCTACATGTGGCCCATCCATCGACATACAATACAATATTTCGAGAAAGGTGAGAGATTTGTTCTGCTCTCAACTTTAAATACAATTTCTATTCATGAATAATAATTTTTAACCTACAACGAACCTTATGCAAGGTCTACGCAATTCCTTTTTACAGCAGCAGACTCTTAAAGTTGCGTGTCGTGGTTAACTAGAAGACGATGCAGCAAGTAATCACGAGTAACGAAAATAAATTCAGTCCTTCATTGAGCGGAGATATGAAGCTGTAAGGTACAGAAGAATCAAGTTTTTTCACCAAATAGTTTTCTTAAAATCGATGATAAGTATTTCATGGCCATGAAGCAAGTGCTTTGGGGACAGTTCGACTGACCAGAGAATCCACACCCAACATCACACTCAGTGCTTTCTTGATTGTTGGCGCAGGCCTTCTGCATGTCAAGTGGCAGTGGCAGCAGTTAGACACGTGAAAACTGCAATGTGGGGTCTGCCGCGCCGCGACGCGCCGTTGACGGTGCTTCCATGGCAGTACTGCCGCTGCTGTAGCAACCCCTAGAGGGAAGTGGCTCTCACTCACTCACCGCCGGCGAGGCGGTGAAACATCCAGCACTATGCATGTGGTAAGGTAGTCAAGGTGTTAAATGTATCACAAAACTGTGGCGGCAGCCCTAGACTACACAACGGTTTAATGTACCATTGGGGCTGAGGTCATTAGAGAATGAACATTAACTCGAGTTAGATATACTTTATTTTATATTAGTTACTGATTTATTTGTGCTCACAAGATTAGGGCCAGCATATTCCCTACCGCATTTAACTCTTCATGTTTTACTATCTCATTCGTTATGACTCTATTGTTACCATAAATTCACATTTGTATTTAATTGCTGGCCGGAGTGGCCGAGCGGTTCTAGGCGTTTCAGTCTGGAACCGCGCGACCGCTACGGTCGCAGGTTCGAATCCTGCCTCGGGCATGGATGTGTCTGATGTCCTTAGGTTAGTTAGGTTTAAGTAGTTCTAAGTTCTAGGGGACTGATGACCTCAGGAGTTAAGTCCCATAGTGCTCAGAGCCATTTGAACCATTTTTTGTATTTAATTTAACACGAGTGTTCAAGGTAGAAATAGTCAAAACCAGCTTTCAAACAGCTTCAGAGCATTATGCGAAAATTTTAGCAGACCAATTATTACGAACAGTATGTCAAAGCTAACCGTGTAGAATGCTTTTCTAAAGTCTAAAAATGTCAGTAGTGTGTTCCATCGGTTGTGTATGAGGTAATTCAGGATATCAGTCACCTTAATTACTGCAGCATTCCTTTAAAAGTGTTTCCAAGAGAGATTATCATAAAAAATCGTATCAGCTCAATATGCCTGACTGTAAGTGTTCAGTCATTACATCATAAACCACATATTCCACGGCTTTGTATACCGCTGGTATATTGCTCACTGGACGGTAATTATGAGGTTATCTTCGCATAGGACTAAGCATTGTTTCGTTCCCCATGATAGAGAAATTGAACACACTTCTTCAACATCTTGATCGTCGTTGTACTATTACCGTCACTAACTGCTGCTTCAGCTGGAATCCTTGATGTTACAAGTACTGTTGCGTTTATTGTAACTACCATTACATGTGTGGCCTGGGATCTTTGACATCCGATAAATCGCGGTAGCTTGAAGGACATGGGCCATGTCATTTAATAGAAAATCTCATTCAATGTAATCTCGTAAGGAAGACTGAAATCTGGAAAGCTACATGGAGATTTGTATCTTGGTCTTCCTGAATACAAATTTTGTGTCTTATCCACTGCGCCATTTCATCCATCAAAAAGAAGTTCTGATTAATGGCTTAAAAGGTAGGACTTCAGAAAACGTAACAGTATATTGAAATATTTTCAACATTGCTGTAGTATGTGTTTAATCTATAAAATAAAAGTTGATAGAATGGGTTCGAGACATTAACAAATCTCTCACGCCTACTGCATGTTTTTTTTCTTTCTTGTAGGTGCCTTCCATTCGGCATTAAAAGCAACCTAAGCGAATTGGCGAATTAATATTTCAACTCAGGTTACCATACTTTACGAGTACTTCAAATATTTGCTCATGTGACTTACCTGTTGACATATGCTTGTTCTTCCAATAAAAATTTAGCTTCGAAATCGTTTGAATAAGACTATTAGTATCTACTTTTACTCACATTTTAAAACTGCACGATAATGCTACAGCACTTGAAGTTACCTCGAAAACGTTTACTAGCTAGGGTGACATATTTGGAGTACTTTTCACGTACGTGCAATGTTTTGGTCTATTTCCAAGTAAAGAACAACCCAATGTCGTGCTGTTTAAGCAAATTACAGGAACAGAAGTTTATGTGGTACAAGATGGTCAAACTAAAATTAAAAATACATTGCGCATCACAATTAAAGGGACACGCTTTCGAAACACTGTAATTGTCTCTTATTGTGACGCAGAAGTTTGACATTTTACTGAAAGGTGCCTAAAGCCTTCCTAAGTAATGGTATCAAAACATTGCGCTCGGTAACGTCATACTTGGACTCTGTGATGCTTCAAACAGCAAGGTGTCGACACATGCGGAAAAAGGTCAGAGCTGAGAGATTCATGTGAGGTGCAAGGTGGCTTGTTACGTCACATTGCCACCAAATTTCACCACAATTCTGCCCAAGGTTACCGCGGAAGTATCGCACGGTGGATGAGTCGTCACAACCCCTCTCACTGACATTTCACCCCGTCTCTCGACGCCTCTGCGATGGAGCTCAACACTTCCATGCGCAGCGCTGAAGTAACACGATTTTCCTACAGGTGGCCAAGGGCACCATTTACGAGGTCTGTCTAAAAAGTATCCGACCTTTGATTTTCCCGCACAAAATAGAGACGATAGCGCGGCGCCACTGTACACATTAAAGGAAGAGACCTTTATGCGCATGCGTGAATTTTGTCCCCGCCTTCCAGCGCGTCAGTCGCTGCTTGTCGGTCGCTGAGTGAGGTGCTACACGTGTTTGTCGGATTACCGATTCTCTCAAGATGACTGAACGTGTTGTGCAAAGATACTGCATCACATTTTGTCAAAAGCTTGGTGATTCTCAAAGCGGAACAATTCGTAAGACTCAGCAGGTGTTTGGAGAAGATGCGATGGGTGTAACACAAATTAAGGAGTGGTTCAACCGATTCAAAAATGGCCGCACATCAGCAGAGAGTGACTGCGTTCTGGCAGGCCTCAAACTGCTCAGAGTGTAGCTGTTGTTGAAAGGGTGCAAAATTTGGTGATGGCAGAACGTCGTTAGACCGTGTGGGAGATTGCCCAAGAGGTTGGAGTGAGTAAAGGTTCTGCACATGCAACTTTGCATGATGATTTGAATATGCACCAAATGGCTGCGAAATTCGTGCCCAAATTGTTTTCGCCGGAACAAAATGACCTCCGTTTTGACGTTGCACACGACCTTTTGTAGACCACCAACACTGATCCTGGGTTTCTCAGCACTGGAGATGAGTCATGGGTGTACGGGTACGACCCAGAAACAAAAGACAGTCGTCGCAATGGTAGCATCCCGAGTCTCTAAGGCCGAAGAAAGTGTGGCAGGTTCGAAACAAAATTAAGGTGATGCCGACTGTCTTCTTTGATGTATGTGGAATTGTGCATCACGAATACGCACCGGACGGACAAACATTGACTAAGGAGTACTATTAAGACGTTCTCCGGCGACTCCGTGACGCAGTTCGGCGCAAAAGACGGGACATGTGGACGTCGAAAAACTGGCAACTGCATCACGGCAACGCCCCCGCACATTCATCCCACTTGATCTAAAACTTCTTGACCAGACATGGAATTACAGCCGTTCGCTAACTTCCCTACTTTCCAGACATGGCTTCTTGCGACTTCTGATTGTTTCCAAAATTGAAGGCGCCACTGAAAGAATCCCGTTTTGAGAGCGGAGAAGAGATAATGTGGAACACGACGACGGAGCTGAACTCCATTCCAAAAGAAGACTTCCAGAGTTGTTTCCGGCAGTGGAAGAATCGGTAGGCTAAATGTGTGTAACCGCAAGGGGCCTACTTTAAAGGGGATTAGGGTCCCAAAGCCGTCGGATATTCGAAATATTTTTTCTGGCGAAAGGTCGGATACTTATTAGACAGGCTTCGTAAGTCACAATGCCACGCAAAATCGACACAAAAAGCCCTTTTGGGGTGGCACATATGGCCTCAGTGAAACCGCCCCTTCCCTTGGGTGTGTTGATTTCTATTCATTTCACGGTATAAAACTACAGTTCGCGGTTTGCTAAGCAACCGGAAAACTTTCTTCACAACCCACTGCTGGCGTTCCTAAACGATTCCACGTTCCTGTAACGACACTGTGGACTTGTAATCCCGTTGACAGTGATCGACCAGTTTGGACTATAGCGCGACCGCTATTATTGGTTTTTTTACCGAGCGAGGTGGCGCAGTGGTTAGCACACTGGACTCGCATTCGGGAGGACGACGGTTCAATCCCGTCTCCGGCCATCCTGATTTCGGTTTTCCGTGATTTCCCTAAAATCGCTTCAGGCAAATGCCGGGATGGTTCCTTTGAAAGGGCACGGCCGATTTCCTTCCCCATCCTTCCCTCACCCGAGCTTGCGCTCCGTCTCTAATGACCTCGTTGTCGACGGGACGTTAAACACTAATCTCCTCCTCCTCCTCCTCCCGCTATTATTGGTTTACATGGTGGAAGCACTAGGGACCAATCGAACCTATTTGATAAAATTTGAATGTGATCCGAAGTAGCAAAAGGTCTTTATGCTTTTTCAGCAATACTGTCACGTGCTTCCATGTGGTGTGATCACGGAGGAGAGGGAGGGGGCGGGGGGTGGGCATTGCCACCTGTGTGATTAAAACGGTACAGGGTTTCTCCAAGACCCTCGGCGTCAGATGCACACTTTGAAAAGTCCCTTTTGAGAGACAGCCATTCAGTGATTCCGTGGCACCAGTGTGACAGACAACCATTCCGGCACACCTCAGCTGGCTGGTGTCACGTCGCTGAACTAGCATCTGCTGCCGCGAGCGAAACCTAAGTATTGTATTTGACTTCTTGGTTTAAATGTAATATTTTACGTAAATTAAGAACTTTATATCTCTGACTTCCTACGCCAGATGGCTGTTACTGTATTATAACATATTCTGTTATATTTGATGTCATGTTATTTGTATATTTTTCTTCTTTTCTAGTCCTGTAATCTGACACCATATAACTTCACCTGTTGATTTTTATTCTGACATGTTTTTTAAGTTGTTTGAAAATAACACGCCAGCGTATGTTGGCAAGATGTGCATTCCCCCCCCCCCCCCCCCCCGTCTTTTTTGCTATGCATTTTTAATGTACAATTTTGAAATTGAAATATTCAATTAATGATTTGCAAGTGCACTATGGTATTTTTGTGGTAATCTCTTGGCAAATAAAGAATTGTTAAGTCTTCACGTGACACACGCCACGTAGAGGGCGTTCCAAGACCCTGTCACATCGAGGTCTGCTGTATAGGTGAATGTAAACAGCGGTTTCAGTTATTGTGATCGCCTCTCAGCTTTGGTCACTAATAACAAGACACCAGTGTCTATGAGTTTAATTTGTACATCACAGGTATGTTCTTTCCAACTGTTGTTTTATACTCAGGTGTATTTGTGGTTTTTTCCTTTTATTCGCTGATCGCTATGTGAAATTTTTAATTTTAGCACTGAAGATGATCACTATGTGATTGAAAATCGATTTTTCCATCAATAAAACATCAATATTACGGCCAACGCTGACGTTTCTTTTAATTTTAAATCCAACGGATGTCGAAAGGAATCCCTATCACGCTGGCACCTAGGAATCAGTGAATTGTTGTGTCTGTACGGCGACATTTTTAAGTTCCCAACAAAGGTTTGCCGGTGGCACCGAAGATATTGAAGAATGGGGAATGGGGGGGGGGGGGAGGAGAACTTCATGGGCGCGAAACAGGAAGGCTGAAAAGGCGTAAATACCCTTTCCTGCTTCGGACCACGTTCAAATTTTGGCGAAAGATTATGAACGGTCCCTAGTGGTTCCACCATATACACCAGAACAAAAACCGAGGTCGCGCTCCACTCCAAAGGGGTGTGATCACGTTCCATGGGGTTGTAGGATCACAACGTTCTTACAGCAGGATTAAAGCGTCCGGGGCTGTCAGCAGTGTCGGAGGTTGTCGAGAACGTCGGCCGTTGCTCACCACACTGTGAACTGTGGTTTTCTACTGTGAAATGTGTAGGAATCAGCTCCTCGAGGGAGGGGATGGTCTAATAGACACGACACATGCCATCTCCAGCGGGCGTTTTGTGTCGATTCTGAGTGGCAGTGAGACTGAAATGGTGTCCTCGTCCACCGATAGGAAAATAGCATGACTTCAGCGGTGGGCGTGGAAGTACTGAGCTCCATCGCAAAGGCGTCAAGAGATGACTGAAATGTAGGTAAATCACTTTTACATCGTGTGACACTTCTGGCAGAACTGTTGTGAAATTTGTTGCCAATGTGACATTATAAAGCCATATCACACTTCCCAGCTCTGGCTTTCCTTTCCGCATTTGTCGACACGTTGATGTTTGAAGCGCTGCCTAACCCGAGGGTGAGGTCGCAGGGCGTCAGGCTCTTGCATCGTTACAGAGGAAGGCTGTAGGCGCCTTTGAGACGAATTTCAAACTTCCGACTGCTGGGAGACAACTACAGGGCTTAGAAGAAGTGACCCTATAATTGCATTGCACAGTCTATTTCATGTACCCTAAACTAGGCAACCCAGCTCACACTATACAGGGTGGTCCATTGATAGTGACCGGGCCAAATATCTCACGGAATAAGCGTCAAACGAAAAAACTACAAAGAACGAAACTTCTCTAGCTTGAAGGGGGAAACCAGATGGCGCTATGGTTGGCCCGCTAGATGGCGCTGCCATAGGTCAAACGGATATCAACTGCGTTTTTTTAAATAGGAACCCCGATTTTTTCTTACAAATTCGAGTAGTACGTAAAGAAATATGAATGTTTTAGTTGGACCACTTTTTTCGCTTTGTCATAGATGGCGCATAGATAGTCACAAACATATGGGTCACAATTTTAGACGAACAGTTGGTAGAAGGTAGGTTTTTTAAATTAAAATACATAACGTAGGTACGTTTGAACATTTTATTTCGGTTGTTCCAATGTGATACATGTACCTTTGTGAACTTATCATTTCTGAGAACGCATACTGTTACAACGTGATAATCTTTGAATACCACATTAATGCAATAAATGCTCAAAATGACATCCGTCAACCTCAATGCATTTGGCAATACGTGTAACAACATTCCTCTCAACAGCGAGTAGTTCGCCTTCCGTAATGTTCGCACATGCATTGACAGTGCGTTAATCCTTGTTGTCAGGCGTTGTTGGTGGATCACGATAGCAAATATCCGTCAGCTTTCCCCACAGAAAGGAATCCAGGGACGTCAGATCTGGTGAACGTGTGGGCCATGGTATGGTGCTTCGACGACCAATCCACCTGTCATGAAATATGCTATTCAATACCGCTTCACCCGCAAGCGAGCTATGTGCTGGACATCCATCATGTTGAAAGTACATCGCCATTCTGTCATGCAGTGAAACATCTTGTAGTAACATGGACAGAACATTATGTAGGAAATCAGCATACATTGCACCATTTAGATTGCCATCGATAAAATGAGAGCCAATTTTCCTTCCTCCCATAATGCCGCACCATACATTAATCCGCCAAGGTCGCTGATGTTCCACTTGTCGCAGCCTTCGTAGATTTTCCGTTGCCCAATAGTGCATATTATGCCGGTTTACGTTACCCCTGTTGGTGAATGACGCTTCGTTGCTAAATAGAGCGCGTACAAAAAATCTGTCATCATCCCGTAATTTCTATTGTGCCCAGTGACAGAACTGTACACGACGTTCAAAGTCGTCGCCGTGCAATTCCTGGTGCATAGAAATATGGTAAGGGTGCAATCGATGTTGATGTAGCATTCTCAACACCGACGTTTTCGAGACTCTCGATTCTCGCGCAATTTGTCTGCTACTGATTTGCGGATTATCCGCGATAGCAGCTAAAACACCTACTTGGGCATCATCATCATTTGTTGCAGGTCGTGGTTGACGTTGAAACGTCCCCTTAGAAAAATTATACATGACTGTGCTTAAACTGACACACAATATTTTTTTCAGCGCAATGCAATCTGACTTTCAGTAATCCCTACAAGAGAATGGCCCTGACTAAATTAACCTATACGTTTCACAAATCACTTACCTCACAAAAATCTTCGTTACTCGAACTACTGCAATACAGCGAGTGCTACTACTGCCAGCTAAATAAAAGATTCAAACTACGGAAGGCACTAACTACTGATAGGCATAGTTAGCAAATGAAAGATTTTAATACAGAACAAACAATATATTTACCTTAATAGTCATAATATATATGGCAGTTCATGACATCCATTCTTACAAATGTACTGTTTCTGATGGACACACCTCCAGATTATCCATTCTCAAAAATCGGCCATCTCACTTCCCCACATCCACCACTGCTGGCGGCTCGCCTCCAACTGCGCAACGCTATGCGATGTTAACATCCAGCTGCCCAACACTACAATGGCAGAAAACAATGCAAACTAGCCACAGACTGCACACAGCACAGCCAGTGATTTTCATACAGAGCGCTACGTGGCGTTACCAATATAAGAACCTAAACAGGCCACTTACATAGCCCCCATGCTCCCCACAAAAAATTTTACAAATTGTTTTGGGGAGTGGCCAATACAGGTTTGAAAAAATTTTTCATGATTACAATAACAAAGAAATCAAATGCAAACACTTATTGATACAATGTTGGTCAAAATCTAAATTTTTCTCACAGTCCATAAAGACAGTCTTGATCATTCATCACAGTAAAATTGCAGTGTTTTTTTTTCGCAAAGTCTGAGCAGTAAAAGAGAATGCACACGGAAGTAGTGGATTTCCATGCAGTCTTGAAGAAGTAGTGTTGTCCTTCCAACAGAAAGACAGTGCTGACTCTTGACATGCAGTCAGGTAATGGGCCACAACAGAGCAAACCCACAGCAGAGTCTTTCGAAGTTTTGAAGAATATTGGTAAGTAGGTCATCACAGAGCAGACCCACTATAGTCTTCATAGAGAGTATGGTATTGGTGGGCCACTAAAGGTGCAGACCCACTGCAGTCCTTGTAGAAATAATGGTATTGATGGATCATCAAAGGTTTAGACCCACTGTAGTCCTTGTAGAGATGGCCAGCAGCCATCTGCTGCGACTGTGCAGGTGCACAATCACCATAGAAGAGTGTTGCGGACAATATAGCAAGTCCATAAACCACCATTTGTGCACTCACAAAGTTTCTGGAGTTGTCCTTAGAACCAGCAATGCTGTTAATCAGTCCCTTGCTGAATTATTAATACACATCCAAACACTAACAGTCCCAACTTCTCACATATTTTGCGTATACTATGACCATCAGAAATTTGATGAACTGGTGTCAATTACAATTTTATAACATAAGAATACAATAACAAAGGTACAAAATACATTATTAAAGAACATAACAATACAGATAAATTTGTAGTAGTACAGGCTTTACAAAAGAATAGAAATAAACACACATCAGGGTTACAGGAATTATGACATAAGTGAATATATAAAATAATGAGAATAGTTTTCAAAAAAATAATTTCACACATGAGCATTAAAACAGAACAGAATAAATAATGTCTAAACATCTTTACAAAGAAAATAACATAGTATTTTAAAAATTCTACAACATAAATCTTATTAGCTAAACACATAAAGACAGGAAAAAGACAAACACACAAGGATACATAAACAGATAGCGGAATAATACGAAAGGAAAGACAGGGATCGTTTTCAGGGTAACATTTGCTACTGCAGTCCAACCCAAAACTTCATTCCATAGATCTTTCATCTTATTTCAACATTTGTTTCCACCAAAAAAATCCTATCCAAGCATGCTTCCTGTATTTGTATGTTCACATATTTCTTACCTCATTATTTATTTTCCATTATCTTACCTCATAATTTATTTCCAAGAAAATCCTACCTAAACCTGTTGTCCCTAAACCCTACTTTTTTGTTCATATCCTCTTTCAAAATACTTTTTGGCCAAACCATTTTCTTATAGCTTCTCAATGCATTTCTTCCAATTCATCACAACTCGTTCTCAAATATAGCCTACCCCATCTAACTTAAATTTACTGAGCTCAGATGCTAAACTAAGGGACGAGGCAATGCAGCAGCACAAAACAATTAACACAAACAGCAATGACAAAAAATGCAAATTGGCAAAGCAAGCAGCAATATATATATATACAGACACTCCTGGAAATTGAAATAAGAACACCGTGAATTCATTGTCCCAGGAAGGGGAAACTTTATTGACACATTCCTGGGGTCAGATACATCACATGATCACACTGACAGAACCACAGGCACATAGACACAGGCAACAGAGCATGCACAATGTCGGCACTAGTACAGTGTATATCCACCTTTCGCAGCAATGCAGGCTGCTATTCTCCCATGGAGACGATCGTAGAGATGCTGGATGTAGTCCTGTGGAACGGCTTCCCATGCCATTTCCACCTGGCGCCTCAGTTGGACCAGCGTTCGTGCTGGACGTGCAGACCGCGTGAGATGACACTTCATCCAGTCCCAAACATGCTCAATGGGGGACAGATCCGGAGATCTTGCTGGCCAGGGTAGTTGACTTACACCTTCTAGAGCACGTTGGGTGGCACGGGATACATGCGGACGTGCATTGTCCTGTTGGAACAGCAAGTTCCCTTGCCGGTCTAGGAATGGTAGAACGATGGGTTCGATGACGGTTTGGATGTACCGTGCACTATTCAGTGTCCCCTCGACGATCACCAGTGGTGTACGGCCAGTGTAGGAGATCGCTCCCCACACCATGATGCCGGGTGTTGGCCCTGTGTGCCTCGGTCGTATGCAGTCCTGATTGTGGCGCTCACCTGCACGGCGCCAAACACGCATACAACCATCACTGGCACCAAGGCAGAAGCGACTCTCATCGCTGAAGACGACACGTCTCCATTCGTCTCTCCATTCACGCCTGTCGCGACACCACTGGAGGCGGGCTGCACGATGTTGGGGCGTGAGCGGAAGATGGCCTAACGGTGTGCGGGACCGTAGCCCAGCTTCATGGAGACGGTTGCGAATGGTCCTCACCGATACCCCAGGAGCAACAGTGTTCCTAATTTGATGGGAAGTGGCGGTGCGGTCCCCTACGGCACTGCGTAGGATCCTACGGTCTTGGCGTGCATCTGTGCGTCGCTGCGGTCCGGTCCCAGGTCGACGGGCACGTGCACCTTCCGCCGACCACTGGCGACAACATCGATGTACTGTGGAGACCTCACGCCCCACGTGTTGAGCAATTCGGTGGTACGTCCACCCGGCCTCCCGCATGCCCACTATATGCCCTCGCTCAAAGTCCGTCAACTGCACATACGGTTCACGTCCACACTGTCGCGGCATGCTACCAGTATTAAAGACTGCGATGGAGCTCCGTATGCCACGGCAAACTGGCTGACACTGACGGCGGCGGTGCACAAATGCTGCGCAGCTAGCGCCATTCGACAGCCAACACCGCGGTTCCTGGTGTGTCCGCTGTGCCGTGCGTGTGATCATTGCTTGTACAGCCCTCTCGCAGTGTCTGGAGCAAGTATGGTCAGTCTGACACACTGGTGTCAATGTGTTCTTTTTTCCATTTCCAGGAGTGTATATATATATGAGTTAGCATAGCATATGCAACATTATCACTGATATGAGCCAATCTGCAGCAACAAGAAAAATAAATCAGTAGTAAATCTGGCTTAACAGAGTAATACAAACTGAAATTTAGTAGCACTATGCCTGGCAAACAGCAGCAGCAAATGCAATAACTTTTACCTAAACATGACAAAGCTCAAACAGAAAAAATATTACAGTAAAAACAACAATGCAGAGAAGGGAAATGTCTATTCACATCTTAATGTCTATGTAATTAAAGTGGTGCACCACAACAACTTACTGTGAAAAAAATATTACCATGTACTTGAAAAGAAAATTATGTATGCAGTTACTGTTACTAGTCCCTTCTTATTGTTCTTTCCTATCCAAGTGCTCCTTTTTTGAAGAATGTGGATCATAAAATTATTATTTAACAGATCTGTTGACAGAAAGTTTTCACATTAGCAAATGCATTTAATTTTATTTTATAAAACCAATGTTGTAACACAGCTGGAAACCAGATATCAAACGAAATAAGCAACTATCTAAAGCGAAGCATAAAAATATCATTCAATAGTCATGTGGCATTTCATAAGTTAGTAGAAATTCTCTCAACTCTCATAGAAAGACACTTGTCATAATCAGGTGTGCAGATGTTAGAATATTACCCATCAGTTCATAAGCATATCAGTAAGTAGCTCAAAGTACAATATGTTTCCAAGTAATGAGCGTGTCGTACTTGCAATGCCTTCTACAAAGGAATGTCAATAGCGAGGATAATGGCCTCCTTTTTTTTTCACCTTTGTCTCTGAAAGGGACATACTAATGGCTTTTTCCCAAGCGACTATCACGCAGCTGGGTGCCCACCACGCATTACGTGAACGTCACTTAACTTTCCTACCGAAATATTTACGACAGCAGTTTGCGCTACAGTGACAGTCTCATATAAAAAAATTCACAGGTCGAGAATTTGCGTTACAAATGTGTAGAAACAAATTCCTATAAATACAACAGTGTCCAAAAAATTTTCAGTGGCATTGTGATACATTCACACATGTACACACATTTCATAATTCTAAAGTACGATTCTTGGTTTCCACCATCCTTCTCCACAAATCAGAGTCCCTAACCACTACTCATTATTCCTTACCTTATTATACATATACATATTCGTCGACACTTCTTCAATATTTCATCATAAGAAATACGTAGCATAATCAAATTCCTCATATATGGTAGCATCATCTTCTTGATCATAAAATACCTCAACGGCATAATACATATCGACATCGTAATAATATCATAACATCTCAGTCAATTCTCAAAATCGTCGTAGCTTCCTACAATAATTTCAAAACCTAAAAAAAATTCTCTGCTCATTTCAATTGTGTCATCTACCTCAAACATACTTTAAAAATCATGATCCCATACCAAAAACAGGGTTATTACAAATGATTGAAGCGATTTCACAGCTCTACAGTAACTTTATTATTTGAGATATTTTCACAATGCTTTGCACACACATACAAAAACTCAAAAAGTTTTTTTAGGCATTCACAAATGTTCGATATGTGCTCCTTTAGTGATTCGGCAGACATCAAGCGATAATCAAGTTCCTCCCACACTCGGCGCAGCATGTCCCCATCAATGAGTTCGAAAGCATCGTTGATGTGAGCTCGCAGTTCTGGCACGTTTCTTGGTAGAGGAGGTTTAAACACTGAATCTTTCACATAACCCCACAGAAAGAAATCGCATGGGGTTAAGTCAGGAGAGTGTGGAGGCCATGACATGAATTGCTGATCATGATCTCCACCACGACCGATCCATCGGTTTTCCAATCTCCTGTTTAAGAAATGCCGAACATCATGATGGAAGTGCGGTGGAGCACCATCCTGTTGAAAGATGAAGTCGGCGCTGTCGGTCGCCAGTTGTGGCATGAACCAATTTTCCAGCATGTCCAGATACACGTGTCCTGTAACGTTTTTTTCACAGAAGAAAAATGGGCTGTAAACTTTAAACCCTGAGATTGCACAAAACACATTAACTTTTGGTGAATTGCGAATCTGCTGCATGAATGCATGAGGATTCTCTACCGCCCAGATTCGCACATTGTGTCTGTTCACTTCACCACTAAGAAAAAATGTTGCTTCATCACAGAAAACAAGTTTCGCACTGAATGCATCCTCTTTCATGAGCTGTTGCAACCGCGCCGAAAATTCCAAACGTTTGACTTTGTCATCGGGTGTCAGGGCTTGTAGCAATTGTAAGCGGTAAGGCTTCTGCTTTAGCCTTTTCCGTAAGATTTTCCAAACCGTCGGCTGTGGTACGTTTAGCTCCCTGCTTGCTTTATTCGTCGACTTCCGCGGGCTACGCGTGAAACTTGCCCGCACGCGTTCAACCGTTTCTTCGCTCACTGCAGGCCGACCCGTTGATTTTCCAGAAGCCTTAAACTGCGCATACTATCGCCGAATGGAGTTAGCAGTTGGTGGATCTTTGTTGAACTTCATCCTGAAGTGTCGTTGCACAGTTATGACTGACTGATGTGAGTGCATTTCAAGCACGACATACGCTTTCTCGGCTCCTGTCGCCATTTTGTCTCACTGCGCTCTCGAGCGCTCTGGCGGCAGAAACCTGAAGTGCGGCTTCAGCCGAACAAAACTTTATGAGTTTTTCTACTTATCTGTAGTGTGTCGTGACCATATGTCAATGAATGGAGCTACAGTGAATTTATGAAATCGCTTCAATCATTTGTAATAGCCCTGTACATCATTCAAAGCTCTCATAGTATCACAATGGTTCCAAAAAAATATGAACAGTTCACAAACTACAGACAAAATACAATTTCGTAAGTGTGAAGCTATCCAACTGTGTAATTGCGTAAACATGTGTCACTGACGTAGGAAAAAGAATGTTTGTTTCTCTGTCAAATAATCAGATATCTGTGTAATTCTGTGTTACAGAAGTATGGTACCGATGTGTAAAGTTGTATAAGCAAATACCATTTTAGCTAGGGCTCCTTGTGCTTGCCAAACACATGGTACACAAAGTAAGCGTGTACCCCCCCTGAGGATTAATGTAATTATACCCTCAGGTGTTACAGGTTATAGCAATGGAATGAAATGTATCACAGAAAACTTTCTTTGTAATTCAAAAATCTTTAAAAAATAAATGTTTTAAGTACAAAATTATTCACTCAAATACGTGTACTGTAGCGCTAAACTGTGCGTCTTGTTGTAAGATAATCTCTGTGGAAGTGTCGTAGATATCGTCCTCTGTAAGCAAAGTTCTGCTGAAGTCAACGTACTTACCTCATCATAAACGAAAGTGAAATGCTTTGCGTACGTATTGTTGTGCTACGAAAAAGGCTGTCTCATTGTAGCTATACCACAAAAGTTACTACTAAAACATGTTTTACTTTCCAGAAGAATTCAGAAAAACTGTGCAGATATAAAACAGAAACACCGTAAAAGCAACATTGTAAATGGTCACTCATTAGTAGCGTCGTGATAAAATCGTGTAGCTGTCACATAAACTAACCACTGTGTCATCTGGTATCTCACAGAAAGTACTTTAAATCCAGAATGTATTTTCAAGTAAACCAAAATGTTGCATTAAAATCTCATTAACAGTGCCAGTATATGTTCTAAGTATGTAAGCCTGATAGTCGTTACGTAATCGTGCAACTAACAATTAAGAATGTACACACACAACAACACTGTGTCGTCCGTTCACTATAACAATGCAATTTCTGTTTAAAAATGTTCCCTAGGTTCTAGGCTGGATAGTTAACTTCAAAACATTGTTGCATGTTAACAGTTTCTCAGTGTGACGAATTGTACTAGTAGCGTGAAGTGAAAATTTTTATGGCAAAGACTAAGTTAAAAAACAGATTATCTTTCAATAAACGGTTTTACATGAGAAATGTGGTGTAAACCTTTACTCTTCCTAGTACGCAGAGTTGCGATTGTGTTATTCCCGTGAGGCTTCTGCTATCAGAATATCATCCACATACTAGGTGATTTGACGTTTTAAGAACTCAGGTAATATGGACTTTAGCCCGCGAATGAATGCTGCCGAAGAAATGTTCAAACCAAAAGGAAGTTTCCGAAACTGATAACAAACGCCGAAACAAAGGAAAGCTGTGTATTTTCTACATTCTGGATGAAGTTCGATCTAATAAAAGCTGGATCTGAGATCAATAGAAGAAAACACTTTTACACCATTAAAATTTTGAAGATGTTCTTCCAACGTTTGCGGCCTGTCTGTTTCAGGAATGATGATAGTATTGATTTGTGTCGAATCTAAGACAAGCCTGATCGATCCATTTTTCTTCTCAACAACATGTAATGGATTGTTGTATGAGCTTACTGCAGGCTCAATAATGCCCTCGTCAAGCATAGATTGTATTTCTGTTCTAACGCGGTCCCTATAATGTGCCGGAATTACGTATGGTCTAACACAAAATTTAGTATGCTCACGAACACGAAATTGGTATTGAAATCCCTTGATTGTTACTGTTTTGTGAGTAAAAACTGTGGAATGTGCTTGTAAAATCTCAAAAAGGTCCTGCCTATCAGTGTCATTACAATTCTCAATTGTTTGAATTTTATTCCGAATTAACTCATTAGTATCAAATGCGCCGTCGATATCATCCCTGTCAGTACTTGCAGAGTGATTGTTAGTGTCAAGTTCCGTCGAAAATTCCGAACTGTTGTCTAACAGGAGGTAAAGCCGATTAATTTCTTCGTCAAGGTTTGAGAGTCAATCTTCAAATTTCAAAGCTATTGACTTACCTTCTTTCTCTAAACTTATTTCAGCATCGTGAAAGTTTAAGATTGCTTTGTATTCATTCAAAAAGTCTACTCCCAATATAATTTCCGTCGACAATAATGGAACAATAAGAAAGTTCATAGAGAAGCTGTGGCTTTGACAAAAGAATTCTAAGTTGGTTTGTTGGCGTACATCTACACTTTTTCCAAAGATTGCACCTTGTCATTTAATCTTACGTAACGGAGGTGTGGGGCAATCGTTCGATTTGTTGCATTTGTTAAAGGCTGTTTCACTAATTACTGAAATGGGACTGCCAGAGTCAAGTACTGCCATAAATTTTACGTCATTTACTGTAATGTGAATCACAGGATATGCACTGTTGTTATGTTTTACGTCGTGTTCCTGGAGTAAGATGTCCCTAATGTCTTCCATTTTTACGTAATTAATAGCTACGGCAGCTGCATCGTCAGTTTCACAAGTACGTTTTGTGGCTGCCAGCGGTATGAGTCATTGCCTATTGTCTCTTTGTTGGCGCACGTCGTTATTGGGATTTGGAGACCTAACTTCTACAAATTCACCTTGTCGAGAGGGCCCTCCCCTGTTCGAGTCCCGCCAGTTCTGATGCAATTCAGGTCTGTTGTTACAATCATATCGGCTGTCGTCATGTCGGTAGATTCCATAGTTTCTTTCTTGTCGGTCATGTGGTGGAGAATTTCTCCCGGAATCATAACTGCGCGCTGGTCCATTGCATCTGAAGTTATTCTGTCTCCCTTGATAATAATTATTTTGGTTCCCATATTGTTTGTTTCTGTGATAGTCACTACCACGGAGAGGTGATCTTTCCCTGTAATTATTACTACTCTGCCAACGGTTGTCATGCGGGTGGTGTCTGTTTTGGTCACGATTTGTGTTGTGAGAATAGAATTGTCGTGTCCAGTTATTATTTCTTTCACCGCGGAATTGCGATGGATGTGACCTGTAATCGTTGTGTTCCTGTTTTCGCATTCCGCAATTGTCAGTGTCAATTTCCAATTCTTGTAACAGTCCCTGAAAAGCTTCAATGTCGTCTTTGCAACGTCCTGCGAAAATAATATGTCGTAAATGTTCAGGTAGTTTGATTAAGCAAATGCGGATGAGTTCTGAGGGGCTGTATGGGTTTGACAGGTACTGATTCTTGTGCAACATGTCTTCAAAATATTTGACAAGACTGGAAAATTCAGATTGTTCCAAATGTTTCATGATTATGATGCTATGTTTTACTCGGTCTTGTGTAGCTTGAGACCAATACGCTGAGAGGGAGGAATGATAAAATTCTCCTTCACTGTGACAATCGTGAATGACCGATCGCATTCTTTCAGCTGGTTCATTCTCTAAGTAGCCACACATAAATTCTAATTTGTGCTCTAATGACCAGTTGGGAGGAAAACAATGAGGGAATTGATGGAGCCATGCTTGTGGATGAATGTCGTTGCCAGAATTCTTCAATGTTTTGAATTTACGTGTAGTAATGAACAGCTTATAGTGAAAATCATCGTGTCGGCGAGTAGCATATCAGTCATTGTTACGTCGTGTCGGCGGTTCCATCTCAAAATTCGGTGCACCTTGCCAATTTCTTTCATAATTTCCGAAATGCCCTGTGTTATTGTTTTGTGGCTTTTCCATATTTATAAGTCCCTCTTCCCGTGTTGGAGCGCGAGTGTCCTCTGAAATATGTAATTTTTGTATTACTTGTGCCAACTGATCTTGTACTTCCAGGATTTCTCTTTTGTGTTGCGTATTAATTTGGTCCTGATTTTGTTTGAATTTCTTAATTTGTTCATACTCTTCGGTGTCAGTGATGGCTACAGGTCTTGTGTCATTCAGATCATCATCTACCTTTACAGATAAGTTAGTGAACTGATCCGAAAGTTCGGCTACTTTCTCCGATAGTGTACTTATTTCCTCAGTGTGTTTTTCTGAACCAAATTTGAGAGTGTCCATTTGTATTGAAATCGTATCTACTGTGTCCTTTAAGTTTTCCTGAGTTTTTGCAATTTGCGTAACCGAATCGGTAGATGCAATTGAGTCAATTTTAGCTTTAAAGGTCTCATGATTTTCATGAACGGTAGTTTGCAGTTCTTTTATGGCTGATTCGTGATTCTGTAATGTATTTTCATGCCGTGAAAAAATAGGTTGTAAATGCTCACAAATTTGTGTTTATACGTCATTACAGACTTTTTGACATTTCGATTAGATGTTATGTAACTCAGTAGTTAAATCTTCACGTGTTTGTTCAAGCGTATGTTCCACTGAGTCTAACTTTTGAAGCTTTTGTTCCATTGTGTCTAACTTTTGAAGCTTTTGCTGTGTTTGTCTCTGATTTTGTTCCATTGTGTCTAACTGTTGCTGTGTTTGTCTCTGATTTTGTTTCATTTGTTGCATTAATTGCAATAATAATGTATTAGTGTTTGGAATCTGTTCCTCTATGCTTCTATGCTTTTCGGCAGTGCATTTGCACCGGCAACATTCACATTTGGACAAGCATAAAATGTGTCTTGACTTATTTGAGAAAACGGTGAGGACGCAAAACCTGAATCTACAGTATTTGCAAGATTGTGTCCTATCATTTCGGATTCCTGAGGCGAGCTGTTGCCGACCGATCGATCGATAATGCTTCCCTGTTCACTAATTGTTTCACTGCCTACACCATTATTTGCAGCCCGCTCCATTTCGCTATGCACAATTACCAAATTACTACTTTGAACATTAGTTAATTCATCACTCGGCGGCGCTGATAAGCTACGCTCGTCGTCACTATTATTTCTCAGTTTACTTTGGAGCCTAGTGTTACGTTTTTCACACGCCATTATTGTCACAATATTTCACACGACAACACAGAAAAGCACAATTTGAAGAGCAAAATAAGAAAACACATTAATATAGCATTGAAAATAATATCTCGTTAATTGCAAGCGCAGCTGCGAAATACTTGATGCAAATCTACATGCATGGCACAACTGTTTTACTGTACAAGAATGAAAAACTACAACTACAAAGGAAATTCTCTCTACAATTACACACTAGCAATAAACAAAGGCTGCACTAATTGCACAAACTACAAGAAAAAATTAGAAGATTCCAGTGAGGTATCCTCGGCTAAGGGTCGACATATGAAACGTCCCCTTAGAAAAATTATACATGACTGTGCTTAAACTGACACACAATATTTTTTTTTAGCGCAACGGGATCTGACTTTCAGTAATCCCTACAAGAGAATGGCCCTGACTAAATTAACCTATACGTTTCACAAATCACTTACCTCACAAAAATCTTCGTTACTCGAACTACTGCAATACAGCGAGCGCTACTACTGCCAGCTAAATAAAAGATTCAAACTACGGAAGGCACTAACTACTGATAGGCATAGTTAGCAAATGAAAGATTTTAATAGAGAACAAACAATATATTTACCTTAATAGTCATAATATATATGGCAGTTCATGACATCCATTCTTACAAATGTACTGTTTCTGATGGACACACCTCCAGATTATCCATTCTCAAAAATCGGCCATCTCACTTCTCCACATCCACCACTGCTGGCGGATCGCCTCCAACTGCGCAACGCTACGCGCTGTTAACATCCAGCTGCCCAACACTACAATGGCAGAGAACAATGCAAACTAGCCACAGACAGCACACAGCACAGCCAGTGATTTTCATACAGAGCTCTATGTGGCGTTACCAATATAAGAACCTAAACAGGCTACTTACAACGTTTCACATGTGGCTGAGCGCTTCTTGTTTCCATAAATAACGTAACTATCCGGCTAACGGTCCGGACACTTGGATGATGTCGTCCAGGATACCGAGCAGCATACATAGCACACTCCCGTTGGGCATTTTGATCACAATAGCCATACATCAACACGATACCGACCTTTTCCGCATTTGGTAAACGGTCCATTTTAACACGGGTAATGTATCACAAAGCAAATACCGTCCGCACTGGGAGAATGTTACGTGATACCACGTACTTGTACGTTTGTGACTATTACAGAGCCATCTGTCACAAAGCGAAAAAAGTGGACCAACTAAAAGTGGTCCAACTAAAACATTCATATTTCTTTATGTAGTACACTAATATGTTTCCTATTTTTAAAAAACGCAGTTGATATCCGTTTGACCCACGGCAGCGCCATCTAGCGTGCCAACCATAGCGCTATCTGGTTTCCCCCTTCAAGCTTGACAAGTTTCGTTCTTTGTAGTTTTTTCGTTTTATGCTTATTTCGTGAGATATTTGGCTCGGTCACTATCAATGGACCAACCTGTATACTCCCAGGGCAGAAGATCTAAGTAGGGTTGCCTATCCTAAGGTGCATGAAGTATTTTCTGGACCAGTTTTGTTTTGTCCGCACTCTTGTGTTCTGTATGGCAAATAGGTGTGTAAGGAGTAACCAACTGTGTTTCGTGAGACAGTGAGGCGACATGTTTTCACTCTTTTTTTGTTTGTGATGCCACGTACTATCTGCTATTACTATTAGACATAGGGTGCTAAGAAGCAGTCTGGAAAGATTGTAATGGTGTTGCCGAGGAGACTGTGCTGAGAAATAACTGTTAAGAAAACAAATTTGATATTTTTTGCCGTTCCGGTTACTCAGCACTGAAGTCGGTCAGTTTTGACGTCGTGCGGGCAAATTCGAGCAGCCTGTCGGAGTCAGTGTTGCTGCACGTGTTCTCCGTGTGGTTTCGTGAAGCCGAACGAAAAAACGCTGGAAATCATTGGATGGTAGCGAGGATCGAACCTGCAGCCTCCTCCCACGTGAGCCCTCGTCTGCGAGTAATTGATGACAGAAATTTCGTAATCCCGCGTGTTACCATAGGGCCTTAAAAATAATGTTCCTGTACAGAGTGGTGGGGTAGCGTGTTAGTTAAGCGGTATTTGTAACGTGGGTTCGAATCTCCTCAAATGATTTGATATTTCTGTTTGTAATTCGTTATCAACATGACTTTCATGGTTGTTTTATGCAATTAATTGCTGTCATACAATTTTTTTTTTATTTACGCTTGTTTGTAACGCCACGTTAGTTGCCATAGTAATGTTTCGTTTGTCTTCATTTCTTCCTTCCTATCAAATGGTTCAAATGGCTCTGAGCACTATGCGACTTAATTTTTGAGGTCATCAGTCGCCTAGAACTTAGAACTAATTAAACCTAACTAACCTAAGGACATCACACACATCCATGCTCGAGGCAGGATTCGAACCTGCGACCGTAGCGGTCACGCGGTTCCAGACTGAAGCGCCTTTAACCGCACGGCCACACCGGCCGGCTCTTCCTTCCTATCATTGTTTTCCGTATTGGAGTCTTTGTGCAAGTGATTTGGATTATTTTATTCGCCTATCATAATACCGAAACATTTGAAATAAGCGATCTATCAGTCAAAAATCAAAATACGTACTAATATATTCATATTGACTGTGCTATGGCCTCTAAAATGTATTTCTCGGTACAAGATGCGGATGTTGAGGATGGTAATCCCCGACAAACGCTTGAAACGTAAATTCTTGCTGTACTGTGAAAAGCGAAAGAAGGGATTATAAGTAAAACCGAAATACATAGTGAACGCAGTAACATGTGTAACATGGATGAAAGCATAAGACGTTAAAACGGACAAAAGGAAATAAGGAAATCGACTTTAACACACAAAAATAATCAAAGTCGCAAGAACAAATATAGCAAATGAGAAAAGAATGATAGGAAGTAACAATAAGAGCAAATATGAAGAAAGTTCACAAAATGATTACAATGACATCACGTAGGAAGAGTAATAAAAAATTACGTATAAGCCTGTAACTGAATAAATGTGATGATTAAAGTAATTTCGATACAGATTTAAAAATAAAAAATGCCAAATCAGAACCCGCAACCTATTGCACATGAACAATATCAATTTAGCACTACGTTACGCCACGAATCGATGCTGTACTATTATGTTTAAGGCACAAGCGTATCATGCGAAATGCCTATGGTTTCAAAACGAGGATTCCAAGGCTGACGACCTCTTCTTTTTGGTCAACAGCCATAAATGTAAAAAAAAAAAAAAAAACAGGGTAAAAGAATGATAAAGAGGAAGCTATAAATAGGACGCTTTCTCAAGTCGTTCAGCTAAAAACAACATAATAAAGAACGAAAAGTATTAATAATTATTCACAGCAGCTCCTTAAAGGGTCCTCCCGCGACTTGAATGCACGCGTTGCAACGCTGCGTCATGGAGTCCGCAAGCTTTCCAAAATCAAAGGCTTCTTTGATTTCATCAAAAGCTAAAATTATCCTCGGTAGAAACGACGACATCTACTGGGCTCGGGTAGACAATTTTCGTCACATCAAAATCTCCAGTGGTAAGATTTGGCGAACGACCACCTCGGCCAATTCACTCCTGCGGATACAATGCTCCCATACCGCAACAGCGAAATGCGGCAGTAAGGCGGTGCAGCGTCATGTTGGTACCACATTACCTGACGTACCGCCAGAGGAACTTCTTCTAAATACAATGGAAGGACGTTTACATGGAACGCTGCACACGAATGTCTTAAAGGGGAAGGAAGTAGGACGGGACCCAACAAACAGTCGCTTACTATACCCGCCCAAATGTCGACGCTAAACTTAAGCTTATATGACTTCACATAATTGCCTCGCGTATTTTCGCCGTTACAGATGTAGCTGTTTCTGGAGCTGAAAGGCCCTTCTCTGGTGAAACATGCCTCTTCTGTCCACAGCACTCTCGTTTAGAAATTTGGAAACTGGAAATTTGTGCTAAGGTCGTATGGGACAAAGTCCTGTGAGGTCATCGGTCCCTAAGATTAGATTATATTTACTTTCATTACAATTGATCCATAGTGGGAGGTCCTCCAGGATGTGGAGCGTGTCAGAAAAACAATAATACCTGACAGCCTCCAACAGGCGAAGCCGCGCGAACCGTGACAAGGCGCCCTAGACTGCGCGGCTACCCCGCGCGGCCCGAAATTTGGAATTTCGATGCATTGATTTAAGTACCACAGCCACAGCTGCAAAATACTAACACGAATTCTTTACAGACGAATGGAAAAACTAGTAGAAGCCGACCTCGGGGAAGATCAGTTTGGATTCCGTAGAAATATTGGAACACGTGAGGCAATACTGACCTTACGACTTATCTTAGAAGAAAGATTAAGGAAAGGCAAACCTACGTTTCTAGCATTTGTAGACTTAGAGAAAGCTATCGACAATGTTGACTGGAATACTCTCTTTCAAATAAAAACAGGGAGCGAAAGGCTATTTACAATTTGTACAGAAACAAGATGGCAGTTATAAGAGTCGAGGGACATGAAAGGGAAGCAGTGCTTGGGAAGGGAGTGAGACAGGGTTGTAGCCTCTCCCTGATGTTATTCAATCTGTATATTGAGCAAGCAGTAAAGGAAACAAAAGAAAAATTCGGAGTAGGTATTAAAATCCATGGAGAAGAAATAAAAACTTTGAGGTTCGCCGATGACATTGTAATTCTGTCAGAGACAGTTTTGCTATTTAGGGAGCAAAATAACTGATGATGGTCGAAGTAGCAAGGATATAAAATTTAGACTGGCAATGGCAAGGAAAGCGTTTCTGAAGAAGAGAAATTTGTTAACATCGAGTATAGATTTAAGTGTCAGGAAGTCATTTCTGAAAGTATTTGTAAGGAGTGTAGCCATGTATGGAAGTGAAACATGGACGATAAATAGTTTGGACAAGAAGAGAATAGAAGCTTTCGAAATGTGGTGCTACAGAAGAATGCTGAAGATTAGATGGGTAGATCACATAACTAATGAGGAAGTATTGAATAGGATTGGGGAGAAGAGAAGTTTGTGGCACAACTTGACCAGAAGAAGGGATCGGTTGGTAGGACATGTTCTGAGGCATCAAGGGATCACCAATTTAGTATTGGAGGGTAGCGTGGAGGGTAAAAATCGTAGAGGGAGACCAAGAGATGAATACACTAATCAGATTCAGAAGGATGTAAGTTGCAGTAGGTACTGGGAGATGAAGAAGCTTGCACAGGATAGAGTAGCATGGAGAGCTGCATCAAACCAGTCTCAGGACTGAAGACCACAACAACAACAGGGAATAATGATTCCGAAAATGATCGTCTTCTTCCACGAATTCTGTACATTTTGTAGGTGGTACGGAAATGGGCTTTCATCGTGTAGTACGTCAAATACCACAGCGCTCGAAATTTGCAAATAAACGGATACATTTTACCATGTTTAGTTTCAGGCATAAATTAAGAACACCAGATTAGCTTTACTTACTCCCGACGAATTACCAATGGCGCTCGAGCTGGTGGTAGGATTCGCAACAGAGCATTTACTTCAAACTGGACGGTCCGCATGTAGCGTTATAGTCCAATCACGAGTTAGTTCACAACAAAACTTCCGGGCTCCCTTAAACGTCTGTCAAGCGCAACAAACGTACTCGAAGTAGCACAGTTAGAAAATGTTGTATTGTGAATTGTGCGTGCCTCCAGTGCATTTTGACTCCCAGCACCGTATCCTAAATGCTTATCCGCATATTCGTCGAGGGAACACCGATTTCTCGCCTTGGTACCCCTACATTCACTGCTGTTGAATTATGAGTCACACCTACCTCCGTCGTTGTCTCACCGCACCTCTTTTCGTGTGTATTCGCAGCCAGACGAACGCTTCCGACAACTATTCATTGCGTCAATACAACTTCCGGAGATTATTGAATGACCAGCAGATATAAGTCTGCTACGCTAGCTGATACAAATAATGCCAGTTGTTCTTATAACATAGGCGGTAGAGCACAAGATTCCTGTGCTGTTGGTGCAGGTTCGGTCCCCCCCTATCGAAAATTGTTTAATTTTTGTATTGCTCTGTTGTTCGGTTCGAAGAAACCAAACGAAGAACAAGTTTGGTAACACCAGCTCCGGCAGGTTGCTTGAATTTGTGCGCACAACAACCTTATTGGCTAACTTCAATGATAAATGACTCGGAAACAGAGCAACAAATCGAATTTTTTATTTAGCAATTATTTCTCATCACAGCCTTACCTGTAACAGGTTTCATTGATTTGAAGAAAGCATATGCCAGAATCCCAAGGTACGAAATATGGAGAAGCATGAGAGAGCAGTGCGTGCCAGAGGAGTATGTGAGATTAGTGAAGGAAATGTACAGAGGAGCAATGACACAAGTGAGAAGTAGTATGGGCATGACAAAGGAGTTTCCAGTAAAAGTAGGGTTACATCTAGGGTCCACGCATAGTCCCTACCTCTTTGACCTGATTATGGATGTGCTGGTGAAAGATGTGAAGAAGAAAGCGCCGTGGAATATGATGCTTGCGGATGATGTGGTTCTTTGTGAGCAGAGCATCGACAGACTTGAGGAAAAGCTGGAGGAGTGGAGGAAGGCACTAGAAGAAAGAGGGATGAAAATTAGCAGGACACTGTCAGAATATTTAGCACTGAAGAATGTGCAGATGAGGTCTTGCAAGATTCAGGATGATGAGCTGAAATCGGTCTGCAAATTTAAATACCTGGGGTCGTACATACAGAGGGACGGAGGACTGGAAAGCGAGATACAACACCGAATAAACTGCGGTTGGAACAACTGGAAGAAAATGAGTGGAGTGTTGTGTGACAAGAAGGTGAGCATTGGATTGAAAGGGAAAGTGTACAAGTCCGTAGTAAGGCCTGTTATGATATACGGAGCAGAGACACGGCCAATCACAGTAGCCCAGGAAAGGAAGATGGAAGTGGCGGAAATGAGGATGCTGAGGTGGATGTGTGGGGTAATAAGGAAGGACAGGATTAGAAATGAATTTGTTAGAGGAGCTGTGAAAGTGGGACCCATGGGGAAAAAGATACAAGAGAGCAGACTATGGTGGTACGGACACTTACAGAGAAAAGGGGAAGAGTATATCGGAAACAGAGTTGAAGATATAAAGACTGAAGGAGAGGAAGACCGAAGATGAGGTGGAAGGATAAGATATCCGGGGACCTAAGGGAGAAAGAATGGAAGAAGGAAGAGGCAATGGACAAAGTACTATGGAGGAGAAGGATCCAGAAGAGCAACGCCGACCCTACGTGACATGGGACAAGACGACGATAAAGAAGAAGAAGAAGAAAGACAGCCTTACCTGAAACATCCATAGACGCTTTTCTCTCTGCGTCTGACCACCCTGTATATAATAATACGTATGTGACACCTGATAATGCTCATGGGCTGTGCGCTTTATCCTCATCGATAGTGTGCGGCTACATCTTTGGTGGTCGCCGAGCAACTTCCTTCCTGAAGCCTCGCGAAAGGGCACACACGTGACTAGCCATGGTGACGTAACACCAAGATGCTTTGGCGCTAGGTCAGTTCCTCCCCCTAGCTGGAGGAGGAGGTTCCTGAGCATCAACAAGTGCTCGTTCCGCGGGTCTGTAAATCGACGAGCGTTTCTAGGCGTTGTTCCGGTGGATGTTGGATTGCTACGCTCACTCGTCTGAGAAACACGACGCCTCAGTTCCAACACAGCCTTGGTTCGCCTTTGCTGTTTGTCCTGTGGGTATACAGCTATAGTGGAGCAGCCTACACGTGTAGATTTGTTGGATGGGCGTCTTGCTTGGTGCCGTGGCGTGCTTGTGCTCAGTGGTTAAGCGTAACCACCTACACGGAATGTGTAGCGGTAAGAGTGTTATTGCCGACGTGCAACTGCAGCAGTTACCTTTTGGTGGATATGTTTTTAACAAGTGTCTGCCACATGTGTGTAGTACACGGGCGACTTCAGGTTTCGTAGTGTTGTGTTTTTGAGCCCACTGAACTAGTCTGCGTTGGCCATATTTAAGTGTGCTTGGCGAGGTGAAGTGGTTTTCTTAAGTATGAGCCAGTTGAATCTTTCGAGCTTTACATTACTGCTACCTCGTTTTTTAAATCTCTTGTTCATTTTTTTAGGTAATGTTTAAACTGAAAATTCATTTTTGAGGGAATTTTACTTTCACAATAATTGCAGTTCTTGATTTGTTTGTGTGTGTGTGTGTGTGTGTGTGTGTGTGAGTGTGTGTGTGTGTGTGTGTGTGAGTGAGTGAGTGTGTGTGTGTGTGTGTGTGTGTGTGTGTGAGAGAGAGAGAGAGAGTGTGAGTGAGAATTTGCTTTGAGTTTATTATTACTGAAAAGATATGCTTGTATGTGTAGTGCGGGCTTTGTTGAAAGTTCAGTATTTTGAGCACACTTGTTCGTACAATACCTGGGGCCTCTTTCTCTTAATCGTACTGCCCACTTGTTCTTATAGTCATTGCTTATAATGCCTCACTGGTTGATCTGGGTTAATTTGTAAACCTTCTTGAATGCTGCTTTTCATCGATATGTATAATGTAAATGTTTTCTATGGTTCAGTATTGTTTGTATGATACAGACTAAACCAGGGACAGCGCAGACTACAATAACAAAAAAAAAAAAAAAAAATGGCTCTGAGCACTATGGGACTTAACATCTGAGGTTATCAGTCCCCTAGAACTTAGAACCACTTAAACCTAACTAACCTAAGGACATCACACACATCCACGGCCGAGGCAGGATTCGAACCTGTGACAGTAGCAGCCGCGTGGTTCCGTACTGAAGCGCCTAGAACCGCTCGGCCACTCCGACCGGCACAACTAACATAAATTTCACCGTTATGTATCTCCTTTGATAAGGTAAGTAATATAGCAATGTTTTTACATTGTTACTCATTTGCTTCAATACTGTTTTAACAGCGAAGTCTTTTACTAAATTGTTATACTCACTGACTTGCATTCTCAATCTTTCAATTTTTTCTAAATTCTTTGAGCAGTAAGAGCCATTCATTCAGCTGCCATAAGCAAGCGTTTTGTAATAAAGAAGAAAAGGGAATATCTGAATTTTATGGTAATTAATTTTAACTAAGGTTTTCAGATAAATGTCTTTTCTGGCGCAAATATTAATTTTTACTTCCCCGCACGTTACCACTCCCAGCTCCCCGCTAGCTGCCCCATTTCATCTCATGTGGTCGACTTGAAGCTTTTTATTCAAATAAGTCTGAGTAGAAACATGACGTCGTTTAAGCTATTACACCCTTTATGATGATAAATCCTGTATTTTCTTTCGTATTCAGCAACCACCACGGTATGAGTAATACGTAACCCAGATCCTTCACAATTGAAGTAAATTACTGAAGTTTACTTAAAAGTGAAAGTGAAATCGGTCTGGCGCAACAGAACATGATTTTTCTACTTAGTATGAGAATATACACTCAATGGGAGAATATTTTGTGGACGTTACGACTGTAAATTGGGTGGTATTTTATTCATACAGATAAGAAATGTGAAATATGTCTCCGCTGGAATATTACAAATTTGGGCACAAATGTTACAAAATTCGTTTTTCTTGTAAGTTCCACTAGAAACTTCTACGTATGTTGAAAAGGAGACAGTTCCTACTGTAGAGTCACCTTTGCCTTCCTTTTAGTGAAGCAATTTCTGTCTGAATGAGATCGCTGTTTAAGATAAGCTTTATATGTGGAAATACCTGTTATAACTCTAAAATACCTTTCTGTTCTACATTTATTTCATCTCTAGTTGCTACAGTCAGTTAACTGATGATGGCATAAGAAACCGCACATTGCTGTATAAACGAATCAAAAACTGTTTCAGTGCATCGAGAGTCAGCTTCCCTTCTGCGGTCATTAGTGTTTTTCTTCAACAAGCATAGAAAAAGAAGGTACATAGTGTTTCAGTCAGCATAAAGAAAACAAATGAAATGTACTTCGTAACAGACTGTTTATAGATAACCAGAGGCCTTCTCCTTTCTGTAACAGTTCAACACAGAGCCACATACGAAATCGGCACTGTGGGCAGTTGTTTTCTGATCACTTTGGAGGAACCCTTCTCATGGCTCCTGAAGAAGCAGATGCCGCACCTGAAGGCGGCTGTCTGCGTGCAGATCAGCAACCAGAGAACAGGACCACGATCCCTGTTTACGTTGGGGGAGTCTGCAGGCGGCCCGCGAAGAGCACGGCTCCCGAAACTTGGTCCACCAGGAAGAACGCGAACGGGTGGTCGGCCTTGAAAGTCACTGGCCGATGAAAGCGTATTCCGCCAGACCTTGTAGATGTTACCACAGCTGTAACAATGTAAACAATGTAATTCTTACACAGTTCTCGTAAACATATTCCACAAAATCGTGCAAAATAAGATGCTACTAAAGGACCAGCTTTCCGGTTTCATTAACCACAGGATTTTCGGATAACCAGCTACCTAAAACCAATAACGCACTGGGAGATTCTTACTCAAGTGATACGACAAAGTTTTAAATTAGTGTTAACGTGAAGATTATAACTGACAACGCTGACAGTAAAATTACACAAATGTTCACGAAGGCTACCTTTTGTAACAAGACAAATGTCCCCTCTGGGTACTTTCTTTTTCTTTTTTTCGGGCTGTGTACATCAAAACAACTGTCACAGTGCACACTAAATTTATCATAACAAATGGAGCATTAATTTAAAGCTAAAAGACCAATGGATGACTTCATGTATTTCTGCTGAAGTGTGTCAGGCATTTAGTGTTGCTATTCTCAGGCCAAATCTACGAACTGGAACACCAGGGTCTTGACATGAACTCATGCTTGAAAATCCTGGCAGATTAAAACTTTGTGGCTGACCCAAACTCCAACTCGGGACTTCGCCTTTAGCGTGCATTACAATCATTGACAGATATATTCTGGGACTAAATATTTCAAGTCTGATTGTATGTCCCCTATCATGCAATAGTGGCTGCAGTAGCCTGATTGTCGAGATCATATTTTTAAAATTTACTTTTTCTAGATGTTCTTATACACTAACAAAGGAAAACTCTTTAAATAAAGCAAAAAAGTATGAAGTCTGTAGAATGCATCGCTGCCAGTGGTGTTAATAAACAAAGAAAGCTTAGTATCAAAGCAAAAGTTTTATTTCTGTGTTATGGAATATTTCATTACTTGTCAGTTACTCTATCTGCAGTATGAATAATTGTTAAATTTATCAAATGAAGCTATGTGGTTCCAGAGGCCTTTGCAAGTCTCACAGGTCTGAGATGCACACATACTGCCTGAAGCGACGAAAGAAAATTTGTACGAAGACTGGGATTCGAAACTGGGCCTGCTGCTCACTAGGCAGATGCACTAATCACTACGCCACCCTGGCACACTGGCTTTACATAACTGCATGGACTACCCTACCATGCCTCCCTACTGAGTCTAAATTATCATTCACGCCTCAGCCAACAAAGTATTCCCCCTAAACTCGAATAGCATTGCAGAGGCTCTCCAACTGTATTGTAAGAGCATTTCAGCATCAAACGAACACCAAGTGGGCTGAGGTGTGAATGGGAATTTGGACTGAGGAAGCAGGCGTGCTAGGGTAGTCCGTGCAGTCATACGAAGCCACTGTGCCAGGATGGCGTAGTGGTTAGCGTATTTCCCTAGTGAGCAAGAAACCTCAATTCAAATCTCATTCGTCGCTTCAGTATATATATATAATCAAATTTATTTTGAGGAAAACTGTATTAATTGAAGCTTTTGCGACATTTTCATAATCGTTTCCTAAGAAAAGGAAAAGTTAAAAGATAAGATAAGCTAACTGAATCGACATTCTATGATAGCAGGAATTTACTTCCCCATACCTGTCGCTGCGGCTGCCTCCGTGCCTTCCTCGTTAACCTCTATAAAAGCCTTGTGCAGAACATCGGTCACTGTAAGTGGCTCGTCACTGATGGCACTCAAGTTGGCTGATTTTTCATCAAACATGGATTTCATGCCGAGCTGAAATTTAAAACAACAGAGCATTAAAAGCAAATATTTAAACTACTGATAATTCCTTTCTAACATCATATGTAACTTTGTTCATTGAACATAGTTACAGGTAGCTCACTTGCAACTGGATGACATGCGCTAGCTAAAGACCATAAAATCATTTAACACAAAGAAAGCATCTATAAAGTATCAGAAAAACAAATAGATAAAATGTTGTTCAGGGATAGAAACATTGTGGTAACTATACAGACAATGTGCCTCAACTTTATCTTCAACAGTCGTTTTCTAGAATAAAGTAAGTCCAACGAAGTCTAGTAACGCATGACAGTTTACCCCAAAATAATGGGGCAACCTTTCATTGAAATGAAAACCTGTTCAAGATTAGGCAAAAAACCAAATCGATACAATTGAGCCGAATGCTTTGTCCAATACCTATGAGCAGAAGGAGCCAAACATGTGACACTCACCAGACTCCAGCGAACAATGCCTCAAGCTTTGTTTCTGCAAGGCACACCACAGACTGCGAGCAGTGGGGGAGAGAAAGGACTTTTGACAACCATGTACAACAGTTTCGAAGTGGAGCGTCCTCTTCCTGTTACTGAGTTATGTCTCTGGTCCTGCCCCAAGCAGTTGAAATGTTAAGTTGGTACTATATGCCCAAAACTGTGCGACAACTTCTGACTATCGAGGTAGCATAATTCATATCACTTGCATTCTTCTAGTTACACAGATTCACACTCACTCAAAGGAAAACTGATGAGGAAACTGGACCATTTAAAGGAGAAAAAAATAAACAAACAAACACACGTGCTCTCTTCCTTACCGGAAGCAGCGTGGCTAATGTTGCAACGAAGCGAAGAAAATGAGAATATCGAGGTAAACCAGTAACTTTCAACAAGTTTTTTTTCTAATTTATTGCCTTTCAGAACGTGCCCATACAGGCATCTCAATTGTGGAATGTCAGTTATGACGATACGAACATAAGAAGAATACCCAGGGCCCAAGCGGAGAAAATCCTTGACCTGGTCGGGAATCGAACCCAAGTCACTTCGATTAGCAATCTGCCTTGCTGATAGCGCAGTACCGAGACGGCCTTTTTTCATCAAACTGAGGTTGCAATGAAAGCGGTTTCTATTGACCCCTTTGAAAGTTTTATGCCGGATCTTAACATGTGTCATGTACGCAGGCAAACCAGCCGAGACAGAAATCTTCCATTACGCAGAAAATCATGAAACAAAGGTTAATCAGACACCATATAGAATTTGAGCGTGGTTGGGACGCCGGACGGCGCCATTCTATATAGGGGCAGCAATGATACGACAGACATGTTGCAAATTGGCGTGAAATGGAACGAGCGTGTAAGGTCGTTTGCAGGGAGGCGAATGGACAAGTTCGGTTTATTAGGAGAATTCTAGAGAACTATGGTTCATCTGTAAAGGAGACCGTGAACCGGACACTTGTGACACCCACTCTTGAGTATCGTTCGAGTGTTTAGGATCCTCGTCGGGTCGCATTAAAAGAGAACACCAAAGAAATTCGAAGGTTTCAGAGGTTTACTGCTAGATTACTCTTTGGTTGGTTCGATTAACACTCTTGTATTATTAAAGGGCTCCGTTAATTCAAATGGGAATCCCTCGAGGGGAGAAGACTACCTTTTTCTGAAACGCTGTTGAAATAATTTAGAGAACCAGCATTTGCCATAGGCTGCAGAACGATCCTACTGCCACGAGCAAATATCCGTCAGTAAGCATTCAAAAAGTCTCTTTTCTCGTGGTCCATTTGTGAGTAGAACAGGAAATGGAATGACTAGCAATGGTGTAATGTACTGTCCATCATTCACCGATGGTGGTTTGTGCAGTATATATGTAGATGTATATACAGCTTATAAAGCAAGAGACACAAACTGTATATGAGCAAAGTGCGTCCGTATAGGCCCATCTAACGAAAGGAGCTGTGTTATTTTAATGGTACTGTGTGCTCTGAGCACAATACAGTGTGTCTCAAACTTTTGGTTCAAATTGAAATAGGTGATAGTGAGTCCACAACGGATTATATTGAGGTGGGGAACCAATGGTGAGAATTGCAAATTTATTGTGTTATGGACATACACAGTGTAACTGCATAACAACATTGTAGCTCACAGTAACTGTTCAAAGCGACGACACCCAGTCTCAGTGCAAGTATTGCAACCATGTATGCGTTTATGCCGCACGCTGGCAAGGATCCTGGGTGTCTGTTGTACAATGGAATAGGCAGCGGGTGACAAACTTCGTATACTCCTGACTGCCAAACGGGTACACTGTACACAAGTTAGCTCGCAGAACGTATGTCATGTAAAAACCGCATGCATCACACCGGCACATTAACCTGATGTCGCACACGCACTAATATCCCCGGTGACAGTGTCCACTGCGGCAGACAGTTTGAGATGTATTCATGGTGAGATGTCTTACTGTGTGCAGTGTATGATGCATAGTAGAAGGTGGAATGTTCCTCGCCACGAGAGGTAGTTGGTAGATACGCATTTAATGTATGGCGCAGCAGGATGTAGTGTCCATAAAGCAGCTCGAATGTACAGAGAACGCTTTCTCAACAGCCAGCATCCTAGTTGGAAGAAGTTTATCTCCATGGATACCAACTCACGAGAGACAGAATGATTCATGCCACAGGAACTCAGCCAAAATTCCCGGGAAATACATGTCTGGACACCAGACTCTCAGGAGATGGTGTTGTATCATGTGGCTGACCAACCAGTTATAAGCACCTGTCAACTTGCCCATGAAACACACACTTCGAAGGATCCATTGTGGAGACTTCTGGTGAAACAGGTATTGTACCGCAATCATAAAGAGCGTGAGAAAGCACTGGGACCAATGGATTTTCAGTCCCACATTTACATCTGTCAATGGATTATCTGTTGTGAATTGGCAGGAGCCAATTCACGGAGTTTGGAGGAAGCCGAAAGGCAAGCGTTTAAGCTCACGCAGGCTGGCGTGAGGTCTGGAAAATGACAAGGAATTATAGTAGCCAAAAATAGTACATAGCTTCTGCAATACTTAACTTTAATCCATAATTGGAGAACATCGCTCTTCTTGATACATTAATAACCATCTCAATATAAACTGGTAATGGCGCCTTGCTAGGTCGTAGCAAATGACGTAGCTGAAGGCTATGCTAACTATCGTCTCGGCAAATGAGAGCGTATTTGTCAGTGTAGCATCGCTAGCAAAGTCGGCTGTACAACTGGGGCGAGTGCTAGGAAGTGTCTAGACCTGCCGTGTGGTGGCGCTCGGTCTGCAATCACTGACAGTGGCGACACGCGGGTCCGTCGTGTACTAGCGGACCGCGGCCGATTTAAAGGCTACCACCTAGCAAGTGTGGTGTCTGGCGGTGACACCACATTATCCACTGCAGGTCTGTAGAGCTGAATTTCGTTCAGTTTCTACTGGTCACAGCTAAGGCTTCATTCACCCATGATGGTGTTTTCAGTAACCGCAAAAGCCATGTCTGGAGTGACGCCAATCCCCATACCACCAACAAGATTGGCCAACAGCAACCTCCATCATCGTGTTGGTGGGCCTTGTCCTAGATCACCTAATAGCACTTTACTTGCTGCCTCCCCGTTTGAATAGTCAGCGTTACCTGGTGTTCCTGCGAGATGTGCCACCATATTTCTTGGAGACTGTACCCCTTGTTGTCCGCAAAATGATATGGTTTCAACACGATGGCGCACCAATTCACTTCGATGTTAACGTCTACGAGCACATGAGCAACATGTACCCACATAGTTGTATTCGAAAAGGAGCTCTTGCCTTGTGGCCAGCGTAATACCTCTGGGCTTTTCCCCCTGGGGTTAAGTCAAGACGTTGATGCATGAAAGTCGCACAGATAAGGTTGAAGACCTGCTTGCTAGGGTCCAAGCTGCATGTCTCCTAGTACAACGGACACCAGATACAGTACCTCATGCGCCGTTTCCATGCATGCACTGAGACTGGCGGTTGTGACTTTGAAAAATTATGAGCTACAATGTTGTTATGTGGTGTATGTCCATAACTCAACAAATATGCATCCCCGACCATTGGTTCCCTATCTCAGTATACGTAATAGCTTGTGGACCCAGTATCACCCGTTCAATTTGACCCAAAAGTTTTGTGCCCTACTGCATAGAGCCGTGATGAGTGCAATAAGCAAACAGATTAAAAACTAACGCAGGACTTGTCAGTGCTTTGTGCGAGACATTGTGAGACGAAAGAGAGAAAGAAATGGCCTTAATGACTATTACGTTGATCATGAGAAGCCAATGAAGAGCTTCAGAGGCGTTTTGCAGGCCATATAGAGACAGCACCTCTAGCCCTCCACCTAGCCTCTGAAAACTTCTGAACGAGTAGGCATAATCAATGAAGTGATGAGAAGCCCTTTGAGATCATGTCATCCAACCTCAGGGACAGACGCACTTGAGGGTAGAGCCCAACAAACGACAGGAGGCAAGGCCCTCACGAGCAGTACAGTGGCTCAGGCAGTGAATCTCGAAGACAGGCTTCGGTTAGCCTCGGGTAGGTTGGCAGACAGTAACAGTGTGCTGATCACACTTAGGCAGTGCATCGTTCCTGATTAGAAGCCTAGGGGTCGAGGCCAGTCAAGTTGAAGTGGATGCAATTGGATTCTTACTACTGGATTCCATACTAAGTTTTTAGGGTAGAGATTGTGATTCGGCAGGCCGACGAATTGGAAGAGGATGTCACTGTCTGCTGTGATCTGGCAGCTTTGCGGAAGTGACAGTCCGTGAAGGCAGATAATCACCTAATGATCTAGTGGATAACGCCATAAGTTTTGTGATGCTGATCACAGTTGTTGCGGTCGTCTATAGCAATGTAGCAACGCCAGAAGACTGGCGAAGTGCAGGATGACCTCCAGATACATGAAGACTGCTGCAGCGACTGACAGTTGACCTGAACGTAGATATACTGCACAACAAAATTAAAGGGTCACTTTTTTGAAACTTCGTCATTTTCTTCCATTGCGAGGCAGAAGATAGAAATTTGGCTGGAGGGTGCCTAAAACCTTCCCCCTTTAGTGGTGCAACAGCGTGCCCCTCTGCGTCGCCACGCAAAGGCTCGGTGACACTTGAAACAGCAATATGTCGACATGCGCATAAAAAGGTCAGTTCACCGAAGTTAATGTGAGGCGTAATATGAATTAATGTTGTGACATTGGCACTACGATTCTCCACAATTCTGCCCAATGTCACAGTGAACATTTCACCCCATGGGAAGATCGCCTCATGTCCGAGTACCCACGTCTCAACCCTTTCCTTGACGCCTCTGCGACAGAGGCAGAACCGCGACGTCCAGCGTCGATATCACGCGGATTTCTTATAAGTGGCCGAAGAAAACATTTTGGACACGCTGCTACTTAGAATCGACGCTAGACGCCCTCAATATGTGTCACAAACGCCGTGAATGGAACCATACCTTTCTTAGGGCGTTCATTCCGACACATTTCGCTGTCGGAAACGACAGTTGTCAATTCACTGTACAACACGAAGGCTTCCTTGACAACTTCTGATACCGCTGACACCCTGTAAGTAGGCTGTTTAGGTTTTTATGTTGGTAACGCCACGTAGCGCTCTGTATGAAAATCACTGACTGTGCTGTGTGCAGTCTGTGGCTGGTTGGACTCATTGTTGGAATATTCGCTTGGGTAGTGTTGGGCAGTTGGATGTGAACAGCGCGTAGTGTTGTGCAGTTGGAGGTGAGCCGTCAGCAGTGTTGGATGTGGAGACAGAGATGCCAGAGTTTTGAGCGGACGATCTGGACGTGTCTCCGTCAGAAAAAGGAAATTTGTTTAATTGGATGTCACAAAATTATATATATATATATATATATATATATATATATATATATAATGACTTTTGGACATTATTAAGGTAAATACATCGTTCGTTCTCTATCAAAATCTTTTATTTGCTAACTGTGCCTATCAGTAGTTAGTGCTTTCAGTAGTTAGAATCTTTTATTTAGCTGGCAGTATTGGCGCCCGCTGTATTCCAGTAGTTCGAGTAACGAAGATTTTTATGAGGTAAGTAATTCATGAAAGGTATAAGTTATTGTTAGTCAGGGCCATTCTTTTGTAGTGATTATTGAGAGTCAGACTGCCTTGCGCTAAAAATATTGTATGTCAGTTTAGTGATGATCAGAATAAGTAAAGAGAGTAATGTCTGAATACGTTCAGTTTTGCTCAGCTGTTTGAAAATCAAATAGCGTAACAGTTTTACCAGCACAGTAATTCATAATATTTCTAAGGGGACGTTTCAACCCTTGCCAGCCCCGCCTCCCCCCACCCCAAGCGAGTGATTCATCTCCTCTCTGTGGACGTCATGGGGCTGCAACCCTATTGAACGTGATCTCACAAACGTATTGTGACCGTAGTTTTCCCTCTGATACAATATGTGAAATCACTTGGGACCATTCAGAAGCGTTCGGCAAAATTTCTAAACGTTATCTGAGACATCTTTTGCCCGCCCTCTTGTGGGGTCTGCAAAGGATTGCAGTATTGACAAGGGTCTTATAATGCTAATTACATCATGCAGAAAGTATAAAATGTCATGTACAAGCTTGACGATAGAATTAAGCTACACTTAGAGCTGCGTTAAACATACAACACGATAATTCACTTCAATACACGTCAACGGAAATATTAGCTTGAATGGAGAACCCTCAAAGTGGTAGAAATTTTCACTTATTTAGGGAGTGAAATATCTAGGGATGGAAGACTAACTAACGAAATTAATAAGAGGTTACAGAAGGGAGGTAAATTCTACCAAACAACAAAACACCTGATTTGGAATAAGGAAGTTTCAGAAAAAGCAAAACTCCTTATGTATAAGAATTATTACTTCCCTATTGTCACCTATGGTGGAGAAACATGGACAATGACAGAAAGGGACTGGAGCAGACTGAAAAGAATGAGGGAAGAAATTGAAAAAAAAAATATTCAGATGGTATGGGCATGTTAAGAGGATGCACGGGCAGAGACTTCCCAAAATTATGGAAGAACTAAAGATGGATGGGAAAAGACCTAGAGGGCGCCCAAGAACACGGTGGAAAAAGGTAGTGAGAATATCTGTAGAAAGGAGAGGTGTGACCTGGAAGCAAGCGGAGGAAGTAAAGTGGTGGGAGGACCGAGCCAAATGGAGAGGACTCGTCAGCACCCAGACGCGGCAGTAGCTGGAGCGGGATTCGGATATAGATAGACGCTGTAAGAAGAAAAAAACGATGTGTTACGAAGGAATTATCCAAACTGGACGGAAATCGGTAGGCTAGATGTGACGAACATGTACAGACAAACAAATGATTAAAATTTCAGAAAAATTGGATGATTTAAACAAGCGAAAGAGCTTCACAAAATTAAACAAGTCAGTAACGCGTTGCTCCATTTCTGGCCTTATACAAGCAGTTATTCCGGTTGATACTGACTGACAGAGTTATCTTCTGCCTCACTGACACGTTAGATCGTCAAAATCCCTAGCTGATTGGAGGGCCCAGCCCAAAATACTCTAAACATTCTCAACTAGGGACAGATCTGGCTACCTTTCTGGCCAAGGTATAGTTTGGGAAACACGAAGACAAGCAGTCGACAGTATCCCCATAAGCGAATGGGCATTATCTTGTTGAAATATATGGACATGGTGACTTGCCAGCAACGGCAAAAAAGCGCGGTGTAGAATAATCTCGACGTACCACAGTGCTGTAAGGGTACCACGGATCAGAACCAGAGGGGTTTTGCTATGAAAAGAAATGGACCAGGTTGTCAGCTTTAATGGCGGGTGACAGTGAGGTTGCTATACCGCCGCTGACTGGGGGGGGGGGTCTCCTGACACATCAGTGCTACTCATCGGAGCTCAGTTCGAAGTGGGACTCATCACTGAAGATAATTCCACTCCACTCAATGAGAGTCCAGGCTGAAGATGCGTCTGGAGACACCCCCATCCTAATGGCGCGTGACAGTGAGGTTGGTATACCGCCGCTGACTGGGGGGGGGGTCTCCTGACACATCAGTGCTACTCATCGGAGCTCAGTCCGAAGTGGGACTCATCACTGAAGATAATTCCACTCCACTCAATGAGAGTCCAGGCTGAAGATGAGTCTGGAGACACCCCCGCCGTAATGGAGGGTGACGGTGAGGTTGGTATACCGCCGCTGACTGGGGGGGGGCGGTCTCCTGACACATCAGTGCTACTCATCGGAGCTCAGTTCGAAGTGGGACTCATCACTGAAGATAATTCCACTCCACTCAATGAGAGTCCAGGCTGAAGATGAGTCTGGAGACACCCCCACCGTAATGGCGGGTGACGGTGAGGTTGGTATACCGCCGCTGACTGGGGGGGGGGGGAGGGGGGCGGTCTCCTGACACATCAGTGCTACTCATCGGAGCTCAGTTCGAAGTGGGACTCATCACTGAAGATAATTCCACTCCACTCAATGAGAGTCCAGGCTGAAGATGTCCAGGCTGAGGATGAGTCTGGAGACACCCCAGACGGCGGTGGGATACCAATATGGCTGTCACCTGCCATGTCGCCCGACAACCAGGAGGGTTGGGTTGGGTTGTTTGGGGGAGGAGAGCAGACAGCGAGGTCATCGGTCTCATAGGATTAGGGAAGGAAGGGGAAGGAAGTCGGCCGTTCCCTTTCAAAGGAACCATCCTGGCATTTGCCTGGAGCGATTTAGGGAAATCACAGAAAACCTAAATCAGGATGGCCGGACACGGGACTGAACCGTCGTCCTCCCGAATGCGAGTCCAGCGTGTTAACCACTGCGCCAACTCGCTCGGTGACAACCAGGAGTGATGGTCTGTGATGCAATTTCTTCTCTTAGCAGGACCCCGTTGGTAGTCATCCGCGGCACGCTCGCAGCCCAGTGATATGTCGACGATGTTCTACACCCCGCTTTGTTGCTCTTCATGGCAAGCCTTCCGGGGCTTACATTTCAACGAGATGATGCGCGTCCGCATACGGCGACTCTTCTTGCCAAATACTACTATGGCCGGCGAGGTCACCAGATCTCTCCTCACCTGAGAACGTTTGGACCGTTATGGACAGGGCCCTCCAACCATTTCGGAAACTTTGCCACCCAACCGGCTAATTGGACAGCATGTGGCACGATATCCCTCAGGAAGACATCCAACAAATCTGTCAAACAATGGGCCAGTCTCGGTGGCGGAGCGGTTCTAGGCGCTACAGTCTGGAACCGCGTGACCGCTACGGTCGCAGGTTCGAATCCTGCCTCGGGCATGGATGTGTGTAATGTCCTTAGGTTAGTTAGGTTTAAGTAGTTCTAAGTTCTAGGGGACTGATGACCTCAGAAGTGAAGTTCCATAGCGCTCAGAGCCGTTTGAACCATTTGTCAATCAATGCCACGCCGAATAATTGCTTGCATAAGAGCCAAAAATGGAGCAATGCGTTATTGGCTTGTTTAATTTTGTGAAGTTCTTTCGCCTGTTCAAACCATCCAATTTTTCTGAAGCTGTAATCGTTTGAAACTTCCTGGCAGATTAAAACTGTGTGCAGGCAAAGGTCCCGAGTTCGAGTCTCGGTCGGGCACACAGTTTTAATCTGCCAGGAAGTTTCATATCAGCGCACACTCCGCTGCAGAGTGAAAATCTCATTCTGTAATCGTTTGTTTCTCTAAATATGAACGTAATATCTACAGATTTCCATCCCATTCGGATAATTTCTTCGTCGTGCGTCTTTTTTTTCTTTTTTTTTTTTTTGTCCTAGACTTTAACTTTACATTTAAGAATTAATATTTACGGTAATTGTATACATTTAAATTATAGCAGTAATGAAGAACGCTCAATAATGGGCCAATTATGTACACATTACGAGTAGTACGCAACAACTTCCTTTATGATCAAGGAATATATGGTTATAATTATTCGGTATACTCACAGTTTTTAGAATTTCAACTAGGCTCTTTTCATAGTCCATTTTGAATTTTGGTAGGTATACATCCACTTCTTCTTCGCCCATTCTGTACTGTATGTCTTGAAGTGTCACATTGCCAAGTTTCTTCTCGACGTCTGTCAGTCCGTTTACTTCCTTAGGTAGTATTACTAACATGCTAATTCGTGACCCCTATTAAAATTATAAGAAAAGCACCTTAATATTCTCAAAATAAGTTCACAGGTCAGAGGTCAGTCCTGGCTCATTATTAGGTTATAAAATCTCCATTTTTCAAACTTCAGACCTTGCACCCCTCAGTACTTCATTTCCGTATCCAAAATTCTTTAAAAAATACAGTAATTTTTAATATGGCTAATTTATCTATTTATTAACATTACAGAGCGACCCACTGCCTTCGTAACCGTAGTGGGTAGTTTGCTATCAAAAACTAGTGACAGACTGCAGAGACAGACTCTTCGTCTTTTTCTACGGCTTCACTCAGTGCCGTTATTTTTCTTGTTTTGATCTAATTACATTGCTAATTAAAATAACATGTGATACATAAAAGTACATTTGTGAAAAGGAAATTAGATTTCACTATATTCTAAATAAGAAAATAATAGACGAAAGGAAAGATTTAGACAATAAAAGTGGCATCCTTACCTGGCTATTTCAAGTGGGAGGGCTTTGGCAAGCACTTCGAGCCTATCTCACCTTAATTAGCATATTCTCTTCTACTATGGTTACTACTACGTGTGTGTTTCAGGTGGGATTAGCACTACGATGTCTGTGTATGATGTGTGACACTACTACTTGTTATTACAATTACTTCCTCCATTTACGCGCGTCATGAGCGGTAGAGCAATCTCGGAACGGGGCCTCAACTCTCGTCTCTCCGAAGGGCACTTCTTATTTACGTTGTACGTTTGTGTTTATGTAGTTGAGTATTATTATACTGCATACGTATTTCTTGCACAATGGTATAAGGTTCACGTGTTTCACAGTTAGCATCTTCTACAGTTTAAATATTACACAATTACATGTTAGAAAATAATGATCCAAAGAACTAAAGAATTACTTCTTTCATTTTGCACAAACAAAATCAGTTGTTTTATATATATATATATATATATATATATATATATATATATATATATATATATATATATATATATATTACCTGCAGTATTGTTGCAGACGTGTGATCTACTACTCTGCTACTATGCCGTATATATATATCTGTATTTCGTGATACTGGTCTGTTCGTGTCATCATCTGTGTATGTATGTTCATCTGTTTCCACATCAGTGTTTGAATCTCTGTTGCCCCAGATACCGTGTTGTGGTGTAGTGTGTGTGACTGTCCCTGATCTTTTATATGGTCGTTGCCGCTTATGAGTTTTGTGTAGCGCTCTTGGTATGTCAACAATGATGCGGTTAAGCATGCTCCATTTATCCGGGTCTGTTAGTGCTTGTCCTACGTGTTCGATTTCTTTCATCGACCTTATGTGTGAGTTTCACATTGTAGTGTTATGCGTTCAGGGGATCCATTTATTTTATTTTTATTTACACGTCAAGTTCCGTAGGACCAAATTGAGGAGCAAATCTCCAAGGTCATGGAACGCGTCAGTACATGAACTTACAACATAATAGTAATAACACATAAAAATAAACGTTCAGGAACCTGAAAAAAGTCTATCCATAAGTTTAAGTAAACGCTATCAGCAATACAATAAGAATCAGCTTAATTTTTCGAGGAACTCCTCGACAGAATAGAAAGAGTGACCCATGAGGAAACTCTTCAGTTTCGATTTGAAAGCGCGTGGATTACTGCTAAGATTTTTTTCATTCGAGTGGCAGCTTATTGAAAATTGTTGCAGCAGTATACTGCACACATTTTTGCACAAGAGTTAAGGAAGTCCGATCCAAATGGAGGTTTGATTTCTGCCGAGTATTAACCGAAGGAAAGCTGCTTATTCTTGGGAATAAATTAATATTAGTAACAAGAAACGACAATAACGAATATACATATTGAGAGGCCATTGTCGAAATACCCAGACTCGTGAACAGAGGTCGACAAGAGGTTCGTGAACTCACACCACTTATTGCCCGAACCGCCCGTTTCTGAGCCAAAAATATCCTTCTAGAATGGGAAGAGTTACCCCAAAACATAATACCATACGACATAAGTGAATGAAAATACGCAAAGTAGACTAATTTACGTGTCGAAGTATCACTCACTTTTGATACCGTTCGAATAGTAAAAATGGCACTATTAAGTCTTTGAACAAGATCCTGAACGTGGGCTTTCCACGACAGCTTACTATCTATTTGAACACATAGAAATTTGAACTGTTCAGTTTCACTAATCGTATGCCCGTTCTGTGAGATTAAAACGTCAGGTGTTGTTGAATTGTGTGGTATAAACTGTAAAAACTGTTCCCCTCATTCACATGCATCACTTTGTGTAAGGCTAAGGCGGTGCAGGTGTGCAGAGTTAGGGCCATGGCCATGGCCGCGACTTGGGTCGACGTGTCCGAGCCCCAATCGTTCCTGGATGTTTGGGAAGAAAGAAACACCCGACGGTGCTTGTGAGATGTTTCCCATTCTTTTTGTCATGTCTCAGCCTTCTAAAGATTTAATTGGCATTTTTCTGTAATATGCTCCCCCATATAGGGCAGAGGTCCCAAACATCCCCTCTGAATATCAAGAGCTCAGATGGAAACACAGTTCTAAGCAAAGAAGGGAAAGCAGAAAGGTGGCAGGAGTATATAGAGGGTCTATACAAGGGCGATGTACTCGAGGACAGTATTATGGAAATGGAAGAGGATGTAGATGAAGATGAAATGGGAGATACGATACTGCGTGTAGAGTTTGACAGAGCACTGAAAGACCTGAGTCGAAACAAGGCCCCGGGAGTTGACAACATTCCATTGGAACTACTGACGGCCTTGGAAGAGCCAGTCCTGACAAAACTATACCCTCTGGTGAGCAAGATGTATTAGACAGGTGAAATACCATCAGACTTCAAGAAGAATATAATAATTCCAATCCCAAAGAAAGCAGGTGTTGACAGATATGAAAATTACCGAACTATCAGTTTAATAAGTCACAGCTGCAAAATACTAACGCGAATTCTTTACAGACGAATGGAAAAACTGGTAGAAGCCGACCTCGGCGAAGATCAGTTTGGATTCCGCAGAAATGTTGGAACACGTGAGGCAATACTGACCTTACGACTTATCTTAGAAGAAAGACTAAGGAAAGGCAAACCTACGTTTCTAGCATTTGTAGACTTAGAGAAAGCTTTTGACAATGTTGACTGGAATACTCTCTTTCAAATACTAAAGGTGGCAGGGGTAAAATACAGGGAGCGAAAGGCTATTTACAATTTGTACAGAAACCAGATGGCAGTTATAAGAGTAGAGGGGCTGAAAGGGAAGCAGCGGTTGGGAAGGGAATGAGACATGGTTGTAGCCTGTCCCCGATGTTATTCAATCTGTATATTGAGCAAGCAGCAAAGGAAACAAAAGAAAAATTTGGAGTAGGTATTAAAGTCCATGGAGAAGAAATAAAAACTTTGAGGTTCGCCGATGACATTGTAATTCTGTCAGAGACAGCAAAGGACTTAGAAGAGCAGTTGAACGGAATGGACAGCGTCTTGAAGGGAGGATATAAGATGAACATCAACAAAAGCAAAACGAGGATAATGGAATGTGGTCGAATTAAGTCGGGTGATGCAGAGGGAATTAGATTAGGAAATGAGACACTTAAAATAGTAAAGGAGTTTTGCTATTTGGGGAGCAAAATAACTGATGATGGTCGAAGTAGCGAGGATATAAAATGTAGACTGGCAATGGCAAGGAAAGCGTTTCTGAAGAAGAGAAATTTGTTAACATCGAGTATAGATTTAAGTGTCTGGAAGTCGTTTCTGAAAGTATTTGTATGGAGTGTAGCTATGTATGGAAGTGAAACATGGATGATAAATAGTTTGGACAATAAGAGAATAGCAGCTTCCGAAATGTGGTGTTACAGAATAATGCTGAAGATTAGATGGGTAGATCACATAACTAATGAGGAGGTATTGAATAGAATTGGGGAGAAGAGGAGTTTGTGGCACAACTTGACAAGAAGAAGGGACCGGTTGGTAGGACATGTTCTGAGGCATCAAGGGATCATAAATTTAGCGTTGGAGGGCAGCGTGGAGGGTAAAAATCGTAGAGGGAGACCAAGAGATGAATACACTAAGCAGATTCAGAAGGATGTAGGTTGCAGTAAGTACTGGGAGATGAAGAAGCTTGCACAGGATAGAGTAGCATGGAGAGCTGCATCAAACCAGTCTCAGGACTAAAGACAACAACAACAACAACATACAGGGCAAACGACGAGTACTGTGCAGGATCGCATTGTAGAACATCAGCGGCATACTCGTCTTCTTCAGCCTTGTAAGTCTACCATCGCCGAACGCAGTATTTCCACTGGTCATGCCATGAATTACAATGAGAAGAAAATTTTGGCCATACGTCTAACTTTTGGAGTTGTCTTATTAATGAATCAGTGGAAATACGGTTGTCTGACAGTGAGTCTCTTATTAATCGTCACGGCGGTTACCAATTGAATTCGGCATGGAATCCAGTCGTCGAAAAACTTCGTGTCCTCCGTAGCCAGCGTAGTTCTGTGATGGAACCGTAGGAAGACAATTGAATTGATATCGATGTGGCGAGTTTTCAACACGGAGAGCGCGCGGCGCAGCAGAATCGAACGCACTCAAGTAACGCAGGTGCAATGCCAAGTGAATCCACCATGCATGTGCCGGCGGGGCCTTAAATACCAGAGCTCAGGGAGTTTTCGCCAGTATCACCTGAAGATGGCCAGAAGACTCTGCGCCGAAATATTGTGGCGGGAAGTTACAAACACCCGTCAGTTCTCCCGAAATTTTGTGGAACTCTATTATCATGCATTTCAATAGGCTGAAGCGCCGACTTACGGAAGAGGCGGTAGGGGCACTCAGTGGGAAGCAAGCTAACAGAAATTGTGAAGGAAAGCATACCAGGTGGACTTTGGTGTCGAGACTGAGGGTGATAGCTCTAAGCACTATGGGACTTAACATCTGAGGTCATCAGTCTCCTAGACTTAGAACTCCTGAAACCTACCTAACCTAAGGACATCACACACATCCATGCCCGAGGAAGGATGAGGGTGAGGAAAGATGAAATGTGCATATGGCTTCATTAGGCGAGAGACCCCATCAGGTATATTTGGCCACCTGGTGCAAATATTTTTTTCTCCTTGATGCCACTTCGACGACTTGCACATCGATGATGAAATAATGATGAAGACAACACAGGCAGCAAGTCCCCAGCAGAGAAAATCTCTGACCCAGCCGGGAATCGAACCTGGGCTCCCGTGATAGAGAATCGACCAAATTCACCACAACATCACAAGCTGCTGACGAGATGGAGGAGAACATAAAGGACTGGTATTTAGACTCGTTACAGTGAGGATCTCTGTCTACAGGCCGCGAGACTATAAAGTTCGTGCTTAACTTTAGTTCTGGATGGCAAGTGGACTCATAGTGCAAGCATTGGGACTTACAGGTAGTTTAGTAGTGAGACCATCTATGAAAATTAAAGTTTTTGTAGAGAAATGTGATGACATCCACTGAACTGGCAAAAGTCATGGGATGTCTTCTAAAACCGTGTCGGACCTCCTTTTGCCCTGCGTAGAGCAGTAACTCGACGTGTCATGGACTCAACAAGTCGTTGGATTTGCTGTACAGATACCATGGAGGTAAGAATAGAGGAAGACGCCGTGACGTCACAGCTGTGAAGCTATGTGAAGCCGAGGGTAGCCATCTCAATCCGACCAAAACATTGCTGCTGTAAGCTTGTCGCTCGCTTTTGGAAGGATTTTGCGCTATTTTGGTGACTTGTGTGGTGTTCGGATGTACGAATCGTTCTGATTGTGATGCGAAATCGAAGGGAATAACATTTCATGTGTAAGTTGTCTCGTTAAGTGTGATTTTACAACTTCATTGTGAATGAACGTGTGCTATATCGGTACTTGTACTATAGCGTGTTTTTCTCCTGTATGATTTTAGATTTCCTAAAAATGAAAGTCGGAAAGCTCTGTGGGAGAATGCCGTGAGGAGGAAGAATTGGCGTGCGTCTAAATGGAGCACTATATGTTCTCAGCATTTCCGAGAAGAGGACATAGACCGAACTTCCTTTCAACAGTAAGGCTCCGAGAAAATGCTGTACCATCAGTTTTCCCTACACACCCAAAACATTTGCAAAAGGTATGTTAATTCAAACAATTAAATTCTTAGTTTTCAAGTTCACGTTTGTAACCTCCCCACAGAAATTTACAGAGACAATATTATATAGTAATGGAGCCAAGAAGCAATATCGTCCCACAGAAATATTTACATAAAAAAAATTAATAATATATGGGACCCAAGCGTAACCTACCTAGCACTTAAATATAATGACAATAAAAATATGAATTGCAATCTGACTGAAAGTATAAGCTGTCACGAAAATGATGAAAAACAATTCAGTGCTAATGAAAATCTCAGTGATAATGAAAATTCAATTAAACCGAAATATCGGTCTTTGGCCCTGTGCATAAATCAGAATTAAACTCTTACCTCATTGTAACTGCTAGTCACATTTCTGCTCTTATTCTTGCGCACAGCTTGGAGGAAATGCATCGCAAATATAATTTTTATATATATATATTTTTTGTTACTTTAAGGGAAATTTTTTTTTAAGGAAATGCAACGGAAATATTATTAAAAAAGAGAATTGTTTATTAAAAATGCTTAGCTTGAAATCAAATTATTATTGGGGCACTTGTTGGAAATTAATTACAATAAATGAACTTTAAATTATCTGATGATTACCTTAATTAACAATATACCTTATTCAGCATCTTGACCAGTGTTGCCGACAGACTGCATCACACAACCGCACTGGGCTGCTACTACTGTACTCCACGACGACTACCACTGAACTGCTCTCAACGACTACTGACTGAGTACTGCCCTCAACTAGACAGAGCTACAGACTCGCAACGACTTACTGACAGACTGAGAACCGCTCGCAACACTCGCGCGGTCAAGCGCATACTCTCTGGTCACAGATGCTACAATGCCTCGCCATCGCTGCTATGTTACATACGTGTTTCATAACCCTCCACTGGGGGGGCAAAAATTTGGCAGCGATGGTGAGTCATTTGGACTTGCCATCGCAAGAAATTTTTCTTTAATTAACAAACTTCTATAACTTACAGAATATTTAGATGTAGTACATGAATTAAATGTTGTGCACACGCACTAAGTACAAAATATATCAGACAAAGACAAAATGTGAGTACAAAACATAGTAGCAAATCAGAAAAATGTATATACAAATTATTTGATAGATAACAAAGTGCACAGGCACTGAAAAAATTCTTTAGCATATTCAGAACAAATAAACAGACTGGCAAAAAATATTATGTTGACAAGTGACATGAGTGCACATGCACTGCAGTTGAGAACATATCAGTAAATGATGAAATGTATATACAATTAGTAACAAATGACATAAGTGCATACGCATTGAAGTATTGAATATACAGAATAGTACAAATCATATTGAAAAATGAGAAAAGTGCACAGGCACTGGAGTTCAGTAGAAAACATATTAACACACAACATAAGTGCACATGCACTGTAGTTCAGAACATCATTAAAATAAAATACTAAAAAATTGTATATACAATATAAAAGACAAGAGTGCACATACTGTACTTGAGAACAAATCGAAAAAATGTCTTAGGTATTTTTGCAATAAATAAACATAATGGCAAAAATCATATCGACAAGTGACATAACTGTACTCGCACTGGAGTTCAGCGAATCAAAAAAAATGTATAGTCATGAACATAAATAATGTTAGCAAAAAATTATTTTCACTATGTGACAAGAATTAGGATAGGAAAGGGAAGGAATGCATCATGGTTGTAGCACTTTAGATTGCACACAGCTGTTCTGAAAGTCCATATCTTTCCACAGAAGTACAACACCAAGTGACACAATTTGCAGTTCTTTTCCCATCAGAATTCATCAGTGTAGCCAAGACACTGAACTCTCGTAGTAATATTTCATGTTCTCATTTTGGCAGTACATTAGGTACACCAAACAGTGGGACCATAATAACGTCTTCATCGCTCATGGTGGTGGACAGCATGTCGTGTCAACACCACGCTTTTACAAGGCACACCAACGTAGAAGTAGTGCAAACCCAAAGGTAGTGCTCCATGATCACTAGGATAGACAGGACAAATGGACATTGCAGTAATTCAGGGTAGTTAGCTCATGAGGTGAAGGACATTAAGTCACATAATATTGACAATTACAGTTTTCATTTGCGGCATTCATAGCCCAGTGTTGAACATTTCTGTACCATGAATGTAGTATTACAGAAAATGTTCATTAATTGTTTTACATAGAATCAGTAACCTTCTTTTCCTAGTTACAAAGCATTATTAAATAATCGCATTCTTTTCCAGTTACAAAGTATACCATAGTTAATTAATCATTGGTCATTCCAATAGTATTAATCACTAGTCTTCTCCTAATTACAAAGCATTATGAAGCAATCGCATTCTTTTCCAGTTACAAAGTATGGCATCGTTAATTAATTATTTGTCATTTCAATAGTAATAATCATTAGCCTTCTCCTAATTACAAAGCATTATGAAGCAATCGCATTCTTTTCCAGTTACAAAGTATGGCATCGTTAATTAATTATTTGTTATTCCAATATAGTAAGAATTTTCCAGTTACAAAGTATCAACATTGAAAACAAGAGCTAATTAATGGCATAATTAATAACATAATTCATTGAGTGACATTAATTATTGGCGCTCAGTGGCCATCAAGTATTGAATAGAATAAAACATTGTTCCTCATTCAGTATTATTCAGATCATTAAGAAGTAATAACAATTCATTGAGTGACATTCAGATCATTACGAAGTCATTATTAAAAATCAGCTAATTACAGTCATAGCATTAATAAGCATGGGCATTATAAGTAGTCTCATTACAATAAACCGTGGCAGTTATTAGCCAGTTACAAAGCATTATTTTATACATATATTTTTTTGTATCATTACGAAGTCATTACTGAAGTGACATACTATTCAAAGTTGATCAGTATTATTCAGAACTTTCTCAAACTGGTATCACTATTTTGGACTGGTAATACATTTTTTTTTTTTTTTTGGTTGGCAATGCATTGCGTTTGGTAATTATAAGAGAAAGCAAGAAGAGAAAAAAAGAAAAGAAAATTGGTAGTGGGTTGTTCCTGTAAATCAAAAATGTGTAGCGTCATTCGTCATGAGTCAGCTGTAGCAAGGTTATGTAACAAGGCAGTATATGTGATCACATTTATAAATGATAAACACAAATGGGTTCAAAAATATGCAAGTACTAGAACAGGTATAATAAGTAACAGGTTTAGTATGTATCATGAAAAACTTCTCCTGGAAAAAATATAAAATGGATTATTGACCTGAAAGAAGAAACGCACACTATGCTGAAAAGTAGTGAACTTCGAATTAACAAGTAGTGAAATGTGTATAAAATGTGCTCCATAGCTGTCCTTTCCAAAACTTTCCGTCATCCTACTATGCAATATAACACCTGCTGTCAAAACAAACTGCAACAAATACTTAAATAACTACGTAGCATAAATACATAACTTCAACATTATCCTCATCTGTAAAGAAAAAACTTCATTATTCATAACAGCATTATCCATATTATCATAACTTCATTATTATCATCACCTGTAAAGAAAAACTTCATTATTCATAACAGCATATCCTTCATCATTATTCATCAGTATTCATTATCATCTGCAAAAATATCACTTCATTACTCATTATACAATTATTCCTTATCTCTATCATATTTCATCACTAAAACTAAGACGTGTAGTTCTGTCTGACAGCCTGCATCAATCACCTTGTATTCTGAAAGAAAAAATTAGTTAAGACTGCTATTCTACGATGAGTATAGTATATTCTTGTTAATGCTTGTTAATCCTGATCCATTTACTCTTCCTCATAAAGTTATTGCATCTTCTATCGTTTATTCCGTAGGTGAAATTCCAATTTCTGTTGAATTTATTTCTTACACGCATCATTTCTTTCTGAAATTGATGAATAGAGAATAACGTCTTGCATTTAAATCATATACCCACTAAGTAATTACTGATTAACGGTAATATAATTAAGCATACAGCATAACATGACAGAAAACGTAATATGTCGAAAGCACAAACAGTGTTCAAAGGCAAAAATGTACACGGAATATCACAATGCAGCAGCAAAAAAAAGAAAAACGTAAAATAGTCACGATGTTGAGACATCATAGGGCAAAAAATGTCAAAGTCAACGGGTGTGTTATACCTTAACTATTTCACAGTGCATATAGACAAAACTGGAATACAATCGTACATAAAAAAGTGGAAAATGTGCACGGTCTGACGTGTAACGACAAGAAAAGCGACCTGCTAACCTTACCTTGCCGGGCACTTGCCAAGAAAAAATACGACACTCATCAGTAGGTAATCATATAATTGCATAAGTGGTTATAAAATGTGTAAGTTCGTCTGGAAAAAATATGCACGGTCTGATGTGTAACGACGAGAAAAGCGACCTGCTAACCTTATCTTGCCGAGCACTTGCCAAGAAAAATACGACAGTCATCCGTAGGTAATCAGGTGAAATAATTGCATTAGTAAATGGCATCATAGCATGTTACATTATAAAGTGATTTCATTCAATAAACGGTTTAATGTTTGAGATATGGTGATTGCCTTTCGATTTTCTGGTTCTCAAAGTTTCGACGTGTACAACATTGTGGTGAGGGATGCTGCGAATCCGATATGGACCTGCGTATAGAAGTTCAAATTTACTGCACTTACCTTTTAATTTACTGGATAAGTAGTGTGTACGTACTAATATTTTCTGTCCAACGTGAAAGTCGCGGCGTGTACAAACCTGTTTTTGCTGTCTTCTCCGGCGCTCTGCGGCACGTTTGATGTTGTTCAGTGCAATGTCGATTATTTCGTGGTGTCGTAAGCGACGAGATGTAGGAAAATTTATAAATTCTTTAATTTTGTTTGGTGGTTCAACGTTTTTCAGTATAACAGACGGAGATAGCATAGTGGATTCATTTGGAATGGAATTAATTACATCTTGGAATGAGAGAATGTGTGTATCCCAATCAATATGTCTTTTGTGGCAGTATATTCGGCACAGCTTACCAATTTCTTTCATTAATCTTTCACAGGGGTTCGAAGAAGCGTGGTACTTGGATATATAGATCGGAGAAATGTTTCTGGCTCGTAACATGCGTGTCCATATGCTACTACGAAATTGAGATCCATTGTCAGAAATTACTTTCATCACATGCCCTACATGAAATAGAAAATGTTTTACAAATGCTTTCGAAACAGTTTTAGCAGTAGCTTTGCGTAACGGAGTGAAAGTAACAAATTTTGAAGTGAGCTCAACAGCGACAAAGATGTAGCAAAAACCTCTGTTAGTTCTGGGAATCGGACCAAAAATATCTACTGCGGCCATGTGTCTTAATTTAACAGGTACAATGGGATATAAAGGAGGAATATGTGAAGTGGTGTCTGATTTAGCTTTCTGGCAAATTTTACAAGACGCTAAAACTCGTCGTATACGTTTCTCCATGTTGTTAAAATAACAGTTCTGTCTCAGTATAAGAAAACATTTTCGTGCTCCGTAATGTGCGTAACTTAAATGAGTGTACCAGATTAATTTGTTAACCAGTTCCTCAGGGATGCATAATAACCAATTGTTGCTGTCAGGATGAGAGCGGCGAAACAGAATGTTATTGCGTACAGTGTAATGGTTTCTAATGGTAACATTATTCCTATCTTGCCAAAGCTGTTTAATTTCTTTCCACACGTTGTCTTTACTTTGCTCTTGTGCTATGTCCTGTAATGACGACGAAATAAAGTTTTCAAATGCTACTTGCTGAATGTACATGACACTGAAATTTGTTTTGCAGAAGTTGGTTGCGATGTCTTGCTGATTGTTGCAAAGAGAACGGGATAATGCGTCTGCTATAACATTTTGCGTACCGGGAATGTGAACTATTGTAAAATTAAATTCCTGTAAATAAAGCTTCCATCTGCTTAATCTGTCGTGAGTGAATTTAGCCGAAAGTAAAAATTGTATCGCTCTGTGGTCTGTGTACACGGTGGTATGTCTTCCGTAAAGAAAGTGCCGAAATCTCGTAAAAGCCCATACAACACATAATGTTTCCAATTCTGTAACGGAGTAATTTCGTTCAGCAGGTGACAGAATGCGGCTTGCAAATGCGATGTTTTTAATTACTGTAGAACCATCTTCTTCAATTTCCTGAAAAATATATACGCCTAAAGCTGTGTTGGAACTGTCAGTGGCAATGGAAATATCTCTGGTAAGATCTGGGTGCGATAAAAGTGGTGCATTCAACAAAGCGTATTTCAAATAACATTTTCGTGGACAAGATTCTGTGTGTCAAAAGTATTGCTTACATTATTGGAATATGCAACCTGTACTGTATTTAATCAAATTCTATCTGACGTGTTATTGAATGTACGCTGAAAATTGTGCTAATTAATTTTACGTATGTCGTGATAGTCATTTCCATACGGCGCATTGCGATAGAGATTGAAATACTGTTTTTTCTGTACGTAGTTATTTCCTCGTGGCTATGCGTTACCATTTGTTGTACCTGGGAAACGCGGCGAAACATTAAAGCCTGGTTGACCTTGTAGACTGCATTGTTGGTTAGGTATGCAAAGCGGTTGACTTTCATGCTGTTGCGGAGAAAAATGTCTATTGTTACCAAAATGCGTTTACTGTTACTGATAATTTTACACATACTGACGATTACGATTTTATCTGTTATCAAAGTTACGGCGATAGTTCTGGAGTGCCTAATGAAAATTGTCACTTTCGGTATAAACTTGTCTTATCGGGTTTTCATTATTCATTCTTCTTAATTCTAGGTAGAGCAATAGTTAAAGAGCTGTTTTGATAGATATAAAGGATAGTAGAAGAGAAGGCAGCAGTGCAGAAAACTAAAGATGAAACAGCACTACTACAGCTCGGGGCCCTATGCTCGCTACGGCACATATTCATTAAAGTGTAATGAATCCCCTGAGGTCCATTACGCACTGCAAATACATTTTAGCTTTTGCGTTACACGCAATGGCGGTAAAATCCCAAAATCAAATTGCTGTATTCTTGCTAATTCAAGTTTCCTCATTACAGGCAATGCTGTTGTAAATACAAAAGTAAATTGTCGCATCTGGTTCAAAGCTAGCTTCTGTATTAAAGGCAATAGCGGTGAAAGCATAAAAACAAATTGTCGTATACAGCTCAAAGCGTGTACCTGTGTTCTGTCATTATTAAATTCCTTAGGTTTTCTTATAGATACAAATTGCTTATAATCTACGTTCTCGTCACTGAGTTTAAGAACACGTTCAGGTTTGTGCGAAAATCTGTTTGTCTGTGTCATTTCGTACTTCAACTTGCGTAGCTTTTCAGGTTTTACGTCGCGTAGCTTTTCGGATTTTAAGTCGCGTAGTCTTTGTAAATTACGTAAATTATACGCGCTGCGTGACTCTGACAAACGTTCGAAAAGTGGCGTCTGCTGTGGTGTATTGGTGACTGAAATAGTTTTCATTTCTGTTACTTTAAAACTCTCGTCAATTTGGTTGTTCTGTCGTTCACTTTTACTATCGACTTCAGCACTCAGAGTGTGTGAAACTTCTAGTGACTTTAAATTAAATTCGTCGCGATTGTGTACTACGTTTTTAGGGCATTGTTCAGAGACTGCATTAATTTCGTCTTTATTTGATTCTTTTGTGCCTACACGTGTACTACTTAATTCTTGTGCAACAGTGCCAACTTCTTCATTACTGTTATTAGCACAAGCCTTAGTATCCTCACGTAATTGTTCTTTACTGTTCTGACATTGCACGGTAACGGCTGTAATCTGTTCACTAACTTGTTTGTACTGTTCGTTAAGGTTGTCTTGTTTTTCGTTCGTGAGTTCGAAACTTTCATCAATTGTTTCGCTAAGTTGTTTGAAATGGTTGTCGAAAATTTCGTTCTGTTGTTTGAAAAGTTCACTAAGTTCTTTGTAATTTTTGTCTTGTCTTTCATTCTGTTGTCTGAATTCTTCCCTCAATTGTAACAGTATTGCCAAAATTGGATCCGAGCCTAAATTAGCATTTCTATTATCTGTGCTGTTTAATGGTGGATCTGAAATTGTTTCGCTTTCTATAACCATTTGGTTATTCTGAGACTCACAAAAAGGTTTGCCAGTCAAATGTACACTGTTGGACACTATTTCGGAATTAAATAGATCAGTCGTACTTTCAGTACACTGTCCATTTTCATTAGAAAAATTTCTCGGTACGTTACTTGAATTTTCCAAATCGGGTATGTTAGGCTGGGCATCGCTCATTACAATAGAGCGTTCCGCATCATCGATTGTCGTCAAATCAACAGAAGACACAATCGAGTTCGTTCGTTCATCATTAAGACAAAAGTCATCATTAGTGGTTGGAATACACTGATTGTTAGTGAACGCAGGATTGTCATCATGACACTGCGTGTCACAAGTCCTATCGGTAAAGTCGTTTGTGCCGGTAATTTCGTTCGTAATACCTCGCGATACACTATTCACAGTCTTTCGCGGCATTTTTACAATATTCACAAATATTCACAAAACAATAAGCACAAATGCAAAAACAACACACAAATACAACAGAGCAACGAATTGCCGTTGACCTGTAGAAAGAAAGTCACAAGTTAATAAAAGCGTTGCGCCAAATCCTAATTATATCTAAGCAAATAAGAGCAGATATCTGACTGTTTTTCAAAAGACTCTCAACGAAATACGATCCTGGACTGGGTGTCGCCAAGTGTAACCTCCCCACAGAAATTTACAGAGACAATATTATATAGTAATGGAGCCAAGAAGCAATATCGTCCCACAGAAATATTTAAATAAAAAAAATTAATAATATATGGGACCCAAGCGTAACCTACCTAGCACTTAAATATAATGACAATAAAAATATGAATTGCAATCTGACTGAAAGTATAAGCTGTCACGAAAATGATGAAAAACAATTCAGTGCTAATGAAAATCTCAGTGATAATGAAAATTCAATTAAACCGAAATATCGGTCTTTGGCCCTGTGCATAAATCAGAATTAAACTCTTACCTCATTGTAACTGCTAGTCACATTTCTGCTCTTATTCTTGCGCACAGCTTGGAGGAAATGCATCGCAAATATAATTTTTATATATATATATTTTTTGTTACTTTAAGGGAAATTTTTTTTTAAGGAAATGCAACGGAAATATTATTAAAAAAGAGAATTGTTTATTAAAAATGCTTAGCTTGAAATCAAATTATTATTGGGGCACTTGTTGGAAATTAATTACAATAAATGAACTTTAAATTATCTGATGATTACCTTAATTAACAATATACCTTATTCAGCATCTTGACCAGTGTTGCCGACAGACTGCATCACACAACCGCACTGGGCTGCTACTACTGTACTCCACGACGACTACCACTGAACTGCTCTCAACGACTACTGACTGAGTACTGCCCTCAACTAGACAGAGCTACAGACTCGCAACGACTTACTGACAGACTGAGAACCGCTCGCAACACTCGCGCGGTCAAGCGCATACTCTCTGGTCACAGATGCTACAATGCCTCGCCATCGCTGCTATGTTACATACGTGTTTCACGTTTCAGTATAATACGTACGTATCGTCGATAATCGAAGTGTTGAGTAACTCACTTTGTCTTCATCATGTACCAAATTAAAAGCTAACATTATATTAACTGGCGTAAAGTATAGGCCTAAACAGGACACTGTGTAGATTTGCCGTATTTCAGTAAATATTGGTGGTAATGAACAGTTTCCCAGTAGTGTAACGTAACTGAAATGTCCCAGTACGTATTACAAACAAGATGTATTTATGGGGCTTTGGAGGGAGGGCATAGCTAAATTAGTTTTCAGTTTCTATTATTTAGTTTGTGATACACGTTTATTACTGAATTAACAAAATTGTATCGTTTACATTGAAGGCTAGCTATTCGTAATATTACATGAAAAACTATTTTTAATCAGAAGAAACGCGGAATTTCGCCTTTACGAGATTTTATTTTAAACAAAAGCTTTGAAATAGCCAATCTGATGACGTTACATGCGTATATGGTGCAATTAGCGACTGTAATACACGCAGCGCTATAGCACACTGGCAATGTTTTGGTCAGAGTGTCATGGCAGCGAGCCACGCCCCCATGGCTTCAAAACGTAGTACGGCTGGGATACGTAGCGCCATCTCCCCTTATTCTTACCTCCATGACAGAAACACTGAGCCGTGCTGCCTCTATGGCCGTCCGTAACTGCGAAGGTGTGGCTGGTGCAGGATTTTTCCGCACGAAGTGACCTCTCGATTATGTCCCGTAACTGTTCGATGAGATTCACGTCGAGCAATTTGGTTGGGTACGTCATTCACTCGAAATGGCCAGAAAGTTCTTCGAATCAATCGCGAACAGTTCTAGCCCTATGATAAGGCGCATTGTCATCCACAAAAATCCCATCGTTGTTTGGGGACATGAAGTTCATGAACGGCTGCAAATGGCCTCCAAGTAGCCGAACATAACCCATGACCCATACCATTCCATGTAAACACAACCCACCACCATTGTGGAGCCACCACCAGCTTGCATAGAGCCTCGTTAACAACTTGGGTCCATGGCTTCGCGGGATCTGCGCCACATTCGAACTCTACCATCAGCTCTTACCAGCTGAAATCGGGACTTATGTGACAAGGCTACCGGTTTCCAAACATCTAGGATCCATGCAACCGATACAGTCACTAGGCCAGCAGAAGCGCTGCAGGCGATGCCGTGCTGTTAGCAAAGGCACTCGTGTTGGTCGTCTCCTGCCGTTACCAATTAGTACCAAATTTCGCCTCAGGATACGTTCGTCGTACGTCCCACATTGATTTTTGTGGTTATTCCAAGCAGTGTAGTTTGTCTGGTAGCACTGTCAACTCAACGGAAACCCCGTTGCTCTCGGTCGCTAAATGGTGGCCATCGGCCACTGTCAGATTAGACTGCCCCTAAAAAAAAATGGGTATTTCAAGATTCGACCAGCTAGCCAAATGGAGACCAGCAATGAGGTCCCTTTCAAGCTGTGTTCGACGAGTACTCAGCAACTCCGTGTTCTTCACAGTCATCACTTAACAATAACGCTGTTCATGCTCCTCGTCCACGGTTCAGTCACTTTAATGTCACCGCCACCTACGTTTGATGGTAAAGTGAAATACCCATTCACATACGGCGGATGGCAGCACTAGCATTGGAGAGTACGTAAAGCATGTCGAGTGGACGCGAGAAACAGTGCAGCGGTTGCTGTCAAGCGGAAACGGAAGAGACCTAACGACACCTAAAGATTTCGGATTGATTATATAATACTAAGGTAGAGATTTGGGAACCAGATTTTAAGTTGTAAGACATTTTAAGGCGACCATGTGGACTCTGAGCACAATTTATTGATTATGAAGTGTAGACTGAAGAAATTGCAAAATGGTAGGAAAGTAAGGAGACAGGACATGGATAAGTTGGAAGCACCAGAGGTTGCTGCAAGTTTCAGAGGGAGTATTAAGCAACGGTTGACTAGAACATGGAAAAGGAATACAGTACAAGAAGAAAGGGTAGCTTTAAGAGATGAAATAGTGAAGGCAGCAGAGGATCAAGTGGGTGCAAAAGACAAGGCCTAGTAGAAATCCATGGATATACAGGAGATACTGAATTTAACTGATGAAAGAAAAATATAAAAATGCAGCAAATGAAAAAGACGAAATTGAATACAAACGTCTTAAAATAAGATTAATAGGAAGTGCAAAATGGCTATGCATGAATGGCTAGAAGACAAATGTAAGGATTTAGAAGCATGTTTCACAAGGGGGAAAATAGGTACCATCTAAAGGAAAATTAAAGAGACTTTTGGAGAAAAGAGAAGCATCTGTACGAATATCAAGAGCTCAGATGGAAAACTAGACCTAAGCAAAGAAGGGAAAGGTGAAAAGTGAAAGGAGTATATAGACGGTCTATACAAGAGTGATGAGCTTGAAAGCAAAATCGTAGAAATAAGAGAGGATGCAGATGAAGATGAGATGAGAGATACGGTACTGTAAGAAAATTTGGGAGAACACTGAAAGCACTAAGTTGAAATAATGCCCTAGGAGTAGATGACTGTCTTTCAGAACTACTGATATCCTTGGGAGAGACCGCCATGACAGAATTCTTCCATCTGATGTGTAAGATGTGTCAGACAGGCGAAACACCCTCAGACTTCAAGAACATGTAATAATTCCAATTCCAAAGAAATCAGTTGCTGATAGGTGTAAAAACTGCCGAACTATCAATTTGATAAGTCATGGTTGCAAAATATTGACACTAACTCTTTACAGAAGAATGGAAAAACTTGCAGAAGCTGATCTCATGGAGGACCAGTTTGGCTTTTAGAGAAATGTGGGAACTCACGAGGCAATACTGACCCTACGAATTGTCTTAGAAGATAGGTTACGGAAAGGCAAATCCACATTTATAGAATTTGTGCACTTTGGGAAAGCTTTTGAAAATATTGACTGGTACACTATCTTTGAAATTCTAAAAGTATCAGGGGTAAAATACAGGAAGCGAAGGACTATTCACAAAGCGGAATGTACTTCATGGACATCTAATTGAAACTATCTGAACAGTATTACCAGCAATTACCTTAATCGTTATTCCACTCCCATAAGGGAACCAATGGTTAAGAAGGGATAAGGTTGTAGCCTACCCCCAATGTTATTCCATCCGTACACTGAGAAACTAGTAAAGAAAACCGTAGGAGTACGAATTCAAGTTCAGAGAGAAAAATAAAAACCTTGGGGTTTGCCGATGACGTAATTCTGTCAGAGGCAGCAAAATAGCAAAAGAGTAGTTGAACAGAATAGACAGGGCATTGAAAAATATAATTGTTAAAAAAATTATACAAGTTGCGCAGTTTCCGAGTTAATTAGCACTGGGGTTAGCCAATCAGGCCGTTGCGCGCGCAGTTCACGCGACCCACCGGAGACCGTTTCGCCAAAAGGGTGCTTGGTTTGGTTCCCCAAAGCCGAGCCGGCCGGAATGGCCGTGCGGTTCTAGGCGCTACAGTCGGGAGCCGAGCGACCGCTACGTCGCAGGTACGAATCCTGCTTCGGGCATGGGTGTGTGTGATGTCCTTGAATTAGTTAGGTTTAATTAGATCTAAGTTCTAGGCGACTGATGACCTTAGCAGTTAAGTCGCATAGTGCTCAGAGCCATTTGAACCTAAAGCCGAACAAGAGAGCGATATAAAAATTGGACATGTGACGGTAGTAAGGATCGAACCCGACCCAAAGACTGAGCAATCTCGTAATCTGTCATCCACGCTATGAGAACAGCTGACTAATTTATTGTTTATCTGGCAGGCTGTTTGAATTTTCGCGCGCGACGGGCTAATTGGCTTACTTCAAAGCTAACTAACTCGGAAAGAGGGCAACCTATCGAATTTTTTTCTTAAGAATTATTTTTCAGCATAACCTACCCTGCAACACCCTTACAAGCTTTCCAGACTGTTCCGGACCATCTTTTATGCAGTATAATACAATACAAAACTCGAAACAGTTATAAGCACAATAGCAAGGATAACTCATTGAAAGTATTTTTATTAATGTACACTCAGTGTTTAAAATGGGTTTCTTGGCGGAAATATATGCAGTCTGTTTGTCTTTGTGTGTGTGTGTGTGTGTGTGTGTGTGTGTGTTTGTGTGTGTTTGTTTAGTTCTTGTCGCAGATTCATTTGCATTGTGAATGATACACATTATAATACAAGACAGGGTTTCCTGTATTTGTTCTGGTTTGTAGACATAGTTTTTCTCTGTACATGAATCACAAACCTGCTGTGTTGCCACGTCATATAATTTATCAGATTTTCCACAAAACTTTAGATCGTGAGAAATGTTTTAAAATTCAATGCTACATCGCATGAGGAAGAAGCTGGGTTCGAATTGCCAGAAACCATGCGTACGAAGTTGACCTCCTACTCATAAGCTTCGGTAAGAAAACAATAAAAATGGCTAAATGTCACATAACTAATTTTGAAAGCTTTAGGATTATGAACAATTAAGTAAATATATTTTTCCAATTCAATACCTTGTATGGAAGAAGGATAGCTTGGGTCTTCAGTGGTTCCACATCAACGTACTGGAATTTACCTTTAATGTGCATCATATCAACAGACTTCGCGTCTGTTGATGTTGAGTGGAAAGGCATAGGTTTAGTGTCATTTTTGTTGAATGGTTTCATCCAGTCGCCTTTGAAATAAATAGCATTCACTAGCACCAAGCGAGTTAGATCGTTCAGAACGCCTGGAAAGCAATAATACACAAACCCAAAATACATGTTTATGAATATTGTGGTTACTTCTTATAGGCAAATCTAGTTAGTGACACAAAGACAGCTACAAGTTTAGTGTCGTAATTTTAAACAGTTGATAAATAACTTCAGTTACAATTACACAAGAGTTACCACTGCTTCTGTTGTTGGTGAAAATATGAGGGTTATGTTTCTATGAAATAAGCACAAGTAACTTAGCAGCTGTAAAAACATTCTAAAAAATTGTAGGTAACAAAGAACACTTAATATCTGTTAAGACGGTAAATAACAGAACTGAACCTCGAAGTTCATAAATGATGGTGAGTATACTTTTACATTAGATGCACAGAGATATTGACAACTGCAGTACTGAATGCTTTTTTTCACAAGTCATAAGCTGCTTTTGGACACAAAAAGTGAAAGTCCGTCGCAATAAATATACAAATCTAGCGAATTATTGAAATTTGGGTCTGAGGATAAAATGACACTGTTTTCTAAAAGAATAGGGATCACATCTTTTACAAGACTTATTAACTAACAAAGATAGTGGTCGAATCAGTGGAACGTTGAAATTTTTGTGTCCTCCAAATAAAGCAAATTTGTCGACAATGTACTCAGCTGAGTGAATTGCAAGGCGCGTCGAGTGCACGGCGCAGCTCACTTCCAAAAGCCAAACATTATCAAGAATAGAGAATTTCCGGATAGGGTGACGGAATATTTACTGAACAAAAACGAAGGAAGAAAGGAAAGAAACACAGATGAAGTATGAATTTTTCCGTAGCGTTTTCAAAGATACCATCATTATGCTCACAGGAAAGTTCATTTTGGATGGGCGGATCGGAATTTGAGTCTTGTTACAGAAGAAGACAAAAGCTTAGTTCCAAGATATATGACGTACAGCTATGTTAACACGTAATTAGAATCTTTTGAAAGTAAGGAAACACACTTTTTTTATAAAAGTTGGTAATGGAACCTTTTCTCACAGTAACAAAACACTAAATGGAAGAACCATTACACCAAGCTGCCACACGTGATTGTACTGCTAGTTTCTTTACAGGCAAATGTGTGACGAGAATCATTCTCTTATCTCAAGTGGGTCATCTGTAAGCAGACCAGTCATTGCTCTGGAGAGAGCGTACAGACCAGTTGCTGTAAGTTGCCCACACTTACGGACACGGAAAAAATATCGATACTTTAGAGTATCGAGTACATTTATATCGATACCGATACTTTTCTACTCGATACTTTTCAATCGATTCTTTTATACAATGAGTACTTCGTGGTAGGTATCGAGTACTTTTTAGAACTCAGACTGTTGACAGTGACGCGATGCGACTGCGGCGCCAAAGAGATTAGGCTGGCAACACTGTCGCGAGGCTACCGGCTATTCGAAACCCGAACGAAATACTGTACATCGTCACGTGGTGCTTTGTGTTAGAAACGTTAAACGAACAATTTGGCTTTCTTGAAAATAAAAATTGTTTTTTCGGTTGTCAGTAAGTGGTCTGTATGCACGTCTAGGATGGTGTCTGTAAAAAGTGAGCTGTGGGAGTATTACACTCGATTAAACACCAATGAAGTGAAATGCAAAATTTGCTTCAAAACTTTAAAATCATCGGGGAATACGTCGAATAAGAATGAACATTTGCAAAAGCATCCCACAATCACAATATCAAGGTAAATTTACTAATATGCTTAGAATATTATACTTTTTAGATTTTTACTTTTTCTGCAACCAGTTAACTTTTATTTAGAAAAAAAAACTAAATCGTCGTCTATCTGAGAATACAGGAAAAAGCACATGTCTGAGGTGTTCTACACTGGATGTTTTCATTTTTTGTTTCATTAAAAAATTAATTCTGTATTTTTCAGTGAAAAATGAAATCTGGCACAGGGACAAATGACAATCGAGTTACCACCAAAATGGCCGAAGATAAAAGAGCAATAACCATCATCGCCATCGCCCAGTGACCCTATCGACATAGACGTCACTTCTGGGGTTAAGGCCTTCAACCCTGTGCAGTCATTAGAGAATTCAACGGACGCAGAAAGCAGACCGTCTAACAAAAAGAAGCAACTTTCCATTGGAGAAACACTACAGAGAAAAAAATGTGGAGGGAGGGAGAGCGAACTCTCTGTTATGCAAATTGTTGATTGATTTTATTTATGTGGACAAACTACCATTCGACATTGTTAAAGGTAGTGTACTTCGGAAACTGCTGCGTCAGGTTTGTACATCTTTTAAAATTCCGAGCGTAGTCACTCTTAAAGAAAATCTGGACAGTTTCTACAGTGTTATGCAATCGAAAATTGAACTGAACTTCGAAACTTTAAATCATATCTCGCTAACCTGTGATGTATGGACCGAGATAATGACTACCACTAGTTATTTAGGTGTCACTTGCCACTATTCCGATAACAATAAACTTACTTCACGCTGCATTGTTACTGTTGCGCTGGATCAACGGCATACTGGTGACTACATTTCTGAACAGATCCAAGAATTTTGTCAAGGAATGAATATCAAATCTGAGAAAATCACCGCTATTATTACTGATAATGGTGCAAATATGGTAGCCGGTATTACGAAATTCATAGGTAGAGGGAAACATTTATCTTGTTTTGTCCATACCATTTATCTTATTGCTGAATCGATTATGTCGATCAACGATTTTAATTTATTGTGTAATAAAGTAAGAGATGTTGTTAAATATTTCAAGTCAAGCATGATTCAAAGTGATTTATTAAGGCAAAAACAAACTGGAACTACTTTGAAGTTGATGTTACATGTAAAGATTCGTTGGAATTCTGTATATTATATGCTTGAGAGGTATATCGAACTGGCTCCTTACGTGCATCAAATTTTGATGCTAAATGCGAAAGCACCGCCTACTCCATCGGCCATAGAAATGTAGAATATTAAAGATCTGCTTCACGTTTTGAAGCCATTGGAATACGTTTCTAAAGAAATATCTGGAGAGCAGTAAGTGACCATCAGTAAAATTATACCGATGATGAACTGTTCAAAAGAACAAATAGATGCTTTGTCTAGTGAAAGTGTGGCAGGAGCCCTTAGAAGCGAAGTCATGGAACAGATTCAGCGCAGGTTTGGACAAGTGGAAGTCATTTAGTAGCCATGTCTTGCTTATTCGATCCTAGATTCAAAAACATCCATTTTCAAGACGCCAGAGCTTGCACCCGAGCAATATCTATGATAAGGCGATTGATAGTAACAAATCCTGTCACCACCAACACTAGTTGTTGTTGTTTTGGGGAAGGAGATCGGACATCGAGGTCATCGGTCTCATCGGATTAGGGAACGAAGCCGGCCGTGCCCTTTCAGAGGAACCATCCCGGCATTTGCCTGGAGAGATTTGGGGAAATCACGGAAAACCTAAATCAGGATGGCCGGACGTGGGATTGAACCGTCGTCCTCCCGAATGCGAGTCCAGTGTGCTAGCCACTGCCAACACTAGTAGCGAAACAGATAGTGATTCGTCGGCTGGCACATCTTATGACTTTTGGAGCCATCACAAAACGTTGTCCCATACAAAACGAAAAAAAAGCGAAGCCACTTCTTCTTTCATGAACCTGCAATCTTCAGTAAATCTGAAGGATAAAATGACGCTATATTTAGCAACATCCGTGTCGCCACTATCTACGGAACCATTTCAACAGTGGAAAGATATGAAAAGTGTATTTCCACAATTATATAAGCTGACTTTAGAATACGTGCCAATCTCAGATACGTCTGTGCCTTCAGAAAGATTGTTTTCGAAGGCAGGCAGTACTATGTCTAAAACGCGAAATAGGCTATCACCAAAACGGTTGGACAAACTTCTATTTTTAAGTGATTGTACAGAGGAAGAATGGGAGGTTTGAAATATATAACCATAATTTGGATTTCATATTATGAAATATTTATGCTAAACAAAGTGTTTGATTACTTCAAATATTACTTATTATTTTCAATGTTAAAACGTTCATAAGGCTTGCAGTGTATCTTCTACGTAGTTATGTTTTATGCCGTACGGAATAGACTGTACTGTGTCTTGTGCATTAGATTATTGTTTACCAATTGTATCTTACAAGTAGACTGGAAGTTGTAAAGTTCATTTAATTTACTCAAATCTCAAAATATGGATAGATGTTGAATTTGTATGAGATGAAGTACAAATTATACAAAAAACTTCATAGAAAATTTGAAAACATACCCCGAAGTATTGATACTTTCAATTTTTCTACGATGATATTTTGTAAACGTTCGTATTTCGTTCGAAAAGTCGATCGATACAAACGTATCGACTCCTTGTGGCATCGATATTTTTATATCGATACTTTTATGAGACTGTACCTATTCACCGATACTACTCTTGAGTACAGTATCGATACTTTTCATTCGATACCGTGTCCCTACCTACACTCAATTTTCAGGTCTTAGGCAACGCCTGATATAAGTGCAAACTCTCCAGACAATTTTGTTTGTCAGATATGGGTGGTTTGTTTATTTGATCCCATTTGATCCCCCTATACTGGCCTACGACGAACGTTTCCTGTGTGTCACTCAGGCCTTTAAAAGAAAATTTGTGACATTTATCGTTGTTGTGTCTATGTGCTGTACAAAAACGTCTCTGAGCACTATGGGATTTAACACCTGAGGTCATCAGTTCCCTAGAACTTAGAACTACTTAAACCTAACTAACCTAGGGACATCGCACACATCCATGCCCGAGGCAGGATTCGAACCTGCGACTGTCGCAGTCGCACGGTTCTATACTGAAGCACCTAGAGCCGCTCGTCCACACCGGCCGGCCCTATGGACAGTCTGTCTCACTTCAAGGAGTGGTAGAGAGATACTATAGTCAAATTGACGACTGTGGTATTACATTACAAACTTTTCAACGGATCCAAATTTCGTGGCATTTTTAATGCTGTGATCGCACAAGCATTTTTCGTAGTTAGATTTCAGTCTTATTTGTAAGGAGAACGTACAAGAACAGTGACTGTTATCTGGGTTCTTATAGCTATAGGAACGTCGCTGAATTGTACTGTGGTGTAGGAAAATTTTTAAGCACCTGGAATCGCGGGTGAGAGCTCTTGACAGATATTTGTAATACACTGGCTGACAGAACTATTGAAGAATCCAGAAGGGAGGAGGCAACGAAACTTCATAGGTTGAGAGGATATGTGATGTTTGATCAGTGATTACACAATGGAGTCAAATTTATAAAGAACCGTCGTATTTGAGGCCAAGTATCAGCGTGATGTCGCATTCACTGATTCAGTAGAGAAGTGTGTCGTAAAGCTGTTGTATACTTTCCTCAGGCAAGGTAGCCCACAGCTATTGTAATTGGTCCTTGATACAGGTATTCTGGATACCGGCATTCGAAGGAAGTTGGTATCTGAGCTGGTCCAGTGCATGTGCTTCAGGGAAAGATTTGTGGATCTTACTGGCCACAGGATTACCCCAACCTCACGCAGTCAGTTGATAGACGCACATGCCATTTATGAACGACTATTGTTAAAAGATAAAAAGCTGATGTGCTGTTTGATTAAAGTAGATACATAAAGGAGTGAAAGTGATGAATGGATGTAGACTGCCAGGGAGAGGGTTGTCAGCGAATTATAGCATTTGGGATAGTGAGTGGGAGGGGTTCTGTGTGGTGGATGTTTGGAGGAGTGATTTGGGAGAATGAATAGGGATGCAGTTCTGAACCAAGCTGTAGGATGTAAGAGGAGGCTAGTGGTGAGCGAGGGATTCCTGACGCTGGTAGGAGGGGAGGTTCTCTTAGATCTGGTGGGATGGGTATAGATAGGTCAGATTTCAAGGTCAGCTAAAGAGAGGGATTAAATTTTCGTTAGGAGAGGACGTGGAGAGTGTGAATATGTAGTGTTGGGGGATGTGGTGTAGAGATGCAGCAGAGTACCAGGTTCAGAGAGCAGGGGGGGGGGGGGGAGGGGGAACTAGTGGGTGGTTGGTGTAGAGTTTTCAGGTGGCATAGGATACTCAGAAGTGTTCGAGATGGAAAAGTAGTGTTGGGAATTTTGTAGGTTGATAGAAGTTTTGGGTAGGGGAGGGTAAGCAGATCCGAAAGGCTAGGTGGAATGGTGCCCTTCGAGGATCTGTAGGAGCGGAAATCCCTGCCACATTTGCATTGGAGAGGATGGTTCATATCAGGGATTTGTAGGTTTGGAGGATTGTTGAAGGGTGCAAGCCCATGTTTCATTGGTTAGTAGTTTTATTCTATAGTGAGATTTCCGTTTAATGGTTAGTAGATGGGGCTTCGTTGTCAGTCGGTCATAACGTGTTAGCCCAAGGTATTTTAGTGTGTTAATTAACTGGATAGGATGGTTGTAACTGGTAAGGTAACAATTATGGTGGCAGAAGCTGCAAGCAGTTCAACCTAAATTATTGCCTGGGTTTTGGTAGGGTTTATTTTGTGGAGCCACTGGTTGCACCAGGAGGTTAACTGATTGAGATGGAGATTGAGGAATTATTGGAATTTGTGGAGGGTAGGATAGAGGTCGAGGGATGCGGTGTCATCAGCATACTGGAGGAGATGAATGGAAGGAGGTGGCTTTGACATACCAGCAGTATAGAGGACACACAGAACATGGTAGAGGACAGGTCCTTGTGGCACACCTGCAGTGAGATGGAAGATACGAGAGTTGGTATTGTTGATGGTGATATAAGATAGGCAGTTAGAAAGGAAGCGATAAGTAGAGTGTAACTGATGGGAAGTGCGATGGTCTGGAGCTTAAGACTAGGTCAGAATGCTGAACATGGTCAATGCTTTTTAGATATCAAAGGAGAGAAAATTGCGGATTTGTGGTTGTTGATTTGCTAGGGCGAGAGATGACTGGGAGGCATAGGAGTTGGTCATCGGAGGAGAAATTGAGGCAGAAGCTACACTTATGGAGAGGAAGGGATAGATTTGGAGTAGGTGTTTATGAACGCTTCAGGACAGGATGGACTCAGAAACCTTACTAGACCCAGAGGTGAGGCTGATGGCACAGTAAAAAGAGGTGTCACTCGCAGGCTTGCTAGTAAGAGTAAGATTCGAGAGGTTTCTGCAGCTCTGGATAGCAACCAGTGTGAAGGATTATACTATTAAGAGTAACTAGGATTTCCAGGAAGGAGAGGGGGCATTCTTTCAGTTGTCTATGAACGATGCTTTCATGAATGGGATCAGTGCCGCATTTGGTATGGAGTGTTCTTTCGAATGTCTTGCGTTGTTATTGGAGTACTGAATTCTGTCTGTGGATCATTGTCAAGGTACTGGAAGCTATTAGTGAATGGAACGAAGGAGAGATTGGTACGCTCGTGAACTGTTGATAATATGGAGCAATCGACGTCAGGGTCATCAGGAATGGTGAAGTGTCAGATAGGTAGGATGCAAAGTTGTTTGTCTTTGCTTAGCTTGTCGAGTGGGATTAAAAGGTGGCAACATTGCTTGCAGTAAAATGGTGAAAAGCCTTCCAGTACCTGGAAGAGTTCAAGGGCAGTGCGGCGTTGAGATTGGTGCATGTTTGGCACCAAACACGTGGTTTCTTTGCGTTTATCAGATCTCTGATGTATCGTCGTACTTGTCAGTGATATGTGAGTGTCTTAGTTATGGGACTGCAGGAAAGATCGGTATAGATGACGTGATTCAGGGAGAAGGAGCACAGCATGTGGAGGCAGAGTGGGACAATGTGGATAGATAGACTTCGTCAGAATGTGGTGAGTTATGGCATTTGACAATGACTGCTGGAGGATGTGGCACCATGGTAGATATCAATGGACTGTTGGAAGGTCAAACGAAGGCATCTGAGTTGGGTAGCAATATTCTCTGTACACATCCATGTTGGTACATGAGGAGTCCTGGTTATGTTTGGGAAAGACACAAGGAAGAGGTGCATAAGTAGGTGTGGTTTGTAGGAGATTGCGAGTAGGACAGAGAGTTGGTCACCTCCAGTAGGGTAGAGGACTTATGCAATAATGCACCCAATGAGGTTAGGAGTTGTGAGGATAACATCAGGAGTGGAATTGCTTTCAGGGGACTATATCACCACAGAGAGAGTCACCACATTGACACCACCACTAGATTTCAGCATGGGAACGGCTATGGATGTTAAGGTCAGCAACAGTAATATAGGTCGAGATGGTATGGTCTCTGTGGGTGAGGAAGTCATATGTGACTGAATGATGCGGTCATATACAGGGTGTTACAAAAAGGTACGGCCAAACTTTCAGGAAACATTCCTCACACACAAAGAAAGAAAATATGTTATGTGGACATGTGTCCGGAAACGCTTACTTTCCATGTTAGAGCTCATTTTATTACTTCTCTTCAAATCACATTAATCATGGAATGGAAACACACAGCAACAGAACGTACCAGCGTGCCTTCAAACACTTTATTACAGGAAATGTTCAAAAAGTTCTCCGTTAGCGAGGATACATGCATCCACCCTCCGTTGCATGGAATCGCTGATGCAGCCCTAGAGAATGGCGTATTGTATCACAGCCGTCCACAATACGAGGATGAAGAGTCTCTACATTTGGTACCGGAGTTGCGTAGACAAGAGCTTTCAAATGCCCCCATAAATGAAAGTCAAGAGGGTTGAGGTCAGGAGAGCATGGAGGCCATGGAATTGGTCCGCGTCTACCAATCCATCGGTCACCGGATCTGTTGTTGAGAAGCGTACGAACACTTCGACTGAAATGTGCAGGAGCTCCATCGTGCATGAACCACATGTCGTGTCGTACTTGTAAAGGCACATTTTCTAGCAGCACAGGTAGAGTATCCCGTATGAAATCATGATAACGTGCTCCACTGAGCGTAGGTGGAAGAACATACTGACGAAACTAAAATGAGCTCTAACAACGAAATTAAGCGTTTTCGGACACATGTCCACATAACATCTTTTCTTTATTTGTGTGTGAGGAATGTTTCCTGAAAGTTTGGCCGTACCTTTTTGTAACAGCCTGTATAGATAGTGGCATGCATAAGAGTTATGATTTTGAAGAAGAGAGTGACATCAGGGTTCGTCTTGTGGCAGCCAATAACAGCTCCACCTCTTGCCTAGGGTAGTGGCGTTTCTGTTTGGTGGAGGTACTGTACGTAGAAGTGAGGAGTTTATGCTGATGTTTGAGGAAGATTTTGTTTAGGATGAATGTGCAAATGTGGTGTTGTGATGGGTGTGCATGGAGATGGGTTTGTTGGCTGGTAAGGAGCAGATACCATGGTTATATATTACTGCTCTTTTGCCATGATTTAGGGAGAGAAGTGTTGGTGTGGATGGATGGCTGGTGCAGGTTTAAACCATGGTGCCATGTCTGGTGAAAAGAAAGTGGACCTGGTTGTAGGAATAGATGGCCTGTGTGTTGGGGTAGAAGCCAGCGAGGGAAATTTTTTGTAGGGTGTGTGTCCTCTGGAAGGGGTGGTTGTTTTGAAGGGCTATGGTTATAAAATGGATGATGTATTCAGCTGTGGGAGATGAGCAGAAGGAGTTGTTGGGGTGGAGGGGGATGTAAGTAGGTGTGATGGAAACTGTCAGCTCAGGTTTGGAAGGTGAGAGTTAGGTTTTGCACTTTGAAGTATGGGTCAGGTGAGGTAGGTTACAGGTATTACATGTTGGAGGAGAAGTGAAGTTAGGATATCACTTGATAAAATGGTGGGATTTACAATGGGGGAAGAAGAAGGGTTTTTGCAGTCAGCACAGAGGTGGTCATTATACATAAGGAATCTTTGGCAGCATTTGGATTGAGTATTGGAGTTAGAAGGTTCAGCAGTGTGTCTCTGTTGGTAGATCAGGGTCCCAAAGTAGAGAAGGTGGCTGATTGTGGATGGGGATTCTGTAAAGATCTCGACTTGTAAGGTTGGGATGGAGCCATCAAAATGTGGAGTGCTTTCCAAACTTTTAGACCAGGATGGGAGTTCAGTATAGACTCCATCTCCTCCGCTGTGGTCTCTTGGTCCACCTGATTTGATCATGGTGGCAAGGAGATTGTGGTTGCTTGGTCCAGATGCTTGTGGAAAGTGGATGCTAATTTAGAGGTGGAAGGTTGTGGACTTCAGGAAGTTTTGGTCTGGAAAGGAGAGGGGGAAGGTATGAAGCTCTGTAGAAGTGATGTTAGATGGTTTGGCCTGACAGTCCATAAAGTCTAGGCTTATTGTTTGCTTTGGAGTTTTTATTTATTTATTTATTTATTTATTTTATTTTTTTATCGGGAGTAGGAGATGTGTCAGTGCTGAGGCGCTTCGATGTCTTACTGATGAGTATAGGCAATAAGGTAGCGCTGGGCATTGCTGGGGGTAACAGGTGACAGAGTTCTTTAGCCGGACGATATGGCCGAGTGGTTCTAGGCACTTTAGTCCGGAACCACGCGACTGCTACGCTCGCAGGTTCGAATCCTGCCTCAGGCATGGATGTGTGTGATGTCCTTAGGTTAGTTAGGTTTAAGTAGTTCTAAGTTCTAGGGGGACTGATTACCTCTGATGTTGAGTCCCATAGTGCTCAGAGCCATTTGAACCATTGTGACAGAGTTGTTTAGAAGTGGATTTGGACAAAGAGGTTGCATCTGTCTGGGTTGGTGGAGATGCCCTTGGTTGATCGACATATGGTGGCAGTTCAGCTATTGGTGCTACTCTCAATGATTCTGGTCCTCATGCAGAAGGCACTGCATCCAAAGGGGGCGCTACTGAGGGTAGTGTGCCTGGAGAGGGGAGGACTGGGGGAGGAGTGTAGTTCTGGTGGAAGGTGGAAGTGCTCCATGTGGCGATTGTAGGGGATTGGAAGTGGCAGATGCAAACAATGGCGGAAGTGGGAGAAGGCATGGTGATGTGGTGATATGAAGACATGTGATATGCACAGGGGGGATGCTGGAATTGTAGAACTATAAATTGTAAACCAAATTAGAAGTAACACATTATTTTGCAATTTCTAGTTGTTTCTAATTTACTTAATGATTTGTAAAGCCATAATTTTCACATCTCACTAAATAATTTCGTCACTGTTCGTGTTACACGATCAATGGCAAGCAGTGAAGGTTATATTTGTTCGAGTGCCGACCAATAGAGGGAACCCACGATATGAGAGCAGTTTTCAAAATGATTACCCTTTAAATTAGTTAGTCTGGGTCGTATAAATTGTCAGTAAGATTCCAGATATACTCAAGCTCATATTAGTTTCGCAATACTATTTTTGTCAATGTATGTCACCAAATACAAATTACTCCCAATTTAGGAAACAACATTGCTCCCATACATATTCCATATAAAAACAATACATTCGTACCACTCTTAGATGTATATTTCGTTAAGAGAATGAATCTTTATCTCCCTCTCTCTATCTCAGCCACCTCCTCATCACGATTGTAGCAGGTCATCATACGGGTGTGGTTGGAGTAAGCTGAAATGTAGTAGGTACCTGGATACATTGGTTACCACGTTTTGGTTATTGTCATTTCTTATAACTTGGTTATCATATCTGGGAACCATCACGAAAATACGGTGTACTATAACAGTACCTTTTCTACCTCATGGTCATCTAAATGAAATTCACTTACGATAATTAGTATTAAATAAAAGCTCAGATATCTGCAATGTATAATATTAATGGTTCATATAGTACTAATCGTTCCTACTAATTATCGGTATATTTCGACTTTCTTATAATTACGGAGCTCCGAAACTATGACAAAGCAGCCAATTGGGTGCAAAATAAGTTTTATCGTGTCGGTCGCAATTACGTGAATGTTTTGTGCACTTAAGAATATTCTCCCTGTAAAGGTTGTTCGACTTTGAGCGGAAAGGCGGATATCAATATTACATAACGTGCTACATGTAAGATGAATAATGCTATTGCATCAATACTTTTCAATGACTGAGAATAATGGCACTGTGGGTCAAACAAGACAGTGGTTGCAAAGCTAGTCACTACTACATTTCTGGGTCTCCCACAGGTGAATATTAACATAAATTCACGTTTCGGATGTAGAGCCTATGGGGCATCATCAGTTATCACTATACCTCAGGGTACTTTTTCAATTAATATTTGCTCATGATCAGCGTAAAGGCTGACGTAATACCATAAATGTTTTTATAATGGAATGATTATATACTCACAAGTTCACTTCACTTGAAAACTGAGTAATAACCATCCCTAATGACATAAACTTACTAAGACACAGAATATTATTGACTTAGTATTGTTATTTATGATTCCTGTTATCTATTCCAAGTTATCTCATGACGTTCCCACCGGTGAATATTATCATAATTTTACGTTTCGGATGTGTGAACCTATGGTGCATAAATAGTTATCGTTGTACTTCAGTGTATTTGGCTAGTTAATACGTATTTACTCATGATCGGTGTGAAGGCTGTTGTCAACGCTGTGAAGTTTTCTATGTTAGATAGTCATTAATCCCAATACATCTACGTTCACCTCATCTAGAAATTGAGTACTATTAATGTGTAATGCCATATACACTTAAAGACAGAAAATGTTGGGATTTAGCACAGCTCTCTAGCCTAACTTCAAGACAGGTAAACTAGTTAGTTTACAATGTATATTTTACAAGAAATTTTATGGTGACGTTGTTTATTGTTTATGGACTATGTAATTTTAATTTTTTTTTAATTTTGTGCATTGGTGCATCTGTGGATGAGGTGGCACGAAGTCTCGAAATTGACCATGCAGTGAAACTTCTAACACCGTAACTACAGTTGTGGCTATTTTATTTGCCGTTTAAAAAGCTTAAAATTTAGTGACTGTTTGCACTTTTAAAAAAATGAATGTGCAGTACTGGATGGGGTTTTAGCCCCACAGTTCCCATGTGCGAGCAGAGTGTATTGATCATTTTGTCACCACACTGCCCCGACCTTAATTGACTTACAAGGGGACCGTACCTACTCTTCATCACCGATTTCGTCTAAATTTACGGTACATTTAGGCCTTGGCCAGAAATAAAAGTGGCAAAGTGAGAGCTCCATATGGCCAAGCGCTTAGAAAAAATTGCATTTCTGGTGTGTTCGGGAGAGACACGAGCCATTCATGTTGGTATTGTTTCCAAGTGGCTGTTGACGTAACGGAAAGAGTACAGAACTAATAGGAGCGTCGCGGGGTCGAGACCGTACGCGGAAACCTTTATTTTCAATTTTTACATTACTTAAGCCTCAAATACACAGATATGACGCTCAATATATTGTATTAATACTTTTCAAAAATTCATGAAAGGGAAACCCAAAGGAATATTTTAGATTGCAAATAAATTTTCAGGAAAGGGGTGTAAGGCGAACAGGAGAAATACGTATGCAAAATTAGGTACTTTTATTATTTTACATTGAGCAGTTGCACGAATTGGTGTGATATTCATCGTAAAAATAAGGAAGCAGTAAGTTTCTGTGACTGTTGAACGCGCTATAAACTTCGCCTTTTTACAATTACGTGCTTGTTTAAAAAGTGGTATAGAAAAACAAACTTAGTTTACGTTCATGAGAGTTCTCTCTCATCACATAGAACTCGGCACAAAACTATGCTTAACGTATCATTAGCCCAAATATTGACGAAGATAGCTGGTGACATACAGTGAAACGTATTTTGATGCAGTCTTCTCGGCATAAGATTACTTTTTCTCTCTCGTTGACATAAGAGTAGTTTTGAATGTTTTAGATCAATTCCTTTGCCTGACGTTAGGAACAAACATCTCTGGTTGCCAAGGGATGCTCGAAGGTCAAAATGAAGCTAATGGAATACGCTGAGATGACAAAATGGTTCAAATGGCTCTGAGCACTATGGGAGTTAGAACTACTTAAACCTAACTAACCTAAGGACATAACACACATGCATGCCCGAGGCAGGATTCGAACCTGCGACTGTAACGGTCGCACGGTTCCAGACTGTAGCTCATAAACAGATGACGGTAGTATTGTGTACACAAAGTATGTCATTTGTCCTCAGGTGATTCATTTGAAATGGTTTCCGACGTAATTATGGCCGCACGACGAGAATTAACAGATTTTGAACGCGGAATGGTAATTGGAGCTAGACGCATGGACATAGCATTTCGGAAATCATTAGGAAATTCAGTCCAAAGCGTCAAGAGTGTGCCGAGAACACCAGATTTCAAGCATTACCTCTCACCACTGACGATGTAGTGGCCGGCAGCTTTCACTTAACAACAGAGAGCAGCGGCGTTTGGTTAGAGTTGTCACTACTAACAGACAATTAACACTGAGTGAAATAACCGCAGACTTCAAAGTGGGACGTACGACGAACGTATCCGTTAGAATAGTGCGGCGGAATTTGGCGTTAATGTGCTTTGGCAGAAGACAACCGACGCGAGTGCCTTTGCTAACATCACGACATCGCCGGCAGCGCCTCCCTTGGGCTCGTGACCCTATCGGTTGGACCCTAGACGCCTGGAAAACCATGGCCGGATGAGATGAGTCCCGATTTCAGTTGGTAACAGCTCATGGTAGTGTTCGAGTGTGGCGCAAACCCCACGAAACCATAGACCCAAGTTGTCAACAAGGCACTGTGCAAGCTGGTAGTGGCTTCATAATAGTGTGGGCTCTGTTATGTGGGATGGACAGTGTCCTCTAGATTTTCCGCTAGTTGGAGACCATTCATCAACTTCAATTCCCAAACAAGGGTGGAAAATTTATGTATGACAATGCGCCATGTCACCAGACCACGATTGTTCCCGCTTGGTTTGAAGAACATTCTGCACAGTTGCAGCGAATGGTTTGTCCAACCAGATCGTCCGACAAGAATACAGTCGAACATTTATAGGATATAATCAGAAGTAAGTTGCTGCACAGAATCCTACACTAGCAATACTTCGTAATTATGGACGCCTACAGAGGCAGCATGGTTCAGTATTTCTGTAGGAAGCTTCCAACACTTGTTAAGTCAGTGCCATATCGAGTTTCTTCACTACGCCGTGAAAAAGGAGGTGTCCCATGACTTCTGTCACCTCAATATATGGGACGAAGACCTTTACGCTTTATTTACAATCCCTTTTTTGGAGAATTATTTGCGGAGCACTCATGGACGCTGTAAGTGCAGTCCTTTCTTGGAAATTTATTTGCAAACCCCAACTTTCTTCACCTTTCTTTTTTTATACCTGTCATGAAAATATTGATAAATACAATATGTTCGGCATTATTTCGATTTACACTACTGACCATTAAAATTGCTACACCAAGAAGAAATGCAGATGATAAATGGGTATTCATTGGATAAGTATACTAGAACTGACATGTGATTACATTTTCACGCAATTTGGGTGCATAGATCCTGAGAAATCAGTACCCAGACCAACCACCTCTGGCCGAAATAACGGCCTTGATACGACTGGGCATTGAGTCAAACAGAGTTTGGATGGCGTGTACAGGTACAGCTGCCCATGCAGCTTCAACACGATACCACAGCTCATCAAGAGTAGTGACTGGCGTATTGTGACGAGCCAGTTGCTCGGCCACCATTGACCAGATGTTTTCAATTGGTGAGAAATCTGGAGAATGTGCTGACCAGGGCATCAGTCGAGCATTTTCTGTATCCAGAAAGGCCCGTACAGGACCTGCAACATGCGGTCGTGCATTATCCTGCTGAAATGTAGGGTTTCGCATGGATCGAATAAGGGTATAGCCACGGGTCGTAGCACATCTGAAATGTAACGTCCACTGTTGTAAGTGCCGTCAATACGAACAAGAGATGACCGAGACGTATAATCAATGGCACCCCATACCATCATGCCGGGTGATGGCGATGACGAATACATGCTTCCAATGTGCGTTCACCGCGATGTCGCCGAACACGGATGCGGTCGTCATGGTGTTGTAAACAGAACCTGGATTCATCCGAAAAAATGACGTTTTGCCATTCGTGCACCCAGGTTCGTCGTTGAGTACACCATCGAAGACGCTCCTGTCTGTGACGCAGCGTCAAGGGTAACTGCAGCCATGGTCTCCGAGCTGATAGTCCATGCTGCTGCAAACGTCGTCGAACTGTTCGTGCAGATGGTTGTTGTCTTGCAGGCGTCCCCATCTGTTGACTGAGGGATCGAGACGTGGCTGCACGATCCGTTACAGCCATGCGGATAAGATGCCTGTCATCTCGACTGCTAGTAATACTAGGCCATTGGGATCCAGCACGGCGTTCCGTATTACACTCCTGAACCCACCGATTCCAAATTCCGCTAACAGTCATTGGATCTCGACCAACTCGAGCAGCAATGTCGTGACACGATAAACCGCAATCGCGATAGGCTACAATCTGACCTTTATCAAAGTCGGAAACGTGATGGTACGCATTTCTCCTCCTTACACTAGGCATCACAACAACGTTTCACCAGGCAAGGCCGGTCAACTGCTGTTTGTGTATGAGAAATCGGTTGGAAACTTCCCTCATGTCAGCACGTTGTAGGTGTCGCCACCGGCGCCAACCTCGTGTGATGCTCTGAAAAGCTAATCATTTGCATATCACAGCATCTTCTTCCTGTCGGTTAAATTTCGCGTCTGTAGCACGTCATCTTCGTGATGTAGCAATTTTAATGGCCAGTAGTGTACTTTCCTTATGCGTCACGTTCCCGAAACGCCAACAGCGGTATCCAGCTGCACAGTGGACTATGGACATACTGTTTTGGCCGCTCAAGCGTACCGCTCTTATTGATTACACAAGTAGGTGTGGCTTGCATTTCTTTTTTCCGTCCAACTTTGACACAGGCTCTCACAACACAGCTAAGGTAATTCCTCCAAATCTCAACACTAAGCGCCAAAACCAACAAGCCAACTCTAAAACAAACATAGACACATACATGGACAGCAGTGAGGGTAAAGTGTTGATGTTATTGTGTTCTAAACACGCACATAGCACAGTTACGTTATTTTATGTCTTGACTTCACAGTTATTTCATGTGGTAACTTCACAATGGGAACCGCACTCCCTCCCTCCACCGTCACCAGAGATGTTATCAGAGACGGCAGTGGCAGCATCAGGGGTGCAAAGACATGGGGCGCAGGCGTCTGGGGAGAAATGGTGGTAGTAGCATCACAGAAAGGGTTTGGAGTTGCAAATGAAAGGTGGACCCACCTGCATTACTTCAGGGATATTGCTAATGGTGGATCCACAACACAATACATCTGGGAATATTAATAGGTGTGGATCCAGTATGCACTATGTCTCGGAATCTTGTTTGGGGCAGATCCACCTGTGCAAAATTCAGGATAATGGTTGGTGGATCTATCTAAACAGAAAAATCCTGGATAATGCACTGTAAGGATCCACCCTCATACGGCCGAGGTATCGTCTGAAATTTAGATACACTAGCACTATATTTGATCCTGATCCAGCATGCAGAACATCCAAAAATGTTTGAGTTAGATCCAGCATGTGGTACATCCGGAATACTGATCAGGTTGGACCTACCAGCACAAAGCTTAGGGTAATACTTCGGGTCGATCCATACACGTAAAATCTTGAATAATGTTCTGTATGAATCCGCTTACATATGATTCTGGACTAGTGTCCGAAAGTTGGATCTTTCTGTGTTAGGTCCAAAGCTGCCATCGCTCCTGCTAATGCCCCTGCTGACGTCGCCTCCAACGCTACCACCTCCAACGATCCCTATGACGTCGGTGGAGGGATAGAATACTTCACTGCGCTATTTGTGTGTTTACAATAGAATAACATCAAAAACCTATCCCCACAACAATCCACGTACGTGAACACGTCCACTTTAGAGTTGGCTTCGGCACTTAGTTATGTCATTTGGAGGGATAAATAGATACCTTGGATGGGTTGGGAGTCTGCATTAAAGTAGGATGATATTAATAAAACAGCAAGCCACACTTGGTTACGAAAACAGTAATAACATATATACACGGAAAAAATGGATCAATATAAACAAATATAGAAAATGTCAAATATTCGGTAAAAAAATCCGGATATAGTCACAAAGGATATCTGCATTTGTGCTTAGTGTTTAGCCAAAACGTGACATAAACACTAGATCAAAGAGTTTGGTGAAATCTGTTGGATACTTTCCTAAAAACCTACAACCACTAGTGACGCATTAGAATCACCTAGTCTGACGGTGGCGGCAGTTTGATGCAGTTGGTTGGCTCTAAACGACCTCGTGACTGCCATTGTGTTTCGATGGAACATTTTATTACAATTGACAAACATGTTAGTTTTTACAGTTTAATTTTTATTCCTGTGATTACTTCCATTTAACATGAGCATTTTTGCTCAGATGTTTTTCACCTTTGGTGTGATTACATGCAATCCTATGTAATTTTTATTCTGATGAAGACCGTCTTAGAGCTGTCGAAACCACGGTCAATTTGACAACGGTTTTATGCATCCGAGGTGGCTATACATACATTCTGTAATTCAGTTAACGCATGGTTGCTGGAGTTCAGCTTATTACAATCTTTAAAATTTCAGTATTTGGATAATTTCAGAATCGAAAGAAGCGAAGCACATAGATTGCATATTTGATACCTTCTCTTAAGGATTCGAAAGGGAAAGGTAACCTTTGGAGCTGGTCAAGCAAGAACACATCGGTTCTGGTGTGCAAGCGGCCGAGCACAGTAGCTGAAAATTTATTGGTTTACTAAGTTTACATGGGCAGACACAGGAATACAGAAAATTCATACCTATTTCAGAAAATAAATTAAAATCGATAATCCTTGGAACTTAATATCATGCAAATCTTTTAGAATACAAATTCCTTCAAAATGTTTAAAGGTATTTAACATCAAAACCAATAACGTTTAAAAATTTACAATGATCCAAGGTATTCACAGCAATCACTGCACTGTAAAGAATTCGTGTTAGTATTTTGCAGCTGTGGCTTATTAAACTGATTGTTCGGTAATTTTAACATCTGTCAACACCTGCTTTCTTTGTGATTGGAATTATTATATTCTTCTTGAAGTCTGAGGGTATTTCACCTGTTTCATACATCTTGCTCACCAGATGGTAGAGTTTTGTCAGGATTGGCTCTCCCAAGGCCGTCAGTAGTTCCAATGGAATGTTGTCTACTCCGGGGGCCTTGTTTCGACTCAGGTCTTTCAGTGCTCTGTCAAACTCTTCACCCAGTATCGTATCTCCCATTTCATCTTCATCTACATCCTCTTCCATTTCCATAATATTGTCCTCAAGTACATCGCCCTTGTACAGACCCTCTATATACTCCTTCCACCTTTCTGCTTTCCCTTCTTTGCTTAGAACTGGGTTTCCATCTGAGCTCTTGATGTTCATACAAGTGGTTCTCTTATCTCCAAAGGTCTCTTTAATTTTCCTGTAGGCAGTATCTATCTTACCCCTAGTGAGATAAGCCTCTACATCCTTACATTTGTCCTCTAGCCATCCCTGCTTAGCCATTTTGCACTTCCTGTCGATCTCATTTTTGAGACGTTTGTATTCCTTTTTGCCTGCTTCATTAACTGCATTTTTATACTTTCCCCTTTCATCAATTAAATTCAATATTTCTTCTGTTACCCAAGGATTTCTAAGAGCCCTGGTCTTTTTACCTACTTGATCCTCTGCTGCCTTCACTACTTCATCCCTCAAAGCTACCCATTCTTCTTCTACTGTATTTCTTTCCCCCATTCCTGTCAATTGTTCCCTTATGCTCTCCCTAAAACTCTGTACAACATCTGGTTCTTTCAGTTTATCCAGGTCCCATCTCCTTAAATTCCCACCTTTTTGCAGTTTCTTCAGTTTTAATCTACAGGTCATAACCAATAGATTGTGGTCAGAGTCCACATCTGCCCCTGAAAATGTCTTACAGTTTAAAACCTGGTTCCTAAATCTCTGTCTTACCATTATATAATCTATCTGATACCTTTTAGTATCTCCAGGGTTCTTCCATGTATACAACCTTCTATCATGATTCTTAAACCAAGTGTTAGCTATAATTAAGTTGTGCTCTGTGCAAAATTCTACCAGGCGGCTTCCTCTTTCATTTCTTAGCCCCAATCCATATTCACCTACTACGTTTCCTTCTCTCCCTTTTCCTACACTCGAATTACAGTCACCCATGACTATTAAATTTTCGTCTCCCTTAACTATCTGAATAATTTCTTTTATATCATCATACATTTCTTCAATTTCTTTGTCATCTGCAGAGCCAGTTGGCATATAAACTTGTACTACTGTAGTAGGTGTGGGCTTCGTGTCTGTCTTGGCCACAATAATGCGTTCACTATGCTGTTTGTAGTAGCTTACCAGCATTCCTATTTTCCTATTCATTATTAAACCTACTCCTGCATTACCCCTATTTGACTTTGTGTTTATAACCCTGTAGTCACCTGACCAGAAGTCTTGTTCCTCCTGCCACCGAACTTCACTAATTCCCACTATATCTAACTTTAACCTATCCATTTCCCTTTTTAAATTTTCTAACCTACCTGCCCGATTAAGGGATCTGACATTCCACGCTCCGATCCGTAGGACGCCAGTTTTCTTTCTTCTGATAACGACATCCTCTTGATTAGTCCCCGCCCGGAGATCCGAATGGGGGACTATTTTACCTCCGGAATATTTTACCCAAGAGGACGCCATCATCATTTAATCATACAGTAAAGCTGCATGCCCTCGGGAAAAATTACGGCCGTAGTTTCCCCTTGCTTTCAGCCGTTCGCAGTACCAGCACTGCAAGGCCGTTTTGGTTATTGGTACAAGGCCAGATCAGTCAATCATCCAGACTGTTGCCCTTGCAACTACTGAAAAGGCTGCTGCCCCTCTTCAGGAACCACACGTTTGTCTGGCCTCTCAACAGATACCCCTCCGTTGTGGTTGTACCTACGGTACGGCCATCTGTATCGCTGAGGCACGCAAGCCTCCCCACCAACGGCAAGGTCCATGGTTCATGGGGGGGGTCTCAGGATCTATGCATCCAAATTGCGTGAAAATGTAGTCACATGTCAGTTCTAGTATAATATATTTGTCCAATGAATACCCGTTTATCATCTGCATTTCTTCTTGGTGTAGCAATTTTAATAACCAGTAGTGTATGAAGAAGGGACAGTATGGTATAACATCTGTTAAGACATCGGGGAATAACTTCTATGGTACTATAGAGAGCTGTAAAGGGTAAAAACTGCAGTGAAAGACGGAGATTGGAATATATCAAGCAAATAATTGTGGATGCTAGGTTGCAAGTGTCAGATGAAGAGGTTGGCACAGGAGAGGAAATCGTGGCAGACCCAATCAGAAGTCTGATAACCTCCAACCCCCCCCCCCTCCCGCCCACAAAAGAATTGTGTTCTTTGCACATGTCGGCAACGAATACTCACGAATATTTCGGCGAGTTAGTTAGCATGTGAATTCAGATAATTTAAATCAGATGAACAGCTTAGAACTCAAAAGTAATTTCGACGATTATTTCGTTTTGACTGGGTAGTTAATGCGGAACTTTAATGTCAAAAATAAACTGCTGAACTTTAAACTATTGCCAAAATTTTGCCAGAACTTAGATGTTGGTTAACGTAGTATTCTGCTCCACTTTTATTTTAGAGCTTTTGGCCCATTAGTTTCATTAATTCAATATAAAAGTGAGTACAATGAACTATTTTTTATTTAACCCAAAAACTCCTCTGTACCGTCAACAGTTTTTAATTTTTATACACCGAAAATACAATTCCTGCCTGCAGAGTTTTGATTATTGATTACTGATTGACTAATTATCAAAGGTAATTGCAACAAATGCGTATAGTTGGTCCCTAGACATCAGTGTACCCAAACATCAGAAACATCAACCACAAATTCCTAAACCCTCAGGAACAATTAAAACTAGTTTTTGTATTCAGCCGTTATTTCAGGATTTGAGTACTCGCACTTTGGGGCTCAAGAGCAACAAATAATAAGTGTACAACCTTTCTTTTCATTTATAATGTACAGACGCAAAATTGTCATGTCTTTCAGGAACAAGGTTTTTGGCCGCTATTAAGAGTCATCTTGTCTGCGTACTATAAAATATGCATGATCTTCCACGGCTATTTATTCCAATTCAGGCTTTCCCATGGCTTTTCTAAACAGAGTAAGGTATATGTTAACTGAAATATATTATGGCTATTCCAGTTCTTATAGTTTTCATATCCCATCATGTGGACCGTCTCTAATGACATTTTCATTGATGGGACGTAGAACCTTACTTTTACTTTCCGTGATTACTGTCCTCTGCCGTTTACCCTCTGCTCTCCCCTCCCTCCTCACGCCCCGCTTACCCACTCAACCCGCTCGCATCACCTCTGACCTAAATCATTACTTATTATCCAAGAATATGGAGGTTTATCTAAGAGTGACATGTGAGTACATCAGTTAGTGGTTTCCCACGTTAATTTTTTCAATTGGATAGTTCACTTATGTTTTCAAGAAAACATCCTTCAAATCATAAAGAATCGACTTGTTTTCTCAGTAATGATCTTCTTCACAGACACAGGAACATATTTCGCACTTCAACAAGTAGCATTTCTTTCACACAGAGGTATGTTCTCAACCCACAGAAAGTAATACGCTGTGATAAGGTAACTAATAATATTACTCCAAAATATTTCAGAGTGTCCTGCGTTCTTCACATCTATACGGACCCACTGCTCACATATTTTATCTTGTTGCTTCCTAATTAATTTCAAAACAACAGTAATGTTAGGTTTAAGTTGTAACCTCGTGAGAATTCTGCACTCCTTTTTAAAACAGTTTTTTTGCTTCTTAACTATTCCACCAGACAGATAGTAAGTCACCAAATCATCATACTCAGGATACGGGTAAAGCTTGTGATCGTAAGTCACTATGATGAAACAGCAGCATTAAGCTAAATTTCTTACCAGTAGGGATAATACTGTTAATCTTGTGATGCGTTTTTTTGTCTACCCAATCGTTTATTATCTTCCTCACTATTTCACTCTGTGAAAAATTAACTTCTTCAACGTCTGCAAGAAGCTTTATCACAGAATTCTTATACTCTTCCTTTATCTGAAAATTTTCTTGCAAAAACATCGCGTTCGCCGTTTCAAGTGTGACGTCTGTTGATTCCTGCAACAAAATTACATCCATATTAGAAACAAATATTTCATTTTAAGGGCATACAGCAATAGTTCTTCCTCTAACAACTGACACACACCGTCCTAGACCAAAAACTAAGCGGAATACTGATAAGATGCCTTGTTGTAGCTAGATCTAACATATTCGTGTTGTTTCTTTAAAATCTGTGAATTCTAGAGCTAATAAATGAAAGATTCAATTGAAATATTACATAATTTCTATATCTGAGACCATTCCAATATTTCATTTCATTCGGATGAGATTACAAGAAACATTTTTCGCAGAAGGATTGGAGGAGGGCTTGGGTTTAGCATCTAGTTGCCAATGAAGTCTTTAGAGACAGGGCCCGAGACTCAATTGGTGAAGAACGAGGAAGGAAACAATCCGTTTCCTTTTCAAGGCAACCAATCGGGCATTTTTCGTAAGAGATTTAGGTAAACAACAGGAAAGCTGTTCGTAGAAAGCCGGACAAGTCTTTGGTCCACCATCCTGCCGAATGCAAGTCCAACAGCTTATCTTTTTTATGGTTCTGGCCTGATAGCCATACAGTGGAAATGGAAATGAGTGTTTGGCGTCATTGGTCGGTAGGCCCCTTACAGGGCAGCTCCGGCCGCCTTGCTGCATGTCAAGGTAGCTAGACATATAAGGTAGGCCATTCCGGCAGTGTCCGCGAACAATTTACCCATAGTACCCTTCGCGCTGTGACGTCACCGGGCAGATAGCATGGAGTATACCAGCAGTGTGTTTATTAGTGGCGCGTGTTGCGAGCAGACCGAATTCTGAATAGAAATACGAGTAATTGTGCAGTTGTAAACTGTAAAAATTATGGAACTAAGACTAGTGGTATAGTGTATCACCGTTTTCCCAAGAATTCCCTAAAAGGGAATGGATATCTCGGTGCAAGCGTGTTGACGCAATTAATGTTATGAATGCCCGCATCTGCTCCATTCATTTTCTTCCTGAGGATTACGAGCGGAATTTAAAGAACGAACTCCTGGGGTTGCCGCAAAAGAAGACACTTAAAGCAGATGCAGTTCCATCTCAACACTTACCCTGTAACAACAACAACGCTGTACTAATGTACATATAAATAATATTTTTTTCCATCTGATTTTTCGATAAATTAGTGTAATCGATGTTCTGATTTCATTTCTTTTTTTTTGTTTCATGTCATTGAGTTAAGAAAACTGTAAACAAATTTCAATGTAAATATTAATGTTTATGTCAAATGTCAAGCAGTATTGTAATAGAATTGAAAGGTAACAAATGTTGAAACTGTTGTAACATGTTTAAAATTGTAACTGTGCGTCTGGTCCATACGTAGGCAATGTATTAGGATATGTAGAATGCAAAACCTCGGGTGAATGCCCTGTCTGTAAGGGAGCGGTAAAAGGTGGATGGCAGGCGAGCGCGGGAAAATGCACGCAGGCACTGCACGGCACAACGGGCTCAGCAGTAGTAGTTGGAGTTGGGCGTTGATCTGAGCAACACGTTCTGGAGCGAGGAGGCTCTCCTGGAAGACGTAGTTTTGTTGAGCCTCGGGTATGCCGTTCCAACGACCATACAGCATGGCAAAATTCCATAGGCACTAAATGGAAAGGTATTGCGACGCTAAGAAGAATTAAAGTGCCAACACATCAAGAGCCATAGCTGTGGTTGTATGTGTGCTCTGTGCCTCGCCATCTCGCCGCCCGCCAACCGCCGCATCGATACAAACAGGTTGAAACTTTTAGTACTGTATCTGTATGGACCAGTGTTACTTTTGTTCCATACTGTTCAATAACAAATTAAATTTTACCAGAACTGTCCTATCATTTAATTATCCTCACAACTAACCTAGATAGGGTCCTTTCCAAATTTTGTGCAATCCGAGTGTCCCGAGATGAAAAATTAAAGTTTGTGTTAATAGTAATTACCGGCAGACCTAGCTATGTTAGAATGATGTTTAAAGAACTGTTTTGTTAATGAACTAGTAAATGGATAACGAAGGTCTGACAAAGTTGGAAGATAACTTTAATATTGATTTAGAAATGAAGTTTAATTATTTTGAGACAGATATAAAGGTATTTAAATAAGCAGGAAATAAGATAAAAAGAGTAGTAACAAATATATTGGAAATCTTGAGCGCATAATGATTTCAGTAATCAATTTTTTTAGACAGTGATCATAACAGTTTCAAGGTTCCCCCCCCCCCCTTTTTTTTATTCATTTCAATTCTGAAGTGTTCTAAATTGATTTGACCAGCAAAAGTTAAAGTCAATATAAAAGCTAAAATTTATCAGTGTTTTATCTTTATTAAAATTGACATTTTGTTTGAGGCTCGAAATTACTATTTCTAGGGTAACCTATGCCCGATTTTAATCAGATCAATAGACAGTACGAAGTTTTGTAGTATACATTATAGTGTAGTGTTATGTATTTATGGTTTATCCATATCAGTACAGAAAGTGAAATTATCAGTTCAATAGATTTTCTGGTTCTAAAATTCTACTATATTATGCAGTGTTACTACTTGTTGCTTTGCACGAATATCCGCCAACTTGTACAGGGAAGAAACTCAGTTAATACCTAATTAGGCTGGCGACCGTATTATTAGCAAATTGCTAGCATCTTCTGTGTTGTTTCTTGTCCGTCCTGACGTATAGTTGCATTTGGGACTTACTTGACGTATCATTGTTATTACAGAGTGGGTGTAAGTCTGATTTGCCTCCATTCAGGTACACGCTGTCAATATCTATACGTAAATCCTTTCTCATAAGGTGAAGCCCGTCAACTTACCATAGTACAGGCTGTAATAAGTATCGTGGGCCACACCCGCGCGCGTTACAACCCAACTGGCACGGATATTTACGTACAGCTGAAAACAGCACTGAACCTGACAATGAGGTAAGCAAGCTGTTGTGTTATACTGATCAATTAGATTAAAATACTAATTCGTTAAGTTTTATCTTCTCAAATGAGTCATTTTTTAGTGAAAAAGTATCATTTTAGTACTAATTATTAATCGTAAACGAAACAATTAACAGGCTTTGTTGTTCCAGCAGGATGTTCGTGAGCGAGCTGTACGCTATCAGAAGAGAGATGTGCGCAAGAGAGCAATTGACACCTTGCAGTCTGTGTCCCCAACGAAAAGAAACTGGACCAAGACCCAAATACAGTGCCTTTTTGTGAACTCTGTGATTTGAATGTGAAGGACGACAAAATAAAAAGACTGAAATCAGAAATAGAAGTTCTTTATAAGAAAAATGCCGTGTTTGAAAGTAGCCATAAAAAGTGTGAAGCAGCCCTGAAGAAAGCCAATACAGTTAGACGCGTCTTATTAAAGAAGACAAATGTAAGTGCTTCAGTGAAAGAAAGTGTCGTAAAGAAAAAAAGTAGAAAATATCTAAGTGTTTCACTCCAGAACAAAATCGCTGTTTGTTGCAAGGCAACAGGCGTGTTAAATGGAGTGCTCACGATATTGCCAATGCCCTAACTCTAAAAGCTCTTTCTCAAGAAGCTGATACATATTTGAGGAAGTGAAATATTCCTTTGCCATGTCGAGCAACACTTCAAAAATGGACTACGAATTTTAAGTGTAATCCAGGTATTTCAGAAGAAGTTTTGGCAATTTTGAAAGCAAAGAGTCGTACATTTACTCCCCTACAGAAGACAACTGTGTTGTATTTTGATGAAATGAACATTGATGGTAGAATCTGCTATGATGCTTCGGAAGACAGAATTTTACGATCTCACACAAATGTTCCAGTTGCAGTAATTCGTGGTTTTTGTTCATACTGGAAACAGCCGATTTATTACAATTTTGATGTGACCATCCTGCCTGCTGCTAGATATAATATTAAAAATTGAAAATTAGGGACTACATCTTGTGGCTGTAACGTGTGATATGGGTGCAAAAAACTATAAAGTGTGGAATGAACTTTGTATCAATATCTCAAAAACCTTTTTCAAAAATCCAGCGTACAATGAAAGGAAAATCTGGTTTTCTCACGATGTGCCACATTTATTGAAGCTCCTTAGGAACCACATTTTAGATGAAGGGTTATCTCTTCCTGATGGAACTTTGATAACCAAGAATGTAATTGAGAATTTGTTAGGCAGCCAGAAAGGCGATCTGAATGTAATACATCACATTTCAGAAGCGCACATCAATGTTACAGGACGTACTCGACAAAATGTTAGGATGGCAGCCCGCTTATTTTCACGTCGCGCGGCTAAAGCTCTCTTGTATATTTTGGAAAAAGAACGGGAAAGCATGTTCTTTGATTTAGTAAACGATGTTTTCAACGTTTTAAATTCTAGAACTCCCATTGACGATGTCACGCCTTTACGTTGCGGATTTGGTCTGATTTTTAAAAGTCAAGAAAACATTTTAAAAAAAGTTTCGCGATGTTTGTCATGACAAGCGCTGTTGAAACAGGAAGGGTTTATTGCCATTTCAGTAGGCGTTTATAGTCTCAATCACATCTCTCCTAGGGTAACTCGAAGAGGTAAAGAAAGATAACGTGAAGTTTATCTCAACATCACGTCTAAATCAGGACTGCCTGGAAAATTATTTTTCTAGAATTCGAGGACTTGGTGCGTTCTACAATAATCCCACAGCTGTAGAGGTCAAACACAGATTCGCCATCTTCTTTTAACTGGAAATACATACTACATACCTTTATCAGACAGTGCAGCAGTTGCTGAAGGAAGAGTCACTGCCGTTTCTACAGATACTGGTACTGAAACACACGATGACATCTTGAAGTTCATCACAAGCGAACTCTGTATTGAGATAACAGACTAACGACAAGTGAAACGTGCAGATAGTTGTGGCATCTTAGGTATTGTCGAAGAGGAAGAAGAATTCCTGAGAATTGTCCGCGAAATAGATCAACATAGTGCTCACACAGAACATGCTACTCCTGATTCTGTTCAATACTTGGCTGGCTATCTCGCATTTAAAAGTCGTTCTATCGATAAAACCTTGGGATCACGCACTGTAATGTGCTCGATTCTTAGAACATGTTCTCAATCATGGATAGATACTGTTTCTCGTGGGGGTCTTCTAACACAGACTGGGTGAAAACCGTGAAACACTTCGGAGTTATATTTTCAGGTTTCCATGGATAAACAATTTCAAAATGTAACAACGTAATTAAAAGTTTAACTTCGATTATTAAAACAAAGTTTCCTCATGTACACCAAAACATAATTAGTTTGTATGTCAGAACGCGAACTTTTATATGTATCAGGCACAATGAAGAATCTCATGTGGACGGCATCTAAACCATATAAGAAATGAAGAGCCGCTTGTCGTCAGTAACTACAGCCGATCGATGCACTCGAAAATTACAGAATGGTGGTAAGTTTGTTTTACGCATTCTTTATTACCTCCTATGTCGAACTATGTTAGTTACGTATTTTTTAGGTTTAGTTTTGAGTATGTGTATGTATATATGTCTCTAACGTGCCTGAAATGTTGGTATTTCATTTACAAAACGACAACATTGCTTTCGTAATGCGCGCTGTCTGACGCAGGCGCGGCTTTTCTGCCGGGTGACGAATTAGGAGCGCAGCCAATCGCAACACGATTGTCGGAATAGCCCTCGCTGGGGGCAGGTCTTATTACATTCGACACCACATTGGGCGACCTGCGCGCCGGATAGGGATGAAATGATGATGAAGACAACACAACACCCAGTCCATGGGCGGAGAAAATCACCGACCCAGCCGGGAATCGAACCCGGGCCCCTTAGGACGGCAGTCCGTCACGCTGACCATTCAGCTATCGGGGCCATACTGTCATAGCTTACTAATGAACTCCATTGCTCGATGGTTGCAAATTTGTGACATATAGATATTAACTGGGCTTTCGAGTCAAAGTTATAAATCTTTCTACTTTAAAATTATAATGTTTCCTTATTGTATGTGGAGAAACTGGTAGAACGTTACCCTTTCGTTGGTTATTAAAAGCTTTCCTCCTGGTCACCTCCCCTTTGACAGACCGCTCCCAGAGATCCGAATGGGGAACTACTCTGGAATCTTGTTGCCAATGGAGAGATCGTCATGACACTTTTTCAATTACAGGCCACATGTTCTGTGGATACACATTATGTGCCTTTAAAACAGCGGATCCGTTGTCTTCTGCATCCTCACACCGTTGATCATTGCCGATTCTTCTGCCTTTTGTGGGCAGTTTCCCACTCCAATCGCAACAGAGTGCCCTGAACATCTGCCCGTTCCTCCGTCTTCTTTGACAATTCCATCGGCTGAATGAGGGTGACTTCTTATGCCGGAAGTTTTCCTCTTCCATTGCTAGTGATTTTTATTCACGAATTAAGCTGTTGCGAGGCTCGATACCGGGATCCAGGACGTTCTGATCAGTAACCAAAGATGCTACCTCACACCGCGCATAAACAGAAGAGTAGCAGGGGTAAAATACAGGGAGCAAAAGGCTATTTATAACTGAAACAGAAACCAGACGGCCGTTATAGCAGTCGAGAAGCACGAACAGGAAGCAGTAGTTGAGATGGGAGTGAGGCAGGGTTGTAACCTGTCCCTGATTTTATTCAATCTGTACATTGAGCAAGCATTAAAGGCAAACACAGAGAAATTTGGAGAAGGAATCAACGTTCTGTGAGAAGAAATAAAAACTGACATCGTAATTCTGCAAAGATAGCAAAAGACTTGGAAAAGCAATTGAACATAATGAACAGTGTCTTGAAAGGATGATGTAAGATGAACATCAACATAAGCAAAACAAAGATAATGGAATGTATTTGAATGAAATCAAGTTTGAATTAAATCATTTGACGCTGAGGGAATTAGATTAGGAAATGAGACACTTAAAACAGTAGATGAGTTTTGATATTTGAGCTGCAAAATAACTGATGATGGCCGAAGTACCAAGGATACAAAATATAGGATGACAACGGCAAGAAAATCGTTTCTGAAGAAGAGAAACCTGTTAACATCAAAATAGATTTAAGCGTTAGGAAGTCTTTTCTGAATGTGTTTGTCTGTAATGTAACCTTGTATGGAAGTTGACAATAAGCAATTCAAACAAAAGGATAATAGACGTTTTGGTGCTACAGAAGAATGATGAAGATTAGACTGGATAGATCACGTAACTAATAAGGAGGTACTGAGTAGAAATGGGGAGAAAAGTAATTTGTGGCACAACATTGCTAAAAGAAGGGATCGGTTGATAGGACACATTCTGAGACATCAAGGGGTCAAAAATTTGGTATTGGATGGAAGTGAGGGTGGTAAAAATTGTGGACGGAAAGCAAGAGTTGAATGATGTAAGTAGGTTCCAAAAGATGTAGGTTGCAGCATTTATTCAGAGATAAAGGGGCTTTCCCAGAATAGAGTATCATGGAGAGCTGCATCAAACCAGTCTTCGCATTGAAGACTAAAACCCGTACTGTATCTATATCTAGCGTGCTAACAGTGTAATGAGACACTACATTGAACTTTCTAGCTTTTTGCCTCTGGAAATAGTAAATGTGTTATTAAAATATAAATTTTTGTCAATGAAAGAACATCTGCGTTAAACTTCCTCTCTCATATCGAGTGGATATGCCTTCCAATACCCTCACTGGAACATCTGCCACTACAAACTTTTGCTGCACCTATGTCCACCCTTCCTCAAAAGGTATCCAACTTATACTGGAAAAAATATAGAAGCTAAAACTAAAGAGTATGTGTTACATGCAGGAACACATGCCGTAGCGTTAGTTTAAATATTTCTATTCATCTCAGTAGAACTACGTGAGCTTGCTTTTCCTTAATACATCGTACTTTTCAGATGATTCTGACACTCATCAGTCCAGAAGAGTTTTGTATAAGAAGCGTGTTACCTTCTAATAATAGGAAAAAACTCTTCCCAAGCACGTAAAATGTTATGGGTTAATTTTTTGAAAATTCTGTACTTACCACAAGGCTTTTCATCATTGCATACGCTCCTTCCGCAACCAGCTGCTTCTCATCCAGCAAGTGCAAGCCTTTCAAAAGCTCTTTGTAAGTTTCACCGCCTGCTCCAAGGAACACCAAAATGAGAGCTACCTGTATACTAATCGGCGAGAAGAATATATTTCCTAGTTCTTGTCCTATTACCTGAAATAAAGTGATCATAACTTCATGAAACTAGAGAAAAATATAAATAAATGCAGTAAATTAATGTGCTAATATTTGCAGTCGTGAACATGAAATACGCTGCCTGCCTGCGTCTTGGGGTGGCCCATTTAACCGATACGGCCATAAGTCATGATTATAAATAACTTCGATAATATTTTTGTGTAACTGTGAATTATTTAAGAATTACCGTTTCAAATGAATAACTAGTGTACTAAAAACTTCCAGGAGCAAGAAGTTTTAGTTACGTCAACTTTTTTGTGTAAGTCTATAAATAGTCGAGACAATAGTGTCTCACTCTGATTTTGTCTAAGCTCATCTTGTCTCATGTTGTCTGTTAGCTCGTGTGAGCGCTTATTATTTTTCAAAAAATGTTCAAGTGTGTGTAAATTCATAAGGGACCAAACTGCTTAGGTCATCGTTCCCTAGACTTCCACACTACTTAAACTAACTTATGCTAAAACAATACACACACCCATGCCCGAGGGAGGACTCGAACCTCCGGCGGGAGGGGCAGCGCAGTCCGTGACATAACGCCTCAAACCGCGCGGCCACTACGCGTGGCTTTATGATTTTTAATTCTGAAAATATATAGGATTATAATCAAAACTTTAATTTCAGAAGTACTTTCCACATTGTCTGAAAGTAATTATCTTTGTGAAAGGGGAAAGTTATATTATTAAAAAATGATAATTAACTTTTTAGTGAATTCAGCAAGTGAGATAGGGATTTTGAGTGAATAGGAATTAACTGAAAGTCGAAACTGTGAGAACTTTAATTATTCTTGATCGCTACATTACGCAATGCAGCGCAGCGATCGTGATTTTTTCATCAAATCGAACGTAAGTTAACATAGGCATAACATCTTTGGCTTCCAACGTTAACGAAAATTGAGTTTATAGTAACTCGCAAAAATAACTTGGCGTGAATTTAACTTACTTCAAAGAGTGTAAAATTAATTTGGACAGGGCTTACTTAAAGACGATCGTCTTTATTTATTGATTAATCCATCAAAGTTAAAGAGAAAAAGATAGTACGAAATATTCAATTCCACTACGGACCCTGTTTTACGACGAATTTTAAAGACAATAAATTGTGTCGTCTTCTCGCAAAGAAAATTAACGACTACCACGCCCTGAGATCGGAAAGAAAGTAATATTAACGACTAACCACTACCAACTAATGAAGAAATATCAAGATTACGAGAGCAGCCACAATCCTATCATCTTACCGCGTTGGTTTCTGAGAATTACGTAAGTTACTCATCATGACGTCCGTAACTGTATTGTATTGGCACGGTATACTAACTGTCTGTTTCATCTGGTCTCCAAACCTTTCCAAATTAGGATTCAGATATTTTTAATCGCATAATTTCGATTTTTCTTCTCCGATTCACGATGAGCTGGTCTCTGCTCTGTAGACAGCAACTCATAAGACAGAGGAAAGGTACTATTAAAAATTGTAGACAAAAAATAGGAATTATGATACAGACTGAATTTTTTTCATAAATTCGTATTTTGTTATTCACCAAAACTGAAGATTTTAGTCCAAAGCAGAAAACACAACAATAAAAACATTATGAAACAATGCTCCTGCGAATTTTATTGTCGCAGCAACACACTCAGGGGAATAACATTCGTCAATCATCTGAGTACCGCAAATTCTTCACCATAAGGAAGGGTAACGTAGTGTACATCTCTAGGAGCAAAGGCCAGTACCGTTTTATTACGCTACTGACGATCGGTGGCTGGAAACATTCTCAACTCTTCCGATAACCACCTGAGGTTGGTCCTACAAATGGCACAAGGTAGGCTAAATGGTTCAACTGGCTCTGAGCACTATGGGACTCAACTGCTGTGGTCATCAGTCCCCTAGAACTTAGAACTACTTAAACCTAACTAACCTGAGGACATCACACACACCCATGCCCGAGGCAGGATTCGAACCTGCGATCGTAGCAGCAGCGCGGCTCCGGACTGGAGCGCCTAGAACCGCACGGCCACCGCGGCCGGCATAGTAGGCTAAAAATCGTTGAAAATTCTACATAAATGTAACTTACCCATGAAAAAGATAGCACTTGAAATCTTCATTCGACTGATTTTTGTACCTTCACTGGGATCTGAGCCTAGTTCCTACCAAATTCGTTCCATTTCGTTAAGCACGGTAATATCTTGCACAGTGTTACATGCACTAAGTATCACGGAAAACTTTTGTGCTAAAATTCTGAGATCCTACGTTCCAAAACAATTCGATGCACATATTATTCACTCACATGCATCTCATATAAAATCAAATCATATTATAACAACAAATTTTCATTTTTAATAGGCATGAAATGGGTAAAGGCTGAACTGCTCATTTGTAAAGTGCCAACGAATACACTGTAAATCTCTTCGCGATGAGGGCTACATAGCATTACAAAAGCGTCAAAATAATACTGATTTGCATTGCATTTTGTGTACATATCTACTTCGATAATCGTCAGTTATTAAACTGCCCAAACAGTAAAACTCATCGACTACTTCTAATGTCTCATTATCTAATTTAATTCACTCAGCATCGCCTGATTTGGTTCGACTATATTCCGTTACACCTACATACGTTTGTTGATGTTCATCTTACTATCTTCTTTCGCAACTATCTTTTCAACTGTTCAACTGTTACTCCAAGTATTTTACTGTCTCTGAATTACAATGTCGTCGACAAACCTCAAAGTCTTTATTTCTTTTCACTGAACATCAAGCTCTTTCCCAAACTGCTCTCTTGACCCATTTACTGCTTGTCAGTGTTCAGACTGAATAACAATGTGGAAAGGTTGCACCGATTTTCAACTAATGCTCTCACTTCAAGCCCATCGATTCTTAAAGCTACCATTTAGTTTCTGTGTACGTTTTATATAATCTTTCGCTCCTTGTAGTTTCTGGGGTTAGGACATCTTTAACACACCTACAGATGGAGTGATCTGTAAGTACAGGGTGATTCAAAAAGAATACCACAACTTTAAAAATGTGTATTTAATGAAAGAAACATAATATAACCTTCTGTTATACATCATTACAAAGAGTATTTAAAAAGGTTTTTTTACACTCAAAAACAAGTTCAGAGATGTTCAATATGGCCCCCTCCAGACACTCGAGCAATATCAACCCGATACTCCAACTCGTTCCACACTCTCTGTAGCATATCAGGCGTAACAGTTTGGATAGCTGCTGTTATTTCTTGTTTCAAATCATCAATGGTGGCTGGGAGAGGTAGCCGAAACACCATATCCTTAACATACCCCCAATAGAAAAAATCGCAGGGGGTAAGATCAGGGCTTCTTGGAGGCCAGTGATGAAGTGCTCTGTCACGGGCTGCCTGGCGGCCGATCCATCGCCTCGGGTAGTTGACGTTCAGGTAGTTACGGACAGATAAGTGCCAATGTGGTGGCGCTCCATCCTGCTGAAATATGCATTGTTGTGCTTCTTGTTCGAGCTGAGGGAACAGCCAATTCTCTAACATCTCCAGATACGTTAGTCCAGTTACAGTAGCACCTTCGAAGAAAAAGGGACCAATAACTTTATTGGCTGAAATGGCACAGAAAACGTTCACCTTAGGCGAGTCACGTTCATACTGAGTTGTTTCCCGAAATGCACGCTGAACAACTGTCGTCGATTCACTTCTGCCATACTCAATAACACAAAAAGCTTTCTGTAGAGCGGTCGCCATCTTAGCATCAACTGACGCTGACGCCTAGTCAACAGCGCCTCAAGCGAACAAATGTACAACTAAATGAAACTTTATAGCTCCCTTAATTCGCCGACAGATAGTGCTTAGCTCTGCCTTTTGTCGTTGCAGAGTTTTAAATTCCTAAAGTTGTGGTATTCTTTTTGAATCACCCTGTATAACTGTGGACTTCGTAGAAAATTCCAGTCAGTATTATTGCACATGTGGCTAACTGTCTATGTGGTGTCAATATACCCTAGCACCGTCAGGAGTGAAGTGGAGGTGGGGGTAGGTAGTAGCTGGCGTAGAAGAATAATAAGTCATGTTAGTGTCGAATCATAATATTCATGGTTGCTACGAGAACTGGTAACAGTGCTGACGATAGTTGATACTGTCCATATGGGAGCATAGAAAATAAGTTTCTAAGCTATAGGAAATTTCCTTTCTTCCTACAGACCGCAAGACCCGCATAAATGAGTATCAAGACTTAGAAAATGAGACATTAGAAGTAGTCGATGAGTTTTGCTTCTTGGGCAGCTCAGTAACTGACGGTTATGGAAGTAGACAGGATACAAAATGCAGTGCAAATCAATATCATGTTGTCGTCGCTTTTTTTGTACTATTTAGCCTTCATCGTGAACAATAGTCCTTTAGCTTTTTTGTCAAATTGGAGGTAAGGTTGGGTGTAGTACAGAGAAAAGCACGTTATTTGTAAGGAACGTAGCCCTTCCGTTAGGATCCGACGTTACATGTACAACTGGGTAGGGAAAACTGAATAGTAACTCATTTGGATAAGGACGAGGAAATAACCGGCTAAGGTCTTACTTAAGCACCGTTGTATCGTTTACGTGGAACAATTCAGACAAACAATGAAATGGAAACGGAACGGAAATGCCTTTAACTGCAGGTGGCTATTGGATAGCTGCCACGCGACTGAAAGCTTAAGTAACAAAGTGAAGCAGTTTTAAAGGGAGTTGGAACGTTCCATACCGACAATGTTAAATTTAGTGACTTGGCTTCCCTGTATTTCAGCAGCCATTGACATGAAACTTTTACAGGGCATTACAGTGTATGTTCTTGAGTCTACTTAACTACAAAAATAACATCTCAGCCACTGCTTTCGGAAATACAATTTTTTAATTACACGGTTAAAATTTTGTGTACTTTTTTATACGTTATCCTAAATAATTTTATTTATGCAGAACATTATATTCTTCTTTTAGTTCAGAAGACAGGATATGTATGTTATTACTCCCTGAAAATTTGAATACTCTACTCGAAGTGGTTTTTCAGATTCAGGAAAAAGCGCTACAGAAAATGTAAATTTTCAGGAACGGCTTCTAAAGTTTCAAAAGGCTGTAACTCACTTAATATATGCTTACTTTTTTTTTATTTTCAGTCACTCAGAAGCACCCTGCACCATACTGTATATCATCTTCTTGATCTTTTTCCAAATTTTTTCTTCTTTCTGGACTCCTTAGTGGCCAATTGTGCTGCATACTCTGCTTTATCAATGCGAACCTTGTCCATCCGTTCAAGTTCTCTGATGCAGTTTGCTCCTCGATTAATTCCCACTTGCTGTAGCACTTTCACCCTATCAATGTTCCTAACATTAAAAACAATAACAGCATCACTGACCCCCACTTTACTGTCTTCATTCCAACAAAAAAATTTTTTGGTACGCGAGTCCATATAAGATTATTGAACGACTCGTTGGAATTTTGAGTCTGACCATGCAGTCACTTCTCCAGTAACTCAGGATTTGCCAGGTCTCTGTAAATAAGTTTTATGGTATCCATGACTGCTGCTGGGATGGAATTTTTATGGCTGTATGAACTATACTAATACTGGGCATTGCTGTAATTGCACCATGCATCTGGTCCAGGAGGGTAAAGGTGGTGTACTGGTTTTTCATCAGTTTACAGTCTGTGGAAGAAGGTAGCCCATACTGCCTGCTTCATTTTCAACAAATCTTCAGTATTATTTCTAATGGCCATCCCATAATACTGCTGTACTCCATCAATCATTTTGTCTGTCAGCCTGCCTCTTATGTTTTTACCATCAGAAAGTTTCTTATCTCTCAAACTTTGTTTCAACTTCCTCAACCTGGAAATGACCAACATATGCCAGTTTTGTGATAATCTTCTCACCATAAGGCTGAGCGGCTGCTACAGTGTTATATGCTATTGAGTCTCCATCACTTAAGAACTTAGTCTAACACACTCCCCTTTTATTCACAGATGGACTAAAAATTTCAATAGCTGCAAAGGCCTCCATACCACCACTTCCTTCATAACTTCTGTCACAGATATGCCCTTCTTCATTCCCTGATTTACGCTTATAACAATGTTTGCTTAAAATCTGGAAATCTGTTACCTTTCCAGTATCCACACTGGTCACCATAGCAACAGAATTCTTAGAACTGTATCTGCAGTTCAGCCAAGTGGCATCAAAAGCTACTGGTATGTCAGTCAACCGTCATTTATTTCAACAGCTTCGTTTGCAGCACCCTTCATTGACTCACATGCAACAGATTCCACAGCAGCAGCAATAAATCCTGCATACTTGTCGATTTTACAAAGTGGCTGTGGCATATTCATCATGGCACACATTGTTTCTGCTGCAGTGTGTCCTTTGCAAATAGCTCTCAATCCATAAAACCACCTAACATTTATTTCAAAATAATTATCTTTACACTTATCAGAATTCCAAAATCAATGAGTATCTTTACAACTATCACAATTAATGATACGTTTCCTGGCTAGTCCATATGATAGCTCACTGTCTTCATGTAAACTAACAGACCCTCCACATATTTTAAAACACACACATTCACCTAACACCCTTGTTAGGCTGTGTAAATCTATCATAATATAACCTAACATTTACATCACGTTCGTTTTGAGAAAACTGTGTATCACAACGTTTTATTTTAATCTTCGAAGCACTAATAGGCGTTTCTCTAGATACTGACGAGTTTGCCTTTATTTCATTGTCTGTCACTTCACACGCCACATGTTGAACAAAATGTTTCCCTTTATTCGTAAATCTATTACCATGAAACCCACATTTCTTAAAAACACTTCGTTTTGGCGTCATACTTTACTTTTTGAGAGATTTATTAATCTATTCGTCACTTTTCCTCGGGAAAACGTTAGCACTTCGACATACAACGTGTGTATATACTATGAAACGACACTATACTGTTTTTGACAGTGCTACCATTACAAACACGTAATTTAACCTTTATAACACAGCAATCCACAGCCTTGTATATCAAAAATTACCAATTTTATTAGATTGTGAAGTAATGCACGTAACAATTTCAACATTTTCAACCGGTGTACATTATATTTTAAAAAATATAATACTTTCCATGTGAGCTTATAAGTTATATATATATATATATATATATATATATATATATATATATATATATATATATATATATATATATATATATATATATATATATATAATTTTATTTGGAAAATTGAAAATTTTATAGTTGTTGTTGTGGTCTTCAGCCTGAGACTGGTTTGATGCAGCTCTCCATGCTACTCTATCCTGTGCAAGCTTCTTCATCTCCCAGTATCTACTGCAACCTACATCCTTCTGAATCTGCTTAGTGTATTCATCTCTTGGTCTCCCTCTACGATTTTTACCCTCCACACTGCCCTCCAATGCTAAATTTGTGATCCCTTGATGCCTCAAAACATGTCCTACCAAACGATCCCTTCTATTAGTCAAGTTGTGCCACAAACTTCTCTTCTCCCCAATCCTATTCAATACCTCCTCATTAGTTACGTGATCTACCCACCTTATCTTCAGCATTCTTCTGTAGCACCACATTTCGAAAGCTTCTATTCTCTTCTTGTCCAAACTAGTTATCGTCCATGTTTCACTTCCATACATGGCTACACTCCATACAAATACTTTCAGAAACGACTTCCTGACACTTAAATCTATACTTGATGTTAACAAATTCCTCTTCTTGAGAAACGCTTTCCTTGCCATTGCCAGTCTACATTTTATATCCTCTCTACTTCGACCATCATCGGTTATTTTACTCCCTAAATAGCAAAACTCCTTTACTACTTTAAGTGTCTCATTTCCTAATCTAATTCCCTCAGCATCACCCGACTTAATTTGACTACATTCCATTATCCTCGTTTTGCTTTTGTTGATGTTCCTCTTATATCCTCCTTTCAAGACACTGTCCATTCCGTTCAACTGCTCTTCCAAGTCCTTTGCTGTCTCTGACAGAATTACAATGTCATCGGCGAACCTCAAAGTTTTTACTTCTTCTCCATGAATTTTAATACCTACTCCGAATTTTTCTTTTGTTTCCTTTACTGCTTGCTCAATATACAGATTGAATAACATCGGGGAGAGGCTACAACCCTGTCTTACTCCTTTCCCATCCACTGCTTCCCTTTCATGCCCCTCGACTCTTATAACTGCCATCTGATTTCTGTACAAACTGTAAATAGCCTTTTGCTCCCTGTATTTTACCCCTGCCACCTTCAGAATTTGAAAGAGAGTATTCCAGTTAACATTGTCAAAAGCTTTCTCTAAGTCTACAAATGCTAGAAACGTAGGTTTGCCTTTTCTTAATCTTTCTTCTAAGATAAGTCGTAAGGTCAGTATTGCCTCACGTGTTCCAACATTTCTACGGAATCCAAACTGATCTTCCCCGAGGTCGGCTTCTACCAGTTTTTCCATTCGTCTGTAAAGAATTCGCGTTAGAATTTTGCAGCTGTGACTTATTAAACTGATAGTTCGGTAATTTTCACATCTGTCAACACCTGCTTTCTTTGGGATTGGAATTATTATATTCTTCTTGAAGTCTGAGGGTATTTCGCCTGTCTCATACATCGTGCTCACCAGATGGTAGAGTTTTTTCATGACTGGCTCTCCCGAGGCCATCAGTAGTTCAAATGGAATGTTGTCTACTCCCGGGGCCTTGTTTCGACTTAGGTCTTTCAGTGCTCTGTCAAACTCTTCACGCAGTATCTTATCTCCCATTTCGTCTTCATCTACATCCTCTTCCATTTCCATAATATTGTCCTCAAGTACATCGCCCTTGTATAAACCCTCTATATACTCCTTCCACCTTTCTGCCTTCCCTTCTTTGCTTAGAACTGGGTTGCCATCTGAGCTCTTGATATTCATACAAGTGGTTCTCTTCTCTCCAAAGGTCTCTTTAATTTTCCTGTAGGCAGTATCTATCTTACCCCTAGTGAGACAAGCCTCTACATCCTTACATTTGTCCTCTAGCCATCCCTGCTTAGCCATTTTGCACTTCCTGTCGATATCATTTTTGAGACGTTTGTATTCCTTTTTGCCTGCTTCATTTACTGCATTTTTATATTTTCTCCTTTCATCAATTAAATTCAATATTTCTTCTGTTACCCAAGGATTTCTATTAGCCCTCGTCTTTTTACCTACTTGATCCTCTGCTGCCTTCACTACTTCATCCCTCAGAGCTACCCATTCTTCTTCTACTGTATTTCTTTCCCCCATTCCTGTCAATTGTTCCCTTATGCTCTCCCTGAAACTCTCTACAACCTCTGGTTCTTTCAGTTTATCCAGGTCCCATCTCCTTAAATTCCCACCTTTTTGCAGTTTCTTCAGTTTCAATCTGCAGTTCATAACCAATAGATTGTGGTCAGAATCCACATCTGCCCCAGGAAATGTCTTACAATTTAAAACCTGGTTCCTAAATCTCTGTCTTACCATTATATAATCTATCTGATACCTTTTAGTATCTCCAGGATTCTTCCAGGTATACAACCTTCTTTTATGGTTCTTGAACCAAGTGTTGGCTTTGATTAAGTTATGCTCTGTGCAAAATTCTACAAGGCGGCTTCCTCTTTCATTCCTTCCCCCCAATCCATATTCACCTACTATGTTTCCTTCTCTCCCTTTTCCTACTGACGAATTCCAGCCACCCATGACTATTAAATTTTCGTCTCCCTTCACTACCTGAATAATTTCTTTTATCTCGTCATACATTTCATCTATTTCTTCATCATCTGCAGAGGTAGTTGGCATATAAACTTGTACTACTGTAGTAGGCATGGGCTTTGTGTCTATCTTGGCCACAAATTTTATAATGAGATAAAAATCCGAAAATGTGACTTTTTTTTCGTTCTAACTCCCCTTAAGTTGCGATGCATATCATTATAAGTGATACAGTACCACCTACGTTAAGTGGCTATTTTGTTCAGACCTAATGTCTGTGTGCTCTATTGCAAGGGGAGGGAGGAGGGGGTGGGTGCACTCTTGCTACGCTAAGTAGAATTAAGTCTTCCCCTCAGAGGACGTCGAAACGCACGTCTGCGAGCACTGGTGACGTCACGGTGTGGAATTCGACGTTCCACTACAATGCGGAGCGTGATGCGACATCTTTTTCGCGCTTCAGGCAGAACGGAGCCGCCATATTGCAATGAGTTAAGCAACGTGTATGGTTAATCACTGAGTATGTGGTATGTATATAATCTGTTTCAAAGCATCTGCAAAAGAGGATCTCATGAAAATGGGTCATTCTAGCTAGGAAATGTTGAAGTAAAATGGTAGGAAACTAAATGTCGACAGGTAAAGGCTTCCTGTAGTTGATGTTTGTACTGTTGTAACTTGTGTGCTGAGATATCGTTTCAATGCTACTGCACATTCGTGTCCACCTCTTTCCATAATTATTTTGTACTTTTTGTTTTCTAAAAGATTTTGGGTCTTTCTTATTCATGTTATAGAAGTATTATCTCAAAATCGGTGTAATTTATTATAACTAACGTATTTTCTGCAGTTCTTGTTGCAAAGGCCACCGACTGTAGTGTTTCATCAGCGGCTAGAAATCTTAACGTGACTGCCAGTTTATGTCAGAAAGTAAACACAAGTTACATACTGGAAGTTTTGCTATTATGAAACTTTGTGTAAGATATATATACCTATCTCTGGGTTTATGGACTGCACCACGTTTGTATCTTGCCAGCAAATGTATTTTTCAATGATTGTGAGCAGCTTCAAAATAATCTCCTCTTCCATTCGGATGAAATCAGGTAACAAAACTCGATTTTGAAACCTATGTGATGAAGTACGTTATTTCAGAGATTGGTATGGATATTATACATGCACCAACTGACATTAGACACTATACCTTAGCCATATTCAATTTAAAACATGAAATGGGATGAGCATTCAACTGATTTACCGAATAGCTTCTACTAGTACATACTGTAACTCAGATCGTTGTACAGCATTACGTAGTGTTTCTCTGCCAGGAATTCGCTATTCAAGCCATGGACGAGTCCAAAATCTTCTTCGTGATTTTCGCCTCACGTCTTCGACGATCGCCAACAGAGTCAATGCAGCAATATTTTCGTATGGAAACTGTGTGCTTTGCTAGCCAAATAAAGCCGAAAACTGCCGCTAGATAGTGCTCAAGGCGCAAATCAATCACGTTAAACAGCTCATCCCGTGCGCCAACGGCGCTCTTTCTCGAGAAGTCGCAAGATATCTCGTCCGTGCACACGTCACGTAAGCTGCCCCTTCCCGTGTGACGACGGCTTTGCTTGTGGCCCTTCGGAAACTGAAGTTCCAGATTTCAACACGCATTGCTGTGAAGCTGTATTTCTCAAAGATTTACAATTCTTACACGGCAATAAAGTTGAAAAGTTTGTGGGAAAGACGACGCTCTCTACTGCCTCGGATCCCTAACGCCCAATATTTTCCTCGTCATTTCTTACACCAACCTCACATCCAAACTTATGTCATGTATATTATACTTGTCTGTATACCGGACCACAATAATGAGTTAAAACTAGGACAGAAAGTACGACGATTGTAGGTAAAATCAGAGATAACGTAAGAAAAATAGATGTAGAGTTATTTTATGTGAAACTAACCGCATAGAGTTCTGGAGTAAACTCGTTGTTCCCCACGGAAAGCGCCAGCAGAGAGGATGACGGAAAATCCGCAGCCATGGCAGCACACACCTGCAACAAAGGAAGTCAAACTCTAAATTTTGTGCAAACTAAGGAGTCCAAGTATTCTTAAATCTCGAATAAAACGATGGTCTAGGTCGCAGAACAATGTGCAGATTTAGTAGCAAAGTTATTCGGTACACTTGCTGGTGTAAACACGGAAAACATTCACAGCTCATCCACACTGATAAAGCTGTCCAGTGATCTCCCCGCTCATGGGCTCTGACAATACACATTATGAAATGCGGATACAAGGAGTGCCTTGTTGGTTCTTCTATCGAAAAATCTGTGTGCCATCTGGACTAATACCAACAATAATAATCAGTCTTCTGGATGCTTTGATGGTGCCCGCCACGAATTCCTCTCCCGTGCCAACCTCTTCATCTCCGGGTATCAGCTGCAACCGACGTCCTCAATTATTTGCTGGATATATTCTAATCTTTATCTTCCTCTACAGTCTTTGCCCTTTACAGCTCTCACTAGTACCATGGAAGTTATTCCCTGATGTCTTAACAGATCTCCTACCATACTGTCCCTCTTCATATATTTCTTTTCTCGTCCATCCTGTGGGGAACCTCCTGATTATCAGTCCACCTAATTTTCAGTATCTTTCTGTAGCACCACATCTCAAATGCTTCGAATTTCATCTGTTCCGTTTCCTTAGAGTCCACGTGTCACTACCATACAATGCTCAAACGCACATTCTCGTAAGTATCTTCCTTAAATTAAGGCCAGTGTTTGGTACTACTAGACTTCTCTTGGCCAGGAATGCTCTTTTTGCCAGTGCTAGTCTCATCTTGATCTCTCTTTGCTCCATCCGTCACGAGTTATTTTGCTGCGTAGGTAGCAGAATTCCCTAACTACATCTACTTCGTAACCGTCAATCCTAATGCTAAGTTTCTCGCAGTTCTCATTTCTCCTACTTCTCATTACATTCGTCTTTCTTCGATTTACTCTCAGTCCATATTCTGTACTCATTACTCTGAGATGAAGAGGTTAGCACAGGAGATGAATTCGTGGCGGGCCGCATCAAACCAGTCAGAAGACTGATGACCCAATAAATAAATAAATAAATAAGTAGACTGTTCATTCCATTCAGCAGATCCTGTAATTCTTCTTCGCTTTTACTAAGGACACCAATGTTTTCAGCGTATCTTATCATTGATATTCTTTCACCTTGAATTATAATTCCACTCTTGAACCTTTCTTTTATTTCTGTCATTGCTTCTTCGATGTATAGATTGCACAGCAGGGGCGAAAGACTGCATCCCTGTCTTACACGCTTTTTAATCCGAGCACTTCGTTCTCTGTCTTCCACTCTTTATTATTTCCTCTTGCCTGTCGTACTAGTCGTATATTACCCGTCTTTTCCTATGGCTTACCCCTATTTTTCGCGGAATTTCGAACATCTTGCACCATTTGATATTGTCAAACGCTTTTTACAGGTTGGCAAATCCTGTGAACGTGTCTTGATTTTTCTTTGTATTGTACTGTATGGAACTGGGGACCTAGAAACGAGGGAGAGGCTTCGTCCCCACCGTAGCCCGCAATGGTACCCAACCCCACAACAGGCTACAGCAGTCCTCCACCCCCCCCCCCCCCGTCGCCCCCCGCCGACCCCAGGGTTATTGTGCGGTTCGGCCTCCAGTGGACCCCCCCCCCTCCCTCACACACACACACACACACAGGAACGCCTCACACCAGACGAGTGTCACCCCAGTGTTTGCATGGTAGAGTAATTATGGTGTACGCGTACGCCTTAAAAACCATCTACAGACTGGCCGGCACACCGGACCTCGACACTAATTCGCCGGGCGGATTCATGCTGGGGATCAGCACGTCTTCCCGTCTGGAAAGACGTGCGTTAGACCGAAAGGCTAACCGGGCAGGCTTGATTTTTCTTTAGTCTTGCTTCCACTATCAACAGCAACGTCAGAGCTGCCTCTCTGATGCCTTTACCTTTCCTAAAGCCGAACTGATCGTCATCTAACACATCCTCAATTTTTTTCCATTATTCTGTATCTTGTCAGCAACTTGGATCCATAAGATGTTAACCTGATCGTACCGTAATTGTCGCACATGTCAGCTCTTGCAGTCTTCGGAATTGTGTGGATGACGTTTTTCCGAAAGTCAGATGCTACACTCCTGGAAATGGAAAAAAGAACACATTGACACCGGTGTGTCAGACCCACCATACTTGCTCCGGACACTGCGAGAGGGCTGTACAAGCAATGATCACACGCACGGCACAGCGCACACACCAGGAACCGCGGTGTTGGCCGTCGAATGGCGCTAGCTGCGCAGCATTTGTGCACCGCCGCCGTCAGTGTCAGCCAGTTTGCCGTGGCATACGGAGCTCCATCGCAGTCTTTAACACTGGTAGCATGCCGCGACAGCGTGGACGTGAACCGTATGTGCAGTTGACGGACTTTGAGCGAGGGCGTATAGTGGGCATGCGGGAGGCCAGGTGGACGTACCGCCGAATTGCTCAACACGTGGGGCGTGAGGTCTCCACAGTACATCGATGTTGTCGCCAGTGGTCGGCGGAAGGTGCACGTGCCCGTCGACCTGGGACTGGACCGCAGCGACGCACGGATGCACGCCAAGACCATAGGATCCTACGCAGTGCCGTAGGGGACCGCACCGCCACTTCCCAGCAAATTAGGGACACTGTTGCTCCTGGGGTATCGGCGAGGACCATTCGCAACCGTCTCCATGAAGCTGGGCTACGGACCCGCACACCGTTAGGCCGTCTTCCGCTCACGCCCCAACATCGTGCAGCCCGCCTCCAGTGGTGTCGCGACAGGCGTGAATGGAGGGACGAATGGAGACGTGTCGTCTTCAGCGATGAGAGTCGCTTCTGCCTTGGTGCCAATGATGGTCGTATGCGTGTTTGGCGCCGTGCAGGTGAGCGCCACAATCAGGACTGCATACGACCGAGGCACACAGGGCCAACACCCGGCATCACGGTGTGGGGAGCGATCTCCTACACTGGCCGTACACCACTGGTGATCGTCGAGGGGACACTGAATAGTGCACGGTACATCCAAACCGTCATCGAACCCATCGTTCTACCATTCCTAGACCGGCAAGGGAACTTGCTGTCCCAACAGGACAATGCACGTCCGCATGTATCCCGTGCCACCCAACGTGCTCTAGAAGGTGTAAGTCAACTACCCTGGCCAGCAAGATCTCCGGATCTGTCCCCCATTGAGCATGTTTGGGACTGGATGAAGCGTCGTCTCACGCGGTCTGCACGTCCAGCACGAACGCTGGTCCAACTGAGGCGCCAGGTGGAAATGGCATGGCAAGCCGTTCCACAGGACTACATCCAGCATCTCTACGATCGTCTCCATGGGAGAATAGCAGCCTGCATTGCTGCGAAAGGTGGATATACACTGTACTAGTGCCGACATTGTGCATGCTCTGTTGCCTGTGTCTATGTGCCTGTGGTTCTGTCAGTGTGATCGTGTGATGTATCTGACCCCAGGAATGTGTCAATAAAGTTTCCCCTTCCTGGGACAATGAATTCACGGTGTTCTTATTTCAGTTTCCAGGAGTGTATATCACCAGTTTCATACATTCTACACGTCATTGTAGATAGTCATGTTGTTGCAACTTCCCCTCAATGATTTTAGAAATTACTGATGGAATGTTGACTATCCCTTCCTTCTTATTTGATCTTAAGTCTGCCAAAGATCTTTCAAATTCTGATTCTGATACTGGATCCTCTACCTCTTCTGTATCCACACCCATTTCTTCTTTTATCGCACCAGTCGAGTCTTCCCCGGTATCGAGGCCTTCAGTGTACTGTTTCCACCTATCCACACCTCTCCTCTGCATTTAACAGTAGAATTACCATTGCACTCTTAATGTTACCACCCTTGCATTTAATTTCGCCGAAGGTTGTCTTGACTTTTCTATATGCTGAGTCAGTCCTTAAGACAATCATTACTTTTTTCGATTTCTTCACACTTTCCATGCAGTAGTTTCGCCTTAGCTTCCCCGCACTTTCTATTTATTTCATTCCTAAGCTACTTGTCTCTCTGTATTCGTGAATTCCCCTAACCATGTTTGTACTTCCTTCGTTCATCGATCAACAGAAATATTTCTTCTGTCACCCATGGTTTCTTCGCAGTTTCCTTCTTTGTACCTATGTTTTTCTTTCCAACTTGTATTATTGCCCATTTTATATGTGTCCATTCCTCTTCAACTGAACTGCCTACTGAGCTATTCCTTATCGCAGTATCTATAGCCTTAGAGAACTTCAGAGGTATCTCTTCATTCCTTATTACTTACTTTGCGCATTGATTCTTCCCGACTAGTCTCTTAAACTTCGGCCTACTCTCAAACACTACTAAATTGTGATCTGAGTCTATATCTGTTGCTAGGTACGCCTTAAAATCCAGTATTTGATTTCAGAATCTCTGCCTTAATCATGACGTAATCTAACTGAAATCTTCCCATATCATCTGGCCTTTTCCGAGTACTCGTATACCATCTACTCATGTGATTCTTGAACAGAGTATTCGCTATTACTAGCTGAAATTTATTGCAGGACTCAAATAGTCTTTCTCCTCTGTCATTCCTAGTACCAACCCCATATTCTCCTGTAAACCTTTCTTCTGCTCCTTCTCACATAACCGCATTCACGTCCCCCATGACTTTTAGATTTTCATCTCCCTTTACACAATGAACTACCTGTTCAATAACCTCATATACTTTCTCTATCTTTTCATCTACAGTTTGCAACGTCAGCATGTATTCCTCAACTATTGTTGTTGGTGCTTGTTTGCTGTCGATTCTGACGAGAACAACACTACCACTCAACTGTTCACAGTAGCATATTAGGACTAATACTGTTCCTGATTTACATCAATGCCTTTCCCAGTAGTGTTGCTCATGGTAAAAAAATCCTCTTCGCTGATGACAGCAATATTATATTCACTGAGAAAACAAGAGAACTCCTTGCCGAGAAAGCAAATTAAACTCTCCAGGAAGTTTATGATTGGTCAATAAGTAATAAAGTGACATTGAACATAAAGAAAACTAATGTCATGAATTTCAGTTTGAAGAGGAAAAATGACAATGTTAAATTAAATGTAGATAGCCCAGAGATCACCAGTGTGTGTGTGTGTGTGTGTGTGTGTGTGTGTGTGTGTGTGTGTGTGTGTGTGTGTGTGAAGTGTTATGAAACAATGTGTGTATAGTGTGTGCAGTGGTGGATAGTGAGATATGAGTGAACAATGTGGCATTACATTATTTAATAAGTTATTTGTAAAAGAAGTATTGTATACCAGGAGTAAACCTAATGATTGTCTCTAACTAGAAGTCTGTAAATATATGTGTGTACGAATTAACTTATTTTAAATTGATCTAAATTTGTAAATACTTTGGCATGTCCTATATCCTTTTAAAAATAGATCTAGGATCAATAAGGCTCCTACTACTACTACTAACTCACTCTCCGCCCTACCTTCCTATTCATAATGAAACCTACTCTCTGTATACAATTTTCTGCTGCAGTTAATTTTATCCTTCATTCATTTGACCAGAAATCCTTCTCTTCTGTACATTTCACTTCATTGACCCGCACTATATCTAGACTGAGCCTTTGAATATCCCTTTTCAGATTTTCTAGCTTCCGTACCACATTCATACTTCCGACATTCCACGGCCCGACTCTTAGAACGGTATCCTTTTGTTGGTTATGCAGTTCTTTTCTCGTGGTCACCTCTGCCATGGCAGTCCCCATTAGAGAATCCGAATGGGGGACTATTCCGGAATCTTTCGTCAATTAAGAGATCATGATGACATTTTTTCAGTTACAGGAAACATGTCCTGTGGCTGCACATTATGTGACTTTAACGCAGTGGTTTCCGTTGCCTTCTGCATCCTTATGACGTTGATCATTGCTGATTCTTCCGCCTTTAGCGGAACAGATTGCTCTGAACCTCTGTCCGCTCCACTGGCCTCTTTGATAAAGCCGTCGGCAGAATGAGGGTGACTTCTTACCCCGCAAGTCTTCCATCGCAAATGCTAATAAATTTTATTCAAAATTTAAGCGGTGGTAGGGTTCTAACAGTGGACCGAGGAAGTTTTGATGACTTATCAAAGCTTACTGCTAGTATAAAAGTGAGATACTGAAAGGATTGACATCTTGAAATGAACACCCATTAAGTTCCAACTTTTATTCTCCCTTTGGGGATAAAAAAAGTAACGAAATTAATTATTCTGAAAATAATTTTTAGCTGTAGTAACGAATTTTCTTTCTTTATCCTAGGCTGTAATTACCATCCATATCTTCAGAATCAAAGGTGCTTTGCAGATGCTCATTTATGACGCAGTTGGACTAAGATAGTTATGCAGATACATACATGTCACACAGGTATTTTCCACCTTTTCAGATTGCCAGGCCATGGCTTTTAACATCTTTAACTTACAAGACAGATTATCAAAACATTTTCTGTTAAACGACGTGCCCTGTTAAGTATTCAGATGGACGCTTTTCCTAATGGTGTTTGTGACGACATCGCGCAGGTAAGTAGTGTTGCGTCATGCGTGCTTACAAACACCGCGCCGTCAAACATTTCGCGCTAGACACCAGAGGCGCCGTGTTTTATGTATATGTGTTTTAGTGTTGTTATTCTTTGATTATGCTTTATATGTTTTGTATCTTCCAAGCGTGTAATTACTTCGTGCATAATTACGAAATAACACTGATGTTTTGTTCCCTCCCCTGCGATTTTGAATCGCAAGCTCGGAACAACTGAAGAAGCAGCGTATTTTTCGCCGTCTCCTGTGGCTGCGATCAATAAAGCTACCGTTAATTGTTCGAGGGAGGTTTTTTGTAGCGTATTTCCATCGTATCATTTACATTCAGGTTCTCATAGTCGAATGACAATCTGCAACCTTGTGTCGACAAAGTGGTGATCCCGGTGTAATTTACCTGCATAGTATCGTTGGAAAGATATTTGTAAAATGACTAGTGCTGAAATCGCCATGTCACGACTAGCTGTAAGATTACCATCACGCATTCTACACTCCTGGAAATGGAAAAAAGAACACATTGACACCGGTGTGTCAGACCCACCATACTTGCTCCGGACACTGCGAGAGGGCTGTACAAGCAATGATCACACGCACGGCACAGCGGACACACCAGGAACCGCGGTGTTGGCCGTCGAATGGCGCTAGCTGCGCAGCATTTGTGCACCGCCGCCGTCAGTGTCAGCCAGTTTGCCGTGGCATACGGAGCTCCATCGCAGTCTTTAACACTGGTAGCATGCCGCGACAGCGTGGACGTGAACCGTATGTGCTGTTGACGGACTTTGAGCGAGGGCGTATAGTGGGCATGCGGGAGGCCGGGTGGACGTACCGCCGAATTGCTCAACACGTGGGGCGTGAGGTCTCCACAGTACATCGATGTTGTCGCCAGTGGTCGGCGGAAGGTGCACGTGCCCGTCGACCTGGGACCAGACCGCATCGACGCACGGATGCACGCCAAGACCGTAGGATCCTACGCAGTGCCGTAGGGGACCGCACCGCCACTTCCCAGCAAATTAGGGACACTGTTGCTCCTGGGGTATCGGCGAGGACCATTCGCAACCGTCTCCATGAAGCTGGGCTACGGTCCCGCACACCGTTAGGCCGTCTTCCGCTCACGCCCCAACATCGTGCAGCCCGCCTCCAGTGGTGTCGCGACAGGCGTGAATGGAGGGACGAATGGAGACGTGTCGTCCTCAGCGATGAGAGTCGCTTCTGCCTTGGTGCCAATGATGGTCGTATGCGTGTTTGGCGCCGTGCAGGTGAGCGCCACAATCAGGACTGCATACGACCGAGGCACACAGGGCCAACACCCGGCATCATGGTGTGGGGAGCGATCTCCTACACTGGCCGTACACCACTGGTGATCGTCGAGGGGACACTGAATAGTGCACGGTACATCCAAACCGTCATCGAACCCATCGTTCTACCATTCCTAGACGGGCAAGGGAACTTGCTGTTCCAACAGGACAATGCACGCCCGCATGTATCCCGTGCCACCCAACGTGCTCTAGAAGGTGTAAGTCAACTACCCTGGCCAGCAAGATCTCCGGATCTGTCCCCCATTGAGCATGTTGTGGACTGGATGAAGCGTCGTCTCACGCGGTCTGCACGTCCAGCACGAACGCTGGTCCAACTGAGGCGCCAGGTGGAAATGGCATGGCAAGCCGTTCCACAGGACTACATCCAGCATCTCTAGGATCGTCTCCATGGGAGAATAGCAGCCTGCATTGCTGCGAAAGGTGGATATACACTGTACTAGTGCCGACATTGTGCATGCTCTGTTGCCTGTGTCTATGTGCCTGTGGTTCTGTCAGTGTGATCATGTGATGCATCTGACCCCAGGAATGTGTCAATAAAGTTTCCCCTTCCTGGGACAATGAATTCACGGTGTTCTTATTTCAATTTCCAGGAGTGTAGCTTGTGGTTTGTGCAGGTGGAGGCAAGTTCTTTTCTGTTCTGGAATTTCGGCGGACGCCACCAAGTTTGCGCGGGTAGTAAATCAATTAGGCCACCAGTGTGCCGCGTAAGTGCAACATATATTTATCTCGCTACTAGAAGCTAACTGCTACCACCCGCCGGCCGGAGTGCCCGGGCGGTTCTAGGCGCTACAGTCTGTAACCGCGTGACCGCGACGGTCGCAGGTTCGAATCCTGCCTCGGGCATGGATGTGTGTGATGTCCTTAGGTTAGTTAGGTTTAAGTAGTTCTATGTTCTCGGGGACTGATGACCTCAGATGTTAAGTCCCATAGTGCTCAAAGCCATTTGAACCATTTGAGCTACGACTCGTTTAAACAGAAGTGTCAACGTCTCAGGAAGAAAACTGTAGCGAAATGCAGGAAGATCTGCAGCGGATAGGCACTTGGTGCAGGGAGTGACAACTGACTCTTAACATAGACAAATGTAATGTATTGAGAATACATAGAAAGAAGGATCCTTTATTGTATGATAATATGATAGCAGAACAAACACTGGTAGCAGTTACTTCTGTAAAATATCTGGGAGTATGCGTGCGGAACGATTTGAAGTGGAATGATCATATAACATTAATTGTTGGTAAGGCGGGTACCAGGTTGAGATTCATTGGGAGAGTCCTTAGAAAATGTAGTCCATCAACAAAGGAGATGGCTTACAAAACACTCGTTCGACCTATACTTGAGTATTGCGCATCAGTGTGGGATCCGTACCAGATCGGGTTGACGGAGGAGATAGAGAAGATCCTAAGAAGAGCGGCGCGTTTCGTCACAGGGTTATTTGGTAACCGTGATAGCGTTACGGAGATGTTTAACAAACTCAAGTGGCAGACTCTGGAAGAGAGGCGCTCTGCATCGCGGTGTAGCTTGTTCGCCAGGTTTCGAGAGGGTGCATTTCTGGATGAGGTATCGAATATATTGCTTCCCCCTACTTATACCGCCCGAGGAGATCACGAATGTAAAATTAGAGAGATTAGAGCGCGCACGGAGGCTTTCAGACAGTCGTTCTTCCCGCGAACCATACGCGACTGGAACAGGAAAGGGAGGTAACGACAGTGGCACGTAAAGTGCCCTCCGCCACACACCGTTGGGTGGCTTGCGTAATATAAATGTAGACGTAGATGTAGAAGCGCGAATCAGTCACGTTCTCATTTAGGGAGATATCAGAGACAGAAAGCATTCGCAAAAGTTGCGGCACCTAAGAAACAACGTAGACATGGTAACCGTTCCGGACAGCTTACTGGGCATACATCGAAGCAGTTGTTTGCTACCGACCGTCAAAGCAATCATAACATCACAGGCTGACACACCCTTGGACGTAGTAGCAGTGTTGTCAGATAACATCCAGGACGCGATGACAGAGGCTCCTGTCAGCGCAATCGCCGCGCAATGCGCTATCGCGACGCCACCTGTTTCGCGGGCAGATTAAGATGCCTTGCCAACCAACGTAGCTATTCTGACGCAGCAGTTCGGCGAAGTGTTATCTCGACGAAACCCGAGCAACGACCGAAGCCGGAATCGATACCGCCGACGCTTACGCAGCAGGTCATCGACGACCTCTTTCGCAGTTGAACCTGAACTGCAAGGTATCTGCTGGTATCACCGGAAATTCGAGGAGTAAGCGCGTAAATGCACAATCCCCTGCATTTACCCAAATGGCAACGGCGGTCGGATGTAGGCACTTCCTCCGATTTCCGATCCGTGTCTCCGCGCCTGTTTGTTAGTAATCGGCGGTCCGGCTAGAAATGTTTAATAGACACTGGATCCAGTTTGTTCTTTTATTCACGGAACATGTTGCACGCCGAGCGACCACACACAGTATTCTTTCCGACCGCTACAAACAACTCTGTCATAAAAATGCACAGCACTCTGCACTTCGAACTAGACCTGGATTAATGACGAGCGTTGTCTTTCCAACCCGGTATTGTAGCCTCTCCCCGATGTTATTCAATCTGTATATTGAGCAAGCAGTAAAGGAAACAAAAGAAAAATTCGGAGTAGGTATTAAAATCCATGGAGAAGAAATAAAAACTTTGAGGTTCGCCGATGACATTGTAATTCTATCTGAGGCAGCAAAGGACTTAGAAGAGCAGTTGAACGGAATGGACAGTGTCTTGAAAGGAGGATAAAAGATGAACATCAACAAAATCAAAACGAGGATTATGGAATGTGGTCGAATTAAGTCAGGTGATGCTGAGGGAATTAGATTAGGAAAGGAGACGCTTAAAGTAGTAAATGAGTTTTGCTATTTGGGAAGCAAAATAACTGATGATGGTCGAAGTAGAGAAGATATAAAATGTAGACTGGCAATGGCAAGGAAAGCGTTTCTGAAGAAGAGAAATTTGTTAACATCGAGTATAGATTTAAGTGTCAGGAAGTCGTTTCTGAAAGTATTTGTATGGAGTGTAGCCATGTATGGAAGTGAAACATGGACAATAAATAGTTTGGACAAGAAGAGAATAGAACCTTTCGAAATGTGGTGCTACAGAAGAATGCTGAAGATTAGATGGGTAGATCACATAACTAATGATGAAGTATTGGATAGAATTGGGGAGAAGAGGAGTATGTGGCACAACTTGACGAGAAGAAGGGATCGGTTGGTAGGACATGTTCTGAGACATCGAGGGATCACCAATTTAGTGTTGGAGGGCAGCGTGGAGGGTAAAAATCGTAGAGGGAGACCAAGAGATGAATACACTAAGCACATTCAGAAGGATGTAGGCTGCAGTAGGTACTGGGAGATGAAGAAGCTTGCACAGGATAGGGTAGCATGGAGAGATGCATCAAACCAGTCTCAGGACTGAAGACCACAACAACAACAACATTTGGAATCACTTTCTACCGCCACCACGAGAGCTGATGTGGTGACGTCGCGCAGTTACGTAGTGTTGTGTCGCTGGTGCCGTGTGCGTGTGTTTACAAACACCGCTCCATCAAACACTTCGTGCCGGACACCAGAGGCGCTGTGCGCTGTGTTTTATGTGAATATCTTTTGGTTTTATCATTCTTTGATTGTGCTTGACATACTTTTCATCTTCCATGCATATAATTAGTTTTTGCATAATTACGAGATAACTCTGATGTTTTGGTGTTACGCGTTTTTGAATTGCAAGCCCGGAACGATTTAAACAAGCGATGTCTTTTTCTCCGGCTCCTGTTCTGTGATCAATAAAGCTACCGATAATTGTTCGAGGGAGTTTCTGCGTAGTCCGATTACATCGTATCTAGTACGCGCACGTTCCAGCAGTCAAACGACAGTCTGCACAGCTTGTGCCGACAGTGTTGATCCAAGGTCATGCCTTGTACAGGGTGGACCACTGATCGTGACCGGGCCAAATATCTCACGAAATAAGCGTCAAACGAAAAAACTACAAAGACCGAAACTCGTCTAGCTTGAAGGGGGAAACCAGATGGCGCTATGGTTGGCCCTCTAGATGGCGCTGCTTTAGGTCAGACGGATATCAACCGTGTTTTTTGTAAATAGGAACCCCCATTTTTTATTACATATTCGTGTAGTACATAAAGAAATATGAATGTTTTACTTGGACCACTTTTTTTTCCTTCGTGATAGATGGCGCTGTAGCAGTCACAAACATATAGCTCACAATTTTAGAGGAACAGTTGCTAACAGGTAGGTTTTTTAAATTAAAATACAGAGCGTAGGTACATTTGAACATTTTATTTCGGTTGTTCCAATTTGATACATGTACCTTTCATTTCTGAGAACGCATGCTGTTACAGCGTGATTACCTGCAAATACCACATTAATGCAATAAATGCTCAAAATGATGTCCGTCAACCTCAATGCATTTGGCAATACGTGTAACGACATTCCTCTCAACAGCGAGTAGTTCGCCTTCCGTAATGTTCGCACATGCATTGTCAATGCGCTGACGCATGTTGTCAGGCGTTGTCGGTGGTCACGATAGCAAATATCCTTCATCTTTCCCCACAGAAAGAAATTCGGGGCGTCAGATCCGATGAACTTGCGGGCTTCGACGAGCAATCCACCTGTCATGAAATATGCTATTCAATACCGCTTCAACCGCACGCGAGCTAAGTGCCGGACATCTACCATGCTGGAAGTACACCGCCATTCTGTCATGCAGTGAAACATCTAGTAACATCGGTAGAGCATTACGTAGGAAATCAGTATACACTGCACCATTTAGATTGCCATCGATAACATGGGGGCCAATTATCCTTCCTCCCATAATGCCGCACCATACATTAACCCGCCAAAGGCGCTGATGTTCCACTTTTCGCAGCCATCGTGTATTTTCCGTTGCCCAATAGTGCATATTATGCCGGTTTACGTTACCGCTGTTGGTGAATGACACTTCGTCGCTAAATAGAAAGCGTGCAAAATGTTTGTCATTGTCCCGTAATTTCTCTTGTTCCCAGTGGCAGAACTGTACACGACGTTCAAAGTAGTCGCCATGCAATTCCTGGTGCATAGAAATATTGTAGGGGTGCAATCGATGTTGATGTAGCATTCTCAACACCGACATTTTTTAGATTCCCTATTCTCGCGCAATTTGTCTGCTACTGATGTGCGGATTAGCCACGAAAGCAGCTAAAACACCTACTTGGGCATCATCATTTGTTGCAGGTCGTGGTTGACGTTTCACATGAGGCTGAACACTTCCTGTTTCCTTGAATAACGTAACTATCCGGCGAACGGTCCGGACACTGGGATGATGTCGTCCAGGATACCGAGCAGCATACATAGCACACGCCCGTTGGGCATTTTGATCACAATAGCCATACATCAACACGATATCGACCTTTTTCGCAATTGGTAAACAGTCCATTTTAACACGGGTAATGTTTCACGAAGCAAATACCGTACGCACTGGCGGAATGTTGCGTGATGCCACGTACTTATACGTTTGCGACTATCACAGCGACATCTATCACAAAGCGAAAAAAGTGATCCGACTAAAACATTCATATTTCTTTACGTACTACACGAATATGTAATAATAATGGAGGTTCCTATTTTAAAAAACGCAGTTTATATCCGTTCGACCTATGGCAGCGCTATCTAGCGGGCCAACCATAGCGTCATCTGGTTTCCCCCTTCAAGTTAGACGAGTTTCGTTCTTTGACGTTTGACGTTTATTTCGTGAGATATTTGGCCCGGTCACGATCACTGGACCACCCTGTATTAGGCAGATTTCAGTATGTTAGACGATAAGCTGAAAGCGTCGACTGCTGCAATACTTAAGCCGCAGACTTCACTCTGTCTCTAAATCTCTAATACAGGTAAATTTAAGCTTCCTGATTTCGTTTCTCTTAAGGCATCATATACATTGAAGGAAAAAACTGCAACGCTCAAAAGGACATAAACGGAAGTGCGATATAACCGTTAGTTGGTAGGCGCGTTTCTACATCTGAAAGATGAATTTTGCACCAGTCACATAAGAGTGGCTCTAGTAGTGCCATTAGAATGGAAATCAGGTTTGCTTTATGTTGTGGACTGGCAAGACAGCCAATCCACTAGCGGGAAGCCGAAAGGCACGCGTTTTAGCTCACGCAGGCTGGCGTGAGGTCTCTGGCAAGACAGCCAATCCACTAGAGGGAAGCCGAAAGGCACGCGTTTTAGCTCACGCAGGCTGGCGTGAGGTCTGGAACAGGTAAAGTAATTGAGACTAGCAAATAAAGTACGTAGCTGCTGGAATACTTATCTTTAATCCATAATTGGTGAACATCGCTCTTGACGGTACATGTTTTACAGCATCAATAGTAACTGGTAATGGCGCCTTGCTAGGTCGTAGCAAATGACGTAGCTGAAGGCTAGGCTAACTATCGTCTCGGCAAGTGAGAGCGTAATTTGTCAGTGAACCATCGCTAGCAAAGTCAGCTGTACAACTGGGGCGAGTGCTAGGAAGTGTCTCTAGACCTGCCGTGTGGCGGCGCTCGGTCTGCAATCACTGATAGTGGCGACACGCAGGTCCGACGTATACTAACGGACCGCGGCCGATTTAAAGGCTACCACCTAGCAAGTGTGGTGTCTGGCGGTGATACCACACTTTAAATAGGTACAGTAACGGTCGCGAGCGTTAGTTATCTTTGAGGCTGGACGAGGTGAGTTGATGTTAGTCAATAATGCCTTTAAGGTTACAAAGGTGCTATTATCAACACCTCAGTGAGTTTGAAGGAGGTCTTGTAATAGGGTTACGATATCCCTTCTGCGACTCTGCAGAAACACTTGCCAGGAATTTAGCAACCGTATGTGATTACTGGTAGCGGTCGCAAGAAGACCGGGCTCCGGGTGGCCACTTGGAGCTACCGAGAGAGGAGACCATCCTGTTCGGCATATGGCTTTGGCGCATCTTACGGCATCTGCAGCAACAATATGACCGGTAGCTGACACCACAGTTACACACGAACTGTTGCAAATGGATTACTTCAAGAACAGCACCGAGCCAGACGTCCTGTGGCGTGCATTCTACTGACCCCAACCCACCATTATTTGCGACTTCAGTGGTGTCAGGCGAGAGTTCATTGGAGGGTAGGGTGGAAGTTTGGTTCCGCCTCGGTGCAAGTGATGGCAGGGTATTAGTAGAAGGGGGCCAGTTCAGGACCTGCACCCAGCCTGAGTGAGTACTAGACAGACTGAACCTACACCTGGAGTGATGGACTGGGTTGCGATTTCGTATGTCACTCCCGTGGTTATCCCACACACTCTGACTGCAAAACTGTATATCAGTTTGATGATTCGACCCGTTGTGCTGCCATTCATGAAAAGCATTCCTCGAGGTGTTTTCTAACGTGATGACACTTGCCCACGTACCGCTGTTGTAACCCAACATTCTCTACAGAGTGTTGACATGTCGTCTTGCCTGCTCAATCAGCAGGTCCGTCTCCAATCGAGCACATATGTGACGTCATCCGAGCCGCGCGGGATTTGCCGAGCGGTCAGGGGCGACGTGCAGTCATGGACTGTGCGGCTGGTCCCGGCGGAGGTTCGAGTCCTCCCTCGGCCATGGGTGTGTGTGTTTGTCCTTAGGATAATTTAGCTTAAATAGTGAGTAAACTTAGGGACTGATGACGTTAGCAGTTAACTCCCATAAGATTTCACACACTTTTTTTTTTTGACGTCATCTGACGACAACCTCTCCGGCCGGTGTGGCCGAGCGGTTCTAGGCGCTACAGTATGGAACCGCGCGACCGCTACGGTCGCAGGTTTGAATCCTGCCTCGGGCATGAATGTGTGTGATGTCCTTAGGTCAGTTACGTTTAAGTAGTTCTAAGTTCTAGGGGACTGATGACATCAGAAGTCCCATAGTGCTCAGAGCCATTTGAACCATTTTGAACGACAACCCCACCGTCATCAACAAGCAGCATTAATCGTCCTTGTATTGACCGACCAAGCACAATATGCATGGAATGGCTTATCTCGCGCTTACGTTAACCTGTGATCTAGCAATGTTACTCACTTAAATACGTTACCTAGATAAATGATTCCCCAAGCATCATTACTCTACATTAGTTACTTTTCGGTGCTGTGATTTTTTTGTCCGTATACTTAAGTTCCACCATCTGCTTGTACGAAATTGTAAACTTTTCTACATTTGTTAACATTACGATGCAAAAAAAAATCATGTTTTATTAAGAAAGATAATTTCGCCTTATTTTATAGTTGTGAATGTGTGCTCTCGTATTCTTCCGTCTACCCTCCCTGCTTAGTGTCCGAAATTCAAGCTCTTTGGAAAATATTATGATACAAATATCTCTTCTTCAGATGTTCACGTAAGCGAAAAATTTAGCCAAAATGGTAAACGAAATTAATCAAACTGCTTAATATTCAGTGGTGAATTCAGATGGTCTCCTTAGTTATTCAGATTGGCGTTATCTGACAACGAGTATTATGAATTCAAACCCCCGTTACTAGATGAATAGGTGTAGTATGTAAAGATTGCTCTGTGGAGAGCGAGCGCGCTACATGGTGCGCGATTCACGAAAGCGCGTGGCGCGCCTGCGCGAAATTTGCAACGCCCGTGGGTAAAAATAGTAAATAACAACTTACAGGGATGAGCAAGCACTCATTAAAAACGCCTTGTCATAGCGGATCGAGTGCCGTAGTCACATTTTAAGTTTCATAAATAATTAAGCCCATAAGGAGCAATAAACAAAGTTTGAGGGAAAATTGTTTAAAAAATTAAATAGACAATTCATGACGTAAAGAACGGCACTATATAATATTTTGGGTGGCATCACACGAATTTTAAAATAGTTAAGTTATACTATACACTTAACTTGCAATAGTTTTCATTATTTGCAAATTATTACTAACATTTATCGCCCATAATTAATTAATTTTGAACAGCGCAATGTGTAGATCGCTATAGATTACGTCTGAAAACGGTGCTATATGCAGTTCTATGTTAAAACTTTGCAGCACAGTTGTCAACAAACAAATTTGCGGTAAGTGGCGAAATTTTGCAAAAACTAAAACTTGATTTACGGGCGATAGAATAATCTTAGAAATTAATGTAAAATAGCGCGGTTCCGATGGTGTACCTATTTCTGTCGATGGATGTATGTATAATAGTTCAATAAATTTGCAATTAAGATTTTATTTCTTACTACTTTTTATTAGAATCTAATGAGAAAAGTTTAAAATAACTGAAACTGGACAACGCAAAGCAAGAGGAGATTAATGCAGTTGACAGTTAATTTTTTAAACAGTTGATGTAATTCTTAAAGAAAGGCCACTGATGTCTACGAAAACAATGTCGGGGGCCATGGTTAATGAGGAAGAGTTACAGTTTCAGATTAGACTGGAAATAGCCCTGCCTCAACGAGATGCAAACAAATATTATTTAAACTGCAGGTATGTAAAGCATAGAAATCGACATAATAAATTAAGAGTGGTACACATCAAACCCGAACAACTTTTTGTGTGTCCCCCTGAAGAGTCTACGATGTTAAATCATTATTACTCACATCATCAGTAGTCAAGTCCTTCTGGAAGCGTTGTTGTTGTTGTGGTCTTCAGTCCTGAGACTGGTTTGATGCAGCTCTCCATGCTACTCTATCCTGTACAAGCTCCTTCATCTCCCAGTATCTACTGCAACCTACATCCTTCTGAATCTGCTTAGTGTATTCATCTCTTGGTCTCCCTCTACGATTTTTACCCTCCACACTGCCCTCCAATGCTAAATTTGTGATCCCTTGATGCCTCAAAACATGTCCTACCAACCGATCCCTTCTTCTAGTTAAGTTGTGCCACAAACTTCTCTTCTCCCCAATCCTATTCAATACCTCCTCATTAGTTACGTGATCTACCCACCTTATCTTCAGCATTCTTCTGTAGCACCACATTTCGAAAGCTTCTATTCTCTTCTTGTCCAAACTAGTTATCGTCCATGTTTCACTTCCATACATGGCTACACTCCATACAAAGCGTAACACGTATAAATAACTTTTCCTGCTATCAGATGATATCAGTCTGATACAAATGGGATGCTATAATGCTTCAATAAAGAACTGATTATCTATACCACACATATAACATAACTGTAAAACCGTTATGTCAGTCTGTTTGAACATGTTAATCACCAAAACTACGAGACGATATTTCATGTCGTTTTCACAGGTAACTTGAGTATAGCTTGGTGCAACGCATAGGCCTTTTTTTAAAAAAAATCGGATTATGAGAAGAAAGATATAGTGACTTAAAGTTTTATCTAAAACGTTTCTGTGTGTCTTTGTGTCTGTTTGAACATGCTAATCCCCAGAACTACTAGATGAATTTTCAGGGGGTTATCACAGGTAACTTCAGCTTAGCTTGGGAGAACATACAGGGTTATTACAAATGATTGAAGCGATTTCACAGCTCTACAATAACTTTATTATTTGAGATATTTTCACAATGTTTTGCACACACATACAAAAACTCAAAAAGTTTTTTTAGGCATTAACAAATGTTCGATATTTGCCCCTTTAGTGATTCGGCAGACATCAAGCCGATAATCAACTTCCTCCCACACTCGGCGCAGCATGTCACCATCAATGAGTTCGAAAGCATCATTGATGCGAGCTCGCAGTTCTGGCACGTTTCTTGGTAGAGGAGGTTTAAACACTGAACCTTTCATATAACCCCACAGAAAGATATCGCATGGGGTTAAGTCGGGAGAGCGTGGAGGCCATGACATGAATTGCTGATCATGATCTCCACCACGACCGATCCATCGGTTTTCCAATCTCCTGTTTAAGAAATGCCGAACATCATGATGGAAGTGCGGTGGACCACCATCCTGTTGAAAGATGAAGTCAGCGCTGTCGGTCTCCAGTTGTGGCATGAGCCAATTTTCCAGCATGTCCAGATACACGCGTGAAACTTGCCCGCACGCGTTCAACTGTTTCCTCGCTCACTGCAGGCCGACCCGTTTATTTCCCCTTACAGAGGCATCCAGAAGCTTTAAACTGCGCATACCATCGCCGAATCGAGTTATCAGTTGGTGGATCTTTGTTGAACTTCGTCCTGAAGTGTCGTTGCAATGTTATGACTGACTGAGGTGAGTGCATTTCAAGCACGACATACGCTTTCTCGGCTCCTGTCGCCATTTTGTCTCACTGCGCTCTCGAGCGCTCTGGCGGCAGAAACCTGAAGTGCGGCTTCAGCCGAACAAAACTTTATGAATTTTTCTACGTATCTGTAGTGTGTCGTGACCATATGTCAATGAATGGAGCTACAGTGAATTTATGAAATCGCTTCAATCATTTGTAATAGCCCTGTACAGGCTCTATCACCAAAATAGGAAAACTGAAAAACAGGTGTCATAATTTAAGGTTTTTTCTAACGTTTCCTTCTCAGCTTAGTAGTTCAAATGCTTAATCATCATGGCGAAGTACACCAAAGAATCAATAGATGGCGCCGTTAGTTTTTGACTCGCACACACATATATTTTCGGAAGTTTATGTCGGTGACAGAATTAAGCGCTCCAGTCTTATCTTTACGATTACAAATCAGCAACAAATCTGGCTAGAATAGAATATACGTATTTACTGATTTGACCTTGCATATTACACTGAAGAGCCAAAGAAACTGGTACTCCTGCCTAGTATCGTGCAGGACACCCGCGAGCACGCAGAAGTGCCGCATGACGAGGTGGCATGGAGGCGACTAATGTTTGAAGTACTGCTGGAGGCAATTGACACCGTTAGTCCTGCAGGGCTGTCCATAAATCCGTAACTGTACGAAGGGGTGGAGATCTCTCTGAACAACACGTTGCAAGGCATCCAAGGTACGCTCAACAGTGTTCTGTTCTGGGAGGAGTTTGGCGGTCAGCGGAAGTGTTTAAACTCAGAAGAGTGTTCCTGGTGCCTCTCTGTACCAGTTATGAACGTGTGGGGTGTCGCATTGTCCTGCTGGAACTGCCCAAGTCCATCGGAATGCACAATGGATATGAATGGATGCAGGTGATCAGAGAGGATGCTTACGTACGTGTCACCTGTCAGAGTGGTATCTAGACGTATCAGGCAGGATTCCTATACCATTCCAACTAATCTTCGCCAGCTTGAACAGTCCCCTACTGACATTCAGAGTCCATGGATTTATGAGGTTGTCTCCATACCCGTACACGTCCATTCGCTCGATACAACTGGAAGCCAGACTCGTCCGACCAGGCAGCATGTTTCCAGTCATCGGCAGTCCAGTGTCGGTGTTGACAGGCCCAGGTGAGGCGTAAAGCCTCGTATCATCTAGTCAACAAAGGTACAAGAGTGGACCTTCGGCTCCGAAAGCCCATATCGATTATGGTTAGTCGAATGTTTCGCACGCTGACACTTGGTGATGGATCAGCATTGAAACCTGCAGCAATTTGCGGAAGGGTTGCACTTCTGTCATGCTGAACGATTCTCTTCAGTCGTCATTGATCCCGTTCTTGCAAGGTCTTTTGCGGCCGCAGCGATGTCGGAGATCTGATGTCTTGCCGGATTCCTGAGATTAATGGTAAACTCGTGAAATGGTCATACGGGAAAATCCCCACTTCATCGCTACCTCGGAGACGCTGGTGTGCCGACTATAACACCACGTTCAAACTCATTTAAATGTTGGTGGCTACTCATTACCTTTAGAGATTAGTGCTTAACGTCCCGTTGACAACGAGATCATTGAGGTCATTAGAGACGGAGTACAAGCTCGGATTAGGCAACGATGGAGAAGGAAAGCGGCCGTACCCTTTAGAAGGAACCATCCTGGCATTCAAGCGATGTAGGGAAATCACGGAAAACCTAGTTTAAGATGGCCGGATGCAGGTTTCAGCCGTCGTGCTCCTGAAAGCTAGTTCAGTGTGCTAACCACTGCGCTACATGCTCGGTCATTACTTTTGATTTCGTCTTGTTTATGAGTAAAAATGTATAGTAAATTGTCAAATCTTTCTGAATACACCGGAATGGTTAAAATACTTAGAACTATGCGGTCCCAATCACGGAGGTCATGGGGCAAGAATTGCTGCAGCTCAAAAACATCAGGTTTTAACTCACTCTTTGGACAGTTCTTCTGAAATCGAGGTGCGGATAAATCTGACCAAGAGCTTCATACATTGTCTCACTCCTCACAACCCATCACTCACAGAAGCTTGAAGTTACTACTCTCCAGGGAAGTCAATGGCAGTGCCGAGGTGGATACACCAGTTCCCATCAGGTCAACGCAGTTAAAACACAGTCGGTTGCAGCCAGTACTTGCACGGATGACCGTCCAGGTACGACCTGCACTGTTGACCATTTTCCCTGTGCCTTTCCGGCAGATAGGCCAGGAAGAGCGGTGGCGTAAAGTCCCTGATCACCAGTCTTCACGCCAAAGTCCTGGATTAAATTCCAAATCTCTCTGCAGTTTCATGAAGTACAGGCATGCGAGACTGTTGATCGGGCTTCACCCGTCGGATGGAGACGTCAAAGCTCGGCGGACCCCTTGGTTCTCTTCGAAAGGAGCAAGCTGTGTGCCGGCACCGGATTTTACCCCTCATTTCTCTCATCATCTCCAACACAAACATGACACCACACTACAGACACACCCATTACAGTCATGTATGCTTAACAGATACTCTTAGACACACAGCAATCATAGTGCACGAAGGAAAGGTGCCTGTGGGTGCGGACAGGGGAACCTTTCCAATTAGGCAGCTTAACCTGCCTTTCGATGTCTCCCAGTCTTTCATGCCATATGACATTTTTTTTCTCTTTCTTTATTGTATTTCAGTTCCCTATCGGGGCGGGCTGTCAGCAGCATATACGCTGCTCATCAGTCGAAAGACACAGAACAAATGATAGAAGACATTTAAAAATAACATAAAGGAGAAAACATGGTGTACAGTCGTGGACAAAACGAGCGAGACCCCTCGCCTTTTCGTTATGCTGATCCGCACAGTTCTAAAGTCTGCTACACAGCATAACAGGCAAGGCGACGTAGTGCTACCAACATACTATGCACAGGCATGAAACTGAAAAACTGTCCCAACTTTGTCAGACTGTTTTCAATCACGTGTAAGACTATATTAACGCTGATTAGTGTGTTAAACACAACACGTAAATATAAGATATAAATGAAAGAAGAAGCGCTAATTAGTGTAAACTGTACTAATAAAAATGAATTTTAGCTTATGGAGATAACATAACTGTTTTAGTAAGACAAAGTACCCCAGATCGTTACGAATTAGCAAAATATTACGCGCATTCGGCAGCGAAACGGTCTGTGTCAACGTTCAGACCAGTCGTACCGGATTACTGTTGCTGACCTACCATGAAAGTGTGCAAATTTAGCAATGCGTGAAGATTCATAACGAAATTCAGTTAAAAATCATTCAGTGCCACATTTGTATTAGTACAGTTCATGCTAATTAGCGTTTCTTCTTTCATTTATATGTTATATTTATACACTAATCAGCATTAATATAGTCTTACACAAGATTGAAAAGAGTCTGACAAAGTTGGGACAGTTTTTCAGTTTCACGCCTGTGCATAGTATGTTGGTAGCACTTCGTCGCCTTGCCTGTTATGCTGTGTAGCAGACTTTAGAACTGTGCGGATCAGCATAACGAAAAGGCGAGGGGTCTCGCTCGTTTTGTCCACAACTGTACATAGATATAAAAAAGAGGGAAGACAATAGACTAAAGGTCTCGCTCGTTTTGTCCACAACTGTACATAGATATAAAAAAGAGGGAAGACAATAGACTAAAAAGGGGCGATTATAAAATGGAGATAAAAACCGTAAAAAAGTAGCGCATACAAAAGACCACATACTGGGCCAATTAAAAGAACACAAGGCGTAGTATGACTGGAACATAAAAGTATCGACGGATGGAGTAGCACATAACAACCACTGACAGTAACACTAAGTACAAGGTCAGCACACAATTAAAATCACATCTCTCGATGCACAGGAGAACAGCACTAAACGCAACACTAACGTGGCACACTGACGATGATCAAAACAGAAGATCTTCCAGGCGCTGGGAGAAGAGGAAGAAGGGAGGGAGGGGTAGAGAGGGGGGAGATGGGTGGGGGTCGCGCCGAGGGGTGGAAGGAGGAAAATCCGCTCTGGGAGAAGGAGGGGTGAGGTAAAAGGGGGCCCTGGGGAGGGGGGGAACAAGGCCAGATTATAGTCGGAAGGAAGGGAAGATTATTGTCAGTGTTATTTTTGTGTTTGTAAAACAGTAAATGTGTATTTAAATGGTTTATTTTGTATCTGTTTCATGTCGTGGAAGAGCGCGGTAACACGACGGCGGCGCCATCTCCGGCGCAGCCGCCAAGCAAAGAACTGATCGCTATCGTTCAGGAGACGAAGGCCAACCTGTCCGTGTGTGTTAGAGTAATGTTCGTTTCATAACGCTTCCCGCAAACGTGAGGTCATTCTGACGTCACACGCAGTGTCGACGGCCCCATGAACTGCTGTCGACTTTGTGAGACAGAAGAATATGAATGTTGATGCTTCTCGTTTCACTCGCACCAGTGTAAACTACCTTCTTAGGTTCGTGCCTAATCACACACTCGAAAGGCGGCTCATATTCGGAAATAAAGAGCCAAATATTTGTGAGAAGGAAGAGTACGAATTTTATTGTTGCACGTTTCAGTCGCAGCAATTCAAGCTGTGTTCTTAGATTCCTGCCAACAACGTTCTTGGAAATCACTAAATATTTATTTCATCCTTCATTCTCAGATCAGAGTGAATATGAATGATATACAGTATAATAGAACACATTTGTACAGTATTACATTCATAAGAAAGTAACACAGCATATTAACAAAGCTAACATTAAAAAAATGTATGTAACGGGATGCAATCCAACAACACTCGATTCCAGAAACCAAGACGTTTTTCATTACGTTAGCATTAACCTCGTGGTGTTTAACTCCGTCTTGGTCATCATATTCTATCTTGATGGGTTGTATGCGTTACTACGAGACATTTAATGACAGTGTGATGTGTATGTTATAAATTTTCAGTGTTCCCTTACATTGAAAAGACACACTGCAAAATAAAAAACAAGTGTGTTACATTCTTAATTTTGTAAATTAGTGACGATAATAGCTCACTCTTAAGAGAGCACACTTATATAAAGCGTAGCGGTCGATAAATTATTGTAATAAATCATTCCAAGAATGACGTGTTTTTGTTAATCACCGGCACGCGCGCACGAAATCTCGTGACAGGCTTGTATCGAATGCTAACGTAAGTCGGTAACTGATCATGCGGTCGTCGATATCGTGTGTGACCTCGAAATGGCACGCTTGCGTGAATTGTTGTGAAACGAGCGTTACCCACTGTGTTATCGCCATGTTTACCGCTATCTGAGTTAAATTAAATAAATGTATTCAATTACACGTAACAAACAAAAAAAGTGATGATCTGTGTCGTTAATGAAAATTTAATTTTGATTGGTTCAGTTCTTGTCTTGACAGCTTATGATCAACATCGATGATACTGCAAAGGCTATGTCCCATTAAAACACATAGTTGAAAGTGAGAAGTGATTTATTTATCTGTCGAGAAAACTGAAGTGAACGTTTGTGTGGAAGAATGCATTTTAATCTGATTTTATTATAACAAGATTGGCGTTTTTCATGATTGAGTTTTGTTGAGAACACTGGAATTATTGAAGTTCGAAGTGAACTAGTAAGAGATATTTAAAGACAAGAGCAGAGAGAATACCCCAAATGTTAGCTTTCGGCCGGCCGAAGTGGCCGAGCGGTTCTAGGCGCTTCAGTCTGGAACAGCGCGACCGCTACGTTCGCAGGTTCGAATCCTGCCTCGGGCATGGATGTGTGTGATGTCCTTAGGTTAGTTAGGTTTAAGTAGTTCTAAGTTCTAGGGTACTGATGACCTCAGAAGTTAAGTCCCATAGTGCTCAGAGCCATTTGAACGAATTTTTGTCAGCTTTCGAAAATCCACAGAACTCTTAAGAAACTGATTTTACGTGTAAATGATTGAGTTTTTGTCCCTCTCTGCTTTCGAGCTTGCAGAAAGTTAAGCTAACCAGTTCCGTAAAGTAATTTAAGTTCGTTGTGGTGCCCGCCGGAAGTCTGAAATAGTCAGGCTGAATTATTATTCGTACCTGACTGAAAGTTTTTATCAACTGGGTGTACGACGTCTGCTAATGTCTGTTTAAATCGGGGGGAGTCAACCTTTTTCATCTACCGCCAACTTATGTGTATCCGTTAGTGCAAAATTCTCTAACCGCCCACCAATTCCACAGCAATGGTGATTTACAAAGTAGGTGGGTAACATTATTTTACAAAATTTTAAATCAGAGGTACAAGTTAAAGACAATAATAATAATTACAAGCACAAAACGTTATGTTATGACTGAAAGTTTTCATCAACTGGGTGTACGACTTCTGCTAATGTCTGTTTAAATCGGGGGGAGTCAACCTTTTTCATCTACCGCCAACTTTTGTGTAGTATCCGTTAGTGCAAAATTCTCTAACCGCCCACCATTTCCACAGCAATGCTGATTTACAAAGTAGGTGGGTAACATTACTTTAAAAAATTTGAAATCAGAGATAAAAGTTAAAGATAATAATAATAATGACAACCACAAAACGTTATGTCAGAATTTTTTGAAACCTAATGATAATGTTTTTAAAAACCCTTGTTCCTACCATCCGCCATGAAAGCTGTGTAAGTAGGCTGTTTATGTTTTCTTATTGGAAACGTTACGTAGCGCTCGGTATGAAAATCACTGGCTGTGCTGTGTGCAGTCTGTGGCTAGTTTGCATTGTTGTCTGCCATTGTAGTGTTGGGCAGCTCGATGTGAACAGCGCGTAGCGTTGCGCAGTTGGAGGTGAGCCGCCAGCAGTGGTGGATGTGGGGAGAGAAATGGCGAAGTTTTGAAATTTGTAAGAATGGATGTCTAGAACTGCTATATATATTATGACTTTTGATGACTATTAAGGTAAATACATTGTTTGTTCTCTATTAAAATCTTTCATTTGCTAACTATGCTTATTAGTAGTTAGTGCCTTCCGTAGTTTGAATCTTTTATTTAGCTGGCAGTAGTGGCGCTCGCTGTATTGCAGTAGCTTGAGCAACGAAGATTTTTGTGAGGTAAGTGATTTGTGAAACGTATAGGTTAATGTTAGTCAGGGCTATTCTTTGGTAGGGATTTTTGAAAGTCAGATTGCGTTGCGCTAAAAATATTGTGTGTCACTTTAGTGAATGTTTGAGTACGTTCAGTTTTGCTCAGCTGTTTGAAAAGCAAATAGTGTAAGAGGTTTATCAGCACAGTAATTTAGAAATTGTTCTAAGGGGACGTTTCAGCTGGAACACCCTCTAGTGGGCTGTAGGGACCTGCTGGATTACCACTGGCTTAAGTAATAACGTATATAGGGAGTGGAGTGCCGCAAAGAGGTTTACCATTTCGCTAAAACGTGCACAATTCCCGGTGAGCTTATCCTATGCAAAAACCATTAAAAAAAAGCACAAAGCCAGACGCTGCATGTTGCAGGCGTGGACCTTAGTGTGAGTGGCTTTCTGCACAGCCAGCTCTACACGACTCTCTCCTACGTTAGTGAAGCAAGTACGCTATTCCCAGTCATACTACTTCGAAAGTCGAATTCAGACAAGCTTCATAACTCAAAATGAAATTCCTCGCGTAAAAAGTCTCGGGCACAGCCACAAATAGACACAGGAAATGTACTGGCAGTTACGAATATGAACCACCATCGGCAGTATTTTGGAATGACAACAATGAAAACTTCTGCCGGACCGGGGCTCTACCTGGTCTCCTCGCTTTACGCGAGGCTGTCGCCTTAAGCGCTGCGGCTATCCGTGCCCGAATTGTAGCCAAACCAAAACTTCCACATGTTGTCGTCATACATCACATCCTGCACTCGTACGTTACATATTCCGTCCAGGAAGGACATATTTATTGAGAGTCGGAGGCCTGGTATTGGCGAATAAATACGAAATCGCAGTGCCTGTGACTGCAATGTCACACGTGGACAAACGATATATGAAACTTTGGGTCTGGCCACGATTCGTGCACGGATATCCGAGGCGTTTAATGCGACCCCTCGTGCAAAGCCGGAAATCCCGGTTCCACACCCAATCCCCACAAATTTTCATTGTCATCATTCCAAAATACAGTCGATGGTGGTTCATACATTTCCTTTACAGCCGTCAGGTTATAGTCGCTGCAGTGCCTGTTCTTTTGGACATGCATGCAGGGCCGAAGGAACATGGCATCACTTCTCTTAATAACACAGGCACACCAATTTCGTATAAATAAATACCCTGCCAATGTCGACATTTTCCACTAGCTGTTAATAAAGGAGGTTATATCTCTGGAAAATTTATTAAATCTTAATGAAATGTATTTTCTTACCTTCAGGTAATCATTTGATATTAAAATAATGACTTTGCACACCCTAAGAACGAATCTCGAGATACACTATTAGGATAGTTTGAATGTACGTGGCGCGTTCAATAAGTAATACAACACATTTACTTCTGAAAGCAGGTTGGTTTTATCTGGGATTCCAGTACACTACATTATGCCTCACTCTTTTGGCTAAAAAACCCTGTATTTCAACATAACCTCCGTTTAATGCGACCGCCTTAGGCGACCTTATTGGGAGGAACTGTATGCCCGCACGGTACCAGTCTGCTGGTCGACATCGGAGCCAACGTCTTGCTGATGGATACGTTGTAACGCCGGAAATGCATATCCTCCTATTTCCATCTATTGTACTATAAATTTTTTTCCTTATTTTGTTACCTGAAGATATGACATTTCTGTGTCTTTATATATTGTAATTGTTTTACTATTTGTATATATATATATATATATATATATATTTATGCATTTATGTCGATGTATAATTGGTTTGTTTTGTAAATACTATTTGTATTTTTACGCTGGGTCTTGCCTAGGGAAAACTATGCTATCGAACGAATACATCGATAGGTCGTGCGGAGAACCAAAGTGTTTAGGATATTTGGTAGTGTTAACTCTGCTGCATGGAGCGCGGGCAGAGAGAGTCTGGCTGGAGTGGGGCGGTGGAGCAGGTGTGTTGTGTAACGCTCCCGCGAGTTGCCGCGCTTTCGGGGTTTGGCAACATGTAATTGCACTCGACTTGCTATGATACTTTCTGACACGGTGTCGCGGACGGGAAGCATTAGCTGGTGCACATCAAGAGCCCGTTTCGCCTGGTGACAGTCACCAACATCCAGCTTCTGCAACAGCGACGGCCGACAATGAGTGACTGTCACCACCTCCTCGACCGACGACTTCAAACCTTCAATCAACCAACAAGGAAGACTGAAAGCACTTAAAGTTTTAGAACTGTATCGCAGACCTCAGCTTTTAAAACTGTTCCATTTGCCTCACAAAATTACAGCAACTTAGCATGAACCTTTGTTGCTCATTGACCCAATTGCATTACCAAGCAGGGTGCCTTCCTTTTCCGGAATGAACCTGAGTGTCGTTAAATACAAACGCCAGCATTAAAGTAATATCATTCGATTTTACTGCTTTAATTTCAAAGTTCAGTTTAGGTATTTATAGCTGGCTACAATATTTAGATTACACAAGCACAAATTAAGAGTGCGAGTTTTGTTACCACATTTTAGCTTACCTGAGACTGCAGCTCAGCTTGGTACATACTAAATTTTACTATTGTTAATTGTTCAGAATCATTTAATTCAAGTTGAAAGTTAAATCTCTTATTTCTAAATTGCGTAGATTCAGGTAGCTTTTGAAATGATTGTTGAGGTAGCACAAGACTAACCTTATTTTACTGAATATCGTAGTGCTTCAGAGACAAAGCTCACAATTAATTTCAGTCACTAAAATTGACTTTCAATTTTCCAGTTTTATTAATTCTTTTGCTAAATTAAGTTAGAGCGTAGCGAAATTTATTACTTCTGACAAACATTCACTTTTCACACAACATGTGTCAACCTTCAGTTGCCACGCTTTTAGTGCTAATTGTGTGTGCAATAACCTTTCTTTTTCAGTTATTATAGTAGTTGTCCATAGGACTGGCGACTGTAATTTTCCCCAAATCTCAAATCTGTAATTAACGCCAGTTAATTGTTAATGTAACGACCGCACATTTACTTCCTTTATTAACTTTACCCCTTTTCAAAATTAATTTCCATCAGTTTCATTTGCATTTTTCCTTTCAAGCAAAATGTAACCCTTTCCCCCTCTTTACCGACAAATTAACTTCGGTGACGATTGCTTTTCCCAAATTTCCATTAGGTGCACGCGGTTTAATTTTTCACTGTCATTAAGGTCGATAAGTGAGGGGGAGGTTACAACGTGTGTCGGCACCACCAACAGAGATGTCCAGTTGAGCATCGAGGCGTTTGATTGTGATTCGTCGATGATCTAGAACGAGCGTCCTCACGTTCCAACATCGCAGGAGTCTGCTGTGTGCGGCCAGGAGGTACGCAGGAGATCGGGCACGTCTGCGCAACCTTACTGAGACGATGAAAGACGCCTCACCCAGCGTGCTTATTTTCACTGCCAGGACTCCGTATACATTCTGCAAAGCGCCTATGAATGTCTGCGATGCCCTGGTTTTCCGCCAAAAGAATCTAAATGGCAGCCTTCTGCTTCGAACGCACCTCTGTTATAGACGCCATTTTGAAGCCTACGTATAGCGCATCCGCCTGTCGGAACTTCTTGAAACTGTAGGAGCTGAAGCGGGAATATTCCACGATACCCCGTAACAAATTCCGCATTTTTTCAGGCGAAACTTGCTGAGAACAAAAAATACGTTGGATTACTTATTTTACACCCCTCGTACATATAACTCTTATTAATAAGAGAGTGTAAAACTGTCAGACGACGTCAGGGGAAACAGTTTTTCTTAACTTAGTGTTCTATTTTGAAATTCATACAGTGAACTGCAAGAGATTTTCAAATTAGTTAAACAAATCTTAAAAAGTTTAGGAAACCCGAGGCGTCTTTCACTTTTAGTAACCGAAGGAGATTTGTCTACATGTTCGCGAAATGTAGGTTTTTCTTTGTGTGGTGTGCATACTGTAAGACCTTTGGTACTCACACCATGAGATTATTTGACTTGTCGCTCTAACAAAGTAGTCGAGTGTCAGCAATTTGTCTCGTGGTCTTATCGTGGCGTGTTTATCTTCTGCCTTTAGGTCAGACAATAGAAATGCCACTTGCACGCTTAGAGTAGCAGGTTGACGGTGGCCAACTTTAAACAGAACTTGATTAATTTTCACACACATTTATTAAAATAATAACAAGCATAAACATTACTTAACTTGATTCTGGATGGTATTTACAATTGACAATCTGAGGTTCCTTTGGTCTTGGTACGTTAATCTTATTCTCACATATCTCTGATACTTGACAGTGTCTATACATTTCTCTTCACGGCTATGTATAGGAATATGATAATCTTATTAGGCGCAGACCGAAACTTGACTATAGACTGATACAGACTAGTGTAGACAAATCAGACTGACTAATCGGAGATCTGTACACTCGTTATAATACCTCGCGCTTTCAGGTATCACTGCACGAGTGTGATCCGCGAGGAGAAAAGGTTCTACGTTAGCAGCAATCTCATTGGCTGCATTACATATTAATACGCGTATCGGCAGAAGCAGAATTTGGTCCGTCTCTAAGGCAGCGCCATCTCGTAGTGCGGAGACGGACGAGCGTTGTGCCTGCTCTGTTGTGCTTAGCAGGGCGCGCTCTAGTGGGAAAGTTGTGTACGCGCTGACTACGCGGAGCTATGTACACAACACTTGGTAAAATTTTTCTCCTTTTATTTCTGACTATTGAAGAGAAACGCACGAGAAATGCAGCTGCTGGTGCAAATTTCACGTGGAATAATGTATACAAACAAATTCATTTCGAAACGTTAGTAGTTACACCTCGACAAAGCGAGCAAGAAGAACTGTAGTCAGCCTTTCTTTACAAGACGTATTTCTGTGCTGTTGGAACACATTTAACGTAATAAGATGAGAGAAATTAAGGACACATTCCAGACCGGAAACGCCCAACTTTTTCTTTGTATAACCCCACGTACCTTCATTAATATCATGAGAAACTTTTAAACTTTGTAAATCATTCTCTCTTTTATGTGATAAGGTGTGCTGGAAGAAACAATGCTTGCGGCTATCGTAATACTACACACACCGCCACAGGACTGTGATATTTATAGGCAACCGCCATCTATAACTGAAGTGAAGTTCAGTAAATACATCAGTGAGAGAGAACTGGTTTTAAACGCGTCGTTGTTTCCTATTAGAATGTTTGTCTTCCGCTGTTCTCGGTTCTGTCTGATAACATCATGCCAAATGAAATAGCTGCTTCTTCAACTTTGCTTTTTTACAATGTCTTTCAGTCCTGTTAATATCTGTGGCTATTGTCGCCCGTAACAAATTACAGGATTGTAGAGCTAACAGTTTCTATTACGATACAATAAGTAACACTCAGCAGCATTATCCGCTCATATCAAATACCTATGATTCTTGCATACGGCATGGTACTAATAAACTCAAATAAGAACAGCGTAGTGTCCTTATATACTTCAATTGCAAAATTATATCGGCACTTCGTGAATGTTTGCTTCAGTGGCAGATTTGAGCAAATGGCTGTTACACTTCACGAATTAGCTAATAAATCGCCACATAAACACAAAGAAAATCGACCTGTAGAAGAATTTGTATAGCAATCGCTAGTACACTTCTCATGTGTAGGCCATTAAATATAACGCAAGCAGTGTGATTGTATTGATACAAATAAAATGATGCATAACGTATTTCGTAGTAAATCTGTGGTTGTGGGCTTAGAGCATGTATATCAACGGAGAGAGCATAGTCTACTGTGCATGTTCTCAACATCAAACCTGGCTAGTCAAGTTGTAAGGTTTTGAGGAGAGAACATCAACTGTGCAAGCTGCAAATATTTTTGGTTTAATGTTGCAATCTTATCACCGAAATACACACATTCACACAGTTTACAATGTGACAATGTTACGACAGTTGTCAAACGAACGCATCTCGTCCTCAGAAAGTGAAATAATCCTAAACACAACAATGGTAAATTTTAACTAGAAGTTTCTTTACAAAATTATTCTTAGGACTACGTCATGATGTTGGCCAGTACTACGGTAAATCATCCGATTCCGGTTCAAAGTTCGATACTATTTAGGATGACAATCAAGTCTATGGAGGATGGTTAGTTTTGCGACAAGTTGAGCAAAAGATTACCCAAGGTCGCTCGAGTTTACAGTGGGCCGGCCGAAGTGGCCGTGCGGTTAAAGGCGCTGCAGTCTGGAACCGCAACACCGCTACGGTCGCAGGTTCGAATCCTGCCTCGGGCATGGATGTTTGTGATGTCCTTAGGTTAGTTAGGTTTAACTAGTTCTAAGTTCTAGGGGACTAATGACCTCAGCAGTTGAGTCCCATAGTGCTCAGAGCCATTTGAGTTTACAGTGGACACAAGCTGGTGAACCAACAAGTTCACGCCTCTGCTCGCAGTATTTACCTTAGCTGTGATGAGCTGTCATGCGCATGGCTGCTATGGTCCTCTGAAAACCCTATAAAAACTAATTAAACCTTTGTTGATCTTTCCGGCAGAAACTCTCCCTATGTAGCACATTCAAGTACTAAGTGTACAGATCTAGTGGCAAGCCGAGTAGATAAAATAGCCTCGTACAGATGCGTTTAGTACTGGAAACCTCAACAAACCGCAACTCACCCAACAGCATACTGGCAAAGTATACTAATCTATAACTTTCTTTTTGGGCTGCTTCAGTTCCAGAATTGAAAGCTCAGTATCTAACAGTGATACTGATCACCTATGGAAACACGATTCACAGTAATACTTAATTTGCTCTTTGTTTCAAACTTTGTTCCACTAAATGGACTTAGCCGCCACCCTCATCATAATCTCCATCAAACATTATGGTTAATTACTCAGTGTCTTCTACTGGTTGTTTATTCACTTGAAGCTGAACCAACTTCTGTCGCACGCTTTAAGCAATAGCGTAGGAGTTTTGTATAACAGATTGGCGACAAACGCAGCACTCATCGATCCGACCCCTAAGGCGTACCAAAGCATATAGATCAGAATTTCTCACTGCAGCTATAAATGAAAGAATAATCAATAATGTATCAATTTAATTTAGTATCTGATGATAACAACAAGCACACGGCAAATACGGAACATAGTGAGGAGGGAAATGTCTGCATAGCACAATAATCCTGACACATCGCTACAGTACCTGCCCAGATTTCTTTAGCGATTATTAAAATAACGTGAGTACCAGGCCACAATAAAAATATATAAAAATATAGATAACAAGCTCATCTTCACAAGAAATGTTCATCTTGTAAAATAATTTCGCAGGTAATGTAGACGAAAGAATGGTAAACTGACAAGGAACCCCGTGACAGTGCGAGGTCGCTGAAGGCCAACGATGTTAACGGTAGTCGACGCCCCGCATGTTTTATATTATGCAAACACAAAATTGGCTGCTAATGACAACAGGGGGCGGGACTGGAGGTATCGGATGATGAGCACAGAATGAGGCTACGGAGAGTAGTTGAACTGCCTAGTTGACGAGTAACTCAGGACAGTGTTACAGTGCTAGTGATGCTGATACAAAGCAGAGCAATGGCAACGATAAACAAAGCAAACATTGCATCATATCTACAACAGCAGTCGCCGAAACTGACATTTCGTGCAAAAGGTGCCCAAGGAGATTCGCTGAGTGAGAAATAAGTTGCGGAATAAATATTAGCTTTTTTGCAAAATGAGTTCGTGGAATGTGTGGTGTCGTGTATACTCTACTGTGCGGATAATGTACATGTGGAGTACAATAATGACTATACGTGCTTTACAAGTGAAAGTGATACTGAAACAGGTGTCGAGCCATGTAGTTCATCGTCCTTGCCGGACTGGGAGCCACAAACCCTGTCTCCAGTGAAACGTGATACAGGACAATCTGATGTGTGCACATCGACCTAGCAGTTATCAATCCCGTGAGGCGTAAAGTTTGCCTACATAGCGCGAGCCTGAGGCGAGGCACGGGAAGAGAGAGTGAACACGGAGCCGCTAGGAAGTGTGAGTCGCGCATGCGCTGTGGGCGGCAGTATAAGCTGTCGACGCGGAGAACTGAGACTGTTGGTACTGGTGTTGGCGACTTCTAGTATGATAAAAAAAATTTATTATTATTATTACGTTAAATATATTTCAATTCTATCAATTTAAATCTGTCTTTCATACTAGAATGTCGTGTTTCCAGTCTGGCACAGCTTTGCCACAGGAGACACGAAAGCGGTCGAAGACGTCCGTCTTCTGGTCGGCTCCTGATCGTTGTCAGAAGGAGGCTAGTTTCTGATTACGCAAAGAATTCTGTTATTTGGAAAAGAACAACCCGGATTTCTTTACGTAATCAGTATGAATTTTATAATTACCTAAGGGACCTTTAACAATGAATAGTAAAAAAAAATTGCATTTGCAAATGAAATCATTAATAAATGGGGCAGCTATGAGTTGTATAGAAGACAAGGAGCGGCCTTCTGTCTACGACCAGGATGCCGCAGTATTCTCTGCTGTAGTAAAGGCTGTTTGACATTTATAAAAATAATATGGCACGGAGGATAAAAAAGTATAAAGGAAAAGAACAGAATAAGAAGTCTGGTAAACACTAAATATATTCAAACAGTTCTCATTAGCAAATTAGGGCTTATTTATAAACAATACAACTTACATAATTACTTTTCTAACAGTATGGTGCGATCAGATTTCAGCCTGTCCTGTGCTGTCTCCTTGGTTCACGTTTTTTTTTGTCACAAATTATAGTCACTACTTTTCTCCTTTCGTTGAAGACAATTCTTGCACTGTTCAACACCTCCGATAACAATAACTTGCTGATTTACAGTTTCGAACATGAATTACTTTAATTTTATTAATTAATAATGTTGTCTGCACGCTAGCAAGACCGCTCACATTTTTAACTCAAAGTCGACCTCCTTTACGTTTTCACATAACAAGCAGAAGTATATTAAAATCTGAAGATCTACAAAACTTTGTTACCGTCATCTTTTATTTAGATCGAAGCGGAACGACAGTTCAGCTTCTGTTAAAATGTTTCTTTGACTGCGCAATCGATGTATTAGCGTCCGCGCTAGATGCGCATCTTTACAGTTATGTAAATTATACAAAACAAATGTCTTTCAAAGGGTATTCAAAGCTTTCATAGGACGGAAACACCAATAATATTACAGACTCTGACGTTCATTGGTTGACGGGACTCTGAGTGGACAGCCTTGTTTTTACTCACGACAGCATAGGAACCATGGATAAAGTTTTTTTTTTGGGGGGAGGGGAGGGGGGAGGAAAATTTTAACCCATGAACTGTGGTACCAACGTGATTTATTGTATTGCTGCCTCTTGTTGCCTCATTCGAATTCTCGTCAGCTACTTCAATTCGTGCTATGGGTATTCCCAACTGCCAGTCCTGAACGATTTCCTTAGTAGTGAAATGCCCGTGTTTTGATGGTTTATCGTGTGGTTAAATGTTTTTATTTTATTTACTGGACCAATTGTTTGCTTGAAATTTTCCAGGCCATAGTTTAAATTGTCATTATTGTCTGGCCTGTATTCCCTCAAGCACGTATGAACGTGTTTTTGAGGATTGCTGAATTAACCCCATCTGTTTGTGTGTTTTAGAAGCTTGTCTTGTTACTTTGTGTTCTCTCCCGTGTGTACAACGAACTGCCTGAGGAGACGGGCGAGCTGGGCCTGTTCATTGTTGAAGGGTAAGAGGGCTCATACCAAGAGAGGCAGTTCATGTGTAATGAAAGGAAAGCTGTGTAATCCTGCTGTAAGTATAGCCTCCAATTATAACCGTTATCTCTCGATGCATTTGTAGTTGCATGAGTGGTGGCTTAATTTTAAAATCACGAGTTTGAAAATGGCTATGAGCACTATGGGACTTAACTGCTGTGGTCATCAGTCTCCTAGAACTTAGAACAACTTAAACCTAACTAACCTAAGGACATCACACACATCCATGCCCGAGGCAGGATTCGAACCTGCGACCGTAGCGGTCACGCTGCTCCAGACTGTAGCGCCTAGAACCGCACGGCCACTCCGGCCGGCCAAAACCACGAGTTTGTTTAATGTTGTTTAATGATCCTGTGTTGAACTATTGCAGAAGTTAGCTCTAAAGTCATTTACTTGTCAGCTTGAATTTGTTTTAGAGATTTCTATACTTAATTAGAGAAATGTTTTTATGAGAAACTTTGTCTTAAAATTTTATGCTCTGTGTTTTTTCTTTAATAAGTAACAAGGAATGAAACTTACTCAGAGAATTATATTGTAATAAAGTCAATGATGTTTGAGAATTGTGGCCCAGTCCTTTCATTAACTGAACCTTTCCTGTGCTAGCAAAAAGTTGCGCTATACAATCGTTGTCCAAGGTGTGAATATGAAACATAATAACGTACATGGACGATCATCCCCAGCATAATAAAAAACAATTATGAACAGATTTCGAATAAGACCGGAGCAAAATGCCCGTGTAAAGGAATACTACGGATATTCAAGGGAGGACTATATGCACTTGTTATGAAAACTGGTGTTTGCGCTTTCAAGGTAGCTCGATACAAGTTACAGAGTACGCACAATAGTGACCTACTATCCTACTATGTTATGTACATCAAATTGCGTGTGACATAGATTACAGTGATTTCAAGGGAAACAGAGGTTGGTTGCATAACTCCAAACATTGTTGCAGAATTGTAAGACTAAGATAACGAAACTTCAAACAAAGCGTCAATTTGTCGATGCACAGCTAACTGCGGAATCGGCCCGAAAATTTGTAGATGAGATAAACAAACTTATCCCATCGTTCAGTAAGAGTTTATTTCCAGCTCCGACCAATCGGAATTTGAAGAAATGCATATGAAAGGAACCCTGGAAATTAGAGGTACCAGGAGAGTTTTATCAAGACCAACTAATATGAGTGCCTTTTTTAACACATTCGTATACAATTGTGCTGACTGTTAATCTGGATGGTATATTGGCTGGAAAGTTATTTAATGTGCTGCGAGAACTTGGAGTTGCTCTGTTCCGTACGGTCCTTTCTGGTGTGCGTGATCTAGCAAGGACAGTAGAGATTATTCACGTCACAGCAAGCAATAGCGGAAAAATGGGTGCAAGGGAGCTACGACTTAGGTAAGGAACTTGCTTTTGCTTGATTCCTGCTCTGCGTATAAAAATCATACTCCTTTAGAGCATACTATCCCTACTGAAAAGTGTGTGACGTTTCAATTCATGCTCCCTGGAACCACTGAACAAATTGAACCTCTGAAAGTTTTTTTCCGTGCCTGTAAAACATATTATCACACTATCTACCTTTAAGGATAGCCGACAGACTGTTTCGACGAAATGTTGCGCATTCGACTGCATGCCATCACATTCCATCAGCTCTCATCACCTCGTTTCACCAAAATGATTTTATTGCATTCTTAAGACTGGATTACTGTGTGGACTTTTGATTACTGTGGCGCGCCATTTTTCATTCGGTGTTCGTAGTGGAAGTTAATGATTTGCTTTTATCATTTCTTGAATGTCGACTATGTCTGTTTTTTGAAGTGTAATACATATATCCTATAGAAGGTCGTTCTCTGTACCTCCCGTCCGCCACCGTAACTTTGTGGACACCGCGCTGGTTTGTCATGCCGGGGGTCCGGGCTCGATTCACGGCTGGGTTGGAGATTTTCTCCGCTCAGGGACTGGGTGTTTGTGTCGTATTGATCATAATCATTTCATCCTCATCGACGACCAAGTCGCCGAAGTGGCGTCACCTCAGAAGGCTTGCCCCAGGCGATGCGGTCTACCCGCCGGGAGGCCGTCGCCACACATTTCATTTCTGCACCTCCCGGACACCCATTTTCTGTCACCTTCCTGAGGCACACAGTGTGTCATTGGCAGCTAAGATTTTTCCAGTCTCAATTGTTAACTCGACACTTTCAAATGAGTATTATTAAAGACTGAACTTGCTACCCTGCATCAAAGGGTGCATGGCAAATACAGGACGTGCTTGGATAAAGGAACAGTCAGAATTGTGGTTGTAAATTGTTGTAATTGTGCTGGGAAAGTCCCTGAGCTACAAGCGCTAATAGAAAGCACAGAAGCTGAAATCGTTATAGGTACAGGTGCAGAAATTTTTACGAAGTCTCAGACGATGTTCAGGAAAGATAGATTAGGCAGAATTGGTGGTGGAGTGTTTGTGTCTGTCAGTAGTGGTTTATCTTGTAGTGAAGTCGAAGTAGATACTCAGTGCGAATTGGTATGGGTGGAGGTTACACTTAACAGCCGAACTAAGTTAATAATTGGCTCCTTCTACCGACCCCCAGACTCCGATGATATAGTTGCTGAACAGTTCAGAGAAAATTTGAGTCTCGTAACAAATAAATGCCACACTCATACGATTATAGTTGGTGGGGACTTCAACCTTCCCTCGATATGTTGGCAAAAATACTTGTCCAAAACGGGTGGCAGGCAGAAAACATCTTCCGAGATTGTTCCTAAATGCTTTCTCCGAAAATTATTTCGAGCAGTTAGTCCACGAACCCACGCGAATTGTAAATGGTTGCGAACACACACTTGGCCTCTTAGCCACAAACAATCCAGAGCTAATAGAGAGCATCATGACTGATACAAGGATTAGTGAGCACAAGGTGGTAGTAGCTAGGCTCAATACCGTTTCTTCCAAATCCACCAGAAACAAACGCAAAATAATTTTATTTAAAAAAGCGGATAAAGTGTCACTAGAAGCCTTCCTAAGAGACAATCTCCATTCCTTCCGAACTAACTATGCAAATGTAGACGAGACGTGGCTCAAATTCAAAGATATAGTAGCAACAGCAATTGAGAGATTTATACCTCAAAATTGGTAAGAGATGGAACTGATCCCCCATGGTACACAAAACAGGTCCGAACGCTGTTGCAGAGGCAACGGAAAAGGCATGCGAAGTTCAGAAGAACGCGCAATCCCGAAGATTGGCTAAAATTTACAGACGCGCGAAATTTGGCACGGACTTCAATGCGAGATGCCTTTAATAGGTTCCACAACGAAACATAGTCTCGAAATTTGGTAGAAAATCCGAAGAAATTCTGGTCGTATGTAAAATACACAAGCGGCAAGACGCAGTCAATACCTTCGCTGCGTAGTGCCGATGGTACTGTTACCGACGACTGTGCCGCTAAAGCGGAGTTATTGAACGCAGTTTTCCGAAATTCCTTCACCAGGGAAGACGAATGGAATATTCCAGAATTTGAAACACGAACAGCTGCTAGCATGAGTTTCTTAGAAGTAGATACCTTAGGGGTTGCGAAGCAGCTCAAATCGCTTGATACGGGCAAGTCTTCAGGTCCAGATTGTATACCGATTAGGTTCCTTTCAGATTACGCTGATACAATAGCTCCCTACTTAGCAATCATATACAACCGCTCGCTCACCAATAGATCTGTACCTACAGATTGGAAAATTGCGCAGGTCGCACCAGTGTTTAAGAAGGGTAGTAGGAATAATCCATCGAACTACAGACCTATATCATTAACGTCGGTTTGCAGTAGGGTTTTGGAGCATATACTGTGTTCAAACATTATGAATCACCTCGAAGAGAACGATCTATTGATACGTAATCAGCATGGTTTCAGAAAACATCGTTCTTGTGCAACGCAGCTAGCTCTTTATTCGCACGAAATAATGACCGCTATCGACACGTGATCTCAGGTTGATTCCGTATTTCTGGATTTCCGGAAAGCCTTTGACACCGTTCTTCACAAGCGACTTCTAATCAAGCTGCGGGCCTATGGGGTATCGTCTCAGTTGTGCGACTGGATTCGTGATTTCCTGTCAGGAAGGTCGCAGTTCCTAGTAATAGACGGCAAATCATCGAATAAAACTGAAGTGATATCAGGTGTTCCCCAGGGAAGCGTCCTGGGACCTCTGCTGTTCCTGATCTATATAAATGACCTGGGTGACAGTCTGAGCAGTTCTCTTAGGTTGTTCGCAGATGATGCTGTAATTTACCGTCTAGTAAGGTCATCCGAAGACCAGTATCAGTTGCAAAGCGATTTAGAAAAGATTGCTGTATGGTGTGGCAGGTGGCAGTTGACGCTAAATAACGAAAAGTGTGAGGTGATCCACATGAGTTCCAAAAGAAATCCGTTGGAATTAGATTACTCTTACTCGATAAATAGTACAACTCTCAAGGCTGTCAATTCAACTAAATACCTGGGTATTAAAATCAGGAACAACTTCAGTTGGAAAGACCACATAGATAATATTGTGGGGAAGGTGAGATAAAGGTTGCGTTTCATTGGCAGGACAATTAGAAGATGCAACAAGTCCACTAAAGAGACAGCTTGCACTACACTCGTTCGTCCTCTGTTAGAATATTGCTGCGCGGTGTGGGATCCTTACCAGGTGGGATTGACGGAGGTGCAAAAAACGACAGCTCGTTTTGTTATTATCACGTAATAGTGAAGAGAGCGTGGCAGATATGATACGCGAGTTGGGATGGGAGTCCTTAAAGCAAAGACGTTTTTCGTCGTGGCGAGATCTATTTACGAAATTTCAGTCACCAACTTTCTCTTCCGAATGCGAAAATATTTTATTGAGCCCAACCTACATAGGTAGGAATGATCATCAAAATAAAATAAGAGAAATCAGAGCTCGAACATAAAGGTTTAGGTGTTCGTTTTTCCCGCGCGCTGTTCGGGAGTGGAATGGTAGAGAGATAGTATGATTGTGGTTCGATGAACCCTCTGCCAAGCACTTAAATGTGAATTGCAGAGTAGTCATGTAGATGTAGATGTAGATGTAGAAGAGGTTCCTTGTGAGAATGTAAAACATTTTTCATTGCTGCTAGTTCGACAGTAAGTGTTGATGCGTAAAGAAGAATGGAATGGCACGTTTACTGCACCGCATGAGCAGCAATGAATCAGCTGAAAACACAGAAATTAGTTTTCTTTTCTCTTCTTCACGGCGTATCTGCACTACGGCAGATTGAAAATTGTTTGCATATATAGTAATGCATGACGAATAGCGGAATACGCTGTTCTGCTTCGACAAAGATACTGGATTGCAGCTGTTTTCTATCTTTTCCGCCTACATTGTAAAATTATACATTAAATCACCGTAGCACACGATTCGTAGTTTATGCAACAACGCTGCTTACGATATTTGCTGGCTAGAGTGAACCGTTGATTTTTACATATTTAATATGTATCCTCAGCTGATGGGAAGTGTAAAAATTCAGTGTAGCCAGAAAGGGATGGCTGCAGCTTCTGCAAGGCAGAGCCTGTAAAGACCAAGGGCAGCAAATGATTACACTTTACGTTACGTGGAAGAAAAAAAAAACGCTGCTGGCGTAGAGATTGTTTTCCACGCAGTTGCTTATAACTCCGACCTCGAACAGTAGCCAGCTACTACGGCATTGGATCGGCAGTATACATAGGATATGTAACGAGTCGTGAACAGATGGATTAGGACTGAAATATATCACGTATAGTTGATAAAGTCTAAAGTCCATGCGTTCATGGTTCAATACCAACGGGCTAACCCTTAGTGTGAATAAAATAAATTACGCTAAATTGGGAAAAATGATTCAAAAGTAAAATCTCCGACTGGTCCTGGTGACAATGAGTTACGAAGAGCACGGCGTGCAAAACTATTATACGTTAATCAAGACTTAAATTGAAAAGACTCTATCTCTTTCCCAGAGACTCAGTTCAACACGTCTTGCTCTGTGAATCATTTTAAAAGTTTTCTTCCCAGAAGGTGCTAGATTAGCTTACTTTGGTTACTCCCAGTCCCTTGGCATAGTATTTTGGAGTATAAAGAATAGTCGATTGAATGAAATTTCTACGTTATAGAAAAGGACTATTTGAATCTTTCCACATAACGCTGCCAGGACGCACTGCAAGCTCGTATTTAAAAAGTTCTGCGTGCTCATAGTACCCTACCTGTCAACATACAAATTAATACTGATAGACAGAAATAAACTTGGAGGGATCTACAAATAGCGCTTATTATAGTTACAACGCACCAAACTGTGGGTCCCGTCACTCAAAGACGTGTGAACCACATTTGTGTCATACTTCATAGCACACTACCGAAACACAGAAATAAGGCGGAGAGTAAGGAACATATATTCTTGAGAAGCATTTCTACGCTGTAAGCGAATATGTTGGCTTACAGAAATACTAGGAGTCGTTTATTAGTGTGTATTTTTTTCCTTCTGTTTACGGGTGTTTACGTGGTGTGTCTTTGTACAACATAGTTTCTGCTGTTAGTTTCCCTTTTTCTCTGCTTCAGATGCAATGCAATGCATCAACTCAGTAAAGGTACTCAATTACGCGAGTACTTGGAAAACATGCTGTGTTGGCAGGCGTTCGTGTGTTTGTACTTTTCAGGAATGTGACATAACAAAGTTTCATATTCCAGTAATGTTATTGTTTATATTTCTTGTGCATCATGGAAGCTAATTGCGGACTAGGAACGTGTGGTTCTATTTACGGTTTTCTTCTCATGACACATACCGATGTAGCACAGTGTTAAGGCGCTGGATTCGCATTTGGGAGGAGCGGGGTTCGAGGTCCCGTGCTACCGTTCTAACTTGTGCTCTCCAAGATTTCCTTAGTCTGCTTAGGAGGATGGTTCAACTGAAAAGCCTATGGCCAACAGCCTGTCCTATCCTTGCCTAATCCGTTACATGTTTGTGTATGGTTTATATATGTTTGTATGACTCCCGTAGGGTACCTGACATCTCTGATGTATTGAGTGGTCAAAGCGCTAATAAATAAACAATTATACGCCGCTTTGAAATTTCCAGTCTTATTAGAACTTCGTGCAGGTTCGGCACTCAAGCGCAAATCCTTGTTTCTCACAGGTAGCTCTGTTAATAGCTGAGGTGCGACTAACCTTGAATTTTGCCTCTACCACTCGTTTTCTCTCAGGACTACTAATCCCTCAGTTTATACAGAAGGATTTGTGCTGAATGGAGCATAAGGGCCAGGGCACGTTATAAGAGACGTATTGGAATGGATAGTAGTAGTGCCGCGTGAATCTTATGCGTCATTTCCTACGCCATGGAAAATATCGCCACAGTCTGCAAAAACCACTCTAGTCGTACTCGTTCTGCAGAAGAAGCCACATGACGCTCAAGGACGCGGAATAGACGTGCTACCGAAAGTCGCAAGGCACTGCAGTCCCGTTACGCACAGTGGCTATATTTGAGCTCGCACGGCTCTGTACACAACACTGACGAAATGGCATGCAGCATCGATCGACATTAAAATCAACGTCTCGGGTCAGTTTCTACACCTTCTGTTTGTTCACTGTGAGACAGCTCTGTGTACAGAGTTACAAGCACGAATAAGCGGCAGGAAGATTATTGTTTAATTCCGCAAAAACGATGTCGTCAAGCTCTTATTGGAGAAGGAAAGGTAAGGAAATCGGTTATGTTCAGGAGAATCACGAAAAACCTGAGGAGATCTGAAACCTGCTACTCCAGAATGCGTGTCCAGTGGGCGTGAACTGACATGTAATAAATACGTCCACTAACTCTAAAACACTCCTCTTTTATCGAGATCCCCTTGGGCGATTTATATTGCTAGTGCCATCAAGTACCAGTCGACCACAATACTATTGCACTTGGGCGTGAGGGCGCATCGGTAAGCTTATTGCGAATCAGCTAGTAATCGGGTTTGTGAAGGAAAGGAAGGACGCTACAACTGTAGTTACTCAATGAAAACTGCGCTAACCTTGGTGATTAGACCTATGAAGTAGATCGTCCATCGCGAAAAGGATAGGCGCCAAGTTCTTCATCTGCTGTACCAGTTTCTTTGGAATCCATTCCAGTTTCGTCTGCCATATCAATTTTCATATCACTGTCGTCTTCATTTGCCACATATTCATCTCCATTCTGTAGCCCAACATTGATTATTATATTCTCTATTGCCTCCTCCAGGAAGCCATCTCTGCCTCAATATTAATTTCCAGTTCCTTTCACACGTTCTAAGGCTTTTAACCAGTCATGTTTGGTAATGCTAGATAAAGACTCTTCGGTTAACGTAGCGGAAGAAACATTTTTCTGCTATTTTTTTGTTTAATTGTATTCTACATGTTTCAAATAAGTGGTATGGTGGGAGACAGAACAGTATATCGCTAACAACAGCATCTGCTTTAAAAACCGGCTTTGATTTATTATATCGCACAATTTGTAAAAGCTCGTTTCAAAACTGAATTTGTTCTGAATGAACTATTCAGTTATATCTTTTTCGAAAGTTTCAGCAGTGAGGGGCTTTATTTCTCTAAACAGTACGATACAGTGCGTTATCAAGTACAACAGTACTACCATCTGGGATGTTAGAAATCAGTTTCCATTCTAAACATTTGTGATAATTAGCGCTATACATATCGTCGTGCCGTGCGGGGTAGCCGTGCGGTCTAGGGCGTCTTGTCACGGCTCGCGCGGCTCCCCCCGTCGGAGGTTCGAGTCCTCCCTCGGGCATGGGTGTGTGTTGTGTGTTGTCCTTAGGATAAGTTCGTTTAAGTATTGCGTAAGCCTAGGGACCCATGGCCTAAGCAGTTTGGTCCCATAGTCCTTACTACAAATTTCCATATCGTCGTGATGATCTCGAAATTTAGATTCCAAATCATAAACTGACTTTGCTTCCTCTGTGAAGCTGCTTACTCCTCCAAGAGTGGAACACAATAGTTATTTGGCTTGCTCTTAGTCATTACGCCCGTAACTTCTACATGCTACCAGCACTTTTCGTCGTGTAATGGGTAAGCACCCACGTTTTGTTCGTGAATAAAACTGGTGTATTTTGCCCCTTTCTATTATTTCATTATATCTAGAACGCCTGTGTTTTCTAGGAGTTTTAATTTTTTCTCTGGTTTCTTCGGCTTTATTAAAATCTTTCAAAACGTATTTTAACGTTCATTCTGACTTCCCTGCAAGTTTGCCGCCCGCAAGACTGTTCTGTATATAAGTATCAAAAATACGGGTATCATTACCTCATTCTGCTTTTTTTCCTGCTAAAACTGTACAACTTTTAATGTTAGCTTCTTTTCACTTGAATACATCCACTTTCGTGGCATCTTCTTCCTCTGTTTTCTATTAACAGGGGTTTCATGGTTACGAACGACGCCGTACTGCTCTACGGACTATATTTGACGAGGACACACTGAACCGTTTCGCAACTAACCTGAAACCATTTGCGGTGTAATGAGTTTTCCTTAGTCACCGCTGTGCTTGGTTAGTCCAACTGCCGCGTGTTTCCGTTAACGACCACGGGAGGCACAGTACAGTAATTTCGGGGTTGGGTAGTAGCCCGTGAGATTATCGTCTTTAAAAGTGTTCTTGTGCTTCCCGCCATTAAAAAAAAGCGCTCTCTCTCTCACTCTCTCCCCCTCTATGTGTGTGTGTGTGTGTGTGTGTGTGTGTGTGTGTGTCGTCGTAAGACAATTGCAAGATGATGTATACAGTGATTCTTGAGTTTCTCCCGGCGTATTTGATAATCAAAATATCCACGGGTGTGTTGCCGGTCTATAGTGTCCAACGGGCACAATATTTCGGCGATCATACATGTCGCCATCATCAGGTGAACTGACGGACTGAGCTCCTGTGAACGTGCCGGCACGGAGATCCGTACGCTATGGCTGCTCAGAGGGAAGCGGCGGCGGCGGCCGATTTAAATACCCTCCGGAATACCACAGGTGAAAAGTTAATATTTTCAAAGGGGACATCCACCTATGCCAAAAGTGGCCAACTCCTATACCCTCTCCCTTCCCGCCACCCCCCACCCCCATGTGGAGCTTCGGATTTCACGTCAAAAAATACCTAAGGTTCATGTGGAACAAGTTTTTTTCGTTCGTGGTAGTTGGCTCTGTAATCGGCGCGAGAGCTACAGCGGTAGTACTGACGAGCACTCCGGAATCACTGTGACTGTGAGATTCAAGGGGACTCACCTTCAAGCATCACCATTGGTGTCAGGACTCACTGAAATCAAACCCGAAGGGCACAGTAAAAGTTTTACTGTACTATCAAATTTGAAACACTATATTAAATTTAAAACAGTACTATCAAGTAATTGGAAAAAACTGTTTACATTTTTATTTAAAATGTAAATTAGAATCAAATGAGTCGGTTCTTAATTGCAGAAATCGGAAAAATCGAATTTCGTCGATTACAGCGCCTTCTACCACAATGATGCTAGTAAACCCTGCCCGCTTTTTGCATTAAACCCGAATCTGCAATAAAAGTGAGGTTTTTCCATTTGAAGACGAAACTTTGACCCCTCTGGAGGGTGGGCAGATCAGAGGGTGGCAGGTTTGACGTACAGACACCCCCTTGAAAAATATTAACTTTCCATTTGCAACTTTTTTTCATACGACGCATATTTTTTCGAGATATTTAGTTGTTCCTAGTTAAAAACAAACATCCTTTGCACTGCCACACCATTTATCTGGTTTACATTGGCAGCAATGAGGAAAATTGGGGCCCGTAACTGCCGCGGGTAGTTCGTCAATTTTCAGATTTACGAGACCAAAGGTAAGGATAAAATCCGTGAGGAACAACCTTCAAGATCCTTCAATACTTTTATTCGTGTTAGAGGTGGCTTCTGTGAGTAGGGGTGAAACAATTGACAAGGCGTCATTGAATTCTTCATTTGTGTCGCCATATTGTCCGTAGTTCCTTTATAATTCTTGCAACGACAGAACGAAAATACCTTCAGGAAAAATTGATGTGAGGTGTTCGCATTGGAAACTGTCGTCGAGGCTAGGTAGCGATTCTGCGACAAAAGTAGTTTTGTTTGGATCAACAATGTCTGAGAAACATTGTAACACTGACTAAAGACATTAACAAAAGTAGTTCTGACATTTGCAATCGAATGAAATCTTCGCAGTCTGATAACACAAATAAGTTGCTTTTCCGGTCAAGGTATAAGCTACATTGTTTCTCTGTACTGTGTAGTGGAAAGCGAAATGTGGGAGGCAGAATCATATCAGTCAACTGCCACATTGTGGACCCTGATTGTACGTGTCTCCTCTAGTAGCAGTTTTCTTTTCTTCCATACGACACAAGTAGCAAGAACCGCCAGTAGAGCTTTTAGACCTGATAAATTATGTCACCAGACAGTACTAATTAATTATGTCATCAGACGGTACTACAACGGTTCACGAAATTTCTGACTGGCTAAGTTAACGAAACTGACACTAATGGAGTGCTGTGGGCAGTTGCATCAAGCCCTCATCAAACTGCCAAAGTAGACGAGGAATGAAACTGGCTGCAAATTACTCCAGAATTAGTTAGAAAAAAATGTTGTGACTTGAGACTTGTGATTTCCAATTGCTCCTTACACACGTGTACCGATCTATTCTCTCCCAGAAGATTAATCGTTCGACATTGCACAAGGAATTTAAGCTACACTTTTTGATCTGCGGGCAATAGCTTGCCCAGTGAAAACGTTTGCTGAGACGCTTTACAGCAGCTTCTTTAGTTGAGTGATCGAATTTCCGTGTGAACGGCATTAAGACAGCAAAGTATTGTGGGGAGAAAGAGGGTAGGTAATAAAAGTACGAGAGGCGCGAGAGTACACATCAAGTTTTCACGTCCCTCAAGCAGAAGTTCGCCTTTCTCCCACGAGGCAGCGCATACGCCATCATCTCCTTAGTTCTATTCTGGAACCTCGGGGCAGTTACACGTTTACAGCTAGAGAAAATGCGGTCGTCCAATTTTCTAGGTATCGATGTAAAAGTCGTGTAGTTTTGATTGCGTATTAGGTGAATCGAAATATACTTAAAAAGTAGATAAATTTGGTACCGGAATTGGCGGCTATAAGCTTCCAATGTCGACCTTGATATCCACGACTTTATTTGCGGATGTTATCTATAGATTGTCGAAAATGAAAATAGTGGAACGGGTAAAAGCACGGGTGTCTACGGGGGTTGAAGTTCGCAGGAAGTGCTCTCACCACCCAACCAAGAATCTATTTGCGAACTTTTACACTATAACCAGTTCATTGACGCTTGCTGACCCTTTTAGCGTAAGACTATTCAAGCATCTTGTGTTGCGTACTTATCTTAGATTCCTCATTATTCACCTTAGAAAATTTAATTTACTCTTTGTTTTCTGTAGTTTTTCTTTCGTTGGGTAGTGGGCTTTTCAAACACAACAACCTCTCTAACACACTTCGAATATAATCACGGCGTCCATAGTGGCATTTTTTTTCCAGAAACTGACCGAGAACATCAACTCGACAGCCATTAATCTAGCCTCTCTATCATCAGGTTCTTGACGTTATTGTAAGTGGGAGTATTTATTTGTAATCATTTTTTTATTTTTTGAGTTGGGCATAAAAGAACACACTGTTTGGATAAGAGTACGGAAAATTATTTTTAGGAAAACTTCTCTAATAATAATTAGATGACAAAGCTATTTCTGCAGAATGTTACCAAGATATCAAAGTAGGTGTTACATATATAGCGATTAAGAACTGCAGCACTCATTTAAGTCGTGTATTCCACTTCACGTTGAAAAATATGATATGCCGCGTGCAGCAAGGTGAAGGTCTTCACTCAGTTTTTTAAATCGTGTGCCCCAATGCCGGTGCAAGACGTACTAGTCGGAAAAAGATAATAAATAATAATTTAAAGGCACTACAGATATGTTTTCGGTTTCCAGCTAAGGTATTTTACTGCATACACAAAACAATAACCCATTCGAAGCATTTACTATACGATGAGTAATTCTAGTCTACGCTTGAATCTACTAACCTCTGATATACATAACCCGGAATCAGGAATCTGGGACTAATCCGACATAGTTCATATTACACGAAGTTCGCATATTCAAGTGCATATTTGTTGGTTTCACTGTATAAAGAATTCTGAGATTATTAATTTAGTAATTCATTAACATCTTGAGATTCTGCATTTTAATTGTGTCTAGCACATGAGACACCCTTACCCGCGTAGCGAATGCTTAAAACATTTCGATAAACCCACTTACCGTGGAAATATTTATCACAAACTAAATTTGTTTCTTGCCATATTCCCGGCGAATATTTGCAGAAGCAAGTTAATCAAGATGTCTCGCAGAATAAATTTACAAATATTAAAGCGCGCGAGAAAGAAACGTTGTGTGGAATAGTGTTCAAAAAATGGTTCAAATGGCTATAAACACTATGGGACTTAACATATGAGGTCATCAGTCTCCTAGACTTAGAACTACTTAAACCTAACTTACCTAAGAACATCACACACATCCATGCCCGAGGCAGGAGTCGAACCTGCGACCGTAGCAGGAGCGCGGTTCCGGACTAAAGCGCCTAGAACCTCCCGGCCACAGAGATAGGCAATGCTGTTCATAAAAAGAGAATGCAGAACGTACTAAACTATAACTACTAACTAAACTACCAAGTTTCTAACCAATACGTTATGAAGTGCTGAGAGTTCAAAACAACTGGTTTTTTTCTACGTGGGCTGAAAGTTGTAAACGTAAAAAGATCGGACGGTGCTTTTACTGTTTAGGAAAATTAACATGTCCCATGTGTAGCTACGTCTGTGGTTGCCTGAAGACTGCTATGAGGTCACTTTAAGCAATAAAATTTGTTACGTAGTTCGAATGCGGTAAGAGGGGGAGTAGGAGAAGAAAATGCGGGAACAGAATTAAATAAAAATCGTCGAGTTTAAACGCGAGATATTCAGTATAATAAATTAATTAAATAAACTTTTTGGACAGTGTAACAGTATCACACAATAACCATGTATGAAATACTTCGAGAATAGCAGGTGAGGAAGAGAGAGAGAGAGAGAGAGAGAGAGAGAGAGAGAGAGAGAGATAGTACGCCGAAGAACACGACAGTTCAGCATAGTTGGTGATTAAACACGAGGTTACTGCTAGCTGGGAGAGACGTCCGTTCTAAGAGAGTGCAAAACTGCTAAATCATGATGATACAACCGGAATATTATGCTTCATTTTTCGGATACCTGCTCTGCTTGCGTAAATACTGTCACGTCGATACCAAACAGAAAACTGACATACGTCATCAGCAGACGCTGAAACGAGCTTACCTGGTGGTAGCAACTGCTCCTGCAAGCGCTTTACGCTGGCGGAAACCCCGCCGCGGGTACTTACGGGTAAGCAGCTGGAAGGTGGACGTGTCAGCCAGCTCCGGCAGTGCGCCCAACACTGTGGGCCAGCGCGCTGACGAGCAGGTGGCGCGACCCTGGAGGCTACTCCGCACGGTGGAAGCCGGTGACGTCTGCTCCTCTGTGCAGCCAGTGGCGATTGCACAAGCAGCAGCCTGCGGGTGCAGCCAGTTGTCATCATTCGTGGTGTGGCTCGCAGCCGCCGACACCTGCATCTACAGACAGAAAAGTTTCTGTCCACATATCAGCACAGACAGAGGAAGCAACGCTCGTACGAAACTCAGCCTGCCCTTTCCTCGTACGATATTCTGCGAATCATTGATGAAGGGCAACATCTAGATTCCACATTCCTAGATTTCTGAAAAGCGTTTGACCCGGTGCCCCAATGCAGACTGTTAACAAAGGCCTGAGCATTCGTAATAGTTTCTCAGATTTGTGGGTGACTCGAAAACTTCAAGCCGCCTCTCCTTCTCATGATACAAAGTTAAAGTTATAAATCGTCCTCATTTATGGATATAGGACCATTTATTTAATGTAGTGAAATATAGGAGGATCTTGTGGAGGATCGACGCTCGGTGCAGGAAATGACACCCTCAACATAAACAAATGTAACGTACTGCTTATACAGTCAGAAAGACCCATTCCTGTATGATTTCACGATTTCGGAACAATGCTGGAAGCGATTACTTCCATAAAATATCTGCGAGTGTGCGCAGAATATAGCTTAAGGAAAGGCAAACATTCGTTTTTAACATTTGTAGACTTGGAGAAAGCCTTTGAAAAGTTGACTGCAATAGTCTCTCTGAAATTATGAAGGTACCAGTGAAAGGCTATTTACAACTTGTACAGAAGCCAGACGGTAGTTCTAAGAGTCGAGAGGCATGAAAGGGAAGCAGTGATTGAGAAGGGAGTGGGATAGAGTTGCAGCCTACCCCATTGTTATTCAATCCGTACACTGAGCAAGCAATAAAGGAAATCAAAGAAAAATCGGGAAAACGAATTGGAGATGGAAATGCAGTGTGGCTAGGGACTCCCGTCGAGTAGGCTGTTCACCTGGCGCAAGTCTTTCGAGCTGACGCCACTTCGCCGACTTGCGTGTCGATGGGGACAACACAACACCCAATCCCTGAGTGGAGAAAATCTACGACCCAGCCGGGAATTTAACACGGGCCGTTAGGCATGACATTCCGTCGCGCTGACCACTCAGCTACCAGGGGCGGACGGAAAACGAATTAAATTTCAGATACAAGAAATGAAAACTTTCAGATTTGGCGATGACATAGTGATTCTGTCACAGAAAGCAATAGACTCGGAAAAGCAGTTGAATTGAATGGGCAGTGTCTAGGAAGCAGGATGTAAGATGAACATCAACAAAAGCAAAATAAAAGATAACGGAATGTAGTCGAATCAAATCAGGTAATGCTGAGGGAATCAGATTAGGAAACGGCCGAAGTAGAGAGGATATAAAATGTAGACTGGGAATGGCACGAAAAGCATTTCTGAAGAAGAGGAATTTGTTAACGTCGAATATAGATTAAAGTGATAGCAAATTCTGAAAGTATTTGTATGGAGTGTAACTATGTATTGAAGTGAAATATGGACGATAAACATTTTAAATAAGAAGACAATCGAGGCTTTTAAAATTTGATGAATATTAGACGAGTACATCACGTAACTAATCAGAAGGTACTGAATAGAATTGGGGAAAAAAGAAATTTGCGGGCGACCTGACTAGAAGAAGGTATCGGTTGGTAGGACGCACTCTGAGACATCAAGGGATCACAATATTAGTACTGTAGGGAAGTGATGAGAGTGCGGGACGGGTGGCGTGGGGGGGGGGGGGGGAGGGGGGGGAGGAGCGGAATCGTACAGTGACACCAATTGATTAATACATGAATTGCTATAATAATAATTATAAAAGGTGGCAATTTTATTTACGCGCTGTCTTTTAAATAGATATGATGGTATCTGATACTCAAGTACTAATGCAAAGAAACGTAATGATGCTAAAATGCTTTAAATTCTTGCTATGATTTAATCTTTAAAATTTAATAAGTCTCTTCCTGATAATATTTAATTAATTAACTTACGTCGTCCAGCTTTCGTAACGCTGACGGCGTTAAAATTTAAAGTTGTTCAGTCCCTGTTTTGTTTTCTTTCAATTGTTGCGAGCCAACCATGGTGCAATGCTGTTCGCTTTCAAGTCTACACATTTATAAAAATCGGGTCCAGAAAACACTTTTGTGATCACGTTTGCGATTTAGACGGTATTCGCGCAATTGTACTGATTAAGAGTTATCGTTTCCGAAAGATGCAGGTTCGATTGAAGCTGTGTGCACTTTTGCGCGTATAATGAAAATATTCCTAACACGTCGCGTAACAAAAAGTAACATGCGAAGCACAACCGTGGTCAAACGACGAAAATATATGATGACATAAATGTTCTTCGCTGTTATTCAGGACAGGTTTAAATTAAACACCGCAATTTTCAGTCTTTAGAAATGACAAGACGATACACTTTAGAGATATTTGTTTTGAATTACTTGTATTTACCTTTTCTTATACAATATGGTGATTGTCCGCAAGGACACACTCTCTCTCTCTCTCTCTCTCTCTCTCTCTCTCTCTCTCTCTCTCCTTTTTATAGCCTTTATACAATTCACATTACATACATCGATTAAGAAACTTTTCTTTCTCTATCGACCAGTACGAGAACAAAATCCACCCAGACAAAATGCCTTACATAGAATCAGTTCTCACTTAACAATCATATATAGTTTCGTAGTACAAACAATGCTAGTTTATTCCGTGCACTAGAAAATCTTTGATTCACTGATCATAAAAATTAAAATAATAAAATTATAATTACATTTTTAATATCGTCAATTCTTCTTTATATCATGAAAATAACGTTTGACATAGTTGTAATATTATTTTTCATCGTTGTAGCACAAACAGTCACAGCTTGCCGGAAATCGCTCTCCTCCCTACATGCAATTCAAAAATTTAGAAAAATATTTCCAACCCATGTTAAACAAAAATTAGTCCAAACACTAGTCTTGCCTAATCTTTACTACTGTGATGTAGTTCAACACGGCACAAATAGTGAAAATTCGAGATGCCTCGAGCTAGTGATGAATGCTTGCGCTAGATACGTATGCAATATACGGTTGTATGATCATATCAGTTCTTCATACTCCCAGCTAGGTTGGATACGCCCACATAAGGCACGCGATCTCCACACGATGTGCTTACTTCAACGATTTCTTAGCCACTGGTGCCCCCAATACTTATCTTCTCACATTAAACACCTATCATCATTCCACAACCGCAATACTAGATCGGATACATCTAGCATCTTGGCTGTACCTTTACATAACACAAAATCTTTCTCTGTGTCATTCTCCATCTCAGCCATACGACTATGGAACGCGCTCCCCTGTGATCTGCGTCTTATCCAGAACCACTTAACATTCAAGAGGAAACTCAAGACTTACATATTAGGGACGGTATAGCCACCATTGTCGTGCCCCTCTCATCTTTTTCTTTCTCCTCTCCATCATAGCTTCGAATTTTACCATTCTATTTCTCCTCCTCTAACTTATCTACCTTTTCTATATCTCTTTCACCCCATTCTATCGTCTTATGTCTCTGCTTGATGAGAATAACTCACAAGCTGCAAGAATATAACGAGAAAATTCCCAACTAGCAATAGGACTGACATTCATAAAAGAAAAAATATGTTCACTTTCCTATACATAGTCATTTCTATTATTATTATTCTTGATTATTATAATTACTTTTTGATTGTTATAATTATCATTGTAGTACTTTTATAATCTCTAATTTTTTCTGTAACATTAATACTGTATAACATGTTATATGTCCTTAACGTTCTGTAGAAACTGAAATTTGTTGAATCTGAGTATGCCTGGTTAGGTGTAAGAGAGGGCCTGAAGGCCCTAATCTTGCCAGGTAAAATAAATGCATAAATAAATAAATAAATAAATAAATAAATACAGTTAGCAGATTCAGAAGGATGTAGGGTGCGGTAGTTACACGGAGATGAAGAGGCTTGTGCAGAATAGAGTACCATAAAAGCAATCTTCGGACTGAAGCCGGCCAGTGTGGCCACGCGGTTAAAGGCACTTCAGTCTGGAGCCGCGCGACCGCTACGGTCGCAGGTTCGAATCCTGCCTAGGGTATGGATGTGTGTGATGTCCTTAGGTTTGTTAGGTTTAAGTAGTTCTAAGTTCTAGGGGACTGATGACCTCAGATGTTAAGTCCCATAGTGCTCAGAGCCATTTGAACCATTTGAACCATTCGGACTGAAGACCACAACTAAAATAATAACATGCGTACGGAGCGATTTGAAGTGGAATGACCACATCAAACTGATTGCAGTTTAATCATACGCCAGACTGCCAATGAGATTCATTGGAAGAACTCTCAGGAAATTTAGTCCATCAACAAAGGAAGTAGCTTACAGAACCCTCGTTCGACCAATACTTATAAATGTACACTGTCCCTCATATCTCTCCTCTTCCCTAACACTCATGTCGGAACAACATGACAGAAACACACGTTCCCATCATAATAAAATCCTCTCCGTTCCACTGCATCGCTCAGTCACTTTCTCCAAGTCATTTACAGTAGCGGGAACCCGACTCTGGAATAACCTCCCTCGTTATGTTAGAGAACTTAAAAACATGACCGGCTTCAAAAAACAGTTAATGACGTATCTACTTAAGCAACAGTAATGCGTTCCTCTGTACATGAGTGCACTTCACCTCATTACTTCCCTCTCTCCCCCTCCTTAAACCTCCCTTACCCAAAACTCGCTATACTAGTAAACATCTACTTTACACACCAATATATTAATGTACATCTGCACAAACCTTCATTATTATTGCCACTCTTTCTCATGTTTGTCATTATTATTTGATTTTTTTTTACTGTTATTATTATTGCTTTCACCATAATCTGTATGTATAGCACCTGATGTAAAAATACTGCCAGCATTTACTTTATTAGGTCTTAGTCATATTCATCATTATTATTTGATTTTTTGTTTTACTGTTATTATTATTGCTTTTATCATAATCTGTATGTATAGCAACTGTTGTAAAAATACTTCCGCATTTACTTTATTAGGTCTTAGTCACTACACTTTATTCAAATTGTCACTAGAGTAAGCTAATTTTCTCATTTAAACTATGTTCATGATGTAACTCTGATGTGTGAAATGCTGCATGTGTGAAACACTGGTCCGATGTAAGAGAGGGCCTGATGGCCCTAATCTGATCAGGTTAAATAAATAAATAAATAAATACTTCGACATTGCTTTTGTGTCTGGGGTCCGTACCAGACAGTATTGATGGAGGAAGTAGAGAATAGCTAAAGAAGAGCATTTCTTTACAGATTCATTTATTAAGCACGAAAGCGTCAAGGAGACGATCGACTAACTCCTGTGGCAGATCTACAAGAGAGGCGTTCTGCATCACGGTGTGGTTTACTCTTGAAGTTCTGAGAGCATACGTTTCTAGAAGAGTCAGCAAACATATTGCTTGCTCCTACGTACGAGTATTTCTCGGAAAAGGACCATGCAGATGAAATCAGAGAGATTCGAGTCCACACAGAGGGTTACCAGCAATCGCTGTTCCCACGAGCTACTCGCGCTTGGAAGAGGAGAAGGGAACAATTACACTGTTGTACAAAGTACCCTCCGCTATCCACCGTCAGGAGGCTTGCGGATTATGATGTGGATGTAGACAGCACAAAAGGCAGACTAATGCCCAAAGTACACCTGCCAGTTTAACCAAGTTCCTAACCGTGCTCTTGCTGACATGTGCACTATCGATAACTTTCACTACTTCCCTTTATCAGTTCCCACCAAAATAATAAAATATGGTAAATAGATTGGATAATGTTAAAACTGTTTAAAGCAGTGGTCGTTAAACCGTTTTTGCTCAAGACCCAATTGTATTGTATTGAACTGAGGACCTAGAAAGGACAGAGAGGCTTCGTCCCCGCCATAGCCACAATGGTACACAACCCCACAACAGGCAACAGCAGTCCACTCACCCCACCGCCACGCCACACCGAACCCAGGGTTACTGTGCGGTTCGGCCCCCAGTGGAAGCCCTCCGGAACGTTTCACACCAGACGAGTCTAATACCAAATGTTTGCGTGGTAGGGTAATTACGGTGTACGCGTACGTGGAGAAAGTGTTCGCACAGCAATCGCCGACATAGTGTCACTGAGGTGGAATAAGGGGAACCAGCCCGCATTCGCCGAGGCAGCTGGAAAACCGCCTTAAAAACCATCCACAGGCTGGCCGGCACACCGGACCTCGACACTAATCCGCCGGGCGGATTCGTGCCGAAGACTAGCACGCCTTCTTGCCCAGAAAGCAGTACCTCAGACCAAACGGCTAACCGGCCGGGCGAAGACCCAATACTGACATTGTCGGGCGGCACCTCGAACCGCGCATCAACTGATATTGTTATTAATTGATAACCTACATAAGGTATTGTGTTATGAGCCCCCAACAGACTAGCTACAAAAAGGGCTCGATGAATCGGCCGCCGGTCTGATCGGTAAAAGTCGGCAGTCTTCGGAACACATCGTGTTGTCTGTTCAGTTTCAAGCTGCAGCGATCCGAAATCTGACACTGTGATTGCCTGACGAAATGTTATTGTGTTGTCTGTGTGAGAGGATGATTAATCGATCAACTTCTGACTGCCTGTCACATAAACCTTGCCGTTTCTTAGAATGCCGGCCATTTTTTATTTTGTTGTACTTATTTATTTATTTATTTTGAAGAACGCTAGCCAACATTTAACTGTGAGACTAAGCTTTTTATTAATGCCTTGATTTTCTTCTTCTTGATTAAATATACAAATTTTTACATATTTCTTTTACATAGTATAATTTTTTGTATAACATACTTTGAAACAATATTTAGACATGGCTATTTTGCAGTCGCTGCACTGGTATTTTGTGTCTTTTGTTGAAGCCTTTGCTGTTTGCCTACAACAAATAAATGAAAGTGTTTCATGGTTCAGAAAACGGAGAAATGTCAGAAACGAAAGCAACGTTTCAACGAATGCAGACGAAATCAAACGGAAAACGTTCATTTGAAGTTCGACACAGTTCTTCCTGCAGAATGGCACGATCATCATTTGAATCGTATAACATAACAAATGATCGGTATGCGTTACTTAAGCCAATGAATTGTCGGCACTGGAAGATAAACAAAAAACGATCTTCTCACATTCTCAAACCTCGCCTGAGAGTATATATTGTTGTTGCTGTGGTCTTCAGTCCAGAGACTGGTTTGATGCAGCTCTCCATGCTACTCTATCCTGTGCAAGCTTCTTCATCTCCGAGTAACTACTGCAACCTACATCCTTCTGAATCTGCTTAGTGTCTTCATGCCTTGGTCTCCCTCTACAATTTTTCCCCTCCACGCTTCCCTCCAATACTAAATTGGTTATCCCTTGATGCCTCAGAATGTGTCCTATCAACTGATCACTTCTTCTAGTCAAGTTGTGCCACAAATTTCTCTTCTACCCAATTCTATTCAGTACCTCCTCATTAGTTACGTGATCTACCCACTTAATTTTCAGCATTCTTCTGAAGCATCACGTTTCGAAAGCTTCTATTCTCTTCTTGTCTAAACTATTTACCGTCAGTGTTTAATAAATGGCTACATTCCACACAAATACTTTCAGAAAGGACTTCCTGTCACTTAAATCTATACTCGATGTTAACAAATTTCTCTTCTTCAGAAACATTTTGCTTGCCATTGTCAATCTACATTTTATATCCTCTCTACTTATTTTGCTCCGCACATAATAAAATTCATTTACTACCTTAAGTGTCTCATTTCCTAAACTAATTCGCTCAGCATCATATGATTTAATTCGACTGCATTCCATCACGCTCGTTTTGATTTTGTTGATGTTAATCTTATATCTTCCTTTCAAGACACTGTCCATTCCGTTCAACCGCTCTCCCAAGTGCTTTGCTGTGTCTGACAGAAATACAGTGTCATTGACAAACCTCAAGTTTTTTTATTTCTTCTCCATGGATTTGCATTCCAACTCCAAATTTTCTTTCCTTTACTGCTTGTTCAGTATAAAAATTGAATAACATCGGGGATAGGCTACAACCCTGTCTTACTTCCTTCTCAACGGCTGCTTCCCTTTCGTGTGCCATATACCTTCTGGTTTCTGTACAAATTGTAAATGGCCTGTCGGTCCCGGTATTAGACCCCTGCCATCTTCAGAATTTGAAAGAGAGTATTCCAGTCAACATTGTCAAAAGCTTTCTCTAGGTCTACAAATGGTATAAACGTACGTTTGCCTTTCCTTAATCTATCTTCTAAGATAAGTCGTAGGATCAGAATTGCCTCGCGTGTTCCAACATTTCTATGGATTCCAAACTGATCTTCCCGGAGTTTTCATTCGTCTGTAAAGAATTCGTGTTAGTATTTTGCAGTTGTGACTTATTCAACTGATAGTTCGGTAATTTTCACACCTGTCAACACCTGCTTTCTTTCGGGTTGGATTTATCATAGTCTTCTTGACGTCTGAGGGTATTTCGCCTGTCTCATACAACTTGCTCACCAGATGGTAGAGTTTTGTCTTGGCTGTCTCTCCCAAGGCTCCTACTCCAGGAGCCTTGTTTCGACTTACGTCTTTCAGTGCTCTGTCAAATTCTTCGCGCAGTATCATATCTCCCATTTCATCTTCATCTACGTCCTCTTCCATTTCCGTAATTTTGCCCTCCAGTACATCGCCCTTGTATAGATCCTCTACATACTCCTTCCAACTTTCCGCTTTCCCTTCTTTGCTTAGAACTGGTTTTCCATCTGAGTCTCTTTAATTTTCCCGTAGGCAGCATCTATCTTACCCCTAGTGATATATGCGGAGTGCCTCATTCTGCTCTCTCACGATGTCTAATGACTACGGAGGCCGCTGATATAGAGTACCTGGCAGCACCATGCACCTAATATGAAAAACGTTTGTTTTTGGGTGTGCCCGGAAACTTTTGATCAACATTATGAATTACCTCTAAGAGATTGGTCAACTGATACATAGTCGATACGGATTTAGAAAACATCGTTCTTCTGATACATAACTAGCACTTTTCTCAAACAAAGTGTTGAGTGCTATCGACAAGGGATTTCACATTGATTCCGATTTTCTAGATTCCAGAAGGCCTTTAACATCGTATCTCATAAGCGGCTTGTGATCAATTTGCGTGCTTATGGAATATCGTCTCAGTTATGCGACTGGATTCGTGATTTCCTGTTAGAGAGGTCGCAGTTCGTAGTAACTGAATGAAAGTCATCGAGTAAAACAGAAGTAGTTTCTGGTGTTCCCCAAGGCAGTGTTCTAAGCGCAATGCTGTTACTTACCTATGTAAACAATTTAGGAGCCGATCTGAGCAGCCGTCTTAGATTGTTTGCAGATGATGTTTTCGTTCATCGTCTAGTACATTCATCAGAAGATCAAAACGAATTGCGAAACGATTTGAATAAGTTATCTGTATGGCGCGATAACTGGCAGTTGACCCTAAATAATGAACATGAGCTCTAAAGCGAATCTGTTAAATTTCGCTCACACGATAAATCAGTCAAATCTAAAGACCGTAAATTCAATTAAATACCTAGGAATTACAATTACGAACAACTTAAGTGGGAAAGAACACATAGTGGAGAAGTTGAACCAAAGACCGCATTTTACTGGCAAAACACTTTGAAGATGCAGCAAATCTACTAAACAGGCTTCCTACATTACAGTCGTCTGTCCTCTTTTGGAAAACTGCTGCGCATTGTGGGATCCTTCCCAGATAAGATTAGCCGAGTACATCGAGAAAGTTCAAAGGGGGGTAGCACGTTTTGTACTATCGAGAAATAGGAGAGACAGTATCAAGGACATGCTACAGGATTTGGGGTGGATATCATTAAAACAAAGGCATTTTTCATTGCGGCAGGATCTTCTCACGAAAATTCAGTCACCAATCTTCTCCTCCGAAAGCAAAAATATTTTGTTGACACCGACCTATATAGGGGAAACGATCACATAACTAATGTGGGAAATCATAGTTAAGATATCGGTGCTGGTTTCCTTTGCACGCTGTTCGTGAGTGGTGTAAGTAGTCTGTTTGTATGTTGGCAGCGCTGAAGACTGTATTAATATCGCTGACAGTGCTCTGCGCCCTCGGCAAGAGATTCTGTGGTTGGACGGACTAGTAGTTAGTAGAGATGGGCAAAGTGAAACATGTAACTGTTTCGAAACAAATGAAACAGTACAATGTAATGTTTCGATACGTTGTTTCGAAACAGTGAAACAATTTGTGTTTTGTAATCTAATAAACCTACACAATTTATCATCTTGAATGTCTACTGTATAAGTATGTCCATATAAACACAAATGAGGTGCGAGAGCGCTAATCATATAGCAGGAAGTATGAAACTATCACTTTGTCGTATTGGCAGTTTCGTATTTCCTGCAGCAAATGCACTGCTTTCGTGCCGTGTGACTTTCATCCTTTCCAATTGGCTGAGGACAGCCATAGCTGAAGACAGAAGAACCAACACGTACAGAACTGGAGGTGGGAGCGATGCAGAAACTACGGATATGCTACTGGGATTCCCACATTCCATTAGTATGGGTAATATACCCATCCTGATAATTTCCATGCACACAAAGGAAATCATTGTGGATAATAGGCACAGTGACTATAGACTCACAAATAACGCCAAATACTTCGAATAAATAACAAAATATAACAAAAAAATTTTGTCTTTCAAGGTGTTTCGAACCGTTACTATAAATTCACCATGCTTCCCAACCCTTCCCGTTCACCATTACACTATCAGTGATATGTCAAACAGATTGCTTGCAATTATACCTACATGAAATTTATGTATATGTCTAATAACTGTCACTCTACGCCTTTTTTTATTCAAAATGTTGTAGGCTTACTTGCGTTTCTTAATATGATTATTGCACATGAACAAAGAAGCGCATGTTATAAAAAAAGTGTAATTTAACTAAATGATTTTCACATATTTATTATTTTCAATGTGAATAGTATGCGTTGTTTTATTGTTTTGTTAGTGTTTCTAAAGCAGATGTTACGCCATTTCGGAATAGGACAGTCAGCTAGAAACGAAGCTTTATTTTCGGATATCTTAAGCTTCATGCTATTTGTTGTCAAAAATATTTCGATACTCTTGAAAGTGTTTCATGAAGTGGTATGTTGTGTTTCACTACCTGTGCCGAGCCCGAATGTCGTCCGACACAGAGCGGAATGAAACATCCTCGTTTCGATACAATTAGTCCGTTCCAAGCACAGGTGGACTGAAACAGCCTTATTTTGAAACAACGATACAGTTTCTGTGTCTGGCTCGAGTTCGAATCTGGTCCGGTTATCCGACACAGGGGCGGAATGAAACACCACTGTTTCGAAACAATGAACCACAGCCGTTCCGAGACACTGAAACAGTTCCACGTATCGATACACTGTATCGAAACATAGAAACAGTGGCCAAGTCTAGTAGTTAGCGAGCAGGCAATGAAGGGTTTGGACATGTCTTAGCGGAGACTCAGTGCTGGTAGGACATGCATTTAAAATGAGGATGGATGTAGTTGGTAATGTTTAGGTGGACTGGGTTGTTTGGGGAAGAAGACCAGACAGCGAGGTCATCGGTCTCATCGGATTAGGGAAGGATGGGGAAGGAAGTCGGCCGTGCCCTTTCAGAGGAACCATCCCGGCATTTGCCTGGAGTGATTTAGGGAAATCACGGAAAACCTAAATCAGGATAGCCGGACGCGGGATTGCACCGTCGTCATCCCGAATGCGAGTCCAGTGTCAATGTTTAGGTAGTTGAATTATTGACAACCATATAATTTTTGGAACTGGATATCACATGAATAAGGTAAAAATCTTCTAAATACGTTGTTTGCTCTTCAACAAAAAATTTCTTTTACTACCCATATGCCTCCTAGTAGTTAGAGTCTATAGTAGTTAGACTCTATTTATTTAGCTGGCTGTACTTGCCGCTTGCTGTAATAGCTGTAGTTCGTGGTATGAAGATTTTCTGTGAGGTAAGAGACTTATGAAAAAGTATGGGTTATTGTTAGGATTTCTTGCAATTATGGGCCATTCTTTTGTATTATTTATTTGAAGCCATCTTGATACTGGATAGCAGTCAGATTGCGTTGGACTTGTATATTGTTGGTAATAAATGAATAGGTTAAGTTTGAGTTGTCTTTGTCAGGGAAAATTCTGTAGGTCATTGTTTAAATGATAAAAATAAGTAAAGAGACACTAGCAGCAGTTACACTTAGTAGTTTCAGTGGATAATAGAGAACGAATTTTAAGTTAGTGAGAAGATGGTTTGATGAAACCTCCGTCAGGTAGTTAAGTACGATTTGCGGAGAAGCATTGTAGATGCAGATGTAGCTGAAATGACTGTCAGAGGACTGACTCAGGATACAGAGAAGTCAAAACAACCTTCGGTAAAATTTAAAACAAGGGCAGTAATATTAAGAGTGTAATAGGGACTCCGCTTTTAAATGCAGAGTAGAGAGCGGACAGTTGGGAAGAGTACATTGAAATTCTCTATGAGGGGAAGGACTTGTCTGATGAGGTAATAGAAGACGAATGTCGACAGGGAACAGATAGGGGATCCATTATTAGAGCCAGAATTTAAAATAGCTTTGGACGACTTAAAGGCAGAAAAGACGTTTCATCACAATGGCTAAAATCAGTGGGAGAAGTGGCAACAAAAAGACTATTCACTATTGTTTATAGATGTACTCCGAGATAACAAAAGTCATGGGATAGCGACACTCACTTAAAGAGACGCCGGCAGTATCGCGTGCACAAGGAGCTTTCGTATGCACTCAGATGCTTCATATGGAAAGGTTTCTGACGTCATTACGGCCGCACTACGGAAATTAACAGACTTTGAACACAGAATGGTAGTTGGAGCAAGACGCATGGGACATTTCATTTCATAAATCGTTAGGGAATTCAGTATTCCGAGATCCGCAGTGCCAAGAGCGTGCCGACAGTACCAAATTTCAGGCAATTCCTTTCACCACAAACAACGCAGTGGACGATGGCCTTCACTTAACAACCAAGAGCTGCGGCGTTTGCGTAGCGTTGTCAGTGCTAACAGACAAGGAACACTGCTTGAAATAACTGCAGAAATGAAAGTTGGACGTACGTTACGTATGGTTCGAGCGTGGCGCAAACCTCAGGAAGCCATGGACTCAAATTGTCAATAAGGCTCTGTGCAAGTTGACCGTGGCTCCATAATCGTGTGGGCTGCGTTTACATGGAACAGACTGGGTCCTCACTCCCAACTCAACCAATTACTGATGGGAAGTGGTTATGTTCGGCTACTTAGCCCAAAAGAATGATCGACTTTTTATTGATTGGCGACTCCATGGAGTGGTGTGTGCACAACGACCATATAGGTTAAATTAAAAGGAAGCTCAGCGATGGCCGTAATATAGATGGTTTATTGATAGCAAAATCGATTTTCAATCACATAGTGATCATCTTCAGTGCTGTTGTTGTTGTGGTCTTCAGTCCTGAGACTGGTTTGATGCAGCTCTCCATGCTACTCTATCCTGTGCAAGCCTCTTCATCTCCCAGTACCTAATGCAGGCTACATGCTTCTGAATCTGCTTAGTGTATTCATCTCTTGGTCTCCCTCTACGATTTTTACCCTCCATGCTGCCCTCCAGTACTAAATTGGTGATCCCTTGATGCCTCAGAACATGTCCTACCAACCGATCCCTTCTTCTAGTCAAGTTGTGCCCCAATTCTATTCAATACCTCCTCATTAGTTATGTGATCTACCCATGTAATCTTCAGCATTCTTCTGTAGCACCACATTTCAAAAGCTTCTATTCTCTTCTTGTCTAAATTATTTATCGCCCATGTTTCACTTCCATACATGGCTACACTCCATAGAAATACTTTCAGAAACGAGTTCCTGACACTTAAATCTATACTCGATGTTAACAAATTTCACTTCTTCAGACACGCCTTCCTTGCCATTGCCAGTCTACATTTTATATCCTCTCTACTTCGACCATCATCAGTTACTTTGTTCCCCAAATAGCAGAACTCCTTTACTACTTTAAGTGTCTCATTTGCTAATCTAATTCCGGCAGCATCACCCGAATTAATTCGACTACGTTTCATTATCCTCGTTTTGCTTTTGTTGATGTTCATCTTATATCCTCCTTTCAAGACACTGTCCATTCCGTTTAACTGCTCTTCCAAGTCCTTTGCTGTCTCTGACAGAATTACAATGTCATCGGCGAACCTCAAAGTTTTTATTTCTTCTCCATGGATTTTAATACCTACTCCGGACTTTTCTTTTGTTTCCTTTACTGCTTGCTCAATATACAGATTGAGTAGCACCGGGGAGAGGCTACAACCCTGTCTCACTCCCTTTCCAACCACTGCTTCCCTTTCATGCCCCTCGACTCTTATAACTGCCATCTGCTGTCTGTACAAATTGTAAATAGCCTTTCGCTCCCTGTGTTTTACCCCTGCCGCCTTTAGAATTTGAAAGAGAGTATTCCAGTCAACATTGTCAAAAGCTTTCTCGAAGTCTACAAAAGGTAGACACGTAAGTTTGCCTTTCCTTAATCTTTCTTCTAAGATAAGTCGTAGGGTCAGTATTGCCTCACCTGTTCCAACATTTCTACGGAATCCAAACTGATCTTCGCCGAGATCGGCTTCTACTAGTTTTTCCATTCGTCTGTAAAGAATTCGCGTTAGTATTTTGCAGTTGTGACTTATTAAACTGATAGTTCGGTAATTTTCACATCTGTCAGCACCTGCTTTCTTTGGGATGGGAATTATTATATTCTTCTTGAAGTCTGAGCGTATTTCGCCTGTTTCATACATCTTGCTCACCAGATGGTAGAGTTTTGTCAGGATGGCTCTTCCAAGGCCGTCAGTAGTTCGAATGGAATGTTGTCTACTCTCAGGGCCTTGTTTCGACTTATGTCTTGCAGTGCTCTGTCAAACTCTTCACGCAGTATCATATCTCCCACTTCATCTTTATCTACCTCCTCTTCCATTTCCATAATATTGTCCTCAAGAACATCGCCCCTGTGTAGACCCTCTATATACTCCTTCCACGTTTCTGCTTTCCCTTCTTTGCTTAGAACTGGGAAACGACCACAATAATTCATCATTGTGATCGTTTCTCAGGTTTGGTTACTGATAATAACGTGATACCAGTGCCTATGAGTTTAATTTGTACACCACAGCACTGAAGATGATCACTATGTGATTGAAAATCGAATTTGCTATCAATAAACCATCAATATTACGGCCAACGCTGACCTTCCTTCGAATTTTTATTGATGACAATGCACCATGTCACTGGGCCACAGTTGTTTGTGACTGGTCTTATGAAATTCTGAGCAGTATGAGCGAATGATTTGCCCTCCCAGATCACCCAACATGATTCCCATCGAACATTCATGCGACATAATCGAAAGCTCAGTTCGTATTCAAAATCCTGCACCGGCAACACTTTCGCAGTTATGGACAGCTATAGAGGCAGCAAGGCTCCATATTTAGGTGGACTTCCAACGACCTGTTGAGTCCATGTCACATCGAGTTTTCCAACTAGAAGGAGGTCTGACATGATATTAGGAGGTATCCCATGACTTATGCCACCTCAGTGTATGAGACTGGCGATATAACATCAAATTTTCGGATAAACATCATCCACATAACTTCTAAGACAGCAAAAGCCGACAAGCGCGAGAATTATCGCACAATCAGCTTAAGAGCTAATGCATCCAAATTGCTGACAAGAACAAAATTTAGAAGACTGGAAAACAAAATTGAGTATCTGTTAGATGACGACCAGTTTGGCGTTAGGCCACCAGAGAGACAGTTCTCACGTTGCGGTTGACGATGGAACCAAGACTGAAGGAAAATCAAGGCATCTTCATAGGATTTGTCGGCCTGGAAAAAGCGTTAGACAATGTAAAATAGTGCAAAGTGTTCGAGATTCTGAGTAAAATAGGGACCACAAGCTTTAGAGAAAGATGGGTGATATGCAATATATTTAAGAACCAAGAGCGAATAATATGACTAGAAGGCCAAGAACGAAGTGCTCGGATTAAAAAGCGTGTAAGACAGGGATGTAGTCTTTCGTCCCTACCGTTCAGTCTGTACATCGAAGAGGCAATGACGGAAATAAAAGAAAGGTTTAAGAGTGAGATTAAAATTCAAACTGAAAGGTTATTACTGACAAGATTAACTGATGACACTTCTATCCTCATTGAAAATGAAGAAGAATTACAGACTCTGTTAAATGGAATAAACAGTCTAATGAGAACAGAATATGGCTCTACAGCAAAGATACGAGAGATGAAAGTAATGAGAAGTAACAGAAATGAGAACAGCGAGAAACTTAACGTCAGAATTCTGGATCACGAAGTAGACGAAGTTGAGGTATTGTGCTATACAGACAGAAAAATAACCCATAATGGACGGGTCAAAGTGAACATAAAAAGCAGACCAGCACTGGCAAAAAGACATTAATGGGCAGGAGAAGTCTCCTAGTATCAAACATATGTCTTAATTTGAGAAAGGAATTTCTAAGAATGTATTCTATGGTAGTGAAACAGGGACTGTGGGAAAACCGGAGCAGAAGAGAACTGAATCATTTGAGATGTGATGCAGAAAAATGTTGAAAGCCAGGTGTCCTGGTAAGGTGAGAAAAGAGGAGGATCTTCACAGAATCGGCGATAAATGAACTATATTGAAAATACTGACAAAAAGAAGGGACAGGGTGATGGGACTTCTGTTTAGGCACCAGGGAAAAACTTCCACAATGCTAGAAGGAGCTGTAGTGGGTAAAAACTGTAGAAAAAGGTACAGGCTTAAATACATCCAGCAAATAACTGAACGCGTATGGTGCAAGTGCTACGTCAGATGAAGAGATGGGCGGAGGAGAGAAATTCGGGCGAGCCTCATCAAACCATTCAGAATCCTGATGACTTAACTAAAAAAAAAAAAAAAAAATACTGGAGGCGACGGATATTTCTGCATGAATGTCCAAATGCTTCATTATGCACGCTTATCAAACTTACATGTGTCGTTTGCCAATGTACGCTACTGGCCATTAAAATTGCTAGACCACGAAGATGACCAGCTAAAGACGCGAAATTTAACCGACAGCAAAAAGATGCTGTGATATGCAAATGATTAGCTTTTCAGAGCGTTCACACAAGGTTGGCGCCGGTGGTGACACCTACAACGTGCTGACATGACAAAAGTTTCCAACTGATTTCTCATACACAAACAGCAGTTGACCGGCGGTGCCTGGTGAAACGTTGTGATGCCTCGTGCAAGGAGGAGAATTGCGTACCATCACGTTTCCGACTTTGATAAAGGTCGGATTGTAGCCTATCGCTATTGCGGTTTATCGTATCGCGACACTGCTGCTCGCGTTGGTCGAGATCCAATGACTGTTAGCAGAATATGGAATCGGTGGGTTCAGGAGGGTAATAAGGAACGGCGTGCTGGATCCCAACGGCCTCGTATCACTAGCAGTCGAGATGACAGGCACCTTATCCGCATGGCAGTAACGGATCGTGCAGCCACGTCTCCATCCCTGAGTCAAGACAACAACCATCTGCACGAACAGTTCGGCGACGTTTGCAGCAGCACGGACTACCAGCTCGGAGACCAAGGCTGTGGTTACCCTTGACGCTGCATCACAGACAGGAGCGCCTGCGATGGTGTACTCAACGACGAACCTGGGTGCACGAATGGCAAAACGTCATTTTTTCGAATGAATCCAGGTTCTGTTTACTGCATCATGATGGTCGCATCCGTGTTTGTCAACATCGCGGTGAACGCACATTGGAAGCGTGTATTCGTCATCGCCATACTGGCGTATCACCCGGCGTGATGGTATGGGATGCCATTGGTTACACGTCTCGGTCACCTCTTGTTCGCATTGACCTCACTTTGAACAGTGGACGTTACACTTCAGATGTGTTACGACCCGTGGTTCTACCCTCCATTCGATCTCTGCGAAACCCTACATTTCAGCAGGATAATGCATGACCGCATGTTGCTGTCCTGTACGGGCCTTTCTGGATACAGAAAATGTTCGACTGCTGCCCTGGCCAGCACGTTTTCCAGATCTCTCACCAATTGAAAACGTCTGGTCATTGGTGGCCGAGCAACTGGCTCGTCACAATACGCCAGTCACTCCTCTTGATGAACTGTGGTATCTTGTTGAGGCTGCGTGGGCAGCTGTACCTGTACACGCCATCCAAGCTCTGTTTGACTCAATGACGTCCGACAGAAGTATCACTATCAACAGTGTCATGTGCACTCACTCACGAGACACTGCATAGAGGTTTCGAATTAACAAGACACTGGTTCAAAGACTGATGATAATTAACTTTACACCACCATCTCTTCTCCCCTTGCAGGTAAAATACTGACAGCAAAAATTTTACCCCACCACGATTTGAACCAGCGAACGTCCGAGTCGAGCGCCAACGTATGGGCGTGGGTTAGCTACCTAGGATACGGAGGCGGGTAGTTATGTGTGCGGCCACCTTAATTGTCGGCAGTGTGCATTTAGTTTATTAATCACATAAAGTTTTAAGCCTCATACTATTTAAAGTGAAACATCCACTTCATGCATTCACTGTAACGTAATTCATTGACGAAACAGAACTCTGGGTTCAAAACCGTCTGACGCCATTGCTCTTGCATGTTGTTTATGACGTAAACATAGCTCCACCCGTACTCGGCGTACAACACTCTTCGAAGTGTGTATTGCATAGGCGATCTGACGATTGTTCATTGATGAACCTTTTCTGCGCGTTCCAACACAATTTCTTCAAATTTTATTTACACTCGATAAATATTGCTTGGCCGGTTGTTGCGTCAACACATCCTAGGAGTAAACATTTTATTCAGTCCTCTAGTGGGAACCTAAATGAAATGTTGACCAAAAACATGGCTCTGAGCACTATGGGACTTAACTTCTGTGGTCATCAGTCCCCTAGAACTTAGAACTACTTAAATCTAACTAACCTAAGGACATCACACACATCCATGCCCGAGGCAGGAGTCGAACCTGCGACCGTAGCAGTCGCGCAGTTCCGGACTGAGCGCCTGAACCGCTAGACCACCGCGGCCGGCAAATGTTGACCCTTACGATGTTTTTACGCAGCCGTCAGCCAAGCAAGTTACCGATAATGACTAAACTGTCTAAGACGGTGTATCCACTAAATAATTTTGTGAGCACTGACTGAAATAAACTTTACAGGGAAAATTGATTTGTTCACTGAAGTTCTCGCCGGCCGCTGTGGTCTAGCGGTTCTGGCGCTGCAGTCCGGAACCGCGGGACTGCTGCGGTCGCAGGTTCGAATCCTGCCTCGGGCATGGGTGTGTGTGATGTCCTTAGGTTAGTTAGGTTTAAGTAGTTCTAAGTTCTAGGGGACTTATGACCTAAGATGTTGAGTCCCATAGTGCTCAGAGCCATTTGAACTGAAGTTCTCAGCAAATAAAATGCAAAATAATGTTCGGTCCTTCTCTGTGTACTGTCAGCGTAAGCAGTATTCTTTTATTTTATTTTATTATGCAAGGTTGATTAATACGAAGATCAATTAATAACAACATTTTCCTGCATTCCTGCGGTATTCGCCCAAGCTTCTATTCGGACCAAACGCTAATCTTTCTTCCTTCCTTTTATTCACGGCATCCGCCTTCGTACACCCGACACTCCATTGTGTCTGTGACATAGTCTGTCTACTTACATACATACTCCGCAAGCCACCGTACGGTGCGCGGAGGAGGTACCCCTGTAGCACTGCTGGTCATTTCCTTTCCTGTCTCACTCGCAAATACAGCCAGGGAAGAAACGACAGTCCACATGCCTCCATATGAGCCGTAATCTCCGCCTCCTTATCTGAGTGCCATGCAGTGGACCCCGGTTCGAATCCCGCCCGGATCGGAGATTGTCTCCTCTCGCAGTCAGGATGTTGTGTTGTCCTCATTATCATTTCATCGACACGCAAGTCGAACACTGTGGCGTCAACTGAAAAGATTTGCAACTTGGCGGCCTAAGTACCCCAGGTGGGGACTCCTGACCATCAATGAAAGAAGATCATTTCATTGCATTTTGAGCCTTAATTCCTCTTACCTCCGTGATCCTTAGGCGAAATGTATGATAGCAGCAGTAGAATCGTTCTGCAGTCTGCTTCAAATGCTGGTTTTCTAAATTTTCTCAATATTCACAATAGTGTTCCTAGAAGAGAACTTAGCCTTTCCTCCAGGGATTCCCATTTGAGTTTCCAACGCATCTTCGTAACATTTGCATGTTGTTCGAACCTACCGGTAACAAATCTAGCAACTCGCCTCTGAATTGCTTCGATGTCCTCCTTTAAGCCGACCTGGTATGGATCCTGAGCAGTACTCAAGAACAGGTATCACTAGCGTCCTGTATGCGGTCTCAAACAGATCAACCACACTTTCCCAAATCCTCAAAATAAACCGAAGACGGCCATTCGCCTTTCCTGCCACAGTTTTCACATTCTCGTTCCATTTCATGTGGCTTTACAACGTTACGCCCAGGTATTTAAATGACGTGACTGTATCAACTAGGACATTACTAATTCTGTATTCGAACATTAACTGTTTGTTTTTCCTATTCATCCATATTAACTTACATTTTTCTTAAGTTACAGCTAGCTGCCATTGATCACACCAACTAGAAATTTTGTTAAGTTATTTTGTATCCTTCTACGCCACAGCATCATCAGAAAACAATTGCAGGTTGACGCCCACGCTTTCCGCCAGATCATTAATGTATACAGGGTGTTACAAAGAGGTATGGCCAAACTTTCAGGAAACACCCCTCACACACAAAGAAAGAAAATATGTTATGTGGACATGTGTCCGGAAACGTTTACTTTACATGTTAGAGCTCATTTTATTACTTCTTTTCAAATCACATTAATCATGGAATGGAAACACACAGCAACAGAACGTACCAGCGTGACTTCAAACACTTTGTTACAGGAAATGTTCAGAATGTCCTCCATTAGCGAGGATACATGCATCCACCCTTCGTCGTATGGAATCCCTGATGCGCTGATGCAGCCCTGGAGAATGGCGTATTGTATCACAGCCCTCCACAATACGAGCACGAAGAGTCTCTACATTTGGTACCGGGGTTGCGTAGACAAGAGCTTTCAAATGCCCCCATAAATGAGAGTCAAGAGGGTTGAGGTCAGGAGAGCGTGGAGGCCATGGAATTGGTCCGCCTCTACCAATCCATCGGTCACCGAATCTGTTGTTGAGAAGCGTACGAACACTTTGACTGAAATGTGCAGGAGCTCCAGCGTGCATGAAGCACATGTTGCGTCGTACTTGTAAAGGCACATGTTCTAGCAGCACAGGTAGAGTATCCCGTATGAAATCATGGCGGTGAATCGAGGAAGTACAGTACATACTGACGAAACTAAAATGAGCTCCAACATGGATTTAGGCGTTTCCGGACACATGTCCACATAACATCTTTTCTTTATTTGTGTGTGAGGAATGTTTGCTGAAAGTTTGGCCGTACCTTTTTGTAACACCCTGTATATAGAATAACAGCGGTCTTATCACACTTCCCCGGGGGCACTCCTGATGAAACCCTTGTCTCTGATGAACGCTCGTCGTCGAGAATAACCTACCCGGTTCTATTATATAAGAAGTCACATCTGAAACCTATTCCATATGCTCATACTTTCTTTAACAGTTTGCAATGGGGCACCATGTCAAATACCTTCTGGAAGTCTAGAAGTTGGAACCTGACTGTTGCCCTTCATAATTCTCAGTATATCTTGTGACAAAAGGGTAATGTGAGATTCGCAAGAGCGATGCTTTCTAAAATCATGCTGATTCGTGGGCCACAAGCTTCTCGGTCTCAAGATCGTCGTGGTCTGCTGCGTTTCCGTCTTTCGTGTGTTTCCCAGTGTAAGCAGTATTTCTACATTTATTGTTCAACAAAATCAACTGTACACCTGGCAGCTGAAGGAACTCTTCGTCACGAGAGAGGGTACAGCCGCGTTCAAGTGCTAACTGTCGGAAACCGTTGCTTTGCAGTATACTATAACCGCAGCAAGCGATGCCAAATAACGGGTCAGCTTCAGATACACTGTTTGTTGTTGAAGTTGTAAATTTAATTGACGACCAGACTAATGGAATTCAGAATATCCCAAAAATAAAGGCAACGACGTGTGCTTCCAGGATCTCATAGTGCTTCAGTCGTACATCGGAGATGTACCCTAGCAACTGCAACAGCAACGGCATTATCTAGTTCGTACACATCGTTTAGTTTTCTCACGCGCATCTGAGAAGAAGTGGGCATCAACTGTGTATTTATTTTTCGTGGTGTTATTAATTTTGCGATGTAGCGTGAGTTACATTACAATGTAGTTTCATGCCGGCATAATTGAGCCTAATCACTTGAATTTGGCGACCGTTGCAGATAGGAGGCAGTCAGCAGTGCTCCAGTTGTACATCAGAGTGTAGCAGTAGGAGTAACAGCGTCAATATCTGTAGTTCCTACTTCGTACACATCGTTTCAAAGTTTTCTCGCATGCTTCTGAGAAAAAGTGAACATAAACTGTTCATTTTTCTGCATTTACTAGTATTATTAATTTTTTTAAATCGTTTACATATATTGTAGGGCAACTTTTAATGCTAGTTTTTATTTCTCTTGTTTACATTTTTATAATTTCTACGCTCCGTAATTTTAGTAGTGTGGATTAACTCTGCCCGCAGTGCAACAGATGGGTAATTTGAACTCTTGAGACCTGCTTAAACCTTCGCAGCTTATCTCTGATTGCTTTGGTTAGTATGAGTCGCTAAAATGAGTACGGTACCTCCGGCAATGAGTGAAATCGCTCGGTTTGGTTGTGGTGACAATCATTTGTAGCGTAGCTGAAGTCTATGATAGATTGAAAGGTGTGATAATTTGGTTCTGAGCTGGCGAAGCCAACGAATGTGAACGTCAAATAAAGGTTGCGGTAACGACCTGTAGCGTAGCCTAATATTTGCGTTCGCGCCATATTTGGTCGGTCGATTTGAGACGTACTCTTTTTAGTTGTCTGTGTGGTTAGTTACTTTCATTCGTCATTTTATGTACTGTGGTTTTACTTTGTATGATGTTGTAAGGTGGCAACGGTCTTGCACCGTACATGAGCCCATTTAACGTGACTGTAATCACTTTGCGAGCACTTTAGGTCAATAAAAACGACTGACAGCGGTGCAGTCGCTTTGTAGATAAGTAGTTGTTGTTTGTTGGAGTAATACTCTAAATTACGGTGTAGGAAATCTATGTCTAAAACACATCGTCACGCTGGCTAGGTAATATAGCGAGAATTACGCGATTTTGTAATTATAAGATTTTGCGGGTATGCAGTATGCAAGACAGAGCTCGGCTACCTCCCCGGCTAGCCGCCGAAGGCCACAGCCTAACGGCATGAATGGTGAACTGGGGAAGTTCTGTAATCGGTTTAGAGAGGCCACAGCGGTCGCCAACCTCTGAGGGACGCGCGGCTGCAGGTGTTCAAGTGTTTACCAAAACAGAGCAGTGGTTAGCTGGACGGGCTTTCCTGTGCGTGCTCTTGCCTATGTCCCACTAATTTCACGCCTTCGACTAACTCAAGTGGGGCAGGCCAGGAGTTCCGAATAACAAAAACTTTCAATGCAGGAGTCTGTGTTCGCTGCGATGGGGCATCTTGCCGGGAAAATCTCGAATGGTCTCTTAGGAGAAAAATTCCAGTAAACGTTTTATTGCCCACAGCTGTGGTTCTTCCCAGCCGGCGTGGGCGGAGTTTACTTGTGAAATTTTGTGGAAAGGGAATATATGTGGAAAAGAGTTCTATTCCCAGGCCGTACATTGGTCGGCACTGGCAAAGTGGGTATTTTGAGAGCTTCTAGTAATGTAATTCGCTCGGTAAAAGTTGAAGTGGGAAAACAGGGGTGAAGAGCGATCTTGCTCGACTCTCTGTAGTGGTCTTGCTGAGAGGACGTTAGCCAAGTCGTCTCCCGTCTTGGTCTTTCGCTCTGAGAGGACGTTAGCCGCGCCAGTTCTTTGCTGCCGGGAAGATTGTTGCAAACAGAGAAGTTTATGGACAGCGGTCTGTTGTCCGAGTAGTGTAGGAGTGTTCTTTCCAAGACAACACGCCTACCGCACAGCCGTGCTGTTGCCGTCGGAGACCGCCGCTGCAACAGGAATGTTACGGTGAGATCGCTCCCGCTTCGGCCTGTGATAGGAGTAACGATAAATAGTTGGATCACGCGCAATTGCTGTTTCCACAGAGGTTTCACGGTACTTTGGGGTGTAGTGGTTCTTCGTATTTTACGTTTTGTGTCGATGTCAGTCGGTCAGCCAAGTTATAAGAGATCGCGTTTTGGACCGATTTTAACACAGTTCACTGCCAATGCCAGTCAGGAGGATAATTTCTAAATTGTTCATTGTGTTTTATTCAGCATTGATCTGAAGGTTATAATAAAATAATTGTGATTCAGTAGAGCCTTTACTTTCAGTAGTTGATCCTGAATTCACCCTTTTGCTTTATTTTATTTTTGCGTGTGTGTTTGATGTCATTGAACACCCTAAGTGTTCGTGATCGTTCATGTTCGGAAGTAAAAATAGGTGTGATTTATCGCCAACACTACCACCGCAGATTAATTAGGGGTGACAGGGCCACATTTAAATCTAGCTTTATACATTTTTGCATACAGTTCCATTCCCAATTTCTCTGTAAGTTGTTTGTCAGGGGTGAACACACGCAAAAATCGGACAAGCAATGGGTGGGGTGTTACAATGTACACAGAGGTGACAAAAGTCAGGGAGTAGCGATATGTACATTATGCATATGGCGGTAGTATCACGTAGACAACGTATAAAAGGGCAGTGCTTTGGCTGAGTTGTCATTTGTACTCAGGTGATTCGTGTGAAAACGTTTCCGAAAGGAATTAACAGACTATGAACGCGGAATGGTAGTTGGAGCTAGACGCATGGGACAATCCATATAGGAAATCATTAGGGAATTCAGTATTTCGAAATCCACAGCGTCAAAAGCGTCCCGAGAATACTGAATTTCAGGCATTACGTCTCACCACGGACAACGGAAGAGTCAACGCAGTGGGAAACACAGTGGCTGACGCTCTTCACTTAACGATGAAGAGCAGCGGTGTTTGCGTAGAGTTGGCAGTGCTAACAGACAAGCAACACTGCGGGAAATAACTACGTAAGTCAATGACAGATATCAATGCAGGACATACAGGGTGTTTCAAAAATGACCGGTATATTTGAAACGGCAATACAAACTAAACGAGCAGCGATAGAAATACACCGTTTGTTGCAATATGCTTGGGACAACAGTACATTTTCAGGCGGACAAACTTTCGAAATTACAGTAGTTACAATTGTCAACAACAGATGACGCTGCGGTCTGGGAAACTCTATAGTAAGATATTTTCCACATATCCACCATGCGTAGCAATAATATGGCGTAGTCTCTGAATGAAATTACCCGAAACCTTTGACAACGTGTCTGGCGGAATGGCTTCACATGCAGATGAGATGTACTGCTTCAGCTGTTCAATTGTTTCTGGATTCTGGCGGTACACCTGGTCTTTCAAGTGTCCCCACAGAAAGACGTCACAGGGGTTCATGTCTGGCGAATAGGGAGGCCAATCCACGCCGCCTCCTGTATGTTTCGGCTAGCCCAAAGCAATCACACGATCATCGAAATATTCATTCAGGAAATTAAAGACGTCGGCCGTGCGATGTGGCCGGGCACCATCTTGCATAAACCACGAGGTGTTCGCAGTGTCGTCTAAGGCAGTTTGTACCGCCACAAATTCACGAAGAATGTCCAGATAGCGTGATGCAGTAATCGTTTCGGATCTGAAAAATGGGCCAATGATTCTTTTGGAAGAAATGGCGGCCCAGACCAGTACTTTTTGAGGATGCAGGGACGATGGGACTGCAACATGGGGCTTTTCGGTTCCCCATATGCGCCAGTTCTGTTTATTGACGAAGCCGTCCAGGTAAAAATAAGCTTCGTCAGTAAACCAAATGCTGCCCACATGCATATCGCCGTCATCAATCCTATGCAGTAAATCGTTAGCGAATGTCTCGTGCAGCAATGGTAGTGGCGCTGAGGGGTTGCCGCGTTTGAATTTTGTATGGATAGAGGTGTGAACTCTGGCGCATGAGACGATACGTGGACGTTGGCGTCATTTGGACCGCAGCTGCAACACGGCGAACGGAAACCCGAGGCCGCTGTTGGATCACCTGCTGCACTAGCTGCGCGTTGCCCTCTGTGGTTGCCGTACGCGGTCGCCCTACCTTTCCAGCACGTTCATCCGTCACGTTCCCAGTCCGTTGAAATTTTTCAAACAGATCCTTTATTGTATCGCTTTTGGGTCCTTTGGTTACATTAAACCTCCGTTGAAAACTTCGTCTTGTTGCAACAACACTGTGTTCTAGGCGGTGGAATTCAAGCACCAGAAAAATCCTCTGTTCTAAGGAATAAACCATGTTGTCCACAGCACACTTGCACGTTGTGAACAGCACACGCTTACAGCAGAAAGACGACGTACAGAATGGTGCACCCACAGACTGCGTTGTCTTCTATATCTTTCACATCACTTGCAGCGCCATCTGTTGTTGAAAATTGTAACTACTGTAATTTCGAAAGTTTGTCCACCTGAAAATGTACTGTTGTCCCAAGCATATTGCAACAAACGGTGTATTTCTATCGCTGCTCGTTTAGTTTTTATTGCCGTTTCAAATATACCGGTCATTTTTGAAACACCCTGTATGATGAACGTATCCGTTATGGTAGTGGGGGGAAATCTGGCATTAATGGGCTGTAGCAGCAGACGACCGACGCGAGTACCTTTGCTAAAGCACATCGCCTGCAGCGCCCTTCCTCGGCTCATGACCGTATCTGCCAACTGAATCCATCATTGACTGGAAACGGTTACGTTCGCACACTTGGAGACCATTTTCAGCCATTCGCGGACTTCATGTTTCTAAACGACGCTGTCATGTCATCGGTCCACAGTCGTTCGTGACTGATTTGAACAACATTCTGGGCCATTCGAGCGAATGATTTGGGCACCCAGAACGCCCAATGTTAATCCCATCGAACATTTATGGGACACAATCAAAAAGTCAGTTTCTACACAGCATCTTGCACCGGCAATACTTCACAGTTATGGACGGTTATAGGGGCGGCATGGCTCATCATTTATGCAGGAGATTTCCAACGACTTATTGAGTCCATGTCACGTCAACTCGATGCGCTGCGCTGGGCAAAAGGAGGCCTGGCACATACAGGGAGATATCCCATGACTTTTGTTAACTCAGTGCAGATAGGGACTGCGCTTGTTGCACGTAAACGCAAGGTGAATTGGCTAGAAGCTGTTTTGTCGCTGTCAAACAAGCTTCAGATCGTTAGGTGTTCCCCTAAGCTGAGCTAAGGTAGACCCATCCTTCAGAACAGCGCGACATCCGTTCCGCTTACTGGCTAATGCTCATGACGACATAAGAAAGGCAGCTTAGTCCTTAAGTACACTACTGGCCATTAAAATTGCTACACCACGAAGATGACGTGCTACAGACGCGAAATTTAACCGACAGGAAGAAGATGCTGTGATATGCAAATGATCAGCTTTTCAGAGCATTCACACAACGTTGGCGCCGGTGGCGACACCTAGAATGTGCTGACATGAGGACAGTTTCCAAGCGAATTCTCATACACAATCTGCAGTTGACCGGTGTTGCCTGGTGAAACGTTGTTGTGATGCCTCGTGTAAGGAGGAGAAATGCGTGCCATCACGTTTCCGACTTTGATAAAGGTCGGGTTGTAGCCTATCGCGATTGTGGTTTGTCATATCGCGACATTGCTGCTCGCGGTGGTCGAGATCCAATTACTGTTAGCAGAATATGGAATCGGTGGGTTCTGGAGTATAATACGGAACGCCGTGCTGGATCCCAACGGCCACGTATCACTACCAGTCGAGATGACAGGCATCTTATCCGCATGGCTGTAACGGATCGTGCAGACACGTCGCGATCCCTGAGACAACAGATGGTGACGTTTGCAAGACAACAACCATCTGCACCAACAGTTCGACGACGTTTGCAGCAGCATGGACTATCAGCTCGGAGACCATGGCTGCGGTTACCCTTGACGCTGCATCACAGACAGGAGCGCCTGCGATGGTGTACTCAACGATGATCCTGAGTGCGCGAATGGCAAAACGTCATTTTTTCGGATGAATCCAGGTTCTGTTCATCATGATGGTCGCATGTGTGTTTGGCGACATTGCGGTGATAGCACATTGGGAGCGTATATTCGTGATCGCCATACTGGCGTATCACCTGATGTGATGGTATGGAGTGCCATTGGTTACACGTCTCGGTCACCTCTTGTTCGCATTGACGGCACTTTGAACAGTGGACGTTACATTTCAGATGTGTTACGACCCATGGCTCTACCCTTCATTCGATCCCTGCGAAACCCTACATTTCAGCAGGATAATGCACGACGGCATGTTCCATGTCCTGTACGAGTCTTTCTGGGTACAGAAAATGTTCAACTGCTGCCCTGGCCAGTACATTCTCCAGATCTCTCACCAATTGAAAACGTCTGGTCAATTGTGGCCGAACAACTGGCTCGTCACAATACGTCAGTCACTAGGGGAGATCGGGGCTAGTTGTTACAATTTTTTTGGAATCTCGTATACCTCGACACAAAACACGTATGTCGATTGGACGGATGCCAAAAGTTAGCCCATTATTTAGTCTTCACAATGAAATTTTTGTCATAAATGTAAGCTCAGATTGTTAAGCTCAACTTTTTTGCTAACTTGTATGAAGTAACAACCTACCTCACTGTGGGGCATCTTGTTACACTATATGGGGTTAGTTGTTACATAATAATTAAGAAAAAATATATTTTTGGTTTCATAACACAGATTTATTTAATCATTAGTTTTAATGCAATCGGTGGTAACAAATCATAAAACTTGAAACACAGTAATAATCTTGACATACTGTCATCATTAATCTGATGAAGAAATATCAAGTTCATTATCAGAGCTACAGTTTTTACAAATAAAGAAACTGTCATGCTTGGCACATCTATCATTTGCTCACCTTTTACATTTTGTGCACTGTAGCCATGTGGTTGGTGGTCTTGACAGAGAGTATGGTTCCATACACTCAATACACACGCAGTCGTCTTCCTCATCAGATGATTCTACGATCTCAGATTTTCGTTTCCCCGGTTTTGCTTTCTTGTTTTTATTTTTCGGCGCTAACACCAGTCGTCGTCTTGCAGGTTTCTTTTGTCTGTCTGCCTCCACTGTTAATGCTGCTTTTACTGGTGAATCAGTCAGGAAAGCACTCACTCGTTTATTCCTTCTTACGGTTTTCTTGCGGGCAGGAGCTTTCGGGAAAGGCCTCAGTTCTTCAGGTGGCACATGTGTGTGTATGGAGTTTGCAGAACCAACTGTTGAGGTGCAAGACGTCGGACTTGATTCCACACTTGTTGATGTGCTGGGAACGCCATCCCCTACTGAGTTCGTAAGAGACACAGAGAGCAGAGTTTCATCTTCCCTGTATGGGCGGTCCGTCACGGCAGAGGGCAAAAATTCATCATCTGTAAAAATGTCTCTGTTAAATGGCCATATTCCAGTCACTTGAAATCCAGCCTTTATGTTCCTTGGCGTAGCAGCGCTAAGCAAAAATTGTTTAACTATAAATGGAATGTCATATATTGTCATAGTGTTTCCAGCATTGTAGCCGGCTGAAGTGGCCGTGCGGTTACAGGCGCTGCAGTCTGGAACCGCAAGACCGCTACGGTCGCAGGTTCGAATCCTGCCTCGGGCATGGATGTTTGTGATATCCTTAGGTTAGTTAGGTTTAACTAGTCCTAAGTTCTAGGGGACTAATGACCTCAGCAGTTGAGTCCCATAGTGCTCAGAGCCATTTGAACCATTTTTCCAGCATTGTTTTTCATCCACGCATCTGACGCAGAGTTAATATATTTTTTAAATGGGCCAAACACAGCTCTGTCTAAAGGTTGCAATTTATGAGACGTATGTGCCGGAAAAGAGAGAAGGACAACCCCGTTTTCTTTGGCTACGTCCAACACTGAAATATCAAGGTGCGATTGATGGTTGTCCAAATGAAGGAGAACCGGTCGCTGTCTTGTAGCCCTGGAATGATGAATGAAATGAAGCATGAACGAGCAAAAATCTTGCCCTGTCATCCACCCTGACTTGTTTGCAGACCCTGCGCTACCTTTTGGCCCATTTCGAAGTAAATAATCCCTGAAGTTTTTTCTTGGAAACACAAAGAAAGGCGGGATTGAGTTTCCAGACGCATTTACTGCCAAGGCAACAGTAACTAGAGTTCCCCTTTCAGCAGACGTTATAGCTCCGACTTGTTTAATTCCTTTCCTTGCTACAATTTTGGCAGGCGTTTGTACCGTGGTGACGGCAGTGTCGTCCACATTATACACTTCTTGACATCGAAATTTGTATCGATCATAAACTTCACTTAGATTTGTAAAATATCTACCTACATTGTGCTTATTGAAACTTGTAGCCCTGCTTAGGCTGGTAGCTTCTGGTGTGCGGATGAAAAGCGTTTTCTTTCGTTTGAGGAATCCTCCAAACCAGTCAGTGGAAGCTAGTTCTACATCGCTCCAACCAACGGGAAACTTGACATTATTGTTCACGGCATATTGAAATGCTTGACTCCTCACTTCCTTCGCAGAAAGTCCATAGTAGAGCTTAGCAGCTTTCTGAATGTATTCTCCCAGCTCTGCTTCTTGTTCGTCTGAGAAAACCTGCCGAGATCGCTTATAGCCAACGTTTGGCACAAGCATCTCTCCCGATTCTGAAAGTAAGCAGACAAGAAAAATTGTAATAGGCTGTTATAGGCTACGTTTTCCTACGCGTATCTGTCATGTCAGAAGAGATTAATTCGCTTAGATATATTGATGTATTTGCACGTTATATAACACCAATAATCTACAACGCCACAGTTGGCGACGCTGACAATGAAAAATAAGCTGCCTACCTCCCTTTGTTGATTCCATTCGCTTACAAAACCCCTGCAGAGTCATAAAATTTATATTATACTTTTGGGCAGCTTTCCGCAGTGAAGAAAAGCCACTTAGAACTTCATTTGCCGCTTCAGCATATGTTTCCTTGGGAATAGTGCCTCTGTCAGGCTTTTTCTTATAATTACGCATTGTACATGTAGATAGACATAATTGCATACATTAAAGGAAACAAAAACTCTTTGCGCCTTTGTAACAACTGACCCCATGCTACGCCATTTTCTCTTATTGTCGAAATCAACAATATAAACTTCTTGTTTGGAAGTTTAACGTATACTACTACGTACCTGAATATTGGGCGCTGATATGTTGCAAAATTTAAAATGAAATCAGCAATTTCCTGTGAACTATGAAAAAATTCACACAGAGTAAAAAAATTACTCCAGAACAGGAAAACCACGTTTCCTGTCACTAGCGCCTTATTACCAACTGACGGCTGATGTATGTAGGATGGGGGGAGGGGGTCTCTTAGTGCTACCATCTGGCGGAGCAACGCGTAAACTGCTCTAGCGCGGAAATTTTTATTGTCCAGTAACAACTTGCCCCGTGTAACAACTAGCCCCAGTCTCCTCTACTCTTGATGAACTGTGGTATCGTGTTGAAGCTGCATAGGCAGCTGTACCTGTACACGTAATCCAAGCTCTGTTTGACTCAATTCACGGGCTTAGCAAGGCCCTTATTACGGCCAGAGGTGGTTGTTCTGGGTACTGATTTCTCAGGATCTATGCACCCAAATTGCGTGAAAATGTTATCGCATGCCAGTTCTAGTATAATATATTTGTCCAATGAATATCCGTTTATCATCTGCATTTCTTCTTGGTGTAGCAATTTTAATGGCCAGTAGTGTATAAACCGCTAGATGCCTGCGCTGTGTTTGTAGTTCGCTCGTGATACTGCGCCCATTCATACTGGTAATGCTCAGCGCAGATTTTGTATCGAAGTGTTGAAAGAGTTTCGTAAGTTTTCAAACACGTGAGTCCCATATTAAATGGGTCCACGAAACTTCTCGCTGCCACCAGCGAAATACCTGTCGTAAAAGTTTCGCTGATGCATCTCGTTTGAAGCGTCATGTTTTGTCGGTGCTTGAGAAAAACGACGCCTGTGAAAGAACTGATGCGTCCAGTTTGTGGATGCGAATTAGATTTCAAAAATTCTCCCTAATATTGCCAGTAACATGAGACTGTTGTTCCGGAAAAACTGGAAGGACGCAGCACACAGCGACAGCGCGCTCACTACACGTTACTGGCGAGATGGGAGACTGAGGAGGCAATCATCTACTGGCCTTGGAGTTGCATCATTGGCCGTTGCACCTTGGATGTTGTTTCTGTCAAGTTTTTTTCTCCTTTTTTCCACCAGTCTTCTGACTGGTTTGATGCAGCCAGCCACGAATTCCTGTCCCATGCCAGTCTCTTCATCTCAAAGTAGCACTTGCGCTCTACGCGTTGAATTATTTTCTGGATGTATCACAATCTTTGTCTTCCTGTAGAGTTTTTACCTTCTATAGTCCCCTCTAGTACTACGGAAGTTTTTCCCTGACATCTTACGCGTGTCCTATCATCCTATCCTTCTTCTTGTCAGTGTTTTCCATACATTCCTTTCCTCGCCGATTCTGCGAAGAACCTCCTCATTTCTCACATTCTCATTCAACCTGTAGCACAATTTTCTTGGCCCAAGAATGCTCTTTTCGCCAGTGCTAGTCTGCTCTTGATGTCCACCTTCCTCCGTCCATTATGTGTTATTTTGCTGCCTAGGTAACAGAATTATTTAACTTCACCTACTTCGTGATTACCAGTTACGATGTCAAGTTTCTCACTGTTCACATCTATGTTACTTTTCATTACTTTCGTTCAACACGTCCTGTAGTTCTTCTTCATTTTCACTGCTGACAGCAATGTCATCAGCGAATCTTAAAACTGATATCCTTTCACCTTGAGATTAAATCCCATTCTTGAACCTTTCTTTTATTTCCGAAATTGGTACTTCGAGGTGTAAATTGAACGGCAGCGGCGAAAGACTACATTCCTGTCTTACCTTTTTTAATCGGTGCACTTCGTTCTTGGTCTCCCACTCTTATTGTTCCCTCTTGGTTCTTGTATGTATTGTGTATTACCTGTCTTTCCTTATAGCTAACCCCTATTTTTCTCAGAATTTCGAATACTTTACGCCATTTGACACTGTCGATCGCTTTTTCCAGGTCGATAAATTTTATGAACATGTCTTGATTTTTCTATAATCTTGTTTCCATTTTCAACAGCAGCGTTAGAACTGTCTCTCTGCTGCCTTTACCTCTCCTAAAGCTAAACTGACTGTCGTCTAAAAGAACCTCAGTTTTCATTTCCATTCTTCTGTATAGTATTCTTTGTACACACCAACATGAATAGCCGGTTTGTTGCCGCTTACCCATTGATTTTAGAAATTCCCATGAAATCTTCTGCCTTATTTGATCTTAAGTCTTCAAAAGCTCTAACACTAATATTGGCTCTCCTACCTCTCCTGCATCGACGACTCCTGTTGCTTCTTCCATCACGTTATCAGACAAGTCTTCCCCGTCACAGAGGCCTTCAGTGTACTCTTGTTACCTACCCACTCTCTCGTCTGCATTTATCATTGGAGTACCCACTACGCCTTAATGTTACCTCCCTTGCCTTTAATTTCACGGAAGTTTGTTTTAACTTTTCTATATGCTGAGTCAGTCCTTGCGACAATCATTTCTTTTCCGATTTCATCGCATTTCTCATGTAGCCATTTCGCCATAACTTCCCTGCACTTCCTATTTATTTCGTTCCTAAGTGACTTGTATTTTTGTATTCCTGATTTCCCTGAATATTTTTGTACTTCCTTCTTTCGGGGTTCAGCTGAAGTATTTCTTCTGTTACCCATGGTTTCTTCGCAGTTACCTTCTATGTACCTATGTCTTTCTTTCCAACTTTTGTGATTGTCCTTTTTAGAGATGTCCATTCCTCTTCAACTGTACTGCCTACTGAGCTATTCCTTATTGCTGTATCTATAACGTTAGAGAACATCAAGCGTATCTCGTCATTCATTAGTTATCTGTATCACTTCTTTGTGTACTGATTCTTCCTGCCTAATCTCTTAAAGTTCAGCCTGCTCTTCATCACTATTAAATTGTGATCTGAGCCTGTATCTGCCCCTGGGTACACCTTACAATCTAGTATATGACTTTGGAATTTCTATCTGACCATGATGTAATCTAACTGAAATCTTCCCATATATCCCGGCCTTTTCCAAGTATACCTCCACTCTTGTGATTCTTGATCAGAGTATTCGCTATTAACAGCAAAAATTTATTTGCAGAACTCAGTTAGTCTTTCTTCTCTCTCATCTCTACTACTAAGCTCTTATTCTCCAGTAGCCCGTTATTGTACTCCTTCCCCTACAATCACTTTCCCTTCTCCCCTCTCTATTAGATTTTCATCTCCCTTTACGTACGGAATTACCCTTTCAATATCCTCATATGCTTCCTCTATCTGTTCATCTTCTCCTTCGGCATACATACTTGAACTGTAGTTGTCGGTGTTGGTTTGTTGTCAATTCTGATGAGAACAACCCTATCCTTGAACTGTTCACAGTAACTAACTCTCTGTCCTAAGGTCCTATTTATAACTAACCCTACTCACGTTATACCATTTTCTGCCGCTATAGATATCACCCTATACTCGTCTGACCAGAAATTCTTGCTCTTCTTCCATTTCACTTCACTGGCCCGCACTGTATGGAGATTGAAATCAGCATTTCCCTTTCAGATTTTCTAGTTTTCCTACCACGTCGACGTTCTGGCATTCTATGCCCCGACTCGTAGAAGGTTACACATCCGTTGTGTATTGAGTTTCTTTCTCATGGCCACCTATCTATCGGCAGTTGTCTCCCGGAGATCCGAATGGGGACTAGTCCGGAATCTCGTGCCAACGGAGAAATCATCATGACACTTTTATATTACAGGTCACGTGTGCTGTGGATACACGTTATGTGTCTTTAAGGGGCTCCGGAAAGGCTCAAAATCATGAAAAGTTCAATTTTTGCTTTTTTGCGTTTTCTGAATCTGCAGACTATTACCTTTTAATAGATATATAATTTATTTAATTCCGAAGACTACAACTATTTTTAAATGTTTTTTGAAATGTGTTCTACATGGGCGTGACCCACTGTGGCGCTGTTAAACTGCTGTCAAAATGGTGTCATTATTAACGTTCGTGTTCATCAGGTACATTTTAGTGATGTGAGATAAAGTATGTGTTGTGGCTAACCTGTGATGGTTCAATATACACTCCTGGAAATTGAAATAAGAACACCGTGAATTCATTGTCCCAGGAAGGGGAAACTTTATTGACACATTCCTGGGGTCAGATACATCACATGATCACACTGACAGAACCACAGGCACATAGACACAGGCAACAGAGCATGCACAATGTCGGCACTAGTACAGTGTATATCCACCTTTCGCAGCAATGCAGGCTGCTATTCTCCCATGGAGACGATCGTAGAGATGCTGGATGTAGTCCTGTGGAACGGCTTGCCATGCCATTTCCACCTGGCGCCTCAGTTGGACCAGCGTTCGTGCTGGACGTGCAGACCGCGTGAGACGACGCTTCATCCAGTCCCAAACATGCTCAATGGGGGACAGATCCGGAGATCTTGCTGGCCAGGGTAGTTGACTTACACCTTCTAGAGCACGTTGGGTGGCACGGGATACATGCGGACGTGCATTGTCCTGTTGGAACAGCAAGTTCCCTTGCCGGTCTAGGAATGGTAGAACGATGGGTTCGACGACGGTTTGGATGTACCGTGCACTATTCAGTGTCCTCTCGACGATCACCAGTGGTGTACGGCCAGTGTAGGAGATCGCTCCCCACACCATGATGCCGGGTGTTGGCCCTGTGTGCCTCGGTCGTATGCAGTCCTGATTGTGGCGCTCACCTGCACGGCGCCAAACACGCATACGACCATCATTGGCACCAAGGCAGAAGCGACTCTCATCGCTGAAGACGACACGTCTCCATTCGTCCCTCCATTCACGCCTGTCGCGACACCACTGGAGGCGGGCTGCACGATGTTGGGGCGTGAGCGGAAGACGGCCTAACGGTGTGCGGGACCGTAGCCCAGCTTCATGGAGACGGTTGCGAATGGTCCTCGCCGATACCCCAGGAGCAACAGTGTCCCTAATTTGCTGGGAAGTGGCGGTGCGGTCCCCTACGGCACTGCGTAGGATCCTACGGTCTTGGCGTGCATCCGTGCGTCGCTGCGGTCCGGTCCCAGGTCGACGGGCACGTGCACCTTCCGCCGACCACTGGCGACAACATCGATGTACTGTGGAGACCTCACGCCCCACGTGTTGAGCAATTCGGCGGTACGTCCACCCGGCCTCCCGCATGCCCACTATACGCCCTCGCTCAAAGTCCGTCAACTGCACATACGGTTCACGTCCACGCTGTCGCGGCATGCTACCAGTGTTAAAGACTGCGATGGAGCTCCGTATGCCACGGCAAACTGGCTGACACTGACGGCGGCGGTGCACAAATGCTGCGCAGCTAGCGCCATTCGACGGCCAACACCGCGGTTCCTGGTGTGTCCGCTGTGCCGTGCGTGTGATCATTGCTTGTACAGCCCTCTCGCAGTGTCCGGAGCAAGTATGGTGGGTCTGACACACCGGTGTCAATGTGTTCTTTTTTCCATTTCCAGGAGTGTATATCGCTGTTGTGATTGTCGATTGTTTCATGTTTATTTACTCTGTCGTTATCTCGAAAATATTCCTAATTAATTCTGTTTCTTGAGTCTCTGTTTTGTTGAAGTATAATAATGAGTAAAAGTAAAGTTATTAGAAATCCTCTGAAGGCTTTTAAGAAAAGGAGAAATGTTGGAAAGCCAAAGGTATGTGTTATTACTGTAAACAATAAAGACGATAACCAAGTGAGTGAACCTAACCTCTCAAGTACACCTGCCCATAGCAGTCAAAGTGGGAAAGAAAATACTTCACAGAAGAAGCTTGGTTCAATGAGTGAAAACTATGAATGTTTTATGGGCGAATCGGATGTGAATGAAATATTTGATATGTCGGTTCTCAAAGGAATTTTTTCAAACTGTGTAAGATGTATTCATTGTAGTGAAGTTGGTCTGGAACTCTCCATAATAAAGCACGTAGGACTTGCTAGTGAAATACAACTGAAATGTGATAAGTGTTCATACATGACCACCTTTTGGAACACTGTTGCAGTAACTGCAACTGAAGAAAATGGTAGCAAAATCTACGAACACAACATTAGATTTGTTTATTCCTTGCGTTCAGTTGGTAAGGGTGCTACTGCAGGTGCAATTTTCTGTGGCATCATGAATCTTCCAAATCCCCCAACCAAGTTTACGACCTATAATAAATTAATAGGGTCTAAAGTAGAAGATGTCTGTATAGAATCTATGAAGAACGCTGTGGAAGAGGCAGTAATGGAAAAATAATGGTAACAGAGATTTGACTGCAGCGTTCGATGGTACCTGGCATAAACGGGGACACACATCTCTTCATGGTGTAGTATCTGTGTAGTTTTAGATGTAGTAGTAATATCAAAGTATTGTAGATGTCCACAAAAATATAAAGGTACAAATGAAAATAATTGCAAAGCTAACTATAGTGGCAGTAGTGGAGGAATGGAAGTGGCTGGTGTTGCCAGTATATTCCAGCGTTCTGAGGCGTGTGATAAAGTGCGATATGTTAATTGCCTTGGTGACGGTGATTCTAAAAGTTTCAAACATGTTCAAGGACTGAAGCCCTATGGTGATGATGTTGTAGTGCAGAAATTTGAGTGTATTGGTCACGTACAGAAGCGAATGGGAACAAGACTTCGGCGACTGAAATCTTCGTACAAAAAACAAAAACTCAGTGATGGTAAAGGGTTGGATGGGAAGGGAAGGTTAACTGACAGTGTAATTGCAAAATACAGAACTATTATGGAATGGCTATTAGGCAAAATACACAAAGTGTCGACGAAATGAAGAAGGCTGTTTGGGCTCTTTTTTTTCATACTTCTTCAACCGATGAAAATCCCCAACATAGCTTGTGTCCCAAAGAAGAAGACAGTTGGTGTAAATATAACAAAGGATTGCTAACTGGTGAAGTGTACACTCATAAGCATAGTCTGCCTCATGCAATAACGGAGGTGATAAAACCTATTTTCAGAGACTTAGCAGCACCTGAATTGTTGAAAAAGTGTATTCACGGAAAAACTCAAAACCCCAATGAAAGTGTAAATAGTGTTATATGGTCGAGAATCCCCAAGACTGTATTTGTTGGAATAGAAACACTTCACTTTGGTCTGTATGATGCTGTTGCGACTTTCAATGATGGCAACATTGTAAGGTGCAAGATATTTAGAAATATGGGAATGAAGATAGGTTCTAACATGGTACGAGCAATGCTTGCTTTAGACAAGGAACGCCTTCGGGCTGCAGACAGGGCTGTAAAGAGTCTAGAAATACAAGCAAGAGTAAACAGGAGGAGGAACAAGAGGAAGCTGGAGGAGGAGTTTGCAGAGGATGAAGATAATCCATCCTATGGACCTGGAATGCACTAAAAAGTTAATCCAATCTTTGTCGCTCGATTCCCAAAACTTTTATTTTCTCATACTAATTACATGTTTTCTAAGGATCTTCCAAACATATTTGTTTCAAACTTTCAGTAAATATTCCACAGTACCTTCTGCATAATTTAACACAGCCTTTTTCCAAAAAACTGTATATTTTTGAATATATAAATAAAAAATGCAAAAAATTTTGTAAAATCCCTGTGTTAAGTTGTAGCCCATATTCCAATAAATAATCTGTAAAAAGTTCAACTTCCTACCTCAAATACTTTGTGAGGAAAGATGTAATTTATAAGCGTTATTTTAACATTGCAAGTATAGGGCGTTCCGGAGCCCCTTAACGCAATGGTTTCCATTGCTCTCTGCATCTTCATGCCGTTTATCGCTGCTGATTCTTCCGGACAGTTTCGCAACCCAAGGGCAAGAGAGTGCCCTGAACCTCTATCCGCTTCTCCCCCGACTTCATCAAGGGCGTTGGCAGAACGGTTCTTCAGCCGCATGTCTTCAACTGCCGTTGCTGATGATGTTTATTCAAAATTTAAGGCGTGGCGAGGTTCTGACCAGGGATCCAGGGCGTTTTGATTACTATTGAAAGACGCAACCACTCCCAGTTTTTCTTTTTACGCTTACACCACGGATACACTTACGTTGTTGGAAAAGATTTTAGTCTTGCACCTAATTTGGCTTCCTTCTCAATAATGAGACGACTGTGGCTATAAAAGGACTCCAGCATTTACTAGATACCACAGCAGAAGTATAACGATTGGTCGATTATTTATGCAGGGTTAATACAATCAGGGCTTTTATCGCATCCTTCATTCAAGCAAAAATCATATCATGGTTTCGTCCATGTCAATTCAAACACCTAAAACTGGTTTCTATTAGAAGCTGACCTGAATACCATATTGCGTGTTTTGACCTTCCAGAGTCCATGTAAAATGTAGGTCCTCCAGTAATTGGCTGGATAAGGACGGAATAATGCAAGTGCATATCACCTGCAGTAGGATCACGCCTAACAAACACTGTGGTTGTGAAACCATTCCTCGGATTGGTGACGGCTTTGCAGTTAGAGCTTGCAAACACCTAAATTAACACGTTACTCATTTTTCTGAACATTAACTGTGTGTAATCAGACCTGTATTGACATTTTATGAGATGAAACTTCCTGGCAGAATAAAACTGTGTGCCGGACCGAGACTCGAACTCGGGACCTTTGCCTTTCGCGGACAAGTGCTCTACCAACTGAGCCATCCAAGCACGACTCACGCCCCGTCTTCACAGCTTTACTTCTGCCAGTACCTCGTCTCCTACCTTGCAAACTTTGCAGAAGCTGTTCTGCGAACCTTGCAGAACTAGCACTCCTGAAAGAAAGGATATTGCGGATAGGTCCCGAGTTCGAGTCTCGGTCCGGCACACTGTTTTAATCTGCTAGGAAGTTTCTTATCAGCGCACACTCCGCTACAGAGTGAAAATCTCATTCCGGAAACATCCCCTAGGCTGTGGCTAAGCCATGTCTCCGCAATATCCTTTCTTTCAGGAGTCCTAGTTCTGCAAGGTTCGCAGAAGAGCTTCTGCAAAGTTTGCAAGGTAGGAGACGAGGTACTGGCAGAAGTAAAGCTGTGAGGACGGGCCGTGAGTCGTGCTTGGGTAGCTCAGTTGGTAGAGCACTTGTCCGCGAAAGGCAAAGGTCCCGAGTTCGAGTCTCGGTCCGGCACACAGTTTTAGTCTGCCAGGAAGTTTCATACCAGCGCACACTCCGCTGCAGAGTGAAAATCTCATCCTGGAAACATCCCCTAGGCTGTGGCTAAGCCATGTCTGCGCAATATCCTTTCTTTCAGGAGTCCTAGTTCTGCAAGGTTCGCAGAAGAGCTTCTGCAAAGTTTGCAAGGTAGGAGACGAGTACTGGCAGAAGTAAAGCTGTGAGGACGGGGCGTGAGTCATAATTGGGTAGCTCAGTGGGTAGAGCACTTACCCGCGAAAGGCAAAGGTCCCGAATTCGAGTCTCGGTCCAACAAACTGTTTAGCCGGCCGGAGTGGTCGTGCGGTTCTAGGCGCTACAGTCTGGAACCGGGCTGCCGCTACAGTCGCAGGTTCGAATCCTACCTCGGGCATAGATGTGTGTGATGTCCTTAGGTTAGTTAGGTTTAATTAGTTCTAAGTTCTAGGCGACTGATGACCTCAGAAGTTAAGTCGCATAGTGCTCAGAGCCATTTGAACCATTTGAACAAACTGTTTGAACCTGCCAGGAAGTTTTGAGAAATAACATGTTTACCTAATATGCAGTGGGCCCGGGTTCGATTCCCGGCCAAGTTGGAGATTTTCTGTGCTCGTGGACTGGACTTTGTGTTGTCTTCATCTTCCTTTCGTCATCATCACCCAATTACCTGAAATAGGACTTGCAGCCTGGCGGCAGAATTTCCCCGGATGGGGCCTCCCGACCATCAATCCCACACGATCATTTTATTTCATTTTTATATACACTGAAGAGCGAACGAAACTGGCACACCTGCCTAATATCGTGTAGGGCCCCCGCGAGCACGCAGTAGTGCCGCAGCACAACGTGGCATGGACACGACTAATGTCTGAAGTAGTGCTGGAGGGAACTGACACCAAGAATGCTGCAGGGCTGTCCATAAATCTGTAAGAGTACGAGGGGATGAAGATCTCTTCTGAACAACACGTTGCAAGGCATCCCAGATATGCTCAGTAATGGTCATGTCTCGGGAGTCGGGTAGGCATGGGAAGTATTTAAGTTCAGAGGAGTGTTTCTGGGGCCACTCTGTAGCAATCCTACACGTCTGGGGGTGTCGCATTTTCCTGCTGGAATTGCCTACGTCCGTCGGAATGCACAATGGACAGAATGGATGCAGATAATCAGACAGGATGCTTACGTACGTGTCACATATCGGAGCCGTATCGGGGTCTTATACCACTCCAATTGCTCGGGCCCCCCATCATTACAGAGTCTCCACCAGCATGAACAGCCCCTTGCTGACATGCATGGTCCATGGATTCATGAGGTTGTCTCCATACCCGTACACGTCAGTCCGCTCGATACAATTTGAAACGAGACTCGTCAAACCAGCCGACGTGTTTCCAGTCATCAACAGACCAATATCTGTGTTGACAGGCCCATGCGAGGCATAAAGCTTTGTGTAGTGCAGTCATCAACGGTACACGAATGGGCCTTCAGCTCAGAAAGCCCATGTCGATGATATTTCGTCGAATGGTTCGCACGCTGACACTTGCTGATGGCCCAGCTCTGAAATCTGCAGCAATTAGTGGAAGGGTTGCACTCCTGTCGCGCTGAACGATTCCCTTCAGTCGGCGTTGGCCCCGTTCTCGCAGGATCTTTTTTCGGTCGCAGCGATGTCGGAGATTTGATATTTTACCGGATTCCTGATATTCACGGTACAATCGAGAAATGACCATACGGGAAAATCCCCGCTTTATCGCCACATCGGAGATGTTGTGTCCCATCGCTCGGGCGCCGACTATGATACCACATTCAAACGTTAAATCTTGATAACCTGCCATTGTAGCAGCAGTAACCGTTCTAACAACTACATCAGACACTTATTGTCTTATATAGGCATTGCCGACTGCAGTGCCGTATTCTGCCTTTTTACATATCTCTGTATTCGAATAAGCATGCCTATACCAGTTTCTTTGGCGCTTCAGTGTATTTAAGATACGCATTACATGTTATAGATTCCAAAGGGCGTTGCAGAAACGTTGCAGCAAAATTCGAGAGTTTCTTGAGGAACAAATCGAGGATTGGAACCCAAGTCTGGAAACGTCATCCAACGACGCTGCAGAGCGTCGAAGTAACAGGCAGCGGCGCCTGACGTTAGGCCACGCCTTCAGCAGCAAACGTGACAATGTACGCTGGCAGACCGCAGGCGGAACGTCTTGCAAGGTGTTTTGTTATCCAATGATCGCGACTGGCGGTCGCCAGTGGAGAAGATGGAGCTAGCTGTTGTGTAGAAAAGCCTTGTCTCCTATGAATGTGACCTCTATTGACTTAATGGATGACAGTTTTTGACACAGATTTTCACCTGCAGTTTATTTTTCTCCCGTATGCCAAACACAATGGAGATTTTAGAGGGTTGCAGGAGAAAAATAAACTGTGAATGTAAACCTATGTGCAGGCCGCGGTGGCCCAGCGGTTCTAGGCGCTTCAGTCCGCAACCGCGAGACTGCTGCGGTCGCAGGTTCGAATCCTGCCTTGGGCATGGATGTGTGTGATGTCCTTAGGTTAATTAGGTTTAAGTAGTTCTAATTTATAGGGGACTGATGACCTCAGATGTTAAGTCCCATAGTGTTCAGAGCCATTTGAACCACTTTTTTGTAAATCTGTGTGTGAAATCGTCTTCCACTGGGGCAATGGAACACACTGTTCATAGGAGACAAGGCCAGTGTAAACAACAGCTAGCTCCACTTGCTCTGCTGACGATCGTGGCAGTCAGTCGCGATCGCAGAACAACAAACAAAAATGCGGGACATTCTGTCTACAGTCAGTGAGCTTACAAAGTCATGTTTGCTGCCGAAGGGGTAGCCTAACGACAGGCGTGAGCACTTATAACTTCGGCGCTCTGTAACGTCGTTGGATGGCACGGGTCCCTATCCCTAATTTGTCCGTCAAGACACTCTCTACAACTCCTCGAAGTTTGTTGCAACGTTTGTCGGACACCCTGTATATTTTGTGTGTAGCTATAGTTTCAGATTTTCTTCATGTCTTGTAATGGGTTTAAAGTAATAAATAAACACATAAATCCAGGATGAAATTTTCGCTCTGCAGCAGTGTGTGCACTGTTATGAAACTTCCTGGCAGACCAGTAATCGAACTCAGGAGCTTTGCCTTTCGCAGGCAACTGCTCTACCAACTGAGCTATCCAATAACGACTCACGATCCGTCCTCACAGCACTTGCTCGCAAAAGGCAGAGGTCCCAAGTTCGAGTCTCGGTCCGACACACAGTTTTAATCTGCCAGGAAGTTTCATATTAGCGTACACTCCGCTGCAGAGTGAAAATTTCATTCTAGAAACATCCCCCAGGCTGTGGCAAAGCCATGTCTCCGCAATATCCTTTCTTCGAGGAGTGCCAATTCTGCAAGTTTCGCAGGAGAGCTTCTGTGAAGTTTGGAAGGCAGGAGACGAGACACTGGCGGAATTAAAGCTGTGAGGACGGTTCGTGAGTCGTGCTTGGGTAGGTCATATGGTAGAGCACTTACCTGAGAAAGGCAAAGGCCCCGAGTTCGAGTCTCGGTCCGGCACACAGTTTTAATCTGCTAGGAAGTTTCAAATACATAAATATTTGTATCATACTGTATACAACAGATTTATTAATCTGTTATGGGAGCGAGGGAGAACGGAAAATCAAGAATAAATTGCAACGTATTTAACAATCGATGCCGTGAAACTTCCTGCCAATTTAAAACCGTGTGCAGGACTGGGACTCGAACTAGGGACTTTGTTTTTCTTTCTCCGCCTCGTGATGACTGGGTGTTGTGTGATGTCCTTAGGTTAGTTAGGTTTAAGTAGTTCTAAGTTCTAGGGGACTGATGACCATAAATGTTAAGTCCCATAGTGCTCAGAGCCACTTTGTTTTTCACTGCAAATGTCCCAGGTTCGAGTCTCAGTCTGGCACACAATTTTAATGTCAGGAAATTTCAGATCAGAGTGCACTCTGCTACATAGTGAAATTTCATTCTGGAGTAAATTATTCGCCAGTATATATAAACATTAACCCATTTCATGGGACGTATAACATTATACAGTCCTGTTGCTATTTTTTTTTTTTCAGAGCTGTAAATGTATAGCAAATTTCGCAAGCATCAAAATTGTGATGTAACTTGTTATGGAAATTTTTGAAGTAAATATTACTTATGTTGCTAATGAGTGTCGTCATCGTTCGTCTATTGTGGTGAAATTTGATTGTGTATATGATTTCCAATCTCTCTCTCAGCACCACCCAAGACAAGATGTAGTCAGTAACATCAGCTACGCCATGGTATTCCTAGACGATATTCATCTTTTATATGTTGTAAAGTTCCTTCAGTGAGGACACTGGTTTTATCTGCACCATATCTTTAAAGTGACTGACCACTAGGTTTTGCTGTGTTTACGGGGTATTCGGAAATTGCCGTTACAAATTTCTACGATCGCAAAGGAGAGTGAGTACATAATATTCTGAATATGAACCCATGTCCAGAAAAGTTCACACGTGTAAAGCATCCAAGTCTGCTGAGGGAAAGAGAAAGTCCCAGAGTTGCTTGTTCTGGTATGCATCAGGGTAGACAAAAAAAGATGACGCGGACTGCTTCTTGTTCAGTCGTAGGCGAAGTTTAATTTAGCCACGAGTCCTGACCACTGCACAAAAACTTGAAGAGACATCAGGTGAGATAGAGAGTGTATACCAGAACGTGCTTCGCAGGTACAATGTATGTAACAAAGTTGGTGGTCGCCACATCGAACGGCTGATGTAATGCATCAGTAATGTTTTGTACGAACAGTATGCTTGGTTCGTTTTTGTTTCCGAATAATGTAAACACGTAATATTTAAGTGTTATTACGAACAAATGTGTTTAAGTAATAAATGGATGTTTCGTTATTTTTCCTTTCGAATTGTTACCTAATAATTGTACTGCGTCACGCCTAATTCAGTTCCTCAACCAGAAGTGGATGAGGTATACATCTGAACTGAAACTGTATTATAACGGAAACGGTATCTTTCCGAAAATGGATTCCTATTCAAAATGTTATATACTCAATCCCCTCTACAAGTCTTACAACTTTGTAACGGGAATTTCCGAACACTTTATATAATTTTAATAGCAAACTTATATGAAATTATATTTTAATATTACGAGCACTGTATAAATATGTATGTTGGTATTATAGTTTACCAAGAAATGGAATCCTTGAAAATTCAGAAATTTGTTTGCGAGGTTTTTTTTTTATTTATTTAGCAGCCTACTCGAATTCTAACTAATTTCCACAGCTTTATGGCTTGTGCGGCGCCTTACGATATTTGTGATGTAATTCTATTAATTTTGCCTTCTTGTGAGTCTACCGAGCTTCAGAAAGAATTCACGCAAATTAGTAGTTGCTTAAAGAATCAAGTCCACGATGGATAACAGAAGCTTTCAAAAAACACTGTAAACTACTTACATGAAAAATTGTAATCCCCTATCGGAGACATGGGATGTTTTCAACAGTGCCGGTGAATGATTACAGTCAAACGTTTCCTTCAGTTGATTACGTAAACCCATTAAAGGCAGCTTTGCAAAATTGCCATAAGACTTCAATAGAACTGAAATCTTGTTGATAGTGCATGACTTGTGGTGGGAATCTGAGTCTCCACCATTACATTGGGATGTTGTGAGCTCAAATACTCTCCAATTTATTCTCATCTCACTTCCAAAGGTAGGAGATAGAGTTCCTACCCCTAGGCCACATGATCCTGTTGGAGACCGTTGCTACTTTGCTGCTATCTGTGGGGAAAATGTCAGGTTCTCCTGTCCTGGGGATAGACTTTAATGTGGTTTAGATAATCTGGCATAATATTACCGACGTTAACATGTCTATAACGGCCGTAACAATAAGGGACAGGCAATTGATGAAACGTCCCCTTAGAAAAATTTAAAATGACTGTGCTGGTAAACTTCTACGTTATTTGATTTTCAAACAGCTGAGCAAAACTCAACTTACTCAAACAGTTTTCTCTTTACTTATTCTGATCATCACTAAACTGACACACAATATTTATAGCGCAACGCAATCTGACTTTCAATAATCCCGACAAAAGAATGGCCCTGACTAACAATAACCTATATCTTTCATGAATCACTTACCTCACAAAAAATCTTAGTTACTCGAACTACTGCAATACAGCGAGCGCCAATACTGCCAGCTAAATAAAAGATTCTAGCTACTGAAGGCACTAACTACTGATAGGCAAAGTTAGCAAATGAAAGATTGTGATAGAGAACAAACAATGTATTTACCTCAATAATGTTCAAAAGTCATATATATACCTATCAATTCATGACAACCATGTTTACAAATTTCCTATTTCTGGCGGACACACGTCCAGATCGTCCGCTTGCGACCTCTCAAAACTCTGGCATCTCTCTCCCCACATCTACCACTGCTGGCGGCTCACCTCCAACTGCCCAACGCTACGCGCTGTTCAAATCCAACTGCCCAACACTACACAAGCGAATATTCCAACAATGAGTCCAGCCAGCCACAGACTGCACACAGCACAGTCAGTGATTTTCATACAGAGCCTTCGACCATAAATATAATAGACTGGCCCTGACGTCATTTTCGTGGCTCCAACATCTCTGGGCTGAAGTCACGTGAATGTTGGCAAAACATAGTTGTTTCGTGTTGCGCTTATGGCTGTACTCAGCGTTTTGTCGGGGAAATGGCATTACATTTCACGTGTAAGTGTTTCTATGATAGTGCAGATGCGTTTATTGAAATCTGCTGAAGTGACTTTTATATGTTTTTTACACTTGAAATAGAGTATCACGTAAATTAAAGTGTTGAAAGTGATGCCTGTAAAGTCAGACTCATATTACATTTTGGAAAGTACCTGTGATAATTCGGTTGCAGAAGTAAGTATAATCGTTTCTCGTTCCTACTCATAGGTTCACTAAGGATGAAAACCAAAGGCAGCTTTGGATACAGGCCCTGAAACGGAAAAACTTTAAGCCATCTGCACATACGCGCCTTTGCTCGAAGCACTTCGCGGAGAAGTGTTTTGATAGGTTAGTTACTATTTACAGTGTATATCTATAATTTGTATTTACAGTGTCTGTCATTTTTAAACCTAGGCTCCAAAATTATTTTCTGAAACTGCAAAGTCTCATCTTTCATCTAAAATAACATTTTTTTTAAACTGATAGTTTAAACTTTTGTAAAAATAGTGGGAACTGAACCTTTGAAGTGCACTTAAAATTGATACTCGAAAATGGACCTGCTCCTAAAGTAAACAATTTTGACACCTATAGTTGACATAATTCCCATAGCCAATTTCTTTTATAAGTGACTAGAGCTCGAAACGTGGCGAATACAATGTTTAAAGTTTTGACACGAGCCCACTCTTATTGTTTAAAAGAATTTTAACGACGTTTATAGAAATTTCGTCCCGCTGCCCACCAGAGTGGCGTTCGATGTATTTGTTAGATTTTATAAATGGTACTTTGAACAAATCCAGGTCAAATGTAGTTCTGGCATAATTTTTCACAAATAAAAAAGTAGTTTTGATTGGAAGCGTTTGGCAGTCAATTGAGAAATGTGGGTAAAATCCGATACAAACATAGGATGGCAGACCGCTGATTTGAAATCCCGCCACGTTTTGCCAACAGTCACGTGGTTTATGTTGGAGCCACACTAGCCCCATAGCTTCTGCACAGCAAGGCCAGTCTACTAGTATCTATGGTCGAAGTACAGAGCGCTACGTAGCGTTACCAACATAAAAACCTAAACAGCCTACTTACAATGAAAACATGACAGACGGAAAAAAGTGTGTAAAGTATTTATTATTTCCAAAGTAATGGCCCTAACTGTTAACACAATTATCCCACCGTGAGACAAGACGGTCAATGTCTTCACGCAAAAATGTTTGCCGTTGCCTGCGTAACCGTGATTGCACCCAGGCATGCACCTCTTCGGCGGAAAGCAGATCGGCGACCACGGATGTCTTCCTTCAGGACTCCAAAAACATGGAAAACACACGGGGAGAGATCGGGACCGTATGTAAAGGTGTGTAAGAGCTTGATAGCAAAACATGAGGACCTGCTCCCGTGTTGCCAGGGCTGTTTCGCTGGGAAGCCCTTACACATCCTCCATACGATCCCGATCTCTCCTCGTACGACTTCCATATCTTTGGAGCCCTGAAAAAAGACATTCTTGGCCATTAATTTGCTTCGGACGAAGAGGTGCACGCCTGAGAACAATCATGATTCTGTAGGCAACAGAAAGCTTTCTCCATGAAGGCACTGACCGGCTTCTATCAGTGTGGGATGAATGTACACTACTGGCCATTAAAATTGCTACACCACGAACATGACGTGCTACAGGCGCGAAATTTAACCGACAGGAAGAAGATTCTGTGATATGCAAATGATTAGCTTTTCAGAGCATTCACACAAGGTTGGCGCCGGTGGCGACACCTACAACGTGCTGACATGAGGAAAGTTTCCAACTGATTTCTCATACACCAACAGCAGTTGACCGGCGTTGCCTGGTGAAACGTTGTTGTGATGCCTCGTGTAAGGAGGAGAAATGCGTACTATCACGTTTCCGACTTCGGTAAAGGTCGGATTGTAGCCTATCGCGATTGCGGTTTATCGTATCGCGACATTGCTGCTTGCGTTGGTCGAGATCCAATGACTGTTAGCAGAATATGGAATCGGTGGGTTCAGGAGGGTAATACGGAACGCCGTGCTGGATCCCTACGGCCTCGTATCGCTAGCAGTCGAGGTGGCAGGCATCTTATCCGCATGGCTGTAACGGATCGTACAGCCACGTCTCGATCCCTGAGTCAACAGATGGGGCGTTTGCAAGACAACAACCATCTGCACCAACAGTTCGACGACGTTTGCAGCAGCATGGACTATCAGCTCAGAGACCGTGGAGCAGTCAGAAAAATATATGAGAACACCAATATGAGCGTTGCTCCGCATCTGTGCGCCAATTGCACGCGTTCTAACATCAGGAAATACCCCTCCATACAATTTTGAAGTATCGGTTCTAACATGAACTAGCGCGTACCAAATCTCAGGCCAGCCGGTATGAATTTTTTTCAGAGGGACGCTGGCGAGAACGAGCGCCATCCTAAAGATTCCTCTAGCCGACTGTTCCCATGGCGGACGCAGCAGAGCCCCCGACACCATTCTACCCTGCATTCATATCTCTCTTAACGGAGATTTTTTTTTATTTTTTTTGTGAGCAGTCTCCCAGTTAAGGGATCGGGAACGTGGCGTCGCCGTTTCACTCTAGGAAAGCTGGCCTTGTGTTCAGACCACAAAATTTCACTGGCGCCCTCTGTCAGTTTCCCAGGCTACGTTTGACAAAATCCGCCCAACACAGCAGAATAGCTTCGCTTTGTACTGGTCGGCCGAAAGGCACCATGGTGATGCAGGCCCCATACTGTGCCAGATGCAACGTCTACTCGAACCTCTCCACCCAGCGAGCCCTGTGTTGGTTTTAAAATGTGCAACTGGCGGTGTTCCAGGACCTGGCTGCAGGACTGCCATCACCCTCGCTAAAGATCATAAATACTTTTCTCCGTCTAGTGAAGCAAAATATCTCTGTTCATCCCACGGCTCTTCCCAGCAAACGATATTATGCTCAGTAAAATGCCTTCATCCGCGAACCAAATCCATAAATCAACCAAGTGAAAGTATCTAACCAAAATTGTATCCTTTTATTCTGTGAAAGTATAAGTGATAAGATTATTCTAAATTAATTATTCAGCAAACCTGCATCTGACTGCGTCTGTGAACTTGTTTCTTGCACTCCTCCATTTTGCCAGAAATGCAACATGTATTTAACTCAGCAATCAAGTTTCAGAGAATAATGCCATTTGTGCAATGGCATTAAGATGGTACTGGAAAATTAACTTTTGGCCCTGGTGTTTCCATGGTTCTTTCATTGGTGGGTAACTTCAGTTTACTACTTATTTTCATATTCAATACAAGCAAAGCATGTGGATTATGATTCAGGCTGTTAGATTTAAACACAATGTTGATCTCAATATACATATTGTTAAAACTTTAAGTCAAACACAAAACCTACTATTTCAAACATTTTCGTAACATGAATCACTCTTACAAAAAATTTTTACAAAACGCTTACTGCGTCAAACCTTGGACATACAAATCCTAACTCTGAACATTATCTAACCAAAATCAATTTGAAATGATTATATATCTTCTCTCATTTACGTGCTAAAGTTTGGTCAGGGGCAGCGACCTACCTTAACGCTGTCACCACACATCTGCTTCCTCGGGGCACCTATCTGCGACTCCTCTTAACCATCAAAGATCCTCCTACTCAAAGATATTATACTCGTTCCACCTTGCGGTTGGCAACTAGCGACAATTTTCTGGAGCTACCCTACCTTAGCACATACCTTTCACAATGTCAATAAAGATATGCACCTAATCGTGCAGTACAATTAATTACCAAATTAACTTTTCTCGTAACGGCGTCTGATAACCCAATTATTATCTTAAAGTGAAATGAAAGAGGGTCAAAATGATGTGCTACGTTTCATGGCTATAGATGCAGTATGTCTCAATATTTCTGCGTGGGACTTCCAACGACTAGTTGAGTCCCTGTCAAATCGAGTCGCTACACAATTCCGGGCAGAAGGAGGTCCGGCACGATATTAAGAGGTATCCCACGGCCTTTGTCACCTCATTGGATCTATCACGAAAACTAGATTTTCGTCAACGAGAATTTTTCAAAAGGGTGACAACTGATTTTGACTCCTATCAGTTGGACTGTATTATCTTCTGTAACAGCTATGGGTGGAGGACGAATTTGAAGAATGCTGATAATGGCATTAAAATTCGATCGGTCTCACCACATTGTGAATAGCACTCGCATTTACTTTCTAACACCAATGCCTTTCGATCCTTTCTTGCATATATCGCCAGTCGTATTTGTCTCCATTTTTTTCCATGTTTCTCTTCCTTGCAGATATTACACCGCAATTTTTAATAAAACAACCATTTTTGATAATGCACATGGTGCATCTTCATAGTGACAGCCCGTATTCTGTTAAAAAAGTCAGTTCTCTAGAAATGAAAAGATTCGTCATAGACAGACAGCCGTTAGACAGTGTGAAACGTAAAAGTCTACTCGAAAGCTCCCTTCTTGTCATAATTTCGTTACACACGCTTAAGTAGTTGGTTCGTCAACTCATTTAAACTTTGTGTATCATGGAGTAGGCTAAATTTATCCACGAACATTTACATCTACACTCAACAAGCCATCTTTTGATGTCTGCCGGAGGCTACTTTATATACCACTGTCACTTGCCGCCTTTCCGGTTCCAGTCACGAGTGGTACGGCGGTAGAGCGATTGCCGCTAAGCCTCCTGTGATGAAACGCTCTGCTCTTCTTTGTGTCTTCTCTGTTTCCTCTATTAGTCCAGCCTGGTACGGGTTCCACACTGACCAGCAATATTCACGTGTCAGTCGAATGCAGGGTTTGTAAGCTACCTGTTTCGTGTATCGAATGCACGTCCTTAGAATTCTTTCTGTGAATCTCAATGTGGCATCTGCCTTTCCTGTGATTAGTTGGGGTAGTCGTTCCCTACTGCTCCTCCCAGTGTTTTTTTGGCAACCGCGTAATCGTACAATGACTGCCAGTCCCTGCACCAAGCGTCTATCCTTTGCAGTTCCCCCTGCACTTCACTACAATTTCCTAGCGTTGAAATGTCATCCATGAACAGCCTCATTGCAGCAGCGTACTAAGCATTAACAAGGTCCACAGAGAGTAATGATGAATTACAGGGTGGCGCATGAAATGTGTTACCAATTGTTTCTTTCACAATTTACGACGCACATTAGATCTCTACAGCAGTACCAGCAGAGCTTGGAAAAACAAATGACGCGTAATTCACGATACTGCCCCTAGAAGACTAGTAGGCAGCAATGGCTGACAATGGAAGACTGACGACACAGCAACGATCGGCAATTGTGTTACTTTTTCATGAAACGAAAATCCTTGTTGTGACTCAGAGTCGTTTTCGACAACAGTTTAACACACGATGGGTCCCTTACAAGAAGACTATCCACAGGTTGTACGATAAATTTGTATAGGAAGGAACAGTATTGGAAGCGAAGCGACCTCGGCCTAAGCCTGTTTGTTCGCCGGGGAGTATTGAAGCGGTACGAGTTGCTGTACAGAGAAGTCTCGGGAAATCGTGTAGAAAGGCAGCAGTGCAACTGGGAATATCCAGACGCTCCGTTCAACGCATTCTTAAAAGTGACCTCCATATGTACCCATACAAGATGACCTGTGCACAGAAGCTCACTGAAGAACACAAGCAGCAGAGACTACTGTTTGCTCAGTGCGCGGAGGATAGGGAAGAAACTCTCAACAACGTTTGGTTTTCAGACGAGGGGCATATTCATTTAGACGGTGTACGCTTTTGGGCCACTGAAAACCCACAAGTGCTTCATGAACGACAACATTATGCTCCGAGGATTACAGCATGGGCAGCAATTCAGTCACGGACTTGTTGGACCCTTTTTCTTTGAAGAAACTGTGAACAGCGAGCATTATATGAGCATGCTTCGCAATAGCTTCATTCCACAGCTTCTTGCTACTGCCTTGCCCTTCAACACGCAGTGGTTCATGCAAGATGGAGCAAGGCCGCATAGTGCAAACACTGTGTTGGAGTTTTTACACGAGCATTTCGACATGCGGATCATTTCACTCAGGTTTCCAATGACAGACAAAATTGGCCCCCCCAATAGTCCAGACCTCAATCCATGTGACTTTTTTCCTTGGGGGACCTAAAGGAAAAAACTTTCCCGAAACGTCCACGTGATTTAATGGAGCTCAGAAGACTTATTCTTCAAGCTTGCAGTGAAATTACGGAAGACATGTGCCGTAGGGTAATCACTAACTTCAGTGTTCGTTTGAAGGAAGTTAGGAAACGAAATGGTGGACATATTGAGCATGTGCTGTGTTAGAGCAAATCTCCATGGACGGCTCATCATTGTAGTACATGTTCCTTTCAGATTGTATTGACAAAGTTTATATTCAAAAACAAAATGGTAACACATTTCGTGCGCCACCCTAGGTGTGATTTCATATACAGGGTATTCCGAAATTACTCGTTCAAATTAACACAGAAGGTAGAGACTATCAAAACAAATACACAGTGTGTCCAGGCTAGAGGTATACACAAAGAAATCCTTATAACGAAAGAACTCGACATTTATGTTTTTAGGTAAATACGCAATCGACAGAGACTCCCTCTAGGATGTGGTCTTCCCCATTTCATGAACAGCGCTGAGTGCCATGGCACATGCACGCCAGTGACACATCATACCTATCTCAACATGTTGGTGAACTATACAATTCTACACATGCTTGCCGACGTCATTCTCCAGCAGAACATGGTGCCCCACCTCACTATCACGAGGATGTTACAGCGTTTCTCACACCCTAGAAGTTCCTGTGACTACTGTAATTGGCATGCTAAACTACCTTCTCTGTAAATCGTTCATAGCACCAGAAATTGCCGTCAGGGACCAAATGTACCATAATCAAAAATATTTGTTTTGAAATTCTGTACTTCCTATATTAATTTGAACATATAGTTACGCAACACCCTGTGTAGTTTAGCACATTATGATTTGATATTTGTACGGTTTTCCTAATGACCGCCCTCCACCACACACCGTCAGGTGGCTTGTGGAGTATGGATGTAGATGTAGATGTAGATTGTTTTTTCAACGACCTATTCTTTTCTACATATTCACTGGCTAAGCTAGTCTTCCATCTTGATCCCGATATCGACTAGACTTTAAACGTCATATCCTACACTTACTCACCTACTGATACAAGGTGTACTAGCGCACGTCCAAGTACCTGAATGAAACTGTGTTTTTGAGTTCTAATCTCCTAGAATTGAAACTTTTACAACGATTCTGTCATTTGCACGCGTACTAATGAACTTCTCAGTTCTTATTTCCTGTGTACGAACAATCATGTCATGTATATAGATCTGTTATATTCACGAGGAATTTAGGGTTTCCAGCAAATGCTAATGATATTTCACAAATACCAACACGAAAACACGTTAGCGTCGCAGTCTCACATTTCCACATTTTCAGATCTATTTGCCGCACAAGTCGTTAAGATGGTGCAGGTATCGCCATATTTCAGACTTCGAAAAAGTTCGAGTCATTGGCATGATCTACATGCGAGTTGGCTCCAACGCAATTACTGCAAGATGAATGGTGGCGAAATGGACTCAGAACAACTCTGGCAAAAAGAGCAGGCAAAGTTAGTCCCAAATGGACTATAGCACAGGAAGATCATAAAATGTTCGACTGGCTCTGACAGATAGGCGGTGGACAACAGTTGAAATCTGGGCAAAGACTACAACCAGCGTGCCACTACGTGACGTCAGGTACAGATTACTGGAAGCTAGGTTGAGCTGTCGAGTTGTCATGCGTCATTTACCATAAAGTTGTCAACATTACCAGCCGACCTGTGAAAGACAGTGTGATCACTGAGGCTTTCTGTGTAACGTGCATGCTTGTTCAGAAACACTGTGGGAAGTCTAAACATCTTCACTTTGCTTTCCTGGATCTGGAAAAGGCCTTTGACAAAGTCCCGCCTAATCTCATATGGTTTTGTTCTGCGAAAATGTGAAGGGCTTTAAGAATAAACAGAATGGGTCCGTCTGCTCTACTATAATCTTTAAAAAACGAGTGTTATCTCCTAGCGGCCCATCAGGTGACTTTTCTGTTTCTGTGGGTGTCCATCGTCTGCTCTTTCTCCCCTTCCCTCCATTAATTAATGGACGCAATCTTCAGAGATCTTCTAAAATTGGCTCCTTGGGCACTGCTGTATGCTGTTTGTATTCTACTTGATGCTGAAGACAAGAACGACCTTCAACGATTAGTCCATGTTTGGAAGAAACGCCTTGAACTATTCGGACTAGACCTCAATAGACGCAAATAACACGGATACCATCAAGATCGTATAGATCTGCCAAATGCAAATATCTTCAAGCAGCTTCGCTCAAAAATCGTTGCCGACGGAATTCCCGCAATCAGTGCATGGCTTAAGCTAAAAAAAATGGTAGACAATTGAGGAGCTTTTTTTTTCAAAACTCGTTAAATGCAAAAAATTTCTAAATTGAGTTAGGTGTGGTAATGGCATAATGTTGGCATTTTATATCAACCCATGTTTTTGAACCAAGTTCCAGCAAAATCCGACTACTTCTATGTGTATGAACCCTCACAGGGTTTCAGCAAAACACGATATATGCATTCTTACAGTTACAGCAAAAGTCGTCAAATGCTATGCGATTACTCCCTTGTATCTCGATTCTCTTTCCTCAGTAAGCAGTTAACAATAGTAGTGTATACTGGTTGCATTAAGCGATGTTTATCATTGTTGTTACAGTATTTACTGGCGAGAATCGTGTTGTAACCAGACTTCATTGTTGTCGGAACCCCTGCAGCTTATTTTTAGACAAGCATTTACTCGACGCTCATGTGCACATATACAAAGAAATGTTGCAAGCCGAAGCAGCATGGATGATGATTCTTGTGATTCCGAAACCGGCATTTAGGTCAAAGAGTGTTCCTGTTGTTGTTGTTGTTGTGGTCTTCAGTCCTGAGACTGGTTTGATGCAGCTCTCCATGCTACTCTATCCTGTGCAAGCTTCTTCATCTCCCAGTATCTACTGCAACCTACATCCTTCTGAATCTGCTTAGTGTATTCATCTCTTGGCCTCCCTCTACGATTTTTACCCTCCACACTGCCCTCCAATGCTAAATTTGTGACCCCTTGATGCCTCAAAACATGTCCTACCAACCGATCCCTTCTTCTAGTCAAGTTGTGCCACAAACTTCTCTTCTCCCCAATCCTATTCAATACCTCCTCATTAGTTACGTGATCTACCCACCTTATCTTCAGCATTCTTCTGTAGCACCACATTTCGAAAGCTTCTATTCTCTTCTTGTCCAAACTAGTTATCGTCCATGTTTCACTTCCATACATGGCTACACTCCATACAAATACTTTCAGAAACGACTTCCTGACACTTAAATCTATACTCGATGTTAACAAATTCCTCTTCTTGAGAAACACTTTCCTTGCCATTGCCAGTCTACATTTTATATCCTCACTACTTCGACCATCATCGGTTATTTTACTCCCTAAATAGCAAAACTCCTTTACTTCTTTAAGTGTCTCATTTCCTAATCCAATTCCCTCAGCATCACCCGACTTAATTTGACTACATTCCATTATCCTCGTTTTGCTTTTGTTGATGTTCATCTTATATCCTCCTTTCAAGACACTATCCATTCCGTTCAACTGCTCTTCCAAGTCCTTTGCTGTCTCTGACAGAATTACAGTGTCATCGGCGAACCTCAAAGTTTTTACTTCTTCTCCATGAATTTTAATACCTACTCCGAATTTTTCTTTTGTTTCCTTTACTGCTTGCTCAATATACAGATTGAATAACATCGGGGAGAGGCTACAACCCTGTCTTACTCCTTTCCCAACCACTGCTTCCCTTTCATGCCCCTCGACTCTTATAACTGCCATCTGGTTTCTGTACAAACTGTAAATAGCCTTTCGCTCCCTGTAGTTTACCCCTGCCACCTTCAGAATTTGAAGGAGAGTTTTCCAGTTAACATTGTCAAAAGCTTTCTCTAAGTCTACAAATGCTAGAAACGTAGGTTTGCCTTTTCTTAATCTTTCTTCTAAGATAAGTCGTAAGGTCCGTATTGCCTCACGTGTTCCAACATTTCTACGGAATCCAAACTGATCTTCCCCGAGGTCGGCTTCTACCAGTTTTTCCATTCGTCTGTAAAGAATTCGCGTTAGTATTTTGCAGCTGTGACTTATTAAACTGATAGTTCGGTAATTTTCACATCTGTCAACACCTGCTTTCTTTGGGATTGGAATTATTATATTCTTCTTGAAGTCTGAGGGTATTTCGCCTGTCTCATACATCGTGCTCACCAGATGGTAGAGTTTTGTCATGACTGGCTCTCCCGACGCCATCAGTAGTTCAAATGGAATGTTGTCTACTACCGGGGCCTTGTTTCGACTCATGTCTTTCAGTGCTCTGTCAAACTCTTCACGCAGTATCTTATCTCCCATTTCGTCTTCATCTACATCCTCTTCCATTTCCATAATATTGTCCTCAAGTATATCGCCCTTGTATAAACCCTCTATATACTCCTTCCACCTTTCTGCCTTCCCTTCTTTGCTTAGAACTGGGTTGCCATCTGAGCTCTTGATATTCATACAAGTGGTTCTCTACTCTCCAAAAGTCTCTTTAATTTTCCTGTAGGCAGTATCTATCTTACCCCTAGTGAGACAAGCCTCTGCATCCTTACATTTGTCCTCTAGCCATCCCTGCTTAGCCATTTTGCACTTCCTGTCGATCTCATTTTTGAGACGTTTGTATTCCTTTTTGCCTGCTTCATTTACTGCATTTTTATATTTTCTCCTTTCATCAATTAAATTCAATATTTCTTCTGTTACCCAAGGATTTCTATTAGCCCTCGTCTTTTTACCTACTTGATCCTCTGCTGCCTTCACTACTTCATCCCTCTGAGCTACCCATTCTTCTTCTACTGTATTTCTTTCCCCCATTCCTGTCAATTGTTCCCTTATGCTCTCCCTGAAACTCTCTACAACCTCTGGTTCTTTCAGTTTATCCAGGTCCCATCTCCTTAAATTCCCACCTTTTTGCAGTTTCTTCAGTTTCAATCTGCAGTTCATAACCAATAGATTGTGGTCAGAATCCACATCTGCCCCAGGAAATGTCTTACAATTTAAAACCTGGTTCCTAAATCTCTGTCTTACCATTATATAATCTATCTGATACGTTTTAGTATCTCCAGGATTGCCGGCCGCGGTGGTCTAGCGGTTCTGGCGCTGCAGTCCGGAACCACGGGACTGCTACGGTCGCAGGTTCGAATCCTGCCTCGGGCATGGGTGTGTGTGATGTCCTTAGGTTAGTTAGGTTTAAGTAGTTCTAAGTTCTAGGGGACTTATGACCTAAGATGTTGAGTCCCATAGTGCTCAGAGCCATTTGAACCATCTCCAGGATTCTTCCAGGTATACAACCTTCTTTTATGATTCTTGAACCAAGTGTTGGCTATGATTAAGTTATGCTCTGTGCAAAATTCTACAAGGCGGCTTCCTCTTTCATTCCTTCCCCCCAATCCATATTCACCTACTATGTTTCCTTCTCTCCCTTTTCCTACTGACGAATTCCAGTCACCCATGACTATTAAATTTTCGTCTCCCTTCACTACCTGAATAATTTCTTTTATCTCGTCATACATTTCATCTATTTCTTCATCATCTGCAGAGGTAGTTGGCATATAAACTTGTACTACTGTAGTAGGCATGGGCTATGTGTCTATCTTGGCCACAATAATGCGTTCACTATGCTGTTTGTAGTAGCTAACCCGCACTCCTATTTTTTTATTCATTATTAAACCTACTCCTGCATTACCCCTATTTGATTTTGTATTTATAACCCTGTAATCACCTGACCAAAAGTCTTGTTCCTCCTGCCACCGAACTTCACTAATTCCCACTATATCTAACTATAACCTATCCATTTCCCTTTTTAAATTTTCTAACCTACCTGCCCAATTAAGGGATCTGACATTCCACGCTCCGATCCGTAGAACGCCAGTTTTCTTTCTCCTGATAACGACGTCCTCCTGAGTAGTCCCCGCCCGGAGATCCGAATGGGGGACTATTTTACCTCCGGAAAATTTTATCCAAGAGGACGCCATCACCATTTAATCATACAGTAGAGCTGCATGTCCTCAGGAAAAATTATGGCTGTAGTTTCCCCTTGCTTTCAGCCGTTCGCAGTACCAGCACAGCAAGGCCGTTTTGGTTAATGTTACAAGGCCAGATCAGTCAATCATCCAGACTGTTGCCCCTGCAACTACTGAAAAGGCTGCTGCCCCTCTTCAGGAACCACATGTTTGTCTGGTCCCTCAACAGATACCCCTCCGTTGTGGTTGCACCTACGGTACGGCCACCTGTATCACTGAGGCACGCAAGCCTCCCCACCAACGGCAAGGTCCATGGTTCAGTTTGGGAGGAGAGTGTTCCTATGGGACAAAATCCCGATCCAAGAAGAGTTTACATCGACCTGAAACGCAAAGCAAAAAGTGTGAAACAGAACCAATTATTAAATGCAATCATTGACCTGAGGTTTCACCTTCAAAAGCTAAAGGAATGAGAATGTAAAGCTGCTGAACTCTGCTATGAAGATACCTCTCCAAATAGCACAGTAAGCCGGTTTCAAACTTGTTTCCAGATGTAAAGTTCAAGTATATACGCTTGATCAAAGCTGGAATATTCAGGCCTGTTAGTTTGATTCAAGCTTGAAACAAACATCAAAGTTGGCAGAGTTCAAGCTATATTTCAAGCTTGACTTATTAAGTTTGGCTCCAGCTGTATCTACACACGTGGAATACAGCCTGGTATTTACAGCTTGTTTTAAGCTATATAATTATTAATCTGAATTTATTGAACCTAATTAATTAAATAAATATCAGAATGGAAATGGTGTGAAAAAATTATAAAGACATTTATGTTTAAAATTTTTTATTTTCAAAGTGTTTAAAATTGTTTTATTTCAAAATTTAATTATTCTGATGCCCCTCCGGCCCCAGCACACAGACCAGAGCAGGATCACATTTTGCTCACTTCTGCTGGTATAATGATCCTGTAACAGGTAAAGAAAATGTTAGCCACACCTAAACATAACAAATGTAAAAAGTTGAAACTGATCAACCTAAATATGAAAAGTAATGTTACGCTTATTATGAATATGCTTAACTTTTGCCAAGCATGAGTCACAAGAAATTTTGTGTCCATCACCACAGAAAGAATTAACAGCTTCAACAAAATCTCTCAAGACTGATGGCGCAATAACAGACTGCAACTCTGATTTTACTGTTGCCCCAACTTTAAGACTTCTTTGACTTGAATTTTTTGAGCATGTTTACTTTGTGCAAGTGTGTCATACTAACAGGAAGAAATTTCATATTACAGCAATTGAAGAGCAGTCAAAGTTACGTAAATATAAAAGACTGACACCTATGTAGTGACTGGTTCTTGATGTACTTTTTCCCGTTCACCATGTCATTACTATTTGTATTCACAAAGAAACTTTTCGCACTTCACGATTATTGATTCATGGTGTGACACACGCGAGTACTTACAAGTATACAAATGTAATAGGGCGATATATATAAAAAGGCGAGATTTTAAAAATAACATTAAGTTTTAATTTATTGGTGCCACGTAATAGAGAGCTAGTTTAAAATGATCCCTTTTTGCTGAACAACTTGTAATATGTATTCTTAGCTGGTAATCCATTTCACTTTCATCCAGGCTCAATTTTTCTACGTAAAATAATATGATATTTCTTTATGTTAAGTAATAGTATTTAACATTTGTAATATTAACGTACCACTAGAGAAAAATGCACCAACATACCTGTAATACACTATATATCCTCTTCAGACCTGGTGTAGCAGTAAGGCACGGGACGCCACACACTTACCGAACTATTTTCCAGTATAAAACAAACTTCACAACAGTCATTAATGCGTGTCGCAAAGGTAAAATGGCCGTAAACCTAGCAGAGTCAGTGCAAGGCTTATAAACGCTTGTGGCGCTTCCCGTGGACATCTATGGAAGCTACGCTGCACGCGCATCTGCTGTATACTTGTACAGCCTTCCAGGGAAATTACAGTTTATTTCAAGCTTGGGAAAATTATTTTAATTCAAGCTAAATTTTTACAGCTTGATGTAAACTGTGTAACAGGTTGATTTTTCAATCTTGAATTTTCAACTGAACCTAAACTCAATATCCACCCTGAAATAAGCTGTGTAACAGGTTGATTTTTCAATCTTGAATTTTCAACTGAACCTAAACTCAATATCCACCTTGAAATAAGCTTGAGTGCTAGGTAGGTCACGCTCTCATCACGTGACACCATTAAATTAAATGGATCAAGATAATTTTCTGTTAAATTTTCTTGATATTTCTTCACCTCAACGCAGATTAGTGGACACCCAGAATGCAAAAAGAAGAAACTGTGACCTGGGCTTCGCTGATCCGTTCCCTCCCCCCCCCCCCCCCCAAAAAAAAATGCAGGCACATTTTGTATGTGCAGGGACTGATTGGTATCTGGTACCCAAGATCCAAGATTTTTCCCATTCACTATGGGGTACTTATACTTTCATTTCATAGGCCGCCAGAAGACTTACTTGCAAATACTAATGGCAACAGGGGCATTCCTAAAACTGCTATTATTACCCTCTTGGGTTATTTGAATTTTTATACATGCCATTCAGACTGAAAAATAAGATACGAACATGGCAGAGATTCATTGACTACACATTTCTTGAATTCCCTTTTTACCTACTTTCCATATCTGGACAGTGTACTCAATCCTTTCTTCTTCGCTACACTAGCAATCACCTTAAACAGTTGTTTAACACCTACAAACAGTTAGGCGCAACAGTGAACGCCAAATAATGCCACTTATGACGACAGGAGGTAACATTTATAAGTCAGTCTATTTCGTCACAGGGAATCATGTCAACAGAGGAAAGGAGCGAATTAATTCAGTCAACACGTAGGCCCTCAACTTCCAAGGATATAAATAGATTTTTGGGAATGATCAATTTGTATTTGTGTCACATTCCACAGACAGCAGCTATCAAAACACCTCTCACCAACACCCATTCCAATCCAAACACTAAGGCAAACCGAACTGTTCTATCGTAGGAAGATATGTTACAAGCTTTCGAATGAATCAAATGGTCATTCCTGAAAACAGTGACATTGACTCAACCCTCACCCACAGCCCACCTTTATGTCACTGCTGATGCCAGTGACACCGCCAACAGTGCTGTTTTACAACAAAGAATGAATGGTATCCAGGAACAACTATGTTCTCCCAAAAGTTGAGGATCCCATCAGTTGAGGTCAGCGTATGACTGCGAATTAATAGCACTTTGAGGCAGTGCAATACTTCACGGAAGACATGAAAGACTGACCTTTCACACTTTTCATGGATCATCATCTGTTGGTCAGTGCCATCTGCAACACTCATAGGGGTGTGTTCTCCCCCCCCACCCCCAACAATGCCCTGCACTGCTTCTAATGTGTTGATTTTATTGCTCAGTTTTCAACAGATACCTAACTTCTGAACAGGGGAGAAAATGTAGGGCAGACTATATGTCTTGTACTAATGCCTCAGCATCCTCATTGATTTCAATGATTTGGCTGCAGCTCAAGAACAAGATAAACTGTTACAAGGCATCTTACAGGACCCCAACATGTGCTTGCAGGTCCAGCTTATTGAGATACACAGTTCTACAGTACAGTTATAGTGTGACACATCACAGGGCAGGCCATGAGCCTTGATCCCGATGTTGAGCAGGAAAACAATCTTTGACAATTTACACAATCTGTCCCATTCAGCAGTTCATCCTTCCATAAGTCTGATTATGAAATGCTTTTTATGATCAGGAATTAAGATACACTGCAGGAAATGATCGTGCATCTGCATTCTCTGCCAGCACAGCAGAACCAGACACCATGCGTCCCCACCACATAACATCTTTTAAATACCATATGGCTCACAAATCTATTTATTTATTCATAAAAATCTAATTTTCAGTACCTATATTATACACAGGATATTGGACAGAAAATTCTTTTATCTGTTGGTTTTACAACCATTGAATATACATCATTAAAATTTTTATAAAAAACTGGTTCTATACAATTATCAATTACAAATTTGATCAAATACTGTATATTCATAAATTGCTTCTGCAGTTAAAGATATGAATTACATTTTTTTCCTTGCATAAGATACTGTTAGATAGAATAGTAGCAGTCTCGCTGTAGGTAGACTGTGACAGACTTTTTAAAGTTTTGTAGTTCAGGAAGAGATTTTATACGTCTTGATAATCTGTTGTATAGTTGAATCGGTAATAGTAAAAACTACACATGTCCACTTTTTGGCAAAAATTAGATATATGCAGAGAAGCCTTAAGGATACTTAGATGCAGCATCTATGCAAAAATCACACTTGTCCTACACAGTTTAATGCTTTTACAGGCATACAGTTTTTCGTGTTCTTTGCAGTAACAACATGAGTCCAGGACTTACGTTATTATTGCAAGAAATGGCAGATGGCAGCACCAAACGAATATACTCAGATCTTTTCCATGTAGTGAATAGAATGCATGCCAGATGGCAGCATATCTGACGCCTGTGATCTTATTACCTGTGTGCATTGTTGTAGCAGCTGCGTATACATTGGTGTTTAGTTTTGTTTATAGAACACGTTTCTTTTGATTATCTATGCACAATGTCGGAGAAGAGAGGTGCGCAACGGGAACTATATAAAAGAAACGTCATAAAAGCTGCCATAACGAAAGGAATTGGTTACGTGAATCACAGTGAAAGAGAAATTAATGCTGTAAAAATAGGACCTGACTGTGGGTGAGTTCAAAGGCTATGTGAATTAATCTCCTGTCTGTGTATTTTTTACTTCTTAGAGGTTCCCATCTGTTCTAAGTTTTATGGTACATAAATATCATATGGATAATTTACTCTATCAATAAAAAATAACTGATTTTACGTAAATAATTTTTTTGCAACTCTTTTACAATTCCTGACATTGGTATTCGTGTATTAATATGTTTCAGATGTAAGAAACTGTGTTTCAAGAGGATCTCTGAACATGAACAGATAGATATATTCACTAAATTTCACAATTTTCAGAGTAAGAACACACAAGATGGTTACCTTGCAGGTCTAATCGAAAAAGAAGACGTGGTACGCAGAAGACCCCTGAAAAGTGATGGCCAGCCTAAGCCAAGAGCACTAAATTATCGATATCACGTGGTAACTGGAGATGCTGGGCGTGTCGAAGTGTGCAAAAAGGCATTTTGTAGCCTTTTTTTGCATTACAAATGAACGTGTGCGACGAATTTGTAACTGTGTGAAAAATAATGTTCGCCCATGTGACAGTAGAGGATGTACTGCTTCAACCAATGCAACACCACAGGAAGTCCTATCGATAATTGAGGAGCATATTAAAACATTCCCTACGAAAATCTCACATTATTCAAGCAAAGAAATGTATTACTTAAATCCTGAATTATCTGTAAAAAGTATGTACGAACTGTTCATGAAGTTATATCCTCATACCAGAGTGTCATATGGAATTTATTGAAGGATTTTCAATGAGCGTTTTAACTTACGCTTTGGGCGGCCGCAAATCGATACTTGCTGCTCTTGTGAGTCACTTTCAGTGAAGATTAAGAGTCCATCATTGAACGATACTGCGAAGCGTGTGGCTGTAGCGGAACTCATGGTACATAAAAGAAGAAGCAAAAAATTCTATTTAAAGATGGATGCTGTTAAGGAGAAGTGTGTAGAAAATGAGCATGTGGTAGCATTGTGTTTCGATTATACGCAAAATCTGCAGTTGCCTAAGCTCCCAGTACAGGAAGCTTTTTATTTACGGCAAATTAACGTTAATGCATTCTGCATTACAGATCTGAAGAGCAACAAATCCTAGGTATATACGTAACACGAAGGTACTGCCCACAAAGGACCTAACGAAGTATGCTCGTTTTTGGTTGATTACATCAACACAGATATACCTGATAATGTTACTGAATTACACCCGGTTAGGGTAATGAACTGCCTTGTAAGTTCTTGCAGATTCAAAGATGTATTCCAGTATATTCCTGTGCGTGGCCATTCATTTTTACCAAGTGATCGTACATTTGCTTCCATAAAGAGTGTGATAAGAAGAAAAGACTGAATATATTCTTTGTATGAGTATGTTCAATGTATGGTGACATCATCCAAAAAACAAAATATTAACGTAAAGCTTGTTACCTCGGAAGAGATTTTGGGTTACAAAAAATGGTGGCCCAAATTTTATAAGCGATCCTGTTTGTATGACGACAGTTATGGGACGAATGTGGACAAAAGCAGTAAAGTGAAATTCACAGTGGCCTCATTTATGAGCTTCCATCACAGGAAATGCTTCCAGGTAAAGTTGACTGTTACTATCATATTGATGGTCTCGTAAAACACCGCTTTTCATTGCGACATTCATTACAGACAGAACCAAAGTTGCCTGCAGAAATTGCATATAATAACAAAGTTGCAATCGATGTCAAAAAATTGAAAGATGTGGGACAATTAATGCAATATATTCCTGATGAGCACAAAGTCTTTTATCTGGAATTGACTGAGTGGCCTTCTGTGGACACTCCTGAAGATGATTCATAATACGTTTTTGGTATAAAGTAACCTGTATAGTGTAGTGTTAATCCTTCATTGTCCTGTTAAGTGAAATAAGAAATTTAATTCCTAATGCCACGATTTACATCGTCATATCTTTAGTCTTTCCATACAGTGTGTGCATACATTAAAAATATTTTTCAATTTCTCTGTAAAACAATATTAGACAATGTACCAGTAATATTGTATATTAAATTTATACAATAAAGTAATTTTTGATAACATAAACAAATGTTGATGTTAAAATGTCAGTCCAAAATGTCCATCCTGCAATAACAACATAAGTCCGTACAATTAAAAAAAATCGTTCATGCAAAGTTATTACATTTAAAGTACTTTGTTTTATTGTTAAAGCTTACCTAACATACACAGTCAATATTAAAATTAATGGATTTATCCTTCTGTCCATTATTTAGCCTGTATACAGTTTTTTGCTTGTCCTAAAAAATTTACTTTTTTGGACTAATGTTGTTTTTGCAATTACTGATTCAGTTTTGTTCTTCAATGATATACTCTTTTTTTTTTGCATAATGTGATATTACAATGACTAACATGTATGTCATTGTCTGAGCTGTTATTGTAATCAAGGATACATTTGTTTTGAGGAAAAAGGTTTTATTTTCCAGTATTCTCTGTCTCTCTCTCTCTCTCTCTCTCTCTCTCTCTCTCTGTCTGTCTCTCTCTCTCTTTCTCTCTTCTTGTCATGCAATAACTACTTGCAGTATATAAATGCAGTAATGGGGTAAGATCTTTAGATCTGTAAAGAAGGGTATGCATGGTTTTCTGCTGCTTACTTGTTTCATTATTTTTATAATTGCCTTTTGTTTCCCGTCCTGGTCTACATTTCCCCAGAAAATGATACTGCAATTCAGTACTGAATGCCAATAGCAAAATATTCAGCCCTAACCATTTCTTCACTAGTATTGTTGCAAATAATTCTTACTATATAGATTATTTTTGCTAGTTTTTAATTTAGGGATATTATAGGAGAGCTTCATTTAAGATTTTCCTGGATATGAATACTGAGAAATTTGTTTCCAGTGTCAGCATTAATCTTTTGGTTATCTATACATATTACTAGTTGTGCTGCATGTTTATTTTAATCTATGTGGAAATTCATGAGTACTGTTTCTTGGGGATTAACTATTAGCCTGTTTCTGCTAAACCATTCACACACTTCTTTCATAATATCTTTTGCAGTGCAATAAGATTTTCTTCATTATTTCATTCAATCAGCAGACTTGTGTAATTAAAAAAAGTACTGTTTCTGAATCCCTAACATGCCAGAAACCAACTGCTATAAAATAATGTGTCCTATCAGCTGTCGACCATACAACTTGTTGGGTAGAGGTCACTCCACTACAGGATCACTCCACTATAGGAAGTAACACCAGAATCTGTGGCACAGGAGTTCATAGTCTTGTCAGTTATCTCACTTTGGATCCCTGTTGTCCATTACAGCTGCCCAAGACTGACAAATCAAGCTGCTTCTCTTTACAGAGCTGGGCAAATTGTGTGGCATGCAGTGCTTCCATACAACTGCTTACCACCTGCAAAGCAATGGGTTAGTGGAAGGATGACACCACACTCTCAATGCACAATTAACTCACATGCTTGTATGGGTATTACTGGTTGTCTGCACTGTACACAAGGATGATCTCAAGCCCTCCATTGCAGAGGCTTTGTATGCAAATGCCTAAGAGTGCCGATAGACTTCCTCTTACCCCCACCACTAATGCCCACATCAGACTTATGGCCCTTGCTGCTCAAAGTTAAACAACTCATCACTACTGTCTGCACTCCTCCCACACTTTGTCCCAAACCCATGCAGATAGTACAAGGCCAGTTTTTGTGCACAAAGCGTTACACGAATGCACTCATGTCGTGCTACCCAATGACACAGTTCATGCACCATCACAACATCCATAGTCTTGGTCCTACAAAGTCATCCAACGTGGGGAAACAACATTTTCAATTATAGTGAAAGGAAAACCATTGACAGTTTTGCTCCAATGCCTCAAATCTGCTTGTGTGTTGAATGAAAATGACGACAGTTATTTGTCTTTCCACTCTACAGAACCTGTATCTGATTCCAACACCATCGCAGTGGAGCTTCATGCTGATACGACTGATTCACCAGCAGAGCTCAAAGCCCACTAGCCAGCCCCAGGCACGCTGTCCACAATCACCATCTCACTCACTTCAGCAGACCTCTCCACCCACCAGCATTTTGTCAAGACTACATTCCAGAACAGGACCTACCTCTACACTGGAGATGAGGACTCTGTCGCAATATCGACTGCTGAAATCGACAGTGACCACCAGTATTGAAACAAAAAACAGTGAACAAGCATGTCTCTTCCGAAATGATTGTCTTTGTTGTCCTGTTCCACTATCATTTTCGTGTCTCATGCTATGGTGTAAAGTGTACTCTGATTACATCGTATGACAAGAATTAGTAAAGTGTGAAAGTGTACAATTTGTGGCTTCAGTACTGGAATTCGTTTGTACTAACCACCACCTGAATTCCTACATTGGAGACCCTGTAACACTGCCATCCCAAGTCCTACAGTCAAACTGTATGACAAGTCTTTTAAGCACCTCACTTCAAAGTAGATCTGGCTGTATTTTTTTCTTTGAATCTCAGTGTCTGCCCATATATTTTGATTTTTCACTTGATTAACATTTTTTGTGAGTTTTTATGAAGAATAATGACACAGGGTGGTGACAGATGAAGGTTGTTACACTAGCTGAATGATAAGCTGTAACTTCAGAATCACTACATCTAGAGCAACACTCTGAAAACTACTGTGAAGAGCGTAACAGAGGGCACTTCCCATCATGCCGCATATGAGAATTTCTTGCTATTCCCTTTGCATATGGGGCATGAGAAGTATAAGGGGAAATGAAAAACTTTCCATTTGAAGGCTGTATAGTCCAAAAATCCTAGTGAGTATTGACTCAGTCATTCCACTGACACACCAGGCTGAAGATACTTATTTGGTAAAACACTATGTCTTGCTGAGTGAAGGAGTCCATAACTGCCTGCTGCACATCCTTGTCCAACATGAATCATAGACTCTTTAATGCCCTTTTTAATGGGTGAAATGTGTGAAAATCATATGGGGAGAGGTCAGGACTATAGGGTGGATGCTTGAGAGTCTCCACCTTTAGTAGGTGTAACTTCTGTGTAATAATATTTGTAATACAATGTGCATTATCATGAAGCAACAGCACCCCTTGTTGCAGTTTTCCTAGTCTGCTCTAACCACATCATCAACGACCTGCATGTTGTTGTCTGCAATGGATGAGGTTGGTCTCCCAGACTGACCAGCATCTTGCACAAAAATTGTGACCAACTTGGAATTTGGTGCACAACAGTGGTTTTTGGACAGACATGCTGGGCCATGCACATCTTTCATTCTCCAATGGATGTCTACTGGTGTTTGTCCTTTGACAGCCAAGAAAAGAATAACAGCACATTGGTCCTGATTGGATGCATCTGGTGTAATGTCATCATAGCTCACATTTCTGTATTTGCTGCACACACATAAGAAAGACACAAATGTCACACTGATCCCTTGCTTACTGTTGGTGCTTACACATCAGCATCCAGGTTGCACTACATTGCATATAAGCTGCAACAATTCCCTCAAATGGAAACCTTTTGATTGCCCCTTACATCTCTATAAATATTCCAACGGATATTGCACTTAATTGTAGTACTAAAGTATGCAAAACATTTGATGTCACTATCCAAAATGATGCCACTTCAACTTGAAAAATGCAATTTCAGTGCAAGTTACTAAATGCAGTGGCAATATTATCAGTAACATCATCATTCTTATCAATGACATCATCAAGTTAAGCCCCCCTCATCCCGAACTCCTTTCTTCTCCTCTTCTCTCTGCCCAATGAAAATCCAAGATACCAGAAGTAGACTACATAAAAATTGTGCCTAGTTCAAACAAATGCAGTAGAAAATTATGTAACCTTCACATGAGTAGCCACCAATGTCAAGTAGATGTATTATTTCCATTACAGGGAGATATATTTGCATAAAATTGTGTGTACACATACAGACCTCTGTATTTTATGAGTATGGTATTAAAATGAGGTTTAGAAATGGCACCAAATCCAAATATATACATTATTTCCATAGCCTTCACCTTTAAGTCAAGAAATTAGTGTAAAGTAGTGTAAGGTAATTGCCTGTGATTTACATACATACATACACACACACACACACACACACACACACACACATACACACACACACGCACACACACGCACACAAACCTAAACAATGGAACCTTGCATTCAGAGTAATGGCATTCAGCCTGTTAACTGCCCATCATGGCCCTAATAGTGTCCATTCTCTTTATGTTTTTGATGGTTATAAAATATACAAGGAAAACAAAGCAAGCTAAATAAACTGCAGAAGATTTGCAAAAGGCGGAACAAGATGTTGCTGCAGATTTATCCATTAAAAAGGCTGCTGAAAATTTTAAAATACCTCATAGCACATTGGAAATCAGATTAAAGAGTGTAAACAAATTAGGAAGAAAATGTGCACACTAGCCACTTCTATTTTCTATGGCCCACAAGCTAAGAATGGATTTTACACTTCCAAATTCTTAAAAAATTTAAAGCAGAATAATATTGGATGAAAGACAGAAGTTATGTGAGAGTATTATATCAGTGTCTGTAAAGCTGTGTTGGAATAATCCTATGTTTATGAATACATACTGCCACTGACTGATAACACACTCTACTGATGGACCTGGGAGTTGTGCAGTTGCAAGAAAAATTGTGTTTGTCACTTCTAGTTACAGCTGGAAGGGCCTCTGCACTGTCACTATGGTGAAATGCAGTTTTAAGTTGACAGCTTTACCAGTAAAATTCTGTAGGCCCTATTGCTGTTCTGAAACATTCTGTTCTCATTTCTCATACAAGTATATTTCCATCGTGTCACTGTCGAAACCACAAAAGAAGAGAAGAGTGGACTTTGAATGTCATGCTTTTAAGACAGGGTGGGCTGAGAATAATATTTTTTAGTGAATTAGATGGCAAAGCACTGTTTTTATTGTGAAGTGACACTATATATGCACTAAAAGAGTACAATATGTGCCAGCATTACCACACTAAGGATTTGGCACAATACTTCCCTTAACCTTAACAATTGAAAAAATTAAAAACTTTGAAATGGACTATTTCATTACAATACAGTTTCTTTAAGAAAATGTAAAATGAAAATGAGGCTGCAAGTGTAGTAACTGAAAAAAATGATATATTTAATTCTATCAGCCTTTCTCCAAGAACAACTACTGGAAGAGTTGAGGATGTGGGCAAGAACATAGGAAACCAGTTTATTGACAGGGCAAATTATTTTGTGTGGTATTCCTTGGCTGTTGATGAGTTAACAGACATTGCAGATGCTGCTCACTTTCCACTATTTCTTTGAACAATCAGTGTTGACTTTAAAGCTTCTGAAGAATTAGCTTGTATGAGTGGCCTCCATGGAACAACTTCAGGTGAAAATATTTTCAGAAAAGTTGAGAAAATGTTAATGGAGTACAGCTTGCAATGGAGTCAGCTAAGATGTGTCACAACTAATGGTGATAAAAATATGTGTGGAATGAACGAATAGTTCATTGGTCACATTTACGTGGACTGCAAAAATAAATGGTGTTCAATGCCTATGGTTATTCATTGCAGTACTCATCACCAGGTATTCTGTCGAGTACATTTTAATCCATCATTTGTATTATAACCAGTTGTGTCAGTGGTTAACTTCATTCATTCCTGTGGACTGAACCATAATCATTTCTGTGATTTTTTGTCAGAAGAGAAAACTGAATTTCCTGACTTCCCTGTCGTACACCAATTTGATGGCTTAGCAGTAGTAAAGTTTTGTTAAGATTGTTTGAACTCAGGGCAGAAATTGATATTTTTCTGCATGATAAAAACTGTCCTGAACCACTAATATTGAATACCAAAAGGCTTTGGAAATTAGCTTTGGCTGTCAACATCATACAGAATGAGATTTTCACTCTGCAGCGGAGTGTGCGCTGATATGAAACTTCCTGGCAGATTAAAACTGTGTGCCCGACCGAGACTCGAACTCGGGACCTTTGCCTTTCGCGGGCAAGTGCTCTACCATCTGAGCTACTGAAGCACGACTCACGCCCGGTACTCACAGCTTTACTTCTGCCAGTATCTCGTCTTTCAGGAGTGCTAGTTCTGCAAGGTTCGCAGGAGAGCTTCTGTAAAGTTTGGAAGGTAGGAGACAAGATACTGGCAGAAGTAAAGCTGTGAGTACCGGGCGTGAGTCGTGCTTCGGTAGCTCAGATGGTAGAGCACTTGCCCGCGAAAGGCAAAGGTCCCGAGTTCGAGTCTCAGTCAGGCACACAGTTTTAATCTGCCAGGAAGTTTCATATCAGCGCACACTCCGCTGCAGAGTGAAAATCTCATTCTGGAAACATCCCCCAGGCTGTGGCTAAGCCATGTCTCCGCTATATCCTTTCTTTCAGGAGTGCTAGTTCTGCAAGGTTCGCAGGAGAGCTTCTGTAAAGTTTGGAAGGTAGGAGACGAGATACTGGCAGAAGTAAAGCTGTGAGTACCGGGTGTGAGTCGTGCTTCGGTAGCTCAGATGGTAGAGCACTTGCCCGCGAAAGGCAAAGGTCCCGAGTTCGAGTCTCGGTCGGGCACACAGTTTTAATCTGCCAGGAAGTTTCATATCAGCGCACACTCCGCTGCAGAGTGAAAATCTCATTCTGGAAACATCCCCCAGGCTGTGGCTAAGCCATGTCTCCGCTATATCCTTTCTTTCAGGAGTGCTAGTTCTGCAAGGTTCGCAGGAGAGCTTCTGTAAAGCTTGGAAGGTAGGAGACGAGATACTGGCAGAAGTGAAGCTGTGAGTACCGGGCGTGAGTCGTGCTTCGGTAGCTCAGATGGTAGAGCACTTGCCCGCGAAAGGCAAAGGTCCCGAGTTCGAGACTCGGTCGGGCACACAGTTTTAATCTGCCAGGAAGTTTCATGTCAACATCATAATATTTCTTAATGGACTCACTTTGCAATTACAAGGTAAAACAGTGCTAATAACTGAAACTTATTCTGCATTATAGTCATTTCAGCAATAAATGGCTCTAATTGAGTCACAAATCATGTAAAGGTGCTTTGAGAATTTCCCACTCTGTCAAAATTGTAGGAAAAAGTGAAATTTCCATTTCCTCACAAATTTGCAAGCGATATATTTTCTGAGCTCAAACAACAGTCCCAATAACATTTTTCACAGCTTAATGCAATTGCAGAAGACATTTCTATATTTGAAAATCCATTTGACTGTACTACTGAGAGACTTCCACCTAACCTTCAGTTGGATGTAGCTTAATGTGCAGTGTAACAAAATGCTACGAGACAAATTAAAAAAAAAGAAACTAACAGAATTCTATAAATGCCTTACAAGTGATGTACATGGTGAACTAAGATCATGTGCTCATATCTCTGTATTTGGCAGTACCTATTTGTGTGAGAAAACATTTTTCAAAGATGAAGTATGTAAAATCTTATTGTGGAACAACATTAACAGATGAATATCTGCAGTCAGTTTTAATGCTATTGAGCACTAACCTATTTGATGAAATGTTACCTAAAAAAAAAACATTTCATTCATCTCATCAAAAAAGTTGTTTTTCAAACAACAACTATAATTTCTACTGAGTATTTTTATTGCAATCATTTTTTATGATAGGGAGCATTAACTTTGATCACCAATTTGTTGGAATGTTAGCTAAAAAAGAATTTTATTAATTACATTAGTAAAATTGTGCATTAAAAAAAGATTGTGTCTAAAATGTCTTTTCCTGTTTTTAGTAGATCTACCTAGAAAACCCTTAAGTGTGGCCCACAGAGTATACAATAGGCAATATTTAGTCCTTTACAAAAAAATGTTTTCCACCCCAAGTTATATAGTCAACAGACCTCAGCATCCAGCATCACTCTGCCTACTCTGATTTCAGCCATTTACAAAAATTGGTCTGCCAAGACATTTAGATGTCTCATTGGAAATCTTTGCACAAAGATCAAGCCATCACGAAGGCAAAGGGTGGACACATCCCATAGCACTTTTACAATATTGCAATTTTTTGCTAGTGCAGTTTGTTATGAGGCAATGCTTATTAGTAACCATGAGAGAGGATGAAAATGTAAATCAAAGTTGAGCATAATTTCTGTAACTATACAATATTGTCAATACATGTGTCAGAATGAAGCAATAACACTGCCTTTGTAAGTTATGCTCATCTTCTCTCATGTGTAAACACTTGTAAAAGCAAATAGTAGTGCATTGTCTGCTCATTTAGTCTGGTGTAAACCAGGCTGAATGTTTATTGGAGTTAGGTTGATGAAGTGCGAAAAGGTGTAATAGCTCATTCTTCAAGTTTATGATTGTTGTGGAAAATAAGGTCTGCAGAAAGGGAAGCTGCATATGAAAACATTCCATTGGGCAAGAGACATCCACATAAAGCACATTTTGTGGATTTGAAAGTAGGCTAGTTCACATAATTTGAAGCTTCCTGGCATTTTGCAACTGTGTGCCAGAACAGGACTCTAACCTGGAACCTTTGACTTTTGTAAACAAGTGCTCTACCTATTGAGCTATCCAAACACAGCTTATGAACTACCCTCATAGCTTTACTTCCACCAGCATTTCACTCTTATTTACAGGATTAGCATTCCTGGAAGGAAGGTTGCTGCAGAGACCTGCAGCCACAGCCAGGGGGATTGTCTGCAGAATGAATTTTCATCATCCAATGGAACTTGGGCTGATCTAATATTTCCTGACAGATTATAAATGTGTGTCTGATCAAGACTGAAAGCTGGGACCTATATCTTTCGTGGGAAAGTGGTCTACTGACTGAACTGTCAAAGCACAGCTCACGATTCACCCTCATTGCTTCACTTTCACCAGTACTTCATCTACTTTCCAAAGCACTGCACATGCCACTGCAAAGTGAAAATTCATTCCAGTTCACATAATTGGAAATACAAACAGAATTGTAAGGCCAGTAATTCATTCACAGAGTGCTGTATGCAAGCAAGTATGCTCAGCTGGATAGCTGATCACATCGCAAGAGGTGATGACAACTACTGACCTAGTGCTGTGGTGTCGTAAGACACGTGGCATCTTGGTTTGTCACACATCCCCTAAAGAATAAATTTTTTTTTACAGGAAAGTTTTGTACCTCAAAATTATGGCAACAGAGGTGCAAGGTCTGCTTATATGTTCTGTGTTGCAGAGACTGAGATTCCAGGTACTGCGGAGCTTCAATCTTGTGAGTAACCTGGAAGTATGATGCTGTGTCAATACGAAGATAGAAAACTAGCTGACTAAACCTTAGTAATCACAATTTTTCCTGCTGACTCATCATTGCGACATTTTATAGTTGCAGGAGAGCTTGCTGTAGTAGCTTGTGGTTGATGTTCCACCATCAGAGACATCATCATCATTATCATCAAAGTCATTATCATCATAGAATATAAGTTCAGATCACCCTACTACTAATAAAATATACATAAAATGACATGACAAAAGTCACAGGATACATCCTAATATTGTGTCAGACCTCCTTTTTCCCCTGCCTAGTGCAGCAACCTGACGTGGCATGGACTCAACAAGTCATAGGGAACCTCTGAAGAAATACTGAGCCCTGCTGCCCTATAGTCATCCATAACTGTGAAAGTGTTGCTAGTGCAGGATTGTTGGATGGACTGACCTCTCGACCATGTTCCATGATATTCATGTAGGGTGATCTGGGTGACCAAATCATTTGCTTGAACTGTCCAGAATATTCTCCAAACCAGTTGTGAACAGTTGTAGTCCTGTGACATGGCACAACATCATCCATAAATTTATCATCGTTGTTTGGGAATTTGAAGTCCATGAACAGCTGAAAATGGTCTCCAAGCACCCAAACATGGTCATTTTCAGTCAATGATTGGTTCTGTTGGACCAGAGGATCCAGTTTATCCATATAGACACAGCCCACACAATTATGGAGTCTTGTTAACAACTTCGGTCCACGGTTTCATGAGATCTATGACACACTCAAACACTAGCTTCAGCTCTCACCAACTGAATTGGGACTCATCTGACCAAGACATGATTTACTAGGTTTTCTAGTCATCTAGGGTTCAACTGATACGGTCACGAGCCCAGCAAGGTACTGCAGATGATATCGTGCTGTTAGCAAAGGCACTCACATCAGTTGTCTGCTGCCATAGGCCATTAATACCAAATTATGCTGCACTGTCCTATCTAATAAATCTGTTATACATCCCATATTGATTTCTGGGTTTATTTCACACAGTGTTGCTTGTTTGTTAGCACTGACAACTCTATGCAAAAGCCACTGCTCTCAGTCATTAAGCTAAGACCATCAGCCGCAGTGTTGTCCACGGTGAAAGGAAATGCCTGAAATTCTCAGCACACTCCTAGCACTGTGGATCTCAGAATACTGAAGCCCCTAACAATTTATGAAATGGAAAGTCCCATGCCTTTAGCTCCAATTACCATCCTGCATTCAGAGTCTGTTAATTCCCATCGTGCGGCCATAATCACATCAGAAACCTTTTCACATAAATCACCTGTGTGCAAATGACAGCTTTGCCAATGCACTGCCTTTTGATACCTTGTAGGCCTATACAGGATACAAATCTCTATCCCATAACTTTTTGTCATTTCAGTGTATTTTGCTTATGAGATACTTGTTGTAATACAAGAAAGCAGCAATTTGGTGTTACAGAACTTGAAATGAGTGAGAAGCACAATATGCATTGTAAGACTGCTGATGGTGGAGAAGGGATGGCATCATCTGATACTGAGCACCTGACTTGCCAATACCAAATTTGGAGGGGCACTGTTGGTTCATCTGAAAGAGTGGAAGGTATGTCTGCCATCAAGATTCTTGACCATCAGGCCTGCATAAGGGGGGATGTAACAGAAAATGTAAACATTACTTAAAAAATCATTGCAGCCATATTTATTAATATACAAATCTAAAATTTTGCAAGTGTAAAGCAAAAGAGCTGTGTTTAAATGGAAAAATATAATAAAAGATGTAGGATTAATATTTTGTCAGAATTTTGAATTTTTAATTTTTATTGTCTTTTCTTATAAAAATCCATAACTCAAATTCTTATCATGCAATTAATCTGAAAATTTTATGGTAGTGACCTGAGAAGGTAGACAACTGGACTACAGCTATTAATTTACGGAACAAACTGTATCATTAACAGAGTTTTTCATTTTGCACATCCAAAATTAACTTTTTCTCTACGTACAATCATCTAAAAATCAGAATTTAATTGCAGGACCTCATATTTCTTAGTTCCAGGGAGACAGCAACACATTATGAACAGTTCCTGAAAATTTCATAGCATTAGCTCATATACTTCTTGAGAAAAGGCTTCTAATAATGTAAAAAATGTAAAACAGAGAAAATGAGAACAGAATGAGATTTTCACTCTGCAGCGGAGTGTGCGCTGATATGAAACTTCCTGGCAGATTAAAACTGTGTGCCCGACCGAGACTCGAACTCGGGACCTTTGCCTTTCGCAGGCAAGTGCTCTACTAACTGAGCTACCGAAGCACGACTCACACCTGGTCCCCACAGCTTTGCTTCTGCCAGTATCTCGTCTCCTACCTTCCAAACTTTACAGAAGCTCTCCTGCAAACCTTGCAGAACTAGCACTCCTGAAAGAAAGGATATTGTGGAGACACAGCTTAGCCACAGCCTGGGGGATGTTTCCAGAATGAGATTTTCACTCTGCAGCAGAGTGTGTGCTGATATGAAACTTCCTGGCAGATTAAAACTGTGTGTCTGACCGAGACTTGAACTCGGGACCTTTGCCTTTCCCGTAAAGGTCCCGAGTTCGAGTCTCAGTCGGGCGCACAGTTTTAATCTACCATGAAGTTTCAGAGAAAATGAGGTTCAAATATTTTCTTCTCATTCTTCTAGATGTAATAAGTTTACCTCAATTTTAAAATCCTCCATACTGATACTCCTCATCCTTCAGGTTTCTCTTCTCCCCTCTTTGGATCTGCTTGGCCTGTATTTGCAGGTAGGACACTTACCTATTATATATCTTATCTATTAGATTTCTTGACTCTGCTGTCATCAATGGTGTAAAATGCTTCTGTTATAAACACACCAGGATCTATACGAACTCTCTTCAGCGCTTCGATTCTGCCATTATTTCCGTTATTGTAACATAAAACTGCATCATAGACACCTATTTTGAGTACTTCAAGTCCACAGACTGCCCTTTTTGAGCATCTAATCCAAATTAAATTATTGAGGCTTTCATTTGCATTTTGTCTCTTTCTGTGGAGACACTTCCTCAATAAATGAGGTTTACAAGAAACCTGTATTTGGGCTTAATTATGAGGGGGAGTTGGAAAAGAAGGTTCCCTCGTTGGCTGTGGTCAGAGTTGTGTGTGAAAGGAAAAAAAAGAGAATTAGACATTAAAAATAAGACAAATATTTATTTTTCTACATAATTTCCAAGTACATTGAGACATTTGTCATACCACTTTGTAAGCTTCAAAAAGCCTTCTAGGAAAAAATCAGGGCATTGCATACAGAAGAAGCGTTGAATGGCCTGTTTCATGTAAGCATTGCTGCCAAAGCGCCCTCTGCCAAGAGTCTTCTTCAAAGAAGGAAACAGATGGAAGTCACTTGATGCGAGATCCGGACTGTAAGGCGAATGGTGTACACGCTCCCAACCAAGAGTTGCAATATGGTTTTGCATTGCCATCACCGTGTGTGGTCTCACATTGTCATCCAACAGCAGAATGCCATATATGAGAAGGCCAGGCCACTTTTTCCAAATCACCTCCTTCAATTTCGACAGAGTGGCACAGTACTGATGGTTGCAGCCTCCAGAAAGTCCAGCAGCAAAACTCCTTTGGCATCCCAGAAAATGGTGAGTAGCAGTTTACCTGCAGACAAAGTGCTTTTGAACTTCTTTAGGACAGGTGATGATGGATGTTTCCACTCCATGGATGTGGCCTTCGATTTGGGCAAGTAATGGTGGACCCACGTTTCATCCCCCGTCACAATCTGAAACAGAAGGTCATTGCCAGATTCATGGTAACGCACGAGCTGTTCCAGGCTGAGCGCCATGCGTTGTTCCATGTGTGTTTGGGTCAGTTGGCAGGGCACTCATCGTGCTGACACCTTCTTGTATCGAAGAATGTTGTGGATGATCTTGTAAGCTTACTCATGTCCGATTCCAACATCTGCTGCTACTCCATCTATGGTCACTTGCCGGTTCACTTTTATCATGTCATCCACCTTCCTGACATTTGCTTCTGTAGTGGCCGTGCGCATTTGTCCAGGTTTGTCGGAGAGTGACATGCCCCCTACCTCCACACCCACTTTCACCATGATTTTGGTGTGGTGACACTGACCCATAACATAGCCCAAGGTCTAGAGTATGCGTTTTGGGGCTGTTGATATGAAAGTGGGAAGTATGGATCTTCCAATTAAATCAGGAGGTAACACAATAAAAGCTTACTTGTGTAGGTTGTTCTAGTGTCGGCAAAAAGTTTTTGTGTCTGCAGTTGCCATGTAGAATACCAGTGTAAAATTTTGCTCCGGTCTTGAACTGTTGGAACAAAAGTGAGGCATTCATATGACTCAATAATATTGTTTTCATTTCATTACGCTTATGCAGATGTCTGAGTTATGCTGCGTTAACATTGTAAACTCCTATAGGCATGTGGAGTATTAACCACAACTGTCATATTGGAATCAGAATCAAACACATTTTGTACGTTACTTGTCTCTAAATGATATTTTCAGGAGAAAAAGGCAATGTTCCTTCTTATTGACATAATAAATTCTGAGTCACAGCTGTGTTTGACCAACCATTACTGGTGTTGAATGTGCTTGTCGTCATATAATATGCACACACAGTACATCAATCTCATGAGGCACACGGTTATTATAACGAAGTATGAACATCAGTCAACAGATGGCACTCGGCAAAGAATGTTAAATGTGCTTTTTAGTTGTTACTTGTGACTTCTAGTTGCAATTTGGCACAGAAATCGCAGTTGGACTTGATAGCGAATCACAGATAAAGAGCTAGTACGAACTTTGTCCAACAGATGGCACATGGCGGTGACTGTTAGCTGCGCTTTTTTGTTGCTACTTGTGACTTTTAGTCATGACTTGGCACAGAAATCACAGTTGGACTTGATAGCTAATTGCAGAGAAAGAGCATAGTACAAACTTTGGCCAATGGATGGCACATGGTGTTGACCATTAACTGCGCTTTTTAGTCATGGCTTGTCACTTAAATCCATAGAGTGTCGCAGTAGTAGTAGTTCTCACTTTGGCCAACAGGTGGCACATCGCGTTGAATGTGAAATGCTACTTGCGACTGCTAATTGTGACTGAAATTGCAGTTAGATTCTGTAAAGTTATTATTGTAATATCTGTGACGTCTCAATCACTGTGATTTGTAACAGATACACAATTTCCTGCCCACCACTACCACTTTATACGAGAGCTGGAACTTTAATAGTGGCTACTATTTATTTAGAGCTCGTACAAAATAGATACATGTTTCAATGTTATACTCACCTTCAAACTAGTCACCAGTATTGTGTATAACCTGTTGTCAGTGATGTGGAACATGTAGGATACTCTCAGCAATGCCAGTTGTGTTGACAGTTCGAGTAGCGCGGTGTACTGCCCGACGACTTTGTAGCAGTTCTGAAGCAAATGCTGTGAAGTGTTTCCTTCATTTTAGAAATCGAGTTGAACTCACAAGGGCTTAAGTCAGGGGAGTGCAGTAGGTGGTATAGCACTTAGCAGCCCCATCAGTTAAACAAATCAGTAACAGCTTACACTGTACGTGCTTGAGCATTGTCCTGCAAAATGATGGTCAGATCCTGCAGATAGTGTCATCACTTCTTTCTCTATGTTGTTCATTTTTGGAACACAACCTACAACCAGCTTAGAGAAAGAAGTGATGACACTTTCTGCAGGACCTGACCATCATTTGCAGGACAATGCTCAAGCATGTACAGTGTAACCTGTTACTGATTTGTTTGACTGATTGGGCTGCTAAGTGCTATACCACCTACTGCATTCCCCTGACTCAAGCACTCTTGAGTTCATCTCGATTTATGAATTGAAGGAAACACTTCACGGCATTTGCTTCAGATCTGCTACAAATTCGTCGGGCAATAGACCGCACTGCTCGAATTGTCAACACATCTGACACTGCTAAGACTGTCCTCTGACTTCCACATTGCTGGCAACGGGTTATATAAAATGCTGGTGACTACTTCGAAGGTCAGTAAAACTTTGAAACATGTATTTATTTTGTAAATACATAGTTGGCACTATTAAAGTTCCAACCCTCATATGATACTCAGTATTTATTACGATTCTATATACAATACAAAATCACACATCAAGTGCCAGAATACGACTAAGTAACAAACTGCAGTGGCGGCACAAGTCTGAAAAGTCAAAGATTTCAGTTAGTTTGAAGATAGCATGTTGCATCGACATTCGATTCTGGTGGTTGATGCCCACCACAGAGCCTCCCCCCCCCCCCCCCTTCTCCTAATGTGAAGCACAGAGAGAGAGGGTGATGTATGTTGGTGTGGCACTCGGCCTGTGATCACATCTAAAGATGTCCCCATCGGGAAAGAGTACCTGTGGGTATAGATTCCATTAATAAAGAAGTCACGTTGCCACGTCAGTGGGTAGAGTGTCCAGCCAAATCAGGAAACCCAGGATGGAGCAGCCAGCAATGCAGGGCGTGGCCTACCGTAAGTGGCACACGAATAGAGAGGTGGCCATCATTGTAAACTGAGGTGGTGCTGCCTGTCTTCTCTGCCTCTGGAGGGATCGCAAACAGGACAAACACCATGCCATCACATAGTGTGCAGAGAAAGGTCCTCAGTGGGAAAGGATGACACATTGACGTGGAAACTGGCAGTGCTGTCGTTGTTGGATGACATTGTCCAGTCAGTGGAATTCCTGGGGTGGGTGAAAGGTGAGGGGAATCCTTCACATGCATCAGACACAACCTCCAACCTGGTTGGAGGACACAAGGCATTAGTGTCACACCCATCGTCACACACACTATCAGAACCAGAAGGAGAGCTTGTCTCATTAGTAGCACTGGGAGTGTGTGGCCACATGGAAGCAAGATTAGGGGGAGAGTTGTTCTTCAAATTTGTATCTTTGTCGAACCACCAAGCTGATTTGAGATCTGAGACAGACACTGTTTGTCTTTTATGTGGAGCAGAATGTCAAAGGTCTGTGGTGAGCAGTGTAATACTTTATGTGGGCCCGAGTAGGGCAGGTGCAGTGAATGTCACACCGTGTCATTGTGCAACATCATGTAGTCACAAACATGTAGGTGTTTGTGGACGAAGACGTGAAGGACAGTGTGTGCCCTTGCAGTGAGGGCACAAACATAAGGCAAAGTGTCAGATGCATTCTACTAATGTCAGAAGTTTGGACTGCATGAGAGGGTTGAAGTCCAGGGAAGAACCTCTGACCAAGACATGTTGTGGCACATTAGCTGTGCTCAACCATCCCATTGTTCTGTAGGTGTCAGGCTGCTGTACGTAATTTGTTCACACCACACATCTCACATGACTTGGAGGAAAGAACAGTCTCAAATTGTCATCCCTGGACCATCGTGACTGAAGATACGCAACCAAACCACACGATCCAGGAGCCAATAAAGGCCCGTGTGAGAGAGCCAGCTGTTATACATGTGAGCAGAATGGCCTCAAACCACTGACTAACATGGCTAATGGTAGATAGGATGTATCAAAAAACCCCTGAAGGAGAGTGCAGGCCAACCAGATTGAGATGTACATGATGGAACCTGCCTTTACATACATCAAACAAGCCCAACAGTGGGTATGCATGGCGGCCAAACTTGGAGTGTTGGAAAGGTACACATGCGCAGGTCCAGTTTTTGCAGTCTGCCCTAACCCCTGTCTGTAAAAAATGCTCCATTATTAGGCACATGGTGACTTGAATACTTGAATACACAAGGTCATGGATAGCAGAAAATATCTTACAGCATAAGCTGGCCAGAACCAGGGGGCAGGCTGTGCCTGTGGAAATGTTGCTGGGAACTGTTAGGAAAGAACCAGGAATTTGGTGAGGCTCAATTGAGAGTGAGGTAGACTCACAGTTTAGTAATTGATGAATGCCCTCATCTATTTGTTGCTGGGCTGCTAGTTCAGTGAAGTGCTAGAGTACAAGATCATTCCAACTCATGACATGTAGTCGGCAATGATGCTGTCCGTGCCCTTGATGTAATGGACACTAGTGGTGAATTGACATATTAGGTCCATGTGACAGAAGCATTGAGGATGGAGGTCAGCTGTGGGATTATGCAGCATCAGCCAGCTGCTTGTGGTCCATATACAGGGCTATTACAAATGATTGAAGCGATTTCATAAATTCACTGTAGCTCCATTCATTGACATATGGTCACGACACACTACAGATACGTAGAAAAACTCATAAAGTTTTGTTCGGCTTAAGCCGCACTTCAGGTTTCTGCCGCCAGAGTGTTCGAGAGCGCAGTGAGACAAAATGGCGACAGGAGCCGAGAAAGCGTATGTTGTGCTTGAAATGCACTCACATCAGTCAGTCATAACAGTGCAACGACACTTCAGCACGAGGTTCAACAAAGATCCACCAACTGCTAACTCCATTCGGTGATGGTATGTGCAGTTTAGAGCTTCTGGATGCCTCTGTAAGGGGAAATCAACAGGTCGGCCTGCAGTGAGCGAAGAAACGGTTGAACATGTGCGGGCAAGTTTCACGCGTAGCCCGCGGAAGTCGACAAATAAAGCAAGCAGGGAGCCGACGGTTTGGAAAATCTTACGGAAAAGGCTAAAGCAGAAGCCTTACTGTTTACAATTGCTACAAGCACTGACACCCGATGACAAAGTCAAACGCTTTGAATTTTCGGCGCAGTTGCAACAGCTCATGGAAGAGGATGCGTTTAGTGCGAAACTTGTTTTCAGTGATGAAGCAACATTTTTTCTTAACGGTGAAGTGAACAGACACAATGTGCGAATCTGGGCGGTAGAGAATCCTCATGCATTCGTGCAGCAAATTCGCAATTCACCAAAAGTTAATGTGTTTTGTGCAATCTCACGGTTTAAAGTTTACGGCCCCTTTTTCTTCTGCAAAAAAAAATGTTACAGGACACATGTATCTGGACATGCTGGAAAATTGGCTCATGCCACAACTGGAGACCGACAGCGCCGACTTCATCTTTCAACAGGATGGTGCTCCACCACACTTCCATCATGATGTTCGGCATTTCTTAAACAGGAGATTGGAAAACCGATGGATCGGTCGTGGTGGACATCATGATCAGCAATTTATGTCATGGCCTCCACGCTCTCCCGACTTAACCCCATGCAATTTCTTTCTGTGGGGTTATGTGAAAGATTCAGTGTTTAAACCTCCTCTACCAAGAAATGTGCCAGAGCTGCGAGCTCGCATCAACGATGCTTTCGAACTCATTGATGGGGACATGCTGCGCCAAGTGTGGGAGGAACTTGATTATCGGCTTGATGTCTGCCGAATCACTAAAGGGGCACATATCGAACATTTGTGAATGCCTAAAAAAACTTTTTGAGTTTTTGTATTTGTGTGCAAAGCATTGTGAAAATATCTCAAATATTAAAGTTATTGCAGAGCTGTGAAATCGCTTCAATCATTTGTAATAACCCTGTACATATATATAGTCACTGACCTACCCTTGTTGAAATGTCAAACTGCTTCATAAATGGCAATAAGTTTTCGGTCAACAGTGGACCATTTACTCTGGAAGGTTGACAACTTTCACAAGAAGAAACAAAGTAGTTGCACAAAACTATTGACTTCCTGAAGAAGCACAGGGGCTGATGGCTGTGTCACTCACATCCACCGTGATTGATATTGGAGCATCGGAGACTGGGTGTGTGAGAGTGATAGCATTCACAAGTGCAGTGGGTACACATCAAATGTGCATTGCACGTCATCACACCACAGAACCTTTTAAAGTCTGAAAGTGTTCTTTCCTACAAGTGCATCAGTCAATAGAGCTTGCAGGAGCGCAGAGTGCAGGATGTTTTGTCAAAAAAAATGTATCATGCCTAGAAAACAGCATAGATTGCAGCAAGTCTCAGGCAGAGGAGAGACACTGATATAGGTAACTCATTCCAACATGGGGCAGATCCTTCCGTGGAGACAATATAATCTAGGAATGTCTCATAAGCAGCTTATAACTGCGATTCATCGTCGTTGATAGTGACCCCATTCTTGGCAAGTGTATTAAGGACTCTTGACAGATGTTGTTCGTGCTTCTCAGAGGTAGTTGGCGAGATTAGAATATTGTCTAGATATACATAATGGTACAGGAGCAAGAATAGCAAGGAGTTGATGAAACATTGCCAGGTTTGTGCAGCATTTTTTAAGCTTTACGGCATGTAGCGGTAGTCATAGAGTCCAAAAAGGGTGATTATTTTAGTCTTGGACATGTTGTTCTGATGTGTTGGGATGTGCTGGTATGCTTTCTGACAACATATCATACTGAAGACTAGCATGCTGTGGAGCTGTTGGGTGAAATCCTTTTCTGGGCATTTAGTTGTCAGTAGTTGCCCTACAAATGAAATGAACCATCATTCTTTGGGACTAAGGGTATTGGTGAGTACCAATTACTGTTGGATGAGTGGACAATACCGGTGTGTAGCAGTTCTTGTACTGCAGATGTAAAGGCTTTAGCATATGTCTGCTTGTGACTGGATATGTGTGTGTGTGCGCGCGAGTGTATACCTGTCCTTTTCTCCCCCTAAGGTAAGTCTTTCTGCTCCCGGGATTGGAATGACTCCTTACCCTCTCCCTTAAAACCCACATCCTTTCGTCTTTCCCTCCCCTTCCCTCTTTCCTGATGAAGCAACCTTAGGTTGCGAAAGCTTGAATTTTGTGTGCGTGTTTGTGTGTCTATCAACATACCAACGCTTTCGTTTGGTAAGTTACATCATCTTTGTTTATGTCTCTGTGTGTGTGTGTGTGTGTGTGTGTGTGTGTGTGTGTGTGGTGTGTGTGTGTGTGTGTGTGTGTGTGTGTGTGTGTGTGTGTGTGTGTGTGTGTTTTGTGTCAAGTGAATATTACAGAAATTGTGCTTATCTTTTTACTTGGTGCCACTTTCACCTCAGTTTAGTACTATACTGATGAAATACACAGGTATGTATGTGTACACACAAGTTTATACAGATAACTTTCATGGAAATAATGCACATATTTGACCTTGGCACATACTCAGGTGCAGGTTATGTAAATTTTTACTGTGTATATTCGCATTCAACATCATTTTTCACAATAAGCTGTCTCACTTTATTAATAATGTGCTGTGATTAGCTGGAGAGAGGGAGGGAGGGGGGAGGTACAAAGCACAATTGGACTAGTTCTGCCATCTTGGATTTTGACTGGCTGGAAAGCAAGGGCTCAATGACATCATGGATAAGGATAATGACATTGCTGATAAGATTGTGCCTGCTTGTAGGCAGTGCAGACCAACATTTGCACTCTTCAAGTTTAAGTGGATCGTGATGTCAGTGGTATCACACAAGTCAATATTACATTTACATGCAAAGTACAAGGTTTTTATTGAGGTAAGGTATTATATGATTATATGTATGGATAAAGCAACTTAAGAAGTGTTTTTTATTATTATTATTTTCTTTTTTTAAAGTGATCTTCAGCAATGTGGCTGCCAGACCAGTGGAGAAGGCATTTTGCCTGATAGAGTTCTGCAACAGCATGTCTACAACTGCACTGTGTTGCAAATTAATGACCATGTTTAACAAGGCTTCACCTGCCAGACAACTCTTTTACAAGAGGTTACAGAAAATTAGAGAAACAAGATGTCTTTGTAAAGGCAGATATATCAGGCCAGCTGTGACTCACACTGATGTGACATAAGGGTAGACTGAATTGGACTATAGACTGGACATATATCATGCAGTTAATGATTCACGCATTGAACATTTGTGAATATGACACAATGAACTTGTTGAGTCACTGTTTTTATTCATATAATTATATAACGCCTTACCTCAATACAAACATTTTAACAAGTCGCTTATAAGGGTCTAGATAATTTTGAATAACCCTGAACTGTAGAATGATCATCATTATACTACTAGCATGGGAAGAGCAACTGAGATATGTCTGTGTGTGTTATGATTAGTTCAATCTTGTCTTCACACTCCCAGTGGGAGTGATCTGTAAGTGGCTGTAGTATATTCCTAGATTACTCATAAGTTCTATGAAGTTTGATTAAATATTTTTGATAATTTGCAGCATTTTCCAGCTTGTTGAAGATATTGCCCAGCATAATGGTAAATGGTGGAGTTAGGTTTCAATAATTAAGGATTACTAGCATTGCTGCACAAAACAGCAACATGCATAAAATTTTGTAATCGGCCATTTCAATGTAGAGTAAAGCCGAATTTGGCAATTTAACTCCATGATTTTTAAGTCTCTCACGTGACTCTTCTGTATTTGCTGAACAACAGAAAAATTCCAGAGAAGCCCATCTTGAAAAAAAGTACTGAAGAGCAGTAAGGAATGCATTGCCTACATTAAATAGTCAGCCACAAGGGTAGAGGACATATCATAGCAGAACTGCCGGAAACGGCCATATGAGGGTAAAAATGGAAAACATATATATTTGTATATTTTCTTTATAAATAGTTTATTATCAAAAGAACAACCACAAAACATTTAATAGAGTTAATAAATAGCCACTATGAGTGTTGGTTTAAGAGAATCTTCTTGCTGGCAGTTCGGGTGGAACGTTAATTTTGGTGTCAACTTTGCTGGTAACCAAATCATCCATTTCCAGTTTCGCTCGTAACATCGGTAGATTTTCTGATTTGCCTGATTCTTTCTCACCTGAAAGAAAAATAAATCTTCATTTTAAGGCTGGTGATTTTATCCATAGTTCAGACTAATGCATCTTACTTTTCTATGGTTGAATGTTAGAGCTTCCTAGCTTATAACGTATTTCTGTTAAAAGAAACATAATAAATGTAATTAATAAACTGTCATGATCCAATAAATGAGGACAACAAAAGGAATCAAGAGAAAGTAGAAAGCTTCTGGAATTCACTGGAACCTGAACTATCAAAGGTTCCATTGAAGAATGTTAAAATTTTACTAGGGGAAATCACTGCACAAATTCAAAAAAAGAGTAAGCTCAGCAAAACTGGTGAAGAGTATACAGTACACAAAAGGGCAAATAAAAATGGGTAATACTAAATGCAGAGGCTTCAACCTCAAATTGATGTCCATAAATTTTAAGAAACTGCCAAGAAAACATAAAACTTGGTAATCACCTAATACAAACCTAGTAGAATTTCAGATTGCCTATGTAGCTATATCTTTTAACAGTCAAAAAGAAATTAAAGTTAGAAAGGGTGCAAATATAGTAACAGATCACTGTCTAACCACAATAAAAATGAAAGTTATTCCACAAACAAGGAGTCCAAGGTAAGGTCATAGGATTCCTAAAACTGATACTGAGGCTTTTAAAACAAAGAAACAACAATTTCAGCAATGACATGATGGAATTGACAGTGTGAAAAAGCATTATTGCTTAGAAAACATGTCTGATATAAATAATACTCTAACAAAAGAAGTGAAGACTGCTCCTGCTTTAAACAATAAAAGTGTCAAACATAAAAAATGATAAAGGCAGTCAAAAGGAACTTTGAAATGAACCAGCTATCACTAATTGAGGAAGACTTGCAAAAGAACAAGACCAGGAAGTTCTGAAAAAGTTTTAAACAAATTCTCCAAACTTACCGACCACCTAACTTGGACTTCAAAAATGAAGATGGAAAATTAACCCTGAACAACTGCATAGAACTTTTTTGCATGAAGCTTGTGCAAACTGTGGTTTCTTATTAATTGTTATTTTCCTCCTGATCTCTTTCCTTTTCTAATTGTTTATTTCTCTCCAGATCTTGTTCCTTTTTTAATTTCAGTTGACCAATCTTGCATGTTGAGCATGTATCTGGATAAGGGGTTTCAAATGACAAATTAAATCAGTGATATAAAATATGTTTGTACTTCAATAAACAGCAAGTAGGAAGGCCTGATGATTCCCTTTTTTATGTAAATGTTTCCTTACTTTGATTATATTCAGCTTGAACACTAAATATCCTCTTTTGGAATTTTCCTGTGAGAAGTGGCTCTCTTTACTCCTATATGTTTCGATATCATTCTTTATAGCTTGAGCAACTTCATTATTTTTAGTAGTGCTGCCATCTCCCCCTTGATTTTCACTTGGTAACTTATCTCTTACATGAAATTTTGTGGACAAATTTGAGAGTCTGTCCTTGGATGTTGACTGAAATGTTGCAGCACATACAAGTACTGTCTGACCATTTTTCTTCCTTATGCTGTACTTTATTGAAACAGTACTTTTTCTTTTTGGTTCTTTCCTGATGTTCCTGTATTTTTGTGATGTGATTCCCATGTATTTTAGTAACAATATATCCTGGACCATCATCAGAAGTGAGATCAGCTGCTATCTATTCTTTTCTTCCTGAAACTTTTGGATTCACTGGTATGTCTGGTAATCTATGTGAACAGTCAGTAGCTGGCATTTCCTTGTTCTTGTTGGACTTCCCAGATGCTTACTGTCTTGACTTGGGGTTCTTACCACCTCAGAACTCAATTACATGTATGCCATTTTCTGAATCACTTGTATTAACCCCCATTTTACAGTTTACCAGCCTACTCTTCTACAGCAGACTTCTCCCTAACAAAGCTGGCTCAAACTGAACAATAATCAGGAGTTAATGTTGTTATGTAAACCTCTAAATTCCTGGAGGCAAGTGCCTGTCTACAGTTTATGTTCCTTTTTTTTCTTTCAGAAAACTCTCTCACATTATCATTGGCAATCATGTTCCACATTGTTACTGATGTCCTACATTGTAACTGATATCCTACATTGTTGTTCTCCCTTCAGGTCTCCCAGAAGCAAAGTACAGTTTGCGTTTATCAATTTTTCTTTTAACCAGCTAAGAGCAAATATCAATTTTTACAAAAACTCATAGTTTTCAACACCCTATAACAATGGTATTATTGGATTTTGACCATACCATTCCAACAGGCCATACATGACAACAATCTTGATTTGTAACTACAAAAATCTGAATTCTGAAAAATTGAGCATTTATCATCTTTTGAAAAAACACTCCTCATTTTCTTTCTCACAGTCAGTTTAAAATAATATATTTCCTATGACCATCTGAATGTTTGTTAGCAAATGGGTCATGAGCGTTTTGTGATTTTTGGTTAACACATTTCCCATCTGAATGTTCACTAGAGTATCATATAAAAATTAGAAGTACGTTTGTCAAGAACTTTCTGAGATTTTTGGTAACAACTTAAAACAACAACTTGTGTTTATATAATACTATTGATTTGTAGACTTTTCAACTAACATTGGAAGATTGGAGCTGACAATAAATCCTTAGAGGAGAGATGCTTGGAGAGTGATTAGCTGAAAATGAGTATTAAAGACCCACTCTGTTAATGCAGCAGGAATGGCATCAAAGAATCAAGGAGAGTAGAAAGAGTTGAAAGAGCATTCACCACATTAACAACTGGTAGGGACCATGTACAAGTATTAATCAAAAAGTAATAGGAATTTTTTAATTTTACATGCTTTATACATCCAATTTTCAAATTTTTATAACTTTTTTAAAATTTTGTTGGTATGTTCACATCTTCAACTTTTTTGAACATTTAGATTATTTTTGACAACTGAAAAGGTTATACATATTTTTCACTGCCTGGCGAATTATTACTTTCAAAAAAGATGGATCAAAGAATTTTCATTAAATTTTGAATGAAAACTGGAATAAACTGCAACGTTTGGCAAATCTGATATGATTAAGATAAGAGTTTATGAGATGCATAAACATTTCAAAGGGGGTTGAGTAGATGTTGAAGACAATGACCACCCCGGACGCCCTAGGACATCAATTACTGACAACAACATGGAAGGAGTAAAGAAAATGGTTCTGGAAAATCACCAGCTCACCATCAGAGAGGTTGCAGATGATGTCAGCATATACTTTGGCTCATGGCAAACAATTTTTTGTATGTTTTAGGCATGAAAAGTGTAGCAGCAAAATTTGTTCTGAAATTGCTGAATCTTGACCAAAAATGATGTCACACAGACATTGCTCAGGAACTGCCGAATGAAGTCGACAACAATCTACAACTTCAAAAGATGGTTAGAACGAGTTACAAAACATGTGTATACAGGTATGACATCAAAACTGAGGACCAGTAGTCCCAATGGAAACTGCCTGAGGGGTCAAGGCCAAAAAAATCAACAAGTTTGATCACATGTGAAGGTTCTTTTCATTGTTTTCTTCAATTACAATGGGATAGCACATCATGAGCTCCTATCTTATGTTCATATGGTCAGTAAGGTATATTACATGAAAGATATGTGCATTTCCATAAATAAGTCCAAAGGAAATGACAAGAACAGTGGCAAAACCATTCATGGAAATTGCATCATGATAATGCCCCTGCTCACACCTCAATGCTTGTTCATGATTTTTAGTAAAAAAACAAAATCATGATGTTGTCCCAGCCACTGTATTGAACAAGGCCCCTGAGACTTCTTTCTATTCCCGAGGCTGAAGAGAACCGTGAAAGGACATTGTTTTGCCACCACTTATGAGATAAAAACAGAATTGCTGGAGAAGCTGAATACCAAACAAAAAGTGAGTTTCAGAAGTGCTTCCAAGATTGGAAAAAGTGCAAGCATAAGCATATTATATCTGAAGGGTACTACTTTAAAGGGGACAAAGTTAATGTTGATGAATAAATGAAGATTCTTTCAGGAAAACAAAATTCCCGTTACTTTCTGATCACACCTCATATGGTAGTAGCTTAAACAAATATATTACTTACACTGTATATTTCATTCCTATTGTAAAACATAGCCCATGGTGGCTCTGCTATGATGTGGATAATTTCTTCTGGTAAGTTAGGCATGCTATTTAAATATAATGCTTATGAAGTGTGAAACACATTTAAAATTGGCACTGATGTAGATCTAAATCATACTGCAACAAAGCTTTAGTTCATGGTAGTGTGTCTTTGATCAACCTACATTAATAATGTAAAATGAACTAAGACTAATTTTGCTCAGTTATCTACATTTATTGACTGCTGATGTACGTACCATATAGAAGATCAAAGACTTCTTCCTCATTTTTACAGTGTTTAATTTCTACATTTGCTCCACCAAATGTTAAAAGAACAATGGGCCTTACATTCATAAATACTAAAGGTTGTCGTCTTCTTTCAAAATCAGCAACAAGTATTTTTATTCCCTGTAAAATAAATAATTTAACATTATTTTATTAAACAGGCAATGGCTAGAAACTAATCCCAAAAGTGAAATATGTAAGTCTACCATAGCTGTAGAATAATCGGTTCCCTTAATGGAGGCAAAATCTACCACAACTGGCAGCAGACTTTCCCCATCACTCATTGCAGCAGTGTTTATCTCAGCTGTCAGATACTCAACAGCAGCATAATACAGACCCATGTCTGGGCTCACCAGCAAGTACTCATCACCATTGGAAAACTGCAATGTAAAAACCTTTTAGTGTACATTTTGTTACAATGAAATTCAGTTAAACATCTTGTCATCTGGGAGATCTACAAAAATACTAAGCAATATGTTATTTATTTTATTTTTTCTTGAGAATGTATGGGCCACTCTTTAAGCACCAGGCTAAAAATCTGTAGTATTGGGTTTCACTCATGGTCATGTAAACCATGAAGTCATAGGGGAAAATATGAAATTTTAGCCATATGTATGCCCAACAATCAAAAATTTGTGATACGTTAAAAGCCAATTTCTTCCTGCAAACCAATTATTGCAACAAGGTGCAATTAGTCATGTGGGCGGATTTAGATGTATGTTACACAATAAAGTATATAATTATATGTTTGCTGAAAAGAAACTAACTGCCACTTGTGAATTCAAACTAGTAAAATATTCTTCTACTAAGCTTTGTGTGCTTCACTATGCATAATTTTTTACCTTGTGGCGATTTATGTTTATTGTTGGTCTTGCCCACAGAAATAACAAATGTGCCATATCAATAGCAATGCCAGAAATTAATCCAACTTCAACTCCACTCATCAAACTGATGAAGAATGTAGCAACCATCACACAAAAATCCCATTCTGAAAAATTGCACAAGATATTACATGTAAAAATCATAGTACTTAAGCATGTTTATAAAACTCTCATAAAAATACAAAGCTAATTAATTCTTTTAACAAAATCTATTAACTACTTGATCTAATTATAAATAATGATATGATGTAAAAAGAAGCATCAGTAATGGAAATAATTTACATTAATTGTTACTTACTTTTTGATCTCCATAATGGCATAACTGCATGAAATTCTATCATGAACATGACAGCAGCTATAAGAACAGCTGCAATGGTTGCTCTTGGTATATATCGGAAATATGGTGTAAGGAAACTCAGTGCCAGCAGTATAATAGTACCTGAAACACAAAAATTTAAGCAGCAAATTAGTATACCACATTGCAAAGTCTCTCATAACTTGTGTCAGCAGATATGCTGCAAGTACTTAACAGTGCTCTAAATTTCATAATTACTGTATCCTTATCTAAAAAAAATTCTCAAAACAATCTAAAAACTTCCAATATTAAGCTACTATAATTGAAGAACAGTGAGACATACTTCTTCATACTAAGTCCCATGAATCTTGATTCTTTAATGGATTTCTTAATTTGTAATTCTGTTGCCTATAAAACAAATATATATCCATTGTGGAAGTGAGGAAATTTTCAATTTGTCATTGTAACAGAATATTGGCTGAGAAGATTTTATAACAACCAAATTGCAGTCTTTACTATCTACCTTTTAAATGTCCCATTTTCTGTTTTAATGTTTGTAGTGATTCTAGTTGTTTTATCATTTTGGCATCTATGTATAAGAAATTTTTGCTAACTAATTTTGATAACAAATACCGATCATGGAAATAGGCTGAATTTAGCACCACCAAATTGTTCTGTTGCTACATTGTAACATTCCACTCTTTTCTCCAAGGCTTCTCACTTTGAGTGAAGACAGGTAGTGTAATGTTATCATACAAGCATTTTACTTTTTAAAAAAGCTTTAGTGTACTAATTACTGCTTTCCTAACCAAATTATATTAATCTGTCATAGACTGCACATCCACAAACTTCCAAGTTTTGTAGTATGTACTCTCATATGGCAATCATCAAGTGATTTATTTCAGTACAATTTATTTATCCATATCCAGACAGTTTTTGGGATTTTTTAAACTCCAAGTCATTAGCAATAATATGTTTCCTGATTACCTATTGTTTTGAACTTGGCTTATACATTCCTTTTGGGTATAGTGACAATACCACCCAAAACTGTAGCTCTTAATTGCTTTAAGAAAGGAATTCAGTGCCACAGAAAAACTCTCCTATAATATGGCATAAACTATTTCAAGGAAAAAATCTAGGACTAGGCTAAATTTGTCTAATGTAAAATTTGGCTAGTAGCATTTGTACATAAAATGCAAGTAATTATGCTCTCCACCTTCATCTGTTAACAGAACAAAAAGGATATTTAGCACATGGTGCCGAAAACTATTCTGAGTCCTAAATTATAAGCAGATGATCAGCATTAATAGGTTTCATAATTGAGTGAATTGTTAAATTTTATGCAGGCAAGGAATACTGTACTAAATTTCTCACAAAATTTTATAGATACAATATATTAATATGATAATGCAAAATACCATGTAAAATGCTTTAGGTATAAATCAGTGTTGAAAAAATTTCGAAATCCACCCAATGCAACACTGAGAGAACTTGATAATATTGAAATAAATAATCTACCCATGTTTTTCAGTACATTAGGTTCAACTGATCTCCTAAATACGATTAATTCATTGACGAGTAAATTTTCAGCTGGTGTTGATGATATACTGGATTATATTATAAAGATATCAGCAAGACACATGCTCTTTGCTTTGCTGCATATCTGCCATTCATCTTTATCAGGTGGGGTCTTTCCAAAGCAGCTAAAAAACAACAGAAACAGTTCCCCTATGTAAAAATGGTGTCAGCCTTATATGGGTAACTATACCCACATCTGTCATCAAGAGTGTGTATAATAACATTTCATAACAACTGTCAGTTATCATAAACCAATATTTTGAGCAAGGATGTTTTCCAAATGTATTAAAATATGCTGATATAAAACCACTATTCAAAATGTGATTAACAGAAGACATGGGGAAGTACTGCCTCTCTCTCTCCTGCTGGTACTCTGTTTGAAAAGATTGCAGCAAAACAAATTCAAAAATTACCTACTATAAAAACCATAATTTTTAAAAGCCAATTCAGATTCTGACAAGGAAAAGAACTGTAAATGCAGTTCAATTTGTTTACTCAAAAGATATGCTCCCCATTAGATAATGGTAGAAAGGTCACAGGAATATTCTGTGATCTGACAAAAGCTTTCAATTTGATAATGCTTCCTTACTTCTATGTGAATTACATATATACAGAATCATCGACACTGTTTTACTTGACAGATAGGAAACAAAAGTAATCATAATTTCAAATTCAAAAAATTACTCCTCAAACTGGAAAACAATTGGCCAAGGGGTCTCGAGGGTTTGATGTTTATTTGTTTATTTATTTGCTTAGATCCCATAAATCCAATACATAAAAAACCCTCTTGCTTGAGAAGACATAGGTATAAGATACCTACACTTCATCTAGTATAGATAAAATTACACTTAAAAATGTTAAAATGAATGTGGATCTAAATAGAGACATAAAAGACATAGTAATGTTAACAATGATTCCGGCTACTGTAATGCATAAGAGTACATCAGATTTAATTAAAAGAAAAAATCAATTAGACTTAACACAACTGAAATATTCTTCAACTGAATAAAATTAGATGGTGTTTGAGCTGTTGTTTAAATTTGCGAAGTTCATGGACAAGTGATTTCAGTGATGGTGTGATAGCTTTGAACACCTTCCAGCTCATGTAATGGACCTCTTTTTGTACAATACTAAGGTTTTTTAATTCATAATGGGGGGTCCATATTCTTCCTGGTATTGTGAGTATGCTATGAATCATTGGTTCCTCATTTTCACCAGTGAAACATAACAAGGAATAGATATATTGACATGTAGTTATCAGTATCCCTAATTTTCTAAAAAGGTTTCTACAAGAGTGTCTAGGCGGGACTCCGCTCATTATCCTTATAACTCTTGGATTTGTGTGTACATATAATGTGAAACATGTAAAACCTTTCTATGATTATGGACTATTTCTGTTTAATTATTTGTTTCATTTATATATAATGAAATCAAGTTTGAGGTTAATAGGCTATTGTATGACACACCCAATACTCTCAGCTGGATTTTCAGCTGGAGTCCATGGGCAAAGAATAAATAAATAAATAAATAAACTCTCTTTTGGGCAATGAATATTTTTTTCATGAGTGGCTGATAACACCAGAAAACTGTTCCATACAACAATAGTGGATGGAAGTAACTAAAATAAGCAGAATTTGTTGTGTCTCAGTCACTGACAGTGGAAATAATACAAATAGTGAAAGTTGCTGAACTGAGTTTTTTTAGAAGTTGTAAAATATGTTCAGACTGTTTTAGATTGCTGTCAATTTGTACGCCCAGGAATTTGAATGACTCAACTTCTAGTAAGTCACTACCATTACATTTAATACTTAACTGATCCTCCACTTTTTTACTTACTTGGAAATGAACAATCTGGGTCTTGTTAACATTTAGTGATAACCCATTATTTTGAAACCAATTAAGTAATTTCACTAAAGTCAATAACAAAGCAAAATAAAGGTAAGTTGTAAGGCTGAGGATACAACAGAAGTAACTTACTTTACTTTACACGTGGCTAAGGCCTTATCGACCATACACCTGCTCTACGAGCCTCTTCCAATTATTTCTATCCAGGGAAATTGTTGTCCAATCAGAGTTGATGCCCATCCTAGCTGCAGCTTCCCGGATATTCTCCATCCACCTAATTCGAGGTCTTCCTCTTCTTCTCTTTCCTTCTAATTTCTTAGTGGATGCTATTTTGGGTAGTCTGTTCTCCGGCATCCTTGCTACATGACCAGCCCAGTTCAGTCTTCTCTTCTTTAACATTTCCACAATGGTACTATGTTTGTACAGCTCCCGTAGTTCTTCATTTTTCCTTATCCTCCACTCCATGACATTTTCATCGAAGATTGGTCCAAATATTTTTCTTAGTATTTTTCTTTCAAATATCAACAGTTTTTCTTCATCTGTTTTCCTGAATGTAATAGCTTCACATCCATATAATGCTACTGGTACAATAGTTGACTGATAAAAACGGATTTTGAATTCAGTACTAAGTGATCTCATCCTTAAAATTTTGATACAGCTGTAAAAAGTTCTATTAGCTGCTGCTAGACGGGCGTCTAATTCTATTTCTGCTCTATTGTCTCTGCTAAAAAGACTCCCTAAGTACTTGAAGTGGTCAACTGCCTTGAAAGTGAGACCATTTACGGTCAGTGGTGTATTCTTTTGGAGTTTTTTACTTATGACTAGATATTCTGTCTTTTCTTCATTCACATGAAGTCCAGCTTTCTCAGCTGTTTTGTAATAATTTTGTATCATCCTGATTAATTCAGCTTTTGAAGTGCTTATTAAGGCTACATCATCTGCATAAGCAAGTCTAGTAATGTTCTGTCCCTGCAGTTGGATCCCTTGTGGATTAGTTTTGGTGAATTCTCTATCAATCTTCTCTAAGATAATATTAAATAGAATAGGTGAGATGGCATCCCCTTGTCTCAGAAGTAAACCACATGAAATTCGTAAAAGTAAGTTTTGATAAAAATTTAAACTAGAAGGTACACATTAGCTGCTTTGCAAACAAACTTAACAGCCTAGCTTCTGCACTGTACATTGTGTCAAGTGCCACAAGTACAGTAATCACAGAGATAGTCTTTCACTTTTGCTTTGAGTCAGTTATTCATTCTGATAATCTTCTGGAGAAATTTTGCAAATGTCACAAGACTTCTAGTATTAAAAAGAGAGAGAGAGAGAGAGAGAGAGAGAGAGAGAGAGAGAGAGAGAGAAGAAAGAAAAACATTAGGAACATGTGTGTTGCCAAATAATGGTCATCATATCACTCACTGTTAAAAAATCTTAAAATACTATCTATACCTTCCTTTTACATAGGAAGTATTGTTGTTCTTATATAAAAATAAACATACATTTTGTAGTGCCTCGAGAATTTCAGTGTAAGTTCTAGAGACACTCAGCTTTCCACTGTCTCAAACACTCAATATTTTAAGTAAGAGGGTGAGAGAGTGGAGATGTGTCTACCTCGCCGCCGGTTTTTGTGTATGCGGGATGGATACGTATCAGGAAAATACTGCAATAGTGACAGTCGATTGGCGCGGACAAGTGTTTGCAGCACGTACCATAGATGCTGTATGTCCAGTTCAAGGAGCAAGCACTTTCTATTGTTTTATGGTGTAACAACTGTATTGTTGTGAACAAATGAATTATGTATTGAACTAAAGGCATTTACATTGGATTTTCTGCTGTTGGACTTGCGAGAAGCAAGAAATGGTTTTGTAGTAGTTATTAAACCACACATATTTTAATTATATCTGCTAGTATCTAATGTCCAAGACTGGGTTGTCTCGTGAGAGTTGAACGCTTATGTGAAACTTGCAAAGTAAAAATATAGGGCGAAATATCCAGAGAAGTGGAAGTGAAGAAGGGACTTAGACAGGGTGACAATATATCCTCATTGCTATTCAACCTTTGCCTAGAAAAGTCATAAGTCAGAGTTAAATAAAGGAGGAACCTTCTTTAATCGTACACTGCAGTACCTAGCCTATGCCGATGATGTGGCATTACTTGCACAAAACACTGCTGTGCTAGGCGAAGCCTATCAACAACTAGGGAAAGGTGCAAGGTGACTTGGCCTGACAGTCAATGTCAAAAAGACCAAGGTAACAGATGCTACTTTGCCACATTACCCATGCTCAGGAGTTCACTGCTATCACGAAAATCCAAAATCCTCATTTACAAAAAAAAAATTATAAGACCAGTTGTTATGTATGGTGCCGAAACATGGGCCATGACTGTAAATGAGGAAAGGATCATTAGCATTTGGGAGAGAAAGGTGCTACATAAAATATATGGTCCAATATATGATCAAGAAGGATGGCACATTCATACAAATGCTGAACTACAACACCTTTTTGAAGAACCTGACATTGTCACTAGCATTAAAATAAGAAACTGCAGTGGGCAGGGCATATGGTGAGAATGGAAGAAGACAGAGCATGTAAGAGGATTTTTGATGGCCCGGCTGGAAGCAGACAGCGGAGGGGATATCCCAGAAAGAGATGGGTAGATGGAGTTGAAGAAGACATGAAAAAGCTGGGTGTCAGAGGCTGGAGGTGGAAAGCCATGGATTGGATAGAATGGCAGGATATTGTGATGCAGTCCAAGGGCCTTCAAGCGCTGTAGAGCCAAAGAGTAAGTTGGTAAGTAAGTATGAAAATATAACACAGTTGAAAAAAAGTATCCTGAGAGTACAGAATTATTTCAAGAGTAGAAAAGAAGTCTATTTTGAAATTCCTTTAACCAGCTATAGTCTTCATAGAAGAAGAGCTTGTGAAGGTCAATGCAGCTGTCTGACCCGAGAAGAAGATCGGCTGCCACAATACGTGAGTCAACCGTGAGAGACGTGTGAGTCTTGCACCCCAGTACCATATTGTCTCCTATTGTCTAAAAACCATCAGAATGTGGTGACCTAAGTGACAGGACATGAAAAAAACGGGGATTTGAAAACAGAAAAGGAAAGAAGATATTAGGCGTTGCCATAGCAACCAAGCATAAAAAGATACGAGAACTGTTTCCTGAAATTGTATTGAGCCCAATGAACAAATGGAAGAAATTTGTGAGTGCAACACTGTAAAAGACATGAGAAAGTAATGGCGGAGAAAACTGGAGAGAAGACTTCAACTTTCTGACTAAGAACATAGGGTGTGGAGGGTAAGCAGTCTTCACACATGTACATCGTGCTGACGCTGATGCAGTAACCAGCCACCAATGCTGACTGCAGCAGCTGCAGCTCTCCGGTGCTGACTCCGAGCCCGCTCACCATCGACGACTGTTAAACCTACGTCCGATGCCGCCAGCGCCAATGCTGTCCACCGGTGCTGATTACACATCTGCTCACCAATGCAGCTAGAAATCTACGCCGGGTGAGCAAAAAACAATAAATTTTTGGTAAAGTTATAGCTATTGTACTCAGTGGTGAATTTTCTTTAGATGATTACTAGGTCTAAGATCAGTAAAACTATGGATCAGGAACAACAACATGGAACAACTTCAGAGCCAGCCATGGCTGGGGAAGTTGAGAGGGGAGTGCCAGACTGGACAGAGTTAATACGGTTAAGAAGTGTCACTTTAAGTGAAAAACTAGAAGCACAAGGTGCAGCTGCAAATGCACAACCTGCAACTTTGAGTGAAAAATTAAATGCATAGAGTGCAAATTCAACCACTTTAAAACAAGAACTAAATGCTAGATTAGATGACCCAAGTGCTAAGTTAGATGATCAAAGAACAGATTCAAATGCTCAGAATGAAGCTCTATGAAAAGAAATAGGTTTAGCACATTCTAGTTTAAATGCTCAGAATGAAACCTTGAACAGTCAAGCAGCAAATACTGCTTTGTTAAATACTAAAGTTGACACTCTTAATAATAAGGTAGAAAATCTGAAGTTAGATTTAAAGGGTGAATTCACTAGTTCTTTGAATACTCACATTAATCAACTATTTACTGGATTTAACCAGAGACAGGATGAACAATTTCAGGACTTAACTAAAAAATTAGACTTTGATATTGAAGATAAATGTAATAATGTAGAATCTGAATTTAGTGGAACATTAAAATTTTGTGAAAATGGATGTAAAGTTAAGTTAAATTCTGTAAGACAGGAAATGAATATCTCGAGAGAGAGCACAGATCGATCTACGGAATTAATATCAATTATGCAATCGAAAATTCTAGGTGTTAGTATACAAGCTGTTACTACACAAGATGTCAGTTCGCAAGTAAATAATGTAGAACAAAATTTCAAAGAAAAATAGTCAAATTTGACATTATAAATGTAAGTAGTCTGGCGGAACCTTTTGAGCTAATTATAGATCAAAAAATTTTCGAGAGTATAATCTCCAGAAACGTTGCAACTGTTGCTTTTTCCAAACCTAATTATACTAACAAGGTTATAGAAAACTTGGGCAAGGAATTCAGACTTGTCCATGACAAGGTAGAAAACAGAATAACTTTATCTGATGTTGTGTTGTGTAGTAAAGTGGTGATTGTTTTGTTGTGGGTAGACTTTCACACAAAATTTAACAAAAAGTACTGGTTCACATTTGCTCAAGTGAGGTTAATATCAAATCCATGGGATCTGGGCAGAATCACATCTGTCCCTCAGGGACGTTAATGTTCTGTGTTAACGGGAGGAGTGGCAACCGTCGGATCCCTAGTTGTTTTCAGTGTTTCTTCAAACTTAGTTTTCCTGCACCAAATCCCCTTCAAATCTTAAACTATTCTGTAATCTATTCCTTAATTCTTAAACTATCCTATAATTATAGTACGTAAGAAACTGGATGTGACTACAAGATTAAGACCAATTTAAGAGAATCACAGATGAACAGTGATCTCTAGACATGAAATGAAATGAATAAAATTTTATTTGAGTGAAAAGTATAATATCATGGTGTTATTCAAACAAAGTGATATCTGAATGGAATACTTTATGTGTGTATGAAATATAGTGTTAAGTGAATGACTAAACAGCTATGTAATTGTAGTGTATAATTTTCTATTTTTATAGAATATTTTATACCTTTTGTGAGATGTAATGTAAAGGGGAGAGTTTATTTCATTTTTGGAAGGGGTGGGTAGTGTAAGTACAAGCATGACTAACACTAATCACACATCCCACCTTTCAGACAACCCTCACAGACAAGTACAACTAATTCTTCACCATTTGCCATTCCATAGGTGTTGCTAAGATTTTTCTTCGGGGGCTTCAAAGGTGAAGGTGAGAATGTCCATTGTGTAGGAGACGTTTAACATAAAACTCCTCCAGCTTTTCACTCAAGTACTGGTGAATTAGGGATCCTGGGGAAGGGGGGGGGGGGGGGTTCCCTATCTTCGGGGCTATCTTCTTCCTCTTCTTCGATCTTAGCAACCAGTTCTACTTTTTCCTTTCTTACTTCTCATTTGAGTACCGGTCTATCTTTCCCTCTTTCCATATGCATATACTTCTGTCATTGAAGTCCTTCTTATTTTCCGTGGTTTTAATAACCTTAAACTTATTTCATAAGTAGGCCGAAGAATCAGGACACACAAACACACATCTACATACACACAAAGATATACTTAAGCACAGACAGATGAATTACAAATTAGGAACCTGAAGGATGTCATAAATGCCAAGGGATGTAGGGGAATAAAGATATATGTACATCTGAGTAGATGCACATATTGCTTTGTTGATATGTGACGGTTCTGCATCATTAATTTTTGTCGCTCTCAAATATATATTTACATTTGCCATGCTAGTCCTTTGACAAAAGACATAGTATCTCCTGGGAGTTAGTAAATACAGGTAGACATAGCATCTACTATGTGTGGGTGTGTTATCCATCTATATAATAGGAGTGAGGAGTGAAAGAGGGCTCTAGGGTATTAGAGGGAGTATTGAAAAGTGGAGTTAAGGTGTAAAGTAGATTTGTAATTTTACCAGAGGATATTTAAGAATAGTATACATAAAGATGTATGCTAGGGCAATGAACCAGGAGGCCTACGCGAGAAGGATATAGAGGGCACATTCGACATTTATTGGATGAGATGTCATGCAAATTTTTATCTGTCTCTTTTTTTTTATTAGATATATTTTGCATTTACTTTTGATAGATTTGTTTGTTACAGTGGTCAATATCGCTGCAATGAACTTATGGTCACTAATCCCCATATCTGTCAAGGCAAAGCAGGGATTTAATAAAGTAATAATATAGTAATAATGAAGTATTTAATGGAATAATAATGAAGTAGTGAAGTGACCAAATATAATGAAGAATATGATGTAATGAAGTGGTAAAGATGTAATAATGAAGTGAGTAATAAAAAATATGAGAAGAATCTTGTAATGCAGTGATGGTTAGGACAACAGTCAAGGATCCTGTCTTTGTAGTAGTTAATTTTTGTGAATTCACTCCATTAGTTAACAAGTTGTAAGTAAAGAATTAGAAGGCACAACAGACTTTCATAAGTAATAAAATATGACTATCTATGAAAAGTATTGATTTTGCTGTATAAAACATCTATGCAGTTTGAGGTAGTAATTTTATAATCGGTGTAAAGGTTTTGGCACTGAGATTAAAAACAATTTAATAGTTTCCAATAATAATTGTAATTAAAATATAAAATAAAATTATTTAAAATGCTCAGTGAAATCTTAAATTATATGAAAGTTCATTAGAAACATACTGCTGCAGAATTTGTTTTCAAGATACTGATAAGCTTGCCTCTTATAAAATACGTGTAATTAATGTTTTTTGTACTAATGATTTGAAGTAGTAATGAACTAGGAAAAATGTCATGTTGTGAACTTCATTAAATACCACAACTGGAGAAAAATCCTGACAGAAATTAATAACAGAAATACAGCAATCTTTAAGTAATGAAAAGTTGAAAATGAAGTATTACTTTGGTCTCAAGATCAGTTGGACCACATGGGTAGCATCCATCTAATTAATTTGATAATTTTGCTAAGGATTTTAAAATTATGACTAATATTTGTCTGGAGTAGGAACTTTGTCTTTCAGGTATATTTTACATTTAGTGTATTGATTACTGATAAATGTTTCTTTGTTCATTGTTTCCCTTCTATTCACCAATATGGACATTGAGAAATGTAATTGCAGTGCTATAAAGAACCATAAAGGATCCTCAGAAAGAACTAATAGAGGCTGGGTGGGAGTTGAATTAAAAATAGGAGCCCCTTTTTCCAGAATTTCAGGATGCAGTGAGAAACAGGTGGAAAGTGAAATTTTGTTACATAGTTGTATAAATGGAAATGAGCCAGGAGGCCCCTTGCGGGGCAGGTCCGGCCGCTTTGGTGCAGGTCTTATTACATTCGACGCCACATTGGGCGACCTGCATGCCAGATGGGGATGAAATGATGGTGGAGACAACACAACCCCCAGTCCCTGAGCGGAGAAAATCTGCGATCCAGGCGGGAATCGAACCCGGGCCTGTAGGACTGCAATCCGCCATGCTGACCACTCAGCTATCAGGGTGGACAATAGTTGTATAAAATACATGTTAAGGGTAATGTGGAACACTGTGGAGAATCTAAAAGTTATTTCAAAAATTGGTAAAAATACTTTCCTAAAAAAATTTTAATTCTTGGTAAAATTTTGTAACTTACATGTTGACATTTGTATTTCTTGAAAATTTGTAATTATGTATTGTTAAATAATGATCAGCTTTACATTTACTATTTAAATTTATGCATATTGTAAGAAGTTTATTGTATGTCATCATGGTAGTTCATTTTAAAATGTATGTCTTAAACACAGATTGTGAAATGTTGGTGAGTAGCTACTTTTGTTTTTACAATGGATTATCCAGTTAAATATTTTCATTATTTATCCATACAACCCAATGGGGGTGATGTAACAGAATGAGCTGGAACCACCTAGATGTCATTATTCCATTACTGACAATATTGTAATTTTTCTTTTATTTATCTAATTTCTGGAATGGCATACAACAGTTAAAAAAAGTCCCTTTGTTATTCTTGCTGAAATTGATAAAACATTATTGTTTGCAACATACTTTCTGGATTACTGATGCTGATAACATAATACACTCGCACACACACACATATCCATCCGCATATACACAGACACTAGCAGACATTTTCTAATAATGTCTGCTTGTGTCTGTGTATATGCGGATGGATATGTGTGTGTGTGCGAGTGTATACCTGTACTTTTTTCCCCCTAAGCTAAGTCTTTCCACTCCCGGGATTGGAATGACTCCTTACCCTCTCCCTTCACAAACCCAATCATCCCGGCCGCCCCATTGTAGCTGGTTACCAAGCCCCCACAGAACGTATCTCTGCCCACGTAGATCAACACCTTCAACCCATTACATGCAGTCTCCCATCCTTCATCAAAGACACCAACCACTTTCTCGAACGCCTGGAATCCTTACCCAATCCGTTACCCCCGGAAACCATCCTTGTAACCATTGATGCCACTTCCTTATACACAAATATCTCGCACGTCCAGGGCCTCGCTGCAATGGAGCACTTCCTGTCACGCTGATCACCTGCCACCCTACCTAAAACCTCTTTCCTTATTACCTTAGCCAGCTTCATCCTGACCCACAACTTCTTCACTTTTGAAGACCAGACATACCAACAATTAAAGGGAACAGCCATGGGTACCAGGATGGCCCCTTCATACGCCAACCTATTCATGGGTCGCTTAGAGGAAGCCTTCTTGGTTACCCAGGCCTGCCAACCCAAAGTTTGGTATAGATTTATTGATGACATCTTCATGATCTGGACTCACAGTGAAGAAGAACTCCAGAATTTCCTCTCCAACCTCAACTCCTTTGGTTCCATCAGATTCACCTGGTCCTACTCCAAATCCCATGCCACTTTCCTTGATGTTGACCTCCACCTGTCCAATAGCCAGCTTCACACGTCCGTCCACATCAAACCCACCAACAAGCAACAGTACCTCCATTATGGCAGCTGCCACCCATTCCACATCAAATGGTCCCTTCCCTACAGCCTAGGTCTTCATGGCAAACGAATCTGCTCCAGTCCGGAATCCCTGAACCATTACACCAACAACCTGACAACAGCTTTCGCATCCCGCAACTACCCTCCCGACCTGGTACAGAAGCAAATAACCAGAGCCACTTCCTCATCTTCTCAAACCCAGAACCTCCCACAGAAGAACCACAAAAGTGCCCCACTGGTGACAGGATACTTTCCGGGACTGCATCAGACTCTGAATGTGGCTCTCCAGCAGGGATACGACTTCCTCAAATCCTGCCCTGAAATGAGATCCATCCTTCATGAAATCCTCCCCACTCCACCAAGAGTGTCTTTCCGCCGTCCGCTTAACCTTCGTAACCTCTTAGTTCATCCCTATGAAATCCCCAAACCACCTTCCCTACCCTCTGGCTCCTACCCTTGTAACCGCCCCCGGTGTAAAACCTGTCCCATGCACCCTCCCACCACCACCTACTCCAGTCCTGTAACCCGGAAGATGTACACGATCAAAGGCAGAGCCATGTGTGAAAGCACCCACGTGATCTACCAACTGACCTGCCTACACTGTGACGTATTCTATGTGGGAATGACCAGCAACAAACTGTCCATTCGCATGAATGGACACAGGCAGACAGTGTTTGTTGGTAATGAGGATCACCCTGTGGCTAAACATGCCTTGGTGCACGGCCAGCACATCTTGGCACAGTGTTACGCCATCCGTGTTATCTGGATACTTCCCACTAACACCAACCTATCCGAACTCCGGAGATGGGAACTTGCTCTTCAATATATCCTCTCTTCCCGTTATCCGGCAGGCCTCAATCTCCGCTAATTTCAAGTTGCCGCCACACATACCTCACCTGTCATTCAACAACATCTTTGCCTCTGCACTTCCGCCTCGACTGACATCTCTGCCCAAATTCTTTGCCTCTGTATATGTCTGCTTGTGTTGGTATATGTGTGGATGGATATGTGTGTGTGTGCGAGTGTATACCCATCCTTTTTCCCCCCTAAGGTAAGTCTTTCTGCTCCCAGGATTGGAATGACTCCTTACCCTCTCCCTTAAAACCCAAATCCTTTCGTCTTTCCCTCTCCTTCCCTCTTTCCTGACGAGGCAACCGTTGGTCGCGAGAGCTAGAATTTTGTGTGTATGTTTGTGTTTGTTTGTGTGGCTATCGACGTGCCAGCGCTTTCGTTTGGTAAGTCACATCATCTTTGTTTATATATATATATATATATATATATATATATATATATATATATATATATATATATATATATATATATAGACACACACACTCCTGGAAATTGAAATAAGAACACCGTGAATTCATTGTCCCAGGAAGGGGAAACTTTATTGACACATTCCTGGGGTCAGATACATCACATGATCACACTGACAGAACCACAGGCACGTAGACACAGGCAACAGAGCATGCACAATGTCGGCACTAGTACAGTGTATATCCACCTTTCGCAGCAATGCAGGCTGCTATTCTCCCATGGAGACGATCGTAGAGATGCTGGATGTAGTCCTGTGGAACGGCTTGCCATGCCATTTCCACCTGGCACCTCAGTTGGACCAGCGTTCGTGCTGGACGTGCAGACCGCGTGAGACGACGCTTCATCCAGTCCCAAACATGCTCAATGGGGGACAGATCTGGAGATCTTGCTGGCCAGGGTAGTTGACTTACACCTTCTAGAGCACGTTGGGTGGCACGGGATACATGCGGACGTGCATTGTCCTGTTGGAACAGCAAGTTCCCTTGCCAGTCTAGGAATGGTAGAACGATGGGTTCGATGACGGTTTGGATGTACCGTGCACTATTCAGTGTCCCCTCGACGATCACCAGTGGTGTACGGCCAGTGTAGGAGATCGCTCCCCACACCATGATGCCGGGTGTTGGCCCTGTGTGCCTCGGTCGTATGCAGTCCTGATTGTGGCGCTCACCTGCACGGCGCCAAACACGCATACGACCATCATTGGCACCAAGGCAGAAGCGACTCTCATCGCTGAAGACGACACGTCTCCATTCGTCCCTCCATTCACGCCTGTCGCGACACCACTGGAGGCGGGCTGCACGATGTTGGGGCATGAGCGGAAGACGGCCTAACGGTGTGCGGGACCGTAGCCCAGCTTCATGGAGACGGTTGCGAATGGTCCTCGCCGATACCCCAGGAGCAACAGTGTCCCTAATTTGCTGGGAAGTGGCGGTGCGGTCCCCTATGGCACTGCGTAGAATCCTACGGTCTTGGCGTGCATCCGTGCGTCGCTGCGGTCCGGTCCCAGGTCGACGGGCACGTGCATCTTCCGCCAACCACTGGCGACAATATCGATGTACTGTGGAGACCTCACGCCCCACGTGTTGAGCAATTCGGCAGTACGTCCACCCGGCCTCCCGCATGCCCACTATACGCCCTCGCTCAAAGTCCGTCAACTGCACATACGGTTCACGTCCACGCTGTCGCGGCATGCTACGAGTGTTAAAGACTGCGATGGAGCTCCGTATGCCACGGCAAACTGGCTGACACTGACGGCGGTGGTGCACAAATGCTGCGCAGCTAGCGCCATTCGACGGCCAACACCGCGGTTCCTGGTGTGTCCGCTGTGCCGTGCGTGTGATCATTGCTTGTACAGCCCTCTCGCAGTGTCCGGAGCAAGTATGGTGGGTCTGACACACCGGTGTCAATGTGTTCTTTTTTCCATTTCCAGGAGTGTATATATATATATATATATATATATATATATATATATATATATATATATATATATATATATATATATATATATATGTATATATATATATAAACAAAGATGATGTGACTTACCAAACGAAAGCGCTGGCACGTCGATAGCCACACAAACATACACACAAAATTCTAGCTCTCGCGACTAACGGTTGCCTCGTCAGGAAAGAGGGAAGGAGAGGGAAAGACGAAAGGATTTGGGTTTTAAGGGAGAGGGTAAGGAGTCATTCCAATCCCGGGAGTGGAAAGATTTACTTTGGGGGAAAAAAGGACAGGTATACACTCGCACACACACCCATATCTAACCGCATATACACAGACACAAGCAGACATTTATACGTGTGTGTGTGTGTGTGTGTGTGTGTGTGTGTGTGTGTGTGAGTGTATACGTGTCCTTTTTGCCCCCCTAAGGTAAGTCTTTCCGCTCCCAGGATTGCAATTACTCCTTACCCTCTCCCTTAAAACTCACATCCTTTCGTCTTTCCCTCTCCTTCCCTCTTTCCTGATGAAGCAACCATGGGTTGCCCAAGGTTACTTGAATTTTGTGTGTGTGTTTGTGTGTCTATCAACATGCCATCACTTTTGTTTGGTAAGGTACATCATCTTTGTTTGCCTTGCGTAAGCTTACAGGACCATATTGATTCCAGGTGCAGTAAGGATACAAATGGAAATGCAAGTGATAGCCATATTTACTTTATACTATAACTGAAAGCTTGAGACCTTGCAAAATAGAAATAATTTAACATTTATAACATAATGTAGCCTTCTTTGAATCTCAAAATATTTACAGAGAATGTGTAAGTAGCTCACCTGAATATAAACCTACAAGAGGTGTTCGTGCACCACTGGCATTGCTTACAGCACTTCTTGTGAATGCACCACATGTTGGTATGGACTTTACAAATGAGCCAGCAATGTTGCACAATCCCAGTGTAAACATTTCCTGTGTTGCATCAAGTGGTGCACCAGTTGCTGAAATGCAATTAAATACAAAGATGCCATTTCAATAATGAAGTACTCCATCACAACAATACCACAACTTTGACAGAGGCAACAAGTACAGGCTTGTGATGCAAATGATATCATACAAATAGTTAGAGCATAAAGACATCATTATTAACTAAAAAACACATAGTCATTGTCATCAACAACAACAACATTTAAGACTGATTATGCCTTTCAGCGTTCAGTCTGGAGCATAGTCCCCCTTAAAAAATTCCTCCATGATCCCCTATTCAGTGCTAACATTGGTGCCTCTTCTGATGTTAAGCCTATTACTTCAAAATCATTCTTAACTGAATCCAGGTACCTTCTCCTTGGTCTACCCTGACTCCTCCTACCCTCTACTGCTGAACCCATGAGTCTCTTGGGTAACCTTGCTTCACACATGTGTGTAACATGACCCCACCATCTAAGCCTGGTCGCCTTGACTGCTACATCTATAGAGTTCATTCCCAGTTTTTCTTTAATTTCCTCATTGTGGACACCCTCCTGCCATTGTTCCCATCTACTAGTACCTGCAATCATCCTAGCTACTTTCATATCCATAACCTCAACCTTATTGATAAGGTAACCTGAATCCACCCAGCTTTCGTTCCCATACAACAAAGTTGGTCGGAAGATTGAACGGTGCACAGATAACTTAGTCTTGGTACTGACTTCCTTCTTGCAGAAGAGAGTAGATCATAGCTGAGCGCTCACTGCATTAGCTTTGCTACACCTCGCTTCCAGTTCTTTCACTGTGTTGCCATCCTGTGAGAATATGCATCCTAAGTACTTGAAACTGTCCACCTGTTCTAACTTTGTTCCTCCTATTTGGCACTCAATCCCCCACTGACATTACTTTCATTTTGGAGATGCTAATCTTCATACCATAGTCCTTACATTTCTGATCTAGCTCTGAAATATTACTTTGTGAACTGTCAATCGAATCTACAATCACAACTAAGTTATCCTCATATGTGAGACTGCTTATTTTGTGTTCACATATCTTAACCTCACCCAGCCAGTATATTGTTTCCAACATATGATCCATAAATAATATGAACAACAGTGGAGACGGGTTGCAGCCTTGTCTTACTCCTGAAACTACTCCGAACCATGAACTCAATTTACCGTCAACTCTAACTGCTGCCTGACTATCTATGTAAAGACCTTTAATTGCTTGCAAAAGTTTGCCTCCTATTCCATACTCTCGTAGAACAGACAATAACTTCCTAATAGGAAACTGGTCATATGCCTTTTCTAGATCTATAAAGCACAGATGCAATTCCCTGTTCCACTCGTAACACTTCTCCATTATTTGCCGTAAGCTAAAGATCTGGTCCTGACAACCTCTAAGAGGCCTAAACCCACACTGATTTTCATCCAATTTGTCCTCCACTAATACTCGCACTTTCCTTTCAACAATACCTGAGAAGATTTTACCCACAACGCTGATTAAAGAGATACCTCTGTAGTTGTTACAGTCTTTTCTGTTTCCATGATGTGATTACTGCTTTTGTCCAGTCTAATGAAACCTGTCCTGACTCCCATGCCATTTCAATAATCCTGTGTAACCATTTAGGACCTGACATTCCATTGTATTTGATGAGTTCTGATTTAATTTCATCCACCCCAGCTGCTTTATTGCACTGCAATCTATTGACCATTTTCTCCACTTCTTCAAATGTGATCTTATTTCCATCATCATTCCTATCCCATTGTACATTGAAATCTGAAACATAACTGATCGTATTTTAACCTACGTTGAGCAACTCTTCAAAATATTCCCTCCATCTGCCCAAGGCATCAACACATAGTACTAAGCAAAAAAGTGGTAGTTAATTCCTAGCTTGTTATGAAATGTACTCCACTAGCAAATTAACGTGACTGATTGAGATTTAAAATGTAAGGAAAAGATAGACTACTACTCACCACAAAGATGATATGTTGAGTTGCAGACAGGCACAACAAAAAGATGCTTACACATTTGCTTTTGGCCATGGCTAATGTGTAAATGTCTTTTCATTGTGCCTGCCTGCAACTCAATGCGTCATCTTTATGGTGAGTAGATCTATCATTTCCTTATATTGTTAATATTCCAACCTGAATAAATTACATTTATCTATGTGTCTGGCTTAGTAAATTACATGGTGAAAACCTTGTGATCAGAGTTGTTTTAAAGAAAACTTCTTTATTTTTGAAAAGTATTCATATCTCTGAAACTTGATTCCCATTATGTTAACTAATTCCATTTTTGACAACTGATTCTCCTATGAATGTTCTATGAATTCTACATTATATACTGTTATCAATACTGGTAAAATAATGCAAACTCTATTAACTGGTAGATAACATTTGAAATCACCCATCTGGTCCCAACCACCATGGTTGTCAGTCATACCAAGAATGCTGTTCCTCTTTCATTACCTTTATTCTAGTGTTAATCCATAATTTGGCTTTCCCTTTAGTTCCTGTCTTAAATTGTAGCTCTTTTTACGTTAAACAATATTCATTGTATAAAACAGATTAGCTTCTTTATTAACATGTTCTGTGAAAAGTTTATTTATTTGTCAAATTAACTGTGTCTACTTCACACAACTATCACTGTGTTTCAGATGAGTTATACAGCATGAAATATTTAAGATATTATAAGTATTTACACTTACAGAAAGCTTTAGCTATTGCCACATTTGCAAGAACTGCTACCACAGGAACAAAAATTGTAGCAGAGCCAAGTTCCTTACACATCTCCACAAAGCCTATTGTCTGGTTGTTGTACACTGTAGAAAAAGGTGGTAGTCCAAATGGAGGAAGACCAGGTGCTACTTTACCTAAAGAAAATTGAAGAATGTGAGTGATAACAGTTACATGTTAGTTTGTTAGTCTTTCTAATTGTAGCTTCCTCATAATACTGAACAATAGCTGAAAAATAAATTTAATATCATGATATTAAGAAGTTGAAAATCTGATGCAAACAGTAAAAATAAAAGTTTAAATTCTGTATACAGAATAACTATATAAATAAACTAAAAGTTTATTATATGAAAGGGCTGGTCAAAACTTACCTTCAGGAGGTGTAAGTCTTAATGTTGCTGACAGACATATATAAAAGTACAAGAAACTTTCTAAGCTTTTGGAACTACTAGTTTCTTCCTCAGGGTGGGAACTGAGATAGATTTAGAATGGAAGTGGTTGTCACTCAGACAATAGGATGAGGGCGACCCATTTATAAGGAGGGCAAGGTAAAACAAACCTCCATCTGAAGCTAAGTATTGAAGTGACCAGTTTCACAATTCTATTTGTATGTGAATATATTTGTTTACATTCTTAAGTAATTACAATGACATGTGAAACATAAAACTCTGAATGTTTATTTACACATCAAGTTACTTGCCATTAAAATTGTTTATGTATATTAATATATTTTTTCGAAAGAATAAATTGCACAAGGACTGCTGTCTTTTTCAGTGTGCCTGATTGTGACTCAATGCCTCCTCTATGTGGTGAGTAGCAATCTATCCTTTCTATACTGTATTATTCTATGCTGGACTTCCCATAGTTTAATATTAATTTTTTTATTTTTTTATGTAATTGTGATCAAGGGTGCTCATACAACAGTTTGTAAGAGGGGGGTGGGAGCTGACCTGGAAGTATGGAGCATTTTTAATATTTTGGAAGAAGAATGGTGACTTTTAAGTAGCCATAAAAAGTTCCAGTTCCAACCCTGGTCAAAACCTGTGTAATAGCAATTTTAAAATTACTTTCTTGAAAGAAAACCAGCTGACTAAACCATATTGTTTCCATTCCTTGGGAGCTGGGGAGCGGTTGGCTTGCTGCCATGTATGGGTGCCCTTGATTACAATGATATCTGAAGTATAAAATCCCTTAATACGTGTATATACAAAAAGTTAGCAGACATAATATGAAAATATAACAATGTAGCACATAAAACATCTATTACCTTCATCACTTACATAGATTTAATAACAATATCTTTGCTTCACATATGCAAAAAACTGCAGACAAAATGAATGTACAGTAAACAGAGTCTTTTTTTATGGGTATTTTGTATCAAGTTTACTTTTACAAATAGCAAGAAACAACTAACAAATATATGAGCAAACGGAGAGATTGCTGCTCACCACAAAGATGAAACATTGAGTTACAGAAAGGCACAAAAAAAGACTGTTACACATTTAGCTTTCGGCCAAACTTTTATTCAGAAAAGGAAACACACAAGAAAGCACAATTCACCCACACATGACCACCACCTCTGGCTGTTCGGACTGGAATGCATTTGTCAAGTTGAACAGAAACAGCAACCTGGAGAGGGCAAGCAAGGGGAAGGAATAGCTGGGTATGGGATGGGGGGGGGGGGGGGGGATGTGTAGGAATCAGCAAAGGAAGCATGACAAGACTGGCACCAGGTGGGAAACGTTTCCACAATTATCTAGTGACTTTTTTCTCTGCTGATTTGGGTATTGAAATCAACCAGAAAATTTTTTCTGTCCTATTTGGAGATCTTAGTCATCACTGACTAATGTTATCCAGAATTTCTCTGTTGCTTCGGGGTCTTTTTTATCTACAGTTATGGAGGTGTGTATGTTGATCATAGTCTATTTCTTGTTAGTGCATTGTAAGCGCACTGTTGTTAGCCTGCTGTTTATGGGGTCACTTCTCTGACTGAACTGACTGTCTTCTTGTGCACCCTGAAGGCCCAGACCAAAAGAGGGGCCCCCTCAGCAATTTGTTTTTCTGTCTTTCTCTTGAAAATAAGGTAGTTTTCCTTATCCAGTGTGTCTTCATCTGTTATGCATGCTTCCTGCAGGGCTAGTATCATTATCTTTTGTTTATCATACTGTAATGTTAGGTTGTGTAGTTTTCCTGGTTGGATCAGTGTGTTTCTGTCAAAGGTTCCAAGAAATGTAGAAGTATTGTGTGGAAGTTTGCCACAGAACTGACTTTCTCTGTTATGATGTAAGCCCAGGTGCCCCAGAAACGGAGTTCCTGGTTCCCATCTGTTGATGGTTGGACTGGTTAACACCTGGGGTATTGTTACTATTCCTCACTTGAGTCATAGTGAGAGTAAACTGAAAAAAAGACAAAAATAATGAGCAGTAGCAGAAAAGAAATTAGTGCTGATGCAACTTTAAAACTAGAGGCCACAAAGTAGATTAATTGAAGGAATTCTGTTACCTCAGAAGCAAAATAACACCTGACAGATTGGGGAAGCAGGAATAAAAAGCAGACTAGAACAGGAAATGAGAGCATTCCTGGCCAAAAGATGTCTGCTAGTATCAAACATCAACCGTAATCTGAGGAAGGCATTACTGAGAATGTATATTTGGAGCACAGCATTCTATAAAAGAGAATCATAGGTTGTGGTGAAATTAGAAAATAAGAGATTTGAAGCATTTAAAATGTAGTACTACTGAAGGATGTTGAAAGTTAGGATGCCTGATAAGATAAGAAATGAAGAGATTCTCTGCAGAATCAGCAACGACATGAACACCTGAAAAATGTTGACTACAAGATAGGATGATAAGGTATGTGTTAAGACATCACAGAATACTGTCCATTGCACTTGAGGGAATCGTATAGGGTAAGGACTGTAGGACAGCACAGAGATTAGAAAATATCAAGTAAACAATTGCTGCTCTGAAATGAAGAGGTTGGCAAGAGAGAGAAATTCATAGCAGGCCACATAGTATCTGTTAGTCACAGAATGGAGATCTTTGTTGGAGAGACACAGCTTCTAACTAAATTACAGAGATGAACCACAAATTCCTCAAGAAAACCATTATCTTATATTATTATCATAATAATTAAATTTAAAGTTTTTATATGTTTATTATTATTGCTTTTCATGTAGTTCATCACTAGTCTTGTGCACCACAACATCACAAATAATCTTCTTTTCTTCCACTTCTCTTTGCCGCGGACCAGTGCAGAATTGTGGACGAAAGGGATGAAATGATAGTGGTGCCAGAACAATCCTCTTCCATAGGCTGTAAGGTGGTTTGCTGGATATAGATATAGGTGAGGATATATACAGAAAACAATCCACATTGCAGCTGTCACTATCTGCTTTTACGGGTAATAAACAGGAATTCCTACATTTGGCTTTTAAAAACTCACATCTTACGTCTTGGTAAAATCTTCGAAATTGGAATACTGGGGCAAGTTCAAATAGCTCAAGAACAATTCTCAGGCCTTTTTTTTAATGCTATGTGTTGGTCCAGAGAGCAAAATTTCATTTAACCTTTTCCAGTACTTTTGTTGTTATAATAAACAGTTATCAGTTGAGATGTCAATCACAAAGTTATTTTAATCAAAGTATAGGAGATTTCTCTTTGCTGTTTCCCCCTGGCTCTTATTACATACACTCTGCCAGTCTGACTACCACTCTCGTCCCCCTTGCCCTTATTCTGCCCTCTGCCCTTTTGTCTTATTTTTTATCAGTATGATTTTCAATTTGAAGCTGTTATATAACAAGGTACACCGAAGAAAGAGAAACTTACATTATAGCATGTGAAGATAGTTTTTGACAATATTGACTGGAATACTCTCTTTTGGATTCTAAAGGCAGAAGAGATAAACTATCAGGAGCAAAAGATGTTCTGCACCTTGTGTAAAAACCAGACTGCTTTGATAAAAGTTGAAGAATATGAAAGGAAAACAGCAGTTGAGTGGGGAGTCTGACAGGATTGTAGCCTATCACCAATGTTGTTCTATCTGTACATCAGCAAGCAGTAAAGGAAACCAAGGAAAAAATTTGGAAGAGAAATTCAATTTCAAGGAGAAAAAAGAAAAAAAATAAGGTTTGATGATGACATTGAAATTTTTCAGATATGATAAAAGACTTTGAGAACATTAGGATGGAATGGTTAGCTTCTTGAAAAGAGATTATAACATTAATATGAACAAAAGTAAAAATATGTTGATTCATTGTAGTCAAATTAAATTGGATGATGTTGAGGGAACTAGGTTAAGAAATGAGCCACTAAAAGTAGTGGGTTTGCTAAATGGGCATCAAAATAACTGATGATGGCGAAGTAGAGAGGACATGAAACACAAACTGGTAACAGCAAGAAAAGCATTTATGAAAATGATAAAACTGTTAAACGTGAATGTAAATTTAAGTGTTAGGAAGTCCTTTCTGAAAGTATTTGTCTGGAATACAGCATAGTATGGAAGTGAAACTGCTATGATAAACAATTCAGACAAGAAGAGTATAAAAGCTTTTTAAGTGTGGTACTACTGAAGAATGCTGCAGATTTGATACTTAATTCACATAATTAATGAATTTAATTGGGGGGGGGGAGGGGGGGGAATAGAAGCAAAAATTTCATCTATCTATATCCGAATCCCGCTCCAGCTACTGCCGGGTCTGGGTGTTGACGAGTCCTCTCCATTTGGCTCGGTCCTCTCACCATTTTTCTTCCTCCACTTGCTGCCAGGTCACACCTCTCCTTTCAACAGATATTCTCACTCCCATTTTCCACCGTGTTCTTGGGCGCCCTCTAGGTCTTTTCCTATCCATCTTTAGTTCTTCCGTAATTTTGGGGAGTCTATGCCCATGCATCCTCTTAACATGCCCATACCATTTTAATCTCTTTCTTTCAATTTCTTCTCTCATACTTTTTTGTTTGAGGTCCTTTCTAATCTCTACATTCCTTACTCTGTCCATTCTTGTTTTTCCCTTAACTGCTCTGAGAAATTTCATTTCCCCTGCTTGCAGTCTGCTCCAGTCCCTTTCTGTCATTGTCCATCTTTCTCCACCATAGGTGACAATAGGGATGTAATAATTCTTATACATAAGGAGTTTTGCTCTTTCTGAAACTTCATTGTTCCAAATCAGATGTTTTATTGTTTGGTAGAAATTGCCTCCCTTCTGTAACCTCCTATTAATTTCGTTAGTTATTCTTCCATCCCTAGATATTTCACTCCCTAAATAAGTGAAACTTTCTACCACTTTGAGGGGTTCTCCATTCAAGGTAATATTTCCGTTGATTCCTTTCTCCCTTCCAAATACCATTACTTCACTCTTATCTTTATTTATTTTTAATCCATACCTTTTCATTATTTCCTTCCACGCATCAAGCTGTAACTGTCCATCTACCTCTTTATCGCCCCATATTACCATATCATCTGCAAAAATCATCTTTTTGTCTTTTTCTTTTACTATATCTTTAACTGCCCTATTCATTCCCTCCATCACAACATTAAAAAGCACAGGAGATAGAATACTTCCTTGCTTAAGTCTTTGTCTTATTTTGAAGTATTCAGAGTTCCCCAATGGTGTTCTAATTCTACAATTGTGGCTTCTGTACATTGTCTTTATAACATTAATGTATCCATCTTCTATATCTATCTTCTTCAGTTCTTCCCAGAGTCTTTCCCTGTCAACTGAGTCATATGCCTTTTCTATGTCTATAAAAACCATTATCACCCTTTTGTTATACTCCCAACTTTTTTCCATCAGTTGACGGATAGAAAATATCAGGTCGATCGTGCTCCTTCCTTTCCTAAACCCATGCTGTTCTTCACTCAGCTCCTTTTCTATCTTTTCACTTATTCGATTTAGTAAAATTCTTTCAAAAATCTTGGCTGTATGACTCATGACGGTTATTCCTCTGTAGTTTTTACAAAGTCTTTTATTGCCTTTCTTGAAGATGGGAACAATGTCTCCTGTTCTCCAGTCGTCAGGTATTTTACTATTTCTCCACACGCTTGATAGTACTCTATACAGCCACTGCATTCCCACTGGACCTGCTGCTCTTATCATGTCCACTGATACTTCATCAGGTCCTGGGGCTTTCCCCCCATTCATCTTCTTCACAGCTTTTTCCATTTCTTCCCGTGTAATTTGTCCTAATTCTGCTTCCCAACTTCTCTCAATTTCTTCATTATTTGTTGTTTCCTCATGTACCTGCTCCTCAGCGTTTAACAGCTTCTTAAAATGCTCTTTCCAGAGATCTTTTATATTCCCTGGATCTTCAATAATGGTACCGTCCTCTGTTTCCATCTTTACTGGTACTTCAGAAGCCTTCCTTTTATTTTTCATCATTTTATAGAACATTTTATTATTGCTCTTCACATCTTCTTCAAGTTTTTTTTGTAAACTCTTCCCATGCCTTTTTCTTTGCTGTTTCCACTATTTCTTTGCACTTCTTCTTTTCCTCTATATATCTTTTATGGTCTTCATCATTTTTAGTTTTCCACCGTTTTCTCCATGCTCCATTTTTTCTTCTAACTTCCCTTTGATTGTGGCACCATACACAATCATTAACCTGGCTCCAGGGAGGTAGGGTGCCCTTCCCTATTCCTCCACTGGGATAATTCCTGCCTGGCGCGTCCACGGTGCGGGGGTGGGCACCCTACACTTCAGTAGGCCGGAGTGCTAGGATGGCTGAATTCAGGCAGGGACCCAATCCCGTGGGGTATAACACGGAACCCATGCCCAGGGTTACGGGTGAAGACCTTAATGGCAGCGACGGTGGGGAAGGAAGACTTCGGAACGGCGTAGCTGGCAGATGAGGCAACCCTCCTTTCTGGGGATTAAATGAGAAGGGAACCACTGCCTTGTGGTGGAGGAGAAACTCCAAAGGCTAAGGGAGACAACCCCAACAGAAAATCCTTCCTTGCGTTAGGCCTAGCAAGCCAGTAGGAAAGTCTTCATATATTGCTTTCAAAACACAGACGAGCCTCAGAACGAACCACTCAGGATTTGACCCCACTGCTTCTTCAAGTGCTGGTGCAAATGATGGGAGACCTGATGATATTCATCAGTACAAGAAGATGAAACCAACTGGACTAAAAAATAACCTAAATATTGGCACCCTTAATATATTAACCCTCAATGGAAAAATGGAAGAAATGACAGATGTACTAACTGAGAGGAAGTTAGATATATTGGGATTAAGCGAAACAAAGTGGAAGGGAAAAGGTGAGAAGAATTTGAGAGGAGGAGGAAAACTGTACTGGAGTGGGAATAACAGGTATGGAAGAAATGGTGTGGCAGTGATGGTGAATAAGAATGTACAAAGCTGTATTGAAAATGTGAGATATATATCAGACAGGATCATAATCTTAAACCTGAGATTCCAAAAAGAAACACTAAAAGTAATCCAGATTTATGCACCTCAAGTGGGATGTAGCGAAGAAGAGGAGATGGACTTTGAAAATGTGTTAGAAAACCATATAGAGAGTGCTAATATAGTGATGGGAGATTTTAATGCACGGGTAGGCAAAGACAGAAAGGGATTTGAGCAAGTGTTGGGATGTTTTGGATATGGAGGCAGAAATGAAGAAGGGGAAAGACTCCTGGATTTGTGCCAGAGGAATAGAATGAAAATAGTAAACAGCTGGTTTATGAAGAGAGAAAGTCATGTTATCACCAGATACAGTTGTGATGGAAGAACGAAGAGTGTAATCGATTATATTCTAGTAGATAGGGAATGGGGAGAGAAAGTAACAAATGTGAAGGTAATTCCAAGTGTGAGTGCAGATGGAGACCATAGATTACTGGTGGGACAATGGAAAATGAATCAGTGTGTGAAAAATAGAAAACAGAAGAAAGTGATGAGGATACGGGATTGGAAATTGAAGGAGAGTGAATGTGCTGAGAAGTAAGGGAATTAATAACACAAAAATTTCCAAAAGAAGTTTTCTGTGATGTAGAAAAAGAATTGAGTTGATTCAGAGACACTTTAGTCAAAGCAGCACAAAAAGTATGTGGCAGAACATCTGGAAAGGAAAAAATAAGACAGACAAGTTGGTGGGATGATACCAATCCAAAAATTTCATGGCAGATTAATTTATGGTATACCTTAACCCAAAGAAAGAACTGGTTAATAGAACACATCGTGATATACCAACGAGACATTAGTTTGATAATGGAGAAGAGTGTGAGGGGTAAAACTGTAGAGGGAGGTCAGTGTTTGACTAAAGTAAGGTCAACTACATGTCACATAAGATCTCAATCAATTAATTTACATTTTTTACAGTTATAATTTCCATTTACTCTATAATAAACAGCAGATTAATTCAGGAATACAGGTAAATTTCTAACTCCTCTATGTAAACTATCAGAGTTGGTATGTAATGTTTTCAGGTTGTAGATATGCCAAATCTTTTGGTGGTGTTGTGCTATTAGAATGAAGCAATCATTACATTCATGCTCTGTTAATGCTGCTCACAAAAAAATATTGCACAATTAAAGTTCTCCTCTCCTTGTAAATTAAAAGTGGAACTTACGTGACAATCTGAAAGGTGTTAAGCCATGGGCACTGAGACCATATGCTATAAAGGAACAAATAAGAACTGTAATGGCATTTCTTGAGATTGAAATAAACCATAGTAATCTCCTTATTCTTCTCTGAGATGGAGTTTGGTGTTCAACATTATCTGGACCAACTTTCACATCCTTCAGTTTCTGTTTAAAAGAAAGTAAAAGATTTATCAAAAGGAAAGTTCACTTGCCAAGCATACAAAATTGTGAAACAGAATTGCTTTGAGAGGCAAAATTTTTAAGTGCTGTCAATGGGCACAAATAAACATACTTGAGGCTATCCAACATTTTGGAACTATTAATTCCTTCTTAAGGGAGGAAGGATGTACACATTATGGAAGTTTAGAAAGGAAGGGAAGGTGACTCAGACCTCAAGGCCAAGATGTATGGGACTCACTTGTTTTGAGTCTTCTGTCACCCTCACAATTGGTGCTTTCCTCTCATTCTGGGGTTTGAGTGACCTGCCCTTCATATATAACCTTTCTTAACCTATCCCTCTTTCATCCCCAAGGAATCACTAATGGTTCCAAAACCTAGGATAGCTTCAAGTAGTTTTATATATGTCTACTGGCAGTATTACAAAATTTTGCCTCGTGAACGAAAATATTGACAAGTAATTCTGTCTTATATGACACAAGAACAATATATTTTGTCATAGGACACCACTTTAAAATATTTTAGATCAGTTGGTTGTAAATGTGTATTATGTTGAAGGTGTCACAACGTTTTTAGACTGATCTTTTGTTGTTGATGATTCACAGGTCCCCCAAATGATGTGCACGTCAACAATGTAGCAATAGAGAGATCGCTACCTACCATAAAGAAGACACATTAAGTTGCTGATAGGTGCAATTAAAAGACATTCATGTAGAGCTTTTGGCCACAGCCTTCATCAGAAAAAAAGAGAAACACTTGCCATTCATGTACACAAGGAAGCACACCTCATTTGTACATGACTGACAACTCTGGCAGCTTGGGTCGGAATGCAACTATCACATGGGATGCAAGTAGCAGTCTGAATGGGGCAGGAGAGGGGAAGGGATAGTAGTGCAAGACTAAGGGAGAGACGAACTCTGTCTGACAGACTGTGAACGGACAAGAATCCCAAGACACGCAGTGTCAGGAGGTTGTGGAGCAGGGAGGTGGGGGAAAAAGGAGCAAAAAAGGAGAGGAATGGGGAAAGACGAGTGGATGCATTGTCAGAGGTGGGCAAAAAAAGAGGGTGAGTTGAGAATGGGGAGGAGATGATAGGACAGAGGGGGTGGAAACTGTTGGGTGTAGGGTGTGAGAACAGTATGTTACCATAGGTTGAGGCTGGGATAATTACAGGAGCAGAGAATGTGATGTAAGGATAACTCCCATCTTCACAGTTCAAAAAAGCTGGTGGTGAAGGGAAGGATCCAGATGGCTCACATAGTGATGCAGCCATTGAAATCAAACATGTTATGTGCAGCTGCATGTTGCACCACAGGATGGTCTACTTTGCTCTTGACCACAGTTGAGGGGAGTCATTCATCCTGATGTACAGCTGGTTGGTAGTCATACCAATATAAAAAGCTGTGCAATGATTGCAGCAGAGATGGTAAACGACATGACTGCTTTCACAAGTGACTGCGACACTAATGGGCTAGGATAAACCTGTGACAGGACTGGAATGGGAAGTGCTGAGTGTGTGGACTGGGCAGATCTTACGCCTGTGTCTTGCACAGGGATATGCTCTTTGTGGCAAAGGGTTGGGATTGGGAGTGGTACAGGGATGGATTAGGATGTGGAGGTTGGGTGGGTGATGGAACGCCACTTTAGGAGGGGTGGAAAGGATCTCGAGTAGGATGTCCCTCATTTCAGAGCATGATGATTGGTAATCAAAGCCCTGGCAAAAGATTTGGTTCAGTTGTTCCAGTCCAGAGTGGTACTGGGTGATAAAGATGGCACTTCTTTGTGGCTGGTTCTTGGAGGTGGTAGAAGCATTGGAAATGGCATGGGCTATTTGTTTGCTGTGTGTGAAAGCCTTGTTGGATGCGCCACCATACTGAGCAAGGGAGTTCAAGTCATTGCAGATACACCGTACCCAGGTGGCCAGGCCCATATTGGAGGATTTTTTAGTGTGAAAGGGTTGACAGTTGTCAAATGCAGGTACTGTTGGTGGTTGGTGGATTCAGTGTGGACAGAGGTGACATGGTGTCATCAGAGAGGAGGAAGTCAACATCTAACAAGGTGGCTCACTAGGTTGAAGAGAACCATGTGAAGTGGATGGGAGAGAAGTTGTTGAGGGTATGAAGGAATGAAGATAGGGTGTCCTTGCCATGATTCCAGATCATGAAGATATCATCAATGAACATGAACCATACTAGGGGTTTGTTGTTATGGGAGTCTAGGAAGATCTCCTGTATATGGACCATGGATAGTTTGGTGTAGGAAAGTGCCATGTGGGTGCCCTTGGCTGTCCCACAGATTTGTTTCTATATGTGTGGGTCCTGAAGAGGGGCAACAGCCTTTTCAGTAGTTGCAGGGGCAACAGTCTGGATGATTGACTGATCTGGCATTGTAACATCAACCAAAATGACCTTGCTGTGCTGGTACTGCGAACGGCTGAAAGCAGGGGGTAACTACATCCATAACTTTTCCCGAGGGCATGCAGCTTTATTGTATGATCAAATGATGATGGCGTCCTCTTGGGTAAAATATTATGGGGGTAAAATGGTCCCCCATTTGGATCTCCAGGTAGGGACTCCTCAGGGGGACATCGTTATCAGGATAAACAAAACTGGCGTTCTACGGATTGGAGTGTGGAACATCACATCGCTTAATCAGGCAGGTAGGTTGGAAAATTTAAAAAGGGAAATGGATAGGTTAAAGTTGATATAGTGGTAATTAGTGAAGTTTGGTGGCTGAAGGAACAAGGCTTCTGGTCAGGTGAATGCGGGGCTATAAATACAAAATCAAATAATGGTAATGCAGGAGTAAGTTTAATAATGAAAAAAAAAAATAGGAATGTTGATAAGCTACTATGAACAGCATAGTGAAAAAATTATTGTAACCAACATAGACATGAAGCTCACATCTACCACAGTAGTACAAGTTTATATGCCAACTAGATACACAGATGATGAAGAGATTGAAGAAATGTATGTTGTGATAAAAGAAATTATTCAGAAAGTTAAGGGAGGTGAAAATTTAATATTCGTGGGGGATTGGAATTCAATTGTAGGAAAAGGAAGAGAAGGATAAGTAGTTGGTGAATTTGGAGTGAGGGTAAGGAATGAAAGAGGAAGTCACCTGGTAGAATTTTCTGCAGAGTGCAACTTAATCATAGCTAACACTTAGTTTAAGAATCATGAAACAAGGCTGCCTATGTGGAAGAGCCCTAGAGACACTGGTAGGTTTCATATACATTATATAATGGTAAGACAGAGATTTAGGAACCAGGTTTTAAATTGTAAGTCATTTCCTGGGGCAGATGTGGACTCTGGCTACAATTTAATGTTTATGAGCTGTGGAGTAAAACTGAAGAAACTGCAAAAAGGTATAAATTTAAGGAGATGGGATCTGAATGAACTGAAAAAAATCAGAGGTTATAGAGAGTTTCAGAGACAGCATAAGAGAAGGGTTGCAAGGACAGTGTAAATAAAAACACTAGAAGAAGAATGGGTAGCTCTGAGAGATGAAATATTGAAGGCAGTAGAGGATCAAGTAGTTAAAAAGACAAGAGCTAGTAGATATCCATGGGCAACAGAAGAGATACTGAATGTAATTGATGAAAGAAGAAAATATAAAAATGCGGTAAATGAAGCAGGTGAAAAGGAATACAAATATCTCAAAAATGAGACTGACAGGAAGTGCAAAATGACTAAGCAGGGATGGCTAGAGGACAAATGTAAGGATGCAGAAGCATACATCACTATGGGTAAGATAGATACTGCCTACAGGAAAATTAAAAGAGACCTTTGGAGAAAAGAGAACCACCTGTATGAATATCAAGAACTCAGGTGGAAAACCAGTCCTAAGCAAAGAAGGGAAAGCAGAAAGGTGGAAAGAGTGTATAGAGGGTCTTTACAAGGGTAATGTACTTGAGGGCAATATTATGGAAATGAAAGAGGATGTAGATGAAGATGAAATAGGAGATATGATACTGCCTGAGGAATTTGACAGATAATTGAAAGACCTAAGTCAAAACAAGGCCCGGGAGTAGACAACGTTCCATTAGAACTACTCTTACCCTTGGGAGAGGCAGCCATGACAAAACTCTTCCATCTGATGAGCAAGATGTATGAGATAGGAAAAATAACCCTCAGACTTTAAGAAAAATGTAACAATTCCAATCCCAAAGAAAGCAGGTGTTGATAGGAGTGAAAATTACCGAATTATCAGTTTAACAAGTCATGGTTGCAAAATACTAACACGAATTCTTTACAAACGATTGGAAAAACTGGTAGAAGCCAACCTTTGGGAAGATCAGTTTGGATTCCATAGAAATGTTGGAACACATGAGGTGATACTGACCCTATGGCTCATCTTAGAAGATAGGTTAAGGAAAGGCAAACCTAAGTTTCTAACATTTGTACACTTAGAAGGAGCTTTTGACAATGTTGGCTGGAATACTATCTTTCAAATTCTGAAGGTGGCAGGTGTAAAACACAGGGAGCAAAAGTCTATTTGCAATTTGTACAGAAACCAGATGGCAGTTATAAGAATCATGGGGCATGAAAGGGAAGCAGTGATTGAGAAGTACGTGAGACAGGGTTGTAGCCTATCGTCAATGTTATTCAGTCTGCATACTGAGCAAGCAGTAAAGGAAACAAAAGAAACATTTGGAGTAGGAATTAAAATCCATGGAGAAGAAATAAAAACTTTGAAGTTTGTCAACAATATTGAAATTCTATCAGAGACAGCTAAGGACCTGGAAGAGCAGCTTAATGGAATGGACAGTGTCTTGAAAGGAGGATATAAGATGACAATCAACAAAAGCAAAACAAGTGTAATGGCGTGTAGTCGAATTAAATCAAGTGATGGTGAGGGATTTAGATTATGAAATGAGACACTTAAGGTAGTAAATGAGTTTTATTATGTGGGGAGCAAAATAACTGATGATGGTCAAAGTAGAGAGAATATAAAATGTAGACTGGCTATGGCAAGAAAAGTATTTCTGAGGAAGAGAAATTTGTTAACACTGAATACAGATTTAAATGTCAGGAAGTCTATTCTGAAAGTATTTGTATGGAGTGTAGCCATGTACAGAAGTGAAACAGGGATGATAAACAGTGCAGACAAGAAGAGAATAGAAGCTTTCAAAATGTGGTGCAACATAAGAATGCTGAAGATTAGGTGGGTAGATCATGTAACTAATGAAGAAGTACTGAATAGAATTGGGGAGAAGAGAAATTTGTGGCACAACTTGACTAGAAGATGGGATTGGTTGGTAGGACACATTCTGAGGTATCAAGATATCATCAATTTAGTATCGGAGGGAAGCGTGGAGGGTAAAAATCATAGAGGGATACCAATAGATGAATACACTAAGCAGATTCAGAAGGAGGTAGGTTGCAGCAGTTATTCAGAGATGAAGAGGCTTGCAGAGGATGGAGTAGTGTGGGGCACTGTATCAAACCATTTTCTGGACTGAAGACCACAACAACAATAAAATAACGTTCCCTTCAAAAAAGAAGCAGTTGTGGGTTAGGATAAAGTTAGTAAGGTGTATGAGGAATGAGGTAGTGGGTTTGGAGTCTGAAAGACATTGGGAAAGGTAGTGTACAACAGTGGTAAGACCATGTGTGTGAGTGATGTTGATGTATAGGATGAGGGCATCAGCAGTGGTGAATAGGGATCTGAGAGGTAAAGGGGTGGCAAAGGTGGACAGTCAATGAAGGTGGTTGGTGTCTTTGACATGTGAGTCTAGATCACAGGCAAATGGTTGGAAGTGTTGGTCAACAAGGCCCAAAATTCTTTAAGCGTGGGCACAATAATCAGCCACAGTGGGGTATCCAGGACTGTTGGGTATGTGGATTTTGGAAAGCACATAGAAGGTGGGTGTGCAGAGTGTCATAGGGGTGAGGGGGGAAATGGATCCAGGGGAGAGATTCTGGGAAGGGCCTAAGACATTAAGCAGGGATTGGAGGTTATGGTGGATTCCTGGTATGGGATCACACTGGCAGAGACAATGGGTGGAGGAGCCAGATAATTGGAACAGACTTTATGCCAGGTAGTCATTGCGATTCATAACAACAGTGGTGGGACTTTTGTCTGCAGGTAGGATGATTACATCATGATTTGTTTTGAGGTTGTGTATGACTATTCTTTCTTCTATTGAAATGTTAGTGTTCTGAAGAAGGAACCTGGGGAAGTATGGTGAGGCTAAGGTGGAAGCAAGGAATTCTTGGAAGGTGACCAGCAGGCAGCAGGTGGTTAAGTGGTGGAAGGGGGGGGGGGGGGAGTTGGAGGGATTGGCTACAAAGAAGTGCTTCCATTGCAGGTATCAGAAGAAGGAGACTAGGTCTTTGACAAGACCAGCATGGTTGAATTTGGATGTAGGGCTAACGCTGAGACCTTTGGAGAGGACTGAAACTTCTGTGGAGCTGAGGGTTTTGGTGGAAAGGTTAACAATGGTGTTATGGGAATGTTTTGCCTCTGGATGCAGTGGAGAGTTGGTAAAGAGTTTTGGGGGACGTTGAAGTTGAAAAGATCAGCTAGGCAGGGTTTATGTGCTATGGAGGGTGGACGAGGCTTTGTCAACTATTCTTCTAAACTTGAGTAACAGTCTAGAGCTAAATGTTTCAAGTACTCATTGAAGCATTACAATGATGCCATTTTATCTATTTTTCTAAACATGTAATTGTCTGTATTTGTTTTAGCTCCACTTTATAGTTTGGTAACCATTGTTGCAGCAACTGTCTCATAGGAACTGATAGTATTTTCAGTGTTGACATTCTCAAAGAGAACAAACCTATTTGGTTTCATTAAATCTAACATATTTCTGCCATGAGTAGGCTCCCAAACTAACTGTTGTAAGTAGCTTTCATAAAAGCATTTAATTTTGTTTTGCAGGTTGTCTTCTCGTGCCCACCTCTTACAAAACTGTAAGCATCCTAATCAGTTCCTCCAATTACAACAGCATGATTGAGGAATACTTGTATTAGTGAGCTGGGGGTTTCTAAAGTTTTTGGTTACGCCTGGGAGTGAATCTTGTGGTTGATAGAAGGACTCAGTTGTAAGGTATGCTCAATAAGATCTTATACTATTAATAGAGACTGAACACTTTTCCAAACCACAACCTATGTCTGTAGGTCATATTCTCAAGCCATAAAATATGCCCAGAACTTTCCTAATAGATCCAGATTATGTTCTAGACTGGAACTCAACTCCAGAGAAGGAAACTACAATCTGCAGTGAAGTGCAGAACTGTGATTCAGGGTAAAACTTTGAAACATTATGTGATGTCAATAATTGTGAGTTGGCTGATAGTAGTTCGTGTGAAGAAACTGTTTACCCTTAACATATTTTTGAGAAGCTTATGATACATATTAACTGTAGAAACTGAGAGCAAAATGGTGAAAGTTCTGGACCTGCAAAATCATAAAACCACATGACAGTTAGTTACATAAATGTGATGTTTGGGTCATTTTTATGAAAGACAAATTATGCATTTAATGCAGCCAGAATTAATTAATGGAATTTGGATTAATATCTTGCATGATTCAAGACTGAGAGAAACTTTTCACTCATGCTAGCAACCTAACATCTGTCCCTCAGTGTATCCATGTAACTGTTTCCTTTCAAACGGCAGAAAATTCAGGATGGAAAGTTACAACAATAGAGAAGTGGCCAAAACAAACAAGCTCTCTGTCCACATGAATGGCCATTGACAAACTGTGGCCAAAAAACAAGTGGACCACCCTGTTCTGAACATGCTGCCAAACAGGATATCCCTCATCTCAATGACTGCTTCACAGCCTGTGCCACATAGATCCTTCCCACCAACACCAGCTTTTCTGAATTGCGCAGGTGGGAACTTTCTCTGCCATACATCCTATGTTCCCATAACCCTCCTGGCCTCAACCCTCATTAGCTGCTGTCCTCACCCATCCAGCCCCCTTCCTGTTCCAATTCCAGTATTACGCAGCCACATTTCACTACCACACCTAGTCTTTTAATTTCTTTTTATTTCTCTCCTTTCTGCTATTTATCCCCCACCTCCCCACCTTATCTCCTGCCCTCTGTCTAAACTGCTGCACTTACTGTCCACTGCTCCCACCATACTATCTCTCCCCCACCCCACCCCAGCCTCCTCCTTACCCCCACCCATTTGCCACTCCCATCATGCACTGGTGCTGCTGCTCACAGTGCGGTTTCAGTTGCCTGAGACTGCAGATGTGTGTAAAAGTTGTGTTTCTGTGAGTATGTGCGTGCATATGTATGTGCCTCTATTGCTGACAAAGGCCTTAATGGCTGAAAGCTATAATTGTGTGAATCTTTTTGTTGTGCCTATCGTGACTCAGCATCTCCACTATATGGTAAGCAACAACTTTCCTTCTCTAATATTGTAACTGTTTCCTTTCTGACTCTGCTGCGTGGGATTAGCCAAGCGGTCTAAGGCGCTGCAGTCATGGACTGTGCAGCTGGTCCCGGCGAAGGTTCAAATCCTCCCTCGGGCATGGTTGTGAGTCTTTGTCCTAAGGATAATTTAGATTAAGTAGTGTGTAAACTTAGTGACTGTTGACCTTAGCAGTTAAGTCCCATAAGATTTCACACACATTTGAACCTTTCTGACTCTTGTGCCTAATACATACATTTTTCCCATATTTTCAGTAAGATACGCAACATGTTGTTGTTGTTGTGGTCTTCAGTCCAGAGACTGGTTTGATGCAGCTCTCCATGCTACTCTATCCTTTGCAATCTTCTTCATCTCTCAGTACCTACTGCAACCTACATCCTTCTTAATCTGCATAGTGTATTCATCTCTTGGTCTCCCTCTATGATTTTTACCCTCCACGCTGCCCTCCAATACTAAATTGGTGATCCCTTGATGCCTCAGAACATGTCCTACCAACCAAATCCTTCTTATAGTCAAGTTGTGCCACAAACTCCTCTTCTTCCCAATTCTATTCAATACCTCCTCATTAGTTATGTGATCTACCCATCTAATCTTCAGCATTCTTCTATAGCACCACATTTCAAAAGCTTCTATTCTCTTCCTGTCCAAACTGTTTATCGTCCATGTTTCACTTCCATACATGGCTACACTCCATACAAATACTTTCAGGAACGACTTCCTGACACTTAAATCTATACTTGATATTAACAAATTTCTCTTCTTCAGAAACACTTTCCTTGCCATTGCCAGTCTACATTTTATATCCTCTCTACTTCGACCATCATCAGTTATTTTGCTCCCCAAATAGCAAAACTCTTTTACTACTTTAAGTGTCTCATTTCCTAATCTAATTCCCTCAGCATCACCCAACTTAATTCGACTACATTCCATTATCCTCATTTTGATTTTGTTGATGTTCATCTTAAATCCTCCTTTAAAGACACTGTCCATTCCGTTCGATCGCTCTTCCAAGTCCTTTGCTGTCTCTGACAGAATTACAACATCATCGGCCAACCTCAAATTTTTTATTTCTTCTCCATGGATTTTAATACCTACTCTGAATTTTTCTTTTGTTTCCTTTACTGCTTGCTCAATATACAGATTAAATAACTTTGGGGATAGGCTCCAACCCTGTCTCACTCCCTTCCCAACCTTTGCTTCCCTTTCATGTCCCTCGACTCTTGCAACTGCAATCTGGTTTCTGTACTAATTGTAAATAGCTTTTCGCTCCCTGTATTTTACCCCCGCCACCTTCAGAATTTGAAATAGAGTATTCCAGTCAACATTGTTAAAAGCTTTCTCTATGCTAGAAACATAGATTTGCCTGTCCTTCATCTATCTTCTAAGATAAGTCATAGGGTCTGTATTGCCACCCCTGTTCCAATATTTCCACGAAATCCAAACTGATCTTCCCCGAGGTCAGCTTCTAACAGTTTTTCAATTCGTTTGTAAAGAATTTGCGTTAGTATTTTGCAGCTGTGACTTATTAAACTGATAGTTCAGTAATTTTCACGTCTGTCAACACCTGCTTTCTTTGGGATTGTAATTGTTATATTCTTCTTGAAGTCTGAGGGTATTTCGCCTGTCTCATACATCTTGCTCACCAGATAGTAGAGTTTTGTCAGGAATGGTTCTCCCAAGGCTGTCAGTAGTTCTAATGGAATGTTGTCTACTCCCAGGGCCTTGTTTTGACTCAGGTCTTTCAGTGATCTGTCAAACTCTTCACACAATATCATATCTCCCATTTCATCTCCATCTACATCATCTTCCATTTCCATAATATTGTCCTCAAGTACATTGCCCTTGTATAGACCCTCTATATACTCCTTCCACCTTTCTGCTTTCCCTTCTTTGCTCAGAACTGGGTTTCCATCTGAGCTCTTGATATTCATACATGTGGCTCTCTTTTCTCCAATGGTCTCTTTAATTTTTCTGTAGGAAGTATCTTTCTTACCCCTAGTGAGATAAGCCTCTACATCCTTACATTTGTCCTCTAGCCATCCCTGCTTAGCCATTTTGCACTTCCTGTCGATCTCATTTTTGAGACATCTGTATTCCTTTTTGCCTGCTTCATTTACTGCATTTTTATATTTTCTCCTTTCATCAATTAAATTCAATATTTCTTCTGTTACCCAAGGATTTCTACTAGCCCTCATCTTTGTACCCACTTGATCCTCTGGTGCCTTCACTACTTCATCCCTCAAAGCTACCCATTCTTCTTCTACTGTATTTCTTCCCCCATTCCTGTCAATTGTTCCCTTATACTCTCCCTGAAACTCTGTACAGCCTCTGCTTTAGTCAGTTAATCCAGGTCCCATCTCCTTAAATTCCAACCTTTTTGCAGTTTCTTCAGTTTTAATCTACAGTTCCCAACCAACAGATTGTGGCCAGAGTCCACATCTGCCCCTGGAAATGTCTTACAATTTAAAACCTGGTTTCTAAATCTCTGTCTTACCATTATATAGTCTATCTGAAACCTTCTAGTATCTCCAGGGTTCTTCCATGCATACAACCTTCTTTCATGATGAGATTTTCACTCTGCAGCAGAGTGTGCACTGATATGAAACTTCCTGGCAGATTAAAACTGTGTGCCAGACCGAGACTCGAACTCGGGACCTTTGCCTTTCGCGGGCAAGTGCTCTACTATCTGAGCTACTCTAGCATGACTCACGCCCTGTCCTCACAGCTTTACTTCTGCCAGTACCTCATCTGCTACTTTCCAAACTTCACAGAAGCTCTCTTGCAGACCCTGCAGAACTAGCAATCCTGAAAGAAAGGATATTGTGGAGACATGGCTGAGCCACAGCCTGGGGGATGTTTCCTGGCAGATTAAAACTTTTAAGTTTTAATCTGCCAGGAAGTTCCATATCAGTGCACACCCTGCTGCATAGTGAAAATCTCATTCTCGAAACATCCCCCAGGCTGTGGTTCAGCCATGTCTCTGCAATATCCTTTCTTTCAGGATTGCTAGTTCTGCAGGGTCCGCAGGAGAGCTTCTGTAAAGTTTGGAAAGTAGGCGACAAGGTTCTGGCAGAAGTAAAGCTGTGAGGACAGGGCATGAGTCGTGCTTAAGTAGCTCAGATGGTAGAGCATTTGCCCGCAAAAGGCAAAGGTCCTGAGTTTGAGTCTCGGTTCGGCACACAGTTTTATTCTGCCAGGAAGTTTCATATTCTTTCATGATTCTTGAACCAAGTGTTAGCTATGATTAAGTTATGCTCTGTGCAAAATTCTACCAGGTGTCTTCCTCTTTCATTTCTTACCCCCAATCCATATTCACCTACAATGTTTCCTTCTCTCCCTTTTCCTACTATCGAATTCCAGTCACCCATGACTATTAATTTTTCATCTCCCTTCACTATCTGAATAATTTCTTTTATTTCATCATACATTTCATCAATTTCTTTGTCATCTGCAGAGATAATCGGCATATAAACTTGTAGTAGGCATGGGTTTCGTGTCTATCTTGGCCGCAATAATACGTTCACTATGCTGTTTGTAGTAGCTTACCCACACTCCTATCTTTTTATTCATTATTAAACCTCCTCCTGCTTTACCCCTATTTGATTTTGTATTTATAACCCTGTATTCACCTGACCAAAAGTCCTGTTCCTCCTGCCACCCAACTTTACTAATTCCCACTATATCTAGCTTTAACCTACCCATTTCCCTTTTTAAATTTTCTAACCTACCTGCCTGATTAACGGATCTGATATTCCACACTCCGATTCGTAGAACACCAGTTTTCTTTCTCCTGAAAACGACATCCTCTTGAGTAGTCCCCACCTGGATATCCGAATGGGGGACTATTTTACCTCCATAATATTTTACCCAAAATGATGCCATCATCAATTAACCATACAGTAAAGCTGCATGCCCTCTGGAGAAATTACGGCTGTAGTTTCCCCTTGGTTTCAGCCATTTGCAGTACCAGCACAGCAAGCCCATTTTGGTTAGTGTTACAAGCCCAGATCAGTCAATCATCCAGACTGTTGCCGCTGCAACTACTGAAAAGGCTGCGCTGCTGCCCCTCTTCAGGAACCACACGTTTGTCTGGTCTCTCAACAGAAACCCCTCCGTTTTGGTTGCACCTATGGTACGGCTATCTATATTGCTGAGGCATGCAGGCCTCCCCACCAACGGCAAGGTCCATGGTTCATGGGGAGAGGATACGCAACATGTGTAATCAAAATATCACTTTCTGGCGTTCCCATTCAGCTTTCCGTATTACCTTACAACACTTGTATAATTTAAGAATGATAATTTCATTTACTTGTGATGCAATTCATGGTAATTGTGACACACAAGAAGATGACAAAAACTAAACTGGAAAATTAGTGTAATTTTAAATATTTATTCAACCATAAACAATTAGTGATAAATTACTTGCCAAACAATATTATTACTAATTAGATGCAGCTGAGTGAGAGTTTAATACTCCATTAATTACAAAACAATCATGGCCTTGCCTCCAATTGTAATAAGATTTAAACCAAAATTGGAAAATGAAACAATAGACCTTTAGGAATTGTTCTTACCCTTAATAAAAGAAGAAATACAATGCATGATATTCCAACCAGACAGTCATAAGGATTCGTTTGTGGCAGGTGTAAATACAGCTGCCTAAGGTTGTCAATAAAGTTTTGTGATTTGAATCTCACTCCCATGATACCTTTTATCTGTGCAACAATTATTATTACAGATGTTGCTGATGTGAATCCAGACATAACAGGTGCTGAAATGAAACCCACAAGGAAACCTGAAACACATCGTAAGAAGATATATTACTTCATACCAACAGACTAAACTTGGCATTTAGCCTTAAGTTACTCAAGTAGTGGAGTCTTCCCATGTCATAAATGTGGAATAAAGGAAGATTATTCACTTGAAAGTATAAGTTAGTATTACTAATAATGTTACTTATTATGAGCAGCAGAACACTCAGTTATTTATCACAAAACAGTTATTCTGCTTATATATTGATTAAGTCATGGAAAATAAAGTTTAACATAACTGTAAAATTTTCTGCTAGATTGATTATTGGAATGCAAATACCAATGTGAAAAAAGAAAGAGAGGTAGAAGGAGAGGGAGAGAGAGGGGAAGAGGGAGAGCGAGAAGAACTGGTGGTAAGTTTCTATGGGACCAAACTGCTGAGGTCATTGGTCCCTAGGCTTATACACTACTTAAACTAACTTTAACTTAAGCTAAGGACAACACATACCCATGCCTGAGAGAGGACTCAAATCTTCGACAGGGTGAGCCGCGCGAACTGTGGCAAGATGCCTTAGACTCTGTGGCTACCCTGTGCGGTGGGAGAGGGAGAGGGAGAGGAAGAGAGAGAGGAGAGAGAGAGGGGGGGGGAGGAAGAGAGAGAGAAAGAGAGAGAGGAGAGTATGCTCATATGGATTTCAGTACATCTGCATTTGTGTTTTAATATGTAAGTGTTCTAAATAAGAATGTATATTTGAAAACTAAGCTTTTTTCTGTTTTATTGTATGGCTCTTTCAAAGAAACTTAAATTTTATGGCACTGAATGCATAAACAATAACTAGTTTATTTTGCATTTGAGTAATAGGAAGGAGTGCATCATGTGAGACAATTTAGTTAGTATCTATAATGTATTGTCAATATCAGTGTGTCATAGTGCTCACTACAGGTCCCATTTCCTCCATCACCATTCATGACTTAATATATATACGTGTGTGTTTGTGTGTGTGTGGGTGGGTGGGTGTTGTGTTGCATTGTGTGTGGAGAGAGATGGAGGGGGCAATGGGAAGTGAGTGTAGCATAATTAATCATTTTAAAGACAGATTAAATATAAAGTAACTTTGAATTAAAACCTCTTTTGTACATGGTCAGCCTTCAAAAAGAAAATATGTTTTTGTAAAGTGGTTGGCATGTTCTACACTACAATCAAATGTGAAATGTCACAAGTATGATGGAAATAATCAGCTTCTTAACTAATTAAAACTCTGTAGCACCAATACAAATAATAACACATGTCATCTGACAGTGATATTACAAAATTACACAGAAACCAGTCTAAAAAAGGTGCCCATGTGAAGTGTCCAGTTTTTGACCAATTTCAATAATCTCCATTTTATCCTAAGTTTCACAGTCTGTAATGAAATGCCCCATATTAAGATACTGTAAGACAATAAACTCCACCAGGCCACACAGCATGGTTTTCAAAAGGGAAAAACAATTACTACAGCAGCACTGGCCTTACAAAAATAAGATAGCGGTCTGACATTCTGTAACCTCAGCAAATCATTTGACTGCATCTTGCAGAAGATACTACTTAATAAGTTAAAGTATTATGGCATAGGAGGTGTTGTCCAGTCAAATCTTCAATCTTATCTTGACATCTGGAGGCAGGTAACATCAGTCCATGGAGCAATCTCCCAAGAAAAACAAGTAGAGCATAGCATACCTCAGGGATCATAGGACCTACCCTGACCGTATCTGTGTCAGTGATAAATATTGCAGATCATTACAGCCACATGTTACAATTTTCTGATGACACCACCCTTTTTACCAAAGGAAGAAGTGCCACACAACCTCTGTTAACAACAGTTACACTCTTTGAAAACATCAAAAAGTGGTTCACAAAAATAAAATGAAAATGGATGAAAAAAAAAAAAAAACACACACACACACACACACAGTGTCTAATATGCAGCCTCAACAGCTCTGGTGTGGGGCTAGATAACAAGGAGGCTGTTAACCGGCTGGGCTTCATGACAGACAGAAAACTACCAGTAAATGCTAATTGAAACTTCTGTGTGTAAAAACAATGAAACTTTAGTGCTTAGAAACAGTCAATCACAATTGCATGAAAACTTTATTGTGCACACTGCTGAAAATTTATTGAACACGCCAGTTGGAGCCAAAAAGTTTGGAAATGAATCGCATAAAGTAAATAGACCATTGCTTATTGATCCCCTGAGTGCGAAAATTGGAAAACATGAGAAGATCTGTGTATTAGGAGATAGTCACGCCCAGGGAATTTCCGAAGTGTTAACAGGAAAATACAACTTCAGGGCATCTGGATTCATGAAACCTGGAGCCCCATCACAAGAACTAACAAACCTAACAAAATCTACTGAAGTAACCAGCTTGACTAAGAATGATTTTGTTGTTTTGCTCGGAGGAGCTAATAAAGTTTATAGAAATGAACCATACAAGTCTATCACAGAACTGAGAAATTGTCTGAATAATTTAACTCATACAAATGTTCTCTTTGTGAATTCCCACAGCATCATGACCTACCGAGTTGGTCATGCATAAACTGTGAAATTAGTGTCACTAATAAGAGTTTCACAGAAATATGTACTCATTTCCAGAATGTTGATGTTATAGACACAAACATTTTAGAGCAAAGGTTCTATACATCTCATGGCCTTCATTTAAATGCATCAGGAAAAGAGGTTCTTGCTGATGAAATATTTACTAGTACCTTGCCTGAGAATGAAGAAACCAGGACAAGTAGCAATCTAAGGCAAATTACAAAATGTATTTGGCGAGCAGCAAGCAGTAAAGCTCCCAATCAGTTGCAAATTACGAAGTGGTTTAAGCCCAGTAGGCCAGAAATGAACAATCAAATCACAAAACAGCCTCAAATTATGAAATAGTTCAAGCCAAAAAGAATGGTGGTGAATGAAGCACAAATTTTGCTGGCTCCAAAAATAACTTCACCACTTGATCACCACCAAGAAGCAGAAGCCAAACTCTGAAAACACACCAAGAATTTTTTAGGCATAATGTCACCTGTAGAAGAAAAAGAAGCAAAAGAAGTTCCACCAACAACAGAAGAAAATACAACAGCCAAGCGGACTGCACATGGAACAGCAATCAGACGGAAAGTAGTACACCCACTACATCTGAATGATTTTTGAACTACAGATACAAAGAACAAGAAGCACCCAAGATAAGTGACACCTCTACAAACAAGTCTAACCTGTCCATCTTTCATCAAAACATTAGGGGACTTAGCAGAAAAGTAGATCAGCTGTCAGTTAATATAAATGACAGAAATTGTATAAACAATGCTCAAATATTATGCTTTCCAGAACATCATATCACAAAGGGCATTAAATTATTACATTTAGATTCTAACTACAACATTGCAAGCTACTACTCTAGAGACAACAAAGAAAGAGGTGGTGTAGCCATTTTTATTAAAAATAATGTCATATATAGATCTATAGATGTAAGTAAACACTGTGTAGAACAACTATTTGAAGCCTGTGCAATAGAAATTACAGTAGATAGCTCCCCAGTAATAGTATTGGCAATGTACAGGGCACCTGGAACTAACTTTAGGGCCTCTCTGGTTATCTACTTTATTTTCCAAAAATAAGGAAATAATCATTCTTGGGGATTTTAATATAAACTTTTTAACTGAAAGCAACAAGAAAGTAGAGCTCCAGCATCTGATGAATTCATATAATGTTATTCCAGTAGTTGACTCTCCAACCAGAATCACACCTGAGAGTCAGTCTTTGATAGACAATATTTTTATAGATTTAAGTAGGCACCATTGCTTCACTGTCACCCCTGTATTGAATGGTCTGTCTGACCATGATGGACAGCTCCTCACTCTGCATGACAGTACACCCCTCAAGAAACTAATCCCCACCTAGAAATCTATTAGGGTAATGACTAGTGAGTCACTAGAAGTCTTTAAACACAAAAAAATGTACTGTAAGATACTAAAGAAGGTATTACAAAAATCAAAAGCATTGTATTATGATCAAGAAATTGACAACTCTCATAACAAAATTAAGATTATCTGGAACATTATTAGAAGGGAGACAGGGAAAACCATTAGAACTTCTGAATAACTCAAAATTAAACATGAAGGTAATCTAGTACACGACCCTGATAACATAGCCAATATTTTCAACAACCACTTCTTGTCAGTTTCAGAACAAATAGGATGCAAGAGCTCTGTCAATGAAGTTTTGAGTCATATGCAAAAGACTATACCCAAACATACAGGTAAAATTCACATTAGACGTGTCACAGCATCTGAAATTAAAAGAACAATCATCTCCCTCAAGAATTCTTATTCCACTGGGGTAGATAATATCTCTAATAATTTACTAAAACAGTGCTGTGCTGACATTAGTGATGTACTTGGCCAAATTAAGTTAAATAATGATAAAATTGAAAATGTAAATGCAACAAAATTTTTGGGTCTATGGGTCCAACAAAATTTAAATTGGGACACACATATAAACAACTTATCAAAGAAACTCTCATCATTGTGCTATGGACTAAGAATACTAAAATCTACTACAAGTAAACCCACACTAATGCAAGCATACCATGCGCAGTTCCACTCATTGCTCCGCTATGGAATCATCTTTTGGGGAAATTCAACTCACAGTACAAATATATTTAAACTACAAAAAAGAGCACTGAGGATAATCTGTGGCCTCAAAAAGCTGGAATCCTGTAAATGTCAATTTATAAAACTTAATGTTCTAAGCATCCCATCCCTATTCATTCAAGAAACAATCCTATTCACTAGGGAATACCTCTCAAGAACAGGCAAATTAATCCAAAACAATGATATACACGCTCATTATACCATAGGGCAATCTAATATCCATCAATTTTTTTCAAGGACATCATCATACCAAAAATATATAACTCATCTGGGTGTCGTATTACACAATAAAATTTCAGAACAAATAAAAACTGCTCCAGATCCAATATTTAAAAATAAACTAAAGGCATTTCTGACAAAGCACTGTTTCTATTCAGTACAAGAATTCCTGGAAATGAAAAATTATAAAGTTCCTTTGTAAAATACTGTGATTAGAGTAAAACATTCTGTAGGCAAAATAATAACCTAATTTCTACTATACACAACTATGTTTCAGTTTCACTTCCCAAAATTTTTCAACTCACTTTTTGAATGTACAAGTACACATTCTATTAGTATTAAAACTTAATTGTCTGTGGAATCTCAATGTTAATTTCATGTTTAATGTAGTTTTTTAAATGACATTGTCCTTCTGTTGTGTTTCCAGTTGACATTTTCACTATTCTGTAACCTCAGTGATTATTTGTGTAAATTTAAAGTAGCACTACATTGCCTACATGTTTCTTAGTTCCCCATGTAAATTGTTTGTATTCTCTGTATGTGAAGTTACTATATTCATCAATGAACAATTCTGTGTACATTTTTAAAATGATATTTGTTAAGAAAAATGACTTGTCCTATATCATGTGTACTTTGTACAATATGTGATCCACAGGATAAATAAATAAATAGAAATACAAATACAATACAAATTTTTAATGCATCCTTACAACAAGGAACTGTGCCTGACAGACTCAAATATGCAGTTGTAAAACCCCATTTCAAGAATGACGACAAAATCGAAGTCACAAATTACGGGCCAATTTCCCTTCTAATGGCCTTTTCTAAGATACTGGAAAAGCTTGTGGCGTCAATAGGTCATATCAACCATGAAAAACATAATCTTTGACTTTAGATTGCTAATCTGAGCCGCCATCTTAATTCATTCAGTTCGCATTTGTATCTCCTGTCATGTATACGTGTCCGATTACTGCAAATATATACACTTATGCGCAGATATTTGTGAGACAGTTTGTTCAGTATACCTCTACATGCATCTCGATCCCATAAGCTTATGTATTTGAGAATTTTGAAACGTCTAAATAAATATAACATTCCCAGCAAAAGTCAATTTGGATTCCAGAAGGGACGGTCAACTATACAAGCAATTTATGCTTTCACAAATAAAGTTCTAGAATCAATTAATGACAAAATGGTAACAATTGGATTATTTTGTGACTTGTCAAAATCCTATTACAGAAAGCAGACCTATTAGGAATAGGTGGCTTATCAAATAAGTGGTTAGAATCATACCTCAAAGGTAGGAAGCAGTAGTAGTAGATAGAACCAATGAGATCCACAGTGGCCTGGATTCATTTGAATGGAGAACCATTAAATGTGAAGTGCTTGAAGGATCCATTCTTGGTCCTCTACTATTCCTCATATTTATAAATGACCTACTTCAATGTGCAATGTTAAAGTGCTTTTTTGCCATTTTTGCAGGTGACACCAACATGTGACTGATGGTCATACATGTGAAGATCATCAAGGATCTGTTAAGAATATTCTTACTGATTTAGTGAAATGGTTTAGCTTCAATGGACTCTCATTGAACTTTAATAAGACTAATTATATTCAGTTCACTGCAACTACTAAAAAGGAGAAGGAATTAACTGTGAAATGTGGAACAGAGTCAATATAAAGAGTTGAATCAAAAAGGTAAACAGTAAACTGGTCTCATCATATAATAAATCTTCAGAAGAGACTCAGCTCATCAATTTTTGCCCTACGTGTTCTCTCCGAGAGCAGAAACATACGCACAATGAAAGTAGCTTACTATGGATATTTCCACTCTCTGATAACATATGGTATTATATTTTGGGGAAACCAAATACTAGCAAAGAAAATACTCTTGGCCCAGAAACATGTTATAAGAATAATGAGTGGTGTAGACTCCAGATGTAGTTGTAGAAACCTTTTCCAGAGACTAAAAATTCTTACTGTCACGTCCCAGTACATATTTTCTCATATGAGGTTCATCAGCAAAAATGCTGAGTTTCATTAAAGAAATAGTGAATACCATGGATATGATACTAGGAGAAAGCATGATTTCCACAATGAATGTAAAAACATGACCATGGTGCAAAAGGGTGTGCAGTTCTCTGGTGCAAAGGTTTTAATGCTCTCCCTCCAGATATTAAAAACAAATTTAATAACCATTCCTCCTTTATGGGGCATCTGAAGCAACTTCTACTGGAAAAGTCATTTTACAGTTTAGAAGAGTGTTTTAGCCACAATGAAAAAACCACATAGGTCTGTGGCCAGATATTTTGAGTGTGATATACCAAAGTTTAAGATTGAGCAATGATGTAGGGATGTAAGTACCATACTCATGTAACATTCATAGTCATTTTCACTGGTTTTTTATCTGTTTTCACTTTCTATGTGTAATGTTTAGTGTAATATGTCACTCTTACCTCATATGTGTATAGCAAACATGTAGTATTACTTTTGTCTTATTGACTGCTTTACTACTACCTTTGTATTGATTGTTTACTGACACACTCTATATCCTTATGAGTTTATCACAGTTGGATCAATGGAGTAAGAAATAAATAAATAAAAATAAATAAATAAATAAATAAATGAGCACACTGTGTACATGTGCTCCAAGCTCTCCCATTTGGCATGCTTTCTGAGGAGATTAAAGAGTGCAGTAAATACCAGTTCCTATTCCACAGCTACTTCAATTATGGCCTGCAGTTGTGGGGACACACTGCAGATTGGACATATTAAAAAAAAATGCTGTTGTGGTCATCCTGCAAGCCTACATTCATCCAGTAAAGAATAACAACCTTTTTCAGTCAGTACGTGTTTTATGCCTCATCAGGTTAAAATAAAATCAAGGGGTTTTCAGCATGAAACACAACACATATAACTATGACACCCACAGGATATGTAACAAACCAGTTTGACAGGATACGTAACAGACCACTTTGGAAGATGCACAGTCCAGTACCACAGCTCTTGGTTCATTAAGGGCAAGTGATCAACTAGATTCCAACTAACAAGATAATTATAATGTTGGAATCAGTAATCTCTGCTTTGTGATTAATATGTAAATTATTATGAAATACCAACATATCAAACCAATAAACTTCTGTCAATTGGTAGAAAGATCTGAAATTATTGCGTTCTGTTCTAATTAGTATATAATAAAATTGTGTTATACCATATTACACATTTTCATTTGTCAGCCAAAATACTTCAAACAAAGTCTGGATTAACATATATACTGCTATTATTACACCTGTACCTAAAAAGTCAATAATTTTCAGTATAATTATGAGACTATGTGAAATAATAAAACCCAAAATATATAAACAAATCATCAAAAGAAACTTTCAGTATAAAAAACAGAACCTCTGTTAGTGCTAATATAAAGTATCATATGTGTATCACATATATGGTGGGAACACTGTACTTAATTTTTTCATTGAGTAATTAATGAAATTTTTAAAATCATTGATGTAAACCTAAGTGAAAACATTTTTTTCTAGCCAAATTGTATGTACGAAACAATTAAGAGCACATGTAACTTTTCTGTACATATGTCACATTAACTTGATGTAATAATTTCAATTGTAATTTCTAAAAATTGTAATACTAACAATTAGATAATTGTTTGAAAAAGTATTAAGTGCAAGAAGTTGTACTGACACTGAGGGCTCACTGTTGATCTAATTTTTATGACAGACCACCTGCTTTGAGTAATAAAATGTTATGAAAATTATAAAGGTGTATCAGTCACTCTATTCATTTAGCATGAATGGATTATTCATCCCAATCCTGTTCTTATGAAGGATTACAGGACACCAAGGAACGAAAAGTTAAGTACCTGAATTACATCACCCATCTCAGCTGTTTATATTTCATTGAGTTTAAACTGCAGCAAACTTGCATAAATCACTTTCATTTTTCAAAAAGAGATTATGTATCATTCAACAACAGGACCATACAAATACGAAGCTGTGGACTGTTTGTAATGCAAGACAATTTTAAAACAGTTGCTCTTAAAATGGTCCAAACACTACTGCCTTGTGAAGTGCAATGTCTGCCACTACAGTTATTCGAAAGGAAACTGTACAGGACTTGAAATAGGGTAATTTTTCAGTAATGACTCAAGTGATGGACAAAATAACATTTTTTTCGTTTGTGTTATATGTTCTTGCTGATAATAATTTCTTCTATGTGTTATATGATAAAAATTGTTGAAAGTAACTTCTTCATGTATAGCTAGATTAAGACTGTAATTTCCAAAGCAGTCTGTCCAGTCATAACTGATAAGCAATGCAAATTAGTCATGAAATAATGATGTTATTTTGTTGAAATCTGACATTTTGTACTGTATACAAAATACAACTTGATACTTGCAAAGAAGAAAACAGCGACCAGTCACTGTTAATAATACTATTTATGTATATAAATAACATTGTTATGGTTCATTTTCAGATGCTTGTTCACATTTAGATCACGTTTTTTGTTGTTTAGATTACTTGCTGGCTGATTTTTTCCTATGGTGGCGAAATTTGCTTGGGATAGTGGAGTGATACAGCAAAAAATGATATATTTAACTGTGGCTAATTATTTGTGATTTATTTATTACAGCAGTTTTTCTAACTAACACATTGTGTTACATCCAGTTTTCCCTTAAGGAGGAGTAGCCCTGTATATTATCTGCATTTATTGTAAATTAATTCTGTTTTTGAGTTTGCTAACAACTATACTTAATCTCAAAATATTTTAGGAAACTAATAGTTTTTACCAAAGGTTTTTATGTCGCATTAATAGAAATCTCGTTTTGTGTATTTGCTTAAACTCTTGTAGGGGATTAGCAACTTTTTAGCTTAACAGATTGGAAGATAATCAGCAGGCTTAATTTGAAGTTATTAGTTCACTGCCTTACAGTACATTACACCAGTCAAAATGCAGACTCAATGCAAATGCTGTTTCAAAGCACAGGATGAGTTGGTTGACATTCGTAAGCAGCTGGAAATCACCCTGACTATTGTCAATTAATGGGCATCTACTGTGAATGGGAGTATTGGAAGAGCTTCCAAGATTCGTATACCTGTAATACCTGTACCTTAAGTACTATCTTCTCCCATAGGTCCTGACTCCTCTGCAGAAAGTAGAGGATCTGTTATTACTCCTCCACTTGACTGTTATTGGCGTGTCCGTGGTAGATCTAGACATCCCGTTCAAGATGGACGGGGACCTGGCAGGACTCAGGGTGCTGTATCGATCCCCCTAACCAATAAGTTTGAGGTGATGTCTTTCACTGAACCTGAAACTGAGCCAGTGGGACTCACTTCATCTGTTTTGGAGAAATCTGTTTTGTTCAGTGTCAGAAGGTGGCAAATGCAAAAGGGTAGGGGTCTATTAATTGTCAGCAGATCAGACATACAGCAAATGATGGCAGCCCTTAGGGAAATGGCAGCTAGAGACAGTAAAGGACACCGGGTGTACTCAGTGTGTACACCTTCATTTAAAATGTTGAAGAGGCTATTCTAGCAGCCACTGAGAGAACAGGTTATAACCAACTGCAGACTGTGGTGCACATTGGAACAAATGATGCCTGTCATCTGGGCTCCAAGCTCATTCTTGGGTCATTCTAGCGATGGGAAGAGAAGGTTGAGAAGACCAGCCTTGTACATGGAGTTTCAACAAAGTTCACAATTTGCAGCATTGCCCCAGAACTGAACATGGCCCTTTGGTTCTGAGTCAAGTGAAAAGACTGAACTAGAGACTTCAAAAGTTCTGTGACAAGCTAGGTTGCAACTTCCTGGACTTGCACCATAGGACTGCTGAAATTGCAGGGTTCCCCTAAATGGATCATGTGTGCACTACACATTAGAGGCTGTTACTCAGGTAGCTGACTGTGTGTGGGTGCACACAAGGACTTTTTAGATTAGGCAACTCTCATCCAATCCAGATAACAATAGCTGGAGGAAGCCCAGAAGTATCAGTGTAAGATCAAAAGAAATACCTCCCACAGGTGAGAGTATTAAAATCCTAATGGTAAACTGCCAAAGAATCTGCAACACTGCGCCAGAGTTTGAAGTGCTCATGAAAAACAGTGAAGCTCACATAATACTAGATACAGAAAGCTGGTTGAAACCTGAAATACATAGCAGTGAGCTTTTGGAGAAAATCTAAGTGTATAATGAAAGGATAGGCAAATGGGAAATGGAGGTGGTTGCAATAGACAAGAAACTCAAATCCACCTTGAAGCTTCATGTGAGATTGTTTGGGCAAGAATCAGTAGCAGGGGTGAAAATGGTAATTGGATCCTTCTGTCACCCACCAGACTCATTTCCTGATGTAACATCAATTCAGTGGTATGTAAGTTCCCCACTCTTACTGTAATTATCAGTGGAGGATTTAACCACCCAACAATTAATTGGGAAATTACAGTTTTGTTAGTGGTGGGCATGATAAGACAACCTGTGAAACTACACAGTAGAACAGTGCATAATGGGAGGTAACCTCCATGATATACAGTTACTGTAATGAATCTTTTAAAGAAACAGAGATCAGTGCATAATATGTGTAAAACAAAGAATAGGGCTTCAAATAGAGAGATGCTGAATGAAATGTGTTTGGCTGTCAAGAGGGCAATACATGATTCCTTCTGTTACTACCCTAGCAGAATGTCATCATGTGATCTTTCACAGAACCCAAAGAAATTCTGGTCTTATGTAAAGCCTGTTAGTAGCACTCATGTTAGTGAACAGCCATACTGAATGAGACAGGAACTTAAATTGAGGGTAGCAAAGAAAAAGCTGCAATGCTTAACTCCATTTTCAAATTTTCTTTTACAAAGGAAACGTCAGGAGAATTACCCCAGTTTAATCCTCGTACCACTGAAAAGATGAATGAAATAAACATTAGTATCAGTGGTGTTGAGAAACAGCTGAAATAGTTAAAACTGAACAAAGCTCCAGGGTCTGATGTAATCTCTGTCAGATTCTATACTGAATTTGCAGCTGAGTTATTCCCTCTTCTAATCATAACCTATCCTAGATCCCTCAAACAAAACACATCCCTTGTTCTTGAGAAAAGGCATGGGTTTCACCAGTCTACAAGAAGGGTAGTAGAAGTGATCCACAAAACTGCCATCCAACATCCTTGACATCAATTTGTTGTAGAATCTTATAACATGTTCTGAGCTCAAACATTATGAGGTATCTTGTACATAATGACCTCCTCAATGGCAACAAGCATGGATTTTGAAAACATCAATCATGTGAAATCCAACTCACACTTTTCTCTCATGACATACTGAAAGCTTTGGTTCAAGGCAATCAGGAAGATGCTATATTTCTTGATTTCTGAAAAGCATTTGACTCAGTAGTACACCTACACTTATTGTCATAAGTATGATCCTATATGTCATTAACCGAAATTTGTGACTGGATTGAGGACTTTTTGCTATGGAGGATATGTCATGTTATCTTGAATGGAGACACATTGTCAGATGTAGAAGTAACTTTGAGTGTGACACAGGGAAGTGTGTTGGCACCCTTGCATTTCATGTTATATATTAATGGTCTTGCAGACAATATTAATAGTAAAATCAGGCTTTTTGCAGATGATGCAGTTATCTGTAATGGAGTACTGTATGAAAGAAGCTGCATACGTATTCATTCAGATCGTGATAAGATTTCAAAGTGATGCGGAGATTGGCAACTTGCTTTAAATGTTCAGAAATGTAAAATTATGCACTTCACAAAACGAAAAAATATAGAATCCTATGACTATAATATCAATGAGTCACTGTTGGAATCAGCCAACTCATACAAATACCTGGGTGTAACACTTTGTATGGACATGAAATGGAATGATCACAAAGATTCACTCATGGGTAAAGCAGGTGGTAGACTTTGGTTTATTGGTAGAATACTGGGGAATTGCAATCAATCTACAAAGGAGATTGCTTAAAAAGCACTGAGGCAACTGGTTCTAGAGTATTGTCCAAGTCTGTGGGACCAATACAACATAGGATTAAGAGGGTTTATTGAACTTATACAACTAACAGGCGTTATTGAACGTATACAGAGAAGAGCAGCACAAATGATCACAGGTTTGTTTAATCTGTGGGAGAGTGTCACAGAACACTGAAGGAACTGAACTGGAAGATTCTTGAAGACATTGAAGACAGACATAAGCTATTCCAAGAAAGTCTATTAACAAAATTTCAAGAAACAGCTTTAAATGATTACTCTACAAATATACTACAACCCCATATGTATTGTTCACAGAGGGATCATGAAGATAAAGTTAGAATAATTACTGCACACACAGAGGCATTCAAACAATCATTCTTTCCATGCTCTGTATGTGAATGAAGCAGGAGGAAACCCTAATAACTGGTACAATGTAATGTACCTTCTGCCATGCATCTCACGGTGGTTTGCAGAGTACACATGTATAGAAACAATGTAAACAAATCACTAAGGGAGAACTGCAGTGGTCTGAGGTGAAAACTGTGATTTGCTGTTGACTTCAGTATCTTTGTTCAGGCATGGGATGAACACTCTCCTAATAGTATCAGGTATGTTATATTTACTATTTCTGCACTAGATCCATGAATCATCTGTTGCTTTTTGTAAATAATTCTGTCCAATGTGTAACATGATCTGTTCAATGAGCATTTCTTAAAATTGCATCACAGTTTCTGAGTTGTTTTAATTATTATTAGCTTTATTCCACTGTATACAATAATAGTTAATGTTGACTGTGACAAATACTTGAAGGTTTTGTATTACCTTTGTGGAACGTGCCTGTACAATTTATTTGTTACTCTTCAGACTAGGAAAAAAAATCTATACTTTTCAACTTTCCCACTGGGCTAAGAGAATTCATTATTATTATTATTATTATTATTTATCCTGGGTATCAAATGCCAAGTGTAATTCTAAATCTTTTATACACTTCATCAATGCTTCACTGTTTCCATCATTAATGTAGTGTCCCCAGCCAATAAAGTAGCTGTTTCAGTCTTTCAGCTGCTACATTTACTGGCTGAGGCTGGCGGTTAAGTCTATTAGGCAGGACAGAGATTTCTAATATCATATTTGAATAAATTTCTGTAGTTGTTATTTTTGTTTTGTACTGACTATCACTTTTTACTGCTAATATTGTATATCACAGAAGATATAGTGGTATTGCAGCAGAAAAAAATGTGAAGCAATTAAAAAAGAAATTGCTGTTGAGAAGACAAACTTCAAGTATACACAAAAGTGAAAGTAACTTTTGGAGAAATGGAAGTTTGGGCCACTCCTGGAAGCGTCATCAGGTAGCCAAAATGGTTAAGGCACCTGCTTGCAATAAGTGGCAAATCTGGGTTCAAGTCCCATTCCAGTACAAATTTTCATTTGTTCTGAAATATTCTACAGCTGTTGAAGAACCGTAATCACAATTTGTGAATTATTTCTTAATGTTTCTGAAGATAAGTTCCTGTGCTCGACAAGCAATTTGTGGGTCCAGATTTGATTTGCTGTTGATCCCTAAGTACTTTCATTTGCCTAAATAGCACACTTTAATCATATCTGAAACTAGTGACTTACAGCATAAGAAGTTAACCTTAAGTTGCCCACGTCTTCTTAACAATATGGCACAAGAGCATCTGAAAAGGAACAGAGCATCCTCTGTGCCTTGAAACTGTCCCTAAAGGAAGAAGAATCCATGCTGATCAATGGCAAAGGCAAGATAAAACAGTCTGGACAGATGGATGTAGAATAATATCAACATCATCAGAAAATAGTATAGTACGGCAATATCATGTCCTACATCACATGTACAAACAATGTACTAAAATTACTTACTGAACCAAATAAATAAATAATATTATTTTTATCAGAATTGAAATTAAACCAATGCCAAAATAGTTCAGACAAATATGGCCTCTCACAAGTAAATATTGATGAAACAGAGCATCTATCAGAGAATGAAGTGGTAATTCCGTACTGTATTACCTCACTATTCTAACCTCGGATGGTCCAACATCCTGCTTAGTTCAACCATCCAATTTCCAGTATTTGTTTGGACTTGTTAATGACTCATCATCTGCAATATGGTTGAGTAGGATGATACATCCCTTAGGGGGCAGATTATCGAGATTCTACTGTATGTAAAGACACATGAAAATGTAAAAATCACAGGAGGCTGAAATATTATAATATGGGAAAGGAACAGAAGTAGAGCTGAGGCAGAATACAGGTCCACAAATATGAATGACAGACGAGAAGACCCCTTCAGCTCTCAAATAAATTTTGCTTAGTAATAGCAAATACATGTTTTAAAATCATAAGTGAGGAGATCTAGTTGGAAAAGGCCAAGAGCTACATAAAGATACTTGTTGGACACCACCATGGTGACAACAAGATTCTGAAATCACTTAATGGATTGTAGTATATACCCACAAGCAAGGATAGACACAGATCACAGTTTAGTAATGATGAGGACTGGGCTGAAATTTAAAATAATAGTCAGGAATAATTAATGTACAAGGAAATGAGATACACCAGTCCTGATGAATTGTAATGTAAAATAAAAGTTCCCCGAGACTGTAGAAACTGATAAAATCCACAGTAGGTAGTCCTATTGAGAAGGAATGAATAACTTTAGACTTGGTAGTCGCAGAAGTTGGACAGAAAAATAAGGGTATAAGAAAGGTAACTGGGAAAAAATTGTGGGTAACAGAATAAAATACTTTAACTATCTGTCAGAATGTTCATAATAAGTAAAGAATATAACAAAATGTAAGTTATAAATGAAATAAACAGAAACATCACAGAAGATAAAGTGTTACTGCAGCAAAAAAAATTTGAAGAAATTGAAAAAGAAATCGTTGTCAAGAAGACAGATTTGGCATAAGGTTTGGAGAACTGAAAAAGTCAACAAGAAAAGATAATTCCTTTGTTAAATACTGAAGAGAGTGCAGACTAATGAAAAGAGTACCTTGAGGGCTACAAAACTGAGGGCAGTCTCTCTGCCAACAAGATCAACAAGATAGAAGAAGAACAGATGTCACACTGATTTGGAGGACACAGGGGATCCAGTTTTAGAGTCAGAATTTGACACGAGAGGTGAAAACATGTGGTCAAAGAAGACAGAAAAGCTATGTAATATTTCTTTAGAACAGATAGAAGCATGAGGGGAAGTAGAAACCAAACTACTAGTATGCAGAATCTATGAAATTGTAGACATATCAACAAACTTCTTTTGTAATACCATCCACATAGTAGGCTACCAAAGACAGAATGAACTGATAATTGTAGATAACATAATGAGCTTGAAAGATAAGCATCCATGTTGCTGACTAGAATACTTTACAAAATAATGGTAAAAAAATGAGTATCTGTGAGATAACTATCAGTTTGGCTTTAGGAAATGTTAAAATGCTGGATATGCTGTGTTAGTATTGTGACTGGTGACGGAAACAAGTCTTAAGAAAAATCAAAATAGTGTCATTGGATTGTTGACCTAGAAAATATATTCATCAGTGTAAGGCAGTGCAACATGTTAGAACCCTCAGAAAAATGTTGTTGTTGTTGTGGTCTTCAGTCCAGAGACTGGTTTGATACAGCTCTCTATGCTACTCTATCCTGTGCAAGCTTCTTCATGTCCAAGTAACTATTGCCCCTACATCCATCTGAATCTGCTTAGTGTATTCTTCTCTTGGTCTCCCTCTACGATTTTTACCCTTCCACAGTGCCCTCCAATACTAAACTAGAGATCCCTTGATGCCTCAGAACATGTCCTACCAACCGATCCCTTCTTCTGGCCAAGTAGTGCCACAAATTCCTCTTCTCCTCAATTCTATTCAGTACCTCCTCATTAGTTACGTGATCTACCCATCTAATCTTCAGTATTCTTCTGTAGCACCAGATTTCGAAATCTTCTATTCTCTTCTTGTCTAAACTATTTATCGTCCATGTTTCACATCCATACATAGTTACACTCCATACAAATACTTTCAGAAACGACTTCCTGACACTTAAAAATATCAGTGGTTATAAACTAGCTGCACATAGAGTAGAGAGAATAAGGTGGGAGGAGGAGTTGCCACATATGTCAAAAGTTATTACTGTGTAGAAAGCTAAGATACAAAAAAGTTTTGTCTAGAGCAACATATAGAAGCATGTGCCTGTCAACTTCAACTGAAGGAGGGCTCTTTTATAATAGTAACAGTATATAGGTCCCCTTCAGGAAACTTTCATTTATTCCTGGAAAACTTGGATGCCTTGTTGTGCTATCTGTCAGATAGGGGAAAGCAAATTATTATTTGTGGGGACTTCAATGTTGATTCACTGAAAGAGTGTAATAGGAAGAATGACCTGGAAGTCTTGCTCAGTTCTTTCAATTTGACACCTGTCATTAATTTTCCTACTCGGGCAGTAAAGGACAGCAGCACATTGATAGATAACATTTTTATGGACCAAGATAGGTTTAAAAACATAAATTCTTGTCCTGTTGAGAAGGTGCTTTCTGATGATGATGCTCAGCTAGTTACAGTATATGACATAGCTCCATTCAGTAATTCAGAACTACCCTCCAAAGTTGTGCGTTCAATTAATGACTCAACAATTAGAAATTTCAGAGAAAATCTTCAGCACTTAGACAGGATGAGGTGTACAAGGAACCGAATACTAATTTAAAATATAACTTATTTCACGATATACTTGTAAGAGAATTTGAAAACTGTTTCCCCAAGAAAGTAGTTAAATCTAATTATAACAAACTATGCTAAAAACCTTGGCTTACTAAAGGAATAAAAATATCTTGTAACCACAAAAGGGAACTGTATCTAACAACAAGAAAGAGTAATGACCCAGAAACAGCCAAATATTATAAAAACTACTGTGCTACATTAAGAAAGGTTATTAAAAAGTCCAGAAGCATGTGCATCATGTCTGATATTAATACCTCTGATAACAAAATCAAAACAATTTGGAATGTTATTACAAGGGAGACAGGACAACCAAGAGTACAGGACAATGGCATCACCATCAAAGCGAATGGAAACTTGATATACAACAAGCCAACAAGCTGGAAGTCAAAAACATTTTGAATAATCATTTTTTAAATGTTGTAGAGAAAATAGGATCTAAATGTTCATTAGAAGAAGCAAGGCAGTTAATGGAAGAGGTCTTACCCACACCATTTGATACAACTGAAATTCCACCTACCTCTCCATCTGAAATTAGGAAGATAATAAACTCTCTCAAGAATAAAAGTTCACATGGGATTGATGGCATTTCCAGCAGGATAATAAAAGCTTGTTCCCAAGAAATAAGTGGGATTCTTAGCCACATATGTAATAGCTCTCTGAAGCAGGGTATTTTCCCAGACAGATTGAAGTATGCCATTGTTATACCACTGCATAAAAAAGGGGATACGTCTGATGTCAACAACTACTGCCCAATCTCTCTTCTGACTGCCTTATCCAAAATTTTTGAAAAAGTAATGTATTGTAGAGTAGCTTCACGCCTTTGTAAAAATAAAGTTTTAACAAAATGTCAGTTTGGTTTCCAGAAGGGTTTTTCAACGGAAAATGCTATATACACTTTCACTAATGAAATATTAAATGCTCTGAGTAACCGGAAGTCACCCATTGGGATATTTTGTGATCTATCAAAGTCTTTTGATTGTGTAAATCATGGAATACTTCTAGATAAGTTTAAGTACTGTGGTATGAATGGGACAGTGCTCAAATGGTTTAAATCATACCTAACTGGAAGAGTGCAGAAAGTTGAAATAAACAGTTCACATAATATGCAAAAAACTGGTGATTTCCCAAACTGGGGAACAATCATGAATGGGGTGCCGCAAGGTTTGGTCTTGGGTCCTCTGCTGTTCTTAATATATATTAATGACTTGCTATTCTATATTCACGAAGATGCAAAGCTGATACTTTTTGCCGATGATACAAGCATAGCTATCACACCCGACAGACAAGAATTAACTGGTGAAATTGTAAACGATGTTTTTCAGAAAATCATTAAGTGGTTCTCTGCAAATGGGCTCTCATTAAACTTTGACAAAACACAGTATATACAGTTCCACACAGTAAATGGAATGACCCCATTAATAAATATAGACTTCGACCAGAAATCGGTAGCTAAGGTAGAATATTCAAAATTTCTAGGTGTATGCATTGATGAGGGGTTGAACTGGAAAAAACACACTGAGGATCTGCTGAAATGTTTGAGTTCAGCTACTTATGCTATTAGGGTCATTGCAAATTTTGGCGATATACATCTGAGTAAATTAGCTTACCACGCCTATTTTCATTCTCTGCTTTCATATGGCATCATATTCTGGGGTAACTCATCATTGAGTTACTTCATTGCAAAAAAGCGTGTAATCAGAATAATTGCTGTAGCTCATCCAAGATCATCCTGCAGGCACTTATTTAAAGAGCAAGAAATCTTCACTGTAGCCTCACAATATATATATTCACTTGTGAAATTTGTAATTAACAATCCAAACAAATTCAAAAGTAATAGCAGTGTACATGGCTACAACACTAGGAGAAAGTATGATCTTCACTACTCAAGGTTAAATCTAACTTTGGCTCAGAAGGGGGTAAATTATGCTACCACAAAAGTCTTTGGTCACTTACCTAATAGCATCAAAAGTCTGACAGATGGCCGTATAGCATTTAAAAGGAAATTAAAAGAATTTCTTAATGGTAACTCCTTCTACTTATTAGATGAATTTTTGGATATAGTAAGTGGGTAATTTCGCCAACCTCCACCAAAAAAATTTAATATATTGTCATGTAATATTTTGTCTAATGTAATATCTTGTATAGACACCTTTTATTAACCTGACACGTTCCACAGCATTACGAAGTGTCGTATTCATGATCTATGGAACAAGTACTAATCTAATCTATTCTAATCTATACTCAATGTTAACAAATTTCTCTTCTTCAGAAATGCTTCCCTTGCCATTGCCAGTCTACATTTTATATCCTGTCTTCTTTGACCATCATCAGTTATTTGGCTCCCCAAATAGTAAAACATACTTTAAGTGTCTCATTTCCTAATCTAATTCCCTCAGCATCACCTGATTTAATTCTACTACATTCCACTATCCTTGTTTTGCTTTTGTTGATGTTCATCTTATATCCTCCTTTCAAGACACTGCCTATTCCATTCAACTGCTCTTCCAGGTCCTTCGCTGTCTCTGACAGAATTACAATGTCATCGGCAAACTGCAAAGTTTTTATTTCTTCTCCATGGATTTTAATTCTTACTCCAAATTTTACTTTTGTTTCCTGTACTGCTTGGTCAATATACAGATTGAATAACATTGGGGACAGGTTGCAACCCTGTCTCACGCCCTTCCCAACTGCTGCTTCGTTTTCATGAGTACAGCCTATAAGTGAAGGCATGAAGCATACAACATGTGCAAGAATCAAGAAGGCCATTGAGGACAATGTACTGAGTTCTATTACTTAAGAAGTCTTCGAGCCAGTCACATATCAGGGAACCTATTCCATATGCTTGCACCTTCATTAACAGTCTGTAGTGGAGCACCATGTCAAATGCTTTCCAGAAATCTATAAATATGGAATCTGCCTGTTGCCCTTCATCCACAGTTCACAGTATACCATGCGAGAAAAGAACAAGCTGAGTTTCCCATGAGCAATGCTCTCTAAAACCATGCTGATTCATGGACATGTTCAAGTACTCTGCAGCAAAGCGATATTAGGGATATTGATTTGTAATTTTGCGGGTCCATTCTTTCACCCTTCTTATATACAGGAGTCGACTGCAGCTCTGTCCAGTACTTGGGACTCTGTGCATGGTGAAATATCCACAATAAATGCGAGCTAAGTAAGGGGTCAATTCCATAGAGTATTCTTTGTAAAACTGAACTGGGATTCCATCCAGACCAGGTGACTCATTTGTTTTCAACTTTTTCACTTTTTTCTCTATGCCAGGGATGCTTATTATTATTTCATCCATACGGGAGTCTGTTCAATGGTCAAATGCTGGTATGTTCGTGTCTTATGTGAATGACTTTTTAAACACAAAATTCACAACATCTGCTTTCGTTTTGTTATCTTCAATTGCCGCACAGACTGGTCAATGAGTGACTGGATGGAAGCCTTTGACCTGCCTTATGATTTTACTTAAGACCAGAATCTCCTTGCGTTCTCTGCAAGATGGTTTGCTATGGTATGACTGTGGTAGCTGTTGTGTGCTTCACGCATAGAGCTCTTCACAGACACACAAACCTTGACTAAGCTTTGCCTGTCATCATTTGCATGTTCTGTTTTGAAATGAGAGTGCAACAGTTGTTGTTAAACCAAGGTGGGTCTTTTCCATTCTTAATCTACTTACTAGGCACATAGTTCTCCAGACCATGAGTTCAATCTGTTTAACTCTCAAGCGGGTGCACTAATTTTCATATAACGTGTGGGCAAGCAGCACACTTTGTACAGAGTTAAAGAATGGCTGTCTTATGTTACCAAAGTAAATCTGTAAGAATAAATTCACAGTTTAATCTTAGATCATTGAACAATGACAAAATAAATTTACATAATATGTGCTAAAGCATTGTTTCATTAAACAATAATGAAATAAATTTTGTTATGTCACTCTGTTGTCATGGACAGGTGTCACCCCAAGTAATGACCCACTTAAAGCATTAAAAAGTGCAGTTTCATCAGATCTCAGCCAATCACTTGTTCAATTACTAATTATCTCATAGACTCTTGCATTATTGTGGGGCTGGTGCAGCTAGCTCATAATCTATGTCGTTTTCTTGCATGGACCGTAAATTTTTTCTCACCTAGCTCACTGTTTATTTTACATTACTGCCGCTCACTTGGATGTATGACAACTCAGTTTATTACCATGTTAGCTGAAGCAGTAGTGAAGAAATAGCCATGGGCTCACAATTGTCAGACAACAATGCAACAGCGCAAAACAGTTTTAGTTTTGGTTGGTGAACTTTATACATTGGTGTTCCAACTGGAGTGTTAAACTTTGCCCGTAATTCTCTATGTCCATCTTACTGGAATTAAATGATGTCAGTTTACAGTCTAAGTGAGATGCTTTCAGTTTACTGTCTATGTGAGATGCTAAAAACTGCTTGTCTGCTCTTTCTAGCAGAAATACTCTCCTAGCCTTCTTGGCAGATTTATCAGCTTTCGTTCCCATAACAGCTATAATGACATCATGATCACTGATCCATGTCTCTATACTGATGCTACTGATAAGATCCAACCTGTTTGAAGCTATAACATCTAAGATATTTCCATTGTGTGTGGTCTGCCAAACTAGCTACTCAAGACAGGTTTCACAAAATGTGTCCAAAAGTACTTCAAACAACTGTCTGTCTGTACCTCCCACAATGAATAAACAGACATCCCAGTCTATACTTGGTAAATTAAAGTCACCTCCAGCTGGTATTGTATGATTTGGGTATTTATGTTCTACTGGCTGAAGACTTTTTTGAATGGCTCTAGAACTGTCAAAGTGAAATCAGATGGCTGTTAAAAACGTCCAACTATTAACTTGGTTTCACCATGAAGATTTTCTACTCATTTTTCCAACAATGGGGTGTGGTATGTATTGCAACCCAGACTTAGGACCAACAATGTTTGCTGAACAAACTTCAAGTTCTATAACACCAAATTAAAATTGTCTGTTAGTTCACAAACCAAACAGTGTAGTAACTTCCTGGCAGATTAAAACTGTGTGCCGAACCGAGACTCAAACTCGGGACCTCTGCCTTTTGTGGGCAAATGCTCTACTATTTGTGCTACCCAAGCATCACTCACAACCCTTTCTCACAGCTTCAATTCCACCAGTACCTCACCTGCACCTTCCAAACTCCACTGCTTTCACAATGCTCCCAGAAGAAAGGATACTGCAGAGACATGGCTTAGCCGCAGCCTGGGTGATGTTTCCAGAATGAAATTTACACTCTGCAATGGAGTTTGTGCTGATATGAAACTTCCTGGCAGACTGAAGCAGTGCGTCAGACTGAGACTCAAAATTAGGACCTTTGCTTTTCGTGGGCAAGTCCTCTACCATGTGAGCTACTCAGGTACAACTCACGACCTGTCCTCACAGCTTCAATTCCAGCAGTACCTCATCTCCTACCATCCAAACTTCACAGAAGCTCTCCTACAGCCTTACAGAACTAGCACTTCTGAAAGAAAGGACACTGTGAAGAAATGGCTTAGCCACAGCCTGTGGGATGTTTTCAGAATAAAATTTTCACTCTGCAGTGGAGTTTGTACTGACACAAACTTCCTTGTGCAGATTAAAACTGTGTGCTGGACCAGGACTTGAACTCAGGAATTAAAGGTGTGAAACTGATTGTGTGTCATACTTGGGTAGCTCAGATGGTAGAGCACTTGCCTGTGAAATGAAAAGGTCCTGATTTTGAGTCTCAGTCTGGCACACAGTTTTCATCTGCCATCATATCAGTGGACACTGCTGCAGAGTGAAAATTCCATTCTTATATGTTCTGTGTTTTTATGTCCTGTGATTATGTCTATCACTCTGGGAGAAAGCTGCAGAGTGAAAATTCTGCTCTTGTATGTTCTGTGGTTTTATGTCCTGTGATTATGTCTATCACTCTGAGATAGAGTGTCAGTGACCATTTATCTGACTCTCTTCTTCTTTAGTTATATCCACATTCAGGACATTTCATCTGCAAGTTAAACATTTGGATTCACACTAGACTTAGGGAGTAACAGATTGCACAATCTGTTCAGCAGACATTGTTATCACAATAAAGAACTTGTTCTGTTGAAACCTCCAGACTCGGTTTTGTTCACACTAAGCAAAGACAATTTACCCCAAATTGTGCAAATCCCAACAAGTGGTGAGCCTGATGTGATCTGGGCTGAAGAAGAAGGTTGCATGACTACTATGGAATTTAAATATCACACAAGAAACAGCTGTGCTAATAGTGTCTAGACTAGCGGTCCATTTACCTCTCTTCTGGCCGAACAACCTGATTCTATGGTTTGCTCAAGTCAAAGCCAGTTTTAGCTATTCAAGAATTATGGCTGACTCTACAAAATTCACTCTCGTTTGAGCAAACTTAACCGTCGCTACACTGCAGTGGTACAAGATGTGACCACTGTGTCACCACACAAATATTTATATGGGGAGTTTAAATCAGAATTAAACCAGAGAGTCACTGCATCACACAAAGAGTGAATCAGACAGGTACTGTTGCAAGAAGACAAAGGACATCATCATCCACAGAGCAATTTTGATACAGTTACCAACCCTGACAAACTACTGTGCACCCAGTGGAGCAACTGACTACCACTACAAGTCAAAGTGATCATGGTGCTGCACACAGAACATTATTGGACATGGTGGTGGAGCCTGTGGATCAGATTCAAGAGGCTAGAGCACTCGCACAGGTTTGTGCAGTGACAGTGCCAGACAGTAGTACAATAGTGATATTAACAGTTGAATGCATGGAATTCGGATTGTTGGCAATGAAAGTAGACTAGTTATGCACACAGATAGGCAGGCTACTGTCTCAGGGTGGTGCCTGGAACAGTAGGTTACATGATCACTATAGATAGAGAAGCTGATCACCAACCAGTGCTACATTGTCAAACACGGAACACCCTATATGCTGGTACTACAATACTTTTGAAAAACATGTGTGTAAATATACAGCACCATGTTCATACCAAAATACCAATGGCAGCAGGTATTAGATGCAACCAACTGCACAACAAAGTCACGTTGTCTGTTTGTTAGTGATAGGAGATCCGGTCACATGTATTTGACAGACATCAGTTCAGACTTAAGCATGCTGCTGAGAACCTTAGTCCACCACTGTAGACCTCTGACTGCATGCTGCTTATCATTTATGTGCCATGAACAACTCTCCCATCTCTACATATGGAATGCAGTGGATGGAGCTAAATTTGGGACTGCACCATCTGTTTACATGGGACTTAACCATTGCCAACCTAACAGAGTTGATAATAGGAGCTGATCTTCTGGCACATTACCATCTTTTACCAGATGTAGCCAATGCCAAACTGGTCAACAGCATTACAGAACTGATGCCAGCAGGTTTTCATTGTGACACATTGGTGCAAAGTGCCAAGCTAATACAGGCCTGTGACAAGGAGTGCACTGCACTGTTGGGGCATTAACTGATATTTACCTGACCATGTACACATGTGGCACACAACACAGTACACTATATAGAAACCACAGATAGTCCATCAGTATCTTGTAGACCCACGAGACTGGCACCTGATCATTTGGCCATCACTAAGGCAGAATTCCACGCAGTGCTTAAAGAAGGCCATCAAGTAGCCTGTGGTCATCCATGCTGCACCTTGTCCCAAAGAAAGTAAGAGCCTGGTGCCCATACAATGACTATCATGCACTCAATGCAAGAACCATGCCTGATTGGTACCCCATACCATTGCTACACGATTACAATTATACACTACATGGCACGACAGTATTCTGTGGGTTGGACTGCGCCAAAGTTTATATGCAGTTACCTATGACAGAAGAGTACATTGCTAAGACAGTGATAATCACTCCATTTGGACTATTTTAGAGCAAAATTATGATGTCTGGGTCACAGAACACTGCACAAACCTGGCAGAGGTTTATTGACTCCATTAAACGAGGACTGCCATTTTTCTTACCTACCTGGATGACATATTTGTGTTTTTTGCCACTTAGGAGCAACATTATCAGCACCTACAAAAAGTATTTAAGCATCTAGAGCACATTGGTGAGGTGATGAATGTGGCCAAGTGTGTGATTAGATTAGATTAGATTAGATTAGTTTTTCATTCCATAGATCTGTGCTGAGGAGGTCCTCATGGATGTGGAACATGTCAATTTTTTTAAGCTGAAATAACAATACTAATAGTATGAATATATACAATACATAATTTGTTTCTATTAAAAAATTCGTCAATGGAGTAAAAGGAGTTGGCCACTAGTAAGTCTTTCAGGCTCCTTTTAAACTGATCTTTATTTGTAACTAAATTTTTTATGTTTGCTGGCAAATTAATGAAGATGAGTGTTCCTGAGTAGTTGAACTAAAGTAAGTGCTTTTAAGTCCTTGTGCAGATCATTTTTGTTCCTGGTATTGTATGATGAACTGAGCTGTTTGTTGGAAAAAGAGATATATTATTTATGACAAATTTCATTAAGGAGTAAATATACTGAGAGGCAGTAGTTAGTATACCCAGTTCTTTGAAGAGGTTTCTACAGGACGTCTGCGAATTTACTCCACAAATAATATGTATTACACGCTTTTGGACTCTGAAAACTTTTGTTTGACTTGAAGAGTTACCCCAAAATATTATACCATATGACATTATGGAATGAAAGTAGGCAAAGTATGCAAGCTTTTCATTTTTATGTCACCTATATCTGCTAACACTCGAATTGCAAATACAGATTTGTTAAGGTGTTTCTGCAGTTCTGTGGTGTGCTCCTCCCAACTGAATTTATTATCAAGTTGTAATCCCAGGAATTTAAGACTGTCAACCTCTTCTATCTGCTCTTCTTCTTGTGTTTGGACACCATATGGTGACATTCCTACAGGCTCCCTTCTACTGATGGATAACGTCGAAGTGATGACAGTCAAGGAGTTAAGCCAGTTTTCAGGCATATCAAACTTTTATCATTTACAGTTAACCTGCATAGTGGAACTACAAGAGCCATTTGATGCACCACTTTCCAGCACCAAGGTTCGATGTGGCACTCTAGTGCAGTGGAATGAAACAATCTGCCCTGCTTTTGAGGTGGCAAAAAACAGCATAGCAAATGTAGCACTGCCTGCACACTCTAAGCTTGATATCCCTTTGACATTAGTCATGGATGCAAGTCAAACCATTGTTGGTGTGGAAATCCAACAATTGTCAGAAGATTTGTGGCAGTCACTCACATATTTCTCCTGCAAATTATTGCCCCCTCAGTGCAAGTGGAGTGCAAATGACAGTGAACTCCTGGCTGTATACAAGACAGTCAAATACTTCCATCCACAAATAGAAGTGAGGATATTCACCATCTACATTGATCACAAACAACTGATTGGCACATTCAAAATGAATAGCATCAGCTGTTCTCCTTACCAGTACAGTCATCTAGAGCTTATAAGCTAATTTAGTAAAGATGTAAGGTGCATTTCTGGCACTGATGACCTAGTGGGTGACTGTCTCTTGCATGTCAGCAGCAAAGTGAGACCCATTGACTTTTGGAACTGGCACTTGCACAACAAGATGACTAAGAGCTCTGAATTTTTGTTGATGATGCCAAGTCAGCATTGTAACCATAGCTCATGAATGCTCCATGAGAAGATGCCAGATTACATTATGATGTCTCCTGAGGAAAACCTTGCTCTTTTCTCCCATCAGCTTTCCGACGACAAGCCTTAGACAGTGTCCACAACCTAAGTCACTCTGGAGCCCGTGCCACCTCTCACCTCATGTAACAATGCTTCGTCTGGCCAGGCATACAGAGGGATTGTTGAGAGTGGATGCATACATGTCTTCAATGCCAGCGTGGGAAAGTGTTCCTTCATGTGCATGTGCCAGTCAGTAAGTTTCCAGAAGCAACCTCTTGTTCTACTCATGTATACTGTGCTGTTGAGGGACTGTTTATGAAATTTGGCATAGAAAAACACTGAACTTTATACAACAGCAAATTGAAAACATATTTTTGTTTTCTTTTGACCTTGGAGTCACATGTGAAATTATTTGTATGAATTTTTTTATTGTAATTTGCATAAAACATTGATTATAATAACACAGATTATATGACATAATGTCAAAGATTCTATATGAGGGTCAAGGTTAGGCCAAAGTATGGAGTTGGTCAGTTGTCGTTGACGAGTAATAATGATGTCTGTCAAGGGATTGCAATGTTCAAACTGGAAGACTGATAAATAATTGGGAATTCTGTGAAATTTTGGTTGTAAGAAGATTATCTGAAAGACTACACCCCTTCTACAATGTAGTGTCATCCCACTAGATCTGCAATGTACCAGAATGCTTTAGTAGTTCCATTAGTAATCAAGTACACCTCAAATTCAATAGGATTAATATTTATATGTCAACAAATCATTTTCTGCTTAAAAAATGTATTACCTTTTGCAAGTGACTCAACATATTGAAGAGCAGAGTGTAATATGCAAGCAATACTTTCGATTAATATACTCCATGTAAGTGAGCAGGAATGTATCAAGAGCCACCACAAGTTGGCATTTCTAGGTCACATGCAACTGATGTCACTTATAATCAGGTATCCTGGATATTGACATTTTTGTTTGTGACAGATTCTTTGGTCAACAGTAGGCCTATATTTGGTCTTGACACGTCTGCTTTTGAATTCTCATTATGTCTTGCAGCATGCTCCCTGAATTCATCAATATATTGCTATTGCTGCCACTGCACAATTTACACCAGTATTTTAACATGGCTTTGGGAAAGCAGTTGACTTGCAGGTCCACATTGCCTTAAAGCCAGCAGCAATGCCAACATTCTGAAGAGCCCACATGATTCTATTGTCCACTGAGGTGAGGTTAAGACTGAACTCAACAGACTAGAGTAACAAAAAACTTTGCCCCTTTTTCCTATAGTCAATGGGCTTCACCATTTGCAGTGGTCAGGAAATCTGGGGGCTCTCTCTGATTGTGTGGAGACTTTAAATAAACCAATAATGCTCAGACAGACACTGGTTTTTATCCCTTGTCTCGTTTGGAAGAAGTCTTTCTAAACTTTCAGGAGGTCAACTATTCTCCAGAATTGATCTCACAGAGGTGTATTTGATCTGCAAACTCAAGGAAGATATTTTTGTTTACATGCTGTTTGGACTATATCAATATAATTCTGCCTGTTATTTTCCAGAGATTTCTTGAACAAACAAAAAAAAAATGGCTCTGTGAACTATGGGACTCAACTTCTGAGGTCATCAGTCCCCTAGAACTTAGAACTACTTATACCTAACTAACCTAAGGACAACACACACATCCATGCCCGAGGCAGGATTCGAACCTGCGACCATAGCGGTCTCGTGGTTCCAGACTGTAGCGCTTAGAACCGCACGGCCACTCTGGCCGGCGTTCTTGAACAGACTACCATTGGTATTTTATATTGTTTCAATTATCTTGATGATGTACAGATGGATGTACATTTTTAGAGGTTTCTTGAACATACTATTGCTGGTATTTCATATTGTTTCAGTTACCCTGATGATATTTTGATCACTGGTTGTACAATAGATAAACATTTTTTGCAATCTGTGGACAGAAGGAACTTGAGTGTAACTTTTCCAAAGGCACCTTCTTTCAGCCTTCAGTCACCTATTTGGGTTATATTCTCAGATTATGTCAAAGCTATTAAGAATAAGCCTGAACCTAAGCCTGTTAAGAGGAAAAATGAAATGCTGTGTGCAATTTTTTCCCTGGGCAGTCCCCATGGTCCATCCACCCAATCATCTCTGTAAAAAAGGAGTATCTCTCCAATCATTCAAAGAGTGAAATCAAGCTTTTCAGAAGTCAAAATCAATCATCCAACTGACCCCTACCTTGTAACTTACCTGCCCTATTTATCATTGGTGTTGGCCACAAGTGCCACATCACATGTTGTCGGGGCAGTTCTATCTCATAAGCTGATGGGTGGAATGGAGACACCAATTGTGTTTATGTCAGACACTTAAATTTTGCATTATTATTATTATTATTATTATTATTATTATTATTATTTACTGTCACAAATTTCTTCTTGCCATCTACCATATACTGTTCATGTTTCTTTTTGGACCCAAAGTTAAGTTACAAGAATGTATGGTACATCACCTTCATGGATGGCCTCTCTATTTGGTGCATTTCCAATATTCCATTTGTTATTGCACTTCTGCTCAGCATTTTAATGTGGGTGCACTATATCACCTTCTGGCAGCTCTGGATACTGTAATTGATTACCAGGAAACAGTTTGTTTTCACTTAGGCAACCAACTGGAGCAGTCTCTCAATGAGTTACCTATTAATTCCCAAGATGTTTGCTGCAGTGTCTTGGCCTGATTAATTTCTTCAATGAGTCCAGCAATATGTCTTGTAAGGTTGGCCTCCAAAGCTTTCTGGTGTAGATACACCTGGTCTTCACTTTTTTTCCCATCAGCAACACCAACTTCAGATCGAGCAAAGTGTGGTACTCCTTACAGAAGATGATGAATGGTGCTGGGTGGTGGCACTGTCCTGTCTGCAACATCCAGTGCTTCATCTATTGCACCAATCTCACCAAGGGATTTCTAGGATGAAGCAACTGACACACTACCTCTACTGGCCTCATATGAATGGTGATGCTGCACAGCTAGTGCAAAGTGTGCCATTCGCAAGGCACACCAAAGAGCCAAGTCCTGTTGTTCTTCCCATGGCCAGAAATGATACAGCCATTGGACCAAGTTTATTCCAGACTGGTGAGCCATTTTGTGGGGTCCATGTAGTTAACTGTCACAGACTCCTCCAATTTCCTGTACGTCATCTGCATTCAGATAACAACAGTGGTGGCCACAATGGGTGCCTTGGAGCAGATCTTCTCAACAGATTGTGCATCCTGCTTGCTTATGACCAAAAACAGTCCCCAACTCACAGTGACCATTTTCAAAAGGTTTTGTACCCACAATGCTACTTCACATTCCGTTTCCACCCAGCATCAAATGGGCCAGCAGAACATTTTGTGCCCTTCATTAAGGTTCCAATTCTGAAAGTTTTATGATCTACTAAATCAAATTCAGTGTTAAACTCCTTTCTAGCTTGTTTGCAGGTCAATGCCCATCAATGATTGAAGTCCAATGGAGCTCCTCCATGAGCATCCTCATAGGATGCTTCTGCATCTCCTATGTCCACATCCAGAACATGAAGTAGGCAGTTATGCTGCTCAGGTGTGGGCACCTTTAGACAGAGTCTGAAATCAATCAGGGGCCTGTGCAGAACAACAGAGGCACCAAGTGGTTTTGGTAGCTACAACATATGGGATGTTATGCTAAAAGTGTGGCTAGTTCTGACTGCAGCATGCTGGTCAGTGGTTTTGTTCATCTGGGAATCCATTGTCTTCAACATTGCAGCCACATTGTAGCTTTCTCCACCTCTGGGTTTTCGAGGATGGTCAAATCTTACTTTGTGCAAGTTGTGTGGCACTCTCATAGATGACCTAGGTTCACCGAAGGTGGAATCACTGACCCAGCCACATAGTGCAGGAATGCCTTTGCTCATACAAGTCTCCAGGCCTGTGTACAAAGCTCCAGATCCAGAGTCAGCAACATTGATGGCTCCGGACATCTCCCAGAAACCTTCCACCACGACACCATTTGGCTCCCAGTCACTTCCACTGTTCCACTCGGTTTTCCTGCTCACACTGCCTGGGCGGAGCACTATTTGCCAGTTCGAGATGGGGCGAAAAGGGGGGGGGGGGGGGGGGGGGGAGCGAGAGATTTGCACCTGACATGTAAAGTGATGATATAGACATATCAGTATGTGTAATCAGGTTACCCTCCATTCAGAGGCTGTTGCACACAGTGACTGTTATATCGATTTGTAAATAATGGATTTCAGCTATCAGTTGTCCTTTTTAAATTTTATTGGCACATCTAAATTTCAGCTAGAAACTAGCCATTCTCAGTGCACTATCATTTTTGATCAATGCATGTAATGCCTGTTGGTAGGGCTTCATCCACAGTTCATTGAATACTGTGGATGAAGCCCAACCAACAGGCATTACATGCATTGATCAAAAATGACAGTGCATTGAGAATGGCTAGTTTCTAGCTGAAATCTAGATCTGCCAATAAAATTTCAAAAGGATGACTGATAGTTGAAGTCCATTATTTACAAGTATGTGTAATGCTGCATATATCTGGTGAGAGTGACTAGGGCTGGAATGTGGCCACTGTTTCAGGCTCATCACATGAACATCCATAGTGGGCCAAATTTATGTCCATCTGCTGACTATCTCTGCCTCAGTTGCTATTTACTGACTCATGTCTACAAGTGCTCTTTGCTGCACTAACTGTTTACTATGCGTTTACTGCCAGGGATCACGAACTTGTGGTTTCCTCCACCTATTGCCTACATGGAACTTTGATTAAGAAATAGAGGCTATATTTTTATTCTCCTATTCTGGAATGATCTCCAAATAATTTCTGTGGTAGTTGTGGCAGATATTTTGCCATGAACTGTTTCTGTTCAGTTCATGTAGTAATTGAGTACTTTTTTTGGTTTTTACAGAAAATTTACTCATGTTCAGTAGATGTTGTGGCTAGAAGTGAAGGTTACAAAGCTATTCCCAGGAAAATTACACCAATTCTTTTAAAATATAGTATTGTACACAACTTATTGCTGCTGTTGACATTCATTTCAAACATCTTTTAACTGCAACTATTGTGATTATATATAAGGTTCATACTATTGGTTACTTTAGTTTTCCCTATTGATGACTAAAGAGTCTTCATATTAATTTAGACCACCTACAACTTTTACTCTGCTCCAATTGGAATGATTGATCAGTTTGTCCTAACTGTAGCACCCATTTCAGTCCTCACTCACAGGGTACATTATTGTGTTACTTAATCTGTTAAACCACTCAGCGAAAATTTGAAAAAAAGAATATGTCTATAGTCACCTAGCTGTGACTTTGACCACTATCTCCCAACAGCAAAAAGTTAAAAAGAAGAATCAAGAGTAATCATAACTAGGTAAGAAGACAACATAGTGTTACCTGTTTACTATGCATTAAGCCTTTCTTTGGGTTGCTAATTTCTATCATTTGCACAAAATTTTCTTGGTCATTTTAAGTAAAGTCAAAAGTGGTCAGCAAAATAATCAATTTCTAGATATACACCTGCTTCAGTTTCTAGACACAAAATTTGAATATAATATTTGTTTCTTTCCTTATTTCAATGAAATAATGTTTACATACCCAAATTCAAAAGTCCCATGAGCAGCTCCACACAGCCTGCTAAGAAAGCAAGAAGAGTGACAAATTCTATGGGAAGATCCTGAGTGTAGGCAAAAGTCAGCAGTGCCATGAGTGATGTTGGACCAATGGAAACTTCTCTCACAGTTCCAAACATAACATAGACGAAACTTCCCATGAAGGCAGAGTACAGGCCATACTAGAAAAGCAAAATCAGTAAAATATTTATACCAGCATTAATATTAAAATGTGTTATTTTGTTTTTATGCTATTACACCACATTTTGGATACATCTGTTAAACATCTACGTAGAAACATTACATTTTGCAAGAAGGGAAAGGGCAAGTGAATGATATACTCTGTAAAGCCACTGTGAAGAATAGTATCTATATATATGATGAATTTAATACAGGTAACACTGTATGAAATAAAAATAAAATAAATTTGCTGACAAAAAAGGAAAAGAGCATCAAAATTGCTTTAACTGGTTACCATTCATCAAAAGTCTTGAGGTATATGAAACAGATTATCAATATATTTAATAACAAGGAAAAGAAACTATTATACATATCTGTATACTTCATAAACTATCAATTATATTAATAATGGGAATCAGTTGTTATTCATTTCTCTTTCAGTTAGTAGAAACCTGACGCATCACTCAATATTAAGAAGAAAGTTATTTAAATGACAGAAAGTGGCATTCTGTTTCTAAAATATAGCTGTTGTTTACCTATTAGACTAAATTTTGCATTTACCTAAGCATTAGGACAATTCTGTATATTTTATATAACTTGGAAAAGGGATTTGTAGTCCCAGTGTATCCAGATGATTTACAGAATATGTGTCTAATGGCAACTTAATTTTTTAATTTCTGGATAATGTCAGTTTCCTTGACTTTTGTTCAGAAGCAACATACAAAACACTTTTACACCATAAAACAGAAGTTTACACTGAAACATGGGTAAGAATACAAATATCAATAAATTATTGTTTTGCATTGTTTGTTGTTTATATACAATGCAATCTGACTGAAACATGTCTTTATTATTGCCCAAAGATATACTTAAGTAGTAAATATGTTGATACACTATGTGATCAAAAGTATCCGGACACCCCCAAAAACATGCATTTTTCACATTTGGTGCATTGTGCTGACACCTACTGCCAGATACTCCATATCAGCGACCTCAGTAGTCATTAGATATCGTGAGAGAGCAGAATGAGGCGCTCCCCAGAACTCACGAACTTCGAATGTGGTCAGGTGATTGGGTGACACTTGTGTCATACATCTGTATGCGAGATTTCCACACTCCTAAACATCCCTAGGTCCACTGTTTCTGTTGTGATAGTGAAGTGGACACATGAAGGGACATGTATAGCACAAAAGTGCACAGTCTGACCTCATCTGTTGACTGACAGAAACCGCCAACAGTTGAAGAGGGTCGTAAAGTGTAATAGGCAGACATCTATCCAGACCATCACACAGGAATTCCAAACTGCATCAGGAACCACTGAAAGTACTATGACAGTTAGGTAGGAGGTGAGAAAACTTGGATTTCATGGTCAAGCGGCTGCTCATAAGCCACACATCACTCCAGTAAATGCCAAACGACGCCTCGCTTGGTGTGAGGATCGTAAACACTGGGCGATTGAACAGTGGAAAAGCGTTGTGTGGAGTGACGAATCATGGTACACAATGTGGCGATCCAATGGCAGGGTGTGGGTATGACAAATGCCCAGTGAACATCAGTGTGTGTAGTGCCAACAATAAAATTCTGAGGCGTTGGTGTTACAGTGTGGTCATGTTTTTCATGCAGGGGGCTTACACCCCTTCTTGTTTTGCATGGCACTGTCACAGCAAATGCCTACATTGATGTTTTATGCACTGCTGAAGAGCAATTCGGGGATGGTGACTGCATCTTTCAACACGATCAAGCACTTGTTTATAATGCACGACCTGTGGCGGAGCGTATACACAACAGTAACATCCCTGTAATGGATTGGCCTGCACAGAATCCTGACCTGAATCATGTAGAACATCTTTGGGATGTTTGGGAACACCGACTTCGTGCAAGGCCTCACCGACCGACATCAATACCTCTCCTCAGTGCAGTGCTCCATGAAGAATGGGCAGCCATTCCCCAAGAAACCTTCCAGTAGCTGATTGAACGTATGCCTGGAAGAGTGAAAGCTGTTATCAAGGCTAAGGGTGGATCAACACCATATTGAATTCCAGCATTACCGATGGAAGGCGCCACAAGCTTGTAAATCATTTTCAGCCAGGTGTCTGGACACTTTTGATCATATAGAGCAGGTGAGGGAGAGATTGTAAGAATATAATATTCTAGTCAATGTGGGTCTTCAGAATTTCCAAAAATTGAAAAAAATTTAAAGCATTTCTTATTAGCCATATCTTGCAGAAATTTAATGGTCTTAGGACAGAAAATCACAAGTGGTTGTATGAGGGATCATGTATCTAGCTGAAATAAAGCTCTCTAGTTACAGGAGAAACTTGCCATGAGGTAATAGAAACATGTTGTATCAACCAGTGAGAAAACATAGTAAATGTTAAGCCTATGCCTTGAAGACTAGTTGAGGTATTCTATATTGATGACTCTTTGGTGTTTTAAATAAAATGCTGATTGAAAGAATAAGCGAAGTAATATCCTTTGCTAATGCCACAATCACAAACAAACATTAAAAACAATTAGTAAGTAGTGTAATGAAAATGTTTTATAACAGTTATTTTTCTCTAGCAGTACAGCCCTGATTTGAGACATCTGAAATGGTCTAGTATACTTCCAACTTATGCATATATACAGGGTGATATAATATGATATTACAGGAAGAGGGTGCTCTGAAGCTTAGAGTTGAATTTAGATTACATTAGATTTACTTTCATTCCAATTGATCCGTAGTGAGGATGTCCTCCAGGATGTAGAACATGTCAGAAAAACAACAATACATGACAAATATTTACAACTCAATCAAATAAGCTAATGTACCATTCCACAGGTCCCAAGTGGAATAATCGTAATTTTTTAATGAACACTATATGAAAGAATGTTTTTACAAATACTAATGCACTGAATTTAAAATAAAAAAAAGTTTTTTTTATTTATTTATAAGGTAATAAACATATAATACAACTACTATAATACTTATTTACAATGAACACATTACTGCACTGAAATGGTGCAGAAGTTAGATTGTACTTACACACACACACACACACACACTTATTTACAATGAACACATTACTGCACTGAAATTGTGCAGAAGTTATATTGCACTTATACAAATCACTTGGTTCTACTGAGAAATTCATCTATGGAGTAGAAGGAGCTGGCCACCAATAAATCCTTTAGGCTTGTCTTAAACTGAATTTCATTGGTTGTTAAGCTTTTTATGGCTTCTGGCAAGTTATTGAAAATGTGTGTTCCTGAATGTTGCACACCTTTTTGTACCAGAGTAAGTGACTTTAAATCCTTGAGAAGATTATTCTTATTTCTAGTATTGATTCCATGAATTGAGCCGTTGGTTTGAAAAAGTGATATGTTTTTAATGACAAATTTCATTAAGGAATAAATATTGGGAAGCAGTAGTTGGTATCCCTAGTTCCCTAAACAGGCTTCTGCAGGATGTTCTTGGGTTCACACCACATATAACTCTTACTGCACATTTTTGTGCCCAAAAAACTTTAGCTTGGTTTAATTACGCCAAAAAAATCCCATATGACATTATGGAATGAAAGTAAGCATAGTATGCCAGCTTTTCATTTTTATATCCCCTATGTCTGACACAATTTGCATTGCAAATAGAGATTTGTTAAGATGCTTCAGCAGTTCTGTGATGTGCTCCTCCCAGATGAATTTATTATCAAGCTGTAATTCCAAGAATTTAACACTGTCCACTTCTTCTATCTTCTTGTCATCATATGTTAGGAATATACTTGTGGGACACCCCTTACAAGTTCTGAACTGCATGTAGCGTGTTTTTTCAAAGTTTAGTGACAAAGAATTTGCTAGTAACCAGTGATTAATGTCCACAAATATTTTAGTAGCTGATCTTCCTAAGACTACACTTGATTTGCTTTTTATTGCAATGTTTGTGTCATTGGCAAACAAAATGAACTTGGCATCTGGTAACATTACTGATGAAAGGTCATTGACATACACAAGAAAAAGTAACGGCCCTAAAATGGAATCTTGTGGGACCCCACATGTAATTAGTTCGCAGTTGGATGATGCCTGATAGCTTAATACATGTCTCTTTCCTAATAACACCCTTTGTTTTCTGCCAGAGATATAGGATTTGAACCATTTTGCAGCATATCCTGTTACGCCATAATAGGAATCCATAGTAGGAATTTGTGACTGTCCGCCTCCGTATCATAGCAGTAGCATTACTGCCTACCACGCAGGGGCCTCGGGTTCAATTCCCGGCAGGGGATTGGGTGTTGGGTATCCTTCATCATCATTTTCATCATCATTGACTAGCAAGTTGCCGATGTGGCGTTACCTGAAAATAACTTGCAATACAGCAGCCAAACTCCCCCGAATGGAACCTCCCGGCCAACAATGCCATACAATCATTTCCATGTGACTGTTTGCTCATGACACTGTAGTGAACGGGTAAGTGTCATCATTGACTGACTGTAAGAGGATACTTGATGACTTAGACCAAACTGCTGTTTGTCGTGGTAAATGGAAGCTCACTCTGGACATAGAGAAATGCAAGTTAATGCAGATGAGTGCAGAAAACATTCCCATAATGAAACTTCCTGACAAATTAAAACTAGGTGCCAGACCGCAATTCAAACTCAGAACATTTGCCTTTCGTGGACAAGTGTTCTACTGACTAAGCTACCCAATAATGATTCACGACGCACCATCACAGCCTTACTTCTGCCAGTACCTCATCTCCTACCTTCCAGACTACACAGAAACTCTCCTAAGAAAATAGCACTCCTGGAAGAAAGTATATTGTGGAGATATGACTCAGCCACAGCCTGGGGGATGTTTCCGGAATGAAATTTTCACTTTGCAGTGGAGTGTGTGCTGCTGATATGAAACTTTAGTCTTGCCATTTTAGTAGGAGAGCTTCTGTGAAGTTTGGAAGGTAGGAGACGGCGTACTAGCAGCTGTAAGGAGGGGTTATAAGTCTACTTCGGTAGCTCATTTGATAGAGCTCTTGCTCACAAATGGCAAAGGGACGGAATTCGCATATCGGCCTGGCATATAGTTCTGATTTGCCATGAAATTGCATATCAGCGCACATTCCTGATGCAGAGGGAAAATGTCATTCCGGAAACAGTCGCATGTTGTTCAAATACAGTATCTGAGGTGTGCTACTTGACACAATAGTGTCGATTAAATATCTGGGTGTAACACTGCAAAGTGATACGAAATGGAACGAGCATGTAAAGACGGTAGTAGGGAAGGTGATAGGCTGACTTCTGTTTATTGTGACAATTCTAGGAAAGTGTAGCTCATCCATAAAGAACATCGCGTATAGAACACTACTGTGATCCATTCTTGAGTTCCACTCGAGTGTTTGGGATACCCTACTGGTTGGATTAAAAGAAGACCTCGAAGCAATTCAGAGGTGTGCTGCTAGATTTGCTACCAGTAGATTAGATGAACACGTGATATCACGCATATGGTCTGTGAACTGAAATGGAAATTCTCTGGAGGGAAGACAACGTCCTTTTCGCAAAAGTTTATTGAGAAAATTTAAAGCACCGGTATTTGCAGCTGACTGCAGAACGACACGACTGCCTCTAATGTACATTTTGTGTAAGGGCTACAGAGACAAGATTTTAAAAAATTTGGGCTCGGACGGAAGCATATAGACATTCATTTTTCCCTTTGCTCCATTAGCGTTTGTAACAGGAAAGCGAATGGTTAGTAGTGGTACCAGGTGCCCGCTGCCATGCACTATGTGGTGTCTTGTAGAGTAGGTACTCGTCAGTGAAGAAAGCCTGACGTCACTGATGGTGGTTCCTTTTCACCTCTTCCCATACCCACCTTCTTCACGCCCCATGGTGCTGGGCAGTTTGTGTCGTTGTTCATAACAGATGCCTAGAGGCAATAGTAACTGATTTGAGAACATCGCATAGTGTTTGGTTGACTCCAAATACCCAGCTGCCTTCTCACCGGGCTGCCTATGGGCCATAACCGGCAGGTAGCGATCATCAGCTGGTATTGTTGAGCGCAGGCGACCACTACAAGGCAGGTCAACCTTGATTTGTGTCTCACGACAGTGGATGAATGTAATGAGGACGTCGCTGTGATGTATGCCAATACGGTGGGAAACTTTCTGTGCTCATAACTCTTCTTGTAATAATGAGACTGAACCTTCTACATCTACATCTACATCTACATCCATACTCCGCAAGCCACCTGACGGTGTGTGGCGGAGGGTACCATGAGTACCTCTATCGGTTCTCCCTTCTATTCCAGTCTCGTATTGTTCGTGGAAAGTAGAATTGTCGGTATGCTTCTGTGTGGGCTCTAATCTCTCTGATTTTATCCTCATGGTTTCTTCGCGAGATATACGTAGGAGGGAGCAATATACTGCTTGACTCTTCGGTGAAGGTATGTTCTCGAAACTTTAACAAAAGCCCGTACCGAGCTGCTGAGCGTCTCTCCTGCAGAGTCTTCCACTGGAGTTTATCTATCATCTCCGTAACGCTTTCGCGATTACTAAATGATCCTGTAACTAAGCGCGCTGCTCTCCGTTGGATCTTCTCTATCTCTTCTATCAACCCTATCTGGTACGGATCCCACACTGCTGAGCAGTATTCAAGCAGTGGGCGAACAAGCGTAGTGTAACCTACTTCCTTTGTTTTCGGATTGCATTTCCTTAGGATTCTTCCAATGAATCTCAGTCTGGCATCTGCTTTACCGACGATCAACTTTATATGATCATTCCATTTTAAATCACTCCTAATGCGTACTCCCAGATAACTTATGGAATTAACTGCTTCCAGTTGCTGACCTGCTATTTTGTAGCTAAATGATAAGGGATCTATTTTTCTATGTATTCGCAGCACATTACACTTGTCTACATTGAGATTCAACTGCCATTCCCTGCACCATGCGTCAATTCGCTGCAGATCCTCCAGCATTTCAGTACAATTTTCCATTGTTACAACCTCTCGATATACCACAGACTCATCTGCAAAAAGCCTCAGTGAACTTCCGATGTCATCCACAAGGTCATTTATGTATATTGTGAATAGCAACGGTCCTATGACACTCCCCTGCGGCACACCTGAAATCACTCTTACTTCGGAAGACTTCTCTCCATTGAGAATGACATGCTGCGTTCTGTTATCTAGGAACTCCTCAACCCAATCACACAATTGGTCTGATAGTCCATATGCTCTTACTTTGTTCATTAAACGACTGTGGGGAACTGTATCGAACGCCTTGCGGAAGTCAAGAAACACGGCATCTACCTGTGAACCCGTGTCTATGGCCCTCTGAGTCTCGTGGACGAATAGCGCGAGCTGGGTTTCACACGACCGTCTCTTCCGAAACCCATGCTGATTCCTACAGAGTAGATTTCTAGTCTCCAGAAAAGTCATTATACTCGAACATAATACGTGTTCCAAAATTCTGCAACTGATCGACGTTAGAGATATAGGTCTATACTTCTGCACATCTGTTTGACGTCCCTTCTTGGAAACGGGGATGACCTGTGCCCTTTTCCAATCCTTTGGAACGCTACGCTCTTCTAGAGACCTACGGTACACCGCTGCAAGAAGGGGGGCAAATTCCTTCGCGTACTCTGTGTAAAATCGAACTGGTACCCCATCAGGTCCAGCGGCCTTTCCTCTTTTGAGCGATTTTAACTGTTTCTCTATCCCTCTGTCGTCTATTTCGATATCTACCATTTTGTCATCTGTGCGACAATCTAGAGAAGGAACTACAGTGCAGTCTTCCTCTGTGAAACAGCTTTGGAAAAAGACATTTAGTATTTCGGCCTTTAGTCTGTCATCCTCTGTTTCAGTACCATTTTGGTCACAGAGTGTCTGGACATTTTGTTTTGATCCACCTACCGCTTTGACATAAGACCAAAATTTCTTAGGATTTTCTGCCAAGTCAGTACATAGAACTTTACTTTCGAATTCATTGAACGCCTCTCGCATAGCCCTCCTCACACTACATTTCGCTTCGCGTAATTTTTGTTTGTCTGCAAGGCTTTGGCTATGTTTGTGTTTGCTGTGAAGTTCCCTTTGCTTCCGCAGCAGTTTTCTAACTCGGTTGTTGTACCACGGCTCTTTTCCATCTTTTACGATCTTGCTTGGCACATACTCATCTAACGCATATTGTACGATGGTTTTGAACTTTGTCCACTGATCCTCAACACTATCTGTACTTGAGACAAAACTTTTGTGTTGAGCCGTCAGGTACTCTGTAATCTGCTTTTTGTCACTTTTGCTAAACAGAAAAATCTTTCTACCTTTTTTAATATTTCTATTTACGGCTGAAATCATCGATGCCGTAACCGCTTTATGATCGCTGATTCCCTGTTCTGTGTTAACTGTTTCAAATAGTTCGTGTCTGTTTGTCACCAGAAGGTCTAATATGTTATCGCCACGAGTCGGTTCTCTGTTGAACTGCTCAAGGTAGTTTTCAGATAAAGCACTTAAAAAAATTTCACTGGATTCTTTGTCCCTGCCACCCGTTATGAACGTTTGAGTCTCCCAGTCTATATCCGGCAAATTAAAATCTCCACCCAGAACTATAACATGGTGGGGAAATCTACTCGAAATATTTTCCAAATTATCATTCAGGTGCTCAGCCACAACAGCTGCTGAGCGCGGGGGCCTATAGAGACATCCAATTACCATGTCTGAGCCTGCTTTAACCGTGACCTTCACCCAAATCATTTCACATTTCGGATCTCCGTCAATTTCCTTCGATACTATTGCACTTCTTATCGCTATAAACACGCCTCCCCCTTCACTGTCCAGCCTGTCTCTGCGGTATACATTCCAATCTGAGTTTAGGATTTCATTACTGTTTACGTCTGGTTTCAGCCAAGTTTCTGTCCCTAGTACTATATGGGCGTTGTGACCGTTTATTAATGAGAGCAGTTCTGGGACCTTTCTATAGACGCTCCTGCAGTTTACTATTAGCACATTAATATTGTTATTCCCTGTTGCATTTTGCCTACTCCTACCTTGCCGCGTCTCAGGAGGCGTCTTGTCGGGCCTGGGGAGGGAATTCTCTAACCAAAAAAAAACGCCCATGTGCACTCCACACGTACTCCGCTACCCTTGTAGCCGCTTCCGGCGTGTAGTGCACGCCTGACCTATTCAGTGGGACCCTACATTTCTCCACCTGATAGCGGAGGTCGAGAAACTACAACTAGCCTTCAAGGCTAGTTGCTACACTGAAAAGAGCACAAAAGCTGCATCGTCCCGTTCGCGATTGGAGACACTGTGTGCTCCACTGGACTGCGTTGAGGAGGTAGGCTTACTTTTCTCTGTTACACAGGCGGCTGTACCTAACGATATCCTAAGATCAAAAGAGTATTGAGGAAGAGTTTTACGATCAAATGATACAAGTAACGAGGAAAGCACCATATTCCGATCACAGACGGGCCACTTGGAATCGACCGACCGCCATTTCATCCTCAGCCAATAGCGTAATTTCGATGCTGCATGAAAGGATGTGGGGTCACAGCACACTGCTCTCCCGACTTTTGTCAACTTAGCAGACCTGGTGCCACTATTTCTCACTCAAGTAGCTCCTCAACTGACATCATGAGGCTGAGTGGATCTCATTTTCCACTCCTCCCAAAAAGGAAAATCCCTGGGAGCATTGCGAATCGAATCTGGATCCTCCGCATGGCAGCCATTTGCACCGAGCGCTCGGTAACAGAGGCGGACGCATGTCATGAGAGTGGTACAAAACTTTTTCCAAGCCCAGAATTTTATATAATGGTAAAACAAAATCGTATAGACTATTACAACGAGGAGATAATAAAGATCCTGCAAGAAAACTAACCTCACTGGAGAGACCAGCTAGAGATGCATAGGCGATGCTCTGTGGCATCATAGTAAGTCCAACTGTGATGCCGGCCACTGCATCCGACACAGCCGTCATCTTCGAGTAGCGCGGCAGCCATCGTACAATTGGTATTCTTCTCCTGACAACTGTCTTTATACGCCTCACCAGCGTCACTGGAATGAGAGAAATTTGGATGAAGCATCACACACAGACCTTAAACTAAATTACTTCCATAAAAATAATATAAAAATATTCAAAGAAGATTCTGTCGTATTGAGAAAGATGCCTGACGTACAGACATTAGGGAAAAGTCAAGGGAAGGCACTGGGAGAGGTGATGTTCATCGTCAGCTAAGGCTATCGTCTCTGCGATATTGATGTTCCACTGCAGTCACTATTATCCTCTCAAACTTGAATTGTTCCATAATCTCCTATATGCTATGACTAGGGCTGACGTCTTTAGCAAAACTCAGCATACAGCCGCCTTCGGCAAGCCAAAAGTCAGGAGGACACTTCAAACGAAAGGTACCACATAATACTCGCTTCCCGCGCCCGGGTTCGATTCCCGGCGGGGTCAGGGATTTTCTCTGCCTCCTGATGACTGGGTGTTGTGTGATGTCCTTAGGTTAGTTAGGTTTAAGTAGTTATAAGTTCTAGGGGACTGATGACCTCAGCTGTTAAGTCCCATAGTGCTCAGAGCCATTTGAACCATTTTTTGAACCACATAATACAGGGTGTATCAAAAAGAATGACATGATTTTGGACGGTAATAATTGCGAAACATGGGACGTGTTGAGTTTCAGAAAATCGCCATTAGATATGTCAACGAGTCTTCTCCGCTTGCATTGAATCAGAAGTAACATACCTTCCGCTCAACAGAAGGCGTTTTGTGTGCTGCAGTTTGCAAAGAGTAAGTCAGTGATTTAGGCCCAACATGCTTTTCGCCGGCGTTTTGGATTTCAGTTGCCTACACCCGAAAAGATTTGTCTTTGGTGTCGCCAGTTTGAAGAGACAGGATGCTTGTGCAAAGGCAAGAGTCCAGGTCGACTTCACACTTCTGACGACGCAGCGGAAAGAGTTCGGCAAAGGTTTGAGCGAAGTCCACGGAAGTCTACTCGCAGCGGAAGCAAAGAACTGGCAATGCTTCATACGAATGTCTGGCGAGTGTTAAGACGTCGTTTGGTCTATAAACCATGCAGACTGCAATTAGTGCAAGCTCTTCCGGTTGGTGATAAAAGGAAACGAGTTTACTTCAGCAATGCCCTACCAGAAGGCATGGAAGACGATACTTTTTACCACGGTTAATTTTCAGTGACGAGGCAACATTTCATGTTAGCGACAAAGTAAACCGAAATAATGTGTGCATATCGGGACTCCAGAATTGTCATTACTGACCACGAAAGAGACTCCCTACAGTGAATGTTTTTTGTGCCATTTCTTGTGATAAACTGTATGGTCCCTACTTTTTTGAGGAAAACAGTGACTGGAATGAGCTATCTTCAAATACTTCAGAACTGGCTTTTTCCACAACTTCAGGAGGCCTCCGATAACTTCATTTTCCAACAGGACGGAGCTCCACTACACTGGCATACAACAATGTTTGTCAATTTCTCAATGACACTCTGCTTCAACGCTGGATAGGGCGCAAAGGATCCTGAGACATTGCCCTGCGTTCTTGGCCTCTAAGATCGCCAGACATGACCCTATGCTATTATTTCCTGTGGGATGTATGAAGGAAAGTGTATTCATCTCTCCTTTCCCTCGTGACAAAGAAGAAATGAAGAATATAATAACAGCCGCTATACTTCTGTAAAAGCAGATACGTTGAATAACGTTTATGAGGAATTTAGCTATCGACAGAGTGTTGTACGTGCTGCTGCTGACGGACAAACAGAGCATTTGTAATAGCATAGCTTAAACTTTAAGATTTTGTATTTTCCAATTTTTCCCATGTTTGTAGTATGTTTTTATCAATAAAAATGAAGTTTTGAAATCATTCCTTTTGTCTATTAAACGTGCAGTTCTTATCAACGTTAGTCACTTTTTATCCTGACACCAAACCTAAACTACAAATACACGGTCCACTTACATTAATGTGACTATCACCTATGTTCGACGTCAACATGAAATAACCACTCAGAGACAGCAACTGGCAGCACTTGCACTGGAGGGTATAAAAAGCGTGTCCAGGAGTACGCAGAAAACAGTGCAGTCATTGTCGTAACGGAGAAACGGAGCGATTTACCTGAGGTCGAAAAGGGCGTGATTATTGGCTTTTCGGGCCAAGGGTGGAAGCATTTCCGAAACGACGAAGTCTGCAAATTGCTCGCATACCACTGTGGTTAAAGTATACCTCTTCTTCTTCTTCAGTAGCGCTACAGCCCTTGGTGATCCTTGGCTTCTTCAACAATCTTCCTCCACACTTCTCGGTTATTTGCTGCTCTTTTCCACCCCCGGACTCCCATACTGGTGACATCCATTATTAACTCGTCGATCCATCTTCTTCTAGGTCTCCCTTTTCGCCTAAATGAATGGATCATACCTTTCATCATTTTCTTTGGAATTCTATCTTCTGCCATTCTCTCCAAGTGTCCTAGCCATCGTATTCGCTGTGATTTCACAAACTTTACTATGTCCTTGCCCTGTATTAACTCTTGTAATTCGGCATTGTAGCGTATTCTCCAGCCTTCTTCCTCCCTTATTGGCCCATGGATTTTGTGTAGTATTTTTCGCTCAATGGTTCTCAGTGCATTTTTATCGTGTTCTGTCAACGTCCATACCTCTGAGCCGTATGTGATAACTGGGCGGTCTAGGGAATTATACAGGGTGATTCAAAAGGAATACCACAACTTTAGGAATTTAAAACTCTGCAACGACAAAAGGCAGAGCTAAGCAATATCTGTCGGCGAATTAAGGGAGCTATAAAGTTTCATTTAGTTGTACATTTGTTCGCTTGAGGCGCTGTTGACTAGGCGTCAGCGTCAGTTGATGCTAAGATGGCGACGGCTCAACAGAAAGCTTTTTGTGTTATTGAGTACGGAAGAAGTGAATCGACGACAGTTGTTCAGCGTGCATTTCGAACGAAGTATGGTGTTAAACCTCCTGATAGGTGGTGTATTAAACGTTGGTATAAATAGTTTACAGAGAATGGGTGTTTGTGCAAAGGGAAAAGTTCTGGACGGCCGAAGGTGCTACTGTAACTGGACTACAGTATCTGGAGATGTTAGAGAATTGGCTGTTCCCTCAGCTCAAACAAGAAGCACAACAATTCATATTTCAGCAGGATGGAGCGCCACCACATTGGCACTTATCTGTCCGTAACTACCTGAACGTCAACTACCCGAGGCGATGGATCGGCCGCCAGGCAGCCCGTGACAGAGCACTTCATCACTGGCCTCCAAGAAGCCCTGATCTTACCCCCTGCGATTTTTTCTTATGGGGGTATGTTAAGGATATGGTGTTTCGGCCACCTCTCCCAGCCACCATTGATGATTTGAAACGAGAAATAACAGCAGCTATCCAAATTGTTACGCCTGATATGCTACAGAGAGTGTGGAACGAGTTGGAGTATCGGGTTGATATTGCTCGAGTGTCTGGAGGGGGCCATATTGAACATCTCTGAACTTGTTGTTGAGTGAAAAAAAAACCTTTTTAAATACTCTTTGTAATGATGTATAACAGAAGGTTATATTATGTTTCTTTCATTAAATACACATTTTTAAAATTGTGGTATTCTTTTTGAATCACCCTGTATATTAGCAGTTTAGTTCTTCTTGTAACAAGGCTATTTTTGAAAAGTTGCATATTTGCAAAGTAAGCTCTGTTTCCTGCTTGTATTCTTTCCCTTACAGCCTTTCCAATACTGTTATCATTTGTTATTAGGCTCGGAAACGGCTCTAAGCACTATGGGACTCAACATCTGAGGTCATCAGTCCCCTAGACTTAGAACTACTTAAACCACTTAAACCTGACTAACCTAAGGACATCACACAGATCCATGCCCCAGGCAGGATCCGAACCTCCGACCGTGGCAGTAGCGCGGTTCCGGACTGAAGCGCCTAGAACTGCTCGGCCACAGCGGCCGGCATGTGTTATTAGGACTCCCAAGTAGCTAAAAGAGAACACTCCATTGAAGCATTTCCCATTGATGCTTAGGTTTTTAGGGGTTCTTCTGGCCTCAGATTGTGACATTACCATATATTTTGTTTTGTTTTCATTTACTATGAGGCCAATTTTTAAGGCTTCTGTTTCCATTGCCCGGTATGTTTCTAGGAGTGTGTTGGTATTTCTTCCTACTATAGCAATGTCATCAGTGTATGCACATATCTGGCTAGTTTTCATAAATATGGTGCCTCTTTTGTTGATTTTATTTACTACACTATGCAGGGCTATATTGAATAGGACAGAGGAGAGACTATCACCTTGCTTCACACCTTATTAAAGTCAAAGCTTTCACGTGTTCTGCAAAGGACCTTTACTTTTGCTCTTGTCTCTGTCTTTGTCATTCTGATTAGTCTTGTTAATTTAGCACATATACCAACTTCTTTCAGTATTTATTGCCGATTTATGCTGTCAAAGGCTTGTTTGAAGTCGATGAATAGGAAATGCAGATCTATATCATATTCATAGAACTTTTCCATCATTTTTCTTATCACAAATATTTGATCAGGTGTTCCTGGTGGAAAGCCGCACTGATATTCCCGTAGTATGCCTTCTGCACACTTCTGTATCCTTTCGTTTCATATACACTCCTGGAAATGGAAAAAAGAACACATTGACACCGGTGCGTCAGACCCACCATACTTGCTCCGGACACTGCGAGAGGGCTGTACAAGCAATGATCACACGCACGGCACAGCGGACACACCAGGAACCGCGGTGTTGGCCGTCGAATGGCGCTAGCTGCGCAGCATTTGTGCACCGCCGCCGTCAGTGTCAGCCAGTTTGCCGTGGCATACGGAGCTCCATCGCAGTCTTTAACACTGGTAGCATGCCGCGACAGCGTGGACGTGAACCGTATGTGCAGTTGACGGACTTCGAGCGAGGGCGTATAGTGGGCATGCGGGAGGCCGGGTGGACGTACCGCCGAATTGCTCAACACGTGGGGCGTGAGGTCTCCACAGTACATCGATGTTGTCGCCAGTGGTCGGCGGAAGGTGCATGTGCCCGTCGACCTGGGACCGGACCGCAGCGACGCACGGAGGCACGCCAAGACCGTAGGATCCTACGCAGTGCCGTAGGGGACCGCACCGCCACTTCCCAGCAAATTAGGGACACTGTTGCTCCTGGGGTATCGGCGAGGACCATTCGCAACCGCCTCCATGAAGCTGGGCTACGGTCCCGCACACCGTTAGGCCGTCTTCCGCTCACGCCCCAACATCGTGCAGCCCGCCTCCAGTGGTGTCGCGACAGCGTGAATGGAGGGACGAATGGAGACGTGTCGTCTTCAGCGATGAGAGTCGCTTCTGCCTTGGTGCCAATGATGGTCGTATGCGTGTTTGGCGCCGTGCAGGTGAGCGCCACAATCAGGACTGCATACGACCGAGGCACACAGGGCCAACACCCGGCACCATGGTGTGGGGAGCGATCTCCTACACTGGCCGTACACCACGGGTGATCGTCGAGGGGACACTGAATAGTGCACGGTACATCCAAACCGTCATCGAACCCATCGTTCTACCATTCCTAGACCGGCAAGGGAACTTGCTGTTCCAACAGGACAATGCACGTCCACATGTATCCCGTGCCACCCAACGTGCTCTAGAAGGTGTAAGTCAACTACCCTGGCCAGCAAGATCTCCGGATGTGTCCCCCATTGAGCATGTTTGGGACTGGATGAAGCGTCGTCTCACGCGGTCTGCACGTCCAGCACGAACGCTGGTCCAACTGAGGCGCCAGGTGGAAATGGCATGGCAAGCCGTTCCACAGGACTACATCCAGCATCTCTACGATCGTCTCCATGGGAGAATAGCAGCCTGCATTGCTGCGAAAGGTGGATATACACTGTACTAGTGCCGACATTGTGCATGCTCTGTTGCCTGTGTCTATGTGCCTGTGGTTCTGTCAGTGTGATCATGTGATGTATCTGACCCCAGGAATGTGTCAATAAAGTTTCCCCTTCCTGGGACAATGAATTCACGGTGTTCTTATTTCAATTTCCAGGAGTGTACTTGTGTAGATCTTACAAGCTGTACTTAGGAGTGTTATACCTCTATAGTTTTCACATGCTGTTCTGCCCCCTTTCTTATAAATGGGGATTATTATTCCAATTTTCCAATTATCTGGCATAGTTTCTGTTTTCCATATATCTGATATTAATGTGTGCAGTTCCTTTATTACAGCTTCACCACAGTTTTTATTAATTCAGCAATTATACTGTCTTCCCCAGGGGCTCAATTGTTTTTTGACTTGTGCACAGCCTGGGATTCCTCTTGTAGTGTTGGCTTTCTTGCCTCATTGGTTTCATTGTCTACTTCCAGCTCCACTCTTCCCTCCTGTGAGGCTGTCTCTTCGTCTTCTAGGCTGGTGCTAGTGCATCTTTGAAATACTCTGCCCATCTTACCACTATCTGTTCTTCCCCCCCTATCATTTTCCCATCTTTACTGGAACAGGCCATTGTTTTTGGTTGGAATCTATTCTTTATTTTGCCTATTGCTTGATAGAACTTCCTTATCTCACTCTGTTCCTTTAGTTCTTCTAGTTCTTGAAATTTCTTCTTATTCCACTCTCTTTTCTTTCTCTTGCACAGTCTGTTAGCTCTTCTCCGTAATTCTCTATATTGTTCTACATTATTTTTGGTTTCTCTCTGTAGTACTTTTGTTCTTGCCCTGTTCTTTTCCTCTATTGCTGACCTGCAATCTTCATCAATAAATATGAAGTTTTAAAATCATTCCTTTTGTCTATTAAACGTGCAGTTCTTACCAACGTTAGCCACTTTTTATGCTAACAGCAAAACTAAACTAAACTACAAATACACGGTCCACTTACATTAATGTGACTACCACCTACGTTCGACGTCAACGTGAAATAACCACTCACAGACAGCAACTGGCAGCACTTGCACTGGAGGGTATAAAAAGCGTGTCCAGGACTACGCAGTAAACAGTGCAGTCATTGTCGTAACGGAGAAATGGAGCGATTTATCTGAGGTCGAAAAGGGCGTGATCATTGGCTTTTCGGGTCAAGGGTGGAAGCATTTCCGAAACAGCGAAGTCTGTAAATTGCTTGCATACCGCCGTGATTAAGGTATACTGTGCGTAGCAAAATGGCACTATCCAAAACCAGCGCCAAAGCAACAATGGTGCACCTGGGGCCTTAGACGACAGGGATGAACGACGGCTGTGGAGATGTGTACGGGCGAATAGACATGTAACTCAACGCCCAGATGAATGAACCGAGGGGTTGTCGACAGTGTCTCGTCAAAGATCATGCAGTAACTCTTAATAGTATTAGCCTTAGTAGCAGGTGTCTGGCTCATGCACCCACACTGACTGATGTTCATGCACGGCAAAGACTAAAACTTGCTAGCTAACAGTGTTCGATTTGTGCTTTTACCAGTGGGGGGGATGTCTTAGGGGGTTAGTACAATTATATATGTTACTAGCTTGGACCGTGGCTTTACCCATGGTTAAACAATTATTTATAAATAGATGTTAATGCCGAAACTCACTATTCACGCGTAAGCACTATCAGAAAAGCCATCCCTTGTTATATCTTTAAAAGTACATTATAGGTAAAGCTTATTTACAAACTCATCTACATACAGATATACGAGGGGAAACCAAAAAGTAAAGGCACATTTGTGAAAAGCTGTACTTATTCTGATGATAGAAAACTGAAACATGCGTTATTTTTCTACATAACCTCCCTGGACTTCAATGCAGTTTTCCCGACGTTTTACGAGTTTTTTTACTTCATCAGAAAATACACTCCTGGAAATGGAAAAAAGAACACATTGACACCGGTGTGTCAGACCCACCATACTTGCTCCGGACACTGCGAGAGGGCTGTACAAGCAATGATCACACGCACGGCACAGCGGACACACCAGGAACCGCGGTGTTGGCCGTCGAATGGCGCTAGCTGCGCAGCATTTGTGCACCGCCGCCGTCAGTGTCAGCCAGTTTGCCGTGGCATACGGAGCTCCATCGCAGTCTTTAACACTGGTAGCATGCCGCGACAGCGTGGACGTGAACCGTATGTGCAGTTGACGGACTTTGAGCAAGGGCGTATAGTGGGCATGCGGGAGGCCGGGTGGACGTACCGCCGAATTGCTCAACACGTGGGGCGTGAGGTCTCCACAGTACATCGATGTTGTCGCCAGTGGTCGGCGGAAGGTGCACGTGCCCGTCGACCTGGGACCGGACCGCAGCGATGCACGGATGCACGCCAAGACCATAGGATCCTACGAAGTGCCGTAGGGGACCGCATCGCCACTTCCCAGCAAATTAGGGACACTGTTGCTCCTGGGGTATCGGCGAGGACCATTCGCAACCGTCTCCATGAAACTGGGCTACGGTCCCGCACACCATTAGGCCGTCTTCCGCTCACGCCCCAACATCGTGCAGCCCGCCTCCAGTGGTGTCGCGACAGCGTGAATGGAGGGACGAATGGAGACGTGTCGTCTTCAGCGATGAGAGTCGCTTCTGCCTTGGTGCCAATGATGGTCGTATGCGTGTTTGGCGCCGTGCAGGTGAGCGCCACAATCAGGACTGCATACGACCGAGGCACACAGGGCCAACACCCGGCACCATGGTGTGGGGAGCGATCTCCTACACTGGCCGTACACCACGGGTGATCGTCGAGGGGACACTGAATAGTGCACGGTACATCCAAACCGTCATCGAACCCATCGTTCTACCATTCCTAGACCGGCAAGGGAACTTGCTGTTCCAACAGGACAATGCACGTCCACATGTATCCCGTGCCACCCAACGTGCTCTAGAAGGTGTAAGTCAACTACCCTGGCCAGCATGATCTCCGGATCTGTCCCCCATTGAGCATGTTTGGGACTGGATGAAGCGTCGTCTCACGCGGTCTGCACGTCCATCACGAACGCTGGTCCAACTGAGGCGCCAGGTGGAAATGGCATGGCACGCCGTTCCACAGGACTACATCCAGCATCTCTACGATCGTCTCCATGGGAGAATAGCAGCCTGCATTGCTGCGAAAGGTGGATATACACTGTACTAGTGCCGACATTGTGCATGCTCTGTTGCCTGTGTCTATGTGCCTGTGGTTCTGTCAGTGTGATCATGTGATGTATCTGACCCCAGGAATGTGTCAATAAAGTTTCCCCTTCCTGGGACAATGAATTCACGGTGTTCTTATTTCAATTTCCAGGAGTGCACATTTATCGGTTGCATCTGTAACCAATTTTGCACCGCAGCAATGACGTCTTCATCACTTTGAAACCTTCTTCCCTGTAGTGCTTCCGTTAAGGGTCCAAACATGTGAAAATCGCTTGGAGCCAGGTCTGGACTGTATGGTGGATGTTCCAGCACCTCTAATCTCAACTCCTTCATTGCGTCGGCTGTCCGTTTGGCAGAATGTGGACGAGCGTTATCTTGCTGCAGGATGACACCTCTTCGCAGTTTTCCACGACGTTTGGTTCTGATTGCAGGTTTTAGTTTCGTACGCAACACATCACATCCACCATACAATACAGACATGGCTCTAAAGCCTCGTTTACGCTGGGGCGACGTCTTGCAACATTGTGGCATGCTACGGAATGTGGCGTGCGTCGTCTTCTCGTTTAGTTCTAAATGTTTTGAAATGCTTACCTACTACATAACACTTTTTCAAAATTAATAAGCAAACATATTAATAGTAAGACTGTATTAAAAACTTTCAGTGTTCGGCTCCACAAATTTAAATTATATGTGAAGCTTTACTCCAGTGCGTGGGAAATAAACATCCCAGGTTGGGATGCATAAACTAAAACCAGTGGAGGGGATGGTCTGATGCAGAGGGGGGGGGGGGGGGGAATCCCCCCCTGCAAATCGCACACTATGTTCCGTCTGACAGATGGCCGTTGGATCTACGGAAAGGTCCAGGCCAGACGAGGGAGCGTTGTCGTCTGGGGAATGTTTCCGTGGTATTCTTTTGGGGACCATGTCCACCCTTACATGCAGCACAATGGCATTTACCAGCAGGACGACGCAAAATGTTACACAGTTCGCAATGTACGAGTGTGGCTCAAACAACACCACGATGAATTAGTACTCCTTTGGCCACCAAACTCCCTGGATTTAAACCCAATGGGAAAACTATAGGACCACCCCGATTGGGCTGTTGACGCCATGGATCCTCAACCGAGAAATCTAGCGCAGTTGCTGGAGTTGCCACGGTTCTACATCCCTGTCAGTACCTTCTAGAACCTCCGTGACTCTCTTCCTGCACAACTCGCAGCGCAAAAGGTTCCACTTGGCTGAAGTATTTTACTCTACCGGATGTCTGATTTTTACTCTACCGGAAGTCTGAATTGCGATTTACTTCGCGTTCCACAAGTATACACGCTAGGAAGCGCCACTTGACAATAGAGGTATTCATTTACTGTTAATGTTTTGCATTGTTGGTGATACCGATTTGTGTTCACTGTTTCAGCGCCGAAACGGAAGTGTAATTTTAACAGCAATGTAAAAAGTGAGTTTACTGATACCAGTGGCAGTGGAGAAATTGTGAACGTACGTTGTGCCTATTAAACTCTGTTACTGGAAAACGGCTGAAAGCAAGGGGAAACTACAGCCGTAATTTTTCCCGAAGGCATGCAGCTTTACTGTATGATTAAATGATGATGGCGTCCTCTTGGGTAAAATATTCCGGAGGTAAAATAGTCCCCCATTCGGATCTCAAGAGGACGTCGTTATCAGGAGAAAGAAAACTGGCGTTCTAGGATCGGAGCGTGGAATGTCAGATCCCTTAGTCGGGCAGGTAGGTTAGAAAATTTAAAAAGAGAAATGGATAGGTTAACGTTAGATATAGTGGGAATTAGTGAAGTTGGGTGGCAGGAGGAACAAGACTTTTGGTCAGGTGAATACAGGGTTATAAATACAAAATCAAATAGGAGTAATGCAGCAGTAGGTTTAATAATGAATAAAAAATAGGAGTGCGGGTAAGCTACTACAAACAGCATAGTGAACGCATTATTGTGGCCAAGATAGACACGAAGCCCACGCCTGCTACAGTAGTACAAGTTTATATGCCAACTAGCTCTGCAGATGACGAAGAAATTGATGAAATGTGTGATGAGATAAAAGAAATTATTCAGGTAGTGAAGGGAGACGAAAATTTAATAGTCATGGATGAATGGAATTCGAGAGTAGGAAAAGGGAGAGAAGGAAACATAGTAAGTGAATATGGATTGGGGCTAAGAAATGAAGGAGGAAGCCGCCTGGTAGAATTTTGCGCAGAGCATAACTTAATCATAGCTAACACTTGGTTCAACAAACATGAAAAAAGGTTGTATACATGGAAGAACCCTGGAGATACCAGAAGGTATCAGATAGATTATATAATGGTAAGACAGAGATTTAGGAAGCAGGTTTTTTTAAAATTGTAAGCCATTTCCAGGGGCAGATGTAGACTCTGACCACAATCTATTGGTTATGAACTGTAGATTAAAACTGAAGAAACTGCAAAAAGGTGGGAATTTAAGAAGATGGGACCTGGATTAACTGAAAGAACCAGAGGTTGTACAGAGTTTCAGGGAGAGCATAAGGGAACAATTGACAGGAATGGCGGAAAGAAATACAGTAGAAGAAGAATGGGTAGCTTTGAGAGATGAAGTAGTGAAGGCAGCAGAGGATCTAGTAGGTAAAAAGACGAGGGCTAGTAGAAATCCTTGGGTAACAGAAGAAATATTGAATTTAATTGATAAAGGAGAAAATATAAAAATGCAATAAATGAAGCAGGCAAAAAGGAATACAAACGTCTCAAAAATGAGATCGACAGGAAGTGCAAAATAGCTAAGCAAGGATGGCTAGAGTACAAATGTAAAGATGTAGAGGCTTATCTCACTAGGGGTAAGATAGATACTGCCTACAGTAAAATTAGAGAGATCTTTTGAGAAAAGAGAACCACTTGTATCAATATCAAGAGCTCAGATGGAAACCCAGTTCTAAGCAAAGAAGGGAAAGCAGAAAGGTGGAAGGAGTATATTGAGGGTCTATACAAGGACGATGTACTTGAGGGCAGTGTAATAGAAATGGAAGAGGATGTAGATGAAGATGAAATGGGAGATATGATACTGCGTGAAGAGTTTGACAGAGCACTGAAAGACCTGAATCGAAACAAGGCCCCCAGAGTACACAACATTCCATTAGAACTACTGACAGCCTTGGGAGAGCCAGCCCTGACAAAACTATACCATCTGGTGAGCAAGATATATGAGACAGCCGAAATACCCCCAGACTTCAAGAAGAATATAATAATTCCAATCCCAAAGAAAGCAGGTGTTAACAGATGTGAGAATTACCGAACTATCAGTTTAATAAGTCACAGCTGCAAAATACTAACGCGAATTCTTCACAGATGAATGGAAAAACTGATAGAAGCCGACCTCGGGGAAGATCAGTTTGGATTCCGTAGAAATGTTGGAACACATCAGGCAATACTGACCCTACGACTTATCTTAGAAGAAAGACTAAGGAAAGGCAAATCTACGTTTCTAGGATTTGTAGACTTAGAGAAAGCTTTTGACAATGTTCACTGGAATACTCTCTTTCAAATTCTGAAGGTGGCAGGGGTAAAATACAGGGAGCGAAAGGCTATTTACGATTTGTACAGAAACCAGATGGCAGTTATAAGAGTCGAGGGGTATGAAAGGGAAGCAGTGGTTGGGAAGGGAGTGAGACAGGGTTGTAGCCTCTCCCCGATGTTATTCAATCTGTACACTGAGCAAGCAGTAAAGGAAACAAAAGAAAAATTCGGAGTAAGTATTAAAATCCATGGAGAAGAAATAAAAACTTTGAGGTTCGCCGATGACATTGTAATTCTGTCAGAGACAGCAAAGTTCTTGGAAGGCCAGTGAGCGGAATGGACAGTGTCTTGAAAGGAGGATACAAGATGAACATCAACAAAAGCAAAAGGACGATAACGGAATGTAGTCGAATTAAGTCGGGTGAAGATTAGGAAATGAGACACTTAAAGTAGTAAAGAAGTTTTGCTATTTGGGGGGCAAAATAACTGATGATAGTCGAAGTAGAGAGGATATAAAATGCAGACTGGCATTAGCAAGGAAAGCGTTTCTGAAGAAAAAAAATTTCTTAACATCGAGTATAGATCTAAATGTAAGGAAGTCGTTTCTGAAAGTATTTTTATGGAGTGTTGCCATGTATGGAAGTGAAACGTGGACGATAAATATTTTAGACAAGAAGAGACTAGAAGCTTTCGAAATGTGGTGCTACAGAAGAATGCTGAAGATTAGATGGGTAGATCACATAACTAATGAGGAGGTATTGAATAGAGTTGTGGCACAACTTGACTAGAAGAAGGGATCGGTTGGTAGGACATGTTCTGAGACATCGAGGGATCACCAGTTTAGTACTGGGGGCAGCGTGGAGGGTAAAAATCGAAGAGGGAGACCAAGAGATGAATACACTAAGAAGATTCAGAAGGATGTAGGCTGCAGTAGGTACTGGGAGATGAAGAAGCTTGCACAGGATAGCGTGGTATGGAGAGCTGCATCAAATCAGTCTCAGGACTGAAGACCACAACAACAACAACAACATTGGACATTGTGGGAAGTCTGACATTTCAATCATGTTAAGACGAAGAAACATCGCGTTTGTGTTCAATCGAAAATGCACTGCTTGATAAAATGCATAGAAGTGAAAAGTACGGTGACAGTGCAACAGAGTACTTGCCAAAAGTAATTTGGAATCATCTGAGTGCATGATGAGAAAGAGAACTTCTATGTCCATTACATTTTGTCAGCACAATTGTTCCGCTTTTTCTCACATAATTGTCCAAGGATTTTCTCTGAACTTTTAAAATGCCCAATTTTATAATAAAAATTAAGCGGACATCCTAATGTAACGGCCATTATAAGTTTCTTTTCGTGCAGAAGAAGCTGATAGAACTTTGAGCTGCTCACATTACAGCCAACTCAGCATTATTATGAAAATGAGGCGGCGAAAGAATTGACTTTAAAACGCACTGTTTTATTATTCTCTCGAGTGTTTTACACTTGGGGGACCATCCATAAATTACCTAACACGTTAAAGAGGAGAGAGGGTGTCTACAAAAATTGACATCTTGAGTCAACGGCTTGAAGGTGGGGGTAGAGTGATAAGCTTCGTGATGTAACAAGTCAATTTTGTTTTGTTTTGCATTACGACTCTAAACTTCAACACTAATGAAAAATTTTAAAATATCACCGATTATATCATTATTATTTACTAAAGTTTAAATTTGTTCATATCACGTTTTCGCACGTGGCTGCCGCTGTACCTATGGTGCCGCTCGTCGGCCGCCTTTTGACGTACGCCGAAACGCCATTACCGCCTTTGAGGCTTTGACAAAAACCGCCACCCCTCTGAATTCGTCTACGTTGAATTGTTTATATCACTCAGTCGATATTTTACTTTTGCTGAGTGATGGATTTGATTTTTGGTTCTACTATTTTGTGATTTTTTCAAATCATCTAATAAATTTCAAATGAGTTAAAAGAGGGATTTGTCTATTCCTTACCGCAAACTATATGAATTATACAGTGCAGCTTATACAGATAAAAAGAAACAAAATATACAAGACGAAGTTAACACTTTATGGCGATGTTCGAAAAGTAATGGCAATGTTAGAGAGATTTTTTTTTAAATTTCTTCGTCATCAAAGCTACTAAAACAACTGGAGCCCGTGGAAGTAAAAGTAAGTTTGAGTTTTATATTATTTTAGCATTTCGTGCTCCACCTCTAAGAACACATTTAGTATTCTGTGGCAAATTGAAAAACACAACAACCCAGTCAGTTACATTCAGTTGGTGTTCACCACTTATTACAAAGCAAAATCGGCAACCTCATCTTTGTGTCTGTCTGTTGGAAGTAATCTCGGAAGATACAGGGTCGATTTCAATGCAGTTGTCACTGTCGCTTAGCTGGATTCTTCAGAGTGAAGTAGTACACATATTGTGTGAAACGCCCGTATTCAGCATTTTGCATGCTTACTTTAAGTTGCAGGAATTAACCAAACAGGACATACCAGAAGCACTGAAAATATTAGAACGCAAGCAAGTGGAAGCCAATCACCTCAAACAGTATCTAAATCAACGCCTTGTCAGAATACTTCTAGGAATAAAATTATAGTACTGGAACCTGAGCTCAATGGCTTGCTGTTAGTACTCAGTGCTGGCATCATGACAGATGAAACAACAAAAAGAATAACAGCATTAAGGAAAGGCATTCAACAGGAAAGAAACGTACCGAAGAAAAAGATCAGCGCAGCTGGAGGACAGGAAAAAAATGTGATTCTAAAAACAAAAAAATAGTAGTTCTTCATCTACATCTACAAATACATGGTTACTCTGCAATTCACACTTAAGTGCCTGGCAGAGGATTCATTGAACCATTTTCATACTACTTCTCTACCATTCCACTCTCGAATGGCACGTGGGAAAAAGGAACACCTAAATCTTTCCGTTCGAGCTCTGATTTCTCTTATGTTATTATGATGATCATTTCTCCTTACATAGGTGGGTGTCAACAAAATACTTACATTCGGAAGAGAAAGTTGGTGATTGACATTTCTTAAATAGAACTCGCCGCAAAGAAAACCGCCTTTGTTTCAGTGACTGCCACCCCAACTCGCGTATCATATCAGTGACACTATCACCCCTATTGCGTGATAACACGAAACGAGCTGCCCTTCATTGCACTTTTTCGATGTCCTCCGTCAATCCTACCTGGTAAGGATCCCATACCGCGCACCAGTATTCCAGCAGAGGACGGACAAGTGTAAAATTCGAACTACTGCTAGTCCGCCTAGAGTAGAAAATCCGGTTTACTTGAAGCCATAAAGGAGGCGGCAGTCTTCGGCGGCGCAATTGATGATAGACGTCACACTGAAATTGTAAGGTGCTGAAAACATTCGACGACTTGGAAACCGAATTATGTAAACAAGCTACATTATCAGTCGGTCAGGGAAAAAAAACGCGTGGTAACTATTCCTCTTAAATAGTAAAAAACAGAGCCTACGCTTCAAGTAAAGCATATATATGGCAAATCCTGGAACGTTACTGTAAGAAACCTTGAATCTTTAGCTTAAACTTTGGGCTCTGGTCAAGTATTCTTCTGACCTATGGACGATAAAGCACGTGTGCCATTAGAGATTACAGCAGAAAATGCTCAAGCGCCAATATTAATGCACCTTGACTTTCTGAATTACCAGCTTTCGAAAAATTAATGAGAACACGAGAAGGTTTTGTTAGACCCGCGTTTATTTTCACTTGCGATGGTAGTCTCGACAAAAATCCATGATAAGAGCGAGTTATTTTGACTTTGACGCTACTTACATTGCCACAAATGCTCCAGGAAGAAATGCTTTAACAGAGTTGAGCGACGAATGGCACCTTTTAGTCGTGAACTTACTGCTTTGTGTTAAAACATGACAGTTTCGGTCGACATCTTGATTCCAGTAATCGAAATACTGACTTAGAGCAAGAAAAACGGAACTCTGAGAGTGCAGGCATCGTGTTGGCTAATATTTGGAGCCAACTGGCCACTGACGATTTTCCTGTGGTTGCCGAATACATTGTGCCAACAAATACCAGAATGGACATCGTACAGGCTATGACATTGAAAAATAATGCCACTTGGCACGGAAATCACGTACGTAAATCACAATATTTTTTAGAAACTGTAAAATGCGAGGTTGTCGAGTGTTGCGGTGTGCGACGATCTAGCCTCTAGCGATTATTACGAGAGCGGTTTTTAATCACCATCTGTTTTGATTAAACAGACTTTATGCGCGGATATGTACCGGAAGGTAAATTTGCTCCGCTGTTACTATCGCTATCTTTGGATCTTCGAGCGTCATCACATTTGAAGCAAATTCCTTAGATGGCTATTGCCCCACTGTCGAGGCATACTTATTTAAATGATCGTGTGGCATCTGTAGCCCAAATTTTTCATCATACAAAGCCATTAACCAAAACATGCAATCACGTAAAGAGCCAACAAGAGGTTTCGCCCATCAAAGATTCATCCTCAAAGACGTGCCAGAGAAGTTCTTTGATAAACGATGACGATGCTCTGAAGTTGAATTAAGATGATGTGTACACGCCGAATGTTCCTAACATTACCCAAATCGAAAACGAAGTGACAGATATGCCAATCACGAATAATATGAAGGGATGGGTTCAAAGTCTTTGGACACAAAATGATTAAATTTTGTATTTTTTTATATGGTTTGTTTTGTAAATTTTCTAAAACGTTTGATTTATTCTTGATTTTATGAGAAAATAGATTTTATACAGAAATATATAAATAAGTTTTGATTTAATAATTTCCAAACTTAGAACTGTAAAATATGTTACGTCACACCAGGAAAGGGGTCACACAAATGTGACTACCAGCGACAAGGAGGGGGACTCCCAAAATAATGAAATTCGTGTGACAATTTATGGATGGCCCTTTGTTGGTTTTTCCTAACAAGAATAAGATGATAAACTTAAGAATATGACATTAAAAATCACACAGTGTGATATAAAAAAGTAAAACCGTATTTAGTAAAAAAAAATGGAACTTGAGTGTGTCCGTTATACTCATCCAGGAACTCGGAAAAATCATAGAAAATTAGGGACGACCTCTAGGAAATCGAGGCAGATAGCAGCCCTAGCTATGACCGATGCGTTTGCGTTTGTTTTCACAGAGTTAATTCGCGGTGTGCTGCATGTGTCACTACTCATTTGTATGCAACAGACCTATCGGATGTGTGTGTACAGTCGCGAAGTACGCCTCATGCAGCCGCAAAATTTGGCCTTCATGCACGGCACATCTTCAAATGGGACAGCCCTTCCCGTGAACTTTGGCACCCCAGTTTAATAGGATACTATTTCAGATTATTAATACCAACGGTTATAATCACTCCAATAGTTACTCCCCTGCAAGTAGTTCGTTATAACGATCATCTGGTGACTATTGACATTATATTCTCTTGTCTTACTTAGTCTTTTATAGCTCGCTGAAAAATAGTGCTTCCAAACAACGCCAAAGAGAATGGAACTCTTGTTTATAAATTTGGAAGCGAATTAGCGTTAACAGATTCTTCAGATATAATTTTCTATTATTATTAATTGCATTTTTATGGCATCGTATTATTATTATAATTTAATAAAGACTCAGTCAAAGCTGTGCAAAAAGGCAATCAAACTCTTTGGTGCTACACTATGTAACAACATTTACACACAACGGCTCAACGGGAGGGCATAGGAGAGCGCCTGTACAGCTATCACTCAAGGGGGCCAGGGTTCGATTCCCGGCAGGGGACTGGGTGATGTGTATCCTTCATCATCATTGACACACAAGTCGCCGACGTGGCGTCAACTAAAAAGACTTGCTATACGGCGGTCGAATTCCGCAAGGGATATACCGGCCAATAAATGCCATACGATCATTTCATTTCATTTTAGTACAACAACACCTACTGCCCCTCCCCCCACCACGCCGGCCAGAAAAAACTGATCTTTGCAAACTGAACTCACAACCTGCTCCACCAAACAAGCAGACGTATCAGTTCAGTTTCATTTTGAAGAAGCCTGAACAGGTAATAGGTACTGACTAGTGACAGGAGCACCCAGATCTTTTTGTTCTGATATCTCGGGACCATTTCGAAGTTCAATAAAAAGTATCTTATGGCTTTAGGTCCTGAAAGTTTCAAGTGGTTTTGTTACCTTCAATTCGGGATGTTTTTTCCCACCGATTTCAAAGCTGCTAAAATATGTACATTTATAGAAAATATTCATGACTAGCTGACAAAGGTCTTTATTTTGTCTATTTTCCGTCACGACTAGCTGACAATCGCTGCATTGCCCAGGTCTTTAACTTGCCAATTTTCTGTCACGGACCGTAACAAAAAATTACCTGTGTTTCTACTTTAATATCGAAAACATCTCACTTCTACGCATTCGTGAAAGCACCTTTGGAAGTAAGAAACAATCGTGCAAAGAAAGGTGCATAACGTACGAGGGTGAGTCAAATGAAAACCTTAAATTTGTAATAACAAATCGAAATTTCGCGCCGTTATCCTGTAAGTTGGTAAGCGTGCTACAAACAGGATGCAGAATGGCCTGTGGGTGGCAGCATGGTGCAGATGCACACATACCGTCGCAGTATCAGTATAAAGATGGCCTCCCCACTTGCGACTTGCACCAGGGAAGAACAGCGTTCTGTTACTCGGTTTTTGCGAAGTGAAGGTGTGAAACCTATTGAAATTCATCGACGAATGAAGATTCAGTACGATGACGCATGTTTGTCACAGCAGCAAGTCTACGAATGGAGTAGGAAGTTCGCAAATGGTGTGACTTCCGTGGAAGATGCACCTCGTCCAGGTCAGGCACAACGAGTTGTGACTCCACAGAACATTACAGCAGTTGAAGCCATAGTGAAGGAAAGCCGCCGAGTGACACTGAATGACATTGCAGCATGTTTACAGATTAGTCATGGGTCAGCACACCACATTGTGCACGATGTGCTCCAGTTTCACAAAGTGTCTGCAAGATGGGTGCCACGGCAGCTGACTCCTGAAATGAGAGAATGACGTGTTGATGCTTGTGTAGAACTTCTTCAGCGCTTTGAACGAGGTGATGACTTCTTTGAAAGAATCGTTACTGGGGACGAAACCTAGGTTCACTTCCACCAACCGGAAACGAAGAGTTCGAGCAAGGAATGGCGCCATTCCTCATCACCAAAACCAAAGAAGTTTCGAACAGAGCCATCAGCATGGAAGGTTATGCTGACTCACTTTTGGGACGAAAAAGGCGTCATTTTGGAGCATTACTTGCCTAGAGGGACCACTATCACCAGTGCATCATACACAGGTCTCCTAAAAAATCATTTGCGGCCTGCAAACAAATCAAAGCGACTTGGATTGCTGTCAGCAGGTGTCCCTTTGCAACATGACAATGCAAGGCCCCACACTGCCCGTACAACAGTTACAACAATCACAGACCTGCATTCTGATTGTCTTCCACATCCACCATAGTCACCAGACCTTGCCCCAAGTGATTTCCATATGTTTGGACCGCTCAAAGACGGAATGGGAGGAAAGAAGCTCCGTTCTGATGAAGAGGTTTGCCACGCGCTGCATGAATGGTTGCGCGGACTACCAAAAGAATTTTTTTCTAAAGGAATTTATGCACTTTGTAAGCGCTGGAGGACTTGCATTGAGCGTAGGGGAGATTATGTTGAAAAGTGATACAGCTTTGTACCACTTCTGCGCAATAAATAATATTTTTAAAAAATTAAGGTTTTCGTTTGACTCACCCTCGTATAAATGTATAAGTACAGAATCCAAATTCAGAAACACAATCTGCAAAATACAAATTGTCTGTAATGTTTCTCTAACTCCGAACTTGTTTGTAAACAATATTTCTAGTTAGATGTCCAGGAGCTACGATGACCAAATTCTTGGGTGAACCTACCCTTCAGCAAGCGATATAAATCTGTTCATGAGAAGTACATGGAGATATCAAATCCACCCCGCACTGTTTAATGGATTTCCCCTCTGACTTGCTAATTGTAATGGCTGAAAGTCTCTCTGGACACTGCAGTCTCTTGAAGTGAATAGGGCGCAGCTCCTTCACTTGTCTACAACAGGATCTTGTAAATCATTCTATGGCAACGTCTCCATAGCTTTATAGACGACTATGTTTTCGCCTAGAGCCGTTTGTGCTTTGCAGTTGAAAACTATGAAAAGCGCTGCCAGCTGTCAGGGATTTCCTTTAAGTTGCCTCGACTGTAGGTGTGTCTAGTAGTAAACAATAAATGTATAAAAACTTCGTGTATGATGCGGCTTTTTTTCACGTTTCTCGGTTTTTATGACGACATATCTCTTGAATTGTGTGCCGTCCAATGATATACTTTTGTAGGCACTTTGAGCGACATATGCGAATACTGTCTCCGAAATACGTTGTGAATAATATTTGTAGTAAAGAAATAATAAATTTAAACGTTATGCATGCTGCGGCAGTTTTTCACGCATCTCAGTGTCTATGACATTGTATCTCCTGATCTATGTGTCGTACAATGATACAATTTTGTAGGTACATTCAGCAGCATTTGTGGATAGTATCTGCAAAATGTATTGCGAACTGAGCTAGTAGCAAAGTAGTAATAAATTTAATTCTTTCAGACCGTCTGGTTACAGTCGTGTACATTAATATTTGTTGTGTATTAGCTGCAACAGAAATATTTTTCCTCAATGGAAACCTCATGTACACGTTTGTGAATGCTCTAATATTTTCACCATGCACAAGTGCTGCCTTCTGTTGAGCATAATTATTAAAATATCAACAAGTGAATGTATCAGTACGCAGCTGCTTGTGGTCGCCAGAATCAACGGAAGTGTTTGATTAGTTATATTTCCCTGCATAATTGAATATTATTATTTTTATTTTGCATGGTAATTATTGAATGATCAGTTTATTTATTACAACCGTGAATATTTCAAAATTAATTACTTTGGTCCATCAACTAAGAGCATTAGAACATAAGGAAAATGTTTCTTCCTCCAGACCTTAAAGCGTTAAACGTTAACTCACACTGCGCAGGTCTTCACACATCTCAGCGTTTATGATGCCATCTCCTGAAATATGTGTGGTGCCATGGTAGATAATATAGTAGGTGCATTTAGCGGCTTATGTGGACACTGTCTGAGAAATTTCTTACGAATAGAGTTAGCAGTAATAATAAATTTAAACCTCATGCACAATGAGACAGTTTTTCACGCATTTCATTGTTTATGACATCATGTCACCTGACCTGTAATAGGTAGGTGGTTCGTATGCCACAGCAGTTGTTACCGGACTGTGAGAGATAAGTGTACCAAGCTTGGTCGTAATGGTTGCGGTGTTAAGGAGGAGATATGGAACGTAAGCTCATACCTACATTCATTTTTATAATGTGTATGGATTTAAATATAGAGAGGCAGGACAATACACATGCAGGATACTCATAAAATAGCTATGTAATTATCTGCAGTTGATAAATTCTGTCAACACATCATACTAACCACGAAAAAATACGTTAACTGGTGCACGGTTTCATTATTTAAATAATAAATGACACAGGTGCATGATTTCGAAATAACATCGATTGTGATCGATGCAGTTAGGGAAATACTCGCCTGTAATTGAATATTACCTCTCTAAAATCAAAATAATTTGTACAAATCACAGTTAAGTACATTGTAAGTAGTAGGTACCTATTCTTAAGTGGTGACATTAGTATGTCTGGTGATTAAAAAACACAGTTTTTTTCAGTTTATTGAGTTTTATTTTGTAAGAAACTGTCTTCGTTTCTTCTATCCAAATCCCTTCCATGAAACTACAAGACTTGTCCCTTTTTCCTCTCTTCTACTGGGCATAATCTTATTTACATCCTGGATGTTACCCGTGGCTACATTCGCATATCAGTATTTCTGTTTTCATAAGTGATGGTAAGTAAGTAAGCTACTGTACTTGCAATAACATCAGCTCCCATCGTGTCCCCAACCATCCAGAGCCTGAGCTGTCTCAATGCACGCTGATCGGCGTGCGCAGTATCGCTGCCAAGGGTAATTTCCAAGAATGATTGCCTCTAAAACACATCTCATACCCGCAGAAATCCCTCCCACGCATATCTGAAGTAGCTCTAAAGTCCCTTCATTTCCACGGACAGAATAGTGGCGAACACGTAACATGGACTAAAATAGAAGTATAGCTTACGCCAGACTAAAGATATCTCCATGTTGACACATCTTACAGAAAGAATTTTTACTCGAATGTCACGATAAGGAAAACGGTTTCAGGCCTAAGTACTGCGGCGACCACAGCCGTTACGAAACACGTTAAATGAATTCGCAATTGCGAATAAAGCCTATCAAATGGTTCAAATGGCTCTGAGCACTATGGGACTTAACTTCTGAGGTCATCAGTCGCCTAGAAATTAGAACTACTTAAACCTAACTAACCTAAGGATATCACACACATTCATGCCCGAGGCAGGATTCGAACCTGCGACCGTAGCGGTCGCGCGGTTCCAGACTGTAGCGCCTAGAACCGCTCGGCCACCTCGGCCGGCTAAAGCCTATCAACCTGAAGAAAATATTACAATGCCTTTTTAGAGATAATCATATTTGAGTCGATATAACATTTCCTTCCGTGGTCAGTCCACCCTGGCATCTAAAACACTTTCTCATTTTCCAAGCGCACTGCATAATGCATAATATTACAGCCCAGAGCGAACTGAAGAAATAAATTAACTGGCCTCGGTATTTTTTCACGGGAGAGTAAAAGTCCATCGCCATTCAGTGTAAAAGACACGAAACTGCACAAAGTTACTTCTCTTTTCATGTTGTTCCATGAACATGGCTTCGTTTTGACGTTACACGATAACAATTGTTATTTCGGGCGTCAACCGTATGGTCGGTTTCCTATACAGTGTGATCGAGAAGGCGCGCACGTCAAACATAATCAAGCATAGATACATATGATTTTCATATGTGTTTTATTTTATAACTTGACATGCATTGCGTATATAATACTAGTAGGCTCAAAATGGTTGTCCTGTGCTGTAATGCGGGCATGAACTAGTTTTATCTTGAGGATACAAATGTTGTTAATTTCCGTTATTATGTTAAATCTTTATTTCCGCGAGAATGGGCAGCCTGTTTCATACACCCTTCCTTCAACACTGCCCCACAGGAAGAAGTCAGAAAACGTTAAATCGAGAGAACATGGGGACCATAATACTATAGAAATGATTTGATCATCATAAAAGTCGCTTAAGAAATGAACTGCTTCATCAGATGTGCGACAAGTGGCACCATCTTGGTGCAACTAACAATAACAACGTTCATCGTCATTAAGAAACGAAATAAACGTTTTAATGATGTGTTGGTAGAACACAATTCTGCGTAATCTCAAGATTTATTTTTTGCGATTACCCTGTAACCTCAGAAAGAGGCTACAGTGCAAGAGAGACAGAAAAACACGCGTGCAAACGTCAGACCAAAAAAAAAGTAAATATTTGCACTTGCTAATGAGAATAAATTCTAGCTGCGCGTCAGGGTACCCTTGAAAAAATAAGTAACTGGTACAGTGTTTCATTATTTAAATCACAACAACACTGTTCACTATAGTTTCAAAGAAAATATGACTCTCTATTCGACGACCCTATAAGGCCCACAACAGTAATTTACTGACAGTGAAGAGTGATTTCTTGAAACATATGTTGATTTTCGGTCGACTAAAGTTTTGTGTTTTAACGACTCAAGTAAGCACTAAGACCTTGCCTCATCAGTGAGGGAAACACGGTCCAGTTATGCGATTCCATGGATGTCAACAAGTCAAATCAAATGGTTCTAAGCACTATGGGACTTAACATCTGAGGTCATCAGTCCCCTACACTTACAACTACTCAAACCTAACTAACCTAAGGACATCACACACATCCATGCCCGAGGCAGGATTCGAACCTGCGACCGTAGCAGCAGCGCGGTTCCGGACTGAAGCGCCTAGAACCGCTCGGCTACCGCGGCCGGCTGTTAACAAGTGACGAAACCATATACAGTAAGCTAGACACTTTTCCTCACCCGGCGCATTCAATTTCTGCCCGTTACGAAAATGATAAGTATGCAATTTTGACTTCTGTGTCGATTTGTGAGCGCTATCGTATAGAATCTAAGATTGGACAGATAGTCTCCGCGAACTTTCTGAAGCCGAACACAGCGTTATATCCCTCACTTGAGCCAGTCCCGTCACCTGAGTCCCCCAAAATGATTGGTCCCCGGTTTACTTCTTACCAGCAACTGATCCGCATTCCCAGAAACTGGCGATTCGTCTTCTTATTGTTGAATTGTTCAACATTGCACACCTGGGTATATTTCACGATATGCTGCACCAACAATTACATAGGTACGACTGCAACGTATTGTTGATTAATGAGAGCTCGCTGCTCTTGGGAAAACGACGTGTTTATCAAACAATGAACTGCGCAATGCTACAGACGCCATGTGACCTGTAACTTACCTGTTACAATGCCGTCTTCGGGTCTCGTTGGTAATACTTGCGCCGCTATCGTTTGGTAGCTGATCAAACGAATGTAGTGCAACTCCGATTTAAAGACATATTAATTTTCATGTGGGCGAATCTTCGATCATACTGTAGTTGTCGACTGCGGTCATCTTTATTCCAGTAAAGCAGCTGCTCCATAGTTCATCGACGACCTGTCTGTCATACGCACTTCTTTCTAATCTCTCTCTGGTAATCCTTTATTTCCACCCGCCCATCAGCAAGAAGTTAAATCAACAACTCTTGTCGAAAATATACCCCCTAGCCTTCTATATTTCCGATTTATTTTATTCTTTAGTAAGACTTTTTTCTTGTTGAGTCGTTGAAGAACTTCATTCTTCAATCAATCAGTCCATCTTATCTTCAATGTTCACCTGCAACAATACATTCTAAAGGATTTTAATCGTTTTATTTCTGTTCATTCCTATTGTCCAAGTTTCGTATGCATGCACATCTCTGCTGCAGTCACAATTTTACATAAATGTTTTGCTGCTTTCAAGCTAGGCTATTTGTTTTTGGACGTAAGCAGCTTGTTCTTTTTTTTACAAAAACCTTTTTAGCTTGTACAGTCCTGTATATTATCTCAGATAAATTCACTAACGGTGGAACTGAACGAATGGGTAAGAAAACTGCATTATTTCATGCTGCCAACCACGCACAGCAAACATCTATGTTAGTGAACTAGACTTGGCCACTGTTTCTATGTTTCGATACAGTGTATCGATACGTGGAACTGTTTCAGTGTTTCGGAACGGCTGTGGTTCACTGTTTCGGAACAGTAGTGTTTCATTCCGCCCCTGTCTCGGATAACAGGACCAGATTCGATCTCGAGCCAGACACAGAAACTGTATCGTTGTTTCAAAATAAGGCTGTTTCAGTCCACCTGTGCTTGGAACGGACTAATTGTATCGAAACAGTGATGTTTCATTCCACTCTGTGTCGGACGAGATTCGGGCTTGGCACAGGTACTGAAACACAACATACCACTTCGTGAAACACTTTCAAGAGTGTCGAAATCTTTTTGACAACCAATAGCATGAAGCTTAAGATATCCGAAAATAAAGTTTCGTTTCTAGCTGACTGTCCTATTCCGAAATGACGTAACATCTGCTTTATAAACACTAACCAAACAATAAAACAACGCATACTATTCACATTCAAAATAATAAATATGTGAAAATCATTCAGTTAAATTACACTTTTTTTATAACATACGCTTCTCTGTTCATGTATAGTAATCATATTAAGAAACGCAAGTAAGCCTACAACATTTTGAACAAAAAAAAGGCGTAGAGTGACCGTTATTAGACATATATACAAATTTGATGTAGGTATAATTGCAAGCAATCTGTTTGACATATCACTGATAGTGTAATGGTGAACAGGAAGGGATGGGAAGCATGGTGCATTTATAGTAGTGGTTCGAAACACCTTGAAAGACAAAATTTTTTTCTGTTATATTTTGTTATTTATTCGAATTATTTGGCATTATTTGTGAGTCTATAGTCACTGTCCCTATTATCCACAATGATTCCCTTTGTGTGCATGGAAATTAGCAGGATGGGTATATTACCCATACTAACGGAATGTGGGAATCCCAGTAGCAGCATATCCGTTGTTTCTGCAGTTTGCTCCCACCTCCAGTTCCGTTCGTGGTGGTTCTTCTGTCTTCAGCTATGGCTGTCCTCAGCCAATTGCAAAGTATGAAAGTGACACGACACGAAAGCAGCGCATTTGCTGCATGAAATACGGAACTGCCAAAACGCCTAAGTGATAGTTTCATACTTTCTGCGATATGATTAGCGCTCTCGCGCCTCATTTGTGTTTATATGGACATATTTATACAGTAGACATTCAAGATGATAAAATGTATAGGTTTATTAAATTATAAAACACAAACTGTTTCACTGTTTCGAAACAGCGTATCGAAACATTACATTGAACTGTTTCATTTGTTTCGAAACAGTTACGTGTTTCAGTTTGCCCATCTCTATAGTGAACATTTGTAGCAATGCAGGTATTTCAGGCAAAACCGATTGTACTGTTCAGTTTTGTGGAGAACGTGCAGTAAATAACAAAAATGGCATTATTAAGGGTCTTTCCGCCGACACTAACGTGCGGATGGCGGAAAGTGATTACTTACTTGCTGAAGCCGTTCGACGGTGGCAGACAACTGAGGACCCACTGGTCTCGCGGGTGTGGGGCAATGTGAACGTCTCGCAGCCTCGACGAACAGTACTCGTACGGATCCTTATCTCTCCCACCACTTCCTTTATAAATCTGCAGCAAATATTGTAAATATTCCGATAGTGGTCCGGACAGTCCGTGAATGAAGTAGCATTAGATCTGAACTCCGTTTCATTCATAAACGTGTTTTTCTCTGTCTATTGCATAACCACTGAGACTAACACACAGCAACAAGATTTTCAGCCTTGGCTACTGTTATCTCTTCAATTGTTTAACGATGGATTTGCCACCCACTCTGCTCATTCTACTGACGCAGGTTAGCATTAAACATCAAACCACACAGCTGAATGAATTTTAAAAGCGTAAATTTTCAAACACACAGAATAACTTACGTGTGTCATATGGTACGGGAGGGACGGCAAGTTGCAGGGGAATGGAAACAGAAAATCAAATTAATTCCTTCTGAGCAGTAATTTCTGGATAACCTCAACAACACAGGTACATCCTGTTTGTCCGTAAAAATCGAACCATATCTATTTTTTTCTAGACATTTGCGGTTAACGTTTGTTACGTTTCCGAACCAACAATGTGAAGACTAAACGAATACACAAAATGTCGAACTGAAGAAACTTATAGTCACTATTACAAAAAAAAACTGTCGTGCATCATGACAGGAACGTGTCACTAGCTTATAGAATCACACAAAACTGCGAACGACAAGGAGGAATCAACGTTTGTGTCTCGCTTACCGATAGCGCATCATGTTCGAAAACACTAAAAACTATATTTGGCAGAGTATTCGCTCCTTTCTGTGAACAAAATTAAAAATATGTCAGTTTTTTTTTAAGATTCATGATACTCAACCTTTCGAAAAGTGTAAATAAACGACACAAATTTAACGACTTGCGTCTATTTATGATTATTTTCATCTAGATCTCTAGAAAAACGATTACATTAAATGCATCACAATGCACACAAGTATTCGATTTAGACATCAGGCAACAAATTGACCAGGCGAAACACAAGGCCATACTGTCCTGCACTACAAAGACGGCCCTATTTCTACTAGTGGCACATAAATCTGTTACTTTGGACTTTCAGTGGCTAGTCTGGGCTTTTGTTTCACACCGTTAACGTATTGCCTAATGTATGAATCAAGTACTTTCCTGCATTCTGTAATTCTGATGTAGTTAATGTATGACTTTGATTTAGATACAAGTGATCGTAATTGGATGCATGTTCTGTATTTAACGTCATTTCTTTATACCTGCGGACAATGTGTAATTTGACCGAAACAGTTTTAATAAAGAGATATACAGCCACTGTGTCACACCATGATTTTTCGAAAATATTTGAAAACTGTAAAATATCGCGTCCTCAATATAATTTTTCCTCGGCTCCGCTGTACTTACGTAGTGTCAGATCAAAATAAATTTCCATAATCAAATCTTAAAGTGAACTGCTGTAGAATAAGAATAATTTTTTTTCTTCTGTCCTATACGTCACGTTAGTTAATTTTTTCCTCAGGCTGGAATAATAAGTTATTTAATAGGACACACAAATTGCCTATTAAAGCATATGTTTTTTAGTGTTGGTTTCTTCATTCTTAAATAAAATTATTCTTTAAAATTATTCAATGTAATTCTTTCGCTAAAACAGCTGTATATGCTCTATTTTAAGTAGATTACTACCGGAACAAAAAAGTTGCTGAATTTGAACTTCTTCTTCATTCAAAACCTCAAAAATACGGAGTTGGAAACGTTTCTACCATGCGGCTAGTGGGTTACCAACCTCTTCGCAAGAGAACGTGTGAGGGATTGTCGGGAGCAGTGTTTTAGCACAAATTCTTTATCTACGAGAGAGAGTTTGTGTGTGTGTGTGTGTGTGTGTGTGTGCAGTGATTAATGATGAGAAATAAATTTGTAACTTAACATTAGTTGACATTATCAGGTGACTTGTCTACGAGTGTAGAGGGGATATGCCAAAACAGCGTTGTACGTAGCGTTCAAATTCTTGTCAGTTTACCATGTTTTCACTTTTTGTTCAGTCGGCTTCCATAATAAAATGCGCTCTGTAGATCAATAAACAACTAACTCTTTGCACTTACTGCAATTTTCGTATTTCTCTAGTTATTGAAGGAAAGTGATATGCGTTAACAGCGTCTGGCGTCGGAGGTGTACTAGTACCAACAGACAGCATTTAGTGTATTCACTTACGCTACGTCTCTCTCGGACATTCTACCATCGAATATCCTGTTGTCTTGCAACTGACCCACTGTTTCCTAGTCAATGTCTCTTGTTGGCAGAACGGACTGGGTTTGGAAGACAAAAAATTGAAAAAATTTGTTAATAAATCCAGATCAACCATGTGATAATGAATGGTTAAAATCATCCCGAAATGTTTAATGTAAAATTTTTCCCGACTGTAATCAGTAACATCGCTCAGTTTGAAATTCCAATACAGCAGGAACATACTTGAAAAATTTTATAAAAAAAGAGAATATCGTAAAGAAATTCCCAACGTAAGTGATAGATATTAGCTCAAATATGTACACTGCGCAACACAATTAAAGAGGTCAATTTTTGAAACACCATAATTGTCACTTATGGCGGCGTAGATGTTCGAAATTTGACTCAAAGGCGCCCACAACCTTCCTTCGATTTATACTTATATGGATATGGTGTCTGTTCTTTCGGACATGTCCGAAAGAACAAACACCATATCCATATAAGTATATAGTTGTGGAAACATTGGCCATGACCTTCTTCTGCTGTGCGGATGCACACATATTCCCCGAACTCTTACGAGACTTGGTATGAACGTCTTCCACGAGTAATGAGTGTGTTGGGGTGGGACACTACGAATGTAGTGTGCGGACATACAAGGTGAGAATGTGGGTCTCGCGGAAGGCGTGCGCGAGATAGTCTCTGCAGTCGCGCTATCCTCTGTGCCCTCGGTGGCTCAGCTGGATAGAACGTCTGCCATGTAAGCAGGAGATCCCGGGTTCAAGTCCAGGTCGGGGCATTTCACCTGTCCCCATTGATATAGATGTATCAACGCCCATTAACAGCTGAAGGTATTGATATAATTCTAATTTCGTTCCTTTGCTTTGTTGCAACAGCGTGATGCACTGCAACATCACGCTCGGCCCGGCGACGTTTGGAACAACAAGGTGTGGACACATACGAAAACAAAAGTCCAGAGCTGTGAAGTTCGTATGATGTCAAAGGTGGTTAATGATGTCACAGTGGCAGCAAATTCCACATCAATTCTGCCCAAGGCCACCGTGGACGTATCACGCGATGAGAACGTGGTCCCATCCTCTCTTACCTCTATTTCACCCTTTCTTTTGAGGCCTCTGCGATGATGGTCAGAACCGCGACGCCCAGCGCTGAAACCACGCAGCTTTCTTATGGGTGACTGAGGAAAACATTTCAGACACATTGCCGCCCACAATCGATACGAAAAGGTCTTATGGCGTGTCATAAAAGACGCCAATGGAACCATCCCTTTCGTTGGGCGTTGTATCCCACACATTTTCCCAGTCGAAAACGGCAGTTCGCAGTGCGATGAGTCACACGACGATGTTATTGACTAATTATGCCACTGTTGAAACCTCTGCTCCCTCCTCCCCCCTCCCCACCCGAAGGATTCAACCCTTCTCTTAGGACATTGCGGGACTGCAACTCCATCGAAGCAGTGCAGCGTGACAGCCACTTTTGTTGTGGCATTCAGAGTGGATCCGCCAGGGACGTTTGAAACCCAATCGACAGAATGTGAACGTGATCCTAAGCAGAGAAACGTGTAAGAGGTCCGTGATAGGGAATTTGTTGCTAGCGCACTCGAGCAGATGTAATTTCGATGGATTGCTCGCGCTGCCTGCGATATGTAAGCTATAAGAGAATCTCAGACCAAATAGTAGTGTTGTACGCAGTAAGAGCAGTGTCAGTAGCAGTAGCAGTAAGTAGTAGCTAGCAGTCTGGTGTAACGTGTTGGCTGGGCCGGTCGTGTGGAGCGATGGCGGAGCCTGAGTGATATAACACACTCCTGGAAATTGAAATAAGAACACCGTGAATTCATTGTCCCAGGAAGGGGAAACTTTATTGACACATTCCTGGGGTCAGATACATCACATGATCACACTGACAGAACCACAGGCACATAGACACAGGCAACAGAGCATGCACAATGTCGGCACTAGTACAGTGTATATCCACCTTTCGCAGCAATGCAGGCTGCTATTCTCCCATGGAGACGATCGTAGAGATGCTGGATGTAGTCCTGTGGAACGGCTTGCCATGCCATTTCCACCTGGCGCCTCAGTTGGACCAGCGTTCGTGCTGGACGTGCAGACCGCGTGAGACGACGCTTCATCCAGTCCCAAACATGCTCAATGGGGGACAGATCCGGAGATCTTGCTGGCCAGGATAGTTGACTTACACCTTCTAGAGCACGTTGGATGGCACGGGATACATGCGGACGTGCATTGTCCTGTTGGAACAGCAAGTTCCCTTGCCGGTCTAGGAATGGTAGAACGCTGGGTTCGATGACGGTTTGGATGTACCGTGCACTATTCAGTGTCCCCTCGACGATCACCAGTGGTGTACGGCCAGTGTAGGAGATCGCTCCCCACACCATGATGCCGGGTGTTGGCCCTGTGTGCCTCGGTCGTATGCAGTCCTGATTGTGGCGCTCACCTGCACGGCGCCAAACACGCATACGACCATCATTGGCACCAAGGCAGAAGCGACTCTCATCGCTGAAGACGACACGTTGAAACGTCCCCTTAGAACAATTGTACATATGAAACGTCCACTTAGAACAATTATACAAGCCTGTGCTTAACCTGACACACAATATTATTTAGCGCAACGCAATCTGACTTTCAATAACCCCTACAAAACAATGGCCCTGACTAACTTTAACCTATACCTTTTACAAATCACTTACCTCACAAAAATCTTCGCTACTCAAGCTACTGCAAAACAGCGAGCGCCACTACTGCCAGCTAAATAAAAGATTCAAACTACTGAAGGTACTAACTACTGATAGGGATAGTTAGCAAATGAAAGATATTAATAGAGAACAAACAATGTATTTACCTTAATATTCATAATTGACATTCAGTCTTACAGATTATCAAAACTCCGCCATCTCTCTCCACACGTCCACCACTGCTGGCGGCTCACCTCCAACTGCCCAACGCTATCTGCTGTTCACATCCAGCTATAGCAGTTCATGACAACAATGGCAGGCAACAATGCAAACTAGCCACATACTGCACACAGCACAGCCAGTGATTTTCATACAGAGAGCGCTACGTAACGTTGCCAATAAGAAAACATAAACATCAAACTTACATAAAGAAAACATAAACAGCCTACTTACATAGCCCCCATGCTCCCCACAAAAATTTTTACAAATGGTGTTGGGCACTGGCCAATACAGATTTGACAAAAATTTTTCACAATTACAGTAACAAAGACATAAAATGCACACACTTATTTATACAATGTTGGTCAACAGCTAAAATTTTCTCACAGTCCATAAAGACAGTCCAGATTGTTCATCATAATAGTAATTACAGTTTTTGTTTTTCACAAAGTCTCATTAGTAAAAGAAATTGCACATAGAAGTAGTGGATTTCCATGCAGTCTTGAAGAAGTAGTGTTGTCCTTCCAACGGAAAGACAGTGCTGACTCTTGAAATGCTGACAGGTAATGGGCCACAATGGAGCAAACCCACAGCAGAGTCATTCTAAGTTCTGATGAATATTGGTAGGTAGGTCATCACTGAGCAGACCCACTCCAGTCCTGGTAGAGAGTATGGTATTGATGGGCCACCAGAGATGCAGACCCACTGTAGTCCTTGTAGAGATGGCCAGCAGCCATCTGTTGTGACTGTGCAGGTGCACAATCACCATTGAAGAGTCTTGCGGATAATAGAGCAAATCCATAACCACCACTTGTGCATTCACAAAGTTTTTGGGAATTGTCCTTAGAACCAGCAATGCTGTTATCCAGTCCCTTGCTGAATTATTAACACACGTGCAAACACTAACAGTCCCTACTTCTCACATATTGTCCATATACTATGACCAACAGAAATGTGTGCAGTGAAATGAATGCTTACAAGTTACTTAATTTGAGTAACTGGTGGCAATTACAATTATATAACATAAGAATACAATTACAAAGATACAAAATACATCATTAAAAACATAACAATACAGATAATATTTGTAGTGCAGGCTTTACAAAACAATAGAAATAAACATATACATCAGTGTTACAGGAATGATGACATGAGTACATACATAAAAGATCAGAATCACTTTTAAAAATTCAACTTCACACATGAGCATTAAAACAAAACAGAATAAATAAAGTCTAAGCATCTTTACAAAGAAAATAACAGAGTATTAGAAAAATTCTACAACATAGCTCTCATCAGCTAAACACATAAAGACAGGAAAACACTAATACACAAGGGTACACAAACACATAGTGGGATTACACAAAAGGAAAGGACAGGGTTTGTTTTCAGTGTAACATTTGGTACTGCAGTCCACCCCACAACTTCATTCGATAGATCTTTCGTCTTATTTCAACATTTGTTTCCACCAAAATAATCCTATCCAAGCATGCTTTCTGTATTTATATGTTCACATATTGCTTACCTCATCATTTATTTCCAAGAAAATCCTACCTATACCTCCTTCCTGTATTCTATTCATATTTCTTTCAAAATGATTATTTCTGATTGTACAACACTCATTTGGGCCCAAATCTTTTTTCATGTAACCTTGCAATGCATACTTTACCTATTCTCCATAGTCAGTTTCTTATATAGTCTACCCCCTCTTAAGCTAACTTAAATCTACTGAGCTCAGATATATATACCAAGGGACGAGGCAATGCAGCATCACAACAAATCAACACAAACAGAAATGACAAAAAATGCAAATTGGCAAAGCTAGCAGCATAAATTAGCAAAAGTCAAATTCAATAACACTATGCCTGGCAAACAGGAGCAACTTATACCTAAACATGACATAGCTCAAGCAGAAAAAATATTACAGTAAAAACAACAATGCAGACAAGGGAAATGCATATTCACATCTTAATGTCTATGTAATTAAAGTGGTCATCTTAATGTCTATGTAATTAAAGTGGTGCACCATAACAACTTATTGTAAAAAAAATATTACCATGTACTTGAAAAGAAAATTTTGTTTTACTGTTGCTAGTTCCTTCTTATTGTTCTTTCCTTTCCAAGTGCTCCTTTTTAAAGAATGTGGATCATAAAATAATTAATTAATAAATCTGTTGACAGAAAGAGTTCACATTAGCAAATGCATTTCATTTTATAAGAGCAATGCTGCAACACAGCTGGAAACCAGACATCAAATGAAATAAGCAACTACGAAAAGCAAAGCATAAAAATATCATTCAGTAGTCATGTGACATTTCATTTCATAAGTTAATTGCTCTCAACTCTCGTACAAAGACTCTTGTCATAATCAGGTGTGCAGATGTAAAAATATTTCTTGTCAATTCATAAGCATTTCAATAATTAGCACAAAGTGCGAGTAATCATATGTTTTTAAGTAACGAGGGTGTCGCATTAGCGATGAAAGGCACGCCCTAATGGCTTGTTCTCCAGGTGTTTGACACAGCTGTGTGCCCACAACGCATTACAAAAATCATATGTTTTCAAGTAGCGAGCGTGTCGCATTAGCGATGCCCTCTACAAGGAAATGTCATTAACAGAGGGATGGCCTCTCTTTGTCCTTCTCTTCCACCTGTGCATCTGGCACACCCTAATGGCTTTCTTTTCTACCTGAGCGTCTGAAAAGGCTTGTTCTCCAGGTGTCTGACACACCTGGGTGCCCACGTCACATTATGTGCAGGTGGTCACTTAACTTTCTTACGGAAATATTTACGACAGTAGTTTCCGCTACAGTGACAGTCTCATATAAAAACATTTCACAGGTCAAGAATTTTATTGACATAAACATACCTCAACAGCATAATACACATCGTCGTCGTAAAAATAACATCATAACACCTCAGTCAAATGTCAAAAACGTCGTAGCTTCCTGCAATAATTTCAAAACCTAAAGAAAATTCTCTGCTCATTTCAGTAGTGTCATCTACCTCAAACGTACTTTAAAAATTATGATCTCATACCAAAATACATCATTCAAAGCTCTCATAGTATCACAATGGTACCAAAAAAATATGAACAGTGCAAAAGGTACAGACAAAGTACAATTTCTTAAGTGTGAAGTAATCCAACTCTGTAATTGCGTAAACATGTGTCACTGACGTAGTAAAAGGATGTTTGTTTCTCTGTTAAATGATCAGATAGGTGTGTAATTTATGTGTTAGAGAAATATGGTACCGATGTGTAAAGTTGTATAAGCAAATACCATATTAGCTAGGGCTCCTTGTGCTTGCCAAACACATGGTACACAAAGTAGGCGTGTACCCCCCTGAGGTTTGTTGTAATTATACCCTCAGGTGTTACAGATTACAGCAATGGAATGAAATGTATCACGAAAAACTTTCTTTGTAATTCAAAAATCTTTAAAAATAAATGTTTTAAGTACAAAATTAATCACTCAAATACGTGTCCAGTAGCGCTAAATATGCGTCTTGCTGTAAGATAATCTCTGGGAAGTGTCGTAGTTATTGTCCTCCGAAAGCTAAGTTCTGCAGAAGTCAATGTACTTACCTCATGATACACAAAAGTGAAATGCTTTGCGTATAGATAACTTAGTTATTATGCTTATTGTTGCGATGAAGAAATTAGTGTGCTGTAAAGTATTGTTGTGCTACGGAAAAGGCTGTCTCATTGTAGCTATACCACAAAAGTTACTACTAAAACATGGTTTACTTTCCAGAATAATTCAGAAAAACTGTGCAGATAAAAAACAGATACACCACAAAAGCAACATTGTAAATTGTCACTCATTAGTAACGTCGTGATATAATCGTGTAGCTGTCACACAAACCAACCACTGTGTCATCTGGCATTTCACAGAAAGCACCTCAAATCCAGAATCCACTCGTAAGCAAACCAAAATGTTGCATGTTAACAGTTTCTTAAGTCTGACAAATTGTACAAGTAGCGTGAAGTGAAAATTGCAAAGACTAAGTTAAAAAGCAGATTATCTGTCAATAAATGGTTTTACATGAGAAATGTGGTGTAAACCTTTACTCTTCCTACTACGCAGAGTTTCAACTTCAACGCAATTATCATGTGGCATACGTCGGATTCTGTAAGGTCCATTGTAAACTAGAAAGAATTTGTGACTCAAGTGTTTCTTCTTATGTGACAATGAATGAGCTTTAATGAGAACTTTCTGACCAATATATAATTTCTTTGCATTTGCTTTACCGTGTAGTTTTCTCCTTTTGTCTGCTGCAGATTTTATATTTTTAAGAGCCAAATCAATTATGTCTTTGTGTCGAAGTTTACGTGTATTCGGGAAAGATACAAGCTCTCTGATTCTGTTCGGAGGTTCTACATTCTTCAGTACAAGAGTAGGTGGTAAAGCAGTGGAATCATGAGGCATTTCATTCAGCACATTTTGAAATAAGTGTAAATATCTGTCCCAATGCTGATGCTTTCTGTGACAATAAAGTCTGCAAAGCTTATTGATTTCTTTCATAATCCGTTCAGACGGGTTACAGTGTGGTGAATACAATGAAATAAAAACAGGTTTGATTTTATGATTCCGAAGCATGCGTGACCAAACAGCAGATCTGAATTGCGGTCCGTTATCTGAAATGACTTTACTAACGTGTCCCACTTCACGTAAGAAATTTTTAACAAAGGCGTTGGATACAGACCGTCCAGTGGCTTTACGTAACGGAGTGAAAGAAACAAATTTTGAAGTAAGTTCAACAGCGACTAGAACGTATGCAAATCCATTAGATGTTCTGACAAGCGGTCCCAAGAGATCAACAGCAGCAAATTCTTTTAATTTAGAAGGAATGATTGGAAACAACGGGGCACGATGTGAGATAGTAGATGGTTTCGCCTTTTGACAAAGTTTACAAATAGACAAGACTCTTCGAATTCTCTTTTCCATATTGTTAAAATAACAAGTCGTTCGAAGAATATGATAACATTTTCGTGGACCAAAATGTGCGTAGCTGAAATGAATGTACCAAATGAGCTTATTAACAAAATCGTCTGGAATGCAAAGTACCCATAGCTTGTCATCAACAGTGCAGCGTTTGAAGAGTATGTTGTTTCGAACCAGGTAATAATGCCGAATCTGAGTGTGTGTCTTTTCATGCCATTTACTTTTGATATCTTTCCAAATCGGATCTTTATCTTGTTCATGAGCAATGTCCTTTAAAGATGTGGTGATGAAGTTTTCAAATGCGACTTTCTGAATGTAAAGAATACTGAAATTTTTCTCGAGGTTGCCTTCTGTGTTACTTTTCTCAAGCCCAGCCGGTGCGCGTGACAGCGCGTCCGCAACAATGTTCTCCTTGCCGGGAATGTAGACTATTGTGAAGCGGAATTCTTGCAGAAACAATGCCCAACGTTTTAACCTATCATGATTTAATTTTGAAGACATAAGAAATTGTAATGCACGATGATCACTGTATACTTTTACGTGCTTACCAGAAAGAAAGAAACGGAATTTGTTAAATGCCCAAACGATAGCTAAAGCTTCTAATTCAGTAACGGAATAATTTTTTTCAGATTTTGTTAGCACTCGGCTAGCAAAAGCAATGGTTTTCTGTATGGTAGTGTCATTTTCTATGGCTTCTTGAAATAAATGGGCACCAAGACCAACTTTGGAAGAATCCGTGCTAAGGCAGAAATCTTGTGACAGATCTGGATGGGCTAGTGTTGGCGCGTGAAGTAACGCTTCTTTCAAAGAATTGAATTCCAACTGTGCTTGTTCGTCCCAGTTCCAAATAGTATTTTTTCCAGTGAGAGAACAAAGTTTTGGTGTAACTAGAATTTGCATATTCAGAAAACGACGGTAAAAATTTACGAGACCTAGAAAACTGCGGACTTGTTTTTTTGTGGATGGAACTGGAATGGCTCTAATTGCTTCTAACTTTTCAGGATCCGGCTGAATGCCTTCAGAAGAAATAATATGTCCCAAAAACTTCACCTTTGTCCTACCGAATTCAGACTTTTCCAAGTTAACTGTAATTCCAGATTCTGCAAAAATACGTAACAAACTGTTGAGTATGCGGTTATGTTGTTCCCATGAAGCTTCTGCTATTAGAATATCGTCCACATATAAAGTGATGTGACGTTTTAAGAACTCAGGTAATATGGAATTTAACCCACGAATGAATGCTGCTGAAGAAATGTTCAAACCAAAAGGAAGTTTCCGAAACTGATAACAAACGCCGAAACAAAGGAAAGCTGTGTATTTTCTACATTCTGGATGAAGTTCGATCTGATAAAAGCTGGATCTGAGATCAATGGAAGACAACACTTTTACACCATTAAAATTTTGAAGAAGTTCTTCCATCGTCTGTGGCCTGTCTGTTTCAGGAATAATGATAGTATTGATTTGTCTCGAATCTAAGACAAGTCTGATCGATCCATTTTTCTTCTCAACAACATGTAACGGATTGTTGTATGAGCTTACTGCAGGCTCAATAATGCCCTCGTCAAGCATAGATTGTATTTCTGTTCTAACACGGTCCCTATAATGTGCTGGAATTACGTATGGTCTAACACAAAATTTAGTATGCTCACGAACACGAAATTGGTATTGAAACCCCTTGATTGTTCCTGTTTTGTGAGTAAAAACTGTGGAATGTGCTTGTAAAATCTCAAAAAGGTCCTGCCTATCAGTGTCATTACAATTCTCAATTGTCTGAATTTTATTCTGAATTAACTCATTAATTTCAAATATGCCGTCGATGTCATCCCTGTCAGTACTTGCAGAGTGATTGTTAGTGTCTAGTTCCGTAGAAAATTCCGAACTGTTGTCTAACAGAACGTAAAGCCGATTAATTTCCTCATCATGGTTTGAGAGCCAGTCTTCAAATTTCAAAGCTATTGACTTACCTTCTTTCTCTAAACTTATTTCAGCATCGTGAAAGCTTAAGATTGCTTTATATTCATTCAAAAAGTCTACTCCCAGTATAATTTCCGTCGACAATAATGGAACAATAAGGAAGTTCATAGAGAAGCTGTGGCTTTGGCAAAAGAATTCTAAATTGGTTTGTTAGCGTACATCTACACTTTTTCCAAAGATTGCACCTTGTAATTTAATCTTACGTAACGGAAGTGTGGGGCAATCGTTCGATTTGTTGCATTTGCTAAAAGCTGTTTCACTAATTACTGAAATAGGACTGCCAGAGTCAAGTACTGCCGTAAATTTTACGTCATTTACAGTAATGTGGATCACAGGATATGCAATGTTGTAATGTTTTACGTCGTGTTCCTGGAGTAAGATGTCCCTAATGTCTTCCATTTTTACGTAATTACTAGCTACGGCAGCAGCGTCATCAGTTTCATAAGTACATATTGTGGCTGCCAGCGGTGTGAGTCATCGCCTATTGTCTCTTTGTTGGCGCGCGTCGTTATTGGGATTTGGAGACCTAACTTCCACAAATTCGCCTTGCCCAGAGGGCCCAGCTCTGTTTAAAACTCGCCAGTTCTGATGCAATTCAGGTCTGTCGTTACGATCATATCGTCTGTCGTCATGTCGGTAGGTTCGATAGTTTCTTTCTTGTCGGTCATGTGGTGGAGAATTTCTGCCTGAGTCGTAACTGCGTGCTGGACCGTTGCGTCTAAAGTTATTCTGTCTCCCTTGATAATAGTTATTTTGGTTCCCATATTGTCTGTTTCTCTGATTGTCTCTGTGATAGTCATTACCGCGGAAAGGTGATCTTTCCCTGTAACTATTACTCTGCCAGTGGTTATCATATGGGTGGTGTCTGTTTTGGTCACGATTTACGTTGTAAGAATAGGTTTGTCGTGGCCATTTATTGTTTCTGTCGTCACGGAATTGAGACGGATGTGACCTGTAGTGATTGTTTTCCTGTTTTCGCATCCCGCGACTGTCTGTGTCAATTTCCAGTTCTTGTAACAATCCCTGAAAAGCTTCAATGTCGTCTTTGCAACGTCCTGCCAAAATAATATGTCGTAAATGTTCAGGCAGTTTGATTAAGCAAATGCGGATGAGTTCTGAGGGGCTGTATGGGTTTGATAGGTACTGATTCTTGTGCAACATGTCTTCAAAATATTTGACAAGACTGGAAAATTCAGATTGTTCAAAGTGTTTCATCATCATGATGCTATGTTTTACGCGATCTTGTGTAGCTTGTGACCAATATGCTGAGAGGAACGCATGGTAAAATTCTCCTTCACTGTGACAATCGTGAATGACCGATCGCATTCTTACAGCTGGTTCATTTTCTAAGTAGCCACACATAAATTCTAATCTGTGTTCTAATGACCAGTTGGGAGGAAAACAATGAGAGAATTGATGGAGCCACGCTTGTGGATGAATGTCGTTGGCAGAATTCTTGAATGTTTTGAATTTACGTGTAGTAATGAACAGCTTATAGTCAAAATCATCATGTCGGCGAGTCACATATCGGTCATTGTTACGTCGTTTCGGCGGTTCCATCTCAAAATTCGGTGTACCTTGCCAATTTCTTTCATAATTACCGAAATGCCCTGTGTTATTATTTTGTGGCTTTTCCGTATTTCTAAGTTCCTCTTCCCGTGTTGGAGCGCGAGTATCCTCTGAAATATGTAATTCTTGTATTACCTGTGTCAACTGATCTTGTACTTCCCGGATTTCTCTTTTGTACTGTGTATTGATTTGATTTTGATTTTGTCTGAATTTTCTAATTTGTTCATACTCTTCTGTGTCAGTGAAGGCTACGGGTCTTGTGTCATTCAGATCATCATCTACCTTTGTAGATAAGTTAGTGACCTGATCCGAAAGTTCAGCTAATTTCTCCGATAGTGAACACATTTCCTCAGTGTGTTTTTCTGAACCAAGTTTCAGAGTGTCCATTTGTGTTGAAATCGAATCTACTGTGTTCTTTAAGTTTTCCTGAGTTTTTGCCAGTTGCGTAACCGAATCGGTAGATGCAACTGAGTCAATTTTAGCCCACAAGGTCTCATGATTTTCATGAACAATGGTTTGCAGCTCTTTTATGGCTGCTTCGTGATTCTGTAATACATTCTCATGACGCGAAAAAATAGGTTGGAAATGCTCACAAATTTGTGTTTTTACGTCATTACAGACTTTCTGACATTTCGATTCTATTTTATGTAACTCAGTAGTTAAATCTTCACGTGTTTGTTCAAGCATATGTTCCACTGAGTCTAACTTTTGAAGCTTTTGTTCCATTGTGTCTAACTTTAGAAGATTTTGTTCCATTGTGTCTAACTTTTGAAGATTTTGTCCCATCTGTCTCTGATTTTGTTCCATTTGTTGCATTAATTGCAATAATAATGTATTAGTGTCTGGAATCTGTTTCTCTATGCTTTTTGGCAGTGCGTTTTCACCGGCAGCATTCACATTTTGACAAGCAGAAAATGTGTCTTGACTCATTTGAGAAAATGGTGAGGACGCAAAACCTGAATCTACAGTATTTGCAAAATTGTGTCCTGTCATTTCGGATTCCTGAGGCGAGCTGTTGCCGACCGATCGATCGATAATGCTTCCCTGTTCACTACCTGTTTCACTGCTTACGCCATTGTTTGACGCCCGCTCCATTTCCCTGTGCACAGTTACCAAATTACTACTTTGAACATTAGTTAACTCATTACATGGTGGGGCCAACACACTGCTTTCGTCTTCACTGTCATTTCTTAGTTTACTTTGGAGTCGAGTGTTACGTTTTTCACACGCCATTATTTTCACAATATTTCACACGATAACACAGAAAAGCACAATTTGAATAGCAAAAATAAGAGAACACATTAACATAGCACTGAAAATAATATCTAGTTAATTGCAGCTGCGAAATACTTGGTGCAAATCTACATGCATGCCACAACTGTTTTACTGTGCAACAATGAAAGACTGCAAATACCCAGGAGATTCTCTCTACAATTACGCACTAGCAATAAACAAAAGCTACACTAAATACACAAACTACAAGAAAAAATCAGAAGATTCCAGTGAGGTATCCTAGGCTAAGGGTCGACATATGAAACGTCCCCTTTGAACAATTTTACATATGAAACGTCCACTTAGAACAATTATACAAGCCTGTGCTTAACCTGACACACAATATTATTTAGCGCAACGCAATCTGACTTTCAATAACCCCTACAAAACAATGGCCCTGACTAACTTTAACCTATACCTTTTACAAATCACTTACCTCACAAAAATCTTCGCTACTCAAGCTACTGCAAAACAGCGAGCGCCACTACTGCCAGCTAAATAAAAGATTCAAACTACTGAAGGTACTAACTACTGATAGGGATAGTTAGCAAATGAAAGATATTAATAGAGAACAAACAATGTATTTACCTTAATATTCATAATTGACATTCAGTCTTACAGATTATCAAAACTCCGCCATCTCTCTCCACACGTCCACCACTGCTGGCGGCTCACCTCCAACTGCCCAACGCTATCTGCTGTTCACATCCAGCTATAGCAGTTCATGACAACAATGGCAGGCAACAATGCAAACTAGCCACATACTGCACACAGCACAGCCAGTGATTTTCATACAGAGAGCGCTACGTAACGTTGCCAATAAGAAAACATAAACATCAAACTTACATAAAGAAAACATAAACAGCCTACTTACAACGTCTCCATTCGTCCCTCCATTCACGCCTGTCGCGACACCACTGGAGGCGGGCTGCACGATGTTGGGGCGTGAGCGGAAGACGGCCTAACGGTGTGCGGGACCGTAGCCCAGCTTCATGGAGACGGTTGCGAATGGTCCTCGCCGATACCCCAGGAGCAACAGTGTCCCTAATTTGCTGGGAAGTGGCGGTGCGGTCCCCTACGGCACTGCGTAGGATCCTACGGTCTTGGCGTGCATCCGTGCGTCGCTGCGGTCCGGTCCCAGATCGACGGCCACGTGCACCTTCCGCCGACCACTGGCGACAACATCGATGTACTGTGGAGACCTCACGCCCCACGTGTTGAGCAATTCGGCGGTACGTCCACCCGGCCTCCCGCATGCCCACTATACGCCCTCGCTCAAAGTCCGTCAACTGCACATACGGTTCACGTCCACGCTGTCGCGGCATGCTACCAGTGTTAAAGACTGCGATGGAGCTTCGTATGCCACGGCAAACTGGCTGACACTGACGGCGGCGGTGCACAAATGCTGCGCAGCTAGCGCCATTCGACGGCCAACACCGCGGTTCCTGGTGTGTCCGCTGTGCCGTGCGTGTGATCATTGCTTGTACAGCCCTCTCGCAGTGTCCGGAGCAAGTATGGTGGGTCTGACACACCGGTGTCAATGTGTTCTTTTTTCCATTTACAGGAGTGTATAAGGTAAAAGCAGCCTCGCACGTATGTAGTATTGTTATATTAAGTCCCATGTAAATGTTTAAAAAATCTCTTAATAATAATCTTTCTCATAAAAAGAATTTTTGACAATCATTCATTTCAATTTAAAGAATTTGCTAATTTCTCTAATCCTTGGTCATCCCGATTATTGAAAGGAAAAATCAGTTGTTTCTTTTTATACATGACAAATCTATCGGCCAGCACTGCACTGAGCTGCGCCAGAAAAATTTCTCATAGGAGCAGATATATACGCGTTATCCGGCGACCTAATTGAGGTAAGATATTTCAATTTATTCAGAATGAATTTTCAGGGCCATGACGCAGCACTGCTGACGTCCAAACTTTACCAGTTTAAATTCACAGTCAATTATTGAAAGGTTGTAAGTGAGCCATAATTGTATTGAGAGATTAGTCACATTGTATTATTGATAGGTTTCGGACCTTATCTGTTGGGCAGTTACACTGAATGTGAATTATAGAATTATGTTTTTTACTGTTGGAAGGTTATTAAATAAATATCTTTGGGAGGTTACAAGCGTTTTTATGCATTTTCATTCTTCCTTTTTCGCGCCCTCCTGTAGATGACAAGGGGATGTGCGACATTGACGCATGCGTGAATAAAACGGCAAGAGTCTCTGTAAGACCACAGGGTTCAGCAACACCCCCGATGCCACCCACCGATCTTTGTTGAGCACTTCTATCTGTACAAAGACAACTTGTGATGGAGTTGTAGGCGCCTGCAAGCACGCTACACTAACCCCTGCAAGCGGGCGTATGGAATCGGAGGGGTGCCTGTTTTGAAAGTTTCAAGAACTGTTATTAAGACAGGAATCGGTACGCTTGCGACAGTAATCGCTACCTAATATGTTCCAAAACTCCGCGCATAAAAACTGAATTTTTTCTGGGCTCGTACCTCGGGTTCTATTGGTGACAGAAAGGTAGAGTCAAGTGTTTTGGATACCCCTTGGTTTAGGGACCATTTGTATAACCAACGGACGAATCGTCTTACGCTAACACACAGTGGGGAGTCAAAGTTTGAATATTACACACTTCCTCCTGCCTAAGCAAATGGAGCAAATCGGTTGGTTCTTTTTGCATTATATGTGACGTACGGTCGCTTTATGGGGCGGGCTGGTGGAGGCACCATTTAGTTCAAGAGTGGTTATGGGAAAACCCTAACAACATCGTTTTCGGGTACCAAAACCGAATCGCGGATTCCAAGCAAATGGCCAAACTTTCTCTGGCATATTCCTAAAATCCCGGCCTCGAACCAAATCCCTGGAGAAATGTGCTGTAAATGTCCGCCCCTGGTAGCTGAGTGGTCAGCGCGACAGAATGTCAATCCTAAGGGCCCGGGTTCGATACCCGGCTGCGTCGGGGATTTTCTACGGTGAGGGACTGGGTGTTGTGTTGTCCTAATCATCATCCTAATCATCCCCGTCGACGCGCAAGTCGCCAAAGTGGCGTCAAATCGAAAGACTTGCACCCGGCGAACGGTCTACCCGACGGGAGGCCCTAGTCAAACGACATTCATTTCATGTGCTGTAAATTATCTCCATTATCATCAGAAGGGCTCTGGGATCCCAACATTGTAGTACTGAAGCACATCCAAAATTTTTATGCACATGAAATCCGGTCTGCGGTGTAAAATTAGTTTTGCGTTATTTCAATTTCACATAAGTAAACTAACAGATCTTTACTGACCCATACAGTTCTTTTCATGAGCGACATGTGCTGCTGTAGCAGGGAAAAGAAGGGAACCAGCGGAAAAATGCTCCGTCGCAGCACCAAAGAGGTGAATATGCTCCTGTTTAAAAGAGACTGACTAAAAAGTGGGGTACCTGCTACCTCAGTCTACCTTTCTGAGCACCTCTAAAAATTTTCGCAAAAATTTTGGCGGGCAAACATATCCGCGCTTTTTATGCTGAGAGAGAAGGAGACAGTGGCAGTTGAAAAAGAGACGGAAAAGTAATAAATACTAGAAGAGTGTAGAGACTGATTGTGGTATAGAAAGAGCGAAGGAGACAATGGTAGTCTGGAGAGAAAGAAAAGGACACACTGTCCGTGGGACGTAGTTGATAGTGACAGAAAACTGGTAGGAAAGAGTGAAAGAGACAGTAGCAGTGGCAGAAGAGGAACAGAGACAGAGAAAGTGGAAATGGGTGAGAGCCAGTGATAGTGAGAGACAGAGTGTATGACAATGAGAACGATGAATAGAGACATAGTGACAGTGAGAAGAGAGAGCAGCAGTAGGAAGAAATGAATGAGAAAGTAGCAGTAAGAGAGAGCAAGAGAGAGATAGGAAGCAGTGGTACTAGGACAGAAAGTAGGGGACTGTGGCTGAGACAAGAGACAGTCAGAGAGACACAAATAGATAATGACAGTCAGTTGGGCTGAATGAGTGAGTGACGAAGGGCAAGTGGGATTGGATGGATATGAACGAGTTACAGTGATGGACTAGTCATAGTGGATGTGAGCGACGGGTAACAGTTAGGAGAACTTGTGGAAGTGAGGTGTGAGTTGCATTTTAAAAAGACTGCGATTGTGTTCGCATGCCAAACTTCTTGGGAAAATTTTTAAAGGTGCTGAGGGAGGTAGAATGAAGCAGCTGGTACTTCACTTTTCAGTCCGTCTTTTAAATGGGACCAATGTTCTCAGATGGCAGCATTTTTCCTCTGGTCTAGGAATATACTACAGCCCTCTACGTATCGATCCCTTAGGGACTCCGAAAACAAGATTACACTAATTACAGCGCGCTCAGAAGTATTTAAGCAGTTAGTCTTTCTGTGCTCCATATGTGAATAGAATAAGGAGAAACCCCAACACGAAATGCGATGGGCACTATCATGTCACGCACTTCACAATGGTTTGTGGAACACACTTCACAATGGTTTGTGGAACATGGATGTAGACGCAGCATCTAAGTAGATTCGATGCCGACAGAGAATACTCAGGTAGAAATGCTCTTGTCATCATATTAAGTAGTACCTCTTCCTAAACGTCAGAAAGTTTTGGGCTTGTGGCTACAGCGTAGGAAAACAATACAATGATTTATGTTCCAGTGCTCCTACTTTGCACGCCGTCTGCCAAAGTTCTTTTTTCCTCCTTTACGTGTCTTTAAGTTGGCTAACTTCCAGTGAGATGTCAACAGATCACAAAGACCTTTGCCAGTGAGGCAAATAATAGAAGCGCAGCTGTTTTCTTTAATCTCACTCTGCGTTTAAAACGTATGTGCACCGCAAAAGCCCAAACTGATTAGTCGTGCATTTGTAAAAATTAAGATCACAGCTTACAATTTCTAATAACTCGCCAGGACATCAAACTGCTTCATACTGTAGTAAAAATTACATGTAGCTTGTCAACGAATAACATGTAATTTTGATGATGATGAGCGAACGGAAACTATTAACCGCTGTAGTTGTTGTTGTTGTGGTCTTCAGTCCTGAGACTGTTTTGATGCAGCTCTCCATGCTACTCTATCCTGTGCAAGCTTCTTCATCTCCCAGTACCTACTGCAACCTACATCTTTCTGAATCTGCTTAGTGTATTCATCTCTTGGTCTCCCCCTACGATTTTTACCCTCCACGCTGCCCTCCAATACTAAATTGGTGATCCCTTGATGCCTCAGAACATGTCCTACCAACCGATCCCTTCTTCTGGTCAAGTTGTGCCACAAACTTCTCTTCTCCCCAATCCTATTCAGTACTTCCTCATTAGTTATGTGATCTACCCATCTAATCTTCAGCATTCTTCTGTAGCACCACATTTCGAAAGCTTCTATTCTCTTCTTGTCCAAACTATTTACCGTCCATGTTTCGCTTCCATACATGGCTACACTCCATACAAATACTTTCAGAAATGACTTCCTGACACTTAAATCTATACTCGATGTTAACAAATTTCTCTTCTTCAGAAACGCTTTCCTTGCCATTGCCAGTCTACATTTTATATCCTCTCTACTTCGACCATCATCAGTTATTTTGCTCCCCAAATAGCAAAACTCCTTTACTACTTTAAGTGTCTCATTTCCTAATCTAATACCCTCAACGTCACCCGACTTAATTCGACTACATTCCATTATCCTCGTTTTGCTTTTGTTGATGTTCATCTTATATCCTCCCTTCAAGACACTATCCATTCCGTTCAACTGCTCTTCCAAGTCCTTTGCTGTCTCTGACAGAATTACAATGTCATCGGCGAACCTCAAAGTTCTCCATGGATTTTAATACCTACTCCGAATTTTTCTTTTGTTTCCTTTACTGCTTGCTCAATATACAGATCGAATAGCATGGGGGAGAGGCTACAACCCTGTCTTACTCCCTTCCAAACCACTGCTTCTCTTTCATGCCCCTCGACTCTTATAACTGCCATCTGGTTTCTATACAAATTGTAAGTAGCCTTTCGCTCCCTATATTTTACCCCTGCCACCTTTAGAATTTGAAAGAGAGTATTCCAGTCAACATTGTCAAAAGCTTTCTCTAAGTCTACAAATGCTAGGAACGTAGGTTTGCCTTTCCTTAATCTTTCTTCTAAGATAAGTCGTAAGGTCAGTATTGCCTCACGTGTTCCAGTATTTCTACGGAATCCAAACTGATCTTCCCCGAGGTCGGCTTCTACTAATTTTTCCATTCGTCTGTAAAGAATTCATGTTAGTATTTTGCAGCTGTGGCTTATTAAACTGATTGTTCGGTAATTTTCACATCTGTCCACACCTGCTTTCTTTGGGATTGGAATTATTATATTCTTCTTGAAGTCTGAGGATATTTCGCCTGTTTCATACATCTTGCTCACCAGATGGTAGAGTTTTGTCAGGACTGGGTCTCCCAAGGCCATCAGTAGTTCCAATGGAATGTTGTCTACTCCTGGGGCCTTGTTTCGACTCAGGTCTTTCAGTGCTCTGTCAAACTCTTCACGCAGTATCGTATCTCCCATTTCATCTTCATCTACATCCTCTTCCATTTCCATAATATTGTCCTCAAGTGCATCGCCCTTGTATAGACCCTCTATATACTCCTTCCACCTTTCTGCTTTCCCTTCTATGCTTAGAACTGGGTGTCTATCTGAGCTCGTGATGTTCATACAAGTGGTTTTCTTATCTCCAAAGGTCTCTTTAATTTTCCTGAAGGCAGTATCTATCTTACCCCTAGTGAGATAAGCCTCTACATCCTTATATTTGTCCTCTAGCCCCCCCTCCTTAGCCATTTCGCACTTCCTGTCGATCTAATTTTTGAGACGTTTGTATTCCTTTTTGCCTGCTTCACTTACTGCATTTTTATATTTTCTCCTTTCATCAATTAAATTCAATATTTCTTCTGTTACCCAAGGATTTCTACTAGCCCTCTTCTTTTTACCTACTTGATCCTCTGCTGTCTTCACTACTTCATCCCTCAAAGCTACCCATTCTTCTTCTACTGTATTTCTTTCCCCCATTCCTGTCAATTGTTCCCTTATGCTCTCCCTGAAACTCTCTACAACCTCTGGTTCTTTCAGTTTATCCACGTCCCATCTCCTTAAATTCCCACCTTTTTGAAGTTTCTTCAGTTTTAATCTACAGGTCATAACCAATAGATTGTGGTCAGAGTCCACATCTGCCCCTGGAAATATCTTACAATTTAAAACCTGGTTCCTAAATCTCTGTCTTACCATTATATAATCTATCTGATACCTTTTAGTATCTCCAGGGTTCTTCCATGTATACAACCTTCTATCATGATTCTTAAACCAAGTGTTAGCTATGATTAAGTTGTGCTCTGTGCAAAATTCTACCAGGCGGCTTCCTCTTTCATTTCTTAGCCCCAATCCATATTCACCTACTACGTTTCCTTCTCTCCCTTTTCCTACACTCGAATTCCAGTCACTCATGACTATTAAATTTTCGTCTCCCTTCACTATCTGAATAATTTCTTTTATTTCATCATACATTTCATCAATTTCTTTGTCATCTTTAGAGCTAATCGGCATATAAACTTGTACTACTGTAGTAGGTGTGGGCTTCTTATCTATCTTGGCCACAATAATGCGTTCACTATGCTGTTTGTAGTAGCTTACCCGCATTCCTATTTTCCTATTCATTGTTAAACCTACTCCTGCATTACCCCTATTTGACTTTGTGTTTATAACCCTGTAGTCACCTGACCAGAAGTCTTGTTCCTCCTGCCACCGAACTTCACTAATTCCCACTATATCTAACTTTAACCTATCCATTTCCCTTTTTAAATTTTCTAACCTACCTGCCCGATTAAGGGATCTGACATTCCACGCTCCGATCCGTAGAATACCAGTTTTCTTTCTCCTGATAACAACATCCTCTTGAGTAGTCCCCGCCCGGAGATCCGAATGGGGGACTATTTTACCTCCGGAATATTTTACCCAAGAGGACGCCATCATCATTTAATCATACAGTAAAGATGCGTGCCCTCGGGAAAAATTACGGGCGTAGTTTCCCCTTGCTTTCAGCCGTTCGCAGTACCAGCACAGCAAGGCCGTTTTGGTTATTGTTACAAGGCCAGATCAGTCAATCATCCAGACTGTTGCCCTTGCAACTACTGAAAAGGCTGCTGCCCCTCTTCAGGAACCACACGTTTGTCTGGCCTCTCAACAGATACCCCTCCGTTGTGGTTGTACCTACGGTACGGCTATCTGTATCGCTGAGGCACACAAGCCTCCCCACCAACGGCAAGGTCCATGGTTCATGACGAGGTATTAACCGCTAACTGATTTAATTGTATTTTATTGCCACGACTATTCAGTTTTTCATTGATTGTTATCAGCAGTTGTATGCACACAAAATCCTCTACATTTTTGTCGGTATAGCTATGGGAATTCTCTAGATAAACAAAGATTTTTTCGTTTTTATTGAAACCACTGATTTGACCTTGTAATTATTTATTGATAATCCAGTTATAAGGAGAGTATGTTATTTAGAGTTTTGAAATATTTACAATTTCTATTTAGATTATTCTTGTTGCTACCAGACGAAGTTATTTTCTTCTGGCCATAACTGTGGGTTCTTTGAATGCTCTGAGAGAAGGCTGATCACACTAGAACACATAGAATATTATTTCACTTTTTTACGTGAGTGAATATAAGATTTACTTAACTTTGACAAACTTCTTCGCCACAAGAGTACTGGGTAATTTACACTGTCATTGACTAGCAAAGCATCACTTGTTGCACTAATTAACAAACAGTTTTCTTGAGGTACAATGTTCGACATTTACAACAGTACAGGTTCATCAGAAACTTAAATAACTCGTTGGTCGTATACTATGATGCTGACTCCTTCAGGGGGGGGGGGGTCACGAACTAAGGCGGAGTGCTTCTCGTATAGTGTAGTCTTGCATGGGATTACTCGAGGCCACGGTTGTTTGGTTGGAAGCAATGTATTTCCAACTACTATCGTTCATCAATTACTTAGGGAAAGAATGCCATTCTTTCAGTATAATATCCTGTACCTACAAATATTCATTTTAGTGTTCTGACGTACGGGAAATCTTTCTTTCTTTTTTAAACAAATCTCCTGTCCTGATAATAAAATATTTGTGGACATTACATTAATGGGGTAATTCATCAAGCCAAGCTAAAGTTTTCCGGGCACAGAAACGTGCAGTAAGAGTTATATGTGGTTTGATCTCAAGAACATCCTGCAGAAGCCTGTTTAGGGAGCTAGGGATGCTAACTACTGCTTCCCAATATGTTCATTCCTTAATGAAATTTGTCATTAAAAATATATCACTTTTTCAAATCAACAGCTCAATTCATGGAATCATTACTAGAAATAAGAATAATCTTCGCAAGGATTTAAAGTCACTTACTCTTGTACAAAAAGGTGTGCATTATTCAGGAACACACATTTTCAATAACTTGCTAGCAGCCACAAAAAGCTTAACAACCAATGAAATTCAGTGTAAGAGAAGCCTAAAGGATTTATTGGTGGCCAACTCCTTCTACTCCATTGATGAATTTCTCAGTAGAACCAACTGATTTGTAGATATAAGTACCATATAACTTCCGCATAATTTCAGTGCAGTAATGTGTGTGTGTGTGTGTGTGTGTGTGTGTGTGTGTAAATACAATCTAACTTCTCCACCATTTCAGTGCAGTGGTGTGTTCATTTCTGCACCATTTCAGTGCAGTGATGTGTTCACTGTAAATAAGTATTATAGTAGTTCTATTACATGTTTATTACCTTATAAATAAATAAAACTTTTTTTTATTTTAAATTCAGTGCATTAGTGTTTGTTAAATGATTCTTTCATATCATGTTCATTAAAGAAAATGACGATCATTCCACTTGGGACCTGTGGAAGGTACATTAGCTTATTTGTTCCAGTTGTAAATATTTGTCATGTATTATTGTTTTTCTGACATGTTCTGCATCCTGGAGGGCCGCATCACTACGGATCAATTGGAATGAAAGTAAATCTAATCTAATCTAATCTAAGATGCTTCCTTCCATTACGTTACGTGAATTTATAGGAATTTTGCTAGTGTGCTTCCTTCTCTAATTTCATTCCTCCCGCTTCTTGCATTGAAAACCTCGTTCGTATCACTGTTTTCGTAAACTGCAGCTGTGGTGATGTTTATCTGGGTACCACTATAAGAACTGTTTCTAAACGTTTGGAAGAGCGCAAGGGAAATTGTAGAAGAGGAGAAACGGAACGATCAGCTGTTGCGGAGCATGCTCTCCAGCCAGGGAACCACAATATTCGTTTCGAGGAGACGCAAGTACTAGCGGCCACAAGCGGATATTACGAAAGGCTCTACAGGGAGGCAATCGAAATCGCTAAACATCCAAATAATTTCAACCGAAACGAGGAGGGCGTGAAATTAAACGGTATATGGATGCCGGTGTTAAAGAAGATGTGTAGTGTACCACCCGTCCACTACTAGGTGATGGCAACGGCGATCGACGGCGACGGACAGCGGCCAATTGCACTGACGTTTACAAAGCACGTGACGTTACGCCGCGCCGAGGGAGCGCGCGGACACGGAATTTAGCGGCAGTCAGTAGCGAGCCAGTGGGTGTGTTGGACCTTCCATCGAGCTACAGCCCCGCTTGAAGATGTATCCCGCAAACGGAGACGAAACGTTGGGAATCGACACAGAATTCATCAACCGACCACGGCATAACAGCCCGGATAACTATAATGGACTAAACTGCATAGCGTTTTCAAGTTCTGTGGAATTCAGTAACGTATACGGCATGGGCACTGTCATTACTTGTGCGTATCAGGTTACATGTGGCAGTTTACTAAGATCACAGGGGATAGGCAAAATAATGTGAACAGCGGTAGTACTGGGATGGTTGTGTTTGACGGTCAAAAATGCAGGTAAGGCACGTGTCTCGCTGGACTATGAATGTTCAGTACGGACTAGGCATCAGTGCAGGTTGTTTACGAGTAGTGCACGCTTCGTATCTGCACTTGGAGGCCGAGATCGACGTGCAATGGATGACCTAACAGAGTTCCAAAGAGGGCAGATTGTGGGGGCCCGGTTACCTGGGGTATCAGTAATCAAGACAGCCAACTTACCGAATGTTTCAAGCGCAACTGTTTCAACAGTCACGACAACCTACACAAAACATGGAAGGACATCATCGTGTAAACATAATAGTGGGCGCAAATCAGAACTAAATGATTGTCTTACGCTAACACGAATTGTGCCAAAACAACACAAAACTATGGCCGCTAAAATGTCTGCAGGGCTCAATAGCCATCTTCGAGACCCCGTATCTATCGTCGCTGTCTGCCAAGAGCTCCATAAAGCGAATATTCATGGATGAGATGCTGTACCGAAGCCACTAGTGACGACAACCAACGCGAAGATGCGTAAAACGTGGTGTCAGGAGCATAAATCCTGGACGGCTGATCAGTGGAAACACCTCATTTGGTCAGACGAGTCTACGTTTTCGATATTTCCAACATCGGGCCTGGTTTACCTCTGCAGAACACCAAAAGAGGCCTACAATCCTGATTACTTGATTCCAACGGTTAAGCATGGAGCTGGAAGTGTGATCGTATGGGCAGCCATATCACGGTATTCTGCTGGTCCCATCATGTTACAGCCAACGACTATGTGTACATTTTATGTGATCAGGTGTACCTCATGATTAAGATGTCGTTCCCCAACTATGATGCCATATTTCAGGACGATAATGCACACAGCCAGGACAGTACAATCGTCGCATGAGGAGCGCGCAACTGAGCTGCAGCGCCTTCCCTGGCCAGCACAGTCCCCGGACTTGAACATTATCGAACCCTTGTGGGTGGTATTGGATCGCAGACTCCAGAGCAGATTTCCGCCTCTCTGGACACTACAGGTGTTAGAAGAGGTTCTGATCGAAGAGTGGCATATCGTTCAACTGGAGACTATACGATCATCATATGCCAGAAGTCTAAGAATAATCGCAGTTGTATTACGGGCAAATGGGTGTCCAACCCCTTACTAATAAACCATTACCAAGTAAGTACCGGGTGATCAAAAAGTCAGTATAAATTTGAAAACTTAATAAACCACGGAATAATGTAGATAGAGAGGTAAAAATTGACATACATGCTTGGAATGACATGGGGTTTTATTAGAACCAAAAAAAAAAAAAAAAACGAAGTATTGCTAGACGCGTGAAAGATCTCTTGCGCGCGTCGTTTGGTGATGATCGTGTGCTGAGCCGCCACTTTCGTCATGCTTGGCCTCCCAGGTTTCCAGACATCAGTCCGTGCGATTATTGGCTTTGGGGTTACCTGAAGTCGTAAGTGTATCGTGATCGACCGACATCTCTAGGGATGCTGAAAGACAACATCCGACGCCAACGCCTCACCATAACTCCGGACATGCTTTACAGTGCCGTTCACATTATTCCTCGACAACAGCTACTGTTGAGGAATGAAGGTGGACATACTGAGCATTTCCTGTAAAGAACATAATCTTTGCTTTGTCTTACTTTGTTATGCTAATTGCCGGCCGGAGTGGCCGTGCGGTTGTAGGCGCTGCAGTCTGGAGCCGGGCGACCGCTACGGTCGCAGGTTCGAATCCTGCCTCGGGCATGGATGTGTGTGATGTCTTTAGGTTAGTTAGGTTTAATTAGTTCTAAGTTCTAGGCGACTGATGATCTCAGAAGTTAAGTCGCATAGTGCTCAGAGCCCATTTGTTATGCTAATTATTGCTATTCTGATCAGATGAAGCACCATCTGTCGGACATTTTTTGAACGTTTGGATTTTTTTGGTTCTAATAGAACCCCATGTCATTCCAAGCATGTGTGTCAATTTGTACCTCTCTATATACATTATTCCGTGATTTATTCAGTTTTCAAATTTATACTGACTTTTTGATCACCCGGTACATTTGTTCACATTATTTTGCCGATCCCCTGTATATTTGATTTATGCTGGAAATTCCAGTGGTGCCTGTACTACCTGGATGGAGAACTTTGCTCTTAGGAATACAATTTCCGTGGCTGCAGGTTCCTGTTGTCTGCACTGTACACCATATTACATCAAGGCCAAAAGTTTCGATCGGTCTTCATGTGATTGAGAATTATTTGTTTCTAGGTAGAAACCTTATGTTGCTCAGTAGTATCTGAAGTATGGAAGTTTCACATCAGCACAAGGTCGCAGTAATTCATCAGATGACCCCTTCGTAACAAGAATAATTCGTTGCTTCTCATAAGCTAAGGATTTTATAACCGTTTTGGTGTTTTCGTTTCTGACTATGACAAAAGAAATTTGTGACTAATTTATTACATTAAAACTTGAAAGTCGCATTTACTATACATCGTTTATCTTAGACAGTACATCCTGCAGGGGTCTCCAACTCGTTGTATAGTAGTTAGCTTCGCTGTTTCTAGATCGCGGGCTCTTATGTTCGATTCCCGCCCGGATAAGAGATTTTCTTCGGCCGGAGACGGGGTGTTTGTGTTGTCCTAACCGTTTCATCTCATCTTCGTTGACGCACAAGCCACCGAAGAGCCGTCAAGTAGACTTTACCAGGCTGCCGGATGGCGTCTCCTGGCTAATGGTGCTATATCATCAGCATTGCCGATACTTTTCCAGAATCCTTCAGACCTAGCTGTTAACTTGGACACGAATATCTGATGCTGAAACAGATGACCACATGTTACACCCAGACGTTCAAAGTATCTTCCTAAAAACTCGATAGTTACTAAACTATTGACAGAAATGCGTTGTCACATTTGCAGAAGACGCCGCAATGAGATCGAATGGCAACTTATCGTTGGTATGAATGCATCACCGAGTATTTAAAATATGAATTTCATTGTAGGTTGACAAGCAAATGCCTCGCAAATGTTCAAATAAGTTGTTTTTTAAGTGAGTGTCGGTACTTACATAGTTCGCTCAAAATTTTTATGATCAGTAGTGGCATACTGGTTTTACAAATTACTCGTATTTAATTGTTTGACTAGTATAAAAACTGGATCACACTCAAGTTCTGAAATGACACAGCAGAAATGGAACCGATTTTTGTATTAGTTTTAAAATAGTTCATTTTATTCTTCTCCTTATAACAGGAAAATTCGGTGTAATAGACTGACGTGGAAGTAAAATTTGAATGAACTTCCTTTTTCATTCTAGTGATACTTCGCAGCTGGAACGTCATACTGGCCGACACGATAAGACAGCTGTATTTCGACATCCATTTTAGAAAGATATCCCTAGAGGACAGATGTCCCTAGTGGACAAATGTAAGGTTGTAGAGACGCATATCACTAGGGGTAAGATAGATACGGCCTACAGGAAAATTACAGAGATCTTTGGAGAAAAGAGAACGACTTGCATGAATATCAAGAGCTCAGATGGAAACCCAGTACTAAGCAAAGAAGGGAAAGCAGAATGTTGGAAGGAATATATAGAGGGTCTATACATGGGGGATGTTCTTGAGGACGATATTGTAGAAATGGAAGAGAATGCAGATGAAGATGATTCAAAATGGCTCTGAGCACTATGGGACTTAACATCTCAGGTCATCAGTCCCCTAGAACTTAGAACAACTTAAACCTAACTAACCTAAGGACATCACACACACCATGCCCGAGGCAGGATTCGAACCTGCGACCGTAGCGGTCGCACGGTTCCAGACTGTAGCGCCTAGAACCGCTCGGTCACTCCGGCCGGGCAGATGAAGATGAAATAGGAGATATGATACTGCGTGAAGAGTTTGACAGAGCACCGAAAGACCTAAGCGAAACAACGCCCCGTGAGTAGACAACATTCCATTAGAACCACTGACAGCCTTGGGAGAGCCAGCCCTGACAAAACTCTACCATCTGGTGATCAAGATGTATGAGACAGGCGAAATACCCTCAGACTTCAAGAAGAATATAATAATTCCACTCCCAAAGAAAGCAGAGGGTGACAGATGTGAAAATTACCGAACTATCAGTTTAATAAGCCACAGCTGCAAAATACTAACACGAATTCTTTACAGACGAATGGAAAAACTGGTAGAAACCGACCTCGGGGAAGGTCAGTTTGGATTCAGTAGAAATGGAACACGTGAGGCAATACTGACCCTACGACTTATCTTAGTAAATATATTAAGGAAAGGCAAACCTACGTTTCTAGCATTTGTACACTTAGAGAAAGCTTTTGACAATGTTGACTGGAATACTCTCTTTCAAATTCTGAAGGTGGCAGGGGTAAAATACAGGGAGCGAAAGGCTATTTACAGTTTTTACAGAAATCAGTTGGCAGTCATAAGAGTCGAAGGGCATGAAACGGGAGCAGTGGTTGGGAAGGGAGTGAGAGAGGGTTGTAGCCTATCCCCGATGTTATTCAATCTGTATATTGAGCAAGCAGTAAAGGAAACAAAAGAAAAATTCGGAGTAGGTATTAAAATCCTTGGAGAAGAAATAAAAACTTTGAGGTTCGCCGATGACATTGTAATTCAAAAAATGGTTCAAATGGCTCTGAGCACTATGGGGCTCAACATCATAGGTCATAAGTCCCCTAGAACTTAGAACTACTTAAACCTAACTAACCTAAGGACATCACACACACCCATGCCCGAGGCAGGACTCGAACCTGCGACCATAGCAGTCCCGCGGTTCCGGACTGCAGCGCCAGAACCGCACGGCCACCGCGGCCGGCGACATTGTAATTCTGTCAGAGACAGCAAAGGACCTGGAAGAGCACCTGAACGGAATGGACAGTGTCTTGAAAGGAGGTTATAAGATGAACATCAACAAAAGTAAAACGAGGATAATGAAATGTAGTCGAATTAATTCGGGTGATGCTGCCGGAATTAGATTAGGAAATGAGACACTTAAAGTAGTAAAGGAGTTTTGCTATTTGGGTAACAAAGTAACTGATGATGGCCGAAGTAGAGAGGATATAAAATGTAGACTGGCAATGGCAAGGAAAGCGTGTCTGAAGAAGAGAAATTTGTTAACATCGAGTGTAGATTTATGTGTCAGGAAGTCGTTTCTGAAAGTATTCGTATGGAGTGTAGCCATGTATGGAAGTGAAACATGGACGATAAATAGTTTGGACAGGAAGAGAATAGAAGCTTTCGAAATGTGGTGCTACAGAAGAATGCTGAAGATTAGATGGGTAGATCACATAACTAATGAGGAGGTATTGAACAGAACTGGGGAGAAGAGAAGTTTGTGGCGCAACTTGACTATAAGAAGGGATCGGTTGGTAGGGCATATTCTGAGGCATCAAGGGATCACCACTTTAGTATTGGAGGGCAGCAAGGAGGGTAAAAATCGTAGATGGAGACCAAGAGATGAATACACTAAACAGATTCAGAAGGATGTAGACTGCAGTAGGTACTGGGATATGAAGAAGCTTGCACAGGATAGAGTAGCATGGAGAGCTGCATCAAACCAGTCTCTGGACTGAAGACCACAACAACAACAACATCCCTAGAAGATCTTTATACACCCACAGTGCAACGATTTTATCGAGCGATATCGAAATATTCACAATGTTATTCCTTGGAAATCTTAAGTGCAAGGTAAACAGGAAATTCTGTCACCTTTATTGTTCACTAAAAGGCAGAATGAGAACATCAAATGTACGTTTGTGGTTTGAAATCCAGGTTTGTACCCGGATGACAAATCCACATAACAGCTCATGTGACATCAAACGTAAAGTTGCTCTCCAAAATAAACGTTAGACAACGAAACTTCGTTGTTGATTATTGATTGAAACATCAGCAGACATGGAAAATATATTGCAGCGCAATAAGATACATGCATGCCGCAGTATGATGCACTGTTAGAATCAGAATTTTAAGTATTTGCCGGCCGGTGTGGCCGAGCGGTTCTAGGCGCTTCAGTCTGGAACCGCGCGACCGCTACGGTCGCAGGTTCGAATCCTGCCTCGGGCATGGAAGTGTGTGATGTCCTTAGGTTAGTTAGGTTTAAGTAGGTCTAAGTTCTAGGGGACTGATGACCTTAGATGTTAAGTCCCACAGTGCTCAGAGCCATTTTTTTTTAAGTATTTTTTCCGCACCACTCCTGCTATTTTCATAAAAGAAAACAGTCCTTTCTGTTTTGGTTGTGCAGTTTAACTTTCTCAGACTGTTCCTGCTCTTCCTTAGTGTGTGTTTTTTATTATCCTAATTGTTTGGTATGGCTTTTCTGTACGGTGAGTTTGTGACGCGTTGTTTTGAACACTTATTTCCGGAGCTGACAGGGCCACCTAGTGTGCGGCGCTGGTTTCCCAGACTCGAAATTAGCCTGTTTTCTTATTGTTGCGACGTCTCGTAGAACTGTCGGAGAGTCTGTTTTATACGGCGCTAATCATGGGGATGTCCGTTTCTTCATGGAAGGTCGTAGTCTCGTGGAAGGTGCAAGGTTAATTGCAGGGCTCCAACTTTCATGTCATGGAGCAAACGTATTCTACAGCGTGTACAGAAAGTGTTCATAGCAAATGATGTATTTGGAAAGTGAATGAAATGACCAAAACTAGAAATGGTAAAAACTCGATAATAATAATTTTTTTTGAAAACTATCTTGTATGAATTTCTACAATTTGATGTACAATAAAAGAAATCATCTACAGGGAACATATTAATAAAATTTTAGTGAGCTTTAGAACGTGTAGAATGTGCGTTTGTATCTAGGCTACTTACGCAGCAATCTTATTAACCTCCTATTAGTACTATGATATACAACTATATTCGGAGTATTCTTATATGAATGAAAATATTACGATTTTCTAATTGTTACTCTTTTGTCCAGTATTTTTTATATAATATTAAAAAAATTTAAAAAAATCGGTTATTCGAAACTAAACGTAGGCCTTTAATGAATTCTTTTACCTTTCTTGTCTTCGCTCTCAATAAACTTCGTCTATTACAAACGTGGTGTCACAGTGCTCTTGGAAATGTGTAAGGTGTTAATCAATGTTTATCCTCAACGTTCAAGCAGAGAATTCTGTGTGACAGAAGCCTCCTGCATCCCAACGATCTGATGTTCACAAAACTGGAACTGTAGCTGCATGAGCATATACTGGTACCACAGGTAGCAGAACAATGAAATGCTGCGCGTATAGGAATACACCTCCATGGTGCTAGGGATATGAAGTAATTAAACTATCAGCATACCGGTACTAGAAGATATCGTTGGCTGCTAAATATCAATTGTTGTAGTTTGTTTATTAAGCTCACGAAAGGTATGTAGGCGAAAGAAAAAAAATGGTTCTTCGAGAAGCATAATATGTCTTCAGAATATATGATAAGCAATGTTACCGGATGTTGCAATTTCGTTGTTAAACTGCTACAGTCATTAAAGCACCAACTGTCCTCACAAATTTTAGATAATCGACGGGTAAACATTTGAAGCGCGACATCCTTGAAATAATCGATTCTGTTCCATAAGACTTAAATAATTACGTGTCGTTTCAAAAACGAGGGAAGATTTGTTAAGCCACAACTTCGAATATTCGGAAAACTTAAGTTCTCGTTCAGATATTTAGGTAAGTTGACAGTATACACGCACTTGTTCCATTTAAATGTAGTTTAAAATACATTACTTAGATTAACATATGAAACCATAGGAAACATTTACTTACCTCTGGTCATAGAGAAAAGAGGAACTGATTTTTAAATGTGACAATGCTGTATCACATGCCTCGTTTTCAAATTCAGTGATCCACATCACATATAGTTCACATTAGCAATCAGAGGAGGGCTGTGGCAGTTGGTCGACATCATCTGACTTTTCAGACATTTTTAGCAGAGTTTTCGCTAAGTTCTCCATTTTCTCATCAGCTGCAAACGTTAACATCACACAGATGGAAATATCACGTTTCACACTATGGCAGGGATATAGCGTAATTTAAATTAGGAGAATCTAACGGCAAGTACTCGCCTGTCAGAGCTAGAAATGGTACTCTTCTGCTGCTAACGATCATGAAAGAATGTCTGCATTATTTAAGCAGATGGGTGAATGTGCAGTAGCCTACCATCGGTTTGCTGTTTACTGGCAAATCATCGTTGCTTGCTGTAGTGGAAAGTTACTCCCAAAGACGATAAAATGCAGCTCACCTCACCAGACTAAAGGTAGCAAAACAAGGTCGCAAACTTCCTGCTCAAGTCGACGACCCTCACGTCATGCAGAAACTCGCTGTATAGAACGCGCAATTCGTATAGCGCCGGGAGTGCTTTGCTGGGAATATATTACGAGAAAAAATATTTTACACCGTATTTAATTAATTTTCTCTGCCTTTCGCTATCTTACTGCTTACGCTCCACACAGATAAGACAATTAAAAAAAAAAGTTCAAATGTGTGTGAAATCTTATGGGACTTAACTGCTGAGGTCATCTGTCCCTAAGCTTACACACTTCTTACCCTAAATTATCCTAACGACGAACACACACACCCACGCCCGAGGGAGGACTCGTACCTCCGCCGGGACCTAACACAATTCATCATTATAAAGATAGTTACAACAAGAATGACGAAACGGACAGCCATACTGCTTGACTGAGCTAGATGACGCAGTGTTTAGCACAAGGGACTCGCATTCGGAAGGACAACGATTCAAATCTGTGTCCGACCATGCAGATTTGAAGACCTCCACTGTAAACAGTGCAGAGAAATATTCGATGGGAAACTGAGTTATTGCATGCAAAACATAGTAAGTGATGTGCGCCGGCCCGGGTGGCCGAGCGGTTCTAGGCGCTACAGTCTGGAACCGTGCGACCTCTACGGTCACAGGTTCGAATCCTGCCTCGGGCATGGGTGTGTGTGATGTCCTTAGGTTAGTTAGGTTTAAGTAGTTCTAAGTTCTAGGGGACTGATGACCTCAGCAGTTAAGTACCATAGTGCTCAGAGCCATTTGAACCAAGTGATGTGCTTTAGTGCTGTTACTTGAAGTTGCACGATAATCCGAGGGATAGCAGCTTCATCTCGAAATTCAAATTTTAGCTAGTGGAGATTTTGGAAGGATGTAAGCAGTGGTAAGTGCAACAAAAATGGCTGCCTGTAGTCGTAACGAGTGCAGTGGTCGTGCGAAAGAAATGCTTTCCAAGAAAGAGCTGTACGAATCGAAGGATGATGTAGATTAGGGTGTCCATTTTATTTTCATTGAAAAAGGGGACATTTAAAATAAAGTAGAGAAAAACCTGGGACAATGAAGAAAAAAACGGGACATAAATATTGTATTGACTCTTTTTAATACACATACAAGTTTACCTTTTACAGCGTGCACTCAGATGGTCCCAAATCACTTTTTACAATTATTCTGCCACACTATCACCGTACTTTTCACTTTTATGTACTTCATTAAGAAGTGCATTTTCGTTTGAAGTTGTATCATAAAAGTCAGTACACGATACACCATTAAAGTGTGTTTTGACAATGAGCAAGACCGTCATTGTTCCAAATTTCATTCTGTTTTTTTCGTCTTACCTCAAAGAGTTCACTAACGAAAACACACGTTCCACAGCAGCATTTGACCCAGGAATTGCCAGACAAAATTCCACCAAATGAATCATGTTTTTCATCTTAATGGTTTTACGTTTGAAGTGAGCAAATATTTTACACCACGTTGCACTGACACTTTCTTTCTCCCCTTCTTCACTTTTTGTGAAGTTCTGTGCACATGAAAATTCATCGAACAGTTCGTCTTCATCAACAGGAAAATTTGGTACAACACTTTTAACAAAACACAACAGTCCTGAATATCCTTCCACTGTGGCTGCTCCTTTTCAGTATTAACCCAGTCAAATACTTTAAAGGGTATGAGAAATGGTAAACACCATTCTTTAATATACTCAATGCAAGAATCATAGAAGATGTCAGCATAAATATGAAATTGTTCTACAGTAATTTCGCCCTCTTCTTTCAGCTTTCTTAGAGTCTCATGTACAAAGGATGTGAGGAATCTTTCAGATTTTCTACATTGTAATTTGCCCAATATTTTGTTTATTTCTTGATAAACTTCCACTATAGTGGTTTCTTGTTTCTCAATACATATAACTGTTGTGGAGAAAGGTTTTAGCTGGCTAACAAGAGAATGTAGAATAATAGACACAGGGTTATCAAAGAATTGTTTAAGGGAAATGAAATATGATTTCATAGCAGGAAATATCTCTACAATTCTTTCCATTGCTGGTAGCAGAGATAGCCACCTTGTCTTGCTGTGCCCAAATACAGTTTTGTATTCAGTTTCAGTAACCTTACAGATGAACTCAGTGATTCAACCCTTACTGTATATATGTGGTAATGCCGGTAGATTTTGTTTACAATTAATTGGCAGTCGATGGGTAGGCACACTGAGCCAGTTTGTAAGGAATTGTGCACCACATGTGCTGGACAGCAAACACCTACTATATTATTCACTGTGTTCTGTTGCAGTTTATAGTTTTTTCCTTTCCTCTGCTTACCACCAAAATTGGTGTTGGTGTTGTCTGCAGAAACTGCAATCACCTTTCCCTCAAGATCATATTTATTTAAAACCTCCAGCACATAATTCTGAAGTAAATCTGGAGTTTCTCCAGCTAAATTAACCAATTCGAGCACTTTCACCGTGATGCCATTTTCAGGGTGAAAATACCTGATAAGGAGAGGAACCAACTTCAAATCCAGATGATTCGATGTATCAATCATTACAGAAATGAATCGAGCACTTTTCAGTTCATTTAAAACCTGCTGAGCTGCATACGGTGCAATAACATTTGAAATGATTGCATTACATTTTGTGTGTCCTCATGAGAATTCAGGATTTAAAAGCTTTTTAACAATTGCTGTAGTACAATCCATTGACTTAAAGCTATGGTTATGTATTGACTGTGGTATGCAAACGTAGCTTCTTGTGCTGCCAACTGCCTGTCCATTTCTGTTATTGATTTTAAGCTTACATAGTAGTCACTCACGCATTTATTTGCTCTTTTCGTTTGATCACTCATGCGATGTTTCTTCGTCTTAATGTGATTCACAATGTCAGACCTTCCACCATGACCGTTAGCAAATTTTGATCTGCACAACGTACATTCTACAGTTTCTCCACTACCAGTGATAAAAGGAAACTCGCTTTTTATATTGTCGTTAAAATTACACTTTCGTTTTGGCATAATGAAACAGTAATTGCACAGTGTAAAACATTAACAGTATGGTGACGAAAGACAGAGAGCAATTATCAGTGGTGTAGAGTATCTCTGGACCGAAAGCACGGATTCAGTGGATCGATTTACAAGAGAAGAATCTTCGTTGTTATTCGCAACCTACAGTGCGTTTAAAATTACTTGCGATTTTTGACAGTTCGGTACATGTTTGGGGTATGCTGAAAGTCATCACACGCTTCCTAGCTTAAATAATTGTGCAGTTAATAGCAAGTCGAACAACCAGTAGCGTAAAATACTCTAGCCAAGCGGAATCATAAAAAAACAGGACATATGAGCGTCCGCAAAAAACTTTCAGGACAGCGGGACATTTTGGTAAAAAACTGGACTGTCCCGGGAAAAACGGGACGAATGGACACCCTAATGTAGATCCGGTAAAGATCATGCATATGTTCCTGAACGAAAATGCGCATCAAAAAGTGTTACGTATCAGGTAAATGCGCATATTTCGTAAAGCAAGCAGTGGTAAGCTGCGTCGCTTACTTTAGTTTACATGCATTTACGTGACAATGCGATGGCAGGCATATTAAGCACCACCCTTAACATTGTTGACTTGCTATGGTAAGGTGCTTGCATTGGTTTCTTATAAAGCATTATCTACAGCTGTGCCCATTAATTGAAATCCGTGCAAACAAAAGTCGGTTATGTATTTACCTGCTAACGAACATTATGACTGCATTTATATATTCTACAAGGTCTGTGTTGCGTGCATATTTATGTTTGGCGTATACTACAAATCATCTTTGGATGTATTTTACTTTTAAACATGAAATTATTCTGAGATATATGTAGGGTGTTAAGCTTATAGCTCTGAATTTTTATAGATTTGGAGAATCATACTTCCGAAGATGCACCACGTCCTGACACACTGAAAATAGGTAAGTTGATGTGAATGATAAGCGGAGCCGACAGAGAGGTTGAAAGAGGATAAAATATGGAGGTATCCAGGAACAAATGAAGAAATGGAGGAAAGGAATATGGAACATACAGGGGCAAGGGGCGTGTTGTGTGAAAACGCATAGCCTTCCCTGTGAATGCTACAAAAATTGTTTCGAACGCATAAGTTAAGAGGACAAGAAACGCGCATTCAGGACTTTCTGGCAGTTGTACTGCTATGATACGCAAAATGCATACCTACAAGGTTCTTTATGGTCAAAACGTGTTATCTATAAACGGACCTTTAAATTTTCGTTTTGGAGAGGTTTCGCAATAATGTTTTGTTAACTTGCCCCGCAAGTAAACAGTTGTAATTCTATGGTAACTCATGTTAAAGGCACCCACTGACAAAAGTTTAAGAATACAACTGCGGGTAGAATTTACCATTTTAAAAATATGTCGTTAAGGTAAAACAAAGACGTATCTGGATTTAAAAAACACACACACATTGGATGTGCATGCAATTTGATTATAACCGAGGTCTTCATTCAGGTTGTCCGTGATTTCCCTGAATCGCTCCTGGCAAATGCCGCTATATCTCCCTTGAAAGGGCAAGGCCGATTCCCTTCCGCATCCTTGAAACAATCCGAGCTTGGCTCCGTCTTTAATGACCTCGAAGTCAGCAGAACGTTAGAAACTAATCATCCTTCCTTCATAATACTGTATACACAGGTAAACGGCACCACGTACAGTAAATGGATGCAGTTTGACGTTTGTATGGACAGTAGTTATTGCGTAACATAGATAAATTATAGTGTGTCAGATACGCTCAAAAACACAGATTGTTTGTTATAATACGAAGTCTTTGAATCGTTCGCCTCGGTAGCTGCGGTGTCAGTACGACAGATTGCTAATCGAAGGGACCCTCGTTTGATCCCGGGTCGGGTCGAGGATGTTCCTTGCTTGGGAAGTGGGTGTTATGTTGTCCTTACAATCGTGTCGTTACTACTGACACGGAAGTCGCCTCAAACACACTGTTGTATCGTCTTTTCATTGCATGGACATGAACCGAAAACCAATAAACTGAAATAAAAAACTTTTAAAATTCTCTAATGGGGAATTGCGATAAAATAGCCCATGTAATTGGAGTTTGTCGTGCAGTTTCCACAGATTTTTAGAATGGCACGGACGTTGATGGCAATCTACGACCATGGGCGTTCGTATGGGTGGTAAGAGTAATAGGAAGGGGGCACTTGTCATCCTACATCCCCACCATTGTAATCTGGAGTGTAGACTCCTTATTCATTACAGAATTCTCACACACTTTTACAGTTTATTGCCTTTGACTGCGCTGCAGTGCAGAATGGCTCAAATGGCTCTGAGCACTATGCGACTTAACTGCTGAGGTCATCAGTCCCCTAGAACTTAGAACTACTTAAACCTAACTAACCTAAGGACATCACACACATCCATGCCCGAGGCAGGATTCGAACCTGCGAGCGTAGCGGTCGCGCGGTTCCAGACTGTAGCGCCTAGAACCGCTCGGTCACTCCTGCAGCGCAGATTTATGACATTCTAGAGTAATTTGAGTAGTAGGGAGATGGGAGCATCAGTGAAATTTTGATATCAAAATGATATGCAAATTAATTAAATTGATCGGCCGACCAGGGTGGCCGAGCGGTTCTAGGCGCTACAGTCTGGAACCGCGCGACCGCTACGGTCGCAGGTTCGAATCCTACCTCGGGCATGGATGTGTGTGATGTCCTTAGGTTAGTTAGGTTTAAGTAGTTCTAAGTTCTAGGGGACTGATGACCTCAGATGTTAAGTCCCATAGTGCACAGAGCCATTTGAACCATTTGAACCAATTAAAATGATCGCTTAATCCCCACCCGCCCCCGACCACGCCCATCCCCGTCCCTGTGCACGCCAGCCCCCCACCACTGGATGACGTCACATGTTTTTCTCAGCCTGCACGAGGGCCCCAGCCCCCTCCTCCCTCTCCACCCTCCTTCTTCCCCAACCTACCCTATTGGCGAGAATTTCGAATTTTGGCGGAAATTTCGAATTTTGTCGGGAATTTCTTCGTCCCAGGGTGGTGCTGACATCCCCCCCCCCTCCACCTAGGAATCGATGGGAAATTAAAATTGGTGGTGTCCTTTCTGGAACTCGAACCCTGGTCCTCCTGGACGGAAAGCCCCAGTGCACACCCCTAACACAATTATACCACCAGAGGCAAAGGAACTGATGGGGAATTAAAAATGCCGGTGCCCTTTCTGGGACTCGAACCATGGTTCTCCTGGACGGAAAGCCCAAGTGTCCCCCCCCCCCCCCCCCTAACACAATTATACCACCAGAGGCAAAGGAACTGATGGGGAATAAAAAATGACAGTGCCCTTTCCCGGACTCGAAACCTGGTTCTACTGGATGGAAAGTGAGCAAGTGCAATCCCCAACACATGGAAACTGTCCAGATCCAGGGGAGAAAGGTTAGTGTTAGTGTACTTTATTTATTTTATAAATTTTATAAATAAAAATTATATAAATTTTATTTATTTTACTTTCTTTATTTTACGTGTCGATTCTGAGCGGCGGTATGGCTGAAACGTTTTCCTCGGCCACACTTTCGTAAACCGTGTGAGTTCAACGCTGGAAGTCGAGTTCAAACACATCGCGGAGGCGTCAAATGAAGGGATGAAATATACGTAAGAAAGGGAGTGACGACCTTCACTTCCGTGAGACACGTCCACGGTAGGTAGCATTGGGCAGAATAGCGTTGAAATCTGGTGCCAATGTGACATCAGCAACCCACCTTACGGCGCACATGAAGCTCTGAGCTGCGGCTCTTTTTCGCAAGTGTCGAAACCCTGCTGTCTGAAGCGTCGCCGAGCCGGAGGGTGACCTCGCAGAGCGTCGCGTTCTTGCACCATTACAGAAGGAGGTAGTGGGCACCTTTGAGCCACTTTTGAGACTTACTTACTTACTTTCCGTGTCCGGAACTAGACTTCAGACTTCCAAAAATCAGCAGCCAATATGGCCTTGTCAGTTGCCTCCCCTAAGTCATTCATTGTGCAGGGCTGGTCTAAATATGGACAGATAAGCAGGTGTTGAGGATCCTGGACAGAACCACACAGACAGAGAGTGTTGCAGGTTTGTCTTGCACTTTGGCACTTCTACCCTCATACGGTTTAGGGTTCTCCAGACTGTGTATGGTATGTCTCCACCAGGCGTCACTTCTTCTTTTACGTCTTTATGGGGGTTTCTCAGATCGATTTCCCACCTTTTAAAACGATTCTCTGCAGCCGACCCTTCCAGGGCTCGGGTACGTGACAGGAAACTCTTCCTCGAACAAAGCCGTCGGTTAGCAGGCTGGTGTCCATATAAAAGATTACGCATGTCCTTTTCTTGCTTGGTTTTTTCGGCTTCGGCAGCGATGTCACGTCGTATGTTGGGCGGTGCGATACCCATGAGTAAGTACATCTTGTGTACTGGGGTTGGCCTCAAGCATCCCGCAACAATCCGTTCCATTTCATTCACCGCGACATCAACTTTTCTTGCGTGTGTTGATGCAGACCATACTGGAGCGGCGTATTCCGCGGCTGACACACTGAGCGCAAGAGCTGAAGTTCTCAGGACTTTTGGGTTCGCACCACAGGATCCGCTGGTTATTTTCCTGATGATGATGTTTCTAGTTGAGACTTTTTCCCTTGTGGCATTACAATGATGTTTATAGGTCAGTGTGCGATCCAACGTGACACCAAGATATTTGGGCGTTTTACAATGCCCGAGACGTTCACCTCTCCATATTACATTTAATTCACGATTTGCCTCCCTGTTCTTTAAATGGAATGCACAGACCTGCGTCTTGGAAGTGTTCGGCCTTAGGTGGTTTGCCTCATAATACTGGGAGAGAGCTTCCAAGGTACTGGTTAGTTTCTCCTCTACATCCATAAAATCGTTACCTTGGGCTGCAACTGCAGTGTCATCGGCATACATAAATTGGCGCGTGATGTTTGGCACTGGTTGGTCATTTGTGTATATATTATACAGAGCTGGGGCGAGGACGCTTCCCTGAGGTAGGGCATTCCTCTGATTTCTCCACCTGCTCGTCTTACCCTGGAGACAGACGAAAAATCTCCTGTTATGCAGGAAAGTATCTATCAGTGATGTTAAATGGGTCTGAGATATTGTTATCGCGAGTGGTAGAGAGCGGACAGTTACTGAGAGTAGTCGGGCGCAGCCTGCGGTGGAGAGAAGGCGCGCGACAGATGAAGTCGGGGCGTGCCGTGACCCTGCTAGAAGCACCGGAGGAGAATTTTCTACTTATGGTTAATTTTTGGTAATTTGCCTTATTGCTGCACGTAGTTGTTGCTTTCTTGCGCAGTGGAGGGATTTGGTCAGATTTGTGTATGCATACATTGAAGAGTAAGATTCGTATCTTTGTTGTGACCAGATACTTGATTATTGACTATAGACGTTGTGGAATAATTTAAGTTGTAGCTAATAAATCCGTCGAAGAAAAGGAAAAGTGCGAGTAAAGTTTATCAATTTATAAATTGTCAATTTTCAGAATGAAGTAAATTTAAAGTCCTTATAGCTTTCTTTCATTTTTACACAGCTTAAGCCTAGTTGACCAAACCCCTGCTGATCATTCAATTTCTTAAAAAGGTCTAGATCACAGTAATTATTTTGAATTGTTTTAGCATGTTGCTGGATGCAGAATATTCCCGCAGTTGCAGCGGCAAGACGAGGTAAGTTGTCCGTTGCGTGCAGGAGTGTTACTGAATTAATTGTTAGATGTTAGAAAATGTTTTTCTAATCGCAGGCAAATACAAGAGAATTTGATTTTTCATGATTTATAGGAATAGTAATACATTTCTGTTTTTTTATTCTCAATCAGAATACTGATAATATTGTCAGAGATTGAGCTTTACATATCTCCGTATGCCCTCCACAAGATATACACTCCTGGAAATGGAAAAAAGAACACATTGACACCGGTGTGTCAGACCCACCATACTTGCTCCGGACACTGCGAGAGGGCTGTACAAGCAATGATCACACGCACGGCACAGCGGACACACCAGGAACCGCGGTGTTGGCCGTCGAATGGCGCTAGCTGCGCAGCATTTGTGCGCCGCCGCCGTCAGTGTCAGCCAGTTTGCCGTGCCATACGGAGCTCCATCGCAGTCTTTAACACTGGTAGCATGCCGCGACAGCGTGGACGTGAACCGTATGTGCAGTTGACGGACTTTGAGCGAGGGCGTATAGTGGGCATGCGGGAGGCCGGGTGGACGTACCGCCGAATTGCTCAACACGTGGGGCGTGAGGTCTCCACAGTACATCGATGTTGTCGCCAGTGGTCGGCGGAAGGTGCACGTGCCCGTCGACCTAGGACCGGACCGCAGCGACGCACGGATGCACGCCAAGACCGTAGGATCCTACGCAGTGCCGTAGGGGACCGCACCGCCACTTCCCAGCAAATTAGGGACACTGTTGCTCCTGGGGTATCGGCGAGGACCATTCGCAACCGTCTCCATGAAGCTGGGCTACGGTCCCGCACACCGTTAGGCCGTCTTCCGCTGACGCCCCAACATCGTGCAGCCCGCCTCCAGTGGTGTCGCGACAGGCGTGAATGGAGGGACGAATGGAGACGTGTCGTCTTCAGCGATGAGAGTCGCTTCTGCCTTGGTTCCAATGATGGTCGTATGCGTGTTTGGCGCCGTGCAGGTGAGCGCCACAATCAGGACTGCATACGACCGAGGCACACAGGGCCAACACCCGGCATCATGGTGTGGGGAGCGATCTCCTACACTGGCCGTACACCACTGGTGATCGTCGAGGGGACACTGAATAGTGCACGGTACATCCAAACCGTCATCGAACCCATCGTTCTACCATTCCTAGACCGGCAAGGGAACTTGCTGTTCCAACAGGACAATGCACGTCCGCATGTATCCCGTGCCACCCAACGTGCTCTAGAAGGTGTAAGTCAACTACCCTGGCCAGCAAGATCTCCGGATCTGTCCCCCATTGAGCATGTTTGGGACTGGATGAAGCGTCGTCTCACGCGGTCTGCACGTCCAGCACGAACGCTGGTCCAACTGAGGCGCCAGGTGGAAATGGCATGGCAAGCCGTTCCACAGGACTACATCCAGCATCTCTACGATCGTCTCCATGGGAGAATAGCAGCCTGTATTGCTGCGAAAGGTGGATATACACTGTACTAGTGCCGACATTGTGCATGCTCTGTTGCCTGTGTCTATGTGCCTGTGGTTCTGTCAGTGTGATCATGTGATGTATCTGACCCCAGGAATGTGTCAATAAAGTTTCCCCTTCCTGGGACAATGAATTCACGGTGTTCTTATGTCAATTTCCAGGAGTGTGTATATATATATATATATATAAGCTAAGTAGCTTTCAACACTTATTGCCTGTCCACAAATTATATTCTTCGTACCTAGAACCAATAGTGAACAAACACCATTATACTGACATGGATCTCCACTCAATTTACAGGTACGCCAACACTGGTCTGCTAGCCAATTTTCAAAAGCAGAGAGAAAGCACTGACGAATTTAATAAGAGAAGTAAGGAACTAGACATAGATATAAAAATCGCAAAATTGGCTGGAAGAGAGACACACAGATGCAATGTGAACGCCCAGTGCTCATAGTCCGAAGACTATCTCACAGTGGTGTGATTCTATAATCACGTAACTTACCACAACCTTTGAAAAAGATAAAGATATTCCTTTCAAAGGTGGATTTGTTCACCCACATTCAATGAAAAGCAGAAGATGAAAGATTTCACGGGACACACAAAATGTTTGTAAAAGTTCTATCAAATCGATAACTTAGTCGCGCAAACCAGATTATGGTATGACGTCTGGACAAAAAAGGAGTGTTTGGAAAAAACAAAACTCTATGATATACTTGCAGAAACTATGTTTTACCTAGCAGTAAGGAGACTACAATATTCAGCCAAACCATGCCGCCCCCCCCCCCCCCCCCACACACACACACACAATTTACACTGTAAACTGTTCCTTCGGCACACTGCGTAGAGTGAAGTGGCCGTGAAATACTACCGGGGAAGACCGTCTGTCGAGCTCGTGTCTTCTTAGTGTCCACAGGAAAACAGCCAAAAACCCTGTTTCGAGAACAAAGTAACTGACTTGTTCAGAAAGAAGGAAAGAAATTTACAATTTTCATTTTTCAGGTAAATGTTACTGTCCAAATCCATTAACTACCCTATGCGAACTCATTTACTTTACAGTTTTCTTTTTATATTAGTACCAGTGTAAGATCTTACGAGGTGCGCATTTTCATTTTGTTTTCTGTATTAAAGTATAAGGACTTACCTCCTGCATTTGTGTACCTAAATATTCACTGATTTAAAAAAAGACGTTAAAATAACATGTTATCCTTTTTGTAGAGTACGAGTACTGTCGCCTAGTATTTTAGTAACAGGACAAAATGTTTAACAGGGTTGGAACTGAAACTTTTTGTGACTACTTACAAGTCGCCATTCATCTTCCAAAATATCAAAAGTACTGAATACCCCAGTTCTAGTCCCCCCCCCCCCCCCCCCCCAATTTGCAAATCATCACATGGGCGGCGAACATTGTGTTCTCAGTAGAGAAGTGATAATAACAGAATAGCTCGGTTTAAGCTTAGTGACTTCGAATGTAGACTAATCATCAAGGATGTCACATGAGTAATAAATCGATCAGGAAAATTTCAACCCGTCTAAAGCTTCCTAAGTCGGCTGTTGGTGATGTGACTGTGAAGTGAAAACACGAAGGAAAAGCGACAGCTATATCAAGACTAAGCAGACAAGACCAAGCAGTCCTCACGTGCTGACAGACCGGGAACATAGAGCACTGCGGAGCGTGATTGTAAAAAAAAATTGCATGAAATCAACGAAACGAATGGCTCGTGAGTTCCGAACTATTACCAGAGGTCCAGCTAGCACAACAACTGTGCTTAAGAAACTGAAAATAATCTGGTAATATGTTCGAGCAGCTCCTCATATGCCACACACTTATGTGGTCAACGTTAAGAGACGCTAGAGTGGTGTAAAGAGCTAAGCAACGCTTGATGTGATATAAAGAGTGACGTCACTGGCCGTTGGATACTGGAAATGAGGGACTTGAAGTGATGAACCAGGCCACACCTTTTCGTAATCCGATGGAAGGGCCTGGCTCAGGCGAATGTCTGGAGACCGTTACCTGACGTCATGTCTAGCGTCAACAGTGAAGAATGGAGGAGGTGTGGCTACTGTATGGGAGTGTTTCCAGTGGTTGGGGTGTAGTTTCCTTATTACGCTTCAGAAAACTCTAAATCCGGAGGGACAGGAACACATTTTACAGCATTGTTTATTGCGTACAGTAAATAGTTCGAAAACAGTGATAGCCGTAAAGCAGTATGTATGAGCCAACGGTTTGTGAACAGTAACATTCCTGAAATGGATTGGCCTGCCCAAAGTCCCGATCTGAGCCCAATGGTACACCTTTTGGATGAGTTAGAACGTCGACTTCGCTCCAGACCCCGGCGTCCAACATCACTACCTTCTCTGGGGTCGACTCTTGAGGAAGAATGGACTGCTGTTCTTCCACAGACATTCGGACACCTCACTGAAACTGTCCCAGCGGTTCAAGCTGTCATAAAGACGAAGGGTGGACAGACTCCATATCAACGTCCACTAACAGTTGTCCGGATATTTTATAATGTACATCATCAACTGCCATTTCACATCCACTGCCGAATATGGGCCTTCTCTAGACTTTCCCGTGTATTATGGTCTTCGGCTCCATCATTATTACTCCTCCTACGCGTTTTCTAATGTCCTCTCTCCACGTTGCAGTCGGTCAGCGCATTCGTCTTACAATGCTCCTTGGCCCACATACTATGAAATCAACTATCTCCCACATTCCTCTTTGTGTCATTTTCATAACACCCATAATTATGACTTCACTGAACTCTCTTATCATTTTAATGTTGTAAGAGATCCATGACTAAGGAATTTATTGCTAGCGCACTCGAGCAGATGTAATTTCCATGGATTGATCACGCGCTGCCTGCGATATGTAAGCTATAAGAGAATCTTGTCAGCAGGAGTAAGTAGTTGCTAGCAGTCGTGTGTATCGAGTTGGCTGGGCCGGTCGTAGGGAGCGATGGCGGTGCCTGAGCGTTGTAGTGTAAGGTAAAAGCAGCCTCGCGCATATGTACTATTGTTATATCGAGTCCCATGTAAATGTTTTTAAAAAAATCTCTTAATAATAATCTTTCTTATAAAAATTAACTTTTGACAATCATTCATCTCCATTTAAAGAGTTTACTAATTTCTCCAATCCATGGTCATCCCGATTATTGTAAAGAAAAACAAGTTGTTTCTTTTTATACATGACAAATCTATCGGCCAGCATTGCACAGGGCTGTGCCAGAAAAATTTCTTATAGAAGCAGCTATATATGCGTTATCCGGCGACCTTATTGAGGTAAGAGTTTTCAATTTATTCAGAATGATCTTTCAGGGCGACGACGCAGCACTGCTGACGTCTAAAATTTACCAGTTTAAATTCACAGTCAGTTATTGAAAGGTTATAAGTGAGCCACAATTTTATTGAGAGATTAGTCACATTTTATTATTGGTAGGTTACGGAATTTATCTGTTGGTAGTTTACTCTAAATGTCAATGCAATATATATAATTTATCTGTTGGGAGGTTACACTGAATGTGAATTATATAATTATATATTTTTTTATCTGTTGGGAGGTTACATTTTTTGTGGGGAGGTTACAATGTATTTATTATCGTGCCTCCCTTAATAATTTCGAGGAAAAAGTCCACGTCTCAGTGCCATAAGACAAAACTGGTAACGCAGTACTTAGAGTGAACTTTCTCTTTCAGACCCAATAGCCTATTTTTGTAAAGCATGCTTGGTTTACTATAAGCACTACAATCTATTTTTATTTCCTCTTTATTTCTGTCCCCGTCCATCCACTTATTGTCTCCAATTGACCTTCATACAAAAAGTAATCAGCTGTTCCTATTTCTTCGTAGTTGGTAAGTACTATTTTTTTTAGATATTTTAATATAAAAAAGTTGAGAGCTGCATCAACTTAGTCCTCAGACTGAATGTCGGAACAACAACAAGTTAGTTAAATAGTGGATGATTGAGAGTCGAACGGAATCGTTGGATGTGAGACCCTAAGAGAAGGTTCACCTAAAGAATGAAAAAGGTTCTCTTTGTCCACATACAATGGCTCCTTTCCTCTCGATGTTTGAAAGTTGTGTCTTAATAGTATTATTTCAGTGTTGTGTCAGGGAGTGGCACATATGTGATGGCCAGTGGCTCTCACGCTTGGCGGTAGCGCCATCCTGGGCCGGAAACCGGAGCTAGAGCTGCAGAGTGGCAGCCAGGGTGAGTTGGCACAAGGAGACGGCTGGTTATTCTTTGGTACGCTGAGTACGGATTGCGTGTGAATTTGTCTTGCTAAAGGCGCTCAGCGCACCTTGGGAGAGCTCAGTATTTATCCAGATTTCACAGTCGGGTATGGGGATGTCGTGCAGCTGTGACTTGAGGCTGAGATCGCTGGATTTTGTACGACAGTAGCATGCTGCAGGATTAAGAGCATACATGCAGACAATTAAGAAGATACACTACTGGCCATTAAAATTGCTACACCACGAAGATGACGTGCTACAGATGCGAAATGTAACCGACAGGTAGAAGATGCTGTGGTATGCAAATGATTAGCTAACTTTTCAGAGCATTCACACACTTTGGCGCCGGTGGTGACACCTACAACGTGCTGACGTGAGGAAAGTTTCCAACCGATTTCTCATACACAAACAGCAGTTGACCGGCGTTGCCTGGTGATACGTTGTTGTCATGCCTCGTGTAAGGAGGAGAAATGCGTACCATCACGTTTCCGACTTTGATAAAGGTCGGATTGTAGCCTATCGCGATTACGGTTTATCGTACCGCGACATTGCTGCTCGCGTTGGTCAAGATCCAATGACTGTTAGCAGAATATGGAATCGGTGGGTTCAGGAGGGTAATACGGAACGCCGTGCTGGATCCCAACGGCCCCGTGTGACTAGCAGTCGAGATGACAGGCATCTTATCTGCATGGCTGTAACGGATCGTGCAGCCACGTCTCGATCCCTGAATCAACAGATGGGGACGTTTGCAAGACAACAATCATATGCACGGACAGTTCGACGACGTTTGCAGCAGCATGCACTATCAGCTCGGATACCATGGCTGCGGTTACCCTTGGCGCTGCATCACAGACAGGAGCGCCTGCGATTGCGTACTCAACGACGAACCTGGATGCACGAATGGCAAAACGTCATTTTTTCCGATGGATCCAGGTTCAGTTTACAGCATCGTGATGGTCGCATCCGTGTTTGGCGACATCGCGGTGAACGCACATTGGAAGCGTGTATTCGTCATCGCCATACTGGCATATCACCCGGCGTGATGGTATGGGGCGCCACTGGTTACACGTCTCGGTCACCTCTTGTTCGCATTGACGGCACTTTGAACAGTGGACGTTACATTTCAGATGTGTTACGACCCGTGGCTCTACCCTTCATTTGATCCCTGCGAAACCCTACATTTCAGCAGGATAATGTACGACCGCATGTTGCAGGTCCTGTACGAGCCTTTCTGGATACAGAAAATGTTCGACTGCTGCCCTGGCCAGCACATTCTCCAGATCTCTCACCAACTGAAAACGTCTGGTCAATGGTGGCCGAGCACCTGGCTCGTCACAGTACGCCAGTCATTCCTCTTGATGAAATGTGGTATCGTGTTGAAGCTGCATGGGCAGTTGTCCCTGTACACGCCATCCAAGCTCTGTTTGACTCAATGTCCAGGCGTATCAAGGCCGTTATTACGGCCAGAGATGGTTGTTCTGGGTACTGATTTCTCAGGATCTATGCACCCAAATTGCGTGAAAATGTAATCACATGTCAGTTCTAGTATAATAAATTTGTCCAATGGATACCGGTTTATCATCTGCATTTCTTCTCGGTGTAGCAATTTTAATGGTCAGTAGTGTATATCTAATCATGTGTTCTACGTCCTGCTGTATAACACGTGCCTACTTTTCCAGTGACGCAGCCAGTTGTGGATACTAGTGGTCACAAATCATTATTTTGTTAACATTTTGCAGCTAACGGTTGTCATTACATCACACGATCGAGCCGTTTCTCACATCCCCATAACCTTTCCGGTTAAACACTGAAGCGCCAAAGAAACTGGTATAGGCACGCGTATTCAAAGACATAGATATGTAAACAGACATAATACGGCGCTGCAGTCCGCAACGACTATATGAGACAACAAGAGTCTGGCGCAGTTGTTAGGTCGGTTACTGCTGCAATAATGGGAGGTTATCAAGATTTAAGTGAGTTGGAACGTGATGGTGTAGTCTGCGCATGAGCGATGGCACACAGCATCTCCGAGGTAGCGATGAAATGGAGGTTTTCCCGTACGACCATTTCACGAGTGTACCGTGAATATCAGGAACCCGGTAAACCATCAAATCTCCGACATCTCTGCGGCCGGAAAAAGATCCTGCAAGAACGGGACCAAAGATGACTGAAGAGAGTCGTTCAACGTGACAGAAGTGCAACCTTTCCGCAAACTGCTGCAGACTTCAATGCTGGGCCATCAGCAAGTGTCAGCGTGCGAACCATTCAACGGAACATCATCGATATGGGCGTGTACCCTTGATGACTGCACGACACAAATCTTTACGTCTCGGCCGGCCGCTGTGGCCGAGCGGTTCTAGGCGCCTCAGTCCGGAACCGCGCTGCTGCTACGGTCGCAGGTTCGAATCCTGCCTCGGGCATGGATGTGTGTGACGTCCTTAGGTTAGTTAGGTTTAAGTAGTTCTAAGTCTAGGGGACTGATGACCTCAGATGTTAAGTCCCATAGTGCTTAGAGCCATTTTTACATCTCGCCTGGGCCCGTCATCACCGACATTGGACTGTTGATGTCTGGAAACGTGTTGTCTGGTCGGACGAGTCTCGTTTCATGTTGTATGGAGTGGATGGACGTGAACGGATATGGAGACAACCTCATGAATCCATGGACCCTGCATGTCAGCAGGGGACTGTTAAAGCTGGTGGAGACACTGCAATGGTGTGTGACGTGTGCAGTTGGAGTGATATGGAACCCCTGATACGTCTAGATACGACTCTGACAGGTGTATCCATTCATGTCCATTGTGCATTCCGACGCACTTTGGCAATTCAAGAAGGACAATACGACACCCCACACGTCCAGAATTGCTACAGAGTGGCCTCAGGATCACTCTTCTGAGTTTAAACACTTCCGCTGGATACCAAACTCCCCAGACATGATCATTATTGAGCATATCTGGGATGTCTTCCAGCGTGTTGTTCAGAAAAGTTTTCCACCCCCTTGTACTCTCGCGGATTTATGGGCAGCCTTGCACGATTCATGGTGTCAGTTTCCTACAGCACTACTTCAGACATCAGTCGAATCCATGCCACGTCGTGTTGCGGCACTTCTGCGTGCTCGCGGAGGCCCTACACGGTATTAGGCAGGTGCACTAATTTCTTTGGCTCTTCATTGTATGTCTGTCATATGCTACACCTGGGCAAACGAATGTGGAATGAGGTATTACTGTGTGATGTAAGCAGAGTGATTTTAAAGGTTCACTTTATAGTGACAAACATTCAAATAACGATGTATGTAGAAACTGGTATTTAAGCATCCTTCTATTTAAGAAAAAAAAAAGGTCGTTGGTTCAAAAATGGTTCAAATGGCTCTGAGCACTATGGGACTTAACATCTATGGTCATCAGTCCCCTAGAACTTAGAACTACTTAAACCTAACTAACCTAAGGACAGCACACAACACCCAGCCATCACGAGGCAGAGAAAATCCCTGACCCCGCCGGGAATCGAACCCGGGCGTGGGAAGCGAGAACGCTACCGCACGACCACGAGATGCGGGCGGTCGTTGGTTGTTTTACTCATTGCGTCCAGTGGTATCTGAGACATAAGTAAAGGTCTGGTGCTATATGGTTGACTAAATTATAACGTGTGTTACCGTTAATAAATTATCTGGAGGAGCTTAGTCTCTCAGTGCTATCCCTGTAATTTTCTCGTAATTTGGTAAAATCCCGTGTGTATCTTCCCTTAGTGATACTGGTTTCCAGGAGCTAATTATGATATTTTTCAGATTACCTGATGAAATGTCTGATATAACGTAACATTCGTCGATCACCAGTGAATATGGACGGTAGTACTAATGCGGTGCCATTTGCCACTGTATGCTGCGTGGTGGTCGTGTACGTAACGGGTCTGATATTTCTGGGGCACCTGGGTTATCAACCAAGCTGCAGACACAAGAAATTTACTAATCCTTGTGAAATTTTGGCAATTTAATGTAAATTTAAGGGTTGTTAATGCTACCTCTTTGCACCAGTGAGTGCCTGGTGTGCGAGGCGTGTACATAATTTTTAAAACATTATTTAATTACTATTTCATGGTTAGTAGAAAACTGTGCCTGTTGTACAGAGTTGAGTAAATAACTGTTAAGGTTTTACGGTTTTTTTTGTCAAGCAGTTTCAAGTACATTTTAATTTTGTATATGGTCATTAAGCATTTATTGTTTTTTGTGTTAAGTATTTTCAAGTAAATTAAAGTTTTAAAAGGAAGTAGTTCTATTTAGTTGCGTGTTCCTGTGAATTATTTAACTGAAAGTTATTTCCTAAATATTCACTGGACCATATAATTCGCAGAAGGTGCACCCAAAAAACGAAATTGTGATTAATGATTTAATAATCTGTAGTCAATGGTGAATGTTTAGCTTTCATAAAAATTTGAAAGTGCCAGTCCGCCTTTCTGACACCCAGCCTTCGCTTCATATTACCTTCTGGTACAGTGTGGCTGACTGTAATCGATGTTTGTATGACGTGGCGCCGGCCGGTGTGGCCTTGCGGTTCTAGGCGCTTCAGTCTGGAACCGCGTGACCGCTACGGTCGCAGGTTCCGATCCTGCCTCGGGCATGGATGTGTGTAATGACCTTAGGTTAGTTAGGTTTAAGTAGTTCCAAGTTCAGGGGGACTGATGATCTCAGATATTAAGTCCCATAGAGCTGAGAGCCATTTGAACCATTTTTTATGACATGGCGTCATGTTTGTCTTGTATGATGGGAAGTGAAGCGTCTCTAATGGCGCCAAGGGGACTGCCAAACTAAACGTGCCAATGGGACAGACGAATCATCATCAGTACTTCAACAATGTCACATCCCCTCACTCCGTAAGAGACGTGAAGAGCACAATCGCGGAAAGTGATTGAGTATCTTATACTACCGTCCCTCCTCTCCTTGGTGGGCAATCACTATCCTTGAAAATTTCTGCTATAACCACGAATCGAACCGGCAGTCTCTAAGTAGAGCGCCACCACACGGACATGCATTAGCGATCTCGGCTGACGGAGGCGGATGATTATACACTACCTTAATTTTCAAACCTACAATCAGACTTACTGAATTAGCATATTCTATCTATTATTGAAGCTTATCTGGTAAGCACGAATTTACTTGCCTGACTCTTCTCTCATTTCTATATTTCTTACCACTTCGAAGAAGCCAATAAAAGCTGTAGCACTGACACATATTTTTCAGTACACAACACGTTGCTTGAATCAATACTTTGTTTATCAAGGGGCTTTTAGCAAAGATTTTGTTGAAGCTGCTCCCGAAGGTTTTGGAAGTTGCGACCCAGTCTCGATCAGATTCGATGAGCGTTAAGCGCAATTCTCGTAGTAAAACAAATAATTGATCACACGGGACGAGCTAGTGCAATGCTCGTTCTTTTCTTCGAATTCTTAAAATAACTGGTCGTTGAGTTTGACCACTGTGCGCAGTGTTAACGTCTCCAGTGGGAACAACATGCTCAGGGGGAGCACCAGGTTAAATTAATTATTAGTGGGTCGTCTAACCACGGAAAACTTGTAGAACAATGTAAAAGATTTTGGAATCTGAATCGGTACCGAGATTAACACATACTTATTTGCTCTAATGACTGACCAAAATCACAATAAAAATTGACAGACAAAAAGTTCTCTAAAACTCAAACACGCCTAACATTATGGGGAGGTTTGGGAGGTTCTAGGGAGAACGTGTGGAGGCTTTATGGAGAAAGCGTAACAAGACCTGTTCATAGGGGCAGGTCGCGAGATGTAAGTTAACGATACTCCTAAATGCCACAAATTATAAACAACTTCAGCAGCACAAATTTCGTAGTAAAGTAAGCAAGTACCGAGCTGTTCAGAATACGGATCGTGCTACCAAAATGGCGACACATTTTTCCAAAGTCAGCAAGCCATGCATCAAACGGCGGCCAGGAGATGAGCGACCCTCACGGCATGTGGTGATGGATGTCCACGAAATATAGATCTCTCTCCACAACTCTCTACCTTCAAAGAAACTCTGTATGAAGTGGATGACCCAGTGCTGTTGTCAATGTGATGGATGAGAGTTCTCTTATGCCATGAAAAAAGGGGAAACGCTGCAGACATTTTCCACTCTTGGCACACAAAATCCTCCTAAACAAGTAGAGGCTGATAGACAGATAGAGCAGTGTCCCATCGATTAGTCGGCTACTTCATGCCAAGCACGGTGGAAGGACGACTCAATTCGATTCGATACATCAAATCTCGAGTGAAAACACGGACTTTTCCATGTTGGCCGTGCGGCGTCTCGTCCTTTGATGTCCAAATAGAATAGGCAAAAATGTCCTGCTCAGTTATTGTCTGGGAATGGTAGCGCCGGCACGTCGCCTTTCACCTGGGGTTAGGAAAGGCGCCGGCTCTGCCTACAAAAGCAGGAAGCAAGCCGCTGCCTTACTTCCACGAAAGCTGCCCAGCTTCCAGCAGACTTTCACCCTTGCTAATGATACTGACTGATCACCTCCTGTCAACAAACAGTATCCAGAGAACACACACGGAGAACACCTTCCCAGTGAGGAAAACGCAAACCTTATCTTCTAGCAAATGTGCCCAGTACACTCTACATAAAATTAAACCTGAAATGGTGGCAAAAATAAACCAATATCGCCTAGCGATTTGTGAGAGTAATGTCACACTTCCTCAGAATCTGTGAATCTTAGATGCAGTGATAATTCATACTCATGGCTCTGTCGTGTAATTTCATTTAAGATTTTCAAATGGTTCATTGTGTTACATCGACTTCTGAAGGTCTGTAGTTTTTTGGTCTGTCTTCTTTTTTGTGAACTATAAGAACTACAACACTGCTCAAGTTTTGAGCAATTGCCTTCCTCTATACAAAGGCCTATTTTGCAAAAAGATTGCAGAGACTGTCAGCCTGCCCTTCCGAACAAACAAATGAACTCGCCCAGCACTGTGGACAAAAATTGGTCACTGTGCATCGGCCACCGTATCCTGTGCAGGTTGTACCACTCTACTTGTCGACTTCGGAGCCAACGTCTTCCTAAATCAATAAGTTACCAACCATCCACATACTGCTTCCCGTGGACTGCAGCCTTCATTGGGCCAGACAGGTGGGAGTCCGGAGTTCCGAGATTCATGCTGTAGGGTAAATGAGGACGAACAGTCCAATAAAGGTTGGTGAGCTCTTCTCGAGTACACAGACTTGTATTAGGCCTTGTGTTCTCATGGAGAAGGAGAAGTTAGTTTGCATATTTGCGTCGACGAACACACTGAAGTGGCTTTTTCAGTTTCCTGAGGGTAGCACAATACACTTCAGAGTTTGTCGTGCACCTTGAGGAAGGACATCAAAAAGATTAGCTCCTTCAGTGGCCCAGAAGACTGTCACCATGACTTGATCGGCTGAGGGTGGGGCTCTGATTTTCTTCGGAGGAGAGGTGGAGGTGCGCCACTCCATGCATTGCCGTTTTGTTTCCGGTTCGAAGTGATGAACACATGTTTCATTGCCTGTGACGATGTTCGGCAACAATTTGTCGAGATCAGCCTCGGTAACGTGCAAGGAATTCCGTAAAGATGGTCCTTTATTGCTTGTAATGGTCTTCCGTTAGGTAGTGAGGAACCCAGCGGGAACACACCTTTGCGTAACCCAGCTGGTGGACGAGTGTATCGGCACTACCAACAGAGAGGTCCAATTGACAAGCGAGATTTTTAGTTACTGTCCGCACGTTCTAACATTACAGGAGTCGCAACTGTGTGCGTCCGGCCGGCACGCGGGAGATCTGACATCATGACAGATGCCTCGCTCAACGACTCGTGAGGCGTAGCGCCGCATAACGATCCTGCCTTGGAGGCGGTTAAGTGGGAGATGTGTCTCAGAGCTGGATAGTGACAGATGGTGACGCGAGACTAGACGCGCACGTAGTTTATGTATCAGCCGATAGAGGACAGTATTGGATAGGGGGACTGATTTTAGTTTCGATTGTGCCCACTAGAGTGCACTAAAGTAATAGAATGTTTCTCATACACTGTTCTAGTATTTTCGTAAAGTGTTATTATGTCTTTTGGTGTATGTAAAATGTGTTTTAGCAGTATGAATGATGCGTGAGTGTGGTTTAAGGTTAATGTGAAGAAAATTCTTTAACGAGTAATGTAGTAGGATTTAGTGTGGGAACATTTCGAAGAAGTATGGATATGAATAAAGGGGATTTTTGTAGAATAGATTTGTAAAGTAAGTTTATGGTAACGGGAAAGTTAATTCAGGTATAAATAACAATAGTAAATAACTTTATGCATAAGCAAAACTTCAGCATATTAGATAATTACATCGGTAAAAAGTACAGTCGTTAGGTTTACTATTTTGCGATTGGTTATTGGTGAAAAGCGCAGACTGACGCGGGAGAATGTTGTTTTGCTATTGGCTGTTAAGTAAACTGACCAATGGTAAAGCAATATTCTTCGCGCGCCTTTCTCTGCTGGAAAACAAGACTTACAAGGGAACCTCCCCATCGCACCCCCCTCAGATTTAGTTACAAGTTGGCACAGTGGAGTAGGCCTTGAAAAACTGAACACAGATCAATCGAGCAAACAGGAAGAAGTTGTGTGGAACTATGAAAAAATTAGCAAAATATACAAACTGAGTAGTCCATGTGCAAGTTATGCAACATCAAGGAAAATGTAAGCAAATGTGCGCCGTGGTCTCGTGGTTAGCGTGAGCAGCCGCGGAATAAGAGGTCCTTGGTTCAAGTCTTCCCTCGAGTGAGAGGTTTACAATCTTTATTTTCGTTAAGTTATGATATGTCCGTTCGTTCATTGACGTCTCTGTTCACTGTAATAACTTTAGTGTCTTTGTTTTGCGACCGCACCGCAAAACCGTGCGATTAGTCGACGAAAGGACGTGCCTCTTCAATGGGAATCGAAAACATTTGATCGCAAGGTCATAGGTCAGTCGATTCCTCCACAGGAAAGCACGTCTGATATATTCTATACGACACTGGTGACGGCATGTGCGTCACATGACAGGAATATGTTGTCGACCCACCTAACTTGTACACTTGGCGAATGGGTAAAAAGATTCTTCTACCTTTCCCGATTTAGGTTTTCTTGTGGATGTGATAATCACTCCCAAAAAAGTGATGAAAACATAAGAGTTTTGTGACATAAACTGAAAACAAAACATTAAAATTTCCATTGGAGGGTGGACTTGAACCAAGGATCTCTCGTACCGCATCTGCTCACGCTAGCCACATGACCATAACGTTCCCCAGCTGACGTTGCCATTGAAGTTGCTTATATTACACATGAACTACTCAGTTTGTATATTTTGCTTATTTTTTCATAGTTCTACACAATTTGTTCCTGTTTTCTCGATTGATCTGTGTTCAGTTTTTCTAGGTCTATCCACTGTGCCAACTTAGAATAAAATCTGAGGGGGGTGCGATGGGGAGGTTCCCTTGTTCGAGTATTCTAGGGAAGAGTCGGAGCGTAGCCATAAAACAGATCGGACGTGTGTAGTAGCAGTTCCGATGGAGAAGATAAGTTGCCGGATCTAGCAGTGTTTCATACATTAAAAGTGTTGGAAAGCGACGGCATAATTATTCCGATATGTGTGTAGAAATTTCGGAATTTTTAAGTGAATTTTGTGACGAGAAAAGACATATATTCCGCGTGGCGTATTGAGCAGGTCGGTGGCTTAAAACTGTGACTGCATTTGGTACCGACAAACTTAATATTTGGCGAGCATTATCTATCTAAAACAATCAGCATTTTTGTAGCTATTACTTTTCTGGGAATTACAACACCATAAACTTGCTAACGTGAGTGAAAGGGATTGTGAGCACGGGCTTGGCAGTGATACTTGTTCACCTAAGTTTCAGAATATATTAATTGAGGACAAAATTTCCAACCTTTCATTTCGTGTGGAAACTTTCTCCCGAAACGTAGATTAGTTACTTTAATTGCAGCCTGGTTCACGTCGAAGTACAGTAGGTTTCACTCGGCTTTCCTACTGATGATCTGCTGAGACGATGTTCACAGGCAGGTGCAGGTCCGTCGTAAAGGGACGGAAGGAATCGCGCCGCCGCACTCGCCGTGCTTTTGTTCACTGCCATGTCTCCGTAGACATTCTGCACGCGCGGATATCTGCGATGCTCTGGTTTTCCGCCAAAAGAAACTCAATTACAGCTCTCTGCTTGAAGGCACCTTCGTTACAGATGCGATTTTGAAGGCTACGTATAGCGCCAGCACCTATGAGAACTTCATGAAACTGTAGGAGCTGAAGCGTGAATATTCCACGATGTCTCACAACAAATTCCGCGTCTTTTCAACTAAAATTGCGAGAAAAAATGCTTCCATTGCTTGTTGAACGCCCTTCGTACATTCTGTACGTAATATAATATGTGTACGAAATCTTATGGGACTTAACTGCTAAGGTCATCAGTCCCTAAGCTTACACACTACTTAACCCAAATTATCCTACGGACCAACACACACACCCATGCCCGAGGGAGGACTCGAACCTCCGCTGGTACCAGCCCCACAGTCCATGACTGCAGCGCCTTGGACCGTTCGGCTAATCCCGCGCGGCTACGTAATATAGTATGACCGATTTAAAAATAGTATTTGAATGTATGTTGTTTGTAAGTAATTCGTATTGCGTTCAGCGTGAGAAAGAGAAGCGTCGCTTATGGTTCCTACAGCCGGGAATTTCGGCATTTCTGTCGTGTTAAGGTCGGTACTTAACCCCACATTCGAGGTCCACGTGACACTATCCTTCAACAAGGAAACACTGTAAGTAGGCTGTTTAGGTTTTCTTATTGGTAACGCCACGTAGCGCTCTGTATGAAAATCACTAGCTGCGCTGTGTGCAGTCTGTGGCTAGTTTGCATTGTTGTCTGCCATTGTAGTGTTGGGCAGCGGCAGCTGGATGTGAACAGCGCGTAGCGTTGCGCAGTTGGGAGGTGAGCCGCCAGCAGTGGTAGATGTGGGGAGTGAGATGGCGGAGTTTTGAGAGCGAATGATCTGTACAGAGACAGTAAATTTGTAAGACTGGATGTCATAAACTGATATATGTATATTATGGCTTTTGAACACTGTTAAGGTAAATACATTGTTGGTTCTTTATCAAAATCTTTCATTTGCTAACTATGCCTATGAAGAGTTAGTGACATCAGTAGTTACAATCTTTTATTTAACTGGCAGTATTCTCCTTATAAAAATTAATGAATTACTGTGCTGATAAACCTCTTACATTATTTTCTGCCGGCCGCGGTGGTCTAGCGGTTCAGGCGCTCAGTCCGGAACCGCGCGACTGCTACGGTCGCAGGTTCGAGTCCTGCCTCGGGCATGGATGTGTGTGATGTCCTTAGGTTAGTTAGGTTTAAGTAGTTCTAAGTTCTAGGGGACTGATGACCACGGAAGTTAAGTCCCATAGTGCTCAGAGCCATTTGAACCATTATTTTCTTTTCAAACAGCTGAGCAGAACTGAACGTACTCAGACATTTCGCATTTTGCTCTTTACCTATTCTGATCAACACTAAAATGACACACAATATTTTTAGCGCAACGCAATCTGACTTTTAATAATCCCTACAAAAGAATGGCCCTGACTGACAATAACCTATACCTTTCGTCAATCACTTACCTCACAAAAATCTTCGTTACTCAAACTACTGCAATACAGCGAGCGCCAATACTGCCAGCTAAATAAAAGATTCTAACTACCGAAGTCACTAACTACTGATAGGCATAGTTAGCAAATAAAATATTTTTATAAAGAACAAGCAATGTATTTACCTTAACAGTGTTCAAAAGTCATAATATACATATATCAGTTCATGACATCCAGTCTTACAAATTTACTGTCTCTGTCAAGATCATCCACTCTCAAAACTCCGCCATCTCTCTCCCCACATACACCACCGCTGGCGGCTCACCTCCAACTGCGCAGCGGTACGCGCTGTTCACATCCAGCTGCCCAACACTACAATAGGAGACAACAATGCAAACTAGCCACAGACTGCACACAGCACAGCCAGTGAGTTTCATACAGAGCGCTACGTGGCGTTACCAATATAAAAACCTAAACAGCCTACTTACAACACAAGATCGCTTGTTGCCCAAGTCATTTCGATAAAGATTCAAAAATAAAAGTAAATTAATGTACCTGGCCAAATTTGAACCAGTAACATTCTGCATGTGTAGCTACTATCCTATCCATTATATCACGTAACCACAGAACGTCAAGCAATTTCTTTAACCGTATTGTCATACAAAATTCCGAAAAGTTTCTTTCGTCAGTTACTCACAAATGAGAGCCCACCAGGGTGAATGGTTGATGCTGAGATCTTAATCTACACTACCGGCCATTAAAACTGCTACACCAAGAAGAAAAGCAGGTGATAAACTGGTATTCATTGGACAAATATATTATACTAGAACTGACATGTGATTACATTTTCACGCAGTTTGGGTGCATAAATCCTGAGAAATCAGTACCCAGAACAACCACCTCTGGCCATAATAACGGTCTTTAGATGCCTCGGCAATGAGTCAAACAGAGCTTGGATGGCGTGTACAGGGACAGCTGCCCATGCAGCTTCAACACGACACCACAGTTCATCAACAGTAGTGACTGGCGTATTGTGACGAGCCAGTTGCTCGACCACCATAGACCAGACGTTTTCAATTGGTGAGAGATCTGGAGAATGTCCTGGCCAGGGCAGCAGTCGAACATTTTCTGTATCCAGAAAGGCCCGTACAAGACCTGCAACATGCGGTCTTTGCATTATCCTGCTGAAACGTAGGGTTTCGCAAGGATCGAATGAAGGGTAGAGCCACGGGTCGTAACACATCTGAAATGTAATGTCCACTGTTCAAAGTGCCATCAATGCGAACAAGAGGTGAAGGAGATGTGTAACCAATGGCACCCCATACCATCACACCCGGTGATACTCCAGTAGGCGATGAGGAATACACGCTTCCAATGTACGTTCACCGCGATGTCGCCAAACATGGATGCGACCATCATGATGCTGTAAACAGAATCTGGATTCATCCGAAAAAATGACTTTTTGCCATTCGTGCATCCAGGTTCATCGTTGAGTACACAATCGCAGGCGCTCCTGTTTGCGATGCAGCGTCAAGGGTAACCGCAGCCATGGTCTCTGAGCTGATAGTCCATCCTGCTGCAAACCTCATCGAACTGTTTGTGCAGAAGGTTGTTGTCTTGCAAACGTCCCCATCTGTTGACTCAGGGATCGAGACATGGCTGCACGATCCGTTACACCCATGCTGATAAGATGCCAGTCATCTCGACTGCTAGTGATACGAGGCCATTGGAATCCAGCACAGCATTCCGTATTACCCTCCTGAACCCACCGATTCCATGTTCTGCTAACAGTCATTGGATCGTGACCAATGTGAGCAGCAATGTCAGCAACGTCGCACTGCGATAAACCTCAATCACGATAGGCTACAATCCGACCTTTATCAAAGTCGGAAATGTGATGGTACGCACTTCTCCTCCTTACACGAGGCATCACAACAATGTTTCACCAGGCAACGCCGGTCAACTGCTGTTTGTGTGTGAGAAATCGGTTGGAAACTTTCCTCATGTCAGCATGTAGTTATCACCACCAGCGTCAACCTCATGTGAATGCTCTGAATCACGTATCATTTGCATATCACAGCATCTTCTTTGTGTCGGTTAAATTTCGCGTCTGTAGCACATCTTCGTGATGTAGCAATTTTAGTGGCCAGTAGTGTACATAACCGTACAGATGGTTTCAAAAGGTCAACTCCACCACTGGCGACCTCTACTTGCAAGCTCAGTTCGACCCGATGTCCAATAGGGTTAGAACCATGGGTGTTGTCAGAGGTGGCAGCTGTGTATGCAAAATTTCACACCCTTTATATCCCCATACCACCTACAAATTTAATTTAAAACGTGTGTTATTTATACTAGACCTATATCCGTAGCTGCACAATAAGTAACATTTAGTTATTTGCTGTCCTCCATTGTGTTTCATTTTTAACGGCCAGCAGCACATCTCATTAAGTAGACTAATAATTTCCTGAAGTAAAAGTATAACTTTCTATTTTTAGAATACAATACTTAATTAATTTCTTTAATTTTAGTCGAGTATGATCCTAGTTTTGCTCTTATCGATTTTTTCAAAACTGCTTCTACAGGATGTACACACGGACAAGAAAAAAAAAATTCCCGGATTTCTCGGTTAAAAATACAGTTTCCCGGGCAAAAATACACTTTTGCCATGTTAAGTGACAGTACTTTCCCTCAGAACTGTAAACTTACCAATTCACTGAATGGTTAAGGTTTTATACAGCGGCATAGAACTTCTCAGCACTTTTTAAGCAAAAGAGGGGGTGGGGGAGGGGGGGGGGGGGAGAGAGAGAGAGAGAGAGAGAGAGAGAGAGAGAGAGAGAGAGAAACGCAGTTTGGAAAGACTTTTGTTGTGCAGCAACATGTATGCTGCATATTTTCGTATTACGGTTTGCTGCATATTTTCGTAGTACGAAAGAATAATTCGAATCCCACCAAACACAGCACGTTAACTTCCGAGACATTGAAATCAAGATTGTGATGCACTTTTGTAAGCCAATCATAGCTCATGCCACGTGATCTCTCTAGCCGATGATAGCAGATATTCAGAGCATACGACATGTGATGTAGTCCGCCAATAGCAATATGGCTGTTAAGTAGCGCGAACACACAAATAGGAAAAGTTAATAGTTTAAATTAATATACATAGTGTAGCTACAAGAAAAGCTAAGCTTTCACATGTCATATTGGTCTTTTTTGCGTGTGTTACACTTTAAGATACATCACACAAAAATGCTTGGAATTTTTTAAATAAAGACGTAATTGTCTGGTCTTCTGGTCTCGAAACTCTTAAGCTTCAGATGAGAGTCAAAACAGTTTGTGATATAAGAAATTCTAAACACCTTCTCACACGTGACATAATTCACCTTGCGTAAATAGAAATTTACTTTGTGAGTAATGTTTCCAAACGATCATGCGCAATATTTTCCCGCGACCTGTTAAAATTCGTTTCAGCAGTTGTCAGGGTGCACCAGAAAACAGACGTTATTGAGCGTGCACAGCTACGATGGACGCAGGAAACCCGTATGCTCGTCGTACGTATACAGCAGTAGATCTTACATTACATCATAAACGAAACAGGATATCAGAGGATACTAAAAGAGCACGGGAATTTCGTAAACGGTACTAAAATGCACAATTCACTTAAAGCGCACATTTGTATCTCCAGATTCACAAAGAAGTAGGCACCAGCCTGATATTAAGCTTTTCAGTGTGGTTTTTGGGATGCAAATTTTCTTGGAGTACCAGTACTGTAACATCTTATGGCATAAAGCCATACTTGCTAAATGATGAAAACGTGCACTTGAAATACAACAAACTGTTGAAACAAGGCATATTTCTTCAGTGTTCTGCAAGGCGATTAATGCTTGACTACTAGAAACGTGGAAATAAAGTCAGAAAACTGAAACTAGTAACATATTTTAGCCTTCCGTAATTGTGTGAATATATTTTAATTACTTGATGGTTCCTGGCCACAGAAATCAGTTTTGTTTTCATTTAACGTTTGAGCTGTAAACGAAAACACGGGGCACGCGGAGACTACCGTCCTCCCCCCTACAACTCAGACTGCACTGCGCATGCGAGAATGTGGCAGCTTGGGCGCTCCAGAAAAATTTTTCCGCGTACCATCCGGCTACCTGTTGCTACTGTTGATAGAGTAACAGCCACATTTCAAGTAGCCGGAAGTGGGAGAAGGTGCTGCTCACATACGACCCAACTGCGCCTGCGCATGAGCCCGCTGCCAACTGCTCAAACGAATCTAATGCAACAGTTGTGACGTCACGCTCATCGGAAGCTGTATGTTGTTATACAATGCACAGTATTACACAATCTTCGTCCTAAAACCTTTGACACATTTTGCTCTTGACGGCCACTTGTGTGTGCACTGTGTTTTGTTACTGTAAATGGAGAGTTACCTTTGGAACTTAAGTTTTATTTTGTTTAGTTTTTTCTTTCGTTTACGTTTTATTGCTGCAGTATTATTCTGTAGTGGTGGATACAGTGAAATTCTTTGCTAGAGAATCAGTTTTTATAAATAATAGATTTCAGCTATCAGTCGTCCTTTTTAAATTTTATTGGAAGATCTATATTTCAGCTAGAAACTAGCCATTCTCAAAGCACTATGCATGCAATGCCTGTTGGCTGGGCTTCATCCACAGTTCCTTGAATACTACTGTTTTTACTACAGTGAAATGGAAAGGGTGACGGCATGGATGTAGTCTTTCACCCCTACTGCTCAATCTGTACACCGAAGAAGCAGTGATGGAAATAAAAGAAAGGTTCAGATGTGGGATTAAAATTCAAGGTGAAAGAATACCAATGATATGATTCACTGATGCTGATGACATTGCTATCCTGAGTGAAAGTGAGGAAGAATAATTACATGATCTGCTGAATGGAATTAATAGACTGATGAGTACATAATATGGATTGAGAGTAAACTGAAGGAAGACAAAAGTAATGAGAAGTAGCAGAAATGAGAACAGCAAGAAACTTAACATCAAGATTGATTGATGATCATGAAGTTAAGGAATTCTTCTACCTAGGCAGCAAAATAACCAATGATGGACGAAGCCAGGAACACATCAAAAACAGACTAACGATGGGGAAAAAGGGCATTTGTGGCCAAGAGAAATCTACTAGAATCAAACATAGGCCTTAATTTGAGGAAGAAATTTCTGAGAAAGTGTGTTTGGAGCAGAGCATTGTAAGGCAGTGAAACACAGACAGTGGGAAAACCACGACAGAAGATATTTGAAGCATTTGAGATGTGAAGCTACAGACAGATGTTGAAAATTATGTGGACCAGAAGATATTCAAAGCATTTGAGATACGGTGCTTGTTGTGGACTGACAAGACAGCCAATCCACTAGGAGGAAGCCGAAAGGCACGCGTTTAAGCTCACGCAGGCTGGCGTGAGGTCTGGAACAGGACACGGAAATGAGACTAGTAAAAAACGTACGTATCTTCTGGAATACTTAACTTTAATCCATAATTGGTGAACATCGCTCTTGATGGTACATGTTTTACAGCATCAATAGTACTGGTAATGGCGCCTTGCTAGGTCATAGCAAATGACGTAGCTGAAGGCTATGCTAACTATCGTCTTGGCAAATGAGAGCGTAATTTGTCAGTGAACCATTGCTAGCAAAGTCGGCTGTGCAACTGGGCGAGTGGTAGGAAGTCTCTCTAGACCTGCCGTGTGGCGGCGCTCGGTCTGCAATCACTGACAGTGGCGACACGCGGGTCCGACGTATACTAATGGACCGCGGCCGATTTAAAGGCTACCACCTAGCAAGTGTGGTGTCTGGCGGTGACACCACAGTGCTACAGACGAATGTTGAAAATTAGGTGGACTAGTAAGGTAAGGAATGAGGAAGTTCTGGGCAGAATCAGAGGAAAGCAATGTGTGCAAAACACTGACAAGGAGAAGGGACAGTATGATAGGACATCTGCTAAGACATCAGGGAATGACTTCCATAGTACTAGAGGGAGCAGTAAAGGGCAAAAACTGTAAAGGAAGAGAGATTGGAATACATCTAGCAAATAATTGAGGACTTAGGGTGAAAGTGCTACTCTGAGAAGAAGAGGTTGGCACAGGAGATGAACTCGTGGTGGGCCACATCAAACCATTGGAGGACAGTTGGTGGCTGGTTTCCTTCATATGAATGGATATATGTATGAATGGTATGGTGCCATGTGAATACCCATGGAAGAAAGATTTGTTCATAGATTTGGCCTACAAAAGTGAGATAATTGTGGGTCAGGATATGATTGGCTAGGAGAAAGTGGTGAGTTCAATATCAGGATGACAGTGTGAAATGTAGTGTTCTATGGCCACAAGGTGTTGGGAATGGGGGATGTTAGTGTATGTGGTCATCGCTTCTAAAGTGACCAACAACGAGTCCGGAGGTAATGGGACAGTAACTGTAAAAGAGCGGCAAGGGAAGTGAGCGATGTCTTCCATGTAGAACGGGAACTTATGAACAATAGTTTGGATGTGTTGGTCAACAAAGGCAGAGGTTTGACGTGTGGGATAGCTGTCTGCTCCATAGGAGTGATGATGGACTCACTGGTAGGGTATTTAGGAAAGGAAGGGAGAGACCAGGTTATAAGTGGGGAATTCCTTAAACATTATCAATTGATTGCTATGTGGGAGGGGAGGAGGATCACAGTTGGAGGGAGGTTGGAATCTTTTTAACAAGGTTCTATGAGGATTTGGCTGGCTGTTGTCATTGGGATGTGCAGCAAGGAAAGGCTTCCACTGTAGAGAATGAGAGAAGCGAAAAAGGTCCTCTTCAAGTCCAGCGTGATTTAACTTAGGTTTTGGGCTAAAGATGAGGCCAATGCTCCCACAGAATAAACCTCTGCCTTTGTTGACCAACGCCTCCAAACTGTTGTCCAGAAATCCCTTCCCATTAGTTGACCACAATATTATTGTACCTGGGAGTGAGGCTACTTTGGTTGGCTTAGTGAGAGACAGTGCGTAATCGAGTTGACAGGGTATTCACAACTGACCTGAAAACATTTACGAAGTGTTGTGTTTTTCTTAGTCACCACTGTACTTGTTTACTGCAGTGTCACTGTGCATTTCCAACAATGGCCAAATGCAATAATATCATGGTTGACTAGTACGTTTAAGACACTGCTTCCTTTTTACACTGCCTTTCCACAGTGACCGTGGAAGCAATGTCCATGTGCACCAGCATCCCCCAATTCCCATCATCCTCCTGACATAAAAAGCACACCACTTCTTTCCTAATCCTTCAAGCCAACCACATTCTGACCCACAATTATTTCACTTTCAAAGGCCAAATCTATAAACAAATCCATGGTACTGCCATGTTGTACTTGCATGTCATCATCTCATGCCAACTCATTTACATACCACCTGGAGGAATACTTCCTATCCAACTCCACCTAAATCCCATTGTCTGGTTCAGATTCACTGATGACATTTTCACGATCTGGACTCATGGCATCCCTCTCTTTCCTCCATAAACTCAACATTTGCTCCCAAATCTACTGGTCGTCCTTGAGTCAATGAGCCACTTGCTAAATATTAACCTCCACCTCTCAGATAGCTCCATAAATACATCCATTCATATCAAGCGCACCAATTACCTACAGTACCTCCACTTTGCAGCTGTTACCCGTTCCAATCCAAGCAAGAAACCTTTTCCTTACAGCATTGCCACCCATGGACACTGCATCTACAGTGGGAAGCAGGAATTGTCAAAATATACAGATAACCCTAAAGTAGCCTTTATTGACAAACAGTATCCTATCCGGCTCATCCATAACCAGATCCCAGTGCCAAATCTTTCTCTGACACAAATAAACCCATTAACCAATAGTCTCTGATAACCCAGTATCACACTGACCTTGAAAGACTCACCACATCATTCACTAGGGCTCTGCTTACCTTTCGCTGTGCCCTGAGATCAGGTATATTCCACCACAAATCTTACGCACTTTATCCAAAGCTGAGAGTCACTGCCCACCCACCCTACAGAATATCCTTGTCCATCCCCATTTCATTTTTGCTCCCAATCATGCATCCCATGGGTCATCCCCCTGTGGTTGATGCAGGTGCAAGTCCTGTCCCACACAGCCACTTGCCATCTCCTACCACAATACAGTCACAGGCATTTCCTACCCTACAAAAGGCATTCTATGTGGGCATGACAAGTAACCAACAGTCTACTCCCATGAACGGCCACTGTCAAACAGTTGCAAACTACAAACTTAACCATCCAGTTGCTGAATATACTTCACACAACACAAACAACTTTAATAGCAGCTGCATTATGTGGATACTCCTTTCTAGCGCTATTTTCTCTGGACTACACAGGTGGGAATTCTCTCTCCTGTGTATCCTACTCTCTTGCAATTCTCCTTATAAACCGTAGTCTGGTACCGAGTGCCACGGGTTTTGAATCTGTGAGAGACGGCATGGACCTCTATTAGCACTAGAGGTCCCTCCAGCCACCGCGCCAAAAGCCGTGGCTGCGCGCACGCTCCTGGCCCATGTATAATGTGAGCACATGGTTCCAGTGGCCAATAGCAATGTACTGTATCAGGTATTTAAGTGCCAGCCTCTCACTCAGCAGGTAGTCTGATATTCATGTTGGTCTATTGACATCTCGCCTACAGACAGCGTGTTTACTTGGTTTCCGTGTACGAGTGGACGTTGTGGAGTCGTGAGGTTTCGCTTGTGACCCAGTTGCTATTTGCATGTTGTTGTTCGTTAGGTCTTGCTTGGTCATCCGTTGTAGTTCATGTTTGTCTTTCCTGTTTGTTTTGTTTGTTCACATGCCGCTCCCGTTTGGTACCGCCATGCTTTCGTTCTCGGCAACCCTGCGACTGTAACGGTCGTGGGTACAGCACATAGCTAACCTGTTTCTCACTGCCTCTCCCGACCTTTCCTGTTCTCTCTTCTCTCCATGTCACCTCTTCCCTGTCCAGATCATGCCCTGCCTTCTCTTACCTCTCTTTGTGCCCCTCACCTCTCATGTGGGCGCGCACTCTCTCTCTCCTCCTCCCCCATTTTTTACTCTCCCCTCCCCCCTCACCCTCCATTTACACCCTGCTCTCTTTTCTCCCTGTCTGCTCCTTCATCTATACCTTCCTTCCTCTGCCCCTCCCACTCTATATCACTGATATGTTCTGCCCTCTGAACTCTCTAGTCTTGTTGTGCAACTGGTGAGCCATCTGTTAAAAGACTTGCCCCCTACTATCCTGCTACCCTCTCCTTTCCTTCTGAGTCCTTCTGTACCATCTTCTCACATCCATTACCTCCTCCCCAACTCTACTACTCCTTCTCCACCTCCACTTAGCTAGGCAATTACTCTCAATTATCGACAATCAACAGTCTCGTTACAGCTGTGGCAGTGTGTGTGTGTGTGTGTGTGTGTGTGTGTGTGTGTGTGTGTGTGTGTGTGTGTGTGTGTGTGTTTTAGAGAAAGAGCAAGACATTGAAAGGTAGTGTGAATACTGTTTTCTGTTGCATGTTTCAATGCAACTCGTCTCAATCAGTCATAGGTGAGGGCCTCTCCTTTGTTTTACCTGTTATTCCACCCAGGTAATTCCAATGTTGCTAAACATAAACATATTCTGCCTTATATTTATCTATCAGACACCATTTGCACCACCAGCAAACATTAAAGGGGAAGGAAAAGAGATTATAAAAACTGTAGAGACACAGTTTACAGTTTTTCTAGTACGAAATAGAATCTTGAGTTAGTCTGACAGGACTATCCTGGAGTTACCTTTGTAATCCACAGAAATGCAAAGTATGTATCCCAGCAAACTTAAATATTCCATAGTAATATTGAAGTATAAAAACATAGATAAGAAAAGTCGTAGACATTTTTAGCTAATGTTGATCCTTTCAAGAATGTGGCTTACATTTGAATGTGCATGAATTTTAATGAGCAGAGCTTGTCAATTATGTTCTGATTTTGTAATCATATATGACATTTTGAATTAAATCAACATAAAAGAAGATAAATTACATTGACTGTAGTTCTGTGGCCTTGTTAAGGCTTTTGATTAAATGGGCAATAGGATTCTGTGTGGATAACCTACATGAACCGAGTCTTATCTTTATGAGAAAAAATACAGTGCCATCTTGACAAACCTTGTTCCTAAGAGTAAAACTAAATTCAGAGCAAAGACTTGTGGCATTCACCTACTTTATTTCTTTATTTGTTGTCCTCAGTGTAGACGTACTGCATTATTATACTGCCTGAAAAATGGGAGGTGAAAGTTCAACACTGACTACTTTAATTGATGTAGCCGACAGGTGCACAGCTGCATTTCATAGTTCTTCAATTTCACTTTCACTGTTCACAACCCCCCAACAATACACAGTTACATGTCCAGTGCACTATTGTTTAACTTTCGATAAGCCTCATTAATAGGTTGCAGGTAAACATCCACATACTGCTACAATAGTTTACTGTTGACTATCTAAGAGCAGTAAAATCCTAACCCCACATTTCATTTCACAGTTCTTGTTGAATAAGAAGGTATGTATGGAACAGACACTGTCATTGTTTTAACACACAGCCTAATTGTGTTACACATATTTGACAGTTAAGTTGAAGCATTGTTGTTCTAACCAACGCAGGTTTCTCATCTGAAAATCGGCCGTAGACTGACTGTCTCAGGCCAAAAATTGGAGTTGCTGAAACTACATTTTGTTCGATATTTAATTTGCAGATATTACAATTAAAACTTAACTCATTAAATTAACTGAATACATCGAAAACTTCCTTCTTTTTAAAAGTTTCTCCTACCACAATGGTTAAGCCGAATTATTTGTTTAAATAATGAAATTAATATATATAGTTACGCAAACAATACTTTTGACAAAACTGTTAATTACTTTGGAAATAATGAAGGGCTGGCTTTGTTAACTTGTTATTGATTAGTGCCAAATAGATCCTTTAAGAAAACTATTAGTTGTTCTTCCAAATGTTTATAATTTGTACAGAATTTATATTTGTTTATAAGTCAACAATAGAATTTAAGTTATGACACAATTACTGATTTCATCCCGTAATGAAAGATACTAACTTGTAATAGTCAAAATAAATTAGAAAATCAATTACAAACAAAAAACTAAGCACAAAATTAGACCTGGTGTTATATTCTTTAAAACTGAGGGCCAATCTTTCTCTTTTATGAAAATGCAGATTATACTCACTTATGTTAATGGTAATTAGTTAAAAGTGAAAAGGTGAATTGTAAGGAGGCAGATGGCAAAACAAGAGGGGACATAAAAATATCCCACCTTGCTTTGTCACAGATTGTCTCATGTCAAGAGCATGTGTAAACAAATTAAAAAATAGCCTAGCTATGATAGTTAATTGTTAGTACTACCTACAGAGTTGGCTATCTATTTTAATACATAGTTTGGCTTACTTTAAAATTAATTTGCTAACTGCGAATTATTTTACATCTGCTGTATTAGGTATAGATTTACTACCCAACAGTGACTTATGTAAATTTATGCCATACCGAGACTAGAATCCAGATTTCCTGCTTATTGTGAGCGGTTCCTGTAACTGCTTTGGCTATTCATGCACACTCCTTGGACCAGCCCAAACTTCCATGCCTAATACAGCTGATGTCAAGCAATTCACATTCAGTGAATTAATTTCGAAGTATTTCACACAGCAGTGGATAATCAACAGTGTGTGCTCTTTCAGATGCGCATTTAGGTATTACGAGCCTAGGCTGGCATGTGATGATAACAATATTGGTCTCTATTCCTCAGTCTCTCATTCTCCCTGCTGTGGAAATCCATGTAATGTTGCATGCATTAGGCGATGAATTTAGAGGACTATGATATAAGGATGTAGATGGTGTGGTATATGGAAGTTTGGATCAGTCCAGGAAGCATGCATGGACTATTGGGTAGTAAATATGTACCTTATATAGCTGATGTCAAACAATTTGCAGTCAATGAATTAATTTTGAACCATTTCGTACAGCTACGGACCACAACAGTATCTGTTCTTTCAGATGTGCATGTTAGTTTGGCTTGTTCTCGTCCTGTAGATTTTCCATCCTTTTGGGACCTACGGGACTTGACGAATGGATGACAATTTTGTCATTTAAATTGTCTTACACCTTGCAGTTTTTCTTTCTTACTCACCATTAACTAAATGCTTCCAAACTAAAACTAGTCACTAGTTTAGGAATTAGTTGGTATTACTACAGACATGTCCCTGTGTGTTGTGGTCTGAGAGAAGTATTTGATGTTAAATGAGGTGCCTGGACAAATATATTATCAAATATGTTTTTTATCTGCAGCTGTAAGATAAGTGCATGAACACCACTGCCCTGAATGAATTAATTTCCTTCAAAGCAATTGAAAAGAAGTAGAAATGAATACACCCATTAAAAACTTTTGATCTCCAAACATTTAGAAACAGTGAATGTTGACCACAAAAAATATTTTAAATAAGTCGCAGAGTTTTGACAGATTTTTAAACCTTTTTATTTGAAATTTGCATTCTCCACTGCAAAAAAGAAGATTCTAGTTATTGTACATAACAGGCATCCTAATTATTTAGCATTTTTAAAAAGACATGTACAGTAGGCTTTTTGTAATACAGAAAGTGTTAATCACTTATTTTAAGTACAGTACAGCAGCAAAACATTCTTCCTTATTAAAATGACACTGTCCTCATAGTTAATACTACAGGAAGTAATAAACTGTCAGTACTAGCTGCACCAGCAGCATTATTATTTTTAGTCTGTGAGATTGTATTTGAACCAACAAAATGGAAGAACATTGCAATTTATATTTTATATACACCACAGCTTAACAAAATGGAAGAACATTGCTATTTATATTTTATATACACCACATCTTTGAGGCACACCAATTGGATGTGAAAACATGTTCTATTTTGATAACTGCATTAAACTACAAACATGCATCACAAATGATCATTCTCTGATCATCTCTCATTTTATAATGCTCACTGTCATTTATTACTTCTCTAAAGTAACTTCTTTCTGCAGTGAAGCAACTATTGTCATCAGCCCTCTATATCCACAACAAGTACAAAATAATGAATTTAAATACACAAATTGTTAAACTTACAAAAGCAAAGGCACAAAGTACAAATAAAAAATTAAAATCTGTATAAAACATCCTTTGTTAAGTCACTCTAAAGCCATTCCTCAGCATCACAGAAAATTTGTAAGTACATCTGAAGCTTAGACTGGCACTTTTTCAAATGACTGCACTACATGACTGTGCAGTGTAAATTATGTTACATAATTACCACAAGACACATAGTTGAATTCAAAATAAAATGCTTAAAATATGTAGATAACACTGGAACACTGTCCAAAAAACACTTAGAATATTGACTAACATACTCTTGTACTGTATCCTGATTGTTGATCTGTTTTTAATCATTTACTTTCACGACACCTGAAACATTCACTTTATGAAGACCCATTAGCTCCTACAATAATCAGTAGGGGTAATAATGTCTAACATTGACACTTTTAATTAGTAAAACTCAATAATCATGCCACAGAAAAATATTTTGTGTCATTATACAAAATATCAGTCTTTTAGATAACAGTTGTAATTCCCTCTGCCTTACTGTCTTGTTATTTTACACAACAATAAATATTACACTCTGATATTCCCATCTCAAAATAATGGAAATAATTTTCAGTAGCAAATGACGTGCACTTTTAAGAATTCAAATGCTATTACTTTTATTACAGCCTTTGTACAATTCCACAAAATACAAAAAAAAGTGTAGAAATAATCAAGTTATATACACAAGAAACATTTCAGTATTACATAACTTGAATAAAAGTCTCATGTCCCTTGCTTGCACTGCAAGCATTAATGTAAGCGTGATGCAATTTGATCAATAAGTGCATCAATTCTCTCTGAAGTGCCACGGAATTTTGTTGGCTCAGGACCAATCATCTGGATGAGCTGTGGCACATCTTGGCTTGCAATGTGACAGAAACGGGCAAGAGCTTTCATGCAACGGAATAAATGCTCTTCTGGAGGGCTGCTGTTGAAGAACTGCAGGAGTGCCATTGTCAACTCGACAGCTACATCATCAAACACCTAAAAAATGAACATAATGATGTTTTCATCAATAAATACTTCAATAGGTTTTTAGGCTATCAATCAACAGTCATAGCATCATTTTGAATCATAGTCCAATATCTCATACTGATGTTTATGCAAGTTTAACTGACTGAACTAAGAAAACACTCCATTACCACACTTCATTTCCACTACAGGCTCAATCAGATAGTAAATGTAGGAAAAATACTTCTGTTGAGTAATATTAATTTCTAACAAACTCTAACTTTTAAGGGATTACATGAAAGGAAATAATTAAACCTTGATGTTAAAAACAGACTTTTTTTCCAACTAATTAAGTACTTCTCTCACTTCAACAAGAATACAGTACATAATATCCCCAACCATGACTGAAAGCCAATACCAATATATGAGCATAGCCTTTCAGGCTGGTGTCCATTTAGATAAAATTCTTCAGCGTATGTGACCATACGTTTATCATGTTTGACTTGGTCACATACACAGAAGAATTTTATTGAAACTAACACCAATAGATTTTTAGCCAATACAAATAGACACCCCTACACCCCTATTGAGTAAGAGAGATAGATAGATGGGGGGGGAGGATGGGGGGGGGGGAGAGAAAGAGAAAGAAAGAGAAAGAGAGAGAGAGAGAGAGAGAGAGAGAGAGAGAGAGAGAGAGAGAGAGAGAGAGAGTCCACATGCATGTGGATGTGATGGAAGAGAGTATAAGGGAAAGAAAGAGACTTTCTTTAATTAGAATTTAAAGTCCCACTGACATCAGAACTTAGATGGAGCAATACATAAAATGTGCAAGAATATAGGAAGAATTGCCAATAGTCTTCTTGAAGGAAATAACATTTTAATATTCAGCTTATGTACTCCATGGAATGGTTACAAGTGTATAGCAAGAGTAAGTTTCAAACCTGATTTCTATTGTAAAGTTGGTCACACTTTAAGACTGGTTGACTAGCTTGGAATATTCACAGTTCAGCATTTCAAACAAAGTAACTCATATTTTGAAAGACAGGTAAACTTCTCGGAAAATCTGGTGGACAAAGCTTGATCCTCAAAAGATACATTGTTATTTTGACACTTTGCTTGTTTTTGTGGAACACACAGGAATGAAGAATCTACAGCTCACTAATGATGCTACTGATGTACAGATCACAGAAGAAATGATTCCTATATACTTTTACATGCATTTGAACTAATTTAATTTCTTCTCCATAATCCTACTCAACTGGTATGCAAGTGAACACAAAACAGTTTAAATTCACTGAGTACTGTTTTCTGATTTTTGTACAGTAATTTCACAGCTAATCAAATTTCACAAGGTGCCAGGTAAGTGACACTCGGTAATAGTATTATTTCACCCTCTTCCACTCCCCACAAAAATACTGAGTGAAGAACTCACTTCTTTATTTTCTCTAATCCCTTCATCTTCTTGCAACACATGTATCAAACTTACGTTAATACAGGTACCCAAGATTTTAATAGAAACCCTTTACATGTTGTTAAAGGCTTTTTCCTTGGTGGGAGGACTGGAAACTGGTACATTCAGCCTCATTTTGCCAGTTGAGGAGCTAACTGAATGAGAAGTAGTGGCTCCAAGGTCTGGTATGTTGGCAACATGGCCGGGAGAGTGGTGTACATGCCGCGCGGCAGAGGACGACATAGCAGCTGGTCAACAACCCTTTTGCTTTCAGACCCTGAAAGAGGTGGTTTTTTCTTCCATGACATTAATGACCTTCTTGAAGATTTCACTGGATATTGTTTAACATTCAGCCTCTAAAGTCAACAGGATAGAGTACTTATGAATCATAAGTTCTTAGAGCTTATTCTGTTTTCGCATTCAATCAGTAAGCGACTCAAATGCACAAGCAAACAAGCAAAATAAATGCTGAACTACAGAAGTCCTGTAAGCTGTTTCTTTTGTATAAAATTGGTAGTTGTACACAATTGTTGCAGTGCATTCCACATCACTGTAATACATTCCATACTGAAATTTCATTACAGTACTATTTCAACAGATCCACACAATACAAAACAATATGTTGAAAAAACTTTTTTTTTCCATTCACACCCTTCTAAGAAACATAGAATTTCTAGTTTTCTGATGCACATTTGTTTTCAGCTCATGACTCATATGTACGTATCACTCCCAATTTATTTCTTGAAGTGTGGTGCCTTATACTATGTAGGCCTTTGGCCCTAGTATGTTATCATATGTTTCACCTTCTTTGTCTCAAGAGGCAGTGAATTTGTTCATTAATATTTTTAGAAATTTACAAGCTTATGTAAGTTTTCACCATTGTCATAGAGTTATCAAAAATAATCGAGTGACGAGTTGCAACAGAACTCTCCATGACATCACCTTGAAACAAGTGGATGTGATGCTCATACTTGGGACCACATAAATAAAAGTTGATTTAAATTGAAAATAGTTTCGTCTTAACATTAATTAATTTGGATCACTGCTGTGAACAAATGAGAAACTTCAATACCAGCCCATGTAGTGCACAAGTTGCAAAAGTGGTATTTGACTGCAGGTCACTGATCTGCTAATTTCCTATTCTGAAAATTGATTATAATAAACTGAGAAAAAAGCAGTGCTTTTATTATTTTGTAATCAATACCTCATCATACTAAAGCACAGAAAATAATTTCTTTTATCTACTGATGATGTCAAACTTTTACTACAAAAAGGATGGAAAGACTCATCACTAAAGGAAGTCTACCACAAGAGACATATTTATGTCTACCTTTAATGGCACTGAAACTCACGGGAGTATCTTTTTTAGGCTAAGATCAGTGTCCAGTGATTTGACATTGAATGAAATTAAGCTTAATGAGAAGCTCAGACAGGCAGGTACTAGAAATGCTAAAATATAGCAAGATTCTCATAAAAGTACAGTGAAAAATACTGTTAATAAGTCAAAAGATTCTCATAAAAACACAGTAAAAATAGTGTTAGTATACTGCATCAGAATATCAGAGGGTTTAAAAAACAAAGTAGATGAGCTTCTTGTTTGTGTAGAAGATTTAGGCACTGAGTGTGGAAGAGATGTGCTATGCTTGTCTGAACATCGTACAGTCACACATATGGAAAAGGTAAATGCAGGTGGATATAAGCTTTCAGCAGTAAGTAGGGACACTACAGAGACAGAGAAGGACTTGCCATATATATTAAAATTTATCACAGTGTGGAAAAATTTAGGAATTGAAAAATTTTGAGAAGCATATGTATGTGAGCTCAAACTAAATGATGGTACGTTTATAATAGCATGTATGTATAGGTCCCCACTGGGAAATTTTCAGCTATTTTTGATTTTGGATGCTTTGTTGTGCTGTCAGTCAGACAGAGGGAAGCAAATTATCGTTTGTTGCGATTTCAATGTAGATTTGCTGAAAGAATCCGATAGAAAGCTTGGTCTTGATGTTTTACTTGGTTCTTTCAATTTGATGTCAGTTACATATACTCGGGTAGTGCAGGAAAGTAGCACACTGATAGATAACGTTTTTATAGATCAAGATAAATTTAATCAAATAAAAACTTTTCCTGTTAAGTATATGACATAGTTAGTTACAGTATATGACTTATCTCCATACAGTAGTGCAAAAAGAGTCCTAAAAAATAGTGTGTTCAGTTAACAATTTAAGAATTGCAAATTTTTGGAAAGCTTACAACAGTTAGACTGGGATAAAGTGTATAGGGAACCTAATGCTAATTTAAAATTTAATCCATTACATGATATCCTTGTGAGTATATTTGAAGACAGTTTCCCTAAGAAAACAGTGAAACACAACTGTAAGAAACCATCTAAAAATTCATGGCTTACTGAAGGTATAGAAGTATCTCACAAAAAGGGAAATGTATCTTATAGCTAGGAGGAGCAATGATCCTTAAAAAAACTACTGCACCATATTAACAAAAGTTATTAAGAAGTCCAGAAGTATGTGCATTATGTTTGGGATTAGCACCTCTGATAATAAAATTGAAACAATTTGGAATTAACAATTATTTGTATATAACAATCATTTGTATCAAATATTCCACAAACGTGTGTAATCAGCATAATAGCTGCAGTCCACTGTACTGGAATATTATAAAAGGGAAACAGGGCAACCGAGAGCACAGAAATACGGTATTGATATCAAGCTCAATTAAAAGTTTGTTAACAAAAACAAGTAGAAATATTTTTAATAATCATTTTTAAGTGTTGTAGAGAAAACAGGATCCACCTACTTATTAGAAAATGCAAGGCTGTAGATGGAAGAGGCAATACCTATGCAATTTGGTAAAACTGAAATTCAAACTACCTTTCCTACTGAAATTACAAAAATAATAAATTCATTGCAAAGTAAAAGCTTGCATGGAACTGATGGCATTTCCAGCAGAAGACTGAAAGCTTGTTCAGAACAGATAAGTAGAACCCTCAGCCACATGTGTAGCAGCTCACTAAAACAGGGCGCTTTTCCAGGTAGATTGAAATATGCTACTGTTAAATCATTGCTTAAAAAGGGTGATAGGTCTGATGCTAACAACTACCACCAAATCTTACTTCTGACAGCTTTATCCACAATTCTTGAGAAAGTAATGTATTCAAGAGTAGCTTCACATATTTGTAAAAATTAAGTAATAAAAAATGTCAGTTTAGTTTTCAGACAGGCTTGTCAACAGAAAATATTGCATATGCTTTCACTGATCAAATATTAAATGCTCTGAATAACCAAACATCCCCCATTGGGATATTTTGTGATCTATCACAGGCTTTTGACTCTGTGAATCATGAAATTCTTCTACATAATTTTAAGTATTGTGGTATGAGTGGGACAGTGCACAAATGGTTTAATTCATATTTAACTGGAAGAATGCAGAAGGTTGAAATTAACAGTGCAGATGGCCTGGAAAAATCAGCAGAGTCCTCTAACTGGGTATCAAGAATGGTGTCCCACAGGGTTCAGTCTTATTGTTCTTAATATATATTAATTACTTGCCACTCTATATTCATGAAGATGCAAAGCTAGTTCTTTTTGGTGATGATACAAGTACAGTAATCACACCCAACAAACAAGAATCAGCTGAAGAAATTGTACATAATGTCTTTCAGAAAATTTTCATGTGGTTCTCTGCAAATTGACTTTCACTAAATTTTGAGAAAACACAGAGTATACAGTTCTGCACAGTAAATGGTATAACACCATCAATAAATACAGACTTTGAACACAAGTCTGTTACTGAGGCAGAATATTCAAAATTTTTGGGTGTGTGTGTGTTGATAAGAAATTGAACGGGAAGAAACACACTGATGATCTTCCAAAACGGTAGGTTCAGCTACTTTCACTATTAGGGTTATTGCAAATTTTGGTGATAAACATATCAGTAAATTAGCCTACTATGCCTATTTCATATGCTTTCATATGGCATCGTATTTTGAGATAATTCATCATTAAGAGAAAAAATATTCATTGCACTAAAGTGTTTAATCAGAATAATAGCTGCAGCCCACCCATGATTACCCTGTAGACATTCATTTAACGAACTTGGGATATTCACAGTACCTATGCACGACATATAACTTACGAAATTTGTTATTAGTAACTCACCCAACTCAAAAATAATAGCCAAGTGCATAGTTCCAACACTATAAGAAAGGATGATCTTCACTATTCGGGGTTAAATCTGACTTTTTCACAGAAAGGCGTGAATTAAGTTGCTACAAAAATTTCTGCCAAATAGCATTGAAAGTCTGACAGATAGCCAACCAGCATTTAAAAACAAATTAAAAGAATTTCTGAATGACAACTCCTTCTGCTCAATAGATGAATTTTTGGATATGAAGTGTGTAAAGAAAACTTATGTTGAAATGACACATTTCACATCATTAAAAAACATATTCATGACCTAGGAATAAGTATTAATGTAATGTAATGTAACAATCAGAGTGTTTGTCATTCAGATCTTTTCATAAATACATTTTTCCTCTTCCTTGATTCTTGGCAACAAAATTCATCAAACCTATCTGGAAATCAAAGAACCAAGGGTATCTGATGTTTTTTATATTTGTAACTTTCCTTTGTCATTGACAGTGATAATGATACAGATTATTCACATCTGTTACACTAATAAAAATACTTTGGGGTTATTTGTTCTAGTTGGGGTAGGTAACTGTACCAATCTCACTGCTTTAAAAGCAAATAGAGACATCAGATATTAAAATAAATCCACCCAAAATGCAAGTAAAATTTGCAGTGTAGGGTAAGATAAGTGCTTTGCTTCTCCTGGATGTCCCCCAACTTTTTATTTTATAGAACATCCATGTCAATAACAATTATTTGTATCTAGTATTTGCATTTGTTGTCTACACAGCTAGTTTTGTATTGGTCTTTCAAACACAATCTTTATAAAACATTTACATTACTACAGATGAGAAAAGCACATTGTATAATAGTCAAGTATTAAGTGTCATATCAAAGCTGAATTTTAAAGTTATGCAAAAAACAGCATTTCATTATCTAATCATGCACCTAAATGTTAATTAATGTCTTCATTACAATAATTTCAGATAGCACTACATCACTCCTACTGGTTATTTTGTATTTATTAAAAAATACACTGCCTCAGAGTATTCACAAAATTCTCTGTAGATAATGTCTTCGTTTAAGCATCACTACTGCATAGATACATACACACATTCCAGGTTATGTTCATACTCGAAACAGGCAAGCAATGCTTAATGTTTCATAACAAAAACAAAAAACTGTCATTTCCCCCAATGACGCTAACAGAATTACAGCAGAATGTAATTTATACTCTTACAGTTTACTGGTAAATAAAATTTAAGCTCACCACATTAAAAACTAACATCTCAAATTAGCTTTGAACACAGCTATCTAAGAATCATCATCTTAAATCAAGAATTTAAAGTGATGCAATTGACCATTTACTAAAACCAGGACACTTATGGAACAATTATTAAATTACTGCCAGAATTGAAAGTTTTACAGATACTGAAAACTCAAATACTTGATTGAAGTATTAAAGTGGTAGTATTTTGATGAAACTCAGAAAACCAAAAACAGAGATGTAAATGATTGGGCATTAAGAAAAATGTAATTGCTATTAATTCACACTGTTGACTATTAACAATTTCTTAACTGGTAATGCATTTCAAGGTGATAATAAACAGAAACATGTACTCACTGAGTGTTACTTGTGTAAAAAGAAAAAAGAAGAAACCATGAGCTTTTCAAGCATTGTTCTGTATGTATTTTTTTCCCCCAAATTAAAAGATAATCTCATGATACTACATGGTAGCTGTGACATGTTTTGAACATTAATTGCTGACCTTCTTGTTATGGAATAATGTTACAATTTAATGTTAAAGTAGTATCTAGTAAAAATATTAAAACACCTAGAGATGACGATGGCCAAACTAAAGCTTAGATACCATTGAAAATTTAACCCTATTCACAAATAAATTTGTCATTGTTTGGCATGATTTTTACTCCATCGCTAGACAGATGTTATCCCCTTTTCGTTCAGTGTCTCATCAAGAGTGAAATCCCTGGAAGTACCAAATTACACAGAGTTTACAAATACAGAAGAGGAATGGCTGTCAATTTATACACAGAAACATTCTGCAATTTACTCAGGATGGTTTAAGAAACCTACAGTAAACACATGTCAGGTCAGCAGGTCCAAGATGTGAATTTGTTTTGATTTTATTGCATTGCTACATCACCCAAATCAATGGGATGAAACTGGTGCTCTTTGAATATCATTATGTAAAAATAACAAGCAAAATTAAAGGAGACTTAATCTCTGGCCAGTACTTATATTTAGTATGAAATTCCAAGTACTTCTGAAAGACACACTTACAACACCTAGCTTCCAGAACTTGCATATTTCCTCCAAAAAAAGGAAGAAGGATGGTTCAGGAAAGATTGGAAAACATATGCAGGTCTCTAAGACACTAGGTTTAGAAGGATCTACACACAAGAACAGTAAGATGAAGATGAAGTGCAAGGTACTGGATGGAGAAGGGCAAAGACAGAACATGGATAACATTAACCCAGCTTCAGTACATCAGAGATAAGGATAGAATAAAGATGTATTAAACAGGGAGAGAAATAATAAATGGAATAAATTCTACAATTATGACCTAGGAGAAAATGGAAAAGAAGAGGGGATGGAACAGGAAGAAAAGAGAGAGGATGATGGATGGAAGCGAAGAGTAAGAGAGTAAATAATTGAGGAAACACTACATGTGAGCCACTCCTGACCTGAGGTCTGACTGACCTGTCCTCGTTTTCCAATTTTACCGCATCTATCCCTCCCTCCATTCACAGTATCTACATCTACATCTATACTCTGCAAACCACTGTGAAGTGCATGGCAGAGGATATGCCCCACTGCACCAGTTATTAGGGATTGTACCCATTATATTGAGGTATGGAGCATAGGAAGAATGATTTTTAAATGCCTTTGTGTGTGTTTTAATTATTCTAATCTTGTCCTAATGAGCCTGAAGGGAGCAGACTTCCTTGGGATAGCTTACATCTATCTTCTAGAGTCTGCCAGTTCAGTTTCTTCGGCATCTCTGTAGGACTCTGTCATGGATCAAACAAACCTGTGACCATTCATGCTGCTCTTCTCTGTATACATTCAATATTCCCTGTTAGACCTATTCGGTACAGGTCCCACACACTTGAGCAATTTTTGGAATGGCTCATACGAGTGATTTGTGATCAATCTCCTTTGTAGACTCACTGCATTCCCCAGTCTTCAAAAAATAAAGCAAAGTCCACCACCTGCTTTATCCACAACTGAGCCTATGCGACCGTTCCACTTCATATCTCTACTAAGCCAGAGATGTACAGAAATGACACTTTTATTCCAAGACAGTAACTACACTGAAGTCATCATGATTCATGTGGTCCCCTGGACACTACAAAGGATCGGACATGGTTCTTAATAAGATGAATAAGATGTGTGATCACAACGGGTGGCAATGTATGCTCTACAATGTGCTCTCATCCTGGCCATGTGGTTGGTAAGGTCTTATGGTAGGGTGTTCCATTCCTCCACAAGCGCACCTGACAGCTGCTGGAGAGTTGGTGATGCATGTGGACATACTGCAGTATGTTTCCCCAATGCAACTCACTATGTGCTTGATAGGATTTTATTGCGGAGGGGAGGGGGGTGCGGGGGGGGGGGTATGGGCGGGCCATTTCATTCACTGAATCTCCTCTCATTACAAGAATTCCTCCATCTACACTGTTTGATGTGATCACACATTGTCATCCGTAAAAATGAAGTCATGGCCAAATGCTTCCCTGATGCACATGGGGAAGGAGTACAGTGTTACAACAATGCTGACCAATGCGTGTACTGTGTTCAAAGAGAATTTGAAGGTCAGCATGCCAGTCCAACTTTACACTTCCCAACACCAAAACACTGTGCCACCCAAACAATCATGTTCAACAATGCCGGATGTACACTCATATGGCAGGAGGGAGGAACATGTAATGTACCCAGGAACATTGTCGAACTTGATAGTATTGGTGGTCCACATGATATGATGTTGGGACACATAATGTTGCATGGGTGTATTGACCTCCAAAACTTTGAGCACACTACACTCACCAGTCAACATTATTGTGACACTACTCCTTTCCCATGTACCGGGTGATCAAAGAGTCAGTATAAATTAGAAAGATCTCTTGCGCACGTCGTTTGGTGATGATCGTGTGGTCAGCTGCCACTTTCGTCATGCTTTCCTCCCAGGTCCCCAGACCTCAGTCCATGCGATTATTGGCTTTGGGGTTACCTGAAGTCGCAAGTCTATCGTGATCGACCGACATCTCTAGGGATGCTGAAACACAACATCCGTTGCCAATGCCTCACCGTAACTCCAGACATGCTTTACGGTGCTGTTCACAACATTATTCCTCGACTACAGCTATTGTTGAGGAATGATGGTGGACATATTGAGCATTTCCTGTAAAGAACATCATCTTTGCTTTGTCTTACTTTGTTATGCTAATTATTGCTATTCTGATCAGATGAAGCGCCATCTGTCCGACATTTTTTGAACTTTTGTATTTCTTTCGTTCTAATAAAACCCCATGTCATTCCAAGCGTGTGTGTCAATTTGTACCTCTCCATCTACATTATTCCATGATTTATTCAGTTTTCAAATTTATACTGACTTTTTGATCACCCAGTACATTTCCCAATGGTGTATTCTACCCTGACGTCATTTTTATGGATGACAGTGCATGACTACATCAAACTGTGCAGGTGGAGCAGCTCTTGGAATGAGAGGTTATTTGGTGAATGGACTGGCCTGATTATTGCTCTGACTTAAATCCCATCGAGCATGTGTGTTATGCATATTTGCCAAATTTTCCAGTTTTCCCAGAAGATTTCCGGATTTTGGGATAGTCTTCTGGTTTTCCGTATGAAGTTTTTTTTTTTTTTTTTTTTTTTTCTTCAGATTTTCAACTCCTGGGTTTGTTCCCGCCCACTGCATTCATATCGAATTTCTATTTTGACTTTTGATAATAACTGCTATTCTGAGATGCACCTTTGAAAGTCGATTGAAAGTCAACCAATAACATTATCGATAATGCCTTCTCGCAGAATATTGCTGCACTTTAGTCATTAGCTCTGTGTCTGAAACACCGCCAGTGAAAGTTGATCAAACATTCTATCGATCATCACATCTCACAGATTACCACTACATACTCTTTGTGCTTTGACTGCATCTTAGTGGGAAAGCTTTTTTTATGCTTGCTATTATGTGGTGTTTGCTGTATGTTCTGGAAGAAAAATTGCTTATGCTTTTCTCTTCTGGTTTAAACATGGCACACTGTGCTTCCCTGTGTGTGGTCATTCCTGTATTTGAGAATGTCAACTGTGCACTTCAGAGTGCTTTCCTTCAAACGCATAAACTGTTAGAACTAATGACAAACCTATTACAGCAGCTTCTTTCCAGGGTTGTTGAACCTAAAGTTATAAAAAGTTCCCTGAAGTAGAAAGTTCAGTACCATCTTGCTGAGAATCAGAGAGACAATGATGATCTAGTTATTGGTGTTCAGACAATGAATTTGGTGAAGAAACTTAATGATAAAAACAAATCAAAATTCTTTTTCAGCTGTCAGGGTTTACTTCTGCTCTGCATGTGATTATATCGTAAACAAGCTTCCCCTCAGTAATGAAGTACTGAAGCATGCAAAAGTTGCAGAAGTTTCCAGAATTGAGGATGGCAAGTTTTCTTCTGTAGAATTTCTTGTAGACAGGTTTCTACCATTGCTGCCGAGGAAGAGAAGTCAGTCAGCTGAGGACGCAATGAATGTGCTTCAGAGCCAATTTGTGGCTGAGCATTCATGGAGCTGATGATGTTCCTAAATACGATAGGTTATCCAGGCTAATGCTTTCTGTTTTGACTCTACCGCACAGCAGTACTGAGTGTGAGCATGTGTTCAGCTTGGCAAAGAAGAATCAGAATCAGTTTAGGACCCCCATGTCGAATGAAACTCTAGGATCAATTTCTGTTTTGAAAACAAGAAGCAGTGGTCCATGTTACGTGACTATTTTTCCTTCAGAATATCTGAAGAAAGCGAAGAAAGCTATTCATCTTTATCTTTCCTCTGAAACTTGAGTTGAAATATAGGCAGTGTTCTGTGAACTGAGAAAATTTTGTAAATAAGTGTAAATAAATGTTCACTTAAGTAGTTTCGACAGTTTCATTCATATTGTGGTTTGAAAGATCAAGTGCAGAAAAGCTCATTTTTGTGTAGTGTGTGAACTGTTCCCAATGTTAAGTGACAACAAATGAACACTCATCAGCAAGTAACTTGTGTAAGTACCTAACTTCAGAGTTCGAAAATAGTTGTCTTAAAATGTGGTCTACATTACATGTGTTAACATTATTTGTAATCTCTTTCTGTGTCATCTTTACTTGCTATGTCCGCCCCCTTAGCTGAACAGTCAGTGTGTTGGATTGCCACGCACGACTGGGTGTTGTGCTGTCATCATCATCATCATTTCATCCCTATTGTCAACATGCAGGTTGCCGAATGTGGTGTCACACTCAAGACCTGCACTTGGCAGCCCAACTTCCTGACTGGGAACTCCCGGCCACTGACACCATCTGCTTATTTCCATTTTCTCGCTATGTTTGAACACCCTGTGATGCATGCATGCATTAAATTTTTCTGATTTGGGATCTTCTGGACTTATGTTTTTGAAAGTTGGCAGGTATGGCCATGTGTTGGAGAGATGTACTGAAGCATGTTCACTTGCACCAATGGTGGTCCAGCAGCTATCAGCCACACTGGTAGAGGAATGGAACATCTTAACACATGCACTCCTTGCCAACTTTTTGGTCAGCATGGTAGATCACTGTAGAGCAACCAGTGCAGTCCTTGGTGATCACACCTTTCGTAATGTCCATAGGATCATCAAGAATCACAGTGATGTCGGTGTAATTACTGTCTTTGAAGAAAAGTGTCAATTCTGTTAATCTTATTGCATATTTCTTTCAGTTACTTTCTGTACTAAACTGTAAAGTTCTTCCTATAAATGGAAGTGTCATCAAGCTATTTTGCTTGGCTGTGATACATCATGTGAAATTTAGTTTCATTCCCGAGTTTTGCATACTAGTGTAGAAACAATGTAAAGCCACAGTCCTATACACCTTGACCACTACATGCCATAGAGACTTAGATGATTTGTATTCTATAGGTTGTATTACACCTTCTCAATGCAAATATGTTTCACAAATTTAACCAGACAACAAACATAAGACATGTCTTGATTTTTGTATGCATTGAGTTAATGCTTTGAGGAAGTAACAGTGATAATTCACCAAGTAACTCAAGAAACCAAAAATAAAACTTAAGGGATAAAAATGCTTACTATTAGTGTAATTTTCATATGATAAGCAAGTCTGAAGAGAATGATTTAAGTTATTCAAAAATTAAGAGAACTTTTATTATTTGCGTGGAAAGTATGCCAAACAGTAAAAGCGGCTAGATAAACGAATTGTGTTAGAAAGTTTTGTTACTGATGTGATAATGACATCCAGCTGAATACCTTTGACTTGCATCCACGGGGTAAAAGTCTTCTAAGATTTTTGTTTATGCTCATTCTCTGAAAAATGGAATTGAAATAATCCTAAGAATGTCAATCCCAGGTTTACCTCAAATAATATAGAATCACACCACAAAAGTTAAATCTGTTTTAATTACAATTTATTTTCAGTGATAATGTTGGTTAGACCCTGTGTACCTTGAATGACTTTCCTGTCAACAGAGAAAGCGTGTTGACTGATATACATACAGCAATTATTAACAGGTGCAACATTCCACTTGCATCAGATCCAGCATAAAGCTACAGGTATGATACAGAACACTACTTAGTCAATGCATAAGTGGAAGCAATGGAGCAAAACTGAGATGTTAAGTGGTGGCATGCCTACATGTGGGGCAGATACCGACCACAGTCTTTACCTCCTTGCAGGCCAAGTTGTGGATTATGGCAGAGCCTCGTTCTTGCAGCAATGGAATATCTGAGAGGAGAGAATGAACAGCAACCTTCGTTGTAACACGTATGTTACTAATAGTTCGCCCACAGTATTCCCACTCTGAGATGTACAAAAGCCACTCTGAACTGCTCAAGTTTTCAAACATGTTACAAATCTGAAAGAAAAGGGAAAAAAATCATATACATTTTAAATCTAATGGTTCAAGAAGACATTTTCACAACATGAAGAGGAAACACATTTATGGATACTGTCTTCGTTCACTCATTTTTGAGATATAATATGCATGAGAATTAATTACAATATTAGTATGTAACAAACAGTTCCAAAATGATTACAGATAGAGAAAAATCTCTGAATGTGGAATCAAACTGGGCTTATCTTTTACAAGGGAGCCTTTCTGGCACTTGTCTTAAGCAATTTAGCGAAAGGACAAAATCCTGAATCTGGATGGAGATTGCATTCCCAATCATTTCCAAATGTTGGCCCAGTGTCTTAAACACTGCACCCACCTCAGTTGATATCAGAGTTGGCAGTAATTATGACACTTACCTTATATTTGACAATCATAAATTGTTTGTTCATAATAAATCCTTTTCTTTTTGTTAAACACTTATTTTGTGTGTCATTCAAACAACACTTCAGTTTGTAGAAGAGAATTAAATCAGTGCATGTGTGAACATAAAACAGAATAGCATATTTCTAGCTTTGCATGGAATCAGTCATCAAGTAATGAAAATTTAATAGTTAGCAGTACACAGCAATTGAACGTAAATCAAGATACTCACAAAGAGTGCAAGGGATTCCTGTTCTGCCTGTGTTAGTCTGTCCACATCATGTGCATAATTCATTAGAACATGCTCTCGGCGGTCTTGGTGCAAGAGAAGTATGACGTCATCTTTGAGTGCAGCTGCTGCTAGTAAGTTTAACAAATGTACTCGTACTTCTGGATTGAGAGAAGTATCATGAAGTACACGACCTGAAACAAAAAATGAATGCACTTTATTAATAGCATACACTAATCAAATAAAAATTATTCTGGAACTTTAGATAGAAACCATTAAATAATATGTTATGTAATTTTAGTTACATTCTTATGATTCAGTGTTAATGTTGCACTACCACTGCATGAAACTGAAAGATGCCATGATTTAAAGAGTCCAGGTAACAAAATGAACAAAACACTGAATAAATGAATGGCAAAGTTATTGTCAGGATTGTAGAAAAGACTGATAATGTTCCAAGCTTTTGGACAAACCCTTTTCATGAGCTACAGAGTATACACACACAGACATATAGATGTGTGGCTACAGTGTCCCATTTATTACGCTGTGCTGACATTGTATTTAGACTGGTGTGAAGGAAAGAATACAGAAGATTCAGGTTTAATATTCCATCGACATCAAGGTCATTAGAGATGAAGCACAAGCTCAGAATGTTTCAAGGCCAGGGAAGAAAATTGGCCATGCCCATTCAATGGTACTACCCTGGCCTTAACCTGAAGTGATTTAGGGAAATCACAGAAAACCTAAATCTGGATGGCCAGACATGGATTTGAACTGTTGGTCCTCCCAAATGTGAGTCCACTGTGCTAAGCACTGCACCATCTTGGTCAATTCTGGGCTGAAGGGTTATGTTAGCTGTAAAGTGGGTGAAGGGAGAAATGAAGTGGTGAATGGGAGGCAATGTGAGGAAAAGTGGCTCACAGCTTAGAGGGAGAGGTAATAAGTACACAGGAACTTACCTTCCCAATGCCTATCCAACTCTGAATCCACCATCTCATTTCTTACAACATAATGAGCTGCATCCTTACACCTAATTACCTCCCCTTTGAGGGGAAAACGTTCATGCAAATGTGCAGCTTGGCAATGGGCACCGGAATGGTTTTCTCCTGGGATAACCTGTTTGTGGGCTACAGAGGAAATGTTCCTATTCTAGCTACCCAAAATCCCAAACCCATTGTCTTGTTCTGGTTTACTGATGATATCTTCATGATATGGACCCAGGGCCAAGATGTTCTGTCCTCATTCCTCCACAGGCTCAACATGTTCTCACTCATCCACTTCACCTGGTCCTCCTCAGCCCATTGTGTCACCTTCCAGAATATCTACCTCCACCTCTCTGATGGCTCCTTTCATATCTCATCAACTCCATTAACTGTTAACGGTACTTGAATTTTTATAGCTGCCATCCTTTCCACACTAGAAAGTCTCTTCCATAGAGTCTGGCCACCTGCAGATGACAAATATGAAGTGATGAGCAGTCCATAGCCCAGTATAATGAAGGTCTATTTCCTTCAGACACACATAGAGTCCCTCGACTACTGTAGAAAGATTTTCTGTGCCATCTTGTCCTCCAACTAGCACTAGGAACCAGCTACAAAGGCACACCCTTTCATCACCCAATATAATCTTAGACTGGAACAACTAAGCCAAGTCCTTTTCCAAGACTTTGCCTAATTATCTATGTGCCTGGAAATGAGGAACATGTACTCACAACCCTCCCCACCTCTCCCAAAATGGTATTCCACCATTCCCCTCCCCCCTCCCAATCCGCACAATATCCTAGACCATTCTAAGCCACACCTACTCCCAGTCGCTTGCCACATTGGTCATATCCCTATGGAAGAACCAGGAGCAATACCTACTCCACTCACATCATGGGCTTATCCTATCTTATCAGTCATAATAAAGATCAGTTCTGCTGTAATTTATGCACAGCACTGTAAATGGGTGTGACCACCAACCAACTATTCGCATGGCTGAATGGCCCCACTGCCAAACCATGACCAAAAGCAGAGTTGACTACCCAGTGGCAGAACATGTTGCTGAGGACAACAAACTCAGTTTCAATGGCTAAAACACAACTTGTGCCATCTTGGACCTTCTCCCATCAACATCAGTTTCTCTGTATTACACAATGAGGGTTTTCTTTGTGGTACATCCTTCTATCCTATAACCCTCCTGGCATCAGTCTCCATTAGCCTCTGCACCACACACACCTCCCTCAATGCTATCTCCCTCTCCCAATCCACTCCTACACATCATTGCATGCTGCACAGCACTCCCTTGTCAGTGACTGGAACAAGGTCACCAGTACCACATTTCTCTCCTGTGCATTTTCTGTCTGCCCATCCTAGGTGCCAATCTCCCTTCCTCAACCATCCTTCCCACTTTCCATCTCACTTCTACCCTCACTCTCTCCACTCAACATAACCCCCCTTCCCAGTCAAGCTTTTCTGCTCACAAAGTCAGCTGGGAAAACATAGTTGTACAAGTGTGTGTCTGATGTACACTACAGCTCTGAAGGAGGAGTCATCTCCTCAAACCTAGCAATGTTCTCAGTCTGTCAGTGATTCAGCACATGAACTATTTGGCAAGTTGTTGCATCTACTCCATAAATCCTTCATATCCCACCACCAAGAACATTCCATAGCATATTGGAAGCAGTCAATCAAAAATTACACCAGTCATATTCCATACAGCCCACAGTGTAATCTCTGAGACAGGGAATTAAGGAATTAAAGCAATGTAATAAAATAGCTTGGCAATGAATTATTACTGTGGTAGTATAACTCATATTTTAATAATGGGTGATCCATCTTATTTTTGGCTACAGTTTGGTGCTGACCATTCATTCTAGTTGACTGCTGGTTCATTGTCAAACCAATGTGAAACGCTATGCAGTGGTTGTAGTAGAGCTAGTATATAACATGGCTGCTTTCACAGGTGGCCCGGCCTCTGATGTAGGATTAGCCAGAGATGGGACTGGAGTACAACATATGAGATTTCAGTGTCTGCTTCACAACCCATGCCATCTGGATCCTCCCCACCACCACCTTTTCTGAGCTGCACTATTTTGTGTGTGTGTGGGGTGGGGGGGGGGGGGGGGAGTGCACTCACTTGTGTGTGTTTTTCCTACAGCTATAAAAAGGAAATGCATTCCAAAAGCTAGCCTACCTCCGTACCTTTTGTCTGTTTGCCTGTTAACGACACAGCACTTCTGCCTTTCAGTAAGTTGTCTCTTTTATTACTAAATAATTCATAATTTTCAACCAGAACTTTCTGTACATTATCATATTTGTGTGTGTGTTGGGGCTTATGGGCACTCAACGTCGAGGTCATCAGCGCCCTGACACACATTAAAGGGAACGAATGTGGGTAGACCGAATAAAACAAAACTGAAGCACACACGCAAAGAAAGCATGAAAAGAAGGAAAATGCTACATAAGAATGTAAAACGTAAGGGAAGGGAAAACATAGCAACAAGAATGACACAGTAAATTGTCATTGGCTGGCCACTTACATAAAATATGGGCGAGCTCGTCACACAGTGAGAAAATTAAGATCCTCTCCCCAAAATCTTCGCAAAAACATTTGACGTGGCACAGAACTTTAAGACTATAACCACATTCGTCTGAGTGTTGCCTAAAAGAGATGGCAGGTCCGCTGGCAAATCAGCCGCAGCCCACTGGTCAGAAATAAAACACAATCCAATAAAATGTGGCAGACAGTGACCTGGACGCCACAAGCACCACACATTGGAGGGTCCTCTCACTGGAGCAGGAAGCCATGCACCATAGGGCTGTGGCCTATCCAAAGCTGAGTGAGGAGAACCTCGTCCTGTCAATGGGGCTGAAAGGAAGTACACCACACATGCTTTGTGGCCTTGACTATACGGAGCTTATTGTCAGTCACTTCCAGTCACTCATCCTCCCACCGATGCATGACTCCTGAGCTCAACAGTGAGGTGAGTGCGTGCAGGGGGATAGCACACTGAGATACTTGTGGATTGAGACACGCCTCCTTGGCTGCGAGATCTGCCCTTTCATTCCCAGCAATGCCGGCATGCCCCGGAACCCAGCAGAAAGCCACCACTTCCCCAGTCGCTGTAGTTGGGGGAGGGCATCCTGGATGGTCTGGACTATTTTATCTGCTGGATACAAACATTGCAATGAGTGAAGGGCACTTAGTGAACCGGAACAGACATATGAGATTCCATCGGACTGTCAATATGCACTAGCAGTTGGCTGAGTCTAAATATACTTTGTATGTGATGCATACCTGTTCTAATAATAAACTCTTCAATTCTTCTTAGAGATTGTTTCTTGACCAAGCAATAGTTCTGTGTACTCTTTCTAAGGCAAGTGAATACTGGTAATGGCAGTGGACATTAATAATGTAATTATGCATTTTGAGTGACTGTCAAGTTTTATAAGAAAAATAATGTTACATGACAAACTGATAGATGTCAGGAAGGCCACAGTAAGCAACAAAAAAGCAAAAAAATACAATAAGGACCAGAGGATTAAGAGATGGCACTGCCCCATAACACACGGAGTATGAATTGACAAGAAAAGAAGCCCTTGTGACAAAAAAATGTTTAAAATTTTTAGTGATGGTAGATCTCAAATTTGATGCCTCCTTCTTCCTATGCATCACTGACGGGATTACAGCTCTATTTATTTTTATTTCATTTTACACATCCAGTTCCATAGGACTAAATTGAGGAGCAAATCTCCATGGTTATGGAATTAGTCAGTATATGTATCATAAAGGAATAACAGAAGAAATCCTTCATTGTCCCTTTTGCAACTTTAATCATCCATGTAATAACCAATCATTCTCTTTATTTCAAATTAATCATTTATTCCATGAATCTGGAGGTTTTGTTATCTTACTGCTCTGTTTAATACCTTTCGATCAACTAAGAAAGAATACACCTTGCTTAACTTGAATAAAATTCAGTACCCACTATCAATTATTCACTTGTACAGGTTAAAAGCTAATCTGGTTTAAAATATATAAAGTCTTCTGCTTAAATACATGAAGATATATATGTTAATTACTTTGAAGTAACCATACCAACAAAGTTAAGGAATCCATCTCCAAGCGCCCATGATCCTTCATCTTCTAACATATATTGGTGAAGTTCCTCCAAGGATTGCCGCTCTTCAGCATTTAAAATGTTTTCCACTTTGTCCACAAGAGAATCAAACTCTGCAGGTACCTATAACATTTAGCTCAATTAGAAACTGCACCAAAGCAAGTTAAGTGAACCATCTATGTTGCCGGTACCAGTAACTGCAATACAGTTGGGTTGACCTAGTACAAAAAGTTTATTCTGCCGTAAGTGGAGGGTTTTATCAATGAAAGATATTATAATTAAATTACATTCATTTTTCACAACCTGTCTTTCAAATATGTTCTATAATAATTATTATTACACACTTCAGGTCCATACTTCAAGCCATCAGAACCAATGATATTAAATGATATTAGCACCATGCAAATACTGTCATCTCTCTATATATACATTAGCTGCTGCAGTTGAGACAATGCCACAGAAAAATCAGCAAAAGTCTTATGTAAAAAAAGCTATGTTCTGAACCCTTACCACATTATTTTTTAAGTCCACTTTTTCAACCTATGGGTCTGATAGATGTAGGACTGGTAACTATACCACATCTACTAACTTACAGTGGAAACTCCCCATTGCACCCCCTCAGATTTTGTGGTAAGAGGGCCCAGTAGATAGCCCGACAAAAACTGAGCACAGGTAAAGCACGAAAACACGAAGAATGTGTGGTAGACTGTGGAGAGAAAAAAAGTAATGAGAAATAGAAACAGTGAATGGTCCAAGAGCACTGAGGGCACAGTAGAGCACGCGGTAAGACAAATGGTGCCATGGTTACATAGTTATGGTGTTGGACTGTTAAGCAGGTGAGCCATGTTCAATCCTCCCTCGTGCCGTTCTTTTTTTCAGCTGTTCGCTTTATTCAAATTTGTATCTGTATGTGGTGTAACGTCAGCTTGCATCAGTGAGGTGTAAGGAAGGGACCTATAATGACAGTTGATTCTGCACAGCTGCTCCATTAGCAGCTGAAAAGAAGTGGCTTTCAAACGGGAACCACAAATGTTTGATGAAAAGGTGACAACTCAACCAAATCTTCCACTGGAAAACACGTCTGGTGTGTCATACATAGTACTGGTGACAGACATTATTTGTGTCATATAATAGGAATCTCTTATCAATGCACCTAATTTGTATGCATGGTAAGCGAGTGAGATAAGCCTACTTGCCTGATATATGTCTTTGTATGAATGTGAATGTGATCACTCCTAAGGTAATTATGGAAACATAATAGTTTGTCACAGAAGCTGCAACAAATGAATGCATCAGTTTCATGATTACACAGTTTCTCTGTGTTCTGTCAAAATATATGTTTTTTAATGTTTTTCAAGTTGTGTCCCATTTTAGAAGTCTTGACTCTTGAATTCCTTTGTTGTATCACAGTTCGCACCCATTTATTTGTTGTTTTCATTTCTGTGAGACATCTACGTGGTATCTCGCCTGCTCTTCATCACATTTACTTGTGACGGTAACGTATTCTTACCACATGACTCATATTCTATAACCAACATATAGTATGACAACTGCCAAGTCTACAGAAAGGGAAAAAAATAATGGCTAGGCAGACAGTTCATAATGTTGTGGGAAAAAAAAAACAGGAAAAGAAAGAAAAAGTGGCATAAAGGAGATACGAACCCGATTCGCCTGCATGGCAGTCCAACACCATGACCACTTACCCACAACACAATTGCTATTGTAGATTGCTCTTTATTGAATGTCTTGTCTATGGACAATTCACTGTTTCTATTTTGCTTTTTTTTCACAGTTCAGTATACCTTCTTCTTACTTCCAGGCTTGATCTGTGTTCAGTTTTTGATGGGCTATCCACTAGGCCACCTTACCACTAAAGCTGAGGGGGTTCAGTGGGGAGTTTTCCTTGTGAGAAAATTTAAAATTGGGACATGAAAACTAAACATTAACAAATTCTTACTAGCTAAAATATGGTTTTTCAGTACTAGGATTTTGCAGAATCATCTATCTGATATGTAAAACATCACTTCCAAAATTATGACACATAGCATCACCACAAATATAATTATTAGAAGTAACTATTATAGTGCGCAAAATGTTATTGATGGATTTGTTTTGTACATTTGGGAGAGCACTTTAAGCTTTTGATAGTTTTCTCTATTTTTATTTATTCCACTGCTTTCACTGTCACTGAAGGGCCGAAGGGCTGAGAAAACGCCTGCTTTCATAGCTACTGAAGGACTGCAAAAACTCCTCTTTACAAGGCAATTTTGAAATTTAATATTAACTTGCATGCATTCAAATATATTGGCCAACTTCTTAAACTGTTAGAAATATCAATTATGCTGCCAACTTACGAGTCACAACAAAATGTCAACATACAAGCAGTGATTCAGCCCAGGACGCCTCAACGAGAGACAAAGTCAATATCAAGAACCTGCTCAATGTGAATTACTGACCAAGTTAACAGTGTCCCTTCCACTTGAGAAATATGCATACAAAATTAATGCATGGAGAAAAAAATGTGAATATAGAAAACATTTTCTTAAAACACACCATCTAAGACAATAATAATAAAATATTTTTTGTAAGTGATTACTAATAAGAGCTAATAGTTTTTAATGCATTTGTATCAGATGATTAATAACAAAATTCATATTTTCTTTGAACACTGATCTACACACCATTTCTTAAATATTTTTAATTGTTAATATGGCAGGCTGTAACAACATGAAATTAGTTGTATAGTCTACAATTACTCTAAACTACTTTACACAGCATCACACATTTCTGATCCTGAAAAAATGATCAAAAAACTGTACTTTTAAATTTAACCTATCTAGGATGTGGTTTTGTTATAATCATATCCTTATTTTATAACTAACAATAAAGGTACTATTATTTGTTCTATGTTTGAAAACTCTTGAAAACAATAACATACAAAAACATTGATGTTACTATTAAAAACCATTATTACAACCTCTGTATGTTTTATTCATGTTCTCCCTGCCTGGCCCCCTTTGTCTTCTTTCTTCTTTATTTTTGGCATTTGACTGTCAAAATGTAATTAGACATTGTTTAAAACAGTTTATGGAGGTAATACTCTGGTGGGCAACCTCAGTAGCTAAGTGGTCATTATGTTTGCATACCAGTCACAAGCTCCAGTTCAATTTCTGAAACTGATGAGGATTTAACTTAATGGAAAGCTAAGAAGAGGACACCTGAGTAGCCCCCTGAAAGAAAATGAAGCTACAGGCCCAAAGTCGCCAAAGGAATGATGTTATAACCACCTCTTTCCATAATGTTATAACCACCAACACTTCCACACAGAGTATGATGCAGCCATCAAGCAGAACACACATCAGAATTAAATCTAATGAAACTGTATGTACATGACTACAGTGCAACTTACATTCACAACATCTTTAAACACAATGGGTGGTTCACGTTGCTTCTTTCTCTCTTCACGCTCCTTCCTCTCCTCAGCCTCTATTTCAGCCACCACATCTGCAGCAGATTGCTGTGGCCTTTTATCTTCCTCATCTTGCTGCTGCTGCTGCTGCTGCTGCTCCTCAGGTGCTTCAATAACACTGTCAGCCATGTTTGTTCGACTTGGACTTGAACTAGCACTGTCGGGAGTGAACTCGGCCGAACTACTTCCACACTCCTGATCTATCCTCTTCTTTTCACGCTTCTTTTTCTTCTTCTTTTTGCGGTCTTTCTTTGCTAGTTTCTCATTAATAACATTTCGTCTTTCTTCAAGTGCTACAGAATTACGTCTATGAAAATAAAACAAAAAGCTTTTAATAATCGTAGTGAACATTATCAGGCACTAAGTCTACACAGCAACAGTAATATGAACCCATCAATAAATAAGGACCAGTTTATGATACTATGATAGACATGCGCTACATTACTGATTTTTCCAGCAGAACAGTTGCATTTATGTCTGACATACAATAAAAATTCACACAATTACTCCATTATTTAAACTACCTTTTATGTTTAAGACAAAGATATATCAGTTAAGAAAAAATCATTTTAATTACCTGACTTCTTCGATAGCTGAATTTAATTCGGCAAATTCTGGTGATTCCTGACGGCTTCGGCGTGAATCTTGTGGTGTGTAATTTCTCAGATCACTACCAGTGTTTATTCCAACACCTCTTGAAACTTGATTCAGGCTATCAATAACAGGACGAAGACTCTGCCCTAGGGGCCTGAAAAATATTTTCCATACATTTTAATTTTCATATGACATATACATATACACAAATTTGTTGTTAAGTACCTAAAATTGATCACTTTATACATCCTTATAACAATGTGAAGTGTTCTGGACAATTAACGAAAGAGTACTATTATGAAGTGCTCAGAATAATTCCATAACAGGTGTTACTTACGTGGAAAGAATTTCTTCTGGCAGATCAAGTATATATTTGGGGATCCCCTTTCCACAGAGGAACTGTCCTACTTCATGAGAGAAGTTATTGCAGTTGTGTGAGAATAGGTCATACGATATTGGACTGAATGTTGATTCACCTAATCCAAGAATATATTCCAGAAAGACAGGGTATGGTATGTATGTCTCACCAAGATCTATTACTCTGTCAGGGTCTCCCAAAACAGTGCCACCCTGTAAACATACACAGAAAAAAGATGTACTCTTTAGATTAAAAGCTAAACTCATCAGTCAAAAAAGACTGTGTATTGGAGAAAAACATTGCTAATGTAACATTGTTAAATAAACATCAGCTATCTCTGAATAATTGAAACTTATATTAATAAACAATGCCCGAGAAGTCAGAAGTGAAGAAACCACAAAGTAATGAATACTTCTGACTTTATTATTTCTTTTTCACACACTGTTTCCACACTACTGTATCTTTCCCATATAAGTGCTGTAAGATTGATTGGTGCTGCACATATGAACAAAAAGAACTCTGATCAATACTGATCTCCTAGTGCTTACATTCAGGAAGTAAGAACCATCATATTAGGGATACTATTATATTTCTAAATGGTTATGGATTATTAGAATCATAATGTATTCTTTAGTGAGTAACATCTGAAAATTGCAAGTCTTTCATCTACAAAATATCACAAGTAATTATGAAATAAATCCTCTCTTATTTAGTTTCTATCTCAGTTTTGTTGCAGACAAATGCAGTTGAGTGCTAGCACACTTAGAGTGTAGGTGAGAAGTCTCTCACTGATTCTGATATTCTTCATATTAAGAAACTGTTGAGTATTAGCTGCCGGTGAGTCTTCTGGGTTGAACAGGCTTTGTCCATAACACTTTTCTGTTCCTAACATTCTACATCTACATCCAAACATCATATTGTTCAGATCTGTGATGGATGTACTCAGAAATGCTGCTGGTTCTGCAAAGTCTTGCTGACTGAGTTGGCAAGAATCAGTGAACAGAAGCATCTTTGGAGATGTCCAGTGCAGATCTGGACAATGTGTTAGAAACAGGAAAATTTTATGGATCAATGCCATACAACCCAAAACACTCACCAGTAGCTAAGACATCCAGTTCTGAAAACCTTCACTGTATGCTGAATAATATACATCCATTATCATTTCTCCAGTTTCTCTCAGATATGTTTCAGACTTTAAGAGAATAATGACACAGCAGTAATTTCCTTGTTGCTTTCTAGAAAATATCATATGTACTTTCCTCCTACGAGAAATCTTACTTGTTTGCTATTTTGATTCATTAGCATTCAACATGTTTGATATTTAAATTAGTAATTTTTCACATCAGAAAGATGAAAACATAAAATAATAATATGTGCACACTGGCACATATCATGGAAATGGAAATGAGCGTTTGGCGTCATTGGCCGGGAGGCCCCTCGCGGGGCAGGTCCGGCCGCCTTGGCGCAGGTCTTATTACATTCGGCGCCACATTGGGCGACCTGCACGCCGGATGGGGATGAAATGATGATGAACACAACACAACACCCAGTCCCTGAGCGGAGAAAATCTCCGACCCAGCCGGGAATCGAACCCGGGCCCGGAGGACGGCAATCCGTCACGCTGACCACTCAGCTACTGGGGCGGACGGCACATATCATAAGGTTTTAGTTACAGAGTAATTTAGAGGACAGTGTGGAATGTTATTCAGAGTACCATTGAACATACTGTCGATTCTGAGATCACATATATTCCGTTAGAACTATAAATATAACTGTTTTACCATATTTGATATTTATGCAATAATTATAATTACAAACACAAATTACTGGTAGCATGATACTGTGTAGAGCAAACATGTATTTCAGCTTCAGGGAAGTAAGGATTGAAATGTAAAGTCACCATAAATAAATCAGTATTTCCTTTTGTGGAACAAAGGTCAATCATATTTAGTTATATGGAACCAAAGAAGTGTAATATAACTACAGAGGGCATAACAACACCATAATTATTGATGGCCTGTGTTAGGAAGTAGGACTATTTAATGAAATGAAAGAAGCTATGGTCAGCAATGACACGAACATATGTGGCTATTTTTTTATTATTATTATTTGAAATAGGGTTTATCACGTTCACAAGCACTGGTTGAGATTTTCTTGTTGCTTATTGCCACAAGTATGCTCGTATCTGTTTTAAAGGCTGTCAACGAATTTCAATAACTATAGGGCTTCCGCATTGAACTGGAATTTTGCCAACTTCCTAGTACTGAATGCCAACAAGTATCCTGGATCACACACGTCTTGACAACAGCAGTCACACAATATTTTATCGGTTCAGTATTATAATTTGAGCTAATATATAGAATTAATTTACTTTTGCCTACTGTAATAATACTGAGACTATTGTCTGTTTCTCACAGGCAGTTACCATGTGTAAAATCTACATTGCAACTGACATGGAGTCCAACAGACCTGGCAAAGTTCACTGTCAATAAAAACTCCACTGTTAAAACCTGATTCATTAGTGAAATGTTGTTATAATTACGTAATTTGATTGCCTCTACAGTTCATGGTAAATGTTGTACCTGAAGGTCGGAGAACGCTCCCTGTCTCTAATGCCAGCGACAAAAACGAGAAAAAAATACGGTGAAATATCAGTATAATGTTTGTGAATCGCTTTCGTAGCTTGTAGGAATAGGTCGTTATAACGTAAAAACGGCGAGTAGTCGCGTGTACCGGAGGACAAAGCGCGCGTAACGTCGTATCAGGAGGAGGATTTTAACACTGAGCGCCTAGAGTGTGGAGGTGCCCAGAGAAAATGGGACCGGAAACGAGCGGCGGCCGGCGCGCCGCTCCGTAGCCGGCACAGTGCGCGGTCAGCGATGCTCCTCTCACCTGTGCCCGCCGGTCCGCACCCGCGCCGCGCTGGAACAGCCACTGCGGCCGGCGCGCCCGCTGCCTCCGCCGCCGGCCGCCGCCCCGGACACTAATCTTAGACGCGGCCGACGCCAAATTTAGCAGCGCGTCTCACGCTCCCCAACCGCCGCGCGAACCCTCACCCCGGCCCACGGCTGCTGTCCGCCAACACGGCGCAGCAGAGCTGCCGCGGCCACCAATTTTCCAATAACCGTCAAACAACGCTGCGACAGTGATGCTTTTCGAATCACCCCTCTCTGCGTTACTATCGTTTACTGTTCCGCCAACAAGGCAGTGCACACTCGTGGGGCTGTTACCGAACAGGTGGCGATGGGAAACATCTGATACTGTTATGAACTGTGGATTAAAACTGAAGAAACTGCAAAATGGTGGGAATTTAAGGAGATGGGACCTGGATAAACTGACAAATCCAGAGGTTGTACAGAGTTTCAGGGAGAGCATAAGGGAACAATTGACAGGAATGGGGGAAAGAAGTGCAGTAGAAGAAGAATGGGTAGCTCTGAGGGATGAAGTAGTGAAGCCAGCACAGGATCAAGTAGGTAAAAAGACGAGGGCTGGTAGAAATCCATGGGTAACAGAAGAAATAGTGAATTTAATTGATGAAAGGAGAAAATATAAAAACGCAGTAAATGAAGCAGGCAAAGAGGAATACAAACGTCTCAAAAATGAGATCGACAGTAAGAGCAAAATGGCTAAGCATGGATGGATAGAGGACAAATGTAGGGATGTAGAGGCTTAACTCACTAGGGGTAAGATAGATACTGCCTACAGGAAAATTAAAGAGACCTTTGGAGGAAAGAGAACCACTTGCATGAATATCAAGAGCTCAGATGGAAACCCAGTTCTAAGCAAAGAAGGGCAAGCAGAAAGGTGGAAGGAATATACAGAGGGTCTGTACAAGGGCGATGTACTTGAGGACAATATTATGGAAATGGAAGAGGATGTATATGAAGATGAAATGGGGGATACGATACTGCGTGAAGGGTTTGACAGAGCACTGAAAGACCTGAGTCGGAACAAGGCCCCGGGAGTAGACAACATTCCATTAGAACTACTGTCGGCCTTGGGAGAGCCAGTACTGACAAAACTCTACCATCTGGTGAGCAAGATGTATGAGATAGGCGAAATACTCACAGACTTCAAGAAGAATATAATCATTCCAATCCCAAAGAAAGCAGGTGCTGACAGATGTGAAAATTACCGAACTATCAGTTTAATAAGTCACAGTTGCAAAACACTAACACGAATTCTTTACAGACGAATGGAAAAACTGGTAGAAGCCAACCTCGGGGAAGATCAGTTTGGATTCCGTAGAAATATTGGAACACGTGAGGCAATACTGACCTTACGACTTACCTTAGAAGAAAGATTAAGGGCAGGCAAACCTACGTTTATACCATTTATAGACATAGACAAAGCTTTTGACAATTTTGACTGGAATACTCTCTTTCAAATTCTGAAGGTGGCAGGGTAAAATACAGGGTGCGAAAGGGTATTTACAATTTGTAGAGAAACCAGATGGCAGGTATAAGAGTCGAGGGGCATGAAAGGGAAGCAGTGGTTGGGAAGGGACTGAGACAGGGTTGTAGCCTCTCCCCGATGTTATTCAAAATGGTTCAAATGGCTCTGAGCACTATGGGACTTAACTGCTACGGTCATCAGTCCCCTAGAACTTAGAACTACCTAAACCTAACTAACCTAAGGACAGCACACAACACCCAGCCATCACGAGGCAGAGCAAATCCCTGACCCCGCCGGGAATCGAGCCCGGAAACCCGGGCGTGGGAAGCGAGAACGCTACCGCACGACGACGAGATGCGGGCCCGATGTTATTCAATCTGTATATTGAGCAAGCAGTAAAGGAAACACAAGAAAAGTTCGGAGTAGGTATTAAAATCCATGGAGAAGAAATAAAAACTTTGAGGTTCGCCGATGACATTGTAATTCTGTCAGAGACAGCAAAGGACTTGGAAGAGCAGTTGAACGGAATGGACAGTGTCTTGAAGGGAGGATATAAGATGAACATCAATAAAAGCAAAACGAGGAATGGAATGTAGTCGAATTAAGTCGGGTGATGCAGAGGGAATTAGATTAGGAAATGAGATGCTTAAAGTAGTAAAGGAGTTTTGCTACTTGGGGAGCAAAATAACTGATGATAGTCGAAGTAGAGAGGATATAAAATGTAGTGGACTGGCAATGGCAAGGAAAGTGTTTCTGAAGAAGAGAAATTTGTTAACATCGAGTATAGATTTAAATGTGAGGAAGTCGTTTCTGAAAGTATTTGTATGCAGCGTAGCCATGTATGGAACTGAAACATGGACGATAAATAGTTTGGACAAGAATAGAATAGAAGCTTTCGAAATGTGGTGCTACAGAAGAATGCTGAAGATTAGATGGGTAAATCACATTACTACTGTAGTAGGCATGGGCTTCGTGTCTGTTAGCCACAATAATGCGTTCACTATGCTGTTTGTAGTAGCTTACCCGCACTCCTATTTTTTTATTCATTATTAAACCTACTCCTGCATTACCTCTATTTGATTTTGTATTTATAACCCTGTAGTCACCTGACCAAAAGTCTTGTTCCTCCTGCCACCGAACTTCACTAATTGCCACTATATCTAACTTTAACCTATCCATTTCCCCTTTTTAAATTTTCTAACCTACCTGCTCGATTAAGGGATCTGACATTCCACGCTCCGATCCGTTAGAATGCCAGTTTTCTTTCTCCTGATAACGAACATCCTCTTTAGTAGTCCCCGCCCGGAGATCCGAATGGGGGACTATTTTACCTCTGGAATATTTTACCCAAGAGGACGCCATCATCATTTAACCGTACAGTAAAGCTGCATGCCCTCGGGAAAAATTGCGGCTGTAGTTTTCCCTTGCTTTCAGCCGTTCGCAGTACCAAAACAGCAAGGCCGTTTTGGTTAGTGTTACAGGGCCAGATCAGTCAATCATCCAGACTGTTGCCCCTGCAACTACTGAAAAGGCTGCTGCCCCTCTTCAGGAACCACACGTTTGTCTGGCCTCTCAACAGATACCCCTCCGTTGTGGTTGCACCTACGGTACGGCTATCTGTATCGCTGAGGCACGCAAGCCTCCGCACCAACGGCAAGGTCCATGGTTCATATGGGGGGGGGGGGGGATGAACTAGACTATGATTGAATATTTGGCCGGCCGTAGTGGCCGTTCGGTCCTAGGCGCTACAGTCTGGAACAGGTTCGAATCCTGCCTCGGGCATGGATATGTGTGATGTCCTTTAGTTAGTTAGGTTTACGTAGTTCTAAGTTGTAGGGGACTGATGATCTCAAATGTTAAGTCCCATAGTGCTCAGAGCCATTTGAACCCTCGCTAGTCAGTGATAATGTTGTTGTGGTCGATAGCCGCCGGTAATGCTTCGAAGTTCCCAAAGATGTACGGGAACTGGATGTACGTCCTAATCTCCTCCTCCTCCCCCTCCCCTATCTGTCCATCTCCTCCTCAACGCTCTCCTCGTCCAATGACAGTATTTCTCTTAGTTTTAATCTGTAAGCGGGAAGGATTGCAAAGTTTTGTAAGATTCGAATTACTTGGTTTTCTTCTTTTTCTTTCTTTCTTTTAAAAAAAACTTTAATTCCTCCACCGGAAGGGTGGGGCGGGCTCATGGAGGGCTTATTGCCGCTTTGGAGCCTTAGCTTATTCTTGCTTTTTGCTGTGGTGGCACCGTTTATTTTGTTACATAAGCGATGGGTTCTATTTTGGTTTTAGGTTTTTATCTGAAATTTTTGTTCTTTTTCTTTTTTGGTATTGTTATCTTGTACTTTTTTGTGCTGGGGGATATACACAACTCCGGTATTTACCTTACGGCTGAGGGAAATCCCCTAAAACCTCAGCTGGAGTTGGGTTGTGTTCCTTGTTTTTGTGTCTTCTTTTTTGTACTTTATGGTGTTTGTAGGTGTTGCGGTAATTCCTTGTCTTCTGTGATAATTCTTATATCTGTGTGCTTCCCTGGATAGGTTTTTTCTGTCGCTATTGCTGTGATGAGTGGCGGATACGGGTACTTGAATCTTGGTATATTTAGGTGATATGGGGTTCTCTGTAGGAGTTGTTTTATATTTTCATTTGTTTGTAACCTGTTGTTTCCATAGGTGCTATTTGTTTCACGAGTCTTTTTTCCATAGTGTCAGCCCTGAGTGTGGTATGTGCTGTGGCTGTCCGTTCATATGGAATTTTGTCTATCGTCCTCAGCATTCTCCTGTCTGCAGATTTGATTTTGTTGCATTGGGTTGTGGTTCCGCACCATGCTATTGCGCCGTAGTCTAGGGTCGGTCGTACATACATTTTATATATGTGTAGTGCCACAGCGGTTGAGGCTCCTCCATTTCGGTGTTGGAGTAGTCGAATCCTTGTTAGTTTTGCATTCGCTATTCCAATTTTTTGTGTGGTGTTCTCTCCCAGTTGAATAGGTTGTCTATTTCTAGTCCAAGGTACTCCGCTGTCGTTGTCGGTTCGAGTCTCTGTCCCCATAGTGTTATTTGGGCATTCTTTGGGACTTGCTTTTTGTCTTGTGTTAGATGTCTATGCCTTATAATTAGTAGTTGTGATTTAGTTGGTTTAGGGCGGATTCTCCAGGTTGACATCCATTCTTCTAGTGACTGAATGTATCTGTTTTTGAGGCTATTAGTTCTGTACGAGCCGCCTGGCACCAGAAAGCCGTGTCATCGGCGTTGAGGGCTATTTCCTCGTTTAGTCCTACTGGTTTTGGAATATCAGCTGCATTACATTCACAAGCAAAACTTTCGCAATATACAGGTTTTCTGTTACACTCGACTGCGAGGAAGAAAACAAAACATCACATCGTCTTGTTTGTAATTTTTGTTTAAAATTATATGTACGGAGAAGCGATATATTTTGTAGAAACAATTTGTCTTCTGGTTTAAATGCTCTCCTATGGCAGTTATAACTAACTGCTACAAAAGAAACGAAATCGCATATTTTAGGACAGCACAGCATTTCCTCTCTCGCAGTCAAATTTAACACAAAACCTATAAACTGTTGCTTTAAATATATATATATAGCCTATGGCCCTCTGAACGTTTATTAGCGTACCGTATACTAATTTGAAGTAAATCTGTAGAGAACCTATCGAGATATATATTTTTTTCCCAACAACGCTTCCATACGACGCAGTTATCATCAATGAAGATAAATGCTACACCAATGGTAGTCAACCTGGCCCCCACCGCGCCTCAACCCTCGTCGCAGGTGGTAGGGATTGTAAATACATTTTATTAGGTTTAAAACATTATTACAAAATAATTGTTAAGTAATTATTATTATATGCTTCAACTTGCTGGAACGATGGTTTATAAATTTTGTGAAGTAACGTTACTACCCTAATTTATAAATCATCATTACTGTAGAATCGGTGGGCGGTCAGAAAATTGAGTACCCATGATCTACACTAATACCCAGTCAGATCTTGATCATATTTCGCTGTTGTGTCAAGAGTGGTACGTTGTTTTAAATATTCAGAGATCTCAAACTGTACACTTCACAAAGCGTAGAAAAGTATTATCCTACGACTGCAACATCAGTAAGTCACAACTGGTCGATTCGTAAAAATATCTGAGTTTATCAACTTGTGATGATGTAATGCAGAATGATCACGAAGCATCAGTCGTACATAACAGAGGGGGTTGCTCTCAATTAACTGACACGACACTGGGCAAATGCAGTCAGTTTACAAAGGAGATTGCCTACAAATCACTTCTGTGTCCCTTCTTAGAATATTGTTCAATTATGAAGGACCCACACCAAGCAGAAATACCAGAGGATATTAAACGTTTACGAAGAAGGTCGCCACCAATGGTCACATGTTTGACTAAGGAGACCACCACGCAAAAACCTGAAATGACAGACGCTTTAAAATACTTTATTATCCCGCGAAAGCCAACTTACAAAGTTTCAAGAACCAGCTGTACATGGGTTGCACGTGTTCGTCGGGAGCGATCTGTCATTGGTGAATTGAGTTTCTCCTGTGACGTGCTTGGCCCATTACTGTCATTTTTATTTGTCCACCACTACTCGCGGGCACGCAGTTGGTGTAATGGATGTTTTATATGCTCTTTTATGTGTTTGACAAGCCAGCGTGACATCGTTTCTTATGAGTGGAAAGTGTTCTCATTGTATTGGTGGCATGTATGCATGTTAATACAAATTTTCCGAAGATCTGATGACGACAGCAAGTTTCTGTCGAAACTGGTCATTGTGAAATACAGTGAGGTGCCAACTGTCATGCTATACTTCGTAATATCGTGTCAGACCTCTTTTTGCCTGCCGTAGTGCAGCAATTCGACACGTCTTGGTCTCAACAAGTCATTGGAAGCCCCCTACAGAAATACTGAGCTATGTTGCCTCTACAGCCGTCCATAATAGCGAAAGTGTTGTCGAAGCAGGATTTTGTGCACTAACTGACGTCTCGATTACGTCCCTTAAATGTTCGACGGATTCATGTAGAGCCATCTGGCGCTCGGATTGTCCAGAAACATCTTCAAACCAATCACGAACGACTGTGGCCTGGTGACATGGGGCATTATCATCCATGAAAATAAAGTCAATGAATAGCTGCAAATGGTCTCCAACTACCCAAACACAACCATTTCCGGTCGATGATCGGTTCAGTTGGAAGAGAGTATCCAGTTCATTCTATGTGAACAGCCCCACCATTATGGAGCCACCAACAGCTTGCACAGTGCCTCGTTGACAACTTCCGTCCATGGCTTCGTGGGATCGGCGACACATTCGAACCTTACCATCAGCTCTTGCCAACTGAAATCGGGACTCACACACCCGGCCACGGTTTTCCAGTCGTCTAGGGTCCAACCAACATTGGTCAGTAGCCCAGGAGAGGTGCTGCAGGCGATGTCGTGCTGTTACAAAGGCACCCACGTGGGTCGTCTGCTGCCATAGATCGTTAACGCCAAATTTCGCCGCACCGTCCTAGCGGATATTGATTTTTGTGGTTATTTCACGCAGTGTTGCTTGTCTGTTATCACTGACAATTCCACACAGACGCCGCTATGCTCGGTCGTTAAGTGAGGGCCGCTGGCCACCGCGCCGTTCATGGTGTGAGGTCATGCCTGACATCTGGTGTTCTCGGCACACTCTTTACACTGTGGATCTCAGAATAATGAATTCCCTAACGATTTCCGAAATGGAATGTCCCATGCGTCTAGCTCTATCATTCTGCGTTCAAAATCTGTCATGGCGGCCATAATCACATCGGAAACCTTTTTACATGATTCATCTAAGTACAAATGACAGCTCCGCCAATTCATTGCCTTTTTATACCGTGTGTACGTGATAGTACACGCCATCCGTATATGTGCACATCGTTATCCCAAGAATTTGGTCACCTCAGTGTAAAATAAAAATACCAAGCGATCTTGGCTGCAGAAAATTTTCCTGTTAACCAGTATTAAGTGAAAGAACTTCGCCTCCTACGTGTCGGTCAGCTAGGAACAGTGAAGACAAAATGAGAGAACGGAATATTTAAGCAGACATTCTTTCCGTTCTCCATACGCCTTTGGAGTGGGAAGAAACCTTACGTACCTCTGCCATGTACTTCGCAGTAACTTTCATTATATGTATGTATGAATGTATTTAAATACAGATGTAGATACCTAGTAAGGCCGGTATTACACTATCAGATTTATTTGTCGAATATCTTTGTGAAGGAAATTTGATGTGTAATAGGGAACTTTGTCAAATGTCGTCAAATATTTGATCAAATCTAGGGCCCCGCTGTAGATTTGATCAAAGAAGTCGCTTGACTTCTGTTCACGGCAATGTGACATGTTACCACGTGGAGCGCTGGCATCGCTGCAGCGTTCTGTCATCTGTAGTGTTTTTATAAACGTTGCCGGTAAATACAATTGGTGTGTACCGACAACTACAAAATTAATAGACATGTATGAAGCTGATGAGTTTACAAACTAGATTAAGAAGATTGGAGACCTAACCTAACCTAACCCTCTCCTGTAGCAAGGAATCGGAGTGTTACAGTGAGCCTGTCTTCTGCAGATATAGCAGTTCTTAAGTGAGTATTGTGCTTTGTGATATGAGGATACGCTTCACTGACCGCATACAGAAATGTATGCTCATCCATTCTTAAGTAACTGATGTACGACTTGACGTCCTCCACTATAAGCTCGCGTAACAAGTTTTTTGATTGCTTTTATCGTGTCGTCGTAAAACCCACGGCTTCACCCAGGTACATTTCCTTTTTTCCCCCGCTTCTCTTCCGCATGTGCACACAGTACAATTGTGGTACATGCAACTGCTGCGGTTAATAACAAGTTGTTGTTGTCAGCCATCTTGAACTTTGACGAAAAATATGATGACAGTGTAATGTATCACTTTTCCTTTTTAGCGCCACGTCAAAGATCTTTGTCAAATATATTTGACGAATATTTGATCACATCTTTGATCAAATCTTTGACAAAGAAATTTGATAGTGTAATACTGGCCTAAGGAAAAAGTTTTGCTCAAAAGTAGAACAACAGATATTTAGCTACACATTCAAGAAATCACATACAAGATACACCCTCGTACACTGACGGAAAAAACCAAAATTTAATTATTGTAGAGTACTGAAATTTCAGGAATACATTTGTCGAGGTAACATATTTAAGTTATTGACGTTGCAAGATAACAGGCTAATGTATGCGTGACATAAGAAATTGCAAATGCGAAATACTGGTACATTAATAAACTGTGTAACAGGCGGAATGTTGAATGCAAGCATGCAAAAGCGCATGCATTGTGTTGTGCACGGGACGGATGTCAGTTTATGGGATGGAGTTCCATGCCTATTGCACTTGGTCGGTCAATACAGGGGCGGTTCATGCTGTCTGTGGATGACGCTGGAGTTGTCGTCCGATGATGTCACAAATGTGCTCGACTGGAGACAAATCTGGTAAGCGAGCAGGCCAAGGCGACATATCGACATTCTGGAAAGCATGTTGCGTTACAACAGCAGTACGTGAGTGAGCGTATCCCTGGAACGCCGTTCACAAATGGCGGCTCAACAGGTCGAATCACCAGACTGACGTACAAATCCGCAGTCATGGTGCGTGGGATAACCTTGAGAGTGCTCCTGCTATCATATGAAATCGCAAACCAGACTATAACTCCAGGTGTAGGTCCAGTGTGCCTAGCACGTAGACATTTTGTTGGAGGCCCTCAACTGGTCTCCTTACCAACACACGGCCATCACTGGCACGGAGACAGAACCAGCTTTCATCAAAAAACACAACAGACCTCCACCCTGCCCTCCAATGAGCTCTGGCTTGACACCACTGACGTCGCAAATGACGGTGATTTGGAGTCAGTGGAATGAGCGCCACTGGGTGTCTGGCTTGGAGCTGTTCTTAAAGTAACCGGTTTGTAACAGTTCGTTGTGTCACTGTGGTGCCAACGGCTGCTCAAATTGCTGCTGCAGATGCAGTACGATACGCCAGCGACATAAGCCGAATACAATGGTCTTCCCCCTCAGGGCCACATGGTCATCGGGAGCCCAAACCGCTACCACCAGTCATGTACCTGGAAAATCTTTCTGCAGTATCGCAGAAGGAACATCCAGCTTCTTGTAGCCCTATTATACGACCTCGTTCAATATCAATGAGATGAGGTGTTAATAAACGGGTTTTTGCCGCCTTAAATGCATTCTTTACTAAGATCAACTCACCACGCCCAGTCTCAAAGGTAACGAACGCTCACGACCGTTACAGCATTCATTTAAAGTAAAATAGCGCTACCACTCTTATGCGACGGGTGCGAAATCTGAATAGGTATCATCTTGCAATACGGCTACTACGAATCTTGGGAAAAAGTTTTAGTGAAAAAGGAAGAGACGTATATATGTGCTTCATCGATCAGAAAGGGCATTTGACAATGTGGTTTGGGACAAGTTGGCGACTAAAATGAGGGAAAATGGAGTGGACTGGAAAACCAGAAGCTTTTAAACTCATTATATCTGAATCATAAAGCCTCAGTTAAAGTGAGAGGAGCAAGTACAAACTGGATCGGACTAGGAAAAGGTGTAAGACAAGGTTGCTGTCTATCACCTACCATTTTCAACCTGTACTTGGAAAATATGATTGACCAGTGCTCATTAGATGACAAAGGAGTAGAAATTGGAGGAAGACGAGTAGGGCGTTTGAGGTTTGCTGATGACATGGTTCTTCTAGCCACAGGGGAAAAATAATTACAGGATTTGGTGGACACCATTGAAGCTAAAGGAAAAAATTATGGAATGAAAATTAACACAAAGAAAACAAAAGTATTGGCACTAGGAGGAAATAAAGAAATAAAAATTACGCTGAAGGGAGAAATATTAGAACAGGTGCAAAATTTTAAGTATCTTGGAAGCAGGATAGACACCGACTGGAAGCGCACCACAGAAATTAAAAGAAGGATAGCGATGGCAGAAGAGGAATTTTATAAGAAAAGGAGAATTTTCTGCAGCGGTCTGGACAGAGAACTCAGGAAGAGACTTATAAAATGTCTTGTATGGAGTGTTGTATGGCGCTGAAACATCATCATCTTCTGGTTGTAGAAACACACCTACCAACTTTCGTTTATGTTGCACAACTCCTTCTTGGTGTTGCGATTTTTTTCATCAGTGTATATTAGGAAATGCAATATTAAAGCAGTAGATGTGTTTTGGTATTTGGACAGCGAAGTAACTGGCGAAGCCCGAAGCAGAAAGGTATAAAATGCAGATTAACTATAGCAAGGAAAGTATTTCTGAAAATGAGAAATTTGTTAATATCAAATATAAATTTAAATGTCAGGAAGTCTTATGTGTAGGTACATGTCTGTGGTGTAGCCTCGTACGAAGTGAAACGTGGTCTACGAACACGTCTGACAGAAGACAGAACTTTTGAAATGTTGTGTTACAGAAGGATGCTAAAGATTAAATGAGTAGAACGAATAACTAATGAGGAGGTACTGAACATAATCAAAGAAAAAAGAAACTTCTGGCACACCTTGACTCGAAAAGGGATAGGCTGATAAGACACATTCTGAGAGATAATTATCAACAACAACACGGTGTTCAAGGGGGACGGTAAATAATTTAGGAGACAGGTGTACGGGTAATTTTGCGTTATCTATCGACGACACGCTGAAAAGTTCTCGCGCCTACAGTCCCTTTCAAGTTGATGCAACTTGTCCAATATTTCTCAATTAGTAGGTTTCGTAACTGAAGAGCGTATCTGTTAGAATTGCAAAATACTCAAGGATAGGTGCTACAACCTGTTGAAGGTCTCTAAATATTTTCCAGCCCCAAATATCACTACATGTAGTAAGAGGTGGAAGTCAGAAGCTACAAATTCTGGCGAGTGAGGTTGATGTTCCAACGATTACAAATCCCTGTTTTCCCACCGTCAAAGCACCTTCACATACAGTTACTCTTTCCAAAACAAAGATGATTTATTTTCTTTTTCAGTCCATACATCTTTTCAATTATGTTTTTTTACGCAGTTGGTCCATGAGACTTTCATAGTATTCATACGTTATTACTTTATTTGTCAACGTAAACAACAATTAGAATATTTTTTGCATCCCAGAAAATACAGGCCGTAAACCTTCCAAAAATGTGTGGGTGAAATCGATTTCGCCATTTTCCGTGCATGGCCACCAGTTTCTACCCACTGGTTTGATCGCTGTTTCATTTCTAGTTCGAAGGATACACCATAACAAAACGGCACACAAAATCTCTCTTAAGTGATCCAACAACTGCTGAGATATTCATTTTCGCATCTGCTATTAGTCAGCAGTCGAAAATTGGGGCTCACGTATTTATTTCTTCAAGATTATGTACGCAGACTGAAGCGACGAGTGAAAATGTGGACCAAGGCTGGGATTCGAACCCCTGTCTCCTGCTTACTAGGCAGATGTGCTAACCACTACGCTACCCTGGCACAGTGGGTTTGTACAAAGGCGCTGACTACACAATCACGCCTCCCTACTCAATCCAAATTCCCGTGCACGTCTCAGCCCACTGCGTATTCCCCCCTAAACTTGGACAGAATTGCAGACGCTCTCCAAATGTATAGTAGTATCACCTCAGCATGTAACGAAATGGAGGATCCAGCCTGAAACTTGTTTGAGACTTGAAACGGTCTCTGGAATCATGTAGTTTCATGATTCATTTGATTTAAAAGCACCTATGCCTGGGATTCAGGCAGGACACCCCCCCCCCCCCCCCCCCAATTTCGTTCGATGCTGAAATGCTATTCCAACACAGTTGGAGCACCTCTGCAATGCTGTCCGAATTTAGGGGGAATACCTAGTGTGTTGAGGAGTGAACGGGAGTTTGGTTTGAGGGGAGGCGCGATAGTGTAATCCGGCAGTTGTGCAAAGCCACTGTGCCAGAGTAGCGTAGTGGTTAGCGCATCTGACTAATGAGCAGGAGACCTGGGTTCGAATCCCGGTCATGGTACACATTTTCATTCGTCGATTCAGTCTGGATTATACATCATAGATGTTTGAGACTTGAGAGTGTCTCTGGTATCATACAGGTTCATTTTATTAATTCTCTAAGTAAACTGTAACATAGTCTTTCTTCTGACACGCTTGTGCCGATATTTGAACGTTCAGTACCATATCGTGCAAACATCTTTCATGCTGAATGGCAGTCAGAACAATGTGTCAAATGAGCAATCATTGGACATCACCACATGTACACCGGATATCATTTTGCTGGTTGAAATTAACCTCAGTTTCAGCAAACTATCCTTGCAACGATCTAATCCTTCAATAAGTCTTTTCAGATGGATCAAAGCTCTTAGTTACCACGGGGTAGAGTCTCTTCTCGAGTTATAAATTTTTGCGAAGCAGCCTGGTTTTTTCGCATTGCAACACATGCTTTGTGTCAAAACTGTGGGTCGGAGGTGTTTGTTACTGCACTTCAGTCACGCATCAGTAGTAAGACTGCCGCGGTAGGGCTAACGTTGATCATACTGGTTATGAAAATTCCTGGCAGAATAAAAAGGTAAGCTGATCTGGGACTCGAACATCGAACCTTTACCTATCGCGGGCAAGTGCTCTTACCGACTGAGCTATCCAGAACGATTCACACTCGTAGCTCTGCTTCCGATAGTACCTCCTTTCCGCTTCCCAATGAGAACTTCTGTGAAGTTTGGAAGTTACGAGAGGATGTAATGGTGGAAGTCTAGCTGTAAGGGCGAGTCGTGCTTGTGTAGTTGTGTTGCGTGATCTATGTATAGACATCTGGTACCACACGCCACTGGAAACCGTGCACGGCTTGTCTAATGCATGACATATATGATCACTGCTATATATGATCACTGCTATTTTGCGTGCCGAAGGAGAGCGAACACGCTATAAAACTGGTGAACGTAATGTTTTTGGCTACTAGGTGTAAATGCCGTGTGTAAGAATGGAATGTGCCCCACTACAGTGTAATCTGGTGTTGTTGAGGATTATAATGGAACTCAGAGGAAAGGAGAGAGAGTTATCTCGTGCTAGTCGTCTAATTTGGAACAGTGCCAACGGAGATCAACGTCCCAGTCTGATGGACGGAACATCACCAACAGCCCACGCAGCGTCAGGCACTTTGCAGAGCTTTGGTATTTGTGTACAGTGTGGTGATTATGAAATGCATGTCATCACTTCCGCTTCGTCGTTAGTCAGAAACTGGTAGTGAACATTTCCTCCTCCCCAGAAAACGAAGTAGCTATCTTAGTGTTTAACGTCACGACACTATTTACAGTAGACAACACATGAACATTTGTTCATCTAATGTCACTCATAGGTATGATCCACATGTTTAGCTCACAAGTAGACCTAATGATAATATTTACAATTGTTTCAGGTCTTAATATAAGCTTTTCTTTTCCTTGTTGTAGCATCTGAAGGAGGTCTTTATATGCAGAAACTTGTTATGATTGTGTCATAAAGAAGTGGTAGTGTAAAATATTAAAAAAATTGTAATCAGTCAATCACCGTCTCCGAAAAGACTGTCGTTTCTTCGAAAATACTAGCAGTGGTAAATACATCAGCTATTATTCACGTGGACTGAACAGAGTAAGAGAAACATTATCGCATGTAGCTTAAGATCCTCTTTATCAATCAAAACACTTTCAAAGGATTGATGAATATAAATTCTGAATGATAATCACTGTATTTTATACTATTCACAGCAAAGAATTTTCGAGAAGACAACGGACACTTGGCTGTTTTTAAATTTGGCGATTATGAAGACCAGGAAATTCCTGTTATTTCATCTTTGTCAAACAACACGTTGAAATTCGAGTCTTGCTTGATGTAATTTCCTGTGCCACTCAAAAGAAATGATACAACAGATTGGTTCCGTATACTGATTAAATACCTTTCCTCTAAATGTGACCACTAAAAACGACGACATGACTGCCAAAACCATACCTGAACATTCAGCGCTCACTGCAATTGCAGATACGTCTCCCAATCGTTGTCTCATATGAATACATATTCTGATATAAGGAACAGTATGAAAGTAGGTGTATAGGTTCATATTACTTAATCCATAGTCCACGTTTTTGCTCTTTGTATCCTACAACAACAACAACACATTTGGTGTTGCCGCTCTACACGCGACCTATAGTTTAAGCACCTCAAGTTCTACTGTTTTCGTCAACATTATTTCTCTAGAGATATATTACCGGGAGAGGTAGCGGCAATGGTCAGCAAACTGGACTCGCGTTCGGGAGGACGACGGCTCAAACTCGCTTCCAGCTATCCAGATTTACGTTTTCTGTGATTTCCCTAAATCGCTGCAGGCAAATGCCGGGATGGTCCCTTTTCAAGGGCTTGGCCGATTTCCTTCCCTATCCTTCACACAATCCGAGCCTGTGCTCCAACCCTAATGGTCTCGATGTCGACAGGACGTTAAAACCAATCTGTCTTCCTTCCTTCCTCCCTTCCAGACACAGATTAACATTACCAGTGACTTTCGTCGTAGTGAGCTTCCTATTAGAAGTGACAATTCTCTCAAAGCTCACTTACACAATTTAGTTTCATTTCCAATATTATGTTCTGCAGGTGAGGTTTCCCTAACAACACTATGTACTGTCATGACACTAGATGCAGTTGTGGTAATGTTCCTAGTGAATTTGTGACTTTTCTCGCGTATGGTACAAGCGGACAGTGACCATCGACGCAAGCCTGCGAAGTTCGAAAGATCAGTAGATTATAAAAATACTGCAACTATCACAGACCATGTCCACAAATGCTATCGAATAAGGGGAAAAACAGCAGTGCCTTACAGATGTGTCACATTACTAGAACAACAAGAGAGACATTTGTATCATATCCTTTATAACATTTCATTCAATCCCTCTAATTGTTGCTATTTCAGTAAAGGAATGTATTAAGTGACTACAGCTGTCAGTACACTTATTCCCTTCGCCATCACATTCAACAAGTTAACTAATAACAGTACCTGTACAGCAGAAGTATCGTGTTTCGAGTATTTCCCCCCGCGATTGGTATGAAAAGTTTGCTTCTAGGTGGATCTGGAGACACTTAAGGTGACCTACATTTACATCAAAGCTGCCTGACGGTGTGTGGTACATGGTACTTCTGGTACCACTAACTGATTCCCCTTCCCTATTCCATTCACGAATAGCGCATGGGAAGAATGATCGTTGGTAACTCTCTGTATTAGCTCTAATTTTTCGAATTTTCTCGCCGTGTCATTTATCGACACGCACGTGGGAGAAAGTAATACGTTTCTGCCTCTTCCGGGGAATACTCTGAAATGTCATTTCACACATTTCTGAACAACAAAAAGCGATTTTATTTCAAGGAAGGAATAAACTGAGTCATAACAACAAAACAAGCGACTTGGAAATTAGTCTTTAGAAAGACATTATTCCATTTGGCATCCTAAAAGTGCAAACTGATAATCTGATTCATGGGAGCTTGCGCCAAGATACTTAAAAGGAACTGGTGAGAATGAAGAACTATGTTACTGGAGAAATGTTACTTTGGGAGTTCGGACGTAAACTCATTGCTCAAATTGCTTGAACACTAGGATAATGGACGCGCATAGTACAAACATTCTAGCACTGTAAGAAATGAGATATCTGGGTTCGAGTATAATTGACGTCTGTCAAGCAATGAAACCAGTGGAAATAGATAGAAAATATTGGTGTATTTGGCACAGACGTCGTTGTTATTAAGAAGATTATCACTGAGTGATAATTTTCTCTAGCTGTTCAGAGAGACATTCCCCTCTGACTTTCCGTTGTGGTAATAGGAGCTACAACTTATTAATGCTAATGCTTCCACTAGACACCCACTGTTTCTAATTCCTTTTATCTAGGGATAATAAACTGCAGCAACTGAGAAGCCAAAGATAAGCTAGAGTTAGAAGCAGAATTAAAATCAGATCATGTGTTTTATTTCAGAGCATGGAGAAAATATAGGTGTAGGCTTTAGTGGAAAACAATAAATTAAACACAGTATTACAACCACTGAAAGAATCTCAGACGTAATAGCAACACTGGTTTTAACAATAAACAACGCTCAATGATAATCGTTCATGTCTATGCACCAACTTGCTCAAATTCTGATGGCGGGGTAGAAGACCTCCATGAAGAAATAGAGAAGCTAAGAAATGAAAGCAAATCCCAGCAGAAGGAGACAATGGAAGATTATAATGAGAAATTAAGACTAAAATTAATGAACGATTCTTCGGCGGTTACCTTGTTTACAGTACCAGAATGACAGAGGTCATAACATTAGTAAAATTTGGTGAGAATAACAAGTTCCTACTTCTTTTAAAGTCAGTACCACCATTAGACTGTTTTTATTTGCAGTGTTACATTTACACGATCATGATTTCGGCTTTAAACTGCCATTATCAAGTGTTTTAATGTTATACAGTGCCTAAGATGGCATATGTCATATTTAAAACACAGTACTTGAGTTCCTACTTAACACTTTTTCCACAGATGAATATGTAGAAAATGGAACTAGAAACGAAAATCACTACGATTTAGCAAATAATAAATTGTATAGGAAGTGACACCCCTAACGATTTTCCATATGTTCAAATGTGTGTGAGTTCCTAAGGGACCAAACTGCTGACGTCATCGATCACTAGACTTACACACTACTTAAACTAACTTACGCTAAGAACAAACACACAACCCACACAACCATGCCCGAGGGAGGACTCGAACCTCCGGCGGGAGGGGCCGCGCAGTCCGTGACATGGCGCCATGAACCGCACGGCCACTCCGCGCGGCTAAAGATTTTCCAATTGCAAGTGATCATACACTGGTAATATGCAGAGTAAAAATTTTGTAGATACAAAGCTACAAAGAAATATACTTATTAGGTAGGATGTCAGAAATTTGGAAGGCTGTACAGATACTGACGGAAGAAATGGAAATGTGTAATTAATGTATTCATGCAAACAGCAAATGGTGTGCGGGTATGACGAAAGCAGAAGAAAAAAAATTCTAATGGATCAAAAAAATGGTTCAAATCGCTCTGAGCACTATGGGACTTAACATCGATGGTCGTCAGTCCCCTAGAACTTAGAACTACTTAAATCTAACTAACCTAAGGACATCACACAACACCCAGTCACCACGAGGCAGAGAAAATCCCTGACTCTAATGGATCGACGAGGAAACTAAGTAAAAGGCGAGAATTTCAAGCAAAAGGAAATAGAACACGACAGAATTTGCTGAAAGAAGCTATTGTTCGGAAGCGTAAGAAGATACAATGAAAATTATCTAAAGGAAACAATAGAAAACAAAAAATATGTGAGAAAACAGGTATAATAAAATAATCTACTGCAATAAAACTAAAATTATGTACAATGAAGACATCTAAAAGAAACTGTACCAGTTGGCAAGGTAGTCAAAAAACACGTTGTTGAGTTTTTGCATTTACATACAAGTTGATGACGATGTCTGGGTGGAGAGCAAAGAAGTAAACGAAAAACAAAAATGATCTAGATCACTTTAGTTAACAGCGTTTAGAAACTAAGCTACAGATATGTTAGAAAATGAAAGTTTATAATCTGTGTGTATTATCAATTTTGAGTTGCGGCCGTGAGTTGCTGAGTAAGGGAAGGAGAGACGCGTGTTGTAAAACACTAGGAGTCACAGGTAAACGAATGGACCAGAGAACAGAAGAGGCTGGAAGTCGTAATTCTTACCACAGTGATAAACTGGATACTGACAGATATGAGGCCAGACGAATGTATGATAGATGCATCAAGGAAGTGTTTTGCAGAATTTCAAGAGATGAAAAAAGAACGAGTCGACGAACTAATGGAGCTGCGTAAGTTAAATCTGACTTGCACGAGCAACACAAATGCTTAAAGCTATCAATCATAGTGCGTGGGAAAATATAGTGAATGCCTTTACCCAGCAGTCTATGTCGAAACTCTGATGAAAATAATGGTGGTCCATAAATGGTATAACAGACGAAACCAAAAGAAAAGTGATCAAGTATGGTATCTTCTGGAAGAAAAGACGGAGAATACAGCATACGAACATCAATATACAGTAGTGGAAATCATTTAAGGGCATGGACATTTACAGGAAAATTAACACTGTCTGTTGTGCACAATGTATAGACAATACTACGAAATCCAGTACATCAACAAATGCAGTCAAATGGTATTGCATCTGACGTCAGTTGTACAGTATATAACACGACATCGCCGATTGAGGTGGCAGAGCGTGGAACTAAGTATAAAGGCGGCTCTGCGCGATGTTAGTGTGTACGGGGATTCTGTAACTGTCAAACTGCCAAGAAGTTGAATCGTTGAAGTATAGTGATTGATAATTTCGTTAGATTGGGCGCACGATATGGACAGAACTGAAAATGTGGGCAAAGTAGAAAATTATCTGAGGCATAGAAAGGGGTACTTTTGCGCAAAACAAGGGCGGCGAACAGTTAATCTTCTCAACCTGTTGCTAATTTACAGTCGCCAGTAACTGCAAGACGTGCTCGACAAATTATGTCACAAGACAAAGATCTTGCATTCAAGAAACGACTGCAGAAACCAGCTCTTAACACCCAAAAATAAACAGGCTACATTGGAGTTTGCTGAGAAACGTTATGTCATGGATTTCAGAATGGGATAAAGTGACCTTCGGCGATGCGAAGAAGTTTAATTTAGATGGGCAGGATGGATGTCAATATTATTATCATGATATGAGAATAGAGCAACAGGTAAGAATGAGCAGAAACTTTGATGGTGGAAGTGTTAAGATTTGGGCAGCCTTCTGCGCTAAAGGTAAACCACACACTGCTTGGCTGAACACTAGAATGAACTCCAACATATACATTCACACGCCAGAAACAGAACTGATTAGAATGTACGAGGACCTAGGGGACGAAAGTACTCGTACACAGTTTCAACAACATAGTGTATTTGTGCACGTTTCTGCTGCAATTAAAAAGTGGTTTGTGCATAAGGATATTGATGTCTTGTCCTGGTCTGCATTCGGTCCGTATTTGAACCCTGTGGAAAAACCTTTGGGGAGTACTTGCAAGACGTGTTTATCCCAACGAAAGACAATATGTGGCTGCATGTGACCTGAAAAGAGCGCTACGAGAAAAATGGACGACAATTTGACTGCAAGAACTAGTAAAGATAACAAAATCAATGTCGAAATGAATTTTTTGATGTAATTAGGAAGAATGGAGGTTGGAGAAAGTACTAGCAATGCAGCAACACAGCAGGGCAGTGAGTGCCTTTATATCACTTTCCATCCAGAAAATGCAAAAGCCTTATTTTGTTATTCGTGCTATAAAAGAAACAATGTAACTCCATCATGATTGTTTATGTTTAATATGTATCTACTATTTTCACAGTATATTCGATACATGTATACCTCGGACGTTGTACTATTACTTTCCTTTATACTGATTTCCCCTACTGTATTTTTGAACGACTTTAACGTTAACTGAAGAAGCGGAGCACGATACCACACGCGCACAAGATGGCCAACGAAAATGGTGTAAAGGATGTGTCGTATGTTTGCTCTTCAGATGATATCAACAGTGTATATACAAAAGACAAATACACAGAGAAGATGGCGATCGTCTGCAGAGAAACGGACTGATCATGGAGATTAATAAAGGGACTAATGAGTATTAAATTATTTAGAGATGCAAGGTTCGACTCTGGCGACTGTCATTCTAAGATTTCGTTTCATCCCTCCGACATGGTTTCACTAACGCATAACTGATGTGCTTCTAAAACATGGATAACTTCAGACAGATTGTACACAACTACCTCGGATCAAAATGAAACAGGAATGAAGAAGACGGGGCGATTATTTGTCGAAGAGAAGAAAGAAAGAAGTCCTTTATTTGACAGAAAGGCCCAGTAGACACACACAACAAGTAATACATGGGAAAGCTGGCAGGAAAACTAGACAAAAATATGGAAAATTCTGATACATAAGTCGAGATTCGAAGGTGGAAGAATAAGACGTTTCACGTTTTAACGTCTACGTTAGTTTCGTTGGTACTGTCTCACGGAAACTTACTGTTTACTGCCGAGAAAAATCTGATACTTATAAGAAACTGAGCTTTTTGCAATTCACGACTGCCTGCTCCTCGAAACTTCACAATTCGCTCTGTTTTACTAGTGATACGACAACGATTCGCCAAGGATGCTGACTAACTACTGCTAACGTCTGTAAGCAGAGGTTTGATTACGTGAAAGCTGTCTCGATATTTCCAACAGGACCGTCACCAACATAAAAAAAAAATCTTCTGAGACTGAGTAGGCAGTATAGGGACCTACCTGACTGGAAATTAGCTATCATTTGTCTAGCTGGATACCGCCCACGAAGATATTTTCAGTCTATTTGAAGGTTCAACGAACTGTCAGTAGGTGCGCAAACAGATGGTCTTATCACGGCTGTTAGAAAAAGCATCAATAGCTGTACCAGAATTGTAAACCGAGATGTTAGCGTTTACTTGCCCAACACCAGACGGTTCGTCCATTTCTTTAGTAAAATTCCGAACGTCTCCGGTGTGTTTCATAGTCTAACGACAAGTGATATTGTTGATGGCGAAGTGTCCGTCGGGTGGGACGTTAATTTCATCACCGTCTCTGCTACCACCCCCACGTTCAAGAGGAACAGGTTTTACCTTCTTCCTTTCAATTCCACAATGATCGAAAGAACTGAAACATGGCACAGCATTACGCTGCGCGACTGCTGATCACAGCAATCCACACAATATTTGTATACGCAATCCCTTAGTAATATGCTATTTCCCATTAAAACCAAACAAAATGAGTTTGCATTCGATCTGCACTACTGGCCATTAAAATTGCTACAACACGAAGATGACGTGCTACAGGCGCGAAATTTAACCGACAGGAAGAAGATGCTGTGATATGCTAATGATTAGCTTCTCAGAGCATTCACACAAGGTTGGCGCCGGTGGCGACACCTACAACGTGCTGACATGACGAAAGTTTCCAACCGATTTCTCATACACAAACAGCAGTTGACCGGCGTTGCCTGGTGAAACGTTGTTGTGATGCCTCGTGTAAGGAGGACAAATGCGTACCAAGACGTTTCCGACTTTGATAAAGGTCGGGTTGTAGCCTATCGCGATTGCAGTTTATCGTATCGCGACATTGCTGCTCGCGTTGGTCGAGATCCAATGACTGTTAGCAGAATATGGAATCGATGGGTTCAGAAGGGTAACACGGAACGCCGTGCTGGATCCCAACGGCCTCGTATCACCGGCACTCGAGATTACAGGCATCTTATCCGCATGGCTGTAACGGATCGTGCAGCCACGTCTCGATCCCTGAGTCAACAGATGGGGACGTTTGCAAGACAACAACCATCTGCACGAACAGTTCGACGACGTTTGCAGCAGCATTGACAATCAGCTCGGAGACCATGTCTGCGGTTACCCTTGACGCTGCATCACAGACAGGAGCGCCTTCGATGGTGTACTCAACGACGAACCTGGGTGCACGAATGGCAAAACGTCATTTTTTCGGATGAATCCAGGTTCTGTTTACAGCATCGTGATGGTCGCATCCGTGTTTGGTGACATCGCGGTGAACGCACATTGGAAGCGTGTATTCGTCATCGCCACACTGGCGTATCACCCGGCGTGATTGTATGGGGTGCCATTGGTTACAAGTCTCGGTCACCTCTTGTTCGCATTGATGGCATTTTGAACAGTGGACGTTACATTTCAGATGTGTTACGACCCGTGGCTCTACCCTTCATTCGATCCCTGCGAAACCCAACATTTCAGCAGGATAATGCACGACCGCATGTTGCAGGTCCTGTACAGACCTTTCTGGATACAAAAAACGTTCGACTGCTGCCCTGGCCAGCACATTCTCCAGATCTCTCACCAATTGAAAACGTCTGGCCAATGGTGGCCGAGCAACTGGCTCGTCACAATACGCCAGTCACTACTGTTGATGAACTGTGGTATCGTGTTGAAGCTGCCTGGGCAGCTGTACCTGTACACGCCATCCAAGCACTGTTTGACTCAATGCCCAGGCGTATCAAGGCCGTTATTACGGCCAGAAGTGGTTGTTGTGGGTGCTGATTTCTCAGGATCTATGCACCCAAATTGCGTGAAAATGTAATCACATGTCAGTTCTAGTATAATATATTAGTCCAATGAATACCTGTTTATCATCTGCATTTCTTCTTGGTGTAGCAGTTTTAATGGCCAGTAGTGTAATAAAAAAACCGAGTGAGCTAAGGTAGTTTAAGATAAAAAATATTTTAAGTCAGAGCTACTTCTTTGTTCTTATCTACACTGTCTATTCTAACAGCAGCACAGGCGCGATGTAGAATTCACGTTTTTAACAAGTATCACTGCAAACTTGGACAGTATTTGTCTGCTGGTATTGCTGTCACATCAGTTTCGCATCAACTGATGTCATCGTAATAGTAAAAGAGGCATAATCTGCTAATTTATTAGACACGAAAAAATGCATACACCTCAAGACTTTCTCTTGTCACTGCAGCTACATGAGCATCCTGCCATATTTATGCTTCGTCACTGATGGTTTGCTTACCGGTAATTTCATACAGTCTCTAAGGAAGAGTTACTCGCATTAATACCCTTTGCTCTAACAGTGATCTTCTGTGTACCACTTCTTTTGACCAATCTGTACTATCAAACAACATGGACGGATGTGTGCTGAATACCTCTGTGTGTATTCATTCGGATGGTACAAGTAATTGATATCTCACAATTTCTACCGACTTCAACAATATACGCAGACTATGCACACGGAAGAACATGAAAGAAATAGTCGATTACCTAACGTTGTGGAGTGTTGCTCTGCTACGGAGAACGGGGCCCCTGGTCTTCCTCACAGACTTTTCTATTTTTTTTTTTCACTTTGATAACAGTTTCTATCAAGATAGCAATTCCTAATAACTATATCGAGTGAAGTTTTCAGTAGTAACGCACTGGATTCACATTCAGCAGTGGCGGGTTTCAAATCGCCGCGTGGCCTTTCATGAATTCTAACATCGGATGTTTGCTTTTGTTAAAATAAACTTTGAGATATAGTATTAATTGCAACACATGGTAAGTCACGTCTGTTAGGTGAAATGGGATAACTCTCTCTCTTTTTTATTTTTATTTTAAAGAATTCAGCATTCAGTCAGAATAGTGTTCGTTACGTTAGACGCACTGACTGGCATCTCTGAATACAATTGGGTAAAGGATTCGGTCATGATAACATCGGAGGATCCAGCCCGTCATTCGCCGTAAGTGATTTTGCAACGTCACGGGAATTATAAAACGCAGTGACCAGACAAGAACTTTAAGCGTATGCTCTTGGAGAATAACAGGAGATAGGTAGGGGGAGTTTCATGTTAACCTCCGCGTAATGGCTGAAAGCTGCCGAAAGCGATTCGATGCATCGAGTTCATCGTAACAGTGCATCATCACACGCATTCGCAGCTGAAAATAACACCAATTCATGTGTTTCATTATACTTACAATTTTTCAATTGAAGACATGAAGTCCGTATATGAGTCCACAATCATTTTATTTTTAGCACTTTTATTTTCACAAGTCCGTCCTGATCACATAGATTTTTTTTTTTTTTTTTTTGGCATATTATGGCCGGTTTCGGCTTATCGCCATCTTCAGATCTCTTGTAAATATAAATATTGTGTGAGCGACCAGGTTCAATTAGTTAAGATTAAATACATACAAGTCTTAGTGATGCATGAAATATATAAAATATTTATAGCCATCTATGGCAGCCATACATACTGTTAAGATATCGTGATATAAATCAACGTCAAGTTAAACATTCGCGTGCTAATACTCAGATTGCGTCAGTATTTATACAAAGACCAAATGCCAGCAGAGGGCACTTTAGCCAGAGTGCATAGTAAACCAGTGTCGCCAATATAAAGATTAGTTAAAAAAAATTTCCCCCTTGGCTAAACGAGCGTTTGTCATTAAATACATATACTGATATACTATATGTGAAATTAAGACTCATACTTGAAATCGATAAAAAGTACAAATAATACGCAATACAGCCCTTAGCCTTGTTAGGTAACATAAAACTTTCATGAATGCCAGTATAAAAAGTATAAAGCAAAAAACAAAAATAAAATCACAAAATCTTCTATCCTAAGATCAGTTAACAGTGAACGAAATCTTAATACAATTAATAAATTAGTGACTCTTAATTAAAAATAGAAAATTGCTAATCTATATTATATTATTTATATTTCATGCATCTCTAAGACTTGTATAGATTTAATCTTAACTAATTGAACCTGGTCGCTTACACAATATTTATATTTACAACATATCTGAAGATGGCGATAAGCCGAAACCGGTCCTAAAATGCAAAAAAATCTATGTGATCAAGACGGACTTGTGAAAATAGAAGTATCTTTACAATTCTCAACTCTTGTTCTAAACAGACCTGTAGGAGCGAAGTTTCGTCAAATAAGTATTTTACTGAAATACCTCAGTTTGATAATAACGTAATATTATCTGAATGATAGTTTTACATATAAGAATTTTAAGAACTATATGTCACTTCACCTCATTTTCTAGTTACAAAACTCCCTCACTGATTCCATTTGTCATCTAATGCGAATTCATTTCTCAACAAATAACTGTAAGATCTGGTAATGTGCATGACCTTACATAACGCTCCTGGTGTGACATCCCCGTTGTACAATGGAACTGACGGAAAATTACTGTTTCCACGTCCATGTAAGTTTTGTGTGGAAAAAACTCTGATCTATGTGAACACGGGGAAATTATCCGCATAACGGCTTCACTGTATATTCTTAAACCACTGGAGCTCTGTAGAATAAGCGAAACAGAGTTTGGCAAAGATTCTCGACAATCGCGCCAGGTGTATGGAAGATCTAATTTTGTACGCTTGAGACACTAAATTATTGCGTGCAGATGCAGCGTCATTCAAGATTATCCCGCTCCGTGAACATTAATGGTCTCTTTCATGTGTGGTAAACAACTGCAGCAGATATACTGGCGCGTCAGAAGCCTGTTCTCTCCCTTTTGATTAATTGAGACAAACAACTGAAAACAATTGCGGAAACAAAAACAGAAATAGACTCTACGACCTACGTGAGGCAGGAAATAACTTCGATTCTGATGTTCCTTGCTTACTCTGACTGTAAAAGAGAGGCCGAAATCATCACGAACACACACGATTAGAACTGTATCCTTGCATTAAACGTTGTTGTAGAATAATAGATGGACAATGTAGCTCCGTGGCTAATATAATAAAACTATTTGGATGGAGATCGTTCGTCATTGTTGGTGCTGTCATTCCTATTTCTGTTTCTCTGTGGCGGTCCAGGTGATTGGTAGAAGGGCTCTTTCAATGTATCTGTATAAAATGCACTGATATTGATTTACTGAAACATTGGACAAGGCTTCTTGTATTTTATACTGAAGTACATAAGAGTAGGAGACAACACAAAAAGGGATGTCTAATGACTCATTTAGAAGTAAAGACTGAAATACCGTTGTTTCCACATCTGATCCATCAGTTATTTTTGAAAGTAAGGATATATGTTACTTCTGTGATATTGCAAAAAAAGTTTATTCCACAGCCCTGTGTTTTGAGCACACTAAAATTGGTGAAAGATGCTTAGGGTATGAGTGAATAGTGAAAGTAATTCGGTAGGTACTGATAAAGTGTCTCATGGTTGTTGGTCATCTAGAAATGCTATATTTTACGGCATATGGGATATTGTTATTACTGGGGACAATGTGGAGTAAAATGTATTGTGTGGTAATCAGGGTTCGAAATAAGCACAGTCGAGATTTTCTCCACTGAACAGTAATAAAAGGTAATCATGGATCGGTGTGTTGGTTATGCATCAGACACACAACTTCGGAGCATGGAACAACTGCTTCGTAATTAATGACTTACATGTTGAAGAAATATGTAACCAAAGGAAAAGGAGAGAAATTCATTTCAAACAGTGGATTATTAAATCAACGAAATTTTGCCATTTTTAGTATTCGAAGAGTTCATCTTGACGTCGCTAATAGTAATAAACAGACAATGCATAATCTTTGTGATGGTGTCTGACAAATATGATGGCACGCGGAAAAAGTGAAAATAGCTCTACCGTTTTAGTGGAAGCATAGAACGATAACCTCTGCATATATGTTTTTGGAAATGCCCAAAATTTTAAAACAAGTTCTAGTGACTGGAATATAGTTCAAAGCAGAATTAAAATATATGTATGTTCTTCTAGACAATCGCAGATATTCAAGACAACGACGACACCACATTTTCGGAATCAAACAGTTCATCAGGATGAGGTTTAACAGCTCGTACGAAAATTAGAATTTGCTACTGTAGCATATACTTATATACTTCCAAACCAGTAAGAACAAGTTGTCAGGAGATTCCGAACCATGTGGAAGATGACACACTCCCAACGTTCGCAAACTTGGATACACGGAACGGATTTTTATCGAGTTCGAGCGAAGTGAGGTCTGGGGAAAGCTCTCAAAGAAAACTGAATACTTTCTTGAGTTTTGTGGTTACCCTTTGATTCAACTGAATCTTTCCTGGTCATTAGCTTGTCAACATAGGTTACACAGAGGTTCTGCCAGGTGGCAGCACCAAACATATTTCAGATGTATAGCAGGCTGAGTCTATTATATTGCCAGTCAGGAGGAAACAAGCCAATTCTTCTGTAACCACAGTAATGAACGGCTAAAGTGAATCAAACTTTCATACTCAGAAAGTCTCTCTGAACTCGGGAAAAAACGAATTGTCTGTCGTGGACACTCGTGGAGGGAAGAGAGCATGTCTAGAGGTATAACGTATGGATTATCACCGTCAGTACAGAGTGCCCCATGCGAATGTTGTGATTTTAACTCGGGTCCGAATTATTTTATGCCTACAATTTTAGTCTGATGGTGAACGATCCATCTTTGTGCCTTCAAAATCGAGATTTAGCACAAGCGGGTATTCTTATTTGGCGGCAGCCCTGGGAAATTAAGAGTTAACTGGAGAGGTTTTGGTCGAAAACTAGTTTGATGCAGTTTATTAAAACTGGAAATGAACTTATTCTTTGGAAACTGAAGTGTGTAATTTTCATGTAGCTTTCTTTAGTTAATATCTTTGGACTGTTATTCAGAGACTTCCCGAATAACAGTTCAAAGATATGTTCAGAATGCCACTAGAAAACTAAAGAATTTTGCTTAGATTGACGAAGGCACTATTCGCATTGTGTTTTTTCAGCTTAATGGTAGGATCTAAGAATTTTTTGAGTGCAGATAGTTTGTAACAGAACGATAATCGGTAGTGACCGAGTTGCAGTCGTTTATCTTTTGTCTCGTTGATAGCGAGACCTACCAAAAACTGTTACATAATACTGCAGTGGAGCGAGTTCATTCGGTTCGTCAGTTAAGCTTTTTTCACGACAGCATCGCAATTACGTTTCGTAGTAGGATAGCGTGCCTCGCTGAAACCTCCTTCCCCTTCCTCCCTTCCCCCATCTACACACACACACACACACACACACACACACACACACACACACACACACACACACTTTTCACCGAGGGACTTCGATTGCAGTCAGCGCCTCGAGCTTCGCGATCTTTCAGCCCATTTAATGTCCTCTTGATTACTAACTTAAAGACTGATGAGACCAGTTTCGACTTTGTCAAAATCATACACATTTCCCACAAACAATTTCTCTTAATATCAAAGAAAAAATTGAAAAAGGAATTTAAGTTCAGGGAGGAGAAGTAAAATCTTGGCTGTTTGCCAATAGTATTGTAATTCTGTCAGTGTCAGCAAAGGACTTGGAAGAGCAGTTGAACGGAATTGTCACTCTCTTGAAAGGAGGAAATAAAATGAACATCAACTAAAGCAAAGCATAGGTGCAGTAATGTAGTCAAATTATATCAGGCGATGCTGAAGGAACTAGTACACTAAAAGTAACAGACGAGTTTTGCTATACGGGCAGCAAAATAACTGATGATGCCGAAGTAAAGTGGATATAAAGTGTAGACTAGAAATGGCAAGAAAAGCGGTTATGAGGAAGAGAAATTTGTTAAGATCGAATATAAATTTAAGTGTGAGGATGTTTTTTCTGAAGGTATGGTCTATGGTGAAAAGTAGACTCCAAGCAGTTCAAACAAGAGGAGAGTAGAAGCCTTTGAAACGTGCCACAGAAGGATGCTGAAGATTACATGGATAGATCACGTAACTAATGAGAAGATACTGAATAGAACTGACGAGAAAAGAAATTTGTGGCGCAATCTGACTAGCAGAAGGGATCAGCTGATAGGACACTCTGTGAGACATAAAGGTATCACCAATAAAATCTTGGAGGGAAATGTGGTGGGGGAGGGGGTGGGGGTAAATATTGTAGGAGACCAAGACTTGAACACAATAAGCAGGCCCTAAAGACTGTGGGTTGCAATAGTTATTCGGATATGAAAAGCCTTACAAAGGCTAGAGTAGCGTGGAGAGCTGCATCAAAGCAGTCTGCTGCCAGAAGACCACATGACCACAATTATTTATATCAATCTCATCTACATTACGCACGCATTAAGTAAGAATACGCCTTGTGCTCGAACTGATTATGATGAACCTGTATGACACCAAGTACAGGCAGACGAAACATCCCAAGGGTAGAGTGTATGTTCCAGTCGCAACCCAAGTCCAAAATAATGCACGACATAAAAGAATATAACACAATGAAGAATTAATTTATTGTACGCTGTTAATTAATTTAGTTCACATAAACCTAAATAAAGGAACCAATATAACTCCTAAATCTGGAAAGTAAGCAGAAGGTGTTTGATGGGGGATGCATGTGGACTCGTAGGTGACGGAAACATAGCCCACAGTTCATCCAAGCACAAAAACTACCGTATCATAAAATTACAACTCCATACGTCTTTTGTTCTGAAATCGCGGAAAATGAACACTGGAAGCCTCATCTATACGGCTTGTCCGAAGACTACAGTTCCAGTAGATGCTGCGAGATAATATCCACCGTCCCGGCTGTAGTGCGGCTATACCGTACTGAGAAACGATTACGCTCTTTCCATAGTTAGTCGCTCTTGATTGTCCTTGTCCAGGTTATACATTTCTGCACAAACTGCTGCTACAATCGGATCACAACCGAACAACTTACATTCAACCACTTGACAACATGTTATTCACAGTTCCCTGCCTCAATATAATATTTTCGTTACCACAGAGAGGCGTTGAAATGTCACAGTAGTTGTAAAACAGTTTCGTATACACAACTTGAGAACTGTAGTAAAAGAGATGACAGCAAGTACGATTTGGCACACCGTCCGATATAGGTGACACAATCACCGTCAAATTTTGGTGGAATATACGATCCAATCTTCCCGTCTTCCCCAAACTCACAGTCTGCTAATATTTAGAAAAAGTAAAAACAAATACAATTATAAGAATTAGACAACAATATACAGCGTGACCCAAAATTCCGTTAACATTTGAAAATTCAATATAGAGGGGTAAAAATTAGCACACATGCTTGAAATGACATGAGGTTTTATTGGAACCAAAAAAGTGCACGCAATGATCAACAGATGACGCTTCATATGATACAAAAGCAATAATTAGTATAACTGATTATTAGCAAAGATGGTGCTCTTTATACCTGTAGGCGAGGGATAATGTTGCGTACGGCACTGCACAGGATATCATTTGATGCTGTGAGAAATTTCCGTCGGATGCTGCCGTTTAGAATCCCTACAGAGGTCGGACGATCGCGGTAGACTTGCGACTTCAGGTAACCCCACAACAAGTAATCAAATGGACTGATGTCTCGGGACCTAGGAGGCCAAGCATAGCGGACACAGCAGCTCAGCACGATTTCCTCACCATGTGATGTGCACAAGAGCTCTGTCACACGTGGAGCAATATGGGGGTGCAGCGCCTTCCTGCAGGAGTCATCTGACACCCTCTTTAACTAAAGTTCATTTTATACACGATGATCACGCGGCCTCACAGATGTGTCGCTGTCCAGTGCCATCTTCTCGCCAATTTTTCCACTTGTTTCTTTTGGTTTCAATAAAACCCCGTATCATTTCAGGCTTGTGTGACAATTGTTACCTGTGTACCTAAATTATTCAGTGAATTACGTTAACGGACTTTCGAGTCACTCTGTACACTAAGCTGGACCCGCATAAGGCCAGCAGACATTGCGGGATGTTGTCACGCAGAAGGCACCAGAGCGCTTATTGGCGCCAAGCTGACGACACAGGGACGCGTGGGTCTCTACGGCGGGGCTGACGGCACATGTGATCGCGTGGGACACCATGACGACGCTGACTCACTCGCTTCCCTGACTCAAAGCTTGGCCGGAGCGCCGACCGCGACGCTCGAGCGTCGCATCTAAAATAAACTGTCGCTTGCAGTCTCCTGAACAAAGAACACGTCGTCCCGGCGACTAGTGCGTTTCGCAGTATTCTCGAAACGAATGTAGTAACTCTGACTTCTACATGTCCGGGACGCACCGGAGCGGAATAGTGCCGGTACGTGGCATACAATGTCAATATTATTACAAACAAATGCAAGCTACGAATGTGACCATAAAAATTCAAGCAAAGATAATAACAGCAAGCTGTTGGTGCATACAGTCATTTCGAAGAGAAGAGATGCTACACAGAGCAACAGGTTAAAAATAAAAGAAGTGATATGACTTCCACTTGGACACACTCTCTCTCTCTCTCTCTCTCTCTCTCTCTCTCTCTCACACACACACACACACACACACACACACACACACACACACACACACACACACACACACACTTCCCCCCCCCCCTCCCCATACCTATGGGTCATGTGAAAGTGCGTACGTGTTCGTGTGGTGCGGCTTAACATGGTGAATTGTGGCTTTTCTGTGCCTACAGTTATTAAACACAAATATTCGTTTGCAACAGACATGTGATCAACATCAGACATACTCGAATACTTGTGCAATTACAGGCGTGAGATGTGCGTCGCAGCTTTCTAACACGTAGCACCGGATGATGATACGACAACAACCGACGTTGAAAAGTACAGACGGTAGCTCACCTTAAACCTGTTCGATCCAAAGCAATTAAGCTCGCACATCAATACAATCTGATATACAGGTGACTCCAGGCAAGATGTACCTCCATTTACTCCAAATTCTGAAAAAAACTCACAGCCCGAGTTAAAATAATAGGTGGCAGAGGTACAATACGCTGAAAACTTGGATACAACTAAATGCTGCATTGCAAATGCTGCGAGATACCAACTTTTCCACTTAACGAGCAGCAAAATCGAGAGAATCGGGCAGTCCTATGGATAAAAATCCGCGTAGCTACCAGAAAGTACATAAACGTATGTTGAAATACACTATATTTTTCGTGTAGCTTCGACATTTAAGACTGATTGTTTTTAGCAAATATGATTCCCTATTACAGCTATAGCTTACGCTACGGATTTCTGCAGTCTATGTTTAAGGGTTTTCTGTCTCTTCCTCGTCCATAATAGTTAATGGGATCATGGAGAAGACACAGTTCGTATAAATAGTACCCGTGGATATGTTTAGGATATTTACTATAATCGTGTTGAGCTCTAATCACCTTTTGTAAGAGTTTATATCTTTGTGATCAGTGGCAGATGCTCTTGTTATAAACTCAACAGTTAAGTAATTGTCTATTTACTCCTACTTATATACAAGATGATTCTTGATATGGGAAACACACGTTACCACAGGGTGGAAGCGGTTCAATACACATGATTGTGAGTCGTATTTAGCTGAGTTTCTATTTATGCTACACCTGTCTTCATAATTTAAGGTATCCTCGAACAGAAAACCAAGTGGCTCGGGCCATGAAGAACAGCTGATGGTAAAGCATGCCATTAGTGCACAAGTGCCCTACAAAGGGCTTCAATAACCCATGTTGGCTCCTGTCCCTCGGCCCAGAGTGTCGCATGTACGTTTTGTCAGCTGTAAGTCCAAAGAACAGCTTGATAACTGTAGTCGCATGACGCCCTTGTGTTGCAGGGACACCTCTCCCCAGGTCATAAGAGTGTGATGTGGCGTTATTATAAATCAGATAGAACACCGGTGCCGATATAACAGAAGGATTTCATCCCTAAAGATAGCAGTTCCCACAAATACAATTGCTGTACAACATGGTCCTGTCAGTGTTGCCATAGACAAGAATCCTGACGCTGCCACATTGGTTCGTTTCCACAATATTGGCAAGGTTATAATAGGTCCTGTGGCTGCGTCCGTGAACAAACAGTAGAAACTACTCTCTAGGTTACATGCGACTGAATGGTGAATACGACACTTCTTCGCCCTTCCTAGGCCCACTTACGGTAAGACAGCACATTGGCTAAGCAAGGCGAAGATTCTGTTTGACGGCATTGCATCTGACGGGTCTCCGAACAGACAATATAATATCTGGCGTAACTTTTTTCTTTCTTTTTTAGAATCTGGTGTACAGGCCATACAGCCAACTACGTATTACAAGTTTTCGTTACAAGTATGTTTGTTTACCATTCAGACAGAACTGTAGCAAATACTTCTATAACCTCATTTCGTTCGTGGGTGACAAATAGTTGACAGCAGTTAGTAGCAGTTACCTAGATTTTACTACAAAGGTTACTAGCTGTTTTCGGTGGTTCAAAGGTTACCATGAGGTCACTAGCCAAGAGTTGTTCGATGTGTTCGGATACTTAAAGGAAGACACAGATTCTTGCTTTGGATTGTAGCAAGCGTTCGAACTTGCCTGCAGCAGAGTTGAATGTTTTTTCCCCTTCCCCGGCATCTTCCCTACAGCCATGAAATTACAGTTTGGGCGATATTCAATCCTTGCCCCATCACACGCTAATTGTAGCTGTAGCCTCTCATCTGTCAATGATCTGACCACAACCAATGTCATCCAGATGTGTTTGTTATATTGCCCTGTTACTAGAAACTGTGTTCAAATGCATAAACACTCAGACAGAACCACTATGCCCAAGAACACTGCTCAAATTGTTGTATGCACACTCACGAGGTCTTCTAATGACTTTCTAAGTATTACACATCAATTCTTCCACGCGGCCACAGTTCGGTCTGCACGTTTCGTCATGCCGCAACGAGTTTTCTAATACACCTTAACTTTTGGAGTTGGTTATAGCAGTGTGATAGTTCTACCATAACAGTCTGATGGATGTTTGTAACGCTTCTATTGATCAAACCATTAGAATCTAACTGTTAGATAAAACATAATATTTATTTTCCGTGGGGCTGCTTCCGTAATTGTGACGGCTTCGGGTGCACACTCCATATGTAAGCTAGTAGATGTTTCGAAATGGGATGCTCCGACTTTCTCCATGTCTCTTGGTAATGAAGCGCCTTGGGGACGCTGAGTATTTAAAACAAACAGTTCAATGTTGTTATTCACGATCGTTTGCAGGCGTATTGTACATTATGCTGAAAAATTATGTCAATATTGGGAAAACGTTCTCAATAAACTATTACTTTCAACTGGTTCTACACATTAAACTCTTACGGAATTATGTCTGGAGAACGTACAAGCCGTCCAAAAGGTAGCAGCAGACATTTATACATGATGAGCAAATGTTCGGTTCAAAGAGTTCTCGCTTGAGCATATGATACGAAATTTTGCAAGAAATGATGACGCGGAAGTAGACGGAGGCTCGGAAACAATGTAAGAAACTACCAATGTTTAAACAGTCTTTCAGTTTTTAGCGGTCCGATCGGATTATGTGGGTCTCACATATTAGTACTTGCGTAACATACGAAACAACAGCGTCTCGTTGTCGAACGTATGGTCAGTCGTGTAGGAAGGAAAATAAGTGAGAAATGTATGCGTCCTTAGCGGCTTACTATGATAAGTTCCGCAAGCCGCGCGGTATTTTTACATTTACATTTTTACATTCTCAATGGCGTCTCCACGCCATCTGGGAATCCACGGTCGAACACACTAGTACAGCGACTCTCCGGCAGATGCCAGTAGCATACAGGAGTCTAACGTAGATAAAAAAAAACGAAGATGGAGCCTTCTGCTATAGTTACTTCCGAAAATTATTCAGGGAGGACTGAAAGGATGCTAAGCCTATTTTAAAATAAAAAGACAAAGAGCCACACACCAACACAACACACGACGTATGACACAACAAAAATGGCTTCAGATTTCGTAACGAAACCGCCTTTTATTCCAAAGCAATTTAACCATGAAACAACATAAAATGTACCTCCGCACACTGCAATTGTACTTAAGAATTTATATCCCTTGCAATTTTTGTCACGTTTGAACTATGTTAAGAATTAGAGACGACACCGCTCAAATTGTTTAAACGTTGAATATATTCATAGGGAAGCATTCGAGGTGTTTATGAACAACGCACTTAATGAAAAGTGGAAGAGTCGTCTCTCGACAGGTATGAGGCTGAAACGTCATGTCTGCACCCATCCTGGTTCATAAAGTAGAAATAAATGTGAGAAATATTAAAAACTGAAGAAATATTCAAATATGAGTAATTCTGTTTTTTTTTCTTTTTTTCATTTGTTGACTTATTAAAGTTTCCCTGAATAGTAGGTACAGCAACGGACGAAAGTTTAACGTTCCTAATAAAATACGACCATATAGCATTACTTATACATAAACCGGTATGAAGTTCCACGTTTAATGCTTATGTTTTCTTTTTCCTTATCGATTCCCTTTATTGAAAGCAATAAAAAAGTTACTTAACTCAAAATATCGTTCAACTGGGAGCAGGAACTGCATCAATGCCACAGTGGTATTACAGGTTCTGAGAAAACTATTGCTGACCTACGAGTACAAGGCGAGAAAGCTTTATACTTATAAGATTTCATCATAAGACTTCATGTAACATTTGACTAAAACTCGCATACGCATTCATTTGTGGGGAATAAGCACTCAGAACAATCAGTAGTAAGTGCAACAACGAACTCCGACGACTATGTGCTGCTACTCGGATATATTTGATTTCATGATTCATTGTTTCTACTGTACTCCGTGAATGAACTTGATTTTTTTTTTTTTTTCCTCCTCTGCTCTGAAGTAACAATCCACCGTGGTGCCCACAACGCAGGTCGCTGGTGACAAGGTTAAATGATACGATATAAACCTCTGACAAGCACAGATCTAACTTGCAGGAACAGTTCAAACTCCACGGCGTGCACTTCCGCCGCCTTGAAATATCGGACACCACCGGAACGCAGTCCCCTTCAGCACTAGCAGAATTTCATTCGACGATGCACCACTCTCTCGATCCTATAAGATCCCACAGTCAACTCATTCGTATTTGGGCCTCAGTCACATCTGACTTTTCACATCGAACCCGAATGGCACTGTTTCCTTGCAAAACCTTTTCCAGCCAATGTCCTGGATTGAATTCCAAACCTCTCCACAGTGTCTCATGAAGTGAGAGGATGTGACACTGTTGATGGGGATCCATCTGTTGGACGCGGACGTTAATCTCAGTGATCCCATTATTTTGCTCACGAAACTTTACTGTATAAATGGCATGCCTTCTAATAGATCTGGACGATCTTCACGTTCCTTTCACTAAGAAGCCGGTTTTTTTTTTCATGTTCTTGTTTGTCTCTTACAGAAATAAACTTTTATTGTTCTCTGTTACCTGGGCCCTTCTTGCTTTCTGCGTGCGCCATCGCACAACGGGATTCTTTAATTTCAGTGTTGGCTTTATAAAAGCTATTTTGCCCTCTGTTCATCTACATGCGCCACGATCATTCCACTACGCTCTCTCCATTTTCCTCTCATCCATAAACACCTTCAACCGCCCCGAAGAATTTCGTCGCTACACCATCTATGCTGTATAAACGCGCCTACTGAAGATTGCGATTACAATGTGCAGTCCAGTTCCGCAGGGCGAATGTGTGCATTGCTCTCGGATCGCAGTGTATTCGATTCATGTTGTTACCGTCTGTTATTATTATTATTGCTGTTGTTGTCACCTTCAGTTCGAAGACTTGGTTTGATGCAGCTCTCCATACTACTCTATCCTGTGCAAGCCTCTTCATCTCTGAGTGACTAATGCAACTTACATCCTTGTAAGTCTGCCCACTCTTGGTCTCCCTCTACGACTTTTATTCCCCACCCTTCCCTCCAATACTAAGCTGGTGATCCCTTGATGTCTCAGATTGTGTCCTATCAATCGATCCCTTTTTCTAGTTAGGTTGTGTCACAAATTTCTTGTCTCCCTCCTCATTACTTACATGATCTATCCTACCTAACCTTCAGAATTCTTCTGTGGCATCACATTTGAAAAGCTTCTATTCTCTCCTTGTCTAAACTGATTATCATCCATGTTTTACTTCCATACATGGCTACAATCCATACAAATACTTTTCAGGGAAGACTTCCTAACACGTAAATCTATATTCCATGTTACCAGATTTCTCTTCTTTAGAAAAGCTTTTCTTGCCACTGCTAGTCTACATTTTACATACCCTCTAATTCAGCCATATCAGTTATTTTGGTGCCCAAATAGCCAACATCATCCACTGCTTGAAGTGTCTCATTTCATAATCTAATTCCCTCAGCATCACCATTTAATTCGACTGCATTCCATTACTATGTTTTGCTTTTATATTCCTTTCAAGACACTGTCCATTCCGTCCAGCTACTCTTCCAAGTACTTTGGCGTCTCTGACAGAAACACAATGTCATCGGCAAACCTCAAAGTTCTTATTTCTTCTTTATGCATTTTAACTCCTACTCCAAATCTGTCTTTGGTTTCCTTTACTACTTGCTCAATGTGCAGACTGTATAACAGAGGAGATAGACAACAACCCTGTCTTACTCCCTTTACAACCCCTGCTTTCCTTTCATGCCGCTCGACTCTTATGCCTGCCTTCTCTGTATAATTTGTAAACAGCCTTTCTCTCTCTGTATTTTACCCCTGTACCTCCAAGATTTCAAGGAGAGTATTCCAGGCAACATTGCCAAAAGCTTCCTCTAGGTCTACAAACGCTATAAGCAAAGGTTTGCCTTTCATTAACCTTTCTTCCTAGGTAAGCCGTACGGCCAGTATTGTCTTGCGTGTTCCTACATTTCTCCGGATTCCAAACTGATTTTCCCAGAATTCGGCTTCAACAAATTTTTCCATTCTTCTGCAAAGAACTCGTGCTAGTATTTTGCAAAAATCGCTTATTAAACTCATAGCTCGGCAATGTTCACATCTGTCATCAACCGATTTCTTTGGAACTGGAATTACTACATTCTTTTTGAAGTCTGTGGATATTTCATCTGTCCCATACATCTTGCACACTAGAGAGATCTAACATCGCTGGCTCTTCCAACACTATTAGTAGTTAAGACGGAATGTCGTCTTTTCTAGGAGTCTTGTTTCGACTAACGTCTACTACTGCTCTCTCAAATTCTTATCTCTGTATTATATCTCCCATCTCATAAGTATCTGCATCCTCTTCCATTTCTATATTACTTTCCCTTCTTTGCTCGGGACTGGATTTCCATCTGATTCCATACAACTGCTTCTCTTTTCTCCTAAGTCCTCTAATCTTGCTGTAGCCGGTATCTATCTTTCCCGTAGTGAAATATTGTTCTATGGCCTTACACTTGTCCTCTACCTATTTCTGCTTAGCCATTTTGCACTTCCTTTCAATCTCATTTTTTATACGTTTGTATTCCCTTTCGCCTGCTTCATTTGCTGTTTTTTTATATCTTCTCCTACATCAGTTAAAGTCAATATATTGTGTGTTATCCAAACCTATTCGATCCTCTGTTGCCTTCACTATTTCATCCCTAAAAGTTACCCATTCGTCTTCTACTAAACTCATTTCCCCTGTTCTAGTCAACCCTTGCCTAATGCTCCCTCTGAAACTCTCAACAGCCTCTGGTTCTTTCAACCCATCCAGGTCCCATCTCCTCAACATGCTACATTTTTGCAGTTTTTTCAGTTCTAATCTGCGTTTCATAACCAATAAATTGTATTCAGAGTCCACATCTGCCCCTGGAAATGTACTAAAATTTAAAATATGCTTCTAAAATATCTGTATTACCATTATGTAATCAATCTGAATCCTTTCGATGTCTCTAGGTCTCTTCCACGTATACAACCTTCTTTCATGATGAACTGTTAGCGATGGTTAAATTACGTTCAGTGCAAAATTCTACCAGGCGGCTTCTTCTTTCATTCCTTTCCCCCTTCTATATTTACCTATTATTTTTCCTTCTCTTCCTTTTCCTACAATCGAATTCCAGTCCCCTGTCACAACTAAATTTTCATCTCCCTTAACTATCTGAATAATTTCTTTTATCTCATCATACATTTCTTCAATCTCCTCATCATCTGCGGGACTAGTTGGCATATAAACTTGTACTATTGTGGTGGATGTGGGCTTCGTGTCTTGGGTACGAAAATGCGTTCATTATGCTGTTCACAGCAGCTTACCCGCATTCGTATTTTCTTATTCATTATTAACCCCACTCCTGCATGACCCCTATTTGTTTTGTATTGACAACACTGTATTCACCGGACCACCAGATGTCTCATGCCACTGAGTTTCACTAATTCCCATTATATCTAACTTCAACCTATCCATTTCCCTTTTTAAATTTTCTAATCAACCTATCCGATTAAGGGATCCAACATTCCACGCTCCGATCTGTAGAGCGCCAGTTTTGTTCCTTGGGATAACGACATCCTCCTGAGCAGTTCCCGCCCAGAGATCCGAATGGGGGAACTATTGAGCCACCGGAATATTTTACCCAAGAGGATGCGATCATCACTTAACGATAACTAGAGTTGCACGCCCTAGGGAAAATTACGGCTGTAGTTTCTCCTTGCTTTCAGCCGTTCGCAGTATCAGCACAGAAATGCCGTTTTGGTTAATGTTACAAGGCCAGATCAGTAGATCATCTAGACTGGTGCCCTCGCAACTACTGAAAAGGCTGCTGCCCCTCTTCAGGAACCACGAGTTTGTCTGGCCTCTCAACAGATACCCCTCCATTGTGGTTGCACCTGCGGTACGGCTATGTGTATCGCTAAGGCACGCAAGCCTCCCCACCAACGGCAAAGTCCATGGTTCATGTGGTGGGTTATTGACAACAGTTGTAAATTTCATTATTTTGTGGCGATATTATACTAAGTTTGTCATACTGTAAAATTGAAATGTTGACTTTAAAAGACAGAATGGAGCATTGGCTTAAAGCTGTTACAACAAAATCTTGCATCAAAATTACAAATGTGGTTCACCTGGAAGATGCGGGCGGCATCAACCTCACAGATTTCTGATCAAGACTATGAGATTCAAGAAGGTAGTGTAGCGACTTCAAGCTCCAGGGTTTCAAGCAGTAAGATATCTAATGACTCACTAAAGGTGAAAGAAAGGAAGTATGGCGACTCTTACATCAATCACGGATTTGTTGATTCTAACATCTCACCTCTCTGCATGTTGTATAGCAAGCTACTTCCGAATGGTTCCACGGTATCTGCTAAGATGTGCCGACTTTTAGAAACTACACACCCTGATTGCAAAAATAAAACTGAAGAAGTTTTAATGCGTAAGAAAGAACAATTATTAAAAAGTCAAAAAACTATGAAGCATGCGACCACAATTGTGAAGGAAGGCATCGTATTTGGTCAGCTATTACACTGCAGAAGAGGGTGAAGCGCACACTATCGCTTAGAATTTAATTTGACTCAATGTATGCTCCATGAAAAATCTGCAAAGCAGCTTTCTAAAGTGCCGCTTTCAAACGAGACTGTTTCGCGCGAATTAACTATCTCGCAGGCTAAAAAATGCATATCAACATTCACTCGAAGAAGACTTGTTTACGCGCACGTCGATGCCAACTAACACTACCGGAAAAGAAATTTTAACAGGATCAACAATTTTTTGAAGTAAACCATCTTGACTGGATTGATTACATCCATATTTGTACAAATAGGAGCAACGCAATAACTGGTAAAACTGCAAGGGCGGTATCACTAATAAAAAGTAAAGAACCAAACTGTACTTCCAGCCATCGTATTCTGAATGGACAAGCATTCGCGATAAAGACGATGCCGCCAAATCTAAAATTGGTTCTTGATATAGCAGTAAAAATAACCATGCACGTCGAATCATGCCCTCTTCAGTACCGACTGCTTTCAGTATTGTATGAAGATTATGACAGCAGACATAAACCACTTCTGCTCCACACTAAGGCTATATGGATATCTTGGAGTAAGACCTTAATGAGACCATTCGAACTAAGAGCTGAATAAAAAGCTTTTTTTTTTTTGCATATGTATTTGGAAAGATTAACGAATTAAATCTACCTTTACAAGGAAAACACACAAAAGTTTTCAATTCAAATAAGAAATTAACTGCCTTAAAATATATATTAGATTTTTGGGTTTGTTAGCAAGGGAGAATTAGAAAGATTTTTAACACTGAATATGTTCGTTGGCGAGACAGTAGAATTATCAAATGAAATATCTGGAGAATTGGTCCATTGTCTTCGTGATATATTTGCATCTTTAGAGACGTATTTTCCTGAAGAGCAGAACACAAAACTGAAATTGAATTCATGGGTTCAGAATCCTCTTGTACCGAATTTACAGGAGCCAGAAAAAATGTAAGACGAAATCTACGAATACTTTTTAGAAATGACATCAGATTCAAGTATGGTATCATTGTTTCCTAGTGTCCTGCAGTTGAGCTTGACCTATACCTGAGCCTAAGTGGCCAATCCACTTCCTCTCTCTACACAGTGTTGCTCCCCGAATGAAATTACTGACTCTTGTTGTGACTCATTAATGCTGTTGTCACGGGATACCACGCTGTCTTTTACATGTCGTGACACAATTCTGCATTTCTTTACATTACGAGATAGTTGATAGTCACTGCACTACACCGATATTTTTTCAGGATCTAACTTGTTATTACTTCAGTTTTTACCGGACACATTTCATCACAGATAACTGCATAATCGATAAGATTCTGAGATTATAAATAACATTATCCGTTTCGTTATTAATGCGAACAGAAACGATCGTAATACATTCCCAAGAGACATACCAGATATTACTTCAATGTCTGTAGATAATTCTCCACGCAGAATAACTTGCTATTGCTGACCGTCAAGAATCTTTCAGTTCAGTCGCAAAAATGTTAAAAATGGAACAGGAACGTATTGTCATTAGAAAACATGGTACCGAACCAAAAACTTTTCAGAATTCTAAAAAACCGAATCTGGTTTCCTCTATCCGTGGCGCTGAGGTCACGGCGTGTGAAGACCGAAAAGTGAGTTTCATGTATGGTCGATGTTTTCAGAACCCATAGAAGTTTTCATGGAGAAGATTATTTTGTTGCAGGTAAGACCCAATGTTTGAACTCAAACATGTTCTAGGATTCTGCTACAAACAGCTAGGAGTGATTAGAATCGTATTTCTGTGGATCAGTTCGACTTACCTCTTTTGTAGTCTTTTCTAGCTACAGGCAATATATCTTCCCGTCCAGGGATCTGCGATAAACTGTGGTCAGGAGTGGAGCTAACTCAGTCGCAAATCCTATATAAAACTTGACTGGCACTCCAACGAGCCCTAGAGCGTTATATATTTTTTGCGATTTAAGCTGCTTTCCAACGCCAATAGTACCATTTATGTCATCTTAGCAACGGAACAGCCACTGACTGACTGACGGCAGCATTCCTTATTTTTTCATTGTGAAGGAACATTTGAGACAGAATTCAACACTTCGGCTTTTGTTATGTTATTTTCTACATAGTTTCCTCTCTCGTCCAGACGGTAATTTTTGTGGCACTGACAGTCTTAGTATATGAACAAAAATAATGGTGTTTTGGAACATCTCTTGTGATAACATTTCCCTACGGCAGAAATTTAAAGCTTCACGTACTGTTTTTCTGGTAGGCGAACAGTTTTAAATCAGTACCTGCATATTTCAGGATTTTTTCTGTATTTTGTATTTATGTGCAATAGCGGCTGATTCTTGGGTAGCTTGATGATGGTGTGTGTATACCAAATGAGTTCTCTAGTGTCTTTATCTTGCTTTGCACATATTTCTCTAGAGCTTGATGATGTATGTCTTTGAACCCGAGTCACGGTTCCTCTACATGTTCACTAAATGAACCAAAAATTTTAACTCCTGTGTCAGAAATAACATTCTCCTTACATATTTTACTGAACATGTACATTTTCTTCTTATTTTTGTAGTTCTTTAATCACTGGTGAACATGGGTGCTACAACTGAATCATGGTTACCGATCCCAGTGTCTGTGTAACAATCCTGGAAGAGATTGGGTCTGTCTGTTCCAACAAGTGTAGTATATTTCTACCACGGGTAGGTGGCGAGCAATTTGTTATAGGTAGTTTCCACATGAAGTCTTTATAACTGTTGCACACTAAGTTATCTCTCGACCGTCACTTATTAAGTAGGAGTTAAACGTTTCAAAGCCATTTATATTTTCAGTTCTCTCCATAAACGACTTTTAGGAAACATATCAGGTGTGGAACCAAATACAACAACAAAAAATGGTCTAATATCACTGAGAGGCAGCAGTCTATTGTGTGACCTGCCTGATAACGGAAGGAGAACCCCTGAATACGGCGGAGATTTCCTAGTAGCACATTTTCCGAGCACGCTGGCTGTGGCAAGTATGTAGTATATATTTGCGTCTTGGAAGATGTTGCTAATACGAATAACATCTGGAGCTTTCTGCCACAAAAAATGATATTAGCTATGTATCTTTCTTGAAACATGGTGACTGTTAAACGTTTACAGTAGTGGAATACTCTTCCGCATAGATACGACTATTGGCTAAAAATATACGCGCTGCAAGTACGGCGACCTTGAAACGATGTCTGAACGCTGTAGATTACCGACCTAAAAACTCATAATCCGTTCAGAATGACGCAAATTGTTACATCACGTTTGCACAGGCAGGGATCCGTGCCTAGTGCCGGCTGTTTCAACGCACAGGTAAGATAAACACCAGACGTGAGAACCCTCATCAAGTTAGTCAACACAAATACGTCACGCTCGTCCTCTTGACGTCGAGAATTATTCCTAGAAGACCGAAACCGGATATCTTCAAGCCACGCGTTATGAGATTACGCCAATCACCATCACGGAGCGCTGAAATAAAACAATGGCTCCCACTTAAGAGACAGCTCTGAGGCAAGTTTGTCTTCTTAAATCCACTCAAACATCAATATAATAAGAAGTTGCTACGCAACGACGGAATTGGATTCAACACTGAAATTACTGGATTACGTCCTTAGGCGTGAAGCGTACAACAACTACCGCCGTCACACCTTTGCAAAAGATCTGGGTGAGGGCCTGGGAAAATTCTGGTCGTGTGTAAAATCGCTAAGCGGGACTAAGGCTTCTATTCAGTCACTCGTTGACCAGCCTGGTGTGGTAGTTGAAGATGGCCCCATGCCAGTGATGCTAGACGAGACCAAAGCTCGGACTGCGCAAGTGTGGGACTTAACAAGTATTAATACACTTTTCAAAGGAACACGTTAGATACCCACCTAGAACGATTTAGTGAAACTGCAGAAAAACTAAATCCGGATCGCTGAAGAAACTTCGAACTCGCCAATCACAAATGAGAGCTCACTGACGTAGTTTCTTTGTTTAGATTACTAAAGTCTACAAATGTCGTACTGTTATACGGGAGTGACAGATACGCGATTCCCTATATCCGTTATTCTATAACTGTTCCCATTCTTCCGAGGAATCGGAAAAACTCGAGACACTTAATGTTCAATGGAACAACAGCGTTCGAAAAGCAGTTATGGACATTTTTACAATAAGTTGTTTGGCCTAGTTCCAAGCACCATTTTAAAAAAAGAGAGGAACCTGTTTAGCTTTTACTATTGCGATAATTTATAAAGCTTCCTCAGCGAAGTTTATGGCACAGTAATTTACGAAGGAAGAAGAATAACTGTGGAAGTAGCAGAATGCAAGGACCATGGGCACGACACGTCTGTTTTTCCCCGCACTCTGAGTCTATTAATGGACCTTCCACGAAACGAGAGCAAAGAACTGCTCTCCCATAGAAGAATGTCGTTGCGCTGGACACATCTTGGCGAGTTTCCAGAAACATTCGGAAAAATAAGTGCAGCTTCAGATTTAGTTTGCGATGAGTAATGCGTACATTCCAAGCTGAAGAACAACCGCCTTCAGATACAAATCGTGATTTTATTAAAATGAACGATGCATTTCGAGCCCTGGAGGTTCATTTTCGGGTGCTTTGACAATCTACATCAACTTCAAACATTTCGTTTAATTCTGAGTCGTTTCTAGTAGGTGTAAGCCGTTCGAAAATGTGCTGTGTCAAAAGGTTTCTGCAAATACGCTGTTTAATAGAAAGTGTGTACTTGTACATAAACATTCTTCAGAACCATACACCTACTACTAGAAGCCGCCCAGAATTAAATGAAATGTAAAGTTGATGCAGACTGTCAAAAACACCAGAAGATGAACCCCAGGGCTAGAGATGCATCGTGCATTTTAATAAAAATCAGGATTTGTGGCTGAAGGCGGTTGTTCTTCATTATAACGAAAGGAACACAGTCACGGAAGAAACACTGCAAATAGGGCATTTCAAACTAGTTTGAGCGCGAAGCATTTAGAGCACAAAATACTCTTCCGAAAATGCGGTAATTTTCCGCCCTGATCCTGAAAGTACTACGCATGGGCAGCTGTAACTGTAATTTGGCGATCATCATAACAAAGAAATTTTGTCTGTATCAATCAGAGCGAGAACGCGACAGAAAATGGGAGCACATGTGTTACACAAACGATTCGTGATGAGAAACGAGGCAGAGTTGTTTTGCATTCAGAATGTTTCATTAACAGAAAAATACATCAGGTGGAACACGAAAACTTCTACATCTACATTTACATCTACATCCTTACTGTGCAATTCACAATTAAGTGCCTGGCAGAGGGTTCATCGAACCATCTTCAAGCTATTTCTACGTTCCATTCACGGACAGCGCGCGGGAAAAACAAACACTTAAACCTTTCCGTGCGAGCTCTGATTTATTTTGCTACTGATGATCATTTATCCCCATGTAGGTAGGCGCCAACGAAATATTTTCACTCTCTACGGAGAACGTTGGCGACTGATATTTCATGAGAAGATCCTGCCGCAATGAAAAACGCCTTTGTTGTAATGTTTGCCGCCCCAGTTCGAGTATCACATCGAAGACTGTGTCTCTCTTATTTCGCGCGATAATACAAAACGAGCTGCCCTTCTTTGAACTTTTTCGAAGTCCTCCATCAATCCTTTATCATACAGATCCTATACCGTGCAGCAGTACTTCGTAAGATGTCCGAAAAGCGTAGTGTAAGCTGCCTCTTTACTGTCTAAGTGTTCCGCCAATAAATCGCAGCCTTTCCCCACGACATCTATGTGATCGTTTCAATTTAAGTTATTCGTGATTGTAATCCCAAAATACATAGATGAGTTTATAGCCTTTACATTTGTGTGGTTTTAGTGTAACTCAAATTTAGCAGATTCTTTATTCGTACTCTTTTGGGCGACTTTACACTTTTCATTATTTAGAGTCAACTGCAACTTTAACCAAAAGAATTAAAACTGAAGAGCGCATACGAAGACGATGTTATGCAAGCTTCCCCACTAACTTTCAGGAGCAAACCCATGTAAGTTGAGAGGAGGTTGTATGGACTAATCTGAAGGGAAAACGGAATCCCCATTTTGCTCGTTTTCCGACAATTCCCGAGAAACAAATGTCTCAAAGTCAGTTTCCATGCTGGTAAATGGAATGCGCACGCTGATAGAAATGGACTGGCGCGTCTTATCATTCTGGCTTGCCAAAGTTACAAAGGCCCCAGAAATATACTAATGTAGCTTGTATTCAGTGTCTTAATGCAGGTAATATTTATACATGTGGAGTACGCCGGAATTTTCTAAATCTCCAGTCACTGAGGGATTCTGCTGAAGAATATCACCGGCGGTGACCAGAATAAAGTGTCGGGGATCTTCGACATGTTTCGAGAACGGAGCTCTCTTCTTGGATCGAAAGGGTTAAATGAAGTGCATACCATTCAAATACACTACTGGCCATTAAAATGCCTACAACACGAAGATGACGTGCTACAGACGCGAAATTTAACCGACAGGAACAAGATACTGTGATATGCAAATGATTAGCTTTTCAGAGCATTCACACTTGTGGCGACACCTGTAACGTGCTGACATGAGGAAAGTTTCCAACCCATTTCTCATACACAAACAGCAGTTGACCGGCGTTGCGTACTGGCACGTTGTTGTGATGCCTCGTGTAAGGAGGAGAAATGCGTACCATCACGTTTCCGCCTTTGATAAAGGTCGGATTGTGGCCTATCGCGATTGCGGTTTATCGTATCGCGACATTGCTGCTCGCGTTGGTCGAGATCCAATGACAGTTAGCAGAATATGGATTCGGTGGGTTCAGGAGGGCAATACGGAACGCCGTGCTTGATCCCAACGGCCTCATATCACTAGCAGTCGAGATGACAGGCATCTTATCCGCATGGCTGTAACGGATCGTGCAGCCACGTCTCGATTCCTGAGTCAACAGATGGGGACGTTTGCAAGACAAAAACCACCTGCACGAACAGTACGACGACGTTTGCAGCAGCATGGACTATCAGCTCGGAGACCATGACTGTGGTTACCCTTGACGTTGCATCACAGACAGGAGCGCCTGGGGTGGTGTACTCAACGACGAACCTGGGTGCACGAGTGGCAAAACGTCATGTTTTCGGATGAATCCACGTTCTGTTTACAGCATCATGGTGGTCGCATCCGTGTTTGGCGGCATCGCGGTGAACGCACATTGGAAGCGTGTATTCGTCATCGCCATACTGGCGTATCACCCAGCGTGATGGTATGGGGTGCCATTGGTTACACGTCTCGGTCACCTCTTGTACGCACTGACGGCACAATACGCCAGTCACTACTCTTGATGAACTGTGGTATCGTGTTGAAGCTGCATGGGCAGCTGTACCTGTACACGCCATCCAAGCTGTGTTTGACTCAATGCCCAGGCGTATCAAGGCCGTTATTACTGCCAGAGGTGGTTGTTCTGGGTACTGATTTCTCAGTATCTATGCACCCAAATTGCGTGAAAATGTAATCACATGTCAGTTCCAGTATAATATATTTGTCCAATGAATACACATTTATCATCTGCATTTCTTCTTGGTGTAGCAATTTTAATGGCCAGTAATGCATTTGAGACCTCCCCTAAGAATAGCTGAAGAAAATACGCAGAGCTGTAGTTCCCACACACAACTCCTGAACAAGTGGAAGGACTTTCGTGAATGGAGAATAGCTAATGAGGAACTGACTACACATGTTCTGTTAAAAGATGAATTAACGTTAACCCACAAGTTCACACATGAATAGACGTAAATTCCTTACAGCAATGTGAGAAAATTTTCAACATTATTTCAAAAGCATCGTGTGGTGCGACATCACTGGCAAGTAACCCATTGGTCCATTTACCGAAGAAAACGGTCATAACTGGATTTTGCGCAGTATCTGCAGAGTCTGCTGACGGGGGTGTTACAGCGGGTGTGTATACACTAGCTAGTATCGCAGATTGCAAACCCCTTACTGTGACTACGTACAAGGTGCAAGTTCAAAAATACTGTGCCGAAATACAAGTTACTATTCCGAATTTGGTACCCCCTGCCCCAAAGCCAGCTAGACTGGGCTCAAAAGAACTAAGATTTATAAGGTCTCGCTCTCTCCATCTCGGGAGGGAATGAAAGATTCGTACAGAAATGAAAAAAATCACAAGAATGAACAGTGAGTGGCGGGCCGCTAATAGATCAATAACATTCGCTACGAGAAAGAAGGGTGATTGATGAGGTACCGTTGACGTCAACGTTGTTAGAACTATGGCACAAACTGAGATTTGAGGATGATGGTAAACGTTAGAGATTAACATCCCGTCGACGACACGAAACAATTACTGCCATAGGGTAAGATCGAATTCAATAACGGTGTCAAAAATCGGCCGTGGGCCTCTTCAAGGGAACCATACAGCGTAGGCCTTATGGAGGGCCATATTCATTAAGGTCGTTTGTCCTATATACGAATTCTGACGAACACGGCGCAGTACCATATACACTCCTAGAAATGGAAAAAAGAACACATTGACACCGGTGTGTCAGACCCACCATACTTGCTCCGGACACTGCGAGAGGGCTGTACAAGCAATGATCACACGCACGGCACAGCGGACACACCAGGAATCGCGGTGTTGGCCGTCGAATGGCGCTAGCTGCGCAGCATTTGTGCACCGCCGCCGTCAGTGTCAGCCAGTTTGCCGTGGCATACGGAGCTCCATCGCAGTCTTTAACACTGGTAGCATGCCGCGACAGCGTGGACGTGAACCGTATGTGCAGTTGACGGACTTTGAGCGAGGGCGTATAGTGGGCACGCGGGAGGCCGAGTGGACGTACCGCCGAATTGCTCAACACGTGGGGCGTGAGGTCTCCACAGTACATCGATGTTGTCGCCAGTGGTCGGCGGAAGGTGCACGTGCCCGTCGACCTGGGACCGGACCGCAGCGACGCACGGATGCACGCCAAGACCGTAGGATCCTACGCAGTGCCGTAGGGGACCGCACCGCCACTTCCCAGCAAATTAGGGACACTGTTGCTCCTGGTGTATCGGCGAGGACCATTCGCAACCGTCTCCATGAAGCTGGGCTACGGTCCCGCACACCGTTAGGCCGTCTTCCGCTCACGCCCCAACATCGTGCAGCCCGCCTCCAGTGGTGTCGCGACAGGCGTGAATGGAGGGACGAATGGAGACGTGTCGTCTTCAGCGATGAGAGCCGCTTCTGCCTTGGTGCCAATGATGGTCGTATGCGTGTTTGGCGCCGTGCAGGTGAGCGCCACAATCAGGACTGCATACGACCGAGGCACACAGGGCCAACACCCGGCATCATGGTGTGGGGAGCGATCTCCTACACTGGCCGTACACCACTGGTGATCGTCGAGGGGACACTGAATAGTGCACGGTACATCCAAACCGTCATCGAACCCATCGTTCTACCATTCCTAGACCGGCAAGGGAACTTGCTGTTCCAACAGGACAATGCACGTCCGCATGTATCCCGTGCCACCCAACGTGCTCTAGAAGGTGTAAGTCAACTACCCTGGCCAGCAAGATCTCCGGATCTGTCCCCCTTTGAGCATGTTTGGGACTGGATGAAGCGTCGTCTCACGCGGTCTGCACGTCCAGCACGAACGCTGGTCCAACTGAGGCGCCAGGTGGAAATGGCATGGCAAGCCGTTCCACAGGACTACATCCAGCATCTCTACGATCGTCTCCATGGGAGAATAGCAGCCTGCATTGCTGCGAAAGGTGGATATACACTGCACTAGTGCCGACATTGTGCATGCTCTGTTGCCTCTGTCTATGTGCCTGTGGTTCTGTCAGTGTGATCATGTGATGTATCTGACCCCAGGAATGTGTCAATAAAGTTTCCCCTTCCTGGGACAATGAATTCATGGTGTTCTTATTTCAATTTCCAGGAGTGTACAAACCGGTCAGAGCATTGGATAGGTCGCAGCGGAGTTGTTACTTGGCAACCACGGTCACCTAACCTAACGTTACTCCATTGTTCATGTATTTGGTTAAATACCTAAGTGCCAAAGCAGAAGGTTAAGACACACAGAGAGTTGCCTGCTCCTATATAAAATGTTTGTGACCATTATACGGCATCATTATGACTTCATTGTAGTGCAGAAAGTTTATCTCGTCAGCCTCTTCAGTTACCCCTGCGGAATTTTCGTTTTTCTATTGTTTTAAAATGCGAAGAACGATGTACAATTCACTCTCGTTCTGCTTCCAGATGAGAAGGTTCTCATTTTTTGTTGTTATAATTGATAATTAAACAATAATTAAATGCTTCAAAGTGCATGGTATTCTATTTAAAGTAGAGTACTGAACACCAAGCTCTACTAATCCAAAAAAATTTATGTATTTTCAGCACGTTAATTAACGGGAAGTGATGGGTTTTGTGAAGCAACGACCGGGCGTAGTCGTTTCCAAATCACGTTAACGAAGTCGGATTATTATTATTATACAAAACAGTCTTTGTATTGAAACCTAACTCCAAAAGCGGTTCTGTGTCACCAAACTTTTCCGCTCTCCATCAACGACTTCTGTGCCTGATGATTCAGTTTTATAAAGGTAGTCGGTACTTAATCAGTTCAATATATTAGACAAAGCAGGAACATTTTACTTCAACCCATTAATCCTAACACCTACATTTTCATGATTTCATATTCTCTTGGTGTCGTCAGTGTGATGCGATTTTGTTTTGTGAACATTTTACTTATTGTACTGAAACATCTGAAAAACCCACACCGGTCGCAACCAGGCAGCATTGCACGCGGGCTCCTAAATGCACTGAAACAGATGGGGGCATTTTTAATTTAATCTAAAAACGCGAATTAACACCAAAGTTTCCATACCTGGGAGCTAAAATAGCTACGTTCCGGAATTTTTTGAAAATATAGCATAATATCAATTTTATACTAGAAATAACTGACATAGAACCTGGGGAGTACAAGTGTTTTGGTCGCACTCGCAGTATATCTATGTATAGTTGCTACTGATTTCGAATAACTCAAGTCACACTCATATCTCAATCCTCACATGTTCTCATTCGGTCATTCAGCGGGAGAAAAATATTTGAGAACTGGGCTCTCTGAAGATCACACCATACGTTAATATCTTTCTGCTTAGAAACACTGCGTAACATACCAGTTGGAAGTATAGTTTCATTAGCCATTGGAAGCACATTATTAAAGAGACTGAACAATTTTTCAGTCTTACAACTCTCGGTAAAGAATCAGACTTCTAGTAAAGAATGGCGAGAGGTGAAATGTACTTCGTCTGCCTTTAATAGGAAGTGAGTGGGGAGAAAAGAGAGGTGAGGGGCATTTGACAAGTGCTAAAAAATGAACCTTTCGGAAGAGTTTGAAATACGTGAAGATTCCTACATAAAATCCAACGATTTGTTGAATGATTAGCTTGCATTGAAAGCATAGTGTCTCTTACAAAATGAAAAAAAATAAGGCCATTCCTTTTATCTATTAATGTCAGGAATAGCTTGCGTGGAACTATGTGAAACGTCTTTCAAACGTATTATATATAACTTCCTTTATATACGTTAGTTATAATTTTTATATACTTTTACACATATATGTTTCGTACTGCTGGTACAAGTTCACTATGTACATAAATGTGATAAATTCACTGAAAATTATCAATCTGTGGTTATAATTATCACAAACAATATGTACATTTTTGGACAAGTAGGCATTATGCTTCTGTGGTGAATATGTTAACATTTGGTAAATCAATATTAAGTATATTTAAACACCTGTTGTTTGGGGTTTTCCCTAGTATTCCTTCAGCCTGAGCACTACCCAGCAATTTACAAAATGAACTACGAAGAACAGAGCCGGACTGCCCTGGGATTGGACTTTTAGTATCTTAATTTCCCATTTTCTAATACGCCATTGTAACCTGTAAGTCGACTTACATCTACCAACTACGTATAGCAAAAATCTGTAAAAACTATTTATAAATCAATAATTGAGTTAGTAAAACTCCTTACATCTACGAGGTTGACATGAACACTAACAAACTTTTAGAGATTGTTGACGGATAAATGTTCAATGTTTAGCGATAAAGAAACCATGATCTTCAAAGGACTCTTACCGAGTAAATCCTATTTCGTTCGGTTTGTTGCGGAGCTACCTGTCGATTTCTTTAAAGGCGGGTACACACTAGACCAACGAAGGCCAGCGAGCGATAACCAACTGCTTCATCGACAGAAATTTGCTTAGTGTATACGGGCAGCAAATTGGAGCCAACAAAGCGGTTGGCGTTGGTTGCAGTTCGGACTGCCGGCAGGATCGTCAAAACGTTGGCGGTTAGTTGGGCTTCGGATCCACGTCCTAGGATCGAATGTTCGTAGGCTCAGTAGCGATTTGCTGTGTCTGTTGAACGGGTATGTATGTATTGTGTCTAATAATACCGGAGTAATGAGTGGAATATGGAGACAGGCTTAAAGCTGATAGTTTTATCGCGAAAGGCAGTGCTTAAGGGACCTTCCAAATGATACTGTAAAAACAATTTGAAAAGATTAGGCACTTGAAGGGAAATGAGTGAGCTTTTATAAAATGAAGTGCACGATGTGAAAAAGAAAATGGAATGTTTGTGGGTATCTTTTTACTGCACACACAGCACACCAGAAAGAGGTGCCGTCTTTGGAAATTTTAGGACCTACACAATTCAACAGCAATTTGAAATCTATAGCTCTCGTTCGCAAAAATTATGAAATAGTCCATTTTCCAAATCAGCTTTAAGGTCAGACATTAATTTCGTCCCATAATACTGATCGTCTACCAGCGTCGTTTCTTCCTCTATTTCTTTTTCTGATGATCAGCTTCTTGTTACAATATATGCTGTACATGCGACGACTGCTAGATCCTTTTCTTCCCCCATAATATCAGCAGGTGAACGCTGTTTTATACCCCAGTTTAGCTTATGTGCATGCGGTCTACACTGTCACGGACCTAGTTGCCACAATGATAGTAGCCTCTCCATTCTCCAGTCACCTGAGGTGCTACGATGTGTCGCTTTATATTCTCGGGATCAATGCGGTTGACATTTTAAATGGAATTAAAGCAACAGATTGGAACAGCAACGGCAACTGAATAATATTGCACCGACAGCCTTGCCAAACTCAAGTAATTTGCTTTGTGAACTGTGGTTTCATGTATTCTTTATATAATATTCCAGCCGACTGACCGCAAAAAGGAGTAAAGTGACGTATTTCTTACGATATATTGATAATTTTTATTTGTGGACCGTCTGCCAGCAACTGAATAAAACACAATTTCAGTGCCATACGCGTTTCGCTTTTATTTCCTGCAAGGCATCATCAGTGGCCTGGAATACGTACATATGTTTGCTATTTAATTTACATTTTGGTCACTGTACCTATAGCTTATAAACAGTTCTGGTGGTTGGTATTGCCTATTAAGTAGTAATGTTTTGAACTGTACTTACAGATTGCGTGGACGATTTCCTACATATTACGCTCCTGTTGCATTCTTGGTGGCGTTGTTCTTCTGATGAGTGCCAATTTTTTTTTTTTTTTTTTTTTTTTTTTTTTTTTTTTTTTTTTTTTTTTTTTTTTGCACGTTCCTCAGCACTATGAACTGAACACTTGTTTCGATGCAATGTTTTGGTTTCTATTGCCGACTGTCAAATGTTTCTGCCGAAGATCGAATGTTATTGCCAAACTTTCGAGTGTAATTATTGAAGTACCTGTGATCTGTTCGTGTATGCATTTGTCTGTGTGTGTGTGTGTGTGTGTGTGTGTGTGTGTGTGTGTCCGTCCGTCCAGAAGGTGAAGGGGGAAGAGTTTTTTTTGTTTTATCTTCGTGTGTAAAATACCCACAGCTTAATTTTGCCCCATGCTTCTGAATCTTACACTTGGTTGTATGGGGCACTGCCCGAAGTCATTTAAAATGAAATATGCAAGAAATAGTACGTTAAGTCCACCCTGTACTGTACTAAGTCAGTGGCACTCATGAAATCAAGCGGTGCGGGCAAGACAAGCTGCTCAGTGTGGGATGCAGAAAATGCTTTACTATCGTCCACCAATTTTCACTGTCTGTTTTAGAATGCTAAATGTCGTAACAGTGGCGACTCAGCCTTCTTATAAAGCCAGCCTTACTATGGAACGGCAGCTATTCATAGCAGCTTCCTCACGTGGAACGCGTCACTGGCAGGAATTCTTTGGTGGGCCTGCTAATGTCATCCAGATATCGAGTCCATTCGCCACAAAGTTATTCTATTGGCGCGAGACGGCCTTGTTAGTGGGGAGCCCCTGGAATCGCGCCGCTGTAGAAATAGCCACGCCTCCTGCTGGCGGGGTCGCTGACCCTCGGAACGATCAGCGCCGCCCAACATCTGCTTCGCGTCTCCACCTCTGGCATGCACGATGACGAAACCTGCCGCGGAAGACGCTCCTGACGCATCTTACCACTCGCAGCTACGTCGGTGGATCTCTCTCTCTCTCTCTCTCTCTCTCTCTCTCTCTCTTTCTCTCTCTCTTCTTGTCAGTGGGGGAATTCGCAACAGCAACTGGCAGTACACTGCTTATCCCAAGTCGTTACGGTGCCAGTGTGTCACAGGTCAACACCTCTATGCCATTGCGGCCTATCACCAAGAAATATTTCAGACCAATTTGCAGTAGATGTCGGCACTTTTTTGCATTCCTCTTGCAACACGCTCTGATATTCGTATTGTTTCCTTCAGGTATTTCTGTCATCGGACGCTGAGTCTGACCCCAGATACGCTTCTGCAAATTTTCCATTGATCTGGTAGCTGAGGCACGAAAAATACTTAACGGACAAACAAACTTTTTAATAATCCAGTATCGAGTTTTCACTCTGCAACAGAGTGATCGCTGATACGTAGGTTTCTGACAAGGGAACCTCCCCATCGCACCCCCCTCGGATTTAGTTATAAGTTGGCACAGTGGATAGGCCTTGAAAAACTGAACACAGATCAATCGAGAAAACAGGAAGAAGTTGTGTGGAACTATGAAAAAAATAAGCAAAATATACAAACTGAGTAGTCCATGCGCAAGATAAGCAACATCAATGAGAGTGTTAGCTTAGGAGCGTCGTGGTCCCGTGGTTAGCGTGAGCAGCTGCGGAACGAGAGGTCCTTGGTTCAAGTCTTCCCTCGACAGAAAAGATAATTTTTTATTTTTATTTTCAGACAATTATTAGATATCCGTCCGTCCGTCCGATGCGAGGTAACTGCGCCGTAGTATGGGGACGCTACACCTAAACAAACATCGAAACACACGACGGCAGTGGTGGTGGTGGTTAGTGTTTAACGTCCCGTCGACAACGAGGTCATTAGAGACGGAGCGCAAGCTCGGGTTAGCGAAGGATTGGGAAGGAAATCGGCCGTGCCCTTTCAAAGGAACCATCCCGGCATTTGCCTGAAACGATTTAGGGAAATCACGGAAAACCTAAATCAGGATGGCTGGAGACGGCATTGAACCGTCGTCCTCCCGAATGCGAGTCCAGTGTGCTAACCACTGCGCCACCTCGCTAGGTACACGACGGCAGTCGACTACAGTGCAAGGAAGAGAGAGTATTCCTGCTAACGAGGCTCCCTGGCTGGCAGTTGACTGGTCGCTACTCTGGACGAGAGTGCATTAAATACGTGAGATGTATTCCGTGGGCAATATGAATCCAGCAAAACACAGACAACCAAACTTATTACAGTGAACAGGGACGTCAATGAACGAACGGACAGATCATAACTTTGCGAAAATAAAGAAAGTAAAATTTTCACTCGAGGAAAGACTTGAACCAAGGACCTCTCATTCCGCAGCTGCTAACGCTAACCACGGGACCACGGCGCTCCTGAACTTAAATTGTCCTTGATGTTGCTTATCTTGCGCATGGACCACTCAGTTTGTATATTTTGCTTATTTTTTTTCATAGTTCCACACAACTTCTTCCTGTTTTCTCGATTGATCTGTGTTCAGTTTTTCAAGGCCTATCCACTGTGCCAAGTTATAACTAAATCTGAGGGGGGGTGCGATGTGGAGGTTCCCCTGTGAGAGATTAAAACTGTGTGTCGAACCGACACTCGAACTCGGGACCTTTGCCTTTCGCGGGCAAGTGCTCTACCGACTAAGCTTGGCAAGCACGTCTCACGTACCGTACTTATAGGTTTGCTTCTGTCAGTACCTCACCTCCTACCTACCAAACTTCACGTACGTTCTCCTGCAAAAGGAAGTAAAGCTATAAGGGTGAACGTGAGACGGCTTAGTCGGTAGAGCACTTACCCGCGAAAGGCAAAGGTCCCGAGTTTTGGTCCGCCATAGCGTTTTAATCTGCCGGTAAGTTTCAAATCAGCGCACACAACGTTGCAGAGTGAAAGAGGCTGTAGCTAAGCCATGTCACCGCAATCTCCTTTCTTCCAAGAGTGCTAGTCTTCCATGGTTCCGAAGAGAGCTTCTGTGAAGTTTGAAAAGTAGACTGGCGGAAGTAAAACTGTGAGGACGGGTCCTGAGTCGTCACTGGGTAGCTCAGTCGGTGGAGCACCTGCCCGCGGAAGGCAAAGGTCTCCAGTTCGAATTTCAGTCGGGCACAGGGCACACAGTTTAATTTTCAGGGATGTTTTCTTTTAATAAAGTGATTAGTTACATTTTTATCTCTATCTCGAAGCAGTACTACTTTTATGATCTCGTGTGGCACACTTCACAGCCGGCCTTGTAAGTCAGTCTCTAGTGAACGCGCTGTGTGGAATTCTCGTGATATACCTAGTTTTTAGTGCAACGTCCTTTGAAATAACCGTGAAGTAACTTTCGCCTTATAATATACTCATAAGGAAAGGGCAGAGATATTCTACAGAATCTCTACTACAGGCACACTTTTGTCACCAGTAAGGAAGAGGAGGGGAGTGTTAACTCAAAACAGATGGAATGTGGTAATAAATGCGTGTCTGCGAGTCGTTAATCGAGATGAGACTTGGGGACCAGCCGGTATTCATAAAGCGGAATGTGGGAAACAGCCTGAAAATTACATCCTGCCTGGCCGCCACACCGACCCTCGCCGTTAGTCCGCCGGACGCTATAGCCGGCCGTTGTGCCCGAGCGGTTCTAGGCGCATCACTGCGGAACCGCGCTGCTGCTACGTTCGCAGGTTCGAATCCTGCCTCGGGCATGGATGTGTGTGATGTCCTTAGGTAAGCTAGGTTTAAGTAGTTCTAAGTCTAGGGGACTGATGACCTCAGATGTTAAGTCGCATAGTGCTCAGAGCCATTTGAACCATTTTTTTTTTTTTTGAAGATTACTCAATTGCGGAATTGGCAGATGCCTAGTTTGGGGTAAGGAGTAGCAGATGGTAACGGCCGTGGCGCTCAACGTTTGTATCGGGAGGGATTTTCTGAGCGAAAGTGCCCCGACAGAGGACGTTGAATCAACTGACCCTCGTCTTACGGAGAAATGCACTTTTAAGCCTACTGGTCGCGACTGAGGGCGGGCTAGATGGATGACAACACCTTATTGGAGAAGAAATTACTTCTTCCAGTTTACTGCAACCTTAATGTCGGCGAAAGACAATTAGCTGCTACAAGTAAGACGAATCGTATGACTGTCTGGAGAGCGCTACATGAGAACCTGCTGTGCCCGTATCATGTACACTGTACATTGTATAGCGGGTGCAGTACTGTCAGCAGCTGGTTTTCCTGCGCGGGTACACTTCTGCGACTAGTTTATTTAACAGCGTGTCATCCCCCCACGTTAGTGCGCCGCCTGCAGATCATACAGAACAAAGTGCTACGAATCATTAGCAACGCTCCACGATACACACGCACCGTGGATCTTCACAATGAATACCGCCTTGAAACCCTCAAGGAAGTATTAAAAAACACGCCACACGACTATACAGGAACTCGAGACACTCGAACAATCCTTTCACTCTTATTCTGGGAAACTATGATCGCAACCATAGGTGGAAGCATAAGCGGCCGAAGAAACTGCTAGCAAGGTCATAACCACCTATGGCAAGATAACTCACACCAACAAGCGACAAACGTCGGCAAGCCTCTGCATATCAGCAACGTTGACTGGAAATACGAGCTGTTACTAAAGCCGACCAACAGACTGCAGCAGGGAAACCGACGAGCTCACCCACTGAACCACAAACAAATCACCAACATCACCCTACACTGTGCATCTGATATATGACCAATCGGGCACAAAACGGTGATGAACCTAACTGTTACAGGTTGCTGACGCTGACCGAGAGATCAACACCGGCACCCAGCGGCAGCCGCCGAGTAATAGCACCGCACAACGTCAAAGGTATCGACATGCATGATACCCACTGCTAGCAAAGCCTACCCTTGCATGACTTGTCGCAGGCAGCAAGACATCCGCTACTGCTCTTACCACCCGACCTAACTATCGCAGACTTTTTTTTTCCCTTGGCTCTTGCCTTGGCAGTGTTTTCCTCTGCCCTTCTAACCGCTACCCTTCGTTCGACTTTCGACCCAACCTATCTCCAGATGAGCGCGTATTAATGGTTAACCTTAACCAGACGTACGCAAACATTGCAGTACCCACATCCTGCGACACCTCACTATAGTGAAAGCTAACCCTTATGCAGAGATGGCAGTAGACCTTTTGAGTTGGCCATCATGCCGGTGTAGGCGTGGAGGGTCTCCACCTCTTGTGGAAAGAAAAAAAAAAAAAAAACCACGTTAGTGCGAGTGTGCTGTTCACAGATGAGGATTCATTTCAAAGTATATGATTAATGTGCTGAATGGAAATAAAGGGTTTCACGACCTTGTCCATGTAACGTACTAGAGAACCCGCCAATGCTTCGCAACTGCTACATGTCTACTGCTGTTGGATGTACGATCCAATCTCCTCCCCTCTCATCTGTCCATCCTTCGTTGGGACAGATACATGGAAGTCGGAATGTGCGAGGTCCAGGCTATAGAGTGGGTGAGGAAAAACAGCCCCATGAAGTTTTGTGAGCTCCTCGGGGGTGCGCAGACTTGTTTGAGGCCGTAACGTTCTCCTGGTGGAGGTGGTTTTCGTTTGCATTTTTGTGGGGACGAATACGCTGAAGTCGTTTCCTGAGAGTAACACAATACACTTCAGGGTTCATCGTTGCAGCATGAGGGATGACGTCGAACAGAATAACCCCTTAAAATCCCCAGAAGAGCGTCTCCATGACTTTATAGGCTGGCGGTGCGGCTTTGAACTTTTTCTTCGAAGAAGACGTGATGTGGCGCCACTCCATGGACTGCCGTTTTGTTTCGGTTTGAAGTGGCGAACCCATGTTTCATCGCCTGTGATGATGTTCGACAAAAAATTGTCACGATCAACCTCGTAACGAGCAAGTAATTCCGCACAGACGCTCCTTCGTTGCCCTTTATGATCCTCTGTTAGGTGGTGAGAAACCCAGCGGGAACAATGTTTGAGTAATCCAATTGGTGGTCGAGTGTGTCAGCACTACCAACAGAGACATCCAGCTGACCAGCGAGGTGTTTAATTGTGATCTGTCGATCACCTAGAATGGGCACGGTTCTACGAGTACACTTCAGGCGTCCCAGCTGTGTCTGGTAGGGCGGCACGCGGGAGACAGGAAAGGTTTGATGACGGCAGACGACTCATCGTGCTTTTGTTTAATGCCAGATCTCGGGTAGACATTCTGCAAACGCCTACGAATATCTGCGATGTTCTGGTTTTCCGCCAATAGAAACTCAATGATAGCTCTCTGCTTGGAACGCACCTGGGTTACAGTCACCATTTTGAAGGCTACGTATAGCGTCGCCCCTACCGGATTTCATGAAACTATAAGGGCTGAAGCGGGAACATTCCACGATGTTCCACAATAAATTCCGCATTTTTTCAAACGAAACAGGCCGAAAAAAAATGTGCTGCATTACTTATTAATCTCCCCTCGTAGTATTACCGAGTAATTGAGGTCTCTATTGAGAGAATAACTATGGGCCCATAATACACTTGCAGAAACACCCAAAAAGTGATATAAAATCCCATTGATCACCTTTCGTAATATTATATGCTACTATCTCCGGTAGGTTTCGGCCTGTTATGTTGCTGGTATTAAAAAACAGAAGGACTAATTAAAGCGAACAAAGCACTAGACCAGGACGGAATAGATTTTACACTGAATACGCCGTGGAGTAAGCACAGCCGACGTCACGTGACTGACAGCGGCGCCCTCTGGATGGCTTATATATACGGCGCTCACTCGCGCTCTCGTTGCAGTTCGCCGATTGTCCTCTGAGGATGCCTTCCGCAGTCGAAACGTCAGGGGAGAGTTCTATATATGGACCACGGCATCTCAGCACGGAAGTGTTAAGTGATGGTAAACCTTTCGGATTGCTATTCATCACTCCAAATCACTCGTTTCCAACCATTCACTGTGTAATTGTGTCGCTCTTTGCACCACCTCAAGCGTCGTTAAAGTGTGGTTTATCAGGAGCTTCTCGACTGTTGTACTCTCTCCCTCCCCCTCTTTTTTACTCCCTAAGCACAGTCATTTTGCTAGCTGCACTGCTACTGCTGGTAGCACTTGGGAGCTCACAAGTGATTCCTTCCTCTGATTTCATGCGATTTTCTGCAGCCAGCCTCCAAAATGCACGACGGTTCCTGCCCGTCAGTAGATCAGATCTCCCTGGTCTTGGTGTACCTGTGGTTGCTCCCTCGCGTTTCCACGTCACTATCATACCACCAACAGTAGACTTAGACAGCTTTTGAAGGGTTGAAATGTCACTGACGCATTTATTATTCAACTGACTTCCAATTACTAGTCCACGTTCAACGTCTGTCCTCACATCCTTGCCTCTTTTTTATACTAGCGTGTCCGCTTCTCGTGGCAGCTAGCGGTCAGCTCACATTCCCTGTGAGGTGTTCTGATACCTTTGACCAGATAGTCTGCGGAAGGGAGGTACCAATGAAGTGTGCGGAAGTACTGTACAAGACGTGCTTTACATCGATGTCGACACATGCGTCGGAGACCTGTACAGTGACAAGAAAAAAGGAGGGTAGAATACGAGACAGTGAAAGAAGTATGATAGGGAAAACGAGGAGCCACATAGTGGGCAACGACGATGTTAGGAAGGAAACTGGAGTGGAAAAGCTGAGTGACAGAATTGAGAGGAGTAAGTAAAAATGGTTTGGTCATGTAAAGTGAATGGAATATGGAAGAATACCAAAACGAATTGAGCCGTGGTAAAAATTGGCTGTTTTGAAGAGAGCGCCGCAGCGCGTAGTGTAAAGCAGTCGCCCTCCGCTTCTGGCGGTGGCGCCACAGTGGCAATCGCAGCTTCGGTGTCTCCCTCTGGTGGGAAAGGGGAAAGGCTGCATGTTCACGTGCATTTAAGGGGCGCTATGAGCTCGCTAGGCGGCGAGTCTGGTGAGTTGGTCAGCCGGGTCAGTGTGGGGCAGTCAGTGTCTGTCTGTCGTCCGGAGTGCTAGTATGTGTTAGGCCAGTCTGCTCGAGTTTGTTCAGGCAATCGATCGGTTGATCGGTCGCGCACTGAGACACAAGATGACTTGTCCGTCTTGAGCGTCGGCGCATGTGAGGTCGCCACGTGAGTCCAGCGGGCGGCGCCGTATAGCGAGGGGTAGTGGCTTCGCGGCCGACACGAGAGCAACAGGAGTCAACCCACGACATCGGTCTGGCCGGCGCGAGCTGCGACGCCGTGAGACGGGAGATCGGCGCGCCTTCCTGCGTCCGTTGAAGCGGCTGGCAGCGGACGGTTCGGGAGAGCGTTTTCGGGATGTTGCGCCAGGTCTTCGCCAGACATCGCAGTTTATTAGAAGTTAAGTGATTCATGATATGTTGTTTCATTAATTTCTAATTCTTTCTTGGTCAGTCTCTCGTCCCCAGCTTGCTGGTCTGTCTCTCGCCCGCATTTGTTAGGCAGTTAGTGTCTGTCTGCCTGTCAGTCAATCCGGCATACGTGAATTGCTGCCTCTGTCATGTTTGTCGGATTCGGTGTTAACGAATTTATTGCTTACGGTGTAAGGGCCGAATTCCTTAAATATGTTTTTATCTTGCCTATCATCTTGAGAGGCGGTATATGTGTAATGTCTCTCGTGGTCGTGCGGCAGCGTTCTCGCTTCCCACGCCCGGGTTCGATTCCCGGCGGGGTCAGGGATTTTCTCTGCCTCGTGATGGCTGGGTGTTGTGTGCTGTCCTTAGGTTAGTTAGGTTTAAGTAGTTCTAAGTTCTAGGGGACTGATGACCATAGATGTTAAGTCCCCTAGTGCTCAGAGCCATTTGAACCATTTTTTTTGTAATGTAGAGCATGTTTGTATATTTTATGTACGACTGCATTTCATGGATTTTATTTAAATGGTCTTTTTAGTATATAAAGTTGCCACCCTTGCCCCGTAAGTGTTTTCTTTTAAAAGCAAGTTGCACTTTCGATGGCAAGTAATATTTTTTAATGTGAGTGTTTTGTACCATTCCCATCCCTCCTATGGGGTGCATAGTTTATGTGTTTGTGTGAGTTGTTAAAATTTTTAGTTTAAAGTAATCTGGTGTGTTGCAGATTTGCACCAGTGTAGTCTTTCAGAGGTTGTTGTGAGTGCTCGTTACTACGACCGTGTTAAAGGGAGCGGCAAGCTTCTCAGCCCGAAAGCCCATACTGTAAAAAAAAAATTATTTCTGCCTCTGAATAAATTGTAACTGGATATTTAGAGGGTGCTTTCTGATTATAATTCTAAATTTTTTTTTAAAGAAAGGGTTTTTAGGAATAAAATTTCCATTTGTTGAAAGAAATTTGTTTTCATCAGTTACCCACTGGCAGCTACTTCCACGCTCACATAGTGTGATTAAATGTGTTGATGTTCTTGATGAATCGCTGGTAAATAACGTAAATTCTTTAAGAAAAGATTTTGAAAGTAAATCCACGGTTCACGAATGATGGAGGCCAAGTTTGAGGGCTAGAATGAGGTGGACAGTCTCGATCAAGACCAGTTTAAGGAGAAGGGATCTGGATTGGAACAAAACAGTTCTCGAAAAAGAATGTTGGAAATACGGGGGCAAATGGAGACGTACCATAAATGTCCCAACCCCGCCTGATGTTGGAATAAGGAGAAATAATGAAGACGACGACGACGACGACGAGTGTATGTCTAGCGTAGGGACCATGAGAATGAGATTAGGAAGATCAGAGCACGTACAAAAGCATACATTCACTTTTCCTTCGCTCAATTCGCGAATGGAGCATGAAAGTAAATCGGTAACATTGATATGATGTAACCTCCCCAATGCTCTGTACAGTAGACTGCGGGATGTATGTGTAGATATACACGTAACGTGTGAAGCACGCGTTTGTAGCAAGCAATGAGCGGCGACGACTTACGACCAGAGGGCAGCAGGTACTGCGGAAATGTACGAAATGGTGAGGTGCGCAGCGGGCACGTGTGCTCTGCCAGCAGTCGCACGTCACGCGCTGGAGGGCCGCCCGTGTCGCAGAACGCTTTGGCACCTACCCTGCCCCAGTCGCGTCGGTCCAACCCACTCACACTAGTCGTGGGATCTTCCGCCGCCAACCACCATATACCTTGTGTTTGAGGTTCTCATACTCACGAGGCTACACTATCTGCCTCAATCAGTAGAGAACAGACGTTCGTTCCCCCCCCCCCCCCCCCCCCAAAAAAAAGGATTTTTAATCTTAAAGTGATCGGATAGACGACCTGACAATACTGTACCGTGGGTGTATATTTCTCCACGCTTGAGAATCCATTGGTGGGCTTGTGATGCGCAATTAGCATGGGGCAGAAAGCAAGCAGGTAGCGGTACCCAGAATAAGGCGGTGTTCCTTAATTTTCGGAAACGATTCCACATGGTTACGCATTCCCACCTAGCTAATTTCATGTGAGGTTACGTAACATCTGGCCAATTGTGTGAGTTAATTAGACACTTCCTATCAATTACAAATCACCACGTCGTTTTTAATGGGCTTAAATTAGCCAGCGTGTAACTAATGTCGAGTGTACGTCAAGGGAGTGTTACAGGACGATTACTGTTCACGAAGTACACAAATTACGTAACAGATTACAAACGGAAGTTCTATGATGCACCTACTGCACAATGCTGTTGTATATAGGCAAGTCGTAACGATAGAAAATTGTAGCTAAATTGCTTAGAATCGACACTTGGTGTAGGGACTGACGCCTGATACTCAACACATGTAAAAACCTCGCGTAAACAGGCAGAAAGACAGATTACTGTTCATAACACTATTGAGATCAATGACCGGAAACAGGCAGTGTCTTTTAAAAGATCAAGGGATCTGCGTTAAGAGCCATTTAAGATAAAATAAGCACTTAAAACTACTTGTGAGAAAAGCAGACGTAAACTGGGATTCAATGGGGTAATGCTAAGGAGACGTATGTCACCCAAGTAGCTTACAAAACCCTCGTTTAACCGATTTTTGAGGATTATTCATCAGTTTGAAAATTTCAACAGTTACGATTAGTAGAAGAGGAAAATCTCGTTTGTAGTCACAATTTCGCGAGAGGGTCAAGGAGATGCTTAAAAACAGTGGCAAACGTGAAGAAAAGTTGTGCATAACAGATATCCTTACTATTAAAATTCTGAAAAAGTATGATGCGAGAAGATTGATTCATCAAATTGCTTTCCTGTAAAATTATTTCACGAAATGGCCATGTTGGTAACATCAGAGAAAATCGACCCTATACAGATTCAAGTGGCAACGTCCTTTCACCTTCCTACGTATCCTTTGATTCGCGAAAGGGGCAAAGCAACGGGAAGGTGCGAAAGACAAGGATGGTACAGGCGAGCATTCAGCCCCACAATCAGCTTGCTTGTGGAGTATAAACGTATGGTAACCTCTTGTGCGATGGTGGCGTCTGTAACCCGTAGCAGCGAGACAGAATGCCAATTCCGGGCGGTACCGATGCTCGCTTGCTGTGCATCTTTAATGTTCAGACGACCCATGTTCTGTTATAATGGTGGCTATCTATCACTTTGTTACAATCCTAACTACGGTGACTCCTGTCATCCATATGATGGTGACAACTTCTGACTCTAGTGGTTTTAGTTTTAAATGGTTCAAGTGGCTCTGAGCACTATGGGACTTAACATCTGAGGTCATCAGTCCCCTAGACTTAGAACTACTTAAACCTAAATAACCTAAGGACATCACACACATCCATGCCCGAGGCAGGATTCGAACCTGTGACCGTAGCAGTCGCGCGGTTCCAGACCGAAGCGCCTAGAAGCGCTCGGGCACACCGGCCGGCTTTAGTTTTAACCGAATCGCTGTAGACAAGAGTCTATGGTTGACGAATTAGCCCGTCAAATATCCAGTCCTATACTAGTTCAACTTTAGAAAATCAGTGCGAGAGCGTCTGGGCATTACGATCTGGTCTCAACGCATTGTGTTCATCTTTTACACGAATGTAGGTAAAAAGTCAATATCAAGTCTTATGACATTAAAATCACGTGATACACTGTGCTACTCCATTCGTTACAATAGGGCCGTTCACCATGCAGTGCGAAAGATGTCTCTAATACGCCTCTATGTATACGGCTGTTCAGATTTCACTAACTCTGAGAAACTACATTAGATTTGTTGTAAATATTTACAGGTCGGTGAAGGTCCAAGTTATATTCCCCTTTGTCATCTGAAATTACTTAATTGGTCTTTTCTTTGCAGTGCAGTCTATACGTCTGGATGATATGTTTCTATCCGTACAATGAGAATTTGAGGCATTAGAAAGCTGTTTCTCAGGGATCATATGACGATGTATTAAGAAAAAAAACCGCTGTAAGTTCAGCGGTCAGAGTTTCTGAAAGTTCCGGGTGCAACGGGAGCCAGCCGGTGATGGGTGCCTTGACTAACGAATCTCTAAACCGCTTTGCAAGGACCCACAATTTGGGAGTAGGCCGTACATTGGGGCCACACGAAAGACGAAGGTCTAGAAACGCGAAGTGCGGCGTGTATTTATACCTGACCTACTGAATCTCAAACACCTGCGTGCATTCGTTGCCACGCAGTCACCGTCTACCTGGCCTTCTGCCACCGCTCTCTGTAGTTACAACTGGTGGCCTCTGCACTTTCCGCGTGCCTGTTAAATAATTAAAAATAAACAACGCCTTGTCGCAAAAAATATCTGTCTTTGGCTTTTTCTATACATTGAAGGGAAATGGAGGCAATATTAACATTTTTGTTTTGAAGCAGTATATAAGACGTTGGAGCGTGATGTGCTTTGATCTTCAGCTACGATACGATGGCAAGATACCTTAATTCTGAGGATGTTTTGTTTGTCCACAATATCTTGCGCACCAGGTGGAATATCTTCGTCACCGTAGGTTGTCCCACGGACATCAGTAATTCTGAGGGACTGTCATGTATTTCAGGTGCCGTATATTGACTTAGGTCTTTCAGCGCTCTGCCAAATTCATCAACTTCCTCTTCAGTTTCCGTGATTTTGGCTTCAATTGTGTTTCCTTTGTGTAATGGTTCATACACTCTTTCCATCTTCTAGTCTTCCCTTCTATGGTTAATACTGGCTTTCCATCTGACATTGTGCTCTTGGTATACATACTACTGCTTCGCTTTTCTCCAATCGTTTCCTCAATTTTGTTTCATAACAGATGTCTTTTTTTCCCTATTCTCAAGCACGTTTCCACGGCCTTCCTTTAGCCACACCTGCTCAGCCATTTTGCACATTTTGTCAATCTTATGTTTTAGACGACTAATGAGAAGTTACCTCACACATTTATTCCACAGGAAGTGTTATCTTTCTGACGTATGCATCCCTAAGCTGTCAAACTTCCTTACGGCAAACTCCGCTGAAGCTACATATATCAGCACGTCTAACTATGGAATTACCTGTTAAGCTTTGCGTTGTCCTCTAGCTATTCCTGCTTTGCCACCTGAACAGTCCACGCCCGGAGATTCGAATGGTTTACTTCCGGAATATCTTAGCCAAGATGATGTCTTCATCATTAAAAGATGTAGCAGAGATATATGTCCTTGGGAAATATTACAGGCCGCCCGCTGTGGCCGAGTGGTTCTAGCCGCTTCAGTCTGGAAGCCACGCGAGCGCTACGGTCGCAGGTTCGAATCCTGCCTCGGGCATGGATGTGTGTGATGTCCTTAGGTTAGTTAGGTTTAAGTAGTTCTAAGTTCCAGGGCACTGATGACCTCAGATGTTAAGTTCCATAGTGCTCAGAGCCATTTGAACCATTTTTTTTAAATATTACAGCTTTCAGCCTTTTCGCAGTATCAACATCGCAAGACCATATTGGCGGATGTTGTAAGGCCAGATCAGTCAATTATCCGCTAATTGTATCGTTGAGCCACAAACGGCACCTCAACGCGGCACGTTCCGCGATTCATGGGAGGGGGCGGGGGTTTGGGGGTGGGGGGTTGGGAGGAGAGGGGGAGGGGAATGGAGGGGGAAATGGTTCAAATGGCTCTGAGCACTATGCGACTTAACTTTTGAGGTCATCAGTCGCCTAGAACTTAGAACTAATTAAACCTAACTAACTTAAGGACATCACACACATCCACGCCCGAGGCAGGATTCGAACCTGCGACCGTAGCGGTCGCTCGGTTCCAGACTGTAACGCCTAGAACCGCACGGCCACTCCAGCCGGCAATGGAGGGGGAAGCTTTTAGTCTTATCTCAATAAAATAAATTCGTTCAGCTTATTTGCTACTTTATGATAGACTACATTTACGTGAACTGAGTAAATCTTGGTGACTGTGTTCGTGAATTTTTTGTGATCACTTAAGGAACTTGGAATGTACACTGACCGGGTTGCAGCTCTGCACACCGTTAGATCCAAAGAAGTATTCGCGGCCGTAAGTAACGACCCCTGAATGCCAGATGCCTTCCACGTGGCGACCTGCAACAAAGTGAAACTGAATTAATTTCTGTACTTCGTCCTCTTACTCACGTACATCTACATAGATACTCAGCGAGCCACTGTACGGTGTATGGCGGAGGGGACCCTGTATCACTACTTGTCATTTCCTTTCCTGTTCCATTCGCAAATAGAGCGAGGAAAAAAAAACTATCTACACGCCTCCGTTTGAGCCGTAATTTCTCGTATCTTATCTTCGTGGTCCTTACGCGCAATGTATGTTGGCGGCAGTAGAATCGTTCGGCAGTCAGCTCAAATGTCGGTCTCTAATTTTTCTCGACAGTGTTTCTCGAAAAGTATATCGCCTTCCCTCCAGGGATTCCCATTTGAGTTCCCGAAGCACCCCCGTAACACATACGTGTTGTTCGAACCTACCGGTAACAAATCTAGCATCCCGCGTCTGAATTGCTTCGATGTCTTCCTTCAATCCGATCCTAGTACGTATGCGACAAGCACCGAAATTTGGGGAAAAAAGTTGCAAGAGAGTTGTGTTAGAGGCAACAAATATTTGCAGAATCTATTCTGATGTAGCTGAACGTGATGCAACGTCTCAGGTAAAATGTATAATTTTTGGCTTTGAGTTCTGGGACGCTGCATGCATCCTACTGGCATCATTATCTTGATCATCATCATCATCATCATCAGTTTCTTGATAAGACAATAATACGATTAATATGGGACTATAGTCGAAAAAGAACGTCTTCCGTTAGTATCTGCTACGGTACGTGGAGGCAAAATAACTAACACAGAAAAGGTCACGATAATCAGATTAGTTGTGTAATACGTACTGAACACCTTAGAATAAGTTCTGATGCCGCACTATTCGTGAACAAGAAATTGCGGTTGATAACTGAGGAAAACTGTAAAACACCATTAAACGAAGAAAACTCCGCTCTCTTGGTTGTGTGTAATAGCTGTTCGCTTACAACTGGCTTTCAGTGTACATTGCTAATACCACCATCAACACCCTTAAAAACAGACAGTGCTATTTACTACTGTATATTTGTAAACTGTTCTTTGCGTGTGCCCTGACTTCATTCCCTTTCACGAACTAAAAATCTTGAACACACAGTCCATGAAGAATCACGGTCTGACAGCAGAGCGCTGATGCATTTTCTACCATAAAGTCGACAGTGTCAATCGGCTTTCGAAATCTGAGAATCCGATTCTTCTTCGGGTGACTCGTCAACTGCCCTCACATAACTGTGCGGATCCTGTTTTCCGTCCTCTCACCAAAGACACGTTTTTGACAGTATAACAGATCGAAGTCTTGTATGTCGAAGACGCATTTTAATTCCACACACCGAGCGCATATTTTTGGTATGCTCTTTGGCTACACTTTGTTTGATAAACGTATTTTCCCACGTTTACTGACAAGTTTCCCTTTTCGTCTCTGTACGGTGTTTTGTTGTTCTTATCAGTGGCTGCACTCCTATTATCACCTTAAAGAAACCGTTTTCAGTCGAATGCAGTTTTTTTACTTCGTCTGTGTTCTAGCTATTCGTTAAATTTCACGTCGCAAAACCGTTTCAAAACACAAATTACAATGTATAATTTTATCCACTTTTTTTTAATTTTAAATGTATGATTAACTAAAATGCATTTGCTGTGCATAATGCTATAGCTAATGTTCCACTAGTCTACAGTGTAATACTTGCAGAGAATATTTTTCTACTTTAATAATATAGCATTATTTGCAATTTCCTCTCATTGAGCTAAGGCGCTTATAAAGTGAGATACTCCCTGTTTTTCGCTTTTTAAGTACACAGCTAGTTACAAATAAAACAGTTTGTGTGTCGGTCACCTGTTGCCACTATGCGTTTCGATAGTTCACACCATCATCTTCAGGTGGAGAATTGTTTATTTACATAGCTGGTGTTTGTGAAGAATACAGACGTCTTTTCACAGCAGGAGACCAAGGGCACTGTAAGTTATTTTGCCTAAACTGTTTATTTACAAAAGGCACTTTTGAGGTTAAAAAGCATGAATTTCTGACAGTGATTTTTACTTACAGGGACGGTAGGGTTATAAAAAGTCTGCATACTGCTGCCTGATGTATGCCCTCTCCACTGCACATCACTTCAAAGATATTGCACATGTTAGAGATATATTTCTTTGCATTGAATATAAAGGTAAAAGATTAAATAAATTGTTCCTACGTAAATATGTTGGAATGTAAAGAATATTGACATGTGCACATTTCAGTTATTATATTAGGTGGTTGTAAACACAATTTTTTTAAAAAGAATGGGCTGCACCATTGCATACAAAAATAATGATTCAATTATTCACATATTTTAAAACTAAAGGAAAACATATTTAAGAATATAACCATTTAATCATTACTTTTGTCTCCAATGCTGCGCCCGATTCATAAAATAACTATATATGTATAATATAATATGTATAATGTAATAATTGAACTGTGCACATGTCAATAATCTAGTGCAGCCCGTACATATTTTTCAAGAAATAAAAACATTTATGCAGGGATCATTTAATCGTGTATCTTTCTATCAAGTGTAAACAAACGTATCTGTAACATGCACAGCATCTGTGAAGTGACAGTATAAAAGTAACATGCAATGGAGAAGACACACATCAAGTAACAGTATACAGACCTTTTACAACTGTACCGTTCCAGTAAGTCCAATTCACTGTCAGAAATTCATGCTTTTTTAACCTAAAAAGTGTTTTTCTACACAAACAAGTTTTATGATTAGCAGAAAACGCAAAATAACATACACTGCCCTTGGTCTGCTACATCTGTACTTTTCACCAACACCAGCTATGTAAATAAACAATTCATCCCTATGTTGATGATGTGAACCATCAAAACGCATAATGGCAAAATAAACAAGTGAGTGACGCAGAAACTGTTTTATTTTTATTTATCAACAGTCGCAGCCCTCATAATGCCGTTCTTACGGACGAAGTATTCAGAGTGTTAGTTGTTTTTCTTCCCATGTCCATAACACTGAAAATATACGAACTTATTAATTCGATTTTTTCACAGCGTTCTGATACCAAACGCACTGGATTAGTTGCAAGAGCATCGTAATATTCGTGTAATAGGTGGTTAGTATTCTATCTGCTTCAATTTGAAGTTTAAATTCAACGTGTCGGGTTGTTTTCACCTTCTTTGCCAGGGGAAAAACTGCTACTGATGATATTCATTGCTCCGTACACATTTAATAGTCTTCTCGTCATTAGCTGGCGAAGCCTGCATGTTGAAGTGAAGACGCTTAAGATTTGATACGCAGATGCTGGATGTGTAAATGAAGGTACAGTAACCCAGCCTGTCTACGAGTATTGTCTCGCGGACAGAGGCTACTGCCACCATCACAACCAGTTGTTTTGCTAAGTTCCTCTTCTATGAACTCAACCTTCAGCGAAGTTTTTAATTAACCACCCACAAGTACCGCGGCAACATTTAAGTTTTAAACTGTCACTTAATTATTAGTCTGGGTATTTCAATGGCAATTTGATAGTGACCATACCCTGAATTGAAGTTAAACTTCATCTTGCCAGCCACTAAGATTAAAAGAAATCCATTTTTTGGGGAATGCTAAGAGCAGTCTACAATTCCAGTAATTGACACTGATCTACAACGAAGCGTGTTCGCTATTAGTACTACAAAAGAACAGGTAGCCAGTAGCTACGTCCCCATTCACAATTAAGTGCATATTTACTGTTATAATTTACTCAAAAGGAATTAATCAGTTTCTTAATTTATCTCCGATTATTTTTCGAGGAAACCCTATGCATGGTTTTCTGAATAGTAATGTTTTTGTAGTCGCTTATTGCTAATCGCCTTCCAGCCGTCTTAAGGCGTTGTGAAGTCATCAGTTCTGAAATCCGCTGCTTTGTCACGTCCAGAGCAGCCGGTGACATTCGCTGGAATTCAGACTGTTATCCTATGTCAGATGCGTCCTTGTTATTCCTGTGGTTTCACTTTCCGTTGCTAAGTGACTGAAACCAATTCTCTTCTCATGCGGTTGTGATCCCATAGGATCCTAATATCTGGTCCCTTACTGTAAATCTACACCGCACGCACAAACTACTCTGAATGCGCTACCGTTCTTTCCGTGTTGAGCAAATTTGAGACACACTGTCGTGTATAAAATGTGGTCACACTGCAGCTGGCTCAGTAATATTCTCCATTGTTCACCACCAATAATCATTAACCGCAGTACACTGAATAGCCAAAGAAAATTTTACACCTGCCTAATATCGTGTAAGGCCCCAGTGAGCACGCATAAGTGCCTCAACATGACGTGACATGGATTCGATTAATGTCTGAAGTAGTGTTGGAGGGAACTGACACCACGAATCCCGCAGGGCTGTCCATAAATCAGTAAGAGTACGAGGGGATGGAGATCTCTTCTGAACAACACGTTGCAAGGCGTCACAGATATGCTCAATAATGTTCATGTGTGGGGAGTTTGCTGGCCAACGGAAGTGTTTAAACTCAGAAGAATGTTCCTGGAGTCACTCTGTAGCAATTCTGGACGTGTGGGGTGTCAGATTGTCCTGCTGGAATTGTCCAAGTCCGTCGGAGTGCACAACGGACATGAATGGATGCAGGTGATCAGACAGGATGCTTACGTACGTGTCACCTGTCAGAGTCGTATCTAGAAATATCAGGGGTCTCATGTCACTCCAACTGCACACGCCTCACACCATTACAGAGCCTCCACCAGCTTGAACAGTCGCCTCCTGACATGCAGGGTCCATGGACTCAAGAGGTTGTGTCCATACCCGTACACGTCAATCCACTCGATAGAATTTGAAACGAGACCCGTCCGACCAGGCAACATGTTTCCAGTCATCAACACTCCAATGTTGGTGTTGACGGACTCAGGCGAGGCGCAAAGCTTTGTGTCGTGCAGTCATCAAGGGTACACGAGTGGGCCTTCGGCTCCGAAAGCCCATATCGATGATGTTTCGTTGAATGGTTCGCACGCTGACACTTGTTGATGGCCCAGCACTGAAATCTGCAGACGCAGTGGAGGTTGCACTTCTGCGACGTTGAACGTCTCTCTTCAGTCGTTGTTAGTCCCCTTCTTGCTGGATCTTTTACCGACCGCAGCGATGTCGGAGATTTGATGTTTTACCGGATTCCTGATATTGATGGAACATTCGTGAAATGGTCGTACGGGACAATACACATTTCATCGCTACCTCGGAAATGCTGTGTTCCATCGCTCGTTCGTCGACTCTAACACCATGTTCAGACACACACAAATCTTGATAACCTCCCATTGTAGAAGCAGTAACCGATCTAACAGCGCAAGACGCTTGTTGTCTTATATAGGTGTTGCCGCCCGCAGCGCCGGATTCTGCCTGTTCACATATCTCTGTATTTGAACACGCTTGCCTGTACCAGTTTCTTTGGCGCTTCAGTGTAACTTTTGAGAACAGAACGCAAAAAAAAAAAAAAATAAATAAATAAATACCGATGCTCATCAGGAAATTCCTGCTTCGGCTCCCGCTAGCGTCGTCTAAGTAATTAATCTGTTCGATTAGGCGACTGTAATAATTACAATGACATTATCTGGATCATTTATAAGTCGTGTGGTGTTATTTTCATGCTGTGGGATTTTTGAACATGGGATTGATTGCTACTCTCAGGTCTAATTACTATCCCATCACTAATTTACTTCTCACTGGAACACTGTGTGTTGCAGTATTGTTACCAACTATAAGCATATTAACACAGCTATCTGCAGGGCCTATCCATTCTATTTCCGGGAACTTGGGGAAACTACGTTCGTGAACTGATTGTGGAAACTACGTTCGTGAACTGATTGTGGAAACTACGTTCGTGAACTGATGGTGCCTAACAGCGGAAAATTTGTGAATTTTGTTAACAGTTGAATATTTGTACATCTCTCTTTCATATACACTTTGTGTAATGTATGTAACATGCAGGGCTACCTTAGCGTCATCCGTCGAGATTACATAATCCTGGATACTGTTAGGTATTAACCTTTCTAGTTAGTTACCAAGAGATCACATCGTGCGACTACTACGGTGAGGGCATCTCTGCAACACCAGAGTCAGTGAGCGAGATCAGCTTTGAAAACAACAATGCAAAGACTATAACAATCCGCAATGTGCTCCGGTATACGAAGCGTGGTACGGAGTTTCTGTACTCGAAGAAATTGGCCAGGTATGAGCAGGACTCGCGTTCCGAGGGTTCTGTACAAATTTAATTGTGTATATAGACTTAACATTTCGGGAATACAGAGTATCAATTAGTTATGCCTGTTATCTGCATTGATTGTGGCAAGATATCAGTTCCGGAGATTCCAAGACTTCCGAGAATGTTTTAATTTCGAGTGTAGAAAAAAATGCAAAAGAAAAATTTTCATGTGACGTAATACAAATTAACTTTTTCCTTTACTTGTACTGTGAAACGTTGCTTACTGCCAAATCTCATGACTCTAGCTATAGATTTTTATGAGTAAGTTTACGAATACCAAAATATGTGATATAAATAGCCGTACCTTTTAATTGCACTGATTACCATGCTTACCTTTATTACACTCTAAAGGCACCACAGAGCTCAGTATGTGACCCAAATTTCAACTTAGTTCGTCTACCCCCTTCCTGAGAAAAATTGGTTTAACGGACAGGCGGACAGAGACAGTCACAAAACAAATGACAAAAATTTATTTCGTGTGATGTAATTACAAATTCACAATTTCCGGATTTTTTTTCCGTTGATTTTACAGAGAAACCTTTCGTCTTGACAATTTCATGATTCTAGGACAAAGCAGAGTACCTCTATAGGTTTCGATTAGTGAGTATGTAAATCTCAAAAGTATGTGACATAAATGGCCGTCTTCTGATTGCATTGACTTAGAAGTATCACTTTTTGTACACCGCCAAGGGACCGTAATTTTAGTATGTGACATAAATCTCAACACGGTATGCCAACCTTATCGTGAGGGGAAAAAAAAAAAAAAAAAATCACCTGATATGTCAACCCGTTCGTGAGTAAAGGGGTTTTTTAAACAATTGAACAACTAAGTGGTCCTAAAAGGGTTGCGTTTTTACCGAATAAGCCGGCCGCTGTGGCCGAGCGGTGCACTTCGGTCCGGAAACGCGTTGCTGCTACGGTCGCAAGTTCGAATCCTGCCTCGGGCATGGATGTGTGTGATGTCCTTAGGTTAGTTAGGTTTAAGTAGTTCTAAGTCTAGGGGACTGATGACCTCAGATGTTAAGTCCCAAGTGCTCAGAGCCATCTGAACCATTTTTGCTGACTAAGGTACGGAATCCTAAACATTGCCTCACCAGTGTGGAAAAAATTACCGAACACCACAAATATGGGTGGGTTGATGTAGTACATCTACCAAAACACGCTACAACAGGGCAATGTCAGTAGGTCTGCATTCGCAAAAGCAGCAGTTATCCGTTCTGCGTTTATGCTTCTTCACTGTCTGATTATTTACAGACCTGCTGAAACAGATTATTGTTGTTTACTGTGGAACGCCTAACCCCCCTCTCTCGCTGCACAACACGTGCCGGCACCCAAACACACACACACACACACACACACACACACACACACACCTATATGTATTTGTGTATGCACGTTTTGGCCGCTACTTTTACGACAGTGACACCCAACGTTTCCCAATAGAGTGGGAAATGTGCCAGCTGCGTTGTTAGAGCGCACACCTGTTTTCCTTCCTGCCTGCCACATGCGTCTACTATTTTTCCTAGATACTCTGGGGCGAAGAGCCAACATCAGCGGCTGTGCTAATTGTGGACCAATGAATCGGACACGTGGTATGTGCATTTTATCTCCGCACTGGGAAACTCGAGCTATACTGAACCATTTTGATTAAGCAGCAAACGATCACGCTTCCACGATCCTTAATCGACTTTTGGAATCACGGCCACTTGTCTGTATTTTTTTTCCCTCATCTTTCATTCCCTACTCCTGGAAGTTGGGCGGGGTGTTGTAGAACATACTTTGTTCTTTTCACTCACGTACCCCTGTAGGCTGCAATGGGGCAGGTGGAATCCCAACTGGGAATCTCTGTGAGTGAATTTGCAGTGTCGGCCTTCTTCTCAGACCCAAAAACTTGGTCGGACTGTCCTAGGCAAAAATTAAATGTCTCCCCCGCCACCGCCCCCCCTCCACCCCCCTCTCTCTCCCTGTGTGTGTGTGTGTGTGTGTGTGTGTGTGTGTGTGTTTAAGTACGACACGGCACAAGAAAACTCGTTTATATTTTTTTTTTTATGTAATGAAATACCTACAAGTTTACCAGTGCCAGCCGTAAAGGAAATAAGCAGCACGTGAAGTTACACAGAATTCCAGTCGCGTTTCAATTTATTTTAAAAGTACCTCGTCGCACAGGAGTTGCTACGGCTCTCTTTCACAAATCGTTGTTTCTTGAAGACAGTGTGGTGATGGGGATTGCAGAACAACAAGAATACATACAGGAGTTGGACAAAAATATGGAAACACCGCGAGGAATGCATGCTTGAACATAAATGGAGATGCTAGGCAAGCCTGAGCTGCTGTACACTCTAGGGGAAGGGAGAGGAGGGGGGACGCACCACGAAGGAATTATCCGAATGGGACGGAAATGATTAAAATTTCAGAAAAATTGGATGATTTATTCTACAGAAAGAGCTTCACAAACTGAGCAAGCCAATAACGCAGTGGTCCACTTCTGGCCCTTTTGCAAGTAGTTATTCGACTTGACATTGATTGACAGAGTTATTGGATCTCCTCCAGAGGGATATCGTGCCAACGTTTGTCCAACTGGCGCGTCAGATCGTCAAAATCCAGAGATGGTTGGAGGGTCCTGCGCACAATGCCCCAAACTTTCTCAATTGGGGAGAGATCCGGCGACCTTCCTGGCCAACTTGGGGTTTGGCAAGCACGAAGACAAACAATTGAAACTTTCGCCGTGCATAATCTCATGCACTCTCGTTTACAACAGTTTTCACACTTTCTCTCATCATCATAATAATGTACAGCTTTCCACCACTACGAGGTTCTGCTTGGAACGTAACTCTCTCCTTGTGCTATAGTCTTTCCAGTACACCTCTGCTGACACTCTGGCCCAGCCTGCTACTCCCTTCCAAACTCTTTCTTCCATTCGTTTTACCCACTTGGCCTTCCCTTGGTCTCTTGACCTCCGTCTTCATCTTATACCTCTTCCCAGTTATCATCTTATCATATATTCTCTTTACACAACCGTACCACTTTAATCTTTTTTTGCTCACTCTTCTCTTGCAGGGCTTCGTCACTTGTTATCTCCTGAACACTTCCATACCTCATATCATCCATTGTTGTTATAACTATCCTAAATTTCAATAACTTCATTTCATTTGTTCGCACCTTACTTTTTTCTCTTTCTTTCATGACCTAGGTTTCTACAGCGTACTACAGAAATGATCAGTGTTTCGTATATTACATACCTTTTCGGCGATTTCTTTGTTCGTTATCATCCCTCTGACACTTCTCATAAAGCTGTTAGCTTGCTTTGCACGTTCTCTTACAACATGATTATTTCTGCCATTTCCTTGTATTATACTCCTCAGACACTCGAAACGTTACGCCGTTTTAAGCTGCACTCCACCCAGCGCAATGCTTAGTATGGGTCTATCCTGTTCTCTTGCTGTGGCCACCAGCTCACTTTTCTTTGTATTAAATTTTGGGCCATAATATTGCAAATCTTCAACCCAGACATCTAACTGTGTGTTTACTCCCTTCTCGTAGTTCCCTCACACTATCAAATTATCAGAGCTTGTACCGTGTCTCGTTGTTCCCATAATGACGAAGTATGACATTTGAATTATAAAGCACTCTTTGTATCATTTACTTCTGACGTCAGAGTGGGAGCCATCGCATATGATGTCAGGTAACGGCTGGTAGTAACTGAGGGAACTCTGACGGCACAACGGTACGTCATGGACATCCTCAAGTGTTACCTCTCATCCGACAGCATCGTGGTGGCGTTTTTCAACAGTACAATGCTCATCCACACAGGCCAAGTGTGTCTATGTACTGTCTCACGTGATGCTGAATTACTCCCGTGGCGAACAAGATCCCCCGGATCAGTTCCCGGTAGAACAGGTGTGGAACCAGCTCAGACCTCAGTTCTGTACCAGAGCCAGTTTCTAGGAAACAATGAGCACTTACAAAAGTTGTGGCCCAGCTTCCCTTCTTTGCAAGAATCAGATTGTATTACTTTTTCATACAAGTAAACAACGACCAACATAGCGTGTAATGCGTTTCTCTGGTTGCCTTGTGGCTTGTCGCATTGCGAAACGGCGGAGGGAGGCAGTAACAGTAACCGCGGGCAGTAAAGGAACCGGTGGCCGATCCAACGGCCGCGGAGCTGGGAGCAAAAAGCAGGAGACGGTCTGCGTAAATCTCTGCCCACGCGCGACCTTCAGCAGTGTTATTCGTATTTCACACCGAAATAGCTCTGTGCATTCTGGAGACCTGCCCCGCGCCACCGCCATCTCCCCACATTGTGTCTCGCGGCCACCTCAGATACAGGCACAGGTGCGAGTGTCTTGGAAACGGGTAAGTGAGTGAAATCACAGGCAAGTCTACGTACCACAACACTTGCACGAAACGTGGAACTGTAGATGATATGCATCGTGGGTACAACGAAACTTCACATATGCAATATGACTAGTATGTGGCAAGAAATGGTTCAAATGGCTCTAAGCACTATGGGACTTAACATCTGAGGTCATCAGTCCCCTAGACTTAGAACTACTTGAACCTAACTAACCTAAGGACACCACACACATTCATGCCCGAGGCAGGATTCGAACCTGCGACCATAGCAGCAGCGCGGTTCCGGACTGAAGCGCCTAGAACCGCTCGGCCACAAAGGTCGGCTGTGGCAATAAAAACTGTTGGCCTGCGTGCTTAGAGCTGTTTCTATTAGGTTGGTGCATAGATTTGTATCGTTTTTGTTTTGCATTCCTCTTCCTATGGTTTATTTATCGATTGTCATTTGTGGTTCACTGTTGCTATTTGAGTTCACATACTGTCATTTTGTCATTTGGAGATAGTGCGTGGAGCTGTGGATGCAACAAAATGCAGTGCCAAGCGGAGAAATCGGAACATTTCCGACAGATTTTTCTGTTTGAGTTCAGTAGTGAGGTCACAGCAGCGGAGGCGGCCAGAAACATTTGCGCAGTGTATGACGATAATGCCACTCAACAGAGCATCGCAAGAAAATGGTTTTCTTATTTTAAGGAGAATCGTTTTGACATTAGTGACTCTCCTTGTTCAGGAAGGCTTGCTGGGTTTGATGAAGATCTTTGAAACGCTTTACTGCACAATGATCCACGTGAGTGTACTCGAGAACTGGCAAATGTGGTGAACTGTGATTATTCCACCATCGTACGATATTTGCATGCATTGGACAAGATTCAAAAACCGGGTATTTGGATGGGTACCGCATGCTCTAAGCCAAAATCACTAAAATCAGCGGGTGGCAGCATGTGCATTTCTGCTTGCTCGTCATCAATTGCCTCGTGAACAGCATCGACAATTCTTAGCCCGTATCGTTACTAGCGACGAGAACTGGCATCTTTACGTCGACATAAGGAAAAGACTGGAATGGTTAAAGCCCAAACAAGGCAACTACTTCCCATGCAAAGACTGCATCCACAAAAAGTAACGTTGTGCATCTGGTGAAACAGCGACGGTGTGGGGTATTACGAGTTCCTACCCCGTGCCCTAATCGTCGCTGCTGACAGTATTGTCAACAAGTGAGACATCTAGCAGACGCAATGCAAGAACAACGACCAGGAAGGCTGCGTGAAGTGATGCTACTCAACGGTAACGCCCGCCCGCATTCTGCTACACTGGCAAAAAATTCTATACAGGAGTTTGCTTGGGAAGTTATTCCGCACCCTCATTACACACATGATCTTGCGCCCTCAGAATTTCACCTTTTCTGCTAACATCCCGTCAAGGAACTTTCATTCCGGATGAAAACGCGCTCCGAACATGGCTTCACGAGTTCTTCGCCACAAAGCCTCGTAAATTTATACAGTCGCGGAGTAGGAAAGTTACTCCAGCGTTGGCAGACTGTTGTAAATATTGAAGGAGAATATATTATTGATGACTGAAGACTCTTTTATGTGTATCTGTTGTGTTTATTAAACTTATGGAAAAACGGCACGGACTTATGCACCAACCCAATATATCCACTGAATATAACAAATTACGAAAAATAACGGATACGGCATTAACAAGTAAAACCATGGCGACGGACAGCAGAGCTGCACGGAACTACCAAATACAAATTCACAGTGCTGGAATCCACTTGCGCCATCTTGCAACGTTTCCAATCACGTCAGTTATTTGTTCAAAATTTATTTATGTTTATTCAGTCAATAAAATAAGAGCCATATGTGCCTCTCGTCCGCAGCTCGTGGTCTTGCGGCAGCGTTCTCGCATCCCGCGAACGGGGTCCCGGGTTCGATTCCCGACGGGTCAGGGATTTTTCCTGCCTCGAGATGACTGGGTATTGTGTCGTCTTCATCATCATCATTCACCCCTATTACGGTCGGAGGAAGGCAATGCCGAACCACTTCCACTAGGACCTTGCCTAGTACGGCGGTGCGGGTCTCCCGCATTGTCCCCTACGTTCCTCGGAGTATGGGACCTCATCACCATCATTATGTGCTTCTATTACATTACCGCCGAGTAGGACGGAGTACTGCACTAAAGCCGGGCCCGTTTCCGCAATATCAGAGTGACCATCTGATGCTGCTGATTTCAACACCTCTGCTAAAGCTGGTTCGTGAGCTAGGTTGTAATAAGAGCGAGGATGGGGTGTGAGGGGGGGGGGGGGGGGGGATGTGTGGACAGCGAGTAATTCAAGTGCGATGCCAAGGACGTTTTTGTTTACATCTCACTTTTGTTTACATCTCAGTTCGAGTGCAAAATGACCGAAACGAAAATACATCTACATCTACATCTACATCCATACTCCGCAAGCCACCTGACGGTGTGTGGCGGAGGGTACTTTGAGTACCTCTATCGGTTCTCCCTTCTATTCCAGTCTCGTATTGTTCGTGGAAAGGAGGATTGTCGGTATGCCTCTGTGTGGGCTCTTATCTCTCTGACTTTATCCCCATGGTCTCTTCGCGATATATACATAGGAGGGAGCAATATACTGCTTGACTCCTCGATGAAGGTATGATCTCGAAACTTCAACAAAAGCCCGTACCGAACTACTGAGCGTCTCTCCTGCAAAGTCTTCCACTGGAGTTTATCTATCATCTCCGTAACGCTTCCGCGATTACTAAATGATCCCGTAACGAAGCGCGCTGCTCTCCGTTGGATCTTCTCTATCTCTTCCATCAACCCTATCTGGTACGGATCCCGCACTGCTGAGCAGTATTCAAGCAGTGGGCGAACAAGCGTACTGTAACCTACTTTCTTTGTTTTCGGATTGCATTTCCTTAGGATTCTTCCAATGAATCTCAGTCCGGCATTTGCTTTACCGACGATCAACTTTATATGATCATTCCATTTTAAATCACTCCTAATGCGTACTCCCAGACAATTTATGGAATTAACTGCTTCCAGTTGCTGACCTGCTGTATTGTAGCTAAATGATAAGGGATCTTTCTTTCTATGTATTCGCAGCACATTACACTTGTCTACATTGAGAATCAATGTATGGGAAAGTCTCTGAATGCCAGGGCTGTCTACGACCTACAGTTTTAGAACAGTTAATCAAATAAATTTATGCTATCCGAGGGTTGCAGAGCACAGCCGAGGAAGCATGACTAAATCAAACGGTATCTCGCACGCTGAAGCAACTCTGTTAGCACTCGGATGCACGGAAAGCCACTTCTCCGTGGCACTGTTCCTCACGATATTACCGAAATTGGTACTGCGTTTCAATTGTTTCACTTTGATAGGCACTTTGCAAAAGTTATTGAAAAGGCTGTGTATGTAAGGATAATAGATCATGGTTTCGACGCTTGGCATTTTTTTTTAAATTTAACTTAGGCGTTTGATTGTGTTGATCACAAAATATTGCTCCAGAAGTTGGACAATTACGGAATACGGGGAGTAGCCCACAATTGGTTCACCTCTTACTATAACAACAGACTGCAAAAGGTCATTATTCACAATGTTGAGGATGGCTGTGATGTGGGGTCAGAGTGTGGTACGGTGAAGTAGGGGGGGGGGGGGGTGCCTCAGGGATCAGTGTTGGAGCCACTCATGTTCCTTATTTATATAAATGATATGTCCTCTAGTATTACGGGTAGCTCTAAAATATTTCTGTTTGCTGATGACACTAGCCTGGTGGTAAAGGTGGTTGTGTGCAACAATGGCTCGGTTTCAAATAGTGCAGTTCATGACTTAAGTTCATGGCTTGTAGAAAATATAATAACGCTAAATCACAGTAAGACTCAGTTTTTTTCAGTTTCTTAGACACAACTCAACAAAACGTAGCGTTTTAATTTCACAGAATGGGCATATGATTAGTGAAACTGAACATTTCAAATTTCTAGGTGTGCACATAGATAGTAAATTGTCGTGGAAAGCCTACGCTCAAGATCTTGTTCAAAGACTTAATGCTGCCATTTTTACTATTCGAACGGAATCTGAAGTGAGTGATCGTTGGACACGAAAATTAGTCTTCTTTGCTTATTTTCATTCGCTTATGTCGTATGGTATTATATTTTGGGGTAACTCTTCCCATTCTAAAAGGATATTTTTGGCTCAGAAACGGGCGGTTCGGGCAGTAAGTGGTGTAAGTTCATGAACCTCTTGTCGACCCCTGTTCACGAGTCTGGGTATTTTGACATTGGCCTCTCAATATATACATTCCTCGGTGTCATTTCTTGTTAACAATATTAGCTTATTCCTAAGAATAAGTAGTTTTCACTCAGTTAATACTCGGCAGAAATCAAACCTGCATTTGGATCGGACTTCCTTAACTCTTGTGCAGAAAGGTGTGTAGTATATTGATGCATCCATTTTCAATAAGCTACCACTAGAATTCAAAAATCTTAGCAGTAATCCACCCCCTTTTAAATCGAATCTGAAGAGTTTCCTCATGGGTCACTCCTCCTATTCTGTCGAGGAGTTCCTTGAAAAATTAAGCTGATTCTTGTTCTATTCTTGATTACGTTTACCTAAACTTATGGCTTGACTTTTTTCGGGTTTATAAACAATTTATTTTTATCCTTTGTTACTTTTATATGGTAATTTCACGCACTGACATGTTCCATGACCTTGGAGATTTGCTCCTAAATTTGATCCTACGGAACTGGACGTGTAAATAATAAATAAAAAATAAATAAATAAAGTACGCCTAACTACTTGAACTTTACACTTTCCTAAAGGACTGTTAAAAGATTCCGAAGTTTGAAGTAAATCCGTGATCCGAACGTCATGGCCTCCCATTCTTAGTATAATTGTCCCACTTCTGTCAAATTTGTGAAATCCTTCCTTTTTTTAGAGAGAGAGAGAGAGAGAGATGATAATAGGTTTACTTACGTCATCTCCAACTTGGTCCCCCATTTTTCTATGGAATAAGCGAACTGTTTTCGCACAGTTGTAGTTCCGCTATTTTATCGAAAGTAGTGTCATCAAATGACTGCATTGCCGTCCAAAGAGACGTTATTTGTGTAGTAAATCGAACTACGACCCACAACATGCACAGCACTACTGTTCAAGTCCATATATTTCTAACGTGCAAATAGAATCACAATGGAAACTCTAGTCACCAGCTGATAGCAGATGAAAAACTACGTGAGGGAACTCAGTAGTACAACAGCTGCAGCATATTCATGAACCCAAGACAGGTGTGATTTGCTTATTTCAAAATCTTTATTTCTATAATTCTCCCCGGTTTTCAAAGATAGACCACAATCGATTACGTTTTCAAAGATAGACCACAATCGATTACCTTCGGCACCCTTGCTTAAGCCGACTTTGTGATCCGTCTCTAATGTTTTCGTCTGCAGCAGGAGGTTAAATTCCGAAAAAAAAGGTTCAAATGGCTCTGAGCACTATGGGACTTAACATCTGACGTCATCGGTCCCCTAGAACTTAGAACTACTTAAACCTAACTAACCTAAGGACATCAGACACATCCAGTCGCAGTCGCGCGCTTCCGGACTGATGCGCCTAGAACCGTTCGGCCACCCAGACCGGACGGTTAAATTCCGATTTTCTAATCTTTCCGAAGCAATGAAGTCTAAAACTCAGTGCTTCCAAACGAAAGAATTACTTTCTCGGGCGCTCTTGTCGACTGCAATCACAAAAATGTATGCAGAACACAAAAACTACATAAGAATTATTAGTGCATGCTGAGCGTTTATCTTATACTTAGCTTGCCAGTCTTGTGGATATATTTCGGCCCCTGATTTATACTATTTTTTATGGAACTAAAAAATATTTTCTTGTGGCAGAGATCTGTATAAGCCACACTAGACTTTAATTCCTCTTTATAACAGTAGACTGCACCGCTTCAGATGTTCGAGGAAGGCAGGTCACACCAGCTCCATCGAGAACCTTAATTAGGAACCTACGAAATTTTCTTTCTTAGCACAGACAGAGAGCAGCTCGTAGGGAAACAGCCTACTCACGCCGTATAAAATTCACATCAGTCTTCCCATTGTGTGCCAGCCTAGTCCGCTGTAACTAGCTCTGACGTCATAAATGTTGCGCAATACTTTAAAAATCAAGTAAATAACCTGAAACGTTTCTAGCATGGCAGGAGTAATACTAAATCAATATGTGTTGAATATCAGTTCAATAACTTTAATCATTTTCGAAATTTAGACGTTTTTCTGTAAAAATCATTGGCGCAACAGAAAAGAGCTAGAAACTTAAAAATTTATATTTATATTTTGCATAATAATTTAGTAGAAACAGTATTCTGGATCTCACAAATTAAAATTTTTGTTGAAATTCATGATTTTCTGGTTTTTGTCTTAGAAATTAAGGAAGCAAGATGGATTAAGTAGACGAATAAATAAGGCTAGGATGTTTAAATTTAAGTAGAAGGGAGATCCGCTATAATCATGAAGATGTGATAAGTTTCAATTGAATAACTATAAAACTATAGCGATAGCGTATCTCCAAAGGGCAAGTTCAGAGCTCGTCTACTGCGTGTAGTGTAATTAAATTAATTCTCTCGCCCAAAATATTTGACTTAGCCATGTCAGACTTTTATTATGATTACTTACCTGTGTGCTGAATGCACATTTAAATTGAGAGCTTCATCGGCCATCAGAAAAAGGAAGTGATGATTTATTCAATAACTTAAAGTGGTGCATTACTAGCCCAGCGGCTAGTCGGGAGTAAAGATGGGCAAAACTGTTCTTTTCAGAGATCGGATCAGAACTGTTCACTCCCTGAAATGAATTAGCTCTTTTTCATGACTCACCACTCATTTACAATAGAAAATAAATGGAAGGCACATTGCCCTTTAAACTTGGTTTATTCCAGTACTATACCTGTATTTTGATCTTATTTGATCCTATTTTGAAGTAACACAGATAATGAGTAAGAATTTTGTATTGTTTATTGAAATTTCCATGATATGACAAAGTTTTTGATTATTGATTTATTTTGCACTATCGTGGTTTTTTGGGTGATCGGAAAATGTTGTAACTTGAGATTTACATTAACAATATATTTGGCTATAATGTATTAAAATTTCATTAACCTCATACAAATACATCGCAAGCCATATATTTTTAAAGTGAACGTTTCCTTCCGAAGACGCCTAAAATCGCAAAATCCGTACCAGAATAAGAAAAAAATATATAAATTTGACTGTAAAATGAAAGTGCTGCATATAGCCTTACGCAGAATAAAACAAGGAAAATATTGGTGTATCACATTTTGTGATACGTTTATCGGTTTGCTCGTAATTAAAGCGTAAATTCGAGTGTCCATAACAAAAATCCTATAGTAAGAGGAGTCATCAGGAACCTAATCTGATCAGTTTAAACAAATAAAAATAAAATAAAAACAAATGATGTATACATAACATAATAATGTAATATACATAGCGGTATTACTACGAAGAACAATATCCAGTAGAGACGAACTCCGATGCAGAAGCACTGAGTCGAGCAGGTCGAGCCGCAAGCTGTATTACTGCGTGAGCTAAGACCGCAGAGACCAGAGAGACACCTGAGTTGCTTTGCTCAACGCTCTGGCTAGAGTCGAGAACGGTGGGGTGAGCGTTGAGCGGGCGAGTTCCGCGGGTGGGGGGAGCGGTGAACTCACCCGCTCCGAGACAAATCGTCCGTTCCCTTGCGAGCAGGTTGTTGCAAGTAGTTCCTATGTTATCCGCTAGGTGGCTCTCTGTCCTGTTGCTCGCATCAACTGCCCAGAGGGCAGGACGTGTGACTGAAACGATCGCCGACAGAGTGCGATGCGAAGTTAAGCTGCGCCAGACACTGCACGCGGCAGACGACGCACAGAGACGCCACAGCATATGTGAAACACAAAATCCAATGGGGCACTGCACAATGCAGGCAGCCAAGGTAGAAGCAGGGCAGAGGCCGGCGCTGGCTGTGTTGTGTGGCGTGCACTGTGCTGTGACCAGCAGAGGCGCTGCTGATATGCTCCGTCTCTCTCTCTCTCTCTCTCTCTCTCTCTCTCTCTCTCTCTCTCTGCCGTGGGAAACGTTTGGAGCTACCGTTCTTTTTTTTCTGAATCACTGATTGTTCACTCCTTTGAAAGATTCAACTCTATGAATTAGTTCAAGAGCGGAACCCCCATCTCTAGTCGGGAGAGCAATTTTGATCAGGCGTTCCCTTAGCCGTCCTCACTGCGGCTTTATATATAAGAACGCTGCGCGAGAGAAAAAGGCCCCAGTTCTCTCCAGACGCTGAATAGCACACCACCTGTGCCGGGAGTCGTGTCGCGTCGCGTCGGTATCATTGCTATAAACAGCCTCGGATGCCGTAATAAGTTACTTGGGATACGTGTAACCATGAAATCATTTTCGAGTGAAGTGTTAATTCCGAGATGACTTTAATGATCTATCTTTAGTTTGTGTATGTCGTATTTTCACGTGCCGTCGCGGGACAGACATTCTACCATTATTTAGCGTGGCGTTTGATGAACATTATCATCAAATTATGGCGAGCATTCACTTAAAAATTTAATTTGAACAGTTATAGTTGCATCAGCGCATTAGACTCTGAACTGCTCTGTTAGTTGGATTGTGTGGATGCTTTTTGGTCTTTGACTAGCTAGCTCTGAGCACTATGTGACTTAACATCTATGGTCATCAGTCCCCTAGAACCTAGAACTACTTAAACCTAACTAACCTAAGGACATCACACAACACCCAGTCATCACGAGGCAGAGAAAATCCCTGACCCCGCCGGGAATCGAACCCGGCAACCCTGGCGCGTTGGTCTTTGACTTTCAGAATATAGTCAACATTTTTAGAGAATCGTTTTTGATTATGAATCCCAGACAAACTCCTAATTCCTCAGAGCTATAAGCTGTAGCTATAAGTGTATTTCTGAGATGAAGTGGGCACTAGGAATTCTAATTACGGGCTTCACGTTTTGCTAATCACTTTCTGGTTGCCAATATTGTAGCTAGTGAGCCAGTGTTGAGATCGGCAAAAGACTGCATAAATGATAGGAACAATTAAATAACAACATATATAATTCCACCCGCCGCCCCACATATGGTGAATCGGCCGGGAAATGCATCCTTTCCACCTTACACTCTACATTATTATTCTAAATTAATATCCACCCGCCGCCCCACATATGTTGCTAATCGGCCGGGAAAAACAAACAAAACATTATTTTAAATAACAATAATTCCACCCGCCGCCCCACATATGGTGCTAATCGGCCGGGAAATGCATCTTTTCTACATTACACTCTACATTTAAATAACAACAATAAGCCAACCGGCCGCCCCACAAGCTCCTGCCACCTAGTGGCGCTGAAAAGAAGGAAAGACACCAGCTACTTGGCAACTCAAACATTAGCTCGTCTGTTTCCCAGCTGCTAAAGTGTAACGCTCTTATCTGATACTGTGGGCTAAAGGGAGAACTGTTCTCACAATGCTCACATTTTGTGCTCCACGAAAGCTAGAGTCAGAGCTAATTTAAGCTGATGGTCCTACGCGTATTAGGAAAATACGGTTTATTTAAAAATTGTAGGGCAAGGGTGAATTCTCGAGGGCAGTTAAATATCCGGAGTTCAATATCAGGCACTATTTTATGCTTCGTTCAACTGTGTTGGCACTGAAAGTGGAAAATAAGCTCACATGGAGAAGTTTTGGTAGAAAATGTACCGCAGGGTAATATGGGAACATTCTGTAATCCTCCTAAAGATATTTATGATATGCCGATACCAATACCAGGATGCCGAATGTGATAACCTAGGTTCACCGTTAGTAGTATTACGGAATCAAACTACTGCCAACGTCTACTAAAATCACAGCGGTCCCTCCACCTCTGCCCGGCTCGCAAAAAATACCAAGGAAAAATCCCGTGGCATACTTAAAATTAAATAGTAACTGCCAATATTTCTGAATGACTATGTTAAACACTTTCCGAAATTAATGCTAACATCAAAAGCAAAAAGAGCATATAAGATAAGCGTTTGAAATCCCACCGATAAAGATGTAAGACGAGAACAAGCACGAGTTCGATTGCACAATAATATAAATGCAAATGAGCATCGGCTGTTCGAAGGCACATCTCAGAATTCGACTTAAGTGATTTATTTTTTTGTTTAGCGATTGGCTCACAGTATTATAGTTTACAAATACCTAAATTAAATTATTAAATGAGACAAGATAATAAGTAAAAGTTATGTGAAACCTGAGCTGCTTCTGGCATGTACAGTGCTGAAATAACTTGCGGGAATGCAGCCGAGTGACGTCTTCGACATACACCGATATCGATGATCGTTTAAGACGTCACTCGCTGCATTCCCGAACGTTATCTGAACAGTAAAAAAGTAAATACAAAGGTAATAATGACAGCTGGAGAACTGGTAACAGCTAAGAGACTTTCACGTAGTCATTTCCCATCATAGTTGGACATCCGAAGATTCCAGCCACCCGACTGCTGCAGGTGTTGCGTCTGCTAAGTCTTCACAGAAAGTCACGAATTTTCTTATTGGGCAATAGGGCAAAATGTGGTCCAGTGTTTGTTCCGATGTTCCGCAGGTGCCCTCCGTCATAGTCGGCCATTCCTCACGATACACACTCGCTTTGGCTCAAAGGCATGGCCAGTTCTGACACGGTTGAGGAAGCACGGTATGTATCTTATTTGGTTCGCTTCGGGTGGCTGAATGGTCGGATCTGTTTTACCTATTTTCTCATGAGCATAGGACATCCACTGACGCCTTCATTCTTCTCCTGGACAATAGTTTTCTGTGGCGAGCTGGCCATTGTTCACCCACTTTGGCTCCGGATTTAGTCGGGTACACAGCGAACTGTTCATTGATCATGGATTTGTGTGAAGTGTAGACAACCACACCCTGGGCGATGTTCTGTTTACTCAAAGCGACAAATGTTCTACTCACATGGCAGCTGAATCTAATGTAATCATGGCCGTAAGAATCAGAAATATACAAGGTGTGCAACTTCGCTTCAGCTGTTTGCCGATAGGTGGTGACAACCGAACGGTAAGTAGCGATCGAAAGAAACAGATCGCAGACGTCAGGCAGTTAGCTTGGACCTCGGTCAACATAACCTCATTCAAACATTAGTCGATTTGTGTCTGCATCATAAAGTTGTTCTTGATTGAAAATATCAGTTTACGAGCCTAATTCTCGTCAATTGCGGGAGGTGTTACTGTTATGTTAAGACGTCACTCGCTGCATTCCCGAACGTTATCTGAACAGTAAAAAAGTAAATACAAAGGTAATAATGACAGCTGGAGAACTGGTAACAGCTAAGAGACTTTCACGTAGTCATTTCCCATCATAGTTGGACTGTTATGGAGAGACGTCTACAGACTGTTATGGAGAGACGTCTACAGACGTTAAAGTAACCTCTGGCGTGCCACAGGGGAGTGTCATGGGACCATTGCTTTTCACAATATATATAAATGACCTAGTAGATAGTGTCGGAAGTTCCATGCGGCTTTTCGCGGATGATGCTGTAATATACAGAGAAGTTGCAGCATTTGAAAATTGTAGCGAAATGCAGGAAGATCTGCAGCGGATAGGCACTTGGTGCAGGGAGTGGCAACTGACCCTTAACATAGACAAATGTAATGTATTGCGAATACATAGAAAGAAGGATCCTTTATTGTGTGATTATATGATAGCGGAACAAACACTGGTAGCAGTTACATCTGTAAAATATCTGGGAGTATGCGTGCGGAACGATTTGAAGTGGAATGATCATATAAAATTAATTGTTGGTAAGGCGGGTACCAGGTTGAGATTCATTAGGAGAGTCCTTAGAAAATGCAGTCCATCAACAAAGGAGGTGGCTTACAAAACACTCGTTCGACCTATACTTGAGTATTGCTCATCAGTGTGGGATCCGTACCAGATCGGGTTGACGGAGGAGATAGAGAAGATCCAAAGAAGAGCGGCGCGTTTCGTCACAGGGTTATTTGGTAACCGTGATAGCGTTACGGAGATGTTTAACAAACTCAAGTGGCAGACTCTGCAAGAGAGGCGCTCTGCATCGCGGTGTAGCTTGCTTGCCAGGTTTCGAGAGGGTGCGTTTCTGGATGAGGTATCGAATATATTGCTTCCCCCTACTTATACCTCCCGAGGAGATCACGAATGTAAAATTAGAGAGATTAGAGCGCGTATGGAGGCTTTCAGACAGTCGTTTTTCCCGCGAACCATACGCGACTGGAACAGGAAAGGGAGGTAATGAAAGTGGTACGTAAAGTGCCCTCCGCCACACACCGTTGGGTGGCTTGCGGGGTATAAATGTAGATGTAGATGTTTCAATATGAACAAAACAACGGCTGAGTCTCATTGAATGCTCTCAGGTACGTGTGGTAAGGACGCTATTAGTGAAAGAACGTGTCGTGAGTGGTTTCAGCGCTTCAAGAATGGTGATTTTAACGTCGTAGACCGGCATAGGGGTGGAAGAGAGAACGTTTTCGAAGACGCAGAATTGGGAGACATTGCGAAGAGAAGACTCGCGTCAAATTCAAGAAGAATTGGCACGATTAGTGGGAGTGACACAGCAAGCTATTTCAAAACGTCTCAAGGCTATAGACATGATTCAGAAAGAAGGAACTTGGGTCCCGTGTGAGCTGAAACCAAGAGACGCTGAATGGCGTTTGTGTGTTTGTGAACAATTGCTTCAGAGGCAAAAACGGAAGAGATTCCTGCATCGCATTGTGACCGGGGACGAAAAATGGGTTCATTACGATAACCCTAAAAGCAAAAATTCATGGGGATACCCCGGCCATGCTTCCACGTCGACGGCCAAAACGAATATTCACGGTTCCAAGATCATGCTCTGCATTTGGTGGGACCAGCTCGGCGTCGTGTACTATGAGGTGTTAAAACCAAGTGAAACAATCACAGGTGCTCGTTATCGAACGCAATTAATGCGTTTGAGCAGAGCATTAAAAGACAAACGGCCGCAGTACAACGAGAGGCGCGATAAAGTGATCTTGCAGCACGACAACGCTCGACCCCACGTTGCAAAAAAGCTCAAAACGTACTTGGAAACGTTAAAATGGGAATTCCTACCCCACCCGCCGTATTCTCCAGACATTGTTTGCTCTATCACCTCTTTAGATCAGTGGCGTATGGCCTGACTGACCAACTCTTCCGATCTCATGAAGTAGTCACAAATTGGATCGATTCGTGGATCGCTTCAAAAGATGAACAGTTCGACGCGGGATTCGTACACTGCCCGCAAGATGGGAGAAAGTAGTGGCCAGCGACGGAAAATACTCTGAATGATACATGTGTAACCAATTTGTTTCATTAAAGCCTCAAATGTTGGGAAAAAAACGGCGGAAGCAAAGTTGTACACCTTGTACAAAATAATTTAGTAAGGCCTAGAAACACCAAGTCGGCGTGACACCCGTGTAAGATCTCGCTCGGTGTCGTTCAACGGCACTCGCAAGGACCTCAGTAGCATTACAAGAAAAATGTGACTGTATTGCTGAGACCAGGTTACGCACAAACCGCGTGCGAAACACAACGTTTAATTCATGCGTAATAAGTAAATGTAGCATCTTTATACACTACTGGCCATTAAAATTGCTACACCACGAAGATGACGTGCTACAGACGCGAAATTTATTCCACAGGAAGAAGATGCTGTGATATGCAAATGATAAGCTTTTCAGAGCATTCACATAAGGATGGCGCCGGTGGCGACACCTACAACGTGCTGACATGAGGAAACTTTCCAACCCATTTCTCATACACAAACAGCAGTTGACCGGCGTTGCCTGGTGAAACGTTGTTGTGATACCTTGTGCAAGGAGGAGAAATGCGTACCATCACGTTTCCGACTTTGATAAAGGTCGGATTGTAGCCTATCGCGAGTGCGGTTTATCGTATCGCGACATTGCTGCTCGCGTTGGTCGAGATCCAATGACTGTTAGCAGAATATGGAATCGGTGGGTTCAGGCGGGTAATACGGAATGCCGTGCTGGATCCCAACGGCCATGTATCACTAGCAGTCGAGATGACAGGCATCTTATCCGTATGGCAGTAACGGATCTTGCAGCCACGTCTCGATTCCTGAGTGAACAGATGGGGACGTTTGCAAGACAACCATCTGCACGAACAGTTCGACGACGTTTGCAGCAGCATGGACTATCAGCTCGGAGACCGTGGCTGCGACTATCCTTGACGCTGCATCACAAACAGGAGCGCCTGCGATGGCGTACTCAACGACCAACATGGGTGCACGAATGGCAAAACGTCATTTTTTCGGATGAATCCAGGTTCTGTTTACAGCATCATGATGGTCGCATCCGTGTTAGGCGACATCGCGGTGAACGCACATTGGAAGCGTGTATTCGTCATCGCCATACTGGCGTATCACCCGGCGTGATGGTATGGGGTACCATTGGTTACACGTCTCGGTCACCTCTTGCTCGCAATGACGGCACTTTGAACAGTGGACGTTACATTTCAGATGTGTTACGACCCGTGGCTCTACCCTTCATTCGATCCCTGCGAAACCCTTCATTTCAGCAGGATAATGCACGACCGCATGTTGCAGGTCCTGTACTGGCCTTTCTGGATACAGAAAATGTTCGACTGCTGCCCTGGCCAGCACATTCCCCAGATCTCTCACCAACTGAAAACGTCTGGTCAAAGGTGGCTGAGCAACTGGCTCGCCACAATACGCCAGTCACTACTCTTGATGAACTGTGGTATCGTGTTGATGCTGCATGGGCAGCTGTACCTTTACACGCCATCCAAGCTCTGTTTGACTCAATGCCCAGGCGTATCGAGGCCTTTATTACGGCCTGAGGTGGTTGTTCTGGGAACTGATTTCTCCGGATCTATGCACCCAAATTGCGTCAAAATGTAATCACATGTCAGTTCTAGTATAATATATTTGTCCAATGAATACCCGTTTATCATCTTTATTTCTTCTTGGAGTAGCAATTTTAATAGCCAGTAGTGTATGATGCCTTGTGTACTCTGAGTGTGATACGAAATGATTGTGCCAGACTCATTGCAGATTTAGCAGGAGTACGATCACAGACTTTGTGATTACGTGAGAAAAGTCTTCACATCAGGCCAGATGCCGACTGATGACTTCACTCCTGGGAAAATAATATCCTCAAGGACTGTGTTCAGTGGCATCAGGGTGTAATATGACACATACTGAGGGGTTGCAGTGTTGGTGATTCACTTGTTACGGTCATCGGCGATCAGATGGCGCTCAAGAGGCCTGTGTGTGCGCGCCGTCTGTTGCGTCGCTGCAGGCACTAACTGCGCTGAGTTTAGAGATGAACAGTGTTAGCGACATTCATTATAGGGTACAACAATGCCCCCCAACGAGTACGTACTATTGTTGAGCAACTTAGCTATTTAACCGAGGTCGCATTTTGGGCTTGCCGTAAGCTGGGCGGTATTATCGGCGGATTGCTGGACAGACTGGGTACAGTGTATCGCTGGTGTGTATTTGCTTTCAGCAATGACCTGTGGAACATTCCCACACCTGCGGACCACTTTCTAGATGTCCGTATAGAGCAGGCGCGCGTCATAATCGACAATGGTGCGAGGAAAGAAATCCAGGCACATGGTTCAACTGCAGTTTCATCAAGGGCTATTGGTAACCGTCTGCTTGTACCTGGACTAAGATCACATGTGCCGCCGGTCAGGCTGTCACTGTCACTACGACACCGCCAAGCATGGCTACTCTGGTGCCGTGAATGAGTCAAATGGAGAGTGGAACGGTGCTCTGTTGTTTTCAGGGATGAGATTAGGTTCTGTGTGTATACGAGTGATGAGCATACCGACCGGTGTACGGCATAGACCCGGTGAGCGCCCTATTCCGGAGTGCATTCGCCCACGACACACAGGTCTCAATCCCCAGACCTCGTGGTGTGAAAGGGGCGGGGACACCAGTTACAACTGGCAGTCATGTTTGGTGTTTCGGCAGGGTAAAGTACTCAGAGCCCGCTACATTGCACAGGTTGTTATCCCTGTGCTACTACCAATAATGTTCTTTTCCGAAAAGTGATGTGCTTTTCCAAGAGGACAGTGCACGTCCACAAACAGCTGCTGCGATGCAACAGGCTCCTCGTGGTGTACAACAACTGCCCTGACCAGCAAGATCGTCAGATCTCTCACCAACTAAACACGTATGGGACATGAGGAAGCGGGAACTTACTTGTTCTCCACAACCTGCAACAACAATTTCCGCACTGTACAAGAAGATTTAGACATCCATCGCAGGATCCCATTCGGCACCTTTATGATCGTTTGTGTGCGAAAATACACGCCTACGTTGCCGCGGGAGGGGGGGGGGGGACGACGACGACTTGTCAGGACCCTTTTACTGTGACATGTGTGTTTCATTTTGTCCGAATTTATCACATTACGCTCCTACAATGATGTACTACCTGTCATATTACTTGTCAAGAAAATTACCCTGTCCTAGAGGGTGTGGAATTACTGGCAGAGTATATTTCTGGTTCAGAATTTACAGTAACACTGAACGCCGCTTGTACGTATTAAGCACCATATCGAATACTATCATTATCGTTTTATGCTTCAATTCACGGCCACCTGCAGTAAAGTAAGTTCCACAAATGAAATGTTGGGAAAACAGACACTATTCGACAATGTCGTACGAGGGTCGTCCACAAAGTAGGTTCCGTTTATATTTCTAACAGCGGCAGCCCTACGATCGCAGTTCCGAGCATACGCGGCAGTTACTCTGACTCAAGGAGAAGACATGTACGCCATTTTCAGATCGCTGCTGCCGACGTGTGCTTTGAAGTGCTTCTTTATAATGTCAGCCGCAATTGAAAATGCCACCGCGTGTGAAATCAGATCTGTGATTCGTTCTCTAAATGCAAAGGAAGTTAAACCAAAGGAAATTCATCGGCAAATCTGCGAGGTTTACGGACAAAATGTTATGAGTGATTCAATGGTTAGAAGATGGGTCAGACTTCTCAATGAAGGACGTGATCAAGTGCACGATGAAGAACGAAGTGGTCGCCCGTCTGTGGTTACTGATGAACTGGTTCACACAATTGAAGAGAAGGTTAAGCACAACCGTAAGTTTACACTTAGTGCCCTCGCTATGGAAGTTCCGCAAATCTCACTATCACCAATTCATGAAATTGTTACTGAAAAACTGAAATTTCGAAAACTTTGCTCACGTTGGGAACCCAAAATTCTTACTGAACAGCACAAAAAACAACGGATGGGCAGCGCACTTCAGTTTTTGACACGCCACAATGAAGAAGGCGGCGGTTTTCTTTCTCGGATAGTCACTGGTGATGAAACTTGAGTATCGTACGACACCCCTGAAACAAAATTGCAATCAATGGAATGGAGACACACTTCAACCCCAACGTAGGTTAAGCGTAAGCAAATCTTGACACCTCGAAAAGTCATGTGCACCGTTTTTTGGGACAGAAAAGACATTTTGCTGATTGATTTCTTACCTCGAGGCCAAACAATCGATGCACATGGTTACTGCGAGACCATTAAGAAATTGCGCCACGCAATACAGAACAAACGCCGAGGATTACTGTCAAAAGGTGTTGTTTTTCCCACGATAATGCCCGACCTCACACGGCGAATGTGACCAGACAACTCTTCTGGGAATTTCACTGGAACGCGTTTGATCATCCTCCGTACAGCGTGGACCTCGCTCCTGCCGACTTTCATCTCTTCTTACACCTACAATCTGTCCTTGGTAGTCAACACATCAACGATGATGAAGAGTTGAAAGAACATGTTACCACATGGTTGAATACACAGGCAGCAACCTTCTATGAAGAAGGCATACAAAAACTTGTGCCACGCGATGACAAGTGCCTACAAAATTTCTGAAGCTATGTAGAAAACTAGGTTAACAGTTGTAGATTTTGTACAATAAATATTTTTTCTGTATCTGTACACGTTTGTTTTATGTAACCGAACGGAACTTACTTTGTGGACGACCCTCGTATATTTACTATTTGCAAGCTACTGAGCACCGCAATACAAGACTTATATTACTCGCTTTTTATGTGCTTTGGTTCCCCAAATTTTGGTATTCTCGAATGTTGTGCACATTGAGGGAATCAGAATGTTTTCCACAACGTATAAGGGTCCCAACAATTTTAGGAGAAGGTTTCCGGAACTACAGAGCCACTTATTACATATTTAGTTCGTGTGTACTTCTGTGGGGCTTATACGCTGATCAGCCAGAACATTATGACTACTTACCTAATAGCCGGTAAGTCCACCTTTGGCGCGGATAACGGCGACGCGTCGTAGCATGGAAGGAGTGAGGCCTTCGTAGGTTGCTGGAGTTGGCACCACATCTGTACACACAAGTCACCTAATTCCCGTAACCTCTGGGGAGGAGGCGATGAGCTCTGACGCCAAGTTCAGTCACATCCCAGATGTGTTGGATCGGGTTCAGGTGGGGGGGGGGGGGGCAGTACATCAATTGTAACTCACCACCATGTTCCTTGACTTACTCCATCACATTCCTGGCCTTGTGACGTGGCGCATTATCTTGTTCAAAAATGCCACTCCCGTCGGGAAACATGATCGTCATGAAGAGGCGTACGGGTCTGCAACTAGTGGACGATACCCCTGGGCCGTCATGGTGCCTTGCACGAGCTCCACTGGATCCATGTACGCCCACGTCACGTCAGTGTTCCCCAGAGCATGATGGAGCCGCCGCCAGCTTGTCTTTGTCCCGCAGTAAAGGTTTCAAGGAGCTGTTCCCCTGGAAGGCGACGGATCCGCGCCTTCCCACTGGCATGATGACGAAGGTTTCTGGATTCAACACTTCATGCAAAACACTGCTACTGCGCCAACGTCTGGTGCCGGTGGTCACGTGCCCATTTCAGTCATAGTTGACGGTGTCGTTGTGTTAACATTGGCACATACATGGGTCACCGACTGTGGAGGCCCATCGTTAGGAGTGTTCGGTGCACAGTGTGTTCAGACACACTTGCGCTCTGCCCAGTATTAAAGTGTCATGTTAGTTCCGCCACAGTTCGCCGCCAGCCCTGTTTTACCAGTCTGCCCAGCTTACGAGGTCCGACGTCTGTAACGATAGGTGGCCGCCCAACCCACGACATCTGGATGCGGTTTCATGTTGGTTACGTCACATGTTCAGGACAGTCACCACAGCACTCCTCTAACACCCGAAAAGCCAAGCAGTTTCCGAAATATCCGTGCCGAGTCTCCGGGCCATCACAATCTGCCCTCGGTCAAACTCAGATCACACGCCTTCCCCATTCTACACTCCTGGAAATTGAAATAAGAACACCGTGAATTTATTGTCCCAGGAACGGGAAACTTTATTGACACATTCCTGGGGTCAGATACATCACATGATCACACTGACAGAACCACAGGCACATAGACACAGGCAACAGAGCATGCACAATGTCGGCACTAGTACAGTGTATATCCACCTTTCGCAGCAATGCAGGCTGCTATTCTCCCATGGAGACGATCGTAGAGATGCTGGATGTAGTCCTGTGGAACGGCTTGCCATGCCATTTCCACCTGGCGCCTCAGTTGGACCAGCGTTCGTGCTGGACTTGCAGACCGCGTGAGACGACGCTTCATCCAGTCCCAAACATGCTCAATGAGGGACAGATACGGAGATCTTGCTGGCCAGGGTAGTTGACTTACACCTTCTAGAGCACGTTGGGTGGCACGGGATACATGCGGACGTGCATTGTCCTGTTGGAACAGCAAGTTCCCTTGCCGGTCTAGGAATGGTAGAACGATGGGTTCGATGACGGTTTGGATGTACCGTGCACTATTCAGTGTCCCCTCGACGATCACCATGATGCCGGGTGTTGGCCCTGTGTGCCTCGATCGTATGCAGTCCTGATTGTGGCGCTCACCTGCACGGCGCCAAACACGCATACGACCATCATTGGCACCGAGGCAGAAGCGACTCTCATCACTGAAGACGACACGTCTCCATTCGTCCCTCCATTCACGCCTGTCGCGACACCACTGGAGGCGGGCTGCGCGATGTTGGGGCGTGAGCGGAAGACGGCCTAACGGTGTGCGGGACCGTAGCCCAGCTTCATGGAGACGGTTGCGAATGGTCCTCGCCGATACCCCAGGAGCAACAGTGTCCCTAATTTGCTGGGCAGTGGCGGTGCGGTCCCCTACGGCACTGCGTAGGATCCTACGGTCTTGGCGTGCATCCGTGCGTCGCTGCGGTCCGGTCCCAGGTCGACGGGCACGTGCACCTTTCGCCGACCACTGGCGACAACATCGATGTACTGTGGAGACCTCACGCCCCACGTGTTGAGCAATTCGGCGGTACGTCCACCCGGCCTCCCGCATGCCCACTATACGCCCTCGCTCAAAGTCCGTCAACTGCACATACGGTTCATGTCCACGCTGTCGCGGCATGCTACCAGTGTTAAAGACTGCGATGGAGCTCCGTATGCCACGGCAAACTGGCTGACACTGACGGCGGCGGTGCACAAATGCTGCGCAGCTAGCGCCATTCGACGGCCAACACCGCGGTTCCTGGTGTGTCCGCTGTGCCGTGCGTGTGATCATTGCTTGTATGGCCCTCTCGCAGTGTCCGGAGCAAGTATGGTGGGTCTGACACACCGGTGTCAATGTGTTATTTTTTCCATTTCCAGGAGTGTACATACGGACAGCGCGGTCACTGATGTACTGTGCGTGAGTGACTAGCAGTCATTCCCTGCGCGGTGACACTGCTATCGCCCGGACGGGTTTATGTCGATAGTAGGTCCGTGGTCATAATGTTCAGGCTGCTCAGTGCATACCCCACCAATACTCAATAACATTCTGTATCCGTAATCTACAAGTAATTTCTTTCACACACAGATGTACGATCGAATACGGCAGGATGAAAACATCGTTCAATATGGAATTACAGAGCTGAATACTCTGCAATCCAATGGCAAATCTGCAAGACACAAGCGTCAAACAGATGAGATTACAGCAGTCTAATACGTACACATGCTGGATTCGAATTACAGGTTACACAAGCAGTACAAAAAACACCGCGATCGATAAATATTTCTTCAATTTCATTCATGCCAGTCAATGTGAGGAAAAAGGAAACTAATTAAATACAGCCATTAACATCATAAATCGTGAAATTTCATAAACATTCAGACAAGTTTTATAGTTCATTTTCTGCTTCTTCTCTTTTCTTTATTATTAATAATAAAAGGCAATTGTGGGCTGATTAGTCCTGTCGACTTTGAACCAGACTTTTTGATTCGACCTGACTTTTTTATTTCAAACTATTAATTGTGGATAGAAAGTCTTGAATAAATATTCTCATGCTTTATGATTACAGTGTTGAGCATTTATTGGAACAACACACAAGTGTTACAGACGAGCTTCAGGAACTCAAATGGGAATACCTGGAAGGAAGGATATTCCTCTCGAGTAACATTACTGGGAAAGGGGTGGGTTGTTTTGGGGAAGGAGACCAGACAGCGAGGTCATCGGTCTCATCGGATTAGGGAAGGAAGTCGGCCGTGCCCTTTCAGAGGAACCATCCCGGCATTTGCCTGGAATGATTTAGGGAAGTCACGGAAAACCTAAATCAGGATGGCCGGACGCGGGATTGAACCGTCGTCCTCCCGAACGAGAGTCCAGTGTCTAACCACTACTGGGAAAAATTTAGAGACGCAACATATGAAGCTGACTACAGAACGATGCTACTGCCGCTAACGTACACTGCGCGTAAAGACCAAGAAGATAAGATACAAGAAATTAGGGCTCGTACGGTGACATACAGACAGTCGTTTCTCACTCGCTTTATCTGTAGTGTAACAGGAAAGGAAATGACTAGTCGAGGTACGGGGTACCCTCCGCCACGCACCGTATGGTGGACTGTGGATTATCTATGTTGATGTGAATGTTACTGTGGATGAGTGTTTGATTGAGTCGTATGTAGATATAACTTCAGATCAAGTTCGGAATCATTATTGGTTAATAGGTATATAATAAAAGGATGCAAGTATATACTCATGAAACCTTGTTTACCTAAAAATATTTTGTGGCTGTCACTCCAGTGAGACGTAAGATTTCTATTTCACCTGTTTCCTGGCGCTGACATCGTCATTTTCATCAAGATAGTTATATATAAGTCGGCATTTTTGGCGTCTTACTTTCTCTACTGGATAACTCTGTTAACCCCTGTGCATGATTACAGCGTGAATGAAATTGTTATCCATTATTTTAGTGATTGTGGCGCACGTCCGTAACGAAATGTTTACTACTTAATATTATTTTACTGTAGGATTGGATTGAGTATCTAGTCGTTTGTAAACATATGACAAAACTGTTGATTCCTTAACATGAATGTTGTTCTTTCTGTCATACTTCTAGTGATTGAAACAAGTGCGAGTGTTAATTTTTATTGCGCCATGTTAACTGGCTATCATCTATATCTTGGTCCCATTAACTGACATACGGCCGGGAGTGCGGTGTGCTGACCACATGCCTCTCCACATCAGCATCCAATGGCGCCTGTGGGCTAAGGATGACACGGCGGCCGGTCGGTACCCTTCATGGTCTGTTCGGACGAAGTTAAGTTTAGTTTTTTTATCATCTGTATGTTGATCCAACCAGACTCTTGATTTTGGCAGTAACATTATAGGGCAATTGTGTTAATTAACAAGTGCCGTTTGTTACGTACATATTTATTTCGGCACTCTTTGGCAGCTAATAAACACTTCTGCAGCCTTTAAACGCTCCAAGTGATTAAAATCCCACTAAGATTAAAAATGTCTAACACTGCCGAAAAAGAGAGAAGCAAGTGATAGCAACTGAAAGACAAGCAAGAAAATACAATACCGATTCGTCAAAACACATACTAAATCATGAAGAACTTCATACAGGCAGTATGGGGTCATGTGAATACTAAACATACCAAAACGTAACTGAGAGCACAAAGCATGACATAACGCCGAAGATAACAAAGTGGCCACTATGTGACGTCAGTGGCATCATATCTTAGACTGAACGCGTAATAATAATATAATTTAAAATACATGGACAACGTAAGGAATGGTGCTACCCGTCCTGAACCGCAGCAACACAAAATGCAAAAATATATAAAAAATGACATTTCTCATATAATGTTCCTAAACCAATACAGTACATGTAATACTGCAAAACTGAAAGCAGGTGTGTGTGTAGAGGTGGGGCATCAGTAAAACAGGATAAATTTATTTTATTACATAGGTAATAACAACAAAGTATAAAACTATTTGAGAAACAAAATTATGTTCCACATAAAATGGTATAGTTCTACTAAGACTAAATGTGACATCAAAATTACGTGGAAATGACATTGTACCTTTGGTGATGGGTGACGGTTGTCTTAGGTAAGTTTTATTGTTGGTCCTCACGCTTTGCTGAAGTTTGGTATTTATTAATTATGCGTAACCAATAACTTTTACATTTTATACTATTTTGTTTGTTCCTGTCTTATCATATTTTGTAATATGTTTGTCTGTTTCGTCAGGTACTTTATGGCACAATGTCGCCATTACTGACACTTCTGCTCATATACAATGTTTTTTAGTTTCTCCTGCTATTAAGTTACTTTGTTCTTTATTCGGCGGCTATCGCCCTTGGCGTGTCTACTTTCCTACCCTTTTGCTAAATATAATATACGAACTTGTCTACGTACTTCCTACCACGACACACTAGAGACTAGACGATCAGTAGATTAACTTAAGCCCATGTTCCTTGAATGTTTACTTACATTACAATTAAAAATAATGTTGTTGTATTTGTTTGTAAGCATGATACATGAACCTAAAGAAAGCTGCCAAACATTCAATGTCATTTCCATGTAATTTTGATTATGTCACATTTTAGTCTTATTAGACGTATTGGATTTTATACACTACACAATTTTGTTTTCCAAATTAGTTTTACACTTTTTTACTTTGTCGTTATCACATCCGTAATAAAATAAATACACACACAAACACACACACACACACACACACACACCCCTACTTTCAGTTACATGTACTGTATTGGCTTAGAAACATTATATGAGAAATGTCATTTTTGGTATATTTTTATATTTTATTTGTGTTGCGGCGGTTCAGCGAAGTGCACCATTGCTTACGTCTTCCCTGTATTTTCAGTTATACTTTTCTATGCGTTCAGTCTAAGATATGACACCACTAGCGCCACGAATTTTCGGCGTAATGTCATGCCTTGTGAACTCAGTTACGCTTTGGTAAGTGTCATATTCACATGACCCCATACTACCTGTATGAAGTTGTTCTTCATGATTTGGTATGGATTTTCACCAATCGTATTGTATTGTATTTTCTTTCTTGTCTTTTAGTCGTTATCACTGTGCCTTTTCCAGGTACTCTGATGATGAATGTACTCGAAACGCACCAGTAAAGCAGTTGCGTTGCATCTGGTGAATATCAAATATTTATTCAGTGTCCATTTCAGCTCTGTTCAACATTTTAAGTCTCACAAAATGGGCGCATACCTCTTCCGCAGCTACATATCACACCTTAAAAATCTCATAGGCCGACGCAGCGGAAGTAAGACAGAAATATTGCCATGATTAGCAATATATTTAACATCAGTGACGTCGCAGCAGGCAGCATGGCTATACATGGTGTCTCTTTCTGCACAATTGCAGGCGAAATTTCCTCTTCCATTTTTTCGTTTGGCCAACAGTTTAGTCAATAGCTAACGCCAAAGATTTTTGTATATTGGAACAAACATCGGATACAGGGTGTAGTTGGAGCAGGCAGCAGCCCGTCAGAACAAGCAATCGCGTGGGAGTCTTTGTGGTTCGTGTTGACAATACACGCCGGACATGTAAACAGAAACGTATGCTATTAATACATTCGCTCGGAGTCATTGGCCAACTTGCGTTGTCAGCCAAGCTCAGAGGAAGTGCTGTGTTTTCAAAGTTAGGACCGTCTTTCGCTTGGTCCACTTCAGAAACATGGATTCTAAGTGCTTCGTTTAGATGATCCGGCTCCATGAAATATCTATAAGTGCTCTTTTTTACGTATAAATTAGTTAGTTTTCTGGTCTTCCGACTTGTAGTTTTGCTCTCCCGACTTGTCGCTACAGAAAGGTAGCGACAGGATTTGAGCGAGGAAAGATCAAAAAGTCAACCCGTATACGGATGAAGCCATCGTCGACACTCCAGTCGCCACTTGAAAATGGTGGAGGACAATTCCGCCGAAAGCTCTTGAGATTTTAACCATTTGACGCGGTTAGAAAACTGAGAAAATTTTATAAATTCAGATACGGGCGAACATGCATTTGTTCATTGAAGATGACGTGTGGTAACGAGTAACGGAGATTTTTCGCATGGAGAGCGGTGCTCATTAGAAGACTAAGTAAGGAAATTTCAGCTGCAGTTTCAAATTCCGCGTCGTTCGCTGTATGTTTCTCCGCATTATTACTGTTTTTGTGATTTTCTTTAATTTATGTAAACAAGTGTGTAGTTAAGAACTGCATTATACAGGGTGTCCCAGCTATCTTGTCCACCCAAAATATCTCTGGAACAATAACAGCTATTGGAAAACGACTTTCACCGGTATCAATGTAGGGCTGGGGCCCATAAATGTACATATTTGGAAACATTCTAAAACGAAAGCATATGTGTTTTTTAACACAAACTTATGTTTTTTTTAATGGACCTCCTATATTTTTTCTTCAGCAATCCATAGCATGACAAAGCACATACACAATGGCGTTGATTGCATCGCAATGTTCCCATTACATCCCGAGATATTGAGACGCCAAGTTGACGCTTGAAACACCCGACATGCGCTGCTAGCGCACTTCCTGAGGCTCAGGCGTGAACCCCATGCTGCCCGTAATCGCGATGTGATTATGTGATTGACAAGTAAGTGTCCCTCTTGATAAGTATGGAGGTGTGACTACACATGTCAATCACATCGCGATTACGGGCAGCATGGGGTTCACGCCTGAGCCTCAGGACGTGTGCTAGCAGCGCATGTCGGGTGTTTCAAGCGTCAACTTCGCGTCTCAATATCTCGGGATGTAATGGGAACATTGCGATGCAATCAACGCCATTGTGTATGTGCTTTGTCATGCTATGGATTGCTGAAGAAAAAATATGGGAGGTCCATTAAAAAAAAAACGTAAGTTTTTATACATTGATACCGGTGAAAGTCGTTTTCCAATAGCTGTTATTGTTTCAGAGATATTTTGGGTGGACAAGATAGCTGGGACACCCTGTATATAGTACACAGCTGTAAAAGTTATTTTACTTTATCCTATAGATTTCGGTCAATCTAAGAGTATCAATGGGTCATCTGTATCAAAGGAGAGAAAAAAGTCATATGAATACAATGATTACAGCTAGTGCCTCTTAAAAGATTCACACTCACATTATACATCTATTATGCGGAGACTGCCATGTAAGTATGTAACTGATATATAAGGGGCAGTCAAGTGAATACGAGACGGATGGAAAAAGTAAGTAAACTGTTTGTTATTTCATAAGTTATCGCCATAACGATTAGTACATTTAAGTAATGGCCGTAACTATTAGTACATTCATCCCATTGCGATATAACATGGTCAGTGCACTCATGGAGAAATGTATGCAGTCGCCTATGGAACCACGATTGTACACAGGCTCACCTCTTCGTCCGACGCAGATCGACGGCCACGAATGGCTTTTTTTTTTTTTTAAGGACTCCAGGAATATGGAAATCGCACGGAGAGAGATCGGGATCGTATGGAAGATCTGTAAGCACTTCCCAGCGAAATTCCTGCAGTGTAGTCGAAACAATCTTGGCAAGATGTGGGCGGGCATTATCCTTGAACAGAATGACGCCTCCCTCAACATTTCTGGGTGTTGCTCATATCCGGCATCCTGGTGCGCCCGTTAGCTCGCCCACATGCAGGCTTAAGTTGTAGGCAACCCGTCAAGCAATCTTCATGCACTACATGACTACAGTGCGTGTTCTGCAGGGTGCATGCCTGACGACAGGGATCATAGAATTTATTAATGCTTCCGCACTTCATGGTGAAAGCAGCTATAGCGACGACGCCTCGAAATAACCGGTAGACCATTTCCCTTTGTTGGGAAGAACAATTCTTACTTGTTAAACAAGATTGGTTGCCTCAGTGTCTCGTATGCCACAGCATGCTTATTCTACACGCATGCTCATAAATTAAGGATAACGCTGATAAACGGTCAAACAACGCTCTGGTGGGCGGTTTGCGGGTTTAAATCACCTCGGGGTATGACCGTGCGTTGCATTTGACTTGCGGTCGTCGCACGGTGGCGCTGGCAGCAGTCCACAAACGCAGAGGTGTGTTGGTGCATGTCAGAGTACGGTGCAGCGAGTAAATGTGCAGACATTTTCAGACGTACTAATGGTGACTGTGTGTTGAAAATGGCTCAAAGAACACATATTGATGATGTAATGATGGGTAGAATACTAGGGCGACTGGAGGCTGGTCAAACACAGCAGGTCGTAGCACGGGCGCTCCGTGCGCCACAAAGTGTGATCTCAAGATTATGGCAACGATTCCAGCAGACAGGAAAAGTGTCCAGGCGCTACAGTGCGGGACGTTCATAGTGTACAACACCACAATAAGACCGATATCTCACCACCAGTGCCCGCAGACGCCCACGGAGTATTGCAGGTAGCCTTGCTCGGGACCTTACCGCAGCCACTGGAACAGTTGTCTCCAGACACACAGTCTCCAGACGACTGAACAGACATGGTTTATTCGCTCGGAGACCTGCAAACTGCATTCCACTGACCCCTGCTCATAGGACAGCCCGTAAAGCCTAGTGTGAAAAACAGAGTACATGGTCATTGGAACAGTGGCCCCAGGTTATGTTCACGGACAAGTCCAGGTGTAGTCTGAACAGTAATTTTCACAGAGTTTTCATCTGGCGTGGATCAGGAACCAGATACCAAACCCTTAATGTCCTTGAAAGGGACCTGTATGGAGGTCGTGGTTTGATAGTGTGGGGTGGGATTATGATTGTTGCACGTATACCCCTGCATGTCTTTGACAGAGGAACTGTAACAGGTCAGGTGTATCGGGACGTCATTTTGCACCAGTATATCCGCCTTTTCAGGGGTGCAGTGGGTCCCCCCTTCCTCCTGATGGATGATAACGCACGGCCCCACCGATCTGCCATCGTGGAGGAGTATCTTGAAGCAGAAGATATCAGGTGAATGGAGTGGCCTGCCTGTTCTCCAGACCTAAACCCCATCGAGCACGTCTGGGATGCTCTCGGTCGACGTATCGCTGCACGTCTTCAAACCCCTAGGACACTTCAGGAGCTCCGACAGGCACTGGTGCAAGAATGGGAGGCTATACCTCAACAGCTGATCGACCACCTGATCCAGAGTACGTCAATCGGTTTTGCGGCCTCTGTACGTGTGCATGGTGATCATATACCATATTGATGTCAGGGTACATGCGCAGGAAACAGTGGCGTTTTGTAGCACATGTGTTTCGGGACGGGTTTCTCAATTTATCACCAATACTGTGGACTTACACATCTGTGCCGTGTGTGTTCCCTATGTGCTTATGCTATTAGCGCCAGTTTCATGTGGTGCCACGTTGTGTGGCACCACAGTCGGCAATTATCCTTAATTTATGAGCATCAGCGTGCTATAATGATGAAGTCCAATAACCAGCGATACTACGTGTCCCTTCAGGCCACGCAGGTTGATGAGGTTGACGGCGATGTTAGAAAGCAACTTGTTGCCACGCTGCGGGGCGAAGTACAGCAACAGCTAATTTTGAGGCAGAAAAAAGTCATAACGTAAGCTTTATGCGTGTTTTCATATACGTCAATTTTTACATAAGTCTCATGCAATTAATTTTAGATAGGTGACGAGGAGCAGCATTCAAAATGATGCAGCATTACAAGCAAGCCACAAAGTTGCACACATCCAAAGAAGTGGCGAGCCGTTTTCTATTGGGGCCCCTGTTCAAATCTTGTTTGCTGGCCGTCGCAGAGTGCTTAATGTCAGGAGACGTAAGTAAATTTGAGGAGTTAGCCTCTTCAAGGAAACCCTTTCTCGTCGGATCCAAGACGTGGCTGGGATCTGGAAAACTAACTGAAGGAGAAAGGTCAGACTTTCGTTGCTTACTCATTAGCAGTTGATGAATCCACCAATGTAACAGACTATCCACAGCTTACAGTATTTGTGCGAGGTGATTCCGTACCACAGGTTTAGGGGAACTGTTAGATGTTATACCTATGGATTACACAACCACAGGTCGCGATATATTTGAGGTGGTATGTCAATCCGTTGAAAATGCGTGTTTGTCATGGGACAGGTGGAGCTCCACAAATGATTGGGAGTCAGTAAGGTTTTGTGTCTAATATGAAAGAAAAAAAAATCAAGATCGAATTTGCGAAATACTTATCAAACGTACACTGTTTTATCCATCGGGAGACCCGTTTCGCAGGCAGAAAGAGTGCGATATGAAGGTCGTGATACAATGTGTGAATTTTGAAAGGCGCTATGGCGCCAGTCATCGCCAGTTGAAAGGATTTTTGCAAGACCTCGAAGCAGCATACTATGGCATATCCTACCATTGTGCGGGACGATGGCTTAGTAGAGACAAGGTTCTCAATGTATTTTTTGCTATTCGGAAGAAAATTCCCGTATGTATGGAAACGAAAGGAGAGATGCGGTTAGCAGTCAGTGACGACAAATGGGTTGCAGAGTTGGCTTTTCTCACTGATATCACGGGACAGTTGAATCCCTTAAATTTGTCACTACAAGGAAAGGATCTGGTTATACCTAGCTTGCATGACAAAACAACTGCATTCACAGACTACGTCTTTTCGAAAGGCAGCTCGCTACGCGAAAACTAACATTTTTCAAAAGCCTTTCATCGTTACTAATACATCCAGACTCGTATTTCGCGGCTTATCAACAGAATGTTGTGCAACTCCATCAGTCTGTCACGGCCAGGTTTAAAGACCAACGTAAACTTGAAAATGAATCCAAATTATTTAGCACGCCGTCTACCGATAACGCGCTTTCGGAAATGCAGTCACTGATTTGCAAAACTCCACTCCCCTCAAGCACGGATATAACATCACAGCCAGTTTGTTAAGAATGTGTCACGATCTTGATTCGGGAGAGTTTCCAAAGCTGCACAGAAGTGAAGCTAACATTATTTCTATGTTTCGCTTTACATATTGTTGTGAACAAGTTTCCCGTTATGAACTGGATAAAAACTGCAGAAAGGTCCCACTTTCACGACCCAACACTGAAGAGCGTCCTGAGTCTTGCAAAAGCATGAGGTCTCAATCCAAATATTTCGTCTCTTGTAATAAAAAGAAATGTCTTGTTTCAGAAGTATAATAAATATTACTATTTTTTACTTGGACTGAATTTTTCTGTTAACATATTCCGCTGCAGTGCTTTACTTGGTCCTAGTCTCCTCATAACCGGTTTTATTATACGTACGTTGGCACTTAAATAGTGGCAACACTGCTGTGGAGACACTATACAATGGAAGCTACTATTGTCGCTGATTGCACACACGTTGCTGACATACCTACCTCACCTGCGAACAAATGGACTCGCCCGTCCCACGTCACCGGCGTGCGCACAAAATGGTTCAAACGGCTCTGAGCAAAAAAATGGTTCAAATGGATCTGAGCACTATGGGACTTAACATATGAAGTCTTCAGTCCCCTAGAACTTAGTACCACTTAAACCTAACTAACCTAAGGACATCACACACATCCAGGCCCAAGGCAGGATTCGAACTTGCGTCCGTAGCAGTCGCGCGGTTCCGGACTGAAGCGCCTAGAGCTGCTCGGCCACCGCGGCCGGCGGCGTGCGCACAGTCGAGGGAAACACAGTCACTTGTGAGCGAGCGGTCTAACGAAACGGTTTCACTGCGTTTTCGAAATAGGAACAACGGAGCTGGATGAAGATTGAATGTGCCAGAGGTCGTACAGCACGATAGCGTCATCAAGGTCTTCAAGAGGCGTGCGGGGAACCGGCATTGCCGTACTGTGGCAGACATGCATCGGGCAGGTCGTCCTAGCGTCTCTGAAGAAGTAGTGCATGCTGTTGCCGCGTTACTGGACAGCGAAAGTTATGGTGATTCTCGTGTACGACTCTGGTGGTGTTACCCTAACGTATTACGTTCCTCCACGGCACACCGTCAAAGCTCAGTATTGCTGTTCGTTTTTGGAGCATCACCTGCGACCAGCTTTGCGAAAGAACGGCGACACTTTCTGCGCAACCCACCCATCATTTTGCACGACAATGCGCGGGCGCATACAGCGCAAGCTGTGCCTGCTATTTCGGTCGATGGGACTGGGAAGTGCTGTACCATCCACCATACTCCTCGTGACTTTGATCTGGTTCCTGAAGACAAAGGAATCACTTCGTGGCATTCGCTTCAGAACTGTTCCAGAGATTTGACAAGCAGTAGCTCGCTCCATTCGCACCATCAACAGAGCAGGCTCTGCTAATGGTATACTACGCCTTCCAATTCGCTGGCGACGGGTTATACACAACGCTGGTGACTGCTTTGAAGGACAGTAAGAGGTACAAACATGTAACTCTTTTGTATTGGTTGTGAATAAGTAGTTGTCACTATTTAAGTTCCAACCCTTGCACACAATGTTGACCAACACAAGCGACCCGTTTTCCCATCTCTGTAAACGTGCACAGTTTGTGCACCCAGCCTCCGCCGGCGGACACGCCCAATGAAACAGCCTGGATTATATAGTTATATAACACTCTGTGCATAATACATGTGTAAGGTATATATGATTAATCTTTTAAGAAGCAATAGCTGTAGTCATTGGCGACCCCTTCGTGGGACCAGTCATCCTTCCACAACGTCTCACAGGCCAGTCGTGTCTGCACTTGCTACAGGTGTGACCCCGTCACTCATGCTGGACGACACGTCTTTGTTGGTATGAAGAGTAATGAGGCACCTACATGATGGTACTCAAGTTAACTGCCACTGGAGTGTGGACCTAGTACAGACAGAACATACCCACTTGTCTGGTGTGTTCTCATTTGTCTTTTACATCACTGAAACCTACACTGTCAAAGATCTTTTCTCACCACCTTGAGATGGAGGGTAGCTCCCTTGAATCGCATTTATGGCTATATAGTATCATTCAGCTGCCTCTACCCATAGGTTTTATGCACCCCGCAACACCTACAGAAACCACACGTGATACAACCCACTACGCCCTCAAAAACCGCACATGAGCTTTTCATATTCTCTCGCTCACTTCCAGAAAAGTAGGCTATTACTCCTACAGAACATATAAACAGAACGTTTTTGTAGTAAATTTAATGTAGTTAGATTTTGTATTGGGTTGCATTTTCGCAGGCCGCCACAGTTTCCGAGTTATTCAAGAAAAATGCCTCAACCGAAAACGTACCCCAGAACAAATTTTGTTCTTGTTGTTGTGGTCTTCAGTCCAGAGACTGGTTTGATGCAGCTTTCCATGCTACTCTATCTTGTGCAAGCTTCTTCATCTCCCAGTGCTTACTGCAACCTACATCCTTCTGAATCTGTTTAGTGTATTCATCTCTTGGTCTCCCTCTACGATTTTTACCTTCCACGCTGCCTTCCAATACTAAATTGGTGATACCTTGATGTCTTAGAATATGCCCTACCAACCGATCCCTTCTTCTAGTCACGTTGTGCCACAAACTCCTCTTCTCCCCAATTCTATTGAATAGCTCCTCATTAGTTATGTGATCTACGCATCTAATCTTCAGCATTCTTCTGTAGCACCATCTTTCGGAAGCTTCTATTGTCTTCTTGTCTAGACTATTTATCGTCCATGTTTCACTTCCATACATGGCCACACTCCATACAAATACTTTCAGAAACAACATCCTGACATTTAAATCTATAGTCGATGTTAATAAATTTTTCTTCTTCAGAAACGCTTTCCTTGTCATTGCCAGTCTACATTTTATATCCTCTCTACTTCGACCATTATCGGTTATTTTGCTCCCGAAATAGCAAAACTCATTTACTACTTTAAGCGTCTCATTTCCTAATCTAATTCCCACAGCATCACCCGATTTAATTCGACTACATTCCATTATCCTCGTTTTGCTTTTTTTGATGTTCATCTTATATCCTTCTTGCGCTATTCATTATTTCCCGTAGGACTAATAGCTTCACCATAGCAGCGAGAGAATATAAAAATCTTGCACATGATATTTGAAGGCGTTGCGTGTTGCATAAAACTCATGGGTACAGGCAGCTGAATCACCCTGCACGTGCATATGACCATGGCTTCCCCGGCGTATATGCTGTTTGAAAGGTTCTTGGGTGTCCCGCCGGATACGATCGTCGAATGCCCAAGATATTTCGGCGGAATAACCGTCCCGACATCATCCAGTGTCCGCTCTCTACCGCTAGCATTTAAATACTAGCGGCAGGCTATTGCATCAGCACTACCTGATGATGGCGGAACGGTTATTCGCCGAAATATCGTGGGCATTCGACGATCGTATCCGGCGGGACACCCACAAACCATTCAAACACCATTTTTACTCCTTACCCTCTCAGGGACCGTTCCTACAGTTTCTCCTCTAGTAAAACCACTTTGTATAATTCAGTACTGAACACTCACTGTAGTTTTACAACACCGCCTACGCGAAATATATCCGGTGCGTATGCTCGGTAATTCTTGGAACTGGGCAGCAGGGTGCGGTGCGGGGTACTGACCGAGCAGCATGTGCGACATGACGGCGGCCATGCCCCTCGTCAGGTCGTACACGTACAGCTGGACGGGCGCGCCCACGTCGGGCACGGGCGGCTCGTCGGCGCGCCGGCGCTCCATCTCCTCGTCGCTGTCGTCGCCGCTGCCGCTTCCGCTTCCGCTGCTGCCGCTGTCGCTCTCCTCCTCCTCCTCCTCTTCCTCCTTGTCACCGCTGGCAACCGAGCTGCGCTTCTCAGCGTCTCCGCCGACTCCTGCCTGCAATCGCAAACCGCAGCACATTTATTTACACATCGTAGCCACTGCAAGTTCGAGGATGACACGATAAAGAATGCTAGAAAAAACTGGTATGTATTCTAAGCGGATTTAGACTTTCTAGGCGAATCTCGACGATGAAATGTTCTCGTATTATCAGCAGAGTCGGGGCGTCGTTCTGCTGCAACGTTTCAACAAGATCACACTTCGCCTGAAGATGACAAGTAGGAAACTAGTTGAAACGTGGCGCAGATCGACGCCTTGACTCGGCTGATAACCCGAGAAGAAATCATCATGCATATGTACTCTGCTGGTTATTAAAATTAAAACACTAGGAAGGAATGTAATTAAAGAAATTTTACTTATTGTGAGTGTGCATCAAACCGAATTCGGTTTTACGTAGAGTACTCCACGGCAAGGCCCCTTACTTAGCTTGTATTTATCGTGAATCTTTCGCAAAGCCCAAAGTTCAAAATGGTTCAAATGGCTTTGAGGACTATGGGACTCAACATCCATGGTCATAAGTCCCCTAGAACTTAGAACTACTTAAACCTAACTAACCTAAGGACAGCACACAACACCCAGTCATCACGAGGCAGAGAAAATCCCTGACCCCGCCGTGAATCGAACCCGGGAACCCGGACGTGAAAGCCCAAAGTCGCAAGTGACAGGAAAAAAGCGCAGGTGACTCCTGTGTGTAATAAGGGTGAAACAACGGAGCCGCAAAATTCCAGACCAACATCCTCAACGAAAGCATCGCTTCTGCGAAACTCAGCTTGCCCTTTTCTCAAATAATATACTGTGAACTAGGAAAATTCCATATTCCTAGATTTCCAAAAAGCATTTGACATTGTACCCCACTGCAGACTGCTAACGGAGCTAGGAATAGGTTCTCAGATACCTGAGTGGCACGAAGACTTCGTAAGAAAGAGAGCCCAGTGGTTTGTGTCTATGAGACACAAGGGTATCGTTAGGAGTGCCTCCGGGACGTGTGTTACCACAGCTATTATTTTCTATACACATAAGTGATTTGGCGGACAGGGTGGGCAACAATCTGCAGTTGATTGCTGCTGCTGCTGCTGATGATGATGATGAGTGTACAGTAAGGTGTCAAAGTTCAGTGACTGTAGGAGGACACAAGACGACTCGGACAAAATTTCTAGTTGATGTGATGGATGACAGCTAGCTCAAAATGTATAAGTATGTAAGTTAATGCGAATTAGTAGGAAAAACAAACCCGTAATGTTCGAGTACAGCATTAGTAGTGTTCTGCTTGAAAGAATCACGTCTAAATATCTCGGAGTAACGTTCCAAAGCGATATGAAATGGAACGAGCAAGTGACGATTGTGGTAGAGAAGTAGAATGGTCGACTTGGGTTTAATGGGAGAATTTTAGGAAACCCTGGTTCATCTGTAAAGGAAACAGCATATAGGGTGCTAGTGCGACATACACTCCTGGAAATGGAAAAAAGAACACATTGACACCGGTGTGTCAGACCCACCATATTTGCTCCGGACACTGCGAGAGGGCTGTACAAGCAATGATCACACGCACGGCACAGCGGACACACCAGGAACCGCGGTGTTGGCCGTCGAATGGCGCTAGCTGCGCAGCATTTGTGCACCGCCGCCGTCAGTGTCAGCCAGTTTGCCGTGGCATACGGAGCTCCATCGCAGTCTTTAACACTGGTAGCATGCCGCGACAGCGTGGACGTGAACCGTATGTGCAGTTGACGGACTTTGAGCGAGGGCGTATAGTGGGCATGCGGGAGGCCGGGTGGACGTACCGCCGAATTGCTCAACACGTGGGGCGTGTGGTCTCCACAGTACATCGATGTTGTCGCCAGTGGTCGGCGGAAGGTGCACGTGCCCGTCGACCTGGGACCGGACCGCAGCGACGCACGGATGCACGCCAAGACCGTAGGATCCTACGCAGTGCCGTAGGGGACCGCACCGCCACTCCCCAGCAAATTAGGGACACTATTGCTCCTGGGGTATCGGCGAGGACCATTCGCAACCGTCTCCATGAAGCTGGGCTACGGTCCCGCACACCGTTAGGCCGTCTTCCGCTCACGCCCCAACATCGTGCAGCCCGCCTCCAGTGGTGTCGCGACAGGCGTGAAAGGAGGGACGAATGGAGACGTGTCGTCTTCAGCGATGAGAGTCGCTTCTGCCTTGGTGCCAATGATGGTCGTATGCGTGTTTGGCGCCGTGCAGGCGAGCGCCACAATCAAGACTGCATACGACCGAGGCACACAGGGCCAACACCCGTCATCATGGTGTGGGGAGCGATCTCCTACACTGGCCGTACACCACTGGTGATCGTCGAGGGGACACTGAATAGTGCACGGTACATCCAAACCGTCATCGAACCCATCGTTCTACCATTCCTAGACCGGCAAGGGAACTTGCTGTTCCAACAGGACAATGCACGTCCGCATGTATCCCGTGCCACCCAACGTGCCCTAGAAGGTGTAAGTCAACTACCCTGGCCAGCAAGATCTCCGGATCTGTCCCCCATTGAGCATGTTTGGGACTGGATGAAGCGTCGTCTCACGCGGTCTGCACGTCCAGCACGAACGCTGGTCCAACTGAGGCGCCAGGTGGAAATGGCATGGCAAGCCGTTCCACAGGACTACATCCAGCACCTCTACGATCGTCTCCATGGGAGAATAGCAGCCTGCATTGCTGCGAAAGGTGGATATACACTGTACTAGTGCCGACATTGTGCATGCTCTGTTGCCTGTGTCTATGTGCCTGTGGTTCTGTCAGTGTGATCATGTGATGTATCTGACCCCAGGAATGTGTCAATAAAGTTTCCCCTTCCTGGGACAATGAATTCACGGTGTTCTTATTTCAATTTCCAGGAGTGTATTCTTTATTACTGCTCGAATGTTTGAGATCCGCACCACGCCGCATTACACGAAGCATCGAAGCAATTCGGAGCCAGGCTACTAGATTCCTTAACTGTAGGGATCTAGATTTGGTTCGAAAAACATGCAGGTGTTACAGAGAACCTTCGGAAACTAAAAGGGGTATCCCTGGAGGGAAGACAACGTTCTTTTCGAGTAATAATATTGGGACAATTTTCACAATTGGCATTTAAATCTGCCTGCAGAACGATCCTACTGCTGGTGACATACATTCTTGTTAAGGACCACGAAAATAAGATATAAGAAATTAGGGCTTACGCGGAGGCACATAAACAGCCGTTTTTCTGTTGCTCTACCTGCGAGTGGAACAGGATATGAAACGACTAGAAGTGGTACAGGAGACCCTCCGCCACGCACGGTACAATGGTTTGCGGAGTATGTATGTATGTAGATGTACACGTAGATGTAGTAGTTGGAATCCATGATAAAATTTGTACACTACTGGCCATTAAAATTCCTACACCAAGAAGAAATGCAAATGATAAACGGGTATTCATTGGGCAAATATATCATACTAGAACTGAAATGTGATTACATTTCCACGCAATTTGGGTGCATAGATCCTGAGAAATCAGTACCCAGAAAAACCATCTCTGGCCGTAATAACGGCCTTGATACACCTGGGCATTGAGTCAGACACAGCTTGGATGGCGTGTACAGGTACAGCTGCCCATGCAGCCACAACACGATACCACAGTTGATCAAGACTAGTGATCGGCGTATTGTGACGAGCCAATTGCTCGGCCACCATTGACCAGACGTTTTCAATTGGTGAGAGATCTAGAGAATGTGCTGGTCAGGGCAGCAGTCGAATATTTATGTATCCAGAAAGGCCCGTACAGGACCTGCAACATGCTGTCGTGCATTATCCTGCTGAAATGTAGGGTTTCGCAGGGATCGAATGAAGGGTAGAGCCACGGGTCGGAACACATCTTAAATGTAACGCCCACTGTTCAAAGTGCCGTCAATGAGAACAAGAGGTGACCAAGACGTGTAACCAGTGGCACCCCATACCATCACGCCGGGTGATACGCCAGTATGGAGATAAAGAATACACGCTTCCAATGTGCGTTCACCGCGATGTCGCTAAACACGGATGCGACCATCATGATGCTGTAAACGGAACCTGGATTCATCCGAAAAAATGACGTTTTGCCATTCGTGCACCCATGTTGGTCGTTGAGTACGCCATCGCAGGTGCTCCTGTCTGTGATGCAGCGTCAAGGGTAACTGCAGCCATGGTCTCCGAGCTGAAAGTCCATGCTGCTGCAAACGTCGTCGAACTGTTCGTGCAGGCCGGCCGGAGTGGCCGAGCGGTTCTAGGCGCTATAGTCTGGAACCGCACGACTGCTACGGTCGCGGGTTCGAATCCTGCCTCGGGCATGGATGTGTGTGATGTCCTTAGGTTGGTTAGATTTAAGTAGTTCTACGTTCTAGGGCAATTATCCCCTCAGAAATTGAGTCCCATAGTGCATATGGTTGTTGTCTTGCAAACGTCCCCATCTGTGGACTCAGGGATCGAGACGTGGCTGCACGATCCGTTACAGCCATGCGGATAAGATGCCTGTCATCTCGACTGCTAGTGATACGAGACCGTTGGAACACGGCGTTCCGTATTATCCTCCTGAACCCACCGATTCCATATTCTGCTAACAGTCATTGGATCTCGACCAACGCGAGCAGCAATGTCGCGATACGATAAACCGCAGTCGCGATAGGCTACAATCCAACCTTTATCAAAGTCGGAAACGTGATGGTACGCATTTCTCCTCCTTACACAAGGCATGACAACAACGTTTCACCAGGCAACGCCGGTCAACTGCTGTTTGTGCATGAGAAATCGGTTGGAAAGTTTCCTCATGTCAGCACGTTGTATGTGTTGCCACCGGCGCCAACCTTGTGTGAATGCTCTGAAAAGCTTATCATTTGCATATCACAGTATCTTCTTCCTGCCGGTTAAATTTCGCGTCTGTAGCACGTCATCTTCGTGGTGTAGCAATTTTAATGGCCAGTAGTGTAGGTGATTTGGTAGTACGCAGAGTGTACATGGAGCTGCCACCTGTAGCTGGGAACAGCGACTCTTAAAGAGGGATGGGAAAAGCATTCGGTTAAAAACGAAACCTTTTTGTAATTCTGGGTAACTGGTATTTTTTGGTCTCGGTTTAAAGAGGTATTTTTATCCTCTACTGATAACTGGGTATGAAACCTATGTTCAACTTGCCATACGACTGGTGCTAAAATTTTTGGTTTTAGATCAAAGGCTTCTGTAAGATTGATATCCTCTTTGAATGATGATGATTCTGATGAAAGGAGTCAACTTACAGGCCGACATATTACAGATCAAGTATTTATGATTACAGTGTACAATAATTATTCGCCACTGAATTAATTATTGAAATTTTAAATGTTGTCGAGTAATTCTTCCTGGTGCATGTTCCATTTTGCCCACTATTTAAATTGTTCATGCTGATTTTTTAAAAGAACATTTTTTTTTGTTTTGTCAGCAAAAAATCCGTTGTGAATCAAACTCTTGTTATAAAGTAGCTACAGTTATATTCGCTTACACTTTCGCTTGTGCCTGTATCCACAGTTTCGCAGGGTCGGCATGGTGAGATACGGATTTGGCAATGTTAATATTAAGGGGTGCCTTTTTTACGAAACAATAAAGAAAGGAAATAAGAGCATCAGTAATAAATTAAAAATTAAACAATTCACACATAATTTATAATAAAATCATAAATTGATTATTTGTTGTCTGTTTCTATATAATATGCCTTTATCTGCTTCCAGCCCTTACAAACAGACCACATAATACAAAAAATAGAGTTCTCCAACTTCAGTCTTCAACCTTACCAATGACTATTCGTAATGACCGATCAACGCCTGTAAGCAGCTAATGGTCTGGATTTCATTGTAATTTCAGTGGTATGATCCCCTTGTACAAAGTGACTTTTTTAACAGACATTTAAAAAATGAGAATCAGTAGGAAAATAATGGTGAATTTTTTGTAGTATTCAAACCCGTATTATTTTCGAGATACGCGGCGAACAGTGGATGGACTAAGTTCTCATTTATTTACCAGTTTTATTTGGTATTTTGATTCTATGTATCTTGAAACGTATGACACGCAAGTCTGAGGGAATAGTAGAATTTTTTAACTTTTCTTCGATGTCTAACTCTATTGTTCGAAATAAAAGCAATAAAAAACCGAAAATCGGTAATTTCAGAGCCTGGTTATTCTGAGCAGTTGTATCCGTCAAGTTAAAATGGATATGCAAAAAAAAACCGGTTGTTTTAGCGTAACCGCTATTCTCAGCACCTACCTGGCTGCGTATCGAGTCTGAATGAGCTTGGATAAAAGATACGATCGCTGCGATCCTTGCTGCTTCAGCACTAATGACACACTTCATCAATCGAAGTGGCTGACAGGTAATGGCGTTCTGGTCTCTCAACAACCTATGAACAGATATTATCAGTGGGTTAAGGCAGCTGTAGAACTGACTCGCCAGGGCCACTATCGAACGCCTGTATCGTGATAGGTCAGACTAAGACGGGTAACTTGCGGTGTAGCATTGTACTGTTGAAAGATAATGCCACGGAGATGTCAAAGATAGAATATAGATACCGGTCTTAATAACGCTGTAACTCGGCTATATGAAACAGCAGTGACAGTGTTGAGCCAGGGCCGCTTGTGTGTCCTGTGCTATACATACATACATACATACATTAATCCTTGTTCCATAGATCATGAATACGACATTTCATAATGATGTGGAACGTTTCGCTTTAACATAAGTTTTTTTCACAAAATCATTAATTTTTTTACAGTTACTACTTCACATTTAAAAAATCATCTATAGAGTAGAAGGAGTTGTCATTCAGAAATTCTTTTAGTTTTCTTTTAAATGTTGGTTGGCCATCTATCAGACTTTTAATGCTATTTGTCAAATGACCAAAGATTTTTGTGGCAGCATAATTCACTCCTTTCTGTGCCAAAGTCAGAATTAATCCAGAATATTGAAGATCATCCTTTCTTCTAGTGTTGTAGCTATGCACTTCGCTGTTATTTTTGAATTGGGATGGGTTATTAATGACAAATTTCGTAAGTGAATATATGTATCGCGGCGGTACTGTGAATTACCAGAATTCGTTAAATAAATGTCTGCAAGGTGATCGTGGGTGGGCTGCAGCTATTATTCTGATTACACGCTTTTGTGCAATGAATACTTCTCTTAATGATGAATTGCCCCAAAATATGGTGCCATATGAAAGGAGTGAACGATAATAGTCATAGTAGGCTAATTTACTGATATGTTTCTCTCCAAAATTCGCAATAACCTTAATAGCATAAGAAGCTGAACCTAACCGTTTCAGCAGATCATCTGTGTGTTTCTCCCTGTTCAATTTCTCATCAATGCACACACCCAGAAATTTTGAATATTCTGCCTTAGCAACAGACTTCTGTTCATAGTCTATATTTATCAATGGTTTTATGCCATTTACTATACAGAATTGTTTAAACCGTGTTTTCTCCAAATTTAGTGAGAGTCCATTTGCAGAGAACAACTTAATAATTTTCTGAAAGACATTATTTGCAATTTCCACAGCTGAGTCTTGCTTTTTGGGTGTGACTACTACACGTGTATCATCAACTAAAAGAACTAGCTTTGCAACTTCATGAATATAGAGTGGCAAGTCATTAATATATATTAAGAACAATAAGAGACCCAAGACTGAACCCTGTGGGACACCATTCTTGATACATCCCCAGTTAGAGGACTCTGCTGAATTTTATAGACTATCTGTACTGTTAATTTAAACCTTCTGCATTCTTCCAGTTAAATATGTCTAAAAACATTTGTGCACTATCTCACTCATACCACAATACTTAAGCTTATCTGAAATAATTTCATGATTCACACAATCAAAAGCCTTTGAGAGATCACTAAATATCCCAATGGGTGTTGTTCGGTTATTCAATACATTTAATATTTGATCAGTGAAAGCATATATAGCATTTTCAGTTGAAAAGCCTTTCTGAAAACCAAACTGATATTTTGTTAGTACTTTATTTTTACAAATACATGATGCTACTTTTGAATACATTACTTTTTCAAGAATTTTGGATAAAGCTGTCAGAAGCAAGATTGAGCGGCAGTTGTCAGTATCAGAACTATCCCCTTTTTTATGCAATGGTTTAACAATAGAGTGTTTCAGTCTAATTGGAAAAATGCCCTGTTTCAATAAGTTACCACATATGTGGCTGAGAATTTTATCAAATTGCACAGGTACTGCTTCTTCCATACACTGCCTGTCGTCGATCGCCTCGCCTTTCTGTGCTCTCGCGTCAAGCGAAGCTGCAACAGTGGCCACTTTGCGGACAGTCCAAGGTGCTCCAGATTGTCGCACTCTGTGCATATTTTTCTGGTTGCAAACAAGCCTAATTCGTGACTCAAGGTAAATAACGTAGCAGTTCGATCCTGTGTGACCTAGTGAACAATGTATTTGTCCTCTCAAACACCAGGTGCTCGAGACCGATTACATCATGCGCGGAACATGTCCATCCTGAACCTATCCATTAGACTGTCAAATAACAGTCATGGGATCCCGACTAACGGGAGCATCACTACCACGTAACGATAAACTGCAGTATCAATAGGCCACGATCGTGCCACCGTCGAATCCCTACACGTGCTGGTGGACATTTACCTTTCTTACACGTGGCACAACACGACATGCGCAAAAAACGAACATAATTCAGTTGCCATTTCTGAATGAGAAACCTGCTGGATAATTTATTTGATAGTACCGTCTTGGAGATGGCTGCTAAACAGCAATTATGACCACCTTCAATTAATAAAATAACAGTTGGCACAAGTTTGTTTATTTAGAACTGTTCGATACAGTTCCCCACAGTCCCCACAGTCGTTTAATGAACAAAGTAAGAGCATATGGACTATCAGACCAATTGTGTGCTTGGATTGTATACATAAATGACCTTGTGGAAGACATCGGAAGTTCACTGAGGCTTTTTGCGGATGATGCTGTGGTATATCGAGAGGTTGTAACAATGGGAAATTGTACTGAAATGCAGGAAGATTTGCAGCGAATTGACGCATGGTGCAGGGAATGACAATTGATTCTCAATGTACACAAGTGTAATGTGCTGCGAATACATAGTAAGAAAGATCCCTTATCATTTAGCTACAATATAGCAGGTCAGCAACTGGAAGCAGTTAATGCCATAAATTATCTGGGAGTACGCATTAGGAGTGATTTAAAATGGAATGATCATACAAAGTTGATCGTCGGTAAAGCAGATGCCAGACTGAGATTCATTGGAAGAATCCTAAGGAAATGCAATCCGAAAACAAAGGAAGTAGGTTACAGTACACTTGTTCGCCCACTGCTTGAGTATTGCTCACCAGTGTGGGATCCGTACCAGATAGGGTTGCTAGAACAGATAGAGAAGATGCAACGGAGAGCAGCGCGCTTCGTTACAGGATCATTTAGTAATCGCGAAAGTGTTACGGAGATGATAGATAAACTCCAGAGGAAGACTCTGCAGGAGAGACGCTCAGTAGCTCGGTAAGGGCTTTAGTTAAAGTTTCGAGAACATACCTTGACCGAAGAGTCAAGCAGTATATTGCTCCCTCCTACGAATATCTCACGAAGAGACCGTGAGGATAAAATCAGAGAGATTAGAGCCCACACAGAGGCATACCGACAATCCTTCTTTCCACGCACAATACAGGACTGGAATAGAAGGGAGAACCGATAGAGGTACTCAAGGTACCCTGCGCCACACACCATCAGGTGGCTTGCGGAGTATGGATGTAGATGTAGAACGCGACCTAGGTTTCGATACTACTATGAGCATCTTCTTCAGAAGTACCTGCTATTAGATTGGGTACATGAAAAACTGATAGGTGAATCGCTAGCCAACCAGGTCAAGTCACATGTAACTACAGTTAATACATTTGACTTGATCTGCTTAACTAGTGATTCACTTGACATGTAACAGTAGGTACCTCTGAAGAAGTTGCTCATAGTAGTACCGAAATCTTGGTCATGTTTCAAATAAACAAACTCCTGGGAAATGGTTATCCGGTTATTTCATTAACTGTCTAGCTGACAAACCTGCTATTTCCCGGCTAATCATTTTCTCAATTTCCTCGCTGTGTGACTGACTCCACACAGCTAAAGCACACCAGTAGACCCAGAAAAGGCCACTGTAGCCGGGGCCGATACTTTGCTTTCTCTCTCTTTTTTTTCTTTTCCTTTTTTCATTATGACGCGGTACGATACTCAAAATGTAACTCATGTTAACTGAATCTGGCCGAGGAAGCCTACCCTATTATAGAATCGTACGTTAATAAACAGCCATCACTCACAATGAAGACATCTATGGTTTGTAGACGGAAGACTGCGGCTAGGCAACAAAATAAACAATAGCAAAGTATCTGTTTCGAAGCGTGAACGCCGCGGGCCAAGTGTGTTCTGGCGCGCAGCCTGGCGCTTCCTCGGATGGGCTCGTCCCCTTGGCCCACTCCAATGCCGCCTTGGTCACCAGCAGCCTTGAGGACGGCCTTTCCAAGGTGTCCGCCTCTCTTCTGCCGCGTCCGCTGTCTACCAAAATGTAACACTCCAAAATTCTTCGTCGCTGACTTTCTCAAGCTCAGGAATGGATGAATATCAATTTCAGGCGCCTTGGTAGCCGCACGGTCAGCACAACGGATTGCTAAGCGAACGGTCCCGGTTCGATTTCATGCCTTTTCGGCGATTTTCTCCGCTCGTATCGTCATACTTGACATTCTACTATTGAGATGGCTGAATAGATACGTCCCAAAAGCCAATAAATTGAAAAAAAATATCAGTTTAAGTATTGTGTAATCCTCTCTTCTCCGTGAAGCTGCACTTTACCTTGTGAAAGAAGTAGTACTTCATAAATATGGAATGAAACGTCTCAGTTTTAGATCGATGTACTCGCATTCTCAGTGCTAATCCGACTACCTGACTCATGTTCCGTGCAGTTTTCCCAAATTAAAATGGCCGCCACACTGATTTTTAAACAATATACTGGTGGTTACCGTCCCTGTAGCTGCCTCATACAAGCAGTTGCTTCGTCTGTAACATGTCATCACTGGGATAAAACGTGATCATATAACATTGATTTTTGTTTTGTTTTGTTTAGGGCGCTAAGCTACAAGGTCATTAGCGCCCAGTCACAAACGTTAGTACACTAATAACGTAGAAAAAAACAAGGGGACAACACCAGAAAGTACTTACAAAGACGCAGATAAACAAAATAAAAGCGTTAGATCTCAGTGGACAAGTCCGTCAGTGTAATAAAACTAAGGACACGAGCAGCTGCTCGAGCGTCATCAGCTAAAAGTTCCTGTACGGTAGACGGCAGACACAGGACAACACGAGAGTGAATAAAACGGGGACAGGACAATAAAACATGGCGCACTGTCAATGGATGACCACAGGGGCACTGCGGGGCGGGGTCACCGGACAGGACAACAGGTACCGGTGGCTAAATCGGCAATGCCCAATCCGCAACCTGGCCAAAATGACCACCTCTCGCCGGGAAGGGTGTGAGGAGGTCGTCCAAGCCGTCGGGATCGGTTTGATGCCCCTAAGCGTTTAACATTGATGGCCGAGATAACCCTAGATAGTGTTGTTGCACCATCTGCTGCAAATCTTTCTACGTGACGCCATTTCGGCGAATTGCACGGCGATGAACATGAGCTGAAAGGATTAGTGCAACACAAACACCCAGTCCCCGAGCGAAGAAAATCGCCGGCCCGGCCGGGAATCGAACCAGAGGCTCCACGATCTAGAGCGGTGGTGCCCAACCTGGGGGTATTACCACGTGAAGGGTAAAATGAAATGTTCATAAGGAAAAATAGGGGTTCAATTCTGCTTCGGCCACGAAACGAAACTATTTTTATAAGGTTATTAATATTATCGCTACTTCGTAAGACTGTAATGCCGATTCCGTAAATAAGAAATGATCAAATTTTTTCAAATAACAGCATTAACACGTGAGAAAATGAGTTAGAAATTACAGTCTGTGAAACTATTATATGACCACATTCCTCAGATAACCACAATACACCCACTGAAATGACAAAAGCAGTGGGATAGCGATGTGCATTATACAGTTGACATTAGTGTCATGTACACAAGTTATAAAACGGCAGTGCATTGACAGAGCTGCCATTTGTTCTCAGATGATTCATCTGACAACGTGACCACACGACGGGAATTAACAACCTTTGAACGCGGAATGGTAGTTGGAGATAGACGCATGGGACATTCCATTTCGGAGATCGTTCGGGAATTCAATAATCCAAGATCCAAGGTGTCAATCGTGTGCAGATAATACCAATTTTCAAGCATTACCTCTCACTATGTACAGGGTGTTTCAAAAATGACCGGTATATTTGAAACGGCAATAAAAACTAAACGAGCAGCAATAGAAATACACCGTTTGTTGCAATATGCTTGGGACAACAGTACATTTTCAGGCGGACAAACTTTCGAAATTACAGTAGTTACAATTTTCAACAACAGATGGCGCTGCAAGTGATGTGAACGATATAGAAGACAACGCAGTCTGTGGGTGCGCCATTCTGTACGTCGTCTTTCTGCTGTAAGCGTGTGCTGTTCACAACGTGCAAGTGTGCTGTAGACAACATGGTTTATTCCTTAGAACAGAGGATTTTTCTGGTGTTGAAATTCCACCGCCTAGAACACAGTGTTGTTGCAACAAGACGAAGTTTTCAACGGAGGTTTAATGTAACCAAAGGACCGAAAAGCGATACAATAAAGGATCTGTTTGAAAAATTTCAACGGACTGGGAACGTGACGGATGAACGTGCTGGAAAGGTAGGGCGACCGCGTACGGCAACCACAGAGGGCAACGTGCAGCTAGTGCAGGTGATCCAACAGCGGCCTCGGGTTTCCGTTCGCCGTGTTGCAGCTGCGGTCCAAATGACGCCAACGTCCACGTATCGTCTCATGAGCCAGAGTTTACACCTCTATCCATACAAAATTCAAACGCGGCAACCCCTCAGCGCCGCTACCATTGCTGCACGAGAGACATTCGCTAACGATATAGTGCACAGGATTGATGACGGCGATATGCATGTGGGCAGCATTTGGTTTACTGACGAAGCTTATTTTTACCTGGACGGCTTCGTCAATAAACAGAACTGGCGCATATGGGGAACCGAAAAGCCCCATGTTGCAGTCCCATCGTCCCTGCATCCTCAAAAAGTACTGGTCTGGGCCGCCATTTCTTCCAAAGTAATCATTGGCCCATTTTTCAGATCCGAAACGATTACTGCATCACGCTATCTGGACATTCTTCGTGAATTTGTGGTGGTACAAACTGCCTTAGACGACACTGCGAACACCTCGTGGTTTATGCAAGATGGTGCCCGGCCACATCGCACGGCCGACGTCTTTAATTTCCTGAATGAATATTTCGATGATCGTGTGATTGCTTTGGGCTATCCGAAACATACAGGAGGCGGCGTGGATTGGCCTCCCTATTCGCCAGACATGAACCCCTGTGACTTCTTTCTGTGGGGACACTTGAAAGACCAGGTGTACCGCCAGAATCCAGAAACAATTGAACAGCTGAAGCAGTACATCTCATCTGCATGTGAAGCCATTCCGCCAGACACGTTGTCAAAGGTTTCGGGTAATTTCATTCAGAGACTACGCCATATTATTGCTAAGCATGGTGGATATGTGGAAAATATCGTACTATAGAGTTTCCCAGACCGCAGCGCCATCTGTTGTTGAAAACTGTAACTACTGTAATTTCGAAAGTGTGTCTGCCTGAAAATGTACTGTTGTCCCAAGCATATTGCAACAAACGGTGTATTTCTATCGCTGCTCGTTTAGTTTTTATTGCCGTTTCAAATATACCGGTCATTTTTGAAACACCCTGTACAACGGCAGTGGCCGACGGCCTTCACGTAACGACTGAGAGCAGCAGCGTTTGCACAAAGTTGTCAGTGCTGAGTGGAATAACCGCAAAAATCAATGTTGGACGTACGACGACCGTATCAGTTACGACAGTGCGGCCAAATTTGGCATTAGGGGACTATGGCAGCAGACGACCGACGCGATTGCCTTTGCTGACGACTCCATCTGTTCAAGCCCGCATCTCGTGGTCGTGCGGTAGCGTTCTCGCTTCCCACGCCCGGGTTCCCGGGTTCGATTCCCGGCGGGGTCAGGGATTTTCTCTGCCTCGTGATGGCTGGGTGTTGTGTGCTGTCCTTAGGTTAGTTAGGTTTAAGTAGTTCTAAGTTCTAGGGGACTGATGACCATAGATGTTAAGTCCCATAGTGCTCAGAGCCATTTGAACCATTTTTTTTCCATCTGTTCAAAACGTTAAGAATTCTTACAACTACTTCACAGTACATTTACTCAGTAATGAAATTTTTTCTCAACAACATGGACCAGTTTAAAATCAACAGCGACATTAAAACGCAGGAGAGCTTCTGTAAAGTTTGGAAGGTAGGAGACGAAGTACTGGCAGAAGTAAAGCTGTGAGTACCGGGCGTGAGTCGTGCTTCGGTTGCTCAGATGGTAGAGCACTTGCCCGCGAAAGGCAAAGGTTCCGAGTTCGAGTCTCGTTCGGGCACACAGTTTTCATCTGCCAGGAAGTTTCATATCAGCGCACACTCCGCTGCAGAGTGAAAATCTCATTCTGAACAGCGACATTCTTGATTACAATACCAGAAAAAACAAAGATCTACACTATCCTTTACATAACCTATCATTGGCACAAAAGGGGTAAAATATGCTGCTATAAAACTTTCTGATAAATTACCAGATGAAATAAAATGTCTGAGAGACAGCAGTAATAGTTTCAAAAACAAACTGAAATCATACCTCCTTGACAACTCCTCCTATTCCATAGATGAATTCTTGAATATGAGTAAATAAATTTGGAGATATAATATATGCGTTTTGTGCCATTTAATGGAATGGGATAGATAATAGAAATATTTAGGTATAACACTATAATGTAAACAAAAAACCTTGTTTTCTGTGCGCGTTTTTTGTGCATTTGGCACGTTCCACATCATAACTGTTTTTCCGTGCTATTGATCAATGGAACACGTAACTAACTAAATGACTGGTCAAAAGCACAACTGCTGTTTACAGTTGTTAGTTGAAGCTACTGCTCCAATTACTCCGCCGACGTCGGTTACATGCCAGCAATAAAATAGCTCTCGGAGCTTTTAGAAAGGACGGTGTATCTCACATACGATTAAATATCTCCGAACTATGGGTGTTTCTCGCAGTGAACCCCCAGGGCCAACGACGACGTGTGCTCATGCACACAGGGCGGTCGTATGCCTGAGACAATTCAACTTACGAAAACACACACACACACACACACACACACACACACACACACACACACACACACACACACACGAAGAGTGCCAAGTGTATGCTACAACTCCGGCTGTTGACTGATCTTCTGGAGGCCATATACACTGACAAAAACAGTCAGAAGGGGAACAGGAAACGAACTTCAACTTCACAGGTTGAGAGGGTATGTGATGTTATTTCAGTGATTACAGTATCGAGCCAAATTTACCAATAACTTACCAGTAGGATATTACAGTCTAACTGGTTTGCATACATGCACTGGCTACGGGAGTACCTCAGCATCATTTAGACATTTCAATGAGACACGTGTCACGTGTGGACGTGCATTGTCCTGTTGAAAAATAGCAGCACTGAATTGTCACTTAAGAGGTAACACATCAGTGCGCAGGATGTTCGTGACATATCGTTGTGCCGTCACAGGCCTCCATCACTACCAGCCGTGACCTGAAGCCGTACCCGATGGACGCCAGGAGCAACACTGCCGTGCCTCTCCGAAACACTGGATGAAAGAAAAGGGCTCTCCTCCAGGGCACGACCATACTCTATCGTGATGGTCATCTAGGATAGTGTCGAACCACAATTCACCCACGAACACAATGCCGACGTCATTCGTCACCAGTCCATACTTCTCGGTCAGGCCACCACTCCAGACGCAGCCGTTTGTGCTGTGGTTTGGTGCTGAAGACGGCCTGCGCATGGGACGGCAATTCTCCACTGCAGCTGCTGCTTGTCTCTGACGAGTGGTGTGGGATGGCACAGAATGTTGGAGGGAATCCATTACTCGTTCTGGAAAGCAGTGCAAATGTGAAGAGGTATTGCATTTCACGTGTCTCAAATATCTTGCATATCGGATGGAACAGTTCAATCATTGTTAAAAAAAAAAAAAGTGTTCTCTAACACTAATCATGTCTACATACCCTGCAAACTTACACGTTCTACATCACTCCGATAAATGAATCGTTAAAATGACCTATGGAACATGTAATTAACTAACTACGACACGCTTGTTGCACAGAACGCCGATCCTTCCTTGTGGTGGTCAGACGGAGCCTTGACGACGGGTATGGCTGCCCTCACGGCGGTCCAACATCGGGTCACTGTGACACCAGAATGTCCCACAAATCTGCATATTGTACGATTCGACCAGTCAGCCGAAGTGAGAGCCACAATGTGACCTCTATCAAACTCTGTCAGATGCTGATAACGCTGTCTCATACGAGTACTTGACACCTCCTCGTCCTTTAAGCCTAGTTTACACGACGACACTGGGTTGCAGGCAACTGCGTTACCGGCCACTGCGCATGCGCGCCGCGCGTTTGCCCAACTCGTTGGTGAAGCTAAACACTTTCGGCGTGTTCCAACTTTGGGAACACTAGATGCATGAGTTTTGAGGTTATGTCCGTTCGTACAGTGTAGACAAACTGAAATATGAAATGGGGAACGGAGAATAATGTTCGCTTTTTGGATATCTATGCTTTGCATATGTGTTTTTGGGATTTCAGTGATGCTGATTACAAAAATAAGCAACATATTGCTGCCGCTGAGACCGTCATGTGCGACCATAACATAGATGGTTTGACAGTATCTGGGCTGAAAGGCAAAATTTATTGAGTTAGGAGCATATATACAACTGAATTAAGAAAGAGACAAGCAAGTGTAATTCTAGCTGTGGCAATGCTCTCGTCTACAAGACTAAAATCCCATCGTATCGTGTCGGCCAACTCATTATTAAGGAATATTGTTGCCAGGAGGGAAGGCTATAGAAATTCAAGAAGCTGCATTCTTTATTCAGTATTCACCTACTTAAAACGTCGCTGCAGTGCTCTCCATTCACACGTCAGAATTTTGAAATATTGCCGCTGTACAGATCTATCTTCAAGAGAGTAGTTTGCAAACCATTCTCTTCTTAATGCGGCCTGCTTCGAATAATTATTGTTGCTAATGTTAATATTTACAACTGTTAATGTTAATAATTATTGTTGTTAATGAAAAAGCGTCATCACCAACTAAAACCGTATCTTACAGCATGCCGAGTGTTCTCAATTGTAATGCATGCAATATGGTATGTAATTTCAGTTCTGGCGACAGTGCTTCATATATTAGGGTACCTTTATTCCTTTTGGCATAACTAACACCATTTAGAAAAAAAACCTGAACAGTTCTGGTGACGTTCTACGATAATTAAAAGAACTTCTTGGATCTTCAGTTATAAATTATTTCATCAAGGATGCTGAGCAACCGAGCTGACGTCTTTTCTTCATGCGGTCACGAAATCGAAACACGTTACTTATTTTTTCTTATGCAGCCATTCCACGCAACAAGCTTTAACTCCATCACAACTCGTGTGACGTGCAGCTGCCAGAAGTTTCATTTCAGACACAACTCAGGGACCTACAAAACGACCGAGCGAGGTGGCGCAGTGGTTAGACACTGGACTCGAATTTGGGAGGACGACGGTTCAATCCCGCGTCCGGCCATCCTGATTTAGGTTTTCCGTGATTTCCCTAAATCACACCAGGCAAATGCCGGGATGGTTCCTCTGAAAGGGCACGGCCGACTTCCTTCCCCATCCTTCCCTAATCCGGTGAGGCCGATGACCACGCTGTCTGGTCTCCTTCCCCAAAACAACCAGCCGACCAACCTACAAAACGACGAAACTGAAGTGTATACTGGTGTCACCGTGTCCACAGTCATGTATGAAACCACTTGCGTGCAACTCATTCCACGCAACGAGTGGCGCAACCCAATGTCGTCGTGTGAACTAGGCTTTAGAGTCATTACTCAACAGCTGATACCGTTCACGGCTCTTACGTACCTGCAAGACCTGGTAACAACACTTATCACGAACAACACTAACGCGTTCTCGTGACCGTTCTATCTGACAGAATTGGGGCTCGAATCACATACCCGCCGATAGTGTGTACGTGTACGAAGTTACTCTGGTAGGTGACTATGTCTTTGGGTGATACACTTTTTTTTTCAAATGGTTCAAATGGCTCTGAGCACTATGAGACTCAACTTCTGAGGTAATCAGTCCCCTAGAACTTAGAATGACTTAAACCTAACTAACCTAAGGACATCACACACATCCATGCTCGGTGCAGGATTCGAACCTGCGACCGTAGCGGTCGCGCGGTTCCAGACTGAAGCGCCTACAACCGCTCGGCCACCTCGGTCGGCTCACCTTTTTTGTCAGGCAGTGTACATAAAATGTCTGATTCGATGTATAGTATTTCTTGATTGGCAGTCCACTGACTGAGTGAAATGCAATAGCCCTTTCCACCAACTGTCAAACTGTCACATAACCAGCACTCGTGTGTATCTTGTTCTTGTGACATAGTGCTCGTTGCAAGGAATTTACCGAGACACATACGTCTACCTCTAAATACTTACATAGTTCTTTTCTTTTCGGTCAGAAACAAGGAATATTAATTGAACTGAAGACACAGAGACGAAATGATTGGTCTCAATAGCGATGAAATCAATGAAAAAGAATGATTTGAAATTATGAAAGGGGAACTATCGCACCATATTATTATGTTGCTTTAAAGCCAATGAAAATGTGTCACAACATTTAAGTGCTATAAAGGCACATCATGAGGATCACAAGAGAATGAGAGAGAGAGAGAGAAGAACTGTTTACTCCGTTCGACTTCAATTTGCGTTTTAACATATTGATGATGATGAAGTCCCATACTCCTTGACAGAGCGTAGGGGACGATGTGGGAGACCCGCACCGCTGTACTAGGCAAGGTCCTAGCGGAGGTGGTTTGCCACTGCCATCCTCCGACCGTAATGGGGATGAATGATGATGATGATCATGATGATCATGATGATCATGATGAAGACGACACAACAACACCCAGTCATCTGGAGGCAGGTGAAAATCTCTGACCCCGCCGGGAATCGAACCTGGGACCCCGTGCACGGGAAGCGAGAACGCTACCGCGAGACCACGAGCTGCGGACTTTTAAATATTGCGCAGCCTTCATTCTCGTGTTCATTTCATTGTAGTTACACTGCCTCGTACAAGTCAGGAAGAGACTAGGATGTAACTGTTGCTTCAGGGCTGTAAACAGGAGGTGTGGGTTGTTTACGAAGGACCAAGAGTCAGCACGACCGACTTCCGTGAGTGGAGTGTCGTCGAACGGGCGTCGAACCCGATGCTAGCTTGTGGCGCTGCAGCGCGGCGGTTCGTGTCGCCGCTATTAATATCGGCAGAGCGGGACTATTTCGGCTAAGCAACGATGCGGCTAGCCGAGAGCCGGCACCTCTGAGGCGTGCCGGACATACAAAGCACACCGGAGAGGGACCGCGGCTGCAACAAGACTGTTCCACCTGGCGGGAGTCGCCTTCCACAGGGGAGGGCGCCGCTTCTGCAGCACCGCAGGGTCTAGACATGTTGAGACGGCCATTCTGAAGGGAAAGTACTGTATTGAAATCAGTGTTTAGGAGGATTATCGACTGGTTTCCTGCAAATGTTTGCTAACGAAATGCTGTATATTCGATTCTGCACTCAAAGGATGCAACACCACTGATAAATTTATAACATCTCATTCCATTACAACTACTGACAGCCTTGGGAGAGCAAGTCCTGACAAAACTCTACCATCTGGTGAGCAAGACGTACACGAGACAGGCGAAATACCCACAGACTTCAAGAAGAATATAATAATTCCAATCACAAAGAAAGCACGTGTCGACAGATGTGAAAATTACCGAAGTATCAGTTTAATAAGTCACGGCTGCAAAATACTAACGCGAATTATTTACAGACGAATGGAAAAACTGGTAGAAGCCGACCTCAGGGAAAATCAGTTTGGATTCCGTAGAAATGTTGGAACACGGGAGGAAATACTGAACTTACGACTTATCTTCGAAGAAAGATTAAGGAAAGGCAAACCTACGTTTCTAGCATTTGTAAACTTAGAGAAAGCTTTTGATAATGTTGACTAGAATACTCTCTTTCAAATTCTGAAGGTGGCAGGGGTAAAATACAGGGAGCGAAAGGCTATTTACAATTTGTGCAGAAACCAGATGGCAGTTATAAGAGTCGAGGTGCATGAAAGGGAAGCAGAGGTTGGGAATGGAGTGAAACAGGGTTGTAGCCTCTCCCCAATGTTATTCAATCTGTATATTGAGCAAGCAGTAAAGGAAACAAAAGAAAAATTCGGAGTAGGTATTAAAATCCATGGAGAAGAAATAAAAAACTTTAAGGTTCGCCGATGACATTGTAATTCTGTCAGAGACAGCAAAGGACTTGCAAGAGCAGTTGAACGGAATGGACACTGTCTTGAAAGGATGATATAAGATGAACATCAACAAATGCAAAATGAGGATAATGGAATGCAGTCGAATTAAGTCGGGTGATGCTGAGGGAATTAGATTAGGAAATGAGACACTTAAAGTAGTAAAGGAGTTTTGCTATTTGGGGAGCAAAATAACTTATGATGGTCGAAGTAGAGAGGATATAAAATGTAGACTGGCAATGGCAAGGAAAGTGTTTCTGAAGAAGAGAAATTTGTTAACATTGAGTATAGATTTAAGTGTCAGGAAGTCGTTTCTCAAAGTATTTGTATTGAGTGTAGCCATGTATGGAAGTGAAACATGGACGATAAATAGTTTGGACAAGAAGAGAATAGAAGCTTTCTAAATGTGGTGTTACAGAAGAATGCTGAAGATTAGATGGGTAGATCACATAACTAATGAGGAGGTATTGAATAGAATTGGGGAGAAGAGGAGTTTGTGGCAGAGCTTGACAAGAAGAAGGGATCGGTTGGTAGGACACGTTCTGAGGCATCAAGGGATCACAAATTTAGCATCGGAGGGCAGCGTGGAGGGTAAAAATCGTAGAGGGAGACCAAGAGATGAATACACTAAGCAGATTCAGAAGGATGTAGGCTCCTGTAGGTACTGGTAGATGAAGAAGCTTGCACAGGATAGAGTAGCATGGAAAGCTGCATCAAACCAGTCTCAGGACTGAAGACCACAACAACAACAACAACAACAACAACAATAACAACATGGTCAAATCTTAAAGATTTTGAAGTGTACACATTGACGATAAATCAAATTATAAAGGGTGATTGAGATAAACTGTATCCCTCTGTAACTTAAAAAATAATAGGTGGCAGGAATATATTTATCGCGGGGTTATTGAACTTCAGTTAAAATTTCCGGGCTGAGAGGCCGTGGTCGATGTATGACACTGCTTATTGACGTTTAGTCTCCGACTGCTGGAGACTTTTTCCGAGCTAAAACGGTTACTGCCACTGAGGCTTGAGGGGGCTCTCACATTTATAGAGCGCATTGAGGGCACCACCACTCGTCACGTGATGCCGACTGTGTGACTATCTCTGGACGACGTCATCATTATCGATCAAGAATAATAAATTCTCATTGTTCTGGAACAAAGACGACATCCATATTTTATCCAACTTCAAATCCTCTTCCTTTTTATTAAAACTACTACGGTGTTCATGAATCTCTATCACTTCTCTATACACGTGTGCAAGATAATGCGATTTCCTTGCTAAAACGCTCGTCTCACTGAATTTTATTTCGTCGTTCCCATGTCGAAAAACATGCTTTGCTATGGCCGATTTTTCGGTAAGCCCCAGACGACAGTTCCGTATGTTTTCGGCTGATGTTGACACTTCTTTTCGTGGTTCCAATATATACAAGTCTTAGCAAAACATGGAACTGTAGGGAATTTTATATACCCCAGGTGTTGCTAAGAGGTTACGTGCATCTTTTGCCCTTCTTAAGTATTCATCTGCTTGGTGGGTCTACAGATCATTACGACCCTATACTTGGGCAAATCTTTCCCCATGCGGTCCGTAATTTTATTAATGAACAGGAGAAAAACTTTTCCAAATGACGGCCGTTGATTCTCAGTACTTTCAGCTGCTTCATTTCTTTGATGCAGTGCTCGTTCAGTCTCCTTAATAGCACAACCATTTTTCCCGAAGGCCGATCGTAAGTGATTTAATTCAACCCGTAAATAAACCGTCTCTGCTCACCAAGGTTTTAATGACACCTGGTTTGATTCCATCAGTGTCTGTGTGTGTGTGTGTGTGTGTGTGTGTGTGTGTGTGTGTGTGTGTGTGTATATACCTTATGGCCCAGAGTAACGCTTACCCGTTTCATTGTCTATACAACCAGAAAAATATGTTGACCATTGCTCTCTTTCTCCATCCTAAACTGTCTTTTTTGGTTAGTACCACTGAGATGCACCAAGAAGACATCCAAGTTGTTCTTCACCGTGAGTCCTCACTACAAAGGTATCGTCCACATAAGCGGTACCATTTCGCGGGTCTTTCACTGGCCGTCTGCAGCGCGCGCTGTTCGAAGAACTCCATAAATAAATTGGCAACACCTGGACTAAGAGGGCAGCCCACAGCCATCCCGTCGATTTGTTCGTAAAATCTACGCAAACAGAATAACAAACGATTACTTGTAATCGAGAATGATGACGCCATCCAGAGATGGTAACACAGTCGGCATTAGTGACGTTTGGTGGTGGCTCTATAAATCCGGAAGGTCCTCAAACCTTAACGGCAGTAGCTGTTGTTTTACCTCAGAAAATGTCTTCAGCAGCTGGACACAAAACCTCAGGATGCAGATTTACACGTCACATTTATGTCACGTTTCGTTTGAGATCTAGAAACCTTCAAAGTGTTATGGATGGATGGGACAAGCTGTACATGATACTTTCCTGTGTGCAAATGGATGTTCTGGTGGTGGACTGTTGATGTAAATGAGGTCTTCAAATGTGTGCCCATGTTCCTGAATGTACAACGCAATGCGCCTTCTAAACGACCTGCGGACGAGATGTAACATCACCAGTTCATGACACATACACGCATCAATTTTTTGTACGCAATAAAATTTATTTCACTTAAAATTAAAATATATAAAGTTTGCAACAACTTCCATTCTCTTTCCAAAGAGTAAAAAAATAGTGGAAAATGTCCAATTGGAACCCACCCGCATCGAGAACTGACTGTGATTTCAAGGAAGGCCGCAATCCATTTGACCACCGCCCCAGTTATAAAGTGCTTCTTCCTTCAAATATATCTCCAACAAATCAAAATTACTTCCGATTTTTCAGAATCTATCAGGTTGCGAGTCTGATATGTATAAACAAAATTTCTAACAACTGACCCATGTGTCATGCGGACACACGGCAAGACCTTTAAACTGGAGTTTTCTGAAAGCGCAAGTGTAGTGATGTGAACTCTTTCAGAGGAGTTGTTATCGAGTGGTCCTTAAGTAGCATGCTGAAGCTGATCGAAATCGAATGGTCGAAGAGTCTGGCCTCGTTTTGCGTGCTTCAGTTTTGTAGCTAACATAATATGTAACTGACCAGGTAAGGTTAACTCTGATGAATCCACTTCAGCACAATTTACCCATGATTTTCCGATTAAATCTGTGTGCCAGTGGAGAAAAAAGACACCAGTAGGCTTTGATGACATTGCCTGACCACGATAGTCTGCAATCTGCTTTTCCTCGATAGTTCTTGCAGAGTATTAAACAGGACAAGTCCTAAAAAATGGTTCATATGGCTCTGAGCACTATGGGACTTAACATCTGAGGTCATCAGTCCCCTAGAACTTAGAACTACTTAAACCTAACTAACCTAAGGACATCACACACATCCATGCCCGAGGCAGGATTCGAACCTGCGACCGTAGCTGTCGCTCGGTTCCAGACTGTAACGCCTAGAACCGCTCGGCCACACCGGCCGGCTAACAAGTCCTACCTCAAAAAATTAAACGAGTTTTCTGAAAAGTCTACGTTAACCAAAATGTACTTCGAGGTAACCCATATAGTGGTTAATCTGTCATCCTCTACTTCTGAGGGTCGTGTCTCTCTGCTCTGCCTGTCATCAATGTACTGTCTTTCTTGCAGTTACTTGTAGCTCTTAAGGATGTACAATCCAATTGGAGAATAATCAGTTTTTAAAGGGAGAAGATTGTTGACGCATGTCTCGTTGCGTGATACACGACAAGGAGACTGTCACTTAAATTGTGTAACCATCATTAAAAAGGCTGTACAACGGCGACTACACTAACAGAACATGAAAATACGTCATTAACTTCAAGTCATGGGAGCCGGAGAACGCTCCATGACAAATGATGTGAAAAGTTCAAAAACGCGTTCTCATAGAACCAGAATCCTGTGCTACTGCAGAAAATTTCTGTATGACAGACAGTTTTCAGAGTTCAGTTCGGCCCCTCCCGCTGGAGGTTCCAGTCCTCCCTCGGGCATGGGTGTGAGTATTGTCCTTAGCGTTACGTTAGTTTAAGTAGTGTGTAAGTCTAGCGACCGATGACCTCAGCAGTTTGGTCCCTTAGGCATTCTCACACATTTGAACATTTTGAGAGTTCAGTTTGTACTTCTTCGATTGTCGAAGGCAGCAACCACAAAACATACGGTTGTGACTTGGCAAGACAGCCAAGCCACTATGATTGGTAGCCGAAAGGCACGCGTTTAAGCTCACGCAGACTGGCGTGAGGTCTGGAACAGTTATAGGAGTTGAGTCTAGTAAAAAAGGTACGTAGCTTCTGGAATACTTAACTTTAATTCATAATTGAACATCGGTCTGACGGTACATGCATCACAAGATAAATAGCAAATGATAAAGGCGCCTTGCTAGGTCGTAGCAAATGACGTAGCTGAAGGCTATGCTAACTATCGTCTCGGCAAATAAGAGCGTAATTTGTCAGTGAACCATCGCTAGCAAAGTCGGCTGTACAACTGGGGCGAGTGCTAGGAAGTGTCTCTCTAGACCTGCCGTGTGGCGGCGCTCGGTCTGCAATCACTGATAGTGGCGACACGCGGGTCCGACGTATACTAGCGGACCGCGGACGATTTAAAGGCTACCACCTAGCAAGTGTGGTGTCTGGCGGTGACACCACACATACTTTTTAAATAATGTGGTGCAGGTGGAAAGATCTCTTATTTCCAAAAGGGTACCAGCGTCACCTTGATGTTTCGATGAGTGTCAAATCCTCATTTTTCCGGTGAAGAGTGACATTTCATCAGAAGAAGATGAGTATAGCACTCGTCGAAACATCGCAGCGTCTCAACGCCAGCACGCGGCGGGAAACCCGAAAGCTTTTCGTCTGTAGTATACACCAAGAAAGTCTGCATTAACACGCTGAATCTCAGCTGTGAAATAATATTTCTCCCTAATAAATTAGTAGTTTTTCAGATGGTCAACAGAGTACTCCTCTTAGGAGTACGAGTTTTACACTTCTTGATTTTATGCAAACACCTGATGTCGGACACACCGCTTCTCCTCATCTCAGGGTACAAAGGCAGTGGGACTAGGGCTGACCTGGAATTCCACGTTATACTCCTCACATTCAACTGCGTCATGCGTGGCGGACGATGGAACTATGGCCAGCAACTGGCTGCGCACAGATCTCTTATTTATACACCGTCTCCAGGTATTTATTTGCCGTGGAAGGTGAGCCGCTTCGCCGAATTAAACTCGGTGCTATTTCTGATGCTGGAGTCTCTGCCAATAGCAACAGTTCCGACGGTCGAGCCCCCTGCTTCCAAAACGAAAAAGGGCCTAACAAGCCGCCAAGAAAACTCTGCCAATGTCGTCTATGTTAACTAAACCGTACAGGCAAGAATCTGTGTTTCACTAGCAGTAACTAATCAAATAACGTCTCGTATCAGGAACAGTGTAGCGCACACATCGATTTCTTTGATTACCCATTAAGCAATGTCCTTGTTGAGTGAACTGTAGCTGAATGGTCATTAGATTCGAATACCGATTCAGCTACGAGTGCAATTTCTAACTAACAGGTCGTAATATACAGCTAATAAAATAATAAGAACAGGGTTAGACAGGGATGTATTGAAAGCACAAATCTAAAAATGGAAGGAATATTAGGGTTACGTCCCGCCGACATAGGGTTATTAGAGACGGAGCGCAAGCTCGGGTTGCTTCACGGATGGGGAAAGGAATCGCCCGTGCCCTTTCAAAGAAACCATTTCGACATTTGTCGAAAGCGTTTTAGGGAAAACACGGAAAACCTAAATCAGAATGGCCGGACGCAGATCTGAATCGTTGTCCTGCCGAATACGAGTCCAGTGTGTAAGCACTGCGCCACCTCGCTCGGTAGAATGACTCTAAGACGCACCATCTTATGTGAGATTACGATTATACAATTTTCGAAGCAAAATGAATTTATGGGAAGGTCATCTCCAACTATAGCTGATGATCCAGTAAAACACCACAATAACAACAGTTGGGGGTTTGAGCTGCTACAGCTGCTACTACTACTACTACTACTACTACTACTACTACTACTACTACTAATAATAATAATAATAATAATAATAATAATAGTGATAATAAATCGATTCACATTCAAGACGTCCTAAAGAATAACTCCACGTATATAATTAAGGCGATGCTGACGAATGACCCTTCAATGCAGATGCACACCACGCTCGAACTGGCGAAACGTCGCGAGTAATGAGGATAATCGGTAGGGGTACTACGTCAGTAGTGTGTGGATAAGTCGAGAATTTGGATCTGACGGGAGGCGTGCTAAGGTAGCCCATGCAGCTTGCACTGCCCACTGTGTCTGGACGACTTAGTGGTCAGTGCATTTGCTTTGCAAGCAGGAGACCCCATTTATATAAACCGATGCCCATTATACAGCTAAATGTCATTCATTCATTTGTATCTTGATTAATGATGGCTGCAGGATCCAAATGGGTCTGTTCTTTCGGACATGTGCCAGCAAAATTGTGAGGGATAGAAAAAACATATTTATGAAAAACAGCATGGAATCCTGATTTCTTCATTCACTAGTTCACAGTTTATTTTTGGGAATTCCGTTTCTAAAGACATATGGCAGAAACAAAAGCTTTACAAATGTTCCCATTTTGATGCAAATTGAGTGAGCGTAACGTGAACAGATATCCAAGGCCTCTGCAAGCAGTGAAGCTGTGTGTTGTGTGAGCGACTCATTATATTTATAAGATTTCGTCTAAAAATAAAGCGATTCTCTTAGAGATTAAAACGATGTGTTCTAATTATAAGCTGCACTATTTTGAGGCATTTGAATAGTTTTTGGCTGCCGTTTCCCCCACTCATTTTGGGAATTGCGATGGAATGTTTTCTATCCCTTCTGCATTATTTGATCTCAATTGTCAATGGCCCTTTTAAATTCTAGCTGTAACATTGGATCCCCTATGTCTTCCTTATTGACTCCAGTTTCTTTTTCTATCAAGTCATCAAACAAGTCCTCCCCCTCAAAGACCCCTTCAATGTACTCTTTCCACCTACCCGCTCTTTCCTCGGCGTTTAACAGTGCAATTTCCATTTCACTATTAATGTTATCACCCTGGCTTTTAATTTCACCAAAGGGTGTTCTGACTTTTCTATATGGTGAGTCAGCCTTTCGGACGTTCATTTCTTTTCCGATTTCTTCCCCTGCAGACATTTCGCCTTGGCTGCATTGCACTTCCTAATTACTTCATTCCTGCCATTTATATTACTGTATTCCTGTTTTACCTCAAAATTTTTGTACAACTTCCTTTCGTCAAACAGTTTGTGTGTTTCTTGTATTTCTGCGGTGGTAGCTTCCTCGTGCTTATGTCGGACTGTCCAACATCTGTGATTGTCATTTTTAGAGATATCCACTTCTATTTCACTGAACCGCTTACAATGATATTCCTCATCGCAGTATCTTCATCCTCAACAAACTTCCAACGAGTCTCATCATTCCTAAGTACTTCAGTATTCCACTCCTTTCCGTAAGGATTCTTCCGGACAATTCTCTTAAACTTCTGTCTACTTTTCATGATCACTTAATTATGATCTGAATCTATATCTGCTCCTGGGAACGCCTTAAAATCGAATATCTGATTTCGGAATACCTCTACCTGACCAAGATATAATCCAGGTGGAATCTTCTGGTTCTCTGAGTCTTTTCCAAGTATACCTTCTCCCTTTGTGATTCTTGAACAGAGTATTCGCTGCTAAAATCTGCAATATATTGCAGAACTCAATTAGTCTCTCCCCTCTCTACTATCGCCTAGCCTGTATTCTCCTCTAATCATTCCATATAGTTCTTCACCTACAACAGCGTTCCAGTCCACCACGATTATTAGATTTTCATCTCCTTTTACATACTGAATTACCCGTTCAACATCCTCATACACTTTTTCTATTTCTTCATCTTCTGATGCGACGTCGGTATGTATCACTGGGCTACCGTTGTCGGCGTTTGTCTGCTGTCGAATCTGATGAGAACAGCCCTGTCGTCACGGAACTACTCACAGTTTCTCACTCCCTGCCATACTTTCCTATTCATAACGAATGCTACTACCGTCATAAAACTTTCTGCTGCTGTTGATATTACGCTGTATTCGTCCGATCAAAAATCCTGATCTTCTTTCCATTTCACTTAACTGGCCCCCGCTACATCCAGACTGAGCCTTTGGATTCACCTTTTCACATTTTCTAGCTTTCCTACTACGTTCAAACTTCTGATATTCCGTGCTCCGACTCTCCTATTATCCCTTCGTTGGTTATTCCATCTTTTTGTCATGGTCACCTCCACCTTGTCAGTCTTCCTCCAGGAGATACGAATGGGGCAGTATTTCGGAATCTTTTGCGAATGGCGAGATTATCAGGATACTTTTTCAGTTACAGGCCACATATACTGTGGATATACATTGCGTTTCTTTAATACAATGGTTTCCATTGCCTTCTGCATCATCGTGTCGTTGATCATTGCTGATTCTTCCTCTTTTTTGGGGCATTTTCCTACCCAAAGGGCATGATAATGCCCTGAACCTCAGTCCGCTCGTCCCCCTCCTTTGACAAGGCCGTTGGCAGACAGAGAGTGACTTCTTATCCCGGAAGTCTTCGTACCCCATTGCTTAAGTTTTTTTATGCAAAATTTAAGCGGTGGCTGCGTTCGAATCCGGGACCGATGACGTTTTGACTACCAAGCAAAGACGCTATCTCTAGACCATGGGAAGCAGTTACTCCCATAAAAGACGCTGGTCTATGCGAATGGAGCGATTTGAACTGGAACGACCACACGAAATTAATTGCAGGTAAGGCACATGCCACACTGAAGTTTGTTGGAAGAATCCTCAGCAAATGTATTCCATCAATAAAGGTAGTGGCCTGCAAATCACTCTTCGACCAATACTTGAATACTGTTTGTCAGTTTGGGATCCGTAGCAGATAGGACTAATAGAAGAAATACACTACTGGCCATTCAAATTGCTACACCAAGAAGAAATGCAGATGATAAACGGCTATTCATTGGACAAATATATTATACTAGAACTGACATGTGATTACATTTTCACATAATTTGGGTGCATAGATCCTGAGAAATCAGTACCCAGAACAACCACCTCTGGCCGTAATAACGGCCTTGATACGCCTGTGCATCGAGTCAAACAGAGCTTGGATGGCGTGTACAGGTACAGCTGCCCATGCAGCTTCCACACGATACCACAGTTCATCAAGAGTAGTGACTGGCGTATTGTGACGAGCCAGTTGCTCGGCCACAATTGACCAGACGTTTTCAATTGGTGAGAGATATGGAGAATGTGCTGGCCAGAGCAGGAGTCGAACACTTATAGTATCCAGAAAGGCCAGTACAGGACCTGCAACATGCGGCCGTGCATTATCCTGTTGAAATGTAGGGTTTCGCAGGGTCGAATGAAGGTTAGAGCCACGGGTCGTAACACATCTGAAATGTAACGTCCACTGTTCAAAGTGCCGTCAATGCGAACAAGAGGTGACCGAGACGTGTAACCAATGGCACCCCATACCATCACGCCGGGTGATACGCCAGTATGGAGATGACGAATACACGCTTCCAATGTGCGTTCACCGCGATGTCAACAAACACAGGTGCGACCATCATGATGCTGTAAACACAACCTGGATTCATCCGAAGAAATGACGTTTTGCCATTCGTGCAGCCAGGTTCGTCGTTGAGTACATCATCGCAGGCGCTCCTGTCTGTGATGCAGCGTGAAGGGTAAGCGCAGCCACGGTCTCCGAGCTGATAGTCCATGCTGCTGCAAACTTCGTCGAACTGTTCGTGCAGATGGTTTTTGTCTTGAAACGTCACCATCTGTTGACTCAGGGATCGAGACGTGGCTGCACGATTCGTTACAGCCATGCCGGTAAGATGCCTGTCATCTCGAATGCTGGTGATACGAGGCCGTTGGCTCCAGCACTGCGTTCCGTATTACCCCCATGAACCCACCGATTCCATATTCTGCTAACAGTCATTGTATCTCGACCAACGCGAACAGCAATGTCGCGATACGATAAACCGCAATCGCGATAGGCTACAATCCGACCTTTATCAAAGTCGGAAACGTGATAGTACGCATTTCTCCTCCTTACACGAGGCATCACAACAACGTTTCACCAGGCATCGCCGGTCAACTGCTGTTTGTGTATGAGAATTCGGTTGGAAACGTTCCTCATGTCAGCACGTTGTAGGTGTCGCCACCGGCGACAACCTTGTGTGAATGCTCTGAAAAGCTAATCATTTGCATATCACAGCATCTTCCTCCTGTCGGTTGAATTTCGCGTCTGTAGCACGTCATCTTCGTGGTGTAGCAATTTTAATTGCCAGTAGTGTAGATAAGGTCCAACGAACAGCACCACGGAGATGCTGAGTCAATTCCAGTGGCAGACGCTGTAAGTGAGGCGTTCTGCATCACGGCATTGTCTGCTGTTAAAATTCTGAGTGTGTACGCTCCCAGAAAAGTCAACTGAGATGTTGCTTCCTTCTACGTACACCTAGCGAAAGGAGCATGAAGGTAAAATTCGAAAGAGGCTTACCGTCAATCATTCTTCCCGCGAATCATACGGGACTGGTACAGGAGAAGGTGAAGGTGACTGTAGCGCACGAAGTACCCTCCGCTACTCACCGTAAGGTGGGTTGCGGATGTAGATGTTGTAGTGTAATGGTAGGTATAATCAACATAAATCAGCCCCTACACCCATAGAGGCTCAAATAATTCAACTCATACTGTATGTAAACATCTCGTAAGTGTCACCTCGTGTCAATCAGACACGGACCGCGCGACGATTCACCAGCGCATTTGGACGAGACATGTAATAGAATTCACCGGCGGACTATCAAAAGGGTTCATCATGCAAACAGAGATAATTCAGAACAATGATCATTCGCCCGACGTTATTTAGGCACACCGTGAAAATCCGAAGAAAGGATGGATGAACAGAGATTAATCCCTACCCTTCGTAACCCAAGTTCAGTGCCCGCATCTCGTGGTCGTGCGGTAGCGTTCTCGCTTCCCACGCCCGGGTTCCCGGGTTCGATTCCCGGCGGGGTCAGGGATTTTCTCTGCCTCGTGATGGCTGGGTGTTGTGTGCTGTCCTTAGGTTAGTTAGGTTTAGGTAGTTCTAAGTTCTAGGGGACTGATGACCATAGATGTTAAGTCCCATAGTGCTCAGAGCCATTTGAACCATTTGAACCCAAGTTCAGTCTCTGAACTAGTGCGCCATTTCGTTCTGTAGAGAAGTAAGAGTGATTTGAAAACCTATTTACAATATCTGATTGTCAAAGTCAAAGTAATTCCTTTACGCCGCGCGGGATTAGCCGAGCGGTCTGAGGCGCTGCAGTCATGGACTGTGCGGTTGGTCCGAGCGGAGTTTTGAGTCCTCCCTCGGGCATGGGTGTGTGTTTGTCCCTAGGATAATTTAGATTAAGTGGTGTGTAAGCTTAAGGACTGATGACCTTAGCAGTTAAGTCCCATAAGATTTCACACACATCTGAACATTTTTAATTCCTTTACCAATTCCAGGTGTTTTTCCGGCCTTCACGCTTGTTCCTGGCTACATTCACTTCACTTCATTTGTTGCATATGTTGATGTAAGTAAAAGCGTATCGATAGCTGAAAGCCTTTTCAGCAGCGTTGCTGTTCTTTTGGAAAGTTCAGCTCTATAACTACCTAACCGATCGGGCTATGAGAACAGGTTCTAACAACCCTACCACAACAAAGGTCAAAAATTAATTATCAATGTAGTGTTGCTCACGCTGCTAAATAATGCATTTTCGTGCAACAACAAAGTTATATTACGTGGCAGGTGTCATTAGAGCACAGTTAATAAAGTCATTTCTTGAAATAATGGATAAAGTAGGCACTCATCTTTTCGTGTTTCCCACGCTGGTCTCGTTGTGAACTCATGGCTCAATCGTCGAAAATCTAGCAGGTACTGTTTGAACTTATGTCCCAAGTTTGGTGTACCTCAAACACTAATGAATCACAGAGCTGTAACATAATGCACACCCACGTAATTCACTAACAACAAATATTTGAATCTATTAATTCTCCATATTTTCGATAAATGTTACAGATATACCTTTTTGGAACAAATGCCTGAAGAATTATCAGTTCAAGTCTAATAACAAGTGAAGTGACAATAGGTATGCTTTACTGGAGCACACACTTCACGTTGTCACATGTTAAAAACAGTCGATGTGCAAGAATAACAGTATAAAAAATTTGCAATTCCGTCTTGTTCTGTAATCGATGCCACTATTCGGTTGATTGTCGTTTCTTGAGCAACCATCCCGAAATCCTGACCGAAGGAGCGCAAAATCGGACGACGACCTTAACATTGCTCCACTTGGTTGTTTAAATCACTTGGCCGGCGGGCGTTTGCGGCGAGAGGAATCGGGCCACGCCAGGGAAAGTAAACGGCCAGGAGAAAGCAAACGTACTTAGCAGAAACTGGGTCATCTGTTGAGTGATCCGCGGACGGGGCAACAAGGGGAGGAGCGATCTATAAATACGGTGGCGCAGGCTGCAGGGACAAAGGCGACGGAGCGCGTCCCTGCTCCACAGAAATAACGCCGGCCGCGGAAATGAGCTAGCAGACCTGGTCCCGCCGCCGCGGTACGGCCGCGCCGTCAGTGTCAACGCGAGGCCGAGCCAGGTGGTTAACACAATAGACTGGCATTTGAGTGGGACGGAACTCAAATCTCCGACCAGCCGGCTTAATTTTGATTCCCCGTGGTTTCCTCCATTCCCTTAAGATCGCGGCCGATTTCCTTCCTCAAACCCGTCCACTCTGAGCATGCGTTCTGTCCCTAGTGACCTCGTTGTCGGCGGGACACAGCTTCTTTCTCTTGCTTCCAAGGAGGGCGCCACTTCTGCGATCTCAGTCTGCGTATTCTGCTTCAACACTCCAATCTGGTTTCTTTTCTTTTTGGTGTAGTGCTCTGGACATTCTCTGCTTTTGGTGATAGTCGGAGGGGTTTATTTCGCAAATCTGCCTACTCCCGGCGAGCCCCTCACCGGATTGGTATGCATACGATGGCGTATCCAATATCCCAAAACGCCGCCAACAAAAACGGGATTTTCAGTGCCCATACGTCGGGTTCTATTGGTGATAAACAGGTATGGTCAAGAGTTCTGGAGAGCCCCTGGGCTAGGGACCACTTGCTCACCCAACATAAGGATCGTCTTAGTGTCACAATCCTACAGTAAGGAGTTCAACTGCCTCACTTTAGCTCCCTCAGCACCTTCAAAAATTTCGGCATGCGAACATATTCGCGCATTTTTATTATGCCGAGAGAGCCGAAGAAAGTGGCAGCGGAAAAGATACAGAAAAGTAATAAATAGTGGAAACTACTACCGGTGATCGTGGTACAGAAAGAGTGAAGGAGACAATGGCAGTGTGAGAGAAAGAAAGGGACTCATTGGCAGTGGAACGTAGTTTAGTGACAGAACAGTGCTAGGAAAAAAGTGAAGGGGACAGAGTAACGTGGGAAGCAATAAAGAGAAAGTGGAAGTGGGTGAGAGCCATTGATAATGAGAGAGAAAGTGAATGACAATGACAACGAGGAAGAAGGAGACAGTGCGAGGAGGAGACTGTAGTAGTTGGAAAGAACGAAGAGTACTGTGATTTTGACACAACAGACAATGGACAGAGAGACACAAAGAGATAATTACAATGAGTTGGGGTGAGTGAGAAGGGCAAGTGGGAGTGGCTGGGTATGAGCGACGTACAGCGATGGATGGTGGATGTGAGTGAGTTACAGTTAGGGGAGCCTGTGGGAGCATTTTAAAGAAAGCTCGAATATGTGCGCATGCTAAAATTTTGGGAAAATTTTTAAAGGTGACGAGGAAATTAGGATGAGGCAGTTGGTTTCCCACTTTTCAGTCAGAGTCTTTAAAATACACAGGACCATATCCGCAATTTTTTGTTCTCAGATAGCAGCATTTTCCCGCTAGTTTCATAAATCAGCGTAATTCGGAAAAAATTAAACCCTGACAGCTAATACGGCGTGCGATTGTTTCCAAAAATGGCAACTCTCAGAAGATACTTTCAAACTTTGTGCGCCAATTTTTCTGTTCTTTCTCTGACACTCATCCCAATTACGACTGCATCTGCTACATGATAAACTACTGGCTATTTACGATCGGTTTTCATTATATTAATTTTAATTTTGTGAACGGATGAGCTTCTTACGTACACAAACGCCTGACGGGAAACTCGTGAGCACCGTACATTTTCGTATCACCAGTATTCCGTGTATAATCGAATTTTAGTATGTCATGTTACTGACGTGGATTTGATAAATCAGCCTGGCTTTCGCATGTAATAGTTTGAAAAATAACCTGAAGTCCATATTCACGCTGGCCGGTTTCCAGAAAAACAGTCAATTCTATGCGCGGATTTGATCCGGGTTTCGCTCGGTTCCCTGTCAGGTATGCCCGCGCTGTGGGTTAATCTTGCAAATTAACTCACAGCACCTGGGCCTGGGATGTTGTATATTGTTTTGCAGTGGCAAACATTATCAGACCTACGTCCTTCTGCACTGCAACTTTCTAAAAAGCTGTGATCTTAATCAAATAGGCAATTCTCGCACTAGTGCGAAGGTGAGTATATAGATATTAGTGTCAATGGTGTTGATAATCTGAAATCAATAAAATTGAAGAAAGCTCCAGGACCAGATCGAATGCCTTTCATATTCTATACCTAGTTTGCGCCAAGTTCGCCCCTCTTTTAACTGTAAGGCGCCTAGATTCCTCGAACAAAAAACCTTGCCCATCAGTTGGAAGAACGCACAGGTCACACCCCTTTACAAGAAGGGTAGTAGAAGTGAGCCACAAGACTACCGTCCAATATCTTTGACATCCATTTGCTGTAGAATCTTAGAACATACTTTTGAGCTTAGTTATAATAAAATATATTCTCCAAGCCAGTCGGCGTGTATTCTGTAAACATCGATCGTGTGAAACCGAACTCGCCTTTTCTCCCATGGCATCCTGAAAGGCACGGATAAAGGAAGCCAGGTAGATACAGTACCTCTAGATTTCCGAAAAGCATTTGACACTGTACAACATCTACGCTTATTATCAAAAGTACGATCATGTGGGGTATCTACTGAAATTCGTGACTGTATTGACGTTTTTTGACAGGCAGACCACAGCATGTTATTTTGGATGGAATGTCTTCGACGCATATAGAAGTAACGTAAGGAGTGCCCAAGGAAGTCTGTTGGGACCCTTTTCGTTCTTGTTGTTTATTAATGCCCGTGCAGATAATATTAATAGTAACCTCGCGGATGGTACAGTTACTAAAGCACTGACTGGAAAAAGCTGCACAAATTATAGTCGTATCTTAAAAGGATTTCAAAGTGTTGCAAAGATTGGCAGCTTGCTTTAAACGTTCAAAACGTAAAACTGTGCACTTTACAAAACGATAGAACTGCAGCTGAGGTAATTAGGACTACAACATCAACGAGACACAGCTGGAATAGGTCAACTCATACAGATACTTGTGTATAAAACTTTTTACGGTTATGAAATGGAACGATCACGTAGACTCAGTCGTAGGTAAAGCAGGTGGCAGACCTCGGTTATTAGCAGAACACCAGGGAAATGCAATCAGTGTACAAAGGACCTCTGCGACTCATCCTAGAATGTTGCTCATGTGAGTGGGGACCCATGCCAAATAGAAGTAATGAGAGATATTGAACGAATTTCCAGAAGGGCTGCACAAGTGATCAGAGGTTCGTCTGACCCGTTGGACAGTGTCGCAGAGATGCCGAAGAAACTGAAATGTACCTAAAATGCTTACTTACAGAGTTTCAAGAATCGGTTTTGAACGATGATATTACAATTTTAGATAAGAAACCACAGAAATTCGAGAAATTTGCATCAGCAGGACTACTGACTTCTTTCATCAGCCATGGCATGAAATCAAGGGAACAGGTGATGTATTTCCAGACTGCATGAAACAGTGGTTCGATTCTCCAGATAGGTAATCACGCACGGAGCTTAATGTTGATAGAGCTGCTGAGTTATTTTCTGACATTAAATTTTGTATCGGTGAAACATCAAGTCAGTGAAGAGTCCATACAAGACGTGATACAAGCTATTCCGCATATTAGAGTTGAGATAACAACAAGGGGCTGTTTGTGCTGTTGTTGGAATACAGAGCCGAAGTACACACATAAACCATATGTTCGGTTGTGATTGTTATTTTAAACCAATTTAAACGGTTTTTTAATACAACTCATTCCAATGCCAAACGACTCTCCATTCCAGAATAAATTTTCCAGTCAGCAGCGGAGTATACGCTGTTTATAAACTTCCTAACAGATTAAAACTGTGTCAAACTGGGACCCGAACCCAAGGTTCTGGGTTTATAGTCTCAGTACGGACAGCAAGGTTACAAGTTTGATACCCGTCCAGTACACAATCTGTAGACGAACTCTCCACTGTTTGCACCCATCCACCTGCTGTGGCTGAGGTAATTATTATCAGTTATATTCAGCATTATATTGGATTTGTAACGGCACGAGCCTTACCAAAGGCACAGCACTCCCTTAGGCACCACACTCTGCCTGTCAGTTGGTGAATAGTTGGTTACAGAAACCAGGGACACTTTGGCATATGTGACACTTGCAGGAGCCACACCGCAACAAATCCGCTTTGGCAAGTATAAATACTGGCTGTCCATTATAAACATTGGCTTTCCAGCCGTATGTAGAATCAGCAAGGCACCAAGTCAGCCTCAACTATCGCTTCCAGTGTGAGGCTGCTGCTCTACAGTCATCCTGACAGGACTGCCTGCCAGGGCACCAGCCACAGCAATAATGGGCAAGAGTATAACTGAGGCTTTCCACGGACGCCGGCACCACACGCCGCCACCTAGACACAGGTCCATGGTTCACACCCAGTTGGGTCCACCGCCTAACACCAAACTGACCGCCAACAAGCCAGCTTTGTCTATGGTCGAGCCGACCATGTAACCTCACACCACAGCTGAGCCGGCACCACTGGCAGCCTCTGTAAGCATGTGTCGCAAGGTCCTTGCACCGCCATGTTAAGCTAGATGTGGCAATAGCCGACTGCATCACTACTATGTTTCGCGCATAGAGATCAAAGAGAGCGACTTCACCCATCGAGTGTCCGTCTGAAGTGAGCACAAGCCTCCAGTAAACACTGTTGGGGAAATAAATAAGGCTACTACTGACAACAAGCAGTGTTAGGCTCATCCTGACCCAGTTAACTCCACCAGAGAACACAAGCACCTATTACAAGTGGTGTCAGAAATGGGATAGGCAAAGGTTCTACCATCACTGCCAATAGAATCGAGAGTACGTAGAAGCACGTGTATTCTGTAACTTCTAGTGGGTTCCTTGTGTCTGTTCTCCTGGCTTTGTGTCCTCTTCACGATTTCCTGTTGATATGTCTTTATCATGTCAAGAATAGATTTGGTTGTGATACCTGGGCACAGTCCAAGTGACGAAGTGATGAGAGCAGTTATATGCATGCAGTGTAATTTACCGGGTCGTATGGCTCTGCATACTGAGTCTCACATGACTGGACATCTGGCAAACAGACCATCGTCCCAGGTAATGTAAGGAGAGAGTGTGGCTTAGATTTGGGAGAACATGAGTGTCAGGGAAGTTTAGGCAAATGTAAACAGTAGCCAATTGAAGGTATACTTTATTACAAATAGTGTTGTCATGTTACTTGTGAATTTAAAAGTCATCACGGGATCTATGTTAGCAGATACACCGATAACCAGAACATTATGATCACCAATCTACTATCGATATAAACTCGTCCAAGCGACAGCACCGTCACATGGCGAGGAGTGACTAGCTTGACTGCTAGTCTTCTAGTCAGACGGGCACACGGTGCATGTAGTATCAGTGAGCATACTGTACGTGCGTACAATGGGGAAGGTACGCAATCTACCTGAGTTTGACCAAGAGCAGATTGTGACGGTCTGGATGCTCAGAGCGAGCATTTCGGAAACCGTATGACTTGCCAGGTATTTTCTAGGTGTCGGTGAAACAACCACTTCCAGGCGTCCTGGGGTTGGGCGGTCACCACTCATTACAGATACCAGACGTCGTAGTCAGGGTAGACTGGTAAAACAGGACAGGCGCCGAACTGTGGTGGAATTAACGTCAGATTTTAATACTGGGCAGAGTACACTAGTGTTTGAACACACAGTGCACCAAACACTCCTAACGATGGGCCGCCATGGCCGATGACCCATTCATGTGCCAATGTTAACACCATGACATCGGCAACTACGAATGAAATGGGCATGTGACCATCGGCACTGGTCGTTGGCGCAGTTACAGAGCGTTGCGTGGGCTGATGAACACGATACCTTCTTAATCGTGCCAATGGGAGCGCGCGAATCGATCGTCTTCAAGGGAACAGCTCCTTGACACCTTGGGACCAGCTCCTTGACACCTTAGGAAGGAGACAAGCTAGCGGCAGCTCCATTACGCTCTGAGGAACATTCACATGGGCATTCATGGATCCAGTGGAGCTCGTGCAAGTCACCATGACGGCCAAGGAGTTTCGTAAACAGGTTGCAGACCACGTAGTCCCCTTCATGAAGGTCATGTTTCCCGATGCCAGTGCCATTTTTCAACAAGATAATGCACCATGTTGCAATGCCACGAGTGTGATGGGGTGGTTCAAAGTACACAGTGGCGAGTTCCAGTTGATGTGCTGCCACCCCCCCCCCCTCCCAACTCGTCTGATCTGAATCCGATCGAACATATCTGAGAGGTGATTGGCCGTGGCGTCAGAGCTCATTGCGCTCCTCCCCGGAATTTGCAGGAATTAGGTGACTTGTGTGTGCAGCTGTGGTGCCAACTCCCTCCAGCGGCCTACCACGGCCTCATTGCTTCCATGCCATGATGCGTCGCTGTTGTTATCCGTGCTAAAGTTGGACATACCTGCTATTAGGTTGGTGCTCATTATGTTCTGGCTGATCGGTGTATGTCGTTTGACATCCACACACTGCCTCAGTCGTGTGTGGAACTTTTCTGTTTATTTATGTTTCTACCAAGCACTCCTTCTGCTTGTATCTGTGATCCTATTATCTAGTGAGATCGCTGTAAGCCGAAAGGAGGGCGGGGATGGGGTGGGGGGAGAGCTAATGGGATAAAAATACATCAGTGGCACAACAGTGTTTTAATGTTTAGGTTTTTAGTCTTCTCATTATGCGATGCTAAATCAAAACGTTTTAGCATGATGCTGAGCTGTCACACGGAAAATTCAGTCGGCATAACAGCAGAGAATCAACCTACGATAACTGTCGGAATCAATTTAAGGAATAATGGGAGTCACAATGGCAGAACATATCAGGTTTCAGGGAAGTATGGTAAGGAGAAAATGTTATTGAGTAATAAGAGTGGAATTAAGGGGGTTCAGGTTCTAGCTGGTAGAAAGTGTGTTGTTAAATATATATACAGGATGGTTCAAAAAGTAAGAGCAGATTTCAGTTGTTTACCACAGACAAACTGCGAAAGACAAAGACATTGTGCATGTCACTGCATAGAGGAAAGTTCTAAGTTTCATGTTCGCACAGACACAATGCCATACACTCAACTTCCAAGCATTGCTCGAGAAGCATCGAATCGGAAGTCCATTTCATTCCATACACGGAACAGGTCCCTGTTTACCGAATGGACAGATTCAACAATTCGATTTCTCAGTTCTTGAAGAGTAGCTGCCATAGGTGGGACAAATAGCCTGTCTCTTGTGTACCCCCACGTTCCATTTGGACAATGGATTGACTTCGTGGAACTTCCAACACACAAAATTATTTCTCTTGTGATGTAGTCGCCAAGTTGCTACAAACAAACAACAGTACAGTTGTGTCAAAACTTTAAACCTTACTCTGTCAAGTGACATGCTCAAGCTGTTTTTAATCTTTTATGCTTTGTATGTAATAAACAATTGAAATCTGTACTTTCTTTTTGAGTCGTCCGGTACGTCAGTGGTATTGGAGAGCTTATGAAGCACAGTATAGTGAATGGGTGTCTTGGGGATGAGAGGATAAGTTTAAAGATTTAAGAGAAGGTTCTCGAGATGTTACGATCAGAAACGTGACTGCAATAACTTTATCATGGCTTCCCTTTTTGTAAATAATTTATGTAATGTTCTTTTTGTTGAACTCGTCTTAATTCGACACTGTAGTGATAAGTTGTAATAGGCTATTAGAATAATGATTATCACGCGGAATAGGTCGACAGTGTTGACGATGATGAGCGATACATTGATGAAGCTAGGTACAGATTTGAGGAGGATAATTCTTGGAAAAAAAGTGAGCACGTAATTGTGTAACGCTAGAAAATCAAATAGGAGTACTACTGCAGGACATATCCCAAAATCCCAAAACCTTATCCCCCTCAAGATAGTTTGAAATTGCTGCCGAATGGACCAGTCAGGGTCATGGACTGCAAGTGTGTTATGGACTCCTTGCAGAGACAGCCTGGCGATTGCCGCATGAAGCAGCGAGTAAATTACATAGAAGTGGACGTAAGTGTGTATGGTGTGGACAGAAGTCAAAGTGTACTAATACATATTAGCTAACCTGGACTAGTGCAAGTTTTCAAGGCCACTCAGTAACTGAACCATAGAAACTGTGGAAACATTTTAAGGTATCTGAGTAACTGTTATAGCTAGCCATCATCAGATTGGTCCGTAGCTCGTTGTCTAGTAGCTTGCGTTGCTGCCTTTGGATAACAGGGTCCCAGGTTCGATTCCCAGCCGGGTTGGGGATTTTTCTCTGCCTGGGGACTGGGTGTTTGTGTTGTCCTCATAAGTTCATCATCATCATCATCATCATCATCATCATCATTCGTGACTGGCTAGATTGAAATGTGTAAAAATTGGAACTTTGTACGGGCGCTGATGACCACACAGTTGAGCGACCCGCAAACCAAACATCGTCTTCATCAGATTACAATTTGGAGGGGTGAATTCTTCCAAGAGGGGAGGATGTAATGGCGCGACGCTAATGCAAGACAGCACACTACTGTACGCAAGCATGTACCGTATGTACCGTAACATACTGGCATGACACTGAGTCACGGCATGAATTTAGGCGCCGAAGACTATCGGCGATCAGCTGATTACGAAGACCAGCCATATTCAGCACGTAGTACGTGTGATACTTACAGCGGGAACACCACAACAAACCTGCTTAGGTGCATATAAATACTGTGCGTTCAGCCAGGCTGGTCACTGAACCAGTGATCCATCGAGTTGGCGTCTGTTGCAGTCTCGAGTTCCGCCGTGAGGCCGCTACTGCTCCACCATCAACCTGACACGACCGCGTGACAGAGGGACCAGCCACAGCATTGATGAGCCAAGGGTCGAACTGATGTCCTCCTAGCCCTAATACCACCAGATGCCGCCAGCCAGATGCAGGTCTACATCTACATACATTCTCTGCGAGCCACTAATGGTGCATGGCGGAGGGTACCTTTTACCACTTTTCTTCCCATTCCATTTGCAAACAGGGACAGGGAAAACCGACTGTGTACGTGTCTCCATATAAGCCCTGATTTCTCTCATCTTCACGGTCCTTACGCGAAATAAATTAGGTTGGTGCATAAATTCGTAGCGTTTTTCCGTAAGTTTAATATACACAACAGATACTCGTAACAGAGACTTTACTCATCTATAATATATTCTCCTTCACTATTTACAACAGTCTGGCAACGTTGGAGTAACTTTTCCATTCCGCTACTGTAGAAATCACGTGGTGTTGAGGCGAAGAACTCGTCGAGCCATGGTCGGAGCGCATTTTCATCCGGAGAGGAAGTTCATTTAACGTTGCTCTTTAGAGAACGGAGAAAGTAAAAATCTGAGGACGCAAGATATGGCGAATAATAATGTGGACGCGGTATGACTACCCAAGACAACTCCTGTAAAGTGTTTTTTGTCGGTCTAGCCGAATGCAGGCGGGCGTTACCGTGGCGTAGCATCACTTCAAGCAGTCTTTTCGGGCACTGCTCTCGGATTGCTTCTACAAGACGTCTCAGTAGCTGACAATAACGGTTAGCAGTAATGGTTACATCTCGGAGAAGCTATTTGTAGTACACCACACCGTCGCTGTTCCACCATATGTATTGCATTATTTTTATGTATACGTGTAGGTCTTTGTACGGGGAGTTCTGCTTTGTTTGAACGCAACCATTCCTTTCTTTTCCCTGCGTCGGCATAAAGACGCCATTTCTCGTCACCAGTAACGGCACAGGATAAGAATGGTCGGTGTTCACGTGCCAATTGTCATGACGTGCAAGTACAGAGTCACATGTGACCATTGATCTTTTTTTTTTTTCATTTTGGTTTAGAGCATGTGATAGCGATACACCCGATTTTTGAACCTCCACCATTGCATGCAAACGTCGCACGATTGTGGAATAATTACAGCTCATCACATATCCCAGTTCTCGAGTACAATAACCTCGTTCATTGTGGATTAACACCTTTAAACGATCTTCATCAAAGCCCCTGGGTCTTCCTCAATATAGAGAGTCAGTGATGTCGAACGATCCTCGTTAGAACGAGAAAAGCATTTACTTGCCGTGCTCTGTCCAATGGTTTTATACCCACTAAGGTGCAAATGTTTTTCGCTGCCTCCGTTTTTGTCACCCCTCTACTGAACTCAAACAGAGGAATATGCCGGAAATGTTCCGATTCCTCCACTTGGCACTCCATTCTCTAGCATCCACAGCTCCACTCACTATTTCCAAATGACAAAAATCACAATATGTGAACTAATGTAGCAACAGTCAACTACAAATAAAAGATGACAGTCAATAAATAAACCCATAGCATACGGAATACCAACATACAAAACAAAAACGCTATTAACGTATGCACCAACGTAATACATTGGCACGAGTAGAATCGTTCTGGAGTCAGTTGCAAATGCCAGTTACCTAAATTTTCTCAATACTGTTTCACAAAAATGTCGCCGTCTTGCCTCCAAGATTTTGAGTTCACGAAGCATCTCCGTAATATTCGCATGTTGAGCAAATAACAAATCTAGCGGCTCCCTCCTGAACGGCTTCTATGTCTTCCTTTAATCCAACCTGACTGGGATCGCAAACACTCGAGCAGCATTCAAGTCTGGGTCGCACTAGCGTTCTATACGCGGTCACCTTTACAAATAGACTACACTTTCCTAAAATCCTCCGCCAGCTCGCAACAGACCAACCACCAGCCAGTCAGCTTTACCTGTGGCCGAGCTAGCCGTGCCACCTAGCACTACAACCGAGCCGGCACCACCGGTGGCGTGAGTGAGCAAACGACCGAGAGCACAATGGCAGCCGCCCATCGCCTGCCTGACGTACGCAAGGCCATACAGTAGGCTTCGTCAGGGTAATGAATGAAGGCTACTACTGACACATGCTGAACAGCAACAATTATCTCAGAACGGTTTTGTCGACAAAGCCAGTATCTTGCTTTATCCTACTACCAGAACTATGTTTCCAACATGAAATGTACTTCCATGAGCCCAAGAAATTAAGGTCATCGGAAAATGCGTCTTCGTTGTCTCGTCTGTGTACCACGACCGGCGTCAACACGCCACAAACATTCGCAGGCAAATGCTGTATTATTGGCACGGTGAACTGAACAGTTTTATGACTAGAATGTCGTCAGGTCTTGCACCTGCCATAGGTGCGACTTTCAAGCAGAGAATCATGGTATCCGAATATATTTGACCGCTCCCCACGAATGGGACACCATCTGAAGGCCGAGCAGACAAGCGGTACTTAACGTGCCACCTTCTCAAGAATGCACATAGGGACCCTATATTCGGAGAAATTTAAATGCAGTGGACCTGCAAGGCCACAGCGGACATGTTATTTAATCCTCAAGCTCACCGAACCAATCTTGATGATACCCTCCACTCCAGAGAAAACAAACAATGATGCTTTCATCTACGTCTCGTGTGTTCAACGGTGTCATTGCCGACCAATCCCGTACGGCCCCACACTGTAGCAACAGTGGCACTCGGTCGAAAGTTACGAACTTAATTTTCCTTTCAGTGTGACAATACAACACACTCCGTACCATGGTGTTAATTGCCGACTCATTGCAGAACTTTCACCCCGGGTCACAGCTGAAAAAAATGCACTCTGTACTGTAAGGTTCACCCCAAGTTTTGCACACGATAAGCACGTTCTGTGGTAGGTGCAGACTCGTCAGACCACATTTTATTCTTATACTTGTCGCTTGACAGATTTTGTGATCTTTGCGTCACCGATGCTCCTTCTCTCCAGTCACTTGATCGCAAGAGGTCTGACAGTAGCAGCTCTCCCATAAAGTTTTGTTTCCGCAATTCTCGCCGTATTTTTCTTTTGTAAAAAGTAGTTCAAATGGCTCTGAGCACTATGGGACTTAACTTCTGTGGTCATCAGTCCCCTAAAACTTAGAACCACTTAAACCTAACTAACCTGAGGACATCACACACATCCATTCCGAGGCAGGATTCGAACCTGCGACCGTAGCGGTCGCGCGGTTCCAGACTGAAGCGCCTAGAACCGCTCAGCCACACTGGCCGGCTTTTCTTTTGTACATACTGTGCTGTTCTATCTGCTCTGTTGAAGATATCGCGTACTGGTCGATATGGTGAGCGGAATAGTTTAGCTCTGCGGTCATTTTCGTGACCGTTACTTTTGCACACACATCAAAAAAATTTTTGCATCCCCTCGGTTCAGAACCTATACAGAAAATTGGAATAGAGACCAACATAAACATCATTTCCGCCCTTTTTATTGCTCATGAAATACACACATTCCATGTTGCACCACCATACAGGAAGAACTTCAGTGGTAGTGGTAGTGGTAGTGGTAGTGGTAGTGGTGATGGTTAGTGTTTAACGTCCCGTCGACAAGGAGGTCATTAGAGACGGAGCGCAAGCTCGGGTTAGGGAAGGATAGGGAAGGAAATCGGCCGTGCCCTTTCAAAGGAACCATCCCGGCATTTGCCTGAAGCGATTTAGGGAAATCACGGAAAACCTAAATCAAGATGGCTGGAGACGGGATTGAACCGTCGTCCTCCCGAATGCGAGTCCAAGTGGTAATGGTCCAGATTGCTGTACACACCAGTACCTCTAATACCCAGTAGCAAGTCCTCTTTCATTGATGCCTGTATTCGTCGTGGCATACTATCCACAAGTTCATCAAGGCACTGTTTGTCCAGATTCTCCCACTCCTCAACGGCGATTCGGCGTACTCCTCAACGGCGATTCGGTGTAGACCCCTCAGATTGGTTGGTGGGTCACGTCGTCCATAAATAGCCCGTTTCAATATATCCCAGGCCTGTTCGATAGGGTTCATGTCTGGAGAACATGCTGGCCACACTAGTCAAGCGATGTCGATATCCTGAAGGAAGACATTCACAAGATGTGCACAATCGGGGCGCAAATTGTCGTCCATGAAGACGAATGCCTCGCCAATATGCTGCCGATGTGGTTGCACTATCGGTCGGAGGATGGCATTAACGTATCGTTCAGCCATTACGGTGCCTTCCATGACCACCAGCGGCGTACGTCGGCCCCACATAATGCCACCCCAAAACAGCAGGGAACCTCCACCTTGCTGAACTTGCTGGACAGTGTGCCTAAGGCGTTCAGCCTGACCGGGTTGCCTCCAAACACGTCTCCGACGATTTTCTGCTTCAAGGCATATGCGACACTCATCGATGAAGGGAACATCATGCCAATCCTGAGCGGTGCATTCGGCACGTTGTTGGGCCCATCTGTACCGCGCTGTATGGTCTCGTGGTTGCAAAGATGGAACTCGCCATGGACGTCGGGAGTGAAGTTGCCCATCATGCAGCCTATTGCGCACAGTTTGAGTCGTAACACGACGTCCTCTGGCTGCACGAAAAGCATTATTCAACATGGTGGTGTTGCTGTCAGGGTTCCTCCGAGCCATAATCCGTACGTAGCGGTCATCCACTGCAGTAGTCGCCCTTGGGAGTCCCGAGCGAGGCATGTCATCGACAGTTCCTGTCTCTCTGTATCTCCTCCATGTCCGAACAACATCGCTTTGGTTCACTCCGAGACGCCTCGACACTTCCCTTGTTGAGAGCCCTTCCTGGCACAAAGTAACAATGCGGACGCGATCGAACCGCGGCATTGAGCATCTACGCATGGTTGAACTACACACAACACGAGCCGTGTACCTCCTTCCTGGTGGAATGACTGGAACCGATCAACTGTCGGACCCCTCCGTCTAAAGGCGCTGCCCATGCATCGTTGTTTACATCTTTGGGCGGGTTAAGTGACATCTCTGAACAGTCAAAGGGACTGTGTGTGTGATATATCCACAGTCAACGTCTGTTTTCAGGAGTTCTGGGAACCGGGGTGATGAAAAACTTTTTTTGATGTGTGTGTGTAAAAGCAATCTTATTTCATTTCCTCCTTTCTGTACCACTAAGTTTAATTTTTCTCCAGAAATTGTGGTATCTCATGAACGATTTATAATGTCCTGGCACTCGATACAGTACCTCCGAATATTCCTTGCTCATTTGAGACTCGTCACGAATGCAAAAACTCAGTTTTCAACGTCAAATCGCCAGCGTTCGATATCTGCGATGTTCAACACGATGGTGTATCAACACAACACTGCAGCTGACACACAGTGGCCGTTGCGAAGATCACTGGGCGTCTTGAATACGAGCTGTTGGAACACAATTCGAAGCAAAATACAGTGTAAATGAGTTACACCTTTAAAAAAATCGGTGCTTTTATCAGAGCGATCGTATATTACTAATTTCGATATTTAGCGAAGGTGGGAGACAAGAAACGGGGCGAGAAAATAAGTGTATCCTCTCAATTTTTCTTCGTCTAAGAACTTCCGTAGCAGCTTATAGCAACTGTTCTTTTCTGGAGTATAAGAGAAAGAAGGGAGGAAAGACGGAGGACGGGAAGATAGCGATATTGGGGTAATTAAAGACGAATCATTAGTTGAATTTGGATAGGAATGAGGAGCAGTCAGTCGGAACTTTAAAAAAGATCTATCTTGGAAAATTTATATTAAGATGGTCGCGCAGGAATTTGAAATCGACTCCTTTACACTATCATACCCAAAGGAACGGTTAAAGTTCGGTTAAGTGTCACTTGTCAGAGGCCAGTGAAAAAGAATTCAGCTTGTTGACTACGATCACCTTACGTCTACGCATGTAGTTTGAAACTCGCAGTGAGAGTTTGGGTTTTCCGTCCCCTGAACTGTAGAAGACTGGTGCTTCTGCACCTGTACGTAGATAAACTATAAAGGTACCTAACAACGCCTGCCTGAATGATGTGTAGGTAATATTACGAAATCTTCAAGGGGCTTTTTCCTCAGAAAGAGGTTATTACTGAAATTTGTAATCATCCAATATCTAATCGATTACTTACCTCAAACGTCCAGCAATTCACCTTGTTTCACGCATGTAACAGTCTCATATGCTACGAACTCATACTCACACGTGGCCTTCTACACACATTTATAGGCTTTGAGTCATATCTTACATAATATCTACACAGAACGAAAACAAATGAGCAAGAGGATGACACTGACGGACAGAGACTGGATGGATGGTGTATACAGCATGTTTAAGTTGAGACAACTAATTTATCTCGAAAACGACGCATTGTACAAAAAGTAACGTTCTAGGTGAAAGTTATTGTTAGTAACGGGGACACCTGTCTGCGCTACAAATGGCCACCATCTGACCACCCGTCCTGTGTGTGTGTGTGTGTGTGTGTGTGTGTGTGTGTGTGTGTGTGTGTGTGTGTGTGTGTGTGTGTGTGTGTTTGCGGGGGAGGGGGTCAACCCACCCCCATTCTTACTGCATATTCGGATTCTACGCCAAAAAGTACATACTGTTTACACAAACCATTGTTTCCCATTCGTGGCAGAGGACGCTGTAATCGAGAAATATCAAGTGTGGCTATTTTAGCGATTAAGAACAGACGCGTTTGATTCTGCATTTCATTTACGATATAAACGTAACATTTTGTGTTGATATTGATGTTCAAATGTTACTTGAGTGTTGCAAATGTGATTGTACAGTACAAATAATGTGTCTAGACACTGACATTTCCGATAAACTACTTGTAACGTAGTTTTCTGTTCCCTATGGCATTGATTGTGGTCAGTTTCCATCCATCGGAATGCTTGATTTAGGTGCCCGCCCTCGAACCCCCCAACAAGCTGACTGATTTCGGCGTGAGTTTCCATCGAACCGCTGTAGCTCTCGTGCTGGCCGCTACGCGGATACTGACGGAATACAAACCACAACCATTGTAATAAGGTAAAATGTCCATGAAGTGATAGTGACACGCGCACGTTCCATAGGTAACCATCGAAATCAATGGTGAGAGGCAAGGCGACTCACAGATAGCTGGCATCCGGTGGAAACAAAAAAAACTACTGCATCCATGTCGCTGTTTCTGGATCAAGCTGAACGTAGGTTCTAAGCAGACACTGAAACGGCTAATCATATGGTACTGTACAATCAAATTTGCAACACCACAGTAAATTTCGAATATAAATATCAATCGTTAAAACACAAAGGTTTACATTTACATCGTAAACGAAATGTAGAAGCAAATGCGTCGGGTTCTTAATTGCAAAAACAGGCACAATATCTGTCTACTGTAATGGCAACAACAACGAATAGAAAACAATTTTTTGGCGTAGAATCCTTATATGCAATAAAAATAGGGGGGTTTCCATTTGTAAATACAAAGTCGAACCTGCCCACGGACGAGCGTGGTTAGAAGATGGGTAGCTGTAGTACAGACATATGTCCCTTTTACTAATATTAACTTTTCATCTAGAACATTTTTTTCGTACGATGTTTCGTTTTCGAGATATTTAGTTGTGTCAAGTTAAAACAAACGCACTGTATAGTGCATGAATGTTCCATCTACCCAGTTAGCGCCCTACGAACCAGAGAATAATGAACAGACGTCAAGGTCAACAAATATATAGGTGATAAGTCGGTTGTATTAGAAAAAGTAAACAAAAAGATTGAATATGTTTCTGTACAGCGTCTGACAGTCTTCGCCAGAGAGCTGTGACTTCATAACAATGGAGTAAATAAAATAACATATTACATAATGAAGTATAAACACTCTGTATTATGCATCTGTGCTGTATTATACATATTAACGTAAGGTATATCTGTGTTGTGGAGGGTTTTATGGTGTTCGTTATTAAACTCTTATTAGAGGACTGGCACCATGTAGTATGGACGGTTGAGCGTGGTAGTTCTCTCACACAATCAAGCTAGATTTCAGAAATGTTCAGATGACTGATGTGAATGAGTATGGACCGCATGTTCATTCATTCACGGAAGACTGTTTTAAACCTGCTTCTGATATGTACAACATACACCTATTACATAATCGACAGTGCATATCAAGCATATACGTGGGTATGGTTTCGCTACCTGCTGTTTTTCTCGGGGCATCTCAGCAACAGTCTTACCTTCATTTAAAGGTTGTTCAGCATCGTGCCACAACGAAAATGGCGTCGCCTGTCTTCGTGTGCTTTACTAAAACAGGAGCCGTTAGCGTCTACACTAGGTGAGATGCATTAAGAACAATATCATGCTACAACCTTACAAAATAGGGACAGAATTGCGTCGTTTATTACGAAAAAGCCGACTAAAAGTGGACAAGTTTAATAGTGTTCACAGGAAAGCTAGCTGCACAACAGCAAAACAGAAAAACAGAAATCTTCCTCACTCTACTATAATACCAGCAGTAAATAATTACTAAGAAAATATTTAATTTCCCGCAGAGGTACTTCACCTGAAAGACCGATCTAATATCAAGAAAGGTTCCTGGCATCTCCGATCGCGCTCGACATTTGCCAAGTGATGCTCTGACCTACCGCAAGGACTTCAGCTTGTCCCAAGCAGACCGTCTACACGCCTGCTTTACGATGTCACAGTTTCCCCTCAGCCTTGTCACTGGACGCAAACATCGCAGATTTTGTGAATAAATAATAACATCTATATTATAGACATATTCGCCATTCTGTTCTTTAGTTTTACACTGACAAATATTCTGTGAAGTGAAGTGCAAGGAAAGTATTCAGTAATGTAAACTAAGTGACCAACCAGAAGTTTGGTATAAGCTCAACAGTGATTCAGTAGGCACACAATGTGACATTCCCTTACCTTCCTCGTGCCCATGAATCAGCTCACCCACCCACTTACACGAGACCTACAAATAGGATTTTAAATCGCCGTTCTTATATAACATTTGTGCGCTTTGTATTCTATGTATAGCATGTACTGAAGATATGTTGTATGTCAACATGATTTTCGTAAGTGTCAATTGTGAAACCAAAAGCCAATTCACTAATTATGTAACAGTTCAAGGATCACAATTTCGAACGCAGACTAATAGAACTACTAGAAATAAAGTACACGGGACAGTAGAGAGTAATAAATATGTAGTTTGTCCTCTTTTAGTGGAACTCGGTTTGTCACAGCAGTTTTCGTCAAACGCATCTTCCCTCCTCGACAAATCGATTTTGTTTGTCCTTTTGACTACACTGTCCACAGCCGCCGCACTTATAACAAGTTGCAGCTGATGTTTAATTTCCATCTTCGAATTGGACTTTTTCACACGGACGGTGATCTTTGGTTATCCTTAGTTTCTACTAAGGCTTACAGGGCAAGACGACAAGCGTCACGCGCTCCGCGGGGGCCGAAGTTAAAAGTAGGTTTAGCTCATTAGAGAAAAATGTTGCCAATCGAGAGAGACTATTTGTTCTTTATCTGTGAGTCACTATTCTGGCGAAACATCAGTTTCTTCAGTATCAAGTGGACTGAAAACTGGACAAAACTTCCGATTAATTTTGAGCGTTATTTTGCCAATTCCTGCCTTTAAGCTAATTATTCTTGCAAAACGAGCTTAATATTCTCGCTTTCTAAACCTTAAGACTCAACTGTCGCGAATACAACGGAAAAGAACAGCTTGACAGAAATATCTCAAATACGAGAAAAGAATTCCTGAAAACATGAAGAAACATTCAATTCCTTTTGGAGAGCTTAGTGGTAGAATTTTTAAGAGACAGACCGTTCTTGTATTAATGGTGCGTTTATCAGCGCATGGAACTGCAGTCAACGAACTGACTCTACAATAGGAATCCGATAAAATTTAAATTACTGCATTTTAAAAACGTTCATTAGCAATAATGTGTGTCACTGAATGGAGAGCGAATCACTCGTAAGTACAGACGGCAACCAGCCATGTCATTTTCAAAGGGGTCATTGTATCCATTCCGTAATTCACCTTAATCGATTTAGGGAAATCCCAGAAAAAACTACAAACGATGCTTGCACGGGACTTGAACCCTGTTCTTCTGCAATGCGAGCCTAGTGTGCAAACCGCTGCGCCATCTTGCTCGTTAGAGCGGACTACTGCGAGGAAGGGGTGATTTAAATGTCGTCAATACCACAAGAAAAGCTTCCTCTAATGTGTCTAAATGTCATACTATTTTGAGCTCAGAATTTTTTCTGTCTGACAGCCGTTTCCCAAGTATTTCTTTTTACAACTGAAATGTTCATTCCTGGACACCTAGTTCATTTCCAGAAAATTAGCTGCATCGGATTTTGTTTATCTTTCCAATGCAGAGAATGAGATGCACTGGTCGTGTTAGCAATAATGCTTCGCAATGAATGTCAGATGAATAAGCTAAAAGCTCGCATACAGAAAATAATCAAGTTTTCAAACAGGTCGTACGTAACTCATATTACCGCTATCTTAGCGAAACTTTTACAGCTTACCCCCCGGAACAGTACGCGAAACCCAACGACCAGATGACAGTCCATAAAACCACTACGGTACCACACGGTACTGCAAATAATAATAAGCTGGCCACCAGGGTGGCCGAGCGGTTCTAGGCGCTACAGTCTGGAACCGCGCTACCGCTACGGTCGGACGTTCGAATCCTGCCTCGGGCTTGGATGTGTGTGATGTCCTTAGGTTAGTTAGGTTTAAGTAGTTCTAAATTCTAGGGGACTGATGACCTCAGCAGTTGAGTCCCATAATGCTGAGAGCCGTTTTGAACCAATAAGAAAATTTTCTTCTCACCTCCCTCCCCAGCACAAACAAAAACCGACGAATGGCGCAAAGGATGAAAACGCTAGGCGCATAGGATGGGAGTAATTAATTAACTCTTAAGTGCCTGTTACAGCTTGTCAGCTGGACTTTACTTAGGTACGGGAATCGTTTGCTCGTCTTACAGAACCGAATACGCGACCGCAACCCGATGATTCACCTTACAGTCTTGGCACATACACTGGGTTTGTTTGGCTCCATAGCGAAAGGTAGTGTGCACTATGCACTGCCGCTAGCAGAGGGACGTCAAGGGCGCCTATGCATATAATCGTAAGGTTCCTGTTCGCTGCTATTCAGATTCACTGCGATTGTTAAAAAATCACGGTAGACTTACAGGGGAGGTAAATATTTGGGAAAACAAGGAACATTCCGTTCCATAAATCCTCCCTGCTATGAGAAAATATCTCTGTTCTTACGACCTTTCGACATGCCATGAGTGAACAGGAAACTCACTGCCTAGTAATTGTCGCTAAGAATAACAAGCGGAGCTTGTTTACCGCTGTTGGGGCGAAACTTGCGTCCTAAATCCTACTACAGTTAGCACTTCTACCAAATTAACTGCTACAATTTGCTCCTGAAGCAAATTACTTTCTCGCTGATGACTGGGTTTCCCTAGTTTTCCGCCCGAGACGCGGCTAGCGAGCGGCAAGGGGTGCGCGGCAGGGCGGGCCACCCACCTGCCAGAGAGACGGGTGCGGGCCCTGCTTGCGCCGCTGGCCGGAAACCGCCGACTCGCCGGCTGCCTGTGTTGTCGGCTGCTGCTGCCGCCACACTGGCGGTGGGTGGGTCGCGCCGAGGTCGGCTCCGCGCAGCGCGCCCGCCACCCCTCCCCAAAACGCGCCTGCGCACCTTTGCCGCCCTACGCGCGTCTCTCTTACGTGGGGGGCGGGTTTCACAACTCCGCGCCGCCGTGCCTCACACCAGCGTCCTGCCTGCCGAGTCGTCGCCAGTACCTTGCTTTCTTATCGCTCTCTTTCCATATAGCGACGATAAAATGTAAAAATACACTGATGGAAAAAATCGCAACACCAAAAAGGAGCTGTGAGACATAAACCAAAGTCTGCAGACGTGTTTCTACATTTGAAAAGTGATGTCCGTTCAAATTTCGCGTCAGTCACATAAGAGCGGCAGTAGTAGCCTCACTATGACGATGAAAGTCACGATTGCTTTAACCCATTAAGTCCCAAATTAATTTTTCTTTTAAATTGAATTTTTTGTTCCTTAATTATAATGTACATGGTGTATGAACCACAATAAGTTCAAAAATAGCCAAAGAATATTTATACATGCTGATATAATGGCCATTCTCAAAATAGAACGCTGGGATCTAACAGTATCGTATAGCATACTAAACTCTATTCAAGTCGTAACTATTTATTTCTTGTGAAATTGTACAAAACACTTCACACACAGTGTTACGCGGCATTTACAACAATATGTTTTTTGTTTCCCCGTTGCATTTAGCTCTTACACATCTTCTTTGCGTGCTTCTTTTGTCAATCATATGACCAATTCCATCAAACCTGATGTCTGGTATCACTCTCAACTGACTTGAAGGGTATTCCAATGGACGTCCAATATTCGGTCTTCCAGTGTCCAATTTCAAGTTTGTAACTGTAACAGCACGTCTGAAATCCAGTAAATCCTGTGCATTTTTCCCATGTACTAGTCTGTAGAAGAGCCAGGCATTTACGAGGGCCATTTCCAGCATACGTGTAAATAGGATCCCACTAACATTTTTTCCCTGTAATTACCGTCGCATATTTTCCAACTAACCAGTCATCGTGGTCAACACCTCCCATGTACGTGTTATACGACTTCAAAACGGCAGGTTGTTGCACTTGGGTCTTCTCACTTGCTTGTCTACTGTATCGCGTAGCTGCTCCCAAAGGTTCAACTTTGTCAAAATTTGTACCAATTGTAACTCATCTGTTGTCGTGCCATCGAACAAATAAGACTTCACCATTCCTGTCGAACGGTAGTCATAGTTTCCTCGAACTGTCTTTTTCATTTCGTTACTGCTCAGTAGTGGACAGTCAGTCACCAACGATTCTCTCTGACAGTCTCAGTTGCTCGAAAACCCAAATTTCTCAGATGAATCAGATCTCTACCAGTGAAGAAATTGTCAAAGTACACACAATGATTCTCGGGTTTTTCAATGCAGTCCAGCATGTTTAGGACTACTCTTGATCCCAATAGTAGGTCATCCCTTGCCGTATCTTCTGGATACTTTCCACAGTATAAATCAAATTTGAAACAGTAACCACTTGCTACGAGGTGCATTCAAGTTCTAAGGCCTCCGATTTTTTTCTAATTAACTACTCACCCGAAATCGATGAAACTGGCGTTACTTCTCGACGTAATCGCCCTGCAGACGTACACATTTTTCACAACGCTGACGCCATGATTCCATGGCAGCGGCGGAGGCTTCTTTAGGAGTCTGTTTTGACCACTGGAAAATCGCTGAGGCAATAGCAGCACGGCTGGTGAATGTGCGGCCACGGAGAGAGTCTTTCATTGTTGGAAAAAGCCAAAAGTCACTAGCAGCCAGGTCAGGTGAGTAGGGAGCATGAGGAATCACTTCAAAGTTGTTATCACGAAGAAACTGTTGTGTAACGTTAGCTTGATGTGCGGGTGCGTTGTCTTGGTGAAACAGCACACGCGCAGCTCTTCCCGGACGTTTTTGTTGCAGTGCAGGAACGAATTTGTTCTTCAAAACATTTTCGTAGGATGCACCTGTTATCGTAGTGCCCTTTGGAACGCAATGGGTAAGGATTACGCCCTCGCTGTCCCAGAACATGGACACCATCATTTTTTCAGCACTGGCGGTTACCCGAAATTTTTTTGGTGGCGGTGAATCTGTGTGCTTCCATTGAGCTGACTGGCGCTTTGTTTCTGGATTGAAAAATAGCATCCACGTCTCATCCATTGTCACAACTGACGAAAAGAAAGTCCCATTCATGCTGTCGTTGCGCGTCAACATTGCTTGGCAACATGCCACACGGGCAGCCGTATGGTCGTCCGTCAGCATTCGTGGCACCCACCTAGATGACACGTTTCGCATTTTCAGGTCGTCATGCGAGATTGTGTGCACAGAACCCACAGAAATGCCAACTCTGGAGGCGATCTGTTCAACAGTCATTCGGCAATCCCCCAAAACAATTCTCTCCACTTTATCGATCATGTCGTCAGACCGGCTTGTGCGAGCCCGAGGTTGTTTCGGTTTGTTGTCACACGATGTTCTGCCTTCATTAAACTGTCACACCCACTAACGCACTTTCGACACATCCATAACTCCATCACCACATGTCTCCTTCAACTGTTGATGAATTTCAATTGGTTTCGTACCACGCAAATTCAGGAAACGAATGATTGCACGCTGTTCAAGTAAGGAAAACGTCGCCATTTTAAGTATTTAAAACAGTTCTCATTCTCGCCGCTGGCGGTAAAATTCCATCTGCCGTATGGTGCTGTCATCTCTGGGACACATTGCAATGAACGCGGCCTCATTTTAAAACAATGCGCATGTTTCTATCTCTTTCCAGTCCGGAGAAAAAAAATCGGAGGCCTTAGAACTTGAATGCACCTCATACTTCAGGAGGACATACGGTGACATATGGCCTGATCATCTGACACCGCATTATAGAATGCGTCGGTGTTTATCATTTCTTCTATTTCTTCGTTACTGAGGTATCTATCTCGTCTGAAGACCATTATAATCAATATAAAATGAAATGAAATAAAATGTAATAAAATAAAGTGAAATGAAAGAATAATACATTAGCACAAACTATAGAAAAGGGAATATGTATATACCTCTGTCCATCTGGAACTGTATTATTTACTAATGGGTAACATATTCATAAACATACTTACATAATACGCTGTAAATTTTAAAGTAACTTCATACCCTGTAATATATATAAAAGAGGGGTCATTACTAACGTCAGCAACACAATCTGGTAAAATTACCATGTTCTAAAAAGAAAATACATCAGCAGTAGCAAAGTTTCATATTCGAACGTGCAGCAATACAAATAACTGAAATGATAACACCAAGTCCCAATGTCCTATCTGGAGTACACAAAATTTTATAACAATGGAAAACAATGAATATAACTCCAATTGAGCTAACAATGCAAGTAGTTTAAAAGACACATTGTTGACTATAAATAATCACAAAACGATCTTTTCCATATATTTCAGATATTACTAAATTGTCGATAAAGTAAATACCTGTAGTAACGAAAAGTGTGCCTTAGTATTCAATAATCAATTAAGTGGAGGATTTATTGCTTTTAATTTCCTGTAAGCATACTTTTGTTATAAAAAGCATCAACAAATGACTTAGAACAGTAATAGTTACAAATTATTAATTTATTGTGTATTTATAAATAAATATATGCTCTGTCCTCAAAATAGGACACTGGTACTTAATCAGTTAAGTACACGCTGTAACGGGCGTGAGCGTTAGTTACCTTTGAAACTGGACGTGGTGAGTTGATGTTAATCAAGAATGTCTTTGGGGTGACAAAGACGCCATTATCAACACATCACTGTTTTTTTATGTGAGGTCCGCCAGTTATGCAAAACACCGTTTTCTCAGTGTAACCAGTCAATTATAACTGGGACATTTCCTGACTGGCTAAAATATGCAGATGTTAAGCCTCTATTCAAGAAAGGGGATAAAGAGATACCATCAAACTACAGACCGATTTCACTTTTGCCAGCAGAAAAAGTAATGTACAGGCAGCTTCTCAACCATCTGACCACAAATAACATATTATCAAGAACACAGTTTGGATTTCTGAAGGGTTCTGATATCGAGAAGGCTATTTACACCTACAGTGAAAACTTACTTAATTCATTAAATAACAAGTTACAAGCAGCAGGTATTTTCTGTGATTTGTCAAAGGCATTCGATTGTGCGAACCACAACATCCTTTTAAATAAATTAGAATTCTATGGTGTCACAGGCAGTGCTGCAAAATGGTTCAAGTCATACGTCACTAACAGGAAACAAAGGGTGTCAGTGCAAGGGACTAGTGAATTAAGTCATCAGTCATCATCAGAATGGGAAGAAATTACATGTGGTGTCCCACAAGGATCCATCTTAGGGCCATTGCTTTTTCTTGTGTACATTAATGATCTCTCATCAGTTACATTGCCAGAAGCAGAATTCGTTTTGTTTGCAGATGACATAAGTATTGCAATAAAGAGTATGTCGAATGTAGTTCTAGAAAGATCTGCTAATGATATTTTCATGGATATTAATAAATGGTTTAAAGCCAACTCACTGACATTAAACTTCGAAAAGACTCACTATATGCAATTCAGAACCTGTAAGAGGTTTCCACCCAGCATATGCATAAAGTATGGAGAAGAGCAGATAGAAGAGGTTGACAGTCTTAAATTCCTGGGATTACAACTTGATAATAAATTCAGTTGGAAGGAGCACACCACAGAACTGCAGAAACGCCTTAACAAATCTGTATTTGAAATTCGAGTGTTAGCAGACATAGGCGACAAAAAAATGAAAAAGCTTGCATACTTTGCCTACTTTCATTGCATAATGTCATATGGTATAATATTTTGAGGTAGCTCTTCAAGTCAAACAAAAGTTTTCAGAGTCCAAAATCGCGTAATACGTATTATTTGTGGAGTAAATTCACGAACGTCCTGTAGAAACCTCTTCAAAGAACTGGGTATACTAACTATTGCCGCTCAGTATATTTACTCCTTAATGAAATTTGTCCTAAATAATATATCTCTTTTTCCAACAAACAGTGCAGTTCATACATACAATACCAGGAACAAAAATGATCTGCACAAGGACTTAAAAGCACTTTAGTTCAAAAAGGGGTCCACCACTCAGGAACACTCATCTTCAATAATTTGCCAGCAAACATAAAAAATTTAGTTACAAATAAAGATCAGTTTAAAAGGAGCCTGAAAGACTTACTAGTGGCCAACTCCTCCTACTCCATTGACGAATTTTTTAATAGAAACAAATGATGTATATATTCATACTATTAGTATTGTTATTTCAGCTTTAAAAAAATTGACATGTTCCACATCCACGAGGATCTCCTCAGCACGGATCTATGGAAAGGAAAAATAATCTAATCTTATCCCAAACATGTTTCGGCACCACTGTGCCATCATCAGTGGGTTTTCGTTTTTTTATTTATTCTGCAATGTGAACATTTTGCTAAATGATTATAAAATTATGTGCATTTTTACTTCAAACAACAGATCATTTCTTTTTGTAAATACCTTTACATTTGGTGTGCATGAACTTTCTGGATCACTTTTGTGTTAATTACCACAGGTAGCTTGTCATCTGCAACCAAGTTATGTTGATGAGAAAGTTTTTTGCTGGGAGTTAACCTATCTTCTAGAATGTAATTTAGTTTTTCGCGATGTTTTCGCGCCTATTTTCGTATTTACTTACGTTCTTGTGTGGCAACCGCTTCCATTCTCCACATCATGCTGAGATGATGTGATGCATACGTAACTATAACAAGTATTTTCCACAAATAACGTAGTAAAATAATTTTTCACTACACCAGAACACAGTGTGATCGTGGTTTGCAGGGTGTATACATGGAGAAGGAAAAAAAATTCCCAGATTTTTCCTGGATTTCCCAGTTGAAAATACACTTTCTCCCGGTTAAAAATACACTTTTTCCGTGTTAAGTGACAGTATACTTTTCCTTGGCACTGTAAAACTTACCAGTCCTTTGATGGTTTATGGTTTTATACACTGGCACTTTAGAAAATGAAACTCAGGGAAAAAAACACGTTTTGGAAAGATATTTGATGTGCAGCAACACGCTGCTACGCCGCATATTTTCGTGTTACGAAGGTACAAATTCGAATTCCACCAAACACCACATGTTACTTTCCGAACCATTGAAATCGAGATTGCGATGCGCTTTTGTAAACCAGTCACGGCTATGTCACATGATCTCACCAGCTGATGACAGCATTGGACACGTGATGTAGTCAGCCAATAGCAAGATCACTCGTAAGTAGCGCGAACACACAATAACAAAAGTTAATGGTTTAAATTAATATACATATTGTTGCTACAAGAAAAGCAAAGCTTGCACTGTAATATTGGTATCGAAGATTAATAAGCTGCAAGAGAAGCTAAGCTTCCACATATAATATTGATTTTTTGCGTGAGTTACACTTTAAGATACATAACACAAATGTGCCAGTAAAATTTTTAATAACGACCTAAATATGTGATCTTTTGGGCTCGAAATTCTTCTAGATGGTCGTCCCCAAGGAGTTGATTTTTAAATGAGAGTCAAACGCTCTGTGATTTAAGAAATACGCCGTACATTCTCGCACATAGTTCATCTTGCAAAAAAAGGAAATTTACTTTGAAAGTAACGCTTTTCAAGCCACCATTCGCAATATTTTCACGTCAGCTGTTAGAAATAGTTTCTTTTCAGCAGTTGCCGGAGGGCGCCAGATAACAGGCGTCACTGCGCTTGCGATGATGCAGGATGCCCATGTGTTCGTACGTGTAAAACATTAAAAGATCTTGCATTAAAACGAATCTAATGTATACAGCTGTCACGTCACGCTCATCGGAGGCAATTTTTTGTTAAGAAGCATTGCATAGTCTTCCTACAGCCTTTGACACACTTGCTGTTGGCAGAGGCTTGTATGAGCACTGTGTTTTGTTGTTGTATATGGCGCATTTCCTTTGAGACTTAAGCTTTATTTTCGTTTTTTTTCTCTCGTTCATGTTTTGTTGCTGCAGTATTATTCTGCAAAAGTGGGATACAGTAATATTCTTTGTTAGAGAATTTGTTTTTACCAGTTAAAATCACAAAAATGTAACTGAAAACTAAAACAATGAAAAATTCCCGGAATTCTAAAGAATTCCCGGGTTTTTCCTGTTTTTCTCCCGGATGAAAAAAATTCCCGGGTTTTTCCCGGATCTCCCGGTTGTCCCGGGTCGTATACACCCTGGGTTTGTTATGTGTCCCAGCCCAGTCAGTGTTCATTTGTTCACCAGAGAGTTCAGCGCCAAATTTGAATTTTGTTTGCATTTTATCTTTTGTGTGTGTGTGTGTGTGTGTGTGTGTGTGTGTGTGTGTGGTTTTTTTTTTGGTCTTTTATATGATATTCCTTTCGTGTGTAAATGGTGCGTCTTTGCAGATTTTAGTGTATCTCTTTTTCGTGTGTGTGTGTGTGGGGGGGGGGGGGTGCAGACTTCATCTGTTCGTGCTGTTTTTATTTGTAAAGTGTTTGTTTGGGGTTGTGTAGCAGGTCTGCGAGGAGCCAGATGTTCCTTCTGCGGTGCTGCGCAAGACTTGGCAGGAATGTTGCCCCTCTACATGACTGCTGGCAGCGGTGGTCACGAGAATATACGCTCGCGAGAAGGCAGAGCTCTGGACGATCACGTGGCACTATCGGCGTATGGCTCTCGCATATCGCACTGTATTTGCAGCAACAATTTGAGCAGCAGTTGGCACCACAGTGACACAATGAACTATTAGATATTGGTTACTCAAGGACAACTCCGAGCAAGACGCCCTGTAGCATGCATTCCACTGACCCCAAACCACCGCCATCTGAGGCTTCAGTGGTGTCAAGTGAGAGCTCATTGGAGATCAGGTTGGAGGTCTGTTTTGTTTTCTGATAAAAGCTGGTTCTGCCTCGGTGCTAGTGATGGTCGCGTGTTTAGGAGTTAATAACCTGCACTCAACCTCTCTGTGTGCTGGACACACTGGACCTGCATCTGGAGTTGTGATCTGGTGTGCAAGTTTGTATGACAGCAGAAGCACTCTAGCCGTTATCCAACGCAGTCTGATTGAAAATTTGTATGTCTGTCTGGTGATTCGACCTGCTGTGCTGCCATTCATGAACAGCATTCCAGGGGATGGTGTCCAACTGGATAACGCTCGGCCACATACCGCTGTTGTGACCCAACATGCTCTACAGAGTGTCGACATGTTATCTTCGCCTGCTCGATAACATTTGGAACACAATCGGATGACAACTCCGACGTCATCGCAAACAGCATTAACCGTCTCTGTATTGGCCGACCACCTGCAATAGACAGTGAACTCTATCCCACAAACTGACATCTGGCACCTGTACAACACTTATGCATGGACGTTTGTATGCTTGTATTCAACACTTTTGCGGTCACGCTGGTTATTAATGTACGAGGATTTCACATTTGCAAAGACTTATCTCACGCTTACAGTAACCTATGACCTTGCAATGTTAATCACTTAAATATGTTTCCTAGATAAATTTATTCCCGAATTTTCATTGCTCTGCATCAATTATTTCTTCGTGTTTCGATTATTTTCGATCGATGTATTTTCCATTTGATAAGCTCTGCTCAGCAGGGCAGAATGGAATGGCTATATGAGACGTATGATGATAAAAGAATACCTCGAAGAGTGCACGCGTCTCTCACACATGGGGAGGAGCGGGGGGTGGGGGTGTCGGGTTTCACAACTCTGCACTCCAGGAAGGCGGAAATGAGATAGACCTAAGCAGAACCAGAATGCAGGAGTTGGAGAGACCATACTGAAAAGGCACCTCTTTTTAATACAGCTGAGAGCATTTGGGGAATGGAATGGACTTTGTTTTTTCCAAGTGATTTATTTCACTATTAGTGTACGGTGACTTTTATAGTTGGCGTCCCAGGAGGAATGGTCAATATTCAGGCACATAACAGGAACGATCTTTCGAAGCAAAAAAGTCTAGTAAACATTAGCTTCAAATACATAAAGTAAGAACTATGAGCACTTCTTCGATACTGCGAAACAAACCGCTTATATTGTAAGCTCTTTGCTTTTCCCTATTTTGAGAGGTGGTAGAATGGAACAAAACAGGAGAACAGCGTTTCATAAACATGGGATCTAAAGTGAATACCGTAAGAACTCTTGCTCTACATCTATATATGAGACATGTTCAGAACGTAAGTGTACTAGATTTTTACACTTTTTTAAAAGAAAACGTGTATCTTAAAAAATTACAGGATATTGCAGATACTCTTGCTGAGCATTTTTCCATATAATTGCCATCCTGTTCAATGCATGTGGTGAGTTATGGCACAATATTTTTTATGCCCTCCTCCAATATCTCACCCGCCAACTCCTTCTTCCTCTTTAGAATCTCTTCCTGCACCTGCTCGTCAGTTGAAAATTTAATTCCACTCAATGTGTGCCTTCAGGCGGGTCAAAAAGGGGATGACCTGAAGGCGCCAAGTCAGGGCAATAAGGAGGGGTGGTTAAAAACATCCCTACCAAATGAGTGCAAAAGCGCATTGGTGGCTAAGGCTGAGAGAGGACGGGCGTTGTCGTGCAACAAGCACCCCCTCTCATAGTATGCCACTCCTTTTGTTTTGAATCCTCTTTTTGATTTTTTTAGGCTCTTACATATCGTTTTGCACTGATGGTGCTCCCTGAGGCAGAAATTCGACCAAAATGATGCCTTTTCGATCCCAAAACACTGAGGCTATAATTGTTTTCCCGAAATTGTGGTTTTAAATTTTCTAGCACATGGGGCATTGGTGCGACGCCACTGTGATTACTGTCTTTTTGTCTCTGGCGTGTAAACAGCCACCCGAGTTTATTTTCAGACACAATAGGCACGTAAAATCCACACCTCCCAACTCAAATTGCTTAAGAAATTCGTAGGCGCTACTGGCCAGATTTTTCTGGTGCCACTCTGTCAGATGTTTTGGGATCCATCTTGCGCACAGTTTCTTGCATTCCAACGTTTCTGTGGCTATCTCGTATAACAGTTCTGGAGAGTTGTGGAATCATCGCAGAAATTTCATACACTGTCAATCGGCGCTCTTCATTAACAGTTTCCTTGATATTTTGCACTAGCTCATCAGTCTAAATGGGAGTACTTCCACACCTCTGTTCGTTATAAACATTTGTTCTGCCTCCACTAAACTCCTTACACCACTTAAATACACTCGTTCTGCTCATAACACCTTCTCTGTGAACCGTTTTGACTTGTGAAAAAAAAATTTCGGTATGTGTTATACCTTCCGCGAATAGGAAGCGGCTAACAGCACGTGGCTCGCACTTGGCGGGGCTTCTGACCGACTCTTTTCCCGCAACTGGACGTTACAAAAAAATGGTTCAAATGGCTCTGAGCACTATGGGACTTAACTTCTGAGGTCATCAGTCCCCTAGAACTTAGAACTATTTAAACCTAACTAACCTAAGGACATCACACACATCCATGCCCGAGACAGGATTCGAACCTGCGACCGTAGCGGTCACGCGGTTCCAGACTGAAGCGCCTAGAACCGCACGGCCACATCGGCCGGCCTGGACGTTACACCCTGAGTTTACGTATTGCCGTGTTTCTGCAATGCCCACTCTGGTCAGCGGAACTCCCTTTACCACTCAGTGTTGCCAACCCTCAAGAAAGAAAAAACCACAGCCCCATACGATCAGAATACACTTTCTGAGCATGCGTCGTACATACACCGCAAGCCATTGTACGGGTGGCGGTGTGTACCTTGCACCACTCAATACTAGTCATTTCTTTTCCTGTCCCAATCGCAAATATGTACAGCGAGAGAAAAACGACTATTCATATACCTCTATATGAGCCCTAAAATCTCTCATCTTATCTTCGTGGTCCTTACCGGACAGTATAATCATTCTACAGTCAGCTTCAAACGCTGGTTCTCTAAATGTTTTCATAATGTTCCACGAAAAGGTCATCCCCTTCCATCCAAGGATTCCCATTTTAGTTCGTGAAGCTGCCACTCATCACACCAACTAGAAACCTTGTCGGAGTCATCTTGTATCCTCCTACAGTCAATCAACAACGACACCTTCCCGTACACCAAAGCATCATGAGCAAACAACCGCAGATTGCCGCTCACCCTGTCCGCCATATCATTTATGTACGTAGAAAATAATAGCGGTCCTGTGACACTCCTGGCGATACCCTTGTCTCTGATGAACACTCGCCGTCGAGGACAAAGCCCTAGGTTCTATTATTTAAGAAGTCTTCGAGCCACTTCCATATCTGGGAACCTATTCCATATGCTCCTACCATCTGCTACTGCGAAACACACCTTTTCTACTGAACAAGTGCTCATAGCTCTTTACGTATGAATTTTAAAGCTCATGTTCAGTAGACTTTTTTGCTTCCTGTCATATCCGTGGACACTGACCATTCCTCCTGGGGCACTCCCTATAAGAGCTGTCTTTCCAGTATCGTCTCTCCAACTCGTGCATTCTTGTCCTCTTCTCCGCCTTCCTGGAGGTGCCCACACTTCGGGGTTCTCGTTTACCACCTATACGTGTCACATAGCCACACAATTCTACAGTGCTCGCCACTAAAAACTGCAAAGGCCATCGAACTGTTACAAACTTTGTTACTAACTTGTCTATGCAAACTGTTAGCATTACACCATAAATGCACGAAGTATGTAGGAGTAAAGCCAGTTGCATTCTGTTTGTAAGCGAAGTACGTAAGTACTTTGGCGTTGCCTGGGTATGTATTTATTCCAGTTCCATTAGTCGATCTCCTCCATCCTATATCCGTTTACCACTATCTCTCTCTCTCTCTCTCTCTCTCTCTCTCTCTCTCTCTCTCTCTCTCTCTCCCCTCTCTTTCAATTTCCTCTTCCCTATCTCTGTTCACTTTCTCCTCCCACACTCTGCCAACTCCTCCAACCTCTCTCAGTGCCCCCCCTCCTCTTCTTCCTCCTCCTCTCTCTGTCATCTTCTCTTTCCTTTCTCTGTACACAGGCTCCTCCCTCCTCTCTCAGTCCACATCCTCCTCTTCCCTATATCTGTCCATTTCCCCCTACCCTCACAGTGTCCATCCTCTTCCCTCATATCTATATTCATGTCGTCCTTCCCCTCCTTTGTTTGTACATCTCTTCTTCTCCCTTCTCAGTCCACATTATCACCACCATCGCAATAAGAAGTCACTGGTTCTTACTCTCAGAGCAATTCTCTCCAGACAGTAACATATACATCACGCTTGGTTTAAATCGATCCATGACTTCAGGAGAAGCTTTTTGGAGTGGCTTTGCCGGAATACAAGCACATCACATATACTTTCACATATTTCACACATTTTTGTACACATTTTTCACCTGCATCTGTAGCGGATTTCGTCCTGCAGTTTCGATTTCACGCAGTTCAATCTCTACTGCGTCATATCCCCCGAAAAGTGTGTCGCACAATGATATAATGTCGCAGGTAGATTCAGTAATATATTTCTATACTGCCTGCGAAATATGTTGCGAATAGAGGTTCTGGTAAAGACGTAATAAATAATACGAGATACACCATGCGGCAGTTTTCCACGCATCTCAGTGTTTTGACGTCACATCTCCTGAACTATGGGTCATAGCATGATATAATTTTGCAGTTACATTCAGAAGTATATGTGAATGCTGTCTATAATACGTGTCGTGAACACAGTTAATACTTAAGAAGAAATAAATTAAAAAGACATGCCTGATGCGGCAGTGTTACTACCTGAACAGCGAAAATGTAGTACGTGATAAACATTTTTTTCTTTGAACATTTTGTGCACGTGTCAACAAGAAAAAGTTTCGTAAAGATTTGAAATTACGTTTAGAGTTTGTCGCAAGTCACTAATCGTCTAATTCTCAAATACTGGATGAATAAAATCTGCGAATTCGCGCGTCATGAACTACACTCCTATTTGAACTCCAACCCCGGGTCTTTGACAGGTAGGTGGTTATTAACCCTACAGCGATTTTCTCCAGACAGCAAGTGACATGTGTATCAAATTTGGTTGAGATCAGTCCAATGGTTTAGCAGGAGATGTGGATCATACGAGGGTTGGAACTTTAATCGTGGCAACTATTTATTTACAGCTCGTAGAAAACAGATACGCGTTTCAAAGTTTTACTGACCTTCAAAGTAGTCATCAGCATTGTGTATAACCCGCTGCCAGCGACGTGGAAGTCGCAAAATATTCTTGTCAGTGCCAGTTGTGTTGACAGTCCGAACGGCGCGGCTATTGCCGGACGAATTTGTAGCAGTTCTGAAGCGAATGCCGCGAAGTGTTTCCTTCAGTTTAGAAATAAGAGTTGAACTCAAGAGGGTTTAAGTCAGCGGAGTGCAGTAGGTGGTATAGCACTTAGCAGCCCCATCTGCGAAACAAATCAGTAACAGCTTGCACTGGACGTGCTTGAGCATTGTCCTGCAGAATGATGGCCAGGTCTTGCAGAAAGTGTCATCACTTCTGTCTCTATGCTGTTCATTTTTGGAACACAATCTACGACCAGCTTAGAGACAGAAGTGATGATGCTTTCCGCAGGACATGACCATCATTTTGCAGGACAGCGCTCAAGCACGTACAGTGCAAGCTGTTATTAGTTTGACTGATGGGGCTGCTAAGTGCTATACCACCTACTGCACTCCCCTGGCTTAAGCCCTCGTGAGTTCAGCTCGATTTCTAAACTGAAGGAAGCACTTCGCGGCATTCGCTTCAGAACTGCTACAAATTCGTCGGGCAATAGGCGGCGCCGCTCGAACTGTCAATACAACTGGCACCGCTAAGAGTATCCTACGACTTCCACATCGCTCGCAACGGGTTATACACAATGCTGGTGACTACTTTGAAGGTCAGTAAAACTTTGAAACACGTATCTATTTTGTACGAGCTGTAAATAAATAGTTTCCACTATTAAAGTTCCTACAGCGGCAGGACAGTGCCTATCAAGACTGCTGTTCATCGTTCCGCCATACAGCTGTTCGCGTCTGTCAAGCTCCTACGACTGTCGTATGAATACGGAAACAACGGCTTAGCTTTAGTGAGAAAACAAGCTTTTTTGCAGAAAGGTAAGTAACCACACGGACAGTGTGACGGCGTCCGCGGCACCGCTTACTGTCAGCATGGCGACCATTGTCGCGGCTTCCCTTACGGCAGTAGAGAGCGACGCGCCCACAGCTGTGCGCCCACGAACTTAACTCAGGAGTGCACCACATCGTCTTTTCACATTAGTCCTGGTATTCGCGTTTCGACGTCCTGGGAAGAACGAATGCTTCCAAACTGAATTTTTCGTCGTCATATCAAACGTTGGGTACACAGTACGATTAGCTCTGGTTCGTGTAGCCGGTAATGTGGACACCAGCCGTCACGTTTCTGAAATGTTGCGACCAGTATATGTGCCAAATGTCTGCGGTCCCCGTGATGTCATCTTTCTATTAGATGGCTCAAGACCGCTTATTGCCAGCCCTGTCCTCGCCCGCCTCGATGCAACATGAGTAACGAAGGTTGCGGCTGCCACATCTCACACATATTGGAAACACACAATCATCGGAAGCCGATTCAATGGCATATCACCAGTTGCCAGTCACTACCATTGATGGGCTCTGGCACAAAGGGGAAGCAGCATGGAATGGCGAGCACTTACTCGTATGTGCCACACAATTTCACTTTCACTCTGTGCTTACTGTCAGCTTCATGACAGCCAGGACTGCTTCGACCGAAGGCAGCTCTGCGAGCTAAACTGCGCATCCTTCATACTCCCAGTCTCCTATAAATTTAATCGTACATTCTGCTTGCTATATTGTATACGTACAACAAGTAAAAGTGCATCATTTTCTTTCCTTCCCAGAGTGCTATGAGCAACCGTGTAGCTGTTTCCTGTCTAGCCCCTGTACCAAAGTGTACAATTTTCATCATTCGATTAATCTCTTCATTCTTTTCCTCGTCCATCACTGCGATTTTAAAACGTCTTCTACAACACACCATTTCTGTTGTGTGGAGCTTTTCTTTCGTTGACAGTGTCCAGACTTCTCCCGTACACGAGACAGCACTTTCCACAAAACTGCTGTACAACCGCTTCTTCGTAACTTTGGAAATCTGATCATTTAATAATACTTCATATGGCTACTTGATTATAACCTTTGCTTTCCTAATTTTTTTCATTGTAACACAGGGGTAGTTACTTGAGCTTTCAATTTTGATAATAACTTTCTCTGTTTTGAAGTCATGCCCTTCCGCTCCTAATATCATACACTATGTTTGTCCAGCATTTAGCTCCACGCCCTGCTCTTCGTATTCTTCCACTAATTTTCTGGACGTGTATCTTAAGAATTATTTATCCGCGGTTACAATCACCAGATCGCCGACAAACAGCAGACATACACATGGTCTCGTACGATATTTCCTCCTCCAGTTTTCAGGGCCCACATCAATATACACCTGGAAAGACGAAGTCGATTTTGATCCCATGACGGCATATGCCACATGGGGGATATAGTAGATGTACTGATAATCGTTTCAACGTCGTCCGCTAACAGATCGATAGCTTAGCGGCATGGCTACCAGAGCGCCATCTGCGTCTATCCTGTAACAGGAAATGCTCACAGTGCGGTGCGAAAGTATGAAGCAAGCAGCCACGGAGACGCACTCGTGCTCCCTACAACCAAATGAGAGTTTGAAAGGAGTCAAACTGTGGCCGTCCGAATGGCGAGATAGTCCTTTCGCAGAACTGCACAGTTTGGACATGCTGCGGCAGTTATGCAACCATGCTGGCATCAGTGGTCATGTGTACATCCTCACGCACGCAGGCGACGTTCTGGACATCCACGCAGCACAAACGCCCACTGGGATCGTCGTGTTGTACAAGCAGTAGTGGCAGATCCTACAGCTACCACAGCACACGTAAGAGGGCTTGCGAGTCCATCCGTGTCAACACGAGCTGTTGAGAACTAGTTATTATCAATGGGACTACAGGCATGCGCATCTCTAGCCTGTCAAACTCACGCCACAGCATCTACGTGCACTGCTCGACTGGTCCCGTCAGAGGATCACTTCGAAGGTGGAATGGTACGCCCTAGTCTTCAAAGACACACAGTTCTCAACCCAGTTCTGGGTGCGATAAGCCACAACTCTCGTTCACCTTGGTTTTTCTGGAGGGGAAGATATCCGGCGCTCGGTACATGCGGAATGTTGTTAGACCAGAGATTTTGCTATTCTTGCAACAGGAAGGCGATGTGTTATTCTAACAGGATATAACGTGTGGGATATGATTGGTGAGGAGGAGAGGGGGGGGGGGGGGAGGTACACGAGAAGTGACTCGTGCAACTCTTCAACCAACAACTCTTACAGAACTATGTAAACGGGTCGAGCAGGCGTGGAATGATGTATCCCACGACTGTATTCGTCATCTTCACGATCGACTAAACGCCAGGGTCAGCGCCTGCATTGTTGCCTGTGGAGGCTACACCACTATTACATGGGTGTTTTAGCATGGGTCGGTACCTGCTACCTTGTGTACTGATTTGTAAATGAAATCATTTCATGTATTCCATATGTACAGTTGCAACAATAAATCTTGAGTGAATTGGAAACCCCTAAAAGGGCGCACTAATTTTTTCCAGCAGTGAATTTCGTGAAAAATAAGAGGTGCAACAGCATTTTCTCAATCTCTTGTTAACTGTAAAGTCTTCCGACCGAAAGTTACCATTTTTTATTCCCCTTTTCTTATCCTAATGAGCCCGTTGGCACTGTAAATTACAAAAACAGTTTTTGTCTTCCACTGCTTCCCAAAAGTTTTCAGTTGGCAAACTGTCGTAAGTAATTCTCAAATCAGTAAATATTATGTGTATCTTCTTATGATAAGTTATTACCATTTCTTTTAGCTGTTTGAGGCGGAATATATTGTCCATACACAATCTACCGGATCAAAATCCACTTTGATCTTACATATCTTTTACGTGCTGTTCTGTTTTTTATGATTTGTCCATGCAGCCTACCCACAGTGGTCATAACAGTTCGCTTTTGTTACTTTGACGTCTTGTTTCAAGTTTTGCGCATTTAACTTACATAATCTGATTTCTGTTTGTCAATAACTTCCTCTTCATTTACAGATTGTGCGTACGGCAAATGATCTTCACGCAGTGGGCTCTTACGAGAGCAGTTAAAGAATTTGGATAAATTTATATGGAGAAGCTGCGCCAATCTGGACACAGGAGACAGTGATGTTAACAATGGCTCAATTATTTATTGCATGACTCCAGCGGTCTGCTGAAACTGAACTCTCGTAAATATTATGAATGATTAGTAATGGGGTGCCTGTTTTCTAATAATAGACATATGTGTTTTATTGCTTAGAATTTATCTTAGTGTGGCATCTTAGGTGAAATATCAAAGCAGTCAAAGTTACAAGAATTTAGATTATAACACACTGGCCCCTTCAGAGCTAATCTCGTCTTTTGCTCATGAAATTAGCGCAATATGGATGGTGCTGAGTCTGATACTGACATCAACGTACGAGTGATTTGCTTGGGGAATTTCACGTGAGCAGCAATAGCAGTAGAACATACAACCACCTCAAGAGAGAAATACACGGTGGGGTAAATAAAATTGGCCCGGACGAGCGGCAGGATTAACGGAGGAGGAAAATACCTGCAGTTACTTACAATAAGATGGCGCAACTACTGCCCATACAGCCGGCCGAACCTTGGAGCACATTTACACAATCTTCATGTCTGACAGAGTTGCTAGCCACCCTGGTCACCTGATCTGTCAGTATGCGATTGCATGATGTATCGCAGCAACCCTCATAGTCTTCAAGAACTGCAGCAGAACATTTTGGATGACACTGCAGCATTTCCAGCAGTCCAGCTTTGATACGCTTTCAGCAACTTGCTGACCAGGGCCCAAAAGTGCCAAGGGATGAATAATGATCACTTCCATCATCTCTTATGGTCAGGTTAGTATTGCATTCCCTTTCCTCTGCTGTGTTTCTTTGTTCCCTGGAACTCTGTTCACCGGGTCACTTTCATTTGCCCCACCCTGTATATGCTCATTTTGTCCTTCCAGCAAATGATGAAAGATGAACATTTTGTAATCATTGCTCAACAGCAATTTGTGGCGAACACTTGCCTAGATCTTCCTTAGGTTTTGATATAATAATAGTGTCTAAAACAGAAGAATCAACTCGATTTGTGTTAAAATATCGTACTCTTTGAGTTAAAACACTCCTAAGACAAAAAAAGAGCTTCGCAAATTGATTAATCAATAACGCATTGGTCCTCCTCTGGCCCTTATGGAAGCAGTTATTCGGCTTGGCAGTGATTGACAGAGTTGTTGGATGTCCTCCTGAGGGATATCGTGCCAAATTCTGTCCAACTGGTGCGTTAGCCAGTCAAGATCCCGACCTGGTTAGAGGGCCCTGCCCATAATGCTCCTAACGTTCTCAACTGGCAAGAGATCCGTCAACTTTACTCCCCAAGGTAGGGTTTGGCAAGCACGAAGAGACACAGTATAAGCTCTCGCAGTGTGTGGGAACGCATTATCTAGCCGAAATGTAAACACAGGACGGCTTGCCATGAAGGGCAACAAAAAGGGGCGTAGAATATAGTCGACGTACCGCTATGTTGTAAGGGTGCCGCGTCACACCCAAAGGGATCCTGTTATGAAACGAAATGGATCCTCAGCCCATCACTCCTGATTGTCGGGCCACATAGCGAGCGATTGCCAGGTCGGTATCCCACTGCTGTCCGGGGCGTCTCCAGAAATGTCTTCGCTGGTCATCGGGGATGATTTCGAAGCAGGAGTTATCACTGAAGACAGTTCTACTCAATGAATGAGATCCCAGGCCGAATGTGCCTGACACCTCTGCAAACGGGCTTGTCGTAATGTAGAGATCAATGATAGAAGGCGCAAAAGGGCGCCGTGAGACTCAGTCCCGTTCCCGTGAACCGCTTGTTAATGGTCGTTGTGGTCACTAAAGCATCAGTTACACGTCACATCGATTGTAACGGTGACTCCAGGGCTCTGAGTGCCTCTCTGATGATTGCTAGGTCCTCGCGTTCTGTCGTATCTCTAGGTAGTCCGCTTTCTTCTTGCCACTATGTTCGATCATGGTTCATCCACTCCTTCTAAGGTCGAAAAGTGGCATCGACCCTACTCAAATGTGGCGCGATACGCCGGCAACTGCAACCGGCTTCTTTGAGCACAATTACACGTCCTCTCTCAAATGCTGAGATCTGCGTGTATTATTCACGCGCCTGTCTGCGAGGCGTAGTTACTGTCCAACTGACTACACGCAGCGAATTTCGCTAAGACTTTACACCATGGTATCGACATATCCCCTGTTTACTATCCTTGCCACCTGCGCGGTGAAATTGCGCTGCGTCATCACACAGTCATGCATCGCCCACCGAAGTTTACAATTTTGCATTTTCCGCCGACACCTGTATGACTATCAATTTTTGAGCAATTTGCGCAACTCCTCCGTGGTGCGTCTTTTTTTTGTCTCAGAATGTAATTATAACTTGTACCTAGTGCATAACATAAATTATTACTTCTTTTCCAATGACACTTTGAGCAGTAAAACTGTCATTAAAGGCTACAAAAAAGACTTTTATAGTTATTTTGTATTTAACATAACACTGGAGATCTAGTAATTGTAATTAACTAGTGCATACCCTACAAATTACAATTCACTTTGAATAAAATCTGTAGTATAATTTACGATGACTTACTAGCAAAAAAAAAAAAAAAAATGGCTCTGAGTACTATCGGACTTAACATTTGAGGTCATCCGTCCCCTAGAACTTATACCTACTTAAACCTAACTAACCTACGGACATCAAACACATACATGCCCGAGGCAGGATTCGAACCTGCGACCGTAGCTGTCGCGCGGTTCCTGGCTGAAGTGCCTAGAACCGCTAGGCCATCGCAGTCGGCTCTTGCTAGCAATGTAACATTTTTCTCCCTTTAGTGCTCTAGGGTTAAACATTTTCACCTGGCCGGCCGGCGTGGCCGTGCTGTTCTAGGCGCTTCAGTCTGGAGCCGCGTGACGGCTACGGTCGCAGGTTCGAATCTTGCCTCGGGCATGGATGTGTGTGATGTCCTTAGGTTAGTTAGGTTTAAGTAGTTCTAAGTTCTAGGGGACTGATGACCACAGATGTTAAGTCCCATAGTGCTCAGAGCCATTTGAACCATTTGAGCCATTTTCACCTGAAGGAAAACCAACTGCGCAGGTTAAAATCGAACCGGTAAAAAATTTATGTTAAGTCTGCAGCGTCAAAAAAGAACATTTATTTCTGAATTATTAAGTGTAAATGGAAAAACATAGAAGCACCAGAGCACTTCACAGCCCACCCGTTGAGGACAGTGCACAGTAAACCATTAAACAAAACCGTAACGTGGTAACGGAAGAGAGCAGAATAAAAAGAGGAGATGGGTCATGTTTCAAGTGCCGGAATATCCTACAAGAGACAATGGACAAGAAAAAGCTGAGTGCTGCGGTTGCTGACTCCTGGTAAAAAAAAAAAAAAAATGCAGGATATGGGAATGTTTAGAAACAATCTATAGGACTTTCAGCACAAACTCCTGACCGCAAATGAAACTATGATCAGAATGAATCTTTCACTCTGCAGCGAAGCATACGCGGTAGTAAAACATCCTGTCAGATTAAAACTGTGTGCCGTACAGGGAATGTAAACCTGAATCTAGTTGCCTTTCACACTTTCGCAGGTAATGCTCTTGAGACTGAGCACGACCATGGCGCGACCCATGACCAGCCCTCTCAGATGGGAACAGTCCGCTAGGCTGTGGCAGATCTAATCCTCCGAATGCCCTTCCGTACGGGAGTTCTAGCGCCGCAAGAGATGCAGGAGACCTACGTAATAGAAGAGAGCTAATGGCGGAAATAAGTTTTGAAACTAGAATCCATTACCATACTGTGGTGTCCAGGCAAGAATTAAAGCAATGGAAGTCGGCTGACGACAGTTTAGTTACGAACTGATCCCTCATACCGCTTATTCTCCTTATGTAGCCCAATGCGAATTCTGTGTAAAAATAAATTTATATCAACGGTGCAACTGATCGTTTCAACAATCATGTGTGTTTTTCAGAATCAGACGAAACCTACTTCTCATGTAACTTAAAAAAGGAATATCGTGGATCAAGTGCGTAATCATTGAAGAAAACTGTATTGAGGATTTTTTTACCAGATACATTAATCCGTATTCGCACAACAAGCTAATTTTCACTGTCTTTTTCGCGTTCTGTATTGTTTTTCCTAATATAATGACTCATAACCTAAAATATCCCGTTTAATATCAACAGCGCCTTTGTACAGAGTACTTTAAATAATGTTTTCTTTCTCCTCCACTTTAAAGGATTTAAAGCTTTTAACGCACTGCTAACAACAATGTTGATAGAATCAGCGTTCACGCAGCTGTGCAATGACGGTGTAAACAACTGACATTCACCTGGATTCAGAAAGTACATTAAGGTAGTCGGGAGGTGATTTGGCCCACAGTGTAACTACCTACGAAGTTTCGTCTTAGCGGCATTAAATTAATTCGCAGCTCGTGGTCTTGCGGTAGCGTTCTCGCTTCCAGCGCACGGGGTCCCGGGTTCGATTCCCGGCGGGGTCAGGGATTTTCTCTACCTCGTGATGATTGACTGTTGTGTGTTCTTCATCATCATTGACCCGCAAGTCGCCGAAGTGGCGTCAACTAAAAACGACTTGCAATACGGCGGCCGAACTTCCCCGCATGGGGCCTCCCGGCCAACAATGCCATACTATCATTTCATTTCTATGCTACAGAAGCGCGGTTTTAGCTACGACGTAGTCTGTATACAAAACGTCCGCGTTGCTTGATCTTGTACGATGTTTTTATCTGGTCAATGGTTTTAAACGCGCCTCAAGGCGGAAACTGAACTGTCCCTCGCTAAATATACTGAGTAAAACTGCAAACCCACAACTGATCAGCATTCGAATGCGTTTTTGTACGATGCCACACTAAACCAACCAAAGTAATCCTACGAACATGGAAATTGGCTGTGTCCAATGATGTGTACACAATATTGTTTGCAGCGTACTGGATGAAACTGGGGAAAAAAAGAAACATCGAAAAACACTACATGATTTGCTTAACATTCATATGTCTACGAGACATGCACGGCTTATGCCCTTACTCTTAATAAAGAAAAGTAATGCAGATAGCATTGAAAACTACAGGAGGGTTCCACTATTTTCTTCTTCCTGAAAAATAATCGGATCTATTATGAAGGATAGACTAACGAGTTACATGAATAAATCCAACCTGTTTAACGAAGCACAGTTTGGTTTCCGAAGCGAGAAAGTACAATATCTGCCATTACTAAGTTCACGAAAGTGATACTTGATCTTTTGTCAGGGATAACTGTGTTTCACGAATATTATTGGGCTTGTCCATGGCTTTTGACCCTGTTAACCATAACATACTTCTAAACTAACGACAAGCGCTAGGTGTAAGGGAAATGGGGAACAAGTGGTTCCAGTAGTACCTGGAAAACAGGGCTGATAGTAAGTTTTTACTATAGAAGTTGTCAGGCAAAAGAACGCATAAACACAGGTGTTCCTCAGGGTAGTCTATTGGGTCCAGTTCTACATCTACATCCATACTCCGCAAGCCACCTGACGGTGTGTGGCGGAGGGTACCTTGAGTACCTCTATCGATTCTCCCTTCTATTCCAGTCTCGTATCGTTCGTGGAAAGAAGGATTGTCGGTATGCTTCTGTGTGGGCTCTAATCTCTCTGATTTTATCCTCATGGTCTCTTCGCGAGATATACGTAGGAGGGAGCAATATACTGCTTGACTCTTCGGTGAAGGTAGGTTCTCGAAACTTTAAGAAAAGCCCGTACCGAGCTACTGAGCGTCTCTCCTGCAGAGTCTTCCGCTGGAGTTTATCTATCTTCTCCGTAATGCTTTCGCGATTACTAAATGATCCTGTAACGAAGCGCACTGCTCTCCGTTGGATCTTCTCTATCTCTTCTATCAACCCTATCTGGTAAGGATCCCACACTGTTGAGCAGTATTCAAGCAGTGGGCGAACAAGCGTACTGTAACCTACTTCCTTTGTTTTCGGATTGCATTTCCTTAGGATTCTTCCAATGAATCTCAGTCTGGCATCTGCTTTACCGACGATCAACTTTATATGATCATTCCATTTTAAATCACTCCTAATGCGTACTCCCAGATAATTTATGGAATTCACTGCTTCCAGTTGCTGACCTATTTTGTAGCTAAATGATAAGGGAACTATCTTTCTATGTATTCGCAGCACATTACACTTGTCTACATTGAGATTCAATTGCCATTCCCTGCACCATGCGTCAATTCGCTGCAGATCCTCCTGCATTTCAGTACAATTTTCCATTGTTAGAACCTCTCGATACACCACAGCATCATCTGCAAAAAGCCTCAGTGAACTTCCGATGTCTTCCACAAGGTCATATATGTATATTGCGAATAGCAACGGTCCTATGACACTCCCCTGCGGCACACCTGAAATCACTCTTACTTCGGAAGACTTCTCTCCATTGAGAATGACATGCTGCGTTCTGTTATCTAGGAACTCTTCAATCTAATCACACAATTGGTGTGATAGTCCATATGCTCTTACTTTGTTCATTAAACGACTGTGGGGAACTGTATCGAACGCCTTGCGGAAATCAAGAAACACTCATCTACCTGTGAACCCGTGTCTATGGCTCTCTGAGTCTCGTGGACGAATAGCGCGAGCTGGGTTTCACACGACCGTCTTTTTCGAAACCCATGCTGATTCCTACAGAGTAGATTTCTAGTCTCCAGAAAAGTCATTATACTCGAACATAATATGTGTTCCAAAATTCTCTCAACTGATCGACGTTAGTGATATAGGTCTATAGTTCTGCACATCTGTTCGACGTCCCTTCTTGAAAACGGAGATGACCTGTGCCCTTTTCCAATCCTTTGGAACGCTACGCTCTTCTAGAGACCTACGGTACACCGCTGCAAGAAGAGGGGCAGTTCTGTTCTTAATATATATCAATGACTCCCCAGATAGGATAAGACATGGAGAAAAGTTCTCTTCGCTGATGACAGCAACATTACAGCCACTAATAGAACAGCAGAGCTCGTATTAGAGAAAGGATATGAAACCTTCACGGATGTTTACAGTTGGGCAGTACGTAATAAACTGGCACTGAACATACCAAAAACGAACGGCATGCACTTGAGCATAAAGAGGAAAAACAGATGTCACATTAGGGATAGATGATAAAAACTATAGTCCGTGTAAACAGCACAAACTTTTTAGGGTGCAGAATTGATAATCAGTTAACGGGGAATGAGTATTCAATCATACTGGCAAAAAGAATGTCATCAGCATGTTATGCTCTGACAGTTCGTAAAAGCCAGTGTCTGGTAGTGACATACTATTCCAGCGTTCACTCAGTTCTTAGCTATGGTATTCTGCTCGGATGTAGATTGCAGGAAACGAGGACACAATCTTTAAACTATAGAAAAGGGCCATGAGGTTAATAAAGAAGTAGTAGTCGGGCTCATTGTAGAAGAGCTGTTTAGAAACCTGGGCGTCTTCAGTGCACCAAGTGAGTACATATATCAATTGTGTTGCGTATCAGAGGTAACACTGCTAAGTGTATCACTAATAGTTCTATACGTAATCATGGAGCAAGGGCCACCATGGACTTAAATTTAGCAAGGAAAAACAAACAAAACCTCAAAATAGTATTTTCTATCAGGGATAAAACTGTTAATAAACTGCCAAAGGAAATTAAAGACATTACTAAAAGACATCTGTTCAAGAAGGCAACTAAACGTTCTTCGTAACTAATGCATACTAAAGTTAAAATCTTCTGGGTTATTAGGCCACGTCATGCTGCTTCTAACATGATCAAGATTTCGACCCCTCTGCTGGGATCTTCCTCAGGATCTTCTGGTGTCATCTACTGCTAGAACACTGTCAGAGACGAGTGTCGCGTCCTCTTATATAGGGGAAGTTTTCACGCGTTCGTGTTAAAGTAGTAATAGTATTGGTTAAAATTCATATTGCTACCATTGGTGTGCCATAGTCATAGGCTAATATTCCCGCTCTCATGCAGAAGAGGGGGCGTTGTTAGCTCATCTCCTGTGGATACCATTGGCGGCCCATCGTCATTGGATAGACTATTCCTCACTTATCCGCCAAGGTGACTTGTAGCGTTAAGTAGTGCTCCTTTGAAGCCTTCTTGTTGGCTCCGCTATGTGGACGATACATTTGTTATATGGCCACATGGCGAAGAACAACTTCATGCGTTCCGCAACTTCTTAAATGGAATTCACCATAAAATCAAATTTACCTTGGAGGTTGAGAGTGACGTCGGTCTCCCGTTCCTAGATATGTTGGTACACAGATGAATTACGATAAGCTTCTGCAAGTAAGAGAGGCACTATTCGCCTTCTACCTTTTGTCACTTCTCTTGTAGCAGCAGCGTAACACGTAAACATCCTTGTAATTAACTTAAGAAGTTTAGTAATAATAATAGTAATCACTGGTTTTGTCCCTGTTCCATTTGTGGATCACTGTTGTTACCTTTTCTCCACCCTGTATAAAGATTTCATCTTCTCCACACCGACGATTCGGAGCCTGACAACCAGCAAGCATGCAGCCAAATTAATCATAACAGACCATTCCCAGTAGAAGTTGTAGTACGTCTACATTACTCGGTTCAATTATTGTTTTCATATTTGATATCTAAGGTTGTCACTGGGACTCATCCCGACTTCCGAATAATTAAGGTTCGGAGGAATGCTGCATCAACAATTTTTTTAATTCTTAAAAAATTCAGGAAACTTTTTAGCTTCTTATCGGATGCGTTACAATGCGAAAGTAACTCTGTTACGTTTTCACCATTAAAGCGCTAAATCGATTTCGATGAAATCTGATGAGTAGCTTGAAGCCTCAGGAAGAACATAGACTACTTTGGAAAGAAAGAAAATTGACCGCTAAGAGGATGAAGTACAGAATGGAACATTTTTTTTACATCAGTGAAACAATGTTGAAAAAACATCAGATTTGTTGCATAATGTACACGTTGTATAATGCATTGAGACAGTTGGCATGGAGTGGGGGGGGGGGGAGTGTCTTGGACATAGCTTCCAAGAGAGAGGAAAGAATGCCGCGTTATTTTACTTCTCCCAATAAAATGCGTAACGAGTCCGGGGAAACCGAGGCGATGACCCAAAGTACCTGTGGGCGTGGCATGTTGCCCAAGAGCAACAATGAGAGAAAATATAAGATTAAATTACAAAATGTGAATATCCAACTAGCAAAACTTGCAATGTTTACTTAGCCTGACCGTGCCGTGGGCCTACCAAATGCGAACCAAATGTTGTACCCATTGCGTCCCCTAGTTTTTACAACACCTGCAGAAGCAAGATAAGATAAAGCATTTTCGTATGATACAGCCAGCTGAACGTAGTGAATCTGAAGACATTTCATCGCGCACTACAGAAAAGCATAAATATCAAGTTCTAAACGGTACACTTTTTATTTTAGACACAACCATGCAATATGATAACAATCGTAACCAATTTGACCAAAGTTTCTCATCTTCTGATTCTATAACGTCACACCCAGCATTAGTTGAACAAAGCGTACACGACATCTGAGACCTATAAAATCTGAAAATGACTAATCATATTATGTGATTGTTTCAAACACAAAATGAAGTGTGTAATATGTCACTCTTCTTAACAGATAAAAAGTTGCTTTTTCTCAATATCAGGTTCTGCTGTAAACTTCGGAGAACGGTGACGGAGATGCATGTGATGTTGGAACAAGTGTGCAGAGCACAAGCCTACATCAGAAGACGTGTTTATCTGCCTGATTCAAATGAGTTCGCCACTTCTTGGCTAAGCGCCGCGTTACTGTTCTTGAACATACACTGTACTACCCGGATCTGGCGCCTGTAGACTTCTTTTTGTTGCTGATCAGCGGCACACAAACTTTGCAGTCATACCACGCATCTAAACACGTGTGACGTCAATGTTTCGACTGATTCGAAAATGAACCTTCTCTGACAGTTTCTACCAGCTTTAGGAACGTTGCCAATGTTGTCGCCAATGGGTGTAATTTAGATGGCGAATAACATGTTTTCTTTTTGGCAGGAGCAGGCGTTGTCTACAGTGGAAATAGAGACTGTTGAAATTAGTGAAGCGGTGATTCAGGTTTAAATTTGTATTTTCTATGATAGTTATTAAAAGTATTTCGTAGCAAATGGCAGTTATTTATTATAGATTGATACGGTGTGGTAAATGTATGACACTGGTTTCATGTGATGTGGATTCAGATCTACGTATCCATATATGACTCCAGAAATGATATCTTTGGATGCACATGAGCAAAACGTTACAAATACTGTCATACATGCAACTTAATCTCTGACATCTGCAACGCAATCAGCCAGCTATTTTGAAAGTTATAATGTAAATTGAATATGTCCTTTTATGTCAATTCAAGATTCGATAATACAATGCTTTGTAAATTCCACAGTATGAATTCCAGTTTCTGACAATCCTCTTACAAAAATTGAGCGAAACTGGCCATTAAAAAAATACTGAATGTGACTTGTGGCTGTCTTGACTAACTTGTTTTTATTTTCGGCTCTATTTATCCTATGGAAACAACCCTCTACCTTTTTAGACGCATCTTATAGAATGAATGGGACGACAAGTATAACCTATTATGAAATATTAGGTACTATGCTTAGTCCAGTGAAATTGTCAGAAAAAAAGCCTGTACCTTGCAAAAGGTGGGGTAGAAGATTTTATTTTTTTAACTCATTCATATTGTTGGAAAGGTTAGAAAACGAAATTTTTCCAACAAAATTTCTCTTGGGAAAACTTTCTGCAGTCAAAAAACTTCGAAAATTTCGGACTTTTTCAGTTTTTTTCAAAATATCTTAATTTCATTTGCTCCTATCGCTTTGACGTCTATTTTCTTTTTTAAAGAGCACAAAATTCTCTACAAATTTGATTGCCATTTTTTTCTACTCCCAGTATCTAAGGCGCTACAGCGCGTCAAAAAATCCCAATTTTTCAAATTTCGAGCAAAGTGGCTAATTACCTAATTTTTTAACACTGTTATTTCAGTTTCTATTTGTGTAGTATAAACATATTACTCATCATGTTATTCATTAGAATTTACCATCTCACTCTGCTGCAGGGCCAGGACAAAAACAGCATCATATTCAGATGGACATTGGGTATGATTCACACGCAGAACATTTGTGACGAAATTGAGTCGTATTGCGAAGGGAGCGCAGTAACATCAGAACAACATGTAGATGCAAGAAGTTGTCGCATCGAACGAGATGGCATAGACTTGAGTAAGCTGAGTGATTGGTTTTCAGTGCACCCTCACTTCCCTGAAAGTTATTTTATAGTGTCTATCAGCAATGGTGTTGTCGGAACGGAGGATGTTAATTGTCATATGTGTCACGAAGAGGGGGAAAATGGCATGAAAAGAATAGTTGGTGACAATTTCCACGATGTAAAGTTCCGCAGAAAAGATAACGTTGTGACTCTCCTTTCTGAAATATGAACTTGCTCCTTACCCAATGTCCCTATTCTCAGAAAAAGGCATGCGAAAAGGTACAAAATCTTCATTCTACAATGCCTTCGTTCCAGTGGAAGATGTGAAGTCAGGTTGACCGAGTAAATTTTTTTGTCAATGATGGAGGGTACCTTATCCATAAAGTGACTTGGACTCGAAACGTTTGCTTCAAGTCAATAGCCTAAAGCTATGTTTCTTACTTGCAACTTCATTTTGATTCTCAATTTGCTATTGTATTTTATGGGTATCCATTTGAGGGAGACAAATGTAGCACAAAGAGTGCTGAGAGGATTCGTAGGTCCAAAAAACATTCTTCGGTTGACGTTGTGGTTGAATCAGAGGTGGTGAACCAAGTCCCTCAGGACAAGTTCTTGTACAACGAACGAAACAAGATGCGTTTGATCACACTTCTTAAAAAGGAATTTCTGGTGTGTAGCATTGAAGTGCACCAGGCACAAGAAGATGCTGACATTATGATTGTAACATCTGCCATTTCAAGAACCAAAGATTTTGGAAGTGTTGTCATTGTAGGAAAAGATGTTGACCTGCTTGTGCTCCTGACCGGTTTGGGGCAAGGCATTGAAAACTTATTTTTCTTAAAGCCAGAAAGAGGAAATGCAGAAGAGAAGTGGTTTTCCACTGCATCTTACAAGTTTGACAGTGAATATATTCTGTTCACTCACGCCTTTAGCGGATGTGATACAACATCCGCTTTTTTTTGGTCACGGAAAAATTAAGTGCTGCAATATTGTTACGAAAAATGAACACCTAACCTCAGCGCATTGCACGTTCAATAAACCACATGCTACCCGTGAAGAAATAATAACAGCAGGAGAACAGGTTACTATCGCATTGTATAGTGGAGGTGTCAGCAGTTCCCACACACTAGATCATTTGCGGTACCAGCTATTCGCCAAATTTGCCACAAAAATCAAACTGAATCTTGCACGGTTGCCACCTACACAAGACGCTGCACAACATCATTCGTTGCAGACTTACCAACAAGTCCAAAGTTGGATGGGAAACTGGAAAGCTCCTGAGAAATGGGGCTGGAAATCACAGTGACCACGGTCCAATACCCGTTATAATCAGCCAAGATCCAGCACCTGAAGCACTTCTTCACATTGTTTCATGCTCATGCAAGCTGAACTGTGGCGGAGCGTGCTCCTGCAGAAAAGCGGTTTTGAAATGTTCTTCAATTTGCAAGAAATGTATTGGGGTCAACTGTTAAAAAGTTCCAAAATTCGTATATGAAGACAGTGAAGATGTTATGGAGGATGTTGAGGAAACCGCTGACGAAATCAACGAACTTGCTGAGGCTGACTCGCTGTTTAAAGAAGAGGTCAATCTGGGATCAACTCTATGTACAGACCCTGAATCCGTAACTCAAGGTATTTCTGGTGACACTGAGGAACCTGGCCCATCAAAACGTTGGAAGTGATGCTCAGATCTGTCTCAAGTGTGCTAAAGTGCAATATTACAAGTATTACACACCCAGAACTGTCAACATTTTTTAGTAACTGACAATGCATTTTAATTGTAATAAAGCTACTTATTTTTAATGTCAACTGTGTGGCTTTTATACACAAGAATAATTACCTACCTAATTAGGTTGCCTATTGCAGCTAATAATAGTTCAGTTTCCTGAGACAATTTATTTTGTGTGTGTGTGTGTGTGTGTGTGTGTGTGTGTGTGTGTGTGTGTGTGTGTGTCTTAATGATGTATTTTTATATTTATAGTTTTACAAATACCAGGGCTGAGGTGGCCCATAGTGAACTTCAGGTAGTAATGTACGAATCACAAAAGTTGGGTGCCCAGCAATCCTCATGTTGCATACAGAGAAATTGAATACCTGAAAGTGAGGTGGTAAATTCCAACATATAACATGATGTATAATGTATTTATACTACACAAACAGAAAATGAAAAAAATAGTGTTCAAAAATAAGGTATCTTGCCACTACGCTCAAAATTTGAAAAATTGGTATTTTTTGAGGCGCTGTAGCGCCTTAGATATTGGGAGTAGAAAAAATGGCAGGAATCAAATTTGCAGAGAATTTTGTGCTCTTTAAAAAAGAAAATAGACGTTATAGCAATAGGAGCAAAAAAGAGAGATTTTGAAGAAACTGAAAAAAGGCCGAAATTTTCCTAGTTTTTTGACTGCAGAAAGTTTTCCCAAGTGAAATTTTGTCGGCAAAACTCTGTTTTTTAATCTTTCCAACCATATGAACGAGTTGAAAAAATAAACTCTTCTATCCCACCTTTTGCAAGGTATATCTGCTATTTGACTGGACTAGCTGTAATATAAATAAAATATATCTATGTGTAACAGGATGCCTAGCAACGGAAACCAAAATAATCATATAGTGGCGTAGTGTTATCTGTCACCTCTTACAACTGAATTAAACGCGTACATTAAAAATCGTTTAGGGCTCTCAACGGAGCATCTAGGAAATCCATCACAGACGCAGGACAAGACCTATGTACATTTAAATTATTGACAGAACTGCTACTCAATGGGTACAAACAAACGACGGGATCATTTTCCTCTAAACTGCATTGTCGCAAACATATGGAAGATAAAATTAAAGCTAACTCCTCGCAAATGCTGTAAGACTTGAGAATTGGTTTACAACTTTTTAATGGTTGCCTAAATGCAGAATTATAATTATGAAGAAAACTGGGAGAATGTAAGTTGGAGGAAAGGTAGAACCAGTTCTTCCCAATGTCGACTGGAACAGTTTACGTTAACAGTTTGTGTTAACATGCACGCTTGCTGAGGGAGCAAGGCATACAAGAAGCCAGACACGAAAGGAAAAAAATCCTGCGCTCCTAGCGTGACGTCGTGCACCTATGCCGTTTAGACGCCAGGAATTTTTATGGAATTTTATTTTGTGGCACACCTCCTAACAAGCAGATCGATTCCTCCAACTTCTAAGAGAACTACGGAAGAATTTTGGACTTATGATATTTTTAGAAATTATTATGTACAAAATCATGAGTTCTGTGCTGTTTGTTGTATCTTCTTTACTTCGTACAAGTTGTTCTATTCTAATGGCAGTGAAAAAGCGATAGGGGTTCCTCACTAGTAACATAATAATTCTTTGTTTTGCGTCACAGCCATCACTATAGCAAAACATGGCACATGAGAATAGCCTCGACAACTGTTACATCCATTAAAGATGCCATATATATCGCCTTTTACATGAGAGTTTTTCCTTTTTTATTGCATCTTTCATGGCTTCCTCAGTCATTTCATTTTGAGAAAAAGATCAAATATCACTACTTCTATTGACTTCCCTCCTATCTCTCACAAGTTTTCTACCAAGCATCTGCTTCTATGTTGATTAGAAGTGGCAAAAAACTTACAGTGTATAAATTCTCCACATTATGCCACAAACTATACACCCCTAGATTTGGACAGTTTGATTACATGAGCAGTGGTAACGATTCAGAAACATAAGACGTGGAATGATTATATAAAACTGTATGAAAACAAGTCGAAAAACAACGGTTTGACATTCACTTGGCTCTGAGCACTATGGGACTTAACATCTATGGTCATCAGTCCCCTACTTAAACCTAACTAACCTAAGAACATCACACAACACCCAGTCGTCACGAGGCAGAGAAAATCCCTGACCCCGCCGGGAATCGAACCCGGGAACCCGGGCGCGGGAAGCGGACATTCACTTCATGCAGTTTTCTGATCAGAAACAGCACACTTTGGTGCTCATAACACAACGATTATATATTGTAAGAAACGTATGTGATATCATGTTCCAATGTTAAGCGTGGTTTGAACATAATCAGTAACACGCTATCATAGTAGCAATAAAGTATGACAGAATATTAGCTTTATCTTATAGAAGAGGTTTTGTACGTACAAAAGCTTTGTGTAACAAAATGTTTCCCATGAGTACAACGAGACGCTGTAAATAACTCCGCAACAGGTACTTCACAATCATGAACCTCTGTCACTGTTCGTGAAGCAATGTATTTTTCATTACTATACTTACAAAATGAATGGTAATCATGCTAAGAAAATAATTTAATCCTCTGACATCTAAAGAAATGACCACACGAGCGATTTAAAAATAATCTCACTGTTATATTTAATACCACTTGAGTTTGTATTATCGCGTCAGAATATTATTTTCAGCATCTGAGCTATTCAGGTATCTTGCTGTGTGTGCCAAGAAACGGCTTCGAAATCGCCAGCTACACACCTCATCATTTAGAAGACCTTACCGGAAAAAAATTGGATAAGTCGAGAAAAATAGGGTTAGTTTTTGATAAGCATAAGAGTGTCTACAGATAGTCGAAAAAACAACAACGTCAACGTCGAAGTAGGAAACAGATGTAGATGCCAAAGGAGAAACTTGCGCAAGCCGTTCAGTTAAGTTCTTGGAGTGTGAAAAGCCTGTGATGCGAGACTTGGAAACAACGCTGCCAGTGTGTGCAAATAACTGGAGTCACTAAAATAGACCTGGCCGCCTGGTCCCGAAGAGATCGCCTCTAAAATTCTTGAAGGGTTATGTCGACCAGCCAGCATCGTTAAAACGAAACGACCTTTGATGAAGCTCCCTCAGTGAGACAACTCAGTGCTTTCATTTACTGTCTTGCTTGAATATTATGTACGGCGCATGTTTCTCCGAGCTGAAGTTACTCGTAAATAAAAGGTGAATTTGAAAACGCTCAAAAATCCGTCAGTTTTTGGGTCGATTTTATGCCACGCTAAGCATTTACAGAGTTACGTAATTTACGTAAGGCACTATCAAATCGTCAGAATCCTTGGCAGTGCCTTCAACACACATCCTTTAACCATGATGCATATATGACCCACTAGACGTCACAATAGCCGCCACGAACACGCCACTTGATTCGCGGCGTTTAGCACTTACGTGTCTTCCATTCTGACACATACTACCCAAAACAAAATACAGCTTATGCTCTGCTAAATACTTCATAAATCTTATGCTGTAACAGATGCTCCTAATAAATGAAACATGAACAGATTTAGCTGTTTACAAACTTGCAGTAATAACCCCACACATCATCAAAACAAAATGACAGACGTGTCGTAGCAACATCAATGTTACAGTTGTGCGTACTTTATTCTTCTCTGCATCACTACCAAATACCTGAGAGAATATTAGGAAAGTCACCGCAAAGAAACCACTATTATGAGTGCTTTGAATATGTACCTTTTGGTACAATATTGTAAAGATATGCAACGCGCAACCGAAAACAAGTTTAAGGTTCCCTCACGACAGACAAATCTCTATTGTCAGTCCTAAACCACGACAGCTACAGTCGAGACGACGTAAGGTCCCTGACAGCTTTTAGCCCTGAAACCCGATTTCAACTGCGAAGCGCCCACAGCTGCGGCCGGGAACAGTAGCCATTTACAGAGCTGTGACAACACTGATCCCATACCACAGAAACGTTTACAAAATCGCGTTACGTTATTAGTCGTGGCAAACCGGCATAGCTGCCACGCCCAGCCCACTATACACACAGAGTGATTTTCGGACAACGTATCTGCCCTATTACCGGTTATTTCTAATAACGTCAAAATGACGTTTTGTATGTTTCAAAAATACGTCGTCATTTATCGTCATTAGAATCGGTTTTAAGGATTAGGTAGACTCATACATCACCTTGCCGTGCAATTTATATGAAACGAAGTCCACCAATTAAATCAAACTAATGCATGTAAACAACACAGAAGTTTAGGGAGTAGGGCTTAGTCATGCGGCATTGGTGGTTGTTGCACGTCCACGAGCTTCGGTCAGGTTTTCTTTATTTGAGCCACATATTCTTTGTGAACTGCAAATAGTTTCTGATAGCATTGGGCCACAGTCATGCCATATTTTTTAAAAGAGTAAACCGCCATTTGACTGTGTATATCAGTCTTCTGCACTATCTAGATTTCGGCTTTTAAACTATTATCAAGAACAATGCTAAAAGTTGCAGGCCATTGTTATGTCATACCTGTTGAGCCAGTCCAAAGCAGGTAAACAAGCCTAACATTTGTCTTTAAGATGTAACTGTTTACCTACTTTGGACTGTCGTAACAGTTATGACATAATAACGGTCTAACTTTTAGCACTGTACTTGATAATGACATAAAAACCGAACTCTAGCTAGTAAAGAAGTAAATATAGTAATACAAATCAAATGAACTGTAAATGTTGCGTTTTGAATGGAAAGGCTCGTTTAGATCACTGTGACGAGCGCCTGTACAGTGCAATGTAATGTTTTTACTGACAATGATGGTTAAAGAGAAAAGCACAGACAGAATATGCCTCTCCGTCGAGAGAGATCGTGCAGTGGTTAAAGCACCGGATTTTCATTGTGTTTTAGGACACGACCGATTTCCTGACCAGTCTCTTTCCAATATGAAATTTCACTTTTTCTCGAGCGGGCTCATTGTCGGGGGTACATTCAACCCTAATCCTCGTTTCATTCCTCTTGAATAGCAAGCCCCAATGCAATGAATGAATGAATGAATGAATGAATGAATGAATGAATGAATGAATGAATGAATGATTACCAACAGTGACACATTGCGTCTCATAATAGGGGTGGTAACAGGTACTGTGCTACCTCAGAATACAACCAAAAATGGCGCAAATGGCTCTGAGCACTATGGGACTTAACTTCTGAGGTCATCAATCCCCTGGAACTTAGAACTACTTAAACCTAACTAACCTAACGACATCACACACATCCATGCCCGTGGCAGGATTCGAACCTGCGACCGTAGCGGTCGCGCGGTTCCAGACTGTAGCGCCTAGAACCGCTCGGCGACCCTGGCTGGCTCAGAATACAACCCTTCACTTCAGTCGGTCAAATTGCTTTGATGCATCCCAACATGCTTCTCTCTCATATATTCATCTCTTAATATATTATATATACAGGGAAAAGTCAGATTAATGTGTCCACTTGTCAAAAGCCTGTATAACCACCTTTTGCTGTGCAGACATGCAGAAGAAGAGTCAGTGAGATTCTGGAAGATAGCGATCGGTATATGGAGCCATTACGACACTAGTGTTGTCACCAGATGCACTAGATTTCTTGATTGAGGATCCATGTGCGAACAGCCCAATAGGTATGGTCTCTCAGTTTCTCGATTGGGTTCATACCTGGGAGGTTTGATGGCCATAGGAGTAAGGTAAACTCATCCTGGTGCTCTTCAAACCATGCACGTATACTGCGAGCTGTGTGACACGTTGCAGTGTCATGCTGGTAGATGCTAACATCCCAAAAAACAACAAACTGCTTGTAGGAGAGGACATGGTCCCCAAGAATAGATGCATACTTGTATTGATCCATTGTGCCTTCCAGAACGAAGAGCTTACCCAGGGTATGCCGGGAAGATATTCTCCAGACCATAATGCTCCATCCTCTGTCCTAGAGCCTTCCGGCGGTTGTTGCAGGGCCATACACTCCAACGGCCATCTGTCTGATGGAGCATAAAACTTGATTCGTCTGAAAAGGTCACCTGTCACCACTCAATGGACGTCAAGTTGCGGAATTGGCGTACTAATTCCAGCCGTAGTCGCCGATGTACAACAGTCAGCATGGGTGCGTGAATCAGGCGTATGGGCCTCCAAAGCAACGTTTGCTGAACGGTCGTTGAGGAAACGCTGTTGGTAGCCCGCTGGTTTATCTGGATGGTCAGTTGCTCGACATTTGCGCGTCTTTGTTCAGTACACATCTCCGCAGCCATTGTGCACTCCTGTTATCTATGGCCTGTGGTCCACCAAACACTTGCCTTGGCGCTGTTTCTGGATATCGCCACGCTAACAGTTTACAAACTTTGCAATTTCGGAAATGCTTCCACCCTTGGCCCAAAGGCCCTTCTGAACGTCAGATAGATCACTCCATTTCCACATTAACAACGACTGCACTGCGCATCGCCCCCCCCCCCCCCCCCCCCCCCGCGCGCGCGCGCGCCAGACACGCTTTACACTCCACTAATAGTGCTGCCGCCTGCCGTCGGGGAGTGGTTATTGCACTTTGACATCGAACACAGGTGGTGGTCATATTAATGTGACTGGACTGTGTATTACAATTCTATCTTCCCCTATACTATTAACACTAGTTCCATGGAAGTTATTCTGTTAATGTCTCATGTCATTGCGCCCTATCCACTGTAATTAGGGTTTTTCTCATTTCCTTTCCTCGCCGACTGTAGAGAGAACTGCAGTTCTTAACTTTCAGTTAACGTAATTTCCAGCACTCTTCCACAACACTACAGGTCAAATGGTTCGATTCTCCTCTTTTCTTGTTTCCCGCAGTCCATGTTTTGCTTATTTAAGTGAAGTGCTTCACATTTCCATTTTCAGAAATTTCTTTCTCAAATTTACGAGGTGCATTCTAGTTCTAAGGCCTCCGATTTTTTTTTCTAATTAACTACTCACCCGAAATCGATGAAACTGGCGTTACTTCTCGACGTAATCGCCCTGCAGACATACACATTTTTCACAACGATGACGCATTGATTCCATGGCAGCGGCGAAGGCTTCTTTAGGAGTCTGTTTTGACCGCTGGAAAATCGCTGAAGCATTAGCAGCACGGCTGGTGAATGTGCGGCCACGGAGAGTGTCTTTCATTGTTGGAAAAAGCCAAAAGTCACTAGGAGCCAGGTCAGGTGAGTAGGGAGCATGAGGAATCACTTCAAAGTTGTTATCACGAAGAAACTGTTGCGTAACGTTAGCTCGATGTGCGGGTGCGTTGTCTTGGTGAAACAGAACACGCGCAGCCTTTCCCGGACGTTTTTGTTGCAGTGCAGGAAGGAATTTGTTCTTCAAAACATTTTCGTAGGATGCACCTGTTACCGTAGTGCCCTTTGGAACGCAATGGGTAAGGATTACGCCCTCGCTGTCCCAGAACATGAACACCATTTTTTCAGCACTGGCGGTTACCCGAAATTTTTTTGGTGGCGGTGAATCTGTGTGCTTCCATTGAGCTGACTGGCGCTTTGTTTCTGGATTGAAAAATGGCATCCACGTCTCATCCATTGTCACAACCGACGAAAAGAAAGTCCCATTCATGCTGTCGTTGCACGTCAACATTGCTTGGCAACATGCCACACGGGCAGCCATGTGGTCGTCCGTCAGCATTCGTGGCACCCACCTGGATGACACTTTTCGCATTTTCAGGTCGTCATGCAGGATTGTGTGCACAGAACCCACAGAAATGCCAACTCTGGAGGCGATCTGTTCAACAGTCATTCGGCAATCTCCCAAAACAATTCTCTCCACTTTCTCGATCATGTCGTCAGAATGGCTTGTGCAAGCCCGAGGTTGTTTCTGTTTGTTGTCACACGATGTTCTGCCTTCATCAAACTGTCGCACCCACGAACGCACTTTATCCTTAACTCCATCACCACATGTCTCCTTCAACTGTCTATGATTTTCAATTGGTTTCACACCACGCAAATTCGGAAAACGAATGACTGCACGCTGTTCAAGTAAGGAAAACGTCGCCATTTTAAGTATTTAAAACAGTTCTCATTCTAGCCGCTGGCGGTAAAATTCCATCTGCCATACGGTGCTTCCATCTCTGGCACATATTGACAATGAACGTGGCCTCATTTTAAAACAATGCGCATGTTTCTATCTCTTTCCAGTCCGGAGGAAAAAAATCTTAGGCCCTAGAACTTGAATGCACCTCATAGATCTCTATTTGATATTAGTAGCCCTCTTTGGCGAGGAATACTTTCTCTGCCTGTGCTCCTCTGCTTTACGTCCTCCTTTCCTCATCCGTCATTTGTTATTTTGCTTCCGAAGAACGTAATTCCTTCATTTCTTCTACTACCCCAAGTTTGATGTTATGTTTAAAATTAATCTCATTTCTTTTGCTCATCAGTATCTTCTTTTCAGAAAATAAGTTCCACTCACCAGCTAAGTGTGCTCTGTATTGAAACTTCCTGGCTGATGAAAGCCATGTGCTGGACCAAGACTAGTTCTGAGCCTTGCCTTTCACAAGCAGTGCTCTTACTGCAGCTGCATCCCTGCCCTATGACACTTTAGTCGAAGGACTTCTCACTTGGTCTTGAAGTCCTATTGCTCTCTCTCTTCATTTCTGAAGAAAATGAAAGTAAATAGGTCATCAACCTGACGGTTGGTTGGAATGTGCCATTGTTTTATTATGCATGGTCCTATTGGAGGTGGTGTTCTGTTGCCTTCTTCTGACCTCTGATCTGACATACCCAAACATAGGGGGACCTACAGTTTAACTTGGACTCAGAACCATGGCGAACCTCACTTATTTCCTGTTGACAAGTCACTGCAAGAGACAAAACAAGCGGTAAGTGACAGAAAAAAAGATTAAAACCGATTGGGGACTGAACCTCAAACCTGTGGGTTTGTAGTCAGACATTTTGTCACTGACCGTCTGAGCCAAAAGGAGGATTTTAAATACTTTGCACCACTTTATATAGTCAAATATTTCTTCTAGGTCGACAAATCTCGTGAAAATGCTTTAGCGTTCCTAATGTTTTCTTCAGTTATCAAGTGTAACAATTGAACTGTCTCCCTCATGTCTTTCCTAAAGCTAAAATGACGGTCTTGTAACAGATCATTTATATTCTTTCCAATTCTTCTGTGTACGATTTTGATCAGCATATTGGCTATACGATAGCATTTGGATTTTCTGGCCTTGTTACCTTCGACATTTTGTGACTGGTATTGTTCCACAAATCTGATGGTACGTCTCCAGACTTACAGACTCTACAACTAACTCTAACAATAGTTTGGTTGCACTTCCCATTTGGTTTTAGAAACTCCGACAGAATGTTATCTGTACCTTCTGCCTTGTTTGATCGAAAGTCTTCCAATGCTCTATCAAAAACTGACACTAATACTGGGTCCGCTATGTTCTCTAAATCATCAGCCATACCTTCTATTATCTTACAAGACAGTTCCATCGCCTTGCAGAGTGTATCCATTTCGGTTTAGCTTCCTTGAATTTCCCTTTAATCACATTTCGCTGTGAAGACGTTGTATTATTGTATTCCTCTCTTTTTCTGAACATTTCTGTACTTCCTTCTTTAGTCAATTAACTGAACTATTTCTGCTGTAGGCCACGATTTCTTCACCTTCATTTATCAGTCCAAATTCTGTCATTAAACTTTTTATAGAGATCCATTCCCCCTCAGTCGAACTCCTACTGTAATATTCACTATCGAAATATCTCCGGACTCTGACAACTTTGAATGCACATCTTCCTTTTATATAGACTGTTCCTGGTAGCTCTCTTTAAACTCTCGTAAACATTCTCTGGCCAACCTTCCTGTCCATAACAAATCCTGCACCTATTCTACAATTTCTTCTGGCGTCATAGATATTACCCTGTATTTGTCCGACCAGAAATCGTTCTTCCCATTACACTTCACTGACCCCAACACCTAGTTTTAGCCTTTAAATTTCCTTTTTCCAATTTTATAGCTTCCCTATTACAATCCAACACCAGACACTCCACATTCCGATTCATAATGTCAGCCATTCGTGTTTCTTTTTTCCCTCTCATGCCACCTTCCTTTTAGCAATACCCTCTTGGAACTCCAAATGGGAAATTATAATACTGGCAGACGACAGGCACGAAATTACTTTTTTGTGATGTGCACTATCGACCAACACACACACTTCCCTCCAGTACTAAATTGGTGACCTACTGACTTCTCATAACATGTGCTATCAACCAGTCCCTTCTTTTACTCAAGTTACACCACAAATTTCTTTTCTCCTCAGTTCCATCCACTGCCTCCATAATGGTTACGTTAACTATCTTTCAATTCTTCAGCATTCTTCTGCAGCGCCACGTTTCAAAATTTCTATATATTCTTATAGAATACACTTTTCTGAACTGTTCACTGTCCACATTTCAGTTCCATACAATGCTGAACTCCAGACAAATGCCTTCAGAAAAGATTTCCTAACACTTAAACCTATATTCGATATTATAAAATTTCTCTTCTTCAGAAACACTTTTCTTGCCATTGCTAATCTCCATTTTATACCCTCTCTACATCTGTCATCGATTATTTTGTTGTCTCAATAGCAGAACTTATCAACTACTTTTAGTGTCTCATTTACTAATCTTTCCTCAGCATTGCCTGATTTAATGCAACTACATTCCATTACCCTTGTTTTGGTGGTTTTAATGTTCATTTTATATCCTCTTTTCAAGAAACTGTCAATTTCGTTCAACTGCTCTTGAACGTCCTTTGCTGCATCTGAGAGAATTATAATGTCGTCAGCAAGCCTCGAAGTTTTTATTTCTTCTCCCTGAACTTCAATGCCTTCTCCACGTTTGTCTTTGGTTTCCTTTACTGCTTGCTCAGTGTACAGATTGAATAAGATCTGAGTTAGACTAGGACCTACTCTCATTCCCTTCTCAACCACTGCTTCCCTTTCATTTCCTTGACACTTGTAACTGCCACTTGGTTTTTTCACAAGTTGTATATAGCCTTTTGTTCCCTGTATTTTACCCTTGCTACTTCCAGAATTTCAAAGAGTGTGTTCCCATCGACTCTGTCAAAAGCTTTCACTAGAACTACAATTGTAGTTTTGCCTTTTCTTAGCTATTCTAAGTTAAGTCGCAGAGACAGTATTGCTCCATGTGTTCCTACATTTTTTCAGAATCCTTACCTGTCTTTCACAAACGTGGCTTCTTCCAGTTTTTCCACTTTTTTGTAAATAATTCATGTTAGCATTTTGCAACCATGACTTATTAAACTGATACGATAATATTCATACCTACCAGTGCCTGCTTTCTTTGGAATTTTAATTATTGCCTTCAGTTCATTTCCTTTGTATAGCCCAAATATATACTTCTTCCCTTTTGGCTTTCCCTTCCTTCTTTAGTACTGGTTTTCCATCTGACCTCCTGATACTCGTACAGGCTGTTTTTCTTTCCTCCAAATGTCTCTTTCATTTTCCTGCAGGCAGTATATCTATCTGTATCTTGCTACATATGTTTCTATAATCCTTGCATCTGTCCTCTAGCCATTTTTGCATAGCCATTTTACCCTTTGTGTCAATCTCGTTTTTTAGACGTTTGTTGTTCCTTTTGGCTGCTTGATTTTCTTTTTTATATTCTCCCCTTTCATCAATTAAATTCAATATCTCCTGTGATATTGAGGGATTTCTACTAGGCTTTGTCTTTTATGTTAGGTCCTCTGCTGCCTTCACTATTTCACCCCTCGAAGTTACACATTTGGCTTCTACTGTATTCCTTTCCTGTGCTCCAGTCAATCAGTGCCGAACACTCCCTCTGAAAAACTCAACAATCTGGAGTTCATTGAACTTATCCAGGTCCCATCTCCTTAATTTCCAACTATTTTACAATTTCTCCAGTTTTAATTTGCAGTTCTCTACCAATAAATTGTGCTGAAAGTCCACATCTGCCCCTGGAAATATCTAACAGTTCAAAATACGGTTCCGAAATCTCTGTCTCACCATTATACAATCAATCTGAAACCTTTCAGCATCTGCAGGTATCATGAATACAGCCTTTTTTCATAGTTCTTAATGTGAACCAAATGTTAGCGATAATTAAATTCTCTCATTCCTTTTGCTAATCCTATATTCACCTATTATTTTTCTTCCTCTTCCTACTACTGAATTCCAGTCTCCATCACAAATTTGCCACTCCCTTTAACTATCCGAATAATTTCTTTTATGTCATCACACAGTCTTTCAATCTTTTCAACATCTGTTGATGTAACTGCCATAGAAACTTCCATTATGAGCTGTTAGCAGTACCAGCAGAACGAAGCCATGTTGGTTGATGTAACAAAGCCAAATCACTCAGTCATCCAGAATGTTGCTCCTGAAGCTACAGAGAGGCTGCTGCCCCTCTTCAAGAACCACAAATTTGTCTGACAACAGATATATCTCAGATATATCTCACTGAGACACACAAGTCACCCCACCACAGCAAGGTCCACAGTTCATGCAGAGAGGGGGGGAGGCACCAATGATTACTTAATTAAAATTGATTGTTGTTAATATGGTAAAATGAGAAAATTGTGTGCTGACATGCAGCAAAATTTTGCTGGAGAAGTGGAGAGAGGCACGAAATTACACATAGATGAGTAGTTAATAATGCATTACCTTAACCCTTGGTAAACATTATTCTATAAATCCTCAATGATATTACAGTAGTTGTCTAGGGGAAAGACTTCAAATGGGTTTCATAAACACCGTTCTCATATACAACATTTTTCAATGCCCTTAGCACATTATTACTTTGTCAAGCTTTGTACTTCGCCCCTTTATGAGACGAAGGCAGATGTTTATGGAATGACTGTGAGAAATCTGTAACTGTGACTCTTATTCACAAACAAACGTGAATTCTAAGTTGCTTTTGTAAACTAAAATGTATGGACTTACTGGGACACCTTTTTGTAATGACGACTTTGATTGTGACACAGTTTTCTCGATTCTGATTTTCCCAAATTGTGAAAATGCAATATGGTTCACAAGAACAGACCATAGTTGTCACCTTACCCATTGTTAGTAAATAGAAATGAATATCTTCAGCAGTCATTTATTACTTTTAAAATTATTGTTCTACATTTTAATTATAATTACAATACAGTGACATGTTCTGTGACAATGTTATAATTGAAACTTCCTGGCAGATTAAAACTGTGTGCCCGACCGAGACTCGAACTCGGGACCTTTGCCTTTCGCGGGCAAGTGCTCTACCAACTGAGCTACTGAAGCACGACTCACGCCCGGCCCTCCCAGCTTTACTTCTGCCAGTATCTCATCTCCTACCTTGCAACAGCACTTGCCCGCGAAAGGCAAAGGTCCCGAGTTCGAGTCTCGGTCGGGCACACAGTTTTAATCTGCCAGGAAGTTTCATATCAGCGCACACTCCGCTGCAGAGTGAAAATCTCATTCTGGAATGTTACAATTGTCTTTTCCAACACAAAATTAAAATGAAAAATACATAAAAGCTGTGTTGAAACCTACAGTAAAGTTGTAAGTAATGTGATGGTTAATTTGAATACAACACTATTGTACTAAAAGTGATTCAAGCAGAAGTAGTAACACTTTGACCCTTTTTTATATGAAAATCATGTCTCTTGTATCATTACAAATCTAAAAGATATCTTTGGCCATAACAATAGGATTATAGTAAACCCACAAAAATGAGAGTTCCATAATGACATATTATAAACTTCGTGTAGTGTCAAACAATGGAAAATTCAGGATGGAATGTAACAATATTATGAAAAGGATAGTCAAAAAGTTCAAAAAGAAACATTTTGAGTAAGTCTGGAAGCAGTAACAAAAACAAATATGAACCACACATCTTCTCTCTTTCAATGCAGTTTTCAGGTTATAAATCTATTTCTTAGTATATAACAAACTGGCAGAGATGCTATACCAGAAATCTAACTTAAAACCTCTATTCATCCTGCTTAAAAACACTTGGTTGCCTTATGGATCAAATATTTGTAATTATGAAGGCAAAATGAGGTAAAATGCTCATCTAGGCCAGTAAACATAAACATTTGTACAAATTGCACCAAATAAGAATGAATGAAATGAAGCATGCTGAAAGGATGTACAGAACACTGTCAAACATGGCATCATTTTGCTGTAGCATACCAAATACCAGTGGGGTCTTGATCTTTTCAGTAGGTAATTTGAAGGTTTCCCACATGTTCTGGTGTTTTTTTTTTTTTTTTTTTTTTTTTTTTTTTTTTTTTTTGCAATGAAATATTCCCAGTGCTGCTTTCTAGCATCAAATAAAACTGTCTGGAGATTTCTTTAGCTTCCCATATGCAGCAAGTCATATTTGTCTGTCTAACCACACTCGCTATGGAAGTTTACATTTATTTCTCATGTCTCTTCTTAGTAATCTTCTGTGCGTGGTGTTGTCCTGTGTTTTGTGTTAGATGCCAAAGATTCTTCCTGATGATTTTGTATGATCTGTAAGAGTCTGTGTGCCCTGTAATCTCTGATTCCACTAATACTATTTAATTTGTGTGTTTCTTATTCCACTCTGCTCTTACTGTTGTTTTGTGTATAATGTTAGTAATTTGTGTCAGTTCAAAAGTTAATAACTTAGGGTCCATCACTGTCATGTTATCGCATACTGCCCACTTAGTTACATGTGTAAGTGATTTGTTATTTGAAAGTGTTATGTCTATGTTACTTTGTGATCCCTGGCATCCAGAATGTTTAGTATGTGAAAGTTGTGCCTTTTGTACTGTGTTATTTATTGTGCCCTCTCCAGTCCATCTTGTCAGAATGCTTTAGGGTGGATCTCGAGTTTATGTCAGATCAGATGATTAGTTTCTTATTTCTAGAATAATCCCTGTATCTCTCATGTTCCTGGAAGGTTCAATCCTATGGCTGTACTGGGCATATACCATGGCTATTACTTTTTGTCCCTGCAGCAATTAATTTTAATTATAACTAGGTGACTGCTACATAGTTGTCATATTTTAACTACATTTAGTTTTGTATTGAGGACTACAAGTGGCGTTACAATGTTTATGGGTAGGTTAGTTAGTTTTCTGCCTTGCCTATGGCTCCTGCACACACAGAATGTCAGCTCAAGTCCTGGGAAACCCTTTTTAACTAATTAGGGTGCTGCTAATTGCATTTAGTTGTAAAATCTTCATGGAAATTTTAACATGTACATAGCATTTTGTTCCAGATTGTGTATAGTAAAAGGAAGTTCTTCCACTTGCCCTAACCCAATCTTTGTGTATCCTTAGCACGTTAAAGTTTTCTGATTGGGGTTCCTACACCTGTTATAATGAGGTCTTCCAAGTGTTTAGCATCAGCGGGCAGGTCGTGTGTCCTTATGGCGATTGTGTCCAACTGCTCCATAGCTGAGTCACCCTTTGGCTGCATCAATTTGTTTAAAAGCCTCTGTGCCATCTAAGATATATCCTTCTGTTCTAACCTACTTGACTTTAAGTGTATATGTTGTAGACTGGTATGGGTGCTGCATCTGCATCGTTTTTTCTAGAGAGAGAGAGGGGGGGGGCAGCTATTGCTTTTTCCTTCCTTATTTGCGCTATGTATCCACATTATACAGTTTGGTAGGATCTCATCATTGCCACTTTCTGCTGCACTTAGATTTAACCAATATTTATGCTCTTACCTGTCATGTTGTTTAGTGGTGTGTCTTGTTTTGGAAAGCATGCGTTTTGTGTTAGTCTTGAATTGTAAGTGCCTGGATCATATATAATTTCAAGGGTTTAGTATATTTTTCAGGTTTCTCAGTATTGTTTATTTTTTAGTTTTTGCTGGGATGGTTTAATACATGTGTGTGGTTTTTGTTTTGATGATGTGTTTCTGTTGAGTGAGTGGTGTTGGTGTTAATTGTCTGTGCTGTTTTGTAAGTTAATTTTCTTTGAAGTTCTTCAGTCCTATGTTGTAGGATATTTTGCAAGTTTGTCCAGTAGCAGATCTAGTTCTTTAATTGTTTGAAAACTTTGAATGTGATTACACTGTACACATTCAGTTGTGTTTACATAACTGTCCTGAAAGGCTTCTGCATTTATTATTCATGGTAATTTGTCTTCATATGTGAATTTACCATCCTGCACTGGAACAACCAAACCATGTCGTTTACCAGAGATTCATCTATTTATCATCACCTCTAGAAATGAAGACATCCTACCTACCATTCCTAAAGTGGTATTCCACCATCTGCCCAACCTACCCAATGTCCTGCTCCATACCTGTGCCGCCTCCCACTCCCAACCTACCACCACAGGGGTCATATTGCTGTGGAAGACCCATGTGCAAGATCTGATGGATTCACTCATTCATCACATCCTGTGGTCTAGTCCTGTTCCATGCTTATCCTATCTCATCAGAGGCTAGGCCACTTGTGAAAGTGGCCATCTCATATACTATCTCCGCTGCAATATCTGCATGGCATTTTATATGGACATGACCACCAACCACCTTCTACTAGACTGAATGGCCACATCCAACCATCTTAAATCATTCTCTCCAGTACATGAAGTCACTGGCTCAAATGCCTATATGTTGTGCACTCTTCTCCTGTGCACCTGCTGTCTCTCCCTTCTGCATTCCTATTCCACACACCTGCTGCCTCTCTACCTCCGACATTCATATCTCATGCACCTGCTGCCTCTCCGTCCCAATTCCTATCTGGCACACCAGCTGCCTCCAAGCAAGCTGATATCTACCCCTCGCCAAACCCACTTCCTGTTCCCTATCTCTTTCTCCCTCTATCCAATCCACCTCATCCCAGTCCACCTACTGAACTGCAATCCTGCCACTGTGAGTTCAGCCGGCACAATATAGCTGCACGTGTGTGTGTGTGTGTGTGTGTGTGTGTGTGTGTGTGTGTGTGTGTGTGTGTGTGTGTGTGTGTAAAAGTGTAACTCATTAAAGGATGTCCCTGCATCTAATATATTTTCCATTCTTTTTTGTGTGTTTTATCACTAACTTAGCACTTCCACTATTTTGAGAGTGGTCTCCTTTACTCCTCAATTATTTGTATTAAATCAGAACTTATCTTACCATAACATAAAGAACTTACACAGATATTATGTGCCATCCCCTGATAACCTGTTTGGCAATATTACTTAAAAATAAAATTTTCTTCTCATTTTTCCAGAGCTTTCAGAAGTAGTGAAGCCTTAGGAGGTAGCTATAGCTATGTTCCCCCTTCTTATTTATTCTCTTTACTGAGAGACTGGAATAGGTAGTGATTTCAGCAACCCTCCAAAGCATATTTTTAATGAGATTATTTCTTCCTCATTTGCCTTTCCAACAAAAATGTAATGGCATTGTGTATAATCACACGTGCTTTATGATGATGAACTTTTCCTGCACGTAGGGTGCACAAAGACTGCAGAGCCATGCTACATAATACAGAGATAGCAACGAGAACACTCAAAATGTGAAGTGTACAGATCAGTAAATGACAGTCAACTGAGGAACTGCTCCTTTCGAACAACAGGACGGAATCATGCAACACTCACGATGAATGTGGATTTACTGTGCCCAGTGCCACATTATTTTGTGCAAGCTGTATCTAGTAGTGACTAGTGAACTAAATTTAAATGATAAGCACCTCAGTTCAATGTGTAGTTCACAGGAAATACATTTTTATTGCATACAACAGATGACAGCTCTTACACATGGAGCTGATTGTACATTTATTAGATTATCATAACAATATGACTAATCATATAAATTTAATGTGGTTATATAATCAAATTGTTGGAAGAAACTGGTATCACTGATGAAAAGAAGTCTAAATAGGCTAATAACAGAAACAAAATGCTAGAAACTGGTAGTGGTAAGAAAATGTATCACTGTGAGAGCCATACAATTTGTCCACCATGACAATGTTGCTGTGCACATGGAGGTTTTATGTTCTTGTTAATAATCTCTGAGGAAGAACACTGAATGAAGCTTTAGCAATGATTTCAATCTTGTTTAGGCACCTGTTGACCTTTCAATGTTTCAACTATATGGTTACAATATATTCTCACTCCTTACAATAAAGCATAAAATCAGTTTTTAAATACATGTTCTGCTACTGACTAATCGATAGAAAATTGTGTCTCGTGTGCTCTTCATGTGCATGGGAAATCATTTTTTCAGATGTACATTTGGTTTAGTTGGTGTCCAGACAGAGAGCCTATCTAAGATAATCACATGCAGTATCAAAAATCGATCTTCAGAAAAGCTTTCAAAACAATTACAACAAAACATAATTATCAAACTGTCTGGAGAACTGAAATATATCTTCCAAGAAAGCTTAGTTTATTTAGAGCATTATCCTTAACATTGTGGATACAATACAGGGACACAAGTTTGCACAGATAAAGTCTAATGAAGTATGGGGGAAGACTTGCCAATGGAGAACACACAATTCTACAATGAACATAAGTGACAAAGCTGTATGATCAACATGCGAAAAATCCATATAAACAATGTCCTGACATGGAAATAAAACTATTCTCATTTTTTCTATCAAAAGAGATGGAGTGTGCAGTGGCAATGAAAAAAGAATTTTATCCATAAAATTTTGGTAATTCAGCTGTAGCCATACATTGTTAGTTGCTAATATTTCAGCAACAAGCCAACCGGCCACCTCCAGAACTAGTCATACTGACTGATGGTAAAGCATTCTTGTCCACATTATATACCAGCAGGGTGAGCTAAGTACGTATGAGACAGTGTAGCTATTGTCATGAATGATCCACTTGAGGCATTAAGAGTGGGTAGCCGGAGTTATAACATTCCACAATGTGAGTAAAACAGTAACAATGTCACCAGCAACATTAGGAAGCAGGAGATATAGTGTTTTTATGCAATGTGGGCTTTGTGACCAATTATAGAGAAGCTACTGGAAGGAACAGAAGTCATGAGGACAGTGCATGATTGCATGGGAGATGCGTCGTGTGAGCCTTTATAAGCAGCACCACCAGCACTGCTGAAAGGTTCTGTACTCAGTCTGCCTCCAACACTGGACCTGCATCATTTTACCTGTGGGGCAGGACACAGTTTCTTGTAACACTTGGCTGCACAGGGTACATGCAGGACTGCACAACATACAGTCTGTGTGATAGTGCCTAGTGAGATTTGAGAGTAGTATCCTATCCTACATAGTTGTTCAGTCTCGATCAACAATCATCAGAGTGCCTCATCCTTTTCCCCCAAGCATCCTTGTCTGCACATACTTCCAATTTGCATTATCAGGCTTCAAGGTAATGAGATGGATGAGCCATTTCACAACTGATAACAGCATTAACTCCCATCTTGATCTGCTCAGAGGATACTACAAAAACGACATACGATTATTTTGGCTAAAAACAGGAAACCCTGTCCTCTGGGTTTCACACAAATTAGGCATTCCTATTGGCAGGTGTTGGCTATCGGGAAGCCACAGCCTTACTGCGTCTCTTACACAGTGCTGGGATTGGTCAGGCCATGGGTTTGAGAAATAGGTACAGGATGTTATTATGTGCCTTGTCAGATGAAATATTTAATGTTGTCTACACGAATAGGAATGATTTTATAGAGTTGTCATGTAAAAATGGGAAATGAGATCTGATGATGTTTTTGATAGATACTGATGCAGAAATAAGTTTAGTTAAAAAAAAGTTTATGGAATGCTGGAATGTATGATCCATGTAAAAGCACTGGGGACAGAGGGATCCCTAACACTTTTGCTAAGACAATAGGTGTTATATATACTGAACTGTAGGTCACAAGGGAAAGTGAGCCAATCAGTTCATATCATTTTGGGCACACAGATCTGATGTTCGGGGGTGTGTTAGGAAGAGATTTACTAATAAAACAGGATGGTGTGACAGATAACAGAGTAAAAAACTTCAGAATTTGTGGGAAGCAAATATAGTTCCAAACAGTGTGAGAACATCAGCTCCCAAAGAGGAAATTTTATGGATTAGACCTTAACAGCAGAGCTGTACAAGCTGTGGGAAACAGTCATGTTAGTGCAAGTGCGATAGCTGCGAGACAGAAACGTGTTGGTTCGGTATTGGTAGAAGCTGTGAAATAGTGAAGTGGTTGTTTGTTTATGGCTGGAGCCATAAATGAGACACAGTTATTTTGAACATAGTAAGAGCCAGTTCAATGGCAGTTGGAGGCATTGGTTCAATTGTAGGCAGAACCACAACACCAGGGAAAGTTATATGCCCACTGGCACAAGGGCCAATTCGCACTCAAGAGGACTCAACTCGCGTCTCGTCCATTGCGTACACCATGTGCAAACTATGCAATGTAAATGATGGCCATTCACACACAAGTCAATTGGCACTCACTGTGGGCGCCCTTTTCTTTCAGTCAGTTTGCAACTTAAAACAGAGAACTAAAAAAACTTTGTTGGTTACTTCTTTCAATAAATACCTGTATAAAGAACAGTTCTAGTAATGAGGGGGATGCTGCACTGTTCTGATATCGGCTGAATGTTAGGTGTGCACCCGTACACAAAATCGAATTTTCATCATTGGTTGTTTGTTCGTGCTAGAGAAATGCAAGAGAATGACTCACAATTTTTAACATTCTACACAATGTCAAAGGAATGTTACATCATCCTATTGAAAATTGTAGCTACGGCTATTCAGCACATGACAAATATGAGGGGATGAGAGAATGCAGAAGAAGAGCTTAAGGCAACCCTTTTAATCTACATTTGTAACACAATACAAAAGCATGAAATGAGGTTATGTTTATCTATGTAAATTTTTGTGAAGGTAATTATTATAAAGTAAAAGAATGTGAAAGTATACAAAACATTTCACAAATTGTGGAAAATTGCTTCGCTCAATCCTGAAAGGAGGGAGGGTTCAGGGTGATTTGCTGGCTCTGTGAACATGGAAAAATCACTTCCCATTGGCCTTTCTTCAGTTGAGGAAGATTCCTGAAACTGGTTGTGATGATGCTGAATCCTGCCATGCCCTGGCAGAATGGCACCACTCTTCTACTGGAATACTTCAAGATTTCCAGAGAGGTCCCTGTAATCTCATCTATGAGGAGCAATGCCTTTCTTTTACAACACCTCAACCGAATGAGGTCTGGGACAGGGCTAACCACAAAACTGTATATGCTGGGTTCTCTCCCATTTTTTGCAGTGGAGATGTTTGAAATCTTTACCACAATTGCTGAAAAATATTCAGCAAAGGCTTTGTCTACATCACTTTCAAAGTTTGAATGTTTTCCCTTCCTGACTCATCTTCTCGTACACATGGGATCAGTTGATGTTGTCACCCTGCCCTCCTGAATAGCTGAAGGTGTTCCCAATATCATGATCAGGAGACAACTCAGGTGGTGCTGCCGTAGGTGTGGGTTGGTGTAATGGTGTGGGGGAGGGTAGGTGATGGTTGCTGGTCAACTGTGGTAACTTCAAGCTCAGATGAAATATTTTCTGAGAAGAGGGTTATTTTGTTGAGATTTTCCATTTCGCAAACATTTGGTTGTGGTGAGAGATGACGGATTGTAGGTAAATTACCAGTAGGGATGCCAGCTACTTTTACGAAAGGCATCACATCCATCACTTAATAGGGTTTCTTCTTTGTTGTTCCACTACCACTCAGTCTGAGCTTGAGATTCTCCATGCACGTACTCTGCAGAGTTCTCCATTTTCCTTGAATTCAGTCACTGTAACCAAAAAACTAAATACATAGTTTCTGCTTGGTCAGGAAATAACTGTTTACAAATAAATATTTTTTCTCACTGTGTTTTGAAGGTGATAATCTTTTTGCTTAACTGTATGCTTCATTTAAGATATTTGGCTACTGAGTGTACATTCATTTTGTTGGGTCTCTATTTTTATCAGCCAGAGACTACAGTTGGGTTAACATTTGAAACCATGCAGATCATATGGAATTACTTTAAAGACACCTACATAACATGCCTTCTCAAGAACCTTGGAAAATAATTGCCGAGTGCTTTCAGACCCTATGGGACCTTCCAAACTGTATAGGCCAACAGATGGGAAACATGTTGACGCAGAGAAAATTCCTAATACTGGTTAAACTAATTTTAATTATACATCATACCACACTGTCATACTACTCGGATACTGTGATTCTGATGGTATTTTGATGGCAATTGAAACTGAGTATGCTGCCAGAAACAATTCAGGAGGTATTTTCAGAACCTCGGCAATTAAAAGCATGCCATCACTGTCTAGGCTTCCCTTAGAAGGCTATGATGGCTGTGTTTTTCCTCATTACTTTCTAGTAGATGAAGCCTTCCCATTATCCCAATATTTACTAAGACCTTGCCCAAACCAGACTCCTGAAAATATAAAATGAATATTCAATTACCACTTAAGCGAAGGTAGAAAATCAATTGAATGCACATTTGATATGATGAGTGAAAAATTCCAATTATTTAATAAAAGTCTGTTTCAGTTATTGCAAGTAGATCTCATGAGCTCTGAAATGATCTATGCACTCTAAATACAAAAAAATTTATAGGCAATTACAAGGTAAATTACCTACATGACATGTCACCTGTTCGTCATGCTCTAACTTTCCCATGCACTCCAGGACGCAAAAAGATGGACGTTAGTCGCAATGACTTCAAGACGATTACAAGATGACAGCAAGTCGACCCGCTGGCAGCCACCCTTTCACTTACATGAGCAGATGAAGAGGACAAAATAGTGTTGCAAATGAGTTGCATCATCGACTTGGGCAAATCCATCCATATGCAGGTGGCTGAACATGGAAAGGAACTTATTCGATGGTGGTAGGCACTGCAGAAAAGCAAGGTGTTAAGGTGGAATTGATACAGCACCCGAAAAAAAAAAAAGTGTATTTTGTTGTGTTTCGAGCAACAAAACTGAAAAAAGATGTATCAAACAGAGTAGTCCCAGTTCGATGGTGGTAGCAGCCATGAGACAACGAGGTGTGGTTTAGTTGCAGCCAGAGATGCAAGACAGAGAAAAGTTAAATCTAATGTGGTCAGAGCCTGTTCCAGTGGCAGCAGAAGCTGCAAAACAGTGTGTGCTAATTTTGTTTCGGTTGGAGCCACGAAATCAGAGAAATGTCAGAGTGGGAGACGACCCACGAGAGAAAGAGGTAAGAACAGGGCAAAGGTTGATCACGAGTCCAAGAGGAATGAGTTTCACAGTGAGTATTGCTGACAAAGGCCTTAATGGCTGAAAGTTATAATTGTGTGAATCTTTTTGTTGTGCCTATTGCAACTCAGCATCTCTGCTGTATGGTGAGTAGCAGCTTTCCTTCTCTAATATTGTTACATTCCATCCTGGATTTTCCATTGTTTGATTTTCACAGTGAGTGTAGGCATAAGGAATGTGTAATAAGTGTTCATTCCTAAGCAAGTAGTAAGACCACGAGTTTACATACTGGAAGCACTGGTAATGGTAGAAGACAGCACATTTTTAATGAGTGTGCTTTATGTGGCAGAGGAAAGTATATCAATGAAGTGTCTGGTAGTGGTAGCCAAGGAAATACCACCTGATGACAAGTTTGAAGTACAGCAAGTGATAAAGGTACAAACAAAGACACTCGCAAAATTGAGGGCTATTAAGTTCAAATAAAATCTCAGAATTGAACATTTGACTAGCAAATAAAGTAAAGCCATTACAGAAATATGTATGGCATACAATGACAAATATCACTTTTCAGGCAACTATTTGATGCATACTGATGATGTAAGACATGAAATCGAGTTCAACCTGGAAGCACAAGAACAGGTAACATGTTCCAAGCCATATCAAATACCACAGGTGCAAAAAGAGGTCTTAAAAAAGGAAACTGATAATATATTGCAAGGTGATGATATAGTTCCAAGTATAGTGCATGGAACTTTCCCCTAAATATGATCCCAAAGGAAATGGATGCTAGTGGGGAAAAATAGCAAATTGTAGCAGACTATGGGTGCCTAAATGAAAATATCTGTTAAGAATATATATACACTCATAGAATAGATGCAATTTTGGATGTGCTAGGTAAGCCAAGCATTTCTCTAAACAGTTTATTTAGCTGAGGGGTATTATCAAGTACTATTAGATAAGAAAGATCAAGCATTACGAGTATAACAGAATGCTGATGAGTTTGATGATAGTCCCCAGTAAAATCCAAAAATTTAATTAATTCAGTTTTAAAGGCAATGCAAGGAGAAAGACATTCATGTAGCTAAATGATGTGGTAATATTTTTCTTCTTATCAGAAGAGCATAATAGCAGGCTTGAGGTGGTCTTTTACAGACTTAGGTGCTAAAATTTGAAATTGCAAGTAGATAAATGAAAATTCCAGCACAAGGAGATTACCATTTTGGGTTATTTTCTTACAGCAGCCCTCCCTCCCCAACGCTGTAAGACTACGCCCCCAAAATGTAACCTCCTTGTGCTGGAATTTGCATTTGCTGGGGTTAATGCCTGATCAAAGGAAGGTAGTGATTGACGGTGCAATGTTATGTGATGTCAAAGACTTACACCCTCATCAATTTTCACATTGAAAATTTTGTGCATTTTTCTATGAAATTTGCCTTACAGGACATTTTTCTTCTGTAACCTTTTATTGCTGTTACTGTACACTGCAGTGTTTTTCTCCTGGTTTAAAGCATTTTGTAAATCATCTAATTTTATACAATGGCACTGCAGACTGCAATGCCCACTCTTGTGATGCCTTCTACTGTTCAAAATTTGCTCGGCCGTATAATGATCAATAATCTCGTATCACTCTGCTCATGTCATTACCTTCACACCCTGTGACCATGGCTTCCAGTGGTGCATGCAACTAATAAAACTACTGGTTGTTAACAGCAACATGTAAACTGTCTTCTTATGCTTGCAGTGCTTTTGTTATGTGTCTATGGGGTTTTGTAAACAATTTTTATTTCAGGTGTATTTAAGGGATTTATTTTATTTCAGCAGATATCTGAAGACGGCTAATGCCAAGTTATTTAATACTGGACTAATGAAAATATTTTGTACACAGTCACTGGCTTTTCCCTGAGCAACTTACTCACAGACTGCAGACTACATCTCTACGTATGGTTATGGCTGAATTTCCATAATTTTATGGTTCCATGAATATATCAAGAGAACATGAAGATTCGCACTATTTAAATTTAATTGCATTTATCAGTTACAACTATGGACTGAGAAAATTTTATGAACAATATACATCATGTTCAATTATGGAATGCAGTCAGAAATTTTAAAACGTAAAGGAAAGGGAGGGAGGGAGGGAGAAAAAAGAAAGGAAACCTACAGGAAGTGAACTAGATGCAAAGTTTTTAAAGAGATACCCCTCTTATATGCAAATATACTGTCTGCAGTAAGTGGAAATTTTAGGCACAAAACCAAGCATGTTGACTTTGTTGCTTGTTGGTGAATGTGTAAAATTTGTAGCATACGATGATGATAGACCAATATAATACCATAAAATATTGATCAGCATGCCTCCAAATGTATTTATATATACATTTCTTGGTCTAATAACTAAGAGTGTAAGAGAAGGAAGATACTGACAATTACACTCCTTCCATTGGAATCATCTTGCATTGGGGGGGAGGGGGGGGGGAATAGGGAAAATTAAATTCAAAAACAACAAAAACTGCCATGGGTGTACATCATCATCTGTAGCTGTAAGTCATAAAGCCACAGTGATATCTTCCCCAAGGCATCAAGAGATTCTCTATTCCAGATAGTATAAATGAGGTATCAAATGTATATCAATCACTGCCCCACTGTGAAGGGCGCCAAGTGACATGGGAAACAAGGAATATCCTGAACATTATATGGTTTGGGGGGGGGGGGGGGGGGGGGACCAAACTGTGAGGTCATCGGTCCCTTGTTCCCAGTAGAACAATTAACCAAGGAAAAGAAGAAAACAAAGATGTATGGCACAATAACAGTAGAAAGGAAGAACCAGAAGAACGACAGGACAACAAACACTACAATGGACAAAACAGGACAAGAAAACCACAGAGACGCAAGAAACAAGGAGAAGAGATTAAAAACAAGAAAGCAGATTACCATGGCTAGCTGACCATGAGAATAAAAAAGAAGCCAGCCACTCTGCAACACATTAAAACCTCCACCCTAAAAGCCCTCGGGTGGAGGACACAGAGGGACAAAGGACATGTGCTAAAACTTAGATCAAATAATAGAACACACCCTCACGAATAAAACGTAAAACTAAAGCTGCGTTGAGGCATTGTTGCCCAACACCGCAGTTAGGGTGCTGGGAAAGTTGAAAGTTCGCAGCAGAGCGGTTAAAAGCGAGCAGTCCAGCAAGAGGTGGACGACTGTCATTTGCGAGCCACAGCAACACTGAGGTGGGTCCTTGTGACAGAGGAGTTAACCATGTGTGAGCCGAGCCACATATGGCCAATGTGGAGCCGACAAAGGACAACTGATTCCCTGCGAGAAGCCTGCAGGGAAAACTTCCAAAAATTTACAGTCTTCTTAATGACATGCAGTTTGTTGTGCCTACTGTTATACCAATCCGTCTCCCAAAGTCGAAAAATCTTGTGGCGTAAGACAGAATGCAGGTCAGTTTCAGAGATGCTCATCTCCAGGAGAGGTTTCCGCATAGCCTGTTTGGCAGCCTGTCAGCAAGTTCATTACCTGGGATTCCGATGTGTCCTGGGGTCCACACAACCACCACTGAACGACTGGACCATTCCAGGGCAGAGATGGATTCCTGGATGTTTGCTACCAAAGGATGGCGAGGGTAGCACTGGTCGATAGCTTGTAAGCTACTCTGGGAATCAGAACAGAGAAGAAACGACTCACCAGTACAGGAACGGATATACTGAAGTGCACAAGATAGGGCCATGAGCTCTCCAGTGAATACACTGCAGCCAGAAGGCAACGAATGGCAATCAGGTGTTGGCGTATGGAAAAGGCTGTTCGGATGGCAGACTTGAGGACACAAGATTATCAGTGGTAGAGCGACCCCGGCAGAAGCCACCCTGACATGGAGCCAGTACGCCATGTAAGTCCAGGACCCAACCCAACCACCGACACACCATACGTTCCAGCAGCTTACAGAGAATGTTGGTGAGGCTGATGGGCCGATAGATATACACATTAAGCGGATTTTTACCGGGTTTTAGCACCAGAATGATGGTGCTCTCCTGCCACTGCAATGGAGAGATGCCATCGCACCAGATCCAGTTGAAGATGAGGAGATATCGCTTGTAGTCAGACAACAGATGTTTAATCATCTGACTGTGGATCCGATCTGGCCCAGGAGCTGCGTCGGGGCAATGTGCAAGGGTGCTGAGGAGCTCCCACTCTGTAAATGGGGCATTATAGGGTTCACTGTGATGTGTAGTGAACGAGATTACTTCCCTTTCCATTAGCCGTTTGGGGGTGCGAAATGCTGGAGGGTAGTTCTCCGACGAAAGATGCTCAAGCACATTGCTCAGCAAAGTGCTCGGCAATCGCGTTTACATTGGTAGAGAGCATGCCATTGATGTTAACACCAGGGACACCTGTTGGGGTCTGGTATCCAAAAAGACATCTCATCTTCATCCAGACTTGGGAAGATGACATATGGCACCCAATGGTCGACACATACCACTCCCAACACTCCTGTTTCTGTCGTTTTATAAGCAGGCGAACACGGGCACTGAGCCACTTAAAAGCTATTAGGTTCTCTAGGGAAGGGTGCCACTTATGTCACTGTGGAGCTCGCCAGCACTCTTTAATTGCCTCAGCGGCTTCTGGCGACCACCTAGGGAATGTCTTCAAATGGTTCAAATGGCTCTGAGCACTATGGGACTTAACTTCTGTGGTTATCAGTCCCCTAGAACTTGGAACTACTTAAACCTAACTAACCTAAGGACATCACACACATCCATGCCCGAGGCAGGATTCGAACCTGCAACCGTAGCAGTCGCGCAGTTCCGGACCGAGCGCCTAGAACCGCTAGACCACCGCGGCCGGCAGGGAATGTCTTTTGAGCACCCTATAGAGAACAGGGGATCGCATTTTCCATCGCAGAAATTATAGTTGTAGTGACCTGCTCAATCACAACATCGATGGCACCATGTCGGGAAGATTCAACGGTGACAGCAGCAGAGGTGAAGGCTACCCAGTCTACGTTGTTTAAAGCCCATCAGTGTAGGCGTCCATGGGCATACGGGGGAGTGACAGAAATATGGGAAAGTGGTCACTACCACACAGGTTGTCATGTGCTCTCCAGTGGACAGATGGGAGGAGTCCTGGGCTGCAAACTGATAAATCAATGGCTGAGTAACTACCATAAGCCACACTGAAATGTGTGGCAGCCCCAGTATTTAAGAGGCAGAGGTCGAGTTGGGACAGCAAATTTTCGACATCTCTGCCACGGCCAATACGCATGATGCTACCCCTCAAGGGGCTATGGGCGTTAAAATCTCCGAAAAGTAGGAAAGCTTTAGGGAGTTGATCAATCAATGCAGCCAACACGTTCAGGGGTACCACACCATCTGGAGGAAGATATACACTGCAGACACTTATTTCCTGCATCGTCCGTATGAGTTTGAAGGTGCACAGGTTCACTACATACCGAGTTCAGAACATAAATGCAAACTTCATCTGACACACTATTATATTCACTACGGTTCTTGTACTATCCCCTGTAGCCGCAAAGGGCAGGTGCCCACATTGCCGGGAACCAGGTTTCCTGGAGGGCAATGCAGAAAGCAGGTGTAAAGCTTAATAGTTGCTGTAGCTCAGCCAGGTGGTGGAAAAAACCGCCACAATTCCACAGGAGGATGGCATGAGCGTGATGCTGGAAAGGCATGGAACACTCAATGAGGCAGTCTACGCCACAGGGTAACTAGCTGCCACTAACTTATTTCCTGAACAGGCTATATCAATTGTGTCTGAGGGTCTGGTGAGATCTAGGTCCTCAGCAGATGCCATAATCTTCACCTCATCATCAGACGCAGAGCTTGTTGGCAGCAGTGGTGTGGTTGCCACTGCAGTTCCCTTGGTCTTGGGGGTCTTCTTTCTGGTTTTCTCTTGGTGATCCTTGGGTTTCTCTGGATGGGAGGGCTTCACTGATTCAGTCTCTGGGACCGAGGATGATCATGAAGCCCTATGACCAGCTGCTTTTGGGCTTTTCTGCCACTGTTGGGTGTTATCTTTCCCACTAGCAGAAACCTGGGAAGGGAGTGACCCAAGGGACCCCTTCCTAGTGAGAGGAGCCGAAGAAGACTTACACTTCTATGGCTGAGAAGTGGGGATTAGTGTCCCCGGCAGTTGGGGGGACAGTGCTCCCAAGGTATGTGGTGCGGGAGCAACAGGGAGGGAAGTGGCCCCCACCATCAAGGGGGCAGGTGTAATTGTCCGGCTCTGACAGTTGACGAAATTCGTGGAACTGATGGGGCTACTACTGTTCTCGTAGTGGCGGCATAGTAGAGGTCATAGCCACAGGAAGTAGGTGCTCAAATTTCTTCTTGGCCTCAATGTAGGTCAGTAGGTCCAGGGTCATGTATTCCATGATTTTCCTTTCTCGCTGTAAAAGCCTGCAGTCTGGTGAGCAAGGGGAATGATGCTCTCTGCAGTTGACAGAGATGGGAGGTGGGGCACATGGAGTATTGGGATGGGATGGATGTCCACAATCTCGACATGTGATGCTGGAAGTACAGAGGGGAAGACATTTGCCTGAACTTCCAGCACTTAAAGCACCACCTTGAGGGAGGGATATATGGCTTGACATCACAGCAATAGACAATCACCCTGACCTTCTCAGGTAATGTTTCACCCTCGAAGGCCAAGATGAAGGCACCGGTGGCAACCTGATTATTCCTCTGACCCTGACGGGCGCGTCGAATGAAATGACTCCTCGTCGCTATAAATTGGTGCGCAGCTCGTCATCAGACTGCAAAAGAAGGTTCCTTCAGAATATAATATCCTGGTTGATATTTAAGCTCTTATGAGGCACGATGGTAACAGAAACATCCCCCAGCTTGTCACGAGCCAGTAATGACAGTGACTGGGCAGAGGATGCTGTTTTTATGACTGACCCTGATCGCATTTTGGACAAGCCCTCCATCTCCCCAAACTTGTCCTCTAAAAGCTCTAGAAAAAACTGAGGCTTTACTGATACAAAGGAGTCCCCATCAGCTCTTGTACATATGAGGTACTGGGGCGAATAAGGTTCGCTGCCACCCTTAGCCTGTCGTTACTCCCACGGTGTGGCCAGGGAGGGCGACGATTTAGGATCATACTTCCTTGCATTGTACTGAGACTTTGAATGCTTAGAGACTGCTGACGTTTGATGATGTGGTACACTTCGTTACGCGTCCTCTGCCCTGATGCCACCCACTCCAACCAGGGGTCCTGGGTGCCACCCAGCTGCAGCAAAGGCCACCTGGCAGGATGGCCATTGCCGGGAGTCCTGATGCCCCAAGGTGACGGGCATCTACTCCTTGGCATACATGTGGAGTTAACGGCGCAGGCATCAGCAAAGCGAGCCCTGTGTAGTCACGGGGCTACAACCAACAGGTTACACGGTGGCCCCAACACAACAGACTGGCTACTGTGCTGGATATGAGGTGCAAAGAATTCCATGGTCATCATGGGCACAGACAACGACACTGCATAGTGGGTGGAGGAAATCGCACCCAGGAAGGTGTCCTCACTCAAGAGATGAAGGATGAGCAGGATTGCAATGCCACAACAAGAAAGTGGGTTAAAGATCTATGTACACGATGCACCACGTAAGGCGCCCTTCCCCCCCAATTGGGTCGCTCTTCGAGAAAATTTGAAAAATGGAGGTCAAACCCTACAGGGGACCACCACATGAAGGCTGAAAGTTGTGAGACTCCTTTTAGTTGGCTCTTACGACAGGCAGGAATACCTCAGGCCTATTCTAACCCTCGGGCCTGCAGGGGGTAACATAATATGTTTTAACATGGTTTCATTTATCCACATATGGGTATTCTTAACATGCATATACTACTAACAAGCTATTTGTTTTTCATTAAATATCTCTTCATAATCATGAGGTCACTGTCTGATATACAAGCATTATCAATGCTATTTTCTTCAATGTAATTTCTATTTATTTCTCAATTGTTGAATGAATGAGAATGTGTGTTGGACTCAATACAGCAGCACAAATACGCACACACAATTGCAAAAATAATTTCTTTTGAAGACAATCATTTTGGGTTATGAATGCTTTTTTCTCAGATTTCTTCCCAGTAGCAGTTTCTCAGCTATAACAAATGTCAGATTTTGCATTATACAATATAAATACAAAACCATGAAGGAAATCAACAAGAGACTCATTAAAATAATGACAGACTTCCCATGACATGAGAAATCGTGCTGCTCTGACACAGGAGCGGCTATGTAATAAATTTCAGTCTCTGCTTATATAAATTATGAGCATGTTGTGATTTCCCTAACAGTCTGCAACCAAAGCATCTCTGAGTCAGCTTTCTTGACTGTTATTTTAGTATGCAGCACATTACTGAGCAGTGACAGTTTGAAGTCAGTTATTCACTCTTGCTATACTTTGAAGAGCTGTTGTATGTGTGTGCCTGCTTCCACAACACGCTATGTTACTTGGAGAGAGAAAAAAATTACAGACGTAATCAGTTTCTACGATTCTGTTGTTGCAATGTGCTTCCGTAGATGTCTTAGCTGCAAAAGTTTGTCATGAAATGGGGGACAATTTGACAGATGAAGAAATTATGAGCCTGCTTGAAGAATCTGGATCAGATATTGACAATTGTTTTGAAACTGATAACAGAATTTCTTACAGAGATGGTAAATATAATTATCAGCCAGTGTGAAATAGTATCACAATTACATTCACAGTAGCTTTACTGACTCACATCTTGTATTTTGAACGTAATATTGAGTGATCTGAAAATGGAACTGAACCATCGCATGAATTAGAAGTGAGCTCCCATTCAACAGGGCAGAACACAAAAATAGCAGTAGTCTCAAAGCAACATCATTGCCTGGGTAAATGATGATAAGATCCCAGTTACTAGTTTTTGAAAATGGAAGTAACATTTTGGCACCTATGACTGCTGAAAGCACCAAATTTGACTGTTGGTGCCTGTTTATGGACAGGAATATGATAAAATCTACAAAAACTGAAAGAAACCACTATGCAGGATCAGCTGTTTGTAAACTGCAGTGGCAAAAGTAAAATCATACCCAAGTCACCTTATACCAATTGGTCTGCTATTAAGCAACATATGATGTCTCAGTTTTTTATTGTAATTACTCACATTCGTCTTTGTAGACCAACCAAATATTACAGACTATTGAAGTCATTAGGTAATACAGAATTCATCTTTAGCTGCAAAAATCATGTGAACAACACTGACAATTACATACACAGGGGCAACCAAACCACAATCCTTTGCATAAAATCTGGCCTTTTTATTTACACTTCATACTGAAAATCAAGAGCAATTTTTATCCCAACAAGAAGCTGACAGTTGAAGATTTATGTCCTTTTAGAGGAAACATTCAGTTTAGTGTATGTATCAAGAACAAGCGATAAAACTTCACAAAACACCATCAGGAAAATCTAAGACGCCGGAACAGCTGAATTGTTAATCAGTCTTTCATATGATTTGTTTTTTTAATTAAATCATGGGGCTAGGGAGGTGGATGGCTGAAAGTAAGAGAGCAGTTTCTATTACCAAAAGTAATACCAATTTCACTCTTAATCATACACACATAGGCATTGCCAACATCTGCACATGGGCAGCCCATTGTAAACTTTAACCAAACAAGCCAAATGGGTACAGTGCAAAGCTTTTCATTTTTAGTTATTCTGCAACAGGCTATGTTTTGAAATGTGAACATACACTAGTGCAAGGGAAAAAGATAATATTGCAGATTCAGTAGTCCTCCATTTGTGCAACAATTATCTACATAAGGGTCATACATTGTACACGACCACTTTTATACTATCTGAAAGACAGACTGATGAGGGCACATGCACTGTTGACGAATTCAAATAAAGCAAACTAAGAAGAGGTCAAATGGTATTCAAGAGAAATTCTGTGCAAGCACTTCGCTCGAAAAACACTACAAATGTTTGTGCCCAGTCTCGAAAATACAGCAAGACAAGTAGTGTCACCAACACAAAATCCAAGGATGGAATGGTAGGAAAGTTGAAGCCTGATCTCATACTTTATCATAACAAAAGTAAAACTGTTGTTGATCATGGAGAGCAAAAGGTGAACCATTATTTTGAATGAAGAACAATGAAATAGTGGCAGGAAGTATTTTACCAAGTGTTTGTTATGTGTCTAATCAAATCTACATTGACTACAAGAAACTTAGGCCTGTCTCACAAACGAACCATCTTAATTAGATTTATGGTGGACATATGCAAATAAAATTCCTGGGAAAGCAGCTGACTACTTTACTGGAAATGAGAAATAGTGCTCTACAGCAAACAATCCCAAATCTCATTGACAACCAGCAAGAAGTATGCTTCAAGATATTGTACTGTTTATTCTGAGAAAGGCACATGCACTACTGGAAATGAATGGGAAGAGAAATCAGATGGTGGCGTGAAGAATACAAAGTAGGGCTCTATCTATCTATCCAACCGTTTCAAGCAGTGTCTCACAAAAACAAATTTCACTCTGTGAAAACAGACAAATTCAATGAAATAATTTCATACATTTATTATGTAATAAATTCTCACATGCTGTACTTACACATGTTTTTCTACCTCTGAATCTCCTAATGTTTGAAATATAATTATTCTGTAAACACGTAGTGAATTTCAAAACACCTCAAATAAATGTGGAGGTAAACGATGATGGTATATATTTCAATAAAAAGGTTTTGTTCCACTTCTTCACCTTGGTAGCAGGAGGTATACAAATAAGTCGAAAAACTGTATGGTCTCTGGGGGAATGCAGCAGCCACTGTGGACTGACTGGAATGTATTAAACATTACATGTGGAGCTCAGCCTACAGAGGCATTGAGATATATAATGGTTTTTTGCCCCCACAATCTTGATTTTTGTGGGTTCTCCAAAAATACTCTTGATCTCTCCAGACAACTTGGCAAGTTATTAGGCACGCAATTTTCTAAATGTGAGTATAATTCACTGTAAGTTCCAGTCAACAACAATGGGGAAAAAATCATAAGATTACGATGACATAAACCATACAACAAAATTGAGATGTGCTGTACTGTCACACACAACAAAAATACAATCAGAACTCTAAGACTGATGACAACAGTAGTAGAATGTGTGGCCTTTTTACAATAGAAATAGTCCAAACCAAAAAAGAGGTACGTAAATTTAGAAGTGATTTCTCCCACAATGGTGAATAATTAGAATAACCCTCAAGGTTAACAGAAATTATGTATATCACAAATTAATTAGTCATTTACATGAAGTTTTACAGAAACACCTATGTTAAAAATGCCAAATCTACTACATGATTTGTTAATATATGGAGTGTCAAAAGTTTAGTATGGTGTGTTTATGAGTAAATTGAAAATCAAATAATATTTTTTGGATACATATTCCAAACTGATTTCAAACAAACCTTAAACTGGACAGAAACGACAGGTCTACTTAGCAAGTGATGAAAAATTGAAATACAATTGACATAGAAAGAAATTAGAAAACATACTAAATCTCCAGCTTTTAGATTTTTCAGGCAGATACCCATCAGATATTAAACTGCCAGAAAATTACAAAACTTCTAGACTCTGTTTGTATAGGACTATTCATCCACATGCCTGTCAACCTAGCACTGCCTCATACAAGCAATGTACCTCAGCACCTAACTACAATACTGATGGGAGTGTGTGTAAGATTTTTTGCCTTTTCCTCTACCCCCAGTAGGCAATGCATGAACCACCATTAACATTATACAGATATATTTTCTTGTTTGAATGGCTGTCCAGTAGACATTTCTCTCCATATTTTCATTCATTTTTAAATTCTGAATTTAAATCAGATACAAATTGTGAATAATCAGCTCAAAGAATCAATGGTTACCTTTTTATCACGTCTACACATGAAAGAGAATGTCAATTTACACTCTGATCTCTAACATACCAGCTACCATCCCAACATCAGTTGATAACCGAATCAACAACAATCAACATCCAGATATTCATCATGGATACAAAAAGAAAAAAACACGAGCCGGAGGCATAATTACAGAAACCAGTACTTGTATGTTAGAAGTATTGACCCTGGCTGTTGAGACACTTGGACCACTGTGAGAAGGCTCTGAATGGCTGTCTAAAAATTCCCAGGGCTGTGATGTTAAACAGTACCACAGGCACAGCTGGACGTCGCCCTCCACACGAATGCAGGAAAGGTTATGCCGACATTCCTCTTTGACCAAGATGGCCCCCTTCTGATTCGCTTCCTGCAGCATGGAACAGTGAATTCCCAGTGTTACTTGCAAACCTTGACCACTATTCGCCAAGAGATCAAATCAAGATAACAAGGCAATCTCACCCATGGAGTCATTCTTCTCCACGACAATGCAGAGCCTCATACTGCCAACAGTCATGGCACTCCTGCACAAATTCAAATGGGGGGGGGGGGGGGGGGGGTGTTTGCCCAACCTGCATACAGTCTGGATCTCTCTCTCTGCAATTAGGCCATTTTTGGTACCTTAAAACGGCTCGGGGAGGGGGGGGCAAACAATCCACCTCGGGCGACGATGTCCAGCTGTACGTGAAGAACTAGTTAACATTGCAGCCCTGGGAATTTTATGAGACAGCCATTCACCATCTTGTGTCACAGTAGGACAAGTGTCTCAACAGCCAGGGTCAATACTTCTAACATACAGATACTGGTTTCTGTAATTAGCCTCTGGCTCGTTTCTTTTTGAATGCCCCTTACAACAGAATAGTCCTCAGGAGACCATCTTGAATCTTCCATAGTAAGAATATATCTGTAGTGCACTGATCCTCGTTCACCTGATGTCTTCAGTATAACTGTACTCCATTCCAAAATAAAAATCCTCAGGTATCTTCTGTCTTTCTTCCATGAGTTTTGTTTATTTTTGTTCCTGTGTGGTTGTCAGATGAGATGTCATCTCTTTTCTCTACTTTGTCTTGGATTTCCTGCAATCATTCAACAGTAGTGCTTCACACAATGAAGCAGAATAATTTGTGAATAACAATTCATGCAGTTATAAACCAAACTACATCAACTGTCCACTTTTAGGCAATGTTAAACAACACACACTGCTAACGTCACCACATGCTGTGTGTTCATTAAATAATATATGTATGGTACCTAAACACGTTAGTTTAACAGTTCTGTAGATATTATGCTAATTGTAAGTTTACCTTTTCTTTTCTCTCAATCACACAGTTCAGAAGTTACATACAAAAAGTGTATCAACTGAAGCATTCAACACCATTACACGAACTCAACCAAACTGTCACATTCCAACCTAACCTTGATTTACGGAGTGCTCATGGAAGTGTGATAGGACAACTATTGTTCTCTATATTCAGAAATGATTTGATGGACAGGGTGGGAAACAATCAGCAGTTGACTGCTTATGATATCTTTGTGTACAGTAAGGTGTCGAAGTTGAGTGACTGTAGAAAGATACAATGCGGTTTAGACAAAATTTCAAGTTTGTTTCATAAACAGCAGCTACCCCTAAATGTGGAAAAAAGTAAGCTACTGTGGGTGAATAGGAAGATCAAATCTGTAATGCTCTGATACAGTATTATTTGTGTCCAGCTCGATGCAGTCAAGTCATGTAAATATCTGGACATAATATTGCAAAGCGATACGAGATGGAATGAGCATGTGAGAACTGTAGTATGGAAGGCAAATGGTCGACTTTAGTTTATTGGGAGAATTTTAGGAAAGAGTGGTTCACCTGCAAAGGAGACCGCATAGAGGATGCTGGTGCGATCTATTCTTGAGTGCCGCTTGAGTGTTTGGGACCGTACCAGTTCGGACTGAAGGAAGATATTGAAGCATTTCAGAGGCGGACTGCTAGATTTGTTACCAGCAGGTTCGAACAATATGTAAGTGTTACGGGGATGCTTCGGACACTCAAATGGGGATCCCTGGACAGAAAGCGGTGTTCGTTTCAAGAAACACTGTTGAGAAAATTTAGAGAACCAGCATTTGAAGCTGACTGCTAAACCATTCTACTGCCGCCAATGTATATTGCACTCAAGGATCACGAAAATAACATATGATAAATTAGGGCTCATATGGAGGCATACAGACAGTAGTTTTCCCCTTGCTCTATTCGTGAGTGGAACAGGAAAGGAAATGACAAGTAATGGTACAGGGTACCCTCCGTCATGCACCATATGGTGCCTTGTAGAGTACCTATGTAAATGTAGACCTCATGCTACACTACAGATCAGATTGTCACCCCATCTAAGAATTTGTATACACATCACCACATGTAAGGTTTTGCATTCACATTTGCTGGATAACCCAGTCTGGGCTACGCTGGTGACCAATCTGTCGACCTGACTTACAATCCAAAAACTAAAATAAACGCATAAGAATTATCATCATTGCTCTGTTTTCGCCCTATGACGTCACACGTCACATCTTCATGTCACGAGATCAATCAGATATTCTGTATAGGTAGGTTCCGCTCATTAAAAAATGCTACCTGCAATTAACGTAATATTTTAGCATGTTTTAAAAGTTTCTTGCTTTCTGATCGTCTCCGTCAAGATACGTTACGGCCTTATGAGTGAACAAGTCTTGTTCGTTTGGATTACGCTCACCTTCCAAGTCGCGGACAATTGTAAAATAACTGCAAGATAATCCGACAATGGTGTGATCATTTTTCCAAATGACGACTTTCTCCTGACTCATATTTTACGAATATAACACGAAGGAAAGATTATAAAGACAAATTTCGAGTGTACAGTGTTCTGATGAACATCGTGAAATATTTCGAATTAGGGTCGGTGTGTGAGTTCCATTTTAGAGTAACTGACGTTGACACGCACATTTTCTCCAGTACGGAAGCGTTCGCAAGAGGATGGCAGGAGCAACAAACCAGGTTTTAAACAAAATCATTGGCAAAACTCATACAAATGATTAGACACACTATTAAGATTACAGGCCATACTCAACATTAGAAAAGCAGAAGGAGAACAGCAGTATCACGTAATGCAATGTTAAACATAAATGTAGAAATTACTCAAACTGAGAGTATGCGACAGAGCTCTATCTTCGTGTGTGGCTCATTCCAGATTTCGCTCAACAAATTCCGCAAAGTCGAAGAAGCAGTTTTCTGACAAATCACACAGTATACAAAAATCAAGAATTAATTTTGCACTAGAACTCACCATTTTTATAGCAGCAGCAAGAAACCTCCTTTTCAAGCAACAAAAAACGTCTTTTTCAAAATCACACTGTCACTGCCTTTCAAAAATCAAAACACACCAAAGATGCCACGATATACAACTAACTTACAGCATCTGCGATATAATCATGTAACATGTGAAACACGAAGGACTTTCAGTGAATCAGTTTATCTAAATGTAAATATGTATTGAAACAAGTATTTCATAGGGTACCTGAAATAGCGTAATTATATTTTTCTAAAAGTCTGTTTGTCAAGGTCTTTCTGTCTCTGCTGGCAAAATGAATTTCAATTTAGTATCTAAAGGCCCGTCCACACGCAACGATCTGTCTGCGCAAATGTCTGCGCACATCACCTCTGCGCAGACAGATCGTTGCGTGTGGACAGAAGATTTGCACCAACCTGAGGTGTGTGCAAACCTGGAAGTTGGAGTTGGAGGTTTGAGCGAAACCTCTCAAATCTGTGGGTTCAAACCACATCTGCGCAGACAAGTTGGAGCGTGTGCACAGGAGATCGCCGCAAATCTGGCGCGAAACAGCTTTTTGATCAGTCTAGTGTTTGTATTTGTGCGCACAGGGCATTAAAATCGTTGATACTCGTCAGTGTTCTCGAGAGTTTGTAAGTGAATTCATTGAAATGTATAGAAACCACCCATGTTTGTGGAAGATTAAAAGTAAAGAATATAGTGACCGAGACAAAAAGACAGCAGCATACAATGCTCTAATTGAAAAATTGCGGGCAGTTGATGCCTTGGCAAACAGAGAAACGGTAATAAAAAATAAAAAATTCGTTGCGAACTGGCGAAATTATTTGCGGATGGATGTCGAAACTTATAATTATCTCTTAAAGCTTGTAACCCCTCATATTATGAGAAAAAATACTTGTATGATAAGGGCAATTCCTCCTCATGAACGGCTGGCGGTAGCATTAAGATTCCTAGGAACAGGAAGGAGCTACAAGGATTTGGAATTTTCAACTGCAATATCGAAACAAGCGTTGAGTAAAATAATAGCCAATGTGAAACTATTTACGCTGTCCTGAAGGATGAGTTCATGAAGGCAAGTCAAGTAAATTAGGTCTGTCAGCGAACTATTTACCGAAAAGAGTTATCCAAAGTTCAGAAATCTAGAAGATCTGGTGTAAGAGTAGATCAAGTATACCAGCCAATGTTATGGTATTTTGATCTGCTTCGCTTTCTTAGTGATAAAGAAACGCCAAGACCAAGCAGGAGTACAATTGAAGATGAAATTGGAGTGTCAATGTGCCAGGAAATGGAACACGAGGTAATGTAAAACAAAACAGGTTCGCCCTGCAACTCTCGCAGTAAATGTTCGTGAGAAAACTGCTTTCGCTTTAGCAGCCACTGTCTACACCATTTTGACCGCTTTCTCTGTTTCCTGCGGTTGGTCTGAATGTTTTTTGCAACACAAGTTGCGAACACAGACCACAACAGAACTTCCTCCATTTCTGTATTTCAAAATAACTGAATTAAATTTTTGACGTTTAAGGGGAGCGTAGTCGCTTGCCACTGATATTTCTTTTCTACACCGACAGATGGCGGGCGAGTAGTAGACTGGGGTTTGTGTCGTGTGAACACACCTCATTTGCAGCGATCTTTTGCATGTACAGACATCTGCGCCGATGTCTGCGCAGACAGATCGTTGCGTGTGGACCGGGCTTACGGATACGCATATGAGTGTCTCGCGCAAGAAATGCATGGCTGCTTTGACATTTGAGACCGGGAGATGGTATCACTTGATAAGCCACTGTACCGGGTCGTTATAATTAAACTTTCCCTATTTAACACGGAAACTAATTATCTTACGAGTACCAAACCTGGTACAATTAATGTTCTGAGTATGGGATGTATAATTTCCATGGATCACAGCGCCACCGTCCAGTTCCAACAATAGCGGGTTGGATTGTTTTGAGGGAGGAGACCACACAGCGAGGTCATCGGTCAAATCGGATTAGGGAAGGACGGTTAAGGAAGTCGGCCGTGCCCTTTCAAAGGATCTCTCCTAGCATTTACCTGGAGCGATTTATGGAAATCACGGAAAACTTAAATCAGGATGGCTGGATGCGCGAATGAACCGTTGTCCTCCCTAACCATCGCGCCACATCGCTCGGTCCAACTATGGCCACCAGGTGCCGTGATCATGATTATGATGTTATTGTGTTTTTATTTCGTGTTCCAGAGGTCCAACTGTGTTGGGTTTACAAGGACGTGGAACGTGTAAGTTTTTTCATACACAATATGATAATCTTATGGTACTTACAGACATTTGAGTACATAAGTATATAAAAATGTATACAGTTATTTCTTTGAGTAGCAATATAGAAAAAAGAAGATACATATTGTCTTAGAATCATAAAAGCACTAAAGAAAAACAAATGCAGAGCACAAACGGATACAGAGCTCAAGTTAAAAAGTATTTTAAATGGCATTATGTAAACTTATTATGTAATATTAAAATCTTACAATTTATTTATTTAAAAATTCATCTAGATTGTAAATAGCTTTTTGTAGCGGAGATATTTTTAAAGCTTTCTTAAACTTACTCTTGTTATGATTCTCTGTCTTTATTTCAGGAGGAAGAGCATTGAAGTGTTGGGTTCCAGTGTAGTTGACACCCTTTTGCACCAAGCTCAGATTTCTATGCTCACTGTGTATGTCATTCTTCCTCCATGTATTATGCTCATGATAATTACTGTTTGGTTGAAACATCTCTATATTTTTACAGACAAAACATATGAGAGAAGAAATATATTGGCATGTAGTAGTGTATATTTTAAGTTTTTGAAAGCTATTTCTACATGAGTCTCTTGGGCGCAGTCTACATATAATTCACAAAGCTCGCTTCTGAGCAGTGAATGCTTTACTTGCTAATGGCTGGTTGCCCCAAAAAATAATGCCATATTCAGCGATTGAATAGCTATGGTATGCCACTTTTGCAGTGTTAGGTTCGACATATGTAGTGAGAACATGTGAAGCATATGTAGCAGAACTAAGCCTCTTACAGAGCAATGTACTAAAAGAAATTTTGTTGTTTCTATTCTTTCTATTGACTGATTACCACATCTGACACTTATTTCTCTCTCTCTTTATGTTTTTGTACAGAACTGAGTAAAATTGGTCTTTCTGGAATTTAATGAGAGATCATTCATCTTGAACCTATTAACCCATCTGAGAACATGTGATTAATGGTTTCCTCAAAATTACTATCTGTTATACTGTGCCTGAAAATTGTGGTATCATCATCAAATAAATTAAATTTACACGATGGCTTGTACATGATGGTAGATGATTTTAAAATCTCAAGAAAAATAGTAGCCCAAGAACTGAGCCCTGAGGCACTCCACATGTAATGGAACTCCATTCTGAATGTGCAGAAACATCACATACTCCAACTGAGCTATTCAAGACAACTTTTTGTTCTTTGTCTTGGAAATAGGACTGTAGCCCGTTACCTGCAACACCACTTATTCCTAATAATTTTGCGTTTTGCAAGAGAATCTGGTGATCTGCCTGATAGTATAATTCTGATATTTACTTACATCTAAAAAAAGTTACTATTTGATCAAAAATATCCAGATACCTGGCTAAAAATGACTTACAAGTTGGTGGCGCCCTCCATGGGTAATGCTGGCATTCACCCCCCATTAGCCCTGAGGACAGCTTCCACTCTCGCAGGTATACATTCAATTAGGGGCTGGAAGGTTTCTTGGCGAATAGCAGCCCATTCTTCATGGAGTGCTGTACTGAGGAGAGGTATCGATGTCTGTTGGTGAGGCCGGGCACGAAGTCAGCATTCCAAAACATCCCAAAGTTGTTACATAGGATTCAGGTCAGGACTCTGTGCAGGCCAGTCCATTACAGGGATGTTATTGTCTTGTAACCAGTCCGCCATTGGCCGTGCATTATGAACAGGTGCCCAATCATGCTGAAAGATTCAGTCGCCATACCCGAATTGCTCTTCAACAGTGGGAAGCAAGAAGGTGGTTAAAACATCAGTGTAGGCCTGTGCTGTGATAGTGCCACAGAAAACAACAAGGGGTTCAGGACTCCACATGAAAAACATGACCACACCACAACACCACCACCTCCGAATTTTACTGTTGGCACTACATACGCTGGCAGATGACGTTCATTAAGCATTCGCCATACTCACACCCTGCCATCAGGTCGCCACATTGTGTACCGTGATTCGTCACTCCACACAACGTTTTTCCACTATTCAATTGTCCAATGTTTACGCTCCTTACACCAAGTGAGGTGTCTTTTGGCATTTACCAGCGTGATGTGTGGCTTATGAGCATCCGCTCGACCATGAAATCAAAGTTTTCTCCCATCCTGCCTAACTGTCATACTACTTTCAGTGGAGCCTGATGAAGTCTGGAATTCCTGTGTGATGGTCTGGACAGATACCTGCCTACTACACGTTACAATACTGTTCAACTGTAGGTGGTCTCTGTCAGTCAACAGATGAGGTCAGCCTGTACGCTTTTGTGCTGTACATGTCCTTTCACGTTTTCACTTCACTATCACATCGAAAACAGTGGACCTAGGGATTTTTAGGTGTGTAGAAATCTCGCGTACAGACGTATGACACATGTGACACTCAATCACCTGACCATGTTTGAAGTCTGTGAGTTACACGGAGTGCCCCATTCTGCTCTCTCATGATGTCTTGTGACCTCCGAGGTCGCTGATATGGAGTACCTGGCAGTAGGTGGCAGCACAATGTACCTAACATGAAAAACGAATGTTTTGGGGGGGTGTCCGGATACTTTTCATCACATGGTATAGTTTGGGACTCAGATGTAATTCTCGTTGGAAAGTTTGAGGAGTGTGTTCGGGTTGGTTGCACCAATAATCACACCCCTTTAGCAGTAGTTCATTTATTAACCTTAACACATACGAAGATCACAAAGAACCAAACTAAACATGGCGAAACAGCCAAAGATAATGCTTAGAGTCCAAAGATGAATGCATATCGATGTTAGTGTCGATTTCATCGGCGCCACATAGCCGCCGCCCCTCCCGGCAGTACGGAGTACTCTTGAGAGGCCGGGAGGGGGGGGGTTTGACTATGGCGTCAACAGGGGTGGTCCGGCGGTCAGCTCGACAGCGTCGTCGGGGAGCTGTGTGGGTAGATGTCGTGAAGGAAGGTTCGGCCACCGAACCTGGAGGTCATTGAAGCGAGCCGGGCGTTGTACTGGGCATGCTGGTTGTGTGGCGACAGGTAGGCCGGCGGTTTGTGGGTGGAACTGAGCGCCGACGACGATGTCACCGGTGGGCGTGGCGAACACAGTAAGCATGTCCAGGTCGATGTCGGGCGGGAGGGGAACACAGTTCACCAGGTGGCAGGGAATGGCGGAGTTTGTGTCATGAGCACTGGATGAAGAGAAACACATGACGAACAATGCATAATCACGCAGTGTTATTGAGATGTCGTTGATTATGTCCGAGGGGACAGGCACAAACACCTCGAGCGAGGGCACGTTCAAGACGGGGGGAGGGGGCGTGAGAAACCTCGACAGGGCGAGGCAGGCGACGGTGGAGAGGTCGAAGGGACTGGCGAAGGTCCCGGCGGCGAGGGCGTGATCGTAGGTAAGCTCGACGTGGGGAGTGTGTGGTCACTCGACGGAGTGTGTGAGGCCGGAGTAGAGGATGAGGTTGGAGGAGAGCTCGACGATTGGAGCTGGAAGTCACTCGACCGGGTGTGTAAGTCCGACGTGGAGGGAGTGGTCAGAGCGACATGAGCCACGACAGTGAGTGATGTGGTCGTGGCCTGAAGGGGGGTAGAAGAAGGCTCGACATGAGCAGGCTTAAATCTGTTGAGAGAGACTGTAACAGCTGAATCTTTCATCTGGATGTCATAGGTGTTGGTTGATTGCCGGAGAACTCAGTATGGGCCGGTATATGGAAGTTGGAGGGGAGCACGGACAGTGTCATCTCGGAGCATGACAGACTCGCAATTGCCCACAGATTTCGGGACATGAACCTTAGGGCGGGAATGTCTGGAGGGCAGAGAGATATGGAGGTTGATGACGTGGCGTCTAACGTGGTCCTCGAAGGAAAGTAAGTCAGACTGAGGGAGAGAAGCGGAAGGGCTCACAAGTTCGCCAGGGAGAACAATGGTTCAAATGGCTCTGAGCACTATGGGACTCAACATCTTAGGTCATAAGTCCCCTAGAACTTAGAACTACTTAAACCTAACTAACCTAAGGACATCACACACCCACGCCCGAGGCAGGATTCGAACCTGCGACCGTAGCAGTCCCGCGGTTCCGGACTGCAGTGCCAGAACCGGAGAACAATGTTCTGGTTGTATACGAATTCGGCTATTGTGCCTTTGAGGTCTTCCTTATAGATCGCACTAATGTCAAGTAGCACAAGGGGAAGGGCCTCCGTCCATAGAGAGTCGTGGCATCGAAGAGCTGCCTTGAAAGTGCGGTGCCAGTGCTCGACTAGCCCGTTACTTTGCGGGTGATATGCTGTGGTACGGATGCGCTGGATGCCGCAAATGTTATAAATCCCGTTGAACAGGGCCGACTCAAATTGTCTGCCTGGGTCAGTCGTGATGATAGCTGGACATCCAAAAGCTTGTGCAACAGTTTCTGCCATAATATTGGGGAGGGGGACAGCCTCGACACAGAGAGTTGTTCGGTCGATAGACGAGAGAACATAACGAAAGCCGTTAGAGGGGGGCAGAGGGCCTACAATGTCAATATGAATATGCTGGAAACGCCGAGGAGGGATCGAGAAGGCACCGAGGGGGGGTGAAGTGTGCTTGTGTACTTTGCAGCGTTGGCACGCGACGCAGGAACATGCCCATTGCTGGCAGTCCTTGTTGACATTTCTTCACACAAAGCGCTCCGCTACGAGGCAGATGGACGCACGAACACCGCAGTGGGCTAAATTATGCAATGCGTTGAAGACAGCTCGATGGAGCGTGGTTGGGATGAGGGGGCGTAACGTGCCCGTACTGTCGTCGCACCAGATCTCACCAGAAATGCCAGGAACGGTGGTGCAGACGAATTGTAGTGAAGAAGTACAGTCTGAAATCACGTTTTGTGTTCCTTCGTCGGCGGGTTGGAGGTTGGGCAGTTCAGAGAGGTCTAACAGCGAATGGACGGCGTCGATTCGTGAAAGGAAATCAGCAACTATATTGTCAGCACCCTTTATGTGTCTGACATCGGTGGTGAACTGAGATATGAAGTCCATGTATCTGAAGCGACGAGGAGGCGGGACAGCTGGTGGGTTTGTAATGGCTGCAGCCAGGGTTTTGTGGTCCGTTAAAACATAGAACGGGCGTCCCTCAATGTCAGTCTTAAAATGCTTAATCGCTTGATAGACCACAAGCAACTCCCTGTCAAACGTGGAATATTTCCGTTGTGCATTGGTGAGCTTGCACGAGAAGAACTGCAGAGGCGAAGTTTGGCCGTCGATTGTCTGGCTAAGGACAGCGCCGATGGCAGTATTGCTCACGTCTGTGGTGATGAAAAGTTGCGCATTGGGATGAGGATGCACGATGGTGCAGGCTTCGGCAAGAAGATTTTTGAGGGCAGTAATAGAATCAGTCATAGCAGGGGTTCATGGAACGGGCCGAGATCCAGAAGTGTTGGTGCCTGCCAAGGCGTCTATCAGTGGAGCCTGAATCTCTGCAGCCCGAGGTAGATGTCGGCGATAATAATTAACTGTCCCCAGAAAGTGCCGGAGCTCTTTGAGTGACGAAGGTCTGGGTAGGTTTAGTATTGTTTGTACTTTCTCAGGGGGCGGTGAAATGCTGTCGGCAGAGACCCAAAAACCAAGGAAAGTGACTGCTGTTTGATGTAGCTGCAATTTGTCCTGGTTGGTCTCGATGCCTGCTGCTGCGAGAGTGTTCATGACAGTTTGCACATGTCGAATTTTGTCCTTGATGGAGGAGCTGAACACAATAATGTCATCAAGATATGCAAAGCAGAATTTTAGGTCGAATAGCACTTCGTTGATGAAGCGTTGCCAGGTCTGGGTTGTGTTTTCCAGACCGAAGTTCATGAATCAAAACTGAAATAACTCGATCAGGGTGAAGATTGCTGTCTTCTCGATGTCTTCAGGTGCCATGGGGATTGGTGGTAGGCCCATTTGCAATCAATGACAGAGAACGTGTTTGCACCTGCGAGGGAACTGGTAAAGTCGGCAATGTTGGGTATGGGGTAGGTGTCCATAATTGTTTGTGCGTTTAGTCGATGGTAGCCTTCGCACTTGCGCCAGGACCCATCTTTCTTGGGTGTCATATGTATGGGCATAGACCAGATAATGGCAGAGAGTTCAATGACGCCAGAGCTTAGTAGTTCAGAAATCTGATTTTTAAGGTCAGAGAGGCGCTCGGTACAAAGTCGACGTGGTTTACTCGAGATCGAGGGACCTGGCGCTAGGCGAAGCTTGTGAACCATGCCGTTGGTGACGACGGAAATGTTGCCGGTTTGTTTACAATGTGTGGCGGGTGGGGCAGGTGAGGCGTGGTCATGGTGTTTGGAGCCACTCGGTGAATCCGACGGGAGTCGAGGCGGTGAAGTGTCCCAGGAATCAACGTGACAAGATGGCCGTCGGCCCGAAGCAGTGGCACCGTAGTCGGGTGAGCTCATGAGCCGTTAGTGAGTCCATTGTCCGAGGGCGCGGCCTGTAGCAGCACAGTCGCGGGCAAAACACTTGGCAAGAGTGCACTGTTTGTGTTGTCGGTCACGGTCGCACGGCGGCGTGCAGGAGCTGAAGTTGCATAGTTTGAGGTGCTGTCTGCAAGGGGCGGGGTAGGAGCCATCAGTTCAGAAACAAGTGACGCTCGTTGTGCATGCACACTTGTGTCCGGCTGAGTGTCAAACGCTGCCATGTTAGGAGGGTGTGGCCCTACAGAACCGTCAGTACACGTTATGGCAGTCTCAATAGCACAATTGTGAGGGGTAGCGGGAGGTAAACACCCGGAGGCTCGATTGCTGGGATTGCAAGCAGATTTGGCGCACTTACTGACCTTGCTTTGTCCTTGCTGTAGTGTCTGTAATTCCTTTGCTGCATCAGAGAGCTAGAGCTGTGTTTTGTGGAGCCGGAGGGAGAGCTCGAAGTTTTCCTTGGATAGGCAAGCGACGTGTTCAAGCTCGAAAGGCACTTGTGCATGGTTTCTTGTAATGTCGTCGACAGAGACGAGCATGTACGGATGAGATGAGCCCGGACCGATGTGTCATGGGGGGGGAGGGGGGTTTCTCAACGGAGCACAGGGGAAGTGAGTCTTGGACAGATGATGAAACACGGTGTTTCGCACTAGGTCTGGTGAAAGTTTGTGGTGTTGTAAGAAGTCAATGCCTAGTATAGGTTTGTCAATTTCGCACACGAAAAAAGTCCACTCGAGTTTGCAGTTTGCAGAGAGTGAGACAATGTGGGAAGTTGAACCCGAGCATTGTAGTTCATGGCTTGCAGTGAAGTATGATGAGGGCGGATGTTTGACGACGCTAAGGACGTAGGCAGCAGCGAAACATCGGCGCCTCTGTCCACTAGGAAAAGGTATCCCGACGAAATGTCTTTAATGTAAAGTCGTCTGCAATTATCCGGTCATTCCTGGACAGAATGGAGTACTGGGGGATGCCTGTCATGTTGTGCGCAGGAGGTGGCACCCGGACCTATCTGCGATTGGCGTTTGGGAAGTAGCAGGGTGGTCTGCAGTTCCATGCCGCCTCACCAAACTGTGTGTGGAAGTAACAGTATGGGTAGTGTGGTTGCATTTCCTGCGGAAAGTTCCTTGCCAGTTGCGGTGGCCGAGATTCGGTGGCCGCAGAAGGTTCTGTTGCAGGAGGGGGCGTGACCGTGGGCGATGCCAGTGACGTCCCAGTTGCTTGTTCACTGCTTCCCGGAGCGAGCGGAAAGGTCAGCATAGTACGGCCCCGGCTGCGTCCAGCCGCAGGGCGATGAGCCTGACCCTGAGACTTGTCAGGTAGGCAGTGGCTGGCGAAATAGAGCAGTGACGCATCGTGTAGCTTGTCAGCAATTGTCATTCTTTGCTTGACAAGTTCAGGAGACCTTTGAGCCAGAGCAAAGCGGATGTGAGGTGATAGTTTATCTGACCAGATGGCGAGGAGAGCTGTGTCAGAGAATAGATCGGCGCTGACCAGGGCCTGTAGCCGTCTCCATAGTTGGGAAGTTTTGCCATTGCCTAATTGCTCGATGTGGAGCACTTGCCGTATTGCTGCCTCAGTTGAGCATGCTAGCCGACGTAGAACTGTCTTTTTGGGTAGAGTGTACCGGGTAGATGAGTCCTGGGCGTCAACCAAGTCAGCACTCAAGTCCTCCTGGTCGTGCAGGTGGGTGATGAGGCACAGAAACCTGGTTGACGCGTCGAGTTTTTAATGGTCGAACACTTCGTCCACAATTTTGAACCAGGTTGTTGCTCTGTTGGGATTAAACCACGGCAGCGTCGGAAAGAGTTGTAGAATGTTTGGAAGAACAGGTTGAGTTGAGTTCGTTGGGGCACTGCCTGAATCGAGCTGTTGTTGCTGTAGTATTCCAGGAGAGTGTGCTTTCAGGGGATGTGGCAACGACGACTATTTGGGTGGCAGCGTGAAGGTGACACGTTGTGGTTGAGCTCGATCCATCGCGACGCGGAAGGCCGACGTGGGTGAGACACCGGAATGTGTCGACTGCGGTTGCAGAAGCTCAACACGTTGCGGGTGTGTTCGGATTGACACGTCGCGGAAGACGAACGCGGATGAGACACCGAAATGTGCCGAGAACGGTAGCGGAAGCTCGACTGGAGCCAGCGCGGAGGCGACAGGTGAGAAAAAGTTCGAAGTTTGAGAATGCGTGTTAGTCCACAGAAAGCTCGACCTGTGATCAGAGCCAGGGACACCTGTGTTGCAGGGAGGCTGCAGAGGTGTGGGCTGTCCAGAAGCACAGTATGGGAAATGATGTCGAACATGGGATGGAATGTTCACTGTTCATAGTCACTCCACTCAAAATGGTGTGCAGATAAGGTGAATGTCATGGCACAGAACACTGAGGCGTAGCAATGGGATGTAGATGGAGGTCAGGCACAGATATCAAGTTATTGTTCCTGTTCCAGGCTGAGGTATAGAAGTAGGAAGGCATGTGCTGATGCTGAACCAAGGCAGGCGCGGGCATGGTCGGATGCTGAGGAGGTAGACCTGCGAACGAAGCAGTTCCAGCCACGTGGCAGGTATCCACATGGTACTGCACGGATTGTGGCGTGGAAAATCGTTGTCCTGGCGGTAGTAGGTTGTCTGACGAAGCATTTGAAGAAATCGACATTGGTCCCGCACTGCACAGAGATCCGTAAAAGGTAACTGCACAGTCGATGAGGGAGGACACATGTGACGGGAACAAAGGCGTTTGATAGCTGGAATCATGCGCACTCCTAACCTGACTTATTGTTGCAGGATCAGCTGAATCATCGAGTGAGAGGCATTGTGTTGCTGTCCTGGCGGGTGTACATCGCCCGCAACACGATGGATGTCGATCACAAAATCCGGCGTTAGGCGCTGGGCCGAAGTCATTGTTCGAATGCTGTGTCGATGTAATACACGCAAAAATAACCGACGCGGAGGTCGCGGACACAGTAAAACGGTGAAAACGGAAGACGTTACAATTCAGGGTCACCAGTGAGGACTGTGTTCAGGTTGGTTGCACCAATAATCGCACCCCTTTGGCAGTAGTTCATTTATTAACCTTAACACATGCAAGGATCACAAAGAACTGAACTAAACATGGCGGAACAGCGAAAGATAATGCTTAGAGTCCAAAGACGAATGCATATCGATGTTGGTGTCGATTTCATCGGCACCACAAGTTTATTACCGATTTCAGATTACAGAAAGTCATCACAATGTCAAAGTCAATTTTGCCCTTATTTACTGTCCAAAGGTTTATACTGAAATCCCCTAAATCTACAATATCGTTTACTTTTGCATGTAACCCTGACAGCAGGAGTTCCATAATATTTAGAAAAGTTTTTATGTCACCTGAAAGTGGCTGTAGACAGCCAGCACTATTATTGTGTAGAAATTAGTTATTATTTCAGTTGCACATGCCTCAAATTTTTGTTCCACGCAATATTTCTTAATATCTATAACTTCATATGCTACACTATCCTTAACATAAGTTGCTATTCCACCTTCGTCTCTACTTTCCTTACAGCAGTGTGTTACTAAGCTGTTGCTCACTATAGACGGCAAGACACATTTATCAGTAACATGGTGCTCAGATAAGCACATGATCTGAGCATTGTTTATACAATCCTCTTCATTAATGTTAATAAGTAGTTGATTTGTTTTGCTCTTAAGGCCTTGTATATGTCGGTGAAAGAAAGAGGCCTTCCTCTTGCTTTTTTATTCTATTGAAACTGTTGTTACCTGACTGAGAATCCACTGGAGTTTGCTTTGAGACAGAAGGGAAGAGACACTTGACTCTACTTACTGTTGTCCCTTCTTTTTCTTCAGGCCCTTACATAAAAACTCTTTGAGATGTGAAGGAGGCTCAGCATTTCTTTTGCCCAACAACCTTTTATTTGAATTACTCGATGAAGATTTCTTCCCATTTGTTGCATATGGAATTTCCGTTTTTCTATAGATGTCACATCCTTTTCTTCTGTAGATGATGTTAATCCTGTAGGTGAAATCACAACTTCAGCATAGGAGAGTGTTTTAGTTGGACTTTGCGTTTCGATTTGTATGCCAACTGACAAGTTATTTTTCTCCCTTACGTTTTCAGCACCTGGATGTCCTTGTATTCCCATTTCTTGGGCAGTTTGTGACTTGTTTCCCTCAGTTATATTACTGATATTTGATGACACATAAATCGCTTTGCATTGTTATTTAAGTGTATGCCATTCCTTGTATAATGAGCCCTTTCATGGGAATGACATTCGAGAAAAGTTGCAATTAGCAGCAGTTCCCTATTAGTATTTTCGATTTCTTTGTAGGCATATGATGTAGGTATTAAGTCATATCTTGTTGGTATGCTCGAGGGGATCACGTTTTTACATTCTGTAAATTGTTCAGGGCTTTCACTGTTTTTCATTATTATGGTACACATCATTAGAATCTCCTATTAAGATTGCAACATCACGTCTTGTGAGTGTCTCCAATAGTTTACTGCAATTCTTTGTTTCTTCATACATAGATGCACCTGGTTTTCCGAAAGATGTTATGCTAATGTTCATTTCACTAAGCGTCTTCGAAATCTTTCATCCATGGCTGTCAGCTAAAACTAGCGCTTTTCTGTCTTTACAACTTATGTCACAGCACTTCATGTTGCCACAGGGAAATGTTCTGTCCTTGTTATTCAGTTTTGTATAATTCCTTTATACTTGTGGAACTTTCATGGGAATATTCACAGTATCTAATGAATCACTTTTCACAGTGTGTGAATTATTGTATTGGTACATTTATCATCTGAAATCACTTCAAAGCTGTTTTTGGTAAACACAGTTGTCATTACACATGAGAGGTTAAATATATTTCCGATTTCTACAGACTGGTTTACAACACATCTATACGTGACACCATCTTGCTACAGTCACTGTGATTCATAGTCTCGCACACTGAACAGTCACGGTGCATTTGTTGATGTGTCAACATGAGCTTGGGCAAAAGGAGCAGGACATTATTGGTGAAGCTCTATTATAGAAACAACAGTAATGCTGCAGCTGCACTTCGATAATATCACTGGCTGAAAGGATTATGGAAGTGTCCTCTTTCTCCACCTGCTGTGCGGAGCATGATGAAGAAGTTCGAATCAACTGGAGAACTGGGCATCGCTCCGGAAAGAGGACAACGACCAGTTGGACCACAGGTGGTTGATGAAATCGCCGTAGCTATGGTAGACAACACTACACACAATTCCCAATTGTCAGGCAGTGCACGTGCTGTGTCACGATAGTTGAATATCCTGTGGTCCGCTGTATGAAAGGTGCTTCGAACCATTCTCAAATGGTGTCTGTAGAAGATCTGTATCATACAGCAGCTTGCACCACAGGACCCACAACGACGTAGTGACTTTGCTCTCCACCTTCTCGTAAAGATTGAAGTTGCCAAGGGCTAACCCAGGGCCATTTGATGGACAGACAAAGCTCATATTTCTCTGGTGGGTGAGGTGACTACACAGAATGGCCAAGTGTGGGGATCTTCACCTTAAGTCACTGTGCATTAAGTTCCTCTGTAGGGCGTGTCACCATATGATGTGGCTTCACAGCTACATTCATCATTGGACCATTCTTTTTTGAACAGGCTGGCGCTCAAGGCCAAAGATGTGCAGTCTGACTGGCCAGCATCACTACGATATTCTTCGCCAGCATGTCATATCCACCGTACAGGAGAGAGATGCATTGAACTCAACAGTTTTCATGTGAGATGGGTCCCCATCACACATCACTCGTGAAGTTCACCTACTTCTCCGAAACACATAAGGAAACGATCGAATTATCAGCTGATCGTTTCCAAATGCTTGGCTGGCATGATCACCTGATCTCACTCCCTGTGATTTCTGGTTGTGGGGCTACTTGAAGGACAGGTTTTACCAGGGGAACATTCACACATGCGCTGATCTGAAGTGCAGCATATCAAGAGAGGTAGCCAGCACACCAACGGACACGCTTTATTCTGCTGTGCAGAATGCAACCCTTCACTTTCAGACTCTTCTGGACACTGATGGGAACCATATTGAGCCCCTTTTGTAGCAGTAATGGTACCAGTATGCAATGATATGATGTACTGTAGCAGCACATTAAAAGTGCCTCAATTGAATTGATTATGCATTTACCCTCTTCCCCATATCCTCAATATTAATGCTACCAAGTTTGGTCCCTGTAAGGTAATTAGTTTCCGCATTATAATGTGTTAAATAGAGAGAGTTTAGGTATAACCATTTGGTACATGACTGGCTGCAGAATGAGAGCTGAACATTTGATGCGGATCTGTACACTTGCAGAATGTCATTGTATGTTCGTTGGTATAAAATGTGTGTACCTTTCCTCATTCTGATCACTCTGTTCCTTATATGCAGTAACCAAATTAGCAAAGCTACTAGAATGGCAGACTACTATTAAATGGAAAAATATTGGCTTAATTACTTTCCGGTTATGAGGAAGAAAGTGCGTGATTGCTATTTTTGTAACATGTGTGGTGTGGGACCCCATTGTAGAAGCAGACTCATGATTAAACATTTGTCAACATTTGCTGTAACGTATGTAGGCAAGTGCATTAAATGTTGAGAAATGTATTAGTGTTTTAGCTCTTCTGGAAAAATTACTAGAATAATACCATACACAGCTGACATGTTGGGGGTGACTTTAAATACATTTATACTGATAGTATAAATGTTATTCTCTGCCCATAAAAAACTTTTATGTTGTATAATTGTATGTGTGAACCACAAAGAATAAAGAAAAAAGGAACATTCAGATTTACAAACACGTCTGTCACTGCTTGGTGGACAATACCAAACTTTCATTTTTGCGAACATCACGTCTTTGTGATAGTGACTCGCCCTGCTTTTGTCTGTTATTGGAATAAGGCATTATTAGCGTACAGTGGTAATACAGTTAATCTTGTAAATCACTGAGAGGGGTGGCCTATAAGATGCAATCAAATATATGTATTGCTTTGACAGCTCTGGTTGCTTTCTTTTGCCACAGGAATACTGCAGTGTACAGTATATTTTCCACAGAGATTAATGTAAAGAAGAAAATGTCTATAGAAGAAAGTAAAGCATGTAAAGAACTGTTTTTTACTTGTAGTGGTTTCTAATTTGTGAAGGATGAAATTATTTTTAACAGCCTGCTATATACCTGCTGAGTGTGTGCCTGCCATGTCAATTTGAGACCTACAATGTTTAATTCATTAGTTCTTACTTAAAAGATTGCATCTTTGTTATACTAATTAATGGGCAATTAATTCTCATGAGAATATACAACTACTAGCATCCTGCTGATCATGGCATCTTCCCAATTCTCCATATATTCCTTAACACTTCATCACACTTCACTCAAGGGTCCCAAGCCCCACTCAATACTCTTACCACCTCTTAAATACATTAACTCTTCAATTTTCCACTTACAAATCTAAAATGATATGACAAACGTCTTACTCTCTCGATAACTTATCCTTTACAGATCTTCAACAATTTGTGGTCAGATTCCATTAAACTCTTATGCTCAGTATCTCTTTTGTGTGTCTGTAATTTTTTAATCTGTTGCTTTTGGAGCATCATTCGAAGTGTGGTCCCTGTTACAATAGGTCCCCTTATCCTTTCCTAGAAATCATATTCCCAAACGTGTCCACACACATGAAACACATACAGTACTACCACTCCAGTACGTCAACAAGTAGTTCCACTTCTATCTCTCACCAAAGCGCTACTCACAGACTGATTTCCTCTCAAAATGTTCGGCTTTCTGGTACCGCTGCTGATCCAAAGCAACTTGCTAGACTGATTTCCTCTCAAAATGTTCGGCTTTCTGGTACCGCTGCTGATCCAAAGCAACTTGCTAGTGCCTTGTGACACTATATTACAGGAATTAAACTGTCTCCCTCTAAGTTTCACTGTCCATTGTCATAGGTGCATTTTGGCAGTTTATTCTCAGGATCTCCTCATGCCTATTACCTGCTTTATGCCCGCCATGCACATTAGACTGTAGCTGAATTGTAAACAGATCACATGGCATGTTAGCAGTTTGCTCTGCAATGCTATGACCTAGCGCTTGTGCTGCTGCAACTTTCTGAACCTTAGGCATTCACTCCTCAACAGATTCCGCCTTGGCTCGATCATTAACATTATGAGAACATCTCTTTGTCCTTTTCCTATGCTCACCTTGCTTCTTAGGAAATTATGCATTTTTACTGTTTCTTCCACAACATCTGCAACACCTTCCTGTACGTTCCCTGAAGTATGTACAATACTATCATTGTCTGCAGTTCTGCTCTGAGCGATGCAAAAAGCATTGGACCTGTACTCCCCTGTACATCTGGCTCAGGCTCCATGGCTCTAAGAAACAGCTGTTATCACCCAGTAGGGTAGATATTACTGCACTTCAATCATCCACATTGCTATCCACGCACTTATTCACTTCCTTACAGTTCACACTTAACACCTTCTGGCACTATAGCTACCTCAAAGTCCACAGTTCCACATGATAATGGAGCTGATACTTCTATGTTACTCCTTTTCACCTCTACAACTTTAGTACTAGTACTCTGCATATTGAGTTAACTCTCTGGGATTTGCAGACCATCAACTATCGTCATTTTCTCTCTTAAGAAATCGTCACACCAGTCATCAAGTTTCATCCTACCTTTCACAGGTTTGACAAGCTTAACTACACCAATAGTAGTTGGATGTCTTACAGGAATAGATAAAGTAGACACAAGCCTGTTCCCCTGTCCATCAACATGCTCCCTTCTCTATGCTTCCTCTCTTTCCCTTCTCTTCATCATCTACGAAATCTTCCTTTTCCTCATGCCCCAAGGCCTGTTTCTAATCCACTGGTCACTGAGTGTTATCTTTGCCTCCTATGCATGGTCCAATGTATCGTGAGAAACTATTTCCTTCTCCTAAGGCCGAAGCGCTTCTAGTCTCTTAGGCAACTTTGCATTGTCTGCTTGTAGTTTATCTACTTCAGCTGCTACAATTCTTAACACTACCTCTGTAGTACTGAAAACCCCACTCCCAATGATACTGTCCGTGACATGATTACCATCACTCACACAAACACACATGACAAGGATATTTAAGCATTAAACTATCCAAACACTTTTAACTATCTTACATGCTTTCATACTGAGCTGTATTCCTTGCTCCACACCATTGCTGTTCCCAATGGTGCAGACTAACATGTATGAGGGTGAGTCAAATGAAAACCTTAAATATTTTTAAAATATTATTTATTGTGCAGCAGTGGTACAAAGCTGTATCACTTTTCAATATAATCTCCCCCACGCTAAATGCAAGTCCTCCAGGGCTTACAAAGTGCATAAATTCCTTTAGAAAAAAATTCTTTTGGTAGTCTGAGCAACCACTCACGCACCGCGTGGTGTACCTCTTCTTTAGAACGGAATCTTTTTCCTCCCATTGCGTCTTTGAGTGGTCCAAATATATGGAAATCACTTGGGGCAAGATCTGGTGAATATGATGGATGAGGAAGACACTGAAAATGCGGATCTGTGGTTGTTGCAACTGTTGTATGGGCAGTGTGGGGCCTTGCATTGTCATGTTGCAAAAGGACACCTGCTGACAGCAATCCACGTCGCTGTGATTTGATTGCAGGCCACAGACGATTTTTTAGGAGATCCATGTATGATGCACTGGTGCAGTGGTCCCTCTAGGCATGTAATTCTCCAAAATGACGTCTTTTTCGTCCCAAAAGAGAGCTAGCATAACCTTCCCTGCTGAGGGTTCTGTTAGAAACTTCTTTGGTTTTGGTAATGAGGAATGGTGCCATTCCTTGCTCGCTCTCTTCGTTTCCGGTTTTTGGAAGTGAACACGGGTTTCATCCACAGTAACGATTCTTGCAAGGAAGCCATCACATTATGTTCAAAGTGCCGAAGAATTTCTTCACAAGAATTAACATGTCGTTCTCTCATTTCAGGAGTCAGCTGCCGTGGCACCCATCTCGAAGACACTTTGTGAAACTAGAGCACATCATGCATAAAGTGGTGTGCTGACCCATGACTAATCTGTAAACATCCAGCAATGTCACTCAGCGATTTTCCTTCACTATGGCTTCAACTGCTGCAATGTTCTAGCGTCTTCCACTGAAGTCACACCATTTGCGAACTTGCTACTCCATTCGTAGACTTGCTGCTGCGACAGACATGCATCACAATACTGAACCTTCATTTGTCGATGAATTTCAATCGGTTAGACACCTACACTACGCAAAAACCGAATAACAGAACGCTGTTCTTCCCTAGTGCAAGTCGCAGCCATCTTTATACTGATACTGCGACGGTATGTGTATATCTGCACTATGCTGCCACATACAGGCCATTCTGCACGCTGTTTGTAGCACACTTACCAACTTACAGGATAACGGCGCGAAATTTCGATTTGTTATTACAAATTTAATGGCTTCATTTGACTCACCCTCGTATTTCCTACAATTCTCAGTTTCTGGCGTCATAGAAACTGTATTTAATAAATACAACACAGCAAAACAAAATAAAACTGTGAGAAAGACACTTAATTGTCATAACACCTGTTACTGTAACTTAAGCATTCTGCCTTAGTGGCTGTTCAGACCTACTCCTTATGCACCAAAACACTGTATACTTCTTAATATCCCTCAGCTTCACCTACTGAATTAATACACATGTGGTTAACACATTGTATACCCCTAGACAATGAGCTACAACCCTTTCTTGTGATAACACATATTGCAAGACTAGAATTCTTATTTACATGCTTGCAGAGCATTGTTTGCAACTGCCCACAACTTTCTAAGCTTACCAATTCAGTTACACATTTTGCAAATGATCTGGTGACTCTCCATGACACTCACAGTCGGAAAAAATGTAAACAAAAAAGACTGCACACACCCCCACTGCATGTTGACGAAATTGCAACCCTACATGTCAATTAATTAAATTCATTTGTTTCAGAGTAAAGCAAAAATTAAAGATGCATAGAGCTCAAACCACAACTTGTTTCTCTTGTGACTTATTGTCACAAATGAATTGGGTTCTAAACAGGTGATAACTGACATAATTATTGCATATGTAAAATGTAAGCCTTGGAATACATTTACAATCAAAATGAACACTTATCTTCCATTATACAACTTCTTTTCTGTGACTGTGGGTCAGAGTAGATACATGCACGTATTTTAACAGCCACTCTATAACACTTGTAATGAATGAGACTATCATTGGTAATAAAATTCGAAGCATTGTTCAATAGAAACTTTTTCACAATCAAAGACAAAGTCCACAAATATTTGCAAAGATTTACACATTAACTTGAATCACCTAACTAGTTGTCTCCAACTCTGTTGTCACTGCATATGATACTCTTCTTACTGTTTGCTGTGGACTAGGTGTTGAATGGAACATGAGCTGGCATAGAACTCCTCTTGTGTCCAGGTATCACTCTATTTCCAGATGGGCCACCGACAGTAACATGGAGGACTCTTGTGGGCATGTCTTGCTAGTTTTGTTGCATTGGTGGTGTAGTGGGACGCGAAACTGAAGCGTCACCCATCCACCAGTGTCAGCCCAGTTTGCAGGTGAATATAAGTTTAATTTAGTGTTTTGTTTATGTATTTTGTGATAGTTGTAATGTTTGTGAATTATCTGAAGTTTTGTATTTATTTTTATGTTTCATGTACGGAGAGGGCGGCACAACGAACGGAGACAGCATCTTCACTGCCGGGACCAGAGAGAAAATTGCTGGCCACTATACGTCGCGGGTCGACAGAAGATCCTGAAACCGAGTTGTTGTGTCATGCTTCTAAAAACTGAAAAAATAAAAAGTTGTAATGTTTCTACAACAATGACATCATAGAAAGTTTAATCATGTTGTAAATGTTCAGTCTTATCTTGTCAAGGCTCATGTTCACGTCTATATGTAGTATATATGAAGATAATAAACTAGTGTATACTACAAAAGTTTAAATACGTGTTCCGAGAATTTATTTATGAAGAATTATATTAAGGAAGGAGTATTACTGATTTATTTGACAAGATTATTAATTTTTGACAACGTTCATCGCGAGTTTGAGTCTTAAAAGTTTATTCAATGTGGTTTTAATATTTATTAAAGCAGATAACTTGCATTAATATAATTTCTGAGAAGAAACAAACGACATCTAAATTGAAAAAGTTTGCACAAATCAACTGGACTTAGTGACGTAATTCTGCACATATGACTCAAATGATGATGTTTTAATTACAGTTTCATTCAAGAACCATTCAGAGACAACTTTAAAAAGAATTTAAATAATTTTGAAGTGTTTTGTAACTGACGTAGGTGACGAAGTCTGCACATGGTCATATGTCAAAAGAAAAACTTTTATACAAAACTTATGTCATTACACTACAGTGGCCCGTGACGCTCCAAGAGCAAGGAAGATATTTGTGGTTTTGATAGCAGGCAACAGTGCTATACCTAAGAAATACATCACAATTTCCAAATATTTGTCAGAAGAATTCACAATCAGCAAAGGTGTCCCTCAAAGACAATATGTGGACCTTCGCTTTCCTTTATTTATGTCAATGATCTTTAAAGATGTATGTTGAATGGCATAAAACATTAGTGTTTGCTGATGACACAACATTTTTAGAAAAAGCAATAAAACAGAAGGCATTCAATATTCAGTAAGCTATGTTAAAAGTCAGCTCAGTAAATGATCTACAAAAGATTAACTTACTATAAATGACAACAACACTAATTACAACTTACTGGCTATAAATTCATGTATAGCTGAAATATGGCAGCTCAGTGGACCTTTAGAATTCAAAAAGAAGCCATTAAAACTGTCAGAGATTGCCTGGATGGAGAGTTACAGGAACTACATAAACTGTTTTTTTAAAATACTTATAATGCTATCGCTGCTGTACATCTATTCTACAAACACGGTGGAAGAAAAATCAGTACAGCCTTTTAAGATTTCCAATACACTCAAGATTTATTGTTGCTACAGTGCATGTGGAGTACATTTTGAGATCAATAGCACAGGCAGTTCTGAGTTACCTGGTATTGAGTTACACTGAAATACCCAAGTAGTACTTGATGTAGGTGCTGACTTTGGCATCCAGTCGATCGTAGAGATGGCGAATACTCCAATGGGACACATTATGCCACGCCTGTTAAACATGAGCACACAGTTCTGTAAGAGTTGTTGGTTGATGAGTCACACGAGTCACTTCCTGTCCCATCATACCCCACATGTGCTCGATTACACACGTCTGGAGCTTGTGCTGGGTAGGGAAGTTGCTGCATGCTGTGCAGTGCACATTGGGTCTCACGGGCAGCGTGTGGATGAGCATTATCCTGTTGGAAAAACACATCACCTTCCTGCTGGAAGAATGGCAAAATAATGCATCCAACAACATACTGCGTGTACAAAGCACTGGTTAGTGTCCCCTCCAGAAACACCAAAGGTGAATGAAAGTTGTAGCTTACCGCATCCCAGACCACAGGGCCAGAGGTGGGGTCAGTGTTTCTTGGGTTAATGTGCTCTATGAAACAATGCTTATCAGGTCTATGTTGTATGCTCGAAAGACCAGAATCTGCTTTCATTGTTGAAGACCATGGTGCACCATTCCGTCTTCCAAGAGATCCTCTGACAGTACAAGTCGAGATATGGAAGTTGCTGCTGAAGTGTGAGTGGAAGATGGCCTAGAGGTGTGCATGCCTGTAGCTCCTCTGCTAATAAATGGACTGAAACAGTTCCTGTTGACATGTCTGGGCTCACAAGCTCTCTTGTCCATTCTGTGGTAGCTGTAAAATTTCCTAGACTGCCCTTAGAATGCTACAATCCTCATGGATACCTGTGCTGCGTAGGTGTCCAAAATCTCGCCTGTGGATGTGAGAATGTTTGCATGATCACTGATACCAGTATCATTGCACAACTGACAGGCATGTCCAACTCATGTGGCAATTCTTTGAAAGGATCATCCTGCAACTTGGAAGGCCAAACTTTCAGCCCTTTCAAACTTACTGTAGGAAACATGAGTGCATTCTGTGGCGTTGCCTACATACTTCATGTGTTTGCAACCACACTGTTCATTCTGGTTATGAGGATTCCCTATTAAAGGGTAAACACAGATGGCACTCTGAGAGCTGTGCCACTGCTCTATTATTGGCAAAAGATGCAACTATCGTCGGTTGTCGGTACATTTACTATTCTTCAGTGGCATATGCTGACATCAGATCAAAACTGACATCGTCTTTCAAGATGTACTATTTTTTTTCTAACAGAGTATATGTTTAGAAACATATTACAGGGGATAACAGCAGTATGAGGAAACCTTGTGACATACGTAATCGTGATATGTTTAAAGGGAACTTATATGTACTCTCAGCCAATAACAGAATGTGTGAGAAAGGCATATTTTATATGGGAATAAAATATCTCTACAAATTTCTACAAAATGTAAAATTCATAGTAAATAACATATTGAGTGAATATCATATGAAATTGATGGTTTACAAGTTTTTATGTTTGCAGATGAGTTGCCATTTTATTACTTCTCCAGAAGGTGATGAGTATGTATTATTTCAACACTGATAACTGGCTGGAAACATGAGAGCATTTTTTTGGTAGTATTCACTGGGAAATAGATATGGCGGCAAGTAGTGTTATTACAGCTTAGTCAGCTCCCAACGAAAGTAGAATTATGATGTAAATAAAGTGCAAAAAGGGTAATAAAAATGTGAAAAACGGAGTTCTATGCAACGAGTGTGATCGTTGGATACATTTTCGATGTGCAAAGTTACAAAAAGATGATCTTCCAGACGAAAATAGTGGATTGCGGTGCAAAGTTTACCTGGAGGGTGAAGACAATATGGCGTTACTGGAAGAAAATAAACATAAGGTAAACACAGACTATGATACCCTACAAGTTATTTTATCTGCTGTTATGGGAGAGAACTTAGCTTTGGCTAAAGAAATCGAGAAACAGAAAAAGGAATATGCAGTGATTGACTTGGAACTCACCAAAAAGCTTTCTGAAGATAAAGTTAGTTCAGTAAAAATTTCCTCTCAAGTAAATAATAAATGTAGGCCAAAGGGCAGTTTACAAACACAAAAAAATGCAATCCTGCACTGAAGAAAGATCATGTAAATTTTCTGGCTTTGAAAAATAGATTTAGTGTTCTTGAACATCTTAATGTTACAGAAAAAAAACATTAAAGTTGGGTTACAAGTTAAACTGCCTAACCCAAGTAAGCCTAATGAAAGTGAAGTGACTAAAGAGTGTAGTAAAACTTTTAGATCAAATATCAATGGAAGTAATGAAACGAAATGCCCAAAGACACCAAGCTCTAAAAGAAGACCTAGGCATGTGAAAATACAAGGACGGAAAATACGAGATATTATTGTGTCAGCCACAGTAAAACCTGGTGCAAAATTTGAAGATGTTGTGTCAAGTTCTTCAGCAACTGATTCTACTGAAATGACAGTTTTTCTTGCTGGAACAAACGATGTAGCGTGAAATGAGAGAAAATGCTTCTTACTGTCATTAAGAAAAAAGTTGTATGAACTACAGAACAGAAAAATTATCCTCTTCTCAGTACCATTTCGGCATGATCTCCCTTTCTGGTCATGTGTGAATGTAGAAGTGACACGAGTAAATGAAGAAATGAAGAAATTTAGTAAATACTTTAGAAATGTGTCTTTTGTAAATCTAACTGACTTGCTGACTTGGGTAAAAGATTCCATACCACCCATGACCTACACCTGAATAAACTTGGGACAAAATACGTGAGTGATGAAATTAATAGGTTAGAGACAATACTACTTAGTTTTAAGAAAAATTCTTTTTTACAGGTAACGAGGAAGACGAGTGCCTAGTTGGTTTACCCAGATTCACAATAGATAATCAGCTTAAAGATAAGCAAGATTTCATAAATATATGTACTAGGTCATTGAATATGGTCAGGGAACATACGAAAGCTCAGAACCAAAATAAGCATTAAGAATTTTGTACGTAATAGTCTTTCCTTTTGCCACACAGTTCAGTATGAAGTTAGTCATTGTTTTGAGAAAAAACAGCAGGAATAAGGATAGCCCTTATAATAAAACTTATTCATCAACTTTCTCATTTAAGATAGGCTTTCTCAATGTTGAAGGTATGAGTGGAAAACATGTAGTTTTAAATGATTTTGCAAACGAGAATATGTTCGATTCATTGTGTTTGAGTGAGCACTGGTGTAAAGGTAATGAAATTTCTTTTCATGTATTACATGATTTCCAGTTAGTTAATAGTTTCAGCAGAGAACAACATATTCATGGGGGTGTGTGAATTTATGTTAAGAAAACTTTAACAAACAGTAGTAGTAGATTAGATTTAGGGTTTGTGTGTACTGAGCTGCACTTTGAAGCAACAGGTATATATCTTGAAAATTTAAAAATTCTTATTTTATCACTTTACAGGTCACCAAATGGTGATCCACTAATCACTTTACAAAGACTTGAGAATTTATTAAATTTTTTTCATGGACCCCAGTGGAGAAAGTATAGTGTAGTGATTAGTGGTGACATAAATGCTACATCTGTTAAGATAATATAATGTTAGTTTTACTAACTACAAACCTACAAGAGAGACTGCTTGTCTTTACAATATACTTACAAGTTTTAGTAGAGATTTAAAATGTTCCGATGTAGCTGTTTTTGCCTTCTCAGGTCATGATTCAGTTTGCGTAGAAATAATATGTCTTAATATGAAGTCTACAGAGCTCGAAGAGCCTAAAGTGGCCATAAAAAGACCAATAACACAGGACAAGATTTCAAATTTTAAGGTTTCACTCGAGAATTATAATTGGGAAGTTTTGTTTAACAATAATAGTCATTGTTCTGCTAATATAATCTTTGATATATTTTTTCTTGCTTTCTTGACTATTTTTGAGACAAGCTTTCCTCAGTAAAAATGTAAAGTCAATCCCAACACATGTAACACAAATAAGCATAGGCAAAAGAATGCATGGTACACTTTTGAACTAGCCAATATGAAAAAATTAATGTATTTGGATTTTTATAGACTACACAAAACAGATGAGACTAAGTTAAGATACTTAAGAGCTAGAAAGGATTATAAACTTGCAATCAGTGAGGCTAATAAACAACATAACTTGTTTAGTATTGAGTCATCCAAAAATAAATGTAACAGAGCATGGAATGTGATAAACTCAGTTGCCAAAAGCAAACAAAAAGAGGTTGTAGCCATCTCACCAACTGAGTTTAATAACTTTTGTGTGCATTCTATTAATGAAATTTGTGAAAATATTGTTAGGCCTCAGGAAACTGCATCTGACATTTTTAAAAATGTAATAACATAAGTTGTTCATTGAAAGACAATTTTTTTTCTCAGAGAGAACACCAGATATCGTTTTAAGTATTGTAAATAATTTTAGGCCTTCTGACGGTGTAGACATATATGATCTCTCTAGTAATTTGTTGAAAAACATAGCCAGTTGTATAGTACTTCCTCTCACTTATTGTATAAATAAATGTTTAAATGAAGGTGAATTTCCAAAGGTTTTAAAATTATCAAGAGTTGCGCCCATTTATAAGAAGGGAGAGAAAAATTACCATTTTAGGTATCACCCAGTATTTCTGACACCATTTTTTTTCTAAAGTTTTAGAATCCATTATCTACTACCAGTTCGGTGATTATTTGGAACATAATAACATTCTTTCTGGTGCACAATTTGGCTTTAAGAAGGCCAAATCTACTGTTCATGCTATTGACTCTTTGATAAAAAAGGTGCTTAGTGCTTATGAGGAGAAGAACTTTGCTCAGGCTACTTTTTGTGACCTTAGCAAAGCCTTCAACAGTGTAGAGCATAGTTCACCTCTCAACAAATTAGTTCATTATGGAATCATTAACAATAATGTTTTATAACATATTTCAATCATTTCTTAATAACCGTAAACAAAGTGTGTGTATTGGGAACGATGGATCACAGATAGTTGATGTTAAGTGCTGTGTGCCACAAGGTTCGTTTTGGGACCTTTGTTATTCATTCTAATGATAAACGATTTGCCATTTTATATAAATACTCACTCCAACCTCTACGCTGATGATACTCCTTTTTTCAGTATTGATTCAGACTTTGATGCCCTTCAAACTTAGACCAAAGACATACAATCTCAAGCAGCAATCTGGTTCTGAGCTAATGGATTTTTGCTCAATGAGATAAAACTCAGCAAACAGTATTTAGTTTAAGAGATTTGCCAGTGGCAGATTGTCTCGGTAGTGTTAAGTTTTTAGGTATTGTCATTGATAGTAAATTGTCTTGGGAGCCACACATTATGTATGTTAGTGCAAGGTTGTCTAGAGTGGTGTACTTGTTAAGAAATTTAAAAAATCATGCAACCTTGGTTTATGTAAGAACAGCCTATTTTGCTTTTTTTCGCAGTGTCATATTATATGGATTTTTATTTTGGGGTAATAGTACGCACATTCAGCATATTTTGGTACTACAAAAGAAAGTTATTAAGATTATTACAAACTCAGAAAATCGTGCTCACTGCAGACCATTGTTTATTGACCTAAAAATATTAACTGTAATAAACTTATTCATTTACACTCTTCTCTTATATAAAAAAAATAACTTACCAGAATACGAGCTTAGACAGGATCTACACTCTCACTCCACTAGAAACAACAGGCATATTGACATACCTTACTGTAGATTATCGAAAACATTGAAGGGCTATAAAGTTACTGGTATTAAAATGTTCAACAAACTACCTGTAGAATGGATAGAAGCTACACTCGACTTATTTAAGAACAGATTGTACAGCAGGTTATTGATTAACCCTTTTTACTTTATTAATGAATTTTATGAATGTGAAAATTTGATGTTATAGTAGTAGTTGTTGGAGAGTGTACCATAATTTCTCTAATGCTGTTAATGTAATGTTTTTATAATCCTGACGTTATCTTTAGCTGTAATCAGTTGAATGACAATAAAATTTAATTTATTTGTTTAGACTACACTCACAACTTCCCTGGTTGTCTTCTACAAGTGCTGGGCACAGAGTTCATTTCTTGCTGTTTTGATGGCAGCCATGCTCAAAATTTTTAGAAAAAGTACTGTACAGGCAGCTGCTCAACCATCTGACCACAAATGACATATTATCAAGAACACAGTTTGGATTTCTGGAGGGTTCTGATATCGAGAAGGCTATTTACACCTACAATGAAACTTTACTTAATTCATTAAATAACAAATTACAAGCAGTGGGTATTTTCTGTGATTTGTCAAAGGCATTTGATTATTTGAACCACAACATCCTTTTAAGTAAATTAGAATTCTATGGTGTCACGGGCAGTGCTGCAAAATGGTTCAAGTCATACCTCACTAACAGAAAGAAAGGGTGTCAGTGCAAGGGACTAGTGAATTAAGTCATCAGTCATCATCAGAATGGGAAGAAATTATATGTGGTGTCCCACAAGGATCCATCTTGGGGTCATTGCTTTTTCTTGTGTACATTAATGATCTCTCATCAGTTACACTGCCAGAAGCAGAGTTCGTTTTGTTTGCCGATGACAAGTATTGCAATAAATAGTATGTCGAGTGTAGTTTTAGAAAGATCTGCTAATGATATTTTCATGGATATTAATAAATGGTTTAAAGCCAACTCACTGACATTAAACTTCGAAAAGACTCACTATATGCAATTCAAAACCTGTAAGAGGTTTCCACCAACATATGCATAAAGTACGAAGAAGAGCAGTTAGAAGAGGATGACAGTCTTAAATTCCTGGGATTACAACTTGATAATAAATTCAGTTGGGAGGAGCACACCACAGAACTGCAGAAACACCTTAACAAATCTGTATTTGCAATTCGAGTGTTAGCAGACATAGGTGACAAAAAAATGAAAAAGCTTGCATACTTTGCCTACTTTCATTCCATAATGTCATATGGTATAATATGTTGGGGTAACTCTTCAAGTCAAACAAAAGTTTTCAGAGTACAAAATTGTGTAATACGTATTATTTGTGAAGTTAATTCACGGACGTCCTGTAGAAACCTCTTCAAAGAACTGGGTATACTAACTACTGCCTCTCAGTGTATATACTCCTTAATGAAATTTCTCCTAAATAATATATCTCTTTTTCCAACAAACAGTGCAGTTCATACATACAATACCAGGAACAAAAATGACCTACACAAGGACTTAAAAGCACTTACTTTAGTTCAAAAAGGGGTCCACTACTCAGGAACACTCATCTTCAGTAATTTGCCAGTAAACATAAGAAATTTAGTTACAAATAAAATCAAGTTTAAAAGGAGTGTGAAAGACTTACTAGTGGCCAACTCCTTGATGAATTTTTTAATAGAAACAAATGATGTATTGTATATATTCATACTATTAATATTGTTATTTCAGCTTAAAAAAATTGACATGTTTCACATCCACGAGGATCTCCTCAGCATGGTTCTATGGAACGAAAAACTAATCTAATGTAATCTAATCTAATACTTCAAATGGCGCAGTCTGCACTACTCTAGTAATCATTTCTTGGCATCATTAAACAAAAAGCATTCAACACATATTCGTGGCTGATGTGGCTTTTTGTCCGACCGGCTGCTTGAATTTTATGATGCTTGATTTTCATGAAAGGCCTAATCTGTTTATCCCAGCACCTCATAAGGTAAGTCAGCGTGCACAACTGTTGGCTCTTCTTCTGATGGGCCTTTAGGGAACTTGTACTTGAATAACTGTCAAAAAATCGATTTTTTTAATTTTTGTTTTAAAAAATTCTCTGTAGTTTTATGAGCAAGAAAAAGTTTACTTCCAGGGAAATGGACCACAGAAAGTACCAAAGTTAGAGGAATTTAAAAGTGACAGCACGCACCACGACGACCCCGTGGCACACAGTCTGCTGTATTTAAAATCAAGTTTTGCTCTAGTTTGTTTCGTTATTATGACTTTTTAGTTCCTAAGTTGGCTAATTGGCGAAAGCTTGACAGTTGCTTATCTTTTGTTTCCACAGATAATTTAGTCACTGTTTGCTACTTTGCTGTTGTTTTGGCGCGAATATTTTGTTAGCAATGAAGTAATTGTGTGCGTGGGTTTTTTATTGTGTGCAAGAGTTTCGTAGTACTCCTGAAGACAATGAGAAGAATTAAAAAGTTCGGTGTCAAACAACGTAAATTTCATGGAAATCGGTTCACCAAACGGATTAACTTTGCTATTACTGCAATATGGTGTGATACGACACTTGAATCAGCTTCTACAACTCTTTGAAGTCCTTCGAAGCAAAGACTGGAGTATTTGGACAATGGGCTTAACAGTATTAATACTGATAATATAGAGACGCCAACTTTTGTTCCAGGTTGTGTTATTGTTGAAATCTACTTTATCTGAAGTACTAAATTACGCTTTGCGGTGTAAGGAATGTGGCAATAGTTGTGTGGAGGCAGTTGAAGAGATATATGCTAGAACAGGGTGTGCACCAAAGTTAAAAATTGTTTGCAGTTTTTGTGATTTAAGAGAATGTGGTTGTACTAGTGGCGTAACTAAACAGAGAGGTAACAGAACAGTGTGTATATCAGAAATATTAAACTTACTTATTATACGAGGTCTATAGGCCTCCCATTTCTTTTTCTAGGGAAATGTTCTCTGAGTATGTGATATATAGGGGTAAGTAAGGTGGGCCCGGCATGATGGTTGAAATTGACAAGTCGCAGTTTTGGAAGAGGAAATGCGGGAGGGGTATGTCTTCAGTTGGTTTATGGGTGTGCGGGGGCTGTTATCTCCGGGGATGAGTATGCTGAGTGTGTTTTCAAGGTTTTGAAGGGCTGTGCTACGAGGGAATTGGTTGGGTACATTGAAGTTTATAATTAGGAGAGAAGTACTATAGTTTCAGATGAAACTGGGGCATATACTAATACAACAGCGGGGTCTTGTTGGGGTGGGGGCAGTTGATTAGATTAGATTAATACTTGTTCCAGAGATCATGAATACGACACTTCGTAATGATGTGGAACGTGTCAGGTTAATAAAAGATGTCTGTACAAGATATTACGTTACACAAAATATTGCATGACACTAATGTTTAATTTGTTGTTGTTTTTGTTGTTTTTTTCCCCCTTAATTTACATCTAAAAATTCAGCCAATGAGTAGAAGGAGTTGTCATCTAGAAATTCTTTTAATTTATTTTTAAATGTTTGTTGGCTATCTGTCAGGCTTTTGATGCTGTTTGGTAGGTGACCATAGACTTTTGTGGCAGCATAATTTACCCCTTTCTGTGCCAAAGTCAGATTTAACCGTGCATAGTGAAGATCATCCTTTCTCCTGGTGTTATAGCTATGCACACTGCTATTACCTTTGAACTGGGTTGGATTATTAACAACAAATGTCATAAGTGAATATATAAATACTGTGAGGATCCCTAGATCCTTAAATAGATGTCTGCAGGATGACGGTGGGTGGGCTCCAGCAATTATTCTGATGACACGTTTTTGAGCAATGATTACTTTTCTACTCAACGATGAATTACCCCAGAATATGGTGCCATACGAAAGCAGTGAATGAAAGTAGGCATAGTAAGCTAATTTACTGAGATTCTTATCATCAAAATTTGCAATAACCCTAATAGTATACTGGACATTCGGGAGGACGATGGTTCAATCCCACGTCCGGCCATCCTGATTTAGGTTTTCCGTGATTTCCCTAAATCGCTCCAGACAAATGTCGGGATGGTTCCTTTGAAAGGGAATTTCCTTCCCCGTCCTTCCCTAATCCGATGAGACTGATGACCTCACTGTTTGGTCTCTTCCCCCAAAACAACCAACCAACCTAATAGCATACATAGCTGAACTCAGACGTTTCAGCAGACCATCAATGTGTTGCTTCCAGTTTAACCTCTCATCAATGGACACACCCAAAAATTTTGAAAATTCTACCTTAGCTATAGACTTCTGTTCAAAGTCTATATTTATTACTGGAGTTGTGCCAATTACTGTACGGAACTGTATATACTGTGTTTTATCAAAATTTAAAGAGAGTCCATTTGCTGAGAACCACGTAATAATTTTGTGAAAAACATCATTTACAATTACATCACTTAGTTCTTGGTTTTTGGATGTTGTTACTATACTTGTATCATCAGCAAAAAGAACTAACTTTGCATCTTCATCAATGGTAAGTCATTAATGTATATCAAGAACAGTAAAGGATCTAAGACCGAACCCTGTGGGACCCCGTACTTGATAGCTCCCTAATTATGAGGAATCAGCTGTTGTTTTAACATTACATGAACCACTAATTTCAACTTTCTGCATTCTTCCAGTTAAGTATGAATTAAACCATTTGTGCACTGCCCCACTCAAACCATGATGATTTAGCTTATCTAAAAGAATTCCATGATTTACACAATCAAAGGCCTTTGAGAGATCACAAAAAATACCAATGGGTGATGTCCGGTTATTCAGAGCATTTAATATTTGATCAGCGAAAGCGTATATAGCATCTTCTGTTGAAAAGCCTGGAAATACGGAAGCGTCCGATCCCGCCCGTCTGCTTTGACCCATGACGTCACAAATATGGCGGAAACGAACATAAACCACGATTCCAGTATGGCGCATATAAAGTCGGGACGTACACATTATGAGGACGAAAATACATTGAAAAACAAACACACACACTTTCCACAAAAAGTCTAATGACACTAACGGGACAAGTGCGAGAAATGGGGTGTTTTTGGGTGAGGGCAAACTAAATATAAACAAATTTAGACACCCACCCCCATACAAAACCACACAAAACGACGAAAAAACCCAACATCACAAAACTCCCCAAACACCACTAAACACAATATCATCTGGAATCTCACACTTCCCTTGACCTATATAGCTCAACAGCAGCTCCCGATCCCGTAAATTAGGGTCAAACACTTCCCTTGGCCTATATAGCTCAAAAACATCTCACGTTACCAATATCAACATACACAGCCACACATTGGGATCGAACACTTCCCTTGACCTGCGCACTGTTAATTTTATCCGTCATATCCATTCCTGAACAAAAACAACAACCGATTAATTTTACTAAAATTACCACACGATGTGCAGCGAACAACACTAAATTAGCCTTCACACAAAATCGTTAACTCACTGAAACGAATTCCACTACAAACACAGCCGACACTCGAGCAATTCTGGATAATGAGCAAAAGCAAACTGAGCCCATTACACCACACAAACGAAAACCCTGAACATACCACCAGAGAGCACAACAAACCACAACACGACGACATCTAGAAACACACCACACTCGCAAACCAAACTCCACGCCATCATGACGTCACACACAACACCCTTATGTCACGGGCCAAAGCCGACACGTGGGATCGTACGCTTCTGTCGACCCAAAAGCCTTTCTGAAAACCAACCTGACATTTTGTTAGTACTTTATTTTTACAAATATGGAGGCTACTCTTGAATACATTACTTTCTCAAAAATTTTTGATAGAGCTGTCAGAAATCAGTCATAGGGAGGGGAAAGCTCCACTCTTCTAACTAGAAATGTGATTTAGATGAGTGTTGCTGACGGAAGAGCGTCTCTGAAGGTTATTGTAGTTTTCGTGTTTTTCTAAGAGATGTTGATTTGTAACATGTGATTGCGTTCGGATTCCAATTTATGTCTGATTCCAATTTTTGTAGGTGTTCGTAGTTTGGTATCAGGACTGAAGACCACAACAACAACAGTGGAATGTGTGTGTTTTTTTGTGATTATAGTATGTTTTTTTTTATTTGTTAGATAGTTTGACCCCACCCTAAAGCCCCCAACTACCTGCAGGTGTCTCGTTAGTTTGATTATATTTTTGGAGGGAGATGTTATTGTCTTATTTATTAATATCGTGTTTATTGCTGTTTGTATGTAGTGATGTCATTGCTGCCACATTGGGGACCCCGAGAATGGACATTTTCGGCATATTGATGATGTCATGGGTCAAAGCAGACGGCTGAAAGCAGATGCTTCGGTATCTGTGCTAGATGCTGTTCGATATTTCAATGACGGTGCTTCTGAAGACTTAATGTTGTGGAGCTGATGGGAGTTCTTGGTGGACTAAATGTGGATAGGGCTCTAATGGCCAATGACTCAAGGAGACTCTTCGAAGCAGAAAAATCATTGTTGGAAGCCACCAAATAATCAAGACAAAAAAGAAGTGTGAAAAAGAGAAGGGAGGAAGAACAACATAGGAAATAAGATGTATATGGACCTTAGATGCACTACTGCCATGCAAGTTTAATAGAAAAAGGAATCTTGAATTTCCCGAAAGTCAAATTACTTCATGATCTACACTTTGACTAAAAACTATTAAAGATAGAGAACTGAAATTTTGTATACTGTTTTAAAACATGCTTAACTAAAAAGTAGACTACTCTTGTGACTTAACTTTGAAAATAAAATGTACCTTTTGAAGAAAAACCCTGAATTCATTTCCAAAAGTTTTGATGACCATACTTAAATTTTTTTTACCACAATTTATGACAACCCCATCTTTGCCGTAGCCTGCTTTAAAGACAATAGTGCATGAAGCAACAATTTGTTTGGGGGAATTTTGCTGTAACTTCTCTGCAATACTTGAAAAATGCTCATTTAAATAGTTTGCTAACTGTTGTGGATCGTTTATTACCTTATCCTTCTCCCTGAACAGTATGTTATTCTGCATTTGTTGTCCTCTCCCCACTTTCTTTTTTATAACATCCCAGACTGCTTTGCTTTTGTTCTCTGCATTATATATTATTTTGTCATTAAATGACTTTTTTGCAGTAGTCAGCACCTTCCTATATATCTTTTTGTATCTATGACAGAAATTTAAGAATTCTGGATCATTGTGAATCTTTTTCATGGAAATGAGGTTTTTTTTTAAGTGTTTGGGAGGATTTTATAATAACTGCTGTTATCCATCTGTTTTTGTGAGATGTTGATACAAACATGCATGCTTTTGGAAATGCCTTTTCAAAGTTCGATTTAAACAATATGGAGAATTTCGTATTCACGTTGGTTTCCTTATACACTTCATCCCAGCTTTATTTTTCTAATTCTTTTCAAAAATCTGTTTTTTTTTTTTTTTTTTTTTTTTTTTTTTTAAACTTCTGATAGATGTCGTTTGTAGGTTTGTAGTGTAGAGAATGATTCGATACCTGATTTTACTATTGTTATTTGCAGAGATGGTCTGATAGTCCAAGATCTTTTACAGCTACATATATTTTTCCCTGTCCATATTTGTGGTCAAATGGTCAATTACTGATGAAGTCATTGTAGTAATTCTTGTTGCACTATTCACCAATAGTGACATGCCAAAATTTTGAAAGATGTTTTGAAGGTGCTGCTGGATTCATTTATGATATTAGTGTTGATGTTAATGTCCCCACACAGAATTATGTTGACCTTTGTGCTTGAGACTTTATCTAGAACTTCCGTTAACTTATTGAAAAAAAGTGTCTACACTATCACTTGGAGATTTATACACACACAAAATGACTAATTCTTGGTGATATCAAGCCCTGTTAATTCAATAGTTGTTACTTCAAAGTGTTTGTCTTCACTTACTGTACTGAGGTCATTTCTTGATTTGAATTGTGTTCCTTTTCTGGTATAAATGCATGATCCTCCACACCTTGAATTAGTTCTGCAGTAAGAGTTTGCTTTTGCATACAGTGATAATACTACATGTTGGATTTCTGTGTCACTACACCAGTGCTCAGTAATACAAACTACTGTGCAGTTCGAAGATTGGAACTCAACTTCTAATAGATGTATTTTATTTTTTATTGATTGTATGTTTTGATGGAGGATTGTTAAGTCTGTGAAATGCCCCATGTTACTCTTTCCAATGGTTTGTTTTTCTCTGTGACATCTGGTATATGTGATATTTGATGTGTTAAAATCTGTCTTATGAGTGATTGTTACCACTATTTTTTAAAGTGCTGGAGATACTCTTTAGGCAGGGGAACCTGCTGTCTGGATTTATCCTTAAAAGGACCTACTTTTCCTGCCTATGACAACAGGCATTTGACCATGTGTGGCCAGAGATCCACTCCCTATACTTTCACGAATCAGCTGTACCAATTTTCCCTTCCCAGTCCTGTTTAGGTGTAGACCATGCCTAGTGAAACCCCATCTGTTGATAGTCCCGATGGGAAAGAAATTAACTGCTAAAACTAAATACACAAAATAATATATTAACAATCAAGAACTTCTAAATAAATTACCAGTAAATCCATTTATAATGTGGCACAACAAAGATGAACTAGTTAAGTTTTGCAGTGTGAACGAGTGAAGAGTAACTGAAGTATGTTTGTTTGATGCATAGCTATTTAGGATCTTTCTTATGCCAGAGCGCCTGCCAAAATACTGAAATAAGTAACGAAGAGTTGTTTTTATTCTTTAATGATATTTCACTAAGTTCCCCAAGTGAAATGAACATACATAAGTCATAAGTAAACTAATCATGCAAAATGTATAAAAAGTGAATGAACATAAGAGTTTAATGCTCCTTCAATAACATTATCAGAGACATGGAACTTGCTCAGATAAGGGAAAGAAATGGTCATGTTGTTTTCAGAGCTAGCATCCCAGGTTTTGCCTTACTTGAGTTAAGAAACACATCAGAAATCTAAATCTGTTTCCCTGATTGGTATGTGAATCTCCACCCTCCCAGTTGTGAATCCAATGTTTTACCCCTGTGCAGCCTCACTCATTTACGTATGTAAAAGTAATGTCAGTCAGGAGCTGATATGTCATTAAAATTATAGTAAACATTGTGTCACTGAAGTTTTTATTCCTGTAGGAAGTGTTTACGAACATTTTACATTAAGGCAAAACTTATAATGCCTAAAAATGATCTTTTGTTTTTCTCTTCGAATTTTGGCATTGATAATTGCATCTATTTGACATGATAACAGAAAAGCAGTAACCTCGGTGTATGGTTCTGGTTCTTGCTAGAGTTGAACATCGTTTCTTGTGCAGAAGAAATCACTCACAGTGGTAAACCTTTGTTTCTTACAATCAGGTGAGATGTGTAATTTCTATGAGGAAACTGGAGCATTTCCCTGAGATCCTGAGGATGTCCAAAAGGAAGTACAAAACAAAACAAAAATAAGGTAAAATGTTTGAGAAAAGTTGAAAAGGGAATACTGAACTAGTTTGTCTTCCTGGAAAAGCTTCAAACCCATTCTATCCATTATCTGTTTTTCCTTTTTCTGCTTCGTAAATTTGCAATATCTTCACAAAGACATACCGCACTTGACAACCACTACTGATTAATCTGAAGATTTATGTTTTGCCATTTAATGTTAAAGCAGAGAGGCAAGATACAGTATCCAGTTTTTTTTCCATGGGCAAAAAATTTTCATTCGTGTAAATCATGTTGGGAAAGTTTATAATGTTTTGTAATATATAGACAAAAACTTCATCTTTTTTATTTAATTATACTCTGTTAAATTCTAGCTTAAGCACTCATGAATATTTCGCTTCTGAAAGATTGCTTTTACACAAAAAAAAAAAAAAAAAAAAAAAAAAAGTTTTGCATCACCTCAGTTCCGGAACTTGTACAGCAAATTGGATTGGAGATCAACATAAACATCATTTCTGCCCTTTTTATTGCTCATGAAAACCACACATTCCATGTTGTGCCACCATCCAATGTGACCTTCAGATGTGGTGGTCCAGATTTCTGTACACACTGGTACCTCTAATACCCAGTAACATGTCCTCTTGCATTGATGCATGCCTGTTATTTGTCATGGCATACTAAACACAAGTTCATCAAGTCACTGTTGGTCCAGATTGTTCCACTCCTCAACGGTGATTCAGTGTACATCCCTTGGAGTGTTGGTGGGTTACGTCATCCATAAACAGCCCTTTTCAGTCTATCCCAGGCATATTCGATAGGGTTCATGTCTGGAGAACAAGCTGACCACCCTAGTCGAGTGATGTCCCTATCCTGAAGGAAGGCATTCACAAGATGTACTTGATGGGGAAGCGAATTGTCGTCCATGAAGACGAATAACTCGCCGATATGCTGCTGATATGGTTATACTATTGATCGGAGGATGGCATTCACGTATCGTACAGCTGTTCCGGTGCCTTCCATGACCACCAGCGGTGTACATCGGCCCCACGTAATGTCACCCGAAAACAGCAGGTAACCTCCAACTTGCTGCACTCGCTGGACAGTGTGTCTAAGGCGTTCAGCCTGACCGGGTTGCCTCCGAACACGTCTCCGATGATTGTTTGATTGAAGGCATACGTGATACTTATCAGTGAAGAGAATGTGATGCCAATCCTGAGCAGTCCATTCGGCATGTTGGGCCCATCTGTACCGTGCTGCATGGTGTCGTGGTTGCAGAGGTGGACATTGGGAGTGAAGATGCGCATCATGCAGCCTATTGCGCACAGTTTGAGTTTTGACATGACGTCCTGTGGCTTCATGAAAAGCATTATTCAACATGGTGGTATTGCTGTCAGGGTTCCTCTGAGCCACAATTCTTAGGTAGCGATCATCCACTGTAGTAGTAGCCCTTGGGCAGCCTGAGCGAGGCATGTCATCAACAGTTCCTGTGTCTCTGTATCTCATCCATGTCCGAACAATATCGCTTTGGTTTGCTCCGAGACACCTGGACACTTCTCTTGTTTAGAGCCCTTCCTGGCACAAAGTAACAATGCAGATGCAATCAAACTGTAGTATTGACTGTCTAAGTTGTCTACAGACGACATGAGTTGCGTACCTCCTTCCTGGTGGAATGACTGATGGTTGTTTACGTCTTTGGGTGGGTTTAGTGACATCTCTGAACAGTCAAAGGGTCTCTGTCTGTGATAGAATATCCACAGTCAATGTCTCTCTTCAGGAGTTCTGGGAACTGGGGTGATGCAAAACTTTTTTTATTGTGTGTATTTAACTAGTTTCATTTGTTACTTTTTGCTTGGGCCAGCTTAATCCCCAACATATTTGTGCTGTAGAACTTCAGCTTTATTACTCCTACTGGAAACTCTTATTTGGATCTCAGGGTTTCCACAAAGGTTTTGCTATAGCACATTATTTCTGTGAGCCTTTCTTGTACATCTACTTCATTAACACAAGTTATGTCATTGTTGTCTTTCTGTCTTGACTTTTCTTTTAAATATTCACTTACTTTTATGGAAAATTTTTTAAATTCTTCTTTAGTTTCCACTGCTGTTCTCCATTTCTTCTCTACATGTACTGGTCATTGAGCTTCTCATCTCAAGATTGAATTAGCATGTGTTTTATACTTCAATAAAGCCCTTATCCATTTCAATTTCCCTCCTATCTTTATCCTCCTCCTTGTATCTCTTCTCTCCTTTCCTTCTCAGCCTCATAGCCTGTAATCCCTATTATTCCTCAGTATTATCTTTTCCTGTTCTCTCTCTTCTCTTTGCTTACTTTGCCACTTCTCATTTTTCCTTTCATATTTATTCCTTTCCTTTTTCGAGCAACATTTTTATTGTCCAGGAGAACATGTGCTAAATAATTAACTGTCTTTCCAATTTTTTTCCTTCAGTGCATCCCAAAACTCAACAAACTGTAGTAGATACAAAATCTCGTAGGTACTTATTTGTAAATTTCTCTTGTAAAGCTCTGGCAAAAATTCATCAGCTTGCACCACTAAAGAGAGCCAGCTCAAAACCATGCCCAAGAATATTATTCAAAAGTGCACCACTCTAGGTTAATGCAATTATATTGCTGAGTTTTATTCATTATCAGCTGACTGTGAACTCCTCCACTTGTCGGACCTATGGACATGATCAGGTGGCTGTTCTGGAATTCTTTGGGAATTACACTTTACCTGGAAAAATCAAGGAAACCTCAGAGAATGTTAGGAAGTTTGTAAAATTGTGGGGAATTATGTGTTTTTAATGTAACATTGGAGTTTAACTTTATTGAGCTTTATAAATCAAAAACTTTAAGATACTAGTGTTAATTTCTCAGGAGCTTATGACATCACCTTCCTCCTCATATCCAAGTTTGAGTAGCCTTCCTGATGATGATCTGCATAGAGGTTCCAGCCTTAGCTTGTCGTTTGTGATGTGTTAACATTCCACTACATCTTACATGCTTCAGTGGCTACATTACATGTGCCGGTAGAATATACAACACATGCCAATTTATGTGCTCTACTACACTATTGTTTAGTTAATTAAATGTTTGTCAGTGGACTAGAATCAATCATTGACACTTGTACACCTCACAATGGTCTTGACAAGGGTCATCAGTCTTGCTTTAAGACAAAGTTAAAACAGTCATTACTTCTATGCTAAAATGATGTTGTTGTTATTGTTGTTCTGGTCTTCAGTCCAGAAACTGGTTTGATGCAGCTCTCCATGCTACTCTATCCTGTGCAAGCTTCTTCATCTCCCAGTACCTACTGCAACCTACATCCTTCTGAATCTGCTTAGTGTATTCATCTCTTGGTCTCCCTCTACGATTTTTACCCTCCACGCTGCCCTCCAATACTAAATTGGTGATCCCTTGATGCCTCAGAACATGTCCTACCAACCGATCCCTTCTTCTAGTCAAGTTGTGCCACAAATTTCTCTTCTCCCCAATTCTTTTCAATACCTCCTCATTAGTTATGTGATCTACCCATCTAATCTTCAGCATTCTTCTGTAGCACCACATTTCGAAAGCTTCTATTCTCTTCTTGTCCAAACTATTTATCGTCCATGTTTCACTTCCATACATGGCTACACTCCATACAAATACTTTCAGAAACTTCCTGACACTTAAATCTATACTCGATGTTAACAAATTTCTCCTCTTCAGAAATGCTTTCCTTGCCATTGCCGGTCCAGATTTTATATCCTCTCTACTTCGACCATCATCAGTTATTTTGCTCCCCAAATAGCAAAACTCCTTTACTACTTTAAGTGCCTTATTTCCTAATCTAATTTCCTCAGCATCGCCCTACTTAATTCGAATACATTCCATTATCCTCGTTTTGCTTTTGTTGATGTTAATCTTATATCCTCCTTTCAAGACACTGTCCATTCCGTTCAGCTGCTCTTCCAAGTCCTTTGCTGTCTCTGACAGAATTACAATGTCATCGGCGGACCACAAAGTTTTTATTTCTTCTCCATGGATTTTAATACCTGCTCCAAATTTGTCTTTTGTTTCCTTTACTGCTTGCTCAATATACAGATTGAATAACGCCGGGGATAGGCCGAGGTCAGCTTCTACCAGTTTTTCCATTTGTCTGTAAAGTATTCACGTTAGTATTTTGCAGCTGTCTCACACCCTTCACAGCCACTGCTTCCCTTTCATGCCCTTCGACTCTTATGACTGCCATCTGGTTTCTGTACAAACTGTAAATAGCCTTTCGCTCCCTGTATTTTACCCCTGTCACCTTCAGAATTTGAAGGAGAGTATTCCAGTCAACATTGTCAAAAGCTTTCTCTAAGTCTACAGATGCTAGAAACGTAGGCTTGTCTTTCCTTAATCTATCTGCTAAGATAAGTTGTAGGGTCAGTATTGCCTCACGTGTTCCAACATTTCTACGGAATCTAAACTGATCGTCCCCGAGGTCAGCTTCTACCAGTTTTTCCATTTGTCTGTAAAGTATTCGCGTTAGTATTTTGCAGCTGTGACTTATTAAACTGATAGGTCGGTAATTTTCACATCTGGCAACACCTGCTTTCTTTGGGATTGGAATTATAATATTCTTCTTGAAGTCTGAGGGTATTTTGCCTGTCTCATTCATCTTGCTCACCAGGTGGTAGAGTTTTGTCAGGACTTGCTCTCCCAAGGCTGTCAGGAGTCTTAATGGAATGTTGTCTACTCCCAGGGCCTTGTTTCGATTAAGGTCTTTCAGTGCTCTGTCAAACTCTTCAGGCAGTATCATATCTCCCATTTCATCTTCATCTACATCCTCTTCCTTTTCCATAATAATGCCCTCAAGTACATTGTGTTGTATAGATCCTCTCTATACCCCTTCCACCTTTCTGTTTTCCCCTCTTTGCGTAGAACTGGGTTTCCATCTGAGCTCTTGATATTCATACAAGTGGTTCTCTTTTCTCCAAAGGTCTCTTTAATTTTCCTGTAGGCACTATCTATCTTACCTCTAGTGAACACTGGACTCGCATTCGGGAGGACGACGGTTCAATCCCGCGTCCGGCCATCCTGATTTAGGTTTTCCGTGATTTCCCTAAATCGCTCCAGGCAAATGCCTGGATGGTTCCTTTCAAAGGGCACGGCCGACTTCCTTCGCCTTCCTTCCCTAATCCGATGAGACCGATGACCTTGCTGTCTGGTCTCCTTCCCCAAAACCACCCCAACCACCCACCTCTAGTGATACATGCCTCTACATCCTTACATTTGTCCTCTGGCCATCCCTGCTTAGCCATTTTGCACTTCCTGTCGATCTTATTTTTGAGACATTTGTATTCCTTTTTGCCTGCTTCATTTACTGCATTTTTATGTTTTCTCCTTTCATCAATTAAATTCAGTATTTCTTCTGTTATCCAAGGATTTCTACTAGCCCTCGTCTTTTTACCTACTTGATCCTCTGCTGCCTTCACTACTTCATCCCTCAAAGCTACCCATTCTTCTTCTACTGTATTTCTTTCCCCCATTCCTGTCAATCGTTCCCTTATGCTCTCCCTGAAACTCCATACAACCTCTGGTTTAGTCAGTTTATCCAGGTCCCATCTCCTTAAATTCCCACCTTTTTGCAGTTTCTTCAGTTTTAATCTACAGTTCAGAACCAATAGATTGTGGGCAGAGTCCAAATCTGCCCCTGTAAATGTCTTTACAATTTAAAACCTGGTTCCTAAATCTCTGTCTTACCATTATATAATCTATCTGATACCTTCTAGTATCTCCAGGATTCTTCCCTGTATACAACCTTCTTTTATGATTCTTGAACCAAGTGTTAGCTATGATTAAGTTATGCTCTGTGCAAAATTCTACCAGGCGGCTTCCTTTTTCATTTCTTATCCCCAATCGATATTCACCCACTATGTTTCCTTCTCTTCTTTTTTCCTACTGTCGAATTCCAGTCACCCATGACTATTAGATTTTTGTCTCCCTTCACTATCTGAATAATTTCTTTTATATCATCATACATTTCATCAATCTCTTCATCATGTGCAGAGCTAGTTGGCATATAAACTTGTACTATTGTGGTAGGCATGGGCTTTGTGTCTATCTTGGCCACAATAATGCGTTCAGTATGCTGTTTGTAGTAGCTTACCTGCACTCCTATTTTTTTATTCTTTATTAAACCTACTCCAGCATTTCCTCTATTTGATTTTGTATTTATAAACCTGTTTTCACCTGACTAGAAGTCTTGTTCCTCCTACCACCGAACTTCACTAATTCCCACTCTAATTTTAACCTATCCATTTCCCTTTTTAAATTTTCTACCCTACCTGCCCGATTAAGGGATCTGACATTCCACACTCCGATCCGTAGAATGCCAGTTTTCTTTCTCCTGATAACGACATCCTCTTGAGTAGTCCCCGCCCGGAGATCCGAATGGGGGACTATTTTGTGTCCGGAATATTTTACCCAAGAGGACGCCATTATCATTTAACCATACAGTAAAGCTGCATGCCCTCGGGAAAAATTATGGCTGTAGTTTCCCCTTGCTTTCAGCCGTTCGAAGTACCAGCACAGCAAGGCCGTTTTGGTTAGTGTTACAAGGCCAGATCAGTCAATCATCCAGACTGTTGCCCCTGCAACTACTGGAAAGGTTACTGCCCCTCTTCAGGAACCACACGTTTGTCTTGCCTCTCAACAGATACCCCTCCGTTGTGGTTGCACCTACGGCACAGCTATCTGTATCGCTGAGGCATGCAGACCTCCCCACCAGTGGCAAGGTCCATGGCTCATTGGGGGGGGGGGGGGGGGCTAAAATGATATAACTCTGAATGCAATGTAATTGTACTTCGAAAAAATCAAAGGCCCCCATCTGTAAACTACTAATGTCACTGTACCATTACCATGTTATTTTCTGTGGTTTTATTAATTTATCCAGGTTAACCTCACAATGGTGTAGGATTTCTCATCATAACACAATGAAAACAGATCATTCAAAATATACTTACACATGGAGTATACAGGGTGCCCAGAAACAGTCTGAAAACCTTGCAAAGGTGTTGCAGGATAGGTCATGCTGAGAAGTAATTGTTATGAAAACATTCAATATGTTGCACCATATTCCAGTTAATTAACATTGAAGTTATCCAGTCAGGCTGTTGCATGTGCCAATTTAAGTGGCCTGCCAGATACAGTTAATGTCAGTTGTCTTACAGCGTACATGAAGACACACGTGGCCGGCCGCTGTGGCCGAGCGGTTCTAGGCGCTTCAGTTCGGAATCACGCGAGCGCTACAGTCGCAGGTTCGAATCCTCCCTCGGGCATGGATGTGTGTGATGTCCTTAGGTTAGTTAGGTTTAAGTAGTTCTAAGTCTAGAGGACTGTTGACCTCAGATGCTAAGTCCCATAGTGCTTAGAGCCACTTGAACCATTTTTTGAAAGCGCATGAGACTGAGTCATTGGCTCGGGTTTGATCCTTACTGCTGTCCCATGTCTAAATTTTTTGTACCACTCTCTTGTTTGGTTTTAGAAAACCAACAAAGAACACATTTGGTTACACCACCTCTGGCAGACCACCTGAATTTGCACACACAATTGCCTGATTGGCTAACTTAAATACTAATTAACTTGGAAGGTGGTGCAAAGTATTGATGTTTTTTCTTAACAATTATTTCTCAGCACAACCTACCCCGCAACGCAACAAGCTTTTCAGACTGTTTCTGGTCACCCTATATAAGCACTTTTTTGCAAGGATAGAGCAGATGATCAACCACGGTATCACTAAAGGGAACATCCTAGCATCTGCCTCAAATGATTTATAAAAATCACAGAAAAGTATAATCAGGAGGATCAGACAGAACAAATTCCGTCCTCTTGCGGTGCAGGAAATGTTGGGAGTGGAAACATTGAAAAGTTTAAACAAATCAGAGCTCATGAGCAACATAAAAACACAAGAAAAAAACATTACCATCACTCATTCCAAAAAAATACACTTTAACTTATTATCTTACATAATATGCTAACACAGTAAAATTCCTACCTCTCAAGGTAAATGTAGCTTTCCAAGAACACAGAGAGCCAAAACAGTGTACAGCCAAACCACTAATAACTATATAAGCAGGAAGCAATGAAAATAAAATAAAATAGCAAGACTCTAGTTCAGGACACAATAGTCAAAAATAACCAACTAGAGCTGATACATGAAAGCCCTGAAAGTAATACAATTTCAGCTAATCAACAGGATATAGTAGTAAATAGACAATTAAATCAAACAGGACCAGCCTATAAAGTTCTGGCAAGAGAGAAAGTAAATTCGATGAGTAATACCAAACAAGGCCAACAATTGATATGTTACGAAAGTTAAACAGCCAAAGACAACTGATAATAAAATGAAGTATACCCTCAAAGTCTAATTTACATAGAATCTTTTTATACTGAAACTTATTTTCAGATAGCAACACCTGTTCACTGGCGTTCAAGAGTACACATCACACTTAACTTCTTTTTGCCTCCCATCATGACATTTTGTGCAGTTAAGATGACAGATACTGTCCCCTCACTGTTAACAGGAACCAATGCCTGTTATTGATAAAAAAAAGTCCCTATTAGCCCATGCCCAGATGCCCCAAAGCTGCTTCACTGCTGGCCACACCAATTTGTTGCTCTGTCTCTACAGCCAATGACCCCTCCCCCCCCCCCCCCCCCCCCCTCCAGTTGCTAACTTGTGCTTCCTCAGTGGTTCCCTGCAGACTATCATCTCCTTTAGCTCCCAGTCTCCACCATGACATTGGCTGCTCATTTTCGAGACACACTGGGCCCTATCAACAGTTGCCAGCAGACACTTTCCACCCAGGTGCCCCTGCTTGCTAGCCAACTCCATGATCCAGCTACTCCAGCCTATAAACAAGACTCGCCACCTAGGTGCCACTACTTGCCAGCCAACTCCCTGATCCAGCTGCTTCAGGATGTAAAGAAGACTGGATAGCATGCCGTCCATGACCCAGAGCGGGACACAAAGTCTTGTCCTGTCACTACTGCCTGCGGCCCTCGGTGCTGGTTTTAATGTGTTTGACACTTCCTTGTTCCACATCAGACTGCTCTCCATTCTCATTCAGAGCCATTCATCACCTCACTGTGGTGCAGTGTTTGGCTATTTTGTAGTCTCACAAACATGCTTCCATGGTTGGAACTGCCGCTAACTGCCAAGTGAAGTGCAACTTCAACTATACCATGAATCACTATTACACACCACACTCTTGAATTTGAGATCAGTCTATAAACAATTGCACTGCCTCATTCAGTTGCTTCCTCATGTACAATGCTATTTTTATTATACACAGTTTGCACCAGATAAATTATAATAAAAAACACAGTTTATCAGTGGACACCGACAAGTGGCTCCTGGACTACAAACAAGCTGCTTTACCCCCTACACTCTGTAAAGGGACATCCTACTCTAGCATTACTTTCCCCCAACAGTAGTAGTCGATACCAGTAATATTTTTCATATTTTGGACAGGTCAATATTGCCTCAGCTGTTTTTCTGAAAAATGTCATATAATTTTATACACAATATGTAATATTTCAAGCTTAAATTTATGGAAAGGAATAAGTTTATTTTCGTTGTTACAATCTATATGTTCTAGCTCTAAATGCACAGTTAAACTTTGTTTTTAGAAACATTTGAAATTATGAAATATTTGGCACACTAAAAATTCCTATTATTAATTATGCAGTCTAGTACTGTTTATTATGTTTATTTCTAGATTCATTTATAAAATAATAAGCTAAACTAATAGAAATTCATTTGTGAAGAAAAACTATAAAGCCTTTGGAAGATTGTTATTACCGCAGAGTGAAGTAGTAGGTTAAGCACGCCTCTTATATGACTGGATGTATTTTTGTATTTTAGACGAACAACATAATTTCATTGTTGTTAATGTGAATATTCAGAAGACAGTGTGATATAGTAAAATATGAGACAATAAATTATCGTAAAATTCAGTTCTGAAACGACATTCTTCAAAATGAAGTAGATCAATTGAACCATGAGAACCTAAAATGTGAGAATTTCAGCTTCAAGAATCTGACCCCTAGACATGGATAACTGGAGCTAACTGTGCAAGAAAAGATAAGTAGAAGGGAGGGCTATATTACATCTCCCACCAGTCTGTTGAGACTACGGTCTCCGGGCCCATACATACAGGGTGTTACAAAAAGGAATGGTCAAACTTTCAGGAAACATTCCTCACACACAGATAAAGAAAAGATGTTATGTGGACATGTGTCCAGAAACACTTAATTTCCATGTTAGAGCTCATTTTATGTTCGTCAGTATGTACTGTACTTCATCGATTCACCGCCAGTTGGCCCAATTGAAGGAAGGTAATGTTGACTTCGGTGCTTGTGTTGACATGCGACTCATTGCTCTACAGTACTAGCATCAAGCACATCAGTACGTAGCATCAACAGGTTAGTGTTCATCATGAACGTGGTTTTGCAGTCAGTGCAATGTTTACAAATGTGGAGTTGGCAGATGCCCATTTGATGTATGGATTAGCACGGGGCAATAACCGTGGCGCAGTATGTTTGTATTGAGACAGATTTCCAGAACGAAGGTGTCCCGACAGGAAGACATTCGAAGCAATTGATCGGCGTCTTGGGGTGCACAGAACATTCCAGCCTATGACTCGCGACTGGGGAAGACCTAGAACGACGAGGACACCTGCAATGGACGAGGCAATTCTTCGTGCAGTTGACGATAACCCTAATGTCAGCGTCAGAGAAGTTGCTGCTGTACAAGGTAACATTGACCACGTCACTGTATGGAGAGTGCTACGGGAGAACCAGTTGTTTCCGTACCATGTACAGCGTGTGCAGGCACTATCAGCAGGTGACTGGCCTCCACGGGTACACTTCAGTGAATGGTTCATCCAACAATGTGTCAATCCTCATTTCAGTGCAAATGTTCTCTTTACGGATGAGGCTTCATTCCAACGTGATCAAATTGTAAATTTTCACAATCAACATGTGTGGGCTGACGAGGATCCACACGCAATTGTGCAATCACGTCATCAACACAGATTTTCTGTGAACGTTTGGGCAGATATTGTTGGAGATGTCTTGATTGGGCCCCATGTTCTTTCACCTACACTCAATGGAGCACGTTATCATGATTTCATACGGGATACTCTACCTGTGCTGCTAGAACATGTGCCTTTACAAGTACGACACAACATGAGGTTCATGCACGATGGAGCTCCTGCATATTTCAGTCCAAGTGTTCGTACGCTTCTCAACAACAGATTCGGTGACCAATGGATTGGTAGAGGCGGACCAGTTCCATGGCCTCCACGCTCTCCTGACCTCAACCCTCTTGACTTTCAGTTATGGGGGCATTTGAAAGCTCTTCTATATGCAACCCCGGTACCAAATGTAAAGACTCTTTGTGCTCGTACTGTGGATGGCTGTGATACAATATGCCATTCTCCAGGGCTGCATCAGCGCATCAGGGATTCCATGCGACGGGAGGGTGGATGCATGTATCCTCGCTAACGGAGGACATTTTTAACATTTCCTGTAACAAAGTGTTTGAATTCACGCTGGTACGTTCTGTTGCTGTGTGTTTCCATTCCATGATTAATGTGATTTGAAGAGAAGTAATAAAATGAGCTCTAACATGGAAAGTAAGCGTTTCCGGACACATGTCCACATAACATATTTTCTTTCTTTGTGTGTGAGGAATGTTTCCTGAAAGTTTGACCGTACCTTTTTGTAACACCCTGTATACTACGATGCATGTTTTCATGTGCAACACACAGCCAGTCAAGAAAACTGAGTCAACAACCTTCCATGATGAATAAGATGTTGAGGTCAGGAGAATTACCAGACGTTACTGTAATGCACTATAATTCTTGGCACACAATTTCCTTGTAAAAGCATTACATTGTGATCATGTAATGTGACATGGTTTTATAGTTGTTCCCTTTCGTTATCAATGCCTACTCTGAGTAATCTTTAATTGTGTAATGAGTTTTTTATGAAGAACATTTTAGCTGCCTTTTTAACAGAGGCATGTCAGTAATCTTTTTCATCTCCTTGGCCAATTTATTATACAGTTTTATTCCTTGCTAAAAATGCTATTTTATTAGAGACTAGGATATTGCTGTCATTTGTAAAGAGAACTTTTTCTTCCTGTCTTATACCGCCTGGGTTGTCAGTGGTACAGATGAAGAACAGAGATGGACACAATACTCTACCGTGAGGCACACCTATGTTTATATGTTTCTTGTCTGACAATTGTTTTACTGAAGATGTATCATCAGCAGACATTTTATCTGTCTCTACCTTTTGCACACAGTTTTACATGTAAGACTGGAACCACTTGTTTGCTACTCCTCTTACATTACTGCTTCTTGCTTGTTTAGTAGTATTTTATCGTCAACAAAGTCAAAAGCCATGGACAAGCCTAAGAATATGCCTGTAGCACAGTCATCCTTATCAAGAACTTAAAGTATCACTTTTGTGAAGTCTGTAACGACTGATATTGTAGTTCTCAACTTAAGAAACGAAACTGTGACTCATTAAAAAGGTTGTATTTATTCATATAAATCATTACTCTATCTTTCATTACTGACTCAGTTATGTTTCAGAAGGTGACAGTAGTGAAACTGGCCATAGCTTTCTATACTTTCTGTATTACCTTTCTTTAGTAAGGATACAACTCGTGTGCTCTATGCACTGTGATAAAATACTTGAACTAAGGAACTTCCTCAGAACTTTCCTTATAGAAAACATATGATAATAGTACATAGCTATGTAGATCATAAATCATGCAAAAATCGCCTCTTGCAGGTCCAGGGGTAACAATAGGCCCGAGGTATTCCTGCCTGTCATAAGAGGCAAACAAAAGGAGTTTCACACATTTCAGCCTTTATGTGATGTTCCCCTTTAGGGTTTCACCTCCATTCTTCAAAATTTTCCTGAAGAGTGAGCCAATTGGGGAAGGGCACCTTAAATGGTGCATCATGTCCATTGTGCATTGAGATCTTTAACCCACTTTCTCATCGTCGCATTGCAGTCCTGCCCATTCTCCATCTCTTGGGCAAGGACTCCTTTCTGGATGTGTTTTCCACCATGCACTATGCAGTGTCGCTTTCTGCATCGATGATGACCATGGACTTCTTTGCAACTGATAGCCAGCTTGGTAGTCAGTCTGTTGTGGTGGGGCCGCCATGTACCCTGTTGGTTGTAGCCCCCTGACCACACAGGGGTCGCTCTGCTGATGCCTGCACCGTCATTTCCCCACATACGCCAAGGGGTAGATGCCCATCCCCCTGGGGCATTGGGACTCCCGGCAATGGCCATCCTGCCAGGTGGCCTTTGCTGCAGCTGGGTGGCACCCGTGGGGAGGGCCTCTGGTTGGAGTGGGTGGCATCAGGGCGGATGACATATGGTGAAGCATAGTCCACCATTTCTTGCTGGTGCTGAAACACCAGCAGTCTCTAAGCTTCCACGAGCTCAATTCAACGCACAGAAGTATGACCACAAATCATTCCCTTCCCTGGCCACACCATGGGAGGAACATCAGGCTAAGGATGGTAGCGGATCTTATTCATCCTGGTACCTTGTATTTTTAAGACCTGATGGGGACGTTGAAGCCTCAGTTTTTTGTTGAGCATTTAGAGGACAAGTCTGTGGAGGTCAAGGGATTGTCCAAAATGAGATCTGGGTCAGTCTTGATCAAAACACCATCCTCTGACCAGTCATGGGCGTTACTTGCTTGTGACAAGCTGGGGGATGTTCTGTAACCATCACCAAGTTCGGGCATGTGTCTTCCCGCTGTACTTCCAGCATCACATGTCGAGATTGCGGACACCCATCACATCCCAATACTCCTTGTGCCCCACCTCTCATCTGTCAAATGCAGAGAGCACCATTTGCCTTGCTCACCAGACTGCAGGATTATCCAGAAAGAAAAGAAAATCACGGAGTACAAGACGCTGGACTGACTGACATACACTGAGGCTTAGAGAAAATTTGAATGCCTGCGTCCTGTGTGTATGACATTGTCTTACGCCACCACTACAACAGTTCTGGCACCATCAGCTCCGCCAACCCCAGTCACCTCTCAGAGCCAGAAGACTTCACCTGCTCCCTTCATGGTGTGGGGCATTGCCCTCCCTGTTGCTCCTGCACCACCTACTTCGGCAGCAACACTCCCTCCAACCATCGGGGACACCCATCCCCACTTCTAAGCCAGAGAATCATAAGTTTTCTTTGGCTTCTCTTGCTAGGAAAGGGTCCCTTGGGTCACTCCGTTCCCAGGTTTCTGCTAGTGGGAAAGATGACACCTGCCAGTGGCTGAAGAAACCAAAAGCAGCTGGTCATAGGGCTTCACACTCATGCTCAGTGCCGGAGACTGAGCCAGTTAAGTCCTCCCAGCAGGAAACCCAAAGAGCAGTGAGAGAAACCCAAAAAGAAAACCTCTAATATCAAGGAATTTTGGTGGCACCCACACCGCCGCTACCTACAAGCTCTGTATCTGAGGATGGGGTGGAGATTTTGGCATCTGTGAGGACCTAGATCTCGCCAGAACCTCAGACACAATGGTTATAGACTGCTCAGGCTATAAGTCAGTGGCAGCAGGTGACTCTTGAGGTGTAAAGTACCTCATTGAGTGTTCTATGCCTTGCCAGTCTCAAGATGACATCATCCTCCAGTGGAATTGCGGCAGTTTTTTCCGCCACATGGATGAAATATGGCAACTGTTTAGCTTTACACCTGTTGTCTGCATTGCCCTCCAGGAAACCTGGTTCTCAGCAATGTGGACGCCTGCCCCCCCACAGCTATAAGGGATGTTACAGGAACCATAGCGACTATAATCGAGTGTCAGGTGGAGTTTGCCTTTATATCCTAAACTCAGTCTGTAGTGAACCTGTGCGCCCTGACACCCCTCTTGAAGCTGTGGGTGTCAGAATAAGGACAATGCAGGAAATAACTGTCTGCAATGTATATCTTCCTCCAGATGGTGCAGTACCCCTGACTGTATTAGCTGCACTGATCGATCAACTCCCTAAACCTTTGCTACTTTTGGGAGATATTAACGCCCATAACCCCTTGTGGGGTGACACCGTGCTTACTGGTTGAAGCAGAGGTGTCGAAACTTTACTGTCTCAATTCAACCTCTACCTCTTAAATACTGGGGTCACTACACATTTCGGTGTGGCTCATGGTAGTTACTCGACCATTGATTTAGCACTTTGCAGCCCAGGACTTCTCCCATCTATCCACTGGAGAGCACATGGCGACCTGTGTGGTAGTGACCACTTTCCCATCTTCCTGTCACAGCCTCAGCGTCAGGCTCATGGACACCTGCCCAGGTGGGCTTTAAAGAAGGTGGACTGGGAAATTTTCACCTCTGCTGTCACCGTTGAATCTCCCTCACATGGTAACATCGATATGATGGTCGAGCAGGTGACTAAAACAATTGTTTCTGTGGCAGGAAATGTTATCCCTTGCTCTTTAGGGTGCCCGAGGCATAAGGCAGTCCCTTGGTACCTGCTGGAAGTCACTGAAGCAATTAAGGAGTGTTGGCGAGCTCTACAGCGGTACAAGCGGCACCCTGCCCCGGAACACCTCTTAGCCTTTAAACGGCTCCATGCCCGTGATCACCAACTTATCAAACGATGGGAGCAAGAGTGTTGGGAGAGATACATCTCGATCATTGGGTGCCATACATCACCTTCCCAAGTCTGGGCAAAGATCAAACTTCTTTTTGGGCACCAGACCCCAACAGGTGTGTTGGGTTACCATAATGGTGTTACCATAAATGGTGTGTTATCTACCAACACAAACGTGATTGCCAAGCTCTTTGCTGAGCACTATGCTTGAGCATCTGCATCGGTGAATTACCCCCCAGCCTTTTGCACTCTCAAACGGTGGCTGGAAGGGAATGTCCTCTCATTCCCTACAAGCCACAGTGAACCCTATAACGCCCCATTTGCAGAGTGGGAGGTGCTCAGTGCCCTTGCACATTGCCCTGACACAGCTCCTGGGCCTGATCAGATCCACAGCCAGATGATTAAACATCTCTCATTTGACTTCAAGTGACATCTTCTCATCATTTTCAACCATATCTGGTGCGATGGCATCTTTCCATATCAGTGGCGGTAGAGCACCATCATTCTGGTGCTCAAACCCGGTAAAAACCCACTTGATGTGGATAGCTATTGGCCCATCAGCCTTACGAATGTTCTTTGTAAGCTGCTGGAATGTAAAGTATGTCGGCAGTTGGGTTGGGTCCTGCAGTCACGTGGCCTACTGGCTACATGTCAGGGCGGCTTCCGCCAGGGTCGCTCTACCACTGATAATCTTGTGTCCCTCCAGTCTGCCATTCAAATGGCCTTTTCCAGATGCCAGCACCTGGTTGCTGTATTTTTTCATACACAAAAAGCGTATGACATGACCTGGTGACATCATATGCTTGCCACTTTGTATGAGTGAGGTCTCCGGGTCCTACTTCCAATTTTTATCCAAAACTTCCTGTCGCTCCATACTTTTCGTGTCCAAGTTGGTGACTCCCATAGCTCTATCCATATCCAGGAGAATGGAGTCTCACAGGGCTCTGTATTGAATCTCTCTCTATTTTTAGTGGCCATTAACGACTTACTGTTGCTGCTCCAGTACTGTTGTTGCTGAGCGGCGCCACCAGGGAGCAATCCACAAGGTGCAGTCATGGGCTGTAGCCTATGGCTTCCAGTTTTCTGCCTCAAAGTCATGTGTCATGCACTTCTGTCAGCGTCGTACTGTCGTACCATTCATCCGTGGCATTGTTTTATTAGGAACAAGGGACTGATGACCTCGTAGTTTGGTCCCTTTCCCCCTCTTTTAAACCAACCAACCATGCAAAAATCAAAACAATTCAAGGTCCCATGAATACAGATGGCCGCGCGGTTTGAGGCACGGATTGCGCGGACCCTCTCGACGGAGGTTCGAGTCCTCCTTTGGGTATGGGTGTGTGTGTTGTTCATAGCATAAGTTAGTTTAAAGTTAGTTTAAGTTGTGTGTAATTCTAGGGACCGATGACCTCAGAAATATTGTCCCTTAGGAATTCACACTCATTTTAAACACAGATGCAGTTTATTCACTTTAATTATCTCTCAGAAATTATATTTCTTTTGTCTACTCCTCTTCCAGCTTGCTAATAGCTCAGTGTTCTCAAAACAGCCACTGAATAGTGTAAGAAAGGAACTACTCTTTCTGTTTAAAAAAAAAATTAGATGTTTTTCCCCTAATATTCATAAATATATTTAAAGTAATTCATAAACAATTCTCATTATTATAAGTAGCACTAAAATAGTAGTAGTCAAGGATGATATTTAGCTGAGTGGGTATAGTCTGCAAATGTTACTAATTCAATTATGGAAGAAAATAGGATGCAGTATCTTTGATGCCATTATATTCCCAAAATTTTAAGTGTAATATTGGTGGTCAGACAAAGGAGAAAGTGTGATGGCTATGAGGTCATCTGATGGAAATTTCAAGTACTAAAATGACATGAAGGTAGGTTCTGGGCCTGTATCTACCTTTCTCCTGCACTAGTATCAAAGAGGTGTAAGATTATTGTGATACATGCTAAAGGGAGTACCCAACTTTTATAGTAGCATTTTATACTCTCTCAGAATGAGAGCAGTTGAAAAACTAATTAGGCAGAGAGATGCTGCAGTGGAAATGCATTATACTTGCATCCAGAAGGAATACCTATGTTTTTTATGGTTTCTCTAAACTGATCAATGCAAATTCCAGGTAGGTCCCTACGAAAATAATGTGGCTAACTTTCTTCATCATCCTTGTGCTGGGCTCTAAGAACCTCATCATCAACAAATTTAAAATAGTGTTCTTCCTTCCCTTTTTCTGGTCCACTAAAATATATTTTATGCCAATGTTATACAGGATTGATCATAAGCATGTCCATACATGTGTAATGAAAATGGCACACAAATACTGTTTTTGTGGTTGGCAATTCGATGGTATTTTTATCCCTGTTAGCGTCAGAATTTCAAAGAGTGTACTCCAGTTACCACTGGCAAAAGCTTTCTCTTAACTACAGATTCTATAAACATAGGGACATTACTGTCTTGCTTGTCCTTACATTTCTGTAGAACCCAGAATGGTCTTTCCTAAGGCAGACTTCTACTATTCTTTTCTTTTTTCTGTAAATAATTCCTGTTAGTATTTTGGAATTATGACTTACTTATTAAGCTGATGATTCTGTTATATTCAAACCATTATTCTTTCACTATCCAGCAATTTCTTCTTTACTAAATACTAGCTTGGCATCTGAATTCTTGGTATTCATACAACTGCTCCACTTTCCTCCAACAGTTTCTTCAATTTTCCTATTTGCAGCGTCTATCATCTTTCTCATTGTGATACATGCTTTTAAAACTTTGCATTTATTCTCTAGCCATTCTTGTTCTGCCATTTTGTACTTTGTGTCACTCTCCTTTTTCAGACATTTGTATTCTTTTATGTCTACTTCATTTGCTACATTCTTATGTTTCCTACTGTCATCTACTGAATAGCTCATGTGTTTTCCAAGGTTTTCTGTATGGTCTTGTCTTTTTGCTTATTAGATTCTCTACTGCTGTCACAATTTCATCTTTCAAAGCTACACATATGGTTTCTATTGTATACATTTGTTCTGTTTCAGTTAGTGCTATCAGCTGCTCCTTTTGAAGCTCTCAGCAACCCCTCATTCTTTCAACTTATCCAGTTCTCATCTCCTTAATTTCATTTCTTTCTGCATTGTTTTCTGTTTTAGCCTACATTTCATAACCAATAAATTGTAGTCAGCATCCACATCTACCATTGGAAATATTGGCAGTTTGAAGTCTGGCTTCAAAATCTCTGTCTTACTACAATATTACATAATTCTTCTGAAATCTTCTGATATCTTCAGGCCTCTACCACATGCACAATGTTCTTTCAAGATTGTTAAATCAAGTGTCTGCATTAAAAGTTGTGCTCTGTGAAAAGTTCTACCTGTCCTTTTCCTGAGTCTGTTTTTCATTTTTCCTTCTCTTCCCCATGCTAATATCAAATTTCAGTACCTGATCAGAATTTAATTTTTATCTTCCTTCATGGACAACATAATTTCTTTTCTCTCATCACACGGTCATTCAATTTTTTAATGAGCTGAGAAGCTAGTAGGTATATGTACTTTTACAACTGGGTTGGCTTTGTGTCTCTCTTGGCTATGATAATTTATTCACTATTCTGTTCTTAAAACAGTAGTTCACTTGCATTCCTATTTTCTTATTCATTGTTATACCTACTTCTGCAGTGCCCTTTTCTGATTTTGTATTGCTAAGGCTAATGCCACCCTAGGCGATTTTCTCCGCTGAAGGTCAACTATTTTTGTCACGCTGGAAATGAACTCCATGTTGCAAACGGAAGCTGGCACACTGGGTTGTAATTGTCACACTGGACTGTTGCTGTCGAAAGGGCCTGGGCCTATTTTTGGCATGGCAATAATCTTCAGCATCCCTGCCACATTAGACTACTGTTATCGCCAGTCACACAGCAACCGCAAGGATACTGCACTCACTTCTCTTTCGTCTGTATGGCAATGTCCGAAAACTCTGTAAATGTCATTCCAATGGATCACTTGGACAATGAACTGATAATAACTGAGGTGGAGGATTATCCCTGTCTCAACAACATAAAATTGTAAGATTATAAAGATCGTCTGCTGAAGACAGAAGCATGGATGAAGGTGTGTACAGATGATGTTGGGACTGAGAAGTGGAACTTGTTATCACTGGATGCACAAAATGCAGTAGGTAAGATGATGTATGTACCTACTTATATATAGGTGCATGCAAAGTTTCATGAAAATCTGCATAACTTTCATCTAGACAACTACTAAAAAAGTAATTTAATTTTTATTTTTCCTTCTCTCTCTAATAGTTTGACATGCGTGCAAACCTGTTGCACCAAAACAATTTAATTAACTATGTTGAAACTTTGCATGATCTAATAAAATGTTTTAGAGGTATTTTCAGACTATTTTCAGTATTTTAAAAAAGTCAGAAAAATAAATACTCTGAATTTGTACAAAATTTTCTTATTAATAGCTTAATCCAGTATTACCTGACGTAAAGAAAAAATAACAGTTATGAGGATACAGCTGAAAAAAATCTAAAACTTAAGGTTTTATAGAATAAGTTATTTCAAAAGTTAAAAGGAAAACTACAAAGTGTTGTTTGAAAGAATGGTATTCTTGTGAACGTATTCGTAGCATTATGTATTTAAGTCAGAAACCAAATAGTGTAACACAACAATGTGAACATGAAATGTATTGGCTATTAATACAACTAAGTACAGCTTATGACAACAATGACATACACATCTCCAGACGTCTAGTTATCTTTGCCGACAATGTATGCATTTTGCCAAGGAACTGATCCTTCCACAGAGCAGAAGCAGTTACAAAACATATCTCTAATTTCGCAAAGACAGTTGTTACCTCTTAGTCCTACATTTTCCATAGATTCCAGAGTACAGGTTAAAGTATCTTCAAACCGATAGCAATCATGATTCTGCACAAAGTTATGCAGCACGCAACAAGTTTTTATAATACTTTTAGCCAAGTTAATATTAACATCTATGGCCCTGTGGAAAATTTGCCACTTGTTAGCAAGGATACGAAACAAACATTCTACTACAGGCCTTGCTCTACTCAGCCTATAATTAAACACTCTCCTCAAGAATGTGAGTGATTTTCTTGCAAAAGGCCACATCAAGTGTTTATCAAGAGCAAAACCTTCGTCACCTATAAATGCGAGAGGCACAGTTTCATTGTTTGGTTCATTAGTCAAAGGTTTGGCATCTGGAAAAGGTAAGCTTTCATTATAAAGTGCTCTTCCGAACTTAGTTCCTTTTAAAATATTTGAATAACCATCGTGTCCATATCTTCCTATATTGGTATATCGAAAGCAGTAGTCACTATCCACAACTGCCATAAGCACTATGGAATGAAACCGTTCATGACAAAAAAAAATTCACTTCCACTATTCCAGGGCTTCACCAACTGCTCTTGCTTACTGTCAATGGCACCTATGCAGTGAGGAAAATTTGTAGTTTTCTCAAAATTCAGAGCTATTTCTTGTAAGTCCTTTTTTGTTGAAATTGGCTGTAAGCAGTTCCAAATGTTTCTGCATGTATCTTCAATTATAGATGAAATAGTTGAGCGTCCTAGTAAAAACTCGCAGTGCAGAGACTTCATGGAGCATCCTGTTTCAAGATAACTGTTATAAATACATAGAGTATAAAGCACAATATCAGGTTGATGTAAATTAATTAATTTCAATGAGCTGGTGTGAGAATAATTATTTTTAACATTTCTACGGGAAAAGAAGTACAAAAACGGTGAAAAAATGTGTGTGATACATACAGTGGCAGCCTGAAAGAATTACAAAAAAATAAAAAGAGTAGCAGCACAACAACTACAAAAGAACCATATGTCTGCTACAGACAGATGTTTTTCATGCAAGAAGCCATGGAATTGAGGCAGTAAGTAAAAACTTTCTTCTGTAATTTTGTAAAATTTAGATGTATTTTTAATGGATATGGTAGTTAATTACCTATTCAATACTGACTTGTTATATACTTACCCCATCACACACATCTGCACAGTACAAAGTGCCATGTGGGTTTTTCCAAAAATGTTTCTTTTAACTTCAGGACCTCAGGAAATATGAATGATGCTTCTATTCTTGAGGATGATGAAGTGGAAAAGTGTCATGAAGACAGTGCACTGCCACCTAACACTGCTGCTAAGCTTCCCACTGCTAATGCAAATAAAAGGAAACTTCAGGACGCATTTGAAAAAGAGTTGATAAGAGTTTTGACACATAGTTCAACTTGTGCTGTACCACAAAAGGATTCTGATGATGTTTTTGACGTCTCTTTTGTCTTACTTAAAAGTAATGACTACCAGTGATGCACTAGAGTTTCAAATAGAAACATTACAATTAATAAAATCTTACAGCTGAAAGAATGTAGAGAGCAGCATTACTAAGACTCCTTCCTAAATATTGCGCTGTCAGGTATGTTGACATCAACAAGCACACAAAGCCGTACATCTGAGAGTCCACTCACTTATTTTTCACCAGAGACTGGACTGCCGAATGAAGACTCACTCTTGTCACTTGAAGAAGATTACAAGTGATTAGGCAGCTAACATGAACTTGTAATGTAAACTCTTTCATTGTAACCTAGTTTATGTTAACGTTATGTTAAGTGTATGTTCATGTTCATAAATTACTTACTCTATCTAATTAAAAAAATGTACCTCAATGTTACTGCAAGCTTTTCTTCTGCAGCAACACATGTCACCTAACTTGGTATCCTTCTTTTGTAAGTTAGTTTCTATATTCGAGAGCAGTAAGTTGAAAGATGTTATGGACATGTGGTAATAATCAAAGAATTTCTCTGGATAACTTCCAAGTTTCTTGTGTAACAACACAAACTTTCCTTCACTTGGATGATTCATAGTAATTGGATGAATCCACCATTTTTGTTGGTGGTTACTCCTTCTGCGATGTCGAACGACATATAGTGCTACTGCAGCTAAATATTTTGGTTTTGAATCACAGTTGCAACACAAGTGCAGTAGCCACCGGTTTTTATCACCAGTGCAGCATCCAGTTTTGTTGGTGTTACTTCTTCCGCTGCAATTGTAGTCATTTGAAGTGTGGCACCCTAGGCAACTATTTCAACTGTGATTACTATCGAGAGGAGAAAATCCCCTAGTGTGGCATTAGACTAATAGGGTTGACCGGCTTTTGATCATAGATCTAAGGGAGATGACTTAACATCTGACTGTGATTTTAATGAAGGTTTAAGGGAGATTTAGTCATGAGAACTACATTGCATTTTCATAGAATAAGTGACAATGGAGGTATAGATACAAAAAACTGGCATATTGGCTTACTTTTACTCTATTGTGTCATATGGTATCATATTTTGGAGTAACTCCAAAGACCAAGAGAAAGTTTCTAGAGTGCAAAAGGTTCTAATAGGACTCATTTATGGTGTAATTCCAGAACAGCATGCCAAAACATGTTCAAAGAATTGAATATACTAACTACTGCTTCTCAGCACATTTATTCCTTAATGACGTTTGTTGTAATATATCTCTTCTTACACCAATAATACATATTATACAAAACTTTTTCAATATTGGGTTGGTCAGGGAATTTGAGCTGTCAATAGCACTTTGCAGAATTAATATTTATAATTATGAGGAGTGAAAATAGATACAGGAGAAATAAGCAGTCAATAAGGAAGTCAGGAGTATTTTTTGAAAATAAGTTATAATGTGGGTGATCCTGGGAAATATAGGAGAGTTGGTCACCCTGTTTGTTAATCCTTTTCCCACCTGACAAGAATTTTTTTCTTCCTGCCATCGCCTTTCACTAATTCTAACTATATTTAATCTCACCCTAGCCATTTCTCATTTATAAAACAATATTAGAGAAGGAAAGTTGCTACTCACTATATAGCGGAGATGCTGAGCCGTGATAGGCACAACAAAAAGATTCACACAATTATAGCTTTCAGCTATTAAGGCCTTTGTCAGCAATAGACACATACATGCATGCGCGTGCCCACACACACACACACACACACACACACACACACACACACACACACACACACACACACACACAAACGCAACTTGCACACATGTCTGCAGTCTCAGACAACTGAAACCATATTGTGAGGAGCAGCAACAAGCAACAGTGGATGATGAGAGTGGCGACTGGGTGGGAGTAAGGAGGAGGCTGGGGCAGGGAGGGGGAGGGATAGTACGGTGGGGGTGGCAGTCAGTGAAGTGCTGTAGTTTAGACGGAGGGCAGGAGAGAAGGTGGGGAGGGGCTAAGTAGCAGGAAGGAGAGAAATAAAATGAAATTAAAAGACTGGGTGTAGTGTTTAAATGACGGTTGTGTAGTGCTGGAACAGGGAGGGGGCTGGATGGTAGAGGACAGTGACTAACAGAGGTTGAGGCCAGGAGGTTTATGGGAACATAGGACGTATTGCAGGGAAAGTTCCCTCCTGCGCAATCCAGAAAAGCTAGTGTTGGTAGGAAGGATCCATATGGCACAGGCTGTGAAGCAATCATTGAGATGAGGGATATCATGTTTGGCAGCGTGTTCAGCAATAGGGTTGTCCACTTGTTTTTTGGCCACAGTTTGTCGGTGGCCATTCATCCAAAGAGTTTGTTGGCTGTCATGCCTACATAGAATGCAGCACAATGGTTGCAGCTTAGCTTGTAACTCACATGACTGGTTTCACAGGTTGCCCTGCCTTTGATGGGATAGGTCATGTTAGTGACCGGACTGGAGTAGGTGGTGGTAGGGAGATGTACGGGACAGGTCTTGCATCTAGATCTATTACAGGGGCATGAGCCATGAGGTAAGTGACTGGGAGAGGGGTTGTGTAAGGATGGACGAGTATATTGTGTAGGTTCGGTGGACGGCGGAATACCACTGGAGGAGGAGTGGAAAGGATAGTGAGCAGGACATTTTTCATTTCAGGGCACAATGAGAGGTAATCGAAACCCTGGCAGAGAATGTAATTCAGTTGCTCCAGTCCTGGATGGGACTGAGTTATGAGGGGAATGCTCCTCTGTGGCCAGTCTGTGGGACTTTGTGAGGTGGTGGGAGACTGGGAAAATAAGGCACGGAAGATTTGTTTTTGTACAAGGTTGGGAGGATAATTATGGCTTCAATGAGACCCTCAGTATATTTTGAGAGGGACTGCTTGTCACTGCAGATGTGATGACCACAGGTGTACGGAAGGGACTTCTTGGTATGGAATGAGTGGCAGCTGTCGAAATGGAGATATTGCTGGTGGTTATTAGGTTTGATATGGACGGAGTTACTGTTGGAGCCATCTCTGAGGTGGAGGTCAACATCTAGGAAGGTGGCTTGTTGGGTTAAGTAGGACCAGGTGAAGCAAATGGGGGAGATTTTGTTGTGGTTCTGGAGGAATGTGAATAGGGTGTCCTCACCTTCAATCTGCCTCGAGATGACTGGTTGTTTGTGTTATCCTCATCATTTCATCATCATTCCTGAAAAGTAGCGACATTGGAATGAGCAAAGGTTGGAAATTTGTACGGGGGCTGATAACTGCACAGTTGAGCGCCCCACAAACCATCATCACCACCACGACCTTTAGTCCAGATAGCAAAGATGTCATCAGTGAATCTGAACCAGGTGAGGGGTTTAGGATCCTGGCTCTAATATTGTTACATTCCATCCTGGATTTTCCATTGTTTGATTTCATTTATCATTTATCCTACCTATCCTCTACTTCTAGGACTACCTCATCTCCTACATAGCATGCGAGAGGTAAAGGTCTTGAGTTTAAATTTCGGTCCAGCTCCTGTTTCAGAGTGAAAATTTTGTTTTCGAAACAACTCCCAGGCTGTGACTAAGCCGTGTCTCCACAGTAACTTATCTTCGAGGAGTGCTAGACTTGAAGTTTCGCAGGAGAACTTCTACAAAGTTTGGAAGGTGGGAAACAAGGTACTGCCAGACGTAGACCTGTGAAGACAGGTTGTGACTTGTGCTTTGATAGCTCAGTTGGTAGAGCACTTGTCCACAAAAGGCTAAGGTCCCAAGTTGAAGTCTTGGTCCAGCACACAGTTTTAATCTGCCAGGAAGTTTCATATTGATGCATACTCCAATGCAGAGTGAAAATTTCATTCTTGAGATTCCCTGGGACACTTGGGGGGGTCTTGAAACTGATGCATCTTATTCAGAAGGCAACAGGGGGTGTGGCTGGGATGAGAGTGAGTCACAACAATATCAGGATCCAAAAGAGAACAAGTGGGCTTGAAGGCCACAGAGTGTGGGTCCCACTTCTGACTGAAAGTAAAATTCTTCTTGTCCTGGAGATGCCAAGGACCTCCATCTCCAATGGATGCCAGAGAAGAGGGTTTCTTCTTCAGCCGAGCAGAAGCAGTGGTTCGGTGAAGGAAGGGAACAGGAACCACCAGGGAAGAGGAAAGAAAACAGAACAGGATGGAGGAAGGAGGAGGAGGAAAGGGCACAACACCCACCATGGGCTCAATGTTTGTGCATGGCGCACATGGGTCCCTGAGATATTACAGCCCATTCTTCCTTCCCTGGCTGCAATTCCTTCACCATGCCCCTCCTGCCCTATCTTTGCTTCTTTCTTGTTGACCCCTTCTTCCACTCCCTCAGTTTCCTGATTTATATTGACCAGGCTAACCACCTGGTTCCCTGTATTGCTTGCAATTTTGTTCCTTCTGACTGTTCTCCTTCATACTTTTTGGCGTTTAGGCCCCTGCTTGAGGTTTGACCTCCACTACTAAATTTTCTGTTTTTAGTGGGGAAGAACTCCCTCTCTAGTGTCTATAGTGTGGATTCCTCTCCCCCCTTCCTTACCTATTGTAGCCCTCTCCACCTTGCTAGGTCATCAGCATGTGTAGCCAATCTGTGTGGTGGGGCTGTTATGTACCCATCTGGATGAGCCCCCTGCCAACAGAAGGTTCACTCTACTGATACCTGAGCTGGTCCCTTTCCATGTATGCCTAGGACTGGTTGCTTGTCCCCCTGAACCATTGAAACTCTGGCAATGTCTGTCTTGCCAGGCGGCCCTTGCCATGGCTAGGTGGCACCCATGGGGAGAGTCCCTGATCAGAGTGGGTGGTATCAGAGTGGAGCTCGGTGCATTAAGATGCAAAAATCTGGCCGTTCTCCTATGGCCATCTCTTTGAATGGTGAAGGATCAGTGAATGCTGCTTCATATGATCCGGCAGCCTTCCCTTTCCTGGCTACACCATGAGAGGAGGGCCAGGCTTGCCATCTTGGGATGAAACACTTTCCCCACTACCTCATCTGTAGGACAGATGGGGAAACATTCACTGCTGGAAACTATTGTTTTTTGAGGATAATATCAAGGACAAGTTTGACGAAGTGGAGTCTCTCAGTAAGATTCGGTCATGCTCCCTGTCGATCAAAGCTTCTTCTGTTGCCCAATCTGCAGCTCTTCATGCTTGTGATCATCTTGACAATGTCCCAGTGTCTATTACCCCTCAGCAATCTCTGAATATGATTCAGGGAGTGATTTTTTTGTAGTGACCTCATCCTGCAAACTGATCAGGAACTCTGGGCTAACCTGGAGTGACAAGGCATTCATTTTGTTCAATGTGTGCAGAAGAGTCACAAAGACAACTGCACCGATACCGGTGTCTTCATTCTGGTTTTCGAGGAGGATACATTCCCAGAGAAGGTCAAGTTTATTTGCTACAGATGTGATGTGAAGATGTACGTCCCACCTCTCATGAGATGCTTTTGGTGCTTGCATTTTGGTCATATGTCTTCCCACTGTGTGGCAGACCCTCTGTGTTGTGACTGCAGACACCCATTTCATGAGGGAAGCCCCTGTTTTCCACCACTTGTGTGTGTCACTTGTCAGGGGTACTGCTCCCCTCGCTTGCCAGATTGCCCAGCATACAAGAGAGAAAAAAAGATCCAAGAGTCCGAGCCCCTGGATCACCTTTCCTGTGCTGAGGCTCGCCAAAAATATGTGAGACTCCATCTGGTGTCACTTTCTTCAACTTTTACCTTTGTTGCATTCTTTCCTCCATCTAACTCTTCCTTACCTGAGCCCCATCCCCCTCTCCCCTCCCCTCGTGTCCCCTCCCCTCCCCTGCAGTTCCCATGATTTCCCCTCTGGGAGTCACTCCCCCTTCCCAGCCGAAGAAGTTCTCCCTTCTTCAGCATGTGGTGGTGATGGTCCCCCCCCCCCCCCCCCCCTCCGCCCCACTCCCCATGATCCCTCTCCCCAGCATCTCTCAGACGGGAAGCCTACTACCACCACTTGACCACGAGACACACCATCTGTGTGCCTCAAGGTCACCCACTCTCTTACGGTTCTCAATCTTGCAGACGCCTGCACTCCCTCTGTGCCCTGCTCCCCCCACCTCTGAGAGAGAAGAGAAAGAAACATAAGTCACAAGACAAGCTCCCACCTCCCCCTCCCCTCCAGGTACCCCCAAAGGTGCCGAAAGAAACATAAGTCACAAGACAAGCTCCCACCTCCCCCTCCCCTCCAGGTACCACCAAAGGTGCCATCTCCCTTTATGTCTAACCTGAACTCTCGCCACACAATCATACAGTGGAATTGCAACGGATACTATCATCAACTACTGGAAATACAATGTCTCATTTCCTCCTATTCTGCATTCTGTCTTGCTTTTCAAGAAATGCACTTCCGTGATGACCACTCTCCAATGTTACATGGTTATTGGGCATTCTGTCAGAACTGTGCCAGCCCTGGGGTAGCTCTGGCAGGGTCTGCACTTTGGTGCAACAAGGAGTGGACCCCCTTGCACCAACCTGGAAGCAATAGTGGTTAGAGTGCAAACAACTCCAGCAACCACCATTTGCAGTATCTACCTTCCTCCAGGTAGGCTTATGTTGAGCTGTCTACCTTAACACAGCAAGTCCCACCTCCATCTCTGGGGCGTCAGTGCCCACCACCCACTGTGGGGGAGTGCCTCTTTGATGGTCTGGTAACTGACCAACTTATTACTGACTTCGATTTGTGTCTCCTCAATGATGGTTCCCCTACCCACTTCAGTGCTGCTTATGGCACCTTTACTGCTATTGATCTCACGATCTCATCCTCTGGTCTCATGGCTTCCCTATATTGGTCACCCCATGATTATCTTTGTGACAGTGACCACTTTTCAGTGATTCCATCATTCTCCAGTTGCCACCAGGCAGACAGGCCCCCATGTTGTGCATTTTGTAAGGGCTGTGATCCTTTATATATGTCTGCTGTGCACTTCAACACCTCCCTCTAGAACTGCATTGATGCGGTCGTGCAGGTCGTTTCTGCCACTATTCTTCATGCTGCTGGCACTGCTGTCCCCCTATCCACAGGCCCCCCTGGACCACCTGGTACCAAGTATGTAGCAGTCACTGTCCAGGACCACTGACAGGTGCTGCAGTGATTAAAATGACATCCTTCACAGACCAACTTACTCACTTTTGATTGTCTTTGTGCTAAGGCTCATTACCTTATGAAGCAGAGTAGAAACAAATACTGGGAGTGCTATGTCTCCTCCCTGAGGATGTATGCCTCTTAATCACAGGTTTGGCCCAAGCTCCATAGCCTTCTGAGCCACCAGCGACAGTCAACTGTTTAGGGTATTAACCTCCAAGGTGCTCTGTGCACTAATCCATTGGACCATGCAGAATACATCACATCACACTTTGTGATGCATTGGTGTCCTCTTCCTGTCGTGCTACCTTTCTCTGTCAGAAATGCTGAGCTGAACAGACCCCCCCTCTGTTTTAACGCACACCATGCTGAACCGTATAATGAACCCTTCACTGAGTGGGAATTCTTGCAGGCTCTCACCTCTTCATGTGATATGGCTCCAGGCCCAGATTCCATCAGCAACCAAATGATCCAATACTTGGACGCTACCCAGGGGTAACATCTCCTCAGGGTCTTCAGTCGCATTTGGCTCATGGGTGCTTTCCTGTCATAATGGCGAGACAGTATAGTTATTCCAGTCTTTAAGCCTGGGAAGAACCCAACATCTCTTGACAGCTACAACCTGATTAGCTTGATGAATGTACTTTGTAATCTGCTCAAGAGGATGGTTAGCTTCCAATTATGTTGGGTACTCGAATCTCGGGGCATTTTGTCCCCATATCAGCATGGCCTCCGGGAAGAACAATCTCCAACTGACCATTTACTCAGACTGGAAACAATAACCTGACAGGATTTTATTAACCGCTAGCACCTTTTCACAGTGTTCTTCGACCTACATAAGTCATATGACTAGGCATGGCACCATCACATTTTAGTTACCCTCCATGACTGTGGCTTCCTGCCCCCCCCCCCCCCCCCCCTTCTGATTTTTATCTGCAAGTTTTTATCACACCCGCACTTCCAGGTTCAAGTTGGTACTTCACTCATGTCCTTTGGATTGAGGAGAACGATATCCCACAGGGTTCTGTGTTACGTGTAACAATCTTCCTCATAGCCATCAATGGGCTTGTAACCTCTGTTGGGCCTGTGGTTACCTGGCATTGTACATCGAAGATTTTTGCATCTGGTGCTGCTCCCACTCAGTAGCATCTGCTGAGCACTGGCTCCAAGGCTCCATCCAATGGGCCTCTGCATGGGCCATCTCCTATGGCTTCCAATTTTCTCCCTACAAAACGTGGGTCATGCATTTTTGTTGTCGACCCACAATACACCCCCTGCCAGAACTTTATTAAGGTGTCCAGCTCCTTGATGTTGTAGCACAGTTCCTTTCTTGGCCCTTATTTTTTGGCCCTTATTTTTGATAAAAAGCTGATGTAAAACTAAACTAAACTCTGTCTGAACAGGCCTTGGAAGCCCATTGGCGACTGGCCAACATTTCACCCTTGGCCCAAAGGCATTACTGGATGCGGATATGGAGGGGCGTGTGGGTAGCACACTGCTCTCCCGGCCGTATGTCTGTTTACGAGACCGGAGCCACTACTTCTCAATCAAGTAGCTCCTCAGTTTGCCTCAAAAGGGCTGAGTGTACAACGCTTGCCAACAGCATGCAGCAGACCAGATGGTCACCCATCCAAGTGCTAGCCTAGCCCGACAGCACTTAACTTTGGTGATCTGACATGAGAAAGCTGATGTGGCTGCCCCGTATTTGCCACCTAAAGACTGAATGCATGCAGAAGCTTGAATACTTTTCGCCTCCTTGCCTACACATCTTGGAGTACAGACCGTGCCACTCTTCTCGAACTTTACTGTGCTCTGGTCTTGTCCAGACTAGATTATGATAGTCAGGTTTATGGCTCAGCAGCTCATTCCACTCTGAAAATTCTTGGCCATGTTCACCATTATGGGGTGCATCTATCTTTTGCACTAGTCCTGTTGACAGTCTCCTCGCAGAAGCAATGATTGCCCTCTACAAATATGACAGAGCCAGCTCCCAGTTTCTTATGCAATTGCTATTCGCCAATTCCCTGACCATTCCCGGTACGTTGCCCTCTTCACAAGCAGTGGATGCCCCCCCCCCCCTCTCCCGATAACAGCCCATGGGTGGGATTGCTGGTTGCAATTTGCCTCACTCCCCTCTGTTGGGATCTCCATCTCCACTCACTGGAACGTGTCCCTCCTTGGACAGTGCCTAGACCAGGGGCGGGCAAACGTTGCACGCGGCTCATGAGCGCACAGCGCTGCACGTGTGCTGCTCGCGTGCAATCGTCGAATGGGGCAGTGGCGACAGCCGGCAGGTTGCGGCAGTGTAGTACCAGGCTAAGCTCTGGACGTCGATGCGTAGCGACCACCACGTAGTGAACGTTGTATTTCAAGAACTGGAAAATGCAGAGTGAAACAAGGAAACAGAGAAGCGGAGATTTGCTATCTTTTAAAAAGTAATGGGAGAATGATTTTTTCTTTGTGCAAAAATGTGAAAATTCTAAATGTTTAATATGTGGCAGTATTCTCGCTGGTCAGCGGAAGTTTAGTATTGAAGGCCATTATAACAAATTTCACAAGGACGAGTACAATTTATTGTCGGATTCTGAGTGGATGGGGAAATTGACTGAGCTTAAGAAGAGCAATCTGACGATACTAGATGAATCTGTCGTAGTTGCTGTGGTCACGAGGGATCTGGACATCTTTTCGTCATGTCTCTCATCTAACTGATTTAACATTTTATGGAGCACTGTTTTCAATTTTTCAGGACGACAACAATAATAGCCCAGCGGTAGGTGCAAGTTATAAGATTAAGCTTAATATAGTGAGAGCCGGAAAACCATTTGCTGAATTAGTAAGTGTCGGTTAAGAGGAAACATCAGTGATGAAAATTCAAGTACCTGTTTGCATTTGTCTGTATGTAGAAATTTTGTTCCACTCCACCTGTGATAATTAAATAAAACATATCGTAGGTAATAGGAACTCTTTCAAAACACATCTTTCAAGCACTCCTACTAACCTTATTTTGTTCCACTCCAACTGTGATAATTAAATAAAACGTATCGTAGGTAATAGGTACTCTTTCAAACCACGATATCTTTCAAGCACTCCTACTAATCTTATTCCTTCATTCAATAAAGCAAGCTAGGAAACAAAATGCATTGCAGGGGAAGGAGCGGACAGAAGGTATGGTGGGAAGGGGAGATAAGCGGGTGGCCAGCTTGCCCCTGTGTGCACACAGAACGACTGTTAATTGCACGCGTGCAAGTGCACCGCACACATGCGGGATTCCTGCCCGCCCCTGGCCTAGACCATGGATTAAGATTGACCTATTCCAGGGCTTAAGGTCTCTGCTGCCCCTATGGTTTTCCTGCATCTTTTACATTTCATCCTTGTAGAGTTCCAGTGTGCCACCATCTTCTAGACTGGTGGTTCTAAGATGATAGATAAGGCAGGACACACTTCCATATCTACTACTGTCCTGGAACAACATTTATTGCTGGGATCATGTAGTATGTTCACAGCAGAGGTCCTAGCCATTCATAGAGTTCTCCATTTTGTTTCTCAGGCATCATCCCACATTGTTTTAACTTGTACTGACTATTGACTGATGCTACTCTCACCACCCTTTGATCTCTGCTACCCATGACATTTTCTCTGCCCTTGGCCTTGCCACCTGCTCAGTTGTCTTTCTCTGGGTCCCAAGTCATCTTACATGTGTAACTTTGGAATTGTGGGACTGATGACCTCACCATTTAGTCCCATACCCCCTCAATCAATCAATAAATCAACCAAGGATGCAACAGAAGCAAAGGTAGACATCAGATATACTGGGTGGATCTCTATGGACTCGCTCGATATAATGAATGCTGTGTTTTCCAGATTAGTCCTGAGTTCCTCCTCAGACTATTACTCACTGGGATTTCTTGTAAGTGCTTACAAGCCCAAAAGGAAGCCAACTCACCAGCAGAAGAGGTTTTAATTATTAAGCAAACAGATTGCATCTTGCTAAGTGAGTCAGCTTCACAAAACTTACTTTGATATGTTCTACAAAAAAGAATGGTTAGGTATTGGCGAAAATCTCCCTGACTGTTCTGGCATTGACTAAAAAATGGGGAAAGGGTTTTTCCCCAAGCTGAGCTGGCCTCCTAGGGAGTGCCCATGGAAGGGAAGGCTGAGGAAGTTAAAGTAGGAGGCAGAGACAGAATCTTTCCTGTCTGAAGAGATGACCCTGGAAGAGTGACCAGAAGTGTGGAGCTTAGCGTACTCCATGTGCAGAGTTTCTGCCCTGGTACCACCCACTCTGATCAGGGGTGCACCCTGTGGACACCCACAGCAAGGTCTGCCTGGCAGGGCAGTCATTGCTGGGAGTTCCAATGCCCCCAAAACGACAAGCAACCACTCCTAGGCATACATGAGGTGGTGACAGCTCAGGTACCAGAAGTGAGCTTAATTTCAAACACGTATTCAACTCATACATTTATAGTTGGTGGTGACTTCAATTTGCTCTCAATACGTTGGGGGAAATACATGTTTAAATCCAACATCCACGTAATAAATTTTTGGCTACAGTGCGACGAGAGGAAATTATGCCTCTAACAGTTATAATCATTATCTATTCGACGTATGAAAAAACAGTGAAAACTCATAAAAATTAATTATTTATATAATATTCTATGATGTAATTGGACGTATCGATGTGTATTATACAAAGACAATGATAATTGTAAATTCCTTTTATGATCTGCATTTCCCTTCCTTTGTTTTTACCTTTTGTTGTTTGGCTTTTGTAAGTTGCGGACGCATATCAAACTGAGGACTGTTAAGAAATTGAAATTATTTGTTAATTATTACTTGAAAATAGTTCATTATTATTATAAATATGAGTGAATAATTATTTGTAACTTTAATTCCTCTCTCAGTAAGCATTATCTGTGTTAATTATTTCTTTCCGCTGCAACGAGCGCAGCCATTGATGATAGCGATTTGTATCACGTTTTTGTCTGTGTTTTCCTTAGAAACAAATCAAATGTTTGCTTGATGAGGTCTAAATAGTGCACAATATGAAAGTATAGTTTATAGAGTTTAATAAGCATTTCAAATACCTACTTATTTGGTCTAACAATGAAAAGTCTCTATCAATTGTCTGCCGCCATCTTAACAATTATCTCAGCGGCAAATTCAAATTACGCAACTCTGCAGACATAAATGCCAAATGTAATACAAATGTGTAAAAATAAATGTGCACCGGTGGTTCCAAACTCATTTTAATGAAAATAATTTGAATCATATTGGTTCTTTAAAAACAGTGCTCATAGCACAATCGTTACAACAAACTTTTCAGGCTGATGTATGGAGCCGAAATTAATCACGCACGAGTTGCAAAGAATATTGTTTCAGGTATCATATGTTAGTGCTGTGCATGGCTGATATTCAGTGGTTTTAATAATCATTTTGCTGAAGATAATTGCTTCCATCTTAATCAATAGCTGTAAGGAATCTGTTGTATGAACTGTGATTTAGTGACACTTACACAACTTACAGACAACACTTTAACACGACGTTAACTTGGAGTTCTTTAGCAACTTGATCAAATCTTTAGCCGGGAGAAAAATTATTTAGTAATTACTCAATGTAATAAAATAAGATTATCATTTCCATTTACAAATTAGTTAAATACCAAACCACTGAATAACACAGCAAATGCCACACTGGCACCCAACGTGGGGCTACCAATGCACATTTATTCATTTTAATAATTGAAATTGTGATCTATTACAGGTACGGAGTACCAAAACAAACTATTAATCATTGTTTATTTACTTGTTTCATGAGCATTGACATCTTCCTACCGAACTGCTGTACGAATGTGTATCTGCGCTGGTGCGAGATGCACACGTAACTTCATACAAGCAGCGCAGTCCACAACTCTCAATCATCTCAGGTAGGAACAGATGTTAATGTTCTCTAATTATATAGCAGCACACAACAACAACCGCTGTGTGTGCAAATTTAAATTAAAATCAGTACCTGCAGCCATGAGTAGTAATAATTGAATATTCTGGCTGCGAGAATAATATTTTTGAGTGTTATTTGTGTATATGTGTTAGTTACAAGGTTATTTTGTGTCAGTTGGTGCTTGTCAGTTATTTATATATTTGTTGTGCTATATTGGTGATAGAATGCTTAAACAAAAGAAAAATAAACCGAATGAGCATAGTGATGCAGAGATGACATCAAAGTCTCAGGTAGAACAATCTACCCATATTTCTGTGGAATTATTAGAAAATTTAATTATGAATGATAATTTAGAAACTGATTTCCCGAGTGATAGTAAAACCGAGGAGTTGCCAAAACAAACTGACACACTTGCATTCAACCAGTTATGAATTAATGACAATATTTCTTCGGGGCAAGGGGCAGAAGTTAGCAATGCTCAAGCTATGTCCATACAGGATATGCTAACAGCATTATTTGAAAAGTTTACTATTAAAGAGCAGGAGTGTGAAAAAAACACGAGTTTAAAGAGCAGGACCGTGAAAGACAACATCAGCAGGAAAAGGAAAAATGTAGACAGGAAAAGCTTATAGAAAAACAGCAACAGGAGCTCAGGGACCAAGAAAAGGAAAAGAAGGAAGGAAGACCAAATTTTGGTAATCAACCGATATTACCAGAGCAATATGTGACACCAAGGAACAATAATAGTGGAATAGAATGTATTTGTAATAAAGTAACCACACCACCTGCGAATGATATCAATTCCATGCACTTAACTACTTTGATGCATGAAGATAGCCTGATTAAGCATAGACAGTTTCAAATATTTAATGAAGAAAGCAAGAAAAGCATACATCCAGTAGTTTTCATTCGAAACTTCAAAAGTGTTCTTCCAAAATCATGGTCGGAAGAACAGAAAATACAATTTGTGGTTTCACATATTTCTGGTGATGTCACTCTGTGCATTAAATGCAGCAGAAACTTGCAAGACTTTCCACGACTTTGAGAAGGCGTTCCTTGATAAATTCTGGTCAGCGTCTACTCAAGAGCGACTCCGTAAAATTGTTTACAATGCAGAAATGTACAATCCGAAGTCAGGTTCCTTAAGAAAGTACTTTGAAAAATATATTAACATGACCCGGTACTGGGATGAGCCAGTAACCACCAGAGACTTATTGCGAGTGTTAAAAGCTAGATTACCCATACATATTAGAGAAAAATTATTGAATGTTACAGACACCGATCTGAAAGAATTTCTCTCTGTAATTGATTCTCTGGATCTAGTGCAAGAAGATGCCAGAAAAAATTCTGACGTGATCAGCAATAATAATAGTCCTAATAGAAAAAATTCATGGACTGGAAATAATGGAAACAGGGGCGAAGGTAGCCCAAAGAAAAATAAAAGTAACGCTTATAGTAACGGAAAATACAATAATAATAATAGTAGTAGGAATCCATACAACCTAAATTTTGGTTATCCTAATAATAATAACAGTAATTATCAAAAGGCCGAAGAACACCAACAACCGAATGGTAATCAGAGGACGTACCACAATGAAAACCCAAACTATAACAATAGCAACCAAAAGAGACGAAATGACAACAGGTCAGACAGTCCATATAAAGACAAGCCTAAAAATATGCGGGGTGACAGTGAATATTGGCGACAGCCAGGGCCAAGTCATTGGCAGCCGCAGCAAAATTCTATCAATTCAGGTCAGCCAATAAATTATGTACAGGCTATACCTCTACCAAGCAATCAATATCCACCGTGGTGGGATCCAAGCAGGCCTCCTCAGACTGAAAACTCACAAAATGTTAGAATAGTGGAGGTACCTTCGGAAACAAAACAAAACACTCAGAAGCCAACAAACTAATTTCGGTCCCTGTAGGCCTTCGCCAGGTGACCAAGGCCAACAATGAAGGCAGTAGGTTGAAGGAACAAAAAATAAACATGATATGGTATCAGGATGGCAACAGGATCGAAGATGAGCTATATCAGGAACCTGCTGTCTCTGATAAGCCACAAAGGGAAAATATCCAAGCAAGTGTCACCGGAGCTGTAAATGGTGTGGCAACTACTATTCTGCTTGACACAGGTGCGAATGTATCAGTTATGAACACGCAGTTTTTCAAGAAAGTATTGGAGATAAGGAGATTGCCGATTTTGCCGGTTGCAAATTGTAAGGTTATAGGGGCATTGGAAAAAAAGGCACAGAGTATAAAATACCAGACACAGGTGGAAGTTTCCTTGGGAAATGATTGCTTATTATGCACATTCCTACTAATGGATAACTTGTCAGTACCGGTGCTTCTGGGTCTCGAGTTCCTTCGGGAAAGGGAAGCTGTAATTGATCTCGCCCGTGGGACTTGTGCACTTAAGTACCAACAGCGACCCATAACATTAATGCTGAATTGGGAGTTTGGTTCGAACCTTCCACTGATGAGAAAAATGAATCTTTCTGTCAGCAAACAGAAGTTGTTAGTGTTGGATCATAAGCACCCACAGATGTGTCACAAAAATCGAAATAACGATGCACCCAGCAACGTGAGTGACATCGTCACAACAATAGAAGAGAAAGTACAGGAGGCAACTTGCATTAATGCTTCATAGGCTAGACAATTAACAGAATTATTATCCGGATATCTCGAAGTATTCACTGAACGCCCTTGAATCATAAAAGATTACCAGTATAATATGATAGTATATCCACACAAGACCTATTGCAGAGCATCTTACTCGGTCCCCTGGACTAAGAAAAACGAAGTGATGAAAGAAATCCGAAAAATGGTGGATTGGGGCATTATTGAAACATCTAATTCGCCATATAGCAGTCCCCTATTAGCAATAACCAAAGCAGATAAAAGTATACGCTTAGTTTTCGACGCACGAGACATCAATAAGATTATAGTGCTAGTGCGAACGAGACCTGAAAATTTAGACGAACAAATCCAGAAGTTTTTTGGCAAGAAATATCTAACCTCACTCGATTTGCATTCTTCATTTTGGCAAATCCTCTTATCAGAAGAATCCAGGCAATATACCGCCTTTGTGTTTGGAGGCGAAAGCTATCAATTTCGTGTTCTTCCCTTTGGATTAAATATTAGTGCCGGTGTGTTCATAGCAGCGTTGGATCACGTACTAGGGCCCCAGTTATTAGATTGAGTCACAGCATATGTTGACGACCTATTGCTAGCAACAGATACCTGGGAAGAACACCTTGATTTAATACAAAATGTGCTAGACAAGTTTCTAGCAAGAGGAGTAACAGTAAATTTGAAAAAATCCAAGTTTGCTGGGGAGGAAATAAAATTCCTTGGTCATGTAATATCGCCACAAGGTATAAAACCAGACCCTAGCAAAATGGAGGCAATTGCAAATTTTCCATACCCACACACGAAGAAACAACTTAAAAGTTTCATTGGCTTAGCATCTTTCTTCAGAAGATTTTTAACAGCTCAACAGCTTAACAGTGAAGCGTTATTGAGTTTGCTAAAGAAAAACGCACAATGGTGCTGGACATCAAAATGCAAAGAAGACTTTGACAGTATCAAAGAGGCACTTATCAATGAACCAATTTTACATCAGCCGGATATGTCAAAGGATTTCTTTAATGCAACAGATGCATCAAATTATGGGATCGGAGCATGCCTGTTTCAAACAGAAAACATCAGCAACAAGCTAGAAGTCAAGATGATTGGATTTGCAAGTAGGATCCTAACCAAATGTGAACGATCCTACACTGTGACCGAACTTGAGGCACTTGCCATAGTATTTGCCTTTTAAAAATTTAGATACCATGTTTACGGGAAACATGTCAATGTTTTATGTGACCACCAAGCTGTGAGTTTCATGTAAACATGCAAATTACTGAACGGGCGCTTAGCTCGATGGACTCTCGCCTTGCAAGAGTATGACTTTGAAATTAGACATGTCCATGGACCAGATAATGTAATTGCCGACGCATTATCTAGGCTACCACGAGGATTACCAGCATTTGCAGCTCTAGTAGAAAGTTCTACAGAATATAAAATTCTTCTTATAAAGGACAAAGCTAATAGACAAAAATATTTAGTATTGTGGAAAAGGGTAAAACAATGTCAAGAAAAGGATCCGATATGGAAGAACATCAGGGGCGCATTGCGTCAGCAAGATGATAGTGCTTTACACCAATATTACTAGTTGAACAATGACATTTTATTTTACGAATCTGACAATCCTAATAGTAGATGGCGAGTGTGCATTCCATCAGACCTGCTGGATGATTTAATTTGGTTAACGCATTGGGCATGGGGGCACTTCGGCATTATTAAGTGTACTATGAAGATAAGTCAGTATTGTTATTACCCAAATTTAAAAAGAAGAGTTCAAGAACTTATCAGAACCTGTAAAATATGCCAAAAGGTCAAACCGAGCAATATTTGCAGAGATATTGAACTACACCCTATTATTGCAAAATGTTCGCGGCAGATTGCAGCCATCGACATTGCAGGACCCCTACCAACTGCCAGAGGAGTAGTGAAATACGTGCTGGCAGTGTATGATTTATTTTCAAAATACGTGAAAATGTACCCACTTAGGGCATTGGCTGCCAGTAGTATTGCAAAAAGATTGACAAACGATTACCTCAAATCTGTCGTGTGCCCATTGATTGTCATAACAGATAATGCCACGTATTTTACTGGAGAGAGGTGGAAGAACCTTATGGATGAATATAACATCAAACATGTTCTAATTTCAAGGTTTTCACCAAGCAGTAACCCGGTTGAAAGAACTTTCAGGGAACTCAACCGGTTCATCCACAGCAGGCACACTAAGTGGGTGGAATACCTAAATAGTTTCATGGAAACGTATAATAATTTACCACATATGACAACTGGGCGTGAGCCCAGTGAACTAATGAATGAACAGAAAAACGAAGTGGATGAAAGGGTTAATCCAATACCGAAGATTGAAGAGGAATAATTAACTTATCAGAAGAAACTAGATACAGCTCTACAGAATATAAATCGCCAAGCAGAGCTCCGCAAGGCGAAGTTTGACAAAAAAACTTACTAAGACGCAACAATATTGTATCAATGAGTTAGTATTGTTGAAGACGCATCCCAAGGCATCGATAATCAAGAAAAAAAAATAAAAAATGGCAATTACTGTATGAAGGACCATATAAAATAGCTAATATCCCACATGAGGGGTGCTATGTACTAGAGGATGTCAATACAGGAAAGAGGAAAGGACTGTATTGTCATAAAGACTTTAAAAAATATTTGCAATAGGAAAACCAATTTAATGTTGGAATAAACAAAGGACCAATCCGAAGTGCAAGTGCACTACCCCATAACTGTAAATATAATGTTTATGGTAAAATATTTAGCAGTAATAATTTGATAATATTATGTATGTATTAGTTTATAAGCTTTTATGTCAAGTATTACACTGTAATGTTGTTGAATTATTTGAAGAAGGAGTAGAGAATCCCCATAATAAATAAATAATAAAAGGACGGGTATACACTCGCGCGCACACACACACATATCCATCCACACATATACATGCTGCTTGTGTCTGGATATGTGTGGATGGATATGTGGGTGTGTGCGAGTGTATACCTGTCCTTTTCCCCCCATAAGGTAGGTCTTCCGCTCCCGGGATTGGAATGACTCCTTACCCTCTTCCTTAAAACCCACATCCTTTCATCTTTCCCTCTCCTTCCCTCTTTCCTAATGAAGCAACCGTTGGTTGCGAAAGCTTGAAATTTTGTGTGTGTGTTTGTGTGTCTTTTTATTGTGTCTATCTACCAGCACTTTCCCGTTTGGTAAGTCATGGAATCTTTGTTTTTAATATATTTTTCCCATGTGGAATGTTTCTTTCTATTTTAGAAATGTATAAATATATGTATTTGTAATAAAAAATGGAAATGTACTGTTATCTGGACAGTTCAGTAATGATCTCATGGTCAAGATAATGTAACAGATTCTGAAAGTTTTATATTGTCTCATGTTTATGTGACAGTGTAAAATTTTAAATTTTGTTATTCAGTCATGGTAATATGAACTTAAGTGCAAGTGTACCAGACCTCATTACCTGAAAAGTGTCATTTGCATATAGATTGTCTGTTAAGTACTGTGGAAAACTACTGACAGCAATCAGAACAGTGAAGTGTGTTTCGCAGGAACTAGTGGACATGTGAAGAACTGTGATTTACATTGTGAATAATAATGAAAAGTGGTAAAAACTGTGATCACGTAACCTTATGAACGCTCTTGGAGTGTCAAAGTTAGCAGCAACGCTATGAACGTTGAGTACTGTTGACTATTAATAATTAACTTGAACTGATGACCTTTAGTAGTTTGGTATGAAGCATCTCCGCGTGCCAAATTTAATGTGACAGACTGTACAGCCAGCCGCGCAGCAAAACAATAATGCAATGTTGGCTACGCAGCACATCACGAAAATATTTACATTCCGCTTAAGTAAACGAAGCACAATACGGACACTTGTATGATTAACGGTCCAGTGTTCAAAATGTGCATATTGTGATAAACTTACATGTGAATCACTACATTGTGTTGAACAGTGTCAAAATACAGAACATACTCCAAAAACAGTCTAATTCCATCCGTGTGAATGCAAGGGAAATGGACACTAATAAACTTTTCCACAGGATGAGAATAGTAATTATCTTGTCACTGATGCTTATATTTTGACATTTCATGTACCCTTCTTAAACTGAGAGATGTGGGAAAGGAGAAACAAGACCTGCTGCAGCACGACTTCTAGCCAGGAGCAGATCCAAACCACGATGCAGCCGACGGCAACCGACTCCCCACTGACTCGGCCGGGGACGGTCCAGCAGCAGCCTCTACCTGTCTGCAGTCCAACAGCTCGACACGAGGGCGGTCTTACGACGTCAGCAGCAAATTCTTATGACATTCAATAAATGAGTGACTTTGGAAATTATGATATACCACCATGAAAAAACATTCATTATCTCAGATGCTTACAACAGATTCATAAATTTGCATTTTCCAGCATATTTTATTACATTCATGTCAAGCCTGACTGTTACAGGTAGGTGTCTGTATTTTCTTGAAGCCTCTTGAACAGTTTTATTCCCAGTTTTCCAAGTCCAGTGAACCCAAATGGGAGGGGGGGATAAGTTAATCCGGGAAGTATCCGCAGCAATTTCCGAGATAATACAGTCACTGAAGTCATTTAAACTACTCGATTCAACTATAATTTTGTCATGTCTAAAACAACATTGAAACTAATCATTTGCATCTTGAGAGTAGCAAATCTACGTGGATTACGTGGACTGATAAAAAAAAAAAAAAAAAAAAATACAATAGATAAACTAATTTTTTTCTCAGCCCAAGGGGCATTGTAACATCCACGTGATGAATTTTTGGCTACAGTGCGCCAAAAGGAAATTATGCCTCTAACAGTTACAAACATTATCTATTCGACGTATGAAAAAACAGTGAAAACTTATAAATATTAATTATTTATATAATATTCTATGATGTAATTGGACATATCGATGTGTATCATACAAAGACAATGATAATTGTAAATTCCTTTTATGATCTGCATTTCTCTTCCTTTGTTTTTACCTTTTGTTGTTTGGCTTTTGTAAGTTGCGGACGCATGTCAAACTGAGGTCTGTTAAGAAATTGAAATTATTTGTTAATTATTACTTGAAAATAGTTCATTATTATTATAAATATGAGTGAATAATTATTTGTAACTTTAATTCCTCTCTCAGTAAGCATTATCTATGTTAATTATTTATTTCCACTGCAACGAGCGCAGCCATTGATGATAGCGATTTGTATCGCGTTTTTGTCTGTGTTTTCCTTAGAAACAAATCAAATGTTTGCTTGATGAGGTCTAAATAGTGCACAATATGAAAGTATAGTTTATAGAGTTTAATAAGCATTTCAAATACTTACTTATTTGGTCTAACAATAAAAAGTCTCTATCAATTGTCTGCCGCCATCTTAACAATTATCTCAGCGGCAAATTCAAATTACGCAACTCTGCAGACATAAATGCCAAACGTAATACAAATGTGTAAAAATAAATGTGCACCAGTGGTTCCGAACTCATTTTAATGAAAATAATTCGAATCAGATTAGTTCTTTAAAAACAGTGCTCATAGCACGATCGTTATAACAAACTTTTCAGGCTGATGTATGGAGCCGAAATTAATCACGCACGAGTTGCGAAGAATATTGTTCAGGTAACATATGTCAGTGTTGTGCGCGGCTGATATTCGGTGGTTTTAATGATCATTTTGCTGAAGATAACTGCTTCCATCTTAATCAATAGTTGTAAGGAATCTGTTGTATGAACTGTGATTTAGTGACACTTACACAACTTACAGGCAACACTTTAACACGACGTTAACTTGGAGTTCTTTAGCAACTTGATGAAATCTTTAGCTGGGAGAAAAATTATTTAGTAATTACTCAATGTAATAAAGTAAGATTATCATTTCCATTTACAAATTAGTTAAATACCAAACCACCAAATAACACAGCAAACGCCACAACACCCACAGCAAGGTCTGCCTGGCAGGGCGGTCATTGCTGGGAGTTGCAATGCCCCCAAAATGACAAGCAACCACTCCTAGGCATACATGAGGTGGTGACAGCTGAGGTACCAGAAGTGAGCTTAATTTCTAACACGTATTCAACTCCAACATTTATAGTTGGTGGTGACTTCAATTTGATCTCAACACGTTAATGGAAATACATGTTTAATTCCGGAGGTAGGCATAAAATATCATCCAAAATTGTGATAAATGCATTCTCTGAAAATTGTTTTGAGCAAGTAGTTCATGAGCTTACTTGAATAGTAAACACTTGTGAAAACACTTGACCTCTTGGCAACAAATGATCTTGGGCTAATAACGAGCATCAAAATGGGTATAGAGATTATTGAACACAGGGTTGTCATAGCAAGACCGAATACCGTAACTCCAAAATACTCCAAACATAAACCAAAAATATATCGGTTCAAAAAAGCAGATAAAATTAGCTTGACGCTTTACTGAGGGACAATCTCCATGCCTTTCAAATACACAATGTAAGTGTAGACCAGATGTGGCTTCAATTCAAAGAAATAGTATGAATGGCAGTTGAGAGATGTGTACCAAACAAATTAACAAACGACAGAGCTGATCCTCTTGGTACACAAAACAGATCAGAACACTGTTGCAGAAACAACAAAAAAACCATACCAAATTTAAATGAACCCAAAATCCCCAAGATTGATGACCCTTTACAGAAGCTTGTAATTTGGTGCGGACATCAGTGTCAGACGCGTATAACAGTTTCCACAAGGAAACTTTGTTTTGAAAGCTGGCAGGAAATCTAGAGAGATTCTCGTTGTATGTAAAGTATGCTAGCAGCAGTACACAATCAGTGCCTTCTGTGTGCAGTAGCAATGGAAATTCTATCAATGACAGTGGTGCTAAAGCAGAGTTACTAAACACAGCCTTCTGATTTCCTTCACCAAAGAACATAACATAAACAGTCCAGCATTTGAATCAAGAACAGCTGCCAAAATGAGTAACTTAAAAGCAGATATCCTTGGAGTAGTGAAGCAGTTTAAATCAGGTCAAGACTGTATACCAATTATGTTCCTTTCAGAGTATGGTGATGCATTAGTTCCATACTTAACAACCACATACAACCACTCATTCAACAAAATATCTGTAGCCAAAGACTGGAATAATTAATAATATAAATGTCAATATGCAGCAGGATTATGATACATATATTGTGTTCAAACATTATGAACTACTTCAAAGAGAATGGTCTATTGGCACACAGTCAACATGGATTTAGAAACTATCATTCTTGTTAAACACAACTAGCTCTTTACTCACACAAAGTGTTGAGTGCAATTGACAAGGGATTTTAGATTGATTCCATATGTCTAGATTTCCAGAAGGATTTTGACACTGTATCTCACAAGCACCTTGTAATCAAATTGTGTAATTATATCATCTTATGAGAGTTAGAACTTTAATAGTGGCAACTATTTATTTACAGCTCATACAAAAGTTTTACTGGCCTTCAAAGTAGTCACCAGCATTGTGTATAACCCGTTGCCAGCGATGTGGAAGTCGTAGGATATTCTTAGCAGTGCCAGTTATGTTGCCCGTTCGAGAAGCGCAGTCTATTGCCTACGAATTTTTAGCAGTTCTGAAGCGAATGCCGTGAAGTCTTTCCTTAAGTTTAGAAATCGAGTTAAACATACGAGGGCTTAAGTCAGGGGAGTGCAGTAGGTGGTATAGCACTTGGCAGCCCCATCAGTCAAACAAATCAGTAACAGCTTGCACTGTACATGCTTGAGCATTGTCCTGCAAACTGATGGTCAGGTCCTGCAGAAAGTGTCATCACTTCTGTCTCTAAGCTGGTCGTAGGTTGTGTTCCAAAAATGAACAGTATAGAGACAGAAGTGATGACACTTTCTGCAGGACCTGTCCATCATTTTGCAGGAATTCCAATTGGAATAACTTAAATTGCTGTGGGGAAAGCAAACCAGAGACTGCATTTTAATGGCAATGGATGTACAAAAGAGACTGCATGTGCTATGCTTAACCATCCTCTTTTTGGAGTTCTGTTTCACAGTGGGGTATTGTTACCTGATAGGATTAATGGAGCACATTGAGAAAGTTCAAACAGCATGTTTTGCATAGTCAAGAAATAGGGAAGAGTGTGTTACCGATGATACATCATTTGGGGTGGGCGTCAATAAAACAAGGCATTTTTTGTTGCAACGGAATCTCCTCATGAAATTTCAATCACCAACTTTCCCCTCTGAATGTGAAAATATTTTGTTGACACTGACCTACATAGGGAGATATGATCATCATAATAAAATAAGGGAAATCAGCACTCACACGGAGAGATATAAGTGCTCATCTTTTCCACATACTGTTAGAGAGTGGAATAATGGAGAATTATTGTGAAGGTGGTTTGGTGGACCCTCTGGCAGGCACTTAAGTGTTATTTGCAAAGTAGATGAAGATGTGTGATCTCTGTGTTTCCAGGGGGCTCAGCCAGGTTGGTAAATATAAGCCCCACCACACAGACTGGTTACATGTGCAGGTAACCTCACAGAGGGGGCAGGGGAGAACACAGCAGGAAAGGAAGGGCAGAAGGAGGAGGGCAGGAGAGGAACCTAACTGGAGATACTCGGAAGAGAGTTCTCCCCCAAATGTCTCACACTACAGAAGCAGAATTTAGAGAGGGAGGTCAAACCCAAAAAGGGAGCAGAAAAAGCTCAAAAAATGGAGAGTGGAAACATGAGATGCAAGACCAAAAAAGAATTGCGGGACTGAGGCAATAGCTCGGTCATGATAAAGAGAAAAACTGAGGAAGAAAGGGGGGAGGGGAGGCACTAGGGTGGGAAGAAGTGGACATACTGACGTGAATGCGGCCTGGGAGTGAAGAAAGGCTGCAATAACTTGGGGCCTCATGAGCACCACACACGTGCCCTCAAAAGAGCTGTGGGCCCATGGGGAAGTGGAAATTGATGCAAAGATGATTACAGGAGTTAAGAATGTGTTGCAAGATAACTCCGATCTGTGTAGATTGGAGAAGTTGGTGGTGGAGGGAAGGATACAGATAGACTGGTTTGTGAAGCAGGCATTCAAACTGATCATGTCATGTTCAGCTGCATACTGTGCAAGAAAGTGGCCAACTTTATTGTTGCCAGCCATTTGGAGGTAGCCAGTCATCCTGGTAGAAAGCTGGATGGTAGTCATGCTGACATAAAAGCTGTGCAGTATTTGCGAAGAGTTGATATATGACGTGGCTGCTTTCATAGTTGGTCTGCCCTCTGATAGGGTAGGAGAAGCCTGTCACAGGACTGGAGTATAAAGCGCTAGGTGGGTGTATTGGGCAGGTCTCGCAACTTGGTCGTCCACAGGGATACGATCCTTGTGACAAAGGGTTGGGTGTGGGAATCACACAGGGATAGACTGAGACACTGTGGTAGGTCGGTGCGTGACAGAACAATAATTTAGGAGGGATGGGTAGGACCTTGGTTAGGATGTCCCTCATTTCTGGGCATGGTGATAGATAAACAAAGGTCTAACAAAGGATATGGTTAAGTTGTTCCAGTTCAGGATGGTATTGGGTGATAAGGGGGCACTCATTTGCAGCTGAGTTTTGGGATAGTGGAATGATTGTGGATGTGTGAGTATATGGCACAAGAAATCTGTTCGTGAATTAGATAAGGTGGTGGTGGGTGCTGGTGGGGGGGGGGGGGGGGGAGGGGGGGGGGGGAGGAGTGTTAATGCCTGTGTGTGAAGGCAGCATACTGGGCAAGGGATTTCCAGATACATCGTCCGCAGGTGGATAGGATGGGAGAAATTTTTTGATGTGGAAGTGTTAGCTGCTGTCAAAATGCAGGTACTGTTGATGGTTGGTTTAATGTGGACAGAGGTGTGGACACAGCCATCAGAGAGGTGGATGTCAAGATGGGAGAAAAGGTGTTGAGATTTGAAGGGATGAGGAGAGTGTGTGTTGGACCTGATTCCAAATCATGAACAAACCTGCATCAGACTGTGGGAGAGTAAGATGCAGAAGCTGCCCAGTTCACCCACCCAGCACTTCCCACACCAGGTGGTGGAGCTAGGATTCTACGGTGCCTGTTTTCTCTTACAGCCCTTAGCACCATAGTGTGCTACACCATGTAGCTATAATTTTACTGACAGTTTCCAATGTCTGTAACTTTATATGATTTAAATATTATTTTCTTATGAAATATTATTATGACAAGAGCATTTTGCTCATAAATCTGTTCATCTGTCTGCATGTAATTATTTGGATTTTCTGATGAAGACACCAGTACTCAGCATCAAAACCAGCTTAAGGCAAAATCTTGTTGCACCAGTTGGCTGTGTTATACAAATTACGTTCTGACTTGGATTCACAACCTCAGTTGGTCATGAAGGATGCAGGACAGCCGAAATGTGAGATCCATGGTTGCACATATGCTCATACAGTAGTTTCTGTTGTGATGTCAGGGGCAGGTATGACTTTGACACAGTGGGTGACCTGGATAACTGCAGAGAGAATGTACAGAAGCCTTTGGCCCTTAAGTATATCAAATTGACTATTTTTAGCTGTGTATGCCATCATATCTAACAGCATTGACAAGCTGAAAAGTTTGTCTCCAGTTTTTGATGTTTGGCAATACAAACTGGTCTGCTATTAGTTTGGCTGTGAGATGTACTTCCATGTGTGACAGTTCATGTAGTCAGTAAAAAATAGCCTTCCAGATGTTGAGGGGGATGTGGGGTTTGGTGCAGTTTTATGACATGTCACATCAGATTTGCACAGAGGTGCTTGACACAATGTGGTGTACTATTTTCAACCCAGTCATGACATTACCTAGGAGGCTTTGGATTTGTTTGTCTCACTATTGGTCTTTGTATAGCTCTTCATAGTCGATATCCACTCAGGGTATGTTTATCCATGAAGTGTAGTCTGTGATAATGTTGTCTGCCCTACCTGGGTGCTGAACATCAGTTTTAAACTGTGTGGCATAACTCAAATGTCGAAAATGCTGTGGGCAGCAATCATTTGACAGATTATGAATGGAATCTGCCAGTGGCCAGTAATTGGAATAAATGGTAAATTGTCTACCCTCTGTGTTGTTCTTGAAATGATGCACCACTGTTTATTTCGTCAAGAATTCCCTATCATATGCTGACCACTTGTGCTGGGTCTGAGATAGTTTCTGTGGAGTGGGAGGAACATGCAACAGTTGCTGTAGTACTGCTATAGGCTGTTAAAACTCTGCTTAAATTGCCATAGCAGTAGCTTCAGTCGTGGTTAACAGGGGAGTAGTCAGCAACGGGTGTACCAGTGTTGTAGCATGAGGTAGGCTGTTTTTAATCTGGTCGAATGCTCATTACTTTTGCATTCTTTTACTGCATACATATTTTCCAGTCAGTGCATTTGCAATGGAGTATGAATGGCAGCTGCATGGCATAAATGCTATTGATAAAAGTTCACCATGCCACTAAATTGGCATAATTTGTGATAGTTTTGGGATGCAGTAACTGGCAGAAGAATTCTGCACATTGTGTAATTGGTTGAATGCTGTTGTTGCTAATAGAATGACCAAGGGAGGTCACTTATTATCATAGTTGGCATTTGTCATTGTTGATTGTGATGCCAAAATGCTTCAGTGCTTTGTAAATGATTGTGAGATATTCCTTGTGTTCATGCAGGGATGGGGAAAAGTTTAAAAGATCAGTCAGATATGTATAGTGCTGTGTCAGTTGTTGAAGTGGCAGATTAACACAGTAAGACGTCTACAAGAGGGTAACACATTGATATATTTATTTACACTCAATAATTGAGTTATACATAACTTTGAAGTATGTAGGTACTTCTGTGGTGCTGAAAACATACAGACAGAGTATAGATCTTGATTGTAACAAATTGTCTTGCAAGTTGATATAATTATATAAGTCACTGAATATTAATACTGCTTTGTAACATCATGCTATGTCAGTGTATTGTCCTCCCTGCCATCTTCCATTACTAACATTGATAAGTCTATAGAGGCACTGAAACTTGGGTACAAAGGTCTGAATGTGGGTGCTTAAAATGACATACTGGTCAGTCAGAGTCATATGCAATGAGGTCATGTAATTTTAGAGTCCTCTGGTGGCCTGTATGCTTGGTGCACCCATGAGAGGTCTGCCCAGTGGCTGACTGGTGGGAGATTTAATGTGCTGTCTCTCACTTAGCTTTGTGTGGCACGCAACATGCTGGATGGTTGACGAAGATGTCTTTGATAATGCAGTCTTCCCCCACCCAAAATTGTGCATCGGCATCACATAGTGAGGGCATGTGCAGTGACAAGTGGGAGATCTGTGCCATGTTGCTGCTGATGGGGTTAGCTGTGGTGCAACATCAGATGGCACCAGCCAGCCTGCATCCCAACATTCATCTTGTGAACTGTTAGGAGCATCTGCCATGAAACTGTAGATATACAGCCATCCAGTGGCACAGGTGGGTGCAGCAGTAGTGCTGCTGAGGATGCAGAAGGTTGTACAGCTGATTCAGGCTCGATGTCCACCACTGCCGTCACTCCAAAGGATGCAGTGGTTGCAAAAAGTATTGCAGAGGCAGCCAAGGAGCCCACAGCAGCTGCGGAGGTGGCAACAACTGCGTAGGCAGGTGGGGGTCGATTTCCATGAGAGAGTCATCAGAAAACCCATGCAGCTGGACATCAGGCAATGACAAGGGCTGCTTGGGGGCTGTAGGCTGGATTTCAGGCTGTACATTTGAAAGATGGAAGCCTATGGCAGGATCACTATGATCACTGAAACAAAGTTGGTTTTGGTGCTGATGATGAGTGCCCAATGCACTGTGAATGGTATAAAGGGGATGGCCAAATGTCTGTGTGCTGGTGCCGGTTTCCCAGTTGTGAGGGTTGTTACAGACACAATGGAAAACTTTGTCTTTCATGTGGAACTTTACAGCAAAGTGGCAAAGGTGAAAGAGATACAGTAGAGTGCAGTGGTGATAACCACGTAAGAGTTCTGCTGGTGAAGTGTTGTGAGCAGGCATAGTGTGATAGGTGCTTAGAAACATCAAATAATTATCCTAAAAGTGTGAACATGAAGTTTGGACAGCTGAGCCTTGGAAGTGCGGAAAAATGTTCAGCTTCACTGTTCAATTGAAGAGTGCCATTCAGATATGTTGAATTCCATTTTGTTGGCAAAATTGTTGAAATTCTGAGGAAGAAAATTGCAGACCAATGTTCAAAATAATTATTTGCAGCAAACTTTCTTCCCAAAAGATAAAAGCTAACGATAGTAGTCGAATGCTTTGGAATGACAAAAGTGTATCTGCTGTGTGCATCGATGATAATGAGCCATTGTGTGTCCCAGAATGGGCCAACAAAATCAATATGTATACATGACCAAGGACTGTCAGAATAAAGCCAATTGAAAAATTCTTGACAATGTGCCACTTAATTCTCTGCACATGTTTGGCAGTGGGCAGTCTTATCTTCTACCCGTTCATCCAGCAAGAGCCATTCACAATGCTGGTGCACTAAAGCTTAGTTCTAATGATTTACCAATGTTCTCTATATAAGGGTTTCAACATATGTTGTTGCAAATATGTGGGAAGCAGTAATTGCATTTGTTCAGTAGGAGAATGCAATAAAATTACACCATTCTGAAAAGAAAGGCTGTTGTATTGTATGAATTTTGGATTATGAGGCCAATCCATCCAAGTGCAGTACTTTAGCATTCACAGTGACTGATCAAATTTAGCAGCCAGAGCAATCCACTGAGAATCAGTGGAAAATGCTTGCTGTGCTTGTGGGTCAGAATGATTAGTTTGAAGACAGGAAACTTCTCATGTATTGAAATCTGAATCATTTCCCATTGGTAAGTCAGAGTATCTGCATTTGCATGCTGTGCCATAGGGCAATAAGGAATTTCTTGTTGATAATTGGAAAGCAGTAGTGACAAACATCACTGTTTTGTGCTGTATGATCAGGTACATCTTCCACTATATGAAAAAGAGCAGTTGGCAGCTTATGATAAGTCACAAAAAAAGAAAAAAAATCCTCCCATACAGATGTTGAAGAAATTTTGTGACACTGCAAATTATGACTAAGGCTTCCTTCTGCGGCTGACTGTAGTTGGTTTGGGCCATGTTCAGTGTCATGGACACAAATGCTCTGAGGTCTTTTGTGAGCTAAAACTGCCCCCATCCCCCGTAATGATGATTCATCTACAAGCATTGTGGATCGAAGTGCATAAGACGTGGGTGACTAAGCAGTGCACATTTCAGTTTTGGAAAAGTTCATTTAAAAGGTACATTTTTATGCTGAAGGCAATGCAAAAGCTCAGCAGTTTGTGCTGCAGCCAGAATGAATTCAATGTAGTATGCCAGTTTGCCAATAACAGCTTGTAGTTCTTGTACATTTGTAGGAGAAGGTAATCTCCTTACAACCTCCAGATGCTTAGTTGAGGGACAAGTGCTGTGGGTGTCCATGACGTGTCCTAAATAATCAGTTTCAGTATTGAAAAATGAACATTTTGTTTTTACTTTCTTAGGAGAAGAAAACTTCTTAGCCAAGATTGCAATGAAACAATGTATTGCGGATGACCAGTTTCGGTAAACTATGTTACCATCATCAGATCTTTGTACAAGTTATTATAAACATCTTATGCCAGATGCACTTAAAATCTTTCCATTAAATCTCCAGATGCACAACATATGATATGAATGATGTGTTGGTACGTCAAAAGTAAAAATTAAGATTACTATGTACACAAATTGCCACAACATTGCATCCATATGATCGCACGTCATGCCCACTAGGACGCCACAAGACTGAGTGAGTTGATGCATTTATTTATAATGAAGCACTGTCTGAAAAAAGAAGAAAAACTGCACAAATATCCAGTCAGATCTTGATTAGGTTTCATTGTGGTGTAAAGATTGGCAATATGCTTAAAACATAGAGAAATGTAAAATTGTACATTTCACAAAACTCAAGAAAGTTCTGTCCTATTATTACAATATCAGTGGGTCACAATTGGGATTAATCCACTCACACAAATAAATGAGTGTAACAGTTTTTTGAAATGGAGTTGCAACATATGCTGAATCATATGTAAAGTATGTGGCAGACTTTGTTTCATTCACAGGATTGGGAAAATACATACAGTCTGCAAAGGATGCTGCTGAAAAACATTTGTTCTTCCCATCTTAGAGTATTGCTCAGTTTTGTAGGACTTACATGAATTAGGTCTAATAGGGGATGTTGAACTTAAAGAAAGGCAGCACAAATGGCCATAGGTTTGTTTGACTTATGAGAGAACATTGCAGAAATGCTGAAAAACCTGAACTAGGAGATGTTGTCCTATAAAAATGTACTTACAAAATTTCATGAATCAATATTAAGTGAAGAATCTACAGATATACAACATATCCCTATGTACTGCTCCTATTGAGAGTGTGAAAGCCAGATTAGATTAATTACAGTGAGTAGATAGGTATTTAAGCAGTTATTCTTCTTGAAATCCATACATGCCTCGAATGGGGAGAAACTTCAACACATGGTATGATGTTAAGTACGCTGTCCACTACACTTCAGAGTGATTTGTAAATATTTTTGAGGGTAGCCCAGAAAGTAAGGCACCGCATTCTTTTTCTCAGCCAAAAACAATGCTATCAATGCGAAACATTGCGTATGTATTATTTGAAGTCTCCTGAGTGAGTGCGTCAAGTTTCTGTCACTTCTGAGAGATAGCTGCAGGACAGTTTAAAAATGGTGTCTGTAGGTGATGTACATTACAAGCAATGTGCCATCATTGAAGTTTTCACTGCAGAGAAAGAAACTGTGGGGAATATTAACAAACACTTGTGCAAAGTCTACGGAGCATCTGCTGTTGACAGAAGTACATTTACAGCCCTAACCTCGCCCCCTCAGACTTCCACTTGTTTGGGCCATTAAAGGATGCCATTCATTGAAGATGTTTTGAGGATGATGAGGAGGTGATTCACGCAGTGAAGCACTGGCTCCCCCACCAGGACAAGGATTGGTACCAAAAGGGAATACATGTCCTTGTTTTGGACTGGATGAAGGCCATAGAATGGGATGGAGATTACGTGGAAAAATAGTGTGTGTAGATAAAAGACCATTCTTTCATGTGTGTAATTCTCATTATGTTCAGTAAAGAATTGTTGAAGAAAAAATGCAGTGCATTACATTCTTGGTAACTCTTGCATGTCAATGTAAATGTGCAAATAAAGACACATTAGTTTTACTTACACAGACACTGCATTCACAATGAGCAGACATTAGTTTCAAACATACAATCCTCAAGGAGATTATAAAATTCATAGGGTCAAGTGCATTTAGTAAGACTGCTGGCTATTACAGTGTTTTTAGCACAATATTAAAATCTTGAGCTGACTTGTTAGGGTTAGCCTTAAGTTATCTTTATAACCAATCAATGACTCATTGCATGTTTCCCAATAGACTTAAATATGTTGTAGTAACAACCATCTATAAAACTGAAGATAAGCAAACCACATCTAAGTGCAGACCTACTGCATTCTTTCCTATTTTTTCAAACATTTTTGAGAAAGTGGCCTATGATGGAATACTGACCCATTTATGTGAACAGAGCTTGTTAATTTTGTATCAGTTTGAGTTTCACCATAGAAGAAGCAATACAGGACCTCACAAATGAAGTTCTGGAAGGATTAAAAGAGCACAATTTTTGTTATTTTGCCAAAGATTTTGATTGTACGTCACAAAATGGCATTAATGACATTCCAAGTAACTGGATAGAGTCATACATTAATAACAGAATGCACGGGGTCTAAGGCATGAAACTGACCTCAGAAAAGAGGAATGTAACATATGAAGTTCCATGACATTTGTTACTGAATCTGTTCTTGTATTTAATGTCCATAAACGATCTACTGAATTTAAAGACTAAGGTTTGCCAATGAGACAAGACTACTAATCAAGGGTCCAAATTTAACCTCAGTACACACAGCACAGATGATAGCAGAATGTGTTTAATGAGTTTGAATCCCACAAACCAATGCTAATGATGCACTAGAACAAGTATACATTAATGATCATACATTAAATGAAATGCAATATGTAAATGCACATGGGTAAGCTAATCAAGGAGCTCAGTTAAGCATGTTTGGCATTTATAAACACCCCTTATTTTGTTGAAATACTGCACCTAATTGACAGTTTTGATCCAAGACTTTCAGGATGTCATGTGAGATAAATGTGGGTTGTGCTCTGGATGGCATGTTTTTGTAATCCATACTAGTTGGCATGGCTAGATGACCTGAGGTTCCTTCAACCAATGACCACAGTTTATTGTTTGAGGGATCTATGACATGTCATGGTTAAAATGGGAAGTAATTCAGCTGTAAATTCTGAATAAAATCTCACAGGGATTCCATCATACCCTGGAGTTTGCTTAAATTATATTGATTTCAGCTGCTCCTCAAACCACTGTTACTAATATCTATGTGTATATCATTCATATTTTGGCACCTCTGTCAGTCTTTACCCATGATGAGAATTTCTTTCGGTGTGTGTGTATTGTGTGTGTATTAAACCGGGGACCTAGAAACGATTGACAGGCTTTGTCCCGCCATAGCCCTCAGTGGTTTACAACCCCACAACAGGCTGCAGCAGTCCACCCTCCCTACTGCCGCTCCACACCAAACCCAGGGTTATTGTGCAGTTTGGCCTAGCATCCAGCGCATGTTCTTCTGTCGATTATTCATTTGATTTTGAAATGCATAACATATGGCTTTTGAACACATCCTGAGTTCATTTCTGAATTTATCCTAAGTTAATTTTTGAACATTTGTTTAGTGAGTATGATGTATCTGCTGGGGGAATCACCGTTACATCTAAGACAAAAGGTGACAGGACTACATGATGCATGCCAAATTAAGCCGGACGTTGAACATGAAGTGATGATCATTTTTTATTTATGTGGTTGATTGGGTGTTTGAATAATCAGTGTTATTATAATTATTAGTGAAATCCATAGATTCAAAGTATCCTAGTGGAATACACAATTAAAAGGAATAGCAGCCAAGAAAGATTACATATCATATCATCTTATCAGTGTAATAGTCCAATCAAATAGCCTCAGTGTAATAGTCCAATCTAATAGCCCCAAAATGACATGAAATATATCCTAAAAAATGAAATTTTGACACAAAGTTTTTGCCAGAATGCTACACTACCAAATAAGATAAAATACAATTACATGTTTGAAAAAATGGTTCAGATGGCTCTGAGCTCTTTGGGACTTAACTTCTGAGGTCATCAATCCCCTAGAACTTAGAACTACTTAAATCTAACTAACCCAAGGACATCACACACATCCATCCCCGAGGCAGGATTCGAACCTGCGACCATAGTGGTCGTGCGGTTCCAGACTGTAGCGCCTAGAACCGCTCGGCCACTCCGGCTGGCAAGCATGTTTGAGATTAATATAATTGACATATTATACAATAGAGGGAAACATTCCACGTGGGAAAAATATATCTAAAAACAAAGATGATGAGACTTACCAAACAAAAGCGCTGGCAGGTCGATAGACACACAAACAAACACAAACATACACACAAAATTCAAGCTTTCGCAACAAACAGTTGCTTCGTCAGGAAAGAGGGAAGGAGAGGGAAAGACGAAAGGATGTGGGTTTTAAGGGGGAGGGTAAGGAGTCATCCTTTCGTCTTTCCCTCTCCTTCCCTCTTTCCCTACGAAGCAACTGTTTGTTGCGAAAGCTTGAATTTTGTTTGTATATTTGTGTTTGTTTGTGTGTCTATCGACCTGCCAGCGCTTTTGTTTGGTAAGTCTCATCATCTTTGTTTTTTGACATATTATACATATACACACATTATCATGATTTTGCCTGCAAGACTGATTATCAGTGTTAAAATACATTTATTTATATTTTTAGCTAGTAATGAGCAAATGATGAATGTGCCAAGAAGAAAGCTTTCTGGGGCTCAAAACAGAAAAAGTGCAAAAGATGAAACTAAAGAAGTAAATAAAACAGCTTCTAAGATGAGAAGATGGCTTCATGATGCAGGCACATCATGAAGCTCCACTGATATTTCTGATACTATGATTTTGAATGATTCTTGTAATTTAGACATTCAAGATAATTTGACAAAACAGTTGAAGCTTCAAGGCTCAGATGATGGCAAGCTGCCTTCAGTGTTAGTATTAACTGAGCACAAAGTTGACAATGAGCTAGCATATAGTGACTTGTTGCAGTTGAGGAGCAAAGGATTTTGAATAATTCTTGTAATTTAGACATTCAAGATAATTTGACAAAACAGTTGAAGCTTCAAGGCTCAGATGATGGCAAGCTGCCTTCAGTGTTAGTATTAACTGAGCACAAAGTTGACAATGAGCTAGCATATAGTGACTTGTTGCAGTTGAGGAGCAAAGGCAAAATGATAGATCTAATGGATCCATATACATGGCCAGGCCATAAAAAAATTACAGGTCAACGAAGGTCCCTCTTCAGCAAACAAGCTGTATTACTAAAATGATAAATTTCCAAATAATATAGAGTTTAGGCCCACTAATGGCAAATAAGGAAAATATTAAAAGGATAAGACATTGATCATGCCACTGATCAGTTAATTCACTCTGAGAAAGAAAAACGGAGACATATTCTATATGTAGTATTAGACCACTGTCATATATGTTGCCACAAACTCTTTCTTTCCAAGGTTCTAAAGAAATGCTGAGTGATCTCACTCAAAATGTTCCTCAATTTAGTCAAGGAAATTTAATTAATTTGGTAGCTCTGCTTGTCAAATGTACAAGACTACTCTCAAGTACCAGTTAGACCACATGAAAAAGGCAGGTAGCCTATCTGCTGAAGACAATACAATATTAAATTATTGGTATAATAGCACCAAGAGGTGGCGCAGTGGTTAGCACACTGGACTCGCATTTGGGAGGACGACGGTTCAATCCCGCGTCCGGCCATCCTGATTTAGGTTTTCCGTGATTTCCCTAAATTGTTCCAAGCAAATGCCGGGATGGTTCGTTTCCCTAATCCGATGAGACCGATGACCTCGCTGTTTGGTCTCTTCTCACCAAACAACCCAACCCATTGGTATAATAGCAAACATAGCTCAAAATACCATTACCAATTAGATCAAGGAGACCAACTATTTCACCATCATGTCTGACTGCACTCCACATGTATCCCTCAAAAAACAAATGAACCAGGTGATTTGCTATATAAAAATAACAGAAACTGAATGTGAGATGAAGGAAAGCATTATTGATTTTATAGAAGTTGATGGAAAGATTCAAGAATATATCATACAGTGAATTTTAGAAAAACTGGAAGCTGATGGTTTGAATGCGAATAAATATTGTGAACAGGCTTACGATTTAATGTACCCAGTATATGTAAATGAGTCCAGTCCAGAATTACGGGTATAAATGAGCTGGAAGAGTTTGTACTATGCCTAGCACACTCTTTAAACATTGTGGGTGTGCGTCCAGCATCATCAAGCACAGAAGCAGTTAGCCTGTTTAGGCTTGTACAAAAGCTTTATTGCTTCTTTGCAGGATCTACCACTTGGTGAAAAATAAGGGAAAAACGTATAAAAACTGACTTAAAAGAAAGTAGTCAAATAAGATGTGTAGCTAAAAACCTCGCTCTTATAGCTCTATTGAATAACTCACAGTTTTCATTGAATAAGTTTGGAAGAATAAGAGTTGGCCTTAAATTTTAATTAACTGTTTGAGGAACAATGTGAGGTAATAAACTATTTATTTCTTCAATTCGTTCATGTGAAGTTTCTATAGTTTTGTGAACCTCATTCTGGAAACATCTCTCGGGCTGTGGCCAGAAGAGCTTCTGTGAAGTTTGGAATGTAGGAGACAAGGCTCTGGCAGAATTGAAGCTGTGAGGACAGGTCGTGGATCATGCTTGGGTAGCTCAGTTAGCAGAGCACTTGACCACAAAAGGCAAAGGTCCCGAGTTCAAGTCTCCATCTGGTACACAGTTTTAATCTGGCAGGAAGTTTATATAAGTGCACACACCACTGCAGAGTGAAAATCTGATTCTGATTATATGATTCGCATAAAGATTTATCATTAGCTCCTGAAAATAAAACTGTACCAGGAACTAAAGAAAGAAAGTGGTTGACTACTCTGAATGACAAACATAATTGTGTAGTCCCATATAGAACTCATACACAGTATCTGTCTCTTAGAATGAAACTAACAAAAATACATAAAGTTTTAAAATTCAGTCAACCAAATTTGTTGAAGAAATATATAGATTTTAAATATAGATACGAGACCTGAAGCCAAAAATGATTTTGAAAAAGATTTCTGTGAATTAATGAATAATTCAGTGTAAACGATGGAAAATATCAGAAACAGAATGGATATAAAATTGGTATCAGGTGGTAAAAAGTATGATAAGTTTATAATTAAAACAAGCTTTAAGGGAAGAACTATATTTAATGAAAATCTTGTTTCTATTCATATGAATAAAACAAAAATTACATTTAAAGCCAATCTATGTTGGTATGAGTATACAGTACATCTCTTTTTCCAACTAACTGCTTAGTACACAGTATCAATACTAGGAATAAGAACAATATACATACAGATTTAAAATCACTTGCTCTTGCCCTGAAAGGAGTCCAGTATTCAGCAACACATGTTTTTAATAAGCTACCAGCAACCATTAAGAGTTTAGTTTCAGACAAGGCACAATTTTAACATAATTTAAAAGAATTTTTGGCGGCCAACTCCTTCTATTCCATCCATGCGTTTCTCAATAAGTGCAGTAGACCATTTTAATGAAAATTTATTGTACTTTAATTTTTGACAATACTTCTTGTAACAGCCAAGTAACTACCTACTGTGTGAATGATGGATGTATGGAAAGCAGATCTAAGTCTTAAGTCTGTAAATAAATCTTGTACATAATCTGACTGTTCTTAACTGAGGATCACTGAAATGAATAATTTACTTTAATGTTTGACAATACTTGGTTCTAATACCCAAGAATTTAGCAAATGTCTGAATGATGGATTTAATGAAAACAGATGTAAGTATTAAACCTGTAAATATTAGAAGTTTAAATTTAATTAATGTACATAATTTTACTGTTTATTGACTGAGGATCATTAAAATTAATGCAACTCAAGTTTTTCTAATTACATTTTTGTAATGTGTTTAACTGACATATTCCACACCCACGAGAATTCCCTCTTTTATGGGTCTATGGAATGAATAATTAATCTAATCTAACCTAACCTAAGGACATCACACACATCCATGCCCGGGGCAGGATTCGAACCTGCGACCGTAGCGGTAGCGTGGTTCCAGACTGGAACGCCTAGAACCGCTCGGCCGCAACGGCCGGCAGTTTCCAAAATTATTTTCAATATTCATACAGGGCAACAATAGAGTTTTATCAGTTCACAATATGGCCAACTTTAGTTCTGTGCTACGTAATACGGCATGCATCCATTAGTATTCATAATTCCACCATTGCTTTCGCAATTAATTTTCTTGTTCAGACATTGTCGCACAGCGAAATTAATTTTTACATTTATTCTGATTACACATGAGTTTAAATTTTTATTGTGTCATCATTACGTGTCGCATGGTACTGACCAGAAAACAATTAGCAAATATGGAGAACCAGAGACTGCAAACACAGACGCAGTCCGACTCTGACATGCCATTAAATAATGAAAGTGACATTACGGTTGACGCGAATTCTAACGAGCGACATATTATTGACTATTCTGGTGATGCAAATTTAGAAAATAGACCATCTATGAGTAATATGCCTAAATGTAGTTCCGAACCCATTTTGGTGTCTTACGTCATGTCTAACGACGTGCCGGGGGCGGAACAGTTGCACATCACTAGTATTGCCAGAATGTTCGATGCTGTTAAGAAACAACTGACACAACATGACCAACAGATGACGTTTATATGTGCCACTTTGAAAACAGCTCATGACGAGATGAAAATACGACATGATGAAATTAAATCAGATTTAGCTGCACTTAAAATGTCAAACTAAACTTCGTGAAGCCCTGTTGAGGAGATAAAGGACAGACTGACTGGACAAGAGTCCGACCTCAACGTGAAATTTTCAGAGCTTTAATTACAACAATAAAACATAAATAAGGATGTGACAGGAACGCAAGCACAAGTGAACAATCTCAGTAAAACAAGCGAGTCTGTATTTACTCAGATTAAATCTTATCCGGCAGTGCTTGATGATATAAAAACGCGTACTGCCGATGTCGAAAACAAGGTTGACACAATTGACAAACAGCTATATGATGAGGTAAGACTACGCACTGACAACTACATCTCATGCATCAATAGAGAATTTCACAGTTGGATAGATCAAAAAGACAAATATTTTGACGAGTGCTTGCAAGAAAAATTGCGTGCTGTTGTCCACGACACTGTCGCGGAATTTATAAACAACAACAAACACGTAATCAGTCGAGCAGCACAATCTGCCGCTGCGCAATCGGAACAGTTTGACAATTACGTACAACCAGCGTGCAATGGCGGTAATAGCTACCAAAGCACGCAGTTTGGCAATGAATACAAGTACATTTACGACGAATACACACCGCACTTAAAATTTTAAAGTAAATTCTATATTAACTTTTATACAGGTGTGAAGAAGATATATTTTCAGCTCACGAGATTGACTATCTGCACCGTCAGTCTTCGACTACTAACGACTGACTAATGACAATACTTAATCTTTCAACACCCTTACACTTTCGCCTTGAAACTGACTGGATACGCATCTCACCATTGAATACACACGAGTAGCTAAGGCCATGCTTACACTGCACACTTACACTCGTGTCTCGGGTACTTTTTGTGTTAGATGTTACTTCATTGTTTTGTTATTTGCTTATTTGTAGTTGAGCACTTGGTCTTATTGCTGGTGTGGGATGCCGTGTCTAAATCCTCCTCTATTTCAGGGACATCATTTGCAAAAGCAAAAACATAGATCTAAACTTGTAATTATTGTAAATACTGTAAATATTGTAAACTTATGTAAAGCCAATATATAATATGTTTGTATGTATTTGTACCTATTTAAAAAAAGCTACATCTAAGTTGTTTCCATGTATTTGTCTGTATTTAGGTAAAGCTAAATGATATATCCTCACTAGTATATGTTATCTGTACTTGTTACATGTGCCCATACAGGAAAAGTTATGAGAATTGCATAATCTGAAACTGTGAACGTTTCCTATACGTCGCTGAACTTGTGACTACGAGGAAACTGGTATGCAAAACAGCATAATTGAAAAAGACTATTCATGATATAGTGCTATGTATATAGACATGATAGCATTTGTAGACTTAGAGAAAGCTTTTGACAATGTTGACTGGAATACTCTCTTTCAAATTCTGAAGGTGGCAAGGGTAAAATACAGGGAGCGAAAGGCTATTTACAATTTGTACAGAAAGCAGATGGCAGTTATAAGAGTCGAGGGACATGAAAGGGAGGCAGTGGTTGGGAAGGGAGTGAGACAGGGTTGTAGCCTATCCCCGATGCTGTTCAATCTGTATATTGAACAAGCAGTAAAGGAAACAAAAGAAAAGTTCGGAGTAGGTATTAAAATCCATGGAGAAGAAATAAAAACTTTGAGGTTCGCCGATGACATTGTAATTCTGTCATAGACAGCAAAGGACTTGGAAGAGCAGCTGAACGGAATGGACAGTGTCTTGAAACGAGGATATAAGATGAACATCGACAAAAGCAAAACGAGGATAATGGAATGTAGTCGAATTAAGTCGGGTGATGCTGCGGGAATTAGATTAGGAAATGAGACACTTAAAGTAGTATAGGAGTTTTGCTACTTGGGGAACAAAATAACTGATGATGGTCGATGTAGCGAAGATATAAAATGTAGACTGGCAATGGCAAGGAAAGCGTTTCTGAAGAAGAGAAATTTGTTAACATCGAATATTGATTTAAGTGTCAGGAAGTCGTTTCTGAAAGTATTTGTATGGAGTGTAGCCATGTGTGGAAGTGAAACATGGACGATAAATAGTTTAGACAAGAAGAGAATAGAAGCTTTCGAAATGTTTTGCTACAGAACAATGCTGAAGATTAGATGGGTAGATCACATAACTAATGAGGAGGTATTGAATAGAATTGGGGAGAAGAGGAGTTTGTGGCACAACTTGACTAGAAGAAGGGATCGGTTGGTAGTACATGTTCTGAGGCATCAAGGGATCACCAATTTAGTATTGGAGGGCAGCGTGGAGGGTAAAAATCGTAGAGAGAGACCAAGAGATGAATACACTAAGCAGATTCAGAAGGATGTAGGCTGCAGTAGGTACTGGGAGATGAAGAGGTTTGCACAGGATAGAGTAGCACGGAGAGCTGCATCAAACCAGTCCTAGGACTGAAGACCACAACAACAACAACATAGACATGATGAACTATTTATGTTTGAAATTTGTTTACAAACTGTTAATGTGGAATCGTGTTACGAATTGTTTGCGTAAAGACTTGTCAACAGACATTTGTTCTACGTCACAGCTACTTCTGTACGAATACTTGTATATCGCTTGACAAACTGAGCACCTGGAAAAACTGTCATAGTGAAGTGCACCGACGTTTTTGAGTGCATAGGAAATTGACATTTACTGCGCGGCATCTCTGTATCTCTGCAAGTCTGAATAGCAAGAACTGGTTCTCTACTGCACCTACGGACGCTTTGTTCCAAAATGAGGAAGACCACTCGATGGGTGGAGGAATTCTGGACGGGTCCTCAGGGAGCAATATGTTCTCGGAAATGATGGACACTCTTACCTGGGATAAACGAGGATCGACGTCCGAAGTCCTGCTTCCATGCCCTCACGAACTTATGCTGTGGAATGGGAATCCACCAGTCTTCCATCAGGCGATGTACGACCTAGGACAAAAACAGTGACATCAGTCTAAATAAACAGTGTAACCAGTCCAAAAACTGTGCTACAAGTGATCGCGCACACGCATCTGTACCAAAACTGCGAACTATGACATTTAACTGCCACAACCAATGCTCACCTTTATAAAGTTATTGTATGTTTTCGGGTCATGGAACTGTGAACGACGACACGTCGTGAAAAGACGTTATATCAGAAACAAAAAGACATTTCAAGCGCAATACCGTGCGAAAGAGACGATCAAGAATTTGTAATCTCATGTTAACGAATGCTGTAAATTTAGGATTTTGTACCTGTTTCAAATGTTAATCCACATTTGTGAAAACCATGATTATAAATGTTGTCTCTGCGACGTCTTGTGCATATGAACATATGGACTTAGTATAAACCGTCCAATCTCCCTTCTAACAGCTTTATCCAAAATTTTTGAGAAAGTAATGTATTCAAGAGTAGCTTCACATATCTGTAACAATGAAGTACTAACAAAATGTCAGTTTGGTTTCCAGAAAGGTTTTTCAACAGAAAATGCCATATATGCTTTCACCAATCAAATTTTGAATGCTCTGAATAACCGAACACCACCCATTGGGATTTTTTGTGATCTCTCAAAGGCTTTTGATTGTGTAAATCATGAAATTCTGCTAGACAAGCTCAAGTATTGTGGCATGAGTGGGACAGTGCACAAATGGTTTAATTCGTACCTAACTGGAAGAGTGCAGAAAGTTGAAATAAGTAGTTCTCATAATATGCAAAGATCAGCACATTCCTCAAACTGGGGAACTATCAAGAATGGGGTTCCACAAGGGTCAGTCTTGGGTCCTTTGTTGTTCTTAATATATATTAATGACTTGCCATTCTATATTCATGAAGAGGCAAAGTTAGTTCTCTTTGCTGATGATACAAGTATACTAATCACACCTGACAAACAAGAATTAACTAATGAAATTGTCAATACTGTCTTTCAGAAAATTACTAAGTGGTTCCTTGTAAACGGACTCTCACTGAATTTTGATAAGACACAGTACATACAGTTCTGTACAGTGAATGGTATGACGCCATTAATAAATATAGACCTTAATCAGAAGCATATAGCTAAGGTAGAATATTCCAAATTTTTAGGTGTGTCCATTGATGAGAGATTAAATTGGAAGAAACACATTGATGATCTGCTGAAACGTTTGAGTTCAGCTACTTATGCAATAAGGGTCATTGCAAATTTTGGTGATAAACATCTTAGTAAATTAGCTTACTACGCCTATTTTCACTCGTTGCTTTCATATGGCATCATATTTTGGGGTAATTCATCACTGAGGAATAAAGTATTTATTGCACAAAAGCGTGTAATCAGAATAATAGCTGGAGTCCACCCAAGATCATCCTGCAGACATTTATTTAAGGATCTAGGGATATTCACAGTAGCTTCTCAGTATATATACTCTCTTATGAAATTTGTTATTAACAACCAAACCCAATTCAAAAGTAATAGCAGTGTGCATAACTACAATACTAGGAGAAAGGATGGTCTTCACTATTCAAGATTAAATCTAACTTTGGCACAGAAAGGGGTGAATTATACTGGCACTAAAGTCTTTGGTCACTTACCAAATAGTATCAAAAGTCTGACAGATAACCAACAAGTATTTAAGAATAAATTAAAAGAATTTCTGAATGACAACTCCTTCTAATCCATAGAGGAATTTTTAGATATAAATTAAAAAAATAAATTAAAAAAATAAAAATAAAAACACAAAAAATGAAAAAGTTGTATATTAACTTAAGTATGTTGTTAAATTAACTTAATTATGTCATGTATTGGAAAATTTGACTCGTTCCTCATCATTACGAAATATCATGTTCATGATCCATGGAACTAGTATTAATCTAATCTAATCTAATCTAATCCATGTGTCGTGTGATGAACGCGCTTTGCAACATCGAAAATCTGTTTTGTGTAAATGTTATGTTATGATATGTATGTTGCATATAATATGTATGTGCATTTGTAGACTTAGATATGCAATGTGCTTTAGAGTGATTTGCTCGCCTGAAGGTGTGTCCTTTCGCCTCGCAACTCAGGGGCAGTTTAATGGCACATTTGATGCTGAGCTTTTCTTAGCAGCAAACGTAATTGTAAGTAATACAAAAAAGAAATAATTTAAGCCATAGATACAATCCATGCCTGTATAAATACTGTATGCTGCCGCTGGAAACATTTGAAGATTTATGATCGTCATATTATTGGCGAAAGAGGAAGAGTCACCTTTTGTTTTCTAGGTCTTGTCCAGATCGGACGTATTTTGGCACACCGCCATCAGTACTACATTATTTCATTATTTTATTCACGAGTTGCAACCAAACGGCACTCGTAATTGCATAATTCAAGTAACAATGTAAGTGTAGTAATTTTAAATTGTGTTTTTATTTCAGAATATAGTTATTAATAACCTATGTATGTTTTATTTTGTGTCTTTAGTCATTGTAAGATTGTTGGGTGACTTGGCATAGCAAAAGGTTCTGTACTTTTAAGCAAGAAGTCGACCAGCTCGATCCACCGTTGTCTTCAGATGCTGTCATATTACGAAGTCCGAATTTAGTGAAAACACAGAGAAAAGAAACACAGTTAAAAATACATGAACGGACCTTGAACAGAAAATGCCATGCTCAAGCGCCGAGAGTTTGTATGAAACATATATTACCAATCCGTAAACGTAATTGATCTTTATTTAATATTCGTTACTATAATTCATTGTATGGTCTCGATCCAGTTACGAATAAGGGAAAAAAAAAGAAAAAAATAAAAGTGCTAACAAGGGAACCTCCCCATCGCACCCCCCTCAGATTTAGTTATACGTTGCACAGTGGATAGGTCTTGAAAAACTGAACACAGATCAATCGAGAAAACAGGAAGAAGTTGTGTGGAACTATGAAAAAATAAGCAAAATATACAAACTGAATAGTCTATGCGTAAGATATGCGATATTAAGGAGAGTCAGAACTCAGGAGCGCCGTGGCCCCGTGGTTAGCGTGAGCAGCTGTGGAACGAGAGGTCCTTGGTTCAAGTCTGCCCTCTACAGAAAAGTTTTCTATTTTCAGACAATTATTATCTGTCCGTCCGTTATGTTTTCATCACTTTTTTGGGAGTGATTATCACATCCACAAGAAATCCTAAATCGGACAAGTTAGAAGAATCTTTTTACCCATTCGCCATTCGACAACATATTCCTGTCATGTGACGCACATGCCGTCACCAGTGTCGTATAGAATATATCAGACGTGTTTTCCTGTGGAGGAATCGGTTGACCTATGACCTTGCGATCTAATGTTTTCGGTTCCCATTGGAGAGGCACGTCCTTTCGTCTACTAATCGCACGGTTTCGCGGTGCGGTCGCAAAACACAGACACTAAACTTATTACAGTGAACAGAGACGTCAATGAACGAACGGACAGATCATAACTTTGCTAAAATAAAAAAGTTGTCGCTCGAGGAAAGACATGAACCAAGGACCTCTTGTTCCGCAGCTGCTCACGCTAACCACGGGACCACGGCGCTCCTAGGCTCAGATTATCCTTAATGTTGCCTATCTTTCGCATGGGCTACTCAGTTTGTATATTTTGTTTATTTTTTTTTCATAGTTCCACACAACTTCTTCCTGTTTTCTCGATTGATTTGTGTTCCGTTTTTCAAGGCCTATCCACTGTGCAACGTATAACTAAATCTGAGGGGGGTGCGATGGGGAGGTTCCCTTGTAAGCAGCAGACACCCAGATGGCGCTCACAAACTTGGACCACTTTCTGCTTCCACGACCCGTCCACCATCAGCGCATCGTACTCGTGTGCCAATGGTGTTGCCAACTGCCAAAGAGAATACTGTCAATAGGGGACTACTTTGCTTCCGCCTAGTACTGGCAGTGATGAAAATCCCTCTGCCAACAGGCAGAAAAGACGATGCGCTACATACACTCAAACAGTTTCAATCCTGCAATCAGATGGCGCAGTTAGGCGCCTGCAGCCAGCTCAGTAGAGATTCTGCAATTACGTTGCGAAGCATAGTACCCCTAGTTCCATAGAGAAAACTGTAGTTCCGATGTAGCAGTCGCTATTTACAGAGAACTAGAACAAAAACGAGTGTTTGCATGATTACTTTCAGTCATAATGACAACATCATAAACTATCACGAGACAGCATAGTTATTTAGATTTCACTGTATCACGTTAGGATATCAAGCGCCACACATCGAAGTGTGTCGTGCGAAGTGGCCACGCGGGTAGAGGCGTCATGTCACGGATTGCGCGGCCCCTTCCGCCGGAGGTTCGAGTCTTCCCCCGGGCATGGGTGTGTGTGTGTTCTTCTTAGCGTAAGTTAGGTTAGGTTAGTTTAAGTAAGGTGTAAGTCTCGGGACCGATGACCTCAGCAGTTGGTTCTTTCTTATGGTGCTGTCACGTTTCTGTTCTAGTGCCACCCAGTCAAGCAAGTGTTTAATTAGTAATACCAGCATGCGACTGCCATCCACTTCAACGATCTAAAGCCGTAAACAAAATTTCTGATACTATGGTGTTAGGGTGAATTAATAGCAACATGCAATTATAACATCCCAACACAATTATAAATGCTTCCGCTATTATAATCAAATGATCTCCATGGGTATCACACGGATATTTCATAGGGTGTTCTGGTATCTCCCAAAAATTTGTCTGAAACGCTAGCTGTTAGGTGTGGAGCAGAACACTCAGTTTGTTTCCTGTGCCAATCCTTTCATTTAAGAGCACCACTTGCACTCAACTTCCGCAGTTATTTGCTGGGTATATTATGATCTCTGTCTTCTGCTACGGTTTTTAGCCACAACAACTCTCTCAAGTGCTACAGACATTATTCCTTTAAATCTTATCACATGTTCTGTTATCCCATTTCTTCTCCTTGTCAGTGTTTTACACATGTTCTTCTCCTTGCCAATTCTGTGGATAACCTCCTAATTTCTTATAATTTTATGTGACTTCCAAAATTCTTCTGTAGCACCACATCTCAATTGTTTTGATTCTCTTTCTCTGCTATTTTCCCACAGTCCACGATTTAGTTCCGTATAGTACTGTGCTCCAAACATACATTCTCAGAAATTTCTTTCTCAATTAAAAGCCGATGTTTCACACTTGCCCTCTTTGCCTGTGCTATTCTACCTTTTATATCCTTTTTGATTCGCCCATCATGTGTCAATTTACTTCAAAGGAAGCAGAATTCCTACGTGTCAGCTACTTTATGGTTCCCAATTTCAATGTTAACTTTATCGCTAATCTTATTTCTGATAATCCTCATTAATTTGGTTTTTTTCGGTTTACTCCCAATGCACCGCGTGTCTTCATTAGACTGTTTATTCCATTCGACAGTCTCTGCAATCCTTCTTCACTTTACTGAAGATATCAATGCCATCAGCGAATATCTTCCCACCTTGAATTGTGTGATAGTTCTCGTTTATCTGCCTTTGCTATCTTTAGGACTGTTGTGTGATGGTATGTCTCTCGACTCATAGATTCAACAAACCAACCTGAATAGTCGCTCGTCGCAAAATTCCCTCAATGATTTTAGGTTATTTCTGTCTGACTGTAAAAGTCTCCTAAAGCTACTCTGGCTCTAATACAGAATTCCCTTATGCTTTCTACTGCTCGCGTTTCTTCTTCTATTATGTCATCTGAAAGTTCCTCCCCCCCCCCCCCCCCTCTCATAGAGGCTTCAGCGTACTCCTTCCGCCTATCTGCTCCACGCTTAACAGTGGATTCCTCTCACTCTGTTAGTGTTGACGCCTTTGCCTTTGTTTTTATTGAATGTAGTTTTGTTGTTTATGGCCACGAAGAGTAAAATTTGCTGTCGAGATTACAACTAGGTTGCAATGATTATTGACCGAAGCGGAATAATGAATGCACAACTTTCCAGAACGTTTTAAGAAGTAAGTGTACACTCTAGTATCTGTTCTAATTCTCATTATCAAACTAGAAGCTACTATGAACTATAGCTGAGAACGGCGTAAGCTGATTCCCGAAGGTTGTAGTGGACTGGGCGCGATAGCTTCGTCGGCCTACCTGAACCAATAACGTAACAAGAGTTTGTAAATTTCTGTTTGGCAACGCCTCAGTGTTGCTACAATTCTGTAGACGGCTATTGTTTTCGTCCGCAGCCATTAGCGCTACACAGTTGAAAGCTGACAGTGTTACAAACTGTCAGTGATCGTCTTACGCCGTCTTGACTATTTTTTTTTTTTTTTTTAATTCTTAACACGTTAAGTGCCACGAGGCCAGCGGCGGCATCGTGGCAGTCGACATGTTTTAAAGATGGCCGTGCAATATATTGCCAATAATGGAAGTTTTCTCCATAATGTAGTGTCTAATGATGTTATCTTGAAGATTACAAAATTACATACTGTATGAGAAAACAATAAGAACATGACAAAAGAATAATCACAATTGAAATAAAATTGGCCAGGTGCGAGTACGTCTCTCGCACTGAGGGTTGCGTACAAACTTAATTTTGTATATAGACAGTTCGTCCATTCGGCGGGAATCTAGAAACTCGACCATTTTTGCGTTACCGACATTGAATCTGGCAAGATATCGGCCCCAGGGATCCAAGATTTTCAAGAATGTTTAAATCTCGATAATATAAATGTGACAATAAGTTATGCAGGAGGCAGGCTACCATTATTATAGCAATCAGTAATTCTCTATACAGGCTGACTGCTCCGCAATGGTAAAAGTCAAACGATAGGCAAGGAATGACTTTATTGGTCATACGATACAGTAATCGCTCCTGGATATCGGATGATGTATAGCTAAATTCCGAAACGCATCATATGAAGGATAAAGTCATTCCCTGCCCAATGCTTGACATTTACCATTGAGACCCAGTCAGCCTGATGCAGAACTACTGGTTGGTTTACTTTCAAGTTTGACAGCGGATGACGAATAATAAAAGAAATACTTTTTTCGTACAATGTAATTACAAATTAACACTTTTTGGATTTTTTCCTTTACTTGTGCCTTGAAACCTTGCTGCTTGTCAAAATTCATGTTCCTAGGTCGACGGCATGTAACCTATAGGTGTTGATGAGTGAGGTTGTGAGTGTTAAAATACGTGACATAAATGATCGTATCGTTTGATTGCATTGACTTAGAAGCTTGAATGTTTTATACCACCAAGAGACCATAGACCTTACTATGTGACATAAATTTCAACTTGATACGTCTACCGGTTCCTGACAAAAAGGGTTTTTAACAGTCGGGCAGAGAGATAGACATAAGGACAGGTGGACAACAAAGCGATCCTGTGAGAATTCCCTATTTACAGATTGAGGCACGTACTCCCAAAAAGTTAGAGGAAATTCATGTCACTGAAGTCTAGAAAAAACCGTTTCTAACTTGACATCAACTTATGAGAGATGAGAGATGCAAGTACCTTCACATGACTTGATTTTCGACCAGACACGAACTGGACATCATCTACATCTATCTGTATGCTGTCTGCATTTCATACAGACCAATTATTATTCATTTCATACATTTGTTATTTTATCCTGAATAACACTACGACTATAGTAAGATTTGGCCTATCTCAGGCCATCCTACTACTGCTCTACTTCTACAAGAATGAAACGTTGTGAATAACCCTTTGGTACTAGGGCGTCTCGAAAAATCCTCAGTTATTCCAACTACGTACTGCCCTATTATGGCCTACTAGTTATGACGGTGTAATGAACTAAAGCACAATGCCATTATACTATCGTTTCGTCGTCTGACTTACAGCGTGAGTCACACACGTCCACGAAGCTCTCGCTAAGTTAAGTGATTAATATTAAAATAAGAGCTAATTAACTTAATATTATGTTTTAGATTAGCGAATTTATTTCTTCGTTAGTTTATCTATGGACGGATTCGCTTTTCTGAACGTATTTAGATCGAAAAGAAAGTATTTCGTAAAAGGCGGTAATTGTTAGTTTTGTTTACATTTCAGGCGTAAATTTCGTGCCAGTGTAGATCTTTTTTTTTTTTTTCATTAGACTTAACGGTTAAAAGTTAAATTAATACGTGTCTGTCATATAGAGCTTAGGTAGTTAATTAAAACTTTCGAACGTAAATTTAAAAGTTTGTTTACATTAGCGTTAAGTTACGTATTAATACAGGTTGCGGAATTTCAGTGCTCTTGTGCCATGTCATTCTCCGTCTTTTTTGTAAATTTTTGTGTCAAACCGCGCGTGACAAATGTACTGGTTGTCGTGGAAATCTGAAGCAGGGTGTGTTCTGTGAAGACTGCAGGTTGTAGTTTCATTGGGGCGAATGTAGCGGCGATGAAACGGGGGTAGATAAAGAGGCTCTTCCAAGGAAATGTAGGTTGGTATGTAGAAAGGACAGAAAAATCGCTGGACACGAGGCAAAAATTTGTGCCTTTAAAGCTGAATTAGAAAACGCGAATTTGGAAATATGTAGGCTAAGGGAGGAAAAAGAGACCGGTTGCTGGGAAAAGGTAGCAAGCAAAGGGCGAAAAATGGGAACTGTTGAAAAAACTTTTGAAGTTCAGTTAGTAAATCAGTTTGACTTGCTATCTGAAATAGCGGTGGAAGGGCCTCATTCAGATGCAGTTGAACATAGGTTGAAGCAGAATATTAGCTTAAAGGAAAAAGACAGGTCGGGATCAAATCAGACTAGGGAAAGAATAATTCTGCTTCTAGGTAGCACTCATGGGAGAGGTGTAGGACAGCAGCTTCAGGAGAAGTTAGGTGCAGAGTATCAGGTCACAAGTTTTGTGAATTTTGTGAAGCCAGGTGACAGAAAATAGGTCAGCTATGCAGGGATTTTGAGAAGGAAGCTGTAATTATAGTTGGGGGAGCAGGAAACAGCCTGGCTATAAATCCAAGATATAGTATTAGGAATGACCGGGATAAAATAGGAGCAGAAACTGGGCACACAAATGTGGGGTTTATGGAGGTCTTTCAGCGCCATGATTGGCACTGGGTAAACCGCTGTAAGGCATGTTAACACAGAACTGAACAGGGTGCTCCAGACACCGGCAAAATATCACGTAAGTGTTGTTCCAATTGATGCTAATGGTGGGTGGGGATACACTACAAATGGCCTGCACCTAAATAGGAAGGGGAAAGATAAGCTAACATCTCTATTAGGAGACATTGTAAGGGGGGGGGGGGCATAGGCACAGAAAGGATGATCCCTGTGGTTAATGGGACCAGGCAGACAGGTTTTTTAGGTTAAAGCCAAAGTTCAGACAGACAAAAATCATGAAAAATAGAATGAAAGAAGCTTCATGTACATTAAAGCTAAGGGTAAAGGTAAGGGTAATATCAATTTACTTCATCAAAATGTCAGGGGAATAAAAAATAAAGTAGATGAGCTGTTAGTGTATTTAGATGATCTCAAAAATAAGAATGAGCGTGATATACTTTGTCTGTCTGAACACCATGTAACCGTGGGGATGGAAAGTTTCAATATAAACGCATATGGCTCCAAGCACTATGGGATTTAACATCTGAGGTCATCAGTCCCCTAGAACTTAGAACTACATAAACCTAACTAACCTAAGGACATGACACACATCCATGCCCGAGGCAGGATTCGAACCTGCGACCGTAGCGGTCGCGCGGTTCCAGACTGAAGCGCCTAGAACCGCTCGGCCACAACAGCCGGCTAAACGCTTATAATTTTGAATCTTACACTTGAAGATCTAGCATGGATAAAGGAGGAGTTGCCATTTACACAGTACAAGGGATAAATACAAAAGTGTAGAAGTAAGCAAATTTTGTGTTGATCAGCACTTTGAAGTTCGTGCATGTGAACTACAGCTAGATAATGTAGTATTGATATTAGCAACAGTGTACAGGTACCCATTAGGAGAAAGTTATTAATCTGTGGTGACTTCAATGTAAACTTTCGAAGGACTTCTGATAGGAAAAGTGAACTAGAAGTGTTAATAATGACATATAATGTAGAATCAGTGATCAATTTCCCTACACATAGAGCTCAAGGCAGTACCATTCTAATAGATAATGTACTTATACAGCAAGATGATGTAAAACTAACACAAGCTTTCCTTGTGATAAACGGATTTTCAGACCATGATGCTCAATTGATTAACTTACAAAACCTAGCAGGGTGTACAGTTCAGAAACCATTAAGTAAAAGTGTAAGGTTGCTCAACCCGGTATCTATGGACCACTTCAGAGAAAGTTTAAGAAATGTTAGTTGGGGAAATGTATACCTAATGAGCCAAATGCTAATGATAAATGCAACATATTTTCTGATAAATTTATTGCCCTTTTTGAACACTGCTGCCCCAAAAAATTACTAAATGTAACACCAAACAGTTTTCCAGGAAACCTTGGATTACTACAGGTTTCAAGTGTCTTCAGAAGGAAAAAAAGGCTGTATGAGAGAGCAGGAATTAGTAAAGACGCAGAAGTAATTTTATACTATAAAAATATTGCAACATCCTGAGTAAAGTTGTCATAAAAGCGAGAAATGCGTACATTAGAGATGAAATTAATAACTCAGGCAATAAAATCAAATCAATATGGCATGTTGTTTGAAGGAAGACAGGAAAAGTAGCCACTGGGGTAGGTAGTATTACTATCAAAGAGAATGAGACCACCTTAACCAACAGTACACAAGAAACTAATGTATTTAACAACCATTTCTTAAATGTAGGTGAAAATATTGATGAGAATAATTAAAAATAAAAGCCAAGCAGTACATGGAAGAGTCAAATTTGAGAAGTCCTAGTCAGATTAATTTTCACCTAACAACCTCTTGTGAAACAAGGAAAATCATTACATCTTTGAAAAATAAATGTTCTGTTGGAGTGGATGACACCTCTAACAAGATATTAAAACAATGTGGAGCAGTTACAGCTGACATTCTGAGTCACATTTTTAATGCATCGCTAACTCAAGGTATTTTCCCACATAGGTTAAGCTATGCCATTGTCAAGCCTCTCTACAAAAAACCAAACGCCACAGATGTCAATAATTAAGGTACGTTGTCCAAGAGGCGACGCACACTAGCGACTGCGACGGGTCGCTACGTGACGTCAGAAGTTGCCTTCTGGCGCATGCGCAGTTCGAGTTTGGGATGCGAAGCGCGACTGTTGGCGGCAGCTGCCGCAGCACTGCACCAGTGAGCAGTGTTGCGACGGAAGTCGGACGACACAAAGACGTACGGCTGCCAGAAAGATATCGAGCCAGTCAAGGACAACTGAAATGCGCCACTCACAGGATGTGATGCTCTGTGAGCTGGTCTCGCAACATCCTTGCCTTTACGATTTGAAGAACCCTAAATATAGGAACACTTTGTTCAGAGACAGTTTGGGAAGAAATTGGTGCACAGTTGAAACTGACAGGTGAGTGAAATTATTTTCCCATTAATGCAAATTTTTCAGTCCTGTTATGAAAATCAGTATAATCCATGCAGATGTAGAATTAGAATGATGAAAATGAACTTGCAGGTCAATTTTCGCATTACTCCTTTTTTGTGACGATAAAAACTGAAAAAGGCAAGTACATTATAAAGTGAACAATCTAAAGTACAACGACAAAGTTACATTTTACAATACCTTCACTTTGAAAGTAAACGGTAGATTGGTGTCTTGATGATACCTTCCGGTTGTGAAAAACCACCACCAGATTGTTGTACAGCTTTCTGTAATCAATAGGTGTTCGTTTTTGAGGAAGGCGTTTCTCAACAGATTGCGCAAACAGTATGCTGCAATAAGTAATTTGTCACATTCACTTCAATTCATTGGTAGAAGATGGTGCTCAAAAAACTTGTGCCAAAAGTGCACAACTGTTTTACAAGGCCCTTCTGGTCTGACACAGTTCATAATTGAAATTCGTCTTTTGTAAATCCTGGAGTCATCTTTTGAGTGCAGCTTGGCAAGATTAAATGTTCATGTCATCCATAACGATGTATGCTGTCAGAATATAAGAATATGGAAGGTCATTTGGATGGGAATAAAGAGTCAGTCGGCTATGAAAGTTGCCTTAGCTTGTTCAAAAGTTTCTGCGTGGGAGAAACTGACAAGTATAATTTGGGGAAATTTTGTGAACAGGCACGGACATTATTACTTCCACATTTGTGCCAGTATATACTGTAGACGTTCAGAATGAAAATTGGGAAACACGAGCCGCTACTGACAAGTGAATGTCAAATACAGCTGATCGACAGATGACATTCCCATCCGTACTTATCGCATGAAGCGACAATGCGATACTCACGGGAAGTAATACTCAAACCCAGTGTCGCTATGATTTACCTACCACATCATACAAAAAATATAATTGGTGGCAAGGCGATATTAAACTAATATGAACGTTTTTTCGCTCTGTTGAAAAACGTAAATTTTTGACATTTGTTGGTTTTGTTAGGACGTCTACTTCTACTTGGGTATCCTCGTCCAGGTTCAGAAGAAAATACTAGAGGTGAGTAGTTTATCCTCTTCCCAAGAATGAGAAGAAAATATATTGAAGGCAGCATGTCTTTACTTTTAAGAAACCTACATTTCGTGGCATTTTAAATGAAATTGTCAAGAGCATATGGAGAAATATTAGTAACTCATACCGGAGAAATATATGACATAAAATGGTTTCATTAGGTCCAAATGTGTCAGCGAAACAAAACTATCTCTATCGTGTGATGACCACATGATCACGTTGCGCGTCGACGGAACTGGCGGCTAGTCGCGACGCTCCCGGAGATATATGAGCCCAAATCTCGGAAACGGAGATCGATATCATGCTGCTCTCAACTTTAAAAATAATTACGATATGTTAGCTTCTTTTCATCGGCAACGATGTACGACGTAACGTGAACCATACGACAAAGTAGCCAGCGACCACATTTTTCACTGTACACAATTCAAATTTTATGCAGTAGGTTATTTGTAATTAAGTATCGGAATAACTGTGACGTATATCGGAAAAATAGACTCCTCATTATCAAGCTGTGATGTGAAACTGTAAGATACGCAAACTTCAATTTTTTGTGCCTTTTACTTTCCTCACAATCGATAGAGAAGTAATGTACAGCAAAAAAAAAAAAAAAAAAAAAAAAAAAAAGAAAAAAAATGCAAAACCGGAAGAGATACTTTTCAATTTTTTAACGTAAAATAGGAATCTGTATCGAAAAATTAACTCTGGGAGCCGATGTACCTGTGTTCCATTAACATATAGTACTTTTTACAGCAAGAAAATCGGAATTCTTATTTTTCTTATGTATTTGAATCCGCCGCCGCCGACCGGAGCTTGGGAAACAGCGACGACTTCTGTCGTGTTGCGGCCGTGTCGCCGTCTGCCAGGGTGGGAAAAGAGGAGGGGGCAGCGTCGTACTCGCAGCCAACTGTCGCGTCTTGCACAACGTAGCTTTACTGGCCAGTATCCTCAGTACCCTTGCTTACAATATTTTCAAAAAATCGTCGAGAAAGTAATGTACTCAAGGGTGGTTGGCCATCTCAACAGTAATAAGGTACTTAGTAAATCAGAGTTTAGGTTTCAAAAATGCTGTTCCACTGAGACAGCAGCATACAATTTCACTGCTCACATAATAGAGTCTTTAAATAGCAAAATGTCGCCAGTAGGAATATTCTGCAACTTGTCCAAAGCATTTGATTGTGTGAATCATGACATTATGTTACAGAAAACAGAAATTACAATTCTATTGTATAAATGGAACAGCATGTGTGTGGTTTAAGTCATATTTAATCAACAGAAAGCAAAAAGTTTCTTTTAAGGTTTAAGTGATTAAGGAAGTTCCCCAACTCATTTAATTGGGGTCAAGTTACATTAGGTGTTCCCTGGGGTTCAATCATTCTTGATATATGTGAATGACCTCCCTCCTAATCTGAAACAAGAAGCTGAACTGACACTGTTTGTTGATGATACAAGCATCATTATTTATGCAGTAAAAGAAACTCCAATAGAAAGTAATACAAATAATGTCTTTGGAAAAATTATTGATTGGCTTTCTGCGAATGGGCTTGCTCTGAACTTTGAAAAAAAAAAAAAAACACAGTACATCCAATTTTCTACTGCAAGGAGTACAGATCCTTCAACAAAAGTCAGTGGCTAGAGTAGAGTATACTAAGTTTTGGGTGTACATGTAGATGAGAATCTTAATTGGAAAATTCATATTTTGGATCTCCTAAAGTAACTAGGTTCAGCAACTTCTGCAATCAGAATAATTGCCCATTTTGAGGATACAGAAATTAGTAAGCTAACATACTCTGCGTACTTTCACTCTCTGATGTCAAACGGAATAATATTTTGGGGTAACTCCACACAGGCTAAAAGTATTCACTGCTCAATAGAAAGTGGTTAGAACAATGTGTGTGGCTCATAGTCACACAGCTTGTAGGCATCTATTTAAAAGGTTAGGAATTCTTACAACAGCCTTACAGTACATTTACTCAGTAATGAAATTTGTTCTCAAGAACATATACCGGTTAGAAACAATGGTGACAGTCATAATTATAATACCAGAAGAAAGAAAGACTTACACTGTGCTCTAGTTAACCTATCTTTGGCACAGAAAGGGGTAAAACATGCTGCTGTAAAACTTTTCGATAAATTATCAGATGAAACAAAATGTCTGACAAACAGCAGTAGTAGTTTCAAAAAATAAATCGAAATCATTTCTCCTTGACAACTCCTTGTATACCATAGATGAATTCTTGAATAGGAATAAATAAATCTATAGGTATAATAGATGCATTTTGAGTCATTTAAGGGAATGGGGTAGATAGTAAAAATTTTAAGTGTTGTGACTTGGCAAGACAGCCAAGTCACTATGCGAGGATGCCGAAAGGCACGCGTTAAAGCTCACGCAGACTGGCGTGAGGTCTGGAACAGTTAAGGGAATGTATAGTAGCAAATAAAGTATGTAGTTGATGTAATACTTAACTTTAATCCATAATTGGAGAACATCGCTCTTGATGGTACATAATTACAATCTCAATATAAACTGGTAATGGCGCCTTGCTAGGTCGTAGCAAATGACGTAGCTGAAGGCTATGCTAACTATCGGCTCGGCAAATGAGAGCGTATTTGTCAGTGTAGCATCGCTAGCAAAGTCGTCTGTACAACTGGGGCGAGTGCTAGGACGTCTCTCTAGACCTGCCGTGTGGCGGCGCTCGGTCTGCAATCACTGACAGTGGCGACACGCGGGTCCGACGTACATTAACGGACCGCGGCCGATTTAAAGGCTACCACCTAACAAGTGTAGTGTCTGGCGGTGACACCACATTAAGCTTTTTTTTAAACCCTACATTCGTTAGTGCATTTCTTATCCACTTGTCACATTCCACATTATAGCTGTCACCGTGAGAATGATCAACGGAACACATACCCACTAACACAACACACACAGTACCTTCATGTGTGTATCTCTTTATTGTTGTATATACAATCGAACCTTCACCAATCTCCATATGGCCACATCAGTGTTAGAAACTCTGGTTACTTACACATGTACTTACATGCACATTAGACACCTTAAGGTCAATTTATTAAAACATTTTTGCTTAAAACAGTCTTAAACAAAATTATAAATGGTTGTTATTTTTCATTACTTTATTCTATCATATAAATTTGCAAGATCTCCATGTTTGAAATTTGTACTTGACCTCATTTGCTACTGCTTCCAGTAGTTTCCAAGGAATATTAGGCTCACCAGTCAGTTCATTCTTAATGGTTTACCCGAAACTCATTTTACATCAAACAACTCAGAAGTACCTTTTCAAAACCTGCAGCTGGAAAGTTAGGTTTGGGACACTCGGTATTTTTACCACCCTCACCCCATTCCCATCCCTCCCACATGTGACAAGGTAAATTGCCCTGTGTATTTAATGGCAGGGAATCAAATTTTGGTGGGAAATTTAAATATTGGGAAATTTAAAAAAATAGTCCCACTGCGCTAGTGTGTTTCATGTGGGACTATGGCTGTTGTATAAAGTATAATTTGGCAAGAATTTTTTGTGGCAGTTTACTATTACACAGCATCACTGTGTGAGGTCCGGTCAAACTGTCTCGGTGGACAAGTGAGGAGAGACTCACAGCAACAGCTGAAAAACAGCCGAGCATAGCACTTTGAAGATGTGGTGGTGGAACTTTAAGTTCTGTGCCACCCTCCGACAATAGAGGTACAGAGGAGGGATGCAGTAATGCGACAACTCTATGGGGAAGAGAAAAGGTGGCTGGCTAAGAACAGGCCAGTGGCTATTGGCAAGAAAAAGGCAACACACAAACTTGTATGTGCTAGGTTTGTAGCAGCAATATTTGAGAATGAAACATGCTTATACATACTGACAACCCGAATTTTATCCATCAAAATACGAAAAATACATATGCCAGTAAAGTATGATCCTTTCTATGAGAATATTGGTCAATACCTTACTGGTATACGGCTCATTAATATTAAACACCGAACTACCATCACAACAGAATGCAGCTCCAACTGGCGGCAGATGATTGTAGCATCACCCAGCGACACACCAGAGATCGCTAAATCTACCTGGTATAAGGAGTATGAACGCTGTGCCTGGAGAATGCAGCCAGTGGCTGATGAGAATGACATGTGACAAGTTTAGCTACTGCATAACATTGCATATGATAGACACATTCAGACACCACTGGCTGCACTCCATCTCTCCAGGCAGACAGCTGTCACTGCTACATAAAGGTTTGCAGAGTATACGTAGTCGCTTTTCTAAGGCACCCATCAGGCGTTTCAACTGAATTTCTGACTTGGACGTTGGAGTAGCGTGACCAAAGTGGTATCACTTCGACAGAAGTCACAAGGTATACGAGATGTACTTTCAGTTTCTGAACAATAGGAATGGCTGTTGAATAGCATACATTATAGTCTCGATTCAGCGTTACACAAGAAGACAATTTTGCTGGTGGCATCGACACATTTTAAATATGTCATGCAAATCGTAGAATCCATCCTCTGCTGTGTGTTATTTTACAACGTCCGCCCCTGGTAGCTGTGTGGCCAGCGCCACAGAATGTCATACCTAACGGCCCGGGTTCGGTTCCCTGCTGGGTCGGAGATTTTCTCCACTCAGGGACTCGGTGTTGTGTTGTCCTTATCATCATCATTCCATCCCCATCGACATGCAAGTCGCCGAAGTGGCGTCAACTCGAAAGACTTGGGCCACGTGAACGGTCTACCCGATGGTCTAGCCACACAGCATTTCCATTTCCATTTTTACAACAGGAGCTGTACAGTACGAAGTCAAAGGACTATCCCACAGTAAATGCGAAACATTTCCATGATGAAAATAGTTTGATGGGAGGTGGGACTCCTGTTTGATGTCAGGTGTGTTTTTTAAGGGTTATATAACAGATGGGTATGTAAAATTTTGAGAGTAGTTTGATGAGAAGGGAGATCCTTATTTCACCTCTCTTTTTAGACCCGACTACATGAGAATGTAGGACTACGATTCCGCCGATTACAAAGCATGTGAGAGGTGTGTGGACGTTTATCTCATGAGACATCAGTACTAATCTTTACAGAACCTACAGCTGAGACAGGGAGTGGAACGATTCATATCTCATGACATCACACGTCTCCACTGGATTTCTAAAGCAGGCGTAGAAATATCAAGAGTAAAGATTCAGTTCAGAGGCATGTAGACATTTGTTTCGCGAAATACTAATGCTAAACTTCACAGAACCTATTGGGGAAAAAGCGAGAAGTTCAATATAATGAATAGCCATTGCCAGTGAAATTTAAAAAGTCAGAGTAACTCACCATACTATCATTTTCTATGTTGTTCTCTTCACAGTACACAACAGCGTCACACCACACACCAATTAGAAAGAGGTCAAAACAATTTCTGGACAGTGTAATGCAAATTTCATTCGCTCATCCATAACACATCCAAGCCAAATTATACAACATTGTACTTCAGTCAATGAAAATTTTACCAAATGAGTTGAATTTAGCGCTGTACCACTACATTTTCGTCTGGACTAGACATAAATGTTCAGATCCTAACAAGATGCCTACAATTTCATTCGATACCTGCTTGTCATGCAGTCTAATATTGATCATGCTAACGTCTTCCTTTATAGAAAATGTCATTGCTGATGTTTGTGTGCATGTGTTTGTTGTTGGTTAGAAGAGGCAAGATCAGAATTCAACACAAATAACTGCTAAATTCAATCATCAAGCGCTGAAAATGTACATCAATCACAGAAATACCATGCAGTGAGCGATTCACATCTCACTTAAGGACCTCCCTAAAGTATCGTTACTCGATGGTTTGGTATGTCTGATGCAAAGTGTGATGACACCAGATGTTTCTACGGGATCTGTGATATCAGAATCGAAGATGGCGATGCAAAGTGGCTGGCCTGGAACACTGGCTCTATGATGTTTGAAATGCATGGACAAGCCCTGTGACATCAGAATACAAGATGGCGACCGAACACGGCGACTGGGGGCGTAAGGGTGCAGCTTGACGTCAAAATCCAAGACTTGAAATACTGGCACTGGCTGTGTGACATCACAATCCAGCTCAGACCTGTTAGGCTATTTATAACAGAGTGGTATTCTAGCATGCTGGCCTCAGTGAGGTATGTGGTCATGGCATACTGCTTATCCCAGCTTTTAGATTATGTCTCTCCACTTTATGTCTTAAACAAATACTGGGGCAGGAAAATCCTCCCCACCCTGAGCAGGCTCACTTCCCCCACGCCAATTTCACTTGTGCTGTGCTCCAACAATTCACCACACGCTCTCTGACTTTACAGTTTGACCAGTTTACACCTCTACACCAGTTACTATAAGCTCAAATAGTGAGAAAGTCCACTTACCTGAAGTTTAAAATGATGGGAACTCTGCTGGCTGACAAACTATACTCATTCTCATTTTAAAACTGAGTAGCCCACTGATGCAATCTGTATGGTGGTCAAACACTTGACTCTATTCTGTGTCGCAGGAGGAAGGAAACAGTCTCCTTAAACAAACACTCACACTATGATCACAAACTTTAAGAGGGAGAAATTACCACATTGAATACCAAGTGCAATATTGATTCTCTCTGACACAAACCATTTATTGGTTTCTAGAGGTATATAACGTCAAATGTTTATGAAATTCACATCCAATAGCGGTTTGGAAATTACGATATCTCTAGTCTGGGGCAGTATTCCAAAATTCCACTTTTTTATAAAAATATCCCCACAAGTTTTAACTGGAATGTGAGGTCATGGAGCTGTGCCAATTTGAACCAGTCGCCATGTTCTATTCGAGGTCAGCCATCTTGGATTCTAGCGTTACACAAAGGCAGTGCTCCTATACCAAGTCTGAGACTGTGCATCACAGCATTCCGAATCAGCCAGTAAGACAATATGTCATCTTGAATTTCCCACCAATTTATACTGAGGACAACAGCCCTACTCTAATATGAGACACTCTAGCGCATTTGGGCAAATTTTTTAATTTCCCACAAATATTTTGAATTTCCTGTCAAAATTTTATCTCGTCATTTTATACTTTGGGCAATTAGCCCTTGTCAGATGAGTGAGGGACGGGTGGGGTGGGGAAATCCAGTTACAGTAGGGGGACAAGGGGGGTGCCAAGCCATTTTGTTAGTGCGGGTTGCCTACATCAGGGGCAAAAACTATTGTTCTCCTTTGATTGAGAGGTACTTAACCTATTTTTCTCAGTTTATTGACAGGTCCTTAGCCCATTGTTCCCTCTGCCCCCTCCCACTCCCCTCCCCCCCTTCAGGAAGGGGGTGCCAGGCCATTTTGTTAGTACAGGTTGCCTCCATCAGGGACAGGTATGCACTCAGGGGCAAACCTATTGTTCTCCTTTCATTGACAGGTACTTCACCTATTGTTCTCCTCTGATTGGCAGGTACTTAGCCTATTGTTCTGTTAAGTGGTTTTCCATGTCGCTGCACTTAACCTATTGTTCCCCCCATCCCCTCCCACACACCTCCCCCTCAGGAAGGATGTGCTGGGCCATTTTGTTAGTGAAGGTTGCCTACATCAGGGGCAGGCATGCAATCTGGGGTCAATCCTATTGTTCTCCTTTGATTGACAGGTACTTAACTATTGTTCTGTTAAGTTCTTTTCCATGTCACTCCCATTTCCTTTTGATTGACAGGTACTTAACCTATTGTTCTTTTAAGTGCTTTTCCATATCACCTCCATTTCCTTGATTGACAGGCACCTGACCCATTGTCCCCCCCCCCCTCCTCCCTTCCAGCCCCCTCCCCCCTCGCTGCTAAAGGTACACTTTCAGGTCTGAGTTACTGGAATAGGGCCCCTCTCTCTCTTATCAAATTGATTTATCTAGTGGGAAGGTGCCACACCCCCTGCCACATCCCACACCCCCCTAGCAGGAAGTTCAAATTCCATCAGGACAATGCAACCTCTACTAACCTAAGTAAATGGTGGAAAGATAAGTTAGGTCACATTGACTACTTAATTAAATTGATCAATTAATGAACCTCTCTGGTTGTGTCTCTCGATTGAGAGAAAATTAACCATGGGTGGACATGCCTCATAAGTTCTTCTTGTGAGTGCTACCAATGTGTCCTAGAAAGAGAGACGGAATCGGCCAGATGTTAAAAAACTCGAACCCCCAACTACTGTATGTTACTGTCACAAGCTGTCATGGTTCTACAGATGCACTCAAGCATCCATATTAAAATCGAGGTACGACATTACCTCTGAATGAGGTGGTTTTTCTATCTGGACAAATACCAAGATGGTGATCGCTGGAGTATATATTATCAGACCAGCACACCAGTTACACATAGCCCACAATGCAACCTTGTTATAAAATCGCTGAATTTTGAAAGTGATTCGGCTAAGGGATGTGGTATGTAAGCAGTATTTGCGACTCCCTCACACTGCCCCAGGTAGATATTTCTACAGTACTTGTAATGTGTTCTGACTTGATACCATATCTGAGGTTCTGCGATATATCCACTGAGTTATAGGTGATGACTGATTGAGAAGGAACACAAACAGTAGTAGTAGATGATGTGCTGTGTGAGATCGTCAGAAAATGCATACAAGCTTTTCAGATCTCTACTGTTACACTATCTGCTAGAAATGATGTCCATTATTTGGAATCAAGTCTTTCCATTAAACCAAATGCCTGGGTCGGATCACACCCACAAGTGAATCATATTTCTGGCACTCTCATGTCTCGAAACGTGACACCTTTCTCGAATTTGTCTGCTACAGTAAAATTCCAACGTGATTTTAGTCAGCCCTTACACATCTTGCAAGTGCTCCCATTTCTACAGCTTAGCGCATGTGATCGTTCCAACTTAAGTCGGAACTGAGCAGAAGTTGGAGAAAGATATATCCACCACCTTCTGCAACCCATGTAGAAACAGAACAACCTGAGTTAGTGCAACAGGACCATGTTTTAACCATTCGATGGAAATACACGCAATGTGGTACGTCTCCAAACTAGATGCGGATACTACAGACCAAAGCAGATCCGTGTCGATTCAACTCTATCAGCCGAACATGCTGTCATCATTATTCTGCACCATCCAACAGAGAAAAATTACGACCTATAAAAGCTCCACTAACTTTAGCCAATATAGAACTCACCAAGGTGCAATTGCTCACGTGATGACACATAGCTGCAATGTGGATCTGGTGCAGAAAGAGAGTTGTCACAATGCTTCCCAGAATAGAATTCCTCATAGCATTCCTAATTGGACCTGTCAAACTGCTACTGCTGCCTATGCGGGACGATCCTATTAAATATACAGCTTTTGATCCAATGAAGAGGTCAGTTTAAGGTTTCATCACCCATAATGTAGGATGCTGACCGTATCCAACAGACTATACTGTAACTCGCAAGAGGCGCTCCCTGAAATCCTGTGTCGTCGTTTGAAACATTGTTTACCAACACGCTTTGTACACTGTCATACATGTTATTTTTCTGACACGACTTTGAGGTCTGTCTCAGGTCCTAAACTGACATTAAGACGCTCTGATCCATAGCCTCTCACAGAAAACTAGACATCACATGGTGTAAATCATTTTGTTACCTCAACTACCATAACACATGACACACGGAGGATGATTTTAAATAAAAGTCACAACATAAGGAAACTAGAAGGGTTTGACTGTGTTGTGGAGAGTTTCCAAAATGATGTCCAAAAGTGACTGACGACCTCTACATCTAAACTCATCTGCCACAGTGACGGAATAGATTATGGCTCTGCATTCCCTTTCGACTGATTACTATTTTCTATACACGAAAATAGACCCAACTTTCACCTGCAGCCTGTGAGAGCAATGGCTTGTGCTGGATCATGTCCGGCTTTGGCTCGCGGCGACGGCGGCGGCTGTGGCGGCGGTGGTGGTGCCGTGGGGCATTGAGTGGCGGGATGTGTTTTTTATTAGCAATCTTTTGTTTAATCTATACTCCATCGATTTCACCAACCAATAGGATGCTGCGAATTAAGAAGAACTATCCAATACATGTGAAGAATACCGATTTAATTAATTAACATAAATTTTTTATATCAATGTGGTGTTAGCGGTACAATAGTAATGGGAAGGAGTGTGTGATCAGGTGACATGGAGCAGAACAGTAGGTTAATTGCAGAACACTAGGTTAATTTGCATAATTTTTATGTAAAACACAGTACAAAAGTTTAAGGTTGTGTGTGGGAAAGAAGAATGCGCCATAAATGGCGTTCAAAAGCATGTGAAATTCTAAAAGTGTACCAGAAAATGGTAGGAGGACATAACTAATTACTTAATTTGATATTAATGACGGTCGAATATTTTAAGGAAATGGGGGTGACATGGAAAACCACTTAACAGAACAATAGGTTAAGTGCTGACAAAGGCCCAAACACTAGGTTAAGACACCTAGAGAACAGTGCCAAACATTGGGTTATGCATCATGTTTGCTCCATGTAATTACTTCCCCCACAAACTGATTTTTTTTTTATAAATAAACAATTTACCCGTGAATTTCCTGTTATGAGATCCTTCATCTCCACCAGTTTCCATATGTTCCATACAATGCCTAGAGTCTCCTAAACTGTTTAAATAAACAATATTCCACACAATGTCTAAATTGTTTAAACAATATGCCATACACTACAATCGAATACCCTCCATCGATCAACTGAGTGTTTTTACCACCAATTCCTAGGAAGAGGTGGTGGTCGGATGACTTAGGTTAGTGGAAGCGCCCTTTTTTCCAGCCATTTTCTTAGGTTAGTAGAGGTTGCATTGCCCTGATGGAATTTGAACTTCCTGCCAGGGATGTGTGGAAGGGGGCGTGGCACTTTCCACCAGAGAGGTTAACTAATTGATCAATGTAATCAAGTAGTCAATCAAATTGATAAGAGTGAGAGGGGGCCTATTCCAGTAACTCAGACCTGAAAGTGTACCTGTAGTAGCGAGGGGGAGACGGTTGGGAGAGGTGTGGGGGTGGGGGACAATAGGTTAAGTACCTGTCAACCAAAAGGAAATGGGGGTGACATGGAAAAGAACAGAACAATAGGTTAAGTACCTGTCAATCAAAGGAGATCAATAGGTTTGCCCCCTGAGTGCATGCCTGCCCCTGATGTAGGCAACCTGCACTAACAAAATGGCCCAGCACTCCCTTTATGAGGGGGAGGGGAGTAGGAGGGGGTGGGAGGAACAATAGGTTAAGTGCAGTGACATCGAAAACCACTTAACAGGACAACAGGCTAAGGGCCTGTCAATTAAAGGAGAACAATAGGTTAAGGACCTGTCAATCAAAGGATGTTTGCCCTTGAGTGCATACCTACCCCTGAAGTAGGCAACCTGCACCAATTAAATGGCCTGAGGGGGGTGGGGTGGGAGGGGGCAGGGGAACAATAGACTAAGGACCTGTCAATCAAAGGAGAACAATAGGTTTGCCCCTGAGTGCCTACCTGCCTTTGATGTAGGCAACCCGCATTAACAAAATGGCCTGGCATCCCCCTTGTCCCCCTACTAGTGACTTATTGATAGCGTCTTCAGTGATCCGCTTTGCACCAGAACTATTCTTTCTATACCACTGGTAAGCGTTGGTTTATGATTTATAATGACTCATTCTGTCTGATAACAGTCATAAAATTTTCACAGAATACTGATTTTATTGCTAGACTTATAGGTTGTAATTTTGGAAATCTGTTGCAGCTTATTGGAGATCCGCTGCAGTCACTACCACATAACCTTCCTGACTACCGTTTTTCTATGGGCTATGAAAATTTCATCAAACACTTTTTGGACTTCATTTTCACTTACCTTTGGCCTCCCAGTGCGTCTTTTTCCTTAGTACCGTATCTAGTGTCGCAAAATTTTTGCAATACCTTCGGACTGATGTGGCAGGGGTGCACAATTTTCAAATCACCTTACAGCACTACACTCTCTTTGCCTTATTCAAACACGAACTTGCTACGATGGGCTGATAATGCTCTCATGCCGTAATAATAACTTTTTTTGTCAGATAACATATGCAATCCAAGCTATCCTCAGAAGTCAAATTTTCCTTTTTGAGGAGGCGGTAAAATAAATTATTTGCGTTCGGTACCGGCAAAAGGACGATCTTATAAAATAATCAAATAAATTATATTTGTTTGTACAACGATGGACTTGAATTCCGTTGTATGCACAATAAGCTAAGAGCCTTCTGTTAGGTCAGGATTACATGTCTCCCTAGTACAGTGATCAAAGTGAAATATCAGCAAAATCACCGCAAACAGAGGTACAATGGGTTCTCTTTGTCATTCCCACCGGATAAAGAGTCGTTCAGCATACTGGAAAGCGAGAACCACGAGTGTTCCGAGGTTCATTAGCTAGCTGTATGCTGTGACGTACTTGATCTGATTACTAGTACTCGGGCACGCTAGAACGGGATGGTATTATCGGCATGCACTTAGTCGCCTCTTCACATAGCCGAGCATCACACTAACTACGCAGCAATCATCTGATGTCAACGTTACACTGAGCACGCCTCGCTCCCCTTTTACACTTCTGGTGAACAGTCGTTCGCGAGTATGTTGGATTTACCACAAATCATTCTCCCTTCTTCCCCCTCGCGGGACTGCACTCTTATTTTTCACGACTTCGCTGATCAGTGCTGCTTTTAATAGAAAAAAGTATATAGTCATAAAGGATGTGTTGTCTTTGCTTGTATGAAATAGGTTGGTGTATCATCAGCTGTGTAGCCCTGAACAACTTTCGTTAAATGCTGTCTTACTCTTAGGTGCAGTTTAATTTTTTTTTCCTCTTCACGTAACACTATGTTATCAGGGCAGTAATATTACACTCCTGGAAATTGAAATAAGAACACCGTGAATTCATTGTCCCAGGAAGGGGAAACTTTATTGACACATTCCTGGGGTCAGATACATCACATGATCACACTGACAGAACCACAGGCACATAGACACAGGCAACAGAGCATGCACAATGTCGGCACTAGTACAGTGTATATCCACCTTTCGCAGCAATGCAGGCTGCTATTCTCCCATGGAGACGATCGTAGAGATGCTGGATGTAGTCCTGTGGAACGGCTTGCCATGCCATTTCCACCTGGCGCCTCAGGTGGACCAGCGTTCGTGCTGGACGTGCAGACCGCGTGAGACGACGCTTCATCCAGTCCCAAACATGCTCAATGGGGGACAGATCCGGAGATCTTGCTGGCCAGGGTAGTTGACTTACACCTTCTAGAGCACGTTGGGTGGCACGGGATACATGCGGACGTGCATTGTCCTGTTGGAACAGCAAGTTCCCTTGCCGGTCTAGGAATGGTAGAACGATGGGTTCGATGACGGTTTGGATGTACCGTGCACTATTCAGTGTCCCCTCGACGATCACCAGTGGTGTACGGCCAGTGTAGGAGATCGCTCCCCACACCATGATGCCGGGTGTTGGCCCTGTGTGCCTCGGTCGTATGCAGTCCTGATTGTGGCGCTCACCTGCACGGCGCCAAACACGCATACGACCATCATTGGCACCAAGGCAGAAGCGACTCTCATCGCTGAAGACGACACGTCTCCATTCGTCCCTCCATTCACGCCTGTCGCGACACCACTGGAGGCGGGGCGTGAGCGGAAGACGGCCTAACGGTGTGCGGGACCGTAGCCCAGCTTCATGGAGACGGTTGCGAATGGTCCTCGCCGATACCCCAGGAGCAACAGTGTCCCTAATTTGCTGGGAAGTGGCGGTGCGGTCCCCTACGGCACTGTGTAGGATCCTACGGTCTTGGCGTGCATCCGTGCGTCGCTGCGGTCCGGTCCGAGGTCGACGGGCACGTGCACCTTCCGCCGACCACTGGCGACAACATCGATGTACTGTGGAGACCTCACGCCCCACGCGTTTAGCAATTCGGCGGTACGTCCACCCGGCCTCCCGCATGACCACTATACGCCCTCGCTCAAAGTCCGTCAACTGCACATACGGTTAACGTCCACGCTGTCGCGGCATGCTACCAGTGTTAAAGACTGCGATGGAGCTCCGTATGCCACGGCAAACTGGCTGACACTGACGGCGGCGGTGCACAAATGCTGCGCAGCTAGCGCCATTCGACGGCCAACACCGCGGTTCCTGGTGTGTCCGCTGTGCCGTGCGTGTGATCATTGCTTGTACAGCCCTCTCGCAGTGTCCGGAGCAGGTATGGTGGGTCTGACACACCGGTGTCAATGTGTTCTTTTTTCCATTTCCAGGAGTGTATTTGTCCTCTAACTTCTGTGCTCAGAATGGCCAAGCCAATCTTGCAGCTTGTAACGTTACTAAGGGTAATGAGAGGTTTACATAACGGTTAAATTAAATAGGAAAATCTACATCTACATAAATACTCCGCAAGCCAAGGTCGAGGCGTGGCGAAGGTTACCATGTACCAGTACTAGTTATTTCCTTTTCTGCTCCACTCGCAAATAGAGCTAGGGAAAAACGACTATCTACGAGGGTCACTCCGAAAGAAATGCACACTATTTTTGTAAAAATACAGTTTTCATTCTACGTGTGTGAAAGTTTTACAGTGTGTAGATACATCCTTCCCGCTTGTTCTCAAACTTAGTTAACCTGTCCCCATGAGTGGCGCCGTCACAGCATGTCCTCAAGATGGCTGCTACACTCGACGTTCGTCAGAAGCAACGTGCTGTCATAGAACTCCTGTGCTGTGAAAACGAGGCAGTGGGAAACATCCACAAGAGGTTGAAAAAGAAGCATGGAGATGCTGCTGTCGATCGCAGTACAGTTAGTCCGTGGGCAAGCAGGTTACGTGATGAAAGCAGGCACGCCAATACTGAAGATTGTCCTCGCAGTGGCAGGCCTCGTACTGCACACACTCCAGACAATGTGCAAAGAGTTAACGAATTGGTGACAGACGCATCACAGTGAACGATTTGTCACGCTACGTTGGGATAGAGGAAGGAAGTGTTTGCAGAATACTGAAAGTGTTGGAGTTAAAAAATGTTTGTGCCAGATGTGTTCCCAGGACGTTGACAGTGGCTCACAAAAACAAGAAAAACGGTATGCAGCGAACTTTTGGAACAGTACGAGAATGGTGGAGATGAATTTCTTGGAAGAATTGTGACAGGTGATGAAACATGGCTCCATCATTTTTCACCAGAGACGAAGAGGCAGTCAGTGGATTGGCATCATGCAAATTCACCCAGGAAAAAAAAATCAAAACCACGCCTTCTGCTGGAAAAGTTATGGCTACGGTGTTTTTCGATTCCGAAGGACTCTTGCTTGTGGACATCATGCCAAGTGGAACCACCGTAAATTCTGATGCCTATGTGACGACGCTGAAGAAGCTTCAAGCTCGACTGAGTCGTGTTCGACCACATTGGCAAAAGCAGGATGTTTTGCTGTTGCACGACAATGCACGGCGACATGTCAGTCAAAAAACCATGGAAGCGATCACAAAACTCGGATGGACAACACTGAAACACCCGCTTTACAGTCCTGAGCTGGCTCCATGTGACTATCATCACTATGGGAAACTGAAAGACTCTCTTCGTGGAACAAGGTTTGAAGACGATGACTCCCTTGTTCACGCTGCCAAACAGTGGCTTTAACAGGTTGGTCCGGAATTTTACCGTGCGGATATCCAGCCGCTGGTTCCAAGATGGCGTAAGGCAGTTGAGAGGGATGGAAACTATGTGGAGAAATGAAAATATTGTTCCTAAAGGATGTATCTACACACTGTAGAACTTTCAAACAGATGGATTTTAAAAAAAGATAGTGTGCATTTCTTTTGGAGTGACCGTAGTATATGCCTCCGTATGAGACCTAATTTCTCGTATCTTATCATCGTGGTCCTTTCGCGCAATGTATGTTGGCGGCAGTAGAATCATTCCGCACTGAGCTTCAAATGCCGGTTCTCTAAAGTTTATCAACACGTTCTTCGAAAACAAACGTCGCCTACTCCCTCCAGGAATTCCCATCTGAGTTCACGAAGCATCTCCGTAACACTTTACATGTTGTTCGAACCTATCGGTAACAAATCTAGCAGTCCGCCTCTGAACTGCTTCGATGTCCTTCAATCCGACCTGGTACGGATCCCAAACACTCGATCAGTATTCAAGAATAGGTCGCACCAGCGACCTCCTTTACAGATGAACCACACTTTCCTAAAATTTCTCCCAGTACACCTAAATCGACCATTCGCCTCCTCTACAACAGTGCTCGTTGCATTTCATGTAGGCTTGCAACGTTACGCCCAGCTATTTGAAGGACGTGACTGTGTCAAGTAGTACATTACCCAAGCGGTATCCGAACATTACAGGTTTGTTTTCCCTACCCATCCACGTTAACTTACTTTTTCCCACATTTAGACCTAGCAGCCATTCATGACACCACCTAGAAATTTTGCCTAAATCAACCTGTATCGCCGTCCGTGGTGTCCGAGCGGTTCTAGGCGCTACAGTCTGGAACCGCGCGACCGCTACGGTTGCAGGTTCTAATCCTGCCTCGGGCATGGATGTGTGTGATGTCCTTAGGTTAGTTAGGTTTAAGTAGTTCTAAGTTCTAGGGTGCTGATGACCTCAGAAGTTAAGTCCCTTAGTGCTCAGAGCCATTTGAACCATTTTTTTCAGCCTGTATCTTTCTAGAGTCACTCAACTTCGACACCCTATCGTGCACCATAACACCACCAGCAAACAACCGCAGAATGCTGCCCACCCCGTCTGCTAAATCATTTATGTATGTACAGGACAACAGCTGTCCTATAGCACATCCATGGGGCACCCTAGTCTCTGATGAACACCTGCCGTCGAGGACAACATACTGGTTTCTATTACTTGAGAAGTCTTCGATCCACTAATAATCTGTGAACTCGTTCCTTATGCTCGTACCTTGGTTAACAACATGCAGTGGGGCACCGTGTCCAATGATTTCCGGGAATCTAGAAATACAGAATCTGCCTGTTGCCCTTCATCCACAGTTCGCAGTATATCACGTGAGAAAAGGCACGCTGAGTTTCGCACCGGGGATGCTTTCTAAAACCATGCTGATTCGTGGACGTAAGTTTTTCACTCTCAGGAAAATTTATTACATTAGAACTGAAAATATGTTAAAAGATTCTGCAGCAGACGGAAGTTAGGAATATTGGTCTGTAATTCTGCGGGCCCATTTTACACTTTTTGCATACAGGAGTCACCTGTGCTTTTTTTCCAGTCATTTGGGACTTGGTGCTGGGTGAGAGATTCCCGATAAGTGCAAGCTAGGTAAGGAGTCACTGCCGTAGAATACTCTTTGTAAAACTGAATTGGTGATTCCATCTGGACCTGGTGACTTATTTGCTTTCAGATTTATTACTATGTTATCCGTACTGGAGTCTGTCCGAAGGTCAAATGATGGTATGTTTGTGCGATTCTCTTGCGTGAACGGTTTCTTGAACGCGAAATCGAGAATGCAACAACCTCTGCTTACTCAACGTCTTCTGAATTTTGTTATGAAACCGTGGCGGGTCTTTTACATCCTTTATCATCTTACTACGCATGTAACTCTCCAGACCACGATGTACAGTCTGCTTGAACTTTCCCCATAATCCCTATACGTCTATGTTACTGAAACTAAGTGACGTTAATTCACTCTCTAAGTGAGATGCTAACAACTGCTTGTCTGTTTTGTCTAGCAGAGACACTCTCCTTGACTGATTTATTAACTTCCGTAACCATAGTTGCTATAATGACATCAGGATCGCTAATCCCCGTTTAAATACTGACAATGTCGATAAGATCCAGCCTGTTTGTAGCTAAAACGTCTAACTTGGAAGATATTTCCATTGCTACCGAGCTAGCTACTCAAGGTAGTTTTCGGAAAACGTATTGAAAAGCATTTCCCACGACTGTCTGTCTGTAGCACCCACAATGAACCCTTAGACATCCCAGTCTATACTCGGTAGGTTAGAGCGAGGTGGTGCAGTAGTTAGCACACTGCATTTGCATTCGGGAGGACGACGGTTCAAACCCGCGTCCGGCCATCCTGATTTAGGTTTCAGTCAGTTCCCTAAATCGCTTCAGATAAATATCGGGATTGTACCATTTGAAACGTCCTCTTACAAAAATTAATAAATTACTGTGCTGATAAACCTCTTACATTATGGTTTTCAAACAGCTGAGCAGAACTGAACGTACTCAGACATTTCGCTCTTTACCTGTTCTGATCAACACTAAACTGACCACAAGCGTGGTCATCTTTAGACCAATGAGCAAGAACCTCCTTCTGGTTGTAAATCACTACCACCAGAAGGAGGTTTTTGCTCATTGGTTTGATGATGACCACAGTTGTGGCCGTAACCGGTCACCAGAATAAATAATTTGTGATCAAGACTGTTTTTGATACTAAATATTAGTAATACCATTGATCACTGATTGCCCCCAGAATGTGTTCAAAAGTAATAAATACTAGACATGGCCTACACCTGAATAGGAGAGGGAGGGATAGTTTGGCTGAGCTTCTTGCATACGATATACGGGGACCACCATCATATATACCAAGATTCCTGTGGTTATTGATATCAGAGGAGCATCTTGTTTAGGTTAGAATCAGTATTCAAATGGCTCTGAGTACTATGGGACTTAACATCTGAGGTCATCAGTCCCCTAAAACTTAGAACTACTTAAACCTAACCTAAGGACATCACACACATCCATGCTCGAGGAAGGATTCGAACCTGTGACCGTAGCGGTCGCGCGGTTCCAGACTGAAGTGCCTAGAACCGCTCGGCCACACCGGCCGGCAATCAGGATTCAGGTACCCTGTTTTGAAAGAAGTGAAAATAACAGAAGAGCCCCACGAAATGCTTAATAATGCACAGAAAAGTAAGGTCAGCTTATTTCATCAAAATATTAAGGGCTTGAGTAATAAGGTTTGGAAAATTTAGAGAGCTCTGAAAAGATAGACATCCTGTGCCTGTCTGAGCTCAAGATAACCACAGGGTTAGAAAAGTTATGCATTAAGGATTACACTATTGCAGCTTACTCACGCAGAAATAACGTGGGAAAAGGACACAGAACACAAATTCAGAAATATTGAGGCAAGTATATTTTGTAGTAATCCGCACTTAGAGATGTGTGCTTGTGAATTAATTCTGAAAAATAGTTCAGTTTTAATAGTAAGTGTATATAGATCCCCAAAGGGAAATTTTGAACTATTTGTGAGGAATCTGGATTCCTTATTGTGTTATATGTCAGGCACTAGCAAGTAGTTAATATCCTGCAGTGACTTCAATTTAGATTTTCTAAGGAATTCTGATAGAAGAAAAGATCTGGAAATTTAATTCAGATTCTACAATTTGATCTCCATAGTTAATTTTCCAGCATGTGTAGATAAAAGACTGTAATACTCTAACTGATAATGATTTCTTTGATGAAGCTCAAAGTAGGAAAATAACTGTTTACCCAGTAACCAATGGTCTCTCTGATCACAATGCACAGTCAGTCAGGATAAATAATATACCGCCTTACCGTATGGATGCTCCTCAGTGGAAATAAGTTAGAATATTTAATGAATCAAAGACAGACGCTTTTAAGAATAGTTTACAGGAGATGACAGGGGATGTAATTTATATTGAGCCAAATGTTAACATAAAATTTAATCTATTCTATGATAAATTTATATCATTGTTTGAAAACAGCTTTTTGTATAAGCTAATCAGAAAGGACACTAAACAGCCATGTAAAAAACCATGGGTCACAAGAGGGACTAAAGCATCTCGTGAAAGGAAAAGGAAAATGTATCTTATGGTAAGAACAAGTAGAGTACCTGCAGTAGTTGTACACTACAAAAAATAATCAAGGAACTTGCACACAACGTCAGAAATCAGTACTTCCGACAACAGACTTAGACCTACGTGGAATGTAGTGAAACGAGAGACAGGACAACCAAATACAGAAAGGGCAACACCACTATTGAAGGGAATGGAAGGGCTATAAATAATGAGCCACAGGTACCAAATGCATGTAATAATCATTTCTTAAATCTAGCAGAAAGCGTAGGGACAAATAATTCAAGAGCAAAATCACAGCAGTATGTTAAAAATGTAACTTTCATAAAATACAATCATACGAATGTATCAAGAAAAAATGGTTCAAATGGCTCTGAGCACTATGGGACTTAACATCTGAGGTCATCAGTCCACTATAACTTAGAACTACTTAAACCTAACTAACCTAAGGACATCACACACATCCATGCCCAAGGCAGGATTCGAACCTGCAGCCGTAGCAGTCGCGCGGTTCCAGACTGTAGCGCCTACAACCGCTCGGCCACTCCGGCCGGCTGTATCAAGAACTTATCCTTCTGAAACTAAGAAAATTAACGTTCTCCCTAAAATAAAAGTTCATCTGGTTTTGATGATGTTTCAAATAGGGTGTAAAAATCAGTTCCCATTTCTTGTCAGAAATGTGTAATTCATCACTAACTCAAGACATTTTTCCAGAGAGAGTGAATTATGCCATTGTTAAACCCCTCTTTAATAAAGGCGATAAGAGATATTTCAATAACAGCTGACATCATTCTCCAAAATTTATGAAAAGATCATGTATTCTAGAATAGTATCTTATCTTAGCGACAATAGGGTCCTGAACAAATCATAGTATGGGTTTCAGAAGTGTTGCTCTACTGAGAATGCCATTTACACATTCACTCATCAGATTTTACAAGCATTGAATAATAAAATAGCACCGATAGGTATTTCCTGCGACCCCTCTAAGGCATTTGACTGTGTGAGTCGCAGTATTCTCCTAGATGAAATGAAATGAAATGTCTTGTGGCTAGGGCCTCCCGTCGGGTAGACCGTTCGCCTGGTGCAGGTCTTTCGATTTGACGCCACTTCGGCGACCTGCGCGTCGATGGGGATGAAATGATGATGACTAGGACAACACAACACCCAGTCCCTGAGCGGAGAAAATCTCCGACCCAGCCGGGAATCGAACCCGGGCCCTTTGGATTGACAGTCTGTCACGCTGACCACTCAGCTACCGGGGCGGACTTCTCCTAGATAAAGTAACGTTTTAATGGATTGATGGTACAGCCAAACAATGGATAATATCATATCCAACCGAAATAATGTAGAAAGCTGTAGTTAGTAATTGAAGCAGGGACATAATTCTAACTGGGGGGGGGGGGGGGGGAGGAAATCAGGTATGGTCTTCTCTAAGGTTCAATCTTAGGTCCACTACTGTTCCTCATATACGTAAATGATCTTCCGTCTAGTACACAACAAGCAGAATTAGTTCTTTTTGCAGATGGCACTAGTATTGTAATCAGTCCAAGCATAATTACATAGAAGAAGTGCTAAGTAAAAGTGTCATTACTGGTTTTCTGCGAATGGTCTCACCCCCAGTTAGAAAAGTTGGTTCAAATGGCTCTGAGCACTATGGGACTAAACATCTGAGATCATCAGTCCCCTAGAATTTAGAACTACTTAAACCTAACTAACCTAAGGACATCACACACATCCATGCCCGAGGCAGGATTCGAATCTGCGACTGTAACAGTCGCGCGGTTCCAGACTGTAGCGTCTAGAACCGCTCGGCCACACTGGCCGGCGTTAGAAGAGACACATGTTCAGTTCTGCGCGTCTGGAAGTACTACACCAATGATAAGTGTAGCACATGGTGAGGAAATAATAAATAGGTGGAAACTTCAGAATTCTTAGGAGTCCATAGTGATGTGAATTTAAATTGTAAAAAAAACACCTTTTGGAACTCCTAAACAACTTAGTGCAGCAACATCTGCGCTTAGAATTATTGCAAATCTTGCAGTAAGTTGACATATTTTGCGTATTTTCATTCAATAATGTCATAAGGAATTATGTTCCGGGGTAACTCATCTTTAAGAAAGAAAGTCTTCATTGCGCGAAAACGTGTTGTAAGAAAGATATGTGGTGCTCACCCACAATCATCTTGTAGACATCTGTTTAAGGTATCGGCCGTTCTGACTGCTGCTTCATCGTGTCATTGTCTCTTGAGTTTGTTGTAAATAATTCACTACAGTTCAAGAGGAACAGCGGGGTACATAACTACAATACCAAAAGGAAAAGAGACATTCAGGTTGTCTTCAGCACAAAAAGGGTGCACAATGCTGCAACAAAAATTTTTGATCAATTACCCAGTAATATAACTTGTCTGACAGACGGCAAATAAGATCTGATATCAAACTGAGAAAATTTCTGCTTGACAACTCCTTCTATTCCATAGAAGACTTTCTATTACATAAAGTGTAAAATTTTTCTTTTTGTAAAAGAAAAAGACCATACTTAGAAATGTTCAGAATGTAAGCGTATATATGAATTCATTTGCGACGTGAACGTAAAATAACTCGTTCCATATCAATATGATCTACCGTGAGAAATGATCCAAGGAACATGTAACTAACTAACTAACATAAAATCGCAAAGCAGGTCGAAGACTTCTATCCAGTCACTCCTTGCCCAGTCTGGTGCGGGGATAGAAGACAGCAAACGGGAAGCTGAAGTTCTAAATTTCGCAATTAAGAAATTGTTCACGCCGGAGGGTTGTACAAACATGCCGTCGTTTGATCGGTGCACAGACTACCGTTAGGAATACATAGCAATAAGCACCTCTGATTTAGAGAAACAACTGAAACAGTTGAGAATGAATAAGTAGCCAAGTCCGGATAGAAACAGTTCGATTTTACAAAGAGTACACTGCTGCATTGGCCCCTTAAGTATTCCGCATTTGTCGCGAATCTCTCGTCCAGAGTAAAAACTGGAAAAAAGAGCAGGTGCCTTTTGTATATAAGAAGGGTTAAAGAATGGGCCCGCAAAACTGCAAACCAATATGCTTAACATCGGTCTGCTGCCGAATTCTTAGACACATTCTCAGTTCGAGTACGGTATCATAAATGGTTCAAATGGCTCTAAGCACTATGGGACTTAACATCTGAGGTCATCAGTCCCCTAGACTTAGAATTACTTAAACCTAACTAACCTAAGGACATCACACACATCCATCCCCCAGTCAGGATTCTTGACTGAATCGTCCAGAACCACTCGGCCACAGCGGCCAGCCCCGAGTATCATACGAGGTGCATTCAAGTTCTAAGGCCTCGGATTTTTTTTCTCCGGACTGGAAAGAGATAGAAACATGCGCATTGTTTTAAGATGAGGCCGCATTCATTGTCAATATGTCCCAGAGATTGCAGCACCGTACGGCAGATGGAATTTTACCGCCAGCGGCGAGAATGAGAACTGTTTTAAATACTTAAAATGGCGACGTTTTCCTTACTTGAACAGCGTGCAATCATTCGTTTTCTGAATTTGCGTGGTGTGAAACCAACTGAAATTCATCGACAGTTGAAGGAGACAAGTGGTGATGGAGTTATGGATGTGTCGAAAGTTCATTCGTGGGTGTGACAGTTTAATGAAGGCAGAACATCGTGTGACAACAAACCGAAACAACCTCGGGCTCGCACAAGCCGGTCTGACGACATGATCGAGAAAGTGGAGAGAATTGTTTTGGGGGATCGGCGAATGACTGTTGAACAGATCGCCTCCAGAGTTGGCGGTTCTGTGGGTTCTGTGCACACAATCCTGCATGACGACCTGAAAATGCGAAAAGTGTCATCCAGGTGGGTGCCACGAATGCTGACGGACGACCACATGGCTGCCCGTGTGGCATGTTGCCAAGCAATGTTAACGTGCAACGACAGCATGAATGGGACTTTCTTTTCGTCGGTTGTGACAATGGATGAGACGTGGATGCCATTTTTCAATCCAGAAACAAAGCGCCAGTCAGCTCAATGGAAGCACACAGATTCACCGCCACCAAAAAAATTTCGGGTAACCGCCAGTGCTGAAAAAATGATGGTGTCCATGTTCTGGGACAGCGAGGGCGTAATCCTTACTCATTGCGTTCCAAAGGGCACTACGGTAACAGGTTTTGAAGAACAAATTCCTTCCTGCACTGCAACAAAAACGTCCGGGAAGGGCTGCGCGTGTGCTGTTTCATCAAGACAACGCACCCGCACATCGAGCTAACGTTACGCAACAGTTTCTTCGTGATAACAACTTTGAAGTGATTCCTCATGCTCCCTACTCACCTGACTTGGCACCTAGTGACTTTTGGCTTTTTCCAACAATGAAAGACACTCTCCGTGGCCGCACATTCACCAGGCGTGCTGCTACTGCCTCAGCGATTTTCCAGTGGTCAAAACAGACTCCTAAAGAAGCCTTCGCCGCTGCCATGGAATCATGGCGTCAGCGTTGTGAAAAACGTGTACGTCTGCAGGGCGATTACGTCGAGAAGTAACGCCAGTTTCATCGATTTCGGGTGAGTAGTTAATTAGAAAAAAAATCGGAGGCCTTAGAACTTGAATGCACCTCGTAAATTTCCTGGAAACGATAAAGATTTTGTCGACAAATGAGCCCGGATTTAGAAAGCATCGGTCCAGCGAAACTCAGCTCGTCCTCTTCTCGCACGATATACAGCGGACCATGGATGAACGGCAACAATGTTCCTAGTTTTCCTAAAAGCGTTTGACACTGTGTCCCATTGCAAAGTTTTAGTTAAGGAATGAGCATAGTAGGTTTCTAGATATGTGAGTGGCTCGAGGACCTTTTAAGTAATAGAACCAAGTACGTTGTGCTCGCCGGGTAGTGTTCATCAGAGAAGGCGTATCGTCACGAGGTCTACAGGGAAATATGATAGGACCGTTGTTTTTCTGTATATACATAAATGATCTGACGGACAAGGTGAGCAGCAACCTGCTGATAATGCTGTGGTGCAGGGAAAGGTGTGGTCGTTGACTGACTGTAGGTGGGTATGTAGAAAAGTGAAAGTTCGTGCAGATCAATAGGAACAACAACCCTGTAGTGTCAGAACACAATATCAGTAATGCGCTGATTGACACAGTCACGTTGTTTAAATATCTGGGCACAGCATTGCAAATCGACATGAAATGAAACGAGCATGTGAGGTTTGTGGGAGGGAAGGAGAGTGGTCGTCGTCAATTTATTTGGAGAATTTTAGGAAATTATGGGTTATCGGTAAAGAAGACCGCATTAGAACACTAGTGCGACCCGTTCACGAGTGCTGCTTGAGTGTTTGGATCCCCCACCAGGTGGGTTAAAGGAAAACACTGAAGCAATTCAGAGGGGGGCTGTTGGATTTGTGACCGGTAGGTTCAATCAAAGCGCTAGTGTTGCGGAGATGCTTTGCGAACTCGAATGGAGATCCCTGGAGGGTTGGCGATGTTCTTTTCGCGGAACACTGTTGAGAAAACTTAGAGAATCGGCATTTGAAGCTGACTGCAGAACGATTCTACTGCCGCCAAAGTACCTTTCGCGTAAGAACCACAAAGATAAGAGAAATTTGGACTCTTACGGAGACAGTCATTTATCCGTCGCTCTATTTGCGAGTGGAACAGGGAAGGAAATGACTAATAGTAGTACAATGTAACCTCCACCATGCCCCGTACTGTGGCTTGCGGAGTATGAATACAGATATACTTTTGTATTGCACTCTTCTACAGGGCGAATTTTGTATGTACTTATAGAACACCAGGGAAGCCTACAGGCCAGATTTCAGCTGTGAAGTGTGCACCAGGTAATCTGACAATTGTGTCAGCAGCGAGACTAAAAATACGAGGGTTGGAACTTTAATAGTGGCAACTATTCATTTTTGGAACACAACCTACGACCAGCTTAGATACAGAAGTGATGACACTTTCTGCAGGACCTGACCATCATTTTGCAGGACAATGCTCAAGCACGTAAAGTGCAATCTGTTACTGATTTGTTTGTCTGATGGGGCTGTTAAGTGCTATACCATCTACTGCACTCCCCTGACTTTAGCCCTCGTAAGTTCAACTCGATTTCTAAACTGAAGGAAACACTTCACGGCATTCGCTTCAGAACTGCTACAAATTCGTCGGGCAGTAGGCCGCGCCTCTCGAACTGTCAACACAACCGACACTGCTAAGAGTATCCTACAACTTCCACATCGCTGGCAACGGTTTACACACAACGCTGGTGACTACTTTGAAGGTCAGTAAAACTTTGAAACACGTATCTATTTTGTACGAGGTGTAAATAAATAGTTGCCACTATTAAAGTCGCAACCCTCGTATATGGGGACACAAAGTTTGATTGCTACTGAAAGTTGGTGTAGCAAATAATGTAAGCATGATTAGACTGATTTAGGAAAGAAATGATAGGAAGAAGGAGTCAACACACTCAGAAGAGAGATAAAAGAAAATGAGAGATAAAATAACAGCTGGAATACGAAGAAAGATACGCGAAATACGATACAGGTCTGCTAATTTGTTACCAGATATTAAGCAGTTTTGTAGTCCATTCGAATTTGTCTCACCGGTAATGTTGTCGATAATATGCACATACAATTAGGAACCTAAGAGTGTAATCCGTTCATAATAGACACTTAATTACGTAGACACCGGTAAAAGATCGTCAGTACCGAGTCCCTTATTGAGAGATTCAGACAAGATATCTGTACTGTGCGAAAAGTGGCAATTGACTCTAAATAATGAAAAGTGTGAAATTATCTTCAAGAATACTAAAGGAAAACCGCTAAATTTTGGTTACACGATAATCACACAAATCTAACGACTGTAAATTGAACTACATACGTAGGGATTACAATTACTGGAACGATCACATAGATAATGTTGTGGGTAAAGCAAACCAAAGACCGCGGTTTATTGGCAGTACTCTTCGAAAGCGCATTAGTTCTACTAAAGAGACTGCGTACACTACTCTTGTCCGCCCTCTTCTCGAGTACTGCTGTGTTGTTTGGAATCCGTGCCAGAAGGGCTGACGAAGGACAGGACACCGGAAGAGTTCAAAGAAGGACAGTTCGGTTTGTACTGTCGTGAAACAGGTGAGAGAGCGGAACAGACATGATACGTGAATTGGGGTGCAATCATTAAAACAGAGACTTTTTTGTCGCGGCAGGATCTTATCGTGAAATATGAGTCACTAACTTCTTCCTCCAATTGTGAAAATATTCTGTTGACGACCGAACACATATGGAGAAACGAACATCATAATAATATATGAAAAAACAGGAGTCGCACATAAAGAATTAAGTGCTCGTCTTTCCCGCGCGCTTTTTGAGAAGTGGAACGGTAGAGAAATAGCTTGAAGGTAGTTCGATGAAGCCTCTGCTAGTCAATTGTGAATTGCAGAGTAATCATGTAGATGCAGATGTAGAGTGAGAAAAAAATCACAACGCCAAGAAGGGGTCGTGCGACATAAACGATAGTCAGTAGGCGTTGTCGTTGTCGTCAAATAAATTTGATCAAATCTAGGGCCTCGCTGTAGATTTGATCATAAAAGTCGCTTGTCTTCTGTTCACTGCAATGTGACAGTTACTGACAACTACAAAATTAATAGAGGTGTATGAAGCTGATGACGCGCTTTACAATGTGAGTCACCCTGAATAAAAAAATAGATTAAGAAGATTGGAGACCTAACCTAACCTCACATAACTCTCTCCTGTAGCAAGGAATCGGAGTGTTACAGTGAGCTTGTCTTCTGCAGATATAGCAGCTCTTAAGCGAGTATGGTGCTTTGTCATATGAGGACACACTCACTGAGCAGATACTGAAATGTATGCTCATCCATTCTTAAGTAATTTATGTACGACTTGACGTCCTCCACTACAAGCTCACGTAACAAGTTTTGTTGAATGCTTTTATCGTCTTGTCGTAAAACAAACGGTTTCACCCAGGTACGTTTCCTTTTTTTCCCCCGCTTCTCTTCCACATGTGCACGCAGTGCAATTGTGGTACATACAACTGCTGCGGTTACCGGTAATAAGTTGTTGTTGTCAGCCATCGTGACAAAAATATGATGACAGTGTAATACCTATTTTTAGCGCCACGTCAAAGATCTTTGTCAAATAAATTTGACGAATATTTGATCAAATCATTGACAAAGAAATTTGATAGAGTAATACTGGCCTTACATTACTCTGTGACTTGCAATGTTAATCGCTTAAGTATGTTACCCAAATTTCTTTACATTATTTATTGGTGTTGCGATTTTTTTTCCGTCCGTGTATATACAGCAGTCACAACCGTGCAGAAAACATTAGGTAGTAAATTTTGTGATGTGTTTGCGCGAAGATTGTGTAAAGCAGAGAAAAAACAACCAGTGTGAGGGAAAAAAAACCAGCACGTTGTTAAGCTATGTTCCAATGAGATAGTACTTTAAACACGAAGAGATCTTAGAATGAAATCTCACAAGTGTAGGTGCTGTCCACAATGGACGATCCACGTATCAGCAAATAAAGTTAGGGGTAAATTTACCAACTACTTTGTTGATGAAGATAGACTTGAACATGCGGCTCGTGTGATACGAACAAAAGTATAGTTGTTAACAATAAAGTGCTATATTCCAAAATGCTCGCCTTTTATATACTTCATGTCAACGTGCGCTCATTAACTTGAGTATTAGATGTCTGAACGCACGAATCGAAAACGCTGGTCAGATTTCCGTCATCTGAACTTAACCTGATGACGTGCTTGCTAATGAAGCAACCATAGTTTTAATGTTTTCTGAAAATTTCTTCTGAGAAACTCCCAGAACAGTTATAGAGTCATATTTTCATGCAGAAGCTGTAGCCGAAGTGATCCTTGTCATTTTCTATCGGAAGATGAAAAGCTGCGAATTTGCGCTGCCGATAACAATTTCTGTGTTAATTCCAAATTCAACATCAGGGTGTCGAATATTTCTGACGTAAAGGGAACGATAACCTGTTATAAATAAAATGGTGTGACAAACAAAGGTGGTGGCATTTGCCAATTAAATGACCGCACAGAGAAATAGAAACAACTGAAACCGTGTATCTATCTGATTCCTCCAACTCTCTACTCCTTCCCTTTCCACCCAATGGTGTATACCTACACTGAGGTGACAAAAGTCATGAGATACCTCCTAAAACCGTTCAAATGGTTCTAATGGCTCTGAGCACTATGGGACTCAACACCTGGGGTCATCAGTCCCCTAGGACTTAGAACTACTTAAACCTGACAAACCTAAGGACGTCACACACATCCATACCCGAGGCAGGATTCGAACCTGCGACCGTAGCAGCAGCGCGGTTACGGACTGAGGCGCCTAGAACCGCTCGGCCACAACGGCTGGTCCTAAAACCGTAGCGGAGCTCCTCCTTTTGCCTGGTGTAGTGGAACAACTCGACATGGCATAGACTCAAGAATTCGTTGGCAGTCCACTGCTTGAAGAACTGAACCATGCTGCCTCTATGGCCGTCCATAATTGCGAAAGTGTTGGCGGTGCAGGATTTTGTGTAGGAACTCACCGCTCGATTACGTCTCATGTCGAGCGACATGGGTGGTCAAATCATCCATGTGAATTATCCAGAATGTTCTCCAAACTAATTGCAAACAATTGTGGTCCGGTAACATGACGCGTTGTCATTCATAAATATTCCATCGTTGTATGGGAACATGAAATCAATGAATGATTCCAAATAGTCTCCAAGTAGTCGAATATAGCCATTTAAATTCAATGATCGGTTCTGTTGGACCAGAGTACTCAGTCCATTCCATGTAAACACAGCCCACACCATTACGGAACCAGCACCAGCTTGTACAGTGCCTTGTTGACAACCTGGTGGTTTGCGCCACATTGTAACCCTACCATCAGCACTTAAATTAAAACTAGAAAAATAAACTCCTCCCGAACAAGCCATGAAGGCCCAACGGCACCGACCGGCCACCGTGTCTTCCTCAGTCCGCAGGCGTTACTGGATGCGGATATGGAGGGGCACGTGGTCAGCACACCGCTCTCCCAGCCGTATGGCAGTTTCCGAGACCGGAGCCTCTACTTCTCAATCAAGTAGCTCCTCATTTGGCCTCACAAGGGCTGAGTGCACCCCGCTTGCGAACAGCGCTCGGCAGACCGGATGGTCACCCATCCAAATGCTAGCCCAACCCGATAGCGCTTAACTTGGGTGATCTGACAGGAACCGGTGTTACCACTGTGGCAGGCCGTTGGCCACCATCAGCCCTTACCAACCGAAGTCGGTTGACTGACCAGGCCACGGTCATCCATTCGTCTTGGGTGCAAACGACATGATCAGCTCGCGTTCTCGCTTCCCACGCCCGGGTTCGATTCCCGGCGGGGTCAGGGATTTTCTCTGCCTCGTGATGACTGGGTGTTGTGTGCTGTCCTTAGGTTAGTTAGGTTTAAGTAGTTCTAAGTTCTAGGGGACTGATGACCATAGATGTTAAGTCCCATAGTGCTCAGAGCCATTTGAACCATTTTGAACCACAAGCTCAGGAGAGGCACTGCAGGCGATGGCGCGCTGTTAACAAAGGCACTCGCGTCAGTCGTGTCTGCTGCCGCAGCCCACATTAAAGCCACATTTCGCCGCACTGTCCTAACACATACCTACGTCGTACATCCCATACTGATTTATGCGGCTATTTCACAGTGTTGCTTGTCTGTTAGCGCTGACAACTCTACGCAAACGCCTCTGCCCTCGGTCGGTAAGTGTAGGCCGTTGGCCACTGCGTTGTCCGTGGTGAGAGGTAATGCCCGAAGTTTTGTATTTTCGGCACACTTTTGACAATGTGGATCTCGGAATACTGAATTCTCTATCGATTTCCGTGATGGAACGTCCCATGCGTCTCGCTCCAACTACCACTCCGCGTTCAGAGTCTGTCAATTCCCGTCGTTCTGCCATAATGACGGTGGAAACCTTTTCACATGAATCACCTGAATACAAACGACAGCTCCGCCAATGCATTGCCCTTTTATATCTTGTGTACGAAATACTACCGCCATATACGGTATAATATATATGTGCATATCGCTATCCAGTGACTTCAGAAATTTTTTATTTATTTATTTTATTTATTTATCTCTTGTTCCGGTGATCCGTGTTGTGACACTATCACAGGATATGGAACGTGTCAATTTGACAAGCTTTTGGCCAGAACATATGGTAATACATAAAACAAAACGAAAACAATAAACAGTAACTTAGGTCCCACTACAGAAAATACATTTTAGATATAGATAGAGATTACAAAACAAAAACAGTAAACAATAACTTAGGTCCCACTACAAAAAATACATTTTAGAGGTAGATAAAGATTACAAAATAATAAGTGTTACACAGGAATAAATATTGCAAAATATATGTTTACAATAAAAACATTCGGTATTAAAAATACAAATTTGGGCATACATTTGCAATTTACAATACAAGAAATGTTAAAGACTGTAGTTCAGGAAGTCTTCTATTGTATAAAATGATACTTGCAATAGGAACTGCCTTAAGGTTTTTTTAAACAAGATATCATCATCTACCAAACACGTAATTCTTGAAGGGAGGGCATTAAAAATCTTACAGCCACTGAAATGGACTCCTTTCTGCACCATACTTAAATTTGGCTGTTCATAGTGGATATCATGTTTCCTTCTAGTATTGTGACTGTGATATGCACTATTCAGCTTAAAGATGGATTTTTCTTTCATTATGAAGCACATCAAAGAGAATATACAGGGTTATTACAAATGACTGAAGCGATTTCACAGCTCTACAATAACTTTATTATTTGAGATATTTTCAAAATGCTTTGCACACACATACAAAAACTCAAAAAGTTTTTTTAGGCATTCACAAATGTTCGATATGTACCCCTTTAGTGATTCGGCAGACATCAAGCTGATAATCAAGTTCCTCCCACACTCGGCGCAGCATGTCCCCATCAATGAGTTCGAAAGCATCGTTGATGCGAGCTCGCAGTTCTGGCACGTTTCTTGGTAGAGGAGGTTTAAACACTGAATCTTTCACATAACCCCACAGAAAGAAATCGCATGGGGTTAAGTCGGCAGAGTGTGGAGGCCATGACATGAATCGCTGATCATGATCTCCACCACGACCGATCCATCGGTTTTCTAATCTCCTGTTTAAGAAATGCCGGACATCATGATGGAAGTGCGGTGGAGCACCATCCTGTTGAAAGATGAAGTCGGAGCTGTCGGTCTCCAGTTCTGGCATGAGCCAATTTTCCGCGGGCTACGCGTGAAACTTGTCCGCACGCGTTCAACCGTTTCTTCGCTCACTGAAGGCCGACCCGTTGATTTCCCCTTACAGAGGCATCCAGGAGCTTTAAACTGCGCATACCATCGCCGAATGAAGTTAGCAGTTGGTGGATCTTTGTTGAACTTCGTCCTGAAGTCTCGTTGCACTGTTATGACTGACTGATGTGAGTGCATTTCAAGCACGACATACGCTTTCTCGGCTCCTGTCGCCATTTTGTCTCACTGCGCTCTCGAGCGCTCTGGCGGCAGAAACCTGAAGTGCGACTTCAGCCGAACAAAACTTTATGAGTTTTTCTACGTATCTGTAGTGTGTCGTGACCATATGTCAATGAATGGAGCAACAGTAAATTTATGAAATCGCTTCAATCATTTGTAATAGCCCTGTATATTGCGCAATGGATGTAAGTATTTCAAGCTTCTTAAAAAGATTCCTGCATGTGGGTCTAGGATGGACTCCACACAAGATCCTTACGGCTCTTTTTTGTACACACAGTACTTTTTTAGACAGTGGCTGATTTCCCCAAAATATAATTCCACATGCCATAATTGCATGAAATGAAAGTAAACATAATACGCTGACTTTATGGTTTCCATATTTCTATAAGAAGAAACAATGTGCAATGCGTATGTTGCTGAACTTAGTCTTTTCCATAGATCCAGGATGTGGCTTGACCAATTCAGTTTGCTATCAATATGAAAGCCTGGGTATTTTGAGGAATCTACCCTGGTTATTGTCTGCTCACCTATTTTTACTAATATTTCCTCATCTTTGGATGTTGTGTGGAACTGAATGTAGTTTGTTTTACAGTAATTTAAAGAAAGACCATTAATGTTAATGGTTAATTCATAACGCGACCTCGATACTTGAGCAGCGGCGTTTTGGTTGCTGGCGTTTCGCCAGAAGGGTATAGAAATAAGACTTCAGATAGCCAAAGACGTGTAGTATGCCTGCAGGATCTCTTTTATAATCAAGAACTGAGTAACGCTGATACTATGCAATGAAGCTGGCAAATCTGTTGAGAAGATATTCAGAATTAGCTGATAAGCTCTGAGACGGTTTTGCGGCGCTGCTTCGCCGACCAATAGGCCCGCCGCCGGAGTCGTAGGAGGCGAGCGAGCCGGCAACCCTCATTAATTTCCCGCTGGTCGCAGCGGCGCGTTAGCTGATTGCCGTGCCAAATCCAGGCGCGGCATCTCCGTCTTCGGCCTAGCTGCTCATCGACCGTAATCCGCCCAGCTGTGACGTCATAGTACGCTATTGAACGGCTGAGAACCCAGGCCTTCTGGGCACGGGGCTCCCGGCCTGGTGCCACCGATCTGGCGTAATGGAGTCGTGTTCACGAAGCTGGACACAGCCCGCACAGTGTGTTCCCGAATAACTAAATCGATTCACGACTATATTCTTCCATCAGGCGGAACGAAAATCGTAACTGATGTAAGGTTTTAATATGTTTTCTGCCACTGTAAATAATTCACCTACATTGTATTGGGACACAGATGAATGAGCGCGCTGCACGAGTAGTGAACAAAATCCTTGACTCTGTGTTTACGTTTATCTGTGGTTCGCTTTCAGACTTCAAGAAGAATATAATAATTCCAATCCCAAAGAAAGCAGGTGTTGACAGATGTGAAAATTACCGAACAATCAGTTTAATAAGCCACAGCTGCAAAATACTGACACGAATTCTTTACAGACGAATTGAAAAACTAGTAGAAGCCGACCTCGGGGAAGATCAGTTTGGATTCCGTAGAAATACTGGAACACGTGAGGCAATACTGACTTTACGACTTATCTTAGACGAAAGATTAAGGAAAGGCAAACCTACGTTTCTAGCATTTGTAGACTTAGAGAAAGCTTTTGACAATGTTGACTGGAATACTCTTTCAAATTCTAAAGGTGGCAGGGGTAAAATACAGGGAGCGAAAGGCTATTTACAATTTGTACAGAAACCAGATGGCAGTTATAAGAGTCGAGGGGCATGAAAGGGAAGCAGTTGTTGGGAAGGGAGTAAGACAGGGTTGTAGCCTCTCCCCGATGTTATTCAATATGTATATTGAACAAGCAGTAAAGGAAACAAAAGAAAAATTCGGAGTAGGTATTAAAATCCATGGAGAAGAAATAAAAACTTTGAGGTTCGCCGATGACATTGTAATTCTGTCAGAGACAGCAAAGGACTTGGAAGAGCAGTTGAACGGAATGGATGGTGTCTTGAAGGGAGGATATAAGATGAACATCAACAAAAGCAAAACGAGGATAATGGAATGTAGTCGAATTAAGTCGGGTGATGTTGAGGGTATTAGATTAGGAAATGATACACTTAAAGTAGTAAAGGACTTTTGCTATTTGGGGAGCAAAATAACTGATGATGGTCGAAGTAGAGAGGATATAAAATGTAGACTGGCAATGGCAAGGAAAGCGTTTCTGAAGAAGAGAAATTTGTTAACATCGAGTATAGATTTAAGTGTCAGTAAGTCGTTTCTGAAAGTATTTGTATGGAGTGTAGCCATGTATAGAAGTGAAACATGGACGATAACTAGTTTGGACAAGAAGAGAATAGAAGCTTTCGAAATGTGGTGCTACAGAAGAATGCTGAAGATTAGATGGGTAGATCACGTAACTAATGAGGAAGTATTGAATAGGATTGGGGAGAAGAGGAGTTTGTGGCACAGCTTGACCAGAAGGAGGGATCGGTTGGTAGGACATGTTCTGAGGCATCAAGGGATCACCAATTTAGTATTGGAGGGCAGCGTGGAGGGTAAAAATCGTAGGGGGAGACCAAGAGATGAATACACCAAGCAGATTCAGAAGGATGTAGGTTGCAGTAGGTACTGGGAGATGAAGAAGCTTGCACAGGATAGAGTAGCATGGAGAGCTGCATCAAACCAGTCTCAGGACTGAAGACCACAACAGTAACAACGTGGTTCGCTTGCTCGCCTGTCACTTGGGCAGCGCAGGGGCATTCTTATTTGAGGCATAGTAGCAACAGTTTAGTTTATACATAAGATGATCTGATATTTGTGAAACTAAACTAAAACTAAACTCCACCCGAACAGGCCATGAAGGCCCAACGGTGCCGACCGGCCGCCGTGTCATCCTCAGGCCACAGGCGTTACTGGTCGCGAATATGGAGGGGCATGTGGTGAGCACACAGTTCTCCCGGCCGTATGTCAGTTTACGAGACCGATATTTGTGAATCAGAGAGGCATTATCTGGAATACTTCATTATGGAGATGAAAACTTGTTTGTAAACCTGTTACTGATTCCATTGACGGAGAAATTTTTTTTCGAGGATTTTTTCAAGGTAACCAATGCATGCGCAGGAATAAAATGTTTGTTTGTCAGAACTATTGATTGAAGAAAATTTTTGTTCCTCTGATAACTACATCTGCATCTACATACATACTCCGCAATCCACCATACGGTGCGTGGCGGAGGGTACCTCGTACCACAACCAGCATCTTCTCTCCCTGTTCCACTCCCAAACAGAACGAGGGAAAAACGACTGCCTGTATGCCTCTGTACGAGCCCTTATCTATCTTATCTTATCTTTGTGGTCTTTCCGCGAAATATAAGTTGGCGACAGTAAAATTGTACTGCAGTCAGCCTCAAATGCTGGTTCTCTAAATTTCCTCAGTAGCGATTCACGAAAAGAACGCCTGCTTTCCTCCAGACACTCCCACCCGAGTTCCTGAAGCATTTCCGTAACACTCGTGTGATGATCAAACCTACCAGTAACAAATCTAGCAGCCCGCCTCTGAATTGTTTCTATGTGCTCCCTCAATCCGACCTGATCATAAATTTTTGATTAGTGTTAATTTGATCTCTTTATTTTCATTGTCGCAAATAAAGCAAATGGTTGCAACGTCTGTGAATTGTGTATTGAGAGAATTTCGTAACTGTTAGGGTCTTCCTAACGCTGTACAGTTTTTTTGACAATAATCAGAGTCCAATTTTTCAAGCACGACTTTCTTTAAAGTAAAACCCTCCTCCATCATTCTTAGTCAAATTCTGAATATTTTTGTCGTGCGTGCGTTGCACCTTACGTCACACATGCCACAGATGTTTCTGTCCAGCAAAACTCAAATGTTGTAGTGAATAGTTTATTTTTCTTTAGCTGCTGCAACTGCTGATTTCTATTGGCTTTCGAGAATGTCAGTACAACAGACACAAAACAACGTGTTGAGCACGAGGTAAGTTACTTTCGTTTCTGTGCAGATATCACTTTGTATTCTCATCGAGAAACAGTTCGCTGTCAGAATTATCAGGTGTTGTACTAAAAAGAGAGGTGAATTTACAGTGGACTGCGTAGGTAATCTCAAGCTGTTTATTCTTCTGAGTAGAGCACTATTTTATTTCTGTGGACCTTTCAAGTCAGAAAATCCACTTTACGTTGCGCAACTTTCTAATGAACTGTATTGAGTTTCTGTTTAGTACTTTTCACCTGAGTACACAATTATTTACTTTTGGCATTTAATTAGATTAGTTTTCATTATTTTAAATTCAGTATTTCACTACATTTCAAGTTTTGTTTCACGGCACCGTTCACATGCCCAACGTAGGGCCATCAACAGTCAGTGTCGCTCAGCAGTTGAATACGATAACTAAAGCACACGTTACGCGAGGAGAAAGTTTTTGAAAAAGAGGAATGTTCAGTATTTTCATTTATAGATAATTTTTACACTGTGACGCAGCAGCGCGTAGATACACTCCTGGAAATTGAAATAAGAACACCGTGAATTCATTGTCCCAGGAAGGGGAAACTTTATTGACACATTCCTGGGGTCAGATACATCACATGATCACACTGACAGAACCACAGGCACATAGACACAGGCAACAGAGCATGCACAATGTCGGCACTAGTACAGTGTATATCCACCTTTCGCAGCAATGCAGGCTGCTATTCTCCCATGGAGACGATCGTAGAGATGCTGGATGTAGTCCTGTGGAACGGCTTGCCATGCCATTTCCACCTGGCGCCTCAGTTGGACCAGCGTTCGTGCTGGACGTGCAGACCGCGTGAGACGACGCTTCATCCAGTCCCAAACATGCTCAATGGGGGACAGATCCGGAGATCTTGCTGGCCAGGGTAGTTGACTTACACCTTCTAGAGCATGTTGGGTGGCACGGGATACATGCGGACGTGCATTGTCCTGTTGGAACAGCATGTTCCCTTGCCGGTCTAGGAATGGTAGAACGATGGGTTCGATGACGGCTTGGATGTACCGTGCACTATTCAGTGTCCCCTCGACGATCACCAGTGGTGTACGGCCAGTGTAGGAGATCGCTCCCCACACCATGATGCCGGGTGTTGGCCCTGTGTGCCTCGGTCGTATGCAGTCCTGATTGTGGCGCTCACCTGCACGGCGCCAAACACGCATACGACCATCATTGGCACCAAGGCAGAAGCGACTCTCATCGCTGAAGACGACACGTCTCCATTCGTCCCTCCATTCACGCCTGTCGCGACACCACTGGAGGCGGGCTGCACGATGTTGGGGCGTGAGCGGAAGACGGCCTAACGGTGTGCGGGACCGTAGCCCAGCTTCATGGAGACGGTTGCGAATGGTCCTCGCCGATAACCCAGGAGCAACAGTGTCCCTAATTTGCTGGGAAGTGGCGGTGCGGTCCCCTACGCCACTGCGTAGGATCCTACGGTCTTGGCGTGCATCCGTGCGTCGCTGCGGTCCGGTCCCAGGTCGACGGGCACGTGCACCTTCCGCCGACCACTGGCGACAACATCTCGATGTACTGTGGAGACCTCACGCCCCACGTGTTGAGCAATTCGGCGGTATGTCCACCCGGCCTCCCGCATGCCCACTATACGCCCTCGCTCAAAGTCCGTCAACTGCACATACGGTTCGTCCACGCTGTCGCGGCATGCTACCAGTGTTAAAGACTGCGATGGAGCTCCGTATGCCACGGCAAACTGGCTGACACTGACGGCGGCGGTGCACAAATGCTGCGCAGCTAGCGCCATTCGACGGCCAACACCGCGGTTCCTGGTGTGTCCGCTGTGCCGTGCGTGTGATCATTGGTTGTACAGCCCTGTCGCAGTGTCCGGAGCAAGTATGGTGGGTCTGACACACCGGTGTCAATGTGTTCTTTTTTCCATTTCCAGGAGTGTAATTCAGTTTACATTTCGAGATAGTAGCCCAACAGCTCTTTACACACAAAACTGTAATCTATATCCGATTAAGAGAAAACTAGTAAGTGTTTAGTCCCTCTATTCCGTCGTTGGTAGTGTAAACCAATGATGTATTACTCTTTCTGTACTAGCGGATAGCAGGCATACTCACTTTTAGTAGGCGGTATAAGCTGGGGCGAGTAACACTATCGCTACCCAACATTGCGGCAGGTTTTGTCGTCAGTACAATGCGAGGCGATTGTATGGCCGAAGTTCTGTAAGACGGTCATGCAGACAACCATTGTGGCGAAACAGTTATGTCAGCAATCAGCGAACAAGAAATTTATAAGGATTGATACACTCATTTGCTACGCTGCCTCATGAAGAAGAAACACTGGTTCAGTGCATAATAATCGAACTCAAACTTAGGACGGTATCCGATGAGATGCGGAGAATAACCTTGTCGTAGATGATCATTATTTTAATAGAGGAACTATACATGTAGGTGTAATTATAAAAATTGGCGTATTTTAAGTGGATACCAAGAAATATTTAGACGGGCTGAACATAGAAAACGAAGAAAATATTATGTAAAGGGAAGAGGAAGTAGATGAAGATGAGATGGGGGAGTTGATACTGCGAAAAGAATTTGACTGAGTACTGTAAGACGTTAGTCGGACGAGGCACACTGAGTAGATGGCATTTCCTTAGTGTTACAGGAATCCTTGGAACAACAAGCAACACCTGACATCCAAGATATTAGGGTGGTGCGTAAGTTCGTAGCCTTTTTGTTTTGCATGCTGGTATTCTGGTTGCTATGGGCCTTTTAAAGATCGTCATGTTTTATTTGTAGTTCACTGTTGCTATTTGAGTTTACGTATTGTCATTTTGTCAGTTGGGGATAGTGAATGGAGTTGTGGGCACTAGCAGATGGTGTACCAAATGGAGAAATCGGAACATTTCTGACATGTTCTTCTGTTTGAGTTCAGTAGGCGAGTGGCATCAGCGGAGGCAGCCAGAAACATTTGCGCCGTGTACGGGGATAAAACCATTGGACTGAGTACGGCAAGAAAATGATTTTCTCCTTTTAAGGAGGATCGTTTTCATATTACTGAGTCTTCACGCTCAGGAAGACCTATGGAATTTGATGAAGATCATTTCAACGCATTAATTCACAATGATCCCTGTCGGTGTGCTAGAGAACTGGCAAATGTGATGAACTGTAATCATTCCACTATCGTGCGACATTTGCATGCAACGGGGAAAGTTCAAAAATCGAGTTTAAGGGAACCGCATGCTCCAAGTCAAAATCACAAAAATCTACAGGTGGCCGTATGTGCATCCCTGCTTGCTCGTCATCAATTGGCTCGTGAACAACACCGACCATTTCTATCCTGTACCCCTACTCGTGACGAGAAATGGTGTCTTTATGCTAACATAAGGAAAAGAAAGGAATTGTTGAACCCAGACAAAGAAGCAACATCCTCTACAAAGACCTGCGCGCATCCATAAGGGCTAATGCTATGCATCTAGTGAAGCAGTGACGGTGTGGTGTATTACGAATTGCTTCCCCGAGGTGTAACCGTTACTGCTGACATTTATCGTCGACAACTGAGACGTCTTGTAGACGCAATCCAAGAACAACGACCAAGAAGGCGGCGTGAAGTGATGCTACGAGGGTCACTCCAAGAGAAATGCACACTATTTTTGTAAAAATACAATTTTCATTTTGCATGTGTGAAAGTTTTGCAGTGTCTAGATACATCTTTCCCGCTTGTTTTCAAACTTAGTTCAACCTGTTCCCGTGAGTGACGCCGTCACAGCATGTCTTCAAGATGGCTGCTGCACTTGACGTTCGTCAGAAGCAACGTCCTGTCATACAATTCCAGTGCTGTGTAAACGAGACAGTGGGAAACATCCACAAGAGGTTGAAAAAGAAGCATGGAGATGCTGCTGTCGATCGCAGTACAATTAGTAGGTGGGCAAGCAGGTTACATGATGAAAACGGATATGGCAATATTGAGGATTGTCCTCGCAGCGGCAGGCCTCGTACTGCACACACTCCAGACAATGTGCAGAGAGTTAACGAATTGGTGACTGCTGACAGACACATCACAGTGAACGAATTGTCACGCTACGTTGGGATAGAGGAAGGAAGTGTTTGCAGAATACTGAAAGTGTTGGCGTTAAAAAAGGTTTGTGCCAGGTGGGTTCCCAGGATGTCGACAGTGGCTCACAAAGAAACAAGAAAAACGGTATGCAGCGAACTTTTGGAACAATACGAGAATGGTTGAAATGAATTTCTTGGAAGAATAGTGACAAGTGATGAAACATGGCTCCATCATTTTTCACCAGAGACGAAGAGACAATCAATGGAGTGGCATCATGCAAATTTACCCAAGAAAAAAAATTCAAAGCCACGCCTTCTGCTGGAAAAGTTATGGCTATGGTGTTTTTCGATTCCGAAGGACTCTTGCTTGTGGACATCATGCCAAGTGGAACCACCATAAATTCTGATGCATATGTGATGACACTGAAGAAACTTCAAGCTCGACTGAGTCGTGTTCGACTACATCGGCAAAAGCAGGATGTTTTGCTGTTGCACGACAATGCACGGCCACATGTCAGTCAAAAAACCATAGAAGCGATCACAAAACTCGGATGGACAACACCGAAACACCCACCTCACAGTCCTGAGCTGGCTCCATGTGACTATCATCACTTTGGGAAACTGAAAGACTCTCTTCGTGGAACAAGGTTTGAAGATGATGACTCCCTTGTGCTCGGTGCCAAACAGTGCCTCCAACAGGTTGGTCCAGAATTTTACCGTGCGGGTATCCAGCCGCTGGTTCCAAGATGGCGTAAGGCAAATGAGAGGGATGGAAATTATGTGGAGAAATGAAAATATTGTTCCTAAAGGATGTATCTACACACTGTAGAACGTTCAAACATGTAGAATAAAAGACGAATCTAAAAAAAAAAATGTGTGCATTTCTTTTGGAGTGACCCTCATATTAGACAGTGACGCCCGCCCGCATTCTGCTAGACTGGCAAAAACCACTACACAGGAGCTGGGTTGCGAAGTCATTCCGCACCCACCTTATTCACCTGATCTTGCGCCCTCAGATTTTCACCTTTACTGCTCTCTATCGAACGACGTTCAAGAAATTCCCTTTCCGGATGAAAATGCGCTCGAAACATGGCTCGACTAGTTCTTCGCCTCATAAACACGTTATTTCTACAGTCGCGGAGTAGAAAAGTTACCCCAGCATTGGCAGACTGTTGTAAATACTGAAGGAGAAGGCATTATTGATGACTAAAGTCTTCGTTATGTGTATCTGTTCTATTTATTAAAACATATGGAAAACGCTACGAATTATTAACCAACCCAATACCTATGTGAGACAGGTGAAATACCCCAGACTTCAAGAATAATCTAATAATTTCAGCTTCAAAGAAGGCAGCTGCTGACAGGCCTGGATGTTAACGAACAATCAGTTAAATGAAACGTGGTTACAAAATACTTACACGAGTTATGTACACAGGAATGGAAAAGCCTGTAGAAACCGACTTCGGGGAAGATCAAATTATGTTCCAGAGAAATATAGAACACGGTGACGGTTTATCCGTATAACACATGCAGTACGTGCTATGGGCCTCATCCAGTTGTAAGGAAAAATGTTTTCCACTATCAGTCGTGAATTGCAAACAATAAAACTGTTTGGTATTTTGTTCGCATGATTGTACAGCATTTTTAAGATCCAAAACGTAGTACATCTTTTAAAATAAATTAAAACAGTGATCATGCGACAGTAATATCTTAGTAAACCACCACGACGCACTTCGAGAGCTTTTACCTTTACTGTGCCAGTGGTTTACATGTACACTTTTGCTCGCAGCCGCCAATCGTGTAATTTGTATATTATTTTGCAGATATTCAAGTAAACTGCATACAGCAGGGTATTACTATATAAAAACATCATATTATCGACTGGTTTCCTGTATTTGATGCAGTCAGTGATAGAATTCTTTAGTGTAATTCAATTAGCAGGCAAATTTTTCTCTACTTTTCAACTGTGTGATTTTGGGCTTGGCTATGAGACCCCACCCGTCATAGGCATTGTGAAATCTTGGAAAGACGGTCAACATGCGTTACGCAGAAATTTCTAATTGTGCATGTCGTTTCACAATTTCTGTTACACACTTCTAGAGGTTGTATAGGGGAGTTAGTAGATCAAGTTTTAAATAGGAACTCATATCCAGAAACGTCATCCAGCGACACTACAGAGCGTCAAAGTTATAGGCGCCGGCGTCTGTAAATGTGTGTATATACTGGATGATTCCGTGTTGATATTACAAGCTTTCAAGGATGATGGAGAAGGATAAATGTACCAGTTTGAGTTAACGGTCCCTATACCGTAAACGAAGAGTCGAAAGTTATAATCGAAAGCCTTTCTGATACTTCTGACAGTGCAATACGTGTACCGGTACTGTCGTTGCTAAGACAGCAGGGTAGGCGTCTCCCAGAGGCGGTAGTATAGAACAAGGCAAAAAAAAGTCTAATAAACATGGGCTTTGAAATGCATACTTCAAGAGCGATGGGCACTTGTTCAGTAGAGAAGAAGTGTTTCACACTAGCGAAGATGAACAAGTGTTCTTGTCTCCTCAGGTATACATTTTGACGCCCATGTTTACCAGACATTTTTTCTTGTCTTGGTCCATACTACCAGCTCAGCATGTTGCAGCAGCAACAATATGGTACACGTATTGCAGTGTCAGAAGTATCAGAATGATTTTCACTTCTAGATTTCCACTCGTTCGTTTCCGAACCAGGGACCCTTACCTCAGACAGATACATTTATCCTTCTCCATTATCCTAGGAAGTTTGTAACATCATCAGCAAATCTCCCTGTATATACATACGAGGGTCACTCCAAAAGAAATGCACACTATTTTTGTAAAAATGCAGTTTTCATTCTGCATGTGTGAAAGTTTTACAGCGTGTAGTTACATCCTTCCCGCTTGTTTTCAAACTCAGTTGACCTGTTCCCGTGAGTGGCGCCGTCACAGCGTGTCTTCAAGACGGCTGCTACACTTGACGTTCGTCAGAAGCAACGTGCTGTGCTGTGAAAACGAGACCGTGGGAAACATCCACAAGAGGTTGAAAAAGATGTATGGAGATGCTGCTGTCGATCACAGTACAGTTAGTCGGTGTGCAAACAGGTTACGTGATGAAAGCGGGCACGGCAATATTGAGGATTGTCCTCGTAGCGGCACTCCAGATAATGTACAGACAGTTAACGAATTGATGAGTGCTGACAGACGCATCACAGTGAACGAATTATCACACTACGTTGGGATAGAGGAAGGAAGTGTTTGCAGAATACTGGAAGTGTTGGCGTTAAAAAATGTTTGTGCCAGGTGGGTTCCCAGGATGTTGACAGTGGCTCACAAAGAAACAAGAAAAACGGTATGCAGCGAACTTTTGGAACAGTACGAGAATGGTTGAAATGAATTTCTTGGAAGAATAGTGACAGGTGATGAAACATGGCTCCATCATTTTTCAGCAGAGACGAAGAGACAATCAATGGAGTGGCATCATACAAATTTACCCAAGAAAAAAAAATTCAAAGCCACACCTTCTGCTGGAAGAGATATGGCTATGGTGTTTTTCGATTCCGAAGGACTCTTGCTTGTGGACATTATGCCAAGTGGAACCACCATAAATTCTGATGCATATGTGATAACACTGAAGTTACTTCAAGCTCGACTGAGTCGTGTTCGACCACATCGGCAAAAGCAGGATGTTTTGCTGCTGCACGACAATGCACGACCACATGTCAGTCAAAAAACCGTAGAAGCGATCACAAAACTCGGATGGACAACACTGAAACACCCGCCTTACAGTCCCGAGCTGGCTCCATGTGACTATCATCACTTTGGGAAACTGAAAGACTCTCTTCGTGGAACAAGGTTTGAAGATGATGACTCCCTTGTGCTCGGTGCCAAACAGTGCCTCCAACAGGTTGGTCCAGAATTTTACCGTGCGGGTATCCAGCCGCTGGTTCCAAGTTTGTGTAAGGCAAATGAGAGGGATGGAAATTATGTGGAGAAATGAAAATATTGTTCCTAAAGGATGTATCTACACACTGTAGAACTTTCAAACATGTGGAATAAAAGATGGATTTAAAAAAAAAATTGTGTGCATTTCTTTTGGAGTGACCCTCATACATTTACAGGCGCCACGGCCTGTAACTTTGACGCTTTTAGAATAATTGGATGACGTTTCTGAATATAGATTCCACTGTAAAACTTGATCTACTACGTCGCCTCTACAACATGAAGTACTCAACATAAATTGTTTGGAAATTTGTGCTAAGGACTGTGGGACCAAACTGCTGAGGTCATCAATCCCTAGGATTACACACTAATTATTCTAACTTAACCTAACTTACGCCAAGGACAACACATACATCCATGCCCGATGGAGGACTCGAACCTCTGGAGGGGGGAAGCCACGCGAACCATGACAAGACTCCATAGGCCATGCACAACCCCGCACGGCAACATAAATTGTGAAGCCGCAATTTAGGCACCACAGGCCACTTCTCCGGAATAATTGTGGTATTTGAGGGGTAATTGTCTAAGAAACTGACTCACGTCCGTCCGTCTGAGTCGCTGTTATAAAATTTCCACCTAACATCAGTTTTACGAATCATTTGGAGGTTTCTTCAAAATATGGCTTCAGTATTTTAAGAGTTAGTATTGGGAAGTGATTCGGGGAGTTCCGGCCACCGTGTTACTCGTTTCTGCCTTGGTCATAATTACTCTCTCCTGTTTGAGCTTCTTCTTGATGGTGTCTAAGTCCCCCCCCCCCCCCTCCCTCTTCCCAGCTAACTGATTCTGCTTAAATGAGACCTTGTTGAGGCTTGCATATATTTCTGTTTACTATTATTAAGCTTAGGCAAGACACACGACATTTTGCGGGAGTTCTGAGACAAGCAATGCAAATTGTTGAGGTGCAGAATGCCGGCCGGTGTGGCCGAGCGGTTCTAGGCGCTTCAGTTTGGAACCGCGCGATCGCTATGCTGGCAGGTTCGAATCCTGTCTCGGCCATGGATGTGTGTGATGTCCTTAGGTTAGTTAGGTTTAAGTAGTTCTAGGGGACTGATGACCTCAGATGTTAAGTCCCATAGTATTCAGAGCCATCTGAACCATTTTTTGAGGTGCAGAACACACATATTTCTCTCTACATTTCGTTATATAAATTTCCTTATGTGTATTTTTGTCTAAATAGGATAATTAATGGCTACATCTACAGGCGATTGTTTGATTGACGTGTCTGCATATTACTGCATGCACGCATGTATCATATTGTTAATGTTTGCCGAAAGCGTTTATAAGGCGGAAACTGTTATTCACCCTACCATATACTAGGCCATTTGCTGGTAAATGCCTTAAAAACGCCGTCTGACCGGCAGAGCTGATTCGGAACGACTTCGAGATGAATGGAGATAGCATTCGCCCCCATCTGACATTCTTGAATCGTTACTGCAAAGTCACCTCAGCGTGTTATCAATTTTTTTATTTGGAATGGACACGAAACACGGGTGACATTTAACTGCTTACTTATCTTAACAGTGGTTCTTCCTTGCTATGAGAATGGGACCCGTTGTCTAGGAATTGCGTCTTTGATTAGTAATTAAAACATTCTCGGTCGCGGGTTCAAATCCCGCCACCACTTAAATTTTTGAATAAAAACATTAGCAATGGCGGCCAAAGACTTCCAGCACAAGAAGTCACACTTATTCAATCAACGGCCTCGTCAATGAGGGCGGAGGAGCGGGCAGAGGTTCAGGGCACTCTCTTGATCTCAGGGTGAGGTACTGCCATTAAAGGCGGAAGAATCAGCAATGATCACCGGCATGAGGATGCAGAAGGCAATGGAAACAACTGCATTAAAGACACGTAATGTGTATGCACAGGGCATGTGGCCCGTAAAGGAAAAAGTGTCATGACAATCTCTCCATTCGCAAAAGATTCAGGACTAGTCCTCCATTCGGATCTCTGGGAGGGGACTGCTAATGGGGACGCGAGCATGAGAAAAAGTTTGAATAAGCAACGAAAAAATAATGTTCTGCGAGTCAGGGCATGGTATGTCAGAAGCTTGAACATGGTAGGGAAGCTAGAAAACCTGAAAATGGAAATGCAAAGGCTCAATTTAGATATAGTGGGAGGTCAGTGAAGCGAAATGGAAAGAAGACAAGGATTTCTGGTAGGATGAGTATAGGATAATACCAATAGCAGCAGAAAATGATATGACGAGAGTAGGATTCGTTATGAATTGAAAAGTAGGGCAAAGAGTGTATCACTGTGAACAATGCAGTGATAGTGTGTAAGATGGCAAGAACTATGGTCCCTTACATGAAGGCATTAAAGGTCACCGAACTCACGTTGAGCGAACAGTAGGGCTGAACAAGAATGACTGACAAGGCACAATGCATCTTGTAGAGGGTATAGTATAGATGTATTGGAATAATTAATGTTTGGTGATGGTTTTAAAGTAATTCACGCAACATGAAAACTTTGTGGAAACGCATCGATTTACTGGAGGATAGTTTATCCCAGGGAAGTATTCAGAGTTGACCCCGGCCAGGTGGCGGTGCGCGGCTGGGGAGCGGCGAAGGGACGCGACAATAGGCAGCTTAGGGCGGCTCAAGCTCTGAGAAAGCGGTAACGGGGCGCGGCCTCCAGCTGCCTTAAGATGAGTGACAGTGAGGAGGTGGTTGACCCCATGGCGGTGTACCAGGAAGCAGACGGAGAACTTGTAGGCCTGTTGATAAATGTCCGTCATACCGTTTTCAGTGAAACATGCGAGACACCCGCGCAAAGCTACAGTGGAGCTGTCAAGAGAGGCCAAAATATGCGTGTTCGTGACTATAGCAACTTCACGCTGAATTCACGGTCCGCAGAGTCTGAAGTAAATCAGGTGAAGAGCGACAGAATGAAATACGCTGGCCTCCGAGGGGAACGTAGGACCGAGGAGTTTGAAGTACTCTCCTGGGAATCAGAATTTCGGAAAAATTGGTGTTTTATGCAGGTGCTAACCTTGATGGGTGGCCTAGGAGGAGCCAAATAGCAGAAGTTGAGAGGAAGGGAAATTTTGTGGGAATTTTTTCACTTCCCAGAGCAGGCATTGGAACCAATGCATAATTAACGCGACTTGCACTGCAATTGGCGTAAGTGATTTTGCTGGAAGCGAAACCGAGGCGAAGAGCGGACTGGCAGAAGTCTCCGTAGAAGTTCTCTGTTCCCAGCTTGCCTAGAGTGCGGACGTGGCGCCCTTTACTCAGCTTGCCTGAGAGAGAGTGAGCATCTCTGCAGTTTGGGACTTAGCAAACGGAACGATTGAACTTGGTGATAGAAAGTTTTCGTTCAGCTATGTACTGAGCAAGATAGCTAGGAGTGAATAGACGAGCGCAGCCTTGCAGCACCACGAGGCTGGCCGACGTTCGCACAACGACGTCGCCCCGCCACGCTGAATTCGGTGATATTGCGCCCTCTACGGCTTGAGTTAGGCCACTGATTAATTTGTTGGATCACGTCGGCAAAGTTTCCACGAGGGTTTCATAGGCCATGTATTGTGGAATTCTTCTTGCATTACGCATTACGCCTGGGTCAGTCGATAGGAATTAATTTTGATTTATTTCGCTTTACTCCACTTAAACGCAATTTTTTCCCACTGTCTGTTAGGAGAGTCATGTAATGTGATGATTGAAGTCTTGAGTTAAAATAAATTTGTGCTAATCGACTGTATCTGTTTTCAATCTAGTAGTAGAAATATCAAGTCACTTTCTTGATTAATTTTATGTTCAACATTTGCATCTGGTGTTCAATAGCTGAATGTAACATCTATGTGCACCCCTTTTTAATCAAAAGGGATCAATTCTGAATCAATTAATGTCAACACTGCCACTGCAGTTCAATCAGGAGTCACAGGGCCTTATTACTTTCTTTGCGTTATCCGACATTGCGGCAGTTTTGCACTCTCTGTTGATCTGTTAGTCAATTAGCGGGGGTGAACACACGCCAAAATCAGATAAGTGGCGGGTGGGGTGTTACAAGTATTATTCTTGTCAGGATCGACAGCAAGCCAGCGCCGACAACAAGAGTTCAGATATATACGCCGATGTCGCAAGCCGAAGATGAAGAGAGAGATAAATTATGGGGCTGTTTAATGGATAATTCAGTATGTATAGGGAGATGAAAATCTAATAGTCTTAGTCATGTGGGATTGGAATGCTGTTGTAGGGGAAGAAGTAGCAGGAAGGTTTGCGGGAGAATATGAGCCATTCCTACGAATGAGAGAAGAGAAAGACGAGTTCTGCAATAAATTTCAGCTAGTAATAGCGAATCATACGAGGAGGAGGTCTACATGGAAAGGGCTAGGAGATATGGGAAAATTTCAGTTAGATTACGTGGTCGGGCAGAGAAATTCCAAATCAGATACTGGATCATAAGGTCTATGCAGGAGCAGATACAGACTTTGATCACAATTTAGTAGTGATGTAGAGTTGGCTGAAGTTTAAGATAGCCGTCAGAAAGAATCAATGTGGAAGGATACTGAAGTGCTGAGGAATCACGAGACGCGGTTAAAGTTCGCTAAAGCCGTCGGCACACGTACCGTGCTGTGGAACGTTAACGTTGAGCATGCCTAAGTTCAACGTGCCGCTGAACGCTCAGGAACGATGCGACTTGTGCATACGGTACGTGGGCCCCAAAGTGATATACGCGATCGCAACGCACTCCAGCGGCAGTTGAGGGATGTTTCTAGTTCGTAAATAACACTGTTTACTCAAAGGGCGCGCGTAAAATTCCCACGTTAGCTCTATTAAAACGCACATTTCCTGCATCGTCCATAATAATAAAGTCTCAGAACCTAAAAAAACGCGAAACTCCGCCCCCTACTACCAAAACAATACAAGACAGTGGCGTTATTCATTACGCTTTTTTTTTTTTTTTTGTTCGTTGCGGACGTCACATGACATCCGGTCAAGTTCGTTTGTTGATCCTTTCACTCAGTTTTTTTTATTACAGAGGTCAACCAGCTCTCTGACCAAACACGCTGAGCTACCGTGCCGGCTATAAACCAACAACGCACCTTTTACAACTAATAAAAGGGTATATTCGTTGCAGAAAACTTTAATCGTAGGTATGTTACTAACTGAAATTTAATTATAACAAATTGTACCAAGAACAATGCGTTTTGGGTGGATCTTCCGTGTGTCGATGCCTTCAAATAGCCTACTCTCATAATACGCAAGTTACAATAATTTTTTTGCCACGAATATGATGTTTCTCGTTATTTTATTGGAACGAATCACACCGCTAACAACGGGTTTTCCAGTGATTCTCAATTTGCTGGTGCTCAGAAACGGCATATATACATAAAGGCTTGAAATGATTGCCAATATGGCGACTCATAACTCTGTACTGAAGGGGGACGTAGGTGGCGCTGTGCCATCTCACTGGTCAACGCTCAGACGCACGCTCAGAATATCTGACATGCCAGATGTTGCTCTGCACGTTCGGAAAGACTCCCGAACGTGCTATTCCACGCTATGACGTCAGAAACTCGCCACGCGCAACGCCCAACGTTCGGATGCTCGGTCAGTGTGCCGACGGGTTAAGGATGTGGATGTATGATAAGTAATACCAGAGTAGGCAGTCCAGTTGAAGTGGAGTGGACATCTCTAAAAAGAAAGAAAAACATTGATACAAAGGACGTAACTGCGAAGAAACCACGGACAAGAGAAAAATTTCTTCAGTTGATCGACGAAAGAAGGAAAAACAAAAACGTTCAGGGAAAATCAGGAATAAAAAAATATAAGTCACTTACAAGGGAACCTCCCCGTCGCACCCCCCTCAGATTTAGTTATAAGTTGGCACAGTGGAGAGGCCTTGAAAAACTGAACACAGATCAATCGAGAAACCAGGAAGAAGTTGTGTGGAACTATGAAAAAAATAAGAAAAATATACAAAATGAGTAGTCCATCTGCAAAATAAGCAACATCAAGGAAATTGTGAGTTAAGAGCGCCGTGGTCTCGTGGTTAGCGTGAGCAGCTGCGGAATGAGAGGTCCTTGGTTCAAGTTTTCCCTCGAGCGAAAAGTTTAATTTTTTATTTTCAGACAATTATCAAAGTTCAGGCACTCACACATAATCATCTTCGCTCTCCAAAATTTCACGACATGTTCAGATTTGCTTGGGCACATGCAGGATTTGACGGTCTACACACGGAAAAATTTGAAAACGTTAAAAACATATGTTTTGACAGAGCACAGGGAAAACTGTGCGACTGGGAAACTGTTGCATTCATTTGTTGCAGTTTATGTGACAAACTCTTATGTTTTCATCACTTTTTTGGGAGTGATTATCACATCCACAAGAAAATCTAAATCGGGCAAGGTAGAAGAATCTTTTTACCCATTCGCCAAGTGTACAAGTTAGGTGGGTCGACAACATATTCCTGTCATGTGACGCACATGCCGTCACCAGTGTCGTATAGAATATATCAGACGTGGTTTTCTGTGGAGGAATCGGTTGACCTATGACCTTGCAATCAAATGTTTTCGGTTCCCATTGGAGAGGCACGTCCATTCGTCTACTAATCGCACGGTTTTGCGGTGCGGTCGCAAAACACAGACACTAAACTTATTACAGTAAACAGAGACGTCAATGAACGAACGGACAGATCATAACTTTGCGAAAATAAAGAAAGTAAAATTTTCACTCGAGGGAAGACTTGAACCAAGGGCCTCTGGGTTCTCAACTGCTCACGCTAACCACGAGACCACGGTGCTCAGGAGCTCGTATTATCCTTGATGTGGCTTATCTTGCACATGGACTACTCAGTTTGTATATTTTGCTTATTTTTTTCATTGTTCCACACAACTTCTTCCTGTTTTCTCGATTGATCTGTGTTCAGTTTTTCAAGGCCTATCTACTGTGCCAACTTATAACCAAATCCGAGGGGGGTGCGATGGGGAGTTCCCTTGTTAGGAATGAAATAAATGGGAAGCGCACAGAAGCTAAGGCTCAATGGCTGCACGAAAAATGTGAGATATCAAAAAGAAATGATTGTCGGAAGGACTGACTCAGCATATAGAAAAGTAAAAAAAGACCTTCGGTGAAATTGAAAGCAAGGGTGGTAAAATTAAGAGTGCAATAGGGATTTCGTTGTTAAATGCAGAGGAGAGAGCGTATAGGTAGAAAGAGCAGATTTAAGGACTCCATGAGGTAGAGGACTCGTCTGATTATGTGATAGAAGAAGAAATAAGAGTCGGTGTAGAAGGGGAAGTGACCCAGTATTAGAATCAGAATTTAAAAAAAAAGAAAAAAAAACATTGGAAAATTTAAGACCGAATAAGGCAGAAGAGATAGACAACATTCCGTCAGAATCTCTAAAATCACTGGGTTCAAATGGCTCTGAGCACTATGGGACTTAACATCTATGGTCATCAGTCCCCTAGAACTACTTAAACCTACCTAACGACATCACACAACACCCAGTCATCACGAGGCAGAGAAAATTCCTGACCCCGCCGGGAATCGAACTCGGGAACCCGGGCGCGGGAAGCAAGAACGCTACCGCACGACCACGAGCTGCGGACAAAAATCACTGGGGGAAGTGACAACAAAACTGTTACTTACGTTGATGTGCAGAATGTAGGAGTCTCGTGATGTACCATCTGACTTTGGAAAACATCATGCACACAATTCCGAAGATTGCCAAGAGCCGACAAGTGCGAGAATTATCGTATAATCCGCTTAACAGCTCATGCACTCAAGTTACTAACAAGAATAGTATAGAGAAGGGAATAGAACACTGAGGACGTGTTAGATGAGAATGAGTTTGGCTTTAGGAAAGCTAATGGCACCAGAGAGGCAATTCTGACCTTCGGATTGATAATGGAAGCAAGGCAGAAGCAAAGTCAAGAAGCGTTCATAAGATTTATCGACGTAGAAAAAGCGCTAGACAGTGTCAAGTGGTGCAAGATGCTCGAAATTCTGAGAAGAATAAGGATAAGCCATAGGGAAAGTCGGGTAATATACGATATGTACAAGAGCCAAGAAGGAAGAGTAGGAGTGGAAGATGAAGAACGAAGAACTCGGATTAAAAAGGGAGTAACACAGGGTGTAGTCTTTCGCTTCTACTGTTCAATCTATACATCAAAGAAGCAATGACGGAAATAAAAGGAAGGTTCAAGATTGGAATTAAAATTCAAGGTGAAAGGATACCATTGATAAGATTCGCAGATGACATTTACTGTATTCAGCGAAAGTGAAGAAGAATTACAGGATTTGCTGAATGGAATGAATAGACTAATGAGTACAGAATATGGATTGAGAGTAAATCGAAGACAGATGAAAGCGAGAAGTAGCAGAAAAGAGAACAGCGAGGAACTTAAGATCAGGATTGGTGATCACGAAGTAGATGAAGTTAAGAAATTCTACTACCTAGGCAGGAAAATAACACCTGACGGACGGAGCATGAAGGGCATAAAAATCAGACTAGGACTGGCAAAAAGGGCATTCCTGGCCAATGAAAGTCAACTAGTATCAAACATAGGCTTTAATTTCGGGAATAAATGTTTGATAACGTACGCATGGAGCACAGCATTGTACGGTAGTGAAACGTGGACTGTAGGAAATCCGGAACAGAAGAGAATCGTAGCGTTTGAGATGTGGTGCTACAGAAGAATGTTGAAAATTTGGTCGACTGATAAGTTAAGGAATGAGGATGTTCTCCAGGTAATCGGCGTGGAAAGGAATAAATGGAAAACACTGACAAGAAGAAAGGATAGGCTGGTAGGACATCTGTTAAGTCATCACAGTATAATCTCTATGGTACTAGAGGGAAATGTACAGGCTGAAAACTCTAGGGGAAGGCAGAGATTGTAATAAATCCAGCAGGTAGTTGAGAGCGTAGGTTGCAGGTGGTACTCTGAGATGAAGAGGTTACCACAGGAGAGGTTTTCGTGGCGGGGCGCATAAAAAGAGAGAAAATAGCGGTCTTGAACAACTAGTGCGATAACCCACATTTTAGTATTCGTAGCTTCAAATATGCCACATCATATCAACAGTGTATGTACACTCCTGGAAATTGAAATAAGAACACCGTGAATTCATTGTCCCAGGAAGGGGAAACTTTATTGACACATTCCTGGGGTCAGATACATCACATGATCACACTGACAGAACCACAGGCACATAGACACAGGCAACAGAGCATGCACAATGTCGGCACTAGTACAGTGTATATCCACGTTTCGCAGCAATGCAGGCTGCTATTCTCCCATGGAGACGATCGTAGAGATGCTGGATGTAGTCCTGTGGAACGGCTTGCCATGCCATTTCCACCTGGCGCCTCAGTTGGACCAGCGTTCGTGCTGGACGTGCAGACCGCGTGAGACGACGCTTCATCCAGTCCCAAACATGCTCAATGGGGGACAGATCCGGAGATCTTGCTGGCCAGGGTAGTTGACTTACACCTTCTAGAGCACGTTGGGTGGCACGGGATACATGCGGACGTGCATTGTCCTGTTGGAACAGCAAGTTCCCTTGCCGGTCTAGGAATGGTAGAACGATGGGTTCGATGACGGTTTGGATGTACCGTGCACTATTCAGTGTCCCCTCGACGATCACCAGTGGTGTACGGCCAGTGTAGGAGATCGCTCCCCACACCATGATGCTGGGTGTTGGCCCTGTGTGCCTCGGTCGTATGCAGTCCTGATTGTGGCGCTCACCTGCACGGCGCCAAACACGCATACGACCATCATTGGCACCAAGGCAGAAGCGACTCTCATCGCTGAAGACGACACGTCTCCATTCGTCCCTCCATTCACGCCTGTCGCGACACCACTGGTGGCGGGCTGCACGATGTTGGGGCGTGAGCGGAAGACGGCCTAACGGTGTGCGGGACCGTAGCCCAGCTTCATGGAGACAGTTGCGAATGGTCCTCGCCGATACCCCAGGAGCAACAGTGTCCCTAATTTGCTGGGAAGTGGCGGTGCGGTCCCCTACGGCACTGCGTGGGATCCTACGGTCTTGGCGTGCATCCGTGCGTCGCTGCGGTCCGGTCCCAGGTCGACGGGCACGTGCACCTTCCGCCGACCACTGGCGACAACATCGATGTACTGTGGAGACCTCACGCCCCACGTGTTGAGCAATTCGGCGGTACGTCCACCCGGCCTCCTGCATGCCCACTATACGCCCTCGCTCAAAGTCCGTCAACTGCACATACGGTTCACGTCCACGCTGTCGCGGCATGCTACCAGTGTTAAAGACTGCGATGGAGCTCCGTATGCCAAGGCAAACTGGCTGACACTGACGGCGGCGGTGCACAAATGCTGCGCAGCTAGCGCCATTCGACGGCCAACACCGCGGTTCCTGGTGTGTCCGCTGTGCCGTGCGTGTGATCATTGCTTGTACAGCCCTCTCGCAGTGTCCGGAGCAAGTATGGTGGGTCTGACACACCGGTGTCAATGTGTTCTTTTTTCCATTTCCAGGAGTGTATATAGACATGGATTTGCAGTCACATTACCGTAACCACGATGGTTACTAAAGTTCATAAATCCATTAAGAAGATTAGGAGAATTTTTATGTGGGAAAGAGCAGATAAGAAGTTATTAGCATCCTACTTATACAATGAATGTACTTATTTAGTTCCCATATAATGGCGGTAGAGGAATTATGCCCAAAGTTTAAACTGATAGTGAAGCGTAGCCTGGAGAAGAATGTAGCGAATAACTGGGTTAACGGGGTAAAGGCCTATCGTTCATGTATTCAGTTCTAGGAACAGTGCAAACATTTTTGGTATGGGTATGTTTGATTTGTTGAACCTTTGCGTACAAGTCAATGTACCACAAATCAGTGTCTCAGTGCCTCAAACTAATGAGAACTGTTTAAACCAGGCTTAGAAAGGGCTGAAGATTTTGAAGCACACTTTACTGCTGAAGACAACTAATTTTTCTTTGCTGTGCCTGCCCCCCGTGCAATAAATGACCAAGCTGCTCAGGAACTACAATGATGGGAAGACAATGGTGCAATACAAGTCATTTATGTGAATCAGTGGACATCCTCCTTGGTCATTCTCCAAAAGCCATTTAGAGGTTCACGTTTGTGTGCCGATTTTAGAGCCACAATAAACCCACAAACTGTTGCAGATTCTTTTTTTTTTTCCACGACCGGAGGTGTTAATGGACAGGTCGGGACAGGACAGATTCTTTTCCAAGATTTATTTACATCAGTTATACTCACAGTTACTGCTGGAGGGTCGGTGCAAGCAGTATTCCGTGATCAACACTCAGCTCTGATTGTTCCAGTTTCAAAAGCTGCCATTCAGAAGTGCTTCTGCTCCTGCTGTTTTTCATTGGTTCCTGGAACAATTGACAGCGCAACTCCCTTCCTGTACAAACTATCTGGACGATATTGTTGTAACAAATCACACACCTGCTTAACATTCGGCAAATTTTGACTGCTTGTTTCGTGTTCGTTCTGTGACTGGCTTATAGAGCAACAAGGAGATGTGCTCCTTCTTCCATAAAGAACTTGAATATTTAGGATACGTTATAAACTACTTTGCTCTTACATTTAAAGAACTTCTATCACCTCGTAGAATTTAAGAGCTCCGTGCAGTCATGGGAAAGCTTACTTATTACATGAAATTGATTCCAAACACTGCGCAAGTTGCTGCTCCTCTGAACTGGCTGCACCAGAAATGTGTTCCCTTTATGTGGGTCCAAAGAATGTCAGAACTCATTTAAGCACTTGAAGGATGCATTATTAAGTTGTCATTGCTTGATTCAGTTTGCTCCAGCTAAGCTTGTTAGCGCAGTGTAATTACAGTCAACTTGAAAAAGAGGCAGTCACTCTTACATATTCTGTTACCAAGCTGCACCAATATTTGTGTAATCAGAAGTTCTATTTGACTGTTGATCATCAGCCTTTAACGGCCCTGTTCAATCCTTCCAAGTCTGTCCTACCTTGGACAGCGAAAAAATTGCGATGTTGGGCTCTGATGTTGTACAGTTATCAGTACGATTTGCTGTACAGACTCACTACACAACATTCGATCGCTGACTTATTGTCTTGGTTACCAGTCAGTACCGACACAGCATTTAATTGGTCTGAGGAATCATGTTAGCAAATATATACTCAGGATAATGAAATTCTTCAAAAATTTCCTCTTGAATTTAGGCGTTTTGCTGCAGCAACTGCTTCTGTCACATGCTGGCCACTAGTTCAAGTCTTCCGTTGTTGGAATGACGATGTTCACACATATCAACTTGCCTTCTGTCATTGTACTTGGCAGGGCATGGACGCTCAGATTGAGCAAATGATCTCTTGTTGAAATGTTTGTGCAGAACATCATTCAGCTCCGCCAAAACCCTTTTTTGAATTGCCACCTCCGCCCGGACCGTGGAAATGCATCCACATAGATTTTTCTAGTCCATTCTGGAATATGCAGTGGTTGTTGGTGGGACGCACATAGAGTAAATTTCCTTTTGTTGTCCCCATGATATCCACCACTACTGCTAATTCGTATCAGTTTTGGCTCCTTTTTTTTATCTTGAAGGTCTTTCTGAGGCCCTTGTCTCACACAGAGGACTGGAATCCACGTCAGCCTATTTTCAACAGTTTTGTACAACTACTGCACATTTTCACCCTCAGTCTATTGGCCAAGATGGATGGTTCCTTGGAATATTCAAAAGTCAGATGGAGAAACTCCATTTCTCTCACATTGCAAACAAGTCTGAAATATTTTTCTTTCCTCCTACCTCTCCTTGCCATGTGATAGAATTCGCCAGCAGAATTATTGCACTGTCGTTCTCACTGTACGCTGTCGCATCTTTTGCAGTCGCTACGGAAACAGTTTGTTCCACTGCCTCAGGCACAATTTCAGCCATGGGATGAAGTCTTCTTTAAAGTTATCCGCAAGAAATGGCGTTGAGAGTACATTCTCCCACTACAACCAGCTGTCCAAGAGTTGTAGTACACAGAACTATGTAGCGAAGTTTGTAGTCAATTGAAATTTTTGAGAAGAGAGACTAGAAGACAGACTATTACATTGTATTGTATCAAGTTATAAGCTAGTGTACCATGACGGTAACAAATACACATGACATTCTTGTGGAAATTGATTGTTTCAAAGTTAGGTATTTAATCTTGTTGGAGTTATAGTAAAGTGATCTAATACTTTGTATGTGTTGTAGTATCTACTCGGCCCCTCCAGAAGCAAATCTAACAATCCACTACTCCGCTGACATGTTAGTTTGTCCACCACAACAAATTCTCTGTTCCTAGATATCCAGAAAGCGTTTGAAAAAGTTGCACTCTGCAGACTGGCAACTATAGTACGAACATATGGAATAGGTTCTGAGAACTCGAACACAAGGGTACCATCAGGAGTGCCCCGGTGAAGTGTGATAGGACTGCTCTTGTTCTGTATGCACACAAATGATCTGGCAGAAGAGCAACAATACGTGACCATTTGTTGATGGCACTGCAGCATGTGGAAAGAATATCACCATTGAATGATTGTAGGAGGATGCAGGGTGATTGAGACACAATTTATATGGAAGGTTCAAGTATATTGTCCATCGTTCAATTTTCTTTTTTATCAATAACCAGAAATCTGTAGTGTGTGTAATTCCAGCAATCTCTGCATTTGCTTTTAAATTCATTGAATGGCATGTCGTTTTCTACTTGCGCTTGATAAATGTGTTTTAAATTCATATTGCCTGTTTGGAGGCGATAATCTCAACACTATCTCTCACCAACTGTTTCGGAATAGTAGAACATGTCTGACTCAAATAAAAGACAATTCCCATATGATAGCCAGAACAGAAATATTTACATATTTGATTCTGGTTTTCCACTGAAACATCTCCAAACGTAAACATACTGTTCATTTTTACTCTTTCAGGTGGCAGGATATCATTGCTTTTGCTGAGTGTTGTACGCTACACCATTCATTCCAAGCAATAGCTCCTGTAAAAGCTGCTATCTGGGCTCAAAGAATGTTTTTGAAATACATGCACATTCTCAAAGCAGATACCATCTGTATGTGTTAGCAGTCAGATAACAAAGTATGTCTTACTGCAGTTGGATGGGCCAACACTTATCTCTTCTATATTATGTGGAAGGAGGGTTCCATTCTTCTTCTTTTGGTCTTAAGTAGTACAGCAGGACCAGTGTCAGCTACTGTGGAGTCCTTTTGATGAGTGTGTTTCGCCCACTTGGGTGATGTCTGTATGAGGTGTTAGCATGCAAGGGATTTCATAGAGAAATAAAAAACACATGTAGCTCTTACAGACTTTTGTTTATTTTTTATAAACTTTGACATATGTTAGGCTATATGAACACGCTTAAATAAGAACATCTGGCATGCTAGATTAATAGATGATTTGATCCATTGATACACATCTTTTATAAAGGGGAAAGTCAATTTCTTGTGTGGGAGGCAATGTTCTATGAGATAACTCCAGTAAATTGGTCCATATTTACTCACAGAATCTGTGCATATATGATTTGAACTTAGTTGTTTGTCTAGAATATGATGGATTGCATAACTTGGACACCTTAAATTCTTAAAAGTATGCTGTTGCCAGATGAGTGCACTCTCATTGAAATGTTTAATTGATCATGGAATGTCCCCTGCAGTGACCAAATAATCACATAATGTGACTGAGGGAGCTTGAGCAGTTCCATTGGACATAGCAGATATTTGCATGGGTGTATCACATGGATGAATCCACTCATCCCAGAATAATGCCACTATAATGTGGATTTCTGAAAACATTCATGGGGTTGAATTCATGGCCTGATATCATTCCCACACCAATGTGTTACTTTCACTGGTGTCTGAACTATATGCTGTACTGAATAGCTTGATTTTGACATCTGGTGGTAGTGGCTGCGATGAGTCTTAACCTCACCAGCACAAAGGAGAAGAAAAGAAAAATGAGTTGCATATATATTTATGACCACACACTAACACCATCACCTTCATCCTCCCTAATGTGCACATGATGGATGCATTGTGGATGAGAGTGGCATTACCACTGTTAGATGTTTTGACAAGTTCATCCTTGAGAGTTCTTATTCGACTGGGGTAATGATTTTTTCACTTTGTGTTAATAAGTATCACTTGTCACAGTGTATGCAACTTTTTAAAAAAAAAACATGTAGTTAAATATCATCTTTTATTTGGTATAAAAGAAAATTGTCTGGCGCCAATTCATTGCTGTCACTCATGCCATCACATGTACTGTTGAAAATGAACAAGGTTGATGCCATACTGATAAATGCAGAGTGATAGTACTAGTTTTTAATTAAAATGTATTCAATGGACGTATGCTGCAGGTTCCGAATACTGAAGCATCTGCCTGTGCATTGAACATATCCATTAAACTCACTGTTAAAGGAGAAAGATGACTGCATGATGGTGTGTTGATAAAATCTATGAAGCCCAGATGTCCTATATATCGTGAAACTAATTATTCCTGCATATGTTTCATGCTGCAGCTGGAAGGCTATGGATTCAACGAAAAGAGCGACAGAGTGTTAAGGCATACCACCTGTTTGACTGGTTTAAATCTAAAAAAGTGCATAAGCTGATTTTTGAAATTTATAAGAAACTTACAGAAGGATATGATAGCCTGATGCAACTGACTATTACTTGTTCCTTAAACAACTTATACCACTGTTACGCGATATTTCACAAAGCTTTCACTGGTTACCTCAAGTGTTTATGAGTGATGTGCTTATTTCTAAATACGAAATTTGTCCATACAAATCGTAATTATTATAACATTGTCAAACTGCTGGACATTTTCCTATTAAACTGCACTGTGAGGGTTGTAAAAGAGAGGAAATAAAATAATTTGTCGTATTTGTCATTTTTATTTAAAAATGCCTTGTCACTATAGTTTAACAAACCGGTGGGAGGATGCTAATGGCCCTGTTTCTGTCTGAGAAACAAACACCTTACTCAATGAACTACTGTGATTGCATGCCTTTATAAACTCTTAAATCACGTTCAGTGACAGGGTGGGATAGGGAGAAAAAAATTTGTAAGAATATATTATTTTATTGTATATATTTTCATACACCATTATTCACAATCGTAAAAAATATTATTCTCTTTTTTCTCTCTCTTTACAGCATTTGCACTGCAGTATCTCCCAAATAATCGTTTCTTTTATACTTTAAGTTCACACTGTACTACAGTAAACAGATAAGAGCAACAAAAAAACGTATATATTTTTTTGTTTATCCTGCTTGTATGGATTTAATATTTGCTGGGGTGGCAGAAGCTGACTCTGATACTGTGTGGGAACACGAAATTATGCATTGTTTTAAATCATTTCACGGACACTATGGTCATACAGGTTGCTTACGACGTTATTGAATACAGGATTGACATACAATTTCCAGTGATTTGGTCTGTCTGTTGTAATCCATAATGTATCAGACAGATCATGGAGATTCATAACGCCTGAAAGACGCAAATAAATAGAAGAGTTTCCAGACGTTACCTCAAGTGCTGCATCTCCATAGATATCTACGATGGACAGCTTCACACCAAAGAAACATATCTATATGAGTATGAGATGAATTATTATTTGGGCACTGATATATTCCACTTTGTGTCTTTAAACCACATTGTAACACCAGAGTCAACGTTTTCAATTTCCATTATTACACGGCAGTCACTGTCTGTTTGTACAGTATACCTATATTTACACGTTTGGATCCACTGGCAGTAAAATTATGTAGGGGGCAGTCAAATGAAAACGAGACAGATGGAGAAGAAAGTGGCTAGATGCGAGTAGGACTCGCAAACTGAGGATTCCATTCAAACTTAATTATGCACGTAGACAGTTCATCCATTCTGAGAATCAAGGATCTCGACGATTTTTGCCTGTTTTCGACACTGATACCGGCAATGTATCGGTCCTAGGGATTCCAAGACTTTTGGGAATGTTTTAATTTCAAGTTTGCAGTTGTATAAAAAACGACAAAACAAAATATTTTTATCTTCGTACATCCATATTTAAATTGGGTGAAGGTGGGACACTGCTGGCATAATTTTTATTAAAATGAAATTCCTCCAGCTGTACTTAAGTTTTTTTTATTTACTTCGCTTCTAGTTTCGGCGTTGCGTCAACGCCATCTTCAGGCCCATACACTTTGATGAAATCAGTTGTGTGTGGCTCAGTCTAGAAGTTCATGGTAAGATCAACACGTGCTCCACATGGATGGCGGGCAGTTCGGAGACACTAGTTACTGCCAACCATCCATGTGCAGCACGTGTTGATCTCACTGTGGACTTCTAGACTGAGCCACACACAACTGATTTCATCAAAATGTACGGGCCTGAAGATGGCGTTGACGCAACGCCGAAACTAGTAGCAAAGTAAATAAAAAATCTTAAATACAGCTGGAGGAATTTCATTTTAATAAAAAAAAAAATATTTTTTGTGTGGTATAGATACAAATTTACAATTTTCTCATTGTTTGCATTTACAGACAGAAATTTGAATCGTCAATTTTACCTGAGGATTAGGAATTTAAAGAATTGTATAATGGTTCAGATCCATTTGGATTGAAATGAATGGCAACACAAATAGAGAAGCACTTATTATTGACAATTGACACACACAAAAGAAAATATACATATTCGCCCTCTAGCGTAGGAGACTCACGGGTCTTGACCTACAACAGCCGCCCCTACCGATTGCTCTTTCACAACTGTTCTCTGTCCCTCCACGGCGAGTGTCACGTTAGCCACCCTTGGAGGGGTGGCGTCCTAGCTCATGTACAAAGAAGTGGAGGGAGGGGAGCACTCTCCAGTGACTCCGTCGAGTGTAGCGCCCTAACATACCGGCCTACAAAGAAATTTTAATTATTTTCCAAAATGATACAATTCCTATTAAAATGTAAAGGAGAAAATATGGAAATACAGATATCATTGAGTCTTTCCAACTAGTTTTCCTGTTACTACTGTTTGTAACTGGCGCCTGGGGAACTATCACATAAACAAAATATACACTGAAACATAAAAAATAATGAAGTTCACTGAATCTGCTACAAAGTAAGCAAAGAACAAGAGAAAGGAAGTTTACAAGAAAAAAAAAAACATAAATACACCGAAATGATAATTGATCGAAACCCTCAGCTGCCAACAGGTGTTGTTGATATACCTCAATGGGGACAGCTGAAAATGTGTGCCCCTACCAGGACTCGAACCCAGGATCTCCTGCTTGTATGGCATATGCGCTATCCATCTGAACCACCCAGGGCACGGAGGATAGCGCGACTGCAGGGACTTATACGTTGCACGCTTCCCGTGGACCCACATTCCCAACTGTCCACAACCTACATTCGTAATTTTCCTAAAGGATACACTGTTCACTTCTATATCACTTCCCGCAGTAAAAGACATAGCTTGCCAACTGGTCTCCAGAAAACCCCTTGTGGTGTACAAATAGCGGCCACGCGCACCATTCATGCTCAGGTGGTACTCCTTCAATGATATCCAGCTTCCAGCATAAGGTTGGCAGGCTGGCTTCCCTTACCATGACCAATGTTCCAGGATGTAAATTCTGACTGGGGGCCGTCCACTTAGCCCGCAGCTCCAGATGATGTAGGTAGTCAGATGAGCAGCGCCGCCAAAATATCTGGAACCCTTACTGCAGTAGTTCTCACCTTGTGAGCGAGCTCAGTTTGGCTGAGGGATACTTGTGATAGTGGTTCCAATCAGGAAATGACCTGGGATGAACACTTGGGGGTCGGAAGGATCGCAAGATAGTGGTGTGAGAGGGCGAGAGTTCAAGCAAGCCTCAATCTGACAAGTCAGGGTTGTCAACTCTTCTAATGTTGGACGTAAGCTTCCCATCGTTCTCCGCGAGTGGTGCTTGGAAGACTTCACTCGTGCTTCCCATATTCCGCCAAAATGTGGTGATACTGGAGGAAGGAGGTTCCAGTCAGTGCCTTGTTGATGTATAAAGTTTTTCACTTTCGTCTGCTGATAATGACTTGCAACTCACAGAGTTCCTGATTAGCTCCAACAAAGTTTGTCCCATTGTCGCTGTACAAGTTTTTCCACCTACCCCATCGTCACACAAATCTTCTAAGGGCCGACAGGAATCCTTCAGTAGTCACGTTGCCAACTGCATCCAGCTGCACTGTTCGTGTCACTAAGCACACAAACAGGGCAACGTAGCACTTTTCGTTTAATTTAGATCGGCGTGAGCCAATTTTCACATAGAACAGTCCTGTGTAATCAACCCTGCAGTTGAAGATAGGCCTCACAGATTCTATACTTGGATGTGCAAGTCTCTCATGAGCTGACTTGCGGACTTTGCCTTTAATCACCGACAATGGAAAAAACGACATTTTGTCAATGGAGTGAGTGATTGATTTATTTTGTAAAATTTTTTTGTTTATTTATAGACGCAATCACATTCTTATGACACAGTCATAACCTGTTTCGGCCATGCAATGACCATCTTCAGATTCTAAAGGCGGCATACACGGAACATAGGTTCATGTGTGCTCATTGTATGGCCGAAACCGGTTATGACTGTGTTATAAGAATGTGATTGCGTCTATAAATGAACAAAAAATTTTTACAATCACCGAGAAGTCAAGCACTGATACAGAACATACCTGATTGCATTTTGTGCATTAAGGTATCTAACATTGCTTCCTGAGAGATGTAAGAAAAAACTGCCACCCAGTGCAGGAAAAGCGACGGTCTTCACTTTCCAGTGTTAGTATTGTGAGATGATGGTGAAGTGGCACTATGAGTTGATGCAACTTCTTATATGACAGATCAGCATTTCGTAGCATGGCGCGAACCCGTAGTAATCTCGTGTCATTGAGGATAGGAGGTAATGGTAGAAGCTTGCTATTCTTGCCTAATAGCTTGATCGTCTCCAACTGGAAGATTTATGCTGCACATATGGCTTATTGTGATATTCTGATGTACCTTAGCAAGGCATCCTGCAGTTAGTTGCGAGACAAGTCAGCAGTTACTCCTGTTTCTCTTGCAATTTTGTAGTTATTAATAAATCTGATAAATCATTACATTATCTGCTGTAATCGTTACAACTTCGACAATTGACAGATGAGATCATCTTGGATCACTCTGCTGATGTGACAGAGAACCTTAGCTCCTTCTTCTGTCAACTTTTGAGATGTGTGACGTCTAGAGGCATCTAATGCAGGTCATAAAGTGACGCCTTCCTTAAGCCAGACACGTCCTTCGCATCACAGGTTGTTTTCTTGTAGGTCTCCATGAGACACCCCTCGCGAACTCAAATCAGCTGGGTTTTCCATTATAGATACACTGCTCCAAACTGCATCTGCTGTGGTGTCTTGTATCTTGGAAGTACGGCTCCTGACGAACATCTTTCACTGTGTGGGTGGAGCCGTGAGCCATGCCAGCACAATGGATGGGTCAGTCTACAGGTAAGTTGGTCGATGTCTATACATATACATATATACTTCGCTAGCACCCATGCAGTGTGTGCCAGAGGGCACAATTCGTGCCAAAGTCATATTTCTCCCCCTGTGTTCCACTCGCGGATCGCGCGAGGGAAAAACGACTGTCTGAACGCCTCAGTACGAGCTCTAATTTCCCTTATCTTTGAATGGTGATCATTGCCGATTTGAAAGTTGGTGGAAATAAATATGCTCTACATCCTCGGCGAAGATCGGATTTCGGAATTTAGTGAGCAGCCCGCGTCGTCTATCTGCAAGTGTGTCACGAATCTTGCCGGTCTTCTTTGGACCTTCTCAATCTCTTGAATCAGACCCAACTGGTAAGGTCCCATACAGACGAACAATATTCTAAGACAGGACGGACTAACGTATTGTAAGCAATTTCTTTTGTTGAAGGACTGCATCTCTTCAGAATTCTACCAATAAACGGCAATCTAGAGTTCGCCTTGCCCGTTACTTGTGTAATCTGATCATTCCATTTGAGATCATTTCGAATAGTCACACCCAGATACTTGACGGCAGTTACCGCTTCCAAAGACTGGGCATTTATTTTGTACTCGTTTACTAATGGGGATTTTCGCCTTGTTACACGCAGTGAGTTACACTTACTAATATTGAGAGATAACTGCCAGTCATTACACCACGCATTTATTTTCTGCAAATCCTCATTGATTTGTTCACAACTTTCGTCTGATACTACTTTCCTGTAGACTACAGCATCATAGGCAAACAGTCTATTGCCGCTGTCAGTACCATCAAATTACGTAAATCGTAAAAGGTAGCGGACCTATTACGCTGCCCTGTGGCACACCTGAAGTTACGCTTATTTCTGTTCACCCCATTCAGACGACATACTGATCTCTGTCTGTTAGAAAACTTCCTATCCTACCGCATATGTCATCGGATAGACCGTAAGCGTGCACTTTTTGTAGCAAGCGACAGTGCGGAACTGAGTCGAACGCCTTTCGAAAGTCTAGAAATATGGCATCAACCTGGGAGCCGATATCTAGAGCCTGTTGTACAAAGAGGACCAGCTGCGTCTCGCATGACCGCTGTTTCCTAAAACCGTGCTTGCTTCTGCAGATGAGCTTCTCAGAGTCTAGAAAGGTAATTATGTCTGAACACAAAATATGTTCCATGATTCTACAACAAATCGATGTCAGTGAAATTGGCCGGTGATTATGTGCATCCGATTTTCTCCCATTTTTATAGATTGCTATGACCCAGGCCTTGCTCCAGTCCCGTAGAACTTTCCGCTGTTCCAATGATCTCTGATAGATGATGGATAAGGATGGTGCTATATTTGTAGCAGAGTCAACATATATAATCTTACGGGGATACCGTCTGGGCCAGATGCCTGCCTGGCGCCTAAGGATCGTAACTGCTTTACAATCCTAGATACACTAAAACACTATGCCAGCCATCCTTGCGTTTGTACGATAGATGAAAGGGTGATTTTTCGAAAGGTAGGTTTAGAATTTCGGCCTTCTGTTTATCACCATCTGTTACATTACCCGTACTGTCAGCAATAGAAGGTATTGAATTATTTGTAGCGTTCATTGATTTTACGTACGACCAAAATTTTTGGGGTTATTTTTAGAATCTACTGATAAAATATTCCTTTCAAATTCGTTAAAAGAATCTCTCTTTGACCTTTTGTCAGCTGTTTTCATTTCGCATAATTTCTGTTTGTCAGCGGGGCAGTGACTACGTTTAAGACGACTGTGCTAAATTCTCTGCTTTCTCGGCAACTTTAACTGAGAGGCGAACAATGTGATGCAGCAGTGGCGAAAACAAGAGAGCCCCACAGAGTACCAACCGTGGTAGCAACAGCCTTTTCAGTAGAGCCACTCGTGTTTTGGAGTTCAGTAGCTAGAGACATGCGGCTGCATGCTGATTAGTTGATCATACGTATGTACAACAGTCATAGGCCTTCTCCAAAGCGTCGAAGGAATCCATGCGATTGTATGCTGGCAGGTGTTCCACCTGGAACGACTCTACGGTCAACACGAATGTTATCTGTCGTACGAATTTTGCTGCATAGTGAACGCCACAAGCAGTGCAACTATGGAGGCAAGGGCTCGTCCCATTTATCTTTCGCTGCCCTAGACGTTGCAAAAATATCTTGAATGATCACACTGAGACTAATTAATCTCAGCGGATCAAAAAAGGATAACTTGACAGACTATACAGTGCGTTTTGAGAAGCTGTAGACATTACATGCTGGTTTGACATTGTTCACAATTTGAAACTGAACAGCATCTGGATGACGGAGTAAACCTAAAGTTTTAACATCCTCGCGTTATCAAGCCGTAAATGTAATTGTGTTTCTCACAACCCTGAGGGGATATTTTCGAGTGGTTCTGTACTGTTGTTGCCCCATTTCCCTAATGAGAACCCACCTTTCTTCAATAGCTTCGTGACATCTTGCTGGCTCTTGACTGCAGCGTCTACCATTCGCAGCCTGAGATACAATCGTCGACACGGAAATGATTAGCTAGAATGTTTGCGGCCTCGTTCCGCTCACCCTCTTCACGAGCCAACTGTAACAGACACTGTACTGCGAGGAAGAGTGCACAAGCCATTCCGCAAGTGACTGTCTCCAATTCGTATTCCTGCAGTGGTGTAGGTCTATCACTCCTCCTCAATATTCGCTGATAAGCGCGCTCTTCATCCACTACCAGAAATTGTCGATATACAGGGTGTTTCAAAAATGACCGGTATATTTGAAACGGCAATAAAAACTAAACGAGCAGCGATAGAAATACACCGTTTGTTGCAATAGGCTTGGGACAACAGTACATTTTCAGGCAGACAAACTTTCGAAATTACAGTAGTTACAATTTTCAACAACACATGGCGCTGCGGTCTGGGAAACTCTATAGTACGATATTTTCCACATATCCACCATGCGTAGCAATAATATGGCGTAGTCTCTGAATGAAATTACCCGAAACCTTTGACAACGTGTCTGGCGGAATGGCTTCACATGCAGATGAGATGTACTGCTTCAGCTGTTCAATTGTTTCTGGATTCTGGCGGTACACCTGGTCTTTCAAGTGTCCCCACAGAAAGAAGTCACAGGGATGTCTGGCGAATAGGGAGGCCAATCCACGCCGCCTCCTGTATGTTTCGGGTAGCCCAAAGCAATCACACGATCATCGAAATATTCATTCAGGAAATTAAAGACGTCGGCCGTGCGATGTGGCCGGGCACCATCTTGCATAAACCACGAGGTGTTCGCAGTGTCGTCTAAGGCAGTTTGTACCGCCACAAATTCACGAAGAATGTCCAGATAGCGTGATGCAGTAATCGTTTCGGATCTGAAAAATGGGCCAATGATTCCTTTGGAAGAAATGGCGGCCCGGACCAGTACTTTTTGAGGATGCAGGGACGATGGGACTGCAACATGGGGCTTTTCGGTTCCCCATATGCGCCAGTTCTGTTTATTGACGAAGCCGTCCAGGTAAAAATAAGCTTCGTCAGTAAACCAAATGCTGCCCACATGCATATCGCCGTCATCAATCCTGTGCACTATATCGTTAGCGAATGTCTCTCGTGCAGCAATGGTAGCGGTGCTGAGGGGTCGCCGCGTTTGAATTTTGTATGGATAGAGGTGTAAACTCTGGCGCATGAGACGATACGTGGACGTTGGCGTCATTTGGACCGCAGCTGCAACACGGCGAACGGAAACCCGAGGCCGCTGTTGGATCACCTGCTGCACTAGCTGCACGTTGCTCTCTGTGGTTGCCGTACACGGTCGCCCTACCTTTCCAGCACGTTCATCCGTCACGTTCCCAGTCCGTTGAAATTTTTCAAACAGATCCTTTATTGTATCGCTTTTCGGTCCTTTGGTTACATTAAACCTCCGTTGAAAACTTCGTCTTGTTGCAACAACAGCGTGTGCTAGGCGGTGGAATTCCAACACCAGAAAAATCCTCTGTTCTAAGGAATAAACCATGTTGTCTACAGCACACTTGCACGTTGTGAACAGCACACGCTTACAGCAGAAAGACGACGTACAGAATGGCGCACCCACAGACTGCGTTGTCTTCTATATCTTTCACATCACTTGCAGCGCCATCTGTTGTTGAAAATTGTAACTACTGTAATTTCGAAAGTTTGTCTGCCTGAAAATGTACTGTTGTCCCAAGCATATTGCAACAAACGGTGTATTTCTATCGCTGCTCGTTTAGTTTTTATTGCCGTTTCAAATATACCGGTCATTTTTGAAACACCCTGTATCTTCTCTGTGTTTGCTGCGAAGGCAATTCGATCCATGCGGAAGTGTAATATTATGGAGTACAAATCCTGTTCAGTGGGTAGTCTTACCATTAGCAAACTGTTCACTGAAAAATTCCTGTTCGGAACAATCAAGCACTTCTCTTGTATTAGTAGTTGAGCTGGCTTCCTTAAGGAAAGGATAACATGTCATATGGTATGAAATGGTAGCTGTCGTGACTACTGGTTCCATATGTCCTAAATCTTCATACTCCATCATAAACTGGGTGTCTCGCTAGTTTCTGTTCAATCTGAGGGAAGCATTTTGCTGCGGTGTGGAATGAACCGCCTAAATTACTCGGCTCTTCACGAAACGTAAGATGAACAATCAATCTACCTGTGGAATCTTTAGTTGTGTGTTCCACATTGTATGTTTCGCATTGCTCCTCTTCTTTCGTCATTACAAAACGATTTAATTCTTCCATATCGCAGAATATCTTCAAGAATGTTTGAACTTCAGTGTCGGTCTTTACAAAGCATGACACGACCGGCCGCCTTGACGAAATGATGTGCTTTATCGTTTGATACTGCCCTGGCATAACCCAACCCAGTTCTTCGTACATCCATATTTAAACTGGATGATGGTGGGACATAAGCTGATATAATTTTTATTAAAAATGAAACTCCTCCAGCTGTACTTGAGATTTCATGATTATTTGGCTACTAGTTTCGACGTTGCGTCAACGCCATCTTCAGGCCCGTACACTTTGGTGATATCGATTTGTGTGGCTGAGTACTAGAAGTCCGCGGAAAGACCAATATGTGCTCCACTAGTTACTGCCCGCCATCCATGTGTAGTATTGTTCTCACCGCGGACTTCTAGTACGCAGCCACATATCATCAAAGTGTACGGGCCTAAAGATGGCCGGCCGTGGTGGCCAAGCGGTTAAAGGCGCTACAGTCTGGAACCCCGCGACCGCTACGGTCGCAGGTCCGAATCCTGCCTCGGGCATGGATGTGTGTGATGTCCTTAGGTTAGTTAGGTTTAAGTAGTTCTAAGTTCTAGGCGACTGATGACCTTAGAAGTTAAGTCGCATAGTGCTCAGAGCCATTTTTGAGCCTAAAGATGGCGTTGACGCAACGTCGAAACTAGTAGTCAAATAAACATGAAATCTTAAGTACAGCTGGAGGAGTTTCATTTTTAATTAAAAAAAAAACCTAGTTCTGTCTCTTGAAGCAGAGTTCCGTTGGATGATGCCGTCAAAGAGCATGTGTAAGTGAACTTCGTGCACCACTTAACGATGCTTCAAGCAATGTGCAGGCGCTGATGCCATCAAAAGTAGATGTATCCTTGCAAGACATAATTACCTCGCAGCTCCTTATAGAAAAGGCTGACCAGTCTATAAGAACAAAATTTGAAGCCAGTTTGAGTTCCAATAGCTTTCCGACATTCCAAAGGGACGTGTGCTTTCCTCGAAAATAAATACATATCATTGGAAATTGTCAAGGCTACAGTACCACCAGAGCACAACACATCTGGGAATAAACAGCAGAACGCCTTCAACGCCAGGCACTCTGGGCATTCGAGACAAATCTACGTCGCACCTAGTGCTGCATGTGTCATATACAATCTACCTCATACATTATACAAGTGCAGCAAATTCCGTCAGGCCGCATGTAGCGAACGCAAAGCTATTGTGATGTGCAACAATTTGTGCTACAATTTTCTGAAGTAGATAACAGGGCTTCTAATTGCAGATCTGTTTGCTGTTTGCTTGTCGAAAACGACTTCACACGTTGCTACGCGTATTACAGGGCGTTCGAAAAGTTTTAATCTGATTACAGGCTAGAAGTAAGATACAAATATGAAACTTGTGTCGAATTGTTTACAACTATCAAAGTTTTTTTTCTGTTTTAGGTTCGCAGTACGTAAGTAGTGGATGAGGCACAATGCCCAAGAAGCCATGTTAACCAATCAGGAGAAGGCACAGTGCGTCCTGTGGTACCATAAGACACGATCACCAACCACAGTGCAGACACTTCCAGACAACATTTGGAAGGAATCCACCTGATGTCAAGAGCATTAAAGCATGGTATGAGAAGTTCAAGAACACAGGATCGGTTGCTGACCTTCCGAGGTCTGGTCGACGAAGAACCTCAGCAGATAGGGTGGAAGCTGTGAGGCAGCCTTTTCTGCGAAGTCCGAAGAAATCGGTGCGCAGGGCCTCACGTGAATTACAGATGTGAAGAAGCTCTCTCCATGACATTTTACACAAACGTTTATTGTTTCGTGCATACAAAGTACAAATCGTTCAGGCCTTGTTGCCCAATGACAGTACACGTCGACATGACTTTGCGGTCGAAATGCTATCACGTACTGAGGACGATGATGGTTATCTCAGACGAATTGCGTTTTCCGACGAAGCGACCTTTTTTGTCAGTGGGATAGTGAATCGCCATAATGTGCGCATTTGGGGTTCACAATCCCCTGGCGAGGTCATGGAATGCACCAGAGGCAGTCCAAAGGTGAATGAATGTTTGGTGCGTGCTATTCCACGATCGAATTATCGGGCCATTCTTCTTCGCCGAGTCTACCATCACATCTGCAGTGTATCTGGACATGTTGCAACTGTATGCTGTTCCTCAGCTGCTTCAGTATCACCCCGATGTCTTGTTTCAGCTAGACGGTGCTTCGCCTCTTTGGGGTTTGGGGTCCGTGCCTATCTCGATATGACCTTTTCATGGGCGATGGATTGGTCGTGATGGGCCAACGGTTTGGCCTCCACGCCCTCCTGCCATAACCCCATTAGACTTCTTTTTATGGGGTTATGTCAAGGAGGAACACTTGTCCTAGATCTTAAAACCCTGCGGCAACGGATAACCACAGTCGTTGAATCGATGTTGGCTAATGTGTGAACGGAATTTGAATATCGCCTAGATGTGCTACGTGCTACCAAGGGTGCTTATGTGGAAGTTTACTAATGTGTGAAAAAACTTTGATAGTTTGTAAACAATTAGACACCAGTTTCATATTTTTATCTTACTACTAACCTGAGTTATCAATTTATGTAATCAGGGAAAGACTTTTCGGACACCCTGTATTTCAACAAACGCGAGGTGGAACAATTAAGGATTGTCCAAGTGATATGCAACACAAGCACAGTGGCGTACATCATCCGTCAAGTGCGTCGAATTATTGCTCACTGAAAGTCAGCACTGGCAAAAGAGTGCTGCTTGCCACAGGACAGTGAGAATAAGGTTCAAAATAGCAGTGGCAAATGCCAAATTTTATTGGAACTCAGACTGGTCAGATTTTTTTCTAAAGGAGCTACGACGTAATTATGTCTTGCAAGGATACATATAGTTGTAATATCATCAGTGCCTGCTTGAAGTCTTGTTAAGTGGTGCAAGTAGTTCACTTGCACATGCTCTTGTCATTGACGGCACCATTACATCTACATCTACATCCATACTCCGCAAGCCACCTGACGGTGTGTGGCGGATGGTACTTTAAGTACCTCTAACGGTTCTCCCTTCTGTTCCAGTCTCGTATTGTTCGTGGAAAGAAAGATTGTCGGTATGCCTCTGTGTGGGCTCTAATCTCTCTGATTTTATCCTCATGGTCTCTTCGCGAGATATACGTAGGAGGGAGTAATATACTGCTTGACTCCTCGGTGAAGGTATGTTCTCGAAACTTCAACAAAAGCCCGTACCGAGCTACTGAGCGTCTCCCCTGCAGAGTGTTCCACTAGAGTTTATCCATCACCTCCGTAACGCTTTCGCGATTACTAAATGATCCTGTAACGAAGCGCGCTGTTCTCCGTAGGATCTTCTCTATCTCTTCTATCAACCCTATCTGGTACGGATCCCACACTGGTGAGCAATATTCAAGCAGTGGGCGAACAAGTGTACTGTAACCTACTTCCTTTGTTTCCGGGTTGCATTTGCTTAGGATTCTTCCAATGAATCTCAGTTTGGCATCTGCTTTATCGACGATCAACTTTATATGATCATTCCATTTTAAACCACTCCTAATGCCTACTCCCTGATAATTTATGGAATTAACTGCTTTCAGTTGCTGACCTGCTATATTGTAGCTAAATGATAAAAGATCTTTCTTTCTATGTATTCGCAGCACTTTACACTTGTCTACATTGAGATTCAATTGCCATTCCCTGCACCATACGTCAATTCGTTCCAGATCCTCCTGCATTTCAGTACAATTTTCCATTGTTACAACCTCTCGATAAACTACAGGATCATCCGCAAAAAGCCTCAGTGAACTTACGATGTTATACACAAGGTCATTTATGTTTATTGTGAATAGCAACGGTCCTACGACACTCCCCTACGGCACACTTGAAATCACTCTTACTTCGAAAGACTTCTCTCCATTGAGAATGACATGCTGCGTTCTGTTATCTAGGAACTCTTCAATCCAATCACACAATTGGTCTGATAGTCCATATGCTCTTACTTTGTTCATTAAATGACTGTGGAGAACTATATCGAACGCCTTGCATCTACCTGAGAACCTGTGTCTATGGCCCTCTGAATCTTGTGGACGAATAGCGCGAGCTGGGTTTCAAGCGATCGTCTTTTTCGAAACCCATGCTGATTCCTACAGAGTAGATTTCTAGTCTCCAGAAAAGTCATTATACTTGAACATAATACGTGTTTCAAAATGCTACAACTGATCGACGTTAGAGATATAGGTCTATAGTTCTGCACATCTGTTCGACGTCCCTTCTTGAAAACGGGGATGACCTGTGCCCTTTTCCAATTCTTTGGAACGCTACGCTCTTCTAGAGACCTACGGTACACTGCTGCAAGAAGCGGAATTAACAGTTTCTTCCGATGTGCAGACGTAATAAGTCGAGGAATTTGTATCTGTTGCAGACCACATCAACAGCTATCTGAAAATTAGCGCTAGGCGCGGAAGATGAGCAATTACATTGTAGCCTCACCTGTTAATGAACTAAGCAAATGATGATATTTAGCAATGTCCTCAAATTCCCCATTATTTAACACGAGGCTCACAAATGTGTCACAAAAATGCCAGAAATGCATTAAATCACCATTAAATGATGGCAATTTTATGATGGGAACCTGGATGCTATGTTGTGATTCGCTCAAGGCAGATCTAGTGTCTGACGAAATCCTCTCAGCTGCGTTAGCATGATTCATCTGCAGCGCTCTCAGATTTTTGGAAACCTCGAAGACCATTTGTTTCAAAGTTTTCCTCTCGTCAGCATGTACATCTACCTCTTCAGACAACTCGAGCTGTGAATGCTCGTCTTCATACTTCTGCTCGATCTTTGGCAACTGTTCTATCCTGACAATAATATCCAAAGCGTCCAATTTCCCTGCTAAATTCGTTTGCAATCTTTATGACCTGCGTGAGGCTTGCTTTCGCCACTGAGCGTGTAGTAACAAGTTTTTTTCTTAACATTTCATCCATTATGAAAGTTTAGCGGTAGAATGCAAGAGCAGAAGCAGCAATCAGGACGAGCTGGAATTTACAGAAGCAGGATAACCAGGGGAGGTCGGCAACGCCTATATAAGACAACAAGTGTCTGTCCCAGTTGTTAGATCGGTTACTGCTGCTACAATGGCAGGTTGTCAAGATTTAAGTGAGTTTGAACGTGATATTACAGTCGGCGACGAGCGACGGTACACAGCATCTCCGATGAAGCGGGGTTTTCCCGTACGGCAATTTCACGATCGTATGTCAATATCAGGAATCCGTAACACATCAAATCACCGACGTCGCTTCGGCCGGAAAAGATCCTGCAAGAACGGAGCCAACGACGACTGAAGAGAATCGTTCAACGGGACAGAAGAGTAGCGTTCCCGCAAAATGCTGCAGATTTCAATGCTGGACCATCAACAAATGTCTGCGTGCGAACCATTCAACGAAACATCGTCGATATGGGCTTTCGGAGCCGAAGGCCCACTCGTGTATCCTTTATGACTGCACGACACAAAGCTTTACGCCTTACCTAGGGCCGTCAACACCGACATTGGACTGTTGATGACCGGAAACATGTTGCTTGGTCGGACGAGTCTCGTTTCAGGTTGCATCGTGCGGATGGACGTGTATGGGTGTGGAGACAACCTCATGAATCCATGGACCCTTCATGTCAGCAGGGGACTGTTCAAGCTGGTGGAGGCTCTGTAAAAGTGTGAGGTGTGTACAGTTGGATTGATATGGGACGTGTGATACGTCTAGATACGACTCTGACAGGTGACACGTACGTAAGCATCCAGACTGATCACCTGCATCCATTCATGTCCATTGTGCATTCCGAAGGACTTGGGCAATTCCAGGAGGTAAATGCGACACACCACACGTGCAGAATTGCCTCAGAATGTCTCCAGAAACACTGTTCTGAGTTTAAACACTTCCACTGACCACCAACTTCCCCAGATATGACCATTGTTGAGAATATCTGGAATGCCTTGCAATTGCTGTTCAGAAGGGATCTTTCTTACTGATTCATGGGCAGCCCTGCAGGATTCATGGTTTCAGGTCCCTCCAGCACTACTTCAGACATTAGTCGACTTCATGCCATGTCGTGTTGCGGCACTTCTGCGTGCTCGCGAGGGCCCTACACGATATTAGGCAGGCGTACGAGTTTCTTTGCCTCTTCAGTGTATTAGGATAAGTATGTTATACTAAATTAGAAAATAAAATTTTAAAAACATGAATTGTGCTGATAAAAAAGCACAAGCAAGCAATTTACATTTGTACATGATAAATAAACAATAATTCGAGATTATGGTATGGTAATTTTTCATGCTGAGTGCTATCGCAATGGGCTTGGAGAAAGGGGTGGGGGAGGGATGGAAAGTGATATCACACAGTTAATGAATATTAGGGAAGAGAATGTGAGAATGTCGCATGACTCACAGAGAAAGGAAAAGAGCATAACTGGGGGAACACAGAGCGTTGGCTTTAGTATTTTTTCCTTCGTTAATGTTTCATCAGTTAATCTACTGCGAACTCAAAAAAAAAAAAAAAAAAAAAAGAAAAAAAGAAAAAAAAAGGCGTATACTGTCTGTGTTACTGATACGGAGTTGTAAACTCTACGTTCCCCTGCTTGCAGAAAATGATAATAAACATAAGAGGGTCCACCTTTGAGCCGTGCGGGTTCGGCGTTCTATCGATTTGGCCCCTCCTTGACGATTTTTGCCTGGATATCTACGGAGGAACGCCGGTGGCACCTTCGGTGGGAACAAAAGCCGAGAAGCAGCAGGAAGGTTTTGGGCAGTGGATGTGTGGTGTTCGGGGCTAGTCGGCCGAGGGTTTGGACTTCTGTATGGTGTGTGACAGAACGGATTAGCTCCCGTGAAGAAGCCGAGCCTGGTTCTGACTGTCAGTTATTGTCTGCACTGCGAAGCAATTTCCGTGAGTGGGCATGGTATTTTGGAAAATACACCAGTGACCTGGAGGTTATTTTGGTTGCTTCGATGCTAGTGGAATGCTCTTCAGGTTTAAGGAGTGGAAGTCCAAGTTAAGTAACTTCCGTGTATATTCTTATGTCTTGCTCTTCCCCTTCGACCCCTGTGGGATTTATGCAACCATCACTCATAATTAATAGCAACTCTTTATATGTTATTTGCTTAAAACCTGATCTGTGAATTTTGGCTAACTGTAGCTGCTTCTTCAGAGACTGTTAATTGTTTTCTTTTTTAGTTCTGTATTTTGCTGTCTACTGAATGACAGTGGGTTCATAATTAATAACAGCTGTTTGAAAACCATTTGCTTCAATTCTGATCAGGGAATTTGGTTAACTGTAGCTGTCTATTCATGGACTGTTAATTGTTTCCAAAATTCAGTACATTTTCTGTCTACTGAGTGACAGTGGGTTCATTATTAATGGCAGCTGTTTAAAGACCATTTAGTTAAAAAACAGCTCAGTCAATTTTGCTAACTACAGTTCACTGTTTTTAAAATTCTGTACTTCTGGTGCATAGTTAATGGCTGGTGGCTCATAATTAGAGGCAGCTGTTTAAAAATCGTATTGCAAAAGTCTGTTCAGTCAGTTGCTTTTAGAACTCGGTTGACTTTGTAAGAGGTTCATGATTAAGGAATTTGTTGCTAGCGCACTCGAGCAGATGTAATTTCGATGGATTACTCACGCGTTACCTGCGATATGTAAGCTATAAGAGAATCTGAGACCAAAGAGCAGTGTTGACTGCAGTAGGAACTGTGTAGCAGTAGGAGTAAGTTGTTGCTAGCGAGAGTCTGGTGTATCGTGTTGGCTGGGCCGGTCGTGGTGGAGCGATGGCGGAGCCTGAGGGTTGTAGCATAAGGTAAAAGCAGCCTCGCGCATATGTAGTATTGTTATATCAAGTTCCATGTAAATGTTTTAAAAAAATCTCTTAATAATAATCTTTCTCATAAAAAGTAACTTTTGACAATCATTCTTTTCAATTTAAAGAATTTACTAATTACTCCAATCCGTGGTCATCCCGATTATTGCAAAGAAAAATCAGTTGTTCTTTTTATACATGACAAATCCATCGGCCAGCATTGCACTCGGCTGTGCCAGAAAAATTTCTTATAGGAGCAGATATATATGCGTTATCCGGCGACCTTATTGAGGTAAAAATTTTCTATTTATTCAGAATGATCTTTCAGGGCCATGACGCAGCACTGCTGATGTCTAAAATTTACCAGTTTCAATTCACAGTCAATTATTGAAAGGTTATAGGTGAGTCACACTTTTATTATTGAGAGATTAGTCACATTGTATTATTGGTAGGTTACGGAATTTATCTGTGGGAGGTTACGCTGAATGCTATAAATAATTATATTTTTTCCTGTTGGGAGGTTTGGGAACTTTTCTGTTGGGAGGTTTCACTTGGCGACTCCGCCAGGATCGTATTTTTGTGAATTTTTGTGAGGTAGTCAGTTATGTATCTGCTCTTATTTACTTAAATGTAGTTTGCATCTGGCGCAACGCATTTACTAACTTGTCACTCTTTCTTTCACAGATCATCGGCAATTTATTGCTCTTTGTTGTAATTGTATTTGTTCCATTTTTGCTTTGTCTTTGTTTCATTTAGTGCTTAACTTTGATTTGTGAAAATGCCACGCTAAACTGCTAACAGTACATCGCGATGTGCAATGAGTGAAAAAGCTGACTCGAATAATTTGACCGATAATACTAGCGACAGTCAGTGTAATAGTGATAATCCTCTAAGTACAGATAATCAGTGCGTGCCGATTACTAGTAATGATTTTTTTCCAGATGATGAAAAAACACATTCAGTTATGTCCACACTTAATTTAACGGCAATTGAATATGCAGCACGATCCGTTACAATGGACGCTGTCCAGTTTGACACACATTATTGGCAAAATTTACACAGTGAACAGACGAATGTTTCTAACGAAGGTGAACAATGTACTCAAAATATGTCAGATTTATTTGATTCCGGTGTAGTGACCAACAGTGCACATCCAATTGGCAAACCTTTTCTAGAATCAGACAATGACCAAATGGTTACACAAAACGTGACGCAAGCAGATACACCATCACACAGCACAGAGAATAGTGTAGCTAATTTTGGCATGGATCAAGTTATGGCATTATTGCTATAAATTAATGAATCGAACAAACAACTTAATGAAAATTTCAAACAGTTGAATGAAAAACAGGACAACCTTAATCAATCGAACAAACAACTTAATGAAAAACAAGACAACAATTTCAAACAGCTTAGTGAACAGATTACAGCCGTTGCCGTGCAATGTCGTGATACTAAAGAACAATTACGCGAGGAAATTAAGACTTGTGCTAGGAACAGTAGTGAAGAAATTAGATCTGTTGCACAAGAATTAAGTAATACGCAAGCAGCTACAACAAAATTACTTACAGATGAAATTAGTGCAGTTGCTAAACAATGTTCAGAAAACGCAACACAGTTACGCGATGAGTTTAAGTTAATGTCAGCAGAACTTTCACACACACTGGATGCGAAAGTAGACACGAAATTTGACCAACAGAAAAGCCAAATTGACGAACGTTTTAATCACCACTTACAAAACAGTGAAACGCGTTATCGTAAATTTATACAGGAACAGAATAAAGTAAAGAAACAAGTCATGGAAACGATTACTGCACAGAGACAGGAAGATAAGCGTAAAATGTTTACGAAGGCAAAAACATACGTAGACAACAATATTGCTACAGTATCAGACGAAATCAAACAGTTGAACACCGAATTGCATGATGAAATCTCCGATCTTAAAACAAAAACAGACACACACACATTAGACTTTCAGACAATGACCAACAGACTTGAAAAGTTGGAACTAATACAGGATCCCGTCATCAAAGCAGACGTTAAGAAATTGAACAAAACCACCCGTAAAATACAAAAACAAATTAATGCTTGTGACACTAAAAACGACGATCACGTAAAAGCACTGACTGAAAAATTTGATGAATTGGCCAGTCGTATTGACGTTATCGAAAATAACAATGACATCAAATCAGACGATACTTCACCAGTTTCGTTCAATCAAACACCCGAATTCCAAAACTTACAGCAGACAATCAGTGAGATAGGTTCGTCGAATAATACATTACGTAGAAAATTGTCATCTTTACAGCAAGAAGTGACAGAGATAAAAATGTTTCAACCTCTAACACGGCACAGCATACGCCATATTCCGAACATTCCTCACACTCACACAGCCAGTATAATTTAGTTAATTTACAGAGAGTACGCGACTTAGATTCCGAACAGTCACAGACAAACAGATTATCATTCAATCCTGAACCTGTTCAGGCATACAGAGACGATAATTTTGATTACAAGCACTTTATATCCATTAGGAAGTTTAAGGTATTTAAAAATGACAGAACACAGGCTCACCCTTTGGATTGGATACAACAATTTAGCTTTGCTTTTCCACTAACTTGGCCCGTAACACACAAACTTGAATTTATTTGCAGTTTTTTGGAAGGCGAACCGGCAACTCGTATGAGACCGATCGCGAGACAATGCTAGTCGGTAGAAGAATTTCAAAAAGCTTTTGTTGGTTGGTTGTTTTTGGGGAAGGAGACCAGACAGCGAGGTCATCGGTCTCATCGGATTAGGGAAGGACGGGGAAGGAAGTCGGCGGTGCCCTTTGAAAGGAACCATCCCGGCATTTGCCTGGAGCAATTTAGGGAAATCACGGAAAACCTAAATCAGGATGGCCGGACGCGGGATTGAACCGTCGTCCTTCCGAATGCGCAGAATGCTTTTCTGTCAGCGTATTGGTCGAAGACGACACAGCGCGGAATCAGGGATCAATTAATTAGCCTACCGAATTATGAGAACTCAAATTTTCCCACTGTCACGCAATTTTTTGAACACATGGTACAGCAAAACCAATACTTAAGTGAGCCATACAGTGAATCAGCACTTATCCAATTATGTATTTCTAAATTGCCACGATCGTTAAAAGTATCACTTTTAACAGGACAGCAGAAAGAAAATATTTCGGCATTTAGAGATCTGTTACAGCTTTTGGAAGTTCAGCAATCAGATTATTCTTTCATAAACAAAAATTTTTCACATCATAATCAAGGCCAACCAACATGTAGTAATTACGATCAGCCACGCTATTTCAATAGCAAAGGTAATAGACGCTCCAGGAACGACAACCACCAGAAATTTAATAACAGACAAAATTTTAATTATCAGTATCGACAAAATTATCAGCAACAGGAAACACATTTTGGAAACAATAGAAGTTTTTCCCCACAACTGCAACAAAACCAGCCGGTTAGCATACCTAACCAACAATGTAATGTGCAAGGTCAACCAAGCTTTAATGTTTCGCCGCCTACACGTATAGCGTCGGCTCCACCAAATAGTAACGCACCGCAACAAGGAAATCAGTACGTACAGAAAACACATCATTTCAACTCCTATCGCAACGCGCCGTATAGCAATAACTATCATGACAGACGTAAAAGTAGTGAGCACAATTTTCATCGTACATTTAATAACAGTAGGTCTTACCAGCAGCAGAATCATCCGCAACAACAGATTATCATGAATGAACCAGACAGTAGGTATCATACCGAACCTAATGCGTCAGGACGAAATAGCAGAACAGTACAAATAGTTGAAATGCCACAGCATCCTCCCGCAAATAACGGCACGTCAGAAAGAATTTGACTAGATACAGTACAGGTTGCATCTTCCAACAACGTAAGCACTCCTTTCGACACGCAGAATGTTGTTCACGAAAATGTTATTACTTTTGACGACATCCGAGACAATCTTTTGCATGAAAAACCTGTTATTCAAAAAACCATTTCCCACCCTGTCATTGAAGTAAAGATTGGATCATCCACATTTTCAGCAGTAATCGAATCTGGATCACCTATGTCAGTTATAAATGAAGAAACCTTCAACGAATGTAACAAAGAGAATATTTATCCTACGTTACCATTAGGCAAAACTAAAGTAAAAGGAGCAGTATCTAGTAAAGGAGTAGATGTAAAATTATAGACACACTTATCATTTTGTATTATCATTTTGGATTGTTCCCTTATTGACAACAGACGTTATTTTAGGTACGAATTTTCTGGTACAACACGACGCAATTATTGACTTTCAAAATTCCTATTTAATGTTAAAGGATGAAAATGTACAACTGGCATTAGAATTTCAGCACTCTTTACCTGCAGAAGAACAAATAATTAATTGGACAGAGGTCATTTCTGCATCACGTAACATAAATTGTCATTCCACATTGTTCACAGATACGTATGTTCACAACTACAGTACACCAGACGAAGCCGACTATGAAGTAATACAGATGATTTCTGATAAAGTCAAACAAAGCAGTGCAAATACAGACGACGAACGCTCGCAACTACACAAAATTCTTTTACAGCAAGCTCCAGTTTTCGACAACATCCCTGGTACTATGTCAGGTTTCATGTATGAATTTCAAGTGAAACAGCATGATACATTTAAAGCCAAGCATTATCCCATTCCATATATTCATAGAGAACAGGTTAAGAAAGAATTACAAGCTATGCTAGACCAAGGAATTATTGAACCGGCAGTTAGTCCGTACATAAACCCGCTCCATATTGTTAAGAAAAAGGATGGCCCACTTCGCCTCGTACTTGATTCGCGTCACATCAATGACATTATTATTAATGAAACGGATCGCCCACAGACACTAAAAGAACTTCTACAGAAATTTCATGGTACTGCTATTTATTCCACATTAGATTTGAAGTCGGGATTTTGGCAAATTCAGCTCCATCCGAACTGCAGAAAGTACACAGCTTTTCTCTGTTTTGGTGATTGTTATCAACTTTGCAAATTACCGTTCAGTCTAACAATTTCTTCAGCTGCATTTATTCGCGGTTTGAATACTATACTTCCGACAGAACTTAAAGACCGAATCACAACGTATGTAGACGACATTCTTATTGCAGAAGCTAACTGGTCTGAACATAATCTGATTCTGGAACAACTGTTGCAAACTTTTCGTGCACAAGGACTCACAGTTAATCTTAACAAATCGCACTTTGGCAGAACTTCCATAAAATTTCTTGGACATGTAATTTCAGCAGAAGGCATTGCGCCTGTTCTGGAAAAACTTCAAGCTTTACGTGACATTACTGTTCCAACGACGAAGAAACAACTACGCAGCTTTTTGTGGTTAATTAACTTTTTCCGTAAATTTATTATTTACTCTGCTTTAGACATCCCTAGATTATGCCAATTGACGGGTAAAACGCTATTTAGTCCTGGGATAGCCAAGCACATTCTGAATTTGTTAATTTGAAACACGCCTTGTTGAATGCACCTCTTTTATCACACCCAGATCCTACTAGAAATTTTTCCATTGCCACCGACAGTTCTAACACCGCTTTAGGCGTACACATTTTTCAGGAAATTGAAGAAGATGGTACTACAGTAATTAAAAACATCGCCTTTGCAAGTCGCATTCTGTCACCTGCTGAACGCAATTATTCTGTTACAGAACTTGAAACATTATGTGTTATATGGGCATTTACGAGATTCAGGCATTTTCTTTATGGAAGACATACTACCGTTTACACAGATCATAGAGCTACAAAGTTTTTACTTTCAGCTAAATTTACACATGACAGGTTAAGCAGATGGAAACTTTATTTACAGGAATTTAATTTTACAATTGTTCACATTCCCGGTACACAAAATATTGTAGCAGACGCACTATCCCGTTCTCTCAGCAACAATCAGCAAGACATGTCTACATTGTAGCAAATTTTAGCGTCATGTATATTCAACAAGTCGCATTTGAAAATTTCATTTCGTCGTCATTACGAGACATAGCACAGGAGCAGAGCAAAGACAACGTATGGAAAGAAATTAACCACCTTTGGCAAGATAGGAATAATGTCACCATTAGAAACCATTACACTGTACGCAATAACATTCTGTTTCGCCGCTCTCACCCTGACAGCAACAAATGGTTATTATGTATTCCTGACGAGCTTGTTAACAAATTAATTTGGTATACTCATTTAAGTTACGCACATTATGGAGCCAGAAAATGTTTTCTTATACTGAGACAGAACTGTTATTTTGCCAACATGGAGAAACGTATTCGACGAGTTTTAGCGTCATGTAAAATCTGCCAGAAAGCTAAATCAGACACGACTTCACATATTCCTCCGTTACATCATATTGTACCCGTTAAATTGAGACACATGGCCGCTGTAGACATTTTTGGTCCGATTCCCAGAACTAATAGAGGTTTTTGCTATATCTTTTTCGCTGTCGAGCTCACTTCGAAATTTGTTACCTTCACTCCGTTACGCAAAGCTACTGCTAAATCTGTTTCGAATGCATTTGTAAAACTTTTCTGTTGCGCGTAGGGCATGTATTGAAAGTAATTTCCGACAATGGACTGCAATTTCGATCTGCTAAATGGACACGTATGTTGCGAGCTAGAAACATTTCTCCGATCTATATATCCAGGTATCACGCTTCTTCGAACCCTTCTGAACGACTGATGAAAGAAATTGGTAAACTGTGTAGAATATACTGCCATAAAAGACATATTGATTGGGATACACACATACTCTCCTTCCAGGATGTAATTAACTCCATACCAAATGAATCTACTATGCTATCTCCGACTGTTATACTGAAAAACGTTGAACCACCTAACAAAATTAAAGAATTTGTGTCTTTTCCTGCATCTCGTCGACTACGTCACCATGAGATAATTGACATTGCGCTCAACAGCATCAAACATGCCGCAGAGCGCCGGAGAAGACAGCAAAAACAGGTTTGTACGCGCCGTGATTTTCACATTGGACAGAAGATATTAGTACGCACACACTATTTATCCAACAGAGGAAAAAGTAGATGCAGTAAATTTGAGCTTCTATACGCAGGTCCATATAGAATTCGCAGCATTCCTCACCCTAATGTAGGGCACGTCGAAACTTTGAGAACCAGAAAAAGCAAGGGCAGTCACCATGTCTCCAATATTAAACCCTTTATTGAATGAACATACTTCATGATTTATCACACTGTAATGCCATTTGCTGATATTTATATGGCCACTTATGCAATTATATTTATGTGACTACTTACTGATAATGATCGTATTTTTTCTTGGCAAGTGCCCTGCAAGGTAAGGTTTGCAGGTCGCTTTTCTTGTCGTTATATATCAGACCGTGCACATTTTCCATTTTTTTGTGTATGTGTGATTGTTTTCCTATCGAAAGTAGAATTTTTGTCTGTGTGCACTATGAAATCTTTAAGATATAACGAACACCAGTTGACTAAAATTTTTGCCTTGTGATATCTCACTATCTTGACTATCCTACATTTTTTGCTACTACATTATGATACTGTGTGTACATTTTTTTGCACTTGAAAACTGTCTCTGTTTTGACATAATACGTTTTCTGTCATTCTATGCTGTATGCTTAGTTATATCACTAGAAACAAGTTTTCATTTAATGGGTATGTGATTTAAATGCAAGATATTAAGCCTTATTCATCATTTGGAGAAAGCAATAACGTGTAAAAGAAATAAATTAAACAAACCACAATGGCTTACTATGAAATAGAAATCTCACCATCGGAATGAAAGAAAGAAAACGCAATACAGTGTCATGAAGAGTAAATGGATCAGAATTAACAAGCATTAACCAGATTATACTATGCACATCGTATGATAGCAGTTATTCAAAGAACCATTTCCCATGATGAATAGTTGTATGAAGAATATGGTAATATGAATAATGAAGTTTTTCTTTGCAGATGATGATAATGATGAAGATATTATAATATGAATAATGAAGTTTTTCCTTGCAGATGAGAATAATGATGAAGTTTATATATTTACTATTAGTTAAGAGATGCTATGTAGTTATTTAAGTATTTGTTGCAGTTCCTTTTGACATTATGTCTTATGTCACATAGTATAATGATTGAATGTTTTGGGAAAGACAGCTAGAGTACATACGTATTAAGTACACGTTTCATTACCTGTTGATTCGAAGTTTACTACTTTTCAGCATAATATTCATTTTTTCTTTCAGGGCAATAACCCATTTTGTATTTTTTTCCAGGAGAAGCTTTTCATTATATTAATATGCTGTAAGCATTTAGTTATTAAACCTGTTCTAGTACTTGCATTTTCTTTACCCAGTTGTGTATCATTCATGAGTGTGATCACATATACTGTACTTGTTTCATAACCTTGCTACAGCTGACTCATGACGAATGACGTTATTAATCCTTATTTCCAGCAATACGCCAAAAGCAAATATTTTCATGCCCCAGCAACGAATTATCGATCCCAACACAATGCATTTCTAGCAAAAAAAAAAAAAAATATTATTACCAGTCCCAGCTATTACCAGTATATAAATAAATAATGCTACCAGTTTAAGATATACACTCCTGGAAATGGAAAAAAGAACACATTGACACCGGTGTGTCAGACCCACCATGCTTGCTCCGGACACTGCGAGAGGGCTGTACAAGCAATGATCACACGCACGGCACAGCGGACACACCAGGAACCGCGGTGTTGGCCGTCGAATGGCGCTAGCTGCGCAGCATTTGTGCACCGCCGCCGTCAGTGTCAGCCAGTTTGCCGTGGCATACGGAGCTCCATCGCAGTCTTTAACATTGGTAGCATGCCGCGACAGCGTGGACGTGAACCGTATGTGCAGTTGACGGACTTTGAGCGAGGGCGTATAGTGGGCATGCGGGAGGCCGGGTGGACGTACCGCCGAATTGCTCATCACGTGGGGCGTGAGGTCTCCACAGTACATCGATGTTGTCGCCAGTGGTCGGCGGAAGGTGCACGTGCCCGTCGACCTGGGACCGGACCGCAGCGACGCACGGATGCACGCCAAGACCGTAGGATCCTACGCAGTGCCGTAGGGGACCGCACCGCCACTTCCCAGCAAATTAGGGACACTGTTGCTCCTGGGGTATCGGCGAGGACCATTCGCAACCGTCTCCATGAAGCTGGGCTACGGTCCCGCACACCGTTAGGCCGTCTTCCGCTCACGCCCCAACATCGTGCAGCCCGCCTCCAGTGGTGTCGCGACAGGCGTGAATGGAGGGACGAATGGAGACGTGTCGTCTTCAGCGATGAGAGTCGCTTCTGCCTTGGTGCCAATGATGGTCGTATGCGTGTTTGGCGCCGTGCAGGTGAGCGCCACAATCAGGACTGCATACGACCGAGGCACACAGGGCCAACACCCGGCATCATGGTGTGGGGAGCGATCTCCTACACGGGCCGTACACCACTGGTGATCGTCGAAGGGACACTGAATAGTGCACGGTACATCCAAACCGTCATCGAACCCATCGTTCTACCATTCCTAGACCGGCAAGGGAACTTGCTGTTCCAACAGGACAATGCACGTCCGCTTGTATCCCGTGCCACCCAACGTGCTCTAGAAGGTGTAAGTCAACTACCCTGGCCAGCAAGATCTCCGGATCTGTCCCCCATTGAGCATGTTTGGGACTGGATGAAGCGTCGTCTCACGCGGTCTGCACGTCCAGCACGAACGCTGGTCCAACTGAGGCGCCAGGTGAAAATGGCATGGCAAGCCGTTCCACAGGACTACATCCAGCATCTCTACGATCGTCTCCATGGGAGAATAGCAGCCTGCATTGCTGCGAAAGGTGGATATACACTGTGCTAGTGCCGACATTGTGCATGCTCTGTTGCCTGTGTCTATGTGCCTGTGGTTCTGTCAGTGTGATCATGTGATGTATCTGATCCCAGGAATGTGTCAATAAAGTTTCCCCTTCCTGGGACAATGAATTAACGGTGTTCTTATTTCAATTTCCAGGAGTGTATTTCTAGCCTTAAATACAATGCTAATTTTTCTGTGTATTGATTCCATTATGTCTATGTATTATTGGACTACCGACCTTGAGTAGTAGTTCCAATGTCTTATATTTTAAATATGTCTTATATCACTCATATGATATCATATATAAACACCAGTAGCTTGATGCTACACTCAATAGCTCCTGTTTTGAATGATGACTTGTGAATATTACTGACTAATGTTTTGTAAAACTATATGAATACTTTGTAAATGGCCAATGAGTGCCAATAATTACTGCAATCAGATGAGTTATGAATAGTGTTTTGTAATACTCAATACTTGCTACATGTTTAGTTACTGGTAAATGAATGCCACTGATTACTGTAACAAGATGACATATGCATAAATGAATGCCACTGCTTACTGTAATCAGATGACTTATGGATAAATGCTATGGCAATAATTTCTGTAAATAATATTTTGTTGCACTCTATAAATGTTATGCCAATGATTACTGTAATGAGAAGACTTAGGATGCCACTAATTACTGCAATTTGATGACTTATGAATAATGTTCTGTAATAATTACTGTAACGAGATGACTTATGAATAATGTTCTGTAATACTCCATACACAGTACAGAAATGTTTAGTAATTAGCCAATGAGTGCCAATAATTATTCAAATAGGTACACTAGTGTATTTCTGAATGATGACTAGCATAAGACTTAATGTCCTTTACCTCCTGACCTAATTACCAGCAATTACTGCAATATCCGTATGTCCTGTCCATCCTCATGATCATGGAGCACTATATTTGGTTTTTGCACTAATTCTACGTTGATAGAAGAGTACGGATTCTACAAGAATGTGGTGTCGACATATCAAGCTGTCCACCACCTTGAATGATGGGGATGTTATTATGGTCCTACTGTTTGGTGTACCTAATGTACTACCAAAATGATAACACTGAATATTAATACAACATTTCAGTGTCTTGGCTACACTGATAAATACTTCAGGTAAGAGAACTTCAGATTGCCTCACTTGGTGTTGTGCTTCTGTAGAAAGATATGGACTTTCAGTGCAGCTATGTGCAACCTACTGTGCTGCAACCATGATGCAATGCTTCCCATTCCTTTCCTAGTTCTTATAAAATGGTAAAGACTTATATAGTGCGTTTAAATTCTTGCCAAATGATAAAGACATATACAGTGCATGTGCACTTCATTTCATTTGTTAATAAGATCAGTTGTCCTAATTATGCTAAAGACTTTTACAGTGCGTGTGCACTTTATTTCTTTTCTTAATGCCTCCAGTTCTTGTAAAATGCTAAAGACTTTTACAGTGTGTGTGCACTTTATTTCATTTGTTAATGTTTTCAGTTCTTGTAAAAAAAATGCTAAATACTTATACAGTGCGTGTGCACTTCATTTCATTTATTAATATGATCAGTTGTCCTAAATATGCTAAAGATTTTTACAGTGCGTGTGCACTTTATTTCATTTCTTAATGTTTTCAGTTGATGTAAAAAAATGCTAAAGACTTATACAGTGCATGTGCACTTTGTCATTTGTTACTATGTTTTGTACTCATTGCGTATACAGTATTTCATTTCTTAATATGTTCTGTACTCATTGCATATACATCTTGCCATTTCTTGATAAGTTCTGTACTCAGTGCGTGTGCGCTCTATTTCATATCTTAATATGTTCTGCACTTACCACTAATGTATATACTCTGAGACTGTAGACTTAGTAGCTAAATAGATTATAGAAAAATTTGTTGCTCACGGCAAGTCCAATTGACTCACCATCGCTGCCAAATTTTTGCCACCCCCCCCCCCCCCCCCCCCCAGTGGAGGGTTTTGTAAGAGGTCCATGTTTAAGGAATTTGTTGCTAGCGCACTCGAGGAGGATGTAATTTCTATGGATTGCTCACACGCTACCTGCGATATGTGAGCTATAAGAGAATCTGAGACCAAAGAGCAGTGTCGACTGCAGTAGGAACTGTGCAGCAGTAGGAGTGAGTAGTTGCTAGCGAGAGTCTGGTGTATCATGTTGGCTGGGTTGGTCGTGTGGAGCGATGGCGGAGCCTCAGCGTTGTAGCATAAGGTAAAAGCTGCCTCGCGCATATGTAGTATTGTTATATCAAGTTCCATGTAAATGTTTTAAAAAAATCTCTTAATAATAATCTTTCTCATAAAAAGTAACTTTTGACAATCATTCATTTCAATTTAAAGAATTTACTAATTTCTCCAATCCATGGTCATCCCGATTATTGCAAAGAAAAATCAGTTGTTCTTTTTATACATGACAAATCTATCGGCCAACATTGCACTCGACTGTGCCAGAAAAATTTCTTATAGGAGCAGATATATATGGGTTATCCGGCGACCTTATTGAGGTAAGAATTTTCTATTTATTCAGAATGATCTTTCAGGGCCATGACGCAGCACTGCTGACGTCTAAAATTTACCAGTTTAAATTCACAGTCAATTATTGACAGGTTACAGGTGAGTCACACTTTTATTATTGAGAGATTAGCCACATTGTATTATTGGTAGGTTACGGAATTTATCTGTGGGAGGTTACGCTGAACGCTATAAATAATTATATTTTTTACTGTTGGGAGGTTTCGGAACTTTTCTGTTGGGAGGTTACAACTTTAATAAAGACAAGTTATGCATTAAAGACAATGAACGCTGAAGCAGTTACGTGGGGACTCCAGTCCTTCTGCTGGAATGACCCGATGCGACATTTTCCCACCCCAATTCCTAGTAATCAACTGGTCCATCTTCTTGCAAGGGCATAATTTTCTTTGTTTAATACAGCAACATAGAAACATCCCGAATTCACCAATTAGCACGAGAAAACGACTCTTTAAACATAAAACAATAAAAAATAAGACAATAAGCAGGCAAGGAATAACCACGTACAGCTCAGGACACGTCAACTTCCGGAAACATGGCATTTTTTTTGGTCATCAGTCTACTGACTGGTTTGATGCGGCCCGCCACGAATTCCTTTCCTGTGCTAACCTCTTCATCTCAGAGTAGCACTTGCAACCTACGTCCTCAGTTATTTGCTTGACGTATTCCAATCTCTGTCTTCCTCTACAGTTTTTGCCCTCTACAGCTCCCTCTAGTACCATGGAAGTCATTCCCTCATGTCTTTGCAGATGTCCTGTCGTCCTGTCCCTTCTCCTTATCAGTGTTTTCCACATATTCCTTTCCTCTCCGATTCTGCGTAGAACCTCCTCATTCCTTACCTTATCAGTCCACCTAATTTTCAACATTCGTCTATAGCACCACATCTCAAATGCTTCGATTCTCTTCTGTTCCGGTTTTCCCACAGTCCATGTTTCACTACCATACAATGCTGTACTCCAGACGTACATACTCAGAAATTTCTTCCTCAAATTAAGGCCGGTATTTGATATTAGTAGACTTCTCTTGGCCAGAAATGCCTTTTTTGCCATAGCGAGTCTGCTTTTGATGTCCTCCTTGCTCCGTCCGTCATTGGTTATTTTACTGCCTAGGTAGCAGAATTCCTTAACTTCATTGACTTCGTCACCATCAATCCTGATGTTAAATTTCTCGCTGTTCTCATTTCTACTACTTCTCATTACCTTCGTCTTACTCCGATTTACATGGCATACTGTGTTAAAATAGACTTCCAGTTATATTTGCTGTCAGCATCTGGGGATACATATTGTAAAAACAGGAAACAATAAAAGAACAAACCTACTGAAGACATGTGAAACACATTTAGGGATTAAACATAATAAATTGTTCACATATCGGCCGAGTTTGTAGAGGATCTACAATATCTCGCTCACACAACGGCCTCGCAGTAGCTTGAATTGCAGGAGTGCTTCTCTGCTCCCAGTAAACAACATGTGTTCTATCAAGAAGACGGTTCCTCTTTAGTTTGTTGCTATTATATTCTGTATTTAAAGACTCAGTTTATGTTTGTATGCGTATTTTTATCAATGCGTGGAAGAAAGCAGGTGCTGACAGATGTGAATATTACCGACCTATTAGTCCAATAAATCAAGGTTGCACAATGTTAATACAAATACTGTACAGAATAAAGGAAAACCTGGTAGAAGCCTACCTCGGGGAAGATCAGTCTGGATTCTGGAGAAATGTGGAAACACGCGAGGCAATATTTACCCGAAGAATTTTCTAGAAGAGAGGTCAGTGAAAGGCAAACCTACGTTTATAGCGTTTGTAGCCATAGAGAAAGCATTAGACAATGTCGACTGGAATACTCTCTTTAAACCTCTGAAGGTTGCTGTTGTGGTCTTCAGTCCAGAGACTGGTTTGATGCAGCTCTCCAGGCTACTCTATCCTGTGCAAGCTTCTTCATCTCCAGTACCTACTGCAACCTACATCCTTCTGAATCTGTTTATTGTATTCATCTCTTGGTCTCCCTCTACGATTTTTACCCTCTGTGCTGCCCTCTAATACTAAATTGGTGATCCCTTGAAGCCTCAGAATATGCCCTACCAACTGACCCCTTCTTATAGTCAAGTTGTGCCACAAACTTCTCCCCAATTCTATCAATACCTCCTCATTAGTTATGTGATCTACCCATCTAATCTTCAGCATTCTTCTGTAGCATCACATTTCGAAAGCTATTCTCTTCTTGTCCAAACTATTTATCGTCCATGTTTCACTTCCATACATGTCTACACTCCATACAAATACTTTCAGAAACGACTTCCTGACATTTAAATCTATACTCGATGTTAACAAATTTTTCTTCTTCAGAAACGCTTTCCTTGTCATTGCCAGTCTACATTTTATTGTTTTTGTTGATGTTCATCTTATATCCTCGTTTCAAGACACTGTCCATTCCGTTCAACTGCTCTTCCAAGTCCTTTGCTGTCTCTGACAGAATTACAATGTCATCGGCGGACCTCAAAGTTTTTATTTCTTCTCCATGGATTTTAATACCTACTCCGAACTTTTCTTTTGTTTCCTTTACTGCTTGGTCAATGTACAGATTGAACAGCATTGGGGAGAGGCTACAACCCTGTCTCACTCCGTTCCCAACGACTGCTTCCCTTTCATGTCCCTCGACTCTTATAGCTGCAATCTGCTTTCTGTACAAATTGTAAATAGCCTTTCGCTCCCTGTATTTTACCCTTCCCACCTTCAGAATTTGAAAGAGAGTATTCCAGTCAACATAGTCAAATGCATAAGGGAACAATTGACAGGAATGGGGGAAAGAAATACAGTAGAAGAAGGATGGGTAGCTTTGAGGGATGAAATAGTGAAGGCAGCAGAGGATCAAGTAGGTAAAAAGACGGGGGCTAGTAGAAATCCTTGGGTAACACAAGAAATATTGAATTTAATTGATGAAAGGAGAAAATACAAAAATGCAGTAAATGAAGCAAGCAAAACGGAATACAAACGTCTCAAAAATGAGATCGACAGGAAGTGCAAAATGGCTAAGCAGGGATGGCTAGAGGACAAATGTAAGGATGTAGAGGCTTATCTCACTAGGGTAAGATAGATACTGGCTACAGGAAAATTAAAGAGACAACACACTAGTATCTCACTAAATAAAACACGGTGATAACGAGTTTAAGTCTTTTATCGAAATAACAACTGGTGACAGTGACTGGTAACAGTGAACTTGTTGTTTCATTTAATGTCAGTAACAGACACGGTAAAGCCTAACCTAAAATGTTCGCATTTAAAGTTGTGTGAAACTCTTTAAAGTGTTCATAAGGCGCAAGAAGTCTCGGCGCGGGCCGCTAGATGTCTCTGGCAGGGACTCGGGCGGCCACGATGGCTGACGTATTGTGTTGGAGCCGCCGGCGCTCCCCACCATGAGACTTTCGCACAGCTCTCCCTCCCCCCGCATGTGGCCGGCGGCGGGCATTCCTTGTTGACAGCGGTGTTCTCTGCTCGCTCCTCCTTGCCCCGTTTGTCTTCCCACTGCCGCGGCTGGCCCTCAAGGCCAAGGTCAGACGCCGCTGCTCGTAAAGCGAGTAGCGGGCGTGGCGGCCTTGAACGCCGCTGCAGTCCCGTGGTGCTACTGTGGGGGCGTACTGGGAAGAGTGACAACGGTCACGAAGTACGACTGAGGCGCCGATCTTTCTCATACCCCTCCTAAACTACTGCTTTTACGATGAGAATGAGTATTACACGATATGTTTTGGCAAATGGAGAAGCAGTGACAAATATTTAAATAAAATGTTTCTTGTGCGGCCATTTTCGCAGCAGCTGTATATAAATTACAGTAGTTCAATCAACTACAACGCAATACATGTGATGAAAGACATATGGGACAAACAAGCAGACACCCTGTACAAAGAATGTATCAGAGCACGGAAATATGGGACGTGCCACTCAACAGTTACAGAACATTTAAGAGAACAGTCACAAACCTATTACAAGAGAGAAAGACATGAAAATAATTAAAATGTATAATGAGACACCTCATGATCTTACAAGGAAATTACCACATATACAGAACAAGGGCTGAAAGGAATATACTACTAAATGCCCAAGTGAAAATCACTGACTACTCACTGTTTACACTGATTGATCATATAACAGACAGTAATCCCAATAGATGATCACATTTCCCATTTGTCTCTCCCAAGTATATAAATGTGTGTGAAAAAGACACACACACACAGCCGGCCGGTGTGGCCGAGCGGTTCTAGGCGCTACAGTCTGGAACCGCGCGACCGCTACGGTCGCAGGTTCGAATCCTGCCGTGGAAATGTATGTATGTGATGTCCTTAGATTAGTTAGATTTAAGTAGTTCTAGGCGACTGATGACCTCAGAAGTTAAGTCGCATAGTGCTCAGAGCCATTTGAACCATTTGAACACACACACCAGAACTTGCACCAGCACACATATGGTCAGATAGAAAACAATTGAAAACAAAATCTGAGAAAGTTGGCAATACTTACAGAAACGAATGACACTCTAGACAAAGAAAACGGCAGTTAAAGTGCCGTATGTTGAAAATAGTGACCAAAAGGAAAACGGCAAACTTTTAACCAGTGTGGGGGTCACATGAGAGTAAGCTGCTTGGCTTAAAAATAACGAATCAGATGCTGATCTGAACTACTTTAAAATTTTATTATAAAAACATCAATGAACTGTTTTGAACCTATAAGGTATATGTACAAACAATAACCAATACGCGCAAAAGAAAGAAATTCGTGTAATATTTCAGGACATCCACTGAATGAATATACCTTGTAACTAAGGCGAAATACGTCTGGATGCACAAGGTAATAAAAAAACTTAATATGCAGCACGAAAAATGGGTTTCTCTTTTGAACTACTGTAAATTATTTAAATCAGGATTTTGAAATAAGTAAATAACACTATTTAGAGAAACAAACATCCGTAATAAACAGATTTAGCGCAAAGTATTAGTTGGTAAATACGAAGGTGATTTGCTAAGTCTGGTAAAAAAGCAAGAAAAAATGTTTGTTTCGTGAACAACTCACCTTAATTCTAGACATAGTCTCCTTTGAGAGATACAAACTTGGTCCAGCGATCCTCCAGCTTTTTCATCCATCGGAAAATTAGATTCTGTCAAACTCTGCAAAATAGTCATTGACTATAGCTATTACTTTCTCATTTGATGAAATTTCTCCCCAGCAGGCCAAAATATCAAGTTATGGAACACAAAGAAGTCACTTGGGGGCCAAATGTGGTGAGCAGGGTGGATGAGCAACCAATTCAGATCCCAGCTCATGCACTTTGGCCATTGTTGTCGCCGATGTGTAGGATGGTGTATTTTCCTGATAAAAGAAAACTTGTGTGCCAACCTTGGTCTTCTTTCAGCCAACGCGAGTTTCAAACAATCTAACAATGAAGCTTAATTGGATCCAATTATGGTTCTGCCTTATTCCAAGTAATCTATGAGGATTATTCCTTGGAAATCCCAAAAAACTTACAAGCTGGCAAAATGGTCTTTGCCTTCCTTGGTGCACTTTCATCAGCCTTTGTCCATTGTTTTGATTGTAGTTTTGACTCTGGTGTGTAATGATGGATCCAGGTTTCATCAAGAGTCACCAATAGGCGCAAAAACTCTTGTGGATTGCGATTGAAGGTCACCAGACATTGTGTTGAAATGTGTTGAAATGCGCGTAATCGCGACACCCACCTCGCACACAGCTTCTTCATAGCTAATTATCCGTACAGGAAATTACGCACTCGGTCAGTTGAGGTGCATGAAGTCTCAACAATCTCACGAATGTTTATTCCGCGGTCTTGCATTACCATGCCATGGATTTTGTCAATGGTTTCCTCAACTCGATGGCCGGACCACGCTTCGTCTTCGCTGTTTTTGCTGCCACGTTTAAATTCATTAATTTAAAAGTAATTGGTCTTGAATGATGGTGCTAAGTCAGCGTGAACTTCAGTCAAACGTTTTGATTTTTGTGGCAGTCTAACGCTTCAAATAAAAATGTTTAAAAACAGCACAAAAGTCACTTTTCTCCATTTTATGTCGCAGTCGATACAATAATCAATTCAGACGGCTGTCAACAATGAACTGTACCCTGTGCATTGGTGAAATTGTTTATATGATCTTTAGAATAATCAAGCTTATAAGTCAAGAAGGAGCAACCAGATTTTTCCATTATTTCGAAGAAATTTACAAAATGTATCACAGCAGCTTCGTAAAGGTTTATACAGCGTGTCGATGCAATAAAATTTCGAGTTTTCTTCCGCGTCAATTCGTAATAAGTCCGCGATAGGGCACGTTCTTCGTCAGAAGATGGAACGAAAGTACATGCTCTCCGGAACATTACGGACTCACTGCACAGTAAGCAGTAAGGGACCCGAGAAAAATTTACAGATATTACTTCACTATTTATTTCAACCGAAATCGACATATGTGAGAGTTTTCTCAGCGACACTGGTTTTTTGCATTTCTATAGCGAAATAAGGTATTTTACAATACTGCGAACTTTTCTCTTGTGATTTACCTGTCAGCAGGATATAAAATTTTGTTGTAATCAGAGATAAAACTGAATACTATGCATTCTGATTTCTCTGAGCCTGCATCGTTGTAGATGTCTTGTAAGAACATTATACGTACGTTAAGCCAAAACGCTACTGTATTCAAAGATTCCACCAGAAAATAGCATCTTCATAAAAAGTCTTTGAATGTGGCAGCGTTTATGACTAGTTTACATACATATAGATTACTGTACATCAGGAAGTTAACGGTGGGAGCACACTCAACGAGTCGGTTTGAAGCCCAGTACTGGGGAAAGAGAAGTAGCTTAGAACGATTGGCACTCTCCATTAGTGTTCACTTATTCGCTGACTCCAGTGTTGTATATCACTTTGAGAAGAGGTATCTCGAACAGAAGAATCTCTTCCATACTAATCACCATGAATTCCGAAAACATCGGTCATGTGAAACGCAACACTCCTAAAACCCATAGATGACGACAGTCATATAGTAGGGCTATTCGGAAAGTAAGGAAAGATCGGTCGCAAAATGGAAACCACGGTGAAAATCCAATGAAGCTTTGCACAGGTGTATCGGGCAATGTTCGTAGTTTTCCCATAGATAGCGTCACATCGCTTTTCTCAGTTCTGAGCGTACAGTGAGCACGTAAGGATGCCTATAACGTAGTGTTTCCCACCAAGTATGGGTGCCTGCCGAGAGATTTCACCCAACTCCACATAACGCAATTGTGATGAATTTCCTTCTTCATGTCAGTTCTCGACGCCACGCTGCAATGAGGACGCTCAAAGAGAAATGGATTCGTAAATATTGATATACGTGAAAAAATGTCGGAAAATGCATGAAGTTTTGCTACATTTATTCTTTATTACTACGGCACTTCTACAATCGAGTCAGCGTAAGATTCAAATGGTTCAAATGGCTCTGAGCACTATGGGACTTAACATCTGAGGTCCTCAGTCCCCTAGAACGTAGAACTACTTAAGCCTAACTAACCTAAGGACATCACACACATCCATGCCCGAGGCAGGATTCGAACCTGCGACTGTATCGGTCGCGCGGTTTCAGACTGAAACCCCTAGAGCCGCTCGGCCACATCGGCCGGCTCAGCGTAAGGAAATCCCTGGCATCTGGCAGTGCTTTTGACAGCTTTCAACAACGGAGGGCAAACGGCTGTACACGAAAACGGTAGCCGCCGATAGAACCATAGTCTGACACATCTATGACGAGGCGTTGCCATAGAGACGTTTACAAAATCGAGTTGTTCACACGCGAGGCAGCCGTCCGGGATCATGTTTCTTAATTCAGATACTGTACTTATACATTCGTACACTATACATATTTCCTTGTACACGTGTTCCATAATTTCAAAGGTGTTATCACGAATACATGGAAATGAAATTCTCTCGTTTCTAATAGTAAATTGGCAAAATGGATACCCGAGCAATGCCGGGTTTGTCAGTTAATAAATAAAAAGAAAAATTCATAAGGACTCTGTAGTTGAAAACCTTTCAGGAGCTGAGATACACTCCTGGAAATTGAAATAAGAACACCGTGAATTCATTGTCCCAGGAAGGGGAAACTTTATTGACACATTCCTGGGGTCAGATACATCACATGATCACACTGACAGAACCACAAGCACATAGACACAGGCAACAGAGCATGCACAATGTCGGCACTAGTACAGTGAATATCCACCTTTCGCAGCAATGCAGGCTGCTATTCTCCCATGGAGACGATCGTAGAGATGCTGGATGTAGTCCTGTGGTACGACTGAGGACCTGGCGCCTCAGTTGGACCAGCGTTCGTGCTGGGCGTGCAGACCGCGTGAGACGACGCTTCATCCAGTCCCAAATATGCTCAATGGGGGGCAGATCCGGAGATCTTGCTGGCCAGGGTAGTTGACTTACACCTTCTAGAGCACGTTGGGTGGCACGGGATACATGCGGACGTGCATTGTCCTGTTGGAACAGCAAGTTCCCTTGCCGGTCTAGGAATGGTAGAACGATGGGTTCGATGACGGTTTGGATGTACCGTGCACTATTCAGTGTCCCCTCGACGATCACCAATGGTGTACGGCCAGTGTAGGAGATCGCTCCCCACACCATGATGCCGGGTGTTGGCCCTGTGTGCCTCGGTCGTATGCAGTCCTGATTGTGGCGCTCACCTGCACGGCGCCAAACACGCATACGACCATCATTGGCACCAAGGCAGAAGCGACTCTCATCGCTGAAGACGACACGTCTCCATTCGTCCCTCCATTCACGCCTGTCGCGACACCACTGGAGGCGGGCTGCACGATGTTGGGGCGTGAGCGGAAGACGGCCTAACGGTGTGCGGGACCGTAGCCCAGCTTCATGGAGACGGTTGTGAATGGTCCTCGCCGATACCCCAGGAGCAACAGTGTCCCTAATTTGCTGGGAAGTGGCGGTGCGGTCCCCTACGGCACTGCGTAGGATCCTACGGTCTTGGCGTGCATCCGTGCGTCGCTGCGGTCCGGTCCCAGGTCGACGGGCACGTGCACCTTCCGCCGACCACTGGCGACAACATCGATGTACTGTGGAGACCTCAGGCCCCACGTGTTGAGCAATTCGGCGGTACGTCCACCCGGCCTCCCGCATGCCCACTATACGCCCTCGCTCAAAGTCCGTCAACTGCACATACGGTTCACGTCCACGCTGTCGCGACATGCTATCAGTGTTAAAGACTGCGATGGAGCTCCGTATGCCACGGCAAACTGGCTGACACTGACGGCGGCGGTGCACAAATGCTGCGCAGCTAGCGCCATTCGACGGCCAACACCGCGGTTCCTGGTGTGTCCGCTGTGCCGTGCGTGTGATCATTGCTTGTACAGCCCTCTCGCAGTGTCCGGAGCAAGTATGGTGGGTCTGACACACCGGTGTCAATGTGTTCTGTTTTCCATTTCCAGGAGTGTATTTAAGCATAATTGAGGAGAACAATTACAAACAAACCGGATTAGATAACTTGTATTGATAGTGCGAATGTGGTTTACTGGGCCACAATGAATAATTTATTGCTTACTGAACTGCAGACATTATCTAGAGATATCAACCACAATGAAGCTTGTATTTACATCTCATCTGTGACCGGCAAAACAAAAGCCACTTTTTAAATTTTTGACTGTGGGCCGTAAATATTAAAGAAATTGAAACAATTGACTAAAAATGCTCATACATCTACATATGTGCACCAAAAGCCACCTCATGGTGTGTGAGGGAGAGTGCTCTGTGTACTACAGTCACTTTCCCTTTTTCTATCCCAGTCGCGCTAGGTACGCACGAAGAGCGGTTTTTGATAAGTCTCGGTAAGAGCTCGCACTCTCTAATTTAGCTTTATCGTCGTTCCGCAAGATATACTTGGGAGTAAGCAATACACTGATTGACTCTTCTACGAAGGCAATGGAGGTGTTGACATAAGTGCCAACACCGTGTTTCTTGAGGAGGCCGAAATGCACGCTGTTAAAGCTCACGCAAACTCACAGGTCAGAGAAATAAGACTAGCAAACAGGAGGTAACTGGTAGAATACTTAACTTTATTCCATAATTGGAGAACATAGGTCTGACGGTACAGGCTTTATAAGATAACCAGCAAAAGATAAATGGTGCCTTGCTAGGTCGTAGCAATTGACGTAGCTGAAAGCTATGCTAACTATCGTCTCGGCAAATGAGAGCGTAATTCTCAGTGAACCATGGCTAGCAACGTCGGCTGTACAACTGGGGCGAGTGCTAGTAAGTCTCACTAGACCTGCCGTGTGGCGGCGCTCGGTCTGCCATCACCGACAGTGGCGACACGCGGGTCCGTCGTAACTAGCGGACCGCGGCCGATTTAAAAGCTACCACCTAGCAAGTGTGGTGTCTAGCTGTGATATCACAGCATACTTTCTATATTTTAACAGTAAACCAAATGGTGATGCAAAAAGCCTCTTTCGTAGCGTATACCACTGGATGAATATGTCCTTGCCACTTTCCAGCTTATTCTACGGACCTGTGACGAAGCACACGCCTCTTCTTTAGATGTTTTCTATTTCTGACGTCTGATAAGCGTCCAAAACTGAGGAGCAATAATCATTTACGAATATAAGGAGTTACTTGTCTAAGTGGACATTCTTTTAACGATTGAGATCGATAGTATGGTGTCAGCGAGAAGACTGAACGTAATTGCCAGCGCGAAGTGTGTAACCTAAAACAATGGCGACAAGTAGTTGCTAAGATCTCCGGAAGGTTTATTGTTTCAAAAATGGAAGAGACAGACTTCCAGACATATGAATTCCTGAAATGGAACACAGATAAGGGCATACGCAATGGATGCTTCTCAAAAGAAGAGAGACAACAGCTTTTATGAGGAATCACTGAACACAATAAGGTGTTTGAAGAACTAGGTCTAAAGCCACAGTCATTGGGGAAACGTTGAAAGGTGGCTACACTGAGTCACAGCGCCAGAGATTGCGCTAAAGAGTATTATTCCGCCGCCTCCACTGGCGCAGTAACTGTTCAGAGAATGTCGAGGGCAGTTGTAGTTCAGAGGTTGCCGTGGGCAGTGCCTGTTGAGAGGATGTTGAGAGCTATACTAGTTTAGTGCATGTTGTGTGCAGTTATTGATCTGTTGGGCGAGAGAGTAGATGGTGTTCGGTTGGTGTAATGTATAGATGGAAGATGTTGCAATGATCACAGTGTATTTTTCGTCAATATATATGGAGGTAACAAAAATTTTTTTTTATTTCAAATTTCCTAAATAACAATGCCTCTTGGTCACAGGTTCAGTCAACAAAGCATCTGGCTCGTGTTCATGTATTAGGCTTGTAATTCTGGTTTCTATGTGTAATTATAGTATTTCTGGTTTTTCAATTAGTTCATTGTAAATGGTGTTTAAAATATCTCGTCGTATTGAGGAAGAACCGTGCCGGATACGTGTACGTTGAATCACACTTCCACACACAGAACAGTTACACTTGTGCTTTGTTGGTTCGTAGCTTTTAACAAAATTGTGTTAACGGAAATTTCCTTTCATTCTTTATTGTTATTTTATGCAGTCAGATTGCGTACTAGTCAGGGCCAACCGGTTACGAGACTTCGTAACCGGACACACAGCTACTAAAACTACTGCATTTTCATCATTTTTATAACCAAGCCCCCATGCAACGTGTATAATTCAGTTAGCAGCTAAATGAAAGGCAGTTTGTTTTTCTTTTGCCATACGTGTTTCGCTTCTTTTCTTTATGAAGCCTCTTCAGTGGCCTGTAATCCATGTTTATTTTTGTACATACAATAAATGCACATTAAAATAGTATTTTCAAGTATCTTAATGTGTTACGTTTTTTATTGTTATTCTCTTGTTTAGAAACAACTTTTGCAGCACTGGTTTCGTGAAGTTATTTCTGTAGACATTGTCTTTAATATAACACCACAAAAAGGAGTCTGGAGAATGTGACGGCCAGTCGAGGCTCATGCCAGTGTTCTCTAGGTATCCCTGAACCAGAATGCGGTCCCCAAAGTGCTCCTTCAGGACGTCAGACACTCTGCTACTTCGACTGGGTGGAGCTCCGTCGTGTATGAACCACATCTTGTCGAAATCAGAGTCACTTTGAATAATGAGTACCGTTCGGTAGTCACTGTATCATTAAGGAATATACACTCATGCTCATAAATTAAGGATAACTGCAGAATGTGGTGCCACACAACGTAGCACTACACAAAACTGGCGCTAATAGCATAGCCACATAAGGAACATACACGACACAAATCTGTAACGCCACAGTATTGGTGATAAGTTGAGAAAACCGTCCCGAAACACATGTGTTACAAAACGCCACTGTTTCCTGCGCATGTACCGCGACATCAATATGGTATATGATCAAAAAGCACATGTACACAGGCCGCACAATGGGTTGGCATAATCTGGATTAGGTGGTCGAGAAGTTGCTGGGGTATAGCTTCCCATTCTTGCACCAGTGCCTGTCGGAGCTCGAGAAGTGTCCTAGGGGTTTGAAGAAGTGCAGCGATACGTCGACCGAGAGCATCCCAGACGGATTTAGTTCTGGAGAACAGGCAGGCCACTCCATTCGCCTGATATCTTCTGTTTCAAGGTAATCCTCCACGACGGCAGCTCGGTGGGGCCGTGCGTTATCATCCATCAGGAGGAAGGTGGGACCCACTGCACCCCTGAAGAGGCGGACAAACTGGTGCAAAATGACGTCCCATTACACCTGACCTGTTAGAGTTCCTCTGTCAAAGACATGCAAACGTGTACGTGCACCAGTCATAATCCCACCATCAAACCACGACCTCCATACAAGTCCCTTTCAGGGACATTAAGTGTTTGGTATCTTATTCCTGGTTCACGCCAGATGAAAACCCGGTGACAACCACTGTTCAGACTATACCTGGACTCGTACGTGAACATAACCTGGGACCACTGTTTGAATGATCATGTACTATGTTCTTGACACCAGGCTTTACGGGCTCTCCTGTGACCAGGGGTCAGTGGAATACACTTTGCAGGTCTCCGGGCGAATAAACCACGTCTGTTCACTCGTCTGTAGACTGCGTGTCTGGAGGCAACTGTTCCAGTGGCTGCAGTAAGGCCCCGAGAAAGGCTACCTGCAGTACTCCATGGCCGTCTGCGGGCACTGATGGTGAGATATCGGTCTTCTTGTGGTGTTGTACACTGTGGACGTCCCGTACTGTAGCACCTGGACACGTTTTCTGTCTGCTGGAATCGTTGTCATAATCTTGAAATCACACTTTGTGGCACACGGAGGGCCTGTGCTACGACCTGCTGTGTTCGACCAGCCTCCAGCCGCCATAGTATTCTACCCCTCATAACGTCATCAATATGTGTTCTTTGAGCCATTTTGAACACGCAGTCACCATTAGCACGTCTGAAAACGTCTGCACACTTACTCGCTGCACCGTACTCTGACATGCACCAACACACCTCTGCATATGTGGACTGCTGCCAGCGCCACCGTGCGACGACTGCAGGTCAAATGCACCGCATGGTCACATCCCGAGGTGATTTAAACCCGCCATCCGCCCACCAGAGCTTTGTTTCACCATGTATCAGCATTGTCCTTAATTTATGAGCATGAGTGTAGTACCGATTATTCCGTGACTGTACTCTGCACACCACACAGTCACCGGTTGAGGGTGAAGAGACTTCTCGATCGCGAAATGAGGATTCTCAGTCCTCCAAACGCGGCAATTTTGCTTGTGGGTGAACCCAAATAAAAGTGGGCTTCGTCGCTAAATCAGACCATAATGGACATACTAATTCCCATCATGCCCCGCGACCCACTGTACAGTTGTGCAGTTTGAACGTCCTACCACAAACTGTTCAGAAGTTATGACGATTTTATTTCATATACTTCAATAATTGCCATCCTGTACATAGATGTAGAAAGGGCCAACAACTTGCCGCTTGCACTCACGAGGGACGGTGGTCGACTCCTCCAGTTCGCTAGCTCCAAACCGCTCCACAAAATTAATTGGCATATCGCTCTTTCAGCCAGTCAGCTCCAGGAACAAAATTCGGCATTTCCATGGGTCATTTCCTGCTCGCGTTAATAGAACTTCTCCAGGCGGTGCTGCTTCCCTCCATGACCTTGAGGAGTTTATTTCCAGCAGGTTCTGGAAAACACTGCCTGTCGTGGAAAAATCCCTAGCCCTTAAACGACTGTTTTAGGCCTCGACCACAACCCAATTAGGATGACTTAGGGAGACAAGCCCATTATCACCAGACTGAACAAAAGCCCTCATGCCTGGATACTGGAAACTATCTTCAGCCGAAGATAAAATACACACACAAATAAAAAAACTATGAACTTACTGTGCTTTATGACGCCACTCTGCTATTCATTTTATGTAAGTGAGACAACAAGCCGTCAAAGACAGTGGCAATTCCTCAAGCCGATTATGAAGAGAGCTTTGCATGGTTTATGAGAGAGATCCTGAATCAGAAGGATAGGTGTTTCATCGACCTAAAATTCCCTGTTCTTCCACTGATAATATAAAAGAGCTGTGTACTTACTTACTGCGTGTAGTCCTATCATGTTTAGAATACAAAAGTCAAAGGAGATAAATGAAATGCCTTATTAAGAAATCCCTGAAAGCTGACTGTTACATTTTCATTTGGATTTCAGTATTTGCTATAAATATTTGATTGGTAAAATGGAAATCCTTTAAACGTACTATATTAAATGCAACCAAAGAAGAATTCATTAAATTTTATGCTTCACTTTCTCAAAATAACTTAAAATTCTCTTAACTCTCTCGGCTTATAGGTACCTGGAAGTGTACGATTTTCGGTACACTAAAAGAGTAGGGTTTAACAATCGCTCGAATGAAATATAGTTTTTTACCCCTGTACACTGGGTACAATGTTGTAAGAAGTAGCGATGTCTGAATCAAAAAGAGTAATTCTTGCATAAAAGAAATCAAGCACATAGACCTGCGCGTTACAATGACTGCATTCATAATGTTGCCCAAAGCCCTTGAGATAAAATAAAAATAATAAAAAGGTCTTTCCTTCTCTGATTTACTATTCCGGAAGCAATGAGTCACTGCCCGGAAGTCACAGGGACTGTTATGTATTGAATCTCGTCTTCTTCTTACTTCTTTCTGAAAGTTTAGGTGTCTCCGTTACTTCCATCACGACCAGCACAGAGTGAGTTAATCAGCTTAGACAAAATTACACGTCAAATAGTATAACAGAGCACATTGTTGCAAGGGATATCTGGTTATATTATAGTTGAACGATGCTTCCACCTTCTCAGCAAGTCAGTAATACAATATGAGCAGCGCTCCAATACAAGTCTATCAGGTTTTTTGTGTGAAAAGAATGCTGCATTTCTACTTATTTTATGAAAAGGCGGTAGGGCAGCTGAACTTTCTGACTGTGACTCTAAAGCTACGTGCTTGTGTATTTTTTTGTTTTCACTTCTTAGTAACAACATTGACACATATTTGTCGAGTACGCAACGCGTGTGATTTCTGTCCTTGCTGTGGTGTGTACTTCCCTTTTCCCTGAAATTTTCTGCGCAATCCGTTCTAGAATGAGTAACAAAACTGTCCAACTTTGGCAATCGTGAAGGATCCACAGTGAGCTACAGGTAAGACTATAAGCAAACTGACACACACCGAGAGAAATCGAAACGGATGAATTATTGTATATAACTGGGATATATCCATGAAACGAGTAAATACCGTCTGTCAATATGGATTAACGAGATACGTAATAGCAGCGCTTATTCCCGGCGTATCTCTGCACTCATATTTGCGGTGCCTTGATAGTTATTTGACGGACTTTTTGGCCAATTTTGAGAAACGAATCACCGCTTCTGTCATACCGGCAGTCAGGCTTGGCTGCTTTTTCAGAATTCAGGTAGGAACAAGTAATGAAAATTATCATCTCTGCATCAGTTCACCGCTATCACGGACACTATTATGTTCTCAGGATAACGTGTTTGCTGGGTATATTACAAAGTTTTTGTTGATGTCAATGTGCATAATCTACAGAAAATGACTGTCAATATAATATAAAAATCAAAAATCTATGTTCTGAAGCGCAACATTTTTTTATCGTAATAGTCATTACTCGAAGGATGTGTCGTCTGCAATTCACAGAAAAGAAACGATCAACAGTTAACATCCCATTGACAGTGAGGCCTTAGAAAAGAGGCATAAACTCGGTTTGAGAAATACCGAATCACAAGAAACCAATACAGCGTTAGAACACGGGGCCACTGTTTAAATGCTATACCTAATAACTATAATGAAATGAATTCAGCCTTTGAAGACAAATAGAGAGCTACTGGAAGGAAATCTGCACTTCTGTTTGCAAAGCATACATTGTCGGCGGGTAGATCGATGTGGTAACCACATATGCCTCTAAGATTAAGTACTATGATGTCATGAACAGAAGGTGATACGGCAGTTTCCTGAGATTGATCACGGATTTTGGGGGTTAGGAGAAAGAACATCGCCCGTCATCAATGTCACAGGTCTATGACACTGAATACGCACAGCCTGCTGCTCTGCGATTAGGTGACTGTGTGGTAGTATGGATCAGAAAGCGTTAGTATCTAGTTTGTTCTGCTGTAATCGTCCAAGGAAAATACATTCCAGCTCAATTTGAACGTTTTTAGCGACGAAGTACCCTTACTGTTAAAAAGCTATTGCCTGTTGTTTGTGCTACGGTCTTACGGTGGATGCCCTCGGTAATGATTCATATTAGTAACTGTTTCATTGATCGACAAATAAATGCCTTTGCTCTAATACCGTTACCTGTGAATGAAGGAATATTTTCTGATAGTGAAATTCGAGACAAAGTACAGTTTCTAAAACTGCACAGAAACAACACACTGGTTGGCAAAATCTGTGGAACGTTTGGTGCCAAGTGTTACCCATTATTATCGAAAAATCCTTGTTGTTATCGTGGTGCTCGGTCCGAGGACTGGTTTCATGCAGCTCCTCGATGTTCGTCTAACCTATGCATGTCTCTTTATGTCTGTGTAGCTACTGCACCTACTTCCATTTGAGCCTATTTAGCCCAGTCAAGTCTTAGTTTCCCTCCTATAATTTCCACCTCCCTCCCCGCCCCACGAACACACACACACACACACACACACACACACACACACACACACACACACACACCGCGCACGCTTTATTTCCCACTATTACCAAATCAACAACTTCTTTATGCCACAAGATGTGCCCTGCTGTAACGGAAACACCTATCACCTTAAACGGCAATCGATGCTAACATTAAACCACTGCGAGGAAATTTTGAGAAAGTCGTGACCGTGAGATAACCTAATGGGAACAAAACAATCAGACTGGGATTCGTTTCCGAAACACTCCAGCAGTGTTTCCAACAGTAAACAGGTGGGTCAGGAACAGACGTTCTCCCAGCACAAAAGCAAATTGTAATATTACGTATTAATATTGGTCGCCAGCCTCATTAGACATACTTGTGTCAAGCAAAATATAAAGCAGAAAGCAGTGCTAAGTTTAACCTAAATTTCCTTCAGATATATACTAAACTCTTTTTTTATGTCTGTTCACAATACAACACACTAACCAAACCTTGCAGATAAATGTACTACTAACCTGGAAGTCAGACAGCCAAGTGGCCAATGAGATAGCAAACAGTAACGTATGCCTCTCAGCAACACATATATTAAATGAACTAGATGCAGCAATTTAAAAAACTAATCACAACACACATGAACCTAATTGTAATACTAAACAGGGAAGAGCATGAAATGATTCTGATTTAAATCAGGGGTCTATTAATGATCATACTCTACAACATCACTGCTTAGTACAGGGTCTCTATGCCTGTGTATTAACCGACTTGCAGTAGAATAGCTAACACAGTAAATATTTCTTTCTTAAGCTCAGTTTGAAGCAGTTAAGCAGAATGAAAATATACTACACTGGCTCTGAAGGAGCCTATGCTTTGCTTCATTAACTAACTAGCCTAGCACATGAGGGCCCTTTAGCTTTCATGGTTTGAAGAACTTTGCTCATTAACAAAAGTGCACAAGCATGTATGAGAAATGGTACGTATTCTCATCAATCCGGTTTGGGGATTTTGTTTGCCCGAGGACTGGGTGTTTGTATTGTCCGTATCATTCCATCATCATCATCATTATCCTATGTGACAGCATCTAGATTGGATTGTGAAAAAAGTGGACTGTCTAAGAACTGGGACTTTGTACGGGCGCTGATGACCGCGCAGTTGAGCGCCCCACAAACCAAACATCATCATCATCATTCTCATCAATAAGTACTAATTAAGTAAAACACAACAACTAAAACTCTTTAAATAACAAATGTATTTTGAAAAACAGTCTTTTAACCTACTCAAATGCCAACACAACCTTAAATTCAAGTTCAAACACTTTCTCATGAAATCAACACTGATAAAACTTCGTAATTCTGATCAATATGCCTAAATGCAACAATTACTTACTTTTTTCACTTCAGATCAATATTATTGTTCTTTTAAGTAACAACTTAAATTATTTTCAGGCAGCTTTTCAAGTAAGCCAAATTACTTAATAAAATGACTGCAGATTGATTTAAAAATGCACAGAAAGTGGAGTCTTTCTCAAACAATAAAACTGAACTTTAAACACTATAACTTCACACATTAGAAAGCAATCACAACTATTTTTACAGCTGTGGAATAAGTCTTTCTATAATAAATTAGGACACACGGAATTAAATTCACTAGCATAGGATTCCTGTCTAGGTTTGTGATTTGGGATAATTACGGGTTTAAGATAGAGTTTTTAGCAACACCATGATTATTATTAAAATCAACCATATTTCACAGATACCTGATCCATTTACAGAGTGCCAAATATGAACAATTTGGTGAAAGGCTGGTGATACTGGTGGCTTAATTTGCAGTGGCTGTTAACATGGCGGCGATGCAGTCATGGCAGTACTATTGGCCTCGCCCTGGTACATACGTTCTTGGTGTCGGAATTACATTTTTATAGGGCCAAAAACCATGCCATGATAATAGTATAACCGAATGCAAATTCCTAGGCCCATAAATACTGCTCTTAAGTTCCTCTGGCCTCAAAACTCCCTTGAATATGAGCCACAATGATCCGCTAATGCTAGCGAGATGTTAACCACTCCTTACCTGTCACAAAGCACGAGTTGTCACTTGCGCACTAACCACACCTTTTCCACTCCGCCAAGCTACTTCCGTAGCTGCGGGGCTTCCCCACGTCTTTTACATTCAAACCTACGTTTCCTAACTATGGACCAAGTCACTTACAGTATATTATGTAACAATCGTTCCAGCAGTTATTTAAATCCAAAAGCACAATCTAAACGACATCGTTCAAAAATATACACAGTCAAAGAATTTCCATGTGAGATACAGCACTCTACATAAGCAACACTACAAATTGACATAGAAATATCGATGCAGATACAAAAAAAAAAAGGTCGGAAGTAGGTGTTACACTATCGATAGAACGCTTCTTTTATTGAAGTTGAGTCATACATTCCAATTATTTATTAGTTACACGATTTGTCCGCACGTTCTTCAGCATTTTTCTGATGCACCAACTTCAAAGCAAAACCTTCTTTTCTTTTCTTGTCTGAATTGTTTATCGTCCACATTTCAGTTCAAAAATGGTTCAAATGGCTCTGAGCACTATGGGACTGAACATATGAGGCCGTCAGTCCCATAGACTTAGAACTTCTTAAGCCTAACTAATCTAAGGACATCACACACATCCATGTCCGAGGCAGGATTCGAAACTGCGACCGTAGCGGTCGCGTGGTTCTGGACTGAAGCGCCTAGAACCGCTCGGCCACACAGGCCGGCCCACATTTCAGTTCCATACATGACTAACCTCCAGACAAACACCTTTAGAAAAGACTTACTAACTCTGAAATGTATGTTCGATGTTAACAAATTTCGCTTCTTCAGCAACGCTTTTGTGTCATTGCGAGTCTACGTTTTATATCCTCTCTACTTCAGCCATCGTCAGTTACTTGGCAGCCCTAATACTAAACCTCATCTGCTACATCCAGAACCCTATTTTCTAATCTAATTCTCTCAGGGTTTGCTGATTTAATTCGACTGCATTCCATTATCCTTCTTTTGATTTTGTTGATCTTAATGTTAAAATTTATTTTCCCCTCTACTGACCTTCCGAGTCCTGTGCCATCTCTGACAGAATTACAACGTTATCAGCAAACCTCGAAGTTTTTATTTCTTATTTCTAAATTTCGATTCCCTTTCCAGATTACTCTTTCGTTTCCTTTACTGCTTGCTCAATGTACAGCTTGAATAACGTGGGCTATGGGCTACAACCCTGACTTATACCCTTCTCAACTACTGCTTCCCTTTCATGCCCCCTGATACGGCAGCCTCTATCAGTCTTACTTTTCTTCTGTAAATAATTCGTGTCAGTATTTCGCAAACATCACTTATCAAACTGATGGTTCTGCAGTATTAACACATGCCAGCACCTCCCTGATTCAACAATGGTATTATTTGATTCTTCTTGAAATCTGGGGGTGTTTCACCTGCACATATAAGGGCCAGTCAAATGAACACGAGACAGACTATGTACAGAGCATCGCGCGGGCGAAAGATTAACAGCGAGGTGTAGTACGGTTTTTGGCTGCGGAGGAAGTGCCAGAAAGTGGAATTCATGTCCGAATTTCAGCCATATACACTCCTGGAAATGGAAAAAAGAACACATTGACACCGGTGTGTCAGACCCACCATACTTGCTCCGGACACTGCGAGAGGGCTGTACAAGCAATGATCACACGCACGGCACAGCGGACACACCAGGAACCGCGGTGTTGGCCGTCGAATGGCGCTAGCTGCGCAGCATTTGTGCACCGCCGCCGTCAGTGTCAGCCAGTTTGCCGTGGCATACGGAGCTCCATCGCAGTCTTTAACACTGGTAGCATGCCGCGACAGCGTGGACGTGAACCGTATGTGCAGTTGACGGACTTTGAGCGAGGGCGTATAGTGGGCATGCGGGAGGCCGGGTGGACGTACCGCCGAATTGCTCAACACGTGGGGCGTGAGGTCTCCACAGTACATCGATGTTGTCGCCAGTGGTCGGCGGAAGGTGCACGTGCCCGTCGACCTGGGACCGGACCGCAGCGACGCACGGATGCACGCCAAGACCGTAGGATCCTACGCAGTGCCGTAGGGGACCGCACCGCCACTTCCCAGCAAATTAGGGACACTGTTGCTCCTGGGGTATCGGCGAGGACCATTCACAACCGTCTCCATGAAGCTGGGCTACGGTCCCGCACACCGTTAGGCCGTCTTCCGCTCACGCCCCAACATCGTGCAGCCCGCCTCCAGTGGTGTCGCGACAGGCGTGAATGGAGGGACGAATGGAGACGTGTCGTCTTCAGCGATGAGAGTCGCTTCTGCCTTGGTGCCAATGATGGTCGTATGCGTGTTTGGCGCCGTGCAGGTGAGCGCCACAATTTGGACTGCATACTACCGAGGCACACAGGGCCAACACCCGGCATCATGGTGTGGGGAGCGATCTCCTACACTGGCCGTACACCACTGGTGATCGTCGAGGGGACACTGAATAGTGCACGGTACATCCAAGCCGTCATCGAACCCATCGTTCTACCATTCCTAGACCGGCAAGGGAACTTGCTGTTCCAACAGGACAATGCACGTCCGCATGTATCCCGTGCCACCCAACTCCTGGAAATTGAAATAAGAACACCGTGAATTCATTGTCCCAGGAAGGGGAAACTTTATTGACACATTCCTGGGGTCAGATACATCACATGATCACACTGACAGAACCACAGGCACATAGACACAGGCAACAGAGCATGCACAATGTCGGCACTAGTACAGTGTATATCCACCTTTCGCAGCAATGCAGGCTGCTATTCTCCCATGGAGACGATCGTAGAGATGCTGGATGTAGTCCTGTGGAACGGCTTGCCATGCCATTTCCACCTGGCGCCTCAGTTGGACCAGCGTTCGTGCTGGACGTGCAGACCGCGTGAGACGACGCTTCATCCAGTCCCAAACATGCTCAATGGGGGACAGATCCGGAGATCTTGCTGCCCAGGGTAGTTGACTTACACCTTCTAGAGCACGTTGGGTGGCACGGGATACATGCGGACGTGCATTGTCCTGTTGGAACAGCAAGTTCCCTTGCCGGTCTAGGAATGGTAGAACGATGGGTTCGATGACGGTTTGGATGTACCGTGCACTATTCAGTGTCCCCTCGACGATCACCAGTGGTGTACGGCCAGTGTAGGAGATCGCTCCCCACACCATGATGCCGGGTGTTGGCCCTGTGTGCCTCGGTCGTATGCAGTCCAGATTGTGGCGCTCACCTGCACGGCGCCAAACACGCATACGACCATCATTGGCACCAAGGCAGAAGCGACTCTCATCGCTGAAGACGACACGTCTCCATTCGTCCCTCCACTCACGCCTGTCGCGACACCACTGGAGGCGGGCTGCACGATGTTGGGAAGACGGCCTAACGGTGTGCGGGACCGTAGCCCAGCTTCATGGAGACGGTTGCGAATGGTCCTCGCCGATACCCCAGGAGCAACAGTGTCCCTAATTTGCTGGGAAGTGGCGGTGCGGTCCCCTACGGCACTGCGTAGGATCCTACGGTCTTGGCGTGCATCCGTGCGTCGCTGCGGTCCGGTCCCAGGTCGACGGGCACGTGCACCTTCCGCCGACCACTGGCGACAACATCGATGTACTGTGGAGACCTCACGCCCCACGTGTTGAGCAATTCGGCGGTACGTCCACCTGGCCTCCCGCATGCCCACTATACGCCCTCGCTCAAAGTCCGTCAACTGCACATACGGTTCACGTCCACGCTGTCGCGGCATGCTACCAGTGTTAAAGACTGCGATGGAGCTCCGTATGCCACGGCAAACTGGCTGACACTGACGGCGGCGGTGCACAAATGCTGCGCAGCTAGCGCCATTCGACGGCCAACACCGCGGTTCCTGGTGTGTCCGCTGTGCCGTGCGTGTGATCATTGCTTGTACAGCCCTCTCGCAGTGTCCGGAGCAAGTATGGTGGGTCTGACACACCGGTGTCAATGTGTTCTTTTTTCCATTTCCAGGAGTGTAGTGTGATTAAATGTGTTGACGTTCTTGATGAATCGCTAGTAAATAAACTAAATTCTTAAGAAAATTCTTTGAAAAGAAATCACGGTTCTCTGGGATAAGTGTATTAACAGCCATGGCCTGACGAGGACGCTGCATCACCTCGGAATGGAAGTCGATGACTTATGTGGTGGTTTTGCCGTCTGGTCGAGGTAGACAAGCCTCGTCGAATGGTTCAAATGGCCCTATGGAACTTAACATCTGAGGTCATTAGTCCCCTATAACTTAGAACTACTTAAACCTAACTAACCTAAGAAAAACACACACATCCATACCCGAGGCACACCTCGTCCATGGCTCGGGCTGGAATAGCAGTGACTGCGATGTGTGCATTTTGATTCACACGCCATTTCGGGGAGTTCTCAACCCCTCCCAGGGCCCTGCCCGCGTTGTCCCATCAGGTGGACAGCGATATCGAATGCTGTGTAGTCGTACTGAATGCTGAACCTGGTCCGCCGGTACAGTAGGCTTTCAGACCGCGTGGCGCTGGAGTTTAGGGCAGCTTCTGCCCTGGACTGGAGTCGTGCTGGTAGACCCTCGAACTACCTGTCAGCGCTGGCTGCTGTGATGAGGTCAGTACTGGAGGCTGGGCTCCATCAGCCATTGGTTCCAATGGCTGATCATCTTGTAAGGCAGCGAGTACAAGACCAGCAGTAGGACAATCTCACACACAAGATGTTACCATACCAAACCAGAGACTCGAGTGTGAACGACATGAACGCCACAGATACTACTGATCGAGTACCAAAAGCTAGTGGAAGTGGAGCATTTATTTCGCTGAGGAGTGGCGCTGGTCTACGACGTCATTCGTAATGAGCGAATTGATTCAGCTCTTGCCAAGTCGTCAGTGGTCTTCAGTTCCGCTGCAGTTGCCTAACGAATTTGTTAGACGGGTTCGAGTGCTTACTCAAACTCATGCCAGACGTTTTGTGTTATACCTAGAGTCTCTTGTGTAATGTTACCGGAGTAACGAGGGCGGTTCAGCCTGCACAGTTCCAACCATTTTCTGCTGAGGTTCTCACAGTCTCTCTTAAGAGTGTCGAGATGGCTGTCTTGCTGACCCCAGTGACGGTGCTGGCAACACTTACGCATGACTGAGTAACGCCGGCTGTTCGAACTTAGAAAAAATTTTACTCCCACGTTTTCATACTAATTCTGTCGCGTAACATCTCTGTGCCGCAGTTCCTCAATCACAGTGGCGGACGAGTGATGGCACGCCAGTCTCTAACAACCTATGACTGGATGTTTTCTGGAGATGAGAGACGTGGAGGTAATATTAGCCAAGACAACACCTGGACATCGTCTGCACCGAGTTTGATCGGAACAGCACAGGCAACTTGCTGTCTTGTGCCATATGAAAGATAACACAACGGAGACCTCGCACCCGGGGCTCAGTCGTCAGTCTTAACATGTCAGAAACGTAGCAGTTACTTTCCAGATTACCGACTATACTAACCAGAGGTATTGTGCACACAATGGCATGCTGTACCATCAGCCAAGGCGCTGGGCCTGTAAGATGATGGCAAATGCGATCGGGCGTAGTTCATCATTCACAGAGTCTCCACACACGGCTACATCCATCTTGATGCTGTCCGCCGTGCCTGGGCTCACCGAAATAGACACGTGGTGCCTCTGGTGTGTCCTGCATCACCGCTGAACGCAGCACATTAAGGCGCACCTCTCTCTGCTGCCTCGTCAAGGAAAGCCGCAAAGATGATGCTTATGTTCTTGGTGCTCCAGACTTAATCGCAATGTCCACTGTAGCCGCCTTCCTGCAATTTTGGCTCCTTTCCTGACTGAAGGTACATGACTTGGCCGTAACTTCTTGCAAGGCCTGTTGGGTGCTAGCCGTGTGTGGCTGTTCAGATTCGGCATATTGTTGAGCATGGCGTTGAACGAACCAATCGATTCCACCCTCGTATGGCAGTGGTGGAATCCTGCCCTACACGAGCAGCACTACTCCGAATCGATCAGTTATACTCTCCATAGGCCGCGCTCTGCCACTATTGAATTCTGACGCTTATTGGTAGATATTTCCACGTTAAATATCCGTGTTTTACTACACTGAAGAGCCAAGAAACTGGTACAGCTGCCTAATATCGTGTAGCGCCCTCGCGAGCTCGCAGAAGTGTAGCAGCACGACGAGGCACGGACTCGACTGGCGTCTGAAGTAGTGCTGGAGGGAGCTGACACCATGAATCTTGCAGGGAATTCCATAAATCCGTAAGAGTACCCGGGCGTGGAGATCTCTTCTGAACAGCACGTTTCTGGGGAGATTGTTGGTCAGCGGACGTGTTTAAACTCAGAAGAGTGTTTCTGGAGCCACTCTGTAGCAATTCTGGACGTGTGGGGTGTCGTATTGTGCGGCTGGAATTGCCCATACCCGTCAAAAGGCACAGTGGACATGAATGGATGCAGGTGATCGGACAGGATGCTTACGTACGTGTCACTTGTCAGAGTCGTATCTAGACGTATCAGGGGTGCCATATTACACCAACTGCACACGCCCCACTCCACTGCAGAGCCTCCACCAGCTTGAACAGTCCCCTGCTGACATGCAGGGTGCATGGATTCATGAGGTTGTCTCTATACCATACACGTCCATCCGCTCGATACAATCTGAAACTAGACTCCCCCGACAAGGCAACATGTCTTCAGCCAACAACAGTCCAATCTTGGTGTTGACAGGCTCAGGCGAGGCGTAAACTAGGTGTCGTGAAGTCATCAAGAGTACACGAGTTCGCCCACGGCTCCGAAAGCCCATATGGATGATGTTTCGTTGAATGGTTCGCATGCTGACACTTGTTGATGGCCCAACATTGAAATCTGCAGCAACTTGTGGGAGGTTGCACTTCTGTTACGTTGAACGATTCTTTTCAGTCGTCGTTGGTCCTGTTCTTGCAGGATCTTTTTCCGGCCACAACCAAGTCGGAGGTATGTTGTTTTATCAAATTCGTGGTATTCCCGGTATAGTCGTGAAATGGTGGTACGAGAAAATCCCCACTTCATCGCTACCTCGGAGATGCTGTGTCCCCACGTTCAAACTCACTTAAATCTTGATAACCTGCCATTGTAGCAGCAGTAACGGATCTAACAACTGCGCTAGACGCTTGTTATCTCAAATAAGCGTTGCCGACCGCAATGCCGTATTCTGCCCGTTTACATATATCTGTACTTGAACAAGGATACGTATACTAGTTTCTTTGGCACTTCAGTGTATAATATGAGTGAATATGACGTCCACTTCATCATCAATGACTCGTTTGCTTTTAGCCTAAGCAATGAACAGGTTAATGTCTTGCTTGAGGGTGCATAGAAATCTGCACGGTGTAACAAATATAATTGCAGATATTTCTGATAGTGACTGGGGGCGGTGTATTAAACAACATTACAACAGTGTTTACTTCATTTACAGACTACTACTTTAGCTATTACAAATCGTATGTTTTAGATTGGTAGCACATCCTAGTGAGTGTGGCAAGAGCAACTGATTAGTGCTTATTTTCTCCTAGTCTACGATTATTCAGAAAAAGTCGGGTCGTAAAGTTTGTGATGTGTCTGTGAGAAGACTGTTCTCCGCAGAGTAAAGAAACATCCAACACACTTACGCGTGTATGCATTAAGGTATCGCAAATGAATATATTTGCACTTATATCAGTTACACATTATATTTCGTTTTTGAAAAGAGCCACTGAGCACATAATGCTTCACTGCCTGGATTCATTAAGATTCATGCAGGCATCGATTCAAAAACGTGCTGAAACTATGTGCCAGGACGACATGCATCTCCCACGAGCCACAAATTCTAGTGATGCTTTCGTAATGAGGAAAGGGATCATTCCGTATGAATATCTGAATGGCAGAGAGATTATACGATACTACGCTACCACTATTTCTGTATTCCCCCGTAACCTTACAGACAGTGACACAGGATGCAGAATATGAATACACGTTGTATGTTCGGCAGGAATTTAATATCTCTACTTCAGGGGAATGTGCAAGACCTTACATGGACACAGACATACACCCTATTGCAGACGTTTCGAGCAATTCGTGCAAGCAAGCACCGGAACATACAGGCTGGATCCTGCCTTCTACTACATCGTGCCCGGTTATCGTGGGTCACAGAGTTCAGAAGCAAATGTATCGATATCAAGTTTTTAATTGCTATGACACGTTATTGTTCTCTGAGTGGGGAGTTTGTGGGGGAACTTGCAAGCGTAATAAAAGATATATAAAGGTTTTACGAATGGGTGAAGTATTCAAGAAAAAATACACGAGCATATCAGTTTACATCGGGATGTGTGCATTGGACCTACAAAAGCTCTAGATGTACCGTTTTTATTTCGAATTTGCAAGCTCTCGTTTTGAAGACGTGAAGTTGCTTAATACGGATACAGACAGCTTCTTTTATTGGTTGAATAGCTGCAATCCATATGAGGTGATAAGGTATCATTCCGACGCATCAGACATGTGTGAATGATGCATCCAATAACCCTTACGGCATAAAACCAGCTAATGATGAGGTTATCGGTTTAATGAAAGACGGGGCGAATAGGTTACAGAGTGAATTTTCTCATATTGAGAACTGAGAAGGAACGATATGTTTTACTTGATAAAAAATGTTTTCAAAGTCAAGATCACATATACATTTCTTTATTTTTCAAGAAATGTTTCGGCAGATTTTGCTGTCTTCTTCAGGTCTTCAGAATTTTTGTTACAAAGCGCGTTCGTTGGGAGTTGGAATCTCAAGCCGACTTGTCGAATTAATGGCTAAAATGCAGCAGGCCTTTGTATAATGTCTTACATTTTATCCACAAACATGAGAGCTTTGCTTGAGGTTCCAACTCACAATGAACTCTTTTTGTGATAAATATTTTGAAGACCTGAAGACGGCAGCAAAGTCTGTCGAAACCGCTTGTTGAAAGTAAAGAAATATTTATGTGATCTTGGCTTTTGAAAGTTGTTTACCAGGGTCACATATTGTGGAGTCTGTAAATCTCCGATCTAAAATGCACACATAATATACAGAGTCAGGTGACACTCTACAGCAAGATAAGAATGTTTGAGGTGCTGACACCTAGACACTTATCGCTGAAGACTACCTACCATGCCTATAAGGCAGATGATCCTCCACACAACATGTGTCGTGTTAATTTTCAGTGTAGAGGATATATGATTCATACAGTAGCACTGAAATTCGGTATGTCATGCTATGATGATAAGCGGGTCACTTGTGATGGTGGAACTGAAACCCTGTTGTACTCTCACTATGCACTGGACTCAATAAAAGAGAACGGATATATGAAATATATATCTTTTATAGGTATGTGTGTGTATTTATTTGGAATAAACTGGCCTCTTTATATATACGCAATGCAAATGCATACTTTTTTAAAACTGAACAATGCCTATTGACATTAAAAGACTAAAAGTAGGGTAAATTAGAGTGTCAGCAGCCTTTGTTGCAGCAGTCTAGAGAGTCGTTTACGAGATATAGTACACTCCTGGAAATTGAAATCAGAACACCGTGAATTCATTGTCCCAGGAAGGGGAAACTTTATTGACACATTCCTGGGGTCAGATACATCACATGATCACACTGACAGAACCACAGGCACATAGACACAGGCAACAGAGCATGCACAATGTCGGCACTAGTACAGTGTATATCCACCTTTCGCAGCAATGCAGGCTGCTATTCTCCCATGGAGACGATCGTAGAGATGCTGGATGTAGTCCACCTGGCGCCTCAGTTGGACCAGCGTTCGTGCTGGACGTGCAGACCGCGTGAGACGACGCTTCATCCAGTCCCAAACACGCTCAATGGGGGACAGATCCGGAGATCTTGCTGGCCAGGGTAGTTGACTTACACCTTCTAGAGCACGTTGGGTGACACGGGATACATGCGGACGTGCATTGTCCTGTTGGAACAGCAAGTTCCCTTGCCGGTCTAGGAATGGTAGAACGATGGGTTCGATGACGGTTTGGATGTACCGTGCACTATTCAGTGTCCCCTCGACGATCACCAGTGGTGTACGGCCAGTGTAGGAGATCGCTCCCCACACCATGATGCCGGGTGTTGGCCCTGTGTGCCTCGGTCGTATGCAGTCCTGATTGTGGCGCTCACCTGCACGGCGCCAAACACGCATACGACCATCATTGGCACCAAGGCAGAAGCGACTCTCATCGCTGAAGACGACACGTCTCCATTCGTCCCTCCATTCACGCCTGTCGCGACACCACTGGAGGCGGGCTGCACGATGTTGGGGCGTGAGCGGAAGACGGCCTAACGGTGTGCGGGACCGTAGCCCAGCTTCATGGAGACGGTTGCGAATGGTCCTCGCCGATACCCCAGGAGCAACAGTGTTCCTAATTTGCTGGGAAGTGGCGGTGCGGTCCCCTACGGCACTGCGTAGGATCCTACGGTCTTGGCGTGCATCCGTGCGTCGCTGCGGTCCGGTCCCAGGTCGACGGACACGTGCACCTTCCGCCGACCACTGGCGACAACATCGATGTACTGTGGAGACCTCACGCCCCACGTGTTGAGCAATTCGGCGGTACGTCCACCCGGCCTCCCGCATGCCCACTATACGCCCTCGCTCAAAGTCCGTCAACTGCACATACGGTTCATGTCCACGCTGTCGCGGCATGCTACCAGTGTTAAAGACTGCGATGGAGCTCCGTATGCCACGGCAAACTGGCTGACACTGACGGCGGCGGTGCACAAATGCTGCGCAGCTAGCGCCATTCGACGGCCAACACCGCGGTTCCTGGTGTGTCCGCTGTGCCGTGCGTGTGATCATTGCTTGTACAGCCCTCTCGCAGTGTCCGGAGCAAGTATGGTGGGTCTGACACACCGGTGTCAATGTGTTCTTTTTTCCATTTCCAGGAGTGTATTTTGAAATGTTCCCACACTGACATTTGTTTGTGACATTCACACTAAGTCGTTACTAGGTATGATATTATTGTATTTGCTTACAGTGTGCTTCTGTGTCCCTTGAGTGCAACTTGCTGGTCAGTTAATGTATGGCAATCCAGACAGTAGGTCGTGAGTGGCCGATGGCGTTTACCAGCGCAGGAAAAGTCTACGTGTACATGATGCATGGAGTGTGTAGGAAGAATGCAGTTCGCTCTTGTTTGGTGTATGCTGCAAGGTGTCCCAATAGATGTAAAGCATCCCAGCAATTATTTATCAACCTCTTCAAACAGTTATGTGAAAGTGGTAGTGTTACACCTAGATAACGTAACAAAGAAAACAAGGGGTGACAGAAGAGGGGGAAATTAATGTTTTGGCCGCTGTTGCAATTGATCCGCACATTGCCTCATGTGCAATCACACAAGAAAGCAGCATAGTCAGGCAAGGGTCCTTCGCATTCTCCATAAACATATGTTTTCCGTCATCACATCTCTCCATCAAAAGCTGCATGGAAACGATTTTGAGAATCGTGTTGACTCCTGTACGTCAGCATTAAGGCAGGACACTTCAGATGTGTTATATATCTTGTTTAGTGATCAAGCCACATTTACCTATCACAACCAGGTAAACTGCTGAAACATGCACTATTGGTGTGCTCACAATCCCCATTGGCTTTGTCAGGTGGGACATCAGCATCCATTGAGTGTAAATGTGTGGTATGGGGTAGTGAACCATCATCTCATAGGCTAGTTATTCATGCAATTGCACACTGAATACACGAAAGTATCACCAGCCTCCTAAAAGATCATCTTCCAAACATGCTAGCAGATGTTCCTCTGTAGACTAGGAGGAACATGTGGTACCAACTTGGTGGCTGTCCAGCCCATAGCACAGAAATACTACAGTAGGTCTTCACGAATTGTTTCCAAATGATTGGATTGGACACCACAGAGGACCTATACCTTGGCCAGCAAATCACCTGTATTTGACACCTGTAGACTTTTATCTGTGGGGAAAACTGAAAGACCCTGTCTACAAGGACATATAAACTACACCCGATGGTATGAAAAGACATATTGCTGCACCCTGGTTGGACATTTCTGTTGAAATGCTAGCACGTGTGCAGCAGTCAGGTTGGAAGCGTGTATTGCCGCTGCCATTGGACATTTTGAACACAACCTATGATGGGCAGTTGTCTAGTTACTGATCAGAATCCACATAACTAGTGTATGCGCTTGTGCTGTTCTTTGGTGCACTACCACAGGTATTGTACAAATGTTCATATGGGAACTTTTCAGATACGATATATTGTAAACAACTCGCACTATAATCCTACTTTTAGGCTAATCCATTAGAAAAATCACGTGTTTGCACGAAAAATACACTTCCTAAGTATTATTAGCATTTGTGTATTGGATAACAGTATGAACTGCTGACTACAAATCCATTCTGTAAAAATCAAACATCAATAACGCTTTCCATTTCCGCAGCGTTTGTGGCGCACATTTTAGGTTAATTATCCTGTCTGTCTGTATGTGTGCGTGTGTGTGTGTGTGTAATGAACTCAGCACCAGAGATGTATTAACACACAAACAAACAAGTGTGAAAAATATGTTATATTCTCAATAAACATTTAAATGCACAGGTTGCTAAACATTTTTAGAGAAAGATTTTTGTATTAGAGGGCATACAACTACTAGGTTTTGCACTGCATGTATTATTTTTTTCGTACTGTTGGCCATAACAAGCCTACTTTGACATTTTTATTCAAAATATATGAATGTAATTGTTCCTCATGAGAATATTTGCATACTTTTAATGTACATAGTTCTACAATGAACTTCAGCACCAGTGTGAGCTGCATTAACACTCACTCTGTCGACAGAAATGTGCAAAAATATATTATACTCTCCACGAACGTTTAAACATACCTTTTATTAGAATACTTCTGTAATCATAATAATATTTCATAATTTTTTGAAAAGCAGTTGCAGTGCCATGGTCTATTTAACAACATTGGGATGCCATGTAAACAAAATCTAAGCCAAAAAAGGAATTATCTGAATGGAGCACAAATCGGTAGATTTCATGTACAAGTACAGGTAAACAAATGATTACAATTTCAGAAAAAATTGGATAATTTCTTAAAGAAATTTATAAACTGAGCAAGTCAAAAATGCGTTGGTCCGCCTCTGGACATTATGCAAGCAGTTGTTCGACTTGGCATTGATTGAAGAGTTGTTAGACGTCCTTCTGAGAGATACTGTGCCAAATTATATCCCATTAGCACGTTAGATGGTTTAAAATCCTCACTTAAGTTTTCCTAGTCGGCGCTCGGGTTCTTTGCGACATTGACCAACGAGACGAAAAACAGAAAAATTCCAGAGCGACTAGAAGGTCAACAGTATAGTAATGGCTTCACTTTAGATTTCGGAGAGTTAAGCCGTTATTTTAGGACAGGAGAGATGACTGATGAGGTGAGCCTTGCTGTCACTAGAAGGATGTCTGTACTTCAGCACCAAGTACAGAGAGAGGGCTGAAATCACATTCTCCAGGCGCCGCTGCTGCCGCCAGCTACCTAATTCACTTTCCACGTGTTTAGTAAGATGGGCTATTGTCTCACCCGCCAACATCATTCAGACATGAAGTCAATTCTCTCCCTTCAGAGGCCAAGTTCGTGATTTTAAAGTCACGAATGCAGCTCGTTGCTCTCAATGATGATTTTGGCAATCATATGGTGTTCGCTCCTATCTTTCGACTTGCTTTCTGTATTTAACTAACACCTTATGCAGCCACGGCCATGTCGACGAATTATTAACGTAACTATTTCATCCTTTCCATCCAACTGTACCAAGGTTATGCTTTAGCGTTATAGTCCCTTGTCCACTGCCAATGCTACTTTTTAGTGTATCAGTGGGTAATCCTCACGTTTAAAGACAATAAATCTAATTGTTATAATAACTGCTTGTTTCCATTCGGAGCTAGAAGTTCCCTCATCCCATTAATATATGTGAGTGGTGACGTACCCATTTATTTCACGCTTAATTTGGCCACCCCTTTTAATATTCGTTTGTGCCAACGGCCTTGGCACAGTGGTAACACCAGTTCCCGTCAGATCATCGAAGTTAAGTGCTTTCGGGCTTAGCTAGCACTTGAATGGGTAGAAGTCCCAGTTTGCTGAGTGCTGTTGGCAAGCGAGGTGCACTCAACCCTTCTGAGGATCTACTTGAATGAGAACTAGCGGCTCCATTCACGAAAACTGACGATGGCAGGGAGAGCGGTGTGCTGACCACATGCTCCTCCATATCCCCATCCAGTGACACCTATCAGCTGTGGATGACACGGCGGTCGGTCAGTACCACTGACCTTTTCAGAGAAAGTTATTAATATTCGTTTAAATAAGATGTTTCCATTGCATGACACTATCCTTGTTCAAATCAATTTATATGATCATCTGGGGTGGTTCCTCGTTCTGTTGGCCACCAGAGTTTGGTCCTGTACATCATGGGGTATGCACTCAAGCACAACAGCCTCTCTACATCAGTATATCTCCTAATTTCTGACAATATCTGTACAATTGTGTAGGTGAAAGATGTGAGGAAGCTTTGTGGATATGTGATATTTAGAAGCGCATTGACTTGGAACTGTATAATGTCCTTCTCTCCAGCTTTTTATGTGTGTCACAGATAATTTAAAAGTTGTAAGTAGGCTGTTTAGGTTTTTATATTGGTATCGCCACGTAGCGCTCTGTATGAAAATCACTGGCTGTGCTGTATGCAGTATGTGGCTGGTTTGCATTGTTGTCTGCCATTGTAGTGTTGGGCAGTTGGCTGTTAACAGTGCGTAGCGTTGCGCAGTTGGAGGTGAGCCGCCAGCAGTGGTGGATGTGGGGAGAGAAATGGCGGAGTTTTGAAATTTGTAAGACTGGATGTCATGACTTCTACATATATTATGACTTTTGATGACTATTAAGGTAAATACATTGTTTGTTCTCTATTAAAATCTTTCATTTGCTAACTATGCCTATCAGTAGTTAGTGCCTTCCGTAGTTTGAATCTTTTATTTAGCTGGCAGTAGTGGCGCACGCTGTATTGCAGTAGTTCGAGTAACCAAGATTTTTGTGAGGTAAGTGATTTGTGAAACGTATAGGTTAATGTTAGTCAGGGCCATTCTTTTGTAGGGATTTTTTAAAGTCAGATTGCGTTGCGCTAAAAATATTGTGTGTCAGTTTAAGCACAGGCATGTACAATTTTTCTAAGTGGACGTTTCATATGGCGACCCTTAGTCGAGGATACCTCACTGGAATCTTCCGATTTTGTTCTTGTAGTTTGTGTAATTAGTGTAGCTATTGTTTATTGCTAGTACGTAATCATAGAGGGAATTTCCTTTGTAGTTGTAGTTTTCATTCTTGTACAGTAAAACAGTTGTGGCATGCATGTAGATTTGCACCAAGTATTTCGCAGCTGCGTTTGCAATTAACTAGATATTATTTTCAGTGCTATGTTAATGTGTTTTCTTATTTTGCTCTTCAAATTGTGCTTTTCTGTGTTGTCGTGTGAAATATTGTGACAATAATGGCGTGTGAAAAACGTAATACTTGGCTCCAAAGTAAACTGAGAAATGACAGTGAAGACGAAAGCAGTGTGTTAGTGCCACCGTGTAATCAATTAACTAATGTTCAAAGTAGTAATTTGGTAACTGTGCATAGGAAAATGGAGCGGGCTGCAAATAATGGTTTAGGCAGTGAAACAATTAGTGAACAGGGAAGCATTATCGATCGATCGGTCTGCAACAGCTTGCCTTAGGAATCCGAAATGACAGGACAAAATCTTGCAAATACTGCAGATTCAGGTTTGGGGTCCTCACCGTTTTCTCAAATGAGTCAAGACACATTTTCTGCTTGTCAAAATGTGAATGTTGCCGGTGAAAATGGATTGCCAAAAAGCATAGAGAAACAGATTCCAGACACTAATACACTATTATTGCAATTAATGCAACAAATGGAACAAAATCAGAGAAAACACAGCAAAAGCTTCAAAAGTTAAACACAATAGAACAAAATCTTCAAAAGTTAGACACAATGGAACAACTCCAGAGACAAACACAGCAACAGTTAGACACAATGGAACAAAATCAGAGACAAACACAGGAAAAGCTTCAAAAGTTAGACACCACACTTGAACAAACACGTGAAGATTTAACTACTGAGTTACATAACATTGAAACGAAGTGTTAAAAAGTCTGTTATGACGTAAAAACACAAATTTGTGAGCATTTTCAAACTATTTTTTCGCGTTATGAAAATGCATTACAGAATCACGAAGAAGCCATAAAAGAACTGCAAACTATTATTCATGAAAATCATGAGACCTTGCAAGCTAAAATTGACTCAGTTGCATCTACCGATTCGGTTACGCAACTTGCAAAAACTCAGGAAAACTTGAAGGACACAGTAGATACGATTTCAACACAAATGGACACTCTGAAACTTGGTTCAGAAAAACACACTGAGGAAATAAGTACACTATCGGAGAAAGTAGCTGAACTTTCGGATCAGTTCACTAACTTATCTGCAAAGGTAGATGATAATCTGAATGACACAAGACCTGTAGCCATCACTGATACAGAATAGTATGAACAAATTAAAAAATTCAAACAAAATCAGAATCAAATTAATACGCAACACAAAAGAGAAATCCAGGAAGTACAAGATCAGTTGGCACATGTAATACAAAAATTACATATTTCAGAGGACACTCGCTCTCCAACATGGGAAGATGGACTTAGAAATACGGAACAGCCACAAAATAATAACACAGGGCATTTCGGAAATTATGAAAGAATTGGCAAGGTGCACCGAATTTTGAGATGGAACCGCCGACACGACGTAACAATGACCGATATGCTACTCGCCGACACGATGATTTTGACTATAAGCTGGTCATTACTACACGTAAATTCAAACATTTAAGAATTCTGGCAACGACATTCATCCACAAGCGTGGCTCCATCAATTCTCTCATTGTTTTCCTCCCAACTGGTCATTAGAGCACAGATTAGAATTGATGTGTGGCTACTTAGAGAATGAACCACCTGAAAGAATGCGATCGGTCATTCATGATTGTCACAGTGAAGGAGAATTTTATCATGCCTTCCTCTCAGCGTATTGGTCTCAAGCTACACAAGACCGAGTAAAACATAGCATCACAATGATGAAACATTTTGAACAATCTGAATTTTCCAGTCTTGTGAAATATTTTGAAGACATGTTGTATAAGAATCAATATCTTTCAAACCCATACAGCCCTTCAGAACTCAACCGCATTTGCTTAATGAAATTGCCTGAACATTTAAAAAATATTATTTTGGCAGGGCGTTGCAAAGACGACATTGAAGCTTTTCAGGGACTCTTACAAGAATTAGAAATTGACACAGACAGTCGGGGGATGCGAAAACAGGAAAACAATCACTACAGGTCACATCTGTCACAATTCCGTGACGACAGAAACAATAAGTGGACATGACAAGTCTATTCTTACAACGCAAATCGTGACCAAAACAGACACCACCCATATGACATCCACTGGCAGAGTAATAATAGTTACAGAGAAAGATTGCATTTCCGTAGTAATGAATATGACAGAGATTACCATAGAAACAGACAATATGGAAACAAAACCAATTATTATCAAGGGAGGCAGAATAACTTCAGACGCAACAGCTCAGCACGCAGTTACAATTCAGGAAGAAATTCCCCACCACGTGACCGGCAAGAAAGAAACTATGGAATCTACCGATATGACGACAGACGATATAATCGTAACGACAGACCTGAATTGCATCAGAACTGGCAGCTTCAAACAGGGCAGGGCCTTCTCGTCAAGGTGAATTTGTAGAAGTCAGGTCTCCTAATCCCAATAACGACGCACGCCAACAAAGAGATAGCAGACAATGACTCGCACCACAGGCAGCCACGTGCGCCGGCTGGCTCAGAGAAAAATAACATAGACGTTAACATTGAGAAAAATTCCAGTATTCTTTACCTACGTATACCGTATGATAATTGCGTTCAAGTTGAAACTCTGCGTACTAGGAAGAGTAAAGGTTTACACCACATTTGACATGTAAAACCGTTTATTGAAAGATAATCTGCTTTTTGACTTTGTCTTTGCCATATAACTTTTCACTTTACATTACTAGTATGCTTTGTCAGACTTAGAATCTGTTAACATGCAACAATGTTTGAAGTTAAATATCCAGTCAAGAACCAAGAGAACTTATTTAAACAGAAATTACGAATGCATTGTTATTGTGAACAGACGACACAGTGTTATTGTGTGTGTACATTCTTGCTTGTCAGTTTGCACGATTACTTAACGTCTATAAGGCTCACATACTTACCTTACTGCTAATGAGATTTTAATGCAACGTTTTGGTTTACTTGAAAATACATTCTGGATTTAAAGTACTTTCAATGAGATACCAGATGACACAGTGGTTAGTTTATGTGACAGCTACACGATTTTATCACGACGCTGCTAATGAGTGACAATTTACAATGTTGCTTTTGCGGTGTTTCTGTTTTACATCTGCATAGTTTTTCTGTATTATTCTGGAAAGTAAAATATGCTTTAGTAGTAACTTTTGTGGTATAGCTACAATGAGACTGCCTTTTCCGTAGCACAACAATACGTTACAGCACAGTACTTTCTTCATCACGGCAATAAGCGTAATAACTAAGATATCTATACGCAAAGCATTTCACTTTTGTTTATCATGAGGTAAGTACATTGGCTTCTGCAGAACTTAGCTTTCGGAGGATGATAACTACGACACTTCCACAGAGATTATCTTACAACAAGACGCACAGTTTAGCGCTACAGTACACGTATTTGAGTGATTAATTTTGTACTTAAATCATTTGTTTTTAAAGATATTTGAAGTACAATGATACAAAGGTTTTCCGTGATACATTTCATTCCATTGCTGTAATCTGTAACACCTGAGGATATAATTACATTAATCCTCAAGGGGGCACAAACCTATTTTGTGTACAATGTGTTTGGCAAGCACAAGGAGCCCTGGCTAATATGGTCTTTGCTTATACAACTTTACACATCGGTACCATATTTCTCTAACACATAAATTGCACAGCTATCTGATTATTTAACAGAGAAACAAACTTTTTTTTACTACGTCAGTGTCACATGCTTATGCAATTACACAGTTGGATAACTTCACACTTATGAAATTGTATTTCGTCTGTACTTTGTGAACTGTTCATATTTTTTTGGAACCATTGTGATACTACGACAGCTCTGAATGATGTATTTGGTATGGGATCATGATTTTAAAGTACGTTTGAGGCAGATGACACTATTGAAATGAGCAGAGAATTTTTTTTAGGTTTTGAAATTATTGTAGGAAGCTATGATGATTTTGAGAATTGACTGAGATGTTATGATATTATTAGGACGATGATGTGTATTATGCTGTTGAGATATGTTTATGATCAATAAGATGATGCTACCGTATATGAGAAATTTGATTATGCTACGTATCTCTTATGATGAAATATTGAAGAAGTGTCGACGAATATGTAAATGTATGATAAGGTAAGGAATAATGAGTAGTGGTTAGGGACTGTGATTTGTGGAAAACGATGTTGAAAACCAAGAATTGTACTTTAAGAATTATGAAATGTGTGTACATGCGTGAATGTACCACAATGCTGTCGAAAATTTTTTGGACACTGTTATATTTATAGGATTTTATTTTCTACACATTTGTAACACAAATTCTCCACCTGTGAAAATATTTTTATATGAGACTGTCACTGTAGCGGAAACTGGTGTCGTAAATATTTCAGTAAGAAAGGTAAGTGACCTTGACGTAATGCGTTTTGGGCGCCCAGCTGAGAGATAGTTGTCTGACAAAAGAAAGCCATTAGGTGGAGAAAAAAAAAGAGGCCATTATCCTCGCTATTGACATTCCTTTGTAGAAAGCATTGCAAATACGACACGCTCATTACTTGAAAACATATGATTACTCGTACTTTGTGCTACTTACTGAAATGCTTATGAATTGATGGGAAATATTTGTACATCTCCACACCTGATTACGACAAGTGTCTTTCTACAAGAATTGAGAGAATTCCTAGTAACTTATGAAATGCCTCATGACTACTGAATGATTATTTTATGCTTTACTTTGTACATAGTTGCTTATTTCATTTGATATCTGGTTTCCAGTTGTGTTGCAGCATTGGTTTTATAAAATAAAATTAAATGCATTTGCTAATGTGAACACTTTCTGTCAACAGATATATTAAATAATTATTTTATGATCCACATTCTTCGAAAAAGGAGCACTTGGAAAGCAAAGAACAATAAGAAGGGATTAATAACAGTTACTGCATACATAATTTTCTTTTCAACTACTTGGTAATATTTTTGGTAGAATAACTTCTTGTGGTGCACCACTTTAATGACATAGATATTAAGATGTGAATAGACATTTCCCTTATCTGCATTGTTGTCTTTAGTCTACTATTTTTTGTGCTTGAGCTCTGTCATGTTTAGATATAAGTTATAGCATTTGCTGCTGCTGTTTGCCAGGCATAGTGCTACTGAATTTCACTTTGTATTACTCTGTTAAGCCAGTTTTACTACTGATTTATTTTTCTTGTTGCTGCACATTGGCTCATAACAGTTGTAATGTTGCATTTTCTCTGTTAATTCAGATTTACTGCTGCTTGCTTTGCCAATTTGCATGTTTTGTCATTGCTGTTTGTGTTAATTGTTTTGTGGTGCTGCATTGCCTCGTCCCTTAGTTTGCATCTGAGCTTAGTAGATTTAAGTTAGCTTAAGATGGGGTAGGCCATATAAGAGAACAAGTTGTGATGAATTGGAAGAAATGCATTGAGATGCTATAAGAAAATGGTTTGGCCAAAAAAGTATTTTGAAAGAGGATATGAACAAAAAAATAGGGTTTAGGGACAACAGGTTTAGGTAGGATTTTCTTGGAAATAAATGATGAGGTAAGATAATGGAAAATAAATAATGAGGTAAGAAATATGTGAACATATAAATACAGAAAGCATGCTTGGATAGGATTTTTTTGGTGGAAACAAATGTTGAAATAAGATGAAAGATCTATGGAATGAAGTTTTGGGTTGGACTGCAGTACCAAATATTACACTGAAAACAAATCCTGCCCTTTCCTTTTGTGTTTTCTCTGTCTTTATGTGTTTAGCTGATGAGAGTTATGTTGTAGAACTTTTCTAATACTATGTTATTTACTTTGTAAAGATGTTTAGACATTATTTATCTGTTCTGTTTTGTTGCTCATATGTGAAGTTGATGTTTCAAAAGTTATTCTGATCTTTATGTATGTACTTATGTCATAATTTTTGTAACACTGATGTGCATGTTTATTTCTATTCTTTTGTAAAGCCTGTTTTACTACAAATGTTATCTGTATTGTTATATTCTTTAATGATGTATTTTGTACCTTAGTTATTGTATTCTTATGTTATAAGATTGTAATGGACACCAGTTCATCAAATTAAATAACTTGTAAGTGACATTTCACTAGACACGTTTCTGTTGGTCATAGTACGAGGTGCATTCAAGTTCTAAGGCCTCCGATTTTTTTTATAATTAACTACTCACCTGAAATCGATGAAACTGACGTTACTTCTCGACGTAATCGCCCTGCAGACGTACACATTTTTCACAATGCTGACGCCATGATTCCATGGCAGCGGCGAAGGCTTCTTTGACCACTGGAAAATCGCTGAGGCAATAGCAGCATGGCTGGTGAATGTGCGGCCACGGAGAGTGTTTTTCATTGTTGGAAAAAGCCAAAAGTCACTAGGAGCCAGGTCAGGTGAGTAGGGAGCATGAGGAATCACTTCAAAGTTGTTATCACGAAGAAACTGTTGCGTAACGTTAGCTCCATGTGCGGGTGCGTTGTCTTGGTGAAACAGCACACGCGCAGCCCTTCCCGGACGTTTTTGTTGCAGTGCAGGAAGCAATTTGTTCTTCAAAACATTTTCGTAGGATGCACCTGTTACCGTAGTGCCCTTTGGAATGCAATGGGTAAGGATTACGCCCTCGCTGTCCCAGAACATGGACACCATCATTTTTTCAGCACTGGCGGTTACCCGGAATTTTTTTTGGTGGCGGTGAATCTGTGTGCTTCCATTGAGCTGACTGGCGCTTTGTTTCTGGATTGAAAAATGGCATCCACGTCCCATCCATTGTCACAACCGACGAAAAGAAAGTCCCATTCATGCTGTCATTGCGCGTCAAAATTGCTTGGCAACATGTCACACGGGCAGCCGTGTGGTCGTCCGTCAGCATTCGTGGCACCCACCTGGATGACACTTTTCGCATTTTCAGGTCGTCATGCAGGATTGTGTGCACAGAACCCACAGAAATGCCAACTCTGGAGGCGATCTGTTCAACAGTCATTCGGCGATCCCCCAAAACAATTCTCTCCACTTTCTCGATCATGTCGTCAGACCGGCTTGTGCGAGCCCGAGGTTGTTTCGGTTTGTTGTCACACGATGTTCTGCCTTCATTAAACTGTCGCACCCACGATCGCACTTTCGACACATCCATAACTCCATCACCATATGTCTCCTTCAACTGTCGATGAATTTCAATTGGTTTCACACCACGCAAATTCAGAAAATGAATGATTGCACGCTGTTCAAGTAAGGAAAACGTCGCCATTTTAAGTATTTAAAACAGTTCTCATTCTCACCGCTGGCGGTAAAATTCCATCTACCATACGGTGCTGCCATCTCTGGGACGTATTGACAATGAACGCGGCCTCATTTTAAAACAATGTGCATGTTTCTATTTCTTTCCAGTCCGGAGAAAAAAAATCGGTGGTCTTAGAACTTGAATGCACCTCGTATATGGACAATATGTGAGAAGTAGGGACTGTTAGTGTTTGCATGTGTGTTGATAAATCAGCAAGGTACTGGTTAATAGCATTGCTGGTTCTAAGGACAATTACAAAAACTTTGTGCATGCACAAGTGGTGGTTGATAGACTTGCTATATCCTCCGCAAGACTCTTCGATGGTGATTGTGCACCTGCACAGTCGCAATGGATGGCTGCTGGCCATCTCTACAAGGACTGAAGTGGGTCTGCACCTATGATGGCCCACCAATATCAAATCTCTAGAAGGACTACAGTGGGTCTGCACCTTTGATGACTCACCAATACCATTATTTCTACAAGGACTGCAGTGGGTCTGCACCTCTGGTGGCCCACCAATACCATACTCTCTACCAGGACTACAGTGGCTCTACTCTGTGGTGACCTACCTACCAATATTCTTCAAAACATCGACTGACTCTGCTGTGGCTTTGCTCTGTTGTGGACCATTACCTGTCTGCATGTCAAGAGTCAGCCCTGTCTTTCTGTTGGAAGGACAACACTACTTCTTCAAGACTGCATGGAAATCCACTACTTTCGTGTGCATTCTCTTTTACTGCTCAGACTTTGAGGAAAAAAAAAAAACACTGCAATTTTACTGTGATGAATGATCAGGACTGTCTTTATGAACTGTGAGAAAATTTTAGCTTTTGACCAACATTGTATCAATAACTGTGTGCATTTGATTTCTTTGTTATTGTTATTATAAAATATTTTTTCAAATCTGTATTGGCCACTGCCCAAAACAATTTGTCAAATTTTTTGTGGGGAGCATGGGGCCTATGTAAGTAGGCTGTTTAGGTTTTTATATTGGTAACGCCACGTAGCGTTCTGTATGAAAATCACTGGCTGTGCTGTGTGCAGTCTGTGGCTGGTTTGCATTGTTGTCTGCCATTGTAGTGTTGGGCAGTTGGCTGTTAACAGTGCGTAGCGTTGCGCAGTTGGAGGTGAGCCGCCAGCAGTGGTGGATGTGGGGAGAGAAATGGCGGAGTTTTGAAATTTGTAAGACTGGATGTCATGAACTGCTATATATATTATGACTTTTGATGACTATTAAGGTAAATACATTGTTTGTTCTCTATTAAAATCTTTCATTTGCTAACTATGCCTATCAGTAGTTAGTGCCTTCCGTAGTTTGAATCTTTTATTTAGCTGGCAGTAGTGGCGCACACTGTATTGCAGTAGTTCGAGTAACCAAGATTTTTGTGAGGTAAGTGATTTGTGAAACGTATAGGTTAATGTTAGTCAGGGCCATTCTTTTGTAGGGATTTTTTAAAGACAGTTTGCGTTGCGCAAAAATATTGTGTGTCAGTTTAAGCACACTCATGTATAATTGTTCCAAGGGGACGTTTCAAAGTACTACAGTGTTGGGTCACAAGCAAATGAGTTTTTTATTTAAAACCATGTGTTGTATTATGTTTTGCATCTTTCCATCCATCTTAAGGACGATACCAAGCATGGAGCTGCTCTCCTCAGCAATAGTGTGCAGCACTGCTCAAGCCAACCCCGAGCTGAGATGCATGGCACATGCTGGCTCATGGTGAAGGTGACAGTGCTGTGCATCTGCTCATTGGGATGTGACTACTACTAGTGCAGCTGATTCTCCTCTGTCTTCGGCCGATATTTCTGTATAAGGACCAGCTTTGTGGACTGTCCTGTATTACTATGCATCATCACAATGAAACGAGACATTAACGCATTGAGTGCCAGCTCTGATGGGGATAATGAGGTGCCTAGCTGCAGCAACAGCATGCAGCATCAGCTCTACTGACCTGTTGTGATTGTAGTAACACTCAGCCAATGTAAGTTCAGAAACATTTTTTGTGCTTGTGTGTGTGCATGTATTCATGATCTATCAATATTTTTATATACTGCAGAAGATAGAGAAGAGTTTTTGTGGGATAAGCTGCCAGTAGGTACCACTCAGGCAGCAGAGGCTTTAGATATTCGTGAGATAGCGGCTGGCCTTCCACATGATTATTTTTTATATTCATGGTCTGAAGTTTTATGTATTTGCACATGTATTCAGGATTATTATTATTACAGGTGAGGTGATGACAGCATCATCATCATGAAGAAGAAAACAATGATGATGATGTAATTGTCATCCTAGATGATAACTCAGATTTTGTCTGTGCTGTTGACTTCTGGCTGCTGTCAAATGACAATGACTGTGCTTGTAGGTGTGCATGCACATGCACGTGCACATGTGTGTGTGTGTGTGTGTGTGTGTGTGTGTGTGTGTGTGTGTGTGTGTGCCTGCATGTTCATGAACTAAGTTCTCCTTACAAAAATTGCAGTTGAATTCTCACACAATAATCAGCTTTGAGACTGTATGTGACCCTACTCAGATGATGATGAATGGTAAGTAAATAGTTTTATACATTTTTACCTGTAATATTGTTACATTATTGGGGTGGTCAATGCGAAAAAATCGTTTAGAGTGTCATACCTGAGGGTGAGAAACTCGTTCATCTGGTGGTGACAATAGGTTTGACAGGGCTGTGCAGCCATAGGAGATACATTCCATTTGATGCTGGAAGAACTTTGTGAGAAGCTTTCCATATCTAGTTCTGCTAAATGATTATGATGTCAACCAACAGTTGAGAAACAATATAATCAAGCTGTAGGCACCAACAAATAATCAGTTTTCTTTATTAAGGTTTTACAATACACTGAAATATTTCTAATATAAATCAGGTTATTCAGAGGATCGCCATCCAGAATTTGCGAATCCTAGTGCATATTCGAAAATTGTATTGTCTGTTGAGTTATTATGTGAAGCAATTTCATTTATGTGCATGTTGTAATAAACAATATTATATTTTAAGCCTTTGTTTACATATTATCGTTACTGTACAGATTTTGCATCATAACACTGAGTTACTTATTATTTTCAGTTGACATAATGCATACATGTGAAAAAGTAAACTAAAAAAATGAAAATGTAAACTGACAGTTTAAAACATAAAACAAAATTAAATCAAACAAATAAACAAACAAATAAAGGACTTCTGGATACTATGATTAGGTATGTTGAGAATACTTTGACAGCAGCACATTGTGTAAAGCTTATTTTCCAAAAATGAAATTTCGTGGGTGGACGTAGCATGAGAGCTTCTTTAATGTATGTTGTAATGTAAGTTTTCATTTTTCGGAATTAATTAATGCTTGCAGGGTATTTTGCAAAATTTCAAATTATTACAGAAATTGATTGTACAGTAGTCAAGAACCTGTAACTACAATCCCACTTTTATATGAAACTCATTTTTTATATATCGTGGTTTCGAAGAGATTCCCTCTAAACATAATATGGCAAATCATTTTTGGTGTGTGTTTTACCCGTTAAAAGTCAAATTGGTCAAAACCAAAAGAAAAGAACGCATTGTAAAAAAAATGGCTCTGAGCACTATGGGACTTAACATCTGTGGTCATCAGTCCCCTAGAACTTAGAACTACTTAAACCTAACTAACCTAAGGACATCACACACATCCATGCCTGAGGCAGGATTCGAACCTGCGACCGTAGCAGTCACGCGGTTCCGGACTGAGCGCCTAGAACCGCGAGACCACCGCGGCCGGCAGAAGGCATTGTACTGACCCCTCCACATACCCTTCAAGTTTAATCAAGATCGTTTATTTACATGTGGGAACGCTCTATTGCGAGTGGTCAGCGTGGATCACTGCCATGCAGAGGATCAGAGTTCCATTCCCAGTACTGCCAGGATGTTGTCTTTGGTGGGGGGACTGGAACAGGTTACACTCAGCCTTGTGATACCAATGGAGGAGCAGCTTGACTGAATACTAGCGCCTGCAGCTCGTAAAAACTGACAACAGCCAGGAGAGCAGCTTGCTGGCACCAAGTCCCTCCATTCTGTATCCATTGATGGCGTCGGCAGAGGATGATGTTGAGGTTTTTCAGTAATGATGAGTTTGCTAGGGCCTCTGTACTGACTTCAGTTTAGTTAAGAAAAACGATTTTTGTGATTTTAGATTTGTGAATTGTTAAATTGTGACCTAAACTTAGTTGGTTATAACTAACCTGATTGCATTATACAGAATTATTTAGTCAATGTTAAAATGTGCCTCTATTTCATAAGCACTTTCACTTTTTTTGGCGGACATCAGTTTTCTGACTGGTTTGATGGAGCCTGCCTCGAATTCCTCTCGTCTACCAACCTCTTCATTCCACAGTACTACTTGCAACCTATGTCTTCAGCTATCTGCTGGATGTATTCCAATCTCTGTTTTCCCATACAGTTTTTAGTGTGTAAGCTTTCCTCTAGTACCATGGAGGTTATTCTGCGATGCTTCAACACATGCCCTATCATTTACATATGTTCCTCCCTTCGACAATTCTATGGAGACCCTCCTGTTTCCTTATTAGTATATTTAATTTTCAACACTCTGTACCACCACATCCACAATGTCTCGATTGTCTTCTGTTCTGATTTTCCCACAGTCATTGATTCACTACTAAACAACACTGTGCTCCAAACATACAGGGTGTTTCAAAAATGACCGGTATATTTGAAACGGCAATAAAAACTAAACGAGCAGCGATAGAAATACACCGTTTGTTGCAATATGCTTGGGACAACAGTACATTTTCAAGCGGACAAACTTTCGGAATTACAGTAGTCACAATTTTCAACAACAGATGGCGCTGCAAGTGATGTGAAAGATATAGAAGACAACATAGTCTGTGGGTGCGCCATTCTGTACGTCGTCTTTCTGCTGTAAGCGTGTGCTGTTCACAACGTGCAAGTGTGCTGTAGACAACATGGTTTATTCCTTAGAACAGAGGATTTTTCTGGTGTTGGAATTCCACTGCCTAGAACACAGTGTTGTTGCAACAAGACGAAGTTTTCAACGGAGGTTTAATGTAACCAAAGGACCGAAAAGCGATACAATAAAGGATCTGTTTGAAAAATTTCAACGGACTGGGAACGTGACGGATGAACGTGCCGGAAAGGTAGGGTGACCGTGTACGGCAACCACACAGGGCAACGCGCAGCTAGTGCAGCAGGTGATCCAACAGCGGCCTCGGGTTTCCATTCGCCGTGTTGCAGCTGTGGTCCAAATGACGCCAACGTCCACGTATCGTCTCGTGCGCCAGAGTTTACACCTCTATCCATACAAAATTCAAATGCGGCAACCCCTCAGCGCCGCTACCGTTGCTGCACGAGAGACAATCGCTAACGATATAGTGCACAGGATTGATGACGGCGATATGCATGTGGGCAGCATTTGGTTTACTGACGAAGCTTATTTTTACCTGGACGGCTTCGTCAATAAACAGAACTGGCGCATATGGGGAACCGAAAAGCCCCACGTTGCAGTCCCATCGTCCCTGCATCCTCAAAAAGTACTGGTCTGGGCCGCCATTTCTTCCAAAGGAATCATTGGCCCATTTTTCAGATCCGAAACGATTACTGCATCACGCTATCTGGACATTCTTCGTGAATTTGTGGCGATACAAACTGCCTTAGACGACACTGCGAACACCTCGTGGTTTATGCGAGATGGTGCCCGGCCACATCGCACGGCCGACGTCTTTAATTTCCTGAATGAATATTTCGATGATCGTGTGATTGCTTTGGGCTATCCGAAACATACAGGAGGCGGCGTGGATTGGCCTCCCTATTCGCCAGACATGAACCCCTGTGACTTCTTTCTGGGGGACACTTGAAAGACCAGGTGTACCGCCAGAATCCAGAAACAATTGAACAGCTGAAGCAGTACATCTCATCTGCATGTGAAGCCATTCCGCCAGACACGTTGTCAAAGGTTTCGGGTAATTTCATTCAGAGACTAATCCAGATTATTGCTACGCATGGTGGATATGTGGAAAATATCGTACTATAGAGTTTCCCAGACCGCAGCGCCATCTGTTGTTGAAAATTGTAACTACTGTAATTTCGAAAGTTTGTCTGCCTGAAAATGTACTGTTGTCCCAAGCATATTGCAACAAACGGTGTATTTCTATCGCTGCTCGTTTAGTTTTTATTGCCGTTTCAAATATACCATCATTTTTGAAACACCCTGTACATTCTCAGAAATTTCCTCCTCATACTCGTATTAAGGCCTGTATTTGATACCAGGAGTCTTCTCTTGGCAAGGAATGCCCTTTTTGCCAATACTAGTTGGCTTTTTATACCCACCTTGCTTTGTCTGTCAAGGGTTATTTTGCTACTAAAAGCAGAGTTCCTTAATTTGAATATTTCGTGGTCACCAGTTTTGTTGTTAGGTTCTTCGATACTCCCTTTTCTGCAACTTTTCATTACTTTCGTCATTCTTTACTCCCAACAGACTATACATTCCATTCAGTAGATCCTGTAATTTCTCTTTGCATTCGCTGAGGATAGCAATATCATTAGCAGGTCTTATAATTTATATTCTGTCACCCTGAATTTTAAACCCACTCTCAAGCCTTTCTTTCATTTCAATCATTGCTCTTTCTGTGTACAGACTGAACAGTGGGGTCGTTTGACTGGATCCCTGTCTTAAACCTTTTTAATACAAACACTTTGTTTTGGTTTTCCACTCTTATTGTTCCTTGTACATATTGTATGGTTGTATTATCTGCCTTTCCCTATTTTTATCAGAGTTTCGAACATCTTACACCACTTTAAAATGTCGAACACTTGGTTTAGATCGAGGAATCCTTGAGTTTTCTTCAGATTTGCTTTCATTATCAAGAGCGATGTGAGAAATGCCTCTCCGGTGCCTTTACATTTCCTAAAGCCAACCTGATTTTCATATAACCGATGCTCAGTTTTCTTTTCCATTCTTCTGTATATTATTATTGTCAGCAGCTTAAGGAAATGTAACTCATCTGTGAAGGAAGTGGCTTATAAGGCCCTTTTTCGCCCGATTCTTGAGTATTGATCACCTGTCTGGGACCCCTATTAGGTAGGACTGATAGAGAAGATCCAAGGAAGAGCGGCGCAATTCGTCACGGGATCGTTTAGCTTTCAAGAGAGTGTTACAGAGATGCTAAACAAACTCCACTGGCAGACGTTACAAGAGAAACATAGTGCATCATGGAGAGATTTACTATTGAAATTTCGGGACAGGACTTTTCAGGAGGAGTCAGACAACATATTACTTTCCCCCACATACATCTTGTGTATTGACCATGAGGAGAAAATTCGAGAAATTTGAGTCAATACAGAGGCTTACCGATAATCATTCTTCCCAAGCACTATTCGCGAGTGGAACAGGGTTGGAGGGATTGGATAGTGTTATCGAAAGTACCCTCCGCCACACATCATTAAGTGGCTTACGGAGTATGATGTAGATGAGATGTTAAGATGATTGTGTTACTGTTTTTGCACTTACCTGTTCTTGTACCCACGATATTTTTTTGAAAGTCTGATGGTATATCACGAGTCACAAAGATTCTACCCACCAACCTGAGTAGTAATTTGGTTGACACTTCCCCTAGTATTTAGAAATTTCGTTGGAATTTATCGACATCTTCTGCATTAATTGACCTCAACTCTTTTAGAGCTCTTTAAATGCTGACTTTTATACTATATCTCCTATATCATCCACATTGACACCTGTTTCTTCGTATATCACATCATCAAACCAGTGCTCCTCTTCATAGAGACCTTCAGGTTACTCTTTCCTCTGATTTTAGCCTTGCAGTAGTCACATCATGTTTTGTAATGTTAGTAGCCACTGTGGACTGTCAGACCAAATGGAGATAAATATAGATTTATAAGCAGAAATCTACAAAGTAACTGAGAATATGTAATTTACTGTGTTTAAATTTCACTGTGCATAAGTATATACCTTTTATAAAACTATAAATTTTGTCCATTTCCACTGAAATTATGAGTTTCTGAATATGTTATAGTATTTATTTGTGGATATTGGAAAAATGTATACTAATATTGTAAACAGGATGAAATGCACTTGCTGGTTACTACAGTACTTCCGTTTTTAAACATTGTGAACAAATGACACTTCCAAGTTCCAAACAGAGATATTTACCATGTGTGCAACAGTTTTACCCTGTAGGTCTGTTTTTTTCTCCTATCACTGTATACAAAACGTCTTGTTTGCTAGGATTCGCTACAATTTGGAAAATTTCACAAATCCTTGAAGGATGTTACACAGTGCGATGTTAATGGCAGCTCAGACTCGCACCTGTTCTGAAACAAGTTGATAAGACAACTTATACAGAAAATCTTCCATCGAGTGCTGCTGTCTTGATTGTCAGCAGAATGTATCACCAAACCTCTACCATTAAGTAGAGAATGTAATATGACCATATGCCATTGGCGAGTGTGTCTTGCGTAACTGTAGACAGCACGACAACTTTGCACACATATCTACGCTTCCTTTGGCCTTGTTTTATGTAACTATCAGTCTTCCTTTGCCTGTATCCTTGCCAACACAATCACCATTGTGAAGACTGGAGACAAGTACAACATTTTTACATTTCTTAGGAATATATAAGACAGGAGTACAAGATTTTCTGAAGGCAAACATATTTGAACCCACTTGACTCTTACTTGGCTTAGTGGATTTATATGGCAATTCCTTCTTGTTTTTTTTCATATGGTTCCCAACAATGTTAGCCAATAATCATTTTTGGGCGTTTAAACTGACTGAAGACTGGTAGACCAATTAACCAATGGGGTTTTCCTGTCACTTCTTTTGATGGAGCTGCACAAACTCTGAATTATAGTAGCTGGGTCTTGCTTCTGACATGGTGAGTTTAGTTATTTCTACCCTTGTGCTATCAGTCTTCCACAGATTGCCTGTATTTAAATGGTTTACCTTCATCATTCCAGCCAATCACAGTAAACCGATTAGTGCTTCAATTTAGCTGGCAATCTTAGGTTTGCAGTCCTTGTCTCTGAAAAATTTGCCTGTCTGGGCTCAATAAGTGGGTTCATGTTTTCCACTATTGTGATGATGATGATGTCATCAATAAAAATGTACTTCCAAATTTAAGTTGGAGTTTCCAGATGTTTTATAGTAGGGTTTGTCCCGGGGTGATGGATTATTAAAAAGTTGGACCTGGTGTTAACATTTGTTGGAGGTACATGTTTATTCCATTTAGTAACCTGATCTTTCCCAACATACAGCAGACTGTTTTTGAATTGTTGAGATACCTCTTATTCTTATCTACCCTTTCTTGACTTCCACCATCTTAGTCACCTTCATGACCACTATTCCCCAAACTTTCAGCAATCAACTTTCTAGTTATTTCAGACTCTCTTTCATATGCATCCATTCTGCAAGAAATACGTAAATACTGTAAAATAATGAACTAAGAGGAATCTAACAAACCAATGTAACTAATAGAAAGTAACACAGAAATAATAAGAAACCCCTTGAGAATTAACTATAATGTGGCTATAACTGCTTACCTTTTATTATTTCTCCTAAAAGCAGCACTGCAAATTATACTGAACATCACTGCTTAAGTGAGACCGTGAGTCCGCATTTGTTGACAATTTCACCACTGTTGCTCCAGTTCAAATGAAACAAAACAGTGACATGGTGTTGCTGATTGTAGGAAGGTACTCGGGTCGTGTAATTCCTAAGTCCAAAGGGATTAAAAGGAAGGAAAAAAATACGTTCATGGTGACTCTCAGTCCATGCACGACTACTACAGGATTAACAGTGGAAATCCCATTCTACTCCTTGCTTTTAATTTCAATGAAGGTTGTTTTGACTGTTTACTGAGTCAGTCCTTCTGATTACGATTTCTTTTTTGATTTCTTCACTCTTTCCTGCAACCATTTCTCCTTGGCTGCCCTTCATTTGATATTCATTTCATTTCTAAGGGATTTATCTTGTTGTATTCGTGTCTCTCCCTCAACATTTTTGTACTTTCTTCTTTCATCCGCCAGTTGAAGTCTTTCATCTGTTACCCACGGTTTCTTCGCAGTTACCTTTCTTATGCCTGTGTCTGTGTGTCCAACATCTATGATTACCCTTTTTAGAGATGTCCATACCTCTTCAGCTGGACTGCCTACTCTGGCGTTCCTTAGTACAGTATCCACATCCTTAGCGAGCTTCTAATGTGTCTCATCATTTCTCAGTATTTCAGTATCCCACTTCCATCCCCAATGATTTTTCGAACGATTCTTTTAAACTTCAGTCTACTCTTCATTATTAAATTTTAATCTGAGTCTATATCTGAACTTCACAACTCGTCGCATTCCAAGATCTGACTTCAGAATCTCTATCTGATAATGATGTAATCCAGCTGAAACCTTCCCACGTTTCTGGGTCTTTCCCATGTGTACTTTCTTCCGTTGTGATTCTTGAATAGAGTATTCACTTTTACCATCTGAAATTTATTGCAGAACTCAATAAGTCTTTCTCCTCTCTGATTCTTACTGTCAGTCCCATGTGCTCCCATTACTCTTTCTTCTGTTCTCTCTTCTACAATCGTTTCCAATCACCCATGATTATTAGATTTTCATCTCCCTTCATACTCTACTTGCACCACTAGCATACATACACGAATTATCGTCCTTGGCGCTCCGTTGATTGTCGAACCTGATGAGAACAACCCTATCACAGAACTGTTTGTAGAAGTTCTGTCTCTATCTTACTTTCCTATTCATATCGACTCTTACTGCTGTTGCACCATTTTCTGCTGCTGTTGATATTACCCTCTATTGCCTGACCACAAATCCTTATCTTCTTTCCATTTCCCTTCACGAACTACAACTTCATCTAGACTGCACCTCTGTATTTTCCTTTTCAGATTTTCTATCTTTCCTGCTATGTTCAAACTTCTGACGTCCCATGCTCAAAAACACAGAACATTGGCTCATAGTTGGTTATTCCTTCCCTTTCCAAAAAATCATCCCCCCCCCCCACCTCGCAGTCCTCTTGTCCCTTACACAGATCCGAATGGGGGTAGTAATTAGTAATCCAGCAACTTTTCTAACGGGGAAGTAATCATGACACTTTTTCAATTACAGGCCACATGTTCTGTGGATAAACGCTTGTGTCTTGAATGGAGTGGTCTTCATTGTCTTCTACATCCTCACGCCGTTGATAATTACTGATTATTTTGTCTTTACAAGACAGTTTCCCACTCTAAGTGCAAGAGGATGCTCTGAACCTCTGTCCACTCCTGTGCCCAAATTTGACAAGGTCATTGGCGGAATGAAGATAATGTCTTACGCTGGAAGTCTTTGGCCGTTGACGATTTTAATTCAGAATTTAAGCAGTTACTTGTTTGGAACCTGGGAATCAGGAGATTTTATTATTAGTCAAAGATGCCTCCCATTTTTTCCTGAATATATCTTTATTGATAAAAGCTTGTGACATTACACTCTGTTAAATCTACAGTCTCACATACATCACATGTGAAATATACAGGAAATAAATAAATATTACGACACCACTACATTACATTATAGTTTACACAGTTTCCAAGTATCCATCTGGTATGAGGTGCCACAGATATTGAATACCCACCAGAGGAATGGACTTAGATAGCTGTTAGAGGGCACCACATGTACACTATGCTTTACTCCCACGGCGAGAGTGCCACAGTCGCAGTTTTGAGCGAATTTTATAACTTTAATTTTTGTAGCAAAAGAAGTTTAATGTGCAGCCAGGTAAATACATATTGGACATAAAACTAGTCCAGCCACAAGTGTTATCCTTAACAGCAAGATCGTGGCCACTACCATTCCTCTGGAACACCAACCTATGCACCAATACCTGGATTATCACAGATATGGCAATCTAGATCACAGTGTTGTTTTTGTTGCTGACTAAACGACTTTGGTCACATTCCAATTCCATTTGAGTTTCTCTCCATGAACAGCACTACTGACGTTCTTGGAATGTATGGTTTTGTTCTTCTTCCATGCTGCATTCACATTTTAGTGGATTCTGTTTCTGCGCCATCCGATAGTCATGAATATCTCGGCGGATAGAGACTTCAGAGGGTGTTGACAGATGTAGGAATCCATCTATTCTTGATACACTTCTTGTGCCTGTATCACAGACGTATTAGACTCTACAAACTAAGGTGGCCTGGATGCATAACACGTCAGCTGCATGGAGTCCCAAGCGGAACTATAGACCACGGATGGCACTTCCATGTACAATGCCGCTGCTTTAATGAATTTGACACTTCAACACAGCCATGCACAAAACCACTTGTCACTGTATATTATAGGCAGAAGTTGTCAAGATCGTTAATAAAGTGCCATTTTAACATCCAGGACAGTATTGTTGTTACTAAACTTTGAAGTAATACTAACTCATGTTATTGTAAGTCGTATCCAGAGGTTTCTTTTAATGGCACAACAGCCTGGAGTAAATCTTTCAACTGAACATTACTTCGGGGACTTGCGTGCCCTCAGAACCAACGGCACCTTATTTTCCCTGTAAAGTCATCCATCTAAGCACTAGCTGAGCCCAACGTTGCTAATGTCAGTAATCGGGCTGGAAACAGTGTTATCCAAGCGGCAAGGCCGTTGAGTACATCAATAGGTGGTTAACATCAACACTTCATGATAGCTCATCCATAGGTCTAAGCAGAAAATATAAGACATTCTTGTGAAAGCAGTGAGATGTTAAGGCATGACTTCCATCTCCAAGTACTATACAACAGTTTTATCACCTCACCTGGTCGCTGCGATGTTTTATTTACCAGCACACATATATGTAAATTAGGAGGTGAAACAATTCTGTTGACAGTGAGAAGTGTAGATGTGTTTTATTTTATCGACTTTTTTATACAAGTTATACAGACACAGATTTATGTACATTACAGACATCATTAATTACACTGATGTGCCACAGCAACAGTACATATATTTTGCTTCAGGTAAGACTGTCAGCTGAGGAGTAGCAGCAGTCCAGATCGATTTGCGCTTTATCATGGGCAACCACCACCATCACTGTATAGAATGTTTGACAGCAGCAACAGCCACAGGCTGTTGCCTTCTCGGCCACAGACCACAGACTTCTGCAGCAATATCAGTTACATATTTGTTTTACGCATTCCATGCACTGTTAAATTAAAAAAAAAGTCATTAGATATGCAGTTCTGAGTAAATTTTATTAACTTTTAATTCTGATAGCAAAAGAAGTTTGATGAGCAGCCAGAAAAATATATATTGATTGTGAAGCTACTCCAGCCGCCAGTGTACTCAACTGTAACTACGTGAAGATTCTTAACATATACAACAACAAAGGTGATATAAGTATTACGAGGTCATGCTGAACAGTAATGCCTCCGAATTTTTTATGTGAATACTCTTAAAGCTTTTGAAATAAAACAGGCGTTGTCGACATTCTACATCTTTATTTCTCTTGTCTGTATATTGGCAGCTCTCAGCCGCTGGAGGACTCTGAACTGTCTAATGTAACTATGTCAGTATGTGAGAAACAGCGTACTGTAATCGAGTTTTGAATTGGCAGAGGTCGTCCATCCTTGGACCACCATCTCCTTCAGCATCACAATGCCAGACCACACACATGTGCTGCTACAGCTGCAATAATCCAACGCCTTGGATTCACCATCTTCGGTCATCCACCATACAGTCCCAATTTGACTCCATCACATTCTCATCTGTTTCCATATCTTACAGAACACCGTCGAGTTAGTCATGATAGTCATGAAGCGGTCCAAGCAGAGGTGAGGTTGTGGCTCCGTCAAGAGAATAAATATTTAAAATGTTAATAACATTTGTTTTGTTTAAAAAGCTTTAAGAGGGTCCACATGAAAAATTCGAAGGCTCGCCCTCATATAAAGCATGAGAAGCTCATTTCTCTCGAGCTGAAACATTATCACCTAAGTGAAGTCTTACGTTCATAGGATAGTGTACGACTGGCTATGTATACAGGGTGGTCCATCGATCGTGACCGGGCCAAATATCTCACGAGATAAGCTTCAAACGAAAAAACTACAAAGAACGAAACTTGTCTAGCTTGAAGGGAGAACCAGATTGACGCTATGGTTGGCCCGCTAGATGGCGCTGCCATAGGTCAAACGGATATCAACTGCGTTTTTTAAAAAATAGGAACACCCATTTTTTATTACATATTCGTGTAGTACGTCAAGAATTATGAATGTTTTAGTTGGACCACTTTTTTCGCTTTGTGACAGATGGCGCTGTAATAGTCGCAAACATATGGCTCACAATTTTAGACGAACCATTGGTGACACGTAGGTTTTTTAAATTAAAATACAGAACGGAGATACGTTTGAACATTTTATTTCGGTTGTTCCAATATGACAGATGTACCTTTGTGAACTTATCATTTCTGAGAACGCACGCTGTTACAGCGTGATTACCTGTAAATACCACATTAATGCAAGAAATGCTCAAAATAATGTCCGTCAACCTTAATGCATTTGGAAATACGTGTAACGACATTCCTCTCAACAGTGATTAGTTCGCCTTCCGTAATGTTCACACATGCATTGACAATGCCCTGACGCATATTGTCACGCGTTGTCGGTGGATCACGGTAGCAAATATCCTTCAACTTTCCCCACAGGAAGAAACCCGGGGACGTCAGATCCGCTGAACGTGCGGGTCATGGTATGGTGCTTCGACGACCAATCCACCTGTCATGAAATATGTCATTCAATACCGTTTCAATCGCACGCGAGCCATGTGCCGGACATCCATCATGTTGGAAGTACATCGCCATTCTGTCATGCAGTGAAACATCTTGTAGTAACATCGGTAGAACATTACGTAGGAAATCAGCATACATTGCACCATTTAGATTGCCATCGATAAAATGGGGGCCAATTGTCCTTCCTCCCATAATACAGCACCATACAGTAACCCGCCAAGGTCGCTGATGTTCCACTTGTCGCAGCCATCGTGCATTTTCCGTTGCCCAATAGTGCATATTTACCGGTTTACGTTACCGCTGTTGGTGAATGACGCTTCGTCACTAAATAGAATTCGTGCAAAAAATCTGTCATCGTCCCATAATTTCTCTTGTGCCCAGTGGCAGAACTGTACACGACATTCAAAGTCGTCGCCATGCAATTCCTGGCGCATAGAAATATGGTACGGGTGCAATCGATGTTGATGTAGCATTCTCAACACCGACATTTTTGAGATTCCCGATTCTCGCGCAATGTGTCTGCTACTGATGTGCGGATTAGCGGCGACAGTAGCTAAAACACCTACTTGGGCATCATCATTTGTTGCAGGTCGTGGTTGACATTTCGCATGTGGCTGAACACTTCCTGGTTCCTTACATAACGTAACCATCCGGCGAACGGTCCGGACACTTGGATGATGTCGTCCAGGATACCGAGCAGCATAAATAGCACACTCCCGTTGGGCATTTTGACCGCAATAGCCATACATCAACACGATATCGACCTTTTCCGCAATTGGTAAACGGTCCATTTTAACACGGGTAATGTATCACGAAGCAAATACTGACCGCATCGGCGGAATGTTACGTGATACCATGTATTCATACGTTTGTGACTATTACAGTGCCATCTATCACAAAGCGAAAAAAGTGGTCCAACTAGAACATTCGTATTTCTTTACGTACTACACGAATATGCAATAAAATGGGGGTTCCTATAAAAAAAAACGCAGTTGATATCCGTTTGACCTATGGCAGCGCCATCTAGCGGGCCAACCATAGCGCGATCTAGTTTCCCCCTTCAAGCTAGACGAGTTTCGTTCTTTGTAGTTTTTTCACACATTGCATATCTACTATTAGAAACATACGGGGTGGTACCGTAATGATGTAACAAACTTTCAGGAATGATTGAGAAGGGTAAATGTGGCAGTCTGAGGTAAGGGGTCTGAACCGGAAACGGCCGAGTCGAAAGTTATAGGCGAATATCGTTCTGGTACCTCTGACATTGGATTGAAATACTTGTACCGGTACTGCTGTCGCTAAGATTGTAGAGAATTTTCAGTAGTGTTATTATGGATCGAAACAAGAAAATTTTTCCCAGTAAACTTAGGCTCTAAAATGTATATCTTAAAAATTATGGCCACTTGTTCATTAGAAGGGATGCCTTTCACAGTAGCGAAAATGAACACGTGCTCATAGCCTTTAAAGTATGCATTTTAGATATCATATTTGCTGGACATTGTTCTCGAGTTTTGGTCCCTACTACCTCCACCAAAAATATGGAGACCAAAGAGCTTGCAATAGAAGAGATGTTTGTCTCACAGTACTGAAGATGAACAAGTGCTCATGGCTCTTAAGGTGTACATTTTAAAGCCTACGTTAACTAGAACTTTTTCCTTGTATCGATCCATACTAACACCACCGAAACTTGTCTACCCTACAGTCTCAGTAACAACAGTGCCAGTGCTGAGTTTCCATTCGGCGGTTTCCGGAGCAGGGTCTCTTACCTCGAACTGATACATTTACCCCTCTCCATTGTTCGTGAAAGCTTGTAAAAACCTCACGGAATCACCCTGTACATTGATGATACTTACATTAGCCAATCAATCCAATGGTGCCACAATTATCGCTTAATGAGGCCAACGCCTCCATCTACTGCTGAAAAAAAAGCAAAGAAAGTCCATAATTAGATTTGTAACATTGTTGGGGATGCGGTGTCTATAACTGTATTATTTATCACAAACCTACTGCATCTACCATTATATTAACACATACGCCAATAAGGACGATGTAAGTATAATGTACTTAAAAATGTGCAAAATGTTTCTATGCTGGAGGTTAAACTGGTATTTTATTAACGATCTGAAAGATTGCCTACGTATAAGCAGTGATTATGTGTGGATGTCAAAGTCGTCAAGGCAGTGACTATGGTATCAAGCACAGTGTGTGTGAAATTGGTTAGGGAAGAGAGATATAATTTATTATACACTAAACCATTCTGAATAATATAATCACCTTAATTATTGTTAACTAAGTTTAGATCGCTACTAAACAAATTACAAATCTACAGTCACTAAAAACGTTATTCGAAAACGCTTATTTCATTCTCTATTTGATGATGTTAACTACTTCATAAACACAATAATGAGTGTGTATTATTGTGTAGGTGTAGCTAGCAAGCTCCACAGGTAAAAATATTCTTCCAGGTTCAGTACAATTGAAAAGTAAAGAAAAAAAGAGGCATGGAAGTGTTGCAGTTGTCTATGTGGTGGTAGGATTAATAAAGGGCTGTGTGTTACTGCTTCTGCAGAGCTCTCTCAATTAAATAATGTTATTTTGAGTTAGCAAATTACTTTATCTTTAAACTAGCCTACCAACTAAATATCACTGTGGATGTTCTATGTATTCTGTCCATTTCACACAAATAGTAGGAAAAATGTGTGGTAGGCTGCTGAGGAACTTATCCTAGGAAGGAGCGGGAAGAGGCGATTTACAGGAAACTTTTTTTTTTAATTTAGTTTTGCTTGTCAACCTGGGACCCTTTATACTTAAATGGAGTATTGACACAGGTTAAATGTCAGAATGTCAGATGTACTCTTCACCATACACCGTAATGTGGCGTGTGTGTGTTTTGCATCTGATTTTAGATATGGATACTAGCATCGTTTGGCAAAAGCTGTAGATGTTTGAAGAGCTCTCAGGTCGACCTATGTGTGACAGGCAAACAGCCACATGTCATTGACAACCTCTAGACTACAACTTGGTTCTGTGTTCAGAAAGGTCTGTAAGTGACGTATAGTTAAGGACGCAGCAGCATGGCCTACTTTATCATTGCTCTGGAGATCTATTAATCAATCTTTCCCTGTATTCTCGTCATTAACAAATGTTCCATTAAAACTACAGTCTTCAGGAATTTAGTTTGTCGCACTAGTTCTTTAAATAACTGTATTGGGAGGCCCTTATGCTCGTCAGAAAATATGTTGTAGACTGTACATCTTGTTATTCTATAACGATCTGAAGCTGCAAAATTCTCCCATTCGCAGAGGCTCTCAAAGAATTCTTGGCATCCTTTCGCTCTCTTTCGTATTTAACACTGCAATTTCTTTTGCGTCTTCACGCTGATATTTTTTCTTATGGTTTAATCGAAAGTTGTTTTGACTTTTCTATTTGATGAATCTGTATTTTCGACGACCAATTTCTTTTCAATTTCTTCACTCCTATACGCACTTCACTTATTCCTATTGATTTTATATCTAAGTGACTTATTCCTCTCATTTCTTGAAATTCTTGCAACTACTTTGAACCGTACGCTGTTTCGATATGATATCGAAAGCTCAATATAACATCTTTGCCCCTAGCTAAGGAACCACATGCTCCACCTCTCGCCAGGGGGCATACATGTGCTCCGCCACACCGATTTTATGGCGACCCCTATTAGTTCGCTCTCTGTCGTAGACCAAAGATAACTGGAGGACCGCCATCCAAGGACAAGTGCTCGCAGTGGTATGTGACATGGACGCTAAGAGCAATTGTGGAAATTGAGTGTCATTTAGAGTGAGTGTACGTTGCTGTTCTGTCAACTTACATGCCTTAGAAGCCCACGGGTCAGATTTGATGGAAGGTGGACTGTTATTTGCATCCACAGAAATCACGGGTGAACCGTAACTACTGAACTGTAACGCCTTGTTGGGTGAGCTCCTTTATGTGTAGATTGTATGTGCTGCTGTTCGGAGCTATCTGCTGTGCCTTAGGTTTTGTTACACTATGTGCTTAGGGTACGAGTTAACACCAGTTTTATTTAAGAAGTCTACTGGTTGGGCTAACTTAAATTGTTAAAACTTAGGTCAATGCTATTTGTGTCGGTGAGGTTTGAGACTGGTTTGTAAATTATTATTATTTGTTCTGCTTTAATGAAATTGATTTTAGTACACGCAATAAATTTTACTGATTGCTGCTTTAAGTGAACCCTTGAGGGTATTCTTTAAATTTTATTTATATATTCCTTTATGAACCTAGTCTGGGTAACGTCAATTTGAAATCAACCTATGTAATTGGCTACTGCCATTTTGTTGGGATTTGCACTTTACTTTATTGCTTAAGTCCTAGCAAATAATAATTATCAGGTCCATATTTCACATTGTTTAACAGTTGTTCCTTTCCTGTTCTGCCTTACTGATTAACAGCTCTCAACTAAACCGTTAACTAAGTGTTTTTTCAGGCATAATGTGTATTTTGGAAACATGTTAAATAAAATTTTTATATGTTTCAGTAATTACTGAAGTCATACTGTGCTTTGTTCAATTTCCATAGTGGGAGAACCACCGGAGTGAGATCAAGGTTTACACTATCTTAGCACTTATAGTTTCAACATGAAATTCATGAAATTCAAATATTAAATATTCATTGATCATTCCTTGCCTTCATCTGAGATTGTTAATTTCATATTGTGAATGAAATTTCTAACACACTCTTTGTGAATTTTTTATTTTTTGGGGAAAATGTTATGTTTTTTGTGCCCTGCAACAGCTCCTGTCTTACTAATACATTTCATACTTTCTGCCGACCTCATGGAGTAGAAATATCTGTGGAATGAGCGTTGTGTACATGTTGTCAACATTAAACTGGGATTGTCACCTGATCCCGGGATATCGCCGTTTGCATACGCTTTTCACGGTGTCCAAAACTTTAATGTAGACGTACTTCATACATCGTTACCAGTTATTTATTCGTAACAGCATTGATGTTGCTGCTGGAAGAGAAGAGGAATACACAAATGGAGAAAATGCTGGATGTTGAAAACTTTGATGTATTGTGGTATTTTTACTGCATTTTGAATAAATGTATTAAATTTGTTATCTGTGCAAAATGTGTAGTATATTTGTACAAAATAATTTATGACTGTGAATTCCATATTGGCGGTCACACACATAAAAGACAATGAAAATCCACTGCTTGTACACTATCTTTTGACAGTGCTTAAACTCAAAACGAGACTGTGTAGAAGTCAGACATTTCTCTCGTGGTACATGTCTCACATCTGCATTATTTACAATTGGTTTTTTGTTTTAAGGTGGTATATTTTTACCATATGGCATTCTGTAACGTGAGGAAATAGTTTAATTTTTTATTGAAAAGCCAGGTGTTTGCAGATTATTTCACTTTTCTTTGAGAAGATATTTTACACAACAGAGGAGAAATACTGCTTATCTATGCGGTGTAGGGAGTGAGTGCGCAAATCACAGATCTTTACGTTATAGAAAACTGAAAGTACACATGAGTTAAGATGTATGCCAATAGCAATGTGAAATGAAGATTTGTGAAGTCAATAAAATCTGGCAAAAACGTAGTGTTGCCACGGGTGAAATTTCAGCCTGTATCTTTAATACACCACTGGTCATTAAAACTGCTACATTATGAAGAAACGCAGATGATAAACGGGTATTCATTGGACAAATATATTATACTAGAACTGACATGTGATTACATTTTCAAGCAATTTGGGTGCATAGATCTTGAGAAATCAGTACCCAGAAAAACCACCTCTGGCCGTAATAACGGCCTTGATACGCCTGGGCAATGAGTCAAACAGAGCTTGGATGGCGTGTAGAGGTACAGCTGCTCATGCAGCTTCCATACGATACCACAGTTCATCAAGAGTAGTGACTGGCGTATTGTGACGAGCCAGTTTCTCGGCCACCATTGACCAGACGTTTTCAATTGGTGAGAGGTCTGGAGAATGTGCTGACCAGGGCAGCAGTCGAACATTTTCTGTATCCAGAAAGGCTCGTACAGCACCTGCAACATGCGTTCGTGCATTATCCTGCTGAAATGTAGGGTTTCGCAGGGATCGAATGAAGGGTAGAGCCACGGGTCGTAACACATATGAAATGTAACGTGCACAGTTCAAAGTGCCGTCAATGCGAACAAGAGGTGACCGAGACGTGTAACCAGTGGCACCCCATACCATCACGCCAGGTGATACGCCAGTATTGCGATGACGAATGCACGCTTCCAATGTGCGTTCACTGCGATGTCACCAAACACGGATGCGACCATCATTATGCTGTAAACAGAACATGGATCCATCCGAAAAAATGACGTATTGCCATTCGTGCACCCAGGTTCGTCGTTGAGTACATCGCAGGCGCTCCTGTCTATGATGCAGCGTCAAGGGTAACCGCAGCCAAGGTCTCCGAGCTGATAGTCCATACTGCTAAAAACGTCGTCGAACTGTTCGTGCAGATGGTTGTTGTCTTGCAAACGTCCCCATCTGTTGACTCAGGGATCGAGACGTGGCTGCATCATTCGTTACAGCCATGCGGATAAGATGCCTGTCATCTCGACTGCTAGCGATACGAGGCCGTTGGGATCCAGCACGGCGTTCCGTATTGCCCTGCTGAACCCGCCTATTCCATATTCTGCTAACACTCATTGGATCTCGACCAACGCGAGCTGCAATGTCGCGATACGATAAACCGCAATGGTGACAGGCTACAATCCGACCTTTGTCAAAGTCGGAAACGTGATGGTACGCATTTATACCTCCTTACACCAGGCAACGCCGGTCAACTGCTGTTTGTGTATGAGAAATCGGCTGGAAACTTTCCTCATGTAGCACGTTGTAGGTGTCGCCACCGGCGCCAACCTTATGTGAATGCTCTGAAAAGCTAATCATTTGCATATCACAGCATCTCCTTCCTGACGGTTAAATTTCGCGTCTGTAGCACGTCATCTTTGTGGTGTAGCAATTTTAATGGCCTGTAGTGTACATTTTCGGCACAATAGTGGTACAGAACACGTCATCTATTTTTATGTCAACACTTGCATCCTCAGACCTATTCTGTATATTCCTCTTTGCAATCAGGACAATGACAAATCAAAAGACTAAATCTACATAACAATAACTGAGAACAGAAATCAGGAAAAGAGAACAACAAAAAAGCATTTTATAAATCAGCTGCTTTGATGGAGCTTGCCTTCAGGATATTGTTTTCCCCATTTGATTAACAGGCAGAAAATATTAGTACCTAAGATCCCAACGAACTCCTTGATGTGTGTCAGATTGTCCACTTCCCTTGATACTGTTGGTCTGTGAAGCAACGGATGACACTGAGTGACTAAACGAAATTTGCCCGCATCTCGTGGTCGTGCGGTAGCGTTCTCGCTTCCCACGCCCGGGTTCCCGGGTTCGATTCCCGGCGGGGTCAGGGATTTTCTCTGCCTCGTGATGGCTGGGTGTTGTGTGATGTCCTTAGGTTAGTTAGGTTTAAGTAGTTCTAAGTTCTAGGGGACTGATGACCATAGATGTTAAGTCCCATAGTGCTCAGAGCCATTTGAACCATTTTGAAACGAAATTTTGCAGGGGACAACTGGGATGTAATTAGTGGTCGCCTGAAATCACGTTTGTACTAATCTGTAGCGTTACCTGAGATCTACAATGGACTATTCTCCGACGATTATTTTGGTTTCATATAACACTGAGGTGACATACGAGTACGTCATGATAAACTACTTAATATAGTGTCGGACCTCCTTTTGTCCAGCATAGTGCAGGAGTTCAACTTGGCGTGGACTCAACAAGTTGTTGGAAGTCCCTTGCTGAAATATTGATCCATGCTGCCTTTATAGCCGTCCACAATTGCAGAACTGTTGCCAGTGCAGGATTTCGTGCACGAATTGACCACTCAGTTATGCCACATAAACGTTCGATGGGATTCATGTCGGCCGATCTGGGTGGCCAGATCATTAGCTCAGATTGTCCAGAATGTTCTTGCAATCCGGTGGGGCGGCGCGCTGTCATTCACAAAAATTCCATCGTTGTTTGGGAGCAGGAAGTCCATGCATGACTGCAGATCATCTCGAAGCAGCCGAACATAACCATTTACAGTTAATGACCCAGTCTATTGCATGAAAACACAGCCGACACCATTACAGAGCCACTTCCACCTTGCGTCCATGGGTTCGTGGGGCCTGCGCCAGACTCGAAACGTACCATCAGCTCTTATCAGCTGAAACCGGGCCGTATCTGACCAGGCCATCGCTTTCTAGTCGTATAGTGTCCAACCGCTATGGTCACGAGCCCGGGAGAGACGCTGCAGGCGATATTGTGTCGCTACGAAAGGCACTCGCGTCAGTTGTCCGCTGCTATAGCCCATTAACGCCAAATTTCGCCCCACTGTCCTAACGGATACGTTCGTCGCACATCTCACATTGATTTCTGTGGTTATTTCACGCAGTGTTGCCTGTCTGTTAGCACTGACAACTCTAGGCAAACGCCACTACTCTCGGTCGTTAAGTGAAGGTTGACGGCCTCTGCGTTGTCTGTAGTCAGAGGTGATGTCTGAAATTTGGTATTCCCGATACACTCTTGATACTGTCGACCTCGGAAGATTCAATTCCCTAACGATTTCCGAAGTGGAATGTCACATGCGTCTAGCTCCAACTACCATTCCAAATTCCAGGTCTGTTAATTCCCGTCGTGCAGTCGTAATCATGCCGGACACCTTTTCACACGAATCACCTGAGTGTAAATGACAGCTGCGGTAATGCACTGGCGTTTTATGTCTTGGATACCCGATGCTACTGCCATCTGTTTCTGTGCATATCGCTAGCCCCTGACTTTTGTCGTCTCAATGTAGGTCAGAATACCGAACCTAATGTAGGAGAAATGCAAAGTGGATCAGTGGATGAACTACTTAATGTTAACTGTAAGTTCCTGCTCTCTCTCTCTCTCTCTCTCTCTCTCTCTCTCTCTCTCTCTCTCTCTGTGTGTGTGTGTGTGTGTGTGTGTGTGTGTGTGTGTGTGTGTGTGTGTGTGTGTGCGCGCGTGTGTGTACGTGTGTGTGTGTGCGTGCGTGTTTGTGTGTGCGTGCGTGTTTGTGTGTATGTATGTGTGTGCATACGTATGTGTGAATGGCCGTACCTTTATGTATCTAATTTTCTTCATCTGTGATGATGTGTGAGTTTGCACATAGAGATACCCGGTCTAGGGAGTTCGCCGGCATGGTAGTTCAGCGTGTTCGGTGAGAAGGTTAGCTGCCCTCTGCAATTGAAAGACTGAGTGAACGGATCAACGATGAACCAGAACAGGTGTCATGGGACGTCCGCCCCGGACAAATGCAACGAACAAAATGAGATCAGAGAAAAAGGGTAGTTAGCGTCTTCGCTTGGTGATCAAAACGTTCTCGGTCCCCGGTTCGAAACCCGCCATAGTTAAAATTTTGATTAATAATCAGCATTGGCGGCCGCATACCCTCATTTTGCCAACGGCCTTTTCATAGAGGGTCAAAATGATTCAAATGGCTCTGAGCACTATGGGACTTAACATCTGTGGTCATCAGTCCCCTAGAACTTAGAACTACTTAAACCTAACTAACCTAAGGACATCACACACATCCATGCCCGAGGCAGGATTCGAACCTGCAACCATAGCAGTCGCGCGGCTCCGGACTGAGCGCCTAGAACCGCGAGACCACCGCGGCCGGCTGTCAAAGAGGGCGGAGGAGCGGACAGAGGTTCAGGACATCTCTTGTCCTGTGGGTGGGAAACTGCCCCTAAAGGCGGAAGAATCAGCAATGATCAACCGAATGAGGACGCAGAAGGCAATGGAAACCACTGCATTAAACACACGTAACGTGTATGCACAGGACATGTGGCCTGTAACTGATCTTTCCATTGGCAAAAGATTCCTAAATAGTCTCCCATTCGGATCTCCGGAAGGGGACTGCCAAAGGAAGGTGACTATGAGAAAAAAAACTGAATAATCAACGAAAGGATAATTTTCTACGAGTCGGGGCATGCAATGTCAGAAGCTTGAACGTGGTAGGGAAGCTAGAAAATCTGAAAAGGGAAATGCAAAGGCTCTATCTAGATATAGTAGGGGGTCAGTGAAGTGAAATGAAAAGAAGACTGCCGGCCACTTTGGCCGAGCGGTTCTAGGCGCTTCAGTCTGGAACCGCGCGACCGCTACGGTCGCATGTTCGAATCCTGCCTCGGGCTTGGATGTGTGTGATGTCCTTAGGTGAGTTAGGTTTAAGTAGTTCGAGGTTCGAGGCGACTGATGACGTCAGATGTTAAGTCAAATAGTGCTCAGAGCCATTTTTTTGGAAAGAAGACAAGGATTTCTGGTCAGATCAGTATAGGATAAAATCAACAGCAGCGGAAAATTGTATAACGGGAGTAGGATTCGTTATGAATACGAAGGTAGAGCAGAGATTATGTTACTGTGAACAGTTCAGTGATAAGGTTGTTCTTATCAGAATAAACAGCAAACCAACAGCGACAACGATAGTTCAGGTATACATGCCGATATCGCAAGCCGAAGATGAGGAAACAGAGAAAGTATATGGGGATACTGAAACAGTAACACAGTACGTAAAGTGAGATGAAAATTAATAGTCACGGGGGACTGGCACGAAATTGTAGGGGTAGGAGTAGAAGAAAAGGTTGCAGGAGAATATGGTCTTGGACGAAGGAATCATAGAGGAATAAGACTAATTGAGTTCTGTAATAAATTTAGGCTATTAATAGCGAATACTCTGTTCAAGAACCACAAGAGGAGGATGTATACTTGGAAAAGACCGGGGTATGCGGGAAGACTTCAGTTAGATTACATCATGGTCAGATAGAGATTCCGAAATCAGATACTTGCTTGTAAGGCGTACCCTGGAGCAGATATAGATTCAGATCACAATGTAGTAGTAATGAAGAGTAGGCTGAAGTTTAAGGTCACTAAGAATCAATACGCAAAGGAGTGGGATACGGAAGTACTATAGGGATGACGAGATACTCTTGAAGTTCTCTAAGGCTATAGATACAGCAATAGGGCATAGCTCAGTAGGCGCTACAGTTGAAGAGGAATGGACAACTCTAAAAAGGGCAACCAGAGAAGTTGGAAAGAAAAAGATAGGTACAAAGAAGGTAACTGTGAAGAAACCATGGGTAACAGAAGAAATACTTCAGTTGATCGATGAAAGAAGGAAGTACAAAAATGTTCAGGGAAATTCTGGAATACAGAAACAGAAGTCACTGAGGAATAAAATAAATATGAAGAGCAGGGAAGCTAAGATGAAATGGTGGATGAAAAATGAGATGAAAAAAAAGAAGTGATTGTCGGAAGGACTGACTCAGTGTACAGGAAAGTCAAAAAACCGTTGGTGACATTAAAAGCAAGGGCGGTAACATTAAAAGTACAACGGGAATTCCGCTGTTAAATGCAGAGGAGAGAGCAGAAAAGTGGAAGGAGTACATTGAAAGCCTATATGAGGAGGAAGATTTGTCTGACGTGATAGAAGAAGAAAAGGAGTTGATTTATAAGAGATAGGGGATCCAGTATTAGAATCAGAATTTAAATGAACTTTGGAGGACTTAAGATCAAATAAGGCAGAGGGGGTAGACAACATTCCATTATAATGTCTAAAATCATTAGGGGTAGTGGCAACAGAACCACTATTCACGTTGGTGTGTAGAAGGTATGAGTTGGTGTCAGACCATCTGATTTTAGGAAAAGTATCACCCACACAGACCCGAAGACTGCAAGAGATGACAAGTGCGAGAATTATCGCACAATCAGCTTAACAGCTCATTCGTCCAAGTTGCTGACAGGAATAATATACAGAAGAATGGGAGTATGTGTTAGGTGACGATCACTTTGGTTTTACAAAAGGTAAAGGTACCAAAGAGGCAATTCTGACGTTGCGATTAATAATGGAAGCAAGACTAAAGAAAAATCAAGACACGTTCAAGGGATATGTCGATCTGGAAAAAGCGTTCAACAATGGTACAAGGTGTTCTAAATTCTGAGAAAAATAGGGATAAGCAATAGGGAGAGAAGGGTAATATACAATATGTGCAAGAGCCAAGAGGGAGTAGTAAGAGTGGACGACCAAGAACGAAGTGCTTGGATTACATAGAGTGTAAGACAGGTTCAAAAAATGGTTCAATGGGTCTGAGCACTATGGGACTTAACATCTGAGGTCATCAGTCCCCTAGAACTTAGAACTACTTAAACCTAACTAACCTAAGGACATCACTCACATCCATGCCCGAGGCAGGATTCAAACCTGCGACCGTAGCAGTCGCGCGGTTCTGGACTGAAGCGCTAAGAACACAGCGGCCGGCTGTAAGACAAGGGTGTAATCTTTCGCCGCTACTCTTCAGTCTGTACATCGAAGAAGCAATGATGGAAGTAAAACAAAGGTTGAGGAGTGTATTTAAAATTCAAGGTGAAAGAATGTCAATGATACTATTCGCTGATGACATTGCTATCCTGAGTGAAAGTGAAGAAGAATTACACGGTCGGCTGAATGGAATGAACAATTAAGGAGTAAAAAATATGAATAGAGAGTAGATCGAAGAAAGACGACAGTAATGAGAAGTAGCAGAAATGAGACCAGTGAGAAACTTAACATCAGGAATGGTGGTCACGAAGCAGATGAAGTTAGGGAATTGTGCTAACTTGGCACAAAACAAGAAATGACGGACGGAGCAAAGAGATATCAAAAGCACACTAGCACTGGCAAAAAGGGCATTCCTGGCTGAGAGAAGTCTACTAGTATCAAACATGGCCTTTAATTTGAGGGAGAAATTTCTGTGAATGTACGTCTGGAATGCGGCACTGTATGATAGTGAAACATGGGCTGTGAGAAAACCGGAACAGAAGAGAATCGAGTTATTTGAGATGTTGTGCTACAGGCGAATGTTGAAAATTAGGTGGACTGATGAGGTAAGGAATGAGGAGGTTCTTCACAGAATCGGAGAGGGAAGGAACATGTGGAAAACACTGATAAGACATCTGCTAAGACATGAGGGAATGACTTCCATGCTACTAGAGGGAGCTGTAGAGGGCAAAAACTGAAGAGGAAGACAGAGATTGTAATACATCCAGCGAATAATTGAGGACGTAAGTTGGAACTGCTATTCTGAGATGAAGAGGTTGGCACAGGAGCGGAATTCATGGCGGGCCGCATCAAACCAGTCAGTAGACTGATGACCCAAAATGGGAAAAAATCATGAAGAAGAGGGTGAGATATAGTCGCTAATGATTGGTGAATTCTTCGATAATTTTCTGATCAGTTTCAAATCGTTTCGCAATACCGTCAAATCAAAAATTTAGTAGAACAAACTTGGCAACACAATGAAATCGGGCATAAAAGAGAAAAATGTCTTTGGATGTCACTGTTATAAAGACAAAAAAGGCATTTGAGAGTTGTGGCACCTATCGCAAAGATACTAAATGTCTTTTCATTTTGCTCTTCAAAACTAAGAGCCTAATTTATTCCAGGTACCAAATGCGATTTGTTATGATGTCAACGAAACGTCTACATCATATTCACGGCACCTGCGAATGGAAGCTGTCTGTATTTCCGTTGTAACGACAATTTGAACCTGCAGGATGCCTACACCGTCCAAAGATCACGTGACCAGGGTGGCAATATATGATGACAGTAAAAAGTCTGTTCTGTCCTACTCCAGATATATTTCTACTCTATGGCCAGTTCATGAAGTTTTTAATCTCTTACCCAAGACTTTTTCACAGTCGCTTATACCTACATGTTAGTGGCAGATTCTCTATTGTAAGTGCGGTATACACCAACAAACAGCATTTAAAATGTGCTCTGCTCTACTCTGTGCCAATCACTTGTATGTATTGTAAACTATCAGGTAAGTTACAGGACAGATGCTGTATTTTGTTTAATAGTGTATTACAGTTTTCCTATATGCGAAAATTGGCTGGTGTACGAGTAAACCCTCTACGCAATCAAGATTGAAAAAATGATGATGAACTATGTTCTGTCTGCCTACAGTTTTCATTGCCTACTTGTAAAATGTGTGGAAATTGTTAACCCAGAATTCAACAAAGAGAATATAAGTGTTATATCGAAGGTGGATGAACATATTTTTCTCACCCCGGGGCATTGTCTCCATAATACGACAAAATGTAAATATAACCAAATTAGGATTGTTTATAAGAAATAATATTATTCCATAGGTTTTATGAAAAATAAACAATGTGTCAAATAGACTTAAATAATTCCCTATTAAAGAAATTACTCCTTTAGTGTAGTTGATGTGTTGTGCGTACACAAAAGAAAACTGGGAATCGAACACATCAAAGAAAAAAAAAAAAAAGAAGCGAACTTTAGAATTTGGCAAAAGCAACTGCCACAAAGAAATAAAGTAAACAGTTCTTGAAGAAAGAACAAGTACTTGCATATTGGTTCAAATGGCTCTGAGCACTATGGGACTCAACTGCTGAGGTCATTAGTCCCCTAGAACTTAGAACTAGTTAAACCTAACTAACCTAAGGACATCACAAACATCCATGCCCGAGGCAGGATTCGAACCTGCAACCGTAGCGGTCTTGCGGTTCCAGACTGCAGCGCCTTTAACCGCACGGCCACTTCGGCCGGCTGACTTGCATATTTTCAAGTAAAACTTACAACTTACTTTTAACAGTGTATAGTTGATAATGTATATATAATGGGGGAAACAAGACAGCAGTTACTGTAAATAGCAATGGAAAGCGTCACATGTTTGAGCACTCACCTCACAGAAAACAATGGATTCAAAGCTGTTTGCTAAAAAAAAAAAAAAAAAAAAAAAAATCTGTTTATAAACCTCCATTCCCATTGGAGTCTCCTTAAAAAGGATTTTTGTACTGTATCAACGTGTGGTGGTCTCAACATATTGCATCTAGCAACAGAAAACCCATTTTCCAAGTTTAAAACTGATGTGATAATTACATTTTACAGGCTTTCATTTGTTAAAATGGTAGACTTTAGTTTCCGTGCACAAATTCCACTGGAATATGGGGACGAGTTGCCACCATACACCCGAAAGGTTGTGGAATGCCTTAACAATGCAGCACACAAAAGCCAAAATAAAATTCCTGGGGACAGAACTAATTGTTGAGGCCACGCGACATATTTTATAGCAAAAGTTACTTATTTATTAGAATTTGACAACACAAAAGAAAAAATAAAAATAAGACTCAAAACAGCATTTTCTGTCAAGGAATAAAACTGTACAAAAATTACCAAAAGAGATTAAAGAAATTGCAAAAATACACTTATTTAAAAAGGCAGCTAAAAAGTACCTGTTATACAATACATTTTATACATTGATTCATTTTATACATTGATTCAGACATTCAGAAATTGTTAAAAATTAAACTGGATGTTACTAAAACTACACCAAACAAACATAAAGGAAGCATTGCTTTCTATGTGTAAATGTATATTTACATATCAGTGAACAATTTTGGCAACGAAGTTTGTTTTCTTATTCACTAGTGCCCTCATAAATCGTAAAAAAAATGTTTTATATTCGAATATTTTTTTATGGCTAAGTTGAAAGGTACTTGAAACTGGGAAACAAAGCATAGCATCCCCTCTTCTTAGCTACATGAGACCCTTGTTTGTCAACTTTGTTATGCACTCACAATGCTGCCAGCTCCAGCATAATTGTTTTGCAATTGTGCTCATCTCAGAAATATGGTTGCAAACATTTCATCTGCTTAAACCTAACTTACCTAAGGACGCCACACACATCCATGCCCGAGGTAGGTTTCGAACCTGCGACTGTAGCGGTCGCGCGCTTCCACACTGAAGTGCCTAGAACCGCTGGGCCACACCGGCCGGCTATGACAGATCAACCACTGTTTTCACCTCAAACTAATAAACATCAACGATTGTGACACTTTTATCATTAAAACAATTTCATAGTCTACAGCTTCCAAATACAACACGCAAGGTGTTTTTTTTTATGACAGAAGATATTACCTTTCCACGCTTACTGCAACCTGACTGATATTTAGGGCTACTGCTTGACAAACTTCGCCCTTCTCTTAGAGCCCAGGGATGATTCAAAATGATTCACCACTCACATTCTTTGATACAGCATCTGAGTTATGTGTTACCAATTACTTAGCAAAAAGCTTCAATTTTTGGAATTCGGTTACCTGAATTTCCAACTTCTATCGATGGTACACCTACGTCTTGTTTTCCCGTACATTTTCCCCCTCTGTTTTATAGTCCACTAATTGCGTGTTGTGAAAATAAACCAATAGGTTACATTTTATAAGACTCGTTAGTCAGAGTTTCTGTCAGTGTCATAACGCGTGAGGGATGGTTTTTGCAGTGACGGATCAAGAATACTGTTTTTTTTCTGACACATGGACACTTTTCATACACTACCACTCTCGAGGAAAGTCTCCGAACAGTGATGTAACAGCAGAATATGGAACGCTTCAAAAACGCTTCACTGCCGAATGTATTGCCGTGCAACCGGGGTTTCCGTCCAACGCTTCATTGTGGAAGCAAGATAACAAGAAGTCGGCGGTCGTCAATGGGACTGGCGGTGCACAAAAGAAGCTTTGCAAAGCCACGAAAATCGCCAAGCGGGCTCTTAACGAACGCGACTTCTTCCTTACACGGCTTCTGGCCTCTTTTTCGGACGGCTCCTCACGTGGTAGGGCTGCAGCCCGTCGTATCGGGAAGTCCTCTCTGCTCAGGTGGCCAAAGGTGCTGCAGGCACGTGGCAGTTTCAAGTTGACTCAGGTGCCCTACGATGTCTGCAGAGATTGCGGGATCAAAGCCCTTCGTACCCAACGAACATGGCTTGTTACGTGTCAACGTGTCATAGAAAATGTAGCGATTCTTCAACTTTTTTTTTTAACATTTATTTCTCAACATAGTATCCAGTGATGTCAAAAGGTTTAGTCTAGTGAGGCGCATTTCTTTTTAATTCTGTTGGGGAAGTTGTTGTGGGTTGGCAGGAGAGCCAACACCGTGATTATTAGAGGAAGCCGAAAGGCACGCGTTTTAGCTCACGCAGGCTGGCGTGAGGTCTGGAACAGGACAAGGAAATTAGAATTTAGAAAAACGGACGTAGCTGGTGGAATACTTAACTTTAATCCATTAATGATGAGCGTCGCTCTTGACTGTACATGATTCAGTATCAACAGTAACTGGTAATGGCGCCTTGCTAGGTCGTAGCAAATGACGTAGCTGAAGGCTATGCTAACTATCGTCTCGGCAACTGAGAGCGTATTTTGTCAGTGAACCATCGCTAGCAAAGTCGGTTGTACAACTGGGGCGAGTGCTAGGAAGTCTCTCTAGACCTGCCGTGTGGCGGCGCTCGGTCTGCTATCACTGATAGTGGCGACACGCGGGTCCGACTTATACTAACGGACCGCGGCCGATTTAAAGGCTACCACCTAGCAAGTGTGGTGTCTGGCGGTGACACCACAGAAGTAATATCGTTGCAAGTAATAAACCTAGCAGTGCCCAATACTCTCTATACATACGAGGGTGAGTCAAATGAAAACCTTAAATTTGTAATAACAAATCGAAATTTCGCGCCGTTATCCTGTAAGTTGGTAAGCGTGCTACAAACAGCGTGCAGAATGGCCTGTACGTGCCACCATAGTGCAGATGCACACATACCGTCGCAGTATCAGTATAAAGATGGCCGCCCCACTCCCGACGTGTCAGGCCAATAGATGTTCGATATGGTGCAATTGTGTGCAATTGTGTGCAGCAAATGATGGCCACCATATCGAACATCTATTGGCCTGACATGTCGGACACACTCTATTCCACTCTGTAATTGAAAATGGAAACCACGTGTGTACGTGTACCTCACCCCTCATGGTAATGTACATGTGCGTCAGTGAAAAAGACCAGTAAAAAGGTATTAGCATGTGGACGTAATGTGCTGTTCCAGTCTCTTCTGTACCTAAGGTCCATCACCGTTCCCTTTGGATCCCTACGTAATTCGGTGCTCTCCGATACACACGATCGAACAGCGGAGGAGTGGTACTCAAGCGTCAACTTTAGGTTACAATATCTCCGGATGTAATTAACATTTTACAATGCAACAAACGGCACTGATTACGTATTTGTTTATATGTTCAGATGTGCTAACAAAACTAACGGGGTTCCATTTAAAAAAACGTAGGTTTGAGTTAAAAAACATACTTCCGTGCATTTTTGTATGGTTTGTATTAACCAATTACACTAGCCCCTCTCCTCACGTTCGGTCTGTGGAATCGATTCGTCAGTATTTGATGTGTTTTAGGAAATATATCCAGCGGTAATGTTAGGTGACTCATCCTGTATATGGTCTAAGAAAGAGTAATCAGCATCGGCTGAATTCACAATGTTGCTGCTAAGCAAGACCAGGCACCAGTTTCAGCCAATAGTTTTTGCCTTGTGTACCTCAAGTCAGCCCAAACAATTACTGCTCGCCACGTGTTTCATGCGATTCCCAATGCCAACAGAAAGCGTAGGCATGTTTCCCATTCGTTTTATCGACCTGTATTTACAAGGACAGTTAAACTCGAAGAATAAACAGTTATCAAGCAGCGATTCAGTAGCGCTGCATGTTTCGCAGCAACAGTCAGAGCAAGCCAGGGCAGTGCTGTCATTGCTGGATTACTGGTTATTCCTCGTATTTCAATATCTCTATTAATACATATTGGTAAAACGAATTTCAGACTTCACGAAACTGGGACGACTCTATCACAGGGGCATGTAAAATTTTGCTGTAAAAATAATATTGTTTGTAACGGGAAACAAACCGACGCTTTCCGTCGATACTGGGTATCGCATGAAAGATGTGATCAACAGCAATCGTTTTGACTGATTCTACAAAAACTAAATTGGCAATATCTGCTAAAACAGCAGAGAAATGCGCTTGACGACTCTTAGCAAGTCTTCCGGTCCAGACTGTATACCAGTTAGGTTCCTTTCAGAGTATGCTGATCAATAGCTCCACACTTATCATATACAACCGTTCGCTCGACGAAAGATCCGTACCCAAAGACTGGGAAGTTCCACAGGTCAAACTAATAGTAAAAAATGTAGTATGAGTAATCCACTAAATTACATGACTATATCGTTAACGCAGATATGCAGCAGGATTTTGGAAAATATATTGTGCTCGAAAATTATAAATTACTTCGAAGAAAACGGTCTATTGACACGTTCAAAATGGTTCAAATGGCTCTGAGCACTATGGGACTTAACATCTGAGGCCATCAGTCCCCTAGAACTTAGAACTACTTAAACCTAACTAACCTAAGGACGTCACACACATCCATACCCGAGGCAGGATACGAACCTGCGACCGTAGCAGTCGCGCGGTTCCGGACTGAAGCGCCCAGAACTGCTCGGTCGCCGCTGCCGGCTATTGACACGTAGTCAACACGGATTAGAAAACATCGTTCTTGTGAATCACAACTATCTCTTTATTCACATGAAACGTTGAGTGCTATTGACATGGGATTTAAAATTGATTCCGTATTTCTGGATTTCCGGAAGACTTTTGACACTGTACCACATAAGCGGCTTGTAATGAAGTTGCATGCTTATGGAATATCGTCTGAGTTATGTAACTGGATTCGAGATTTCCTGTCAGAGAGGTCACAGTTCGTAGTAATTGAAGGGAAGTCATCGAGTAAAACGGAAGTGATTTCTGGCGTTCCCCAAGGTAGTGTTACAGGCCCTTTCCTGTTCCTTGTCTATATAAACGATTTGGGAGACAATCTGAGCAGCCGTCTTAGGTTGTTTGCAGATTTATTTATTTAATCGTGTGGCTATGGCCCCCCCAGTCGGGCAGGTCGTTCGCCGGGTGCCGGTCTTTCAATTTGACGCCACTTCGGGGACCTGCAGTCGATGAGGATGATAGGATGATGATGAGGACAGCATAACACCCAGTTTCTGGGTGGAGAAAATTCCCCGACGCAGCCGGGAATCGAGCCCGCGCCCAGAGGATTGGCAATCCGTCACGATGACCATTCAGCTATAGGGGCGGACTGTTTGCAGCTGACGCTGTCGTTTATCGACTAGTAGAGTCATCAGAAGAACAAAACAAATTGCAAAACGGTTTAGAAAAGATATCTGTATGGTGCAAAAATTTGTAACTGTCCCTACATAACAAAAAGTGTGAGGTCATCCACGAGAGTGCTAAAAGGAATCTGTTAAACTTCGGTTATACGCTAAATCAGGCAAATCTATAGGCCGTAAATCCAACTAAATACCTAGGTATTACAATTACGAACAACTTAAATTGGAAGGAACATATAGAAAATGTTGAGGGGAAGGCTAGCCAAGGACAGCGTTTTATTGGCAGGACACTCAGAAAATGTAACAGACCTACTAAAGAGACTGCCTACACTACGCTTGTCCTTCCTCTTTTAGAATAATGCTGCGCGGTGTGGTATCCTTACCAGATAGGATTGACGCAGTACATCGAGAAAGTTGAAAGAAGGGCAGCACGTTTTGTGTTATCGCGAAATAGGGGAGAGACTGCCAGTGAATGATAAAGGATTTGGAGTGGACATCATTAACAGAAAGATGTTTTTCGTTGCGGCGGAATATTCTCATGAGATTTCAATCACCAACTTTCTCCTCCGAATGCGAAAATGTTTTTGTGACGCCAGCCTACATAGGGAAATCACAGCTCGCACGGAAAGATATAAGTGTTCGTTTCTTCCTCGCCCTCTACGAGATTGGAGTAATAGAAATTATTGTGAAAGTGATTCGATGAATCTTGTGCCAGGCACTTAACTGTGATTTGCAGAGTATCCACGTAGATGTAGATGTAGGTATGTCGAAGACACCCTGCATACCGGTTGTCCAAAAAAACACCGACAAGCCTTAGGGACAGTTTCCTTACAACAAAAGAAGAAAAACGTGTCATGCTAACATGGGCTTTACAGTGCATATCTTAAGAGCGAACACCTGTCAAGTAGAAGAGATGAGTTTCACACTAGTCCAGATGAACAAGTGCTCATAGCCCTTAACGTATGCATTTTACAGCATGTTTACTAGAGGCTTTTTTCTGGTTTTGGTGTGAGGAACCTGTCCCTATAGCCTGTCGGAGATTCTTTTATTCTTTTCTCCGGGGGGGGGGGGGGCGGTGGCGAGGGGGGCGCCCTATACACTGGGTAAGGCAGTTAAGACAGGCCACCACAAATACGAGGTGCATTCAAGTTCTAAGGCCTCCGATTTTTTTTCTAATTAACTACTCACCCGAAATCGATGAAACTGGCGTTACTTCTCGACATAATCGCCCTGCAGACGTACACATTTTTCACAACGCTGATGCCATGATTCCATGGCAGCGGCGAATGCTTCTTTAGAAGTCTGTTTTGACCACTGGAAAATCGCTGAGGCAATAGCAGCACGGCTGGTGAATGTGCGCCCACGGAAAGTGTCTTTCATTGTTGGAAAAAGCCAAAAGTCACTAGGAGCCAGGTCAGGTGAGTAGGGAGCATGAGGAATCACTTCAAAGTTGTTATCACGAAGAAACTGTTGAGTAACGTTAGCTCGATGTGCGGGTGCATTGTCTTGGTGAAACAGCACACGCGCAGCCCTTCCCGGACGTTTTTGTTGCAGTACAGGAAGCAATTTGTTCTTCAAAACATTTTCGTAGGATGCACCTGTTACCGTAGTGCCCTTTGGAACGCAATGGGTAAGGATTACGCCCTCGCTGTCCCGGAACATGGACACCATCATTTTTTCAGCACTGGCGGTTACCCGAAATTTTTTTGGTGGCGGTGAATCTGTGTGCTTCCATTGAGCTGACTGGCGCTTTGTTCCCCAAGTTCCTTCAACTGTCGATGAATTTAAATTGGTTTCACACCACGCAAATTCAGAAAACGAATGATTGCACGCTGTTCAAGTAAGGAAAACGTCGCCATTTTAAGTATTTAAAACAATTCTCATTCTCGCCGCTGGCGGTAAAATTCCATCTGCTGTACGGTGCTGCCATCTCTGGGACGTATTGATAATGAACGCGGCCTCATTTTAAAACACTGCACATGTTTCTATCTCTTTCCAGTCTGGAGAAAAAAAATCGGAGGCCTTAGAACTTGAATGCACCTCGTATATCCAGAACGAATAAATATATCAAGGTGCAGTTTTCGCCAAGTTGGAGCGGATAATATGGCGAATTTCCTCACTAATTTTTATCTTCTATAGTTGTCGAATTTTTCTAGAGGAACTTTACAATCTTTTTTGTGGCATTTGAAGGAAGCTTCTAGGGGAGTTTCAACGGCATAGTATCTAGGGGACTTGATAAAATAGTATCGAGGTAACAGCGCCGTGAAGTACTGTCCCGCCGTCAGGAGAAACGGTTCCACAAACGTCTGGCTTGTTAAACCGAACGTGAGCAAACAAGTGATTCAGGCAGGGTTCTTGTTTACCTGTGCGTCTGAAGCTCATCAGTCTGCGATCTGCTGTTGTAGCAATACATAAATTGCTCGTAAACCTACTGAGACATTCACACTGTGCACGAAAGTCGAAAAAGTGAACATCGTTTATAGTGAATGTCGCCAGACTACTAAAGGAGCGGCGCGGTTGTAGGCATCCAGATAGCGCCGAGCACTCACGATCAAATTTGTAAACATTAGATACAGGTTCTAGGAACTGGAAGTGTGGAGAGTAAAAGATGCCGAGGAAAAAGAATGCCACCGACGAAAGAAATGAAAGTAACATTTTGGCAGCAGTAACACGCGCTACAAATGTCACTAAGAGTCATCTCGGAAGTACGAGAGGTGTGTGACGCGAACATTACATCCCATTGCATTTCATCCTCTTCACTTTTCGCTGCATCTACAGCTTCATGGCAGTGATTTCCAAAATTGGTTACAGTTCTCCAAATGTTATCTACGGAAAGTGAAAAGTGATCCGGCATATTTATACAAAATTTTATTTAAGGATGGAGCATAGTTCACAAACCAGAGGCAAGTCAATCTTCCCGTCAATCGCAAATCAACACTGACTCAAGGAAGTGGGTAAAAACAACGTTTGGTGCAGTCTTTTAGAAGACCTTATCATTCGTCCCTGTTTTATTGAAGAGAATTTTAATACACCCAACAACCTCGATCATCGAAGATATCTTCCTGCCGTAGTTATTGCAGGACATCGCACTGGACTCAAGGCAAACAGTGTGGTACCAGTGGTGAACACTGGAACGGTCATTCAGGAAACGCAAAATGATCTCCGCATTCACCAAACTAAACACTTCCATACTTTTATCTGTGATGGCAATTTGAACAAGGAATCTATTAGGAAACACCGACAACTCCCTAAAGGAGCCTCTGCTGCCGTTTTAGCTCCAGATGAAATTCAACGTGCAGTATTGTTTCTCCAGAATCACTATGTAGCGCTAGCTATACTCACGCTCAGTATTCTGAGAACTCGACGTAACTGTCGTGATATTAAAGACACGAACTATATCTGAGTTACGTGCTTACTTACGTTTGGTTTAATAGGGCTGACGTTTGTGGAATCTCTTCTCCTGAGAGAGGGGCCTTGGTTTGCAGCGCAGTTTCATCGATATTATTTGATCAACTACCATAAATGGTACGTCACTGAAGTTCCCTTAGAAGCTTCTTCCAAAAGCCGTCGAAAGAAATATGTAGCTACATTACAACTATAAGCGATAAAAAGTACTTGATAACGTCAGGAAATTCGCCGTAGTGTGCGCTATAATTAATTAAAAACCGCAGTTCAATATATTTATTCATTATGGATACATTTGGGGTGGCTTGTCGTAGCTGCCTCAGACTGCCAATATCTGTATTTGAGTTTTTCATGTTAGGCTTCAGCAAATAAAAACCCATCACCGCTTTACCATTACAAAGTGGTCAACATTGGTGACACCTTGCGAGAACCAAATATCACTCGCCATAAATTGGAAATCTTCTGCGCGTTTCACTCATCGAAAAGCCACTGTTTTTACTGCGGGTTATACTCCAGTTTCTTGTCGTGGACTTCACGTCCCGCTGAAAGTCCCACATTAGATCATAAGTCCTTCCAGTTGTGTCTCCTCTTTTCTGAACACGCGCTTGAACGTCCTTCCAAGAGAATTTTAGGACCTGCGTTCAACAAACACATCGCTCCTCATGCACAGCTAACAGGGCATCATCCTCGGGGAATGTCCACCATCTCAACATTTTATGACGACCTCTTACTACAGTAGCAAGAATTTTATTGATCATTTATAACGAACATCTGTCAGGAATCTCCCGAATCTGCAGTGTCCATACAGTTAAGTCTAAAACCATTAGTCCACCAACAGACCGCCGCAAGCCTTGCTGCAGAATTACCATAGACACTTATCCCTCCACTCAGTCTGCATATGAGCCCGTTGCTTAGTTTTAAATAAATATGTTCGATTATCGTATAGTGTTCCTTTTCTTTTCGTCTCTACGAAAGGTGCGGCCACTGCCACGTAAGGTACCTACTGACAAATAACTGGTTGTCGGATCTGTTTGAAAGTTTGAACAAGAGCGTTAAAATGAACTCGCCTAACACTTACTGCGCAGACTCACAAACCCACACCCATACATAAGAAACCGCTTCGAGAAAGTTGTTCATGCACCCAGGGGCCGTGGCGGTTTCATTTGTATCAGAACTCTTTTGGAAAGCAGAAGCTAATCCATAAAAATTGTAGAAATGCTTGTACGTACGTATGTCTCTCTCTCTCTCTCTCTCTCTCTCTCTCTCTCCGTGTGTGTGTGTGTGTGTGTGTTCCACATCTGTTCCAAACCACTGGACCGATTTCAACCAAACTTGTTACTCGTTCACTGTCTGGAAAGAATCACTGCGTTGATCAGAACCACCCACCTATTAAAAGGGTGAGGTGAAACAGCATTGTAACCCACGATGGGAGAATACCCATACTTTAGTTGTCCAGTATTTTAGAAAGAGAGCACTTAGAAACTTTTAACAAACTTCATAATTAATTTCAAACCTTTACGAAACTTTCTCTCGCTGACGACTCTCTCAACATTATGAAAAAGGTAAAAAGTTTATCGTTTATTACATTTACATGGTACACGCACTATAGCTGCCACATGAAGCATGAAGTTTTAATTTATTACTTCTTTACTACTACTTCTATTCGTGACACAATTTGCAGACACTATTCCCGTGTACCACTGAAAGTACCATAAAAATTACATCGTTGTACGACACTTAGTTCAGGAAATACTACGTCACAAACACTGAATGCGTGAAAAACTACTGCGTCATGCAAGATGTTTAAATTCACTAATTCGTTGTTATTAACTCTATTCGCAACGCATTTCTCTGACGGTATCCATGCAAACAGCTGAATGTACCTAGAAAAATATATCATTATACCACTCACAGGTCCCGAGATATGATGTCATGAACACTGAGACGTGTGAGGAACTGTCACATCATGCATGACGTTTTAATTTATTACTCCTTTGCTACTAACTCTATTCACAACACATTTCGCGTACAGTAGGCACCATCGGACGTTCATGCAAAATTATATCACAGTAAGAACCATAGCTGAGGAGATAAGACGTCATAAACGTTAAGCTGATTGAAAATGAAACCGCAAGGTGAAAGTCGCTAGATATACAGGTGAAACACACGTATAAACACACGTGAAATATGTTAAATATATGTGAAATATATAAGAGATGTATGTATACGAACAAAGCCGAGGGTAAAAAGCTCATCCGGAACCTGTGAAACGATTTCAACCAAATCTGGAACACATATTAGGTACTATCTGAAAAGAAATACTGTGGGGGTTCCAACCACCAGCCTCCTGAAGGAATGACACTGATAAAATGTGGAGCGAGAAGGGAGAACGAGGAGATGGAGAGAAAGCGATGGGGAAAGAGAGGCACAGACAGCAGGAGGAGGAGAAGATGGACACAGAAATGGCAGGAGGAAATGCATAGAGAGAGGGGGAGAAGGAGATGATAGAGAAAGGGGGAGAAAGAGACAGTCAGAGAGATGGGGGAGGAAGAGATGAACAAATATAGGGAAAGGTGGAAATGGACAGAGAAATGGAAGAGAGTGACAAAGGAAGGGGGAGAACGAGTTGGAATTAGAAAGAGGAGAAGGATATGGACAGAGAGGGGGGCACAGGAGATGGACAAGGAGAGAGGACAAGAGGAGATGAACACAGAGAGAGAGTGGGATGGAGAAGCTGGACGGAGAGGGGAGGGAGAAGGGGATGGACTAATACACTGAGGAGTCAAAGAAACTGGTACACCTGCCTAATATCGTGTAGGGCCCTGTGAGCACACAGAAGTGCCGCAACAATACGTGGCATGGACTCAGCTAATGTATGAAGTAGTGTTGGAGGGAGCTGATGCCATGAATCCTTCAGGGATGTTCATAAAATCCGTAAGAGTACGAGAGGATGCCGATCTCTTCTGAACAGCTGTAACGCCGGAAATGCATATCCTCCTATTTCCATCTATTGTGCTATTATTTTTTTCCTTGCTTTGTTACCTCAAGATATGACATTTCTGTCTCTTTGTATATTGTAATTGTTTTACTATTTGTATATTTATGCATTTATGTCGATGTATAATTGGTTTGTTTCGTAAATATTATTTGTATTTTTACGCTGGGTCTTGCCTAGGGAAAACTGCTATCGAACGATTACATCGATAGGTCGTGTGAAGAATCAAAGTGTGTAGGATCTTTGGTAGTGTGAACTCTGCCGCGTGGAGCGCGGGCTGAGCAGAGAGGGAGTCTGGCTGGAGTAGCGAGTGGAGCAGGTGTGTTGTGTGACGCTCCCGCGAGTTGCCGCGCTTTCGGGGTTTGGCAGCATGTAATTGCGATCGACTTGCGATGATAGTTTCTGACATGGTGTCGCGGACGGGAAACATTAACTAGCGCACATCAAGAGCCCGTTTCGCCTGGTGACCGTGTCGAGAAGAAGGCGCGCCAACATCCAGCTTCTGCAACAGCGACGGCCGACAATGAGTGACTGTCGCCAGCTCCTCGACCGACGGCTTCAAACCTTCAATCAACCGACGAGGAAGACTGGACGCACGTAAAGTTTTAGAACTGTATGGCAGACCTCAGCTTTTCAAACTGTTCCATTTTCGTCACTATAATTACAGCAACTTAGCATGAACTTTTGTTGCTCATTGTCCCAATTGCATTACCAAGCAGAGTCCCTTCCTTTTCCGAAATGAACCCGAGTATCGTTGAAATTCAAACGCCAGCATTAAAGTAATATAGCTAACTCGTTTTCACTGCTTTAATTTCAAAATTCGGTTGAAGTATTTATAGCTGGCTACACTATTTAGATTACACAAGCACAAATTAAGAGTGCGAGTTTTGTTACCATATTTTAGCTTACCTGTGACTGCAGCTCAGCTTGGTACATACTAAATTTTACTATTGTTAATTGTTCGGAATCATTTAATTCAAGTTCAAAGTTAAATCTCTTATTTCTAAATTGCGTAGATTCAAGTAGCTTTTGAAATGATTGTTGAGGTAGTCCAAGACTAACCGTATTTTACTGAATTTCGATGTGCTTCAGAAAGAAAGCTCACTATTAACTTCAGTCACTAAGTTAACTTTCGATTTTCCGGTTTTATTAATTCTTTTGCTAAATTAAGTCAGGGTGTAGCGAAATTTATTACTTCTGACAAACTTTCAGTTTTCACACTACACGTGTCAACCTTCAGTTGCCACGCTTCTAGTGCTAATTATATGTGTAATAACCTTTCTTTTTCAGTTACTACAGTAATTGTCCTTAGGACTGGCGACCGTGATTTCCCCCAAATCTCAAATACCTAATTACCGCTAGTTAATTGTTAACGTAACGGCTGCACATTTACTTTCTTTATTAACTTTACCCCTTTTCCAAATTAATTTCCACCAGTTTCATTAGCACATTTCCTTTCATTTAGATGTAACCCTTTCCTCCCTCTTTACCGACAGGTTAACTTCGGTGACGATTGCTTTCCCAAAACTCCCATTAGGTACACGCGGTTTCATTTTTCACTGTCATTAAGGTCGGTAAGTGAGGGGGAGGTTACACAGCACGTTGCAAGGCATCGCAGATAGGTTTAACAATGTTCATGTCTGGGAAGTTAAGTGTTCAAACTCAGAAGAGTGTTCCTGGAGGTGCCCTGTAGTAATTGTGGACGTGTGGGATGTCGCATTGCCCTTCTGTAATTGCCCAAGTCCGTCGGAATGCACAATGGACATGAATGGATGCAGGTGATCAGAAATGATGATTACGTAAGTGTCAGTTGTCAGGGTTGCATCTAGACGTATCAGGGGTCCCATATCACTCCAACTGCAAACGCCCCACATCATTACAGAGCCTCCACAGCTTGAATAGTCCCCTGCCGACCTGCAGGTCCATGGATTCATGAGGCTGTCTCCATTCCCATACAGGTCCATGCGCTCGATACAATTTGAAACGAGACTCGTCCGACCAGGCAACAGGTTTCCAGTCATCAACAGTCCAATGTCGGTGTTGATGGTCCTAGGCGAGGCTTAAAGGTTTGTACCGTGCAGCCGTCAAGGGTACACGAGTGGTCCTTCGGCTCCGAAACCCCATAACGATGATGTTTCGTTGAATGGTTCGCACTCCGACACTTGTTGATAGCCCAGCACTGAAATCTGCAGCAGTTTGCGGAAGGGCTGCACTTCTGTCATGTTGAATGATTCTCTTCATTCGTCGTTGGTCCCGTTCTTGCGCCGGCCTCTGTGCTCAAGCGGTTCTAGGAGCTTCAATCAGGAACCGCGCTGCTGCTACGGTCGCAGGTTCGAATCCTGCGTCGGGCATGGATGTGTGTGATGTCCTTAGGTTAGTTAGGTTTAAGTAGTTCTAAGTGTAGGGGACTGATCATCTCAGATGTTAAGTCCCATAGTGCTTGCAACCATTTGAACCCGTTCTTGCAGCATCTTTTTCCGGCCGCAGTTCTTTGACTCTTCTTTGTATTCACATTGTCAAAACTAGGAAAAAGTTCAACCTGGCAAAGAACATTAAAGATCGATGGAATGAGAGTTTTTTTTAATAAGCGACCACCGTTTTAGATGCATCTCACTTCCTTCTTCGAACGAACTTGAGTCATCCATGTTCTCCACACCTATGTGGTCTTTCCACCTTAAGAATCATTCCTAAGTATCTGTTGTTTGACTGCACACTTTGACTGTCAATGGGTGTATATATATATTCACTTATTTCTCATTATAAATTAGCAGGGGACAATACCATCATCAACTCGTTTAAACTCGGAGGCCAAATAATATCATTTTTAAATGACAAAATCTCACTGGCGGTAACTCGTAAACTTTATTACATTGTAACAGGTATTATATTATGTTCACGAAACCACATTGTTACATAATTCTAGGTTCCACCCAATGAGTGGAAAAAGGAAGCACAATGTTTTGCTAAGATTTTAAAGCTACTGATAGACTAACACTATTTCCTGCTGCAAGAAAAACTGTAAAGTAGTTTCCACAGTACAAGTGGTCTCTCTGCTCTTTTCCCTGTACATAACTGATTCTTTATTTTACACTAAGGTAACGAAAATCGTCGGATATTCATAGAGACAGTATCGCGCACACAAGTTATAAAAGGGCAGAGCATTGCCGGAGCTGCCATTTGCAATCAGATGATTCAAGTGAAAAGGTTTGCGCCATGATTATAGTCGCAAGATGGGAATTAACAGACTTTTGAACGCGGAGTGGTAAATGGAGCTGGACGCGTGGGAGATTTCATTTCTGAAATCGTTAGGGAGTTAGGTATTCTGAATTCCACAGTGTGAAGAGTGTGCCGAGAATCCCAAATCTCAGGCATTTATCTCTCACCACAGAAAACGCAGCGGCCGATGGCCTTCACTTAAGGAACGAGAGCAGTGGCGTTTGCGTAGAGTTGTAGGGCTGACAAACAACCAAATAACCGCAGAAATCAATGTGAGGCGTACAACTGACGTATCCGTTAGGACAGTGCGGCGAAATTTGGCGTCAATAGGCGATAAAAAAATGAAATGAACGTATGGCATTGTTGGCCAGGAGGCCCCATATGGGGGAGTTCGGCCGCCGTATTTTTTTCTTCTTCTTTTTCCTCTCTTCTTTTTTTTTCTTTTTGAAATCAGTTTTTACCGGTGAGATAATTTTATTTTTTAATTTTAATTTTAATTTTATTTTTATTTTTTATAGCACTTATTTATTCTATTTTTTTATTTTTGTGTTTTTAAAATTTTCTATTTTTTTTCTATATTTATATTTATTTTTACTTTTATTTTTATTTTTATTTATTTATTTATTTATTTTTTGTATTTTATTTGATTTTTTCCCTGCTATGTACATACATACATGCATATATACATACATATACTTACACGCACATATACATTATGGACTGATATATATCTATTATTGTACACATACATTGAGACTGATTCTATCTCAGTTCCTGACGCTAACTATATATCAAGAATTATCTTTGCTAGGACAACATGTAGGACGCAAGAATGAGTTCAGGGTGAAGTCTCCAAGTCTCGATTGCGAAACTAAATGGACAATTGAAAGAAATAAGAGGAGCTCGCACACGTCTTCACAAGCGAAATTAAGTGTAGAGTAGTTTCGCATATGCATGATGCAATGCAGCTGATAAGAAATTAGCAAAATGTTCATGGTATTTATCACTGTTTCTCATCTTAGAATGTTGTTCCCAAACGTAAGTCAAATACTGAAAGTCCTCTTTAGTTAACGCCACATCGGCGACTTGCGAGTCAGTGATGAAAATGATGATGAAGGACACACCGCACCCAGTCCCTTGCCAGGAATCGAACCCCGGCCCCTTGCGTGTGGTAGGCGGTAACGCTGCCACTACGCTACAGAAGCGGACGTTAATAGGCGAATGGGGCTCTATTTTTTTTAAAAAAAAGAGGTGTAGCCGCTCCACGGCCACACCGGCATGATGGCCAACTCAAAAGGTCTACTGCCATCTCTGCATAAGGATTAGTTTTCACTATAGTGAGGCGTCACAGCGTGTGGTTACTGCGATGTTTGCGTATGTCTGGTTAAGGTTAACCATTAATACGCGCTCATCTGGAGACAGATTGGGCGGAAGTAGAACGAAGGGTAGCGGTTTGAAGGGCACAGGAAAAAAATGCCAAGGCAAGAGCCAAGGGAGAAAAACCTCTGCGATAGTTAGGTCGGGTGGTAAGAGCAGTAGCGGATGTCTTGCTGCCTGCAATAGGTCATGCAAGGTTAGGTTTTGATAGTATTGGGTATTATGCATGTCGGTACCTTTGATGTTGTGCGGTGCTGTTGCTCAGCAGATGCCGTTGGGTGGCGGTGCTGAACTCTCGATCAGCGTCAGCAACCTGCAACAGTTAGGTTAATCATTGTTTTGTGTCCGATGTTTGGTTCACAGTGTAGGGTGATGTTGGCAATTTGTGCATCAGCGGGCGAGCTCATCGGTTTCCCTGCTGTGGCCTGTTGGTCGGCTCCACTAACAGCTGGTAATTTCCAGTCAGCGTTGCGGATATGCAGGGGCTTGCCGACGTTTGTCGTTTGTTGGAGTATGTTAGCTTGCCATAGGTGGTCATGCCCTAGCTAGTAGTTTCTTTGGCCGCTTATGCTTCCACGTATGGTTGTGATCGTAATGAGATGGCGGCAGACGACCGCGAGTGCCTTTGCTAACAAAAAAAAAAAATGGTTCAAATGGATCTGAGCACTATGGGACTCAACTGCTGTGGCCATAAGTCCCCTAGAACTTAGAACTACTTAAACCTAACTAACCTAAGGACATCACACACATCCATGCCCGAGGCAGGATTCGAACCTGCGACCGTAGCGGTCGTGCGTTTCCAGACAGTAGCGCCTTTAACCGCTCGGCCACTCCGGCCAGCCTAGCTTTGCTAACAGCAAGCCCGCATAGCACGTCGTCGGCTCGTGACTATATCGATGGCACCCTAGGCGACTGGAAAACAGTGGCCTTGTCAGATGAACCCTAATTTCAGTTCGTAATAGCTAATGGTCAGTAAGAGAACATACATCTGCTATGGATCATATAATAATAAATGATGTATTTCCTGGGGTTTATAGAGGTGTGGATACTGGTCCAGATGACTTCTTATTGGTGTCAATATGTGGTGTCACCGCCAGACACCACACTTGCTAGGTGGTAGCTTTTAAATCGGCTGCGGTCCGCTAGTATACGACGGACTCGCGTGTCGCCACTGTCAGTAATTGCAGACCGAGCGCCACCACACGGCAGGTCTATAGAGACGTACTAGCACTCGCCCCCCAGTTGTACAGCCGACTGTGCAAGGAACTGTTCACTGACAACTACGCTCTCATTTGCCGAGACGATAGTTAGCATAGCCTTCAGCTACATTTGCTACGACCTAGCAAGGCGTCATTACCAGTATAGATATTGAGATTCTATTAATGTATCATCAAGAGCGATGTTCTACAAATATGGATTAAAGTTAAGTATTCCAGAAGCTACGTACTTTTCTTTATAGCATTCATTACGTATCCTGTTTCAGACCTCACGCCAGCCTGCGTGAGTTTAAGCGCGTGCCTTTCGGCTTCCTCTCATTGTGTCTAGGCTGTCTAGTCTAGACACAACACAATAATTGACATCTACGCGCAAAATGAAGAAAACCTAAAAAACCAATTAAGGATTTGCTCGTGTATCATGTCGTTTCTGGAAACCCAGAATCTACTTTCTAGGAATCAACATGGATTCCGGAAACAGCGATCGTGTGAGACCCAACTCGCTTTATTTGTTCATGAGACCCAGAAAATATTAGATACAGGCTCCCAGGTAGATGCCATTTTCCTTGACTTCCGGAAGGCGTTCGATACAGTTCGCCTACGGAATATCAGACCAGCTGTGTGGCTGGATTGAAGAGCTTTTAGCAAACAGAACACAGCATGTTGTTCTCAATGGAGAGACGTCTACACACGTTAAAAGTAACCTCTCGCGTGCCACAGGGGAGTGTTATGGGACCATTGCTTTTCACAATATATATAAATGACCTAGCAGATAGTGTCGAAAGTTCCATGCGGCTTTTCGCGGATGATGCTGTAGTATACAGAGAAGTTGCAGCATTAGAAAATTGCAGCGAAATGCAGGAAGATCTGCAGCGGATAGGCACTTGATGCAGGGAGTGGCAACTGACCCTTAACATAGACAAATGTAATGTATTGCGAATACGTAGAAAGAAGGATTCTATATTGTATGATTATATGATAGCGGAACAAACACTGGTAGCAGTTACTTCTGTAAAATATCTGGGAGTGTGATTGCGGAACGATTTGAAGTGGAATGATCATATAAAACTAATTGTTGATAAGGCGGTTACCAGGGTGAGATTCATTGGGAGAGTCCTTAGAAAATGTAGTCCATCAACAAAAGAGGTGGCTTACAAAACACTCGTTCGACCTATACTTGAGTATTGCTCATCAGTGTGGGATCCGTACCAGGTCGGGTTGACGGAGGAGATAGAGAAGATCCAAAGAAGAGCGGTGCGTTTCGTCACAGGGTTATTTGGTAAGCGTCATAGCGTTACGGAGATGTTTAGCAAACTCAAGTGGCAGACTCTGCAAGAGAGGCGCTCTGCATCGCGGTGTAGCTTGCTTTCCAGGTTTCGAGAAGGTGCGTTTCTGGATGAGGTATCGAATATTTTGCTTCCCCCTACTTATACCTCCCGAGGAGATCAAGAATGTAAAATTAGAGAGATTCCAGCGCGCACGGAGGGTTTCCGGCAGTCGTTCTTCCCGCGAACCATACGCGACTGGAACAGGAAAGGGAGGTAATGACAGTGGCACGTAAAGTGCCCTCCGCCACACACCGCTGGGTGGCTTGCGGAGTATAAATGTAGATGTAGATGTAGAAGGAACTTAAAATTTACTTTTAGAAGATGGCAGATATTTACCAAAGACGGATGACAAGAACATTAGCAAACTTAGAAACTTGGAAGAAGAATGGAAAATCTTAAAAACAGTCATATCTAATGTAGCTAATGAGTTGTACAGGATGGGTGGATCGGAAGGCGGTGGGAGTTATGGAATGAATAGGATAATATTTAGATAAAGGCCATTTATTGGCCAAGCCATGTTAAAATAGGGTCACATAGCCAGACCTAGGGAGGCGAGGGTGAGCCAGAGTGTAGAGTTTGGCGAAACGTAGTTCGCGAAGCTAACGAAAGTTGTTGTCTGCCAAAACTAAGTCCACAGTGCCGCAGGACCGAGAGAAGCGGTAAGGTCTACACTGCTGCAGGACACGCGTCCGACTCGCAGGTGAGCAAGAATACAAGAGAGTGGGCCCAGCGACGGGCGGTCGGGTATATTCGACGCACCACGCGGCTTCCTCCGCCCCGACTGGTCGGGACTGAGAAACCCACGGGGGTGGCAATGGGACTTTCCAGAGCGTTGGCTGCTAAGCGACGCCTGGGCCGGCGTTACCTCGTCAGTACGAGAGAGGCGCGTGATCAAGGTGGCCTTCCTCGGTGCTGACTTCCTGTTACTAGACAGTAGGACAAAAGAATTCACAGGCAGCTAACTCTGCCGGCCGTGGATTGGCCGCAATGGAAAAATGAAGTTACCGTTTGGAAGCTCATATATAATAAAGTAAAATCCCCTACTGTCTGGCTCATCCTTTACAGAGTTTTGCGGAACGTGTAAGGATTCGGGCGCCAGAGATGGAGAAAGCAATTAACGAAAAACATGAAGTAAATAATTCCACCAATGAAACGTATAATGAGTATAAAGAGAAGAGAAATAATGCAAAATGCATAACTCGGAATGCGCACGCAGAATCATGCGAACACTTTATTAGCAATATAGAGCATGATTTACATGGCAGACAAACTATCGCTTACAAAGTAATGAAATCACTCAAGAGACGTGAAAATGATCAAATATGTGTTAATAATATAGGAGAGGATGAATGGCTAGCTCATTATAAAAAGTTATGAAGTGATGACACTTTAATTCAGATGTTACCTGAACTAAATGACGCAAAAGCCCTGGACGATATTGATAGGAGAGAACTGACGGAAATTTTAAGAGCTCCAAAAATTGGAAAGCCACTAGTTTAGATGGTATTAATACGGAACTGTGGAAAAATTGAGGGTTATTCCTTTATCTAAAGCCCGCATCTCGTGGTCGTGCGGTAGCGTTCTCGCTTCCCACGCCCGGGTCCGATTCCCGGCGGGGTCAGGGATTTTCTCTGCCTCGTGATGGCTGGGTGTTGTGTGCTGTCCTTAGGTTAGTTAGGTTTAAGTAGTTCTAAGTTCTAGGGGACTTATGACCACAGCAGTTGAGTCCCATAGTGCTCAGAGCCATTTGAACCATTTGAACCTTTATCTAAGACTCTTTCAAATACTTAATTAACGCTGGAGAAATGAGAATATACGAAAAGACTGGATGAGAGCCCAAGTAATTTCTATCTTTAAAAAGCGCGATAAAAATAAATGTAGTAACTATCAAGGCATAAGCCTCCTGGATTCAGCTTATAAATTATATTCTAAAATCCTGAATGAAAGACTTAAAAACATCATGGGAAAGCTAATATATGAACAATAGTCAGGTTTTACGAAATGACTAACTGCTATTTACAATGTGTTTAAACTGTATCGTTGTTGTTGTTGTTGTTGTTGTTGTTGTTGTCTTCAGTCCTCAGACTGGTTTGATGCAGCTTTCCATGCTACTCTATCCTGTGCAAGCTTCTTCATCTCCCAGTACCTACTGCAACCTACATCCTTTTGAATCTGCTTAGTGTATTCAGCTCTTGGTCTCCCTCTACGAATTTTATCCTACATGCTCCCCTCCAATACCAAATTGGTGATCCCTTGATGCCTAAGAACATGTCCTACCAACCGATCCCTTCGTCTAGTTAAGTTGCGTCACAAACTCCTCCCAAATTCTGTTCGATACCTCCTGATTAGTAATGTGATCTACCCATCTAATCTTCAGCATTCTTCTGTAGCACCACATTTCGAAAGCTTCTATTCTCTTCTTGTCCAAAATATTTATCGTCCATGTTTCACTTCCATACATGGCTACACTCCATACAAATACTTTCAGAAACGACTTCCTGACACTTAAATCTATACTCGTTGTTAACAAATTTCTCTTCTTCAGAAACGCTTTCCTTGCCATTCGCAGTCAACATTTTATAACCTCTCTACTTCGACCATCATCAGTTATTTTGCTCCCCAAATAGCAAAACTCCTTTACTACTTTAAGTGTCTCATTTCCTAATCTAATTCCTCAGCATCACAAGTTACAGAAAAGAGACGAGAATTCAGTACAAAAACCTATCTTACTTTTGTGGATTTTGAGAAAAAATTCGGTACCGTGAATAGAGAAAAATTGTGGAATATCAGGGCTGAACGAGGTTATCCATCTAATCTCATAAATGCTATTAATCGATATAGACATGAGAAGTACAACAACAAAGTCAATGAACACTGTGAACATGAACAAAGGAGTACGACAAGAGTTCTGTATTTCTCCAGCACTACACATAGATGAAATTATCAGCAAATGGAAAATGTTGAATATAAATGGAGTTCTTTTAGATCGTGATATCAGACAAATGTAATTTTATATGCAAATGACCTTACTCTGATTACAGAGAATGAAATGACCTTCAGACTGTAGTCTATAATTTTCAGCAAATAGCCTCAGATTACTATCTGACATTGTAGCTAGATAAAATGAAAGTCATGATATTCTTGAATAATAAGATTTTGGAGCTAAAAATAGTTTTAAATACTAGGATGCAGCACCACTTCCAAATATAGGCCTAACCATGAAGTGAGTAGTAGGAAAATGGTAACGATAGCACACATTTGATATCAAACTGATATACAAATTAGTTAAATTGATCAATTACCACTACGCTCCACCCACCCCTCCCCTCTACCTCCAGATGACATCGTGTGTTTTCCTCAGCCATCACATGGGTCCCCACCCACCCCCTCCTCCTCCTCCTCCTCCTCCTCCTCCTGACCCCTCCCCCTCCTTCCCCTACCCTATTGGTGGGAATTTCGAACTTTGGCGGAAATTAAAAAAATGTTGGGAATTTCTTTGTCGCAGGGCTGTGCTGATGTTCCACTCCCACCCCCTGCACCAGAAACTGGCGGGAATTTCAAATTTGTGTCGGATTTTTTTCTCTCCGCTCACATGGCCAAAACTGGTGGGAGACGTTCAATCTGTGCTGAGCTGTTGTTGTGGAAAGCATTGTGATGTGTTCGATCAACGAGATGAATGCTAAGGAATGGAGCAGCTTTCAATAGCTGTATTACACGTACACATTCGAAGGAGGACTGTAGCTACAGTTCACTACACAGGGGATGGAAGACTATCATAATGGAAGAGTGTAGGATAAAGAAGGAGAAGAATTCGATTCAGCAGATTGTGACAATGCAGAGGGATGGTGCCAAGAAGCATGTTTCAACCAATACATGTTCACACTAAGATATTCCACATGATTGGTTGGTTGGTTGGTTTTGGGGAAGGAGACCAGACAGCGTGGTCATCGGTCTCATCGGATTAGGGAAGGATTGGGAAGGAAGTCGGCCGTGCCCTTTCAGAGGAACCAACCCGGCATTTGCCTGGAGTGATTTAGGGAAATCACGGAAAACCTAAATCAGGATGGCCGGACGCGGGATTGAACCGTCGTCCTCCCGAATGCGAGTCCAGTGTCTAACCACTGCGCCACCCCGCTCGGTTTTCCACATGATTGACTCTTCGGTAATTGAAGAGGCGGGCAGTTGATGCTAATTCACTTCAGTGGAAGCATATTCAAATTTGTGATACATACCATTGAGGAGCTTCAACTACTCATCACCATCCACTTCCCCCTCCACCTCCCCATCCTCTCATCCCATCATCACTTCCTCGCCATCCTCACTGCTATACAGAATGTTTTCTATTGAAGAACTGTTCGTGGCTGACTGGGAGAAGCTTAACAGTTATGTTGCCTGTAAGCGCAGAGCCGAGGACTGTGCCCATAGCCTCCTACATGCAATAGGAAAGGAGCTATATTGGATGAGTGCCTGAAGGATGCCTATGCAGCAGAATGGTATCAAGATGCATTCTTCAAGCCAGGTAGACTGATGTTATAAGTGCCTGCCATTTTTTGAAATTGAGTCAGTTTTCTACCTCATCAGAGATACCTGCGTCTGATCCAGAGGACCAAGCAACTGGTCTAGTTCAAAATTATGCCACCAGATGAGCTTGCAATTGGCAGTAGGCAATATGAAGGGCAGCATCCGATCACATTGGGATATAAGGTGAACCCAGCAGCTCTGCAGCCTCAGTTGCAGTCCGTATGAAGCGCCAGCCGAGATCGTCCAGCGCTGCCCAACTGCAGCAGCAACAGAACAGGAAGAAGCCACAGAAGTGTAGGTGGCTCGTGCGTGGCTCGCGTTCGTGCCGTCTCTCTCTTTTTTACATTCTGGTTTTACTGTACTGCCACCTCGTTTTGTTAATTCAATTACTGGTGTTACTGAGTTGCTGCCTTGCCCGCCCGTGAGGGGCAGCAGCAGCGTTTTTCGATATATGCCTCGCCGTATTATCTCTGCTGGACTGCTATTACTTCCCGGTTGTCGTGTGTTGAGAAGGGAGTTCGTATCTGGCTGTGAGTTGCAACGCGCCAGCAGTGGAGTTCGCACCTAGCAGTCGGACAGTTGGGACGCGGCAGGAGTCGTCGGGTTGGAGCGGCAGTGAGGTTCGGATAGCCATGACTCGCCCGACCGTTGCCGGCATACATGGCTTGAGTGGGGACGGTCCTGGTTGGTCGTCGTTTGATCATCTTACCGGACGATGTGATTGCTCGCCGATCGTTTACGGGTTGGAGATATGTGTGTCTCAACTTGTGGTTCGTCCTCGTCACTGCGTAGTCACTGTTTTTACCATTGGTCGCGTTCTTCGTCCAACTGTCTGTGATATTGTGTGTAGCCTGTGATGTCGACTGCCCAGTTATTTATTGCTGTTTCCGTGCTGATGTGTAGCAGTTGGTCGGTTGGCGCAGTCGCCACGTAGCAGCAGTGTGGAATGCAGCGTCAGGAAGGTGCTGATAGCTACCACTTGCCCGACGATTGCCGACACACATGATCTGAGTGGGGACGACTTTGGTTGAGCGTCGGTCGGTCGTCTTATTAGACGACGTGTATTTGGCCGGTGATTGATTATGGGTTGGCTGTGTGCGCCGACTCGTGGCTCGTCCTCGTTATTGCACAGTCATTGCCGTAAACATCGTCTAGTCCTCGTGCAAATGTTCGTGCGGCTGTGTGTAGTTATGTTATTTTCACTGACAAGTTTATTGAAGTGTTGTTAGCGTACTGCCTCTGAGTTAGACAATCTTTTGATTAAACGACGTGGGTTTTCGGGTCGTCCGCCGCTTATGGGTTGTCTGGGATCCGTTTTGTTTGGTTCCACAGTCTCTGCTGGCAGCAGCGGTGGAATTTCGGAGCAAGTGCGGAGGGGAACTTTGGCGCAAGTGTGGAGCGGAACTCAGTTTGAGTATTGGTCTGTTGACGTTCTGTCGGTTGGGTTGCCGACGGACTGTGGATGGTTGGGCCGATTGCATGTCTCGCCTAAGTGAACGTTAGTATTGTCAAGTGTTGGCCGACCTCCTAAACTTCTGAGCGCCGTTAGCTGCACTGCCTGTGCTTATTTTCTGTTGTGTGTATTTTGTATGGGTCATAGCCGATGGTCTTGAATCGAAGTTAAATTGTTTTTAGTTGTGTTTTAAGTCATGCGCCTTCAGCAGCTTTAAAATTAAATTTTATTACTTGTCAAATGGTAGATTCTTTGCGCCTTCAGCCTGTGTAAAATATTGTTTAAAGATAAAGCCTTGGGCCCTCTGCCTACTAGAAATTATTTTGGTTGTGTTTTAAATCATCGGCCTTCAGCGGTTTTTAAATTAAAGTTCTTGTCTTTCAAGTATCAGACTGTGTGGGGCCTTCAGCCTAATTGAAGATAAGGCCTTCTGCCTCGCGATTTTTTTTTTAATTTAATTTTGCCTTGAGTCTTAAATCATGGGCCTTCAGCCGTCTTTAAATTAAACTTGTTTGGTTTTCAAGTGTTAGATTTGTTGGGGCCTCAGCCAAGTTATAGAACTTACTTACGTGAGGCCTTCTGCCTTTTAAATATTCTGTTTTGGGTCTGAATTTTAAGTTAATGGCTGTTAGCCGTTTTTAAATTTAAGTGGTTGTGCCCTTAAGGCATAAGGTAGTGTGGTATATTCAGCCGATAAATAAGTTAAGAAATTTATGCTGTAATGTTTGGTCGAACAATAAAGTTGTGTGTGTTCGACTGTAACTGACAGCCGTTCATTTTGGCCCCTTGCCACAGTTCCAAGTACCTGTCCTGTCCTGCAGGTTTAGCAGGGCGTTTCAGGTACCCCTTGCTTATCGTCTGTGTTTACTGTTGTGTGAGGAAGAATAAGTCTTTGTGCTGCTACTGTCGCTTGTAACGGTTTTTTCTTCTATACTCATCAGTGGATGCGACGTCCTCCAGCCTGTCAGGGTCTGCAGCAGCGATTAGTCCCAGCCCATCGCGATCCACAGCAGCGGCAGAAACCTGGGATCCTGTCACGCACCTGGTCAGCTTTTTGGAGCAGGACTATGAGCTCTTATTGTCGGTTGCACATACACAGTCAACCCCTGACTTGCACCAGCGGTCCTAATCAGTATGACGCAAGTCGGTACTGGACTCCATAATACGTGCCATTGCAGAATATGCTAGTGATACTGCTTGGGCAAAGTGAGGTTATAGTGGATGAGAAGATACCAAGTAACTAGTATGCACCACAATGTTCAACTTAATTGCTAGTGGTTCGAAGCATTTACATATTGGTATAGAGGGATCCGCAGACAGAGATTGCCGTGTTGTCATAGAGATCGATACTGCAGCTAAAAGTGTTGAAGTGTGGTTTACGGTGGTGGAATGGTATGAACTGTCATGCAAAAACCTAGACCAAGAATCAGTTGACGGCTGATTATCATCTGAGCCGTCCTCCTCCGGACATTTACTGTGCTGCCGTAACTCTATCCATTATAATAGTGTATGATGACTCTGCACTCTGTGTGAAATCGGGTGGCACGTCCATTTATGTCTAGTACTACACCGCTACAACCTCGTTTGGTCTAGAGATGGTGTTATCCAGTGTGTTGCAAAGGCTGAACTGGTGGCTGCCTGTGTATAGGGACATTGCAGAGTATCTCTGCACGAACAGTGTGCACATAGACGACTTCGAACATTGGGTCAATATGGTGCCAACGGAAACTAATGTACTGCCAATACGTTTGAGAGAAATACATGCTGAGTTCTGTGCCTACAAGAAGGTTTTATTTTCTGTATTCTGTACTGGAGTTAACATAAAGAAAGATGTAGTGCACACTATTTGTGATTACTGAATAAAAAAATATGTAACCGTGTATGTGTTGTTATTTCCTATCTCTCTTTATATTGCAAGTACTAAAGCTATTGCTATCAGTATTTTCACGGCAAACATGCAACAGCAGAAAATTATGTCGTTTAACTAAATTCTCTGTAAAAGCCCATTGCACCCCAGTACTTGTCGGTATCATAGCAGGGCATAGCGTTCATTATTTTCTATAAAAACCGATTGAACGCCAGTACCTGACGTAGTAGGTATCATGGCAGGGTGAGTGAAGAGGACCGGAAGAAGAATGGCGTACTCCTTCCCGACAGCATATGTGCAATAATTGTAGGTCCATCCAACTACGGGAGGACAAATGTTCTCATGTCGCTGGTAACATATCCGGATGGAGTCCGCTTTGAGCATGTATGTATGTTTTCAAAATCACTATTTCAGCCCAAGTACCAACTATTATAGGAGATATTGCATGGTGTAGATGGTGCGACATACATGACATTTAGTGAGAGCAGTGCTATCGTTCCACTGGGAAAAGTAAAGCCAAACATAATGGTTATATTTGACGATGTTGCTGTGGAAAACCGAGCACGAATTGGACGATATTTTGTTTTGGTCGCCATATGGCTACTGATATATTTTATCTGAGTCAGACATATCCCAGAATCCAAAAACAGCTGGTGAGGGATAATGCAGACCTATTTACAGCATTTAGACAGGACAAACTGAATTTAACCGACATGTCGTTCAATGGTGTTGTAAAGATATGTGCACATCGCTGTAATCACTCACAGTATGGGTTTCTCGTTATTGATAAATCAAGAAAACTGAATGATGGAACGTATAGACGGAATTTCCAGGAGTTGTTGTCATACAGGGTGGTCCATTGATCGCGACCGGGCCAAATATCTCAAGAAATAAGCGTCAAACGATAAAACTACAAAGAACGCAACTCACTCGTCTAGCTTGAAGGGGCAAACCAATGGCGCTATGGTTGGCCTGCTAGATGGCGCTGCCGTGAGTCAAACGGATATCAATTGTGTTTTTTTAAATATGAACCCCCATTTTTATTACATATTCGTGTAGTACGTAAAGAAATATGACTGTCTTAGTTGGACCACTTATTTCGCTTTGTGACAGATGGCACTGTAATAGTCACAAACATATGGCTCACAATTTTAGACGAACAGTTGGTAACAGGTAGGATTTTTAAATTAAAAAACAGAATAAATATGACATTAATGCAGTAAATGCTCAAAATGATTTCCGTCAACCTCAATGCATTTGGCAATACGTTGGTTCAAATGGCTCTGAGCACTATGAGACTTAACTGCTGAGGTCATCAGTCCCCTAAAACATAGAACTAATTAAACCTAACTAACCTAAGGACATCACACACATCCATGCCCGAGGCAGGATTCGAACCTGCGACCGTAGCGGTCGCGCGGCTCCAGACTGTAGCGACTTGAAGCGCTCGGCCACTCCGGCCGGCTGGCAATACGTGTAACAACATTCCTCTCAACAGCGAGTAGTTCGCTTTCCGTAAGGCTCGCACATGCATAAACAATGCGCTGACGCATGTTGTCAGGCGTTGTTGGTGGATCACGATAGCAAATATCCTTCAATTTTCCCCAGAGAAAGAAATCAGGGGACGTCAGATCCAGTGAACACCTGTCATGAAATATGCTATTCAACACCGATTCAACCGCACGCGAGCTATGTGCCGGACATCCATCATGTTGGAAGTACATCGCCATTCTGTCATGCATACGTTGCACAATTTAGATTGCCATCGATAAAATGGGGGCCAATTATCCTTTCTCCCATAATGCCGCACCATACATTAACCCGCCAAGGTCTCTTATGTTCCACTTGTCGCAGCCATGATGGATTTTCCGTTGCCCAATAGTGCATATTAGGCCTATGCCGGTTTACGTTACCGCTGTTGGTGAATGAAGCTTCGTCGCTAAAGAGAACACGTGCAAAAAATCTGTCATCGTCCCGTAATTTCTCTTGTGCCCAGTGGCAGAAATGTACACGACGTTCAAAGTCATCGCCGTGCAATTCCTGGTGCATAGAAATATGGTACGGGTGCAATCGATGTTGATGTAGCATTCTCAACACCGACGTTTTTAGATTCCCGATTCTCGCGCAATTTGTCTGCTACTGATGTGCGGATTAGCCACGATAGCAGCTAAAACACCTACTTGGGCATCATAATTTGTTGCAGGTCGTGGTTGACGTTTCGCATGTAGCTGAACACTTTCTGTTTCCTTAAATAACGTAACTATCTGGTGAACGGGCCGGACACTTGGATGATGTCCAGGATATCGAGCCGCGCAGCATACATACCACACGTCCGTTGGGCATTTTGATCACAGTAGCCATACTTCAACACGATACCGATCATTTCCGCAATTGGTAAACGGTCCATTTTAACACGGGTAATGTATCACGAAGCAAATACCGTCCGCATTGGCGGTATGTTACGTGATACCACTTACTTATACGTTTGTGACTATTACAGCGCCATCTGTCACAAAGCGAAAAAAGTGGTCCAACTAAAACATTCATATTTCTTTACGTACTACACGAATATGTAATAAAAATGGGGGTTCCTATTTAAAAACGCGCAGTTGATATCCGTTTGACCTATGGCAGCGCCATCTAGCGGGCCAACCATAGCGCCATCTGGTTTCCCCCTTGAAGCTAGACGAGTGTCGTTCTTTGTAGTTTTTTCGTTTGATGCTTATTTCGTGAGGTATTTGGCCCTGTCGCTATCAATGGACCACCCTGTATTTCGCCATGGCAGTTGGTGAGTACATCAGTATACTCATCACCATCGGTAAATTCGCACGTACGCCGAAATCTCAGTTATGTCCTTTGGTTAGTTAGTTTTAATTAGTTCTAAGTCTAGGGGACTGATGACATCAGATGTTAAGTCCCATAGTGATTTGAGCCATTTGAACCATTAACAGTCACAGGGGCACTAGGATAGACAAAAAATTCGGTGTCAGTGGTGAAAAACCACACATATTGGGCACACAGCTTATAACTTTAAACGAAAAAACAATACAGATCAGCGATAGACAGTTTCAAAGAACTCCCAGTCTACTGAACCCTATTTTCCTAAGACCCACAAAAACTGTAAATTATTAGCCTTAAGAACTGGAAATGTATCTTGAATATTGCTTTTGACTGATCTGCAGAAGAATGCAAAAACCCAAAGCAATATGAAATACAAATCCATTATAAAACTTATTTTGGATGGCGAAAAAAATAGGAGTGGTGATGATATTGACAGTCAACATAAAAGAGTGAGCAATCGTTTCCTGAAGTATATATATTACGACGATCCGAATTAACTGATAGATCGGCTACGACTGCTTATTGCATCAGCTGCCGCTGGCAATACAGCTCATACGAATAAAGCTGTTTCAGTAATTTGTGAGCTTAGAGAGAAAGAGAGGTATCATCGAATAAGTATGGAGACTGTAGTCCGGAAACCGCACAAACCGGCATGCAAAACATATCCTCGAAGATATGTTATGATTAAAGCTTTGGACGACCAGTGGAAGGTGGATCTTGTCGACATGAGGGACTATTCATGTGTGAATAACGGATTCAAAGATATTTTAATGGTCATTGATACGTATTCTGAATTTGCCTGGGCATTACCCGTGAAAGTGAAAACAGGGAAGGATGTTGCCCATATGTTTGAGTGATTGCTGTAGACGGGGGCGAATCGAAGCCCAGACAACCTCCAAACAGATCACGACGGCGAGATTTACAATAGACATGGAGCGGTATGGAATACATCACTATTCGCCATTCACCCACTTGAAGGCCAGTATCGTGGAACGCCTGAACAGAACAGTGAAAGCTCAAATGTGGAAGCGATTCAATCATCGTGGATCACACAAATGGACAGATATTCCTCCCCCAAATAATTGCACAATGTAATCGAACCAAACATCGCACAGTAAAAATGAGACCAATCGATGTTCGTGATAATAGACTTCTAGGTACAGTATACAGTCGTATTAAAATGCTAGATACAGGCAAACAGTAATTTAATGTAGGTGATTTAGTGCGTATTTCAAAACACAAGACAGGGTTAGAGAAGTCATACGTGCAAAACTGATCAACTGAGACATTCACAGTTTCCAAAGCGCAGAGAACGAATCCTTGAACCTACCTCTTAAGGGACAGCAGTGGCGCTTAAATTGCAGGATGCCTTTACACAGAAGAGTTACAGAACAGCTCGGAACCAGATGTGTATCTCATAGAGAGGATCATACGGCGTCGAGCGATAGAGCATTAGTTAAATGGCTTGGTTTTCTCGCATCACAAATCAGCTGGATCAACGTTGACTATTTGCTACATAACACGGTGCGCAGAACATAACCACTTCAGTAACGTAACACGTGTGACAGGAGACGCATTAGAGGAGAAGGCGGTATTCTCGACAAACTACCAATCGAATTACACATTCCTGGGTATAACTACTGTGGACCTGGGACAAAACATAAAATTCGACTGGCACACGGTGGTAAGGGAACAAATCTGCTCGACGAAGGATGTATTGAAACGGCATCGGATACGCGGCAAATAAAGATCCTCACGCTGCCAATCGAATTTTAGCTGACAAAGCTAATGCAACACATGTGCGAGGGGCATTGGTATAGGTCAACGCATTGCAGTATTTGCAATTTAAAAAACTATGAGTGGTAAAGTTAAGTTGGGCTTGGTGTGAAGAAGTTCAGCCAAGTTATGAGCGCTGCACGTAGGGCGCTAAGGAAGAAGATGACAGCCAAAGGGTACACGAAAATCTGCATCCTGACAGCGATGTATTTAGCTAAAAGCACATTGAATCAGAAAAGAGCGAGAAAAAGAAGATTGATTAAACCAGTCAGGGTTTTACCAATACCCTAGACGTTAGGTGGAGCTATGCCCATCTTCATTCGTGCCATAGCCGGTCTATCGGTGGTGGGTTCACTGGTTGGCTCTGATGGGCTATTGCCAGGACACTCAATAATGCAAAAAACTCTCAGGAGCAACTGCAGGAGGCACGAAGACGTAACCGCATGATGGAAGCAGCAGCCATCGGGAAAGGGCTATTCTTGAAACCATACAAGAAAAGCCTCCTAGTAGTCCTACGAGACAGGGTGCTTACAAGTACCGACCTGCTGAAGTTTGTTAAGAATAAATTCAACATTCCAAGGTGTGTTTATGCAGAATACATTGCCGAAAACTATGCGGAAATCAGGAGAATGTGGAATTGTGTATATGGACGTAGTAGGAGGACTTGGAATTCACTGGGTAGCAAAAGTTAAAGAAACATAAATGACGTCTCCTCATTCGGCGACCTGCACCCTCCAGAAGAATTACAACGATACTTCACGGGCAGAAGACATGTGTTCTACAGTTTTCGAAACAACCAACACTTTTATACTGATCATCTTTGCATCATATTCCTCCCAAGGACGAGTATTAAGCATCCATTCATTAGACGCAATGTCGTACACTCTGTCTTTAAAAGAACGATCGTCTGTATTACGTGCGAATTACTTCTCACCAGTTGATTTAAGCACTGGAAATTGGAGTATCGACCTGATTAGACTGGAGACATACAACACCATCCCAAATATCACAGAGACTAACAATAAACTGCATCTGGAAATTAATGGTAAAAACGAAATTTTGGGAACTGAACCTGGTGCATACAATATTGACGACTGAATCGAAGTTTTAGAACAGTCTGGTATAGGTATTGAGCTCCATGAAAACATCAGTACATTTAAGTCTGAAGTATGGACGGTGCCTGCGTCTACTGACTACTGACTTTAAGCAGAAAAGTTCAATAGGACCAATATTGAGTTTCACAAAGGGAGAGGTTTTGAAGACAAATTTTACAAATCTGATCAGACACTGGATATTCTCCCTGTCAGTAAATCTGTGTTGAGTGTAGCATTGCAGAGAGCTCATAACCCAACGATAGATTGATTCATTCAATTTACGGTTTCTTCCCATCAGTTTGAACTGAGTATAACATTGTTGAGTCTCCTACCACTGCTACACGTCTTCCCGTGACAGTTCAGATATTGGACTACCTGGAGCTGCATATTGTGGACCAGAATATCCAACTCGTTGACTTTCGTGATGAGGAAATCATTGTAGCTTTCATCTGAGAGAGGATGGGCGTAAGGTATAAAACCAGCGCACACAGCAAACAGCATATCACTTCGCAGCAGACCCGCAAGGTGATAACGTGTGCGAACTACGAGATTCTTAAATCAGTAGGCTTTAAACCCCACAATTACGTCGTCGCTCAATATATCTCACGCAGCAGAATTTGATGAGCGAGTCATACGCCTGGAATACTTCTCGTATAAATCTTATGCATCAACGACATTTAACAATAACGATGAAATTAGGAATGAGGTCCAGCACCAAGAAGCTTTAACTCTTCCATGCACGAGTTTCATATATTTGGATGGGTTATTTAAGAAGCAGGATGCAGTCATACAGTGGGATCAAGCTTACGCATAATGCTTTGGCATTCCTGTTCCAGGAAATACGATATGAACTTATTGGGGTAGAGATTGATCATACGTGTAATGTTGGCATAGCATCAGCCCTTAAAACATATGTCTCATCTTCACCCTCGGATTTGAATGGTGTAGAGAATGCAGGATGGTTCATAGACGAGCCTTTGGACTGGACAGCAGAAAAGTGCTGCCGATTTACTGCAAGCATACCTCTAAACATGCTTATGGAATACTTTGAGGAAATGCAGCGAGTTACGCTAAACAGAAACTTACTCTGGTACGGAATGCGACGGATAGCAACTCGTGCCTTCAAGGAGATCAAGAGGAGAATCAGATCATCGACAATGAAATTATACGGAAAATGCCGCACACCACTATGGTAGACAAAGAGCGCTTGAAGATCTTAAAAGTTCTGAATACCGGTACATATCTGCCATTAACTTTCCGCTCATGGGAGGCGTCTGGAAACACCGAGATTCATCATACTTGAATTTCAGCCCAAAAGAAGGGAGAATTTAGCAAATGATTTCAGTGCATTTGACAAACGTAATTTAACTAATGACAGAGTCTACTTGAATTCAGAATTCTATCTGTATCACAATTTACTGCTACAGTGGGGCCAGAAAGTATACAGTCTAGCAATCGACTCATATCCAAGGTTCCGTGGTACTTTCTTCAAAGGTGTTGAAGAAAAAGAATGCCTACTGAGTCCATGGAAATTCAAGGAACTGGCACCGATCATCGTAATAGACTGTTCTAAGCAGTATGACATAATTAAATTACAACCAATAGATGTACGAATAGAATTTGAATTCTCATCAAATTTCGTAGAACACATTGCAGCGTATATTCTAGTTCTACATGACTATGTGATTAACTATTGCCGGCTTACTGGTGTTGTGCAGGGTGCTTTGTAAATGACCAAGTGCTGTGTAATACCCAAAGCATTTCCCAACAACACGGAGTGTGCACGTCGTTACTGACATTCTAGGTTTCTATGATGATGAGTGTACACAATTCATCTTTAAATACGTTGCATTCATAACACATACAGAAGATGCTGGTATAAGAGAGACATTCTGAGCAAGAATTGCATCACCGAGGTCTCTCGGGGAAGTGAATTGTGTTAAGACACCTAGGAGTGCAAAGTGGTTAACACGTTTCTTCCATGGACCCCACTGGGACGATCCTGGTTTATCTTATAAAGATATGATGACGTTACTTCGAATATTCGATCATCCTGAGACAATCATCTACGTCAAAGGCGAGGAGAAGAACACATGGATGAAGCGAATCTTTAAGTTTGCAGCTATTCAAGACCTGGAATCTACGGTGCCCTGCCATCCATCAGCTCAAGAAGAAAAAGACCTATGAAAATAGTGTTGTGTCTGCTTCGGAATATGTAAAATTACTTTTACTTTGGATTAATGAAAATAAATGAATTTTTTACCTCACATTCTATGTTTTTTCTTTCTTTCTATGTAGCTACTACTTAGTATGTACCTTTGCCCAGAGCCTACATCTGTGGCTTTTTTCAGGCACCAGAGATATGATTTCGGACATGTTTGCTATGTGTCTTTGGAAGCAGACAGGATCGCTCAGCACCTGTTCCCACAAACCTATATGTGCAGCGTGATAGACGAAATCTCATGCAATCATTACATATATTTTATTTTCTTCCATCTGAAAGATCACATCCCTCATGCTTCAAACTAATACCTTGTGCATCTTGCATACAGCTTTACATCCACAAATCCTGTTTTTACACCACACGACGTAGTACTGCTTTAAAATTGACAGTTATTGCTGCTGTTTCAAGTTATTTTATTGATAGTTCTTGGTTTTACAAATAATAGTAATGATGCAATTTTTTTTAACTTTACATTGCAGTACAGAATACAGCTATTGCAGAGGTACAGTTCTCTTACACTAGTGAAATTCCACTCAAACAGAAGACTTAATTTATACCTTGAACTGGGTGGCTCTAAATATTTTCCACCCCAAGGAGCTGAAATAATTTAATAATACAATGAAATGGATGGCCCTAAAATGTTCATCCCAAATAGATGCACTAAAATGGACTGGGTGGAACTCACACTTGAAACTAGTATGACTTGGACAGGTAGCAGTATGTAAACTTAAAAATTTTTCTATTTACACATGCACCCACACAATCACACATGCCCTTAGTTTTCTTCATTTACAATTTTTAAAATTTTTTTATGATTTTAGTACGATTTTTAATCCTTTGTATATTTTGCACATTTTTTACATTTAATAACTTTTTTCCAGCAGATGGCTCTCATATATTCATGCATACATAGCACACCACTTATTCAGAAAAAATAAACAATGTATTTACACACAGGCATACATATTTGCACAGGCATCCCCATTCAAGCACACTCACAAGTATACACACATATACCTAAGCACTCACACATGCAGGCACACCATACACCACACAAATACAATATTTACACTATGATAAAAAAGCCACACTATCTGGCACAAGCTCTCAGTCAGCCAGTCACTCTCTCTCTCTCTCTCTCTCTCTCTCTCTCATTCTCACTGTTGGAGTAACCCACCCCCTCTTGCGCTTCAAGTACATAGCGTGAGTATGGGAGGGTTTCGATCCTGTCTCATAAATGACTCATGAGGTGACTGACACCTGACCTTAGTTTGCAGCACAGTGCAGCCCTCATGATCTCAAATCGAATGCTAGTTTGCTGTACCAGTTGCGGAATTTGTGGCCGAGCATCGTGAACATCACTGTACAGGCACTGCAAGTAGTTTTCGACCATGAGGACATGTAATGTCGCACATTGCACACACTTAGCCTGCCTCTGAGTGGCTCCATCTATTGTACGACATGCACACATTTTGGATCTTAGACCCACAAGACCCACAAACTCAACAATCAGCAATCCATCCACCTCATCATTGATTAAGCTGATAACCTTCTTGTTCTGAGGAACAATTCCATAAGGATTATCTGCTGTGTATCCCAATGTGTCGAATTCATTACTGTGACACCTAATTGCTTCATATAGGTCACAGTCCTTCACCCAGTAGATGCAGCTATCTGTATCCACATAAAGTAGCTTTGGTTTCATGAAGTGAGTTTTAGCGAACTCATAGCGGAAGGAGTACATGTAGAGTTTGGAGATCTTCAGTATACACATACCCAAATAGATGGGTTTTGTAAACTCTACTGAAGCCTTGGGCATATCCACAGCAACAAAATTCTCAGTGAAAATAGTGACCCCACTTAAAATTAGGTCCGGCAATGCACTTTATTACGCCCCATGGCCCCTCCCATTTGGTCCTAATCAAAATATCGCGTTCATCTCTTACATTCTGCATTGGTTTACAGAAAATGGAATTACTAATTAATTTATAAAAATCTTTTCCAAAATCACTAGTCACATGTGCCCTCTTTTCGGTGTTTAATTCAATATATTTCTTTTACGAGGGGGAATGACTAAATCAGATAGCCTGGGTGATTCTATCTAGTTCCATTCCTAAGTTGACACACAGCTGGAGACTATGGTAATGAATTATGTACCTTGGCTTGTGTCCAACAGTGGTCATCAGTTTAGGGATTGTGCTTCCTCTTGGAGCTTGCTGCTCTGGACATAATGGCAAGTCACTTGTCATTTAATGCATAGTAACAGAGTATATGAGGTCTGCCTCCACCAGATACCCTACACCAGATACCCTTCGCCAGACCCATTATTTTTCCAGGTAATCCCTCTAATTCGTTTTTGGCCAGCCACTGAAAGCCACTTATCGGCACTGGCTGTGTCATGGTGTGCCCATATAAGTTATTCACGTCCAAATAGAGATTGCAACTTGAACGGAGGGATGCATTGAATCCCACACCCATATGCGGAGTACTTACCTTGGTGTGTCTATGGACACACTGAAAATCCTCCATGGATCCTGTGCTCAAAGAAATCAAGTATATCAGCATCAGACAAAAGTTCGATACTGCGCCTCATTCTGTTGAGCTTCATGTCCCAGAACAACCCAGATGCTATGTAATAAAAGGTGGGGTCCAGAGAGTATATGTGGCCATGGTCGTGACTACACTCTGGAACTTTTTCAAGAACATCCTCAAGCAAGCGCAGGTTGGTGTTCATGTATAGTCTTGTGTATTCACCGAAATTGGGAATGTTGAATTCCTGCCACATTCATGGCGAGTTCATAATCGGCATTAGTTATGGCATGGCCTGTGAGAATACTGGTATATCCAAATTTGTCAGCTGGCCTGGTTAAGTCGAGTTTCGCCTTACTATCCAGATATGCATAAGGTAAAACTCCTTTCCTGGTCACAAACTGAAACTTTTCCTCACTGGGGTATGGAGATCGGGTGGCATGCACACCCTCCAGAGGTAGAGTTTCAACAAGTTTCTGGATTGGCACCTGTGTAAAACATAGCGCCTCAGGGAAGCGGAGAGGAATTTTTGGCGTCATTCGTTTGGAGAGTGAAATATATTTTTCAACACTCTCAAGCAGGCCACTGACCTGTTTTTCTCCCAGACGAAACTAACCAATTGCTTAACTAAATTATGGAAGAAAATGGGTAGGTGTCATTGTAAATTATACTTCAAATTGCATGCATTGTGAACTGTATCACGGAACTTTAACATAAGACAGTGGTCTCTATGAGGAGTGTTAGCTTTTCTGTCTAACAGCAGCCAACGAAAATGACATTTAACCGCATCACTGTAAAAATTTTTATCCTCCTCCTATTTGGTCGTGGGGATGCTGTAAGGCCTGTGAACAACCGATGAGAGTTTTTCAAGGTCAGTGAGCAACCCCAATATAAGATTCATAGCGGTTAAGACTTGAATCTTAGGAGCATGCAATTTGGTATGCTGCTGCAAATGGTGTTTTTGCATGAAGGTGGTATGTGAGGATGAGGGGTTCCCTTTACAGTGGGTGATAGAGGCAAGAAGACATTCAAAAGTCTGCCTATACAACAAACAGATATTGTTCCTGGTGGTGGATATTCTTGAATTTAATATCGAGATTTCTTCTGTAGGCATAACAACACATACCAGTTCCTTGGATTCACAGTCCTCCGGACTGAGAAGGTATTTAGACACCTGAAGCAAATGTGTTTTTATGTTCGTATTTCGACAATTGGCTGTAAAGGAAGTGGGATATGTCTTTAATCCATATGTAATGTTGATTATCACCTTCAGAAAAGAGCGGCACGTTTATGGTTCAGATGGCTCTAAGCATTATGGGACTTAACAGCTGAGGTCATCAGTCCCCTATACTTAGAACTACTTAAACCTAACGAACCTATGGGGATCACACACATCCATGCCCAAGGCAGGATTCGAACCTGCGACCGTAGCAGCAGCGCAATTCCGCACTGAAGCGTCTAGAACCGCTCGTCCACAGTGGCCGGCCAGCACGTTTACATGAAGATCATGCTAGCCTGCACATTTCGAAAAATGGAGTGGACCAACTACATTATGCTTGTCCTGTTCATCTGGCTTACTTTTCTGCTTCTTCTTCAGATCATAAACGTGAAACGATATTCTGGGATTTTGTGCCACAAATTTTGGTATGTCCTGGACCTTTATAGGAAATTTGATAGCATCAAAATTATACATCCTGGGGACTGTATTTTTGCACATGTGGTATTGACGTGTATGCTCTGGATGTACACTGTAATTTCTCTTGCAAGTCTGGACTGACCATGCATAACAAGCGTTATACTTTTCATTTTGGGCATTAAAACATGCTAGGGAGTTTGATACAATTGTTCCCTTCATTTAACGGATCAAAGCCATGAATATGGATGTTGAGGTGTGGTATTTGGCTGAGTGCTTTAGCTGACCCTCTTACTTACATCTCAGAAAACCGGGCCAGTATAGCACCGAGGGTAGTTTCACGATACGACTCGACTATTGATGTACTCTTAGATATAACTCCGTTATCACCCCAGATGTAGTGCAGCATTTTCTGCTCACCAGCATCCTGCTGTTTGGGTGGGAGAGTCAATTCACAGCAGAGTACTCCTTTACATTTTATGGCAATATATCTTGGATCATCCAGGGCTTTGAGGAACTCTGCCTGCAGCTTCGGGAGGTATGCTTCTAGAAACCTGTGTCACGATACCCCCCTCCCCCCACCCCCCAGCTGGATTCTCAATTCTAGTGAACGAGATACGCCCCTCAAAGCAACCGCCAAGTATTATAGAGGGGTCATGATGCCATTAATCTGATGTCCTTCACTATCAGAATGGCATAGAGCACTACCGGTAGCCACAGGTACATTTTCATTGACACTACAACTAGGAGACGACTGTGTCCACCTGGTTCAAAAATGGTTCAAATGGCTCTGAGCACTATGGGACTCAACTGCTGTGGTCACAAGTCCCCTAGAACTTAGAACTACTTAAACCTAACTAACCTAAGGACAGCACACACATCCATGCCCGAGGCAGGATTCGAACCTGCGACCGTAGCGGTCGTGCGGTTCCAGACTGTAGCGCCTTTAACCGCTCGGCCACTCCGGCCGGCTGTCCACCTGGTGGGTGACAGCGTTGGCGTGTTGGCGCCTTCTGGTTTGAGGGGTATGAGCCAAGGCACACATACCTTTTGCTGCTGCCGAGGATGAACAGCGGGAGGAGGAGGTGGCGGAGCATCTAGGCTGTGGAGAGGGCGCACGTTGATGCCGCTGCATCTTGGAGCCTTCACCATCGCCAGTCTCGGGGGTGGGATATCGTTGCTCTGACTGAACCCACTCTCGGGCGCCAGATGGTACGCAGTGGTTCAGGGGCAGGGGCAGGCACTGCAGCAGCCGCGGCCACCTCCCACGCGGCAACGAGCGGCGCTTTGCACGGCAGTGCACGCCACTCGGGTGTGTGTGTGTGTGTATGTGTGTGTGTGTGTGTGTGTGTGTGTGTGTGTGTGTGTGTGTGTGTGTGTGTGTGTGTGACACCCGCCCCCACAATCACCGCACTAGGTGCACTTGTCACAGCCGTCTCCTGTGGTGGCGGTATTAGCGTCACCACTGTAACATACGAATAATGGGAAAAATGAAGCACAGTGCACAAGATTTTTTAAAAATGTATGCAGTAAACAAACAATGACAATTAAGTAAATCGCCATTCGTGAATAATAATTACATGTTTAAGCGATGACGGTCACATTATAATCACCTTTTACATTCTAGGTCCCAGGATTGAGCAGTTCAATCAATATTTCTGGTAGTTCTCCCATCCAATCAAATATCTCCACCTCCTGCTCCGGGGGAGGCATCACACTGCCTTTCAGCAGCCATCATCTAACGTTCCCACTCAAGCATCTCATGCTCACTGGTACTGATGTTGCTGTTGTTGAGACATCATCAGCCATCATCTAATGTTCCCACTCAAGCATCTCATCCTCACTGGTACTGATGTTGCTGTTGTTGAGACATCAGCAGCCATCATCTAACGTTCCCACTCAAGCATCTCATCCTCACTGGTACTGATGTTGCTGTTGTTGAGCCATCTATCCATCTCACGGATGTCGCCTACAACAAGATACTGATTATTCGAAGCGACAGGAAAAATTATGTACTGAATGTGACTCAGTGAGATATTGATTAAAACTACGAAAAAAAAATAAATAAGTAAAAAGTTCATACCATATGGAAGTGATGACTCCAGGTCGTCTTTCTCGACAAGTACCCCTATAGGAATCATTTTCCTCTTGAGCAGTTCATGTATACTACTGGTCATTAAACTTTCTACACCACGAAGACGACTTCCTTCAGACGCGAAATTTAACCGACAGGAAGAAGATGCTGTGATATGCAAATGATTACCATTTCAGAGCATTCACATAAGGTTGGCGCCGGTGGCGACACCTACAACGTGCTGACGTGAGGAAAGTTTCCAACCGATTTCTCATACACAAACAGCAGTTGACCGGCGTTGCCTGGTGAAACGTTGTTGTGATGCCTCGTGTAAGGAGGAGAAATGCGTACCGTCACGTTTCCGACTTTGATAAATGTCCGATTGTAGCATATTGCGATTGCGGTTTATCGTATCGCGAAATTGCAGCTCGCGTTGGTCGAGATCCAATGACTGTTAGCAGAATATGGAATCGGTGGGTTCAGGACGGTAATACGGAACGCCGTGCTAGATCCCAACGGCCTCGTATCACTAGCAGTCGACATGACAGGCATCTTATCCGCATGGCTGTAACGGATCGTGCAGCCACGTCTCGATTCCTGAGTCAACAGATGGGGACGTTTGCAAGACAACAACCATCTGCACGAACAGTTCGACGACGTTTGCAGCAGCATGGACTATCAGCTCGGAGACCATGGCTGCGCTTACCCTTGACGCTGCATCACAGACAGGAGCGCCTGCGATGGTGTACTCAACGACGAACCTGGGTGCACGAATGGCAAAATGTCATTTTTTCGGATGAATCCAGGTTCAGTTTACAGCATCATGATGGTCGCATCCGTGTTTAGCGACATCGCGGTGAACGCACATTGGAAGCGTGTATTCGTCATCGCCATACTGGCGTATCACCCGGCGTGATGGTATGGGGTGACATTGGTTACACGTCTCGGTCACCTCTTGCTCGCACTGTCGGCACTTTGAACAGTGGACGTTACATTTCAGATGTGTTACGACCCGTGGCTCTACCCTTCATTCGATCCCTGCGAAAGCCTACATTTCAGCAGGATAATGCACGACCGCATGTTGCAGGTCCTGTACGGGCCTTTTTGGATACAGAAAATGTTCGACTGCTGCCCTGGCCAGCACATTCTCCAGATTTCTCACCAACTGAAAACGTCTGGTCAATGGTGGGCGAGCAACTGGGTCGTCATAATACGTCAGTCACTACTCTTGATGAACTGTGGTATCGTGTTGAAGCTGCATGGGCATCTGTACCTGTACACGCCATCCAAGCTCCGTTTGACTCAATGCCCAGGCGTATCAAGGCCGTTATTTCGGCCAGAAGTGGTTGTTCTGGGTACTGATTTCTCAGGATCTATGCACCCAAATTGCGTGAAAATGTAATCACATGTCAGTTCTAGTATAATATATTTGTCCGATGAATACCCGTTTATGATCTGGATTTCTTCGTGGTGTAGCAATTTTAATGGCCACAACTGTATATGATAAAAAAGTCTAATGGCAACATATTACAGCTGTACTTACTCTCTTGCTGCACTTCAGACTCCAGCAGCAGCAGCTCAATGTCCCTCAGGTGCTGCTCTAACGCTGCAACAGCGAGATCAAAAGTTTTATAAACACTTGGTAGGATCAGAATACATCAAGAGCTGTTTTCTGAACATGTAAACTTTCACACACAGAGTTTTGAGATGTACTTATATCATGGTAGCTCAAACTTTTCCGCTTCCAGGTGGCGTTCTAGTTCCATCAACATTTCAGGAATGAATACTACAATATTAAGAAAAAAGAACTTTTGTAACCAGCTGTTAAGAAAACCTATCACAATTTAGAAAAATTTGAATACTTTGCTGAGATATTTTATAACTGTACAATTTGAATTCATAATTTTTTTTATAAACATTTACGTGGCAGTTCGCCAAAGTTTAGCCGTTCCCCATCCCATCACCACTACCGCTGGTATCATTACTGGCTGACCGTTTCATGTTGCAGGAATCACACTGACACATCTATGCACTGTCAAAGATGGTGATCATCAGACTCCACCCTGTATTTTTCAGAGGACCAATAATAAATCAGAATGTCATACCAGCAAGTTAGAACTTGCCTTCCCTTTCTTCAAGCAGCCTGAATCAGGGTTGTTGCAGGTGTTTGAGAAACAGAACACTGCTGTGTGAGACAGAAAAAAATTCTGAGACAAACAGATAGAGGGAGATTCCGAAAACATTCTTTGCTTGCCGGCAAGTGGCTGCATGTTGCATGTGGCTGGAAAAGTGGATGCCGCTGCTAGCTCTACAAAAACACTCTTTGTTCATTCTGGAACAAACAGATGTTCAAATGGTTCAAATGGCTCTGAGCACTATGGGACTCAACATCTCAGGTCATCAGTCCCCTAGAACTTAGAACTACTTAAACCTAACCATCCTAAGGACATCACACACATCCATGCCCGAGGCAGGATTCGAACCTGCGACCGTAGCGGTCGCGCAGTTCCAGACTGAAGCGCTATAACCACTCGGCCACACCGGCCGGCAACAAACAGATGTCCTGACACTTCTAATGTCAGCTACATCCCTCAAAATACGTGTTGCTCATTAGAATATAGCTGTGGGCGAAGGACGCTAACCTTACCTTCTTTTTCTTCAAGCAGGCTGAAACATGCTTGGTGCAGATGGCTGCTGTGGGGGAGAAAAAAATTCTGAGAGAATCAGGTAGAGGAACCCTGTGAAGGCGTACTTTGTTTACTGGCAAATGACTGTATGTGGCCGATTAACACATATCCTAGGAATACCAATGCCAGCTGTATCCCTCGAAATATGTGGTGTTGTTCATTAAGGCATAGCTGTGGGAGGAAAATGCTAACGAGAATTCTTCCGGGTTGTATGGCCGTGGTCCATTGAACACTTATATCCCCGACGTTTCGTCCAGAGCTAGGTTAGACATCTTCGGAGGTGCTACTGTTTTGTGCTGAGCCGTGGCAAGACTGAGCACAACCAGGAGCATCTCCGAAGATGTTCAACGTAGCTTTGGACGAAACGTCAGGGATAGAAGAGTTCCATGTACGGCCATACAACCCGGAAGAATTCTCGGCATCTGTATGAAAATGATAACCTTCAAATCATTTGTTCGTAGTATATGCCCATCATGGCGCATGTGCAGCTTACATTGCAGTCATCCACCAGTTTCTCTTCCACTACTGGCTGCCACTCCAGGCACCTCCTGTGGCATGGAAGCAGAGAACGGGAGGGTTCTAGTGTGCTCGGGGAAGGTATCCCAGTGCGTTGGGTCGCCCTAGGCAGCTGCGAACTCCCAGAAACCACCCCCAGTTGGCCCCATCACTGCTCGTTCATTGTCAGACTCCCGTGTGACTGACACACCTCCCCAGAGCGACACGTCTATGTCAGCAGAGCGACCGAAGTATGCGATGCAATTAGTAGATAAACAGGAATATCCATACCCTACGAAATGCACCTATCCCCATTGTATAAAAAATTTCCATCAACTAGATCCTTTAATATTAAGTCCTATTCACGGATTCATGGATTTTATGATCACAAACAACAATGGAATATTTATGGATGACAATGTGCCATGTCACCAGGCCATAGTTGTTTGCGATTGGTTTGAAGAACATTCTGGACAATTCGCATCAATGATTTGGTCACTGACATCACCCGATACGAATCCCATCGAACATTTGTAGGAATAATTGAGAGGTCAGTTCATACACGAAATCCTGGACTGGCAACACTTACTCAGTTTTGAAAGGCTATAGAGGCAGCATGGTTCAGCATTTCTGCAGGGACTTCCAACGAATTATTCAGTCTACGCCACGTCTAGTTGCTGCACTATACCGGGCAAAAGGGAGGTCTCTTACGATATGAGGAGCTATCCCGTGACTTTTATCACCTCACTATACAGGGTGAGTCACTAACTATTGCCACCTAGAATAACTCCGAAAGTATGATAGTAGCTGAAAAGTTTGTGGAACAAATGTTGCATGGGACAATGGGGACCGTAATACGACATTGGTTTTTTGTTGCACCGCCGTGCAGAAGTTCTTGCAAAGGGATATGTCTTGGTGCCAAAGTCCTTCGTGAATTGCCAGTAGTATAAATACATATCGAGATAACTTCTCGCATCACAAACTTTCTGAGAGGTCTAAAATTTGTGACTGCCGTTATTTTCTCTGGATTGGAATGGATGCCATTGCTATTCACCAAATGGGCCAATACTTTTGTTCCTTGGGCAACAAAGAGGTACTTTTTTGGATTCAGGCAGAGGCCGGCAGTCTGAACACTTTTCAGCACGGTTGTCAGATGGCTTAGGTGTTCGTTAAATGTCTTCAAAAGGAAAGACACGTCATCCATTTGAGGTGCTGAAACAGCTTGCTCATCATACGTCCAAAGACAGCTGCAGTGCTACACAGGTCAAGCAGTATGACTTTAAAATCAAAGAGGCGATCAGAAGTGATGAAGACACTCGATTTGCCAGTAACCTGCCTGCATGTCTATATTTGAAAAATTACCTTGTTCCTTTCAGTCGATGCATGCTGCGTTTAGAATTGTCTCGACTATAGATTCCTTATGGAGCTCAACAACAGTAGTGTCACCAAAAATGATTAATTCCACCTTCGCTATAGATATACAGGGTGAGTTACTAACTATTGCCACCAAGAATAACTCCAAAAGTATGATAGGAGCTGAAAAGCTTGTGGAACTAAAGTTGCATGGGACAACGGGGATCATAATATGATGTAGGTTTTTTTGTTGCTAGATGGGGTCGCTTCAGAGATGCGATGGTCAACTTTGTCTTTTTAAATGGGATGCTTTTTTGGTACTTATTTTCTGATAGCTGCTATCGAGACGAATCCAATGATGTGTAACAGTAAGGTCTTTGAAGGTCAACCAAGGTCACAAAGGTGGCATGAACGTCCATTTACAGAAGGTGTTCGAAGTGAAGACTTTTGGTATCAATGCAGTGGTGCAATCTTCTTATCATGGATTCGGCACTTATCGAAGCACATGCTCTGACAATTCTCTCTCGTATCCATCTAACGTGTCATTGACATGTAAACACAATTCGACGGTTTCGCAATACAACACCAATAGGAACGGTAAGACTAGTATCGTCGAATCAAGCGAATGTGAATGATGTATTACTTCGAAGAACAAGTCGACTTGCTTCTCGTTTACGAAGAATGCCAACGAAATTCAGTGAGAGCTAGAGACTTATACGCTGAAAGATATCCTCACCCTACACGTCGTACATTTAAATATGTGTTTGGTAAATTGAGAACAACTCGATTTTTAACGCTTCGGAAACATATCCGGCAAAGGAAAGTTACTAACGAGGAAACGGACATTGGTATTCTTGCCACTGTGGTTCGAGATCCTTGTGTTAGTTCGCGTCAAATGACAAGGGAATGTGGCATGAACCAGAGTAGTGTTGTTCGTGTTCTGCAACATCATAAATATCATCCTTACCATATCAGTCTCCACCAAGAATTAACTGGTACGGATTGTATGTGTTACATTGAATTCTACCTATGGGCTCAACTTCAGTTTCAGAGGGATGACATTTATTAATTTGATTTTATTTACTGACGAGGCTACATTCACGAACCATGGAAATGCTAATTTGCATAACACACATCATTGTGTAACTGATAATCCATGTTGGCTGCTGCAAGTTGCACACGAAAAACTATGGTCAGTGAATGCATGGTCTGGAATTCTGGAGGACAGAATTATAGGCCCCTGTTTCATCGAAGGAAATCTTAAGGGTAGGAAGTACACCACATTCCTGCAGGAAACATTAGGGGGTTGGGTTGTTGGGGATGGAGAACAGACAGCGAGGTCATCGGTCTCATCGGATTAGGGAAGGACGGGGAAGGAAGTCGGCCGTGTCCTTTGAAAGGAACCATCCCGGCATTTGCCTGGAGCGATTTAGGGAAATCACGGAAAACCTAAGTCAGGATGGCCGGACGCGGGATTGAACCGTCGTCCTCCCGAATACGAGTCCAGTGTCTAACCACTGCGCCACCTCGCTCGGTTTGAAACATTAGGTCTGTTATTGGAAGAAATACCTTCAGGAACAAGGAACAGAATATGATATCAAGACAATAAGTGTCCGGTATATTTTTCGATGGTGGCTAGAAATGAGTTGCAGAGACTATTCCCAAGTCGTTGGATTGGACGCGGAGGAGATATGTCGTGGTCGGCTCGTCCGCCAGACTTGACGCCTCTGGATTTTTTCTTGTGGGGATTCGTGAAAGACATTGTTTATGAAGACGTTCCAACTACACCTGCAGATATGCAAGAGAGAATTGTCAGAGCATGTGCTTCGAGAAGTGCCGATGTGATAAGGAATACCACTCAATCCATGATAAGAAGATTGCAGGACGGCACTGATACCAATAGTCATCACTTCGAACGCCTTCTGTAAATGGACGTTCATGCCACCTTTTTGATCTTCGTTGACCTTCAAAGACCTTGCTGTTACACATCATTGGATTCGTCTCGATAGCAGCTATCAGAAAATAAGTACCAAAAAAGCATCCCATTTAAAAAGACAAAGTTGACCATCGCATCTCTGAAGCGACCCCATCTAGCAACAAAAAAACCTACATCATATTATGATCCCCGTTGTCCCATGCAACTTTAGTTCCACAAGCTTTTCAGCTCCTATCATACTTTTGGAGTTATTCTTGGTGGCAATAGTTAGTAACTCACCATGTATATCTATAGCGAAGGTGGAATTAATCATTTTTGGTGACACTACTGTTGTTGAGCTCCATAAGGAATCTATAGTCGAGACAATTCTAAACGCAGCATGCATCGACTGAAAGGAACAAGGTAATTTTTCAAATATAGACATGCAGGCAGGTTACTGGCAAATCGAGTGCCTTCATCACTTCTGATCGCCTCTTTGATTTTAAAGTTATACTGCTTGACCTTGGACGTATGATGAGCAAGCTGTTTCAACACCTCAAATGGATGACGTGTCTTTCCTTTTGAAGACATTTAACGAACACCTAAGCCATCTGACAACCGTGCTGAAAAGTGTTCAGACTGCCGGCCTCTGCCTGAATCCAAAAAAGTACCTCTTTGTTGCCCAAGGAACAAAAGTATTGGCCCATTTGGTGAATAGCAATGGCATCCATTCCAATCCAGAGAAAATAAGGGCAGTCACAAATTTTAGACCTCTCAGAACGTTTGTGGTGCGAGAAGTTATCTCGATATGTATTTATACTACTGGCAATTCACGAAGGACTTTGGCACCAAGACATATCCCTTTGCAAGAACTTCTGCACGGCGGTGCCAAATTTTCCTCGAACAAAGATCAATAAAGATTTTTTGTACTTAAAAATGAGCTACTATATTCTACATTATATTAAGAGAAGCCAAAACAGTACTAGACACTGGTGCTACCAGTTATGCGATACGTGCAGTTCTAGTACCAATTCGCAGAATGTGCTGGAAAGGCGATAGCTTATGCTTCCAGAGTACTCTGAAAGTCTGGGATGAACTACAATACAACCGAGAGAGAGTGTCTTGCAGTTGTTCGGGCCATCAACAAGTTTTGGCCATATTTATTTGTTAAACCGTTCACTTTTGTGGTGTACTACCATTCTCTGTTCTGGTTGCCTATCTTGAAGGCTCTGTCAGGTCGACAGGCAAGAAGGGCACTGAGGGCTCAGGAGCATGACATCATAGTGATACACGTAAACAGATCCGAGGACAAATACACTGACTGCCTTTAGAGGGATTCTTTGGCAGAACATAGCAGTGTGGATGAAATCTGAGCGATCGCTGCGTTAAATGACATTTTTGCTGAGCAGAGGGAATGTCCAGCACTGCTGAAAATGACAGAAGTCTTGAATCAAGAGGAACTGATCGAAGGAGAATTCTGTTATACTACCTTCTTTCTGGAAACAGTCAGGTAACGAATGCAAATTCATATTGCAAGACCCATTTGACCAGATTATTTAACTGACTTGAAGAAATATGATGAATAGCGGTGCTAGTGATTGTCGGTGAGTGACAAGCAACTCCTCTATTACTCTTGGTTTGAATTTGCCTCCTGAAAGCATTCTGAGCAGTGGAAAGAACACATGGATCGCGAGGGACAACAGAATCAGCTACCATCCCCAGAGCCAATTCGAACAAAAAAGCCTGTTGAGGGAGAGGCTAGGATCAATAGCCCTCCCACCATCGACCATAGTAATACAGATAGAATTCCGCATGGCACAGACTCCTGTTGGAACCATTTTAAAAACTGGGTGTAGAGTGAGAATACTTACTTTGTAGTAGAAGGCACTATTACGTCCAAATATAGGAAGCTGACTGTTTCTCCACAAAGCACCAGACACCAAAGACAAGCATCTCTAAGATGCCTTGCAGTTTTGGGGCCTTTGAAAATATGAGACACCGTTGAATGTGTTGACTCTGCAAAAAACAAATGTTTACACAATGTAAGAACAGCCAGCATTGGCTAACGTAAATAAACTACAGGTTTGAAAGGGAAACAGGATTGGGAAGATGAAGATTTCCTCATTGGTTAGAGAGAGATATAGATAGAGACTGAGGCGAATTTTTTCTGTGGAAGATGGTAGGACGAACATTATTATTAACCAGCTGGAGGAAAGGGAATAGTGTTTTCTAAGGAACTTTTTTATTGGTTGGTGCTTAGAAGATCCAGTGCCAAGCCAATTAGAATGTAGTAAGAGATACAAAATGCAGCAATATGAAGTTATCTTATAGTAAACATTCGATCACAAATCACTTCAACTTCATCTCCAAATATAACACCACTTCTCGAGCTGCAGGATCCTACACGACCAGACTGCCAAGCGGAGAGCCACCATCGACTCCGACAACTTGCTGTGCCACCTGAACTGATATATTTGGAAAATTTCGAGTTGGTTTGCCCTTAGCTAGGGTCTTTGGTCCCGCCAATGATCGATTCTGCACTCACTTCAGCCTCCATCAACAATACTATGGGGAGACCGAGACACAGCCAAAAGATTATATGCAGAGAAATTAAAGCCATTCGGTCACTCTGAAGACCTGTATCTTAAGGTTAATGAACAGTCTGCTTTGAAATCAGTCCACAGGCGTGACGTATTCCCTTCTGTTGTACTACCTGTTTTCAATTAACATCATGACAATTACTGGGGACTTTGCGATTACAATTAATTCACTTGCACGATTATTAGAATCTGCCCCGCCTTCCCACCCACCCACCCACCCACACACACACACACACACACACACACACACACACACACACACACACACACCCCTATATGCCGAGGTCTTAGGTCTTATTATATCAAGTTGCCACTGTTTGTCATTTGTTTTGTCAATAAGTTTATTGGAATAAATGAAAGTAATTGTGATTTGTGGCTCACTTAGTAGTCATTGTTTTGGAAGGCATCTTACGTTTACTGTGAATGCTGTTAACCTGTTCTTGCGGTTTAAAAAACAAGTCATCCTGTAATTCCATTTGTGTAAGAGGAACTGTAATCTCCTGGGGCGAAAACGGTTGCACGCCATCCCAAATACGAGTCCATTGTCCTCCCACTGCACTTCCTCGCCCGGTGGGTTTTTCTGGATTTTGAGAGCATGACTCTCTGCAACATCAACCGTCTTTGTCGTAGAGTCTTCCACTTGACATCACTGAGAGTTAATGAAAGTACAATGAAATCCAAACCTTTAGCTGCTTACAGGCGTTGATAAATATCAACGAAGAGAGTTGAAAATATATGCCCCGACCTGGACTTGAATTCGGGATCTCCTGCTTACATGGCCGACGCTCTATCTGTCTGAGCCAACGAGGACACAGAGGATGGTGCGGCTGCAGGGACTTATCACTGGCACGCTCCCCGTCAGACCCACATTTCCAACTTTCCACACACTGCATTTCTGGTACCCCTGCGGCAGTCAATCTACCGATTCCCGTAAGAGTTCGGGCAATGTGAGTGCATCCACACTGAAGCAGATCATTGGCCGGAAAGCCTTATCGATATGAAGATGGTATACGTTCTTTCGGACATGTCCAAATGAACATACCATATCATATCATTGAGAGTTTGTTTGAAGTTCTCGACCAGGCTTAATAAACCCATGAAGAGCACGTAGCTGTATTTTTAAGCCGTCTTCTGTATCCATGTCCTCAACCCATCGTGATAAGGGTTCCAAACCGACGATAAACGGTCAAGGATTTGTCGAACAAATGCCTGAATACAACATCATTTGTGGGTAAAGTGCATTTCCTTAAGCTTTTCCTGATAAATCTTAGTCTGGCAGCTATCTTTCCCACTGTTAAATTTACGTGAACATTCCACATTCAGTCACTCCGGACAGATACTCCTAGACACTTGACAGATACAGCTGTTTCCAGTCTGCCAAGTGAAGGGCAGTATAGAGCCCGTCTACCTCGGTCTCATGAGGGTCTACCGCACTCCCCCTCCCACGATCGCTGCTAACAGCCCAAGTGTGCTATACAAATACTGTAGTGGAGATTGAATGTTCTGGGTTTGATTACAGTCATAAATATTTACTTAAATTTCGTCTGTTTTCCGCCAATTTATGGATGCCAGATACACGAGGTGCATTCAAGTTCTAAGGCCTCCGATTTTTTTTCTAATTAACTACTCACCCGAAATCGACGAAACTGGCGTTACTTCTCGACGTAATCGCCCTGCAGACGTACACATTTTTCACAACGCTGACGCCATGATTCCATGGCAGCGGCGAAGGCTTCTTTAGGAGTCTGTTTTGACCACTGGAAAATCGCTCAGGCAATAGCAGCACGGCTGGTGAATGTGCGGCCACAGAGAGTGTCTTTCATTGTTGGAAAAAGCCAAAAGTCAGTAGGAGCCAGGTCAGGTAAGTAGGGAGCATGAGGAATCACTTCAAAGTAGTTATCACGAAGAAACTGTTGCGTAACGTTAGCTCGATGTGCGGGTGCGTTGTCTTGGTGAAACAGCACATGCACAGCCCTTCCCGGACGTTTTTGTTGCAGTGCAGGAAGGAATTTGTTCTTCAAAACATTTTCGTAGGATGCACCTGTTACCGTAGTGCCCTTTGGAACGCAATGGGTAAGGATTACGGCCTCGCTGTCCCAGAACATGGACACCATCATTTTTTCAGCACTGGCGGTTACCCGGAATTTTTTTGGTGGCGCTGAATCTGTGTGCTTCCATTGAGCTGACTGGCACTTTGTTTCTGGTTTGAAAAATGGCATCCACGTCCCATCCATTGTCACAACCGACGAAAAGAAAGTCCCATTCATGCTGTCGTTGCGCGTCAACATTGCTTGGCAACATGCCACAGGGGCAGCCGTGTGGTCGTCCGTCAGCATTCGTGGCACCCACCTGGATGACACTTTTCGCATTTTCAGGTCGTCATGCAGGATTGTGTGCACACAACCCACAGAAATGCCAACTCTGGAGGCGATCTGTTGAACAGTCATTCGGCGATCCCCCAAAACAACTCTCTCCACTTTCTCGATCATGTCGTCAGACCGGCTTGTGCAAGCCCGAGGTTGTTTCAGTTTGTTGTCACACAATGTTCTGCCTTCATTAAACTGTCGCACCCACGAACGCACTTTCGACACATCCATAACTCCATCACCACATGTCTCCTTCAACTGTCGATGAATTTCAATTGGTTTCACACCACGCACATTCAGAAAACGAATGATTGCACGCTGTTTAAGTAAGGAAAACGTCACCATTTTAAGTATTTAAAACAGTTCTCATTCTCGCCGCTGGCGGTAAAATTCCATCTGCCGTACGGTGCTGCCAAATGGTTCAAATGGCTCTGAGCACTATGGGACTTAACTGCTACGGTCATCAGTCCCCTAGAACTTAGAACTACTTAAACCTAACTAACCTAAGGACAGCACACAACACCCAGCCATCACGAGGCAGAGAAAATACCTGACCCCGCCGGGAATCGAACCCGGGAACCCGGGCGTGGGAAGCGAGAACGCTACCGCACGACCACGAGATGCAGGCTCGGTGCTGCCATCTCTGGGACGTATTGATAATTAACGCGGCCTCATTTTGAAACAATGCGCATGTTTCTATCCCTTTCCAGTCCGGAGAAAAAAAATCGGAGGCCTTAGAACTTGAATGCACCTCGTAGCTCAAGTGGTAGGGCTGTTGGATCAAGTGCTCCAGGTTATATATTACAGATGTTTTCTTCCAATATGGCGGCGCCAAGTTTATATATTATTCCCTGTGTAATGCTGTGAACAATTTACAGAGAACTCTTGGTGTGCAGACTTGCTTTCCAATGCCTGTATGCCTTTTATAACCGAGATAAATTGACAGGGCGTGAGACAGAGCCCATGCTCAGGATCCGGTATGTGTAGAGGTGCCTGCTGAGCCAGAACAGTTCTTAAGGTTTAAGATTTTATCACACTAAGAGTGGGTACCATTTCTGTGTATGACAACTTTTAATGTCTTCTCTTTCCGCCAGCCGTTGTGGCCGAGCGGTTCTAGGCGCTTCAGACTGGAACTGCGCTACTGCTGCGGTCACAGGTTGGAATCCTGCCTCGGGGATGGATGTGTGTGCTGTTCTTAGGTTCGTTAGGTTTAATTAGTTCTAAGTTCTAGGGGACTGATGACCTCGGATGTTAAGTCCCATAGTGCTCAGAGCCATTTGAACCAGTTTTCTTCTCTTTCCTGCGATAGGCTGTGAGGGTCATCCCAATGTCTCACATACAACAGTCACCGAATGATATGTATAATTTTTCTCCAGTGTTTCGGCCTGTTCTTTTGCACCATCACTTCCATTTACGTAGCTTGGCTGACTTCCCAAGAGAAGTTATCACAAGTTCAAGGAAGATGCATTACGGGACCAGGACAGAGGGAGGTCGTCGAGGCATTCTTCGGCAAGAATGGCTATATCTGATGCACCAAGACTCGTTGCCTAGGTAATACCATACGAAAAGTTACCACACTTCTATGTCCTACCACCACTGGCCGTGCACCGCGCACATAGCAGAAGTATGAAGTCTGGAAGGAATAACGCCGACCGTGACTGCCAACAGCCCAACAGGCATCAGGCTTCTCCCTGTCCTGTATGAGAAAAAATGGTAGCCAGTCAAAATACTGGTGGGTGAAATCACCATAAATACAGCCTGTTTTAGTCAAGCTGTATCAGTTACTGCCTGCAGTCAGCTAACTGGAGAATTCCAGCCGCTAATTTTCCTGAAATGGGTCATCTAGCTGCAGGTGCTAGACGCCGTCCTTACTACACTGGGGCACTGCCTTCTGCGTATAAATCTAGATGCTGCTGAGAGCTGAACTGGTGTCTTCCAGTTGGAAGACCATGTTCAGACTGACTTCCAACGACTGCTGGTCGCCAACCGTCCTTGATTCAATCATGAGGCTGATTATCTCCCTTGTATGGGCATCATAGTGTACCGCTGCTGGTTCACCCTGCGCAAGCACACTACCACTGCTAGTCACTGTCCCTGTCATCTACGCTGTGATCCACAGTTCAACCCTGAACAACCTGGTGCATCCTGCGCTAAACTGTTCACCATCACCTGCCAGGGCAGTCGCCTTCATCGGAGGTTGTCCCAACTGAATGCCACTCGGGCCGGAGCTCGACTCTGTATTTCCTCATTGCCATTCTGCTGATGGCGGGACGCTGGCCAGTACAGTCTGCTCATGCCAGCAACGGCTGACTGCTGAGTTTAGCACCCATGATGCACACCAGTGCATGCGTCTAACCCTAGTTGCTAGCTGGAACAATACACGCATGAATGAATAATTTTATTTTTCAGTGGCGTTCCACTAGATTCCTATTTGCCGGCCTGCTACGACTGACCGAGGTGGAGGGCTCAGCGCTATCCGGGCAACTAAAAGAAAGGCTCTTCCACCCACCATAGAGTTCAATACACCAACACACCTCTATATTTTACCGTCAGGAGCGTTCCGACCTCTACAGTTCATATGACATGAACCACCATTTCTCCACATCTACATCTACATCCATACTCCGCAAGCCACCTATGGTGTGTGGCGGAGGGTACTTTGAGTACTTCTATCGGTTCTCCCTTCTATTCCAGTCTTTATTGTTCGTGGAAAGAAAGATTGTTGGTATGCCTCAGTGTGGGCTCTATATCTCTGATTTTATTCTCATGGTCTCTTCGCGAGATATACGTAGGAGGGAGCAATATACTGCTTGACTCCTCGGTGAAGGTATGTTCTCGAAACTTCAACAAAAGCCCGTACCGAGCTACTGAGCATCTTTCTTGCAGAGTCTTCCACTGGAGTTTATCTATCATCTCCGTAAAGCTTTCACGATTACTAAATGATCCTGTAACGAAGCGCGCTGCTCTCCGTCGCATCTTCTCTACTATCAACCCTATCTGGTACGGATCCCACACTGGTGAGCAGTATTCAAGCAGTGGGCGAACAAGCGTACTGTAACCTACTTCCTTTGTTTTCGGATTGCATTTCCTTAGGATTCTTCCAATCTGCTTTACCGACGGTTAATTTTATATGGTCATTCCATTTTAAATTACTCCTAATGCCCACTCCCAGATAATTTATGGAATTCACTGCTTCCAGTTGCTTACCTGCTATATTGTAGCTAAATGATAAAGGATCTTTCTTTCTATGTATTCGCAGCACACTGAGATTCAATAGCCATTCCCTGCGCCATGCGTCAATTCGTTGCAGATCGTTCTGCATTTCAGTACAACTTTCCATTGTTACAACCTCTCGATATACTACAGCATCATCCGCAAAAAGCCTCAGTGAACTTCCGATGTTATCCACAAGGTCATTTATGTATATTGTGAATAGCAACGGTCCTACGACACTCCCCTGCGGCACACCTGAAATCACTCTTACTTCAGAAGACTTCTCTCCATTGAGAATGACATGCTGCGTTCTGTTATCTAGGAACTCTTCAATCCAATCACACAATTGGTCTGATAGTCCATATGCTGTTGCTTTGTTCATTAAATGACTGGGGGGAACTGTATCGAAGGCCTTGCGGAAGTCAAGAAACACGGCATCTACCTGGGAACCCGTGTCTATGGCTGTCAGTTTCGTGGACGAATTGCGCGAGCTGGGTTTCACACGATCGTCTTTTTCGAAACCCATACTGATTCCTACAGAGTAGGTTTCTAGTCTCCAGAAAAGTCATTATACTCGAACGTAAATCGTTTTCCAAAATTCTACTACTGATCGACGTTAGAGATATAGGTCTATAGTTCTGCACATCTGTTCGAAGTTCCTTCTTGAAAACGGGGATGACCTGTGCCCTTTTCGAATCCTTTGGAACGCTACGCTCTTCTAGAGACCTACGGTACACCGCTGCAAGAAGGGGGGCAAGTTCCTTCGCGTACTCTGTGTAAAATCGAACTGGTATCCCATCAGGTCCAGCGGCCTTTCCTCTTTTGAGCGATTTTAATTGTTTCTCTATCCCTCTGTCGTCTATTTCAATATCTACCATTTTGTCATCTGTGCGACAATCGAGAGAGGGAACTACATTCTTCCTCTGCGAAACAGTTTGGAAAAAGACATTTAGTATTTCGGCCTTTAGTCTTTCATCCTCTGTTTCAGTACCATTTTGGTCACAGAGTGTCTGGACATTTTGTTTTGATCCACCTACCGCTTTGACATAAGACCAAAATTTCTTATGATTTTCTGCCAAGTCAGTACATAGAACTTTACTTTCGAATTCATTGAACGCCTCTCGCATAGCCCTCCTCACACTACATTTCGCTTCGTGCAATTTTTGTTTGTCTGCAAGGATTTGGCTATGTTTATGTTTGCTGTGAAGTTCCCTTTTTCTTTCGTAGCAGTTTTCTAACCCTTACTTTAAATCCTAAGACAGGAAGAATCTTGTGAATTGGCTGCTCTCGGAGCTTCAAGTACTTGCAGAGGAAGTCGATGTGATCTATGATACCGTCATGCCAGTGAAATGTTAGGTACGAATCACTACCATCTGTCTGCTAAATTTCACAGCTCACAACACAGTAAATGCAGTCTTAATTACAAGCTCCAAAATACCATACTTGTGTTTTTCCAAAATTTGGATGGGTGTGATGCACGGTTTAATATTGAGCATTTGATTGGCTTTGTTTTTTGCAATGACTGGGTTAGTATCCTATCTGAGAGCATCGAGAAGTATATTTCATTTTCGTAAGGACTTCCAAGTATATAAAGCAATTCTACCTGGATTTATTGTAATTTACGCAGGTGCCGCTTCAGAAATTTGCTGAAAATCTACATCACGAAGACATCTTGATGGCAGTAAGTTTGAGCTCGTTGATAAGGAAGATATCTTTACAGATGAATATCTGCAACTGGCGCTTTCTCCAGAAAACCTACAGAAGATGCCGTAATGGATGCGTAATATCAGCACATGGTGCGCATTTGTCAGGAACTGAGTGTTCTTAACTGAGGGCAATATACAAGCCTTTGCATGGACATTGAGGTATGTATCCTTGTAGGTAGCTTCAGTTATGCAGAGATAAAAAGTCTTACGCAGGATGAATATGTACGGTGGGGGTGTTCTGGAACAGAGTATATCACTGATAATGTCATCGTTAGTTACGATCTCCCTTGACACTGATAAGTACAACTTTGGGTAATTGGGCTTACATGTAATTGTGTTCTTTCTCTGTCTTTGCTCTCTCAGTTTTTCCTCATTCAAGTACTTGGTAGTCAATGGAGAGGCAAACATAGGTACTAGGAAGGAAACTGCGAACTAAGCCTTGGGTGACAGAAGAAATGCTACACCTGATCGATGAAAGAAGGAAGCACAAAAATGTTAGGGAAAGAAAGAAATAGCGCACTATAAACCACTTCGATATGAGAGAAACAGAAGTTCACGGAAACCATGGCGGAATGGCTTCACGAAAATGTGAAGAAATTGAAAAAGAAATGAACTGTGAAGGCACTGAATCAGAACATAGAAAAAGGAAAGTAAACTTCGGAGCTTTAAAGGAGGGTTGACAACATTAAGAGTGAAGTGAGAATTCCACTGTAAAAGGCAGTGGGGAGAGTGGATAGATAGAAAGAGTACACCAAAGGCCGCTCCTCTCTATGAGTGGGAGTAATTGTCCGATGACGTGTCAGGAGAAGAAGTTGTAGGTGATATGGAACAGATAGTGTATTCAGTGTTAGAGTCAGAATTTAAATGAGTACTGGAACACTTGAAATCGAATAAGGCAGAAGGGAATCGTAGTGGGAAGTGGCAACCAAACGACTATTCAAGTTCGTGTGCTGAATCTATGAGACTGCGTGATACCATCAGACTGTCGGGAACATATTCCATAAAATTCCGAAAATAGCAAGAGCTGATTAGTGCGAAAAATATCGCATAATCATCTTAACAGCTTATGCATCTAAGTTACTGACAAAAATAGTATACGGAGGCATAGAAAAGAAAATCGAGAATCTGTTAGATTATAATCAGTTTGACTTCAGGAAACGTAAAGGTACGTGAGAGGCAGTCCTTACTTTGCGCTTGATAATGGAAGCAGGACCGAAGAAAAAATCAAGACACGCTCATAGCATTTGTCGCTCTCCTTAGTGAGGGTGAAGAAGAATTACAGAATCTGTTGACTAGAGTAAGCAGTCTAATGAGTACAGAATGTGGACTGAGAACATACCAGAAAAACACGAAAGTAATAAGAGGTAGCAGAAATAAGAATTGTGAGAAGCTGAAGATCAAAATTGGTGCTCATGAAATTATAGAATTTTCTACTTTGGAAGCAAACTAACCCATGACGGACAAAGCGAGGAGGACATAAAAAACGGACTAGCACAAGAAAATAGGGCATTCCTGGCAAAAGGAAGCCTATTGGTATCAAACCTGGGCCTTAATTTGAGGAATAAATTTCTGAGAACGTACGTTATGGACCGCAGTATTCATGGCAGTGCATCATGGGCTGTGGGAAAACACGAAAAGAGGAGAGTCTAAGCATTTCTACATCTACATAGATACTCCGCAAGGCACCGTACGGTGCTTGGCGGAGGGTATCCTGGGCAACTACTAGACAGAGCGAGGGAAAAAACTACTATCTTCGTGGTCCTCACGCGCAACGTGTTTTGGCGGCAGTACAGTTGTTTGGAAGTCAGCTTCAAATGCTGGCTCTCTAAATTGTCTCAATAGTATTCCTCGAAAAGAACGTCGCTTCCCCGCCAGGGATTCCCGTTCGAGTTCCCGAAGCATCTACGTGTTGTTCGAACATGCCGGTAACAAATCTAGCAGCCCGCCTCTGAAATGCTTCGATGTACCCCTTCAATACGACCTGCTGCGGATCCAAAACATTCGAGCGGTGTTCAAGAAATAAAATTCTCCCATTAAACCGAAGTCTACCATTCGCCTTTCCTACCTCAGTCCTCAGATGCAACTTCCAATTCATATCCCTTTGCAACGTTACGCCCAGATACACTCCTGGAAATGGAAAAAAGAACACATTGACACCGGTGTGTCAGACCCACCATACTTGCTCCGGACACTGCGAGAGGGCTGTACAAGCAATGATCACACGCACGGCACAGCGGACACACCAGGAACCGCGGTGCTGGCCGTCGAATGGCGCTAGCGGCGCAGCATTTGTGCACCGCCGCCGTCAGTGTCAGCCAGTTTGCCGTGGCATACGGAGCTCCATCGCAGTCTTTAACACTGGTAGCATGCCGCGACAGCGTGGACGTGAACCGTATGTGCAGTTGACGGACTTTGAGCGAGGGCGTATAGTGGGCATGCGGGAGGCCGGGTGGACGTACCGCCGAATTGCTCAACACGTGGGGCGTGAGGTCTCCACAGTACATCGATGTTGTCGCCAGTGGTCGGCGGAAGGTGCACGTGCCCGTCGACCTGGGACCGGACCGCAGCGACGCACGGATGCACGCCAAGACAGTAGGATCCTACGCAGTGCCGTAGGGGACCGCACCGCCACTTCCCAGCAAATTAGGGACACTGTTGCTCCTGGGGTATCGGCGAGGACCATTCGCAACCGTCTCCATGAAGCTGGGCTACGGTCCCGCACACCGTTAGGCCGTCTTCCGCTCACGCCCCAACATCGTGCAGCCCGCCTCCAGTGGTGTCGCGACAGGCGTGAATGGAGGGACGAATGGAGACGTGTCGTCTTCAGCGATGAGAGTCGCTTCTGCCTTGGTGCCAGTGATGGTCGTATGCGTGTTTGGCGCCGTGCAGGTGAGCGCCACAATCAGGACTGCATACGACCGAGGCACACAGGGCCAACACCCGGCATCATGGTGTGGGGAGCGATCTCCTACACTGGCCGTACACCACTGGTGATCGTCGAGGGGACACTGAATAGTGCACGGTACATCCAAACCGTCATCGAACCCATCGTTCTACCATTCCTAGACCGGCAAGGGAACTTGCTGTTCCAACAGGACAATGCACGTCCGCATGTATCCCGTGCCACCCAACGTGCTCTAGAAGGTGTAAGTCAACTACCCTGGCCAGCAAGATCTCCGGATCTGTCCCCCATTGAGCATGTTTGGGACTGGATGAAGCGTCGTCTCACGCGGTCTGCACGTCCAGCACGAACGCTGGTCCAACTGAGGCGCCAGGTGGAAATGGCATGGCAAGCCGTTCCACAGGACTACATCCAGCATCTCTACGATCGTCTCCATGGGAGAATAGCAGCCTGCATTGCTGCGAAAGGTGGATATACACTGTACTAGTGCCGACATTGTGCATGCTCTGTTGCCTGTGTCTATGTGCCTGTGGTTCTGTCAGTGTGATCATGTGATGTATCTGACCCCAGGAATGTGTCAATAAAGTTTCCCCTTCTTGGGACAATGAATTCACGGTGTTCTTATTTCAATTTCCAGGAGTGTATTTATACGACGTGACTATGTCAAGCAGATCACTACTAATGTTGTATCAGAACATTACAAGTTTGTTTTTCCTACTCATCCCCAGTAAGCCTTTGTCAAAGTCATCCTATATCTTCCCACAGTCACTCAACTTCGATACCTTAAAGTATACGACAGTATCGCCAGCAAACAATCGTTGATTGTAGCCCGCCCCGTCTGCCCGGGCCCCATTTGAGATATGGTGCTGCAAAAGATTACTGAAAATTAGGTGGACTGATAAGGTAAGGAATGAGGAGACACTGTGCAGAAACGGCGAAGAAACGAGAATATGCAAAACGCTGACAAGATGTAGGAACGGGTAGCTAGGGCATGTGTCACGGCATGAGGGAATAAAACCGCATGGTACTAGAGGAGGCTTAGAGGGTAAAAACTGTGAAGGAAGTCAGAGACTAGGATATATCCGACAAACAGCTGAGGACAGAGGTTGCTCAAGTGCTACTCTGAGATGAAGACGTTGGCAGAGAACAGGAATTCGTGGCGGGTGTGAACAAACCAGTCATAAGACTAAGGACAAAAAAGAAAAAAAGAAAGATGTTCATGAGGAGAAGATTTAAGTTTGTTTACCTGACTGAGCCACCTGTATTTGGTTCTCCCTCAGTTTTCTCACGTTGTCTCAGGTGAATGCCAGAACGGATTCTATTAACAGACCATGGCCGACATCCTCTGTTCCATGTTCATTATCAAGCCCTGAAAAAAATTGTGTGTCATTATGTTATGGTTACTATCATTGTAAGTATTATTTCATTTCAGCATTTTGTAGTTCATGTTACTGACATTTTTGGATTTCTGATTAAAAAAAACGTCCTGGACACGACATGAAATGTTGTACAATCGAATGTTATGGACAGGGAGATATAACAGAACTAAATAAATTTTCTAGGAGTACACAGTAGGACGTTGTCAGCTGCTGGTTATTGCTCTGTACAAACACTTTTCCTGGTACCTGTTCCCTTATTAATCTATCAGTTTGGATGTAACATGGCTTTCACCCTGAGGTACATGCCACCCGACGCATGGTGCAAACTAATTCCCCAAAATATATTTACTTGACTTCTCTGGAACCTTCCATAAGCATTCCCACTTTCCAATTCTATGTCAGCAAGTCCACAGAAACCATAGAAAAACTGGCTCACTTAAACTCTAGCAACTCGAGCTATTCTTTCAGCAGACAGACTACGCGAAGTTCAATTTGCTGACAGGTACGAGCATATAATGTGTCAAAGAAATTAATATCTGCAGTTTAATTTACTAGCTTCTTGTTTTTGTTGTTTACCGTTAGTGTCTTACTATTGTGCACAGGCGTATCCCCATGCTTAAATTGCTGTATTTCATTTGTCACTGGTCACTTATCTTTCATACGTTCTTACTCACCTTTTTTGCTCTCCCCCACTACTCTTTTTTCGTGGTAGAGGCATATAGTTCCTATCATGAAATGTCGCTGCATCTGTCATCCGTATTTATCATGGCATGTCCTGCGCATTACTGTTTAAATGCTACGGCTAGCGTCAATAAGACCTTTACCCACTCTGTGGTTCTCGTTCATAGTTTCTTCTTTACAATTTAAAGTTAACATGCTTTTTGCGAAGTCCCTAAGTGTCACTCAGAATTACTTTCCCTGACCAGTAATTTTTTTAATCAAATCATCCCAGAAATGTAACTCCAGAAGTCTATATGCAGCCAGTCAATAAAAATGCAGAATTAAGTAAGGGCTTATCAATAATCTACATGCCATGCATAAATTACTAGAAAATCTTGGGAATAAAACTTGAAAAATACTTGACCTTGTAACAGTAACTGAATTTTCCATTGGTGCTAGGCAGAACATGATGATGACGTCGTAACCTTCATTGGTTACATAATACCTTTCATTCTCCGTAATACAAAATAGGAGATGAATAATACATTAAAAGAGGAAAAATTGTTTTCGTCAACTTTACAGCAAGCATTCTGGAAACTAGACTGAGTAGATCTAAGAATCTCCATCGCAAGGAAGAAACTAAATTGTCTCATATTTCGAGGTGAAATTGAGCTGATCTACCGGTAATCCATATGAACGGGAGATGTCAGGGGAACTCAGCGAAATGAAGCATTCTAGCCTACACGTAAGTGTCACATCAAGTTTATATCAGCTGCTCTGTAAGAAATCAGCAATAAATTTATACAATATTTCCCGTGAAAAGACTCAGTTTATCATATACCTCGACCAAATTTTTTTCCCTGCAAATTGGACCGTGATAATAAGGAACACCTGTAAGAGATATAGGAACTTTGTATTTTACGTGGAGGCGAATTAATACTCTACCACGAGAGAACAAGCGTGAACTCGATATTATTTCTAAAGTTTCATCAAGTTAGGTTGTGCTTGCACTCCAGGGTTGCATAATTCTTCTATCCTAATTTAAGTTTTCTACATTTTTCTCAAACCACTTAAAGTGAATGTTCAGAGGTTACTCCCACTAGGAACCCAATGCTACCGAGGGAATATCAAGCCTCTGAAGACTGAGAGACAGCTGGAGGAGATAAATATTTCTAAATTCGTGCGAGCAACTAACTTTTTGGACATTTGGAAATTTGTGGTAAGGTCTTATGGGACCAAAATGCTGAGGTCATCGCTCCCCAAGTTTATACACTACTTAATCTAACTTAAACTAAATTACGGTAAGGACAACACACACACACACCCATGCCCAAGGGAGGACTCCAAACTCCGACGGGGGATGTCGCCCGAACCGTGACAAGACGCCCCGTACCGTGCGGCTACCCCGCGCGGCAAGAACAACAAACTTTTGAAAACCATTCTTGAGATTAGTGTTTAGTGATGGAAGTATCATGACCCATAATCTGTTTCATATTCCTGGAAACAAAATTATACTTTCTGAACAGACGGTAGTATTGAAACAAAAAGCGAAGTATGTAATCAATTGTTTATCTGAGCAGCTTTAATGGGGGACCAGTATTTTTGATGCAGCTTGCTTTTTTGTTTTAATACAAAACAGTCTGTTGTGTCACACGCGATGCTTCTTCTGAGTTTTCAGAAGAACTGATGCAGATCAGAAATATAATTTGAGAACCACTAGTTAACGGTTTGTTCCATTGGTGGTGAGCAAGATGAAAAACGAAATTAAATTAGAAAACTTTTAAATAAAGACTGGCGTAAAACGTGTAACTTATGTGACATTTCTGCTGCGTAGTGATCTCACTTGCAAGATCATGGCAGAACAAGGCAGTGACCCCTTAGCAGACGTAACCAAAGCTGCTATAGTTACTACACTCAAGCGTTGAAATCTGGTTCACCATGCTGCAAAGAGCATGCATTACTCATCATTTTGGGTTATTATAAGTTTGCTAATATTGTGTTTTGTACTGTTAAAATATTGGCTCTTACTAAGGCTCGTACTGCACTGTAAAATAACATTGTCGAAGATTTTGTAAAATATACGTTTTATAAAACATTTACTGTTAGACTGCCGTATTTTTATCATATCTGTCATGAAATTTGAAACTTGGTGCTATCTGTTATAGAATACTGGTTGACAAATCTTACACTGCCCGGGTATTCACTTCGCCAATTTTCTTTTGTAAACGAAACCTTATATGTACTCTTGCAGTAGATTCTGTATGAGACGATCCTGGATAGTCTCTGTATGCTGGATGCAACTGCTTCTCGTGCCAACAACGTTATTTTGTAAACGTCGCAATGTTAATGCCTCTTGATACCTCTGTAGACCGCTTTTGTTTTCGCCCACAGCCGTGCGTACTTTGCAGCTGAAAGCTGTCCAAAGCGCTGCAAGTGTCAAGGATCTTAGTAGCAGTATCTCAGTAGGAAAGAATAGATCTCTTAAAACTTCATACATTATGGGGCATTTTTTCACGTATCTCAGTGTTTATGACGTCATACCTTTTGCTCTACGTGTCGTTTAGTGACATTATTTTGTAGGTACTTTCAACGGCATATGTGGATACTGTCTGCAAAATGTGTTCTTCTGCATGGAGTTAGTAACAATGAAACCATAAACTTAAACGTCATGCACAATGCGGAAACTTTTCACGCATCTCATGGTTTATAACATCATACGTCAAGAACTATGATGGGTAGGTGACTGTTACCCACACAGCAATTGTTGCCTGACAATAAGGGACATGTGTAGCAAGTTTCGTTGAAATTGGTCCAATTGTTTAGGAGGAGATATGGAACACATATACATACATACACATATATACATACTCGTACATTCATTTTTAGATATGTACGGATTTATCATACACCTGTGACAGTGTAATATACACCCGTGGATATCATCTCTTCGAATTTCTTCCTAACGTATCTCCTAATTTCGGAACACGACCTTCACCCTCTTCTGGAACGAAGAGAATGATTTTCAGTTTCTTGAAAATGGACGTTTCGTTATGGAGACACCGTAGCTTTAAATGTTAAGAAAATCTTATTTTCACATTTCATGGTGCAGATGCCTGATAATTAGTTTTTATTAAATATAAAATTCGTCATAAGTCGCGAGTGTTCACAAGTGGTGATCGGTCAGAATCTTTCAGACAAAAGTAATCCGCCGGGATTTACACAATAAAGGAATTATGTAATATCGGTATCAATCTCTATTAATAGTTTTACTCGTAGGGTGAAACTACCCAACTTCGTGAGATACTTTACTTCGTGATAGCAGACATATTCTTTGTCCTAAAGTAAGGTAGGCGTTCCAACCGTCCTCAACAGATGGAAGGGGTTTCTTCACACGGGAAAGACATCCCGAGCGGGAATGTTGGCTGGGTGAAGGACAGGTAGTTCATTGTGTGTTGTGTGGAGGGAAACACGCTGTTTGCCGGACTCATAACATAAGTTTATGAACCTCAGCTGTTCAAGTAATTATAAAGACACTTCCGTCCAACTGTATTAAAAAAGAAACATACTTATAGTCTTAATCATCAGAGTAGGATTTAAATACATTATTACTGATACAAACGCCTAGGAATACGGAGACGACTCTACCGTGTTGTGACCATTTTAAGCACAATGACTCTAACTCGAGGCGTGTGAAAAAGGAAAGAAGCAGAAAGAAAGAGTGGTACCTTTCCCAACGTCACAATGTCCATGTCATTGAGTGGATGGATTATCAGTGAACTTTTTCACAATTGGTTCAATGAATTTGTGGGAGGCCATGATGCGGAAAGGATATGGATTCTGGTTATGGTGTTCGATATGAGCTACGTGACACCAGACAGTGGAAACTGCATCCAAGCATGACATCATCATTGCCACAATATCACCGCATAAGAGCCATATTATACCACCACTGGATGTTTCAGTCCCGGAAAAACGCATAGCAAGAGAAACGGAAGTACTTTCAGGAGGCAATCCTTTCCTCGGACATGGTCCTTATGATATTCATCGTCTACTCAGCACAGATTTTCCGAAGGTAGTTTCACGCGGGAACATCATACTTACATTCAATAAGACGGAACTTTTTCCTAAATACTTTTTCCTAAATACTGCCGAAGTTTCCGATGAATCCCACACAACAGCTCCAAAACGTCACAGCTCATATGTGGAAGAAGCTCTATGGATGATCGAAGTGAACCGTCCATTTCAGCAATAAGCCTCACACCATCTGATGAGAGTCTTTGATGGGTGCTAACCTTAAATTTGCCAGAGAAGAAACCCCCTCATCTGGCGGTGAACAGAAAAGAAAAAACCTAACTAGTAACGACAGTTACCGTTGTGGAAAGAATAAACGTGCTTGGATTCTGTGTTGTTTCTGTCTGTGATGATTCCACGAAAGGAAGGTGAAGGACAGGTAGTTCATTGTGTGTTGTGTGTCCCTTATTATCACGGTCCAATTTGCAGGGAAAAAAAAATTGGTCGAGGTATATGATAAACTGAGTCTTTTCACGGGAAATATTGTATAAATTTATTGCTGATTTCTTACAGAGCAGCAGGTTTCTATAACCTGGTGCTACTGATTTTAAGTGCAATATTAAATGAAACAAAAAGTTTATTGTTACCAGTCACTGTTTCTTTATCTCCACGACAGGTTTCAAAGGTTTAAACCTCCATTATCAGGTGGATTTACATTTGTTTTGGAGGGGCTGTGGCACTGTCACCAGTGGTCACAGCTTCCTTTCACTGTCGTAACACATCACATGTATACTGACATGTTTTGTGAACAAATATCATATTGTTTACAACATACGACAGTATACATGTGATGTGTTTCGACAGTGAAAGGAAGCTGTGACCACTGGAGACAGTGCCACAAGTTCTTCCAAAAAAATCCTAACACGACACACACACAAATGTCATACTAACAAACGTTAAGTCCACCTCATGGAGTTTTAAACCCATGGAACACGTGGTGGAGATAAACTGTGGCTGGTAACAGTAAACTTGTTGTTTCATTTAATGTCAATAACAGTCACGGTAAAACCTAACCTAAAATGTTCGCATTTAAAGTTAAGTGCAATATTTGTACATCTGTCAGTTACGAAGACATTGATGCTGAAAGTGAATGGAAAGAGTGTTAAGTGAACTGTAACAATGAAAGGAATATTATCACGAAATTAAGCATATTATCACCAAGTTAAGTGATTAGTGTCACGGAATCAGGTATGCTAAAACGACGTGGAGTAGCATGCATACTTAGTTCCCTGCAGTTAATAAATTCAATACTTTTACTTTTCTTGAATGTTGTGCTTATGGTTTAGTACAACAATGTATTGGTTTTTTACGTATAAAATTTTCGGATCGAGTAACTATTTTCATTTCTCCTTAACATCAGGAAATTAAGTAGGTTTACCCTACGTATTACTCAAATACAGTATGTTGTGCACCAACAGAGATGGTTCTGAAGGGATTGAAGATGGTGCAGTAGAATTTGTTTATTGTTAAACTCGTTGCTAAAAACTTTTAGCTGAAAAGTTTTGACCGATTGCCAGTTATAAACGGCTAAACGTGAAGAACGTTACACATTATCAGATCAGAAGTATATGGACACCTGTTAGTGGAGATTCATAAGGTTTGTATCCACCCTTCGCCTTTATGAGGCCTTTAACTCTGCTGGGGACACTACCAGTGAAGTATCTGAATGTCTGTAGAGGAATGGCAGCCCATTCTTCCTCAAGAACTACCAGAAGAGCTAGTGACGTTGGACGCTGCGGCCTGGAGTGAAGTCGACGTTCTGCTTTATTGGAAAGGTGTTCCAGTGGATTCAGGTCGAGCACCTGGGAAGGTCAGTTCATTTCGGGAATGTCATTGCCTGCAAACGATTGCCTCAAGGATGCTGCTTCATGACAAGGTGTATTGTCGTGGTGATACAGTCAACGTCTCTCAGCTGTACCTCTACCATATGCGGTACATAATGCTATAAATGAGTTCACATCCTTCCGCATTTAGGGGTTTGTTAATGGCAGTAAGGAGATGACACCATATACACGAGAAACACCTCCACACTGTAAGAACATCTCCTATGCACTTCACTGTTGGCAATACACAGGTCGACCCCTACCAGTTTTTCCATTCTCGTGATTCGTGGCTGTATTTTGCATCCATGACTAATGAAACTGATGGTTTGTACGAAGAAGATAAGAGAAAGCAATCTGATACGTCAGTTGCCGACACTCATGTTTTCCCAATTGCACTCGCAAATGGAACAAAAGAGTTTGTACGTGATAGTGGTACGAGATAACACCCACCATTATAAAATGTCTGCAGATTTAGGCGAGTGGGTACTGTGCTACGTCACTCGACAGATGTCTTTTGCTGATATTGCCACCTAGTTCAGCAAGGGGCAAGGAATAACAAGTTTTTTTTGCTCATTGTACCTCTGTTTGTGAAGTTGTGGTGACGCATTTACACGTCGTAGTTTCTGGTGGTGGTGTCTGGGACTTCTGTAGCTTCGTCTTAGTCTGCAGTAGTAGTGGAAAGCGTTTACGTAGGGTGTCTGAGGAAACTTTTCAGTCTTCCTTGAAATAGTGCTTTGAATAGTGTGTGTTCGAGGTCAAATAATGAAGCAGCCATACGACTGCATGAAACAGCCTGAAAATCGTTTCCAGAACGGAGTTAAATCTAAGAGAAATGCATCAATAGACCAAATTTTTGTGTCGTCGAGTAAGGCGAAGGTTTTGGTTCAGGTTTGGCATAGGTCGTAGTTTTAATATGTCAGGAAGCCTCACATCTACGTCCGACTAAAATTGACATTCCCCACGAAGATTCAAACCGAGTGTGCTTCAGAAGCAGGTGATATGTTAGTTAGTTCCAGCTTCCGTAGATCATATTCACGATCATATTACGATACGAAACTTGTCAAAGGAACAAAATATTGCACGCAGTTGAAAATATACTACATGCTGGTCGTTTGCAGATTAGTAACTGACTATATAGATTCAAGAGCCATTCTACGAGACATAAGGAGTTGGTAAAGAGAAATAGCTTTATTTTGTTTGCGTAGGATGGTAACCGAATTGTTTTACAGTTGTTTATTTCTTGTGTATTTCACTCCATTCTGTGCCATAGTTAAAGGGACGCGCAGATAATTTTTCCTTGCGGTACTGAATATCCCTACTGCTCTAAAATGTGCGATTAATTGTCAGCATCACGTTTCATAGGTGAATAAATGTACTAAGAGGTTAATACATCCCATTATTTCAAGAGCTGCATGCCATTCGTACGTGCCTTAACCCCCAGTTGCTTTCCATCGTGCAACTAATTCGTTTTGCCAATGTGAGGATTTATCCAAAATATTACCACAGACGACGTCAGTGAATGAAAATATGCAAGTTGTGTCGACTTACTGATTTGTTTGTTTCGAAAGGTGGCGATGATTCTTATGGCAAACAGTTCAGTACGTCTATTGTATGGTTTCTCCAGTTAAAAGTTGTCATCAATCTGCACACTCAAGAACGTAGAATATTTTACTCGTATGCTACATGAATGAGGTGCTGTATTTTTGACTGTCCAAATCTGATGAACTGTATGTTTGTCGATGTTTAAAAATATTCCATTTGTGCAAAACTAATTACAATTTAACAAAAAAATTGTTGATTTTTTTCCGGCTGATGTTTTTCTGTTCAGGTTGACAGTAACGCTTGTGTTTTCTGCGAGAAGGATTAATTTTGGACTCTTGATTCAAATAAAATGGTAGATCATTAACACAGGGCAGGAACAGTAACGAGCCCATGTTTGAAATCTCCGACTGTGATTTCTTCCCATGTACTTCACGTGGCGTCCATGTTTGTATTACACGACCAACCCAGTATACAAATTTCTGCCCCATTTTTGTAAATAGTAGCAAAATGAATCTTTACCACTGAAAAATTTGGTAGTGAAATATTGTGATTGATACATAGTACTTTTTACAATATTTCTTAAAATCCAGCAGTACCGTTTATAACACGAAAATATTTCATCGTCCTGACTTGCCCTGTTTACAACATGATAAATGTAGTGATACAGGGTATATTTGAATATGTAATAGCATCACATTAGTTATGTTTTGGGAAAACTGCTTTCAAAAATCACACAAATTTATTACGAAATATTTAGACTTTAAAACTGGCATTAGACACACCGTAGACTTCACCGCAGTTAAAATTTTGTAAACTCTCTCTTAAGTTTACTTTGCCTTGTTCGAATATTCCTGGTCTGAGCATGTAGTTAAGTTATACAGTTGCCAACTGGGTCGTGAACTAAGACTCCATTTACCACACGTTTGCTTAACTTCCGCTTGTTATATGTATTTGCTCTTTTAGGAACATTTATAAGTGATGCTACAATATAAGTGTCTAACAGCGTCTGTGTCATTGCGTTATGCTAAGTGGGTACTTAGTAACGCTCGCGAAATAAATTTATATAATTGTGATAAGGAAGACGAAAGTTTAATTGTGATGGGGGACTGGAAATCGACAGTAGGAAAGGGAGAGAAGGGAAAATAGTAGGTGCATATGGCCTGGGGGAAGGAAATGAAAGATAAAGCCGCCTAGTGGAATTTTCTACAGAGCATAATTTAATCATCTGTAACTCTTGGTTTAAGAATCATTAAAGAAGGTTGTATACGTGGAACAGGTCTGGGGACACCGGAAGGTTTCAGACTTACTATATAATGATGAGAGATTTCGGAAAAAGATTTTAAACTATAAAACATTTCCAAGGACATATGTGGAGTCTGACCACAAATTATTGGTTGAGAAATGTATATTAAAGCCGAAGAAATTGCAAAAATGTGAGAAAGTAAGGAGTAGATAAGAACAAGAGGTTGTTGAGAATTTCAAAGGGAGCATTAGGCAATGATTGGCTACAAGAGGGGAAAGAAATACAGTGAAGATGAATGGGAAACTTTGAGAGTTGAAATAGTGAAGGCAGCTGAGGGTGAAATAGATAAAAAGACAGGGCCTAGTAGAAACAAGAGATACTGAATTTAACTGATGAAAGAAGAAGGAAATTTAACATACGAAAGTGAATACAAACGTCCAAAAAATGAAACTGAGAGGAAGTGCAGAATCGCTAAGCAGGAATGACTAAACAGCAAACGGGTAGAGAATGTAAGGTTATAGATACCGCCTGTAGAGGCCTATGGAAAAAAGAAGAACAATGGTATGAATATCATTCTAAGCATAGGAGGGAAAGCTGAAAGTTGGGGGAGTTATATGGAGGATCTATAAGGGGGAGTCGAACTTTAAGGCAATATTATAGAAACGGAAAACGATAGATAAAGATGAGATGCGAAATATGATACAGGAGAAGAATTTTACGGAGTCCTGAAAGACGTAAGTCAAACATGGTCCTTTGAGTAGACGACATTCCATCATTACTACTGATATCCTTGGGAGACCAGCTACGACAAAACTATTCCACTTGGTGTGCAATATGTATGAGACAGGCGAAATACCCTTAAACTCCAACACGAATGTAATAATTTCAATTCCAAAGAAAGCAAGTGCTGACAAGTGTGAATATTACAGCACTATCAGTTTAATGAATCATTGTTGTAAAACACTAACACAAATTATTTACAGAAACATGGAAAAACTCGTAAGGGCCGCCCTCGAGGACTTCTTTTAGAAGAAAGGTTAAAGAAAGGCAAACCTATATTTGTAGTATTTGTTGACTTAGGCAAAATGTTGACAGGAATACACTCTTTGAAATTCGGAAGGTAGCAGGGGCAAAATACATGGCACGAAAGGCTGTCTACAGCTTGTACGGAGGCCATGCGGCAGTTGCAAGAGTCGAGGGACAATGGCTGAGAAGGGAGTGAGAAAGGGTTGTAGCCTATTCCGATGTTATTCTGTCTGTACAATCAGTATGCAGTAAAGGAAACCAAAGAAAAATTTGGAGGAATTATAGTTCAGGGGAAGTAAATACAAACTTTGAGATTTGCTAATGACATTGTAAGTCTGTCAGAAACAGCAAAGAACTTGTAAGAGGAATGGAATGGAATGGACAGCTTACTGAAAGGAGTGTATAAGATGAACATTAACAAAAACAAAATAAGGATAATGGAATGTAGTCGAATGAAATCAAGTGATGCTGAGGGAAGAAGATTAAGAAACGAGACACTAAAAGTAGTGTAAGATTTTTGCTATTTAGGCAGGAAGATAATTGAAGATGGCCGAAGTGGACTGTCAGTGACAAGAAAAGTGTTTCTGAAAGAGAAATTTGTTAGCATTGAATATAGATTTAAGTGTAACCTTGTAAATAAGTCAAATGTTGACGGTAAACAATTCAAGAAAGGAATAGACGCTTTTGAAACATGGTTTTATGGAATAATGCTGAAGATTAGATGGGTAGATAGCTTGGTGCTGGGTACATTTAGAGGGAAAATAATTTTGTGTGTAAACTTGACTAAACGACAGGATTGGATGATAGACACGTACTGAGGCATCCAGTAATCACCTATTTAGTATAGAAGATAAGTGTGTATATGGGAGGTGGGGGGGACTGTAGACAGAGAGCAAGAGATGAATACAGTAAGCAGGTTCAAAATGATGTAGGTTGCAGTAGTTATTCGTAGATGAGGCTTGCACAGGATAGAGGAGCGTGGACAGTTACATCACCAGTTTTAGGAATGAGGAACACAAAAAACAACAACAACAACTACTACTACTACTACTACTACTCCTACTACTACTACTACTACTATGATACACTTATGGAAGACGTGCAATGGTTTGAAATTCCAGAACTATCAAAATGAAGTAAATCAATGACTTTAAGCACTTAGTGCTAAGTGTGCTATGCTTCCTATGCAGAATTGGCAACCGACATACATTTTTCAAGAAGGGACGTCGAACAGATGTGCAGAACTATAGACCTATATCTCTAACGTCGATCAGTTGTAGAGTTTTGGAACACGTATTGTGTTCGAGTATAATGACTTTTCTGGAGACTAGAACTCTACTCTGTAGGAATCAGCATGGGATTCGAAAAAGACGGTCATGTGAAACACAGCTCGCGCTATTCGTCCACGAGACTCAGAGGGCCATAGACACGGGTTCCCAGATAGATGCCGTGTTTATTGACTTCCGCAAGGCGTTCGATTCAGTTCCCCACAGTCGTTTAATGAACAAAGTAAGAGCATATGGACTATCAGACCAATTGTGTGATTGGATTGAGGAGTTCCTAGATAACAGGACGCAGCATGTCATTCTCAATGGAGAGAAGTTTTCCGAAGTTAGAGTGATTTCAGGTGTGCCGCAGGGGAGTGTCATAGGACCGTTGCTATTCACAATATACATAAATGACCTGGTGGATGACATCGGAAGTTCACTGAGGCTTTTGCAGATGATGCTGTGGTGTATCGAGAGGTTGTAACAATGGAAAATTGTACTGAAATGCAGGAGGATCTGCAGCGAATTGACGCATGGTGCAGGGAATGGCAATTGAATCTCAATGTAGACAAGTGTAATGTGCTGCGAATACACAGAAAGATAGATCCTTTATCATTTAGCTACAAAATAGCAGGTCAGCAACTGGAAGCAGTTAATACCATAAATTATCTGGGAGTACGCATTAGGAGTGATTTAAAATGGATTGATCATATAATGTTGATCGTCGGTAAAGCAGATGCCAGACTGAGATTCATTGGAAGAATCCTAAGGAAATGCAATCCGAAAACAAAGGAAGTAGGTTGCAGTACGCTTGTTCGCCCACTGCTTGAATACTGCTCAGCAGTGTGGTATCCGTACCAGATAGGGTTGATAGAAGATATAGAAAAGATCCAACGGAGAGCAGCGCGCTTCGTTACAGAATCATTTAGTAATCGCGAAAGCGTTACGGAGATGATAGATAAACTCCAATGTAAGACTCTGCAGGAGAGACGCTCAGTAGCTCGGTACGGGCTTTTGTTGAAGTTTCGAGAACATACCTTCACCCAAGAGTCAAGCAGTATATTGCTCCCTCCTACGTATATCTCGCGAAGAGACCATGAGGATAAAATCAGAGAGATTAGAGCCCACACAGTGGCATACCGACAATCCTTCTTTCCACGAACAATACGAGACTGGAATAGAAGGGAGAACCGATAGAGGTACTCAAGGTACCCTCCGCCACACACCGTCAGGTGGCTTGCGGAGTATGGATGTAGATGTAGATACATCCTGGTAAGTACATATTGTTCCCACGAATGACACATTTAACAGAAAATTGCACTAAGGCTATAATTATGACTTCATTTATACTGAATAGACCGGTTTTTTTTTTTTTTTTTTTTTTTTGAACGTTCAGATAGTAGTAGAACGGCTATTCCTGATTTCACTGACAAGGGAACCTTCCCATTGCACCCCCTTCAGATTTAGTTAGAAGTTGGCACAGTGGATAGGCCTTGAAAAACTGAACACAGATCAATCGAGAAAACAGGAAGAAGTTGTGTCGAATTATGAAAAAAACAAGCAAATTCTACAAACTGAGTAGTCCATGCGCAAGATAGGAAACATCAAGGAGAATGTGAGCTGCGGAGCACCGTGGTCCCGTGGTTAGGGTGAGCAACTGCGGTACGAGAGGTCCTTGGTTCAAGTCTTCCCTCGAGTGAAAAGTTTAATTGTTTATTTTCAGACAATTATCCAAGTTCAGGCACTGCCGGCACGGTAGCTCAGCGTGTTCGGTCAGAGGGTTAGCTGCCCGCCCCGAGCAGATACAACGAACGAAAGAGAACAAAAAAAGATTTAAAAAAAAAGGCACTCACACATAATCAACTTCGCTCTCCAAAATTCCAGGACATGTTCAGATTTGCTTGGACATATGCAGGATTTGACGGTCTACGCACGGAAAAATTTGAAAACGTTAAAAACATATGTTTTGACAGAACCCAGGGAAAACTGTGCGACTGTGAAACTGTTGCATTCATTTGTTGCAGTTAATGTGAAAAACTCTTACGTTTTCATCACTTTTTTTCCACAAGAAAACCTAAATCGGGCAAGGTAGAAGAATCTTTTTACCCATTCGCCAAGTGTACAAGTTAGGTGGGTCGACAACATATTCCTGTCATGTGACGCACACGCCGTCACCAGTGTCGTATAGAATATATCAGACGCGTTTTCCCGTGGAGGAATCGGTTGACCTATGACCTTGCGATCAAATGTTTTCGGTTCCCATTGGAGAGGCACGTCCTTTCGTCTACTAATCGCACGGTTTTGCGGTGCGTTCGCAAAACACAGACACTAAACTTATTACAGTGAACAGAGACGTCAATGAACGAACGGACAGATCATAACTTTGCGAATATAAAGAAAGAAAATTTTTTCACTCAAAGGAAGACTTGAACCAAAGACTTCTCGTACCGCAGTTGCTCATGCTATCCACGGGACCACGGCGCTTATGAGCTCAGAATTTGCTGTGATGTTACATATCTTGCGCATGGACTACTCAGTTTGTATATTTTGCTTATTTTTTTCATAGTTCCACACAACTTCTTCCTGTTTTCTCGATTGATCCGTGTTCAGTATTTCAAGGCCTATCCACTGTGCCAACTTATAACTAAATCTGAGGGGGGGGTGCCATGGGGAGGTTCCCCTGTTGTGAGAAGTGGACCTATGGCAAGCAAGTTGTGTTCATACTGTGAGGCGCAGAAGTACTTCGTAAGTATAGCTAGATTTTACAAGTTAGAGAGGTTTTGTGCTCTTACTATTTCATCTGTGACGAGTGAGTCACATGTTCCATAGAGTATAGTCGCCACAAACAGTGGCACAAAATGGTTCAAATGGCTCTGAGCACTATGCGACTTAACGTCTGAGGTCATCAGTCGCCTAGAACTTAGAACTAATTAAACCTAACTAACCTAAGGACATCACACACATCCATGCCCGAGGCAGGATTCGAACCTGCGACCGTAGCGGTCGCTCGGCTCCAGATTGTAGCGCCCAGAACCGCACGGCCACTCCGGCCGGCAAACAGTGGCACAATAATTACATTTAGTAAATATATAATATAAAGGGTGTTAAAAAAGTATTCCATATTTTGAGAGGTGGTAGTATGGACCAAAACAATACAAAAATATCCAGTAAACACGAGCCCTAAAATGCATACATAAAGAGCTGTGAGCAGTAATATTGGGTTGTGTGTCCGAGTTGGTGCAAAACACTTTTGTTATTGATCTATTTATTCCCCCCAATCTAGTTCCAGCGACAAATATCGCCATCATCAGTGTGTTCTATGATTCTAAAACATGCAGGAAAAGCACACTTACAAAATTTTGTAAAATATCGTTATATGTGTACTGTTTTGTTCCAGATATTGTTTCTGTGAATAATCTCATAATATCTTATTTACTATTATATCGCAGCATGATTTTACAATTGTTGCCGCTGTTTCCGGCATATTTTCTGCAATTTTTATTGCCATTTTTCTTGGCATAGCTCATGTCACCTGCAATTGTATGAGTGGCTATTAATAAATACAAAAACATGAACTTATGTATGCCAGTGTAAAAAAAAGGAGATTACAGTGTGCTGTGGATACAGTTTTGGTGTGTGCCAGGTTGTTACGTAGTTTGACATGTACTCACGTTCATTGGACGAGCTGCAGCAACTTTTAGACGCACCGAAACATAACTTTTGCTCCTTCTTCGTCATCCAAAACATCACGCCATCTTGCTGTTCGCGTGTGTGGCGAGAAATGTATCGCATATTACGAAAGGCTATGGAAATTGTAGCGGGACTTCTGTTCCTTATTTGTGTCTCCGTGTGCTGGGGGATTAATTGTGTGTGTGTGTGTGTGTGTGTGTGTGTGTGTGTGTGTGTGTGTGTGTGTGTTCTCTTACAGCGGTAAAGAGTGTGTTGTTGCGAAGTATTATGTTTTCGTTTATTACGTCTTTTCCTTCCACTGTAGCCTTTTGTGTGTAATAATTTCCTTTTATTGTTAGTTTTCGGTATAACCTGCTGCCGTGTTTCGGGATGTGTAGATCACTTTCGATATTAGTGGTTCAAATGGCTCTGAGCACTATGGGACTCAACATCTTAGGTCATAAGTCCAAAAAATGGTTCAAATGGCTCTGAGCACTATGGGACTTAACATCTGTGGTGATCAGTCCCCTAGAACTTAGAACTAATTAAACCTAACTAACCTAAGGACATCACACACATCCATGCCCGAGGCAGGATTCGAACCTGCGACCGTAGCAGTCCGGCGGTTCCGGACTGCAGCGCCAGAACCGCACGGCCACCGCGGCCGGCGATATTAGTGGGATTGTAATTTTTGTTCATTTGGTGTTCTGCGAAAGTGGAATGTGTGTTGTCACTCTTTAGAGCTCTCATGTGTTCTATGTGCCTTGCTCGGAAAATTATGCGTCTTTGTCCTGTGTATTGGGCTTGACATGGGTTACATGTGAGATGACATATTCCTGCACTGCTGAATTTGTCGCAGGCTCTTTTGTCTTAGACTTTGTTGAACTGTGTTGTTTGTTCTTAATGTTATTGGGGTCCCTTACCTTTTCAATATGTTCCCAATTCTATGTGCCATTTTATTGTTGTTTGTTAGTGTGTACGATGTGTTTCTTTTTCCTGATGTGATGTGGTCTGCTGTGTCGTCTGCGTGTTCTGCCTATGAGCTATCTTTGCTATTGTGAAATATCTCTTGTACTGCACGCTCTTTGTTATTACGAATATTGTACACTCTCTAGAATGCTAAAAATAAATGAGTAATCAGGTGAGTAAACAAACTGATAAAAATGAGAACACATTATTCTGCTAATAATGTAATCCTCTTGCTGGTACATACGATCTGCACTTGTTAGCCTGTGCTAAAGTAAATGCTCAATATGTTGACCATTCATAGCAGGGAATCACGCACTCTCTGAAAAACTGCAGTTGATCTCGCTGGCGCCGGTAGTCATTGCCGACGCATTCCTGTATTGGTTGTACATCTCTTATGGGATCTGCATAGATCAAAGATTGCACCTGCCCCCACAACCAAAGATCCGGGGGTTAAAATCGGGGAAGTAACTGTATCCATGGACAATAATAAAGGAATGTGTCCTCATTTCTTTACAGCATTCTACAGGACGTTCGTAGAAGAGATGTGTTTCACAATAGCAAAGATGAACGACTGTTCATAGCTCTTACGGTATGCCTTTTTCGGGCCCATGCTAACTGGAAATATTTGTCTTGTTTTGGTCCCTACTACTAGCTCTCAAAATATGGAATACTTTGTTTTTACACGCGGTTGCGGCTATGCTTCTCACTCAGACGTATTTTCTATCCAAGAATATATCTGTTTTATAAAAGTGGCTGAAAATGAGAACCAAAACAACTGTAATATGCATTTTATTCTAGTAGGTATCTTTTCCACAGTTTTATAGCTGAATTTTACGCTCCTTTCTATGCCAACGTTACATCATGTTTTTTTGTATGGGCTACTAGCAGCCTATGCCAATTTATTTACAGTTGTGTTTCCAAAATTTGGCATCTTTTACTCTACAAGGGACTAAATTTCAATGGTTTTCACGCCTAGTATAATAATTATTATAGTTCAACTAATCTGAATAATTTACGACTTTACTACATACATGTTTTTACTAGTATAAATCTGAATGAGGTGATTTTTTTAACTTTTTTTTTCAAATCATGTAACCTGCCTGCTCTTGCTTAGTCATTTAATATCTTTCAAGAACCATTAAATTACCTTACATTAATAATTTTTTCATAGAGCATGAATACGACATTTCGTAATGATGTGGAAGGTGTTAGTTGAACATAAGTTTTCTTTACACGATACAAAGTTTTTTTTGCTATTTCTATTAATTTTACGAGAAACTTGATAAAAGTACCTGTATCATCCGCAAAATGAATTAATATGCCTCTCTATTAAAAAGAAATTGTGGCTTATTCTCACAGAGTAAGGAATTATGTGATATGGCCATTGAAGTTTCTCCAAATTATGTTAACATGAACTTTCGGGGCCTGTTTGAACAGTGTTGTGTAAACTTCTGCACTCTACAATGTAAACAAATTATTGAATGCATTTTAGTATAGAAACACGATTTTGTTGCCTAATGAGTTAACTGAAACGGATACCGGATCTAAATTACAACTATGGACCTCTTATGCTTGAGGCCAATGTAAATAACGTGAGTTAACTGCAGAACGCACTACCTGGATCATTTATAACAAGGCTATGATCAAATTTACTAGTTGTCATTTTCTAAGTCATTTGCCTGAGTTCAATACCTCTCTGTAAAGAAGGTCGTCTGGTAGAATAACGAAAACGCACAACACGAGAAACATTCGACTGAAACCTTCTGAAACAAATCATAGCTGCATTTTTTTCTTTTTCTTTTTACTACAGTCGTACGAGGGTGGTTTGAAAAGTTCTCGGAATCACCACGAGAGGCCAGCGCTAGCGCAACGAGTTGTTCACGTGATATTCATTGGACTGTTGCTTATAAACACGTGCCACGTCAGTGCTCTTGGGAAAGAGCTGTGGCGGTGACGTGGTTGTATTGCTGTTCACACGTAATGATTTTCGGAAGATGGAAAAAAATCGAGATTCGAGCAGTGAGTAAGTACTTCGTAAAGAAAGGTATGAAAGCAAAGGACATTCATGCTGATTTTCAGAATACACTGGGGGACTCTGCTCCTTCATGTTCAACTGCTGGCAAATGGACAAATGAATTTAAATTTGGTTGGGAGAACTTAGACGATCCGCGCAGTGGTCGACCAAGGTGTGTCACTGCTCCAGAAATCACTGCAAAAGTTCACAAAATGGTCTTAGAGGACCGCTTTCCTTATTCTACATTTACAATCCAGTATATCTTCTTCTACATTCATAATCTGCAAGCCACCACGATTCGTAGTGAACGGTAATCTGTACCACCGCTACTCATTTCGCTCCCGTTTCACTCGCAAATAGAGCGCGAGAAAAACGACTGTTGTCTACATGTTTCTCGTTTCCCAACTTCGTGCTTCTGTTTGTTAGCGGCAGCAGAATCGTTCTGCAGTCTGTCCCAAACGCCAGTTCTCTAAATTTTCTCATTAGTGCACCATGAAACAATGTCGCCATGCCTCCAGGGATTCACATCTGAGTTCCCGAAACATCTCCGCAATAGTTAAGACATTCGAACCTGCTGGAAACAAATCTAGCAGCCCGCCTCTGAATTGTTTCGACGTCATCGTTTAATCCGAGCTGGTGCGGATCCCAAACACTCGAGCAGTACTCAAGAAGAGGTCGCCTTGGCGTCCTATATGCAGTCTACTTTACAGATGAATCGCACTTGCCTAAAATTCTTCTAAGAAACCGAAGTCTTTCCCTGCCACAAACCTCATGTGCCCATTCCATTTCATGTAGCCTTGCAACGTTACGCCCAGATATTAAAATGACGTGACTGTGTCAAGCATTACACACTATTAATGCCGTATCAGAGTTTCCCTAAGGTCACTCAACTACGTCACGATATGTCCTAGCTGTCTGTTTGTCCCTATGTGATGTAAACTACCTCTCGACGAGAGCAATATGGTTCAAGGAACTGCGAGAAGAGCTGTCAGTATGAGATTAAAGCCGGATTGTAAAATCTTCACGAAGTAATAAACATTGAACAATTTTTTTAATCTCTAATCTCATTGATAAAAATTTTTAGAAATGGGTCAAAGTTATGGGAATTTTAAAAAAAAGTTTCACCTTACTGTTAGATCAATGCTGATTTATATGGCGTCTTGGCGAATATTGTATAGAAGAAAGAGGAGCAATTTTTACTCCGGAGGTTTCAATATAAGGATGATTTGAAAAGTTCTCGAAATGGAGTAGAAAACAAGTACTTACATCACTGAAACTTTTTTCATTTTTCAATGTAGTCTCCTTGTAGATTAATGCACTTGGCCCAACGATGTTCCAGTGCCTTGATCCCATCACGAAAACGAGTTTCCTCCAGGCCTGCAAAATGGTTGTCAACTCCAGCTATCAATTCTTCGTTAGAAGTGAATCTTCGTCCACCAAGAACAATTTTCAGTTTTGGTTTTACCCCCCGCATTTCCCTCCAGTACTTAATTTTTTGACCCCTTCATGTCTCAGTACGTGTCTGTCAATCAATACTTTCTTTTGGTCAAGTTGTATCACGAAATTCTTTCCTTCCCAAATCTATCCATTACCTCCTCAGTTGTTACATGATTTACCCATCTAATCGTAAGCTGCTTCTGCAGCACCATGTTTCAACAGCTTCTATTCTCTCCTTATCTAAAAGGTTTATCACCCATGTTTCAGTTTCATATAAGGCTGCATACCAGACGAATACCTTCAGAAACGTCTTCCTAACACTTAAATGTATATTCGATGTTTACAAGCTCACCCAAGTTCTTTGAAGTCCTGAGAGAATTACAGTGTCAATTGCAAAACCTCACACTTCTTGTTTCTTCTGCCTGAGCTTTAATTCTTTCTCCAAATTTTCTTTGACTTACCTTACTGCTTGCTCAATTTACAGATTGAATAACATCTGTTATAGGCTACAACCGTGTCTCACTTCCTTCTCAGTCACTGATTTTCTATCATGCCACTCGACTCTTAACTGTCGTCTGGTTTCTGTGCGAGTTGTAAATAAATCCTCGCACGAACGACAAAATGGCTGACTTCGAAATAAGTGTCCAAGGAATAGGAAAGCAACTGAAATCACTCAACAGAGGAACGTCCACTGGACCTGACGGGATACCAATTCGATTTTACACAGAGTACGCGAAAGAACTTGCCCCCCCTTCTAACAGCCGTGTACCGCAAGTCTCTAGAGGAACGGAAGGTTCCAAATGATTTGAAAAGACCACATGTAGTCCCAGTTTTCAAGAAGGGTCGTCGAGCAGATGTGCAAAACTATAGGCCTATATCTCCGACATCGATCTGTTGTAGAATTTTAGAACATGTTTTTTGCTCGCGTATCATGTCATTTCTGGAAACCCAGAATCTACTCTGTAGGAATCAACATGAATTCCGGAAACAGCGATCGTGTGAGACTCAACTCGCTTTATTTGTTCACGAGACCCAGAAAATATTAGATACAGGCTCCCAGGTAGATGCCATTTTGCTTGACTTCCGGAAGGCGTTCGATGCAGTTGCGCACTGTCGCCTGATAAACAAAGTAAGAGCCTACGGGATATCAGACCAGCTGTGTGGCTGGATTGAAGAGTTTTTAGCAAACAGAACACAGCATGTTGTTCTCAATGGAGAGACGTGTACAGACGTTAAAATAGCCTCTGGCGTGGCACAGGGGAGTGTTATGGGACCATTGCTTTTCACAATATATATAAATGGCCTAGTAGGTAGTGTCGGAAGTTCCATGCGGCTTTTCGCGGATGATGCTGTAGTTTACAGAGAAGTTGCAGCATTAGAAAATTGCAGCGAAATGCAGGAAGATCTGCAGCGGATAGGCACTTGGTGTAGGGAGTGGCAACTGACTGTTAACATAGACAAATGTAATGTATTGCGAATACATAGAAAGAAGGATCCTTTATTGTATGAGTATATGATAGCGGAACAAACACTGGTAGCAGTTACTTCTGTAAAATATCTGGGAGTATGCGTACAGAACGATTTGAAGTGGAATGATCATATAAAATTAATTATTGGTAAGGCGGGTGCCAGGTTGAGATTCATTGGGAGAGTTCTTAGAAAATGTAGTCCATCAACAAAGGAGGTGGTTTACAAAACACTCGTTCGACCTATACTTGAGTATTGCTCATCAGTGTGGGATCCGTACCAGGTCGGGTTGACAGAGGAGACGGAGAAGATCCAAAGAAGAGCGGCGCGTTTCATCACAGGGTTATTTGGTAAGCGTGATAGCGTTACGGAGATGTTTAGCAAACTCAAGTGGCAGACTCTGCAAGAGAGGCGAGCGCGGTGTAGCTTGCTGTCCAGGTTTCGAGAGGGTGCGAACCATACGCGACTGGAACAGGAAAAGGAGGTAATGACAGTGAGACGTAAAGTGCCCTCCGCCACACACCGTTGGGTGGCTTGCGGAGTATAAATGTAGATGTATTTTACTCCTGCTGCCTTCAGAATTTAAAAGAGAATACTGAAGTCTTCGTTGTCCAAAGCTTTCTGTAAGTCTATAGATGATATAAATGTAGGTTTTGCCTTTCCTTACCCTATTTTCTACGAGAAGGCGTAGGGTCGGTATTGGCTCGAGTATTTCATCATTTCTCTAGAATCCAAACTGACCTTTCCGATGCCGGCTTCTGTCAGTTTCTCCATTCTTCTGTAAGGAATTGGCGTTAGTATTTTTCAATCGTTTCTTATTAGCTGATAGTTCGGTAATATTCACAGCTGTCAGCATGTGCTTTCTTTGAAATTGGGATTATGGGATTTTATGTTGTGAAAGAGTGACCATCTAACACGTCGTGCTCCATGTCTTAACTAGGATAAGCGGTGAGGTAAAAGTTTTCCGTTGAAATCATGATGATAGCAATGATTATTTCTGCCACGCAATAATCGCCTAACTTGATTCCTGGCAGTGGAGTGCGCGCCGCTTCGACACGGCGGACTATGTTTTCCAGCAGAACGGCCGCTAGTTGATAATCGATTAGCATCAGCTGCGTGTATCGCGCTCTCGCGTTCATTGTACTTTGCAACTCGGTTAATTACTCACGGTTAATGAGAGCCGACCAGCCGTGTGTCTCTGACTTGCTTAGCGCGTCACACAATTGCTTTCACAGCAGACTGTCGGCGAATGATCTGCTTCATTTGCAACTCGCGTCTGACATTCTTTCTGCAGTACTAGCATTTCCCGGTGGACGAATCCGTCATGAAAGCTTCAGTACGGACTGTTATTCACACAATGAAACGAGATTCGAGGTATGTCCGTGGCGTCGTGCAGCACCTGTATTATTAGTCTTTCGTTTTACTATAAGTTTATCGATCTGCTTTGATGCGATACTTTAGGAACTTATTAGATACTTACACATTACTTTTGGAAAATGTATGTTGTGAAGCCTTCTTGGCAAGTATGCTGAACTACATTTGGAGCACTCAGTTCAAACACAATATGAGTCTCAATTCTGTGTCATAATGGGAAAAACCTGTATGAGTCTTCGTACACGGTGAGCAGGAAATAGCATACTAACTCCTGAAAAAGTAGCAGAAAGAAAAAAACAATGCTGGACTGCACGTCGTTGATCTAGCTACTTGCAATGAACACTACCAGAGGCTACAGAGGGAAGAAAATGAGTCGGCAGATAAGAGAAACACCAACCAAGAGTACATCAGAATTTACCCAGAAGACGAAAACCACGACGGGCTACATGCAGTCCCAAGACCAATGAAAACTAGGAAAGCTACTGGATAGGACGGCATTACACAGAGGCACCAAAATGTGGAGGACCACTGCTGGAAGTACACTTATCGGAACCAGTAAATACTTGTTGGAAAACAAATATAATACCAGACTTTCGTACAACAGCCGAGATAATGACGCTTTATAACAAAGGAAATCGTAATACTGAGAAACCACCGTGGAATAAGTCTTCTTAATAACTCTTACGAGCTATATGCTTTCGACCAAACCAGCGGATATATTTTATGAGATATTTTAGAAAGGGGAGTGTATTGCCGAACAGTTAATACATTCAATTCAAAGTCTATATCAAAAATCCGAACTTCTAATAAACATGTAAGAATTAATAGATTTGGCAGATATGTGAACTTTATACCCCACACTTTTCTATATTGACGACATTGTTAGAAAAGGGGGAATCAAGGTCATCTGATGCATCAAAACATGAGCAGATAATTGCATAAACACCATGATATTTGCTGACGGGCAAATTATTTTACACGAGAGGAATGAAGTTCTATGGAGGGCAATATGTCGTCTACATCAGATGTGCAATTACTACTACAATCTTCATACTTCTCAAGAGAGAAAAAAAAAGACTAAGATTTGGGTCCATTTTTATTGATCGGTCCATTTTTATTTCAAAAAATGTAAAAATGATTAAACTTGCGGATGCCTCTTAATGGCACGTCTTTTTCAACTTTTAAAAATATTTGTTTGCAGATTATGCTCATGTTTGGTGTCTTTGCCACAACTTTGCTACTAAAAGGTAACGCTACATAGCAATGCTACGTTGTAGTTTCATGCCTTACGGAATGTATATCTTACCCTCTCTGCATCTGTAAGTAAGACCTTAGTATTACATGGTATTTTGTTCGTGCAGTTATGCACACTTACAAAACGTTTGTATGTGGTACGTATGTTGTGTAATCGTTTTGGACACTGCTTGTTTTTAAGATTACGAATCGCTATTGAAACAATCTATCCCGAAACAAAAGAATCACTGTCTCCTAGGTTTCCTAGTAGCTTCCAACTTGACCAGTATTATTTGTTAACGAAGATTAGTTGGAACCATTCACATGCAATGAGTACCAGTTTATTTACTGCTATTTTGTACATTTTACTTGCAAATATTCGTAAGTGCTGGTTGCGATATGTTACTCATTTATGCTTTGCACTCGTTTTCAATGTAAACTTGTGTTTCGATATATTACAATTTTAACTTTGGTGCATAGATTGGTTTGAGAATTAGCATAGCCCGAAACCAGTCACCGGCTAAATAAACATCCCTTTTAAAACTTTGAACATAGCTGCTAAGGTTCAGTGACCATGTCAGAATCATATTGTAACAAATAAGCCCTCGGTCACAAATATTAAATCAAAAATTGACCTGGTTTCGACGCTACTATGAGCGTCGTCTTCAGAATTAGACTAACTGTACTAAAACATTAGGTACATAGTACATTAATAAAATTAAAGTTTGTACTGACTCGAAAAGATGCAGTACTTACAAGTCACATATTAAAAAAGATCTCAGCCGGGAAGGCGACGTCATGAACACTTGTGAGATGGCGAGCCGCTAAGGGCTGCTCGTACTGTGGACAAGGATTGCAACAAGACTGAGGTGCCCACTTTAGAAAGTGTGCGCAAGTAAACATGGTGTTGCTACGAGCGCCATCTCGTAGCCGCAGAAACAACTAGGCTACTGTACATTCAAAATTAGACACATGAAATTGTGATGCAGCTGATTCAGGCATAACGTAAGCATTAATAATAACAGGATGAAGTTACATATTTATCTGCTTTAAATAGAGATACATTTTGTAACGTAAAAACGTTAGTTATGAGATACAAGAAAACAGCAAAGATGTGACAGGAAAACAACATTTCGGTAAACTGCATGAGGAAATCTGAATCAAAGATCAGTCAAAAAAGTTTTTATTTCGCAGCTGCAGCTGTTCGTTGAGAATGAGGCCATCATGACGAGTGAGATGTTGGAAAATCTCCAATTCCTCTAAGACACCTAACCTACGCCCGTTCTTTTCGGTATGCAGAATATTGTTATCGCCTATGGCTTTAGGCACGTGTCCAGTAATTAAGAGATGATCGGCAAAGGATGAATTTAGGCGACTGGTGCCGTTCTTTCTTAAAAGATGTTCTTTATATCTGACGGTGAAAGCACGTCCGGTTTGCCCTATACAATAGGAGAACCAGGTATCGCAAATGATCTTATAAACGCCAGAACTTTCTGTAGGGGAGCGAATGGATTTCAAATTATGAATGAAATTTCTCTTTAGATTATTATTAGTAGAGAAGGCAACATTGCAGTTGTATTGGTTGCGAAGCATGCGCTGGATCTGATAGGAAATGGGTCCTATGAAAGGAATAGAAAATCTTTTTTTTTGGGTTAATTTCAGTGCATGAGGTGTTGAGCGTGGTAGTTCTTGCAGTTTTCTTTTTTAGGATATCGTCCACTATGTTAGGCGTGTATTCATTATTGACTGCTATGGTTTTAAGTAAATTAATCTCCTCATTAAACTTTTCTGTTGAAAGTGGTATGGAGGTGGCTCGGTGAACGGCGGAGTGAAAAAAGGCCATTTTTTGAGATTGTGGATGAAAAGAGGAAGCAGGCACGATTTGGTCAGTATATGTTTCTTTTCGAAAAATATTGAAAGTGATGTTATTGTCTTCTATTGTAAGCGTCAAGTCTAAATAATTTAATTGGCGGTTATCGTTTTCGAGTTCAATAGTGAAAGAAATTTTTTTCATGGAGGTCGTTAAAAAGTTTAAATATATGATCAATTCTATCGTCGAGTCCGTTATAGATGACTAGAATATCATCAACGTATCTTGTGTAAGAAAGGATACCTAGTGAAGCGGCTGAGACACGGTTAAACAGCTTTTTTTCCAAGGAATTGATAAAGATGTCGGCGAGGATGCCGGCTAAAGGGTTGCCCATAGCGAGCCCACCAGGCTGCTGGTGCAGTTGTCCGTTGAATTCAAAGTACTTGTACTTGACAACGACATTAATGAGATTCATAAAATCAGTAATCTGTTCATCTGATAGATCTTTTTTAAATTAAAGAAGCGCCTAGAACCGCACGGCCACACCGGCCGGCACAAACAGTTAATAAAGAGCAAGATGAATTACGGCTGCATTCTGTATGACTTCACTCCTGTGTCACGATTGAAGATTCTAGCTTGTGTACAATCAGAATCTCTGCTTATTTGTGAAGGCTATACTAAGATAACACACACATTTGTCGTGCTGGCGGAAATGGGAGTACCTCACTTGTTACGAGACGAAACCTCTTGTGTGACGGAACGTGTTGAAGATCGGATCCTTTATCACCCATTCATTACGCGGATAGTTACGTCGATTATTAAATCTGATCCAGGCTAAGTCATACTGACAGAAGAAGCCCGAATTCCTACTACCAATGTCACAGAGTACTGGTGAAATCTTGAAATATCCGAAAGCGCAATGTTGACGTAAGTTCCGCAGCGGACATGTGGTGTCAGTCGAACGATATCTCTTCAGAAATTCACTGTGTGTATGAGATGGTGATATAACTAAAGGATCCGTACATCTCAGTGAAATGAGTGCGTATACACTGTCAAAATTGGATGGTAAATGGCAGGAATGGTACAAATTGTACACGGACGATTTCAAAATTTATGTATCCACCGGAGCGAAACTTTTTCACGACCAAAGAGGGTGAGCATTGTTATCAACACGAGCATCGATATTAACCGCGGAACTGTTCGCCATTCGTCAAGCTAGTCTTTACACAGTCGAATTACAAGTTGACGAAGTTCTGTTATGTACTGACTCGACTAGCGCCCTACAGTTTCTTACGACGGCAGGCGAAGGGAGAAGTGTAAATCCCTTCGCACACGATAAACTGAGAAGTCTAAAAACAGCAAAGAAGCTGTGTCAACTGTTTCATCTATGTTGGATAGCGGGACATGTTGGAATTAGTCAACGAAAGTGCAGACCGTCTGGTAAACATCGTTCATGGCCAAATAACCCTATCATACATTGCTTTTCGTAGTGCACTCGTCAACCAAGCAATAATGGAATTGTTATTATTATTGGACATGAACCATAACATCAAGACACACAGTGCTGAGCGGCTAAGCAACAGATGGTGCTTGATCTCTCAAGTCGGTGCTCAACGATAAAAGACATTGTTACTATTGACAGACTGCGAGCGGGCCACGTGAATACTAATGAAACGAGACCTTTGGTAAAGTTAGTCCACTCTCCGAACTGTGATTCCTGCCTCCTTGACGAGGACACTGTACAAATGCTAATAGAATGTGATAAATATAAGCATCGAAGAACACTTTACCGTGTTTTACAACTTACGGATTCTTTTTCTGTTGCAGTAACTCTCAATGTCACATTTAGATCCTCTGCTACATATACACTCTAAGACAAAAAAAGAATTATCTGAAGGGCATGACAATCGTTAGATGCAATGTGCATGCACATACAAACAAATGATTACAGTGTCAGAAAAAGTGGTCAGAAAAGAAGGTGTTTCACAAACTGAGAGGTCTGTAACGGGTTCGTCAACATCTGGCGCTTATGAAAGCAGTTATTCGGCTTGGCACTGATTGACAGAATTGTTACATGTTCTCCTGAGGGGTTGTTGTTGTTGTGGTCTTCAGTCCTGAGACTGGTTTGATGCAGCTCTCCATGCTACTCTATCCTGTGCAAGCTTCTTCATCTCCCAGTATCTACTGCAACCTACATCCTTCTGAATCTGCTTAGTGTATTCATCTCTTGGTCTCCCTCTACGATTTTTACCCTCCACGCTGCCCTCCAATGCTAAATTTGTGATCCCTTGATGCCTCAAAACATGTCCTACCAACCGATCCCTTCTTCTAGTCAAGTTGTGCCACAAACTTCTCTTCTCCCCAATCCTATTCAATACCTCCTCATTAGTTACGTGATCTACCCACCTTATCTTCAGCATTCTTCTGTAGCACCACATTTCGAAAGCTTCTATTCTCTTCTTGTCCATACTAGTTATCGTCCATGTTTCACTTCCATACATGGCAACACTCCATACAAATACTTTCAGAAACGACTTCCTGACACTTAAATCTATACTCGATGTTAACAAATTTCTCTTTTTCAGAAATGATTTCCTTGCCATTGCCAGTCTACATTTTATATCCTCTCTACTTCGACCATCATCAGTTATTTTACTCCCTAAATAGCAAAACTCCTTTACTACTTTAAGTGTCTCATTTCCTAATCTAATTCCCTCAACATCACCCGACTTAATTCGACTACATTCCATTATCCTTGTTTTACTTTTGTTGATGTTCATCTTATATCCTCCTTTCAAGACACTGTCCATTCCATTCAACTGTTCTTCCAAGTCCTTTGCTGTCTCTGACAGAATTACAGTGTCATCAGCGAACCTCAAAGTTTTTACTTCTTCTCCATGAATTTTAATACCTACTCCGAATTTTTCTTTTGTTTCCTTCACTGCTTGCTCAATATACAGATTGAATAACATCGGGGATAGGCTACAACCCTGTCTCACTCCTTTTCCAACCACTGCTTCCCTTTCATGTCCCTCGACTCTTATAACTGCCATCTGGTTTCTGTACAAATTGTAAATAGCCTTTCGCTCCCTGTATTTTACCCTTGCCACCTTTAGAATGTGGAAGAGAGTATTCCAGTCAACATTGTCAAAAGCTTTCTCTAAGTCTACAAATGCTAGAAACGTAGGTTTGCCTTTTCTTAATCTTTCTTCTAAGATAAGTCGTAAGGTTAGTATTGCCTCACGTGTTCCAACATTTCTACGGAATCCAAACTGATCTTCCCCGAGATCCGCTTCTACCAGTTTTTCCATTCGTCTGTAAAGAATTCGCGTTAGTACTTTGCAGCTGTGACTTATTAAACTGATAGTTCGGTAATTTTCGCATCTGTCAACACCTGCTTTCTCTGGGATTGGAATTATTATATTCTTCTTGAAGTCTGAGGGTATTTCACCTGTCTCATACATCTTGCTCACCAGATGGTATAGTTTTGTCAGGACTGGCTCTCCCAAGGCCGTCAGTAGTTCTAATGGAATGTTGTCTACTCCCGGGGCCTTGTTTCGACTCAGGTCTTTTAGTGCTCTGTCAAACTCTTCACGCAGTATCGTATCTCCCATTTCATCTTCATCTACATCCTCTTCCGTTTCCATAATATTGTCCTCAAGTACATCGCCCTTGTATAAACCCTCTATATACTCCTTCCACCTTTCTGCCTTCCCTTCTTTGCTTAAAACTGGGTTGCCATCTGAGCTCTTGATGTTCATACAAGTGGTTCTCTTTTCTCCAAAGGTCTCTTTAATTTTCCTGTAGGCAGTATCTACCTTACCCCTAGTAAGACAAGCCTCTACATCCTTACATTTGTCCTCTAGCCATCCCTGCTTAGCCTTTTTGCACTTCCTGTCGATCTCATTTTTGAGACGTTTGTATTCCTTTTTGCCTGCTTCATTTACTGCATTTTTATATTTTCTCCTTTCATCAATTAAATTCAATATTTATTCTGTTACCCAAGGATTTCTATTAGCCCTCGTCTTTTTACCTACTTGATCGTCTGCTGCTTTCACTACTTCATCCCTCAAAGCTACCCATTCTTCTTCTACTGTATTTCTTTCCCCCATTCCTGTCAATTGTTCCCTTATGCTCTCCCTGAAACTCTCTACAACCTCTCGTTTTTTCAGTTTATCCAGGTCCCATCTCCTTAAATTCCCACCTTTTCGCAGTTTCTTCAGTTTCAATCTGCAGTTCATAACCAAGAGATTGTGGTCAGAGTCCACATCTGCCCCTGGAAATGTCTTACAATTTAAAACCTGGTTCCTAAATCTCTGTCTTACCATTATATAATCTATCTGATACCTTTTAGTATCTCCAGGATTCTTCCAGGTATACAACCTTCTTTTATGATTCTTGAACCAAGTGTTAGCTATGATTAAGTTATGCTCTGTGCAAAATTCTACAAGGCGGCTTCCTCTTTCATTTCTTCCCCCCAATCCATATTCACCTACTATGTTTCCTTCTCTCCCTTTTCCTACTGACGAATTCCAGTCACCCATGACTATTAAATTTTCGTCTCCCTTCACTACCTGAATAATTTCTTTTATCTCGTCATACATTTCATCAATTTCTTCATCATCTGCAGAGCTAGTTGGCATATAAACTTGTACTACTGTAGTAGGTATGGGCTTTGTGTCTATCTTGGCCACAATAATGCGTTCACTGTGCTGTTTGTAGTAGCTAATCCGCACTCCTATTTTTTTATTCATTATTAAACCTACTCCTGCATTACCTCTATTTGATTTTGTATTTATAACCCTGTAATCACCTGACCAGAAGTCTTGTTCCTCCTGCCACCGAACTTCACTAATTCCCACTATATCTAACTTTAACCTATCCATTTCCCTTTTTAAATTTTCTAACCTACCTGCCCGATTAAGGGATCTGACATTCCACGCTCCGATCCGTAGAACGCCAGTTTTCTTTCTCCTGATAACGACGTGCTCTTGAGTAGTCCCCGCCCGGAGATCCGAATGGGGGACTATTTTACCTCCGGAATATTTTACCCAAGAGGACGCCATCATCATTTAATCATACAGTAAAGCTGCATGTCCTCCTGAGGGGTACCTTGTCAAATTCTACCCAATTAGTGAGTTAGATCATCAAAATACCGGGATGCTTGGAGGGCCCTGTCCATAAATCTCCAAAAGTTCTCAGTTGGGTAGATACACGGCCACCTCCCTGGTCTAGGTAGAGTTTGGCAGCCTTGACAATCAGTAGGAAATCTTGCTGAAATGTAAACTCACAATGCCTTGCCATGAAGGGAAACAAAATGGGGCATAGAATATCCTCGATGTACCGCAGGGCCGTAAGGATGCCATGGATGACAACCTAAGTGGTGGTGCTATGAAAAGAAATGGCACCCTGGACTATCACTCATAGTTGTCGGGCCGTATAGTGCCGTACTTGGCGCCTCCCGATACGTCTCCGCTATTCAAAGGGGCTCATAACCAAACCTCCAGATGTCAGACTCTCAGATCGGTACGAAACGATGCATGTCGATAGAGTATCAACCAAAACTCGTATTTAGTTCGCACTATGTGCTGTCGTCCAGCAGAAAGGGCGTAAGCGTTAATTAAAAGTAACATCAGAACTACGGAACGCAGGAAAAGCGTTAAGTGTGAGTACTCATTAAGTATAGCTTCCGTGCTGAAGCTGGTAGAGCGTTAAATCCTGGTACTAAGGGTCATGGGTTCAGACCCCAATGATGATAATTTCTTTTCCTGTGTTATACGTGAAAGTGTTACATGGGACAACGTGTTTATGACATGTAAAAGGGCTGTTTGGAATTATCAGCAATATTTTCTTGGCAGTCTGCTTTCGTTTTGTTTCTTTAAAAGTCGTAACCCTACAAAGTACGTTTGTTGTTTCACAGAATATACAATCACAACACAAAAATAACGAAACAACTGCATCACACGTGCAGGAATAATTGTGGTAATTCTTCTTCTTCTTTCGAATAACCCATTAGGAGGGTACGATGAATCATCTTTGGCTACTCTTCATTGTATTAGATTTCCGTAGTTTCCAAATTTCCTTCATCCTTTTAGAGTGTTGTTCCCTTTCTTCTTGAGTCCACTTTCGTCTATTTGTTTTCTTTCTCTCCTGAAATTCTGCATTTTGAGCCGCCTTTCTGTAATGTGTTCTGTTTTCTATTGTGTCTATTGTAATTCCAGCATTTTAGATGTCTTTTTCAGTCTGTATGAACCATGCGGGCTTGAATTTGTAGCTAATGAGTAATGTGAATATCCGCTTGGTTGGTCTGTTGTTATCCATTCTGAATATATGTCCAAAAAACTGTAGTCTTCCCTTCCACATTACATCAGTTAGTTTTTCAATTTTCAAGTATAGCTCTCTGTTTGGTCTTAACCTGTATTCAGCATAATCATTTCTTTCAGCTCCCAGTATTTTCCTTAACATTCTTCTTTCGACCTTCTCTAGTTTCTAAAGATCTCCATTTCTTGTTAGTGTTTCTGCTGCGTACAGAGCTTCAGGTCTGGCCACTGTTTGGTAGTGTCTTAATTTCGTCTTCCACGACAAGGATTTTTTGTTATAAACGTTTTTGGTCATATGAAACACTCTTCCCATTTTGTGCACTCTAGTTTATAATTGTGGTAATAATAATAATAATAATAATAATAATAATAATAATAAAACTAATATTAGTAATAATAAACAAAATAATATCAATAGTAAGTGCGTAAGATTCAAAAATCAATGCAAATACAACCTCACACACACACACACACACACACACACACACACACACACACATACACTCACACGAACACACACAAATACACTCTCACACAAAGAAACACAAATGGTTCAAAAATGGTTCAAATGGCTCTGAGTAATATGGGACTTAACTTATGAGGTCATCAGTCCCCTAGAACTTAGAACTACTTAAACCTAACTAACCTAAGGACATTACACACATCCATGCCAGAGGCAGGATTCGAACCTGCGACCGTAGCGGTCGCGTGGTTGCAGACTGTAGCGCCTAGAACCGCTCGGTCACGCCGGCCGGCAAACACAAATGGTTCAAATGGCTCTGAGCACTATGGGACTTAACATCTGAGGTCATCAATCCCCTACATTTAGAACTACTTAAACCTAACTAACCTACAGACATCACACACATCCATGTCCGAGGCAGGATTCGAACCTGCGACTGTCGCAGCAGCGCGGCTCCGGACTGAAGGGCCTAGAACCGCTTGGCTACAACGGCCGGCCAAACAAACGCAGTGACATTCATTCAGAAACGAAGGCTTCACAATAATGTTTGCATACGAAGCGAAGAGGTGTGTGAAACCAATTAAATGTAATAGTTTCATGCGTAAATAGTTAAAAAATTGTCGTCCGTGGGGTTTGAACGCGAAATCCGTGGTACGAGGATGTCACAAGCTCTACCACCTCACCCACACGAGACATTGAACAATACTCACAGACACGCTTTTCTGGTGCTTCTTAGTTTCGATGTTATTTTTAATTACCGTTTACGATTGTTCTACTGGACGGCAGCACTTAGTGCGAACTGAGTTGGTGGTTTGGTTGATACTGTGACGACATACAACGTTTGGCACCGATCTGAACGGCTGACATCTGGAGGTTTGCGTGTCTTGGTCATCAAGGTCGCCGGGCCTCTCCCCAATTGAAAACGTTTGGAGCAGTACGGGCACGGTTCTCCAACCATCTCGGAATTTTGACAGTCTAACGCCCCAACTGGACAGAATTTGGCACGTTATCTCTCACAAGAACATCCAACAACTCTGTCAATTAATGCCCAGCCAAGTAACGGCTTGCATAAGGGCCAGAGATGAATCAATCCGTTATTGACTTGCTCAATTTGTGAAGCTCCTTCTCTTCAACAACTCATCCAGTTTTCCTTAAACTGTAATCATTTGTTTGTCTGTACATGTACATCATATCTACGGATTTCCGTCTCATTCGGATAATTCCTCCGTGGTGCGTCGTGTTTTTTTTTGCCTTAGGGCGTATTTGCCTAATCATACGTCTTTTTAAAAGGGAAGTTTACAATTTGAGGATATTTCCCTAATATATATTTGTATTTTACGTTTTATAATAAAATCCAACAGATGTTCTGTGGCCGAGCGGTTCTAGGCGCTTCAGTCCGGAACCGCGCGACTGCTACGGTCGCACGTTCGAATCCTGCCTCGGGCATGGATGTGTTTGATGTCCTTAGGTTAGTTAGGTTTAAGTAGTTCTAAGTCTAGGGGACTGATGACCTCAGATGTTAAGTCCCGTAGTGCTCAGAGCCATTTGACCCATTTGATGTCCTGTTTTTATTATTATGTAACATAATTATACCTAGTGAAACACGCTTCGCCAGAATCCAATAAGAACACAAAAAATGAAATTATAAGAGGCACGAAAGATTGCTTTGTGAAGGATCCGTTAAAGAGTGAAGACATCAGTGCTACGAATTAGGTAGTTAAATGAGTAAAACAGATCGATAGGATGCCAGAAAGAAGAATAGCATGAAAGTGTCCAATTAGAAACCGGAAGAGAAACCACATCTTGGAAGAGAGAGGTGGACTGAGATAGGACCAGATGAGGGTATTGCTTCATGAAGAGAAAAGTAATAAGAAGATATCTCATAATCACGGTTAACAAATGTGACAAGCGTATAAAGCTAGAAAAAAATAGAAATCGTACTGCCATCTTTGGGACTGAAGTGTGAGATTAGTACAATAGGGCTGGCTTTAAGTATTACTGATCGAGGTGATGCAGTGGTAAGTCCCAGCAGTCGCATTCCGCAGGGCGACGGTTCAAATTGCCGTCGAGCAAACCAGATTTAGGTTTCCCGCCGTTTCCCTAAATCGGTTCAGGCAAATGCTTGGACGGTTGCTTTGAAGAGGACACAGCCGATTTCCTTCCCCTTACTTTCTCAGTTCGAGCTTGTGCTCCGTCTATGGTGACACATCGTTAACGATAATTTAAAGGCTAATCTTTCATCTTTCCATTACATACTGCGCCATTATGGCTCTTATTTGAAGTGGTTCAATTTTGAAAGGTGCTATCTTAAGCCACAGATACAAATACATAACACTCTTTAACCGGGAAGAAACCTGTAATTTAGAAAATAGGTTGAAATGTTGCTTAAGAGTTGCCTAGTCGTCTAGAAAGTGAGTGCTGCAGAACTAATGTCTGAAGCTATAAATTTCTTAAGGTTGAATAAATAACATGTCTTTATGAACTATGACGGTATAATCAATGATTCACTATGGCTCTGTGTTTTTCATCATTTGTATCCTCCAGTAGGAGATGAGTATTACTTCTCAGCCCCAACTGCAATGAGGTCGCTAGCATGTATTCACAAATTCTGGTTGGGCATTGAAACAGAACAAGGGTTTCAGGATGGCTATTGATACAACCTGGTACTGGTGACCTGGTACTGCGACTGTACAGTGTGTACTTCAGTGCATTAAAATGCCAACAGTAGCTACCTGTAAATGGCCCTAACCTGACACTTTTTTGACGAGGAAGTGGGGCAAACGTAGGATACAATGTGAACCGTGTCATTCACTGTAGCGTTAAATGCTAATCTTTGTTGCCTAGAATTGGAATATTGTTGTAACTGATGTAATAAACGAATGGTCACAATTCTGTCAGCGGACACCAGACATAGCACTCATTACGATAAATTGCAAGGCATGGGTGCAAGAACTATTTCGTTAACACTGGACGTTTTGAAAAGTCAGTGGTTGAAAGTATTATCAATATTTTGATTCTCTTTATAGTTGTTGCTGCTATGTTGTCCTGGTTCCCGGGTTCGATTCCCAGCGGGGTCAGGGATTTTCTCTGCCTCGTGATGGCTGGGTGTTGTGTGCTGTCCTTAGGTTAGTTAGGTTTAAGTAGTTCTAAGTTCTAGGGGACTGATGACCATAGATGTTAAGTCCCATAGTGCTCAGAGCCATTTGAACCATTATGTTGTCCTGAAGTAAAACTGGGTAAGATTTCTCTGGGTGGGTTCCTGGTGTTAATATTCTGTCGTAATTCCTCCAACGAACTCAGCAATAATGCAGTTCTGTGGTGATCTAAAAATAACGTGTAAGATGAAATTCCTTCAAACTGAAACTCCGGTCATATTAACTGTAGTGTGTATTCTTTCCCTCACATGTTTCACAAAGATGCACTGGAGACAAGTCACACTCTTGCCTCTCCACGTCCGATCGTCGACACAGTTACAAAACGACTTATCTCCTGTACAGCTTTTCACCAAGTCTTTACATAAACCAATGATACAAAAGCTTCGCATCGACAGCTCACAAGCTTGATTCATGTCGATATTTGTTCACAAATGACAGTTAAGTAAAGTAGTTTACGTCAAACGGTAACAGCATTTTGTTAAGTTTGAATATGAGTCAGGAGAAATATCCTCGGTCTTCAAGAAGAATGTAGGCATTCCACTTCGAAAGGAAGCAGTTGCTGACAGGTATGAAAATTATCGAACAATCAGTTCAGTAAATCACGGCTTCAAAATGCTACCATGAATTCTGTATAGAAGAATGGAAAAATTGGTAGAAGCAGACCTCGGGGAAGAGCAGTGTGGATTCCGGAGAAATGAAGGAACACGAGACCCAGTACTGACTCTACTACTTCTCACAAGATAGGTTAAGGAAATACAAACCTACATTTACAGCATTTGTGGACTTTGAGAAAACTTTCGACAATGTTGACTGGAATAGTCTCTCTGAAATTCAGAAGGTGGCAGGGGCAAAACACAGGGAGCGAAACGCTGTGTACTTACTGCTTGTACAGTGAGAAGAAATTAAAACTTTGAGTTTTGCTAACGACATTGTAATTCTGGTAGAGACAGCAAAGGACTTGGAAGAGCAGTTGAACGAAATGGATAGCGTCTTCAAAGGAGGTAATAAAATGAACATCAACAAAAAAAAGCGAAGGTAATGAATGTAGTCGAAGTAAATCAGGTGATGCTGCGGAATTAGACCACGAAACGAGACCCTTAAAGTAGTACATGATTTTTGCTATTTGGGCAGCAAAATAACTGATGATGGCTGAAGAGGTAATATGAAATGTAGACTGGCAATGGCAAGAAAAGCATTACCGACAAAGAGAAATTTGTTGAACCGATATGGATTGAAGTGTTAGCAAATCTTTTCTGAAGATATTTGTATGGAGTATAGCCATATACAGAAGTGAAACATGGACGATGAACAGTTTGGACAAGAAGAGAACATGGTGCTACAGAACAATTTTGAACTTTAGATGGGTCGATCACGTAAGGAGATACTGAACAGGATTGGGGAGACAAGGAATTCGTAGCAAAACTTGACTAAAAGGAGGGATTGGTTGACAGAACACATTCTGAGACATAAAGAGATCACCAATTTGGTACTGGAGGGAAGTGTGGGTGGTGAAAATCGTTGAGGGAGACCAAGAGATGAATACAGTAAGCAGATTCAGAAAGATGTAGGTTGCAGCAGTTATTCGGAGATGAATCGTCTCGCACAAGATAGTGTACCATGGAGAGCTGCCTCAAACCAGTCTTCGGACTGAAGACCACAACAACAAGTTTGAGTAACCAGTTAGTTTTTACGAAAAACAAATTATAATGGTAGACAACATTCCATTAGAACTACTGATGGCCTCGGGAGAGCCAGTCATGACAAAACTCTACCATCTGGTGAGCACGATGTATGAGACAGGCGAAATACCCTCAGACTTCAAGAAGAATATAATAATTCCAATCCCAAAGAAAGCAGGTGTTGACAGATGTGAAAATTACCGAACTATCAGTTTAATAAGTCACAGCTGCAAAATACTAACGCGAATTCTTTACAGACGAATGGAAAAACTGGTAGAAGCCGACCTCGGGGAAGATCAATTTGGATTCCATAGAAATGTTGGAACACTTGAGGCAATACTGACCTTATGACTTATCTTGGAAGAAAGATTAAGAAAAGGCAAACCTACGTTTCTAGCATTTGTAGACTTAGAGAAAGCTTTTGACAATGTTGACTGAAATACTCTCTTTCAAATTCTGAAGGTGGCAGGGGTAAAATACAGGGAGCGAAAGGCTATTTACAATTTGTACAGAAACCAGATGGCAGTTATAAGAGTCGAGGGGCATGAAAGGGAAGCAGTGGTTGGGAAAGGAGTGAGACAGGGTTGTAGCCTCTCCCCGATGTTATTCAATCTGTATATTGAGCAAGCAGTAAAGGAAACAAAAGAAAAATTCGGAGTAGGTATTAAAATTCATGGAGAAGAAGTAAAAACCTTGAGGTTCGCCGATGACATTGTAATTCTGTCAGAGACAGCAAAGGACTTGGAAGAGCAGTTGAACGGAATGGACAGTGTCTTGAAAGGAGGATATAAGATGAACATCAACAAAAGCAAAACGAGGATAATGGAATGTAATCAAATTAAGTCGGGTGATGCTGAGGGAATTAGATTAGGAAATGAGACACTTAAAGTAGTAAAGGAGTTTTGCTATTTAGGGAGTAAAATAACCGATGATGGTCGAAGTAGAGAGGATATAAAATGTAGACTGGCTATGGCAAGGAAAGCGTTTCTCAAGAAGAGAAATTTGTTAACTTAGAATATAGATTTAGGTGTCAGGAAGTCGTTTCTGAAAGTATTTGTATGGAGTGTAGCCATGTATGGAAGTGAGACATGGACGATAACTAGTTTGGACAAGAAGAGAATAGAAGCTTTCGAAATGTGGTGCTACAGAAGAATGCTGAAGATAAGGTGGGTAGATCACGTAACTAATGGGGAGGTATTGAATAGGATTGGGGAGAAGAGAAGTTTGTGGCACAACTTGACTAGAAGAAGGGATCGGTTGGTAGGACATGTTCTGAGGCATCGAGGGATCACAAATTTAGCATTGGAGGACAGCGTGGAGGGTAAAAATCGTAGGGGGAGACCAAGAGATCAATACACTAAGCAGATTCAGAAGGATGTAGGTTGCAGTAGGTACTGGGAGATGAAGAAGCTTGCACAGGATAGAGTAGCATGGAGAACTGTATCAAACCAGTCTCAGGACTGAAGACCACAACAACAACAACAAATTATAATGGGTGTCTAACAGTTTTATATGTGGTTAAGATCAATATTCTCTGCTGATCACTGATAAGCGGAAATACAATTGGCTGAGCGTAAAAATGTTCTGAGAAGAAACTCTAAAATACGAAGATATAGGTTTTCAGATTAAATGAAGGTTAATAAACATGTAAGAAATGTAGACCACCATACATCAAAATAAAACAAACTCACATTGGGGAGCTATGCTTTACCAATCTTACAAAATATTGTGAGATCAAAAGGTGAATCGTGTTATACAATTAGTTACACCTGTACGGCCACCTCCTACACTCCATAATTGCACAGGTGTAGGCGCATTATAAGGGCACGTGATATTTTTTCCTATTCAGCTGGTCAGATGCATAGATAATTCCTTCAAATACAACAGACTGATCTCAGTAAAGTATATTTTCACGTATCTATTTTTGCACAGGTACAATTACAACAATAAATACTACATTTCCTAGTGTATTTGAATATTAGTTTACTTCTTTAATTTCCTTAGTATAGTATTTCATTATGCAACTATCTCGTTTCTTTTGAAGGAGTATTAGAAAGTAACGGTCCAAAGACGAAGCTGTCATTGCAGACATGCAATAGATTCACAGTTTGGGCGAAAAAGAAAAAAACAGTCTTTCGCGTCATGGCGAACCTATAGGTACTATGATTTTCCTCGTCTTCTACGGTGTTCTGATCCACAAACAAGGTTGAAATATGTGTTTACCTCCAATACAAGATTCACTGTATATTCCATAGTTAATCAGCAAGTTACAGAGAGGACTGTTTTATACCTTGACGTTTTTCAGTATAAATAACACTTTGTTTTTTGGAAGCATAAGCAGTACCGCGGCATGCATGGGTATTTCTGTCAAAATTTACGCTTACCGTAAGCGGCATAATAACAAAACCACAGAATAGTGAGGAAAATAACAGTAACTATTTACCAGTAAGCAAAATAAAGTCTTGCATAGGATGTGTTGTTTGAACTACTTTTGTACCCATGGAAAACTAAACATCAACTGATGGCATTTCACTTATTTAGGACGTCACGAACTATTTATTTTTCAACGCCAGTTGTGTTAAAATATAGCTGGGGACTTCATCTCAGAAAGCAGTTACAACTGATAAACCGTACCTAAGACTATGATTTTATACAAGTCGTTTAATCAATGGGTAACTGCCAGCCACAGCTTCAAAGACTCGATACTAAATTGCTAGTGTACTATAGGCACTGCTTTTCTTCCCTCTCCCTTGATACAAAGGTAAGGAGTAACGAACTTGGATATGCAATGAAAGGACGTAATTTTTTATGGAAACGTGCACTCAATATCGACTTAGTCACCTTTTACGACCAAGGTTTTTCCTGTGAATCGAAGAGTTATTTCCAGATCTGTATAGAATACCCTTCCACCGATGTCAGAATTTCTGCTTTCGACTCACAACGCTTTCCACCCACAAATATATTTACGTGTAGGATCAGATGGAGACACGAAGTGCCGGATACAGTTAACAGGGTGCATTGTACAACAACGTCTTCAAGTGCCTTGGTTTTGACATTGCCGCAATAGACTTCGCAGTAACTAACAACAAAAATCAGTTTTGTGTTCTAAAAATTCACTGGCCCTTACTTTCCTGGGAGTTGAAATCGTCTTCTGCTCTTTGATGCAGGCTAACTTCCTTTCATACATAGCTTTACTTGGTGCTTCATTTGTGGCCTGCAATGGTGGAACAATGTAAAATCTACAGCTGACAACTGGTGCCTAAAACCTATGTCTTTCTTTTTTTGAATGCTGCAGAACGTACTAACAATTCCTTAGACACTTTTACTTTTGGTCAACGTACAACAACCGTGACACCAGTCTTGCTCAGAGTTGATGGATAGTTGATTCTTAGTGTAACATCTGGGAATACAGTGGGCTTTCTCCTCATACGCCCAAGGCTTAGAGCTATTGCATATGCTGCTTTTAATATACGATCGTTCAGTTCTATTTTCTTCACTTCCTTAATATATTCAGTGGTAGCAGTCCTGGGTCACCCTTCAGATGGATCATATTCCTAAGATGCACGACCTTATTTGAATTCAGCCAACCAGGCTTAATTGCTGAAAATGAAAGAACAGACTAATTTAGGACTAATATCCTTTGGCCATAAACCGCCCGAAAATAAAGAATTCTCTAACGCTACGGTGCCCCACTTTATCTATTTGTACAACACACAATTAGCATGATTACTTTCAAAATAAAAAGAGAACTGCTGAAAGGATCAAGCAGACTTGACTACAGTTACTCAGTTACTGAGAATTTGTTACACCCGCCTCATCTATGTGCCACATGGAAAAACGCAATATTTTCTTTCGTACTTCAACGTGCCTTTTACGTAGGCCGAGCTTTGCTTGGTAAGACACAATGGTTTTCATGCCAGCCTTCGAGTTGACTATCATATTTAACGCTGTATCCGCGTCGCAGAAAGATAAAATTATTTGTGACTTGTCAGGCGCTGTTCGTCTTCATTCAGTGGCAGCATAAGCTATTAGAGTAAAAATAAACATGTACGCTCTTCGTGGTAATCTAAGCGAGAGCATTGTTATCAAGCTAGAGAGTTTGAGCCTTATGCCGTAATCACTGTTAGCACAAGCAATAAATTTTCATTACGTAACGTCCCACCTATAGCTCAGAGCTACAGTCTATGTTCTAAATCTGCGCAGATGTTTTGTTACAAATGTGCGTTACCGAACGCGTTAGTAACAGAGAGTTGGCCAAATTGTACCATTTTTGCGATTTTATTTATTATAGCCTAAACAGTAAGTTATAACATTATTTAAACAATGCTATCCTCAACTGCTGGATGATGTTCTTGGTACCTGATTTAAAGAGTGGAAATGCTGAGAACAATTAACACACTACTCCTAATTTTCTAAACATCTCTGCAAGTGGCACGATATATGAATTTCGTTTCCCAATTTATGCCAGTGAGTGCCTAAATTGTAGCACCACTAGAAACTATGTTACTGAATTTCAAGATGCGTACTTGTCTAACTTTAAGAAAATGTTCCATATTTTAGTTCCAACATCACTGTTTGCAGGTATTACAATATAACTTTTTCATTGCTTTCCCCATCACTGACACTTTCCATGGATTCACATTTTTCATTTCATGCATCTGATCATTTTATTCATTCGATCTTCTTCGCACAGCTCTTAATATTCCTGTTTCCTCACCGAGTTTCCAAAACACTTCCTTTCCACAGGTGAAGCTGTAGTTCTTGATTTCCTCTCCTTTGCTTCGGTAACTTTTTTTTTCGTCTGGGTTACTCGTGAGCTCACAGGAATGCCTAAGACCTTGAAGTTTTTTTGGAGCTTCCATCCTTTCTAAACGGATTAAGTTATATTTCTTGGACGGACAGCCCTAGGATTATTCTTCACAGGTCTACTACGACTGTATTTCACTTTACTTCAAGCATATGAATATTGAGAAGCCCCCCTCCCCCACCATCACTGATGCTGTTTATGGATCAACATTTTTCGTTGCCACAGGCCTTCATGGACTCCATGTAATTATTGGAACAAGCAACATGCTTACTTCGACGTTCGATAAATCAACTTTCGCCAAGAAATCGCATTGAGTTTGAAGCTCCAGCATAATACGGACACTTTGTAGATGCAGTCTACAATGTTTTCTTCGGTAGTGAAATTATGGCGCAATCCGTTTCGTTGTGCAATGTCGAAAGCAAGTTTCCTTAAACTCTTTGTGCATAAATCGAACATCATTTCTTCAAATGTAAGAGTATTCTCTTTCAGTTCGTTTCAACTTCGTTGTAAAACACTTTACTGCGGCCAAAAATATTATAGCTCCGTTTGCATTGTTGTTTTCAGCATGCTTCTTCATTGTTGACTTAGGCACATTCATTATGCCACGACCCCCATTCAGATATACCGTTAGAGCTAAATGCTACACGTCTGTGCTCTACTGTCCATAACACCGATCTGTGGCCATTTTCTAAAACAAAATAATTATTTAATTAATGACTTAGCATTAGAAAATTCTCCACATCCTTTCTAAAAGTCGTTATGTTGTATTAATAATGGAAAACGGATTTTTGAAGCTCACTGCATGAGAAAATTTCTGAGGGTATACAGGTGCCATATCGTAAACAAAGTGGTACGTTATAGGCAACGTCACAATTTTCTCTGAGTTAATTTCCTACAAAGGCATCATAACAAAAGTATAGGTTCTTGACAGTCTGAAAAGTAAGAGTATTGTGTTAGCTTTTACCTTATGAAAGTAATTCTCTTCGCCACGTACACAAAATATTACATGAAAACTAAAACAACGTGAACATTGTCTTCAAACAATCAGTTCCGCAACACACAGAACTCACAGCTGACAATATGGCTTCAAGAACCACACTGTTAACACTGACCTTACTAAATGTCTGATAGTGCAAGACGTACGAATTTTATAACAGTGGTACAAGTTAGTACCTGGTACAATTCTCTAAACTATGGAGACATTGTAGCTGCGAGAATAGGTCAACAAAATCTGGAAAAAGCTTTAGTGTACGGAAACGACTAACAGGCACACACAATTTTCGAGAAAATTATTCTTATTACGTCACAGACTATTCTTAAATTTGAAGGTTGCATCAGTGCTGCAATGGACGCTACAAGAAATACATGGAAGTCACAGGTGGTGTGGTGACTGCTGCTTTAATGACGCTTTTCGATTTATACATCAACAGATTAGTCTGAAAAAATCCATAAACAGCCACAGATAACATTAGTGCATAATAGTACTCAGCTGACCACTGAGAAACAATGGGAAATAAACCAAAGGACAATATGAAAACACACCAAGGATAAGGAGAACTCGTCATCCAAATGTATGTAGTCAGATATCTTATCCAGCAGACCACGCGAAACTGGATCATTACGGCGGCTGTGCCGTTCAGGAAGACAACTAGGTCACCAGGCGGCAGTACCAGTGACCGTTAATACCGTTAATACTTAAAGAGCTAATCATATTTATTATAGCCACATGAAGAATGACAAAGACACGACCTGCAGGCGGTGTATAGTTACAAAACAAATGTACATCCAATCAAAAAACTTAAAATAACAACTGCCTTAAACATAAGAACAAATCTCATGTTGTAGGGGAGGGGAGCCAATAGGAGACCGCCAGGTGGGTCAGTCTGTGAGTCGGCACGATGAATAAGTTTTTTATTACAGGATATTTAAGATTAAATATGCTTCATAAACAACACTGGTCACTGGTGTACAATGACATTGGATGGTTAGAATTACAACTCACGGCAGGAACGACATAAAACAGACATTCAGTTGTACATCAGTCAAGACACCCATATGTGGGAAGCTGAAGCCGAGGCTTTGGAGTGGGCAGAGAGATACACAGCGGTAACTGCCTGAAAGAAATTTGTCAAATGACAGATATAAATAAAATAAACATGATGAGCCATGTAGGTAGAATTCCAGAAACATGAAGTAACCTTCACGTACAGAAAGTGAACTTGTGGGCTAAAAAGGAATGGATTAAATAATTATACGGAGATAGCACTTTGCCCACTCCACAGCCTCCGCTGCATCTTCCCACACACTGATGACTTGACTGATGTACGATTGTATCTTTCCTTCATGGCATTGCTAGTGTGTCTTGTGATTCTTACCATCCAATGTCATTTTACAGCAGTGACTAGTGTTGCCTATGAAGCACACGTAAAAGTGTATAAAATAATACATGTATATCCTGGGCCTGATACTATGTACAGGCGGTCAGTGTATGTATATTTTAATCTTAAGTGTCTTGTAATAAAAAGCTTATTCATCGTGCCGATCCACAGACTGACCCCTCCCACCTTTACCTGGCCATCTCCTATTGGTTCCCCTTCCCTACAACATGAGATTTGTTTCTGTGTTCAAGACAGTTGTTATTTTATGGTTTTTGATTGGATGTACATTTGTTTTGTACACATACACGGCCTCCAGGTCGTGCCTTTGTCATTCTTCATGTGACTGTTATAATTATGATTAAGTTTTATGCATTGATGTTCACCAGTACTGCCGCATGGTGGTCTGGTGGTCTTACAGAACGGCACAGCTGCCGTATTGATTCAGTTTCGCAAGGTCTGATGGATAAGGTATTTGATCCCATGGCTACGCATTAAGGAAAGGCAAACCTACGTTTCTAGCATTTGTAGACTTAGAGAAAGCTTTTGACAACGTTGATTGGAATACTCTCTTTCAAATTCTGAAGGTGGAAGGGGTAAAATACAGGGAGCGAAAGGCTATTTACAATTTGTACAGAAACCAGATGGCAGTTATAAGAGTCGAGGGCTATGAAAGGGAAGCAGTGGTTGGGAAGGGAGTGAGACAGGGTTGTAGCCTATCCCCGATGTTATTCAATCTGTATATTGAGCAAGCAATAAAGGAAACAAAAGAAAAGTTCGTAATAGGTATTAAAATCCAGGGAGAAAAAATAAAAACTTAGAGGTTCGCCGATGACATTGTAATTCTGTCAGAGACATCAAAGGACTTGGAAGAGCAACTGAACGGAATGGACAGTGTCTTGAAAGGACGGTATAAGATGAACATCAACAAAAGCAAAACGAGGATAATGAAATGAAGTCGAATTAAGTCAGGTGATGCTGAGGGAATTAGAGTAGGAAATGAGACACTTAAAGTAGTAAAGGAGTTTTTCTATTTGGGGAGCAAAATAACTGATGAGGGTCGAAGTAGAGAGGATATAAAACGTAGACTGGCAATGGCAAGGAAAGCGTTTCTAAAGAAGAAAAATTTGTTAACATCGAGTATAGATTTAAATGTCAGGAAGTCGTTTCTGAAAGTATTTGTATGGAGTGTACCCATGTATGGAAGCGAAAAGTGGACGATAAATAGTTTAGACAAGAAGAAAACAGAAGCTTTCGAAATGTGGTGCTACAGAAGAATGCTGAAGATTAGATGGGTAGATCACATAACTAATGAGGAGGTATTGAATAGAATTGGGGAGAAGAGGAGCTTGTGGCACAACTTGACTAGAAGAAGGGATCGGTTGGTAGGACATGTTGTGAGACATCGAGGGATCACCAATTTGGTATTGGAGGGCACAGCGTGGAGGGTAAAAATCGTAGAGGGAGACCAAGAGATGAATACACTAAGCTGATTCAGAAGGATGTAGGCTGCAGTAGGTACTGGGAGATGAAGAAGCTTGCACAGGATAGAGTAGCATGGAGAGCTGCATCAAACCAGTCTCAGGACTGACGACCACAACAACAACAGCTACATATGATATGTTCTGCTTAGGCTCGGTATGTTTTTCCATGTACTTTGTTTCCTGTTTGCTCTTAATGTTCAGTTAACTATTATTATGCACTCTGTAGGGATTTTTTCAGATTAATGTACTGATGTAGAAATCAAAACATGTCATTAAAGAAAGTAACACCTGTAGTGACTTCATGATCTTCTGTAGCGTCCGTTATAGTACTGACGAAACCTTCAAATTACGTAGAAATGGTCGCATACCTTTTAAGTGGCTTAAAGTCACATCTTTTATACTCAGATTTGTGCATACTACTGCGCGACGTGTGTTTGCGAAAATAATACCGTAACAAAGGGTAGTGTCTTCTTACTTTCATCCTATAATTATGTTCCTAATGCTTTTGTCAATGACAGACGGAACGCTAAATCAGAATCCTCCAATGTTTGTTCTTTCATCACATATTTCACCACAACTTTCGTCCCAGCCTAAATATGAACGTGCTTATTGTTGAAATCTGTCCTTGGAGCAATAATATCGTTGTTATTCATCGTTTACCTATTCTGATTGATCAGCACACTGACGGTAAGACTTCACCATAGAAATATTTCAGAAACGTGCAAGGAGTAATAAAGGGGAAAAAAGAAAGCAGAACTATCAGCTTCGTTTGTGGACTTAGCGTATACTTGCAGCATATGCTTGTTCCGTTGTTCCTGGCAGACAGACGGCCAGAATTCTCTGTGACATTATGCTCGGCTGTGCTCACCAAGCTAGTCAGCATCAGTTTATTGTTTATGAAATTCACAACCCAGTTGTCGCTTTTAGCCATTTTCAAGTGGGACACAGAATTTCGTACCTCAGCACACGTCAATACGTAGAAATATGAGATATGTATGTCATCATCATCAGCCTCAGCTTCTCTGCCTTTCCCTGCAATCAGTTTATGCGGGACGGTTAGTAACGTCATTGTCAATCATTATGATCTTTTTAAAAGACGTCATCGTTGTCTTCGGCTGTTAAAATTATTTATTTATAAAGTCCACAATCGTAGTTTCTAACTTTATCCATTTTTAAGTGGAATACAACGAAAATTTCACACCTAAACAATTTAAAAATATGAGACGTTGCTTCTCTATTGACCGACTATGCAGACTGAAAGAATTCGTCAAAATTAGGCGAGAACGAGCATATGTACATAATAGAAGTGACGTAAACTATACGCATACTTGCCTTTTTGGGAAGTAATGTATTAATAAAAGCCAAAAACTGTGTACATAGTTTACGCCACTTTTTTATGTACATAGCCTCGTTTTCATACAATTCGGACGCATTCTTCGAGATAATCAGTCAATGAAGGTGGACTATGTAATGACGTGTCTGATATTTTTACATTTTAACATGTGCTGACTTAATGAAATTTTCCTCGTGTTCCGCCTGAAAATAGCTAAAGGATTAAATTTCTCTGTCGATTTGATAAATAATAAGCTACGCAGACAAAGCCGACGATGATGTCTTTAAAAAAAAATTTATGTGAATGCAAAATACCTCCAACAAACAATGATCACATTTCTAACTGACCTAGTCTTACGGCTTGAATGGCACTGAAGTATTTGGGACATTAAAGTCGACAGTTCGGTCCTTCTTTTTACACTCTTACTTAAAAGTCCACTATGCAATATTTTACTGAAATCGTGTCTGCAGTTCAGTCTTGTTCTCTGTCACTGGCTAAGGGCCGAATAAGAATAATTATTTACAGCAATATTTTATAGTACAATTCTACCATTCGTTTAAACGTTACCACATTCTCCCTGAACAGCATATTTCTATGTAGTGTTCACAGTTCCTTTGTGTAACAGTTGTTTAATAGCCCCTTGCGGCTAACAGTGCTGTACCTGAGGTAAATATTAGTTATAGGCACAAGAAGGTATTTTTCTATACATCATGTTCGTCAGAGACAAGGATGTCGTTAACGGTGCCATCGGGGAGTGTGACAGGACCGTTCTAGTTCTCCATGTGCATGAACCCTGTGACGGATAAGGTGAGCAGTAATTTGCGACTGTTTGCTGATGACGCCGTAGTGTACGGAAAATTGTTCTTCAGTGGCTGTAGCAGAATACAGGACGACAGACAGAATTTCTATCCGATGTGATGGCTGGTAGCTTGCTCTAAACGTAGAAAAATGTAAGTTAATGCAGATGAGTAGGAAAAACGATCGTGTAATGTTCAACCGCAGTACCATTGGTGTGGTACTTGACAAACAGTCACGTCGATTGAATTACCAAGGCTTAACGTTGCAAAGCGATGTCAGATGGAACGAGCACGTGAGCTCGGTAGTACGGAAGGCGAACGGCCCACTTCTGTTCATTGGGAGAACCCTACAAAAGTATAGCTCATCCATAAGGAGAGCGCTAGTAGAACACTAGCGTGACCGATTCTCGAGTACTGCTCCAGTGTTTGGGATTACCACCAGGTCGGATTAAAGGAAGACACCGAAGCAATTCAGAGGCGAGTTTCTAGAATCGTTACTGGTAGATTCGAACAACTCGCGAGTATTACGGAGATGCTTGGGGAACTCGTATGCGAATCCCTCGAGGGAAAAGGCGTTCTTTTCGCGAAATACTGTTGAGAAAATTTAGAGAACTGGTATTTGCGGCTAACTGCAGAACGACTTTACTGCCGCCAACTTAAATTTCGCGTCAGGACCACTGAGACAAGGTAAAAGCAGTTAGGACTAGTACAGAGGCGTATAGCAGTCGTTTTTCCCTCGCTCTACTTGAGAGTGGAGCAGGAAAGGAAATGACTAGTACTGGTACAAGGTACTCTCCGTCATGCACCGTATGGTGGCTTGCGGAGTACCTATGCAGATGCAAATGTAGATCTCAAGTGTGGTTCAGTTACGCACTATGTTTACAGAGTAATGTGACCATCCTCCTTGAGCAGCTTAATTTTGGTTGTTCTTTTTAATGTTGAACATTACGTGTGATTCGCGTCGAACAAAGTACTTATCTATGTTAGTAATGCTTTATGTTTCCAAAATCAACCTAGCGACGGTCACTGATAACCCACTGAAGTAGCAGGTATTTTGCCTCTTTCGCTTCGTGTTCTCATTGGGTACAGCTGTCTCGACACTTTCAGGGGAATTTCACCGGATCACAATTAAGCAGTGATGAAGAATAGACTGAAGTGTAAGAGAGCGGACCGGAGGAATCAGTGTGGAAGGAAGCCAGATACTGAAGTGCTGATGTTCGCTAAGGATACGGAACACCGGAGTACGCAGTTCAGTTGACGAGGTGTGGACGTCCCTAGAAACGGCAATAATCTGATAGTCTGTAACGTACAATGCAACCGGATTTTTCAGCATAACTTCGCTTTCTATTGTTTTTACTATGTTTATGTTGACATAAAAGTTTTCTGGGTTTGGTACCGCGTCATAATGTAAAAAACTACTGCTGCTATAGAAAAGCCAACGTTTCGGCCACGATTGCAGCGGACCCAGAAGAAGGCCGCTGCAATCGTGGCCGAAACGTTGGCTTTTCTATAGCAGCAGTAGTTTTTTACATTATGACGCGGTACCAAACCCAGAAAACTTTTATGTCGACTGACTCTGGCCGCGGAAGCCTACGCAATTATATGTTTATGTTGTTCAAAGCGTACAATTTTACCGAAAGACATTTCTGAAAATATAAACAATGAACAAACAACAGGTAAAAAGGAAGTCTGGTAAGATTTAGAGGGAATTTGGGTTATCAATGACCAATGGCCTGTTTTGTCTTTAAAATAATATAACATGAAACATAGAACATCTACAGTCAATTTATTAACTGGACTAATGACTGCAGTAGTACATCATGTCGACAGATTATAACGATTGCTGCAACTATTGGTAGGAGAACGGATGTGAGGATTTATTTTTTTATTTCTTTTATACTACTGCTCCCATCAAACAACCACGTTTGAGTCTTGGTCCGACAAATTTAGTGGAAGCTGTCAGAAAGGTTTAATTCCAGGGCAAGTTAAGACACATTATGTTACGTGTTCTGCCTGCTAAATACGTTCCATGTAGTGGTATAAGAAAAATACAACTACCATTGACGACGTTCTTGAAAGAGATTATGAAATGGATCGTTACAGCTCCAGAGTTACATTTATTATAACTGACGTATGCATATGTCTGCGTGCCGATCGTCTGTATGGCTGTAACTGATAACTTAATTCAGTTCAAGAGCTAGAATATGCAACAACAGGAGTTCAAGGAAAAACTACTATAATCTGCATATTTCTGTTGTTGTAGTACAGAAGTATTTAATCCTGCTGTCAGTAATTTATCAAGCAATTTTATAGCAGTGTACCTCACTCCTTTCCTCGCCTTCACACGCTAAAGAATAGAATTTTCTTACGCCACAATTTTTGCACATACCGCTAACATCCCCAAATAAAATATGATTTAAATTTCGCCATATTGCATGGAATTCCTTAGGATCTGCGACTGTTTTACGTAATTTGTAGAGCTAGAATTTCTTAGGTGCATTTACTTTTTATATTTAATACTTACTGACACGACTTCTTTTGGCGCCTGATGGTGACAACATCCTGCTTAAACTCGTCGCGTCAATAAATATTGGAAAAAAAGTGACTGAAGCTAAGAAGTGAACTATAGACCAAAACTTTCATCAAACGATTTATTATACGAGTTCATTGTAAGTGCTCCTATTAAATATTACAGTTTACTGCAAGATTTATGTCCATACTTACCGCATTTAACTATAACCACTTTTTCGCTATTGATTTTTTCCTTGTTGAATAGCTTTACAACATTTTAGAAGTATTGCTTATTTCTGCTAAGGTTTGAAACTTCCCCTTAGAAAAATTTATGAATGACTGTGCTTAAACTGACACACAGTACTTTTAGCGCAACGCAATCTGACTTTCAATAATCCCCTACAAAAGAATGGCCCTGACTAACAATAACCTATACCTTTCATGAATCACTTACCTCACAAAAAACTTCGTTACTCAAACTACTGCAATACATCGAGCGCCACTACTGCCAGCTAAATAAAAGATTCAAACTACTGAAGGCACTAACTACCGATAGGCATAGTTAGCAAATGAAAGATTTTGATAGAGAACAAACAATGTATTTACCTTAATAGTGTTCAAAAGTCATAATATATATAGCAGTTCATGACATCCAGTCTTACAAATTTACTGTCTCTGATGGACACACGTCCAGATCATCCGCTCTCAAAACTCCTCCATTTCTCTCCCCACATCCACCACTGCTGGCGGCTCACCTCCAACTGTGCAGCGCTACGCGCTGTTCATATCAAACTGCCCAACAGCAGAATATTCCAACAATTCAAACCAGCCACAGACTGCACACAGCGCAGTCAGTGATTTTCATACAGAGCGCTACGTGGCGTTACCAACATAAAAACCTAAACAGCCTACTTACAGGTTTTTATTTCAAACTTCTTGACACGTCATACTCACTCACATGACAAAACTATTAAAAATACCGGTTGAATATTGATGATGCGTCTATTTTCCTTAGTAAAACGATCGTCTGACGTGTTTGATTTCCTTGTCTCCCTTGTAATAAGACAATATGTTAATTTCATCTTATTGTCTAGACTTTGAATTACAGACTTAATCTGCACGTCTCGCGATGGTTTTTGCTATGTTATAACACTGTTTATACAACGACATTTCTTCTATATTACTTACTGCACGGTTAGCCTCTGTTACAGATTTCCTGCTTTTCCCTGTGAACCCAGCAGTGATTTAGTGCCTCGCTGGCCATATTCTGGAATCATACTTAACCGTACTTTAGGAAACTATCTGTTTCAGTGAAAGACCTACATTACTGAACAGCTGAAAGGGTCACCTTTTGCAACTGTAGACTGCTTACATAACGACTTCCGGGAGCAACAAAATTTGATTTCCAGCAATTCGTATTATCACTGGCCGAATTTAAAAGTTTAAAATGCTTTCTTAATCTAATCATTAACAGGAATAAACTTAAGATTTAATAGAGTACGTCGAGTGTTAAAGTTAGAAACTGGGTGTGTGTCCTCAGGTAGTCTAACTCATAGCGTGTAGATTACCCAAACTATATGTGTCCCATATTTGAGAGTGAGGGCATTTAGCGACTTTCCACAAACTTTACTCGTAATTTCAAAGCTTTTAGAAACTTCGGCAAAATTACATTAACGTAGAAAGGAATTAACACTTTTTTGGTGCATCAGTTTTAGTTTTGACTTTTTTAATTTGTCTATGGGTGAATGATCCGAAACTAACAGAATCATCACGATTAGGGTTTTGAGTCTTCGACCATGTAGGTTTTATACACTTCACGTCAGATGTTTAGTACATTAACTCACATGTAAAGCAATTAGACATTTAGAGATGTTTTATACATTGGAGTTGGATTCCTTAAAGAAACGGACGTGGTGGTGATGGTTATTTGGGGGGCTGAGGGGGGGGGGGGGGGGTTACTGGTAGAAACTAGGAACTAAAAAATGTGTAGGCTATAGTTGCAGGATTAGTTTCGTTGTTTGCGATAATAGGTCAATGTCTTTCAGGTGTTCTCTTACAGTATATAACGAAAGAGAGAAAACTGTGCAAGGCATTTTTAATATTAGTGCATTTAAAGAATAGTATGAAGAACACCGATGACTGATAGTGAAAGTGTGACATTCTCGAAGCAATACCAGATGACGCATATACAGCCATTCGAGACGTGAGGAAAGGAAAGGCAAAACAGTTCAAAAGAAACTTCCACAATTATTTATAGAAAGCATAGGCATAAGGAACGTCCACAAAAATGGAAGAATATGCCATATTCTGATTCACAAGAAAATAGACGGCCAAAGTAGAAAAAGAAACTATAGACCTGTTAGCCGACTCTCTGTAACGTTCAAGATAATTACTAAAATTATCACTAAAATAATTAAATTACAATCAAGTAGAGAAAAAGTAGCATTATAAGTGGGTACAGCACCATCATTGTAAGACCAAAATTACAGAGTAATAAGTTGTCACATTGTTCGTTCGCAGGTTGCAAGGTAACTTGTGACTGAGTTTCCATAAAATTTTAGAAACAAAGCGTTGATTTAACCCATGTCAGTAATTTGAAGACTATATGAGCGAATGCTACTGATTCTACTACATAAAATCAGGGTAGTGAGAAATACAGAATTAAACATGACGTGACTAATGAAAATTGTGCCACGCCGGGACTCGAACTCGAATTTCCCCTTTTTTACGTGCAGCCGCTTTAATCGTCAGGCCAATCCTGTAGGCATCACGACATAATCTTTACATTGGGGTTCCTATTATAGAGCGTTATTTCTCTGTTACCGTTTCATGAAACAGCACTTCACCGATTTTCTCCTCATTACCTGTATTTATTGCAGGCAAGTGTATTTGATTCGAATGCAGCTCAAATATGATAGAGAAGCCGGAAAAGGCGATTCCGTATCAGCAGAATTATTCTAGTTATTTACTTTCAGAACCATGCCGTGAAACAATGCGTCTTGAGAGAACATAATATGTAAACGACTTTCGTTATATGTGACATCGTACTGTTTGCCTATGGTGCACATAAACTGCAATAGTCGTATGAAGGAAAGTACGAGTAATAGGGTCTGTTTGAAAGTAGGCCTGAAAAGCAATTACAGTGACATTAAAATAATCTGTAACCCACATATCGGAAAGAAAACAAGGCTAACGTACAATGAAGCCACCACAGAGTCACTTGAATTTTTTAAGTTCTTTTTTGAGGCTGTCGAAGGACAGTACGATTAACAATAGGAAAATACCTGAAGGATATAACTGACCTGGAGTGTTTTTGGCAAACTAAGCAGAATTTCAAAATTCAGCTTCCAATATGCTTGAAAAAGGAAGTATGCACATTTCTGCTGGTAGTTTCGACTAATAACAGTGAGACAACCATGAGAAATCCACTGAAAAAAAAAAAGAATTACTCAGTGAGTAATGGAGAGATGCCCGCCGGGGATTTCTAAGAGATGGGAAAACAAATAGTGAAATTAGATGATCGTATGGCATTTATTGGCCGGGATATTCCCTTCGGGGTTCGGCTCCGTATTGCAAGTCTTTTTAGCTGACGCCACTTCGGCGACTTGCGTGTCAGTGATGATGAAAATGATGACGGAGGACACACAACACCCTCCTGCCGGGAATCGAACCCGGGCCTCCTGCATAGTGGGCGGTAACGCTACCGCGGCGTTACGGAGGCGGCCCATTGTGCGAAATAAAGAATGAAGTGGAAGAGGTAATTTCGACGCTAATGAGAATGGAGTGAAAGTGGATGGGACGTGTAGCCAGGTGAATGGAAGGTAGATGGATCAGTTTTCTTTGTGGGTTACCAAGAGAGAGGAAGAAAGCGAGACAATGGAAGCGGGGTAGATGACGTTAGAAACCGTGCACGAGCAACATGGAAACGTAGACTCGTAGGTGAAGACAGTCACCGTCATCATCCGTTGTCTGACATATTAGCAGATCCTTTGTGTCTCCACTGCATGCGACCCACAGCTTCCATCCTAATGCTACTTTATGTGTTACCGACCGTCACATCCTCCAGGACCTCAACTCTCTTCCTCCCTCGCCTCCTCTTTACTTCCAAGCACCCATCTAAGACTGCTATTATCAGGCCTTCCTTCATCCTTAATATAAGTCCAATACAGTTTAGTTTACTTAATTTTATTGCGTCCAGTAACTGTCTTTGTTCTCCCTCTCTTCTCAGTTCCTCCCATTTATTCTTTCCATCCTTCGCAATGTCCACATTTCAGCAGCCTCAAGCCTTACTCTGTCTTCCACCCTCACTATCCATGTTTCAGCACAGTACAAGAGGACATTCCATACAAAACATTTCACTAGCCTTTTCCTTAAATCTTTGCCCATAACGCTGCAGAAAATAACTCTTTTCTTATAAAAGCCACCGCTGTTGAGTAAAACTGAACGTACTCAGACATTTCTCTCTTTACTTATTCTGATCATCACTAAACTGACACACAATATTTTTGGCGCAACGCAATCTGGCTTTCAATAATCCCTACAAAAGAACGGCCTTGACTAACAATAACCTATACCTTTCATGAATCACTTATCTCACAAAAATCTTCGTTACTCGAACTACTGCAATACAGCGAGCGCCAATACTGCAAGCTAAATAAATGATTCTATCTACTGATAGGCATAGTTAGCAAATGAAAGATTTTGCATTTTTTTTGACATCCAATTAAACAAATTTCCTTTTTCTGACGGACACACGTCCAAATCGTCCGCTCAAAACTCTGCCATCTCTCTCCCCACATCCACCACTGCTGGCGGTTCACCTCCAACTCCACAACGCGCTGCCCAACACTACACAAGCGAATATTCCAAAAATGAGTCGAACCAGCCACAGACTGCACAAAGCGCAATCAGCAATTTTCATACTGACGTGAGCACTACGTGTCGTTACCAACATAAAAACCTAAACAGCCTACTTACAAACGAAATTGTTCTACAGCCAGATGATCCTCCATTACCTTTTCCAGTCTTTTATTAATGATTCTTAATATAATTATGGCTGCTTGTGAATTGCAACTAATTTTCCTCTGGTCACTGGGTTTCTTGGTTCCTTGTTTCATTTGTATTGGAATCATTACTGTTGTCAGAAATTCCTCTGGTCATCCACCACTGTCATATACTTTGTTACTTAACCTCAGTACTTCTCTTATACATTCTTGGTTCAAACATTTCTATATTTTTCCTGGTATTGTATCCGTACCTACTGGTTTCCCGTTTTCCAATGAAACTATTGCACTCTTTACTTCTTCCATTATGATTGGTAGTCCTTTCAGGCAGTAATGCATTGTAAAGTCTAGAGGAGACTTATCGAGCAATGGATGTCAAACAACTGAAGATAATGATCTTGTTGTACTATTGAACATTTCTGCGTTTTTTTTAAATCGTCTCGGAAATAGCAATACAGTCAGTCAGCTGTTTTACTTAGTCCCTAAATTGTCACCAGCCGCTGGAACAGACTGCGTGTCTAACGGCTCCCACGAGAAACAAAAAGTTGATTTTCATATTTCATACGTTTATTGACAGAATTGAAAAATTTTAAATGCTGTCATAATTTACTCATTGAGGTCTGTAATCTGAGATTAAAGGTTTATTTAACACAATAAGCCAAGTATTAAAGTTAGAAGCCGTGCTCGATCGACTATATTTATTCACTACTAGCAACCCTACCCTACTTCGCACGTCTAACATTAAATGTGTACGGTCAGACGACTTGACTGGCGTAGCCTGTTTTGTTTTGGGGCCACGTTAAGTAAATGGGTATCATGACATTCATATAACTTACGCAGTGTAAGCAGCGGACGCAAGGAAAGTTGTCATGAGGCGTGGATGTAGGGCCTATGGATAAAGGGGGGCCAGCCCCCCGCCCTCCCCCCCCCCCCCCCAGTTCTAACTCTCAGGGAAGGAAAAAAAAAATATATATATATATATTCACGTGTTTTTGTTTGAAGAAAACGATTTAAAAGACAGTACTGCACAGATTTTTAACATGGTCGGATCTGAAAAGTTTTTACAGCTACTTACAAGTCACCATTCGAGTTCCAAAATATTAAAAATACACCGTACCCCCAGGTCTACCGCCCCCCCCCCTCTACAAATTATGGTACGGGCGTCCATGCATGTATGTTGTGTGGACGATATTGAATTGGGGTTTGGAGAAACATCTCATGTCAATGATGGGATCACATCGTCATGTAATTAATAAGTTTACAATCAATGTAAATATTATATGCGAATCATAGGTGTGTGTGTGTGTGTGTGTGTGTGTGTGTGTGTGTGAACCAATATGTATCGAGGCTGGCTGACGTGGCACAACAAAAGGAAAAATTAAGATAGGACGCGCATGTTGTACACGTTAAGGTCAGGTTTCATTTAAGGAAAGCAGAAAGCTGAAAGTTGAGTCATCTGTTGCGCTGCGGAAAGAACATACTGTATGTAAACGAAGCAAAGTTGCTAAACTTTTTCGGAAAGCGCATACCTTGAAGCATAAAAAATTAACCACGTCATATTTGGATTCTCATGTTTCTTCGCTAGGCAATTGTTCTCCACCGACAACAGGGAAACTATTTGTTACAATTATTTGATTATTTCAATTTGGCTCACATAACAGCCTGATGACGAGGTGACTATGTTTTAGTTGTTGGTCATATTTATTACGATACTTCGAAATTAAGTAAGTCACTGCCCGTTGTTCCAAGAATCTGCAGCGAATTAAGAGTACGAAATGCGACTGGTAACCTGAGGGAAGCAGAAAATGTCAGTCTGAAATTGTCGTCATATTTCGAAATGTGTCCCTCAGCTGTCTGTTGAAGTATTTCGAAATCTTATGTATTCATCTGCAAGAAATTTCTGAAGTCCATTCGTGAAGATAATGCCCATGTCTTTGATTTTTAGAAAGTCTAAGCATCTTTCTCACAGATTGTGAATACGCATATTTCTTCCGGTGTGCAGTTGTTCTGCGACGACTGCAGTCTCCTAGATGTCACTTAAGCGATTTTCATGTCTGTAAAGTGTTACCAAACTACCAAACCGGGGGAACGGGGAGCTACAGTGTAAACCAGAATCCGAGCTATGTTTCTTTTCTGGCGATTCTCCACATCACTGAGTGGTGAATGTTTATTAAAAGGCAGAGCGAAAAAGAAGACGCAGCAGCGAATCGATCCTAAAACCCGCAGCTTTGTAAACATACGCTCTACTATGAGCCTATCACATAAGATGAGAATTTGGTTATACTCTCTGCTAACTCAGGAAGCTACTGCTCTCTCGTGTTATGACGATTATTGAGTAAGTGGCACTGACATCGTTTTCACAACTTAGATTTAATTCGTCCTAATTCAGGCAGTTTGTACGAAATGTTTATAAATTACACACAAAAACCTTCCCCTTGGATCATTGTACGTATTAGTGAAAACGGGATGAAAATCCCGACATCACTTAGCGAGATTAGCCCGCACATACAGACCGACGCAAGCAGGCGACTTTAGTTTGTGTACATAGATATTTGAGAATGAAAGCACTTAGCGACTTCCAACAAACTCGACGTATTATACCAAATCTTTTCAAAAATTTTCCTCCTTGAACCTCCCACAAAATAATGAAAGGATAAAAAGTTAATCGCGTACTACATTTTCGCTGTTCATGCAGTACAACTTCAGCCTCAGGCATGATGCTTTTAATTCATTACTTGGTTAATACTAATTCTATTCGCAACACATTTTCCTCGCAGTATCCACATTTATTACTGTACGTACTTACAAAATTATATCATTGTATAGCACACGGTTCATGGCATATGACGCAATAAACATTGAGATGTGTGGAACGGATGTTTTATACATGCGAGTCCGATTCCTTAAAGAAACGTGGGTGGGGTTACCAGTTCTCTATAATGGGATAACTGATAATTAATCTACATAAGCTCTTTGTTTGCTTGTTGCTGTGCGACTGCATTTTACATTTGGTAGCTGAGAGGTGTCCTGTTTGAAGGCAATGAAGTCTGGTCAGCTCAAGTATTTGTAGCCAGTACTTTGAGTAACGAATTTAAAACATGAATCGTTATATCATGCTTCAAGTTATAATCTCTACCTACCACAAACGCCTGGTCATTGAATTCCTAGTTAGACTTAGCATCTAGTAAAATACGATGTGTTCAGATCACTATTCTATCGATATTCAGTTCCTTTTACTCATTCAACGTCGACCGGTGACTGATAGTAATTCTAAAGCGTCTAAAAACATCTCACGATAACTGTTTCTGATTGTTTTCATTGGTTTTCTGACCGGTTTGATGCGGCCCGCCACGAAATGCCCTCCTGCGCTGACATCTTTATCTCTAGAGCAGCACTTGGCAATCTACGTCCTCAGTTATTTGCTGGACGTATTCCAGTCTCGTCTTCCCCTACAATTTTTACTCTACAGCTCTTTCTAGATCAATCGAGTTTACTCTCCGGTGCCTTAACAAATATCCTATCATTCTGTTCCTTGTTCTTGTCGTTGTTTTCCATATTTTTCTTTCTTCGCTGATTCTGCGGATATCCTCTTCATTCCTTATCTTACCTCCGTCCATGTGATTTTCAACATTCTCCAGTAGCAACAAATCTCAAACTCTTCGATTCTTCCCTGTTCCGATCTTCCCACTTTCCATTATTCACTACCATACAATGTTGTGCTTCAAAGTGCATTTTCAGGAATTTCTTTCTGAATTTGACTCCTATGTCTGACACCAATGAACTTTTGTTCTCCAGGAACGCCATCTTTGACTGTGCTAGTCTGCTTTTTATGCCCTCCTTGCTACGTCAATCACGGATTATTTTGCTTCGAAGGTAGCATAATACCCTAACTTCGTCTTCTTCGTGATCACCAATTCTGACGTTAAGCATCTCACTATTGTCATTTCCGTTACTTCCCATCACTTTTCTCTTTTTCTGGTTCATTCTCAATCCATATTCCGTACTCACTAAACTGTTCATTCCATTCAGTAGATCCTGTAATTATTATTCAATTTTTCTAAGGATACCAATGTCATCAGCGAATCTTATCACTGTTATCATTTCACCTTGAATTTTAATACCATTCTTGCACCTTTCTTTTATTTCCGTCATTGCTTCTTCAATGTGTAGATTGTATAGGAGGGGTGAAAGATTGATTCCCGGTCTTACACCCCCATTTTTAATCCGAGCACTGTGTTGTTGGTCTTGCAATCTTATTGTTCCCCCTTTTTTCCTGTACATATCGGATATTACCCGTTTTCCCTATAGCTCACTCCTTTTTTTCTCAGAGCTTCGAGCATTTGCACCATGTAGCATTGTCGAACGCTATGTTCTAGGTCGACATATCCCATAAACGTATCTCCATTTTCCTTCAGTATTGCTTCCGTTATCAAGAGCAATGTTAAGAACAGCCTCCCTGGAGTCTTTTTACCTGTCCTAAAGCTAAACTGATTGTCATTTAACAAATCCTCGGTTTTCTTTTCCATCATTCTGGGTGTTTTTCTCGTTAGAAACTTGGATGCATGAGCTGTTAAGCTGACTGTGCGACAGTTCTCGCACTTCTCAGATCTTAGAATCATCAGAATTGTGCGGATGATGTGTTTTTCGTATGTGTAATGAATGACACACATCAACTGAAACAGTCGTTTGGGTGCCACCTCCGTCAATGATGTGAGAAATTTCTATGGAATGTTGCCTATTACTTCTGCCTGAAATTGATCTCTAGTCTTGCAGAGCATTTTTAAAACCCAATGTTTCTCCGTATTTACCTTTCTTGTACCTATGTTTGACTGCCCAACATCTGTGATTTCCCTTTTTAGAGATGTCCACTAGTCTTAAATTGAACTAACTGTTATGGTATCCCTTATCGCAGTATCGACATCCTTAGCGAACATCAAACGCGTCTCGTCGACCTCGAGCCTTCCATATCACACTTCCTTCCACACTCTTACGGACGATTCTCTTGTACTTCAGTCTCCTCTTCATCATTACTAAATTGTGATCTGAGTCTATGTCTGGTCCTGAATACGCCTTACAGTCCAGTACCTGATTTCTACATCTACATCTACATCCATACTCCGCAAGCCACCTGACGGTGTGTGGCGGAGGGTACCTTGAGTACCTCCATCGGTTCTCCCTTCTATTCCAGTCTCGTATTGTTCGTGGAAAGAAGGATTGTCGGTATGCCTCTGTGTGGGCTCTAATCTCTCTGATTTTATCCTCATGGTCTCTTCGCGAGATATACGTAGGAGGGAGCAATATACTGCTTGACTCTTCGGTGAAGGTATGTTCTCGAAACTTTGACAAAAGCCCGTACCGAGCTACTGAGCGTCTCTCCTGTAGAGTCTTCCACTGCAGTTTATCTATCATCTCCGTAACGCTTTCGCGATTACTAAATGATCCTGTAACGAAGCGCGCTGCTCTCCGTTGGATCTTCTCTATATCTTCTATCAATCCTATCTGGTACGGATCCCACACTGCTGAGCAGTATTCAAGCAGTGGGCGAACAAGCGTACTGTAACCTACTTCCTTTGTTTTCGGATTGCATTTCCTTAGGATTCTTCCAATGAATCTCAGTCTGGCATCTGCTTTACCGACGATCAACATTATATGATCATTCCATTTTAAATCACTCCTAATGCGTACTCCCAGATAATTTATGGTATTAACTGCTTCCAGTTGCTGACCTGCTGTTTTGTAGCTAAATGATAAAGGATCTATCTTTCTGTGTATTCGCAGCACATTACATTTGTCTGCATTGAGATTCAATTGCCATTCCCTGCACCATGCGTCAATTCGCTGCAGATCCTCCTGCATTTCAGTACAATTTTCCATTGTTACAACCTCTCGATACACCACAGCGTCATCTGCAAAAAGCCTCAGTGAACTTCCGATGTCATCCACCAAGTCATTTATATATATTGTGAATAGCAACGGTCCTATGACACTCCCCTGCGGCACACCTGAAATCACTCTTACTTCGGAAGACTTCTCTCCATTGAGAATGACATGCTGCGTCCTGTTATCTAGGAACTCCTCAATCCAATCACACAATTGGTCTGATAGTCCATATGCTCTTACTTTGTTCATTAAACGTGAGTACGGGAAATGTATCGAACGCCTTGCGGAAGTCAAGAAACACGGCATCTACCTGTGAACCCGTGTCTATGCCCTCTGAGTCTCGTGGGCGAATAGCGCGAGCTGGGTTTCACATGACCGTCTTTTTCGAAACCCATGCTGATTCCTACAGAGTAGATTTCTAGTGTCCAGAAAAGTCATTATACTCGAACACAATACGTGTTCCAAAATTCTACAACTGATCGACGTTAGAGATATAGGTATATAGTTCTGCACATCTGTTCGACGTCCCTTCTTGAAAACGGGGATGACCTGTGCCCTTTTCCAATCCTTTGGAACGCTACACTCTTCTAGAGACCTACGGTACACCGCTGCAAGAAGGGGGGCAAGTTCATTCGCGTACTCTGTGTAAAATTGATTTCGGAATTTCTCTCGGACCTTAGAGTAATCCAACTGGAATCTACCAGTGTTTGCACGTCTTTTCACAAGTATACCTCTTTCTCTTCTGTTTCTTGAACAAAGCTTTCGGTGGTATCACCAGAAATTTATTGCAGAATTCAGTTATCCTTTCTCCTCTATCGTTCCTAATGCCAAGCCCACATTCTCCCGTAATTCTTTCGTGTATTCCTACCGCATTAACCGTGTACCAGGCCACCACGATTATCAGATTTTTCATCTCCCTTTACATACTGAATCACTCGTTCAATATCCTCATGTTCTTTCTGTATCTATTCGTTTTCTGATTATGACGTTGGCATGTATATGTAAACTATTAATGTCGGAACTGGTTTGCTGTCGAATCTGATGAGAACAACCCCATCACTGAACTGTCCAAGTAGCTCGCTCTCTGTCTACTTTCTTGTTCATAACGAATCCTACTCCCATTCTACCATATTCTGCTGCTGTTGATATTACGCTATATTCGCCTGACCAGAAATTCTTATCTGCTTTCCATTTGACTTCACTAATTCCCACTATATCTAGCCTGAGACTTTGCTTTTCCCTTTTCTTATTTTCTAGGCATCCTATTTCGTTCAAACTTTTGACATTCCAAGCTCCGACTCGTAGAATATTATCCCGTCGCTGGTTATTCCATCTTTCTCTCATACTCACCTCCTCCTTGGCAGTCTCCTCCTAGAGATCCGAATGGGGGAGTTACCGGAAATCTTTTGCCAATCGAGAGACCATCATGAGACTTTTTGAATTACAGGCCACATTTCCTGTGGATGGACATTGCGTTTTTAATGCAGTAGTTTCCATTGCCTTTTGCATCCTCGTCACGTTGATCATTGCTGATTCTTCCACCTTAAGGGGCAGTTTTCTATCCTAAGGGCAAGAGAGTGGACTGAACCTCTGTCCGCTTGTCCGCTCTCTTTGACAAGGCCGTTGCGGAACGAGGCTGACTTCTGCCGAAAGTCTTCGGCCGCCTTTGCTGATGATTGCTTAATCAAAACTTAAGCAGTGGATGGGTTCGAAACCGGGACCCAGGACGTTTTCGATTACCAGTCGGCCACGCTGCCTCTAGGCCACAATGATACTTGCAGCGGCTTTAAAATGTTTACAGAAATTAATTTTTGACGAGAGTGTGTAAAGAATTATAGTAAGCTTTTAAGTTTCATCACACAAAGTATTCTATTTCCTAGTGAGGCTCCGTATACTTTAACAATTACAAGCATTATAGATTCCAGTATTCATTAACATGCAGGTGCTCCTAAACTGAAGAGCCAAAGCAAGTGGCACACCTGCTAATATCGTGTAGGACCCCCGCGAGCACTCAGAAGTGCCGCAACACGACGTGGCATGGACTCGACTAATGTCGGAAGTAGTGCTGGAGGGAACTGACACCATGAATCCTGTAGGGCTGTCCATAAATCCGCAAGGATACGAGGGGGTAGAGATCTCTTCTGAACAGCGCGTTGCAAGGCACCCCAGATATGCTCAATAATATGAATGTCCGGGGAGTCTGGCGGCCAGCGGAAGTGTTGAAACTCACAAGAGTGTTCCGCAGCTACTCTGTAACAATTCTGGACGTGTGGGGCGTCACATTGCCCTGCCGAAATTGGCCAAGTCCGTCGGAATGCACAATGGACACGAACGGATGCAGGTGATCACACAGGGCGTGTCAGGGCCGTATCTAGACATATCAGGGGTCCCCTATCACTCCAACTGCACACGCCCCACACCATTACAGTCTCCACTAGCATGAACAGTCCCCTGCTGACATGCAGGGTCCATGGATTCATGATGTTGCCTCCATAACCGCACACGTCCATCTGCTGGATGCAATTTGAAACGAAGTCGTCCGATCAGGCTACATTTTTCCAGTCATTAACAGTCCATTGTCAGTGTTGATGGGCCCAGGCGAGGCGTAAAGCTTTGTGTCATGCACTCATCAAGGCCACACGAGTGGACCTTCGGCTCCGAAAGCCCACATCGATAATGCTTCGATGACATCGATAATGCTTCGCTGACACTTGCTGATGGCCCAGCATTGAAATCTGCACCAATTTGCGGATCCTCTGTCACGTTGAACGATTCTCTCCAGTCGCTGTTGGTGTCGTTCTTGCAGGATCTTTTTCCGGCCGTACCGATGTCAGAGATTTGATGTTTTACCGGATTCCTGATATTCATGGTAGCCTACTCTCGTGAAATGGTCGTCCGGGAAAATCCCCACTTCAACGCTACCTCGGAGATGCTGTGTCCCATCGTTCGTGAGCAACTATAACACCATGTTAAAACTCAGTTAAATCTTGATAACCTGCCATTGTAGGAGCAGTAACCGATCTAACAACTGCGCCAGACACTTGTCTTATATAGGCGTTGTAGGTCGCAGCGCTTTATTCTGCCTGTTTACATATCTCTGTATTTGAATACGCATGCCAATCTCAGTTTCTTTGGTGCTTCAGTGTATATAAGAATCTGTAAAGAGACTACTTCATTCATTATTTTTCATTTATACGATTTTTTTATGATCAGAATAATTCTTCCTGCTATTAGAAAACCTTACGAAACACATTTTGTAAAAAGCCGCAATCGTTTCAGCGTTTGACGGATGTAACAAAAAGCTAGGCATTAGTATTTGTGTTACTTAATTAATCCTTAGGGAATTATTCGACTGTGAGTCCCGTCCACGGTAAGGAGAAGATCCTTAGAGAAACGAGGAGACCAATCATTTGTGTTTCGTACACCGTATATGTGTATGAGTAATGGCACAAGACTCCTGATGGTTCACGACGCTGAAAAGTCACTTCGTTACTACTGACTGACACTCATGTCTCCTGGTAATCTGTATTGTGTACTGAAGAAATTAGGACTACCGTTTAGTTACAAGTGGAGCCTCTCAGTACGCTGTCATTAAGATACTTTATTTTGTAAGGGTGCTGGCTAACTTTACTGGAATGACAGGGAGAGAAACCACACAACAGGCCCAGTTTCGGTGCGAGCCACAGCGGACTGAGACCACTGTTATTTTGTCTGCCTGTATAAATCAAACCGAATCAAATGAAAATATTTACTCAATTTTTGAGCGCTAAACCACATACAGTGAGTAAGAGCCTAACATTCTCTGATCTGAAACTTCCTGGCAGATTAAAACTGTGTGCCCGACAGAGACTCGAACTCGGGACCTTTGCCTTTCGCGGGCAAGTGCTCTACCATCTGAGCTACCGAAGCACGACTCACGCCCGGTACTCACAGTTTTACTTCTGCCAGTATCTCGTCTCCTACCTTCCAAACTTTACAGAAGCTCTCCTGCGAACCTTGCAGAACTAGCACTCCTTAAAGAAAGGATACTGCGGAGACATGGCTTAGCCACAGCCTGGGGGATGTTTCCAGAATGAGAGTCGTGAGTCGTGCTTCGATAGCTCAGATGGTAGAGCACTTGCCCGCGAAAGGCAAAGGTCCCGAGTTCGAGTCTCGGTCGGGCACACAGTTTTAATCTGCCAGGAAGTTTCATATCTGCGCACACTCCGCTGCAGAGTGAAAATATCATTCTGGATTCTCTGATCTGTTACTACACTCAAAAATAATGCCTTGTGCTTTTTTACAGAACAAATGGTTCTTTTACGATGTACCTACATAAATTATACACGCATTAGTTTGCATCCTTATTTTGTTTACGGCTTGATCCCGTTGCGTCCTTTAGCTGCTCGTTGCATGTAGCTGCAGAATCAATATACTTGAACAGTGTTTTGCTCTTTATTGTTGTCACCAAAATTCGTGTTGTGAACGTCCTGACGTTAAACAAGTCTCAGTGGAGTCAGGGCTTGAAAACCAGGATCATTGTTACATCATGGACAACGCTGAACCAACTGTGCCATCCGAGCGCGGTAAACAAACTGTCAAAGTACAACTCCGACAGTTTCTCTTTCTTGTTTACGTTCTCAAACTCTGGAGATCTGGCTCCGATTCCCGGTCTTCGAGACAGATTTACTTTGTCGTGAAGCTTCAGAGCAGTTCACGATTCCATGTACAGTCAAAGTTTCATTACGGGAATTTATCTTATTTTTGAGAACTAGCTCGGCTGGTGATACCGTCAGAGCTTGGAAGAAACATCCTTTAACTTCGTGCAGTACATTAGGTACGGTAGATTTGATACGGGGTTTTGTTTTTGTGAAAAACAGGTGCTTTGCAGAGCACACCGGAGCGTAACCGCACCAACATATGCTCACGCACCATTCAGACGCGTCCCACAAGACTCCTGGTGTGCGTAAAAAAAACGCAATCTAGGAGATGCGTGCGAGCAACAGGTTCCGGCTTGCAGGTGATCAGCGGGCGCCGCGCGGCTATCTTGTGATGGCGGTACAGTTCCGCCCACACGTTCTGCGTCTCGCCCGCCTTTCATCGTGCCGCCGCCTCGCTGAATGGCGGCAGTTACACTACCCATTCCGTTTCCGCGTGACTGCGCTCCCTGACAACATACCACCAGATATGACTTCAAACTAACCTACGGCTCATTAACCATTCACGCCTTACGATAATTGTCTCATTTTATCCGCAGAAGGTGGTACATTACCTATACCTATTACCGGTGCCGTAACTATGGTAACAGAAGCCCAAGGTAAACTCTGATTCTTTGGTACCCTCCGAAATCCGACCGCTCCACTGCCGATAATATCCATTTTTTTGTTCAATCCTCATCGTTCCTTAGCCTATTAATTCGGTTATTCGACTTTAATGACTTTAACGATTTAAATAACACAACACTTTTCTTCTCATGCATAGCACGACGCGTTTCCGCCCGAGGGAGGACTCCAACCTCTGACGTGGGAAGCCGCACGGACAGTGACAAGACGCCTGAGACCGCGCGGCTGTCCCGCTCGGCGCGTTTCAGCCATTTATTCCACTTCTCAAGTGTAACATTTTTCATTGGTATTGTACATGCAGTGTGCGTCTCTGTTGTTCTGCTTCTCTTGTCCTGTAGTCGTCTGTTCACGGTTCTGCTGCACTCAGAAGCTAGTTTTTCATACGCCAGTATTAGAAAAAAGTATTTTTAGTGTGTGTGCTTAAAGGTATTGTCCCTCCTTCAATTCAGAGTAACACTACTGCCTACTTAAACAGTCAGTTATGCGTTTCTTTCTATTTTACAGTACTCTGATGCAAATATACATTAATAACAATAATAAAATAATTAGCCGATTGGGACGGAATTCATTCAGTAGACGTAAGTAACGTATGTGTACAGGCAAACGAATGATCAAATTATTACAACTTCAAAAAAAAAAAAAAAAAAAAAAAAAAAAAAAAAAAAAAAAAAAAAAAGAATGATCTAACCCAAAAAAAGAGTTTCACGAATTGAGCAAGTCAATGACGCGTTGGTTCACCTCTGGCCCTTACGCAAGCAGTTATTAGGCTTCGCATTGGTTGGTAGAGTTGCTGGATATCTTCGGGAGGGACATACCGCAAAATTCTGTTCAACTGGTGCGTTAGCTCGTCAAAATCCCGGGCTGGTTGGAGGGCCCTGCCCGTCCTACTCCAAATGTTCTCAAGTGGGGAGGGATCCGGCGACCTTGCTGGCCAAGGTAGGGTTTGGCAAGCGGGAAGACGAGCAGTAGAAACTCTCTGCGTGTGCGGGTGGGCGTTACCTTGCTGAAATATTAAGTCCAGGATACCTTGCCATCGAGGGTAACAAAACAAGGAGTAGAATATTGTCCACCTGTTGTAAGGGTAGCGCGGATGACAACCAAAGGAGTACTGCTATGAAAAGAAATGCCACCAAAGACAATCACTCCTAGTTATCGGGCCGTATCGCGAACGACAGTAAAGTTCGTATCCCAGTGCTGTCCAAGACGTCTCCAGTCGGAACAGCTCTGGACTTTGTCGATCTAACGCACCAGTTGGACAGAATTTGGCACCGTATGCTTCAGGAGGCCATCTAACAACTCTGTCAAACTATGCCAAGCCGAATAACTGCTTGCATAAGGGCCAAAGGTGGACCAACGCGTTACTGACAGGGAAATGAGATAGCACCGTTGCGTTCACAATACATACACTACTGGCCATTAAAATTCCTACACCAAAAAGAAACAAAGACGATAAACGGGTATTCATTGGACAAATATATTATACTAGAACTGACATGTGATTACATTTTCACGCAATTTGGGTGCATACATCCTGAGAAATCAGTACCCTGAACAACCACCTCTGGCCATAACAACGGCCTTGATACGCCTGGGCATTGAGTCAAACAGAGCTTGGATGGCGTGTACAGGTACAGCTGCCCATGCAGCTTCAACGCTATACCACAGTTCATCAAGAGTGGTGACTGGTGTATTGTGACGAGCCAGTTGCTCGGCCACCATTGACCAGACGTTTTCAATTGGTGAGAGGTCTGGAGAATGTGCTGGCCAGGGCAGCAGTCGAACATTTTCTGTATCCAGAAAGACCCGTACAGGACCTGCAACATGCGGTCGTGCATTATCGTGCTGAAATGTAGGGTTTCGCAGGGATCGAATGAAGGGTAGAGCCACGGGTCGTAACACATCTGAATTGTAACGTCCACTGTTCAAATTGCCGTCAATGCGAGCAAGACGTGACCGAGACGTGTAACCAATGACACCCCATACCATCAAGCCGGGTGATACGCCAGTATGGCGATGACGAATACACGCTTCCAATGTGCGTTCACCACGATGTCGCCAAACACGGATGCGACCATCATGACGCTGTAAACAAAACCTGAATGCATCCGAAAAAATGACATTTTGCCACTCGTGCACCCAGGTTCAACGTGAGTACACCATCGCTGGCGCTCCTGTCTGTGATGCAGCGTCAAGGGTAATCGCAGCCATGGTCTCCGAGCTGACAGTCTATGCTGCTGCAAACGTCGTCGAACTGTTCGTGCAGATGGTTGTTGTCTTGCAAACGTCCCCATCCGTTGACTCACGAATCGAGACGTGGCTGCACGATCCGTTACAGCCATGAGGATAAGATGCCTGTCATCTCGACTGCTGGTGATACGAGGCCGTTGGGATCCAGCACGGCTTCCGCATTACCCTCCTGAACCCACCGATTCCATATTCTGCTAACAGTCATTGGATCTCGATCAAAGTGAGCAGCAATGTCGCGATACGATAAACCGCAATCGCGTTAGGCTACAATCCCACCTTTATCAAAGTCGGAAACGTAATGGTACGCATTTCTCCTCCTGGCGCGAGCCATCACAACAACTTTTTTTTTCACCAGGCAACGCCGGTCAACTGCTGTTTGTGTATGAGAAATCGGTTGGAAACTTTCTTCACGTCAGCACGTTGTAGGTGTCGCCACCGGCGCCAACCTTGTGTGAATGCTCTGAAAAGCTAATCATTTGCATATCACAGCATCTTCTTCCTGTCGGTTAAATTTCGCGTCTGTAGCACGTCATCTGCGTGGTGTAGCAATTTTAATGGCCAGTAGTATATAAATGATCTAGTAGAAAGCGTCGGATGCTCTTTAAGGCTATTCCGAGATGATTAAGATGTTTATACTAAAGTAGCAACGCCAAAAGATAGTAAGAATTTGCAGAACGACCTGCAGAGGATTGATGAATGGTGCAGACTCTGGCAGTTGGCCCTGAACGTAAATAAATGTAACATATTGCAGATACGTAGGAAAAGAAATCCACTACTGTACAGCTACACTATTGATGATGAACAACTGGAGACAGCGTCTGCGCAGTATGACGTAAATGTAGATGTAGACTGACTTAAGGGGCTCCGGAAAGGCTCAAAATCATGAATAGTTCAATTTTTACTTTTTTGCGTTTTCTGAATCTGCAGACTATTACCTTTTAATAGATATTAACAGATACCAGACTAATAATAGATATATAATTTATTCAATTCCGAAGACTACAACTATTTTTAATTTTTTTTTGAAATGTGTTCTACATGGGTGTGACCCACTGTGGCGCTGTTAAACTGCTGTCAAATGGTGTTATTATTAACGTCCGTGTTCATCAGGTACATTTTAGTGATGTGAGATAAAGTATGTGTTGTGGCTAACCTATTTTCAGAGACTTAGCAGCACCTGAACTGTTGAAGAAGTGTATTCACGGAAAAAACTGTATATTTTTGAATATACAAATAAAAAATTGCAAAAAAATGTTGTGAATTTTCATTACAATTGAAAAAAATAATCTTTAATAACTGAACTAAAATTTTGTAAAATCCCTGTGTTAAGTTGTAGCCCATATTCCAATAAACAATCTGTAAAAAGTTCAACTTCCTACCTCAAATACTTTGTGAGGACAGATGTAATTTATAAGCGTTATTTTAACATTGCAAGTATAGGGCGTTCCGGAGCCCCTTAATTCGTGAATCTCTTTCTCTTGAACATATCAGAGAATTTTTCTGAAATTCTAATCTTTTGTCTGTCTGTACGCGTACGTCACATCTACAGATTTCCGTGCTATTCGGATAATTCTTTCGTGGTGCGTCGCTTTTTTGCCTTCGAGTGTATTTACAGATTTGCTACTTTTATTATACACAGAAGAAACATTTGAAGAAACTAACCGATTCACTATCTAGGGTGCAATTGAGATTTTTTTTTTTTTTTTTTGTGGTCAACAAAAATTTCCAGCTCCTCCATTGTATCATCTGTATGTGATTTCTGGAAGCAATGGAGTACCTTTAGATCTTCTTCTATGTTTGTAAATGTGGGCGATTGTTTTCGTGTTTGTTGCTATGGCTGATACTGTGGAGTGCTTATGTGTGTAGCAATTGACAGTTCAGTGTATAATATGAGGATTCCTGCCAGTCTGTTCTATGTAGCAGCTTGAACAGGTTTTACAGGTGATTTTGCAAATTCCTCAATCTGACAAATTATGTTTTATTGTTTAAGGTGTGAAGTGTTGTAATTTGTTATTTAGTAAAAGATAAAAATTTCAATTCTTATTTATGAGACAGTCTAAAACGTGGTCAACACACGGTTCAAAGTTTCATTGCTTGCAATAACTCGAATCCTCTTTCACTGTTTAGCTGCTGATAAACACAAAATATACTTCTTACATGTTAGTTTCGTTGGGTTACCTGGTATTACGAAAGTGGCTCATTTACGAGACGAAAGCAAGACACAAGCGTCTATGCACCTCGGAGAGGGAGGCTGGTCTTATGGAATTGTTACATCAGCACAACACAGTCCGTGTCTCCTTATGAATTCCTCTGCATCTGCCTCTACTCCGCCGATTCAGAATTTAGTGCCTGGCAGAAGGTTCACCGAAACACCTTCAAGCTATTTCTCTACCGCTCCATGTTCTAATAGCGGAAGGTGAAAAACGAACACTCAGATTTCTCCGTGCGAGCTCTGGTTTCTCTTATTTTATTATGACGATCATTTCTTCCTAGGTGAAAGCTAACAAAATATTTTTACAGTCTGAGGAAATAAATGTCGTATGACGAGGGCCTCCCGTCGCATAGACTGTTCGCCGGGTGCAAGTCTTTCGATTTGACACCACTTCAGCGACTTGCGCGTCGAATAGTCGGAGAAGAAATTTTGTTAGAAGATACTGTCGCAACGAAAGATGCCTTTGTTTTAATGACTGCCACCTCAATTAGCTTATCATATCCATGGCAGTCTCTTCCCTATTTCGCGATAATACAAAACTAGCTCTCCTTCTTTGGACTTTTTCTATCTCCTCCGTCAATCCTATCTGATGCGGATCCCGAACCGCACAGTATTACTACTGAAGAGGATGGACAAGTGTAGTGTAAGCAGTGTCTTTAGTTGTCCTGTTGCATTTTCTACGTATTCTGAAAACAATTTTGGTTTGTTTTCCCCACAACATTATCTAAGTGATCGCTCCAATTTAAGTTATTCATAATTGTAATCCCTAAGTATTTAGTTGAATTTACTGTCTTTAGAGTTGTGTGATTTATCTTGTAACCGAAACTTAGTGGATTCATTTTAGTATATGTGTGGATGTGTCTTCATTATTTAGAGTCAATTGTCACTTTTCACAGCATACAGATATCTTGTATAAATCATTCTGCAGGTGGTTTTGATCAGCTCAAGACATTACAAGACGGTAAATGACAAGCATCATCTGCAACAATTTAAGTGGGCTACTTAGATTGTCTCCTAAATCGTTTATGTAGATCACGAGCAGAAAAGAGCCTATAACACTTCTGTGGGGAACGCCAGATGTTATTTCCGTTTTACTCGATGACGTTCTGTCAGTTACTACGAACTCTGACATTTCTGACAGGAAATCACTCGTCTTCGTATATCTCTTCTCGTTTCTCATTTTAATACCCTCGAAGCCACTCCCGCCTTCGTCTTCATCTTCTTCTTCTTCTTCTTCTTCTACTACTACTACTACTACTACTACTACTACTATTACTCCCCCACCACTTCTCCTCTCTCTCTCTTCTCTTTTCCTTTTGCATTTTCTAATTTTTTTCGCCTGTCGCAGAACTGCACTCCACACGAAGCGCACAGTGCACGAGGTCTGTCTGCCATACACTAGTTGCGTCACTATATATTGTCTTGCGCTAACGCTCAACGAAACTGCTGTACAGAAGATTAAAACTTACACATTTTCAGCCCAGATTTTAACACCTGGTAATTTTTTTTTTACTGCTGCGACGCATTTCGATTTTTTAAAATGTTGTTTTCAGACATTTCTATAGTGTAAGGAGAAGCCGATCCTGACAGTGACATAGGAAAATGAAGATTACAAACTGCTCTTCTAACACTATTAACAGTCCGTGATCAATGTTTAAATATGTTGAAAGGCGAAGTCTATACAAGATGGGAAATGGTCGTGGTGGTTGTAAAATAGTACTGTAGTCTGAACGAAAAGAGAAGATATTTCATCTGACTTTACTGTTACTTCTTGGTGAAACATTGTAAATATTTACCCTAGATGGCATACTTTTTTGTCTTTGTTCCAAAAATTTTTATTTTTCGCTGTCAAGGTAGCGGCTAACAGTACAAAATGTATTTCTAACTCGAAATTTCGTGCATCACCGGAAAAGGGTGTTCTCTTGCGTAAAAAAGTAAATACGGATTTTGACTTATGTATATTCGGCCTAATGTAGGGGAAGGTTTCTATCGTTGGGCCGCCCAAAGAAAATGTATAATAAAAGCCTCGGTTATTGTAATAAATATTTTATTTTCAGTGAAGTTTAACATTATCTTTTGCATTTCACTATAATAGACACAGAAGTCATAAATATTCACTTTTAATGAAATTTTTGAAAACTGAAAAAGGTTGTCATCACGCCAATCATGGGGACTAGTTTCCTTCATTGGACCAGGCAGTTTCCTTGAAGCGGTTGTAGTGTAATAGCTGTTAAATGCTACACACACCTAAATAAGTGTCAAAGCGTTTCATATTGTTTATGTTTAGGAGTTTGTTGTTGGCTTCTGACACCAAGTAAATTGTAGGAGACTAAAAGTAGAAACGTCATCTTCTAAGGTAATGTAAACGCACTTTTGACTGATTATCTAAACACTTTCAAACTATTAGAAAACATGCAATGAAACCCATTACTTAAATTTTGTTCAGAGCGGCCTACTTAGGCCTAAGACAGACAAATTCCGAAGGGGCTCATGTAATGTAACTCGACAGTATCTAGTCTATGTCCACAATACGCAACTTTATATTGTCAATACTATGACAAACCTGTGTGGATTTCTTATTTTTAAATCGTGAATGCCAAAAATTAATCACTACTAACGTATCATTACGACATTTCAGTAATTAATACTAGTCATTAAAAGAACATAAGGCGCAGTTGCTTTGCATTTTCATGGAACAAGTGGCCACCAAGACAGTGAATTTTGGGCATCACGGGGTGTACTTAATGATCGCTAGTATGAGCCTATTGTCAGTATCCAAACAAAAATCGAGTTGGCCCATAGATGGAGCCGGCTTATCGATGGCAACCTTACCCTATGTCTAAAATAGTAAAATAGACGAACTGATATCGACAATAACACACTATATAAGCTTGACAGATTGTTACAGTTTATTTCTCTTTTATTACGCTGTTACATAACGACTTAAACAGGCTAATGTATTATAACCACTCCACAAAGGCATTTCTGCCTTTCACGACTATTTCACTTGCTAAATAATACGTAATTAGCGCACGCAAAAAATTGTAAACTGCTGGATACAGACATTAGTCGCAAAGTATGCATTCTATATCATTGTCAGTGAAAGAAAATAGCAGTTTTTTGCCACGGCAATGGTTAATATTTAGCGACACAAAGGAATAAGATACTGTTGTCTTATTAGTGTAGGGGAGAGTATTGTACCTTAGTACACCTTTCGAACTTTCGCGTCTAGCCAGTCCTGTAACAGAAGTTTAATATATTTTCTTACACCCTTTTTAAATGATGGCACTCACTTTTTATAGGCTGCAGTCTTTTCTGAAATTACAAAAATTGCTCCGGAAAATTACGGTTTTTCCATAAGTGAATACACGTTCCAAGGAATAATATGGTCATGAAAACAAATATTCCGAGTGTTGAAATCGAGAAAATCTTGTCAGTACTGTATTAATATTCTATCTGTTGCTTTACTAGTCTACTACACATCAATATTAAGTGAAATCAAACCAAGCAGAAGTTTATCAAAAACCTGTTACAAGTGAAATACATTTTAAAATATAAGCTATTGGCAACTGATACAAACATCCATTTTCTAGGCAGCAAAATTCTTAGGTCATTAAAGAAGATCAGTTCGGTTGCAAGTACCACACGTTCCGTCACAAAAGACTTCCTTCTGTTTCAAGCTACAAGGCGGTGCATGACTAGTCTAAGTACGTCTTAACTGCCCACATGTTATATTAACAGTTCCAACAGCATTTCACTACCATAAAATTCTGACCTGAAGAATTAGCAATATATTCCAAAAACTTTTCATACAACATAAAATACACGTATATGTAATCGTGAAACACAAGTGTTGTGCGAAACACCACCTCATATCCAACAACGAAAACTGTAGAAAATGGCGTGAAGTGTTTAGGGCGGTTTCTAGCGCGCGTTTCCCTTCGTGTGATTCTAAAATCACTCACTAGACTGAAGCACTGACCAAACAACATCGTGTGTTCCTAGGTACACTATTCTCCGGAACAATAATTTCTTCTACCTGACGTACCAGAACTCTAGATTGTGTATCACCAATGGCAACACGACGAATTACGTGCAAAGATGTTTTCATTAATTTACTTTTAGTGTAGAAGAAGTAAGTAACAATAGTTCTTTACTATTGTCTTAAAAGGATGGGCTTATTTACCGAGTTCTGTGCGAAATACTTTGTCCCCTTAGACATTCTACAGCCTTCATTGACTTGAAAATGTCTGGAACAGTGTTAAACATAGCTCATCTTCTTGCCAACACCTGAGCACATCGGATTTTCACTAATTTATTATTGTGCGAAATATTTGTCCTCAAATGTTAAAGAGTTACAGGCGTTACAAAACAGCCTGATTTGTCGGCAGATTTAGGACAGCTCATAATCTTGGTGAAAATTTTCAGTTCGTATACGCCTAGTCATTTAAACATTTTTCATTTTTTTTAATGACTTCTTCGGACTGGCCCTTTCAGAAAACCACTGGCTGTAAGACGCATAAAATTTTGTTTAGCAATTACAGCCATATGATAGAAAAATGAGGTCAGTTAATTATCGTAACGTTATTTCTACTAGCTTAAACCTGTACTCGGCATTTACTGGCGCTCTACTACTGTTGCTTAGCTAACTCAAAATTTTTGGTTGCATTTAGTCGGAATCTTGGTTTTGTAATGCTTAAAATAGGACCATTTTTTTATCAAAATCGAAAATATTTGTATCGTCAAACGAAGAATGGCAAGTTCTGTTTGCGACACGTTTCTAGGGCTTGATTTGTAATGGGCGTACAATGAATTATTGACAACACTTTGCTGGAGCCAGTTCGTTATAAACTTAGTTTTCATCTGATTAGCATGACATTCGTTCCCATATAATTGATACTAAATTCGTGTTGTATTTCTGATATGTTCCGTTTTGTATGGTGTCATGCTCTATGATAAAAAACATACTGCGCTCGCATAAATCTTTCTGCTTTCCCTGAAAATAAAAAGTTGTGAAAAAAATAAGTTCTTATCTAGTTATATAGAATGGCTTACGACACTACCTCGAAGTGAAATCTCAATTTCATGGTCGGTTACTTCAGCTCCATCTTAATTCCACAGCACCGAGTAATTTGACTTGACTTGTATTCGCTTCTGCCATTACAAGTGTAGGTTTTCAGTAATTCCTACACATTACTTCAAGCCATGGTTCCTTAATAAAATCGCGGCCGGTTTCTGCTCCGTTTCCTATTGAACAGAGTTCGCTGATGACATCAGTGGTGGCTTTTCTCTTATCCTGCGTTGGCTGTTTCAGCAGATAGCTTGACTGTTTCTTCCACGTATAAAGATAGGCCTACTGTTGCTTATTTTGATACTCTCTCCCCACTTTCTGGTTATTTTCTTGTGCTCTTAATTCACTGTTGGACTTCCGATTTTTCCTGGTTTTATTCACTGGATTTTTATTCAGATTTTTTCCCTCTTTGCTAACATAATCCATTCCCGACTTCTTATTTTCTGAGTGAAACATGTCTGCATGCTTAGCCATTGGGCCCAAATTTTCTAACATTATTCATTTCAAATTTTTGCTATTCTACGATTGTCATTAATGCTCTGTTGTAATGTTAAAGCGCTACTTAATGTTGTATGCGCTTGACACCCGACTTCACGTTTCTTTTTACCAATAAGTTCTTGTGTCCTTCAGTTTTTAATATTTAATGGAATTCTGTTTTTTAAAGGGGTCATCCTGAAAAACGATAACACTCAGGTTTCCTCTCATGTTAGCATACAGCGGATGTTTTGCCTGTCTTATGAAAAAAAAAAACAGTTATTTCAGATACGAAGTCATACGCTAAAGCTGTGGTGACGTCCATGGTGTTAGTTACAAGGAATGATGCTGTGACAGCTGGATTACGATGTCATTTAACTGCTATAAATTTTGTTTTAGTAGTATTACCTAGCCTTTTACATTTCAGCATTTACAGAAGCATTGTAATATCTGCAGATAATCGTGTTCTCTTCCCCATAACATAGAAATGTTAGAATCGTTACAGAACAAGGAATATTAATATATCTTATTTCACCGTTTGCAACTTCCTTATTAATGTGAACGAGCGGATGACGTTGAAGGAGAAGTGTTAAATTCTAATCTGGGATTGTTCGTTGTGATTTAGCGGAAAAACCACGTAATCATATACTACTCTCCGTAATAGTTTTTGCTATAAGTGAATATAATTCTCTGTTTAACCATGTCCATCGACTGATCTGTATTTGCAAATTTTTGCAAAAATCATACGGACACACCATTCTGTGTAATAATTCTAGCTCGACTTGCACTATCATTTATTTTGCTAGGAGTATTCATGTACTTTTGTGGAGCATACGCCACAAAATCGGTAGTCTGTGTTGTTCCATGTTCGGCTTCAGCGTTGTTAATGTTTCCGAGCTTATGAGGCTACTTAGTTGTGTTGTTGCGACAATAGTAAATATCTTTCTATTGCGTGAATTCAGTAATTTGAATGAGTTCTGAATATCAGAACCAATTTCTGTTAATTTTTCTCTTAAAACAACGAGGCGAGGACACTGCAACTTCTAACCGAAGTTCGGATGTAGCTCTGGCAAGCATCTGAAAAACAAACAATGTTACACGGGTGAATTTATTGTACTCTAATACGTATTTTTGTCCACAACGCTTTCTAGTTAACTATGCTGCCATTTTATTGGGGTGACAGAGCATCTGGTATGATCTGTTTTCTAGGTATTTCTTACAAGCGTTTCAGATTTTTCAGTTATCTACTTGTGACAAGAAATATATACACCTTTAGGCGGAACGCCAGAAAGCCGTAAATAGGTACGTTTCCAATGGAGATGGATCCAACAGTTACACCTGCCAGAATCTTCTAATAACATGCGAATTTCCTTGAAAATAACAGGAAAAAAAACATTTCTTAAGCAATTGCTGTATGTCACAAAACGGGGGAAAAGTAACAGACTGAAAAATTGCTAGTGTGAAAGAGAGAACTGCTTTTTATCGGTCAGCTTGTTCAACATTTAATTGGAGGCAATAGTAAAGAAATTCTTCAAGGTGTGACATTAAGCTGCAAAATATCATAAGCAATAAAGAATATGTAGACAAAACTACAGGATAGAAATGTTACCGTTAACGTTTTGGCGACGAAGAGGTCAGTGAAGGTGGTTGAAGAACGATAGAAAAAGAAGTCGGGCGGGTCCTTTCCGAAACTAAGGGAAAAATAGATCACCAGTACCAGAAGGGATTTGAAAACCGTTCCTTCGGAAGGTGAGCCAGTGCCTCCACTACCACTCTATTCGAGTATTTCGAGTATTGTGGTTCGATGGTTAAATCAAGGCGCAGTTTTGGGCAGAAATTTATTTAGAATTCCGCAATTATCATCAGATATTCCCAACAAGGGACAATCATAAAAAGCTGAAGAGTGGGAACTGCCAGAGAAAGAACGACATTTTACTGAATATTTACAAAAGTAGGTGATTAATGGTGCAGCTTCAGGTTGTATATTTGAAAGATATTAGTGACAACTTTCAAAAAAGTTATAATATCATATTGCGCACTAACCTTTCTCACCTCAGTGGTGTTTGTTGCTGTTTCAGAGCTATGAAGAACTATTCTTTTCTTTTTGTTTTTACTGCCTATGGACCACTTCAGTCAATCATTGTCTGGTCATTTTCTTCAAAAAGATTTTTCTTTTCGAATTACCCAGCATCTGTTCATTCGCTCTGTTGTTTTATGTCGTTCTTCACATGTAAATACCTTCTTATTGTACATCGCTTGTCTATTTTTAGTCCGAATATTATTTTGATGTTCAGTTTCTTTAAAATTTCTGCTTTGTTTTTCAAATCGTCCAAGGTTAATTCCGGCTCTTTCATATCATCCTTGATTTCCTTTATCCATCCAACACGTTGCTTCATGTTCCAAACTTTCTCTATAATTTTTCTTGGTAATCTGGTTTATGGTGTTATAATACGACCAAAAAATGATCTCCTTTTGTTCCGCGTAATGTCCGTAATGGCTCCAGTTCGCTGTACATCACTTCGTTTGGCATTATCAGCCATTATCTATTTATTATTTATGCATGTTTTATTTATTCTTCTCTCTATTTTTGAAATTTTGCAGATTCCATTTTGCTGTGTGACTTTAAAAAAAGTTTCACTTCCGTTTGTCACCTCTGGTTGAACCACCATCTTGCAATGTTTTAATTTAGTTTCGATTGACAGACATTTTTTGTTGTGTGCACATCGTGTTAATTTTTGAGCTCTTATCATTTTATTAGTTCTTTATTCCCATGCAAGTTTCTTGTCCAAGTTGTGTAGTATAGTTTTTCCTAGATATTTAAATTGTGCCACTGTTCTTGGTTTCCTGTTATTTACTGTTATGTGGATTATTACACATGAAACTGCTACCATTATTTCAGTCTTTTCGAATAGCATATTTTGTAAGCTTGTTATTTGATTTCTGTCTTCTTGGTTGTTATTAGCTGGTGACACTTAGTCATTTGCGAATCCCAGGTGATTTAAGTTTATTTGCTCTTTCTTGGTTCCTGTTCTTATGTACACAGGATTTCTCAGGTTTATAGGATCTTCCTTGTATCATTCTCTTGCGACGTGCTAAAGAGCACAGTTGAAAAGCAATGGCGACAAACCATCCCCCTGTCTCAACGCTGTTTTAATCGTACATGGCTCTAATATTTCTCCTCTGAACTTTACTTTAGATTTGATGTATGTTAGAGTTAATTTTATCATTTATGTTAATTCGTTAGTATCTTCATCACTGAAGATCTGTGGATACAATCAGAAACCGTTTTGGATTCTAGAAAGTCCATGACTTGTTTTTTCTTCTTTTGTAGTAATACACTGCCAATTATAAGTGATTATCTGTTCTAGACTGCTTCTCCAGGGCCTACGTCCTCCTTGGTATTCTCCTAGTTTCGATCCAAGTTAATCTTTATATCGATTCTATAGAGTTCTTGATATGACTATGTAGGTGTTACTCTAAAGGGAAATTCCTCTGTGGTTATCTGGATTTGATTTGTCACCTTTTTGTGTATTGGATGGATTTATAAAGAATGATTTACAAAATTTGTCGGTATCCATAATGAGAGCAACTCGGAACACTTCCACATAATGAATGTAGAGAATTTGTAAACAAAGAAAATTTATCATCGCGCTTTGCGTAAATGCACATTGTAAGCAGTAAAAATTGACAATAGATGCAAGTAGTTCATAGTAATAGTAAACACCATAACATGTAAATGTCACATTCAGCCAGTAACAACCACACAAGTCTAATATTTCAGACCACTGGTATTAGAATAATAAATGTACCAAATCTTCCCACTGTTGAGTTTGATCTTATTCTGTACAGTTTACACTTCTATATTATACATTTTCTTCACTTTGTCATGAACGAAAGGAGATTAAACCATTCAAGCGCCTAGATTTTTAAGAAAGAAGTCATACAAAGCAAATAGGTTTTTAACGTAATTCTAATCTTAAGGTCTTGTTTTTAGATGAACTGCAGTGCGTCAGTATTGCAGTGGGCTGCCAATGTTAGTCTTCTCTCAATGTTCCAAAGGGAACGGAAACCTGCAAAACAGAGGTACAGTTATCGCAGGAGATGTTGTAACATCCAATTACGTCAGCCTGCAAGGAACTGTGCCCTACTGACTGTGCGTCAAATTTAGGCTCACAACTGAAAAAATAAGAAAGAAGCAAAAGCACGCCTATTACACATAAACGTCATTTTCTGCCGTCCCAGCCTGGTTATATTTAAAAGACGTATGCTATTGGTGGAAAGTAAGAAACGTAGTTCACGGGACACAACAGTGAACTTATTCTCTCATCTGTAGCAATTTCCCTACAAAAACCGTATGCCAGACTGAACAAAGTGTATTCTTGCTGCACTAAAAGGGGATTTTGCGCATCCTATAACAAACATTTAGAAAGAAGCTTCACGTTAAGTTAAAAGTATATTCGGTGACTTAGTTTTGTTGACCGTTCAGCGATTTCCGAAGAAAAGGCACGTAACGCCCATTTTTGATGGTCGAGCATGCGCCTGGTGTCAGCACAGTGAAAACAGTGTCCGGCATGAGCATCTTAAAAAAAGAAGGGGTCATTGCGCCCACATTTTTTAATATTTGTCTAGGCTGCATGACTCGCAAATGGATTGGCGATAACGCTCGAATACAATGAGATGTATACATTGTATTACATTATCAGTTACTCCCAGAAGCACTGCTACCACTGTCTGATCAATAAAAGACGTATACTGGAAAGTGAAGAAGTGAATTGAATGTATCCAAAACATTAAAACAATTTCCGTTGACAAGAATAAAATAATTGTTAACAATAAAAAATAATGTAAGTTAGTAATTTTAGCTACCTAAGGAGAGAGATAATATTCATACACTGACACTGACTTTTTAAACAAATCAAAACCTCTCGTTTTGTTGTTGAACGAAAGTGGACTCATAATCAAGACACAATAACAATAACGATAAAAGCTTGAAAATATTTTCTGCTATTAAAAGTTGGAAGCAATGGAATTTTCGACTGCAAGCAAGACAGCTACACCGGAGCATCATAATTAAGATGTTTTAACACGATTAATCATTCAAATATGCAGATATCCGAAAACTGCTGAACATATTTATTCTACACTGCATGAAACGAAAATCAAGATAAGAGGTGAAATTAGAATGGAAGTGTTATTAGAATCACTAGTGATTGTTATCTCTCAAAAACTGCAAACGCATAGGAGAAAGCAGTCCGGACAAAGAGAGGAAGCGGTTATTACTGTAGAGGAAGAATGACAAATATTTCAAATGAAGTAGGAAGGAAATGTTACGGAAGTTTCAAGGATGACCTCTGTAATGAAACAAAGGTTCCACTCCCGTCAATTGGTGATAGTAACATGCGGGAACTACGATCGTGTAAAATCCTACTTCGGTTAGGGAAATCGCCAATCCTTACAAAATAAGTAAAATTCCTAACATTAATTTTAATGTATACTGTTTTATAAAAGGTAAATTTGTGCAACTATTTCGATGAAGCACATATTAGGTAATCAATGGCAGAAGCCAGCAAAGCGAAATGTAAAGACTGTAGTACAAATATAGACACCGGAAAAAAAAACAAAGTAAAAGTAGTCATTAAATGACCTCACTTTCACTTTTATCTGTAACTGTTTTTATTGTGCTACTGCAGTTTCTGCTTATGTACCATACATTGCAGTTTCGGCTTATGTGCCATAGTCAAGCATAATAACTGATGACATATTACAGCACAGAAACAGATTAAAAATGGAAACTTGTAAGGCTGTGTCACTGTTGATGCTAGTACAGTCAACAGCTGTTATCAATGACATGAGTAAGGCACTAGTTATGCTTCACAGTGGCACATAAGCCAAAACTGCAATAGCGCGATAAAAACAGTTATAATTAAAACCGAAAACTACGAGTGTTTAAGAATTTATAGAGGCTGTGCACCTGTATTTGCGAGAAGTTAAAATATGCTTGAGGAACAAGTGAGATTTTGGTCAAATTTTATAATGGATATTCATAGCACATTGCTGTAAAATTTTGAAAAAGACTATTTTTCCTTTTCTTTCTAAAGTTTCTCTCATTTTGTAGATGACACAGATGCTCACTGCGACAAGACGGAGAGACTTAAACCATGGTAATGCCGATGGGTTCCTCGCAGCACTTGTCACACACAATTACTCTGAACTGTAGATAAAAATATCAGTTATGGGAACCAAAACAAGATGTGAAGTAATTTTCATACATCTTATGAGTCTAACGTTGTAATCTTCAATCTATCAGGCCAGTGTCGAGTCAAAACAAAGGCGAAAGGTGACTTTTAACGTCTGGTCGACACCTATGTAATTCAAGGCCCTACATAACCGAATTGGAAAAAGAAAGGGATAGGAAACGGCCATGACCTTTCCAAAGGAACTATCTCACATTTAGGATAATGGCATAAAACCTGCATCTGGGATGGTTTATCAGCGAGTAGTGGTACTCGGTACTCTCCACCATGCACCATACGGTGGCTTGCGGAGTATCTATGTAGATGTAGATGTAGAAGTAGATTTGAAACTCGTTCCTTCCGAATGTGGGTCCTTTGCCCACCACGCTTGGTAAACTTACTTAAACATTCGATTTTAAAAATAATCTTTTGTCTTTTCCTGAAAATTATTTTATGTGCACCAGCGCAGTGTTTAAGTGTTTAAGAAGTGTTTAAGAAGTATGTCCCGAAATGGATGCTGCTGCCTGAGTCCGTCTATTACAAATTATGTGTGTATAGGAGGTGAATGGTAGAATGCAGAATTACGCATTCATGCACGTCACATCAGCGACTTATTGTTTAAATCACATCAGTTTTATCATGTATCTATCTATTTCATTACCGGTTTCATTAGCCTGATCTGATTAGAGCCTTGTGGTGCTCTCTTACATCAGACCAGGAACTACACGCATCAAAAACTATTGCAAAACATGCTCAGTTTTTATAGGTAACTGATGCCTTAGCTATTTGAGAAGCTATTACGAAAATAATTATCAATACCAACATAAAAATAATAGCAACTAGTGTAAGGAATTAATGATAATAATAATTTCTTCAGACATAAAGAAAAATAATAACATTAATTAGGTTAGTGCTTTCAAAGGCAAGTTTAAAATAATCGGAAACGGAAGATTTAATGAAATGGCACGGACACTAACAGTTAAGACTTTGAAGAGGGGAGGGGAGGGTGAGGAGGTAGGCCGGAGTGACTAGAATTATTGTAAATATGTCACCTTATTAATTAAGTGTTCGACAAAAGCTGCTCTGTCATAGTAATTTACTTCACCAGACTAGTTCCGGGCGTTGCTCATAATCATCGGTATCTGTATTACAAAAAACACTCATACTTCTTACAATAACATACCTACAGTGTATATTGTACAGGTTTACGTATCTGTGATGTTTCAGTTCATTGTAATTCGACTTGCCTTGTATGTAATGTTCTCTGGCGTATTCAAGTGACAATATTTCTTAATGTTCGTGTAACAATACGATTACATATAATGTGTGTGTGTAATCAGCATAAGGAATTTTTTAAGAAATATATTTAACTGCTAAGGGCAATTGCTGTACACGCAAAGATAATTTTTGGTGTACATCATCGGATATATATAATGCTACTTATAATTTCTTATCTCTGTTAGCAGAGAAGTTATATTTATGTGAATATAAATCATGTAATCGTCTTATTACGTGAACATTACGAAATATTGTCTTTCAAAAAAGCTAGAGAATATTACATATGAGGAAGCTGAATTACAACGAACGGAAATATCATGGATACATAAAACTCTACAATATATAGTGAACTAACTTATTATAAGAAATATGCGTCTACCGTGTAACACAAATACTGCTGATGATGGGCAACACCTGAAACTAGTCCAGTGGAATAAAATACTACCGCAAAACAGCTTTTTTCGAACACCTAATTAATAAGAAGACATATTTACAATTTCTACAAGCAGAGCACCAAACGTACAAGACATTATGGCTGGAGTGAGTTACAGAAAAATATGTGGATAGATAGCGATTGATAAAAGGTGGACTGTCTTTTGAAGTTGGAAGTGAGTGTAGTGTACCTGAGATTTTGAGGACCATCGTTTCATTGCATGGTTCTTCATACGGAAGACTATTTTTTGAGAAGATGGCTGTGCTATGTAGTGGCACAAAGAGGCTTTTACTTTGTTGAAATTAGTATTCTGATATGCTGCTCAGATAGCATGCATTCTAATTGAATATAAAGAAGGGAAAGTCCAATGAATGAGCAGACAGTAGACCATAGAGAGGGTGTCATGGTCTCTATGCCCGTCTGCACCTACCTGACACGTGTATTACGCATACGACAAAATCGTTAGGTTTTCGGTAAGTATATTAGTTTCTTGACAACGGGGCTACTGCAAGGACGTATCATTCTCGTAATATTGTATTTGTCTTTTCTCTTGTGCATTGTTTGAAACGTTTGAACAAGTTCTTCAGTAAAAGGTAACGCAAACGATGTAACAAAATTTCAAGTGTAACTGTTTTCCTGTATTTTTTTTAAAGCTACAGTACCAAATAAAATAACGATCGGAAAAACTCTGACAAGAGTTCGTGAAACATTTTAGAATAGAAAATAAGATTTAAAATATTGTTCGGAGCTCTGGTGTGTACAAAGAAATAACAATCGCTTAAAATATCTCTCTTGATGTTTGACAGATTTGGTGACACAGCTGATTCGTCATACAAGTAAAACGAATGAAACGTTATGCTTTACGTACTAACGCGTGTGCCTGCATACATCTTTATTGTTCAACATGGCGATGAAAAATTTAAACGTGACTGTAAGACAATTGAAGGCCGTTTAGCTGAGAGGGAGTACCTCAGAGATTTGATCTGATCGAAGTCCATAGAGTAATAACTCCAGAAAAGCCTCTCTTGACACTGTCATTATTATTTTATCAAAACTTGACATATCCGCGATTCTTATTTATACAAAACAGGCTTATTTTATGTCTGTCGATCGCTGTTTTTTATCTGAAAATGTCCGGTTTCGTACAATATCGCCCATCATCAGAACCTTTTGTGTTGCTGACGTAGTAATCTGTCATATATGGTAGTGAAATTACAATTCCAGTGGAACAAATTATTCTGTAACTGTGACATATAATCTAAAGATGGGCAACATTGCGCAAAATCTATTACTTTGAAATGAAAAACAGCAATCGACAGACTTAAAATGAGCCTACTTTGCATTGTTATTATTTTCTTAGTTTAATGGAATAATTTCAAGTTGTTGTAGGTATGTGACCGCAGTTTTTCTAGTAGAAAAATGTTTAACGGTGATCATAATTTATTATCTTATTCATTTTAACTATCTAATTTAGGGCCTTCAGTTCGTCTCTCATATCTCACCAGACATCCTTCGCGAATCAACATTACAATACGCATAGTACATGAGCAGCACATAACGGTAACAGTAATAGCAATACAATGATAATAGATGTAATACGAATAAATGGAACTAAAGAAATATCAGCATTGTTAACACTGTGTTAAGCAGTTTCCTCTTCTTGTTCTTGCCGATTGTGGATAATGGTATTCAGCAGAAACATTTGGCAGCCGTACAAAAGGAATCAAACATGACGAAGTAGTTTTCTGGACAGAGAAAGCGCCAAGACTCATCAGGATAAGTTAAGCAGATGAAATGGAATCAACTCCCCGTTACGCGCGCGTTAATTCCTCACATGGTTATTATCGCCGATGATAGGTATTTGGACACAAGAACGGTGTGTATGAATGATTTTCGGAGGTTTCTATTTACGCATAGGGCATTTAAAACACATATACAGTGAGGCATACGCAATACAATAGGTGAGAAATATTTTTGTCAATTGTTCGTAAATAGCTCCAAAACCTCCCTGCGGAACACCTCTATCAAGGATGCTATCAAACGTCATACATCTCAAGAGCAATCCTAATCGATTTTCACTCATTTGTAAGCAACATGATACGAGTTATCGTTCGACCTCGATAAATTCTTTCTAGAACATCTCAGACTTCCAAAATATATATTACAAACAAATGAAAGCTCTGACCTCTTCAAAACATGTATCCTTAGCAGCACATGCCTACAAATGTTACAGCGAACTTAATCGATTTACATATTACTGCATGTTGCAATAATGCGTATTATATTTTGATCCAAGAACAACATCAGAACATCTATTTTTGCCTTTGTTACAAGAGCTGCATTTTTAGGTCCAAGTTAATGCGCAAAATATTAGATGATCTTATTCTGACATTGGTAGGATATTTACTTTTCTTCCGTTTAGTTATTCCATCTTTTTCTAAAAGGAATGTGGCCTCTGTAATTCAAATTTTTTATTATTTTTGACATTTTTTGTTCTGTTCCTGTATGAAAACCCTTTTCATGTACATAATCTTCATTTTCCGAGTCAGCAATATCGCCGTCAGGATCTTCATCACTCAGCTCATAGAACAATTTCAGACATATATCAGGATCTCTGCTAAATTCTGTCCTAGGCTTTTTACCTTTGATATTTATTCCACAAACTACTAGCCCGGACGATATTTACTTTTCTTAGGTAATTATCCTACTTAAAAAACAAATTACCTGTAATTAGTTTCGATAATCTAAAATTACCAAAATTGGATTGAATCTAGGAAAGCAATGAAGTAACATACACTTACTTTACTTCCACGCGGATGACCAATGTCCTCCATGCTGTAATAATTTTCCAGAAACGATGCAGCTTGGATACCAGAAAGGCAGTAATGGCTGAACCTAACGGATGGTGAGTTAACGGAAAGGCACTGAAAATGGCGCAAACTCAGTCCAGCCCAGTCAGACGAAATAGAGCGAAAAAATCATGTCAATTACGAGTTGTGCGAGCAGTAAAACCGAAACAGAGAGAAAGATGAGAAAAAATAATGTTGACAACGTGATAGATGTACTAGTTCGATGTTAGACAGATTGCGAATACCTGGGATGTACCGAAAGAAAAACTACTATGTTGATAACAGAGCTTCAGCCTCCTTCTGAATGCAGAATGGATTTGGATGAGACGCAGCGTGCAGGGCAGTTTGATTTTCAATGTGGTGTTGCAGGTGGAATTATGGCACGAATCTGATATGCGAGGAGGGGCGTTGAAGACACCAATGCCTGAGAAAGCGATGAAGAAAACAGAATGTGTGAAAATCACGTCGCTTATCCTGTCGCATCCAACCTAACTGAGCATGGAAGTGAATGACACATCAAACAACCGAGTGTTAACAAATACCTGAGGCAAGCATTCATGACTGGCTCAAAGATTCTGGAATTTTCACTGTTCGTGCGGTGTAGAGCTGTGTCGCAGCAGCAGGGATATGGCAGGACAAAAATTTAAATTAGGCAAGAGAGAGATTTGTTGCTTATGCAACAGCCTATTTTCTCAATTTAGATGGCCATTCAAGATTATCTATAGATCTCTTATTGTTTTTTGATTGATGGTATTGATTTATTCATCTGAATAGCATGTCAAACTGTGTTCAAGAACTTTTTGTGGGAATATAATGTTCTTGACATGCAAATATTGTTCCGATAGGGCATAGCAAAGGAAGGAAGAAAGTATACCTGAAAACAATTTTGTTTGTGAGATTGCGACCTGAGAAAGAAATTCGTCAGTAATTCTCCGATTCTCGCGCACACATTTTTTTCCAAAATTCTTCTTTTCTTCAGGAAAAAACGGCGATCACAGTTTTGCATTAAAAAACTAAACGCGATACACGAATGAAAGTATCTATTGCGAGGGTAGCTGAATCAATTATCATTTGCTACTACAGAAAACACGCTACGTATCAGTCATTATCTATAGTTTTTGAAAATGACAATTTACTTAATTTCTTCAAGGAAACTGGTCATTCAACAACTTCCGTGCAGACTGTTTCGCAACTCCCTGGGTGAGCGTTTTCGTAGTACATTCAAATAGAATTGTGTAAAACATAATTTCTGCATGTACCAAATACTCCACAAGCCACTATACGGTGCATGGCGGAGGATAGCTTGTGCACTGATAACCGTTCTATCTCCTGCTCCAGTTTCATATGGAACGAGGGAGAAACGACGGTCTTCGTGCCTCTGTACTAGGTTTAATTTCTCGTGTCTCGTCTTCACGGTCCTTACGCGAGATGTGCGCAGGTGGTAGTAGAATCGTTCTGCAGTCAGCTGCATATGCCGCTTCTCTAAACATTTTCAGTAGTGTTTAAGAAAAAGAACGTCGCCTTCCCTCCAGAGATTCCCGTTTGAATTTGCAGAGCATGTCCGTTACATTCGCGTGCTGATCGAGCATACCGGTAACAAATCTAGCAACACGCCCCTGCACTGATTCCATGTTGTCCTTCTATCCGACTTGGTGGGGATCCCAAACGCTCGAGAAATACTCAAGAATGGTTCACACTCGTGTTCTATACGCAGCCTCGTTTATAAATAAACTACACTCTCCTAGAATTCTGCCAGTAAACCGTAGTCGAGCATTCGCCTTCTCTACAGCCGACTTCACGTGCTTCGTCCATTTCATACCGCTTTGCAATGGTAAGACCACATGCTAAATCGACGTGACTGTGACAAGCAACGCACCACCAACAGTGTATTAGAAAATTACATTATTCTTTTTCCTACTCATCCGCATTAGCCTGTATTTGTCAGCACTTAGAGCAAGTTGCCCTTCATCACACTAAATAAAAATTCTGTCGAAGTCATCCCGTATTCTCCTACAGTCACTCAACGACGACACTTTAGCGTACACAACAGCGTCATCTCTTGTAGAGAACAAGAACGATCATATCACACTTCTTTGAGGCACTGCTGACAATACCCTCGTTTCTGATGAACATTCGCCATCCAAAACGACGTACCATTGCTTAAAAAGTCTTCGAGATATTCACACATGTGAGAACCTATTCCGTATGCTCGGACCATTATTAATTGTCTACTTTGGGGCACTGTGTCAAACGCGTTTCGGAAATACAGGAATACGGAATCTGTGTGCCGCACTTCATTCATGGTTCGTCAGAAGTGCGAGGAAAGGGCAAGCAACGTACGAGCTCTTGTCCGTTGTCTTGGTCGTGCGTACACTTGCGACCTCAACGAAGGAAAAACATTTCAAATGCAGTAGCCGACATACGTTTTAGGAATCTCATAAACTTGGCTGCTTGCGCACGCGACAGGGAAACGCGTGTGCATGGATGTTTTGCTTATGTGGCAACCTTTAGTGGAGATTAAGATTTTGTTCTTCTGCACCGTTATTCAAGAAAATGACAGTTAATGCAATTTGGTGCAATATGCTTGACATGCGACTTGCAGTAGCCAGTTTTTCGTACCAATGATGGTCGTTGACCAAAAGCGGTAGTAAATCAATAAACTGTTCTACTTCAGACAACGGTCATGAGTTTCCTGAAGGAAAACAAATAGTTTCAGTCTGTCAAGCACGTTTTTCGAGTGTCTATAATTTAAGTATTTATATTGTACACCCTCGTATTACGCCATCGGCTTGAAAATGTACGCGAACGGAATGTTTTGAGGCACGCACTACACCTACTAGGATGTAAGAAAGATGATTACGAAAAAAAAAAATATTTGAATTATAAATTTATTTCCATTGTTAGCCTTTGAGTCTTGATGAAAATGACAGTCATACGTTTCTGCTCTGTACAAAACGAAATCCTTTACATGAAGAGGTACGGTGAAAAAGATGTGAGTGACGTTTTCTAAACGCAACATAGCAGTCAGCGTGAATAAAATTAAAGAGAAAAGAAGAGCAATCAAATCTACAAGATAAGTTCTTCAAAGAACATCCCTTTTTGTGGTCATTTACGAAGAAAATTTCGTGATTTAGTGGAGATTAAGATTTTGTTTGCTACGTAAATTCTGAGGTAGGGACAACAACTGCAACATTTTTTCGTGCAGAATTTAGAGGTTAGTTGCGTCGTGAAATTGTGACTTCGTAATGAACACTTATTACAGAAGTATGAAGCCAGAAGCTATTCGTGCACGTTGTCGAATAGTTCTTAAGTAAAGAATCTGTTATTATGATGACAAAAATTTTAACGGATGTTAAAAGATTGGCAGGTGGATCTGCTTAGCGTCTGAAACAAATAAACTGATAACCAGACGGAAAAAAAAGAAAAACGTCGCTCTGTTTTCAGAAAATGCAGCCGTGGTATGCATTGTCCGTGAGAAGAAAGGAATGAAGGAAGAGGTAGTAATACAAATTGAGTATCTACAAATTTAACAGTTCCTGATTACCAGCAGGCTTAATAAATAAAATTTTTAAATTACCGAGAGAAAATAAGCTTATATGTAGATATGTACTTAGTTTTGACATACTCTCGGTTTGATAGTGTGTAATTAATAAACGGGAATTATGTCAACCCCAGTATTATTCGTGTAGGCGTACATGCCATAGGTGCAGTATTTACCTGTTACAGTGGCAGTTTGTTAACCGCGATCCCTAGTAAGCAACTTGCATATTCATATGTGCATACTACAAAATGTTTAATAGAGCAGAAAACATCACATGAATTCTGCAATGCACAAACAAATAAACGGTTAGAAACTGTTTCATAATACTACCTGCCTAAGAGTTTCATCTCTCCTGTCGTTTAAGTGTGATTGTCGATCTTGCGTTTTTTCTCAGAAAACGTTCACTAACCGCTTTAGTGTCCACTCATACAAACAAAAATCTGTACCGTTTTGAATTCATACTAGCATAAAAAAGAAATAAATGGCCTTTTTTGTTTAAAATAGGAAGTAACGTTTTTGTTAGAAAAGTTATAGTTTAAATTGCCATTTAATGACAATATATAGTTGGACAAATTTTGATTGTTTTCTCTAACGTTTTTATTTCGTGCAAGAAGACCAACTCTGTAAGTCTAATTGTTTTTCCTCATATTAGGCTATTGACGATTTCGTAAAGGGAAGTGGCTGCAAATTGTTATGAAGTCAGTAAGAATCGCTCTGCAATAGAACAGTGTACCGTGCCACCGAATAGACAATATCTGTTACTTTTAAAACACTGGTTTGAAGCATTACATAGTTTAACAAAAGTACGAATCACCATAGAGTTTACAAAGAAATCAAGCTTCTCGACGACTACAACGCCTGAATATAAATAGTTCTAATTGCGCACAACGATTCACACTGTATTTCAGTCTTACTATTACTGACACTGTTTAAGTTTAATTTACTGTAGATGATACCGTCGTACCGAGACCAGTTATAATGTATGTCTCCTTGTAACAAGCAGGATATGTCAGTTCAAGGAACGAAGGAAGGCAAAGGTGTGAAACAACAGGATCTTGCGTAATAAACTACTGCGGTGTTTAAACCTACCTTCTGGTTCAGCACAGCTTTAATACCTTAGATTTCCGTTATCTCTGAGTTTTGTCCTGTTATATTAACTTTGTGGTATTTGTAAAACAGACTTATAATTCATACAATGTCATTTGTTTTGAAAGCAAACGAGCGAACTCATTTCCATAGTTCGAATTGAAACTGATTTATTATTTTGAGAAAACTTACATGGGGCTGCAGTCTTGCTATGTACTTCTACTACACCTTTCTGTAAATGCTGGAAAGGCTACATACATAAATTAGCAGCGGAAAAATCTTACACGGAAAACGTTACACAGAAACCTTGGACTGTTGGGAAGTGAGAAACAGTGTATGAACAACGACAGTGAAATGCGCGATGCAAAATTTGGCAGAGTGTTTAAGCTTCATTCTTGTTATGTCTTCCACGATAACTGGAAAGCGAAACTGACAGTTAGACATCCCGAAAGGAAAAAGAACCGCATGAAACTATGCTCAGATAACTTAGTTCCAGAAAAAATGAAGATAAAAGTATAAATTTATGTCGCAGTCTAGTCAGACCACCACCAAACGGCTTAATTTGCATTGAAACATATGTCTGATCTTTCTTCCTGAGAACACAGATGTTTTTTCAAAATACCTTAGCAAACAAAAGTGCGTTAGGAAGTTATGTACATTGGTATTTGGCTAGCCCAAAGCTGCACATGATTTCAGCTTATATGGCTGCATAAATGAAACGTTTTTCATCGTAATGTTTGCCGTGAAAATGTTCCACGTTACATGTAACTATCAACATGCTGTTGAAGTATTTTCTCAAACTAACGCTAGCGTATGAGACACTGTCTTAGCTCTCGTAAATTCTCTTAACAATCCTTGAAATAACGAAAACAAATATCACACTTCTTCGACTACTTGATAATGAATTTAATCTGCGGCAAATTTTAGGTACTTTGTTCCTAGACAAGTAAAGCATAGAAGATATTTAATTAACAGCAACGTCTAGTTTTTTCATAATAATTTGTAGAAAATACTCATACCGTTTCATAAAAGATAAGTCAGTGGTAACGATAGTCGGTCACTAAATATATACGATGTTTCCAGAATGAAATTTTCACTCTGCTGCGGAGTGTGTGCTGATATGAGACTTCTTGGCAGATGAAACTGTGTGCCGGACCGAGACTCGAAGTATGGAAGGTAGGAGACGAGGTACTGCTCGAAGTAAAGCTGTGGGGAGGGGTCGTCAGTCGTGCTTGGGTAGTTGAGATGGTAGAGCGTTTCCCCGCGTAAGGCAAATGTCCCGAGTTCGAGTCTCTGTCCGGCACACAGTTTTAATGTGCCAGGAAGTTTCATGTACGATGCTATTTTGCCAAATCGACTCCGGGCGTATCACCTATTTTTAAAAGCGTACATACCTTTTTACATACATTCTTTAAATTTCTGTATGTTACTGGGATAAAATACGGGGAGCGAAAGGTTATCTGCATCTTTTACAGAAACAGAAGGCTGCTACAAGTGTCGGAGGGCATGAAAGGAAAGCAGAGGTTTAGAAGGGATTGGACGAGACAGGCTCGTAGCCTATTCCCAATGTTATTTAGTGTGTACATTGAACAAGCTGTGAAGGAAATCAAGAAGAATTGTAGAAAAGTTTGACGATGACGTTGTAATTGTCAGACACTTGGAGGTACAGTTGAACGGAGTGAACGGTGTCTGGAAAGGAGAATGTAAGATAAAAGCGAGAAATTTGTTGACATCGAGTGTAAATTTCAGTGTCAGGAAGTCTTTTCTTGTGACCTTTCACGGAAGTGAAATGTGGACAATAAAAAGTTCAGACAAGTAAAGAGTAGAATCTTATGAAATGTGGTGGTACAGAAGAATGCTGAAGATTAAATGGGTGTATCGCGTAACTAATGAGGAGTTACAGAATAGGATTGGGGAGAAAAATTTGTGGCATAACTTGATTTGATAGGACACATTCTGAGACATTAAAGCATCGTCACTTCAGTACTGGGGGGGGGGGGGATGTGTTCGTGTTTGTGAGGGGGTGGGGGTAAGAAATTGCAGAGGGAGGCCATGAGACAAGTACAGTTTGCAGGTTTAAATGAACGTCTGTTGCAGTAGTTATTCGGAGGTGGAGAGACTTGCTCAGCAATGAATAGCGTGGAGAGCTGCATCAAACAAGTATTTTTTTTTACTTTATTTTAACTTAGAAATGTGTCGCAGCATTTTGGAGCGACATACTTAAGATCAGAAGCATTAAACGTGGAGAAACGTGCATTGAATGTATTGCTGCTTCAAATATATAGTAAACGATAGATATGCTCTCGAGCCGTTGAATATGAGCACGTTTATTATTACTGGAAACTGCAAATCGGAATGTATTTATTGTAACTATATATGAGAACAAACTGCATTCTTCTATTAGCTAATTAACTTCGTAGTTACGTTTATAATATCATTTGTTATTCAGCGTCGCTGAGCGATCTTTGACATTTAAAATATTAACTTCCTGTACATGAAAGCGGTATTTAATGCATATTTGTAAATAAAAGAATTAGAGCAAAAAAAACCTCTCAGCTTTAGTATCCATAAAATACTGGTACGGTAGCTTATATTATTTTAGTCTGCTGGCATACTAGTAAACGATAATTACATATTTTACTCTTTCGTGGTTTTTCTGACTGCTACAAAATCATTAAAACTATTATTACTTGTTTGTAAACGCTTAAAAATATAATTGTCTACTTTACAAAACTTGTTACTAAGTAAAATTTTATTGATTGTAATTAGAAAAACACAAATATACAGCGTTATTTTGTTACATTGAATGCCGAATACAGCTAGAACGTTATGTGTAATTCCTTCTGCATAACGTATAAGTCCAAGGAAAACATAAATAACCCCTATAAATAAATTTGTTTTTGGACGGGATCCGTCTTAAGCAAAATACAATTCGTCTTCTCTTCTATCACCTACACAGGTTTCACTTAAGTTTCAACATCATCAGTGGGATTTCATTTTCCTTCTTATTACCACGTACTGTGGGTTTCCAGGTCTTTTATGTTCCGCTTTACAGTTGTTATCCTTTGACAGCGACGTTTTGCTGCTAGTTTGTAAACAGCAACAGCGACAGTTTTGCAGTTTCTCACAGTGAAGAAAAAAACAGAAAACAGAAAAAATTATACTGTGAAAGGAAAACAGCTGTGACACAAAAAATAAAAAAGAACAGAAAAACCCCAGAATGTGGCAACAATACAGAAAATAAAAGCCCAATAATAATGCTGAAACTTCAGCGAAACATGTCTGGGTAATAAAAGAAAGGATAAATTATGTTTTGTTCCAAACATAAAATTATTTGTAAGCATATACGGACAGAAGGGCTTCAAAGTTAAGAGGAAGAAAATATCTAGAACAATCATTCAAGAAGAGAATTCTAAAATAGTTGTGACATCAGTCTCATCAGTCACTTGTGCATTGTAAATAGTGAATGAAGCAAGCGTTGCTGGTCTGCATGCTAAACTTAATTTAATTTACTTATAACATAAATCCCTCTCTCACTGTATGTACCGGAGTGGAACAGAACAGAAAACCGCTAACGTTAGTTAGAAGTACTCTCCACTTTTTACCGTGTAGTGACTTGCGAATGTGAAAATCACGTAAAATAAATGAGTGATTACTGAGGGGAAGAGGAACTAGACATGACTGTAATCTTTTTGTATGTACATTACGAAATTAACTCCACTATGAGCGAAAGTTGTCACCGCCCTGAATTACAGTTTCGAAATATATCGATGTCCCACAACGAATACCATCGTGTGAGATGTAGAAAATAACATACATGTTAAATCACCAGATTAGGAATATTGTTTTTAAATTACAACAATAATTTATTTTAGGGTTTTATCTCTAGGCGTTGCTGAGCTGCAACTCCATTCGTAAGAACTACAATGACGTTTATGAGCTTTACACCTCAATCAGTTTGTCATCTAGTAGCAGTTTACATAACGGATAACATAACATGTCTGTCAATAATGTGAAATCACCCCGTTAATGAGAGAAGAGGGCATCTGCAAACGAAATCACAGATAACACTCCAGTGCGCGCAGTGTTTATCCAGTATCTCCTGTCCCTAACAAGTACGCATGAGAACGGATACCTAATAATTTCAGTGACGTGTTGCTAGGATCGTTACGGATGAGTATCACCCATACGAAAGCTTAACAGAAATGCTTTGAGAAGTTACATGAAAATCTTTGGAAGAAGGGCGACGCTGTTTTCGCGAAACCCGACTGGATAAATTTAGAGAATCGCTGTTTGAGGGAGACTGTCACAATTCCGCTATCACCCTAGTACATCTCAGGTAGGGATCGAGACGATGAGAGAGATTAGGGTTCGTGCCGTGAGTTACATTCACTTCTCCCTCTCTCACTGTCTGTACCGGAGTGGAATAGAACAGAAAACTGCAACGTTAGTTAGAAGTACTCTCCACTTTTTACCGTGTAGTGACTTGCGAATTATACAGAATGCTGCTGCAGCTGTCTAAAGATGGAGTCAAAAATACAGTTGAGGTTGCGAACATCGACAACTGGTCCTTGTCATAAAAATCTAAAAAAGGTGGTAGAGAAATCGCACTGAAAGGCGAGACGGAAGGGAGACCGTAAGCAGTGAAGCACGAGAGAAATGTGTGTTAGCAAAATCTACGGAGAAAAATAGGGGAAATATTTTTTAATAATGAAAGGCGCCCAAGAGAAAGCTGACTGGGAGATCTGAAAAAGACGTTAAGACTTAGCATGAACTAATGGGGCGGGAAAAATAAGAGAGCACGTTCAGTGGACTGGATGAAAGAAGCTCTATGCAGAGACTGACTGTTGCAGTCAGTGTGACCTTGGACGGTGTGGCGAAGAAAGCCAGTACAAGGAAGGAACATCTGGAGACAGACAGGAAAAACAGGCTTGCAAAGGCTTGAAGAATATGAAGATAGGTATTGCGAGACGAAGGAGAAGGCGGAGATCCAAATTTATTGAGAGGTTCCCCTAACCTTGCTTGTTATTTACATTTTTGGCAGACGTAAATAATGTTTTATGTGCTCAGTACGTATGCACAACTGATCGGCCACTATAGAATTGTTCATATTGTTTACATTATGTCAGGGATGACCTCTAGATATAGATGTAATCCTTCATAAACTGATAATGCTTTTTACAAAGACTACATTTTACGTATTGTGCGTGAATTGTATTAAGCACGAAAATAGGATGTTTCTTGTCAGAAGGATGATGTTTTAAAGCAACACTTTTAACTTCGTTAAACAATTTTATTGTGTCTTCATTTCTAGGTAAGTGGTTTGAGAGCCTTCGACTGGATAAATTTCACACTATTCCGTAATAACCATGTTAGTGTCTGCCTCAGTAATACTTTATTTTTAAATGTGATTCATATTCTTATTTCTTCTGCGTTAAAAAAGACATGATTTTTCGTGTTGCCTAAGAATAAGTATACATTTTAAAATACTTTGTGGATGCTGTCATAAGCGGATACTATTTTTCTCTTGGACCTAAATATATTTCAGTGCTGTTGCATCATCACCAGTGAGATGTTCTCCCGCTTAGCCCCACATTTGCTTTATTTCTGAGTGCGCCAGCGTTGAGTTGTACAGGCGTGCTTCACAGTTTGGGGGCAAAAAAGGAAACTCGTTAACAAATGGTGGGAGATTGGCGATTGTATCGTCCAAGACAATGCTCATAGAAATAAACAAGAGTGGAAGTAAGTAATCAAAACAAACTCACTGATGGTACAACAGCACTGAAACATGTTAGACCGAAGGGACCAACGATAAAACTGTATTTTGTCGAAGGTGAAATTTTCAAGTACTTCATTGCTGAGTTAACACGGGCTTAAGTAGTGAGGTTCTAAAATCACAAGATGACAGCGTGCACTACGAGCACATTAGGCAAATGACTGTAAAATGAACTCCTAATAAATTTCGCTGACTGTAAGTAATGGACATAAAAGTTTGTGTGGTGCTACTAGACGTGTACCACGAAAACTTAGCTAGGTGTGATTTTTCCTGTTATGTTCGCTTATCCTATGTCGTAATTGATTCTAACGATGATAAGAATGGAAAAAGTGTCTATGCCCACTTAAAGTTTGTTTAATAATAAACATATGTCAGTTGTTTTTTGTGCTAAAGCTTTGTCAGTGACGCTCTACAACAGATTTTTTTTTTCGCAACTAGAAACAGTTCATAAGAAGAATCAAGTCTAGTAGCTTAGGGTTTCTAAGTTAACTGACTTCCGAGCCATACAGTGAGACATGACTAACAATTCTTTCATACAAAAGAACCTACTTCGTGTTTTTTTATTTTATATATTTCAGCGTGGAACAGGAATGTTGGGGTATACGCGACCGCAGGCTTCTACCAGCTAATGTTGGAACTAGGCTGCAGTAGTAATTTTTGAATGACATGAACGGGAAGCAGTAGTTGGAAAAGTAGTGATACAGGATTGTACCGCATCCGCGGTGTTATTTACCCGTACATTGGACAAACAATGAAGGAAAGCACGGATAAATTTGGCATGGGAACTGGGGTTCAGGGAGAAGAACATAAAATATCGAGGTAAGTACAGGCCTACTGTCTTAAGGAAACACAGTGGCGGTCTTGAAAATAGGTACATAATAATAACAATAATTATGATAATTAATGTAATTATTATAAACAAAAACTTTGAAGTTTGACAATGAAATTTTAAGACCTTGGAAGGGCAGCTAACGTCGTGAGTAAAAGAGTTATAAAATGAACATCAATAAAAGTGGAACGTAGGTAACGGAGTGTAGTCGAATTAACGCAGGCAATGCTGAGCAATTAAATAGTGAAACGAGACACTGCAAGCAGTAGATGAGTTTTGCTATTTATGCAGAAAATAGAAGACGACAATCGAGTGGGGTTGTAGACTGGCTATAGCAAGAAAAGTGTTTCTAAGAAACAGAAATTTGCTAACGTGAAATATAAATTTAAATTTTAAGAAGTCTTTTTCTGAAGACATTTGTTTGAAGTGTAGCCTTGTGCGGAAGCGGAACGTGGACGATAAACATTTAACACAATATGTGAAAAGAAGGTGTGACTGTAGTGTTACAGAAGAACGTTCAAAATTAAATAGATAGACTGATTAAGTAATCAAGGACAAAAGAAGGTCAGCATCGGTCATAATGTTGTCTATACTTTTTGTCGCATTGTAGATCTAGATTTCAATTGACAGTGTATTATAAGTAGTCATGTAGACATACTAATGCTTGTACATGGCAGAGTTAGATGTCAACATGTGTCGTTATAATAACGTTCAGTCTACATGACTACTTATAACGCATTGATGACAGCTGCTTTGTCAGTTGAAGGCAGAACCATTACGACCGATGCTGACCTTCTTTCTGTCCAGGATTGCGTCACAGTCGTATAGCGTAATCATGCCCAGGGAATCAAACATGATGTCGATTAAGTAATGAAGAGGTAACGAATCGAAATAGGGAGAAAAGAAATTAGACTTAAGAACGCGTCCTGGCAGGGCAGATGCTGAGGCACCAAGGAATAGTTGATTTGGTATCGGAGGCAACTGTTCGGAGAGGGAAGTTTGGACACAAGTAGGCAGATTCAAATGGGTGTAAGATGTAGCTGTTAGACAGAGATGAAGAGGCTTGCGTTGGAGAGACTAGTGGAAAGATGGTTCAAACCGTCAGACTGGGACAACAATAGTAGGCTTTCATGAACGTATTGTTTGAATAAAAGCCTCCTAGACCAACTCATGCTGGACTGTGGTCCAAATTACAGTCGGTGACAAATGTGGTGCATGTTGCACGAGTGACAGGGCCACATACTGAGGAGGACTTACACATCATATCAAAAACACCTTCGGCCGTCTGTATTTCAAATTTTATTTTACTTATGCAACCAGTTCAAATGGCTCTGAGCACTGTGGGACTTAACTGCTGAGGTCATCAGTCCCCTAGAACTTAGAACTACTTAAACCTAACTAACCTAATGACATGACACACATCCATGCCCGAGGCAGGATTTTAACCTGCGACCGTAGCGGCCGCGAGGTTCCAGACTGTAGCACCTAGAACCGCTCGGCCACCCTGGCCGGCAATGCAACCAGTTTCGGCGTTTCATCCCCTATTTCGATTGCACATGAGATTGGATTCTTCCCATACGTCGGTCAAGCGCCTGAAGATGGCGTAGTGAAACTCCGAAACTGGCCGCATAAGTAAAAACTTGGGCCGTTTTATACGGAACAGAGGAAGTGCCTCACCCAACCCGTATACAGATGGACTCACGGGGACTCGAGAAGGACGTTGCTGAATGTGTTAGTGTATGTCGCGTACCGTTTCCGCGTTACCAGTGAGCGCGGATTGATTCGCGATGTCGGCCATTGTGGCTACCAGAGGAGGGACGGGCCATTTGCGATGCCATAGCGGAACCCCGTCAGGAATCTAGGCGCCCTATTCTCTGTGACGTAGGTTCGTGGGGGAGGCCGGCTGTGCGCGAGGCGTATCGATCGCGCGCACTGCCGCCCCCGGGGCACGCGGCGCCGCTAAGACGCCGGCGGCTCGACGGAGATTCGCGACCAGAGCAGAGCACGCGGGGGCAGTGCCGGGGCCAGCTGTACGGCGCTGCGGTACTGACCTGCAGCAGTGCGGCGGCGGAAAGACGGCGGCTCGGGGACCGCTGCGGGCTGCCGCCGGAGCCTCACTGAGCGCGCCGTCTCTTCTTCTTGTAGTGGTGTGGCGGCGGCGGCGGCGGCGGCAGCAGCAGCGCCGGCCCACCCCTGAAATAACTGCTGAGAGGGGAAGCGCCTCGGCGCGCCAGCTGCATTCCGAGCGCGGCGCGTCCCTTGTGTTCCAAGACGGCCGCGGGCCAGGTAGTCGCCTCCAGGCTGCAGGCTCCAGGCTGCAGGCTCCAGGCCGCCTCGCGTAAACAACCGCCGGGCCCTGCCGGCCGCGAGGGGCCGGCCGGCAATTTAAAACTCGCCCCCGGCGCGCGGCGCTGCGCGCGACCGTTAAAAAGATGTTACGCGCCGCAACGGAAGCCGCGCCGGCTGCGGCGCCTCGTAAACTGTTTTAAAATCCCTTCTCGGGCCGACGTCTTTCTACCTGAGCGTCTCTGCTAGTGCGTGTGTGTGTGTTTGGATGTGTATCTGTGTGGGTACGTGCGTGGGCAGCCGGTATTCGGCGAACGGGTAATAATCTTCTTCGAGGAAGGAGGACCCTAATCACGAATAACAGCCAAATTCCAGCAGATGGAATTGCGAAGTTGCAGACATAAGTGGGATTCTTAGCCACATATGTAATAGCTCTCTGGAGCAGGGTATTTTCCCACATAGACTGAAGTATGCCATTGTTAAACCAATGCATAAAAAGGGGGATACGTCTGATGTCAACAACTACCGCCCAATCTCTCTTCTGACTGCCTTAACAAAAATTCTTGAAAAAGTAACGAATTGTAGAGTAGCTTAACACCTTTGTAAAAATAAAGTTTTAACAAAATGTCAGTTTGGTTTCCAGACAGGTTTTTCAACGGAAAACGCTATATATACTTTCACTAATGAAATATTAAATGCTCTGAGTAACCGGAAGTCACCCGTTGGGATCTTTGATTTTGTAAATCGTGGAATACTTCTAGATAAACTCAAGTACTGTGGTATGAATGGAACAGCGCTCAAACTGTTTAAATCATACCTAACTGGAACAGTGCCGAAAGTTGAAATAAGCAGTTCACATAATATGCAAAAAACTGGTGATTTCTCAAACTGGGGAACAATCAAGAATGGGGTGCCGCAAGGTTCGGTCTTGGGTCCTCCGCTGTTCTTAATATATATTATATATAATATATATACTTGCCATTCTATATTCACGAAGATGCAAAGCTGGTACTTTTTGCCGATGATACAAGTATAGCTATCACACCCAACAGACAAGAATTAACTGGTGAAATTGTAAACGATGTTTTTCAGAAAATCATTGAGTGGTTCTCTGCAAAAGGGCTCTCATTAAACTTTGACAAAACATAGTACATACAGTTCCACACAGTAAATGGAATGACACCATTAATAAATATAGACTTCGATCAGCCGGACGTGGTGGCCGAGCGGTTCTAGGCGCTCCAGTCCGGAACTGCGCTGCTACTACGGTCGCAGGTTCGAATCCTGCCTCAGGCATGGATGTATGTGATGTCCTTAGGTTTAAGTAGTTCTAAGTCTAGGGAACTGATGACCTCTGATGTTGAGCCACATAGTGCTCAGAGCCATTTATTGACTTCGATCAGAAATGGGTAGCTAAAGTAAAATATTCAAAATTTCTAGGTGTATGCATTGATGAGGGGCTGAACTGGAAAAAACACACTGAGGATCTGCTGAAACGTTTGAGTTCAGCTACTTATGCTATTAGGGTCATTGCAAATTTTGGCGATATACATCTCAGTAAATTAGCTTACCACGCCTATTTTCATTCTCTGCTTTCGTATGGCATCATATTCGGGGGTAACTCATCATTGAGTAAAAGAATGTTCATTGCACAAAAGCGTGTAATCAGAATAATTGCTGGAGCTCATCCAAGATCATCCTGCAGACTTCTTTATGGCAACTCCTTCTACTCATTAGACGAATTTTTGGATATAGTAAGTGGGTAATTTCCCCAACCCCCACAAAAAAATTACAAATATTATGTGTCATGTAATATTTTGTGTATTGTAATATCATGTATAGACACCTTTTATTAACCGGACACGTTCCACATTATTACGAAGTGTCGTATTCATGATCTGTGGAACAAGTACTAATCGAATCTAACCTGCCTTCGTCGCCTAGGAGCACATGCGCTGCGTTGTTGCCTTGTAAAGGCGAAGATCGTCCGTGCTGATCCTGGCCCTGGACACGGTTTTAGATGTGCCCTACTATGCGTCTATCGTGGGAATAGAGGTCCATCTATTATACAATCATCTCTTCTTTTTTCATGTCCCAAATTGTTTCTGCACAGTTGTACCATCATCAGTACTTTTATTCAGGTCTGTAAAATGCAGACGTGTCTTAAGTAATAATAATTGTTGTTGGACCGAAAATTAGTCCTAAAATATTGTCATCTCTGCTTTGGTTATTACCTTGTTCTCTAAAATGTTAGGTTCCATAGAAGCTTCTTTCCATTACTGTACAGCGTGTCTCACAATGAACAGAGAAGACACGCAGGTCAAAGTAGACACTTATACAATAAAAAACCTTCCAGTAAACATAGATCCTCAAATGAACCGACTGAGAGGTAGTGGCGAGACACCATTGACTGTAATATGAACTATTGTCCCACTTAGTAGAAATGCATTTAAACTGTAAGTTCATACACGGCTCACATTAGCAAGAAATACGTTAAGGATTCAACACGTCCCATCTCCCTGCTATTCCATGCACCATATTCCCACTCGGATGCATTAGATCACTGGTCTCTGCAGTGAGCTAAGATATCTTTCAAACACTCCTCTAACATCTGGTGAACCTTGACTAGACTCCTTCAGTTCTCCAATCGTACCAACAGGAATGCTATGTTCTGTGACTTTTGAGACGGTGCCACACAGAAAAATCCAGAGGAATAAGGTGAGGTGGTCTTGGGGACCAAAGTGCAGGTCCTGCTAGGCCTCTCCACGTTGGACCATACTGCCGCGTTAGATGTCTGCATCTACATCTACATACATACTCTGCAACCCACAGTACAGTGAGTGGCGGAGGGTACCCTGTACCAGTTTTAGTCATTCCCGCCGGCCGGAGTGGCCGAGCGGTTCTAGGCGCTACAGTCTGGAACGGCGCGACCGCTACGGTCGCAGGTTCGAGTCCTGCCTCGGGCGTGCATGTGTGTGATGTTCTTAGGTTAGTTAGGTTTAAGTAGTTCTAAGTTCTAGGGGACTGATGACCACAGCAGTTAAGTCCCGTAGTGCTCAGAGCCATTTGAACAATTTAGTCATTTCCTTTCCTATTCCACTCGTAAACAGAGCGACGGAAAAAGACTGCCTTCGTGCCTCTGTATGAGCTTTAATTTCTCGTATCTTATCTTCATAGTCCTCGTGCGAAATGTAAATAGTTGGCAGTAGAATCGTTCTGCAGTCAGCTTCAAATGCCGGTTCTCTAAGTTTTCTCAATGATGTTCTTCGAAAAGAATGTCACCTTCCCATCTGAGTCCCCGAAAACCAGCGTGTTGGTCGAACCTACTGGTAAAAATGGTTGGTTCAAATGGCTCTGAGCACTATGCGACTTAACTTCTGAGGTCATCAGTCGCCTAGAACTTAGAACTAATTAAACCTAACTAATCTAAGGACATCACACACGTCCATGCCCGAGGCAGGATTCGAACCTGCGACCGTACCGGCCTCTCGGTTCCACACTGTAGCGCCCAGAACCGCACGGCCACTCCGGCCGGCAAACCTACTGGTAACAAATCTCTGAGTTGCTTCCACATCTTCCTTTAACCCTGCCTGGCGCAGATAAACAGTCGAGCAGTGCTCGAGGAAGAGTCGCACTGGCGTCCTACGTCCTATATGTGGCCTCCTTTACAGATGAACACGATTACCCAAAATTCTCCCAATAAATCTACGTCGCCCAATCACCTTCCCTACCACAATGCTGACACTGTCGTGTCGTGACTGTGTCAATCAGTACACTGCCAATGTTGTATCACAACATTACAGGTTTGTTTTTGCTACTCATCCACTGTAACTTACGTTTCTCTAAATTTCAAGCTAGCTGCCTTTCATCACACCAACCTGAAATTTTGTCTAAGTCATCTTGTCTATCTATCTATATCCGAATCCCGCTCCAGCTACTGCCGGGTCTGGGTGCTGACGAGTCCTCTCCATTTGGCTCGGTCCTCCCACCACTTTTCTTCCTCCAATTGCTGCCAGGTCACACCTCTCCTTTCAACAGATATTCTCACTCCCATTTTCCACCGTGTTCTTGGGCGCCCTCTAGGTCTTTTCCCATCCATCTTTAGTTCTTCCATAATTTTGGGGAGTCTCTGCCCATGCATCCTCTTAACATGCCCATACCATCTTAATCTCTTTCTTTCAATTTCTTCTCTCATACTTTCTTGTTTGAGGTCTTTTCTAATCTCTACATTCCTTACTCTGTCCATTCTTGTTTTTCCCTTAACTGCTCTGAGAAATTTCATTTCACCTGCTTGCAGTCTGCTCCAGTCCCTTTCTTTCATTGTCCATGTTTCTCCACCATAGGTGACAATAGGGAAGTAATAATTCTTATACATCAGGAGTTTTGCTCCTTCTGAAATTTCATTATTCCAAATCAGATGTTTTATTGTTTGGTAGAAATTGCCTCCCTTCTGTAACCTCCTATTTATTTCGTTAGTCATCTTGTATCCTGCTGTAGTTACTCAACTTCGAAACCTTACCGCACACGTCTTGAGCCGCGCGGGATTAGCCGAGCGGTCTCAGGCGCTGCAGTCATGGACTGTGCGGCTGATCCCGGCGGAGGTTCGAGTCCTCCCTTGGGCATGGGTGTGTGTGTGTTTGTCCTTGGGATAATTTAGGTTAAGTAGTGTGTAAGCTTAGGGACTGATGACCTTAGCAGTTAAGTCCCATAAGATTTCACACACATTTGAACATTTTTTGAACACGTCTTGAGGCGCGTACACATTAGGCCAATGAAGCCCAACAGAAGACAGCCAGTGGATTGGGCCGAACGTCAAACGCCAACTCACTGGCGTTCGGCTTCTTAACAAAGGGGTTGGGGTCAATGGATTCGGTCAGATGGAATCGCAGAGGGCTATGATAACTTGTCCAGGTTGCTCACATTTTGCTAATATCATGAAGTAGCGTAGAGTTTTAATTACAGTTCGCCAGCCGATGTTATCAGGGAAGCAGAGGTTTTAAGGGATCGTCACACAACAGCATTTATTTTATTATTTTACTGCAAAGTGGTAATCACCAAAAAAAGAGTAAAAAGGAAGAAACGACGCTGCTGGACGGCATCTCTTTTAAAAAGTAGAGAGCAATGTGGTGGGACAGAATTAATGACTGACCTTAAAGCTGAATTGGAATATGGACTACTTCATAATTTTTCCGAATGAAAGCTACAGATTTCGAATTATTATAGAATTGTGTAGGCCCTAAAATTTTCAAAGGTGACACTTCTTTTAGGAGAGCTGTACCTGCAGCAAAAAATATGTCATTAATGACTCAGTTTTCTCTTTCACATCGTGCGCGTTATTTTCTAACAGCTCACTTATTTCCCTCCACAGTTCGTAGAGTGCCAGAAACATTCTTGTTCGTGATAAAACCATCAGCTGCAATGCCGTCTCCATATTCCACTCAATACTCCAAGATCTTAAAACACAATAAGTACACATCCGCTTAAAAGACATAGCAAAACGCTTCTGAACCAACCAGCATTCGACAAAGCAACCACACTAGGAGAAGGATCCCACTCCCAATCCATTGCCAACGCTTTGGCGTTACCGCCGGCTGTCCGAATCGCAACATTGGCCAACCGTTTCGTCGGCTCCCATTTTCCGGCTGTGCCACTAAGGAAATATCTTTCAACGAAGGGATTCGTTGTCGTTCGCTGGCCTTTGTTGGTCTAGTGTGTTCGCATCTTTACAACAGCAGTGAAATGTACCTGAACACTATGCAACAAGCACATCCTCAAGCAATCCTAGAAAACCCCGCCACAGAAATCGAATGTCCGCTGTCCATCAATTTTCCCTGGAACAGTGTGTGGCCTAGTGAGACAGTCACCTGGTACCCTCCTAAGAGTGTGAAAATATTTTGTTTGTGCCCACCTGCATTGGGGGAAATGATTACCGTCATAAAATAAGAGAAATCAGAGCTCTCACAGAAATACTGAAGCGTTCGTTTTTCTCTCGCGCTGTTCGATAGGGGAACGGCAAAGAAATAGCTTTCTGGTGGTTCGACGAATCGTCTGCTAGGCACTTCGTTATGAATTGCAGATTAATCATGTAGGGGCAGATGTAGGTGCAGATTTCCTTTTTAGGACCCATCTACGAACATATTGAAAGCCCAATTTAGTGTTTCCCTTCTTCAAACATCGTAATTCTTCCTTTTGAGTCTGATAGGTTTTACTCACCTAGTCCACATACAGATTCTCAGTTTCTTGCTACCCTCACACTGCTCACACTCCGAGGTTATGAGCTCTTACGCAGTGTCAACCAGTCACTGGCAGCTGTGATTACCAGCAAACAAAAATACACTCCTGGAAATTGAAATAAGAACACCGTGAATTCATTGTCCCAGGAAGGGGAAACTTTATTGACACATTCCTGGGGTCAGATACATCACATGATCACACTGACAGAACCACAGGCACATAGACACAGGCAACAGAGCATGCACAATGTCGGCACTAGTACAGTGTATATCCACCTTTCGCAGCAATGCAGGCTGCTATTCTCCCATGGAGACGATCGTAGAGATGCTGGATGTAGTCCTGTGGAACGGCTTGCCATGCCATTTCCACCTGGCGCCTCAGTTGGACCAGCGTTCGTGCTGGACGTGCAGACCGCGTGAGACGACGCTTCATCCAGTCCCAAACATGCTCAGTGGGGGACAGATCCGGAGATCTTGCTGGCCAGGGTAGTTGACTTACACCTTCTAGAGCACGTTGGGTGGCACGGGATACATGCGGACGCGCATTGTCCTGTTGGAACAGCAAGTTCCCTTGCCGGTCTAGGAATGGTAGAACGATGGGTTCGATGACGGTTTGGATGTACCGTGCACTATTCAGTGTCCCCTCGACGATCACCAGTGGTGTACGGCCAGTGTAGGAGATCGCTCCCCACACCATGATGCCGGGTGTTGGCCCTGTGTGCCTCGGTCGTATGCAGTCCTGATTGTGGCGCTCGCCTGCACGGCGCCAAACACGCATACGACCATCATTGGCACCAAGACAGAAGCGACTCTCATCGCTGAAGACGACACGTCTCCATTCGTCCCTTCATTCAAGCCTGTCGCGACACCACTGGAGGCGGGCTGCACGATGTTGGGGCGTGAGCGGAAGACGGCCTAACGGTGTGCGGGACCGTAGCCCAGCATCATGGAGACGGTTGCGAATGGTCCTCGCCGATACCCCAGGAGCAACAGTGTCCCTAATTTGCTGGGAAGTGGCGGTGCGGTCCCCTACGGCACTGCGTAGGATCCTACGGTCTTGGCGTGCATCCGTGCGTCGCTGCGGTCCGGTCCAAGGTCGACGGGCACGTGCACCTTCCGCCGACCACTGGCGACAACATCGATGTACTGTGGAGACCTCACGCCCCACGTGTTGAGCAATTCGGCGGTACTTCCACCCGGCCTCCCGCATGCCCACTATACGCCCTCGCTCAAAGTCTGTCAACTGCACATACGGTTCACGTCCACGCTGTCGCGGCATGCTACCAGTGTTAAAGACTGCGATGGAGCTCCGTATGCCACGGCAAACTGGCTGACACTGACGGCGGCGGTGCACAAATGCTGCGCAGCTAGCGCCATTCGACGGCCAACACCGCGGTTCCTGGTGTGTCCGCTGTGCCGTGCGTGTGATCATTGCTTGTACAACCCTCTCGCAGTGTCCGGAGCAAGTATGGTGGGTCTGACACACCAGTGTCAATGTGTTCTTTTTTCCATTTCCAGGAGTGTATAAGCACGAGATGGAGGCGACAAGGAGGTAGCCACTCCAGGCTCTAAGCTGTAGCGCCACCGCAGTTTTTGGCGCTACCGTGTAATACCAGCAGTGCCGCAGCTGTCGCAAACGGACCACAGACAAATACGCCGGATTACTGGAGCTAAGTCCACTCCTTTGGACTCGGTGGCTATCAGCTGGTGTGCCATCTCGGACTCAGTTCAGCCACAGCTGAATTCCTAACTTGGAGGGCACCAGTTCCTACCCAGGATGGCGCAGCCGACCAGCCACCTGTACTCGTGCGAGAAAACTTTCACTGCGCGCGAAGGCTCACAGGATGGGCTCAACTACTCGAGCGTGTCTACCACCGCGAGAACGACTGCAGGCTTCCGCGTCTGCCCTGCCCCGAATCGCACAGTCATGCCGGGCCAGCGTATGTGCCGCAGGTGTCCCATGCCAGCAGTCCTGCTCTATGATGACGTCAACTAACCACTGGCCGTTCACTGCCTCAGCGACCGCCGCCCTTGCTGCCATCAACACATGCGTAGAGGATCGTAACCACTACAGGTCAACGTACGAGTGTTGTAACTGGAAGCTGAGCAAAATATTTGACTGCTGATGCTGTTCACATATGCTACCGATAGCCAACATCCCGACAAGGAGCCACCGCTGCAACCAAACCCTGCCGAGGCAGTGGCCAACAACCACAGCCCACTACAGTTTGTAAGAGGTCCATGACTAAGGAATTTATTGCAAGCGCACTCGAGCAGATGTAATTTCGATGGATTGCTCACGCGCTGCCTGCGATATGTAAGCCATAAGAGAATCTCAGACCAGAGAGCAGTGTTGGCCGCAGTAGGAACTGTGTAGCAGTAGGAGTAAGCAGTAGCGAGCAGTCGTGTGTATCGAGTTGGCTGGGCCGGTCGTGGGGAGCGATGGCGGTACCTGAGCGTTGTAGTGTAAGGTAAAAGCAGCCTCGCGGATATGTACTATTGTTATATCAAGTCCCATGTAAAAGTTTTTTAAAAAAATCTATTAATAATAATCTTTCTTATAATAATTAACTTTGGACAATCATTCAGCTCAATTTAAAGAATTTACTAATTTCTCCAATCCATGATCATCCCGATTATTGTAAAGAAAAATCAGTCGTTTCCTTTTACACATGACAAATCTAGCGGCCAGCATTGCACTGGGCTGTGCCAGACAAATATACTTGTTATCCGGCGACTTCATTGAGGTAAGAATTTTCAAATTATTCAGTATGATCGGATAGCGCGTATATATCTGCTCGTATAAGAAATTTTTCTGGCACAGCCCAGTGCAATGCTGGCCGATACATTTGTCATGTATAAAAGAAACGACTGATTTTTCTTTACAATAATCGGGATGACCATGGATTGGAGAAATTAGTAAATTCTTTAAGTTGAGATGATTGATTGTTAAAAGTTATTTTTTTATAAGAAAGATTATTATTAAGATATTATTTTAAATATTTTACACGGGATTTGATATAACAATAGTACAGGGTTATTACAAATGGTTGAAGCGATTTCGCAGCTCTACAATAACTTTATTATTTGAGATATTTTCACAATGATTTGCACACACATACAAAAACTCAAAAAGTTTTTTTAGGCATTCACAAATGTTCGATATGTGCCCCTTTAGTGATTCGGTAGACATCAAGCCGATAATCAAGTTCCTCCCACACTCGGCGCAGCATGTCCCCATCAATGACTTCGAAAGCATCGTTGATGCGAGCTCGCAGTTCTGGCACGTTTCTTGGTAGAGGAGATTTAAACACTGAATCTTTCACATAACCCCACAGAAAGAAATCGCATGGGGTTAAGTCGGGAGAGCGTGGAGGCCATGACATGAATTGCTGATCATGATCTCCACCACGACCGATCCATCGGTTTTCCAATCTCCTGTTTAAGAAATGCCGAACTTCATGATGGAAGTGCGGTGGAGCACCATCCTGTTGAAAGATGAAGTCGGCGCTGTCGGTCTCCAGTTGTGGCATGAGCCAATTTTCCAGCATGTCCAGATACACGTGTTCTGTAACGTTTTTTTCGCAGAAGAAGAAGGGGCCGTAAACTTTAAACCGTGAGATGCACAAAACACGTTAACTTTTGGTGAACTGCGAATTTGCTGCATGAATGCGTGAGGATTCTCTACCGCCCAGATTCGCACATTGTGTCTGTTCACATCACCATTAAGAAAAAATGTTGCTTCATCACTGAAAACAAGTTTCGCACTGAACGCATCCTTTTCCATGAGCTGTTGCAACCGCGCCGAAAATTCAAAGCGTTTGACTTTGTCATCGGTTGTCAGGGCTTGTAGCAATTGTAAACGGTAAGGCTTCTGCTTTAGCCTTTTGCGTAAGATTTTCCAAACCGTCGGCTGTGGTACGTTTAGCTCCCTGCTTGCTTTATTCGTCGACTTCCGCGGGCTACGCGTGAAACTTGCCCGCACGCGTTGAACCGTTTCTTCGCTCACTGCAGGCCGACCCGTTGATTTCCTCTTACAGAGGTATCCAGAAGCTTTAAACTGCGCATACCATCGCCGAATGGAGTTAGCAGTTGGTGGATCTCTGTTGAACTTTGTCCTGAAGTGTCGTTGCACTGTTATGACTGACTGATGTGAGTGCATTTCAAGCACGACATACGCTTTCTCGGCTCCTGTCGCCATTTTGTCTCACTGCGCTCTCGAGCGCTCTGGCGGCAGAAACCTGAAGTGCGACTTCAGCAGAACAAAATTTTATGAGTATTTCTACGTATCTTTAGTGTGTCGTGACCATATGTCAATGAATGGAGCTACAGTGAATTTATGAAATCGCTTCAATCATTTTTAATAGCCCTGTAGATATGCGCAAGGCTGCTTTTACCTTACACTACAACGCTCAGGCACCGCCATCGCTCCCCACGACCGGCCCAGCCAACTCCATACACCAGACTGCTAGCTACTGCTTACTCCTACTGCTACACAGTTCCTACTGCAGCCAACACTGCTCTCTGGTCTGAGATTCTCTTATGGCTTACATATCGCAGGCAGCGCGTGAGCAATCCGTCGAAATTACATCAGCTCGAGTGCGCTAGCAATAAATTCCTTAGTAATGGACCTCTTACAAGTTGGTGTCACAAGATCCGATAACTGCAGTCACACGCATCATCACCTCACAGCCACAGCTCGTAGTGTTAACAAACAATGGAGGTGTGTTAACGAACTGTTTTGTCTCTCCTATTTTTATGTACAATGGAGATGGGGTCGACGGGTGCGTGTGTTATCAACATTTAAACGCAGCATTCGTGAAATCATTCGAACCAGCTGATGTAACACAACTTCGTAGCAGTGTCAGGGAGCACTATTTGCAACCATTGAGGTGTTCGCCGTGCAGCTTACTAGGTCAGAGTGCGTCATTTGATAGTCTGTTACAGTGACATGTTAAATGCTGCGCTCATGGCCATACTGCTAGGAAGTGTACCAAATCAAAGTGGTTAATAATTAGGCGTAAGGTGTGAGTTATTATGCTGTGATTCTGAGTGTGTAAACTATTGTTTTATATTGCTGTTGTTATGTATAAGTGGCTGTGTATTGTGAGTATACGATTCATAGTGACAGAGTATGGGACACAGGATGTTTCCAGGTGGGAAGTGATTCAGTTGCTAGTTTACCAGGCAGCGCAATTGCAGGGTTCAAAAATGGTTCAAATGACTCTGAGCACTATGGGACTTAATATCTGAGGTCATCAGTCCCCTAGAACTTAAAACTACTTAAACCTAACTAACCGAAGGACATCACGCACATCCATGCCCGAGGCAGAATTCGACCCTGCGACCGTAGCGGTCGCGTGGTTCCAGACAGGAGCGCCTAGAACAGCTGGGCCACACCTGCAGGCCGCAACTGCAGGGAAATAAGACAGAGTCGCTCAAGTAACAGGAAGTTGAGAATGGAAAGGAGGTATTGTCCGAGACAGCTACTCCTCTACTACATTCGACCATTACTAAAATTTTATTACTCCCTTTCCTGTCACTGAAGAGGTTGTGTCTTTCTTCTATGAACTGGAAGCAGCAGCAAAGGTTGCGGATTAGATGGATAGGCAGCTATTGCAAACGGTAAAATTGAGAAAGACAAGAGAGGTTTGAAAAACACGTAGCCGATTGACAAGAGAGGCTTGAAAAACGCGTAACCGTTTGGGGATTTACAACGGAGCCTCCAGGAACTTCATAAAAAGCATAAGGGTCCAAGGATTTACGCGAGCAGGTAAGAGGAGTAGTGAAGAAACACATTGAGATGGTGGAAAATTTTGCTGGTAGAATGTGGTACGTTAATCTACAGACCTATAGTTCGAGGGAAGGGCAACTATGGAAATAGCGTTATACTCCCAGAAGCCGAGTATATGGCACTAGATGCCACTAGAAGTTCTAGGAGGGTTCGGACTCGTATCCCTAAAGACATGAATACCACTGTCAGGTTGGCTATGGAGTTAGAGGAGATTCTTATAGTGATAGGGATGCGTTATAAGCGAGACGTATTTCCGATTCAATTAGGTGTGGACGATCGGGGCATGTACAGTCAGTCGCGATGTGAAAAGTGTAGAGGCAGGGATTCTAGATGCAGACGGCAAAGTAGGCAAGGGGGAAAGAAAAAAATCAGCCGAGTGGCGTTCTCGTTAAATTCTGAAGCTACAGACGCTTATTCAGAGATGTAGCGTGGTGCAGTAGGAACTGTGAGGGGAAAGAAACATGAATTTCTGTTGCACAGAAGGGTGCTCTCTACAGTGACAACTCTGGACCTCGTACGGCGGAGGCAATTAAACCCCTGCTGTTTGGTGTGAGGGATGCTGATGTGGAATCGTTTAGTTCAGCGGTTCTGAGTTTTCCGCCTGGCATGGGTGTGTGTTTCGAATCAGGTAATAGAGGCGAGGAGCATTCTGTAGCTTACACTACTCGGCAGCTGAATAGAGTGCATAGGAATTACTCCACTATGCAGACGAATTTAAGCTTAATATATGAAGTTACGTATTTTCGTGGCATACAGCAATGAAGTGGTTGCTGAGGTTGAAGTATCCTTCAAGTAGATTCACTAGATTGGCACAGAGACTGAGTGAGTGCGACGTTATTAATAAGCTGGGCAAGAAGCACATGAATGCGGGCATTCTAAGCGGGGAGGTAACGCCAGTGGAGGTACTAGGTACTGGGTCACGTTATTACAGAATGGTAGACAGCACAAGCTGTGTCGCCGAATGCAAGCTCTACACAAGACAGCCGTAGTTCGCTGTGCATAACGGCCTGTAATGTAGGTCAATCAAGTTGAGAAGTGCACGACCATGTGCTGTCCTGGCATGGGCGACTAAAGGCAGTAAATTGAAGGGTTGTGGAATGGTACTGGTAGAAAGCAAGGAAGGAGATGGAAAGCTGGTGGGCTGGAACCGTAGAGTGTTCAGCCGCAGGACCCTGTGATTCAAACTGACTAAGGAGGAACTGGATACATTGTACACTGTTGTCCATCTTTGTTGAGTCTTTGCAGGTTTATCAAGGGCAGAGGCCGAACGGCCGGGTCTACCGCAGGAGAGAAGTATTTCTTCGTACTACCGAGCAACAGCAGGATTGCCACAGCTGTCGCAAACAAGTCGCAGACACCACGCCAGGGACAGAGCGGACCCAAACACTATTTTGTATGGGACGCAGTAATACTACCAGCTGGTTTCTACGTTACCAGCCAGGAGCCATGACTCGCAGGTTGAGTGGAGTAACCTTCACGATCTTAATTGTGGTTACTTTATGTCCCACAAATGCTCTTACAAAACAGCTAAGAAATGTTAATAGGTATTTCAGGTAAAAAATATTTACGTAAATACCGGGTGATCAAAAAGTCAGTATAAATTTGAAAACTGAATAAATCACATAATAATGTAGATAGTTACAAATTGACACACGTGCTTGGAATGACATGGCGTTTTATTAGAATAAAAAAAAATACAAAAGTTCAAAAAATGTCCGACAGATGGCGCTTCATCTGATCAGAATAGCAATAATTAGCATAACAAAGTAAGACAAAGCAAAGATGATGTTCTTTACAGGAAATTCTCAGTATGTCCACCATCATTCCTCAACAATAGCTGTAGTCGAGGAATAATGTTGTGAACAGCACTGTAAAGCATGTCCGGAGTTATGGTGAGGCATTGGCGTCGAATGTTGTCTTTCAGCATCCCTAGAGATGTCAGTCGATCACGATACACTTGCGACTTCAGGTAAGCCCAAAGCCAATAATCGCACGGACTGAGGTCTGGGGACCTGGGAGGCCAAGCACGACGAAAGTGGCGGCTGAGCACACTATCATCACCAAACGACGCGTGCAAGAGATCTTTCACGCGTCTAGCAGTATGGGGAGGAGCGCCATCCTGCATAAACATCGTACGTTCCAGCAGGTGTTTATCAGCCAGGCTGGGGACGATGCGATTCTGTAACATATCAGCGTACCTCTCACCCGTCGCGGTAGCAGTTACAAAACCAGAATCACACATTTCCTCGAAGAAAAAAGGAGCGATAACGGTAGATGTGGTAAATCCAACTCATACCGTGACTTTCTCGTCGTGCAATCGAGTTTCCACGACAGTTCTAGGATTTTCGGTAGCCCAAATTCTGCAGTTGTAGGTATTGACAGACCTTCGGAGCGTGAAATGAGCTTCGTCGGTCCACAACACGTTACTCAACCAATCGTCATCTTCCGCCATATTTTGAAACGCCCATACCGCAAATGGCTTCCACTTCACTAAATCGCCAGGTAACAGTTCTTGATGCCGATGGATTTTGTACGGATAGCATCGGAGGGTACGCCTAATGCCAACCAAACAGTAGTGTATGGAATGCCGGTGCGACGTGCGGCTGCACGAGCACTGACTTCCCCGTGCATAGACGAACCCGCTAAAGTCTCCATTTCTTCCTGAACTGTCTCAGCAGCATTACGCCTTGTGCTTGGTCGGCCACTACGGGGTCTATTGTCTAAACAACCCGTGGCTTCGAACTTCGAAATCATTCTCGCCACAGCTGCATTTGTCAACAGACCTTTACCCGTTCGAATCCCCTTCCTATGGCGATAGGATCGTAACGCTGAACTAGCACATTCCCCAGTCTGATAATACAGCTTCACTAAAAGCGACTTTTCAGGTAACGTCAACATGCTGCGACTGCTGGCGCATCTCATTCTCTCTCTCATTACAGCTCCCTTTATACACGATTGTCATGCGCAGTCACTGACGTTTCGCTGTCCAGCGCCATCTGTCGGACATTTTGTTAACTTTATTTTTGTTTTGTTCTAATAAAACCCCATATCATTCCAAGCATGTGTGTCAATTTTTATCTCTCTATCTACATCATTCCGTGGTTTATTAAGTTTTCAAATTTATACTGACTTTTTGATCACCCGGTATTTAAAGTTGTGTTAAGCGCCAAATGTAAATATGAGTATTGATTAAAAATTGGTTCTGAATGAAAACTGTTGCTAACCGTATTCCCGTTTTCCTTGTCATCCTGTTCTTCGCCCTCAAATACGTAATTTCCTCGCACTCATTTTTTTCCATATCTCAATCTAAATATTCAGGGGATTTCGGTGATAAACACTCTGCGTAAGCCGTCACGTTTTGAAAACCACACACGAAGGGCCTGGTTACCTTCTCGTTGCTAAAGTGAGAAGCGTGTGTGAATACGTTGCTTGCCTCAAGCCACCATTTCGTTGCCCCACTTCTTGGTCTCATCAGCATTCACGTTTTCTGACAACTCGCAGTTTAGGGCAACCAAGTGCGTAACTGCCCATGTTTTCATTAATGTCGACTTACAAGCTGACATCCAATGGACTGTGTGTAAAAGGGATAATACACAACAGTTCTGCGCCACTGTAAACATAATTTTGTAGCAAGTAAATCTTTTTCTAAAAAGCGGCGTTTACCTTTAATACCCTCTTCAACTGCTCGTCTCTTAAAGTAAAAAGTGTCTTCGCGAAAGAAAAGGAAGATCAGAAGTGGAGCACTAACTGCAGTGGATACGAATGGGGTAGGAAACCGTTTCGTCACTCACCTGAACTGACTGGACACCATGGTAATTCTGAATCAGAAGATCGCGCATCCTACTGAATACCGTGGCTGCTGGAATCGACTCTGTTATCTCTACCACTGCACCAGGCAGCCTGGACCACAAGTCTTCACGCATTACTGATCGTTACCACTGCCGAAAAACAGGAGAGGAGTCGCTGATGGTCTTTTTTCGGCTCATCTGACTTGTACATCCATTAACATATCAAGGTGAATAGCGAAGCCTTTTAGAAACATTGTGCTCTTCTGTTTACTAGTATAAAATGAAAATTATAAGAAGTAATACAGTTACTTTTTAAGATTTTGAACATGGCTGCCCTTCGGCAACTGTGCATGCAAGAGCTTCAATGAACTGAGAATAACAACCAACCAGTTGCAAAATACAGGTTTATAAACTTTGACCATGGTTTCGGTTGTTTTAAAGCTGTCTTCTTCAGAAGATATTGTACGTACTATCACATTATCTAAATCCAATGTGGGAGTATTTGACTCTGTCTAGTACATGTGCGTCTCATCCACTTCATCATCATTTAAAATACGTGATTTAAAAGTAGTAGCTCATGATGATGATGATGTTTGGTTTGTGGGGCGCTCAACTGCGTGGTTATCAGCGCCCGTACAATTACCCAATCTTTGCTCAGTCCAATTTCGCCACTTTCCTGGATGATGATGAAATGATGAGGACAACACAAACACCCAGTCATCTCGAGGCAGGTGAAAATCCCTGACCCCGCCGGGAATCGAACCCGGGACCCCGTGCTCGGGAAGCGAGAACGCTACCGCGAGACCACGAGCGGCGGACGTAGTAGCTCATTATTTAAAAAGTTTTAGGACAAAGATCTACTTACAATACCTCCTGAAGAAGACAGTTTTGAAACTGTAGAAACCTTGGTCGAAGTTTAATAAACCTGTATTTTACAACTTGTTGGCTGTTATTCCCAAAACAATTACTTATACATCTACATCTACATACATACTCCGCAATCCACCATACGTAAAACTAGCATCTTCTCTCCCTGTTCCACTCCCAAACAGAAAGAGGGAAAAATGACTGCCTATATGCCTCTGTACGAGCCCTAATCTCTCGTATCTTATCTTTGTGGTCTTTCTGCGAAATATAGGTTAACGGCAGTAAAATTGTACTGCAGTCAGCCTCAAATGCTGGTTCTGTAAATTTCCTCAGCAGCGATTCAAGAAAAGAACGCCTCCTTTCCTCTAGAGACTCCCACCCGAGTTCCTGAAGCATTTCCGTAACACTCGCGTGATGATCAAACCTACCAGTAACAAATCTAGCAGCCCGCCTCTGAATTGCTTCTATGTCCTCCCTCAATCCGATCTGATAGGGATCCCAAACGCTCGAGCACTACTCAAGAATAGGTTGTATTAATGTGTTATAAGCGGTCTCCTTTACAGATGAACCACATCTTCCCAAAATTCTACCAATGAACCGAAGACAACTATCCGCCTTCCCCACAACTGCCATTACATGCTTGTCCCACTTCCTATCGCTCTGCAATGTTACGCCCAAATATTTGACTGTGTCAAGCGCTACACTACTAATGAAGTATTCAAACATTACAGGATTCTTTTTCCTATTCATCTGCATTAATTTACATTTATCTATATTTAGAGTTAGCTGCCATTCTTTACACCAACCACAAATCCTGTCCAAGTCATCTTGTATCCTCCTACAGTCATTCAACGACATCTTCCGGTACACCACAGCATCATCAGCAAACAGCCGCACATTGCTACCCACCCTATCCAAAAGATCATTTATGTAGATAGAAAACAACATCGGACCTACCACACTTCCCTGGGGCACTCCAGATGATACCCTCACCTCCGATGAACACTCACCATCGAGGACAACGTACTGGGTTCTATTACTTAAGAAGTCTTCGAGCCACTCACATACTTGGGAACCAATCCCATATGCTGGTACCTTATTTAGGAGTCTGCAGTGGGGAACCGAGTCAAACGCTTTCCGTAAGTCAAGGAATATGGCATCCGTCTGATACCCTTCATCCATGGTTCGTAGAAATCTTGGTGCTAGAACTTTGATCTCAGTTTTGATCTGAATAGCAAGTAGTCTATACCATTTACTCGACAAATCCTAAAAAAATGTAACAAACTTCTAATGATTAGAAGATCTATATCTGCTCGCCCCACTGATCCGATGAACGCCGCAACTGGAGGCAAACAAAATTATAAGGTCAGCTCTCGGCAGCTATTATTTATCTTTCATAGACCATGCACAAATTATTTGATGGTCTTTCTGAAATTCGAGCATGTGAAGACGATACCAGATCAGGTTAACAGGGAAGCTGAATACCTCCACATGACAGCAATAACAGCTTTAATCGCTTTGTTTGGCTCACATGGAATTGTCGCAGGAATATTGGGTACTGTGACATGAAATATGTTCGAAACATCGTTCAGAATTTCAGTGATTTGTTTTCAGCCTGGAATTTGGTACGAACAATTTGAACACCGGTCCCATGTAAATGAAGTTTTCAGTTGCATATTAGGAAAATTGTACTATGGTCTTGCTGTTGCTTTAATCCTTAGTCGGAAAGCTAGCTTCCACGTGAGTCATCCAGTGTAGCGCTTTTCATCTCTGCATAAGTACTACAACGTACATCCCTTTCAATCTACTTATTGTATTTTAAGCCCTGACTTCTCTCTACAGTCCTCACGTCCCCTGCCTCGCAATTCCTTCTATTACCGAATTAACTGTAATTGATACCTTTTGGTTCTGTCCTATCACCCTATCCCTTCTATTAGTAAAGGTTTGTCATAAAGTTCTCTTCATTACAATCCATCTCGATACGCCTTCATTGCTTGCCCGATCAACTCATCTAACTCTGCTGTAGCAGTATATTTCAATTTCTATTCCCTTTCTGTCTGTCCCGTTTATCCTCCACTTTTCACTTCCATACTTAGGACAAGAACTGTACTGGCTCTGCGCACTATGGGACTTAACTTCTGAGGTCATGAGTCCCCTAGACCTTAGAACTACTTCAACCTAACTAACCTAAGGACATCACACACATCCACGCCCGAGGCAGGATTCGAACCTGTGACATTGGCAGTCGCTGTACTGATTTGGTTGAAAGGTGGTCTGTTGTTTCAAGCCCCGCAGTGGGATATTGGACATGGTAGAGAGATCAGGGTCATGTGGAGCTTGCAGTTGCATAGATAACTGTATTTCATCGAGATCGTATTGTTAATCTACAGGATGCGGGAACTGTATACACTGCGTGTGATTACAATCAGAATATCGTACTACTACAGCAAGATTACCATGGAAAAATTTAATTATCGTGAGCAGTCTCCTTTAGCAACAATGCGTTCCTGTAATCGGTAGCAGAGTCGGTCAGGAAGGTGCTAAATGCCATCTTTGAAAATAAATTTCAGTGCTGATTACACCTGTTCTCGGAGATGATCAAAGAGATTTGTGGGTCCACTAATTCAGATCTTATCAGTCCAGGTGGTGTTCTATGAAGGTCCAGTCCTACAAACTGACGTGCTGAAAAGAGTGTGGAGTGAGGGACACGCCTGATTATCGTGCTCTGCAAGCGAGTTGATCATCTTGTAAAGGTCATTGGGTAACGCAGGAAGTGTGTTCAGGTGAACTGTTTGGTTATGAAACTGTATTTTCGAAGTTAACAGGAATGACAGGGAAATGGATTGCATATTTCGGGTGCCTACCATTTTCTTCGGGGAATTCTTGCAGTTAAAATGCCATGGAATACCAGGCTTTGCATAGTGGAGTAAAATTTGAAGTATTCCTCTGGTGGTGCAAGTGGCAAGCAAAGCACGTCAATGCGAAAGAGTCGGGTGGAATTCAAACAAGAAAGAACCACTGATGTTGCAGACGATACTGTTGCAATTAATTTTCTACAGACTCTACAAGCTGGCTGTCTAAGGTGCCAATGCAGCAGAATGATGTCATAGGGAGAGGGACGCTGTCATTGTGTTGGCAATGTAGGGTGGAGTAAGACGTCACAAGTTGGACACAAGGTTAACTATTCAGTATACTGACTCTACAAAATACACATGCCACATATTCTGAAAGACAATGTAGGGAAACTTAAGCTGCAACCAGAGTGACTAGAGGAGCTGATCAGACAAGATGTCATTACCATCTCAGCAGTAAAGCTCATTCCCGTTCCTGTTCCAGTGAAGGGATCTACAGCCATCAAGCCTACGGGGTGGACCTGCATCAGTCTATTTCCCACACATCTGGCCATCTGCAACCGTTGAGGGAGCAGTAGGTCTCATCTCCGAAGGAGTTCCAACACAGCATCGCCACAGCAACACCATTTGAGTCAAGAATGGCAACGACCTGTGGGCAATAGCAATAGCATCCAGTTGGCTTCCCAGCAGCCTAACCATTGGGTCCAGGAAACAGGCCATCATCCATCGTCTTGGGAATGTGCAGTTGCTGCTGCCCAAATTTCGTTTCTGTGCGCAGCCTTCGGTGCTGCCCGCCAGTCTGCCGTCGGCTGTCCACAGCGTGATTCCACATGGCATCGCAGAATTTGTCCAGAGCTAAGAGTGCTTCTAATAATGGTCTGCAAAAATGCAGTATGAGATATAGCGGCCATGTTGCACTCAGAATTTCAAATTGTTTAGCCACACTGTTTAAGACTGGAACTGCCAAATACATTTTGATTGTACATCATTTTCAAGGTTGCATGTAAAAACATTTACACTGAAAGCACTGTATATATTGAATGTAAGGGTATGCAGTACCTCGTCATCTGTTATGAACCACAGACTATTTGAAATTTTGATGGCGCTCCCATTCGTACAGTCCATGGTATGATCACTTGTGCCCTGGTCACCCATTTTCTGGACCTGCTAGAAGCCATAACCAGAGCGAGCAACAATACCTGTACAACATGACCACTGGCCACATGACTTCGCTGAATGCTGAAGCCGTGGTCCCGCCGGTGTTGGGGACTGGACTGTATACCACCGGCTGGTGTTGGCACATTCCTGGCAAGGCGCATGACACTCCTGCCCACCACAGCAGGTGGCCTGGGAGTCAGGACACGTGCGTACCTTTGAGCAATCAATTTTTACTCTGTTAACCATGTTTCACCAGCGCCTTCGGGGCGTCAAACCGGCGACAATACAGTCCAAGCAACCCACTACTGTAGCTTATACATTTGGTGTCAGAACGTTCTGTCACCTACAGATTTTGTTGACAGAGGATCAAGAGAATATGGTTCGACTACCACAGGGATGTAGCTTCTTCGATTTTTTTCCTGCAAGGGTCTTGGAGAATTAAAGGATTTTTGTTATTTGTATTTATATGTATAGGATCAAGGAAACGAACAGACACGATATATGTGGAAGTGGCGATGCATTTTGTTGTGGGCAAAGAGTATGATTCATTGTGTTTAGATTTGTGATGATGATAGCTGTTATTAGTCATTCGAATGTGAAGTTATGTTATAATAATTGCGTGCTGTAGTGTACTTAAGTATCTGCATTGTCTTTTTGTTTTTTTTCTCTTTCGTTGGGTTTTGGGTAACAGTTAGATGACTCAGAAACAAAGGAAACGTTGCAAGCTTTGGCAATACAAATAGCTGAGTTACAGGTGAGCCCTCAGACGAGGAAAAGAAAAATTAGAGGAGAGGAAACATGTCTGTGTCTAGTTTACCTGCTCCTGCAGTACGTCCATGTACTGTTGACCTAATTAAACCTTTCGACCCTGTAATTAGCAAGAAAGGATTGAACGATTGTTGGGGCAATTTAATGAGAAGCAGAGAGCTATTGTTGTGCAAGTTATTGTAAGTTTATCTGATGTACGAAGTACTGACTTTGTGATTATTTAGGAGAGTAGTGTAGTAGAATCAGCTCCAATATCATGTGAAAGCGCAGAGTCTAAAGTAGATGTGGTGTCAAGCAAAGTAAGTGCAGGCTGTACTGAAGTAAACAATTCTGTTAGTACCAACATGAGTGATACTGATTTAGGTACAGCAGGATCTACACATTGGATTATAGTGGTTGCTGTTTTGAGGTCGTGGAACTTGGTCCAGATGTACGGGGAAGTACGTGTGCCAAAGATTTTTGCGTCATACAGACAGTGATTTTACGATAGATGCTATGGAGAATTCACAGGAAAGCTACTGACGGTATTAGTTGTGATGCAAATTGAAATGGTGATAATTACGGCCTCTTAATTCAACTAGGAAGGAATATTGGGGAGGGTTGGACCAGTGTGGGATTTTACAAGCTTCACTCACTGATACACCACAAATTTATTTTGCACAGTTTCAATCACATAGTAGCCACTTAAGCTTTTTCAATTAATTGAAAGGCCAAGCTATGAGAAAATCATTTAAAATTCAGAGCCAATTTAAAGGATTTACAGAAAAATTTACAGCTAATTTTAACAAACAAATCTTAATATTCTTCAAGGCAAAGACACGCCTTATATAAGGCACAGAATGTAATAAGGCTAAAGGCGTAATAAAGGCAGACGTAAATCTAAACAGCAGTACCCGAACGGACCAGAACAGTCTTAATTATAAAATGGAGAGAATAAAACAAGATTCGAACTTGACCAATTAAAAAAACCTAAAGCCATGCTCAAAAACAATGAAAAACACTTTTAACCCTAATACCTAGGCAAGATAAATTTAAATCCGGGAAAAAACATCAGTTGAAGACTTACCACTTTTTCTTCGGTAACACAAGAACAAGTAAGTTACAACAAACTAAGGTGTATGTTGGGATTCCAATACACAACAAAATTTGCATAAGGTGAAGGCTACAAGCTAACGCATAGAAATTCAGAATTATTCCAAGTATAAACGTAACTTGAACTCGAATATTAAATAGTGCGGCTGCGATTGGAGGAAACAGCGCGAAAAACAGACAGCGGCGAGAGCTGCCGAGCGTATGCACTGCAAATGACGTACAACAGCCGGCTGTGCAAGCCGACGAGGCGTTAGTAATTGGGGCCCGATCCTAGGTAGCAGGTATCAGCAATGGAGTACAAGAGATTATTCACGACGGTTTCATGCCGCACAAATAATTGTAATTTGACGAAATTCCAACACACAGCCATAAACACTCTAGGGGTAGAGTCAATTAATCTGAGCACTTGTAAAAACCATGACACCTTAACTGTCTTTTAAGAAGTTAACCAAAGGATTTAAGAAACCAGCTACAAATATGTCAAAAAAATAATTTCAGTAATAAGATAATAATAACAGAAAAAAATTTCTTTCTAACAAACCATTAAAGCAGCCTTGAGGACGCTCGCATGACATTCAAAACTCTTTAGCACACACATTAATCTATAGCATCATCATCATCATCATCATTTAAGACTGATTATGCCTTCCAGCGTTCAGTCTGGAGCAGAGAAAACAAATCCGTCCTGGAACAGACTAAAGCCAGCCGCTGTGACCGAGAAGTTCTAGGCGCTTCAGTCCGGAACCGCGCTGCTGCTGCGGTTGCTGGTTCGAATCTTGCCTCGGGCATGGATGTGTGTGATGTCCTTAGGTTAGTCAGGTTTAAGTATTTCTAAGTCTAGGGGACTGATGACCTCAGATGTTGACTCCATTAAGGCTTAGAGCCATTTTAACCATATTTTTGAACAGATTAAAATTTATCTGAGCCACTCAAATAGTACAGACACGCTACATAATTTCTTAGACAACATAGGCCATTGGGATTAGCTTTTAAGAAACCAAAACACAAAAAGAAAATTATAAATAGGCCAATAAAGCAGCGAAACACACACATTCTGACACGAACAATTAATCGTCTGTGGTAACTGGTAGTACTAAACATTTCACTGCGCTTCCAATTGAAAATTACATGACCAATAATTTACTTTAAAAATCAGAAGAATTAAGGGAAGGCAGACAAGAGTAGGTAACGCATATACTAATGTGCAACCCCAACATTCCGAATAAGCTTTCTTCTGGAACATTGCACTTAACACTGGCTAAAGGTCCACAAGCACCACAGAAAATAAATTATAATGAGACATCAGCCAATGAATAAGTTTAAAATGTCTACCAGATTTGCAGTCACATTGCCCTTTTAATGCCACTGAGACAAGCACATCCATACCCAACAAACAAAAGGAAAACCAAAATGACAGTGAACACTGCCCTGACAGCTCGGCGCCCTTCCGATAAATCACAGCACAATCCACATCGGTACTCGATAACTTACATATGGTAACATCACCACAATATTTGTCGCCCGCCAACAGCTAACACGACGGTGAAGGGGCCACGTAGAATGCTCGTTACAACTTTGTTCCTCAGCTCATCCTGTCACCAAAGTGATCACCACGCGCAGACCTGCCACACCAGAGGGCGCTACGCTCCAACATATTAGTCAAAGATCATATGAATGGTGATGACGATATACGAGGTGCGACAATAAAGTAATGAGATTGATTTTCTTTGCAAGATGTGGCAACCCTGCAGGCTTGCATAGGTACAATATCTTTGACCTTGGTCTATAAGCTGCTTCTAGTCCAAGCAAGGAAACATTAGCGACAGCCCCGGACATTTGCACAAGCCCCGCCCATTTACCCCCGTCCATACCTACCCCCCCCCCCCCCGCCACACCAACCAAGAGTGCATCAATATGATCTTTGGTGGTCCTCGTCACTGACGTGTTTTTGTTCGTCGTTTTTTGTTTTACCGCGGTTTTTCATACTAGCAGTGTTGTGCTGTTAGTGCTTCTTAGCAGTTTGTGTAATACTGTCAAAATGAAACATAGATATTCACTCTCAATAAAGTTACCATACACAAGGTACCTAATCTTGACTGTTGTGGCCAACTGCTGTCAAAACTGATATCTAACAGACATACGGCAAGATGTGTCGGAATGACACTGACGAAATTATGTACATACGTTTAACAATAGGCAGCTCTAAAGCTCTCAAACACTGAAGAAGAACTCAAAGTGTGTCTGCCATAAGCAAGCAGTCATAAGAGTTCACAAGTAAACGTTCACCCATTACACAGGCAAATATTAATGAAGAATGTCACTGTATAAATATCTGACTGCTTGCATTTCTACATTATACCACTCTTATATTGTTTAGTCTTAGTGAGGTAATCAGAAACAAACCAAGACATCGACTTTGCCTTGTTTATGCACAACATTGACTTTAGACAGTCGAGATAATGGACAGCATCCTTGGCGATACTACCAACATTTACCACAGAATTTCTTACACTACGCGAGGTGACGGCAATTTGCGCTCACTGCAGTAACAAATATCAGATTTTTTGATATAGTGCAGATGAAAGCTCATGAAACAAAAAAGACAGTGTGGATACCATTTTTATTTTTCTTTCTTATTGATGATTTTTCAACTCGCATATTCAATGAACATTCTTCAATGAACATTCTTTTCACAATGGTACCGGAAAAACTGCATTTCGTAGTAACTACTGATTTTCTCCCTTGTTATGACTGGCATATCTGTCATACGGACAACTTTGATGTTGGAACATGCGGCAGACCATGGGCGGAGCTTAGGATATGGATTGGTGTGGAGGGGGGTGATTGGGCGGGACTTGTGCACCGTCCGGGGCTATCGCTAACGTTACGTGTCCAAGCAGCACATCGATGCAACTGCTCAGTCATGAGTTGTGCTGTAATAAGTTAACACATGTTTTTGTCTCTCGTCACAGAAATCGAACCACATAATATTGCACAACGGTATGCCATTTCTTTTTGCGTCAAACTGGGTGAAAACGCGACGACAACTTACGGTAAGCTTCAGAAGGCTTTTGGAGAGGAGGTTATGTCAAGAGCTCAAGTTTTTCGTTGGCATAAAATATTTAGTGAAGGTAGAACGAATGTTGAAGAACGCAGTGGACGACCATCAACTTCACCGACAGATGTCAGCTTGCACAGGGTACGTGAACTCGTACGATCTGATCGAAGATTATCCGTGAAAATGATTGCAGAAGAACTGAACATCAATCGGGAAACGGTTCGTCTAATAATAACTGAAGATATAGGTATGAGAAAGATTTGTGGAAAAATGGTCCCCAAAAATCTCACACCACAACAGCGAGAAACACGGAAAAATGTGGCAGCCGATCTGTTAGAGAAAACGGAAATCAATCCAGAATTATGGAGTCGCGTTATCACTGGTGATGAAAGTTGGTTTTTTCAGTACGATCCAGAGGCAAAACGCCAAAGTTTGAATGGTGCTCAAAGGGATCACCCAGACCAAAAAAGCTCGCATGTCAAAGTCAAAATTGAAATGCATGCTTGTGTACTTCTTTGAATTGTTCATAAACGGTGGTTGGCTCCTGGACAAACACTTAACCAATATTAATATAAAGAAGTTTTAGAAAGACTTCGTAAAAGAGTTCTTAGTGTCCATGCCAACATTGCTCATAATTGGATTCTGCATCACGATAATGCGTCATCCCATACTGCTCTGTCATACGGCAATTTTTAACCTTAAAACAAATTTCAGTAATACCACAGCCACTTTATTCGCCAGATATCGCTCCGTGCTACTTTTTTCTATTTCCAAGAGTCAAAGCGGCGGTCAAAGGACACCATTTTCAAACAGCACAAGATGTCCAAAAAGCTGTGACGACGGTCTTGGAGGATATTACAGAAGACGAGTTCCAGAAATGTTACCATTAATGGCAGAAGCGCTGGAAAAAGTGTGTGCAATCAGAAGGGAACTACTTTGAAGGAGACGACACTAAACTTGACTAAAACGATAAGCAACATTTTTTTCACATCAGTCTCATTACTTTACTGTCGCACCTCGTACTGCGAGAAAGCGGCACGGCTCACAAATGTTATGGATAATAAAGTAGTACCAACGCGTTTATTTGTGAAGGACGCACTAACCAGCGGATCCATGGAGCAGAGCGTCATCTTCCACGATGGGGGCATGCAGCTGACACTGCCCACCTTCCATTCCTGTGAGAAAACTTTGATGCTGGTGGCCATTCTCCTGTCGGCTCGCCAGAGCGTGACGCCGCACAAATCTTCACTCTGTGCAGAGTTGACGGTGCCTGTCTTGCACCCAGTCTATGGTATGGTCAAGCACGCCCCGATCACTCACTCTCTGGAGCTGCCAGTAAACGTGGCCGAAGCAACTGATGTCGGCTGCATTGTGAGACCACTGGCCCTGTGACGTCACCGAGCTCTGTGCCATGGTTCTGCTGTCACCGTGGGACGAGACTGCACACCGCGAGCTGGTGTTAGCGTATATTTGGCGTCGCTCATGCCACTCTTGCCTTGCCACTGCAGGCGACAATAATGTCGTTGCGGCTTCTATGTCAGTGGAAGTTGATTCTCTTGCTGACAGTATGGGTAATGTAACTGATGATAAACAGAAGGCCGAAATTCTAAACCTAGCTTTCAAAAACTCGTTTATGGTAGAGGAATGCAGCACCATTCCCCCTTTCAGTTATCGAACAAACGCAAGGATGAAACTTCCTGGCAGATTAAAACTGTGTGCCCGACCGAGACTCGAACTCGGGACCTTTGCCTTTCGCGGGCAAGTGCTCTACCAACTGTTGGTAGAGCACTTGCCCGCGAAAGGCAAAGGTCCCGAGTTCGAGTCTCGGTCGGGCACACAGTTTTAATCTGCCAGGAAGTTTCATATCAGCGCACACTCCGCTGCAGAGTGAAAATCTCATTCTGGAAACGCAAGGATGGCTGACATAGTGTTTAGTGTATCTGGGATTGTAAAACAGGTAAGATCCTTAGACGCCAGGAAGGCATCTGGCCCAGGCGGTATCCCCGTAAGATTATAAGTTGACTATGCTACAAATATAGCACCATTCTTATCCATCATCTATCAGAGATCATTGGAACAGCGGGAAGTTCCACGGGACTGGAAGAAGGCCCAGGTCATAGCAATCTATAAAAAGGGTAGAAAATCGGATGCACGTCATTACCGGCCAATTTCACTGACATCGATTTGTTGTAGAATCATGGAACATATTTTGTGTTCAGACATAATGACCTTCCTAGACTCTGAGAAGCTCATCTACAGAAACCAGTACGTTTTAAGGAAACAGCGGTCATGCGAGACACAGTTGGCCCTCTTTGTGCATGATATACAACAGGCTCTAGGTACCGGCTCCCAGGTTGATGCCATATTTCTCGACTTTCGAAAGGCGTTCGACTCAGTTCCGCACTGTCACTTGCTCCAAAAAGTGCGCGCTTACGGTCTATCCGATGACATATGCGGTTGGATAGAAAGTTTTCTAACAGACAGGGAGCTGTATGTCGTCCTGAATGGGGTGACTTCAACAGAAACAAGCGTAACTTCAGGTGTGCCCCAGGACAGCGTAACAGGTCCGCTCCTTTTTACGATTTACATAAACGGTCTAGTTGATGGTATTGACGTGGCATTAGACTGTTTGCCGATGATGCTGTAGTCTACAGGAAAGTAGTATCACACGAAAGCTATGAACAAATCAATGAGGATTTGCGGAAAATAAATGCGTACTGTAATGACAGGCAGTTATCTCTCAATATCAGTAAGTGTAACTTACTCCCCCCCCCCATGAACCATGGACCTTGCCGTTGGTGGGGAGGCTTGCGTGCCTCAACGATACAGATAGCTGTACCGTAGGTGCAATCACAATGGAGGGGTATCTGTTGAGAGGCCAGACAAACATGTGGTTCCTGAAGAGGGGCAGCAGCCTTTTCAGTAGTTGCAGGGGAACATTCTGGATGATTGACTGATCTGGCCTTGTAACACTAACCAAAATGGCCTTGCTGTTCTGGTACTGCGAACGGCTGAAAACAAGGGGAAACTGCAGCCGTAATTTTTCCCGAGGGCATGCAGCTTTACTGTATGATTAAATGATGATGCCGTCCTCTTGGGTAAAATATTCCGGAGGTAAAATAGTCCCCCATTCGGATCTCCGGGCCGGGACTACTCAAGAGGACGTTGTTATCAGGAGAAAGAAAACCGGCGTTCTACGGATCGGAGCGTGGAATGTCAGATCCCTTAATCGGGCAGGTAGGTTAGAAAATTTGAAAAGGGAAATGGATAGGTTAACGTTAGCTACAGTGGGAATTAGTGAAGTTCGGTGGCAGGAGGAACAAGACTTTTGGTCAGGTGAATACCGGGTTATAAATACAAAATCAAATAGGGGTAATGCAAGAGTAGGTTTAATAATGAATAAAAAAAACAGGAGTGCCGGTAAGCTACTACAAACAGCATAGTAAACGCATTATTGTGGCCAAAATAGACACGAAGCCCACGCCTACTACAGTAGTACAAGTTTATATGCCAATTAGCTCTGCAAATGACGAAGAAATTGATGAAATGTATGATGAGATAAAAGAAATTATTCAGGTAGTGAAGGGAGACGAAAATTTAATAGTCATGGGTGACTGTAATTCGATAGTAGTAAAGGGAGAGAAGAAAACATAGTAGGTGAATATGGATTGGGGCTAAGAAATGAAAGAGGAAGCCGCCTCGTAGAATTTTGCGCATAGCATAACTTAATCATAGCTAACACTTGGTTTAAGAATCATGAAAGAAGGTTGTATACGTGGAAGAACCCTGGAGATACTAAAAGGTATCAGATAGATTATATAATGGTAAGACAGAGATGTAGGAACCAGGTTTTAAATTGTAAGACATTTCCAGGGGCAGATGTGAACTCTGACCACAATCTATTGGTTATGAACTGTAGATTAAAACTGAAGAAACTGCAAAAAGATGGGAATTTAAGGAGATGGGAACTGGATAACCTGAAAGAACCAGAGGTTGTACACAGTTTCAGGGAGAGCGTAAGGGAACAATTGACAGGAATGGGGGAAAGAAATACAGTAGAAGAAGAATGGGTAGCTTTGAGGGATGAAATAGCGAAGGCAGCAGAGGATCAAATAGGTAAAAAGACGAGGGCTAGTAGATACCCTTGGATAACAGAATAAATATTGAATTTAATTGATGAAAGAAGAAAACATAAAAATGAAGTAAATGAAGCGGGCAAAAAGAAATACAAACGTCGCAAAAATGATATCGACAGGAAGTGCAAAATGGCTAAGCAGGGATGGCTAGAGGACAAATGTAAGCATGTAGAGGCTTATCTCACTAGGGGTAAGATAGATACTGCCTATAGGAAAATTAAGGAGACCTTTGGAGATAGGAAAACCACTTGCATGAATATCAAGAGCTTTGATGGAAACCCAGTTCTCAGCAAAGAAGGGACAGCAGAGAGGCGGAAGGAGTATATAGAGGGTCTATACAATGACGATGTACTTGAGGACAATATTATGGAAATGGAAGCGGATGTAGATGAAAATGAAATGGGAGATACGATATTGCGTGAAGAGTTTGATAGAGCACTGAAAGACCTGAGTCGAAACAAGGCCCCCGGACTAGACAACATTCCATTAGAACTACTGACAGCCTTGGGAGAGCCAGTCCTGCAAAACTCTACCATCTGGGAGCAAGATGTATGAGACAGGTGAAATACCGTCAGACTTCAAGAAGAATATAATAATCCCAATCCCAAAGAAAGCAGGTGTTGACAGATGTGAAAATTACTGAACTACCAATTTAATAAGTCACAGCTGCAAAATACTAGCGCGAATTCTTTACAGACGAATGGAAAAACTGGTAGAAGGCGACCTCGGGGAAGATCAGTTTGGATTCCGTAGAAATGTTGGAACACGCGAGGCAATACTGACCTTACGACTTATCTTAGGAGAAAGATTAAGAAAAGGGAAACCTACGTTTCTAGCATTTGTAGACTTAGAGAAAGCTTTTGACAATGTTGACTGTAATACTCTCTTTCAAATTCTGAAGGTGGCAGGGGTAAAATACAGGGAGCGAAAGGGTATTTACAATTTGTACAGAAAGCAGATGGCAGTTATAAGAGTCGAGTGGTATGAAAGGGAAGCAGTGATTCGGAAGGGAGTGAGACAGGGTTGTAGCCTATCCCCCATGTTATTCAATCAGAATATTGAGCAAGCAATAAAGGAAACAAAAGAAAAATTCGGAGTAGGTATTAAAATCCATGGAGAAGAAATAAAAACTTTGAGGTTCGCTGATGACATTGTAATTCTGTCAGAGACAGCAAAGGACCTGCAAGAGCGGCTGAACGGAATGGACAGTGTCTTGAAAGGAGGATATAAGATGAAAATCAACAAAATAAAAACGAGAATAATGGAATGTAGTCGAATTCAGTCGGGTGATGCTGAGGGAATTAGATTAGGAAATGAGACACTTAAAGTAGTAAAGGAGCTTTGCTATTTTTGGAGCAAAATAACTGATGATGGTCGAAGTAGAGAGGATATAAAATGTAGACTGGCAATGGCAAGGAAACCGCTTTTGAAGAAGAAAAATTTGTTTACATCGAGTATAGATTTAAATGTCAGAAAGTCGTTTCTGAAAGTATTTGTATGGAGTGTAGCCATGTATGGAAGTGAAAAGTGGACGATAGATAGCTTAGACAAGAAGAGAATGGAAGCTTTCGAAATGTTGAGCTACAGAAGAATGCTGAAGATTAGATGGGTAGATCACATAACTAATGAGGAGGTATTGAATAGAATTGGAGAGAAGAGGAGCTTGTGGCACAAGTTGAGAAGAAGAAGGGATCGGTTGGTAGGATATGTTTTGAGACATCGAGGGATCACCAATTTAGTATTGGAAGGCAGCGTGGAGAGTAAAAATCGTAGAGGGAGACCAAGAGATGAATACACTAAGCAGATTCAGAAGGATGTAGGCTGCAGTAGGTACTGGGAGATGAAGAAGCTTGCACAGGATAGAGTAGCATGGAGAGGTGCATCAAACCAGTCTCAGGACTGAAGACCACAACAACAATAACAACAACAACAACAACTTACTGTGTATAACAAGGCGAAAATCCCCATTAATGTACGACTACAATATAAATGCCCAGTCTTTGGAAGCGGTAACATCCGTCAAGTATCTGGGTGTGACTATTCGAAATGATCTCAAATGGAATGATCAGATTATACAAGTAATGGGTAAGGAAATCTCTAGATTGCGGTTTATTGGTAGAATCCTGAAGCGATGCAGTCCTTCATCGAAGGAAATTGCTTACAATAAGTTAGTTAGTCCAGTCTTAGAGTATTTTTCGTTTGTATGGGCCCCTTGCCGGTTGGGTCTGATTCAAGAGATTGAGAAGTTTCAAAGAAGAGGGGAAGATTCGTGACTGGTACATCTAGCCATCGCGAGAGCGTTACAAATCTCATAGAAAGTTCGAAGTGGGACATACTTGCACACAGACGGCACGCTAAACGGAAGGGGCTGCTCACTAAATTCCGAAATCCGATCTTCACCGAGGATGTAGAGCATATATTATTACCACCAACTTTCAGATCGCGCAATGATCACCATTAAAAGATAAGGGAAATTAGAGCTCGCGCTGTGGCGTTCAGACAGTCGTTTTTCCCTCGCGCGATCCGCGAGTGGAACAGAGGGATGGAAATATGACTTTGGCGCGAATTGTGCCCTCCGCCACACACTGCTTGTTGGCTAGGGAAGTATATAGGTAGATGTAGATTCAAGATTATTGTGTATGGTAGACTAATAGATGTATATCTTGTTAATGTTTCACTAGCGCCTTTGGGGCATCCAACAGGCATCAACACAGTCCATGCAGCATTACTGTAACCCATGACAGCAGAGGTCACAACCTCGACCTCTACGCAGTACACAGTCATTTTAGCCTCCCAGTGCACTGTGGTCATTTCTGATGCTGCCTGATGTACTCCACAAGTTGCTGCTTATCTGATAGACAGTGAATTTGCATCCAGCATCATGATGCTCAGGTCGAATCAGCCCTGAACATAGGTGGATGTCAGTTTCTTTTTTCATTCCTTCTGCCTCGGGAAGTTGTGGTACGCAAAATGTAAATTACAAATCGTTGTTCTGGTTCTGATGTCAACTGATTTTTTGTGTATTATGCTTAATGTGTATAGTAACTGGTGCAGTACTAGCTACTTACGCTACTAAATGTTTCTTTGCAAGAATGTATGAACAAGACACAACTGTTCACGAGGCCAAATGAGGCTGCACTATTTCAGATAGACTGGTCTTGTACTTCAGAAGATGCACAGCCTGATTAAGGTTTCTTGTGGTTTTCCTAAATTCGCGCAAATTCCACCACGGCCGACTACTTGCATCATCCTTCTCAAACTAGATCTGTAAGTATGTAAATATGTGTTTACATGAATTAGGTTTATTTTTGTATGTTTTTAAACTGTAGTATGTCCAGTAGCCTTGCAAAAAAGTGAACTACGAAAGAATGTTGCTTCTGTTATTACTACTACTACTGTTACTACTACTACCACCATCGAAGTGAGGCTTCCTCGAGAAGCCAGGGACGGAGCTCAATTAAGATTACCGCACTTCCCTCCAAACAGTCCCTGTTGGACATAACTAATACTATGCGTGCCACCATGGTACTATTTTAAGCTGCAGTTACAGTGCGACCGGGGAAGACTGCTCATGTGACCCGGCGATCGACGCATGGGCCTTATACAGCTGCCTTATATACAAAGGGCGTTCAAAAAGTTTTGCACAGTCGTCTCTAATATTTTTTTATTTTTTGTAAGAGGAGAATGAAATTTTTTGTGAACATACTTGGAAAATTTAGCTATACATTGAGCCTACTCAATGTAGCTCCATTAGCTGTGACGCATCTGGCCCAACGTTCTTTCCATGATGCAAATGCACTTTGGTAAAATTCTGGGGATTGACTTTTACACCAACGCTTGACTTGTAAATAAGGTCTTTCTCACTTACAAACATTTTAGGCCCAGGCGGGCCTTCAGACGACCAAAGCGGTAAAAATCAGACCGAGCGAAGTCTGGAATGTAGGGAGGATGAGGAACAATTTTCCAACCCATTTTCCTGATTTTCTCCTGCGTCATAAGGGCTGTCATGGTATAGTCTGATGAGCCGACCGTGAAGCTGTGGTCTGTGGGTCTTGATGGCACGTCGCAGCTTATTCAGTGACAAACAGTAATGGTCCGGGTTAATTGTGTATCCAGGTTAAAAAAGTCAGTGAAAACGACACCACACTGATCCCAAAAGAAGTTTGCTATCACCTTTCGGCCTGCTGTAAGTGAAAGTCTTGGTTTCTTCTTCCGAGGGGAACCCGGATGACGTCACTCCATGGATTGGGTTTTGCTCTCAGGTTCGGACAAAAACAACCATGTTTCATCCTGGCTAATGACGCCGTCAAAACACTGTTTCCACTCATCAGTAAAGGTCTTCATGAGACCCTCGCACACTTTCTTCCTCATCGTTTTCATTTCTCTTGTCAGTAATCTAGACACCCAACGTGCATAGATTTTTCTGTACCCTAGCGACTGTACCAGTCATACCACACTACCCAATGACAAACGAGTCATTTCAGCAAGCTGTCGTGTTGTCACACATCTGTCATTTTGGATGATTTGATCAATGGTCTTCTTATTCACATCACTCACTGCCGGCGATGGTCTACCGCATCGTGGATTATCCAGTAGGGAGAGATCACCTTCTTTAAACCTCTGCAACCACCGCCGAATACTGCTGCGATCCACTGTGTCTTCCCCATAAACAGGGAGCAACTTCCTGTGAATCGATGTGGTAGAGTCATCGCCAGTCTTGAAGAGGAACTCCATCACCGATCGTTGTCGCAACCTGACATCTACTTCACGGTCCATTATGGTTCGCCTGTAAATAAAAGAAAATACTTTATATACCAACTTATAGCTAAATGTTCCAAGTATATTCACAAAAAAATTTATTCTCCTCCTGCCAAAATACAAATAATTAGAGACGACTGTGCAAAACGTTTTGAACGCGCTTTGTACCAGAACGACGAATATATGTATGTTTCTTAGGCCACGGACGTCGACAGCAATACCTAACAGACATTTTTTTTCACAAGAATCTTCCGCCTCACGCAGGTCCACAAAGCGACTTCGCTTAAATTCAGTCAGCTGCACGATTGCACTTGTCGATGGTCAAAACATTAGGCCATTTTCAACGAAATAAAAACTATAAGCTGGCCGCTGTGGCCGAGCGGTTCTAGGCGCTTCAGTCCGGAACCGCGCTGCTGCTACGGTCGCAGGTTCGAATCCTGCCTCGGGCATGGATGTGTGTGATGTCCTTAGGTTAGTTAGGTTTAAGTATTTCTAAGTCTAGGGGACTGATGACCTCAGATGTTAAGTCCCATAGTTCTTAGAGCCATTTGAACTATTTTGAAAAACTATAAGGCTTCGAATAATTTCCTGTATGCCCTCCATCAGTACCCCGTGTAAATGTTTTTATCACGTTAGATCTTCAGAGGTACACAAATTTCAACTTCCAGCTGCGTGCACTAGATCAGTGGACAGAAGACGCGAACGAAATGTACCAGAAGACTTAGTTAAGGATTGGGGAAGGTATGTAGGATAAAACTGCGAGGAAGGGAACACTGCACGCAAGCAATGGATAAATATTAGTGCAGTCGTACAGATGAGAGAGTATTATTATCTTCCTAAACGACTAACCCGATGCACAGTTCCAGTTGCAAGTTGCCTACTTAATGGCTTCCAAGCACAAAAGCACTCCATCTTCAGGCCACGAGTGGCCTACCGGGACCATCCGACCGCCGTGTCATCCTCAGTGGAGGATGCGGATAGGAGGGGCGTGGGGTCAGCACACCGCTCTCCCGGTCGTTATGATGCTATTCTTGACCGAAGTCGCTACTATTCGGTCGAATAGTTCCTCAATTGGCATCACGAGGCTGAGTGCACCCCGAAAAATGGCAACAGCGCATGGCGGCCTGGATGGTCACCCATCCAAGTGCCGACCACGCCCGAATCGCTTAACTTCGGTGATCTCACGGGAACCGGTGTATCCACTGCGGCAAGGCGGTTGCCGAATGGCTTCCAAGGGCGACAAAAATTTAATTTTCAATATTCCACTTAATTATTGACAGAATTTAAAAAATTACAACGCTGTTGTAATTTACTCATTAACAGATGTACTCCACAACTTTTGGAGTACATCAGGCAGCATCAGAAATGACCACAGTGCACTGGTAGGCTAAAATGACTGTGTACTGCGTAGAGGTCGAGGTTGTGACCTCTGCTGTCATCGGTTGCAGTAATGCTGCATGGACTGTGTTGATGCCTGTTGGATGCCCCAAAGGCGCTAGTGAAACATTAACAAAGTATACATCTATTAGTCGTAGAATCCTGAAACGATGCAGTCCTTCAACAAAGGAAATTGCTTACAATACGTTAGTTAGTCCAGTTGAGAGGCACCCACATGCCTTGCTCATACTGTGGCATCAAGCAGTCAGGCCTGCAAGATGAGTGGTCTGCCAAGCGAGTGGATTCTTTCTTAATTTAACGAGTAACATGAACTCTAGTACTCACACTTAAGTTACAAGTTATCCTCCTATATGATTACTACGCAACGGAAACGCATATCTGACTATCAGTGATCTACAGAACTCTGACTGTACACTACGCACTGGCAGTACCACATTTTCTTTTCGTCTTTTATTTGACGGCTTTTATTAACACGTGGCCATCCCACTGAATATGAATGGCGCACACATTATAAATTCGGGACATTATGACAACATACAATTTGAAGGAATAGTCTACCAATCTCTTTCTTTCCACTATCTGATTTATTCCGATAAATTCTCTAACCTAAACACACAAATTCTATAACCTACAACAATAACATATGAGAAATTCCGCCCAGTGGGCATGGCTTTACATTAGTGAATCTCTATATTATGGTCTCGTAATTTATGTAACGCTACAGTGCACTTTCCGGATAGGATGGTGGATCTTTTATTATACCTCACACTTCGACTCTCACAATCATCATCACGAAACTTTCCTCCAGACCGAGCGGTACAGAAGGAACAAGCATAACCCACTAATCTTTTGAAACTACTTCGCTACACACCCATGGAAACCACACATACCAAAATTACATGACATACACCACACAACAATATGAAATACTACACAGAGAATGGTTACAACATTATCACTTTCAGCTTTCCCACTTCAATTAATATTGATCCCAGTTTCACACGACACTGCCCCACTTTGTAATTCTACTTTCCTACTGTGAACTCTGGAGATAAATGCACGTCTTCCTGTGCAATGCAAGCCATGTGGCGTTGCTGGATAGACGGCCGACTCACCTTGCTTCTCTCCCAGAATTTGAATCTAGCGTCACACGCAAAGTAATATTAATGTATTCATCACACACGCGACTCCTCAACTGATACCGTGGACGAGTACTTCTCTTTATTCTTTGTCTCATACACAGATTGAGACTCACACCGTACTCACCACGTGGAAGTACTCGTCTCTAATTTCAAGTCCTGCACACGCCATTTCTTAAATATTTCAACTTATGGTACACACGCTATTTCTTAAATATTTCAACTTATTGTGCACACGCTAGTAATTCAGCTTAGCTTAAGCACACGGAAGTATTTCAACTTATTGCTACACGTGGTTTCTTTGTGACCGTTGGTCACTTCCGAAGATTACTACAATCCCATTAATATTACCTGCCTGACATTTAATTCTCCCCACAAAAGTTCCTGAAATAGAGAAATTATTATTTCAAACTACTCTTAAATATTCCACATGCATACCATGCCTCCATTCTTTCGTCATTACGTAGCACAACTAAAACAGGTGTTAACAGCACAGGATCCAGCGGCAGAGTGCTGAAACATGGCCGTATTCAGGTTCCCTCGCACCTCTGTCGAAGTGGGAGAAGCACCTTGCTACCTTATTGGTCAGCCACATTTCAGGCGCTCAAAGCTCTGGTAAATTTCATGTCTTTGGTCCCACCAAAGGTGGCCAAAGGATCGACTCAAAGATGATCATATATTCACATTCACTATCTGCGGTTAGCAGACGACCATACAATCATTCATTTCAAAAGATCTCACCAAACTGGATGTAGGGATTTATTTTGTGGGAGTGCACATATGATAAATTAAATAAATAAATTGTCATTCTTTCCTACACTGGTATCCGGCTTCGCTGTATTAATTGAAATTGAGTTATTTTACAAAAAAAATGTGTTGTTCTGACAAAAATAATAAAGTGTGCTGTACCTATTTTCAATGTCGGGCGGTACTGTACCCTTTCACAGTCGTAGAGTTTTTTCGTTTGTATGGGACCCTTACCAGTTAAAGGTTTAAGACAATAAGACAAGTATTACCATTAGAAACTGTGTACTCGCATATGCTTGACGTAGCATAACTCACGGATCGCAGTTTACCCAGGATTGTATTCACCAGTATTTGAGAACGAGAGCACTTGGCGACTGGCAACAAACTTTACAAGTAATGGCAGACCTTTTCTTGCTGGTACCTCCCTCTATATGATGTAAGAAAAATAAAAGTTTACTGACTACTTGACTTTCGTTGTTTTTGCAGCAAAGCTTTTGAACCAGGTGTGACGTTTTAATATTTACTTGTTTACCATTATATCTATTCTCAACATATTTAGCACACAGTATTCGCATATACCACTCAACGTAGCCTCAAAATTATCACTGTATGATACATAATTCAGAAGGTATGACGTCGTAAACATTGAGATACGTAAAAAAGTTACTTCCGTTTGAAATGTAGCTCAAATTACCCAGACTGTACCCACTGTGTTTGATATCGAGAGCGCTTAGCGACTTCCAACGAACTTTAAACGTAAATTCAAACATTTTCTAAACTTTTTCTCGCTTACGTGCTTAACGTCAAATACGTAGCACGTTAACTCATCTGTAAAGTAAGAAGACGTTTGCATCTGTTTTGTACATGGAAGTTCGTTTCTTTAAAAAATGGGGGGGTGGGAGGTTTACTGGTCTCTCTCAACTCAACAGCAGGTGGTATTTCATATTTCTTGGGACAGAATGTGTAAACATCACTAAAAAGCGAACTTATTATGTTTACTTGCATAAATGTGTGAAAGATCAGACTGCTGACGATGCATAACTGTACGAAATATTTAGAAATTAATTCACTGACTTACAATTCCTTATCATCATCTGTCTTAAGTACACTCCTGGAAATTGAAATAAGAACACCGTGAATTCATTGTCCCAGGAAGGGGAAACTTTATTGACACATTCCTGGGGTCAGATACATCACATGATCACACTGACAGAACCACAGGCACATAGACACACAGGCAACAGAGCATGCACAATGTCGGCACTAGTACAGTGTATATCCACCTTTCGCAGCAATGCAGGCTGCTATTCTCCCATGGAGACGATCGTAGAGATGCTGGATGTAGTCCTGTGGAACGGCTTGCCATGCCATTTCCACCTGGCGCCTCAGTTGGACCAGCGTTCGTGCTGGACGTGCAGACCGCGTGAGACGACGCTTCATCCAGTCCCAAACATGCTCAATGGGGGACAGATCCGGAGATCTTGCTGGCCAGGTTAGTTGACTTACACCTTCTAGAGCACGTTGGGTGGCACGGGATACATGCGGACGTGCATTGTCCTGTTGGAACAGCAAGTTCCCTTGCCGGTCTAGGAATGGTAGAACGATGGGTTTGATGACGGTTTGGATGTACGGTGCACTATTCAGTGTCCCCTCGACGATCACCAGTGGTGTACGGCCAGTGTAGGAGATCGCTCCCCACACCATGATGCCGGGTGTTGGCCCTGTGTGCCTCGGTCGTATGCAGTCCTGATTGTGGCGCTCACCTGCACGGCGCCAAACACGCATACGACCATCATTGGCACCAAGGCAGAAGCGACTCTCATCGCTGAAGACGACACGTCTCCATTCGTCCCTCCATTCACGCCTGTCGCGACACCACTGGAGGCGGGCTGCACGATGTTGGGGCGTGAGCGGAAGACGGCCTAACGGTGTGCGGGACCGTAGCCCAGCTTCATGGAGACGGTTGCGAATGGTCCTCGCCGATACCCCAGGAGCAACAGTGTCCCTAATTTGCTGGGAAGTGGCGGTGCGGTCCCCTACGGCACTGCGTAGGATCCTACGGTCTTGGCGTGCATCCGTGCGTCGCTGCGGTCCGGTCCCAGGTCGACGGGCACGTGCACCTTCCGCCGACCACTGGCGACAACATCGATGTACTGTGGAGACCTCACGCCCCACGTGTTGAGCAATTCGGCGGTACGTCCACCCGCCTCCCGCATGCCCACTATACGCCATCGCTCAAAGTCCGTCAACTGCACATACGGTTCACGCCCACGCTGTCGCGGCATGCTACCAGTGTTAAAGACTGCGATGGAGCTCCGTATGCCACGGCAAACTGGCTGACACTGACGGCGGCGGTGCACAAATGCTGCGCAGCTAGCGCCATTCGACGGCCAACACCGCGGTTCCTGGTGTGTCCGCTGTGCCGTGCGTGTGATCATTGCTTGTACAGCCCTCTCGCAGTGTCCGGAGCAAGTATAGTGGGTCTGACACACCGGTGTCAATGTGTTCTTTTTTCCATTTCCAGGAGTGTATATGTGTGCTATCCAACAGCGACATACGAAATTATGTGCCGGACTGAGACTCGAAACCCAATTATAGAGAGCGGTGGCCTTAAACACTTCGGCTATGTGTAGACTCTCCCAAACTTCCATATTTCACGCTGTGTACATCCATCGGTCGTAGCCCACTATTTATCATCTGCACTGAGGTGACATAAGTTATGGGATGCCTTCCAATATCGCGTAAGCCCTTTAGCCCAGCGAGGTGCATCAACCCGACCTGGCATAGACGCAACAAGTCGTTGGAAGTCTCCTGCAGAAATGTTGAGCCATGCTGCCTCTACGGCCGTCCACAACTGCGAAAGTGTTGTTGGTAGAGGATGTTGTGTACGACCTGATCTTTCCGTGAAGCTCCATAAACGTCTGATGGGATTCATGTCGAGCGATCTGTGTTGCTAAATCAGTCGTTCAATCTGTCCAGGATGTTCTTCGAAGCAATCGGGAAAAATTGTGGTCCGGTAACAAAGCGCATTGTCATCCACAAATATTCCATAGTTGTTCTGGAACGTGAAGTCCACGAATGGCTGCAAATGGTCTCAAAGTAGCCGAACATAACCGTTTTCGGTCAATGGTTGCTTCAGTTGGACCAGGGGACCCAATCCATTTCATGTAAACACTGTCCACATCATTATGGACCCATCACCAGCTTAAACAGTGCCTTGTTGACAACTTGGATCCAAGGCTTCGTGCGGTCTGCGCCACACTCGAACCCTGCCACCAGGTATTTCCAACAGAAATCGGGACTCATCCGACGAAGTCACGGTTTTCCAGTCGTCTAGGGTCCAATAAATATGGTCACGACCTCAGGAGAGGCTTTGCAGGCCATGCCGTGCTGTTAGCAAAGGTACTCGCGTTAGTCATCTGCTGCCACAGCCTATTAACCCCAAATTTCGCCGCTCTGTTTTGGCTCTGAGCACTATGGGATTTAACACATGAGGTCATCAGTCCCCTAGAACTTACAACTACTTAAACCTAACTAACCTAAGGACATCACACACATCCATGCCCGAGGCAGGATTCGAACCTGCGACCGCAGCGATCGCGCGGTTACAGACTCAAGCGCCTAGAACCGCTCGGCCAGTCCGGCCGGCCCGCACTGTTTTAACGGATAAGTTTGCTGTACGTCCCACGCTAATTTCTGCGATTATTTCAAGTAGAGCTGCTTGTACGTTGGAAATGGATGGAAGTCCCATACTTCTTTACAGAGCGTAGGGGAACGATGCGTGAGACCCGCACCGCCTTACTAGGCAAGGTTCTAATGGAGGTGGTTTGCCGTTGCCTTCCTCCGACCGTAATGGACATGAATGATGATGATGAAGACGACACAACAACACCCAGTCATCTCGGGGCAGGAAAAATCCCTGACCCCGCCGGGAATCGAACCCGGGACCCCGTGCTCGGGAAGCGAGAACGTTACCGCGAGACCACGAGGGGCTGTACGTAAGCACTGACTAAACGCCGTTGCTCTCTGCCGTTAAGTGAAGACCGTCAGCCTTTCCTTTGTGCACGGTGAGATGTACTGAGTGAAATTAGGTATTCTCGGCACACTCTTCACACTGTAGATCTCGGAATATCGAAACCCTAACGATTCCCGAAATAGAGCGTCACATGCGTTTAGCCTCAACTCCCATTCTGCGTCTGGTAACTACCGTCGTGCGGCCATAATCATAAAGCAAACCTTTATACAGGATAAAAAATGACAGCTCAGTCAATGACTTTTGTCGCTTCAGTGTAGTACTAGAATTCCCGTTACAGGGAGAATGAGACAGCGAGGAATCGAGACCGATGTTGTTGGAAATGAAATGAGCGTTTGGCTCATTGCGAGGCAGGTCCGGCCGCCTTGTTGCAGGTCTTATTACATTCGACGCCACATTGGGCGACCTGCGCGCCGGATGAAATGATGATGAAGACAAAACAACACCCCGTCCCTGAGAGGAGAAAATCTCCGACCCAGCCGGGAATCGAACCCGGCCCCGTAGGATGGCAATCGTCACGCTGACCACTTTTTTTTTTTAATCTAATTTTGCTCGTTTTCGTTCGTTGTATCTGCTCGGGGCGGACGTTGCAAGACACCCGTTTCAGTTCGTCGTTGATCCATTAACTTAGTTTTTTTATTACAGAGGGCCGCTAACCCTCTGACCGAACACGCTGAGTTAGCGTGCCGGCATGTTTCGTCTAGCTGTGGATCGTCAACGATGTGTGCTCTTTCAGACATACATGTAAGATTTACAATCCTGGGCTGACACACGACGAGAGCAACATTGGTCTCGATTCCTCGTTGTCTCATTTTCCCAGTTGCGGGAGTCTAAACAATGTTCTCAGAATTAGGTGATGAATTTAGCGGACTACGATATAGGGCTAAGGACGTAGACAGTGTGACATATGGCAATTTAGATCAGTTCGGAAAGCGTGCACGGATAGCCGAAGTGGGTAAGGTGAATGCTCGCGGTGGGCAGAAAATCTGGGATCGAGTCCCGGTCTGGAGCAAATTTTCATATGTCACTATTGTGAAGTAGATCTATAGCTAATACCCTAGATGTCAAGTAATTTACTTACTTCAGCGAATATCGAAAACTCATTATGCGATGGTGCGAATACGACAAATGATGAAACACTTTGAGATGAGACAGAATTTGATGAGATCTACATCTACATCTACATCCATACTCCGCAAGCCACTTGACGGTGTGTGGCGGAGGGCACCCTGAGTACCTCTATCGCTTCTCCCTTCTATTCCAGTCTCGTATTGTTCGTGGAAAGAAGGATTGTCGGTATGCTTCTGTGTGGGCTCTAATCTCTCTGATTTTTTCCTCATGGTTCAAAAAATGGTTCAAATGGCTCTGAGCACTATGGGACTCAACTGCTGTGGTCATCAGTCCCCTAGAACTTAGAACTACTTAAACCTAACTAACCTAAGGACATCACACACATCCATGCCCGAGGCAGGATTCGAACCTGCGGCCGTAGCGGTCGCGCGGTTCCAGACTGTAGCGCCTAGAACCGCTCGGTCACTTCGGCCGGCTATCCTCATGGTCTCTTCGTGAGATATACGTAGGAGGGAGCAATATACTGTTTGACTCCTCGGTGAAGGTATGTTCTCGAAACTTCAACAAAAGCCCGTACCGAACTACTGAGGGTCTCTCCTGCAGAGTCTTCCACTGGAGTTTATCTATCATCTCCGTAACGCTTTCGCGATTACTAAATGATCCTGTAACGAAGCGCGCTGCTCTCCGTTGGATCTTCTCTATCTCTTCTATCAACCTTATCTGGTACGGATCCCACACTGCTGAGCAGTATTCAAGCAGGGGGCGAACAAGTGTACTGTAACCTACTTCCTTTGTTTTCGGATTGCATTTCCTTAGGATTCTTCCAATGAATCTCAGTCTGGCATCTGCTATACCGACGATCAACTTTATATGATCATTCCATTTTAAATCACTCCTAATGCGTACTCCCAGATAATTTATCGAATTAACTGCTTCCACTTGCTGACCTGCTATTTTGTAGCTAAATGATTAGGGATCTATCTTTCTATGTATTCGCAGCACATTACACTTGTCTACATTGAGATTCAATTGCCATTCCCTGCCCCATGCGTCAATTCGCTGCAGATCCTCCTGCATTTCAGTACAATTTTCCATTGTTACAACCTTGATATTTTTGTGGTTTTCTAGATGAGACAGAATTTGATGAGATCTACATCCACATCTACATCCATACTCCGCAAGCCACCTGACGGTGTGTGGCGGAGGGTACCCTGAGTACCTCTATCGGTTCTCCCTTCTATTCCAGTCTCGTATTGTTCGTGGAAAAAACAGATGAATGGAAGTTCCGAATGAGTGGTATACATTGTCTACAGTATATCAAAAATGATTGTCAGGTGCACCGTGAGGAATTTCATTTGTCTCTCGCAAACACTTTTACCATAACTTAATTATGTCAAGGTAGGAAAAATAGAACACAAAGTCCTTCAAAAAATATTCGAGGAATGGTGATTAATTATTGCTTTGTGATAAGAAATGAATAAAACGTTTGCTCTATAAGAGAACCTGACGCACCGCCTGTCTGTAACCTCCGTTTACTTTGCTGTCAGCGCATGTGCCAGCTGAAAACCGGGCGTGCGGCGCAGATGAAAAATAAATGCGATATATGTGAAGACGAGCTGCCGAATTTAAATTTATGTATCCAGATCGTTCTCAGAAAGAATATCGGCAATGGCGTGATTTTCTTGTCGTGACTGACTTTTGGAATAGAAAATACCAAGAATTCTCCTCCTGTGTTACAAGAAACTGCTTATAGAACCATTGTTGGAAGGCTATTCACAAACAATTTATAGCAGGATGTACTATGTTGTACTAGACAGAAAATCAAAGATTTCAAACTGAAAGTTCACTGTAACCGGTCACAATTTGTTTTTATTTCCACTACTCGCTTTAGAGGTTCAAACCTTCATCAGCATTTTCGTCCTTAATGAGACATGTAAACGAGGTATTTGCGACTTTTGGGTAAGTGTGCCACGGTCTCCTTTTTCTGATGTGCTTACATCACACACACGATAGGAAAAGGAGAGTATGGCCATTGGAGATAGTGCCACATGTCACCTCACAATCTTCCATACAACACACACTGTCTTCTTAATTGATATAATTCCACCTGATGATGGAGTTTTAAAATTTAAACCTCTGAAACGCGCAGAGGAAATAAAAATAAATAGCTGTTGGTCACAGCAAACTGGTAGTTTCAATAGATTTTATTAAGTCACAATAAAGCCTGACATGAAATGATCGCGTTTGAAGAAAGCCAGACACTGACAAAAGTAATGTAGCACGTATCTCAGATAAGCGTGATTGAACCGCTGTTGTCAGCCTTTTGAACTGACGGCGGATGTTGATAGTTGCGTAAGAGAAACCTCAGATGTTACGGCTGTTTATACGATTTGGTAAAAAAAAAAGAATGGTGTAACTGCAGAATAGTACAGTCAGATTTTGAAAAGTTTTCTACCAGCCGTGTAGATTAGAAACTGGCTCTGCATCTAGACAAATCTGAAGTTGTCTGCTCCATGTTATACAAAAACCTTAGGCACCCAAATAGCTCTTTCGCTAGTGAAATAAAGTCACGACCAGAGTAGTTTCAATATATATAAACGATGTATCAGACATGTGTTAAATATTTAAAATGCCTATCAGAAAAGTCGACAACACTAAGACTGTATATTGTCAAAGGTACTGTCTGTAAGAGGGTATTATGCCACAATAATGTTAAGGAAAATAAGAACGACTAAGGAGGTACTATCCACGTATAGTGAATGATAACTTTCCCTCAATATGATTATGTAAGACAGAACCCATAAAAAAATTAACTCATCAGTATCACATCACAACAGTAACTGTAAACATGTAGAGCCTGTTTTGTAATGATTTAAGATAATGTTCTTGTGCCCATTATTCCATCATGCACATGCTATTTGAGAAGACGGCATATCTCTAATTATTCAAAATGTTCAAATGTGTGTGGAATCTTATGGGACTTAACTACTAAGGTCATCAGTCCCTAAGCTTACACACTACTTAACCCAAATTATGCTAAGGACAAACACACACACCCATGCCCGAGGGAGGACTCGAACCTCCGCCGGGACCAGCCGCACATTCCATGACTGCAGCGCCCTAGATCGCTCGGCTAATCCCGCGCGGTTCTCTAATTGTTGATCACTTTCTCGAATCTCTCTTGGTGCAAACGATTTTTACGTGCTTAGACGCCACTACGAGCTTACTCAGTGACTTATCGCTCTGGCCGTGAAACTGAGTCGGCACTACTGCGAGAAGAGAAAACAGCTCATAATACAACCAAAGGACATACGGATATCTTGTGGACAAGGTGAGTATGGCGAATACTATTGATTAACTTACTTTCATCAACATGTTATTAATTACGTAGGCCCACGAAAATAATTCTTTGATTGTATGTTGTGATGTATTAGTTTAATACAATGGTTTCATGGACAATAAATTCATATCTGGCCTCAAATTTGTTATATCACGTACATTTTTATCACGAAGTGACTTCTTTATAAAATAGAAAATTAGCAAAATACATCTATCTATATCTATATCCGAATCCCGCTCCACTTAGTGCCGGGTCTGGGTGCTGATGAGTCCTCTCCATTTGGCTCGGTCCTCCCGCCACTTTTCTTCCTCCACTTGCTGCCAGGTCACACCTCTCCTTTCTACAGATATTCTCACTCCCATTTTCCACCGTGTTCTTGGGCGCCCTCTAGGTCTTTTCCCATCCATCTTTAGTTCTTCCATAATTTTGGGGAGACTCTGCCCATGCATCCTCTTAACATGCCCATACTATCTTAATCTCTTTCTTTCAATTTCTTCTCTCATACTTTCTTGTTTACGGTCCTTTCTAATCTCTACATTCCTTACTCTGTCCATTCTTGTTTTTCCCTTAACTGCTCTGAGAAATTTCATTTCCCCTGCTTGCAGTCTGCTCCAGTCCCTTTCTGTCATTGTCCTTGTTTCTCCACCATAGGTGACAATAGGGATGTAATAATTCTTATACATAAGGAGTTTTGCTCTTTCTGAAACTTCATTATTCCAAATCAGGTTCAAATGGCTCTGAGCACTATGCGACTTAACTCCTGAGGTCATCAGTCGCCTAGAACTTAGAACTAATTAAACCTAACTAACCTAAGGACATCACACACATCCATGCCCGAGGCAGGATTCGAACCTGCGACCGTAGCGGTCACGCGGTTCCAGACTGAAGCGCCTTTAACCGTACGGCCACACCGGCCGGCTCCAAAGCTGGTGTTTTATTGTTTGGTAGAAATTGCTTCCCTTCTGTAACCTCCTATTAATTTCGTTAGTTATTCTTCCATCCCTAGATATTTCACTCCCTAAACAAGCGGAACTTTCTACCACTTTGAGGGGTTCTCCATTCAAGGTAATATTTCCGTTGATCCCTTTCTCTCTTCCAAATACCATTACTCCACTCTTATCTTTATTTATTTTTAATCCATACCTTTTCATTATTTCCTTTCACGCATCAAGCTGTAACTGCACATCTAGCTCTGTATCACCCCATATTACCATATCATCTGCAAAAATCATCTTTTTGTCTTTTTCATTCCCTCCACCATAACATTAACAAGTGCAGGAGATAGAATATTTCCTTCCTTAAGCCCTTGTCTTATTTCGAAGTATTCAGAGTTCCCCAATGGTGTTCTAATTCTGCAATTGTGTCCTCTGTACATTGTCTTTATAACATTAATGTATCCATCTTCTATATCTATCTTCTTCATTTCTTCCCAGAGTCTTTCCCTGTCAACTGAGTCATATGCCTTTTCTATGTCTATGAAAACCATTATCACCCTTTTGTTATACTCCCAACTTTTTTCCATCAGTTGACGGATAGAAAATATCAGGTCGATCGTGCTTATTACTTTCCTAAACCCATGCTGTTCTTCACTCAGCTCCTTTTCTATCTTTTCACTTATTCGATTTAGTAAAATTCTTTCAAAAATCTCGGCTGTATGACTCATAAGTGTTATTCCTCTGTAGTTTTTACAAAATCTTTTATTGCCTTTCTTGAAGATGGTAACGATATCTCCTGTTCTCCAGTCGTCAGGTATTGTACTATTTCTCCACACGCTTGATAGTAGTCTATACAGCCACTGCATTCCCACTGGACCTGCTGCTCTTATCATGTCCACTGATACTTCATCAGGTCCTGGGGCTTTCCCCCCCATTCATCTTCTTCACAGCTTTTTTCATTTCTTCCCTTGTAATTTGTCCTAATTCTGCTTCCCAACTTCTCTCCATTTCTCCATTATTTGTTGTTTCCTGATGTACCTGCTCCTCAGCGTTTAACAGCTTCTTAAAATGTTCTTTCCAGAGATCTTTTATATTCACTGGATACATAAATACATATAACTGGAAAATGTTAATAAAAGTTTTGCTTAAGTATAAACAAAAAAAAATCTATTTATAACTTAAGAATTGCGTGTCCCTTGACATACAATATCTTTCTTTCTTCATATTTAAGCTTCTTAGACAGCTTTCTCTCCGATGAATAATCTGTGGGGTGTAAGGTACAGTGAAGCGACTCTAACAGCCTCTCCTGTACAAATGTCAACCTCACCTACCCGAGTTGCAGCTAAGGATTGCTGCACGGTACACCCTGTTATTGCTAACGAGGCTCTGACGACCGAGTGTTTCCCGGGATAAGGAAACGCCCCCTATCAAGTGCCAACGGTCTCAAAGAGAGCGGATGAGCGGATAGAGGCAGGGCACTCTCTTGTCCTTGGAGTGAGAAATTGCTCCTAAAGGCGGAAGAACTTCACAGTCAACGGCATAGGATGGAGAAGGCAACGGGAAACCACTCCATTAAAGATCACTCAAGATATCCCAAGAATCAGTAGCGCACCATGCCAGAATCTTCTGTTAAACATAAATCCGGAGTAATAGTCCCCCAATCGGATCTCCGGGTGGGGACAATGGAAGGTCAGGCAAAGTTGAAGAATACACTAAAAATAGCAACATGGAATGTAAGAACACTCCTCCAATGCGGGAAATTAGAGAACCTCAAACTAGAGATGGACAGAATGGGAACAGACATAATAGGAATATCTGAGATGCGATGGCCTGAACCAGGAGACTTCAGATCAGGAAATTATCGTATCATTCATACAGGTACTAACCAAGGAACAACTGGAATCGGTGGAGTTGGAATAATTCTGAAAGGAAAACTCGGGAATCTAGTCACAGGATATGTGCAATTTAACTCTAGGATAATACTAGTCAAAATTGGAACCAAACCAAAGAACACGGTAATAGTACAAGTCTATATGCCGACATCGGCAGAAGAAGACGATGTAATAGAAACAGTGTATGAAGACATCAACAAAGTTATAAATTATGTTAAAGGTGAAGAGAACTTAATTATAATGGGAGATTGGAATGCTAGTGTTGGAGAAGAGGAAGTTGACGGAATTGTAGGGAAATATGGTCTAGGAGATAGAAACGAAAGAGGAAGCCGGCTAATTGAATTTTGTGCCAAAAACAAGTTGGTCATAGCGAACTCCCTTTTCAACCACCATAAAAGAAGAAGGTACACGTGGAAAGCCCCAGGAGATACTAGAAGACACCAAATCGACTATATATTAGTAAAATCGCGTTTTAAAAACCAAATCAAGGACTGCAGAAGCTACCCGTCTGCGGATATTAATAGTGATCACAACCTTGTAATGATGAAATGCTTACTCAAACTCAAGCGATTAGAGAGAAAAACGAACAAAGTATGGAACAGAGATAACCTAAAGTCTGAAGAACTAGTGATCCCTTATGCACGGAAAACTGATGAGATGGCATCAAACATTATTCCCGGGAGTACTAACGAGGAGTGGAAACAAATCAAAGAAGGCATACATAAAGCAGCAGAAGAATTTATTGGGAAAGCCAAACCTGTAAACAGGAAAGAGTGGATAACACCTGAAATAATTTGTCTAATGGAAGAAAGAAGACTATACAAAAATGCCTTTGACGAGCAAAGCGAAAACAAATATAGAAAGCTTAGAAACCAAATAAACAGAGAATCTAGGAAAGCAAAAGAAAATTACCTCAACAGCATTTGTAAAGAGGTGGAGGAAAACATGGTTAAAGGAAAAACTGACTTGGCCTACAGAACAATAAAACAAAACTTTGCTAAACGGAAAGTAAAATCTTCAGGAACTATAAAGAACAAAGAGGGCAAGGTACTATTTGGATATGACACGCTGAAGAGATGGCAAGAATACATTGAAGAGCTATATCAAGGAGACCCTCTAACAGATAATATGATAGAATTAAGCGAAGAAGTAGAGAAAGAAGAACTAGGGGACACAATTCTGAAAGATGAATTTGAAAAAGCACTAAAAGAACTACCAGATAAGAAAGCGGCAGGTGTTGATGATATACCTTCTGAACTAATTAAGAAATCAGGAGACAAAATGAAAGCTACATTACTGCAACTCATACAGAAAATATACAAAACAGGTGAAGTTCCTGAAGACTATCAGAAATGCATCATATTCCCCATACCTAAGAAAGCATCTACTATGGACTGTGAAAACCATCGAACACTCAGTCTTCTTTCACACGCATCAAAAATTCTAATAAGAATAATTTTGAAAAGAGTTGAAAACCAATTGAATAGCACTCTAAGTGAAGACCAATTCGGTTTTAGAAGCGGTGTAGGGACGAGGGAAGCAATCTTATCTTTAAGACTAATAATTGAGAAACAAATTTCCAAAAACAAACAAGTATTTATAGCCTTCGTAGACCTCGAAAAGGCATTTGACAATGTTGTATGGCCAGAAATGTTTAGAATTCTGAAGAAGGCTGGTCTGAAATATAATGATAGAAGGATAATCTTTAAAATATACCAAAATGAAACAGCCTTAGTTAAGAAGGAAAACAAAGAAGAAACAGCAAGAATAAGGAAAGGAGTGAGACAGGGATGCCCACTATCTCCAGTAATTTTCAACGCATATATCCAAGAAGCAATAGACAAAATAAGAGAGAATATTGAAGTAGGAATAAAACTTAACGGAATGAAAATAGATATGTTGCGATATGCAGATGATATCGCCATAATTACAGAAAGGAAAGAAGATTTAGAAGCCGCACTCAATGAAATGGAAAACACCTTAAAAGAACAGTATGGAATGAAAATAAATAAGAAAAAGACTAAAGTGATGGTGAGTGGCGCCCTGAACTACAATGAACCCATACGAATAACAATAAAGGGAGAGAAACTAGGGCAGGTTACAGAATTTAACTACTTAGGTAGCAAAATAACAGCAGATGGAAGGAGCAAAAGTGACATTAAAAACAGAATACAACTTGCCAAAATAGCATTCAATGGAAAAAGAAACTTACTGACGAGTAGAAATGTTAGTTTAGACGTAAGAAAGAGAGTCATGAAAACCTATGTGTGGAGTACAGCCCTTTACGGATGTGAAACTTGGACTTGTGGAAAAGAAGAAAAGAGAAGATTAGAGGCATTCGAAATGTGGTGCTACCGGAGAATGGAAAAAATCAGCTGGCGAGACAAGGCTACAAACGAAGATGTCCTCAGAAGAGTGAAAGAAAACAGATCTCTTTGGCGAAATATACAGAAAAGAAGAATAACCTTCATAGGTCACATTTTACGGCATAACAATTTCATTAAGAGAATATTAGAAGGAATCATTGAAGGAAGAACTCGCCGAGGACGACCTAGATTAACCTACATTCAACAAGTAATAAATGACATCGGGTGCCAGACCTATGCAGATATGAAGAAGAAAGTTGACAAAAGAACGGAATGGCGTGCTGCTGCCAACCAACCTGTGGGTTGATAACCGAAGAAGAAGAAGAATAATCTGTATCGGTGAAATGGACAATAGTTTCATACTGGTAAATTCGCGGCCTTGATGTTTTGATGTCTTGATGTCTTGATGACAGCTTTCACCTTGTTGCTAATTGAAATCACCCAGAATAAAAAAAAAAAAAAAGAATCAAGGTGGCATTTCAAAAAGTGAACCTTGAGGCATATTAAACAGCCTAACTTATTAAACTATTCAAGCTTGTTGGGTATGGAAATATCGTTTAGGTCCTTTTGGTACCCTAAGAACTTAGTAAGAACCTCAGTAAATGACACTCAAGCCTTCCTTTCACTCAGTCAGATTTTACTGAAAACTGGATGAGAGCATTAGTTCTCGAATTTCAGCCTCCTTCCCACTTCTGTTATATGAGGAAACTCCTCGCAGAGATACGTGAAACACGCTCCATGTCACTATTATGTTAGGAAACTTGTTGCAGAGATACGTGAAACACACTCCATGTCACTATTACGTTAGGAAACTTCTTGCAGAGATACCTGAAACACACTCCATGTCACTGGAGCAGCAAATCTAAAGAATTGAGTTTCTAACTCAACATCATAACTAGCATACCTTATGTGGACCCAAAAGGTATCTTAGTCACTCAATTTATTTCCAAAACATAAGAAAAATTACATTCTTCACGAAATCGGCACGATAGTAGATTTTTGTATTACCTTATTTGGATTCAACACATTAAAAAGTATAAGCGTCAGGGCGCCAAACGTTGGGCTTACTGCTGTCGAGTTCCAGTTCTCGGGCGTAATTGAATTTGCATCTCCATTAAACGAATTGAATAATTTCTTTTGTCATTCATATGGTGCGTTCGTTCGGCCTTTTCGTCATCTTCGGTGCCACTTTTTACCTATGTCGGATACCATAAGGCGTTGACTGTGCTGTTAATAGTAGCTGATCCATATTATTTTTTAATTCTTTATTAGGCCTACAAGGGCACTATATCTATTACTTTCTGTGCTAGTAATCCTGTAGATACTTGTCGTTCCTGACTCTGCGCTTCACTTATTCCAACTGCATCTTACTTCAAACTGTCCATTTATGTTTTCAATTTGTCTAATCTGCCTACTGTATTAAGGGATCTGACATTCTCTGGTCCGAACCTCAGAAGAGCAAATTTGTTTCTACTGTTGGTAACATTTTCCTGAGTACTCTTCCGCTCGTAAACCTAATGGGTAAATGTTTTACCTCTGGAACATTTTACTCAAACGTATGCCTTCGTCATTTAACTATAAAGCAAAGCTACATGTTATGAGAAAATATAACGGCTGTCGTACCCTTTGCTTGCAGCCGTTAGCAGTACCAAAACGGTAAGGGCATTTTAGCTAATGTTACGAGGTCAGATCGCATACTGTTGATGTTCTTGAGACACACTGAGTCTCAATTTTTTCTACGACACATTATTTTCGCAGACAGAGGCCAGATCAGTCAGTCGTCCAGACCGTTATCCCAGCTACCATTCAAAAGACCGCTGCCTCTCTTAAAAACTGACATGTAGTCTGGCTTCTTCGCAGATTCACAGGGATCTCTCAAATGTGGTTTCAGCTATCTGTGTCATTGAGGCACACAATCCACCCTACCACGACGAAGCGCAAGGTTCGTGAGGGGGGGAGGGGGCAGGAGACAGGGGAGGGGGTTAAAGTTAACTAGTAGCACTTAATAAATCTTTTGTCTTAGCGGTAGTGTATTTTTTATCTGGCTTCAAATCCCTGAAGATTTTACTCGGTACTTGGATCCACATTGTACAGCACGTGAACAAATGAATGAATTAATCAGTTCACTAAAAGTTTGTGCCATTCTAAATTAAGTTATTTGCGTTTTTGGAAAGGAAGAAAGCAGAAGAACTGTGAAGGTACGGAGAAGAGTTAGGCAAATTCCTCGAGAAACATACTCAGTCGATAGACTGTGGGTAGCAGGTGGCTCCAACCCCACCAAGCCGCACTGCCTCAAAACGCAATCCGCATAATTTAAGCGTACAGCATGCCATGCCTATTCTGCATCTGCTGATGATGCGTGCAAGAGAGCGTGTCCGCACGGAGGGGCTGACTGCTGTGGAGGGGTGTGTGGAAGTGGTTTGGAGGTGGAGGGGGAATCCAGTGGAGTAACAGTGGAGGGGGCATTCAGACATTGCCATCCCCACTCTGGGAGCGAGCCGTGGTCCGATGTAGGCAACTTCCGCCGTACATCTACTAGCATGTTAAGATACTGCCTACAATTCTGTGACATGCCTTTTAAGTCTGTAGAACAATACGTGTAAAATAGTATGGTGCAGGATACGATTTAGTCCTGTCGGCTAGCGTAAATGAGGCAATGGTGGAGGTTTTAAGTAAAGAGGCACAAAAGGCTGTCATCAAACTGAAGATTGGTTTCAGTACCACAGTGCTTTACTAGACGTGTTCCTACTGGAAGTGATACGTCCTTGCCTTCTTCTGAGATCCAGATAGTCGTAGAGAAACCAATATGTTAACGCGGCTTCCCAATCACGGTGCGACTAACCGTGTCGCACGTATATAAATCATTTTTTTTTTTTTTTTGGGCATCAGTCTACTGACTGGTTTGATGCGGCCCGCCACGAATTCCTTTCCTGTGCTAACCTCTTCATCTCAGAGTAGCACTTGCAACCTACGTCCTCAATTATTTGCTTCACGTATTCCAATCTCTGTCTTCCTCTACAGTTTTTGCCCTCTACAGCTCCCTCTAGAACCATGGAAGTCATTCCCTCATGTCTTAGCAGATGACCTATCATCCTGTCCCTTCTCCTTATCAGTGTTTTCCACATATTCCTTTCCTCTCCGATTCTGCGTAAAACCTCCTCATTCCTTACCTTATCAGTCCACCTAATTTTCAACATTCGTCTATAGCACCACATCTCAAATACTTCGATTCTCTTCTGTTCCGGTTTTCCCACAGGCCATGTTTCACTACCATACAATGCTGTACTCCAGACGTACATCCTCAGAAATTTCTTCCTCAAATTAAGGCCGGTATTTGATATTAGTAGACTTCTCTTGGCCAGAAATGCCTTTTTTGCCATAGCGAGTCTGCTTTTGACGTCCTCCTTGCTCCGTCCGTCATTGGTTATTTTACTGCCTAGGTAGCAGAATTCCTTAACTTCATTGACTTCGTGACCATCAATCCTGATGTTAAGTTTCTCGCTGTTCTCATTTCTACTACTTCTCTTTACCTTCGTCTTTCTCCGATTTACTCTCAAACCATATTGTGTACTCATTAGACTGTTCATTCCGTTCAGCAGATCATTTAATTCCTCTTCACTTTCACTCAGGATAGCAATGTCATCAGCGAATCGTATCATTGATATCCTTTTACCTTGTATTTTAATTCCACTCCTGAACCTTTCTTTCATTTCCATCATTGCTTCCTCGATGTACAGATTGAAGAGTATGGGCGAAAGGCTGCAGCCCTGTCTTACACCCTTCTTAATACGAGCACTTCGTTCTTGATCGTCCACTCTTATTATTCCCTCTTGGTTGTTGTACATATTGTATATGACCCGTCTCTCCCTATAGCTTACCCCTACTTTTTTCAGAATCTCGAACAGCTTGCACCATTTTATATTGTCGAACGCTTTTTCCAGGTCGACATATCCTATGAAAGTGTCTTGATTAGTCTTTAGCCTTGCTTCCATTATTAGCCGTAACGTCAGAATTGCCTCTCTCGTCCCTTTACTTTTCCTAAAGCCAAACTGATCGTCACCTAGCGCATTCTCAATTTTCTTTTTCATTCTTATATAAATCATAGCTAGAGCTGAAAAAAGGAATAGGTTACAGAACAAGTGCTACAGATTCATGAACCGACTGTTTGAGCCCTGGACCTGACCGTTACAAAGCTAACCCACCGACAGACAAACAGCTACTGAATATGTATTTCGCCTGTCTTTCTCGCAATTGTAGACAATATATATCTAATAGGTCACTTGTCTCGTATTTATAAAAGATGGAAACACAAACAGTATACAAGAGGACTGTGGGATCGAAACGATACCTGCTGTGTTAAGAAAAAAAAAAATTAGAATACCACAATAGTTTCGCCAAGACAAACACTAACCACTTGGTGCAGAAGGCAGTAGTCTGATTATAGATCAAACAATGGTACTGGTACAAAGGTACTGTATTAAACTGTGATTTATAACGAAGTATAATTCGCCGTCATTGTGCTAATATCAGATCGTTAGTTAACAGAACAAATAGATGTCTGTCATCTCCGACAAGGCCACTGCACAGAGAACCTCAGTCTTGAAAACATTTATCCGGTGAAAATATAAGAGAAAAATCGTAAACGATCTATTCCGCAATATAAAAAAAAATCTGTTTCAATTTTTTCGTTATTGTTTGGGTGATCGAATTTCATTATTCCATTCGAAAGCTCAAAGCTAAATTATTTCAGTGCGTTTCTCTTGCCCTTTAGTGTTGGATGTGTAAATTAAGACTCTTCTTGTTTTGAATACTGGCAGGAATTTTACAGAATTTCGAGACGTGGTAGTATCCAAAAACCTTCAATATCTGTTTATTTCAATACAATATTTTTTGGGCGTCTCTCTGTCGTAAGGCATATGATAAATCTTTAATGACGCATTATGAAATATAAATGAATGCCTTGTAAAATAAATTGATCAAATCGTTTCGTCAGAGAATATCTTAAAGTTGTTGTCTGCGTTCTTAATACAACGATGCAGCGCAATTATTAAAATTTTCTTTCCTTGGCGTCAACTCTTTGTTAGCAAAGAAGGAAATTAAGATTAGAGTTCAACAAAACGTCGCCTTGGACGTCATTAGTGACTGAGCGGTCTGGCCTTTTTGGATAATCATTCCGTCGGTCACTTAAAATTTCGGGAAAATCAGTTCGGCGAGACGAGCAATAGAATATCTCCCTTCTCATGTACACATCCTGCGTCTTAAACACTGCGCCAGTCACCTCGTGAATTGTTCCCTGCGGAACAGTAACTTTGTTTTGACGAGGATGGACTGATATATCAGTTGTTCCTGCTCTGAAGGAATCACTCTAGCATTCGTATCTGCTACTATTGCAAAAATGGTTGTGAAAAGGGGACAGTAAGCACACTAACAAAGGTGGTTATTGCAATTTCAAATTCGTACCTTTATGATGTATCTACAGAACTGCCATTTTACGTTTTGTAGTATCTTCCTTCTCTCTTCTAATTAGTTAAAGCATTCGAGCTATATTCGGTAGAAGCGGGTTGAAACCTCCATCTGTGCACCCAGATGTATTCCATGGTCTATAAAATGATTTGAGTCTGTGGCAGGATGGCTCCTTTGTCTCACCCGACTTTGTGCTCCGTCGCAAACGACTTAGTTCTCACTGTCACTTTAAACTTGATTAATGATCCCTTCACACCATCTCTCTTTGCGCCTCTGGCTCTATGCGCTTTGTAATGTCTTCAGTATTCGCTTGAACATTAGTCTCTTTTTAGACGTTGGGCTTGATGATAGTTCGACAAGCCGAAAATCAAAACTGTGAAACAATACACGTAATAATAGAATAATCGTAATTTATGATTCATGTGGATTTCATCTTTCAACAGTGTATTTATTGTATCGCTTTCGTAAAAGGTGGCAGTGATGCTACCCATCCGTTGACAATTTCTTTTGCCGGCCGGGGTGGCCGAGTGGTTCTAGGCGCTTCAGTCTGGAACCGTGCGACCGCTACGGTCGCAAGTTCGAATCCTGCCTCGGGCATGGATGTGTTTGATGTCCTTAGGTTTAAGTAGTTCTAAGTTCTAGGGGACTGATGACCTCAGAAGTTAAGTCCCATAGTGCTCAGGGCCATTTGAACCATTTTGAACAATTTCTTTTGTTTCGTCAACATCGTGAAAGTGCAAATGTCGTCATTGTAGATGACATTTTCCTGATAAATCACTTCCACAAATTCCACCAATTCCTCAGCTAGTGTCACGGTTCACGGCATCTGAACATTCGTTATCTCCTACATACCACTGATCCACTCACTGTCTGTTCCATTTAATCCTGTCAAGTTTGCCACTGGTGTCTGATGCTGTCATTGTTCAGTGCACTAAAAAATCAAATTATTTTCCAAACTGTATTTAAATCTGGGAAGTTTGGTGGTCAGGGAAGTACGGTAAACTCAACCGGCCTGGATGTTTCCGGCGATTGTCACAGAGCGTACAGGCCAACAACCTTCTGCCCGATGGAGGGTAAAACGTTATTTACTGGCATACTTTAGGCTGCACGAGAACAGTTTACAAACTTAGCCGTTTCCACTCCGAAAGTCACTGAACATCCTTGTTTGGACGTCAGATAAGTCGCTGTTTCCGCATTACGTCAACAACTGCACTGTTTCAGCGTCCACCCGACACGCCTTACATAACCTCCACTGCTAGTGTTGCCACGTGCCGTCTTTGAATGGTTATTGTATGCTGATGTCGGACATAGGTGGTGTCATATTAATGTGACTGGACCGTCTGTAAGATCACACTTATAAGAAAGGGAAACAACCCGGTAGTATCCGATTGCAAATGAGCTAGTGGTGAATGTATGGAGCTTGTGACAAGGTATAAGTATTTAGGGATGACGCTAAGAAGTAATATGAAATGGCACCGACACGTTAAATTAGTAATAGGGAAGTGATGGAAGTCTATGAAAATGCGATGCATCTGGCCAAAAAAATGGCTCTGTGCACTATAGGACTTAACATCTGAGGTCATGAGTCCCCTAGGACTTAGAACTACTTACTAACCTAAGGACATTACACACATCCATGCCCGAGGAAGGATTCGAACCTGCGACCGTAGCGGTCGCGCGGTTCCAGACTGAAGCGCCTAGAACCGCTCGGCTACACAAGCCGGCAATGCGTCTTTAAAAGAAATCGTAAGCTAGGCACTAGGGGGTCCAATCCCAGAGTTTGTGGGTTCTTATCAAGCAGCCATGATATGAACGAATTTAGAGACGAGCTGCTAGGACTACGTCGCTAAAGAACGTACGAAACTGAAAGAGATGCACTCAGAGAACGTACATTGAAACGTCCCCTTAGAAAAATTGTAAATGACTGTGCTTAAACTGACACACAATATTTTTTAGCGCAACGCAATCTGACTTTCAAAAACCCCTATAAAAGAATGGCCCTGACTAACAATAACCTATACCTTTCATGAATCACTTACCTCACAAAGATCTTCGTTACTCGAACTACTGCAATACAGCGAGCGCCAATACTGCCAGCTGAATAAAAGATTCTAACTACTGAAGGCACTAACTACTGATAGGCATAGTTAGCAAATGAAAGATTTTGATGGAGAACAAACAGATGTATTTATGTTGATAGTGTTCAAAAGTCGTAATATATATAGCAGTTCATGACATCCAGTCTTACAAATTTACTGTCTCTGATGGACACACGTCCTGATCATCCGCTCTCAAAACTCCGCCATTTCTCTCCCCACATCCACCACTGCTGGCGGCTCACCTCCAACTGCGCAACGCTTCGCGCTGTTAACAGCCAACTGCCCAACACTACAATGGCAAATTTCAACAATGCAAACCAGCCACAGACTGCACACAGCACAGTCAGTGATTTTCATATAGAGCGCTACATGGCGTTAGCAACATAAAAACCTAAACAGCCTCCTTACAACATTGAAGTCCTTGGTAGAAAGATGAAGTAGTTCTCGAGACATCCTGTTTCTCTTTTCGTAAATTTAAGATAACATGTGCTAAAAGAAGCCTCCGCGACCAGTCATCTGCTACCATCGTATGTCTCGAGAAGGGATTATGAAAGACAAGAAATGGGGCGTGTATGGAGCCTTACAAACAGTCATTGTTTCCCGCGCTCAGCGTGCGAATAGTGTAGAGCTGAAATTCTGTAATAATGGTAGTACGTACCCTCCGCTATGCCGTGTACAGTCGTTTGCGGAGTATGTACGTACATGTAGATTTCGAATTATTTTTTCTGACCTTCACTCCTTATCTGCGTTCTCATTTGCTTCACTGTGAGTGGGGCAATAGTTTAGAGATTTCACGACAAATGGTTTTGGTTAAAATTGCTGCTAGTAAATATCCTTCAGACTTTCTGGTTTTTCTTCAGAGTAATACAGAATTGATACGTCTCTTTGACGAGCCCTCCCAGACTCTTACTGAGTCTTATTGTCTGCCGTCTCTCGTAACACTGCCTGTGTGGAACGCATAAAGACTTCATTCGATAGTTCATAATGCGTTAAGATTCGTGTCGCGCACGTTTCTACACCTTAAAAGCATTACTTACTACGTTGGTGGCCGGAGTTTCATTGCCGGCCGGAGTGGCCAAGCGGTTAAAGGCGCTACAGTCTGGAACCGCCAGACCGCTACGGTCGCAGGTTCGAATCCTGCCTCGGGCATGGATGTGTGTGGTGTCCTTAGGTTAGTTAGGTTTAAGTAGTTCTAAGTTATAGGGGACTGATGACCTTAGAAGTTAAGTCCCATAGTGCTCAGAGCCATTTGAACCATTTTTTTTTTGGAGTTTCATTTGTATATACTGCTGAAGACGCTATTGTGGAACATTACAGCATCTCACTGTGGTGAACGCCCCGCTGAGTTTAAAGAACTAGACTGCAGCCACGTCTGTGTTTTGTGACTGTTTGTAAACTACATTTGTGTATTTTTTTGTGAGGTAATTGGAACAAGAAGAAACGCGCGATTACTAAAAATAGCCCACATGTTAGGTCTAAATTCAGAAAATAATCGACAGAACTCACGTGTCATCAGAGAGTAGGCAGGGCAGCTATGGCAGTTATAGTATGAGTTGGTTCTAGGCTCCGAATTAACAAAACGTGACAATTAGCTATAAAAGGCAAAGCAATGAAGGAAAAAATCTTCATTTGGCGTACGACTGAAAGAACAATCGCACCACGTTGTGGCAAAGGTCAACGGAACTCTCCTGCTGCGTTAAGTGTCACAGTTCTGAAGAATGCTAGATATCACAAAATATGTGCTGCATTCCCTGGTGCTACTGGTCTCGCAGCGCTCTTCTCTCCCCGCCCCCCCCCCCCTCTCCCAGCCTCTCTCTCTCTCTCTCTCTCTCTCTCTCTCTCTCTCTCTCTCGCTCTCCCTCTCTCTTTCTCACACACACACACAAAGAGGAACGTCTGAACGCAGCACGCTGCCACACAGAGAGAAAGGAATCCCGGCTGACCTCCTGTTGCACGCTGTAACTCAAGGACGCAGGCAGATCAATGTCGGGTGTGCCTTTAAGAGATCTACTCGCCCTCCGCTTCACCTTTAAGATGGGTGATACGTGGCCTACATATTGCATAAACATGGCACTGAAATGACATTTAATTGTAGTTCAGCTGTATTTCGTTTACCAACTGAAGACACGAAGTCTGAAAACGATTCCGCGATCATACTGTGGCATTTTATTTGTAAAGGTCCGTCTTGATCACAAAATCTTTAACAGTTCACTATTACCAGTTTCGGCTACTGTCATCTTCAGATCTGTTACAAACAAAAAACAGTGGTGTAACCAATGAAGTCCAGTTTAACTCAAACAAAATCTGTAACAGGCCTGGTGTCGCATAAGAAAAATAAAAAAAATATTTACTTGATTAGCAGCCATCCAAACCAGCCATACACACCATGAAATATTCTGATGTAGGTATCAACGTCAAAATTATACATCTAGGTACTGGCAAATGACCTGGATGCCTCTGACATTTGTACAAATAACTGAGGCCGGCAGAGGGCACTATAGCAAAGGTACAAGAGTAACAAGTATGGTAAATTTAATAGCTAAAATGCAGTATGCGTAGTCAATAACTAAAATTATTTCATAAGGCAAAACAAGAGTCTGACAATAAAACATGTACTGACAGACAATATGTAGAAATTAGATCCATACTTAAAATCCACATAAAAGCTTCAAAGAGTAATAATGGGAAGCGCCTAGTCTGGCAAAGTGAAACAAAGAAATGTATAAAAACGAGTAAAAAATGTTTAAAAATAAAATCACAGTTACAAATTGAAACCTTCCAGCGTGACAAAACTATTGAACCTTAACGGTAAGTGTAAAGTAATTAACGAAACAGTGGCTATTTAAGTAATTGTTACTTACGTGCCTTCGCTATAGTGCCCTCTGCAGGCCTCAATTTTTTGTATAAATACCGGACGCTTCTAAGACATCGCCTGCGCTTACTATGTGCCTACATGTATAATTTTGACGTTGATATCTACATCAGAGTATTTTACGGTGTGTATGGCTGGTATCCATGGCTGTTAATCACATAAATATTTTTTATCTTCCTTATGCATCACCAATCCTTTTATAGATTTTGCTTGAGTTAACTGAACTTAGTTTGTTATACCACTGTTTCTTATTTGTAACAGATCTGAAGATAGTGGTAGCCGAAACGGGTAATAGTGGATTGTAAAAGTTTATGTGATCAAGACTGACCTTTACAAATAAAGTGTATTTGGGTTGGTGGAAATATACGTTATTTTTTTAGAAGAAATGGGAAAAACATAAACTTTTTATGTCTTTCAGTTTTATGCCCTCAGAATCTCTTACACTGAATGAAAAATTAGGCTACACTCACGATTCAAGAGAAGCAGCGTATGTCAGAGCAAAGGCACAGAACCGGTACAACGATTACTGTTTAACTGATGAGTCGCAAACGACTTACAGAATGTAACGAAACAAACGAACTTAAACGTTCACGTCAACACGTAACGACACACACTAACGATACTACTGACAATGGCTGAGATAAACGAAACAGTGGAATGTTGGGAGAGTCCACTGGAAGGGAAGTAAGCCAGGCAGGCGAACAGTCATGCGGCACGCGCGGCTAACAGTCATACGGCAGAGCGACTGCCCATGCTCCTTTAGACCCCCCCCCCCCTCCTTCACCCCACACAAAAGACCTGAGATCATAGCAAGCTTAACGCCCATCCTGTCGCAACGGACGGACTTTACCAGGTCGGTATCAATTTAAAGAGAGGTGGAGCATGTAATGGATACTGACCAGTAGCAAATTTACACAGTGCCATTTGTTAAGTCCGAAAACTCCTTCGACGTTTGCAGCTATTCTCCGAGTAACTGAAATTGTCACATGACTCTGTGTTCTAAGCTCTTCCAGTAACGCTGTAACTTCAGTTCCTGCTGTTAGGAACCAGTGTCAGGGACTACTAAAATGTGAACATAGAAAATATCCTTTATCTCAGTGTTACATGCCTGGCAGTTAAATAATGTGTATAAATCTCTTATAAACTACTCTGTCTCAATTAAGTAAACTGTAGTAAGTACCGGGTTGTTTTAATTAAAGAGCAGTTACTCCACAGAGGTCCAGTGCGGACTGTAATTATCGTATGGCAGCGAAACTTCGTAGATACGCGAATGAGTTAATTTGGAACCGATTTATACTGGAAAAAAATAGTCCTAAATTTGGCCACCAGGAGCAAATCTGGCGCTGTACAGCACCTCGTCGACGTATCTGGTGCTCCCCTAGAACAAATTTGCAAGCGGCGGTTAATAACAAAATCAACATTGTGCTTTTCTCACTTGTTTGACCTTTTCTGCCCACGTCCCGTACCCAGTCCGTTGCGTAAAGAAATATTTCTATACGTGTTTCTTGTATTCACAGAGCCTGATTTGCACCTGTTGACCAAAATTGTAACTTTTTTTTCCAGCTTAGATCGGAGACCTTCGTGAGTACCTACACTTTAATTAGAACCACTAGGTACTTGTTATAAAGTGGTAATATTAGTATGTTTCCTGGTTATTAAACCCACATTTTAAATAGGTTTGAATTTTTCGTGTAAGAAATTCTACTTCGTTTCCTCCCCCCCCCCCTCCCCGCGAATCTAAAATGACTTGCCTCGCCTCCCCGAATCCCATTCCTCCACTTATCACAGATTCTCTTTACATTCTCGAATAGAACTGTGAAGTAAAAATAAAGCAATTAGTAAGACTTATTCTAGCTACAAACGTACTTTGGCGTCAGATGAGAACGAATTCTGGAAACAGAATGTGTAGCTGCATCTGATTGTACAGATTACTGATTATACTGTTTGGATTTTCAGCATCCTCGTTAACCAATTTTATGTCTGAATCGGCACTAGGTCGCTAGCTGCCGACAGAGACAGTTAAAATAAGGCTTTAACGTTTTCGAGTAATATGTAATGGTTTCTGTACACAGGCAATCTGTCACTGATTCGTGAAACGGGGACTTCATGGTGGTTTTATATGGAAATCACACGAAACAGGTGGAATACATATCCGCTATACTACATTGTTATTATGGTCTGTTCATTAGTGTGAATATGAACAGCGTCACATCTCTTCGAGCGTGCTGGTGGTATGCAATGCAGTATGTGATGTGGCCTATGTGCTTATCTCGTCATAGTCAGTATGCATCGTTTGAGTGAGTGCGCAAATGCACTGGTAGTGTGTTGTGTATCTTATGCTGAGGACTGTTCTGGAGCTGAAAGGAAGACAAATGGTGGGACTGGGACCAGTGCTAGCCCAATCTGTCGAATAGCAGCAAGGGGCTGCAGAGCTGAAGGACGGCTCACTATAAAAAATTGCACTGTTAGACACTATGGAAAAGGGTTTGGGTCTTAAGAACGAAGACAGTGGTACGGTGAACATCTCCTCCTATAGCCCAATTTTGGTTCTTAAAATTTTTCTGTCGCAAGGAATCGAACCAGTCACTGTATCCATTCCCGGCACACTAACAGGATTAACCACTTGGGCTGCATGTGTATCTAGAGTTCGTCATGTTCCTTGTCTCTGACGGTCTCTGGCGAGATATTCGTAGCTACTAGTCTCCAAGCCTTAGGATTCTCCTGATCGCCTTTTTGTTTAATTTTTTTTATTTTGAATTGGTTTCAGACAAAGCCATTTTGACCAGATTAAATTTATGCGACATGATGATACGAAGATGACACTCGTCAGATTTGAGTATGAAATATGAAACACAACGTGTTACATAAGGAAACACTATTTAAATATAAGAGAACAGTTGCGTGGGATAATTAGTGTAACAAGCACTTCGGATTGAGAGTGAAACGAAGAATGTAATGAGGAGTAACGGAAATGAGATCAACAGTCAACTTAACAAAAAAACTGAGGACCACGACGTAGAAAAAAGTTAAGGCATTTGATCCGTTAAGTGAAATAACACGAACAAACCGAAGACATAAGGAGTAGATTAGAATAGGCAAAGAGGTCATTCATGGCCAAGAGACGTCTTCTGATATCAAACATCGCCCTTAAACTGAGGAAGATTATGACGCTACACGGTAGGGGATGACACGGCGTCCAGTGAACTTCACGTGGTTTTTAGGTCCTGATCGTGGAATTCAGCTTTTAGTTTACTTTCTTTGTGAAAGGTGAAGATGATAGACTAACACGGAAAGATACATATAGCCTGTCTTCGGACTGAAGACAAAAACAACAACAAGTTTAATATTTGAGATTCCTTTAGAGAATATACATATTTAATTTTTCGTTGTAAAAGGTAACTTTACACACACACACACACACACACACACACACACACACACACACACACACATACACACACACACGCTACTTTTACAAAGACAAACAAAATAGCATTAAATTTGGCAACAGATAAGGCTACGAGAAAAATAGCCGAAGGAAACAACAAGTTTATTGTTACCAGTCACTAATTATTTATTTATTTCCACGGCGTGTTTCAAAGGTTTATGTGGATTCATGTTGCATGTAAGTGTTGTGTTATGATTTGGCATAAAGTCATTTGAACGTTCTTCATCTCCATTTGCAGTTAAATCTCAGTCAGTGTTCAGGTTAGAACTCCACTATGGTGCTCCCCACTTCGTTGCTAGCCGTATGCACTGTTTGACATCAACGAACTTTTCCACGTCCTTCCTGTTAAGTTATTCTCGAGCATTTACATACCTAGATTATCTGTCTCGCAGCTAAGATGTTTTTCGCACATTTGCGATAGGAATTGTTGTTACTCGTTTTTATCCATGCCTATTTCTGTGGTGCTTATTAACGTAGCAAGATATTCCCGATGCATAGATTTTTCTCAGCTGTTACTGCGAGACAGATATATTTTATTGCTGATATTTTCATTATTAGCGACATGAAAAGCAGATAAATCTGCTGTCTTAAGGACTATGTTTTGTATGCTACTTGGCGGTGCAGGATATGCAAAAATATATTTCTATGTTTTTTTTTATCGTTTTATCTCTGATATTAATTCAGAATGCTTTAAGACATCTTTCTCTAACCCTCTCCCCCACAAATCAAATCCTTTTCTTCAGAAGCTTCATTTCCTTCTATGTTGGAAACAATATATTCTTGCTCTGCTAGATCTATGTGTGGATGGTAGTTCATTAGGTCTGAATAACTCTAACACAGATATAATTTGTTATCTGAAGTGCGACATGGAGCCTGGCGCTTAATAGGGACCTCATAGATAAACGGAAATTCCTGAGCATTTTAGCGTCCGCAGAGGTCACAAAAGAAATATAAAAAACTAGCTTCTCGCCCACTGCTTTGCTCGCGTATATTTTTTTCTTTAATCGAATATTTATGTTGTTCCATAGAAACTTTCGTCCCCTAACACGTTCTTATTTAGATCTAACCAGGGAAGTGAAATACTAGTTTTCATAGATTTAGCTTTAATTTTTTTAATGTAACTAAATATTTTCTTAACAATTTTCACCCCCTATTTCAACACCTTAAAAGTGGAATTTAGAGCAGTCCCGTCTTAAACGGTGCTTATAGTGTAACACCCACACCCTCTCCAAATTTCAAGTTTCTATCCCTAGCGGTTTGGGCAGGGTGATTATGAGTCAGTGAATCAATCTGGCCCCATTTCATCCTCTTAGAGGTTGAATTTCCAAAAACTGTGAAACGCGTTGTTTTTTCATTTCAAACAGAGAAGCCAAACAGCAATTTTCAAAGATATAGCTTTAAAGATACTTACACAATAAAATACTTTCGTGAAACTTTTGAGTCACAATTTAACCCCCTGGGGGTTGAATTTTCCAAAACAGTGAAATATGTACTTTTCTATATCTAACAGAGGAGTCAAATATAAATTTTGAGAGCCTTAGCTGAAAAATGCTTGCTTAATGAAATATCTGTAAAAAATTGTCATCCCGTATTTCACCCCCATAGGGATTAAATTTACAGTAACAGTGAAACACGTATTTTTTTCGACATAAGAAGAAGAAGGTCGCTGCACCCGTGGCCGAAACGTTGGTTTTTCTCCAGCAGCGGTAGTTTTATACATTATGACGCGGTACCATACCCAGAAAACTTTTACGTCGACTGACTGGCCGCGGAAGCCTACGCAATTATACGTATTTTTTTATTTGTCATCGAAAAGTCAAATGGCAATATTCATAGATGTAGCTTTAAAAGGTACTTTAGTATTTCATTAATAATAATTTATTTTCAAAAACAACGTTCACCCACTATTTCATCTCCATAGACATAAAATTTGCAATAATCTTAAAACACCTATTTTTTACTTACGAGGAAACTAAATTCCAGTTTCCGTAGGTTTATCTTCGAAATTGTCTTAATAGTTACGAATTTCCAGAAAACCATTCATCCCCTATGTTACCCACTTAGGGATCGAAAAATCCCTTCTTAAACGACGCCTGTAGTATAAGATCAACATTCTCCGCAAATTTCAGGTTTCTGTCCTCAGTGGCTTGGGCTGCGCGATGATGATTCAGTGAGTGAGTCAATCAGCTGGGACATGGCCTTTATTTATATAGATTTTGTTACATGTCTTCTTTTATTGATATTTGTCCATGCTTGACCAAGTGTGAAAAGTGGCGCTAGGAGGAAGAGAAGTAGACTATTGTAGTTCATTACCTGCGACAACATGTTGTAAAATGTGGCACGGTTTTGACGCTGTGCACGTTTCGATTACGTTACTTTTCAACTTTCTTGAGAATAACGTGCAGGAGCAGAAACTTCACCAGCTGCTCTTTTAGGCTCTTCACGTGAATAATTTCATATACTTTAGTTTTTGAATTTAACGAATGCGGAAACAGAGAGACATTTCGGCCAGCAGCCGCTGTCAGTTCGACAGAAGCGGAAAATCTTGGTGCTGGCGCGTGTACGGGCAAACCGTGTCCGCATTCGTGATTAGCGCGCACCGCCGCGGGCGCCGCATTCGCAGATTTATCTGAAAATGGTGAGATACATCACAGCTACTATTATCCCTTCTGGCCGGCATAAACTACAATCAACCATCACTGTTAATAATAACGATAATGATCGAGGCATGCGCCAGGTAAACACTTTTGAAGGCGCCTGGCCGATGCGGCAGCGGCAAAACGCACGCCCGCTACGGCCAGTGGAGGGGGCCAGCCGGTGAGTGGTGGGGGAAGCCCCCTCCCCTATCTCACTCTTGGAGGCAGGGTGGGGGAAGCCCGGAGCGCCGCGTGCTGCAGAGGGGCGGGGACTCACAGCTTGACTGACGTCCCGATTATTGTGATAAGCCGTGTTTTTTTCCCGTTTCCGCTCTTTTTTTCTCTTTTTGTCGCAGAAATATTAGGTCGTGCTTCCGCCGTAGTTTAAACAAAGAACATTTTTACAAGCAATATGGATATCACACGGTCGGTTAACATTTTAAATACCGAGTGCGGCCACTAGGTTGTCATTTATTAAACATGTCATTTAATACCTCACTCTTGTCTAAGCTTGTAATTAGAGCAAAGTATTAATCAGTTTACGCGACTTCAGAGATGTACACAACTCTTAATTCACTAATGGAAAAACTGTACCGCGGTCGTCGGCACACGAGCGGCGACAGACCTTCAGATTTTATTTGAATGCGTTCAGAATGTTTGACAACGTTTCTCTCAGGCACTGTTTTCCCTGCAAAGCTACGCGAGGTTGCGTTTATTTTCTGATAAGCAAGTCTCCTCCTACGTTACTTCCTCGGGCAATCTGTTACTATCCATATAAATTGAGATACCTGCACGATAAAGACTTGACACTTTTCAGCTTCCAGTGAGTTGTTGCTAGTAATACAAGATTTTACATTGGAACTAACGTCAACATTGCAAAGAGGTGCCCGCACTCTAACACATGCACTGTACAGAGGAAAAATATTGTCTAACCGCTAGTAGGTTTTAAAGTTCGTTCCGAGCAGATTTTTCTGGTTGGAGACTGAGGGATCCTCGGTGTTGTCGCGAGGCAAATGTAGTTAATTTTCGGAACGATTTTTAGCGTAGAAGACTTGACCGACAAGACAGCTACAAAAATTTTGATTTTCAGTGCTGTATCTCACTCAATTATTGACCGAATTTAAAAATTTAAAATGTTATCGTAATCTGTTCATTAAGAAGTGTAATTTTATGTGGAAAGCTTAATACAATAACGCAAGTATTACACTTAGAAATTGTGTGTATATATCTGAGGGCAGTGTAGCACACGACGTGCAAATTACACATACTATATTTAGCCTCCGGGATGGTTCCTTTGAAAGGGCACGGCCGATTTCCTTCCCCATCCTTCCCTGACCCGAGCTTGTGCTCCGTCTCTAATGACCTCGTTGTCGACGGGACGTTAAAAAACACTAACCATACTGTATTTAGCCAGTATTTGGCCATGGGAGCACGTAGCGGTTCCCAACAAAATTCAGGTATAATTTCAAAGCCTTACGAAACTTCCTCTCGGTGATATCACTCCACAAATTCATGAAAGGAGAAAAGTTCGTAGTTTGCTACATATTCGCTGCTCATGCAGTGTAACTGCCGCACCAGGTATGAGGATTTAGTTTATTACTTCTTTACTAGTAAGTCTATTCGCAACACATTTTGCAGACAGTATCCACGTTTACAGCTGCGTGTACCTGCAAAATTATATAACTGTACGACATGTAGTTCGGGAGAGATGACCTCATGATAACCGAGATGCGTGAAAAACAAAATTTTGCTTAAAACGAAGGGCAAAAATTGATAATGAGAGCATTTGGCGACTTCCAATAAATTTTCAACGACGTTTCAAACCTTTTCTAAACTTCTTTCCGCTTACATGCTTAACGTTAAATATTTAAATCGTTAATCCAATTTGTAAAGTAATCGCACGTTTGGATCTGTTTCATACTCGGGAGTACGATTCTTTAACGTATAGGGAGTTTACAGGTTACACTGGACGTAGACAGGAGAGAAAATGGTAATTTATGTTACACCTACGAGTTACCTCAGGATGGCTGAAACAAAATCACCATGGAAAACGTCTTTAAGTTTTCCACGAAAGGAGCCACCCTAGTTAAAGGACCGAAAAACTGGTATTTGCAACAGATGCTTGAAACGGCTCCTCTTGACATCGATGCAGCCCTGTGCGCTACCTGTGTAACACTGCTGCTTCTGCCAGAGGGATGGCGGCAACAGCGTTCACATGCTTTGCCATAGCTCTGTCCATGTGTGGCGACTGTTTGTGCAAACCTAGCACTTCATCTTGTCCCACAGGTAAATATGGAGGGAGAGAGATCCGGCGATCTAGCAGGCCACCTGATTTAAAAGTCTCCTCTTCACGGAACAAATCATGAACTCGTGCCAAGGTTGCATGTTGTGCTGGTCCACTTTACTAAAAATGCCCATACAGTCGCTCAACCTTTGTTAGTTGGTCAACAAAGGGATTAAACAGACTAGATTCAGACTACTTTCAATTTGGCCACCCTGTGCGTATCTACATCTACATCTACGTCCATACTCCGCAAGCCACCTGACGGTGTGTGGCGGAGGGTACCTTCAGTACCTCTATCGGTTCTCCCTTCTATTCCAGTCTCGTATTGTTCGTGGAAAGAAGGATTGTCGGTATGCCTCTGTGTGGGCTCTAATCTCTCTGATTTTATCCTCATGGTCTCTTCGCGAGATATACGTAGGAGGGAGCAATATACTGCTTGACTCTTCGGTGAAGGTATGTTCTCGAAACTTCAATAAAAGCCCGTACCGAGCTACTGAGCGTCTCTCCTGCATAGTCTTCCACTGGAGTTTATCTATCATCTCCGTAACGCTTTCGCGATTACTAAATGATCCTGTAACGAAGCGCGCTGCTCTCCGTTGGATCTTCTCTATCTCTTCTATCAACCCTATCTGGTACGGATCCCACACTGCTGAGCAGTATTCAAGCAGTGGGCGAACAAGCGTACTGTAACCTACTTCCTTTGTTTTCGGATTGCATTTCCTTAGGATTCTTCCAATGAATCTCAGTCTGGCATCTGCTTTACCGACGATCAACATTATATGATCATTCCATTTTAAATCACTCCTAATGCGTACTCCCAGATAATTTATGGTATTAACTGCTTCCAGTTGCTGACCTGCTATTTTGTAGCTAAATGATAAAGGATCTATCTTTCTGTATATTCGCAGCACATTACACTTGTCTACATTGAGATTCAATTGCCATTCCCTGCACCATGCGTCAATTCGCTGCAGATCCTCCTGCATTTCAGTACAATTTTCCAGTGTTACAACCTCTCGGTACACCACAGCATCATCTGCAAAAAGCCTCAGTGAACTTCCGATGTCATCCACCAGGTCATTTATGTATATTGTGAATAGCAACGGTCCTATGACACTCCCCTGCGGCACACCTGAAATCACTCTTACTTCGGAAGACTTCTCTCCATTGAGAATAACATGCTGCGTCCTGTTATCTAGGAACTCCTCAATCCAATCACACAATTGGTCTGATAGTCCATATGCTCTTACTTTGTTCATTATAGTGGTAATTACCCCATTTTCTCATTACGTAGCCATAATATAAGATCTTTCCTGCATGTTCTAAACAGTTTTCTTACCATAGACTATAATTAACTGGAAAGACGTTGACTGACGCAGTCTGCATGTCTTTCATGTAAACATTTTACAGCGCGTATTAAAATAACCACAGGAGGAAGATAACTGCTAAGAGTAACTAACTTGATTATGCTGTAAAGGGAATTTCTGTCTTGTAGAGAATTAATTTAGTATTCTCTTTGTTCAGGAATTGGATGCAGTACTCAGTTTGGCAGCCACGGGTTAGGTGGCAGTGATAATCATAAAAAAAATTAATGGAACTTGTAACGAGAGTTGAGTTAGTGTCCGCTAAAACCAACGAAAACAAAAAAGGGACACTTTGTTGGTAAAGACTCAACAAAAATTTGTAAGCACTGATTTATTGTGTTGTTTAAGAACTTGATACCTGATCACAGGTGACTGAATAGCTATGCTGTATAGTCGGAAGGTTGTTAACTGCAGATGAGAAAATGTGTTGGTACGTTATCTTTTACTGTCACGAATTTTCTTTCAAAAGTAATTTAGCGCAAACAGTCATCACTCATCACCATCTGGTCTATTGGGGATTAGTATTTCAAAGACGCAGGTAGGGTACACCTGTAACCGATACAATCAGACACAAAGACGGTGGAATCGAAACCGGTCACCTTAAAAAATAACTGTACCCAAGACGTACAAAGTTTTATATGCGGTCCGGTTTGGAGTCAAAGCATGCCAACACGCTTCCTTGCGTTGCATCCTCCGCGAAAAAGTAGTAAAATATGAGATCTAGAGAGGAAAAGTTAACTGATGTAAGTGTAAAAAATGTTTTATTCGGGAGAACGAACCACTGCTTAGCGGTGAGAACTAAAATAAATTCTTTATGTGCTCGTTTGTTAATTATTTGGAATGATGAGTATTTTGCAGTAGAACAAGTTTTGAGAAAACCAGATCAAATTAAGCTTTTATAATTTTTTAAAACCAGAAAAGAGCTATGTTTGTGTTAAATACTGAAATAAGATATTAAGTTAAATCCTTAAATATGTTTTAGTAATATATAATATTGTTACAAAATTTCTTGTTTTCTTCCGTGAAAAGTTCAAGCACACACAAGAATGTCGTTCTTCTCTGTTTCCCTCAAGTAGTCTACATAGTGCAAGTATGAACATCCTGCTGCAGAGTGATTCTTCGTTTCATACTGAAGAACTTCTCTTAGCTGAAGGAGGTCACAGTAACTTTTCTTGTAGTAAACGATAATGGAGCTTCTTTTTTATCCACATGCATGAAGTTAAGCTGATAGCAAGTCTCGGGGTGTCTGTGCATTTTCTTGAGGCTCTCTCAAAGGCGAAGAGGATTTGTTCTGCCGTATGTTTAACGTCGTGGGTTTGAAGAGGCATGGCATTTTGTGACTGAAGCATGTTCAAAAGTAATAACGGAAATTCTTCGTTTCTTGTCACTTGTTTTGCTGCTTCCTTTTTGTTGTTTTTCGAATGGTGTGAGTCTATCCACCGACTTTTAACTGTGGTTTCACCTTTCTATTTTGTTTCTCCCTCGGATTTTATGATGAACTGAAACTTAGACATCAGCTTCACAAAACGTACAAATCGACAGTGAGACGCAAGTGCACGAATCACGCTGGCAGCCATCTCTGGACATGGAGCCGGCACCATTGTTGATTATAAGAGAATTAGAAGATATACGACTTCCTACTTAGCTGGGGACATTAAGTAGACTCCTCTGCAACAAAAAACGTTAATTCTCAAATTTCCGCATTTTTCCACGCTATATTTTTTTGTTCCTAAACGCTCATAATGTACTTGAAGAAACTCTCCAAGATGTCCAAATTCTGCTTCTCATTAAACACTTGCAGGTATATGAGAATCGGAAATATTGATATAAAAGAGGAAGTTTTAAAGTTGGACAAAATATGGATGTCGACGTTGCGCCAGCAGAATGACAATCGATTACTCTTAATCGAGAATGATGACGCCATCCAAAGATAGGTATACCGTCGGTATCACGTGACGAATGGTGGTGCCCTCTATGCGCTCTATAAATGCGAGAGTACCTGGAGCCTCAGTGGCAGTAGCCGGACGACCTCAGAAGATGTCTCCCGCCGATGGAGACGAAACGTCATGTGGAAATTTTATAAATGGACCACGGAAGCCCGGAAGTTTCAACTGAAGACAACACCGGCCGTGAAAGCCTACATTGTATGATTGATATAAATAGTTCACGACAGCTAATAAGAGTATGTTGTCACACATGAAGAGCATAGTGTTGCAGAGAAACATTTTTGAATCTTTGAATTTTTGCACGTAGTCTATCAAATGACAGACCAGCGTTTTAATATATACCACGGTGAAATTTATCAGCATTTGGTGCAAACGGTTTGGATTACTGTATACAGAAGGGCTTACAGGTCCAGTTTAAGATCAACGTAAATGTCACGTGTGTTAATGTTTGTTGTTCGCGAAAGAGCTGGACTGTAGCATGCTCCAGAGAAGAAGCGTAGACTTTAATTTTCCGTTTGGTTTCTGGTTCCTTCGAGCTCCAGACGTGGCGAACAACTGCGGCGTGAAGGGGAAGGTGTTGCGGATTGGGCTGAGGGGGGAGGGGGTAAAAGAGGAGGGAGAGAGACCGCTGTTCCGCTTCGAAGTACCTGCTTTCCCACCGAGTCGCCTGCAGCATTTGGAACTCAGTAGCCCCGTTCGTGTTTGGAACTAGTCTTTCGGCCACGCCCAACAACCAAAAAAGAACTACATAACTACCAGGTTAAATCAAAACTAGCAAACATAATTCGTGAAACACTAACAGGTACAGTATCTAAAGTCAAATTTATGGGAGAAGTATCTCAGCCTTTTGAAATAAAAACTGGTGTTAGACAAGGTGACGGTTTATCACCTTTACTGTTTAACTGTGTTCTAGATAAAATTGTAAGGATCTGGAATTCGGAATTAAAAAATCACAAAATTGAACCAATAACTCTGGGAAGGAAAACAAATGGAATTAAGGTAAACTGCTTGGCTTTTGCGGATGATTTCGCAATACTTTCAGAAAACCTGACAGAAGCAGTTACTCATATAAACATTCTGGAAAATTTAGCAAACAGAACTGGTCTCAAAATTTCAGCTGAAAAAACAAAATTAATGACAAATATAAAAAATGCACCAAAATACATAGAAACACAAATAGGTAAAATAGAGCGAGTAAATAAATTTAAATATCTTGAAGAAACTATACAACAGAATGGACTAGAAAAATCTGCAATAGATGTAAGAATTAACAAAATGGAAAGAGCATATGGTTTGACCAAAAATATTTACAACAAGAAATGTATATCTAGAAAAAGAAAACTAAAACACTACACCACAGTGGTACGACCAGAATGTTTATATGGATCTGAATGCCTAACGACGAACTATAAGATGGACAAACTAGAGGTACTGGAAAGAAGGATTATTAGAAAAATAATGGGTGCAATGAAAACTGCAGATGGTTGGAAAATAAGAAGTAATGAGGAGATCTACAAAAATATAAAGAAAATATCTGAAGTAATGGCCAAACGAAGATTAACCTTTTTTGGACATCTCTACCGAATGGATGGAAGTAGACTAACAAAACAAATACTCCTATATTTCTGGAAGAAGAAATCGACAATAGCATGTATTACAGAAGTAAGAAAAGATCTTGAAAGAAACAACATCAAAGAATCAGAAATAGCAGAAAGAAACAGTTTTAAAAACAAAATACTAAATTTGGAAGGCTTTCAAAGAAGAAGAAATATAAATCGGGAACAACATGGACAGAAGAAAGGAAGAGACTACATGGGGAGAAAATGAGGGAATACTGGAAAAAGAGGAAACAACAACAAAGGAAGAAGAGGAACCGAAGTTGTTAACGTGATCCTAGTTGGTCAATACGATTGTAAAAAAAAAAAAAAAAACAAAAAAAAAAAAAACTACTAGGTTCAGAATAATTGCCAATTTTGAGGATGTAGAAATCAGTAAGCTGACATACTTTGCATACTTCCACTCTCTGATGTCATACGGAATAATATTCTGGGGCAACTCAACACTTAGGCAAAAGGTATTCACTGCTCAAAAGAAAGTAGTTAAATAATGTGTGTGATTCATAGTCGCACATCTTGTAGGCATCTGTTTAAAAGGTTAGAAAATCTTACAACTGATTCACAGTACATTTACTCAGTAATGAAATTTTTTCTCAGCAACATGGACCAGATTAAAATCAACAGCGACATTCATGATTACAATACCAGAAAAAAGAAAGACCTACACTACCCTTTACTTCACCTATCTTTGGCACAGAAAGGGGTAAAATATGCTGCTAGAAAACTTTTTGATGAATTACCAGATGAAATAAAATGTCTGACAGACAGCAGTAATAGTTTCAAAAACAAATTGTAATCATACCTCCTTGACAACTCTTATACCATAGATGAATTCTTGCATATGAGTAAATAGATCTGGAGGTATAATCTATGCATTTTGTGCCATTTAAGGGAATGGGATAGATAATAGAAATATATAGGTATAACACTATAATGGGTTCTGGCGCTGCAGTCCGGAACCGCGGGACTGCTACGGTCGCAGGTTCGAATCCTGCCTCGGGCATGGGTGTGTGTGATGTCCTTAGGTTAGTTAGGTTTAAGTAGTTCTAAGTTCTAGGGGACTTATGACCTAAGATGTTGAGTCCCATAGTGCTCAGAGCCATTTGAACCATTTGAACCACTATAATGTAAACAAAAAAAACCTGTTTCCTGTGCGCATTTCTCGTGCATTCGACACGTTCCACATCATAACGGTTTTTCCGTGCTATTGATCAATGGAACACGTAACTAACTAACTAAAAAAAATGGCGTTCAACTTCCAGGCTGACGGCTCTAGCGATGACGTAAATCTTTGCTGTGGCGGTCTGACTGAATAAAGCATTTCTGGAAATCATTCATCGGCAGTTCGCGCGCTTTTCGTGCGTCGAGCAAAACTACTGAAAACTACAAAATATGCAGAAAGGTATATTTAGCACATTTCATTGCATAACAAGCTGTTTGTAGCCTACAACGCAAGACTGACGTAGACTTTCAATGAGGGACACTTTTGGGGGGGGGGGGGGGGGGTTCATTGGTCTTTCCTGTAATTTATTACAACTCCCTTATCTTCCCATTTTTTCCTTGCGGTCAGCCAGCCACTTCCATCTGCTATTTAGATTAAAAACAGCCGACCAGTTCCTTTGCAACTGGTCGGCTGTTTTTAATCTAATTACGTGGAACCGTTGCTGTTGCGCAGCTATGTTTAAAATAATCCATCTGCTATGTTGTTTTAGTTTCCTCTACCACTTTCTTCCTGGGTTGTCCATGTTTTACTGCTGGCGGCATGCTTCGTCCCACGCTTCGGTGTGGGTAGGCACATATTTTTCCAATCTTGTTTCCTGTGTCTTACGTTCTGTTTTATCTTACTGTTCTGAGTCTTTTCTTGACACTCGTCTCAATCTGTTACTGAGCGGGCGCTGAAGACCTAGCCGTCGTGCCCATACAACCCTCTCCATCCATCCACATCCATACATCATTTGTGCTTGTCAATCCAACCGATGACTCGCCGTCTAGGAAGTCTGCGTGGTCAGTCAGGGGCTGGCTGCCTCCCATGTGTAAAAAATTAGAAGAATTGAATAAAGTTCTCCTCTTTGGAATTTGAGAGTTGCCAATGACATCCACACAGAACTGCAGAAGAACAATAACGAAGAAACAGACAGGAGAAAACAAACAAAGTGATTAGCTTCGGTTCCTTTAGATCGCGGGGTCGCGGATTCAGTTCCTGGCCGGGTCGAAGATTTTTCTTGCTCGGGCACTGGATATTTGTGGTGTCCTAATCATCTGATCCCATCTTTATCGACGCTTAAGTAGCCGAAGTGGTGTCAAGTAGAGAGAATAGTACTAGGCGGCGAAATAACCCCAGAAGGTACATGAAATTTATCGCGGCTGGAATGGCGACAACGAAAAGTTGTGGCGGACTGGGACTCGATCCCGAATTTCCCGCTCATCGCTAGCAGTCGCCTTACTGTTAAGCTACCCGACCATTACTGACGACGAGACCCAAACTTTCGTGTACTGTCAACCAGGTGTAAGTAGGCTGTTTATGTTTTCTCTATGTAAGTAGGCTCTTTATGTTTTCTTTATGTAAGTAGGCTGTTTATGTTTTCTCTATGTAAGTAGGCTGTTTATGTTTTCTTTATGTAAGCTAGGCTGTTTATGTTTCTTATTGGCAACGTTACGTAGCGCTCTGAGCGATGGCGGAGTTTTGAAATTTGTAATATTGGATATCATTAACTGCTATGTATATTATGATTTTTCAACACTATTAAGGTAAATACATTGTTTGTTCTCTATCAAAATCTTTCATTTGCTAACTATGCCTATCAGTAGTTAGTGCCTTCAGTAGTTTGAATCTTTTATTTAGCTGGCAGTAGTGGCGCTCGCTGTATTGCAGTAGCTTGAGTAGCGAAGATTTTTGTGAGGTAAGTGATTTGTGAAAGGTATAGTTTAATGTTAGTCAGGGCCATTCTTTTGTAGGGATTATTGAAAGTTAGATTGTGTTGCGCTAAAAATATTGTGTGTCAGTTTAACTACAGTCATGTATAATTTGTTCTAAGGGGACGTTTCACAGGTGTCTACAACCTACACTCGTACATCCATTACGTATACACTACTGGCCATCAAAATTGCTACACCACGAAGATGACGTGCTACAGACGCAAAATTTAACCGACAGGAAGAAGATGCTGTGATATGCAAATTATTAACTTTTCAGAGCTTTCGCACAAGGTAGGCGCCGGTGGCGACACCTACAACGTGCTGACACGAGGAAAGTTTCCAACCAATTTCTCATACACAAACAGGAATTGACCGGCGTTGCCTGGTGAAACGTTGTTGTGATGCCTCGTGTAAGGAGGAGAAATGCGTACCATCACGTTTCCGACTTTGATAAAGGTCGGATTGTAGCCTATCGTGATTGCGGTTTATCGTATCGCGACATTTTGCTGCTTGCGTTGGTCGAGATCCAATGACTGTTAGCAGAATATGGAGTCGGGGGGTTCAGGCGGGTAATACGGAATGCCGTGCTGGATCCCAACGGCCTCTTATCACTAGCAGTCGAGATGACAGGCATCTTATCCGCATGGCTGTAGCGGATCGTGCAGCCACCGTCTCGATCCCTGAGTCAACAGACGGGGACGTTTGCAAGCCAACAACCATCCGAAGAGTTCGACGACGTTTTGCAGCAGCATGGACTGTCAGCTCGGAGACCATGGCTGCGGTTACTCTTGACGCTGCATCAGAGACAGGAGCGCCTGCGATGGTGTCCTCAACGACGAACCTGGGTGCACGAATGGCAAAACGTCATTTTTTCGGATGAATCCAGGTTCTGTTTACAGAATCATGATGGTCACATCCGTGTTTGGCGACATCGCGGTGAACGCACATTGGAAGCGTGTATTCGTCATCGCCATACTGGCGTATCACCCGGCGTGATGGTATGGGGTGCCATTGGTTACACGTCTCGGTCACCTCTTGTTCGCATTGACGGCACTTTGAACAGTGGACGTTACATTTCAGATGTGTTACGACCCGTGGGTCTACCCTTCATTCGATCCCTGCGAAACCCTACATTTCAGCAGGATAATGCACGACCGCATGTTGCAGGTCCTGTACTTGCCTTTCTGGATACAGAAAATGTTCGACTGCTGCCCTGTCCAGCACATTCTCCAGATCTGTCACCAATTCAAAACGTCTGGTCAATGGTGGGCGAGCAACTGACTCGTCACAATACGTCAGTCACTACTCTTGATGAACTGTGGTATCGTGATGAAGCTGCATGGGCAGCTGTACGTGTACACGCCATCCAAGCTCTGTTTGACTCAATGCCCAGGCGTATCAAGGCCGTCATTACGGCCAGAGGTGTTTGTTCTGGGTACTGATTTCTCAGGATCTATGCATCCAAATTGCGTGAAAATGTAATCACATGTCAGTTCTAGTATAATATATTTGTCCAATGAATACCCGTTTATCATCTGCATTTCTTCTTTGTGTAGCAATTTTAATAACCGGTAGTGTATTTTCGTACAGAGGATTCATTTTAATAGGAAGTCGCTTGTTCGTCTTCGGCGAATAAATATGACATTTCAATATTCCTCTGGGCATTTATGCATGTCTGAAGGAATGAATGTATAGCCTTGAGTTGTGCTCGGATATCTCAATGGTGAGGCGACCGCTCGCGATAAGCGGGAAATTTGGGTTCAATTCCCGGTCCGGCACAAATTTTCACTGTTGTCATTCCATTCAACAGCCGATGGTTGTCCACATCCGTAACTGCAAATAAATTTCATGTATTTCATAGCGGCTGTAGTCACTGCACTGCCTGTCCCTTCTGAACGAAACTGGTACTGCAGTATCGTGTCGTAACCGCAGAAGAGGTCTCCCTGCCAATAATGCCATAGGATTATTTCATTTCGTCACAACCGATACATAACAATCCTTATTGCAGGTACTGTCTTTGTCGTGTGCTATAATCGGCAAATGTCATTGTTACTATACCATTGAACTACTTGTTAAGCTGATCACACCGCAGATATGATCCCCCCATCCCCCCCCCCCCCCCCCCCCCCCCCCCCCCCCCCCCCCCCCCACCAACCCACCATCACTGAAAGAAAATTTTACTTAACCATTTTATACAGGAAGGTCATAAACAGTCTCAATAGCTTGTAAGGGTATTGCAAGGTAGAGTGTATCGAGAAACAACTGTTAAGAAAAAATTCCATTGGTTGCTACGTTTCCGAGTTAATTAGCATTGAAGTTAGTCATTCAGACAGTGGCGTGCACAATTTCAAGCGAGCCGCCTTATACAATTACGAGCCATTTGTCCTCATAGCGCAGATGATAACACGCTAGACTGCTCAGGCCTTTGTTCAGGTTCGATCCTTACTGCCGTTCCAAGGGATTTGGCTACACAGTCTCTGACGGGCTCCTGAAACTGGCGCCCGCGACTGCCTGATTGGCTAACTTGAATGCTAGTTACACCGTAAACGGTGCAAGGTATCGAAGTTTTTCAAAATGGTTCAGATGGCTCTGAGTACTATGGGACTTAACATCTGAGGTCATCAGTCCCCTAGAACTTAGAACTACTTAAACCTAACTAACCTAAGGGCATCACACACATCCATGCCCGAGGCAGGATTCGACACCTGCGACCGTAGCAGTCGCGTGGTTCCGGACTGAAGCGCCTAGAACCACTCGGCTACAGCGGCCGGCGAAGTTTTTCCTCAACAGTTTATTTCTCAGCACAACTTACGCTGCAACACCCTTACAAGCTACCGAGCGAGGTGGCGCAGTGGTTAGCACACTGGACTCGCATTCGGGAGGACGACGGTTCAATCCCGTCTCCGGCCATCCTGATTTAGGTTTTCCGTGATTTCCCTAAATCACTTCAGGCAAATGCTGGGATGGTTCCTTTGAAAAGGGCACGGCCGATTTCCTTCCCCATCCTTCCCTCATCCGAGCTTGCGCTCCGTCTCTAATGACCTCGTTGTCGGCGGGACGTTAAATACTAATCTCCCCCCCCCCCCCACACCCTTACAAGCTTTTCAGATTGTTTCTGATCACCCTGTATTTTGAAACTTCTTTATTAAATATTTTACTTAAACTGCTGAGTGAAATTGAATGCAAGTGAACCTACTTTCTCGTTACTTATTCTTGACCCGCAATATTCTAACGCAACGCAATCTGCTCTAAAAAAAAGATAACCAGACTTCAAATAATTAATTCAAAAAATGGCCCTGACTAAAAGAAATCTTAACAATAACCTATACATTTCATTAAGCACTTACCTCACAAAAATCTTCATTACGCGAACTACTGAAATATAGCGAGCGTCAATACTGTCAGCTAAATAAAAGATTGTAACTACTAAAGTCACTAACTACTAATAGGCATGTGGCTAGCAAAGGAAAGATTTTGTTGCAAACCAAATAATGTAATTTTTTACCTTGCTAATGTGACATCCAGTTCAGACACAAACATAAATCGACATTGACATCTTGTACAAAGGAATATAATTATGAATAATATTCGATCTCCAAGTCAAACATGTACAGATCGTTAGCCTACGCTAACACTTCAGACCTCTACCCTCCATCAACGCTAACTTCTTACATCTAATATCCATCACTGCTGGCCGTTCACCTCCAACTGCCCAACAGTACTTCCACACTGGTAACTTCCAACTGCCAACACTACTGGCGACTAGCTTCCAACTGCCCAACACTACTGGCGATTAACTTCCAACTGCCCAACACTATTGGCGATTAACTTCCAACAACGGGTGCAACCAGCCACATAGTCTCTTACAAAGAAAGGGCACTCAGATATCCAATGCAAAGCGCTATACAGCGCTGCCAACACAGAAGCAGCCCACTTACATAGCCCCCCCGCTCCTCACAAAAAAATTTACTAATTATTTTGGGCAGTGGCTAGGATTAATTTGTTATAATTTTTTATATTAACAATATCAAATAGATCAAATGCACACAATTATTAGGACACTGTTGGTCAAAAGCAAATATTGTCCTCACAGTCCCTAAAGACAGTCCTCATCATATATCAGAGTAGTAGTCTATGACAGTTTTTATGCACAAAGTCTGAGCAGTAAAAGAAAATGCACATGCAAGAAGTGGATCTCCATGCAGTCTTGGAGAAGTGTTGTCCCTCCCAACGGAAACACAGTGCTGGACTCTTGACATGAATATTGGTAATGGGCCACAACACAGCAAACCCACAGCAGAGTCAGTTGCAGTCTTGAAGAAGATTGGTAGAATTAGTAGGTCACCACAGAACAGACCCACAGTATTGCTTGTAGAGATTATGGTAGTAGTGGGCCACCAAGGGTACTGACCCACTGTAGACCTTGTAGAGATTATGGTAGTGGTGGGCCACAAAGGGTACAGACCTGCTGTAGTCCTTGTAGAGATTATGGTAGTAGTGGGCCACCAAGGGTGCAGACCCACTGTAGTCCTTGTACAGATGTCCATCAGCCATCCATTGTGACTGCGCTGGTGCACAATCACAATTGAAGACTGTTGCGGATAATAAAGCATAAACCACCACTCGTGCACTCACTAATTTTTTTGCGATGTCTCTAGATTCCGGCAATGCTATTAAACAGTCCCTTGATGCATTATCAACACATGTACAAAGGCTAACACAGTCATTTAGCTTCTGAAATTTTACACATACAGTATGACCAACAGAAATGTGTGCAGTAAAATGAATCCCTACTATTTATTTAATCTGAAAAACTGGTGTCTATACAATTTACAATTTTACAGCATAAGAATACAATTACAAAGTTACAGGAAATATCAATGAAGAGCATGATAATACAGATAAAATTTACAGTAATACAGTCTTTACAAAGGAATAGAAATAAGCATATACATGAGTATTCCAGGAATTGTGACATAAGTAAATACATGAAACATGAGAATATTCATTGAAATATTAACTTGACACATAAGCATTAAAAGAAAAGAGAACAGAATAAATAATGTCTAAATATCTTTCCAAAGTAAAGAATATATTAGATTTGAGGATAACAGTATTCCTCATCATAGTAAATGCAGCTTAGTACTAGAAGAGAAAACTCAATTAATCTTATCAGGTCAACACACAGAGACAGGAAGAACACAGATACACAAGAGTACACATAAACACACAGCGGAATAACACAAAAGGAAAGGACAAGGTTTGTTTTCAGTGTAACATTTGGTACTGCAGACCAACCAAAACTTCATTCCACAGATCTTCCCTCTTATTTCACCATTTTAGCTGTGGTTAGTAAAGGAAAGATTTTGTTGCAAACCAAATAATGTATTTTTTTTACCTTAATAATGTGACATCCAGTTCAGACACAAACATAAATCGTCACTGACATCTAGTACAAAGATTATAATCATGAACAATACTCAGTCTCCAAGCCGAACATGTACAGATCGTTAGCCTACGCTAACACTTCAGACCTCTACCCTCCATCAATGCAAACTTCTTATATCTAACATCCATCACTGCAGGCCGTTCAACTCCAACTGCCCAACAGTACTTCCATCACTGTTGGCGACTAACTTCCAACTGCTCAACCCTACTGGCGATTAACTTCCAACTGCCCAACACTATTGGCGATTAACTTCCAACAACGGGTGCAACCAGCCACACAGTCTCTTGCAAAGAAAGGGCAGTCAGAGATCCAATGCAAAGCGCTACACAGCGCTGCCAACACAAAAGCAGTCCTCTTACAATTTGTATAGATATCAGTTTCCAAGTTTCTCTGTTAACATTAGGAAAACAGTGTAGCTTGAAAACTAAGAGTCACGAAAGATTTGCAGAGCATAGAATCACAAAAAGAGAAATGCCCTCCACTAACAAAAATAACAAATATAAACAAGGACGTTCTCGGACGGAAGCGCAAACAATTGAAAGAAAACTCATCCACCCTGTGGTGTCACCGCCAGACACCACACTTGCTAGGTGGTAGCTTTTAAATCGGCCGCGGTCCGTTAGTATACGACGGACCCGCGTGTCGCCACTGTCAGTAATTGCAGACCGAGCGCCACCACACGGCAGGTCTAGAGAGACGTACTAGCACTCGCCCCAGTTGTACAGCCGACGTTGCTAGCCATGGTTCACTGAGAATTACGCTCTCATTTGCCGAGACGATAGCCTTCAGCTACTTTTGCTACGACCTAGCAAGGCGCCATTACCAATTGATATTGTGATGATAAAGCCTGTACAGTAAAGAACGATGTTCTACAAATGTGGATTAAAGTTAAGTATTCCAGAAGCTACGTACTTTTCTTTATAGCATTCATTACGTATCCTGTTTCAGACCTCACGCCAGCCTGCGTGAGCTTATAGCGTGCATTTCGGCCTCCTCTAAAAACAGTGTTGGCAATTCTGCCGACACTTCACACCCTATTTACATGCTCACATAGCCACAATCAGCAATCGCAATGCTAAATGAAATACTGATAATGGTGTGTGCACACTACGAACTTACATAGGTATTATGAAGTTTCCGAAGCTGTAACATTTTGTTGCTGTTACACTGAGGTGATAAAAGTCATGGGATACCTCCCAATATGGTGTCAGACCTCTTCTTGCCCAACGTAGAGCCGCACTAGACGTGGCGTGGACTCAGTCTTTGGAACTCCCGTGCAGAAATGTTGAGCCCTGGTGCCTCTATAGCCGTCCATGACTGCGAAGTATTGCCGGTGCAAGATTTTGTGCATTAACTGACCTGTCGATTATGTCCCATAAATGTTCGATGAGATTAACATCGGACGATCTGGGTGATCAATCCGTTCTTCAAACCAGTCGCGAATAATTGTGGCCCGGTGACATGGTGCAGTGTCATTCACGAAAATTCAATCGTTTTTCGGGAAAATGACGTCCGTGATTAGCTGCAAATGGTCTCAAATTAGCCGAACATCCAGAGGACCCAGTTCATTCCATGTAAACACAGCCCACACCATTATGGAGCCATCACAGCTTGCACAGTACATTTTTGGCAACTTGGGCCTGGACCACACTCATATCCTACCATCAGCTCTTACCAACTAAAATCGGTACTCACCTGACCAGGCCACTGTTTTCCAGTCACGAGCCCACGAGAGGCGCTGCAGGTGATCTCGTGCTATTAGCAAAGCCACTCGCGTCGGTAGTCAGCTGTGTCGCGTCCCGGCACAACCTCACTATACCACAATGAAGTAAGTGCGAACTGCGTAGCGCAATCGTGACGTTAACGACAATGGGTTAGTTATAACCTTTATATCGGAGATGAGAGGGAGAGAATCTCCTTGGTTTGAAGCAAATAAGTTTCCTGAAAATAGGTTACAGAATTGCAATAGGCAGAAAAGATTGATTCGTTTCTATCAAGTTTATTGTCACATTTACTTATGTGAGGTGTTGGACCCTAAACCCCTTAGTAAGATTCAGTCTACACTCCTGGAAATTGAAATAAGAACACCGTGAATTCATTGTCCCAGGAAGGGGAAACTTTATTGACACATTTCTGGGGTCAGATACATCACATGATCACACTGACAGAACCACAGGCACATAGACACAGGCAACAGAGCATGCACAATGTCGGCACTAGTACAGTGTATATCCACCTTTCGCAGCAATGCAGGCTGCTATTCTCCCATGGAGACGATCGTAGAGATGCTGGATGTAGTCCTGTGGAACGGCTTGCCATGCCATTTCCACCTGGCGCCTCAGTTGGACCAGCGTTCGTGCTGGACGTGCAGACCGCGTGAGACGACGCTTCATCCAGTCCCAAACATGCTCAATGGGGGACAGATCCGGAGATCTTGCTGGCCAGGGTAGTTGACTTACACCTTCTAGAGCACGTTGGGTGGCACGGGATACATGCGGACGTGCATTGTCCTGTTGGAACAGCAAGTTCCCTTGCCGGTCTAGGAATGGTAGAGCGATGGCTTCGATGACGGTTTGGATGCACCGTGCACTATTCAGTGTCCCCTCGACGATCACCAGTGGTGTACGGCCAGTGTAGGAGATCGCTCCCCACACCATGATGCCGGGTGTTGGCCCTGTGTGCCTCGGTCGTATGCAGTCCTGATTGTGGCGCTCACCTGCACGGCGCCAAACACGCATACTACTATCATTGGCACCAAGGCAGAAGCGACTCTCATCGCTGAAGACGACACGTCTCCATTCGTCCCTCCATTCACGCCTGTCGCGACGCCACTGGAGGCGGGCTGCACGATGTTGGGGCGTGAGCGGAAGACGGCCTAACGGTGTGCGGGACCGTAGCCCAGCTTCATGGAGACGGTTGCGAATGGTCCTCGCCGATACCCCAGGAGCAACAGTGTCCCTAATTTGCTGGGAAGTGGCGGTGCGGTCCCCTACGGCACTGCGTAGGATCCTACGGTCTTGGCGTGCATCCGTGCGTCGCTGCGGTCCGGTCCCAGGTCGACGGGCACGTGCACCTTCCGCCGACCACTGGCGACAACATCGATGTTCTGTGGAGACCTCACGCCCCACGTGTTGAGCAATTCGGCGGTACGTCCACCCGGCCTCCCGCATGCCCACTATACGCCCTCGCTCAAAGTCCGTCAACTGCACATACGGTTCACGTCCACGCTGTCGCGGCATGCTACCAGTGTTAAAGACTGCGCTGGAGCTCCGTATGCCACGGCAAACTGGCTGACACTGACGGCGGCGGTGCACAAATGCTGCGCAGCTAGCGCCATTCGACGGCCAACACCGCGGTTCCTGGTGTGTCCGCTGTACCGTGCGTGTGATCATTGCTTGTACAGCCCTCTCGCAGTGTCCGGAGCAAGTATGGTGGGTCTGACACACCGGTGTCAATGTGTTCTTTTTTCCATTTCCAGGAGTGTATTTATTCAGACTTGCTACTTCAAAGCTAATTGCAAGTACATATAAGAAACAAGTAAAAAGCAATCACTTGTTCTTGGTTAGCACTGAACTGAGACAAAGAGTGACAGCCTCTGTTGTACACTACTCCAATGAAACTCTAAAAATCCAACTTGACCTGCAGTTCCTCAGTGTCCACCAGAGTCTATCACCGTCTTCTCGTAGTTGAAGTCTTTATCAGCTGTATCGGCTGATAAGGGCCTACTCGGCCCCGCTGGCGTCTCACTGTGGAATCTCCAAACTGCCGGCACTGGCTCTGAATCTGCATCTGAATCTCTACCTCTAGCTTTTCCGCTGCCTGGCCTTTTATTTCGTTTCTCATGTACTTGGGTGCACACGAGTTAATTTGTTTCACACGACCCTTTCATTGCTAAGTGATCGGATTGCACAAGAATGCCTATGGTTCCACACGACACTCTCGTTTCTAATTGCTCGGCTTGCGCAAGAATGCCTTCGGATCCACACGACACTTTCGTTTCTAGCTGCACACAACTTAATTTGGTTCTACACGAGTCTTTTTCGCACGTGACTGACACTCTCTCTTGCTGTATTATCGCCCTGGTGTTTGCGTCTTCCATTGCGCAAGTTTGATTCACGCTGCTTCCTCTGGCAGGAAGTCAAACACAAAGTTATTTGATCAACAAACCATACTTGGCAGCCTCCGCCGCTTATCTTGTCCCTACGTCCTGGTGAACTATTTCTTAATATCGGCTGGCTGTTTGCCTACGGAGCCTGGATTCTTATTATGGTCGCAAAAGCAAGAATAAAAATTAAAATTTTCTACGGTCACAGCAGCTGCTATAGACCACTGATGCTAATTTTTCCCGCTCTGTAATAACAGACACGTCCATCGCAGATCCCAGATTGATTTATGAGGTTATTTAACACAGAGTTGCTTGTGTGTTAGTGCTGACAAATCCACACAAACGCCGCTGCTCTCGGTCGTTAAGTCAAAGCCTTCGGTCACTGCGCTGTCTGTGGTGAGAGGTAATGCTTGATTTGTGGTATTCTCAGCACACTCTTGACATTGTAGATCGCGGAATATTGAATGCCCTAACGGTTTCCGAAATTGAATGTCCTTTGCGTCTAGCTACAACTACCATTCCTAGTTGTTCAATGTCTGTTAATTCGCGTTGTGGGGCCACAATCACGTCGGAAACTTTTCACGTAAATCACCTGAGTGCAAGTGACTGCTCCGCCGATGCCCTGCCCTTTTATACTCTCGTATTCCCGATACTACCGCCATTTGCGCATGTCCATATCGTTATCCCATGACCACTGTCACCTTAGTCTAGGCTTCGTAAATCAACTGGATTACATTGGAACTTCTCAAATTTTCGGACATATACTTTTAAAATGATCTCTTTTTATGTACAGCATTTTCTTGCAAGTTAAAGTGATATTCTAAGCTCTAGAGTAATAAATCATTTTATTTATTACAATATTACAATTATTACATATTTTATTATTATTAAATTTCTAGGCGTCAGGTGCATTAAACTTGGTGGTACCAGCAAATTACATTTGGGTCAAGGGTAGGAGGAGGAGGAAGTAAGAGTCTGTTTTTTCTCTCCTCCCCGCCCCTCCTCTTCCCCTCATAACCCATTCCTGAATTACAGCGTGATCTGATCGTAGGGTACGTGCATGTACCAGTTAAAATTACGCCAAAGACCGCTTTCGGATACAAGATGCGCTCTTGGATACGCAAACAGAGTGAAGAATCCAATCCACTGACAATAATTTGACAACTGTGACAGTCGACGAGAGATTGTACAGGTTATCAGAGTCATCATCTTAGTGGCACCCGAGAAAATACGTTATATATGCAACAACGTCTTACCTCTCAGACACCGTCCATTTTATTCGTGTTTAGCGTGTTAGCTTCTTTACCACTTCTAAGACCCGAAACCAGATTTTCCGAAGTACCTATAGTATTATTCTACTCGTACATACTGGCATCACGGGAATTTTCTTTCTCAAATAAATATTTTATGCCATACCACTAGTTCCGTCACCTGAAGAAAGCTTTCTTTGTCTTTAATAATTGATCTCTCTACGCTGATACCAGGTTGCATGACTGAGTGAATGTGTATCAGAACATAAATCCAAAAGTTGAAGTATGGATCCCTGAGTAATCCTAGGATTTTGTTTTTCTATCATTTAACGCTTCTACCATCTGGTGAGCAAGATGTATGAGACAGGCGAAATACCCTCAGACTTCAAGAAGAATATAATAATTCCAATCCCAAAGAAAGCAGGTGTTGACAGATGTGAAAATTGCCGAACTATCAGTTTAATAAGCCACAGCTGCAAAATACTAACGCGAATTCTTTACACATGAATGGAAAAACTGGTAGAAGCCGACCTCGGGGAAGATAAGTTTGGATTCCGTAGAAATGTTGAAACACTTGAGACAATACTGACCTGACGACTTATCTTAGAAGAAACATTAAGGAAAGGCAAACCTACGTTTCTAGCATTTGTAGATTTAGAGAAAGCTTTTGACAATGTTGACTACAATACTCTCTTTCAAATTCTAAAAGGTGGCAGAGGTAAAATACAGGGAGTGAATGGCTATTTACAATTTGTACAGAAACCAGATGGCAGTTATAAGAGTCGAGGAGCATGAAAGGGAAGCAGTGGTTGGTGAGGGAGTGAGACAGGGTTGTAGCCTCTCCCCGATGTTATTCAATCTGTATATTGAGCAAGCAGTAAAGGAAACAAAAGAAAAATTCGGAGTAGGTATTAAAATCCATGGAGAAGAAATAAAAACTTAGAGGTTCGCCGATGACATTGTAATTCTGTCAGAGACAGCAAAGGACTTGGAAGAGCAGTTGAACGGAATGGACAGTGTCTCCAAAGGAGGATATAAGATGAACATCAACATAAGCAAAACGAGGATAATGGAATGTAGTAGAATTAAATCGGGTGATGCTGAGGGAATTAAATTTGGAATCGAGACAATTAAAGTAGTAAACGAGATTTGCTATTTGGGGAGCAAAATAACTGATGATGGTCGAAGTAAAGAGGATATAAAATGTACACTGTCAATGGCAAGGAGAGCGTTTCTGAAGAAGAGAAATTTGTTAACATCGGGTATAGATTTAAGTGTCAGGAAGTCGTTTCTTAAAGTTTTTGTATGGAGTGTAGCCATGTATGGAAGTGAAACATGGACGATAAACAGTTTGGACAAGAAGAGAATAGAAGCTTTAGAAATGTGGTGCTAGAGAAGAATGCTGAAGGTTAGATGGGTAGATCACATAACTAATAAGGAGGTATTGAATAGAACTGGGGAGAAGAGGATTTTGTGGCACAACTTGAGAAGAAGAAGGGACCGGTTGGTAGAAGATGTTCTGAGGCATCAAGGGATCACAAATTTAGCATTGGAGGGCAGCGTGGAGGGTAAAAATCGTAGATGGAGACTAAGAGATGAATACACTAAGCAGATTCAGTAGGATGTAGGTTGCAGTAAGTACTGGGAGATGAAGAAGCTTGCACAGGATAGAGTATCATGGAGAGCTGCATCAAACCAGTCTGTGGACTGAAGACCACAACAACAACGCTTCTTTCGCCTCTGGCAATAGATTTTGAACTCAGACGCTGCTAAGTGATAAACTGTTTTGATTCTTAGTTAACTTATATGTCTCCCTGTAAGTTGCCGGGAATAAAGTTCACGAGTCACATGAAGACAAAAGCATAACGTCTCCCGTAAAATAACGGTGAAAGCAAAGTAACCTTCAGAGCTGGGACCAGTACTGCTTTTTACTTGCACTTTAGTACTTTGATCATCTCCTACGTTTAGATTTTAACCTAGCATTCAGCTCTTAATAATATGGAGATGTGCCACGTGGTTCGGTTTCCACGTTAAAATGTACGTCCCAGTTTCCCAGTTGGATAACTGACATAGGTTAGAGACACTGAAGTGGGGTCCTATTGTAAGACTTGCTCCATGTCAGTCAGCTACACGAAATTACTATTATTGTTGTTGTTGTTGTTGTGGTCTTCAGCCCAGAGACTGGTTTGATGCAGCTCTCCATACTACTCTATCCTGCGCAAGCTTCTTCATCTCCCAGTACTGACTGCAACCTACACCTTTCTGAAGCTGCTTAGTGTATTCATCTCTTGGTCTCCCTCTACGATTTTTACCCTCCACGCTGCCCTCCAATACTAAATTGGTGATCCCTTGATGCCTCAGAACATGTCCTACCAAACGATCCCTTCTTCTAGTCAAGGTGTGCCACAAATTTCTCTTCTCCCTAATTCTATTTAATACCTCCTCATTAATTATGTGATCTACACATCTAATTTTCAGCATTCTTCTGTAGCACCACATTTCGAAAGCTTCTATTCTCATCTTGTCCAAAATATTTATCTTCCACGTTTCACTTCCAAACATGGCCATACTCCACACAAATAATTTCAGAAACGACTTCCTGGCACTTAAATCTCTACTCGATGTTAACAAATTTCTCTTCTTCAGAAACGCTTCCCTTGTCATTGCCAGTCTACATTTTATATCCTCTCTAAATCGACCACCTTCAGTTATTTTGCTCCCCAAATAGCAAAACCCATTTACTATTGTAAGCGTCTCATTTCCTGATGTACGAGGGCTGTTCAGAAAGTAAGCTCCGATTGATCGCGAAATGGGAACCACAGTGAAAATTAGAAATGTTTTATTTTTAACAGTTAGCTACACCATCCAGCTACTTCTCTACGTAGTTGCCGTTCTGACTAAGACATTTGTCGTAGCGTTGTACCAACTTTCCAATACCCTCATCATAAAAGACAGCCGCCAGTGCTTTCCGCCAATTCTCTACGCTGGCCTACAGCTCGTTTTCTGTGCCAAAATGTTGTATTCATAGCCAGCGGTTCATGTGAGCAGAAATGAAACGCTGGGGGAGTCAATTACGGGCTGTATTGTGGGTAGTCAAACATTTCCAATTGAAAACGATGCAGGAGCATCTTCATTGCCCCTTCAGAATGCGGCTGAGAATATTGCCTTGTAGAAGAAACTGCACGACAGTTATGTAATGTTGGCTGTATAGCTTCAGGCGAAATTTCTCACCAGGTCCTCGTACTTGGCGGGAGACACTATTCTCTAGACAACTTTACGCGATCACTGTGAGCTCAGAAATGAGAGGAGTGACGTGATGCTATCTAGGGTCATACTAGAGACACTGCCCAACACATCTGTGCAACGCTTTATCGGATTATCATAGTCGTTTCCATTTCGCGATCAATCGGAGCTTACTTTCTGAACAGCCCTCGTAATACCCACAGCATCACGTGATTTAATTTGACTACATTCCATTATCCTCGTTTTGCTTTTGCTGACGTTCATCTTATACCCTACTTTCAAGACACTGTCCATTCCGTTCAACTACACTTCCAGTTCCTTTACTGTCTCTGACAGAATTACAATGTCATCGGCGAACCTCAAAGTTTTTATTTCTTCTCCATGGATTTTAATACCTACTCTGAATTTCTCTTTTGTTTCCTTTACTGCTTGCTCAATGTACAGATTAAATAACATCGGGGATAGGCTTCAACCCTGTCTCACTCCCATCCCAACCACTGCTTCCCTTTAATGCTCCTCAACTCTTATAACTGCCAGGTTTCTGTACAAATTGTAAATAGCCATTCACTCCCTGTATTGTACCCCTGCCACCTTTAGATTTTGAAAGAGATTATTTCAGTCAACATTCTCAAAAGCTTTCTCTAAGTCTACAAATGCTAGAAACGTGGGTTTGCCTTTCCTTTATCTAAGATCAGTCGTAGCGTCAGTATTGCTTCATGTGTTCCAACATTTCTACAGAATCCAAACTGATCTTTTCCGAGGTCGGCTTCTACTAGTTTTCCATTCGTTTTCAAAGAATTCGTGTTTGTATTTTGCAGCTGAGACTTATTAAACTGATAGTTCAGTAATTTTCACATCTGTCAGCACCTTCTTTCTTTGGGATTAGAATTATTATATTCCTCTTGAAGTCTGAGAGTATTTCGCCTGTCTCATACATGTTGCTCACCAGATGGTAGAGTTTTGTCAAGGCTGGCTCTCCCAGTGCTATGAGTAGCTGTAATTGAATGTTGTCTACTCCTGGGGCCTTGTTTCGGCATAGGTCTTTCAGTGCTCTGTCAAACTCTTCACGCAATATCATATCTCCCATTTCATCTTCATCTACAACCTCTTTCATTTCTATAATATTGTCCTCAAGTACATCACCCTTACTATTATTATTACTTCCCAAACAGCACTTGCTCAGTTCTGCCGTATTCAGTCTTGAGTTATAGCACGCTGTTAGTCTCCATCAGAACTACAGGTGGTGGACAAGAAAATGTAATCACATAAAACACAACACATTACGCTACCTAATACTATACACAAAAACCACTGGCATTCAGAACAGCTCCCCGTTGTCTTGCAATGGATGAATACAGTTTCTGTGTGGTTTTGAAGGGAACTTATATCATTCTTCCTCCAAAATAGTGTCAAGTTCTGGTAACGATGGTGGGGATGGACAGCTGGCACGCCTCCTTCTCTCTAAAGTAGACCGTAAATCGTCGGTGATATTGAGATTTGGTGACTGTGGTCGCCAACGGAGATGCGAAAATCCGTCCTGGTACACACAGAACCAGACCTGGACGATGCGAGGTGTGTGAATGGGTGCCTTGTCTTCTTGGAACACACCAGCACCTCTGGGGAACAAATATTCTACGGGATGGTCCTGATCACCCAAACTGATCACATAATTCTTAGCAGTAATGTAACTTTGCGGAGTAAAAATGGAGTCCATGGAATTCCACAATATGGCTGCCCAAATAGTGAGCGAACCCCTGCCATTTTTCACTCTTGGCAGCAAGCGGTCTGCATCATGGGCTTCAGACGGCGTACTCCACGCAAACTCTGGCAGAAGTCCGAAGCAATGTGAAACAGGACTCATCGGCCCAAATGACTTTCTTCCACTGCTCCATAGCCAGCAGCCCCTGTAAAAGAAAACCTGTGCACATAGTGCGTGACGTCACAAGATGGCTACACATCTGGTCTCTTCTTCAACAGTTTCATGGAACAGTGCTTGTGAATAGTCGCGCGGCGAGTTTCGCATCAGTTTACTATTATAGTGAATGGTGTTCCTGCGTTAGTGTACGTGATTTGGTTGTTTAGTTTCTGTGCACTAAACTGGTGATCTGTTTTTCTTGCCAGTGAAAATTTCGTTGCGTGCAAAATGCCGTTTCGTTGCTCTGTACCGAATTGTAGAGGAAATTATGATTATATTTAAATTTCCGGAGGATGAAGCAACGAGGAAGAAATGGTTGTTAAGTTGTAAGTAGGCTGTTTAGGTTTCCTTATTGGTAACGCCACGTAGCGCTCTGTATGAAAATCACTGGCTGTGCTGTGTGCAGTCTGTGGCTAGTTTGCATTGTTGTATGCCATTGTAGTGTTGGGCAGCTGGATGTTAACAGCGCGTAGCGTTGCGCAGTTGGACGTGAGCCGCCAGCAGTGGTGGATGTGGGGAAGTGAGATGGCGGATTTTTGAGAGCGGATGATCTGGACGTGTCCATCAGAAACAGTACATTTGTAAGAATGGATGTCATGAACTACTATATATATTATGACCTTTAACACTATTAAGGTAAATACATTGTTTGTTCTCTATCAAAATCTTTCATTTGCTAACTATGCCTATCAGTAGTTAGTGCCTTCAGTAGTTTGACTCTTTTATTTAGCTAGCAGTAGTGGCGCTCGCTGTATTGCAGTAGTTCGAGTAACGAAGATTTTTGTGAGGTAAGTGATTTGTGAAAGGTATAGGTTAATGTTAGTCAGGGCCATTCTTTTGTAGGGATTTTTGAAAGTCAGATTGCGTTGCGCCAAAAAATATTGTGTGTCAGTTTAAGCACAGTCACGTACAATTTTTCTAAGGTGACGTTTCATATGTCGACCCTTAGCCGAGGATACCTCACTGGAATCTTCTGATTTTTTCTTGTAGTTTGTGTAATTAGTGCAGCCTTTGTTTATTGCTAGCGCGTAATTGTAGAGAGAATTTCCTTTGTAGTTCTAGTTTTCCATTGTTGTACAGTAAAACAGTTGTGGCATGCATGCAGATTTGCAACAAGTATTCCGCAGCTGCGCTTGCAATTAACTAGATATTATTTTCAGTGCTATGTTAATGTGTTTTCTTATTTTTGCTCTTCAAATTGTGCTTTTCTCTGTTATCGTGTGAAATATTGTGACAATTATGGCGTGTGAAAAACGTAATACTAGGCTGCAACGTAAACTGAGAAATGACAGTGAAGACGAAAGCAGCGTGTTAGCGCCACCGTGGAATGAATTAACTAATGTTCAACATAGTAATTTGGTAATTGTGCATAGGGAAATGGAACGGGCGGCAAAAAATGGTGTAGACAGTGAAACAATTAGTGAACAGGGAAGCATTATCGATGGATCAGTCGGCAACAGCCCGCCTCAGGAATCGGGAATGACAGGACACAATCTTGCAGATTCAGGTTTTGGGTCCTCACCGCTTTCTCAAATAAGTCAAGACACATTTTCTGCTTGTCAAAATGTGAATGTTGCCGGTGCAACTTCACTGCCGAAAAGCACTGAGGAACAACATGTTTCAGACACCAGTGCATTGTTATTACAATTAATGCAACAAATGGGACAAAGGCTACAAAAGTTGGACACAACGCTTGAACAAAATCAGAAACAAATGGGACAAAAGTTAGACACAATGGAACAAAATCTTCAAAAGTTAGACACAATGGAACAAAATCTTCAAAAGCTGGACACAATGGAACAACACCAGAGACAAACACAGCAACAGTTAGACGCAATGGAACAAAAGCTTCAAACGTTAGACTCAGTGGAACATACGCTTGAACAAACACGTGAAGATTTAACTACTGAGTTACATAAAATCGAAACGAAATGTCAAAAAGTCTGTAATGACGTAAAAACACAAATTTGTGAAATTTCCAACCTATTTTTTCGCGGCATGAAAATACATTACAGAATCACGAAGCAGCCATAAAAGAACTTCAAACTATTGTTCATGAAAATCATGAGACCTTGCAAGCTAAAATTGACTCAGTTGCATCTACCGATTCGGTTACGCAACTTGCAAAAACTCAGGAAAACTTAAAGGACACAGTACATACGATTTCAACACAAATAGATACTCTGAAAATTGGTTCAGAAAGACACATGGAGGAAATCAGTTCATTATAAGAGAAAGTAGTCGAACTTTCGGATCAGCTAAATAATTTATCTACGAAGGTAGATGATAATCTGAATGACACAAAACCAGTAGTCTTTAATGACACAGAAGAGTGCGAACAAATTAGGAAATTCAAACAAAATCAGAATCAAATTAATACGCAACACCAAAGAGAAATCTGGGAGCTGGCCGAAGTGGCCGTGCGGTTCTAGGCGCTACAGTCTGGAACCGCGTGACCGCTATGGTCGCAGGTTCGAATCCTGCCTCGGGCATGGATGTGTGTGACGTCCTTAGGTTAGTTAGGTTTAAGTAGTTCTAAGTTCTAGGGGACTGATGACCACAGCAGTTAAGTCCCATAGTGCTCAGAGCCATTTTTGAAATCCGGGAAGTACAAGATCAGTTGCCACAGGTAATACAAGAATTACGTATTTCAGAGGACACTCGCGCTCCAACGCGGGAAGAGGGACTTAGAAATACGGAAAAGCCACAAAATAATAACATAGGGCATTTCGGAAATTATGAAAGAAATTGGCAAGGTGCACCGAATTTTGAGATGGAACCGCCGACACGACGTAAAAATGATCGATATGCTACTCGCCGACACGATGATTTTGACTATAAGCTGTTCACTACTACACGTAAATTCAAAACATTTAAGAATCCTGGCAGGATAGACATATCAAACGTCCCCTTAGAAAAATTATAAATGACTGTGCTTAAACTGACACACAATATTTTTTGGCGCAACGCAATCTGACTTTCAAAAATCCCTACAAAATAATGGCCCTGACTAACATTAACCTATACATTTCACAAATCACTTACCTCACAAAAATCTTCGTTACTCGAACTACTGCAATACAGCGAGCGCCACTACTGCTAGCTAAATAAAAGATTCAAACTACTGAAGGCACTAACTACTGATAGGCATAGTTAGCAAATGAAAGATTTTGATAGAGAACAAACAATGTATTTACCTTAAGTGTTCAAAGGTCATAATATATATAGCAGCTCATGACATCCATTCTTGCAAATGTACTGTTTCTGATGGACACACGTCCAGATCATCCGCTCTCAAAAATCCGCCATCTCACTTCCCCACATCCACCACTGCTGGCGGCTCACGTCCAACTGCACAACGCTATGCGCTGTTAACATCCAGCTGCCCAACACTACAATGGCAGACAACAATGCAAACTAGCCACAGACTGCACACAGCACAGCCAGTGATTTTCATACAGAGCGCTACGTGGCGTTACCAATAAGAAAACCTAAACAGCCTACTTACAAAGTATTCACAGAGATAACTTTACTCCTTCTTCAAGTTCAACAGTGAGTATTTGTTTTGTTTATTTCTTAAAAGAGGCAATAACAGTGAACAATGTCCGTAAAATGTTAGCCGCCTGTGTGCTACTTTGCAAAATGTCGCCCACACTATTAGACCTGCGTCATAATGGTGCAATATTTAACTGAAAAAAAAACTAATACAAAGTCCACAAGAGAATACGAGAATCTTTCGTGGGTGACTTTCAATCGAAATTTTTGTCATTAGAGTTCGTCTTCCACAGTAACTACAAAGCGGAAGAATGGTGAATGGTGGTCAGTCATAAAAGATAAATATATACTGTTGCAGACGTTTAGGTAGGCCTTTTCGAGATTTACAATTTATACTACAGTACTTATAGTTTATGAATGGTATTGGAAAAGAGGACACTGGCGGCAAACACTTTCACTTTGTATAGCTGACGATCTTTGAACGGCTAACCCGACTGTCATCAAACAAGTCGTGACAATCCTCATTAAAGTAACTTTGAAATAAAATAAACTACAATGAAATGTCTCCATTCATTTGGGAGTTTTGATGCCTCAGATAGTGAAAGTTATTACAGCCACTTCTTACGTCGGGGCTAAAAGGTATGCAGAAATAAGTTGGGTCATTTAAGAAAGGAAATCTTGTAATTCATAAGAAGGTTGTATCAGATTTCTTTACGAATTCTCGTCGTCCGGATCCCTTTACAGTCTATTGCTGTGGCCAAACGGACTGCGAGCACCGGCACCAGACTCAGCGCGTGACGTCACCGAGCGGGCGCCCAGGCTATCGTCTATAGGGGACGCTGCCATAGCCCAAGTTGTGTGGCTTCGGCACAGTGTTTTACTGTTGCGAGCAGTCGCATCACTGATGTGTGGTTTTGCAACTGCAGCTCGTCCTGCAGTTGACACCTTATGGAGGTCCTTCGTGATGATGTTGTGCTGCAGGGTTCGCGAATGCGACATTCACTTCTGGAGTGACTTTTGCAGTTGTCATCCTCTTATTTTTCGTCCAGTCCTCTTCAATGACCGCGTCTGCCACGATCACTCAACACACACTTCCGTCAGCGTTATGATTTATCGGATGATGTTTTCCCTCATTCCCTGTATGCGGTATTAATCCTCGATTCCGTGCCACTTGAAACACCAAACACTCACGATGTCTTTGTTACGCAAACACGGACCACATGAGCTCCAAGAATTTGCTCACTTTCGAATTCACTTAGTTCCGAATAATGCGCTCATAACTACACGGAACGCTGTACTGACGACGGCTGACGACGCTGCACACCTGCCATACGTGATCAAATACAACAGCGCCATCTACAAGCTTGGTTAGCAACTGCATTTCTCATGGTGTTTCTATATTTCTGCCGAACCTGTACATTTGCCAGACAAAAGCGATATTAATAGCAGCGAATCACTGATGTACTGAAGTGACAATTACAAACGTACATCGAGCTATTACGCAAAAGGGTACAGAATCATTTCCTTTCTACTTTTAATAAAGTACTAGCTCACAATAATTTAATAGTTACGTTGAAGAAAGGGTGTGAACTTCCTTCCATACCCAACGGTTTATCGATACTCATGCTACAACCATTTGACTGTGTAAGAGAAAGTTGTCCGGTTATCCGTTAGTCTTAATTACTTATAATGCTTACTACAACTTTTATATCTATAGGAAAAAGCCACCTGTTTGTTCTTTAGTTGACATTAATGCGTAATCAAGAACGGTTCAAATGGCTTTAAGCACTATGGGACTTAACATCTGAGGTCATCAGTCCCCTAGACTTAGAACTACTTAAACCTAATAACCTATGGACATCACACCCATCCATGCCTGAGGCAGGATTCGAACCCGCGACCGTAGCAGCAGCGCGGTTCCGGACTGAAGCGCCTACAACCGCTTGGCCACAGCGGCCGCCAATACCTAATCAATATGGAAATATGGGCTCGTATTATGCTGATTGTTATTTGCTTGTCTAACGAACACAGAAGGAGACCCCAGAAGGAAAGAAAGGAAGGCTGTAGGAGCCATTTGCAGATGGATTCCTAATAAATTCCAAACCTGTAACGGTTTGAGTAAAATAATCTTTTACAAATCATACTTGTGTGGCTGGCTGCTGCTTAACTTACCAGTATGCAGGCGGCAGCATGCAATAGCTAATGCACTGACGGAGAAAAAGTCGCAACACCGAAAAATAATTAATGTAGAGTAAAGAAATTTCGCGAATTCATTTGTGTAGGTAACATATCTAAATGGTTAACACTGCAAGATGACAGGTTAAGCCAAGGAAGATGTGAAATGATGTTACATTAATAACCGGTGTAACCACCAGAGTACTGAATGCAAGTATACAAATGTGCGTGCATTATATTGAACAGGTGGTGGATGTCAGTTTGTGGGATGGAGTTGATCGGTCAGTACAGCGACGGTTAATGCTGGTTGTGAATAACGCTTGACTCGTGGTCAGATGATGTCCCATACGTGCCCAATTGCAGGCAGATCTGGTAGTCGAGCAGGTATGTATGTGAGCTTTATCTTTTTGGAAAAAACCCGCTGGAATGCTGCTCATGAACAGCAGCGCAACAGGTGGAATCACCAGACTGACGCACAAATTTGCAGTCAGTGTGCGTATGATAAACACGAGAGTGCTCCTCCTGCCACACCATAACTCTAAGCCGGCCGCTGTGGCCGAGCGGTTCGAGGCGCTTCAGTCCGGAAACGCGCTGCTGCTACGGTCGCAGGTTCGAATCCTGCCTCGGGCATGGATGTGTGTGATGTCCTTAGGTTAGTTACGTTTAAGTAGTTCTAAGTTCTAGGGGACTGATGACCTCAGATGTTAAGTCCCATAGTGCTTAGAGCCATTTGAACCATTTTGAATCATAACTCTAAGTGTAGGTTCAGTGTGTTTAACACGCAGACAGGATGGTATCTGGCTCTAAGCTGACCTCCTCCTAACCAACACACGGCCATCACTGGCACCAGATCACAACCAGCTTTCATAAGGAAACGCCAACAGACCTCCGCCCTGCCCTCCAACGAGCTCTCACTTTACACCACTGAAGTCGCAAACGATAGCGGTTTGGGGTCAGTGAAATGCAAGCTACAGGGTGTCTGGTTAACTTACAACTAGATAACTTACTACCGTCATTAACGATTACAGCATCACTTGATGGACAGATTAACGAACTGGTGTCTTGCAGTGTAATGTTTCATATTTAAATAAACAAGTCCATCATAAATTTTCACTCTGGTTCCGTACTATGATGCTGACTCCTTCAGACGAGTTCACGAACTGGGCAAAACTCTAGCTAGCTAGACACTATACAGGGTGGTCCATTGATAGCGACCGAGCCAAATATCTCACGAAATAAGCATCAAACGAAAAAACGACAAAGAACTAAACTCGTCTAGCTTGAAGAGGGAAACCAGATGGCGCTATGGTTGGCCCGCTAGATGGCGCTGCCATAGGTCAAACGGATATCAACTGGGTTTTTTTAAACATAGGAACGCCCATTTCTTATTACATATTCGTGTAGTACGCAGAGAAATATGAATGTTTTAGTTGGACCACTTTTTTCGCTTTGTGATAGATGGCGCTGTAATAGTCACAAACGTAAAAGTACGTATCACGTAACATTCCGCCAGTGCGGAGTTTATTTCCTTCGTGATACATTACCCATGTTAAAATGGACCATTTACCAATTGCGGAAAAGGTCGACATCATGTTGATGTATGGCTATTGTGATCAAAATGACCAACGGGCGTGTGCTATGTATGCTGCTCGGTATCCTGGACGACATCCAAGTGTCCGGACCGTTCGCCGGATAGTTACGTTATTTAATAAAACAGGAAGTGCTCAGCCACACGTGAAACGTCAACCACGACCTGCAACAAATAATGATGCCCAAGCAGGTGTTTTAGCTGCAGTCGCGGCTAATCCGCACACCAGCGCGAGAATCGGGAATCTCAAAAACGTCGGTGTTGAGAATGCTACAATAACATCGGTTGCAGCCGTACCATATTTCTATGCACCAGGAATTGCATGACGACGACTTTGTACGTCGTGTACAGTTCTGCCACTGGGCACAAGAGAAACTACAGGACGATGACAGATTTTTTGCACGCGTTCTACACTCCTGGAAATGGAAAAAAGAACACATTGACACAGGTGTGTCAGACCCACCATACTTGCTCCGGACACTGCGAGAGGGCTGTACAAGCAATGATCACACGCACGGCACAGCGGACACACCAGGAACCGCGGTGTTGGCCGTCGAATGGCGCTAGCTGCGCAGCATTTGTGCACCGCCGCCATCAGTGTCAGCCAGTTTGCCGTGGCATACGGAGCTCCATCGCAGTCTTTAACACTGGTAGCATGCCGCGACAGCGTGGACGTGAACCGTATGTGCAGTTGACGGACTTTGAGCGAGGGCGTATAGTGGGCATGCGGGAGGCCGGGTGGACGTACCGCCGAATTGCTCAACACGTGGGGCGTGAGGTCTCCACAGTACATCGATGATGTCGCCAGTGGTCGGCGGAAGTTGCACGTGCCCGTCGACCTGGGACCGGACCGCAGCGACGCACGGATGCACGCCAAGACCGTAGGATCCTACGCAGTGCCGTAGGGGACCGCACCGCCACTTCCCAGCAAATTAGGGACACTGTTGCTCCTGGGGTATCGACGAGGACCATTCGCAACCGTCTCCATGAAGCTGGGCTACGGTCCCGCACACCTAGGCCGTCTTCCGCTCACGCCCCAACATCGTGCAGCCCGCCTCCAGTGGTGTCGCGACAGGCGTGAATGGAGGGACGAATGGAGACGTGTCGTCTTCAGCGATGAGAGTCGCTTCTGCCTTGGTGCCAATGATGGTCGTATGCGTGTTTGGCGCCGTGCAGGTGAGCGCCACAATCAGGACTGCATACGACCAAGGCACACAGGGCCAACACCCGGCATCATGGTGTGGGGAGCGATCTCCTACACTGGCCGTACACCACTGGTGATCGTCGAGGGGACACTGAATAGTGCACGGTACATCCAAACCGTCATCGAACCCATCGTTCTACCATTCCTAGACCGGCAAGGGAACTTGCTGTTCCAACAGGACAATGCACGTCCGCATGTATCCCGTGCCACCCAACGTGCTCTAGAAGGTGTAAGTCAACTACCCTGGCCAGCAAGATCTCCGGATCTGTCCCCCATTGAGCATGTTTGGGACTGGATGAAGCGTCGTCTCACGCGGTCTGCACGTCCAGCACGAACGCTGGTCCAACTGAGGCGCCAGGTGGAAATGGCATGGCAAGCCGTTCCACAGGACTACATCCAGCATCTCTACGATCGTCTCCATGGGAGAATAGCAGCTGCATTGCTGCGAAAGGTGGATATACACTGTACTAGTGCCGACATTGTGCATGCTCTGTTGCCTGTGTGTATGTGCCTGTGGTTCTGTCAGTGTGATCATGTGATGTATCTGACACCAGGAATGTGTCAATAAAGTTTCCCCTTCCTGGGACAATGAATTCACGGTGTTCTTATTTCAATTTCCAGGAGTGTATTTAGCGACGAAGCGTCATTCACCAACAGCGGTAACGTAAACCGGCTTAATATGCGCTATTGGGAAACGGAAAATCCACAATGGCTGCGACAAGTGGAACGTCTTGGCGGGTTAATGTATGGTGCGGCATTATGGGAGGAAGGATAATTGGCCTCCATTTTATCGATGGCAATCTAAATGGTGCAATGTATGCTGATTTCCTACGTAATGTTCTACCGATGTTACTATAAGATGTTTCACTGCATGACAGAATGGCGATGTACTTCCGGCATGATGGATATCCGGCACATAGCTCGCGTGCAGTTGAAGCGGTATTGAATAGCATATTTCATGACAGGTGGATTGGTCGTCGAAGCACCATACCATGGCCCACGTTCACCGGATCTGACGTCCCTGGATTTGAAGCATATTTGCTATCGTGATCCACCGACATTGCCTGACAACATGCGTCAGCGCCTTGTCAATGCATGTGCGAACATTACGGAAGGCGAACTGCTGGCTGTTGAGAGGAATGTCGTGCCACGTATTGCCAAATGCATTGAGGTTGACGGACGTCGTTTCGAGCATTTATTGCGTTAATGTAGTATTTACAGGTAATCACGCTGTAACAGCATGCGTTCTCAGAAATGATAAGTTCACAAATGTACACAGATCATATTGGAACAACCGAAATAAAATGTTCAAATGTACTTACGTTCTGTATTTTAATTTGAAAAACCTACCTGTTGCCAACCGTTCGTCCAAAATTGTGAGCCATATGTTTGTGACTATTACAGTGCCATCTGTCACAAAGCTTAAAACGTGGTCCAACTAAAACATTCATATTTCTTTACGTACTACACGAATATGTAATAAAAAATGGGGGTTCCTATTTAAAAAAAAAACGCAGTTGATATCCGTTTGACCTATGGCAGCGGCATCTAGCGGGCCAACCACAGCGCCATCTAGTTTCCCCCTTCAAGCTAGACAAGTTTCGTTCTTTGTAGTTTCTTCGTTTGACGCTTATTTCGCTAGATATTTGGCCCAGTCATGGTCAATGGACCACCCTCTATGTGCTGACCTCAGCGTTAGGGCGCTACTATGCTGAGAGGGGAGGGAGGTGTGGTCTTCTGGCGCGTCCCTGTGGATTGTAACGAGCCCTCGGTAATGTCTGTGATATCGATTCGCGTTGCCAACTTTGATGTGACAAATTGATCTCTCTACAGTACCACAGAGCCACTGGAAATGACCTTCCACGATTTACCCAGTTTCAAATCTTAATTACATGATGTTTGCTTCGCAATATTTGCTCACAAACTGGTTGAGATGGACCTGCATCACTAACAGCAGAAATTCCTGTGAGGTTTGAAACCGGTTGTCATTGAATAGACATGACATTCGTCTCCGGCTCCTTTAGGGTGGTGTATTTCACCTTGTTACACGACATTAAGCATCTTCGACAGTCCACGCGATACGCCAAGAAAACCAGGACACTTCATTTACGGTATGGTCAGGTATACATTCAAATACGATAGCTCCATTGTGTCATTCTGTCATGTCTCCACATAGACCTGTTGCATGCACGCATACAGCCAAGTGGCATTGTACACACCATTTTACTGCCATGACGTACATCAGCGGTGGAGTGTCCAGTGACCAACCAGTATTAGCTATGCATCATCTACAGCGCTTCAAAGGGCCCAGTCTTATGTTTCAAGTCGTTAACTAATTTTGTCCTGTGAGATTATGAGGTGTGACAATCAAGTAATGAGACTGATTTTCTTTGCAAGATGTGGTAACCCTGCAGGCTTGCGTAGGCACAATATCTTTGACCTTGGTCTGTAAGCTGCTTCTAGTCCAAGCAGCACATCGATGCAACTGCTCAGGCGTGAGTTGTGCTGTAATAAGTTCACACGTGTTTGTTTCTCTCGTCACGGAAATGGAACTGCATAATACTGCGCAACGGTATGCCATTTCTTTTTGCGTTAAATTGGGTGAAACCGACATGACAACTTACAGTAAGCTTCAGATGGCTTTTGGAGAGGAGTTTATATCAAGAGCTCAAGTTTGTCGTTGGCATAAAATGTTTAGTGAAGGCAGAACGAATGTTGAAGATGAAGACTGCAGTGGACGACCATCAACCTCACGGACGGATGTCAACTTGACCAGGGTGCGTGATCTCGTACAATCTGATCGAAGATTATCAGTGAAAATGACTGCAGAAGAACTGAACGTCAATCGGGAAACGGTCCGTCTAATAACTGAAGATCTTAGTTTGAGAAAGATTTGTGCAAAAATTTTTCCCAAAAATCTCACAGCACAACAGCGAGAAACACGGATAAATGTGACTACGTAGGCTTTCCCGGCGTAATAAGTCTTGAAAGTCTCTTCGGGTTTGCTGCCGGATCCTAAAATCAACTTGACTCGATATTTCGGCGATCCAACTGTTCGCCATCTTCAGGAAATGCTGCTTCTGCTGATGAGTCCCGCTGAGAACTGACGCAAGATTGCAATTCGACGTCCTATATACGCCACCGTTCAGTACACGGCGCATGCGCCGCCCATCACGGTTTCTGGCTTCCAAAACAGGGAGGTGGCGCCGCCCTTAGTGGAACACTGCTGGCAACGATATATCGCAATCAAGGCCGCATCGAAGAACGTTCAGTTTTGATGCGAGATAATACAGGATTCCACGTTTTGCTAAGAGGAAACCCATTGTCCCTGTTGATTAAATTATCAGCCAACCTAATTTCAATCGCCTCTTTATACACACTATTCCAAAAACCGGAAATGTTGGCAATTACAACAGTTTCCTCAAATTTCATTTTGTGTCCCTCATTTAGGCAATGTTCTGCTACGGCCGATTTTTCCGGCTGTTGTAGCCTCGTGTGACGGCGATGTTCCACACACCTGTCATTCACTGTGCGAACAGAACGGCCAACGTAAGCTTTCCCACATTGCCACGGGATTTTGTACACCCCGCGTTTCCTAAGTCCCGAATCATCCTTCACAGAGCCGAGCAGAGCCCTAATCTTAGAAGGTGGACGGAACATACTCTTGATGTTAAAACTCCTTAAAATTCGTCCAATCTTAAACGATAAGCCTCCAGCATAAGGAACAAAGGCCACAGATCTATGTTCCTCTTCGGACACGTCCGGAGACGGTCCAAATTCCATAGCCCGACGAATCTGTTTCTCGGTGTATCCATTTTCCTTAAAAACAGTCATCAAATGCTCTAGTTCTTGGGTTAAGCTGTCTGCGTCGGAAATGGCATATGCTCTCCGTACCAAAGTCCTAAGGACGCCACTACGTTGGTGTGGTGGATGACAACTCTGAGGGTGCAGGTACAAATCTGTGTGTGTCGGTTTTCGGTGAACACTGTGTCCCAAAGTTCCATCTGGTTTTTTATAAACCATTACGTCTAAAAATGGAAGCATCCCATCATTTTCAACCTCCATAGTAAATTTGATACTGGGATGAAGACAGTTGAAGTGGTACAAAAACCTGTTAAGAGCATCACGTCCATGCGGCCATACGAAGAAGGTATCGTCCACGTATCTCCAGAAGCACGTTGGTTGCAAAGCTGAAGTCCTCAGTGCCATAGCCTCGAAGTCCTCCATAAATAAATTGGCGACTATGGGTGACAAAGGACTACCCATAGCCACTCCGTCATTCTGTTCAAAAATGTTACCGTTAAATAAAAAATCCGTGGAGGTCAGCACATGACGACAAAGCTTCACCAGCTCTTCATCCAGTTTTTCACTGATCAAACTAAGGGACTCTTCCAGAGGAACTCGTGTAAATAGGGATACCACATCGAAACTCACTAACAGATCTGAAGGACTCAACTTTAAAGATCCCAATCGTCGAATAAAATCCACCGAACTGGATATATGGTGTTCACATTTGCCAACAAATGGACTGAGAGCAGATGATAAATACTTTGCCAGGTTATAGGTCGGTGCACCCAAATTACTAACAATAGGGCGTAGAGGAACCCCTTCCTTATGCAACTTAGGCAGACCATACAATCTAGGCGGAACGGCAGCACCAGGATGAAGTTTCTTACGTAAATCATCTGACAACGAACTCTTTTTCAGCAGTGAAAGTGTCTTACGTTTGATCCTTTCTGTGGGGTCATTAGATAGTCTTCTGTACGCCAGGTCGTTGAGAAGTAAATCCATTTTTAGGACATAATCATCCCGCGTCATTACAACCGTGGCATTCCCCTTGTCAGCTGGTAAAACTACTACTTCGTCATCATTCTTAAGGGAACGAATGGCTGCTCTCTCTGCGGAAGAGATGTTATCCCGCGTTGGTCGAGCTCGACGTAATGTGTGCGACACTTCTTGCCTTATTTCCTCTGCTTGATCCTCGGGTAGGCTGTGTACTGCTTGTTCTACAGAGCAAATGAACTCTGTGATAGGAAGTCTCTTGGGAGTGGGCGAAAAATTTAAACCTTTCTCCAATATCGACACTGTGGGCCCATCCAACGCCTTGTTAGAGAGATTAATCACAGTACGCCGACGTTTATCCACCTCTGATGCTGTAGAACGAGAAAGAAGCCGTTCAAATTTCGAGGATTGTCTGGTAACGGCGTTCCTATGTGTCGAATCTGATAGCGCCCACGTGGAATCATCAACCCACTGCCAAACATCCCTTGAAAACTACGATGACAAGTTCAAATAAAAATTGAATAAATCTTTGGAAACAATATCCAGCTGTCTACGGGTAAAACGAATGCGTTCTCTTAAAAGTGCTTGGCTTGCACGTTCCTTAATCCTATTAGCTCTCTTACTGTTAATAAAATGAATAAATCTGGCGAAATTAGGAATAATACCTTCGTCATGGCATCTCAGCAGGAAGGCGAGTGTACTCAACAGCTTTCCTTTCTTTCTCCGAAGTTTATCTAACTTCTGTACAAGCTTCACCATCTCCTCCCCGTAGAGGTACTTGTGACTACGTAGGCTTTCCCGGCGTAATAAGTCTTGAAAGTCTCTTCGGGTTTGCTGCCGGATCCTAAAATCAACTTGACTCGATATTTCGGCGATCCAACTGTTCGCCATCTTCAGGAAATTCTGCTTCTGCTGATGAGTCCCGCTGAGAACTGACGCAAGATTGCAATTCGACGTCCTATATACGCCACCGTTCAGTACACGGCGCATGCGCCGCCCATCACGGTTTCTGGCTTCCAAAACAGGGAGGTGGCGCCGCCCTTAGTGGAACACTGCTGGCAACGATATATCGCAATCAAGGCCACATTGAAGAACGTTCAGATTTGATGCGAGATAATACAGGATTCCACGTTTTGCTAAGAGGAAACCCATTGTCCCTGTTGATTAAATTATCAGCCAACCTAATTTCAATCGCCTCTTTATACACACTATTCCAAAAACCGGAAATGTTGGCAATTACAACAGTTTCCTCAAATTTCATTTTGTGTGCCTCATTGTGTGTATAAAGAGGCGATTGAAATTAGGTTGGCTGATAATTTAATCAACAGGGACAATGGGTTTCCTCTTAGCAAAACGTGGAATCCTGTATTATCTCGCATCAAAACTGAACGTTCTTCGATGCGGCCTTGATTGCGATATATCGTTGCCAGCAGTGTTCCACTAAGGGCGGCGCCACCTCCCTGTTTTGGAAGCCAGAAAGCGTGATGGGCGGCGCATGCGCCGTGTACTGGACGGTGGCGTATATAGGGCGTCGAATTGCAATCTTGCGTCAGTTCTCAGCGGGACTCATCAGCAGAAGCAGCATTTCCTGAAGATGGCGAACAGTTGGATCGCCGAAATATCGAGTCAAGTTGATTTTAGGATCCGGCAGCAAACCCGAAGAGACTTTCAACACGGATAAATGTTGCAGTTGATCAGTTAGAGCAAACGGAAATCATTTCAGAATTGTTGAGCCCTGTTATCGCTGGTGACGAAAGTTTTTTTTTTTCAGTATAATCCAGAGAAAAAACGCCAAGGTTCGCAGTTGTGCTCAAAGGGATCACCTAGACCAAAAAAAGCTCGCATGTCGAAGTGAAAAGTGAAATGCATGCTCGTGTGCTTCTTTGATTCCAAGGTAATTGCTCATAGAGTGGGTGCCTCTTGGACAAACAGTTAACCAATATTAATATAAAAAAATTTTGGAAAGACTTCGTAAAAGAGTTCTTTGTGTCCTTGCCAATATTGCTGATAATCGGATTCTGCATCACGATACTGCGTCATCCCATACTGCTCTGTCAGTACAGCAATTTTTAACCTCAAAAACAACTTTCAGTACTACCACAGCCACCTTATTCAGCAGATATCGCTCTGTGCGACTTTTTTTCTATTTCCAAGAGTCAAAACGGCAGTCAAGGGACACCATTTTCAAACAACACAAGTTGTCCAAAAAGCTGTGACGAGGGTCTTGGATGGTATTACAGAAGATGAGTTCCAGAAATGTTACCATCAATGGCAGAAGCGCTGGAAAAAGTGTGTGCTGTCAGAAGGGAACTACTTTGAAGGAAACAACACTAAACTTGACTAAAACGGTCAGCAACATTTTTTTTCACATGTCTCATTACTTTATTGTCGCACCTTGTGTATACCACGGAATACACTTGCTTACCATAATTACTGACAGCGTCTTTCCTTTAGTTACGACGAAGAGAATACGGTGAAATTGCTGTCTACAGACAGCTAGCTTCGTTCATGTTTATATCAACTGCAGGTATAGAGCCAAGTACATTTGCCTTTGATGCCATTTGCCATAAAGAAGCACAATTCTTATTCTACACAATGTAGAGAATAAATAAACTACGATTTATCACACGTTTCTAATCATCGTTGCCTCCTCTGTGCTCGTGCTCCATCAGCGCATTTCAGAAATGTGTTCGTGTTTATAATAGATTTGGAGATTCGAAACGTGCGGCGCACATCCATTTTGTTCAGCTCGCGGCGAACTGTTGGAAACTCGAGCTGCTCGAGTTACTAAATTCTTGATTTGAATTAGTTCATGAATTAATACGTTTCAGGAAGAAAATGTAGTAAATGGATTTCAGCATACTTCATAGCAAATTCGATCTTCGTAGAGAATGGCTCAGTTCCCTTTCTTCCAGTCCTTTAACAGAAATACGAGCCCGCCTGCTTAGCTGGGTGGTTACGTGCTTGTCTCCCATGCGCTGAGCCCGGGTTCGAATCGCGGTCGGGTTGGAGATTTTCTCCTCTCGGGGAATGTGTGCTATGTTGTCCTCATCATCTACCGCAAGTCGCCCACTGTGGCGCCGAATGAAATGAGACTTGCGCTTGGCGGCCGAACCGGAATGGGACCAAGCGGCCAAAAATGCCATGCGCTCATTTCATTTTCATCGAAATACAGAACTGATCAAGACTCAAATTGACCTTGTGATAGGTGTAAACTTCCGTTAGTCGCTTCGTTTAATAGCAACAGAGAGAGAGTAATTCTAATTCTAAATATATTTTCGCTCCGTAATTTTTGTCAAACGTGAGAGGCACCCACATGCCTTGCTGATACTGTGGCATCATCAAGCAGTCAGGCCTGCAAGATGAGTGGTCTGCCAAGCGAGTGGACTCATTCTTATTTATCGAGTAACATGGACTCTAGCACTCACAATTAAGTTACAAGTTATTCTCCTGTTTGAATATTACGCAACGGAAACGCACATCTGACTGTTAGTAATTTACACAACTCTGACTGTTCACCACGCACTGGCAATACCACATTTTCTTTCTTATTTAACGGCTTTGATCAACACGTGGCCATCGCACTGAATATGAATGGCGCACACGTTATAAATTCTGGACATAATGACAACATACAATTCGAAGGAAAAGGCCACCAATCTTTTTCTTTTCACTATCTTTTTTTTATTCCGATAAATTCTGTAACCTAAACACACAAATTCTATAACCTACAACAATAACACATGAGAAATTCCGCCCAGTGGGCATGGCTTTACATTGGTGATTCTCTATCTTATGGTCTCGTAATTATCTAACGCTACAGTGCACTTTCTGGATAGGATGGTGGATCTTTTGCTATATCTCACACTTCGACTCTCACACCCCTCATCACGAAAATTTCCTCCAGACCGAGTGGTACAAAAAGGAACATGCGTAACCCACTGCCTCTGAAACTATCTTGTTACTCTCCCATACCAACCACACATACTTAAATTTCATGAAGTACATCACACTGGCAACATACAATACAAAGAATAGTCACAACGTTATAATCACATCACTTTCAGCTTTCCCACTTCAATTAGTATTTATCCCAGTTTCACACGACACTGCCCCACTTCGTAACTTTTCTTTCCTACTATGAACTCTGGAGGATATATGCACGTCTTCCTGTGCAATGCAAGCCAAGTGGCATTGCTGGATAGACGGCTGACTCACCTTGCTTCTCTCTCAGAGTATTATAGTTTGAATCAAGCGTCACACGGAAACATAACACGCAAAGTAATATTAAGAACATATTCGTCACACACGCGAGTCCTCAACTGATACCATGGACGAGTACTTCTCTTTATCCTTTGCCTCATACACAGATTGAGACTCACACAGTACTCACCACGTGGAAGTACTCGTCTCTAATTTCAAGTCCTGCACACGCCATTTCTTAAATATTTCCAACTTATAGTACACACGCTAGTAATTCAGCTTAACTTAAGCACTCGGAAGTATTTCAACTTATTGCTACACGTGGTTTCATTGTGACCGTTGGTCACTTCCGAAGATTACTACGATCCCCTTAATATTACCTGCCTGACATTTAATTCTCCCCACAAAAGTTCCTGAAATAGAGAAATTATTATTCCAAACTACTCTTAAGTATTTCACATGCATACCATGTCTCCACTCTTTTGTCTTTACGGAGCACACCTAAGACAGGTCTTACTAACACTACATCCAGCGGCAGAGTGCTGAAACATGGCCGATGTCGCACCTCCACCAAGGTGGGGGAGCACCATGCTACCGTATTGGTCAGCCACATTTCAGGCAGCTCAAAGCTCAGGTAAATTTCATCTCTTTGGGTCTACCAAAGGTGACCAAAAGACCGTCTCAAAGATGATCATATATTGCACATTCACTATCTGCAGTTAGCAGACGTCCATTCATTCATTCATTTCACAGATCTCACCAAATTGGATGTAGGGATTTATTTTGTGAGAGTGCAGATGTAATCAATTAAATAAATAAATTGTCATTCTTTCCTACACTGGTACCGGCTTCGCTGTATTAATTGAAATTGAGTTATTATTAGAAAAAAAATATGTTGTTCTGACAAGAATAACGAAGAATGTTGTACCTATTTTCAATGTCGGGTGGTACTGTACCCTTTCAAACGTAATATCAGTGAATTAATTTAGAGTTAAAGCACATCAAAGTACCGTTTGAAATAACAAAGTTACCTGTTTATCTCCTCCATCTACCTACGTACACAGCATTAATACATTAGCAGGCCACTCACAACCAGCAATATGTCAGAATCATTTTCGGTTCTTCATAAAAAAACAATCATGTTATTCTGGCCAACTGTTTCAGTTGATGATTAACAACTAACGAAATCACCTAGATCTGGAAACACAAACCTTCGAGTGTTACAACTGTCGATTTTTATGCAGGATGGTCAGAAACAGTCTGAAAAGCGTGTAAGTGTATTGTAGGGTACATTGTGCTGTGAAATAACGGTTAAGAAAAAAAAAAAACTCGATACTTCGCGCTGCCTCCGATTGCCATTTGCGTTGTCAGTTGTTCTCATACCGAAGACGACGGCGCGCGAGATTGCTCTTCCTTTGACTCGGGTGTCATATCGCTCTATCGTTCGGTCTTAGGAAAAGAAACGAAGAGCGCATTTGGCGACACCATCTCTGGAGAGCCCGTTGAATTTGTGCGTGCAACTGTCTGATTGGCTAACTTCAATGCTAATTAACTCGGAAACAGCGGAAGGTATCGAAGTTTTTTTTTAACAATTATTTCTCAACACAGCCTACCCTGCAATGCAACACCGTTACAAGTTTTTCAGGTTCTTTTTGACCACCCTGAGTAGAGTGCAGTTCCCTTATAATAAACGAAGCTGATGTCCTATGTGCCACTTCACCTCACACAGTTCGTCATATTCAGAGGACTGGGGTGTACCTTATTTCGAAGCTTTCTTGTCACAGAATGGCGATGGTTTTGATACTAACGTCTTCTTTGCGACGGTGTCCCACACCGAATGCATAGTGTCGGAATGTAACTTTGTATGAGTACCTTTTCTGAAAGAAAACACTATTGCCGCTTACAGGAAGACTTCTGCTTGCCTCTATGGCCTACTGAAGTTCCGGAACAAATCGGGATTGACAGTCTGAACTTGTGCTATTACTCATTCTGCCGAATCTCAACTATTCAGCTGTTAACCCACGCCACACGAGTAGTGAAACCTTACATGCCCATAACGAACTATGAATATCCTTCGAGTAAGTGTGCTTTATCGGTAACATCCATCCGACCTTGCCAATGCTTCGTACGCCCACTTAGGATGGTTGAGGAACTTGTAAGCTGTGTCTGCTTCGTCGGCTTTTTAGTGTGCATTGACGCCAATACCTCCCATCGCGGATCGGGTACCTGCATCTACATCTACATCTACATGACTACTCTGAATTCACATTTAAGTGCTTGGCAGAGGGTTCATCGAACCACACTCATACTATCTCTCTACCATTCCACTCCCGAACAGCGCGCGGGAAAAACGAACACCTAAACATTTCTGTTCGAGCTCTGATTTCTCTTATTTTATTTTGATGATCATTCCTATATGTGTAGGTTGAGCTCAACAAAATATTTTCGCATTCGGAAGAGAAAGTTGGTGACTAAAATTGCGTAAATAGATCTCGCCGCGACGAAAAACGCCTTTGCTTTAATGACTTCCATCCCAACTCGCGTATCATATCTCTCACACTCTCTCCCCTATTACGTGATAATACAAAACGAACTGCCCTTTTTTGCACCCTTTCGATGTCCTCCGTCAATCCCACCTGGTAAGGATCCCACACCGCGCAGCAATATTTTAACAGAGGACGAACGAGTGTAGTGTAAGCTGTCTCTTTAGTGCACTTGTTGCATCTTCTAAGTGTCCTGCCAATGAAACGCAACCTTTGGCTCACAATATTGTCTATGTGGTCTTTCCAACTGAAGTTGTTCGTAATTTTAACACCCAGGTACTTAGTTGAATTGACAGCCTTGAGAATTGTACTATTTATCAAGTAATCGAATTCCAACGGATTTCTTTTGGAACTCATGTGGATCACCTCACACTTTTCGTTATTTAGCGTCAACTGCCACCTGCCACACCATACAGCACTCTTTTCTAAATCGCTTTGCAACTGATACTGGTCTTCGGTTGACCTTACTAGACGGTAAATTACAGCATCATCTGCGAACAACCTAAGAGAACTGCTCCGATTGTCACCCAGGTCATTTATATAGATCAGGAAAAGCAGAGGTTCGAGGACGCTTCCCTGGGGAACACCTGATATCACTTCAGTTTTACTAGATGATTTGCCGTCTATTACTACGAACTGCGACCTTCCTGACAGGAAATCACGAATCCAGTCGCACAACTGAGACGATACCCCATAGGCCCGCAGCTTGATTAGAAGTTGCTTGTGAGGAACGGTGTCAAAAGCTTTCCGGAAATCCAGAAATACGGAATCAATCTGAGATCCCCTGTCGATAGCGGCCATTACTTCGTGCGAATAAAGAGCTAACTGCGTTGCACAAGAACGATGTTTTCTGAAACCATGCTGATTACGTATCAATAGATCGTTCCCTTCGAGGTGATTCATAATGTTTGAATACAGTATATGATCCAAAACCCTACTGCAAACCCTCGTCAATGGTATAGGTCTGTAGTGTCATCATAATCCCAACGCAATACTACAGTATATTAGAGACGATGTTAAGATGGTCCCTGACTGTTGCAGTGGGCTGGGCGCGGCAGCTTCGTGCATCTGCCTCAGTCACGTAACGCGATTTTGTAAACGTCTCTATGACAACGCCGCAGTGATGCCGCACCTGCGTGGACTATTGTTTTCGTCTGCAGCCGTTAGCGCTACACGACTGAAAGTTGACAAAGACGGCTGGCTTCTAACCGTTACGGATCTTCTTACGCCGACTCGAATTTAGCTATAACGGTCCACAAAACAAGAACACTCTCGAACATTCATTCTACACATAATTATTGTCCGTTATATTTAAGAAAAATCTTAAGCATTTCCTTTTACCAACCTCATAATATTTCGATCAAAGAATGTACAGGATGTTTGACTCTTATAGTTACAAACGAAAGGAGCGAGCTGAGGACAATGAAGCAAGCAAACAGTTCTGATAAACTACGTCCAGAGACTATTGTTTTCCCCAAGATAATGTATTGTGACTGAGTACTCAAATAATTTACGAGGATTGGAACTTAAATAGTGATAACTATTTATTCACAACCGATACAAAAGAGTTACATGTTTGCACCTGTTACTGTCCTTCAAAGTAGTCACCAGCGTTGTGCAGAACCCGTTGCCAGCGATGTGGAAGGCGTAGTGTAGCGTTAGCGGAGGCTGTTCTGTTGATGGTGCGAATGGAGCGGTCTACTGCCTGTCGAATCTCTGGAACAGTTCTGAAGCGAATGCCACGAAGTAGTTCATCTTCGGAATCAAATCAAAGTCATAAGGATTTACGTCCGGGGGGTATGGTGGATGGTACAGTACTTCCCAGTCCCATCGACCGAACAGAGCAGCCACAGCTTGCGCTGCATGCGCCCGCGCTTTGTCGTGCAAAATGATGGGTGGGTTGTGCAGAAAGAGTTGCCGCTTCTTTCGCAAAGCCGGTCGCAGGTGTTGCTCCAAAAACGAACAGTAATACTCTGCATTGACGGTCGGCCGTGGAGGAACGTAAAGCGTTAGGATAACACCATCGCAGTCGTATGCGAGAATCACCATAACTTCCACCATACTGGGGCTCTGACGCACTTTCGACTTTCGCGGCGACTCATAATGACACCATTCGTTGGACTGGTGTTTCAATTTTGGCTCGTAAGATGTGGCCCACGTCTCATGCAGTGTTACGATACGGCGTAAGAAAGCGTCACCTTCGCGCTCAGCGCTCTAAAAGTGCGTCTGAGCAGCGTCTTCACGCATCCTTTTCTGCATTTCCGTCAAGTCATGAGGAACCCATGGTGACGCAATTTTTCGCATGCCCAGCCGTTCCTTCAGGATGCAAAGCACAGTCGTATGCGCTAATCCGGTTTCGTGGGCGTTTTCACGAATCGTATGGCGTCGATCACTATCCACTAACGCGGCAACAGCATGCACGTCTTCTTCAGAGACGCTAGGACGACCTGCCCGACGCATGTCTGCCACAGTTTGCCGATCTTCGATGAAGGCTTTCACCCAACGCACCACTGTTCTGTACGGCAATACCGTTTCCCCGCACGCCTCTTGAAGACCTTGATGACACTGTCGTGACACCTCTGGCACATTCAATCTTGATCCAACTCCGTTGTTCCTGTTTCGAAAACATTGCGACAATGTTACGTTAGGCCGCTCGCTCACAAGTGACTGTGTTTCCCTCGATTGTGCGCACGCCGGTGACGTGGGACGGGCGAGTCCATTTGCTCGGAGGTAAGGTAGGTATGTAAACAACGTGTGCTATCAGCGACAATAGTAGATTCCATTGCATAGTGTCTCCACAGCAGTGTTGCCACTATTTTAAGTTCCAACCTACGTGTAACACAGCATAAAAGGATCCAAATTGCAGATACGCACTAGGGTACAAACACATAACAATGGCTGTGACTATTGCAACAGAATGTTGTTGTTGTTATGGTCTTCAGAGACTGGTTTGATGCAGCTCTCCATGTTACTCTATCCTGTGCAAGCTTCTTCGTCTTCCAGTACCTACTGCAACCTACATCCTTCTGAAGCTGCTTAGTGTATTCATCTCTTGGTCTACCTCCACGATTTTTACCCTTCACGCTGCCCTCCAGTACTAAATTTTTGATCCCTCGATGCCTCAGAACATGTCCTACCAACCGATTCCTTCTTCTAGTCAAGTTGTGCCACAAATTTCTCTTCTCCCTAATTCTGTTCAATACCTCCTCATTAGTTATGTGATCTACCCATGTAATCTTCAGCATTCTTTTGTAGCACCACATTCCGGAAGTCTCTATTCTCTTCTTGTCCAAAGTATTTATCGTCCATATTTCACTTCCATTCATGGCTACACTACATACAAATACTTTCAGAAACGACTTCCTGACACTTAAATCTGTGCTTGATGTTAACAAAATTGTGTTGGATGGACAAGGTTCTTTGAAAACTGAATCGTGTAGTCTGTCACTAGTCTGTCGCAAAATGCTTCACAGAGCGTAGGTCTGCACTTTCGCAGAAACGACCAGACATTACTGTTTCACAACACGCTTGAAGATCAACAATATGTTTCTCTGATAACATGGGTTTTGCTAGCTGGACGTTAGCATGTTGTTTCCCAGGGCTGTCTACGAACAAAGTCTTTTACAGTTGTCCTGCCGATGGTCTTTTGACTTTGCTGGTAGCCATGTGAGAAATCAAGACGTTCGGCTACTGCCCTTCTACCGAAGCCAGTTTTATCGTGCGCTATATGTCTGATTTTGTTTTTAGTATTTGATGTGGACTTCATTGGTTGTCACACTCTGTTGGGTTGAGGCCAGGAGAGCGTGAAGGCCATGGAATTGGTCCGCCTCTACCAATCCATCGGTCACCGAATCTGTTGTCGAGAAGCGTACGAACACTTCGACTGAAATGTGCAGGAGCTCCATCGTGCATGAACCACATGTTCTGTCGTACTTGTAAAGGCACATGTTCTAGCAGCACAGGTAGAGTATCCCGTATGAAATCATGATAACGTGCTCCATTGAGCGTAGGTGGAAGAAGGTGGGGCACAATCAAGACATCACCAACAATGCTTGCCCAAACGTTCACAGAAAATCTGTGTTGATGACGTGATTGCACAACTGCGTGCGGATTCTCGTCAGCCCGCACATGTTAGTTTGTGAAAATTTACAATTTGGTCACGTTGGAATGAAGCCTCATCCGTAAAGATAAAATTTGCACTGAAATGATGATTGACACATTGTTGGATGAACCATTCGCAGAAGTGTACCCGTGGAGGCCAATTAGCTGCTGATAGTGCCTGCACACGCTGTACACGGTACGGAAACGACTGGTTCTCCCGTAGCACTCTCCATACAGTGACGTGGTCAACGTTAGCTTGTACAGCAGCAACTTCTCTGACGCTGACATTAGGGTTATCGTCAACTGCACGAAGAATTGCCTCGTCCATTGCAGGTGTACTCGTCGTTCTAGGTCTTCCCCAGTCGCGAGTCATAGGCTGGAATGTTCCGTGCTCCCTGAGACGCCGATCAATTCTTCGACGTCTTCCTGTCGGGACACCTTCGTTCTGGAAATCTGTCTCGATACAAACGTACCGCGCCACGGCTATTGCCCCGTGCTAATTCATACATTAAATGGGCATCTGCCAACTCCGCATTTGTAAACATTGCACTGACTGCAAAACCACGTTCGTGATGAACACTAACCTGTTGATGCTACTTACTGATGTGCTTGATGCTAGTACTGTAGAGCAATGAGTCGCATGTCAACACAAGCACCGAAGTCAACACTACCTTCCTTCAATTGGGCCAACTGGAGGTGAATCGAGGAAGTACAGTACATACTGACGAAACTAAAATGAGCTCTAAAATGGAAATTAAGCGTTTCCGGACACATGTCCACATAACATCTTTTCTTTATTTGTGTGTGAGGAATGTTTCCTGAAAGTTTGGCCGTACCTTTTTGTAACACCCTGTATATGTCTCTCTCTCACTTTTAATTTTCAGACGGATAATTGTTCAGTACACGTTACTGTTCCGTAATCGTTCCGACGTGGTTGATTGTTCTTCTAGCGACACGACACACGATTACGGAATTATTATTCTTAAATAAATCACCAATACTGCTCCATCAACACTGATATGAAATACACTAGTTCCGTGGCATGAATTTTCAGTACTTCGACAACGTACTATAAACTGCGTCCTGTAGTCGCGGCACAGACACTGCATGACACACACGCTCACATGCTCGGGCGTGCGCACACACATACACACACACACACTACGGCAAGAAAGGAAGAATGAATTGACTGTTGGTGTTAATAACGATCATCCTCCTTCGCCTCCTCTGCATTACTGCAGATGCCGTGTCACTGAGCACATTTGTTATGTGCATGCAGTACACGTGAGGCGCCTAGTTGTTTCCACTGCGCTGTGTGGAATACAAAGTTTCTGTTATAGTTCACTAACCTGCTGTCTTCAAGTTGATGTCCCCAGCGTAGAAAACAGCACGCAGGTCTTAGGTTCTGTATCTTGAGGCTGAAATTGACTTTCAGCGAGGTTCTGTTCTGAAATAATGTATCACTTCTTTGGGATCCCACTCGCGTATTTTAATATAGCCACACGACAAGACTACATGATCTTAGTACAACATCTTCTGATACAGCAAAGTACACGATCAAACACAATGTTAACGAAAATGTATCTTTACACTATTTGTGGTACGTGTCTGTGCCTCATGACTACCGGAGTGAATCTTTTAATAATGAATACTGGCAAACACATCCTGCCACAGACAACATGACTGTACATCTCGGCTGCCTAATCCAGAGTGACGAACAGGAACTTAAATAAAAATTGGAAACACATCCTACGACCGACAACATGTCTGTTCTTCTCGACTCCCTAATCCAGAGTGACGAACAGCCCGAAACACTTCGCGCGCCATACCAGAAAAGGCGTGACCCGAACGCTTGCGAAGTGCTTCGTCTGCAATGTCGTCAGTCTTTTGTTTTTGATTTAAATTGTTTTTAACAATTCTAAAATGACTGATTGATAGTCAGCTTTTGAGAGATATTTATATTAAAAAGTGAATTCATTCCAGTGAGTATTTTAACTAATAATAATAACTATACTTTAACGTTTTGGCGCCCTTGCTCCGAACACAGCAGCCAATCACAGGGCAGTAGCATTATGCAGGCGGTCTTTCTCACGGGGAATGGTAGCGAATCTAACATCTGTCACAGCTACCTCACACCACTTTTCGTCATCTATATACTTCTTGCATCTCCACTGTTCTGGGAACAGCTTCTTGGAGCCTAATATGATGGCTGACTAAGCCAGAAATATTACAACTGTTGTGGGTTGGCAGGAGAGCCAACCCGGTATACTAGAGGAAGCCGAAAGGCACGCGTTTTAGCTCACGCAGACTGGCGTGAGGTCTGGAACAGGTCAAGGAAATTAGACTTTAGCAAAAAACGTACGTTGCTGCTGGAATACTTCACTTTAATCCATAAACGGTGAACATCGCTTTTGATGGTACATTATTCACAATCTCAATAGTAAGTGGTAATGGCGCCTTGCTAGGTCGTAGCAAATGACGTAGCTGAAGGCTATGCTAACTATCGTCTCGGTAAATGAGAGCGTATTTTGTCAGTGAATCATCGCTAGCAAAGTCGGTTTTCCAACTGAGGCGAGTGCTAGGAAGTCTCTCTAGACCAGCCGTGTGGCGGCGCTCGGTCTGCAATCACTGATAGTGGCGACACGCGGGTCCGACGTATGCTAACGGACCGCGGCCGATTTAAAGGCTACCACCTAGCAAGTGTGGTGTCTGGCGGTGACACCACAACAACACACACACACACACCACGGAAGCTAAGCCGCGACCCACTACAACTGCTCTCAGCGATACTAAAATATGCTTACAATCTCTTCTACTAATCTGACCTCGTAAGAGTCCCAGATTGGCTAGAAATATTCAGGAAATGGCCAAATAAGTGCTTTGTAAGCCACTTGCTTCCAGCATGGATTGCGTTTCCCGTTTTTCCAATGAGCCTCAGCCAGGAATACGCTTTTCAAAATATGTTCAAATGTGTGTGAAATCTTATGAGACTTAACTGCTAAGGTCATCAGTCCCTAAGCTTACACACTACTTAACCTAAATTATCCTAAGGACAAACACACACACAACCATGCCCGAGGGAGGACTCGAACCTCCGCCGGGACCAGTCGCACAGTCCGTGCCTGCAGCGAATACGCTTTTCCTATACCTTATATTATGTGGTCATTCTACTTTAAGTCGCTCGGGGTGTTAACTCACAGGTATTTTACAGTTTTAATTAATAAGAAGCTCATACATTCCATTGTTTATATGTGTAAACTGCAAAAGGCTGTAGGCAATACTTTCCATTTTATTGTGTTATTTGTTTTAAAAAAAAGCTGGCTCTGAGCACTATGGTACTTAACTTCTTAAGTCATCAGTCCCCTAGACTTATAACTACTTAAACCTAACTAACCTAAGGACATCACACACATCCATGCCCGAGGCAGGATTCGAACCTGCGACCGCAGCAGCAGCGCGGTTCCGGACTGAAGCGCCTAGAACCGCTCGGCCACTCCGGCCGGCGTTATTTGTTTTGGTTAGGCATTTATTATCAGTGGATCACTTGACATTTTTCCTTGATGAGGTCAGATAGATTGTAGGAAACTTAGGAGATATGAAAGAAAAACAGTCCGTCTTTTTCCTCTGTACATGCCACAGACTTTCTGGCGTATCAGCCGAGAGTTAACGACCTGAAATTGAACTCTATGCAGAGAGAGAGAGAGAGAGAGAGAGAGAGAGAGAGAGAGAGAGAGAGAGAGAGAGAGAAAGAGAGAGGGGTGGGAGGGGGGGGGGTTTCAAAGCGCTCAGAAGATGGCAAGGTAAAATACTCGCACGGTATTAGTTCTAGCGTGGCCACATTTGCAGATGTTTGTGCTGCGCGTTCTGGTCTGATGCATTGCACCGTAAGCTATGGCACACAGATAGAGAGAGATTCGACAAAACTGTGCCCGTGCTCACGAACTGAGGCTGCACAAGTAATTACATTAGTCAGTGTACCGTGTAGATTAACCGTACGTCATCATTTCGTTATGATCTTCATGACCACTGATCGAGCGATATGCGAACTGTCGGCCGCAGAGGAATTATTGGTGTGTGTTCGCGTGCGTGAGCGCGTCCCAGCGCCGGGGGCTGGCTCCGCCACAGGCACGCTGCAGGCTCGCTTTGCCATCACTCGCTCACACGGGGACTTGACTCCATGAGCTGCAACAAAAGGCCAGTCCGCATGCTCTTATGCCATTTTGTCAAAAAAGTTCTAAATCCATTTAAATAGTTTCTTCCTCCTGTGGTTTCAAAATCCACAAAAAAAAAGGTCTCTGCGTTTACAGCAAAAGTATGTAATTGGTTTCAGTTGAAAAGTTCCATCTGCTTCTCATATAATTCCACAGTCGTTTTATTTTTATTATTGGAGCTTACACCGCAGAACATTACCACATATAACGGCCGTTCAAAAAGGAATACCACACTTTTTTTTTTCTCGGCCAATTTAGGTCGAAAACACGCAGAATTTGTTGTAGGACATCGTGGAATGTTCTCACTTCAGCCCCTATAGTTTCACGAAGTTCCGACAGGTGGCAGAGCGATAAGTAGCCTTCAAAATGGCGCCTGTAGCGGGTGTGCGTTCCAAGCAGAGAACTCTCATTGAATTTCGCAGAAAAGTAGACCATCGCCAATGTTCATAGGCGCTTGAAAAATGTCTGTGGAGACCTGGCAGTGAACAAAAGCACGGAGGGTCGTTGGACAAGGCGTCTATCATCTTTGCAACAAGGTCGCGCAAACCAATAAGATGTGAGGAGGAGTTGCCATATATGTCAAAAGTTATCACTGTGTAGAAAGTTTAGATACAAAAAAAGCTTTGTCTAGAGCAACATATAGAAGCATGTGCCTGTCAACTTAAACTGAAGGAGGGCTGTTTTATAATTGTAACACTATATAGGTCCCCTTCAGGGAACTTTCATTTATTCCTGGAAAACTTGGATGCCTTGTTGTGCTATCTGTCAGATAGGGGAAAGCAAATTATTATTTCTGTTGACTTCAATGTTGATTCACTGAAAGTGTGTAATAGGAAGAATGACCTGGAAGTCTAGCTCGGTTCTTTCAATTTGACATCTGTCATTAATTTTCCTACTCGGGTAGTAAAGGACAGCAGCACATTGTTGTTGTTGTTGTTGTGGTCTTCAGTCCTGAGACTGGTTTGATGCAGCTCTCCATGCTACTCTATCCTGTGCAAGCTCCTTCATCTCCCAGTACCTACTGCAACCTACATCCTTCTGAATCTGCTTAGTGTATTCATCTCTTGGTCTCCCTCTACGATTTTTACCCTCCACGCTGCACTCCAATACTAAATTGGTGATCCCTTGATGCCTCAGAAGATGTCCTACCAACCGATCTCTTCTGCTGGTCAAGTTGTGCCACAAACTTCTCTTCTCCCCAATCCTATTCAATACTTCCTCATTAGTTATGTGATCTACCCATCTAATCTTCAGCATTCTTCTGTAGCACCACATTTCGAAAGCTTCTATTCTCTTCTTGTCCAAACTATTTATCGTCCATGTTTCACTTCCATACAAGGCTACACTCCATACAAATACTTCCAGAAACGACTTCCTGACACTTAAATCTATACCCGATATTAACAAATTTCTCTTCTTCAGAAACGCTTTCCTTGCCATTGCCAGTCTACATTTTATATCCTCTCTACTTCGACCATCATCAGTTATTTTTCTCCTCAAATAGCAAAACTCCTTTACTACTTTAAGTGTCTCATTTCCTAATCTAATTCTTTCAGCATCACCCGACTTAGTTCGACTACATTCTATTATCCCATTATCCTCGTTTTGCTTTTGTTGATGTACATCTTATATCCTCCTTTCAAGACAGTGTCCATTCCATTCAACTGCTCTTCCAAGTCCTTTGCTGTCTCTGACAGAATTACAATGTCATCGGCGAACCTCAAAGTTTTTATTTCTTCTCCATGGATTTTAATACCTACTCCGAATTATTCTTTTGTTTCCTTTACTGCTTGCTCAATATACAGATTGAATAACATCGGGGAGAGGCTACAACCCTGTCTTACTCCCTTCCCAACAACTGCTTCCCTTTCATGTCCCTCGATTCTTATAACTGCCATCTGGTTTCTGAACAAATTGTAAATAGCCTTTCGCTCCCTGTATTTTACCCCTGCCACCTTTAGAATTTGAAAGAGAGTATTCCAGTCAACATTGTCAAAAGCTTTCTCTAAGTCTACAAATGCTAGAAATGGAGGTTTGCCTTTCCTTGATCTTTTTTCTAAGATAAGTCGTAAGGTCAGTATTGCCTCACGTGTTCCAGTATTTCTACGGAATCCAAACTGATCTTCCCCAAGGTCGGCTTCTACTAGTTTTTCCATTCGTCTGTAAAGAATTCGAGTTAGTATTTTGCAGCTGTGGCTTATTAAACTGATTGTTCGGTAATTTTCACATCTGTCAACACCTGCTTTCTTGGGGATTGAAATTATTATATTCTTCTTGAAGTCTGAGGGTATTTCGCCTGTTTTATACATCTTGCTCACCAGATGGTAGAGTTTTGTCAGGACTGGCTCTCCCAAGGCCGTCAGTAGTTCCAATGGAATGTTGTCTACTCCGGGGGCCTTGTTTCGACTCAGGTATTTCAGTGCTCTGTCAAACTCTTCACGCAGTATCGTATCTCCCATTTCATCTTCATCTACATCCTCTTCCATTTCCATAATATTGTCCTCAAGTACATCGCCCTTGTATAGACCCTCTATACACTCCTTCCACCTTTCTGCTTTCCCTTCTTTGCTTAAAACTGGGTTTCCATCTGAGCTCTTGATGTTCATACAAGTGGTTCTCTTTTCTCCAAAGGTCTCTTTAATTTTCCTGTAGGCAGTATCTATCTTACCCCTAGTGAGATAAGCCTCTACATTCTTACATTTGTCCTCTAGCCATCCCTGCTTAGCCATTTTGCACTTCCTGTCGATCTCATTTTTGAGACGTTTATATTCCTTTTTGCCTGCTTCATTTACTGCATTTTTATATTTTCTCCTTTCATCAATTAGATTCAATATCTCTTCTGTTACCCAAGGATTTCTACTAGCCCTCGTCTTTTTACCTACTTGATCCTCTGCTGCCTTCACTACTTCATCCCTCAAAGCTACCCATTCTTCTTCTACTGTATTTCTTTCCCCCATTCCTGTCAACTGTCCCCTTACGCTCTCCCTGAAACTGTGTACAACCTCTGGTTCTTTCAGGTTATCCAATTCCCTTCTCCTTAAATTCCCATCTTTTTGCAGTTTCTTCAGTTTTAATCTACAGTTCATAACCAATAGATTGTGGACAGAGTCCACATCTGCCCCTGGAAATGTCTTACAATTTAAAACCTGGTTCCTAAATCTCTGTCTTACCATTATATAATCTGTCTGATACCTTTTAGTATCTCCAGGGTTCTTCCATGTATACAACCTTCTTTCATGTGTCTTAATCCAAGTGTTAGCTATGATTAAGTTGTGCTCTGTGCAAAATTCTACGAGGCGGCTTCCTCTTTCATTTCTTAGCCCCAATCCATATTCACCTACTACGTTTCCTTCTCTCCCTTTTCCTACACTCAAATTCCAGTCACCCATGACTATTAAATTTTCGTCTCCCTTCACTATCTGAATAATTTGTTTTACTTCATCATACATTTCTTCAATTTCTTCGTCATCTGCAGAGCTAGTTGGCATATAAACTTGTACTACTGTAGTAGGTGTGGGCTTCGTATCTATCTTGGCCACAATAATGCGTTCACTATGCTGTTTGTAGTAGCGTACCCGCATTCCTATTTTCCTATTCATTATTAAACCTACTCCCACATTACCCCTATTTGATTTTGTGTTTATAACCCTGTAGTCACCCGACCAGAAGTCTTGTTCCTCCTGCCACCGAACTTCACTAATTCTCACTACATCTAACTTTAACCTATCCATTTACCTTTTTAAATTTTCTAACCTCCCTGCCCGATTAAGGAATCTGACATTCCACGCTCCGATCCGTAGAAAGCCAGTTTTCTTTCTCCTGATAATATTAATTGATAGAGAACGCTTTTATAGACCAAGACAGATTTAAAAACATAAATTCTTGTCCTGTTGAGAATGGGCTTTCTGATCATGATGCTCAGCAAGTTACAGTATATGACATAGCGCCATTCAGTAATTCAAAACTACCCTCCAAAGTTGTGCGTTCAATGAATGACTCAACAATTAGAAATTTCAGAGAAAATCTTCAGTAGTTAGACTGGGATGAGGTGTACAAGGAACCCAATGCTAATTTAAAAAATAATTTATTTCATGATACACTTGTAAGAGAATTTGAAAACTGTTTCCCCAAGAAAGTAGTTAAATCAAATTATAAGAAACCATGAAAAAAACCTTGGTTTACTAAAGGAATAAAAATATCTTGTAACCACAAAAGGGAACTGTATCTAACAACAAGAAAGAGTAATGACCCAGAAACAACCAAATATTATAAAAACTACTGTGCTACGTTAAGAAAGGTTATTAAAAAGTCCAGAAGCATGTGCACCATGTCTGAGATTAATACCTCTGATAACAAAATCAAAACAATTTGGGATATTATTACAAGGGAGATAGGGCAACCAAGAGTACAGGATGATGGCATCACCATAAAAGCGAGTGGAAATTGATAAACAACAAGCCTGAAGTCGAAAACATATTGAATAATCATTTTTTAAATTTTGTTGAGAAAGTAGGATCTAAATGTTCATTACGAGAAGCAAGGCAGTTAATGGAAGAGGCCTTACCCACACCATTTGATACAATTGAAATTCCACCCACCTCTCCTGCTGAAATTAGGAAAATAATAAACTCTCTCAAGAATAAAAGCTCACATGGAATTGATGGAATTTCCAGCAGGATAATAAAAGTTTGTTCTCAAGAAAAAGTGGGATTCATAGCCACATATGTAATAGCTCTCTGAAGCAGGGTATGTTCCCAGATAGACTGAAGTATGCCATTGCTAACCACTGCATAGAAAAGGGGATATGTCTGATGTCAACAACTACCGCCCAGTCTCTCTTCTGGCTGCCTTATCCAAAATTCTTGAAAAAGGGAATGTATTGTAGAGTAGCTTCACACCTTTGTAAAACTAAAGTTTTAACAAAATGTCAGTTTGGTTTCCAAAAGGGTTTTTCAACGGAAAATGCTGTATATACTTTAAATAATGAAATATTAAATGCTCTGAGTAACCGGAAGTCACCCGTTGGGATTTTTTGTGATCTATCAAAGGCTTTCGATTGTGTAAATCATGGAATACTTGTAGATAAGCTCAAGTACTGTGGTATGAATGGGACAGTGCTCCAATGGATTAAATTATACCTAACTGGAAGAGTGCAGAAATTGAAATAAGCAGTTCACACAATATGCAAAAAACTGGTGATTTTTTCAAACTGGGGAACAATCAAGAATGGGGTGCCGCGAGGTTCGGTCTTGGGTCCTCTGCTGTTCTTAATATATATTAATGACTTGCCATTCTATATTCACGAAGATGCAAAGCTGGTACTTTTTGCCGATCATACAAGTATAGCTATCACACCCGACAGACAAGAATTAACTGGTGAAATTGTAAACGATGTTTTTCAGAAAATCATTAAGTGTTTCTCTGCAAATGGGCTCTCATTAAACTTTGACAAAACACAGTATATGCAGTTCCACACAGTAAATGGAATGAGACCATTGATAAATATAGACTTCGATCAGAAATCGGTAGCTAAGGTAGAATATTCAAAATTTCTAGGTGTATGCATTGATGAAGGGCTGAACTGTAAAAAACACACTGAGGATCTGCTGAAACGTTTGAGTTCAGCTGCTTATGCTGTCAGGGTCATTGCAAATTTTGGCGATATGCATCTGAGTAAATTAGCTTACCATGCCTATTTTCATTCTCTGCTTTCGTATGGCATCATATTCTGGGGTAACTCATCATTGAGTATAAAAGAGTGTTCATTGCACAAAAGCGTGTAATCAGAATAATTGCTGGTGCTCATCCAAGATCATCCTGCAGACACTTATTTAAAGAGCTAGAGATCTTCACTGTAGCCTCACAATACATATATTCGCTTATGAAATTTGTTATTAACAATCTGAAATGGCTCTGAGCACTATGGGACTCAACTGCTGTGGTCATAAGTCCCCTAGAACTTAGAACTACTTAAACCTAACTAACTTAAGGACAGCACACAACACCCAGCCATCACGAGGCAGAGAAAATCCCTGACCCCGCCGGGAATCGAACCCGGGAACTCGGGCGTGGGAAGCGAGAACGCTACCGCACGACCACGAGATGCGGGCTAACAATCTGAACGAATTCAAAAGTAACATGAGTGTATATGGCTACAACACTAGGAGAAAGGATGATCTTCAAGGTTAAATCTAACTTTGGCTCAGAAGGGGGTAAATTATGCTACCACAAAAGTCTTTGGCCACTTACCTAATAGCATCAAAAGTCTGACAGATAGCCACATAGCATGTAAAAGGAAATTAAAAGAATTTCTTAATGGCAACTCCTTCTACACATTAGATGAATTTTTGGATATAATAAGCGGGTAATTTCCCAACGCCCACAAAGAAAATATATTAAAAATATTAAGTGTCATGTAATATTTTGTGTAATGTAATATCGTGTATAGACACCTTTTATTAACCTGACACGTTTCACATCAAAACGAAGTGTCGTATTCATGATCTATGGAACAAGTACTAATCTAATCTAATCTAATCTGTCCGATCTGCGGGGTATTGGTCGGCCGGACGCAGCTGTGAGTCTTGCACTATTGGAACCATAGCGTATAAATATCTACGGCGTGAGCATAGCCTACTGCGCATGTTCTCAACATAAAACCGGGCTAGTCACGTGATAATGGGACGTCGCTGCTTGTCAGCAATTTGTGGCGACAGCGAAACTTTAATATTACACGTATTCACCTGTTTTAACGTACTTTTCTACACGTTTTAGTAGTAATAACAGCCATGGTGCAGTACTGCTGTTGCTAAGGATGTAAAGAGAAGTAGGTGAAAGGAGGACCAGTTACTTTTCATAGGTACGTACAACAAATCTCTAATAGTGAATATCACATTGATGAGAGGCGCCTTATATGTTCAAAAATATTGAGACGCAGAGAAAATTTCTGCGACTTTCTTTTTGCCCATGTGTTTACGAGAGAAATGCTAGATAAATTTGCAAGTGCATTTAAGCTGCCACTCAGTGTTTACGTATTCGTGCTATGTTGCTACAAATGCGTTTTTTCCCCCTTCCTGTGAAGCATCGGCTCCCAATAGAGTCATTGTGACGTAATTAATTATAATGGAGATTCGACAACATGAATAAGTGCAATAGAAAACCTAAAGAGGTATTGTTGGCTGTCACTTCTTTACCCACACACGAAAAAACGTAAGTGGAACTAAGCTATGATGTTGCGGCGAAAAAGCACAATACCTTTACTCTTCACAGCTTTAAAACAATTTCAGTTCCAGGTACAAAATTGTTGAGAAGTCTATGAAACCCATATACAAAGTTTCAGGATACTTCTGAAGGTGATCTATCTGTCCTAGCGAAGTAATAACACTGAAAATACGCTAAGCGCTATACGGACTAACATGCGCCGTCCCAATACCACGTGACTTGAGCAGCAGGGGATTTTGCTGACAGATTTCTCGTTCTGCGCATCCGAATGCTCACTCCATAGATATTGTACTCTATGATTGGAACGTATGGACGCACTCACTGGATGTGACCGGCGGACCTCTCAATCAAACACGTCGCTGCACAACTGCGCGTCTCTGTTGATACTGCTGACACGCTCGTCCATCATCTGCAGTACTAAAAGGTGTGCTCCCTCTGGATTCCTCGCCATCCAGCAGTAGACAATAAAGAGCAACGAAGGACCGTCTCTGCGGTATTGCTTGCGCGTTCTGAGGCTGATCTACACCTACATCTACGAGGGCAGTTCAATAAGTAATGCAACACACTTTTTTCTCGGCCTATTTTGGTTGAAAAAAACCGGAAATTTCTTGTGGAATATTTTCAAACATTCCCGCTTCGTCTCGTATAGTTTCATTGACTTCCGACAGGTGGCAGCGCTGTACGGAGCTGTTAAAATGGCGTCTGTAACGGATGTGCGTTGCAAACAACGGGCAGTGATCGAGTTTCTTTTGGCGGAAAACCAGGGCATCTCAGATATTCATAGGCGCTTGCAGAATGTCTACGGTGATCTGGCAGTGGACAAAAGCACGGTGAGTCGTTGGGCAAAGCGTGTGTCATCATCGCTGCAAGGTCAAGCAAGACTGTCTGATCTCCCGCGTGCGGGCCGGCTGTGCACAGCTGTGACTCCTGCAATGGCGGAGCGTGCGAGCACACTCGTTCGAGATGATCGACGGATCACCATCAAACAACTCAGTGCTCAACTTGACATCTCTGTTGGTAGTGCTGTCACAATTGTTCACCAGTTGGGATATTCAAAGGTTTGTTCCCGCTGGGTCCCTCGTTGTCTAACCGAACGCCATAAAGAGCAAAGGAAAATCATCTGTGCGGAATTGCTTGCTCGTCATGTGGCTGAGGGTGACAATTTCTTGTCAAAGATTGTTACAGGCGATGAAACATGGGTTCATCACTTCGAACCTGAAACAAAACGGCAATCAATGGAGTGGCGCCACACCCACTCCCCTACCAAGAAAAAGTTTAAAGCCATACCCTCAGCCGGTAAAGTCATGGTTACAGTCTTCTGGGACGCTGAAGGGGTTATTCTGTTCGATGTCCTTCCCCATGGTCAAACGATCAACTCTGAGGTGTAATGTGCTACTCTTCAGAAATTGAAGAAACGACTTCAGCGTGTTCGTAGGCACAAAAATCTGAACGAACTTCTCCTTCTTCATGACAACGCAAGACCTCACACAAGTCTTCGCACCCGAGAGGAGCTCACAAAACTTCAGTGGACTGTTCTTCCTCATGCACCCTACAGCCCCGATCTCGCACCGTCGGATTTCCATATGTTTGGCCCAATGAAGGACGCAATCCGCGGATGATGAAGAAGTTATTGATGCAGTACGACGTTGGCTCCGACATCGAACAGTGGAATGGTACCGTGCAGGCATACAGGCCCTCATCTCAAGGTGGCGTAAGGCCGTAGCATTGAATGGAGATTACGTTGAAAAATAGCGTTGTGTAGCTAAAAGATTGGGGAATAACCTGGTGTATTTCAATGCTGAATAAAACAACCCCTGTTTCAGAAAAAAATGTGTTGCATTACTTATTGAACTGCCCTCGTACATCCACATGGATACTCTGCAAATCACATTTAAGTGCCTGGCGGAGGGTTCATCGAACATCCATCACAATTCTCTATTATTCCAATCTCATATAGCGCGCCTAAATAACGAACACCTGTATCTTTCTGTACGAGCTCTGATTTCCCTTATTTTATCGTGGTAATCGTTTCTCCCTATGTAGGTCGGTGTCAATAAAATATTTTCGCATTCAGAGGAGAAAGTTGTTGATTGGAATTTCGTGAGAAAATTCCGTCGCAACGAAAAACGCCTTTCCTTTAATGATGTCCAGCCCAAATCCTGTATCATTTCTGTGACACTCTCCCATATTTCGCGATAATACAAAACGTGCTGCCATTCTTTGAACTTTTTCGATATACTCCGTCAGTGCTATCTGGTAAGGATCCCACACCGTGCAGCAGTATTCTAAAAGAGGACGGACAAGCGTAGTGTAGGCAGTCTCCTTAGTAGGTTATGATACATTTTCTAAGTGTACTGCCAATAAAACGCACGAGCGGTCTAAGGCGCTGCAGTCATGGACTGTGCGGCTGGTGTGTGTGTTTGTCCTTAGGATAACTTAGGTTAAGTAGTGTCTAGGCTTAGGGACTAATGACCTTAGCAGTTAAGTCCCATAAGATGTCACACATATCTGAACACAATAAAACGCAGTCTTTGGTCAGCCTTCCCCACAACATTTTCTATCTGTTCCTTACAATTTAAGTTGTTCGTAATTATAATACCTAGGTACTTAGTTGAATTTACGGTTTTTAGATTAGACTGATTTATCGTGTAACCGAAGTTTAACCAATTCCTTTTAGCACTCATGTGGATGACCTCACACTTTTCGTTATTTAGGGTCAACTGCCACTTTTCGCACCATCCACATATTTTTTCTAAATCATTTTGCAGTTTGTTTTGATCTTCTGGTGACTTTATTAGTCGATAAACGACAGCGTCATCTGCAAACAACCGAAGACGGCTGCTCAGATTGTCTTCCACATCGTTTATATAGATAAGGAACAGCAAAGGGCCTATAGCACTACCCTGGGGAACGCCAGAAATCACTTCTGTTTTACTCTATAACTTTCCATCAATTACTACGAACTGTGACTTCTCTGACAGGAAATCACAAATCCAGTCACATAACTGAGACGATATTCCATAAGCACGCAATTTCACTACAAGCCGTTTGCGTGGTATAGTGTCAAAAGCCTTCCGGAAATCCAGAAATACGGAATCTATTTGAAATCCCTTGTCAATAGCACTCAACACTTCATGTGAGTAAAGAGCTAGTTGTGTTTCACGGGAACGATGCTTTCCAAACCCCTGTTGACTGTGTGTCAATAGACAGTTTTCTTCAAGGTAATTCATAATGTCTGAACGCAATATATGTTCCAAAATCCTGCTGCATATTGACGTTAACAATATGGGCCTGTAATTTAGTGGATTACTCCTACTACCTTTCTTGAATATTTGTGTGACCTGTACAGTTTTCCAGTCTTTGGGTGCGGATCTTTCTTCGAACGAATGGTTGTACAGTATTGTTAAGTATGGAGCTGATGCATCAGCGTACTCAGAAAGGAACCTAATTGGTATACAGTCTGGACCAGAAGACTTGGTTTTATTAAGTGATTTAAGTTGCTTCACTGCTCCGAGGATATTTACTTCTACATTACTCATGTTGACAGCTGTTCTCGATTCGAATTGTGCAATATTTACTTCGTCTTCTTTTGTGAAGGCATTTCGGAACGCTGTGTTTAGTAACTCTGCTTTGGCAGCACTGTCTTCGATAGTATCTCCATTGTAATCGCGCAGAGAAGGCATTGATTGTTTCTTGCCGCTAAAATACTTCACATACGAACAGAATCTCGTTGGATTTTCTGCCAGGTTTCGAGACAATGTCTTGCGGACGGTCGTAACAGGCAATGAAACATGTGTTCATCACCTCGAACCGTAAACAAAATGGCAATCCGTGGAGTAGCTCCGCACCACCCTTCTCCAAAGAAAATTTCAAGGCCGCATACTCTGCCGGTAAAGTCATGGCGACAGTCTCCCAAGACTCTGACGGGGTCATGCTGTTTGATGTGCAACGACCAGTTCTGAACAGTACTGTGCTACCCTCAGGTAACTGATGAAACGACTTCTGCATGTTCGTCGCCACTAAATTCTCCCTCTCCACGACGAGGCCTCATACAAGTGTGTGCACCCTTGAGGAGCTCACAGAATTTCATTGGACTGTTCCTCCTCATCTGCCCTACAGTCCGGGTCTTCTCTGTCATCTACGAGGTGTATTCAAGTTCTAAGGCCTCCGATTGTTTTTCTCCGGACTGGAGAGAGATAGAAACATGCGCATTGTTTTAAAATGAGGCCGCGTTCATTGTCAATACGTCCCAGAGATGGCAGCACCGTACGGCAGATGGAATTTTGCGTGTTATGGAATAGTGATTAATTATAAATTAAAAGTTATTCCATTTCATTCTGAAAGTTTGAGATTACGAAATATTTTACTAAGGTAAAATTTCAATAGAGTCAAGGATATTGTTCTAGCAAGGAACTACTTGTACAGGTTTCGTTGACTGACAAAGAGAGATAAAGAATATAAAATTATACACTCCTGGAAATGGAAAAAAGAACACATTGACACCGGTGTGTCAGACCCACCATACTTGCTCCGGACACTGCGAGAGGGCTGTACAAGCAATGATCACACGCACGGCACAGCGGACACACCAGGAACCGCGGTGTTGGCCGTCGAATGGCGCTAGCTGCGCAGCATTTGTGCACCGCCGCCGTCAGTGTCAGCCAGTTTGCCGTGGCATACGGAGCTCCATTGCAGTCTTTAACACTGGTAGCATGCCGAGATAGCGTGGACGTGAACCGTATGTGCAGTTGACGGACTTTGAGCGAGGGCGTATAGCGGGCATGCGGGAGGCCGGGTGGACGTACCGCCGAATTGCTCAACACGTGGGGCGTGAGGTCTCCACAGTACATCGATGTTGGCGCCAGTGGTCGGCGGAAGGTGCACGTGCCCGTCGACCTGGGACCGGACCGCAGCGACGCACGGATGCACGCCAAGACCGTAGGATCCTACGCAGTGCCGTAGGGGACCGCACCGCCACTTCCCAGCAAATTAGGGACACTGTTGCTCCTGGGGTATCGGCGAGGACCATTCGCAACCGTCTCCATGAAGCTGGGCTACGGTCCCGCACACCGTTAGGCCGTCTGCCGCTCACGCCCCAACATCGTGCAGCCCGCCTCCAGTGGTGTCGCGACAGGCGTGAATGGAGGGACGAATGGAGACGTGTCGTCTTCAGCGATGAGAGTCGCTTCTGCCTTGGTGCCAATGATGGTCGTATGCGTGTTTGGCGCCGTGCAGGTGAGCGCCACAATCAGGACTGCATACGACCGAGGCACACAGGGCCAACACCCGGCATCATGGTGTGGGAAGCGATCTCCTACACTGGCCGTACACCACTGGCGATCGTCGAGGGGACACTGAATAGTGCACGGTACATCCAAACCGTCATCGAACCCATCGTTCTACCATTCCTAGACCGGCAAGGGAACTTGCTGTTCCAACAGGACAATGCACGTCCGCATGTATCCCGTGCCACCCAACGTGCTCTAGAAGGTGTAAGTCAACTACCCTGGCCAGCAAAATCTCCGGATCTGTCCCCCATTGAGCATGTTTGGGACTGGATGAAGCGTCGTCTCACGCGGTCTGCACGTCCAGCACGAACGCTGGTCCAACTGAGGCGCCAGGTGGAAATGGCATGGCAAGCTGTTCCACAGGACTACATCCAGCATCTCTACGATCGTCTCCATGGGAGAATAGCAGCCTGCATTGCTGCGAAAGGTGGATATACACTGTACTAGTGCCGACATTGTGCATGCTCTGTTGCCTGTGTCTATGTGCCTGTGGTTCTGTCAGTGTGATCATGTGATGTATCTGACCCCAGGAATGTGTCAATAAAGTTTCCCCTTCCTGTGACAATGAATTCACGGTGTTCTTATTTCAATTTCCAGGAGTGTATTTTTGTCTTGTGAATGTATTCTCCGATTGACGTAAAATGAGAATGAGAACTGTTTTAAATACTTAAAATGGCGACGTTTTCCTTATTTGAACAGCGTGCAATCATTCGTTTTCTGAATTTGCGTGGTGTGAAACTAACTGAAATTCATCGACAGTTGAAGGAGACATGTGGTGATGGCGTTATGGATGTGTCGAAAGTGCGTTAGTGGGTGCGACAGTTTAATGAAGGCAGAACATCGTCTGACAACAAATCGAAACAACCTTGGGCTCGCACAAGCCGGTCTGACGACATGATCGAGAAAGTGGAGAGAATTGTTTTGGGGGATCGCCGAATGACTGTTCAACAGATCGCCTCCAGAGTTGGCATTTCTGTGGGTTCTGTGCACACAATCCTGCATGACGACCTGAAAATGCGAAAAGTGTGATCCAGATGGGTGCCACGAATGCTGACAGACGACCACATGGGTGCCCGTGTGGCATGTTGCCAAGCAATGTTGACGCGCAACGACAGCATGAATGGGACTTTCTTTTCGTCGGTTGTGACAATGGATGAGGCGTGGATGCCATTTTTCAATCCAGAAACAAAGCGCCAGTCAGCTCAATGGAAGCACACAGATTCACCGCCACCAAAAAATTTCGGGTAACCGCCAGTGCTGAAAAAATGTTGGTGTCCATGTTCTGGGACAGCGAGGGCGTAATCCTTACCCATTGCGTTCCAAAGGGTACTACGGTAACAGGTGCATCCTACGAAAATGTTTTGAAGAACAAATTCCTTCCTGCACTGCAACAGAAACGCCCAGGAAGGGCTGCGCGTGTGCTGTTTCACCAAGACAACGCACCCGCGCATCGAGCTAACGTTACGCAACAGTTTCTTCGTGATAACAATTTTGAAGTGATTCCTCATGCTCCCTACTCACCTGACCTGGCTCCTAGTGACTGTTGGCTTTTTCCAACAATGAAAGACACTCCCCGTGGTCGCCCATTCACCAGCCATGCTGCTGTTGCCTCAGCGATTTTCCAGTGGTCAAAACAGACTCCTAAAGAAGCCTTCGCCGCTGCCATGGAATCATGGCGTCAGCGTTGAGAAAAATGTGTACGTCTGCAGGGCGATTACGTCGAGAAGTAACGCCAGTTTCATCGATGTCGGGTGAGTAGTTAATTAGAAAAAAAAATCGGAGGCCTTAGAACTTGAATGCACCTCGTATATGGCCCAATGGAAGATGCACTAGGCGGGAAGCAGCATAGGGATGATATGGGGAGGTTATTGATGGAGCAACACGTCGACTGGTAGAGTGGTACCGTGCGGGTATACAGGCTCCGTCATTAAGGGGGCGTAAGGCCACCGCACTGGACGGGTATTACGTTGAAAAATAGTGTTTTGTAGCGAATAGAGTGCGCAATAATATGATATAGTGGAATTCTGAATAAAACCAACCTGCTATAAGGAAAAACTGTTGCATTACTTATTGAACGCAACTCGTACAAAACATTCCCAGTGTCTATGAGCTGCAACGCTTTCTTGACTGAAGTAAACAACTGTAAGATAGGTTCAGACGTAAATCTACATATACAGGGTGGTCGATTGATAGTGACCGGGCCAAATATCTCATGAAATAAGCATCAAACGAAAAAAACTACAAAGAACGAAACTCGTCTAGCTTGAAGCGGGAAACCAGATGGCGCTATGGTTGCCCCGCTAGATGACGCTGCCATGAGTCAAACGGATACAAACTGTGTTTTTTATAAAAAAAAAAGGAACCCCCATTTTTAGTACATATTCGTGTAGCACGTAAAGGAATATAAATGTTTTAGTTGGACCATTTTTTTCGCTTTGTGATAGATGGCGCTGTAATAGTCTCAAACGTATAAGTACGTGGTATCACGTAACATTCCGCCAGTGCGGACGGTATTTGCTTAGTGATACATTACTCGTGTTAAAATGGACCGTTTACCAATGACGGAAAAGGTCGATATCGTGTTGATATATGGCTATTGTCATCAAAATTCCCTACGAGCGTGTGCTTATTTAAGGAAGTAGGTAGTGTTCAGCCACATGTGAAACGTCAACCATGACTTGCAACAAATGATGATGCCCAAGCAGGTGTTTCAGCTGCTGTCGCGGCTAATCCGCATATCAGTAGCAAACAAATTGCGCGAGAATCGTGAATCTCAAAAACGTCGGTGTTGAGAATGCTACATCAACATAGATTGCGCCCGTACCATATTTCTGTGCACCAGGAATTGCATGGCGACGATTTTGAACGTCGTGTACAGTTCTGCCACTAGGCACAATAGAAATAACGGGACGATGACAGATTTTTTGCACGCGTTCTATTTAGCGACGAAACGTCATTCACTAACAGCGGTAACGCAAACCGGCATAATATGCACTATTGGGCAACGGAAAATCCAAGTGGAACATGAGCGACCTTGGCCGGTTAATGTATGGTGCGGCATTATGGGAGGAAGGATAATTGGCCCCCATTTTATCGATGGCAATCTAAATGGTGCAATGTATGCCAATTTCCTACGTAATGTTCTACCGATGTCACTACAAGTTGTTTCACTGCATGACAGAATGGCGATGTACTTCCAACATGATGGGTGTCCGGCACATAGCTCGCGTGCGGTTGAAGCGGTATTGAATAGCATATTTCATGTCAGGTGGATTGGTCGTCGAAGCCGCACGTTCACCGGATCTGACGTCCCCGGATTTCTTTCTGTGGGGAAAGTTGAAGGATATTTGCTATTGTGATACACCGACATTGCCTGACAACATGCGTCATCACATTGTCAATGCATGTGCGAACATTACGGAAGGCGAAGTACTCACTGTTGAGAGGAATGTCGTTACACGTATTGCCAAATGCATTGAGGTTGACGGACATCATTTTGAGCATTTACTGCATTAATTTGGTATTTACAGGTAATCACGCTTTAACAGCATGCGTTCTCAGAATTGATAAGTTCACAGAGGTACATGTACCACATTGGAACAACCGAAATAAAATGTTCAAACGTACCTACGTTCTGTATTTTAATTTAAAAATCCTACCTGTCACCAACTGTTCGTCTAAAATTGTGATCCATATATTTGTGACTATTACAGCGAAAAAAGTTGTCCAACTAAAACATTCATATTTCTTTACGTACTACACGAATATGTAATAAAAATGGGGGTTCCTATTTAAAAAATCGGAGTTGATATCCGTTTGACCTATGGCAGCGTCATCTAGCGGGCCAACCATAGCGCCATCTGGTTTCCCCCTTCAAGCTAGACAAGTTTCGTTCTTTGTAGTTTTTTCGTTTGACGCTTATTTCGTGAGATACTTGGCCCGGTCACTATCAATGGACCACCCTGTATACTTCATAAGCCAGTGTACAATGCATAGTGGAGGGCACTTGGTACTAATATCATCCACTGTGAGTCCCTATTTCTTTGCATCTGGACAAAATGAAACATTTTTTCATGTGTGATTCCGCACGGGTCTTAGTATCTCTCATTCTCATTATTTGGAGGCGAGTTATATCTTCATATCAGCATCAGCTCTGTACCACAGTCTTCCTCGAATGCCTGTTTTCCTACATTTATCTACTAGGGTTTTCTGACAACAGAGAACATCATCGTCTTCTTTCCAAAGATTCCGTTTTTCGATGTCTGAGCATCTCTGTAACGTTCTGGTATGGACTATAACGGCTTGTTTTGAGCCTGTTGTCAGGCTGGTGATATAATTACTTCACACTCTGAAGCAGTAGGCCTACTCCAACTAAGGTCATCTTAGAGTCTAGTGTTCATTTTGCTAAACATACGCGAAACACTTTCCCAGCATCTTCCTTACAAATCGAAAACTTCCTTTCGCCTCCCAAATTGACAATTTAATTTGTTTGTTTAAACCACGTGACGATTGTACTACATATATTGTAGTCGGAAAACATCGGGTCTCCTTTTGTGTCTGTGCATTATCTTGCAGTTTTTCGCGTATAAGAAGATATTCTGTTCACTACACCAGAAAATTTTTTTGTCTCAGTCGTTCTGGATTTTGTTACTATTGTCGAAAGCCAATCCTTTCCTGCGGGTAAGTCTGCTCACCTTATACGACATTTTATTTATATGTGTGGAGAACATTAGTGACATTATTACCCATTCTTGAGGTACCTCCAATGTTATTTCAACTGTGTTGCACATTTGATGATCAGTGTAATATACCGAATTCTGTTAGTCAAAATTCTTTGACTTAATTACATATTTTGTGGTATAGTCTCTAAGGCCTTTCGGAAGTCTAGGAAGACGCAACCTACCTTTTAACTACCTCTTTTGCATAACAGGAAGATGTTGAGTGTAAAGAAAAGAGAGCAGTGTTTCACAAATGCGGTTTTTGGTGAATTCGTATTCATTTTTCGATAGAAGCATCTTCCTCGAGAAATGTTTCAGAGTTCGAACGTAGAATACCTCTAGAAACCTGCAACAGAAAGGCAATAGCAGTATTGAGCTGCAGTTCTGTGCATCCGTTCTATTACCCGTCCTTGAAATACACTCCTGGAAATGGAAAAAAGAACACATTGACACCGGTGTGTCAGACCCACCATACTTGCTCCGGACACTGCGAGAGGGCTGTACAAGCAATGATCACACGCACGGCACAGCGGACACACCAGGAACCGCGGTGTTGGCTGTCGAATGGCGCTAGCTGCGCAGCATTTGTGCACCGCCGCCGTTAGTGTCAGCCAGTTTGCCGTGGCATACGGAGCTCCATCGCAGTCTTTAACACTGGTAGCATGCCGCGACGGCGTGGACGTGAAACGTATGTGCAGTTGACGGACTTTGAGCGAGGGCGTATAGTGGGCATGCGGGAGGCCGGGTGGACGTACCGCGGAATTGCTCAACACGTGGGGCGTGAGGTCTCCACAGTACATCGATGTTGTCGCCAGTGGTCGGCGGAAGGTGCACGTGCCCGTCGACCTGGGACCGGACCGCAGCGACGCACGGATGCACGCCAAGACCGTAGGATCCTACGCAGTGCCGTAGGGGACCGCACCGCCACTTCCCAGCAAATTAGGGACACTGTTGCTCCTGGGGTATCGGCGAGGACCATTCGCAACCGTCTCCATGAAGCTGGGCTACGGTCCCGCACACCGTTAGGCCGTCTTCCGCTCACGCCCCAACATCGTGCAGCCCGCCTCCAGTGGTGTCGCGACAGGCGTGAATGGAGGGACGAATGGAGACGTGTCGTCTTCAGCGATGAGAGTCGCTTCTGCCTTGGTGCCAATGATGGTCGTATGCGTGTTTGGCGCCGTGCAGGTGAGCGCCACAATCAGGACTGCATACGACCGAGGCACACAGGGCCAACACCCGGCATCATGGTGTGGGGAGCGATCTCCTACACTGGCCGTACACCACTGGTGATCGTCGAGGGGACACTGAATAGTGCACGGTACATCCAAACCGTCATCGAACCCATCGTTCTACCATTCCTAGACCGGCAAGGGAACTTGCTGTTCCAACAGGACAATGCACGTCCGCATGTATCCCGTGCCACCCAACGTGCTCTAGAAGGTGTAAGTCAACTACCCTGGCCAGCAAAATCTCCGGATCTGTCCCCCATTGAGCATGTTTGGGACTGGATGAAGCGTCGTCTCACGCGGTCTGCACGTCCAGCACGAACGCTGGTCCAACTGAGGCGCCAGGTGGAAATGGCATGGCAAGCCGTTCCACAGGACTACACCCAGCATCTCTACGATCGTCTCCATGGGAGAATAGCAGCCTGCATTGCTGCGAAAGGTGGATATACACTGTACTAGTGCCGACATTGTGCATGCTCTGTTGCCTGTGTCTATGTGCGTGTGGTTCTGTCAGTGTGATCATGTGATGTATCTGACCCCAGGAATGTGTCAATAAAGTTTCCCCTTCCTGGGACAATGAATTCACGGTGTTCTTATTTCAATTTCCAGGAGTGTAGGATCGCCCAACGCCCTTTCCCAGTGAAGAGAACTATTTGCTTTGCGACAGGCTCGGTAAATCTCAACTGGATTAAAGACCAATTCCGTATGATTTCAGTATGCATTTCTGTTACTAATTTCTCCATGACCCGGTGCCTTTATTTTGAGCAGTTTTAGTTGTTTTTCTGTACTGGGAAAGCTTATTTCGATAGGACCTTTGTGAGATATTACGTAGCAGTGAAAAGCTGGCACAGTAGTAGAATCCTTATTCAAAATGGTTCAAATGGCTCTGAGCGCTATGGGACGTAACATCTGAGGTCATCAGTCCCCTAGAACTTAGAACTAATTAAACCTAACTAACCTAAGGACATCACACACATCCATGCCCGAGGCAGGATTCGAACCTGCGACCATAGCAGGCGCGCGGTTCCTGACTGAAGCGCCTAGAACCGCTCGGCCACCGCGGCTGGCCCAATCCTTATTCCTAAATGTATTTAAATTCGCTACGGTCGCAGGTTCGAATGCTGCCTCGGGCATGAATGTGTGTGATGTCCTTAGGTTAGTTAGGTTTAAGTAGTTCTAAGCTCTAGGGGACTGATGACCTCAGCAGTTAAGTCCCATAGTGCTCAGAGCCATTTCAGTATTTAAATTAAAAATAGTATTTTCGGCTCCCTGTCTGTTGTTTGCAGTTCCAGCATCAGAGTGATCCAAAGGAGACCACATGGAAAGTTCGAATTCGTTCATAGACTTTGGAGGGCCATAGAATTTCTGAATGATTTTTACGACGATCCAGGTGTAGAAACTGCTATAAGATTCCCGCGTATAAATTTTTGCAGATGTAATATTTTCTATAAAGTTTTCTCTGTTAGTTTACTTACAGTCTCTTTTGAATTGAGACTGTAACACGTTCTGCTATTGGAATATTCTTCTGTATTGTAACTTTAAAAATTGAGACGAGTTTTTTCTGGTTTTCGTTACTTTACTTCCTACGTATTCATCTACAGCGCGAATTACGAACTGTTCCGTCTTTGACTACATCTGTTCTTGATTTTCTAAATCTGAATTAGTCTTACCACAGTAATGTTTGTCATCGTTCCTAGCTGCACGAAACACAGATACCCTTCTACTTTTCAAGAGAACCTTTTTGCCTCTAATGACCTCTGACTATTACATTACATTAATAAAGCAAATTGCAAAATATTCCATTTGGTCGGTGGACAGAGGTCTATCCAGACAGTCATAATAAATGTTTTAAAAAATGAATCATCGCAATGTTTCAGAGGTAATAGGTATTGTAGTAGTATAATTATGTGGAAACTGGGCTAATTCTCACGCAACTAGCAGCCAGGAACAGCCACAATGTTCGCCTAATGTCGGAGCAATGACGTCACAATCCATGATGGTGCCTGCCACGCCCACCGTCTCTATCATGTGAGAAGCCTACCAACCTTATATCTTGCTTGACATGCCCCCTCCAATTTACCCTTTCCCCCTCCCCCACTTCCTTTCCCTCTTCTGTCAATCTCAGTGTAGTATTCAAATGAAGAGTCAGTGAATTTAATTGCTCAAAAATAACTTGCATGTTGCTACTATTGACAAAACTTTTAGGTTGAGCAGTGCTTGTTAACAACCAAATTTTGATTACTGTACTGCACATCGGAAGTACTTCAAAGTAAGTGTTTTCATATCTCACTTATTGATCCTACCGAAATAAATTATAGGTTAGTAGATCGCCATAGTTCGATCTTAATCTTAATATCATGCATTACATTCATTAAAATACATATAAATTGGTTCTGTAACATTAAGAAACATACATGAGCACTGCTGCTGATTTAACTTACAACCTACAGTGCACCTATCGACAAGAATTAACAAAGTATACATCTAAAATTTCTGATATCAGAGTCAGTCAAACACTGTAGTAACCCTGTACAAGGGTATTAATTACATCTTGCAATTCAACACGTAATTGTTTTCAGGCATTACACATATATCATAGGGTTGTTGCTTCAGTAAAGTAAGCATTTCAGTACAGAGGAGATTTACTGTGGAGTATAAATCAGTGGGATGACATTTACTGATTATAATGATGATGAAACAGATGTGAATATATTATTGATGTTGTGAGCATTGAGGTGGAAAGAAATTTAATGATGAGGCAGTGCAGTAGGTGGTGCAGATGCATATTATGGGGTAGCATAATGATGGTCAGATTATAGTTTGGAAACGATGGCCAGTTTACAGTATGGGAACTTATGGTCAATTTACAAGGTGGAGAATGATAGGCACTTTACTGGGTGGAGCATGAAGGACATTTCAAAGAATTGAGAGTAAAGGTTAGTTTACAGGGTGGAGAACAATACAGTCAATTTACAGGGTGGAAAAAGTGGTCATTTTACAGGGTGGGGAATAATGGTCATTTTATGGGTGGAGAATGATATGGTGAGCTGACAGGGTGGAGAATGATGGTCACTCTGCAAATTGATCGTCATTGTCACACCTAGTAGTATGCAGGGTCACGGTGGTAAAATATTTCCACGTCTGTAACATACAATGTACTATCTCATCATCAAATTTCATCTCACATGTGTGTACACAATATCATTATATCTACATGTGCATCATCATCATCATCATCATCATCATCATCAGTAAATTTTTCCTCTCTGATTTAAGCACTACAGTAAATTTCCAATCTCTCTCTTTAATGCTTAATCTGCTGAGTAGCTAACATTTCAATAAATTACCGAGGGAATAAAACGACTAGTTTCCCACAGTAACAGATATCCACAGCAGCTGAAATCATCTCTCTGATTTAAGGAGCTCTGTAAATTTCCTAAGTCTCTCTACATTGAAGCATCAACATTGCAATGAGGCAATGAAAAGATGTAATGATTGCTTTAACGAAGCAACAACGTTATAATATATTGTGGAGAGATTGAAAGGAGTATAGTTTTCTCCCAAAGTAACAGCAGGAGACTACAGTGTTTTCAACTGCAACATGACGTTAATACTCTATTATGGGTTCAGCACAATGTTTGATTAAGTTTGACATTAGGTGTATTTAAATGAGAGAACAACATTGTCTATTTCGTTAATTTTCGTCAACAAGTCAACTTTAGGCTGTAAGTCAGATGAACAATAGTGCACTGTTACAGAACCAATTTTTATGTATTTTGATGAATGCAATGCAAGGTACTAAGATCTAATTATGGTCGTCTACTAACCTACAATTTATTTAATTTGTGTCAATAAGAAAACTGCATGTACTTTATTAAGTTATACAGACAATGTAAATGTAGAAATATTTGCTATGAAGGTCCATTGTGCTTTCAAAGTGTGGTACAGCATTCGAACTTTGGCCATTAACAAATTTCATTAGTAATGCTAATAAGCAAACCATGTGTATTTATTAAAAAATCTTATGGAGCAGTTGATTTACAGCAGTAGTGCCACATGTGTTTTGTGTTTGAAACCTTACATATTTTAAGAACTAGTATTGTTTTACTGTGCAACATTAGAATTTTCGTTTATGATCAGAGATCTGTAATTATATTGGCTTATTCCGGTAAGCATCGGAGCGTGTTTTGTGCTCAAAAAATGATAAATGATTTAATTTTGTTGGCAAAGATATCATTTTCTAGACATCAAATTTTCATCTCTGTCTTGTTACACCATCGTCTTTGCCTGTGTTTGTTCTCTGTCTTAGTCCAGCACCGCCTTCGATCATATTGTGATGAATGAGTGTAAACAAAAGCAGAAATGACAAACTGCCTATTGGCTTCTGTCTCGGGTTCTTCGGTCGACGTTCATCTAATGACTTTACTGACGTTTCGCCAGCACGAGTGGCTGGCATTGTCAAAGCTTCACCCTCCATTGCCAGTGATGAACTGGAGCCGAGCTCGCGGCCGCAGACTATATGTACCTGGCGCGCCAACGTCCGATGGCTTCCCCGCGGTCATTTCCGGTGCGGTTCTCCTCTTGCTACCTGCGACGGTCGTTCGCTGCAGTACGGGAAGCAAGGATCCGTTTACCTTAAGACTTTCCTCTTTCTTGTTGAAGCTGTTCGCGTGTTTTTGTATTTCTACAGAAATGTATCACGATAATAGTATCACTTTTTAAATGACACATACCAATAAAATCTTCCATTCTAAAAATCGTGTTTCGTCAGTTGGTTTACCTTTTGGTTGTGTTACTTGTGTGTTCTCGTATATCACGTGTTTTGATTGGATTTTGATATTATTTAGTAGTTGATGACACAAAAAACACTCTGTAAACGCTTTAGAGAGCCATGGCACTTTTGAACCAACTGGCAAATGTCGTAAATGTTTCTTCTTTACTCTGATGTTCGTTTTGTACTTAACCTCTACTATGCCTAGTTGAAATGAAAGTAGAATACTATATTAAGGCTGCTAGTAACATCGATTTATTTTGTATTGTGTAACATGATGCATTATCTTTCTTCCCCATAAAATTGTGCTTTCTAAGGTGAAACATTATTGAAAAATTTGTAAAGACATGAAATGATAACAGTTCGTTGTATGAAACACCAATAACGTATCCTCAGATTGAAGTAACAGTGCTCTTTCCATATTTTAGATGGTAAGATATCATAATAAACTTGGCAAGCTTTGTAGAACAGTTTAAATGTGGAAATGTTAAATTTAAGGGTGCACCATATCCACAGTAGGAGTAACCTTAATTACTGGATTTAATTACATTCTGGTAGAAATTCATATTGACTATATTTTTGTATGTTTACCTGCTTAGAATAGTATTTTCTGCAGTTTTGATGTTGATCAGATTAGTTTAATTGTATCACCTACTTTAAGCCTAACTTAAAATGTCAAATATCTGTTTACCATGTTATTTGCAACTATTGAGGCTCGGAAATAGCACTGGGATACTGACTTGAGAATTCACAATAATGTTTTAGGCATCAGTTTGACGAATGTGTGTGTGTGTGTGTGTATGTATGTGTGTGTGTGTGTGTGTGTGTGTGTGTGTGTGTGTTTACTACTCAGAGGCAAATAAATTTGAACATGACGTCATTTTACACATATATCTTTGAACATCGGGCCAATTCAAGAAGAGATTACGCATTTCTTTTCGGAAATCTGCATATTATCCATCTTCGTGCCATTTCTCAGTAATTCGTATAATTGACTCTTCATTTTAATACTACACAGATTGACTGGAGAGGGGAAGAGGTTAAGGAGCATAGACATGATACACAAAGTGAGCATGGCTTGCACATGAAAAATAAGAAGGTGTGAGTGCCACCATATTGGATTGTGATGTCATTGCTCCTGCGTGTAGGCAACTGGCGTGGTTTCTCTTGTGGGAAGTGGTTCAGGTTCCACATAGATATGTTGTTATATTATGAATTAATACGTTAAGATCACCTGTAAAGCTGCTCTTTATTAGTTGAGGTAAATGATGAAAATTCACCCTTAAACACTGCAATAGTTTCTAAAAGATACTTAATATACTTTGCTTTCTGCACTAATTTTAACATTTGAAGTCTGTCTAGACATGATTTTTCGTCTTACTATCATAATTATGCACTATATGTTCAGAAAAAGAAAAACGCTCCTTATTAATGAACACTGAAATGATGAAATAGTTGTCAAAATACCAGTGTCTTAAAGAGATATCTGTAGGATGTTCTATATCTAACACTTATTATGTTTCTCATAATAAACTGATGCAATGAGAAAATGTTATTCTGCAGTTCAAGTTTCTTTAACAATCACAGTTCCAAAACACAGTGTCAAACAAACTTTTCAAGAAAAATTTCTTTACATTTAAATCACTCGTTAAGGACACAACAAAAACGTAACTGAATTGAAGGCATTTAGCTAATTCTAGGGAATAAGTTTTCCATTTCCGTTTCTAGTTATATAGTGCCACAAAGTGAATAATATCCACTTAATTAAAATTACAGGTTTTTTTGAACCTGCAAATATTTCATTAGCTGTACCTACACTAAGAGTCCTAAATCTGTTACTTATACCTGTACTGGTGCTATATCTAAAAAGTATAAAACTATGTAGGAGACAACAATAGATCTAAGAAAGGAGCGGAAAGGACCTAGTGGTACACCATATCTGACTACTTTAATTTTAATTTGGCTATTGCTATATGACAGACATAGGAGCAATATATACTCGTTTATGTCAGTGTTTTCATAAAATACAATGAATCTATCATACTGACTGCCATCTTTCCCAAAAGCCAAACTGGCTGTCACAGAATGGTGTTCCACACTGAGTGTCTATAAATTACACAAATTAATAATGAGATGGCTTTATAGTTCATTACTATATTTTCTCTCCTTTTTGCGAAGAGGCTGGTCTACAGCATACTCGCATTCATCAATAGTAAGAAATTCTTCACCTCCGTAAGTCGCTACATTACAAAGCACTGGTGAACAAAATTTGTGTGTTTCAGTACTAATTTCATCACAAGAACCAGAAAATTTGTCCACAAAGAAATACAGTATGAAACTGCCCTGTGAATGGCAACTGGCGTTTTATAATAAAGGGCACAATGGGATCTCTACTATTTTTAATTTTATCTTATTACAATGATTGTTGCTACTATTTCAGGAATGTAGGAATATCTTCCTTATCAGCTGTGTCAAAAATGTAGACATCTGTCTTGTGAGTTCTAAGGCTATCGCAAGAGTCTATTGCTGTAAAATTCTAGCTGGTTGTAGAATGTGAGGTGTTGTAAAATGGCCATGATCGAGGTATGCAATACTACAGCAGTATTACGTCCCTCGATGAAGGCCACTTGAAGCAATGTCTGGAACGTTCTTACACTAAGTTACAGCATGAAGTCTTCTAAAAACAAAAAAAATTGGGAGGGATTTTCTATGTGATTTTGCGATTCTTTGTCGTGATTATTGCTACAAATGTAACAGGTCCAGTCATACCTTCCTCTTTGAAAATATTTTCAAAGATAACGCTCTGTGCGGCACTAAAGACTGAAATATATTTGCGTTGAAGATAGAACTGTATGTTCCAGACCCGCCAGGGTAGGCGAGAGTGCTAACGCGCTGCTTCCAGGACTAGCGTAGGCGCACCAGCCCCGGATATTATCCGCCCGGTGGACTGACGGCGAGGGCCGGTGTGCTGGCCAGCCTGAATGTGGTTTTTAAGCGGTTTTCCACATCCCGCTAGGTGAATACTGGGCTGGTCCCCACGTTCCGCCTCAGTTACACTAATGTTACAGTCATTTGAAACACGTTCGCATTATTTCACGATTTACACTAGATGCAGACAGCTGGGGTACACTGATTCCATCCCTGGGGGTACGGGGTGGCGGCAGGAAGGGCATCCGGCCACCCTTAAAACCTAACACTGCCAAATCCGTTCTAACTACGCCGACCCTGCAATCGCTGTGGGACTGTGGCGTAAGCAAAAGAAACAAAGAAAGAATAGAACTGTATGTTCCAGGAAGTTTACTGAGAATAATTTTAGACTCGTAATGAAATAGATAGTTGTAAAGTTGATAATAACAATATTATCAGCTGTAATTGATTTGTTAGTTTAAGTCACTTTGTATTTCTTTTTACCGCTATTTTGTACTCCAGCTCTATGAGTCACAGTGTTCTTTGATGCGAAACCTCCTTAATCTATGCTATTATATTTATAAGATCTACATCTACATCTACATTTATACTCCGCAAGCCACCCAACGGTGTGTGGCGGAGGGCACTTTACGTGCCACTGTCATTATCTCCCTTTCCTGTTCCAGTCGCGTATGGTTCGCGGGAAGAACGACTGTCTGAAAGCCTCTGTGCGCGCTCTAATCTCTCTAATTTTACATTCGTGATCTCCTCGGGAGGTATAAGTAGGGGGAAGCAATATATTCGATACCTCATCCAGAAACGCACCCTCTCGAAACCTGGCGAGCAAGCTACACCGCGATGCAGAGCGCCTCTCTTGCAGAGTCTGCCACTTGAGTTTGTTAAACATCTCAGTAACGCTATCACGGTTACCAAATAACCCTGTGACGAAACGCGCCGCTCTTCTTTGGATCTTCTCTATCTCCTCCGTCAACCCGATCTGGTACGGATCCCACACTGATGAGCAATACTCAAGTATAGGTCGAACGAGTGTTTTGTAAGCCACCTCCTTTGTTGATGGACTACATTTTCTAAGGACTCTCCCAATGAATCTCAACCTGGTACCCGCCTTACCAACAATTAATTTTATATGATCATTCCACTTCAAATCGTTCCGCACGCATACTCCCAGATATTTTACAGAAGTAACTGCTACCAGTGTTTGTTCCGCTATCATATAATCATACAATAAAGGATCCTTCTTTCTATGTATTCGCAATACATTACATTTGTCTATGTTAAGGGTCAGTTGCCACTCCCTGCACCAAGTGCCTATCCGCTGCAGATCTTCCTGCATTTCGCTACAATTTTCTAATGCTGCAACTTCTCTGTATACTACAGCATCATCCGCGAAAAGCCGCATGGAACTTCCGACACTATCTACTAGGTCATTTATATATATTGTGAAAAGCAATGGTCCCATAACACTCCCCTGTGGCACGCCAGAGGTTACTTTAACGTCTGTAGATGTCTCTCCATTGAGAACAACATGCTGTGTTCTGTTTGCTAAAAACTCTTCAATCCAGCCACACAGCTGGTCTGATATTCCGTAGGCTCTTACTTTGTTTATCAGGCGACAGTGCGGAACTGTATCGAACGCCTTCCGGAAGTCAAGAAAAATAGCATCTACCTGGGAACCTGTATCTAATATTTTCTGGGTCTCATGAACAAATAAAGCGAGTTGGGTTTCACATGATCGCTGTTTCCGGAATCCATGTTGAGTCCTACATAGTAGATTCTGAGTTTCCAAAAACGACATGATACTCGAGCAAAACACATGTTCTAAAATTCTACAACAGATCGACGTCAGAGATATAGGTCTATAGTTTTGCGCATCTGCTCGACGACCCTTCTTGAAGACTGGGACTACCTGTGCTCTTTTCCAATCATTTGGAACCTTCTGTTCCTCTAGAGACTTGCGGTACACGGCTGTTAGAAGGGGGGCAAGTTCTTTCGCGTACTCTGTGTAGAATCGAATTGGTATCCCGTCAGGTCCAGTGGACTTTCCTCTGTTGAGTGATTCCAGTTGCTTTTCTATTCCTTGGACACTTATTTCAATGTCAGCCATTTTTTCGTTGGTGCGAGGATTTAGAGAAGGAACTGCAGTGCGGTCTTCCTCTGTGAAACAGCTTTGGAAAAAGGTGTTTAGTATTTCAGCTTTACGCTTGTCATCCTCTGTTTCAATGCCATCATCATCCCGGAGTGTCTGGACATGATGTTTCGAGCCACTTACTGATTTAACGTAAGACCAGAACTTCCTAGGATTTTCTGTCAAGTCGGTACCTAGTATTTTACTTTCGAATTCACTGAACGCTTCACGCATAGCCCTCCTTACGCTAACTTTGACATCGTTTAGCTTCTGTTTGTCTGAGAGGTTTTGGCTGCGTTTAAACTTGGAGTGAAGCTCTCTTTGCTTTCGCAGTAGTTTCCTAACTTTGTTGTTGTACCACGGTGGGTTTTTCCCGTCCCTCACAGTTTTGCTCGGCACGTACCTGTCTAAAACGCATTTTACGATTGCCTTGAACTTTTTCCATAAACACTCAACATTGTCAATGTCGGAACAGAAATTTTCGTTTTGATCTGTTAGGTAGTCTGAAATCTGCCTTCTATTACTCTTGCTAAACAGATAAACCTTCCTCCCTTTTTTATATTCCTATTAACTTCCATATTCAGGGATGCTGCAACGGCCTTATGATCACTGATTCCCTGTTCTGCACTTACAGAGTCGAAAAGTTCGGGTCTGTTTGTTATCAGTAGATCCAAGATGTTATCTCCAAGAGTCGGTTCTCTGTTTAATTGCTCGAGGTAATTTTCGGATAGTGCACTCAGTATAATGTCACTCGATGCTCTGTCCCTACCACCCGTCCTAAACATCTGAGTGTCCCAGTCTATATCTGGTAAATTGAAATCTCCACCTAAGACCATAACATGCTGAGAAAATTTATGTGAAATGTATTCCAAATTTTCTCTCAGTTGTTCTGCCACTAATGCTGCTGAGTCGGGGGGTCGGTAAAAGGAGCCAATTATTAACCTAGCGCGGTTGTTGAGTGTAACCTCCACCCATAATAATTCACAGGAACTATCCACTTCTACTTCACTACAGGATAAACTACTACTAACAGCGACGAACACTCCACCACCGGTTGCATGCAATCTATCCTTTCTAAACACCGTCTGTGCCTTTGTAAAAATTTCGGCAGAATTTATCTCTGGCTTCAGCCAGCTTTCTGTACCTATAACGATTTCAGCTTCGGTGCTTTCTATCAGCGCTTGAAGTTCCGGTACTTTACCAACGCAGCTTCGACAGTTTACAATTACAATACTGATTGCTGCTTGGTCCCCGCATGTCCTGACTTTGCCCCGCACCCGTTGAGGCTGTTGCCCTTTCTGCACTTGCCCGAGGCCATCTAACCTAAAAAACCGCCCAGCCCACGCCACACAACCCCTGCTACCCGTGTAGCCGCTTGTTGCGTGTAGTGGACTCCTGACCTATCCAGCGGAACCCGAAACCCCACCACCCTATGGCGCAAGTCGAGGAATCTGCAGCCCACATGGTCGCAGAACCGTCTCAGCCTCTGATTCAGACCCTCCACTCGGCTCTGTACCAAAGGTCCGCAGTCAGTCCTGTCGACGATGCTGCAGATGGTGAGCTCTGCTTTCATCCCGCTAGCGAGACTGGCAGTCTTCACCAAATCAGATAGCCGCCGGAAGCCAGAGAGGATTTCCTCCGATCCATAGCGACACACATCATTGGTGCCGACATGAGCGACCACCTGCAGATGGGTGCACCCTGTACCCTTCATGGCATCCGGAAGGACCCTTTCCACATCTGGAATGACTCCCCCCGGTATGCACACGGAGTGCACTTTGGTTTTCTTCCCCTCCCTTGCTGCCATATCCCTAAGGGGCCCCATTACGCGCCTGACGTTGGAGCTCCCAACTACCAGTAAGCCCACCCTCTGCGACTGCCCGGATCTTGCAGACTGAGGGGCAACCTCTGGAACAGGACAAGCAGCCATGTCAGGCTGAAGATCAGTATCAGCCTGAGACAGAGCCTGAAACCGGTTCGTCAGACAAACTGGAGAGGCCTTCCGTTCAGCCCTCCGGAATGTCTTTCGCCCCCTGCCACACCTTGAGACGACCTCCCACTCTACCACAGGTGAGGGATCAGCCTCAATGCGGGCAGTATCCCGGGCAACCACAGTCGTAGTCCGATCGGGGGATGCGTGGGACGAGCTGGCCGTCCCCGACAAACCCCCATCCGGACTCCCACAGTGATGCCCATTGGCAACAGCCTCAAGCTGTGTGACCGAAGCCAACACTGCCTGAAGCTGGGAGCGAAGGGATGCCAACTCAGCCTGCATCCGAACACAGCAGTTGCAGTCCCTATCCATGCTAAAAACTTGTGCAAAGAACGTCTGAACTAATCTACAGAGAGCGCAAACAAAACGACACAAAATTGAAGCGGTTATTAAAATACAAGATTGCCTAGTAAATGCAGTAATGCTGCCACTTGTGCACTGCTGACACACTGCTCGGCGGCGGAAGGAGACTACGCGATTTAACACTATTCGAGTACTAAAACGTGATGCTACAACTCTCAAATACTATAATACGCCCGAAATTTATGAATTAAACAATGCAAGTACCAAAAACACGCAAAGAAATTAAGAGTTAAACTATGTAACAAATGAGTGAGCTAGGAGTATACGACTTGCTGCTGCAGCTGCTTATCCAACGGCGGCAGGGAGCACACTGACTGTGACCAACCGACACTGGCCGTTCAAAACAAAAACAGATGACAGACGACTACGCGAATTTACACTATTCAGGTACTAAAACGCGATGCTACAACTCTCAAATACTATAATACGCCCGAAATTTATGAATTAAACAATGCAAGTACCAAAAACACGCAAAGAAATTAAGAATTAAACTATGTAACAAATGAGTGAGCTAGGAGTATACGACTTGCTGCTGCAGCTGCTTATCCAACGGCGGCAGGGAGCACACTGCTGGATTGTGTTGGAAAGTCGCCTTTTATGATTTGCCATCTTCCCTGTATCAAGTTTCACGCATATATTTTCCGCAAGCAATCTTTACTGTTATATCAGCGTCCATTGGTCGATGATCTGTGTAGTCGCTTCTCCTACTGCTGCAGTGCTTTGTTTCACCTGATAAGTATGATGCGAGTACAGGCTCGGCAAATGAGAACTCAGAGTGCAGTTACTGTCTGCGTGTCTTGCATATTCAAAGAAATTCAATCTTACTTTATCGTATTCTGTTCGCTTCTGTTCTGACATTACATGTGGAAAGAAGCGTGACTGTTTTGAATTTTGTGAGTAGGAACGAGAGCGATCTATGGATGCAGCCTAGGGTTTGTAAATGTATAGTTACGCTAATTCCGTACAATAATTTTCCATTTGCCTCCTCTGAAGGACAAAGTAATATTTTTCTATAATTACTAATTCCGCGAAAAATATCTTTTATATGCCGAAGCAGTATAATTAGGGGAGTGAGTCTCTTGGTTATGATTAATCAGTATCCGTTCTATTTACATGGTGTAATCGGTACACTACCAAGTTGAGCAGAGTTTTGATTTACTGAAGGCTTCTTGCATTTTGTTGGTTCATATTACTGTATGAGTAAAGTTTTTGTCTGATCGGGGCAATGGGTGTAACGTGGCTTCTGTATTACTGACTACAATGTTACCTGTAAAAGTATTGGTATCTTGTGGATTTTCAGCAGTCATTTTTAATAGAAAATCTCTTCCATTTGTTTATAAGTCGTTGCCTCAGCAAATTAAATACGAAAATACACTCTTCTTAAATTTGTGTTTAAAGTAGATGGTGCTAGGTGGACTTGTATCGTGCAGTGAAGGTTATGAACTATGACGTTGTGCCATCAACACTGCCGTTATTTCAATAACAGTTATTTAAAAACTTGGAGTTCTGAAAAGCGAAAATTTATCTCAGCAATCTAGCATATTCAGAGCAGGCTCTAAAAGGTAAGTCTACGTCGAGAACTTCTGATAAGTGTCATGTTACATGCAATTTGCGTAGAAAACTTGTGTTTTGAGCCTTATTACTAAAGCCTTTTTCTGGATTATGAGTAAGTGTCTAGCATGCTCAGTACACTTGCTGTCACTGTAAGATGTAATGTAAGAAATGTTTAGTGGATCACATATTAGCGTCTGCGAGATGGAATATAAGCACTATTAAGTAATAAATACTTTCAAATCCGAATTAACCGTTGCGCTAAGTAATATTCGCTCTGTTGAAACTGAACATGAAGTCAGATCACGTTGCAAAATTGTTATATGGGCCCACACTATAGTTGTAAAACTAATGTAGTTTATCGTAGACTATCATAAGTAAGTGTAGACTACGGTACGTTTCCTGGTAGCCTTGGTCAGTTAAGATTCTCCCTTCGTTACGTGTACATTAGGTTTGTTGAATAGCTCTTGGGCGTCCCAGCATATCGACAGCTTAGTTAACGTATACAATCAGGGTATTACCAGATTCCCCGAGAAACTGGAAGCGGTGAACCGCCTAGAAACTGAGTGAGGTTACGGATAGAGGGCTGTGTAACGTACCGAAAATTTTTGTTCTACACAGCTGTCCTCCAGCCAGTTACTTATAAATACATCTACATCTACATCTACATCCATACTCCGCAAGCCACCTGACGGTGTGTGGCGGAGGGTACCTTGAGTACCTCTATCGGTTCTCCCTTCTATTCCAGTCTCGTATTGTTCGTGGAAAGAAGGATTGTCGGTATGCCTCTGTGTGGGCTCTAATCTCTCTGATTTTATCCTCATGGTCTCTTCTCGAGATATACGTAGGAGGGAGCAATATACTGCTTGACTCTTCGGTGAAGGTATGTTCTCGAAACTTTGACAAAGCCCGTACCGAGCTACAGAGCGTCTCTCCTGCAGAGTCTTCCACTGGAGCTTATCTATCATCTCCGTAACGCTTTCGCGATTACTAAATGATCCTGTAACGTTACTTATTCAAAATTGACACTGTCAGTGTTCATTTCAGGTTTTATTCGAATTTGGTTGATTTGTACCGTGAAACAGAGGGATGCTGTAGTAAAAATGAAAACACTACAGGTTTATCATGTAGCGCTAGAAAACGCAACTGCCTTAAAAAAAGTCAAAGTTAAAAAAATACAAGACAAAAATATATCAAACGTCTCTTAAATACATCGTCGTGCCTATGTTTCTGTTATTCATAAGCAAGTTTCTCATTTATCAACAATAACACGAAACTCTTGCCTTTCATCATAATAAAATACGTTATACTGAGTACAAAATAACAACAATAATTACATAAACTGTACTTTCAGCTAAAATAACTGCTTTGGTTACACGAAAGCCCAGAAGTTACGCGATCATCTAATTTTTATCACTTATACGGTGCAATTTATATTCTGTAAAGATATAAAAGACACAATAGATTAACAGTGAATAAAGAGCGGTCTTGATTATGTGCAAAACAAACAACCAAAGAGAAATCATCGGCTACAAGTTTCTCTCTTACACATTCATTTTTGTTGTTTTCCTACCAATGCTACCAATACTGCCGGTAATTCAACCATTACTAAATCATTTACATACTATACCAAAATTACCGAACCGTAATTTTGGCAGACCGCAACTGTAGCCAACACACATAGAATAAAAGAGTTCGTTTACAGCAGAACAAAGTTTTGCGTGGGTTTTCAGGCCCACTCAGTTCATTTTGACAAGCATACGCATCGTACAAGTTTTTGCTGGCAATCTAGATGACCAAATACTTCAAACTTTCTGCACATGTGTGGACAATGTTGGAAGCTAGATAGTCGATGTAAGACAAGGACTTCACGATCTGTGTACGAGGAAGGTCGAGGTGTCATACGATGCTGTGAAGTCTTCCACACGTAACCCAGGGCGATTCTACAGCAGACCGGGAGGCACTGCTGGGGGCATCGGCTTTACCTACTCGGCGGTAGTCCCGTAAATTGGCGCTAAGCTCCGACGCACCGTCCGCCTTTGTGGTCGCCTCGAAGCCGGGATCCGCTGCACACAAAACTTCGTTGTTGGCCGAAACAACGGCGAGCCGTCGCAAACGCGAATCCGAAAACAGCGCGGCGCAGTACAACACCGCTGTGACACCGCGCGCCATTCTAACAGCGCGGGTTTGTTTCACATGCGGATGATACCCCGGTCGCAGTTTTCGTTTAAAAGGATTTAGCTTCAGTACAGGCGATAATAAACAGCTTTAGAACAATGATGACGTCAGCCAGCTACGCCCATGTGACGGTCCTCTGTCTAAAATCGGATCGTGGATCTATAGTGATGTGTCAGCGAACAGCAGATTGCTGGTCGATTGTGGACAAAACCTAAAGGAAGGGAAGGAAGGCTGGGGTTTTATGTTCCTTCGGCGACAACGTCAATATAGACGGCCCACAAGCTCGGGATGGGGAGGGATAGAGAAAGAAATCGGCCGTGGCCTTTTAAAGAAACCATCCCAGAAATGGTTTTAAGCGATTCCGCGATATAATGAAAAAAAAATTGGAATGACTTAACCGAAATTTGAAAATCTGTCGGTGCTAGTGCCGTATCTCTACGCATGTGTTGTGACTGATTCTTTCAGCTACGGTCGCAGGTTCGAATCCTGCCTCGGGCATGGATTTGTGTGATGTCCTTAGGTTAGTTAGGTTTAAGTAGTTCTAGGTTCTAGGCGACTGATGACCTCATATGTTAAGTCCCATAGTGCTCAGAGTCATTTGAACAATTTGATTCTTTCAGTCTCCACCCAGCAGAGCAGCACGCACGGTAGAGCTTTAAAGTCGGGAAACTTAAGAAACAAACGTCGCTGGTATTGTTCATTCATGCTCTTTCCCAAGATGATGTCTTGCGTACAGTGGACGCGTCTTCCTAGGTTTCCTTAAGGCCTTCAGCACCAATCCACACTGTCGACTGATAGTTCAAATGTCTGTGAAATCTTATGGGACTTAACTGCTAAGGTCATCAGTCCCTAAGCTTACACACTGTTGTTGTTGTGGTCTTCAGTCCTGAGACTGGTTTGATGCAGCTCTCCATGCTACTCTATCCTGTGCAAGCTTCTTCATCTCCCAGTATCTACTGCAACCTACATCCTTCTGAATCTGCTTAGTGTATTCATCTCTTGGCCTCCCTCTACGATTTTTACCCTCCACACTGCCCTCCAATGCTAGATTTGTGATCCCTTGATGCCTCAAAACATGTCCTACCAACCCATCCCTTCTTCTAGTCAAGTTGTGCCACAAACTTCTCTTCTCCCCAATCCTATTCAATACCTCCTCATTAGTTACGTGATCTACCCACCTTATCTTCAGCATTCTTCTGTAGCACCACATTTCGAAAGCTTCTATTCTCTTCTTGTCCAAACTAGTTATCGTCCATGTTTCACTTCCATACATGGCTACACTCCATACAAATACTTTCAGAAACGACTTCCTGACACTTATATCTATACTCGATGTTAACAAATTCCTCTTCTTGAGAAACGCTTTCCTTGCCATTGCCAGTCTACATTTTATATCCTCTCTACTTCGACCATCATCGGTTATTTTACTCCCTAAATAGCAAAACTCCTTTACTACTTTAAGTGTCTCATTTCCTAATCTAATTCCCTCAGCATCACCCGACTTAATTTGACTACATTCCATTATCCTCGTTTTGCTTTTGTTGATGTTCATCTTATATCCTACTTTCAAGACACACTACTTAACATAAATTATCCTAAGGACAACCACACACACCCATGCCGGAAGGAGGACTCGAACTTCCACCAGGATCAGGCGCACAGTCCATGACAACAGCGCCCCAGACCGCTCGGCTAATCCCGCGCGGCGACCGATAATAAAAATGCCAAAGTGTGAAGTACTTTCGAGGTATTTGAGTAGTTTGGAAAATTATTGAAGCGAATTTCCGATCAGTAGCTATCGATCCTGAGCTATTACGAGAAAAATATGTATATACACACATCAAAAAAAAGTTTTGCATCACCTCGGTACCGAGAGTTCCGGAACCTGTACAGAAAATTGGAATAGAGGTCAACATAAACATCAATTCCGCTTTTTTTATTACTCAGGAAAAACCACACATTGCATGTTGTACCACCATACAGCGAGACCTTCAGAGGTGGTTGTCCAGATTGCTGTACACACCGGTTCCTCTAATACCCAGTAGCGAGTCCTCTTGCATTGATGCATGCCTGCATTCGTCGTGGCATACTATCCACAAGTTCAGCAAGGCACTGTTGGTCCAGATTGTCCCACTCCTCAACGGCGATTCGGCGTAGATCCCTCAGAGTGGTTGGTGGGTCACGTCGTCCATAAACAGCCCTTTTCAATCTATCCCAGGCATGTTAGATAGCGTTCATATCTGGAGAACATCCCGGCCACTCTAGTCGATCGATGTCGTTATCCTGCAGGAAGTCATCCACAAGATGTGCACGATGCTGGCGCGAATTGTCGTCCATGAAGACGAATGCCTTGCCATTATGCTGCCGATATGGTTGCACTATCGGTCGGATGATGGCATTCACGTATCGTACAGCCGTTACGACGCCTTCCATGACCACTAGCGGCGTACGTCGGTCCCACATAATGCCACCCCCAAACAGCAGGGAACCTCCACCTTGCTGCACTCGCTGGACAGTGTGTCTCAGGCGTTCAGTCTGACCGAGTTGCCTCCAAAACGTCTCTGACGATTGTCTGGTTAAGAAATATGCGACATTCATCGGTGAAGACAACGTGATTCCAATCCTGAGCGGTCTATTGGGCCTATCTGTACCGCGCTGTAAGGTGTTGTGGTTGCAAACATAGACCTCGCCATGGTCGTCGGGAGTGAAGTTGCGCATCATGTAGCCTATTGCGCACAGTTTGAGTCGTAACGCGACGTCCTGTGGCTGCACTAAAAGCATTATTCAACATGGTGGCGTTGCTGTCAGGGTTCCTCCGCCCCATAATCCGTAGGTAGCGGTCATCTACTGCAGTAGTAGCCTTTGGGCGGCCTGAGCGAGGCATGTCATCGACAGTTCCTGTCTCTCTGTATCTCCTCCATGTCCGAACAACATCGCTTTGGTTCACTCCGAGACCCTGGACACGTCCCTTGTTGAGAGCCCTTCCTGGCACGAAGTAACAATGCGGATGCGATCGAACCACTGTATTGACCGTCTAGACATGGCTGAACAACAGACAACACGAGCCGTGTACCTTCCTCCTGGTGCACTACGCCGGAGATAAGGAGGTCTTGCACTATATTAGAACATATGCCATGACTTTTGTCACCTCAGTGTACACCGAAAACCGACCTGCTGTTTGATAAAAGCAAGAATATCCCACTACAGGAATTACTCTTCCCCAGAGTTAGGTGCAGTTAGGTCGTCTCTAATTTTGGCATTGTTTTCGAGATATCGAAGAGGTAGTACCAGCTAGAATGTATTCGTAGCTTCACAGTTAATTAACCATTTCACTTCATAGTCCTTCGTGACCTTGATGAGAATGAGGAAGAGAGAAAAGCTCTCAAACAGAGTTTCGTCTGGTTCACTGGCTCCTTCTTTTCGTGGTATTTATTGATGAATATTTGTGGTGATTATACTGAGTAGAGCCTCAGTCGTTTGTCTAGCTTCAACAGCTTGCATTTCTATTTCTCCAATGTATAAGGTTGGTTCATAAGTTCGTGGCGATTTTCCTTAATACACTTAATAGAGACTTTAGTCATCATGAATATATTCTCCCTTACTATTTACAAGACTCTGCCAACGCAGGAGTAACTTTTCGATTCAGCAACTGCAGAAATTACGTGGTTCTGAGGAGGAGGACTCGTCGAGCCATGTTCGGAGCACATTTTCATCCGGAAAGAAAATTCCTTGAAGGTTGTTCGATAGATAGCGGAAAAGGTGGAAATGTGAGGGCGCTAGCTCAGTTGAATGACTTCCCAACTCAATTCCTGTATAGTGTTTATTGTCTGTCTAGCAGAATGCGGGCATGAGTTATCGCGGAGTAGCATCACTTCACGCAGTATTCTTGGTCGTTGTTTTTGGACTGCGTCTACAAGACGTCTCAGTTGTTGACAATAAATGTCAGCAGTGACGGTTACACCTCGGGTAAGCAATTCGTAGCACATCACACCGTCGCTGTTCCACCAGATGTGTAACATTATCTTTTGTGGATGCGAGCAGATCTTTTTACAGGGAGATGCTGATCTGTTTGAGCTCAACCATGCCTTTCTTTCTTTTAAGGGGGTAGGACGTCAAACGGGCCAACTTTGAGCAGGAGAGGCACCACAGGACATTTTAATTTCCACTGTCTATACTTTCACAAATAAATTCATGAAACTTTGTCAGCATGACCAGGAAGGATTCAGGATTCACACTCATAGCATTGGAAGTTCAAAAACATAAGAGAAACCTTTTTTTACGTGTGACATTTCATCACATTTTCACTTACTATTGGCTGTATTTCTTGCTATAGTTACACTTTTCTTCATGAGTAAGAGAGATTCTTCAATGAATTTTGCACAGGATACAAACCATACCTACAGCTGTATGAAACTCTAGAATTTATTTAATTTATGAAAAAATGAATGAGCTGTTTCATTTTAAACTTCATGTTTAGAAAAAACTCAAATTTTATAGATAATTAACTCAATTTTTACCTCCGTTTTTAATAGACTTGGAAAATTCTAGAGTTTCGTGCACATGTAAGTATGGTTTGTATGCTGTGCAAAATTCATAGAACAATCTCTATTATTCATGAAGAAAAGTGTACCTATAGCAACAAATGCAGCCAATAGTAAGCGAAAAAATTGTGAAATCTCACACGTGAAAAAAAATAATTATTTTGGTATGTTTTTGAACTTCCACTGCTGTGATTGTGAATGCTGAATCCTTCCTGATCATTCTGACAAAGTTTTATGAATTTATTTGTAAAAGTAAAGACAGTGGAAATTAAAATGTCCTGTGGTGCCTGTCCTGTACCAAGTCGGCCCGTTTGACGTCCTACCCCACTTAACCATTTCTCGTCACTAGTAATGTTGCAGGATAAAAATTATCGGTGTTCCAGAACGAGATTTTCACTCTGCAGTGGAGTGTGCGCTGATAAGTTTGGAAGGTAGGAGACGAGATACTTGCAGAAGTAAAGCTGTGAGGACCGGGCTTGAGTCGTGCTTCGGTAGCTGATATGGTAGAGCACTTGCCCGCGAAAGGCAAAGGTCCCGAGTTCGAGTCTCGGTGGGGCACACGGTTTTAATCTGCCAGGAAGTTTCATGATCGGTGTTGTTCATGAGTCAATTGATGACGAGGAAGCAGCGATGACAGTATGGCCACCCTCTGATTTTTGTGATTTTGGATTAGAGTGCCCGCATCTCGTGGTCGTGCGGTAGCGTTCTCGCTTCCCATGCCCGGGTTCCCGGGTTCGATTCCCGGCGGGGTCAGGGATTTTCTCTGCCTCGTGATGGCTGGGTGTTGTGTGCTGTCCTTAGGTTAGTTAGGTTTAAGTAGTTCTAAGTTCTAGGGGACTTATGACCACAGCAGTTGAGTCCCATAGTGCTCAGAGCCATTTGAACCATTTGATTAGAGCATGCGGTACGCAGACACTAGATTTTTGGACCTTCCCCGTTCCATACAAATGTCGCACGGTGGTGGAATGATCACAGTTCCCCACATTTGTCAGTTCTCGAGTACAGTGACATGCGTCATTGTGGATTAATGCGTTTAAAGGATCCTCGCCAAACCACGAAGGTCTTCCTGAACTTGGAGACCCACTAATGTCAAAACGTTCCACCTACAAACGAGGAAACGATTTTCTTGCCGTGATATGCGGCACTATCCCCATACACGGCGCAAATGTTTCTGGCTATTTGTGCTGCTTTCACCCCTCTACTGAACTCTAACAGAAGAATATGTCGGAAATGTTTCAACTTGCCTACTTGGCACTCCATTTTCTGGCGTCCACAACTCCACTCACTATCTCCAAGTGACAAAATGACTATATATGTAGACTCAAACAACAACAGTGAATTACAAATAAAAATTACAAATGATAAATAAACCTATAGCCCCGGAATGTCAGCACACTAAACAAAAACGCTACGAACTTATGCCCCAATCTGATACTAACATTCTCGCACGGCAACAAGTCAAAAACCATAATTTTTTCACTTGTAATTTGATGTACACATGCTACAGCTGGAAATGACGTGATGAAAATGTTTGTGCCTGACCAGGAATCAAACCCAGACACGTGCCTTTCTTTCAGAACTTGAGGAGTTTTGAATCTTGGTGAAATAACTAAATGACGAAACTTTATCGTCCCAAACGGCTCAAATCTCGTTTAAGGGGAGATCTGAGATTGCATCCTAGTCCGTACCAATATTTTTAATCATGTACGTTCATTTACAGTAACTGCCCTGTGATTTTACTTTACGGTTAGTTCATTGTAAAATGAAGTTTCCAGTGTAAGAAAGATTACTGGTGACAGAGATTCTACTCTCTGCGACTTCCGTCTCTGTCATGGCCCAGACTAAACCGACTTTCCTCCACTCGGTAGCGAAGGGGCGTTATGTTTGAATGTCGGTTTGGAACCGCGTTGCAGTCCTACGTGATACAATGGGGGTTACCAGATGTGAAAAAGGTCTGTTCAAGCTTGCTGAAAATGATTGTCGGAAGTGTGAATCGAACCCCGCCCTTAAGGGGAGACGTTCATGAATCGGACCGAAAATTTAAAAATTTTCAATTTATTTTTCAGTTATTAGTAGAACTCTTGGACAATATGTTCCCAAAGTTTCAGTAGTGAAATCACATCTGAAGTTAAATGTATCTTGTCGTGACCTTCCTGCCAAGCCCGCTTTTTGAAGCAGTGTTATCAATGTGCTGTCACCGACAATGATTTGTGCAGATTCGGCGGTGAGTCAGCACAGAACTATTCGTCACGTTCATACACGTCCACATGTCGCTACTGGCGGAAGACAGTGATATTTAACGTTTTTTTTCCTGGCTTCAAAACAACAGCGATAGGTGCCGTATTCGAATCCCGGTAAGGAAAAACTTTTTGTTCCGTCATTTCAGATTGAATCACCTCACTACAGGTGGAAAAATTACAATATCTAACATTTGATTGTGGAATCGATTAGGTGCTGGGTTAGATAGCCCGTCCGACACGAAACTTATACCACGTCATTTCAAGTTTATACGTGTGCACCCGTTGTTATTTGTTACTGAAATCACATTTAAGATCTCTTGTGGTTCAAATGGCTCTAAGCACTATGGAACTTAACATTTGAGGTTAGTTAACAGAGAGAGCATTTACTAAATAGGAGTCTCAAGACCGGACAAGTGGCGGGCCGCGGTGGTCTCGCGGCTCTAGGCGCGCAGTCCGGAACCGTGCGACTGCTACGTTCGCAGGTTCGAATCCTGCCCCGGGCATGGATGTGTATGATGTACTTAGGTTAGTTAGGTTTAAGTAGTTCTAAGTTCTAGGGGACTGATGGCCACAGCTGTTAAGTCCCATAGTGCTCAGAGCCATTTGCATCATTTTTGAACCGGACAAGTACAAAATTTTCCTCATGTAATTTCCAAGGTGAAACTTGCTGTTTGAAATGTTAATTATTGAAATAAATCTGAGTTTACAAGCGTTAAAGACTGTGTCAGCTCTAATAATGTGCTTCCTGACATTTTCATTATCATGGTATGAATTTTAATCTGCTATGATTAGCATAAAGAGCAAATTTCACTAGTCACTTGTAGGAGGCATTTTGAATAATCGAACGACTGTACCGAAGAGAGACTGGAAGACTGTAAGACAGTCACATCATGTAACATATTAGGCTGAACACAGTTCAGATCGTTCGAATATTTGTGAGCATGATAGTACGTAAAGACGCCTATGAAACTGATTGGTATAGTATTAGCTTCTTTTCAATGTAATATCATTCAATAAAAAATTTAAAAAAAGGATTTAATTTATAAATGAGAAGGTATTATCGTAACATTCCACTTTCCAGACGGTTTGGTGCCTGACGGTATTCTCAATTAGTTCTAATATCATTCTCGATGAAAAGATCGTTTTTCAAGCAAAGTTCATTTTGATTAATACAAGCTTTATTTTACTCTGAGCTGGCTATTCGAATAAGACTAGTCAGATGGATACCTTATTCTAACGGAGCATCATCTAACGTAACTACAGAAACTGGATCGTTTTCGCAGAGGATGGTATTTACTGGGACGGTGTGAAACAAGATCAAAGAATTGCCAGTAAGTTTTTCTGCCAAGGATTGGCTATAGAACGTTTTGTCGCTGACATTTGTCACAAAATACGATAGAAAATACAGGTAGAGGAAAAGATATCGAGGAAAGTGAAGAGAGAGTGGAACAAGTGAAAAAGTAGCATTCTAGCTGAATCGGAGAAATAGAATTAAGGTAAGGTAGAGCTACAAGAAAAGGCAGAAGTGTTGCATAAAGATACTGGTAGATCAGAATTCAGGCAATGCTAAATACATGCTCAGAGTTTAAAATTAGTTACGTCAAACAGAAGTGACGACAAAGACACTGCATGAGCTCCAAAAATACTGTAAGAACATTTCCCAAGAAAGGTAAGGTACAGAATTTGATCCCGATCTGGAACAGTGAGTCGAAAACAGAGTACACTCCTTTGCAGAGTGAAAATTTCGCTTTGGATTAAACACCAAGGCTGTAGTAGCTAAGCCCTTTATCCGTTATCCCTTTCTTCCAGGAGTGCTAACCCCACGAGGTAAGCAGTAGAGTTTCTGCGAAGTCAGGAAAAAAAATTGATTTTACCAACAGCAAGACGGATACGAAAAAAACACCACGTGATATAGTGTTCATGAAATAATGCCAAGATGATAACAGAGTTACAGGCGATTCATCTTGTGAAATCATGATTAAAGGAGCTTTATTACTCAGAAGCTACCTTCAAATTCTGTTCTGACCCACCTTATTTAATTGCTCTCCTAATTTCGTCAAATTATTCCATGCGCTTTAAGTATGCTTTCTTACAAAAAGCCACAAGCTTTTACTTTACATATCTTTGTCAACACTGAAGCTGTAATTTGTGTCAGTGACGTCACATTGGGAGATCCATTATCTCAAATACGAAGGTTAAATAAAACAATGGCTCTGCGACTCGGGTGGCTAGTGCACAATTTTAGGTGCTTACATTTCACGCACAGTGCTTGCTATCTGCTCATTGCGTATTTGGTTTAAAAGTTATGTCTACGTAATATGAAGTGTTCGTTTTTCTCTTGCGATTAAATCTACGTTTAAGCCTGATTTTTTCAGTATGTCTGTGTCACAAAGACAGGCAGCCCTTTTTAGGCTGAGACCTTGCGCGTTGTAATACGGATGTTGAGGCCATTACCTGAGTAGAGATCTAAATAAGCTGATTTTTCTAACAAACAACACATTTCACCAATCCTGCAGACATCCTTTATTTCATTAACAGCCAGAGGTTTCCATTTACAATTAGGCGAGTAATATTTCGAATGCAGTTAAGCCTTAGCGCAAAACCCTTCCCCGAATAATCTGTCTCCGGATGTGGGAACTCAAGTGATGAGTAGTAACGATGTTACGCTTAATAATGCTTGCGTTTCGATGTTTGGCTGCAATTTTTCGTACGGTGCTTAACTGCAACGGAAAGATAGAAGAGAACATCGGTACGTGATGGTTAACAGTTGAAGCACGAAAGAAGGGCAGAATTATGACGTAGACACCGAACACAGTGGTAACAGGCAATATCTCTACGGAAAAAGTGGGGAAATCAGCAAGCAAATTTAGTTTTTGTGTTCATATCCACGGTTACTTCATCAAGACAATATAAACTTAAGGAGCAGAAACAGCAGAAACTATCAATGTTGGAAATTAAACCTACAGGGCTCGCGAAGTATTATTTTTTCCTCCTGTCTTATTTTCCTTCCATCATCTTCATTCTAAAACTGTAGTTTCAGTTCATCCCTTAATTGTTTTGCTCGCTCCATAGACATCTGAGAATGTAGAACTGAAGTTACAATTTCTTCGAGAACTGCAGAGCTAGTGAAATGTTTTATTAATTATGAATTTTGAAAACATGATTGATTAATAGCACTTAACTTTGTAGGGCACAGATCAGTTTCAAATAATTAAACTCATTCACGCGTCAAAAACCCTATTCATGGCGTGATATAAAATGTGCAAAAGAAACCCTCTAAAGTTGATGCATTAAGTTGTTCTGAATGCGGTGCTGATATTCAAGACAATAAAAGCGGGTTAAAAGCTGTGAGCTATCTTGGGAAGTTAACCTTGCATTACTGAGCAACTGTTTCACCAGGTATCCAGTCTAGCTTACCAAATTCCCAACCAGACTAACAACTCATCTTGTAATAGTCATCTTACGACAACCGGTGATATGTATATAAAAAGAGAATTTAAATAAAAAGAAATAAATCAGTTTATATTTGGACATTTATTTTAACATTGATCATTGTTCCATTAAAATTTCAGCATGTTAAACTTGATTCATAACTAAACTGGTGCCCTATTTAGGATTGTGAAAATGTGAGTTTGTAATCTTACGGAACACATCAAATATGGAGCCAAGACTGGGAGACTGCATACAGCACTGCATTCATAAAATAACACACGAAGAACGTTGAAACACATGCAAGGGGAAAATAACCACAACCAACCGATTCAATTTTCACCCAAAGAATTTACGTTCGTAGGTCAATCCTGTCGGTCATGAAATTACCACACACTGGTATACTAAATTCATACTAACTCTCTGTGAAATCTTCCCGAAAAGAATAGCTGATGGCTACTTTGATGCTTACACCACATGCTTCACGTGGTCAACTTGGTTTACACAAAGAGTGTAACTCCACAATAATTTTGATAATTAAAATAAATTACATCGAAACGCAATTTACAAAAGCAAAACCTCGAACTGGTTACTATCGTCTTAATATTAACCTGATGGGTCAAACAATTGCATAAGCACGTGGTACTAGTCTCACAAAGTACACCCCATGTGGGTTGAACATAAAGAAAAGTTGCTATATTGAAAAATATTGTCAAGACGAGACGTTATAATGTCACGCACATTCGCATTTAAGATTGTTGATCTTAGTTAGAGTTACAGATCATCAACACGTGGTTCCACTTTACTCACAAAGTAGTGACAAAGCAACTGCTGGAAGATATTCTGAACTTCACACTCGAATTACACTGCGTTACAATTTAAGATAACAGAAGATATTTTAGATCTAAACCTGAAATAAAGGTGATTAAATTTTCAGTTAGGCTGAACTTAAGAAATCCATTGTCCTACGGACTTCGCAGACACGCGCTTAGCCGGAGATCTTACCACTTCAGACGCTCGCCGCGGACAGACTGCGTGGGCCCCTACCAAGGGTGTTTCAGAGATTCAGACGGAAGTGACCAGAGAGGCAGCTTCCCATACCAACATGACAAGGGACGGACAGGACCATACCAAGAATAGAAACGTCTCTGCTTTTAGAAAGCGTAGCTACCTGTTCCGACGTTGGTCCTACTGTTCTCTAGCAGACCGGCTTGTCTGCTACCATCGAGCATGCAACTAGAAATACATTTGCTCATTCATCCTTTCACACAGAAGGGAAGGGGGATGACAGTATCTTATCATATACAGTATATAAAAGAAAGCGCATGTAGGTTGCATATGAGACTGTGACATGAATTACATATAAACTGTGTCTTAATGTGTAGTAGTGTGACAGATCTTTCTTGTTTATGTGTAAAAGTAACACATTTCACTGCTCAGTCTCCTCCCAGATAGAGTCAGAAACACCACAGTAAATTTAGAAGTGGAATTTATGCCCTAAATTACAACAGATTTAAGAAATTAACATGAAAGGAATCCAACAGAGATCTTTCAACCTACAAGGTGGCGTTACTGTCTGTTTTAATAGCTCAGTGGTCATTTTGACACGCGAGTTTTTACTATTTGATACTTACTTTCATCTTCGTTTAAAGGGCGCACTTTTGTCTATCTCTCTCAAAGATATTGTAGCTGGTGTAGTTAAGCACACATTTAAATGACGACTACTTTCGCCACTATTTGCGTCAGTCGACGTACGAGCGAAGTAGATATTTTAAACGTAAGCATAGTTAGCTGATCACTTATCCGACTGCTTAGCTGAGTAGCAACGTGCTTGCCTACAATGCCGTGGGCCGGGGTTTGATTCCAAGCCGGGTTGGAGATTTTCTCCGCCCGTGGTGTGGGTGATGTGTTGTCATCACCCTAACCGACGCCCAAGTCATCCAATGTAGTGTCTCATGAAATAAGACTTACACCCGGCAGCCGAACTTCCCCGGACAGATGATGACGATGATGATGTTTGGTTTGTGGGGCGCTCCACGGCGCGGTTATCAGCGCCCGTACGATTTCCCAACCTTTGCTCAGTCCAAACCAGCCACTTTCATGAATGATGATGAAATGATGAGGACAACACAAACACCCAGTCATCTCGAGGCAGGTGAAAATCCCTGACCCCGCCGGGAATCGAACCCGGAACCCCGTGCTCGGGAAGCGAGAACGCGACCGCAAGACCACGATCTGCGGACACCCCCCGGACAGAACCTCCCGCCAACAATACCGCACGATCATTTCATTTCATTTAGCTGATGAAAATAACCCACCCCCTCATCATTCGCTAACGATAGCGCCATGTCGATGCGGCCCTCCTTCTGTGTTTCAGCGGTTGTACCATTCGGTTGTAGCTGTTGGAGTTCGTTACAATGATTACACTTTACGGCATGGATGTCGTGAACCTGCCTATTGATTCTAATGAGAAAGGCTTCTCTTTGAAAACTTTCTTTATAAATGTTCCGCCGAATTAGGTGTTCTTTTCTTTTTTAGATCGTGTCCGTCACCACCTCTCTTTAGCCGATAGTTTTTTATTCATCGAGTTACCACTACAGTGGGTGTCAGTAGAGATGTAGTAGTTCTGTTGAGGAACTTAGCTTTTAGATGACTGCATACATGAATTTCTGAATATATAGTACGTGTTTGACTGTCTTACATTTGTAAGTTTTGTTATCGATTATGGCACTAGAAACGTCGGTAATGGTTAGTGGCTTAAGGTTGTGGAGGAATAAATACTTTTATCAAGCTTAAAAACATAATACGAGGGTGACTCAATTGTTACCGCAAAGCAGTTATAAAATTTTATTGTGATCAAATAGGAAACTTACAAGAACATCATTTTTCGACATAGTCTCCTTGCGTTTCAACGCACTTGGTCCATCGTTGTACAAGCTTCCTGATGCCCTCATAAAAGAACGTTCTCGGTTGAGCTGCGAGCCAGGAATGCACCGCTTCTTTCACTGCTTCGTCCGAGGCAAAGCGACGGCCCCTTAATGCCTGTTTGAGTGGACCAAACAAGCGATAGTCAGAAGGGGCAAGATCGGGACTATATGGAGGATGATCCGTTACTTCAAATTTGAGTTTCTGGAGCGTTTCAGGAGTGTGGGCAGCAGTATGCGGACAGGCATTGTCTTGCGACAACACACCACCTTTTGACAGCAATCCTCGGCGTTTCCTTCGAAATGCAGTAAGCATCTCACTGTAACGTACACTATATATTGTTGTGCCCCTTCCCCCATAATGTTCCAGTACTGGACCTTGTGCGACCCAAAAAACCGTAAGCATTAGTTTTCCTGCGGATGGTTGGGTCTTGAACTTTTTCTTGCACAGCGAATTTGGATGTTTCCATTCCATACTCTGCCGTTTACTCTATAGCTCGTAATGATGGATCCATGTTTCGTCACCAGTAATGATCCTGTCTAAGAAGTTGTCCCCTTCATTACCATAGCGATCCAAATGCTTTTTGCAGATGTCCAAGCGCGTTTGTTTATGCAACTGTGTGAGTTGCTTTGTGACCCATCTTGCACAAACTTCATGAAACCCCAAGTCTGTTGTGTATCCTTTCGTAGGCAGAACCGTGACTTAATTGCAGACGCCGGCCAGAGTGGCCAAGGGGTTCTAGGCGCTTCAGTCTGGAACCGTGCGGCCTCTACGGTCGCAGGTTCGAATCCTGCTTCGGGCATGGATGTGTGTGATGTCCTTAGCTTAGTTAGATTTAAGTAGTTCTAAGTTATAGGGGACTGATGACCTAAGATGTTAAGTCCCATAGAGCTCAGAGCCATTTGAACCATTTTTTTTTTTTTTTTTGAATTGCAGACGATGTGCCACTTCGTCAATAGTTAATTGTCTGTCTTAAGAGATTCATTTCACGTGAACGATCAATGGTTTCTTCATTTGTGGCGGTAAACGGTCGTCCGGCTCCTTCATCGTGCGTAACACTTGTGCGAACATTTCGGAATTTTTCAATCCATTCGTAGACACTCCGTTGTAGCATAACACTGTTCCCGTGCTGTACCGAAAGTCTTCGATGAATTTCGGCCCCTTATATGCCTTCTGTCCACAAAAAACGGATCGTAGAACGTTGCTCTTCTTTGGTGCAAATAGATAGTGGGGCAGCCATTATTAACAGCGCGGCAGAGATAACGAAACTAACCTAGCACCTTGGAAATTGCAAAGATATAACAACAAATAAACAAAGCATGCGTCATCAACGTAAAACGATAATACTACCAAATAAACAAAAATATAACTAAATTGCGTAAAATAATTGACTTATCTACGAACATCCAGCAATTCAAAGCGCATGCGCATAATAAAAACACGAGGAAATGTTAGTTGTGCTTAAAGCCAATAAATAAACATTAATGTAATATCTAACAAAAATGGCAACTCGGCAAAATTCCTGGCCCTTAAAATAAACGTAACTGCACAAGAACAAGAGAGCACAAGCTAAAAAAGCAAGCCTACAGCTGACCATACGACCTGGAAGGAACAATAATAGAACAGGGCAGGTGGCCACACGTCCAGGATACAATTCAAAAATTCAAATGGGAACTGACACAAAACACCTAAAGGTAATATTAATTCCGCCAATCCACTAATGGCATTACGAAACAGACAACTTAAACAACACAGGAAGAACTATGTATATAGACAAGATCCATGGATCCAACAAAATCAAACACTAGGGAAACCGATTAGATAAAAGGTCACTCTTTTAAATGAAACTTAACAATACCTGAAAAGTTTACACATTAAATGAAGCAGTATTAAATCACAGTTGGTTTGATATATTTCCACTTGGTGCATCTTCACATGCAAAAAATAATGAAAATTATCTGCTTATTTTCAATATTGCCATTTCAGATATCCTTACACGCTGAACACGTGAGTGATACACAGCCTCTGGTTTCCGGAGGTCGTATTGTTAAGAAAAGCGCTGGCAAGTTAGTGGGTAACTGTCGGGTTGAGTTGTAGCCTTGTGCGGTAGTAATTGTGGAGTCGTGCAGAGGGGGTGTTACTAGACATTTAAATTACGTAACTGTTAGCCATTCCGAGTACTATTGTGAATTGTTTTCTTATGTAATTTAATTTACAAACAGTCAGTTGCGCTTCAGATTAATTAAAATCACATTTCTAAAAAGTAATTTGAGTAAATATCTTCATGTTCAAAAGTAGAGTACCTACGCTGATTCCAGCTCAATCTGTAATCGGAATTTAGAAGTCAGTTTTCAGACAGTTAGCGAGAAATTCAATTATGCACGTTTCCAGCATACAGCTCCCAACTACATAGATGTAACTTTCATAATAAAAGAGAACACTTCGTGATTTAACGCACAAAAATATTCAACAATTGAAATGTAATTCTTCGGCTTTGCTGTGGCCTCGTCGTTAGGTCATTAGTAAACAGGTAAAGACTGAACCGTCCATCTGATAGTACAGTAGCTGCTGATTCACGACTGCAAATTCGATGTTTCCGTCAAGCACTTCCCGCACAGTATTCTCCTTGTGCATTGCCGCTCAAGAGCACCCACCGTAAGTAGTACTTGGCGCCGAGACGCCGTTCACCATCCGCTTACCTGGAACAGAAAGTGAAGTCCACATTTTGATACGCATTAGCTGCTAGCTGAGGCATCGACTCCCGACTCTAACAGACTACTGGCCACGGAAACTTGCACTGTGTCAGTACAGATCAAATGCACCTCTGTTGCACCCTTTTGGGTAGCTCTCCACTGAATGCTGTCTGCCTGACTTCAGCTTCCAGTCCCAAGCACCGACCTCCAGACATAAGGGGCTACTACCACCGGCTGCCAACAGCTATCAGGTTTCGCACTGCCGCTGCTGTCTGACCAACTGCATACCAGAGCGCTTACCCAAGATGTCAGACTGTTGATGCAGATCGTCTGCCCAGACGTCTGCTATGCAACCCGTAAGGGCTGCTACTTGCTGGAAAATTGCAGAAACTGGCCACTCCAGGACATAAAACCGGATGGTGCTTCCTCTGGGCTCCGTGGATCGGTGCCGCACTCCATATCTTGTCCAGCGGCTGCTGCCCGCGACTTCCCAGTGCTCGCTTTAAGTTGTGATCACTCGCTGCCACACCCCAGACTGTTTCCGGCAGTCACTCGCGACTGCTTGTTGCTTCGCAGTGGTGCTCCACTCTCGTGCTTTGAAGCTTAGTGCGCTCTCAGCTGTGGTGGGAACGCACCGCCAGCACTGGTGCCAATTGCCGTCTGGGGTGAGGCTTCAAATGTGGCATCGGCCCCTAAACCGTGACACGAGGTGAGAACAAGAACATACGGCTATTTAAATTTCGAACATGTAGCCACGTTTTCTGAGAGAACACGTATCTTGGGTGTAAACATATCGACACATCCACATTATAGTGTGTCAACTGTAACATTATCTAAGAACATACAAAAAACTTTATTGACACACGACAGCTAGTTCAAATGGCTGTAAGCACTATGTGATTTAACACATGAGGTCATCAGTCCCCTAGACTTAGAACTATTTAAACCTAACTAACCTAAGGAAATCACACACATCCATGCCCGGGGCAGGATTCGAACGTGCGACCGTAACAGTTGTGCGGTTCCGGACTGAAGCGCCTAGAACCGCTCGGCCACAACGGCCGGCACATGACAGCCTTACTGGTTGCTTAATGAGTGGATGGACCGGGCAATGAGAAATTCACATCAAACTACAATTTATTAAGCCCCAATGTGCTGCTCTATGTACACCCAATGTCCATCAATACGGTTGTGAAGGCCTAAAGATGATCACTTTAGTATCGAAACTATAGTTCAATTCTTTTATCTTGGCGGCTCGCGCATGCCCGCCCAGACGCGGGAGATTGCTGCGTTTCCAGTTGCACACGACGCACGCGTCAATAGAAGCAGCGCCATAGTATAGCACAGTTCGCAAGCTTACGTTTAGGGGGGAGCGCGCAGTTAACGAAGTAAAGCCACCACGGCCGCATTAACCCTTTCGCTGCTACTAAGGCGTGCTCCCTGCATTCCGCGCTGTGCGCGATTTTGTCACTGCACTGCTCGCCTGTGCAGACACATCGTGTTCCGACTGCTTTGACACTCTTATCAATCGATTCCATAAAAACTATTTGGCCCAAAAATTAGATTTTTACACATCTTCTTGACTGATACCTTCCCCCCATAAATGACTTAATTTTGTTTCGATGTTCAGCGCAGTTATTATGCAGCATTAAATATAGTAAACCATTGCACGAAATTTTGAAGAGTTTGCAGAGGTGAAAGTCCATAGAGTATACTTTCCGTACGATCGATTTTAGTTGCCACAATGTTGAGAATGAAATGTGGACAAGATACCTAAATTTCATATAAAATTTACTGTACAACGATAGCTCATTTAAGTACGACATAGGTGTCGTATGTAATATTGAGAAATATTCCGTCTTTAGCGACTGTAACAAAAGTTTTATTTACACTGAGCACGTTTGGCTTTATTTTAAAGCACTTCAATCAATCAAAAGGAAGTAGACAAAATACATTAAACAAAACTGTGGATTTACAAAAACATTAGGACTTGAATATACCGTCTATCAGTGAAGTGCTCTGAGCTATGTCAAATATAATTTTTGTGTATGGCACACACAAACATCATTTATTTGCTAAAACACTGATCTGCCAACACAAACGTTGAATATTGTGTTACCGCAGCACAAAACTACGAAAGGTGACTTGGCAATGGAGGAGACAAAATACTGTCCACTGAAGATGCTTCAAAAGAGAAACGCGTCTGGTCTAAATAAGCCCCTTATTACAGTTGCAGAAGAGGAATATATTTCAGTACCATTGGGAAAACTGCGACTGTGGAACAAAAACAAGAAATAGAACATGAGTACTATTGTGTATGTGCCATACCTTTCCTAGATTGAAGAGCTTTAAAATAAAGCCAAACGCGTCCAGTGTAAATAATACTTTTATTACAGTCGCGAAAGACGGAATATTTCTCAATATTACATACGACACCTATGTCGTACTTAAATTAAATGAGATATTGTTATACAGTAAATTTTATATGAAATTTATGTATCTTGTCCACATTTCATTCTCAACATTGTGGCAACTAAAATTGACCATACGGAAAGTATACACTATGGACTTCTACCTCCTCAAACTTTTCAAAATTTCGTGCAATGGTTTACTACATTTAATGCTGCATAATAACTGCGTTGAACATCGAAACAAAATTAAGTTATTTATGGGGCGAAGGTATCAGTCAAGAAGACGTGTAAAAATCTAATTTTTGGGCCAAATAGTTTTTGTGAAATCGAATGATAAGTGTGTCAAAGCAGTGGGAACACCATGTGTCTGCACAGGCGAGCAGTACAGTGATGACAAAATCGCGCACAGCGCGGAATGCGGCGAGCACGTGTCTGCAGAAGCGAAAGGGTTAATGAAGAGACAAAGCACTAGAAATTTCAAAAAATTGCATTCAAACGAATATATTTCGTGAAATAAGGCACTTCGATATTGTTTTTAAATAATGAAATTATTGAGCACTGCACAAGGTTTGAACTCATAACCTTTCACGTAGCAGCCCAACACCGTAGCCGTTACGCTAACGCACCTCGTCTGACCATCTAATGCCATGAGGACTATAACATGTCACGCAAAATACTGACAAACACTGTTGGTATGACTATGAATTACTCACGTTTCGTCGAAGTACAATAGGAAATAAACAATTACCGCTGTTCTTTATTGCGAAAAAGCGGTTCGTGAGAGTGATACAAACACCTTTCCTTGCTATCGCCTGAATTAGGAGTCTTATTCCTTGTTCGGTTTAATTAATTAATAGAATATGAAGCAATTGGTATAAAGAATGCTTTTTCCAAACTTTCTATAAAATAATGTCTGCTATCAAGACATTGCTTTTGTTCTGTTACTTTATTTATGACTGAACGTTTCTAAAACTGAAGACACTCGTCCATGCTCTGCACTGCAGTCGAGATGTGGCAACGTCGTTCTCTGTTCATTGGCTGACTGTGTTTTGTGACGTCAGATGCGCAGAACGAACCTAAACTCGGCCGCCAACATAAATGACGCGCACTTTAGTGACCTGGTAATAAACGTGTCTTCGCGATCTAGACCCTTTTATAATTGGTTACTAGAGACTTACCTGAGTGGTGATCAAGACAATGGATTTGTGAACAAAAATGAACTGAGTAAGTACAGAGGACAAGAATGAAGCTCTTTAGTAATTGTAATGCCATGAGAGATTGAGCAATATCACTGATCAACCCACTGAATTTCTGAACATTTCAGATTGCCTCATGGCTAACCGAAGAGGACTTAGAGCCGCAGCTAAACAAAATAAATGGTCAGCAAACTAGTTGCCTGGGCGTCCTTATTTCATTCAAGTTCGCACAATGCAGCCGAGCAATTGTGGTCTTAGACCTGTTAAAAAACGCGTTCACCCTCGGAAGTCTTTTGGCAGGGCCTCCGCGGTTATAGTAGATTCGAGCAGCTGTTGTGTCTCTCCTCTCACGGCCGATGGTTCTCTCCTATGTGGCCTGCCTTCAACAAGACTTCCTGTCCATTCCTCAACTGAAGGGCGCAGTTGATGCGATGTACAGGGTGATTAAAAAAGAATACCACAACTTTAGGAATTTAAAACTCTGCAACGACAAAAGGCAGAGCTAAGCACTATCTGTCGGCGAATTAAGGGAGCTATAAAGTTTCATTTAGTTGTACATTTGTTCGCTTGAGGCGCTGTTGACTAGGCGTCAGCGTCAGTTGATGCTAAGATGGCGACCGCTCAACAGAAAGCTTTTTGTGTTATTGAGTACGGCAGAAGTGAATCGACGACAGTTGTTCAGCGTGCATTTCGAACGAAGTATGGTGTTAAACCTCCTGATAGGTGGTGTATTAAACGTTGGTATAAACAGTTTACAGAGAATGGGTGTTTGTGCAAAGGGAAAAGTTCTGGACGGCCGAACGAGTGATGAAAATGTAGCACGCATCCAGCAACCATTTGTTCGCAGCCCAGGAAAACCGACTCGCAGAGCTAGCAGAGAGCTGCAAATTCCACAATCAACTGTATGGAGAGTCCTACGAAAAAGGTTAGTTATGAAACCTGAACGTCAACTACCCGAGGCGATGGATCGGCCGCCAGGCAGCCCGTGACAGAGCACTTCATCACTGGCCTCCAAGAAGCCTTGATCTTACCCCCTGCGATTTTTTCTTATGGGGGTATGTTAAGGATATGGTGTTTCGGCCACCTCTCCCAGCCACCATTGATGATTTGAAACGAGAAATAACAGCAGCTATCCAAACTGTTACGCCTGATATGCTATAGAGAGTGTGGAACGAGTTGGAGTATCGGGTTGATATTGCTCGAGTGTCTGGAGGGGGCCATATTGAACATCTCTGAACTTGTTTTTGAGTGAAAAAAAAACCTTTTTAAATACTCTTTGTAATGATGTATAACAGAAGGTTATATTATGTTTCTTTCATTAAATACACATTTTTAAAGTTGTGGTATTCTTTTTGAATCACCCTGTATTCTGGAGCGCCGGTGTGATTGGCTGTGCTCCATCATCGACACAGGCTGCGTGTTCTTTGTGATTCCAGCCGGGAAAAATACTAGCTATGCTGCCTAAAGGCGTACTGCACTCTTCAAGCAAACATGCCCTAGTCCAGGCTGACCATCTGCGGATCTGCAGCCGCGCTAAAAGGCCTCAGTGCGCAGCATGCGCGTCTCCTAGCGGCCAACGCTCACAGGAGTAAAATCTGTGGCGCCCAGGAGTGTATCGCCAGGTATCTATCTTCGGGGCACGCATCATTTACCAAACTAAATTCCTCGTTGCCGGCCGGAGTGACCGAGCGGTTCTAGGCGCTACAGTCTGCAGCCGCGCGACCGCTACGGTCACAGGTTCGAATCCTGCCTCGGGCATGGATGTGTGTGATGTCCTTATGTTAGTTAGGTTTAAGTAGTTCTAAGTTCTAGGGGACTGATGACCACAGCAGTTAAGTCCCATAGTGCTCAGAGCCATTTGAACCATTTTAAATTCCTCGTTGAAAGAGCCTGTCCGCAGCCGTCCTCTTGACGTAACAGTGACGTTAGTCAGTGATAGTAATAGTCATTATAAGTGTTTTAGACAGTTTGGCAGCTAAGGAATAATGGTTAATAAAGACGAAGTATTACAACCATGTTGGTACCCTTAATTATACACTCCTGGAAATTGAAATAAGAACACCGTGAATTCATTGTCCCAGGAAGGGGAAACTTTATTGACACATTCCTGGGGTCAGATACATCACATGATCACACTGACAGAACCACAGGCACATAGACACTGGCAACAGAGCATGCACAATGTCGGCACTAGTACAGTGTACATCCACCTTTCGCAGCAATGCAGGCTGCTATTCTCCCATGGAGACGATCGTAGAGATGCTGGATGTAGTCCTGTGGAACGGCTTGCCATGCCATTTCCACCTGGCGCCTCAGTTGGACCAGCGTTCGTGCTGGACGTGCAGACCTCGTGAGACGACGCTTCATCCAGTCCCAAACATGCTCAATGGGGGACAGATCCGGAGATCTTGCTGGCCAGGGTAGTTGACTTACACCTTCTAGAGCACATTGGGTGGCACGGGATACATGCGGACGTGCATTGTCCTGTTGGAACAGCAAGTTCCCTTGCCGGTCTAGGAATGGTAGAACGATGGGTTCGATGACGGTTTGGATGTACCGTGCACTATTCAGTGTCCCCTCGACGATCACCAGTGGTGTACGGCCAGTGTAGGAGATCGCTCCCCACACCATGATGCCGGGTGTTGGCCCTGTGTGCCTCGGTCGTATGCAGTCCTGATTGTGGCGCTCACCTGCACGGCGCCAAACACGCATACGACCATCATTGGCACCAAGGCAGAAGCGACTCTCATCGCTGAAGACGACACGTCTCCATTCGTCCCTCCATTCACGCCTGTCGCGACACCACTGGAGGCGGGCTGCACGATGTTGGGGCGTGAGCGGAAGACGGCCTAACGGTGTGCGGGACCGTAGCCCAGCTTCATGGAGACGGTTGCGAATGGTCCTCGCCGATACCCCAGGAGCAACAGTGTCCCTAATTTGCTGGGAAGTGGCGGTGCGGTCCCCTACGGCACTGCGTAGGATCCTACGGTCTTGGCGTGCATCCGTGCGTCGCTGCGGTCCGGTCCCAGGTCGACGGGCACGTGCACCTTCCGCCGACCACTGGCGACAACATCGATGTACTGTGGAGACCTCACGCCCCACGTGTTGAGCAATTCGGCGGTACGTCCACCCGGCCTCCCGCATGCCCACTATACGCCCTCGCTCAGAGTCCGTCAGCTGCACATGCGGTTCACGTCCACGCTGTCGCGGCATGCTACCAGTGTTAAAGACTGCGATGGAGCTCCGTATGCCACGGCAAACTGGCTGACACTGACGGCAGCGGTGCACAAATGCTGCGCAGCTAGCGCCATTCGACGGCCAACACCGCGGTTCCTGGTGTGTCCGCTGTGCCGTGCGTGTGATCATTGCTTGTACAGCCCTCTCGCAGTGTCCGGAGCAAGTATGGTGGGTCTGACACACCGGTGTCAATGTGTTCTGTTTTCCATTTCCAGGAGTGTATTAATAACATGTTTTCCAATGTTGAGATGAAACCTACATACTTTCTGGATGCAGATCCAAATCCGCAAAGTGTTAGTCCTCCTTAGAGCTTACATGAGTAGTAATCAGTATGCTGAATACGGGATCTTCTCTTCCACGTATGTTTATCCCTCTTTCAGCTGATTTACTCTGGGGAAAAGCATTACCGTACCTTTCTTTCTTTCTGACAGACATCTGTAAGATATGCGAAGCCCTGAAGGGTAATTCCAGAGAGTATGTCGTGTCCCCAAGGCCTCAGGAGATGGAGACCACGACTGCATCAGAGAGAGAGAGAATGGGAAAAGGGCAGGTGAGGGCAGAGGTTGGTGAGAGTGGCTGGGTGGAAGGGGTAGGGACGAAGTGGCAGTATCTTGAGGCTAACTGGCAGTAAAGGTGAGCAAAGCGAGAAGAGAAGGTATCGATGGAGATTCGAACTTCTGTACTACCTGTGTACATCCTCCTAAGTTTCCTCGCAGTTCAGTGCAGCAGTACAACAACACGCATTGCATATAAGGGTTAGAGAAAGGATCTGAGTGACCCAAGTAAAGCTGAATATTTATATAGAAACAGTTGCATATCTTTCACATCACTCGCATACAGGAGGCATAGTCCAATAAAAACAATAATTTGAAACTAATACTAGCTAGTAAATGTTACATGGTTATTACAATGTTATAAAAATATGTAATGCAACAATTAATTATATTAATGTACACTATGTGATGAAAAGTATTCGCACACCTAGCTGAAAATGACTTACAAGTTCGTGGCTCTCTACATGGAATTCAGTATGGTATTGGCCCATCCTCAGCCTTGATGACACCTTCCACTCTCGCAGGCATACGTTCATTCAGGTGCTGGAAGGTTTCTTGGGCAATAGCAATCCATTCTTCAGGGAGTGCTGCACTGAGGAGAGGTACTGATGTCGGTCGGTGAGGCCTGACACGAAGTCGGCTTTCCAAAACATACCAAAGGTGTTCTATAGGATTCAGGTCAGCACTCTGTGCAGGCCAGTCCATTACATGGATGTAATTGTTGTGTAGCCAATCCGCCACAGGCCGTGCATTATGAACAGATGATCTATCGTGTTGAAAGATGCAAACGCCATCCCCGAATTGCTCTTCAACTTTGGGAAGCCAGAAGGTGCTTAAAACATCAATATAGGCCAGTGCTGTGATGGTACCACGCAAAACAACCATAAAAAAGCGACTATAACACCACCGCCTCCAAATTTTACTGTTGGCGCTACACACACTGGCAGATGACGATCACCTGACATTCGCCATACCCACACCCTACCATCGGATCGCCACATTGTGTACCGTGATTTGTCACTCCACACAACGTTTTTACACTGTTCAATCGTCCAATGTTTACGCTCCTTACAAGTGAGGCGTCGTTTGTCATTTACCGACTTGTTGTGTGTCTTATGAGCAACCGCTCGACCATGAAATCCAAGTTTTCTCATCTCTCGCCTAACTGCCGTAGTACTTGCAGTGGATCCTGAAGCAGTTTGGAATTCATGTGTGATGTTCTGGCTAGACGTCTGCCAAATACGAATTATGACCCTCTTCAACTGTCGGCGGTCTCTCTCAGTTAACAGACGAGGTCGGTCTGTACGCTTTCGTGCTGTACGTGTCCCTTCACGTTTCCACTTCACTATCACATCGGAAACAGTGGACCTAGGGATGTTTAGGAGTGTGGTTCAAATGGCTCTGAGCACTATGGGACTTAACTTCTAAGGTCACCAGTCCCCTAGAACTTAGAACTACTGAAACCTAACTAACCTAAGTACATCACACACATCCATGCCCGAGGCAGGATTCGAACCTGCGACCGTAGCGGTCCCGCGGTTCCAGACTGTAGCGCCCAGAACCGCTTGGCCACTCCGGCCGGCCATTAGGAGTATGGAAATCCCGCGTACAGACGTATGACACAAGTGACGCCCAAACACCTGACTACGTTCCAAGTCCGTGAGTTCCGCGGAGCGTCCCATTCTGCTCTCTCACGATGTCTAATGACTACTGAGGTAGCTGATATGGAGTATCTGGCAATAGGTGACACCACAATGCACCAAATATGAAAAACGTATGTTTTTGGGACTGTCCGGATACTTTTTATCACATAGTGTACGTTTAGGTTGTATTGCAATGCAAATTTAGTTGTAATATACAAACACAGTAACACGTATATACAGAAAACTGCAACCAGTCACTTTTTTGAAATAGTTGTTTATTCCATGAACCGGTTTTCAGGCTTGTCTTCAGATGGTTTACAGGAGGATACAGAACTATTTCAAAGCGTAATGCTGGGTGCTGGCTTGCTACAGTATGGGCGACTTTTGTTGTTAATATCCATGGGTCTGCTTCCAATGTGGTCGCCAGTAGGTACCAAAGCATTAGAAGATGATGGAATGCATTCAGACAAAAGAAGAAGAAGAAGAAGAAGAAGAAAAAGAAGAAGAAAAAGAAGAAGAAGAAGAAGAAGGAGAGGACGGCCGAAAACGACATGGCAAGAGCTACGTCAGGTATTTGTAGGCGGGAGGCTGGAAACGTAGGAAACTTTGGGGGCTAGGATAATATCAGTTCATGACATCCAGTCTTACAAATTTCCTTTTTCTGACGGACACACGTCCAGATCGTCCGCTCTCAAAACTCTGCCATCTCTCTCACCACATCCACCACTGCTGGCGGCTCACCTCCGCAACTATGCGCTGTTCACATCCAACTGTCCAACACTACAATAGCAAATATTCCAACAATGCAAACCAGCCACTGACTGCACACAACACAATCAGTGATTTTTCATACAGAGCGCTACGTGGCGTTACCAACACAAAAACCTAAACAGCCTACTTACAGACTTCCTAGCTATTACAGTCCTACGTCCGCCCCCGGTAGCTGAGTGCTGCCGGCACGGTAGCTCAGCGTGAAAAAAAAAAAAAAAGAAAAATATCGACGCGCAAGTCGCCGAACTGGCGTCAAATCGAAAGACTTGCACCAGGCGAGCGGTCTACCCGACGGGAGGCCCTAGTCACGCGCAATTATTATTATTATTATTATTATACAGTCCCACATCGTTCTTCAAAGGGAGACGTTACCTGAAGCGACCGTCGCATGAGCAGCATTATAAGGAAATGTGACAGAACTGATAGTGTTGACGACGACATGTGATTACATTATCACGCAATTTGTGTGGATAGATCCAGAGAAATGAGTACCAAGAACAACCACATCTGGCTGTAATAACGGCCTTGATACGACTGGGCATTGAGTCCAACGGAGCTTGGACGACGTGTACAGGTACAGCTGCCCATGCAGCTTCAACACGATACCACAGTTGATCAAGAGTAGTGACTGGCGTATTGTGACGAGCCAGTTGCTCGGCCATCATTGACCAGACGTTTTCAATTGGTGACAGATCTGGAGAATGTGCTGGCCAGGGCAGCAGTCGAACATTATCTGCATCCAGAAAGGCCCGTACAGGAACAGCAACATGCGGTCGTGCATTGTCGTGTTGAAATGTAGGGTTTCGCAGGGATCGAATGAAGGGTAGAGCCACGGGTCGTAACACATCTGAAATGTAGCGTCCACTGTTCAAAGTGCCGTCAATACGAACTAGAGGTGAGCGAGACGTGTAACCAATGGCACCCCATACCATCAAGCCGGGTGATACGCCAGTATGGCGATGACGAATACACGCATCCAATGTGCGTTCACTGCGATGTCGCCAAACATGGATGCGACCATCATTATGCTGTAAACAGAACCTAGATTCATCCGAGAAAATGACGTTTTGCCATTCGTGCACCTGGGTTCGTAGTTGAGTACATCATCGTAGGCGCTCCTGTCTGTGATGCAGCGTCAAGGGTAACCGCAGCCATGGTCTCCGAGCTGATAGTCCATGCTTCGTGCAGATGGTTGTTGTGTTGCAAACGTCCCCATCTGTTGACTCAGGGATCGAGACGTGGCTGCACGATCCGTTACAGCCATGCGGATAAGATGCCTGTCATCCTGACTGCTAATGATACGAGGCCGTTGGGATCCAGCACGGCGTTCCGTATTACCCTCCTGAACCCACCGATTGTATATTCAGCTAAAAGTCATTGGATCTCGACCAACGCGAGCAGCAATGTCGCGATAGGATAAACCGCAATCGCGATAGGCTACAATCCGACGTTTATCAAAGTTGGAAACGTGATGGTACGCATTTCTCCTCCTTACATGAGGCATCACAACAGCGTTTCACCAGGCAACGCAGGTTAACTGCTGTTTGTGTATGAGAAATCGGTTGGAAACTTTCCTCATGTCAGCTTGTTGTAGGCGTCGTTACCGGCGGCAGCCTTCTGTGAATGCTCTGAAAAGCTAATCATTTGCATATCCCAGCATCTTCTTCCTGTCTGTTAAATTTCTCGTCTGTAGCTCGTCATCTTCGTGGTGTAGCAATTTTAATGGCCAGTAGTGTATTTAGGGAGATCACGGGAAACCTAAATCTGGATTGCTGGACGGGGATTTGAACCACGGTCCTATCGAAAGGTAGTCCATTTTGCAAACTTCTGTGTCACGCCGTCGGTTTGACGCATACTGTCTCATTCCTCCCGAACGTGAAGTGGTTGTAATGGCAGTGGTACACTAATGCACCAGACACAGTACGGGGCTTTGTAGTAGACAGACGACGTGGTGCTGTCACGAGGACGACACGCGTGGGCAGCCTGAATTCCCAGTCACGCAGCCGCCCCCGCTCAAGAGTACAGTCGGTCGGCTCAGCTGTCAGAGGTGGGCGCCTCCGCCTTTGATAGCTGCCCGATTACCTGCCACGGCGCGTCCCCTCCGTCGGCAGACGGAACTCCAGGAACAGCACAACAGAGGCGGACCGAACGCCGCAACCGCCGCTTCTATCGGCGGTTACTCGCTCCTGCCTGCGGTCGGCTCCGGGATTGTCGGAGGGATCATTTGTGCCCGATCTGCTCTGGAAATCTCCAGCGGCAGACTTATCACTCGACAAAGCGAACCTTAGATGTGGCGAAAGCTTGAACTACCTAGATGACGGGCGCCTCGGTAGCTGCGCGTTTAGCGTGTCCGTCTGTTTAACAAAGGGGCCCCAGTTCGATTCCCCGCTGGTTCGGAGATCTGCTCCGCTCAGCTGATCAGATGACTCTATGGGAACGTCCGGAAAGCCAATTAAAAAAAAGTCACGTGATCAGGTACATCCACGTTCCAGTTCTACATCTACAGCTATACTCCTCGAGCTTCCTTATGGGGTGTGGCGGAGGGTACTTTGTGTACCACTGTCACTCAATCACTTCCCCCCCTCCCCCCCACACAGTTTTTCTGTTCCAGTTGCCGGCCGTTGTGGCCGAGCGGTTCTAGGCGCGTCAGTCTGGAACCGCGCGACCGCTACGGTCGCAGGTTCGAATCCTGCCTCGGGCATGGATGTGTGTGATGTCCTTAGGTTAGTTAGGTTTAAGTAGTTCTAAGTTCTAGGGGACTGATGACCTCAGATGTTAAGTCCCACACTGCTCAGAGCCTTTTTTTTTTCTTTTTTTTTTTTTTTTTGTTCCAGTCGCGGAAGCAACACACGCTCTCGGAATTTTAACAGTATACCACACCGTGAGGTAGAACGCCTCTCATGCAGAGTCTGCCACTGGAGTTAGCTGACCATCTCCGGAACGCTTCCGCGTTTACTAAATGAACCTGTAACGATACCCGCTACTCGTTTTGATCTTCTCTATTTTCTCTATCAGTCCCATCAGGTACAGATTCCAGAGACAGAAGCAATATTCGGGTATAGGTCGAGCTAGTGTTATGTAACCTATCTCCTTTTGAGGGTGGGTTACACTTCCTGAGAACTCTTTGAACGTATGCGTCTGGCTACTGCACGCAAGTAGTTCTATGCGGTGTTTCCACATTACACCGCTCCATCTGCGTACTCCTACATATTTTAAGGAACTGATTGCTTCCAGTGATTGTTCTGCAATGAGGTAATCATACACTAATGGGTCTCTCAGACGTGAGGGTGAATAGGTGGTAGGACTATACTGTAGGCCTATATGAGGGGGAGGACATAATAGTAGTAGTTGAAGTCGATAAGAAAAACGTAGGGGATCCAGTAAAAATGATTAAATGCGTGTGAATTTCTAAGGGACCACACTGCTGAGGTCTGGGGTCCCTAGACTTACACACTACTTAAACTAACTTATGCTAAGAACAGCACACACACCCATGCCCGAGGGAGGACTCTAACCTCCGGTGGGAGAGGCCGTGCAATCCGTGACATGGCGCCTCAAACCGCGTGGCCACTCCGCGCGGTGGGATCCAGTATTAGAGACAGAAGTAGAAAGAGCTCTGGAAGAATTGTGTTCGAACAAAGGAGAAGGGATAGAAAAAATTCCATCGCAATTTCTAAAATGGCAACCAAACGAATATTCAAGTTAATGTGTAAAATCTATGAGACTTGTATCATAAGACCTTTTTTTTTTTTTTGTTCCAGTCGCGGAAGCAACACACGCTCTCGGAATTTTAACAGTATACCACACCGTGAGGTAGAACGCCTCTCATGCAGAGTCTGCCACTGGAGTTAGCTGACCATCTCCGGAACGCTTCCGCGTTTACTAAATGAACCTGTAACGATACCCGCTACTCGTTTTGATCTTCTCTATTTTCTCTATCAGTCCCATCAGGTACAGATTCCAGAGACAGAAGCAATATTCGGGTATAGGTCGAGCTAGTGTTATGTAACCTATCTCCTTTTGAGGGTGGGTTACACTTCCTGAGAACTCTTTGAACGTATGCGTCTGGCTACTGCACGCAAGTAGTTCTATGCGGTGTTTCCACATTACACCGCTCCATCTGCGTACTCCTACATATTTTAAGGAACTGATTGCTTCCAGTGATTGTTCTGCAATGAGGTAATCATACACTAATGGGTCTCTCAGACGTGAGGGTGAATAGGTGGTAGGACTATACTGTAGGCCTATATGAGGGGGAGGACATAATAGTAGTAGTTGAAGTCGATAAGAAAAACGTAGGGGATCCAGTAAAAATGATTAAATGCGTGTGAATTTCTAAGGGACCACACTGCTGAGGTCTGGGGTCCCTAGACTTACACACTACTTAAACTAACTTATGCTAAGAACAGCACACACACCCATGCCCGAGGGAGGACTCTAACCTCCGGTGGGAGAGGCCGTGCAATCCGTGACATGGCGCCTCAAACCGCGTGGCCACTCCGCGCGGTGGGATCCAGTATTAGAGACAGAAGTAGAAAGAGCTCTGGAAGAATTGTGTTCGAACAAAGGAGAAGGGATAGAAAAAATTCCATCGCAATTTCTAAAATGGCAACCAAACGAATATTCAAGTTAATGTGTAAAATCTATGAGACTTGTAGCATAAGACCTTTGAATAATGTAATGGACACAATTCCGAAGCAACAGTCGAAAAATGATACAAGTGTCGCAAAATCAGCTTACAATCTCATGCATCCAAAATGCTGACAAGAATAATATACAGAAGAATGGAAAAGAAAACTGAGGATCTGTTAGATGGCGATCTGTTTTAGGAAAGGTAAAGACATCAGAGAGACATCTATTACTCTGCGTTTGGTGATGGAAGGAAGACTGAAGAAAAGTCATGATACGCTCATTGCATTTGTCAATGTAGGAAATACGTTCGACAACGTGAAATGGTGCAAGATGTTCGAAATTCTGACAAACATAGGAGTAAGCCACATAAAAGAGAGGTGATAAAAATATGTATAATAAGATTCCAAGACAAAGAATGAAGTGCTTGGATTAAAAATACTGTAGGACACAGATGTAGTCTTTCGCCCTTACTCTTCAGTCAGTACAGCGAAGAAGCAATATTGGAAGTGAAAGAAAGGTCCAAGAGTCGGATTAAACTTCAGGACGAAAGAATTTCAGTGATAAGATTCGCCTATAACATTGCTATTGTACGTAGGCAGTTTAGGTTCTTATATTGGTAACGCCGCCACCACGTAGCGCTCTCTGTATGAAAATCGCTGGCTGTGCTGTGTGCAGTCTGTGGCCAGTTTGCATTGTTGTCAGCCATTGTAGTGTTGGGCAGCTGGATGTTAACAGCACATAGCGTGGCGCAGTTGGAGGTGAGCCGCCAGCAGTGGTGGATGTGGGAAATGAGATGGCGGATTTTTGAGTACAGAATGGATATTATGAACTGCTATGTATATTATGCTTTTTCAACACTATTAAGGTAAATACATTGTTTGTTCTCTATTAAAATCTTTCATTTACTAACTATGCCTATCAGTAGTTAGTGCCTTCCGTAGTTTGAATCTTTTATTTAGCTGGCAGTAGTGGCGCTCGCTGTATTGCAGTAGTTCAAGTAACGGAGATTTTTGGTGAGGTAAGTGATTTGTGAAAGGTATAGATTAATGTTAGTCAGGGCCATTCTTTTGCAGGGATTTTTGAAAGTCAGATTGCGTTGCGCTAAAAATATTGTGCGTCAGTTTAAGCACAGTCGTGTACAATTGTTCTAAGGGGACGTTTCAGTATCTTCAGTGAAGGAGAAAAAAAATTTGCGAATCTGTTGAATGGAACGGACAGTCTAGCGAGTACAGAATCTAAATTGCGAATAAACTGAAAAAAGACAAAAGTTATGAGAAGCAGGAGAAATGATAATAGCGAGAAGCTGCTACCTCGGAAGCAAAATAACCACGACGGACGAAGCTAGGTGGACATAGTAGTAGACTAGCACATTTAGAGAGGGCATTCGTAGCCAAGAGAATCTACGAGTACCAAATATAGGATTTAAATTGAGGAAGAAATTTACGATGCTGTATGTTTGGAGCATAGTAATGTATGGTAGTAATCATGGACAGGCTGAAAACGGGAACAAACGGGAATAGAAGCTTTTGAGATGAGGTGCATCAAAAGAAAGTTGAAAATTAGGTAAGCGGATAAGATAAGGATTGAGGCGGTTCTCCGCAGAATCGGCGAAGAAAGGGAAGTACGGACAACACTGAGGGGGAGAAGAAGGGACAGGGGGATAGGACACGTGCTGTGGCATGAGAGGGGGCTGTAAAGGGCAAAAACTGTAGAGGGAGATAGAGACTGGAATACATCCAGCAAATAACTGAGGACGTATGGTGCAAGTGCTACACTGGGAAGAAGAGGTTGCCGCAGGAGAGGAATTCATAGTGTATATACACACACTACTGGTCATCAAAATTTCTACACCACGAAGATGACGTGCTACAGACGCGAAATTTAACCGACAGGAAGAAGATGCTGTGATAAGCAAATGATTAGCTTTTCAGAGCAGTCACACAAGGTTGGCGCCACGGCGACACCTACAACGTGCTGACATCAGGAAAGTTTCCAATCGATTTCCCATACACAAACAGCAGTTGACCGGCGTTGCCTGGTGAAACGTTGTTGTGATGCCTCGCATAAGGAGGAGAAATGCGTACCATCACGTTTCCGACTTTGATAAAGGTCCGATTGTAGCCTATCGCGATTGCGCTTTATCGTATCGCGACATTGCTGCTCGCGTTGGTAGAGATCCAATGACTGTTAGCAGAATATGGAGTCGGGGGGTTCAGGAGGGTAATACAGAACACATTGCTGGATCCCAGCGGCCTCGTATCACTAGCAGTCGAGATGACAGGCATCTTACCCACATGGCTGTAACGAATCGTGCAGCCACGTCTCGATACCTGGGTCAACAGATGGGCACGTTTGCAAGACAACAACCATCTGCACGAACAGTTCGACGACGTTTGCAGCAGCATGGACTATCAGCTCGGAGATCATGGCTGCGGTTACCCTTGACGCTGTATCACAGACAGGGGCGCCTACGATGGTGTACTCAACGACGAATCCGGGTGCACGAATGGCAAAACGTCATTTTTTCGGATGAATCCAGGTTCTGTTTACAACATCATGATGGTCGCATCCATGTTTGGCGACATCGCGGTGAACTCACATTGGAAGCGTATCACCAGGCGTGTTGGTATGTGGTGCCATTGGTTACACGTCTCGGTCACCTCTTGTTCGCATTGACGGCACTTTGAACAGTGGACGTTACATTTCAGATGTGTTACGACCCGTGGCCCTACCCTTCATTCGATCCCTGCGAAACCCTACATTTCAGTAGGCTAATGCACGACCGCATGTTGCGGGTCCTGTACGTGCCTTTCTGGATACAGAAAATGTTCGACTGCTGCCCTGGCCAGCACATTCTCCAAACCTCTCACCAACTGAAAACATCTGGTCAATGGTAGCGGAGCAACTCGCTCGTAACAATACGCCAGTCACTACTTTTGATGAACTGTGGTATCATATTGAAGCTGCATGGGCAGCTGTACCTGTACACGTCATCCAAGCTCTGTTTGACTCAATGCCCAGGCGTATCAAGGCCGTTATTACGGCTAGAGGTGGTTGTTCTGGGTACTGATTTCTCAGGATCTATGCACCCAAATTGCCTGAAAATGTAATCACATGTCAGTTCTAGTACAATATATTTGTCCAATGAATACCCGTTTATCATCTGCATTACTTCTTGGTGTAGCAATTTTAATTGGCCGGTATATCACAGTCACAGTCTCTTTGACTGTTCATAGATATCGCCAAACCCGCCCAAAGATGTAAACAACCATGCATGAGCATCGCTTATTAGACGGTAGGGGTCCGACAACCGATCAGTTCCAGTCATTCCACCATGAAGGAGGTACACGGCTCCTGTTATCTGTACTTCATGCATGCCTAGACGGTAAATACCGAGGTTCGATCACGTCCGCTTTGTTACTTTGTGCATGGAATGGCTCTCAACAAGGGAAGTGTCTAGGCGTCTCGGAGTGTTCCAAAGCGATGTTGTTCGGACACGGTTATCCGTAGATACGGAGAGACAGGAACTGTCGATGACATGCCTCGCTCAGGCCGCCCAAGGGCTACTACAGTAGTGGATGACCGCTACCGACGGATTATGGATCGGAGGAACGCTGACAGCAACGCCAGCATGTTGAATGATGCTTTTCGTGCAGCCACAGGACGTCGTGTTACGACTCAAATTGTGCGCAATATGCTGCATGATGCGCAACTTCACACCCGACGTCCATGGCGAGGTCCATCTTTGCAACAACGGTACCATGCAGCGCGGTACAGATGGGCCCAGCAACATGCCGAATGGACCGCTCAGGATGGGCATCACGTTCTCTTCACCGATGGGTGTTGCATATGCCTTTAACCAGACAATCGTCGGATGCGTGGCTGGAGGCAACCCGATCAGACTGAATGTCTTAGACACACTGTCCAGCGAGTGAAGCAAGGTGATGTTCCCTGCTGTTTTGGGGTGGCATTATGTGGGGCCGACGTACGCTGCTGGTGGTCATGGAAGGCGTTGTAACTGCCGTACATACGTGAATGCCATCCTCCGACCGATAGTGCAACCGTATCGGTAGCATATTGGCGAGGCATTCGTCTTCATGGATGACAATTCGCGCCCCCATCGTGGAACTCTTGTGAACGATTTCCTTCTGAATAACGACATCGCTCGACTAAAGTTGCGAGCATGTTCTCTAGACATGAACCGTATCGAACGTACCTGGGATAGATTGAAAAGGGCTGTTTATGGACGACTTGACCCACCAACCACTCTGAGGGGTCTACGCCGAATGGCCGTTGACGAATGGGACAATCTGGACCAACAGTGCCTATGTTACACCAAATCCTATAAAACAATTTTCTTCAAAGTTTTCTTGTTGGCTTTTACGCCCGCTTCTGCGCGACAACATCCGTGAAATTTTCGTAGAGTGTGTATTTCCTTGTAGTGTTCGTAATACTGCAGAAATTGCTGCTTTATAAGACATTTATGGATATCGCGAATGGGATTTTTTCTCTATTTTTTTTTTATTCCGCGCACATCTTTCTTGAGGGCTGATACCTGGATCCAACTTCCACAGCATCGAGTACCACCTCCCGTAACTTGCATAATACTGACTAACTGAACTTTAATATTTTGTTCGTACGTCCGTCACCTTCGCCGTTGGCACTGTTCTCCTTTGACCGTCTCATCATTAACAAATTTAAAGGCGTTAATAGTAAGCCGTCACGGTTATCCGTAGATACATTTCACGATCGTTCCCATGCTTTTACTATGAGGTAACAACGCGCACTGTTGTGACATATCCTGAGATCGAAAATCTGCTCTCTAGGTGTCAATATGGCCCTCGCATGAAGAGTGGCATGCTGTGTTCTGTTTGGTGCGTACTGTTGATTTAAATCACACAGCTGATCTGATATCTGATACTCCTAAGGCTCATAATGTTTTCTTTATGCAGCAGTGGATACCTGTGCTTCTGGAAGATAAGTAATGCGCCACAACCTGGGCGCCAATGTGTCTACTGCTTTCGAGGTTTTTGTCAACGAACAGATATAGTTGGGTTTCACACGAATGTTGCTCCTAATATTGTGTCGGGCCTTCATTCAACAAGTCGCTGAAAGTCCCCTGCAGTAATATTGAGTCCAGCTACCCCTGTAGCCGTCCGTAACTGCGAAAGCGTAGCGTGTGCATGATGTGCACGATCTGATCTCTCAAATATGTCCCATAAATGTTCGATGGGATTCACGTCGGGCGATATGGGTGGACAAATCATTCCCTCTAAATGACCAGAATGTTCTTCAAATGAGCCGCGAACAATTTTGGCCAGGTGATATGACACGGTGTCATCCATAAAAATTCCATCTTTGTTTGTGAACGTGAAGTCCACGAATGGCTGTAAATAATTTCCAAGTAGCGGAACATAAGCATTTCTAGTCACTGATCGGTTCAGTTGGACCAGAGGACCCAGATCATTTCATATAAACGCGACCTATACCACTATGGAGCCACCACCAGCTTGTTGACAACTTCTGTTGGTGGCTTCGTGCTGCCTGCGTCACATGCGAAACCAAACATCAGCTCTTTCCGACCAGGCCACGGTTTTCAAACCGTCTAGGGATCCAAACTTTGTGGTCACGAGGCCAGGAACGGCACTGCAGGCGATATAGCGCTGTTAAGAAAGGCTCTCGCGTCGGTCTTCTGCTGCCATAGCCCATTTACGCCTTCGCCGCACTCTCCTAAAGCGTAGGTCATTTTCGTTTGGTGAAGAAGGGTCGCAGGACACATGCATATAGCTATAAATCTACATCGCAAACGGGGATTCTTTTGTAGAACTATGTAACCTCTTTTACACTCAAGACGTTTTTGGAGAACCAAAACCTTAAAAATCAACGTCTATTCCGTAAACAGAGATGCGCTCTGTTCGTCTTGCGCTGTTCACAACGGCACATAAGTTGATGGCGGTGTTCCTTGACTTCGGGGAGGAATCTGATACAGTCTCGAACTGTCAAGTAGTGAAAAGAATTCGGGCTTACCGATTATCGGACCAGATTAGCGACACGATTCAGGACCTCCTTGCAGATAGAATCAAAACTTAGCTCTTAACGGAACATAAACGACAGGCGTAAAGGTAATTTCCAGAGTATCACTAGGGAGCCCGACAGGACAGTTACCTTTTACAATATATAGGGTAATCCATTGATAGCGACCGGGCCGAATATCTCACGAAATAAGCATCAAGCGAAAAAACTACAAAGAACGAAACTTGTCTAGCTTGAAGAGGGAAATCAGATGGCACTATGGTTGGCCCGCTAGTTGGCGTTGCCATAGGTCAAACGGATATCAACAGCGTTTTTTAAAATAGGAACCCCCATTTTATTACATATTCGTGTAGTATATTATCTTTTTTCGCTTTGTGATAGATGGCGCTGTAATAGTCTCAAAGGTATAAGTACGTGGTATCACGTAACATTCCGTCAGTGCGGACGGTATTTGCTTAGTGATACATTACCCGTGTTAAAATGGACCATTTACCAACTGCGGGAAAGATCGATATCGTGTTGATGTATGGCTATTGTGATCAAAATGCCCAACGGGCGTGTGCTATGTATGCTGCTCGGTATCCTGGACGACATCATCCAAGTGTCCGGACCGTTCGCCGGATAGTTACGTTATTTAAGGAAACAGCAAATGTTCAGTCACGTGAGAAACGTCAACCACGACCTGCAACAAATGATGCTGCCCAAGTAGGTGTTTTAGTTGCTGTTTTAGTTGCTGTCGCGGCTATCCCGCACATCAATAGCAGACAAATTGCGCGAGACTCGGGAATCTCAAAAACGTCGGTGTTGAGAGTGCTATATCAACATCGATTTAACCCGTACCATATTTCTATGCACCAGGAATTGCATGACGACGACTTTGAACGTCATGTACAGGTCTACCACTGGGCACAAGAGAAATTACGGGACGATGACAGATTTTTTGCACGCGTTCTATTTAACAACGAAGCGTCATTCACCAACAGCGGTAACGTAAACCGGCATAATATTCACTATTGGGCAACGGAAAATCCACGATGACTGCCACAAGAAGAACATCAGCCACCTTGGCTGTTTAATGTATGGTGCGGCATTATGGGAGGAAGGATAATTGGCCCCCATTTTATCGATGGCAATCTAAATGGTGCAGTGTATGCTGATTTCCTACGTAATGCTTACCGATGTTACTACAAGATGTTTCACTGCATGGCAGAATGGCGATGTACTTCCAGCATGATGGATGTCCGGCACGTAGCTCGCGTGTGGTTGAAGCGGTGTTGAATAGCATATTTCATGACAGGTGGACTGGTCGTCGAAGCCGGCACGTACACCGGATCTGACGTCCGCGGATTTTTTTCTGTGGGGAAAGTTGAAGGATATTTGCTATCGTGATTCACCGACAACGCCTGACAACATGCGTCAGCGCACTGTCAATTCATGTGCGAACATTACGGAAGGTGAACTCGCTGTTGAGAGGAATGTCGTTACAGGTATTGCCAAATGCATTGAGGTTGACGGACATCATTTTGAGCATTTATTGCATTAATGTGGTATTTACAGGTAATCACGCTGTAACAGCATGCGTTCTTAGAAATGACAAGTTCACAAAGATACATGTATCACATTGGAACAAACGAAATAAAATGTTCAAAACGCACCTACGTTCTGTATTTTAATTTGAAATACCTATCTGTTACCAACCGCTCGTCTAAAATTGTGAGCCATATGTTTCTCACTATTACAGCGCCATCTATCTCAAGCGCAAAAAGTGGTCCAACTAAAACATTTATATTTCTTTACGTACTACACGAATATGTAATGAAAAATGGGGGTTCCTATTTTAAAAAACGCAGTTGATATCCGTTCGACCTATGGCAGCGCCATCTAGCGGGCCAACCATAGCGCCATCTGATTTCCACCTTCAAGCTAGACTAGTTCCGTTCTTTGTAGTTTTTTAGTTTGACGCTTATTTCGTGAGATCTTTGGCCCGGTCACGATCAGTGGACCTCCCTGTATATAAATGATCGGATAGAAAGTGTCGGAAGCTCTGTAACCCTGTTGGCAGATGAGGCGGTTGTCTAATACAAAGTAGCAACGCCAGAAGACAGTATCGATTTCCAGAATGACCTACCGAGGACTGATGAATGGTGCAGGCTCTGGGAGTTTACCCTGATCATCGATAAATGCAACATATTGCGCGGACATATGAAAGTCAGTTGCATGTTTCACGGATCATTTTATATTCACATCGCAAATCAATTTGCTGACATTATACATTTTGAACTTTACGAAGGTTTTTTTCCTTAGGAATACACTTCTGTACAACTGCACTGTCGATGATAAATTGCTATCTACTGTAATAAAATATCTAGGGGTAGCTATCCAGAGCGACATTAAGTGGAATGACCTCATGAAACACAGTAGGGAAAGCAAATGCCAGACCGAGATTCATAGGAAGAATTTTTAGGAAATGTAACTCTTCCACGAAACAAATGCTTACAAGGAGCTTGTTTGAGTCATTCTTGAGTTTGTTCATCAATCTGGGATCCTTACCAGGTACGATGTAGAGAAGAGATGCAGAAGATAAAACGAAGAACGGTGCACTTCGTCGCTGCGTCGTTTGGTCGACGCGAGAGCATTACGGAGAGGCGCAACAAATTCCAGAGGCAGGCACTACACGACAGGTGTTATGCATCATGGAGAGGTTTACTATCGAAATTTCTTGGGAGTACTTCTTCCCACACAAAGGTCTCTCGAAATGACCACGGTAAGAAAATACAGAGACCTAATACAGAGGACTATCCACAAACATTCTTCGCTAGTCTTATCGGTCATTCTTCCCTAGTCTTATCGGTGTGGATCACTTTTAGTTCTTCGACCTGTGTTTTTCAAGTGAACGCATTCGGTAACTAAGTCTGTTATAACCGATTCATTGGCCTCAGTTTTTTCTCCTCAAGGCAGCAATTCATTCAACGGAGCAGTTACATTGCCCTGGTGATGGGTGATATTTTTACGTATACGAGGCACATTCACTAATTGGAGAGACAAACTGATATAGGAAAAAACCTGTGTATTTTTACTAAATAGGACTTTTACTGCTTCTCAACACAATCCCCAGCAATATTAATACACTTGTCCCAACGATGACCTTGTTCTTTTTATACGTGATGTAACGAAGTCCTTGTCTACTTTGAGCCGCCTTCCCATAAATTCTTTGATCTCTTTGTTGTTGATGAACTCTTTCCCACGAAATGCCTCCTTGAGTGGAGCAAACAAAGGAAAACCTAAACCGTAGGGAGGATGAGGTAGTGTCTCACAACCCACATTTTCAGCGGCTTCTTGGGTCAGTTGGGCTGTGTCAGGGCGAGCACTGGGGTGTTGGCAATAAAACGCCTTTCATTTGAGATCCGCGACGTTTTTTATCAGCATGTCTGAGTGGTAGGGACTGTTTACGGTACTCTGATATTCCGAATAATAACATAAGACGAGTCCTTGGGCATTCCAAAACACGGTCAACATGACTATCCCCCTGATGCTTGCGTTCTGAATTTCTTTCGGACAGATGAAATGGTGTGCTTCCATTCCATGCCTTGTCTTTTAGACTCTGGTTCAAAACGGTGAACCCAAGTTTCATCATACGCTAAAATTTTGTTTAGACAACGGTCACGTTCTCTTTCATAGTTTTTTGTCAAGTCCGTAAGCACTTCGAGGCTTGTTTCCTTGTGCTCTTGCGTTAACTCTTTCGGGATGCTCTTTGCACTTCTTTGTTGTACTTGGGCTTGTTACTGACAGTGTTTTGAACTGTGCCAACACTTACTGCAACTGCTTCGCTATATGTTGAACTATAACACGTCGGTCTTCATGGCTAATAGCGTCAGTGTGGGTTTCAAGCGAAAGAGTTGAAAGTACAACTGGCCGGGCAGGCTGCAGCTCGTCAGACTCCGAGGGTCTCCCGTTTTTGAACTTTTCACCCATTTATAAAAAAATTTGCGATTCACACAACTTTCACCATACTGTAAAATCATTAAAATCATTCGAGAAAAGATTTTCGCCGGGTCTTCTCCTTCGGATAGGAACAAAAACGGATCAATGAACATTGTTCAGCTAATGTGGAAACTTCAAGCGGACGTGCCATCGTTAAATGCAATATTGAGGTTTCGAAGGAAACAGTTTCTTTCATTTGGTCTTAGCTCGTCCCAGTGTCGCCAACTTAAAGTCATGAAAGTAAACAACTCCTCCTACAAACTCTCCAATTTCTACACCATCATTTTCTCTTTAATTATTGAGTATCCTTAGTGTGTATTTCGAACAGATGCTACTAATTACGTTCTTTTTTTAAATACTTCTCGTTCAGAAAATTTTTCCAATATTTGACACTTACTTTAGTTATCCGTTGCAAGGCAGGCTTTTGCATTAAAAACAGCTGACAACAACCTTTCCGGCCGATGAAATCGACTTCAGCTTTTATGGTGCCCTAACCTACAGATTACATAACTGTTTCATCTGTACTGCAAAGTATTGTACCTGCATGTCATCTACAGTAATAAACTGGTTTCGTTTTAAACCGGTCAAAACACAGCTGACCAATTATTTTTATCTGTGTTTCGACAACGTACCTCTTGTACAAAGGCTTGTCACACACCATACTTCAAATAAAAGGTTTCATACTTTTTCTTCTGATAAGACTATAGCACCAAGTACTGCACATATCCGTAATCATGAATAGCCGAATTTAACGTTTTCATCTGTGAAAGTAATTTTGAGACGCACTTCAATCTGCCCTTTTGCGAGATACGTATGGTCAGGGAAGGAGGAATCTACGTCAGCTTACAATGAATTTACATTGGAGATAAATTTTTAAAAAAAAAAAAAAGATGGCACTGCGGCACGATATTTATTTGAACGAAAAACACACTGCAAGATTACTTCAAGAAGCCGTCCAAACAAAAGTTCTCCGTCCATGGTGTTCACGGGTGATGTACATTACTGTGCAATATAATGCAGTAACAGAGCAGAAACAAAATTTCATTGATATCGACGCCATTTATATTTCAATAAAACAATACCAATCGCCGTTATTTAGGTTTTACTTTTAGGCTACCAGTTTCGACGATACACTACGTCATCTGCAGGCCTGCTTCAATCGAATAACCTTCATGTTACAAAATACAGCAGCACTTTAAACTGGTCTCGTAACGATTGTTACGGGCATGCGTGTTCCTAGGACAACTGTTAGCAACTGTTGCTAACCAGCCGTAGTCCCATATTCCAGACAGAAGATGGGAGTTACATTCATTTATATTTCAGTCCGAAAATTTGTGGTTTTGTTATTGTTAAGTATTTTCACATTATTCCCCCCTTTTAAACTGTCGTTATTAAAATTATGACAAATATCTTGTTTTTTCTTACTACTTATTAATAAGTTTTAAGAGTGATTTTAACCTCAAGACTGTTTGAATATTGAAATTTGCGTTAAGATAATTTCGAGCTTTCTTTTTTATGTAAACGCCTAAAAGTTTTATGCTTTGAAATATGACATGGCGAAGATCAGGAACTATTTGCCAGCACCTTTTCCCCCTTTTATGGCCAAATATTGGAGATGAAAATTTCTTCTGTCTCTACAATTTGAACCGAGTTCCTCTAAGTCGAACGCCACGCCACCTGTGTGCGTTAGCAAAGTCGGGTACGGAAGCAGGGACTTCGGCGGCAGCGCTGATAAGAGTAGACTAATTTTCGGGTAGTCTTAGTAGCTGGTGGAGCCGCAAGAGGACAACGGTTGTGTTCCATAAAATGTGTAACACCTTCTACCCCACAGACCTCACGTCTGTCTGTGAACTTAATTTGTGTATTAAAACATCCATCCAAAAATTAAATTGAAATAGAGCCCACACTACATAAATATAATTTAATGATATTTTTGGCAACGATTTTTCGGCCTCTGATTTATTTTTCACTGGAATCAAGGAGTGAATTCACTTGACAGTAGCAGTTGCGCCCTAGCCATGTACCAACAAATCATCACCGAAGTCCGTCACAGTAACGGAACCTGTTGATGCAGTGGTAAACAGCTGTTAGAAAAGAATGATCTTACTCACGGTTGTATCTGTCGCTGTCGCATGTACAATTTCGTGCTCTGCTTGTACAATTTCATTTGCCGTAAAGCATAAAGCATTCAACGCTCAGTTCATTACCAGATAACCATTTAAATACATTAAGACGTCGATACTGAGTCATAGTTTACCATAACCTTAATTGCAAGACGTTTACATTGTTACCGGCGCCATTCTTCTGGTATTGAGGGTCATTTGTATCTAAATGTGTGAAAACGAAGTATTTTATAGTGGCAAAGTTTCAATTGAACGCATAGTTTAGCCGGTAACAGCGGCTATTGCTGCAGCAGGTTGTTCTGAAAATCAGCGAATTATTTCCTTCGATATATATTTTTAATTTGTTTGTGTAAGTTACATGCGTACCTATGACTTAAGTAATTTATCGGTCATGATGGGGCATGTTTTATCAGCTGTCAATCAATCTCGAAGATATGAAATTAATATACGGTGAAACATTTTACAAATAAAAGTCACTTGTTTATTTTGCCTCTACGGGTTTCGATGGTTCACACCATCTTCTGGTGGCGCACTGTTCATTTACATAGCCGATGTTGGCAAATAGTATAGACGTCTTTTCACAGTAGCAGACTAAGGGCAGTGTAGGCTATGTTGCGTCTTTCGAGGGGCGGTAGAAACAAAAAACGTCTGCACACTGCTGCATGTTGTATTACCTCTCCACTGTGCATTATGTTGATATTGTCACTTCAGTTTATACTAAGACTCTAAATGTTTATTAACTTTGCTTGTGTTCTACAAAAAAATTGTATATACTGCATTTATTTCACAACAATTCGTTTTTTCTGAATGCTGCAATGATCAGCTCCATTACTTATTTAAAAATATAGCGCATGGTTAAAAACATCTACCGACGTCGTAACTTATTTCTATTATTCAGGTAGCTTTCAGTGTACTATATCATTTAGTTACTGTTGTGGGTTGGCAGGAGAGCCAACACCAGTTATGAGAGGAAGCCGAAAGGCACGCGTTTTAGCTCACGCAGGCTGGCGTGAGGTCTGGAACAGGACAAGGAAATTAGACTGTCGCAAAAAAGGACGTAGCTGTTGGAATACTTAACTTTAATCCGTAAATGGTGAACGTCGCTCTTGAAGGTACATGTTTTACAGCATCAATAGTAAGTGGTAATGGCGCCTTGCTAGGTCGTAGCAAATGACGTAGCTGAAGGCTATGCTAACTATCGTCTCGGCAAATGAGAGCGTAGTTTGTCAGTGAACCATCGCTAGCAAAGTCGGCTGTACAACTGGGGCAAGTGCTAGGAAGTCTCTCTAGACCTGCCGTGTGGCGGCGCTCGGTCTGCAATCACTGATAGTGGCGACACGCGGGTCCGACATATACTAACGGACCGCGGCCGATTTAAAGGCTACCACCTAGCAAGTGTGGTGTCTGGCGGTGACACCACAGTTACTTGCAGACCAAGGAAGAAAATTTACTTGTATTTATCAGATTTCCTTAAGAGCAGTGTCCATCGCTCTTCGGTGATGATGACGATGTTTGGTTTGAGGGGCGCTCAACTGCGCGGTTATCAGCGCCCGTACAAACTCCCAACCTTTGCTCAGCCCAATCTCGCCGTTTCATGAATGATGATGAAATAGTGAGGACAACACAAAAACCCAGTCATCTCGAGGCAGGTAAAAATCCCTCATCCTGCCAGGGATCTTTTTTTTTGTAACCATATTTATTTATTTAAGTATATTAACAACGATACATTTAACAAAAAAGACATTTTATTCTATTAACCTATTATATTCCTAGTATTGGTTAATATTACTGTAATTTTATATGTTTTCGTTTTTATATTTTCCTTTTTCGTTTTTCTCTTATTGTTGTTCCTTAAACCCTTTTACTTGGCCATTTGTCGTCTTTTTTTTTTGGGGGGGGAGGGGGGGTAGACATTGCAGGACAAGCATAACAGTTTATATTTGGCATCGATGCATTGATTTTGAGTTTATGTTTCTGTATGTGATGCACTTGTGATGCCACAGGCACATTGTGTATTTTGGTTTGATCTCTTCCTCTAGTTACACTGTTAAGTGGGACAGTATGAGGGAAACGTCATTACGATAGATGGAGCAGAAGTGGAAGAAACTTTTTTACATATACTACAGAATATATCTAAATGGAAGAAGAGAGAAAATTTTGTCATATTACATAAGAGAAGCAGAAAGGAGAATGTGAGTAAACAATAGAATTTTATAGGCACAAAGTAAAGGAAATCATTTAAAAAATATATAATAATAGTAGTAATAATAATGAGTAGTAGGCACTTTCCACTAAGTAATGCTTGTTTTCTAGTCAGTATAGTACAAATAATGAAAAAAAGTTGATTAAACAAAAAAAAACTGGTAGTACTACTGGCCATACTTTTGACACTGTTTTGGCTGCAAGCATGACAGATGTATGGTGAGAAGCACTTTGTATCACTGAATTCACTAAGAAAAAAAAACATTTTATACTACTATACTTCACTATTTGATGCGAGAGGAGAAAGCACTTTGTCTTTTGTGTTGCACTTGTTCGCTATCACTGCACACGTTCTTCTTGTGGTGAGTGTGGTGAGGTGGCTGGTGGCGGTGCTGAGGGTCACAGGCTGGGAAGGACTCTGGCGATTGCTGTCTGCAGTGGAATCTGCATGAAGGTTTTGAAGTTGTCGTGGTAGCGCCTGTGCTGGGCCCGAACCAGGGACCCCATGCTCAGGAAGTGAGAACGCTACCGCGAGACCACGAGTTGCGGACTCGCCCTGCCCTGCAGTGTATCGTCCTTTTGGTACTACAAATTTCTTCCTGGCTGTGAAGTTATCACCTACGCAAAGTTACAACTTTCTTATAATTTATTTTAGAAAACTAGGTTTATGTGGAGCATCATTTAGAAACCTGTGTGAAAAGTGATAAAAATCCGTGCTGCTATATGAGCCTGTATACAAAAAAGAATATACTGCTATTTCAGGTGTCGCCTCCTAGTCCACTACAATGAACGGCAACGATATTACAGACAAAAGATAGACGCTCAGTGAGCGAACTATTCGCAGAAGAACAGGCTTCAAATGATGACTCTAGGGATATACTGCAATCCTCTACGTATCGCTCCAGAGAGATCGCATGGGAAAGATTAATTACAGCATTCAAATAATAATTCTTCCCGCGCTCCAAACGTGAATGGAACAGGAATAAATCCTAGTAATTGGCAACTTTTGCCATGCACTTCACGGTGGTTTACAGAATATTGATGTAGATAAGAGTTTCATCATCGCACCTCATTTGATATCTGCAGCTGGGCAGGTGCCTCTCTCAGATCTTTACATGGTTCAAATGGCTCTGAGCACTATGGGACTTAACATCTATGGTCATCAGTCCCCTAGAACTTAGAACTACTTAAATCTAACTAACCTAAGGACAGCACACAACACCCAGTCATCACGAGGCAGAGAAAATCCCTGACCCTGCCGGGAATCGAACCCGGGAACCCGGGCGTGGGAAGCGAGAACGCTACCGCACGACCACGAGCTGCGAACATCTTTACATGCATTACACTCTTTGTTTCTACGTACGCGTGTGCTTCATATATGTTTTTTTTTGTTTCAGTCTTCTCCAGCAAAGACCACCCTTTGTCCATCTATTATGCATTAACCTGACTCCACGTCAAGTACACATCCGCATCACGTACCTGCAGTCATAGCTTCCACTCCCACCTGTTCCCTGATACTTTTATTTGTTTTCCTGTCTCTTGTATGAGTAACACAAATGCATGGCCCTACTTTTCAACACTGTCACCAAATCTCTGTACATAACAGTGGGACTCTTCTGCCACTCGTTAGTTCCTCAACGATAGAAATTCACTCCTTGCCCACGGACCCATTCGAGAACCGCTGTGTGAACGTCCTCATCGTCAAAAAATCAGTTCCTCGATTGCCTGATGACTTGTCGCCTGTGGTCGATATCGATGGCTTTCCTCCCCGATCGTCGTCTCCCACGTCTGTGATGTTTCGGTCAAATTGTAGACACCATTTCGCTACGGCTTGACGCGACACTGCTTCAACACGGATTCCGCAAACAGAGATTCTGTTCCTTCATCAGAGCCACAGCGCCGCCATTTGACACAGTCCCTCACGGCCGTTTAGTGAAAAAAATACGCGCTATCAAGTATGGGAGCAGATTTGTAACTGGATTCAAGACTTCCTTGCAGACAGAACTCAACATGTCGCTCTCCATGGAACAAAATCGACAGATGTATCCAAGAGTGTGATAGGACTTTTACTGTTTATATACACACATCAAAAAAAGTTTTACATCACCTCGGTTCTGAGATTTCCGGAACCTGTACAGAAAACTGGAATAGAGATCAACGTAAACATCACTTCAGCTCTTTTTATTGCTCATGGAAACCACACGTTGCATGCCATACCACCATACAGCGAGACCTTCAGAGGTGGTGGTCCGAGATTGCTGTACACATCGGTACCTCTAATGTCCAGTAGCACATCCTCTTGCATTCATGCATGCCTGTATTCGTCGTGGCAAACTATCCAGAGTTCATCAAGGCACTGTTGGTCCAGATTTTCCCATTCCTCAACGGCGATTCGACGTTGATCCTTCAGAGTGGTTGCTGCGTCACGTCGTCCCTAAACAGCCCTTTTCAGTCTATCCCAGGCATGTTCGATAGGTTTCAAGCCTGGCCACTGTAGTTGAGCGATGTCATTGTCCTGAAGGAAGTCATTCACAAGATGTGCACGATGGGGGCGCGAACTGTAGTCTATGAAGACGAATGCCTTGCCAATATGCTGCCGATATGGTTGCCCTATCGGTCGGAGAATGGCATTCACGTATCGTACAGCAGTTACGGTACCTTTCATGACTTCCAGCGGAGTACACCACATAATGTGTGTCTGTTTGAAGGCATATACGACACTCATCGGTGAAGACAACGTGATGCCAGTCCTGAGCGGCCCATTCGGCGTATTTTTGGGCCCATCTGTACTCCGCTGCATGGTGTCGTGGTTGCAAAGATGGACCTCGCCATGGACGACGGGAGTGAAGTTGCACATCATGCAGCCTATTGCACACAGGTTGAGTCGTAACACGACGTCCTGTGGCTGCACGAAAAGCATTATTCAATATGGTGGCGTTGCTGTTAGGGTTCCTCAGAGCCATAATCGTAGGTAACGGTCATCCACTGCAGTAGTAGCACTTGGGCGGCCTGAGCGAGGCATGTCATCGACAGTTCCTGTCTCTCTGTATCTCCTCCATGTCCGAACAACATCGCTTTGGAACACTCCGAGACGCCTAGACACTTCCCTTGTTGAGAGCCCTTCCATGCACAAAGTAACAAAGCGGACGTGATCGAACCTCGGTATTTACCATCTAGGCATGCATGAAGTACAGATAACAGGAGCCGTATACCTCCTTCATGGTGGAATGACTGGAACTGATCGGCTGTCGGACCCCCTTCGTCTAGTAGGTGCTGCTCATGCATGGTTGTTTACATCGTTGGGCGGGCTTAGTGACACCTCTGAACAGTCACAGGGACTGTGTCTGTGATACAATATCCACAGTCAACGTCTGTCTTCAGGAGTTCTGGGAACAAGGGTGATGTAAAACTTTTTTTTGATGTGTGGATACGCCTCCGGCAAAAAATAGTCCACTTGAAAAGACGACGTCTAGTAGAAAAAGTCGGATGCTCTCTAAGGCTGTTCGAAGATGATGCGGGTGTGTCTAGCAGAGTAGCAACGCCAGAAGCAGAAGACAGTAACGATTTGCAGAATGACCTCCAGAGAATTGATGAAAGATGCAAGCTCTGGCAGCTGACCCTGAACGTAAATAAACGTGACATATTGCGCTTACATAGGAAAAGAAATCCACTACTGTATAGCTACACTATTGATGAAAAACCGCTGGAAACAGTATCTGCCGTAAAATATCTAGGAATAACTATCCGGAGCGCTCTTAAGTGGATTGACCACATAAAATAAACAGTCGGAAAATCAGATGCCAGACACAGATCCATAGGTAGATTCTTAAGGAAATGTAATTCACCCACTAAGGAAGTGTGTTATAAGACGCTTGTTTGACCCATTCTGGAGTACTATTCGTCTATCTGGGATCCCTACCAGATAGGACCGATAGAAGAGATCCAATAGATCCAAGGAAGAGCGTCCCGTTTCGTCACGGGGTCCTTTAGCCGGCGCGAGACCGTTACGGAGATGCTGAACAAACTCCACTGGCAGACGTTACAAGAGAGGCGTTGTGCATCACGGAGAGATTTACTACTGAAATTCTGAGAGAGCACTTTCCGGGAAGAGTCGGACAACATATTACTTCCCTCTACATACGTTCAAATGGTTCAAATGGCTCTGAGCACTATGGGACTTAACTTCTAAGGTCACCAGTCCCCTAGACTTAGAACTACTTAAACCTAACTAACCTAAGGACATCACACACATCCATGCCCGAGGCAGGATTCGAACCTGCGACCGTAGCGGTCGCGCGGTTTTAGACTGTAGCGCCTAGAACCGCTCGGCCACCCCGGCCGGCTCTACATACGTGTCGCGTGGTGACCATGAGGAGGAAATTCGAGAAATTAGAGCCAATACAGAGGCTTACCGAGAAACATTCTTCCCACCCGCTATTCGCGAGTGGAACAGGGTTGGAGGGCTCAGTTGTGTGTGTGAAATCTTATGGGACTTAACTTCCAAGATCATCAGTCCCTAAGCTTACGCACTACTTAACCCAAATTATCCTAAGGACAAACACACACACTCATGCCCGAGGAAGGACTCAAACCTCCGCCGGGACCAGCCGCACAGTGCATGACTGCAGCTCCCTAGACCGCTCGGCTAATCCCGCGCGGCAGGGCTCAGTTAGTGATGTGAAAAGTACCTTCTGCCACACACCATTAGGTGGCTTGTGGAGTATGATGTAAATGTAGATGACCTATATTGTAGCTTCCCCACTATATGTTTCTGCATCAAATGTAGCCTAAATTTAACTCCCACTGTATAAAAAATTTACGTATTGCCAAAACTACGTACCCACAAACTGTTACCCAACTTTAACTCGTATGCTAATCTTGGACTAAACAGAATATAATTTTTAAACTATACCTCGCCTGAATGCAACTTGTCTTGATATTAAATGCGCAACTGAAGTAAGACAATTATCTGGTCCTAATCAAAATTTCTACTTATTTCGCGTCTTTGCAACATTGTTGCAGATTTCTCGAAGGCACAACAGCAAACAACAAGCAGGCAGCGACTAAGCTAGACTTCTGGTTTTAAATAAAATTTCCAATCAATATTCAAACTGTTGTATATCATATGGTGCTATGTAAAAATGCGTAATGATAAACCTTATTTAAACGGTGGGATGGGGAAAGTAACTATTCCTGTGAAATGATATTCCAAGATAAAGATTTTAGAATTAAGCATATATTCAGACAGGCAGAGTAAAATTTCACGTCATCTTGACACATTACATTGTTCCGAATACTACGCTTAACAAAGAGAACAATTATTTGAAAAGGGTATAGTGTAACCAAAGAATTTCTGTAAAAATCAAACAGCTTAATCATTTGATACCTTAATGTATGACTCAGGAAAGTGGGGTAGGCTTTCCCTCAGTTCTGAGCAAGTTAACTAGCTGACAATAATCATTCTTATAAACTAGTTGCTCAGTGCTGCTGTCTTACCCCAAACTTCTTCTCTTCAAAAATAATGTTATTCAAAACTTATATTCTTTCCGCCTTCCAATACACAAATCATATTCATACTTGCTGTCTTTTTCAATCAATCTTTCATCACAACAACACCAAAGACTGTTTAACAGCAACACAGCTTGCACTCTCTGGGACGTGCGCATCGATAACTTACAAAAATCAAAATGACATGCCCTATAATCGTACCATTACTATTGTAATTTAGTATGTTTTTACCTTTTTTTATTTTGAACTTTTTCTCATTACAGAGGCTTATCTCCAACATGATAATTTACTCGGAAATTACAGTACAAAGAAAAAAACGTTCTTAAACTATATTTCCAAAATATTCCTCCGGGTGTTTCTATCTTGTGTGTCCTCTTCCCCTGCACCCATTCTCCTCATTGTGTGCTGTACATTCTGGAGCCAGATGGTCACTGGTCGTCCTGTTCTTCTTCTCCCCTCCGGTTCCCACTCCAGTACCAATTTTGGTATTCTGGCTTTCTCCATTCGTCGTACATGCCCGTATCACTGTAATTTCTTCATACCCATTACGTCATATATTCGTTCTTTTATTTCCATTCTCCTTATTATTTCGGTGTTCCTTATCTTTTCTTTCCTGGAGATTCTTGCCGATCTTCTCCAGAAGTCCATCTCTAGAGTTTGTAATTTTTTAATGTTCTTCAGGTTAACTGTCCAGGTCTCCATTCCATACAAAACCACACTCTCTAATATGGATTAGTATATTAATTTTTTAGTTCTGCTCATTACATTCCTGCTCCATAATAATGAGTTAAGCATCCCAATGACCTTCCGTCCGCTACTAATTCTTTTATTGATTTCTTACTCTGATTTTCCCTCGATTTCTAAAATGGATCCCAAATAACAGCTAGTGTTTATCTTTGTGATTTTCTTTCCTTCAATCTATAGCTCATCTGAGTCATTAGTCAAGTATTCTGTTTTTTGGTAATTAATCTTCAAACCCCAAGTTTTGTATGCTACTGCTAGTTGATTGCACATATAGTTAGCAGCCTCCCCATCTTGTGCTACTACTACTTGATCATCAGAAAACAATGTTTTTACCTAAATAACAGAAAATCCTGTCTCTATGTTGCCACGTATAACCATCTTACTAAATGGTTTAGTTTTCAAATAAAGTACACTATGAGAAGATAGTCCTGTTAATAGGAAAAGCTAACCAATAGAGTTACTCTTTTTACAGGATTTGACCGTGTATTGTGTCTAATGGATAAGTAAATCAGACTATTCAATTCTTTTCCTAAGATCTTACCCAGCGGTTAGAAAGAAACACAGCATGAATAATACTGAGGCTAGGACAACTCATCTTCAAGTTCATTTAGTGGTTTAAAATACGTACTAACGATCGCCAGTCTATCCAGGCAATGAAACAGAGAAGTATTGGAAAAGCATAAGCATGATTTTTGCCTACTTTCTTGCTACTGTTTAAGTTGCTTCTTCAGATAAATATTACTCCACGTAAACAATCTTGGACTTCACCCTTATACATTACTTTCTTAAAAGAGAAAAAGCCCAGTAGATAACTTCAAGGAAGCTAAAAAAATTTGACCAGAAGGGACCTTTAGAAAAGCGCTTTCTATAATTAACAAACTTAAACACTAAAATACTTAGATACACACACTTTTTATACCGGTCATTTCACTTCACAAAAACCTCGTTCTTACTGAAATTTACTTTCAAAAGCTATTACTCTTTGAACTAACTGTGTATATTCATTTAATAGATTCTAGTAACTTTGCTTCACTCTGAATTTTAACTAAGCAAACTTTTACTATAACACTTTCCAGCAGTTAAGAAAACTTTCTCATTATTTACACAAAAATAATTGAAATGATGTCTCTTTATATTAAATTGGCTCTTCATATATCTGTAAAACAGGGTGCTCGGATTAATAAAACACGAGGAAGGAACCCTGTATAGGTGTATGATTAGGATGAAATAACAGGGTGAACCAGTTTCTTTAAAGTTCAAGAATGATTATTTTTAAAAAAGTTTAAATTACTGGTTCACTTTGTACAAGAGTAAAATATAAAAAAAATCTTATCTGCTGGCTGTAGGCCTGGGTGTGGCGAACAATTATGACGGCTACACTACCCTCAGTATGGCCTGCAAGTATCTTGCTGTATGGGCTCAATTTCTCTTCTTGGCGTCGTTCAGTTTTACATACAGTAGCCCAACAACTCGCAGGTATGTCGTAAGCCGTTTGCAGTCTTCATCCGAGGCAATTATGTGCAAATTTGCAGGCAAAGCTTCTCCTGCTCCACAAGGGTGTCGCCTCAACCACTGCTGCCTACAGACTGTGAGACCCACTTTCCACGCTTGCTTTACGTAGCACGCCATTTCGCCCTTGCCACCTTTTCCACTCCCCAGAGCCACTTTCGTTTCAAACAAAAGCGCACTGGCTTTTACGTAACACATATTTCTTACATTGTTCCTAAGCGTGACCATTTCTTACAATTGTCAAATTTACATCAACATGAACAATTTATACACACATATATTTTAAATACAAATGTCATCAGAAAATTATTTAACATAATAAACAATTTGCATGTTATTTTACTTACAATACTCACATACAATGCAAAGAACTTCCATCTCCAGTATTGCACACTTTACTTTAGATGTACAGAAAATATGTTACCAACATGCGAAAATTTTAAAGCAAAATATTACAATAGTTTAGATGAACCACAAACAAATAGTTTTGTAGCCCACCTTACAATATATCGCCGGGAATTTACGGTGAAACTGTCTGTAATTTAGACGCTTCTCCGACTAGAATCGGACTGCCCCGCGCACTTCCACGTTTGAGAACGTTTCAGGTTGTCGCGCCATTCCCCTCTCGCTCTATGACGCACCCGCCACCATACTGCAGCAGAACCGTATCTGCAGAAAACTCGGAACACGTACTGTCTCCTGACAACGCCCCACTCTTTTTGCGCAATGGTTTTAGCGTGGGACTACGTGTGTAACTTATTTTCTGTAGTTCCCCTCGTAGTAACTCACAATATGCATCTCACCATTACACGCTGAGCAATCCTCACTGTAGTGAAGGCAATACAAATGCTGAAATGCTGATACGAGGTGTGCAGAGATCTATCGAATTGTGCCATCCAATTAGGAACTAATCGTGCAATTTGCAAATAGAAGGTGTATAGTGAAAAACGCTAAATAAAATTCGTAGGACTTAAAAATCCTGAAAGTATGGGTTTCAAGTGTTGGTCACAACCAATAGTAGAGACAAGTACCAACAATCACTTGCGTAGCAGATATCAAAAATAAGTTTCAAGTCTCTGTTTGCACATAGAAAAGTTAACTACGAAACTTACGAGCAGATGATAACTGTTTGACGAACCGGAACTCGAATCATTTCCCAGGCTCGAGTCCTTCCCAGCAGCTTTCAGATCAATGCACACTGCGCTGCAGACTGAAAATTTATTCTGCAAGTCAACCATGTTCGTAGCGTCAAATACTTCCGGAACCGTTGTAGGTAATGAAACAAGGTATTTGTAAAGTGGTCATATACAAATAATCAAATCCTTCGTTGCATTTTTTTATCTACTGAAATACCAAAGAAATCATTCAGTTTTAAAACTGAAGCGAGTGTTTTAATATATTTTTAGAGCGAGTGGATTACGGTGATATAGCACTTGTCTTGATCTGCAGGGAAAGATTAAAGAAAATTGAATTGCTCGAATATCTCGGCAGATGAAAAACTTAATAACATTGATCGATCATACACACGAATCCCAGATGCTTCCAGTACTTTGACTCGCGAAAAACCTGTTTCGAGCTTGATTGGAGCTGAGAGCTTACACGGCTGATTCGGAATATCCATTGAATTTATGAGCTGTAGGCTATTAAGGGTGTTTCCAAAATCAACGAATCAAACTGTGTGTGTCTAAAATATTTAAAACGTGTCATTCGTTTCCAAAGCGAACTTAAAACATGATGCAAATCACAATTACATTTAAAATTTTTGAAAACTTTTCTTCCGCATGATTTCAAATATTTAGGCAGTGCTTTTAGGTTTAATAAGGACCTATAGGACAGTAAGCAGTTTTAAGACACAGACTGGTAGATGCAAGTATTTTTCCAACTGAAACATATAAGACAGAAACATTGCTTGATCGTCAACCTTTTAAGTTAGATTTCAACTCAATTGCAGGCAGCCGTTATTCACATCCTGCATGAAATCATTATTTCAAAATGGAGAAAGGTTACATTTTAATGTGCTATCAACGCAGGTATCGTCTGGGATTGCTGAAAATATAGTTTATAATAAGACTGTTATTTCTGTGCCCACATTAGACTCATACAGCCATTGCTTACAGTTAGCCTTGTGAGGAAGACGCTACGCATCGTCCAGCCTAATGGTTGTCAACCTGGTCCCTACTGTCCACTAGTGGGCACTCCAGCTTTCACGGTGGGCGGGAGACGATAGGGATTTTAAAAACATTTTCGTTAGATTTTTATAAAATTCTGACATAAAATGCAATTATTATTACATGCTTTACCTTCTTGTAAGTGTGCTTTACAAATTTTATAAAGTTACTTCCCTACTTTATGAATCATTATTAATGTGACACCAGAGGGCGCTTAGGAAAATTTTGTATTTACAGAGATACAAACGTGGACGACAGTTAAAAACGGTTGACTACCTCTGATCTACCAGGTGTAGAAGTATGAAACCGGAATTTCCCTATAGATGGTGCTAGCTGTCAGTGTAGGACCCGTGAAACCGCCTCTGCAGCGCCATCTGGTTCCTGTAACAGCTGACGACGAATGTCAACACACAGTAACTCAAGTCCCATGCATCGGTATCCGTTTCAAACCCGTAAACATCTTCTCGACTTTTGTGCCTACGAACTACGATTTGCGGACAACATTGGTTTCCTGTTATGATTTGAAGAAAACTGCTGCAGAAACCATCGAATGCTTGTCGAAGCTTTCGGCGTACATGCTCCTGGAAAAACACAGTGTTTCGAGTGGTTCAAAAAATTCAAACGTGGTGATTTTGACGTGAGAAACGACGCGCGCGGGGAACCACCGAAAAAGTTTGAAGACAACGAATTGCAGGCCTTATTCGCTGAAGATGATACACAGACTCAACAGGAACTTGGCGGAACAACTGAATGTGACGCAGAAAGCCGTTTCTCTTAGGCTGAAAGCTATGGGAAAGGTGCAGAAAGTGGCTCCGCATGAACTGAATGAAAGACAGCAAGCAAATCGAAAGATCACTTGTGAAATGCTGCTCGCCAAATACAAAAGAAAGTTGTTTCTCCATCAAATAGTGACGGGTGATAAAAAAAAGATATATTGAGAAACCTAAGCGTTATAAATCATGGGTGAACCCTGGCAGACCATCGACATCCACTGCAAAACCAAATCGCTTTGGAAAGAAGACAATGCTCTGTGTTTGATAGAATCAGAAGGGTGTCATCTATAATGAGCTGCTAAAACCTGGTGAAACCGTTAACACTGATCACTACCAACGTGGGAAACGACGGAAATATGGAAAAAGGCAACGCAAAGTCATATTGTTCCATGATAACGCCCCACCACACACAGAAAAACTGGTCAGGGAAACGATAGAGGCGTTCAGTTTGGAAATACTGGGGCATGCGGCTTATTGTCCAGGCTTGGCTCCGTCCGATTATCAACTATTTGCTTGACTTGGACACGCTTTCGCTGAACGACGATTCAATTACTGTGAAAAAAAAGAGTACCTAGATAGCAGAACGCAGCACGTCATTCTCAGTGGAGAGAAGTCTTCCGAAGTAAGAGTGATTTCAGTTGTGCCGCAGGGGAGTGTTAGGACCGTTGCTATTCACAATATATATAAATTACCTTGTGGATAACATCGGAAGTTCACTGAGGCTTTTTGCGGATGATGCTGTAGTATATCGAGAGGTTGTAACAATGGAAAATTGTACTGAAATGCGGGAGGATATGCAACGAATTGACGCTTGGTGCATGGAATGGCAATTGAATCTCAATGTAGACAAGTGTAATGTGCTGCGAATACATAGAAAGAAAGATTCTTTACCATTTACCTACAATAGAGCAGGTCAGCAACTGGAAGCAGTTAATTCCATAAATTATCTGGGAATAGGAATTAGGAGTGATTTAAAACGGAATGACCATATAAAATTAATCGTCGGTAAAGTAGATGCAAGACTGAGTTCTACGTGACTGGAACAGAAGGAGAACCGATAGAGGTACTCAAGGTACCCTCCGCCACGCACCGTCAAGTGGGTTGTGGAGTATGGATGTAGATGTAGAAAATGAACGAAATGGCTCACTGACTGGTTCGCTTCAAGAGAAGAACTGTTTTTTTCGCGTGGCATTCAGAGAGGTGGGAGAAAGAGCAATGGACATTATTTTGAATAAAATGCTGTTTATCATTTCTAACAACAAACGTGTAATTATTGCAACCAAATTCCGGTTTCATATTTCTACACGTGGTAGCCTTTTCTGTGTAAAACTGTCCAACTTGCAGGAGTGAGCGGATCATGTGGCTTGGACGATGTCTCCATCTCCTTTTATTATGTTCGTGTCCATGCTTAACTCACAAACTGTATGTCATCAATCTGAAGAAACATAGTCAGTGTTTTTAGCCGTCAGTAATTGACTGCTACAAAGTATAGGCATAAAATTAACACGGACGTCCTTATGCAACATTCGCTGTGCGTAATTGATCCATAAAAGGCTGCAATTATATCGCTATAAGCTGCATCCAATGGTAAACGTATCTCAGCTAATGAGGAAGTGCTGACCATAAATGTACTGTGAATGCGTATTACGGGCATTGTTACTAACGTTCATTAACGTTTACAAGTACATCAACGACCTAATGTTCCTAGTGCCAGATGAAATATAACCTCTAAATGTGTCTTGAATGGCTGATGCTAGCTCTCATTTCTCCCACCGGGCAATGCGCTGCGTTGTAACTACCAACTGAAGATGACTGCTTCGCGGGCGAAATGCCTCCTGAGTGTAACAAACTTCTGGTTGCACGCGGAACTGTTGTTTCCTGCGCCTCTCATCCCATCAGCTGCGGACTGAAAACTTTGCAGTATGGGTAAAAAGATAACGTGAATTAGTACCACATAATGCTTCCCAAATGAAACAGGCTGTGGGAACAGGCTACTGCCGCAGATTTCATTACCAAACGAGAACTTTTATGATTACACTGCCATTAAACTCGATAATATCCTTTTCCTCTTCAAGATACGACTGTAATTGGTACGGCGCCACTACCTCTGGCTCGAAGCTCCCATGATGGTGCCGGAGTCTCATCAGTGTTGACATGTGACGTCTCGACTTCATCGAGAGAACAGCTACTCACATGGCCTGACCGAACTCAGTTCCACGTTTTTCAACATCGCTAAAGTCTGATGTGAATACCGTACATGAATTTTGCTTCTGTCGCCTCAACAGCCAGTGACACTAACCAATGGACATTAAGGTTCAAATGGTTCAAATGGCTCTGAGCACTATGGGACTTAACATCTGTGGTCATCAGTCTCCTAGAACTTAGAACTACTTAAACCTAACTAACCTAAGGACATCACACAACACTCAGTCATCACGAGGCAGAGAAAATCCCTGATCCCGCCGGGAATCGAACCCGGGAAGCGAGAACGCTACCGCACGACCACGAGCTGCGGACGACATTAAGGCAGTCAACAGAAATTTGTATAATATTTTTTTCATCGTGCTGACACTTCTGCGATTATACTTGATGTAAATAGTAAAAACTGTGATTTATTTTCGTTCTTTTTCGCCTTAGTTTTTTATTCAGTTTGTAAGATGAACAACTAATGTTGTCACAGTGTCCGGGTGCTTAGCTGGGTGGTAACGTGCTCGCCTCCCATGCAAGCAGGCCCGGGTTCGATTACCGGCTGGGTTGGAGATTTTCTCCGCTCAGGGAATGGTTGTTGTGTTGTGCTCATCATCATTTCATCGTCATCACCGGTGCGCAAGTCGCCCGATGTGGCGTCGAATGAAATAAGACTTTCTCGTGGCGGCCGAACTTCCCCGAATAGGGTTTTCCCGGCCAACGATGCCATACGCTCATTTCCATTTTGCTATCACAGTAGGTCTAATCGGGTTACGCAATTTCAGTTGTGCCTTCAGTGTATGTTGTTGTGGACCAATAACTTACAGATGTCCTTTTACTTTGGCGTAAAGAGAATTTTGCTGGTTTCTATTTGGTTTCATGGTTTCTTATGTGACCTCATAGTTGTGTGTTCTGGTATATAAGAAATACCATTTTATTTAAAAATAGAGACTAGATTTTTTAATACAATCATCCCCTGTAGCTACAAGTGTGTTACCTTTGTTCGCGTTGATGACCATTGCCTTTCCAACCAGGCAGTATAAATGCTAATGCTTTTCACAGTTTCTATATACTTACCGTGTTTTCGTTTATTTTCCTTTATTTGAACAGAGTTCTTGATTTGTAAGGTAAGTCTGAACTGATTCGATATTTTCAGTTTCGCTGGCTGTCGCGAGATCTGCAATGATGCATTTTACTTTCTTGGCGGAAGTTGAGTTTATTGGTTATTAAAGTTTATTCTGTGATGATCATTACCCTCCTGTAGAATTAAAGGATATTGTCTTTTTTATCATTCGTAATTACATAATTATTTCTTTTGCGTGTATTTATGTTATCCTGTATGTTGTTTATTTTTAAATATATAAAGTTAAGCACCATCAGAAGCACCAAAGGTGATAATTGATTACTCAGGTGTAAAAGGAGTCCATACATTTCTTTATTCAGATTTTCTTTTAACTTATTTGCCTCTCTAATTTCACGTTTGGTGTAAACCTTTCCATAATTTGGAATAAAATGTAGCTTAAGTTGTCGTTTATTGAAGTTTACTTTCAAATTTTGTTCCATTAAAAGGAAAGTAAATAGTGATCTAGACTTTTACTTTTCATTTCTATTGACAGTTACAGGGCGAAAGATTTTCAAATATGCCGAATTGATTGAAAAAAAAAAATGTAATAATGCTCTTCGTTGGAAGGAGTAAATGTATCTGCGTATAATGGTAGATTTCTGTGCGAAGAAACAGACGTCGGTCACGTCCGAGCACAAAATTATCTTCTATTAGTTATTCAACTGAAAGTAACATCACTTCATGTCGTGAGGAATGGAACAGAGGTCGTTAACCAATGGAGACCGCTGCGAAAAACAATAAACTTCAGCTGTTTAGCGTGATTGCACGATATTTATGTTGCAGCACAGCGCGTTTATAGAAATTTGCTGTAAACGTGCCGCGCGCACTCACAAATTAGTCACTCCCTCTGCGGCATAATTTGGCCGGCGCTCTTCTGCGCACGCGCGCGCCGCGTCGCTGTGTAGTGTCGGGACGCGGACGCAGACAATCTCCTCCCACTGGAGGAGAAGCTGCACGCGATTTTCCCCCACTTTTTGCCAGGGGTATGCCGGTGGTGGGGTTAGAATGTGCGCACCACGTGGCGTGGGAGGGGCCCTAACAGTGACGTCACCGCCGCGACGCGGCGCCACCACTTAAAAAACAAAGGCACGCGGCGGCGTTTGTTTACTTCCGCCGCGGACGCGGACGCGTCAGCAGGCGCGCGTTGCGTCCGATAAGGCGTGCTGTCCGGCATCTGCTGGCTTGCGTAACTTCCAGGTTCCGCTCTGAATTCTAGGGGAAATAGATAATGCATGGTGTATTGTCTGCTTTTTACACCGAGAGAAGAGGGGTGTGTATAACACTGCGGAAAAACTGACATTGATCTTACAGAAAATTGAACCTGCTTTCAATATCTTTACTTGCCAAAAACATTATTTCTATGTCTAGCGTTCAGGCAGATAGACATTACAGTCTAGATCCAGGGCTCCAACCTTCCAAGTCTCATTACTAACTAGAAGCAGTACATTACATAGCGCAATGTTACGACTGCTCATACTGCGCGTATTTATTTGCGTGATTCACTTTGTTAGTATTTGCTCTTATTTCTAAATCATTTAGACAGTGCCACTGATTCAGTTAGGAGAATCAGCTCGGAAAGGTGACCGTACACTTGAAATAAATGTCAACAAATATTTTTATTGCCGCAAGATTCAAGACTGGAATACGTTAAGTTCTGCATGGAAACAACAGAACCTATTGTGAAGCAATCACTGATATAAAGGGATATCGTTAACGGGCACGGGAATTCCAAGACCTTATTAGCGTCTCTACAATCATAAATGAAAAGCACCAAGTTTGCTTTTGTTCTACAATATTACTTTTATTGTCAACCGGTATTCGGCTTACAAGGCCATCTTCAGACATTTACTGAGTGGAAGAAAAGTAACACATCTAGACTGAAGTAGAAACATACATTAAATAAATGGGCAAAGTAAAATATGAACAGTAAAATCATCTCTGGACATGGGGATAGATATGAGACGTGTACCATTGAGTGGAAAGCTGCATGTTTGTGAGCTATGGGGTGTTGTGAGCAAGAAGGTATTACTGTGTCTGTAGTTGTTGTTTTTCTGTAAATTTTGAAACAATGTGTCAATGGTGAGATCTAAGAAGTTTATGGATTTGTTGCCAATCTCAATAGTGAACTGTATATTTTTATGTTGACTGTTTAGGTTTTTCAAGAATGTGTTGAGTTGTCTTGTAGTGTCAGTCCACATACACAGGACATCATCTATATATCTAAACCAGTATTTGATGTTTGCACTCAAAGGTTCTGTTTTTAGAAAAAATTGTTCAAAATGGTCCATTAGTATTTCAGCCAACAGTGGACTAAGAGGGGAACCCATAGCTAAACCATCTAATTGTTTATAAAGAGTCCCTTGGAACTGGAAGTAGTTCTACGCGAGACATGTCTGTGTGGCCAGTCTCAAGTCATTCCATTTCACAATAGTTCTCGAGACAAGCCCGGACGTACAAAAGGAAGCGAATATGGGCTTCAGTTTATATACGTACAGAGAGAAGATTTAATAAAATATTTTTATTTATTTACTAAAACATGACTTCACCTTAAATTTTATGTTAGCAGTAATATTTTTCAGTTATGTTTTTGACGGAAAATGCTTGCAGTGTAAGTTCTAATGGCAAAAAAATATTTTAATGTGATATAATTACAATGTAACATTTTTCGGAGTTTTGAACATGGTGGCTTGGTTCAGTGACCGTTTACAAATTAAAATTGAAACAAATGAGCCCTCGGTCACAATTTTTAGTCATTCTTTTACATGTGCTGGAAACCTTGGTTATTGCGAAATTTCATCATGTTAGCTCAGTGGGGCGTGCCCTATATGTTTTGATGAGTGAGTCTGCTAGCATCTAAATATGTCATAAATGACAGTATCTTTTAATTGCGTTGACTTAGTAACTGAAACTTTTTACACTGTCGAGGGCTCGTAGACCTTAATATGTGACATGAACTTCTACTTGATACATTGTACTGTTCCTGAGGAAAACGGTTCTTAACAGACGAACAGACAGACAGACGCGTGATATAATTAAAAATTACCAATTTTGGTCCTTTTTCCTTTAATTGAACTGTGAAATCCAGCTTCTTGCCAAACGACATGATTCTAGGTCAAACGGGAGCGAATTTGCGAGTATCAAAATATATGACATAAATGGACTATCTTTTGCTTGCATTGACTTATAAGCTTGAATGTTTTACACCGCCAAGGGACCGTAGACCTTAGTATATGACATAAATTTGAACATCATATTCCCACCCGTTCCTCTAATAAAGTGGTCTTAAGAGACGGCCCGACAGACATAACAAGACAAAACGATAAAAATAGTTTTTCCTATTATAGAATTACAAATTAACAATTCTCGGGTTCTTTTCCTTTACTTGTACCGCGAAACCTAGCTTCTTGCCACATTTTATTATTCTAAGTCAATGAGAAGCACCCCTATAGGTTTCGATGAGTGAGTTTATGTATGATAAAAATGGACGTATCTTGTTTTTTTTAGTAACAGATTAAGTATCATTTTTATTAATGATAGAAAGTTCTCATGTCAGCACTTGATTACAGCCATTAAATAATTTGACTATACCAAGTTTCAAGACTTTAATATAAATAAAAATCAGTTCAAGGGCTCTTAAAGAGATAGTTCAGATGTCATGTTTTTTCTTTCGCTTGCAGTGACATTCAAGATTAAATGTTTTATGCCGCCAAGAGACCGTTGACATAGATTTCAACTTGATACATATACCCAGTGTTGAGGAAAATGATTCTTAACAGTCGGACAGACGAACGGGCTGTTAACAAAGCGATCCTGTAAGTGATCCACTTTCACCGACTGAAGCATGGAACCGTAAAAAGTGTGTAGACTGTTTATTATAGCAAAAGTAATCGCTGTATCCCATTGAGAGAAACGACGGTCAATCTTTCATGGAGAAATATTTGCGGTTGCCCACGGAACCATAATTGCAACCAGGCGCGCACGTCGCAATCCGAAGCAAATCGACGGCCACGAATATCTTTCTTAAGGGCTCTAAAAATACGGAAAACGCATGGAGAGAAATGGCAACTGTATAGAGGATGTGTAAGGGCTTCCCATTCGATTTCTATATTTCTTGGAGCCTTGAAGAAAGACATTCGCGGTCTTCGATTTGCTTCTGAGAAAGAGGTGCATTCAGGACTACAATCATGGTTATGTAGGAAACTGAAAATATTTTTCCATGAAGACATGGACCGTCTTGGTCAGAGGCTAATATCAAAAGTAATTACTTTTAAAATAATAAACCGTTTACTTACTCTTTTTCCATGTGTCTAATTTTCATTTGACTGCCCATTATATATTGCAAAGTTGAAACACATCCTTGCAGACAGTCTTCAGAAAGTCTGTATGACACAAATTATGTGCCAGAGATATTGCAAATAAAACGTGAGTAATAGTATAATGATAAGTGTGAAAACAAACCGACCGTAACAACTGATGTCAAACGCGTATCTCGTTATATATTCCTTATTCTCAAGTGCAAACTGTTATGTAGATATTTATTTTCCTTTATTTTTTTTCGTCTATTTCCTAATAAGTCTTATGTTGCCTGACACGGTTTTCAGTAACGTGCTAATCTCTTCAGCCAGAGCAATACCCACACGCAACGTCCTTAATTATTTGTGGGGTGTGTTACAGTCTCTGCTTTCCCCTACAATTTCTCCCCCCCCCCCCCCCCCCCTACAGCTTCCTCTAGTACAGTTGCAATCCTTCCCTGACATCTTAGACCATGTTTTATCATTTTTACCATTGTTCCAGTTAGAGGTTTCCATTTCTTCCTGTCCTCTACGATTCTGTGGAGAGCGTCTTCACTTCTTGTCAGTTCATTGTCATTTTAAGCGTCCTTTTGTAACACACCTCAAATACCTCAGTTTTCTTCTCTTCTGGTTTTCCCACAGAGCACGACTCCGTACCATGAACGTGCCAGGTGGTTATATTTGAAGTGCTGCTATTCGCGGAGCTCCAGTGTGGGCTATAATTACCGTATGGTAGATAACCCAATGCGTTAATGCAGATCCAATTTACACCGCAAAAAAATTAGTTATAATTTTGGCTACCAGATGCAAATCTGGCGCTGTTCAGCATCTCGTCGAAGTCTACGGTGTCCATATTGAAAAAATTGTGTAAGCGGCGGTTAATAATGAAATCAACAATATGCCTTTTCTCGCTTGTTTGAACTCTTCTGCCCACGTTTCCTTTCCAATTTATTACACATGGGAACATTTTTACACATCCTTCTTGCATTCACAGCACCAGATTTGCACCTGGTGGTAAAAAATAGAACTATTTTTTTCAGTGTAAAGCGGTTTTACATTAACGCATTACAATATCTACTGAGTTTCTCTGGCATTCGATAATTACAGTCACAATAGACCTCTGTGAGTAGCTGCTCTTTAACTATAACCACGTGGTACATTTAAAGAAATTTATCTTTAAAATTAAGGTCGGCGTCTGCCAACAATAAATTTCTTACGTCTTTTATCGAGGAATATCCTCCTTCTGTATTGGTCTGCTGTATCTGTAATATGTGATTTTGCATCCAGGATTGCAGTTCTCCTTGACTTCACCTACTTCGTGACCACCAATTTTGAGGTTCAGCTTGCCGCTATACACATTTCTACTACTCCTCAACTACTACTCTTTGTTTTACACTCAATCCTTTTCTGTGCTGTGTAAATTAGTCAGTACATGTAATAGGTCCTCTAATTCGTCCACAATGTAACCAGTTAATCTTACCGATATCCGTACCACATTAATTTTAGTTCCACTTCTGATTATTTCCTTATTTTCTTTCACTGCTTCTTCTACGAATATACATCTTGAACATTAGACGAGAATGGCTGCGATACAGACGCAATCATTTCTTTCTTGTTCCTTCGTACTTACTGTTCGTTCTCGTACATATTATCCCCATTTTCCTATAGCGTAATTTACTGAAGATTTCAAACATCTTACACCAATTAAGACAGCGAAGGATTGTTTCGTGTCCACAATCCTACTAGTTGTTACTACACTAGTATGTAAATAACGCAGAATAAGGTAACACGTTTATCGGAAAGAAACAACACTCTATCAGGAAATCGAGGAATTATTTTTCAAGGTATTGAGTACAATTCCGACGTAAGAGCACACAAATTCACGTTACATGTCTACCTTTGTCAAAACTATGTGACTCGCTTTCCTTTTCTTCATGTTAAATGTTAAGGGTTTTTGTAAGTACCGGAGTCACCAATATCGTAATCAGCAAATATTGTAAATACTGAAAGTTCGCGGAACTTTTCATTCCTGAGACGCTGTCTTATTCATCTGTAATGAGTAATTTGACCACAGCGAAAGTAAGTACAACACCATTAATGTTATTCGAGTACAAAAAATACATAGTCATTACTCTGTACCATACGTTGCAATAACCGCGAAAAATAATCTTTGTGTTCAGCGTACGAAATTTCTTACAAGAAGAAAACGTGTTTTCGGTTCTTCATTGTACTTCTCTCAGCATTCACTAGCATAGATTTGCCTCGTGAAGGAAGAAGAAACAGCATCAATATTGTACCGTCAGTATCTCTTTTAGGAATGTGGATCATGGCAATTAAGTTCCCGCCCACACCAGTGACGTGAGACAATACGTATTACGGAATTAAAAATCTCTGCTACAGCAAACGATTTCCGCTCACAGTCGGTTCAGAGCTAGATTAAAATTGAATTCACGGACATTATGATTATCGGCAAAACATTGCTCGCGTCTGATATAAATTTCCACACGCTATACGAAACGCAGTAAGTTGCAATTCGTTTCAAAGTTTGCGCATGATATTCTCCTTTTTCATACGAAATGTTAAAGAATGGCAGCTCTAATTTCAAATTTAAAACAGGCTACACTTGCAGTTTTTCATTTGGAAGCTCATTCCAATACTGATCGGGATTCTGACAGCCAAGGACGTTTGGTGAGTTATTGAATTAAACACAGATTTCGTGTTCCGTTTTTTCCGATATAGTACACAAGAATAACCAGTTATAGCAAACTGTAATAAGTATATTGGGCGACTTGCAGCTAGATCAGAGACAATGTGAATATCACATGCAATTACAAAATCCTCATTCCAGTAAGTAAGTGCTCGGCATAGGAAAAAGTACGTATGTATAAAACGATAAATACAATCAATGATTAAATGCTGTGGTAACTAACACGTATCAGTATTTTACCAACTGAAAGACATTACGTCAATTTCTGTATAAAAAGGTATGTATGTGGTCATGAGTGTGTGTTTGTTACAGTGTAGCTCTGGACTGCCTGCAGCAATGTCACAAACTGGGAACATTTATGACGTAGAGCCACCAAAAAATTACTGTAGAGGTGAAAGATTCATAGCTTCGCAATCTGTAAGGCTGAGAGTGGATATGTGATGAACTATAACTATGAAACTCCTGTAGCTATTTCAACCGAAATGATGTCCATGTGACTTTCGCCCTCGAAAAGCATTCTGTCTGGGATGGAATTAGAGTGTGAAGGACGGAGGAATTATATTGGTGTAGAATCCATAGTTTTCGGGGTTTTATTGCTGACGGTCCCTAGGGCATGTACACTTAAGGGTGGGAGTGGAGATAGGCAAGGATGAAATATTCAAAAGTATTCCTGATTGCAGGTTGGTAGATGGTCAATCGAGTTACAAAGAAAAAGTTCGTCCACAGCTCGTAGTCGTGCGGTAGCGTTCTCGCTTCCCACACCCGGGTTCCCGGGTTCGACTCCCGGCGGGGTCAGGGATTTTCTCTGCCTCGTGATGACTGGGTGTTGTGTGATGCCTTTAGGTTAGTTAGGTTTAAGTAGTTCTAAGTTCTAGGGGACTGATGACCATAGATGTTAAGTCCCATAGTGCTCAGAGCCATTTGAACCATTTGAGCCAAAGAAAAAGTTCATTCGGATATGTCCAAGACGAGATGAATCATCAGCAATAACAATACAGTATAGCGGAAAGGAAATATGAAGAACTGATTGTTCAAAATTCCTCGGCGTGCGTATTGATCAGAACTTGAACTGGAAATGCCTTATTCTGAATCTTCTCAAACGTTTCAGTCCAGCTACATTTGCTGCAAATGTAAATGCTGATTTTGCTGATGAAAGTGTTACAAAATTAGCTTACTTGTGTACCTCTACTTACAAATGTTATATGAAATAATTTTCTGAGATAGTTAGCCACAAACGCACTAAGAAAACTACTCAGTACACAGAAATGTGCTATAATGTGTGGTGATAGTACTCGAAACTGATCTAACAGCTGTTTAAATAAAACAAAAATTTAAAAAAAGGTCAAATATTCCGTAAAATGATTTGTCTAAAAATAAGAAATAAAATAAATTAGAGAAATTTTCGACGTGCCTTTGAATGAGGTTCGACATCATGCAAATGAGGTACCGACTGAGAATGCACATTCTCTTTCCTTTCACTTAAAGGATTCCCTACTGAAAATTTTTTGAGACTGAAAAATTGTTGGACCTTCTTTAAACATTCGGGCGTAGATGAAAAAAATATGTCAAGACCAAAGAAAAGTAGACTGCACTGTTTACGCAATCCACCAGGGAAATGCCAATCTGAGATTTTACGTTAAAGATTGAATTTTAAATTCTCAAGCGTTACCTCATTTGCTGTACATGATTTATATGATGAGATGTTTCTCCAGTCCAGTTAATTCTTTACTTTTAGACAAGTCATTTCACAAAACATTTGGTCTTTCTCCTTCAATTTTTTATTATTGTCATATTTTGCTTTAGAAAGCATGATCCTTTTGACATCTCATTTGTTTTCCTAGGGTCTTTTGTTATAGAAATGTCCTGAATTTAGTACTTGATTCGAAGAAGCGATTTTGACAAACATTACACTAATGCAATTTTTATGCACAAAACCGCGTTTGTGCATTTCGTATCTTTCTTTGACTATGAAAATTGAAATAAAAATACACTGAGTGATTTTTCTCTCGAACCACTTATTACTTGCACTTGCACAATTTTAAACCCCATTTGTTCATTTCACACTCTTCGTTTGGCTATCACAATTGGCAAAAGAATTTTCCCTCAAATCACTAATTAGGTTTCTCGTAATTATTCTGCATGTCAGCCTTTTATTGCAGAACTCACGGTGGTCAATTTGATATCCCATTTGCCCATTCCTACTCTTCGTTTGGCTATTCAGACAGAAACGCATTGTGTAATTGATAGAAGTCTTGTTTTCGCTCCGCTCAAACGTTTTACCAGACATTACGTATACTAACAAAAGCCACACAATACCTTTAGGCACTCATGAAGTTCTTTTGTGAACAGTCAGGTACAATTTGAAAATAATAGTAGCATTCATAAATGTAACACTAGGAACAAAAAAAGCCTCCACTGTCCACATCTCATCCTTACTTGTGCACAGAAAGGAGCAAAGTATGCTACCGTGAAAATACTAGACCAACTCCCTTTTGAATTAAATGTGGTGGTAGATAATAAAAAGAAATTCCAATCATTTCTGGTTGAGAACTCCATCTACTAAATATATTTCCAAATGGATAACATCAATGTGGTTCATTTCTACGAAACACCAAAAAAACTAAAAAAAATAGAAATCACGTAAAATACAACTCTGAAATTCTTAAGGTAACGCCAAAAAAAACATTTGGTACACACATGACGAGGACCAACAGACAATAACGTCAGGGTAAGGCACACCTAACAATCTTATTTAAATGGTGAGATGCAAGCACATTTCTGGAACTCTAGGAGAAATTTGAACCACACTTGGAACACGTATGCGTAAAAACTAGCAGAAAACTATCCTGCTGCGTTAAATTAACGTAGTTCTCTTACGTTTGGGTGTGGTGGACGGCCTAGGAAGATATGGGACATAAAAATACCTGAAAACGACTTATGTTAGATAATGTTTTTTACGTATGCTGGTGGAAGTTCGAATGGTATGTACGTGCGAGTTGAGTCGAATAGCAAGAATGAAAACCTGCAGAATCTTTCGAAAGCTGTTGTAATAGAATAAATTCTTTAGAAGTTATTAGCAGGAACTAAATGAGCAATGAACAATTTTCCCATGGTTTTGAAGACGTCGAGAGCTTCAGAAGCCGTGTTCTAGATCAGTTGGAAAAGGACTGAGGATTAAAGTCTATTTTGCAGAACCAGCCCGAAAACTGCCTGACGTGATTGAGAGAAACCACGGCAAACCTAATTCATCAGAGCTACGGGCGATTTGAGCGCAGTTTTTCCTAATCAATACTCCCCCCTCTCGACAAGAAGAACACTACTTACTACTTTTATGGTAACGTCTCCTTCAGAAGTAGTGGAAAAGGAAATATCAAAGGAGGTGGGGAGTGGCCAGCACATTGGACTCGCATTCGGGAGGACGCTGGTTCAAATCCGCGCCCGGCCATCCAGATTCAGATTTCCCGCTATTTACCTAAAATTTCTCCTAGGAAGTGCCGGGATGGTTCCTTCGAAAAGGGCACGACCGATTTCTTTCCTCTTCCTTATTCGTATCCCGATTTTGTGCTCCTTCTCAAATGACTTCTTTGTCGACGGCATGATATACTTTACACCTTCTTCCTTCAAAGAGGAATTCTGCATAGCTTGTCAACCAACAGGAAACTGCGGTATATAGATGAGTGTACACGAAAAATCAATACTTAGTTTTGCTCAGTACGTTTTAGCATAAGACAGGGATGTACAATTTCGATATTACGCTAGAAGACTACCAATGAATACTGATGAAAGACAGGCGTTCATTATCAACAGAACCACGATATTGTATAGTAGAAAAGGATAACAAAAGAGAAGAGAAGTATAAGAAATATACAAAGTAACAACAGGGAAAAACACAAAATCACACTAAAAATGGCACGTTACAAAAAGTTTCTCGGGATCTAGGGTATGTAAATACAAATTTTGTTTGCCGTACATCGGATAGCTCGAGTCTGCAAGACTAGATTCGGCAAGAAACCGCTACGGTCTGCACCCTTCCTGGTTTGCGTATTACAGAAGCGGTGCCGAGAAAAGCCTTTGTTTTAACTTTATTAATTCGTAAGCTAGTAACTAATAGTTAGCGTTATTAATAACAGCATGCGTTCTAGTTGCAACATTGTAGTTTCTTGTGCGAAATACTTTAGCAGTTTTGTAGACCAGTTTCGACATGGGCACAATTAGACGACACTCGATTTACATTGGGCTTAAGTGTAGTCAACGTCAGTCACCGATATGAGCGCCAGGCGCTTCTTAAATATTTGAAATTTTTTCTGTGCTTCCATTACGAAAAGCAAGGTACTGACATACTAAAGTTCGCCCGAAATTTTATGGAATAAAGTAGATGTTACGGGATAGTCTTTATTAGATCAATACGTGGCGTTTGTATCTCATTTGTTGCATTTGTGTTTCTTAAACAACGCCTTGTTTTTTTCCCTTTTTTATTATGAAGACAAATTGTTTTTGACACGTTTGTATCATATTCAGTGTGTATCGATTTATTTCTGAAACTGCATTAATTTTAAAGTTGACCTACTTTTATGCGTTTCAACAGCATGTTATGATTTCAGTGTTACTGTACATTCTTACTGCACACTCGTCGTGCTGTCAAGCTAATTTGTATAACTCCACCATAAAAATTAATTTGGTTGCAGAAACAGACCTCGAAACATGTTTAAGTAAAGAATAAACATGAAATAATATTGTGTTTTTTCACAATTTCGAAATAAAGGAAAAGAGAAAATAGGAATTTCCAAAAGCGAGATCACTTATTTTTTGCTCTTTTAAGAAACGATCCAATTCGATGAAAGTGAACAAGAGTTATATTTTACCAATACCAACAGGAATAGTGATCTTGTGTGCAACACTTATACCGTTTGGTGGTTTTATTAGCTTATATGTTCCACAAGGTTATTGTTAATGCTGCCTCTAAAGCGAGGACAGGCTGCATCCGTAAGATGTGAATTATAAAACCTCAGCAGATACGCCCTCTGCAGACGACAGAAATTTATCTTCAAATTCTTGAGTGAAAGGTGCAACGCCATTAACAAGTAACCCATATTCTCAGAATACAGGTGAAGGCCACCATTAAGCTTCCCTGAGTTTCTACTCACTCTTTGACTATTCCGTGAGCTACCATTTACATTCGTGAAAATGCGGTACTCAGATATCCAGACTACGACAACAAAAATTAGTTTCACTGTCTAAAGCTTCTTATGTTTCTCGGAAGTGTCCAGACACTACAACTAAAAGACCGAAGGAAGCACGCACTTTACCAGAAATATGATGTACATTTTAAAAATAGATTTTGTATACATTAACGGAACATGCACGAAGTGGTAGTTGAACCCAGAACCTACGCTTTGCCAGCGAAGGTAACTAGCCTTTTTTGTTGGGGTTTGAGGGAGGGATTGAGTGGTGAGTTGGTGGTGGTGGGGAGGGGGGTGGGGAATTCACACCTTTAGCCAAACCGTTCGTGTACCAATGTCGCCTTGAAGGGTGAATGCATTTAGGGAATCCCCTCAAGCAAATCTTGTTTGTTTCTGAAAACAAACTCAGAAGCGAGGTTCTTATCATTTTTCAATTATAACTGAGCAAGCACTGTAATTAAAGATTGGAAGATGCTTCAAGTATCGATGTACCTGTCTTCAAGATTTATAGTACCAAAAATTTTACGTTACATTCGTTTCAAGGCCATATCAGCTCTTCCCGTATTAAAATGACTTAAGTTTTACTCTTGCTATCCTTGCTTCGAGATGGACAGCTTCATGCGACTAATTAGGTTACACTCATATCATCTGGAGCGTCAGTAACAACGCATGCAACAGCTGAAAGACAGAGGTTATGCATAGATGGTGTCACTTTCATTTTAATGACTAGGTCATTCTAATCTGCAGCAACAGTAACTACATCACTCTTGAAGCACCTCCGCTGGAGAGCAAATTGTTTAAATTACAGAGAACGGCTTTCACAATTCTGAATATATCCCAGACTTTCTCAAACACACTCATTCTTTCTACATAACTTGTTTCATACTATCAATATTAATTATTGTTTATTACATACTGTGAAGCCATTTACATGTTCGAATAAGTTCCTGGATGATATCTATTTGTACAGCGGTACTGTCAGTACTGTATTATGGTAGTTTTAGTCTTCATTTAAATATTCGCCCATGATAGATTGTTCGTTACATGATGTTTTAAATACTGCTTACTGATCTGTGATATACTCGTATTTTTCGTTAAATGATGTTTTTAACTCTGTATTACAACGAAGACTCGAATGTCCACGTAACTTCTCTTCCTTTCGAACCACCTTTCGTTTCACAAGGTACTTGTACTTTTGTACAAAGTCTGTCAGTAATATTAAACTATCGTAAAAGGAACCAAAGCAAAAGCAACAAAGCATACAGAAGAATAAGGTGCCTTGCCTTTCGGAGGTAAATTTCAAGGATGAATGAGCAGCTTATAAATGTTCACCGGTACAAAAAGCTACAGCGGAAGATTCAGAACATACTTCTGAAGTACTGTCTCTTCTATATTCCACGCATCAGTATTGTGGTGACTAAGTGATGGTTGCATGTGGGAAAACGGCCATATAACATATTTCCCAAAAACATGGAAGATAGTTTATCTATAATAAAGATGCAGGATATCATGAGATATACGCCGTATTCTGCTGCGTGCTCTCAGCACAACAAGACGCTTTTGTCACTGTTAAGCGAAATAAAATCAAGGGCTTGTGTATTGTAAAAGCACACTCTTTTACCGAACGGTACTTCACGCTTTGAATAAGTAAGTAAAAATTACTTGTTACTGGCAAGTTTCCTGAAGTGTGGTCGAATCCTCATTATTTATTTGGCCAAAATTTTTCAAAGCAAAGGTCTTAGTTATCAGTTTCACTTACTGTGTCCTCGACAAATTGATTCAAACACGATTGGTATTCAGCGAGCGTGAATGTTCTTCCTATCAAATGGAGAAATTCCCTCAAATACTCCTCAATGGTACCCAACTACCATACCAAAAATAGTAAAAGACCTTGGAATAATCTTGGATGAACACTTAAAGTGGGAAGAACAAACAGTCACAGCTTGCCGGAAATCGCTCTCCTCCCTCCATGCAATTCGAAAATTTAGAAAAATATTTCCAACCCATGTTAAAGAAAAATTAGTCCAAACACTAGTCTTGCCTAATCTTTACTACTGTGATGTAGTTCAACACGGCACAAATAGCGAAAATTCGAGATGCCTCGAGCTAGTGATGAATGCTTGCGTTAGATATGTGTGCAATATACGGTTGTATGATCATATCAGTCCTTCATACTCCCAGCTAGGTTGGATACGCCCACATAAGGCACGCGATCTCCACACGATGTGCTTACTTCATCGATTTCTTAGCCACTGATGCCCCCAATACTTATCTTCTCACATTAAACACCTATCATCATTCCACAACCGCAATACCAGGTCGGATACGTCTAGCATCTTGGCTGTACCTTTACATAACATAAAATCTTTCTCCGTGTCATTCTCCATCTCAGCCATACGACTATGGAACGCGCTCCCCTGTGATCTGGGTCTTATCCAGAACCACTCAACATTCAAGAGGGAACTCAAAACTTACATATTAGGGACGGTATAGCCACCATTGTTGTGCCCCTCTCATCTCTTTCTTTCTCCTCTCCATCATAACTTCGAATTTTACCATTCTATTTCTCTTCCTCTAAACTATCTACCTCTTCTATATCTCTTTCACCCCATTCTGTCGTCTTATGTCTCTGCTCAATGAGAATAACTCACAAGCTGCAAGAACATAACGAGAAAATTCCCAACTAGCAATAGGACTGACATTCATAAAAGAAAAATATGTTTACTTTCATATACATAATCATTATTATTATTATTATTATTATTATTATTATTATTGATTGTTATAATTATTTCTTTAATTGTTATAGTTATCATTGTACTACTGTTATAATCTCTATTTCTTTTTTCTTTAACATTAATACAGTATAACACGTTATATGTCCTTAATGTTCTGTAGAAACTGTAACTCGTTCAATCTGAGTATGCCTGGTTAGGTGTAAGATAGGGCCTGAAGGCCCTAATCTTGCCAGGTAAAATAAATGCATAAATAAATAAAATAAATAAACAGAGGTGAAAATTGTGCACAATGTGTGGCGTATGGATACAAGACTGCTTATACTATCTAAAAACTCGGAACTTCCAGTGGAGAAAACTGATATTTGCGAGCAACATCTTCGAGCTATCTTCAGTCTATAGCGGTGCCACCAGCTGGAAGTTAAAGATTGTAGTGTTATAGGACGCATTCCTGAAAACTCAGTCAGCGATTAATCAGCCAAGAAAATTTCACATTAACGGATAATTGGTTGTTTGTGTAAGCTAGGTAATTGTGGCATTCATGTGGGTGAGTGCAAAGATGAATATAAAAGTCACGCTTTGCTTGGAAAAGTGGCCCTCCGCAAATCGAGATTCGAACCCAGCGACCACTCCCGCGGGAACACAGACACTTGACGGACACGAGGCTGCACAACTGTTTGCTATGCTTTCACGTCACGATACGCTTCGCGTTCCCTCTAACAGGCTAGTAGCATTCGTCGGTCAGGTCACCACGCTTCGCAAATATTTCGACTTTGCTCAAGAAATAGAATAACAGACGGCAGTGTGGCCCATTTGCTTTAACGCATGAAACTATTACCGCGGAGGTTTGATGTTTACTCTTCGGAGGGTAAACAAAAGGCTTTGTTTATCGACTGCGGCGTGCATGCGAAGCCAGGCGGTGATTTGCGGTGCGGCGGTACGCACAGCGATGTTTATCGTGGTAGGGGGTAGGGGTGGGCGATGAGGGCGTGGGGGCGGGTTGTTGGCATTGGAGTGGGAAGTCGGGGCACCCACGGACAGGTGGATGCTGCCTTGCAGACAAGGCCAGTTAACCGTTTTGGCGTTGGGGAAAACAACTTGCATAGTGAATCTTCTTTCTTCTTCTCCAATGCGCGCAAGTTGTTAACAAGAACGTGTGTGCCATGTAAGGATACAGCTCCTGAATCACAAAACCTACTAAACGTTCTTGCACGTTATTAAAGAGGGTACTTGGGAAGTGAAAACACTGTCTTAAACAAGAATACATGTGAATGTGTCCGGTCCCCACAATTGCTTAACCCCCTGAGGCCATATATATATATATATACAGGGTGTTTCAAAAATGACCGGTATATTTGAAACGGCAATAAAAACTAAACGAGCAGCGATAGAAATACACCGTTTGTTGCAATATGCTTGGGACAACAGTACATTTTCAGGCGGACAAACTTTCGAAATTACAGTAGTTACAATTTTCAACAACAGATGGCGCTGCAAGTGATGTGAAAGATATAGAAGACAACACAGTCGGTGGGTGTGCCATTCTGTACGTCGTCTTTCTACTGTAAGCGTGTGATGTTCACAACGTGCAAGTGTGCTGTGGACAACATGGTTTATTCCTTAGAACAGAGGATTGTTCTGGTGTTGGAATTCCACCGCCTAGAACACAGTGTTGTTGCAACAAGACGAAGTTTTCAACGGAGGTTTAATGTAACCAAAGGACCGAAAAGCGATACAATAAAGGATCTGTTTGAAAAATTTCAACGGACTGGGAACGTGACGGATGAACGTGCTGGAAAGGTAGGGCGACCGCATACAGCAACCACAGAGGGCAACGCGCAGCTAGTGCAGCAGGTGATCCAACAGCGGCCTCGGGTTTCCGTTCGCCGTGTTGCAGCTGCGGTCCAAATGACGCCAACGTCCACATATCGTCTCATGCGCCAGAATTTACACCTCTATCCATACAAAATTCAAACGCGGCAACCCCTCAGCGCCGCTACCATTGCTGCACGAGAGACATTCGCTAACGATATAGTGCACAGGATTGATGATGGCGATATGCATGTGGGCAGCATTTGGTTTACTGACGAAGCTTATTTTTACCTGGACGGCTTCGTCAATAAACAGAACTGGCACATATGGGGAACCGAAAAGCCCCATGTTGCAGTCCCATCGTCCCTGCATCCTCAAAAAGTACTGGTCTGGGCCGCCATTTCTTCCAAAGGAATCATTGGCCCATTTTTCAGATCCGAAACGATTACTGCATCACGCTATCTGGACATTCTTCGTGAATTTGTGGCGGTACAAACTGCCTTAGACGACACTGCGAACACCTCGTGGTTTATGCAAGATGGTGCCCGGCCACATCGCACGGCCGACGTCTTTAATTTCCTGAATGAATATTTCGATGATCGTGTGATTGCTTTGGGCTATCCGAAACATACAGGAGGCGGCGTGGATTGGCCTCCCTATTCGCCAGACATGAACCCCTGTGACTTCTTTCTGTGGGGACACTTGAAAGACCAGGTGTACCGCCAGAATCCAGAAACAATTGAACAGCTGAAGCAGTACATCTCATCTGCATGTGAAGCCATTCCGCCAGACACGTTGTCAAAGGTTTCGGGTAATTTCATTCAGAGACTACGCCATATTATTGCTACGCATGGTGGATATGTGGAAAATATCGTACTATAGAGTTTCCCAGACCGCAGCGCCATTTGTTGTTGACAATTGTAACTACTGTAATTTCGAAAGTTTGTCTGCCTGAAAATGTACTGTTGTCCCAAGCATATTGCAACAAACGGTGTATTTCTATCGCTGCTCGTTTAGTTTGTATTGCCGTTTCAAATATACCGGTCATTTTTGAAACACCCTGTATATATATATATACAGGGTGTCCCAGCTATCTTGTCCGCCCAAAATATCTCTGGAACAATAACAGCTATTGGAAAACGACTTTCACCGGTATCAATGTAGGGCTGGGGCCCATGAATGTACATATTTGGAAACATCCTTAAACGAAACCATATGTGTTTTTAACACAAAATTATGTTTTTTTTTTAAATGGACCTCCTATATTTTTTTTCAGCAATCCATAGCATGACAAAGCACATACACATTGGCGTTGATTGCATCGCAGTATTCCCTTTACATCCCGAGATATTAAGACGCGAAGTTGACGCTTGAAACACCCGACATGCGCTGCTAGCGCACGTCCTGAGGCTCAGGCGTGAACCCCATGCTGTCCGTAATCGCGATGTGATTGACATGCGTAATCACAGTTCCATACTTATCAAGAGGTCCGAAACGAATAATACGGTCTGCTGCCATCCTGCATTAACGTCGTACATTCGAGCAGGTATTTATCCCATGGGCTAGGGGTGATGCGGTTCTGTAACATATCTGTGTACCGCAACGTTAGTCACAAAGTTAACTTCGCTTATCGTTAATCCGTTACTAAAAAGGTAATGCCGTTCAACGTTAAAACTTTACTTTACTGTAGATCTAGCGCAAGTAACAGTTAATCATTCACTCGTAATAGTAAAATTCATGTTGATGGTTTTAGTGAAACGAGCAAGTGGACTAAAAGTTTTACCGTTGTTTAGGTAAAAATGTTTTGATTTGGGAAGTTCAGGTAGGACATAGAAGATGAATGTAAACATGTTTAACCAATTAGTTTTATTATCACATAATTATCAATGTTATGTTTATCTAATGCGTTAAATGACAAATTGTTGCAAACAAATGTTTCTTAACATCACTGGGTAAAATGGCCCTTTGTAGAAACTTCCACTGTGATACCAGCACTACATACTAAACATTGCGTTCACATCTCATGCTCAAAGTGATGCCCATTGGCTCTCACACATAGGGTCACTCTGCGGATGAAGGATGCCCTACTTCGTGCTACTGTTTTGCTCTTTGATGGCTGTACAAGCATCAATAATGCGTTGCTTCATGTCCTTTGGTGTTGTTGGTTCATGTTGGTAAACAGCATCCTTCACTGCTCCCCAAAGAAAATAATCCAGCGGTGTAAGGTCCGGAGATCGGGCATGCCACCTAACTGGGCCATCTCGTCCAATCCACCTACCAGGGAACTTACGGTTCAGAAGTCGTCGTGCTCGTAAGGCGTTATGTGCAGGGCATCCGTCATGCTGATACCACATGACCATTCTCCGGTTCAGAGGTACGGTGTCCAAGAGAACAGGAAGATTGTGTCGTATAAATCTGGAGTATTGTCTGCCATTTTGGATGCCATTTATAAAGAAAGGTCCGATAATGGTATTTCCAATAATCCCACACCAAACATTAACTTTCCACGGACGTTGATGCTCTACCTGTCGGAGCCATTTTGGATTGTCTGCGGACAAATAATGCATATTCCTCATATTGACAATTCCTTTGTTGGAGAATGATGCCTCGTCGGTAAAGAGAACATCTGCAAAAAAATTTGGATTAGTCAGAAGTTTTTGCTGAGCCCACCGACAAAATGTTACCCTATTGCGGAAGTCATTTCCATGAAGATCCTGGTGTAAATGAACATGGTAAGGATGAAATTTAAGACGTTTAAGAATACGCTGTGCACTTGATTTCGACACACCAACTTCACGTTCAATTTGACGTGTGCTGGTTTGAGGATTCACAGCTATGGTAGCGAGCACAGCAACTTCAGCACGTTCATCTGTGCATGTTCTAGGACGATGTCGAAGTCTTGGATTTAAGCTTCCCGTTTCACGTAGACGAGATGTGAGACGACCAAACATCCGGTGCGAAGGCGATGGCTTGTCAGGGAATCGTCTTCTGTACAGTCGTTCTGCCTGAACAGCATTTCGTCCACCTACAACAGGGTACAGTACAGGTATGTAGAGTAGGGTAGAAAAACAGACATATTAACTTAACAATCATAACGTTCGCTCGCAGTACTATCAACAAACAAGCAATCTCATAACGTATTTCCCGTCAATGTACATTCTCCATAGATCAGCAGCATTTCTACCATATCTTCATGTGTGTACATTATACTGTACAGTATAAGTTCCACAAAACAACGTTTATTCGCAATGTGTACTACCTCCGTGCCGTCACTAGATTACTCTGATGCACGACTACACTGGCAAGCGGTGTACTGCACGCCAAAGCAACAACAAATGGGATGCTCGGTGGGTGGTGGAGTACAGGAGTTTGCATGGGTCGCAAATCATAAACAAGACGAAGTGGTAACTGTGGCAGTAGTGGGAACTACGTTGGACACTTGACTAGGTAGAGCCAGGCCCTGCGCGACAGACACAATGGGTTATATAACGCATTAGATAAACCTTATTTTGGGTGTGCAGGATAAATAAGACAACCTGACGGGTGTACACCGACCGGTACTGGTTCATATTGTGTACGTAGATACGTAAAACGTGCAAGAGGGAAACCATTATGTGCTTATGAGAGTTGATGGCAGCAGACCGTATTATTCGTTTCGGACCTCTTGATAAGTATGGAGGTGTGATTACACATGTCAATCACATCGCGATTACGGGCAGCATGGGGTTCACGCCTGAGCATCAGGACGTGCGCTAGCAGCGCATGTCGGGTGTTTCAAGCGTCAACTTCGCGTCTCAATATCTCGGGATGTAATGGGAATATTGCGATGCAATCAACGCCAATGTGTATGTGCTTTGTCATGCTATGGATTGCTGAAGAAAAAATATAGGAGGTCCATTTAAAAAAAACATAATTTTGTGTTAAAAAACACATATGGTTTCGTTTTAGAATGTTTCCAAATATGTACATTCATGGGCCCCATCCCTACATTGATACCGGTGAAAGTCGTTTTCCAATAGCTGTTATTGTTCCAGAGATATTTTGTGCGGACAAGATAGCTGGGACACCCTGTATATACCGGGTGATCAAAAAGTCAGTATAAATTTGAAAACTGAATAAATCACGGAATAATGTTGATAGAGAGGTACAAATTGACACACATGCTTGGAATGACATGGGGTTTTATTAGAACCAAAAAAATACAAACGTTCAAAAAATGTCCGACAGATGGCGCTTCATCTGATCACAATAGCAATAATTAGCATAAGAAAGTAAGACAAAGCAAACATGATGTTCTTTATAGGAAATGCTCAATATGTCCACCATCATTCCTCAACAATAGCTGTAGTCGAGGAGTAATGTTGTGAACAGCACTGTAAAGCATGTCCGGAGTTATGGTGAGGCATTGGCGTCGGATGTTGTCTTTCAGCATCCCTAGAGATGTCGGTCGATCACGATACACTTGCGACTTCAGGTAACCCCAAAGTCAATAATCGTACGGACTGAGGTCTGGGGACCTGGGAGGCCAAGCATGACGAAAGTGGCGGCTGAGCACACGATCATCACCAAACGACGCGCGCAAGAGATCTTTCACGCGTCTAGCAATACCTTTTTTTTTTATTCCAATAAAACCCCGTGCGATTAGTAGACGAGAGTACGTACCTCTCCAATGGGAACCGAAAACATTTGATCGCAAGGTCATAGGTCAACCGATTCCTCCACAGGAAAACACGTCTGATATATTCTATACGACACTGGTGACGGCATGTGCGTCACATGACAGGAATATGTTGTCGACCCACCTAACTTGTACACTTGGCCAATGGGTAAAAAGATTCTTATACCTTGCCCGATTTAGGTTTCCTTGTGGATGTGATAATCACTCCCAAAAAAGTGATGATAACAAGAGTTTGTCGCATAAACTACAACAAATGAATGCAACAGTTTCATAGTCGCACAGTTTTCCCTGTGCTCTGTCAAAACATATGTTTTTAACGTTTTCCAATTTTTTCCTTGTGTAGACCGACAAATCCTGCATATGTCCAAGCAAATCTGAACGTGTCCTGGAATTTTGGAGAGCGAAGTTGATTATGTGTGAGTGCCTGAACTTTGATAATCGACACACGTCAATTGCCTGAAAATAAAAAGTTAAAATTTATACAGGAGGGAAGACTTGAACCAAGGACCTCTCGTTCCGCAGTTGCTCACTGCTAACCACGGGACCACGGCTAAGCAACAGCTAAAAACACACCAAAATAACTAGTTTCCACAAACACTACCACAACCCCAAGTATATACTGCTGACATACGAAGTTCACCTTTGAGTATTTGTTTACTAACAGCCGCTCACATGGTTGCAGATGACTTGATGTTCGCTAAGTATAAAAAAACGGCAACAGAAAGAGAGCACAGAAAATATGTCACAAACAGCGCCAATAAGCTATTAAGCTTAAATCATGCTGTAGCATACAATAAATAAGGTAGTATAAAAGTACCAATATAAAACTATATTTCATAAGACGATTTGTAAAAATGTAATTATGTTTTACAGTGTTTGTATAACCACAACATTTTCCGAATGCTTTAGATTAAAAAAAAAAAAAAAAAAAGAAACCACTGATGATGGTGATATTTGTCGCCGAAACTAGTTTGGGATAATAAAGAAATAAACAAATAACACGGTGTTTTCATGAAGGTGGACTCAGTTTGTGGTATTACTATATCCCTATACGAAATAGTCAAGCAGCTGCGGAACGAGAGGTCCTTGGATCAGTCCTCCCTCAAGTGAAAAGTTTAATTTTTTATTTTCAGACAATTATTATCTGTCCGCCCGTCCGTCCGATTAAACTTATTACAGTGAACAGAGACGTCAATGAACGAACTGACAGAACATAACTTCGCGAAAACAAATTTTTCTCTCGAAGGAAGACTTGAACCACGGACATCTCGTTTCGCAGCTGCTCAAGCTAACCACGGGACAACGGCACTCCTGAGCTCAGTTACTCCTTGATGTTGCCTATCTTGAGCATGGACTACTCAGTTTGTATATTTTGCCTATTTTTTTCATAGTTCCACACAAGTTCTTCCTGTTTCCTCAATTGATCTGTGTTAAGTTTTTCAAGGTCTATCCACTGTGCCAACTTATAACTAAATCTGAGGGGGGGTGCGATGGGGAGGTTCCCTTGTGAGTAAAGATTGGTTCTGTCGTTGATTCATACCACGTTCTGTCATGGGACAATGTAACTACAATACAACAGAGCCACCTTATGGACAAGTAAAGTAAACGAAACATGCACTATGACTTCCTGGTAATCAGGCTCGTCTTCCTTGCTTCCTTTCAGAAAATAAAGAATGAACATGTAAATAAACAGCACAATAGTGTAACCTTGTGAGCATCTTAGTTGCAAATACGATGAGAAACAGTAATGCTAGACAAAGCTGTAGACAAGTTTACTTCCATCTCTCCTTTGAAACATCCCCTTAGAACAATTATACGAGACTGTCCTTAAACTGACACACAATATTTTTAGCGCAACGCAATCTGACTTTCAGAAATCCCTACAAAAGAATGACCCTGACTAACATTAACCTATGCGTTTCTCAAATCGCTTATCTCACAAAAATCTTGGTTACTCGAAGTACTGCAATACAGCGAGCGCCACTACTGCCAGCTAAATAAAAGATTCAAACTACGGAAGGCACTAACTACTGATAGGCATAGTTAGCAAATGAAAGATTTTGATAGAGAACAAACAATGTATTTACCTTAATAGTGTTGAAACATCATAATATACATAGCAGTTCATAATATCCAGTATTACAAATTTCAAAACTCCGCCATCTCTCTCCTCACATCCACCACTGCTGGCGGCACACCTCCAACTGCGCAACGCTACGCGCTGTTCACATCCAGCTGCCGCTGCCCAACACTACAATGGCAGACAACAATGCAAACTAGCCACAGACTGCACACAGCACAGCCAGTGATTTTCATACAGAGAGCGCTACGTGGCGGCGGCGTTACCAATATAAGAACCTAAACAGCCTACTTACACCTTAAGCCGCGGCTCTCTCCATAGGAGGTTCAAGTCCTCCCTCGGGCAAGAGTGTGTGTGTTGTCCTTAGCTTAAGTTAGTTTAAGTTAGATTAATTAGTGTGTAAGTCGAGGGACCGATGACCTCAGCAGTTTGATCCCATTGGAACTTACCACCACCACCTCTCCTTAAGCCGCCTTCTCCGATCCCAGATTCTCTACCACAAATTGTTCAATGGCGCTTTCTCTGCGGCCTGTTACATTTTTGCACGCTCTTCCGGGAACACCCCGAACAAACTGAATGTTTCTGAGTACGTACCACAGTCTTGATAAATTTAAAGAACGTCACTGTTTACTCCAGGCGGTTATTTATAAGTAGTACTTTATTAAGCTAGTTTCGTGCCTAGTGGAAACGATGTTCCATAGAAAAAATAAAAATATTAGTTCTAAAAATCCTAACGCCTTTTCCTTGCTGCAATTAATAATATTTAACTTCCAAAAATAGGGGAGTTAAATAACTGATGATGGTCGGATATAAAGCATAGACTGCCAATGACAAGGAAAGCGTTTCTGAAGAAGAGAAATTTGTTAACATCGAGTATAGATTTAAGTGTCAGGAAGTCATTTCTGAAAGTATTTTTATGGAGTGTAGCCATGTAAGGAATTGAAACGTGGACGATAAATAGATTAGACAAGAAGAGAATAGAAGCTTTCGAAATGTGATGCTACAGAATAATGCTAATGATGAGAAAGATCACATAACTAATGAGGAGGTAATGAATAGAATTGGGGATAAGATAAATTTGTGGCACATCTTGACTAGAAGAAGGGATCGGTTGCTAGGACATATTCTGAGGCATCAAGGGATCACCAATTTGGTATTGGAGGGCAGAGTGGAGGGTAAAAATCGTATAGGGAGACCAAGAGATGAATACACTAAGCAGATTCCGGAGGATGTAGGTTGCAGTAGGTACTGGGAGATGAAGAAGCTTGCACAGGATAGAGTAGCATGGAGAGCTGCATTAAAGCAGTCTCTGAACTGAAGATCACAATAACAACAACAACTTCCACATGCATTTTGCCTGCGTTATTATCAGTGGATTTTTAGTTACGTTTTGTTTGAGACAAAGAGGGCAACAGACACCAACTAAACAGAGAGTACCTCCAGCAAAAATCGTCAGTGTTCTGTAACTGTAAAGCTGACGTCGTATCTACAGCGCGATGTTTTGTATCATTTAGTAAATTCGTTGCGAATATGTACAAACGTTTCGTTAATTGAAGTGGAGGTGTATCTGTTAACCTTTGGTAACTTGGGACGAAGAGCAGATTTTGACAGTGCAGGCAAAAAGCAACTAAAGATCCATTGATGATGCCTTTCAATACAAAAGGCGAACGGCATCTGGAAGTCAAGTATTATTATTAGCTGTAAGAAAAAGGCATTTGAAACTATGAACCTAACGGAAGTGAATCGTGCTTCCTTCAAGAAAAGTCACGGAAAGTGATCTACAAACAGCCCAACTCGCTTTTTATTTACATTTGGCAACAGATTTTGGTGGAATAACCATCGCCAGACGGAGCTCTTTATGATGAGGAGACTGTGTTGGCAGTAATAATGAAGTAATACCATCAGGTATTAGTGCACTATTAGTTAGGTCTATTTCTTCAACGCTGCCTGCTCGTCACAAAAATTTTGGTCTGACGATGGTTATTTTACCGAAACCTGTTGCCAGTTGTAAGCGAAAAGCTAATTGGACTGTTTTTAGATGTTTCCGAGACCAACTATTCGCGTAAGGCAAACAACATGATTGTTTCAAGTCATTTACTGTACACGGTTGACAGGTAACTAGTATTAGGTACTGCTTTGTTTACTTTGCACAACCGACTAGTATCTAGTGTAAGGTACTGCATTACCAGTGTTGCCATTTGCCTACAGAAAGTTTGGTCTGAAGATGGTTATTTAATTGTAACCGGCCATCTACATACGTTATACCTTAAAGACCCACGCCGCATTTTTCTGTCTATGTGAGGTGGCTAACCTCATAACTAATATAAGGTCTGTGATACGATTTTAATTAATCGGTACTGATTCACGAAGAAGATTTGGGTGTATAATTTATTACCACGAAGCTGGGTTAGCTCGCTAAAGTATAAATAAGAAGGGACATGGACTGTTATGTGGTCAGTCTTATGATATTCAGTTGCTGTAGTTCCATATATCCTATCTGCAAAATTATTAAAATGACGAAAACGCTGCATTTCTGTTCATTGCACTTTTCTCTCTGTGTTGTTGTGGTTTTCAGCTCAGAGACTGGTTTGATGCAGCTCTCTGTGGTACTCTAACCTGTGCAGGCTTCTTCATCTCCGAGTAACTACTCTAGCCTATATCCTTCTGAATCTGCTTAGTATATTCATCCCTTGGTCTACCTCTACGATTTTTACTACCCATGCTTTCCTCCAATACTGAATTGGTGATCCCTTGACGCCTTTGAATGTGTCCTACCAACCGATCCCTTCTTTTAGTCAGGTTGTGCCACAAATTCCTCTTCTCCCCAATTCTATCCAGTACCTCTTCATTAGGTACGTGATCTAACCATCTGGTCTTCAGCACTCTTCTGTAGCACCAAATTTCAAAACCTTCTACTATCTTCTTGTCTATTCTCTTCTTTCTTGTTGAAGTAAGGCTATTAAACAACGACTGGTCCCAGAGAGTTGTGGTATGCTGATTGCTTATGTTATAAAGTTGCGTTGCTCGTACTTTATGCTAAGAGTTGTAAACGACGAGAAGTATTCGACAAAGTGGCCGAATGGACGGTAGTCGACCTGGACACTGCGTGAAAGTGCCCAGTAACGTTCAGCGACAATGGCGCTCCTCCGTACCGGTGATAGTGAGACTGAATGGACACCGCATCTTCGGAACACTACACTGGTTGAAGAAGAGTCGCTGAATGGGCCACATCTTCATCGTACTGACTCTACGACTTACCTTATAAGACAGACTGAAGAAAGGCAAACCTAAAATTATAGTATTTGTAAATTTAGAGAAAGCTTTTGACACTGTTGACAGGACTGCAGTTTTTGAAATTCTGAGAGTTGCAGGAATAAGATACAAGGTGTGAAATATTATTTACAACTTTTCCAGAAAACAGACGGCAGTTATGATAATCGAAGGGCATGAAAGGAAGACCGTAGTTTAGAAGGGAGTGAGACAAGGCTGTAGTCTTTCCCCAATGTTATTCAATCTGCACATTAAAGAAGCAATAAAGAAAATCAAGGATAAATTTGGTGAGGGAATTTAAGCTGTGGGAGCAGAAATTAAAAGTTTGGTGTCTGCCACTGACAGTATAATTCTGTCAGAGACGGTAAACGGCTTGGAAGAACAGATGAACGGTATGGACAATGTCTTGAAAAGAGATAAGAGAGAAACATCAACTAAAGTAAAACGATGGTACTGGAATGTAGTTGAATTAAATCAAGCGATGCTGAAGATCTTAGGAAATGAGAGACTAATAGCAGTCGGTTACTTTCGTTGTTTGGGCAGTATAATAACTAGTGGTGGGCGTAGTAGTGAAGATGTAAAATGTAGAATGGCAATGCCTAGAAAAGAATTTCTGGAAAAAGAAATTGTTAACATCTAATACAAATTTAGGTGTTAAGAAAATTTTTCTGAAGGTACTTATCTTGAATGTAGCCTTGCATGGAAATGAGACGTGGACGATAAGCACTTCAGATAAAAAGAGAACGCAAGTTTTTGAAATGTTGTACTGCAGAAAATTACTGAACATTAGTGGATAGATAGAGTAGCTGATAACGAGGTATTGAATCGATAGGTAAGGGGGGGAGAGGGGGAGGGGGAGGAGAAGAAATTTACGGCATAACTTAACTAAAAGAAGCGAGGGAGACATAGGCATGAATACAACAAGCAGTTTCGACAACATAAACAACATAGCAAGTACAGCTATCGCATCAAGTCACTACCACACCTTTCATTCTGAAAAATCAGACTCTGAATCGAAATCTTGTGCATCCCAGCATTTCTTCAGCATCAGAAGGTTTTTTTAAATTGGATTACTCCACGGACAAAAAAAATGTTTCAACGGTCATTTGTAACGTGATGTGATTTTCACACTTCCATCCGTCGGATATCTTGTAATCGAATGTTTTAATAGAGTTACCCATACATTCAAATTATTTGGTAATACGAGAGGCTACTGAGCAGATGTCTTTATCTATTTAATCTCATATATGTTTCACTATTTTACAACGACTATTTTTCACCACACATCTCGGCACTTCGCTGTTTGTTTTGCTGATATACACAGTTTCTACAGTAGTGATATTGGACCTTAAGAAAAAAAAATTGGTCTACTCATACTATAAAAATTCTCGGTGTGTTTTTTTGTTGTCAGGTTTTTTGCGTTGCTGCCACGACATATGTGTTTTTTGATATAACTTTACTTCTTAGTTCCTAGCCTCGCACTGAACATTGCACACTAATAGTCCAATTCCGTATGTCGATCAATTTTATCTAACTGCAAGACGATTACATTTTAATTTAGTTTCCGACGTCTTTCTTAATTTTATTTTTTACTGTTGCTGAGTTTTCGGGATTGTTTACACTTTTAATTATCCTTCAAGTGTTTCGTCTGCAACTACGTACATTTTTGTTCAGACTTTTTCAGTCTGCCCTCCAAACTTTGCTTTCCAGTTAAACTTCCCATTACCCAGAGCATGCAGAAGCAATTTCTAGTGCCACTCTCATAGGATGTAACGTATTATCATGCTTTATTAGGTCAGAGTAGCAGAGAAGGAAGCCATTACTCCGTAACAGAACTTAAGGTAGTGACGGTCGGTGCAATAAAAACCATTAGAAATTTACTATTCAGCTGTGGCGGAATGTATACCACCGAACTCCGTTTGTATGAAGTACTTCTACAACGTAAATGCAACAGGTTTTTGGTTTAAGATTAGGACAAAGGAGAAGTATTCAATCAATTTACACAAAAGTTGTAATGATAGGCACAGTAATATAACAGATTGTACAGCATAACCAGTCACATTATTATGAAATATTTGCATACACCACGTTATCATTAGATAAATAATTTCATTACGTTATAATTTGATATTTGTGTAGCCCGTGTTATTGTGGTATTTTTACGTAGAGCAGAGCAGGCGAGTTTGTGATAGAATTATGTTCACTTATCAGCGATACACTGCGCTTCTATGCTAAACACCACAATAACATCGCTCGTACGAAATCTAAACCAGAAAAAATGTGAGGTATGTATCTGACGATGAGATGGTTTGCTTCGAAACAGTCTGTAAGAAGATATTTCATTCGTTTGTGAATGGTCATGAAGTTCAAACTGTTTCATCGTACAAATACGTTTAGAAATGATTACTCCTTAAGCAAACAAAATTTTCTAGTTTTTTTCCAGCCATTTGTGCATCGGTGAAGAGTTTCACCACCATCAGTGGGTTCCATACATTTTTCCTGATAAATCATGTAGCTGTACGTTGCTGAAATATCAGAACAGTTTGTTAACTGCAATTTTTTCGTGGTTTCCACGTTGTCAAGATTGTATGAAACTATATTTGGAAGTTACGTTTGTGAGCTGTTTACAGGTAATGTCATTTCTCGCTTATCAGCCACTGCAGCTTACGGTCTTCCCAGCACCCCTTCGGAAATTTGCAGAGTCGTATCTCCCCTGACATCTTACGGGCAGTGCACTTGTTATCCTTTTTTTTCTCTAAGGTCCACCTTGATACCTGGAAATCTATTATCACCTATTCATTCTAAATGACCACACTACCATTTCGGTAGGTTCTATTGTGTTCCATTACACTTTTATAATTTTTCTAATTCCTTCGTTTTTGAAGTGTTCTAATCTTTGGTCTCCAGCACTTCGTCTACAGTAACAAATTTCCATTGACAGCAGTTCATATTTTTTTTTTTATCTTACCGATTCCCAGACTACCGATCCATATATACGTAAGCTTTCTATTATTGTTTTGTGTGTAATCGTCGTAATGTTGTTTGAGAGCTTATTACAAAGGATTGAGATTATTTCCCTTATCCAATAGTATTTTTAATATTTTCTACAGTCTTCCAATTCGTATACATTTAGATACACACTTCGTGCAAGCCACGATGTGGTGCATGGCAGAAAGTACTCTGTACTACTACAACTAGCCACTCCCTCTCCTGTTGCACTCGCAAATGGAGCGAGCGAAAAACGACTACGTTTATGCTTCTACACGAGCCCTAAATTCCTTTGTCTTCGCGGTCCTTACGCCAAATATATGTTGGTGGCAGGAGAATCGTTCTGCAGTCACTCGAAAATGGTGGTTTTCTAAATTTTCTCAATAGTGTTTCGCAAAAAGAAAGTTGTCTTCCCCCTAAAGACTCAATTTTGAATTCATGGAGCACATTCATAATACTCGCATGATGAAAGAACCTTCCAATCACAAATATGGGAACACGCCTCTGAATTGCTTCGATGTCTCCCTTTAATCTGACTCGGTGGGTATCCCGAATACACGAGGAGCTCTCAACAATGTGTCACATTAGCGTTCTATACGCGGTTTGCTTTATCTGTGGGATACACTTCCCTAGAACCCTCCAAATAAACAGAAGCTGACCGTTCGCCTTCTCCACTACCGACCATACAGGATCTTTCCATTTCATATCGTTTTGCAAAGTTAACTCAGGATATTTAATCGACGTCACTGTGTCAGGCAGTCCTGTACTAACACTGCATTCCAACGTTCGAAGTTAGTTTTTGCTACTCATCTGCGTTAACTTACGTTTCGCAGGTCAACTTACACGTAGATATTTAGACGAAGACAAATATCTAATACTAATAATGGCAGCATTTAAATCAAATCATTCGTCATCATCATCATATACTCAGTTTTTGGGGCTTATAGGCAGCGTCGTCACGGTGTGTGGATGAAAACAGAAGTTTTTCAAATAATTTTCTGGAATACAGCAGAGTGACGTTGTCGATAACCGCCGATATTTCCGTAAGTGACCACCATCTCATTTTCAACGCAAGACTGCGTCAAGTAAGCGCTGTGCAAGTGAACAGCAACTCCGGAAAGATGGCACACACATATATATATATAAGCAGGGCCCTCCAAACAGCTCGGGATTTTGACTATCTAACACGCCAATTGGAGAGAATTCACCGAGATATCTCTATATCTCTTAGGACGACATCCTACGACTCTATCAATCAATGCCAAGCCGACTTACGGATTGCGTCAGTGTGTTATTGACTTGCTCAATTTGTGAAACTCTTTTACTGAGTAAATCATCCATGTGTTCTGATATTGTAATCAACAAATGTAAAGATGTAGAGGCTTATCTCACTAGGGGTAAGATAGATACTGCCTACACGAAAATTAAAGAGACCTTTGGAGAAAAGAGAACCACTTCTATGAATATCAAGAGCTCAGATGGAAACCCAGTTCTAAGCAAAGAAGGGAAAGCAGAAAGGAGGAAGGAGTATATAGAGGGTCTATACAAGGGCGATGTACTTGAGGACAATATTATGGAAATGGAAGAGTATGTAGATGAAGATGAAATAGGAGATATGATACTGCGTGAAGAATTTCACAGAGCACTGAAAGGCCTGAGTCAAAACAAGGCCCCGGGAGTAGACAACATTCCATTAGAACTACCGACAGCCTTGGGAGAGCCAGTCCTGACAAAACTTTACCATCTGGTGAGCAAGATGTACGAGACAGGCGAAATACCCTCAGACTTCAAGAAGAATATAATAATTCCAATCCCAAAGAAAGCAGGTGTTGACAGATGTGAAAATTACCGAACCGTCAGTTTAATAAGTCACAGCTGCAAAGTACTAACGCGAATTCTTTACAGACGAATGGAAAAACTAGTAGAAGCCGACCTCGGGGAAGATCAGTTTGGATTCCGTAGAAATATTGGAACACGTGAGGCAATACTGACCTTACGACTTACCTTAGAAGAAAGATTAAGGAAAGGCTAACCTACGTTTCTAGCATTTGTAGACTTAGAGAAAGCTTTTGACAATGTTGACTGGAATACTCTCTTTCAAATTCTAAAGGTGGCAGGGGTAAAATACAGGGAGCGAAAGGCTATTTACAATTTGTACAGAAAGCAGAGGGCAGTTATAACAGTCGTGGGGCATAAAAGGAAAGCAGTGGTTGGGAAGGGAGTGAGACAGGGCTGTAGCCTCTCCCTGATGTTATTAAATCTTTATATTGAGCAAACAGTAAAGGAAACAAAAGAAAAATTCGGAGTAGGTATTAAAATCCATGGAGAAGAAATGAAAAGTTTGAGGTTCACCGATGACATTGTAATTCTGTCAGAGACAGCAAAGGACTTGAAAGAGCAGTTGAACGGAATGGACAGTGTCTTGAAAGGAGGACATAAGATGAACATCAATAAAAGCAAAACGAGGATAATGAAATGTAGTCGAATTAAGTCGCATGTTGCTGAGGAATTAGATTAGGAAATGAGACACTTAAAGTAGTAAAGGAGTTTTGCTATTTGGGGAGCAAAATAACTGACGATGGTCGAAGTAGAGAGGATATAAAATGTAGACTGGTAATGGCAAGGAAAGCGTTTCTGAAGAAGAGAAATTTGTTAGCATCGAATATAGATTTAAATGTCAGGAAGTCATTTCTGAAAGTATTTGTATGGAGTGTAGCTATTTATAGAAGTGAAACATGGGCGATAAATAGTTTGGACAAGAAGAGAATAGGAGCTTTTCAAATGTAGTGCTACAGAAGAATGCTGAAGATTAGATGGGTAGATCACGTAACTAATGAGGAGGTATTGAATAGAACTGGGTAGAAGAGGAGTTTGTGGCACAACTTGACTACGAGAAGGGATCGGTTGGTAGGACATGTTCTGAGGCATCAGGGGATCACCAATTTAGTATTGGAGGGCAGCGTTGAGGGTAAAAATCGTAGAGGGAGACCAAGAGATGAAACCCAATCAGATTCAGAAGGATGTAGGTTGCAGTATGTACTGGCAGATGAGGAAGCTTGCACAGGATAGAGTAGCACGGAGAGCTGCATCAAACAACAAAATTGTAATCATTTGATTGTCTGTACGTGTACATCATATCTATTTTCTATCATATTTGGATAATTCCATCGTGGTGCGTCTTACTAGTTTGCAGAGTTTGGGTAGACTTGTTATGAAAAGTCTGGTACCGTAGACATGAAAAAAAAAAAAAAAAGGCCAAGGGACAACTGACGAGTCCAGCACAGTGGGGAACGTCCATTCTTACAGCCTCTCACCATTCGGCGGCCGTTGCTTTGTACTGCGCGCCCGCTTGCGGACACAAATTGCGTCCCCTGTAGCGGCTAATAAGGAGAGCGCTGCTCGATATTGCGCTTCTGGCAGCCCCGAGCCCGCGGAGGCGGCGGCCACGTCATCGCGGCGACCCCGTGCAACTGCATTAGCGGCGCTGCACGGCGGGGCGCGGGCCAAGGAGCGGCGGCGTGAGTCACACAGGCCGGGGGCGGAGGGGGCGGGCGCACATCTGCGGCGCTCTGCCGCTGGTCAGGGATGCGGCGCGGCGCGGCGCGTTACTCATCTGTTCTGGGGGCTGGGACCCGCCGATGCACCCACCCCGGCCACCCTTCACAAGCCGCACGTTGCCAAGTCCTTCGCGGTCGACCCACAGCCGAACGATACGTGCCCTTAGCGCTGGGATTTCTCCCGGAACAAGTCTACATCTACATCTACATTTATACTCCGCAAGCCACCCAACGGTGTGTGGCGGAGGGCACTTTACGTGCCACTGTCATTACCTCCCTTTCCTGTTCCAGTCGCGTATGGTTCGCGGGAAGAACGACTGTCTGAAAGCCACTGTGCGCGCTCCAATCTCTCTAATTTTACATTCGTGATCTGCTCGGGAGGTATAAGTAGTGGGAAGCAATACATTCGATACCTTATCCAGAAACGCACCCTCTCGAAACCTGGCGAGCAAGCTACACGGCGATGCAGAGCGCCTCTCTTGCAGAGTCTGCCACTTGAGTTTGTTAAACATCTCCGTAACGCTATCACGGTTACCAACTAACCCTGTGACGAAACGCGCCGCTCTTCTTTGGATCTTCTCTATGTCCTCCGTCAACCCGATCTGGTACGGATCCCACACTGATGAGCAATACTCAAGTATAGGTCGAACGAGTGTTTTGTAAGCCACCTCCTTTGTTGAGGGACTACATTTTCTAAGGACTCTCCCAATGAATCTCAACCTGGTACCCGCCTTACCAACAATTAATTTTATATGATCATTCCACTTCAAATCGTTCCGCCAATTCACCCGCCTCCACGTCTATCCATAGTGTAAGGCCTTCCCCTAAACAGCGGCCAGTTCCGCAAACTGGAAGCTACATTGAAGTTGCTATCGTCACAGTCCAACACATGTTACACAGTGATGAAATTCAGTAATGATAAGAAATTTAAGTTTTTCTGGATAGTAATATAATATGAATGTGCATTATTAAAGAAATAAAAATATTTATAGACAATAGAAAGCATTGCCAGCAATAGAAAACAAAAAATGACGTGATGTTATTCAAGGGCAATAATTTTCATTAACTGATTCACTTGTTATAATACGTTTATTTGAGGGAAACAGCAGAGCAAACATACAATGCGAAAACAATGGTCTTGAATCTGTCGTGTCGGTAGTAAAGCCACGGATGCAGTATAATAACTCTGTTATCTAAAATCAACGTTCTATAGAAATAAGTCAAAGTCGTTTTGTTTATGTAGGCCCTCATAGTAGCTCACGAAAATGAAAGAATATAAGAGTGTCATAAAGTAGAAATGCATATTGAAAGCAGTAAGATATTTACTTATATGACATATTTCGTTAGTATTTGCACGAGTAATGCGTGAATTTTAACTTGTAAATCTTCCAATGCCATACCTGCTCATTATAAACGAGGTTATAAAAAATTGTGACTGTTTCTGTGTGATTAGTGTCCTATATGCTCTTACAAACGTCTCAGGAAAATAATCTGTCGTTATTCTTTGTCCTGTCTGTTTTTAACCAAAAGACTTATTAATTTCGTAAATCTCATTCAAACCATTTTTTTAAAAATAATAATGATGATATGTATGTTTGTCACAGAGCAGTTACGGAGAAAATAAATGCTGCAGTGTTTCACGGCTGTAAAACGTCCTTCAAGCTGTGCTAGCTCTTCTTCCACCCCTAAAACTTTTCAGCAAAACTATTCAGTGAATAACACGCAAAAACAGCTTGGATCGATCTCGCAAGAACAAAGTACTTTTGATGCCTTCTGGAAGTATAGTGAACATTGGTGCTTGTTTCACACATACTGTCTGAGTTCTGAAACTTGAGTGTCAAGTATAGTGTGGTTTCTCTTTCTCCAAGCAAATATTTCTTTAAGGGTAGGTTTTTCCTGTTTTAGCTTTGGGTGCTTTTTCTCACATAGAAGTATGTTTCGTCATAGGCTATTCATCTGCATACCGAGTTCTCGTATTTACAGAATTCAGTGCTAAATTGTATTCTCTTATGTTTGCTGTGGAAGTACCTGGCACAGCTGAGGCCAATTGTGCACGTTTTTTGTAACGTGTCTTTGAACTATCTGGCAAAATTTAAGACCTAGCAAGATATTAATTTAACATTCACTCCAAGTGCAGCCCATCGCGGTAAACCACGTGGGTCAACTGGAACGATGCCCAGGCGCCGAACAAAGACCGGGGAAACCGGGGGTGAGTGGGCGGGTCTAGTTCCAGGTGATATCCTACCGCTAACGATTCCCCTGAACGACGCACTACAGTTGCTGTAAGTGGCCGAACTACTCCGAGATGAAGCACAAAACTGTTTGCACGGCCATTTTCCGCAGTAACTGTTGTATTGGGTGTACCAGGACTCCACAGCCAAACTTTCAGACGCCGCACACACGGCAAAATGACCGCTTTAGGCGGCCAAAAATCGATTTTCACACTTATAGATTAGGTCTAAAGGTCCTTGTATTCTTCACCTCAGGTAACTGGTCTATCACACTGCCGTAAAATATCCCTAGTTATGTTGATAATAAGGGCGTGTGAGGGTCTGACAGGCAAATTGCATTCGAAACTCGAAAGTATTGTTGTTGTTGTTGTGGTCTTCAGTCCTGAGACTGGTTTGATGCAGCTCTCCATGCTACTCTATCCTGTGCAAGCTTCTTCATCTCCCAGTACCTACTGCAACCTACATCCTTCTGAATCTGCTTAGTGTCTTCATGTCTTGGTCTCCCTCTACGATTTTTACCCTCCATGCTGCCCTCCAATACTAAATTGGTGATCCCTTGATGCCTCAGGACATGCCCTACCAACCCTTCTTCTAGTCAAGTTGTGCCATAAACTCCTCTTCTCCCTAATTCTGTTCAATACCTCCTCATTAGTTATGTCATCTACCCATCTAATCTTCAGCATTCTTCTGTAGCACCACATTTCGGAAGCTTCTATTCTCTTCTTGTCCAAACTATTTATCGTCCACGTTTCACTTCCATACGTGGCCACACTCCATACAAATACTTTCAGAAACGACTTCCTGACACTTAAATCTATACTCGATGTTAACAAATATCTCTTCTTCTGAAACACTTTCCTTGCCATTGCCAGTCTACATTTTATACGGTCTCTATTTCGAACATCATCAGTTATTTTGCTCCCCAAATAGCAAAACTCGTTTAATACTTTAAGTGTCTCATTTCCTAATCTAATTCCTTCGGCATCACCCGACTTAATTCGACTACATTCCATTATCCTCGTTTTGCTTTTGTTGATGTTCGTCTTATACCCTCCTTTCAAGACACTGTCCATTCCGTTCAACTGCTCTTACAAGTCCTTTGCTGTCTCTGACAGAATTACAATGTCATCGGCGAACCTCAATGTTTTTATTTCTTCTCCATGGATTTTAACACCTACTCCGAATTTTTCTTTTGTTTCCTTTATTGCTTGCTCAATATACAGATTGAATAACATCGGGGATAGGCTACAACCGTGTCTCGCTCCCTTCCCATCCACTGCTTTCCTTTTATGCCCCACGACTCTTATAACTGCCCTCTGCTTTCTGTACAAATTGTAAATAGCCTTTCGCTCCCTGTATTTTACCCCTGCCACCTTTAGAATTCGAAAGAGAGTATTCCAGTCAACATTGTCAAAAGCTTTCTCTAAGTCTACAAATGCTAGAAACGTAGGTTTGCCTTTTCTTATTATTTCTTCTAAGATAAGTCGTAGGGTCAGTATTGCCTCACGTGTCCAACATTTCTACGGAATCCAAACTGATCTTCCCCGAGGTCGGCTTCTATCAGTTTTTCCATTCGCCTGTAAAGAATTCGCGTTAGTATTTTGCAGCTGTGACTTATTAAACTGATAGTTCGAGAGTATTATAACGTGAACTTTTTCATCATCTGATGCGAAAATCTCAATATTTATCATGGAGGTGGAAGACACAGGTGTGTTCATTAAATAGACAACGTTACAATTCCTTTTTTTTACCTATGTTAATAGTAAATGACGATTTTATAAAAAATATTTTTCCTTAGACTTTCAAAAAAAGTTCCGCTTAGTACCGCTTTCTGTCCTAAATATGTACACTTGTGCATTTGTTGGCTATTAGTATTGTAAATTCTAGGAACTCAAACCAACGCATTGTGACACCTGACTCTTTCCTTTACAGGTAGTCGGAGTGGACCAAGTCACTCAGAATTAAATATGAGGAAAATGGTTCTAGTTTTAGTGTTAAAAAAGGAGAACTTTTACAAACAGTCACAGTCTAAGAACGATTAACGACTCACATATTTGATAAATTTAGTGAATATAAACAGTCAAAAGACAGTGTATGTAAAATTAAGTCAGTTTTAAAAGTGTTTGTCCCAAAATTGCTACAAAAGTGGAAAAAATCCAATTGGAATATGGAAAGATTTAACAAATCTAATTCACAATGGTTAAAAAAACGACTTGATCTTGCCAGCTCTAAGCATTAGAACCACAAACGAAGATTTACACGTGAAAAACCCAGAGGAAGGCCTCCAAAATCTTTTGAAGAGAGCTCTCAACGATCAAAACGAAGAATAGTGCAACCAATTATTGCTGAGTCAACCCCAGAGCTTTTGTGTACTGCTGTTCAAAGCAGCCTTAATAAGAGTGGAGAAAGAATAACTGCGCACAAGCCACAAGCCCTCGCAGATACAAACGCATGAAAACACATTCACGAAAAGCCATCCTATTCGGTTATGAAGCCTTACTCACACGAAGAAGCTTTAGCGCTCATTATTGACTCTGACATGGGAAAAGAACATTATATTCATTGGCAAAAAGGGGCGAAATCTCGAGGCGCGAACATCTGTCCACCTTATAATGTCATAGCACAAACAAAGAAGCAATGTTACCCGAGTAACATAACAATCACGGAGACCGAAGTGCAAATTGCAGTTCCAGATATTTTGGACCACACAATCAAAAGACTTGCTCATGTACAGCAGGATGTATATCTGTTACACCACGATCACACTGCAAGCTCAGCGATTGAAGTCATCTACAAGTGGGCCCTTGACGTCAGTGGTGGACGTTCTATTTACAAACAATGTGTTGCCAACAACTCACTGTATGGAGATACCAACATAATTATATGTACTATAGTTCCATTGCAAGTGTCAGAGGTCACAACGAATGGTAAACAGATTTTCTGGCAAAACCCGAGTCCTTCGCCGAGATATAATCGCATCATTCGCCTGCAGATTGGAAAGGAGACAAAGAAATCAGTAAAACTACATTACGAAGCAACTGAGGAACAAATACCAAATTTGCAGCCTACCGAGGTGACCCTTGGGGCTAAATCTTACACATTTAACCATCGTGCTGTATGTACAATGATGGACGGAAAACCGTGTGATGTGCTCACAGACACATCGTCAACACAAACGTGTAATATGTGCAAGGCAACACCCAAAGAACACAACAACCTTGAGTTACTTTTGCAAAAATAATATTCTACGACTAGTTCATTTGAGTTTGGGATATCTGTTTTACACTAATACCTTAGATGTTACGAGTACTTGTTACATACATCATATAAATTGGAACTGAAGCAGCGGAAAGCAAGAGGTAAAGAAGCCAAAGAAAATATAAAATGAAGAAAAGAAGAAATAACCACTAAATTCTATCGTGAAATGGGATTAGTGGTAGACCAGCCCATGCAAGGAGGAGGTAACTCCAATGACGGGAATACTGCAAGAAAATTTTTTGCGGAGCCCACGTAATCTGCGACTATAACAGGTCTAGAGCCCGAAATTATACACAGATTTGGAAACATCCTAAGAGTTTAGTCTTGTGGATTTAATGTTAATTACAGTAATTTTAAAAATTATTGCCTCGAAACAGCAAAAATCTGTTTAGAAACGTACAAGTGGTACAAAACTAGTGCATCTGTGCACAAGCTGCTAATACATGGTGCAGGCATAATAAAGGAAATACGTTTGCCTGTGGGCCTTTTTTCAGAAGATGTCTTGGAATGTAGTCAGAAAGAATATAAAGGTTTAAGATTTTTCCATGCGAGGAAAACTTCAAGAATACATACCAATACGGATATTGTCCACTGGATGCTGGTAACTTCAGATCCGGTCATTGCGTCCAAGAGGAGGAGGCACATTAAAAAAAGAAAACCCTTTCCTAAGGAGGTACTGTTAATGTTAGAAGAACCTGTTGTGAAAATGCTTGAAGATAATGGTGACGAAGAAACAATGGATGATGATGGTGATGATGATGATGATAACGACGACGACGACGACGGAACAATGGATGATTATGGTGAAAGATACTATCTGTAAACTTTAAGTAAAATATACTAATTTTCATTTTCAGCTTCCTATAAATCACCTTCTAGGTTGGTAGGTACTTCCAGAATTTTGTCAAGTCCGAATACACATCAACCCCAAGGTCAGGAGCCTTTCTAAGTATAAATGCACATATTATTTAACATATTTGAACTTTGGCCGCCTAAAGTGGTCATTTTGCCGTGTGTGCGCCGTTCACGGATATCTTCTGAGTTCTTTGATATAAGGGACCTACAGTCTGCGATGGCTCGGTGCAGACTAATAATGTAATTATGATTTATTCGGTTGTTTGCCGTTATCTCCCTTGTTTCTGTGCAATCCTTTAAAACTACGAAAAAACCTGTAATACGCAATTGTCAAAACGTACAACATATAACACATAGGAATGCAACGACCATCAGACGAAACACGTGCGCTTTTAGAAATAAAGCAATTTTCTGCGTCAGTCACTTGCTTATTTTGCCACTACGCGTTTCTATGGTTCACTCCTTATCTTCAGGTGGAGAATCGTTTACTTACACAACCAGTATTGGTGAAGAGTGCAGACGTCTTTGCACGGTAGTAGACCAAGGACAGTAAAGGTTACGTTGCGTCTTTTGCAGGGTGGTAGAGTCGTAAAAATTCTGCATACATGTCCTCTCCCCCGTCAGTTAAGATACGTTATAGATACGCTTGCTTGCACTGAATGCAAAGATAAAAGATTAAATGGTTCCTACAAAAATATATATTTCTTTTTGCAAACATTACGAGCAGGTTACACCAGAAAATAGTTCATTTTTACATTAACTTCTGATATTTATATGGCTCTATAAAAGAATTAAGTAGATCTTTTGTAATCTTTTTATGTATAAGAAATTAATATAAAAATGGAAGTGTGTCATATTATAGTGCAGACCATTCATATTTTTTAAAATGAAACGAAAAAATATTTATGTTCATAACCATCTAATCATTTATCGTTTTATCCAAAGTAAGCAAGCATATCTGCTTGAAGAGATAATGTAGACAATGCACAGTGGAGAGGACATACAAAAGGTAGTAGTATGCAGACTTTTTATGACTCTACCGCCTTTCAAAGACGCAACATTACCTTCACTGTTCTTGGCCTATTGCTGTGAAAAGATGTCTCTGATGTCCTGATATTGCCGTCCTTTATGAACGAAATATTCAAGTACGGTTTCATTACAGTGTGTTCAGTCTGGTCTGTCAGTTCACAGTACAGCACGTAACAAAAGCAGAACTGTTCACTTACATATATTGTTCGAAATATCGACCACCACCATCACGACAGAGTTTTCAGCGACGCACGGTCGACTGTGTTACACGATCAAGAATTCCAGGAGTTTGGTGTGACCTGTTAAAATACTTCCGCAGCTGTGATAGGGCAAGACAGTGCGAACATCGAGCGCAGTCTCGTAAATTAGGCTCTTCACACACCCTCAGAAGAAGTAGTGCTCGGAGTGACCGATGGAACAGCACCACCACGACCAATCCATTGTCATCTAGACTATGCTTCATTGTAATTTCCAACCTCGAGTGGAGTGTGCCGGCGCTCCCTCATGTTGAAACCACACAAGCTGACAAATTCTCAGAGGCACATCTTCTAGGGACTGTGGGAGGCAAACGTCTGTTGACACGATCGACACACCGGTGAGTGTGTGTTTTTGTCATCCATACATGGCTGTTCCTACTGCTGAACACTTCCTCTCTTGTAGATTCCATTCGATTGTGTGAACCATGACATTATGTTACAGAAATTACAATTCTTTGGTATAAATGGAATAGCATATGAGTGGCTTAAGTCATACCTACAGAACTTGAAGCAAAAAGTTTTCTTATATGCGTCAAGTGATTTAAATAAGTTTTCCACTTCAACTAACAGGGGTGAAATTGCATTAGGTGTTCCACAGGGTTCAGTCATATGTGAACGACCTCCGTTCCTATCTGAAACAGGAAGCTGAACTGACACTGTTTGCTGCTGATACCAGAATCATTATTAATCCAGTAAAAGAAACTCTAATTGAAAATTATACAAATAAGGTCTTTGGAAAATTTATTAATTCGTTTTCCGCGAAAGAGCTTGCTCTGAACTTTGAAAAAACACAGTACATCCAATTTCCTGCTGCAAAAAGTCCAATTCCTTCAACAAACATAACAAATCAAAAGAAGTGAGTAGCTAGGGTTTTGGTTATACATATAGATTAGAATCTTAATTGGAAAATTCATATTTTGGATATTCTAAAGCGACTAGGTTCAGCAACTTTTGCAATCAGAATAATTGCCAATTCTGAGGATATAGAAATTAGTAAGGTAACATACTTTGCATTTTTTCACTCTCTGGTGTCATACGGAATAATATTTTGGGGTAACTCAACATTTAGATAAAAAGTATTCAACGCTCAAAAAAAAGTGGTTATAATGATGTGTGGGGTTGATAGTCGCACATCTTGTAGGCATCTTTTTAAAAGATTGGGAATTCTTACAACGGCGGCACAGTACATTTACTCACTAATGAAATTTGTTCTCAACAACATGGACCAGTTTAAAAACAACAGTGACATTCATGATTATAATACCAGGAAAAAGAAAGACTTACACTACCCTTTACTGAACCTATCTTTGGCACAGAAAGGGGTAAAATATGCTGCTATAAAAATTTTCGACAAATTACAAGATTAAATAAAATGTCTGACAGACAGCAGTAATAGCTTCAAAAATAAGTTGAAATCATATCTCCTTGACAACTCCTTCTATACCATAGATGAATTCTTGAATAGGAACAAATAAATCTATAAATATAGTATATGCATGTTGTGCCTTTTAAGGAAATGGGATAAATAATAGAAATATTAATCTTTAAGTCTATATATATATATATATATATATATATATATATATATATATATATATATATAATGTTGCATCATATGTGCATTTTTTGTGATGTGAACGTGTGATGAGGAACGTGTCAAGGTTCCACATCATAACGGCTACTGTACCGTGCGACTGATCAATGGAACACGCAGCCAACTAACTAACTAACTGTAAACGTGACCTCGACCGCAGAAAACATCAAAACTGGAAAATTGGGGTTTTCTGAACGTTACGGTAGGAACCAATCTGAAGCAGCCACTCGAATGTTACGTGCGCAGTCAGCGATGATTGAACCTTTTGTGGATGGTATAGGTGCAACTGTTGTTCATGTAACAATCTCAAAACAGTTTAAGGGCTTGTGTTCAGAGCTCGAGCAATACGCCGGCTACTAGCGGCAGGAATGTCACCAATAGCGCGTAACACGTTGTCTTCAGTACCGGGTATCGTAGCATACCTCACACAGCCAGTATCTTCGTTTCTGACAGGAAAGGGCCCAGTTTCCGGTAGGCTCCTTTGTGCAGATGCAAAAGTACTGCGATGCGGTCGCTGTCCCGCTTCCCCCTCGCACTCTTCCAACCCAAACACGAGGAGCACGTCGACCAAGTCTCCATTGGTAAATCTGTCCACACTACTGCTGCGTACCACTGTCAACGCACAATTAACACTGCCGGAAAACAAAACTCTAGACTGAACTGAACAGTGTTGTTGTTGTGGTCTTCAGTCCAGAGACTGGTTTGATGCAGCTCTCCATGTTACTCTATCCCGTGCAAGCTTCTTCATCTCCCAGTACCTACTGCAACCTACATCCTTCTGAATCTGTTTAGAGTATTTATCTCTTGGTCTCCCTCTACGATTTTTACCCTCAACGCTGCCCTCCAATACTAAATTGGTGATCCCTTTATGCCTCAGAATACATCCTATCAAGCGATCCCCTCTTCTCGTCAAGTTGTGCCACAAATTCCTCTTCGTCCCAATTCTGTTCAATACCAATTAATTGGTTATGTGATCTACCCATCTAATCTTGAGCTTTCTTCTGTAGCAACACATTTCGAAAGCTTCTATTCTCTTCTTGTCTAAACTATTTATCGTCCACGTTTCACTTCCATACATGGCTACACTCCATAAAAATACTTTCAGAAAAGGCGTCCTGACACTTAAATCTATACTCGATGTTAACAAATTTCTCTCCTTCAGAAATGCTTTCCTCGCCATTGCCAGGTCTACATTTTATATCCTCTCTACTTCGACCATCATGAGTTATTTTGCTCCCCAAGTAGCAAAACTCATTTACTACTTTAAGCGTCTCATTTCCTAATCTAATCCCTCAGCATCATCCGATTTAATTCGACTACATTCCATTATCCTCGTTTTGCTTTTGTTGATGTTCATCTTATATCCTCCTTTCAAGATCTGTTCATTCTGTTCAGCTGCTCTTCCAGGTCCTTTGCTGTCTCTGACAGAATGACAGTGTCATCGGCGAACCTCAAAGTTTTTATTTCTTCTCCCTGGATTTTAATTCCTACTCCGAATTTTTATTTTGTTTTCTTTATTGCTTGCTCAACTGAACAGTACTGAATGCAAACTTGACGGCAACGGGGTAAGGAGCATGTAACTGTCGTCAATAGCAGGAATCTTGAGGACTATTATCATTGCAATACAGATGAAAAACTATTTGGGGCAAGAAAACAACGGAAACGCAATAAATCTGTAACCAGCCGCCAGAGACCGTGGATCGCTTAATAGCAAAACACTCAGAAGGTGTCGCTGAACTACCTGTGTAAGTTTGTCGGTGAAGTTTTGGTTCACCCTGTATACCAACAATTATTTTCTTTATATCTGTTTAGGATGAAGAACTGCAACTGCCATTGAAATTGGCCGTTTATGTGAGTATAGTATGCAACCAGACGCTTTTGTAATTTCGTACCAGTTTTTGTGCCATCGCAGCCTCATTATCAGATGGAGGTGTTACAAGAATATTGTACTCTGTGCCATTTGTCGTTAGACGCTAGGGGGTATGGTAACTGCACTGCCTTGTGTTACCCATGACAAATTCATTCTGACAATGCACATTTTCCCAGCACACACACACACACACACACACACACACACACACACACACACTCTGTGTTTAGGTACACGTATTTTCACAGTCACTGTCATTTGCGGTGCTTAAGAAATCTATACGTTTTTGTTTCCTAAAACTTCGTTATAATTTCTGGTCACAAATGATGTATTCAGAAATACAAAGCGAAATACATTTGACCTAAATACATATCATTACTTTTCTTATACAAGTAACAATACGAGTAGTACAACGAATAATTTTCAGTGACATTTTGACACGTTTTTAATACTAATGAAGCCAATTGCCTAATGAATCTAATTAAATATAATATTAATTTGTAGTTCGTAATATAAACACATTAGAAACTGCAGCAATCCCTTAATGAATACAATAAAGAAAGGTTTTTCGTGATTGGATAGTTAAACATTCTATGGGGTAGTGCACCCTATTTTCCAGATTCTTTTTACGACAGCCATAGAACACGCATATGTAGTGCGTGTGTGGTGTGTGCGTGTGTGTGTGTATGGGTGTGTGTGTGTGTGTGTGTGTGTGTGTGTGTGTGTGTGTGTGTGTCTGTGATTGCTCTTAGATTTTCAGATCTGTATCCAAAGACACCATTCTGGATGAATCTTCCGTTTTGTATAAGAGTTCCTAGCGTTAATCAGCCTTTCAGTGCGATGTAACATGTCTACAGTGTAATTAAAATATGCTTGGACAGAGTTATTAGCGGATCGTCATAAAATCCTCTTGTAAATATATCATCAAACGTACTTCTGTTCTCCAACATGTGGTTTGAAAATCATTTTATCTGTAATCTTTCACTCCTGTTACAGGCTTATGAACAATTAGGATCTATTACATTTATGTCACGTATAACGTGGTACACCGTAAAATGTGGAGAGGCGTGGGAGAATCAGTTCCGTAAACTACACATCCGCCCGATTTCAGTTCTGCAAATTATTACGCTTGGAACATCTGAGACAATTTATGCAATGGAAATTCTGCATGGAGAAATACTTCACCAACACGTCTTGAAAACGAACGAAAACTTTCGATACTGTTTGAACGTCTTTGAAAGAGCGTGAAAGCGAACGAGATAATACGACCTTGAGCTTACAGAACAGGATAAAGATGAACCGAAAATTTCCTATGAATTTCTGTTGGGTCACGACATTGTGAACAATTCCAGTCAGATAAAACTTTTATTGGTAATCATCTAATGTGATTTTTATAATTTTTTTCAATAATAATTTAATAAGGGGTCTTTTCTTGTCACATTTCTCTGTGTTTTGGCTTGAGGATCCCCTGATCTAAATTTGCCCAATGATTTCTGCTACATTCTGGGAAAATTAAATAAACATGTGTCGTTTTGGTATTTTTCTGCCAATCTAACATATCGGTTAAATCCCAAGGATGCATCGATATTTCGTCTTAAAACCTACGAGCAACCAACATTTATGTCGAAAACGATCGTTTTTTGCGTTTTAGTATTCGTTTTTTCAATTTGAGTCGGCAACGTTGAAAAATCGCACTTCCTGTTAGTGTTAGTGTTATGTATTATTGATTTCGCGGTGTGTACGCAGGATGTTATGTCAAGTGAATAATAGAATCTACCTTTTTCGGTTGCCTCTCGACGTAATGGTAATCTTTTGTGGTTGATTACTGACATAGCTACAAACCATTACTTTCTTTGAGAGAGAATTGATGTTGTACCCAGTTTTGAGGTTTACTTGTGGTAAAGACTGTGACTGATCATTGATCCTCATAATACCTATTTCTACACGTTATTCAAATCGTAATTAATAACCGATTGTTGGATTTGTTGTGTTTTATCCAAGCATTAACATTTGAGGACTTACGTACAGTGTGGTGCTGTAATTTATATAAGATTTGAAGACTCAAAAAAATACTTTGAATTTGATGCCATATATCAGTGGTGGTCTCTAACCCTACCTAAGCGAGGCGAAAGTTTATGAAACTGATTCTAAGAGATCCACTTTGTTTAGAGACTAATAGTTGACATTACTGATGAAACTTTTTTCCGTATCTTGGCTATCTAATTTATAGCTGCTAAGTTTTTTATTTCATTAACTAATAAACGTTTACTTTTAAGAGTTAAAACTAATGTCATACATAACTTAACCGAGATCTGTTGAGGAAATTTCAGTTCACTGCTACGTAAGCTCCCCAATCATCGGAGGGAACTTGAGTCAACTAACAATCAACTGGGATTATTACGATTTTGGTTAATGTTGGTCATAACAACACAGCTTGTGAAACACTGCCATATGCCTTATCTGAAAATCACCTACATGAAATAAATAAATAGAACATATAGTCTGGAATCCCACTCGTAACGGAAATATGTTAAGGTTAATGGTAACAAATATACCTAACCTATTTGAGGATATCCGCATCGAAACTGATATCAGTGACTATGAGGCAATTGTAGTAACAAAGGTTACCAAATTACAAATAGCTACTAAAACAAGTAGAAAGATATAGACGTTTGGCGAAGTAGATGAAAGAGCAGAAGTATCATACCTCAATGAGGAACTTGAAGCTTTTAGCTCGGGATGTGCGCATGTAGAGGAACTATGGCTCAAGTTTAAAGGACTAATTGACCATGCAGAAGATATATATGTACCCAGCAGAACAGTTCGTGATGGGAGGGACCGTCCATCATGTACAGTCACAGTAAAAAATGCCCAAATAAACAGAGGCTACTGCATAATATGTGTAAAATAAAGCAGAGGTCTCCAGACAGAGTTACGCTGAATTAAATGCGTTTGGCTATCAAGAGGGCAACGCGTGAAGCTTGCAGTGACTACATTACCCGAATAATGTCGAAAGATCTTTCATAAAAGCAAAGAAATTCTAGTCGTATGTACGGGTGGCATCAAAGTTAGCGTCTCCCGTGGATGATACAGAAACAGTTAACTCTATTTTCAAATGTTCACAAAGGAAAGCCCAGAAGTATTGTCCTAGTTTAAAACTCGTACCACTAAAAAGATGAGTGCAATAGATGTTAGTGTCAGTGGTCTTGAGAAACACCTGAAATCGTTAGAATTGCAACAACAACAAAAAAAAAAAAAATTCCAGGACCGGATAGAATCCACATCAGATTGCACACTGAGTTAGTTCCTCTTTTAGCTACAATTACCATAGATCCCTTCAATAGAAACAGTGCCCATAGTTGGAAGAAAGACCACGTCACACCCGTCTACAAGAATTGTAGCAGAAGATATCCAGAAAAAGTACCGTCCAACATTCTTAACATTCATTTGTTGTAGAGTCTTAGAACACATGGTAAACGTAATGAGTTATCTTGAACAGAATGGCCTCCTCCGTGCCAGCGAGCATGGATTACGAAAACACAGAACATGTAATACCCGACTCGCGCTTTTGTCACATGGTATTCTGAAAGCCATGGATCAAGACAATGAGGTAGAAGCAGTGTTCCTCGATTTCCGAACATCTGACTCGGTACCACGTCTAAGCTTAGTTTCAAAAGTACATGACCAGAATGAGGATTACTGGTTAGAAGAAAGCAGCAAAGTGCTAACGGATCCTCGCTGTTCAAACTGTGTATTAATGACGTTGCAGACAATATTAAAAACAACCTCAGAATTTTCAGCGCCTCTGAGGTTATCTATAATGAAGTACTGTCTGAGAGAAGCTGTGCAAATTTTCCGTCAGACCTTAATAACATTTCAAAATGTTGCAAAGATACTCAGCTTGCTTTAAATGTTCAGAAATGTAGAGCTGTGCCGTTCACTAAACAGAAAACCATAGTATCTTCTGACTATAATACCAATGAATCACTTTTGGGATAGGTCAACTCATACAAATACCTATATTTAACAATTTGTAGGTATATAAAATGAGACGATCACATAGTCGTAGATGACACAGGTGACAAACTACTGAATTCCGAATAATCGTTGGTAAAACGGGATAGTCATCCCCAAAAACATCAAAGGACTTTCCAGAAACGAATCTGAGGTTTTAGGTCACCTCAGATCATTACATCTCTCATTGATTACTTCAGTAATGTCAGACACTTTACATGATCTTCTGTCTCTAGTTGTATATCAGGAGGAACTTCAGTAATTTTTTTCAAGCACTGAAATTAGCGAATGCTTTGTCTCAAGATCTCACCGAAACGTTCTTAATGTGTTGTGAGATTTAAGTCACACTTAACGCGAATATCAGAAATAGATTTTTCGCTTCTTTTGAATGTAGTTTTATCGTTTGTAATGCTGGATAACTATTCTAACAGAATCAAGAATCAACGCATTCGGAAGACGACGGTTCAGATCTCAGTGCGGCCATCCAGATTTGTGTTTTTTCGCTAAGTCGCTCAAGGACAATGTTCAGATGTTCCCTTTGAAAAGGGTACGGCCAATTTCCTTTCCTATCCTTCCACAAAAAGAGCTTGTGCTCTGTTTCTAATGACCTAATTGTCGACGGGGCGTCAACTCTGAGCCACCTCTCTATCTAATGAAATATATATATATATATATATATATATATATATATATATATATATATATATATATATATATATATAACAATCAGGATTGGTCGTAAAGCTGAGGGAAAGATATTCCTTTTTCCAGCAGAAACTGTTTGACGGAATTCATTAACTGTAAAATCGGTCTAGAACGTTACCTACTGGCAGCTATCTCACTAAGCAACAGCAGCATGCATCAAGAAACTCTTCTTTGTAGATTTAATCTCTGAAGGCTTTGTAGTGTCATGTTTCGGCATTTGACCAACTGTACTTGACAGTTTTTGGAACTACGTGTATTATACCAAGGTACTGGAAATATCTGAAAAGTCCACACGAGGCGCTCTCCATCGACGCAAGAGCGTCTTTGTGGCTACCCATGCCATACTGCGTAAGGAGCCAAGTGAGATTCGACATATACATAAAGTGGATATGTAAATAATTATGCTCACAAGGACATTGAATTCAACAGAAAACTGTAGTCACTTGTGACACCGGCATAATTCATTTTAATGTATATGTTAAACTTGTCTTTCTGTAAATGATGGTGACTGTATGGATGATGTAGCCAATAAATAATGTATGTATACAGGGCGGTCAGAAACAGCCTCGCAAAGCTTGTAAGGGTGTTGGAGGATTGGTTGTGCTGAGAAATAATCGTTGACAAGAAAATCGATATCTTTCCCGGTTTCCGAGATAATTGGCATTAAAGTTAGAAAATCGCCTCGATGTGCGAACAAATTCAAGCTTCACCTGATACAGGTAATGTTAGTTGTTATCATAGCGCAGATGATAGCGCACGAGTCTGCTCAGCGTTTGGCAGGCTTCGATCCTTTGTGCCGTCTCACGTCCAGTTTTGCATCGCTCTAGTGTCCAGTTTTAGAAAATCAAACGAAGAAAACGTTTGGCAACACCCTCTCCGGTGGGCCGCTTGAAATTTAGTGCACAGCGGCCTGATTCGCTAATTTCAGTGCTAAGTAACTCGGAAACGGTACAAAGTATCTATTTTTGTCTTAAAAATTATATCTCAGCACAACCTATCCTGCATCACCCTTACAGTACTCTCAGACTGTTTCTGACAACACTGTATAAATAATTAAACGTAGGCCGGCCGGCGTGGCCGAGCGGTTCTAGGCGCTACAGTATGAAACCGTGCTAACGCTACGGTCGCAGGTTCGAATCCTGCCTCCGGCATGGATGTGTGTGATGGTCTTAGGTTAGTTAGGTTTGAGTAGTTCTAAGTTCTAGGGGACTGATGACCACAGCAGTTAAGTCCCATAGTGCTCAGAGCCATTTGAACCAATTAAACATAACTAAAGCGTTCATCATCGGATGGATCGTACACTATATATATTCAGCTTTCTATGGTCTCCAAAAAGCACCAAATACGAGCTCTGTGAATGTTAAAACCGAAAGTAAGAGTAACGTAAATAGAGCCAGACGCGCTAATATTTGTAGCGAGGCTGGTACGCAAGAAACGCGTCATACTACCTACTGATTTTTTTTTGCAGCATTGCCTGCTTCAGAGCAAAGCCAATGAAACATCAGTTCCGTCACCAATGATACACAAGTGTTAAGTCCTCTACCATTAGACTACATGTTAAGCGTCACTTACTGTCCAGGTGCCTACGGATCGTAGTTTGTCCCAAGTTTGCAAAATAATATATGCAATTGACTGCTGTTACATGTTTAATAGATACCTTTTATTGCGCCAGACAGAAATGAAGCAGGATTTCCTGTATTGCACTCACGTATCACAATTTGGTGTAATTTAAGTTCTGACTACACAGCGACCACGTTCCTTTCTTGCGAGTTTTATACGATATCACTTGAGTATAGCAAGTAGTGATACTTTTATCATGGATAAGGTTGGAACATCAATGTCAGTTGTATTCATTGTCGGACGTTGATGAGACATTCACGACGTATGGACTGACTTCAAGTAGGAAACTGCTGAGCCTCACCTACAGATCTTTCATAATGACTTTGCAATTACAAGTTAAAGTCATATTTAAGGCTTCACAGTGGCAATAATTATGAAGTAGCACACTAGTGTCATTCCGTGTTTAATGATTTGGCTTTTTTTACTTCCCTTTAGTATTTTGCAGCACAGAACGTTAATGTCTAAGCATCAGCGATTTCGTACAAGTGGGGAAGCTGATAATAAGTTACTGAAGTCCGAATGCCAACGACTATAACAACACGAGATTGTGCAGTTGACATAGGTAATGAAATTTACTATACTACATATACAGCGGATTACCACGGAAAGTCCGTTGGCAATTTCGAGTAGGCTGAATAATTTGTAACACAAAAGATTATGAAACTGCTGTATCGATGGTCAGTTTGATATTTCGATACTGGGACACACATACTATCTCTGATCTGCGATGCAAGGAAAGATTAATTGTTGACGCTCGTGTTTAGGTATAAGAATTTATTTTGTGGCTACAGGAAATGCTGCACTCGACGTAAAAGCACTTTTATGTAATCCGTCGCAATTCATGTCCACAGAATGGAGGAATCAGGACCTGAAGAAACAACTCATAAATATGCAGAAGCTTACAAAGAAATCTGGCAATTTCTTGTAAGATAACCCGTCATGCACAATGTCTTTCGCAAGCTGATGTATGTGATTAATTACCAAGATATACATCCCCCGTAAATGTGTTCATAGTAGTGAGATCAGTGTAAAAATTAGTTATACGACTTACTTCACGCTGACTTCGTGTGCTGATACTGAGGTATATCTTTAACTTGTAAAAATTGTAAATTTGCGATAAGACCTTGTGGGACCAAACTGCGTAAGTCATCGGTCCCTAAGCTTACACACTACTTAATCTAACTTAAACTAACTTACTCTAAGGGCGACACACACACCCATGCCAGAGGGAGACTTGAACCTCCGACATGGGGAGCCGCGCGAACCGTTACAACACGCCTAGATCACGCGGCTACTCCGCGCGGCTCTTTAACCTGTGTTAAGTATCGTGTTCGTGTTCTTCCATTGAGTTAAAACACTTGAAATGTTTAGTTAGTTTGTTTTTTGTTTTCGATTCATCCATGGATAACTTTTCGCGATCATTTTGGACGTGGATAATGAGTCAGAATACAAAAATAAGAATATTTGCTGCATGGGCCGCACATGTTTTACATGTACAGTGCTCTTTTATGTATGTATATTACTTATGTACACGTGTTACACCTGACACACAAACACATACACACACACACACACACACACACACACACTTTCAACGGTCATGAGTAGTGTGACTACAATTTTGTCATTCCATGACAGCTTCCATTCTTTCCCTTTTGACTGTCTGGAAAGAATAAGTTAGCGTTCTTCCATATCCCGAAAAGAAATAGACGTCGTTATTGTCCAACACAGAGCTTCGGTATGCGATTTTTCACTAATATATATTTCACAGTGAAAGCATATTGTACAACGTCGTGGCAGTTTTATAATTTATTTATGGTACATATTATCTAATTTCAATTCTGTACTATGTGAATAATCCGCGCCAGTACATTTTATTTCAGAGATATGTTTGTATCATTGATATACTTTGACAGTTTGTTCCACATTTTAGTTTCCTGTAAAAAATAATGATTTTTGTGAATTAAGAAGACTTTTCTTGGTAACAGCAAGTTAAGTTAGGCTTCTTAGTTCTATTATCATGGATAGAGTTTTGTCTATAATAATTATAAATATTTTTTGATGTGAATAGTGACTCGATAGACTTACCTGCGCTGTGCAGTAAAAATCTTTTATGTTTTCAAGTTGTACTTCACAGCGACTCTGATTACTGTTTTTAACTGTTGCTCTTAAGACCCAATGCTATAATTTGAAAATAGTTTCTAATGTTAGTGCATCTGACTCCCAGAAAACAGTTTCATGACCAGTGTATTTAAGGGTTGATGAAATTCACTTTGCTAGAGTCATTATGTGTTCATAGACTACAAATGACAGTCACTGTTCACCCATAAACTTGCTCTGAATTTACATAATCTATGAAGGCATCAGCTATGTTTAGTTTTACAATATTATTTTCCTCTTTAAGATGCAATTCATGTTGTTTGTTATGTTCAGTGACAGTTTACTGCACATTATCTACTGGTTAATATTCTTGAGGTTTCAATTTTCTTTTTCCGTCCTGGTATTGTGTCTGGGATTATGATGTCCTTATTAGCAGTGAAGAGACGTTGTTCAAATTGCATGATGTAGCACTGATATATGTCAAAACAATAACAGCATTTAGATGTTACCTCAATATATTCCTATCTTAACGTATTTTGGATATTGTAAATATTTCATAAAAACTGCTCTTTATTTTTAGAGCTGAGTTTATTCTGAATTCTTGTTTTTATATGTGATTTGGATCAGTCATTGTCTAACCATCTTATTATTAGTGATCTTTGGTAGAATTTATTGTCAACAGTATCAAAGAGCTGGTGAGATCTAGAAAATATGTGTGTGAGATAATTATTGCCCACTGATCATATTCGAAATCTGTACCTCATATTTCAGAAACCGAAGTCACAATCACAGATTAGGTTATATTTATTCAGATAAATAATTAACCATCTTTTTCCATTTATTCTATTATTTTCGAAAATGTTGAAAACAGGGAAACATACAGTTTACCATATCATCAACATACTAAGCTTCAGACGAGGCACAACTCTTGCTTGTTTTTAGATGAAATGAGAAGATATCTAAGCTGGAAATCTAATTAGTTATATTATTAACGTAAAAGGTGTACTGTTTGTGCAACTTGTTGGTAGGCAGGTAGGCGTTTATGTTCACTGATAGATTTTTTTTCGTTTTTGTACATCTTTCAGTCGTGTTAACGTTATTGTATTTGCAGCTCAATTTTATGCTGGTACTACATCAAAAGTAGGTTTAGTGTTTGCTCTAAATAGTGGCATAACTTTGCCAAGACTGTATTGGGTCATCACTTCGAATGATCAGGAAACATCTCTGCTCTCACTTGATAGTTGTGGTAAGGGAGTGCTATGCTACCTGACAGTTTTTCTAGCTTAAAACAAATAGGTAATAAATTGGAGGTGGGCAGAGAAACGTTTGCACTGTCAGAATATACACTGGAAAAAAGGAAATGTACTATTTTTTATGTCACTAATGAATCTTGATGGTTGATTGAAACTGACTGGAACTCGTATAGCAGTTGCTTTTATGGTGTTGCATCAGAGATACAGATAAATAAAATTAGTGCGCGATATTCTTTTTCAGGTGTTTATGAAATCTAAAGTAAGAAAGAGTGAGGCTGTTACGCCAGCCTATGGTAAACAGATTAGCTGTAAAAGCAGTTCTGAGCACTTTACGATTCAAATAATATGGACTACAAAATAAAAATGTGTTACTGTACTACGAGTGTGCACTAGACTTATATTACTGTATTAACATAAATAATATCTCCTTATGGAAAAGAGAAATTACTTTGTTGTTGCTATCACTAGTTTCTTGGAGATTATCTAGTTTTGCTCCAGAATTCAATGAGCAGTTAAACAATAAAGACTGTCAGGAGTAGCTGGAATGGGAGTGAACTGTGTTACCTGATTACCACATATTAGTTGCTCGAAATTCGTATGCGAATTTATGATCGTTTGTATTACAGATATCAATTTTTTTTTTTACTTAAGTGGGATGACATTTCGCAGCTCATATCAGAAAACTGATAGAATAAATTACTTTATAAATATGAATTAGGTTCCTAAACCGTTCATTCGTAATTCTTCAGTTTGTTACAGGAAATAGTGACAATCTTAGATTAGTAGAAGGGTTAAAGTGTGTTTCGAATACTTTAAACTGGATGTATGTTTATTTTTTAAATTTTTGGGTCAACATGCAGAAAAACAAAAATAAAAAATACAAGGCAGAGAGATTTAACTGTCTCCTGATAGACTGAAAATCAGACTTTTACCATTCTTACAACCACATCCGAATTCCCCACAAATCGGCATACTCCACGATTCGACCAGCGGGCCGAATGGAGACCCACAATGAGGTCACTAATTACTTACATACCTGCCGATTGTGTCAACTTTTTTTTTTGAGTCATCAGTCTTCTTACTGGTTTGATGTGGCCTATCACGAATTCCTCTCTTTTGCCAACCTCTTCATCCCAGAATAGCACTTGCAACCTACGTCCTCAATCGTTTGCTGGATGTATTCCAATCTCTGTCTTTCTCTGTCCTTTTGCCCTCTACAGTTCCCTCTAGTACCATGGAAGTCATTCCTTCATGTCTTAACAGATGTCCCAACACACACCCACATTCCCACCCACCCACCCACACCCACCCACACACCCACAGATATATATATGCCTGATAGGTTAATTTCAAATAGGGATAACATGGTCAAGCGAAGTTACGTTTATAATGTGGAATAATAATTCTCAAGCAAAAAATTTACTAAAATTACAGGATAAGATCGCTGTGATATGAAATAAATGTTTGACCTGTTTTTCAGTGCGTTTGATGTCCTTATGGTCCGTATTGTATTATTTGCCAGTACACTGAAAGGATACTATAGACTCGAAGCTGGAGCGTTGCCTGTTCAGTTTGCGCTCTCATTTTGATCACGATTTTTTTGTAGTTTTCTATATTCGCGAGTTTATCTTTTCAATATTATAATCGATAATCCTGCGGTCAGCTTCTATTAGTCGAGCCAAGCTCTTTGAGATATGTGTTTGTGTCGTGTTTACATCTTTGCAATGGCGCTGCGGTATTCAGCCAGGGGAACGTTCACCGGTATCTAACCATAAGGTCGTGTTAGATCGAAGAGTTCGTGCCATTCTGTCATCTCCTCACGTCGGTTCTACATTCTGTTAGCTGCCTTCCTCTACTTGCTTTTATTGTGTTCTGGAATCACCGTGTTGCGTATCATTATCCTCCAATGATGAAGACGTTGAATTTTTACAATTACCTGCCGTGGCGACTAGTAGACGATGCATAGGTTACTTCTATCGTGCGTTCTAAATATCTGCGTAATTTTTTGCAATTATTCTGCGTATAGAACTTGCAGTGAATTGTAATTTTAAGCGGTATTTTTGGGTTTACCGATACAGACGTTTACAGATTGCTCGTCTTTCGTAAAATGGAAGTTGATATATAGGATCGAGTAATATCTTATCAATCCCTTGCATTGTAGTTTCAGACTTATCATCCTCACTTATAAGTGGTTTATTACCTTGCTGTAAGATGTGTTTTGAAAACTATATTAAATTTTAGCCTCCAGCTGCGTAAGCAAAGAAACTTTACCTAGGTTTCGGCTACATTAATGTAGCCTTCTTCAGAGATGTCACAATATAAAATTAAAACATGCCAGATATTAGCCTTATCAAACTTAAAATGTTAGTAGTACGGTACAAAGTCATAAGACTGCGTCACTTCTACTAATGTTTTGCCGATAGGCCACACAAACGGACCAGACAGGTGGGCCGCGGGCGCTGAGTCATAACTCAGTTGAGTACCTACGTAAAGTTTCTTTGCTTATGCAACTGGAGGCTGAAATTTAATATAATTACATTTTACAGTTGCTGACTCTGCTCCACCATGCTAAAAATATTGTTTTGAAAACATATGATTTTGTAATTTTTTTTCTAGAATTTCACTGCATATTATATGCTTTGAGGACCCATGTGTCTTAGTGTTTTGTCTGCACTTTTTAGAGAACAATATACAACTTATTTGTCACATATCTCCTAATCACTTCACCCAACCCAGGTCTTTCATTTATTATCGCACGTAATATACACTCCTGGAAATGGAAAAAAGAACACATTGACACCGGTGTGTCAGACCCACCATACTTGCTCTGGACACTGCGAGAGTGCTGTACAAGCAATGATCACACGCACGGCACAGCGGACACACCAGGAACCGCGGTGTTGGCCGTCGAATGGCGCTAGCTGCGCAGCATTTGTGCACCGCCGCCGTCAGTGTCAGCCAGTTAGCCGTGGCATACGGAGCTCCATCGCAGTCTTTAACACCGGTAGCATGCCGCGACAGCGTGGACGTGAACCGTATGTGCAGTTGACGGACTTTGAGCGAGGGCGTATAGTGGGCATGCGGGAGGCCGGGTGGACGTACCGCCGAATTGCTCAACACGTGGGGCGTGAGGTCTCCACAGTACATCGATGTTGTCGCCAGTGGTCGGCGGAAGGTGCACGTGCCCGTCGACCTGGGACCGGACCGCAGCGACGCACGGATGCACGCCAAGACCGTAGGATCCTACGCAGTGCCGTAGGGGACCGCACCGCCACTTCCCAGCAAATTAGGGACACTGTTGCTCCTGGGGTATCGGCGAGGACCATTCGCAACCGTCTCCATGAAGCTGGGCTAGGGTCCCGCACACCGTTAGGCCGTCTTCCGCTCACGCCCCAACATCGTGCAGCCCGCCTCCAGTGGTGTCGCGACAGGCGTGAATGGAGGGACGAATGGAGACGTGTCGTCTTCAGCGAAGAGAGTCGCTTCTGCCTTGGTGCCAATGATGGTCGTATGCGTGTTTGGCGCCGTGCAGGCGAGCGCCACAATCAGGACTGTATACGACCGAGGCACACAGGGCCAACACCCGGCATCATGGTGTGGGGAGCGATCTCCTACACTGGTCGTACACCACTGGTGATCGTCGAGGGGACACTGAATAGTGCACGGTACATCCAAACCGTCATCGAACCCATCGTTCTACCATCCCTAGACCGGCAAGGGAACTTGCTGTTCCAACAGGACAATGCACGTCCGCATGTATCCCGTGCCACCCAACGTGCTCTAGAAGATGTAAGTCAACTACCCTGGCCAGCAAGATCTCCGGATCTGTCCCCCATTGAGCATGTTTGGGACGGGATGAAGCGTCGTCTCACGCGGTCTGCACGTCCAGCACGAACGCTGGTCCAACTGAGGCGCCAGGTGGAAATGGCATGGCAAGCCGTTCCACAGGACAACATCCAGCATCTCTACGATCGTCTCCATGGGAGAATAGCAGCCTGCATTGCTGCGAAAGGTGGATATACACTGTACTAGTGCCGACATTGTGCATGGTCTGTTGCCTGTGTCTATGTGCCTGTGGTTCTGTCAGTGTGATCATGTGATGTATCTGACCCCAGGAATGTGTCAATAAAGTTTCCCCTTCCTGGGACAATGAATTCACGGTGTTATTATTTCAATTTCCAGGAGTGTAGTTCCACGTTCCTGTGCTGCCATCTTGTAATGACCTGTAGCTTCAGGCTGAGCAGTTACGGTACGAATTGTTAAATAATTCGGTCCTATACTATTATTGCTGTCCATTAATAATAAATACTCCGTTACTTTCATAAATCAAATTACAGTTGGAGAAAAGTAGGTCACTGGATGCGGTACTGGAATGCTAATACTGTTTTGGAAGAATATGCGTTGTGGTTTCGTGTAATAGTGAGATATTTCTTCGATAGTGGAAGACAGTGAGAGGGTTCTTATATCCAATAATATGTGAAGATTTTTTCTTAAATTAAGCTATGATTTCATTGGGTTAGTAAAGCATTTGACTGATTACATTTTTCGAGGCTAAATTCAATGATTACAGCCCCATTGCATTGCATCACTTTTGTCTATAAGTTGAATGTGTACATTTTACACTGGGTAGTTATAATTATAGTTGTAATTAAAGAGCAGATCTTCAACTTTTGTAGTCCTGTCTTCCTCAGTTGCGTGTAATTTTACAGTATATTGATAATTTTTACTTATGGACCGTCTGACAGCAACTGAATAAAACAAAATTTTAGTACCATACGCGTTTCACCTTTATTTTCTGCAAGGCATCATCAGTGGCCTAGAATATGTACATATGTTAGCTATTTAATTTACATTTTTTGTCACTGTGCCTATAGGTTATAAACAGTTCTGATGGTTGGTATTTCCTATTAAGTATTAATGTTTTGAACTGTACTTACAGGTTGCGTGGTCAATTTCTTACATATTACGCTCCTGATGCATTTTTGGTGTTGTTCTACTTCTTATGAATGCCAGTTTGCGGTTTTTTCCCACATTCCACAGCACTATGAACTGAACGCTTGTTTCAATGCAATGTATTGGTTTCTGTTGGCGACTGTCAAATGTTTTTGCCAAAGATCGAATGTTATTGCCAAACTCTCGAGTGTAATTGTTGAAGTATCTGTGATCTGTTTGTGTATGCATTTTTGTGTGTGTGTGTGTGTGTTTGTGCATGTGAGTGTATGTGTGTGCGTGCGTGCGTATGTGTGTGTGTGTGTGTTTTGGTGTGTTATAACTTTTTTGTGCTGTGTGTGTGTGTATGTGTATGTGTATGTGTGTGTGTGTGTGTGTGTGTATGTGTGTGTGTGTCCAGATGGTGTGGGGAAGAGTTTTTTTTGTTTTATGTTATCATTTCCTTTATTAAGTGTAGTAGGAAGTCTGTGTTGATGTGCGTTTGTTCATTTATCATATGTTAGTTTTCTGCTATGGCTTTCTGGATGTGGAAGTTTGCTTGTGTTTGGAGAAGATATTTGTCATGGATGCTTGTTCTCATTATTTTTTCATTTCTTGTTCCATGTTTGTAGGATGATGGTTGTGGCGTTTTAAATGCTCTGCAAATGTGGAATGGTTTGTTTCATACTTCCAACATCTGATATGTTCTTTGTATCTTGTTTCAAAATTCCTGCACGTCATGCCTATGTATGGTGCATCACAACTTTGACATTCAAGTTTATATATTCCTGATTGTTGGAATTTGTCCCTCTCAGTAGCTGGCTGGCTTAGATGTGGTTGGAGGGTTTGCCCAGGCTTATATGCTATTTTGAAGCCTTGTCTCTTTAGGAAGTTTGCAACTCTGTGTGTTACTTTCTGTGTGTAGGTCATGGTCTACCATCTGGTTCTTTTCTGTGTGGTGTTGTCATTATGAGTGTTTGTTGAGTGTGTTAGTAAGTTTTCAGTTTGTGAGTTCTTCTGTATTCTGGAAATGGTGTGTTTGTTCTGTATTTGTGTTTTTTTTTGACTGAGCCTGTGTACCACACATGTGTCGTACCCGTTGTTCCTAGCTATTTGTATGATTGTACTCATTTCTTGTTCATAGTTTCTCTTACTGAGTGGGATTCTGTGTAATCCATATAACATGTGTCTTAGTGCTGCAAGTTTCTGGCTGTGGGGGTGGTTGGATGTGGAAAGTATTATTGTGTCTGTGGCTGTTGGTTTTCTAAAGCTGTTGAAGGTATGTTTGCCATTTTCTTTTTTTAATGGAATGTCAAGAAAATTTATTTGATTATCTTTTTCTTTTTCAAGTGTGAATTTTATGTTCTGATGAGCTTTGTTTATTTCTGAATGGAGTTCATCTATTTTTTCGCTTGGCTCATCTACCAGACAAATAATGTCATCCACGTATCTGTACCAGTATATGATTTTGAAAGTTTCATTAGTGGTTATCTTTTCAAATATCTGATTTTCTAGGTGACTGATGAAAATGTTTGCTAGTGTTCCTGAGATTGGGGATCCCATGGGCAGTTCATCACTTTGTAGATAATATTCTTTCTCAAACTGAAAGTAGTTTTGTTCAGTTGTCAGTCTGCGCATATCTGTTATTTCTTTTGTTGCGTCTCTGGTGAGGTTGCTGTGAGATGAGAGATTTTGTTCTGTGATTTCTATTGTTTCTGTGGTAGGGATGGAGGTATACATATTTTCTATATCGAATGAAATCAGTGATGCTGTGTGTGGTACCTGTATGTTCTGTATGTTTTTATTAGGTTTCCTGTGTTTATCACTGTTCTGTTGTTTTCTACTTTATAGTGTTTTGTAACTAACATTTGTAGGTGTTTTGCTATGTGGTATGTTGGGGCTTTCTTGAAGTTGATGACAGCTCTCATTGGCATTCCATCTTTATGTACTTTCGGTTCACTCGGAGTGTTGGTGCTTGTGGGTTTTTCTGTGTTATGTAGTATTTATGTTTGTCTGTGAATATGTGTTCAATGTTTTTCAGTGTTCGTTTCACATTTGCCTGGAATGGTGTAGTTGGATCGGACTTCAGTTTTTGTATGGCACTGGTGTTTATGTATTCCTTGGTTTTTGTGATGTATTGCTCTTTATCCATGAGTACTGTTACATTTCCCTTGTCTGCTCTTGTTATTAATATGTTATTGTTCGTTAACTTTTGTTTTAACCTTTTCGTAGTGGCTGCTTCTGTTTGGTTGTTCTTATTGTGTGTCTGCTGTGTTTGTTTTATTATGCTTTTTATTTCTTCTTTTACTAGTTAGCTTGTCAGTCCTACGTTTGTTTCACAATTATTTAGTTGTTCTTCATGTGTACGGATGTGTTCAGTTTCTACTATGAGATTTTCTACGGATAGATTGTTCACTTTGCTATTGGTACAGTGTTTCAAACCTTTCTCCAAGAAAATATTTTCATTTTCGTGTAGTTCATTCTCTGATAGGTTAAATAAACGTGGATGGAATGTGTGTTGGTGTTCATGTGGTTTCACATTTAAAACGTAAATGTATTTTTGCGTCTTTTTTATTGTTAGTTTCATTATCTTCTGTTTATGTTTGTTTTGTAAATGTTTCACTGTTGTGTATGTGTTGTGTTCAGTTTTTTCTACTAGTGCCATGAAAACTGTGTCGTTTCCTACGTTTTTTTGACAATTCTAGATGAGTCTCATAGAGCATCATGTTTAGGTGCTGTTTTATCGAATAGAGCATCTTAATTTCATGTAGTAACCAATATCGTTCTGCAAATGATTTCGACTTTTGTTCCACTGTAGAACTGTTTTTAACCTTTACGTTAATGTAACTTTGAATAAAATCATTCTTTTTGCTTGTTTTGTTGCATTTTATGTGCTGTATCGTCTTATGGGGTTTCAGATGTATTTTCTTGAACTTGTTGTACACGTTGACAGGGAATGCTTGACATAGCTGTATTGACTTCTTCAACTTTTTTTAGTCCTATCTTCCTCAGTTGCGTGTAATATTACGGTATAATGATAATTTTTACTTTTGGACCGTCTGACAGCAACTGAATAAAACACAGTTTTAGTGCCATACGCATTTCGCCTTTATTTTCTGCAAGGCATCATCAGTGGCCTAGAATATGTACACATGTTAGCTATTTAATTTACATTTTTTGTCACTGTGCCTATAGGTTATAAACAGTTCTGGTGGTTGGTATTTCCTATTAAGTAGTAATGTTTTGAACTGTACTTGCAGTTTGCGTGGACAATTTCTTACATATTACGCTCCTGATGCATTTTTGGTGTTGTTCTACTTCTTATGAATGCCAGTTTGCGGTTTTTTCCCACATTCCACAGCACTATGAACTGAACGCTTGTTTCAATGCAATGTATTGGTTTCTGTTGGCGACTGTCAAATGTTTTTGCCAAAGATCGAATGTTATTGCCAAACTTTCGAGTGTAATTATTGAAGTATCTGTGATCTGTTCGTGTATGCATTTATGTGTGTGTGTGTGTTTTGGTGTGAAATATTTTTTGTGCTGTGTGTGTGTGTGTGTGTGTGTGTGTGTGTGTGTGTGTATGTGGTTTTGTGTGGTATAATTTTTGTTGTTGTGTGTGTGTGTGTGTCTGTGTGTGTGTGTGTGTCCAGATGGTGTGGGGAAGAGTGTTTTGTTTTATGCTACAGCATATAAGCCTGGGCAAATCCTCCAATCACATCTAAGCCAGCCAGCTACCAGGAGGGACAAATTCCAACAATCAGGAATATATAAACTTGAATGTCAAAGTTGTGATGCAGTAAACATGGGCGTGACATGCAGGAATTTTGAAACAAGATACAAAGAACATATCAGATGTTGGAAGTATGAAACAAACCATTCCAAATTTGCAGGGCATTTAAAACACCACAACCATCATCCTACAAACACGGAACAAGAAATGAAAATAATGAGAATAAGGAACCATGGCAAACATCTTCTACAAACGCAAGAAAATTTCCACATCAAGAAAGCCATAGCAGAAAACAAACATGTGATAAATGAACAAACGCACATCAACACAGGCTTCCTACTGCACTTAATAAAGGAAATGATAACATAAAAGAAAAAAACTCTTCCCCACACCATCTGGACACACACACACACACACACACACACACACACACACACACTCACACACACACGCACACGCACACGCACAAACACACACGCACAAATGCACACACAAATGCATGCACGAACAGATCACAGATACTTCAATAATTACACTCGAAAGTTTGGCAATAACATTCGATCTTTGGCAAAAACATTTAACATTCGCCAACAGAAACCAAAACATTGCATTGAAACAAACGTTCAGTTCATAGTGCTGTGGAATGTGGGAAAAAACCGCAAACTGGCATTCATAAGAAGTAGAACAACACCAAAAATGCATCAGGAGCGTAATATGTAAGAAATTGACCACGCAACCTGTAAGTACAGTTCAAAACATTACTACTTAATAGGAAATACCAACCACCAGAACCGATTATAACCTATAGGCACAGTGACAAAAAATGTAAATTAAATAGCTAACATATGTACATATCCCAGGCCACTGATGGTGCCTTGCAGAAAATAATAGCGAAACGCATATGGCACTAAAACTGTGTTTTATTCAGTTGCTGTCAGACGGTCCATAAGTAAAAATTATGAATATGCCGTAAAGTGCAGATATTCACGGAAGTCCAGTGTGGGCTGTGTTTACCATATGGTGACAAAACCTGGTAGATATGCTACTGCGTTAATGTGAAACCGATTTACACTTGGAAAGAAACTAGTCTGAATTGTGGCCATCAGGTGAAAATCTTGCTCTGTGCACTGTTTGTATGACGGGTTGGCATCCACGCTTTCATCTGACAAGCCATAATGTGAGTAAACAATGTGGTTACCAGAGAGGCCATGCGCTGTCAGTGAAACTGTCTCGTATGTGAATGGCAGCTGTTACAGTGCCGCACTGAGAAAGTATCACCGACTGAAAGGTCTGTGGAAAGCCCTGATGTCATTAAATGGATCAAAGGTGATGATGATGAAATTCTAAAACACGGTGAGCTAGGTGCGGCACCTGGGAAAGGGAGGTGGCAGTTACTGACTAGGTTGTGTTCCAGGACACAGTGGTTTTGTTATGTTTTTTTTTTTGACATTTGGAATGCCCTTTCTATCTTATGTACTGTTTTGTTTCCTGATTGTCTTTCTTTGGTATTCGTTGTTATCCGTTCACCTAGGTAAATTAAAACTGTTTTAGATGTTGTGTTGTTACGAATTTTAAGACTTGAAGTGGCATCATTGATATTTGTCGTAGATTCTCGTTTTGAAATGATATTTTTAGTCGTATTGTGCCTGCTTGTTTTTGTAATTCTGTGATTTCTGTGGCGTTATCCATTGTGTCAGTAATTAATAGCATGTCGTCTGCAAAAGTTAGGTAGTCTAGGGTGGTTTTATTTGGGTTTCCTTCTAGTTGAGCACCCTTAGTATTGATGGATTTGTTTCATTCTCTCAGTACCTTCTCTAATGCATAGTTGAAAAATAGTTGTGACAAACCATCTCCCTGTCGTACACCCGATTTTATTTCAAAAGGTTTCGACAGTCTCCCAATGAATTTTACATTTTATGTTGTGTTTGTTAAAGTTCCTTTGATTATTTCTCTTGTTTTACTGTCGAGTCCGAATTCCTTTATAATGTTGATTAGTGCATTTCTATTAGTTACATCATACACATTTTTAAAATCTACGAAGGTTTTCACGAATTTCATGTTTCTAATTTTCCTCACTTCTATTACGTTCTCTATATTTAGGTTTTGTTCTGCACAAGACCCCTTTCTGTATCTTCTTTGCTACTGTCCTAGTTGTGGGTCGAGTATTCCTTTAGCTCTCTTTTAAATTGCTATGGACAAGATCTTGAACGTCTCTGGAAAGAGGGAGATTCCTCTGTAATTGTTAGGATCAATTTTCCTTCCTTTTTTTGTGTAGTGGACGTATTAATGCCGATGTCCGTTCTGGTGGTAAACTGTATGTTATCCAAATTTCATTAATGATTTCTGTTAAACATAGAATGATTACTTCGTTATTTTTAAGTTGTTTTATGATTTTTCTGGTATCCTCTATTGTTCGTGGCTTTGAGGATGGTTGTTTTTCTATTACATTTCAAAACGAAATTCTTCTTTTTGCGCAATCGCAGTTGTGTACTTCTTTGAAGTAGTCCGCAAGTATTCTGCAGTTCTCGGTGGTATTATATGCAGTCTTCTGTGTTTTTGGATCTATAAATTGTAAACTTGATGGTGTGTACTTCTTTAAACTACTTTCGAAAGTTTTTCAAAAGTTTCTTGTGTTGTCCCGTTTAAAATGTTACTCAATTGGCGTTAGTTGATCTTTTATATGTTGTGTTTTCATCTTTTTGAAACTTTCCATCTATTATTTTTTTCCTGCTCTTATCATTTTTATCGCAACAACTACAGAGGTATCTCTTTAATCAGCGTTGTGGGTAAAATCCTCTCAGGTATTGTTAAAAGGAAAGTGCGAGTATTAGTTGAGGACCAGTTGGATGAAAATCAGTGTGGGTTTAGGTCTCTTAGAGGTTGTCAGGACCAGATCTTTAGCTTACGGCAAATAATGGAGAAGTGTTATGAGTGGAACAGGGAATTGTATCTATGCTTTATAGATCTAGAAAAGGCATATGACCGGGTTCCTAGGAGGAAGTTATTGTCTGTTCTACAAGATTATGGAATAGGAGGCAAACTTTTGCAAGCAATTAAAGGTCTTTACATGGATAGTCAGGCAGCAGTTAGAGTTGACAGTAAATTGAGTTCATGGTTCAGAGTAGTTTCAGGGATAAGACAAGGCTGCAACCTGTCTCCACTGTTGTTCATATTATTTATGGATCATATGTTGAAAACAATAGACTGGCTGGGTGAGATTAAGATATGTGAACACAAAATAAGCAGTCTTGCATATGCGGATGACTTAGTTGTGATGGCAGATTCGATTGAAAGTTTGCAAAGTAATATTTCAGAGCTAGATCAGAAATGTAAGGACTATGGTATGAAGATTAGCATCTCCAAAACGAAAGTAATGTCAGAGGGAAAGAAATATAAACGGATTGAGTGCCAAATAGGAGGAACAAAGTTAGAACAGGTGGACGGTTTCAAGTACTTAGGATGCATATTCTCACAGGATGGCAACATAGTGAAAGAACTGGGAGCGAGGTGTAGCAAAGCTAATGCAGTGAGCGCTCAGCTACGATCTACTCTCTTCTGCAAGAAGGAAGTCAGTATCAAGACTAAGTTATCTGTGCACTGTTCAATCTTTCGACCAACCTTGTTGTTTGGGAGCGAAAGCTGGGTGGATTCAGGCTACCTTATCAACAAGGTTGAGGTTACGGATATGAAAGTAGCTAGGATGATTGCAGGTACTAGTAGATGGGAACAATGGCAGGAGGGTGTCCACAATGAGGAAATCAAGGAAAAACTGGGAATGAACTCTGTAGATGTATCAGTCAGGGCGAACGGGCTTAGGTGGTGGGGTCATGTTACACGCATGGGAGAAGCAAGGTTACCCAAGAGACTCATGGATTCAGCAGTAGAGGGTAGGAGGAGTCGGGGCAGACCGAGGAGAAGGTACCTGGATTCGGTTAAGAATGATTTTGAAGTAGTAGGTTTAACATCAGAAGAGGCACCAATGTTAGCACTAGGGGATCATGGAGGAACTGTATAAGGGGGGCTATTCTCCAGACTGAACGCTGAAAGGCATAATCAGTCTTAAATGATGATGATGATGATGATATCATTTTTATTTGTTGTCCATATGTTCCAAGCTTGTTGTCTCTTTATAATTAACTCATCACACTCATTATTCCACAAGGCAAGTTTCCATTTCTTTTTAAGAGAAATAGTTCTTCTGCAGTCAGAATTATGTATTTTTCAGCTTATTCCCAACATGTCGGTAATATTTTATCCAATACATTTTTTAATCATTTTCTCTAGATAACTTCTGTATGTCAAACTTTTTGAGTTGGTATTAGTCCCTTTGTTTAATATTTGTCTAATCTTGAATTTAATGATAGCTAGGTAGTGATCTGAATCTAAATCGGCGCACTTGGCAACTTTTACGTTGAACACCTCCATTTTAGAGAATCTATTTAGAGCAAAGTGATCGAGTTGTTTCTCACCAAAAATCAGATTTGATGATACCCACGTACTTTGTTTTCTAGAAAATTTTTGAAGAATATAGGTTCTAGTACTACGTTATGCTATCTGCACAGGCTTAAGAGCCTCCGTTTGCGTTGGTCCTACTATTAAATGTAAATGTGGTGCGACTAGGGCCTCCCGCCGGGTGCACCGTTCGCCAGGTGCAAGTCTTTCGATTTGACGGCACTTCGACAACTTGCGCGTCGATGGGGATGAAATGATAAGGACAACACAACACCCAGTCCCTGAGAGGAGAAAATCTCCGACCCTGCCGAGAATCGAACCCGGGCCTTTATGATTGACAGCCCATTGCGCTGACCACTCAGCTACCGGGGGCGGACGGTCCTACTATTGATGTGTGCTGACGTTCTTTGCGAATTTGTGCAGCATTAAAGTGTCCAAAAGTGTTTTTCAATGGAATGTAATCTAGGGTGACAAATTTTTCCAACATTTTCTGTTTGTTCTTTCTGTGGTCTGTTTTTCTCAATTGTTGGTGCACGTATATTTTAAACAGTGTAAACTTTGTTTGATGATAAAAACGTTAATGTAGGAAATCATTAATTGATTCCGATTCTATTGTTGAGTTTAATGTGTTTTTGTTTACAACGAAACCTGTTCCAGATTGGGGACCATTCTTCATAACTTTCTTTCCCTTAAATATCCAGGATACTTTTGAATCTCCTTAGATATTGTCATACTTTTTATGGGCAATAAACACGCCTCTAACACCATTGTTCACCCTCTGTTTGCGATATACATTCCGGACGGAGTTTTCCGACAGATACGCGATATTCTTTCTAGCTATGGTCTTACAAAGTGAAATGCGTATCAGAAAGGGCAACAATGGTTTGGGAGCTTTTTCAGGTGAAATACGCTCACGATGTCTAATAAGAGGAAGATTGTAATAATATTTAAGGAAAGGATTGTAAATACATTTGTTTCATCAGACTAGCTGTGGAAATGACAGACACATTGCATTCAGTATCTGGAACATCGGTGACAACTACCGATCGAGCCATGATGATTTGGGTTCCCACATGCATTCTACCACAAATCGCAGCTACTCTCTCCCTGCCTCCTTCAAGACTTGATCCGTCGATAAGGTGTTAAAACCTAGCTATTAAGGAACTTTGAAGTGTTCCTGCACGATCGTGGAATATGTGATTATGAATAAGTTCTATTCTACGTTCCCTGCAGTTACAGCCTCGGCGTTTAACCAGTACTCAGTTTCGCACCAAACAGACCTCTGTTAAGTACAAATCCCCCATACCAGAAGATTCTCGGCGTTAACCCTAAACTGACTTTTTTCCCCGTACTCAGGACCGTGGACTTGCGAGGTGTTTCCTTAAGAGCCAAGTTGCTAAGCGTGTAATTCGACCTCTTACCGACTCCAGAGCAGGTAATTTGCTGGGCAGGGGCCACCAACTTCGTTAATCTGCCCATTTTTGGCGCCGGCAATCCAATCACGGGCGACGCTGCAGTCGCATTACCCAGGGTCACTCGGTGCTTTCATTCAACTAGCTGCGTTCCCTCCCGCGTTGTTTCTCCATTAGAATCCGCCTTCCGGGAGTAACGTTATTTACTTACTGATGCAGTGTCGACTGCTAATCTAGGCAGGCCTGGTTCCGAGGAATGATATATAAGAGCTTTCTCGTGTACTGTGTCCGGCAGAGTCGCTCAGAATTGTCTTCGGCTCTGGTGGCCTATCGCTAATTCGTGGTGTAGCCAGTGCACACTCTGGAATCTTCTTTTCCTTCGTTGCATTAATTTGAGTTGAGGGTAAATGCACGATGAGTCATACTCTAATGTGTGCCTGGTCATTGATTCTCTATATTGTTGGCTTCCTAACGCCATGATGTCCCTTATTCTACATGAAGGATTGTTACGACACGTCGTTCCAGTGCAAAGTATCTAAATTTCGCTTGTGGTACCGTGCTTGTTATCTTTTGATTAGGAGAAGATGGATCAGGGCTACTTTTGTCCATATGGCTTCTGGAAGGTGCGTAAAAGCCCCGCCAGACTACAGACCAATGGTCTGTACATTGAGCTCCTTCTAGGTGTGTAATGCTAGCACTCAACGCGCTACCCTCAACTCTTAAGTCGGAGAAAATTTCACAAATAGATGTAACAATTGAGATTGCTTCACAGAAACTCTGCAATTCATAACAAAGTTCCACACCTAGTTTCGTAGAGATCCGGAATTAGAATTCTACAAGCTGTAAATTTTTACTGCGACAATGTAAGGGCGTACGGTGTTTATAGTATTCCATACTTTCTGCTGTTCATTTACCAGAAATAATATCCAAGATTCTATTCCTGGCGGGTGTAAAATGAATGTGCGCAACGGAAAATAATAAACGCTAAAATGAAGATTTGGCCCTGTCTGACTATCCCCCCTGAAGGAGATCTTAGGATCTCTTAATGGACTTTAACATATAAATTACAACCTAAACATAAATGAATGATTAAGGCAACTAATACTACTAAATGATAAATGTTGTTCCTACTTATATATTTATTGTAGATGAAAAAACCTTTATATTACAAAGTTTACATTTCCCAAATAAAATTTGTAATCACTTGCCCAACTCTGCCCCTTATTATGAGTGCGCGATCTAATATCAATAACGCGAAATGACTGACATCATCTAGATACCAAACACTAGAAGACACTACTTTCAAAGGTGGTATACAATGGTGTGGAACGTCAGTGGAAATAAACTAACGTGATCAGAGCTGATTAGCTTTTATAGCTCTAATAAGCCGAAGCAATTTGCGATATCACCGTACGTACTGCGTCCGATATGTCGAACTGATGGTTCTCGTACTCGTCTGCGACGATTAAAGACTCCAGCCACAAATAAACTCTTTGAAACACTAGGACGGCAGAAGGCGGTCCTCTGACTAATATACTCTAATATTGTCTTCTCCTCTCTGTGAGCTACAAGGACGGAGTTCAGATAACGTCTCAACGTAAGTATAGGCAGAGGAAATGCTCTCAATTACTGAACGCTGCGTACTCAACGACGACATCTAACCCGGAGGTGAAGTCGAGAATCGTATAGGTTCGGAACAGTACAGTGCCTAACTGTTCTAACTATAAACTCTACAGAGACCAAAGACAGCAAGTCCGTCTGCACCAAGAAAAGCTGATGTCGAGCGACCGTCACACACGGCAGCTCACAACTGAAGACCTTGTCTCTCCACCGCTGGCTTCACAGCAAGGCTCGGCTCCCCACCCTCGTAATTCCGAAAACGAATCATATTCTCAAAACCACGGAATATTCTCCCTCTCTACAGATTCTTCCGAACGCCGACCAACGATATTTTAGTCTTTTGTCGTCCATCGCGGAAAGTTTGCGAGGAAAAACCTTGTAACTTCCCCACAAGATTATTTTAGAAGGAACCAAGAACCATGAACCAAGTGTAAACTCCCCACGGAAATATTTAAATAAGAAACCAAGTGTAACCTCCGCACGAAATAATAATTAAATGAATTTTGAATATTGTAACCTCTGAACAAAATTGGCTCCCATTTATGATCTCTATGCTGAAATGCATTCAGATTTAATGTAACCACAAAATTCTTTTCTCATTTAATGTTAAGTTCGAAACAGAAAAATTCCTAAACACCAAAATAATAAAAAAAATTCAGTAACCTGGTAAATTTTATGACGACAGCAGCGCTGCGCCTCGGCCCTGTATTCTGAATAAAAAATGGAAAAATTCTTACCTCAATAAAAACTGCGAATCTATCTGCTCTTACGTAAAAACTTTTCGGCACAGCTTCGTGCAGTGCTGGCGTATATATATATATATATATATATATATATATTTTATTCTTGGAAGGAATGATCATGCATTGAAAATATTCTTTAAATTGAAATGAATGCTTTTCTTAAAAAAATTACTTTATATTATAAAAATTATTATTGGGGCATTTTTTTAAAAGAAATTACTGACAGTTAATATACATTACTAGCTATGCGCAAGGCTGCTTCTTTACCTTCTACAATAATACTCATCCTCCAGAGTCCCGACCAGAGCAGACTGCCGACACGCGCAGGCACGCGCCGACTACTGTCGACTCACGCAGACTACTCAAGACTACTGCTTACTAGCACGGACTGAAGACTAAAGCCGACAGACGCCGACTCGCGACAAGCAACAACTAACTACATACTGCTCTCTGGTCAGAGACTCTCCTATGCCTTGCCCATCGCCGGCAACGCATACGTCTTACATAACCCTCCACTGGGAGGGCAAAAATTTGGCAGCGATAGTGAGTCGATTGGACTTGCCATGAGCAACAAATTTTTTCTTAATTAACTAAGTTTACAGTCACAGAATATATACATATATAAAAGTGCAGAATATGAAATAAAATATAGTGCACATGCACTGAGTACAGAACATATCAAGCAAAGACAAAATGTGTACACAATGAGTACAAAACATATTAAACAATGGCAAAAGTGCACACGCACTGCAGTACAGAACATATCAGCAAATCCCAAAATGTATACACAATGAATACAAATCATATTAACAAATGACAAAAGTGCACACGCACTATAGTAGAGAACATATCAGGAAATCACAAAATGTATAAGCAATGAGTACAAATCATATTAACAAATGGCATAAAGTGCACACGCACTGTAGTTCAGAACATATCAGGAAATCACAAAGTATACAGAATGAGTACAAATCATATTAAAGATGACATAAAGTGCACATGCGCTGTAGAAGTCTTAAACATTTTTACAACAAATAAACATATCAAGGAGTGAAATAAAGTGCACACGGACTGTAAAAGTCTTTAGCATATTTACATAACACGTGATGGACTGAAATAAAGTGCACACGCACTGTATACGTCTTTAGCATTTTTACATAACACTTCATGGAGTGAAATAAAGTGCACACGCACTATAGAAGTCTTTAGCATAACATATCATGGAGTGAAATAAAGTGCACACGCACTGTAGAAGTCTTTAGCCTATTTAGGACAACTGATCTTGTTAACAAATGAAATGAAGTGCACACGCACTGTATATGTCTTTATCATTTTACAAGAACTAGGAAAGGAATGGGAAGGATTGCGTCATGGTTGTAGCACATTAGGTTGCACGCAGCTGCACTGAAAGTCCATATCTTTCTACAGAAGCACAACACCAAGTGAGACAATCTGAAGTTCTTTTCCCAGAAGTATCAATCAGTATAGCCAAGACACTGAAATGTCGTATTAATATTCCATGTTATCATTTTGGTAGTACATTAGGTACACCAAACAGTGGGACCATAGTAACATCTCCATCGCTCAAGGTGGTGGACAGCATGTCGTGTCCACACCACGTTCTTGTAAGGTACACCAACGTAGAATTAGTGCAAAAACCAAATATAGTGCTCCATGATCATGAGGATAGACAGGACAAACGAACATTGCAGTAATTTCTGGTAATTAGGTCAGAAGGTGAAGGACATTAAGTCACATACTAGTCTTCATTGAGAATTACACTAGTCTAACAACTGATTTGAGTAATTGGTGGCACTCATCGCCCAGTTACTGAACATTTCTGTACCATGTATGAAGTATTACAGAATAATGTTCATAAATCATCTGATTACAGTGAACATTGACACTCAGTGGCCAGTTACAAACCATCAGAAGTCATCATTCAAAACAGGAGCTAATGAATGGCATAGTATTAATATAATTCACTTTGTTATAGTAATCATTGGCACTCATTGGCCAGTTACAAAACATATAGCGAGTATTGAGTAGTACAAAACATTTTTCATCATTCAAGTGACATACGACATATTTAAAATAATTATTGGCACTCATTGGCCAGTTACAAAGTATTCTTATAATTTTATAAAACCTTATTCAGTATTATTCAGAAGTTATCATTCAAAATGAGAGTCAATTATTGGCATAGCATTTATAGAGTATAACAAAATATTATTTACAGAAATTATTGGCATAGTTTTTATGCATTATTACAAAGCATCATTCAGTATTACTCAGAACTGATGATTCCAGTGACATAGGACATATTGAAAATGTAACGTATTGTAACTATTATTCAAGGTCTGTGACTAGAAAACATTATTCAGTATTACTCAGAATTCATCATTCAAATGACATATTACTCAGAACTGATCATTCCAGTGACATAGGACTTACTGAAAATGTAACACACTGTAACTATTACTCAAGGTCTGTGGTTAGAAAACATTATTCAGTATTACTCAGAACTCTCTTAAACTGGTAGCATTATTTGGGACTGGTAATACATTTTTTTTGGTGCTAGCAATGAATTGCGTTGAGATCGATAATTAATTACTGGGGCATAACAATATTTGCTTTTGAGTTATTGCTGCAAATGAAGATGTGTAACGTCATTCATCATGAGTCAGCTGTAGCAAGGTTATGAAACAAGTGGAGTATATGTGATCACATTCATGAATGACACACACAAATGGGTAAGAAAAAATGCAAGTACTACAACAGGTTTAATGATTAACTGCTTATAGCGTATTATTTTCGTGAATAATTTCTCCTGCAAAAAATACAAAATGGATTATTAAGCTGAAAGAAGAAACGCATATTATGCTGAAAAGTAGTGAACTTCGAATTAACAGGTAGTGAAATGTGTATAAAATATATATGTTCTCTAGCTGTCCTTTCCAAAACCTTCAGTCATCATACCATGAGACATAAGACATACTGTCAAAACGAACTGCAACAAATACCTAAATAACTACATAGCATTTCTTAACTAACAGTAAATATATAAACTTCATCATAATTTTCATCTACAAAGAAAAACTTCATTATCATCACCTGCAAGGAAAAACTTCATTATCCATATCACTGTAACTCCATTATTATCATCACCTGTAAAGAAAAACTTCATTATCTATAGTAGCATACTCTTCATCACTATTCATATCATTCATTATCATCTGCAAAAAAATCACTTCATTATTCATTATACAACTATTCCTTATTTCTAGCATATTTCATCACTAAAACTAAGATGTGTAGCTCTGTCTGACAGCCTGCATCAATCGCCTCGTATTCTGAAAGAAAAAATTAGTTAAGACTGCTATTCTACGATGTGTATAGTATATTCTTGTTAATGCTTGTTAATTCTTATCCATTTACTCTTCGTGACGAGGTGTTGCATCTTCTTTCGTTCATTGCGAAGGTGAAATTCCCATTTCTGTTTAATTTATTTCTTTTACACGTTATTTCTTTCTGAAAATGATGAACAAAGATTAATGTCTTGCATTTAAATCATATACCCATTAAATAAAAACTGGTTTATAGTAACATAATTGAGCATACAGCATAGCATGACAGAAAACGTAATATGTCAAAACATAGACAGTGTTCAGAGGCAAAAATGTACACAGAGTATCACAATGTAGCAGAAAAAAAAAGAAAAAGTAAAGTAGTCACGATGTTCAGATATCATAAGGCAAAATGTTAAAGTCAACTGGTGTTTATTATATCTTAAATATTTCATAGTGCATACAAACAAAACAGGAAAACAATCATACATACATGAAAAATGGAAAATATACACAGTCTGATATATAACGACAAGAAATGACTTTCTTTGTGTTCGGCTTGTATGTTGTGTCGTTAATAGAGACGAGAATTGAAGACTTTAATGGAGAGAGAATTTGATAAAATTAATATGTCAGTAGATAGAATTGCATAATTATTCATAAAATATGTAAGTTTATCTGGAAAAATGTGCACGGTCTGATGTGTAACGACAAGAAAAGCGACCTGCTAACCTTACCTTGCCGGGCACTTGCCAAGAAAAAATACGATAATCATCAGTAAATAGTCACATAAATATAATTGCATAAGTGGTCATAAAATGTGTAAGTTCATCTGGAAAAATATGCACGGTCTGATGTGTAACGACAAGAAGAGCGACCTGCTAACCTTACCTTGCTGGGCACTTGCCAAGAAAAAATACGATAATCATCAGTAAGTAGTCACATAAATATAATTGCATAAGTGGTCATAAAATGTGTAAGTTCATCTGGAAAAATATGCACGATCTGATGTGTAACGACAAGAAAAGCGATCTGCTAACCTTACCTTGCCGGGCACTTGCCAAGAAAAAATACGATAATCATCAGTAAGTAGTCACATAAATATAATTGCATAAGTGGTCATAAAAAATTAGGAAATGGCATTACAGTGTGATAAATCATAAAGTATGTTCATTCAATAAAGGATTTGATGTTGGAGACATGGTGATTGCCCTTGCTTTTTCTGGTTCTCAAAGTTTCGACGTGTACTACATTGGGGTGAGGAATGTTGCGAATTCGATATGGACCTGCGTATAGAAGCTCAAATTTACTGCATCTACTCTTTCCTCTGTTGGATAAATGGTGTGTACGTACTAATATCTTCTGTCCAATGTGAAAGTCACGGCGTGTACAAACCTGTTTTTGCTGTCTTCTCCGGCGCTCTGCGGCACGTTTGATGTTGTTGAGCGCAATGTCAATTATTTCATGGTGTCGTAGTCGACGAGATGTAGGAAAGGTTACTAATTTTTTAATTTTGTTAGGTGGTTCAACATTTTTCAGTATAACAGACGGAGATAGCACAGTAGTTTCATTTGGTATGGAATTAATTACATCCTGGAATGAGAGTATGTATGTGTCCCAATCAATATGTCGTTTATGGCAGTATATTCTACACAGTTTACCAATTTCTTTCATTAATCGTTCACAAGGGTTCGAAGAAGCATGGTACCTGGAGAAATGTTTCTAGCTCGTAACATACGTGTCCATATAGCAGATCGAAACTGTGGTCCATTGTCGGAAATTACTTTCAATACATGCCCTACACGAAATAGAAAATGTTTTACAAATGCTTTCGAAACAGTTTTAGCAATAGCTTTGCGTAACGGAGTGAAGGTAACAAATTTTGAAGTGGGTTCAACAGCGACAAAGATGTAGCAAAAACCTCTATTAGTTCTGGGAATCGGACCAAAAATGTCTACAGCGGCCATGTGTCTCAATTTAACAGGTACAATGGGATCTAATGGAGGAATATGTGAAGTCGTATCTGACTTAGCTTTCTGGCAGATTTTACATGACGCTAAAACTCGTCGAATACGTTTCTCCATGTTGGTAAAATAACAGTTCTGTCTCAGTATAAGAAAACATTTTCTGGCTCCGTAATGTGCGTAACTTAAATGAGTATACCAGATTAATTTGTTAACAATTTCGTCAGGAATGCATAATAACCAATTGTTGCTGTCAGGGTGAGAGCGGCGAAACAGAATATTATTGCGTACAGTGTAATGGTTTCTAATGGTAACGTTATTCCTATCTTGCCAAAGGTGTTTAATCTCTTTCCATACGTTGTCTTTACTCTGCTCTTGTGCTATGTCTTGTAATGACGACGAAATGAAATTTTCAAATGCAACTTGTTGAATGTACATGACGCTGAAATCTGCTTTGCAGAAGTTTGTTACGATGTCTTGTTGATTGTTGCTGAGAGAACGGGATAGTGTGTCTGCTACAATATTTTGTGTGCCGGGAATGTGAACAATTGTAAAATTAAATTCCTGCAAATAAAGTTTCCATCTGCTTAATCTGTCGTGTGTAAATTTAGCGGAAATTAAAAACTGTATCGCTCTATGGTCTGTATAAACAGTCGTATGTCTTCCATAAAGGAAATGCCGATATCTGGTAAATGCCCATACAACACATAATGTTTCAAGTTCTGTAACAGAATAATTGCGTTCAGCAGGTGACAGAATGCGACTCGCAAAGGCTATGTTTTTAATTACTGTACAACCATCTTCTTCAATTTCCTGAAAAATATGTACGCCTAAAGCGGTGTTAGAACTGTCGGTGGCAACGGAAAAATTTCTAGTAAGATCTGGGTGCGTTAAAAGTGGTGCATTCAACAAAGCATGTTTCAGGTTCATAAATTCAGAATGTGCTTGCTTATCCCAGGACCAAATAGTGTTTTTACCTGTCAATTGACGTAATCTAGGGGTGTCTAAAGCAGAGTAATGAATAAATTTACGAAAAAAGTTAATTAAACCCAAAAAGCTGCTTAGTTGTTTCTTCGTCGTTGGAACAGTAATGTCACGTAAAGCGTGAAGTTCTTCCGGGTCAGGCGTAATGCCCTCTGCTGAAATTACATGTCCAAGAAATTTTATAGAAGTTTTACCAAAGTGCGATTTACTGAGATTAACTGTCAGTCCTTGTGCACGAAAAGTTTGCAACAGTTATCTTCTGGAATAAGAATGTCGTCTACATACGTTGTGATTCTGTCTTTAAGTTCTGTCGGAAGTATTGTATTCAAACCGCGAATAAATGCTGCTGAAGAAATAGTTAAACCGAACGGTAATTTACAAAATTGATAACAGTCACCAAATTTCTGTAGAAGTTCTTCTAGTGTCTGTGGGCGATCCGTTTCATTAATAATAATGTCACTGATGTGACGCGAATCAAGTACGAGGCGAAGTGGACCATCCTTTTTCTTAACAATATGGAGCGGGTTTATGTACGGACTAACTGCCGGTTCAATAATTCCTTGGTCAAGCATAGCTTGCAATTCTTTCTTAACTTGTTCTCTGTGAATATACGGAATGGGATAATGTTTGGCTTTAAATGTGTCGTGCTGTTTAACTTGAAATTCATACATAAAACCGGACATAGTACCAGGCACGTTGTCAAAAATTGGAGCTTGCTGTAAAAGAATTTTGCGTAGTTGTGTGCGTTCGTCGTCTGTATTTGCACTGCTCTGTTTAACTTTATCAGAAATCATCTGTATAACGTCATAGTCGGCTTCGTCTGGAGTATTATAGTTGTGTACGTACGTATCTGTGAACAATGTGGAATGACAGTCTGTGTTACGTGATGCGAAAATGACCTCTGTACGATTAACTGTTTGTTCTTCTGCAGATAAAGAGTGCTGAAATTCTAGAGCCAGTTGTATATTTTCATCCTTCAACATTAAATAGAGTTTTGAAAGTCAATAATTGCGTCGTGTTGTACCAGAAAATTCGTACCTAAAATAATAACATCGGTCGTCAATAAGGGAACAATCCAAAAAATTGAGTGAAATGTATGACCTGCAATACAAAATGATAAATGTGTCTGTAATTTAACATCTACTCCTTTACCAGATATTGCTCCTTTTACTTTAGTTTTGCCTAATGGTAACGTAGGATAGGTATTCTCTTTGTTACATTCATTGAAAGTTTCCTCATTTATGACTGACATAGGAGGTCCAGAATCGATTACTGCTGAAAATTTCGATGATCCAATTTTTACTTCAATGACGGTGTGAAATGGTTTTTTGAATAACTGGTCTTTCCTGCAAAAGAGTATCTCGGATGTCGTCAAAAGTAATAACATTTTCGTGAACATAATTCTGCGTGTCAAAAGCATTGCTTGCGTTACTGTTAAGATGCAACCTGTACTGTATCTAGTCAAATTCTATCTGACGCGCTATTATTTTCAGGAGGATGCTGTGGCATTTCAACTATTTGTACTGTTCTGTTATTTATTCCTGACGTATTACGTTCTGGATGATATCTACTGTCTGGTTCATTCATGATAATATGTTGTTGCAGATGATTTTGCTGCTGATAAGACCGACTGTTATTAAATGTACGCTGAAAATTGTGTTCATTACTTTTACGTCTGTCATGATAGTCATTTCTATACGGTGCATTGCGATAGGAATTGAAATAGAGTGTTTTCTGTACGTACTGATTCCCTTGTTGCTGTGCGTTACTATTTGTTGGAGCTGACGCCATACGTGTAGGCGGCGAAACATTAAAGCTTGGTTGACCTTGTACATTACATTGTTGGTTAGGTATGCTAACCGGTTGGCTGTCATGCTGTTGCGGTGAAAAACGTCTATTGTTACCAAAATGTGGTTCCTGTTGCTGATAATTTTGTCGATACTGATAATTAACATTTTGTCTGTTATTAAAGTTCTGGTGGTTGTCGTTCCTGAAGCGTCTATTACCTTTGCTATTGAAATTGCGTGGCTGATCGTAATTGCTGTATGTTTGTTGACCTTGGTTATTATATGAAAAATTTTTGTTTATAAAGGAATAATCCGATTGCTGCACTTCCAAAAGCTGTAACAGATCTCTGAATGCCGAGATATTTTCTTTCTGCTGACCCGTTAAAAGTGACACTCTTAATGATCGTGGTAACTTAGAAATACATAATTGAATAAGTGCAGATTCACTGTACGGTTCATTTAAGTACTGGTTTTGTTGGACCATGTGTTCAAAAAATTGCGTGACAGTGGAAAAATTTGAGTTCTCATAATTCGGTAAACTAATTAATTGATCCTTAATTCCGCTCTGTGTCGTCTTCGACCAATACGCTGACAGAAAAGCATTCTGAAATTCTTCTACCGAGTAGCATTGTCTCGCGATCGGTCTCATACGAGTTGCCGGTTCGCCTTCCAAAAAACTGCAAATAAATTCAAGTTTGTGCGTTACAGGCCAAGTTGGTGGAAAAGCAAAGCTAAATTGTTGTATCCAATCCAAGGGGTGAATATGTGTTCTGTCATTTTTAAATACTTTAAATTTTCTCACGGATAGAAAATGCTTGTAATCAAAATTATCGTCTCTGTATGTCTGAACAGGTTCAGAATTGTATGAGAATCTATTTGTCTGTGATTGTTCGGAATCTAAGTCATGTACTCTTTGTAAATTACCTAAATTATACTGGCTGTGTGAGTGTGACAAATGTTCGGAATGTGCCGTATGCTGTGACGCGTTATTCACTGAAACATTTTTCATCTCTGTCACTTCTTGCTGTACAGTTGACAATTTTCAACGTAATGTATTATTGGACGAATCTATATGACTGATCGTCTGCTGTAAATTTTGAAATTCAGGTGTTTGATTAAACGAAATCGGTGAAGTATCGTCTGATTTGCTGTCATTATTACTTTCAATAACGTCAATACGACTGGCCAATTCATCATATTTTTCAGTCAGTATTTTTACCTGATCATCGTTTTTAGTGTCACAAGCATTAATTTGTTTTTGTATTTTACGTGTGATTTCGTTCAATTTTTTAACGTCTGCTTTGATAGCATAGGGATTCTGTATTAATTCTAATTGTTCAAGTCTGTCGGTCACTGTCTGAAAGTCTACTGTGTGTGTATCTGTTTTTGATTTAAGATCGGAAATTTCATCACGCAATTCGGTGTTCAACTGTTTGATTGTATTAATTTCGTCTGATACAGCAGCAATATTGTTGTCTACGTATGTTTTTGCTTTCGTAAACAATTTACGTTTATCTTCCAGTCTCTGTGCGGTAATTGTTTCCATGACTTGTCGTTTTACTTTATTTTGTTCCTGTATAAATTTATGGTAACGCGTTTCACTGTTTTGTAGGTGGTGATTAAAGCGTTCGTCAATTTGGCTGTTCTGTTGTTCAAATTTCGCGTCTACCTTTGCATCCAATGTGCGCGAAAGTTCTGCTGACATTAATTTAAACTCGTCGCGTAACTGTGTCGCGTTGTCAGAGCATTGTTTACCGACTGCATTAATTTCGTCTCTAAGTGATTCTGTTGCAGCTGCCTGCGTATTCCTTAATTCTTGAGCAACAGATCTAATTTCCTCACTACTTTTCCTAGCACAAGCGTTAATTTCCTCACGTAATTGTTCTTTAGTATCATGACATTGCGCGGCAACGGCTGTAATCTGTTCACTAAGCTGTCTGGAATTGTTGTCTAATTTTTCATTCAACTGTTTGGAACTGTTGTCTAGTTTTTCATTAAGGTTGTCTTGTTTTTCATTAATTTCATTAATTTGTTGTTTGAGACTTTCACTAAGTTGTTTATGATTGTTGTCTTGTCTTTCATTAAGTTGTTGTTTGAGATTTTCATTATTTTCATTAAGTTGTTTGAAATTTTCACTATTTTGTTTGTGATTGTTGTCTTGTTCTTTTTTAAACTGTAGCAATACTGCCATAATTTGATCCAAGCCAAAATTAGCGACTCTATTTTCTATGCTGTGTGTTGGTGTATTTGCATTTGTCATGTTATCTGTAACCATTTGGTCATTCTGTAATTCTTGAAAAGGTTTGCTCATCGAATGTGCACTGTTGGTCACTAAATCGGAATCAAATAAATCTGTCGTACTTGGAGTACATTGTTAATTTTCGTTAGAAACAATTATCTGTTCATTACGTAAATTTTGCAAACCGGGTGTGTCAAGCTGGGCAGCATTCATTGTAACAGAACGTGCCGCGTCATCCATTGTCGTTAAATTAACAGACGACACAACTGAATTTATTTGCTCATCACTAGGATCAAAGTCAATATTAGTGGTCGGTACGCACTGATTGTCTGTAAATGGAGGACTGTCACTATTACACTGAGTGTTGCAAGTACTATCGGTCAAATTATTCGAGTCGGCTGTTTCACTCATTGCACATCGCGGTGTACTGTTAACAGTTTTTCGTGGCATTTTTCACAAATCAAAACTAAGCACAAACGAAACAAGGACAATGCAAAATGCAACAAACACAAATACAAGAAAGAGCAACAAATTGCCGATGATCTGTGAAAGAAAGAATGACAAATTAGTAAATGCGCTGCGCCAGATGCAAACTACGTTTAAGTAAATAAGAGCAGATATATGGCTTATCAGAAGATTCCAGGTTCGAATCCTGGCAGGGTCGCCAAGTGTAACCTCCCCACAAAATTATTTTAGAAGGAACCAAGAACCATGAAGCAAGTGTAAACTCCCCACGGAAACATTTAAAAAAGAAACCAAGTGTAACCTCCGCACAAAATAATAATTAAATGAATTTTGAATATTGTAACCTCTGAACAAAATTGGCTCCCATTTATGATCTCTATGCTGAAATGCATTCAGATTTAATGTAACCACAAAATTCTTTTCTCATTTAATGTTAAGTTGGGAACAGAAAAATTCCTAAACACCAAAATAATAAAAAAAATTCAGTAACCCGGTAAATTTTATGACGACAGCAGCGCTGCGTCTCGGCCCTGTATTCTGAATAAAAAATGGAAAAATTCTTACCTCAATAAAAACTGCGAATGTATCTGCTCTTACGTAAAAACTTTTCGGCACAGCTTCGTGCAATGCTGGCGTATATATATATATATATATATATATATATATATATATATATATATAATTTTTTTTTTTGATTCTTGGAAGGAATGATCATGCATTGGAAATATTCTTTAAATTGAAATGAATGCTTTTCTTAAAAAAATTACTTTATATTATAAAAATTATTATTGGGGCATTTTTTTTTAAAAGAAATTACTGACAGTTAATATACATTACTAGCTATGCGCAAGGCTGCTTCTTTACCTTCTACAATAATACTCATCCTCCAGAGTCCCGACCAGAGCAGACTGCCGACACGCGCAGGCACGCGCCGACTACTGTCGACTCACGCAGACTACTCAAGACTACTGCTTACTAGCACGGAATGAAGACTAACGCCGACAGACGCCGACTCGCGACAAGCAACAACTAATTACATACTGCTCTCTGGTCAGAGACTCTCCTATGCCTTGCCCATCGCCGGCAACGCATACGTCTTACAACCTGTACTCGTACAATGGTACGCTTCTGAGTAAAAATCCTTGGAAATAACCCGGCTTGCGTGGTTTCCGAGGTGCCGCTTCTTCGCTTTTCGCACCTGCGTCCAAAATTTGCAGAGTTCGGAAGTATTATCCGGTTATCCTTGCGGCCCCTACTACAATAGCGGCCGGTCGCCCCTGTATTCTCTGTTCGCGCTCAGGTGTCACGACGTCCGTCTTGCTACTTCCCGTGTTTAAGCAGGACCAACACACCTGTGTGGGCCTTCCATCCAGGGCTTGAGTTTCGCCTACCGTTTCATCTCCACTGGCGTTCCAATCTCTACTAGTACAGGTAATCATTCATTTCGCCGTTTTGATGATAAAGACATTCCGTCACCTTTCATGCAATAAGCGTTAACAATTATTTACAACGTCAGTCTCCTTAAAATATTCATATATACGATGTAAAACCTATCAAATGATATCTAATTGTGGTTGTAGTTCATGGCAAAGTATGTGGATGAGTGCTTGTAATGTGCGAAATTACAGCCACCTTCCACAATTTATCTGTCCATCCTTACTTAATTTTCTTAACGTACACTACGAGATGTCATTAAAGATTGATTCATATTACACACTTCCGTTTTTCCTCTATTTGAAACCATGAATGGCAGGTATATGTTTTCCCTTAAATAATGGAAAGACTTGTGATGTCTGAGATTAAGTCGCTTTCTAATTAGGAGATAATACACTTTTCAAGAGTAGAGTAATATTTTCTGTTGTAATTCACAAATATTAGGTTGGTGCATAAGTTCGTAGCGTTTTTATTTTGCATGTTGGTATTCAGGTTGAGATGAGTTTATTTAACGATTGGCATTTTTTATTTGTAGTTCAGTTTTGGTAGTTGAGTGTAATACTGAGATTTTATCATCCGAAGATAATGAGTGGAGCTGTGATGTTGTACTAAGGGGAGAAATCGGAACATTTTCGACATATTCTGCTATTTGAGTTCAGTAGAGGGGTGGCAGCAGCGGAGGAGGCCAGTAATATTTGTACCGTGTATGGGGACGATGCTACTGGACAGAACACTGCCAGAAATGGTTTTCCCTTTTGAGGAGGATCGTTTTGGCATTAGTGATTTCAGGTGTGCCGCAGGGGAGTGTCGCAGGACCATTGCTATTCACAATATACATGAATGACCTTGTGGATGACATCGGAAGTTCACTGAGGCTTTTTGCGGATGATGCTGTGGTATATCGAGAGGTTGTAACAATGGAAAATTGTACTGAAATGCAAGAGGATCTGCAGCGAATTGACGTATGGTGCAGGGAGTGGCAATTGAATCTCAATGTAGACAAGTGTAATGTGCTGCGAATACATTGAAAGAAAGATGCCTTATCATTTAGCTACAATATAGCAGGTCAGCAACTGGAAGCAGTTAATTCCATAAATTATCTGGGAGTAGGCATTAGGAGTGATTTAAAATGGAATGATCATATAAAGTTGATCGTCGGTAAAGCAGATGCCAGACTGAGATTCATTGGAAGAATCCTAAGGAAATGCAATCCGAAAACAAAGGAAGTAGGTTACAGTACGCTTGTTCGTCACTGCTTGAATACTGCTCAGCAGTGTGGGATCCGTACGAGATAGGGTTGACAGAAGAGATGGAGAAGATCCAACGGAGAGCAGCGCGCTTCGTTACAGGATCATTTAGTAATCGCGAAAGCGTTACGGAGATGATAGATAAACTCCAGTGGAAGACTCTGCAGGAGGCACGGGCTTTTGTTGAAGTTTCGAGAACATACCTTCACCGAGGAGTCAAGCAGTATATTGCTCCCTCCTACGTATATCTCCCGAAGAGACCATGAGGATAAAATCAGAGAGATTAGAACCCACACAGAGCCATACCGACAATCCTTCTTTCCACGAACAATACGAGACTGGAATAGAAGGGAGAACCGATAGAGGTACTCAAAGTACTCTCCGCCACACACCGTCAGGTGGCTTGTGGAGTATGGATGCAGATGTAGTGACTCTCTACATTCAGGAAGACCTTCGGAGTTTGACGAAGATCGTGTAAACGCGTTAATCCACAATGATACACGTCAGTGTACTCGAGAACTGTGATGGACTGCGATCATTCCTCAACTGTGAGGCATTTGCGTGTTATGGGGAAGACTCAGTAATCGGGTGTCTGCGTACCGTATGCTCTAAGCCAAAATCATAAAAATCAGCTTGTCGCCATGTGTGTATCTCTGCTTGCTCGTCATTAGTTGGCTCGTGAACAACACCGACCATTCGTATCCTGTATCGTTACTGGTGACGGTAAATGGTGTCCTTATGCTGAAATGAGGAAAATAAACGAATGGTTGAGGCCAAACTAAGCAGCAACTCACAGTACAAAGACCTCAGCGCGTAAGCAAAACTTAATGTTATACATATGGTGGACCAGCGACGGTGTGGTGGTCTACGAACTGCTGACATTTGATGTCAACAAATGAGACGTCTTAAAGACGCAGTCCAAAAACATCGTCCAGAAAGACTGCTCGAAGTGATGCTATTCGATGATAACGCCAGTCTCATTCTGCTAGGCTGATAAGAAAAGTCATACGGGAGTTGAGATGGGATGTCATTCCACACCCTCCTTGTTTACCTGATCTTACACCCTCAGATTTACACCTTTTCCGCTCTCTGCCGCACTACCTTCAAGAATTTTCCTTTCTGGATGAAAATGTGCTCCGAACATGGCTCGACGAGTTCTTCGTCTCAAAACTACATAATTTCTACAGTCAGGGAACCGAAAAGTTATCCCAGCCTTGGCAGACTATTGTAAACGATGAAGGAGAATATATTATTAGTGACTGACTCACCAGCCTAATACGAGGGGCGTTTGAGAAGTCCGTGTAAAAATAAAAACTACTTAGTTGTTTTGGGTAAACCTTTTTAATTTTTCGACATAGTCTGCTTTTAGACTTATACACTTCGTCCAACGCTGTTCCCATTTGTTGATCCCTTCCGAATAATAGGAATTGTCCAAGTCTGCAAAGTAGCTATTAGTTGCTGCAATCACCTCCTTGTCTGAATAAAATCTTTGTCCCGTCAGCCATTTCTTCAAATTGGGGAACAAATAGTAGTCCGATGGAGCCAGGTCTGGAGAATAGGGGGGATTTGAAACGATTTGGAATCCTATTTCCATTAATTTTGCGACCACAACTGCTGAGGTGTGTGCTGGTGCATTGTAGTGATGGAAAATTACTTTTTTGCGGTCCAATCGCCGGCGTTTTTCTTGCAGCTCGGTTTTCAAATAGTCCGATAACGATGAATAATATCCACCTGTAATAGTTTTGCCATTTTCCAGATAGTCGATGAGGATTATCCCTTGCGAATCCCAAAAGACAATTGCCATAACCTTTCCGGCCGAAGGAATGGTCTTCACCTTTTTTGGTGCAGATTCTCTTTTGGTATCCCATTCTTTAGATTGTTGTTTGGTCTCAAGAGTATAGTAATGTATCGATGTTTCATCCACAGTGACGAAACGGCGCTTAAAGCCCTGCGGAGTCTTCCTGATCAGCAGCAAACCATCCTTGCAACACTTCACACGATTCCGTTTTTGGTCAAGCGTGAGCAATCGCGGAACCCATCTTGCGGATAGCTTTCTCAGGTCCGAATGCTTATGCAAAATATTATGTACCAGTTCATTCGAGATGCCCACAGCATTAGCAATCTCACCCACCTTAACTATTCTGTCATCCATCACCATATCATGGATTTTATCAATGATTTCTGGAGTCGTAACCTCCACAGGGCGTCCAAAACGTTTAGCATCCCTTTTGCCCATATGGCCACTCCGAAAATTTTGAAACCACTTATAAACTATTCGAATCGAAGGTGCAGAGTCACCGTAATGTTTATAAAGCTTCTCTTTAGTGTCCTGAGGCGTTTTGCGTTTCATAAAGTAATGTTTAATCACCACACGAAATTCTTTTTCGTCCATTTTCTGACAGTCACTCGACTTCCTTGATTTACACGAATGCCACACGCAAAGAAATAGACCAATATGGCTGAAACTTGGTGTGCGTTGTTTCCAAAGATGCTACTAACTAAACATGACCTCGATACGCGCTGGTGGTGCCATCTCTTGGACTTAGCACGGACTTCTCAAACACTCCTCGTATATTACACTAAATCGTATTTCCTTCAATACAGTCAATATTTGTCACATGCCAGAAGTTGTTTGATTTTGTTCAGGCATCATAAGAGCAGAGCTTTCAGCTGAATTTGCAGTCCCCTTTTCATTTGTCACTCTCTTCACTGTCACTTCTGCCACATTTTAGACTGGCTGCACACCTGGCCACGCAAGCAGCGCTTTTACTGACGCTGGTGGCGCTACTACTGTTCGGGATCACATGCGATTCCTCTTCGTCGAAATGTCTTGGCTCAAACTCGTCTGGGGGTTGAACCGCCGGTGTTGCAGTACATGCCCCAAATTAGATACTTGTGACCCTTTGGCTAAATTGTCTGGCTGAAGGTAAGTTTGCGAAATACAAAGTTAACATAACATACAATAACAGTAATGATAATATCGGGAACTAAATTAAAGACCCATATATGATATAGGCCACACAGATGCGATTTGGTTAGAGTAATGTACGAGGTGCATTCAAGTTCTAGGGCCTCCGATTTTTTTTTCTAATTAACTACTCACCCGAAATCGATGAAACTGGCGTTACTTCTCGACGTAATCGCCCTGCAGACGTACACATTTTTCACAACGCTGACGCCATGATTCCATGGCAGCGGCGAAGGCTTCTTTAGGAGTCTGTTTTGACCACTGGAAAATCGCTGAGGCAATAGCAGCACGGCTGGTGAATGTGCGGCCACGGAGAGTGTCGTTCATTGTTGGAAAAAGCCAAAAGCCACTAGGAGCCAGGTCAGTTGAGTAGGGAGCATGAGGAATCACTTCAAATTGTTATCACGAAGAAACTGTTGCGTAACGTTAGCTCGATGTGCGGGTGCGTTGTCTTGGTGAAACAGCACACGCACAGCCCTTCCCGGACGTTTTTGTTGCAGTGCAGGAAGGAATTAGTTCTTCAAAACATTTTCATAGGATGCACCTGTTACCGTAGTGCCCTTTGGAACGCAATGGGTAAGGATTACGTCCTTGCTGTGCCAAAACATGGACATCATCATTTTTTCAGCACTGGCGGTTACCCGAAATTTTTTTGGTGGCGGTGAATCTGTGTGCTTCCACTGAGTTGACAGGCGCTTTGTTTCTGGATTGAAAAACGGCATCCACGTCTCATCCATTGTCACAACCGACGAAAAGAAAGTCCCATTCATGCTGTCGTTGCGGGTCAACATTGCTTGGCAACATGCCACACGAGCAGCCATGTGGTTGTCCGTCAGCATTCGTGGCACCCACCTGGATGACACTTTTCGCATTTTCAGGTCGTCTTGCAGGATTGTGTGCACAGAACCCACAGAAATGCCAACTCTGGAGGCGATCTGTTCAACAGTCATTCGGCGATCCCCCAAAACAATTCTCTCCACTTTCTCGATCATGTAGTCAGACCGGCTTGTGTGAGCCCGAGGTTGTTTCGGTTTGTTGTCACACAATGTTCTGCCTTCATTAAACTGTCGCACCCACGAACGCACTTTCGACACATCCATAACTCCATCACTACATGTCTCCTTCAACTGTCGATGAATTTCAATTGGTTTCACACCACGCAAATTCAGAAAACGAATGATTGCACGCTGTTCAAGTAAGGAAAACGTCGCCATTTTAAGTATTTAAAACAGTTCTCATTCTCGCCGCTGGCGGTAAAATTCCATCTGCCATACGGTGCTGCCATCTCTGGGATGTATTGACAATGAATGCGGCCTCATTTTAAAACAATGCGCATGTTTCTATCTCTTTCCAGTCCGGAGAAAAAAGATCGGAGGCCTTAGAACTTGAATGCATCTCGTATATTCAGAAAGCAAAATAATAGCGTCGTATTTAGAGTTACTGTTACACTCGAGCGCATATCCATTTGAAACAGTTCGATCATTCACAATCTCATCGCGAAATACAAGTAATCTACACTAGAAGTTAGAGCTCAGACCAGGCGTGCGGCGGCTCACCGCTCAGAGACGAAGTCTTGCGACACCACACAATGCGAAATTTTCTAAGTCGTTTCACTTCCTAGCTGCCTAAAGGCAGACCGTCTGCTTTCGCGTCTGCATCCGAACTGTATCCTTTGGTGTCTCCTGCCGAACTGTCCTCTTTCGCGTCTGCACCAGCACTGTCCTCTGCCCGTCCACGGCCGCGTTGCCCGTGCGCCGAACATCCTCGCTCAGCTGACTAGGGCAGTTCCCTTTACTGAAGCCATCCATCTGATTGGCTACGGCTTATTCTACATTATTTTACATTTTAACATATTTAAATAATCAAAGCTTGACCACTTTCACGTTCTAAATAAAGAAAAAATAATATCCATTACATAATAAACGTTTATTCCTTTTACATAAAACCAATACAATTTTCTTCTTAGCTTTGAATGCTATAGGCAGTAACCTAGCACCCATGTGCTTTCTAATAAATAAATAAAGAACACAAGTAATTATGGGGGGAAGGTATCGGTCAAGAAGATGTGTAAAAATCTAATTTTTGGGTCAAACAGTTTTTGTGAAATCGAATGATAAGTGTGTGAAAGCAGTGGGAACAATGCGAGCAGTGCATTGATGACAAAGTCGCGCGCAGCGCTGAATGCGGGGAGCACGTGTCTGCAGCAGCGAAAGGGTTAATGAAGAGACAAAGCACTAGCAAAATCAAAAAATTGCATTCAAACGAATTAAATTCGTGAAGTAAGAGACTTCGATATAGTTTTTAAATAAAGAAAATATTAGGCACTGCTCAAGGTTGGAACTCTTCACCTTTCACTTACGCAGCTCGTCATACAACGTAACTCCATGAGGGTCTTACAATGCAACTCCATGAGGACTCTAACAGGTCACGCAAAATACTGACAAACACTGTTGGTATGACTATGAATTACTCACACTTCGTCGAAGTACAATAGGAAATAAACAATTACCGCTGTTCTCTATTGCGAAAAAGCGGTTCGTGAGATTGATACAAACACCTTTCCTTGCTATCGCCTGAATTAGGAGTCTTATTGCTTGTTTGGTTTAATTAATTAATAGAATATGAAGCAATTGGTATAAAGAATGCTTTTTCAAAACTTTCTATAAAAGAAAGTCTACTATCAAGACATTGCTTTTGTTCTATTACTTTATTTATGACTGTACGTTTCTAAAACTGAAGACACTCGTCCGTGCTCTGCTCTGCAGTCGAGATCTGGCAACGTCGTTCTCTGTTCATTGGCTGACTGTGTTTTGTGACGTCAGAGGCGCAGAACGAACCTAAACTCGGCCGCCAACATAAATGACGCGCACTTTAGTTACTAAAATCGCTGCACCACTACTCTGAAGTAACGGTGATTTGAGCTTTCTTCGCTTTGTACACCCAGTCGATTCCTCTCATTGTCCTTGTATAGGAACGCAGTAGCACTCCGATTAAGGCATGCAGTATAGGCTTTCACGGTCGGCATCTTCTTGATTTAAAACTTCTGGGCTAAGAGCGTGGTCGATGCTTCGTAAAGTTTGGTCTCCTACTGCGGGAGACATCTTTCGAAGTAAAACGGCTACTTTAGAAAGCAGTCTTATACACTGGTCAGGGCCTCTCAGCCCGGAAGCTTTAACTGAAGGACCTGACTGAGCGTCGTTTGTTGGTGGCGCAACCGCAAAGGCGCTTGCTGAGTGTATGCTGCTGTCGGGGGCCCACATTGTTCAGGTGTGTAAAATTGCGGAGGGGTAGAGGCTACAGGAGAAGCAGTTGGATGCACAGCACTTCAAGTATCTGACCCTTTTCAGACAACTTCATGTGGTCTGGGAAAATCTTTAAATCATGATGCAACGAAAGCAAAAATAACTTATCATCATCGCATGCATCTCTCTCTCTTACTTCCAATACATAGTCTTCAGGATTTTTTGCAGTTCCTCATCCTCACATATTTTTTTCTTCTTGTCTGTTCCCGCTCTTTCGTGGTTTCTCATTGTTAGTTGTTTATTCCATGACTGCTTCACTTCCTAGTCCCTTAATGACTGTCTTCGATCAGTGTTGAGGTAGCATCCGAGAAAGAAAGAAAAAACGAGAATTCGCTATATTTGATGTACACGTACAGACGAACAAATGATTGTAATTACAGAAAAATTGGGTGGTTTATTCAAAAGAAAAAGCTTCACAAATTGAGCAGATCAGCAGCGCGTTGGTCCACCTTCGGCCTTTATGCAAACGGTTATTCGACTTGCCATTGATTGACAGGGTTATTGGATGTCCTCCTGAGGGATATCGTGCCAAATTCCGTCCAACAGGCAAGATACATCTTCAAAACCCCGAGCTGGTTGGAGGGCCGTGCCCATAATGCTCGAAACGTCCTCAATTGGGGAGACATCGCGGGCCTTGCTAGTCAAGATTGGGTTTGGAAAGGACAAAGACAAGCAGCATAAACTGTCGCTGTGTGCAGGCGGGCGTTACCTTGGTGAAACGTAAGCCTACGGTGCCGTGGATGACAACTGAAGGCGTGCTGCTATGAAAAGAAATGGCACCCAAGACCATCGCTCCCGGCTATCGGACCCTGCATTGGGCCACAGTCTGGTTGGAATCCCACTACACATCTCCGGACACGTCTTCGGCCTGCTTCTCATTGACTGGAGTAGAATTGTCTTCATATGAGTATCGCTTCGAACTAAACCCCGATGGCCAGCGAAGATGCATTTGGAGACACGACAGACTGTCGGCGGCCTTACGGCCCGATAGCCAGGACTGATGGTCTGGAGTGCCATCTCAGTTCGTAGCAGGACTCTTCACAGCACAGTAGTACAACGACGATAATACACTCCCTGTTTTGTTGCCCTTCATGGTGAGCCATCCTCAAGGGAAAGCACGCTTGCACGCAGCCAGAGTTTTTACTGCTTGTCTTCGTGCGTGCGGAGCACTACCTGGACTAGCAATGTCGCTGGGCCTCTCACCAATTGAGACCGCTTGGAGCATTATGGCCAGGGCCCACCAGCCAGCTAGTGATTTTGAAGATGTACCGCGCCAGTTGGTCAGAATTTCGCACGATATACCTCAAGAGAACATCCCTCAGTGAATGCCAAGCCGAACAACTGTTTGCAGGTGGACCGACACATTACTGATGCGCTTAATTTACGAAGCTCTTTCTCTTGAATAAATCATCGAGTTATTCTGAATTGTAATAATTTGATTGTTTGTACACGTATATCACATCTATCGAGGTCCGTCGTATATTTTCTTTTTCTTTTTATTTTTTTTTTCAGAGCGTTTCTTAACTGAAGAACTTTCAGCATTGTAGCGCGTCAGCAATCTTAAGTATCGAAATAATTATGAAAAATCCGCATCGATTGCACAAACTGCCTGTTGTTTCAGCGCGGGTAACCACGCCTTCTTCAGAACAAATATAAAACAGCTTGCCTAAATAGGCATAGTCAAAGGCTAAAATCAACACATACAGCGGCCAGACCACATAAAATTTTTTTACAAATACACGGTACATACGTACGAAATCAATAATATTACTTATCGCAACCCTGTGTGTGCCGCCGCGCCCCAGCCAACGTACGATGATCAGTGGAGAGCCTGTGACGACGTCAGTTCAGATACGATACTTCCTTACCACGTTCCGTCACACACGACGACCAGTCCCTGGTCCTCCAGCGTCCGCTGCTTCCATAACCCTCCCCTGTAGGTCTTCCTCGGATGCCGCAGCGGTCTCGTAAATCAAAGATTCCATGTGACCCAACATATAATAGTCTAGCGGGTTCAAATCGGGAGAACGCGCAGCCCAAGCAGTCGGAGCGCCATGGTTGAAATGGCTCTGAGCACTATGGAACTTAACATCTGAGGTCACCAGTCCCCTAGAACTTAGAACTACTTAAACCTAACTAACCTAAGGACATCACACACATCCATACCCGAGGCAGGATTCGAACCTGCGACCGTAGCGGTTGCGCGGTTCCAGACTGTAGCGCCTAGAGCCGCTCTGCTATTCCGGCCGGCACTGTGGGGAAAGGATCCGCTGTGGGAAGTTGGGCTCGTCCACACAATGGTGCAAGGATCACCTGCAAAAATGGGCGAGTTATAAAATGACTTTTATCTTAATAACATGAATATTTATGTATGTGTTTGGAGAGAGAGAGAGAGAGAGATAGATTTTTGATTGAGATTTTTACTTTAAGTCGTAACTGGTACCTGAATTTTGGTTGCTGCCTCCTTGAATGATCAGCTTCTGCACCAGTCGGTGACGTATTACAATTTGGAGGAAGTTATTGTTCTTTAAGGTTTAAAATACGACTCTGGTAGTTACTTGGCCGTATTGCGGATAGCATTGAGCCCAAGTTTTCGTAGCTTTCCATACCTAAGGGACCACTGTTGTAAGTAAATAAGTTCAAACAGCAATCTGCTTTTCGTGAGGAAAGAAGATTGCTTAGCACACAAACTTCCTTCTACGTCCTGCTACATCAAAATTGGTCAGTGGAGTTCAGCACCACACTATTATACAACAACATAATCCAATTACTGTAATAAAGAAATTATGAGACGTTGTTCCTTATTGAATGAAAACTATAGAGAATGCATTTCTTTCCCTGTATTTTAGTGAACTTTGTACACTTACAATTCTGTCGATTGATAGACGGCGAAACAATGGAGTTCACGTCCTTTTCCAAAAACAAGATATTTGTATCCTTCACTTCCAGAAAATTTGTATACATAAATGTTTGGCAACTCTTACGCATACTTTACTCGGTTTTATCACTAAAATATCAATTTTCATTAAATTTAACAATACGTTCTGAGCGACGGCCTAGCAACACGTCCCCTTTCCACAAGATACAGATTAACAGTTATTTTTTTTATAAGTCAATTGTCTTTTTTTAGAGTCCATGCTCAAAGATTCACAACTCCTATCGTTGCGGGGATTGCGCGCTAAAGAGTTTGTTGCTGTCCAGTTGCCCTTCACTTCACTGTAAGTACTTTTTGAATCAAATTTACATTTACGGTATTTACATACATTAGTGAGCTTCTTAGAATAAAATCAGACACAAATTAGTTAAAAAAAGGGGCAGTGAGGCTCACATAACATTATAGAGTGTTGCAAAAGTCTGTGGCTGCACTGCCAATATCTTCTGTGTGTGGCAGGGATTTAGCTGCTGCTCACGCAGAACACGTGCTCCACATTCACCCTACCTGCTACGTTTCTGGTATTCGTCGTGGCGTCCTCTTCCAATGCGTGGAGTACAGCCTTTACAAATTCGGGTGTGCGGCACCGCCGAGAGAAACTCGCCCTTTCTGATGATGAATATATCCGTCTCCGAGATCCATTAGTACACCATAGCAAAGAGGGAGTGCGAAGGTGTCTGGAGATGTGGAAAACGCTCCACATACAACTGACGAGCAATCCTCCTATCGCACAGAGCTTTAGCGTACTATAGAATCATGTCGCGTATTCCGCAAATGTGTATTTCACCATGGTCAACACCAATACACTAAAAATGCTGTAACAGCTTGCATTCTGCAATTTAGCGAATGATTATCACTGCACATTAGCATAGTACAAAAAAAGGCGACAATCGCAATATGAGGGACACATCTCTCTAGGCACAGCACAAACACAAATGAATGGTGCCGGCCGCGGTGCCGAGAGGTTCTAGGCGCTTCAGTCCGGAACCGCGCGACTGCTACGGTCGCAGGTTCGAATCCTGCCTCGGGCATGGATGTGTGTGATGTCCTTAGGTTAGTTAGGTTTAAGTAGGTCTAAGCTGTAGGGGACTGATGACCTCAGAAGTTAAGTCCCATAGTGCTCAGAGCCATTTGATCCATTTGAACAAATGAATGGTATGTAAGCCAACCGGTAGTGGGTATGGAACATCAACTGGTCGGTGAATTAAGTACACATCGAAAATGCGAGCATTTGAAAGAGTCGTGGTAGACTGTGTGTAGCGGGAGTACAGTACATTTCCGGACCTAAGGTCCTTTGCTAACCTTAAGTATTGGTCACCACTACAAGTCTGTAAAGGGATTGAGTTACACCTTGTACACTGTCTCCTGAACTATCCTGCAAAACCTAATGCAACATTCTTTCTCCTCTTGGCTGTTTCCACTTCCAATTAATCACGGAGACTTTTCTCTTGCCGTTATCAAGTACTAGCTGCAAAAACAACGTAAAAAGCCTTATTTTGCCTCAAGTGCAACTGTCACATTACATATTTATACAACGAAATGTGTAATACGCTGCGATTATAAACTTCCACGAACACCTTGCTCCAGGTACCAAGGCTCAGACAGCAGCGTGTGCCAGCTGCAGATCGACTATCGCGCTGAGTTATCAACGACACGTGAGATCGTTTGCGACATTTCCGAAGGTATGTGGTGGACGTGGAAATCAAAATGTTTTTCTGTTCTATCTTCAGAACTTTTACAAGAGGATGCTACCAAATTTTAACAAAAAGCCAAATTTACACGTAGCATAGGAGCTATAGACGGGAAACACATACGAGTAATAAAGTCCGAAAGAAATACATCATTGAATTCTAATTACATTTTGTCTGCTCTTCTGTTTGCTGCACGCGATGCAAACTAAAAACTTTTTTTTTTGGAAATTTATGGTGAGTTCCTATGGGACTGCTGAGGTTATCGGTCCCTAGGCGTAACTTAATCTAACTGAAACTAACTTACGCTAAGGACAACACACATCCATACCCGAGGGAGGACTCGAACCTCCAACGGAGGAGAGCCGCTCGAACCGTGGCAACGCACCTTTTTTTTGCATTTATATAGGTGCACGAGGAAGATCTTACGATTCGACAGTGCTCAGTAATTCTAGACTTCACAAGTTGTTGGAAAGCAACAAAATCAAATTAGCAGCACCAAAACTTCTTTCACAACGAAACCATGAGGCAGTCCCGTATGAGCTTATGGGTGATCAGGGTTCTGGGCTCCCTCATTTCTTCTGAGACCTTTTGCGGGAAGATTTTCAACCGTTGAAGTAAGAGTGTTCAGGTGTCAACCATCAAGAGCCGGAAGACATATCGAATTGTGTTTCAGTGTACTGAGCAGTAAGTGGAGGATACTCGTATTTCAACAAGATTTGGCAGAAACTATAACACGAACTTGCTACTTCCGTAAGGGATGCGTGTACGTTTGAGAACACTCACCGTGTGGAATAGAGGTTGAGGTGCCAGTAGGCCACACTCTACCTGGAATGGTTTCCAAATACTTCCGAACAGCAATTATTAATTATTTCTTGGACGGAGGGATAATTCAGTGGGCAATGAAAGTGATTTAAATGTACATCACATTTGAAATCAGGATTAACAAGTGTTTTGATATGTTTACTTGAAATAACACTTCGTGTGAACTGCATTTGTAAAGTATTTTAACTACACTACTGGCCATTAAAATTGCTACACCAAGAAGAATTGCACATGATAAACGGATATTCACTGGACAAATATATTATAATAGAACTGACATATGATCACATTTTCACGCAATTTGGGTGCATACATCCTGAGAAATCAGTACCCGTAACAACCACCTCTGGGCGTAATAACGGCCTTGATAGTCCTGGGCATTGAGTCAAACAGAGCGTGGATGGCGTGTACAGGTACACCTTCCCATGCAGCTTCAACACGATACCAAAATTCATCAAGAGTAGTGACTGGCGTATTGTGACGAGCCAGTTGCTCGGGCACCATTGACCAGACGTTTTCAGTTGGTGAGAGATCTGGAGAATGTGCTGGCCAGGGCAGCAGTAGAACATTTTCTGTATCCAGAAAGGCCCGTACAGGACCTGAAACATACGGTCGTGCATTATCCTGCTGAAATGTAGGGTTTCGCAGGAATCGAATGAAGGGGAGAGCCACGGGTCGTAACACATCTGAAATGTAACGTCCGCTGTTCAAAGTGCTGTCAATGCGAACAAGAGGTGATCGTGACGTATAACTAATGGCACCCCATACCATCACGCCGGGTGATAGGCCAGTATGGCGATGACGAATACACGCTTCCAATGCGAGTTCACTGCGATGTCGCCAAACACGGATGCGACCATCATGGTGCTGCAAATAGAACCTGGATTCATCCGAAAAAATAACGTTTTGCCATTCGTGCACCCAGGTTCGTCGTTGAGTACACCATCGCAGGCGCTCCTGTCTGTGATGCAGCGTCAAGGGTAACCGTAGCCATGGTCTCCCAGCTGATAGTCCATGCTGCTGCAAACGTCGTCGAACTGTTCGTGCAGATGGTTGTTGTCTTACAAACGTCCCCATCTGTTAACTCAGGGATCGAGACGTGGCTGCACGATCCGTTACAGCCATGTGGATAAGATGCCTGTCATCTCGACTGTTAGTGATACGAGGCCATTGGGATCCAACACCGCGTTCCGTATTACCCTCCTGAACCCACCGATTCCATATTCTGCTAACAGTCGTTGGATCTCGACCAACGCGAGCAGCAATGTCGCGATACGATTAACCGCAATCGCGATAGGCTACAATCCGACCTTTATCAAAGTCTGAAACGTGATGGTACGCATTTCTCCTCCTTACACGAGGCATCACAACAACGTTTTTGCCGGTCGGAGTGGCCGTGCGGCTCTAGGCGCTACAGTCTGGAGTCGAGCGACCGCTCCGGTCGCAGGTTCGAATCCTGCCTCGGGCATGGATGTGTGTGATGTCCTTAGGTTAGTTAGGTTTAATTAGTTCTAAGTTCTAGGCGACTGATGACTTCAGAAGTTAAGTCGCATAGTGCTCAGAGCCATTTGAACCATTTTGAAAAACAACGTTTCACCAAGCAACGCCGTTCAACTGCTGTTTGTGTATGAGAAATCGGTTGGAAACTTTCGTGAGAGCACGTTGTAGGTGTCGCCACCGGCGCCAACCTTGGGTGAATTCTCTGAAAAGCTAATCATATGCATATCCCTGCATCTTATCTTGTTCCTGTCGGTTAAATTTCGCGTCTGTAGCAAGTCATCTTCGTGGTGTAGCAATTTTAACGGCCAGTAGTGTACTACAGTAATTCCTGTGTTAGCGTTATTTTGTGGAAATAAACGTAAGTTTACGTATCGATGAAGTTATTCTCTTGTGGACATGTCAGTTAAATTTGTTTCGCCGCGCGGTATAGCAGAGCGGTCTTAGGCGCTGCAGCCATGGACTGTGCGGCTGGTCCCGGCGGAGGTTCGAGTGCTCCCTCGGGCATGGGTGTGTGTGTTTATCCTTAGGATAATTTAGGTTAACTTGTATTAGGGACTTGCTTAGGGACTGATGACCTTAGCAGTTAAGTCCCATAAGATTTCACACACGTTTGAATAAAGTTGTTTCGAATTTCCGTATGATATGCTCCTACGTATTCTTCTTTGCTATCTCGCTGATGTATCTGCAGTGTTTCAAATCTCACGTGGCAGGCCACTTTTCAGTCTCAGTGGTGTAAACGTTTGTACTGACGTCTGGTCCACCTATGCCCGTATCCAAGGCCATTTGCTACGACAGTGCGCAGCTAGCATCTTCCACTTCAGCGCAGGTAGTATGCTCGCAACAAAGCAACTACGGACTCGTCCTCTAGGAGCGCTGCGCACGTAGGTTTGCAGTAATGGGGTGGCTGTGGCGCAGTCTGAACGCTATCGTCACGTTTCCTGCATAGTGACGAGTGGAGCCACTCTCTGTGGCCGCTACTCACGCCGAAGCAGACGACCAAGGCAGCCAGCGGCTCCACCGTGTAGTGGCGGCGGCTGCGTATGTAACCGCTTCACGTATATCTGAACCGTTCGCCATCAATAGCGCTTCTAGGAAGAGCTGGTAGGTGGCCACATCTGAAGCTGCCCTAGCGCTTTTCCACTCCGTCGATTTCTTCGGTAACTTGTAATGGTACTTGAATTGCGTAACCATTACGGCACCTCAACTCAACCCCTCGATACCAGCAATATTCTACTGTGTTTCTGTAAATATTTCTGAGACAACATTCAGATTTGATTTCATTAATATAGAGGTACTTTGATACACCGATATGTTTATGTTGCAATGATATTATTCTTATGTGAATTCTCTCTTTTGTCACTATGATCTTTGACGTACTTGTAACTCTGATTTTTGGGCGCGTAAGCAGTTAGAGTCGGACCTTGAGAAAGTCAAGTCTTGGACGTCATGTTGGAAAGACGCATATTGTAGTCAGCTTATAAAATGTGAACTTTAACAGTTAGGAAGATGTTTTCAAGTATGTTTTGTATTGTGAAGTGATGTTTTGTGTGTTACGTGATATTGCAACAAAAGCAATAAAAAGAAGTGTAACTTAAATTCGGAGTGCTGATTATTTTTTTTATATCATCATTGTGCTAACTTTGAAAGGTTTAATCTTTAAGAATGGTTTGTGAAGCGCATCTACAAAACTTTTGAATATAGCAGACTAAAACCTAGGCCTCTTTGCATCCGAGCTTGGAATCATCACCACCTAGATTTTCGACGATCGAGCCATGATTTTACAACGAGACCAGCGTGGGAAACACGAAAAGATGAGTGCCTAGTTTATTCATTATTACATGAAATGACTTTATTAACTGTGCTCTAATGACGCCTGCCACATAATAACTTTGTTGTTGCCCGAAAATGCAGTATTTAGCAGCGTGAGCAACACTACAAATCATAATTAAATTTTTGACCTTTGTTGTGGTAGGGTTGTTAGAAACTGCAAACAAAGGCCCGCCAGAGACCCCTTCTCTTACCAAGGGAACATGTAAGCTGTGTATAAATTCATGTGCTCTGCCTAAAAGCATAGCTTGTCGCAGATATCTTTCTTAAAAATGAGGTTTGAATTCATTTAAAAGTTAACTGACATCGTCTATGCCCGAGCGCTAAAGCTCAATAATAATTCATTTATGACAGTTTGTCTCCTGTGAATCGCCACAATAGGGAAACTAAAATAATAATGTCCTGGAAAATTGAGGTTAGCAGTTATAAGAGTCATAACTGGGGCCTTAGACCACGTACCTGACTGTACTACTGAGTTACAAAGACAGTTACTAACTAAAAACTTAAATATGGCAGCGATTAAAGATGAAATTAAAAGGCAATAAAATGTGGACAGAGTACATGCGTAGAACAGAACTACAGGGCAAGCTCTGGAATTAAATATTAATAGACAAGAACTGGAAAAATATCCTCGCATTCTACAGATATTTAAATGAGAGAATAATCAGTGCTTGCTTTAAGACTGAAAGAGGATACCTCACCATGACTGGGCTATATGCATGGGAGGAAGGAAGGGATGAAGATGCGGTGGAGTTCTATCAGACACTGCAGCAGAAATAGACCAAACTATTAAAAGAGATTACTTTATTCTGGCAAGAAATATAAAGGGAATATGGAAATAGGAAATGTGGCAGGAAAATATGGAGAAGCACAACTCACCAACAAGATAATAAGAATTAGAGGATAAGAATTACAGAATTCTGTCACCATAAAAAGTGAAGATCGCAAGTACTTTTTTCCGAAAAAAAATACTCAAATGAAGCTGGAGTGCCAGAGGGACTAAGGTCAATAATACACTAATTAATAGTCACTGGAAAGGAAAGGGAATGCTACAAGATACACGAGTCTTCAGGGGAAGTGATACGTCCACAGATCATTTTCTGCTATAGTTAAATGCTTCTTTGGGCAAGGTGGGAAAGAGTACAGAGGAGAAAGGTGACGAAGATAATAATAAGTTTAAGACAGGACTACTATAGGATTTCAGTATAAGAGATATTTACCAAAGACAATTGACTACATGTAAGTCAGAAAAACCAACAACAGAAGAAATAGATGTAGAATGGAACGACGTCAAACAGAGTATTATAAGAACAGCCACAGAAGTATTGGGGAAAAGAAGAATAAATAAAAATAAGAGAGGCTTTGGGATATGAAACAAAAAAATAAAAGAGGCACTAAGAGAAAAAATAAAAAGTTTACTTGAATTTGATATAAAGTGACTCAGAAGAAACGAGAAAAATACAGACTACAACGAAACAAAGCAAAAGCAACGACAATGAATGCACGTAGGGAATACTGGAGTAGGTTTGTCTCCCAAACAGAAAATGATATGCATGGACCAATGGACTTCTCCTATAAATTGTTGAGGTGGATATAACAAAAATTCAGGAATGGGCGAGAGACTATAAAAATCTTTGCCAGGATGATAATCAGATGATAAAAGAAGAGGAGATAATAGAAACAAAAGGCTTGGATCCCATAACTGTAGAAGAGATAGAAGAAGCATTAAGAGAAACAGGAAACAAGAAGGCCTCAGTCTCAGAACGAATTACTACGGAAATACTGAAATATGAAGGAATGATATAAATATCGGTTTTTGCATTTTTTGGCGTAGAAAATAGATACCAGAGCAGTGGAATGTAGAAAACATGGTATCAGTCTTCAAGAAAGGAAATGTATCCAGCACAAGAAATTAAAGGAAATTAAATATCTTGACCACGGGATACAAAATAAATGCTAAGATACATAAAGCTCTATAGAGCGCCGAGCGGAGATTGTCTGAAGTCAGGATAGCTGTTGGGAACCTGTGAAACATCGTCAACGCTAATAAAACGTTATTAGACTTCAACCTTTTATTCTAAATGTTTTTCAAATCGTAATCTTTCCACTCCAGCCCCGGATGTTGCTCATTCAGCTGCGCGTACGATTCTAGCTGACGTCCACTGCCAGTAGGTGGCGCACCCGGAGGTGGCTGAGTGTTGAACAGGAATGTGGACCCCACGAGGCCCTGTTGCTGGCTTCCCTCTTGAAGTGCAGCACTAGCAGCACTCTACAATGTGGTGGTGCCGGAAGACAGTCAGTTTCTCCATTAGTAGCTTGTACGTGACAAGCAGCATCAAGTTCTTCAGATGAAGGTCATCATCTTGAGTACCTCTTCGGCTAGTTCGTAGACTATGCTGGAGACTCTAGGATACAGATTCACTGTAGTATCGCCATCATGAAATCGAGTGCTATTAATGTGATTGTCATGGATCCCAATGATCAACTCATGACGCGAGCTGGAGCACTTAAAGGGAGCTAACGTGAACTTAAACGCAAGGCCCCTTTCGTAATGACGGCATGTGTGTTCTTTATTCTGCTTTATTCACTTAAAGGATGCTAGCAGCTGTGACAGTTCCTCACTGTGTGGTCTTGTGGAACACAAAGAGTACCTCGCAACTTGTCTTGCGAGGTAACGAAAATGCTTTTCTCGCACTCTTTGTTTTCTGTCGTAGTCTCCTTTCTGCTGATTGCGTATCTTTTTCGGCAGACAGCGCCGTTATATGTTGTCGACCTGACCCACTAGCTTCCTGCTTCCGCCTCTCTCTCTCTGGCGTGACTTGAGTTTGCCTTTGGAAATGTAAATTAGCTTTAATAAACTTTTCTAATTTCTCCCTCTTGACTGTTCTGTGCCGTAACAGCTCGTTTGCAACCCTTAGCAGAGGCTAATTTATCTAAAGTTCAAAATAGGTTTTGGAAAGGAAGATCTTGCTCAGAAAATATAGTACAGAATAAATCGAATATTGCAGGAAAGGAGAGGATATAACCTTTTGACATATATCGCGTTCTTCGATTCTGAAAAGTCCTTCGATGAGATAAATAGTAAGATACTATCGGAAATTTTAGAATGACGTGGGTACACTGGACACTTTACAACAGCAATAAAGAGCCTCAATTCGACCACATAACTAGTTCTACAAAAAGGAAGACAGCAGCAAGGTATTAATTATAAAGCAAGGAGTAAGACAAGGATATAGCCATCCTCCGACACTGTTTAATGTATATTTACATGACGCTACTCACACCTGGCAATGTACACTTCCAACACAAGATATTAATCTAGGACAAAGCGAATTTTTAATATGCTACTATTTGCTGAAAACCTGCTGCTTACAAATAAAACAGAATAAGGAATGGAAAGAGCATTGGATAAGTTGCACCTGTGCTCAGCTCAATATAATCTCAGTATTTCCCAGCGCAAAAAAAAGATTATGCATTTCATAGGATAAAATCTCTTAAGATTCAAAATAATGATAACCACCCAACTTACAGAGAAAAGTTCTGACTTAACTGCCTTGGATATAATATATGTCTTGACAACAACAAAGATATAGATATAGACACTAATTTAAATAAGTTTCAAATAATTTGCGGCACCATTAGAAGAACATTAAAAAACCAAAACCCGGAAGGACACCCAGCTCACGTTCAGTAACGTAATGGCTGTCCCTACGTTGCTTTATGGAAGTCAGTCATGGGCAATGAGACAGGGAGATAAAAGGCGTATGCAGACACCGGAAATAAAATTTCTAAGGTCGGTAAAAATATGTTCTAAACGGGATCAATTTATAAATGAACATATGAGAGAAGATTTGTAAATATATAACCTAAATTATGAAATAAAACTACACAAAAATTGGAAAGACCATCTAGAAAGTGTTGTGGGTTGGCAGGAGAGCCAACACCGTGTTACTAGAGGAAGCCGAAAGGCACGCGTTTTAGCTCATGCAGGCTGGCGTGAGGTCTGGAACAGGACAAGGAAATTAGAATTTAAAAAAAACGGACGTAGCTGGTGGAATACTTAACTTTAATCCATTAATGGTGAACGTCGCTCTTGACCGTACATGATTCAGTATCAATAGTAACTGGTAATGGCGCCTTGCTAGGTCGTAGCGAATGACGTATCTGAAGGATATGCTAACTGTCGTCTCGGCAAATGAGAGCGTATTTTGTCAGTGAACCATCGCTAGCAAAGTCGGTTGTACAACTGGGGCAAGTGCTAGGAAGTCTCTCTAGACCTGCCGTGTGGCGGCGCTCGGTCTGCAATCACTGATAGTGGCGACACGCGGGTCCGACGTATACTAACGGACCGCGGCCGATTTAAAGGCTACCACCTAGCAAGGTTTTAGCAGCGAAAAGGAAATAATTTTTTTCCAAAATTGTTAATAAATGGATTTTTTCCCACTCGTCGTCCTTCTCTCTTCACTGAGCAACAATTTGGCATTCATTTCGGACCTTTACATTTGAAATTAATATTTTAGCAGGGAATAAAATAAGGACAACAAGATCATTACAAGCTACTTTTCCAAATTTCTTTACATGCGTGCAACAAGAAGCCATTATCGCCTTAATCATCGAAAAACTCACCTACAGAATCTGCTGAATCTGACCACGCATACCAGTCGAACAAACCGAGCAGTAACTGTGACTGAAACAGTAGTCTTCTGTAGTGCTGCGATAAAACTGCGGCGGTACTTTAAATGTATGAAACATCGTGTTATGTGAATGGCTCTCTTAAACGCGAGAAGCACTCACGCCAAACGCATTGTAGCAGTCAGATTCTCTTTTGACCATGCGGACTGTAGTAATGAAAAACACCTTTTAAAAATAACTAGACTCCCCAAGGGCGCTGCATTCGCAGGCTATTCTGAACCTTCGGCTGGACGTCATTGAGGTGATAACAGTCTGATAACTAGAGGTGTATTGTGGATTGTAAGAACACAGACCAAATGTTATATATTTATCGGGGAATATATACAGAATTTGTTACTATTAATACACTGCAGCGCCAAAGAAACTGGTATATGCATGCCTATTCAAATTGAGAAATGTGTAAAGACAGAATACGGCGCTGCGGTCTTCAGCACCTATATAAAGACAATAAGTATCTGGCGCAGTTGTTAGATCGGTTACTGCTGTTACAATGGCAAGTTATCAAGATTTAAGTGACTTTGAACGTGGTGTTATAGTCGGCGTACGTGCGAAGGGACACGGCATCTCCGAGGTAGCGATGAAGTCGGGATTTTCTCTTACCATCATTTCACGAGTGTACCGTGAATATTAGAAATACAGTAAGACATCAAATCTCCGACATCGCTGCGGGCAAAAAAAGATCCTGCAAGAACGGGAACAATGACGACTCAAGAGAATCGTTCAGCGTGACAGAAGTGCAACCCTTCCGCAGATTGCTGCAGATTTCAATGCTGGGCCATCAACAAATGTCGGCGTGCGAACCATTCAACAAATCTCCGATATGGGCTTTCGGAGCCGAAAGGTCCAGTCGTGTACCCATGGTGCACTTCACAAAGCTTTATGCCTCGCTTGAGCTCATCAAAACCGACATTGGACTGTTGACTGGAAACATGTTGCCTGGTCGAACGAGTCTCGTTTCAAATTGTATCGTGTGGATGGACGTGTACGGGTATGGAGACAACCTTATGAATCCATGGACCCTGCATGTCAGCAGGGGACTGTTCAAGCTGGTGGAGGCTCTGTAATGGTGTGAGGCGTGTGCAGTTGGAGTGATATGGGACCCCTGATACATCTCGATACGACTCTGACAGGTGACACGCAAGTAAGCATCCTGTCTGATCACCTGCATCCATTCATGTCCAGTGTGCGTTCCGACGGACCTGGAAAATTCCAGTAGAACAGTGCGACACCACACACGTCCAGAATTGCTACAGAGTGGCTCCAGGAACACTCTTCTGAGTTTAAACACTTCCGCTGGCCACCAAACTCCCAAGACATGAACATTATTGAGCAAGATGCCTTGCAACGTGATGTTCAGAAGAAAGCTCCACCCCCTCGTACTCTTACGGATTTATGGACAACCGTCCAGAATTCATTGGGTCAGTTCCCTCCAGACAGTAGTCGAGTCCATGCCACGTCGTGTTGCGGCACTTCTGCGTGGTCGCGGGGGCCCTACACGATATTAGGCAGGTGTGCCAGTTTCTTTGGCCCTTCCGTGTAGTATTCTCTACACATTCACGCTTACTTGAAGAAAAATGGCGTATAGATGCACAGCATTTAACTGTGCAAATGAATTTGAGAAAAGAACCAGAGCTACTTTTCATAGATACCTCGATTATTGTAGACGTTTTGTACGTTAATGGTGAAAGGGTCCTGTAGCCACCTTTCATTAGTCCGGTAGCCCATATTCACTAGCATTTCTCTTTCTTTCCCTTGTTTCTCTTTTCTCATAGCTCTCATAGTGGTGTGATTGAATGCATGTCGTTGTGTGTCACGCTGCTAGACGCTGGCGTAGTCTGCTGCAGAAAGTCTGCAATAGTCATACAGATTCAGCAGCAGTTGTACAGAATAGCCAACTCTCGTAGTGGTCAAGTAGACAAAGAGGTTTGCGCTACTTATGAGAAATCCACCTGCGTTAGGTTGGTGGCGGAAATGGTATCTTTGGGTTTTCCGGGCCACGCGGAGCGTGGAAGAGGCTGGAGAAGAAGCGGGAGGCAGTCTGCCGCCGGTACGGGAAGCGTCCACAGCTGTGCTCCAGTCGAAGAAGGGCGAGTTAGACTGACCGCGTGGCGCGCTGTTACTTGGCGAGAGGAGACCTGTTTGCTTTTGGTCTCGCTTTTCAACTCTGAAAGATTGCTTTGCCTTGTCGCAGCAAGGAATGCAAAACTTTGGCAGATTTTCCTTTTAGTAAATTTCTGTAGCAGACTTGGATCCGCCGGAAGAGCGCCACACAAAGGTGTCGATAAGAAGTGAGCACTCGCTTCTGTATGAATGTCTGTTTCCCTTGAGCTATGCCTGTATACGCTTTTATTTTTATAAATATTGATAGCTTTGCCTTCTCTTAAATTTTCCTTACTTTGTGTGTCTTTCGTCCGTGGGGAGCCAACCACGTGGTAGAACACTGGAGTTTGTTGGGCTACCGTCATCACTAACTGTCCGATCTCATGTTTGTTTTAAAGAATGTTAACTGTTCATGATTGCGTGATGTGATATTGTTGCAATTTGGACACGATACCCAGAAATTGCGTCTCCACAAACCACGTGGGCACGCGAGTATTCTGCGAAACGTGTACCGTTTCACGAGTTGTTGCGATCAGTTATCAGGCAACAGCAGTTGTATGAATGATTCACATCAATGATTTTAGATGTAGATTATAACGGTGAATGTATCGATGTTTTTATTTAATGTGTTAGGAATTAATGTTATCAGGAATTGTTTACGTGCCTCACATCCGTATCATAGGAATAAATGATTTTGTTCACAATTTTCTCTTGTATTCCGAGGTTACGTTTTTGCACCAAAGCCACTCACCTCGTAGCTTTCCTGTTAGCACATCCAACACGTTTCCTTACGCACAGGTCCAGTGATTAGTTTCCCCTTTTATTTTAAAACGAATGCTTTAGATTACGTCTTATTTTCATGTGTGTTGCTGGGAGCTGATCTTATGCACACTATTCATGCATTTTCTAGTTTATTTTAAATGTTTGATTCTTGTGAACAGTGCACGGGCAATACTATTAATTACATCGCATCCTCTATGAGTGATATCACGACGTATGCATTTTTATGAGTTTTCGGTCTGCGATCAAATTAATTTATTTTCCGACCCGATCAAACCTTTGATTAGTTGTATGGTTAGAGTCGGTGGCCATCCTAATCTTCTCACGTTAATTTCACAAGCATTAAGTATTTCCATTTCCAATAATCTTAACGTAATAACCCGTAGAAGCAGGTTAGTTATAATGGACTTGCCTGATACATGTGTCTATGATGTGACATTAATATAATGAACGTGCATTTACTTGCAGGTTCCCAGTTTCAAAACCACAGCTTGGTGTGAGCAGGCAAGTTTCCGACAAACGAAATTCATTTCTTATGTTCGGAAGAGTTCGAGGGAAACTGTATCGCCGCGAACTATGTAAATTGCAGAAGCCTGAAGATGGATCTATTACATCTGTCTTTAGTTTCCGAACCATATATAGCAGAACGTAAATTGTTTTTGCAAACCATAGGACCTTTGAAATTTTATTTTAACTATATAATTTTAAAGACATAGGAATGCAGGGAAGAAGAGGTTTCGCACGTAACTTTACTATCACAGAATCCTTGAACGTATGCTTATGTCCACGAATGGGCATGGTTTTAGAAAGCATCGATAGTTCGATACTCAGCTTGCCGTATGCTCTCATCATATACTGCGAACTGTGGAAGAAGGTATACAGGCACATTCCCAAGGGCTGGGCACCATTGCTCCTCCTCGTTCACCACCACCTGTCCCTTGGACGGTGTCCAGACACTAGCGGTCCAAAGCGATAATGCCGCAGTGGTAGAAGCACAAGTCCTTACGCTCACTTTGCTTCCGAATTTCCTAATGTGGGCATCAGTATGGAAGTTATTAAAACGGCAATAAGCAGGACTTCTGGTCACGTGTATCGTAGTGATGCAATCTAATGAAGGTGTTGTCATGGGGGTGTGCTTACGGCAGTAATCAATCATCGGAAGGGAAAGGTGCATTCGAAGAACGGAGAAGTGTTTAACGTATCAGAACGTCCTGCAAGTGAAGAAACGAGTCGAGAGGGCGAAGAGTAGGGCTCGAGAAGAAACTACGAAGTTATCCACATACACGTGGATGAAATGGGAAATCTTCATAATAAGTTGAAAGGTGGCTACACTGAGCCACAGCGCCAAAGATCGCGCGAGAGAGTATTGTTCCGCCGCCTCCACTGGCAGTGCTTATTGAGACGTAGCGGCAGGCAGTGCTTGCCGAGAAGTTGTGGTGGACACTGCTTGTCGTGAAGTCAGAGTGAGATGTGGTAGTGGAGAGTGTTGTTCCATGTTTTATGCAGTGGTTTGATGGGAGAGACAGCAGATGCTGTTCTAATGGAGATATTGTAATGGTCAGAGTGCATTTCGTCAATATATATGGAGGTATTTTCTTTTATTCTTTTATTCTTTCAGTGACCTGAATAATGTGTCATTACAGGTTCAGTCAACAAAGCATCTGGCGTGTGTTCTTGTATTAGAGTGTAATTTTGGTTTTCTTGCACAATTATAGTATTTGTAATTTTCTTTTATCACGTCAGTATAAATGGTATTTAAAAATTCTTGTCTTGTTGAAGAAGAACCGTGCCAGATGTGCGTTGAGTCATACTACCACATACAGAACAGCTACACTTGTGTTTGTTGTTTCGTAGGTTTTATAGTTGCTGGTGACTTAATTAATTAATTGTGCTAACAGAAATTTTCTTACATTCTTTGTTGTCATTCTAAGCAGTCTGATTGCGTACTAAAACTAGTCAGGGCCAGCCGTTTACGAGACTTGCGTAATCGGACATACAGCTACCAAAAATATTTTCATTAATATTAAATTAAGCCCCCATGCACGTGGCGACCGCTGCTTCGGATCGTCCCTTGGAATCTTCTGATTGTAAAAACAGTAGACAGTAGTATTGTTGTAGTAATTTGTAGTTCAGTAATTGTAGTCTAGATTGCATGTGTAGATTTGGTAATTGTCATTCTTCTAATGGTATTTCATAATTTAATTTTGTTGTCTTGTATACGCGTTTGATAATTTAGTGCAATTATTTCAATATTTCGATTAATCGTGTTTGAGGGAAACATTTCATGTAAATGGTATTGTTGGAGATAAAGAGTCATTGGGTGTAATTTTCGTACAGTGACGAGTTTTGTGTTTTGTAAATGATTACGCGATCGATGAAGAAGGCAAAAATGATGGATAGTGAGAATGACGAAATTGTTAACATGGCGAACTCGCCAACAGAGGAAAACAGTGTGATGAATAATGAAGTGGAGAACAATGTAATAAGTCGGGAAAATAGTCCGGAACCATTTCAAAATTTTTCCCAATCAGAAAATTCACAGAATCCGAGATTAACAACAGAAGATTCTGGAATAGTATCGAACACAGATAGCTTTACAGCTACGACGAACGAAGCTGGTTTTGCGGGAAATGTTAGGGGCGAAAATAATTTCGAACAAGTTAACATGGAGCAGTTGATGAGTGCAATATTGAATTTACGATCTGAATTAAAAACAGATATGGAAACAGTGGGATCACAGTTACGATCTGAACTAAAAACAGATATGGGAACACAAATAGGAACTATTAAAACTGATATGGGAACAATGGGAACACAGTTAGACTCAGTGGGATTGCAGTTAGGATCTGAATTAAAAACAGTGGCAACAAGGTTAGACTCAGAAATAGGAACAATTAAAACAGAGATGGAAACAATGGAAACACGGTTAGACTCACGAATAGGGACATGTTTCAAAAATATGAAAGATGAATTGAAGAAAGAAATCAGAGAAGAAGTACAACCGATTTTGAATTCTCACAATAATAGATTAAGTGCAGTAGAGATTAGACAAAGGGAACAGGATAGAGAACAGGAAGAAAGAGATCGCGTGATAGTACAGAAATTTTCAGAGTTAAATTTACAATGTGCAAAAGATAAGGAAGAAATATTTGAGAGAATCGAGGAATCCGTACCAAATGACAGAATAAATAATCTAACACAACAATATGAACAGTTAACTACCAAATGTGTCAATACTGAAACCCGAGTCGCGACACTTACGGAAGACGCAAATAAACAGAAAGAACAAATAGGTGATTTATCGGAAAGAGTTGAGGAGATTTCAGATAAATTGACAAATCTTAGTTTAAATGGGGACAGAGATTCAGATGATTCAGCACCATTCCCATTTGCAGAAACCGAAGAGTACCAGAACATAAATAAGCATGTTGAAAATCAGGGAAAATTTAATGAACGCGTTAAAAGGGAAGTGGAGGCATTAGAAAAGCAAGTCAAACAAATTGAAAGCAAAATCGTAGGAAAGGACGATAGAAGAAATTTGGAATCACCGATAGCAGCGGGTTTTGAAGAAAGTAATTTATTTCATTTACGAGATGCAACAAGAGAGCGCCAGGCGCGCGAACTTGACAATAATCGACATTCGTACTGGGACAGACGCGGTAGGTCTTTGTCGCCACGAGGCGAAAACTTTGACTATAAACACTTTTTGACTGTTCGGAAATTTAAGATCTTCCGCAATTCTAAGAATGACATACATCCATGTTCATGGTTAGATCAACTTACGTACGCACTCCCACCAAATTGGCCACTAAGTCACAAACTGGAATTTATGTGTGGATATTTAGAAAACGAACCGGCGACGCGGATGCGCGCACTCATTAGAGATTGTAATAATCTGAATGATTTTTATCATGCATTTCTATCGGCATATTGGTCCGAAAACACGCAAGATAGAGTCAAACATAGTCTGATTATGCAACGTAATTTCAAACAGTCTGAGTTCCGCACGCCGGCAGAATATTTTGAAGACATGATTCGAAAGAATCAGTTCCTTTCCAACCCTTATAGCCCGACTGAATTAATTCGCATTTGTTTAACTAAGCTGCCACAATCCATAAGACAAATTGCTTTAGCCGGAAGATGTAAAGACGACATTGAGACTTTTAAGACTTTGTTGCAAGAACTTGAGTATGACAACGACGACGGGACTTCTTGTAACTTTTTCAGTAACAGTAATTACAATAGACTTTCAGAGAGAAGGGGTAGTGATCGGAACGGGCGTTATATGGGTAATGTTGAGAATGACAGACGTAACAGACAGGACAATAGATACCAGCCTTATGACAATAACAGACGTTCTAACAGAAATTACACAGACAATTATAATAGCGGTAATTCGTACCGGGATGATCAATCATATGGAAACAGTAATCGGTATCATCAGGACAGAAATTATTCATACAGTAATAGAAATTATTACTACAGAAATAACCAGGGTAGTAGATACAACAATAATTTCAGAAGTGACAGTCGAAATTACACAAGAAGTAGTTATGCAGACAGACAGGAAAATAGAAATTTTAATAACAGATACAACCAAGAATTTTATCTAACAGACAGGAGGGACCTAATTGGCATCCTCCACGTGACAGAACTGCAGAGAGACAAGTGCAAATCGTAGAAATGGATCCGCGAAATGACGCGAATACTCAAAGACGTGACGCAAACAATCGACAATGACTTGCAGCTTCGGCTTCTGGCAGCAATATAGACGGTTCAGAAAGTAATGACACTACGACTTTACACTACGTACGCCTGGAAGACATGAGAGACATTTTGTTAGACGAAAAGGAAAATAATGTAGACGCATTTTTACATCCTGTTATTGAAGTATGTGTGGATAAGAATAAGTTCACTGCAGTTTTAGATTCTGGGAGCCCATTGAACGTCATTAGTGAATCAATTTTTCGTATATGTGAAAGGACTATTGCCTGTCCTGTGTTACCTATTTCTAAAACTACAATTCGAGGAGCGATTTCTAGAAAAGGTGTAAAAGTTAAACAACAGACCAACCTAAATTTCAATTGTCAAGGATACGAATTTTCTGCTAATTTTATTATTGTTCCATTACTCAGTACACAAATTATATTAGGTATGGAGTTTCTTAACGCACATAAGGCAATTTTGAACTTTAAAGAAGGGAGTGTGAATTTGACTGTTGCCGGAATGCCGATATGTTTGAAATTTTTCGAGTGTTTAACAAGATCTGAACCAGATACAAAATGTTTAAGGTTTCTTACTTCTGATGTTTTCGTTGAGCATTATGACGACAATGTGTTTATTCATGACAATGACAATAGATACAGAGACGCGATGGATGATATAATTAATAGCGAAGAACTAATTAATGAAAAGGTTAAGAAAGCTGAAGTGCCAGATGACGTTGCAAGAAAAGAGCTGCACCACATTTTGACTTCACATGCTACAGTATTTAGTCATCACACAGGAACTATACAAGGCTTACAATATTTATTTAAAGTAAAAGAACACACACCATTTCGCGGGAAAACGTACGCTATTCCTTTGGCTTACAGAGACAAGGTTAAGAATGAACTTCAGTACATGTTGGATCAGGGCATTATTGAGCCTGCAGTCAGTCCTTATACTAGCCCATTACACGTTGTTCTTAAAAAGGATGGGTCAATTCGTTTGGTTCTGGATTCCAGACAGATAAATAATATCATCATTCCTGAAACTGACCGTCCACAAAATTTAGATGAACTTCTTCAACATTTTCATGGAATTAAAGTTTTATCCACGATTGATATGCGCGCAAGTTTTTGGCAAATAGAACTCCACCCTGATTGTAGAAAATATACTGCCTTTTTAGCCTTTGGTAACTGTTACCAGTTTCGGAAATTACCGTTTGGACTTACTGTATCTTCAGCAGCATTCATTCGTAGCTTAAATGAAATTTTACCCGTTTATATTCGTGACAATATTACTTCATATGTTGATGACATTCTTATTGCTAAACGTTCTTGGAGTGAGCACAACAAAATTTTGGATTCATTATTACGTATCTTTGCAAGAGTTGGCATTACGGTGAACTTAGAAAAATCTGAATTTGGTCGTTCTCAGGTGAAATTTCTCGGTCACATTATTTCTACAGAAGGTATTCTTCCTGATCCAGAAAAAATAGACGCTATTTGTAATTATGCTGTTCCTACTACAAAACGTGATGTTCGTAGTTTTCTTGGTGTCTGTAATTTTCTTAGACGCTTTGTTAAATTGGACGATTTGGCCACACCTTTTTATGTGAACTATCTGGAAAGAAATCTAATTGGTGTTGGGATGAGGAAGCTCAATCAGAATTTGAACAACTTCGTGATGCTTTAGTTGCTGCTCCACTTCTTTCACACCCGGATTTATCTAAAGATTTTTGTTTGGCGACGGACTCATCATACAAAGGCCTAGGCGCACGTCTATTTCAAGAGATAGAAGAAAACGGCGTTGTAGTACAAAAGACTATTGCAATTTGGAAGTCGTGTTCTCTCGAAATCAGAAAAGAATAATTCGATTACGGAACTTGAAGCTTTGGCTGTTGTTTGGGCTTTTACAAAATTTCGCACATTTTTGTTTGGCAGACATACTAAGGTTTACACCGATCATCGAGCTCTGGAGTTTCTTATGTCGACAAAATTAACTCATGGCAGATTGTCACGATGGGCGTTGTACCTACAGGAATTTGATTTTAGTATTGTTTACATACAGGGTTCTTCAAATATTGTTGCTGATGCTTTATCACGTGCACCTGTGGGTTTGAAACAAAGTGCTGAAGAGGACTGCATAGAAAACAATTATTGTTTGATGTATATTCAAGGTGTTGCGTTTGAGAACTTTATTTCGTCTTCGCTCCAGGACATTGCTAAGGAGCAAAATAAGGATCCAATCTGGAAGGACATTAAGGAGAAGTGGAGGAGAAAGGAAAGCGTAGCGATTAGACAGCATTATTTAGTTCGCAATGACATTCTTTTTAAACGAAAATCGGTCGACAACTCTGTTTGGTTAGTTTGTATTCCTGATGAGTGGGTTAATAAGCTGATTTGGTATACGCATTTCAGTTATGCACACTTTGGTCCCAGAAAATGCTTTCATAAATTACGAGAAAATTGCTACTTCAATAATATGGAAAAACGTATTCGATTTGTTCTTGCCAAATGCAAATTATGTCAAAAGGCTAAGCCGCCAACAGTTTCTCACAGAGCACCGTTGTTTCCTATCATTCCAGCGAAATTAAAGGACATGGCTGCAGTCGATTTGTTCGGTCCAGTGGTTCGATCTACTAATGGTTTTGCGTACATTTTCGTAGCAGTGGAATTGACATCAAAATATGTGTGTTTTACACCGTTACGCAAAGCAACAGCTCGTTCAGTATCTAATGCTTTCATCAAACATTTTCTTAAAGAAGTGGGTCATGTTGATAAGGTTATATCAGATAATGGATCACAGTTTCGTTCTAAAATTTGGCTTCGTACTCTACAGTGTCGTAAAATTAAACCAATTTTCATTTCACTTTTTCACCCCCAATCTAACGCTTCATAGAGATGGATGAAGGAAATCAATAAATTGTGTCGTCTTTATTGTCATCAGAATCACAGAACTTGGGATCAGTATCTTCATATTTTTCAAAACATTCTGAATGAACTTCCTAATGACTCAACTTCTTTACCGCCTATACTGATATTAAAAAACAAAGCACCGAAAATCGCATTTCTGAAATCGTTCCTTTTCCGCCTTCACGGAAACTGCGGCATTCTGAAGTTGTCAACCTGGCTCTACGAAATATTACATCTGCGGCTGCTAGAAGAGAGAAATCAGCTAAGCGTCCTGGTCGTTTAAAAATCTTGTCAGTTGGTCAGAAAGTGTTAATTAAGTCTCATCGATTGTCTCACAAAGGAAAAGGCTTGTGTCGCAAATTTTTTCTGCTTTATAACGGTCCATATAGAATTCGCAAAATTATTCATGATAACACTGTAGAAGTAGAAACTCTGAAAACACGACGCTCTAAGGGAATACATCATATATCAAACGTTAAAATTTTTGTGGAATGACATACTTGTGAGAAACTAACAGCTACATGTAAACATGCGGAGAGTACAAGGATACCGCGCTGTGTTTTGGCGGCGGCATATACTCAAAGCAACAGTCAAGTCTGCGCGCTGCACGGGGCAGTCGTTGACCGCAAACAATCACTTCCTACGTCACGCGCCTACAGCTGATCGAGCGCTCAGTGCGAATGCACTGACAGCCGTAAATAAATACAGTCTAATTTTTCCGACTAAATTCAGTATAAAGCTATAGTGACTTGATGAATTCTGTTATTAACATTCAGTATTTTTCAGGATACGGTTCTATAAAATATTTAAGAACTTCAGGTAAATTCTGTGCGTGTCCGACGTTAAGACGACTTGCTATCGAGAAAATTTCAGGAAAAATGTCATTTCGAAGAAGAAAGTAATAAACTAAAAAGGTAATTATTAATTGAGTTTATTTTTCAGGTAACATATTTTCACTTAGGTACGTACTTTAGACGTAATTTACTGCTCGCGATTACGTGATTCATACTTTGTGCTAATTACATGTTCTATGAAATTACTTGTGAAGCGACGTGCTTGCGTACGTTAACTGATTTTGACAATGATTATTAATGAACTGAGTTGTAACTTGTGTATATTATGCATCGCTTGGCTGCTATGCTTTTTCACTGATGTCATATTTTTTTTTATTATGTGTCTGCTGTGCCTATTTATTTAAATTATAATTGTCACCTGATTAATTGTGCTGATGTGGTTAGGTATGTAAGTTATACTTTGTGATTTATCTGCTTGCGCCTTCATGTTTATTTATTAAGATTACATATGAACATTTATTTGCTTACGGTGATACGATGCTGATGACCTGTTTATTACGTAAGATATGTTTGCTGCTATGCGTATGGATTGCACATTTACACATTTCTGCTTGTTGTCATAACTATAGTTTAATTTGGTATATAGGAATGCTGATATACTGTGTATGAACATAGAGTTTAGGTTACACTATGGTATTAGTTACAGATTGTTCGCTTGGCAGAGCCTCGTTGTAAGAATTGTGCTGCACCCACTTGTTGACATTCTGTTCACTACTGGTATATTTACTCGCTATTGCTTGTTTTGCTTACGCTCAGTGCTTTATATTTTAACATAAGAAAATGAACTGCAGTAATTCGACGAGCGACTTTAGTACAAGAAACATCACAGAGTCACATGAGCTGGAGGTTTTATGGAAGCTGTATAAATTTATGCTAATAGGAAGGAAGCTAACGATATGACATACCAAAACTAGGTTTAGACCATTGACAGTTATTACACTGCATTTTTCGTGAGCAATTGAAATAGGAAGTGACACTTGACACAAGAAATACTCCACATGTTTGCTTCTGTTTGCCATAATTATTGAAGTGGTGTACACACTGTGAAATATTAGGCTCATTCACACTCCGTAATCGTACTTAATTACTGAGAGTTATTCGAACTAAGTCTGTTAGAGGTCATGTATGCATTCTTTGTTTATAATTCATAATGAGTAGAAGATTTTGGTCAGATGGATTACACAGAGGTTGTGTGTTGACAGTGTGTCTTCGGATTGTATGGGATGAGGAGGTTTGCATTGGAATTTTATCTGTACTTGTTCGAGGAGACTGACTAGAGGAAAGAGTTGTTATGGAAGTGAAATGATACTGGCAATAAGGTTTATATGTATCGACGTATTGAAGAGGTATTATTGAGGTATTGAGATTATATGAAGTTGATTGGAGTTTTGGTGTATAAGAGGTAAAATAAGTGAGGTGCATATTTTTTTTTTTTGTTGGTCTATATGGAACAAGGAGGATGAAGATAGCAGACTAGAACACTAAAATGGAAGGAAGATTGTCTACACACACTTTGTTAAATCACTAAGCAGTATGTACCTTTTTTTTGGAGAGAGGAAGTTGCATATCTTGGCACACTGACAGTTGTTCAGCAACCGTACATTTTGATCTGGCTTGGCAAACATTGGTCTTGACATGATGACTATGACGTTGACTTAACTATTATTGACTGTTATACATTGCTGTCACTACTACTTGATACACATGATGAACATGAAATTTTGACAGAATTGCAGTTACACAGTTAACACTATTCAATTACACAGTAGTACTTAATGTGGATGAAAGATGAGTGAGTGTGTTTTGTGTGTTTTCCTTTCCTAATCCTACCCACCTATCTCCTAAATATTATTTTATTTGTTTGTAGTGGCTTGCACTGACACCCATAAATATTATAGGTTTACTGATGTTTGTGTATTTGTAATAGTAATATGACAATTATCTGATATCATTTGTGTGTTTATTAGAATTTGTATGTTTAGTGTAAGAGCATTGTAAAAGCATTTGTATGTGTATTCAAACTATTGTTCATGCTTGAACTGTCTGAGTAGTGATGGTGAATATTATGAACTGTTACCTGCACTTTTCAACATGATGTGTGACACTTAGAAATGTTTAATTTCTGCTGATGAACTGTGTGATCAGTGATAGTAAATATTATGGACTGTTACTTGTACTTTTTCTACATGATTGGTGCCACTAGGACATGTCTAATTTCTGCTGATGAACAGTGTGATCAGTGATAGTTGTTTAATTTCTGCTGATGAACTGTGTGATCAGTGATAGTAAATATTATGGACTATTACTTGTACTTTTTCTACATGATTGGTGCCACTAGGACATGTTTAATTTCTGTTGATGAACAGTGTGATCAGTGATAGTGAATATTATGGACTGCTTTCTGCACCTACTCCACATTGCTGGGTGCCACTGATGGACTGCTTCTACTGAAATGATGTCACCTGATGGTATCTGCACCTACTCGACATTGCTGGGTGCCATTGATGGACTGCTTCTACTAAAATGATGTCACCTGTTGGAGTCTGCACCTGTTCCACAATGCTGGGTGCCACTGATGAACTGCTTCTACCGAAATGATGTCACCTGTTGGAGTCTGCACCTACTCCACAATGCTGGGTGCCACTGATGGAACTGCTTCTGGTGAAATGATGTTACCTGATGGTGTATGCACCTGTTCCACAATGCTGGGTGCCACTGATGGACTGCTTCTGCTGAAATGATGTCACCTGTTGGAGTCTGCACCTACTCGACATTGCTGGGTGCCACTGATCAACTGCTTCTACTGAGATGATGTCACTTGTTGCTGTAGCACCTATTCAACTGTGCTGGGTGCTACTGCTGGAACTGTCAACTACATGTTATGAAAACATTTTATGTGAATATTTGTATAATCTGATTTTTTGTGTATTACTGTTTGTGAAAAGTTATGAGACTCTTACCTGTACATTTAGTCATTGCTGACGCTATTGATTGAATTGTTTAACCACATGATATTTGTGTAAACTATTATGTAAAGTCATATGTATGAAAAAAATTTGTATTGCTTGGTGTATTTTATATATTAGGCTATTGAAAGGTCAGTGCAAAGACAAAATTTTATCTAGTTATATGATATTTACGTATTAATATTATCTTTTATTTTTGTCTGTATTTTTTTGACGAATTTGGTGGTATTTTCACCACCAATGCTGGCAAAATACCATCAAATTCTAGCCCGTGGAGGAAGGGCATATGAAAGGTGGCTACACTGAGCCACAGCGCCAAAGATCGCGCCAGAGAGTATTGTTCCGCCGCCTCCACTGGCAGTGCTTATTGAGACATAGCGGCAGGCAGTGCTTGCCGAGAAGTTGTGGTGGACACTGCTTGTCGTGAAGTCAGAGTGAGATGTGGTAGCGGAGAGTGTTGTTCCATGTTTTATGCAGTGGTTTGATGGGAGAGACAGCAGATGCTGTTCTAATGGAGATATTGTAATGGTCAGAGTGCATTTCGTCAATATATATGGAGGTATTTTCTTTTATTCTTTTATTCTTTCAGTGACCTGAATAATGTGTCATTACAGGTTCAGTCAACAAAGCATCTGGCGTGTGTTCTTGTATTAGAGTGTAATTTTGGTTTTCTTGCACAATTATAGTATTTGTAATTTTCTTTTATCATGTCAGTATAAATGGTATTTAAAAATTCTTGTCTTGTTGAAGAAGAACCGTGCCAGATGTGCGTTGAGTCATACTACAACATACAGAACAGCTACACTTGTGTTTGTTGTTTCGTAGGTTTTATAGTTGCTGGGGACTTAATTAATTAATTGTGCTAACAGAAATTTTCTTACATTCTTTGTTGTCATTCTAAGCAGTCAGATTGCGTACTAAAACTAGTCAGGGCCAGCCGTTTACGAGACTTGCGTAATCGGACATACAGCTACCAAAAATATTTTCATTAATATTAAATAAAGCCCCCATGCAAAGTGTTATGACTCTGTTACAGTGATGTCTAACTCAGAATCCATGGAAAGGACTGTAACACTGAAAATGCAGGATGCAAGGCACCTGCTACCGATATATAATAATTTTTTTAAATTGTATGTAAATATTTGTAATTTAAATGCTTTCTTGTAATAAGTAAGGACATTGCTTCACTGTATGTGTACATTGATCTTTCATCGTATTTATCTGTTTTACTGTGAAACTTATAAGTTCTGTGAAAAAGCCAAAGGAATTGTTATTTGCATCGACTAGCAATGGTAATAGCAGTGCTTGTGCGTTATAAAATCTTTGGATAGGGTGTTGTTGCGCAGAGCGCGCGGGGAGAAGGAGAGATACCACACAACGCGAAATTTTCGAAGTCGTTTCACTTCGTAGCTGCCTGAAATCCGACGTCTGCTTTCGCGTCTGCATCCAAACTGTACCCTCTGGTGTCTCCAGCCGAACTGCCCGCTTTCGCGTCTGCACCCGCACTTCCTCTGCCCGTCGCCGGCCTCGTTTCCCGCGTGCAGAAATCGTCGCTCAACTGACTAGGGCAGTTCCCTTTCCTGAAGCCGTGCTTTCTGATAAATAAATAAAGAACAAAAGAAGTATTATGCACTAAAGTTTACAACAAATATTGTATTACCTAATGATTGAATAAGGTGTCACACTGTCATCGTTCAATATGTTTTGTGTGGAGGAAATGATGATCAGATGCTTGACAGTAAATACTGATAATTTAAATTTACTATATCTTTAAAACAAATAAAGTCACAGAGTTGATATTTACAACGTTTGTCATTTAAATGATGCTCTTCTATATGAAATATCGATCGTTAAGATCGACCAAAGCGTTCATACGTTACCATTCAGGTCTTTGTTACAAAAATTGTTAATTTCACTTTAACAGTAAATCCTAAACTATTATAGATATGATCAATATTCAAGTTTTATTGGGACCACCACGAAAATTTATGGAGGATGGCAGATCAAAATTACTGTGGCTTCATTTCCTGCATTATTACAGAGTTAAATGGTTTCCATAAATGTTTCCCTTTATAGCCGATCTTAGGTCCGCCATATTTAACACTGCTACGTCTCCTCGGCCACCAACAGCTACTACTGGGTTTCTCTATTACGTAGGTTCTCGTCTGTCTCACTCGCACACTACAACGCTTAGGCCTCAATAGACGATAGACGCCTGTGAGTTTCCCCATCTCGTGGTGAATCTGCGCACTTTGTGGCACGCGGTCCTGGACGACTGGGTTCGTTTCACAATTCCTGTAGGGTGACTCTATCGGCCATACATTTAAATGAGAACGCAATGTTCGTTAACTCACAACTGCTTACTAATATGGGTGTTTCAGCATGGGTCGATACCCGATACCTCAAAACAGGTTGTACTATGGATCTGTAAATGAATTCATTTCATGTACTCCATATGCATTGTTGCAACAATAAATATTGACTGAACTGCAAACCTTTAAGACCGTCTACTAATTTTTTTATGACAGTGAAGTTGCCTTCAATAAATATGATGGCGCTTTTTAATTTGTGTAAGGTTAACTATGTAAAATTTTTTATGTTAATTAAATTTTCGTAATTAAATACAGCTAGGTTTTATTGTTTACATGGTGTGTCTTTAACTTTTTTAAAAACTCTGTATGATTTTTTTTGGGTCGGGTTAAATTACAACCCTGCCATCACGAGTGGACAAGGTGATACCAAGTGTTCCGTGTGGCTGCCATAGCTTGGTGCTGACAGCTTATGGTCCTGAGTGACAAACTGTCACCGGATCCTATCACCGAAATCCTCTGACGAGGCTGCTGGAGGCTATCAAGAGAAGGCGTCACATGAAGCTGTACAAGGGGGGGGGGGGGGGGGAAGGGGCACTTTTCTCAGGGCGCAGTCAGGTACACTGTTTCTTCGGGCAACCAAATTTTACCTCGATCCACGATTCTTTTTGACAAGACGTCCAGTCACTACTTCCTCTTTCCTCGGATGAAGAAACCGTTGCGTAGCAGTATAGTGCTACAACGATGAAAAATAATATTACGACGATGTCAAACCTTATTTTCATGATATAAAAAAGAATTGGCGATATTAAAAATGTAATTATAATTTTATTATTTTAATTTTTGTGCTCAGTGAATCAAAGACTTTCTAGTGCACGGAATAAACTAGCATTGTTGGTACTACGAAACTACATATGATTGTTAAGTGAGAACTGATTCTATGTAAGACATTTTGTCTGGGCGGATTTTGTACTCGTACTGGTCGGTAGAGAAAGAAAAGTTTCTTAATCGATGTATGTAATGTGAATGTATAAAGGCTATAAAAAGGAGACAGAGAGATAATCGTTGCGGACAATCACCATATTGTATAAGAAAAGGTAAATACAAGTTATTCAAAACAAATATCTCTAAAGTGTATCGTCTTATGATTTCTAAAGATTGAAAATTGCGGTGTTTAATCTAAACCTGTCCTGAATAACAGCGAAGAACATTTATGTCATCATATATTTTCTTCGTTTGACCACGGTTGTGATTCGCATGTTACTTTTGGTTACGCGACGTGTTAGGAATATTTTCACTATACGCGCAAAAGTGCACACAGCTTTAATCGAACCTGCGTCTTTCGGATACGATAATTCTTAATCATTAAAATTACGCGAATACCGTCTAAATCGCAACCGTGATCACGAAAGTGTTTCCTGGACCTGATTTTTATAAACGTGTAGACTTGAAAGCGAACAGCATTGCACCATCGCTGGCTCTCAACAATTGAAAGAAAACAAAACAGGGACTGAACAGCTTTGAATTTTGACGCCGTCAGCGTTAAGAAATGTGAACCACGTAAGTTAATTAATTAAATATTAACAGGAAGAGAATTATTAAATTATAGCAAGAATTTAAAACATTTTAGCATCATTACGTTTCTTTGCAATAGTACTTGAGTATCAGATACCATCATATCTATTTTAAAAGACAGTGCGTAAATAAAATTGCCACCTTTTATAATTATTATTATACTAATTCAGCAGGCATTTCGAGAAAGATTTTCGTGATGGAACGTCTCCTGAACCGTGAGGAAGCACACTTCTACAACCAAAGTCTCCACGAAATTAACCATCGTTAGGAAAAATATATAGAGAAGGGACAACACTACGTTCGATGGTGACAGCTTGATTTTTTTCGAGGTAACAATAAAAACTTGATGACTAATCTCGTAGACTTGTCTTCTGGAGCTACGTGTGACGTCGTCGCTGAACGGTGCCGGTTGCTGGGCGGGAGTGCACGAACGTCTGTGGCAGCCGTATGTATTATATAGTGGCTCATTAGGAGGCATCTGAAATGGCGCACACGGCAGGTCGCGTGGCGCCGCCTGGCGCTCCATAATGGATGGGGCCGCGCGTCTTAGCGGTCACCCGCCACTGGGTCACTGCTCCCGCCAGTCACGGCAGGCCACTGTCTCTGAAAAACTTTACCCAGGCCCTCTGAGCGAGCAGCTCCGTAAAGTCTAAACAACCCTTTCCCCATGTGAAATAACTTACAAGCACGTCACGGATACACTGAGGTGAGAAAGTCACGGGATAGCTATGTGCACATATACGAGGTGCATTCAAGTTCTAAAACCTCCGATTTTTTTTCTAATTAACTACTCACCCGAAATCGATGAGACTGGCGTTACTTCTCGACGTAATCGCCCTGCAGACGTACACATTTTTCACAACGCTGACGCCATGATTCCATGGCAGCGGCGAAGGCTTCTTTAGGAGCCTGTTTTGACCACTGGAAAATCGCTGAGGCAATAGCAGCACGGCTGGTGAATGTGCGGCCACGGAGAGTGTCTTTCATTGTTGGAGAAAGCCAAAAGTCACTAGGAGCCAGGTCAGGTGAGTAGGGAGCATGAGGAATCACTTCAAAGTTGTTATCACGAAGAAACTGTTGCGTAACGTTAGCTCGATGTGCGGGTGCGTTGTCTTGGTGAAACAGCACATGCGCAGCCCTTCCCGGACGTTTTTGTTGCAGTGGAGGAAGGAATTTGTTCTTCAAAACATTTTCGTAGGATGCACCTGTTATCGTAGTGCCCTTTGGAACGCAATGGGTAAGGATTACGCCATCGCTGTCCCAGAACATGGACACAATCATTTTTTCAGCACTGGCGGTTACCCGAAGTTTTGTTGGTGCGGTGAATCTGTGTGCTTCCATTGAGCTGACTGGCGCTTTGTTTCTGGATTGAAAAATGGCATCCACGTCTCATCCATTGTCACAACCGACGATAAGGAAGTCCCATTCATGCTGTCGTTGCGCGTCAACATTGCTCAGCAACATGCCACACGGGTAGCCGTGTGGTCGTCCGTCAGCATTCGTGGCACCCACCTGGATGACACTTTTCGCATTTTCAGGTCGTCATGCAGGATTGTGCGCACAGAACCCACAGAAATGCCAACTCTGGAGGCGATCTGTTGAACAGTCATTCGGTGATCCCCCAAAACAATTCTCTCCACTTTCTCGATCATGTCGTCAGACCGGCTTGTGCGAGCCCGAGGTTGTTTCGGTTTGTTGTCACACGATGTTTTGCCTTCTTTAAACTGTCACACCCACGAACGCACTTTCGACACATCCATAACTCCATCACCACATGTCTCCTTCAACTGTCGATGAATTTCAATTGGTTTCACACCACGCAAATTCAGAAAACGAATGATTGCACGCTGTTCAAGTAAGGAAAACGTCGCCATTTTATGTATTTAAAACAGTTCTCATTCTCTCCGCTGGCGGTAAAATTCCATCTGCCGTACGATGCTGCCATCTCTGGGACGTATTGACAATGAACGCGGCCTCATTTTAAAACATTGCGCATGTTTCTATCTCTTTCCAGTCCGGAGAAAAAAAATTGAAAGCCTTAGAACTTGAATGCACCTCGTAGATACGGCGGCGGTATCGCTTACATTCGCAGAGCTGTTATTTGTACTCAGCGGATTCATGTGAAAAGGTTTCAAACGTGATTATGGCCGTACGACGGGATTTAACAGACTTTGAATGCGGAGTGGTAGTTGAAGCTAGACGCTTAGAATATTCTGTTACGGAAATCGTTAAGGGATTCAGTGTTCCGAATGGCTCTGAGCACCATGGGACTCAACATCTCAGGTCATCAGTGCCCTAGAACTTAGAACTACTTAAGCCTAACTAACCTAAGGACATCACACACATCCATGACCGAGGCAGGATTAGAACCTGCGACCGTAGCAATCACGTGGTTCCGGACTGAAGTGCTTAGAACCGCACAGCCGCCGCGGCCGGCTGTGTTCCGATATCCACAGTGTCAAGAGTGTGTAAGTAGGGTGGTTGGCATTGTTGGAATATTCGCCATTGTAGTGTTGGGCAGTTGGATGTGAACAGCGAGTAGCGTTGCGCAGTTGGAGGTGAGCTGCCAACAGTGGTGGATGTGGGGAGTGAGATGGCGGAGTTTTGAGAGCGGATGATCTGGACGTGTGTCCATCAGAGAGAGTAAATTTGTAAGACTGGATGTCAGGAACTGATACATATATATTATGACTTCTGATCACTATTAAGGTAAATACATTGTTTGTTCTCTATCAAAATCTTTCATTTGCTGACTATGCCTTTCAGTAGTTAGTGCCTTCAGTAGTTAGAATCTTTTATATAGCTGGCAGTATTGGCGCTCGCTTTATTGCAGTAGTTCGAGTAACGAAGATTTTGGGAGGTAAGTGATTCATGAAAGGTATAGGTTATTTTTAGTCAGGGCCATTCTTTTGTAGGGATTATTGAAAGTCAGATTGTGTTGTGCAAAAAATATTGTCAGTTTATTGATGATCTGAATAAGTAAAGAGAGAAATGTCTGTGCACGTTCAGTTTTGTTCAGCTGTTTAAAAATCAAGTAACATAAGCGGTTTATCAGCACAATCATTCATAAATTTTTCTAAGGGTCGTTTCAAGTGTTCCGAGAATACCAAATGTCTCACTACAGACAACGCAACGGCCGACGGCCTTCCCTTAACCACCGACACCAGCGGCCCTTGCATAGAGTTGTCAGTGCTAACAGACAAGCAACACTGCGTGAAATAACCGCAGAAATCAATGTCGGACGTACGACGAACGTATCTGTTAGAAAAGTGCGGCGAAATCTGACGTAAATTGTTTGTGCACAAAATTCTCCACCGGCAACATTTCGCAGTTATGGACGGCCGTAGAGGCGCATGGCTCAATATTTTTGCAGGGGACCTCCAACGACTTGTTGAGTCCATGCCACATCGCGTCGCTATACCAGGCCGGGCGAAAGGAGGCCCAGCGTGATACTAGGAGGTGCCTCATCACGTTTTTCATCTCACCCGGAACGGAGGTTCGTAGGGAAGCCACGTACAAGAAGCTGTAACTCGAAATTTATCGGCGACCACCATTAGGTCACACGCTTTCGTAGTCGAGGTTGCTAATTCGTTTTACTGTGGTGCTATTCGATTTGAAAATTGCTGTTTAGAATCCTGGAAGTCGAATTAAAACGATTTCTGTGAAGATCGGAGGAGGTGTCATGCCGAATGTGTCTTCTTGATCATCAGACTATCCGTCCACGCCGAGGGTCCTCAACTTTCTCACCTCATTTGTCAATTGTAATCGTCCGTAGCAACAAAAACACATTCCCGTATTTCATAGGCACGGAGCACAGCGAGATACACAATTGATATATTGACGGAAAACGGAGTAGCATTTTAATATGTTGAGCACAAAGTTCATGTTCTAACTAATTTCTTCTTTTCATTCCTAGTATTTCGGATTCGACTCTCATCTAACTGGTTTCAGCTCTTCGTCGTTTACCTAAAGTTCATGAAGAGCATTCCGGAGAACTATCTTCAATTTCGCATGATAAATTATATCTCAGTCTCTCTTAAATGTCACTATGGCTCCGTCTCCACACACCTCCACGTCGAGAAGTCGTTTGATTCCCTTTCTGGTTTCTCGGTCTTGATTCAGAATAGGAAAAATTAGCCCAGGAACACAGCTGGAGATACGGCATGTACAGCGGTCTGTAAATAATTTACGCCGGTCGTGGTGGCCGTGCGGTTCTAGGCGCTACAGTCTGGAACCGAGCGACCGCTACGGTCGCAGGTTCGAATCCTGCCTCGGGCATGGATGTGTGTGATGTCCTTCGGTTAGTTAGGTTTAATTAGTTTTAAGTTCTAGGCGACTGATGACCTCAGAAGTTAAGTCGCATAGTGCTCAGAGCCAAAGTAATTTCGTGTGAGCCATTGCAGTTAATTTTATTCACGACTTACAGTTTCACCAGTCAATAATGTGGTAAACACCTATAACAGAATGCCCAGTGCTGTACAAATGCTTGAAATGATGATGCCATCCAAAGCCAAAAAAAGACTTAGTTTCATACCTATTCCTGTTCATTATCACCTTCTCTGTTAATCTCATTCTCTCGAATTAATATAAAGAATTTTGCAGTATGATGTTCATCTTGAATGCAGTGCTGGTATTTAATAAAGGTACAAACAATTTTTGCTTCTTATCATTTAGTCCGACAGAGCTGAACTGAGTATAATTCCTTACTAAAAACTAAATGAAGCGTGGAAGATTAATGCATTACGGAAGCCATAAAATGTATCTGCATTATTGTTCTGCATTCTCTTCTTATTCTTCTAGGATTCATTAGACTCCTTTTTTTATAAATGTGACAGGAATGAGAACCCATATTTAAATCTTTTATATACGATGATATGACCCTTAAGCTTTATTCAGCACGAACACATTCAAATAGTCGTTCTCTCCATCCTTACTATATATGTATAAAAATGGACGGTGTTCCATCGCCACTCCTTGGATTTATGATGATCGAGTACGTGCTTTTGTTTTCTTGTCTCCATTTCTTCTCCTTCAAAAAATGTTCAAATGTGTGTGAAATCTTATGGGACTTAACTGCTAAGGTCATCAGTCCCTAAGCTTATGCACTGCTTAAGCTAAATCATCCTACGAACAAACAAACACATCCATTCCCGAGGGAGGACTCGAACCTCCGCCGGGACCAACCGCACAGTCCAAGACTGTAGCGCTCGAGACCGCTCGGCTAATCCCGCGCGGCTCTTCTTATTCCTTCCAACATTTGCATGCCCATGCAATTTGCCAGACTAGGATTAACAATTGTTCAGTCAAAAAAAAAAAAGGGACTTGGACAGTAGTATGACTTTTGGCTGATGTTCCTGACAACAAATTGTTTAAATTCTATAGGTCCCACGTACATCGCTGTAGCATTTATGAGAAAGTATTTCAGACATGAATAAGAACAACTCTTTAGCTGATGCCGCTCTGTCTTCTGTGGAATAAGTTCCAGTGCAGTTCACTAAATCGTACAACAATAGTTTGTAGGAAAATTATTTATTCAGGCGTTCAGATAAAAAGGGGGACCATACTATGGGTGATATTATCACAACGTAAGCAGAATCAAGTCCAAATCCGAAAGCAGAGCCTCCACTGAAATGCAGCGCACGTTTATTACGAACATCAAGGTACAGACAGAGTAGAACTAACCTCCTGGAGGAAGAGTGCAGCTTTTTATTCAAACTTATTATGCTCCAGAATGCTGGTATTTATACACTACTGCCCATTAAAATTGCTACACCAGAAAGATGACGTGCTACAGACACGAAATTTTACCGACAAGAAAAAGATGCTGTGATACGCAAATGATTAGCTTTTCAGAGCATTCACACAAGGCTGGCGCCGGTGGCGACACCTACAACATGCTGACATGAGGAAAGTTTCCAACCGATTTCTCATACACAAACAGCAGTTGGCCGGCGTTGCCTGGTGAAACGTTGTTGTGATGCTTCATGTAAGGAGGAGAAATGCGTACCATCACGTTTCCGACTTTGATAAAGGTCGGATTGTAGCCTATCGCGATTGCGGTTTATCGTATCGCGACATTGCTGCTCGTGTTGGTCGAGGTCCAATGACTGTCAGCAGAATATTGAATCGGTGGGTTCAGGACGGTAATACGGAACGCCGTGCTGGATCCCAACGGCCTCGTATCACTAGCAGTCGAACTGACAGGCATCTTATCCGCATGGATGTAACGGATCGTGCAGCCACGCAGTGGTCGCGCGGCTCCAGACTGTAGCGCGTAGAACCGCTCGGCCACTCCCGCTGGTCCTGAGTCAACAGATGGGGACGTTTGCAAGACAACAACCATCTGCGCGAACAGTTCGACGACGTTTGCAGCAGCATGGACTATCAGCTCGGAGACCATGGCTACGGTTACCCTTGACGCTGCATCACAGACAGGAGCGCCTGCGATGGTGTGCTCAACGACGAACCTGGGTGCACGAATGGCAAAACGTCATTTTTTCGGATGAATCCAGGTTCTGTTTACAGCATCATGATGGTCGCATCCCTGTTTGGCGACATCGCTGTGAACGCACATTGGAAGCGTGTATTCGTCGTCGCCATACTGGCGTATCACCCAGCGTGATGGTATGGGGTACCATTGGTTACACGTCTCGGTCACCTCTTGTTCGCATTGACGGCACTTTGAACAGTGGACGTTATATTTCAGATGTGTTACGACCCGTGGTTCTATCCTTCATTCGATCCCTGCGAAACCCTATATTTCAGCAGGATAATGCACGACCGCATGTTTCTGGTCCTGTACGGGCCTTTGTGGATACTGAAAATGTTCGACTGGTGCGCTGGCCATCACATTCTCCAGATCTCTCACCCACTGACAACGTCTGGTCAATGGTGGCCGAGCAACTGGTTCGTCACAATACGCCAGTCACTACTCTCGATGAACTGTGGTATCGTGTTGAAGCTTCATGGGCAGCTGTACATGTACACGCCACCCAAGCCCTGTTTAACTCAATGGCCAGGCGTATCAAGGCCGTTATTACGGCCAGAGGTGGTTGTTCTGGGTACTGATTTCCCAGGATCTATGCACCCAAATTGCGTGAAAATGTGATCATATGTCAGTTCTAGTATAATATATTTGTCCAATGAATAACCGTTTATCATCTGCATTTCTTTTTGCTGTAGTATTTTTAATGCCTGTAGTATATATATATATATATATATATATATATATATATATATATATATATATATATATATATATATATATAAAGAAGCTTCCAGAACAGAGAAATAATGAATAACAAACAATTACTGGCGGTCGGGCCTAGACTGGCGACACGGTACAAATGGCTGTAAGTACTATGGGACTTAACAGTGGAGATCATCAGTCCCCTAGATCTTTGAATTACTTAAACCTAACTAACCTAAGGACATCCCACACATCCATGCCCGAGGCAGGATTCGTACTTGCGACCGTAGCCGTCGCGCGGTTCTAGACTGAAGCGCCTAGAACCGCTCGGCTACACCGCCCAGCTGGCGACACGGAACACAACAGCGACGCTAACACAACACAACCTTGCCTGTACTACAGCTCAGGGCATTTTTCCCTCTCCTGGAGAGACAGTGACCTGCTGTTTCAATAATTCTCGTGTCATTGGGCGCTGGTGGAACCTCTCCTTCTCGTCGTGTTGTTACATTTTCCTCACTATGGTGAGCATCGAAGGTAGCCCCCTCCTCTCGAAGCTTCGAGTGGGTCTTAAGTTTTCCTGAACTTCCCATCGTCGATTAATGCCTCTGGGTTGTGGCAGGGCTTCATAGGAAGGGCGTCGAAGACTCTCTGCACTTTCGTCTTTTTCATGAATGGTCATAGCCCTCAGCTTCCCATACGACTTCCAATAACCGACAAAGAATAAATAAGATACGGCGAAAAGTAGCGCTTTAGTAACTTTTTGGACAGTTACACAATCCGCGCAGGCGCAAACATCCAAACCTAGTCTCCCGAGCTGCATCTCACCCACCGGTACTTGACCTCACGGAGCTCTCGGTATTTCTCCTAGGCGTCGAGGGTCCGTATACGAGTCCACTGCCTTCATTCTTCGGTTCTAGTGATGATGTGTTTCACGTAATCATCCCGAGTATCGTCCAGTTGAAACGGAACAGCGTATCCCTTATCGTTTCGACCTCGCAACCATGGACCAGCAAGAACGGTGTGAAGCCTATGGGGTCCTGCTTCGCTTTGACGTATGCAAACGTCGCGACGGGCAGTATTCTATCCAAGTTTCTACATACGTCGAGAGCATTTTTGCCAATGTCGTATTAAAACGTTCTGTGAGGCCATTCGTCCGTGGATGGTAGGCTGTTGTCATCTTGCAGGTGATGCCGCAAAGTGAAAACACCTCCGCTACAGTGCTAGTTTCAACTAGAAAACTTTTCCGCGATCAGAGGTTATCACTCGCCGTGGTCCGTGGTTCAAACTGATGTCTGCTACAATGCAATTGGCAATTTCTGTGCTTTCGGCAGTCAGAACAGCTTTAGTGTCAGACTAGCGAGTGAGGTAAAGACTGTTATCCAGCGATTTCCGGTAGCCGACTTGAGAAAACTCCTCAAGAAGTCGATTCCATTTCGGTGGAATAGCGCTGTCGCCGGCTGGTTTAACACTTGATACCATGGAGATGATTTCGGCACCTGCTCCCGTGGTTCACGTACTGTCTAACGGATCGGATCAGTAAGACCGACCCAGTGACACTAGGTCTTCACGAATCCCTGGTGACCAAACGTTGGAGCGTCCTGGAAATACTTAAAGACTGACGACTATAGAAGATCGGTGGTGCCGAGCATCCATTTCAGCCCCACTGGAACACAGTTATTCTTATCCAATGCCCTGTGTTTTAACCGGAATTTTCCTTTAGTAATTTCGTCGTCTTTCAAAGCTTCTATGGTTTTCAGCAGTTCTGTTCCTCTGTTTAGCAGAATTGTCATTTAATTTGGCGATGACTGAGATTTCAACCACTCTGTTGGGTTCTGCTGGAGGATTTCTTTGAAATGCAGTCAGCATTCTTATGTTTGTGTACAGCCGTAATGTCGCACTCTTGAAGCCTCAGTGCTTGTCTCGCCATTCGAGCTGACGGATCCTTCGGGCTAGTCAGCCAACATAGAAAATGGTGGTCCATCTCAACGGTGAATGGTTTGCCAGATAAATACCGCTAGAACTTGTTGATGGCCCAAGCAATTGCAAATACTCTGAAAGCATAAAATACCAGTTTTTGAAAGAAATTTCCACCATTTCACTGTTAATTGTTGATGTATTTTACACAATCGTGATTTCGACTTTGTAGCCAATCTCAAGTATATGTTGGAATGTTAAAATATGTACTTGTATCCTGCAATACAAAAACTGGTCTATAAGATCAGAAATACGTTTTTTTTTTTTTCGATGACGACATATCGCAGACAGGTCAGACATACACTCCTGGAAATGGAATAAGAACACATTGACAACGGTGTCTCAGACCCACCATACTTGCTCCGGACACTGCGAGAGGTCTGTACAAGCAATGATCACACGCACGGCACGGCGGACACACCAGGAACCGCGGTGTTGGCCGTCGAATGGCGCTAGCTGCGCAGCATTTGTGCACCGCCGCCGTCAGTGTCAGCCAGTTTGCCGTGGCATACGGAGCTCCATCGCAGTCTTTAACACTGGTAGCATGCCGCGACAGCGTGGACGTGAACCGTATGTGCAGTTGACGGACTTTGAGCGAGGGCGTATAGTGGGCATGCGGGAGGCTGGGTGGACGTACCGCCGAATTGCTCAACACGTGGGGCGTGAGGTCTCCACAGTACATCGATGTTGTCGCCAGTGGTCGGCGGAAGGTGCACGTGCCCGTCGACCTGGGACCGGACCGCAGCGACGCACGGATGCACGCCAAGACCGTAGGATCCTACGCAGTGCCGTAGGGGACCGCACCGCCACTTCCCAGCAAATTAGGGACACTGTTGCTCCTGGGGTATCGGCGAGGACCATTCGCAACCGTTTCCATGAAGCTGGACTACGGTCCCGCACACCGTTAGGCCGTCTTCCGCTCACGCCCCAACATCGTGCAGCCCGCCTCCAGTGGTGTCGCGACAGGCGTGAATGGAGGGACGAATGGAGACGTGCCGTCTTCAGCGATGAGAGTCGCTTCTGCCTTGGTGCCAATTGATGGTCGTATGCGTGTTTGGCGCCGTGCAGGTGAGCGCCACAATCAGGACTGCATACGACCGAGGCACACAGGGCCAACACCCGGCATCATGGTGTGGGGAGCGATCTCCTACACTGGCCGTACACCACTGGTGATCGTCGAGGGGACACTGAATAGTGCACGGTACATCCAAACCGTCATCGAACCCATCGTTCTACCATTCCTAGACCGGCAAGGGAACTTGCTGTTCCAACAGGACAATGCACGTCCGCATGTATCCCGTGCCACCCAACGTGCTCTAGAAGATGTAAGTCAACTACCCTGGCCAGCAAGATCTCCGGATCTGTCCCCCATTGAGCATGTTTGGGACTGGATGAAGCGTCGTCTCACGCGGTCTGCACGTCCAGCACGAACGCTGGTCCAACTGAGGCGCCAGGTGGAAATGGCATGGCAAGCCGTTCCACAGGACTACATCCAGCATCTCTACGATCGTCTCCATGGGAGAATAGCAGCCTGCATTGGTGCGAAAGGTGGATATACACTGTACTAGTGCCGACATTGTGCATGCTCTGTTGCCTGTGTCTATGTACCTGTGGTTCTGTCAGTGTGATCATGTGATGTATCTGACCCCAGGAATGTGTCAATAAAGTTTCCCCTTCCTGGGACAATGAATTCACGGTGTTCTTATTTCAATTTCCAGGAGTGTATTTTAACTTTCAGTATGCAGTAGTGAATGGCTACAAAGCCAAGACCATGATTATGTAAAATAAATAAGGAATTAACAGTCAAACGGTGGAAATTTTTTTCCAAAAATTGTATTTGACTGTGTTCCCCCACGAAGGAAAGATCGTAAAATATCACAGATCACAGTTTCAGTGCCTTCCTGAATTTGCGACAGCCCAGCACACATCACTTACCTGCTAGCATTGGTGTGAAGTTCTGTCTTGGCATTATGTTGTGTACTGTGTACTGAACCGGGGACCTAGAAAGACGGAGAGGCTTCGCCACTCCGTAGCTCTCAGTGGTTCGCAACCCCACAACAGGCCACAGCAGTCCACCCACCTCACCGCCACCCCACTCTGAACCCAGGGTTATTGTGCGGTTCGGCCCCCAGTGGACCCCCCGGGAACCTCTCATACCAGACGAGTGTAGCCACAATGTTTGCGTGGTAGAGTAATTATGGTTTACGCGTACGTGGAGACAGTTGAAACCACCCAACAGATGAATTCCGTAACCTCCCAATAAAAAAATTGACTAACCTCCCAATAAAAATGTGACTAATATATAACCTTTCAAAAGAAATCTCGTAATGTAACCTTTCAATAATTAACTGACTGTGAATCTAAACTGGTAAATCTGGACGTCAGCAGTGCTGCGTCACGGCCCTGTAAAATCATTCTGAATAAACTGAAAATTCTTACCTCAATGATGTCGCCGGATAACGCGTATATATCTGCTCGTATAAGAAATTTTTCTAGCACAGCCCAGTGCAATGCTGGCCACTAGGTTTCGTTATGTATGAAAAAGAACTGATTTTCTTTACGATAATCAGCATGTCTATGGATAGGAGAAATTAGTAAAATCTTTAAATTCAGATGAATGACTGGCAAAAGTTATCTTTATAAGAAATATTATTATTGAAAGTTTTTTAAAACATTTACATGGGACTTTGATATAACAATAGCACAAAAATCAGTTGTAGCAATTAACACATGTGCGCGGCAATAAAGAACAATAATATTTTGCTTTTACCTTACACTACATCGCTCAGGCACCGCCATCGTTCTCCACGAGCGGCCTCAGTAATTCCATAACTCTACTGCTCTTCTCGAGCTACAAAACACGACTAATGGACTGCATTGTCCGCACTCCAGGACACAAGTGCTCCCTGTGAGCTATACAACTCGACAACTGCTCTCTACGAGCGACCTGGCCCAACCACCCGACTGCGAGCTACTACTACTACTACTACTACTACTACTACTGTCGACAATGCTCTCTGGTCTGCGATTCTATTGTAGCTTACATATCGCAGGCAGCGCGTGAGTAATATCGAAGTTACATCTGCTCGAGTGCGCTAGCAATAAATTCCTTAGTCATGGACCTTTCACACAGTGTTTGCGCAACAATCGCCGACATAGTGTAACTAAGGCGGAATAAGGCTAACCAGCCCGTATTCGCCGAGGCAAATGGAAAATCGCCTTAAAAACCATCCACAGGCTGACCGGCACACCGGACCTCGATACTAACCCGCCGGGCGGACTTGTGCTGGGGACCGGCACGCCTTCCCGCTCGGGAAGCAGCGTGCTAGACCACACGGCTAGCCGGGCGGGCATTGTCTTGGCATACTCGTCATACAATACTTAGACCAGAGAAGATATACTCTTTTATTGCACCTCGTTGCACGAAAATCTGATGTCTCTCTGAAGTAGTTTCTTCCACGGACATGCCTTGGTATATAAGCCCTTTATGAATCGTCAGCAGTACGAGCAAATTCCGAGAAAACTTCTCACATCGGGAATGTGCTGAGGAAAATCTTGACTGTTCTTATATCTTCAACATCGGGACCGACTCCATCACCATTCTCTAGTTGTCCTAATGTTTATATTTTTTGGGCAACGAAGAGGCAGTTTTTCGGATTTAGGTTGAGACTTGCTGTCTGAACAGACTTCGGCATAGTTGTCAGTAGCTTGGATATTCTTCAAGTGTCTTTGGAAAAATGACAATGTTATCCAGATAACACCATTTAAGGTGTTCAAGCAGGTTGGAAACAGGTTGGAGACTATGGGTCAAGCTGCTGGAAAACCATTCTGGAGTGTAATTAGCAGTCTTAGAAAGGGAGGTATTAAGGAAATGACAAGTATTTTGGACAGGTCAGGAAAACTGCTGGTGAATCCTGTGGATGCCTTGGGCAGATGGAGGGAATATTTTGAAGAGTTGCTCAATGTAGGTGAAAATGCGATCAGTAATGTTTCAGATTTCGAGGCAGAATGGGATAGGAATGATGATGGAAATAGGATCACATTTGAGGAAGTGGAAAAAATGGTCAATAGATTGCAGTGCAATAAAGCAGCTGGGGTGGATGAAATTAAGTCGGAACTCATGAAATACAGTGGAATGTCAGGTCTTAAATGGCTACACAGGATAATTGAAATGGCCTGGGAGTCGGGACAGGTTCCATCAGACTGGACAAAAGCAGTAATCACACCAATCTTTAAACATGGAAACAGAAAAGATTGTAACAACTACAGAGGTATCTCTTTAATCAGCGTTGTGGGTAAAATCTTCGCAGGTATTGTTGAAAGGAAAGTGCGAGTATTAGTTGAGGACCAATTGGATGAAAATCAGTGTGGGTTTAGGCCTCTTAGAGGTTGTCAGGACCAGATCTTTAGCTTACGGCAAATAATGGAGAAGTGTTATGAGTGGAACAGGGAATTGTATCTTTGCTTTATAGATCTAGAAAAGGCATACGACCGGGTTCCTAGGAGGAAGTTATTGTCTGTTCTACAAGATTATGGAATAGGAGGCAAAGTTTTGCAAGCAATTAAAGGTCTTTACATGGATAGTCAGGCAGCAGTTAGAGTTGACGGTAAATTGAGTTCATGGTTCAGAGTAGTTTCAGGGGTAAGACAAGGCCTGTCTCCACTGTTGTTCATATTATTTATGGATCATATGTTGAAAACAATAGACTGGCTAGGTGAGATTAAGATATATGAATACAAAATAAGCAGTCTTGCATATGCGGATGACTTAGTTGTGATGGCAGATTCGATTGAAAGTTTGCAAAGTAATATTTCAGAGCTGGATCAGAAATGTAAGGACTATGGTATGAAGATTAGCATCTCCAAAACGAAAGTAATGTCAGTGGGAAAGAAATATAAACGGATTGAGTGCCAAACAGGAGGAACAAAGTTAGAACAGGTGGAGGGTTTCAAGTACTTAGGATGCATGTTCTCACAGGATGGCAACATAGTGAAAGAACTGGAAGCGAGGTGTAGCAAAGCTAATGCAGTGAGCGCTCAGCTACGATCTACTTTCTTCTGCAAGAAGGAAGTCAGTACCAAGACTAAGTTATCTGTGCACCGTTCAATCTTTCGACCAACTTTGTTGTATGGGAGCGAAAGCTGGGTGGATTCAGGTTACCTTATCAACAAGGTTGAGGTTACGGATATGAAAGTAGCTAGGATGATTCCAGGTACTAGTAGATGGGAACAATGACAGGAGGGTGTCCACAATGAGGAAATCAAAGAAAAACTGGGAATGAACTCTATAGATGTAGCAGTCAGGGCGAACAGGCTTAGATGGTGGGGTCATGTTACAAGCATGGGAGAAGCAAGGTTACCCAAGAGACTCATGGATTCACCAGTAGAGGGTAGGAGGAGTCGGGGCAGACCGAGGAGAAGGTACCTGGATTCGGTTAAGAATGATTTTGAAGTAATAGGTTTAACATCAGAAGAGGCACCAATGTTAGCACTGAATAGGGGATCATGGAGGAACTGTATAAGGGGGGCTATGCTTCAGACTGAACGCTGAAAGGCATAATCAGTCTTAAATGATGATGATGATTATGATGAAGCAGGTTGTTTATCATAAGTTCGAAGGTGGCAGGATAGTAAAACGGCACAGCTTTAAACTTTTCGGGAGTTTCAGGATTTATGAAGGAAATCTTTCCACAGTCAGCCTCATCAACCTCGACTTGCCAACGGTTTGTCTGCAGGCCCATAGTTGAGAAACATTGCTCCTTCCAAGCAATGTGGTGTTGTCATCAGTGTATGGCAATAGGTAGAAATTTACTTTCGTGATTTTGTTCAGTCGTCGGTAGTCGATGCAGAAACGCCATGTGGCATCTTCCTTCTCCGCAAGGCCCACAGCAGTGGACCAAAGACTCTCTGAAGGTTCATTAATGTCATCTTGCAGCATCTTCTCCACTTCCTCCCACACTGTGCATCGTTCAGCTGGCGACACTTCATAAGAGCGCTGGCTAATAGAGTGTTGTGTGTGTGAAATCTTATGGGACTTAACCGCTAAGGTCATCAGTCCCTAAGCTTACACACTACTTAACCTAAATTATCCTAAAGACAAACACACACACACCCATGCCCGAGGGAGGACTCGAACCTCCGTCGGGACCAGCCGCACAGTCCATGACTGCAGTGCCTCAAACCGCTCGGCTAATCCTGCGCGGTGGCGTAATGCAGTGTTGATACGGTATTTTATCAAGGGGCGTTTAGCCTGTCTTTTCTCTGGGTTCGAAAGCATTGATACAAAACTTTGTTCCTCAGTCAGGCTAGATCCAATTGGCAGGTCTATAGTAGCTTCTTCCCCTGCGTTGTATGTTAGTGGAGTACGATGCTTCATCGATGATACTATGACGCCCTTTCTGGACTGGTTCGGCTGTACCTTTAGGGATGCGTTGTGCCTGCTCGATCCAAAGTTCTTCTTGACTATCTACGATGATTATGATCGTCGCTGGCATGTAGATTTCTTTTGTGAGCCTGAAGGTTTTCTTTCTTTTTTCTTAACAGTTTCTAACTGATCATCTCTATTAACGACTAGAACTTCTCTCGTTAATGTCAGTGGTCTTGTGATGTCTGCAAGAGAATAAATTCATTATTGCATTCTGTTAAAACTACAAATTTGAAGGGCAGCGTTCATTTATTGATAGTTAATCTTGCAATGCACGTTCCTGTCGGATGGGCGTATTTCCCATTTGCGGCTTTCAGCACAATCGCTATCGTATCACGGAACATAGTCTTCTCTAGTTGACGACAATAAGCATCTGACATTCCAGGAAAGCAAGGACCCGCCAGGATAGTCGAGAGCGGTAACGCGCTGCTTCCTGGACTCGGGTAGGCGCGCCGGCCCCGGATTGAATCCGCCCGGCGGATTAACGACGGCGGTCGGTGTGCCGGCCAGCCTGAATGTGGTTTTTAGGCGGTTTCCCACATCCTACTAGGTGAATACAGGGCTGGTCCCCACGTCCCGCCTCAGTTACGTGACTCGCAGACTTTTGAAACACATTCACACTACTTCACGGTTTACACTAGACACAGACAGGTGGGGTACACTAATTCCGTCTCGGGGGGTATGGGGTGGCGGAGGAAGGGCATCCGGCCACCCCTTAACTTAACCATGCCAAATCCGTACTTAACCCTGCCGACCCTGCGCCCAATGCGGGATAAAGGCAGCAGCGAAAGAGAGAAATTCCAGGAAATCAAGCCCCTGATTCGACTAGCACCTGGGCAGACTGGCTGTTGATGACGACATCAGTTAACATTTCCTTACATCTTAGCGAGTATCGTCCATAGAAAATTTTCATCTAAAGAAGCTTCGTCTCCATGAGTGGTCACCTCGCCTAGTTTCTCTGAATTCAGTGGCTAGGTGAATGGCTGTACCTCTACACGGCGACGGGGAATGGCTACGGAGTTTTGGCGAGCTACCTCGTCCAGGGTACGGTGGTGAACTTGGTGCTATGGGTCGAGTACAGCCGTCAGCAGTTGACTGTGCAAACAGGGCTAGTGTGATGGTTGCCATCTTGCAGGGTAATATTCGCCTTTTTTCTCTGCAGCAGGTTAAAATGTGTCCAGGGCATCCACAGTGGAAACAGACAGGCGTCTGACCTCAGTCACCCAAATGTCTGTTCTTCTGTGGGGCAGTGTATTTGGTTGTACCCGTGTTGGTAGGATGTTGGGTTGTCGATTGAGAACGGTGGCATAGAACCAAGTCGCCGGAATCATCACGGCACGGCGACACCCTCTATTATCTCCTGACGTATAGATTCGACCGTATTGATTGTTATTACTTGTGCACTAACCTGGCAGCTCTAGCAAAAGCTGTATCTCTTCTCTTACCACATGACGAGGAACAGTTGTCGTCGGACAATTTCCTAGATATGCTGGCACCAGTTAACCATTTGTGGTTTTAATTGAAACAATTACAAATGTTATTCGACCAGGAACGTTATCAGGACTATTATCCTCAAGTATAATTGCTGGAATTTTACTGCTACGGTAACTTTATTGTTGTAGTATACTCTACCAGAAGTGCCTGGTACATGTCTTCTGTTTCTCATTTGATCAAATACTACATTTTGTCGGATTTTGTCATATTTGGATTCACAACTGTCGTAAGGGCCAAAATATACCGTATACAGGGTGAATCGTCTAAAACTTGCACCAGAAATAATGTCGGAAATGGAAAGTGCTATTGATGTGTGGTTTCACAGAATGGAATGCTACTCAGGGACTCGTATTGTTAGAAAATCAACATATTCTAATAATACTTAGAAAGCGTATTTTTTGCGCAAACATACACTTTTTTAAATGGTACACTGCCTACCCATTTTAACAAACTAAAATTGGGTAAATTAGAATGTCGGTGGTGTCTGTTTCAGGGTTAAAGTACGTGTCATTTACGAGAGATCGTGTTTTGAAAAGTTCCCACACCGAAATTTGTACAATACCTGGGGTAGCAAACACTAAATAAAAATATAAGTGGCTCTGAGCACTGTGGGACTTAATATCTGAGTTCATCAGTCCCCTTGAACTTAGAACTACTTAAACCTAACTAACCTAAGGACATCACACACATCCATACCCGAAGCAGGATTCGAACCTGCGACCGTAGCGGTCGCTCGGTTCCAGACTGAAGCCCCTATATCGATCGGTCACACCGGCCGCTTTGGACGAGAAAACTGATCATCATAGGCAATACACGCTTCCAGTGTGGTATGGAACGACTCCTGCACGCATGCTGACATTTCAGCGGGGATGTCCGTGGAGGTTTCAATAATATATCGTTCCATATCATCGGATATAATTCTTATGTCACTATACACGGCGTCTTTCAGCTTTTCCCACAGGAAAAAAAAGTATACAGGCGCCAAATCCGGGAAATGGGCCAGGCAAGGTACAGGTCCTCTACTTCCAATCCAACGATTTGGCAAGAATTCTTGAATACATGATGTAGTACTTCATGGGGTATGGCCTGGACAGCCATCGTGTTGGTACCATAGATTCCTTCTAGTTTGAAGAGGAACATCTTGTAGCATCTGTGGAAGATGGTCTTTTAGGGGGCTACTTTCAGTGCTCCGTCTATGAAAAGCGATCCTATGAGATGACGGTTCAATATCAGACATCACGCTTTTTCACTCCATAGACGCTGACGTTACATCTGACGAAGCCGAAGGGGACTGTCAACACAGCAATAGTGCATGTTTTCGGCGGTTTACCTAGCCATGATTGGTAAATGTCGCTTAATCACTAAACAAGATACATCACACATATGGAGTATTCTGTCTTATTGCCTATGTACAGAAGCTAACACGATTCTCATAATCGTTTCCGTGTAACTCTTGATGGAGACAGATGTGTTAGGGATGAAAGCTATGTCCATGGAAAATGTGTAGGACAGTTGCCAGACTTACGCCACTTACTCGTTCGATTGCATGCGAACTAATATGCGGATCAACTGCAACAACAGCAAAAATATTAATTTCTCCCTCTTCTGTCGTCACTTGTTTGATTCTCTTACATTCTCTACGTGACGTGACTGGTTGAAGATCTTGATAAATAATTGGAGAGGTGGTCGATACCTACTGGGATATCTTGCTACATATACCGTACAAGAACGAACTGCATCCTTCTTACAGACTCCATACACCATGAGCATGTCGGAGTTTTCTGCACTGGTTAACCCCATCGCCCACTAACGACCTACTCCTCGGACTATCACACACTAACTAACCAGCAAGTCTCAGTGCACTCAAGGAACACACACACACACACACACACACACACACACACACACAAGCACAATGTAAACAAATATGACAACGTCGTTCCTAGTAATTATGCAGCTTGAATGACACATACAAGTATCGATGTGGAAACGTTTCAAAATACGATATCTCGTAAGCGACTCGCGCTATAAACCTGCAATAAATGTTGACATTCTAATTTATGCTACTTTTAGTTTGTTGATGTGAATAGGCATTGTTCCACTTAAAAAAGAGAATTTTACACAAAAAATACTGTTTCTCAATATTGTAAAAATCTGTTTCTGGTTAACAGTACGAGCTTCTGACTGCCAATATATTCTGTGAAAACTGCACTTGAGTAACACTTTCCATTTCTGCAATATTTACGGTGCAGATTTTAGGTGATTCGCCCTGTGTACGACTGTGTCGCTTCCCCATGACGTTGAGCCCTGTTCTTCAGTTGGTCTATCGTGAAGCGGACTTGCTCTTGGTTGTCAAGAAATGTGCTGTCAGTTTGGCGTGGAATTTGTCCCATCTATTGAGCTTCTCTCCGTTATGCTTGAACCATTTGTGTGCTATGCCGTCCGAGTAAATGTCGCACATCTTGTCGTCCCAACTGTTGTATTTCGCGACTGTCGAATCCTTTCGGCTATTTCGTCGGGCCCTCACTAGAGTCTCCAGAAAACACAGATGGGTACGTAACGTGCAGCTAATAATAATTATAACAATAATAATAATAATAATAATAATAATAATAATGCCCGTGGAGGCCCGGGAAAAGAATAGGCCTCCGGTATGTTCTGCCAATCGTAAAAGACGACGAAAAGAACAAACCACTAATAGGGCTAACCCTCCTTTTAGTGTGATTACTTGGTTCAGGACAGAACTAAAGCAGCCTCGGACAAGCGCCGTCATGGTCGGGGACGTCGCTTGAACCCTATGCCCGCCCACAATGGTAACGACACTGCTAGCCAACTGGAAAATGATTTAAATCCAAATAGAGGTGTTTTGCAGGATATGCTTCCTGCAACCGCCCTAGAAGGAAAACAAAGACAGAGGATGAGATGGTCAGATGAAGTTAATCGACACCTCATGTTCTGTTATTACCAAGCAACAAACCTAGGAACCAACACAACTGGATACAGATCACAAGTATACACAACATTTATTACCAGATAACCAGAATTAAAATTTTTAACAGAACAACAACTAGCTGATCCGTGTAATAATCAAAAATAACAGGATACCCCAGTCAGAATTAGAAAACATCAAACAACAAGTACAACAAATACTGGAACAAAATAATGTGCACTCAGAAGAAGAAGAAAATACAGTAATGGACTCAAACATCCCAGAGCAAACAAACAAAGACCAACACGCATCAATTAAACAATCAGAGGAAAACGAAATCTTAAGACAGCCACCAGAACAAGCACAAGTAGAACACAAAGTGACACACATGTTAGAAATAGAAGAGAAATTTCAGCTGACATATATAGAATACAAAGACACAAATACAGACATTAGACCATTCTTGCATAGACCGCCAAATAACCCACAAGTCGAAACAACAATAAAAACTATCAACACAATCATACACAACAAAATAAATGAAAACACAACTATGGAAGAGTTACAACTACTAGTTTATATAGGAGCACTCACTACACTAAATATACACACTAGGCAGAGATCAGAACCAACCAACACACAGAAGAAACCCACAAAACCAGCATGGCAACACAGGCTACAGATCAGAATAGAAAAACTGAGAAAAGAAATCGGACAGCTAACACAATTTATAAGAAATGAAATGTCAGAAAAAAACTAAAAAGGTTAGGTAAAATCTCACAACAAGAAGCGATAGATCAATTAGATGAAAAGAAGCAGAAATTACAAGCATTGGCCAACGACTTAGAAGATACAAAAAAAGTGAAAATAGAAGGAAACAAAACCAAACATTCAACACAAACCAAAAGAAATTTTACCAGACAATAGATAACACACACATTAAAATAGACAATCCACCAAGCATAACAGACATGGAAAACTCCTGGAGCAACATATGGTCAAACCCGGTACAACATAACAGGCATGCACGGTGGATACAAGCAGAAACAGACACATACAAGATGATACCACAAATGCCTGAAGTGATAATTTTGCAACATGAAGTCACCCAAGCAATTAATTCTACACACAATTGGAAAGCTCCTGGAAAAGATAAAATACCAAATTTCTGGCTAAAGAAGTTCACCTCAACACATTCACATCAAACTAAATTATTTAACAGTTACATTGCAGACCCATACACATTCCCTGATACACTTACACATGGAATAACTTATCTGAAATCTAAAGATCAAGCAGACACAGCAGAACATGCCTACCAACAATATACAATGTTATATCCTAGCCAGTCCGGCCAACCGAGCCCGCTGCCAAAAGGTTGGCAGCATCAGTCCGGACGCCGTCCGCACAAGCAGCGCCAGCGATTAAGGAAATCGCCGCAAGTCTGCGCGCGCCACGACTGGCTTCTTAAGCACTGCCGTCGCGAGCGCTAGTTCAGTTCTGGATTCGGCCGCTGAGTTGTAGACTCGACACCGCAGTGTGTACTTGTTAGTCAGTGTGGGTACATCGCAGCCGAGTTGTTATTTGTCGTCAGCCGACGCTGACCTAGCTGCCCGACTCGAACCAGACCGATTGCTGTAGAGACAATGTTCACCACTGTGTTTCTGTATCTACGTAATAAAGATAAGTACCGACTTTCATTCAATCCGAGTGTTTGTGTTTTCATTTCTTTGTACACTGTTCCAGCGGACCGGTCGGCCCGCTACTAAAAGTGTGGCGGTGCTCGTTGCTACGAAGACCGCCACAAAATACAAAATATTAACTTCAGTCATTACACAGAAATTAATAACACAGAGCAACTGATAATAGATGCAGAGGTGACATTTCAAGCTAAAACTAAACAAAGGTCGCTACACTACGCATACATTGATTACCAAAAAGCTTTTGATAGTGTACCCCACTCATGGTTACTACAAATATTGGAATTATACAAAGTAGGTCCTAAATTGACACAGTTCCTGAATATAGTAATGAAAAATTGGAAAACCACACTTAATATAGAAACAAATTCAAATAATATCACATCACAGCCAATACAGATTAAGCGTGGAATATACCAAGGAGACTCATTAAGTCCTTTCTGGTTCTGCCTTGCTCTGAACCCACTATCCAACATGCTAAATAATACAAATTATGGATACAATATTACTGGAACATACCAACACAAAATCATACATTTGCTATACATGGATGATCTAAAACTACTGGCAGCAACAAATCAACAACTCAACCAATTACTAAAGATAACAGAAGTATTCAGCAATGATATAAATATGGCTTTTCGAACAGACAAATGTAAGAAAAATAGCATAGTCAAGGGAAAACACACTAAACAAGAACATTACATATTGGATAACCACAGCGACTGCATAGAAGCGATGGAAAAAACAGATGCCTATAAATATCTAGGATACAGACAAAAATAGGCATAGACAATACAAATATTAAAGAAGAACTAAAAGAAAAATATAGACAAAGACTAACAAAAATACTGAAAACAGAATTGACAGCAAGAAACAAGACAAAAGCTATAAATACTTATGCTATACCAATATTGACCTACCCATTTGGAGTAGTGAAATGGAGTAACACAGACCTAGAAGCACTCAATACACTTACACGATCACAATGCCACAAATATAGAATACATCGCATACATTCAGCGTCAGAAAGATTCACATTAAGCAGAAAAGAAGGAGGAAGAGGATTTATCGACAAAAAAACCTACATTATGTACAGGTAGACAATTTAAGAAAATTCATTCTAGAACGAGCAGAAACTAGCAAAATACACAAAGCAATCACTCATATAAATACATCGGCTACACCACTGCAATTTCATAACCACTTCTACAACCCTCTAGATCACATAACATCAACAGATACGAAGAAAGTAAATTGGAAAAAGAAAACACTACATGACAAGCACCCGTATCATCTAACACAGCCACACATCGATCAAGACGCATCCAACATATGGCTAAGAAAAGGCAATATATACAGTGAGATGGAAGGATTCATGATTGCAATACAGGATCAAACAATAAACACCAGATATTACAGCAAGCATATTATTAAAGATCCCAATATCACAACAGATAAATGCAGACTTTGCAAACAACAAATAGAAACAGTAGATCACATCACAAGCGGATGTACAATACTAGCAAATAAGAATACACCAGAAGACATGACAATGTAGCAAAAATAATAATCAACAACTTGCCATACAACATAAACTAATAAAACAGCACATTCCCACATACAAGTATGCACTACAAAATGTACTGGAGAATGATGAATACAAATTATACTGAAACATAACCATTATAACAGATAAAACTACATCACATAACAAATCTGACATCATACTCACCAATAAAAAGAAGAAATTAACACAACTAATCGAAATATCCATACCCAATACAACTAATATACAGAAGAAAACAGGAAAAAAATTGAAAAATACATCCAACTGGCTGAGGAAGTCAAGGACATGTGGCATCAGGATAGAGTTGACATTATACCAATTATACTATCAACTACAGGAGTCGTACCACACAATATCCACCAGTACATGAACGCAATACTGCTTCATCCAAACGTATATATACAACTACAGAAATCTGTAATTATTGATACATGTTCAATTACCCGAAAGTTCCTAAATGCAATGTAACATATACCGTACAGTTAAAAGGAAGTCACGCTTGATCAAAGTCCGCGTCACTTTCCATTTTTAGCCAGACATAACGTCTGAGACAGGAAAGAGAAATAATAATTATAATTATATCGTGTGGGTCACTGATCTGGTGCAAGTCTTTCTATTGGACGCCTCTTCGCCAACTTGCGTGTCCCAAACCTACCCCATTTATCCGACTGGGGAAGGGGACACACAGTTTAGTGCGAAATCTGGGCCAAGTGTCGTTTCTGTTAGAAACCCAGGCCCGACATCTGACTTAATGCTGGCTTCGAATTCATTTGTCTCCTGAATGTAGGGACCTTGTACTGCTTGTGTTCCGTATCCTGTCCGTCTGCTGACAGTTTTTAAGTTGCATTGTTAGAGTGACGGTGATGTTTTGACGTACCCTGCATATCCACGAAACAACATCAAGTCGTTCGCAGAATCAAATCCAAATCCGAAAACGCGCTCGTCAATGAAATACAATATTTGGCACTGACATCACGCTTATTACGAACAACAACGTAGAGCCAGAGCAAAACTGACCTCCTGGACAGAAAGTGCAGCTGTTTTTACGAACTCTCAGTATTTCAGAAATTGTATATTGATGCATACATCGAATATTCGAGAATATAGATACATAACAAACGTATTTCAAAGACCTTGCAGAACCGATGAACACTAAATAACAAATAATTTCTGGTAGTCGGGTTGCAACTGGCAACCTGGTGCACGCCAGCCACTGACGTCAACCAATACACCACAGTGGCTGCACCACAGCTTGCGCCAATGTAATTTGAATAAATTATCAGAAGTGGCAGATTGCTAATCAAAGGATCCCGGGCTCGATTGTCATTCGGATAGGAGACCTTCTCCGCTCGGGCTTGGGTTATGTGTTGTCTTTATATTCGTCTCATCATGGACACGTCCCGAAAGCCTATAAATTAAAATAAAAATCATCAGGAGAACTTACGAGATGCTCCGTTGTCTACAAAAATTCACGAAGTTTACCAGAAAAAATGAAATAATGGATAGATACAATTCAGGAGCAGCCACAGAAATATTATTCAGCTACGCCAAGGAATTTCAAAAATTGCGATTATAATACCCGCATCAGTTACATTTCTCGTGGTGATGTCCACTGTCTAGTAATGGAGCCGCTAATCTGAATGATAATAAATAAAAATATTTCTCTCCTTTATTGCGTACTGAAACCGCAGTCAAACTATTTTTTATTTGAAGAACTTAATGGTTATGACAGTTTGGGAACTCTATGAAAATCTGATACCCAGTGTACAATAATTTTTACATATTCGGTTTCGATTGAGTCCACATAAACTTTATGGCTCTTTTCGAAACCGAATTTTTTGTATTACGTTGTTTGTATTACGTGTCATTTTGGTCTGAAGTTGGTTCCTTAGTTGTAATTGATTAGTGTAGGATTGCTGTAACGTAAAAATGTTTTGAACTGTTTTATGTCTTTTTTTGTCACACATGAAAAGAAACAGCCGACCGGTGTGGCCGAGCATTTATAGGCGCTTCAATCTGGAACCGCGCGACCCCTACGGTCGCAGTTTCGAATCCTGCCTCGGGCATGGATGTGTATGATGTCCTTAGGTTAGTTAGGTTTAAGTTCTAGGGGACTAATGACCTCAGATGTAAAGTCCCATAGTGCTCAGAGCCATATGAACCATTTTTGAAAAGAAACAGCAGCTGTGCTTACTTGAGTAATTTTCCAAAGACGTCCATTCCTCGGGCAGCTACCACTTTCTCGGATGCGAACTGTTACGAGCAGTAAACATTGTGTGACTTGATGTAGAAGAATAGATTAAATTGTCGTTCTCTCCTTATTGTGGCCGTTTATTATTACAGGTTCAGGGTCAAACGTCGCCATTTGTTGTTGGCTCAAATTACCATTTATGATCGTCATTTCATGATTCAAGTATTTCCAAAATTCCAGGTAGCATTCGGTAAGTATTTTACAATATATTTGGTATTTATTAATTAGTATGAATAAAACAGCTCATTATCATTGGCAAAACTGAATTCAATTTCGTTCATCTCATGGTTAAACGTGCGGACAGTTAGGATTCATAAGCCATGAGATGACAGTTAACACCAAAAGCATTACAAGATTTTATTTATTTCGGAGTCTCTAAGTCGCATGGAGAAATAGGTTTTTTGTGTCAGTGGCTAAAGATTTATGCAAGAAACAAAAACATGGAAAACACTACAATCTGTGTTTATTGAAACATAATGTGTTAAGCAGTTATCTATGGCCATAGTGGCTAAGTGTAGATAGATACATTGATTGTTATGAATGTATTGTATGTTTCCCAGTGCGACAAGCCACATTATTTATTTCATACATTATTACATGTTTGCAGCAAATTTTTCTTTCGATCGAGGGTTTCTTACTGAACTCCTATGAAAATAAAAGTTGCTGAAATGTTCTAAAATTAACTAATTCATAATTTACGAACTATCGCTAACGTAAATCTGGACCTCTCGCTTCGTACGAGTGGGAAAATGTGGTAGGGAGAGAGGGGGTGGAGGCGGGGAGCGTGAAAAATACCTCCAATGTTGTCAGGTATTGTTGTTATTATTATTATGTTTGACCGCACTTCGTTAAATGCGCACAGGCCTAACTTGTTTTGTATGCATGTAGATATCTTAGCATCAATTATTACGTTGCATTAATTTTATTATCTGCCCTTTCGACATACCAGAGGTTTCGCTTACGATTTCTACTTTTCTGATAGAATTTGTACATTATACACAGAACGGACTCACAATGTAATAAGTACTGAGATTTGAGCACTAATATGCTTGCTTCAGAATTTTGTGAATTTCACTCCTAACTCGGTTTCTAGTAGCACATAAAAGTTTACAATATTGCTCTAGTAAGACACAGTGCAGTTTGCGTCTGGATATCGATTTTTTCAGAACTGATGTTGACGGTAGTAATAGCTATGCAGTGATTTCCTTGCGATTCACACGACTGAAGTTCTACAGCATTCAACTATTCTTGCTGCTATTGAAAAATTTTGAGCCTTTAAATTATGTTATTTCATATAGAAGTGTCTTTATTCACGGTATAACGATTGGCAATGTCCTCCAAAGAGATTATAATTTTTAATTTTCTGGTGAATTTCCAGGTTGACCCCAGTTTCAAATTTGGAGCTGTGTCTTTTATATGTGCTACTAAAGCTGATTTCTGTATTTTCCAGTCTTTAGCGATCCATATGCTCGTTAAATGTAACCTCTGAATTGCTGCTAGTCTAGCGTAAAATTTGTCGCAGTGGGTACAGTTGATTTTGTAGATGCCAGATTGGTTCGTATTTATACGTGGTATTTATTTAAATTGTTAACAGCCTTTGTGCCTGAGGGTATTAGAGGTACTGAAGCTTTTTCTTTAACAGCTCAACTCTTTTACCAGAAATAACGGCATGAAGCAACCTCCCGTAGATAGCATCACAATACTGAATACGTAAACTTCTCCATGCCTGCATACTACGAGGGCTATTTTTTTTATCAATCTCCAATCAGTCGCAGTATTAAAACGACATTGAAATATCTAGTGAAGCTTAGGGCAGGTGTGCCACGTATTGTCTCTAGTATACCAGTCTACCGCGTCGCGTCGCACTTTTCAGTTCTGAGAGCTTAATGAGCGCGTAAAGATGCCTAGAAAATAGTGTCTGCCGCCTTCTCCTGATTTTAAGCAGCCCACACAACACAACTGTCATGCGTTTTCTTCTTCACGACAGTTTTTATCCTCTTACTGCAGGCGCAACGGAGATGCTCCTGCAGAATTTCGATGGGAAGTGTTTGTTCACCCACACTACAATCCGGGCTTGGCCGCATCTGATTTTCATCTTTTCACTAACATGGACCGCTGTCTATGAGGGCGGCATTTTGGCCCAGACAACGAGGTGCAGACCAGTGTAGAGAAGTGGCTGAAAGCACAGGTGGCTGTCTTCTTTGGCGAAGGTACCGGAAAGTTGGTACCACGCTTAAACAAATATCCAAGTCGGAGCAGCGACCATGTAGAGAAGTAGCTGGAACGTGTACGTAAATGTTGCAAATACAACGTTTTTGTGTTTCATTGTGATTTCCTTTTCGTGACTGATCGAAGGTTGGAAAAAAGAAAAGGTAGCCCTCTTAGGTCATAAAAATAAAGAAATATTTCATAAGTGACTTATTAGCAATCTGTGTTTGTATTTGTATTTTTTGTAATATTAGCAATTGGTTTCAGTGCTATCCACAATGACTCAGCTAAATTTGATATTTTGTCAGCATGTGACTACACTACTGGCCATTAAAATTTCTACACCATAAGAAATGCAGATGATAAACGGGTGTGCATTGAACATAATAGAACTGACATGTGATTACATTTTCACGCAATTTGGGTGCATAGATCCTGAGAAATCAGTACCCAGAACAAGCACCTCTGGCCGTAATAACGGCCTTGATACGCCTTGGCATTCAGTCAAACAGAGCTCGGATGCCGTGTACAGGTACAGCTGCCCATGCAGCTTCAACACGATACCACAGTTCATCAAGAGTAGTGACTGGCGTATTGTCACGAGCCAGTTGCTCGGCCAACATTGACCAGACGTTTTCAATTGGTGAGAGATCTGGAGAATGTGCTGGCCAGGGCAGTCGTCGAACATTTTCTGTATCCAGAAAGGCCCGTACAGGACCTGCAACATGCGGTCCTGCTGAAATGTAGGGTTTCGCAGGGATCGAATGAAGGATAGAGCCACGGGTCGTAACACATCTGAAATGTAACGTCCACTGTTCAAAGTGCCGTCAATGCGAACAAGAGGTGAACGAGACGTGTAACCAATGGCACTCCATATCATCACGCCGGGTGATACGCCAGTATGGCGATGACGAATACACGCTTCCAATATGCGTTCATCGCGATGTCGCCAACCACGGATGCGACCATCATGATGCTGTAAACAGAACCGGGATTCATCCGAAAAAATAACGTTTTGCCATTCGTGCATCCAGGTTCGTCGCTGAGTACACCATCGCAGGCGCTCCTGTCTGTGATGCAGCGTCAAGGGTAACCGCAGCCATGGTCTCCGATCTGATAGTCCATGCTGCTGCAAACGTCGTCGAACTGGTCGTGCAGATGGTTGTTGTCTTGCAAACGTCCCCATCTGTTAACTCAGGAATCGAGACGTGGTTGCACGATCCGTTAGAGCCGTGTGGATAAGATGCCTGTCATCGACTGCTAGTGATAACGAGGCCGTTGGGATCCAGCAAGGCGTTCCGTATTACCCTCCTGAACCCACCGATTCCATATTCTGCTAACAGTCATTGGACCTCGACCAGCGAAAGCAGCAATGTCGCGATATGATAAACCGCAGTCGCGATAGGCTACAATCCGAACATTATCAAAGTCGGAAACGTGATGGTACGCATTTCTGCTCCTTACACGAGGCATCACAACAACGTTTGACCATTCAACGCTGTTCAATTGCTGTTTGTGTATGAGAAATCGGTTGGAAACTTTCCTCATGTCAGCACGTTGTAGGTGTCGCCACCGGCGCCAACCTTGTGTGAATGCTCTGAAAAGCTAACCATTTGCATATCACAGCATCTTCTTCCCGACGGTTAAATTTCGCTTCTGTAGCACGTCATCTTCGTGGTGTAGCAATTTTAATGGCCAGTAGTGTACAATTTTCAGCGAATAAAGCTTGGCTGAAGAAACGTCGTCACCTACTAAAAGCTGCCAGCCACTTTACAGTTTGTCCGGCGATTCATTAACGAGTCACATAAACATTCCTATCATTCGTCCGTAACAACTCAGTTGTGACATTACTGAGCAACTCTGTTGCTACACATACGGTTTTACGGAAACCAATCGCTGGAAGTGTGAGAGGGATGGTTGGAGTCGACTGCTACCTACATTCTTGTCTATTAATAGTGACGGTATTTTAGGCAGCGTGGGTGTCTCGCCGGGTTTTAATTTCGGAAGTGAGTCACGGCCGCTGGATGGATCAATCGGGCGTAGTCTGTGGAAGACGCGAGAGAAGCCAGCCTAGAGATTTCGGAAGACAGCTAACTGCTAATTTCCACGATTCGACAGGCAGAGGAGAGGTGGGCGAGCGATAGGGGAGGTGGGGTGGGGGTTGTACAGACGGCATCGCGCACTGCCGCTTCCAGGAGGAAATGAACATCGCGCGCGCCGCAACAACGCGCCGTCCCTTCCGGTTAGCCGGCCACGTATTGATCGGCGTCCCCCCCTCCCCCCCTCCCGCTCAGTCCCCCCTCTCAACCACCTCCAATTCGCCACTCCCCCCCCACCCCCAACCCAAGTATCATCAACATGGCGAAATTGATTTAGCGAGCACGCACGCACTCACTCGGCCGCATATACGCACCTAGAGGGAGACAGAGAGAGAGAGAGAGAGAGAGAGAGAGCGACAGCAGACAGCCAGACAGACACGTGAGTCTGCGGCGCGTTCTGCGCCGGCGCCACAGACGGCGCGCGGTAAGGCGCTGCGCTATTTGTAAACACGGCTCCCGCCTACGCCTCCACTCCGCCGGTTGACATTGATTAAACGTCAAACTGATCGACGCCTTTTGGGAGACGGCGCCGCTACAACTGTTACATGACGTATTTATTTGGGCAGGCATTATCGCCGGCTGCATCACCTGGCACTGTTCGTCCTCATCGCCCGCGAGCCCCCGATAAATCCCGGTTTCACGGCCCGAGTCTTTCGGAGCCCCACCTCACGCAACTGCCGTGGTGCGCCTAGCGCCGTTTCCCGTGACACACTTAAAGCGGCGCGTTCATAAAATTGATCGAAAAATGTCCATTTGCAAGAAGCAGCACTACAAAAAAGTGTTCAAACGTGTGTGAAATCGTATAGGACTTAAGGGGCTCCGGAACGCCCTATACTTGCAATGTTAAAATAACGCTTATAAATTACATCTTTCCTCACAAAGTATTTGAGGTAGGAAGTTGAACTTTTTACAGATTATTTATTGGAATATGGGCTACAACTTAACACAGGGATTTTACAAAATTTTAGTTCAGTTATTAAAGATGACTTTTTTTTCAATTGTAATGAAAATTCACAACATTTTTTTGCAATTTTTTATTTATATATTCAAAAATATACAGTTTTTTGGAAAAAAGGCTGTGTTAAATTATGCAGAAGGTACTGTGTAACATTTACTGAAAGTCTGAACCAAATATGTTTGGAAGATCCTTAGAAAACATGTAATTAGTATGAGAAAATAAAAGTTTTGGCAATCGAGCGACAAAGATTGGATTAACTTTTTAGTGCATTCCAGGTCCATAGGATGGATTATCTTCATCCTCTGCAAACTCCTCCTCCAGCTTCCTCTTGTTCCTCCTCCTGTTTACTCTTGCTTGTATTTCTAGACTCTTTACAGCCCTGTCTGCAGCCCGAAGGCGTTCCTTGTCTAAAGCAAGCATCGCTCGTACCATGTTAGAACCTATCTTCATTCCCATTTCTAAATACCTTGCACCTTACAATGTTGCCATCATTGAAAGTCGCAACAGCAACTTTACTTTTACTCATTATTATACTTCAACAAAACATAGACTCAAGAAACAGAATTAATTACGAATATTTTCGAGATAACTACAGAGTAAATAAACATGAAACAATCGACAATCACACCAGCGATATATATTGAACCATCACAGGTTAGCCACAACACATACTTTATCTCACATCACTAAAATGTACCTGATGAACACGGACGTTAATAATAACACCATTTGACAGCAGTTTAACAGCGCCACAGTGGGTCACGCCCATGTAGAACACATTTCAAAAAAAAATTTAAAAATAGTTGTAGTCTTCGGAATTGAATAAATTATATATCTATTAAAAGGTAATAGTCTGCAGATTCAGAAAACGCAAAAAAAGTAAAAATTGAACTTTTCAAGATTTTGAGCCTTTCCGGAGCCCCCTAACTACTAAGGTCATCAGTCCCTAAGCTTACACACTACTTAACCTAAATTATCCTAAGGACAAACACACACAACCATGCCCGAGGTAGGACGCGAACCTCCGCCGGGACCAGGCGCACGGTCCATGACTGCAGCGCCTAAGACCGCTCGGCTAATCCCGCACGGCAAGCAGCACTTCAATACTAGCTCGGTGAACAAGGATTTTGTGGACTACTTTCAAGCAAATTTGCACAGGACACATCTAAAGGGCTTGTAATGTTATGTGAGCCTCACTGCCCCCCCCCCTTTTTTTTTTAAACCAATTTGTGCCTGATTTTATTCTGACAAGGTAACCTCCCCATCGCATCCTCCTCAGATTTAATTATAAGTTGGCACAGTGGATAGGCCTTGAAAAACTGAACACAGATCAATCGAGACAACAGGAAGAAGTTGTGTGGAACTATGAAAAAAATAAGCAAAATATACAAACTGAGTAGTCCATGTGCAAAATATGCAACATCAAGGATAGTATAAAATCAGGAGCGCCGTGGTCCCGTGGTTAGCTGAGCAGCTGCGGAACGAGAGGTCCTTGGTTCAAGTCTTCCCTAGAGTGAAGAGTGTACTTTCTTTATTTTCGCCAAGTTGTGATCTGTCCGTTCGTTCATTGACGTCTCTGTACACTGTAATAAGTTTAGTGTGTGTGTTTTGCGACCGCAACGCAAAACCGTGCGATTGCTAGACGAAAGGACGTGCCTCTCCAATGGGAACCGAAAACATTTGATCGCAAGGTCACAGGTCAACCGATTCCTCCATCGGAAAACAGTCTGATATATTCTATACGACACTGGCGACGGCATGTGCGTCACATGACAGGAATATGTTGTCGACCCACCTAACTTGTACACTTGGCCAATGCGTAAAAAGATTCCTCTACCTTGCCCGATTTAGGTTTTCTTGTGGATGTGATAATCACTCCCAAAAGACGGACAGACAATAATTGTCTGAAAATAAGAAATTAAATTTTCCACACGAGCGAAGACTTGAACCAAGAACCTCTCGTTTTAGAGCTGCTCACGCTTACCACGGGACCACAGCGCTCCTTATCTGAAACGCTCCTTGATGTTGCCTATCTTACGCATGGACTACTCAGTTTGTATATTTTGCTTATTTTTTTCATCGTTTCACAAAACTTCTTCCTGTTTTCTCGATTGATCTGTGTTCAGTTTTTCAAGGTCTATCCACTGTGCCAACTTATAGCTAAATCTGAAGGGGGTGCGATGGGGAGGTTCCCTTGTGAGAAGCTCAGTCATGTACCGGGTGATCAAAAAGTCAGTATAAATTTGAAAACTTAATAAACCACGGAATAATGTAGATAGAGAGGTAAAAATTGACACACATGCTTGGAATGACATGGGGTTTTATTGGAATAAAAAAAAACAAGTATTGCTAGACGCGTGAAAGATCTCTTGCGCGCATCGTTTGGTGATGATCGTGTGCTCAGCCGCCACTATCGTCATGCTTGGCCTCCCAGGTCCCCAGACCTCAGTCCGTGCGATTATTGACTTTGGGGTTACCTGAAATCGCAAGTGTATCGTGATCGACAGATATCTCTAGGGATGCTGAAAGACAACATCCGACGCCAATGCCTCACCATAACTCCGGACATGCTTTACAGTGCTGTTCACAACATTATTCCTCGACTACAGCTATTGTTGTGGAATGACGGTGGACTTATTGAGCATTTTCTGTAAAGAACATCATCTTTACTTTGTCTTACTTTGTTATACTAATTATTGTTATTCTGATCAGATGAAGCGCCATCTGTCTTTTGTATTTTTTTGGTTCTACCCAATGTCATTCCAAGCATGTGTGTCAATTTGTACCTTTCTATCTACATAATTCCGTGATTTATTCAGTTTTCAAATTTATACTGACTTTTGGATCACCTGGTATGTAAGTACCGTAAATTTAAATGTGATTCAAAAGTACTTGAAGTGAAGTGAAGCGCAGTTGGACAGCAAGAAACTCTTTAGCGCGCAATCCCCGCAACGATAGTATTAGAGAATCTTTGAGTATGGACTTTAAAAAAAAGACAATTGATTTTATTAAAAAAAAGACTGTTAATCTGTATCTTGTGGAAAGAGGATGTGTTGCTAGGCCGTCGCTCAGAACGTATTGTTACATTTAATGAAAATGGATATTTTAGTGATAAAACCGAGTGAAGTATGTGTAAGAGTTGCCAATCATTTATGTATACAAACTTTCTGGAAGTGAAGAATAGAAGTATATTGTTTTTGGAAAAGGAGGTGAACTTCATTGTCGTTGCCGTCTATCAATCGACAGAATTGTAAGAGTACAAAGTTCACTAAAATACAGGAAAAGAAATGCATTCTCTATAGTTTTCATTCAATAAGTAACAACCTCTCATAATTTCTTAATTACAGTAACTAGATTATGTTCTTGTACAATAGTGTGGTGCTGAACTCCACTGACCAATTCTGATGTAGCAGGACGTGTAGTTTGAAGGAAGTTTGTGTGCCAAGCAATCTCCTTTTCTCACGAAAAGCAAATTGCTGTTTGATCTTACTTACAACAGTGGTCCCTTAGGTATGAAAATCTACGAAAACTTGCGCTCAAAGCTATCCGCAATACGGCCAAGTAACTAACAGATTCGTATTTTAAACCTTAAAGAACAATAACTTCATCCAAATTGCAATACGTCAACAATTGATGCAGAAGCTGATCTTTCAAGGAGGCAGCAACCAAAATTCAGGTACCAGTTACGACTTAAAGTAAAAATCCCAATCAAAAACCAATCTTTCTCTCTCTCCAAACACATACATAAATATTCATATTATAAAAAAAGTCATTTTATAGGCTGTGATATACTCTTTTGTTTTATAAAAATCGTAACTCAGGCATCATTTACTTTGCAGTGAGAAGCAAAGCAATCTTTACGTCGATATTGGGTCTGGAATAAAATACCCCATGAGAAGTTTTCGTTTGGGTCAACTCAGCTGTTCAGATATCTTCACAAACATCGTCTGATAGCCATTCGACATTTCGTAGGAGTGACGTCGGACAGATAGAAACTGCTGCAGTCGTTCTTTATTCGTAATCGATATACAAGCTTTAATTCAAGTTAACTGTTGCTGATTTGAAGATAACTTCTTATAAACACCTATTATTAACGGCTCAAAAAATGGCATAAGATTGTCACCTATTATTAACCCAAGAGAATGGTGGAAGTATATCTTTCCGAAAATAATAAAAAAACGTTAGTATCGATGTACATATTACCTTGACAAAATTATCCCTACCCGGTTGTGTACAACTAGCAAGACGTTGTGGGTATTTCATTAAGCACTCGTCACCTTATATCGGTTCCTCTTCTAAGCCGTCTCGTTTCCTGAGAGATTCCTCAGATATCTCCATACCTGCTCGTAGACTGTTTAACAACTTCCTTATACTCAACGATTCTGCCCAACAAGCAATCAGTTTCTTTTCAAGATAAGATAGTTCTGATTTATTTTTAGAAAATTATCACTGAGTAGTTCGGCGTCGATATATATACTAGTACTGCAAAAGATGCTACGGCCAAACTGAAAAGTTCCGACGCGCACCAAGTCCAATCTCTTGCTGATATCCGGAATGGCGAGTGAATGGTTCATGGATATGTGACGCTGCGCTAGTAGCGTGTAACAGGCCGGGATTTTGGATCGGCTGGGAAGCTCGTTCAGGGGGGACGAGGTTGTTAAGGCGACTGCTCACACTGAGAGTGAATATCCGGGTTAGATCTAGGCTCGGCACAAAATTTTCACCTGTTGCCATTGATTCGTTTCAGCATCCAAATATCACTGAAAACATTTGGAGAGACTGACTAGTTGCAGTGCAAAATTTTCTTCGTTTTCAGCAATCGCACGTCGAATGTCATGTGCATGTTTCATCTGCAAGAGAAGGTGATAGTGTATCGCGGTTAGTTTCAACAGTGCACTGATAAGAATTTATGCACAGCTGCGTTACTGTCATGAAGTACTGCGTGAGGTACTGCCTTGGTCGGTGGCAACACGGAAAAATTTTTGTTAGCATTTTTAACACATAAAAACTCACTCGCTAGGGTTAAAAAGGGACTGTAGTCTATACTGAACGATAGCTACCTTTACGTTACAAATGTGCTTTCTGCTTTACTTTACAAAATCTGATTTTATAAACAATGTGCATTTCACCAATCAGCACAACCAGTAGGGCGATTACCCGTACCTATGAAGAGGAAGCGGGCGGTTTCCGCTATATGTTATTACTTAACAGGCGTACATCTGCAACAATAAACTAAATACACATTCTAGGGAAACAGCTACTTGTAACTTTTTTTTCGATGAACTGCGCATCGTGTCAACGACTTGCACCCACGAATTGACGCGTGCCATATCACAAATGGAACCCCAATGTAGCACCTGCAGTGTGAGTTATAAACGTGGGGAGATGCTCCTTCCATTGATGTGTGTCTGTTTTCATTAGGTCTTGCAGTTTTAGCGCAATAATCTTACGAAGCCTTGGAGGTAATTATAAACAATCCTGCATATTCTATCCCCCCACCCCCCAGCCCCCTTGGAAAACGAACGGCGGGATATACTATATTCTTTTCATATTGCTACTTCCAACTCTTTAATGTTTTTGAAATAAAATTGGCAGTCAAAAGGTTATGCAAAATAGAGGCTAATTTTCTTTTAATCTCGACATGAGGGATAATCAGAGTCGTTTATCCTTGTTCATAACGACAGAAAAATGTTTATGGCTTCGACTAGAATTATAAACGTTTCTGTATGTATTGGACGGGAGAAATGGGGTTCCATCCCTGACCACGGGAGGCTTGGGTCCTGTGCTCCAGGTCGAGTCATAACGGTCGAGCAGGCATGGGTCCTATTTTTCTGACCGCAGGAGGTATGCATCCTGGGCCCAGTCAGAAGTACATTTCATCCGCTGTCCTCCCGAATATGGATCCAGTGTCTTCCCGCCGCACCTTTTCGCTCGGTTTTTCGGTAGAATGGGAATGAGAAGATTTGAAACCCAAAAGTCGGTCTACGTTGTTGCGCCTAATTTAGGGCGATCGGTGTACACCAAGGAATCGCACCAAGACCCCAACCATCTCTCAGGGACATTACTTAACATACGTTATGAGAACGAAGTCATCACAGTTACAGTTAACTCAACCTTCTCATAATACGCGACGCTAAACTGACGACAGCACAATTTGCATACTATCAACTTACCGCATAGAGAGCAATTAATAAAACCATTTAGGAGGAATATGACGTGAGCCGTGTCGCCAAACACGTTAGTATGAACATATTACGGAGAAAACCCAAAGTATTGCATTTCAAGCTGAATGCTCAATTATAACAAAATTGTTTCTAACGGTAAAGTAATTGTAAAGCTTTGTAAGGTTATCTGCGTAAGCTTGGTTATAATAAATCAGAAGTATAAAGCAAATATAAAAAATTTACGTACTCTCTGGGAATTATTTCATAACGTAATACAAGGGCAACTTGGTCCAGCAATTGCAGGACAGATCTAATACTGTGTATTTAAAACAGCTTGCTGCAATCGAAAATTCTTTATAAACGAGAAATTCAGTCAAAAGCAACATCATAGTGCAATGCAAAAAAAGAAAGTGATGTAAGAAGCTAAAGCTGCAATCAAAACTAAATTTGGTTTTAACATCGCAGTGCTGTTTGCAGCTGTTTTTAGGTTTTCTTGCATCAGCTGTTGTTGTACCCTTCCTAGTACCACTGGAGTCAGTATGACACCATAAAACTAAACTCCGTCCGAACAAGCATCGTAAGGCCCACTACCGACCGACCGCCGTGTCATCCTCAGACTACGGGCGTCGCTAGATGCGGATATGGAAGGATATGTGGTCAGCACACCGCTGTCCCAGCCGTTGTCAGTTTACGAGTCGCTACTTCTTAGACAGGCCCCCTTAAGGGCTGAGTGCACCGCGCTTGCCAACAGCGCTCGGCAGATCGGACGGTCACCCGTCCAAGTGGTAGCCAGATTCGATAACGCTTAAGTTCGGTAATCTGATCGGAACGAGTGTTACCACTGCGGCAAGACCGTTGGCGTGATCACATGGGCATATTGGAAAATCGTACCTTTTTTTGTTTTTAAGCTATTTTTTTTTCAATACATGGCTTTCACTCTCTCTGAGTCAGTATATAGAATAGTGTTCTGTTCAGTTTTACATTTACAACACGTTAAAATTTATTCATGATTTTTTGCACTGAGTACCACTGCGGTCAGTATGGTGTCAACCTAATTTTTTTTGCTTCTTGAATGTAACATTTATGAATATGGAGTCATTACTATTACATGTTGTGATGTTTGTTTTTACGTTAGTTCTTACTGCCAGTATACCCTGTGTAAATTGCTTGGGGTCTTTTACGACCTCAGTAGTCCTCAATAAGAGAAAAAAAAAAGCTCTGGTTTAGGAGCGTTAAACTTGAACACTGGTCTAGAACGGTCACGCGAGTCTTGTACGGGGTCTCTCTGCAGATGTAGCACAACGCGCAGACCGTAATCTGAGGTCGAAAGTAGGTCTTGTTCCACGTTCCAACAAGCTTGCTACGACGCCTGCTGTGGGGAAAGGTTTTTCGGAGGGATTGGCCCGGGGGGCGTGGAGGGGGGGGGGGGGGAGGAGAGAATGGGGGGAGGGGGTTGCAGGAGGCCCGGTGCTCTGGTCGCCTGCTTTGTTGTTTGGGGAAACAAAAGCGCGCGAGAACCAGTCATCCCGGCCCTCTACCGCGCTCACTCGCCTGCTACGGGCTCGCTCCTTTACGGTGTAGCCGGGAGTTTCTCGTAGACTGCTAGGATCGCTCAGCACGCCCGTAACTATGAACTAACTGATGAAGTTCTGTTACGAAGCTTTTCACAACAGAACTTTCATGACTTTCACACTTCCTATAATATTTCAGTCATATGAAAAGAGCGACTACGATATGACAAATTTGTCACGAAATGTTTTGTTATTCGTATTCCTCATCTCCGTAAGGCTGGGGAGCGGTTGGTTTCCAGCTAGCTGAATCAGTCCAAAGTTATTGCTACAGAGATGACACGAATTATGATGTTTGTACAAGTTAAAAAAACAGTCACAGTTTAATCTAGTCAGAACAGCATTATTAAAGCATAAAAACAATGCTGAACCTGCATTCTCACCAAATAGCTTTTTGGCCGATTGTTTTATTGTTATGAGAGCAAGGTTACGGACAATGGTTCAAATGGCTCTGAGCACTATGGGACTTAGCAGCTGTGGTCATCAGTCCCCTAGAACTTAGAACTACTTAAACCTAACTAACCTAAGGACATCACACACATCCATGCCCGAGGCAGGTTTCGAAACTGCGACCGTATCAGTCCCGCGGTTCCGGACTGAGCGCCTAGAACCGCTAGACCACCGCGGCCGGCTAAAACTAGGTTACGGACACCATAGATAGACTGAAATTTGGAATAAGTACAGAAAAACGGAAGAATGTAGCTGTATGAAAGCCGGTAATTCAGTCAGTATATTAAGGAAGGCAGATTACAGTTTAACGTTTCGCAGACATCGAGGTCATTAGATAGTGAGCACTGTTTCAGAAAAAAGGCCGTGGGCTGTTGGACGGAAACAACTGAGATGATTTAGGAACAACATGGAAAATCTAAATCTGGATGGCCAAACTGGAATTTGTTTTCCGAGATGAAAATAATTTATATTGACCGCCCAGCAATACATTAAGTACTAGAGATACGGTATGGCAGATAATTTAAATTTAAAAAATTAAGGTAGTATCAACTACTAAATAAATTCGGAAGTCTTGTTCTGATAAAATGTTAAGTGAAATTATTATTATACTGTCAGTTTTCGTAAAACAGACAAATGTGACAAGTTTCACATTGTGCTTTCGTGTGTATTATACTAGGGCACTTATTTGTATGAATATTCCTTTACTTCCCCATTCCAGTCTCAAATTCTCAGTGGAAAAATGAATGTTCTACTTGTTTTCCACCCTTCCTCGAGACGCACTCGCTAACACACACTTTGTAAGTACGCTGTTTATGTTTTCTTATTGGCAACGTTGCGTAGCGATCTGTATGAAAATCACTGGCTGCGCTGTGTGCAGTCTGTGGCTAGTTTGCATTGTTGTCTGCCATTGTAGTGTTGGGCAGCTGGATGTGAACAGCGCGTAGCGTTGCGCAGTTGGAGGTGAGCCGCCAGCAGTGGTGGATGTGGGGAGAGAAATGGCGAAGGTCTGAAATTTGTAAGACTGGATGTCATGAACTGCTATATATATTATGACTTTTGATGACTAACCATTACCATTATGTCTACAAGGACTACAGTGGGTCTACACCTTTGATGACTCACCATTACCATTATGTCTACAAGGACTGCACTGGGTCTGCACCTCTGGTGGCCCACCAATACCGTAATCTCTACCAGGACGACAGTGGGTCTACTCTGTGATGACCTACCTACCAATATTCTTCAAAACTTCGACTGACTCTGCTGTAGGTTTGCTCTGTTGTGGCCCATTACCTGTCTGCATGTCAAGAGTCAGCACTGTCTTTCCGTTGGAAGGACAACACTACTTCAAGACTGCATGTAAATCCACTACTTCCATGTGCATTCTCTTTTATTGCTCAGATTTTGAAAAAAAAAGAACACTGTCTTTATGGAGTGTGAGAACATTTTAGCTTTTGACCAACATTGTATCAATAAGTGTGTGCATTTGATATCTTTGTTATTGTAATTATGAAAAATTTTATCAAATCATTATTGGCCACTGCCCAAAACAATTTGTAAAATTTTTTTGTGGGGAGCATGGGGGCTATGTAAGTAGGCTGTTTATGTTTTCTTATTGGCAACGTTACGTAGCGCTCTGTATGAAAATCACTGGCTGCGCTGTGTGCAGTCTGTGGCTAGTTTGCATTGTTGTCTGCCATTGCAGTGTTGGGCAGCTGGATGTGAACAGCGCGTAGCGTTGCGCAGTTGGAGGTGAGCCGCCAGCAGTGGTGGATGTGGGGAGAGAAATGGCGGAGGTCTGAAATTTGTAAGACTGGATTTCATGAACTGCTATATATATTATGACTTTTGATGACTATTAAGGTAAATACATTGTTTGTTCGCTATTAAAATCTTTCATTTGCTAACTATGCCTATCAGTAGTTAGTGCCTTCCGTAGTTTGAATCTTTTATTTAGCTGGCAGTAGTGGCGCTCGCTGTATTGCAGTAGTTCGAGTAACCAAGATTTTTGTGAGGTAAGTGATTTGTGAAACGTATAGGTTAATGTTAGTCAGGGCCATTCTTTTGTAGGGATTTTTGAAAGTCAGATTGCGTTGCGCTGAAAATATTGTATGTCAGTTTAAGCACAGTCATCTATAATTTTTCTAAGAGGACGTTTCAACTTGTTCAGAAGGTTTAGTCTCTGAATGCAGATTAAAATACAGGTGATTCGGGAATTTTACAACCGAAGTTTCACCGGGGAGGAATGATTACTACGAGCAGTGCTTCACTACAAGATGATGCTTAAAAATGTTTTGTGTTAAGTTCCAAACTTCCCCTAATTGTGTCATGGAATTTTTCTCTTCATTTTATTTTTGTAATCATGTGAAACAATAAAAATAAATCACTTCACTGCAGATGTACTCATCACAGTTATCGATCACGACACAGATACAGTTTTGATACTACGCTGACAAAATAAGAAGGATCCCAGCTCAGAATTCCCGAATATCCCTGGCACTCATGGACATATACCGCAACGCTTGGGTACGAACTACAGAGCAGCTTTTTTGTGGACAATAATGTCTTCGTTTTAGTTTTTCCTCGCGTCTAGATTCTGTTAAGTGTGGTATGACTAGGGTAACACAATCAAGAGGGCCTATAGTACTCATACACTAGAGTGAACTACACTAACCGTATCACAAACAAGTGCGCGTAAAGGCTTTCTGCAAGGAACAAAAGGATTATGCCAAGTCTTCGGTCTCAAAACATCGCCATGTATGTATAGGGTGCTAAAATATTCCTCATATCGAAACAAGCTTTTAGACACAAAGTGGAGAGCACGTTTTTGATTAATACTCGTATCTCTTGTATGTACTGAGATACTAAAGAAATCATCGCTATTGTTTGAATAATAACCTTTTCGTGTGTCACTGGAAAGCTACTAAGAATTTATTACAGTTTTCAATGAAATTATTCATTGGGCCAACCAGGAACTGCAATAAATAAGATGAGATTGTCCAGAACATTAAAAAGTTAATCTCTACTGACAGGTTGTTCGAGTCACATTATATGGTGATAGCCTACGAACTGTGACGAAAGTAAGCTGCACGAACATTCTCGTCAAATCGAGTATGCTCCGGACCGCTTTTGAGAAAACTTTAACGTATGCTTACAACTGTACCTCATTTTGAACAGTTCTCAACTTCCAAAATCTTCTTTTTGTACAACGTATACTTCACAAGAGGCTTTACAGAACTGTACCAAAAGCATTCTGACTCAAAGAGGAAATTTATGGTTGTTCTTTCCCGTCAACATCGAGGTTATCAGAAACGAAGCACAAGGTTGCATTCAGATGACGTTTGGCAGTAGATTGACAGCAAAGCCTTTGATGGAACCATCCCGACATTTCCCTGAGTGGTTTTAGTATGTGGAAATTATATCCGTCATGCCTCATGCTACGAGCCATCTGGATCTTACGGAGAATCGAAAGATGGTTACATTCGACATCCGTGACGTGTGTCGTAATTTAACTTATCATCATGTTGGATAATAAAGGTCTTTATTTTCCAGTTACTTGAAAAGTTGACTAATTAAAGGTAGAGCAGGCGCGAAACAGTTTTTAAAATGGAGTAATGTTCGAAGCCTTCCAGGCAGTTGAGAAGTGGCACAAAACAGAAGTTAGAAGTGAACGTACCTATTGCGTACTTAAAACTGAAATTATACGCGTTAAAGAACTTACTTGCTTTTCGTAGTCAAATATTTCTATGGGATAACATCATCTTTACATCTGCAGGACTGCCGAATAAAGAAGCAGTAATACGGCCTCCTTTCGAAGAAACTATTCGCCAATGCTGAAGTCAGTAATGAAGTGGGCCGCTAATTTCGAATTATTACTGAGCTGTGTGCAAGAATTTAGTAGATACAGTTTTATTTCTGAATCCATCCAGGGCTCTCATGGTTCTTTTCGCATTAGTTTTTACTTGATTTAATTTGCGCTTGTCGGACGAACCACAAATCCTTTTGAACTTGATTTGTAGCTCTTTCTCTCTTACGGTATTTCCAGTCTACTGGTGTTGTTTTGTGAAGGCCAATTAGAACTCTTTTGAGAGTTCGAAATTACTCTCTTGATTTGGCGAATTTAAATAAGGCAGATATTTACTCACGGCGGACTGTATTAATCAGTGATTATTACATGAGGCACGTCGTCTATAGAAGCAGCAGATAAATATATTCCGTGTCAGAAGTTTTACGTGCTTCACATTTTCGCAAAACATTGACAGTCTATCTCAGCAAGAACACAAGCGACTTATTTTTGTAGCCTACGTTGAACCCACGTCTAGCTGTGTAGCCTGATGCATAAATAGGCACTTTCCATAGGACCAATCCATAGATTCGAGGTTTAATCCTTAATCTGTCCTTGATTTTATGACTGTTATCGCTTCCTTCGCTTTTGGCAAGGATTTCAATACGTTGAAAACGCCAACTTGCACCATTCCTCTGAGGTCGCGTTAAGTCAGATCAAACGTAGGATTAACTCAACATCCTACAACATCCCATAACACCTTGCCTAGTAAAGCGGTGCGACATTCAAACCAATCTTCGGGTTGAGGGCAAACGTAGTTACCTTGAAACCCATGCACGACACATAATCCGACTTTTATCGAACTCCCTCCTTATTCTAAGTTTTAAGTTAGGCGGTTGCTTTTGGCCTTGAGGTAGCCGGTTCGAGTGCTTGTAGGAAAATAAGTCCTGATGGCAGGAGAAATTACTGCATGCAGTTGTGAGAATTGGGCAATGAAGATAAGAAGCCGGACCACGCTTGAACGAGTGGCAATGAAGAACTTCACGAAGATCTGATAGAACAGAGGAACGAATACTAGAAACATCCCGTTTGTTGGAAACACGTGTTTTCCTTTTTCCTTTATGGTTGCGAAACATGAATCCTTAGGGCCAGTCACAAGAAGCATATTGTTGCTTTCTTGAGCTTTGGTGCCGCTGGACCGGAAGAAGAACTAATGTGTCCGTCGATGAACAACTCAGTATCTCCAAGAACCTTTCTTCTCGTTTCAACACAAAAATTTCTCAAGAAATGCAGAAAATCTAGAAAAAATAACCATGGAAGAAAAAATCGAGAGCACGAGACAGAAGAGGAGAATAGCGAACAGGTTGATAGACCAAATTAGCTGACCTATGTGGCCGAGCGGTTCTAGGCGCTATAGTCTGGAGCCGCGCGACCGCTACGGTCACATTTCGAATCCTGCCTCGGGCATGGATGTGTGTGATGTCCATAGGTTAGTTAGATTTAAGTAGTTCTACGTTCTAGGGGACTGATCACCTCAAAAGTTAAGTCCCATAGTGCTCAGCGCCATTTGAACCATTTTTTTGATAGACCAAGTTAAGAATATCTTCAGTTTTCCGGGGACTAAAAGAAGCTGGTTGGTGACCGTCCGAGATGGAGAAGCTGGATTTATGGGGTCATGACGCTCAGCAACGAGTACTACGACTTTTGATTCTCATTATGTGGATATGGGGTAGTATTGCTGATTTTCCGTTGGATGCAATCGTTAAGATTCAGAGAATCGATTGGCGTGGTGTTGTGGTTAAGGCAGTACATATTAATGCACCATAATTTCATACCTCAGAAGAAGGGTATGGCCATCGAAATTTAAATATTATGTCGATTCTTTATTACTTAATCTGTTCGTGCCTACTGCCTCTACTATATGCAGTCTGAGCTTATGTTGCGTCTCTAGTGACGGCAAGGTTTACCTCTCTCTTGCTTCAATCAAAGTCTGGTGATCCCTTCGGGGTTCTCAGGGAAATGTAAGTTGTGAGCCCGCCTTCGAGTTACACCTCGAGCCCCCCATACACTAACTTACATTCACTCATCACAGGCGCCTATGCTGGACACACACACACACACACACACACACACACACACAAATGGCTCTGAGCACTATGGGACGTAACTGCTGTGGTCATCAGTCCCCTAGAACTAAGAACTACTTAAACCTAACTAACCTAAGAACATCACACAACATCCATGCCGCGGTTCCAGACTGTAGCGCCTAGAACCGCTCGGCCACTTCGGCCGGCACGCACACACACACACACACACACACACACACACACAAATGGCTCTGAGCACTATGGGACTTAACTGCTGTGGTCATCAGTCCCTAGAACTCAGAACTACTTAAACCTAACTAACCTAAGGACATCACACACACCCATGCCTGAGGCAGGATTCGAACCAGCGACCGTAGCGGTTGCGCGATTCCAGACTGTAGCGCCTAGAACCGCTCGGCCACTTCGGCCGGCACACACACACACACACACACACACACACACACACACAAATGGCTCTGAGCACTATGGGACTTAACTGCTGTGGTCATCAGTCCCCTAGAACTCAAAACTACTTAAACCTAACTAACCTAAGGACATCACACACATCCATGCCGCGGTTCCAGACTGTAGCGCCTAGAACCGCTCGGCCACTTCGGCCGGCACGCACACACACACACACACACACACACACACACACACACACACAAATGGCTCTGAGCACTATGGGACTTAACTGCTGTGGTCATCAGTCCCTAGAACTCAGAACTACTTAAACCTAACTAACCTAAGGACATCACACACACCCATGCCTGAGGCAGGATTCGAACCAGCGACCGTAGCGGTCGCGCGGTTCCAGACTTTAGTGCCTAGTACCGCTCGGCCACTTCGGCCGGCACGCATGCACACACACACACACACACACACACACACACACCTCAAGCTACTATACAGTACATGGATACCCTGTACCACAGTGTAAGACACAATATTCCCACTTCGCTGTAACACTGCGTGAGAATTAACTTCATTTCGGCGATTGGACGACCGGGATGGATTTCACCTAATAGTACTACGCAATACTGCACTTCTCTTTTATTGCAATAATTCCTTTTATCAGTCGTTTAGGCTACACGTGACCCATCTGGTTAGCAGCGCACCTTAGCACGGCGCTTCCGAGATTCGAGGAGAAGCGCCGGCACCGGATCGAATACCCCTGGCGGATTAACGAGGGTCAGCCTGAATGCGGTTTTTAGGCGGTTTTCCACAGCTGTCTAGGTGAATACCGGGCTAGCTCCCATGTCCCGCCTTAGTTACACAAGTTCTGAGCATTTAGAAAGCGTTGCCACACTTTCACATGTCACGTGCGATAACACTAGATGCAGACATATTGGGTACGCAATTTTCATCCCAGTGTGTGGGAGGGAGGGGTGGGTAGGGGAGGGGTTGAGGGGTTGCAATAGTAAAGGCATCCGGCCTCCCTCTACCACTAACACTGTTATGACAACAGATTAACATGTCGATTGTATGAGGAGACAGGAGAAGAAGAAGACTAGGGTTATATGTGGTTCCTTAGCCATCACAAAATTTCAGGACAATATTTTTGCACAAACATCCTTGTTAATGAAGGGACGTTAACTATTTTGGGCAATTGCGGAACAACAGTTGCGGCGAAATTTTATAAGGTCAGGCGTAATGTCTACATAGAGATGTAGAAAATGTTGAGAACTTGTACCTGAGTGTGTATTATAGTTACAGTTACTGTTTAACTCAGACGTTTCCAGTTTCGGCCATTATAGATCATCTTCAGGCCATTCCTGCTTAGTTGCAGTGCAACACATCACGTTCGTCGCCATTTGCGGTTGCCTCAACATTAAAATAAATATTTCAGCGTTGCTAAAGGCAGATGATGTTGACATGTAATCACCTAAATTCAATAGCAACTTTGGCTGTATCATTTGTAATGAAATGCATTTTTTGGCTGGACGGCAGTACATAGAGTGGTACCCCCTTTCGTTTTGGTGCTACCTTGCTTGACATCTCGATAAGATATCGGTACATTTACATCTACATCATACTCCGCAAGCCACCTAATGGTGTTGACAGAGGGTACCTTTTGTAACATTAACTGAGCCCTCCAATCTTGTTCCTCTCGCGAATAGCGGGTGGGAAGAATGATTGTCGGTAAGCCTCTGTATTGGCTCTAATTTCTTGAATTTTCTCCTCATGGTCATTACTCGAGACGTATGTAGGGGGAAGAAATATGTTTTCCGGTTCTTCCTGGAAAGTACTTTCTCGAAATTTCAGTAGTAAATCTCTTCGTGATGCACAACGCCTCTCTTGTAACTTCTGCCAATGGAGTTTTTTGAGCATTTCCGGACTGTTCTCGTGCCGACTAAACGATCCCTCGACGAAACCTGCCGCTCTTCTTGGATCTTCTCTATCTTTCCTGTCAGTCCTATCTGGTGGGGATCCCAGATAGATGAAGAGTACTCAAGAAGCGGGCGAACAAGCGCCTTGTAAGCCACTTCTTTAGTGGGTGAGTTACATTTCCTTAAGACTCTTCCGATGAATCTGAGTCTTGTGTCTGCTTTACCCGCTATCTGTTTTATATGGTCATTCCACTTAAGGTCGTTCTGCATAGTTACGCATAGATATTTTACGGCAGACGCTGTCTCCAGCTGTTTCTCACCAATAGTGTAGTTGTACAGTAGTGGATTTCTGTTCCTGTGTATGATCAATATGTTACATTTATTTACGCTCAGGGTCAGCTGCCAGTGCCTGCACCATTCATCAATTCTCTGGAGGTCATTTTGCGAGTCGTTACTATCTTCTGGAATTACTACTTTGTTACAGGCAACCGCATCATCTATGGACAGCCTTAGAGATAACGCGACGCTTTCTCCTAGATCATTTACATGTATTGTAACAGTAATAACGGTCCTATCACGCTTCCTTGGGGTACACCGGAAATTACCTTTACATTTGTCGATTTTGTAACGCTGAACCTACTCATGTACATCGTTCTTATTGAGAATAACAGTGATTCTACAATTACTATTGTTCCCAACATTTTCTTTCACATTTATGGCTGATTTTTAGCTTTATTATTTTTTATTTTTTTATGCGACAAAAACCGGTTCTTAAATCTCTAACTTGACAACTTTTCTCTGCAAGACAGTTTCTGTTACTAATAAAACGCATCAGAACTTCCCTTTTATTTCCCGAATTAATTTTATACGTGACCCATCAGGTTAGCGCAGCGCATTAGCACGCCTCTCCCTAAATTTAGGGAAGCGCATTGCTCCGGATCGAATACGCCCAGCTGTTCACTAGAGGAGGATTAGAGATTTGCATCCGTATAACTGGTCGAACTTTTTGTCTTGAACCTATTTAAACACAGTATAACGACCCATGTCTGGCCGGCCGTGGTGGCCAAGCGGTTAAAGGCGCTACAGTCTGGAACCGCGCGGCCGCTACGGTCGCAGGTTCGAATCCTGCCTCGGGCATGGATGTGTGTGATGTCGATAGGTTAGTTAGGTTTAAGTAGTTCTAAGTTCTAGGAGACTGATGACCTTAGAAGTTAAGTCCCATAGTGCTCAGAGCCATTTGAACCATTTTGATCCATGTCTCCCAATGATTTTGTTCAGAATGATGAAGGAATGAAGATTAGGTTTAACTTACGGTCGACACTGAGGTCATTAGCGACGGAACAGAAGCTCGGAATGTGTCAAGGCTGGGGAAGGAAACCGGCCGTGCTCTTTCAAAGGAATTCTCACCACATTTGCCAGGAGTCATCCGGGAAACCACGGAAAAGCTGAACCAGGGTGGCCTGAACCTGCCGAATACGAGTCTTGTGTACTAATCACGGCGTCACCGTGCACGGTCAGAATGTTGGTTAACTGCCCCCCTCAAATTATTAAAATTCTTTCTTTATTCTTTGTTGTAGTTCCGTCACAGTTGCGCTTTATTAAGGTGGCAACTAGTTTCGATTACCAACTTCATTTTTAGTCAGGCCTATTAAAGCTGCACTAACAGTGCTTGGTTAGGCGACAATCAATTCACATATAGGTAATATACATGTGACAAATAGTCAGGTGAAATGTCAACCAATTTCGCAATGTATATGTATTCATGAAGTGCAGCTGAACTTGTCTACACAGTCTAGTTCAACTGCACTACATGAATACAACTAGTCGCCAACTTAATAAAACGCAACTTTAATGAAATTACAATAAAGAATTTGTTATCCAATTTACATGTCCTACCCTGACTTCTTGAGCAATATTAGAACTGTGTTAACAGTTAATCTTGGATATTACCTCTTTAGTACAACTGATTTCGAAATTGTACAGCATTTTTGTGCTCTTACTTTCCCGAGGAAAATATTACAACATTGTTGTACACAGGCCTGTTCTTCATACTGTGAACTCCACAGTTAAAAGGTCAGTGTACTAAATGTTGAAATGTAAGGCAGATTCTTGCAGGTGTACTAAGATAAAAATAATTACCTGATGGCCACACACATACTTCACAACTAGTTCTAGCAAGCAACAATATATTAGTATTTCACAGCCGCAGTTGCTACCAAATGAGTGGTTATATTTTAGGTTAACTGATTGTCCTTTAGTAGAACTAGAAGTAGAAGTAGAAGTAAGCTTTCACATTGTCTATTACATCATTTGTGAACTGCTGGAAATTTGTTCATAATTGAATCTTACGTTCACTACTTAGCAAATGCTGTGAGCTCTACGAGCTTCATAAAAATTTCGCGTGAATTACGGACTGAAAGGAAAGCTATTTTAAGGTAAATACAGATGTCTTTTATGTAGGCAGCAAAGGTGAACCATGTGGATGAAGCAAGGAGGACATAAAAAACTGGCTGAAACCACATTTACTTTAAAAAATAACACTACTCTCAAATATTGCCCTAAATATTTGAAAGAAATTTCTGGATGTGTCCGTCAGAAATATCAGACTAAAAGACATTCTGATTTCGGCAGTGGGACAGCTGGTATAAAGCGAAGTCAAGGAAAGAATGTTAGAATTTAACGTTCTGTCGATATCAGTGTCGGTATAAGCACAACAATAATCAAGATTGGTTTAAGGATATTGGTATGAGCCAGAAGGCAGATTAGGCGTAATTTTTCCGTCTGCGATGAGGTCATTAGAGACGGAACACAAATAACGAGGCAGTGTAGGTGAAGTAGACAACGGAAAAGCGGATAGCTTGGTGGAAATGAACCATATAACTGACGGTAGGAACACGTAGATACGACTGGAATACGTACCCCTGATTATTAAACTAGCGTGTATCCATAAATGCAAAAATTGAAAGCTAGTTAAAAGACCGCAATTTTGTCTTTGCGAAAATTATTGATTTACGGAAAATCTGGACGAAACACGCCTATTTTTCTTGTGGATTATAAGAAAGCCGAATGCTTTACGTACTATAATCTTCACATCCTAGGTTTTAGAATTAAATTTGTGATATTAAACGAAGTCAGTAACTGCGATACGAATATTAATGATGAATACAGGTCAGGTATTATAATTCACCAGTGTCAGTGTATACTTCTTCCAGATAATTGTACAAACTCATTTTCTGACAAGCCCTCCAGAGCTGCGATCGAATTAGCCGTAATGTCCTCAGCGTCATTATAATGCCACCCTTTCACAACTTGTTTGATCTTCGGGCGGAGAAGAACGTCATTGAGCACAAGGTCAGGGGGGAAATGCGGTTGATTTAATCAAGTTATTTGTTCGCTGCCCGCAAACTCCGTTAACGGCCGTGTTGTGTGCTCGGGTGCATTATCTTGATTCCAAGACCCGCGAGATATTAACGAGCAGCTAACGTCTTACTTTTTCACTTAAAAGTCAGCGGAGAAATACTGTTAGACAGTGAAATCTTCTCTAGTTTCTTTCGCAGAGTTTTCGTCATTGTTACACGAAGGCGAATTGGCGAAATAAATTACCTGACCTCATTATTTGTTAAATAAATCATCGTATTGTGATGACTTATAACTGCTGATATAAATGTGTGACTTAAACTATATTTTTTCATACCTTTTCAAATATCGTACTGTCAGGATTGCTTTTCGTCGTAGGGACACTATATGTTGACACGGCGTACATTTTTATCACTCATTTGTATTAGAAGAAAGTCATTGAAGTCCGTATCAAGTATAATGAAGGTAATAAATACACAAGCGTTCAAATGAAGTCGACTTTTGATTATGAAAGTCAGTTGTTCCACATTTAACAGTAGTGTTGAGATTACACTCCCACAACCAATTTCAAACCTCGCGCCTTGCTCTTCACTTCTCCCGGAAGGTGCTGCGCCTGGTGGCGGAACTGGGAACTTAGGCTCAGTGCTCGCAACGCAGCTGCCTGCGTAGATGGCTAGTGTGTTATCCGTCGTAACATGTCTCGCACGCAGCTGTTTTCCACAATTATAGCACGGCACATCTTGAGACTGTAACTGAAAAATCTGCCATCAAACTGTTCAGAAATTCTTTTTATTTATTCGTTTATTTATTCTTTTTATTAACTCTACAACTAACTTAATGGCAATCAGTTTCCACTTGTTATTGCAAGTGTCGATTTACGAAAACTGAGTAGCAATAGTAGCGTGAGCGTATCTTGGTATTTCCTTTCTTCATTGCGGAGGTTAACTAATTATTATAATTTAAAAAATGAAACAAAGTTCCAGTTCAGAGAAAAACTAAGCTCCTCATATTATACGTAATTTCTTTCTTTCTGGTTATGCAGAAAAGTTGGCGAGTATCACCGTTCTACGGGTTCGTATGGGAATATTTCTCTAGATGACAAGCAAACTTTTGAGGTCCTTAGAAGTTTAGAAAATTTTAGAATATAATTTTAGTTCTTCTCATGTCTCATTCTATCTTATGGAACTTGCATAGTACGTTTAATCGTTAAGTCTGACGTTATCGGACTGGACGATAATATATCTTCCATATGTCATCAGTCAGTATAAGTTTGAAGGAAAATTCAAACTTTTTTCTGTTTATCCATATTTAGTTGTTACATTTGGAACATAAATACATGGAACATAAATAAATTACCTTGGTACAATTTGACGAACTGAGAGATGTACGTCTATTTAACAATTATTTGTAATGAATCTATTTCCCACAACTTTATAAAACACCTTCTTGAATTACGACGTAAACTGTGTGAAATTAAAAAGAGACAGTAACACGAGGAAACGAAGGATGTAAGTAATTATGTCATTAAACGACGTGCACACCTTGAAAACTTGCAATTCACCTCGGAGAATTTAGAGTGTCAAATTTCGTCACAAAGATAGTGGTGGCAAGATAAGAATTTTTCAGAAGCAGTCGCCAATTGTTTGGTAATAGCTTCCAGTCAAATGGTACAGAATATGTGTTATAAATTCTACAGAGTGCAGACAATTTTTTTTCTATGTCCCCATCGTTGTCCGTTGACAGCCAACAGAGAACATTCTTTGGTGAATATCGGCAGCAGCCTAGAAAGAATTAGATAAAGTTAAAATTATACGAGGTCATAGTAGTTCTTTACATGTGATTTAAAATGTCTGCTGATAAAAGTATACTTTCCTTACTGTTTGCAAATCAGAAAATCCTTAACAAACAGTACTGGATAACTGGAAGGTAATACAGGACTTGTCGACTTATGCTATGGATACGTGAGTTTCTGGATTTTCATGCAACTTCCGTGATTATTTTTGTTGTTATCTGCACTGTTTCTTACAAATTATGTCGAAATTTGTTTAGGAAAACCAATACTACTAATTGATAAGTAGAATCATTTTTTAAATTCTCTTTTGTTATGATTCCTGAAAACTCCACGAGTAGTTTCATGGTGGTGCGGAGGCGAAGTGGACATTTTAAATAAATAGCGGAAAATAGTTTTCTATGAGATCAAACCGTCCTAAAGTAGAAACAATAGAGACTCTTTAAATACCTTGTCCATATGCCGGTAGATAGTGTGTCCTTTGTTGGAGCTGAGAGCGGGCTCTCTGTGCCAGTTTTGTTGCATAAATTGCGAGCCGTATGTTCAAGGAGCTTACAAGCGTTACATTTTCGGTATTTTATCGGGGTACTCCTTCGACTTCAGTTAAAACAAACTTGTGAGTAGCAGTAAGAGGTCTTTAACTGCTTGCCATAAACTAAATAAAGTTTGCGATCATCAAGTCGATGACTTAGCAACTGAAAAACAAAGGAAGAGTTGTGTAAGTCAGTATTATTAGTGTCCCGAGCTGACCACCATGGACTCACAACAAAGCTGTAAGGTTAGATCAGGCAGACTGTCCCACGACCAGCAAAGTGAAGGAATCCTCTAATTACTCGACGCCATACCTACATATTTCTCGGGAAATTAGACAAGATGGAGAGTATAGAAACATGAAGAATTCGTAAGAAAAGTAGCTGTCCCCATATAAATCATATTAAAGACAGTAGCTAACTTTTTCATCGAAGATTGCCAATTTTCTTTCATGAATAAGGGTATTACGTATTCTACCAACCCCTCTAACTTTGACCTTTGAGGGTTTTCATGGGAGAAGATGGAAGAGAAAGAGATTAAAAAAAGAAGAAGAAGATGAAGAATAAAATAATATCTCTTTCTGTCTGCAGTTCTCAAATGTGTGAGTCGGAATGGGTACATGCAGGTTACAACAAAAAATTAAGGTCAAATTTTCTATATCTGCGTCTATACTCTGCAAACCAGCGTGGCAGAGCAGCAGTGTCCTGGAATCGCCTGAAGGTGGCATCGAGCCTGTTGAAATATCATGGAGAACTTGTGACCCGGGCCGGGCGGACACCGAGAATTCTACAAGTTAGAAATGCGCTGGGCCAACATCAGGTCGCAAGATGTGAAATGCATGGCAGAAGGTATTTTGCACTGTCCCGCATATGAAGGCAGGCATGAGCAACCTTTGGTGACCCGCGGGTCACATTCATATACTTGTTTAAGCTCGCGGACCGCCTCCTTACGTGAGGCGACAGCAGCGCTCCTAGCGCATGACAGTCAAAACTATAGCGTCTGTGACGTTAATTTTTATGTGGTAGTGCACCGATACGTACGGCACCCCTTTCTTAACACGCCGCGCCAAGTTACGCCTCAAAGCAAACGTTTCTGAAGTACATTCATTTTATGTTCATCCCATCTTGAAATGTTTTTCGTTTACTCACGCGTCGTGAACATTGTTTCTTTACTTTGGATGTTTTACAATAAATGTCTAGAAACTTACGTTGCAGAATATTGCAACGCCGTTAGTAAATAAACAGCGTTCATGACACTTAAGTCTAAGCAGCTAAAGGTGGGATTCCGCGGTCACTCGAGCTAAAATTTCACTTGCTACTCGCAGAACTTGCGACACCGTGAAAGAAATTCGAAAGTTGACAAATGCTCTTTTTCCTGCCTTTCTTATATTCCTAAATAAAATATCGTTGTAAGAATGATAATGCACCCTTCGAGCGCTATCTTGCACGAGTGCAGGGTTGTTGAGGTTTCAGAGTCCACGTGCCGTCCTCTAGCCACGTCATAAAGCTTGCAACGTGGTGACCGCACGCACAGAACGAGCTGGTACGTCACACGGAACGCGCTCCTCACAAGGGAACCTCCCCATCGCACCCCCCTCAGATTTAGTTATAAGTTGGCACAGTGGATAGGCCTTGGAAAACTGAAAACAGATCCATCGAGAAAACAGGAAGAAGTTGTGTGGAACTATGAAAAAATAAACAAAATATACAAACTGAGTAGTCCATGCGCAAGATAAACAATATCAAGGATACTAAGAGCTCGATAGTGCAGTGGTCCCGTGGTTAGCGTGAGCAGCTGCGGCACGGGAAGACTTTGGTTCAAATCTTCCCTCAAGTGAAAAATTTATTTTCGCATAGTTATGATCTGTCCGTTCGTTCATTGACGTCTCTGTTCACTGTAATAAGTTTAGTGTCTGTGTTTTGCGACCGCACCGCAAAACCGTGCGATTAGTAGACGAAAGGACGTGCCTCTCCAATGGGAACAGAAAACATTTGATCGCAAGGTCATAGGTCAACCGTTTCCTCAACAGGAAAACACGTCTGATATATTCTATACGACACTGGTGACGGCATGTGCGTCACATGAGAGGAATATGTTGTCGACCCACCTAACTTGTACACTTGGCCAATGGGTAAAAAGATTCTTCTACCTTGCCCGATTTAGGTTTTCTTGTAGATATGATAATCACTCCCAAAAAAGTGATGAAAACATAAGAGTTTGTCACATAAACTAAAAATAAAAAAAATCGAACTTTTCATTTCAGGGAATACTTGAACCGAGGACCTCTCGCTCCCGAGCCGCTGATGCTAACCACGGGACCACGGCGCTCCTCAGCTGACATTATCCATGATATTGCATATCTTGCGCATGGACTGCTCAGTTTGTAGATTTTGCTTATTTTTTCATAATTCCACACAACTTCTTCCTGTTTTCTCGATTGATCTGTGTTCAGTTTTTCAAGTGATTTTCCTAGATCACTCCGAGCAGGAGAGAGAATTACTTACACGAAAGCCAGACCCGTTTGCTTTCTTTATTCATGCCAAATGTTTCATTATGACATATTCACTGTGGAGGACATTTCGAAATATTATCAGTTTAAACATTTGTTGCAACATAAGTTAGATTCATCTCGACATATTAATTTTTCATAGTAGATTGCAACTCTCTTGAGGTCTTCTGAGATCAGGCATACGGGGTTGCCCAGAAAGTGCTGCACCGCATTTTTTTCTCAGCTGAAAACAGTGCTACGAAAGCGAAACGGCTATGCATGTTTTATTTGAAGTCTCCTGAATGAGCGTTGTGTGACAACAGTTTATGGACTTAGATTTTTCACACAAGATACGCCTCTATTTTCATACACCGACAGCTATTACTAATCCGAGTGCTCTCCGGCCATCATGAACTCTGATAAGTTTCTCTGATCGTGGGATTTAGTACTCATATTACACACTTTGTGTAGCAAGGATGGTCACATGCTGTGCCAAATATCAGATAGAGAAAGGTAGGAAAACGAGTTGATCATTATTTAATATTTTTAAGGAACGACAAGAATTATCCGTTAGTGTTAATATGGAAGTGTCCGAAATATGGGAACGCACAGCAAGCGCGTGTCTTTGTCTCCCTCCCTCCCTGCACCTCCTCTCTCTCTCTCTCTCTCTCTCTCTCTCTCTCTCTCTCACACACACGAATTTCGTCTGCGGGCGGGACTGATTGTGAGACCAATCGCAGGCAAGCCGTCGGTTGACCACCAGTGTATTAAGATTCCTTCCCGTTCCTTTCGCGTATCGAGTGCAGGAAGGATGAGAGCTCAAAGCCTCTAAGTGCGCTGTAATTAGGGCATGTCTAATCTTGTCTTCTCAGTACATGGCGAGGGGAAGGGATGGGAGGGGACGGAAGAGGTTGTAGCGTATTCCCGGATTGCTCGCTCAATGCTGACTCGTGACATTCTGTAACTAGGCTTCCGCTTATGGCGTCTACCTTCAAAAGTTTCCAGTTTACGCGACACATTCCTCCCTCACACATATAAGAAGAAAATATGTTTCTTATTTCCATAAATGATTTGTTTACACTTTAGGATTCATTTTCTACAGCTCTTCATAGTACATTGATCACCGGAGACACAGTGGAACAGAGCGTACGTAAGCACATAACTGTTGGAGCACGACGCTGACAAAGATTTTCTACCGCTGCGGGCCGACATCTGGGCTTACATCAGCGCATTGAGGGCCCCGTAACGAGCAAGCTCAAATGAGTCCTTGTCTAGCCGCAGCTTTTTCAGGCAAACCCGTGCACGTTCAGACTAATTTGGTCAGTTTAGGCGCAGGTTGAGGCAGACGCTGTTCGTGTTCGTATTTTGACAGCAGTGAGAATGGCCACAGATGCAGACAAAGCAGCCTTGGCATTAACTTTGATAATATGCTTAAACAAAAAGAAGAAAACGCTGGTCCAAGGAATGGCTTAAAATGACAGATAGATTTACTCATGAAAATCTGCTCGGGACCCGTTGGTTACATCAATTTTCTTCGAATGGACAGTGAAATTTTACATGCTTGTTAAGACCTTTACATAGGAGGAAACGCGTCGGCCAGATTCAGTCTCGTCTAGCCACGGGTTTGTCAAACAAGCTCGTACACGTACCGAGAAAGTTTGTCAATTTCATCTTACATTTGAAGCAGACGCTTTTCGTGTGTGTTGTATTTTGACAATGGTGGGAATGGCTACAAATGCAGATACAGCATTTCTAACAATGACTCTGGCACTGTGCTTAAAGTAGAAGAACATTGGCGTAACATTGCAGAGCGATATGAAGGGGGACAAGCATGTAATGGCAGTTGTGGGGAAGGCGGATAGTCGTCTTCGGTTCATTGGTAGAATTCTGAGAAGATGTGGTTCATCTGTAAAGGAGACCGCTTATAAAACACTAATACGACCTATTCTTGAATACTGCTCGAGCGTTTGGGATCCCTATCAGGTCGGATCGAGGAAGGACATAGAATCAGTTCAGAGGCGGGCTGGTAGATTTGTTACTGGTAGGTTTGACCATCACGCGAGTGTTACGGAAATGCTTGAGGAACTCGGGTCCCTAGAGGAAAGGAGGCGTTCTTTTCGTGAATCGCTACTGAGGAATTTTAGGGAACCAGCATTTGAGGCTGACTGCAGTACAGTTTTACTGCCACCAACTTACATTTCGGGGAAAGACCGCAAGGATATGAGAGATTAGGGCTCGTACAGAGGCATATAGGCAGTCATTTTTCCCTCGTTCTGTTTGGGAGTGGAACAGGGAGAGAAGATGCTAGTTGTGGTACGAGGTACCCTCCGCCACGCACCGTATGGTGGATTGCGGAGTATGTATGTAGATGTAGATGTAGACGCTGGCCTAGGGAATGATTTAAAATGAGAGACAAATATACATACGAAAATCTGTTAATGGAACTGTTACACTCACAACTTGAGGATTATGTTAACTTTCTGCGAACGGTCAGCGAAACGTTTAATAACTTGTGTAGGGCTACTTCGGCCTCACAATGAAAAAGAAGCCACAAGTATGCGGAAGTTTATCCCCTTCTACCTGCCCCTCTAATGACAGTTCATTAAGATACCACTACGGAGGAAAATACGCCCCATATCGTCCGTGGAAGAATGGGAGAATTTCGATTTCCTTTATTTCATTGCAGTCCCGTTTGTATGTTCCGTCTAAAATAGTGATTTTGTTCATAACGTTTTTCTGCGTAATATATGGTTGGGAAAGATGTGATACCTCTACCATGTTGGTAACTGTCAGTGCTATTTTGTTTTTATCCTTAATCGTGGTTACCGTAGTTATGGAAACTCACGATACGGTGACATAAATTGTAATAAAACAATTTTTCATTAACCATATATGACGAATCATCGACATAGACAATGTCCGCCATCAAAATTTCTCGCGAACATGTCAAACAAGCTCTATGCTTGACAAACACCTCAAACAGCACCGTAGACGGTCAAATATTTGGCAAGCATAGTTTGACATAATGTTCGAGCGCTCAAGGGGGCCTTAAGGGTTAAGCACGACGGAGGGTTGATGCAGGTATGGTTGTTCACGGAAGGCGTTTTGAAAATTTTATGTATGAAAGTGTTTCATGTGATAAGTTGGCATGTTCTGCTCGTATGTAGAGGATAATCGAAATCGGGTTATAATAAAGAAGTAACGCGTTTTACGCACTCCATCTACCGACGATGTTCTCTTACTCTGTGAAAACTGGTGTTCTGAAACTTTTCCCGTCCATACTTGCTACACCCCGTATTTAACAAAGGTTACGGTGGTAAGTTTAATCGGTTGATGAGAGCTCTTCTGTTATCTATTTTTGCGAAGTCCGTTTGTGATGAAAGGAGTAGTTTGCACATTTGCCCTGGGCATGTGTCTATGCAGATGTTTGTAGCAGATTGCAAAAGAGTGTGAGATACGTGTTTGAACCTTTTGAGGGCAATGACTTGTCAGCTAAGGCGTGGAGCCCCGTCTCATATTCAAATCAACAACTTAAACCTGTCATACCTTCCTTTCCTCAGTTCCATGGCACTGTGGAAGAGCTTCTGAACAAACAGCGTTCATTGTACTGTTGATTCGAAGTTTCAATTTCTAAACAATACCTGCTCCTATCGATGAGACGAATAAAGGCAAGAAGTGAAGCAGAAAACGTTCATTTACTTTAAACGTCAGTTGTGATGGAAATACCGTGAGAACACGGGAAGAGTGATCGGATATTATTACGGGGGAGAAATTGATTACCTCCCGCAGAAGAATGTGTCGTTATATCACAGTATTCGCAAATACTGCAGCAAAATGTAAACAAGTGACCACATCGAGGCTAGTAAAAAGTTTTTTCCAGCAATGAGGTGTGAAAAAAGTCCGCTATTTACTATACATCAATTTGCAGGTTCCGTGTGCACAGCCTTACCATCTCGTTATGCGAAAGAACTGTCGCACTGAAAACGATCAAATGGCTGTTGTAGTTGTGGGTTATTAATTATGGACAAACTTGCAGAGTTAGACGTGGTATCAGTTGGAGTATCCCATTGTGAAGATATTAAATGCCAAAAGATATATTGCTAGTGAAAGGCAGGTTAGAATGTAACGTCTCGTTGACAGATATTTCGTGAGTAATGGGTAAGTAGCTCGAGCAGAGAGGACTGGAGATGGAGGCGGTAATAGTTTCATTAAGGAACCACTCTGGCATTCGCTTGAAATCTTTCACGAAACGAAAGAAGCTGCAAAGAAAGATCGAATTACGAATCCTGTTTCTCGTGAATACAAGTCCAATAATTTTAACATGTGCACAATGTCTAAAAGCGTAACTGAACGGCGTCGAAAAGCCATTAACAAAATAGATGAAGAGTTAAAACAAAACAAAAAAAAAGGCTAACGTACTCAGAAAGACCTGCCAGATTTACTAAACTTGGTTTTTTGAAATACTTTCAGGAAAGAAGGCTGAATTAATATTCCAGAATTCGAATCAAACGCAGCTGCTAACACGACTAACTTATATGTAGATACCTTCGGTGTAGTGAAACAACTTAAATCACTTAAAAAATTAGGTCTTTGTCTGAAAACTGTATGCCAAATAGGTTGGTTAATAACTCCATATTTAGCAATCATTTACAACCCCTCGACGAAAGACAGGCGTCTAAAGATTGGAAAGTTGTACAGGTCACATCAATATTCAAGAAAGGAAATAGGGAAATGAGTAATCCTCTGGGTTACTGACGTCAGTTTGCAGTAGGATTTTGGAACATATACTGTGTGGGAGCACTATGAACTTCCGGCCGGGGTGGCCGGGAGGTTCTAGGCGCTGCAGTCTGGAAACGCGCGACTACTACGGTCGCAGGTTCGAGTCCTGCCTCGAGCATGGATGTGTGTGATGTCCTTAGGTTAGTTAGGTTTAAGAAGTTCTAAATTCTAGGGTACTGATGACCCCCGCAGTTAAGTCCCACAGTGCTCAGAGCCATTTTTGAACACTATGAACTGCCTCGAAGAAAACCATCTATTGACACATACAAACACAAAGGAAATTCCGTTCTTGTGAAACACAACTAGTACTTTATTCACACGAAGTAATGAATACTATCGACAGCGAAACTCAAACTGATTTGGCGTTTCTAGATTTGGGTAAAGCTCTTGACACCGTTCCTCACAAGCGTTTTATAAACAAACTTCTTACCTATGGAGAATTTCCTCATTTGTATGGCTGGATTTGTGATATCCTGTCAGAAAGGTCGCAGTTCATAGCGCAAGACGGAAAATCAGTAAAACACAGATGATATCAAACGTACTCTAAGAAAGTGTCATAGATTCTCTGCTTTTCCTACTCTTTATTACTGATTTAGGCCCTCTTAAATTGTTGGCAGGTGATGCTATGGTTTAGAGTCTAGTAAAGACGTTAGAAGATCAGGACCATTTGCAAAATGATTTAATCAAAATATCCGTATGGTGAAAAAACTGGCAATAGTGTTGGGACAAGCACGAACAAGAATCCACTAATTCTGGGTTACACGATAAATCACACAAATCTGAAGGCTGTGATTACAAATAAATGCCTAGGGACTACAAAGACGAACGTATTAAATTGGTATTATCACACAGAAAATGTTATGAAGAAAGCGAAACAAACACTGCGTCTTACTGGCAAGAACACTTAGGAAATGGAACAGACGCACTAAAGAGATTGCCTACGCTACGATCGCCCGTCTCCTCGTAAGGTATTGCTATTGCTGTGCGTTATGGGATCCTTACCAGACAGATCTGACGGAGGGTATCGAAAAAGTTCATAGAAAGGCAGTTTGTTTTGTATTATCGCGGAATGAGGGAGAAATGTCACGGATAGCAATTATTCAAAGATTGGTATTCTCCGTTGGTGCGGGATCTTTTAACGGAATTTCAATCGCCAACTTTTCCTCCAAATACGAAAATATTTTGTAGATGCCCTCTTACATAGGAAGAAATGATCTTCGCAATAAAGTAAAAGAGATTCAGCACGGAAAGAATTAAGTGTTTGTTTTTAACGCGCTTTTCAACACTGGAACGATAGAGGAATAGTCTGATAGTGATTTGATGAACCCTGTGTCTTTACCGAGAGCGTACTTGTCTTTCGATATTTTTTGGGGGTGGCGAGTGGGGAGGGGGTAGAAAGGGGCTAAATCGTTCTTAATTCACGGAGCTTGGTGAACGAGCTTTGAGATGTCACGAAAAATGGTTCTGGGTACAATTGCTACTTGTCAGTAGCGACTAAAAGTTCCGCCTTTCTTCAGACTGATGCTGAGTTAATACAGTTACACATGTGACGGACTAGGTGTGATTTCGGTTTGTGAAGATCGTTATTCTGTAGGTTCATACCCTCTAAGCCCCCACTCATCCTGCCCCGCTTGTGGTGCGGGCCGGGAAGAGGATGATTCATCCATGCAACTTGAGAAAATTGACCTAATCCGCTTCTCTACATCGTTGCAGAGGACGTCGAAGGTAATTGGGTCTATTTTGAGGGTACATGCACTACCTTTCAGCAATGTGATGCTCGAATTAGTGCTTCCAGTGTTCCCTCATCACCATTTGATTATTCACTTTCAGACGACTGTAGGCAATTTATTCTCTAATCTTTGTCAGAATCGAAAAGATGCTTCGTCTCATAATGACTGAACTTTCTATTTGATATGATATCGCAAGCCAAAACTAGCGCACATATGAAAAATTACATATTCACGGAAGAAGGGAGGAAGATCGGGGTTTAATGTCGCGTCGATGACGAGTTATTAAAGTCGGGCCACTAGATTGGATTAGGGGAATAAATCGTCCTCCTCTTTCGAAGAAACCATCACGACAGCGTTCGTAAGCGTTTTTAGTGAAATCACGTGAAACCCAAATCTGGATATCTGGAGGGTGGATTAGAACTGCTTTCCTCCACAAGTGAACCCAGTGCTCACACGGTTAAATTTCCTGTAATTCGTTTTCTTTTGAACAATAATATTGGTACATAAAACGTTAAGCACGGATGGGTATGGCAGGAAGTTAATTTCAATTATGTTTTTGTAGCTCCTTTTAAAATTTAAGCCTTCATTGCGACCGTAAAACGTTTCTACAGTGTAGTAAGAGTTCTGTTCTTTGAGCTGTATATTTGTCATGCATGAAATAGAAACCGATATTTTAATGTTTTGCGATGACTGATTTTGGCCAACAACAGTGTTTCACACACACGAAATCTGTTCCACTAGGTTTATCACTGATAATTTGGATATTATGAATTATTGTTTCCAGCGGACCTGCAGTAGAACTTTTTGTAGTTGTCTTACTGCGTCACGCACTTCTGGTGTGCGTGAAAACATCTTTTACGGAATTACGGCGATGAGACATCAAGGGAGGAAGATCTAGGTTTAATGTCACGTCGATGACGAGGTTATTAAATTCGGGCCACTAGATCGGATTAGGGAAATAAATCGGCCTGCTCTTTCGAAGGAACCATCCTGGCAGCCTTCTTAAGCGTTTTTAGCGAAATCACGTGAAACCTAAATCTGGATATCTGGAGCGTGTTTTCGAACCCCTTTCCTCGACAAGGATAGCGCCATGGTCCACACCATGGATGCGTCTTCAGCAGGTGGAACAAATAATTTTTTCATTAACAACATCGCCGAGTAGCTATTATTAGTGGTCCTACGCTGACATCAATTTCGATGGTATATTAATCTCTAACATTCCTTCCTTTAAGGAATTTACGTTCTAATAATCTGGTATGTATTTCGGTTCCGTGAAAATTTCAATATTTTTCTTTTTTTTCAGTGATAGCATTCTCTGGAGACATCAACCATCCTTAACTAAGAGAATTAATTCCTTTGCTGCTTCTACATCTACATCTACACATATACTCCGCTAGCCACCTAGCCGTTTTGGCGGAGGGCACGATTCGCGCCAAAGTCATATTTCCCCCCCCCCCTTTGTTCCAGCCACGGATCGCGCGAGGGGAAAACGACTGTCTGAACGCCTCAGTACGAGCTCTTATTTCCCTTGTCTTTGAATGGTGATAGTTGCGCGATTTGAAAGTTGTTGGTAATAATATATGCTCTGCATCCTCGGTGAAAATCGGATTTCGGAATTTAGTGAGCAGGCCCTTCTCCTTATATATCTTGTTTATTTCCTTCCCGTTCTTGTGTTGACCTGTGAGACATGACTTTACGAATGTCTTACAGTTTCTTAATGTTTGGAGCTGATTACATGTGTGTTAAACATCAATACATTACTGTTGTATTTGTTTAGTTTTTTTTTTTATTTTGGAAAGAAGGGAAACTGATAACTGGAAAAATACGTAGCGGCAAAGAAATTAGAAAAATAAATTGCGATGTAATCGCTCACAGTATAAATCTAAGCGTAAAAATAAGTGTTTGCTTTTTTATGGCAGTAAAACATTCACGACATCGAAATAATTACAAGATTATTATCCCAACAAAAATCGATGAAGTGTGGGAGCAGTGTAATGTTTTGGAGAAGAGTGATTCATATTGTTGTACAGTGTGAAGGACTGCATAAAACCAACCTTAAGTTTTTTTTCTTTCACTTGATAGTACTGTACTCGAGACCGACCGGAGCCGTGTGTGTTAAGGCGCCGCTTCCGGGAGGAGGAGATGCGTCGACGACGGATCGAATACGCCCGGCGGATTAACGGCGACAGTAGGTGTGTCGGCTAATCTGCATGTGGTTTTTAGGCGGTTTCCCACATACCACTAGGTGAATACCGGCCTGGTACCCATGTCCTGTCATAGTTACACGATTGGCAAACATTCTAAAACTCGCTCACTTTCACACGAGTATTGCTACACGCAGCCTGTTAGGGTACACGTATTCCGTCCTGGAGGGGTAACGGGCTGGAGAAAGAAATGTCATCCGGCCACGCCTTTTAATAACCACGCCAGATCCGCTCATAACCGTGCCGATTCAGCGCCGATGCAGGACAAAGGCACAAGAAAAAGAAGAAGATACTACTCTCCTCGAGCTATTTCAATTTTTTTGATGCTAGAGCATGTATTAAAAATAATTATTTTTTGTGGTAGTTGAAGCAGTGTAACGACATTAAGTCTTCGCCCAGAACTCCCTTTCTCCATTCTGTTTTTTCCTTTCACGACTTTTTAAGTTTGACATCAGAAAATATATTAATTAATTCAGGATTTTCAGCGAAAAATAAAGATTAAGAATAAATCAAAACAAGGATATAGAAACGATGTGTAATTATCGTTTTATAAATCATTTGGATTTGCAGCTACTTGTGTTTACCGTGTTTTCAGTTACAATTGTTGGATGTGAGGTCCGCCAGTTATGCAAAACTCAATTTCCCGTCATTTTGTAATCATTTAGTAAAAATGTTCACATTACAGATTAAATAAAGCAGAAACCCACTGATGATGGCACAGCTGTGCTGAAACATGCTTGGGAACTTGGAAAAATTGTGTTTTGCAGAACTGGCGGACCTTACATCCAAGAAGCGAATGTTTCTTTTCATAAACAGAGTCTCCTAAAAGCAGCACTCAAGTTAACGGCGCAGACATAAAAAATGCTGTTAGTCTGGTTAGTTGTTTGCTGCGTTTCATTGCCCTATGTGGAGGCAATACTGTGAAACTTCCGACTATTTAACTACGTGATGGTAGTCTTTTTGGATAATCTTGTATTGCATTTTCAAGGAACAGCAGTTTTACCGTATTTCCTAATTCTGTCGTATTATCCTAGGTCTGTAAGAGTTATAATACGTATGAAGCCATAGACTAGCGAAAGCTATGCTCGCCATTAAGAAGAACAATTTTTGAGTATCATTTCGGTTGACATGCTTAGGTTTTTCAGTGATTTTCCTAGATCACTCCGAGCAGGAGAGAGACCAAATGTTTCATTTGACATATTCACTGTGGAGGTCATTTCGAAATATTATCAGTTTAAACATTTGTTGCAACATAAGTTAGATTCATCTTGACATATTAATTTTTCATAGTAGATTGCAACTCTCTTGAGGTCTTCTGAGATCAGGTATACGGGGTTGCCCAGAAAGTGCTGCACCGCATTTTTTTCTCAGCTGAAAACAGTGCTACGAAAGCGAAACGGCTATGCATGTTTTATTCGAAGTCTCCTGAATGAGCGTTGTGTGACAACAGTTTATGGACTTAGATTTTTCACTCAAGATACGCCTCTATTTTCATACACCGACAGCTATTACTAATCCGAGTGCTCTCCGGCCATCATGAACTCTGATAGTTTCTCTGATCGTGGGATTTAGTACTCGTATTACACACTTTGTGTAGCAAGGATGGTCACATGCTGTGCCAAATATCAGATAGAGAAAGGTAGGAAAACGAGTTGATCATTATTTAATATTTTTAAGGAAACTCGAGCTAAAATTTCACTTGCTACTCGCAGAACTTGCGACACCGTGAAAGAAATTCGAAAGTTGACAAATGCTCTTTTTCCTGCCTTTCTTATATTCCTAAATAAAATATTGTTGTAGAAGGATAATGCACCCATCGAGCGCTATCTTCCACGAGTGCAGGGTTGTTGAGGTTTCAGAGTCCACGTGCCGTCCTCTAGCCACGTCATGAAGCTTGCAACGTGGTGAGCGCACGCACAGAACGAGCTGGTACGTCACACGGAACGCGCTCCTCACAAGGGAACCTCCCCATCGCACCCCCCTCAGATTTAGTTATAAGTTGGCACAGTGGATAGGCCTTGGAAAACTGAAAACAGATCAATCGAGAAAACAGGAAGAAGTTGTGTGGAATTACGAAAAAATAAGCAAATTCTACAAACTGAGTAGTCCATGCGCAAGATATGCAATATCATGGATAATGCCAGCTGAGGAGCGCCGTGGTACCGTGGTTAGCGTGAGCAGCTCCGGAGCGAGAGGTCCTTGGTTCAAGTATTCCCTGAAATGAAAAGCTCAATTTTTTATTTTTAGTTTATGTGACAAACTCTTATGTTTTCATCATTTTTTTGGGAGTGATTATCATATCTACAAGAAAACCTAAATCTGGCAAGTTAGAAGAATCTTTTTACCCATTGGCCAAGTGTACAAGTTAGGTGGGTTGACAACATATTCCTGTCATGTGACGCACATGCCGTCACCAGTGTCGTATAGAATATATCAGACGTGTTTTCCTGTTGAGGAATCGGTTGACCTATGACCTTGCGATCAAAGCTTTTCTGTTCCCATTGGAGAGGCACGTCCTTTCGTCTACTAATCGCACGGTTTTGCGGTGCGGTCGCAAAACACAGACACTTAACTTATTACAGTGAACAGAGACGTCAATGAACGAACGGACAGATCATAACTTTGCGAAAATAAATTTTTCACTTGAGGGAAGATTTGAACCAAGGACTTCCCGTTCCGCAGCTGCTCACACTAACCGCGGGACCACTGCACTATCGAGCTCTTACTATTCTTGATATTGCTTATCTTGCGCATGGACTACTCAGTTTGTATATTTTGTTTATTTTTTCATAGTTCCACACAACTTCTTCCTGTTTCCTCGATAGATCTGTTTTCAGTTTTCCAAGGCTTATCCACTGTGCCAACTTATAACTAAATCTGAGGGGGGTGCGGTGGGGAGGTTCCCTTGTCAGAGTTATTTGCGACAGCAGCACTCTCCAGCCGCAATCGTCAGCTATATTTGGGGCGCAAACTACATGGTCTGTTTAGGAAAATGGACGCGCGTAAAAATGCTTTATAAGCTCTGCTAGCGGTAGTTGGAGTTGAGCGGAGAAAATCGCGAAGAAGATTGTGGATCCGTCGATGGAGTGAACAACAATTTTTTATTCATATCTGAAAGGTTGCTCTGGCATTGCATTAGAGTCATCAGCTCTGCTGAACGTTACACAAATACTGCTACTCTTTCACCGCGTCATTTGAAAAGCATATTTGCTTCGTTGTGCACTGCACAGTCACGTTATACTATCGGTAGCGCGCAATGTACTGGATCGCCAGAGATTAACAAATGACGTAGACGACAATCTTGCAGTTCGTTGGTCTACGTCGCCTGGCATGTTCAAAAAATCTATCAAACTCAGTTGTAAATGGAGAACCCCCTTACTCATACATCGAATATTCCAGTCCTTACTTACAGAACATCACGCGATAAGTCCCAGAGGACAGCACCAGGTCACAGTTAAGGCTCTCCATCTGCTTCTGTCTTCTGCTGTCGGTCACCAGTACTTCATCACCACCAAATGCAGCAACTCATGTCTTATTTGACCTACCCATCTCTTTCTAGATCTTCTCGCTGGTCTGCTGCCTGATGGGATCCAGCCAACTGCAATTTTGGGTAACCGAGTTCCTTCCATTCGCAACTACATGTCCATTCCACTGACATACTTTGCTTTTCAACACTTCAGCAGTGTTAGGCTCTTTGTATAGCTGTTCTAGTTCTCTGTTCTGGCGCTTCTCTGTTGTCCAGTAGCTGGATCGCGGCCGGTCCATATATTTTTCCTAAGGCCCTTTCTCTCAAATGTAACGTCTTGTTTCCTAGTCGTCCAGTACAAATGGCGTTATCAATGGTTTATGCAGTCTTAGTTGCTGAGATTTGCTTCCAGATTTTAAAAAAAAAGTTCAGAGAGTAATAGCATCTGTTCCTCACTTGCAGTCTTGCACTTATCTCTGCTTCAGTTGATGTTGCTATAGTAAAATTAGATCAGACATATATCAAGTCTTTCACATGCTTGTAGCTTTTATAGATCAGCCCAACTATTTAATAATAATAATAATAATAAACCCCGTGGAGGCCCGGGAAAAGAATAGGCCTCCGGTGTGTTCTGCCAGTCGTAAAAGGCGACGAAAGGAACAAACCACTAATATGGCTAACCCCCCTTTTAGTGTGATTACTTGGTTCAGGACAGAACTAAAGAAGCCTCGGACAAGCGCCGTCATGGTCGGGGACGACGCTTGAACCCTATGCCCGCCCACAATGGTAACGACACTGCTAGCCAACTGGAAAATGATTTAAATCCGAATAGAGGTGTTTTGCAGGATATGCTTCCTGCAACCACCCTAGAAGGAAAACAAAGACAGAGGATGAGATGGTCAGATGAAGTTAATCGACACCTCATGTTCTGTTATTACCAAGCAACAAACCTAGGAACCAACACAACTGGATACAGATCACAAGTATACACAACATTTATTACCAGATACCCGGAATTCAAATTTTTAACAGAACAACGACTAGCTGATCAGATCCGTGTAATAATCAAAAATAACAGGATACCCCAGTCAGAATTAGAAAACATCAAACAACAAGTACAACAAATACTGGAACAAAATAATGTGCAATCAGAAGAAGAAGAAAATATAGTAATGGACTCAAACATCCCAGAGCAAACAAACAATGACCAACACCCATCAATTAAACAATCAGAGGAAAACGAAATCTTAAGACAGCCACCAGAACAAGCACAAATAGAACACGAAGAGACACACGTGTTAGATATAGAAGAGAAATTTCAGCTGACATATATAGAATACAAAGACACAAATACAGACATTAGACCATTCTTGCATAGACCGCCAAATAACCCACAAGTCGAAACAACAATAAAAACTATCAACACAATAATACACAACAAAATAAATGAAAACACAACTATGGAAGAGTTACAACTACTGGTTTATATAAGAGCACTCACTACACTAAATATACACACTAGGCAGAGATCAGAACAAACCAACACACAGAAGAAACCCACAAAACCAGCATGGCAACACAGGTTACAGATCAGAATAGAAAAACTGAGAAAAGACATCGGACAGCTAACACAATTTATAAGAAATGAAATATCAGACAAAAAACGAAAAAGGTTAGGTAAAATCTCACAACAAGAAGCAATAGAGCAATTAGATGAAAAAAGCAGAAATTGCAAGCATTGGCCAAACGACTTAGAAGATACAAAAAAAGTGAAAATAGAAGGAAACAAAACCAAACATTCAACACAAACCAAAAGAGATTTTACCAAACAATGGATAACACACACATTAAAATAGACAATCCACCAAACATAACAGACATGGAACACTTCTGGAGCAGCATATGGTCAAACCCGGTACAACATAACAGGCATGCACGGTGGATACAAGCAGAAACAGACACATACAAGATGATACCACAAATGCCTGAAGTGATAATTTTGCAACATGAAGTCACCTGAGCAATTAATTCTACACACAATTGGAAAGCCCCTGGAAATGATAAAATAGCAAATTACTGGCTAAAGAAGTTCACCTCAACACATTCACATCTAACTAAGTTATTTAACAGTTACATTGCAGACCCATACACATTCCCTGATACACTTGCACATGGAATAACCTATCTGAAACCTAAAGATCAAGCAGACACAGCAAACCCAGCTAAATATCGCCCCATAACATGCCTACCAACAATATACAAAATATTAACTTCAGTCATCACACAGAAATTAATGACACATACAACACAGAACAAAATTATAAATGAAGAACAAAAAGGCTGCTGCAAAGGAGCACGAGGATGTAAAGAGCAACTGATAATTGATACAGAGGTGACATATCAAGCTAAAACTAAACAAAGGTCCCTACACTACGCATACATTGATTACCAAAAAGCCTTTGATAGTGTACCCCACTCATGGTTACTACAGATATTGGAAATATACAAAGTAGATCCTAAATTGATACAGTTTCTAAACACAGTAATGAAAAACTGGAAAACCACACTTAATATCCAAACAAATTCAGATAACATCACATCACAGCCAATACAGATTAAGCGTGGAATATACCAAGGAGACTCATTAAGTCCTTTCTGGTTCTGTCTTGCTCTGAACCCACTATCCAACATGCTAAATAATACAAATTATGGATACAATATTACTGGAACATACCCACACAAAATCACACATTTGCTATACATGGATGATTTAAAACTACTGGCAGCAACAAATCAACAACTCAACCAATTACTAAAGATAACAGAAGTATTCAGCAATGATATAAATATGGCTTTTGGAACAGACAAATGTAAGAAAAATAGCATAGTCAAGGGCAAACACACTAAACAAGAAGATTACATATTGGATAACCACAGCGACTGCATAGAAGCGATGGAAGAAACAGATGCCTATAAATACCTAGGATACAGACAAAAAATAGGAATAGATAATACAAATATTAAAGAAGAACTAAAAGAAAAATATAGACAAAGACTAACAAAAATACTGAAAACAGAATTGACAGCAAGAAACAAGACAAAAGCTATAAATACTTATGCTATACCAGTATTGACCTACTCATTTGGAGTAGTGAAATGGAGTAACACAGACCTAGAAGCTCTCAATACACTTACAGGATCACAATGCCACAAATATAGAATACATCACATACATTCAGCAACAGAAAGATTCACATTAAGCAGAAAGGAGGGAGGAAGGGGATTTATCGACATAAAAAACCTACATTATGGACAGGTGGACAATTTAAGAAAATTCTTTATAGAACGAGCAGAAACTAGCAAAATACACAAAGCAATCACTCATATAAATACATCGGCTACACCATTGCACTTTCATAACCACTTCTACAACCCTTTAGATCACATAACATGAACAGATACGAAGAAAGTAAATTGGAAAAAGAAAACACTACATGGCAAGCACCCGTATGATCTAACTCAGCCACACATCGATCAAGACGCATCCAACACATGGTTAAGAAAAGGCAATATATACAGTGAGACGGAAGGATTCATGATTGCAATACAGGATCAAACAATAAACACCAGATATTACAGCAAGCGTATTATTAAAGATCCCAATACCGCAACAGATAAATGCAGACTTTGCAAACAACAAATAGAAACAGTAGATCACATCACAAGCGGATGTACAATACTAGCAAATACAGAATACACCAGAAGACATGACAATGTAGAAAAAGTAATACGTCAACAACTTGCCATACAATATAAACTAATAAAACAACACGTTCCCACATACAAGTATGCACCACAAAATGTACTGGAGAATGATGAATACAAATTATACTGGAACAGAACCATTATAACAGATAAAACAACACCACATAACAAACCTGACATCATACTCACCAATAAAAAGAAGAAATTAACACAACTAATCGAAATATCCATACCCAATACAACAAATATACAGAAGAAAACAGGAGAAAAAATTGAAAAATACATCCAACTGGGTGAGGAAGTCAAGGACATGTGGCATCAGGATAAAGTTGACATTATACCAATTATACTATCAACTACAGGAATCATATCACACAATATCCACCAGTACATCAACCAAATACAGCTACATCCAAACCTATATATACAGCTACAGAAATCTGTAATTATTGATACATGTTCAATTACCCGAAAGTTCCTAAATGCAATGTAACATATACCGTACACTTAAAAGGAAGTCACGCGTGATCAAGGTCCGCGTCACTTTCCATTATTAACCAGACATAACGTCTGAGAAAGGAAAGAAGATATTAATAATAATAATTACATTTATAAAATGTCTTAATAATAATAATAATTTGTTTACTTCAGTGCTAAGTACATCACTTTATGTAACTTAGAAGAGTAATAATTCACTCGATATAAACTCAAAATGTGTACTAACGTTATTCGTACTTCACTTAGCACTACAATTGGGAACACAGAGGAGCAGACTTTTTTGTGGTGGGCCTTTCACTCTATGTTTTGCCCTGTGCAACTTCCTGCGGTTCCCCTTTCTCCTAGTAGACGCAAGAACTGAGTCCGATTATTTGCTGCAGCAGGTGTGATTAGCCTGTGAGTCGTCACCTTTAACTGGCTTGAATGTTCTCTGCATCCGGTCATTACGCAAGCGCGTTACTGTGGGCTGCTACACGAGCGTCCAACTGGAAAGTGCCCCGTACTAAACATATCATAGTTCCTTACCACTTTTAGACTGTTTTTATAGTAATTTATTTCCGAAAAATATATTCAGTAAACAGTACTGCACAGCTTGAATTTATTTAAAAAGAAACATCGCGAAACCACCAAAATTTGCTGTAACTTGTATTTATTTATCTACAAGCAGTTTAGGCCAAATGACCGTCTTTATGTCACCTACGTATTAACAGAAGCGCTTAAGAAATAGTACCTACATGTCAATATAGTTAGCGTGAACTATTATGTAGCAGATTCGCACGGACACCGTTACACCATGTTGAAGAAAGTTTCCATGGCGCAATGTGTACAGTTATTATTGGTTGCAGTTTCTAAATGAAATAGTTAAAATTACAGTGAGTGTAACAACATTACACTCTTAGCATGCGAATTTTAAAACTTGTCAGTTATGTGGGTTCTCCTTTTTACCAACTTCGTATTAGGTCGCTTTCCTGTCCGACTGTCTACATGGTAAAAATTTTGCAATTGGTTTTAACCTTAGTTTACTAAACCCTCGTAAAATTCACAGTTGCAAATGGTACCAGTTCGTGGTTCCCACCAATCTGATATTGAAAGCCTAGGGCGTAAAACAGGACATTTTGAACTTATTTTGTATGTAGCATACCATTGGAGACTTTATAATTGTAATTAACTAGAGCATAAACTATAAATTGTGACTCCCTTTGAATAAAATATGGATTAGTAAAATTTACGATGTTTTAGCGAAAATGTAACATCTCTCTTCTTTAGCGTTCTAGTATGAAGCTAACTTCCCAAGGAACTAAGGAGGTGACATTTTAGTCATAACACAGAAATGGACCTCTATGCAATGTTATCTGGCTTTCCTGTCGATCTCTTTGATAGCAGTAGAGGGCTGCTGTGGGTGTGGATAGGGGTGGAGTTGAGTGTCGAGGTGTGGATGAAAAAGTTTGGTAACGCCTGACATCTCACTGCCCTGCGGAACAGGTGTGTTGTCCAAGTAGTATCGGAATGCGTTCCAGGTGGTATGCAAGCGGATGGGTACAGCTGAGCACAGAGAGGAGGCGAAGAGGAGATGGGGCTATCACTGTCTTGTCTTTCTGTCTGTTGGGTGCATATCTTGCAGTTGAAGTCAAAGAACCTTCCCTTTGAGCTGCAGGAATTGAACTTTTAGACATAGCTCAGAAGCTGATGACAATGCAATATTAACTGGCATTCTTGACTGGTGTGTGGTAGAGGGTACTTTCTTTACCACTTTTATTTCCTGATGAGCTAGAGACTAGAGATGATATGATCGTACCTGTGTTATTCCCATTACGATACAACTTTCTACTGCGGTGACTACAACCCCATACAGATTCGTAACCCCATACAGATGTTTCTGAAAATTTATTGAACTGGGTGTAGTTACCCTAAATCTTCTTAATACGCTGTTGAGAGGTACAGCTGGGCCAGAAGGCTAGAAAGCAGAATCCACAGTTAAAAATCTTTTACTTAAATAAAATACAACAACCTTAACGCCTCAGTATAATATCTTTTAAAACTAAGTGAGAAATTAAACAACTTGGCGAATATTAATGAGGAAATGAGGTTAGCAATTGACGTTAGCAAAAGACCTTTTAAACAGTTAAGAAAATAAGCAATTTGTGAAACATTAACAGGTATCTGAAGTCAGCCAAGCTGCATATTAATAATCAAAATTTTAACATTTACAGAAATTTTCAGTTGGCTTTTAAATACTATATCTTAAATGGTTGCAGCAGATTTGGTAACAATTAACAGTGGCGACTCAAGTGACGTGTCACGTCCGTTGATGACGTACGTTTAGAGCCAGGAGAGATACAATTCACCCCGCAACAGGCGGGATAACTCGACGGACAGGGGAAGGGGGGGGGGGGCGGGGGTGAACTCACCACCCACGGGTGTGCTGGTGGATGGGACAGGGGGCAGCTCCCGTACAACGTGAACTACGACAGACTAGAGACTGACCTCAGGAAACTGGTAACAGCACTCTGCCCTAGAAAGAGAGGCACATATTTCATTACTACCATTTAAAAGCCAAACGTAAATAAAGAAAAAAGCAAACATCTGCCCCAATGGTGATAAGCAATAAAACACTTAAGAGTTGGGTAGATCTCTGATTACAGGAATGAGAAAAGCAATCAAGCTTACGTCCCCCAAAACTTAATTGGCAAACAGTCACTTGTACTAATTATGGAGCAGGAACACTCATTAAACACTATTTTGAAATGGAAGAAATTTCAGGCTCGCCGACTTCTAACATGTTTTGCAGTGAACCACTAGCCATAAGTAACGAATCGGGCAGCTCTTACTAACGTGAACTGCACTATTTCAAATAGCTAAGCATCCGAATGTCCGACGTCAAACTTGTTTTACCAGACTGCCCGTAACACCTATAGTGGAAAAGTACATTCTTGTGTCCTCGGAATATTTCGCGGCGGCATGGATGAATAAAACGTTCTCGGTTTTCAAGCCGCGTCAAATTCTCGAGCTTTCGATAGCCATCTCCGCCATCGTCGTTAGGAGTTCAGTGACTGCCGGCGCTGCAACGATTTCTCGCTTATATAGGCATGATGACATCATCAGCAGCCAATCAGATTGGTCTTTGTGATTGGCTGCTGATGATGTCATCATGCCTATATAAGCGAGAAACCGTAGCAGCCCCGGCAGCCAGTCAACTCCTGACGACGATGGCGGAGATGGTCATCGAAAGCTCGATGATTTTATTTGAACAGACGTGGCTTTAAAGCCGAGAACGTTTTATTCGAGTACATTCTTATTTTATCAGAATTTACCATAGAATATCTCGAGGCGGGTCAACTAATAACCCCACCAAAATGTTTTACAAATACCTAGCTGAAATTATTACAGTGATTAAATTCGACTCACCACATTAAAATGCTTAGCTGAAATAATGACAGTGAAAAGACACTCTGATTAAATTATTCTAACCCCACTAAAATCTGTTGAAAATGCTTGACTAAAATGGTTACAGTGAAAAGAGACTATGATTAAGTTACATTGTACTGTATTTAAAAGGCAGACAACACATAGTTCAGCCCTCATTATGATCCACGGAAAGCCACTCGAGCTAGGACCAATTTAAGCAGGCATTTCTGATTAACGTAACTCCACCAGCTCAGTAACACAGACCAAACCACTTTCACGCATTTCACAAACTGTTGCGATTAACGTCTATAATGAAATAGAGTTGCTTCCATCAGGAAAATTTGAGCTCTTTCGCAGCCCAGCGCCATAAACAGCAAATACAATAGGTCTTTCGGGAAGGAGCAACTAGTCGCTGCACTACGACTTTAGCAAAACAAGGCGTAGTAGGCACAGAAAGTCTCACCAGAAATATTTGATGAATCTGTAGCGAATTGACGCTCAGAATCTCCACACGCGCGGTACAGGCAAATTTTCAGAGTGCCATCGCCACCACGGGCAACACAAACCACCGTGTTCGCGGGTTTAGGTTTGTATTCCGGAGCCGGCCGGAGTGGCCGAGCGGCTCTAGGCGCTACAGTCTGGAACCGCGTGACCGCTACGGTCGCACGTTCGAATCCTGCCTCGGGCATGGATGTGTGTGATGTCCTTAGGTTAGTTAGGTTTAAGTAGTTCTAAGTTCTTGGGGACTGATGACCTCAGCAGTTAAGTCCCATTGTGCTCAGAGCCATTTTGTGTTCCGGAAAAGCCGTTTACTGTCGCCACCTGAGAGCGCAGGTAAACCGGCCTCGCGCCCCAAGAGCTCCTTGCAATTCGGCCTAGAATTTCCAACTGTCAACCTCCGTGCCGGTCAAAGCTCACTTCGCGGAGAACCACCAAAGATCGCCCCCCCCCCCCCGCCCCCCATAGTGTCTTTACAAATACTCAGCACCAGAGATGGAGTTTGGCATTCGTGTGAATCAAGGAAGTCGAGTGATTGTCCAAAAATGGACGAAAAAGAATTTCGTGTGGCGATTAAATATTACTTTATGAAAGGTAAAACGCCTCAGGAGACTAAAGAGAAGCTCGATAAACATTACAGTGACTCTGCACCTTCAATTGGAACGGTTTATAAGTGGTTTCAAAATTTTGGGAGTGGCCATATGGGCACAAGTGATGCTGAACGTTCTGGACGGCCTGTGGAGGTTACGATTCCAGAAATCATTGATAAAATCCATGAAATGGTGATTGATGACAGAAGAGTTAAAGTGCGTGAGACTGCTAGTGCTGTGGGCATCTAGAATGAATGGGAATATTTTGCATAAAGATTTGGACATGGGAAAGCTATCCGCAAGGTGGATTACGTGATTGCTCACGCTGGGCCAAAAACGGAATCGTGTGAAGTGTTGCAAGGATAGTATGCAGCTGTTCAGAAAGAATCGGCAGGACTTTAAATGTCGTTTCGTCACTGTAGATGAAACATGGATACATTACTATACTCCTGCGAGCAAACAACAATCTAAACAGTGGGTTACCAAGGGAGAATCTGCACCAAAAAAGACGAAGATCAGAATGGTCATGGCGACTGTCTTTTGGGATTCGCAAGGGATAATCCTCATCGACTATCTCAAAAAAGGGTAAAACTATTACAGGTGCATATTATTCATCGTTAGGGGACCGTTTGGAAACTGAGGTGCCAGAGAAACGCAGGCGATTGGGCCGCAAAAAAGTCCTTTTCCATCACGACAATGCACCAGCCCACACCTCAGCAGCTGTGGTGGCAAAATTTATGGAAATAGGATTCCAACTAGTTTCACATCCATCCTGTTCTCCAGACTTGGCTCCCTTGGACTACTATTTGTTCCCCAATTTGAAAAAATGGCTGGCAGGACAAAGATTTGCCGCGCGTGATTAGCCGAGCGGTCTGGGCACTGCAGTCATGGACTGTGCGGCTGGTCTCGGCTTAGGTTCGAGTCGTCCCTTGGGCATCGGTGTGTGTGTTGTCCTTAGGATAATTTAGATTAAGTAGTTTGTAAGCTTAGGGACTGATGACCTTAGTAGTTAAGTCCCATGAGATTTGAAACTTCCTGGCAGATTAAAACAGTGTGCCCGACCGAGACTCGAACTCGGGACCTTTGCCTTTCGCGGGCAAGTGGAGTTCGAGTCTCGGTCGGGCACACAGTTTTAATCTGCCAGGAAGTTTCATATCAGCGCACACTCCGCTGCAGAGTGAAAATCTCATTCTGGAAACGTCCCATGAGATTTCAGACACATTTGAACATTTGACAAAGACTTTAAGCCGGCCAGAGTGGCCGAGCGGTTCTAGGCACTACAGTCTGGTGCCTAGGCCGCTACGGTCGTAGGTTCGAATCCTGCCTCGGGCATGGATGTGTGTGGTGTCCTCAGGTTAGTTAGGTTTAAGTAGTTCTAAGTTCTAGGGGACTGATGACGTCAGAAGTCAAGTTCCATAGTGCTCAGAGCGATTTGAACCATTTGATAAAGATTTTAATCAAACGAGGAGGTGATTGCAGCAACTAATAGCTATTTTGCAGACTTGGACAATTCCTATTATTCGGAAGGGATCAACAAATTAGAACAGCGTTGGACGAAGTGTATAAGTCTAAAAGCAGACTATGTCGCAAAATAAAAAAAGGTTTACCCCAAACACGTTAGTAGCTTTTATTTTTGCACGGACGTTTCAAACGCCCCTCGTACATCATTCGTAACTTCCTTCCGCACGCAAGGGTTCGATTTTGGTACACTACGTTTGACTAACACTGAGTGTATTTTCGTTTTCGTGTTGTGTAGTGATCGCAACGCTACCAAGTGGCTCTTATCTGATCGGTAAAAAAAAAAAATAGTCGTAAAAGACTGTATTACTTGTATAACTGCAAAAAAAAAAAATAGTCGTAAAAGACTGTATTACTTGTATAACTGCGACTGCGGAAAAGAGGTGCTAAACAAAAAAAGACGATACATTATATTAGAAACTTGGAAACTGATAACGCAGTCCTTTGTGGTTTTCGTGCACCCTTTCCTCACCGTTCCCGCTCCCCCTCCCCGCCAACCGTCGCATCCGCGCCTGCCACGTGAGCTGTTCTGTCCTGCAGACGGCGGTGCCTGCGACGCGAGGCGTGGGTAAACAAGCCGTCTTTCCCCGTCGGCTCCCGACCTGCCGCACGCGGCGCGCGGCTCGGGAGCCCTGTGCGCGTCACGGCCAAGGCCGCGCGATCGATGCCGCTCCGGACAGCGCGGCGCACCATCTGCTCTGCTTCCCCGCTTCCCCCCCCCCCCCCCCAACTTCCTACATGACGTCGTGTGACTCAGGAGCCGCGTCCCCCTGCCCGCCCACGCCACAGCGCTGCTTCCCCTCAATGAAAGCCAGCTCGCCGTCGCGTACCCGTGTCCCGTCAGAGAAGCTACTGCACGCCCGCAGGCAGCCAGCTTCCGGCGCGCCGCCAAATCGAGAGGCGCATGTTTCTCTGCACACTTCCCAGTCTCTCTCTCTCTCTCTCTTTCCCTCAGGGCATTGTTTTCACAAGCCTACATTTTTAAAATTTGTCCGATGAGTTCTCAGCGCTGGGTGTCTGTCACTGACTTGTAATACTGATTCTGAAAATTATTTACATTTTAATCTATCACGTCACGATTTTTCGCAAAATAAGATATACGTCTACATCTAAATTTATACTCCGCGAGCCATCCAACGGTGTGTGGCGGAGGGCACTTTACGTGTCACTGTCATTACCTCCCTTTCCTGTTCCAGTCGCGTATGGTTCGGGGGAAGAACAACTGCCGGAAAGCCTCCGTGTGCGCTCGAATCTCTCTTAATTTTACACTCGTGATCTCCTCGGGAGGTTTAAGGGGGATAGGACGTCAAACGGGCCGACTTGGAGCAGGAGAGGCATCAAAGAACATTTTAATTTCCAGTGTCTATACTTTTACAAATAAATTCATAAAACTTTGTCAGCGTCACCAGGAAGCATTCAGGATTCAACTCATTCCAGTGGATGTTCGAAAACATTACAAAATTAATTTTTTTTTTACGTACGAAATTTCATCATTTTTTTCACATACTAATGGCTGCATTTGTTGCTATAGGTACACTTTTCTTCATAAGTTACAGAGATTCTTCGATGAATTTTGCACAGCGTACATACCATACTCACAGGTGTATGAAACTCTAGAATTTATGTAATTTATGAAAAAACGAATGAGCTGTTATATTTTAAATTTCATTTTTAGAAAAAACACAAATTTTATAGTTAATTACCTCAATTTTTACCACAGTTTTTAATAGATTTGTAAAATTCTAGAGTTTCAGACACCTCTAAGTATGGTTTGTATCCTGTGCAAAATTCATCGAAGAGTCTCTCTTACTTATGAAGAAAAGTGTACCTGTAGCAACAAATACTGCCATTAGTAAGTGAAAAAAATGATGAAATTTCACATGTAAAAAAATTTATTTTGTTATGTTTTCGAACTTCCACTGCTATGAGTGTGAATTTTGAATCCTTCCTGGTCATGCTGACAAAGTTTTATGAATTTATTTGTAAAAGTATAGACAGTGGAAATTAAAATGTCCTGTGGTGCCTCTCCTGCTCCAAGTCGGCCGGTTTGACGTCCTACCCCCCTTAAGTAGCGGGAAGCAATATATTCGATACTTCATCCAGAAACGCACTCTCTCGAAACCTGGACAGCAAACTACACCGCGATGCAGAGCGCCTCTCTTGCAGAGTCTGCCACTTGAGTTTGCTAAACATCTCAGTAACGCTGTCACGCTTACCAAATAACCCTGTGACGAAACGCGCCGCTCTTCTGTGGATCTTCTCTATCTCCTCTGTCAACCCGACCTGGTACGGATCCCACACTGACGAGCAATACTCAAGTATAGGTCGAATGAGTGTTTTGAAAGCCACCTCCTTTGTTGATGGACTACATTTTCTAAGGACTCTCCCAATGAATCACAACCTGGCACCCGCCTTACCAACAGTGAATTTTATATGATCATTCCACTTCAAATCGTTCCGTACGCATACTCCCAGATATTTTACAGAAGTAGCTGCTACCAGTGTTCCGCTATCATATAATCATACAATAAAGGATCCTTCTTTCTACGTATTCGCAATACATTATTTTTGTCTATGTTAAGGGTCAGTTGCCACTCCCTGCACCAAGTGCCTATCCGCTGCAGATCTTCCTGCATTTCGCTGCAATTTTCTAATGCTGCAACTTCTCTGTATACTACAGCATCATCCGCGAAAAGCTGCGAGGAACTTCCGACACTATCTACTAGGTCATTTCTATATATTATGAAAAGCAATGGTCCCATAACACTCCCCTGTGGCACGCGAGAGGTTACTTTAACGTCTGTAGACGTCTCTCCATTGAGAACAACATGCTGTGTTCTGTTTGCTAAAAACTCTTCAATCCAGCCACACAGCTGGTCTGATATTTCGTAGGCTCTTACTTTGTTTATCAGGCGACAGTGCGGAGCTGTATCGAATGCCTTTCGGAAGTTAAGGAAATGGGATCTACCTGGGAGCCTGTACCTAATATTTTCTGGGTCTAATGAACAAATAAAGCGAGTTGGGTCTCACACGATCGCTGTTTCCGGAATCCATGATGATTCCTACAGAGTAGATTCTGGGTTTCCAGAAATAACATGATACGCAAGAAAAAAACATGTTCTAAAATTATGCAACAGATCGATGTCAGAGATATAGCCCTATAGTTTTCCGCATCTGCTCGACGACCCTTCTTGAAAAACGGAACTGTGCTCTTTTCTAATTATTTGGAACCTTCCGTTCCTCTGGAGACTTGCGGTACACGGCTGTTAGAAAGGGGGGGCAAGTTCTCTGTGTAGAATCGATTTGGTATCTCGTCAGGTCCAGTGAACTTTCCTCTGTTGAGTGATACGAAGGGGCTGTTCAAAAAGCAAGGTGACTTTTCCAGTTGTGCGGGCAACTTATATTAGATTATCAATCTTTTTTTTGTTATGTTCGTACATGAGCCCCGAACATATGTTCACAGTTTCAAGTTTACAGCATACCTCGTTTGTTTTTGATAGATAGAAATGTCAGACGTGTTTTAGTGCGCTCGCTGATTTCGATTATTATAAAAAATGGAGCAAAGAATTTGCATCAAATTTTGTGTGAAAAATGGAATCAATTGCTCTAAAACACTTCAAACGTTGACAGTGGCATACGCCGAGTCTGTTATAAGTAAAAAAAAGTTAACAAGTGGTACAACTCTTCGAAGATAGCCGAGAAGATGCCAATGACGAACCACGCCCTAGGCGCCCCAGCACATCAACAACAGATGATAATATCGAAGCTGTGAAGGAAATTGTTTTGAAAAATCGTGGAATTACCGTAAGAGAACTTGCTGAAGATGTTGGCATATCGGTCGCGTCGTGTCATGCAATTTTTTCGGATGTTTTGAGCATGAGAAATGTTTCAGCAAAGTTTGTTCCAAAACTTCTCAATTTTTCTCAGAAGAACCGTCGCATGGGCATCGCTCAGGAGCTCATGAATGATGTCAATGATGATCCTGATTTGCTCAAAAGGGTCATAACTGGTGACGAAACATGGGTTTACGATTACGATGTCGAAACCAAAGCACAATCGTCCCAATGGAAGCATCCCGGAGAGCCAAGACCGAAAAAAGCACAAGTTCGATCAAATGTCAAAGTTTTGCTCACTGTTTTCTTCAATTACCGTGGCGTAGTTCATCATGAATTTTTGCCTCAAGGTCGTACGGTCAACAAGGAGTATTACCTTGACATTATGAGCCGTTTGCGAGAACCAATATGCAAAAAACGTCCGGAATTGTGGAAAAACAATTCATGGCTTCTGCATGACGATAATGCACCTGTTCTTTCATCGTTGCTTGTGGCAGACTATTTGGCCAAAAACAACATGACAATCATGGCTCAGCCACCATATTCACCGGATTTGGCCCCTGTGACTTTTTCCTGTTCCCAGAACTGAAGAGGCCTATGAAAGGACGAAGATTTTCAGAAACTGAAGAAATAAAAACTGCATTGCTGGAAGTACTCAAGGCTGTATCGAAAAGTGCTTATGAGAAGTGTTTTGAGGTCGGAAGAAACGTTGGCACAAGTGTATTGTATCTGACTTGGATTACTTTGAACGGGACAACATGAATATTGTTGAATAAATAAATACTTTTTTCATAAAAATATAAAGTCACCTCACTTTTTGAACACACCTCGTATTTTAAAGTTTTAAGTAAGTCAAGCACGAATATTAGAATAAAATTCCAATGAAGGTCTATCTTTATATATACAGTAGAAGAGTATCCTTTTATTTGTTTGTAATTAATACAAATCTATAATTTTATTCCTATCTTGATGACATTTTGGACGCTTTAGCTTCAAGCTCATCGTCTACATACAACTTTTCACAATCTTACTTTAACCATATACCAATCCATAAAGGGGAAAGGTTGTTACCGTAAAACTCTCAAAGTTCTTGGCCGCTTTTGGACGCTTTACCTTGAAGCTCACTGTCTACATAAGTTTTCGCACTCTGACTTGAACAATATATGTATATAACACATAAAGGGGAAAGGTTGTTACCACAAATCTCACAAAGTTCTTGGCAGATTTACTTCAAATTTCTACACGATCCCCCCAAGGAACATTTGGGCAGACATACGCTATATATTTTTAAATACACACAGTATATAAATGTATATGTGAGTAGCCCAGATGCAAAAGCCCTAAATGCATTTTTTGTGTTTTGTCGCTGTATTAATGAAGATGCAACTTTCCGCCAATTTTATTATTTTCTAAAATTTTCTTGATGTTTTACTAAGATGCAATTTGGAGCTTACTTTATTTTCTACAATATCTTGTGATGGCAAAAACAAAATGGTGTATTCTCTTTAACCTAATGTTGAACATTCGTATCTGTTCACTTTCTGACGTTAAGTAAGTCTGTTTTTCCTGGTGATATCATTACACATTCGTATTTTTACATGCCATGTTTGTAGAACTTTCAGACTTGTCTTTGAAATAAAACGTTTTCTGTTTATACTCGTATTCGCAATAATTAAATTCCACCTTTCTGTCATTCCAAATATATCACCAAATAGCGGTTTCTGCAACCGAATGTTTGTTTTGTAATTGGATCGATATGTTTGTATAACCTGTTAACTACATAAGTCGGGTGCAAAATCCGGTAAGTCGATATTTCGCTTAAGATTTTAACATATAAAACATGATCACAGATTTCAGCCAACAATATTGTGTAATTAATTATTTTTTACTTATATTTAGGAAAGAAATTAAGTTTTTAACATTAATAGTTTGGATGGGACGCAGTCAGCGGCTTTTGCATCCGGGCTACTCATACAAAATATGTAAAAGAAATGGAAATGCCACGTGGCTAGGGCCTCCCGACTGGTAGACCGTTCACCTAGTGCAAGTCTTTTGAGTTGACGCCACTTTGGTGACTTGCGTGTCGATGGGGATGAAATGATGAAAGCAAGGACAACACAACACCCAGTCCCTGAGCAGAGAAAATCGCCTACCCAGGAGAGAATCGAACCCGAGCCGTTAGGTATGACATTGCGTCGCACTGACCACTCAGCTACCAGGGGCAGACTATGTAAAAGAGAATAGTTGTGACCAAACATCTCTAACCGTACGTGACCTTTTACTGCAAATTTCTGCGTTGAGATGAAGTAAAGATCAATAATGTAAAATTAAACGCGTAAAAAACAAAATATATCGTAGTAAACTGTAACTCCCATCGAGAGAATAAATAACAGCGTCAATAGATCGCGGGACAAACGAAAACTCGAAAATTTTATAGGAACATGGTTTCAGACTCTCAGTTATTAATTAGTTACCGTTGTTACATATGACATACACCCTAGAAGGTATTTCAGTCTGTGTTACGCAGTACTTTCATTATTAAAGTCCACAGCACCGTACAAACGCTAAGGCAGGTCGTCGATACAGTACGATTAAAAGCCACTAGATCGTGGGCCGATCAACGTTTCGAACACAACTCTAGATTTACCGAATTGTGACGTAAACTGTTCGAACAGTTATGGTCGTGGTCAAACTCAGCCCTATCTGAAAGCGTGAAAACTGAGCTGAAACAACAGCAGATTCTCCAAAAATACTACCAGATACTTACCACAAAATGTAACAACACATCACGTAACTAATCATCTTTTCATACAGGTGAAGACTGAATCGTTCGTCGCTTTGCGTTGACAGCCGGTGTTTCAAATATTTTCTTTGATTTAAAGCGATTACAGTTTTCCATGTGGCACGCATTTGCTATGAATATCAGCACGGCACAGGGCCAGTCACTTTCTATGGAAGATACTAAACATCCCGGGCAATTTTGGGCACTGCAAGTAGTATTTTTAAAATTACGGTTTCTTTTTTTTAGATCTGTACTGAAAATACTACAAACAGTTGTCTTAGCAGTATTATGATTATCTTGTTTCACTTAATTTACGAACTTTCTAACATGAAGGTTCTCTGGGCATGGTACTGCCTCATACTGAAAAAAAAAGTACCAGAAGAAAGCCACTAAACCATGACCGAAACGATGGTTTCGTCAGTGACAATGTTTTCTCTACAGGGAAGCCTGCGCAGTAATATGCGAACTTCCTCTTTTTTGATTTCCCCGCAGAACTATTATTTTCATCGCGCTCTTCAACAACCAGCAATAGTCGGCCAGCATTCTTTCATTCCATCTTCCACCTCTTTTTCATCTATTTAATGTCCTGGTGGAAGCGGTCTCCTTACTCTGCACTAAAGTATTCCAGATTTTCAAGGAAGTGGCTAATATGTGATTGTAGAAAGTGAACTCATGTTACAGTGCCCCTTCTTCAAATTTTACAAAATGGTTTTGACAATATATTTGTAATTTCCGTGGCGTGCTCACTAGAAAGGTTTCAGTAACAGATCTGCGGTCAGTCAATGCATCTTTTTCTCTAACATTCGTTGTTCTGTCAAATTCGTGATCCTTCACAAAAAAAATCCAGCTTTCGATTATCTTTGACTGATGAAGGGAAATTTCATAAATAAGTTCCAAGCAAAATCCATCTATTGGACGAGCTCTTACAGACTTATTCATCAAGCCTAATTTAGTACGTGGCGGTGGAAGCAATATTTTTTGTAGTCTACAAGTGATTAATGCAATATGTTTATAGTCCCGGGCACAAAATGTCTCAGACTTGGTCAAAACTTTACGTGGTCGTATTTTGACTGGCTAATCAAATACCACAAAAAGGGTACTTTTGTGTAGCGGGGTTGCTATCCCGATATGATTCTCATAACAAAAAATAAGACGAATGTCATTCCATTATGTCCACCTCAGTAGTCCACTGATTTGCATGTCTTCCTGCTATACCTAGGACCTTGGTTGGATTCCCGGTACTGGCACGTATTTTTTCTTCGTGGGAAGCCTCGTTTTGCCAACTGAGGAGCTACTTGAATGAGAAAAGTTGCCGCTCGAAGGTCAAGAAAGCCGACAACGGCTGGGAGAGCGGTGTGCTGAGTCCACATCCCCCCATACCGCAACCTCATGATGCCACATGGCATCATGAGGACGGCATGGCAGTCGGTCGGTCCCCACTGGTCTGTCTGCTCCAGAACGCAGGGCTCTGCTACTTCCATTGTGAGGAAACTGTACATGACAGAACAAACTAGTAACATGTTCGAAATAAACATAACGGAGAACACGTACTTATTTTCAATCATATGGCATCATACAGTTTGAGCTTTCCAAAAAGCGTTGAACTCTGTGTCGCATACTCGAGTACTAAGCTAGGTACGATTATACGGAGTATATTCGAAGATATGTGCTTAGCTGAAGGAGTATTTGACTAACAGAAGCCAGTACATTGCTCTGGACGGCGAATGTTCCACAGAGGCGGCAATAACAACGGATGCGCCTCCAAGAACCCGTAAAGGGAGAACCGTAAAGAAACATTCTGATGTTCCAAGACTGTTCATTGGCGATGCTGTGCAGGGATGTACTGACGTTAGCCGATCGTGAAGAAATGCAGAAAGACTTGGCAGCTCTCTTTCAATATTGCCAAACAGAGCATAATGCCTACAACAAAGAGAAAGAATCCGATGGTGCTGGATTCGAAAATTACTGCGTATATTTTGAGCACTTCAATCCTCTTAACTATTTGCGGATAAGAATATAAAGCGGTCTGCCTTGGGATGACTACACAATATCTGTACCGTGGGAGGTGAATGGAGAATTTGATTTTGTTGCTAGGAATGTCGAGTGCTTACGTAAAGTAAATTGCTTAGTAGACGCTAGTGCGACAAGTTCTATTGTTTCGGTGTTTGGAGTGCTTGTCAGGTGGACGGGACGACAACAGATATCGAACAAATTCAGAAAAGCAATGCTAGTGTGGTAATTAGTCGGTACAGCCCATACGAAAGTGTAACAGTAATGCTCGGAGAACTTTATGGTAATCGTTGTTAGAAAGAGAGCGTAATTCTCGCGAATCCCCGATAAATAAACTTAGAGAACCTGATTTCGAAGAAGACGGTGGGATCATTATGCTGCTATAATCGAATATCTCGCGTAGGAACAAGATAAGAGAGTTGAGGACATGTACAGAGGCACATATCCCTTTGTCAATGCGCGAAAAATATAAAATAGATATAATGTACTCTTCTCCATGAACTGTACAGTGGTTCAAATGGTTCAAATGGCCCTAAGCACTATGGGACTTAACGTGTGAGGTCGTCAGTCCCCTAGACTTAGAACTACTTAAACCTAACTAACCTAAGGACATCACACACATCCATGCCCGAGGCAGGATTCGAACCTGCGATCGTAGCAGTCGCGCGGTGCTGGACTGAAGCACCTAGAACCTCTCGGCCATACGGCCGGCCGAACTGTACAGTGGCTTGTGAAATATTTATACATATGTAGATGCAGACAGTATGTAGTGCAGTTGTTCCCTACAAAGCGGTAATTGATGCCTTGCCCAGGATCTTATGAGGAGCATTGTTCAATTGTTTTTGTATTAAAATAAAGTTTAGTCAGCTACCCAACTTTGTTGGAAGGTTGACTGACATCCATTTTCGTCCACGGCAAATTTTGCGAACCACTGAAACAGAATATAAAGGACTTCACGAACTGCATTAGAAATTTGAAATTTTCTGTGAATGCAGCTAATTTGTTTCAAGTGAAGTGTTTAAGCACGAATTACAATTTTTCTTCTGTTATTGTCGTGATCTTCAGTCTGAAGACAGGTTTTCTGCGGCTCTCCACGCTAGTCTATCTTGTGCGACGCCCTTCAGTTATGCATAACTTTCGCAACCTGCTTACAGTATTTGAGCCTTGGTCTCCCTCTGTTCACTCTTTTACCAATCCGACGATTCCTTGATGTTTCAGGATGTGTCCTCTCAACCGATCCATTCTTATAGTCAGGTTGTGCCATATATTGTTTTTCCGCAATCAGATTCAGTAACCTTTCATTAGTTACTCGACATACCAACCTGTTCATCATTATTCTGTGGCACCGGACTTTTGAACCTTCCGCTCTCCTCTTGTCTCCATAAAAAAAAAAATGCCTTAAGAAAAGACGTAATAAAATTTAGATTTCTGTTTGATGTAACAAATTCCTCTTTTTCAGAAATGCTTTTCTTGCTGTTGCCGGTCTTCATTTTATATCATTTCTTCTTCGATCATCAGTTATTTTAGCAGCCAAATTGTAAAACTCACGCATTACTTTTAGCGTCTCATTTGTTAAGCTGATTGCCTCGCATCACATCGCTTCATTCGAGTAAATTCCATCACTCTTGTTTCACTTTTGTTGGTGTTCATCTTATAAACAGTTTTTTGGGCAGTATCTATTCTTATTTTATTTTATCCAATGAAAATTGTTCAGTACCTGAACTTTATATGGATGAATTGAATACGGCGTGGGCGAAATAAAACCAACATGGGAAGTATTCCATGCACCTTAAGACAGGCAACCGACCTCACATCATCCACACACAGGGCGGATGATGTGTGTTGGATTGCCTATCTTAAGGGGTATGAAGCATTTTCTGTGCCATTTTTGTTATTTATTTATTTGTTTATTTAACTTGATCAGGGCCAGGGTTTCACACACACGCAGCACCTTCCTTACATCATAGTTACCTAAGAAATAACAATTTTCATTTGAAAAATAGTTGTAAGTTATGTGGCAGAGTGTATAAATAATCCTGACTATGAACAATCGAATGTTCAAATGTGTGTGAAATCTTATGGGACTTAACTGCTAAGATCATCATTCCCTAAGCTTACAAACTGCTTAACCTAAATTATCCTAAGGACAAACACACACACCCATGCCCGAGGTAGGACTAGAACCTCCGCCGGGATCAGCCACACAGTCCATGACTGCAGCGCCCCAGACCGCTCGGTTAATCCCGGGCGGCGACTATGAACAATAAAGTTGACACTGCTACTACCTGTACTACTGCAGCTGCTGGAACTAACAGTGATAATAGTAATAATAACAACGACAATAATAACAATACTGATAGTGCCAGATATAAAAAGAATTTATAGATGTACAAAATAATTTTTTCTGATGTAGCGAGGAAAGGAAATTTATGAAGTCTGCACTGCCTAAGAATATTGAGAAATGAGGAAGGTATGGTTGCAGAGATGGACGTACAAGGGTAACGAGTGCGTACAGGGAGAACGGTAAGACTTATTGTTGCTTTAGTCTGTGAAGCTGGGTGTGTTCAAATGGCTCTGAGCACTATGGGACTTAACATCTGAGGTCATCAGTCCCCGAGACTTAGAATTACTTAAAACTAACTAACCTAAGGACATCACGCACATCCATGCCCGAGGCAGGATTCGAACCTGCGACCGTAGCAGCAGCGCGGTTCCGAACTGAAGCGCCTAGAACCGCTCTACCACAGCGGCCGGCTGGGGGTGTTATTCAGTTCCCTAATATAATATGGGAGGCTGTTCCAGAGCTGGTTCCTTACTACCGAGAAGGACTACGAGAAAGTGGCTGAACGAAGGTTAGGACGCAAAGGATTTTTCTCTGAAGCGAACTGTTGTTTCTTACATGTTTTTTAGACAAGGGCATTAAGGTGGAGGCATCCTGTGTGATAAGAAGAGGCAGTCAGGCAGATGTATCAAGTATCCCAACTAAAAGTAGGACCTTTCTGTAAGGACTTTAAGTCTGCGAACAACTCAGAGGAGGATGCAATGTTAATTCTGTTACATTCCCGTTCAGTACTCATTTTAATTAAAGGACGCTTTGTAAACAACACGATTAAATGCTATTCAGTCATCATTTTCTACAACAGGTTTCTGAATCATACTGATACATTGGAAGTGTGATACTGGGACGCCCGAGGCAATGAAGCTGACTAAGGATGCTCCTGTGAGTTAATCAGTTCAAAACGGCTAAAGGAGCACTGAAGGAGGTTTGGAGTTTAACGTCCCGCTGACGACGAGGTCATTAGAGGTGGAGCAAGTGCTGTTTGGGGTAAGCTGGAGAAGGAGCTCCGGTTTATAATTCTTGGAGGATCCATTCCGTCGTTTGTCTTAATAGATTTAGGGAAACCTAAATCCGAATGGGCCGACGGGGATGTGAACCGCTGTCGTCGGGAATGCGAGTACATTGTGCTCTCCACTGTGTCACCTCGCTGGGAAAAATAGCTACTATTAGATTCAACAAGAATACCTCTAAGATGGTCGACTCTAAGTTAGAGTCCATTGGGTCAGCATCTTACTCGCCTCCCATCAGTACAAAAGCGGGGACTATGCGGAAGCAGTCGCCAGCCTTACTCACTCAAGGAACTTCGTGGTTCCAATTTTTTTTTTCCTTCGCTTCAAGCATTGACTGAGGCGCCGTCTTCATCGATTTGGATGGGCGGTGCAGCGCCTGTGAACATGCGGCACCGCGAAAAATTTTGCCTCTTTGGTTTCAAGAAACAATCTGCTTGTTACAGCGGTAAGTGACGTATAGACAACATTTCCTGCTATAGCTAGAACAGGCTCCGCAACGACTGACTTGGGAATGAGGAAATACGTGCACAACTACTAAACCGCTGTCAAATGCGAAGGTGGCGAAGCAATGAGTTCTACTACTGCTTACTTATCTCAATGCGGAGCCTGCCTACGCAATGTTCCTTTGGAGAGTCATTAATGTCCGAAAGAAGGAGCAATGCTGACGATTTATAGCAGTATTAAAGCACGAAATGTATTCACAAACATCGAGTGCGGAACAACCACAGCTTACTGGAAACAAATGAAAATTAATGCCGGACTAGGAATAGAATCCAGATTTCCCGCTTTGCGTAAGCGCTCGCCTTACCCGCTTCGGATATCCAAGCACGCTTCACGGATAGACGCAAACTTCCATATGTACCAGGGTCAGTGTTTCCATTTGTTTCCAGTAAACTCTATAGCTATGGAAGCACCATACTCGCAAATTGCAAATACCTTTCATGTGCTACTTATATACTTCGTGTATTTTATATCCGAGAACAAATTTTATAAGGTTGTATTTGCATTCGGTACGTTGCTAGTCAGATCAGAAATTTATATATGGACATCTTACAGAATAATGAACAATTATATTCTTTTCCCGGCTCCTGAAAGGAGATGTACATTAGCATTAAAGGTTGCGCTTACCTTAACCTCTTAAAATCTGAATAAATTTCTGCTAGAAATAAAAAAAAACATAGTTTGTAAACCAGTAATGAAGTGTTATAGAATACATAACGTCAAATCTATGATATGTTATACTGTCAGATATAATTGAGTACGTCCCGTATTTGTAATAGGCATTTGAAAAATAGGACACTGACATAACTCTACTTACTAAACTATTTTCATTTAACATTTTGATGATACATTGATAGGAGTTACAAAAAATGCATGGTCGCACACATTCTAAATAATTATTTGTAATGCAATATAGCCTTACTGGTGAAATTTGGGAAATAGTTTATTTTCTGGTTTCGTCACAGGCGAGCCATTTACTACACATGAATACTGTCCGTCCCTTACAATTTGATCTTGTGTCCGTAACCTGGGGTTAATGACCTGCTGCATACATTGGTCGGACTTAATTGGAATCGGTTTTGTTGGATCCCGATGCTTCTCGATAGTAGTTCTGCCTCTTTACTGGCTGGTGGCCTATCTCTTTTCATTTTCATGCCTTTTCCCTGCTTGCAGAGGCTTTGCTGTTTTTCAAGCCCCTCTCCTCAGATAATACACGATCTTTAAATTTCCATCTGCATTTCGCGGAGCATAAAATCTCGGGGATCCATCGCTAATAAAATAAAAGCTTCGGAGTATTTACCAATTCATTAAAATTTCCACACTGCAATGAAACTGAAACGAATCAGTTGAGATCGGGTGTTCATTGATTTACTGGAAACTTGCATTAAATTTAAGTACATACGAGTGTATACCTAAATAATGAATACAATTGGTCACTAAAGTATTCTGGTCCTATAATTCAACGGTAATACTTATTTCATTACTTCTGATTTCATCTCTTGCAAGCACCGACAAAGGTAAACAAACACCTGATGATGCGTATTTTGCCACAAACAGTATTTTCCAATCAACTTGCACCTACAGCTAAACTGTTACGTAAAAATTCGATTTACGCCACGTAACTGGTATTATAGAACAAACAAATAATTTTCAGAAATGAACTTATCTCTGTTCAAAAGTTCAAATGGCTCTAAGAACTATGTGACTTAACATCTTGAGGTCATCAGTCCCCTAGAATTACAACTACTTAAACCTAACTAACCTAAGGACATCACACACATCCATGCTCGAGGCAGAATTCGAACCTGCGACCGTAGCGGTTGGTCCAGACAACTTCTCGTGCGTGTGTCGTGAACAAAGGCGCTAACCGCCAGTCGCGCGAGAATACCTTAGTACACTCAGGAGATGGACTTACATGTCAGAGTTGTTTGTAGCTTCGTGTAGAATTTATACCTAACGTCCCTGTCATTCAAGAACGATTAACCTTCCACTGATTAGCTACGCTTTGGCATATGCGAATTCAAGACGCACCACATTAAGGGGTAAATTAAAGTGATATCAGAGGTCATTAAGCATAAAATAATCTACTATCGTTATCATGTAATTGTCTGTCTTCAGACAGCCATACCACATTCCTTTAAATATCTCAAGGACGTACAATCTTCTCTAAAGAATCTCAAAAACAGTTTTCTACAGTTTTAGTGAACAGACGGGAAGCGTTAGTGGGTTTGGTTGTTTGGGGGAAGAGACCAGACAGCGAGGTCATCGGTCTCATCGGATTAGGGAAGGATGGGGAAGGAAGTCGGCCGTGCCCTTTCAAAGGAACTATCCCGGCATTTGTCTGGAGCGATTTAGGGAAATCACGGGAAACCTAAATCAGGATGGCCGGACGCGGGATTGAACCGTCGTCCTCCCGAATGCGAGTCCAGTGTGGGAAGCGTTAGTGATTATGTGTCAGACTTATATTCTGGATGATTCAAGCGTAATGGAAAGAAACAAGAGACTTTTATTCCACAAATATTGCGTTCTATGAGATCTTCCTGGTATGACTAATTGATTTCTGATTTTAATTCTAAATTTCGATGACTGTACATCTTCATCAGTCGCTGCGAGCGGCATTCAGGGTTATATGTGCTCGCTTCTTCAACCAGGCTCTGCTCACCTCCGCATACGTTTACATCGGCATTAAGTGAAAAGGATGCCCCGTACGTCCACAGCCCTTTTAACATGCATAGTGCATTATTTTACGTTTCTGGTTCCAGCAGATTTCTTGAAATAACACCGTTGAAACTACAGCGAGCCTATCGTTGACAAAGCAATTATTTGGCAATGATTATTTCATTAAAAAAATTTACCTTCAATACTTTTCGAATTATTAAATTTTCGGCCCAGTTTTGGACGATCTGATACCTAAATTGCAGACAAGTATTCTCTTTGTGATATTCTTTCGTTTATCAACTCAAACAAAAAATAAAACTAACTAAACTCCGTCCGAAGAGGTCGCGGTATACCTTAAAGATACCGTCCGATCGCCGCGTCATCCTCACCCTATAGGCGGCACTGGATGTGGATATGGAGGGGTGTGTGGTCAGCACACAACTTTGTCAGTTGTCGTGATCGGAGCCGCTGCTTCTCAGTCATGTAGCTCTCCAATTTGCCTCACAAGGGCTGAGTGCATCTCGCTTGCCAATAGCGCTCTTCAGAAACAAAAAGAAGTATGTATTTAAGTTAAAACCTGAAACGTATTTTCACTTTGGTATGAACGAGAAATCAGAGATTGAGTGTACTGGATTCTAACAACAGTAATAGATATTATTGGTCGGTGATATTAAACGCGTTTCTCATGTAGTTGTGCTGAATTTCAACGGTAACGATCGGCTAGGACCAGAGAGAGACCTGTTCTATAAAATTTTTACACCAGCTCCCAAAATCCACATATATTCTGGAACAGTATGCACACTTTATAAAGGCAACGTATGTACATGCTGCATCATTTTCGGTGTGGTTTACTCGCGCTGCAGTGGTTCGACATGAAAGACCACAGTAAGCGCATTATCTAGTTCTTTGACGAGAGGTGTTCCAATGCACTGTGTTTCTAATCACTTAACTGACACTTCACATTTGCACCGCAATGTTAAACAGGGGAAGAACGTTCGACAACACAGAAACTTCTATTTTGGGAAATATGACCCCCCAAGGTCTGCGTGTGTTAATATGCATTGTTTCATGCACAGTCCTGCAACTATCACTGACTGACTGACTGGGTATCTATCACTGACTGCTACAAGTTATACTTTACATTTCTGTGAAGAGTAAATCATAAGATTGATGACTGAGTATTGGAAAGGAAACAGACATTTTAAATACTTTAAGTTGGAAAAACTATAATTCCAGCTAACAGTAGCCACATAGGACTTGAATGTTATCCATACTTCAAAAACTGAGTACTTCAAAAGAATTATATACTGTATGAAACGTCCCCTTAGAACAATTTATACAATATGAAACGTCCCCTTAGAACAATTGTACAAGACTGTGCTTAACCTGACACACAATAATTTTAGCGCAACGCAATCTGACTATCAAAAATCCCTGCAAAAGAATGGCCCTGAGTAACATTAAACTATACCTTTCAGAAATCACTTACCTCACAAAAATCTTCGTTGCTCGAACTACTGCAATACAGCGAGCGCCACTACTGCCAGCTAAATAAAAGATTCAAACTACTGAAGGCACTAACTACTGATAGGGATGGTTAGCAAATGAAAGATATTAATAGAGAACAAACAATGTATTTACCTTAATATTCATAATTGACATCCAGTATTACAAATTATCAAAACTCCGCCATCTCTCTGCCCACATCCACCACTGCTGGCGGCTCACCTCCAACTGCCCAACGCTACGCGCTGTTCACATCCAGCTGTAGCAGTTCATGACAACAATGGCAGACAACAATGCAAACTAGCCACATACTGCACACAGCACAGCCAGTGATTTTCATATAGAGCGCTACGTGGCATTACCCATATAAAAATCTAAACAGCCTACTTACAACTGGTACGCTGTAATCTGACTTTGTTTATGGTGACGTGTGAGCCATGAACGTGGTAATGCTGTGACGAGGAGAAAGCGTGCTAAACATGCCACGCCTTTCTTCGTGAACGAGTCAATTTGTTACTTTTGGTTCATCTCGAAAGATGCAAACCGTTGATTGCTGTTTGTTTCTGGCTCATGCAAACGACTCCAAGTTTGGTCTCCTGTTATAAAACTGCACAAGGACTTTACAATTTCTCGGACGAATTTTTTAATCATTTCCTTATGCCAATACGCACGAGCCAGGTTTTGAACTTGTAGTGTTCGTTTTGCAAAAACGTACTCCTCTAGTAGTAGTGCCGTTTGGGACGGATGTCACAATGCACCCACTAATTACGTTTCACCGTTCCTGTTCTATTAGCTGTGGTTCACGGAAAGAATGGCTGTCGTCCGGCCTCAGTAATTGGAAGAAATTAACTGATTTTAGTGTAATAGACATATGCCAGATGAATACGAGAAGAAGTAATATATATATATATATATATATATATATATATATATATATATATATATATGCTGTTTAAATTGCGGGATAAGACACCCTGTGAAACAAAACAGCTGTACCGTGACGTATTTCACTGAATCTTTTTAAAAGAAATTCAGTGATGTTCTTGGACTGAATCAGCACGCTCATAACAAATCATGCTACTTCTTTGCGTCTTCTCTTGATGTCGTATTGATAACGGATTGCCAAGCGCTATAATAAAAACAGATGTCTCTTCCTTCGTAGATGAAGTACATTTCCAGAGGACTGCACCCTCGAATGTCAGTCTGGCACAGGATTTTTTGTGACCGAAAGTGTCTGATCGCCGCACCTCAAATTATTCCTCATGGATAACTTTATGTAACAGAAGTATCGTCCCAGCGACAGCCATTAAAATTTACAAAAATAATCAGTCTGATACTGTTCCTAGCAAAGGCTTGAACGTGTCAAAGGCTTGAACGTGTTTAATTTTAATTTTTGACTTGAGCATATCCGGTCGAAACTTTGGCCATTGCTATCTCGCTGCGTAACTTTACCGATTCTTAAAATTTCATTCGGCTGAATACACCCTTAGAAGTGTCGAAACCTAGGTCAGTGTACTAAACAGTTATTTGCAACCGCTTGGCTGTGTGATTCCTTTCTTTAAAATTATATACGGTTGCTGAGAGACAGCCATGTTTAAAACTGTAAAATAATATAGGGTATATCCTCATTCATTCAGGAGCTGTGACTGCTTCTGCTGCTTGATTTTGGCTTAGGAAAATATACTGAATGGTTTCGACGACGCATGAATGATGTTTTATAAATTTAGCTTCATATGGCTGTGTCAGTTGATGAAACATTCTCCGTTTGCAAGTAGTTCTAAGTTTAGGAAACTGATATCTCTATGGCAGGTTCGAAGCACAAGAAAATTCTTTATGCCATGTGTTCTTCGTTAGTTTATTCTTCTGTCTTCTGTAAAAATGACAAATCATAGCAGCAAGACAACTATTAAGGGTGTATTAAATATGTTATCGTCATAATGCAACATGTTCATGACAATATTCTTATTTCGCCATGTTCCAGTCATAGAGAAAAAAGTTTTGTCACTTTTTTTCTTTTCTTTCATTTATTCATTTTTTGTGACAGTTTAAGAGTGTCTATGTAAAGAAACAGCTCTCGTCTGTTTTACACAATCTGTTGTCAGGTTTCGGTTGTACCTTTTCAGACTTCTAAGAGTGAAGAGAGCTCTGTGGTTACTGTGCGATAGGTGAATAGCGAGAAGGGAAGAAGGCGGGAGGGATTCCTGGCTAATAAATTTTAGATCTTCGAAATAGTGAAGCATATATAACTTCCTGGTCATTATTTTCTGTTTACATTTGAAATTACTGACAAACGAGATTTCACTATATTTACTATTGAAGAAATAGACGATACTGAAAGCCGAAACCATCCCTGCATTTAGTTGCAAAGCTCGAGAAAACTGGCTGAAAAGATTAATTAAAACCAGGTAATCCAAAGTCATGAAAGACAGAGGGACTAATGCCAATATTGCTGCTGGTTCCAGCAATACCTTGGAGACAAAACCGTCTCTTGAACTCACATGACAATTGTTAATGCTGGCGAGGATGAGCGCTGACATAGGGATACTTTACTGAATAGATATGAACTTAACAAAATTAGTAACATTCGTTACGATTTCTTCCCTTTGAGAGAAAGGATTCGACGAAGCCTTCTGCGGAAGTTATGGGGAATAAACTTAAAATTTGGGACCCTGTAATTCTCCTAGCGGAGTTTCAATGTCGCATAAATGGTCATGATTATTGTTGCAGGATACACAGTGACAGGGAGGCAGCGTTTCCGATATGAGTCACCCCGATTTTTTTGTCGCAGTGTGGATCGTTTCCTCACCCCTGCTGTTTTTACCAATCCCTGGTTGTAGGGCCGCTGGCAGCAGGCTCGGGGGAGGGTGGCGTCGCGCCGCGCGACTGCGCATGCGCCGGTAGCTGCCATCATGGCCGCCGCCGCCACCCTCACTGCAGTGCGCGCGCAGCCCACCCGCTGTTTACCCTCGACGCCCGCACGTGTTTTGTTTTGTACAGATGAAAGGGTGCCGCTAGGCTGCGAGGGCAGATCGGCAGCTGGATGTTTGTAGGAGGGGGTCAACCACTCAAAAAAGAAGTGGAGAAAAAAATAATAACACACCCCCGCAAGCCACCCCCCCCCCCCCGACCCTCTCTGGACAAGCAGCAACACTCTCCAGCCACCATGCTGCGTGCCGAAATGTTTCGAAAATGCGCGCCAAGAATTTTTTCTCCCTCACAAATCTATTGAAGCGACAGACGAATCTGCGTGCCTAGAATAGGAATATAAATCCTGTAATTGCTGAGGTCTTATGTAAGGGAGGTGCGATTAATAATGCCAAGTGTTGTTGAAGATTTCCTCGACTGTACTAGTGGCAGCAGCGGCTTAGGAACTCCGCGTTCCATCATTAAGACTGGAATGTTCATCATTAGACGGACTGGCTTTGATGGCTGCAAGGAAATAACGGCGCAAAGGATAAATAATTTTGGAAGTACTTGTCATGTGGGGCCTCATTACGCTCTGCTAGCGCAGCTGCAGAATCTCAGATACAAACGTAGCCGAATGGTCACATAGCTCCTTCCAGGCGTGAACTTCGCCAAGGGGATTTGCCGCCTCAGGGTTTCCCTGAAGGGTGGCACACACTCATTTCGACGCTTTGTCGTTCCGAGACGAGAGCTGTACCATCAGAAACATTATTCCTATCTTTCATCTTAAATCTGAAAGGACGAACTTTTAGTGAAATCTCATGAATGATTCTGAGGCGACGAAAAGGGAACACAGTGCTACGTTTGGGGATTCCGTCAAAAGTAGCTTTGAATTGTATAATGCGCGGGCAGAAAGATGGGCCACATTTTGTTGGGAAACTTTTTCTAGTTTAGTGTAGGAATATTCTGGATTGACACTGCAAAGAAATGTGGGGACAGTAGATAACATACAACTTTCCAGATTGTGTGAATCTGTATTTTCTCAATGCCCGTTAGGTACTCTTGAACAGTATACTGCGGGGCTTTAGGCGATGGGAGCAAAAAACTGACCTGCCTGCGACCTTACGGTAACACGAAAAGGAGCCAAACAATGTTGATCCCAAGCAGTGGATGTAAATATCAGTAGGCTGATTAATATAACGTTGAATATTTCATAAACGGATGGAGATGTTAAAGCAAGGTCTTTGAGAAGTGATAGTCCGCAAAGGGTTGCAAATCATAACTTCTTTACTTTCGGAAAAGTTGAAACCGTAATCATCTTCCTAAATACAGTTCTATACTAGATTCTTGCCACCATAGCGAGCTAGAGATGGCTGGTATGTCTGCATGTCTACATTTGTATGGAGTGTAGCCATGTACGGATAAATATCTGCTCTCTTATGCGATCTATACATATTAATGCAGGTGGAACTGCACTGTGCAGGGATTGTTAGCTTTCACAACTAGATGTCTACCTTATTTTTACAAAGGATTTTACTGCAAATATTAAAAAAATGTCATAGCATTGTTTGTTGTTGTAGTGGTCTACAGTCCTGCGACTGGTTTGATGCAACTCTCCATGCTACTCTATCCTGTGAAAGCTTCTTCATCTCCCAGTACCTACTGCAACCCATATCCTTCTGAATCTGTTTAGTGTATCATCTCTTGGTCTCCCTCTACGATTTTTACCCTCCGTACTTCCCTCCAATACTAAATTGGTGATCCCTTTATGCCTCAGAATATGTCCTACCAACCGATCCCATCTTATAGTCAAGTTGTGTCACAAATTTCTCTTCTCCCCAATCCTGTTCAATACCACCTCATTAGTTATGTGATCTACCCATCTAATCTTCAGCATTCTTCTGTAGCACCACATTTCGAAAGCTTCTATTCTCTTCTTCTCCAAACTATTTATCGTCCATGTTTCACTTCCGTACAAGGCTACACTCCATACAAATACTTTCAGAAACGACTTCCTGACACTTAAATCTATACTCGATGTTAACAGATTTCTCTTCTTCAGAAACGCTTTCCTTGCCATTGCCAGTCTACATCTATCTCCTCTCTACTTCGACCATCATCAGTCATAGCATTGTATTCACATAAAATCTCTTTCATGCCGTTAAAATACTGTCAATAGATGTTGTCTTTGAGGGAATTACCGTTGTTACAATATCGTGATAGATAAAATTGGTACAACAATAGTCTTTCAGTTAGTACTCGTCTGTTTCATTATTACTAACTGCTGAAGCGAGACTCGTTTCTTACGTGAAATACTGTATGTCTCCATATATTCTATATTTCAGGGAGAAGGTGATTAAACATGACGATGTGGAATCTGCGTGGAAGGTAAATCAATGTTTCTGATTTTGGATGACATCTTCATTCGGCAAAGGTTCTTGGATTGGAGGTTGGTATTCCAAATAATAATCCTAAAATTCATTCTGTGGAGCTACCGAACTCGTCTGACTTGAGAAATACCTGATAATTGAAAACTGACAGTACATATAGATGTCTCAGTTACCTGACAAGTTTCAGAACCAACAAAATGACTCAGGCAAAACAATGAAAGGGTTAATCTTTCTCTATGCTGGTGTTTCTGTGAATTCTAGACTTCACTGCTGTGTGGACTGGTAATCCCTCTTCAGTGATCATAAAGCCTGTCAGATGATAATTATGTAGTGGTACCAGTTTTAATTCCACAGTTTTTGGGCTTTGCATCTTCCTTATTAAAAATCTTTAGAAATCGCCCAGTGCGTAACTCAAGCAGAGAACTATAAGAAACAGTGTTGCCTAAGCCTTTTGTCGTATTGTATTGCTTAGACTACTATTCCGATTGCCTTCTTTAAATTTATAATTGGTGTACTGTCACCATACAACAGCAGTTAACTGGGTCGATCATTTCGTTACACGTCAAAAAAGTATGTTTACTTAATTATTTCGTCCATAAAGGACGACATCATGAGGAATACGATTGAGAGATGTAAATAAAACACTTTTCTGCTCCAGTTACATTTTGAGCAATACGCTTTTCGACGGTTCACACCATCTAGGTGGAGAACTGCGTAGTTACATTCTTGTTGTTACTGCAGAGCTCTGCGTGCTTTGCTGTCCACTGTTTGGTTTCCACTATTTTTGTAATTACGTTGTTCACTCGGTATTCACTTTGTTTCTTCCTGTCTTATTCAAGTGTAAAATTTTATTTTGTAATTTATGAAGAGAATTTTTGCAATAACGAGGTTAAATTCGTTGCAGAACTGTAGAAGCCTCTCTCCCCGCTCATTTCTTTCTTCTAACCGCTAATGTCTGGCAATTGTTACTCTGTCTCCTCAACTACAATATTTTTTTGTTTTCAAGTAGCGACGTAATCACCCTTTACACCATGGATACTGGAATTATTATACTGTATCACTTGGCCGGAAAACAGTGAAATCCTTCTATTTAATTTCACAAATCACTATAAACTTTAAATTCATCGTACTGATCTCTTGATTCAGCTTATCAGTTTTCCCTACAGCAACCAAACTTCGATTTTGCACTCTCTGATTCGTAGTATATTTTACTTAGTTGTCCGTCTGCTGATATTTCTGCCGTTGACAACTCCTTCCAGGACTAATGTACTTACTCCAGCATTTTTTCACTGAGGAACGAGTCAGCATGAGAATAGTTTATGGAAGCCTGTATACCATATAGATGTATTCTTTGTGCATTGTTATGATCCCGGTTATCTTCTGGATCCTTCAACTTATGATCACACTGTGCAACAATTAAAATGTAAATCGAATGAAAATAGCCAATTCCTATCAGTTCTAGTGGTCTTATCGCGAATATCACAAAGACAATTCAAAATTAGCTCTAATTTTCATTTTACACTGTTTTATAATGGTGAGATAATTATATACGGATTTTACGTTAAATTTAAAATCAAATGCTATAATGGTTTGTTAGAGTCATAGTAACTACTAACAATGGATTATATTATTGTCCCTGGTCTTACTTGTGTGCAGTATTTTGGATATAAACATTTTGCTACCAATTTTAGTGATCTTTTTGTCTCCCTCCTGCTCAACTTCAATGGCAAATTTGTGGTGACTCGAAAGTGGTTGCACTGCTATTAGGTATGCAGGTAAGGTATACTAAATGTTGCTGCTTTCTCTGTGAATGGGATAGCCGAGCTCGTGCATCTCATCACAGTAAACATGAATGGCCCACCAGAAAATCTCTTCAACCAGGTATAAAGAACATTAAAGGTGAACCTCTAGTAGACACTAAGAAGATTCTGCTCCTGCCCTTGCTCATCAAGTTGGGTCTTATGAAAAACTTTGTTAAGGGAATGAACAAAGGTGGTGACGCGTTTAAGTACTTGAGGCAAAAATTCCGTTACTTAAGTGATGCCAAAGAAATTGAGGGCCTCTTTCTAGGCCCACAGATTCGAGAGCTTTTTGGAGACCATACTTTTGAAAATTGTTCAAATGGCTCTAATCACTATGGGACTTAACATCTGAGGTCAATAGTCCCCTCGACTTAGAACTACTTAAGCCTAACTAACCTAAGGACATCACACACATCCATGCACGAGGCAGGATTCGAACTTGCTACAGCGCGGTTCCGGACTGAAGCGCCTAGAACTGCTCGGCCACAACGGCTGGCCATACTTTTGATCGAATCATACAAGATGATGAGAAACATGCACGGGAATGTTTTAAGACAGTCTGTTTACAGTTCTTAGGGAACAAACGAGCAATAAATTACAAGGAGAGTGTAGATAACATATTGTCATCTTATAAAAAACTTGGTTGCAACATGTCATTGAAAATGCATTTCTTACATAGTTATCTTGACTTCTTCCCCAAGGATTGCGGTGCCGTAAGTTATGAAGATGGGGAGCGATTTCATCAAAATATTGCCTCATTTGAGAAGAGATATGCCGGAAAGTGGAGCCCTACTATTTTAGCAGATTACTGCTGGACTGTCATAAGGGATGTTGCCGAATATGTGTATAAACGACAAGCCAAGCGAAAACGGTCATCTCCTGAATTTATCTCTGAAAAAAAACAAACATGAATTGTATATACAGTAGATAAGGACATTTAACATTTGTGATCCTTTATATACATTTGTAACCAGTTAATTTATATATTTTCTTTTGTGTTTTACATAGTTCTGGTACAAAGTAGACTTACAAAGTATTTTCATTCATGTAATATTATCTTCACTGTTTCTTAGTATTTTACTTTTGAACTTCCAAAATGGCACTGAAATTTATCGGTGCATAACAGACAACATATTCAAGTAATTATTGACTTAAAATTTGTTATGTTGAATCCTGGAACATGAATGCATATTTGGTTAGTGTGTTATTTATACAAAAATGTAGATTACTTTTTTAGAAAACTAGAGCTAAATATTTATGAAGATGATGATTGTGTATCATTTTTAAAAAAATGGTTCAAATGGCTCTGAGCACTATGGGACTTAACATCTATGGTCATCAGTCCACTAGAACTTAGAACTACTTAAACCTAACTAACCTAAGGACATCACACACGTCCATACCCGAAGCAGGATTCGAACGTGCGACCGTAGTAGTCGCGCGGCTCCGGACTGAGCGCCTAGAACCGCTAGACCACCGCGGCCGGCATGTATCATTTTATACTGAAATAAACATAACTACCTCAAAATCATGCAGTTTACACACTCTCACTTCAGATTTGTTGTTAAGTGTCATTGTTAATTCTTCCACGATAGGAGCAGCGTCCTACCCCACTGCATCATTAATCAAAAACTCTCTGCGGTGTTCAAATTCACTGAAATGAATTGAACTGTCGTGTGGCTACGTCCTCCCGTCGAGTAGACCGGTTGCCTGGTGCAAGTCTTTTGAGTTGGCGCCATTTCGGCGATTTACGTGTCGATGGGGATGAGATGATGATGATTAGGGCAACACAACACCCAGTGCCTCAATGGAGAAAAATGTCCAATCCAGCCGGGAATCGAACCCGGGCCCCTTACCATGACAGTCCATTGCACTGACCACTCAGGTATTTCTTTAATTTTTTTATTTTTCCACCTCATTCTGTTCCTTAATGTTCATTGCATTTTTCCGGGGCGTACGACCCACGACCCATGTTCAAGTTCATCGTTGATCCATTCACTCTGTTTTTTTTTTTTTTTTTAATTACGGAGAGCGCTAACCCTCTGACCGAACACGCTGAGCTACCATGCCGGCTCTATGGGGGCGGACTTCAAATTCATCAATCCGTTGGTACACGAGTCTTTCACATTACCCCTTCAATGTGGTTTCCCATGGAGAGTACATCTGTGCATTCTATTAAGTATGCAGAATATTATTTATTATTTTGATTCACAGCGTTCTAGAAAATCGTTGTACGTGAAGCTGCAACAAGTAGAACGATATTGCTCTGATTCAGAATGCTTGTACCTCAAATTACTATAACGAGTAAAGGGAAGTTACAAAGATGAATGGTATTTCTTTTCGAGTCCGTAAGTGATATGAAGTTGTTTTCAACTTTACAGGTTAGTGCGTGGTAAGTAGAATTCGCATCTGCCTTCTGTTCAAATGGTTCAAATGGCTCTGAGCACTATGGGACTTAACTGCTGTGGTTATCAGTCCCATAGAACTTAGAACTACTTAAACCTAACTAACCTAAGGACATCACACACATCCATGCCCAAGGCAGGATTCGAACCTGCGACCGTAGCGGTCGCGCGGTTCCAGACTGTAGCGCCTAGAACCGCTCGGCCAATCCGGCCGGCCTGCCTTCTGTATTCAGCGGCGAGAGGAACTAATAATTTTCGTACGATAAACGTTTCTCAGCTGATACATTTCGTCTTTTGCAAAGTAAGGCTAGTTGAGAGATAGTAAACCGTTTCCCATTTATGTAGGGTGACGATCGTGACTGTTAAGAAATATTTGTTAATGTTACCGTGTTGCCAGAATTAAAATATATACCAATATAATGTGGGTGGTAAAATTAATGAGATGTAATACCTGTTTATTTGTCAGAATTTATGAAGAACGAGCTATGGACTCGTTATTCGGTATTCGGTAGAAACACATGATAAACCACAGCGAACTTGAAGCTCGCGCGTGCACGCACATACAGAGAGAGAGATGAATCCAACTTCTCACGAATACGAACCCTCATTCTAAAACAGTTCTGTCACTCTTATTTTCTTGCATTTCCTTTTCTGACTAGAAAGGTCTTTTTTTGTTCCCTAATACAGAACATTTGTACAATAAAAAGTAAATTCTCGCTTTAAAGCAAAATATCCTGTATAAACTAGATATTTATTTATATTTTGTTAAAAAACAAGTATGAATCTTTATCGAATTGTTTTAAAACGAAAATTTTCTACATTTTGAAAAATATTCCCAATCTTTGAGTGTCTTCGTGTGTATGTGTGTTTGTGTGTGTGTGTGTGTGTGTGTGTGTGTGTGTGTGTGTGTGTGTGTGTGTGAGAGAGAGAGAGAGAGAGAGAGCCTGAGTTTACCAACGTTCGTGTGTGACGGATATTATCTTCATAGTAATTCTATATAACAAATTTCTCACACATAAGCTTGAATATCAAGCTCCTTTTCTCTCGATACTGTATTTACATTGAAGGGTGGCGTTGCTTCGCAACAAATTCAGGAAAACAAGGATGAAAGATGATGTTTTAACGTTCTTTCGATAACGAGCTTGATAGAGAGGGACCAGTCCCAGACAGGGGAGCGATGGGGTAGGGGATCGACTGTTTTCTTTACAGAAGAACCATTCTGACAAAACAAAACTAGAAATGGACCTAGAAGTCTTGGCTGTTCAGTTTACTGTAAGGACCCTCAACCACTCGGCGAATTCTAGCTCACAAGCCCTTGAAATCTACACATCTTAAAAGTTACAAGCAGCCAAATTATTTCCAAACATGAAACTTCCTGGCAGATTAAAACTGTGTGCCCGACCGAGACTCGAACTCGGGACCTTCGCAGGAGAGCTTCTGTAAAGTTTGGAAGGTAGGAGACGAGATACTGGCAGAAGTAAAGCTGTGAGGACCGGGCCTAAGTCGTGCTTCGGTAGCTCAGATGGTAGAGCACTTGCCCGCGGGAGGCAAAGGTCCCGAGTTCGAGTCTTGGTCGGGCACACAGTTTTAATCTGCCAGGAAGATTCATATCAGCGCACACTCCACTGCAAAGTGAAAATCTCATTCTATTTCCAAACATTTCATTCCGTGTAAACGCCTAAACTTCCTATTCATTACCAGTACTTGAAGGGAGGTAGCTAATTCTGTTATCTATTCCTCATTTAGTCTGCTTGCTAGTTAGCTCCTGTAAAGTGTACCTCATTAGCTTTACTTCAGAGCTGTTCGCTTAATTTTTACCGTAAAGGAAAATAATTTCTGTCGTACAGAGCCTAGTATAGTTGATAAAATTCAAATTGGCAATGTTTAATAAATAAAGCCTCCATTTCGCCACCAGCTACTTCATATACTGAAGAAATTAAAATATTTTTCTTTGAACAGATATTCGAGTAAAGTATTTCGACTTCATCAGCTTGTTGACAACGGTCACCTTTGAAAACATATATTACGGCTGGCTCTGAGCACCATGGGACTTAACATCTGTGGTCATCAGTCCCCTAGAACTTAGAACTACTTAAACCTAACTAACCTAAGGACATGACACACATCCATGCCCGAGGCAGGATTCGAACCTGCGACCATAGCAGTCGCGCGGTTCCGGACTGCAGCGCCTTAACCGCGAGACCACCGCGGCCGACACATATATTACCGATTTTATTTCAGAAACAGAGCGCAAGTTCAGCAAATGTTCCTTGCCATTACTTCTAAATCTACATACACATAGAGTAACGTGCAGATATTTCTATTGGTGACTGAGGACAGTGTACTGAACAACACTGCATCAGAATTTACATTTTCAGACTAATAATTATAGCTATTATAAGTCGTATGGTTGGTTAGCACCTCCAAGTACGGGTGGCGCAAGCAGGCCGTTAATGACTCTTTTTCCCTAGAAAGCAGGCCAAGTGTTGAAGTGTGGACTCGTGGCCGCAAAACGGTTAGTCTATACTGCCAGGCGTCGTTCACTTCGCGGCCCAGGCACGGCCATGCAGACAACATCCAGGTCGCATTGTTAGTGACGGGTTTGAGGGAACACTGTTCGACGCGGAGAAAAAACAGCTAACACACTGAAGTGCATAGATTTTAAGGTCCCACATATAAGAATGTCTGCACTTACGCGTGTGACACCTTACATATTTCTCATTCCACTCTGGTGTTCTCGGCGAAGGTTCCATCTAGATTTTCGTTCCTAATCCATTCCCGCATTGAGTGGCATAATAATAACTATATGCTTCTGAGCACACCATTGTCTCTTTTGTCTTATGCCGGCCGCTGTGGCTGAGCGGTTCTAGTCGCTTCAGTCCGTAACCGCGCTGTTGCTACGGTCACAGGTTCGAATCCTGCCTCCGGCATGGATGTGTATGATGTCCTTAGGTTAGTTAGCTTTAAGTAGTTCTAAGTTCAGGGGACTGATGACCTCAGATGTTAAATCTCATAGTGCTTAGAACCATCTGAAGCATTTTGTCTTATTTTCATGGACCCTGTGAGAGGTATGTGGTGGCGGCAGCATAACGGATGCACAGCCTTCATCGGAAACACATTCTTTAAATTTATCCAACAGGGTTGTGCTACTACCGGGTCACCCTGTTTAGGATGGTCGAGTGTTTTTGATGCACTGTTGTATGGGCTACGATGCTAGTACTGAGTCTCTGAACTGGTTTCATGTCTTCCTTGGTAAGGAGTCTGGAAATGGTCGCACCAGCGTTTTAAGTGCAGTTATGTGCTAGGTCGGAGTGTAAGTTCGTAGCGTTTTTACTTTGCTTGTTGGGATTCCAGATGGTGTGGGCTTGTTTATCGGCTGTTATTTTTTATTTGTAGTCCACTGTTGCTATAGAGTTTACGTATTGTCATTTTGTCATTTGGAGAGAGTGAATGGAACTGTGGAGGCTAGAAAACGGCGTACCAAGTGTACAAATCGGTATATTTCCGACATTTTCTTCTGTTTGAGCCAATAGAGGTGTGACAGCAGTGAAGTCAGCCAGAAACAGTTGCGCCGTGTATGGATAAAATGCCATTGGACAGAGCAGTGCAAGGAGCGTCGTTTCGATGTAAGTGACTCTCCACATTTAGGAAGACCTTAAGGGTTTGATGGAGATTATTGAGACTCATTAATCCACAATTATCCATGTCACTGCAGTCGAGAACTGGCAAATGTGATACGCTGTGGACATATCACCATCGTGTGGCATTTTCACGCAATGGGGAAGGTTCAGTAATCGGATGTATGGATACTGCATGCTCTAAACCAAAATTACAAAAATCTGCTGGTGGCCGTATGTGGGCATCTGTTTGCTCATCATCAATTGGCTCATGTACAACACCAACTATTCCTATCCTGAAACGTTACTGGCGACGAGAAATTGTATCTTTATGCTGACTTTAAGAAATGAAGGAATAGTTGATCCCAAAGAAAGCAAAAACTCCCCGTGGAAAGACGTGCGCGTGTCCACAAAAGATAATATTGTGTATCTGGTGTACCTCGAATTGCTTCCCCAAGGTACAACCACCACTGCTAACAATTATTTTGAACGACAGAGACATCTTGAAGACAGAGTCAAAGAACAAAGGCTAGGAAGGCTGTCTGAAGTGATGGTATTCACCGATAAAACCCTCCCGCATTCTGCTAGACTGACAAAAAACATCATACGGGAGTTGGGTTAGGAAGTCATTCGGCACCCACATTATTCATCTGATCTTGTTCCCTCGGATTTCACCTTTTCCGCTCTCTATCGAACAGTCTTCGAGGAACTCCCTTTCCGGTTGAAAACCCGCTCCGAACATGGCTCAACGAGTTCTTCACCTCAAAACCACTTATTTCCGCAGTCGCGGAATCGAAAAGTTATCCCAGCGTTGGCAGACTGTTGTAAGTAGTGCAGGAGAATACATTATTCATGACTGAAGTCTCTGTTATGTGTATCTGTTGCGTATATTAAACTTGTGGAAAAAACGCTACGAACTTATACACATGTTGTTCACATCTCAAATAGAAACACGCGCAAGTTTATATAGGAGTCTTCTTTGTGTATTCCTCGCTGACACGGAAGTCTGTGGTTTTCGAGAACCTAAGAGTAAATGGTAACCTAATTTAAAATTGACAAGTGGAAGAAATGCAATAAATATATACCATGAGTTGAAATCGAAGACCCGTTCCCCAAGCAAATAATTATCCATGAAACCATCTACTACATTTGGGATCAATGCGAAAATCACTCGTACTTGTTAACGGTTTTCCAGAATGACTTCGTCGTGTTACAAACGCGGAAATCCTTCCTTATTATTCCAGAGTTCTCTGTTTTATACCGATACTGGTAGGATTACATCTCCTACTTAATCACTGCAAGAGCTGTAGTTTATACATCTCTGAAGGACTAGTCTCAGATTGCTAATGCTCAATACTAGACAACAAGTTCTAGGAGTTCAAATTAAGTAATGATAACACTAACCATTGTGAGAAACCTTATTACTAGATCGAACTGTATAATAGATTGAGGAACTAATGACTGTATCACTTATGACTGAGAAAGAATTTTCTGCACGACGGATTTTCTCCATACAGTAAATCTATATAACAAATTACTCATACATATACTCGAATATCAAGCGCTTTTACTCTCGATACTGCATTTAGACCGAACGGCGGCGTTACTTTTCAACAAAACCGGGAAAACAAAATCCACGTAGAGGGGAGGAAGATGATGTTTTAACGTTCCTTCGACAACGAGCTCATTACGGATTAGAAGCTCAGACTGGGGAGCGATGGGGAAGGTAATCGACTGTTTTCTTTACAGAACCATCCACAGAAATCAGAACTAGAAATAGACCTAGAAATCTTGGCTGTTCAGTATGTTGTAAGTATCCTCACTCACTCGATGAGGAATAGTTCACAAGCCCTTGTAACCTACACATCTTAAAAATTACTAACAGCCATATTATTTCTAAACATTACATTTCGTGTCAACGCCTAAAACTCTTATTCATTACCAGTACTTGAAGGGAGGTAGATAATTCTGTTACCTACACTACTGGCCATTAAAATTGCTACACCACGAAGATGACGTGCTACAGAAGTGAAATTTAACCGACAGGAAGAAGATACTGTGATATACAAATGATTAGCTTTTCGGAGCATTCACACAAGGTTGGCGCCGGTGCCGACAACTACAACGTGCTGACATGAGGAAAGTTTCCAACCGTTATCTCATGCGCAAACAGCAGTTGACCGGCGTTGCCTGGTGAAATGTTGTTGTGATGCCTCGTGTAATGAGGAGAAATGCGTACCATCACGATTACGACTTTGATAAAGGTCGGATTGTAGCCTATCGCGAGTGCGGTTTATCGTATCGCGACATTGCTGCTCGCGTTGGTCGAGATGCAGTGACTGTTAGCAGAATATGGAATCGGTGGGTTCAGAAGGCTAATACGGAGCGCTGTGCTGGATACCATCGGCCTCGTATCACTAGCAGTCGAGATGACACGCAGCTTATCCGCATGGCTGTAACGGATCGTGCAGCCACGTCTCGATCTCTGAGTCAACAGATGGAGATGTTTGCAAGACAACAACCATCTGCACGAACAGTTCGACGACGTTTGCAGCAGCATGGACTATCAGCTCGGAGACAGTGGCTGCGGTTACCCTGGACGCTGCATCAGAGACAGGAGCGCCTGCGATGGTGTACTCAACGACGAACCTGGGTGCACGAATGGCAAAACGTCATTTTTTCGGGTGAATCCAGGTTCTGTTTACAGCATCATGATGGTCGCATCCGTGTTTGGCGACATCGCAGTGAACGCACATTGGTAGCGTGTATTCGTCATCGCCATACTGGCATATAGACCGGCGTTATGGTATGGGGTGCCAATGGTTACACGTCTGGGTCACCTCTTCTTCGCATTGACGGCACTTTGAACAGTGAACGTTACATTTCAGGTGTGTTACTACCCGTGGCTCTGCCCTTCATTCGATCCCTGCGAAACCCACATTTCAGCAGGATAAAGCACGACCGCATTTTGCAGGCCTCTACGGGCCTTTCTGGATACAGAAAATGTTCGACTGCTGCCCTGGCCAGCACATTCTCCGGATCTCTCAACAATGGTCAATGGTGGCCGAGTAACTGGCTCGTCACAATACGCCAGTCACTATTCTTGATGAACTGTGGTATCGTGTTGAAGCTGCATGGGCAGCTGTACCTGTACACGCCATCCAAGCTCAGTTTGACTCAATGCCCAGGCGTATCAAGGCCGTTATTACGGCCAGAGGTGTTTGTTCTGGGTACTGATTTCTCAGCATCCGGCCACCCAAAGTGTGTGAAAATGTAATCACATGTCAGTTCTAGTAGAATATATTTGTCGAATGAATACCCGTTTATCATCTGCATTTCTTATGGTGTAGCAATTTTAATGGCCAGTAGTGTATTTCTCATTTAGACCTACATGCAAATAAACTTCTGTAAAGTGTATCTCGTTAGCTTCATTTCTGAGTTCTTCTCTTAACCGATGCCACAAAAAAGAAGACCCGCCTAAAGAAATTATCAGAAAGGAATGGAAATCGGTAGAAGGACGTACATGAACAGACAAACAAATGATTACTCTTTCAGAAACATTGGATGAGTTATTCAAGAGAAAGAGCTTCACATATTGAGGAAGTCGCTAACGCGTTGGTCCACCTCTGGCCTTTACGCAAGCTATTATTCGGCTTGGCACCGACTGATAGAGTTGTTGGACGTCCTCCTGAGGGACGTTGTGCCAGTTTGTGTCCAACTGGCGCTTAGATCGTCAAAATCTCGAGGTCGTTGGAGGGCCCTGCCCCTAATGCTCCAAATTTTCTGAATTGGAGAGAGATTCGGCGACGTTACTGGCCTAGGTAGCGTTTGGCGAACAAGAAGGCAAGTGGTAGAAACTCTAGCTGTGTGTAGGCTGACATTATCTCGCTGAAATGTGAGCTCAGTATGGCTTGCCGTGATGGGTAACAAAATGGAGCGTAGAAATATCGTCGACGTGGCGTTGTACTGTAAGGGTGTCGCGGATGACAACCGAAGGGGTCCTGTTATGAAAACAAACGATCTAACGCTGCAATTGGACAGAATTTGGTACGATATCCTTCAGGAGGACATCCATCAGTTAATGCCGAGCCGAATAACTGCTTGCATAAGGGCCAGAGGTGGGCCAACGTGTAAGGTGTCAGGAAAATCCAACACCTTCCATGAAAACCCTGACATGATAAGCAAATCCAGTAGTATGTCACATAGCTCCGAATAAATCGTGACATTAAATTAACCAAAGTAATACGAGTAACGAGTGAGCAAATGGAATACCACAGACTAACACAAGAATGCCTAAATGCATGTCATACCTTCCCACCGTGCGACAGACGCAATTCTGAGGGGAGAAACGAGAACAGAAGCCAAAAGCAGAACCGTGTTAAGCTGGAAGGCCCTAAGATAAGGGACGGACACCCACGTCGCCAGCTAACCGCTAGGACCACCCCAGCCGCAAGTTTTAGCGTGCGACTTTTTCGCGTCTCTGTTACGTCAGGACCACCCCCAGCGCATGTTAAAAGATAGAGCCTTCCAGAAGAACAGTATAGATCTTACGATAACACTAAAAGGACCACACCAGCTGCAAGTTTTAGCGTTAGACTTTTTCACGCCTCTGTTACCTTGCAAACTTTAAAAACATTGCCCCACCACGAAAAGTATAACGTTTCTCATTGGATAGACAGAATTTTTGTAGGCGGAGCTTAAGGTTAACATTGAGACCCTGATTGGTCAGATGAAAACACAGCCAGATAGGTTTTTTAAGCCAACTTCGGTAAATTGTAGTAAGGAGAAGTTAGGAGAGAGTTGCTTCCGAGACGGCGAGGTGAGCGGAGCTGTGCTGCCTGCCGCCCCCTGACGAACACCGACAAGGTAATGAACGCACGCAATGCCGCGTAACAGCGCATAAAGCTTCCGTTAGAACTGCAGAAGTCTCATCTGTTACACCCCCTTTTTGCGTAATACTAGTGTCGATCGTCAATTAATGCTCATGGTGTTCACATTTGCCACTTGAAGTAAAAATCTGAAACGCAATGATATTTCTGTTATATAGTTATTGAGAAGCCACATCAGCCACTGTAATTTACGACAAGTTAGATAAGTAATTAAAGATAATTGAGGGTCACTGTAGATCATTTTGATAGTTTTCTCTTTTGTGAAACTTAATTTAAACCTAGATTATAGATGTGATATGGCATAGGTCATCCTTCGATCCATTGTAGGACTTGGAAACCCATTCAGGGAATATTCGTTCACATTTTTGTTGAACGCAGTTGGTTTTTATCATCCTGTATTAAAACATTTCCTTTTATCAATAGTGCAATTTATAAACAATGTTTTGTGAGTAGAACAAAATTTCCAATGCTAAACTTAACTTCTTTTTCGACGTTATTTTACCAGCTAACTAAAAATAGGAAAGCCTTGAACCCCTTCCACTAAATTTAGTTAGTATTAAGATTCTTTTACAGGGAGTGCAGTGGAGCTGACGCTGAAATCATTAAGTATTTGGTTATATCATCGCTAGTCTCACTGAACTCTTCTGAACTCTATATGTCATGTGTGGTCTGGCGTCTCCTTACCAGCAACAGGTCCCAGGTTCAAACTAGTCAGTTCCCTAAAAAACACGCTCAGAGCGTCGTTGCGCGAAAGTGGTAGGGAGAAACGACTTAGAACAAACAGACACCACGCAGATTGTTAGACGGGCCTTATTGACTTGCTCAGTTTGTGAATCTCGTCCTTATGAATAGATTATCCAGTTTTTATGAAATTGTAATCATTTCGGCTGCACATTTACATCACACCCACCGATTCCCGTCCGATTCCGGATAATTGCTTTGTGGTGCGTAGTTTTTTTGTCTTAGAGTGTGTGATAAAAGACCTACACTGTGACACAGACATGAAATCGAAAATAGCGACAGCTAAGTTCGCGTTTAACAAAAACAGACAATTTCACTGTAGACCAAATAATATAATACTGCGGAAAAGATTGGCCTAATTTTATGTTCGGGATCATAGCCTTACGCGGGGCAGGTACGTGAATGTTATGAAAATACGGGAATAGGAGGTTGGAGGAACTGGAAGTGTGGGCATGGAGAAAAATAGATGGTGCGAGTTAGAGTGAGGAAGAAGGAGGTGTTGACATGAGCTGAGAATAGAAACGTCCTAGTCATCATAAGCAAAAAGAAAAAAAAATGGCTAGGCCACATCTTGAGGACGTAGTAGTTATTCCAGTAAGGAAGCGAAGGGCAAGAGATAACCACGCGAAACCGAAGAAAAATGCACAGTTAGGGGAGAGGTGGCCAATTATCTTGCATGCTCTGCTGTTAGCCAGGAAAGCTGTAAATGATGACGAAATCGTTTAGTGTTAATCGAGTGCCTGGAAACCCTGCAGCAATGAATTAAAACCAGCTACTGAACGAACACACAGGAGTAGCTAAGATAATGCAGTCTAGATTGACTGATATTAGAAAAGAGGAATTATTTAGTTATTTGCTCGCATTTCACTCATACGAGGGCTACTCGGAAAGTAAGAAACGATGGGTCGCGAAATGGAAACCACAGAGAAAATCTCAACTGTTATATTTGCAACAGTTAACTACAACTTCCAGCTACTTATCTCGATAGTCGCCGATCCGAATTAGACGTTTGTCGTAGCGTTGTACCAACTTTCAAATACCCTCGTTTTAGAAAGCAGCCCCCAGTGCTTCCTGCCAATTTTCTACGATGACCTACAGCTCGTTGTCTGTGCCAAAATGTTGTCTTCGTACCCAGCGGTTGACGCGAGCAGAGATGAAACTCAGAGAGAGACAGTTACGGGTTGTATTGTGGGTAATCAAACATTTGCAATTGTGAACGATGCAGGGGCATCTTCATTGCTGAGAATTGCCTTGAAGAAGAAAACGCGCGTCAGTTACGTAATGTTGGCTGCATAGCTTCAGGCGAAACTTCTCAGCAGGCCCTTGTACTTGACGGGAGACACAATTGTTCTAGGTATCTTTATGTGCCCCCTGTGTGCTCAGGACTAAAAAGAACCACGTAACGTGATCGACGGGCATACTAGAGACACTGCCCAACAAACGTGTGCAAAACTTCATCGGATTTCGGGACCAATCGTTCCTTACTGTGCGAATAACCCTCGTATAAAAACTTCAAATGTCAGTGAAGATTGTTCATATGTAAATAAGCAGTTATTTTTCACCCTATCTGTCAATACAATAAGAGAAAACTTTGTAAACTGCTCTACCAGTGGCAATGTATGACAAATATTCCTATTTGAGTTTCAGTGTACTGATACGTTCCTGATACTCGTCTCAATGAGTTCTTGTTAGCCCTACCACCGCTAACAGCGATCTACCAGAGCTATACGCTTCTCCAGCAATGTACGAGTAGTAGGCAAAAATGAAGAATGCAGAGAGGTCTGCTCACATGAAACCTAGGAAATCGAGGAATTCTTCCAGTCCATATGTGGCATAACAGCAAACCAGTGCTTAACAGAATTGGGTAAAAACAGTCTTGGCTGCAATTTTAGTTTTTTTATTTTTCAACGACGCGTTTTGTCTTATTTAGGCATCTTCAGGTTATCTAAATAGAAAACAGAGAACAAATACATTTATTTAAGAACCGCGATCGCGTTGTGCAGATTTGGATAACCTATAAGCATGTATAAACAGATCACCTATTGAAAATATAAACAGATCACCTATTGAAAGCGCATCTAGAAAAGGTGATGATTTTACTATTTTATATTTCCAGTTTTTACTGAGTTTAACGAAGGTGATGTTGGCCTGATACATTCGACGATGCCCTTTGGCTACACTGACTAAAGGATTCTTAGGAAATACCAAATTAAGGTATTTGCTCTTTCAATAGGTGATCTGTTTACATTTTCAATAGGTGATCTGTTTATACATGCTTGTAGGTTATCCAAGTCTGCACAACGCGACCGCGATTCTTAAATAGATGTATTTGTTCTCTGTTTTCTATTTAGATAACCTGAAGATGCCTAAACAAGGCGAAACGCGTCGTTGAAGAACAAAAAAACTAAAATTGCAACAAATACTGTTTTTAACCAATACTAGAAAATCGAGCGTTCAAATAGAAAGTTCTCTTCTAAGCTAGTGTTTTATACTTTACAGGGGACTCTATAAAAGACTTCTGGAGAATACTGCAATTCTAAAGACGTTAACACCAAGCTAATTCGTTGAAGAGCCGTTAAACTAAGTGGACAAGATTAAAGAACTGACAGCATGGCGCGTCGGCATAAAATGGAGGGACATTAGCTCATGAGTGAGTTGGAATCGGCCAGAGTGAGTGTACACAGGTCACACTACTGTGAGACTTATTAGACAATTAAATCCATGAGTAGATAAGCGGCAGGCATAGTGACGAGAGGGTACAAATCTCGGATGTCACCACAAGATGGGATAGCTGCCGTCTTCTCTGCATGGTTGTTAAGAACTTAGTTCAAAATGGTTCAAATGGCTCTGAGCACTATGGGACTCAACTGCTGTGGTCATCAGTCCCCTAGAACTTAGAACTACTTAAACCTAACTAACCTAAGGACATCACACACATCCATGCCCGAGACAGGATTCGAACCTGCGACCGTAGCGGTCGCGCGGTTCCAAACTGTAGTTTTTAGAACCGCTCTGCCACTCCGGTCGGCCTGTAAAGAACTCTACACCCTTCTACTTCCGTCAAACTCTAATCTTCCTATCCTCCATTTTTGAAGGTGGAAAACTGGAGTGTTTCGGAGGCGTCTGCATCGACATCGTTTGCTATGGCATGGACTGCCTGCACCTTTAACAAACGGATTGGGCTGCACTTTCCAATGTACACAGAGTGTAAACGCTTCGGACTGCGATGAGCACGCGAATGTTGTCGCTGTTGAATGGCAGAGTCAGTGATTTGCAGAACACATTCCACTTCTTTGTGTCCTATAGAGTTAGTACAGGTCGATCAACTTGCCAAAAACGGGAAAAAACTAGCACACACTTTATTATTCTTCCAGCACTGTGATTTCTATCGACGGTTTTCATTTAAGACAAAGGCACAATGGTCAACGTTATGAAATGAACTTCGAAGGAACTTGCTTCTGGGCTACTCAGCAACACACATCTCATACCGAATGGCTTCTTAGGAAGAAGGAGCTGGTCACCATAAACAGGTTAAGAGCAGGCTGCGCAGTTACCAACAAAACAGAACGCCTGTTAAAGTTAATATTCTCTCCGAACTGCGACTACTGCACAGCTGAGGATGGCATGACGAAGGGCTAGAATTTAAAATTTTTGACTACGTCTCGTAGCGATTACTTCCACGTTTTTTGAACTACGAAACCTGTTTGTATTTTTGTAAAATTATTAGACTTCCTTAAAGCAAGGGATAAGAGATTAACATAAAATTATAAACAAAAGTGCTAAGAATTCATGGTCACTTACATGTGGGGAAAGTGAATACAAATAATTAAAATATTTATTTATATTCTGCCTGAAAAAAAGTTAAGTACCCAAAGGACATTGCTGGATGTCACTGCAACTTCGTACCCACAGTCCACCTGCTTAGGTGAGTGGTGACGTGTCTGTCTGCCGTGGAGTGGGTCCGGGTTCGACTCCTGTCCGGTCTGGAGATTTTCTCCGCTCGTGGACTGGGTATTGTGTTGTCCTCGTCATCACCAACGCGTAAGTCGCGCAATGTGGCGTCAACTGAAATGAGATCTGCAACCCGGTGGCCGAACCTCCCCGGCTGTGGCTCCCGGCCAACAATGCCACACTATCATTTTTGTTTGGGTCCCGTACACAGTCGGCTGATATTTAAATGAGTTGCAGTTACCTGTATTGTCGCCAGTCCTGGCAGGGTATACAAGGGGCTTGGAACAACGTCAGATGTTGAGCAATCCCTGCGAAGCACACAGAGATGCTGTGAACTCTTGTGAGGCAGCGTTATCAGCACCTGACAGAGTTTGAAAGGCGCCTCCCTGTGGGTCTCCATTTGAGCAGCTGGTCGAATAGTGCAACATCCAGATTTGTGAAGCATTCAGACGTGACAGTGGCCTGATGTTGGAACCCGAGGTAGAGATCGGTTACGTCCCAATAATTTGCACTACACTTATCGTAACCATTGCACGCTCATGCCTGACATCCGAGAACAAATAATATTCTGTGTGATCCTGTACCACTGGTCGAAGACTAGCAGTAGCGTACTAGGGAATTACCGTTCGGAGCGGAGGCTGCCATTAACACCACAACACAAAAAAAGCATTCAGTTTTCAGGCCGCAAGTGACCCATCCGACAGCCGTGTCATCCTCAGTTGAGGACGTGGGTAGCAGGGGCGTGTGGTCATCACACTGCTCTCCGGGTTGTTATGATGGTTTCCTTTGACTGGAGCCGCTACTGTTCGGTCGAGGAGCTCCTCAATTGGTATCACGTGGCTGAGTGCACCTCAAAAAATGGCAACAGCGCATGGCGGCCCAGACGGTCACCCATCCAAGTGCCGGCCACGCCCGACAGCGCTTAACTTCGGTGATCTGACGGGAACCGGTGTATCCACTGCGGCAAGGCCATTGCCAACACCACAATACCGTAGGCTTCATTTGGTTTGGTGACGTGACCAGGAAGCGTGGGCTGCTCATGAATGTCATCATATTGTCTTCAGCAACAAATCGCGGTCCTGCGCTATCCCAATGACCATAGGCTAGTACGGCAGTTCTCTTTGGTGAGGTCTCGTTCTTCCAATGTTTTGCACAGGCCCAGCTGTTTAACTATTGGTGATATCTTACAGGACGCTGTTGGTAACGATTGAGGGAGCTCTGGCGGTGCAATGGTACGTCATAGACATCCTACGTCATCATGTGTTACCTCTCACCTCATGGGATTGTGGTGTATTTCTCAGAAGGGCAATGTTCATCAACAATATCATACATCTTTATGAACTGTTAGCGTGAAGGGGGACTCCAATATCCAGCAAGATCCCCAGATCAGATAGAACACGTGTGGGTCCAGCTCTGACGTCAACTCTTTCCTAGTGCAGCTTATCCAGGATATCGAAGACCAGTTGCGAAGTTGTGGGCCACTGACCTACGGAGAGGATACAATGGTTTTATGGCACTCTTCGCAAATGAACCAATGCATGCACCCAGGCCAGAGGTGGTGCTGATAACTGGGCTCATACTGCAAATTATTTATACAGTTGACTCGATTTTGTAAACAGTAAAACAACACATAGGAAACAAAACATACCCTGTCAACCCTTGAAGTTTCGTTTCGCTTCTTCCTCCCCTTCAGGGTGCTTCCCGTTTTTGCCAGACAATGTATTTTTATCTTCATCGCTTTTATAATATTTACGTAGAATAATTTATATGATGAATGATTATTGCTTCGAAAGAAGTCAGATTAAGTTCTTTTGCATTGTGAAAGTTAGTGGTATGTTTCAACATTTAGCTATTACATTTTCACGCATGGTGGAATTTGAGCTAACTAATTGCAGTATCGTTCCCAGAACCGATCGCGGTCCTTTGGTTTGGAGCCGAGTGGCAGGGACAAAGAATCCAGTGAATTTTTTTAAGTACATTATCTGAAAACTACTTTGAGCAGTTAAACAGAAAACCGACTCGTGGCGATAACATATTAGACCTTCTTGGTGACAAACAGACTCGAACTATTTGAAACAGTTAACGCAGAACAGGGAATCAGCGATCATTGGATTCCTTTCATGTTAATTTCTGAAATATGTTGCCATTTACGGCATAAATTCCTCTTCTAAATTTACTGTGGCGTTTCTGACTATCTGGGAGGAGACTGAGTAGTGGAACGTGTTACTTTTGCACATAAACAAGAACGATCTGTCACACTACTACACTTTAAAACACAGTTTATATGTAATTCATGCACACAGTCTCATACGTAACCTACATCCGCTTTCGTTTATATACTGTATATGATAAGATACTGTCATCCCCCTTCCCTTCTGTGTGAGAGGATGAATGAGCAAATGTATTTCTAGTTGCATGCTTGAGGGTAGCAGACAAGCCTGTCTGCTAGAGAACAGTAGGACCAACGTCGGAACAGGTAGCTACGCTTTCTAAAAGCAAAGAGGTTTCTATCGAGTAGTATGGTCCTGTCCGTCCCTTGTCATGTTGGTATAGGAAGCTGCCCCTCTGGCCACTTCCGTTTGTATTTGTGAGCCACCCTCAGGAAGGGACCGGTCAGTCTGTCCGTGGCGAGCGTCTGAAGTGGTAAGATCTCCGGCTAAGCGCGTGTCTGCTAAGTTGCTTTTCGATCTAATTTATTTTAATTATCAAAATTATTGTGGAGATACACGCTTTGTGTAAACCAAGTTGACCACGTGAAGCATGTGGTGTAATCATCAAAGTAGCCCTCAGCTATTCTTTTTGGGAAGATTTCACAGAGAGTTAGTATGAATTTAGTATACCAGTGTGTGGTAATTACACGACGGACAGGATTGTGCTACGAATGTAACTTCTTTGGGTGAAAATTGAATCGGTTGGTTGTGGTTAATTTTCTCTTGCATATGTTTCAACGTTCTTCGTGTGTTATTTTATGAATGCAGTGTTGTACGCAGTCTCCCAATCTTGGCTCCCTATTTGATGTGTTCCGTAAGAGTACAAACTCACATTTTCACAATCCTAAATAAGGCACCAGCTTAGTTATGACTCACGTTTAATATGCTGAAATTTCAATGATCAATGTTAAAATAAATTTCCAAATATAAACTGATTTATTTCTTTTTATTTAAATTCTCTTATATATATATATAACTATTAAAAGATTATGATTAATGTTAGTCTGGTTGGGAATTTGGTAAGCTAGACTGGATACCTGGTGAAACAGTTGCGCAGTAATGCAAGGTTAACTTCCCCAGACAGCTCACAGCTTACAAACCGCTTTTATTGTCTATCAGCACCGCTTACACCACAAAATAAAGCAACAACTTTATACATGGCGACCTCGTTCTGTGATTCCGCTAGACTCTGGAATCTCTGAAACGTTAGATTGCGAGCGTTGTATAATCTTAATTTTTTTCCCTGCAGCGCTCAAACAACTTCTGCGTTGTTCTGAGCAGACTTTCAAAAGATTCACGGCGATGTTGAGCGGCGTTGTGTTGTTTGTCTTGTTTTGTTTTCTATATTTGTGTGTTTTATATGTACTTGTTTTTCTTCTCGCTTGTAAATTGCACTGACCTCGATTGAAGATATAAATTTGTTTTGCGTGTGAAAAAGTGCGTACTAGGTTGGGTTCCTTTCGTGTGACTGTCGTAATTTTTGGGGTATACATATATTCTGATTAGTGTGTTGCGTACCGGGTATAAATTGAACTAATGCAGACACGTAACCAAGCTAAAAGTAGGCGGTCCAATAACGTAAGCATCATGGACCAAGGGGATTATTTGATTTCGAATATTAACGCGTCGGACGGTTCCGAAAATGCATTGGGGAATACTTCAGAGGAAATGCAAAACAGGACGAACGGGCTCACATCACAGCCAGAAATTAATTTTCCTCCAACTAACCAAATTGATTTGGCAGAACTCATGAAAGCCTTATTGCAACAAAATAAAGAAAACGCAGAGAAATCTGAAAAATCGATCTGAGAGCTAGACGATCAAATGACGCAAAAATCTGAAAAATCTTTCCGAGAACAAAAAGAATTTTCTGAAAAATCGATCCGTGAGCTAGGCGAACAAATGATGCAGAAATCTCAAAAATCGATCCGTGAGCTAGGCGAACAAATGACGCAGAAATCTGAAAAATCGATCCGTGTGCTAGGCCAACAAATAGACGAAAAACTAATCCAGCAGACAAAGTCGACAAGTCGACTCAGAGACTGTCCGATGATATCTCACAAAGAATAAACAATCTGGAAAGTGAAATAAAAAGTGATGTTATGAAAGAATTAGGCCGTACATTTGAACAAATCGATGACCGTCTGCAAGCCTTAGAACAGGGCAAGCGGAGTCGCGATGCGGAATCTAAAGAGAGCGAAGAACAGCTACTTAGGAATTTCCAAGTGCTGAGAGAAGAATGCCAAAGAGAACACCAGCAGGTACTCTCGAGGGTCCAAGAGGCGGAAACGCATTGTCCCACGTTCATTAGCAATACAGTAGCGGACAACAGTCAAGCGATTCACGCTCTCGAACAGCAAGTAGAACAATTGAAGCAGACTGGGGTGGAGGACAACAGACAAATACATGATAAGATTGCGGCATTAGCGGACATCGTAGGCACGATGAAGGTGACGGAAAGCGAGAACAATACTACACCGGTAGCGGCCGCAGAGACCGAAGAAGTGCGTTCGCTTCTTAGATTTCAGAAGGGACAGTTCGAAGTGAACAGGCGGCACAAAGCTGTAACAGGCGAATTTCAAGAACGCGTGGTGAATCTGGAAAACTGCATGGCGTGTGATTACGAACTCGCCAATAGCACTAAAAATAGCCGTACGAACAGTGCAGAGAGGGACTCCGGCCATGAGGGAGATTTTGACGACAGGGAAGAATGTATTTTGAGGGGCAGACATGAGAAAAATAGAAACATTCAAGGGCCTCGCTGGGAGGAAATGCGGGGATTTGATTTCAAACATTTCCTTACGGTGAGAAAGTTTGAGATATTTCGAAATTCGCAAAAAGGAATACATCCACGAGCATGGCTCGAACAATTTGAGTTTTGTCTTCACCCCGACTGGGCAAGTTCACATAAGATAGAATATATGTGTGGCTATTTGGAAGGCGAACCGGCGATTCGCATGAGGTCGGCAGCGCGTCACTGCAACTCCACTCGGGAGTTTCGACAAGCCTTTCTGTCCGCCTATTGGTCGGAAGCGGCACAAGATAGGGTCAAACATGGCATAATTATGCTGCCAAATTTGAACCAGTCTGGTTTCGGCTGCCCAGCACGCCTATTCGACCACATGCTGCAGGCAAATCAATTTTTATACGACCCATACGGGCCTGCGGAACTAATTAGGATATGCATCACCAAATTGCCGATGCACTTGCGCCACGTCATTCTTGCGGGACGATGCAAAGAGGACGTGGAAACGTTCAAGACACTTCTCCAAGAATTGGAATACAATACAGGACAATGCCCGCCTAATCAGGCACAAAGTTATTACGGGGCACAGCAGCGCGATCGCAGTCGTGGTCGTAGTACTAATCAACGGCGTGACTTGTCGTCGCGACGCGAACGGAACAATAATCGGGACCGGCCGTATAGAAACTGGGGTAACAGTCGCGAACACAGGTGGAACAACGGAAATGATCGAGGACGTGGACAGGATCGTGAACGCAACAGTTACGGCAACCAGAATCGATACTACGGTGAACACTGTGCAAATAGGACTGTAGGCGGAGCATCTCATGATGTTGAAATTCGGCCGGGTAACCCTAGACATAATCCAGCAAATGGAAATGAACAAAACCGGCAGTGACAAAAGATCAGCGCAGAAGGCGCCCAATCGGAATAAATGAGCGACATGGCAAATGAGTAGAAAGGACAGTGAGAAGTAGAGAGGACGGTGAGGAGAAAGAATTGATTAGTTTAAATTTGTGACGTATGCATTTTGAATACTATGATGGTAAAAATAACGATAAAGATGTTTCTATGTGATTGATTGAAGTGATGTTTTTAAATTTTTTTTCTTTCCTTGTGCAATTAGGATTTAGGTTGGTTCAAATGTGAAGATAAAAGGTTTCTTTGTGAAAGAGTGATATGCTGTTTATGGCGTTTTTTGTGTAAATTGAAAAGAGTCGCTCCTGAGAGAAGCAAGATCGGTGTTGAATTAATGCAAAACTCAGGGGAATATCCGATCTGTGGGTATTATGGGTCTGGCAAACCCAGGTCCCCAGCTGTTAGTAGCCTTGTTTCCGATTTTCTGCTTCAGTGCTTCTATCTATTACTATTCTATATCTGTCAGTATAAATGAGGATCTCTTACTATAGTATGCGTGCTGTATGAATATTTTAAGATAGGAGAACTCTGAGAAAGGAATGAGTAAGTTTGGAATCTTGAAAACAGGATGCGATAATAGGATTGTTCAACCAATATGCGCTAATATGTTAATATTGATGATATATTTTTTTTGTTCTTTATAGCTGAGTGGATTTCGTCAGTATATTGATTCCCTTCAAGGTGAAAGAAGAAGTGTGGCTTGTGTAATTTACGTGGCCCTGAAATAATATTGTGGTAGTCAAATACGAGCAGTTTTCAGCAGATGGAGATTGGAACAGAAATATGGATCCTTTCTGTAGTCTTGATTGATGTTGAGCAAAAGCCTGAAAAATTATTCTGCGTTAATACTTGTCCTAGAAAAGCGACGTTTATGTGTTTTGCTGATGCTGTGAGCATTACAGCTTACTGTTTTCGCTGGTGCGGGATGCACTGCAGCCTATATGATTTGTACTGAGGAAATTTCCCTCTTGAAGGTAGAGGAAGATTAAATAATTTTGATTATGGGACCGAAGGAAAGCTTGGTTTAAGGTAATAAGGATGAAGCAAAACATTTGTCATTTAAACTACAGGAGAATTCGGATCTTTTGTGTCTGTTGTAAGTTCAATGTGTTAAGATGAAACTGTTTTACAGAATAGAGGAGACCACAATTTTGCCATTCATGAGAAATGAATCCAGAATAACCACCACAGGTGAAATAACTGATTTGGAAGCGAAAGGTAAATTAAAGAAGGAACGAAATTGGAGCAAAATGGGTAAGAAAATGTAATATAACCTGTAGGATAAAAAAAATTTTTACCCTTCTCAGAGTCATCTGCGTGATTAATTCTTGTGATAACGTAATTTTAGATGAAATTTTCTTACTGTTTTATGTGTAAACATATGAGTATGATAAATGTATAATTGCGAGTCTCTTATCAGGTGTGTCAACTGGTATAAATGTTTTGGCGTGTAAATAACCATTGTTCTTTTTACTGTGTGTGTTTAAGGAAAGTTTCTCCATATTTATCATGTGACAAGACATATGCCGCGAGTGTCAGGAAGAGGATGAATTAGAACAATGTTGTAGTCGTATAAACACTGTGTTGGAGTAGCATTGAAGTAGCTTGTTGGATTAACTAGTAGTGGATAGAAGTAGAATTTTGAGTAATGCATGTTTATGGGTAGTTAGTTTGTAGAATAGACAACAGGTGTGCATGTGTGTGTGTGTGTGTGTGTGTGTGTGTGTGTGTGTGTGTGTGTGTAAATAACATGTGAACCCTATGCTGTCCTGACCTATACTTGCACAAGGCATAATCCTATTCATTTTAGTGAATTAATAAGTAGCATTTCATTTATTAAAACGTAAGTGAACCACATTAGTGATGTGGATTTAGATATTATATCGTCAGTTCATTTAAATTTAATTTTTATACTGTCAAGCCATTTCACTTTTATTTTTTTTATATTGTCAAGTCATTTAACTTTTATTTTTTATATTGTCGATTCATGTAATTTTTTTATTAAAAAAAATTAAGTCTCACTTTTGTTCTTAAAAATTGTGAAAGACAATACTAAGTGGTATTATGTATGACTTTTGTAATCACATAACTATGATGAACATTTTCTGTGAATGCAGTTGAGAACGTGAAAGCGAACCGGCTAAACTCTTACGAGACAGCGGGAGCAGCCAAACTAGTTGTAAACTGGCGGGTTTCCCAGCAGGACACGCTGTCAACTGGGCAACTTCTGGAGCGCGGTCGACAACAAAAGAAAGGCACGCGGCAAACACTTTCCCTTGCACCTGGAGCTAATGGGCGGCTGCCCCGTGCGACCCTTCCTGGAGGCGATGACCTGAGATGGGCGAGCGGTCCACCACGCGGAAATCCATCTGCTGGCAACGCACCACACGCATGTGACGAGACGGCCGCGGTGAAACAACAGAAGACAGGGGAGAAAGGGGCGTGGAGCCTTTTGACATGTACTGTCCAGAGAAATTGGCAGACTTCAACAACGCCTATCAACATTTCCTGACGGATGCCCACTGTCAAGTGGCAGTAAATCATGGTTCGATGTTCTCTGGTCGCTAAGGGTGGCACAAAGAAGAGCCACTAAGTGTCATCCTTGCCCAGGAATATCAAACCGGCGAGCCAATTGAGGATAACTCAAGAATGTAACAACACAAGGGGCGTGGAGCCTTTTGACACATACTGTCCAGAGAAACTGGCAGACTTCAACGATGCCTATCAACATTTCCTGGCGGATGCCCACTGTCAAGCGACAGTAAATCATAGTTCGATGTTCACTGGTAGCTAAGGGTGGCCCAAAGAAGAGCCATTAAGTGTCATCCTTGCCCAGGAATATCAACCAGGCATGTCAAACGAGGATACCACACGAATTTGACAACACAAAGCATGGAACCAAATCGAGATGTACGTGACACGGGCCACCAAGAGAAACTTTATGAGAGGGCAGAGACAGCAGGATTGCATGCAACAGATGGACAAAAATCCCTACTGACAGCTGCGGCGACGAACCCTCCCCCCCTTATATTGTGCCTCGGGACAGTGGAACTACTGAGTGTGTCAGTGAACAGTGATTATACGGTTCTTAGTTCAATGCATATACGTGTGTTTTTGTCACAGAAACTTTGACTCGTGTGTTTTGCAGGGGTTCGATTTATTGGTGTTTATTAGACTGACTCTTGTATTTTGCAGGTGTTCTATTTATTGTTTCTTTTTTAGATTTTGACTCTTGTATTTTGCAGGTGTTTTATATATTGTTTTTTAGATGTTGACTATTGTACTTTCAGAGCTGTTTTAATGATCAATGTTTGTTCTTGTGTGATGTAGTAGATTTGTGATATTTTGTTTCGTAAATTCATTCCTTGGCATTGCTTCGTTTATCAGTCAGATAGCTACTCATTCTCATCGGACTGTGATCGATTAGCCTTTGCATGAGGCATATTTATAGTGATGAACCCCTTAAGGGTAACAATCACATAATTAATTGTAGTTTCAGTATAATGACACAGTGATCATTGTTTGCTAACTAACTGAAATATAGTAGAGTCATTGAATTAGTGCCACAAACTTATTTTGATTCTACAAATTATTAGTTTTATAAGATGTAGAATTTTTTTTGTGATAACCACTTTGTAAAACATATTCTCTATCTTATCATTTTTTTGCTTTTGCGGATTGTGCATTGTAATGTTCTGCTTTATAATACTGATCTTATGTCATGTTTTTTGTTTTAATTGCTGTGGCACCTTTGCTATTTTCATAAATTTTACTTGTTAATAAACAGTCATAATTTTTCCTGTGATCAGTTGGCTCTTGCAATGAGCAAATACTGGTGAACTCCATAAGGGTAACAACCAGAAATTGTTTTCATATTAATGACACAGGAACCATTGTTTTTACTTGCTGACCGAATTAGGTCTACACTATCTTTTAAATAGGTCTCACAGATTGTGGTGTTTTTCTGTTTGAAATTGGTAGATTCTACAGATGTGTTGAAATTATTGTGTTTTAGCAAGTAGCTGGTGACCTTTCGCCTTTTCTTTACATTTTTGGTTTAAGTAGGGTGTGAGAAGCCTGCTTGGGAATGTCCTAGCATGGCCAGAAAATTCCCTGCACAGTCTTTTCCCGGAGCGTTGGGGTTATGAAAGGTCTCTGTTGGATTCCTTTCATGTTAATTTCTAAAATATGTTGCCATTTACGGCATAAATTCCTCTTCTAAATTTACTGTGGCGTTTCTGACTATCTGGGAGGAGACTGAGTAGTGGAATGTGTTACTTTTACACACAAACAAGAACGATCTGTCACACTACTACACTTTAAAACACAGTTTATATGTAATTCATGTCACACAGTCTCATACGTAACCTACATCCGCTTTCTTTTATATACTGTATATAAGATACTGTCATCCCACTTCCCTTCTGTGTGAGACGATGAATGAGCAAATGTATTTCTAGTTGAATGCTGGAGGGTAGCAGACAAGCCTGTCTGCTAGAGAACAGTAGGACCAACGTCGGAACAGGTAGCTACGCTTTCTAAAAGCAAAGAGGTTTCTATCGAGTAGTATGGTCCTGTCCGTCCCTTGTTATGTTGGTATAGGAAGCTGCCCCTCTGGCCACTTCTGTTTGTATTTGTGAGCCACCCCAGGAAAGGACCGGTCAGTCTGTCCGTGGCGAGCGTCTGAAGTGGTAAGATCTCCGGCTAAGCGCGTGTCTGCTAAGTCCGTAGGATAATGGATTTCTTAAGTTCAGCCTAACTGAAAATTTAATCACCTTTATTTCAGGTTTAGCTCTAAAATATCTAATGTTATCTTAAATTGCAGCGCAGTGTAATTCTCGTGTGAAGTTCAGAATATATTCCGGTAGTTGCTTTGTCACTACTTTGTGAGTAAAGTGGAACCACGTGTTGATCAGTAACTCTAACTAAGATCATCAATCTTAAATGCGAGTGTGCGTGAGATTATAACATCTCGTCTTGACAATATTTTTCAATATAGCAACTTTTCTTTATGTTCAACCCACGTGGGGTGTACTTTGTGAGACCACTACCACATGCTTATATAATTGTTTGACCCATCAGGTTAATAGTAAGACGTTAGTAACCAGTTCGAGGTTTTTCTTTTGTAAATTGCTTTTCGATCTAATTTATTTTAATTATCAAAATTATTGTGGAGTTACACGCTTTGTGTAAACCAAGTTGACCACGTGAAGCATGTGGTGTAATCATCAAAATAGCCCTCAGCTATTCTTTTTGGGAAGATTTCACAGAGGGTTAGTATGAATTTAGTATACCAGTGTGTGGTAATTACACGACGGACAGGATTGTGCTACGAATGTAACTTCTTTGGGTGAAAATTGAATCGGTTGGTTGTGGTTAATTTTCTCTTGCATATGTTTCAACGTTCTTCGTGTGTTATTTTATGAATGCAGTGTTGTACGCAGTCTCCCAATCTTGGCTCCCTATTTGATGTGTTCCGTAAGAGTACAAACTCACATTTTCACAATCCTAAATAAGGCACCAGCTTAGTTATGACTCACGTTTAATATGCTGAAATTTCAATGATCAATGTTAAAATAAATTTCCAAATATAAACTGATTTATTTCTTTTTATTTAAATTCTCTTTTATATATATATATCACTGGATGTCGCATAACTGTTAAAAGATTATAATTAATGTTAGTCTGGTTGGGAATTTGGTAAGCTAGACTGGATACCTGGTGAAACAGTTGCGCAGTAATGCAAGGTTAACTTCCCCAGACAGCTCACAGCTTATAAACCGCTTTTATTGTCTATCAGTTCCGCTTACACCACAAATTAAAGGGACAACGTTACAACTACATCGATTATTTCAGCCGTAAATAGAAATATTAAAGATTTTTCGAATCCCGGGACGGATGAGCTTGCTAAATACATAATTAAGTTTACAGGCAACACTCAGTAATCGAGTTCTACTCGCACGTGGCCAATTTTGATGTATTGTAAGGAGCGTGTCAGAACTCTCCATTACATAAAACAGCATATCCAACTTGTCGCTATTCGCTGCATTGTGTAAGCACTCAGATATCGATAGTAACAACCTGAGGGCAAAACATGGAAGCGCGATTCTAAACATTGTTGTGAGACGAGGTCTGTCTGCGAGAGTGGAAGAGTACTGTCGGTTGAGAGTGTGGAGACAGAAGACGTGTCACGCTGCCCTCACGTTGGTGATGGCAGATCTTACCACAGTTAAGGCTTAGTTTCATTTATGTAGCCACGACAGATTTAGATGGTTTAACTACGCTTGATGATGGAATTCAAGGTAAAATTCACAAGCATAGCGCAAAAGCAGTTGAAGTGTTAGGCTCGTAATTGTTAGTTTGAGTTTTGCAATAATCCCATGCTTTGCTTGTCAGTTTTAGCCTCTTTATCCTCCACATAATAATAATTATTGTCCACATCTAAATAATATGCTGTGGTCACTGAATGTTAATATAACTTGAAATTGAAATAATTTGTCAATCTGGCCCTCAGCAATTATTAACACATATGTAATTTGGATTAACACATATATAATTTGTCATTGTCATTATTAATACTTGTTCATGATGATTCTGAAGTTTTAAATAGACTTAATTAATGAAATCCCTTCTCAAAAGTTATTTAGTAGTTAACAGGACCCAAGCAAACCCCTTTTTATTAAATTCATTCTTAGTAACAATAAGCTTTAGCCACTGCTGCTGCATGCTGCTGTGCATTGCTGTAAACAACATGGAAAAATGCAGTTATCTAAAGAGGTGAGTGTAAAATTTAGGGTCAAAACAGAGACACTGACATACCACAACATGTCATGTACTCTAGTCCAGTAAATTACATTGCACAAGTCAGATTCTGTATCATTTGTGAATTCTTGTTCAAAAACGCAGTCAGTTAGCTTATCCAAATGTTAGTTTTAAGTTTTTCATGTAACGACCTGTTGACGCCTTAAATGACAGTGAAACTGACACTCATACAATACACACACAGTGTTATGCAGGCTAGATTCCGTTTACTGATAGCTTACGTTGCTTATCGAGTCCAGTTTCACTGACGAACATAGGCCATATTGTCTGTAGCTACGTTACATATTTGTTGCATATGCGTTACAGTATGCTATGACGTTTTCGATCTTGATGTTTGCTATGCTTGAGCTGCTGCATTATTTTGTGAGATTTTAATAAACTTAATACATTTTGGTCCTTAGAATCAATACTGGTTTCTCTGTGATTCTTCCTTCAAAATGCAGCCAGTAATAAATTCTGCTGCAGTCCCGTTTTGGAAACCCACTTGTCGTCCCCCAACTCATCACGGTTAAATTCATCGCTCATTTCTCTCACGCTCTTCTCCCTCTCGCCTCGTATGCATCGTCGGCCTTCTGTGGACTTTTCCAAGCTACTGATGTCCATCAGCTGGCAAATCATTCTTGCAGTCAACTAAATATATGTTATCATTTTCATTGAAATGCTACAGGATGTAAACTGGTATTGTACTGAATCAACGTAGTTTTAATTGAAACTACTAAGATCTCTTTTTGAAATTTTCTTTTAATACATGCGATATGCAAATACTGTTTTCACACGAAATGTAGAAACTGATTCTATATTCAATTTCAGGTGTGTTACATACACTTAAAATGTGTAAATATGGGTGTACATTGGGATGTGGTAGTAGATTTGTAAAGTAATACGAGGGTCACTCCAAAAGGAATGCACACTATTTTTTTTAATCTCTCTTTTATTCTACATGTTTGAAAGTTTTACAGTGTGTAGATACATCCTTTAGGAACAATATTTTGATTTATCCACATTATTTCCATCGCTCTGAACTGCCTTACACCATCTTGGAACCAGCATCTGTATACCCGCATGGTAAATTCTGAACCAACCTGTTGGAGCCACTGTTTGGCAGCGTGCCCAAGGGAGTCATCATCTTCAAACCTTGTTCCATGAAGAGAGTCTTTCAGTTTCCCAAAGCAATGATAGTCACATGGAGCCAGGTGAGGACTGTAAGGAGGGTGTTTCAGTGTTGTCCATCCGAGCTTTTTTGAGATCGCTTCCATGGTTTTTTGACTGACATGTGGCCGTGCATTGTCGTGCAACAGCAAAACATCCTGCTTTTGCCGATGTGGTCGAACACGACTCAGTCGAGCTTGAAGTTTCTTCAGTGTCGTCACATAGGCATCAGAATTTACGGTGGTTCCACTTGGCATGATGTCCACAAGCAAGAGTCCTTCGCAATCGAAAAACACCATGGACATAACTTTTCCAGCAGAAGGCGTGGTTCTGAGTTTTTTTTCTTGGGTGAATTTGCATGATGCCACTCCATTGATTGATTCTTCATATCTGGTGAAAAATGATGGAGCCTTGTTTCATCACCTGTCACAATTCTTCCAAGAAATTCATCTCCACCATTCTCGTACTGTTCCAAAAGTTGGCTGCATACCGTTTATCTTGTTTCTTTGTGAGTCACTGTCAACATCCTGGGAACCCACCTGGCACAAACCTTTTTTAACGCCAAGACTTTCAGTACTCTGCAAACACTTCCTTCAGCTATCCCAACGTAGAGTGACAATTCGTTCATGGTGATGCGTCTGTCAGCAGTCACCAATTCGTTAACTCTCTGCGCATTGTCTGGAGTGTGTGCAGTACGAGGCCTGCCGCTGCGAGGACAATCCTCAATATTGCCGTGCCCGCTTTCATCACGTAACCTGCTTGCCCGCCGACTAACTGTACTGCGATCGACAGCAGCATCTCCATACACCTTTTTCAACCTCTTGTGGATGTTTTCCACCGTCTCGTTTTCACAGCACAGGAATTCTATGACAGCACATTGCTTCTGACGAACGTCAAGTGTAGCAGCCATCTTGAAGACATGCTGTGACGGCGCCACTCACGGGAACAGGTTGAACTAAGTTTGAAAACAAGCAGGAAGGATGTACAGGGTGTTTCAAAAATGACCGGTATATTTGAAACGGCAATAAAAACTAAACGAGCAGCGATAGAAATACACCGTTTGTTGCAATATGCTTGGGACAACAGTACATTTTCAGGCGGACAAACTTTCGAAATTACAGTAGTTACAATTTTCAACAACAGATGGCGCTGCAAGTGATGTGAAAGATATAGAAGACAACGCAGTCTGTGGGTGCGCCATTCTGTACGTCGTCTTTCTGCTGTAAGCGTGTGCTGTTCACAACGTGCAAGTGTGCTGTAGACAACATGGTTTATTCCTTAGAACAGAGGATTTTTCTGGTGTTGGAATTCCACCGCCTAAAACACAGTGTTGTTGCAACAAGACGAAGTTTTCAACGGAGGTTTAATGTAACCAAAGGACCGAAAAGCGGTACAATAAAGGATCTGTTTGAAAAATTTCAACGGACTGGGAACGTGACGGATGAACGTGCTGGAAAGGTAGGGCGACCGCGTACGGCAACCACAGAGGGCAACGCGCAGCTAGTGCAGTAGGTGATTCAACAGCGGCCTCGGGTTTCCGTTCGCCATGTTGCAGCTGCGGTCCAAATGACGCCAACGTCCATGTATCGTCTCATGCGCCAGAGTTTACAACTCTATCCATACAAAATTCAAATGCGGCAACCCCTCAGCGCCGCTACCATTGCTGCACGAGAGACATTTGCTAACGATATAGTGCACAGGATTGATGAGGGCGATATGCATTTGGTTTACTGACGAAGCTTATTTTTACCTGGACGGCTTCGTCAATAAACATAACTGGCGCATATGGAGAACCGAAAAGCCCCATGTTGCAGTCCCATCGTCCCTGCATCCTCAAAAAGTACTGGTCTGGGCCGCCATTTCTTCCAAAGGAATCATTGGCCCATTTTTCAGATCCGAAACGATTACTGCATCACGCTATCTGGACATTCTTCGTGAATTTGTGGCGGTACAAACTGCCTTAGACGACACTGCGAACACCTCGTGGTTTATGCAAGATGGTGCCCGGCCACATCGCACAGCCGACGTCTTTAATTTCCTGAATGAATATTTCGATAATCGTGTGATTGCCTTGGGCTATCCGAAACATACAGGAGGCGGCGTGGATTGGCCTCCCTATTCGCCAGACATGAACCCCTGTGACTTCTTTCTGTGGGGACACTTGAAAGACCAGGTGTACCGCCAGAATCCAGAAACAATTGAACAGCTGAAGCAGTACATCTCATCTGCATGTGAAGCCATTCCGCCAGACACGTTGTCAAAGGTTTCGGGTAATTTCATTCAGAGACTACGGCATATTATTGCTACGCATGGTGGATATGTGGAAAATATCGTACTATAGAGTTTCCCAGACCGCAGCGCCATCTGTTGTTGAAAATTGTAACTACTGTAATTTCGAAAGTTTGTCTGCCTGAAAATGTACTGTTGTCCCAAGCATATTGCAACAAACGGTGTATTTCTATCGCTGCTCGTTTAGTTTTTATTGCCGTTTCAAATATACCGGTCATTTTTGAAACACCCTGTATATACACACTGTAAAACTTTCACACATGCAGAATGAACACTGTATTTTTACAAAAATAATGTGCATTTCTTTTGGAGTGACCCTCTTACTATTGGAGCATGTGATCTTCCGATAGTTCGTGGGAGATCCGCTCTAAAACTCTACCATTTTTGGTTAAAAGAAGTTTGATGAGGACACACAGCGCTCGCCACTTTGCATAGCGCACGCTTGACACCGCGGTAATCAACTCGTCAACAATTTTTAAGGGACACAGTTTAGATTACATGGCTCAAATGGCTCTGAGCACTATGGGACTCAACTGCTGCGGTCATAAGTTCCCTAGAACTTAGAACTACTTAAACCTAACTAACCTAAGGACATCACACACATCCATGCCCGAGGCAGGTTTCGAACCTGCGACCGTAGCGGTCGTGCGGTTCCAGACTGTAGCGCCTTTAACCGCTTGGCCACTCCGGCCGGCTTAGATTACATGGATGCTATTGTATTGAAATATTAACGACATTGTCCTATTATTATTATTCTGTAGTTATTGTCTGCCATTATTCTCATGTCATTATTACCTCGAAGAAGAACCAGTGCACCTTCCCAATTGCTTTCTATTCTCTTTGAACTCCATGAAATAAGTCACAAACATTTTGTCTAATGGTTCAAATGGCTCTGAGCACTTTGGGACTCAACTGCTGTGGTCATCAGTCCCCTAGAATTTAGAACTACTTAAACCTAACTAACCTAAGGACATCACTTACATCCATGCCCGAGGCAGGATTCGAACCTGCGACCGTAGCGGTCACGCGGTTCCAGACTGTAGTGCCTAGAACCGCACGGCCACTCCGGTCGGCAAACATTTTGTCTAACACAGCCACTTTGTTTGTTTGTAATGCTAATTTAAAATTAACGTTAGAGTAATTTGAATTAACCTGCTTACTAATAATTTATCCTGGCAGAATTTTTTTCATACTTCATAACAAGTATGCTTCATATAGACTATTTTGTGAGTTTACCGAACTGGTTACTGTGCGGCTCGGCATGCGTATTCCGGCATTCAGTCGTCGCTTTGAGCGTGGTATTATTTTATGTGTCATTCAGATTAGTTTCTTAGATAGTTTTGGTCAGATTAGAAACTGCAAACCAGTACCAGCAAGCATTAATGTTTCTCGACACGTTTCTGTCGTCGCTTACGTGTTATTTGAACCACAAATGACAGAAGTAGTCTTTCACGAAATTTGTCCGAAATGTGTTTCTTTAAATTAAAATAACCTATTTGTGAATCAGACAGGAAAAACTTGGCTTTGTCCTCGCGACAGATTTATACTGTAGTAAACGCACGAACATATCTAAATGACTGAACCCACTGTCTGGATAGCTAATTTTATGCATTGGACTGGCAACCCATTTCTTTCGTAGCACGAGATGCGTTAAGCACGTGATGCAACACATTCTTTCCTGAAAGCAGGTTGGTTTTATTCGGGATCCTAATACACCATATTATACACCAGTCTCTTGACTACAAAACCCTAGTTTTGAACATAGTCTCAGTTCAATGCGACGGTCTTATGCCAGCTTACTGGGAAAACCTGTATGCCCGCATGGTACCACTCCACTGGTCGACGCCGGAGTCAACGTCATGCTGGAACAATGCCCTTCCGATCACCTACGCACTGCTTCTCGCGAAGTACATCCCTCATTGGGAGTGGGAAGGTGCAAGACCCGGGCTGTAGAGTGGATGAAGAAGAACAGTTCAACGAAGTTTTGTGAGCTCCTCTCAGGTGAGTAGACTTGTGTGAGGTCTTGTTGCGTTGTGATGGAGAAGAGGTTCATTTGCTTTTTGGTGCCAAAAAACATGCAGAAGTGGTATCTTCAATTTCCTGAGTTTAGCACAGTACACTTCAGAACTGATCGTTGTACTATGATGGAGGACATCAAACGGAATAGTCCCTTCAGGGCCCCAGAAGACCGTGCCTTGACTTCATTAGCTGAGGGTGCGCCTTTGAACTTTTTCTTCAGTGGAGAGGTGCTGCGGTGCCGTTTTGTTTCCGGTTCGAAGTTATTAATCCGTGTTTTATCGCCCCAGCATGTGGACCAGTGTGTCAGCACTGCCAACAGACACATCCACATGAGCAGCAAGACGTCTGATTGTGATCCGTCAATCGATGACAGTGTCCCCACGTTCCAGCACTGCAGGAGCCACAGCTGTGTGTGGCTGGCAGCACGACGGAGATTGGGCAGATTTGCGCGACCTTGCTGCGATGATGACAGACGCCTCGCCCAACGACTCGCCGTGCTTTTGTTCACTCTCCGGTCTCCCTAAAAATTCTGCAGGCGCCTATGAATATCTGCGATGCTCTGGTTTTCTGCCAAAAGAAACTCAATGACAGGTCTCGGCTTGCAAGACATCTCCGCTACAGACGCCGTTTTGAAGGTTATGTATAGTACTGCCACCTATCGGTACCTCATGAAACAATAGGTGCTAGAACTGGAGCTTGTCCCACAAAAAATTCCGCATTTTTTCAGCCAAAACTGGCCAAGAAGAAAATGTGTTGCACTCCTTACTGAACGCCTCCCGCAATTATTCATATTTCATAAAATTTGGGAAAATAGCGACCACTTCTACGGTGATTTAGATAAGATATCTGTGTGGTGCGAAAAGTAGCAATTGACCCTGAATAAAGGAAAGTGTGAAGCTATTCACATGGGTACTGTGGTGTCACCGCAAGGCACCACACTTGCTAGGTTGTAGGCTTCAAATCGGCCGCGGTCCGTCAGTACACCACGGACCCGCGAGTCGCCATTGTCGACGCTAGCAGACCAAGCGCCGCCACTCGGCTGGTCTTACAAGACAAGCGAGCGCACTGCCCAGTTCTACGGCCGACTTGAATAGGAATGGTTCAGTTGTTATAGCTTCAGAGATCTCATTTGCAGAGACGCTAGTTAGCATAGCCTTCAGCTAAGTCAGTAGCTACGACCTAGCTAGGCGCCACATACAGTTTATGCATTGACAATTGATCTATATGTGGAAAGCAATCAGAATCGTAAAGAAGTATTCGCAGTTCATTCTATAACTCCACTTGTAAATATTACTGTACGAAGTCAAGATCGATGTTCACCTGTGATGCTGAATTAAAGCTAGGTATTTAATTGTATTCCTGTCTACTACTTTCTAATCACCTAAGATGTTCCAGATACATCCCGTCAAGTATAGTTCATTGATCCTCACATCAACCCTACGTGATCAATGCGTGCAATTAATGGCCACATCTCGTGATCAGACTAAGAGTCAAATTGCGTGACTCAGCCGGGTCTCCCTTTTTCCATGAGGTTCATAAAAAAAATGGTTCAAATGGCTCTGAGCACTATGGGACTCAACATCTTAGGTCATAAGTCCCCTAGAACTTAGAACTACTTAAACCTAACTAACCCAAGGACATCACACACACCCATGCCCGAGGCAGGATTCGAACCTGCGACCGTAGCAGTCCCGCGGTTCCGGACTGCAGCGCCAGAACCGCTAGACCACCGCGGCCGGCTGAGGTTCATAGTTCCGCCTCATACATAACAAGTACTAAAATAAATCCGCTAAATTTCGATTACGCGATAAGTCACACAAATCTGATGCTTGTAAATTCAACTAAATACTTAGGGATTATAATTACAAATAACCTAAGTTGGAACGATCAGATAGATAATATTGCGGATAGAGCAAACCAAAGACTGCGATTCACTGGCAGAGCACTTAGAAGGTGCAACAGATCTACTAAAGAGACTGCTTACACTACACTTGTCCGCCCTATTCTGCAGTACTGCTGTGCGGTGTGGGATCCATATCACGTGGGAATGACGGATGATGTTGAAAAAGTTCAGAGAAGGGCGGCTCGTTTTGTATTATCGCGAAATAGGGGAGATGGTGCCCCAGACATGATAGGTGAATTGGCGTGGCAATCATTAACACAAAGGCGTTTTTCGTTGCGACGGGATTACCAGTTTTCTATTCAGATTGCGAAAACATTCTGTTGGCACCCACCTACAGAGGGAGAAATGATCATCACGATAAAATAAGAGAAATTAGGGCTCGCACAGAAAAAATTAAGTGCTCGTTTTTCCCGTGCGCCGTTCCAGAGTGGAACGGTAGAGAGACAGCTTGAAGGTGGTTCATTGAACCCTCTGCCAGGCAGTTAATTGTGAATAACAGAGTAATCACGTAGAAGTAGATGTAGACTTCTGCGGTTCCAGTCTCATAATAACTTGCACGAAATTATCAAAATTAGCACTACTGTATTTACTAAACCTGATTGGGGGAAAAGACCAATTGTTGGCAGTAGAGGTATAATTTTCCCATCTCTCTTCGGCTGCATTTCGGGACGATTGCCTTTGTTTCTGAACTGTTAGGTTTACGATCACACGACTACTTTCATTTAAACGATCGACGTATAGGGGTGTTACAGCCTTCTTTTAGTTTTCAGTACAGAAGGAAAAATAGATGGAAAAATTACAGTTTCAAGAAGTTTTACAGGAAAACGTTAATGTAGGAAAGCGTACACGGGAGGCCATCGTCGGTTTGTTAGCAGCAGTTAAAGAAGAAGTGTCTCCAAAGTTAGTAAGTGACGATGAAATTGGAACCCAGCACACATCACCGAACTTGCGAGAGTAATATTACGTCATTATAAGAGGTGTGCGTTCCTATAGATACCGAGTCAAGATGTACTCCTTGGGACACGAAGAAACTGCAGAGTACTGTCAGTAGAAACGTTGGGACGGAATGAGTGACATTGCGCCGCTTCGGCTGCACCACTGTTTTTCGGTCGTATGACCCTACCGAACTGGAATAAAGAACCGTTTCGTCGAGCTCGAATAACATCATTTCGTGCTTGCTCTGCGAAGCGGAACACGCGAATTTCCTGCATAGCGGTGCACTGTGCTGGAAGTAAAGAGTCACAGTGTTTCAGGTTGCCTGCCATAAGTGTTCTAAAATGCCGAGTGTCGCGTATCAAATCAGCTTTGCTGCGACGACATCCATCCACGTGGACGGTTTTTCGCCATTACGTCGGACGTGAGTGAAAGACTCGAATTTCCGCTGAATGGATTCGCAGTCCGTTAACTTCACGTTGATTAAACCCCAACAAATGGGAGCCTTATCTGCGAAGTTCATTAAAGGGTGAAAATAATTTTTGTGATAAGTTTTTACAGTGTGTGTATTGCGATATTCGGGTATTGCCCGAAATATTTCACATGATTTGGTTTGTCGTGTCCTGCCCTGAAAAGACACGCGTGGACGTCTTATGCATGGTATCTTGTCTTGTGACACGCCGCATCTACTGTATTTGTGGAGCTTTTTCATCTGATGTAAACTAGTAATTTGTATTGTTTGCATCTTACGGCGATTTTAACACTAGAAAGTTTATTATCTATACCTGACAACATTCTGGGATTCTAACGCGGTTTTAGGCGTCTACCAGGGTTGCCCAGAAAGTAATACACCGCATTTTTTTACTTGGACAATTCTTTATTTATACAACGAGAATTACACACATGGAAGTACGGTGTTTTATCTGTTGTTGTGTTGTTGTGGTCTTCAGTCCTGAGACTGGTTTGATGCAGCTCTCCATGCTACTCTATCCTGTGCAAGCTTCTTCATCTCCCAGTACTTACTGCAACCTTCATCCTTCTGAATCTGCTTAGTGTTTTCATCTCTTGGTCTCCCTCTACGATTTTTACCCTCCACACTGCCCTTAAATGCTAAATTTGTGATCCCTTGATACCTCAGAACATGTCCTACCAACCGGTCCCTTCTTCTGGTCAAGTTGTGCCACAAACTTCTCTTCTCCCCAATCCTATTCAGTACTTCGTCATTAGTTATGTGATCTACCCATCTAATCTTCAGCATTCTTCTGTAGCACCACATTTCGAAAGCTTCTATTCTCTTCTTCTCCAAACTATTTACCGTCCATGTTTCACTTCCATACATGGCTACACTCCATACAAAAACATTCAGAATCTATACTCGATGTTAACAAATTTCTCTTCTTCAAAAATGCTTTGCTTACCATTGCTAGTCTACATTTTATATCCTCTCTACTTCGACCATCATCAGTTATTTTGCTCCCCAAATAGCAAAACTCCTTTACTACTTTAAGTGTGTCATTTCCTAATCTAATTCCCTCAGCATCACCCGACTTAATTCGACTACATTCCATTATCCTCGTTTTGCTTTTGTTTACACACCGTATTTTTCCACGTAACCTCCATCCCGTTCTATGGCCGTCCTCCAGCGCGAAACAAGGGCGTGTATGCCCTGTCGGTACCAATGCTTATCCTTGTGGCTGAGCCACTGCTTCCCTGTGTGAATCTCCTCCTCGTCGTCCTCAACGAATGGCATCCTTTAATGGCTCAAACATGTGGAAGTGCGAGGGTACTAGGTCAGGGCTGTAGGGTGGATTGTGTAACACTGTCCAACTCTTTTTCTGCGATGTGTTCAGCAGTCCTCAGACTTGTGTGGAGCCAAGCGTTATCGTGTTGCAGCAAAACATCTGCTGAGTTGCTGTGGCGCCGAAGTCGCCGGAAGTGCGTCTTGAGTTTTGTTAATGTGTTAACAACATACGCTTCTGAATCAATGGTACCACTGAAACGTCCCCTTAGAAAAATTAATGAATTACTGTGCTGATAAACCTCTTACATTATTTGCTTTTCAAACAGCTGAGCAAAACTGAACGTACTCACTTACCTCACAAAAATCTTCGTTATTCAAACTACTGCAATACAGCGAGCGCCACTACTGCCAGCTAAATAAAAGATTCTAACTACTGAAGGCACTAACTACTGATAGGCATAGTTAGCAAATGAAAGATTTTCATAGAAAACAAACAATGTATTTACCTTAATAGTGTTCAAAAGTCATAATATATGTAGCAGTTCATGACATCCAGTCTTACAAATTTACTGTCTCTGATGGACACACGTCCAGATCGTCCGCTCTCAAAACTCCGCCATCTCTCTCCCCACATCCACCACTGCTGGCGGCTCACCTCCAACTGCGCAACGATACGCGCTGTTAACAGCCCACTGCCCAACACTACAATAGCGACTTCCAACAATGGAAACCAGCCACAGACAGCACACAGCAGAGCCAGTGATTTTCATACAGAGCGCTACGTGACGTTACCAATATAAAAACCTAAACAGCCTACTTACACCACCTCTTGACATCACATCAATGAGACTTACGCTTGTACAGTCACAGAACATGGTGATCATGACCTCACCGGCGAAAGCAGTTGCTTTGTATTTTTCTTCTGTGGGGACTGGGAATGGCGCCGTTCGATCGACTGTCGTTTTGTTTCCTGCTCAAATTGGTGAACCCAGGTCTCATCACCAATCATAATCCGGGGTAAGAACGTCTTCCACTCAGTTTCAAAACGTTGCAACAAATGAAGACAAATATTTTTTCTGTGCGATTTGTGATCCACTGTTAGACATTGCGGGACTCATCTTGCACCCACTTTTGAATATGCACGAGTGCGGATAATTACATCCACACTTTCTTTGTTGATCGACAGATGCAGTACCAACTGCCGGGTCGTAATGCGGCTGCCATCCTGTCATCGCGAATGACAACACCAGCTGGCTGCGACATGCCATCAGGTGCGGCAGCCGTGGAAAGTCTCCCAGACCGCTGCAAAACGTGGAGTTCCGCCGAACCGCCTTCTGATGGTGGTCACCCCCCCGTACCCAGCAACTAACCGACGGCAGATGCTCCATAGGTTTTGCATAAGCGTCTGAGAATATTCTCCACAGTTTCTTTCTCTGCAGTGAGAAATTCCATGACGGCAAGTTGCTTCTAACGTACATCACATGCAGATGCCATTTTGAAACTGTCCTGCAGCTACGCTACGGATCGGAAGTGACGGAAACTTGGCGGTCTCACTCAGGGGACATTAAATAATACATACGTAACTTCTCGTACTGTCGCTTTGTTGTCGGCTGAGAAAAAAAGATGCGGTGGATTACTTTCTGGGAAACCCTCGTATGTGTTCTACTACGAAGCATGGCTCTGAAACTTCCCCTTTGAATGTAAAGAATGACTGTGCTGGTAAAACTTCTACGTTACTTGATTTTCAAACTCTGGAGTAAAACTGAACGTACTGAGACTGTTTTCTCTTTATTTATTCTGATCATTACTAAACTGACGCACAATATTTTAGCGCAACACAATCTGACTTTCAATAATCCCTACAAAAGAACAGCCCCGACTAACAATAACCTGTATCCTTCATGAATCACTTACCTCACAAGAATCTTCGTTACTCGAATTACTGCAATAAAAAAGGTACAAATGGCTCTGAGCACTGTGGGACGTAACAGCTGACCGAGCGGTCTAGGGCGCTGCAGTCATGGACTGTGCGGCTGGTCCCGGCGGAGGTTCGAGTCCTCCCTCGGGCATGGGGGTGTGTGTTTGTCCTTAGCATAATTTAGGTTAAGTAGTGTGTAAGCTTAGGGACTGATGACCTTAGCAGTTAAGTCCCATAAGATTTCACACACACGTAACAGCTGAGGTCGTCAGTCCCCTAGAACTTAGAACTACTTAAACCAACTAACCTAAAGACATAACACACATCCGTGTCCGAGGCAGGATTCGAAAGTGCGACCGTAGTGGTCACGCGGTTCTTGATTGAAGCGCCTAGAACCGCTCGGCCACAGCGGCCGGCTCGAATTACTGCAATACAGCGAGGACCAACACTGCCAGCTAAATAAAAGATTCTAACTACTGAAGGCACTAACTACTGATAAGCATATAGTTAGCAAATGAAAGATTTTGGTAGAGAACAAACAATGTATTTACCTTAATAATGTGTTCAAAAGTCATAATATATATGTATATAAATTCGTGACATCCAGTTTAACAAATTTCCTTTTTCTTTCGGACACACGTCCAGATCGTCCGCTCTTATTAACATCTGAGAACTCTGGCATCTCTCTCCCCACATCCACCACTCCTGGCGGCTCACCTCCAACTGCCCAACGCTACTGGCTGTTCACATCCAACTGCCCAACACTACACTAGCAAATAACTTCCAACAACGAGTCCAACCAGCCACAGACTGTACACAGCGCAGTCAGCGATTTTAATACAGGGCCCTACGTGGTGTTACCAACGTAAAAACCTAAACAGCCTACTTACGGCTGGTGCGAAACTCAAGTTACCCTTTTCTCGCAAGATATTCTACGAACCATGGCTGGAGAGCACGTTCATAGTGTTGATTTCCGGACAGCGTTTGATGCACTGTGACACTGCAGATTGTTGAAATAGGTCCGAGTATACGCAGTAGGTTTCCAGATACGTGAGTAGCTCCAGGACCCATTTGGATTTGAAGCTCCTGCAGAAGCCGTGTTTACAGGTAAGATTAATGGATTTCAGCTTCGCCTGTCATGTAAACAATTGCTTCTTAAAGATGTACAAGTAGAAACAATGAGGAACTGAGTGAAGTGTATCCACTCACAATGGCGAAAAGGTGCTAAACCATGTTTCGGTTTTTGCAATAAACAGTTGTTTGCGTAACAGTCGGGTCTGAAAGTCAGTAACTTAGAATCTAGCACTTTTTGTCCTGGACGACGAGTGTTCATCAGGAACGTCACAGGAAAGTGTGACAGGACCGCTCATATGCTCCACACATATAAACGATTTGACGGGCTGGGTGAGCAGCAATGTGCGACTGTTCGCTGATACGCTGTAGTGTATGGGGAAGTGTCGTTGTCGAGTAACTGTAGGAGAATACAGAATGACTTTAAGCCAGAATTTCAGTTTCGTGTGATGAACATCTGGCTCTAAATGTGGCAAAAATGTAATTTAATGCAAATTGGTAGGAACTACAGCTCTGTAATGTTCGAATACACCATTAGTAGTGTGTGTATGACACAATCATGTCGATTAAAAATCCAGGCTTGACGTTGCAAAGCTACATGAAGTAAAACGAGCAAGGTAGATTGCGGGGAAGACGAACTGTGGACTTCAGTTTATTGAGAGAATTCTGCGAAAGTGTAAATCTATAACGGAGACCTAGTACAGAGCTCTTGTGCGAGCTATTCTTGACTCCCGTTCCAAGGTTTGGGAACCCCACCAAGTCGATTCAGAGGGGTGCTCACAGGTAGGTTTAGTAACAAGCGAATGTTACGGAAATTCTCCGTGAACGTTCTCTTCGCGAAACGCTACTGAGGAAGTTTACAGAACCGGCATTAGCTACAGACAGCAGCGCGATTCTACTGACACCGACGTACATCTCCCGTAAGGAGCAAGATGACAAAATAAAAGGAATCAGGGCTCGCTTGGAAGTATACAGACAGTCGTTTTCCCTTCGCTCCATTCGCGAGTGGAAAAGAAACGGAACCACTAATAGTGGTACAGGGCACCATCTGCTGTCACCGAATGGTGGCCTGTGGAATATATGTAAAAATGTAGATGTCTCATAATGGTGAGAAAATGAGGGAATTAGTGCCAGCTTATTATTACTACAGACACAACATTTCGTCCTTACGAAGATTCAAAAACTTGCTCCGCGGTACGACAACTGTCTGTAAGACTAAGACGCTCACTTATAAAAATGGTGGAAGAGACCTTTTACTACCGCTCAGAACAAGCATAAGTATTATACGCACCTTGTTTTTTTTTTTTTTTTGAATGCGAATTGGACAAGGTCGCAAACTCATTAAAACCCCACATGATACCTGGCGTTCTCTGTGGTGTAGTGTCGTGGGGATACTGCCAGAGTACTGCCCTCAATCTCAGAAGGGCCACTGGAGCCGCTGTGTCCAATCAGACAGTAATGAACAGGTTACGAGAAAGGACCTTCAAAACCACACGTCTTTTTCCAGTACCACACCTGACATGACAACATCTTGTGTCTCGCCTTCAGTTCTGATGTTATGATGTCAACTGGCTGTCTCGTCACTGGCGAAATTTACTGGTCGCGGACGGGTCCAGATAGACTGTGGATAGCGGTATTTGTCAAACGTCGTCCACGAAATCGACAGATTTCGAAATTTCTGTGATTTTGTGGGTAGTTTTCATTGTTGACAGCCATACGGACCGTGTTGCAGTTGTCTATGGTCGTCTTACATCGAACAGACCCTGTTGGACCATTCAGTACCTGCGTCATGTGGTGGTGGCTTTAAACTTCCTATGATGTCATGGCCTATGTAGCGGACATCAGCAGAGACGTCTTGTGAAGTCTGGACATTTAAGTAATGGAAATATCGTCCGTGAGTCCTGCGTGATCCAAAGTGCATTGCGCCTATGTGGGACATGACTGACAGATGTGTCCATTGTCTTCTTGTTGCATCACACACAATCCAAGAACTTTGTTTTTTGCTACGCTAGCTAGGTCTATGGTCGTCTCCACAATCGCCATCACTGAAGTGAACAGCGGCTCGAAACGTGCAGCTCGCCACGGAAGAAAGCTGGTGCTACAGAATCGCTTAGCAGTGTTTGCATAGGGCCTGCGTTAGCTAATCGAAGACATGCTTGCAGCTGCGAACCACGTGCATCACTTCATGCGAGATGTCGTCACCGACGGCGATATCATCTTTCAGCAGTATAACTGTCGGTGTCTCGGAGCCAGAAGTTGCTACTGTAGTTTGAGTAGCATTATAGTGAACTCACGTTGATGTGTCGCCGACCAAATTCGTCTGATGTAAATCCTATGTAACCCATCTGGGTCGCTATCGGGCGCCATCACCACGTACGCAGATCAGTGGTCCATTATTTACTCGAATTTGTGACCTGTGTGTGGACACTTAATGCCGCATGCCTCCAAAAACCTACCAACATACTGTCGGATCCCTGTTACGCAGAAATCAGTAATGTATTTCGTTCAAAAGGTGGACAAACAAGCTATTAACCAAGTGGTCATAATTTTTTGGCTTATTATTATAAATCCTGAAAGGTTGAGTTGTAATTTGGTAACACACTGTTGTGTCTAGACAAGACAGCCTATACACAATGAGAGGAAGCAGAAAGGCCGGCCGTGGTGGCCAAGCGGTTAAAGGCGCTACAGTCTGGAACCGCGCGACCGCTACGGTCGCAGGTTCGAATCCTGCCTCGGGCATGGATGTGTGTGATGTCCTTAGGTTAGTTAGGTTTAAGTAGTTCTAAGTTCTAGGGGACTGATGACCTTAGAAGTTAAGTCCCATAGTGCTCACAAGGGAACCTCCCCATCACACCCCCCTCAGATTTAGTTAGAAGTTGGCACAATAGATAGGCCTTGAAAAACTGAACACAGATCAATCGAGAAATCAGGAAGTAGTTGCGTGGAACTATGAAAAAAACAAGCAAAATATACAAACTGAGTAGCCTATGTGCAAGACATGCAACATCAAGGAGAGCGTAAGCTGAGAAGCGCCGTGGTCCCGTGGTTAGCATGAGCAGCCGCGGAATGACAGGTCCTCCTCGAGCGAAAATTTTACTTTCTTTATTTTCGCAAAGTTATGATCCATCCATTCGTTCATTGACATTCCTGTTCACTGCAATAAGTTTAGTGTCTGTTTTGCGACCACACCGCAAAACCGTGCGATTAGTAGACGAAAGAACGTCCCTCTGCAATGGGAACCGAAAACATTTGGTTGCAAGGTCATAGATCAACCGATTCCTCCACAGGAAAACACATCTGATATATTCTATGCGACACTGGTAACGGCATGTGCGTCACATGACAGGGATATGTTGTTGACCCACCTAACTTGTACACTTGGCGAATGGGTAACATTCTTCTACCTTGCCCGATTTAGGTTTTCTTGTGGATGTGATAATCACTCCCAAAAAGTGATGAAAACATAAACTGCAACAAATGAATGCAACAGTTTCACAGTCGCACAGTTTTCCCTTTGCTCTGTCAAAACATGTTTTTAACGTTTTCAAATTTCCGGTGTGTAGACCGTCAAATCCTGCATATGTCCAAGCAAATCTGAACATGTTCCGGAATTTTGGAGAGCGAAGTTGATTATGTGTGATTGTCTGAGCTTTGATAATTGTCTGAAAATAAAAAATTAAACTTTTCACTCGAGGGAAGACTTGAACCAAGGACTTCTCATTCTGCAGCTGCTCACGCTAACCACGGGACCACGGCGCTCCTGAGGTCACACTGTCCTTGATTTGCCTATCTTGCGCATGGACTACTCAGTTTGTATATTTTGCTTATTTTTTTCATAGTTCCACGCAACTTCTTCCTGTTTTCTCGATTGATCTGTGTTCAGTTTTTCAAGGCCTATCCACTGTGCCCACTTATAACTAAATCTGAGGGGGGTGCGATGGGGAGGTTCCCTTGTCAGAGCCATTTGAACCATTTGAAGCAGAAAGGCACGCGCTTAAACTCACGCAGGCTGGCGTGAGGTCTGAAACAGGATACGTAATGAATGATATAAAGAAAAGTACGTAGCTTCTGGAATACTTAACTTTAATCCACATTTGTAGAACATCGCTCTGGATGATACACTAATAGAATCTCAATAGCAATTGAATACGGCGCCTTGCTAGGTCGTAGCAAATGTAGCTGAAGGCTATGCTAACTATCGTCTCGGCAAATGAGAGCGTAATTCTCAGTGAACCATGGCTAGCAACGTCGGCTGTACAACTGGGGCGAGTGCTAGTACGTCTCTCTAGACCTGCCGTGTGGTGGCGCTCGGTCTGCAATTACTGACAGTGGCGACACGCGGGTCCGACGTATACTAATGGACCGCGGCCGATTTAAAAGCTACCACCTAGCAAGTGTGGTGTCTGGCGGTGACTCCACACACACCCAGCCTTAAAATATTTCTCAATGGAGTATGGCAGACGCCCAAAGTCATGTTCTCCTAATTCTTTTGAGCAGTGTCTTTGTACACTGACCAGCCAGAACATAATGACCACTCACCTACTGTCTATATAATTCTGTATGCAGTATCAGTGAGCGTTGTCCATGTGTAGAATGGGGAAGGCGTGTGATCTATCTGAGTTTGGCCGAGGGCGGATTGTGATGGCCCGGAGAGTCGGCACGGATATTTCGGAAAATGCACGGCCTACGGGTGTTCGAGGACTGCTGCGGTGAGTGTCTTCAACACGTGGCGAAACTAAGATGAAACCGTGTCCAGATATTGTACGGTTGGGCTGCCATCCCTCAATATAGATATCGGACGTCATAGGCTGGGCAGACTGGTGAAACAGGACAGGCGGCGAACTGTGGCCGAACTAACATGAGACTTAAATGCTGGGCAGAGTACAACGACCCATGCTTATGCCTATGTTAACACCATGACATGGGCAACTATGACTGAAACCGGCACGTGACCATTGGTACTGGACATTGGCACAGTAGCAGAGTGTTTCAAGGTCTTATGAATTCCAGTACCTTCTTCACCTTGCCGATGGGATGGCGCGAATCCGTCGCTTGCAGGGGAACAACTCCTTAATGTATGTACTGCAGGACAGAGACAAGCTGGTGGCGGCTCCATTATGCTCTCGGGGATATTCATGTGGGCATCCATGGGTCCAGCGGAGCTCGTGCAAGGCACTGTGATGGCCAAGGAGTATCGTACACTGGTTGCACACCTCCCTTCATGACTATCATATTTCCCGACAGCAGTGGCATTTTTCAGCAAGATAATGTTCCATATCAAAAGGCCAGGAGTGTGATGGAGTGATTCAAGGAACATGGTGGTGAGTTACAATCGATGTGCTGGCCCCCACAACTTGCCAGATCTTGAAACCCGATCCAACACATCTGGGAGGTGGTCGAACATGGAGTCAGAGCTCATCGCCCCCCCCCCCCCAACCCCTTGCCCGCAATTTATCCGAACTAGGCGATTTGTGTGCGCAGATGTGGTGCCAGTTACCTCCAGCGACTTGCCGAGGCTTCATTGCTTCCGTGCCGCGAAACGTCGCCGCTGTTATCCGTGGCAAAGCAGGACATACCGGCTGTTATCTATGTGGTCCTAATGTTCTGGCTGATCAGTATATAGCGGCTGTGGAGCAGTTGTGCTGGAGCAGTTGTAGTATGTGTTTTATACTCATTGTAGATACTGTAGCTGTTGCTTTGCGGAGAATCACTGAAAGAGTCAGCTGTCCTGCCTGTTACCGTTTCCGTATTAACAAATAAAAGAATTCTCATCAGGGAAACGCTTCTGTCCAGTGATTGTGGAGATATCAGACCTGTTCTCTTTCTGAAAGTGTTTCGGTGTTTCGACTGCCGGAATTGAAGACATAAATGAATGGATAGTGTGTGTGTGTGTGTGTGTGTGTGTGTGTGTGTGTGGGTGTGGAAAGAGGGGGGGGGGGGTGGCGGTAGGAGGGGGATAGCGAGCTTCAGTGAGATAAATAACAGCCAGTGAGTTTTACAAAAATCAAGTTCACTGTTCATCTACAACAGAGTAAATGCAAGGTAGTCTGTTACAGACTTGGAACGAAATACACTCACAATTCTTTATTACTTGGCATGCAGCCGTTTTGCTGTAGGAAAAGGAAAATGTATGTGAGTACTATAAAACATATATGATAAATGGTCCAGTCTGAAGAATTCAGAGAAGTGAGATGAACTCTTTGAGGTAACAAGAAACATGATGGTTAGCCATGAAGCGTTAGAGATACGAACGGAGAAACAAGGAATGCTTCCAAGGTGATGGACGCCAGCACATGTCGATAAATATAGCAACAATTTCCGCACTATTACCAGTAACGAAGTGACGCCCACTAAGATCTGCAACCGAATGGGGCTCGGGGAGCATATCTCCGTGGTTTTGTAGACTCGGACTGAGCACAGCAGCGTGTCTCCTCCGAGGAAGAAAGTTGCTATCGCCAACTTCACTGGGGATGGATGTGAAGAAAGTTCTAACTACTTCCGGCCGGTGGCTGGTGTGCCGGCCAGCCTGGGTGTGGTTTTTAGGCGGTTCTCCACATCCCACTAGGTGAATACTGCACTGGGTTTGGAACCCATGTTAATTCCCACAGAGGATATTTTCGGTCTTCAGAAATGTTATAATATGCGAACATAAAACTTCTAAAACAGGCTGACATCAGAGATATAGGCTTATGGTATTGCATCTCCATTCTACGACCCTCTTGAAAATAGGAATGACCTGTGCTTTCTTCCAATCATCAAGATCACTTCGCTTTTCCAGAGGCCTATGGTATTTGCTTCTAGTAGAGGGCAAATGCTCTCACTCCTGGAAATGGAAAAAAGAACACATTGACACCGGTGTGTCAGACCCACCATACTTGCTCCGGACACTGCGAGAGGGCTGTACAAGCAATGATCACACGCACGGCACAGCGGACACACCAGGAACCGCGGTGTTGGCCGTCGAATGGCGCTAGCTGCGCAGCATTTGTGCACCGCCGCCGTCAGTGTCAGCCAGTTTGCCGTGGCATACGGAGCTCCATCGCAGTCTTTAACACTGGTAGCATGCCGCGACAGCGTGGACGTGAACCGTATGTGCAGTTGACGGACTTTGAGCGAGGGCGTATAGTGGGCATGCGGGAGGCCGGGTGGACGTACCGCCGAATTGCTCAACACGTGGGGCGTGAGGTCTCCACAGTACATCGATGTTGTCGCCAGTGGTCGGCGGAAGGTGCACGTGCCCGTCGACCTGGGACCGGACCGCAGCGACGCACGGATGCACGCCAAGACCGTAGGATCCTACGCAGTGCCGTAGGGGACCGCACCGCCACTTCCCAGCAAATTAGGGACACTGTTGCTCCTGGGGTATCGGCGAGGACCATTCGCAACCGTCTCCATGAAGCTGGGCTACGGTCCCGCACACCGTTAGGCCGTCTTCCGCTCACGCCCCAACATCGTGCAGCCCGCCTCCAGTGGTGTCGCGACAGGCGTGAATGGAGGGACGAATGGAGACGTGTCGTCTTCAGCGATGAGAGTCGCTTCTGCCTTGGTGCCAATGATGGTCGTATGCGTGTTTGGCGCCGTGCAGGTGAGCGCCACAATCAGGACTGCATACGACCAAGGCACACAGGGCCAACACCCGGCATCGTGGTGTGGGGAGCGATCTCCTACACTGGCCGTACACCACTGGTGATCGTCGAGGGGACACTGAATAGTGCACGGTACATCCAAACCGTCATCGAACCCGTCGTTCTACCATTCCTAGACCGGCAAGGGAACTTGCTGTTCCAACAGGACAATGCACGTCCGCATGTATCCCGTGCCACCCAACGTGCTCTAGAAGGTGTAAGTCAACTACCCTGGCCAGCAAGATCTCCGGATCTGTCCCCCATTGAGCATGTTTGGGACTGGATGAAGCGTCGTCTCACGCGGTCTGCACGTCCAGCACGAACGCTGGTCCAACTGAGGCGCCAGGTGGAAATGGCATGGCAAGCCGTTCCACAGGACTACATCCAGCATCTCTACGATCGTCTCCATGGGAGAATAGCAGCCTGCATTGCTGCGAAAGGTGGATATGCACTGTACTAGTGCCGACATTGTGCATGCTCTGTTGCCTGTGTCTATGTGCCTGTGGTTCTGTCAGTGTGATCATGTGATGTATCTGACCCCAGGAATGTGTCAATCAAGTTTCCCCTTCCTGGGACAATGAATTCACGGTGTTCTTATTTCAATTTTCAGGAGTGTATATGGCACTCTTTGACGTCAATGAAGCGTGCCAGCACTTACACATTTTCACTTCGTTTGTCGGCTCTGCTCCGACGACATGTGTAACTCCGACCTGTCCGCTCGCACAATGCAGGGTACTGCTGAGACCACACGCTCGCCACCTCTCTGCGCTCTTATTCACTCATTATGGCTCTACTGATCTACACATCCTCCAATTTTGGATTGATACAGGCTATACCTTCTGGCTGATGCAGTTTCCAGGAATAACGGTGTACATAATTTTAATTGATTCAGAAGTGGGTCCTGATGGAACACTGTATATTGTATTAACCATATGATAGGCTTTTTTGCCTAGTTTCCCAAAAATAATTAATTTTTGTGAAACAAGACAAAAAATTGTTTGTTTAGTTAGTACAGTTCTACATCTACATCTACATTTATACTCCGCAAGCCACCCAACGGTGTGTGGCGGAGGGCACTTTACGTGCCACTGTCATTACCTCCCTTTCCTGTTCCAGTCGCGTATCATTCGGGGGAAGAACGACTGTCTGAAAGCCTCCGTGCGCGCTCGAATCTCTCTAATTTTACATTCGTGATCTCCTCGGGAGGTATAAGTAGGGGGAAGCAATATATTCGATACCTCATCCAGAAACGCACCCTCTCGAAACTTGGCGAGCAAGCTACATCGCGATGCAGAGCGCCTCTCTTGCAGAGTCTGCCACTTTAGTTTGCTAAACATCTCCGTAACGCTATCACGGTTACCAAATAACCCGGTGACGAAACGCGCCGCTCTTCTTTGGATCTTCTCTATCTCCTCCGTCAACCCGATCTGGTACGGATCCCACACTGATGAGCAATAGTCAAGTATAGGTCGAACGAGTGTTTTGTAAGCCACCTCCTTTGTTGATGGACTACATTTTCTAAGGACTCTCCCAATGAATCTCAACCTGGTACCCGCGTTACCAACAATTAATTTTATATGATCATTTCACTTCAAATTGTTCCGTACGCATACTCCCAGATATTTTACAGAAGTAACTGCTACCAGTGTTTGTTCCGCTATCATATAATCATACAATAAAGGATCCTTCTTTCTATGTATTCGCAATACATTACATTTGTCTATGTTAAGGGTCAGTTGCCACTCCCTGCACCAAGTGCCTATCCGCTGCAGATCTTCCTGCATTTCGCTACAATTTTCTAATGCTGCAACTTCTCTGTTTACTACAGCATCATCCGCGAAAAACCGCATTTCTGTATAAATACCACAATGAAGTTAAAAATTAAATGAGAAGTACAAAATAAAAGAATTATTAGACAGAACTAGCTATGACATGTAGTCTCTTTCTGACTCGAATTGCTCCCAGCACTGTGAACAAAAATTACAAAATATAGTGCTCTCAAGTTTCGAGCTTTTTCAGCGCAGCAAAGAACTGAGATTTACGTGAGAAGCACGCGAAATAGTTGTTATGTATGAAAAGATAATTTGAAAACAAACATCTGCATCCATACACCGCAAGCCACTCTACTTCTCGTGCCACTGTCTATTTCCTCCCTCAATGTCCAGTTCACAAATGGTGCATGTGAAGCGTTATTGAGGGTGAACCTCTGTTTTACCTTTAATTTCTCGAACTTTCTCGTTGTCATCATTTCGCGAAATGTTCAGGGGTTGAACCAAAACATGGAAACACCAAAAACAAAACACATTACCATACCTAAAACGGCGTAGAAAACCCCTTGGCATTAAAAATAATCGTCTCGAAATGGACAAATAGAGGTCCTGAGTTATACCATTATTCGTGGAAAACAGTGACAAAGTTAGGTAACGATGATGGAGTTGGGCAGCGATCACGAAACGTTTTCTCTACAGTAGGCCACAAACTCTCAGTAATATTGAGATCTGGTGACCGTAGTGGCCAGGGGTGACGCGACAATCCTCCCTCCTGCTCACGAAAACAGTCGTGGACGATGCGAGCTGTATGAAAATGGGGCCGGTCCTCTTAGAACCCAGAATTATCATTGGGTAACAAACATTGTGCCACGGTACAGACATGCTCAAGCAAAATGCTCAAATAATACTTAGCAATAATGCGACTCTGCAGAGTAACCCTGGGTGTCGTGGAATACCACAATGTGTCTACCAAAATCACGACCGAATCCCCACCATGTTTCATTATTGGGACATAATTTCGATCACATGCCGGAAACAGTGTGAAAAAAGACTCATTCGGCCAAATGACTTTCTTCTACTGCTCCATAGTCCATGTTTAATGGCTTCGGCAGCAAGTTTTCCTTCTATAGGAATTTGCATCACAGATGTGTGGTTTTGGAGTTCCGACTCGCCATGAAATTGCCAGGTTGTGGAAAAAAATGGTTCAAATGGTTCTGAGCACTATGGGACTTAACTTCTGAGGTCATCAGTCGCCTAGAACTTAGAACTACTTAAACCTAACTAACCTAAGGACATGACACACATCCATGCCCGAGGCAGGATTCGAACCTGCGACCGTAGCAGTCCCGCGGTTCCCGACTGCGCGCCTAGAACCACTAGACCACCGCGGCCGGCCCAGGTTGTGGAACTCCAGTCTTCTGATTTTTGTGCTGATAGGGTTTGCGAGTGCGACATTCAGTTCTGCAATGATTTGAGAAGCAGTCGTCGCTAGTCTCTTCAATGGCCGTCCGTTACGAGCATTCAACACACGCTTTCGTCCATTTTTTCGCTTTCCCTTTATTCGCAATAAATCTTCGATATAGTTCTTGAAATACCGAGCACTTCGGATCTCTTGGTTACGCAGGCAGCCATAATACGAGCACCAAAAATTTGCCAAAGTTCGATATCTCTTGGTTCCGACGCAACGCAGTCACAGCTACAGAGAACAGTGCTCTGACCCCTACTAACTCTTACAATATGTTGAGGACATTACAGATGTGGCGTTCGTTGCCAAATAAACCAGCGCCATCTCCAGTCTTGGAAGGCACCTGCGTTTATGTTCTGATAAGCATTTCTCTCCATGTTTCCATATTTTTTCCAGTCCCTGTATATGAGAGTGAAAAATGTTGCCCGATTACTCTTGGAAGACACTCTCTCCGAAATTCATTAGTAAATCTGTCATCAGTGCACAATGCCTCTCTAGCACCGTCTGCGACTGGAGTTTGTTGAAGATCTCGTTAGTGCTCTCTCTCCGACTACACAATCCCTTCGACTTATTTGGGGTAATTTAGGTGCCCCTACCGATGCTGTTTTATGCAACTATTAGTCCTACAGAAGATATGAACAAAACCTTTTAGTAGGAAATTTAATGTATCAGGTTACCCTCCATTCAGAGGCTGTTGCATGCAGCGACCGTTATTTTGATTTGTAAATAATAGATTTCAGCAATCAGTCGTACTTTGGAATTTTTTATTGGCAGATCTAGATTTCAGCTAGAAACTAGCCATTCTCAATGCACTATCATTTTTGGTCAATGCATGTAATGCCTGTTGGTCGGGCTTTGTCCACAGTTCATTGAATTCAATAAACTGTGGACCAAAATGATAGTGCACTGAGAATGGCTAGTTTGTAGCTGAGATCTAGAACTGCCAATAAAAATTCTAAAGGACGACTGATAGCTGAAATCTATTATTTACAAAAAAAAATTTAATGTAATTAAATTTTATACTGTGATACACATTTTCCCTATACGCTGCAGTTTTCGGCTTAGTCAAGAAAAAGTACAAAAGTGATCTTCAAAAGCGACCCCCAACAACACTGAGCCTCTATCGGTCCGGATTTCTAGTGTGTTATTTATGCCACTACATTCTACCTCTGTACAAAAATTTGCGACTGCACGAATTATTTCCCACATTCGAACCTTTTTTGATCTTCATTTATTGACCTTATTTACTGCACCGGGTTGTTCACGCACTTGTGGAATTGTAAAACTGACGGTAATGTAATTTTTACGTAACAATTTTGTGAATTTAAACATCACAAAAATCATTGATTGCCCTTATTACTACACCGGCTTCATCGAGCACTAACGAAATTGTAGAACTGATGTTTATGTAAATTTTACCTAACAATTTTGTGAATTTTAACAGCATATAAATAGACAATAACGTCGTTGTAGTCGTCAGGCTTTCTGGCTACGAAACCATTGTGCTTCTAAGGGTTAAGTTTGGATCGAATTCTCAACTTAATTAGATTTAGCGTAACGTTTTTGAAAGTCGTTTTTCTGTCACTATTCTCACGGGCATGCTTAAATTAATAATTTTAACGAAATAGCCCACTACGCTGGGCACACCAATAAAGGTCGAATAATTCGTGTAGTCGGCAATTTCTGTACCATGGTAGGTTGGAGTGCCACGAACAACATACTAGAAATCCTTTCAGGTGAAGGATGAGTATGTGGGGAGGTGCTTTGAATGCCACTTTCGTACGTTTTTCTTAAATAACTCAAAAACCGTTGCCTTCAACTAGAAACATATCCTACTACAGATTTAACTACATTTAATTTTCTACAAAAAGATCCTATTCATTTTTGTCGTAGGACTAATAGTTTGCGCGTAACGAATGAGAGAATCTGGAAACTCCGGGCGTGGTTTTTGAAGGGAAGATACAGAGTTCCGGCTTGCATAAAGCGACATCAGTAGGGTCAGTTGAATCACGCTGTATATTCATATAGAAATGCCTTTTCTCATACACCACTCATTTACTTTTTGTCTGGAACATATTTTTCGAGAACTAAAATAAAAATGATTCGCAGTCCCCTGTTCTCGCAGTGGTTTCCAGGAGCTTTCCCTCCTTGTACGGCAAATGCTGGAACTGGAGATCACGTTCTAAATATTCCCAGTTTGGTGTCCTTCTGTACCTCTACCAGCTATCGTGAAACATGTGAGTCTACTTGGGCTATTACTCGAACAGCGCTCTTTGCCCAGAAAATAGAAGTTTATTTAAAAATCCATTAAAAGCGATACTAGCATATAATTGCAACAACACTGTTTTCTACATTATTTTATAATAGTTTGTTTTGTCCGCCGCTGTGAAGTGCTAGAATCTTTGTTTCTACCGTTCTAATATTTACGATGTATGGCTATTACAAAACTGTCACGTGATCAAATCATGGGGCGCTAACTGACGTAGTAAAGTGTAGCATTATTAAGTCAGATTAAAATGGAATATCTGTTTCGTGGGAGTGACGAATGCGTCACAGGCTAAGTCGTGTTGACGTACGGAAATTCTTCGTGTCGTCCTGCGGGACAGTGTGTTGTGTGTTTGTCGAACGGATATCGAGGACGTGAGGCGGCTGTTTGTTCCTTTCACCTGCTGCGCGGCCCACGCTCTTCTACAAGACCACGGTCAAATATCGTGGACAAATTGGTCGCAAGCCAGCGCGGAGCTGGCCGGCCGTGTTTGTGTAAAGAAGCGACGTAGGGGTTTACTGAAGGGCGGAGTTTACCCAGGGACGCCACGTGGAAGTCTAGCGCGGCCGTCGCCTGGGACAGCAGCGACTGAGCGACGCAGCTGCCTGACACACACGGCTGTCTGCGTCGAGATTTCAACTGCATCACGAAATAGCAGTCTCACCATCCAGCTGAGAAAGCAGAATCTCGAGCAAAACGGTTTGTTAACTGTTATGACCGGTCTCGATTGAATTAGGCCATATTCAGATTCAACACTAAAATAAAGCGAAATGGAAACGTTATATTAATACGTAAATATTACAGGTTAGCTAAAATACAGGACTGTTGTTACCAACGGAGCCAGCTGGTGCTCGTTGCCGAAACTGAGATGACACACAAAACTCCTCGACTGCTTATGTCAGTGTGTCAGAGAATTGGCGTTACTCCTGCGTTAGAATGGTAGCGCCAATTCATGCATCTACTGATGCTTCCTCTAGCGTTACTGGCACATTCGTTAAATGTTTGCAAAATATTACGGAGACGTGCCGAAAGGTAATGCCTCCCAATTTTTTAAATTCTGATTTCAATATCGGTTGAGGTGTTACACGTCATACATACACTACTGGCCATTAAAATTGCTACACCAATAAGAAATGCAGATGATAAACGGGTATTCATTGGACAAATATATTATACTAGAACTGACACGTGATTACATTTTCACGCAATTTGGGTGCATAGATCCTGAGAAATCAGTACCCAGAGCAACCACCTCTGGCCATAATAACGGGCTCGATACGTCTGGGCACTGAGTCAAACAGAGCTTGGATGCCGTGTACAGGTACAGCTGTCCATGCAGCTTCAACACGATACCACAGTTCATCAAGAGTTCAAATAGTTCAAATGGCTCTGAGCACTATGGGACTTAACATCTGTGGTCATCAGTCCCTTAGACTTAGAACTACTGAGTCCTAACTAACCTAAGGACATCACACACATCCATACCCGAGGCACGATTCGAACCTGCGACCGTAGCGGTCTTGCGGTTCCAGACTGAAGCGCCTAGAACCACTCGGCCACACAGGGCGGCCCATAAAGAGTAGTGACTGGCGTATTGTGACGAGCCAGTTGCTCGGCCACCATTGACCAGACGTTTTCAATTGGTGAGAGATCTGGAGAATGTGATGGCCAGGGCAGCAGTCGAACATTTTCTGTATCCAGAAAGGCCCGTACAGGACCTGCAACATGTGGTCGTGCATTGGCCTGCTGAAATGTAGGGTTTCACAGGGATCGAATGAAGGGTAGAGCCATAGGCCGTAAAACATTTGAAATGTAATGTCCACTGTTCAATGTGCCATCAATGCGAACAAGAGGTGACCGAGACGTGTAACCAATGGCACCCCATACCAACACGCCGGGTGATACGCCAGTACGGCGATGACGAATACACTCTTCCAATGCGCGTTCACCGCGATGTCGCCAAATACGGATGCGACCGTCATGATGCTGTAAACATAACCTAGATTCATCCGAAAAAAATGACTTTTTGCCATTATTGCACCCTGGTTCGTCGTTGAGTACACCATCACAGGCGCTCCTGTCTGTGATGCAGCGTCAAGAGTAACCGCAGCCACGGTCTCCGAGCTGATAGTCCCTGCTGCTGCAAACGTCGTCGAACTGTTCGTGCAGATGGTTGTTGTCTTGCAATCGTCCCCATCTGTTGACTCAGGGATCGAGACGTGGCTGCACGGTCCGTTACAGCCATGCCGATAAGACGCCTGTCATCTCGATTGCTAGTGATACGAGGCCGTTGGGATCCAGCACGGCGTTCCGTATTGCCCTTCCTAACCGACCGATTCCATATTCTGCTAACAGTCATTGGATCTCGACCAACGCGAGCAGCAATGTGGCGATACGATAAACCGCAATCGCGATAGGCTACAATCCGACCTTTATCAAAGTCGGAAACGTGATGGTACGCGTTTCTCCTCCTTACACGAGGCATCGCAACAACGTTTCACCAGGCAACGCCGGTCAACTGCTGTTTGTGTATGAGAACTCGGTTGGAAACTTTCGTCATGTCAGCACGTTGTGCCAGCGGTTAAAGGCGCTACAGTCTGGAACCGCGTGACCGCTACGGTCGCAGGTTCGAATCCTGCCTCGGGCATGGATGTGTGTGATGTCCTTAGGTTAGTTAGGTTTAAGTAGTTCTAAGTTCTAGGGGACTGATGACCTTAGAAGTTAAGTCCCATAGTGCTCAGAGCCATTTGAACCATTTTTGAACCAGCAGGTTGTAGGTGTCGCCACCGTGGCCAACCTTGTGTGAATGCTTTGAAAAGCTAATCATTTGCATATCCCAGCATCTTCTTCCTATCGGCTAAATTTCGCGTCTGTAGCACGTCATCTTCGTGCGTGATGTAGCAATTTTAATGGCCAGTAGTGTATTACTCGGCCGACTTCCGCCTTCGTCCATGCAACCTGCAATCTGCAACCCTTTGCCACTAGAGGTCTCCGGATAGTAGCGTCTAACATGGCGGTGTGTAACGTAACTTCGTCGATGCTTGAGAATCGACATACTGTAATCGAGTTTTTAACCGCAGAAGATTTCGTCCACACATAGAGCGCCCTGTCCTTCAGCGTGACAGTGCTAGAACACACACGAGTACTCCGACACTTGCTGTCTTCCGACATCTTGGGTTCCTTGTCTTCTAGCATCTCCGTACATTTCCGTCTTGGCACCACCAGATTTTCTTCGGGTGCTGCTTAGCATTGCTTTCCGCCAAGGTCTTCAGATACATTGCAGATAACGTGGGTGTGATCATTGTTAGAAGTACTGTAATTAGATGGTAGTTAGAAGTACTGTATTAGATTGTCTTACTAACAAATAAGCTAGCACTGTTACCGTTGAGTCATGTGAACTTAATTACAATTTGTCATATTGTATATCGTACCACTTCGGTGGCAACCGTGCCTAAAGCATGGAACCAACAAAATTATTCTTGTCGTTTCGTGTCGTTTGCGTCTCAAGTTCTTAATCTTGGGTATCAACAGTAATAAGAAAAGTGCAATACATTTAATTTTGTTTTTAATTGAATTTGAGTTTAAGGAGTTCAGTCTTGATGTTTCCTACGAAATATCAAACATACAGTCGCTTGTTTAGAGGATATATTTAAAACACCAAGATTGTGTTTTTCGTAATGGAAAATAGCTTTCTTGATATATGTAAGACATCTTTCGAATTTTCAGCCTTTCATTTTCAAGTGGTCACCTCTGTTTTGCTAAGGTGTAGGATACTTTAACTTCAAAGATCCGTATGTGGCTGTGGTCTTTTCCGTTGTTATTTGCGGATGTGAGACTATAGTTCAATTCTTTTATCTTGGCGGCTCGCGCATGCCCGCCCAGACGCGGGAGATTGCTGCGTTGCCAGTTGCACACGACGCACGCGCCAATAGAAGCAGTGCCATAGTATAGCATAACTCGCAAGCTTACGTTTAGGGGGGAGCGCGCAGTTCATGAAGTAAAGACACCACGGCCGCATTAACCCTTTCGCTGCTACAAAGACGTGCTCCCTGCATTCCGCGCTGTGCGCGATTTTGTCACTGCACTGCTCGCCTGTGCAGACACATCGTGTTCCGACTGCTTTGACACTCTTATCAATCGATTCCACAAAAACTATTTGGCCCAAAAATTAGATTTTTAGACATATTCTTGACTGATACCTTCCCCCCATAAATGACTTAATTTTGTTTCGATGTTCAACGCAGTTATTATGCAGCATTCAATATAGTAAACCATTGCACGAAATTTTGAAGAGTTTGCAGAGGTAAAAGTCCATAGAGTATACTTTCTGTATGGTCGATTTTAGTTGCCACGATGTTGAGAGTGAAATGTGGACAAGATACCTAAATTTCATATAAAATTTACTGTATAACAATAGCTCATTTAAGTACCACATAGGTGTCGTATGTAATATTGAAAAATATTTCGTCTTTCGCGACTGTAACAAAAGTTTTATTTACACTGAGCACGTTTGGCTTTATTTTAAAGCACTTCAATCAATCAAAAGGAAGTAGACAAAATACATTAAACAAAACTGTGGACTTACAAAAACATTAGGACTTGAATATACCGTCTATCAGTGAAGTGCTCTGAGCTATGTCAAATATAATTTTTGTGTGTGGCACACACAAACATCATTTATTTGCTAAAACACTGATCTGCCAACACAAACGTTGAATATTGTGTTACCGCAGCACAAAACTACGAAAGGTGACTTGGCAATGGAGGAGACAAAATACTGTCCACTGAAGATGCTTCAAAAGAGAGAAACGCGTCTGGTCTAAATAAGCCCCTTATTACAGTTGCAGAAGAGGAATATATTTCAGTACCATTGGTAAAACTGCGACTGTGGAACAAAAACAAGAAAGAGAACATGAGTACCATTGTGTACGTGCCATACCTTTCCTTGATTGAAGTGCTTTAAAATAAAGCCAAACGCGTCCGGTGTAAATAATACTTTTATTACAGTCGCGAAAGACGGAATATTTCTCAATATTACATACGACACCTACGTCGTACTTATTAAATGAGATATTGTTATACAGTAAATTTTATATGAAATTTAGGTATCTTGTCCACATTTCATTCTCAACATTGTGGCAACTAAAATCGACCATACGGAAAGTATACGCTATGGACTTTTACCTCTGCAAACTTTTCAAAATTTCGTGCAATGGTTTACTATATTGAATGCTGCATAATAACTGCGTTGAACATCGAAAAAAAAATTAAGTCATTTATGGGGGGAAGGTATCAGTGAAGATGTGTAAAAATCTAATTTTTGGGCCAAATAGTGTTTGTGGAATCGAATGATAAGAGTGTCAAAGCAGTCGGAACACCATGTGTCTGCACAGGCGAGCAGTACAGTGATGACAAAATCGCGCACAGCGCGGAATGAGGCGAGCACGTTGTCTGCAGCAGCGAAAGGGTTAATGAAGAGACAAAGCACTATAAATTTCAAAAAATTGCATTCAAACGAATATAATTCGTGAAGTAAGGCACTTCGATATTGTTTTTAAATAATGAAAATATTAAGTACTGCACAAGGTTTGAACACATAACCTTTCGCGCAACAGCCCAACACCTTAACCGTTACACTAACGCACCTCGTCTGACTACATAACGCCATTAGGACTATAACACGTCACGCAAAATACTGACAAACACTGTTGGTATGACTATGAATTACTCACGCTTCGTCGAAGTACAATAGGAAATAAACAATTACCGCTGTTCTTTATTGCGAAAAAGCGGTTCGTGAGAGTGATACAAACACCTTACCTTGCTATTGCCTGAATTAGGAGTCTTATTGCTTGTTTGGTTTAATTAATTAATAGAACATGAAGCAATTGGTATAAAGAATGCTTTTTTCAAACTTTCTATAAAAGAATGTTTGCTATCAAAACATTGCTTTTGTTCTATTACTTTATTTATGACTGAACGTTTCTAAAACTGAAGACACTCGTCCATGCTCTACACTTCAGTCGAGATGTGGCAACGTCGTTCTCTGTTCATTGGCTGACTGTGTTTTGTGACGTCAGATGCGCAGAACGAACCTAAACTCGGCCGCCAACATAAATGACGCGCACTTTAGGACCATAATAATAACTGAACATCGTACAATAGACTCGTTGAATTGCAGTGTTGGAGGAAATTTCATACGGTCCTATGGATTGTAAAGAGAATGAGTAGAATGAGTAGTATTACAGGAAAATACAAATCGGACTGATCCTTGGAAGATCTGAGACTGGAAGCAAAACTGACCTATTTTGGACTTGTCACAGGGAAACGAGTCTTGTAGGTCAGTGGTCAGCACACTGAACTCGCATTCGGGAGGACGACGGTTCAAACGTGCACCGGGTCACCCAGATTTAGGTTTTCCAAGACTTGTCTAACAAATGGCGGGACGGTCCCTTTGAAGGGGAACGGCCGATTTCCTTCGCCGTCGTTGACACAATCCGAGCTTGTTCTTCGCCTCTAATGACATCGACATCCACGAGACATTAAACGCACTCTTCCTTCCTTCCTTTGTCATGGAGAGACAAGATTCGCTAGAAAAGGACACAATCTTCCTTCCCTCCCTTGTCATGGAAAGACTTGATTCGCTAGAAAAGACAATAATACTGGGAAAGGTCGAAGGCTCAGAGAGAAAGGGGCAGCGAAGGATGAGATGGATTGATGTCATCACAGAAGTAATGAAGTCTGTTGCGCAGGATTTAAGTGTAATGTAGTTTGCTTGGTGATTGTGAAAGCGTAGGCTTATAATTAATATTTCCTTTACTAAACTATATATAAAAAAACCAGAGGGCATACGAATGTGAAGCCTTTGTACTCAGGTTGAAATCCAGAAATAATAATTTCAGGAATCTAACGACAGAAGAGATGAAAATCAATCGCCTCTCAAAAAAAATGCGATAAGGTTATATCGTAATGAGCAACAATAGTATACAACAGAACTCGTTCTAAAAAAATGCATCCTTATATTTTATAAATAATAATCTTACTTCGAACCAGGATGAGTCTACAAGAGGTCTCGAAAGTGAAATGACAACTTGTTTCTATCTGCGATTAACTTTACAAGTGAGTACCAAGCAAAAGAACAAAGTTTCTGCCAGTGAGTAACTTTACAAGGGCGCACGGAAATAAACCAAACAACTAACTCACTATAATCATTTACAATCTGTGACCAACAACTGACACCTACATAACTGCTACAACTACAATATCGACCACAAAGTTCAGATAAGCAAAATACACACTAATTGAAAACGCTGATAAGCAAAAAACAAAATAACTTTTTGCTAGTTCTCTCTCATCGAACAACATCCTCGTCAATTGTATAATTTGACCCACGCCATGTCACAACAGCCACACTGTGCAGAACACTTGACAGTAATGTTGGCACAATCAAATTCCTCACGTCCTTCCCGTGTTTTCATACAACGAACTGAACCACACCAGTTGCAAATATCCCGGGACGCCGCATCGCCGCACTGTACTCTAGTACCAAACTCTGACCATTACTTCTGCTTGCTAATAGAAAATGTGGCCCACTAAATCACACATCACTTGTACTCTGCACAATTTAACTATGATCAACTTCTCCACCATTCGTCCTCACTGACTGCAGGTTGTAGTCTTCCCCTGGACACTGAGTGGAAGACATTGTCGCTACTCCAGCTAGATGATGTCCGCATTACAGCTAGCCACAGCAGGTACTGATGTTCCAGATCACCGGTCTCCGCTTCTGACGTCATAGTGGAGCCACGGCAGTATCTCAAGTCCGTTATGACAGAATTCCACAGTGTCTGTCAAGTCTGAGCTGGACTGTGATGTCATAGAGCTGCACCAGAATGCCCCAGTCGCCATTTTACGCCGTCATCTAGCACTCCAGGTCAGACAGCTTGGATCCTGATATCGTAGTTATACTGGTGCTCGTATTACAAGTCTCGTATTGTGACGTCATAGAGCCTGTCCCAGTATTCCAGGTTAGGCAGCACGATAGTGCACCATTTTGGATTTCCCACCAGTTTATACTTAGGACAAAAACCCTCCTACTGCACTAGACACACTAGGGCAGTTGGGCTATCTTTTGAATTTCCCGCAAAAATTAGAATTTCCTGCCGTTTTATAAACAGCACAAGTGGCCTTCTTCAGATGTGGTAGGGCGAGGGTAAGTGTGAGGGTGAAGGTGATAGGGAGGGAGACGGGAGGGGACGGTGGAGGGGTTGGGAACGGTGGTAGGTTTGGGGGTGGGTGGAAATCACAGACTCATTGATGGCGTCATTGCTGACTTTGTGTGAGAGTGTCCCATACTATAATGCCACCTCTCCGACTTGTCGGCATCTAGCACTGGAGCAACATGATGCGGCCACTTCTGCTCCTTACTGCTGACTCCCGCTTTTACTGGTTACTGTTTACCAAGGTGACTCATTGGACCAACTACACCGACACAAAACAAGTGATGCAAGTGTGTACTATGGCACGATTCTCAACTTGTCAGCTGTTGCCCACTTCGACCACTGGTATTGGCTCAAGTTGATATCGCCGCTACCGTAGTCCGACTATCGCTGTTTCACGCCACCAGAGCAAGCCTCACCGAGGCGTTGCTTCTGCGAACTCCCCAATAAATGCGCCATCTGGCGAAATTTGAGTGTTAGACCAGTGGTGCCACGATTTCAGTTTCAATTTCACAGCAAAATTCCAACCTGGAAAGCCTCTAGGAAAAGTGAGGGAAAGAAGAAACTGGCGAGCTTTAGGTCATGGGGCATGGGGTCGACTAAATGGCAAGGGGGAGGGAGCTGGAAACTAACTGATAACCTACATGACAAGTAAATTGGAAAAGCAAGTGCAATATCACAAGCCATACAGAGGTTAAAGCATTCGCTATCAAAATGGTTCAAATGGCTCTGAGCACTATGGGACTTAACATCTGAGGTCATCAGTCCCTTAGACTTAGAACTACTTAGACCTAACTAACCTAATGACATCACACACATCCATGCCCGAGGCAGGATTCGAACCTGCGACCGTAGCGGTCCCGCGGTTCCGGACTGAGGCGCCTAGAACCGCTCGCCAACAGCGGCCGGCCATTCGCTCTCAGTAAGAAACAGTTTTGTCTTGAGTTCAGGACAATAGTGAATGAAGCGCTACAGAAATATACGGGGTGATCAAAAAGTTTCAGTCTGATGGCGTTGATGCAACGTATAAGCAACGTAGTGCGACTCCGATGTGAGTATACAAGCACTCATATATAGGCGAGGGATTAGTGTGGCGTTCGTGAGTGCGGTAAATGGGGAAACATGACCGACCAGTGTGCTGTGCTGTTAGTCTTTTCTTGGGTACCAAAGGGCAGATACGGGTAGACATCCATCGCAGCATAAAGAATGCGTATGGGGCAGCATGTCCCCCGAATGGTGGGCCAAGTCGGCTGATTTGGGAGGCCAACAGAAACTACACTTACTCAAGCGTCCGCCCCCGGTAACTGAGTGGTCAGCGCGACAGAATGTCAATCCTAATGGCCCGGGTTCGAATCCCGGCCGGGTCGGGGATTTTCTCCGCTCAGTGAGTGGGTGTTGTGTTGTCCTAATCATCATCATTACATCCCCATCGACGCGCAAGTTGCCGAAGTGTCGTCAGATCGAAAGACTTGTACCAGGAGAACGGTCTACCCGACGGGAGGCCCTAGTCACACGACGTTTACATTCACCAACTCAAGCGAGAGACTTCCGCTCTTCATGTGATTATCATCGGAGACACCCGAGTAGCCACCGTCATACGATTATCACGCCTTCGGTTTCTTCAAAAAAGGCCTTAGGCGTCGACGATTCCTGTCGGACGAGAACGTGCAGCAGGCAATTGTGGACTTCTTCACGCAGCAGGTCACGGCATTCTACAAAACGGGTACTTCAGCTTCGGTGGGATGATTGCCTTAGTGTCAGACTGGCATACTGTCTCTGTACTGACTTGGAACGGTAACTTTTTGATCGTCGCCATACTTTGCTGGCAGAAAAGGTTAAAATGGCAGTAACCGTTCTCCCCTCCATCCATTTGTCATAGAGACGATAATACTTACATTTTGAAGAACAGCATCTGTTGCGCATGTCACAAAGAAAAGGAACCAGTATTGTGTAACTGTGATCGGCAATCGAATGAACATACAGAATTTTGTCATTTGTTTCCATCTTATAAAATAATCCGATGTCTGCGGTTTCAAACGGGATTGAAAACCACTAATATTTATCTTAAAGTTTTCAAAAGATTGTTAGCAGGCTGATTAGGTTTTTATATTGGTAACGCCACGTAGCGCTCTGCATGAAAATCACTTACTGTGCTGTGTGCGGGGTGTGGCTGGTTGGACTCATTGTTGGAATATTCGCTTGTGTAGTGTTGGGCAGTTGGAGGTGAGCCGCCAGCAGTGGTGGATGTGGGGACAGAGATGCCAGAGTTTTGAGAGCGGACGATGTGGTCGTGTGTCCGTCAGAAAGAGGAAATTTGTAAGACTGGATATCATGAACTGATATTTATATGATGACTTTTGAACGCTATTAAGGTAAATACATTGTTTGTTCTCTATCAAAATCTTTCATTTGCTAACTATGCCTATCAGTAGTTAGTGCCTTCTGTAGTTAGAATCTTTTATTTAGCTGACAGTATTGGCGCTCGCTGTATTGCAGTAGTTCGAGTAACGAAGATTTTTGTGAGGTGAGTGATTCATGAAGGGTAAAGGCTATTGTTAGTCAGGGCTATTCTTTTGTAGGGATTATTGAAAGTCAGGTTGCGTTGCGCTAAAAATGTTGTGTGTCAGTTTAGTGATGATCAGAATAAGTAAAGAGAGAATTGTCTGAGTACGTTCAATTTTACTGAGCAGTCTTTGTATCAAATAACGTAGAAGTTTACCAGCACAGTAATTCATAATTTTTCTAAGGGGACGTTTCAAGATATGTGACTAATAAGACAATGGAAATTTTTCTTTTCTAGCTGCATTGGTCACATATGAAACTGTACCGGTAGTTGATGAACGTGTTTCTACCCGATAAATTCATCTGGAGTGATGTTGCTGTATGTGTTGGGAAACCACTAACTGTTCATTAACTCACCAAATTGTTCATTACTTCTCTAACTGTACTTATTTCCCTTATTATTTTTTTTTGTTTTACATGTCTCAAATTTCGCTGTAGTTTTGTTATATATTAACTAAATAAAAATAGCAACGACTGTGCTTTTGATGACAGTGTACTGGTCTGTTCTTGTGCGTTGTATATCAGATCACCATCGTCTCTCCAGTGTCCAATGATTCCCCTTTCCTTTGTAATAATTAAGTTCTGATTTTAAGGTAGAGGAAGGGTAGCCCAAGTAATTACTGACCCTGTTCTGCGTAAGGGAGGCTAATTGCTACAAGCAAATGGCGAATATTTTGCAGAAAATATTTAAACATGTTTGGATGTTTGCGCATATCTGAGTGAACAGTAGCGCAGAGGAAAAGCGCCTGCAAGTGACAGTGAGATGGGGAGAGGAGAAACGCGTGAAACAGGTGCGAACGATCACCAGCGAACACGAACCCTCACGATTTACATCTAAATTGAAACATCCGACTCATTCTCGTAAATACAGGCAAACGCGTGTGGGAGGGCATTGTTTCGCCGCGTGGTCGCTTCAGACGCCTTGACTACCGCGGTATATCGGCTGCTCAGCGTCTGACTGTTAGTTGTGAGCAACTGTAATGAACAGTGGCAGAAGCTGCGGGGGACCAGATCGTGCTATTCACAACAAAAAACAGTGATTCATCCTTACCTCATTTCTCGCCATATTTTTTAAAAATGTTGGGCATAAATTTATTTTTGTTTCAGTATACAGTTTGTAAGAACAAACAGCTGCTTGAATGTAGTGATACACTGTACATCGTAAGCCCGAAAGTTTCAAGGCTGATTTTATTCGCAGCGTATAAGCGATGTCATCGCAGTAACTACGGCGGCAGCTTGAAATAACACAACTGGAAACAACGTACGTGCTTTCGAGGAGTCAGCTGTGAGCAGGCAGTCTTAAGCAGTGGAAGTGCGGCCGCTGTATGTCAGCACTATTGTATCACAAGCCTCAGTGGGGCAACATCTCTAAATCAAGTGTTCAAGACATTATCCAGAATGTTTTGAAGAAGAAAAACGTGAGTGCAAAGTTTTATCTTCCAACTGTGACTCCCAAGCAAAAGCAACGACACGGGGCCACCTGCACGCTTGACGAGTCTTGGTGTTATCAATACGAACCTACCATAAAATGACGAAATGGCGAAATTCACGCCTCCCGGAGTGGCCGCGTGGTTTGAGGCGTCATGTCACGGACTGCGCGGCCACTCCTGCTATGCAGAACATATAAAGCATTAAAACTATCATGTTAACTTTTCTCTGTTTTTTTTTTTTCAATTAATCCAGTCACGAAGATTTTTGGACTGACGGGATATGCTGAGTGATTACAAAACAATGCTTGCCTGTTTAATCACAAGTCTGGCAATAATATATCCATAACAACTTATTCCTCGCGCCCATAATGTAAACTGAACTCAATTGTTACAAGAGAGTCACAGTATTTATTAATCTATAAATGATAGAATCGAATTGTGTATTTTGTACGGTATTAATTATTTAGTTAGCTGATTTTCGATTTATAAGACCAAAATTAACCTACAATTTACTATTCTTATCAAAGGGGATAAACTACTGGCCAACAACAGTGAAAAAGTTGTTACACCGAGAGTGAAGTGCAAGAACAGAGATCATGTCATCTTTGACACTGGAGTATTAACAAGACTGATAATATTAAAAGTAAACAGCAAATAGATGTAAAACGGCAACTGGAAAACATTAAGACAACATCGAAAACTATGTGTATGGCAGTGTCACATTTTACTTTGTTTTTGAATCACGTTCGATATATAATATCTTTTTGTTTTATTTTAGTGGGGTTTTCAATTTAATTTGAATAATTATATCAGCTACTTTGTCGTTTACCATGCATATATCTTCTGTTTTGTTGAGTGTATTTCTTTTCTCATGCTGTACTCATGTTATGCATTATCCTCTCTCTCTCTCTCTCTCTCTTTCTGTTTCTCCCCCCCCCCCTCTCTCTCTCTCACATACACACAAACACACACGCAAACACACAATTTTTCTGTCTTTACTCTTAACGTCTTCTGGTATCTTCCTCTTACAATAATTTACTCCTGAATTTTTCTATGTTTACTCTTAACGTCTTCTCGTATATTCCTTGTACAACCATTTACTCTTGAAGCTTGCTAAAAATGGTCTTTCTAACAACGATATTGAGTCGAATACCAAACAAACAGGGGGACCAAGAAATGCAATAAGCACAGGACAACTAGCCTCATTTCATATGCAGCAAAAGAACTTACGTTAAGAATGATTAATAAAAGAATGGAAAAGGAAATGGAGGAGAATCTGACTGAGGAGAAATTTTGTTTTTGATGGAACACAAACACAAAATGTGCAATAGGACTCTTGTGTATTGTGGGACAGACATTTATTGAAAAGGAAATAGATCTGAAAAAGTCATTTAATAGTATGGTTTATCGTTAGCTTGCCACTTAAATGAGGAAAAAGAGAGTGGACTGGAAAACCAGACGACAAATAAACGCGTTATATTAAAATCAAAAAGCGTGAGTGGAAGTTAGAGGAGACAGTGCCGACTGGAAAGAACTAGGAAGAGGAGTAAAGCAAGACTGGTATCTGCCTCCTACACTTTTCGATCTCTAATTAGAAAATATGATTGACCGTCTCACGTGTGCCACCTCTCTGAGTACAAAACGTTATAAGAAATCCAAATGTCTTTCCGAACCTCGTTTTACACAACGATCCGGTTTTGGTAAAATTACTTCGCAGTGTCTTACACAATGTAGGAAGGGAGCCGACACGTTAGAATTTTGTATATTATTTGCAATGAGAAAATTGGGAATAATTAATTGTTTACCTGGTGATGTATAGATTTTCTTTTCATTAAAGGCTCAGTCATCTAGAGGCAGTTTAGATTCCTCATGAATGCACAAAGCTATTAGGCTCTTCAGTTGTGGAACCAGTCGCAGATGTTGATCACAAACATTGTGTTTATGCAACACATCCTTCAGATGAGTTAAATACAAACACAACGCTGCGATACGAGATACAAAACCAACATTCACATCGTCTATTTCCAGGCAACCACATACAAAAGGCGACACACAACCAGCTAACAAGAACAAGAATTTTATATATTTCAGAGTAATTCTTTTACAAAACAAATAACTTACCTATTGATAGAATTTTCTTCGAAATTGATTTAAAGTTTATAATTAACAATTATAATCATGATGACTTACAATGGTCTTAATATTCAATAATTAAATTTCTAAATGAATACAAAACACAGTAAATAATCAGATTAGACTAGAAATTACAAAATAATTATAATTTATGTGAGATTCATGTATGAATATACGCTTTGAATGTAAGAGTACAAAACCATCTCACTAAAATCACACTATAAAAAATGCTGTATCACATTTTTAATGTTATAGGACAGTGTTGTGAATTCATTGCACGTACGTGCCAAGAGAAGGACTGTCGACCAGTTCCAATATCACTGTCACCAATTAGATGGCGAAATGTTAAAAATGTAAGGAAACAGAATATGTGTTTAGATTTGCAGACGACATGGTGCTTCTAGCAACAGATGGAAATAATTACAGGGCATAGCGGATACCAATGAAGCTAAAGGAAAGTATTATTGAGTGAAAATCAATACATGGAAAATAAAAGTAATATCATGGGGAGGAATTAAAATGGTTAAGACAACGCTGAATGGATAAAAATAGAACATTAGCAAAGATGTACATACTTAGGAGGCAGGATAGAAAGTGATTCGAAGAACAGCAGAGAAATTAAAACCTGAATACCAATGGCGAAAGAGGAGGGTGAGAGGAGGCCATAGAGGAAGAGATTCCAGATCGTGGATGGCTCACTGGACGGCAGCTCACATAGCAAAATTAAAAAGGAATCTATGGGCCGCAGGAAAAGGAGGTGGAAAAGACCTGGTAACATAGGAGAAAACCCATGATGATGAAATATAGACTGCGTCTTGAACACAGAGATCTTAGAACAGTAATAGGAAGATTCCTACAGCTTAAATTAGTGTTAACGTTGGGTTTCTATGGCTAAGATGTGGAGTTCTTTCTGGCCATATCCTGCAATTCAGCGTACTGACATGTCCTTGGAGATGAAAATAGGCATCGTTTGTCCACAGAATATTCCATGTTCATTCATTGTGCACTTATATGCGAGCAAGGAATTCCACACCGAACTTTTGTCTTGCTGGCAGGTCAGCAGGAAGTCCTGTAGCTCATGAACGTGAGTGATATTGTATGGATACCAATGTAGGATGTTTCGTAGGATTTTATGCACTATGCTCGCAGGCATGTCCAATGTTCAGACAATTCCCTATGCACTGCATGTTTGCACACCACCGCTTGCCCCCTACTGCAGTGTTGTGGCCATATCTTCAACAGATGTCCGATCAACTGCTCTCCTCCCTCTACCACACTGCACTTGATTAGAACTTGTCTTCGCATTTTGTAATCATTTCCTCCAGACTGGTAGCAGACACCGGACCAATGCTTTTTTAACATCCTTGATATTCTGGAACGTCTGCAGGTGTACTGGCGCACAGTCACCATTCATGTAAAAGACCTTTACCAGCAGCGCTTGATCCTTCACGGAGAAATTCATCTTGGGGGGCTTGGATGCAAACTGGAAACAGCCATGTTGCGCGCCTCTGTGTGTATGCTCATTCTGGGACTGACAACTCCAAATATTAGACAAAATTTTGTCAAATGTGTTTTGCTCCACAAGATTTTCCCCCTGCGTCAATAATATGCTGTTTAATACACTCTTCAAATTAGACGCCTTTCGGTGGAGTTGTTTTCTTTAAACTGGAACTTTAACTATGGACACCTGTATATTCGCTGGCACGTGATGCAGTAACGAAAGTATGTAAACGGAGCAGACACGTAAAGGGGGTCACCTTATGGAAGATAAGGGGGGGAATCCGTTGAGATAAACGACTTTGACAAAGAGTAGACTTATTATTACATAGAGCCCATGAACGAGTATCTCGAAAGTGGCGAAGGTGGTCGAATGTACACATGCTGCTGTTGTGAGCATCTATGGACAGAGGTAGAAGAACTGTGAAACTACCACTAGGCGCTAAATAGTTGGATGTCCACGACTCTTCACACAACGTGAGGTACAGAGACTTGTCTGCTCTGTAATGCTGGATAGATGGTGGTATGTGGAATCTCTGCCGAAAGAGAACAATGCTGGTGTATGTACAAGTGTTTGGGAGCACACTGTTCATCGTACATTGTTGAACGTGGAACTCTGCAGAAGACCACCCATCTGCTTTCACATATTGACCCAGTGACATCGTCAGCTACGATTGCAGTGCGCACCCCTAAGTCCATCGGGATCGATGGGAACGTGTTAGCTTTTCGGCTGAATCACATTTTTGCTACACTAGGTCACTGGGCATCTCCACAAACGCCGTCATCGAGGTGAAGGGCGGCGCGAAACGTGCAGCTCGTCACGGATGCAGGCAGGACGGAAAAACAAGGTATTAAGCAAATGGCAGTAATGTCTTGGTTCATCAGCGCATGTATGTATGTTCACATCTCCTCCTAAACATCTTGACTAATTTCAACCAAACATAGTGCACATATCACTTACTGTCTGCTTACTGACTATGGGGTAAGAACCAACTACGAATGAGGGGGATTGGGGGAGGGGCGGGGGGGGGGGGGGGGTGAAACAGCCTCATAGCTCATGACACGCAAATACCCTTATTACTCTTGAGAATGAGAGCACTTAGAAACTTGCAACAAACTTTACATATAATTTCAAAGCTGTATGAAACTTCTTTCGCTGACAACCCGCCACAAAACGCTTACAATATTTTCGCTGTTCATGCTGTAGAACTGTCGCATGAAGCGTGACGTTTTAATCAATAACTTCTGTACTACTAACTGTATTCATGATACATTTTGCAGATAGTATTCCCATATACCACTGAATACATCAGCAAAATTATATCATTGTACGACACATGGTACAGGCGGTGTAATGTCTTGGACATTGACCAGTGTGAAAATGAAACAGCAGTGCAAAGTTCCCTAGAGACAGAAATTAACTTGAAACATGTACATTTGAAATATGACTGAAATTACGTAACAGACAATAGTCTGAAACACAACTGTTAGAATAGGAATGGCATGTGAACGTATGTTTTATCTCGTTGCTTTGCCCTTTACTGAACTTTTCTGACGGCGAGAATATTGGTTTAATTTAGCTGGAAGAATGTAAACTGTCAATAACTTTAAACAAAACCAAAACTTCATGAATTTACGTAACACAACAACTGAATCAGATGCAACACTGTTGATTCGAAATTGGCCCAGGTAATAAAACAAAAGTTGATAAATTTGAAAATAATGGCCACTGTGCTTAATGAATACTATCCCTGAAGCAATAAAATTACTTACATTTGTCTGCGCAATGGAAATGTTCTTCGCACTGCTCTCTGTTAGTGCTTTAAACTGAGTGGTTAGCAAACAGCTATTGTGTAAGGCTGTTGCTTACCATACATTTTAATTAAATCATATATGACTGAAACAATAATTTCTTGAGAAAAATAGTTAATCAAAAAATGACACGGACCTGGAAACTGGTATTGACCTGGGTAAGTAACAATATGGCTCTAACTTTAAAACTTGTATTTTTGACTCTTTGAAAATTAATAATGCTCACAATTAACACACTCAGTAAATTGGTTATACATAAACAATTATCTTTACAAAATACTGGATGTGAGTGCTGTACATTGTCTAAATTATCACTTATGAATATGCTCACTGCATTAGCAACAAAACAACTTCCTTTACTTTAATCATTTCCAACTTCTGTTGAGATTCCTTTTACAGTTAGCAAACATCGTAGTATCTTGCAAATAAAACTCATTACTACCCGTAGCGAGTAAGCACATATCCAGCACACATCAGATAAAACACGTCTTTACACTTGAGAGAGTCCTCCGTACATCTCTCTCGATCTAGAGCTACTCTAACACATTACCTACAACACCTTGAATCAGCAATCGCTGTTGAGCAGCGATACTACATCTGACCGTCTCTAGTTCAACATATTATTTTCTTTATTTTCTTACAAAACTTATATTAATTTACTCTATGTATATACCTTTCAAACTATATCTACAAATACGTGTCAAATATGTTACATATATGTCAAAATATATATAGCTAACACTTGGTTCAAGAATCATAAAAGAAGGTTGTATACGTGGAAGACTCCTGGATATACTAAAAGGTATCAGATGCTCTGCCTGTGAGTGGACATGTGGCCGCTCCTTCAGCAAGGTCCGAGTAGGCTCACGGGGGGAGGGGTTTATTAGTTATTGGGAGCTCCAACGTTAGGCGGGTGATGGAGCCCCTTAGGGAAATAGCGGGAAGGTCGGGGAAGAAGGCCAGTGTTCACTCTGTCTGCTTGTTGGGGGGCCTCATCCGAGATGTGGAGGAGGCCCTACCGGCGGCGATAGAGAGCACCGGGTGCACCCGACTGCAAATTGTTGCTCATGTCGGCACCAATGACTCCTGCCGTCTGGGTTCAGAGGTCATCCTCGGTTCGTACAGGCGGTTGGCGGAATTGGTGAAGGCGGAAAGCCTCGCTCGCGGGGTGGAATCAGAGCTAACAATTTGTAGTATCGTTCCCAGAACCGATCGCGGTCCTCTGGTTTGGAGCCGAGTGGAAGGCTTAAACCAGAGGCTCAGACGATTCTGCGGAGATCTGGGGTGCAAATTTCTCGACCTCCGCTATCGGGTGGAGAGATGTAGGGTCCCCCTGAATAGGTCAGGCGTGCACTACACGCCGGAAGCGGCTACAAGGGTAGCGGAGTACGTGTGGAGTGCACATGGGGGTTTTTTAGGTTAGAGAATCCCCTCCATAGGCCCGACAAGACGCCTCCTGAGACGCGGCAAGGTAGGAGTAGGCAAAATGCAACAGGGAATAACAATGTTAATGTGCTAATAGTAAACTGCAGGAGCGTCTATAGAAAGGTCCCAGAACTGCTCTCATTAATAAACGGTCACAACGCCCATAGGGACAGAAAGTTGGCTGAAACCAGACGTAAACAGTAATGAAATCCTAAACTCAGATTGGAATGTATACCGTAGAGACAGGCTGAACAGTGAAGGGGGAGGCGTGTTTATAGCGATAAGAAGTGCAATAGTATCGAAGGAAATTGACGGAGATCCGAAATGTGAAATGATTTGGGTGAAGGTCACGGTTAAAGCAGGCTCAGACATGGTAATTGGATGTCTCTATAGGCCCCCTGGCTCAACAGCTGTTGTGGCTGAGCACCTGAAGGATAATTTGGAAAATATTTCGAGTAGATTTCCCCACCATGTTATAGTTCTGGGTGGAGATTTTAATTTGCCAGATATAGACTGGGAGACTCAAACGTTCATAACGGGTGACAGGGACAAAGAATCCTGTGAAATTTTTTAAGTGCTTTATCTGAAAACTACCTTGAGCAGTTAAACACAGAACCGACTCGTGGGGATAACATATTAGACCTTCTGGTGACAAACAGACCCGAACTATTTGAAAAAGTTAACGCAGAACAGGGAATCAGCGATCATAAAGCGGTTACGGCATCGATGATTTCAGCCGTAAATAGGAATATTAAAAAGGGTAGGAAGATTTTTCCGTTTAGAAAAAGTGACAAAAAGCAGATTTCAGAGTACCTGTTGGCTCAACACAAAAGTTTTGTCTCAAGTACAGATAGTGTTGAGGATCAGTGGACAAAGTTCAAAACCGTCGTACATTATGCGTTAGATGAGTATGTGCCAAGCAAGATCGTAAGAGATGGAAAAGAGCCACCGTGGTACAACAACCGAGTTAGAAAACTGCTGCGGAAGCAAAGGGAACTTCACAGCAAACATAAAAATAGCCAAAGCCTTGCAGACAAACAAAAATTACGCGAAGCGAATTGTAGTGTGAGGAGGGCTATGCGAGAGGCGTTCAATGAATTCGAAAGTAAAGTTCTATGTACTGACTTGGCAGAAAATCCTAAGAAATTTTGGTCTTATGTCAAAGCGGTAGGTGGATCAAAACAAAATGTCCAGACACTCTGTGACCAAAATGGTACTGAAACAGAGGGTGACAGACAAAAGGCCGAAATACTAAATGTCTTTTTCCAAAGTTGTTTCACAGAGGAAGATTGCACTGTAGTTCCTTCTCTAGATTGTCGCACAGATGACAAAATGGTAGATATCGAAATAGACGACAGAGGGATAGAGAAACAATTAAAATCACTCAAAAGAGGAAAGGCCTCTGGACCTGATGAGATACCAGTTGAATTTTACACAGAGTACGCGAAGGAACTTGCCCCCCTTCTTGCAGCGGTGTACCGTAGGTCTCTAGAAGAGCGTAGCGTTCCAAAGGATTGGAAAGGGCACAGGTCATTCCCGTTTTCAAGAAGGGACGTCGAACAGATGTGCAGAACTATAGACCTATATCTTTAACGTCGATCAGTTGCAGAATTTTGGAACACGTATTGTGTTCGAGTATAATGACTTTTCTGGAGACTAGAAATCTACTCTGTAGGAATCAGCATGGGTTTCGAAAAAGACGGTCATGTGAAACCCAGCTCGCGCTATTCGTCCACGAGACTCAGAGGGCCATAGACACGGGTTCACAGGTAGATGCCGTGTTTCTTGACTTCCGCAAGGCGTTCGATACAGTTCCCCACAGTCGTTTAATGAACAAAGTAAGAGCATATGGACTATCAGACCAATTGTGTGATTGGATTGAGGCGTTCCTAGATAACAGGACGCAGCATGTTATTCTCAATGGAGAGAAGTCTTCCGAAGTAAGAGTGATTTCAGGTGTGCCGCAGGGGAGTGTCATAGGACCGTTGCTATTCACAATATACATAAATGACCTGGTGGATGACATCGGAAGTTCACTGAGGCTTTTTGCAGATGATGCTGTGGTGTACCGAGAGGTTGTAACACTGGAAAATTGTACTGAAATGCAGGAGGATCTGCAGCGAATTGACGCATGGTGCAGGGAATGGCAATTGAATCTCAATGTAGACAAGTGTAATGTGCTGCGAATATACAGAAAGATAGATCCTTTATCATTTAGCTACAAAATAGCAGGTCAGCAACTGGAAGCAGTTAATACCATAAATTATCTGGGAGTACGCATTAGGAGTGATTTAAAATGGAATGATCATATAATGTTGATCGTCGGTAAAGCAGATGCCAAACTGAGATTCATTGGAAGAATCCTAAGGAAATGCAATCCGAAAACAGAGGATGTAGGTTACAGTACGCTTGTTCGCCCACTGCTTGAATACTGCTCAGCAGTGTGGGATCCGTACCAGATAGTGTTGATAGAAGATATAGAGAAGATCCAACGGAGAGCAGCGCGCTTCGTTACAGGATCATTTAGTAATCGCGAAAGCGTTACGGAGATGATAGATAAACTCCAGTGGAAGACACTGCAGGAGAGACGCTCAGTAGCTCGGTACGGGCTTTTATTGAAGTTTCGAGAACATACCTTCACCGAAGAGTCAAGCAGTATATTGCTCCCTCCTACGTATATCTCGCGAAGAGACCATGAGGATAAAATCAGAGAGATTAGAGCCCACACAGAGGCATACCGACAATCCTTCTTTCCACGAACAATACGAAACTGGAATAGAAGGGAGAACCGATAGAGGTACTGAAGGTACCCTCCGCCACACACCGTCAGGTGGCTTGCGGAGTATGGACGTAGATGTAGATGTAGATTATATAATGGTAAGACAGAGATTTAGGAACCAGGTTTTAAATTGTTCCAGGGGCAGATGTGGACTCTGACCACAATCTATTGGTTATGAACGGCAGATTAAACTGAAGAAATTGCAAAAAGGTGGGAATTTAAGGAGATGGGACCTGGATAAACTGACTAAACCAGAGGTTGTACAGAGTTTCAGGGAGAGCGTAAGGGAACAAATGGCCGGATGGGGAAAAGAAATACAGTGGAAGACGAATGGGTAGCTCTGAGGGATGAAGTAGTGAAGGCAGCAGAGGATCAAGTAGGTAAAAAGACGAGGGCTAGTAGAAATCCTTGGGTAACAGAAGAAATATTGAATTTAATTGATGAAAGGAGAAAATATATAAATGCAGTAAATGAAGCAGGCAAAAAGGAATACAAACGTCTCAAAAATGAGATCGACAGGAAGTGCAAAATGGCTAAGCAGGCATGGCTAGAGGACAAATGTAAGGATGTAGAGGCTTATCTCACTAGGGGTAAGATAGATACTACCTACAGGAAAATTAAAGAGACCTTCGGAGAAAAGAGAGCCACTTGTATGAATATCAAGAGCTCAGATGGAAACCCAGTTCTAAACAAAGAGGGGAAAGCAGAAACGTGGAAGAAGTATATAGAGGGTCTATACAAGGGCGATGTACTTGAGGACAATATTATGGAAATGGAAGAGGATGTAGATGAAGATGAAATGGGAGATACGATACTGCGTGAAGGGTTTGACAGAGCACTGAAAGACCTGAGTCGAAACAAGGCCCCGGGAGTAGACAACATTCCATTAGAACTACTGACAGCCTTGAGAGAGCCAGTTCTGACAAAACTCTACCATCTGGTGAGCAAGATGTACGAGACAGGCGAAATACACTCACACTTCAAGAAGAATATAATAATTCCAATCCCAAAGAAAGCAGGTGTTGACAGATGTGAAAATTACCGAACTATCAGTTTAATAAGTCACAGCTGCAAAATACTAACACGAATTATTTACAGACGAATGGAAAAACTGGTAGCAGCCGACCTCGGGGACGATCAGTTTGGATTCCGTAGAAATGTTGGAACACGTAAGACAATACTGACCTTACGACTTATCTTAGATGAAAGATTAAGGAAAGGCAAACCTACGCTTCTAGCATTTGTAGACTTAGAGAAAGCTTTTGATAATGTTGACTGGAATACTCTCTTTCAAATTCTAAAGGTGGCAGGGGTAAAATACAGGGAGCGAAAGGCTATTTACAATTTCTACAGAAACCAGATGGCAGTTATAAGAGTCGAGGGACATGAAAGGGAAGCAGTGGTTGGGAAGGGAGTGAGACAGGGCTGTAGCCTCTCCCCGATGTTATTCAATCTGTATATTGAGCAAGCAGTAAAGGAAACAAAAGAAATATTTGGAGTAGGTACTAAAATCCAGGGAGAAGAAATAAAAAGTTTGAGTTTCGCCGATGACATTGTAATTCTGTCAGAGACAGCAAAGGACATGGAACAGCAGTTGAATGGAATGGACAGTGTCTTGAAAGGAGGATATAAGATGAACATCAACAAAAGCAAAACAAGCATAATGGAATGTAGTCGAATTAAGTCGGGTGATGCTGAGGGAATTAGATTAGGAAATGAGACACTTAAAGTAGTAAAGGAGTTTTGCTATTTGGGGAGCAAAATAACTGATGATGGTCGAAGTAGACAGGATATAAAATGTAGACTGTCAATGGCAAGGAAAGCGAGTATAGATTTAAGTGTCAGGAAGTCGTTTATGAAAGTATTTGTATGGAGTGTAGCCATGTATGGAAGTGAAACATGGACGATAAATAGTTTGGACAAGAAGAGAATAGAAGCTTTCGAAATGTGGTGCTACAGAAGAATGCTGAAGATTAGATGGGTAGATCACATAACTAATAAGGAGGTATTGAATAGAATTGGGAAGAAGAGGAGTTTGTGGCACAACTTGACAAGAAGAAGGGACCGGTTGGTAGGACATGTTCTGAGGCATCAAGGGATCACTAAATTAGCTTTGGAGGGCAGCGTGGAGGGTAAAAATCGTAGAGGAAGACCAAGAGATGAATACACTAAGCAGATTCAGAAGGATGTAGGTTGCAGTAGGTACTGGGAGATGAAGGAGCTTGCACGGGATAGAGTAGCATGGAGAGCTGCATCAAACCAGTCTCAGGACTGAAGACCACAACAACAACAACATGTCAAAATATATCTGATACGTGCGTATGTGGGCAAAGCTATGAGTCAAAGCTTATCTTAAATCCCTCGAATGATTTCAACCAACTTTGATACACATATTAGTTACAATCGGGAATGAAATACTGTGTGGGTAAGAACCACCAGCCTCCTATTGATGTGAGAGGGATAACGTGGGGACAGAAGGGATGTGAGGAGATGGTCAGAGAGAGGGGGATGGGGAAATGGACAGAGAGAGGGGTAGGAGCAGATGGGCAGAAAAAGAAAAGAGGAGGAGATAGACAGGGAGAGGCTGAGGAGGAGATGGAAAGAGAGAAGGGGAGGAGGGGACGGATGTAGAGAAAGGGAAGAAGATGGAATTAGAGGTTGGAGAAGGAGATGGAATTAGAAGGGGGAGTGGGAGATGAACAGAAGGGGAAGGAGCAGATGGACAGAGGGGGATGGAGCACATGAGAGAGTAGCAGATGGATAGAGAGAAGGAGAGTAGGAAGATATGGATAGAGAGAAGGGCATGAGGAGATCTACAGGGGGGGGGGGAAGTGGAGAGAGGGAGAAGTGGAGGAGGTGAAGAGAGAGTGGGTGAAGGAGAGGATAGTCTTATACAAGACTGAAACAGATACCACTTCGAGAAATTCAGGTCCGAACTGAATACATTGTATATCTCCTTTGACGACATAAACTGGAGACAACTAAGTATTATTGTTTTACGAGTGAATGAGGCTTAAATAAAGCGTTTCATTGCAGGTTCTTGGTGCTTGTAATTTTAATTGGAAGACAAAACCAACATACAGGAAGTACTATAGGTAATGTTAGTCCATAGTAGGACACTTGAGTTTGACTGTAGATGTTATCCTACGTTTCTCGTGATACGACGACTGATAATGTCATCTTGCGGCGGCGCGGTTCTTTCCGTCCCTTTACGACGGACCTGCATCTACCTGTGAACATTGTCTCAGCAGATCATCAGTAGGTTAGCGGAGTGAAACCTACTGTACTTATACGTGAACCAGACTGCAATTAAAGTCACTAATCTACGTTTCGGGAGAAACACGAAATGAAAGGTTGGAAATTTTGTCCTCAATTAATATATTCTGAAACTTAGGTGAACAAGCATCACTGCCAAGCCCGTGCTAGTCTTAAGACACTCACAATCCCTTTCACTCACGTTAGCAAGTTTATGGTGTTGCATTTCCCGAAAACGTAATAGCTATTAAAATACTGATTGTTTTTGGTTGATAATGCTCGCCAAATATTAAGTCTGTCGGTCCCAAATGCAGTCACAATTTTTAGCCACCGACCTGCTCAATACGCCACGCGGAATATATGTCTTTTCTCGTCACAAAATTCACCTAAAAATTCCGAAATTTCTACACACACATCGGAATAATTATGCCGTCACTTTCCTACACTTTTGATGTATGAAACACTGCTAGATCCGGCAACTTATCGTCTCCATCGGAACTGCTACTACACACGTCCGATCTGTTTCATGGCTAGGCTTCGACTCTTCTCTAGAATACTCTAAGTCTTCTCTATCAGCTGAGAAAAAGTTCGCGAAACAACATTCTCCCGCGTCAATCCGCGCTTTTCATCAATAACCAATCGCAAAATAGTAAACCTAACAACTGCACTTTTTACCGACGTAATTATCTAAGATGCTGAAGTTTTGCTTATGCATAAAGTTATTTACTATTGTTATTTATACCAGAATTAACTTTCCCTTTACCATAAACTTACTTTACAAATCTATTCTACAAAAATCTCCTTTGTCCACACCCATACTTCTTCGAAATGTTCCCACACTAAATCCCACTACATAACTCGTTAAACAATTATCTTCATATTAACGTTAAACCACACTCACGCATCATTCATACTGCTAAAACACATTTATAACATTTTGTCTACACAAAATGACATAACAACACTTTATCAAAATACTAGAACAGTTTATGAAAAACATTCTATTACTTTAGTGCACTCTAGTGGGCACAATCTAAACTAAAATCACAATCCCCCTATCCAATATTGTCCTCTATCGGCTGATGCATAAACTACGTGTGCGTCCAGTCTCGCGTCACCATCTGTCACTATCCAGCTCTGAGACACATCTCCCACTTAACCGCCTCCAAGGCAGGATCGTTAAGCGGCGCTACGCCTCAATCTCATATACTCACGTCTGTACATGAAAGTACTCAATGTTGGAATTTACTGCCATTTTGCAGTACATTTTCGACTGAGTGGTTATGAGTTACTGAGAAGAGAATGAAATCCCACAACGTCATAGAGATATTCTCTTCCGGAAGGACGATACGTACGTGCACCTTCTTGCGCGGGTCGTCTAAGCGACAGCTTTAGCGGTATGCATTATGGGTAAAACCCCTTGCGCAGCTGTGACAGCAGGTGGAGGTTTGCTTGCAATGTTACCTCTGAAGAGGACACGCTACACCACTGTGATCGAATGTGTGCACGAATGTTACTAGAGAGAGGGGGAAGGAGAAGTACTCAAATGACTGTCAAAGACACTCTTTCCGTAAACCTATGGGCATGTAATTATGACCAAATGTCTTACATAACTTGCAAGAATAATACATTACTTATTTAGACGCGTTGCTTTAGCGTTACTGTTTTCATACTATCAAAGGAAATACGTAGGCATTCGATGTTCTTGTTTAACACAGGAGTAACTCCTCTGTTTCAGACGTCGTGAAAAGTCTCACAGATGAATATGAAACGGCGACAAAGATGGCTTTTAACTCTCTGGTAGCTGCTGGAGACTTTCTTAACTTTTCACTGCGTCGTTTCGTAATAATGGTGGCCTCCACGCGACTCTGCCGACATTGGCCTCAGACAAAAGTTAAATAAAGCCGGGGCTATCTGAGCGGGACGGCCTCCCTTACATACTAATACAGCGGCGCGACCGGGGGGTGCTCCGCCGTGCATCATCCCTCTCGGCGGATGAGTCAGCATTAAGAATGCAGCTCCTTCTGGCGCTTTACGGAGAAAGTTTCGTTAGAACTCTCATGAAATTACCCTCCTGCAACGTTCTTAATATTTATGCCGTAATAAGTTTCCACTAGATAGCACGAGGTCTCGAATATAAATACGTGTCGTTTTCTGAGTACTTCACCCTGTCCGTGCTGTACGCTGACAAAGTATCCCAGCAATTGCATAGAATATTACGTTCATGAGTGGACAAATGTTGCTGTGCAAATTACGTCGTTCCTCTCATTAAACATTGGATGTTACTGCATTTATGTGATAATTCGTTTCTTCGTTCAGGTGTGCTCGTATGTTTCAGGTTCTCGGTACACCTTGATCGGGAACCCACTTTACATACTCTGTATTGTCAGCAGCTCTGACGTCTCTTAAAATTTCTCGATTTCTCGATCTTCATAACCTTGCGCTAGTCGGGGATACGTTTCTACCTCTTCTTCTGTGATGCATCTTTGCTTACATCAGTCTGCAGTATTAACCGTACTGCAGTTTTACTTAAATCACGAAATAATGAAATTATTAAATGCATCATGTATTAATGGAATATCTTTTTTGTAGTACGTAGTTATGTGGCAACTCATCCCCTCACCTTCCCACTATCACACCTTCCCACTGCCTTCGATATTTCAAAGGACATTGTTTCCAGAATAAATTTTCTTTCTACGGCAGTGTGTGCAGTGATACGGAACTTCTTAGAAGATCCAAACTGTATACTGGACTGGGACTCGAAACTGGGACACAGTTTCAGGTCCCTGTCCGATACACAGTTTCAATCTGCCGGCAAGTTTCAAAGATATTATTGTTTGCAGTAGGGGGATACTGCATTTCGTTATCACAGATGCATTGAGCTGTTCTGTAGAGTTAAGCCTCGGAGGGAACTCCAAATGGGACAGAACCAGGCAGTAACAATGTGTGAAAATATCAGTCAGCGTTCCTACTGTTACACCTCTTGTAGACCTCATTTAATAGAACGGTCTGTTCAATGTCCTTCTCTTGGCAAGAATCACAGAATAGGCACGCTACACATATCAAGCCAGTCGTCTGCTTTATCGCGTACGCACATAGTTTTTTGAAGGTTTCCCTTCATGTAAGACAAATACAGGAATTGAAAATTCCGTCCCAAATATTTCCACAGTAAATAAATAAATAAATAAAACACTTCACTGATTACAGTATCGAGTCACACAAGTTAAAATAGCACTGTGAACAACATGTAAACATAAAACAGACACTTCGTCGGAAAAGCAGATTCACGACACTGAAGTTAACAACGCTGATTCTGTCTACTAGCTGGAGAATCAGAAAAGACATAAAACACACCCGTATATGCATTCGTGTCATCATACTCACACGTGTTCACATGATTGCAAACAAAAATATCTTTGATACGTAGTTGAGTACCAGGGTGGATCAATACATGAGATAACAAAAGCTCCCCAATGTGAATTAAACCCTATGTGTAGATAGAAGATTCGAGTAAAACTCTCCAGCGGTCTCGGAACAAGGAGGTAAGTACACCGTTACATTTCGAAATGCAATTTCCGAATTGAGGCGTACGGGGTAATCTATTGAAGTACTAAGTGTGACAAGGTTCAACCATAACGCCTCCTGCTGTAATTAGTCACTAACTAGATGAATCGTCTGTTCAATCGAAGGGTTGATTCTAGCCGATCGTTGCAGTCATGTGAGGCATAGTGGACGAGAAGTCAACATCTCTGCTGTCAGTGAGTTGGAAATGATGCACAACACTCAAGAGTACCGTAACACGTGAACTCTCTGGGTGCCACAGCAGCCCACAGACGAGAATACAGCGAAATGAATGGGTTCTCTCCATTACTTAATGGGGTATCAGGCAAGGGCGTTCCATTCGAGCACACTATCATCGGACGGGACGGAACGTTTGTTTCTCATGTGACACATGAGCCGAAGAAAGCATCAATGATATAGATTCGCCTTCGCGTATAAGAATTTCAAAACAACAATATACAAGAAGAACTTGATAGTTGCAGTCTCTTTTGGGTTGATTGGTTGATTTGGGGGAGGGGACCAATCAGAAAGGTTCCATGGGATTGTGGAAGGATGGGGAAGGATGCCGCCCTTTCATAGGAACCATGCCGACATTTGCCTGAAGCGATTTAGGGAAATCACGGAATACCTAAATCAGGATGGCCGGAGACGGGTTTGAACCGTCGTCCTCCTCAATGCAGATCCAGTGTGCCAACCACCATGCCACATCGCCTGATCCTTTTTGGGACTCACAGGACGTGCCGCTGGTTGTTTTCCTCATATTTACAGAAACCGCGAGTACTGACTATTATTGTGCCACGTTGGTGCGGTTGCACAGAGCGTTCGTTGGAAACGAGCAGTATAGCATTTAAAGGCTGCTGTGTTAATGTAGCTCGTCGTCCGATTACGTACGTCCTCGGATCAATGTGATTTGGTCCAGTGTTTCCGATGTATTGAAACACGCTCCATAGAGATCGAACAAAACGATTTTCATCTCGTCACTTCACAATCGATGCCAAAGTTTAGGATACTATTTTTGATTCCTAGACCTGGACGCTGATTCTTTCATGCCTGATTCGACCGTTGGATGAGATGGCACGACAGAAAGCGAGATGCAGAGTTAAAAGTTCGTTCCCATCTACCATTCTCATACAGAAATGTGACACTGCAGCTTCACATACCACCATTCGCCACTTACGAGAGTAAATCAGAGACGAAAGTAATGAGAAGAACAGCAATGAGAATGGTGTAGTGGAGGAAATGAAAGACGTCTACTACCTTGGAAGCAAAATTTTCTAGGATGTTGAAAATCGGCCGGCCGCGGTGGCCGTGCGGTTCTAGGCGCTCCAGTCCGGAACCGCGCTGCTGCTACGGTCGCAGGTTCGAATCCTGCTTCGGGCATGGGTGTGTGTGATGTCCTTAGATTAGTTAGGTTTAAGTAGTTCTAAGTTCTAGGGGACTGATAACCACAGCAGTTGAGTCCCATAGTGCTCAGAGCCATTTGAACCATTTTGAAAATCAAATTCAGTTGTTAGATAAGAGAAAAGGAAGACCATAGAACCATCGATGAAAACAAATCTTGTGAACAGCACTGACAAGAAAAAGTAACAGGATGTAGACATGTGTTAATATACCAGGCAGTAACTTCACTTGTACTAGAGGGAGACGGAGAACGCAAAAGACATGGCGGAAGATAAAGGATGCAACATACGCAACAGTTAGTCGAAGGCGTTGGGTGGATGTGCTACTCTGCGATGATGATGCTGCCACAGGTGGGAAAGTCGTGAAGGGGCACATCAAACCATTCAGAACACTGAAAAAAAGGAAATGTTGCTGTCCTATTTGTGTTTCGACAGGCAGGGTTCCTCGCTCAGACTTTATAAATTTAACTATAAAAATTATGTCAGAAGAGTATGATACCATGCCACACAGTTCATACTTTATGCAGAAGATAACATTTTGTGCAACAGCGACAAGGATGATGTGGAGTGCAAGCAGGATGCGGCAGACTAGCACTGGAGGACTACTCAAGCAGTCCTAATGAATATACCTCGGAGAACGCCAGAAATCACCTCTCTTTTACTCGCTGACTTTCCGTCAGTTCGTAGTAACTGTGACCTCTCTGATAGGAAATCACGAATCCAGTCACATAACTGAGACGATATTCCATAGGCACGCAATTTCACTGCAAGCCGCTTGTGCGGTACAGTATGAAAAGCCTTCCGGAAATCTAGAAATACGGAACCAATTTGAAATCTCTTCCCAATAGCACTCAACACTTCGTACGAGTAAAGAGCTAGTTGTGTTTCGCAAGAACGATGTTTTATAAATCCGTGTTGTCTGTGTGTCAATAGACCGTTTTCTTCGAGGTAACTCATAGTGTTCAAACACAATGTGTTCCAAAATCCTGATGCATATCGACGTTGATGATATGGGCCTGTAATTTTGTGGATTACTCCTACTACCTTTCTTGAATATTGGTGTGACCTGTGCAACTTCCCAGTCTTTGGGTACGGGTCTTTCGTCGAGCGAACGGTTGTATATGATTGTTAAGTTTGGAACTATTGCATCAGCATAGTCTGAAAGGGGCCTAATTGATATACAGTCTGGACCAGAAGACTTGCTTTTATTAAGTGATTTAATTTGCTTTACTATTCATACGATATGTACTTCTACGTTACTGATGTTGGCAGCTGTTCGTGATTCGAATTCTGGAATATTTACTTGGTCTTCTTTTGTGAAGGCATTTCGAAAGGTGGCTCACTAATTGTAACGCAGACAGTAAACGAAGAAATGACTGACATGGCGCTGCTTCTTCATGTGCCCTAGAGCCAAGAAATAAAAGAGCGAAGTCGGCATCATTATCTCGTCCTGATAACGAAGATATCGCTTAGTTTATCTGGCTATCTGTGGTCCGTGATAGTTCTGAGTCCAACCAAAGAGTTGTGCTCTCTCCACCACACGACATGTAACACATGTCTAAAATATGAACATAGTATTAATGAATTCAAAGCATCTTATAAAGAGCATTTTCACGCTCAGAACTCCGAACGAATTGTGCAGATACACTCCTTCACGATGCCACTACTATCTAAACACTGACAAGCCTTGTAAACTTTTCATAGTGCGAAGGGGTTCAATGGCATGTATACACAGCCTTAGATGTTACGTTCACAGAACAAAAAATATAACGAGAGCAAGGGCCATGTTACATATGGAAGCAGAGAATGACAGCAGCGCTCCTAGTGGCCTGACAGTGAACTTTGAATACGATAAAGTATGGCACGACATTTAATATTTTTAATTCGAAATGTGCAGTTTAGATGACAATATTTTTCGTTTATATTTTGTAGGTGGGCTTCGTAGTCTAGTAGTAAAGTGTGTGCCTGGAATGCGAAAGGTTTTTGTGGGCTTGCTAAATAATATGGTATTCGATTACCCTACATGAAAAACCAGGATTAACATCTCATAGCTGGGATTCAAGCCATGCAAACTTTTGTAAATGACATCATGGTGACATTTTGACTGTAAAAGTATGTACTTGTATCACTCAATATCACAGTTATGAGCATGTGGCCATTATCAAGTGAAAACAATTGTACCTTAGCACATGTGAAAATGATGTAATTTTCTGGCACCACTTGACAGAACACAGAAACTCGCTTCATCGCTTGGTGTTCCTGATTACGACTTCTTTTGTGTATTGTACTGTCTGAATTGCATTGTAAATATGTTGCTCGTATTCTGCTTTATTTTTGCACGCATCTGCGATATCTGCAATATTGTGTAGTATAAATGATTCCATATCTATTTTTGTTTCATACAATACAGAAGCTGGTTTCGTTTCAAAGTGTTCTGTGGACATTTGTGACATTTGTTCCTGTGCCTACAAATCCGTGTGTGAACTGCTCGACGTAAATGGGTTGCGGCTAAGTACTTTTTTATATACTACTTTATTTTAGTTTTCATCCGGTTTTCCTATTTTCTCGGATTTGGTGAACAACTCCATTTTAGCAGCTTTTGACAGAACTGGTATTCAACGTTATTGCATTTTGTCACAGGATGAGTATGTATTTCTGGTTCGAATAGTGTTACTACTTGCCTCTGAGTATGCTTTGTAGTGTTAATGACTAAGGCATTCTTCCTTGCAAATGCTAACAATACGACTGTAGTTACAAGAATGTATTCACACGTTGTTGAACATTTTAGCTCAGATCAGTGTTCTACATAACTCTTTGTCTTCAATGAAAATTGAAAAGAAATTAATATACACTCTCATGCTTTCATCACCAGATCTGCTAACGAATTGTGTATAACAAGAGTTTAGTAAACCCAGTAGTATTCTGTACAGAGGAATTACTTTCATACTGTACCACACAATCGCTTCTACAAATATGCATTTCAATGTAGAATGTTTTTGCAGCGTAATAGTAGCTGGCACAATTACTGTGTACTCTAACACTAATACTAAAAACCATACTCAGTGGCAAGATGAAACACCATTGAGACCAGAAGTCATACCCATTTCGTGACAACATGTAATAGGTGTTTCCCAATTATGTCCAAAGCTGTGGAAATGGAGTTCTCCACTAGATGCAAGAAATTACGGAACATGGATATAAACTAGAATAAATACGAGTACGAACAGTATACTTCGAATGCATTTAAATCAAGCAGTTCATACACGGATTCATAGACAGGAAAAATGTTCACGGACCACTATGTGGCGAAGGTAGCTTCTTTTTTACATGAAACATGAACAAATATGGAGTCATTTATTCCATCCAATATTACGGATACAGGCAAAAATCAAGCAGAATACGAGCAACATGTTCACAATGCAGTGCAAAGAGTTCCCATATGAAGTTATAATTAGGAAGACAGTATTACGAGCCGGCCGGGCTGGCCGAGCGGTTCTAGGCGCTACAGTCTGGAACCGCACGACCGCTACGGTCGCCGGTTCGAGTCCTGCCTCGGGCATGTATGTGTGTGACGTCCGTAGGTTAGTTAGGTTTAAGTAGTTCTAAGTTTTAGGGGACTTATGACCTCAGTAATTGAGTCTCATAGTGCTCAGAGCCATTTTGAACCTCAGAAGTTAAGTCCCATAGTGCTCAGAGCCATTTGAACCATTTTTGAACAGTATTACGAAACCAGCTTGTGTTTTTAAGAATACCAAAAGACTTCAAATCACCCAATAAGAAATCGATATTATGAACTGATGAACCTTCAGTGCTCCAAGTGTCTTGCCCCATCGAAGTATCATCGTGTTACAGGAGGTGCCTGCAAGAGTTTCAGCCCCTCCCCCCCTCTCCCGCCTCCCCTCTGGCTACCTTAATAAACGAAAAAGTAGTTTTCACCAAAGGGTCCATGTGAACCGCAGATAAATATCGTTTAATAAGCGCGTATATCATTCAGAAGCAGATTCTGGATGGGTGGTTGATATTAAAAAGTTTGAAGGGAAAGAACTGTTTTTGTAGACAGATTGTTACAAGCTACAAAAAATCTTGACTTCAGTTCACTTGGAATCTTTCTGTTAAAAATCAAAGACACAGCAAACGTAATATCGGTGTTCGTTCTTTCTTCTGTCCTAGATTAGCCCTGAAGGGGATATGCTCTACAACCAGGACTAGGCAGCAAAACTATAGTGCTGTTTGAGACTTTCCCTACGTAATAACTGCTTCAGTGTGTAACACCACAGCTCTTATGCTGTATGAATTTATTTTGCTTTTCCTTTATTTAATGTTACGTTGTTGATTTTCTGTAAGTGTGATTGAATCGATAACATAAAATTGTGTACTCTTTTCTTTGTCAAACCTTTGATGTCATGATTTGATTCTATGCAAAGTAGTGTATCTGCAATTTATATTCTTTGTCCCATTTGGAGGGAACAGAACTTATTATATGTAATTGTAATTTTGTGTGAATAATTTTTTGTTGAAGTGTCAATATGTGAAAATGTTCTGTTTTATTTAATGTATTTATTTGTTGTTATGTAAATTGCTGATCCTCACTTAGGGCTCTTAGTTATTCTGTATATAAAAGGTGTAGTGGTTCCCCTCAGGAACGGAAATCTGTAGCGCGCGCAAATTGTGGTTGGCATAGGTGGAAAAGGTGGAACTGATAGTCAGCCGGAGATGAGCAACCAGTCGGAGACGAGCCACCAGTCGGAAAGGAGCTACGAGTCTGTGCACTGTCATTGTAAAGGTGCATATCGTGCTGATTCAGAGAGAGGCTTTTCCTGCTACTTTCCAATGCCTCGGATGGGTGGATAAATGGCTGGAACTATTCTGGAATTTGTATGAATCATCGCCATGAAGATACGATAAAGTCCGGCAATTCTACCTGTAATTCCACCTACCAACATGCAGTTGCCACCACATTGCGCAATCACTGTAACGTAATACTATATTGATGTACAGCGAAGGATCAGCCTAATGGATGTGTTAGTGTGCTGAAATATAAGGTAATTTATATCGGAATTTATTTACCTACCTTGATTTTACTCCTCATCATAACACCTCTCAGGGTCCTCTCCGTTTGAAGTAAAGTGATTACCGAGTGTCCTTACTGAAAGTACGTTGAAGCCTAGAGCTTTGTTAAATAATGCCTCTTGAACTTATTAAAAAGATAGTTAAAGCTAATGTGGTAACAGAGTGAGTTAAAGCAAATGTTATTTGTCCAATAATAATCTTCCTATTGAAACTGCTATTTAAAGTGCTGTTACTAACTTCAAACTTTAGGCTGAGTCTTATAAAGTAAATGATCACGTTGTTGTCTGTGGTAAATTCTAAAGGGTGAGTCAGTTTCTTGCAATTTTGTCAACATTGTGTTTCGTTGTAGTAAAAGTGAGAAAGCTGCAGTTGTGAAACTTTACATTCTCATGTATGCCAAGTGTTTGTCTCTCTTGTGTGCATATTAACAGTATAAAGACCACTCAGTTTGTGTAAACCCTGAAAGTGATAGTGTTTTTCTGTATCTGTTATAATTTTTAAAATAGTTCCTGCTGCTCTAACTGTTAGTTTCCATCTTAAAACATATTTGTGTCAGAGTTCATTGCACTCGCGTGTGGCTAAGTCTAGGTTGTTTGTCCATTATAGTTACTTATACCTACTTTTATAAACGAGAACATTAATCTTTCTCTTGCCTAATTAGGCTGGCGACCGTTTCCCTTATTTTTTATAAACAGTATAGCTAGGCAAAATTTTGTTTGGTACTATACAAACATTTACGTAATTCTGACTTTCATTTCCGATAAGCCACCTCCGTTAGGAACAACACGGTCAAACTAACAAAATTCCTCTCAGAGGGTAACACTGCTCTGTTGCTTTGTGCCATAGTTGCTTTTACAAAATTGTTTTATGTTACAACCTGCTTTTAGCATAGAGGTTATGGTACGGTAGCAAACAGGTAGGAGTGTTATAAGTGGTGCACGGCCGTCACGTCGGGTAATATTGTGGAAGATGTACAATATTACAATGATCATCATCTTCAGGTGCCTACAGACGTGTTGCTACGGAGGCTCGCCGATATATTCGCTGGCTCGCTAGGAAAGCGCAGGAGCCAAGGGGGGGGGGGGGGCTATAACGTCACCGTAGACGAATCATGGAGCACGGCGACACCCAGTGTCCCTGCCGGGGAAACGGGCCCTAGTCTTCGTATGAGCGACGTGGGAAAAACGCTGCCGCGCGCGGGTCTACGGAGTGTTGGCGCCCAATTCAAGGGTGCGGACTCCGATTCCCCGCCTGTGTTGACTCACATTCATTCGTTTGAGGCCTACTATGCCTTCGTACCCGCAGTACTGGTTCCCATGCCTTGCTGAGTTGAAATCTCGTGTCTCTGTTAATCAGGTCGTTACTTATAGGTACGAGGGTTGTCCAGAAAGTAAGTTTCGATTGGTCGCGAAATGGAAGCCACAGTGAAAATCAGAAACGTTTTATTTGTAACAGTTAGGTGCACCTTCCACCTACTTCTGTACATAGTCGCCACTCCAACTTCGAGTGTTGTCGTAGTGTTGTATCAACTTTCCAATACCCTCGTCATAGAAAGCAGCCGCCTGTGCTTTCGGCCAGTTACCTGCACTGGTCTGCAGCTCGTTGTCTGTGAAAAATTTTGTCTTCATAGCCAGTGGTTCTTGTGAGCAGAGATGAGACTCAGGGGGAGCCAATTACTGACTGTACTGTGGGTGACCAAACACTTCTCATCGGAAACGCTGCAGGAATGTCTTCATTGCCCCTGCAGTGTGCGGCGGATAATTGCCATGAAGAAGGAACTGTTCGACAGTTGTGTTATGTGGGCTGCATGGCACAGGAGAAATCTCTAACCAGGTCCTCATACTTGGAGGGAGACACTATTCCCTACGCATCTTTACGTGCTCACTGTCCACTCAAAACTGAAAAGAGCGACGCAGCACGATCGACGGGCATACTAGAGACAAAACCCAACACATCTGTGCAAAGCTTTACCGGATTGTTCCAGTGATTTCCATTTCGCGACCGATCAGAACCTACTTTCTGGAAAACCCTCGTATTTCAATTGCTTCTTTCGTTATGGAGTCGCAGTATGTGGAAGCGGACGAAAGGATGTTTCTGTTACTGTTGTTCATGCTGTGACACAGCAGACTTTTCTAGCTTACCCAAACTGGTGTGACGTCTATAATCAGCAAATTTATCTTCAACAGTATGTCACGTTTGACCAATGTGTGATTTGCCACACTGGCACGAGATTTCTATGCACCCCTGGTCTCATTAGACCCAGGGTTCTTTAACAGAACGCAGCGTCCTTTGCATTCGCATTGGAAGGCGAAGGCATATTTTATTTCATGTTTCTTGAACAACCACCTGATCTTAAAGGACGCGCCGCCAACATGTATAACAAAACCATCTTCCTGGAATTCACAATTTCTTCTGACTGTTCTTGAGGTTTAGTGCGTGCAGGTTGAAGTGAGTTTCGAATCCGTTTATCAGAGTACCCGTTTTCTACAGACACAGAGCGAAGTGGCTAGGTTTTGCTAATGTGATCCCTAGATCTGAGCTAACTTGAAACACAACAGCACAGTGCCGAATAAATTTCTTTCAGGAGTTAATTTTATAACCATAATGCAACTGTGAAGTATTTTCTGTCACATGTATCTTTCATTATTTCATTAGTGTGGTCATATAATTAAATATTAAGGAATGAATTCCAACTAGCTAATTAAGAAAGAATATTGTAAATATGACGTAGCAAAACGCTGGCCTAGTCAGGGAAGTATGCTATTGTAAAGGGCCAAAGAACACGTTTGAAGTAAGGAGTATTGTGGCTGGACGCGTACGCGCGGAGTTGGACAGAGATAATCGAGAGAGAGGAGTTGCTAGCGACAAGTGATCAAGCGCAGAGGTAGTGCGCAGGAACGTGAGGAATAAACTGAAAGATTTTTAATACGTCCAGGCGTATAATGTGGTTGTAAATGGGCACAGTGCATTGCCCTCAAGGGGATTTAATGTTCAGGACGAGTGCCGTCAGCACGAACTTGTTACAAGGAGTGACGACAAAGAAGAGTGCGTTGCCATACATTGTAGACGAATTCTGTTTCACATCGCACCAGCAGCAACTCATCAGAGTAAGAGACGACCAGTTTGATCTGTAGACTGCACAAGGCTGGCAATCGTAGTAGTTCTTCTTAATTAAATAACCGAGTGTTTAGTGCAGTAACTGATGCACTGTAAATGAACTTTACCTCAGTCATTTACCTAACAGGGTCCTACCCTGGCACCATTGTTGATCCCGAGAATACTACCAGTGAAACAATAGAAAAATATTGAAGGTGATGAGCTAATTTAATTCTGGTAACTAAAATAAAGAAGTGCAATTTACAAAACTGAGTACTATCCGGAACTTTTATTTAACAGCAGTGAACTTCGTTGCTTGGTAGAACAACTAGTTACAGAATAATGCCTAACAGTAAAAGAATAGAACGAAAGTTTTAATGAATATTGACAAAATATTACTTCATAATAACACATTTGATGTTTTTTGTGTGCTTTGCAAACTCTGCTGTCATCTGCATATGACGTAACTGTGTAGTGTAAAATTACTGATTCGTTGCTAAATGAAACTTTACAAACCTTTCGGAAATAATTTTCTATAACAGAATATTTGTGAACATTTACTGTGGTGTCACCGCCAGACACCACACTTGCCAGGTGGTAGCCTTTAAATCGGCCGCGGTCCGCTAGTATACGACGGACCCGCGTGTTGCCACTGTCAGTGATTGCAGACCGAGCGCCGCCACACGGCAGGTCTAGAGAGACGTCCTAGCACTCGCCCCAGTTGTACAGCCGACTTTGCTAGCGAAGCTACACTGACAAATACGCTCTCATTTGCCGAGACGATAGTTAGCATAGCCTTCAGCTACGTCATTTGCTACGACCTAGCAAGGCGCTATTACCAGTTTATATTGAGATTGTAATTATGTATCACCAAGAGCGATGTTCTCCAATTATGGATTAATGTTAAGTATTCCAGAAGCTATGTACTATTTTTGGCTACTATAATTTCGGCTTCCTCCAAACTCCGTGAATTGGCTCCTGCCAATTCACAACATTTACATTTCTAAAAGCAGTAATAGTGTTACAGTGAGTAACGCAAATCTGTTCATTTCACGAACTGTTTTGCAAACAATTAACTTTTACTTCCAGTAAAATTATTATGCTTGCTTTCTGATTGACTATAATTTATGGTATTAACTGTGTTTCTACATCTGAGGGGAATCAGTGTCTTTGATTCCATTTCATCTTCAATGATACCCCTTCAATGATTAGTACGTAATTAAGGACATAAACAGTTAATAATCATGTAGTAATTTTTGTTCACACAGTGAGATGATGACGGTTCTTAAGTAATTTTCAGCCTAAAATTGTAACTGATTCAGTTTATTTATTCCAAATTTCACTATTTCCTATTTTTACCTTTGTTGTCAAAATTTCTTTCAATCATTATCGTGTGAAAGCAATCACGCAATAACGATTCGGTTATAACTGTATCTGCGCTAATCCAGATATTCATTGAATAGATGCCTTTTCCAAACAACAGGAAATAATTAGCTTCACGTGTCATTTAAAAATCTTAATCAACCGGGCTTGTAGTTCCGTTATAAATTCTAGCCCTATGAAGGAGAGTCCGTAATACATCAGTGCATTGAGGTGGGCGATGACAGTTCCTGGCTCGTAGATATACATCAGTATGGGTTGGTTTACGAAACACACAACCTGATTAATAGAGACACGGGATTTTAGCTTAGCTAGGTAGGTCATCCAGCATTGGTGATACTAAGGCATAGTCGACCGCAGACATACGAATCCGAGTCAACACAGACGGGGAATCGAGTCCGGATACTTAAACTGGGCGCCAACACACTGCCCGCGCGCGCGCTGGACCGCCAAATGTGGCAGCGCTTGTCCCACGTCGCGCATGCGAAGACCGGGGCCCGTTTCTCCAAGGGACACTGGATGTCGCCTTGCTCTGTGATTCGCCTTCGGTGACGTTGTAACCCCACCCCTTGGCGCCTGGGCTTTTCTAGCGAGCCAGCGCATATATTGGTGAATCATTGCAGCAACACGGCAGTAAGCACCTGAAGATGACGAGCAGATAGATGTCTCGTTGAAGTATTGTGCAGATTTCGCAACGTTATCCAACGGGGCGCCCGTGAACCACTGAAGCTGAAAAACTATTGTTGATAGTCATATATCTGAAATATCGATATGCTCTAAAATAATATTGATACTGATTTATAGGGTGAAAATTATTGAACTAAATGAAAAAAAGTAAAATGGTTACAAACTTCGACGCGCACACACTTTGCTCAATATGCAAACGTCACTACTGATATACGAATCTAGCTGTTCGATCTCCCTACCATCATTAACGATGATGTAGCGCAGACGAATAGCGAAATTCTGCATGACCCGCTGAAGTGTCGGAACATCGATGCTGTCGATCACCTCCTGAATGTTTTCAGCTAAGCAATGATTTTGGGGTTATTGCTGTGCACCTTGTTTTCAGTATACCCCAACAAAAAGGAGTCGCATGTGTTCAGATCCGGAGAATACGGCGGCCAATAGAGGCCAATGCCAGTGGCCTCTGGGTACCCCAGAGCCAGAATGCGGTCCCCAAAGTGCTCCTCCAGAACATCTAACTCTCTCCTGCTTCACTGGGGTCGAGCTCCGTCTTGCATGAATCACACCTTGTGGAAATCCGGGTCCCTTTGGATAATGAGGATGAAATCATCTTCCAAAATCTTCACGTACCTTTCGGTAGTCGCTGTGCCATCAAAGAATATTGCATCGAATTTTCCGTGACTGGACATTGCACAACACACAGTCACCCGTTGAGGGAGAAGAGACTTCTCGAGCGCGAAATGAGAATTCTCAGTCCCCCAAATGCGCCAATTTTGCTTGTTGACGAACCCATCCAAATGAAAGCGCGCTTAGTAGCTAAACCAAACCACACATGCGCATACTAATTCCCATCGTGACGCGCGGCCAATTGTGCAGTTTGAACGTCCTAACGCAAACCGTTCAGAAGTTATGACGATTTGATTCCATTTAGTTCAATAATTGTCACCTTGTAGATACTGTACCGTAATTATATCGACTTTGTAGATACATTTCAGTGACGAATTGAGCTTTCCTAATTCTTTCACCAAGACAGCAATTTACTATTTTTGCTACTTCTGTCCCAAGTGTGAGACCAGTTTTACAGACGGGCAATACCATGACTAAAAAGAAGAAATTTATTTTATATTTTCTCAAAGCTCCTTTTTATCCAAAGCATTGACTCAGTAAGTTTGGAAGTAAGAATGTTTCACTTTTTATTGTAAATCTCGATACATAAACAAAAGTGGTGCAACTCCATTACACGATGGAAAAACGTGCCTTCTGTAGCATAAACACAAAAAACTCATTTTTAAAAGTGTTGAATAATTTTTAGCAGATTTTTGTCTTAACTTTTTTAAGATTGGGCCTATTCTTGAATTCACGACTTTTTCTATTTAAATCAACAAAGGTTTTCACATTTATACTTTGAATTAACATCGAACAAAATGCTAAATCTGACTCTATCGTTACTAATCTTCAAGTACTACTTTCAAATTAGAACAAATATTTTATTTTCTCTTAGTATTACTATAGGTGTGTCGTAATTATGTACCTCCATAAATACATTTTAACACAAATCCAATAACAAAGTGGTTCAAATGGCTCTGAGCACTATGGGACTTAATATGTATGGTCAGCAGTCCCCTAGAACTTAGAACTACTTAAACCTAACTAACCTAAGGACATCACACAACACCCAGTCATCACGAGGCAGAGAAAATCCCTGACCCCGCCGGTAATCGAACCCGGGAACCCGGGCGTGGGAAGCGAGAACGCTACCACACGACCACGAGCTGCGGACAATCCTCTAACACACAAGACTTTTGTAATATACAGAAAGTAAAGTTCTGGACCGAATTTAAGCATAAATAAACAAATACCTATCTTTTAAAAATAATAACTATGTTCTCTGTTGTGTAAAAAATCTGATACATAGAAAATATCGATATTTTACGTCAGACACATCATCTGTATCGGTTTCAGTTCATTTATCCAAATTTCGGTATATTGACTGTTCGCAGACTTTACCATCTCTGTGCATATCTAATTTTAAAGACCATACAACGTAACGACTTACACCAACACGTAAATATTTTGGAATAGAGCCAATGACGTTATCTATGAAAGATGGTATGTATGTGTTCCTGTGAAATGAAGAGAGTCTGACAAAGGGGAAGAAATCGTAATGGGCTGATTAAACTAGTCAAAACAATGATGAGCCCCCAGAAATTATAGGTAACCATCAGAGAAAGCTTAACACACTGCTTGAGAAAACACTGAAGCACTGATCTCATTGTAACTTCATACCCGCGCATACCATTGACGGATACGTAATTGACGGGAGTTGTAATTCTCTGTGTATTAGTGTTGTTCGTATTTACTGTTGTTACCAAGCCCGCTAGGGTATATTAGGTGCGCGAAGAACTTCAGATGTTGAGTAATCACTGTGAAGGACACTTTGTGTACATGTGTGAATGGCGTTATTGGCACCAAACTGACTTTGAAAATGGCGTCATAGTTCATCTCCATTTGGCTGGTTGTTCGAAGCGTGCAGTATCCAGATTTGTGGGGCGTTCAGATGTGACAGTGGCCAGATATTGGACTGTATGAGAACACGAGGCCAGATGTACTCATTTTCAAGGTTCCAGTCAACCATGTCTAACCACCACAAGCAAGGATAGTAACTCTTTCAAATCTGCTTCTGCCGTTCAAGAACAGTAACAGACCAGACACAGGGATTTTACAAAATTTTAGTTCAGTTATTAAAGATGATTTTTTTCAATTGTAATGAAAAATTCACAACATTTTTTTGCAATTTTTTATTTATATATTCAAAAATATACAGGTTTTTGGAAAAAGGCTGTGTTAAATTATGCAGAAGGTACTGTGTAACATTTACTGAAAGTTTGAAACAAATATGTTTGGAAGATCCTTAGAAAACATGTAATTAGTATGAGAAAATAAAAGTTTTGGGAATCGAGCGACAAAGATTGGATTAACTTTTTAGTGCATTCCAGGTCCATAGGATGGATTATCTTCATCCTCTGCAAACTCCTCCTCCAGCTTCCTCTTGTTCCTCCTCCTGTTTACTCTTGCTTGTATTTCTAGACTCTTTACAGCCCTGTCTGCAGCCCGAAGGCGTTCCTTGTCTAAAGCAAGCATCGCTCGTACCATGTTAGAATGTTATTATTTACAGTAATAACACATACCTTTGGCTTTCCAACATTTCTCCTTTTCTTAAAAGCCTTCAGAGGATTTCTAATAACTTTACTTTTACTCATTATTATACTTCAACAAAACAGAGACTCAAGAAACAGAATTAATTACGTATATTTTCGAGATAACGACAGAGTAAATAAACATGAAACAATCGACAATCACACCAGCGATATATATTGAACCATCACAGGTTAGCCACAACACATACTTTATCTCACATCACTAAAATGTACCTAATGAACACGGACGTAAATAATAACACCATTTGACAGCAGTTTAACAGCGCCACAGTGGGTCACGCCCATGTAGAACACATTTAAAAAAAATTTAAAAATAGTTATAGTCTTCGGAATTGAATAAATTATATATCTATTGAAAGGTAATAGTCTGCAGATTCAGAAAACGCAAAAAAGTAAAAATTGAATTTTTCATGATTTTGAGCCTTTCCGGAGCCCCTTAACACCGCAACACAAAGGGCTGTCTTTGGAGTGGTATTGTTATTAATAACGTTGGACTGCTGATGAATACGTCACATTGCATTCAGCGATGAATCGCGGTTCTGCAATATCTTGGATGACCATTGTCGGCTATTACAGTGGGAACCTCGTGAAACATCCCATTTTTCAAAAATTTTGAAAAGGCTCAGCACTGTTAAATCTGGTGTCGTGACGTGGGGAACCATCAGATATGACTTCAGGTCATGGCTGGTAGAGACAGACGGAACTCTGATGGTATAATGATCTGTCACGTACAGTCTGCGTACTTACGTATTACCTCTCATATGACGGTACAATGGTGCTATTTTTCCACAGTATTGAGGAAGCATTTTAAAGCGAAGCCGGTTTGAAACGAGCTTAATACAAAGCCGATTTCTTCTTTTTAGTGACGGTATTACCTATCTTTGAAATTAACCTCGCAACTGGAACAGAAGTAGCAACAGTAGCGCTCGTCCACACATGAAACGTATCTCTACAAACTGTCTGCGTGATACTGAGGTGCTCATGTGGGCAGCAAGATCCGCTTTTCTGTCCACGACAGAACACGTGTGGGAACAGCGCGGACGTCAACAGCATCCCAGTGCCACTGTCCAGAATATCAAGGACCAGTAACAACAGTTGTGGGCCAGATTGTCTCAGGAGACGATACAACTGCTTTAGGATACGCTTTCCAGGCCAGAGATAGTGCAACAGCATTGTGATAAGCAGGATCATGCTGCCAAGTTGTTCGTAAATTTGACTCGATTTTGTAATCACTGAAATTACATCACATACCCTCTCCACCCTGTTTCTCATTTTGTTTCCATTCCCCTCTCTGGACCCTCTGCATTTTAGCCAGATAGTAGTATTATACTTATGTCACTGAACCATTGGCTGCAAACGAATGACCAACAACTAAAACATCTGTCCTCTCCAGAGATTCTTGAGTTAACTCAAACCATATGTCAAGATTCTGACTACCCGAACGATATAACTGCTGCGGGAAATTATCACTAAGACTAAATAAACAACCTTTCCACTTAGCTTGTTCGATTTAAGTTTGGCCGTGATAAGCGTAAATTCCGTTAACAATGCATGTGGAAGTCGACTACTAAGAGAAACCCCAGGGCGTATCAGCCAGGCCAAAAAGCCGCCTATTGGTTCTGGCATCTCTACCTCCACTTGTACCTTAAATACACAAATAAGAACTTTTTCTGTCCTATGTACCTTTTCGATGTGGAGAGGGGCACGGTATATTACAGTCAGCTATGGAGGTGATATAAAATGTCTAGCTGCGTATCACATTGCTACACTGCAGACTACAGCAGGAAAACAAGACGCATGTGGTATTCACTGTTGACCCTAAGGCGTCCTCTAAAGGACGATGTGTAGCCCATTTACTTACTCAAACATCCATTAGCCTGCATGAAAATTTTTGCTAGCTGCCTAATTGCTTGGAAGACGACGTCTTCTGAGTTACAATTTTTCGAAATTTGGATCTTCTTTGGATTCTGCACGGTCCTACATATATTACAACTTTGGTGTACTACTTGAGACTCTCTGTATTACGTGAATTTCAATACTTTTCTTGAATGTTGATAACTAGGTACAGAATTAAGTCTTTGCAGAGGACTTGCATTAACTTGTACGTGAAATTACTGAATAGAACAAGCTGCAGATTAGATAGTGAAAGTTGCTAACATAACAGCCAATTTTCATAACTGTCACCTTGTAATTCAGAGCAAATTTGGAATGTCCTTAGCAGGAAGACCAGCAGAATACGCTCATACTGATTTATCACATCCTAAAGGGAAAATATAATTGAAAATTGAACAATAGCCTAAAACAGACAAGTAAACTATCCATTTTAACATGAAAATATATACATGGCTGCATAGATTAAAATATTAGTACAATAGTGAACCATGAGTTCAGCAAAAAAGTTTAGATACATAAATTCTACGTTAAAGACAGCAGTAAAAATAAGTATTGTTCAACAGTGATCACTAAGATTAGTTACCAATATTTAAAAGCATGAATATAATAAAAATAAAAATAGGACTAGATGTCAACAGTGACCTGTCGATGTAATGATTAATCTTTTACTGTATGAAATACAGCAACGCTACATGAAAATATACGTAAAACAAAATAGAATACAAAATGTTTGACAAAATAAATCCTATCAGCTGGAGTTACCGATTGTCAGTCTCTGTAATAAGTCTGCCTCAACAATGAGCTATCAGACTGACAGACAGTACTTAAATACATGAAGATCAGTAGTATAAGACAAGACAACCAAAAGATGACACTTAAAAGAATTGACAACAGATGAGTAATGAAATGGGTCAGCAGTCAGGCACAATACTCTTGACAAAATAAAGTCAGACAACTGGTTAAAAATGAAGATACGTGGAATAAAAATAAATGATAATAAGCAATGATCTCACAATGTTAGCTTTCAACACAAACATGATAACGCAACATGAGAGTCTGTACAAAGTAATGTAGCACAACAGAATAGTAATTAAGTGCAGGATTAAATTTTATTGGAACCGACTGGGACAATGCTGAGTGGAACATGCTGATAGAGTGTGTAACCAATGTCAAAACTGCAAAGAACTGAAGTACAAACAAGCAGCGAGTTCATTGGCTCAGAGTGTGCTACAGACGTTAGGACAACTGATTCAGCACTTAGGCGACAGTGCAGAGCAGTCGTAACACTCTTCTGTAATGGGTCTACACAAAGTAACTTCACCTCACCATGACACAAGAATGCCTTTGACGGTGCAGATTTAGCGTAAAGGAACGCCCTGAACCCTGCAGTTAAACATTAGGCTCGACAAGAGCACTGATATGCTCAGATAATGGGAGCACGTTTGATTACCAGTACAGGAAGAACCACATGATCAATACTACAAAACCCTCACCTTCATTCCACTCACTCTCAGGGTCTGGTCACTCTATGTGCATCAGTGACACTGATGGAAGGCCAGTCCTGATAGCTGCAGGATGAGTAGATAAATACGAGGAAGTGCCACCGTCCGCTTGCCAGGGGGCATCAGCCATCTGGCAATGGAGGGAGCTCCAATTCTGCAAGCTGCATTCCTGGAGGTTACACCTGTTACTATCCAGAGATGAGGGATGGGTCGATCTTCCATGAATGAAGAACCAATTTACTCATATGTGAGCTAATCAGTTTGGGAGTAAACCACCTGTGCCGCCACTCCTGAGCAGTACAAGTGCTGATTTCCCAGCTATATACTGGGACTACATCTCGAGCTATCCTCCTACATCTACATCTACATTTATACTCCGCAAGCCACCCAACGGTGTGTGGCGGGGGGCACTTTACGTGCCACTGTCATTACCTCCCTTTTCTGTTCCAGTCGCGTATGGTTCGCGCGAAGAATGACTGCCGAAAAGCCTCCGTGAGCGCTCGAATCTCTCTAATTTTACATTCGTGATCTCCTCGGCAGGTATAAGAAGGGGGAGCAATATATTCGATACCTCATCCAGAAACGCACCCTCTCGAAACCTGGACAGCAAGCTACACCGCGATGCAGAGCGCCTGTCTTGCAGAGTCTGCCACTTGAGTTTGCTGAACATCTCCGCAACGCTATCACGATTACCAAATAACCCTGTGACGAAACGCGCCGCTCTTCTTTGGATCATCTCTATCTCCTCCGTCAACCCGATCTGGTACGGATCCCACACTGATGAGCAATACTCAAGTATAGGTCGAACGAGTGTTTTGTCAGCCACCTCCTTTGTTGATGGACTACATTTTCTAAGGACTCTCCCAATGAATCACAACCTGGTACCCGCCTTACCAACAATTAATTTTGTATGATCATTCCATCTCAAGTCGTTCCGCACGCATACTTCCAGATATTTTACAGAAGTAACTGCTTCCAGTGTTTGTTCTGCCATCATATAATCATACAATAAAGGATCCTTCTTTCTATATATTCGCAATACATTACATTTGTCTATGTTAAGGGTCAGTTGCCACTCCCTGCACCAAGTGACTATCCGCTGCAGATCTTCCTGCATTTCACTACAATTTTCTAATGCTGAATCTTCTCTGTATACTACAGCATCATCCGCGAAAAGGCGCATGGAAATTCCGACACTATCTACTAGGTCATTTATATATATCGTGAAAAGCAATGGTCCCATAACACTCCCCTGTGGCACGCCAGAGGTTACTTTAACGTCTGTAGACGTCTCTCCATTGAGAACACCATGCTGTGTTCTGTTTGCTAAAAACTCTTCAATCCAGCCACACAGCTGGTCTGATATTCCGTAGGCTCTTACTTTGTTTATCAGGTGACAGTGCGGAACTGTATCGAACGCCTTCCGGAAGTCAAGAAAAATAGCATCTACCTGGGAGCCTGTATCTAATATTTTCTGGGTCTTATGAACAAATAAAGCGAGTTGGGTCTCACACGGTTTCCGGAATCCAGGTTGATTCCTACAGAGTAGATTCTGGGTTTCCAGAAACGACATGAGACGCGAGCAAAGAAACATGTTCTAAAATTCTACAACAGATCGACGTCAGAGATATAGGTCTATAGTTTAGTGCATCTGCTCGACGACCCTTCTTGAAGACTGGGACTACCTGTGCTCTTTTCCAATCATTTGGAACCTTCCGTTCGTCTAGAGACTTACGGTACACGGCTGTTACAAGGGGGGCAAGTTCTTTCGTGTACTGTCACTATTGGGTCTACTGTCTACACGCCATCTCCAATTGACAACAGGAGCGTGCAGATTTCTGGGGCCGAGCCTGAATGCAGCTTCAGTAATGGGAGACGTCCACAGCCATGCCTGGATGCAGCGACGCTCCGGCCACCTTATCCTCCTGCTATGGGACCGCGCCACTGGCCTCACACAGCACGAGGAGCCTGCGCCAGTAGATTCATCACTGGGCACTGACGTGCTACCCTGCGCCTCTGTGCAATGCAATCTCAGCGCTGTGACACTGGCAATTAATAGCACTACACTCTTAAAAACACACTAAACGCACCCACGTTCAACACACAATAGAAAGTGCAAGTGAAATGTTGTAAAAAAGGTGGGTGAAAACACTCCGAAAGTAGGCCATCAGGAGAATGTGGACAGGGGAAACACATCCCCAAGACCAAATGCATGAAGTACCAACATTGGAAATCGGCACTGAAGGTGCTTCACAGATAAAAGAAACGAAACACATAAGGAAAAAAAACTGCCTTTCATTTAGTTGCAAGGACAGAAGGTACATCCATGAATTTTGAAGCAACTAAGGAACGACGGAAAACGGAAAATGACTAGATATCAGCTGTTTATTATAAGCAAATTATGATAGATAGAAACACCTTGTGCATGTCACTGGACAGAGGAAGGTTCAAGGTTTTATGTCCGCATGGGGAATGTCTCATACACTCAACTTGAGTACCTCACATTGCGTGAGAAACATCGAAACTGTAGTCAATTTCATGCCACACATGAATCAGCAGACTCCTGTTTATTGAATCGACATATTCAACAGTCCGATTTCTCAGCTGTTGGAGAATAATTGCCATAGGTTGGACAAAGACTCTGTCTTTTACGTACCCTGCAGAATAAAATATCGCAATATGTGCGGTCTAGTGGCCCGGGAGGCCAAAAGCAATGAAGAAGATCTTGTCCATCTGTTTCACTCCAACGTTGTGAGTTGGTGTTAAGATAACGCCACACTCAAAGGCGAAAGTGAGGTGCGGCGGCGTCAGGCATAAATATGAAATCATTGGAATCTTGGTGAAACTGTTTTGCTGTATGTCCAGGTATAACACTCCTGTCACAGTTTCCACTGCAAAAAAGGAAGGTCCATGAGCTTCGTAACCAAAAAGAACGAAAAAAATATGAAGTTTCGATGAGTCTCTTTCACATTCGATGATAGCGTCAGGTTTCTGTGACCCCCAAATTCTTACATTAAGGTGGTTTACTTTGCCGATAGATGAATCGCTGGTTCGTCCAGAAAGACGAGTCGTATAAAAAAATTGTTCTCTGCCATACACTGGAAAACTGAAAGGCAAAATTTGTACCTCCTACAATTGCTGCAGGAACTGCAACTTGTGAAGCTTCACATGCAAACGTCGTTTCAGAAAACACAACACTGTTGTTTGAGGAAGATAAGATCCTGACATGTTATCTTGTGGACTTCTGTGGGCTCCATCTAAACGCATCTCAGATACACTCGACATTTTCATTGGATGTGCTTGACCAGCTAGTACTGTTCCCTTTACATGTGCAACTAACTTCCAAGAATTTTGTAGGACACTCATAAATCTGCTTGCGCTGAGGCGGCTTCTAGCTGAATCGACGGCAGAATGCATGTTGCACTTGAACAATGGATTGACTTTGCGCAAACTGCAGCAACACACAAAATGATTTCTCTTGTGGTGTAGTCGCTATGTTGCTACAAACAAACAACAGCGCAGCTGTGTGAGAACTTTGAATCTTCCTCTATCCAGTGACATGTGCAATGTGCTTCTATCTTTTATAAGTTGTCTGTAACAAACAACTGAAATCTGTTCTTTCTTTTTGACACATCTACTATTGTTAAGTATTGATGGAGACTCTTAAAAGAAGTAGTTTCATTGCTACTGGCTTGGTACTGAATGTCACTTGGCAAGTGAGTTTATGTATGAATGTGACTGTGACATTATCATGAAAGAGGGGGTTCTGAAACCTGATGCTCGGGTGTGTGTGTGTGTGTGGGGGGGGGGAGTGAAAGGGAAAGAGAGTACTATTATTAATGAATTAACAGGGGTGACATGATGGTTCTTTTACATGAAGGATGTGATGACGAGCTGTTTGGTTATGACCCGGTGTAGTCACAAATGTTTTGAGGGCTTTTATTACGTATATTTATGTGAATAAATATTGATTGAATAGATGATATGGTAGCGATGTTCGAAGTCATCTGAATGAATCTGGAAGTAGAAGTAAGTTGAATGATTTTATGTGAATCTGTGTGTGTATGTAGATAATGCTGTATGTAGTTGTATGAAATTCGGGATATATATATGTGTGTGTGTGTGTGTGTGTGTGTGTGTGTGTGTGTGTGTGTGTGTGTGAATGAGGTATGTGGCAAATGAGACTCAAATTTCAACAGAAATATGTGCATGTTAAGTCTAAGTGAAGATTCTGGGGAGGTAATCATTGGTATGGGTGGGCACATATGGTTGTTTACCTTACTTAATATTATGTCTGTAGTTTACATTAATTTTAGGGGTTTTATTTGTATATGTAAGAGTATCTACGTAGGTGTAGAAGTCAAATGTTGCACCTGGAAGTTGTCTGGTGGATGAGGGTGGTATTAATAGCGAAGATGCTTTGTGAATCACGTTTATTAAATTATGACATAACACTCGTTTGCATGTAACCACTGTTACAGTCTAGAAATTAAGTGAAACTCTGAAGTGTATTTAAAGCTACAGAGGTGTGCAAATGGTTGAATTTTCCTTTTTTGTATTTGTTTTGATTGCCTGAGAAAGCCTCTATTGAGTGCTGAGCACAGTGTGTAACAACAACGACGCTGTACTATTGTACATACAAATAAATTTTTTTCCATCTGATTTTTCGATAAACTAGTGTAATTGATGTTCTGATTTCATTTCTTTTTTTGTTTCATGTCATTGTGTTAAGAAAACTGTAAACAATTTTCAGTGTGAATATTAATGTTTATGTCAAATGTCAAGCAATATTGTAATAGAACTGAAATGTAACAAATGTTGAAACTGTTGTAAGATGTTTAAAATTGTAATTGTGCGTCTGGTCCATACGTAGGCAATGTGTTAGGATATGTAGAATGCAAAACCTCGGGTGAATACCCTGTCTGTCAGGGAGCGGTAAAAGGTGGATGGCAGGCGAGCGCGGGAAAATGCGCACGGGCACTGCACGGCACAACGGGCTCAGCAGTAGTAGTTGGAGTCTGGCACTGATTTGAGCAACACCTTCTGGAGCGAGGAGGCTCTCCTGGAAGACGTAGCTTCACTGAGCCTCGGGTATGCTGTTCCAACGCCCACACAGCATGGCAAAAGTCCATAGGCACTAAATGGAAAAGTATTGCAACGCAAAGAAGAATTAAAGTGCCGATACGTCAAGAGCCATAGCTGTGGTTGTATGTGTGCTCTGTGCCTCGCCATCTCGCCGACTGCCAACCGCCGCATCGATACAAGCAGGTTGAAACTTTTAGTACTGTATTCGTATGGACCATAGAGTGAACTGTTCAATAATAACCTAAATTTTACCAGAACTGTCCCCTCATTTAATTATCCTCACAACTAACCTAGACAGGGTCCTTTTCAAATGTTGTGCAATCCGAGTGTCCCGAAATGAAAAATTAAATTTTGTGTTAACAATAATTACTTGCAGACCTAGTTAGGCTAGAATGGTGTTTAAAGAACTGTTTTGTTAATGAACCAGTGAATAAATAACGAAGGTCTAACGAAGTTGAAAGATAACTTTAATATTGATATAGTAATGAAGTTTAATTATTTCGAGACGGACATAAAGGTATTTAAATGAGCAGTAAGTAATAAAAAGAGTTTTTTATCTTTATCAAAATTGACATTTTGTGTGTGGCTCGAAAGTGCTATTTCTAGGGTAACCTATGCCCGATTTTAATCAGATCAATAGACAGTACGAATTTTTTATAGTATACATTATAGTGTAGTGTTATGTATTCATGGTTTTTCCATATCAGTACAGAACGTGAAACTATCAGTTCAATAGATTTTCTGGTTCTAAAATTGTACTATATTATGCAGTGTTACTACTTAATGTTTTCCATGAATATATACCAACTTGTACAGGGAAGAAACTCAGTTAATGCCTAATTAGGCTGGCGACCGTATTATTATTAAATTGGTAGCATCTTCAGTGTTGCTTTGGTCCATCCTGACGCGTAGTTGCATTTTGGACTTTCTTGACGGATCATTGTTATTACAGAGTGTGTGTAAGTCTGATTTGCCACCATTCAGGTACACGCGGTCGATATCTGTAAGAAAATCCTTTCTCATAAGGTGAACTCCGCTCAATTACCATAGTACAGGCTTCAACGAGTATTGTGTGCCCCACGCGCACGTTACAAGTGGCACCCTGTGACAGGACATCCAGTTGTTGTCGGTCACAAATTAACGTGAATACCGAACAGTGGATGTTCAGTGGCACGAATTGTAATAATATTCAGTGAAATAAATAGCAGTGAACGTCAAGTACGGTAGTAAGGTGTAATTTGCGTTCGGTATGGACAAGAACGTAAGCACGGTAGATGTGCCGAGCGTAATTGACGATGCGGCTGGCAATAACAGGAGTTTACGCGACCAGATAATAAATGGCGTTAGCGGAAGACAATTGGCGTACATACAATACCACGAACATGTTAACGAACAGATTGAAATGTCGAAATCGCCTCGAACACATCAAGGAATAAAACAGGAACTAGAGGATGACTTTGTAGATGATAGTGGGTACGTGAACGAATCCACTGACATGTTTGATTCACCACAGATAAAGAAAGAACCGAAAGAAAATTATGAAGTAGGATCGGCACACACCGATTCTGTAGAACAAAACGGTGTGAAAATTTTAAGTATGAACGACTTATTTGAACGATTAACCAAACAAATTGCAGGACAGAATGAGCAACTTAAAACACACGTTGACGAGCAGCTTAAATACAAGTTGGTCAGCTTAAAGCACAGGTCGAAGAACAAGGAATTAAAATTAGTAAACAAATCGAACAGGTAGAACAAAAAGTGGGTTATTTAAGTTCTGCAATAAATACTAAGAAATCTGAAATTGACACAATTAATAAAAATATTAATACTATGCAGGGGGAAATTGACGACATTAACAGTAGGTTTGATGTTGAAATTCTCAACATCCAAGCGAAAGTGAAGCCTCTAGTTGAAACAAAAGTAGACGAAAAAGTTTTCGGCCTTAAAACTGAGATCGTAAACGAATGCCAACATGGAATCTCACAGTTGAAAAAAGCAGTTTTAGATGCTGAAAGAAATTTAGACGAAAAAGTTACTGGATGTGTACAAAAGTGTGACCAAAATACATCGAAAATTCAAGGCAAAATTTTCGATCTCGAGAGTAAAATCAAAGATAGGCTTGGTGTTGTCTGTAATGACACGCCAATTACGAAGCTCTTGGAAGGTGAGGAACGCTTCGATCCCGCCAAAAAACATAACGGATGGTATCCGTTAGATTTCATCAAAAATTGCGAGAGGATGTTTGCTAAACACTTATCTGGTCAGGAAAAGACAAACGTAGTCATTAGCGCCTTAGCAGGTGAGGCTGCGCTGGGGAATTAACTTGAATACCGAACTAATGACGTTCGAAGAGTTTAAACAAAAGTTTACGGAAGAATACTGGTCCAAACAAAAACAGGATAATCATACAATGTAAGCTTTCACGGCCGGTATTGTCTTCACTTAAAACTTCCGGGCTGATAGGCCGTGGTCGAAGTATAAAACTCTCTCCTGACGTTTCGTCTCCAACTGCTGGAGACATCCTCGGAGGTAAAACGGCGAACTGCGAAGAGAACTCGAGGAAGCGCTGATTATATAAGCAGTACAGAGGGCGCCACGTCGATCACGTGGCGTCGGCTATGAGATTGTCTCTGGTGATGCCAACATTCTCGATTGAAAGTAATCGATCATCACGCTTACGGTGCAACGCTGACATCCAAATTTTATCCAGTTTAACACCTTCGTCTTTCCTGTTAAAATTATTACGATGTTTATCAATCTAGACACCTTGCCTCAATGCTGCAGCCTTATGTTGGTAGGACGGACAGTCATATTAAAAATTCAGCTCATTTCATCGACAAGTTAAAGGAAACGAGCGTGGGCCCGGATGATATCCTCGTCAGTTTCGACGTTGTGTCGTTATTTACCATGATTCCGGTAAACAAAGCTATCTTATGCATAGCGGATATTTTTCCTACCGATATTGTGGCATTATTCCGACACTGCCTCACCACAACTTACTTTCAATACAATAATGACTTTTATGAACAGATTGACGGGGTGGCTATGGACAGTCCTCTCAGTCCTGCTGTGGCTAATTTATTTATGGAGACTTTTCAACAACGGGCATTGCAGACTGCCAGTAAGAGACCAGCCAGATGGTATCGCTATGTCGATGACACGTTCGTAGTATGGACACACGGAGCAGAGGAGTTGGATGCCTTCCTGACACATTTAAATAGCATTAATCCGAAAATCCAATTCACTATGGCGACGAAAAGGAATTTGAATTTCCTGGATGTGTCTGTGATTAAACGACGGGACGGAACATTGGGCCATAAGGTGTATAGAAAGCCCACACATATTGATCGTTACCTACATAAAGATTCAAACCACCACCCTAGACAAAAAAGAGGTGTAATGAAAACTTTGATTGACAGGGCGTACAAACTTTGTGAACCTGTTTATTTAAAAGATGAGATTGAACATCTACGGTCAACTTTCGTGAAGAATGGCTATTCCAGCAAGGATATAGATCGAACACTTCGCTCGAGGCAGAGAATCAGGAGCAACGACGAACAACAGTCGCCCAAGGGCAAAGTTTTTCTTCCGTTCATTAGTAAAGTCACAGATCGCATTGGGAAAGTTTTAGGCAAGTATGGGGTGGAAACTACTTTCAGACCCACTAGGAAAATAAAAGAATTTTTAAGGTCGGCAAAAGTCCTTTGGCTACACCGGGGGTATATTATCCTCACAACTAACCTAGACAGGGTCCTTTCCAAATGTTGTGCAATCCGAGTGTCCCAAAATGAAAAATTAAATTTTGTGTTAATAATAATTACTTGCAGACCTAGTTATGTTAGAATGGTGTTTAAAGAACTGTTTTGTTAATGAACCAGTGAATAACTAACGAAGGTCTAACAAAGTTGAAAGATAACTGTAATATTGATATAGTAATGAAGTTTAATTATTTTCAGACAGATATAAAGGTATTTAAATGAGCAGTAAATAAAAAAAAAGTAGTAACTCATATACCGGAAATCTTGAATGCATAATAAATTCAGTAATCAATTTTTTTAATACAGTGATCATAACAGTTTCGGGGTCCTCCCCCTTTTTATTCATTTGAATTCTGAAGTGTTCTAAATTGGTTTGACCAGCAAAAGTTAAAGTCAATATGAAAGCCAAAAATTATCAGTGTTTTATCTTTATCAAAATTGACATTTTGTGTGTGGCTCGAAAGTGCTATTTCTAGGGTAACCTATGCCCAATTTTAATCAGATCAATAGATAGTACGAAGTTTTGTAGTATACATTATAGTGTAGTGTTATGTATTAATGGTTTTTCCATATCAGTACAGAACATGAAACTATCAGTTCAATAGATTTTCTGGTTCTAAAATTCTACTATATTATGCAGTGTTACTACTTGTTGTTTTCCATGAATATATACCAACTTGTACAGGGAAGAAACTCAGTTAATGCCTAATTAGGCTGGCGACCATATTATTATTAAATTAGTAGCATCTTCAGTGTTGCTTTGGTCCATCCTGACGTGTAGTTGCATTTTGGACTTTCTTGACGGATCATTGTTATTACAGAGTGTGTGTAAGTCTGATTTGCCACCATTCAGGTACACGCAGTCGATATCCTTTCTCATAAGGTGAACCTCGCTCAATTACCATAGCACAGGCTTTAACGAGTATTGTTTGCCCCACGTGCACGTTACAAGTGGAAATGTGACGATCCAGGTAAAGGTACATTTACATCTTTGCACCTTGCAGCTAGTCACTGTATGGCTGTAGCTTGCCCCACATGCAAGTAGAGACACACTTGTAGGTGCATGCCTCTTCCACAATATGTGCATGCAAGTGATTCCATTCACACCTACACACCATTCACAGCTACATGGCGAGTAGCCGCAAGGCACACAGGTATAAACGCACCTTAAGGGTTCACATAGCCTCATCACTTGGGAGCCATGGGTTTGACTAGGAACTCGTGAGGATTCATTGTACATTCGTTAGATGGATTGGCTGGTGATGGATGCACAACATTGATTGTTGTAACAATGTAGGTGGAAGAAGGACTGCAGTTGAACAGACACAAGAAACTGACTGTCTACACTTGAATGAATCAACAGGCATCACATAACATTGTAGTGAAATTAGTGTTTTGTGTAATGAGAGTCTAGTGCACATCAAGCAAAAAAGCGTTAGCTTAACTCAAATTCAACATTGCACACCAATAAACTAAGCAGCATAAACTATTTGCTAAATTTAGAATTAAATTTTAGCTATACATATGTATTGATTTTCCTTGATTAGACATAGGTATCTCTTGTCGTAAGTACAATCATGTAACTAATACACCAATACAGAATTATTACACATGTGTTGGTACAATAAATAGGCATATTAAGGAACTGACAAGTATACAAATGACTGTCCTGGCAGATTGAAACTGTGTGCCCGACCGAGACTCGAACTCGGGACCTTTGCCTTTCGTGGGCAAGTGCTCTACCATCTGAGCTACCGAAGCACGACTCACTCCCGGTACTCATGGTTCGCAGGAGAGCTTCTGTAAAGTTTGGAAGATAGGAGACGAGGTACTGGCAGAAGTAAAGCTGTGAGTACTGGGCGTGAGTCGTGCTTCGGTAGCTCAGATGGTAGAGCACTTTCCCGCGAAAGGCAAAGGTCCCGAGTTCGAGTCTCGGTCGGGCACACAGTTTTAATCTGGTAGGAAGTTTCATATCAGTGCACACTCCGCTGCAGAGTGAAAATCTCATTCTGGATACAAATGACTGTTTGGAGATACTTTGTGTCACATGTAGTAGGCTAATATGATATAAAGTGAGGTTGTGTAACGTTGCGAGTGGTGTGTCTACAACCTATTGTTAAGGGGCAGCTAGGTCAGGTAGGTATACAAGCACTGGAGAGAGCTCCAAGACGTTGCAGTAGGCAATGGAACAGGTTTGGTGATGACCTGCAGTTTACTGTGCAGAAGCAGTGGGTAATTCCCTCAGCAGCAAGGATAAACTGTGTGGTTGCAAAAGCTAAGCAGTGTAACGAGATTCTGACTATGTTAAAACTGAATTTTCACCAAAAACACTAAAATCACCTCCCGACAAGCTACAGGAAATCTTGTGACACCATTGAAATCGTCATAAAGAGACAGGTTCAATAAAATCATTACCACATTTATCCAATAAATACTTACAAACTTATTAACATTAATGTATAAAACTTTTTATGGCAAGAGTAATAAACGCTGTAGACACACTACATATGCATAAGACACACCATCTGACAGACCTTCTGGACAGGAGGTATTATATTACACTAAACAAACTAGATGTTATAAATCTATTATTTAAAATTATTAATTGAGTACAAAAACAATGAGTTCGCCACAGATACATGATAGATTAACTTCAGCATGAAAGACACGTACTACTGTTACAAATGGTTAATGTTGTTTGAGTAGAGTAACGTGGGAGAGGGAACCGAAATAGCTTTGTGAACTGACTAGCGCTGATAAACATGTACATTACGTATATACAAAATTTTAAAATTTATATTCAGTAGAATGGTGCTCTAACTACCAGATACACCCTTGATCATAGCAGTTGGTCAAACGACAGAAGTGCTAAACAGGCAGGCAGTGCACGTTTCTTGGCCTTTCGATTTTAGTTTCTGTTTGCGTAAGGTCCTGAGTAAGGTTTGAGCGACCAGGTGTGTTTCGAGACAGAATTATTTCGATGTGCACCTATTCTGGACCTAGTAATTTTTCCATTGTAACAGTTTGCAACTTAGGAATCAGGGCCAGTGTAGAAATCAGTGACTGAAGCAAAATGTAAGATCTCTGCCAGGTTTTGAAAATGAATTACTTGTGAAAATATGTTCATGTATGCCCTTAATTAAAAGATATGCTGTACTGTTGAAACGTCCCCTTAGAAAAATTATACATGACTGTGCTTAAACTGACACACAATATTTTTTTAGCGCAACGCAATCTGACTTTCAATAATCCCTACAAGAGAATGGCCCTGACTAAATTAACCTATACGTTTCACAAATCACTTACCTCACAAAAATCTTCGTTACTCGAACTACTGCAATACAGCGAGCGCCACTACTGCCAGCTAAATAAAGGATTCTAACTACTGAAGTCACTAACTACTGATAGGCACAATTAGCAAAAGAAAGATTTTGGTAGAGAACAAACAATGTATTTACCTTAATATTGTTGAAAAGTCATATTATATATATATCAGTTCATGACATCCAGTCTTACAAATTTACTGTCTCTGTCCAAAACTCCGCCATCTCACTCCCCACATCCACCACTGCTGGCGGCTCACCTCCAACTGCGCAACGCTACGCGCTGTTAACATCTAGCTGCCCAACACTACAATGGCAGACAACAATTCAAACTAGCCACAGACTGCACACAGCACAGCCAGTGATTTTCATACAGAGCGCTACGTGGCGTTACCAATAGAAAACCTAAACAGCCTACTTACACTGTATATAATGTTTAGGCCAATAGTTCAAACTAGTAACATGAGACAGAGTAATCGTGACAAATACCTCATTATTTGTGAATAATGTGTGAAGAAATGTGGGTTATAACCGTGTGGAGGGCTATGGGCATTTAGACCCAGTCTTCATAATAACTCACAGCTACAAAACGTCAAATAGGGAGACACGACTCCAAGCTATGAAAGTTTCAGAGAAATTCCCTACCCTCAGTACGAGTATATCTCAGTTCATGACATCCAGTCTTACAAATTTACTGTCTCTGTCCAAAACTCCGCCATCTCACTCCCCACATCCACCACTGCTGGTGGCTCACCTCCAACTGCGCAACGCTACGCGCTGTTAACATCCAGCTGCCCAACACTACAATGGCAGACAACAATGCAAACTAGCCACAGACTGCACACAGCACAGCCAGTGATTTTCATACAGAGCGCTACGTAGCGTTACCAATAAGAAAACCTAAGCAACCTACTTACATTGCCCCCATGCTCTCCACAAAAAATTTTACAGATTGTTTTGGACACTGGCCAATACATATTTGTTAAAAGTTTTTTCACAATTACTATAACAAAGAAATCATATGCACACACTTATTGATACAATGTTGATCAAAAGCTAAAATTTTCTCACAGTCCATAAAGACAGTCCTGATCGTTCATCACAGTAAAATAGCAGTGTTTTTCTCAAAGTCTGAGCAGTAAAAGAAAATGCACATGGAAGTAGTGGATTTCCATGCAGTGTTGAAGAAGTAGTGTTGTCCTTCCAACGGAAATACATGCAGACAGGTAATGGGCCACAACAGAGCAAACTCACAGCAAAGTCAGTCGAAGTTTTGAAGCATATTGGTAGGTAGGTCATCACAGAGCAGACCTACTGTAGTCCTAGTAGAGATTATGGTATTGGTGGGCCACCAGAGGTGCAGACCCACTGCAGTCCTTGTCGAAATAATGGTATTGGTGGGCAATCGAAGGTGTAGACAAACTGTAGTCCTTGTAGAGATGGCCAGCAGTCATCTGTTGCCACTGTGCAGGTGCACAATCACCATCGAAGAGTCTTGCGGAGAATATAGCAAGTCCATAATCCACCACTTGTGCACTCACAAAGTTTTTGGAATTGTCCTTAGAAGTCTTGCAGACAATATAGCAAGTCCATAAACCACCAATTGTGCACTCACAAAGTTTTCAGAATTGTCCTTAGAAGCAGCAATTCTGTTAATCAGTCCCTTGCTGAATTATTAACACATGTCCAAACACTAACAGTCCTCTTTTTTTCACATATTGTGCATATACTATGACCAACAGAAATGTGTGCAGTGAAATGAATGCTTACAAGTTACTTGATTTGATAAACTGGTGTTAATTACAATTTTATAACATGAGAATACAATAACAAAGGTGCAAAATAAATCATTAAAGAACATAACAATACAGATAACATTTGTAGTAATTGGCTTTACAAAAGAATCAAAATAACGTATACATCAGTGTTACAGGAATTATGACATAAGTAAATAAATAAAATAATGAGAATAGTTTTTGAAACATTAATTTCACACATGAGAATTGAAACAGAACAGAATTAATAATGTGTAAACATCTTTACAAAGATAATGACATATTATTAATGCAAATTATATTTGAGGATAACAGTATTCCTCATCATAGTGAATATAACTGAGCATTAGAAAAATTCTACAACATAAGTCTTATCAGAATAACACATAAAGACAGGAAGAACACAAATACACAAGGGTACATAAACACATAGAGGAATGATACAAAAGGACAGGACAGGGTTTGTTTTCAGTGTGACATGTGGTACTGCAGTATTTTGCAAACAAACCTTTTTTTTCTTGGAGATCTCCTTTCGTTCATCATTATTCCCAAAAAGTCCTATCTATACCTGCTTTCTGTACTTTTTTCGTATAACTTCTCAATGCATTTCTTCCAATTCATCGCAACTCATTCTCTTATATAGTCTACCCCCTCTTAAGCTAACTTAAATCTACTGAGCTCAGATGCTAAACTAAGGGACGAGGCAATGCAGCAGCACAAAACAATTAACACAAACAGCAATGACAAAGAATGCAAATTGACAAAGCAAGCAGCAGGAATCCTAAATTAGCAAAGCAATTGCAATATTACAACTAATATAAGGCACAGTGCAGCAAACAAGAAAAATAAATCAGTAGTAAAACTGGCTTAACAGAGTAATACAAAGTCAAATTCAGTAACACTATGCCTGGCAAACAGCAGCAGCAAATGCTATAACTTATACCTAAACATCACAAAGCTAAAGCAGAAAAAATATTACACTGAAGACAACAATGCAGAAGAGGGAATGTCTATTCACATCTTAATATCTATGTCATTAAAGTGGTGCACCACAAGAAGTTATTTTACCAAAAAAATTACCAAGTAGTTGAAAAGAAAATTATGCATGCAGTAACTGTTATTAATCCCTTCTTATTGTTCTTTTCTTTCCAAGTGCTCCTTTTTTGAAGAACGTGAATTGTAAAATTATTATTTAATAGATCTGTTGACAGAAAGTTTTCACATTAGCAAATGCATTTAATTTTATTTTATAAAACCAATGCTGTAACACAGCTGGAAACCAGGTATTAAACAAAATGAGCAAACTCTCAACTAGAAAGACAATAGATGTAAAATGTTTCTCATCATTCCATTAGGCATTTTAGTAAATATAAATTAAGAGCTCCATAGTATAATCATATGTTTTCAAGTTTGAGCATGTCGTATTTGCGATGCTTTGTACTAAGAAATGTCAATAGCAAGGATAATGGCCTCCTTTTTTCTCCACCTGTGCCTCTGAAAAGCACACACTAATGACTTATTTCCAGGTGACTGTCACGCAGCTGGGTGCCCACAACGCAATACGTGAAGGTCACTTAACTTTCTTACCGAAATATTTACGACACCAGTTTGCACTACAGTGACAGTCTCATATAAAAAATTTCACAGGTCGAGAATTTGCGTTGCAAATGTGTAGAAACAAAATCCTATGAATATAACAGTGTGCAAAAGATTTTCACCTGCATTGTGATACATTCACGCATTTACACACATTTCATAACTCTTAAAGTATGATTCTCATCTTATTGATCATAAACATACCTCAACAGCATAATACACATCGTCATCGTAATAATAACATCATAATAGATCAATCACATCTCAGAATCGTTGCAGCTTTTTCAATAATTTCAAGACCTTCAATAAAGTCATCTACCTCAAATGTACTTCAAAAATCGTGATCCCTTACCAAATACATCATTCAAAGCTCTCATAGTATCACAATGGTTCCGAAAAAGTATGAACAGTTCACAAAGTACGGACAAAATACAATTTCATAAGTGTGAAGTTATCCAACTGTGTAATTACATAAACGTCTGTAACTGATGTAGTAAAATAAATGTTGTCTCTCCCAGTTAAATGATCAGATAGCTGTGTAATTTATGTGTTAGAGAAATATGGTGCCGATGTGTAAAGTTGCATAAGAAAATACATATTAGCTAGGGCTCCTTATGCTTGCCAACACATGGTACACAAAGTAGGCGTGTACCCCCCCTGAGATTAATGTAATTATACCCTCAGGTGTTACAGATTACACCAATGGAATGAAATGTATCACGGAAAACCTTTGTATCATTGTAATTCAAAAATATTTAAAAATAAATGTTTTAAGTACAAAATTAATCACTCAAATAGGTGTACTGTAGCGCTAAACTGTGCGTCTTGTTGTAAGATAATCTCTGTGGAAGTGTTGTAGTTATCATACTCCGAAAGCTAAGTTCTGCAGAAGTCAATGTACTTACCTCCTGATAAACAAAAGTGAAATGCTTTGCGTATAGATATCTTACTTATTACGCTTATTGCTGTGATGAAGAAAGTACTGTGCTGTAATGTATTGCTGTGCTACAGAAAAGGCTGTCTCATTGTAGCTATACCACAAACGCTACTACTAAAATATGATTTCCTTTCCAGAAGAATTCAGAAAAACTGTGCAGATATAAAACAGAAACACCGCAAAAGCAACATTGTAAATTGTCACTCATTAGTAGCATCTTGACAAAATTGTGTAGCTGTCACATAAACTAACCACTGTGTCATCAGGGTATCCCACAGGAAGTACTTTAAATCCAGACTGTGTTTTCAAGTAAACCAAAATGTTGCATTAAAATCTCATTAGCAGTACCAGTATATGTTCTAAGTATGTAAGCCTGGTAGTCGTTACGGAATCATGCAACTAACAAGCAAGAATGTACAAATAACAACACTGTGTCGTCTGCTCCCTATAACAATGCATTCGTAATTTCTGTTTAAAAATGTTCCCTAGGTTCTAGACTGGATAGTTAACTTCACAACATTGTTGCATGTTAACAGTTTCTAAATGTGACAAAGAGTACTAGTAAGGTGAAGTGAAAAATTTTATAGCAAAGACTAAGTTAAAAAGCAGATTATCTCTCAAGAAACGGTTTTACATGTGAAATGTGGTGTAAACCTTCACTCTTTCTAGAATGCAGAGTTTCAACTTCAACGCAATTATCATGCAGTATACTTCAGTAAAGAATACTGGAATTTTTCTCAAGGTTAACGTCTACGTTATTTTTCGCTGAGCCAGCCGGCCCACGTGGCTGCCTGCGGCGCGAGTCATTGTCTGTCTCTTTATTGGCGCGGGTCGTTATTAGGATTTGGAGATCTAATTTCTATAAATTCACCTTGTCGAGAGGGTGCTGCCCTGTTTGAATCCCGCCAGTTCTGATGAAATTCAGGTCTGTCGTTACGATTATATCGTCTGTCGTCATGTCGGTAGATTCCATAGTTCCTTTCTTGTCGGTCATGTGGTGGAGAATTTATCCCTGAATCGTAACTGCGCGCTGAACTGTTGCATCTGAAGTTGTTATGTCTCCCTCGATAATAATTGTTTTGGTTCCCATATTGTCTGTTTCTATTGTTATCTCTGTCATATTCATTACTACAGAAGTGTGATCTTTCTCTGTAATTATTATTCTGCTAACAGTTGTCATACGGGTGGTGTCTGTTTTGGTCACGATGTGTGTTATGAGAATAGCCTTGTCTTGTCCGGTTATTATTTCTTTCATTGCGGAATTGCGACGTATGTGGCCTGTAATTGTTGTGTTCCTGTTTTCGCGTTCCGCAATTGTTAGTGTCAATTTCTAATTCTTGTAAGAGTCCCTGAAAAGCTTCAATGTCGTCTTTGCAACGTCCTGCCAAAATAATATGTCGTAAATGTTCAGGTAATTTGATTAAGCAAATGCGGATGAGTTCTGAGGGTCTGTATGGGTTTGACAGGTACTGATTCTTGTGCAACATGTCTTCAAAATATTTCACAAGACTGGAAAATTCAGATTGTTCGAAATGTTTCATCATTATGATACTATGTTTTACTCGGTCTCGTGTAGTTTGAGATCAATATGCTGAGAGGAAGGCATGATAAAATTCTCCTTCACTGTAGCAATCGTGAATGACCGATCGCATTCTTTCAGCTGGTTCATTCTCTAAGTATCCACACATAAATTCTAATCTGTGCTCTAATGACCAGTTGGGAGGAAAACAATGAGAAAATTGATGGAGCCACGCTTGTGGATGAATGTCATTGCCAGAATTCTTAAACGTTTTGAATTAACGTGTAATAATGAGAATAGAAGCTTTCGAAATGTGGTGCTACAGAAGAATGCTGAAGATTAGATGGGTAGATCACATAACTAATGAGGAGGTATTGAATAGAATTGGGGAGAAAAGGAGTTTGTGGCACAACTTGACAAGAAGAAGGGACCGGTTGGTAGGACATGTTCTGAGGCATCAAGGGATCACAAATTTAGCATTGGAGGGCAGCATGGAGGGTAAAAATGGTAGAGGGAGACCAAGAGATGAATACACTAAGCAGATTCAGAAGGATGTAGGTTGCAGTAAGTACTGGGAGATGAAGAAGCTTGCACAGGATAGAGTAGAATGGAGAGCTGCAACAAACCAGTCTCAGGACTGAAGACAACAACAACAACAATGAACAGCTTATAGTCAAAATCATCGTGTTGGCGAGTAGCATCTCGGTCATTGTTACGTCGTGTCGGCGGTTCCATCTCAAAATTCGGTGAACCTTGCCAATTTTTTTCATAATTTCCGAAATGCCCTGTGTTATTATTTTGTGGGTCTTTCGTGTTTATAAGTCCCTCTTCCCGTGTTGGAGCGCGTGTGTCCTCTGAAATATGTAATTTTTGTATTAATTCTGCCAACTGATCTTGTACTTCCCGGATTTCTCTTTTGTGTTGCGTATTAATTTGATTCTGATTTTGTTTGAATTTCTTTATTTGTTCATACTCTTCTGTGTCAGTGATGGCTACGGGTCTTGTGTCATTCATATTATCATCTACCTTTGCAGATAAGTTAGTGAACTGATCCGAAAGTTCGGCTACTTTCTCCAATAGTGTACTTACTTCCTCAGTGTGTTTTTCTGAAGCAAGTTTCAGAGTGTCCATTTGTGTTGAAATCGTATCTACTGTGTCCTTTACGTTTTCCTGAGTTTTTGCAAGTTGCGTAACCGAATCGGTAGATGCAACTGAGTCAATTTTAGCTTGCAAGGTCTCATGATTTTCATGAACAATAGTTTGCAGTTCTTTTATGGCTGCTTTGTGATTCTGTAATGTATTTTCATGCCGCGAAAAGATAGGTTGGAAATGCTCACAAATTTGTGTTTTTATGTCATTACAGACTTTTTGACATTTCGATTCGATTTTATGTAACTCAGTAGTTAAATCTTGACGTGTTTGTTCAAGCGTATGTTCCACTGAGTCTAACTTTTGAAGCTTTTGTTCCATTGCATCTAACTGTTGCTGTGTTTGTCTCTGGTGTTGTTCCATTGTGTCTAACTTTTGAAGATTTTGTTCCATTGTGTCTAACTTTTGAAGATTTTGTTCCATTGTGTCTAACGTTTGTAGCCTTTGTCCCTTTTGTTGCATTAACTGTAATGACAATGCACTGGTGTCTGAAACATGTTCGTCAGTGCTATTCAGCAGCGCATTTGAATCGGCAATATTCGCACTTTGAAAATCAGAAAATGTGTCTTGACTTATTTGAGAAAACGGTGAGGACGCAAAACCTGAATCTACAGTATTTGCAAGATTGTGTCCTGTCATTTCGGATTGCTGAGGTGAGCTGTTGCCGACCGATCGATCGATAATGCTTCCCTGTTCACTAATTGTTTCACTGTTTACACCATTATTTGTTGCCTGGTCCATTTCCCTGTGCACAGTTACCAAATTACTATTCTGAATATTTGTTAATTCATTACACAGTGGCGCCAACACACTACTCTCGTCTTCACTGTCATTTCTTAATTTACTTTGCAGCCTAGTGTTATGTTTTACACACGCCCTAATTATCACGTATTTCACACGATAACAAGAAAAGCACAATTTGAAGAGCAAAAACAAGAAAACACATTAGCATAGCACTGAAAATAATATCTCGTTAATTGCAAGCGTAGCTGCGAAATACTTGGTGCAGATCTACATGCATGCCACAACTGTTTTACTGAACAACAATGAAAAACTGTAACTACAAAGGAGATTCTCCCTACAATTACACGCTAGCAATAAACAAAAGCTACACTAATTACACAAACTACAAGAAAGAATCAGAAGATTCCAGTGAGGTATCCTGGCAGAGTTGCCATATGAAACGTCCCCTTAGAAAAATTGTACATGACTGTGCTTAAACTGACACACAATAAATTTTAGCGCAACGCAATCTGACTTTCAATAATCCCTACAAGAGAATGGCCCTGACTAAATTAACCTATACGTTTCACAGATCACTTACCTCACAAAAATCTTCGTTACTCGAACTACTGCAATAGAGCGAGCGACACTACTGCCAGCTAAATAAAAGATTCTAACTACTGAAGTCACTAACTACTGATAGGCACAGTTAGCAAAAGAAAGATTTTGATAGAGAACAAACAATGTATTTACCTTAATGTTGTTGAAAAGTCATATTATATATATTAGTTCATGACATCCAGTCTTACAAATTTACTGTCTCTGTCCAAAACTCCGCCATCTCACTCCCCACATCCACCACTGCTGGCGGCTCACCTCCAACTGCGCAACGCTACGCGCTGTTAACATCCAGCTGCCCAACACTACAATGGCAGACAACAATTCAAACTAGCCACAGACTGCACACAGCACAGCCAGTGATTTTCATACAGAGCGCTACGTGGCGTTACCAATAGAAAACCTAAACAGCCTACTTACACTGTATATAATGTTTAGGCCAATAGTTCAAACTAGTAACATGAGACAGAGTAATCGAGACAAATACCTCATTATTTGTGAATAATGTGTGAAGCAATGTGGGTTATAACCGTGTGGAGTGCTATGGGCATTTAGACCCAGTCTTCATAATAACTCACAGCTACAAAACGCCAAATAGGGAGACACGACTCCAAGCTATGAAAGTTTCAGAGAAATTCCCTATCCTCAGTCCCAGGATGCGAACGAAGAAAATACTTACGCAAGAATAACACAATTTATATGAAAAAAATAGAGAATTCGTACTGCAACGTACATCTTATTACACTGTGAAGCTGCATATGCGCAACCGCTCCATCATAGTGCAAAGAAAGACGTATTACAGGCACGTCAGAACACTAAGTGCTTCTTCAAACTCGCAGTCCAGAATATCTAGAAGCGGATTGTGACCTTGTTGGTCAACTCAGCTGGAACTGAAAGACGACTTCGCGAACATCTAACAGACAGACCCAAAGATCGACTACGCTGTTAGTAGTCGATAACCGAGTACAGAACTGTCGCTTTGCAGATGATCTGCATTAACTAACACAAAAAGTAACCAAATAGTGTAAGTTGTAGATTAAACAGTGCAAGTTGCTAGTATAGCAGCCAGCCTTCAAGCTTTTATACTGAACATTTTCCTGTGTCAGAAAGAAATAGAATTTAGCTTGACCCGATCACCATCATTATAGTTCAACTTTATCTGCCATTCTTCACTCACTACTGGATAAAGGCTTCTGCCTCACTACTCCATCCACCTAAAAACAACCACGTTGCTCCTGGATGTTTTCCAGTCTCATCAATTCACCTTTCGTAAGTCATCGGATCAGTCTTTTCTTAATGTTTGGAATTCAGGAATGAATTTTTTTGGTCCACCTACTAGTCATTCATCTCGTCACATGTACAGCTCTACTTCATTTCATCTAATCAAAGTTTTGTTTGCTTTATTTACCTCTTTTTTCCCAGTCTGACCCTTCATTCAATACCTTGCTTTCAAGTGTCTTCTTGTAATTTCGAAATTGCACCTCACCATTGCTCCTCCAGAAATCTTCAGCTTTTTAAGGGTTCTTTTATAAAAGTTCCATGTCTCACTGCCATAAATCCAAACTTGGAATCCACACTAACTCTAAGCTTACCTTCTCAAGAAATTTGGAATCTTAGTATTAAAAATTATATTTACTTTACGATAACCACAACAGGAAAGATTTATTCTTTTATTTGCATCTTTTGCTGTCGATCCACTCCTTGTCTTCAAGTGTCTTAAGTACAAAACCCATCAACTGATTATACATCTTGCCTAGTAATTTGCATTTTTCTTATCATTTGTTGGTTATACATAACTGAGTCTGAAGAATACTTTTAAACTTTTACGTTGTTATGCATAAAGATTTACCTTCACTACAGGCAAACGTTTAACGTCATAAGTACGGTAAATAAATTCGGTTCAGCATGTTCCTTATTCAGCTTCATAGAGAAATGATCTATAAAAGTCATACAACTCTAATAAGAATAATTTTGACGATATGAAATTTCGTCTCATTCCTCTTACAATTGTATATTTCCCATTGTCTTAACGAATTATAATGTTTGTTGTAACATATATCTGTATTCTTCAGAACACTGATATTGGTTCAAAAAATGCTTTGTTTCTTCATGTATGTTTGTACATTTTTTTGAAACTGAATCAAAAGCTTGCGCAGAACTCTCTGAATCACAGACAAAGAGGATAGTCATACTTGCCACTTTCTCCTGTAACTGCAGTCATAACTTGAAAATTTTCTGCTTTCATAAATTGGCTTCCAAAGCATACTCAATCTTTTATCTGAGTAAGAAACAACATTTTCCATGCTCTAATTGATAATTTAAGTGAAAAATCCTGCACATTAAGCAGAGAACGCACACAAGTCTATAGTTAAATTTTTATTGCGTGTATTTCTTTCTTGTAAAGTAGAAAAAAAAATGATCCAGTTGTGGGGAACTGAATTCCACCACAGATATTCTGTAATCAGTTTTACAAGTTTCGTTTGTATTGTTTTCCACCAGATTTAAAAAGTTTCTTTGCAACTCCACCTTCTTGAAGCGTCTTCTCATTCTTCATACCGCTAAAGTATATTTATCAGATTATTTAATCTGGCAAGACTATAGCCTGCAGACCCTTTCTTCCTTCCAGCCAGACGTAATTAGTAAGTTTACATTACAGTATGTGTAATATGTGATAATAATAATGGTAATAATAACGAAAATAATAATAACAATGGGCACAATAATGCATAATGCTCTAGAAATTACAGTCCAATCATCACTACGTTAAGTAATTTCCTCATTACGTTTTTGTCAAACGTAAGTGACATCTAACAGATGCGTATAACAGGCGTATAGTAGGAATAATATCTGGAAACGAATGTAAGTGGTCTGGAGAAAAGTAAAAAATAATAGGGTAAGATAGGGAGAAGAGATGGACAAAAAATAAGAAAATGGAGGTAGACAGGGATGAGGAAAGCGTGGATAGAGTTTACAGTGTGACAAGCATAATTTCAGTTACAGGGGTTAGAATGAACACCGTGACACACATAAACCTCCAAAAACAAACTTTCGAGTGACACATAGTCAGCACGGATTAAAAAAATACCATTCTTGTGAAACCCAACTTGTTATTTATCGGCCTGGAGTAACGACTGATAGTGACTGTGGATCTCAAATCAATTTATTATTTCTAGATTTCCAGAAGTCTTTTGACACAGTTACTCCCAAGAGAATTCCAATCAAATTGCGTGGCTACGGACTATCGACTCAGTTGATGGACTAGATTCCTGATTTCCTGTCAGAAATGTCACAGTTCGTAATAACCGGGGTGAAGTCATCGAATAGAAAAGAAGTGTTATTTGGCGTTCCGCTAGGGAGTGTTATACATCCTCTGCTGTTCCTAATCTATAAGAACGATTTAGGAGATATTCTGGACAACCATATTTTATTGTTTATAGATGAGGCTATGATTTTGTACCTAGTAAAATCATCAGAAGATCAAAATCTATTGCAAAATGACTTACACGCAATATCTGTATGGTTCGAAAACTGACAATTGACGCTAAATAAAAGAAAGCGTGAGGTCATCCAGGTGGGTACAGAGAATAATCCATTAAACTTCAGTTACACGGAAAATCGGTCAAATCTAATGGCTGTCAATTCAACTAAATAACTAGGAATTAAAATTACAAACAAATTAATTGGAATGGTCACATAGATAATGTTGTGGGGAATTCAAACCGAAGATACTTATAAGACGGAACAAGTCTTCTAAATATGCTGACTACGCTTGTCTGTCCTCTGCTCAAGTCTTGCTGTGGGGTGTGGGTCCTTACAAGACAGGATTGATTGGGCCACGGATAAAAATTCTAAAGAAGGGCCGTCATTTTATAGTATCACGATGGGAGAGAATGTCACGGATATGAAAAACGATTTGGGGTGCCAATCATTAAAACAAAGGCGTTTGCAGTTGAGTCGAAATCATTTCGCGATATTTCAATCACTAATTTTCTCTTCCGAATGCGGAAACATTTTACTGACGCTACCGTACATCGGAAGAAATGGTCATCATAACAAAATAAGAGAAATCAGAGTTCGCACGGAAAGGTTTAAGTGTTAATTTTTCCCACACTGTTCGACAGAAGAACAGTGGAAAAATATGGGAAGGTGGTTCGATGAATCATCTACCTGTCATTTCAATGTGACTTAGAGAGTAGTCTTGTGAATATAGGTGTAGAAGTGCTTCTAAATAGAAGCAAGAAAACATGATCATGCCGAGAGTGAAGGTATTCTGATAGTTACAGGTAAAGCTTTAATCTCCTCATAAATGCAGAATGATTTTGGTTAAGACACAGGTTACTGGTAAGTTTGTTCCATAGATGTGTGGATGAAACGAAGAAGGAGACAGAGAACAATTTACGGTTATGCATAATTACAGCCAAGATGCTGGGCACATCAGGTCCAGTGTGGCAGTTATGGACTGATAGCTGGTATTTGATATCCGAGGAGAAGGCCTCAGAGTACCAGTTAATACGACATTGATGAAGAAAACAGAGCGAGTGAAAAATATGTCGCCCATCCTGTCACAAATCTTTTAACCGACTATGGGAAGAAATGACACAGTCGAACAGCCGAATGTCACACAAGCTTTCGTGGACAGATCTAGTCACCTGGAGTTTTCACTATTGTGTAATCAGTTTTAAATATTCGACAGGACGTAAGTCTGACTAATTTTTGCTTACTTCATGTTGCGGCACTTTATTCTTTCCAGTTTAAATGCTAAAACAAGGTTACACTGAAATCATTTATGAAATCAGAAACTGTTCTTTAATAGAGTGAATGGACACCATCAAGGAAATATTGGAAGAGCTATTTCACGAAAATCTTCTTTGAGTAACATTCGATGTGTTATGTGGATGCATATGATTTCTTGTACTCTAGTTTTTGCAACACATTTAATACTGATAAAAACCTACGATTCCTACTTAGGGCTCATGCTTAGAAACAACTGGATGTCTCTAACAAATAAGTGGTTCAAAAAGAATGTAGCATACATGAGATATCATTGACATACAACGAGAAAAGGATTAGACTAAGCACTGAATGCTTCTTCGGAGTACATACCTTATACAGTGTCCATGATAACTTCTCCCAATACAGGCGACTCGATATTTATTTCATAAGGCAGCCGACGAAGCGCTGCGTTGCACGGTTTCAGAAATTCTACTATACCACTTTCATAAGTAACATGTGGGTATCGAAGTCAACAATATCAAAAGTGTTGGTCAAATCAAGCAGTGTTGAAATGACCACTTCGCACTTGTTCATGACTCACTTTGATTAATTCAGTTGCTGTGCTACGATGTTGTCAGAAGCGTGACTGATATTTAACGTGGATGATTTAAGTTTCAAAGTGTCCGTCGGCTACTCGTCAACAATCTACTCCAAGAAATTATGTATTATGGCTAATATACTGATCGGTATATATTCGCTTGGTGATTTGAGGTTACCATTTTTCGATATTTGTCGAATCAAGATGTGTTACCACTCAGTAATATATAAATCAGAAGAGAAACTGAGAGAGACTGAAGACATCAGAAGTGGAACAATAATGCCAATAACATGTTTAATAATACCTATCTTCACTATATCATTTTCGTTATCAGAAAAATAAATCTGTCGCGTGGTATTTTCTTGTAGCTGGCAATTTATGACAAATTAAGAAGCGAGTGATATTTGCAAAACGGCGCTTAATTCGTCTTCAAATGTTTGAATAGCAATATCAGATTTTGTCTTTCCTATACCAAAGTTACTCAGCTTATTCTATAGCGATACAGTGTTCAACTTGCTACCTACAGCCCGCATCTCGTGGTCGTGCGGTAGCGTTCTCGCTTCCCACGCCCGGGTTCCCGGGTTCGATTCCCGGCGGGGTCAGGGATTTTCTCTGCCTCGTGATGGCTGGGTGTTGTGTGCTGTCCTTAGGTTAGTTAGGTTTAAGTAGTTCTAAGTTCTAGGGGACTTATGACCACAGCAGTTGAGTCCCATAGTGCTCAGAGCCATTTGAACCATTTTTTGCTACCTACAACAGAAAACGCATGCCTGGTTTAGGTTTTTTGTATATTTCATAAAGTTCAGGTGTTGGATTTCGCTTGAATCATCTAAGTGCAGAGTCTCGTTTCTTCATTATCTGGTTTGGTCGTGTAGCCAGCCATTGAGCACAAGCTCTTTTGCTATGACTGAACATAACAGCGCACATGTGAGTTTAAATTCACTAAGTATTTGACTTAATATATAGGGAGAGACGGGTAATATACAATGTGTACAAGAGCCACGAGGGAATGATAAGAGTGGGCAACTAAGAACGAAGTGCTCGGATTAAAAAGGGTGTAACACGGGGATGCAGTCCTTCGCCCATACTGTTCGATCTGTACAGCGAAGAAGCAGTGATGCAAGCGAAAGAAAGATTCAAGAGTGGAATCAAAATTCAAGGTGAACGGATATCAGTGATACGATTTGCTGATGCCATTGCTATCCTGAGTGAAAGTGAAGAAGAATTACATGATCTGCTGAATGGATTGAACAATGGAATGGATACAGAATATGGATTGCGAGTAAATCGGAGAAAGACGAAAGTATTGAGAAGTAATAGAAATGAGGACAGTGATAAACATAACATCAGGATTGATAGTCATGAAATAGATGAAGGAATTCTACTACCTAGGCAGCGAAATAACCAGTGACGAACGGAGTAAAGAAGACATCAAAAGCACTCTAGCACTGGCAAAAAGGGCATTCCTGACCAAGAGATGTCTACTAGTATCAAACACGGACCTTAATTTGAGGAAGAACTTTCTGAGAATGTACGTTTGGAGCCTGGCATTGTATAGTAGTGAAACGTGGAGTGTGGGAAAACTGGAAAAGAAGAGAATCGAAGCATTTGAAATGTGGTGCTACAGACGAATGTTGAAAATTAGGTGGACTGATAAGGTAAGATATGAGGAGGTTCTGCGTAGAATCGGAGAGGAAAGGAATGTGTAGAAAACACTCACAGTAGAAGGGACAGGATCACAGGAAACATGTTGAAACACTAGGAAATGACTTCCATGGTACTAAATGGAGCTGTAGAGGGCAAAAAGTGTAGAGTAATTCAGATATTGGAATATATACAGAAAATAATTGGAGACATGTTTTGCAAGTGCTACTCTGAGATGAAGAGGTTGGCTCAGGAGAGGAATTCGTGGCGGGCCGCATCAAACCAGTCAGAAGACTGATCACATAAAAAAAAAGAGGTCTATGACTAATCTTTTGGAATTTACTGCCTTAGTCGACTCATGACTGATATCCTATTGTGAGGTATCTAAACATTCCTCTGTAGAATATCATGGTAGAACTGTTTTAAGTTTTTGTATGATATTTGGTGAGATTTTTCCTTGAAAAATATTGCATCATTCACAGAAAGGCCAAGTCCAGAAGTCTGACTTGAGAGGTGACAGTGACATGGTATTTCCCTGTGCACGCTCATTTCAGAACGTAATACACACTTAAAAAAAAGTTTTGCATCACCTCGGTTTCGAGAGTTCCGGAACGTGTACAGAAAATTGGAATAGAGATCAACATAAACATTGTATGTTGTACCACCATACAGCGAGACCTTCAGAGGTGGTTTTCCAGATTGCTGTACACACCAGTACCCCTAATACTCAGTAGCACGTCCTCTTGCACTGATGCATGCCTGTATTCGTCGTGCAATACTATCCACAAGTTCAGCAAGGCAGTGTTGTCCCAGATTGTTCCACTCCTCAACGGCGATTCGGCGTAGTTCCCTCAGAGTGGTTGATGGGTCACGTCGTCCATAAACAGCCCTTTACAGTCTATTCCAGGCATGGTCGATAGGGTTCAGGTCTGGAGAACATGCTGACCACTCTAGTCGAGCGATGTCGTTATCCTGAAGGAAGTCATTCACAAGATGCGCACGATGGGGGCGCGAATTCTCGTCCATAAAGACGAATGTCTCGTCAATATGCTGTCGATATGGTTGCACTATCGGTCGGAGGATGGCATTCACGTATCGTACAGCCGTTACGGCGCCTTCCATGACAACCAGCGGCGTACGTCGGTCCCACATAATGCCACCCAAAAACAGCAGGGAACCTCCACTTTGCTGCCCTCGCTGGACAGTGTGTCTAAAGCGTTCAGCCTGACTGGGTTGCCTCCAAACACGTCTCCGACGATTGTCTGGTTGAAGGCATGTGCGATACTCATCGGTGAAGAGAACGTGATGACAATCCTGAGCGGTCCATTCGGCATGTTGTTGGGTCCATCTGTACCACGCTGCATGATGATGATGATGTTTGGTTGTGTGGTGCGCTCAACTGCGTGGTTATCAGCGCCCGTACAATTTCCCAACCTTTGCTCAGTCCAATTTCGCCACTTTCCTGGATGATGATGAAATGATGAGGACAACACAAACACCCAGTCATCTCGAGGCAGGTGAAAATCCCTGACCCCGCCGGGAATCGAACCCGGGACCCCGTGCTCGGGAAGCGAGAACGCTACCGCGAGACGACGAGCGGCGGACACCACGCTGCATGGTGTCATGTTTGCAGAGAAGGACCTCCTCATGGTCGTCGGGAGTGAAGTTGCGCATCATGCAGCCTATTGCGCACAGTTTGAGTCGTAACACGACGTCCTGTGGCTGGACGAAAAGCATTATTCAACATGGTGGCGTTGCTGTCAGGGTTCCTCCGCACCATGATCCGTAGGTAGCGGTCATCCACTGCAGTAGTAGCCTTTGGACTGCCTAAGCGAGGCATGTCATCGACAGTTTCTGTCTCTCTGTATCCCCTCCATGTCCGAACAACATCGCTTTGGTTCACTGCGGGACGGTGTGCTGTGTCAAAACGCACGGATTACGTTCGCCTTTACAATTGTTGAGCATCCGACGCGATAGATGGCTAATGACACCTGGTGGTTACTATACATATACGTGTACGATGTATTAGGGCTACAAAACATGTTATACATGATCCGAGAGCGTCGACGAACAAAACAGGTGATGAGCGCGCACGACTTCAGCGATGCAATAACTCGCCATCGCTTGGTCCAGAGATGCTGCCTGAAAGAAACGAAGCAGCCGGTCATTGTCTTAGAGAACCGACGGCATCAACGAATAATTAATTAATTGTCAAAACTTGGCGTGGCGCTGAGTGTTCGTTGGTGTAAATGGTTCCAATTGCATGACGTAGGAAGGTAGTTTATTCCCGAATAGACCTCCAACCGTCTAAGTTGATATATCGTGGTACGTCTAGATCGGCTGGGATACAGACCCGTTGCGTGGTTTATTGAGGCACCGCAGTTGGTGTTTAAGGCTTGGGAGAGGGAAAGAAGTTTTGCTGGTAGAACCAGTATCTTCTTTTGGTGCAGTTCACTAGCCGGCCGGTGTGGCCGAGCGGTTCTAGGCGCTTCAGTCTGGAACTGCGCGACCGCTACAGTCGCAGGTTCGAATCCTGCCTCGCGCATGGTTGTGTGTGGTGTCCTTAGGTTAGTTAGGTTTAAGTAGTTCTAAGTTCTAGGGGACTGATGACCACACATGTTAAGTCCCATAGTGCTCAGAGCCATTCGAGCCATTTTTGCAGTTCACGGAGGCAGCGTGGATACTTTGTCTTTTAGGCCCCTGTTCATACACGTGGTTGTGACGGCAGTTTCCTCACAAAGCTGAGCTTCGGAATGTACGTAGGCTCTGTGTGATTTTATAAATAGTCGCTGATGAGACACTCGTTTTGGCGAATTTATGTGCTAGTGTGATCGATTTATTGTCGTCCTGCGGTCATTTCGGTGGTAAGGAGTAGTTCGCTGTGACAGATACAGCGTGAGTCATGTTAGAGAGAAGAGATGTGCAGTTGATGAGTTTTTGGGAATCGTTGGAGCCGATACTCTGTCCATGGTGTACGCTTAGTGGTCGCGGCTCGCCCAGAGGTGATTGGGTTGTTAACTGTTGTGGTTGGAGTGCTTTGGTAGTGATTTGTGTGTGTTGAGAAGCAAAAGCCTCGAACACCAAATGGCTCTGAGCACTATGGGACTTAACTGCTGAGGTCATCAGTCCCCTAGAGCTTAGAACTACTTAAGCCTAACCAACCTAAGAACATCACACACATCCATGCCCGAGGCAGGACTCGAACCTGCGACCGTACTGGTCGCGCGGTTCCAGACTGTAGCGCCTAGAACCGCTCGGCCACACCGGCTGGCTGTTGTTTAAATACCACGATCATACAGCCGACCTAGAATTGGCTCGTATAGATTCGAACTGTTTCACTGTAATATGAGAGATCGCACCAGTAGTTGAGTTGATAAGCAACAAGAAAAAAAGGAACCATTTACAAGCAACACGCAGCTAAACGAGAATTTTGTTAGTCAACGTGACGAATGGCCTATTTCAATTTAGGGGACTTAGCGGTTCGTGTTTTCCTAACGCCTGAAGAGGCTTAGAATTGTGTTAAATTGTTACTTAAGGTTAGGGTTAAAGAGTAGGTGGCGCCTAGGATTTGTGTATATTTATTTATTTAGTATTTTTTTTATTATTGAATTTCCCTCTTTTCTGGGGTGTGTTAGTCTTTGCTGGCCTGAGCTCCCAGTTGGTGCACATCGACAGCGCAGAAAGATATGTATATAGCTTCTTTCCTGTGTTTACTTCGTAGATTCTTACTTAACTTGCGTGTGAGTTTCGTATAGGAGGTGTAATTTTGAGTTTTAGTTACTGTAATCGTAAATTCAGGCAGATTGTAGCGCAGTCGTTAGGCATTTGTACAGGTTAGTTCATACATTCTTTACGTGCTTCCCTTGCGTTATCTAGGCTCGGACTCATGTTTCAGTAACTGTTGTTCAACATCGATTAGAATGGACAGGGACTGTGATTCCTGTGTTCGGATCAGGGCTGAGTTGGCATCCCTTCGCTCACAGCTGCAGGCAGCACTGACTTCAGTCGCACAGCTTGAGGCTGTTGCCAATGGGCACCACTGTGGGGAGCCGGACTTGGATATCACGGTGATGTCAACATCTTCCCGTCTGTCCCAAGATCGGTCTGCCGCTGTGGTTGCCCCGGTTGCTGCCTGTAGTGGGGCTGAGCCCTCGCCTGTGGTTGATTGGGAGGTCGTTCCAAGGCGTGGCAGGCAGCGAAAAACGTCCCCGGAGGCTGATCAGAAAGCCTCCTCGCTGCGTCTGACAAACAAGTTTCAGGTACTGTCTCTGGCTGAGCCAGATGCAGCTGCCTGCTCTGTTTCAGAGGATGATTCTCAGCCTTCAAGGTCTGGGCAATCGCAGAGGGTGGGCTTATTGGTAGTTGGGAGCTCCAATGTTAGGCGTGTAATGGGGCCCCTTAGGGATCTGGCGGCTAAGGAGGGGAAGAAATCCAGTGTGCACTCCGTGTGCATTCCGGGTGAAGTCATTCCTGACGTGGAAAGGGTCCTTCCAGATGCCATGAAGAGCACAGGGGGCAGCCAGCTGCAGGTGGTGGCACATGTCGGCACTAATGACGTGTGTCGCTTTGGTTCTGAGGAAATTCTCTCTGGATTCCAGCGGCTATCTGATTCGGTGAAGGCTGCCGGTCTTGCTTACGAGATGAAGGCAGAGCTCACCATCTGCAGCATCGTTGAGAGAAGCGACAGCGGACCTTTGGTGCAGAGCCGGGTGGAGGGTCTGAATCAGAGGCTCAGACGGTTTTGCGACCGTGTTGGCTGCAGATTCCTTGACTTGTGCCATAGGGTGGTGGGGTTTCGGGTTCCGCTGAATAGGTCAGGAGTTCACTACACTCAGCTGGCGGCTACACGGGTAGCGGAGGCAGTGTGGCGTGGACTGGGTGGTTTTTTTTAGGTTAGAAGGCCTCGGGAAAGTACGGGGTGGGCTGCAATCTCAAAGGGTGCATAGCAAATATAGGACGTGCTTGGATCAAGGAACAGTCGGAATTGTAGTTGTAAATTGTTGTAGTTGTGCTGGGAAAGTCCTTGAGCTTCAAGCGCTAATAGAAAGCACAGAAGCTGAAATCGTTATAGGTACAGAACGCTGGCTAAAGCCTGAAATAAGTTCTGCAGAAACTTTTCCGAAGTCTCAGTCGCTGTTCAGGAAAGATAGATTAGGCAGAATTGGTGGTGGAGTGTTTGTGTCTGTCAGTAGTGGTTTATCCTGTAGTGAGGTCGAAGTAGATACTCCGTGCAAATTGGTATGGGTGGAGGTTATACTTAACAGCCGAAGTAAGTTAATAATTGGCTCCTTCTACCGACCCCCAGACTCCGATGATATAGTTGCTGAACAGTTCAGAGAAAATTTGAGTCTCGTAACAAATAAACACCCCACTCATACGGTTATAGTTGGTGGGGACTTCAACCTTCCCTCGATATGTTGGCAAAAATACTTGTTCAAAACCAGTGGTAGGCAGAAAACATCTTCCGAGATTGTCCTAAATGCTTTCTCCGAAAATTATTTCGAGCAGTTAGTCCACGAACCCACGCGAATTGTAAATGGTTGCGAAAACACACTTGACCTCTTAGCCACAAACAATCCAGAGCTAATAGAGAGCATCATGAACTGACTATGCAAATATAGACGAGATGAGGCTCAAATTCAAAGTTGTAGTAGTAACAGCAATTGAGAGATTCATACCTCATAAATTGGTAAGAGATGGAACTGATCCCCAATGGTACACAAAACAGGTCCGAACGCTGTTGCAGAGGCAACAGAAAAAGCATGCGAAGTTCAGAAGAACGCGAAATCCCGAAAATTGGCTAAAATTTACAGACGCGCGAAATTTGGCACGGACTTCAATGCGAGATGCCTTTAATAGGTTCCACAACGAAACATTTGTAACAACAACGACGCTGTACTATTTTACATATAAGTAAAACTTTTTTTTCCATCTGAATTTTCGATAAATTAGTGTAATTGATGTTCTGATTTCATTTCTTTTTTGTTTCATGCCATTGTGTTAAGAAAACTGTAAAAAATTTTCAATGTGAATTTTAATGTTTATGTCAAATGTCAAGCAATATTGTAATGAACTGAAATGTAACAAATGTTGAGACTGTTGTAAGATGTTTAAAATTGTAACTGCGTCTGGTCCATACGTAGGCAATGTGTTAGGATATGTAGAATGCAAAACCTCGGGTGAATACCCGGTCTGTCAGGGAGCGGTAAAAGGTGGATGGCAGGCGAGCGCGGGGAAATGTGCACGGGCACTGCACGGCACAACGGGCTCAACAGTAGTAGTTGGAGTCTGGCACTGGTTTGAGCAATACCTTCTGGAGCGAGGAGGCTCTCCTGGAAGACGTAGCTTCACTGAGCCTCGGGTATGCCGTTCCAAATCCCACACAGCATGGCAAAATTCCATAGGCACTAAATGGAAAAGTATTGCGACGCTAAGAAGAATTAAAGTGCCGATACATCAAGAGCCATAGCTGTGGGTGTATGTGTGCTCTGTATCTCGCCGCCTGCCAACCGCCGCATCGACACAAGCAGGTTGAAACTTTTAGTACTGTATGCGTATGGACCATGGAGTGAACTGTTCAATAATAACCTAAATTTTACCAGAACTTTCCCCTCATTTAATTATCCTCACAACTAACCTAGGCAGGGTCCTTTCCAAATGTTGTGCAATCCGAGTGTCCCGAAATGAAAAATTAAATTTTGTGTTAATAATAATTACTTGCAGACCTAGTTATGTTAGAATGCCGGCCGGTGTGGCCGTGCGGTTCTAAGCGCGTCAGTTTGGAACCGCGTGACCGCTACGGTCGCAGGTTCGAATCCTGCCTCGGGCATGGATGTGTGTGATGTCCTTAAGTTAGTTAGGTTTAAGTAGTTCTAAGTTCTAGGGGACTGATGACCTCAGTAGTTAAGTCCCATAGTGCTCAGAGCCATTTGAACCATATGTTAGAATGGTGTTTAAAGAGCTGTTTTGTTAATGAATCAGTAAATGAATAATGAAGGTCTAACGAAGTTGAAAGATAACTTTAATATTGATATAGTAATGAAGTTTAATTAGTTCGAGACAGATATAAAGGTATTTAAATGAGAAGTAAATAAGATAAAAAGAGTAGTAACTCATATACTGGAAATCTTGAACGCATGATAATTTCAGTAATCAATTTTTTAATATAGTGATCATAACAGTTTCAGGGTCCCCCCCCCCTTTATTCATTTGAATTCTGAAGTGTTCCACATTGGTTTGACCAGCAAAAGTTAAAGTCAATATATAAGTCAAAATTTAACAGTGTTTTATCTTTATCAAAATTGACATTTTGTGTGTGGCTCGAAAGTGCTATTTCTAGGGTAACCTGTGCCCGATTTTAATCAGATCAATAGACAGTACGAAGCTTTGTAGTATACATTATAGTGTAGTGTTATGTATTCATGGTTTTTCCATATCAGTACAGAACGTGAAACTATCAGTTCAATAGATTTTCTGGTTCTAAAATTTTACTATATTATGCAGTGTTACTACGTGTTGTTTTGCATGAATATACACCAACTTGTACAGGGAAGAAACTCAGTTAATGCCTAAATCGGCTGGCGACCGCATTATTATCAAATTGATAGCATCTTCAGTGTTGCTTTTGGTACATACTGACGTGTAATTGCATTTTAAACTTACTTGACGAATCATTGTTATTACAGAGTGGGTGTAAGTCTGATTTGCCACCATTCGGGTACACGCGGTCAATATCTATACGGAAATCCTGTCTCGTAAGGTGAACCCTGCTCACTTGCCATAGTACAGGCTTTAATGAGTATTGTGTGCCCCACGCGCACGTTACACATTGTCTCGAAATTTGGTAGAAAATCCGAAGAAATTCTGGTCGTATGTAAAGTACACAAGCGGCAAGACGCAGTCAATACCTTCGCTGCGCAGTGCCGATGGAACTGTTACCGACGACTGTGCCGCTAAATCGGAATTATTGAACGCAGTTTTCCGAAATTCCTTCACCAGGGAAGACGAATGGAATATTCCAGTATTTGAAACACGAACAGCTGCTAGCATGAGTTTCTTAGAAGTGGATACCTTAGGTGTTGCGAAGCAACTCAAATCGCTTGATACGAGCAAGTCTTCAGGTCCAGATTGTATACCGATTAGGTTCCTGTCAGATTACGCTGATACAATAGCTACCTACTTAGCAATCATATACAACCGCTCGCTCACCGATAGATCTGTACCTACAGATTGGAAAATTGCGCATGTCGCACCAGTGTTTAAGAAGGGTAGTAGGAGTAATCCGTCGAACTACAGATCCATATCGCTGACGTCTGCTTGCAGTAGGGTTTTGGAGCCTATACTGTATTCAAACATTATGAATCGCCTCGAAGGGAACGATCTATTGATACGTAATCAGCATGGATTCAGAAAACATCGTTCTTGTGCAACGAAGCTAGCTCTTTATTCGCACGAAGTAATGGCCGCTATCGACAGGGGATCTCAAGTTGATTCCGTATTTCTAGATTTCCGGTAAGCTTTTGACACCGTTCCTCACAAGCGACTTCTAATGAAGCTGCGGGTCTATAGGGTATCGTCTCAGTTGTGCAACTGGATTCGCGATTTCCTGTCAGGAAGGTCGCAGTTCGTAGTAATAGACGACAAATAATCGAGTAAAACTGAAGTGATATCAGGTGTTCCCCAGGGAAGCGTCCTGGGACCTCTGCTGTTCCTGATCTATATAAATGACCTGGGTGACAATCTGAGCAGTTCTCTTAGGTTGTTCGCAGATGATGCTGTAATTTACCGTCTAGTAAGGTCATCCGGAGACCAGTATCAATTGAAAAGCGATTTAGAAAAGATTGCTGTATGGTGTGGCAGGTGGCAGTTGACGCTTATTAACGAAAAATGTGAGGTGATCCACATGAGTTCCAAAAGAAATCCGTTGGAATTCGATTACTCGATAAATAGTAAAATTCTCAAGGCTTTCAATTCAACTAAGTACCTGGGTGTTAAAATTACGAACAACTGCAGTTGGGAAGACTACATAGATAATACTGTGGGGGAGGCGAGCCAAAGGTTGCGTTTCATTGGCAGGACACTTAGAAGGTTTAACAAGTCCACTAAAGAGACAGTTTACACTACACTCGTTCGTCCTCTGTTAGAATATTGCTGCGCGGTGTGAGATCCTTACCAGGTGGGATTGACGGAAGACATCGAAAGGGTTCAAAAAAGGGCAGCTTGTTTTGCATTATCACGTAATAGGGGAGAGAATGTGGCAGATATGATACGCGAGTTGGGATGGAAGTCATTAAAGCAAAGAAGTTTTTCGTCGCGGCGAGATCTATTTACGAAATTTCAGTCACCAACTTTATCTTCCGAATGCGAAAATATTTTGTTGAGCCCAACCTACATAGGTAGGAATGATCATCAAAATAAAATAAGAGAAATCAGAGCTCTAACAGAAAGGTTTAGGTGTTCGTTTTTCCCGCGCGCTGTTTGGGAATGGAATGTTAGAGAGATAGTATGATTGTGGTTCCATGAACCCTCTGCCAAGCACTTAAATGTGAATTGCAGAGTAATCATGTAGATGTAGATGTACGTGAATTAAATTGTATTGAGATTCCTAGACGCAATAAATACCAGGTTTTCTTGGGTTAAAAGAAACGTTTACATGTGTTCAATTAATAGCTGTTGTGTGTAGCTGTATTTTGTTAGAAAAGCGAAGGTTCAATTTCAGAGTTATTAATAACGCTTTGCATGACACAATTTTACGATGGTATTTGTAAGTTTTGCCTGATCAAAAAGTTCATTAATTGAGTTGATCCACGCTAAATATACAGAGGGTAGATATGCTAAACAAAGCGATTTCATTTATGGAAAGAGTGTCCTAAGTAACTTCAATTAGAATTGAAGTTGTAGAAAGTTATCACGGAAAAGTCTGCGATTATACTAATGACAAAGATTGGTAAATCTGTGGACTACGTTACGTCGTATTATCTACATAGCAAAACTGGACTAAAAAGAAAGAGATTTGAGGGTAGCATCAATTATCTTAAACCATACAGATATCGATGAAAGCAACTTAAAGTGAATTGGTCGTAACACGACGATGTATTGGATATAAATATTGTAAGTAATTATAAGATTACGAAACTTTTTCCAGAGATAGTGTGCTGGATTGTGAGAATTTTGGGGTGTGTGAGAACAACTGCAAGCTAGAGGTAACATTTAGCTTGACATAATATAAACAGGTATTATATTTAAAATGGTATGGTGTTTTGTTTTGTCCGATAGTACGATAACGGGAGTTGTTATCGAAATCTGCCTGTCTCGTAATTGCTGCTCGATATCGTTTGTCAGCGTCGTCGGAATGTTATAGCGTGTCTATTCGTGGTGTAATAGTCACTGTAGGATTACGACGCTGTGTATAGTAAAAGTGGTGTTTATTATTATTCGACATTTGAGTAAGTCTCGTCAATGTTCATGATTACTGCAGTATTAATTATCCTAGGGTTGATCCGTCTTCAATTTGTCTTTTAAGAGTGCAACTATGGTACGAGCTAGACTTCGAGCATTTTCCAGGCGCTCCGCTACGACTGGAATCTTCTGAAAACTAATAGCGATCCACAGTCATAACATCGACTGTAAAATTAAAACTGTACCAAATTCATGCTGTAGTGGCCGATTGGTCCCCTCAATAAATTTTGCGTGGCAGGAAGCCATACATCAGCGACATAGTGACGTTGGTACAGTACGATCCGTTGTCGTTGTGTTCTATCTCGAGCACCGCTAGTTGGCACATTACAATGCCTGGGCACTTCCCTTGTTGAGAGCCCTTCCTGGCAAAAAGTAACAAAGCGGACGCCATCGAACCACGGTATTGACCATCTAGGGATGATTAAACTACATAGAACATGAGCCGTGTACCTCCTTCCTGGTGGAATGACTGGAGCTGATCGGTTATCGGACCCCCTCCGTCTAATAGGCGTTGCTCATGCATGGTTGTTTACATCTTTTGGTGGGTCTACTGACATCTCTGAAGAGTCAAAGGGACTGCGTCTATGATACAATATCGACAGTCAACCTCTATCTTCAGGAGTTCTGGGAACTGGGGTGATGCAAAACTTTGTTTGATGTATGTATTACGTAACTTTTGTAGAGAAGGGCATAAAATATACTGTCGGAATTATACAATTTATTGCTACAACCCACATGTAAATTGTTGTGTACATAGTTCTGCGTAGTCAGCGCGTACACAACATTCCCAATAGAGCGCGCCCCGCTAAGCACAACAGCGCAGGCGCAGCGCTCGTCCGTCTCCACACTACGAGAGGGCGCTGCCTTAGAGACGGACCAAATTCTGCTTCCGCCGATCCACGTATTAATATGTAACGCAGCCAATGAGATTGCTACAAACGTAGAACCTTTTCTCCTCGCGGATGACACTCGCGCAGTGATATCTGAACGCGTGAGGTATTATAATGAGTGTACAGACCTCCGATTAGTCAGTATGTATTTGTATGTACCAGTCTGTACAAGTCTGCATTAGTCTGTACCAGTCTATAGTCAAGTTTCATTCTGCACCTAATAAGATTATCATATTCCTGTACATAGCCATGAAGAGAAATGTATAGACACTTTGTCAAGTATCAGAGATATGTGAGAATAAGATTAACGTACCAAGACCAAAGGAACTTGAGATTGTCAATTGTAAACAGCATCCAGAATCAAGTTATGTAATATCTAAGATTTTTATTATTTTAATAAATGTGTGTGAAAATTAATCAAGTTCTGTTTAAAGTTGGTCACCGTCAATCGGCTACTCTAAGCGTGTAAGTGGCATTTCTATCGTCTGACCTAACGGCGGAAGATAAACACGCCACGATAAGACCACTAGACATATTGCTGACTCTCGCCTACTTCGTTAGAGCAACAAGTCAAATAATCTTATGGTGTGTGTACCAAAGGTCTTACAGTACGCACACCACATAAATACTAGATCTGATTCTAATATTATGTGATTTTTAATTGAACAATGCATCAGTATTAAGGGAAGCGAGCAGCGGCCACATTTGACACAGGTCATGCTAGGTAACGAGACATGGCTGTGGGAGATGCGAGTGTCCGCTGCAGTGGGTGGAAGCCTGGTATCAGGGAGGAGCAAAAAGGAGACGTCTAGAATGTACTAGAAAGAATACTTGTATCGAAACTAAAAAGTAAGATGCAGTTTGGTTTGAAAGACACCCCTTGGAGACAGCAGGATCTTCTCGTCCCTGGCCCTGCAAACTGGGAGAGAAGAAATTGTCGTTTTGTAAAACTACATTTCGGATGATACAGACCAATCCTAAAATTATGACGAGAAAGGGCTCTGAAAGATTTGCAGTTGTGACTCATAGAGGTAGCTTAATTATGAATCCTAGGATAAGTGATATTTCTGACATGTCACGCTCAGCAACAGTTACAAATAGGGGCAGTGTTCCGTTGTTTTGGGCAGATTGCCAGGGTTATTCGCTGAGGTCAGAACATGTAGCTGTTTGCAGATCACCCTCAGTGGCACAGTTAGTTTTATTTTTAGTCCACCTGATGTTTGCAAAGTGTAACTATGTACAATTTCCTAGGAAGTGATATTGATTGATGTTTAAAACTGGCTTTCTGAACTGTGATAGTAAGTAAAGATTCAGAGGTGTTTAGAAAAGATGAACAAAACTGGTACTGGTAAGTAGGGCTACACTTATTAACTTACTGCGTATATGCTCAGTGTCTTGCTAGATAATAGCATGTGTCTGCATGTGACTATTTAATCTTGCGGGATGCGGTACTAGACAGTAATAAGAACTATCCTAGTGTGTCAACATAAAGGCCTGCGACGCAGCTTATTTTCTTGATATCTCTCTGGAGTCACTAATTTGTAAAAGCTACGTTGTGGAGACGATTACTTTGAATTTGTGGCTTCGATAAAGGCTCTTTGAATTCTGGTGTGATGCACTTTTACCTTTGATTCGGAATGTATACTGTTGCACACGAAAATAATTTGAGGACACAGAGCCCCAACAACATAGTCTGTGCTGGTAAACCATCCTCTTCCTAGGCCCAGTATTTAATTCAAAGGCTGTGCATATGCCACTAAATGAGACACAATGTCACAGCTCTTGCAGGTCAGGTAAGTCAGGTGAGATTCGGCAGGCAGCAACGTCGCTGAAGTGGGCTGAGTGTCAGCAGTCACCACATGTTGGTCTGCAAATAGCGATAGATTATGTGCAGACAGCCACAGCCGTGGGGACTTCTTTTCCAGAGAGGCGTTGCAAGTTCTGCACTTTCAACCTAAGCTTTAGAACGCGATGCGTAAAAATTAGCTGATGGATGAAACAGGCTACAACCTGAGGTTAATTACTTTATATGTACTCTTCATTGCCACTATTTCTACAATGAAGAGCCAAATAAACTGGTACACCTGCCTAATATCGTGTAGAGCCCCCGCGAGCACTTGGAAGTGCCACAACACAACGTGGCATGGTCTCGATTAATGTCTGAAGTAGTGCTGGAGGGAACTGACAACATGAACCCTATAGAGGTGCCCATAAATCCTTAAGAGTACGGCTGGGGGAGGGGGGGGGGTGGAGATCTCTTCTAAACAGCACGTTGCAACGCATCCCAGATATGCTCAATAATGTTCATGCCTGGGAAGTTTGGTGACCAGCGAAAGTGTTACAAGAGTATTTCTGGAGCCACTCTGTAGCAGTTCTGGACGTGTAGTGTGTCGCATTGCCCTGTTGGAATTGCCCAGATCCGTCGGAATGTTCAATGGACATGAAAGGATGCAGGTCATGAGACAAGATGCTTACTTAGGTGTCAGCTGTGAGTGTCGTATCTAGACGTATCAGGGGTCCCATATTAGTCCAACTGCACACGCCCCACGTCATTACAGAGCCTTTACCAGTTTGAACAGTCCCCTGCAGACACGCAGGGTCCATGGATTCATGAGGTTGTCTCCATACCCATACACGTCCATCCTCTCGATACTATTTGAAACGTGACTCGTCCGACCAGGCAATATGTTTCCAGTCATCGCCAGCCGGAGTGGCCGAGTGATTCTAGGCGCTACAGTCTGGAACCGCGCGACCGCTACGGTCGCAGGTTCGAATCCTGCCTCGGGCATGGATGTGTGTGATGTCCTTAGGTTGGTTAGGTTTAAGTAGTTCTAAGTTCTAGGGGACTTATGACCTCAGAAGTTAAGTCCCATAGTGCTCAGAGCCATCTGAACCATTTTTTTCCAATCATCAACAGTCCAATGTAGTTGTTGAAGGGCACAGGCGAGGTGTAGAGCTTTGTGTCGTGCAGCCATCAAGGGTACACGAGCGGGACTTCGGCTCCGAAACCCCGTATCGATGATATTTCGTACAATGGTTCTCACGCTGACACTTGTTGGTGGCCCAGCATTGAAATCTGCAGCAGTTTGCGGAAGGGTTGCACTTTTGTCACGTTGAACGATTTCCCTTAGTCGTCGTTGGTCCCGTTCTTGCAGGATCTTTTTCCGGCCGCAGCGATGTCGGAGATTTGTTGTTTTACAGGATTCCTGATCTTCACGGTACACTCGTGATATGGTCGTACGGGAAAATCCCCACTTCACCACTACCTTGGAGATGCTATGTCCCATCGCTCGTGCGCCGACTATAACACGACGATCAAACTCACTTAAATCTGGATAACGTGCCATTGCAGCAGCAATAAACGATCTAACAACTGCGCCAGAAACTTGTTGTCTTGTATAGGCATTGGCGACCGCAGCGCCGTATTCTGCCTGTTTACATTTCTGTATATTGGAATACGGATGCCTGTACCAGTTTCTTTGGAGCTTCAGTATACTATGGTATGCGAAGAGGAGTTTTTCATCCATAACAAAGTTACCAGTTGATTTTGGGTGTGCTGCAGCTTACTCTATTAAAAATTCTCATAATCGTCATCATCATCTTCACTTCCTGGAGTAGCCTCCATAGCAGTCCAGAAAACATCTTGTCCTCGGACATTTGACAGTTTGTTGTTCTGTGGGCGTGTAGTTCATGGCGACTCTACATAGATGATTCTTCTGTATCCTTTCTAACTGCATTCTTTCTGAATGGTTACATCAGTCAACTACAGTTCATACAATTGCTCTACAATTATTTATAATTTGGAAAATTTGTTTCTATGTCGCGTTCTGTTTACAAATTGGGCTGTAAGTCTTAAGAAATATACACTCCTGGAAATTGAAATAAGAACACCGTGAATTCATTGTCCCAGGAAGGGGAAACTTTATTGACACATTCCTGGGGTCAGATACATCACATGATCACACTGACAGAACCACAGGCACATAGACACAGGCAACAGAGCATGCACAATGTCGGCACTAGTACAGTGTATATCCACCTTTCGCAGCAATGCAGGCCGCTATTCTCCCATGGAGACGATCGTAGAGATGCTGGATGTAGTCCTGTGGGACGGCTTGCCATGCCATTTCCACCTGGCGCCTCAGTTGGACCAGCGTTCGTGCTGGACGTGCAGACCGCGTGAGACGACGCTTCATCCAGTCCCAAACATGCTCAATGGGGGACAGATCCGGAGATCTTGCTGGCCAGGGTAGTTGACTTACACCTTCTAGAGCACGTTGGGTGGCACGGGATACATGCGGACGTGCATTGTCCTGTTGGAACAGCAAGCTCCCTTGCCGGTCTAGGAATGGTAGAACGATGGGTTCGATGACGGTTTGGATGTACCGTGCACTATTCAGTGTCCCCTCGACGATCACCAGTGGTGTACGGCCAGTGTAGGAGATCGCTCCGCACACCATGATGCCGGGTGTTGGCCCTGTGTGCCTCGGTCGTATGCAGTCCTGATTGTGGCGCTGACCTGCACGGCGCCAAACACGCATACGACCATCATTGGCACCAAGGCAGAAGCGACTCTCATCGCTGAAGACGACACGTCTCCATTCGTCCCTCCATTCACGCCTGTCGCGACACCACTGGAGGCGGGCTGCACGATGTTGGGGCGTGAGCGGAAGACGGCCTAACGGTGTGCGGGACCGTAGCCCAGCTTCATGGAGACGGTTGCGAATGGTCCTCGCCGATACCCCAGGAGCAACAGTGTCCCTAATTTGCTGGGAAGTGGCGGTGCGGTCCCCTACGGCACTGCGTAGGATCCTACGGTCTTGGCGTGCATCCGTGCGTCGCTGCGGTCCGGTCCCAGGTCGACGGGCACGTGCACCTTCCACCGACCACTGGCGACAACATCGATGTACTGTGGAGACCTCACGCCCCACGTGTTGAGCAATTCGGCGGTACGTCCACCCGGCCTCCCACATGCACACTATACGCCCTCGCTCAAAGTCCGTCAACTGCACATACGGTTCACGTCCACGCTGTCGCGGCATGCTACCAGTGTTAAAGACTGCGATGGAGCTCCGTATGCCACGGCAAACTGGCTGACACTGACGGCGGCGGTGCACAAATGCTGCGCAGCTAGCGCCATTCGACGGCCAACACCGCGGTTCCTGGTGTGTCCGCTGTGCCGTGCGTGTGATCATTGCTTGTACAGCCCTCTCGCAGTGTCCGGAGCAAGTATGGTGGGTCTGACACACCGGTGTCAATGTGTTCTTTTTTCCATTTCCAGGAGTGTAGAACAATACAGGGCCTGATAATAAACCCACATAAAAAAATAAAATCTCTGGGGAAAAACACAAGGTCCGAAGCTGAGGGAAGTGGCAAACACTCGAGCAGAATGTTAAAATAATAAAAAATTTTCATTAGATATACTTATTTATATAAAAAAGAATTCCGTTTATCTTTCATCAGTAACATTGGATGCACTTAATATCTCTCCAGCAGAAGATTTACTTATTCTTCTTCAGCATGTTAATGAATCCCTCAAATTTATTTAAAGTTATTGCTTTATTCACCACCGATTTCTACAGTGCTGTTCACCATCTTCTAGACCCTGAATATTGTGTGTGATTTTGTAATACATTCAAAAACCGCTTGTGAGGGACATTATGCATCACACTATTTAGATCCTGTTTCAGACAGTGGCACAAGAAAACTCTAGCCATCCCTCTTACATTGTGATACAGTCCTGTATGATTGTACACCTTGTCAATGGGTCCCTTCATACATCTAGTCACTTGTGCATTTTCGTAGCTTTTGCATAGTAATAAATTTATTTCATAGTGCTGATAAATTTTTTGTGCAGTGTCTATTAAAATGGTGTACTGTACACACTAACCCATAACTTTTCATCCTGTTTTGTTAATGTTTTACCCCTCGCTTGTTATACAGAATCTGATACTGTTGTAGTTTAATGAAATCAATGTATCGCCCTTTTTAAGTGTAGTCACTGGTGGTTAGATTTATTGCATTATTTACATATATAACAAAAAATGTGTTTAGTTCATTCAGGAACTCAAATATGGTATAGTTTAGAGCTGAAATACACATGAAATAAAGCAAGGCATTTAAATATAGCTTGATGTTTATTGACAGTCATAAAAATAAATGTAAATGCTAACGACTGCACATCGATAGTCTCTCATGGCAGTACTTCAAAAATGCCATTATTTTCATTAATAACTATCTGAGTTAGTAGTTGATCTGTGAACTATTTTTTAATACCTCTTGAAGGCTTGCATAATATTTTCCCTATTGGTTGTTACTGTGCATATTTCACCTCAACTGTACGAAGCTGGTGTCTATGCGACACAAATTTATTATATTTTCTTTGTACTCTTATTGTTTTCAACCTTTTTTGTAGTAAAATTTTTATGAGTCTTTCTCTCATCCTTATGATGAAATCTCCAAGAAAATTTATTCACTTCAGCGTATTCTGTCATGTATCTATTGCCATTTTCTTGAAACTCTCACCTATTCTTCAACGTGTAATTCCTTTCCAGATTTTCTTTTCCTTGCCTTCACCATACCTGCATTATTTTGTACAGTTATGTATTTTGTAGTGAAATCAGCCAAATTTCCAGTCTGTGAAATAGTGTAATATAATTGCACCTTGTAAAATGTGCTTTCCCTGAAACTAATAAAGTAAATAAAAAATCTTCTTTTTTTTTTTAAATGGCTCTTTCATGTAAGTCCACATACTATAACGTTCAAGATGCTAATCATGTAAATTTAGTCTGAGATACCTTATTATTCTTAAACGAGTTATCGAAATCCGTATTTCCAAATTGTTGTCTGAACAGTCTGTTTCTTTCTACCCTTGTATCTGTTTTTGATTTAAGCTGTAAGATTCTGTGATCACTTGAAAATCTGAAGTAATTTACATTGTAAACAGTTTCATTGTTGTTTGATGCAATGTATTTAATTCCAATATTAATGGTGTTTATTACTTGTAATATTTCATTTATATTCGTTTACTGCTGGAAAAGTATTTTAAGAGAAAAACTGTTTTGATTGTCTCAGAAAATTCTATTGTCTTACGACCACTGACATTTAAGAAGTTTTGCCCTGAAGTATTTTTCTCAATTCTTGTCCTAATTTCGACTTAAAGTTGCCAGTATTCATTTGTATGTAGGTTTATTAAAATTTATATTTCTACAATAGAGCAGTCATAAGAACAGTTGATAAGTACTACCTTTCCTACAAAATTCGATATTTCTTTTGAAGTCTTATCGCAAATGCTATACTCTTCAGTGCTATGCTCGTTTCGTCAATGCTCCATTTTTCTCGAAAATAAAGTGTGCCTACTGTGTTTTAAAGAGGAGAAATGTCCTCCAACTTATTTCAACTACAAAAAGGTCACACAATCCAGCGTTTTAGTTGATTCATAGAACATAGCTATTGTCCTCAATTAAATACTAAATCTAAACTCCGCCCGAACATTCCATGAAGGCCCAGCGGTACCGACAGGCCGCTGTGTCCTCCTCAGCCCAGAGGCGTCACTGGATTCGGATATGGAGGGGCATGTGGTCAGCACACCGCCGTATGTCAGTTTACGAGACCGGAGCCCTTACTTCTCACTCAAGTAGCTCGTAAGTTTGCCTCACATGGGCTGAGTGCACCCCGCTTGCCAACAGCGCTAGGCAGAGCGGACTGTCAGCCACCCAAGTGCTAGCCTAGCCCTATAGCGCTCAACTTCGATGATATGATGTCGTCGTAACTGCCGTCTGCTTCACGTCTGCTGTGCAGCGAGCTACCTTAATGTAAGTATTAACTGTATTTTTCTTACTTGTCACTTCTTCTTCCATGTGTATTTGCTTTTAGGAAGCTTTAATTGTCGGGTGCTATTAATAGTGTTCCATAGATTTCGAGTTTGTTTTGAATAGTCAGAGAGAGTCCCTTTAGTCAACTATAGTGCCAGTAGTGCTAATGTTTGTTTTCAATACAATCCAGAGACAGGTAGTGATATTTTCATTGTTTTCTGCAAGAAGTGGCTAGCAACCACAGTTAAGTGAATAAACAGCCGCCTTTAGTGAATTAGCAGTCTAGTTAAAGGTTGATTAACTCTCTTCAGTAAATTGATTCCTTAGGATGGATAGGATATGTGACTGCTGTGAACGGACGCAGGAGGAGCTGGCCACTGTTCGCGAACAGCTGAGCGTGTTGATGGCCACGGTCAACCGTCTTCAGGCTGCTGCCTCGGAGTGTAGCGGCAGTGGGGAGTCTGGTGCGTCACAAGGTACACCCCAGGTGTTACATGCTTCACCCACTGTCCCTGCTGTCGAGACATCTTCGCGGGTACCGGGCGCGGTTGGGCCACCCTCTCCCCAAGAGGAGTGGCGGGTTCAGCGGCGTTCGCGGCGCACGAGGCGGAGGGTCAATGTGGAGGCTGGCCGTGTGACATCGCCCGCTCTGCCTGTGAGTGGACATGTGGCTGCTCCTTCAGCAAGGTCCGAGCAGGCACACGGTGGGAGGGGTTTATTAGTTATTGGGAGCTCCAAGGTTAGGCGGGTGATGGAGCCCCTTAGGGAAATAGCGGGAAGGTCGGGGAAGAAGGCCAGTGTTCACTCTGTCTGCTTGCCGGGGGGCCTCATCCGAGATGTGGAGGAGGCCCTACCGGCGGCGATAGAGAGCACTGGGTGCACCCGACTTCAAATTGTTGCTCATGTCGGCACCAATGACTCCTGCCGTCTGGGTTCAGAGGTCATCCTCAGTTCGTACAGGCGGTTGGCGGAATTGGTGAAGGCAGAAAGCCTCGCCCGCGGGGTGGAATCAGAGTTAACTATTTGTAGTATCGTTCCCAGAACCGATCGCGGTCCTCTGGTTTGGAGCCGAGTGGAAGGCTTAAACCAGAGGCTCAGACGATTCTGCGGAGATCTGGGGTGCAAATTCCTCGACCTCCGCTATCGGGTGGAGAAATGTAGGGTCCCCCTGAATAGGTCAGGCGTGCACTACACGCCGGAAGCGGCTACAAGGGTAGCGGAGTACGTGTGGAGTGCACATGGGAGTTTTTTAGCTTAGAGAATCCCCTCCCTAGGCCCGACAAGACGCCTCCTGAGACGCGGCAAGGTAGGAGTAGGCAAAATGCAACAGGGAATAACAATATTAATGTGCTAATAGTAAACTGCAGGAGCGTCTATAGAAAGGTCCCAGAACTGCTCTCATTAATAAACGGTCACAACGCCCATATAGTACTAGGGACAGAAAGTTGGCTGAAACCAGACGTAAACAGTAATGAAATCCTAAACTCAGATTGGAATGTATACCGCAGAGACAGGCTGAACAGTGAAGTGGGAGGCGTGTTTATAGCGATAAGAAGTGCAATAGTATGGAAGGAAATTGACGGAGATCCGAAATGTGAAATGATTTGGGTGAAGGTCACGGTTAAAGCAGGCACAGACATGGTAATTGGATGTCTCTATAGGCCCACTGGCTCAGCAGCTGTTGTGGCTGAGCACCTGAAGGATAATTTGGAATATATTTCGAGTAGATTTCCCCACCATGTTATAGTTATGGGTGGAGATTTTAATTTACCGGATATAGACTGGGAGACTCAAACGTTCATAACGGGTGGCAGGGACAAAGAATCCAATGAAATTTTTTTAAGTGCTTTATCTGAAAACTATCTTGAGCAGTTAAACAGAGAACCGACTCGTGGCGATAACATATTAGACCTTCTGGTGACAAACAGACCCGAACTATTTGAAAAAGTTAACGCAGAACAGGGAATCAGCGATCATAAAGCGGTTACGGCATCGATGATTTCAGCCGTAAATAGGAATATTAAAAAGGGTAGGAAGAGTTTTCTGTTTAGAAAAAGTGACAAAAAGCAGATTTCAAAGTACCTGTTGGCTAAACACAAAAGTTTTGTCTCAAGTACAGATAGCGTTGAGGATCAGTGGACAAAGTTCAAAACCGTCGTACATTATGCGTTAGATGAGTATGTGCCAAGCAAGATCGTAAGAGATGGAAAAGAGCCACCGTGGTACAACAACCGAGTTAGAAAACTGCTGCGGAAGCAAAGGGAACTTCACAGAAAACATAAACATAGCCAAAGCCTTGCAGACAAACAAAAATTACGCGAAGCGAAATGTAGTGTGAGGAGGGCTATGCGAGAGGCGTTCAATGAATTCGAAAGTAAAGTTCTATGTACTGACTTGACAGAAAATCCTAAGAAATTTTGGTCTTATGTCAAAGCGGTAGGTGGATCAAAACAAAATGTCCAGACACTCTGTGACCAAAATGGTACTGAAACAGAGGATGACAGACTAAAGGCCGAAATACTAAATGTCTTTTTCCAAAGTTGTTTCACAGAGGAAGATTGCACTGTAGTTCCTTCTCTAGATTGTCGCACAGATGACAAAATGGTAGATATCGAAATAGACGACAGAGGGATAGAGAAACAATTAAAATCGCTCAAAAGAGGAAAGGCCGCTGGACCTGATGGGATACCAGTTCAATTTTACACAGAGTACGCGAAGGAACTTGCCCCCCTTCTTGCAGCGGTGTACCGTAGGTCTCTAGAAGAGCGTAGCGTCCCAAAGGATTGGAAAAGGGCACAGGTCATCCCCGTTTTCAAGAAGGGACGTCGAACAGATGTGCAGAACTATAGACCTATATCTCTAACGTCGATCAGTTGTAGAATTTTGGAACACGTATTATGTTCGAGTTTAATGACTTTTCTGGACACTAGAAATCTACTCTGTAGGAATCAGTATGGGTTTCGAAAAAGACGGTCATGTCAAACCCAGCTCGCGCTATTCGTTCACGAGACTCAGAGGGCCATAGACACGGGTTCACAGGTAGATGCCGTGTTTCTTGACTTCCGCAAGGCGTTCGATACAGTTCCCCACAGTCGTTTAATGAACAAAGTAAGAGCATATGGACTATCAGACCAATTGTGTGATTGGATTGAGGAGTTCCTAGATAACAGGACGCAGCATGTTATTCTCAATGGAGAGAAGTCTTCCGAAGTAAGAGTGATTTCAGGTGTGCCGCAGGGGAGTGTCATAGGACCGTTGCTATTCACAATATACATAAATGACCTGGTGGATGACATCGGAAGTCCACTGAGGCTTTTTGCAGTTGATGCTGTGGTGTATCGAGAGGTTGTAACAATGGAAAATTGTACTGAAATGCAGGAGGATCTGCAGCGAATTGACGCATGGTGCAGGGAATGGCAATTGAATCTCAATGTAGACAAGTGTAATGTGCTGCGAATACACAGAAAGATAGATCCTTTATCATTTAGCTACAAAATAGCAGGTCAGCAACTGGAAGCAGTTAATACCATAAATTATCTGGGAGTACGCATTAGGAGTGATTTAAAATGGAATGATCATATAATGTTGATCGTCGGTAAAGCAGATGCCAGACTGAAATTCATTGGAAGAATCCTAAGGAAATGCAATCCGAAAACAAAGGAAGTAGGGTACAGTACGCTTGTTCGCCCACTGCTTGAATACTGCTCACCAGTGTGGGATCCGTACCAGATAGGGTTGATACAAGACATAGAGAAGATCCAACGGAGAGCAGCGCGCTTCGTTACAGGATCATTTAGTAATCGCGAAAGCGTTACGGAGATGATAGATAAACTCCAGTGGAAGACTCTGCAGGAGAGACGCTCAGTAGCTCGGTACGGGCTTTTGTCAAAGTTTCGAGAACATACCTTCACCGAAGAGTCAAACGGTATATTGCTCCCTCCTACGTATATCTCGCGAAGAGACCATGAGGATAAAATCAGAGATATTAGAGCCCACACAGAGGCATACCGACAATCCTTCTTTCCACGAACAATACGAGACTGGAATAGAAGGGAGAACCGATAGAGGTACTGAAGGTACCCTCCGCCACACACCGTCAGGTGGCTTGCGGAGTATGGATGTAGATGTAGATGTAGATGAACCGGTGTTACTACTGTGGTAAGGCCATTGGCTCAATTTATATACTGTTTTCTCGAATATGTAGAAAATGATCTGTAGTTCACAGCATTATCGTCTCTTTCCTGAATATAACAACAGTTTACTAACAAATATTTTAGTATTTTAGTCCATTTGGAACATGACTGCACCTAAAAGACACATTGTACAAGCTTCAGAATGTCAACACTTTCCACCCATCCTGTTATTAAGTTTATTTCATATCCTCCATCTCGGCGTGTGAGCCATTTTCAAGTGATAACTCACTGTGAAGAGTATCAGTTCGTATTAGTCTTCATCCTCAGTAAAAAAGACAGACGTAGCTGTTCATATAATTTCCATCGATTCCAAAGCAAATACTACACCCTTTTTACCACTGTGGATGTACCATATCTTTCCTATCGTCGTTTCCAAAATACCGTAAGGCTGTGGATACAAATAAATAGAAAATGACGTAGTACAAAAGATTGAGTACAAAAATATTATGATGCCCCTGTCGTCGAAGGGCTTTTAGGTATTTCCTCAAATGCATGCGGAATTTTTACTCTTCAATGATTCAAAAATTAATTAAGTTCCTCCTTGTTTGTTTCTTGTATTTGCGTGTGGAATAATTGTCTCTGAACACTAGCCTTTGAAGGCTGAACACATTTATCTGAACCAACAAGACTACCATTTTACTTTTCAGCTGTTGACAGGAATTGGTTACTAAATATCTTACACTAGTAACTTGGATTTTTAACATTTCCCTTCTCTTCTGCTACTTCATTCACAAGTCATCATGTGATTTTAATTTTAGGACGAGAGCTACCTGTTCTTCTGGTTAAAGCATTGTTTCAGAGTGGCTGATGATATTCCTCAGTTGTTTGCATTGCAAATTAATGCCATTACCTATTTAAACAGGATGGATACTTAAATGCGCATTTTTCAGTAGAAATTGTCTACCAGTTAAGATAGAAATTTACTATATTTGACATTAATATTATTTTTATTTTATACTTGTGAACGTACTCTTCAACGTTGCCTTAAATTTTATTTGGATAACTATCTCTAAATCTTTTGAAAGCAGACATATTTAGTTTAGGCTTATTGCAACAGGGGTAAAACTAACTGGGTATGGTTTTTATTTTATTTTTTATACTTTAAATCTTTTTTCTGTTGTCTTGGAATAGATCTCTCCATTAATTCCTTCGATAGTTAATATTTAGGCAGTTTGGTGTCAAATAAAATCAATAATGTTTCTCATTTCGATCATCTATTAGGTAAAAGTATCTAAAGATAATGTTTCTATTTTACTGTTTCCCTAAACTTCAGCTGGGAAAGATCACTTTCTTTGTAATATTGATGGACTTAAGTAGAGCTGTTAATATTGTTTTTCTTGACGAATCAATCTTAAAGCTAATATTTAAATTCGCCTATAAAATTATCTGGGTGTTCCTAAGGATTGAGCATTGCTGAAACTCTTTGACTCTTATTTAAAAGAAGTCCCTTGTGCCCTTTCATGACCTATAAAATTAGTAAAAATAAAAGGGGCAGTCAAATAAACCACAAGAGAATCATGGAATGGTTACATTCGAAAGAAATCACCACACGCATTAAGACATTCATCCCATTGGGAGACGAGACGACCGATTCCTGTTTCGTAGAATGCAGTCGGCCGCTGAAGCATCCACAACTGCAATCAGTCTTACATTTTCTCGTCCGACTGAAACCGACGCCCATTCATGTCTTTCCTCAGGTCGCCAAAGATGTGAAAATCACACAGTGGAAAATCCGGGTTGTACAAAGGATGTTGCAGAGTTTCCCAACAAAATCGGGGAAACATAGCGTTCGTCCTATATGCAGTGTGGGGGCTGGCTTTACCCCGCAGTAGGATATGAAATGAAATGATCGTATGGCATTTATTGGACGGGATATCCCTCTGGAGGTTCGGCCGCCGTATTGGAAGTCTTTTTAGTTGAAGCCACTTCGGCGACTTGCGTGTCAGTGATGATGAAGGACACACAACAACCAGTCCCCTGCCGGGAATCGAACCCGGGGCCCTTGCGTGGTAAGCGGTAACGCTACCGCTGCGCTGCGGAGGCGGGCGCACTGTAGTACCATCCCGCCCGACTGCACTGCTCGGCGTTTTGACTACACGGCGCTTCACAGTTTCCGCAAAATTTTTTCATAGCGCTGAGCAACGATTGTGATTTCATACTCAAGGAACTTAGCGAGGAGAGGGCTAGTACAGTCGAAAAAGCAGCTCGTCATGATCTTCCAGAACTTGTGTGAACAGCTTTGGATTTCATTCGCGGGGGAGTTATGGGATATTTCCGCTGTTGGCTTACCTGTCGACCCTCAGATTGTCTGCACGCTATTCGACGGAATCATCCTGTTACAAGATAATGCCCGCCCCACGTTGCTAATTGTACGAAGATTACGCTTCAGCAGTTTGGTTGGGAAACACTGCAGCATCCTCCATGCAGCCTAGAAATATCACCGTGGGATTTTCATGTCTTCGGCGACCTGTAGAAAGACATTCGAGGACTTTGGTTTGAGTCAGACCAGGTGGAGCAAGAGTGGTTGCAGTTGAGGATACGTCAGCGGCCAACTGCGTTCCATGAAACAGGAACTGAATATCTCGTTTCCCAGGGGGATAAGTATCTTAATGTACGTGGTGATTACTTTTGAATGGAAGCGTTCCATGGTCCCGTTGTGGCGAATGTTCGATTTTCATTTGGCTGGCCTTCATAAGTAAACCACAGGACTGAGGTAGAAATCAGATTGTATCACGGGATCGCAGACGAACATTACCACTAGTTCCAAATTGAGAGCTAGTCTATTTACATCCAGACCATCAGGAAGACAAAAGAGAAACTTTCACTTTAGCTGCAGTTCTTTCTTTCTACGCAATAAATTAAAATCAGGATACTAGTGAACATAAATTTATGATTAGTCGTATGGAGTGAGTTGTTGATTGTGGTATGGCTACGAAAAAGAAAAAAAGTAAACTGTTATTAAATAACAATGACTCATTCATATGACCTGTACTAGCTTGCTCGTTCTGTTAGAAAGAGAAGTAAAATTGAAATTGGTGAGTTATTGGAGACAAACGTCTTGTTTTGTAGGTCTCCTTCGAGACTCGATGCAAATGTGGTAAGACGATGACATAAATTAGGAATAGCTGCCATATTGCCAAATGATTCCTCTTTACGAATGAACGTAACACAGTGGTTTTCAGTGAAGACGAATTAGGAGAAAAGGTGATAATTCAACAGAGACTGCAAAATTGGTTATCATGTCACTGTACTTTTCGAAACGAGAGAAGAATGTTCTTCTGGATATTATCACATAAGAAAAATCACTTATATTTGATTCAGCACAAGTAAAGCATTATAATCGCAATAAGAAATACTCCGAGAGTTAAATATACACCGTTGACAGACGTAAACATTTTTTCCTACTAGTCACATGCTGCCTGATTCTCCGTAAGTGTTGCTTCCTTTTTCGATCTAATATTATAGACTAACTTTTACTTGCGCCCAGTACTACAATATGGTGTTCCCGGAACCCTTCCGACTACGTGCGTATTTTACGTTTACAAGTAGGATAGTTTTGGAACCTCTGTCCTCGGAAACGGATAAAGTTATCAAGCAAATATTCGAAGTTGGTCGAGATCGGAAGCTTAGGAATATATCGTAAAAACTTCAGCCGTTAACTGCGCATAGCCATCTTGGAATTTGCTGCCCGTCATAGCCATCTTGGATTTTGTTGCCCATTTTGAAACCAGAAAACCATGTTCTTTGCTTGTTTCTCGTTAACGGATAAAGATTTTTGACAACAGGGAAGATGGTACTTCAGATAAATTCCCGGGAAATATGCCGTTAAAATTTGAGAAATTTGCTGCTGTTTTTTATTAGATATCCGCTGCTGACGGCGAAAAATAGTGAAAAAAAGGCTTTTCTCGGGGACTACCCATGAAGTAAATGGTGCTTCCACCACCCTCTTAAGGCGCATCGTAGTTCACGTATAATGTACAAATAACTAACTGATTTGCTCAGTAACAGCAAAACACTTGACACTACCTGTGAGTTATCAATACACCCGGGGCATGAGCCCCGGGAAAATCCCGTGTTTATGCGCGGAATTTTGGAACTTGTGGATAGCATATACTGTCGTTTGCATACCAAAAGACATTGATGTGCTTATGACGTAAGAAATTAGGTACGACGTAAATTGATTAGAGCAGATGTGACTGACAATGCGGTTTTTTCCCTTTCCCCATCACTTCCATTTCAACGAGTTTGATATAACTGAACAGGACAACGTAGATGTGAAAATTACTTCACTTAGGTCACGGAGGGCATCAAGTTTTTGTCCTGTAGCGAAAAAAGGAGAATGTAGGTTGCACATGTAATCTGCAGCCATTCTCAATGTTACTGTGCTATTGTGGACGTTTGTTAATTATCTGCAAACATGAAACAGGTATACAAAACCGGTTACTGTCACGTATGCCAATAGAAATGCTGTATTTGTCACCAATAATTTAATTTTTTTTTTGGGGGGGGGGGGTGGCGGTGGTTAGGATTGGATCCCCTACGGCAGTTACAAAATCCTAACAATATTTTATTTCAGGGTCAGGCGTAACTTATTTTGTGCCGGATATTTATATTCTAAGAACAGGACCTAGGATTAATTTATGAAGGTGCTTATCATATTTTCTGAGTGGGAGTAGTTTCAATACAAATGTATTCATCGAGAACGTATGAAAGGAACGATTCTGAAGTACAATAATTTTCTGAATGTATGTAAACGAACTTGTATTAAAGTGAGTGGCCAAAGGTCACGCAAAGAGTTATACCATCTGAAGATGTGTCTTGTATGACGCCGATAGTTGCGACTACATACGACGTTTGACGCGATTATAGACTCTATATTTTAAACAGGCAGCACGTCGCAAGTGTAGCGACTTTATGTATGGGAGGATAAACGGTGAAAGACGCATGGGGAACGGTACATTTGAGATACGACATAATTCGGACTTCCGTGGTCAACGAGAGTCTGGAGCGGATCTTCAGTGTCACAGAGAGAATGTTTCCACAAACGTAATGCTGCGCACAGGACGACAGCAAGTGTTTGAAGAACTGACATGCGTCATTTCTGCCCATCCGATACAAAAGCGATACGAAACGATTGACGGTAATCTCCAACTCAGGTCGCCTCCGATATGAATTTGAAGCGTCAGGAATTAGTTTCTGCCTGGACCGTACGAAGATAAATGCATCGCCTAAACTTCAGTGGCAAACGGTCGAATCGTATCCCTTCACAATCTTTGGCCTCTCAGTATGAGAAGTAATAACAGTCGGTCCAGTCACGTTAATGTGCCCGCCACCTATGTTCAACGCCAACGTGCAGTAGCCACTAACAGACGGCAGATGACAGCACTAGCAGTGGAGGTTATAAAGCGTGGCGGGTGGGAAGGGTGTGGGGGCGGAAAATAGTGCAGGCGTTGCTGTCATGCGGAAACTGAGGGATTTTTTCTGACATTCGGAAGGGCACGATCATTGTCTTTCTGGATAAGGATGACAGCTTTTCCAAACGGCTAGGTTTATAAACCGTCCGCTTGTCGCTGTGGTTAAAGTACACCGTGCATGGCAAAATGGTGCTACCCAAAACCCGCGCTGAGCAACTGATCCAAGGGCTATAGATCACAGGGGTGTTGGACGGTTGAGGAGATGTGTACGGGCGAATAGTCGTGTAACTGTTGAGCAACTGACCGCCCAGATAAAACAAGGGGCTACCAACAGTGTCTCTTCAACGACCACTCAGAAAACATTGTTGTGCCTTGCTCCTAAACCCACGCTGACTGCTGCTCATCAGCAACTAAGGCTGGAATTAGCACGCCTGTAACGCGACTGGACGCTCACTGAGTGTGGACAGGTGGATTTTTTCAGCTAAATCGATAAGCGTGCAACACCAAGCGCTACCTAAAACATTTCAATCCGCCACGCATACAAACAGGACTCTTCCGGGGCTCGTACCATGGGGTATACTGGTGACACCTTGGGCCAGGGACCATTTGTAATACGCAACAAAAGGACCGCCTTACTGTAAATACCCTGGAGTACAGTTTCAAATTTTTGAATATTACAGACTTCCTTCTGCTTAGGTTCAAATGGTTCAAATGGCTATGAGCACCATCGGACTTAACATCTATGGTCATCAGTCCCCTAGAACTTAGAACTACTTAAACCTAACTAACCTAAGGACAGCACACAACACCCAGTCATCACGAGGCAGAGAAAATCCCTGACCCCGCCGGGAATCGAACCCGGGAACCCGGGCGTGGGAAGCGAGAACGCTACCGCACGACCACGAGCTGCGGACACTTCTGCTTAGGCTAATGGACCAAGTTGATAGGTTCTTTTTGCGTTAGATATGATCTATCGTAGGCGTTAAGGGGCTTATGGAGGCACTATTAACTCATGGTTGATTCCTTACAAGGTCGCTCTCTACAAATATTTTTTTCTATCTTTTCTTCGTACTAAAACGGAGCCGCGGATTACAAGCCGGTTATGAAAAGCAAATAGCTGAAATTTTTACGATATATTCCCAAAATCACGATCTCTAACAGCCTCGAAAGTTCTCTTGATATCTTCATTTGTTTCCGAGATACAGAGATTCAAAATTACCCTGCTTGTATACCGTACGTAAAATCGTAAAATAAATATTAAATACGGAATGAGGCGAAATGTAAATAATAAACAACCACAGCAAACTGCTCAAATTTTAACGGTATATCCTCTAGACATTCATCTAGAAGTACCATCTTCCCGTTTTGAAAAATCTTTATTAGTTCATGGGCGGTTCTTTACAGAAAGCCAAATGGCGAATTCTGCTAATTTTTGTATTCCAAGCCTGAGCGATGGATTCCACGACAGTTAATCGCAGCAAATGGGTGAAATTTTTACTACACATTCCTAAGATCCTGATCTCAAAATAACTTGAACTTTGTTGAAATCGTTATTTGTTTCCGAGATACAGATGTTCAAAAATTACCGTAAAATATGCACGTAAAATATGATGTTATGTGTAAATTTAGTTTTCCGTTATTTCTATTTCACATACGTAAACTATCAATCAAAATTTTATTGAACATAACGTTATTTTCCTAGAAGTGACATGCGCCGCTGCAACTGGGAAAAGGAGGCACGCAGTGAAAAACGGCTCCTATAGGAGTATAAAAAAGTAGAATATGCCCTTGTTGCCGGCCGGGGTGGTCGAGCGGTTCTAGGCGCTACAGTCTGAAACCGCGCGACCGCTACGGTCACAGGTTCGAATCCTGCCTCGGGAATGGATGTGTGTAATGTCCTTAGGTTAGTTAGGTTTACGTAGTTCAAAGTTCTAGGGGACCGATGACCTCAGAAGTTAAGTCCCATAGTGCTCAGAGCCATTTGAACCATTTTTTATGCCCTTGTTTAAAAGTCTCTGACTGAAAAGTGCGGTACCTGCTCACTCTTTCTACCTTCTTCAGCACGTTTAAAGTCCGCCCGCAGTAGCTGAGTGGTCAGCGCGGCACAATATCAATCCTTAGGGCCCGGGTTCGATTCCCGGCTGGGTCGGAGATTTCCTCCGCTCAGGGACTGGGTGCTGTGTTGTCCTAATCATAGTTATTTCATCCCCATTAAGGCACAAGTCGCCGAAGTGGCGTCAAATCGAAAGACTTGCACCCGGCGTACAGTCTACCCGACGGGAGGCCCAAGTCGCACGACATTTATTTATTTATTTAGCACCTTTAAAAATTCACTCAAGATTTTGGCATGCGAAGATATTTGCGAATTTCTATGCTGTGAGAGTATTAGACAGTGAAAGTTGGAAAGAAAATGAAAAGTGATTGATACTGGAGGATGGTAGACAGTGGTCGTGGTATAGACAGAGAGAAGGAGACAAATGTCCTAAAGGAGGTAGAGTGGGATAACTAGTTCCCCACTTTTCAGTCAGAGATCTTTAAACAGGTGTATATTTTCCTTTTTTGTGCTCCGACAGGAGCATTTTTCCGCTGTTCACGTTTTGTGCTCGGTCGGTCTGAAATTAAACACCCTGCAACAATCACCGAAAGAGTCCAAGTCGGGAGGATGGAGAATTTTTTCGTGGCATTCTGGGGCGACCTCCTCAATCTGGAAGTCACAATGAAGCAACACAAGTACGCATCTGTTCTTGGAGACCATGTCCACCCATACATGCAGTTTTTTTCCTCGACTGCATGTATATCCGAAGGAAACTGCATCATTCTTATTAACTACAAAATCACTGCAATATGTATTTATTCCCCGATACCAGGCAGTGACTTTCAATTAAAATGTCTTCCTCTGTACAGGATTTACATAATGTGTGTACGAGTCCACGCCTGTGACACAAGAACGAAGTTTCGGTCTGCTTCAAAACTGCTTGTGTCGCAGTCATATGTTATTGGACACTTTCTTTGAGTTGTCAAGGCTGTACGCCTGGTTGGTTAGGAAGGAGTTGAAGTTTGTGATGTCTGAAGATGGGTGTAGTCCCGAAACGCCTAACATGATCTAATAAAAGAGTCAATTGAACATCTCATGACTTTATTGCGATTCTACAGCATTGGTTGCCAAGTATTAACATAAAAATGTGAAACGTCCCCTTAGAAAAATTGTACATGACTGTGCTGATAAACTGACACACAATATTTTTTAGCGCAACGCAATCGGGCTTTCAAAAATTCCTACAAAAGAATGGTCCTGACTGACATTAACCTATACGTTTCACAAATCACTTACCTCACAAAAATCTACGTTACTCGAACTACTGCAATACAGCGAGCGCCACTACTGCCAGCTAAATAAAAGATTCTAACTACTGAAGGCACTAACTACTGATAGGCATAGTTAGCAAATGAAAGATTTTGATAGAGAACAAGTAATGTCTTTACGTGAATAATGTTCAAAAGTCATAATATTTATATAGCAGTTCATGACATCCAGTCTTACAAATTTCAAAACTCCGCCATTTCTCTCCCCACATCCACCTCTGCTGGCGGCTCACCCCCAACTGCGCAACGCTACGCGCTGTTAACAGCCAACAGCCCAGCACTACAATAGCGAATATTACAACAATGCCACCCAGCCGCAGACTGCACACAGCACAGCCAGTGGTTTTCATACAGAGCGCTACATGGCGTTACCAATATAAAAACCCGAACAGCCTACTTACAAATGATCGCACGTCTCAGACGGGATTTTATGTCTTGTATATCAGTTTCGGTCTGGCCGTGATTCGCGCACGGTTAGCCAAAGAGGTTAAAGAGCCCTTTCGCGTAAACCGGGAAATCCGGGTTCGAGACCCGGACCGGCACAAATTTTCTTTGTCACTCCCTTACGCAAATGATGTTTGTTCATAACACCAACTGCAAATACACTTCATCCATGTAAGTAAATGGCTGAAGCAGGTTAAGTAAAGCTCCGAATTCTGAAATTAGGATGACGACAAATAGATATGAACTGCATTCCTCCCGAGTGCGTGTACATTCGATCATTGAACCACTTCACTCGGTGACTAACTACCAGAGGGATGAGACTGACATGTCTCTCAAACTAAGAACTGGACCAGGATTTATCTATAATGTGCTGAACAAGCTGTATAGAGAGCCCTGTGTCTAGCTTTATTTCTAGTCGTTTTAATGATTGGCACCTTGCTATAGATAGGTAAAATGTAACCTAATGCACATGAATAGGGAAAACAATTCTAGTCTTCGAATACAGCATTAATAGTAGCTACTTAACATCGCCACTTCGATTAAGTATCTAGGCTTAACATTGCAAAGCGGTATGAAGTGGAACGAGCACTAAGGACGGTAGTACGGAAGGGTGAATGCTCGACTTCAGTATATTGGGAGAATTTTAGTGAAGTGTCGTTCATCTGTAAAGGAGACCGTGTATAGAGCACTAGTGCTACCCATCCTCGACTATCCACTCGAGTGTTTGGGATCCCTACGAGGTCACATTAAAGGAAGACATCGAAACAATCAAGTGGCAGGCTGCTAGATTTGTTACCGATTTGTTCGATCAAAACGCGCGCGTTATGGAGATGCTTCGTGAACTCAGATGGGAATTGCTGCAGGGATGACGACATTCTTTTCGTGAAACATTATTGACGAATCGGCATTTGAGGTCTACAGCCGACAATTTACATTTCGCGTAAGGACCACGAAGATAAGAGGAATTAGGACTCGTAAAGAGGCATATAGACAGTAGTTTTTCTGCATGTTTATTTGCGAGTGAAACAAGAACGGCATTTAGATATGAGGCACCTTACTATGAAACTTACCAAGGAACTGTATCTACCCACTGGGAAAGGCAACAAAAGTGCTTAGCAAATGGGACTTAACTGCTGTAACTTTTGTTCAAGTACTTCTCGTTGCGCTGATGGAGCAGGGGAAGAAGAATCTGTTTATAACTGTGTTCTTATCTCAATTTTCATCTCCAACATCCGCATTGTAGTGATACGAAAGTGGCTAGGAACAATATTCGCACATTCCACCCTGCAATGAGATTGTTAAAATTTTCCAGTCTGCCAAAATAGATTGTTCTGTTACACTTACCCGTTAGGGAAAGCGCTTGTGACACATGTTGCTCTTCTTTGTGTAAGCTCGATGTCACATATGTGGTCGACCTGATACGGATCCCACGTAGTCACTACCTTTTCGATGACCTTGTCATATCTAACAACTTCCTCCATTTTTGAGTTCACTGTGCATCGGTAGGAGCACGTTTGCTTAGGGGCGTATGCAGCAAGTCATTTTGTCTGATGTTTCCAGAAAATCTTAGCAGACGTTCAATTGATGCACTCATCCATTCACTGTGTTCCGTTAATCCCAAAATGCAGGAGGGCTTTCAGGGATATGGGGACAATGAAATTATACATTAAGAAGCTGAAGCAGCTGCTGTAGCCTTCGTCTATAAAGCACAGTAAAATAAATTATGACTAATGCTACTCTACTCATACTGATAATTATGAAAATTACTTCTGAATTACTTTATATATGTAAGGTGTATGTAAATTCGGAGAAAATAAGTAATTTGAAGGAAGTCACTGTCCCTCTTACAAATCTATTCAACTGCTGATTTTATGTAACACGTGAAACAAAGCACTTAAAAACTTTACGCAGTACGCTTCCTATTGGGCAGTACGCTTCCTATTGGTTTATACTGAAAAAGTCCGGTTTTGTTTTGAGACCAAATAAAGTAGTAAATCACAGAAAGCGTAGCATTTAAGGTATTAATTTACTTTGTTTTTGAACAGTTGGTGATTTTAAGTTTTCTTTATAATGTCTGTTACCTACCTGTTAACCTATTATAGCATTTTGCATCAGATTATAAAACTCTGTGATGAAACCTAGACAGGGAGGTATGCCTATACGAAAATAATTTATACTTTTAGAATTTTAGTTGTGAATTATACAATTCACCCTGAATTTACCCGCATTATTAACTGCGAATGTCATTTTGGAGTATAAATATTGGCATGTGAGTGTAAAAATTCCAAAGTGTTCCCAGGTTTCTGCAAAATATTCTATTGTCAACATAATGGGATACGTTTTGGACAGTTGGACAACTTTTTCTTCTCCACCATAAAATTTGTGTATTTTTCAACGTTTTTTGTCTTCTGGCAGGGTGTTCGTATAGATTGTCATATAAACTTAATTACAATGTATTGTCGATGCACTGGCACTTGAAATGCAAGAGATACAATAAAATGAAAACATACTTGAGTAGACCATCTCACCCATAAGTGTGTGAGGGAAATCGACAAGGGTGTTAGGAGAGATGGACATATAGTAATGGCTAATTTAGTATTTTAATTGGAATATGTTGTAATGAACACAGAATTATACTATTAAATAGTTGAGTCCAAAACAAATTTATCACTTTATTATAAATCTTGACTGAACATTGGTTTTTATGATGAGTTGCCTTGTTCAAGCATTAGCCTATCTTTCTCTCGCCACGGCCATTACACTTATTGCCAAATGTTGAAAAACATTCATTTGACCATCATGAATGAGCAACTCACTGATGGTAATTGTCATTGTTATTAGTTTCGTAAAAGGTTTCAAAATATCCTACACACTTATCTTTGTCCCATTCATCAAAGTTATTTTTGCAATCCTCCACAATGTCTGTATCAGATGAACACTCTGAGCTACTTGCAGTATTTTTTCCTTTTTAGCTTCTTCAGTCTGTTTTCATTTTCGCTAGTATTTTCCTTTGGTTATCTTTTTTCTATTTCCTTTCTTTTCATTCCCCCTTTTTCTTTACAGTTTCAATATTTTCAGTAGAGTATAGTCATTTGGAACGATTGATGCCTTCCTCCTAAAATTCATAGTTTTATCAATAGAAGAAACGGATGACATTTCTTCCAAAAGTTTTGCCTGTGTTGGCTTAGGAGTAGACAGTTTGAAAGTGATAATCTTGGAAGTTTTAGGTTTAGAAGGAGTGGAGTCCAAAGTTGTGTCAGTGAAGGAATTTGACTCGTTCCAATAACTCTGCTCTTAAGATGTGTTTGGGATCACTAGGTCTTTTGATGGGTGTTGGTTTACTAGCCTTTGTGTGAGATTCTACTCTCCCATTTGTTGACACAGACACATCTTCCAACAAATAAGCATAGTCTTGGACCGCAGCCATCTTCAGTGAGATTATTCCACATGTCTTGAAGCTAAATTTAACTACACTCTATCTCTCCCTCATTAAAACGAGTGGTTTATATCTCCCAATGAACGCTTGTCTATCTCCTCCGATCGTCTGGGAGTGAAGTGCCACTGCGACTTTTATCTGGAGGTTGCGAACTCGGGGCATTTTTAGGTTAGTTTGATGCCTACACATTTGTAAGGCTCGCAGTAAAAAGAACTACATCAATAAATACAAATAATAGAGCTTAAATACTAAAATTATGTAACTACACGATAAAACTTTTCGGCTTACCAGAAAAGAGAATTTGATTTTCTTCCAGACCAAACATGAAAATAACAGCAGCACCTTTGCACCACTTTTGCCCACAAGAGAGCTTCCTCACAAATAACGGTGGCTGCTCTCTAGCGGCGCATTTGTGAAATACGCCACTAGTTCGTCTCACCTAGTGGTCCGACTCTCCTGGACTTACTCTACAATATTCTTGCTTCGGTATAAGAAATACTCTTGATCATAGCTGAACTGCTGCAAAAGATTATGATATGGGGCAGTATGAAGTAAAAGAATGCAAAGCTTGGGAACATTTCTGCCTGTAGATCAATACAGTGAGAGTGAAAAGCGCAAATCAATAAAACTAAGCTTCTGGTTAACTTTCCTTTTACAGTGCGAAAACAGTTTTTTATCCATCTGTATTCCTAGAAATTTCACACACACAGATTATCATTTGGTTTGTGGCTTTTGACCTCTACTTCGTGTACCTGCAAGTAATTATTATTTGTTTCGAATTCTGTAAGAGGAGACGTTAAGGTTTAAGTTGTTTCCTGTGAAACAGTTACAAGCCTCTTGCATTACTCTCCTGGCCATGTACAGGTTAGATGTGTTTGGCCCTTTGTTAGCATACTAGTGTCATCAGCTAACATTATAGTTTTTGAAGAGTTCCTTAGTGTCTTAGACAAATGAATAGGAATGGGTCGAGCACTGATCCTTATAGGGTACCACTTTTAATGTTTCCCCACTGTGAACTTAGTCTTATTCACAGTTGCATCATTTGTTAATGAAGCACTCTGTTTTCTGTTGTTAAGATAAGAGGAGAATCTTTTAATTGCATACAATTTTAGTTTCCACAGCAGAATTTTATGTTTTATGAAATCTAAGACACTGGCAAGATTACAGAAAATGCCAACTACGTAATGCTCTCTGTTCCATTCTTATACACAGCTGTAATTGTGCAGAACGTTTCTTGTCTAAACGGATTGAGCAATGTGAGCATATTGTGTTGCTTAAATGATAAACTCACTGGTTACATGTTAATGTGCAGCACGTTTTTTCAGCAGGATATGTCAACTAACTGTGATTATCACTTAATTTGTAGATCCACAACCAGTTCTTTCCAAAAAAACGACGATGTTACAGTTAAGTATGCTGAACCTTGAAAATCTGGTGATAGGAGACAGTTATGTCACATAGAAGTACAAGAAATGAAGCAGGACATAACTGAAGTACTTCTTCAATCACTGAAGTGTAAGAAGTCATAAATGTACGATGAAATATGTAGTAGGCTTCTTAGGACCAGCGTGCATTAATATTTTGATGTCAATCACTTATACTACGTTATTTTCTGTTTACTTGTGGACAGAAAATTCACTGAGTGTTCTATTTCATTTATTTCCCTTTTTAGCTGTACATAATGAACTATATTATTTACTTTCAATTTATTGATTACAAGTGTGCCATTAGCTTTAATGGCTTTAGTCAGATTTTGTTTGTTGGGGGACTTACAAGACGAGGAAAAAAAGGAAAAGGAAAAGATTCAACAAGTCTGTTTTAAGTATCGTTTTATTTGTGAATTTGTCAGTTGTGTGATGCAATTATGTGACTGCACCAGATTTTCTGCAGCTATTAGTATCTTACTGAAATTTGAATTCTTCAGTATACTGGGGACCTCACTAATATATAAATAATTTTCCGCTGACAAAACGCATACTGTTTTTCACCTGTAAAAATGTCTCATGTAGAGAAAAATATTCTCCAAAAAAACGTTGTTTACTGAATTCCAGAAATAATATTTGTTGCTTGGCAACATTTCATGTGTTTCTGAGCAAACGTCAAGGTAAAAGAAAAAAAGATAAAGAATAAGTACACCTACTTTCTACTTTATTCTTTTTTTCTTATATTTGATTTCAGAACTTTCATTATATATAGTCTGTAGATTTTATTGCCACCAACCTGTGCATTGCAATATAAAGAGTATCATCTTATGATTCTTTGAATTAACATTATTGTATATGTTGATGATACTATCTACAAAAAACAATGAAAAAAGGTTATTAGTAGCAAACGTGTATGTGTTCACTGAAGTGGTTGTTAATATGATTTTATACTTAAAGAGACACCTAATGCTTTCTTTCGGCTGAACACCACATTGCATTCCTATTACAGTCTTTCAAAAATCAAGTTGCTTTTGGGTACAAATTTTTTCTCAGGAACTTTGCTGGAGAATACTCAGTAAGTTTTGAATATATACTCTCATCTTTGGTTTAGTGCATTTCTAAATTTATAGGCACAAAAGACAAAAAGTTATTTAATATTCAGAGCTTTGGCCTGAGATCTCAAATCCATTTGGGTATTACGTACATTAATAAACTGTGTTATGACTCTTGTCATACCAATGTGTGTGGATTATTTTTTATCGAATTTGAAACTGGGTTAATTTATAGGAATGTAAAAGATATCGTACAATATTTGAAATGCGATTTGGAAATTTACATTCATCTGATTCTCTGTTTGGCTACAAACTGTCAGTATACCAGTTGGATCAATACACAAACAAACGTTGCTGTTATGACCAAAAAAATAAGTTGCATTAAAACATTGAAGTTTTAGGTCTCGTGCTTTCCTCTTCAGGACAGATGCAGCATTAGAACATTGGGTTTACATGTTTCACATGTAGCAATTCTTGAACCTGTAATGAAAGAAGTATTTCTTTTAGTATTACATAAAATAAATTTAATGCAATTAATTAGTGATATGCCTAGTGGTATTGCATTGATTGACTGTCAGTTCTTGGTAGACTATCTTATACACACACAACACTGGTGTAACATTCAGCAATGTTGTAGAATATGAATTCTACAATAATGTAGAATATTATGCTACGCTATGTTTGTGTAAGTTTCATCCATAATACCTAATTATATTTATAAATGAACAACTAAGTATCTTCCTGATTAGAAAAATACGAAGTTTATGTAATATGTAAAAAAAATCGACAGTATATTAAGAAAATAAAAGATAATGAAATATAAATAATTTGTGAGTATCTTATTAATGACACATTATAAACAACATAGAAAAACAATATGTAGCACACCAAAGACACTACAGCCCAGCCAGTATATGTTGACCCATTTGATATGGAACATCAAGGATCTGAAATATGTCGACTGTTATGTACATGACATTTGCTTCTTATGTGTGTTTCGTTAATGGGAAGCTGTATGAAAGGAATCTCAAGCAAAGATAAGTATTACAATAGATGGTTGGCCTGTTTTTGTGACTGAAAGTAACATTCATTCGTTGTTAGAAAGTTGTTTAATAATCAGAGATTTTGGATCCATTGCTATTCTGCAGACAACCTATTTTGTGACTACTAAAATATCAAATTCATTAAACCTACCATAATGGTACTTTTATCCGATGTTATTGTTAATTTCTATTGACTCAAAAACTATAAATATTTACTTAGTTTTCTGCAGTGAAAGTTGTATCGTTCTTTATCTCTAACATCCAAGAGTAATTTGTATTGAGACTATGGCCAAGGAACATTACCTCTTTGTTCTTGAAGTATTCTATATACTACTGTTTTTTGTAAGTAACCTGTGTTTTGTGAAAATGAGATGTCCAGTTTTTCAGTTGTCCATCACTACAAAGCATTAGCATTCACTGAAAGATTTACTATGCACTATGGCATAAAAACTGAGATGATTAGGATTAAGTTTGATATAGTTTAGATGGTGTCGACAAACATATACTTATGTCGATACCCTGTTGGTGCTTCTTTGTTACAAGTATTTCGAGTAGCTGCACCACAGGGAAAATACAACAGTTTTAGTAATAGATTTGAAGAAATGGAAAGAAATTTTTGTGTCAAGAAGTTAATGATTTTTCACTGAATGTATGTGGTCCTTCTCGTCTCTCGGCACGTACCGTTATTATTTATGTTTTTCATAAAAAATATTTTTCAGTTTCCAGCACATGCGATGTTTGCTCATCATTTTGACAAGGAAATTTCGATGAATGCGGCCAGTCAAGTACTGGCTATTTACATAGTTCCTGGAAAAAAAGCGTACGATCGTCGAAATTTGAAGGTAGTGCAAATAAAAGAGAGCGATCGTTCATTAGTTATCTGGCCTCATAATACGGCCGACGGGTCTCCACGGGCCGCCTTTTTGGAGGGCGCCGGCTGGTGTCCCATTACGGAGCGTTTTGCAGGCAACCCTGTCCAGGGAACGCAGTGACATTCTATGGCGCTGTCGAATCTTTCAACCTTGTCACAATGAGAAGAGTACACACATCTTGTAGCGATTGTTTCATCCCAGTAATTACTTCCAACACTCGTTTGTTTATTTATTCCGATTAACTTAATATGGCGGCCATATCGGTAGTATTATAGACGGGTGAAAGCGAAGTGTGGGTGGGGGTATGTGGACGAGAGAGAGAGAGAGAGAGACAGAGAGAGAGAGAGAGAGAGAGAGAGAGAGAGAGGGAGAGAGAGAGCAGGGTGGCGGGCGGAGGGAGGGAATTTTGGGCATCAGGGTGGGGTTAACACGGGCAAAATGTTATTAGGCAATCAGGTACGTGAATACCGCGCGAGCTTACGGGAGCCCTTTGAACTGTCAATAATAAAAACCAAAAAAAGTAAAGCGAGTGCTCGTAGTGAAGGGGGTGTGCGACCCGTCGGCAGTCGCGCGCAACGCCAGGGCCCGTGGTGGGGGCGGGATAGGGGTGGCAACGGGCTTGGTGAGGGGAGGGCGACGTACGGGGCGCGCATGTTGTTTTCACAGCCTGACAATGCGATGACGTCACGCGCTCTTCCCCTCCCCCGCGTGATTGGTTTCCAGTCACAAAGAGAGCGCCGCGACGCCACGCTCGGGCAGATAGCGAGCTGCGCATGCGCGCCACGCGTCACGGCCGCTTTTTGTTCTGGCTGGTGTCGCCCGCTTCCTGTGTGCGCGCACACACAGAGTCGCGCCGAAAAAGTTTTGGCGCGCTTTCCGATAAGGGCCGAGCACTTGTCAGCAGTGGCAGCATGGCCAGGTGGCCCCAAGCTCGTGGCACCCTGCGGAGGATATCTCGTCCAGCAACAGGAAGCGGAAACTGGCGTGTCGAAGCTGCATCTGCGCCAGTTCCGTAACAGTGATGACAATGTTTACTACGCAAAAAAAAAAAAAGAAAGTTGCCACTGCCAGAACAATCAGCTTCTACGAGAGTAATTTTTTTTATCGAAATAAATACTTTTCGTGGTCATGAGACTCTTATTTTTCATTTATTTATTGTATTTAGTTAATCTTTGGTCCACTGAGGCCTTCTGAACCAAAGTTACTCGGTCATATAAGACGTCACTTCGTACAGAAACCTAAGAAAAATAATAATAAAATATAAAACAAAAAAATGAAAAGCTGATGGTTTGTATGAATAAGAAGGGAATTTCTACGAAAGGCTCTAAACTACTGTGAGGACTTGCAAAACGTAATAAACGAGTGAAACCGTGAAGATCTTTTAAGCTTAAATTAGAAAATGATGGTGATGAGGTCCCATACTCCGAGGAGCGTAGGGGACGATGCGGGAGACCCCCACCGCCGTACTACGCAAGGTCCTAGTGGAGGTGGTTTGCCATTGCCTTCCTCCGACCGTAATGGAGATGAATGATGATAATGAGGACGACACAACAACACCCAGTCATCTCGAGGCAAGAAAAATCCCTAACCTCGCCGGGAATCGAACCCGGGACCCCATGAGCGAGAAGCTTGAACGCTACCGCAAGACCACGAGCTACGAATAAACATGATCGTTTTATTGCTGGCTCAAAGACTTCTCATCCGAGTAAACATTATTTTCCTGTCTACTGTTCGCACTGTGAATATTGAGTCTTGTATTGAATGAGTTCATGTTATTAACCATAAATCCCATGGAGGAGTGTATGTACAGCGAATGCAGAGTTACAATTCAAACACACCAGAACAATGCAAGTGCCTCAACTGACCTCCGTGACTGTCACCACCGCCTTCTTCTAGGCAAAGAGAATACTCTTTGAGAACACTCTGAGTTACCCAAAAAGCCAACGAGCTTCCACATTTCAGTGCTGGAAACAGCTGAAGTCAGTTTCTGTACAAGGACGTACAAGGATCCAGAAAGCTCCTCATATGTCTTCAGTTCTAAGTTATTATAATTTTCGACCTCACTGATTATGTTTGTTTCCTTTTTTTGTTCCTTTTTAAATCAGGAACTGTAGCTACTGTATTCTATTGCACATAACAAAAATCTGTTCTCTGTAAATCACGTCGCAATGTTACAACCTACTAAAAAATGTAAAGCGGTCGTGAGCCCGAAGGTTGCTTTCAATACCACAGTGCTTTACGAAAAGCTACTGAAAGTTGCACGCCTTTTCCTTTCTGTGACGTTTGCACTGACTTTCCCAATCATCTGCAGAGGAAGCCACAGTTCCTGAGAAAAAAATGGTTCAAATGGCTCTGAGCACTATGCGACTTAACTTCTGAGGTAGCGCCTAGAACCGCATGGCCACTCCGGCCGGCGTTTATGAGTAAGTCCACCCACGATGCAACATGCTATTTTTCAAACTAATGAACATTCCCAGAGTTGGAATAAGTGATAAATGACAGATATAAACTGATTAGTATCAAACCCCAGGCATATGGCATATAGAATGGGACTTAGCTACTGAAACACCAACTATATTATTTGCTAAGCATTTACTCTACATTCCAAATCTCCCACAGCAGGCTTGTGTCATTCTTAAAAATGAAACTTGGTGATTCACGTACCGTGTTTACTGACAGACCATTGATCTACATCAAGGAAAGGAAATTAGATCACAGTAGCAACACGTGCTCTCCCCCCCGCCCCCTTGCCCCCCCACCCTCGCTCACACACACATGTACGCGCTTTATGGGACTCCAGTCATATTATTTTGGTTTTCTGGTTGTTGACGAAGTTTCATTGTTTTTCACTTGTCCTTACTGAAGAGCTTACAAGCTGTATAGAGCTGGAGTTAATTTCAGCACGTTTTAATTACGACGCGTTCTACAAACAGAAGGGAAAGCACGCTGGCTAATGAAACTGTAAGACAGATCGAGACTGATTTACCGTCGGGGTCTTCACTGGAAAAACTGTGAATTTCGTTACACTAGGAAGGGGAAAGAAATCGGTTGTGTTTCCGTGGAGTGAATCAGGTTGTCATGCGCTTAAAATAGGTTACAGCTATTTTTATTTATCCTATAAATTCTTGATGTGTTACACACATCGTAGTACTAAAGCACATTGATTTGCACTTAATGTGCAGAAATGTTCATTTCAACGGAATCAAAACTTTGAATCAAACACGGTGTTTCAAAAACATTCGTCTAATTTCATGAGATTATACCTCCTACATGAATGAAGACAGAAATTTCAGGTGAATTTTAACTTAAGCTTCTAAAGTGGTGCTGAATAGCACAAATAATGTTGGGCGGGGGTGGTAAATTCTAGTGAATGGGGAGTTATCACAAAGCGAGTCCCACAGGGTTCAATTTTGAGTCCTCCACTGTTCCTTATTCATGTGAATGACCTCCCATTCCAGAAAAAGCAGCTGAAGGTATTGTTAAGGATGTCTTTCAAAGAATTATTAAGTGGTTCTCAGAAAATGGACTCTCCCTTAATTTTGAAAAAACTCACTATATCCAGTTCTGTGCACCGACTAGAGTCATACCGACAATTGATGTAGCATATGAACAGGGCTCAGTTAACAGGGTAGATTTCTCCAAATTTTTGGGTGTTCACACTGATAACAACTTGAACTGGAAGAAGCATATTACTGAGCTTCTCAAACAACTAAGTTCAGCTTCTTTCGCTAGTCTTGGTAATAAACAGATCAGCCTCATAACGTACTTTGCATATTTCCATTCAATAATGTCTTATGGAATAGTTTTCTGGGGTAACTCACCAATTACACAGAAAGTATTGGTTGCACAAAAGAGAGCAGTGAGAATAATTAGTGGTGTTCACCCAAGGACGTCATGTAGGCACCTTTTCAAGGAGTTAGGTATATTAACTGCACCATCAGAGTACATACATTCGCTAATGAAATTCGTTACAAATAATCCATCTCAATTCGCGAAGAAGAGTGATGTCCATACGTACAACAGTAGAGGGAAAAATGATGTTTCCTACCCGTGATTGAAGCTGTCAGTTGCTCAAAAAGGAGTACATTATTCAGCAACAAAAATATTTGATAATTTGCCCAACAACATAAATTGTCTGGCAGGTAGCAGATCAAGTTTTAAATGTAGCTTACAATCATTTCTTTTTGACAACTCCTTCTACTCCATGGACGAGTTTCTGTTTCAGAAATGGTAAAAATAATAATAATAAAAAATTGTACCTTTAAGTGTCGTTGTATATGTGGAATAACAAATTTCAGTGATATTAATATTAGGACTATTTATGTGTGTATATATATCTTATAATCTGAATTGTTCCACATCATATCCATAAAATAATCGGGAAAATGATCTACGGAACATGACATAACTAAAACTAAACTGAAACTAAACTGAAACATTGCGTTATTATCATAGCAGTACCTGTCACCAGTCACGACTGGAGGAACTGCGTCAGTGTTACAAACAATTAGACTGCAAAAGCATCTAGATCCACTAACTGAATAACAAATTAGTGTAAGTACAGTATAACATATAAAGAGACCATTTTTTCACTAGTGCGTGTTTGTTAAAATAGTAACTAATTTCGTACAGTAGTGCGTTATTTAGGCAGTCCAGTTTGCTGTTTTCCTGTTACAAAATTCGCTAAAACGTACAGTGGATTTTGGCGCAGGTTTTTCAACATGTTTCACCGATTCCATGAGTTTCATTTCCGTTTGTAGGTAACTGAACATTTTATCAGCCTCTTTTCGAAAGCCTTCCCATTCACTGACATTCGATAGCTGGGCATGTCTATATTTTCCTTACTGCACGTGTTATAGTTGCGAACATCACTTCTGTTGCTGAATGTTTCATAATTACCCTTCACGTACATCAACGTCAGACAGTTGAAGACATGGTCGTAATCCTAGACGCGTGATCATGGGCTTGTAGGGTTCCAGTTTACTGCATAATGGTATGACCATTATTGCTTGTCTCTTTGAGTAACAGTACTTCCTGTCAACCTGCAGAATGGCCCAATAGCAACGAGCCATACCTGATATAGCTATGAAACAGTGAAGAAACAGTGAAGAATATACCATTTGCAGATTCTGATCATTTATCACGTGTTTCAGTTTTTGCGAGAGGTATTTGACTCGTGAGAGGTTGTCATACGCATATGGAACACGTTCGCAACATGTGAGTTTGCTGTCTACCATGAAACACTTAAGTTTCACATCCCCTTCACTGCTCAGGTATCCTTTGTCACTGAGGCTAAATACAAATATTTGCGTGTTTTCTTCATCGGTTTTCGGTTTGTTTAAAGCACACCATTTCTTTATTATATGAAACAAAAGACCTGCTCCTTCTTGGGCGTTAATAGTGTTAATGTCTTTCGTGTACAAAGTTGTGTCATTTGCAGAGTGCAAGAACTGTCCATAAGAGATTCAACATCACTTGCAAAAACTAGGAACACTAGGGGTCCATTAGCGATCCATGTGGCACGCTGTACTTCGTTCTCAGGATAGTGCTCTCTGGTCTGATACAAAAATGCCCTCTCTTTCCCGGGTAAGATTTGGGGGTTTCCAGTGTGTTGGCACCAACTCCATATCGACTGGCTTGTTAGGAAGGACCTTACGAGGATTGCCGTCAAACGCCTTATTAATTTCGCAAAGTGTCATAAATTATGGACTCTTTTCCTTCGCAACTGTGCTTATCCTAGTAACTAGATTTAGTGCGGCAGCAGTTGTAGGACTGACTTTCCCAACAACAACAAAATGCTGTGCATCTGTCAGGAGTTTATTAATTTCGAAACAATTTGTCATTTGGTCTTTCAGTGCAGACACGAACTGTAGCGAAGAGTGGAATTACTGAAATTGGTCTGAAGCTTGCCACCATGACTGCGTCACACTTTTTATGAAATGGCACCGTCCGTGCAAGCTTCAGAAAGTCTGGGAATGTATCGACACAGGAAAACTTATTAATTACCATAGTTCGTGTTTCAGCTGTAATCATTCATGCCACTCATGGAAAGGCATGTATCACACAGGTCAAATATAAAGCTCAGAGTAAAGATGTGCGTGACCGCAAGTAATTTGTAAATATAGGGTCACATACTGTGGGAAAGTATTACTCAACAGGTGCGGAGTCTACCAGCTGGGCCGGCCGGTGTGGCCGAGCGGTTGCAGGTGCTTCAGTCCGGAACCGCCCTGCTGCTACGGTCGCAGGTTCGAATCCTGCCTCGGGCATGGATGCGTGTGATGTCCTTAGGTTTAAGTAGTGCTAAGTCTAGGGGACTGATGACCTCAGGTGTTAAGTCCCATAGTGCTTAGAGCCATTTGAACCATTTCTACCAGCTGGAGAGAGTCTGTAATCCCCGTGGAGCAAGGAGGAATGAAGGAGCCCTGGTACTATGGAAGACCTGCGGCACCGAGGAAGACGAACATGATGTACATGAGCTATTCCTGTTACACAGTATTCACAGAATGTTAACGAGATGTCTTTGAGACAGCATTATTAATTGGTTTTGGGAATATTAAGTTTCCACGTAACGTCTAACCGTTTATGTAAGATTGTGACAATGTAAGACTTAACTGGAAGAAGTTCGATGGTGAGGAAGAACACGGCACATCATAGCAGGACCCTGAGAGAAGTCACAAGAGCTGCAAGGCTGAATCTCTATAGCAATCTACTAAGGGAGTGAATATTTAGGTGGTGGTGTCAGGTCTAGAACAGGTCTAGAACAGACTTTACTCAGGCAGTCAAAAACATCGACACACAAGCTAAATACAGCAGCCATCAGCCGTTAATAAACACTCCATAGGAATTTCATAGATTAAGTTTCTCGAGGGCACTAGTGGGCATCCCACATATATACTGACAATCAGAAGGCCTGTAAGATCTCAAAACTTTTATTATTTAATGTTTTTGGTACTTTCCTCTGTTTCAGCATGCCGCGCCTTTTGTCGTTTAAGTGATATGTTTCTTTCTATTTCAGTGACGAGGTTGCAGGCTGCGTCGCATAGGTTGTGACCTCCTTCAATTAACCTAGCACCTCTGTTCTTCCTGGTTTCTTGTACTTCCTATACACAAATTATTTTTGTGTGTAAATATTTACTGTAAAACATTTCTCTTACACTTATCAAAGCTGCTGCTTTGAAATTATCACGTAATAGCAGTACAATCCTTTTTTTTTTTTAATGTCCCTTGTGTACCACATTTTTCCTTTCACTACGTTCTTTCTCTGTTGTGACTTGCTCTCAGGACATTTATGGATCTTCTGGGGATAGAAATAGCCAAATTTGCTTTCGATCATCTGGAAGAACTCTTTAAGCGTATCAGGTGCTGCTATTTCCTATAATCGAGGTTGTCATTTTATTGCAAATAATGCTGTTTGAAAAACACTTAATGCTTCCTTATTTAAAATCCCTTTTATGAATACATAATTAGAATGCCAGGGAAGAGCTGGTTTATTATTAACTGTTTTTGTATGAAGTTAAATAACTAGTGCTCTGTGGTCGGAGATCATTGGTTCAACAACAGTCATCTCATTATCTCAGGTACTTAGATTTGTGATCACAGTGTCACAGCAGGTATCAACTCTGTTTGGCAGATCATCAGCTAAAAACAGGCCATAACTGGCTACTAAATTCATACGTTCTCTCTCGTTAGTATGGTTTGAAATCACCAGGCAATGGAGCTTTTGATTTCAAGTACCTTAATTAGCACAGCCAAGACTCCCTCTGGCTGAGGAAATTTTCTAAGTTGCCATTTGGCAAATAGTATACTGAGACAATTACATTACGATCTAATAACTCTCAAGCAGCCAATGGTCTGAAAAGTCTATATGGATGTTGCAGCGGAGGTTGTAATACATATACATGTTAAAAAGAATTCGACACATCGCGCCGTTTCCAAGTTATTGAGCAAACAAGTTAGGGAATTAGGCCGTTGCACTCACAAATTGAATCACTTGCACGGACTAAAATGCGGTAATGCACAGCCATTTGTTGGTCCGTAAGTTACACTTCTTGAAATGCTCAGCACCTATTAAAAGTTGCCTTTTATGGAAGTGACAAAAATAAGCTTGGTGAGCAAAAGCTACGTTTGTTCGGTTTGAGGAAATCAAACACAGAATACATTTGGCGACACGGCCTCTGGCAGGCTGCGACGATCTGATTGGCTTAATTCAGTGCTGCATAACAGTGAAACGGCGGAGCGTATCGAATTTGTTTCTTAAGAATTATTTCTCTGCACACCCTCCTCTGCGAGTCCCTTAAAAGCTTTTCAGACTGTTTCTAACCACCCTGTATAGAAACTCCAACAAAGGAAGCAGTTATTCTGTATCACACGCTCAGTGCAACTGTGGTATTCAGCTTCTTGCGCTGATAACCAGTGTTCAAGCAGGTACAACGAATCTAGCTTCACGTCTTCTATTGAGAATGGTAACACATCAATTTAGTTTCTAAGACACTGTACGTGCACAGTTTGTAAAATATGGGAGTGACCTTCCCAGTAATTTATGATCACTTTACTGTAAGTTGCTATTGGCCCCTGTTTGTTACTGAGCAGCCTATTCTACCAGAATATTGGCCATTCTGTGGAACAAAAACGCCCAGAGCCAACACTAACTTTGAAATTGTTATTCAATCGCTTTGTTTCAAGCTTTTCATTCGTAAAGTTGTAATCGTTAGGAAAGGCCGTTTACTAGAAGCTAATGACATTTTCAGGAGTTTCACTTCTTTTGACATTGCTCAGATATAACTTTGCCTTTTTTTCCCATGCAGCATTCCCTGTTCGTCTCGTGCACTTAGGTGGTATAATTAGCATTTTCAGTTGCTGTAGAATTCTGGAGCACTAAGTTTCGATTCTGTTTCGTAGTTTATAGTGTAGTTTAGTACGAATGTTTGTGTTCTTCAGCCCCAGTTTCACTTTTTTTTCCCCCTTCAGTACTCATGTAGATTTCTGTTTCATTAAAAAAGGATACGTTTCCTCTCCTTTTCCTGTGTACTTCTTGGAAAAATGTCTCTGCATTTTTACTGAGTTTCTTATGACCATTAGGACTATTTAGATCGTAACATTCACTGCTTTCACATTCGTTAAGTGGTTTCCTATTTACATTTGAAGTGTATGGTGACGGTAACGGTGTGTTTTTGTTTACTTGGGAAGTTATCTACGCACTTTAAATCACTGCACACCTTTGTTTTAATTTGACACCAATAACGAGTTGCCAGCTCACGTGATAACCGGTAGAGTCCATTTGGTGCCACTTGGACTGCTGTAGGAATCAAGTATCTGGATGTATTTGGATTTTCTGAAAATTGCGAAAACATGCCGAAAATTGTGTTTTTCAGTGTGATGGAACAGCACCTCAGTGACACCTGCACGCAAGAGCTATTCCTAACAACTGAGTTGTCTCAACGATACATCGACCTCAAGGCATCCATAGATCTGGCATTCACCATTGACCCCATATCCCGCCTTTGTCTGAGAAGAGTAATGTGATGAATTCAGTCTACGTGCCACACCTTTCAACAACATAGGTTGAATTGTCACCAAAAAAAAAAAAGGTTCAAAGGGCTCTGAGCGCTATTGGACTTAACTTCTGAGGTCATCAGTCCCCTATAACTTAGAACTACTTAAACCTAACTAACCTAAGGACATCACACACATCCATGGCCGAGGCAAGATTCGAACCTGCGATCGTAGCGGAATTGTGACACCGCGTGGCAACAGCACCAGCAACAGTTGCAGTAACTGCAAATGTACTCGCAAAAGTATGGGACGAATTAGTCGTATGTGCGGTGCAGATACATTGAATGTTTGTGAAAGGTGAAAGAAAGTTTTAATCCGAAAAGTAAACATAAAAAGTACTGCAATGTCATGTTTGTACGCATGTGAAATGTAGTCCCTTGTGTAGGTGGACTGTCAATCTGACAATAAAACTTTATACGATTATGCCTTACTCATATCTTCAGTCACGTAGAAGATACAGTCTTGTGAAATCGGATTAATCTCTCTTAAACACCCTGTACTCTACCTAAATAATTTCAGACTCTTATGAAATAGACGATCATTAGGTATCCTTAAAGTGTTGTCGTAAACCTCAATAGATTTAATTGATATTTAACTAACAGTCGAGCTGGTTAGTTTAAAATATTCTGAAGTCTCGATTGAGCACCAGCAGCGAGCCCGGGTACGCAGTCGTATTGTGTAAGTGAGAGAAACTGCGGGCCGAAACTCGGTGCAGAGAGGCAACACGAGCAAGGCCGCAGTAATCTTCCGAGGGACAACAGGCCAGGGGAAGCGCCGTATAAATAAGAGGGCCCAAAAGCAGTCTCTCTCAGTGAGTACTCAGTTACTCTGTTAGCAGCAGCGTCGCCGCCTTCTCGGAAGAAGTGCCAGCCGGCCTTTGACCATAAATATGATAGACTGGCCCTGACGTCATTTTCGTGGCTCCAACATCTCTGGGCTAAAGTCACGTGAATGTTGGCAAAACATGGTTGTTTCGTGTTGCGGTTATGGCTGTACTCAGCGTTTTGTCGGGGGAAATGGCATTACATTTCACGTGTGTTTCTTTGATAGTGCAGATGCGTTTATTGAAATCTGCTGAGGTGACTTTTATATGTTTTTTACACTTGAAATAGAGTATCACGTAAATTAAAGTGTTGAAAGTGATGCGTGTAAAGTCAGACTCATATTACATTTTGGAAAGTATCTGCGATAATTCGGTTACAGAAGTAAGTATAACTGTTCCTCGTTCCTACTCATAGGTTCCCTAAGGATGAAAACCGAAGGCAGCTTTGGATACAGGTCCTGAAACGGAAAAACTTTAAGCCATCTGCACATACGCGCCTTTTTGTATATATAAGTGAGATTATAGTAAGGTAAGGGCACCTATAGTCGACACATGAAGAGAAATTTTTTCTACCTTCTAATACTATTAAATAAATGTAGGCTCCAAAATTATTTTCTAAAAATTCAAAGTCTCACCTTTCATCTAAAATATCATTTTTTTAAACTGATAGTTTAAACTTTTGTAAAAATGGTAGGAACTGAACCTTTGAAGTGCACCTAAAATTGATACTCTAAAATGGACCTGCTCCTAAAGCCGACAATTTTGGCACCTATAGTTGACATAATTCCCATATCCGATTTTCTTTTACAAGTGACTCGAGTTTTGACACGAGCCTCTCTTACTGTTTAAAAGAATTTTAACGACATTTTACTTTAATTGATAGTTTATAGTAATTTCGTCCCGCGTTCGATGTATTTGCTAGATTTTATAAATGGTACTGTGAACAAATCCACGTCAAACGTAGTTCTGACATAATTTTTCGCAAATAAAAAAGTAATTTTTGTTGTAAGCCTTTGGCAGTCAATTGAGAAATGTGGGTAAAATACGATACAAATATAGGATGGCAGACCGCTGATTTGAAATCCCACCACGATTTGCCAACAGTCGCGTGGTTTATGTTGGAGCCACGCCAGCCCTATAGCTTCTGCACAGCAAGGCCAGTCTACTAGTATCTAAGGTCGAAGCAGGCGGCACATGCCCGCTGGTCTCCACGTCACTAGGCCCCGTCTGTCGACCTTAGGATGAGTCCACAGCCGCAGTAGCGAGCTACGGAGGTAGAAACTGGGGCAGTCGTATGGCGCTAGGCTAGTTAGTGCCGGAAGAATCATCCTATTCTTACTTGTATACGTAGTTCTTGAGGACAGAACCTGGTTTCCTTCACCGAGTCCTGTATCTTTGAAACACTGCCGCTTTAGTAGATCGTCCAAGTCAGTGGTCTTCAAGCAGCTGCCCACGAATGGCAGCTCAGCAGCAGGTAAGACTGAGGTAAGCTCCCCTGTAACATAGCAACATGTCCCACGCCGCTCGGGGACGCGACAGTGTTCGAAGTTTTCCGAGCCTAGTGAGCAATTATATTTTATAAAATAAGATTGTATGTTTGTTTACATCACACACCGAAGATGATCCCAATTTAATTTGGTCTTAATACAAGACACTTAAAAGTAATCTTAGAAGCTTAATGTTCGTGTTTGAACCGTGACTTGCCAGTTTTACCTTTTTTTAACTGACGTTGTGTTGTTGGGAGTATGACACATAAATACATACATTACTGTTAAAAGGACTTTACTCCTACCAGGCTTTGACCAAACACAAAGATTTTGTGCCAAGCAGTCCTCAGTCTTCTCATGTACTCTCAGTAGAACTTAAGTCCTGGACTTAAGTCCTCTAAACACTGAACTCTGTGTGTGAACAGAATGAAGGCGATTACACATAGAAATAATAGACTGATGTCTGACCACAAAGATATTAGAGAAGAAGCTGCGACCCATTGTTTTTTTATTACTCATGATTATTGATAGTTTTAACACGGCTGAATTAGATGAAATTGTTAATGAAACAACAAAAGAAGGTAGAAGGTAAAAGAGGAAGGTTTGAGGAATAGCATCTTAACTTCAAGTAACATAATAATACAAACTCGTGTAAACGACAACAGTATATAAACAGATGGAAGATAACGTGAAAATGATCGAATCGTGTGACATATTGATTTTAATACCTGGTCTATTCAGTGTTAATAGTCGGTGGCCACAACACTTTAAGAAAGCAACACTATTAGTGGAAACAATGGAACATTCTCCGCCCTGATCTGAACAAGTTACATTTAAGCCTTTGAATATATAGAATGTAAGTTCTCTTCATGTTTGAAAGGATGTGTAATGACTTCATCTTACATAAACAGCCCTGTATGTCACACATTTAAGATTTGACTGCCTGCCGGCCGTGGTGGCCGAGCGGTTCTGGGCGCTACAGTCTGGAACCGCGCGACCGCTACGGTCGCAGTTTCGAATCTTGCCTCAGGCATGGACGTGTGTGATGTCCTTAGGTTAGTTAGGTTTAAGTAGTTCTAAGTTCTAGGGGACTCATGACCTCAGAACCTCAGACGTTAAGTCCCATAGTGCTCAGAGCTATTTGAACCATTTTTTTTTGACAGCCTAATTGTATGAATGGCGTTCCTTTCCCTAAGTCCTTAACATATCCAGAAGGCAGTGTCACCGTCAAAACCAAGAAAGCAGTGGATATTCAGCAAGTACGATCGTAGATATTTACCATGAATGACAAGAAAAGATTTTCTGCCAACCGGTTGTTAACTGAAACGAGGCTGGATCAGATGATGTTAGTGGAGAAGACTGAAAGATCATTGTTAAATCTGTAACTTAAAATGATTGACTTCGTATGTATTAAAAATCAGAGTTTATGTTTGGTTTATTGTGTGTTTGGATGTTCTAAAAGTTTTAAATAATATTACTTCTGCAATACTGTTAGATACCTGGAAAAACTTACGAGCTGCACTGTTTTATACGAATACTTTAAGCCACTATTGAGTTTGTAAAACAAATCCTTTAAGACCAAAAATATGATTTTAGTTGAGAATAACAATACCATAAACAATACGACATACAATTTTTGGAGCATTTTTGCAACAGAATTGTTAAATATGTACATGCACTATAAACATCTTAAATGAGTCTCAATTGGTTTTGGAATGAGAAGTTTTATAATAAACATGTCCAAGAACAAATGCATCAGTAGTTACACTAGTCTGGAAGGAATCAAACAATTGAACCAGATGGTAAACATTTTAAGTTTTCTCGAAAACAGAGTCAGTGGAATTATGCCCTTCAAACAAGTCATGTTTCATTTCTACATTATAAGTAACATTCCCATTACGTTTCTCACATGGGTTGGTTCTGTGAACCCGTTAACGTCTGGCTGATATACGCAGGGCACACTTGACTGTAAGAACTCTACAGTATTTAAAGCTTCAGACGCTGCTTCTAAAAAGACACGATCAGTGAAACCGTCCTCTCCATGCTCACAAACTGCTGCAGCCTCCTCATCTGATTGGTTAGGAATATCGTCTTTGTGGTTGTTCTTGGGAGAACGTAACTTGATTCGGGTTATTGTTGTGCTTAGTGAGAGTGTCTGTAATACTTGTTGTTGTTGTCTACAGTCCTGAGACTGGTTTGATGCAGCTCTCCATGCAACTCTATCCTGTGCAAGCTTCTTCATCTCCCAGTACTTACTGCAACCTACATCCTTCTGAATCTGCTTAGTGTATTCATCTCTGGGTCTCCCTCTACGATTTTTACCCTCCACGCTGCCCTCCAATACTAAATTTGTGATCCCTTGATGCCTCAGAACATGTCCTCCCAACCGGTCCCTTCTTCTTGTCAAGTTGTGCCACAAACTATTCTTCTCCCCAATTCTATTCAGTACCTCCTCATTGGTTATGTGATCTACCCATCTAATCTTCAGCATTCTTCTGTAGCACCACATTTCGAAAGCTTCTATTCTCTTCTTGTCCAAACTATTTATCGTCCGTGTTTCACTTCCATACATGGCTACACTCCATACAGATACTTTCAGAAACGACTTCCTGACACTTAAATCTATACTCGATGTTAACAAATTTCTCTTCTTCAGAAACGATTTCCTTGCCATTGCCAGTCTACATTTTATATCCTCTCTACTTTGACCATGATCAGTTATTTTGCTCCCCAAATAGCAAAACTCCGTTACTACTTTAAGTGTCTCATTTCCTAATCTAATTCTCGCAGCATCACCCGACTTAATTCGACTAAATTCCATTATCCTCGTTTTGCTTTTGTTTATGTTAATCGTATATCCTCCTTTCAAGACACTATCCATTCCATTCAACTGCTCTTCCAAGTCCTTTGCTGTCTCTGACAGAATTACAATGTCATCGGCGAACCTCAACGTTTTTATTTCTTCTCCATGGACTTTAATACCTACTCCGAATTTTTCTTTTGTTTCCTTTAATACTTGCTCAATATACAGATTGAATAACATCGGGGACAGGCTACAACCCTGCCTCACTCCCTTCCCAACCGCTGCTTCCCTATCATGCCCCTCGACTCTTATAACTGCCATCTGGTTTCTGTACAAATTGTAAATAGCCTTTCGCTCCCTGTATTTTACCCCTGCCACCTTTAGAATTTGAAAGAGAGTATTCCAGTCAACATTGTCAAAAGCTTTCTCTAAGTCTACAAATGCTAGAAACGTAGGTTTGGTTTTCCTCAATCTATTTTCTAAGATAAGTCGTAGGGTCAGTATTGCTTCACGTGTTCCAATATTTCTGCGGAATCCAAACTGATTTTCGCCGAGGTCGGCTTCTACCAGCTTTTCCATTCGCCTGTAAAGAATTCGCTTTAGTATTTTGCAGCTGTGACTTATTAAACTGATCGGTAATTTTCACATCTGTCAACACCTGCTTTCTTTGGGATTGGAATTATTATATTCTTCTTGAAGTCTGAGGGTATTTCGCCTGTTTCATACATCTTGCTCACCAGATGGTAGAGCTTTATTAGGCCGTCAGTAGTTCCAATGGAATGTTGTCTACTCCCGGGGCCTTGTTTTGACTCAGGTCTTTCAGTGCTCTGTCAAACTCTTCACGCAGTATCGTATCTCCCATTTCATTTTCATCTACATCCTCTTCCATTTCCATAATAGTGTCCTCAAGTACACCGCCCTTGTATAGACCCCCTATATACTGCTTCCACCTTTCTGCTTTCCCTTCTCTGCTTAGAACTGGGTTTCCATCTGAGCTCTTGATATTCATGCAAGTGGCTCTCTTTTCTCCAAAGGTCTCTTTCATTTTTCTGTAGGCAGTATCTATCTTACCACTAGTGAGATAAGCCTCTACATCCTTACATTTGTCTTCTAGCCATCCTTGCTTAGCCATTTTGCACTTCCTGTCGATCTCAGTTTTGAGACGTTTGTATTCCCTTTTGCATGCTTCATTTACTGCGTTTTTATATTTTCTCCCTTCATCAATTAAATTCAATATTTCTTCTGTTACCCAAGGATTTCTACTAGCCCTCGTCTTTTTACCTACTTGATCCTCTGCTGGCTTCACTATTTCATCCCTCAGAGCTACCCATTCTTCTTCTCCTGTATTTATTTCCCCCATTCCTGTCAATTGTTCCCTTATGCTCTCCCTGAAACTCTGTACAACCTCTGGTTCTTTCAGTTTATCCAGGTCCCATCTCCTTAAATTCCCACCTTTTTGTAGTTTCTTCAGTTTTAATCTACAGTTCATAACCAATAGATTGCGGTCAGAGTACACATCTGCCCCTGGAAATGTCTTACAATTTAAAACCTGGTTCCTAAATCTCTGTCTTACCATTATACACTCCTGGAAATGGAAAAAAGAACACATTGACACCGGTGTGTCAGACCCACCATACTTGCTCCGGACACTGCGAGAGGGCTGTACAAGCAATGATCACACGCACGGCACAGCGGACACACCAGGAACCGCGGTGTTGGCCGTCGAATGGCGCTAGCTGCGCAGCATTTGTGCACCGCCGCCGTCAGTGTCAGCCAGTTTGCCGTGGCATACGGAGCTCCATCGCAGTCTTTAACACTGGTAGCATGCCGCGACAGCGTGGACGTGAACCGTATGTGCAGTTGACGGACTTTGAGCGAGGGCGTATAGTGGGCATGCGGGAGGCCGGGTGGACGTACCGCCGAATTGCTCAACACGTGGGGCGTGAGGTCTCCACAGTACATCGATGTTGTCGCCAGTGGTCGGCGGAAGGTGCACGTGCCCGTCGACCTGGGACCGAACCGCAGCGACGCACGGATGCACGCCAAGACCGTAGGATCCTACGCAGTGCCGTAGGGGACCGCACCGCCACTTCCCAGCAAATTAGGGACACTGTTGCTCCTGGGGTATCGGCGAGGACCATTCGCAACCGTCTCCATGAAGCTGGGCTACCGTCCCGCACACCGTTAGGCCGTCTTCCGCTCACGCCCCAACATCGTGCAGCCCGCCTCCAGTGGTGTCGCGACAGGCGTGAATGGAGGGACGAATGGAGACGTGTCGTCTTCAGCGATGAGAGTCGCTTCTGCCTTGGTGCCAATGATGGTCGTATGCATGTTTGGCGCCGTGCAGGTGAGCGCCACAATCAGGACTGCATACGACCGAGGCACACAGGGCCAACACCCAGCATCATGGTGTGGGGAGCGATCTCCTACACTGGCCGTACACCACTGGTGATCGTCGAGAGGACACTGAATAGTGCACGGTACATCCAAACCGTCATCGAACCCATCGTTCTACCATTCCTACACCGGCAAGGGAACTTGCTGTTCCAACAGGACAATGCACGTCCGCATGTATCCCGTGCCACCCAACGTGCTCTAGAAGGTGTAAGTCAACTACCCTGGCCAGCAAGATCTCCGGACCTGTCCCCCATTGAGCATGTTTGGGACTGGATGAAGCGTCGTCTCACGCGGTCTGCACGTCCAGCACGAACGCTGGTCCAACTGAGGCGCCAGGTGGAAATGGCATGGCAAGCCGTTCCACAGGACTACATCCAGCATCTCTACGATCGTCTCCATGGGAGAATAGCAGCCTGCATTGCTGCGAAAGGTGGATATACACTGTACTAGTGCCAACATTGTGCATGCTCTGTTGCCTGTGTCTATGTGCCTGTGGTTCTGTCAGTGTGATCATGTGATGTATCTAACCCCAGGAATGTGTCAATAAAGTTTCCCCTTCCTGGGACAATGAATTCACGGTGTTCTTATTTCAATTTCCAGGAGTGTATAATCTATCTGATACCTTCTAGTATCTCCAGGATTCTTCCATGGATACAGCCTTCTTTTATGATTCTTGAACCAAGTGTTATCTATGCGTAAAGTTATGCTCTGTGAAAAATTCTACCAGACGGCTTCCTCTTTCATTTCTCTCCCCCGATCCATATTCACCCACTATGTTTCCTTCTCTCCCTTTTCCTACTTCCGATTTCCAGTCACCCATGACTATTAAATTTTCGTCTCCCTTCACTACCTGTAATACTTAGGTTACCATAAAGACGTTTGGATAGGTTACCAGACAGGGATTCGAATCCTGCTCCCCTTGATTATTGGTTTGGTTTTATTACGTTTGGGGACATATTTCGCTGTTACGCTACTATTTCGGCAAAGTGCTTGTTTCTTAAGGCGAATAAGAACAGGAGGTTAAAAGCGTACCTGGGACACAATTATGATTTTTCATTTTCCATGTCGAATTTAGAAGCCCTGCTTATAGGATTTTCAGGCCTCTCAGCAAGGGGTATCGAGTGCAGTGTTACTTCCATCTCTTGGAACGAGAGATGTAGCGCAGAGGTTAGCAGTGGTTAACACTGTGGACTCATATTTGCGAGTACAACGGTTCAAATCCGCGTCCGGCCATCCAAAATTTAGTTATTTCGTGAGTTCCCAAAATCGCTCAGGCCACTGCTGGGATGGTTCATTTGGAATGGCACGGCCGATCTCCTTACCCATCCTTGATACATTCCTAGCTTGCGCTCCACCTCTAATGACCTCGATGTCGATGGGACCTTTAAACCCCAATGTGTGTGAAATCTGATGTGTGTGAAACCTGATGGGACTTAACTGCTAAGGTCATCAGTCCCTAAGCTTACACACTACTTAACCTAAATTATCCTAAGGACAAACATACACACCCATGCCCGAGGGAGGACTCGAATCTCCGCCGGGACCAGCCGCACAGTTACTGACTGGAGCGCCTAAGACCGCTCGGCTAGTCCCGCGCGGCTTTAAACCCCAATCTTCCTTTCTTTCATCTCTTGGCAGACGAAAGCAGTAAACATGATATACAATTAACAATTCTGTTGCGTAACATAGCTAGCTAAATGGGCTGCTTAATTACAACCAACAGCTTCATGTTACCGGATTAAAAGAAACAATGATCCTGTTGAGAAATAATGTACAGCTATTTCGAGGAGAACCGTTTCAATCGAAGAAAAATCTTCGTTTACAGCAGCAAAAATACGAGCTGCGATGTCAAAGTGATTGAACCTCTGCTCAGAGGCGTAAAACTGTTAAAAAGACAGTAACTTCTATTATCAGTCATAATCGTGTACAATATATAATGCAGTAACCAGTTTTGACATCTTCTGTTATTATCAGTTAGAATCGTGTACGGCGTATAGAACAATAACCGGTTTTGACATCTTATTTGTAATCTACACAAAGAAGATACAGCACATAGAACATTACTACCGAGTAATTGCAAATATACGAGTATAGCGCAACACACGAAATAATTATAAATCTTAGGTAATTGTGACAGGTAGTGAATCATCTGATAATCGCTGTGCTCTACCTATCCGTCGAAAATATGAAGAAAATATTAAAAGGGTTTCGAAACATTATTACTGGTGTCTTGTGACCCGTTGCACGACAGATAATAGTAAGTTTTCCAAGAAGCCTAAACATTTCTTACGAAAATATTTTCATAGACTTGTCTGTCTTGCAATAGATTACGAACGAAATACAGATGTGCCTATTTCCTCGCAAATACCTGTTTACAGAGTTCCAACGACCAGTTTTACAGATATGCCTCTACAAATAATCTATAGCCGGTAATACAGGGTGACACTGGGGCTTTGGACAACATTCAGGAATATGACAGGAACCCTTGTTTGAAGCAAAAACTTCATATGGACGTATGCCCTGTTCCGAACGGTTTCCGAGACACAACATATTTAATGTACAATTGTTTTTGGGCTAGTGGCGCGTACGTATACGTCTTACCCACCCAACGGGACAGAATTACTTGGATTTTTTTTTTTTTTGATAAGTCATTTCCTGAACATCTTAAAACGTTCCTTGACCATATGGACTGTAATGTACTTCCAGCATGACGGAGATCCTCCACATTATACCACACGTGTGAAGAAACATTCCAGCCGCACTTACCCTGGATAGGTCGTGGTAGTACAATTAACTGGCCACTAAGATCACTAGCTCTTATGGCATTAGATTTTTGTTCATGGGGATGGATGAAGTGGAGGTGTACAAACGAGCCGTGAAAAAGCGATATGAAGTAGTTGGTCGCATTACAGCCTCTTTCCCCGTCATTGTGGAAACTGCACAGACATTCAGTCAAGCATCACGAGAGCACAAATGCACCGAAGTTGACTACAGGATATTGAAACGTATATTGTGAACTGTGCAACAGCTGTAATGTGAATATGTTATTTACAGGTATTTTTCAACTGATTCTTTGTAAAACTCATTCTGTATTGTTTGCTATGTGATCAACAGTAACCGGACTCCCCCCCCCCCAAAAAAAAACATACGTTTATCATATTAGGTGCACTGTGCTGCCATCTACTGCCAGGTACTCCATATCAGCGAACTCAGTAATCATTAGACATCCTGAGAGAGCAGAATGGGGCGCTCCGCGGAACTCACGGACTTCGAACGTGGTCACGTGATTGGGTGTCACTTGTGTCATACGTCTGTACGCGAGATTTTCACACTCCTACACATCCCTAGGTCCACTGTTTCCGATGTGATAGTAAAGTGGAAACGTGAAGGGACACGTACAGCGCAAAAGCGTTCAGGACGACCTCGTCTGTGGACTGACAGAGACAGCCGACAGTTGAAGAGGGTCGTAAAGTGTAATAGGCATACATCTGTCCAGACCATCACCCATGAGTTCCAGATTGCATCAGGATCCACTGAAAGTACTATGACAGTTAGGAGGGACGTGAGAAAACTTGGATTTCATGGTCGAGCGGCTACTCATAAGCCACACTTCATGCCGGTAAACGCCAAACGACGCCTTGCTTGGTGTAAGGAGCGTAAACATTGGACGATTGAACAGTGTAAAAACGTTGTGTGGAGTGACGAATCACGGTACACAACGTGGCCATCCGATGGCAGGGTTTGGGTGTGACGAATGCCCGGTGAACGTCATCTGCCAGCGTGTGTAGTGCCAACAGTAAAACTCGGAGGCGGTGGTGTTATGGTGTGGTCGTGTTTTTCATGGAGGGGGCTTGCACCCCTTGTTGTTTTGCGTGGCTCTATCACAGCACAGGCCTACATTGGTGTTTTAAGCACCTCCTTGCTTCCCACTGTCGAAGAGCAGTTCGGGGATGGCGATTGCTTCTTTCAACACGACCTGTTTATAGTGCACGGCCTGTGGTGGAGTGGTTACACGATAATAACAACCCTGTAATGGACCAGCCTGCACAGAGTCCTGGTCTGAATCCTACAGAACACCTTTGGGATGTTTTGGATAGCCGACTTCGTGTCAGATCTAACCGACCGACATCGATACCACTCCTCAGTGCAGCACTCCGTGAAGAATGGGCTGCCATTCCCCAAGAAACCTTCTATCACCTGACTGAACGTATGCCTGCTATCATCAAGGTTATTGGTGGGTCGACACCATATGGAATTGAAGCATTACCGATGGAGGGCGCCACGAACTTGTAAGCCATTTTCAGCCAGGTGTCCGGATACTTTTGCTCACAGAGTGTATGTACAAGTCTAAACCTGACAACATATGGAATAATAAAGAAAATAAATAAGAGAGTACGTTAATTGCGTTCTGTGTTGAAAACAATTCGGAATAAGGGATATGTCCAAATAAAGTTTCTCGTTTCAAATGACCGTTTCTGTCAAATAACTGGGTATTGACTCTTTCTAATGGGACAGTCTGTTGCTCACTCACGGACACTAAAGTCTAAAGTTACTACAAAGAGCGTGCACAAAGACGTAAAGGAATAGGGTACATCCACATGCGGGAAGCGAAAACCACTTCATAGCCTTTGTTATCTGCGTTAGAGTTCAAAATGGTTCAAATGGCTCTGAGTACTATGGGACTTAATGTGAGGTCACCAGTCCCCTAGAACGTAGACCTACTTAAACCTAACCAACCTAAGGACATCACAAACATCCATGCCCGAGGCAGGATTCGAACCTGCAACCGTAGCAGCAGAGCGGTTCCGGACTGAAGCACCTAGAACCGCTAGGCCACACCGGCCGGCTGCGTTATAGTGATTCATAGAGTATAGAGATAGCTAGACATAAGTTCCAAATCGCTATGTGTCATATCTCCACCGTCCAGTCATATTTACGTGACTGCGGTCTATGTTCGACGTCAACATGCAAGAAAAACTCACAGGCGGCAGGTGGCAGCAATAGAAGTGGAGGATAATTAAGGTATGTCGGAAGGACGCGGGAAACAGTGCAATCGTTGACCCAATGCGGAAACGGAGCATTTACCTAACGTCCGAAAGGGCATGATCATTAGCTTTGGGCCCAAGGTTGGAAGCATACCGGCAACGGCTGAGTCTGTAAACTGTTCGCGTGGCGCCGTCGTTTAAGTATACCGTAAGTGGAAAAATGGTGCTACCTAAAACCGGCGCCAAGGTAACTACGGTTTCTCTGCGGCCTGTAGATGACAGTGGCTAACTTCAGTTGAGGAGATATGACGGGTGAATAGACGTGCAACTACTGAGCAATTGCCCGCCCAGAAGAACCGTGGAACTATGAACTTCTCAACGCCCGTTCAGCGAAAGTTGCTGCGTAAGGGCCTCCCGGTTCATGCTGACTGTTGTCCAGCGGCGACTAAGGCTGGAGTTTGCCCGCCAGTACCGCAACTGAACGGCGACAGATGGCGTTTTATGTTACATTGTACAGATGGCTGTTAGAGTATAAGGCGTGAAACGTTGGAAAACGAAACACCTGCAACTGTCGTCGGAAAGGTTGACCTGAGGAGGGAGCGTTATGGTCTGGGGAATGGCGGGTTCAAATGGCTCTGAGCACTATGGGACTTAACTTCTCGGGTCCTCAGTCCCCTAGAACTTAGAACTGCTTAAACCTACCTAACCTAAGGACATCACACACATCCATGCCCGAGGCAGGATTCGAACCTGCGACGTAGCAGGTCATCCCGGCCGGCGGTCTGTGGAATGTTTTCGTGTCATTCTGTGGCATATTTCGTCGTACTGGAAGGCACAATAGACCAACACTACTATGCATCTACCCTCAGGGAACATGTTCATCCCTAAATGCAGTTCGTTTTTCACGGTATAATGGCGCCTGTCAGGAAGAGACAGCAGTGAGTCACACATTTCGCAGTGTATGTTCGTGGCTCAAGAGCGCCAGGATAAGTTTACCGTACTCCCCTGGCCACCAAACTCCGGGGTTTAAACACAATAGAAAATCCGTGGGTCCACCTCTCTCAGGCTCCTCAGACAAGTAACTTAGCGCAGCTGGTCACGGTGTGGAGTAGCGATGGCTCACCATCCCTGCTGATACTACCAGAATCTCAATGACTCTCTTCCAGCTCGACCGCACTGCAAAAGATGGCTATCGACGCTTTTGACAAGTGATCACGTTAATGTCACTGGATAGTGTACAAGCTGCCATATTGATACAGTGGTATTATTTACTTCCAAATTATAGTTTTAATAATGGAAAAGTATTTAGTGCAATATATAGCTCAGCTTTTTGCATAGATACACTACTGGCCATTAAAATTGCTACACCAAGAAGAAATGCAGATAATAAACGGGTATTCATTGGACAAATATATTATACTAGAACTGGCATCTGAACACATTTTTACGCAGTTTGGGTGCATAGATCCTGAGAAATCAGTACCCAGAACAACCACCTCTGACCGTAATAACGGCCTTGATACGCCTGGGCATTGAGTCAAACAGAGCTTGGATGGCTTGTACAGGTACAGCTGTCCATGCAGCTTCAGCACGATACCACAGTTCATCTAGAGTAGTGACTGGCATATTGTGACGAGCCAGTTGCTCGACCACCATTGACGAGACGTTTTCAATTGGTGAGAGACCTGGATAATTTGCTGGCCAGGGCAGCAGTCGAATATTTTCTGTATCCAGAAAGGCCCGTACGGGACCTACAACACGTGGTCGTGCATTATCCTGCTGATATGTCGGGTTTTGCAGGGATCGCATGAATAGTAGAGCCACGGGTCATAACACATCTGAAATGTAACGTCCGCTGTTCAAAGTGCCGTCAATGCGAACAAGAGGTGACAGAGACGTGTAACCCCATACCATCACACCGGGTGATACGCCAGTATGGCGATGACGAATACACGCTTCCAATGTGCGTTCACTGCGATGTCGCCAAATTTCGCGTCTGTAGCACTTCATCTTCGTGGTGTAGCAATTTTAATGGCCAGTAGTGTATAATTTCGTAAAATCCGTAGTAATTTTCCCGCGCGTGGTACCGCGCTGCCTTAGGCGTCTTGTCACGGTCCGCACGGCTCCTCCGCCCCCCCTCCCCCCGCCCAAATGGTTCAAACGGCTCTGAGCACTATGGGACTTAACATCTGAGGTCATTAGTCCCCTAGGACTTAGAACTACTTAAACCTAACTAACCTAAGGACATCAGACACATTCACGCCCGAGGCAGGATTCGAACCTGCGACCGTAGCGGTCATGCGGTTCCAGACTGTAGCGCCTAGAACCGCTCGGCAACTCCGGCCGACCCCCCCCCCCCCCCCTCCCCACGGACGTTCGAGTCCTCCCTCGGGCATGAGTGTGTCTGTGTTGTCCTTAGCTTAAGTTAGTTTAAGTTAGATTAAGTAGTGTGTAAACTTAGGCACCAATGACCTCAGCAGTTTGGTCCCATAAGAACTTTCCACAAATTTCCAAATTTCCTATCAAATGGCATTCACGTTAAGTAGAAAATGAAATCGATGAAGAGGTTTGTGTTACTCCGTGCTAAATGAGATTCTTCTGTCGCTCATCAAGCAAGGAGGTCAGTGGGAAGACAATGCATTAGTTTCGGTTCAGATTCGCGTGCGCCCAGTCTTAATTTCCATCTTTGGCGATTTCCCTAAACCGTTTAATACGGGACGTTGAATCCTAACATCTCTCGTTTTTTTTCTGTCCTTCATTTCCAATTCCCACTTCTTCATTCACAAGGCATGAAACACACGTCCACACAAACACCTCCCCACCCCATACACACACCTATACACCTACATGCCCACCCACCCAAACACACACCAAACATCTGTCCTCCCACCCACACGACCACCCACCCTCTGACCCACCCATCCAACCGGCCACCGACCAACCCCCCCCCCCCCCCCCACACACACATCTTATTATTAAAGTCTTGGGTCTGAAGACCACACCATAACACGTAAAAGGGAAGCTGAGAGGTTTGTGTGTGTGTGTGTGTGTGTGTGTGTGTGTGTGAGAGAGAGAGAGAGAGAGAGAGAGAGAGAGAGAGAAAGATACCAGGAAAGAATAGTTTCAAACATGACGAGCGAAAGGCTCGTTGAGTGTATGCAGAATTAAAAAAAAAAGAGGGTAAACAAGAAACTAGCGTGAGAAGACTGAGTTACAAGTGGATGGATCTAGGATTTTAGAAGGACTTGAGATGATGATGGGGTTGCCATCAACCATATCAGTGTCTAGCGGGATGTCAGTGTCCTCTTCCTCCTCCTCTCCAGTCAATGTCCTTCACATTATCCTTAAATGACTGCATATTCTTGCAGCTTCATTACTATAGCGTTTCAAAGGAAAATGTTCGAAATAGCTCCACGCTGTTTCGGCCACAAGACAGTTACAATTACTTTTCAGGACAACTAATATCTTCCCTAACGTACTGATAGCTGTGTCCTGTACGGACACATTTTTTGCTTCTCGCCGCCTTGCAACGTATACCACAATATTAAAGGAAAACATTCTTCTCTTCCTCCTAATAACAGGGTAACACGTTCCAATACACAGCCATCTGTCACGTCGTGCACGAGTAAGATGTGAACTAAGTGTAATTTTCACTATAACCGGGATAAGCTACTAACTTTTTTCTATCATTGCGCCAGTAATGAACTAAAACTTACACATTTTGGTTTGATGTCCTTCACGGCAATTCTCTTTCTCACTTCTTCTGGTACTGTCATCAACTATTGAAAGTTCTCCCGTTCTTGAAACTTCGATTATTTTTGAACATTACAGATACAGACTGTGAAATCTCCACATGTAACTGGGAAGACATCTGCAGAGTTTCACATACCCATTTTCGAAGGACGTCTTTTTACTTTCTCTGGTAATCTGAAAGAGAAAGAGAAATGAACTGCATCAAACACATTGTTATAGCAACTCAGCTTTTTTTGGAAATTAATTAATTTATCAAGGAAGAGTTATTTCAGTAAAACATGCAATTAAAGTCATGGCTGAAAGTTCAATATATCTGGATTAAATTTTCATTGCGTGGTGAAATGTGTATCAAAATTAACCCTAATGATATATTAAATCGATTGGGAATCGAATACGAACGATTATTCTTCAAGAACATCACTGCGCCATCTGAGCCATCCAAATTCCTCACTCTCTCCGTTGCCCGCTTTCCTTGATGGGCACCCTGCGAGACAGAATGTGACGAAGAAAAGCCTAATATAGTCCAGACATAAATCTTTTAATCTGTACCAAACTGTGTGTGACAAACCTATCTCCTTAGCAAATTAGATATCCTTTGTGAACGTCTGAATTCGCATTCCAGTTACCAGATTAATTTAGATACTTGTTCCTCTCCTACCTTTCAGTTAGCCTCGCAAGAATAGTACGGTATCTATTAAAGAGAAAAAGAACACCTGACTAGGAATTTCCAATTGATAATTCGTCCTAAATTAAATGAAAATTCTAAACGTCGCAAAACCTCATTATAATGTTTAAGGTATTATGCGTGTCAATCGTTATTTCGGAAACAAGAAAACCCATCGGAAAAAGTATGTATGCGGTGTTCATTCTTTCAGACATGTCAGAAAGAATTTTTTTTATTTATTTATCGAAATGTCGATTTCCCCACACAAAATTATATGAGAAGTCGGGAAATAAGTTTTCTTCGTTGTTCTAAGTTAGACACAAAATGTGTTCCTCTTTACTCATAGGTTATTCAATTTATCCAAGAGCTGAACTAATGTCGTTGCTGTGTCATAAACAGAACACAAGCAGAACACCAAATTTGTACCTCATACTTCTTGAAGTTACTTTCCGAATATAATTCAGCTATAAGGAAATGTGAGAATGAAGTTGTACCACTAGACACAATGACCTGGAAAAGTATTTGAGATATTAGGAAAAAAAATGAATAAAGTAAACAGAGTATGATTGAGAGCTTGACAAATATTTTTATGGAATTCGATTAGAAGAGATGCCGGCCGGTATGGCCGTGCGGTTCTAAGCGCTCCAGTTTGGAACCGCGCGACCGCTACGGTCCAGGTTCGAATCCTGCCTCGGGCATGGATGTGTGTGATGCCCTTAGGTTAGTCAGATTTAAGTAGTTCTAAGTTCTAGGGGACTGATGACCTCAGTAGTTAAGTCCCATAGTGCTCAGAGCCATTTGCGCCATTAGAAGAGATGGAGTAAATACCATTAACAGTAAAACGAGAAATATTCTAGAGGAATGAAAGTCTCTCGTTTAAACATTAATCAGAGCAGAGAAATATTACTTTTCTTTTCTATGAAAAATTCTTTGTCACATGAAAAATATCTCCCTTACGCTCTGCAGACTCTTACCACTTTTTTAAAATACTCGTATATTGATAAATATGGTACTAAACAGCCCAGTACACCTATCCTTCAAGCTTGAGAATCCAGCAAATCGTTTGTCGCCAGCACTGAATCTGTAAAGTTTGAAAGTGACTTGTACATTTCCATAAGAATTTGCACCTGTAATTGACATCTGAAATAGAGGAGAATAACCTTACAGCTACAAAAGAATATTGCTACAAATCCAGTTTACTTTTCCTGTGTGTAGTAATTAGTATGTGCTTCAGCTATTAATTGTAAATAAACAGAAGAACTGCTAGGCACTGGATGCTGAAACTATGCTCACTAGTGTGGAAGAAACGGCTGTTGTTGGAAACTGGGAACCGTGTGTTCCATGTGTAAGCCACTGAAACGTAACCTGGTGCTTAATAAACGAGGTGATTTTAATTTAGTGAGTGGTAAAAATCGAAAATTATATTGATTTTATCAATTTTAAACAAATTGGATGCTTCAGTTTCAAACTTTTCCGCAAGTTTAAACAGTCTTCTTGTTAAAGGGATTACTTCCGGTTTCGTTTGGTCAAAAGCATTTTCACCTACATCTCTACTATGTAAGGAGTCCTGCTATCTTGGTGTTATGGCGTAGTAATATTGTGCTCCCTGAACTCTGAATTCTGGAATTTTCGAAAGTGAGTGCGCCTTTTCTCTGCCGGGGGCACTGTCCTGCTTTCAACGCCAGCATACTGGCCAAGCATTACTGGTCACACAGAGAGTGCGTGTGTGCAGGGGATCCTTTTTAGGGCTACTGTTGTGGTCGAGACAGCTCCGTGTTTGTTAATCAGTAACTTCCGTGGCGGAAAATATTGCTATTAGTAGGTAATTGAAAAAGGCTTCCGCTGTCAGTGATTATCTGTTAAATTAACGTGGAAGATGCAACACAGCAATGGTTACTTCGGTATTAATGTGAAACGTACTTAACTGTCAATTCAATAATATTGATTTGTACTGTTATTATTTGAAAATGACATTTTCCGTTTTATAACTGAGGAACTTCAACATTTGAAAAGTATAAGATACGTGCTTTCGTCTGAGGCACAATGTCAGATTTATTTCGTAACAAACACTGTTTCTAGATAAAGCTCTAATACTCAAGTTAGATAGCTGCAAAATAACTAAAATAACATAAAAGGAGCTTTAAATTTGTTGCTGTGTGCCTGTGACAGAGAGAGGTGTATTAAAATTAGTCACTGCGACACGGGCAGTCATTTTGCAACTATTAAACTAGCTGCTCTTTTGTTATAGCTCAGTAAACATCAGCCAGCAACAATGATAAAAAATTCTTTACCGATTAGTTCAGACATGCGTATCACTTCCACTATTTGTGCACATATCTGATCCGTGAACAAGAAAAAAAGCAGGAGAAAAACAAAGATGAGACACATACAGAAGATGAAATCAAGGGTTGTGCGCGTGTGTGAAGATTAAAGTGGAAAGAAACATAAAGTCATTTGGCTGAGGAATGATAAGATATAAGACGTTGACTTATTGATGGAAGGCTGCCAAGATTTGTACGATATGGCATCACGAAAGGAAGGGCAAAAACGTTTGGTTTTAGAGAGACAACGATGCAAGACAGTCATGAATCGTTACATTTCAGTATCGAAAGCGTTTAGAATTTGAAGCTGACTTTCTCGAGGAGAAGCTACTCATTAATAAAGGCATTGTGAGTCAGTAAAACCACCACTTACTACTTATAATGATCTACCATGTGGCCATCACGCACCCTTCACTGAAGGAAATTCATGACGTGCAAGTCAGAAGAGGAGCCAACATTGACTCTGACCACTGTCTAGTGTGGATCAAAGTGAAATTTACTCCGAAAAGAATCCACCACAAGAAAACTCATCTTCAAAAATTCGACACCAAAAAGATCAAAGAAAGCAACATAAAAGAAGAACTGGAAAAGGAAAAGACAGGCACATGGCATCAATTCCGTAACAAGATAATCAAGAGAGCCAAAGAGGCAGTACCATCGAAGAAGAATACGAGACACCCGTGGTGGGACTCTGCATGTGATGAAACACTGGAAGAACGAAAGAGGACTTTCCACAAATGTAACTCTAAGAAGTCACTGGAGACTCAACAACATTATCTTCAGACCAGAAAAAAGCCTCAAAAATTACCAGACAAACAAAGAGGAGGCACATGAAGGACCAGTTCAACTCTATAGAAAAAGACTTCCGAGATCACAATACTCGAGACTTTCCCAGGACGTTCGCAGGGAGGATTCGAGGATACACTCCTCAAAACTTACGTTTCCGAAAACCAGACGGCGAACTTGCGCTGACCAACCGAGATAATTGTAGAGAATTGTTTCGATATTTCTCAGAGCTATTCAATTGCCAGGAGCCCACATCAAGATAGCCCAAAGAGACTCCCACACAAATAAACCCAGAATCTCTACCAACTACAAAAGAAGAAATCCATAGACATATCTTCAGACTCAAGAATAACAGGGCATGTGGAGAAGATGGAATACCTGCAGAACTATTGAAGAACATTGGCCAAAATACACTAGAGGAGCTCACACAAATCGTCATAGACATCTGGAAAATGGAAAAGGTACCTGAAGAATGGAAATGTGCACTCATCCATCCGTTACACGAGAAAGGTGACGGAACAGATGTCGGTAACTACAGAGGGATTTCTCTCCTTGAAGTCACCTACAAAATTCTATCTGCGTGCCTCCTTCAAAGACCACAAGAACAGCTTGAAAACAAAATTGGTGATTGTTATCAAGCCGGTTTCCGACCGGTGCGTTCTTGTGTTGAACAAATTTTTAGTCTGAAGATGCTATTGAAGTATAGTGCAACCCGAAGCTCTCATATCAAACTTATGTTCGCTGACTCCAAGTAGGCATATGACTCGTTCGATCGACAGTCCCTCTTTAACATCTTAGAAGAACAAGGACTTGATCGAAAGACATTAAGACTCATGAAGGAAACACTCACGGGCACGAAGACAAAAGTGAAATTCATGGGCACATTGTCAGAGCCCTTCGAGATAAAGACCGGTGTGCGACAAGGTGATGGATTGTCACCACTGCTCTTCAACCTGGATAACGTCATCCGACAACGGGAGAAAGAATGGAAAACCCAGGACCACTGAAAACCCTGTCAAGAATGATGACATGAAGGTCAGTTGTTTAACTTTCGCAGACGACTTAGCGATACTAGCGGCCTGCGAAAATACAGCGATCAAACAGATTGAAGTCGTCAAGGAATGCGATGAGAAAACTGGACTACAAATGTCATTCGAGAAGACCAAGTTCATTTGCACTAAATTCGACATTCAGCAACTGAACACAGGCATATTAAATCTCGGTGAAATCATAGAACCAACAGCATTGGAAAAGGAAGTACAGAAAGTTCGGTAACAAAACCTCAAACGAGTATATGGGAGAACGCGTGAAAACTACAACAAGAAAAATATGTCCATCCATACAAAGATCAAACATTATAATTCAGTGATCAAACGTGAAGAGCTGTACGTGAGCAAAACCCTTGGTACTTAATAGAAAAGGCGATCTGGAGAACATCTTGAAGGAGGAAAGAAAAATCATGAGGAAAATGCTGGGACTAGATAAAACAGAAGAGGGGTATAGACTCTAATCGCGCAAAGGAACAGAAGAACCGTCCAACCTTGCCGTGGATATCAGGATACGAAGGCTGAAATTCTATGGAAACATTCATAGACTCCCATCTTCAAGGCTAACTCACTAGATTTTGACAAACTCTGCAAAACTGAAGAACATTCCATCGGTAGAAGAAGTCAAATATGACTTGGAAAAGTCACAGATAGGAACATTGAACATACTGGACAAGAAACTTTACCATCAGAAGGTAAACAGAAGGATAGTAAAGCCAGAGAATGAAGTCCTTAAAAGGTCAGGGACCAAGTGATCAGAGAAAGGAAGAAAGCACATGGCGAAAGAATGAAAGCTATACAGGCTATTAGAAAGGCGAATCATAAATGTATTGCGTGATCCGACATACGCATATAATAATGATATAATGATTTCATATAGCCTCATTACCTAGGAAGTAACGCTTGAGCCTGGATCACGTATAAAGGACAGATTAAAATTCCTCAGCCTGACACAAAAGTGATATTAACATCAAAGAATTTTTTTTGTACATGATGTACAGAAGCATAAGTAAAACTTCTCTATGATTAGCAGCCGAGTTTTGTTTTTACATTTTTTAACATAGTCGTATTATGCTGTTGCACTAAAATGAAACAACTTAGTTGGTGTATCACAGTTTGGATTTCAGTGGCGTTTCTTGACTGCAATGTTCAGTTATACATTAACTGTATAAAAATAAATTAATGGAACTTATGATTTTATGGACAACTAATTTGAATCATACATAAAAGAAAAATAATGCAACAGTTGAATCGATGCTGGAGAGACAAACTTTTTGTGAACAGGGAGAAATCAGAAACTGAGACCTACAGGTTTCAATTTTATGTCCACTCTTACTCCTTGTATATGAAAATGACCTTCCACTTAATATACGTCATCCAGAGTTAGTGGTTTTGCGAATCGATGCTGGAGAGGCAAACTTTTAGTGAATGGGGAGAAATCAGAAACTGAATCCTACAGGGTTCAACTTTACGTTCACTCTTACGCCTTATATGTGAAAATGGCCTTCCACTTAATATATGTCATGCAGAGTTAGTAGTTTTGCAGGTGACATATGTGTTATCAGTAATGTTGTTTAACTGAAACAATCAGAAAGAATCACTAAAATTGTTCTTTGAGTAACAGAAAAACTTTTTAAGATTTCTCAAACTGAACAATGTCCTTTAGAAATTTTAACTGGCTTTCTCTTAATTTAGGAACAACACAGTGTATTCAGTGTTTTACTACAAATTAACTACAAGGTACAGAAGGGGTATATCTAACAAATTTTAATTTTTTTGCATCAGCCTACAGTTAGTTGTAGTGTAACTCTATGCACTGCATAGATAGATCACACATATGCCCATTGAAACGTGATATTGCTGGTTATTGACTATAGTGAAAGATGCAGAATGAATATACCTAGGATAGATGTACCCTTTTTGCAAAGTAAATATACTCTTCAATTGTATAACAGAATCTTTGCTCATAATGTCACAATATTGAGAAGAGTTTGTTGTGGAGAACTACAGGCAAAGAGTTTCTCCATCAAAGTGGTGAATTCAGATGATAAGCTATCTTTCAAGGAATGACGTTCAGATAGTATAAAAAGCTGTGTCATTCAGATGAGACAGCAGGTAAAGGTACTTCTGAGGAAAATAAAATTACTTTGCTGCTCTCCAAGCTGAAGTACATTGAATATAAATCAGACATTAAAGGAAAGAGTGTTGCTTTTAAATATATTGTTGATCACAAAGCATATATTTTCTCTTAAATGCTAAAATAACTCTCTGAGTTTACATCATCAGAAAGCAAGAAAGCATACATTACTGGTAGTGTTCAGGTAACGGTGAAGAAGGGGAGCGGCTGTAAAAACTGGTAAAACAAATACTTGTGGGAGAGAGTGACTTCTGTGAGACAGTTTCCAAGTGGCCCACAACATTTGCAGAAGAAGAGGGCAATGAATGAGACGAAAAAATGCTTGTAATTACTCTGTTCATTTTTTCTGAAGATTTTAATTAGTTTTGTTGATTTCGCAATTCGATCATGTGAAATAATATTACAAAACCTTTTTCTAACGATTTATTCATTATTTCATTAACATTTATAAGATTCCTATGTTTCTAATTTTCCGTTATGTCACATGTCAAATTACTTTTCCTTTCTGTATTGTGACAAAATATGATAGCAAACCTGCAGAAAAGCTCCACATGCAAACTTTGTGTTTCAAACTATCTATGACGTTTTTGTGTTTACTGACCATTTGCACTTTCGTTAGATACATCATTTCTGCATCTTGTACTTCAAATAAAATAACATCAGTATTACTGAGCTGCTTGATCAAATATGTTGAGCACCTTTTATTCCTTGTGTTACAGCTCGATTAGGAAACAAACGAATACTTTAAAATATTTTGCTAATTTACTCTCATTTACGAATTATGCCACACTTTTCTGGAGTAATTCATGAATTTGAAAGAAAATATTAACTGCACAAAAGAGAACAGTGCAAATAGTATGTCAATTTCTCACACAGTCATCATAAATATACATCTTCAAGAATTTAGACATTTCAATGAATTCTTCACGATATGTAATTCGATAATGGAATTCACAATAAAGAATCTTTAATGCTTTGGGAGATTAGTAATTTCCACAGCTATAACAATAGAAACAAATGACATTATATTACTCATTACTAAAGTTGTCAGTGACTCAGATCAGTTCAATATGAAGTCACAAATATCTTTAATCACTTGTCCAATAGCATTAAATATCTGATAAGAAGCAAACCAGGTAGTAAATCTATTACAAAACCATTCATTCTAGGACAACTGCTAATATTCTAAAGATTTAATTAAAACTGGTAGTATGAGCTGTTAAAAAGCTGAATTAAGTGAATCATTAGTTAAATGGGTACCAAGACTAGTATGTTAATTTTTATAAACATTACATCAGCATGTAGCCATACACACATATAAATTGTGTACACTTAATCTGTAAACTGACTTGTTCCACCTCATTTTGATATAAACCTTGCCCTAACAGACTAGATGGAATAAAAAACTGGTAGTATGAGCTGTTAAAAAGCTACATTAAGGTAATCATTAGTTAAATGGGTAATAAGACTAGTATGTTAATTTTTATAAACGTTACATCAGCATGTAGCCATATACACATATAAATTGTTTACACTTAACCTGTAAACTGACTTTTTCCACCTCATTTTGATAAAAATCTTGCCCTAACAGACTGGATAGAATACCATTACAATTTCTTTGTTTTTGATGGATTATCGCCAACGAAATTCATCTGCCATTGCGTGAATATCTATAACAAGCCTGCTCTTTCGATTTCAACAGTTGTGAGATGGGCTGCTGAATTCAACTGCCACTTTATTTTTGTTTAAAATGTGTTAGTTTTCTAGCTTATTTTTTTGGTATTCAATGAAGGTGATGTGAGCTCTCTTTTCATTCTTCATACTTGTACACTGGATATTTTTTCAAAGAGAAGTCTCCAGCGGTCGATGTGCTATACCACAGAGGTTCTGAGTTCAAACAATGTGATCTTTGATTGTCAGTGGCATTGTTATTGCCAATTAACATTCTGTGTGAAGTACAAGTAGGTGAGAGAATAGATGTTGGTCACTCTGCTGTGTGGTTGGAAATAACTAGCGCTTCACAGAGATTCAAACACACAGGAGATTATTTTTTGAAATATGATTTTGTAAAGACTGATTTGAAAAGTGTGAAGATATTAAGACAATGTTGTCGCTGCACTACTTCCTCGTGCGTAAGTTATCATGAGTTTGAGAAAGGTAAATATTTAATACCATTTTTTCCTTTATTAATTTGGGTGCATTAGTTTGACTGTGGAGACATGATTAAGCGAAGTTACCTGATTACATAACTTAGAGTCACAAATTCTCCCTTCCTTAACCATTTCCGTAAGGTATTACACTGAGGTGACAAACGACATGGAATGCATAATGTTAGAATATTGTGACAGACCCCATTCTGCCCGGCGTAGCGCAGCAGGTCAACGTGGCATGGACTTGACAAGTCACTGGAAGCTCCTGAAGAAATAACGAGCCATGCTGCCTCTACAGCCGTCGTATAATTGTGATGACGTTGCTGGTGCACGATTTCGAGCACAAACTGACCTCACGATTATATCCCAAAAATTTTCGTTAGAATTCATGTCGGGTCATCTAGGCGGCCAAATCATTTTCTCGAACTGTCCAGAATGTTCTTCCAACTAGTAGCAAACAACTGTGGCTCGGTGCATGGCGCACTGTCATCCACAAGAATTCCATCGTTGTTCCCGTATATGAAGTTCACGAAAGGTCTCCAAGAAGCCGGCTACAATTATCTCCAGTCAGTGCTCGGTTCATTCCATGTAAGCACAGCCCACACCATTATGGAGCCACCACCAGCTTGCACAGTGCCTTCAGGACATTTCAGTAGAAGCATTCTGAATAGTTATTCTTTCAAAATTTGGTTTGTCATTTTATGCAGCATTTTTACTCGGCTAGTTTTGTATGTTGAAATTGCAAAACACGTGCTTTGACGTCACTTATTGTAGCGTTGTTCTCTGCACTGTACAGTATTTCAAAGAATATATTATTTAGTACGTAGTTTAAGGTTTTCTAATTATTTTGGGTTCAAGTTCATTAGAATTCAGTTATATGATTCCAGTTGGATTTGCCAACTCTTTTTATTAGATAATGTTTACGTAAGCAACCAATTGCGTTGTTCACTTTAACATTACGCCACAGACACAGAGGCTTAATTCTTTCTTGTTTAAGTTGTTGTCATGTTTGTGCATTTCCGTAGTCTTCATGAAGAAGAGGGTGTAATACCTCTACTTCAGCCAGAATTACCCTGTCGGCGAATTTCACTATGTGGTAAGTCTCTCACAGCGCGTACTTAGTCACGGTTGATTTCTCCACCTGCCCCAACCTGCAATTCCGCTTATGTTTAGTAATCTTGATGTTTACTGATCGTCCACTCATTTCAACATAGACCTTTTCACATTTACATGGTGTATAGCATATTCCCGGCTTTTCAAGTGGGTCCTGTTTTTTCCTTGCCGAACTGAGACACACTTTGATCTTCTTTGTCAGTTTACAAATAGTCCTTAAGCCGTGTTTGCGCAATATATAGCCGATTCTGTCCGTCACGCTGGGAATGTATGGCAGAGAGGCCATACCCAACATTTCTTTATCCGAACTCCAGCACCAGCTTTGGAGAGTGAACCTTTGACAATGTCAGCCACTCGTGCTGGAGAAACGTCAGAAAAATTATCAAACAACTGTCGGTCGAAGAACCTGAGACAGAAGCCAACAGGCAATTTGTCAACAAGTACCTGCGAGAGCCTTCACAATTTTATGTACTCTTCTTTATGTTTTATCACTTAATTATAATATAATAAATTATATATAATATATTTTATATATAATATATATACATAATATATTATATATAATTATAACATAATATAATTTGTGCTATTTTCGATGGTTTTTTGGGTTACTTGCGTGATATTGTCGTGATTTGGTGAAAAGTAACTGCGCAGAGTCAAGCTATGATAGTGCAGATTCTACATGTTGTTGTTTGATATAAGCTGTTTTTTTATTAATTATAATACCTTGGACAATTTATCTATTATGGATATTGTGTGTCTGATAGACCTTCTTCTGGTTAATAGAAATCTTTGCACTATACTTCATTTCTGTCACAAAAAGGCTCTATGGTTTGCAATACTAGATCCAGTTGTCGTTTGAGAGAAATAAAGAAAGTTCAAAAAGAGGATTTAGCACCAGGGGAAATTAGTTTTGTCTAAAATTTACTACAAATTAGCGATGGCTCAAACTATCTCATTATCGAATCAAAGTATTGGGCAAGACATTGCTAGTGGAAGTTTAGGCTTTGAGGAAGAACCTGTGGAAGATGAGACAACACAACACAATGACATTTCTCATCAAACTACGCCAGCGAAGGTAAACCCCGTTTTTGAGTCAACTTCTTTTGTGTCAACTATACCCACATGGTTTTTACTGGTGCTGGTGTCAAGCGTGATTACGTCAGTATTGCAGAATTGTTGCTAACGATAAAAAAGTAACAGGAAGAAAGTACTAAGACAAACGATAAGAAGAAATCTTAAGTACCGAATTTGTCAGTGCAAGTTAGGTGGTATAAAAGTGATGAATTCCCGCCGACAATAAATAATATTTAGGCTAATTTCCTTAATGTTGAGACAGAACTGCATCGACAAAACGAGACATGTTTAGAATAAGATAAAATGGTAGATGATGTGATTTCAAACTCTGAATCGAGTTAACATCAGAATAAAGACAAATTGTTAGCTAAGATAAACAGTGCAGTGCTGAGTGCTGTGATCACACAAGTGGACGAACAGAATGAACAGCTCTATACCAAGATGAGCTAAAGAGATGAACAAACTGAATCATTGAAACTACAATCGGAAACAGAGAAAGTCGGGATTGTTATAAAAGTAATGAATTTACCAATCAACACAGTTAGGATTTCTGACAATAATTTACCGGTTCATTTTACGGAAACAGAAGAATGCCACGCTCTGATACAATTTACAGAAAATCAAATGGAAATCAACCAAAAACAGGAACGAGAAATAAATGTGATACCTGATTAGCCACACAAATCGAAATAAAACTTAATCGAAATGACGATACTAGTGATTCTGGTCATCCTCATTGAGTGATTTAGATGAATATGGAAACTCATGGCATTTAGGTGAACATTCTAGAGGACAAAATTAGTTTTGCAAACAAGATAGCGTGCAGGCAATGTGATGTAACAAAGGACGTTCGAGTGCACTGAAGAGTGACAACTTTCATTACAATCGTTTCCTGATGCTTAGAAACTTCAAAGTGTTTCGACAATTTGGCGACGAAATTCACCCTCAAGTTTGGCTGGACTTGGTCACAAAGAAGAAAACGATCCAGCTATAAGGATAGCATCTATAGCGACAGAATGTCTCAGTTACGGAGAGTTTTTACGTTCGATCTTATCTGCAAATTGGTCACAGGCTACAGAACATAAAGTAAAATGCGGAATCATTATGCACAAAAACTCTCAGAATTTTCAAGCCCCACACATAGTTTTGAAAACATGGTGTGAAAGAATCCATATTTATCATGCCTCTACATTCCATCTGAGTTTTTATGTGTTTTCTTGACAAAACGCATTTACGGAATGTTATACTTGCAGGCAGACGCAAAGACGTTTTGGTTCAGGAATTGGAGCTACGCGATGGTGATTACTGGGAAGAAACAGTCGTGATATCTGCAAACAAAATTACAGTAGAAAATATCATTTCATACAAAACGAACGCAAAAGCAATCTCAAATTTTCGACAACTGGGGCAATTTCAGGCATGAAAACGGACAGTAACTATAGAACACATATAACTGGCATGAAAGAAACGATTTTCGTAAGAGAGATATAGCTCCCGTGGCAGAGACAGAGGATATAGTTCGTGGCACAACAGAAATTATGACAGCGAAAATCTGTTTCGTCAGAACAACAAAGGTAATTATAGGTGCGTTTCGCGTCCAAACTCGTATTACAGTAGTAAAGTGAGTCCTCAGGGATAAGCTGACGTGACTGAAGTTCGGCCGTCTAATCCAAGCAGTGCTCATCTATTTCATGGATTGGAAGAGGATGGTGTCGTTGTTCAAAAAAGTACAGCTTTTGTGAATCAAGTCTTAACAATATCTGAACGAAATTATTCCAACACTGAGCAGGAGGCTTATTCTAAATTCCGTTTCCTTCTTTTTCGAAAGTACATAAAGGTTTACACAGACCATGGTACACTTCCATTTCTGATGTCATCTAAACTAATGCAGGATCATTTAAGACGTAGGGCTCTGTAGCTACAAGGGTTTCACTTCACTTGCAGGTTTCAGACTGTTGTTACCGATGCTCTGGCTCGTGCTCGAGTAGGTCTGGTTATAAATAGTAGGGAAGAGAGTCAAGAGAACAATTTCAGTTTGTTGCATATTCAGACAGTAGCTTCTGAGAATTTCATTTCTTCCTGTTTCAGTGGCACTGCTAAAGAACGGGATACAGATCCGATCTGGCAAGACATAAAAGAGAAATTGTGTGACAAAACGATCACAGCATTAAGACAGAATTATCTGGTGGATAATAATAATAATAATTATTCTTCTACTTTGCTGCCTCATGTACTAGTGTTGAAGAGTAAACAGCAACCAGATCGTATGAAAGAACTTGTATTAAAGAACTTTTATCACATCACTTACTTCACAAGGAGTTAGTTGACCTAGCATTGAGTAATATCAGGAAAGCTTCTGAGGACGAAAGAAATCACAAATTACAAGAGTGAATGTAAAAGAATTTTACATGGAAGAGAAGGTGTTAATTAATACCACTACTTATTACGTCCATAGAACAGGACATGATGAGGCTGTGGATGATGAAGCTGTATGTACATAAAAGAGCACAAACACCTTCATCATATCACGTATACGAAACCACTTATCGAGTAACCCTTAACTTAATTTGCGGTGAATAGTTAGTGAACATTTTTCACTTTGTATATTTGTACATAGTTAGAGTCTTACATACAGCCCACAATTATCTGATTATGGAATGTGCATTGCCGTAGTTTTTCTGTTGTATTTTCAGCCATGTGTATTGCTTTATAATGCAGAGAATATGTAACATTTTGTAGACAATACTTTGCTACCCTTGTAAACGTCTTTTCATATGTTTAATGGATTTATGCCTACAAAGAAAGTTATAATCAAAGATGTTCTTTGCACAAAAGAAAGTAATTGTTACTCGCCTTATGGAAAATTTTAAGGCTTGCATGAAATGAGGGTACAGAAGAAGAATATGCAGAATCCTTTCACCTTCTTTTCTTGTAATAGCAACATTACCTAAGATTTTTCCTTTAAATTTGGTTGGTTAGTTGATTTCGGGGAGGGTAACAAACAGTGAGGCTATCGGTCCCATCGGATGAGGGAATGGGAAAGGAAGTCGGCCGTATCCTTTCAAAGAAACCACCCTCGCATTTGCCTGAAGCGATTTAGGGAAATAACGGAAAATCAAAATCGGGTGGCTGGACGATGGTTTGAACCATCATCCTCCGAATGCGACTCCAGTGTGCTAACCGTTGCAAAACCTCACTCGGTCCTTTAAATTTAATTATTTCTGCAATGACATTATACTTTACCCTTGGATGTCATAAGGTGAACTTGTGTGGATACATTTACTTGTGATAATATTGTTTTCAGGTTTTGGAACTTTTCCTTTTGGGAAACAAAGCAATACCTAAAGAATGCAATTAAGGGACATAGTGAATCTATGGAAGGAATGTTATATATCAAAATGAAGCTTGAAGCTGGAGAAAGATTAGATTTGATGAAGGTGAGTTTGTATTCCGCTTAGTGTGCTGGAGTGATTTAATTTTTTTTTGACTGATGGTATAACTTGTATTTAGGTTTTCTAGGTGTGTTTATAATATTGGTGGTCTTGAACAGGTAAGATGAAGTGCACAGATGTTGATGAACGATGTGTCATATAGCAGGATGTTGACAGAGGAGGAACTTGGAATTGAAGTAAGGAAGTTGTTTCATAGTGGTCGAAATATGAGTATGAAGTAAGGAGAGAATAAACATAAAACTTAAAACAGCAATTTCTACCAAGGAATAAAACTTCAATAAACTGCCATAAGAGATTAGAGAAACTGTTAAAACGAAGTTATTTAAAAAGGTAGTTAAAAAGTACCTGTTAAGCAATACATTATGTAGATAACAAAGAGTATGGATTTCGTAACAAATATCATACAAATAAATAATAATAACGATAGTAAAACGTCTATTATTCCACATAACACTTTGATACGTGAAAAACGTAGTTTCAAAGCTATGCAATATATAGTACTAACACCTTATCCGCTTTCTGAGTCCAGCTTTTTACTTATTATTGAGAGATGTTGAGTCAGTCTTCGAGGGTAGGAAATGGGAAATTGCGGTGTACAAAATAGTCCTGTTGCCAGGTGATACTGTGTACAGTGTTATGAAACAATGTATGTACAGTGTGCGTAGTGTGTGCTTTGACTGGGAATAAGAAATGAGTGGGCAGTGTGGCATTAGCCTTTTACATTGTTTATTAACTTATTTGTAAAACAGTAGTGTACACTATGGTTAAACCGAATGTGGTAGCACTGTTTTAAACAGACTCACCTCATATTCTAGAATGTGGAGGCTCAAGTTTTCATCCAGCCACCCTGATTTAGGTTTTCCGTGCGTTTCCATAAACCCTAAATTACTTCGTGCAACTGCCGCGATGGTTACTACTATAGAGTCATTGCAGACTACCTGTCCCTTGTCCCTTCTCTGTCATACTAGACCTGTAAATGTACAAATGTCTGTATATATTAATTACTTTATTTTTGATGTTGAATTTCAATGCCAAGACACATGCAATATCGTTGTAAGAGAGATTTGTGGACGAATAAAACTACTACTACTACTACTACTACTACTACTACTGACGTAAGATGGTAGTTCATACTCGTTGTTCGTTTCTGCAACTTCGTCGCAACTTGTAAATGGTCCATTGCGCGATATCCGCTTCTAAGCAAGTGTATTCCTTTTCTTGATTAAAAATCATTGTTATTTCTGCCAAATGTTTGGCGATAATTTTCCTCACTGTTCCTGAAACAAGCCAGCGAGTAATAAATTTTTTTTCAGTTAGCGCCATGAGTTTAGTTCTTGTTCTGTTTCATACTGTAATCCCTCATTGTCAACCTCTTACGGGCTTTGCCATTATCATTACGTTTCGGCAAAGCATCGTAGAGCTCACGCACCACCTCATCAGTATGTGAACACGTTGCTGTAGTAATTTAAAATTTTTTTCTCTGAATATGTTTATTGTTTTTTAGCTCAAATCTTGTTGTTCAGTCTGTTTAGAGTCTGTAAGGCCGTCGCAGTTTTAGTATTCAGCTCAGTATCGGCCGCCATGTACGTCAATCTCCGAAACGCCCACATGGTTTTAACAGCGCCGCGTGCATAACTGGAGTTCCTGTACGACCATGGTACGTTGCGGTTTGCGTACATTCATTAAAAGTTTGTACTGAAGTCATACAAACAGGCATTGGCTTGAATGTTGCAAATTTTCAGCACATGAGTAGGCATACGTGTGAACCAGACGTATCAGCCATGTTCACAAAATTGGAGTTCAATCACTTCAATAAATTAAAAAAAATCATTAAAACACACACACACACACACACACACACACACACACACACACACACACATACACACACACACACACACACACCACTGTATATTATAATTAGTACAATGGTGTAAGCTCAAACTTTCATTAAATTCAGACAACTGACGTACTATGAAAGCGACCAGTAATAAATAAGTATGCCCAAAGTAGAACTAATTTGAAAACATTCCTTTTTAAAAAGAGACTAGGTTTAAGCTTGCAAGTGTAGCTGTGTCGCGGGTCACTATAAGTTTATATTAAACGAGCTACTTTTCAAGTTCTTCATAGATGTCACTGGAAATCTTCTCCTTCACACAACAGAAATTGGTCAGATGTTCTCGGTGACAATTTGTCGTCCTCAAGAGTTCCTCTTCAGTGATACAGAATGTTTCACAAGGAAACAAAAATTCTTCAGGGGGTCAGTTTAATAATTGTCAAATGGCTCTGAGCACTATGGGACTTAACATCTGAGGTCATCAGTCCCAGGATTTTCAAAACAGCTACGCCTTACTCGATGCAGTGAAGATAGATATCTTTAAGGCAAGGTACCCAAATGTTGTCCACCCAAATGTCGTCACCGGAAAGGTTCATGAGATGTTAAAAATTATCCGTTCTTACATTGGCAAAAACATTCACTACTATAAATCACGGGAACGCCATGAATGAACAATATTTAGAAATTATTGTTAGCCTCAAAACATGTATCACGTATGAATTTGTATCTATGCATGGATGAAGAGCATGTTTCGTGAATCAAAATCAGGTACGTCATGAACCGAATCCATTCATCCCCTCTCGCGCTTTCCGTTTGAAAACAGTAAAATAATCTTTATAAATAGCAAATAAAATCATATTTTTATAAAAGTTCCAAATTTCGACCCCGAGACGAATATAGGAAGTACATGGGGGACAAAATTACGAACCTATCCAGATTTATTAAAATTGGTGCTGCAGTAAGTATCATACAGGAAACCTTTGACTATAGTGATTACACACTTCAGAAACTACAATCGACGACTGAATTGCGGTTCAATATTTGAACCCAAATCAGTGCTCACTGTCCAGAATCGATACGTAAGACCAGCAAGTAGCTATGAGCATTGAGGCCGTCACCCCACCAACACACCAGGGTGAAGAAATTCTAACATATGTTTCTTGAGTGGGTCCACCTTTAGCAAAACACAATTTTGTTTTTTGTCCCAGACATGTTTCGCTGCAACTGCAGCATCTTCAGTTGGTTTATTATTATTATGGCTTTCAAATTCTGAAGGTGGCAGGAGTAAAATACAGGGAGCGATTGGTTATTTACAACTTGTACAGAAACCAGATGGCAGTTATAAGAGTCGAGGGACATGAAAGGGAAGCAGTGGTTGGGAAGGGAGTGAGACAGGGTTGTAGCCTCTCATAGATGTTATACAATCTGTATATTGAGCAAGCAGTGAAGGAAACAAAAGGAAAGTTCGGAGTAGGTATTAAAATCCACGGAGAAAAAATAAAAACTTTGAGGTTCGCCGATGACATTGTAATTCTGTCATAGACAGCAAAGGACTTGGAAGAACAGTTGAACGGAATGGACAGTGTCTAGAAAGGAGGATATAAGATGAACATCAATAAATGCAAAACGAGGATAATGGAATGTAGTCGAATTAAGTCGGGTGATACTGAGGGAATTAGATTAGGAAATCAGACACTTAAAGTAGTAAAGGAGTTTTGCTATTTTGGGAGCAAAATAACTGATCATGGTCGAAGTAGGGAGGATATAAAATGTAGACTGGTAATGGAAAGGAAAGCGGTTCTGAAGAAGAGAAATTTGTTAACATCGAGTATAGATTTAAGTGTCAGGAAGTCGCTTCTGAAAGTTTTTGTATGGAGTGTAGCCATGTATGGAAGTGAAACATGGACGATAAATAGTTAGGAAATGAAGAGAATAGAAGCTTTCGAAATTTGGTGCTACAGAAGAATGCTGAAGATTAGATGGGTAGATCACATAACCAATGAGGAGGTATTGAATAGGATTGAGGAGAACAGAAGTTTGTGGCACAACTTGACTGGAAGAAGGGATCGGTTGGCAGGATATGTTCTGAGGCATCAAGGGATCACCAATTCAGTATTAGAGGGCAGCGTGGAGGGTAAAAATCGTAGAGGGTGGCCAAGAGATGAATACACTAAGCAGATTCAGAAGGGTTTAGGTTGCACTAGGTACTGGGAGATGAAGAAGCTTGCACAGGTTAGAGTAGCATGGAGAGCTCCATCAAACCAGTCTCAGACTGAAGACCACAACAAGAATCAAAATCTGTACACGGTCGTTGCGGAGAGTCTTCATTGCCGACTGGAAACGAAGTGGTTCGAACTGGACCTTAGTGCTCTTTCTTCGAGTGCTTCAGAGCGTTATCGGTCATCTGTGTGTGCCGTAGTCTTTGTCACTGAATAATACGTACAGCAGTTCATGAATAACAAGCTGACAAATATTTAAAAATTTAGCCGCTGATTTCTGAAACTGGCTTGCCTTAAATCTGCCGTAAGTGATGCTTAGAAGGCATTCTTCCACGTCGACTGTCTCGGATCAGTCCAACGAATAACTTGCAAGGGTGTCATGTGACGTCTGCCAAGACCAAATGTCGCAAAAAACCGGTGGCGCAGTGGTTAGCACACTGGACTCGCATCCAGGAGGATGACGGTTGGAGTCTGCGTCCGACTATCCAGATTTATGTTTTCCGTCATTTCCCTATATTGCTCAAAGCAAATGCCGGGACTGTTCTTTTGAAAGGGAACGTCCGATTTCCTTCCCCATCACTGAAGCATTCCGAACTTCCATCTCCAGTGACATCGATGTCCACGGGGCGTTAAATACCAAATTTCCTTTCGTACTTCCTTCCTTTCTTCTCTAGAATGCCGTTAAAAATACGTCCTTTTATTATTAAAAAAAATCTTGTTTCAATATCTCGATTGACACAAGAGTTAAGAGAATTATATGCCCCACTTTGTACTATCTACAGAAAATGTTGCTTCCATAGCTTACAACGTTCCCGAAATAATATGATTTTTACGTCTTACGAGATTAGTAAGCCAGTAATTATCTACACTGCCGTTATAATCGTTCTTAGGTTGGCACCTGCACTTAGTGTTGTCGCTTGCCGCTAGATGGCACCTTTCCCTTCGCTTATGGCAAGGTTTAGTTTTGTCACATCAGATCGCTTCTCAAAGTGAACACGGCCGCGTGACACTCCGTTTGCACAAATGAAGAACAGCACTGTATAATCCGTCCGTAGGTGCACCAGGATCTGAAATACAGTGAAGACTTTTAGCAAAACAGGGGGACATTGTTATACTGTGGTGAAGCGTTTAAAAGTGGATTGAAGAAGTGGCCAAAGGAGCGTGAACGATGAGGAAACAGCACGAAGTCCAATCACATTCAGGAAGTCTGTGATGTGATTTTGAATACCCAACGAATGACTTTTAATGAAGTGGCAAACTAACCGCACATTTGTCACCGTTCTATGTATGACATCATCCACAACAAGCTCAATTTTGCTAAGGTGTTTGAAAAACGGCTCGGAGCACTATGGGACTTAACATCTGTGGTCAGCAGTCCCCTAGAACTTAGAACTACTTAAACCTAACTAACCTAAGGACATCACACACATCCATGCCAGAGGCAGGATTCGAAACTGCGACCGTAGCGGTCACGCGGTTCCAGACTGTAGCTCCTAGAACCGCACGGCCACACCGGCCGGCGCAAGGTGTTTGAGACATGGGTTCAAAAATAACTCAGTGAATAAATAAAGTGGCTGTAAAATAGGAGGGAATGTCTACTATTGTTTAAGTACACCGTTGGCAATAAGACATAGAAAATGTGTTGAGTGCCATGTAGTTTAATATGCAGCAAACACAAAAATATTACAGTAACAAAGTAGTTGCTGGGCTACAGCTCACTCGAACAATCATAAGCAAGACTCATTCAAACGGGAAGAGGGTCGGTTAGGAAAGCCTCTTTTGGCCAGTTCTAGCGTTTTGCTCTGGGATCTTTACAAATTAGAATTAACAGTGTCTGCTGATATGCGAGGAAGAGCTATGCATTTCGTCGCCAGTTCATTTATACAGTGCTGTAGCGTCACGGGCACACTCATCCTAATCCAGTGGCACACGATGCAAGAGAACTGCCATACATACTAGAGGCTTTCAGTTAAAATTCGAGAGCCATGTCCGACAGGTGTCAACTAACATGTTACGTGCTTATGTTCATCACAGAATAGTCACGTTGGTAAAATCTGAAAAACTACAACATAGGCACAGACTCAATCATTCCTGCCACGAACTATTTGCAAACGAGAGGATGTGGTGAGGGGCTGAATCACAGTGGTACCTCGTGTCCCCTCCGCCACACACCGTGACAGGACAGTGCATTGGTGGAGCTGTCATTTGTAGTCCGGTGATTCATGTGAGAACGTTTACTACGTCATTATGGCCTCTCGACTGGCATTAACAGACTCTGAATGAGGAATGGTAGTTTAAGCTAGACGCAAGGGGCATTCCGTTTCGAAGTCGTACGGGAATTCGATAGTGTGCGATCCACAGTGTCAAGAGTGTGCAGAGATTGTCACATTTCAGGCATTCTTCTCACGAAGGACAACGCTGTAGCCGGCGGCCTTCTCTTAACCCTTTGTGCGTCACATTTAGAAAACAAATTGCGGAAAATTTTTTGTGTATGAATATTTACTATATATGTTGCACATATGCCATATCCATTGCAATAGTTGTTTTGGAGCTATTGGTTAATAAATAAAATAATGATTCCAAATGGCATCATTAGAAATTACATAATATTTACTCAAAAAAATGGATACATAGCTGTATTGTAAACTTACCGTATTTCTTTCCCTTGCCCTTGAGGAACTACGTAAAGGATTTCAGTATACACAGAATAAAACTAAACACAACAGTTATTGTTCACTCACAAATGCAGTAGCACAACTCACGACACTTCTCTGTTCTGCACTTCAAACAAATGGCGAGTCATGAAAGTAAACGCCACTGTGATCTCTTGGCCAAACTTGGAACTACGTGAAGCGGTGCCAGACGGTATCATTGAAGCATTGGGAAGCTCCAAAAAGCTAGGAATACTTAATGATGTCATTTCGAATCGCAGACGCAGACAGGGTAAAGGCCGAGAGTAGCGGCTTTTTCATAGAGTTGCCATTTATAACACACCAGCAACACTGCGTGAAACAATCGCAAAAATCAGTGTGGGACGTACGACGAAAGTGTGACAAATTTGGCGTTAATGGGCTACGGTAGCAGTTGACCTGTGCGAGTGCTTTTGATAAGAGCACATCGCCTGCAGCGCCTCTCCTGGTGTCAGTTGGACCCTTGACGACTGCAAAGCCGTGGCCTGGTCAGGTGACTACCGATTTCACTTGGTAAGAGCTGATGGTGGGATTCGAGTGAGGAGCAGACTCCACGAATCCATGGCCCCCAGTTGACAACATCGTACTGTGCATGCTGGTGGTGGCTTCATAATAGTGCTGGCTGTGTTTACATGAAATGAACTGGGTCCTCTAGATGTTCGTCTATTTTGAGGCCATTTGCAGCCATTCATGGACTTCTTGTTCCCAAACAGCTATGGGATTTGTGTGGTTGAAAATGCACCATGTCACCAGGCCACCGTTAGTCACGATTGGTTTGAAGAACATTCTGGACATTTCGAACGAATGGTTTGGCCATCCAGATCGCCCAACATGAAACCCATCGAACATTTATAAGACGTAATCGAGAGGTTAGTTTGTGCACAAAATTCTGCACCACCAACACCTTCGTAGTTATGAATAGTTATAGAAGCAACATGGATCAGTATTTCTGCGGATGACTTCCAACTACTAGTTGAGCCCATGCGATGTCGAGCTGCTTCACTAACCCAGGAAAAAGGAGGTCCCACAACATAGTAGGAGGTATCCCATGACTTTCGTCACCTCAGCGTCTAGCTTGACGAACGCAGGAAACAGCAAAAATGCTGAACACGGTAACACAGAAAGAACTACTTTCATGGAACTCCCTCTTTCTGTTTGTACCGATGAGGACGAACGCATTTCGAGATGCTAATTGACAGGGAGCGAAGCGATCAATGTACCCGGATCGTTTTACAGGTGCTGGGATAAGCTTGGTGAGTGCGTGGGAACCGACACACAGTTCATAAAGTATTGCTAGTTTACGGCTTTAATCCGGCGACGCTTTTACTTTTCCATGTCCACCGAACTAGGTTCCGTCTCTTTCTCCTTTCCACCTCTTCCTGTTTTTTTTTATTCCCTCCCCCTCTCCGTCTCTCTAAAAATGTGGGAACGGGATGCTTATCGGTGAGTGGTCTATTTAATCCGCCGGAGAAGAGTTTAATTTTCCGGCGTTCGAGTGATTTCTGATGGCGGTCGTGATTGCGGCGTTAGGAGCAAGTTTAGCGCCTGTTTACGCCGCTCGCGGCATGGCAGGGTGGCTCCGTGATGATTGAGCGGGCGGAGGGAGGGGGGCAGAGGGATGGAGGTGAGGGGGAGGGTGGCAGCGCAGGGCCCGCCTCGCGCCTAATGGCTCTCCGATCGATCACAGCCACTCTGCCCCCACCCCACCCCACCAGACCCAAAACCCATACCCAAACCCAAACCGATCACCTGCTCCTGTTGCCGGCCGGCCCATTGTCCGCCGAATATCGCGAGCCAGCCCGCCGTGTACACAGTCGGTGGCAACTTCCTTTGTACCTACAGCAAACTTGCTACGGCATTTTCGTAGGAGGCTGTCACAACATTTTTTTGTTCCTTTTTGAGAAGCTGTTCGCGTAAGTTGACGGCGATACTGGCAGCTACGAGGAAATTCGTTCGTTTGAAGCTGGCTGGTCATTGTTCTCCGGCGGGGATAAGCACCAACAAGCGCGTACGCTTTTTCCCCCCTCTTACCCTTTATTATTTTTTGCATACAAATACTCGTCGCTACATGTTACTGATACATTCTTTCTTGTCCACGTACCCTTTTCCCTTCCTGATACTGAGGTTAAATTCCGAAATTTGTCATTATAAAATAATTTTTATGATGCAAGTTATAAACTGTATACACGTTTTCAAGTGTTTTTTTTGTTTTGTTTTTTTGTTTAGTAGTCCACACAAGCAGTGTCCGAAACCCTTACGTCTGCAAATGAATAAAGCTAAGGCAGAGTCTACGCACTTTCAAGCGATATTATTGTTACTATTTCGCAGATGTGACGTCCATAACACGTAACTCATGTCAGCATAATTCGTTCAGAAAATTTGTTTGGATAAATTTTTTTCTCCAATACTATTTCCAGCAAGTGCGTGTCAAACTAAACACAGGTGCCCAGTTACGTAGTTGCTGATAGCTTCGCTGCATCAAGTCTGGCTACGTACCGTACATTTCTCACTTAACAGGTTTTCCAACATCATATTGTCTAAGAGAAGAGAAAGTCTATAATGGACCTACACTTCCGATTAATTATGATTTTTAAATGTCACGTGCATCCAATATTCCCTGTTGTTTACGAAAGGCTTCTATTCCAAAGAACAATTAAAAGCTGGACAAGTGTAGAGACAGTTATAACCGAATCGTTAACGCGCGACTACATTTGCACGATAACGATCAAAAAAAAATTGACGAAGAAGTTAAAATAAGAAGTATTCAATGAAATTTCGAGTAAATAAACTGAACCTGAAGAAGGGTCGCCAGTTCACTGTGTGATCAAAATTTACAGTACGATTATTAACTGTTCATAATCTGCGATTGCGAACTAATCTGTAATCGAGCGAGACCGGAATTAAAGGCATTGATTCGAGCTCAGATGTAAAAACACACTTAATACCACGAATTGAAGTCAATCAGAAAATCAGTAGAATGATTTGTACTGAACACATGCATGTAAAAGTTAGTTGTTTGCAAAGCAGTTCGCGTCGTGAATATTACGCGTTATCTCTGTAATGCTAACTGTTACTGGTTTTAGAAATATAAATGTTCATAAAAACTTGTTTCCTATTACAATAATCTATTTCTGGAAAGTTCATAATATTTCATTTACACTGTTATTTAATTAGCAAAAGTGAATAGAGTTTGCAGTGTACACATAAAACTTCAAATATATTAGTCTGGAGTAATATTCACTCAATATTCATTTAACTATGCTTTTACCCGTTTACTGTTAAGCATTATTCTTTAACTAGCTGTTCTAGAAAGCAACAAAGTTCACTGGTATTAAATGACAGTTTTGGATAGTTCTAGATTTTGTTAATTGCAGTTCTTCATCTTAGTTACCAAAATTAAATAAACTCAGAACTTTCCTGTTCTTTCACTGGTGATATTCTCGGAATCAATAATGCTGACAGGATAGAACCCTGTTAAGTAAATTATAGAGGTAAAGTTCATTTACACTATAACGGTTGCTACACTGAACATTTCATTATTCAATGAGAATAACTAATACGCTAGCCAGCCTTGTAAAATCTAACGAAGGAACTGCTCGAATCTTACTTTGACGAGTTGCTGCAGGCGAGATGTGACACAATATTCGTCGACAACGTATGGCAACGTGCTCTTCTTTATCGTCACACCATGAAACAAGGTTGGGTCCTCAGTACTCTTCTTGAATATTAATTCCTTTTGCTGACAATGTACTGTGCCCATTTACAACCATATAATATGCCTGGCTTTATAATAAAAATCTTGCAGTTTATTCCTTACATTCCCGAGCACTGCGTCTGTACACTTGTTGCCAGCAAACATTCTCCGCCTGTTACTTTTTCCAGACTCCGCGCTTACGCGCCATGCGACAGTACGCCTTACATCAAACGTATTCTTTGGCTCTATGTAATAGCAAACTTCTCTGACTAGATCAGTGCTTTTACTACATCATAATACAATATTTTTATTAAACTACTTCGTTTGAATTAATTGTCGGACATTTAATTATATGACAACTATAACAGAATAATAAAAGGTAGAGAAGAATAATGGGGAAAAATTCGTGGAGTCAGTAATAAATACCAAGGGAAGCTGGTAGGAAGCGAGTCGATTTGTGACCATCCTTTTCGGCTTTGATGGCAAGACAGACTTGACGTACTCCAGTTCCTTATTTCCTACGTGGAAATACCCTCTGCTTCTACTTTGCTCTTTGAAATGTCAGCATATGAGACTCCTCACTTTTGAATCCTTACCTGAAGTGTGTCTACTCTTGAATCCCCCGTTAACTTTGGTAGTAGCTCCTGTACTCTCCTGAATGGTCTCTACAAAAGTGTTTAGATGAATAAATAGGCAGCGACTACATCTTGACTCTTGTTTAAACGTGCCTGTCCTTAACTACGCCTGTTTAATGCTACCTCAGTGTTCACACTTGTCCTCTTTCTGGCCGACCAATACCCAGCCGCGGCTTTGCTTGACGTATAGAACGCAATGTGTGCTGTCGAAGAAGATACAAGGAGACCACAGTCAGTCAGGGGTGGGCTATGATCGTGCTCGAGAAAAGCGCGACGCGAAGGCAATTTCTCGAGAATTTATCGGGTACGCTCGAGAAGTTGACAGTGCTGCACTCTCTGAGAAATTGCGCAAATCTTCAGTACACGAAGCACTGAGCCGCAGCGGTCGTACTCGTCGTACGTACGTGCTCGGAAAACTTTGAAATTCTATGATTGGTATCAACTGTACTGCCGTTATTAATGTGTACTAAAGTATTAGTATATGTCTCAATAAGACAAACACGTAGAACTGTTATTTAAAACAAAGTACAGAATTCGCATAAAACAGAAGCTTTATTCTTACAAAATAAGTTACCTTGTACATTCTGCATGTACGTATGCATGCATGCTTAAACGTAAAAGAGAAGTGCTATAGCCTTTTTTACATACAGAAACTGCGTACATGCGTTTACTTACTGAAGAAAGAAAGGAAACAAAAGTTGTTCAGCAGAAGGCATTTTTACATCCCATTGCTACACTACCGTCGATTTTTGTTTAGAAATATGATTTCATTAACCAATTGGCCTCTTAGTCTGCTTCTTTGTTTGTTTATAAGCAGTCCTGTTTTCGAAAATATTCTTTCACTGGGAACAGAAGTTGCAGGTATTGCAAGATATTTTTTGCCACGACAGCTAGACCTGGGTAACTGTTTTCATTTTTTTTTTCCAGTAGTGTAGAGGATTATCCGTGCGTTGTAGGTACGGTTCTTCCAAATATTGTTGTACCTCCAGGTCTATGCTATCACAACCGCTTTTCATTAGATTTTTATTGGAAACCTCTACATCGAAAGACGCCCGCCGGCCGTGGTGGCCGAGCGGTTCTGGGCGCTACAGTCTGGAACCGCGCGGCCGCTACGGTCGCAGGTTCGAATCCTGCCTCGGGCATGGATGTGTGTGATTTCCTTAGGTTAGTTAGGTTTAAGTAGTTCTAAGTTCTATGGGACTGATGACCTTAGAAGTTAAGTCCCATAGTGCTCAGAGCCATTTGAACCATTTGAAAGGCGCCCATAAGGAACTACTGGCGTTTTGTACGAAATGGTACTCGTGGCTAGTGTCGTTAGCAGCCGAATAAGTATATCGTACGGTCTCTACCACGTTTGTGCACTCTGCAATTAGGCTTGCAACGACACGTTTTGAATGAATGGGATTCGTAAATGGTAACGTTTTGAATCTTGGGTCGTGAACTGTGGCAACGGCATGTACTTTGTTGGTTTCTATTAATCCTAGCCGGGCTATTAGTGAGCTGTGCAGATGTTGCTGTAGCTCTAGCGCTGTCGTGGTAGCCCACTTCCCATTGCATACGGTTAGGATTAGCTGTCTGATTATTGGAATAGCTTTCGAAAGAGAGGTATAATTTTCAGTTGAGATTTCACTTGTTACCACTTCAAATGGCTCCAGTACACAAACATTCGCTCAAAATTCGCCACTCGTCAGCTGTGAGATTCTCTACACCTGAATAAAAAGATAATAAACAGGCTGCAATGCATTCCTTTTTGCTACAGTAGACGTTATAGCATATAAAACGTACTGTTCCATCGGGTTTCGGTTTCCTGAATCAATTTATGAACAGGTTTTTTCATTAGATCCTGGACCTCATGGAGTTTTTCATTAACATTGTTTTAAAATAGCTAACAATTTTTCTGGCCTTTTCCGCATTATGCAGAGCTCACTGTTGCTGTTCAAAGAACTTTTCACAACTAAATTGATGGTGTGTGCTAAACAAGGCACATGTTGCATATCTATGTTGCCACTGTGAATACGTTGTACGGCTGCCGTCACGTTACTGGCGTTGTCAGTTGTGATGTTTACAACTTTGTTTTCAATGTTCCATTTTGAAATCACGTTATCTAACGCCTCACTAATATTTAGCGTTGTATGCTTTTCTGGGAAACGGAATGTCTCGAGAGCTAAAGCTTTCAGGCACCAATTGGTGTTAATGAAATGATCAGTTACAGCAATATATGCCTCACTATTGAGTGAGGTCCAAATATCGGTCGTTAAAGAAACACTAATAGAGTCTTCCACGGCCAAGTTCACAGTCTCTTTCTGTTTATGGCAATCGTCCTCAGTCATGAGGCGCAACTTTTTTCGATTTGGTATCGAGTATTGTGGGTGCAACAGTGAAACAAAACGTCGAAAACCATTGTCCTCGACGATTGAAAGCGATTGAAAATCGTCTGTTATCATGGCCACTAGTGCTTCATCTACCTGCTGTTGCCGTTTACTTCCCTCTATGAAGAGAAACGTAAGATTTAGATCAGTGCTCCTGCGAGGGGACACGTTATGCTCAACAACTAGTCCAATAAAATTATTATCGTATCGTGCAAAAGCTAGGATAGTATAGGTTTGATTTTTGGGTATGTTGTATGTTATCGGAGTACGATTAAAAAATCAATTTTTTTTAAGCGCGGCGGACCGCTTCGGACACTATCCGAACTTCTACACGGAATTCACCTTTTGTACCATACTTACCTGAATATTTTGTCTGCCTCGCACTATTGGAAGAATGGCCTCTGTATCCACGGACGTTGCTGTTTTCTTGCTCAATAAATTGTGCAGTTTAAGATGTGTAATCATGCCCGTTGTATTTTTTGATACATTACGGAGAATTTTATGACAGATATTGCAAGCAACGTTATCTCCATCCTCCGTAAAGTATTGACAGCACCATGACGTTCGTTTTTGAGTGTCCATATTGATTTGAATACCAACTTTACTCGAATGAAACCTGAGACGTATTAGTTACGAGCACAGCGAGCGTGTTTGCCTAGCGGCGGCATCCAATTCATAAAACAGTGGCGCGGCGTATGTTGTCGCAGCCAACTGGCGCGCAGCTGCACACGCCGCCGATTCTAGTGAGCTTCTCGAGAATTGCTTATGAACTAGAGGCTCGAGAAATTCTCGGTGCGCTCGAGTCGCTGCGCCTCGCCATCCCATCACTGCAGTCAATGATACCAAATTGTATCGTAGTTCTGTGTTAACCGATGAAGGTCCTTCAAACCGCAACTAGAACGTATGATCAAAAAGTAACGGGAATTTTTCAATTCGTGGACTTTATACATCCGATTCTCACATTTTTTTGTCTAGTTGGTACACGTGCTCCTGATGTATCTTTGCATTTTAGGCTGTTCTGCATATTTAGCTTCTTGTTGGCATCGAAAAGGTTATACGAGTTTTCGAGTGCTAGGTGAATTTTTACTTTCGAAAAGGATGGATCGAAGAACTTACATTAAATTTTGGTTGAGAAATGGAATAAAGTGCAGCATCGTATTCGAAATGTTGATTGTGGCTTTTGGCGAATCTACTATGAGTAAGACAAGAGTTTACGAGTGATATAAATGTTTGAAAGACGGGCGAGAAGACGTTGAAAACATCGACCGCCCTGGACACGCTAGCACATCTATTACGGACGTTAATGCGGAGGAAGTAAAGAAAAATGTTCTGGAAAGTCGACGAGTCACCATCAGAGAGGTTGCTGATGATGTCGGCATATCCTTTGGCTCATGCCAAACAGTTTTTCCGGATGCTATGGGCATAACACGTGGAGCAGGAAAGTTTGTTGCGAAATTGTTGGATTTCTACCGAAAACGACGTCGCGTAGAAATCGCTCAGGAATTGCTGAATGAAATCGATAACGGCAAAAGTCGGTTATAACAGGTGACCAGACATGCGTATACGGGTATGACATCGAAAGCAAGACCCAATCGTCCCAATGGAAATTGCCTGTCAGCCAAGACCGAAAAAAAAAAAATCGAAAAGTCTGATCACGAGTGAAGCTACTGCTCACTGTTTTCTTCGACTACAATGGGATAGTCCGTCATGGGTTTCTGCCTTATGGTCGTAAGGTGAATAAGAAATACTACCTGGAAGTTACGCGCCGTTTGCGTGAAGCAGTCCGAAGAAAATGACTAGAATTGTGGTAAAACCACTCGTGGAAATTGCGTCACCATAATTTTCCCGCTCACACCTTAGTGGTTGTTCGTGAATTTTTGGCAAAGAGGAAACCTTTTATGTTGTCTCAGCAACCGTACTCGCCGGACGTGGCCCCCTGCGGCTTCTTTCTATTCCCCAGGCTGAAGTGAACCATGAAAGAACGTCGTTTTGCTACAGTTGATGAGATAAAAGGAGATAAAAGCAGAATCTCTGAAGAAGCTGAACACCGTAACGAAAAGTGAGTTCCAGAAGTGCTTCCAAGATTGGAAAAAGTGCTGGCACAAGTGTATTATATCTGAGTGGGATTACTTTGAAGGGGATAAAGTTGATGTTGACGGATAAATAGAGATTCCTTCAAAACATTCTGTTACTTTCTGACAACACCTCGTGTAGCTAAAGAGAATGTTCACATATGACGATTTTGTAATGGACAGACTTACCTGCCGGCCGGTGTGGCCGTGCGGTTCTAGGCGCTTCAGTCTGGAACGGCGTGACCGCTATGGTCGCGGGTTCGATTCCTGCCTCGGGCACGGATGTGTGTGATGTCCTTAGGTTAAATAGGTTTAAGTAGTTCTAAGTTCTAGGGGACTGGTGACCACAGATGTTAAGTCCCATAGTGCTCAGAGCCATTTGAACTGAACAGACTTACCTAAAAGGCTATCGATTATGTACAGAGCCATGTGTAATAACTAGGCACACTTGTACAGCATGATAAATAAATTTACGGAACGGGAGACAGTGATCCCATTGGTCACTGACACAGGTTGAGTCTCGTTGATAGATTTGGCACTGTCGGTGAACTTTCTGCACAACTGAATTTTGATATAAATAGCATATGGATAATGATGGAAATAGGAAGACAGCGGAAATCTCTGGGTACCGAAAACTGTGTACCATGTTGCCACACCAACAGTTGCCACAGGATTTGAGGGAGAGAAGGTTTCTCTGACCCATTTGCAAAGTTCAAAGCCAGTAGCCACACGTTCTTTTTTGGGTGATAGAAGAAGAAGAGCAGAATACATTTATGACACTAAAATAAAAGAAATCGTTCTATGTCCCACTTCTTCTCCAAGGCCGCAAAAGTTTGTGAGCCTTAAGTAGATATAGTAACTGATTTTGGGATGACGAAGGTGCCATTTTCTTTGTTAATAGGAACGCAGCTGTGCCAACAGCACTAACAAGGAGCACCTTTGACATCGAACACTCTGAACCGCACGAAACCATGTATAGCATAACACTCGACAAATACTTTCAGAAAAGGCTTAGTAACACATAAATTTATATTCGATGTTAACAAGTTTCTCTTCTTCATAAATACTTTTCTTTCCACTCTAATTACATTTCAAATGATGTATGCCAATGTCATAACCTACCTTTCGTCAAGCATACTGCAACATAGGCGTATACTTTGGTGCAGAAAATTGATTATAAATGACAGAGCGACGTCAGATGATGAAATAACGACCATGTATATTCACTTGTGGTTTGGCACATTGTAGTCTTACAGAATAAGAAATACTTCTGATATAGAGCTTATACTGCCGAAAAAGTAAACATCAAGGGATTAGCAAATGTTGTTGTTTTTTATGGTAATATCTTCAGCACAACTTTTTTGTTTGGAAGACTATCTAGGAGGCTACGATCTGTGCGACCTGACCAGGTATGGCACAACAACAGGCTCTTTTCACTTATTTCATATTCGCCAAGTACTGAAGTCTGAAAACATTCATGTGTTCTTTAGTCATTTTTCCACTTTTGCTTGCAGGCACATGAATGTTTCGTAGGCAGGTTGTTTCAAGTTTCTTTGAAATATTTGGGTCGAAAGTGCCTTGTGCTTCTTGCCGCGCGACCGCTACGGTCCCAGGTTCGAATCCAGCCTCGGGCATGGATGTGTGTGATGTCCTTAGGTTAGTTAGGTTTAAGTAGTTCTAAGTTCTAGGAGACTGATGACCTCAACAGTTAAGTCCCATAGTGCTCAGATCCATTTGAACCATTTAGCCATCGGTAGGGATGCATGTGCAGGTCCACGTGGAGTATTCGTCCGATTGACCGATGTGTTATTCCGGTCTCTTGCGACAGGCGTCAGATTGATTTGGTAGGTCTGTGAAGCATTTTCGCGTCAACTGCAGCCACATTTTCTGGTGTCCGTGCACGTTTCGGAATGTTTCTGGAGTTGTCCAAAACAGATTCTGTGTGACACCATTTTCGCACTAAGCGTTGCATGGCACTGTTTGATGGCACTTTTACACCATTCAACTTCTCCAAAAACAATAGACCACCCGTTTCCATGACTTTGTTGTCACGTAACTTTCCACAACGAATAGCCGCTGCTCTGCTGTGAGTACCATCGCCCCCTTTGCACTGCTCCACTCAACGCTGACACAGCCCGCACTGCACTATGAACCGGTGTGGATCACGTGGCAGTAAAAGTGGTGTGCGCGGTACGGGATGTGGTTACACGTATACACTAACGTCCAGTCGTCCTCTCGGTACATTCACGTCACATAGCCACTCGTCCGGGCCACATTTATTTGCCCCACCCTGTACTGCCCTATCGTCTTATATGTCCTTTTTTGATCATCAGTCTTCTGATTGGTTTGATGCGGCCCGCCATTAATTCCTCTCCTGTGCTAATCTCTTTATCTCAGAGTAGCACTTTCAACCGTCGTCTCAATTATTTGCTGGATGTATTCCAATCTCTGTCTTCCTCTACAGTTTTTGTCCTGTACAGCTCCCTCTAGTACCATGGAAGTCATTCCCTCATGCCTTAACAGATGTCCTATCATCCTATCCCTTCTCATTATCAGTGTTTCCCACATATTCCTTTCCTCTCCGATTCGGCGCAGAACCTCCTCATTCCTTGCCTTATCAGTCCACCTAATTTTCAACATTCGTCTGTAGCACCACATTTCAAATGCTTCGATTCTCCTCTCTTCTGGTTTTCCCACAGTCGATGTTTCACTACCATATAATCCTGTACTCCAGACGTACTTTCTCAGAAATTTCCCCCTCAATTTAAGGCCTATATTTGATATTAGAAGACTTCTTCTGGCCAGGAATTCCCTTTTTACCATTGTCAGTCTGCTTTTGATGTCCTCTTTGCTCCGTCCGTCATTGGTTATTTTGCTGTCTAGTCACGAGAATTCCTTAACTTCATCTACTTCGTGACCATCAATCCTGATGTTAAGTTTCTCTCTGTTCTCATTTCTACTACTTCTCATTACCTTCGTCTTTCTTCGATTTACTCTCAGTCCATACTCCTTAAGTGTGAGAAACGTAGTAATATGCCTGGATGAAATGCCTTATTCAGCCTTAAGATTGACAATAAAAGAAATCGAAGGTTTGAAATTGTCCAAGCAAACCACTTAGACGCTTCTAGTGCCCGCGTCTGCAAATGCCAAAAGTGAACTGTAGATCCATACGAACTATCACCGTCAAATTGCGATATTACGTATAATAGTTTGTAATTGCTACAGTCTGTTTCCTTTGAAACAAGTTCCTGCTCTCCTTTTGCTAGACACATAATTAAGAATTAATCTGCAGTTTGATTTATTTTAATGCACTTATAGAGCCTCATTAGTTCTGCATAGGAATTGAAGCTACGATTGTAATAGTCTTCGTAAATGGTCTCTAGTACACTGTCATCAGTATCTTCTAACACACTCGGCCTCGACTGTTTGGGTGGAGATGATGCGTCCTCACATTGACTGGGCGTTTGCTGTTGCTCTGGAGATGTGGAGACGAACATCGTGTACAGTTTGAACAACCACCTTCAGGTTCAAGTTCTTCCTGTTCAAAATCAGCATATCTATCCAGCATAAAGTCACATATTTCTGTGTCATCCCCATTATATTTTTGAATTACTATGTTATACATCTGCGGACTTCCTATTCTCGATGTGGATTTCATTTCTATATTCAGGACGTCCCAACTTTCTCCCTAGTATTTGGACCACATTCGTTGGATTAATTCTCTTCGTGATACACTGCACACAGTTAGTACAGTAAATCGCATGCGAACACTTCGAGACACATATTGAACTGCAACTATATCATACACGCAACTCAAACATTTGTTAGTGTAGCTACAACATGCCACAGTCTGATGGCACTAACAGACAAGTGCTAATTTTTCCATGGAGATGACATACACCACTATTGCTTTTATGATCGAGTGTTAGTCTAAGTATGGTATCCGAGCGTTCGACGTCAAAGGTGTCCTTTGTAGGAGGAATGTAGGAACACGGAACGAGCTTACAGAAGCTGTTTGGAGAGAGAAACCCAATCTGAAAGTTGTTGTTGTTGTTGTTGTGGTCTTCAGTCCTGAGACTGGTTTGATGCAGCTCTCCATGCTACTCTATCCTGTGCAAGCTTCTTCATCTCCCAGTATCTACTGCAACCTACATCCTTCTGAATCTGCTTAGTGTATTCATCTCTTGGTCTCCCTTTACGATTTTTACCCTTCACACTGCCCTCCAATGCTAAATTTGTGATCCCTTGATGCCTCAAAACATGTCCTACCAACCGATCCCTTCTTCTAGTCAAGTTGTGCCACAAACTTCTCTTCTCCCCAATCCTATTCAATACCTCCTCATTAGTTACGTGATCTACCCACCTTATCTTCAGCATTCTTCTGTAGCACCACATTTCGAAAGCTTCTATTCTCTTCTTGTCCAAACTAGTTATCGTCCATGTTTCATTTCCATACATGGCTACACTCCATACAAATACTTTCAGAAACGACTTCCTGACACTTAAATCTATACTCGATGTTAACAAATTCCTCTTCTTGAGAAACGCTTTCCTTGCCATTGCCAGTCTACATTTTATATCCTCTCTACTTCGACCATCATCGGTTAATTTACTCCCTAAATAGCAAAACTCCTTTACTACTTTAAGTGTCTCATTTCCTAATCTAATTCCCTCAGCATCACCCGACTTAATTTGACTACATTCCATTATCCTCGTTTTGCTTTTGTTGATGTTCATCTTATATCCTCCTTTCAAGACACTGTCCATTCCGTTCAACTGCTCTTCCAAGTCCTTTGCTGTCTCTGACAGAATTACAATGTCATCGGCGAACCTCAAAGTTTTTACTTCTTCTCCATGAATTTTAATATCTACTCCGAATTTTTCTTTTGTTTCCTTTACTGCTTGCTCAATATACAGATTGAATAACATCGGGGAGAGGCTACAACCCTGTCTTACTCCCTTCCCAACCCTTTCATGTCCCTCGACTCTTATAACTGCCATCTGGTTTCTGTACAAACTGTAAATAGCCTTTCGCTCCCTGTATTTTACCCCTGCCACCTTCAGAATTTGAAAGAGAGTATTCCAGTTAACATTGTCAAAAGCTTTCTCTAAGTCTACAAATGCTAGAAACGTAGGTTTGCCTTTTCTTAATCTTTCTTCTAAGATAAGTCGTAAGGTCAGTATTGCCTCACGTGTTCCAACATTTCTACGGAATCCAAACTGATCTTCCCCGAGGTCGGCTTCTACCAGTTTTTCCATTCGTCTGTAAAGAATTCGCGTTAGTATTTTGCAGCTGTGACTTATTAAACTGATAGTTCGGTAATTTTCACATCTGTCAACACCTGCTTTCTTTGGGATTGGAATTATTATATTCTTCTTGAAGTCTGAGGGTATTTCGCCTGTCTCATACATCGTGCTCACCAGATGGTAGAGTTTTGTCATGACTGGCTCTCCCGAGGCCATCAGTAGTTCAAATGGAATGTTGTCTACTCCCGGGGCCTTGTTTCGACTTAGGTCTTTCAGTGCTCTGTCAAACTCTTCACGCAGTATCTTATCTCCCATTTCGTCTTCATCTACATCCTCTTCCATTTCCATAATATTGTCCTCAAGTACATCGCCCTTGTATAAACCCTCTATATACTCCTTCCACCTTTCTGCCTTCCCTTCTTTGCTTAGAACTGGGTTGCCATCTGAGCTCTTGATATTCATACAAGTGGTTCTCTTCTCTCCAAAGGTCTCTTTAATTTTCCTGTAGGCAGTATCTATCTTACCCCTAGTGAGACAAGCCTCTACATCCTTACATTTGTCTTCTAGCCAACCCTGCTTAGCCATTTTGCACTTCCTGTCGATATCATTTTTGAGACGTCTGTATTCCTTTTTGCCTGCTTCATTTACTGCATTTTTATATTTTCTCCTTTCATCAATTAAATTCAGTATTTCTTCTGTTACCCAAGGATTTCTATTAGCCCTCGTCTTTTTACCTACTTGATCCTCTGCTGCCTTCACTACTTCATCCCTCAGAGCTACCCATTCTTCTTCTACTGTAGTTATCAATATCCAATGAGACATTGTGTCGCAACACAACTCTTTGGCAACAAATCACCTGAAGGGAAAGTTCAGCAGCACCGTGAACAATCTCGTATCTGACACCCTCCAACTCTGAGTCTGATTCCATAAAGGACGACTTCAGGGACAACGATTTGACGATACAGACGACTTGTAAGGTGTGAAGAAGTGGATGCAGTCGCAAAGGTAACTCGGCGGTGTGGGACCCAGAGAGCTAGGAAAATTCAAGAGTTGGACGTGACGGTGTCGCAAATACGTATTGTGATTGTTCAGTTAGTAGTAACGTCTTTTAAAGGAAGGATCAATATAGCATAACCCGCTTCAGTTAATAAGTACGTTACTAACGATTACCCATTGCTTCCGGTACATACCTCGCATAAGAGAGTCAGCCAGTATGTGTGTAGTCATTTATCTGACTGACATGATGAATAAATACAGGGATTTCTTTGAGTTACAAGAAGTGATTGGAAACGGCTCTCCAGTCTGTATGAGATGAGGGGAACGCAGCTTCGTAGAGATGAAGTTTATGAAAAATTTGTGAGTCTTTGCCGTTCAAGAGTATCGTCATGGGATTAACAGCACACCATGATTAACCACCTGTGGTACTAATGAGCTATGCATCCCAATGAGCAGGTGATGAGTTGTGGCTACGAGCTAAAGGTTGGGTTGATGTACTACATCTCACAGTTCGATAGTCATGAGGCCAAAAAAACTTGTCTGTAACAGTTCAATGGACACTATGGGTCATTGGGCTTCAAGGCAGATGGGTACACTATGGCTTATTGGGCTTCAAAGCAGATGGGTACAGTGTGCATATAATCTAACCGTAGTGTACTGGTGGAAATATTTCATCAGAACTGGATTACTTTTAATTGTACTTACAGGCGAAATGGAGTATTCACTAATGAGCCATGTTTCCCGATAATCGTCGTCTTGTACGCCGAACAACCGAACAACACTAGAAAGCACGTAATATAAATTATGTCTAGAGCTTTAAAACTATCATAGGCTACCGTACACTGTCATAAGTAAGAGCAGAATACGGTAGTACTCCTTGCAGCACTGGCCAGTTAACGTCGTACCGGCGTTGCCTGTATGTTAGATGCATTGCATGACTATCTAGCGCTATCTCATAACGATCGCTTTTCTTACGCATGCCATCAGTGTCCTATTAGAGTTCCCTAAAAGCAGTGAACTTTCCACAAACTAACTGAGTATAAATAAAGTACTCGGTAACCTATGGAACACTTATGTTCTACATAGTTATCGCCGTGTCTGTTACTTAAAAGTAAACAGTTTTACAGAAAAATTGAAACTGTTAAAGTTTAGTTAACGTCTTATTAATAAACTGTTGATTTGTAACGTGAAAGAGACGGACGTTGTAGTGAAAATAAAGAAAGTACATAATACAGATTTATCACATAACGCTAGAAAAGGTAAAAAAAGGTAACAAAAGAACAGAAAAACAAAAATATATCAGATAGCGCTTCAATTCTTCATTGAGCTTATATAATACGCGTTTGTCATTCATGAACAACTTTCGCATTTATCAGTAATAACCGGAAATACTTGCTTTGATCATGGTGAAGCACACTCTACGGAGTAGATAAAACAACAATAATTATATATATTTTTTATGTGTGTGCATTTAAATTGTACTTGCATCATAAGCAATTGAAAAAATGGTTGGTTCAAATGGTTCTGAGCACTATGGGACTTAACTTCTGAGGTCATCAGTCCCCTAGAACTTAGAACTACTTGAACCTAATCTAACCTAAGGACATCACACACATCCATGCCCGAGGCAGGATTTGAACCTGCGACCGTAGCGGTCACACGGTTACAGACTGAAGCGCCTATAACCGCTCGGTCACACCGGCCGACTAAGCAATTGAAGAGATGTGCGGAAAAACTGGCTGACCCCCAAACGTAAAAGCTTACAAATAAGGGTTTCCATCTGTTACGGGGTATGGGAATTATCAAAATTGAAATTGGTCTCACCCCTAAGTGATATTTATTGGTGAGACCAAAGTCCATTTTTATAGTTCCCATACACAGCAACAGATGGCAACACTGATGTCTAAGTTTTTGCATTTGAAGGTTAACCGGTTTTTACGCACATGTATTCAATTGCTTTGGTTACGTAAAAGCGCAGAGGTTACTTTTATTACTTAAAAAATGCAATTTACATTTCTAAGGTTATAATGTACACAATGAACTAACGCAGAAAGCTGCACAGTACTAATTACGTGCGAACAAAACAATCAAACAAAAAAACAAAGAGAAATCGTCTGCTCCCAGTTTCTGTCTTACACATTCATTTATGTTTCTTTTACCAATTGTACCAATACTGCCTATAATCTTAGCATTTTACTTCATTAATTTAGTGTATCGACATTACTGAACCATAGTTTAGGTAGAGTGCAACGCTAATTGTGTCCAATGCTGGAGGAAAGCGAAGCCAAGGCGATGCATTATGATTTTCCTGGAAATCTATGGAACGATCAGTCCTTATGAAAGGCAATCTTCACCCGTTTATTTTCTAATTCGGTCTCTGAGATTACACAAGACTATCTCACCCGGGAAGAACGGCGACCTTACTATAGGATAATGCTTAACATTTTACAGCTAGATGTCTCCTCAATGGGCTGGAAAAGAACCATGAAATCTTTAAAGTAACTCAGTGGCACGTTAACTCCTCCGACCTCAACATAATTAAACATGTGTGTTACCACCTCGCATGACGGAACCGCTATGTGAATCTCCGCATGCATCTCATATTATCCACGAGAAGTACTGCAAACAGTATTGCTCCAAACGCCTGTGGTGGGCTTTTAGCACTAGAATCGGTACTTCCAGCAAGTCTTCTCACCTGAGCTTGTGCAGTGCAAAGAGAGTTTTCGCTGGAGACTAGGTAGTAATCAGAATCATGTGAGATAAAATACAGTATTTTCATCGGACACTGTGATGCGACAAGGTAGTTATTTAGTTCTCTCTAGTATCAAGTGAGGAACAGATCCACCCACATCTAGTAAATAGAATACTATGACAGTAACTTCCTTCCTGAAATGAAGCATTCTGTAGAATCTTAAATTCTTTTGCATACTACTCACACTTAATATTTGGTAGTACACTCCTGCGAAAACCAAGCTCCACAATCGTAAAAGATGTGATTTTGCCTCGATTTTTCCGTATACTGTAAGAGTATTAAGGATACGGAAAACACCATTTTCCGGTAAAATTTAGAGCGCCTAGAGACATCAAACCTTTTATGTATGTATCTTCATATACCATGGCCTTCTGGCAGCCACATTAAAGGTGAACTGGTCTCTGGTCCTCGGAAAGCCTAGGCCGTCCCATAGATACATACCGAAATGAGTTTTCACTTTTGTGGTTTTCTGTGAGTCACCTTGTAATACCGGGAAAAATGCACAGAAACCAATCCTGGTCAACCAAGAAATCGAATTGTTTCTAAGTTAAGGTTTCCCTTAGAATAATCTCGTCTCAAAACAAATACGGAGATTTTCAAGAACCGATATCCCGACGTTTGGATTGTAAGGTCCCAGTAAACATGAAGATGAACAATTCACAGAAAATTATAAGTTTTTGTGAGATATCGTTATGATTAGGAGTTCTGCAGTGAAAACTGCGTAGCTCAATCTATAGAAGAAAAAGGATCAAGGGAGAATACAGGTAGGATGGGCCAGTTAATTTGAGATAACATGAAGAATGAATCAAGCGTCGTGGAAGAATCACTCCTTATCGGTGATGGCAGAGTGGGATTCTGTTATTCATTCCATCTTTAACTGAAAATTTCGTCAGGTTATACGAGAATGTTTGTTTCAGGACGTGAGCTTTTCAAAGTTAGTGTGTATGATCTCATCTCAGAGATTTTCAGAAGATACACAATAACATTAACGTGAACCAGTGAGCATAGTCATCCATGAGACGCCAAGATAAATTGAAGACAGACGTGAATCTAGAAACAAAATACTACAGGCAGTGAAACTCCTTGACTATTATGAAGCTTCTATTGTAATTTTCGGTTACAGACACCTATAATGTAGTCTTCAAAGCGATTTCAGAACATTCTGTCATCAGTGGATTATGAAGTATTTTATTGAAAGTACTTCTTGGGACCGCATGGCATTGCAGATTAAGCAATATATTTCTTCTGAACGCTACAAATACTTCTTGCGATGAAGTTTTGTGTTTCTGTTATATGGAAATTTTGAATTTTTTGCCCAGATGTTGTTACTATGATCAGTGTTGTTTGAACTCTTACTTCTAAAGCTCTGTAGTTCCCCCTTACACATATACAACGTGCCATGCAGCAAGTGAAGGGAGTGTGTAGGCTACGGATTTGTATATACACACATCAAAAAAAGTTTTGCGTCACCACGATTCCGAGAGTTCCGGAACCTGTACAGAAAAATGGAATAGAGATAAACATAAACATCATTTCCGCCCTTTTTACTGTTAATGAAAACCACACATTGTATGTTGTACCACCATACAGCGAGACCTTCAGAGATGGTGGTCCATATGGCTGTACACACCAGTACCTCTAATACCCAGTAGCACGTCTTCTTGCATTGATGCATGCCTGTATTCGTCATGGCATACTATCCACAAGTTCATCAAGGCAGTGTTGGTCCACAATGTCGCACGCCTCGATGGCGATTCGGCGTAGATCCCTCAGAGTGGTTGGTGGGTCAAGTCGTCCATAAACAGCCCTTTTCAATCTATCCCAGGCATGTTCGATAGGGTTCATGTCTGGAGAACATGCTAGCCACTCTAGTCGAGCGATGTCGTTGTCCTGAAGGAAGGCATACACAAGATGTGCACGATGGGGGCGCGAATTGTCGTCCATGAAGACGAATGCCTCACCAATATGCTGCCGACATGGTTGTACTATCGCTCGGAGGATGGCATTCACGTATCGTAAAGCCGTTACGGGGCCTTCCATGACCACCCGCCGCCTACGACGGCCCCACATAATGTCATCCCAAAACAGCATGGAACCTCCACCTTGCTGCACTCGCTGGACAGTGTGTCTAAGGCGTTCAGCCTGACCAGATTGCCTCCAAACACTTCTCCGACGATTGTCTGGTTGAAGGCATATGCGACACTCATCGGAGAAGAGAACGTGATGCCAATCCATTTGGTATGTTGTTATGCCCATCTGTACCGATCTGCATGGTGTCGTGGTTGCAAAGATGAACCTCGCCATGGACGTCGGGAGTGAACTTCATGCAGCCTATTGCGCACAGTTTGAGTCGTAACAGACGTCTTGTGGCTGCACGAAAAGCATTATTCAACATGGTGGCGTTGCTGTCAGTGTTCCTCCGAGCCATAATCCGTAGGTAGCGGTCATCCACTGCAGTAGTACCCTTGGGCGGCCTGAGCGAGGCATGTCATCGACAGTTCCTGTCTCTCTGTATCTCCTCCATGTCCGAACAACATCGCTTTGATGATCCTGACCACTTCCCTTGTTGAGAGCCCTTCCTGGCACAAAGTAACAATGCGGACGCGATCGAACCGCGGTATTGACGGTCTAGACATAGTTGAACTACAGACAACATGAGCTGTGTACCTCCTTCCTGGTGGAATGACTGGAACTGATCGACTGTCGGACCCCCTCCGTCTAATACGCCCTGCTCATGCATGGTTATTTACATCTTTGGGCGGGTTTAATGACATCTCTGAACAGTCAGAGGGACTGTGTCTGTGATACAATATCCACAGTCAACGTCGATCTTCACGAGTTCTGGGAACTGGCGTGATGCAAAACTTTTTTGATGTGTGTAATAACATGCAATACGGTTCTTCTGGCACTTCTTGGTACAACAAAATAATAATAAATGCAAAGCACAATACTAAGTACGTACTACAGGAATAGTTTATTTAGTTAACTTGTTTCCAATTTACAATTTCACCGCAGACTTCAACCTACCATCGTCGTCAAAGAAGTTGGAAAGATGTTACTCATCTAGAATGAGACGCAAACACACTGTAAATGTCATCCTTGACACTATGGTGGTAATGAAATTAAAAAGGTAAAGAGCTGAACAATAAATAAATAAAAGGGGAGCAAACCAGAGAAAGAATATACACTAAACTCAAAAAACAGTGCCTATATAACAATTCACATCAAATTAAAAATCCCAGTTAAATAAAGTAGTACTTGAAAAGACTGTTAAAACAATTTGAAGAGGTATTCCGTGTGGAAATTTGTACAGAAACTGTGTAAAACATAAACTGACTACTGTAACATCAGAATGTATGGAGAACGTAGACAATCACAATAAAACCAAAATAAATAAATGCAAGAGAAACAGATAGGAGTAGACACTATGGAAAAACTGAGAGGATCGAGGGTTGTTTAGAAGGGACGGAGTGTTGAGCTGTGTTTGGTCAGTTAATATTAAGTCAGCGCTGGTGACAGATATTTATTTAATTTCTAGGACATCCAACAGGTTGAGTTTTTGGCCTTTGCCTGCTAAGTGAAAGCTATGGTGGGATTGTAGTTGGTAGCTGTGCACCTCTGTGGCCTTCACTCAGTACATGCTCAGCAAATATGGAGATATAATTCTGCATCTTCCAGCATTGTTTATGGTCAGCCAGCTAAGTTACTATGTTTTTGCCTGATAGACTAATACAAAACTTATCACAGTCAAGAAAGTAATTTTGTGTACCCCACTGTTGGCTAGTAATCGAGTCTTATCATTTCTTTGCTGTTGAAAATACACTGGACTGTGGTATTCTTCACATAGCAGGAAATCTATAGCTGCAGGATTTCAGTGTTCTTTCTGCATTCCGTGATAGGTATAATATTGTACATCACTTCCTGCAGACATCGGAAGGAGCAGCAGAGAGAGCATAGGGTAGGGATATCAATTTTTTGTTTCCTGTGAAAGATGTGGTTTTAGTGCAGAAAGAATTTTACTCACTGATTGAGACAATAAATTTATTTGTGCCTAAATCTGCTTTGAAATCTTCTTTGGACATGGGAACAGATATGAGACAGCGCACCATCGGGTGGGAAGTTGCATGTTTGGGTGTTAATGAGTGTTGTGAACAGGAACTTCTTACTTGTCTGTAGTTGTTCTTGTATATATTTCGAAATAATATGTTCGTATACTGACGTCAGAGGTTAGATCTGGGAAGTTTACAGATTTGTTACCATCACTATTGCAAACTGAATATTTTTATGTTGACTGTTCATTATGGAAGAACGTGTTGAGGTGTCTTGCAGTGTCTGTTGACGAACACAGTACATCACCTGTGTATCTGAACCAGTATTTCATGTTTGTAGTCAAAGGATCTTAATTCAGAAAGGTGTTGTTCAAAGCAGTCCATGAATATTTCAGCCAAAGGTGGATCAAGAGAGATAAGACACCTAATTGTTAATGCAGAGTCTCTTACGCATTTTCTTTCTTCACAGTATATTATCAGTCAGGAAAGAACTGTACTCGTTACTTACAGAGATATGTTTGATGGTCGCTCGTTCTGTTTATAAGTCAGATCCAGATAATGGAACAGATGTGAAGTGATGCACCGTTGAATGGGAAGCTGCATGTTTGTGGCTGTGTCGGTGCTGGTAGCTTGCAGGGATTGTTGTGTCTGTAGGTATGGTTTTTCTGTACTTTGCAAATAAGTATCCCTTTTTCTAATTCTAATAATTTCCGGGTATGCAGCCGGATCCCGTCGACATTCTGCCACGATATTTCGGCCCAGAGACGTCCGGCCATCATCAGGTGAGTACACAACTACTGAAGAGCCCAGGTGCAGTCTTTGTGTACTCACCTGATGATGGCCGGACGTCTCTGGGCCGAAATATCGTGGCAGAATGTCGACGGGATCCGGCTGCATACCCGGAAATTATTAGAAGAAGAAATACTCCGAGAAAATTTCAGAAGTCACAAGTATCCCTTTGTTCTAATATCGATATTAAGGTCCAAGGAAATATGTGAAATTTCACCACTTCTGTATTCAGACATACAGGAACCAGTCAATAGTTACAAAAACTGGTGCACTGGTGCATCACTCCACATACTGGCAAAATTTCAAATAACCTCGGTAAAAAGCTGAAATCTCGTAACTACAGACCTTCGTTTTACAAAACCAACAGCATTGGAATAGCTTTATTCAGTAGTAAAGAAAAAATGCATCCCTTGCACAAAGTGATGTATGTAAAATCACTTTCGAGCGCTGTAGGAAAGTACATGTCGGTCAGTTAAGCCAAGCTTCGGCAGTTGGGTTACATGAACATGAGAGAAGCTGAAACTTAAGAAAAAAAGATTTGACTTTAGCCGATCATTTTTTAACAGGAACCCACTCATATGACTTAGAACGTTTTTCATTCTGCAAGGAAAAGTAGGAATATTACTTTGCTGGAAAAAAAAACACAAATTGTCAGCTTAGTATTAAATGATCAATCTGTTTCCTTTTTCCTCCTCTTTGAAATGAGGTTTCAGTTGCAAATAATACATTGAAAATGTAAATTCAAAATTATTCTTCACCATCAGTTGTTAAGTGTACCTCTCCAAAAACCTTTGCTTCCTTTTTTTTATTATTAACGTAATTATTTCTGCACGACAAATACTTTTCTCTGCAACAAACTACATGCCAGCGTTTTTGCTTCTTTGGTCTCATCTATGTGAATAATATCTGTGTAAGTCTCGTGTCATTGTATCTGTATTTGCGACATTCAGTTGTCACCTGAAGAAGCTGAAAAGTAGTTTGTAACTATATAATGTTGCAGGACATCAAAAAGTGTTTTCTGTTTCATACTATAACTGTGTTCTGCCAAGTTTGACGGAAAGTTAAACTAATGTTATTTTTGTTAAAGATGGACATAACATTTGAAATAAATTTGTCGCTTCAAAAGAAAATAATGTGCAGTCATTGTTACCTGAAGAGCTTTGATAGATTAAAGGGCAATCATTACAGACTGGACTAATGTCTAGAACTGAATAAACATTTACGAGAGGCTTGGCTGCTTTGCCAACGGACTTGCCGCGGTGGTAACACAGGTTCCCGTTAGATCACCGAAGTTAAGCGTTGTCGGGCAGGGCTAGCACTTGGATGGGCGACCGTCCGGTCTGTCGAGCGCTGTTGGCAAGCGGAATGCACTCAGCCCTTGTGGGGCAAACTTGATTGAGAAGTAGAGGCTCCGGTACCGTAAACTGCCATACGGTCGGGAGAGCGGTGTGCTGAACACAGGTGATTCCAAATCCGCATCCAGTGACGCCTGTGGGCTGAGGGTGACACGGCGGCCGGTCGGTTACGTTGGGCCTTCCAAGGCCTCTTCGGACGGCGTTTTGGCTACTTTATTCTTCATCTAATGAGATGGACGATTTAATAACGTAAAAATGAGTTCAGCTGAAACTTCAGCCAGATCTTGGCTTTCGTATTAGGATCATTCATTGTAAGAATGTAGATTTCTTTCATTTGGAAGAAAATTTGCTTTCCCAACTGTTTTTGGTGTACTATAAAAATGCAAGTTTGAATTCTACACTGTTACTCCGATCCAAAAAGCATAATGCAGACACAGTACGTTTTCCAATACACATTACACATGGCAGCTGCTTTCAGATTTATAAACCATGTTCTTTAAATTAGAGCTTATTTTTCTTTTTCTAGAAAGCATCCCGCCCCCTTTACTGAATACGAAATCTATGAGCTCAGTTTTCCTACTGTAACTACTAAGAACGAAACAAGTAACGAATATTTGGAAAAAACAAGATTGGGTTTAACGTTCCGTCGACATCGAGGTCATTAGAGGCGGAACACAAGCTCGGATGGTGTCAAGAAGGGGGATCGGCCATTCTCTTTCAAAGAAACCATCAAGGCATTTGCCTGGAGCGATTTGAGGAAAACACGGAAAACCTACATATGGACGGCTGGACGCGGGTTTGAACCGTTATCCTCCCGAATGCGAGTCGAATATTTGAGTTCCAACCTTAAAATTTTCTAATTGTATATTGTGCCTTATGATTTATATGGGGCGAGTTCCTTGTTACTATTCAGTAACAACAAAATGACTGTAAGGCTATCTACAGGACCGACAAGGTCACATTCTTTTATTGTTTTCCCTTTTACTGTTGCACATCAAGAAAGATAAGAACGAAGTTTGAATACATAGTTCTCTTTCACTGTTTCCACAGTTTCGCTCTGTCTCCTATCATGTAATGACCCAACATGGGTAGCCTACGAGAGAGGAAAATACACGCTCTAAGTGATCAGAACTATCCGGACATCTGTTAGTGGACATGAATATAGATTGTGTCCGTTCTTCGCCTGTATGACCGTTTGAAGTCTGCTGCGGTCACTTTCAATGAAGTGTCTGCATAACTGTGGAAGAATGGCCCCCTTCCACTCAGGTGCCAAAACCAGACAAGGTAGTGATGCTGGACGCTGGGGTCTGGAAGGACTTCGACGTTGTAATTCATCCCAAAGTTGACCCACTGGGTTCCAGTCGGGACTCTGAACATGATAGTTCAATTCAGTAATATTATTTTCCACAAACCACTGTGTCACAGATGCTGTTTTATGACAGGATACATTTCCGTGCTGGCACAAACATTCATCGTCTCCGAACTGTTCTTCTACAGTGCACAGGATACAGTGCTGCAAAATGTGTTCATATCCTTCCGCACTTTGCATTTTCTTAAGCGCAATAATGAGACCACACCCTAACCATGGAAAACATCCTTACAACTAACACTCTCTCCATCGCACTTCACTGTTGACGCTACATATGATGGCAGGTAACTTCATCTAACATTCGCATCGGTCAAATCCTTCCATCGGGTAGCTGAATGGTACAGCGTAATTCATCACCCCAAATCACTCGTTTCAGTCATCCACTGTCCAGTGGCGTCGCTCTGTACGTCATCTTATGCATTGCCTAGCAGTGACTACTGAAATGTGTGGTTTATGAGGAGCTTTTCGACCTTTGTACACCATTATTTTTATCTCCTTCGCACAGTTATTGTGCTAGCTGGACTGCTGAAAGCACTTTGGAACTCACGAATGATTCCTTCCGCTGACGTCACGTGACTTTTTTTACAAACACCCACCGTAATGCTCGACAGTACCTGTCCGTCAGTACGTGAGGCCTGCCTGTTTTTGGTTTATCTGTATTTATTCCTTTGGATGTCCACTTCACATTGACATCACCAACAGTCGAGATAGGCAGTTTTACAATGGGTGGAATGTCCCTGATGGATCTGTTACGGAGGTTACACCCAATGATTGTGAGCTCTCCCTACAGAGTCATTGTCTTGTCACTGTTTTTCTATTGACAACACAATGCTACTCACCTCCCCTTATACTAGTGAAGTCGCCTCTCGTGACACCTAGTGTCAATTCTGCATTACAGAGAGGTTCTGGATACTTGAAATCGGAAAGTGTATGATGTGCCGTAGCCCATGTCTCCATAATACTTTCTTGTGCCCTAACTGTTGTGAGCCGGCCGGTGTGGCCGTGCGGTTCTAGGCGCTTCAGTCTGGAATCGCATGACCGCTACGGTCGCAGGTTCGAATCCTGCCTCGGGCATGGATATATGTGATGTCCTTGGTTACTTAGGTTTAAGTAGTTATAAGTTCTAGGGGACTGATGACCACAGATGTTAAGTCCCCTAGTGCTCAGAGCCATTAACTGTTGTGTGTGACAATGTGAATCCGTTCGTAGGAGCAGCGGCTTCTATCCACCATCACGTCCATGAAAGTCGAGTCTTACTGTACCTCAACGAATACCTTGTCACTCTCCTCTGTACGCCAACACTAACACAGATGCGAAAAACAGTTGGTAACGAGACAGGATACCTCAAATCTTAAGCGTTAAAAGTTTTAGAAAGGGCATATGATCCTAAATTCTATATTTTAGATAAAGAACCAAGAGTCGGAAGTTTATGTTTTAGATAGCTGGCAGCCTTGAATGAGCAGTGTGTGTGAGAAATGTGTTTATAAACATCTTCTGATTCATAATAAGCAGTTGCCTGCCACATCGACGTTGGTGGCGCTGGTGTACAAAATAATACACAGTCGTCAGCGACGTGTCCACCCTGTATACTTCATGACTGGTTGTGGAATGTTGAACATTACCCGTTTCAGGAACACGTGATAGTAGTAGTAGCGTTAGTATTTTTACAGTAGTAGTTCTATTCATCTAAAAATCACTTTTACAAGGATACTAGTCCTGTCTTTGTATAACAATTTAAGAATAACAAAAATAGCATGCTTCATATTACATACATATAGCTCTATTTAAGGATGGGATAGATAGTCGACCATGGCCTTTTATTAGGAACCATCCCAGCTTTGCCTGAAGTAATTTAGAGCAACCACAGAAAACCAAAATCAGGTTAGCTGGATGAAATATGGAACCAGCATCTTCCGAATACAAGGGTAGTCCGTTTAGAACTGTGCTACCTCATTCGTTTTTATCCCTAGAGTTCAAAACCGTGTTACAATGAAATGATTTAATAATGCAGACGACTAGTGCTACATTGTTGATTCATTCTCATTCCCAGTACTGCACACACTTTCGTACATACATTCTTTCATAAAGTTACACTACACAAACTATCAGGTGATTTCATTTCCATTTTGTGTTCCTGAGCTTCCCACTTTCAGTCCAAAAAACTGAGTCAGCATTCCTCTATGACAAGTAAGATTTTGATCTCGGAAAGATAATAAGGTGTTAGTATTAAACAATGAAAAGATTCGGGAATAAGTTTTTTTAGAAAAGGAAAAAAGAGGAAATAAAAAATATAGTGAGGAAATATTATGCGAAATGACTAGACATCTTATTATTACTGCTGTTATTTATTTGTGTTACACGTTTTCCCAACTCTCTACTCTGCGCTAACTAAGTATTCAACGTACAGAATGTATTCCGTAACAGATACTTTTTAAGTGTATTTTGAAAAGGTTTGTTTTAGTAATCTCTTTAACATACTCGAGCAATTTGTTGTACAATTGTATGTGTTAGCAGAAGTTGCTCTTTTGAGTTTTATGTTAATCCTTTCGCGGTAAACGTAAGTTCAAACTACGTCTTGTTTCACAGTAATGAACAGAGTTCTTTGTGCAGTAATTATCAGCGTTATTCCTGATGTGCACAGCTAACTGATAATTGTACTCTGTTTTGAACAGATTTTTACAAAGAGATCGATTTCTATTTTTGGTTATTATTCTGTTAGCCCTTTTGTGTTGTTGCAAAACTATGTGCATACTTTGTGCATTTGTTCTCCATATAACAATTCCACAGCTAAGAATTGAGTGTACATATGAATAATAAGTAATTAAAAGACACTGGTCTGTTCACATTGATGACAGCACTCTAAGGGTATATAACATGCTGATGAAATTCTTTTTGCGAGTATCTTTACATATTCATAACACTTCCACTGAGAATAAGTGTTCACTCCTAGAAATGTTTTGTTTGTTACGCAATCTGTAGAGGAGCTATCTCCGTTTAATTTAAGAGTGTCGATTTTTCTCTTCAAATTGAAATTCACTTTACTGGATACTGTGTACACGCATTGCATTCTGACCAATAGTAAACTTCCTTGAAGGTTTAATTTCCTTTTACTATAGGGAGTTCTCCTATTATCTGAGTAGATTCCCTTTTTCTACAGATATAATGCTTGGAAAGTGACGTATCTAGAAATCAATTAACAGCCATCACCAACGATGACTTGAGTAGTGAAGAGGACATTCTTCACAATGTTTCTGATGGGGTATCGAGGGTAAACATTCATCTGCTGCTCCAGGAAAGAAATATTCCAATATCTTATATTACGATTACGGGTTACATGTAACAAATATTTTGTTATCGACAACTGTCAATGAAATAACTGGCCTTCTAACCAGGAAAATTATTGTGATAGATTGTTGGTTTGCCGCTAGTGAGACAATAACGAAAATTACTACCCTGAACAACAATGTAAAAATTACACTTTTACTGGTTAGCCATATCGCTTTTACTGTAGCCTGTGGATTACTCAGCATTCGATTGCAATTTTTTACACATTTGGAATACTGTTAGTCTTACCGCTACTGAAACAAATTTCGAACACGTCTTTGAGACTTTTCTCAGCCCGTATGTTTCCCTAAGACCTAGATAAGTACTTTGTCGAATGGACACTTACTTATACGTCGCAACAGTATTGTTTGAAATAACACTACAGATCTTGGATTTCGTATGTAGGCACCTCACACAAAAAGAAATAGCTCGTTAATTTCCTTATGTAAGTATTGTATTTGATTCTGAGCAGCTGATATTGACTTCTTAAAATGTAATCGTCCTTTCTTTGGAAGACGGTTGAAAGTAAATTCTCCTCATTTGCTCAGATTCTGGGCGTTTTGAAGAATTTACTCTCGTTCACGGTTTTTTCGCGAGGCTGCATCGAATAATGGCAGTATAGCTGGATTCACCTTTGTCACCTGTAATGGTGTAGAAGTGCAGATATGAGAAACAGTATAAATTAAATGTCTATCCGTTCCACCGAACTTATTTACTGCAATAAATTCAGTGAAGGATTTGTTTGAATGATGTACATCACTTAAGCGTTTTTTCCATTTATGCAATATTTCGTTCAGAAGAGGAGTATGAGTCACCGTGTAATTACGACAGCTAGGGAATCAGAACTAAAGGAAAATAGTGCTGTTTGAACATAGCATTCGGCAGATCGCGTCCCATGACGGGTTGTTGTTTCAAATGCCTCACAATATTGAAGTCTCTACTCAATTTCTTTCTGTTTTTACCGCTTTAGATTACAGTTGCTGTCACTGTATTTTAATATATTGGGGACTAGCTGGGTAGCCCTTCGTATGACCCTGCTTTATTTTTACCACGAGTCAGTAATGATGACCATCGTACGGTAGATGGACTTCGTCACTGTCCAGCAAGAACGTATCTCCGATAGCACCTATCGATTTTCTTACTTCTTTTTGTCCTAGCAGACAAGCCAAGCTCTACTCATTAATGGATCTTCTACTAAGTCAGCTACGCCTTCACATATTTCTTAAAGATGTACTTTCTATACAAGGCGACTGTTTAGTAACCCATCGAAGAATGTGAGTTCTATTAAATGTAACCTACCTGACGTAGGTGCCTTTCTGCCTTTACTCGTGTGGCAGCTACACGTCCGTATACTTCTCATGCTGCGGAATTGCTGAATAGCAAACCAATTGACTAGTGATTTGCTGGAAATGTAACAGGACAAATAAAAGTCCTTCTTTCTCCATAACGTCAAAATGAGTGTCCTCCCACTTGGAAGTAAAGTATATCTCTCTTTTACCTTCATTTATTCTGGAGACCGAAAGAAAATGAAGAAAACAAGAACAGAAGAGTGTTTTGTTTTGCATGCACAAAGTCCTGTTCCCATGTGAAAAAAAGTTGCACAAAGCGTTGAAGACGTTCCCCCTGTTATTTCCAGTTCTGAAGATCATATGTGTTATACTATGCTCAGTTATTTATACATTGTATTATTTTGCTACTATTAAATTTTATTCGGTGAAACATTATTTACTGAATAAAATTTTGAAGAAAAGAAAAACGCTTTGGAACTTGAATTTATCCAGATGATCTGTCTATAGGTTAATGAAAATCCAGAGAAAAGAAACAATTTTATGCGTCCTTGAAACGTAGTGTGTAAAGTTGTAACACCATCGAGCCAAATTCAAGATTCATATTTCAGTTCTAAGTTAACTAACCTCATTTAAATTGTTAAGTGCTTTTGGAATATACAGTAAGAACATATTACCTTCGGAACCACATAATTTTGCTCAGCAATTGGCGAATTCATATTTGTTGAAGGTTAATTATGGTATGACATATTTCTCAGTAGTAATGAACTTGCATTCCATTGTTGTCCTTGTTGTTACTTGAGAATAGTAATGCAGCCTTCTGCTTTTTTTCACTTCATCTCCGAATATCTGCTTTCGAGGTAAAGTGTTTTTAAGTCGAAGCTCCTGAACCTTTTCCTTCTTGAAAACAAGAATTTCTGCTATTTACGAATGCGGCTCTTGATTTGAAGCGACAATTTCGTTGATCATCATACGGTTCAGGTTGCCTTTTCATTAAGTATTTCCTTGTTCTCTTGCTCGTACGTGTAGCGCATGACATCTGAAACAGATATTTATAAGAGATTGGTTGCTTTATCGTATTACAGTCGTCAATAGATACCAAAAAAATTGTCTCTCAGTAATAGAGAATAATGTATATCCTCGCAGTGGGCCCAGTGCCATGTTGCAACCAAGATTCTTGCTGAGTTCGGTTCAGTGACAAAATATTTTCTGGTCTACTTTCCGAGTTTTCGGAGAGACTACGTCTTCAGGAAACATAGAAGACACAGCATTGTTTAGTTGGCTAAGAGTTACGGAACCTGGCTACGTCGTTGTCCTGCAGTGACGAATCTTGAAAGTGATACACTATTCGCAGCAAACGAAACTAACAGCTTTGACACCGCAGTCCTAGATTTGGGGAAGCACTTCACCATAGAGTACACTACAGTCAAACTGCTATTAGTTCACTTTCGAAACTTCTACAACGAACTCATCCTAAACAGTACCTCTGTTCCGTGACATGTGATTTATCATCACAGAAAAAATGCTCTTCCTGTTACTACTTGTATTCTTAGAGGTATTTTGCAAAACAAAATTTCAAATATCACCTCCTAGACATTTCATCTGTATATGGTCAATGAGATCTCTTACAGTTTACAGACCGCAGCCCCCTCGTCCTCATCACGAAATCCGCGTGAATAAAGAGACGATATCGGCTGAAAGCAAAACAGACGTTCCGTAACAAAAATTTCAGTGATTATTGTCAACTCTATCATAGATTACCCACTATACATTGGTGTGAGATATCTCGCATAGAACCAGATAAAATTTAATAATTTATGGACTGAATTTTTTGCGACTGTTGGATACGTTTCCACAAAGCAACCTTGGCAAAAATACCCTTCACATATAGATTAGCTGAGGCACCATACTCCCTGATATCCGTAATGCGTTCATGTTTCTCAGATATTTGAAAGTTTATTGAGTATTGTTTGTAAATGGCACATATATCTGAATTTATGTTGTCTGCAAAAATACATCCATAAAACTGTAACACAGTCGCCCTAAATAGTCCCAGTAGCTAATAACATAGACTTTTATATATATTTCGTACACAAACAAACTCGCCACTCGACTTTCTTCACGTGTAATCAGTTTTATGAGACAAAAAGGCACCTATTTCTATAACATTATTGGGTAAACTGTGACAAGACCTTTAGAAATGTCATTTATCTTACTATGATTATAATACCTAAAGAGTAATTGAATATTTTGCGGTGCTGACTATAAATCTCTTAGAGTTTCCTTTAAAAATAAGTGTACTACTTCGAAACAACAACAACAACAAGAAACGGTTACTAGTTTCGAATGTAACAATTTTTAGTGGGGTACAGTTCTCAGCAAAATTCTTCTATTAAAATTCAGTGCAACTGCATTTGTTTCAGATCAACACATCAAATTTTGTACCACGCAGGGATTTCAGCACTGTGCGCCTTGTAGCGTTCTCGCTTCCCGAGCACGGGGTCCCGGGTTCGATTCCCGGCGGGGTCAGGGATTTTCACCTGTCTCGAGATGACTGGGTGTTTGTGTTGTCCTCATCATTTCATCATCATCCAGGAAAGTTGCGAAATTGGACTGAGCAAAGATTGGATAATTGTACGAGCGCTGATAACCACGCAGTTGAGCGCCGCACAAGCCAAACATCATCATTATCACAGTGCGCCTTCTGCAGCGACGTCGCTGTCTAAGGTAGTAACAGAGAGCGCTTGAAAGTCGAGATATGGTTCCTGGTATTGTGTCACAAGCTGTCCCTGGAAAGTACGTCCGCCTCCGTAGCGCAGCAAGGGGGCCCGGGTTCGTTTTCCGGCAGGGCATTGGGTGTTGTGTGTCCGTCATCGTCATTTTCATCATCACAGACATTTAAGTCGCCGGAGGGGCGTCAACTAAAAAGGATTGCAATACGGCGGCCGAACCCCGAACGGGATATCCCGGCCAGTAAATGCTATTCGATCATTTCACTTTCTGGAAAGTAATTTCATTAACTTCTTGTTATAATCTGTGGGATATGTTTCTGTAAACTGAAAAATGTGAATTCCATGTAGTAGCCTCAATGTCACGTCGAAATCACACTCAAATCCAAATCTGAAGGCTGGGTCGTCGATTAGGTACAACACTTAGAACTGATCTGACTTGATCCATTATAAATGGTTCTGAAAGCCTGCGACTGTGAAAACAATAGGTTTGTTTATAAATAACTCATCTGCTACCAGTCACGATTTTCTGTATTTTATTTTACCCACGACGCGTTTCGGGAAATGATTCCCACTTTTAAACGCGTTTCTGCAGTTTGTTATGTCATTCCTACGTGATGTTATCGATCTGTGAGATTCTGTTTCATTTCGTTGGCATAACTGCAATATATAAGAAAACATGCGATTTTTAGCTGGTTGTTGATCTTTTTGTTCACCACGTTATATGCACCATAAATCCCACCATTGCTCCCTGTCTTGGAGGTCCAGCAATCTGCTCTTTCAGGAGTCCTCATTGGAGCCGATTACAGCACCCTGGTACTAGAATTTTCAATGGTCCACTGAATATGGGCGCTGGCGGATCCACGAAATCTGGTCGCGTTTTTACATGCTCTTCACTGTGATGAGCATCGAAGGTAGCCCCTCCCGTCGAAACTTCGTGGTCGTCGAGTGGGTCTTCAGTTTCCGTGAAATTCTCATCGTCAATCTACGCCTCTGGCTGTAGTAGGGCTATATAGGGAGGATACGGACGACGTCTCAGCGCTTTTCTCTTCATCATGAAAGATCACAATCCTCGACTTCATATTTGTCGTCCGGCAGGAGTAGAAGGATACGATGCGGTCCAAAGTAGCACTTTAGTGAATTTTCCTACAGTCTCATTATCCGCCAAAGCCTAAAAATCCATTGTAAGTTTCCTGGCCTGTATCTTATTGATCGTACTTCACGTTTTATCACTCTCGGTCTTTTTCCTGAATTTCCAGAGTCCCTGTGCGAGCTAGCTGCCCTGCTTATTTGCTCCTGGTGATGAGGTGTCTCACATAGTACCGTTCGGTTGAAACGGGGACACTGTATGAAACAGAACGAACGGCGTGAAGCCTGTAATGCCATGCTTCGCCGTGTTGTATAGGAACATCACGACGGGCAGTTTGTATCCCAATCTCTCTGTTCGACATGAACGTACATCGAGAACATATCTACCCGTGTCTAGTTAAGGAGTTCCGTCAAGCTACTCGTTTGTAGATGTTAGACAGTTGTCATCCTGTGGGTGATGTCACAACGTGGAATTATCTCTGACAGCAGTCTCGACCGAAAAGCTTTTCCACGTTCAAATATCATCATACGGGGTGTTCCGTGGTTTAAAACGACGTCTTCTACAAGGAACTTTGCAATTTCTGGAGCTTCGGCAGTCGGCACGGCCATGGTACAGCTGTGATGACAGCATCGATTCCTGTTTGTGGACTTCGGTGAAGTCCCTAAGAGGCCGATTCTAATTCGGTGGAATGGCACTGCTGCAGGCGGGATTGATACCAGATGTCTTCGCCTAATTGCGGCATGTGCTTTGGTCGTTCGCATTCCTTATAGTGGCTCACATAGTGTCTCACAGATCGGTAAAGACCTGGCCAGTGATACCTGCGTCTGTTTCTGTCTATAGTCTTCAAGTGACCAGATGTTACAGTAAAGTGGAAATTCTTCAGGATCGTTGGCCACAGATGAGGTGGGATGCCATGAAACCATTTCCGCCCCATTGGATCATAGTTCTTCCTGCGCAGTGCTCCGTTTGCTAACTGGAAACCTACCTTGATCGATTCCCCATTCTACCATGCTTCTATAGTTTTCAGCAGTGCTGTATCTTCCCTCTGTTGAGCAGCAATCTCATTTAACGCAGATATGCCGGAGATTTCGTCCAAACTGCTGTGTTCTGTCGAATGGTTCCTTGAAAGGCAATCAGCGTCTTTCTGTTTTCGCCCATTCTTGTACACCACTGTGACGTCCTACTCCTGAAGCCCCAATGCCCATTCGCCAGCGGATGACTCAGTCTGGACAGCGAGCAGAGAATGGTGATCCGTTGCAACAGCGCATGGTTTCCAAAATTAATAAGGCAGAAACTTAGTGATGGCCAAACAAAGTTAAGGCGCTCAATAAGGCAGAAACTTAGTGATGATCAGACAAAGGTAAGGCGCTCTTTCTCGGTTGTATGGCAGTCCATCTCGGACTTTGAGAGTACTCTGGAATCATAAGCTGTTACCTTTTCATCACCTTCCTGAATTGAACTAGAACTACGCCTAGCCAAAAACGACTGGTGCCTGTTCGAAGTTCTGTCTCGGCATCCACGTCATACAGTGTTAGAATTGAAGAAGATGTTTGCGCCTCATTAAGGCCAAAGAAGAATCTTCCTTACACCTCTTTATAGCTAAATTTGGCTCTCCCTGCGGTAATCCTTGCAAGTGATGTGTATTGGTGAGGACATCCTTCATGAAACACTGGCAGTAGGAGTACACACTGAGAAAACTTTTCACATCACGAATGTGCCGAGGAGTTGGAAAATCTTTGGCTGCTCTTTTTCCTCTGGTTGATGACGGACTCCATGGCCATGTACTTGGTGCCCCAAGATTTTTATTTCTTTCGCGACGAAGACGCACTTTTTTGTATTTATGAATAGACCTGCAGGCTGAACACTCTACAACACTGTTTTGGCGTACTTCAATACTTCAAAGGTTTTTAAAAAGACGACAAAGATAGCAAAGTTTCGGTGAACTTTTGGGTGAAGAAGAAATAATTGCTGGAGGTCAGGCTGGGCTGGCAACCTGCAACATGCCAGTAAGCATCGCTGACCACTACACCACAGTGTATGGACCAGAAATGCGCTACTTATTTTGATGATACATTTATTCTCTCCAATGAGAAATGCTTAGTGGGGAAACCACATGCCAACAACAACACATCAGAGTACACTGAATTGGTATTTGTTGCTTTATAGTTGGCAGTTATAAATGCTGGCAGTTTCCGTTAATGTTTGTACGGAATAGAATTGCTGTTGCTGTTCACATATGATTTATGTTTCTATGAATGCATCCTGTGCAGTATTCCTCCTTTATTGCCCATTAATATAACATTTTGCTGTTCTCGACTCTCTTTCTTTCCTCTGCTTTCATCACCCTAGAATAAAGATGAGTTATACGCCTGTTTTACGTTCTACTCGTCCTTGATACTTAGCACCTGTAAGTCTTTAAAATTTTGTTACGATCTGACTGTACCACTGGAGTTACGAAAGGTATACACTGAGGGGACAAAAGTTATGCTATACCTCGCAATATCGCCTCGGACCTCATTTACGCCAGGGCAGTGCCGCAGCCCGACGTGGTATGGACTCAACAAGTCGTTAGAAGTCTCCCGCCGTCTATAATTGCGTAAGTGTTGCCGGCGCAGGATTTTGTGCACGAATTGAGCCCTCGATTATGTCCCATAAATGATCGACGGGATTCGTGTTAGGTGATCTGGGTGGCCACATAATTCGTTCAAACTGTCCAGAATATTCTTTAAACAAATCGCGAACAGTCGTGATCCCGTGACATGCTTGGAAACACGAGGTCCATGAATGGCAGCAAATGGTCTCCAAGTAGTGGAACATAGCCGTTTCCCGTCAATGATCGGTTCAGTAGGACCAGAGGACCCAGTCCATTCGACGCAGACACAGCCCAGGCCCACACCATTATGGACCCACCATCAGCTTGCAAAAAACAGTTCAGATGGCTTTGAGCACTATGGGACTTAACATCTGAGGTCATCAGTCCCCTAGAACTTAGAACTACTTAAACCTAACTAACCTAAGGACATCACACACGTCCATGCCCGACGCAGAATTCGAACCTGCGACTGTAGCAGTCGCGCGTTTCCGTACTGAAGCGCCTAGAACCGCTAGGCCACCGCGGCCGGCGTCAAGCTTGCACACTGCTTTGTTGACAACTTGGGTCAATGGCTTCGTGGAGTCTGAGTCCCAACTGAACCCTACCATCAGCTCTTACCAACTGAAATTGTGTCTCATCTGACAAAGCCACGGGTTTACAGTCGTCTAGGGACCAACCGATAGGGTCAAGAGCCCAAGAGAGGCTTTGTACGCCATGTCATGCTGTTAGCAAAGCCACTTCCGTAGGTTGTCTGCTGCCAAATCCTATTAACGCCAGATTTCGCCGTAGTGTCATAACGGATACGTTCGTCGTACGTCCCACATTGATTTCTGTTGTTATTTGACTCACCGTTGCTTGTCTGTTAGCAGTGACAACTTTACGCAAAAGTCACTGCTCCTGGTTGTTAAGCGATGGCCGTCCACTGCGTTGTCCATGGCGAGAGGTAATTCCTGAAATTTGGTATTTTCGGCACGCTATTGACACTGTGGATCTCGGAATATAGGATTTCCGAAATGGAATGTCGCATGCGTCTAGCTCCAACTACCATTGCACCTTCAGAGTCTGTTAATTCACGTCGAGCGGCTATAACCACGTCGGAAACTTTTCACATGAATCAATTGAGACCCAATAACAGCTTCGCCAGTGCCCTGCTCTTTTCTACACTGTGTACGCGACACTATCGCCATCCGTACAAGTGCATACAGGTATCTAACGACTTTTATCACGTCGGTGTATAGTACAACACAGAAACGCAGTGCATCTTCGAGGGACCTAGATTTCAATTGTTTTCCGCAGCTTAGTTTACATAGCATGAGGCTGCTTTGGAGCTGCAGTACTGCCTAGCGAGGTGAAGTTGCGGATAAGACTATGGGTTCCTGTGCAGGAAAAGAAGTGTTAAAATTTCCCTTGGTACAATTTCATTTAATTTTCCTTCGTTTCGACACAGCATATCAGGCCAGTGTAGATATGGTCTCTTGTACGTGCCTAGGAATGAATGTACTCGTTCACCGCCCCTCGATCCTCCAGTACCGACTTATTCGCTTATGTTTCCTCTAACTGTGGTCATGTTCCTCGGTGTCGACGTTACATGAACAGATACTTCCATCCTTGGATCCGACTGCTCTGTGAATCAACTCATCCGGTTGAATATGACGACAACTACAGTTTAACGATTTTGAGCCACTGATGCAAATTGACATTTTTGATGTTCATGAAATTTTGGCAAACATGCAAAACGTTTGTTTTGTTTGTCAGAACAAATTAAAAACAATATGATCCAACCAAATGCACAATATAGACAGTATAACAAGTTTGCCATTGCGCAAATTGAGTTTAATGTTGTAAACGTCGAATCTTCTTTGTGCGCAAGACTAGCTAGCCGTTCCTTCCTTCACCATTCTGAGATAGTAAATTTAGTTCGACAGAATTTGGCGTGTTAAGAAAAGAGAGTGAGCCTACAGAGGCTTATTCTAGGCACCAATGGTTGCACTTAAAGAGTCTAAAGCTGCAGCACCCTTCTGCATGTGTGGTTACAATTATTTCGTGGAGTATTTATTTGGTACAACTGGTACGTATACATACGTGAACAGCAGTGGCAAGTAGCCGGCCGGTGTGGCCGAGCGGTTCTAGGCGCTTCAGTCCAGAACCTCGCGACTGCTGCGGTCGCAGGTTCGAATCCTGCCTCGGGCATGGATGTGTGTGATGCTCTTAGGTTAATTAGGTTTAAGTAGTTCTAACTCTAGCGGACTGATGACCTCAGACGTTAAGTCCCATGGTGCTCAGAGCCATTTGAACAGCAGTGGCAAGTGGGTTTAAGTGAGTATTTTTCATAGCAAAAAGATTCATTTAAGTGTGTTATTCGCCCATAAAATTAGGCGCGGTATCCTGGTGATGGTGCCATGGTGGTTTCCTTTTCCATGATAGCACGTAACTGTTGTCTGCAGCTGTCATAATATAAAATAACGTTGTTTACGTATCACGAATGCAGGTCATCGAGCTGTTTTTTTATTTTTTTTAATTTTTACGGTATTGTTCCTAAGGAGGAATCTGTAGCTGACCCTACTTACTGCAAGTCCTTTGGATGGGCTGTGTTTTGTTGGAGTATAGCGTGATGCGTGTGAGGAAGGAAGCACGTGACTTCCTTTCAGCAATTCCCCTCAGACAGTTGCTGAGGCCACCCGCAATACAGAGAGGTTGCTATCGTCAGTGACACTCCTCAAAGTCTCCCAATGGTCAGGATAACGTACCAATATGCAATACGTCCAGAAACCAACAACCTTTCAGGCAGTCAAGACAGCAGGTCACAATATCGCACAAGGCTCAGACAATGACCGCATGTGCATCAGGTGTCTGTAACGTTAGCGTACAGCCTCGTTGCGTCATACTAGTGGGCTGACACTGAGGTAAACTGAACATAATCAACAACCTCGGCTTTAAAAAACAATGTTTTGGTAAATAATAATGCATCTATCGTATGCTGTCAATATTTTGGAGAATAAAATTAATCAGTGCAAGAATGATTAGTATACCCCCGACTAAAGCAGAGAATTGAATTTGTCCACTGAAATTATTTGAAGCGCCTTTTGTCTGTTGAAAAACATGCATATCCAGAAACGGCCATCAGACAAGTGATTATTAAGACTTACAAATCGCTTATTTTTAGAAGTGAAGAATACATTATTGAGTAACAAGAAAAAAGGCACAGTTTATAATACTAAGAACGTTGGACATCAACAACTACCTCCGCTATCGATTTCTTGTCGTTATGAATGTCAATGATCTCGTACGATGAAATCATTATGATAAATTCAACTAATGACCGCAAGAATAACTAGCAGACTTATTTTATGTACACATCAAGCTTCAAATTTACGCTCTTCAGTGCTTCTTACCTTTGATGATATGATAAGTGCACTGCTCTTCAATGGTGACTTATGAAATATTAATGATATTTTTGAGCGACTTCCTGTCATGTAACATGATTGTTTTCCTAATACAACTTCTGCCCTAGGTTTGCATATGCATAGAAGTTATTATAATTGCTTTATCTTACAACTATAAATATAAAGGTGCATGTACCTTACTCTTGAACTGATATTTTCGCTAAATTCTGTTCTAGATTTAAGTTTATTAACTGACTCACACACACACACACACACACACACACACACACACACACACACACACGCACACATTCACCGGTATGATGCATTCAAAAATTTACTTTCATTCGTCTATTAGAAATAAAAAATGTTAACTTCATAAATTTTTGCTTTAATACCATACGGTAGCTGAAGCAATGACTTAAAAATTACATTGGTCATCCTGTATCAATACTTGTAGTCAAAGAACATAAACACATTCTCAAGGAAATATTTTAACTTACAAAAAATGCAATACCATTAGCTCAAAACTGAAATGCTATAAACTTTAAGGATTTTCAAGATTGCTATATTTGTTCGTCCATCTTTGTAACTTTTATTTTATGTCTAAGGTCCTTTTCCCTACTTCTAAGAATGCACTGAATACAATGAGGAACTTTAATCTCTGTCTCTTTTTTTCTGGGGCTGTGTAACGTTTGTTTTATACCTAAACTCTAAAGTTACTCTCACAGTAGATCTACGAAAATGCGTCGTGCGGGATGATTCGGATGTGTCTAGCTGTCCTCTGCTTTTAAAAAAAGCCACTTAAATCACTTGTCGGATCCTCTTTATTAAGTGACAGTTATAACAATTCGAGAGACCGAATTATTACTGCTGTAATTATTCAAGTGTTGTCTTTCCCTTGTAGGCACCCATTTATGGGAAAGATTTCCATCTTTATACACCGAAAAAATCAGTTAATAGCGAATGGAAAAGATTTCCATCTTTATATACCAAACAAATCAGTTAATAGGGAATGAAGAAGACCAGAACATATCATTTGGCGTGAAATCATAAAATATATTCGCCGTTCGCTGTTATTCTTCTTGTAACTGAAAATTCCAAATGGCTCTTCTATTAGTGTTGTACCTTGAGTTAGCGATGTTATTTCTCGTGTTAGGTGCCCTCCCCTAGCTCAAAACCTGAGTACGTTCTTGTACCAGGGCGAGGAGGTTCAGCAGTAGCGTTATCTTACTGTTCGAACAATGAGGGCTTTTACGACTGGATGTCGGGTTGCTGCACCCCGAAGGTATCGGCGCAGCTTCGGACGAAACGCCATAAACAAAGGAGTTTCATGGATCACGACCATATAACGCAGAAGATCCCCATCAATGTTATCTTACTGTTTTGTGTGAGAAGCGCGTCTTATACAGTTATTAGTAGATCAGGAGAAAAAAAACAATTCTCTTGAGTTCTTTGAATTCGACGGGAGGAAAGATGAAATTAGATGTGTAAACATTGGCTACATCTGCCTTTAGATAGTAGATATAACTTCGGGTTTCATTTCCCGTGAGGGTTTTTTGTGTGTGGAAAGAACTGTTTGTGAATCCATAGTCTCTAATATATTATTGGTCTTTGGTGCTCAACGCCTTTTGTTTTAATAAACATGTAGTCCCGATCACAAAATTCCGATCATATATCCGCTCAGAATCTTGATGCTTTGTGTTGTCACAGCCCATGTTAACTTTGTTGACAAGGTCAAGGTTTTGGAAATATGTCAAGGTATTAGTTTAGTGATGTATGAAACATTGGAGACACATGCCACCAATTTCTTCGAATTCCCATGCGCATATAACAATAGAAATGAACGAATAAAGCCTCATTCGACTTAAACATTACAGAAATCACGTCCGGAGGTAAGCAAAATTTTGTAACGCAAGTGAATTTTACGTTTACTTCTGGTAACAGGCCTCTGTTGCAGACTAACGAAGTACATTAGATATGAAAATAAAAAAGAACCTGTGAATTTTTTCATTTAGCTAGAACGGCCTGTATTTGTTTACGAAATGGCTGAAAATATTTGTCTTGGCAGCCTTTATAATTGAGAAACTGGAGGCTAGTACTGAGCTTGTCTAGCGTTACGTTTTGTATGACGTCTACCTGAAATTCCGTCCATATACAACTACAGTTAGTGTATTGACGCACGAGCATGTTTTTCTGTTTGTGTCAATCTCATTTATTGAACCACTCCTCATTTCAGAAGAGCACTGTGTCTATAAAAGTATTTACACAAAAATATGAACATAAATAAAGTATAAACACACATGTACGTGCGTTCACAGAAATTTCGTGGCAATGACTGTATGTCTGTGCTAGTTTATTTAGTTCTGCAAAACAGTTAATTGAATCTGAGGCACATAAATTCTTCACGATGCGATGCAGAGTCATACGATACTATTTACCGCCTTTGAATATTTAGAATTAATGTTGTAATATGAGTTTTATTTTTCAGCATAGGTTCGCAAATAATTATTGGCGGTTTATTAATGGTATCATGAAAGGATCCTACAAACGACCATAAACATCTGGGGCGTGTTTGATTCGTTATCGTAGACTCTATATTTGTTGCCGTGCCGTCTATATTGGTACTTAAAATTAACTGCATTGATAGAGAATTGTTGGTCGTAAGTTTTTGCTCATGTATCACCATCACACATATGATATTTCCCGCAGGAGAAATCTGGTATTACCTCAGTTTAATGTGGGCACTACTGCCCTGCAAGTGTTGATGGTGGATACAGCAATAAGGAAACATTTAGAACGTTTGAATTAGCTCTTACATTCTCGTGGAAATCTCTCTTCACTGTGACTGGCGTACGGAATTAAATTTGTTATTTCTATGCTACTGACTGTGAGTGCGGTTAATTTTCTGAACGCACTGATCTGTTAATTCAGTTTTTATTGTGTCATAGCAGTTTCTGTTCACAGATAATTAGTTAGCTATTTTCTTGTTGTGTGTGCCAGTTTCGCAATATCTTTCCATGACGTGGAACATATGATCACAATTGAAAAAAAAAAGTTTTCTAGAACAAAGCATGACTATATGCCATCCAGTTTAATGAGCGGTTTTAATCGATATTTGAAGCGATTAATGTAAACAAGCAAAAAAGATTACCCTTTATTTTTACAATTGGTTTTATTGTGTATCAGCACTTTAATTTGATTATGGATGTGATCCTTTTTTCTATTTTTCTGCACATAAGGTCCTATGCAATGTCATGTTAAGTTTAAAACAGTGGAGGTAATTATTATTTTTATTGCTTATGTATGAACTCTATTGTTGTTTCAGGATTTAATTAATTTTTGTCTACACCTTTCAGCTGATACTCCTGATGTGCTACACATACCAAATGTAATTCAGCAAGCATAGAACAGACCATATAATTTGTTCTTCTATTTTCCTTGTCGCGGGGTCCTACGGATGTCGCCGCATCCCGCGGTCTCTGTTGCTAAAGACTTCGAGCTTGCCATCCTTCCTTACCCCTTCTGATCCCTTTTTCTATCCGTTTTTGGAAACCGCTTACACAAACTTTTCGTGGTATCATTTTACTTCCAGGAGGTTGCCGTGAAAGTGCTCACTTTGGACACCTATTATTCTAACGATTGTCTTGACATGCCTTAACCATACAGTCTTCTTCATTTCTATCCGTAGTGCTATAATGGGTATGCGTCATTTCTCTTATCTCTTCATTTCTTACACGACCGAGCTAGGAAATTCTACATACTCTTCTCAAGTGCTCAATTTCTAAAGTTTTAAGTCTCTTATATTTCTTTCCGTCAGTTCCCAACATTCACTCCCCCAGCTCGTTACTGGTTCCGCGATGTATTTGTACAATGACATTTTAACCTTTCAACTTATTTGTGAGGAGCAATATCATTGCTTATATGTTTTTACCTGGTGGTATAATTCAAGGAAGAATATTACGAAGTACTACTAATTAAATGTATCACGAGCTGCAAATCTGTATGCCTGTTAGATTCGATGACGGTATAAGATTTTTAATTGTTCTTCTAATGTAATAATATTACACTAATGTAATAATAATGGGAGCGAATATGATTGATTTCTGCACGAAATCGTGACTATATTCTGTATTTACGAGGATTGTCTCTGTGTTAAAATGCTAATGGAAACATAGGGCGACTTCTTTGTTTATCTTGAGAAAAAGAAATATCTAAACAACTACTTATGATATTAAAAAACTGAAAAATATGTGCGCAATACTTTTAAAATGCTTATCGGCAACATCCCTGCTCTAGCATAAGGGGTAGAGCTGGGTACAACTTTGAAGTTATTTTTATTGTAGATTCGGATTCTGTTGGGAAAAAAATACGTAACTTTTCTATGATAACACTTTCCGTTGAGCTATAGATGGCGCTGTAATCGACAGACAACACAACTGAGTTCCAGAACGGTACTATCTCTAGAAAAATGCACTGGAGCGAAAAAAGAAAACCGGATGTCTTCAGTAAATGTGAAAAAAAGCTTGTCTGAGGTGTGTCCTGCCACCTTTTCCAACAAGGAGCTCTTTTGTGGTGTATCTTCTAGCCTCTCATCAACGGGGTGCTTTTTTGTAAGCAGTGTTTCACATCAAGTGCTTAAAAACGTCGCCGCCCGCTTCGATGCACTTATTTGTCCGTACATGGAATGATGCGACACAAGTGAGAAGTATGACCGACGCAATCTGCAGGCATTGAGCGGTGTTAGTGATGTTTCTTGCACTTCATTATAGGCTTTACTCTTCAAGAAATCCAACGAACAAAAGTCAGATCTCACGATCTTGCAGGCAAACACACCTGACCACTTCTTCTGATCCACCGACGTTTGTACACGCGATCGCTAACTTCCAGTGCTGCTACAGAATAATGTGATTGGCAACCATCGGTGTTGAAACCACATCGTTTGTCGCAAGAACAAGGAAAGGCCTGCAAGCAATACTGGATTATTGTCCTCCGAGAATGTTCGATACTTACCGTCATTTAAGGTGCTATAAATAAAGAATGGGCCACTGATTTTGTCACCTATTATTATACACCACTCACATTCCACGGACGCTAGTGTTCAACTTAGTGTAACCAATGTGGCTTTTCCACGTTCCAGTAATGCATGTTGTGTCGATTAACCATATCATGGTTCGTGAAGGTCAATGGTCAAAGAACAATACTCTGGCAAAGACATTAGGGTCTCTCTGTATTTGCTGAAGCGACTACAGGCAAAATGTTAGTCGGGTATGGAAATCATTGCCATCTAGCTCCTATGGAGGAAAATATGAAATGGATGATATTTTCTATGTTTCAAAATTCGGCAAACAATGGTTTGACTAACTCCCTATTCACAAGGTAATTGCCGAGTGCTAATTTAAGGATTATGATTCACCGCAGCTAATCTAACACTTTCATTATTATCTCCAGCAACTGTTCTTCGACTGTTTCTTTTTCGTGGATGTACGCTTTCCTCGGTGGAGAATTGTCGATTAACCCGACAAAAAGACGCGCTTGGTCGCACCCTGTTTGAATATTTTGAGCACAAAGAGTCACAGCATTATCGACATCCCTGCCGGTTTCTTCTTAAATGTAAACCATTTCATTTTTCTCTTCGATCGTGATAGCCTACATTCTAGCTAATAACGCGGTCTGTTTATCAAGGAACGTACGTAAGAAATGAGGGATGACGTCCACACAATGAAATCAAGTCAAATAATGAACGGATGAATCTTTCGAAACAAATATGTGGAGAAAACGGCAAAACAGTGTGTCATTGAGGTCGACGTTGGTAACGCAGGATATCACTTTTCTAAATAAGGAATCTGATGCGTTGTTTTTGAACTATTTTGTTGTCTCAAGATAAAAATCTCATCTGAAATATATGTATATCTAGACAATGTACCCATACTCTGGTGTGGTAACTACATTATAGGATGCATGTATATAGGACTAACAACCAACAAATTTAAACGATATTCACTGATGAGTAGAAGAGAAAAGTAGTCAAAGAATAACCTTAAATCTCTAAAACAATAGACGATTTTAGTATAGCCTCACGCGGAAACATTCGTTTCGCTGCAGTATAAAGTCATATACCTGAATTCCTTTTATAAGTTGTTGCAAAGTAGGGAATCCTTAATGAGTCTAATTTATGGTAATCTTTTTCCATTCAAGACTTACAACGTCAGCTGAAAGATTACGTCCACAGCATATGTGGTATCATTTCCATGCGATAAGTGCTTTTATTGTATTTTGTAGTTTTGTATTGAATTTCATCCCATCTTTTTTTCTACAGCCGTTGTTTTTTGTTTTCAGTTTCCCCATTTCATAGAGTTCCTTGTACGAGCATACAAGTGAGAATTCGCAAACCGGTATTTCCGTTCAGAGCAGAACTGGAACCTGAACGTCTTTCATCGACATTCTGCAAATAATGCATTTCTCCATAGATGCATTCCGCACGTAAAAAAAAAAATTGTAGTGCTTTTTGCGCGTAAAGGATTATGAAATAGTACTATCTCCTCAAAGAAGTTTATTTACCACCCTTTTAGTCTTGACGTTTTAAGATAGATTAGGGCTTTTCGGAGTGCGAACAGATATGGAAAAGTCTCTATGGGAAAATCACTAATGCTAAAACTCTCTTATTTTTCGTATATTTATCTACAAATTTAGTGTTGGAGCTATTTCAACAAGTATTCGAAACATGCCGAGGAATGTCAGTTAAACGTAGTCATAGATGACCAAATTGTTCCAAGGTCGATCTGTATGCAGGATTGAACTACAACTTTCTTGCGCTGGTACAGTTTCGATCTTTAATATTTTAAAATCACGTTGAAGGCCTGAAACACCACATCGAAGGTGACAAAAAATTCAAGTTCTTCAGTTCGCAACATTTTACTTGTTAATTATTTCACTTGTTTTTTGATTGAAAGAGAATGTTGGAGCTCATCTCATTCCAAATAGAGGATTACATCTTATAAAAACCTTTGTTATTAAAATCCGATTACGTTTCTAAATTCGTAAACCGACTATAGGAGCTGTTCTGGCCGTGTTCACGGTACTGACGCAAACTTTTACTCTAACAGCACTAGCTGGTGGCGCTGTAATTAGTTAAGAAGCTCGACACGCAGTCTGTAAGATGGTATTCTTGTAGTCATTCAGATTCAGAGCTTCATGAATCGTTTAATGTAAATGCCATGGCGGCTACTTTGGAAAGAAAGCAGTTAATTTCCTTCCCTGTTCTTGTCCAATCGGAGATTTTCTTCTGCAATAGCTACATCGCTGGCGTGGTGTTAAAACCGTCTTCTTTCATAAACAAAATGTAAGTAATTATGCAATGGGTACACAGTAACAACTTTACTAAACATTTACTTATTTTATAACTGTAGGAGACTACAATTTATCTTTCCATTTTACAGACAACTGCTTGTGCAAACCATTCTCTACATGTAATGCAACAGTGCTCTCATTGATGCACAGAATTTTATCAAATAACATCTCCTAAAATACAGTCTCATTGTACGCTCTTTCCTCTCCCTAGCCATCTTTTCTTCAGTTATCAACCTGAAATATCCTTAAAAAAAAATTGTGATTCAACTTGCAAATACGTCAAAAAATCAGTATCATTTCTGTTTTCACTATTTATCCGTAATGTCAAGTAATAACTAGGGTATATTATAGTAATATTTATCTCTCTTCCATTCTCCGTTTTGGACTATAAACGAAATAAATGTAGGTAAGATTAGGTTAGATTAGATTAGTACTTGTTCCATAGATCATGAATACGACATTTCGTAATGATGTGGAATGTGTCAGGTTAATAAAAGGGGTCTATACAAGATATGACATTACACAAAATATTACATGACAATATTTTTAATTTTTTTGTGGGGGTTGGGGAACTTACCCACTTTCTATATCCAAAAATTCATCTAATAAGTAGAAGGAGATGCCATTAAGCAATTCTTTTAATTTCCTTTTAAACGCTATATGACTATCTGTCAGACTTTTGATGCTATTAGGTAAGTGACCAAAGACTTTTGTGGCAGCATAATTTACCCCCTTCTGAGCCAAAGTTAGATATAACCTTGAGTAGTGAAGATCATCCTTTCTCCTAGTGTTGTAGCCATGTACACTGCTATTACTTTTGAATTCGTTCGGATTGTTAATAACAAATTTCATAAGAGAATATAGATATATATTGTGAGGCTACAGTGAAGATCTCTAGCTCTTTTAATAAGTGTCTGCAGGATGATCATGGATGAGCTCCAGCAATTATTCTGATTACACGCTTTTGTGCAATGAACACTCTTTTACTCAATGATCAGTTACCTCATACGAAAGCAGAGAATGAAAATAGGCATGGTAAGCTAATTTATTGAGATGTACATCGCCAAAATTTGCAGTGACCCTAATAGCATAAGTAGCTGAACTCAAACGTTTCAGCAGATCCTCAGTGTGTTTTTTCCAGTTCAACCCCTCATCAGTGCATACACCTAGAAATTTAAAATACTTATCTGTGTGTGTACTCTGCAGTTACGTTCGAATTTGTTAATTTGCTTGAATACTGAAGCTCACATGGCCGAAGAGATAGTCTCTCTTACTTTAATTAGGATCGCGGTTTTATTACTGGTAACTATAACAACAGCCGTAACTACATGGCAAGTGCCGTAATCCGATTCCGGTGGAAATTTTACTCAGTGGAAGAGGAGCCAACATAGGCGAACACTTGTCTCGGATTCTCCTGCTATATTCGACCGTTTCTGAGAAAACGACAGTCAAAGTTTTCGACGTAATGCAGGCATTGTGGCTAGCAGCGCGGCCTTCCAGTTTTGCGTCCCGAGTTCGAAACCCGAATGTTGTTTTGATTTTACTTTCTCTTTTTTCATTTATTTTCTTATGTCTGTAGAAGGTTACTACACTAATGTGTCTTATCAAGTTAGGGGATACCAGGGCGTTATATGAACTGCAAATTACAAATGATTTTCACAATAAATGTCATATATTTATTATATAGTATATTAGTGTATTGTATTTTCACAATCTTTTAAATTCACTTATGCTTATTATTATTTAATTATTTTTATGTCAATTCTTATACTAATTCTTGTATTTATTTTGTACCTATGTTTATTCTACAGGAAGATTTGGTCCGTTTCCTTGGATGATACCGATCGTAGAAACATTCGAAACACAGAAATTCCCATCACCACGAGCATCGCGTGAATTCAGTTTTGTCACAGTGGCATTTCTTCACATGAAACTCACTAATGAAACTTACTGTGGAGGGAAACGTCGTTAACATTTTTGAAGATTTAACACGCTGACAGTAATGTCGCGGTAATCTAGGCATGACGGATCACTCTACCGAAGACTTGCGCTTGCAATTGGTTATGTATCAAGATGCAGTGCAGGAATTCCACCGAAAACGATTTCAAATAATTTTCTCATGCATTTATTGTTTCTTTTCCTTTCTTAAAATTCATTCGCCAGACATACACTTAGATTACGAATAACAACAACGTTATTTCAATGTATATTGGAGAAATCGTCTTCTTACACATGTAGATAAATGAAAAATAAGAACAAAAATAACAATCGGCTTTCGAATACTGATCGCAAACGTGTCAAAGCGTGACGCAAGTCACTGCGCAGCTACTTCAGCTGAACCGTTTACTCACTAAAAGGCACATTAAGTACCTCGAAAAATTTGACCGTCGTTTCCTCAGAAAAGGTCGAATAGCTACTCATAAGGCGATAAACGTATTCACTTATTTTGGTTCATCTCCCTCTGAGTGAAGTGTCTGGGAAATCGGGTTGTGGCTCTTGCTGTGTTCTCCTCGTTCATTCGGAAAAACATGGAGTAAAGTAATAGCAGTTAGGGAAGCGAAGTTACGAGCAGAAAAATGCACATTGCTTACTTACACGACTGAGCAGTGTTGTGTGATGTTTGGGGGCTCACAGTTGTTCGTCCTGTGACAGCTCTGGGGTGAGACCGGCTCCTCGTGGTCCCAAGACTGGCCTCTCTTAGCGTTGCTGGAACTGTTGACGAAGCAGGGCCTGCATGCAATGGAAGGTGAACGTTTAGCGATATCACAGGTACCCGTAAATCTGATAGTGCGTGAGAATGTAGTTGCGTCGCTACATAAACTTGCACTTCAAGACTACATGCAGTATACATTTGTTTACTACCTCCAGCAACAAAATAATTAACAATTATCGCTAAATTTATAGGTGTTGATACACTTGCGGCGATGTAGTTCAAGCTGACGAAGCGTATGTCTACGTTTTTTAATTAGAAAGTAAACGTCACTCTTTTTGTCACTTTCTGAACCTCCTTGGCCGAGGTAAGAGAAGAAAAGAGAATTACGGAGTATGTGTAGATGTAACTATTCGCGCTATATTCTTAGAAGGTGGAAGTTCGATAGCAGGTACCAGGCCAGAACTAAAGTGGTTGTTTATGAACCTTCTCGATCTCTAACATCACATGATTAGCTGCAAACTGTAAAGTTGTCGCTATGCGGCATTTACCCAGGAGGTTAATTGTATCTTACTTAGCTAGAAAAAATTTCTTAGCTCATGAGGAATAGCACCGTATTATGAAACGAAGAAAACCATTTGAAGAAATGAAAAAAGAATATGATAAATGTCTACTTATGTATGAAGAAACAAGATTCTCACGTTTAAGTACAGTGAAAGTGTTCTGTTTACGACGCTCCAGGCATTACAGAACCTCGTATGTTCAAGGACAGGCAAGTATAACCTGCAGACACGTTTGCAAACAAGTTCACAAACCTGGTAAATGTCGTTTACAAACACGGCGATCTGAGTCAAATGAATCGCAGGAATATAGTTGTTTTCTATAGAACAAATAGTTGATGGTTAGTGGTTAAATAAGCAAATGTCTAACAGGCAGACTAAGATAAAAAAACGTACTTATTACAGAATTTTCGGTTTTTTTTTTTTTTTTTTTTTTTTGCGGTAGTGCGTTCGCATCGCATTTGGGAACCATCAAACCGGAAGGGGGGGGGAGGGGAAAAAAAGACCCTTAACCCCAGGGCCCGGATTTTTAGGACCCAAAATACCTGGAAGATCATCACTAAAATGGCCTGGAAATACTGATAAAACTACTATGGATGATGTAAAATACACTTCAAGTAAGTCATAAAAGGAATTAGAGTAATGAAAACTTTGTAGGCGTTCGGAAATGAAATTAAAAAACGGATAATTAAATTAAAATCTCTTTCTTCTTCTGTAAGGTATCTGACTCTTGAAAGATGTAAGAAGATTGTTCTGTGCTAATCATCTTAGAGCAATTACTCTGTACTACAGTGAGCTCCGACTGTCGAAAATGAGGATCATCTATTCTCAAACAACACACCCTTGTAGTTAGAAAAATTTTCAGCATTTGCTGAAAGAATTGGAGGGTGCACTTTCACGTCTTCGTTTAGGTTTAAAAACGAGTCTAAACACAGGAATACCTAGATTTCGCAGATGGACATTACTTTTGGTTCAATATCGCTGTTTTTGCTTCAGTGTCCATACCTGGTAAAAAGTTAACAACAGTATATGATGCGACAATGACAATAAGCAGATGTACCATCAAATTATTTTCCGCATGTGTGAGCATTATTGTTGCGTTTTCCTAGGGCACATGTAGTGTCCATTCTTGCCAACGTTAAAAAAATGAATTGTTCTGTCATAACTCGACATTAAACACAAACTTGTAAAAAATGAAGTAAAATCTTAAAAATGATATCATCCTTCAAAAATCAAATGAAGTACAGTAACAGCATGGCGAGAAACGCAAAATTAAATTTACATTTTAAAATCCAGAATATTCGGAGATTTTAGTACTTGTGAATAATGTGTTGGTCATAAGAATGAAAGATGTCAACAAACTCTGGGCATTACTAATTAACTATAATGAAATGAAGCTGCTTATCCAGTTTGTGACAAAACTACTACATATATACGCTGTTCCATTAACAAGGATATCCAAGGTGTGTGCTCCGTATCGAAAATGTGGCCTTCTTAGAGAACAAAAAAGTCACCCTCCGAATTCCCACATCGCTATGAACGCCCACCTTATTAAACACCGTGATGCATTCATAAGCGGTACATTCACCTGGTATAGAAAGTTTCCCGAAACTGCAAGTGTGCGTGTGAATTCCGATTGGCATAAAGATACGATTGAAAAATCAAGTAATATTGTTAATATGATGACAGAGCAAACTAAGAGATGAACTGTTCAGCAAGAATCCTGCTAGTACAAACTAATCGCGCCAAGTTGAAATAATTGTTCCTTGAGTATTGTTTTGTGCAGAGAAAAAACATACTCAAATGCTGTTTTTTTATTATTTATTGCAGTTCAGAGCACAATACGATAACGAAATATTGCGGAAATATTTTGAAAGTGCCGATAAAGATACCACCTGTCTCAAAGACCCCAAACGATTTGGATTAAGAGAAAAACTGAGTTGTTTTATGTTATGCATTATCCACGGATGGTAAGTGAGCAAGAGCACGGCTTCCACATAAATCGATTTGAAAATCTGTGTAGAAGCTTGTGCTAGTGATCGACAAGCGCAAAATGTGGGAAACGTTACCCACACGAGATTTTCAATAGCAGGAAAACAATTAGCTGAGAGAATAGGGCTTAAGACGGGACCAACAGAAAACAAACTAATGTTGTGAAAGCGTAAAACTTAGGAACGTAAAAATATATTTTACTACAATTATACTATTAGCTTCTTCATATTTATAACTTTCATCAATTACTAAATGTGTAACGTACAAAATTTTGTAAACAAAGGTAATGGCAAAAAATATTTTGCCCCTGCTGACATGAAAACCTGCAGCTCCCAACGTTCAACTTACAGACGTGTAGCTGTCTGCCAACTGATTTCTATAAACGTACGGCCTACGAAAGTGAGGCTGTAATCTTTGCTGCGCCTTCCAATGCTAAAAAGACATCTTTTGCCTATCGAAAGGCGACATATTGACGGTCCGTTGCCTGAACTTATTGAGTGCTCGTTGTAGCTAGATGAACATCTCAGAGACTGAAAAATCATCATTAATTCCACTCACAGTTATTCTGCAGATAACAAAAACCTGTGTGACGTAGGCGTTAAATACACTTCTACCTCGCACTATGGTTTGATAAATAAAGCAAACAAAGAACTTGATTTACATTAGAGTTGTGGTCTATCGGTCCCATTTGTGTTTCCTGACACTATCTGATGACTTTCGGAATGTTTGGAAACAAAGATTTTTTTTCTTCTATCGTGTTCCTTAAGAATAAAATACGCGTGTCTGAAAACCGAAAGCTTGCGGGATCGAGGCAAGGTCGACGTGCAGATGCTTTTTTATTTTGTTTTGTTCTTAGTCTGCCTTTAACTTAGTATTCATCTCTCATTTATGTGAAGATTCTCCAGCAACGACACGTGGTTCAGTTTCCACGTTAAACTGTGGTTCCCCCTTTCCGTGTGCGTTTGGATGACTTGGTTAGGTTAGGTCACGCGAGTCGCTGAAATGTCCTAAAATTGAAAATCTACGCGAAGCTTTTGAGGCGCTCGAAATTGTTATTAGTATTATTATTATGAAGTTCGAGTGAGTCTTAATTTCAAATAACGAGAAGGTTCTTGAACATTAATGAGTACTTAGATTTAAAATTGCGTATAAATTTAAGACTTCTGTCTAAGTATATTCTAACATAGATAAATGTACTTGGGAAAAGTTAACTCTGAACTGATAACATCAAAATGTCGTATATACATTCACAATGAGAAACAAGATAATTTTTATATCAGATTTATTTTTGCAAAAACACCACTACAGCGATGCTCCCATCTTATTGCAACGAACACTTCTTTCTCATTAAAATTACCAAATAAGTAGCAACCAGTCGCAAAATCATGTTTTCTTTATTTACTTTTGCAAATCGAATTCAACTAATTAACAGCCATCATCGCTGCTGCAAATACAAGAATAAAAATAAAAATAATTAATAACAGTGACCAAATGAATAGATGTACATAAAGCAACGTAAAACCAATTAAATGTATATAGACGCTTTAAACCATTTAAAATGCACATACAAATTTACCCTTCAACACATATGTGCCCTGAGTAGTAATACTGTCTTAAGCAGAGGTCAAACATAAAGTGATACATCGAGCATTGACTATGACAACGAGAAACCTAAAGTGATACAGCGCCCCCTTATGGTTTCTCGTTGCCATAGTCAATTCTCGATGCTTCTCAGCTGCCTTTATTTATTTACTTATTTATTTTGCACAACTAGGCATCACGCTCGTCAAGTTCATATCCCACTTGTCTGTTTCCCACTAGTCTTCAATGTATACGAAAATTTAACCAAAACAAAAACTAATAAAAATAACTAACTCAGTTCAAAGACGAAAACAGCATTGTTAACGCGAGAAGTAGAGAAGAACGTTGTGATATTCTGCGCAAATGCTAATAGGCCGTGCTGAGCGTCTGTTGTCCTGGGTAATAAGTTTCTCTTGCACAGAAACATTTAAATTTGCTTAGTACAAAAAACGGAATGTCTCTGTCGATTTAGTAGTGTTACTAAAAGTAAAACGGCACTATCCTCGCACTGACAGCCGACATGAAAACGAATCATATCTCGTAGTAGGTAGTAATGAAGAAAATAAAAGTACTAGCTAAAAACTCTGAGCCATTTACTATCGTAGCTAACAGAAATGTATTGGATACACTATTGTTTTTAACAGTTTGAAAAAAAAGATCTGATTTAGAGAAACTCCATATCCCGGTGCTATAATTCCAACTTTCAGGAACCTCTAGTCCTCTTCCGTTCTTTGTAGGTGTAACAACATGGTGTTTGTGTAAAATCAATTAAAAAGCATTTTTCCTTGAGTTCATTATGTTAAAGTATTGTTAATAAAATCCGTAGGGTGTGTCCCGCTACCACCATACTGTATACTTATGTTCAAAAATGGTTCAAATGGCTCTGAGCACTATGGGACTTAACTTCTCAGGTCATCAGTCCCCTAGAACTTAGAACTACTTAAACGTAACTAACCTAAGGACATCACACACATCCATTTTGGAGGCAGGATTCGAACCTGCGACCGTAGCGGTCGCGCGGTTCCAGACTGAAGCGCCTAGAACCTCTCGGCCACCCAGGCCGGCTATACTTATGTCTTCCGTATTCCAGTGAAATATTGGTGTTTCATTGTCTGTCAACGTCAGGATACAGACTGATAGCTTAAAAGTTCCACAATAAATTCGTTAAAGAGACTATAAATTCCATAGCATGACATATCAGGTACGTTTGTACGATAGCCCTCTGGCACATGCAATCGATAAAACTGATATTTTCATTCATTAGTGTATTATAGCGTCCGTGTCAAAAATCATTTGTGTACAAACATGTGCACTTACAAGATGCTATCCCAGTGCTTTAATTGTAAAATGTGCTTTGATGATAGTACGTTATTATTTATTAATGGCAGATGTTTGCCACGGTCTCTGTTCACCAAGTGAATCAGTGTGGTGCTATTTTGTCGTCATTCGACATGTTCGGACCATGACATGTGCGGTGTTTAGTAGCGCATTATATCAGTTTCACATCTCATTTCCCCTCTTGTATCAATGTAATCCTTCAAAGATACGACAACTTCACTCTGTTACCATAGAACTCCTCAAAAAATTGTACAGTTAATGACATCTTTTTACAAATAAAATATAAATGTTTGTGTTGTGCTATTACGACTGTAGCGCCACTTATAAAGTACAGCTCAGTAAATTGTTCACGGTGCATTTTGCCCCTGCAGGTAGTCTTTAGTTAAACTGAATGTCTTTGGAGTTATTTGAAGATTTCGTCATTGGTGACTGCAAAAATTATGTTCCTGCTTACTAATTCGTTAAAAGAGACTGGAGACAGGATCCGGAAGACTTGGGTTTCCTTTAGTCTTTGCAGTACTCGCATTGTCATCTCCTTACGTCGGTGAGATATTTTACGGTACAAATTAACGGTGATACCCTCAAATAATGTCCAACGCATTTGGTGAAAATACATATTGCAATCGTAATACGCGAAGGGAGCAACAAAGGAAAGAAGGAATGTATTTAAAGAATATAAGTTCCCGTTGAGTTCAAGATCATTAGAGAGTGCTCATGGCGACACATGAGACCAGGCAAGAACAGGGAATTGGCACCCGAAAGAACATCCCACGATTTACTGTAAGTGGTTGACAGAATCACGGAGCATGTACATCTAGTTGACCTGACTGGCACTTGAAGCACGCACTTACCGAATGCTATCCCAGCGCTTTAATTGTAGAACGTGCTGTAACCAAAGTACAGTAGGTTATTGTTTATCAATGGCATTTGTTTTCCGCGATCTCTGTTTGCCACGTGAATCACTGTGGTGCTGTTTTGTCGTCATTGACTTGTTCGGATCATGACTGAAGATACACGTTAATTCTTACAATAAAGTAAAAACAGGAACTAACCACCACTAACAAGTAGTACCAGTGTGCGTCCCGAATCGTCAGATTGATCGTCAGATATCTCATGCTGTACATTTTATGTTGGGTGTTTTCTTTGTGGCGAACGATGATTATGGTGGCGGTATCCTACAGCAAAATATTAAGGGAATTTAACGAAATTTGGACCATAAGAATTTGTTTAACTTGCATCGGATGGTCTTGCGCAATTTTATTGCGCTGTGGATTTCTTTATATGTTTACGAATCGTGGAACAGTAGCTCTTTTTCTGATATATTTTTTGTTAATTTTTTCCTTAAGACAGGACCACCTCAAGGAAACTCAACGAATGGTAGTCAACACCGCATGTACAGCGTAAGTTAAATGTAATTATAAACGTTAATAGACTGTCGATTCTAAGCTGATAATGGAGCTATAACAACGACTTGTTACTGTACTTAGAGTTTTCTTAAGGGTTAACATAAATAATTCTATGAATCGTTGGAGGATATAAAAATAATAAACAGTGAACTTAGGTTTACCAGGTTTTAATTGCAAGGAGTAACTGGGAATGTTGGCTACATAAACCAAGACAGTAGGTATAAACTTCTGTAGTTCAAGTTACTGTTCTCTCTGTAGGAAGAATACAGTGGAGTAAGCATAAAGGTTCCTAGTGAATTCCGCATGTTATTTAGTTTAAAAATGCATCGATGTGTTTCAGTCGAGACATTGCTTATGAATGAAATATATTGTCCACAGTCTGTGTTTTTCAAGTGGAGTTACTACGAATCTGTAGCAGAAATACAATTAATAAATACTGCAGTTACGCTCAGGGGAGTGTATTAACTTGATTTAAAAGAGCAACTCGTCAAGTGTTAGATTCTATGACCCGATATTGTTCTTTCCGCGGAAGCAGTGCAGTTTTTTATTACAAATTTAAAATTTTGTTTAAAAACTATTCACTAATCTTATCCCGTTACTCCAATAACGTATCTACAAAATCTTCGAAAGTAGATATTAATTTCATGGTTATAGACACACATCAATGCGGAAAGAAAGGATTTCACCCGACCTACTAAAACACGATGTCCACTTCCTGTTGCATTCGTTATTCTTAGCGAGGAGGATGGGGAGATAAGCGTTTAAAGTTCCGTCAACATGAGGTCATTACAGACGCGACACAAGCTCGCATTGTGGAAGGAAGGAGAAGGAAAGCGGCCGTGCTCTCTCGAAGGAACCATCCCGGCATTTGTTCTAAGTGATTTAGGGAAATCACAGGAAACCTTCAGCATGGCCAGATGAGTGTCTGAACCGTTGTCCTCCCGAATGCGAGTCTAGTGTGCTAACCGCTGCGCTACGCCGCTCGGTCAGTACTGTTGCCAGTGCGTTGGAGAGCGCATGCAACATTTGCCTTTAGGTGAGATTTTTATCTTTTTTATAATTACGTAGACAGTTACTTGGCAGGTTTTATAGACTCTTTTTTTCTGCGTTGTACCTGTTGACAGCCTGAACGGAATCACTGCTTGGACCAAACTCGTTACGATTTTGTGAAAGTAGTGAAAATTTAAAGAAACGCTGGACTAGTGCCAGCAAGATGAATGCTCTGAGGATTCCGTGCAAACTCAGTTATGTATATGTAGTTCATCTGTAGGGTGTGATGAGTGAGTTTTCGAGTATCAAAATATGCGACATAAACGGCACTATCTTTTGACTGTATGATGTTAGAAGCTTAAATTCTTTACACCGCCAAGGGACCGAAGACATGAATTTCAACTTGATACCTCTACGCGCCCCTGAGAAAAAGCTGTCTCAACTGACGGCCGCATCTTTTAATTGCTTTGACTTACAGATTTCAATTTTTTACAACGGCAAGGGAACGTAGACCTTAGTATTTTATATAAACTCAATAGGATATCTTTACCCGTAGCTGAGAAAAAGGAGTCTTAAAGACAGACGGACAACCAAAGGGCCGCGCGGGATTAGCCGAGCGGTCTTGGGCGCTGCAGTCATGGACTGTGCGGCTGGTCCCGGCGGAGGTTCGAGTCCTCCCTCGGGCATGGGTGTGTGTTTTCGTCCTTAAGATAATTTAGCTTAAGTAGTGTGTAAGCCTAGGGACTGATGACCTTAACTGTCAAGTCCCACAAGATTTCAGACACATTTGAACATTTGAAAACCAAAGGGGTACATATACAAATCGATAATTTTGTAATATTTTCCATTACTTGTACTCAGAAACCTTATTTATTTTCAGATTTCGGGACTGTATACCAATGATAGGTTTTTGATGAGTCAGTTCGCGAATATCAAAATACATGACTTAAAAAGCCGTATTCTTTGACTGGATTGAGTAAAAACTTAATTCTTTTACACCGCCAAGGAATTGTAGACTTTGGTATTTGGCATAAATTTGACTTGATATCTCCACCCATCCCTGAGAAAAAATGGGTCTTAACAGACGGACAGACAGACAAATTAACAAAAAATGAGAAAAAAAAGTTTTTGCGTGACATAATTTCAGATTAACAATTTTCGGCTATTTTTCTTTACTTGCGTTCTGAGACCTCGCTTTCTGCCGAATTTTGTAATTTTAAGCCACTGACGTAGTCGATAAGCTATCGACATCACAAACATACTGCTTGCTACTGGAGTATCGCTAGCCGCAAGTAGCAAGACATGCCCACAGAGTTCCCTGAAGCAACATCGGCGGCCTGTGTTGAAGTATGCTGACACACGGACACGAGGACAGTTCTGCGCCAGGCTACTACGTTCCAGTCAATGCCTAGTCGACGTGAGGCAGCGAGAAGAGAAGGGTGTTAGAGACGACCAATTTGACTTTTCGTGCTAATCAACAAGTCCTCTCTTATTTTGTGAACTTCGTGTTTCAACAGTGCTACAAGAAAGGGTTTCTTTCTATCGACATTACCAACGACAGTCTACTACATCACAAGTTTTAGACTGGTTCTATCAATGTATATAATTGTACGTACCCTGTGACATATATTCACAACAAAGGACACGTTTCATGACAAAAGATAAGTGTTCATCTTGACTGTGAGTTATTTCAATTTTTAGATCTTACGCGTGCGATGATCATTTAATTTATCACCTGTTCAGAAGCCAATTCATTTGCGACAATGCGTCACAACAAGGTCAAGAGAACATACCGTACAGGTTTTGATGAGTAAATTTCCGAGTGTCAGATCAGTGACGTAAATGGCCGTATCTTTCAACTCCATTGACTTAGAAGCTTAAACGTATTACACCTGTTTAGGGAACTAGGTATACTAACTACTGCTTCCCAATATATTTATTCTTTAATGAAATTTGTCATTAAAAATATATCACTTTTTCAAACCAACAGCTCAATTCATGGAAGCAATACCAGAAATAAGAATAATCTTCACAAAGATTGAAAGTCAGTTAGTCTTGTACAAAAAGGTATGCATTATTCAGGAAGACACATTTTCAGTAACTTGCCAGCAGCCATAAAAAGCTTAAAAACCAATGAAATTCAGTTTAAGAGTATCCGAAAGGATTTATTAGTGACCAACTCCTTCTACTCCATGGATCAATTTCTCAGTCGAACCAACTGATTTGTGTGTACCAGTCGATAGTCAAGTTTCAGTCTGCTCCTAATAAGATTAAAGTACCAAGACCAAAGGGACTTCAGATTAGCAATTGTAAATAGCATCCAGAACCAAGTTAAGTAATATCTATGATTTTTATTATTTTAATAAATGTGTGTGAAAATTAATCAAGTTCTGTTTAAAGTTGGTCATCGTCAATCTGCTACTCTAAGCGTGCTAGTGGCATTTCTATCGTCTGGCCTAACGGCAGAAGATAAACACGCCACGATAAGACCACGAGACATATTGCTGACTCTCGCCTACTTCGCTAGAGCGACAAGTAAAAAATCTGATGGTGTGTGTACCGAAGGTCTTACAGTACGCACACCACATTAATATTTATCATGTATTGTTGTTTTCGTGACATGTTCTACATCCTGGAGGACCTCCTCACTACGGATCAGTTGAATGAAAGTAAATCTAACCTAATCTAAACCGCCAAGGACCGTGGACCTTAATATTTGAAATAAATTTCAAATTGGTAACTCCACCCGTTCCTGAGGAAAAGGCGTTTTAGCAGCCGAACAGACAAGCCGGGAGACAAAATGATCCTATAAGAGTTTTGTTTTTACCGACAGAGTTACCGAAAGCCAACAAAACATTGTTGGCAGTGCTGTAGAGAAAGAGACAAATCCGTCTTTTGCGAGCGTGTACTGCACCTGAAAGAGTTTGTTTACATGTACACCGTTATCCACACACGCTGCCCGTGGTATCGACGGCCGGCAGTTTGGCCTAGTTGGCGGCCAGACGCGGCAACGCCGCGCTGCGCCGGGCGGCTTTATTGTGAAGGTCGCGGCAAGGATCGGCACCGGCGCGGACAGAGAAGGACGGCAGGGGCAGGGCGAGTGTTTACCTCGGCAGAAGACACGGGGCCCTTCCGGCAACAGCGCGCGGCCAGTGGGGTAGGTCGCGGCCGGCTGGCGGCGCGCGCGCACCCACCCCGTCTTGCGACGCCAGCCGGCAGACAGCCACGGCCAAGGGCCTCCCACGCTCCCACCAGCCAGGCGTGCGCAAAGGAGAGCACGGCGGGGCGCACAGTCGGCCGCCGGCCGCCGCCGCGGAAACATCCGCTCTCTGCGGTCCGGGCACCCAGCGTCGCCACCTCCCCCACACGTCTCGCCCTCCTAATGCGCAATTTACTTAGACGCTGCGGCGCGGCACGCTCCTTTTTACCGCCCTGCCAGTGTCCAGCTATGTTCATTTGTCTAGCTAAAAGCTGTTGTAGAAAATACGAGACCACTACTGTCTATTGCAGGTCGCAACATACATAGAATTGTCCGGTAAACGGGATGTGGCTAGCTACTGAGATAAACGTTTTAACTTGGCAATGTAAATTGTCAGGTGTATTTTTACAATAAAGATCACAGTTAATACTGCCAAGTCCGTACTAAGTGGCAACACAATGTAAAGTTCACACGCACACCACAATCACACACGTAGCCAGTTTATGGTATTTACACCTGTTACCGAAGTTAGTAGAATTCACCGGATCATTTGTTACGAAAATGCTCGCTCCAATGTTGTGCACTCTGCTCTACGCGTAATACCTGTTCCAGTCTTAGATTGCACAACACGCCACGTGGTTTTAACTAACAGTCAAAAGCAATAATTTTGATATTCCGTCCGAAATTCCACACGACTTCCACTATACCGTTCACTTAAATACACTTTGTACTACTTCGCGAACTCGTAATTAGCATTTTTCCGCGATTTTACAGTAGTTTCGTCGGAGCTGCTTTCAATGAGATGTTACTGGTTCGAACCCTCAGCCCCGGCCCCCCTAGATCACACCAAAGGCTTTGTTCCCAGCACAGATTAGCGCAAGCCTGCATTTTTATGATAGGCTGATATCACAAACAGCAAATCAGGTTGCAGTATTATCCCGCGCTAACCCGCACTTTACTTCAATCACCAATCATAGGAAAACATTTCTTTCTACGGTAATTGCTAAATAAATAAATTTAGAAAAGTATCAAATATAAAATTACTCCTTCTGAAATTGCCGATTAATTTGTGTTCTACTCACGATTTATTAGTACCATAAACTGACTGCACATATAATTATAGTAAATCCCTTGTATAGTTTAACTGGTACTTCGTGAATAAACAAAACAATTTTCATTTACTTCTGTTCTTCTTCACTCATACAACACTCACACTGCTAATTACTACAACTATAAAACAATTATAATTATGCAAATACATTAAATATTAATCAAACATAACTTTACAACATTGATTTTACTACGACTGCTAGCACTGTCTGTCAACTGCTGACCTCTGCCGCCTACTAGTACAACTACGTGCAGCTCTGTAACTCAGGTCCATGTCAGCTGGTGACATCTGTCGATGACTCATGCCTATAACGATATCGTCCTAACAAGTGACAGGAGCGATGCGAAGGCGCTACGCCTTAACGTGAGCATATTATTATGTTTTTAATAATATATAATTTAGTCTCTGGTGACATGGATGTAGTGTTGCCTGGACCAAAAATAGAAAAACTGGTCTCGGCGTTATATTTAACCGGACACTTGGCCCTACAAGGTAGACTACATATGTTAATTAGAAATAGAGTCGGTTGAGTATTTTCAGTCGTTTATTAATCATCAGTTACAGTCGAATTTTTGTGAGATTAGCCTTAAAGAATCTTAACCAAGGAAAAGAAAAATCACTAATCGGCCATAAGTTCATCGCTTACACGCCGGACTTGTATTCAAGCATTAACCAGCGTGATCGGAAATGTTAACGTTAGATTAAGGATAGGTTGAACCTACGTTTCTAGCATTTGTAGACACAGAGAAAGCTTTTGACAATGTTGACTGGAATACTCTCTTTCAAATTCTAAAGGTGGCGTGGAATGAGACACTTAAAGTAGTAAAGGAGTTTTGCTATTTGGGGAGCAAAATAACTAATGATGGTCGAAGTAGAGAGGATATAAAATGTAGACTAGCAATGGCAAGGAAAGCTTTTCTGAAGAAGAAAAATTTGTTAAAATCGAGTATAGATTTAAGTGTCTGGAAGTCGTTTCTGAAAGTATTTCTGTGGAGTATAGCCATGTATGGAGTGAACATGGGCGATAAATAGTTTGGACAAGAAGAGAATAGAAGCTTTCGAAATGTGGTGCTACAGAAGAATGCTGAAGTTTAGATGGGTAGATCACATAACTAATGAGAAGGTATTGAATAGAATTGGGGAGAAGAGGAGTTTGTTGCAGAACTTGACTAGAAGAAGGGATCGGTTGGTAGGACATGTTCTGACGCATTAAGGGATCACCACTTTAGTACTGGAGGGCAGTGTGGAGGGTAAAAATCGTAGAGGGAGACCAAGAGATGAATACACTAAGCAGATTCAGAAGGATGTAGGCTGCAGTACGTACTGGGAGATGAAGCAGCTTGCACCGGATAGAGTAGCATGGAGAGGTGCATCAAACCAGTCTCAAGACTGAAGACCACAAGAACAAAATGTATTACATGCCATCAAGGTGATGACGAAAGAGTTCTCCTGAATTCTTTGCACTCATTCGTCAGCGAGAAATTAATGGCTGGTACACACAAAAATTTTTCCTTCGGTGTACACAAAATGCATGCGATATCGCAAGTGATGTAAAAACGGGAGTAAAAGGAGCTTATGACCACTGGAGACAGTGCTGCATGCTACCTACCAAAAAGTCATATATACAAACTTTATTGATTTCTTCAACTACAACTGATGATGGAAGATTAACCCTCTGAAATTCGCAGTTAAAATAAAAATAATTAGGGAACGGTTACAGAAACCTGTAGTTTCAGTTGATAATCATAAGTCACGGTAACGCCTAACCTAAAATGTTGGAACCTAAAATGTTTCCTGTAGTTTGCATACCATGACCGGCCCCTGCAAATCTCAACGTCTAGCATCAGTCAAATGAAATTTCCAACATAGTATAGCAGTACATGTGAAAAAGGGGTGGGGGTCCAATGTGTTTGTTTTCTATACAAAAGAATAACATACGTGAAAAACAGAGGTAAAACGAAGGCTGGCCGTGGAGAATCAACAGAATCGAGCTCGGGATGGGAAGGCCTGTGCTGGGTGCTGTGCTGTGACATGACCCGCCCCCTTCCAGTCCACCCCCGCCTCTCCCTCCCCCTTCACCCCGCCAACCCATCTCTACCAACTCCCACCACTGCACTCGCGCGCCTCCATTCGCATTATACACGAGTCGCCCACCGAATTTGTAAACACGTCCGTAATGGTCGAACTTCCAATACATGATAAAGCCTAACAATATTAATGTGAAAAAACTGCAGTGTCTGTATTTCATAATACGCACTGCGTCAAAATTTAAACCCATAAAATTCTCAGCGTTCGAGCGACTACTTCACGTATATCTATTTGCCTTTTTACGCATTCATTTGCATTCATTGATTTTAACCCGTGTAAATCATTAGCACGAGAGCGTGTAACAGCCTACATTCACCTAAAAATAGTGGTGACAACGCTATAGTAAAAAATTTCCGTTCTGTTGTATGTTTTAATCAGCAGGTAAAACAGCTAAAGTGAAAATCTGTCGGGATGTTGGTTTGAATATCACATGGCTTTTGAAACTATGTTTCAGTTGCAGTTAGTATATCCTTGACTTCCTCTGATCCGTGACCAAATTCACACAGCAAGATACTGTAAGATCTACAGTTTAACATGGAATCAGTAATTTAACTCAATCTCTTCATTACAAAGACTCCAGCAGGGGACTGCTCAAGTTTACTTTGAATAATACTGTCGGTTGCGAGGAAGGGCCCCTTCTTAATATTATTTCTTAAAGCTCCCAAAACAAAGAGTATTCGGATTCAATGTGATCCATGACCGCGTCGTTAGTCAAAAATTCTATTAATGAGTGGAACAAGGAAAGAATGACTGCTTATATTTGTGTCACTAACAGCATGGATTTTCTGGAGTTAAACAGTATTGTACTATCCCCGTAGGTAGCATCCGGTGTATTTACGTTATATCTTTTCCTGGCAAATCAGTATTTCATTTTGAGCTATCGTCTGACAAAGCCTATCCCGCAAATCTTCCTTTAACTCTAAGAAACTTCGTGACTTCTTCAGGATCTGAACATTTTTTCTGATACTGCCCTTAAAGTTGGACTGTAGGTTTTGGAGTTTTCTTTGGTTTCAGTTAGACCAGAGGACAGAGATAATACGTCAATTACAGTAATTTATTGGTTCCCCGGCATTTGATGTGATTTAAGGACTTAAAAAAGTACAAGATTACGAATTGTAGTCGTTTACCTTCTTTTTCGACTAGTAACTGAAACGAGTTAAGATTAAGTTCCTTAGTTGTAAATGATAAATATACTGAAAACATCTCTTACTTCCCATGAAATAATGTCATAATGCCTGTACTGTATCGCTGGCACGAATGGTTTTATTGTCACTCAAGCAGTAGCGTCGTTGTGACACGGGTCAACCTTGATTGACTCAAAATTGTTAACATCCAAACTATCATAGCAGACTACAAATGGCCGTTGATATTAGTACTGTAGACGACGTTGTCGTGATCGAATACGTGTGCACTTCGTTACACAATTTCATTCAGACTACAGAAGAATGTGACAGCCGTTTGGACGAAATTATAGGAAGCGAAACATTAAGAGAACTGATAAGTACCTTTGCATAACACAGGTAAAAATGAAATCATTTTTCCCATTAGAATTTAAAATCTACGCACTAGATAGGTCACGCATTCAGTCTACGTGATTGATAATGATATGTTAAATTCTAACCAACCTTCCTTGTTTCCAGAGCTCCACGTGCACTTGAGGAAACTCATTGATTCATGACAGTCCGCAGCTCGTGGTCGTGCGGTAGCGTTCTCGCTTCCCGCGCCCGGGTTCCCGGGTTCGATTCCCGGCGGGGTCAGGGATTTTCTCTGCCTCGTGATGATTGGGTGTTGTGTGATGTCCTTAGGTTAGTTAGGTTTGAGTAGTTCTAAGTTCTAGGGGACTGATGACCATACATGTTAAGTCCCGTAGTGCTCAGAACCATTTGAACCATTTGATTCATGACTGTCAACAATTCAACGAATTCAAATAGTAGCCGCCGAAAAACCAGTTTGCCGTTAACAAAAAATTGTTCAAATGGCTCTGAGAACTATGGGACTTAACTTCTGAGGTCATAAATCCTCTAGAACTTAGAACTACTTAAACCTAACTAACCTAAGGACATCACACACATCCGTTCCCGAGGCAGGATTCGAACCTGTGACCGTAGCGGTCGCGCGGTTCCAGACTGTAGTGCCTAGAACCGCTCGACCACACCGGCGGGCGCCGTTACATAAATACAAAGTTTTATAGGAGATAAATCACTACATATTACCAAAAGTCCTATTTAGAACAGACAGTTGCTAATGTTGTAATCATTTCTCAATTGGAAATAAATAAATAAATAAAATAAAAACAGAATTTTGCACGGTGAAACCATTTTTCCTTTAGAAAATTGTGTAACTTATTTTTTGCAGAATGTATTTGTTTAAGAATTTTACTTACAGGTAGCCAATTTGCCTTCAGATTTTACACAATTTTGGGGACTAACTTCTTCATTAGTACGTCGTAAACAATATGTGTTAAATGAACTGTGGGAACACACAAGTGGAGGCAAACACTATTAACTGTACAATGGAAGTTTATTAAGCTTTATGTCCGTAATTAGGATTAACGCTTTGTTCTACAAGTCATTCATTGCCCGAAAGTACAAGTGTGTCATATTCAACGAGATGCAAGTAATTACACATCAGCAATGAAAAAAAGGTGAACACTAACATTAAGCTATTCTGGTTAGATGAATATGCTGAAGGCAGTCGTAACGAGAGAGTTGAATAGGCCTGAAGAATATCGAGTCCTTGAACATTAGCTACCAGCTAAAAGATAGTATGTGGCTGACGTACAGAGATACAATATGTAGAATAATTTTGCCTCCGAAAGGAATTCTCGCGGACTTTGGAAACAGGGCCCTCTTAGGTCATGTTGAATAAGAGACGTAATAAAAAGAAAAATTATTTTTAACTAATGCTCTGTGTGCGTAAGCTCAATGTCAAAACTGAGACCTTTGACGTTAACTTCACCCATAACGTAACAGAAAGTTCACTGCTTTAACAAGTTAGTACACTACAGATCAGCTCATAAATAAGGTTTAAAAAGACAGAGATGTAATAAATAAATTTATTTTTAACTAACGCTCTGTGTGTGTAAGCTTAATGTCAAAATTGAGACCTTTGACGTTAACTTTACTGATTGCACAACAGAAGTTTCAGAGCATTAACAAGTTAGCACGCTACTGAGCACCTCATAGATAAGATTTAAAAAGACAGGCTGTTACCCTATATGTGCTTACTTAGAGAAATGAATGAAACCAGCGCAGAACTGCAAAAGGAAATGCAAATTAGGCCAAGACGGCGAGTGTTCATCAGAGACAAGGGTATCATCAGGAGTGCCCCAGGGAAGTGTGATAGGACCACTGTTGTACTCTACGTACACAAACGATTTTGCAATCTGCTGTTGTTTGCTGATCATGCTGTGGTGTACGGTAAAGTGTCGAAATTAAGTAACTGTAGGAGGCTACAAGATAACTAGGACCAAATTTCTAGTTGGTGTGGTGAATAGCAGCTTCCTCTTAATGTAGAAAATTGAAGTTAACGCATATGAGCAGGGAAAACAATCCCTTAACTTTAGAATACAATATTAGTAGTGTGATGCTTGACGCAGCTACGTGAATTAAGTACCAGGGGCGTAACGTTGCAAAGAGAAATGAAATGAAACGAGCATGTGAGAACTGTGGGACTGTGTTAGGGAAGGTGAATGGTCGACTTCGGTTTATTGGGAGAATTTTAGGAGAGTGTAGCTCACCTGTAAAGGAGACCGCATGTAGGACGCAGGTGCGACGTATTCTTGAGAACTGTTAGACTGTTTGGGATCCGTACCAGGTCGGATTAAAGGAAGACATAGAAGTAATTCAGAGGGGGGGGGGGGCTGCTAGATTTGTTACCCGTAGGTTTGAACATGGGGTAAGTGTTACGGGGATGCTTCAGGAACTGAAATGGGAATGTATGAAGATAGTAACTGTTCTCGAAAGAACAGATACCACTGATGACAGTGCAGATTCTCTAGAATAAATGATAATTAATTGAAACCCTCAGCTGCCGACAGGTGTTTCTGATATACCTCGATGGGGACAACTGAAAATGTGTGTCCTGACCGGGGCCCGAACCCGGAATCTCCTGCTTATATGGCAGACACTCTACCCATATGAGCCACCGAGGACACAGATGAATAGCGCGACTGCAGGGGCGTATCCCTTGCACGCTTCGTCTGTGCGAATGCGCACAATTTGCCCGAACTATTACGGGAATCGTCACCTTAGTTGCCGCGAGTAATGAATGAATGGGCAAATGTCTATAATGTACATTACATATGTAGAATTGTGGACAGTTGGGAATGTGAGTCACATGGGAAGCGTACAAGGGATAAGTTCCTGCAGTCGCGCTATTCATCTGTGTCCTCGGTGGCTCAGATGGATAGAGCGTCTGCCATGTAAGCAGGAGATCCCAGGTTCGGGCCCCGCTCGGGGCACACATTTTCAGCTGTCCTCATTGAGGTATATCAACAACACCTGTCGACAGCTGAGGGTTTCAATTAATTATCAAATGGGAATTCCTGGTAGGAGGGCCACGTTCTTTTCGAGGAACAATGCTGAGAAAATTTAGAGAACCAGCATGTGAAGGTGACTGCCGAACGATTCTACTGCAGCCAACGTACATTGTGCGTAAGGACCACGAATATAAAATACAAGAAATTAGGGCTCATACGGAGCTCTGTCTGGAAGTCAAGCGCCGTACAGTGGTCTGCGGAGTGTCTATGTAGCTGCAGGTACAGAAGAGAATGTTTGAAACAACCTGAAAGTGACGGATAAAAGCTCTTCGTGAATACTACGTGATCAGCGACGAATGTGAAGAATGAGCCTCTGTGAGTCAATAGGATAGTGTTGTGAAACTGCTTTTCTCCTACGAAGAACGTTAACAGTATACCTTATTGGTCAATAATATCCTTTTGCTGAATGTTTATGTAAAGACAGTATTCTCACGAATCTCGACAATCTTCAGAGATCAGATCGTAATTTTAGCATCAATTGGAATGAACGTCAGTGAAATGCGGTGCAGTTAAAAATGAAAATCCTTTTATTTCAAGGTAGGAACGGCTGACAACACATAGTGGTGCCAATTTATTTGTTGTTTGGACACTGATACGGCGTCACAACCATTGTTTCATTTAGATCAATTTAGAGCTGAACTCAAAAATATTCGCCTTATTGATAATTGTTAAACAGTCCGCTCCGAGAGCTTCTTCAATTCTTAATAGAATGAGCGGGAATCATTCAGTGTCTCTCACGTCTTCAGATTTGTGTACTTTTCTGATATTTCTGATATATTATTATGGAGAGAGATCGGCGGATGTGAACTTACTTTATACTTTGACTAGCATTTTATCAATTGGTTAATCTTATTACAAATAAACTGGAAGCAGTCTTGATCGCATATTTTTTTTTAATGAGGTGACCAGTTTCGATCTTATTATAAGATCATCTTCAGACCTACAATGAACAAGATTCCTTACAAACATATGAAGGAAGAAATCTTGTACTAAAAGAACAGTAAATAACGGTGATATACCATAGAGGTCTGCCGGAGGCGGTGGCGCATGGCAGACTTCTATGGTATATCAGCGTTGTTTACCGGTACTGTTTTATCAATATACGATACCGTTCTTTATATGTTTATAAGGATTCTTGTTCATTGTAGGTCTGAAGATGACCTTATAATAAGATCGAAACCGGTCACCACATTAAAAAAATTATGCGATCAAGACTGCTTCCAGTTTATTTATAATAATTATAGATCGCTGTTTCCTATAATAAGAACTATGTTCTTTAAAATGTTAATCTTATCAGTAGTCAGCCTGCGCAGGTGGTCAGCGCTTTAGACTGCCATGCGGAGGTTACCGATACGGTTCCCGGTACTGCCAGGGATTTTTCCTTGGTTGAACGGCTGGTACGGGCTGCACTCAGTTTCGTGGGGTCAACTGAGGAGATATTCGAGTGACAAGTAGCCGTTCCAAGGTCAGGAAACCCGACGACGGTGACCTTGAGAGCGGGGTGCTGACCACACGCCCCTCCATACCGCTTCTGATGACTCCACCGAGCGAGGTGGCGCAGTGGTTAGCACACTGGACTCGCATTCGGGAGGACGACGGTTCAATCCCGTCTCCGGCCATCCTGATTTAGGTTTTCCGTGATTTCCCTAAATCGCTTCAGGTAAATGCCGGGATGGTTCCTTTGAAAGGGCACGGCCGATTTCCTTCTCCATCCCTCCCTCACCCGAGCTTGCGCTCCGTCTCTAATGACCTCGTTGTCGACGGGACGTTAAACACTAATATCCTCCTCCTCCTCCTCCTTCTGATGACTCCACTGACATGGCGGACGGTCATGCCCGATTGGCTCATCCAGGGACAAAATTTACTTATTAGACTCAATAGTCTCTAATTAGACGTTTTCTATACGTTGTGAAATAATATGGAATAACTTCGACTCACTTTGTATTGGACACACTCGTTAAACGTAAGGCAGTAGATCGTATGGAGAAATAATGTAATTTCTTTGTTATCGCTGGAACTTGCAGCTGTTTGCAAATATTCATCCGTAGATCTTTTCGGTGTCTATTGTCAAAAAATTTCTATGTATCTTGTTACTCAGAGTCTGCTCTGTTGCTATTTGATGTTTTGAAGAACTGCTGTTTCCTTTAGTCAAATCTGCTTAGTAAGTATACTTTTAAAACATTACTTTGATACATTCAATTACTAAGTTTTTGTTAAACAGTCATGTATCACATCGTAACAACAAGAACGCTTTGTGTGTAGAACACACTATCTTACCTGATTTCTATGCAACGAAATTCATTTTATATGGAATGAGTGGTGATTTATATTAGTCGTAGGTAAATTGTTAATGGTTATGTGGGAGTGTTTGAATGTTATAAAGAAACATTTTATTGTTGGCCTCTGCAGATTTCCCAGTTCAGACTTCAAAATTTTTGTTTCTAGACACTGCACAAACCTTAGTCCCTAGCAAACACAAGTTTATTTTGCGTGGATCTTCAGTATTAGTATTCTAAATGGTTCCAACGATAGTAATGTTAATGGATATGCCTGAGCCCTATAACATGATCCTTCCGAACTGGACCACAGGGAGACAATAGTGGCAAAGACAACATCTTCACAGATCCTTCCATTGTATAGTAGCATATTTTGAGAAAAAATTGCAATTGTCCGTCGTATAATGATACACAAAAATTAACAATGAAAGGACTCAAGCTTGACTCATATCGGAAGGTACCAAACACCTGATTTTAGGGATTTGGTCAAGTTGCAAAGCAGAAATCAAAAGTCAGTCTCGACAAGCACACTTAGCAAGAAATCTATAATTACACACTGAACTGCAAATGCCGTATGCAACTACTTATAACTTCTTTTGACATGAATCTTCCATGAAAAGGTTGTAAGCTGAAAATGTGTTCCTATAAGCAGCCATTGTAGTGACTCAGAATACCAAACAAGAGGAAATGGTAACAGACTCTTTGCACTCAATCACTAGCGAAAATGCTGAAAAATGTCGTAAAACATTGTCAGACAGGCTGAAACAATGGTCTGCACCAAGAGAATAAGAAACTCTTGCGTTTAAGATGTCTTATCTGTTTTTGCGAGATAATTATGTCACGTACAAGGACAAAACTGAATCAAATATTTAATTAGTGAAAATAGCGAATCAGATGAGTAAGAAGAAATACCAAATTGGCTTACTGCGTCAATGCACCGCACGTTTCTGTAGCACCCGATCACTTGTACACTGAGTTTTTCCAATTTTCCAGGTAGATTAACACTTTAGTTAGTATATTCACTAAATAAAATCGAAGGAAAGGATGCAGAGAAAGTTGCGAACTAGTCCCCATGATACCAATATTATCAGAGTTCTTGAGAAGGCAGCGTATAAGAGAGTTGTAACACATCGCATTATGTATAGTTCGATTTCACAATAGGAGGATCACGAAAGCGATGGTTATTCTTTTGTGTATATTGTAAATGAAGAATAATAGCAAGATGACAACAGCAGCCATCTAGTTTTATATAACAACAATTTTTGATTGTACAGACAATGCTATAATTTTGCATAAGTTAGGGCATATGTGGATACATGGGAAATGCTAATTCATGGTTCACTTTATACGAGTATCTCCTAACAAACTGACTCTCGTAAGTTGGCAACAAAAACTTAAACATTTAATGTGACTTGAGTGCAAGCACACCACAGGGTTCTATTCTAGGCCCATTTCTGTTGTTATTGTTACGTGTCAATGTGAAAGGTATTATATTTAATGTAAATGACTTAGCACATGTTGTTTAGGGCAGCATCAGATCTGGCTTACAGACAACTCTCTTTTGCTAAAATGTAACACACAACAGTACATACATTTTCTGATATAGCGCTCTCATAAAATCGAAATTTTGCTATAACTGACTGATTAAACAATCAAAGAAATTGAACATTTTCTGTTATTGGAAGTAAAGGTACATGCAAATCCCTCCTGGAAATGTTGTATTCAACATCTTGTGCGTAGCGCGATCACTTATACATTCACTGCATGAATAATGACCTTTGTCACTGATACTGATATGTGGAAACTTTTTTAATGTGCTTATTTTCATCAATTTTTCCTGTGGTATTATTGCCTGGGCCGACCAAGAGTTGAAAAGTTTTAAATTTGTCATATTGTGTACATACACTTCCTCACAGTACTTACGGTAAACCAAACGGACTCAGACGAAAGGAGTTGGAGAAATCACTGAATGGGCATTAGTCTCCAGTGAATGCACTTGAATCAGTCTAAAGATAGGTGCGTATTTCAACGAAATTCGAATAATAAATCGTACTTGATGACTTCCTTGTAGAACTTCCCCTCTACTCCGTCCAAAATGTTTCGCATTAACTTTAGTGTGTTATTTATTTGCATTATCCACCTTCCTACTGACTTTTACATTTTTTATTCTTATTTTTAAAACTTTTTTCATCATTATGTCGTTATGTTGTGTCTCAGTTAATGGCTCTGAGCGCTATGGGACTTAACATCTAAGGTCATCAGTCCCCCTGAACTTAGAGCTACTTAAACCTAACTAACCTAAGGACATCACGCACATCCATGCCCGAGGCAGGATTCGAACCTGCGGCCGTAGCAGTCGCGCGGCTCCTGACTGACGTACCTAGAACCGCTCGGCCACCGCGGCCGGCTTGTCTCAGTTATCTAAGTAGCTTCGACTCACTTGGTCTCAATGAAATGTGGATGGACGTGTGATATTTCTGAGCAGTTTAGGAACGTCTCAGGGAATTAAAACGGGGTTTCGTAATCGTAAGCAATAGTTTGAATACTTTTGCAGATTCCAAGTGTGTATAAATACAATGACCGTTTATCATTACCATGGAACTCCTAAAAATCACTATACCACGTAACAATGGTTTCTTTTAGCTCTCATAGGAGAACCACTGAATTCCCATTTCAGTGGTAAGTTACTGGTCGAAGATTTCTGTCTAATTTCAACAAGATGCAGTTAGTTATCAGAATGAGTTGTTTATGACGCGGTACACTATACATTTCTATCAGATATAATATAAAAACCGGTAGGTACGTGTCGAAGGAAAGCTACTTCTTTTTATTAGTAGTGTTTTATGGAGGTTTGTTGTTTTGTATCCGTTCCTGAAGAGGATAGCACCGTACGAATTTTGTTGGTCAATTACGTATTTGGGTCCAGTTTTTATCTAGGCATATAAAATGTTCAGTTAATTTATAGGAATGCAGCCGGGCGATGTCGCTTATAACCGACGGTATTTCGCAGCTTACTTGATGCAGTTTTGCCTTGAAAAAGACAAGGTGTCACGTGGCGAAATAAATCGTCGGTTATAAGCGACATCACCCGGCTGCATCCCCATAAGTTATTTAAACAGTTACATATTTATGTATCTATTATGATGAAGGTAATGAAAGTGGGAAAATGAAGAGAAATTAAAAGTCTGGCACTGTTTGTCCACTTCAAAGGTGAGATATACGCATAACTGCTACAGCTGATTTATGCACATTTTACGCACATGAAAGCAATGCGATATAAGCTGGCATACTAGTTGACAATAGCGATCTACAAAGGGGGCGCTTCGGACGTACTTGAAAGTATCTTCTTCAGTCTGCGAGCTGATGCACCCGGGCGCTTACCGGAGCTAAGAGGAGACTGGGGTGGTTCGACTTCGCACATGTTACTCACACAGTCCTGGAAAAGATTGTAGGATGATCCGATTAGGGAATGACTTATTTTTGTGATGTACTTTGGTTCTAAGGGTACTTACCGAAAATCCCCAGTACTTTGAAACTGAGCCAAGTTTCAGAGATATTTACTGTATTTATATGAATGGTTTGTGTAGAACGTCATTAAAAATGCTGTGACTCAACGTTGTGAAGAGGCCGTGGGAGACTCTGATTATGCGAGCTTTGACCTGAAAATAGATCTTGTGCAATAAATGGAACTTCCCTGAGGTGGCACCAAAGAATCTCTGGAGTACAAAACGGGGGAAAAAGGAAAAAAAAACTATCTAAAAGGGTTATATCATCCACTGCAGCTTCAATCTTATGAGAACTGCCAGAGAGGAGGTTTCTTGATTTCCAGTCTCAAATGCACAGTACTTCCTTTCACACAAAGTTTTTGTTATCTTGTGATGGTTTTGTCTAGAGGTTTGAAACAGTTTTCATGTGTAGAGGTGACAATAACAATTGTATTCAAGTGCTGAATTGCTTCATAAAACTTGTTTGGTACAATGACGTAGCTATCTTGTCTACAAAGTCCTGTCAGGGCAAGTTGAATTCCTTGTTTAGGGGCATGTAGAGGCAGCCGACTTATCCCTCATTCGATTTTCTGTTCATAAATATCCGTTGCGTGTTTAATTCGTTTTTATTTTAGTTGTAGGTTTGCCTTGAGGAACTGGAAAAGGCAGTCTGAAGCTTCCTGCTCAGACATCGTGGCTGATCCACCCCCTGGTTACATTCTTTCCACCGCGTCTTCGAGTGATACTCTTCCTCCAAACACAACCAACATCGAGGAGAAATCGCTGTACCAAAAGACATTCGCCTTCTTCCGAAAGAAGTCCAATCGTGACAGGAAAAGTTGGCGTACTATTATTTTGACAGATAATCCTATAATCCTATAATAATACCCAGTGAGGATGGAAAGCATCAAAATGAAGAAAATTCCATTTAAAAAGCCCATTTTAAGCAGGGAGAGCATAAGCGCCACGACTCCAAAAAGAAGAAAGAAAAAGGATTTTGAAATAAAGGAATATGAGGATGTATTTAACGAGCTATGCTGATTCTGGGAAAAATCGTGTGTTGTATGAGGCGCAGACACTGAAGAGAAATGCGAGCACAAAGCTTCGGTACCTCGAGAGTGCCCGTCTACACGAACTCCAAGTGTGAACACAGTGGATGCATTTTCAGAAGATAATTCAGAGCAGTTTTACGTGTTGGCATTGTGGTGGTAATTATAAAACCTGACTTTATTTTGCACAACTAAAAGAAATTGATAATATGAATGATAATTTTCCACTTCAGTGGAAGAAATGAAATTTTAAAAAAGGCCAGACATTCTAGGAAAATTAACGTCACTAGTTCAAGACAGCGATCTGCTTATGATCTTAATCGACAAGACGCTGTGATGGACGACTTCCCCGTTCTTTTTTATTTTTTGTAGCTTTCGTTTGATGCTTAACATGTACATCACATTTTTCTGCGTTTCGATTTGACATAAAAGTTTTGTAGCTAAAATCCTAAGTTTATTCCACAGAATGTATTATATGTTGTTGTTATGGTCTTCAGTCCAAAGACTGGTTTGACGCAGCTCTCCATGCTACTCTGCCCCTTCCAAGCCTCTTCATCACCGAGTAACTACGGCCCCCTACATCCTTCTGAATCTGCTTAACATATTCATATCTTGGTCTCTTTCTACGATCCCCCCCCCCCCCACGCTTCCCTCTAGTACTATATTGGTGACTTGCTGACCCCTTGATGCCTCAGAATGTGTCCAACCAACCAATCCCTTTTTCTAGTCAGGCTGTACCACAAATTTCTCTTCTCCCCAATTCTGTTCAGTACCTTCTCATTGGTTATGTGATCTACCCATCTAATCTTCACCATTCTTCTGTGGTATCACATTTCAAATGCTTCTCTTCTTGTCTAAACTCTTTATCGTCCATGTTTCACTTCCATACATGGCTACACTCCATACAAATACTTTCACAAAGGACTTCCTGACACTTAAATCTATACTCGATGTTAACAAATTTCTCTTCTTCAGAAACGCTTTTCTTGCCATTGTCTGCATTTTATATCCTCCCTACTTCGACTGTCATCAGTTATTTTGCTTCTCAAATAGCAAAACTCATCTGCTACTTTAAGTGTATCATTTCCTAATCTAATTCCGTCAGCATCACCTGGTTTAATTAGACTACATTCCATTATCCTCGTTTTGCTTTTGTTATTGACAGTATATTTTGTGAAAAGATACGCCCACAGTTCGTAAGATTTCAACCGACTATATGGAAGCTCTTTCAATTGTTCTCACTAGACCATGTAACGCGTTCGTAGTATTCCAAACTGTAGGGTGCCTTGTGAGGGACGTCCCGACGTTTTGATCGAATGACAATGTAGCTTTCTAAACGAAGAGGAATGCCTCGACCTCGTATTACTAGTATCTTTTGTATAAAAAAAACACTCCGTCTACAGGCCACAAGTGGCCCATAGAGACTATCCGACCGCCGTGTCATCCTCAGAGGAGGATGTGGATAGGAGGGGCGTGGGGTCAGCACATCACTCTCCCGGTCGTTATGATGATATTCTTGACTGAAGCCGCTACTATTCGGTCGAGTAGCTCCTCAATTGGTGTCACGAGGCTGAATGCACCCCGAAAAATGGCAACAGCGCATGGCGGCATGGATGGTCACCCATTCAAGTGCCGACCACTCCCGAAAGCGCATAACTTCGATGATCTCACGTGAAGCGGTGTATCCACTGCGGCAAGACTGTTGCCACAGTATCTTTTGTATAGAAACAGTATTTGTAATGAAAGATACAACTGGACTAAGTAATTTTTTTCTCATCGAATTCCATGAAGTGTGCAGCATTACAAAGCAACCGCCACTAACATGAGCAGGATGGTGACTCGTTACTAGAGAACTTTGTTTCCTGAGCGGGAACAGAGCTATCCGTTGGCGAAAGCGACCATTTAGAAGCGTGGAAGAAACCAACTGACTAAAGCGAAGCGATCTGATGTTACCGGTACGTCGAGAAATGGCCAGCAAGTGTGCCACCAAGAGCTGACAGATGCCACCATCGTTGATGATTTAATACGATGCATAGAACAGAAGTCAATATTCTTTGACTCTCGCGGTTTTCAAGAGTTGTCTATAGACGACGCTGGTGATGAACAGAAGTTTTGAGTTGTGGCTCATTACTACAAGTAGCTGTGCATATGTAAGAGTATGCAGCACAGAGTGATTAAAGATGTACAAATCTCATTTTCGGTCCTAAATTATCTGTGTCAACGAAGCAAACTTTGTCTTAAGGGAAAAGATAGTAGTTGGAACCTTATGTCTGTAACGGTAAACGTTTCTTAATTTTTGATTAGCATGCAAGTGGCGGAAGTGCTTAGTCTTTTGTGTTCAGTTGTGTTAAATTAAGGAAAATATTTATGGTGATAAGAAAAAGTATACTTGGCCGGAAACTCAGTTACATAGGTATTTTATATGTTACTGAAATAAAGTTACGCTTTGCGTTCTGACAACACCTTGCCTGTGAGTGTTATATTTAGTAGTTATCAAGAATTTTTGACTTCATTAACTGCTTTGTTATATTCGAAGGAATAAAGATACAAAGGAAAGAAAATGTGCTTTTACAGTTGCAAAATATTAAGCAGCTGGGAGAAATGGTTTTAAAGGAAAACTACTAATAAAATGATATTTTTCATAATAATGAGAAGATCAGAGATAGCATTTCCAAATAACTTTCATCATACATTGACAAAGAAAACTATGACGCTGCCTAACAAAATATAGCACTTCTTACCCAATCTGGCGCAATATAAAAATGTTTGCTCATTACGAATCTATTTAATGGTTTACAGCAAAGAGAGCTGATCTCGGAAGAACGTGTAATTAAATTTCGTGAGTACAAAACTTTTGTCAAGAAATTTGTTCGGTGATTTTATTTATGTGTGAAATTAGATATTTCACAGCAACATACGAAATACTGGAGTACTAACACAGTTAAAAGAACTTGTACTTCAGCGTAGTAACTGTCTCTGAAGCTATATTATGAGTTATTGAAATCTGAGATTAAAAGTATGTGAGATTACGTACACATCTTTTAAAAAAGAAGTATCGCATGACAGAATCCGTATCGTAATCGCTAGATTACGGTCAGAGGTGACATATATAAGAAAAACGTATAATAACATCCTTTAATATGTTACGAAGCATAATGAACGTTGAAATATGATTCCTATCTGTGTCCTTTGACTTATAAGGCAAAGCGCAGAGGGAACCATTGGAAAGTTAAAAACTGTTTTCAGTCGCTTACAGTTCTTGTCGTCGACGAAATGTAAAAACACTTATCATCCTTCTCTTCCTTTTCTGTTACCAACGTATCATTGTAGCGAGTATGTTACCGTTTGAACTTTCTCAAGGAAGTGAACCGATACAGGGTTGTTTCCAGTTCCAAAGACAGCCGGCTAAGCTTGCTTAGTGGATGCCTGTGTCTTGTTATCTTTTGTCCCGACATAATGAGTACTTCACTTGCATAGACTGTCTTTCTCTTTGTGTCGTACTTTACTCATGGCGTGCAATATTTCCCAAGTGCTCCTGAGGCGTTTGTCTGCCGCGTACTCTTGTGGATAGCGGACAGCCTCGTCGCTGCTTTTCTGTTAAGCACCTTGCTGGAGCCAAGGTCATCATGGATCTTGGGTATATTATGTGGAGGAGCTTGACAAATGTAAATGCTGGGGTATCTCCGTAAACAATAACTTCCTTGCGGCACGGACTCACATTTCCATCTGGTGTTTTACTGGTTTACTTCACCCTGCTGTTCATCGCTAATATTGGTTTTGAGTCTTTCCAGGTATTCCTTTCTTTGAACATTGATCGCTGCTTCATTCTACTGTAGAATTCAAACAGTTTCGCTTCTCCTGACAAAAAAAAAGTAGTGCGACAGTGGAAATGGGTATAAAGACAGGGTTCCTACGAAAATAATAGTACAATGTCTGTAGCGTACCGTATCGAATTTATTGTGAAAGTAGTAGATACATATAAAACATAAACAATAATTATGTAATTACATATCTTATTTCATAACACGAGTAACAAAACAAGGCGTTTGCTTATTCTGAGTGGATACTGATAGAAAAGCACTCACTGTTGTGTTATTGCATTATCCAACCTCTGTTCCTCCTAATTACCTCAAAAACGTTCTTCCACATTGATTTTGTTAGGGTTTCTAGTTCTTGCAGGGAAATCGTCGCCCACTCTACTCGAAGCACACTTTTTCAGTTCACATACGGCCTAAAATTGCCTTCTATTGCGATAAATACGGCTTGCAAGTATTCCACAACAGTCTTCCACCGAGTTCATATCTGGGATACGTGCAGACAAGCGCAGAAGATTAATATCTCTATCATCAAATAACTTTTGGTTCTAGCAGAAACATATACAGACGCATGATCTTGTTAAAACATTAGGCTTTCGTTCCCGAGTACCTTATACGTATAATTAATTCTCCTTCTAGTATCTCAGTGTACATGTTACAGTTCATAACAGTTCATAACATCAAGCAATGCTTGATTTCCCTTTAGCGCCTAAGGCTGCCCAAATCATAATACTACCACCACTAAAATTTCTGCTCATTCTTACCTGCTGCGCAGTTCTCAGACCATGCGAAATATTGAAATACATCCGGCTCTTCGAAATTAAACTCTATTCTCATCGCTGAAGATCACTTAGACCCATTCTGAAGTCCATAACACATGATTTTAGGCAAATTTCAATCTATCTTATTTATGTTCGGGTGTTAAAGCAGGTTTCTGCGGTCGTTTTTTTGAATGCAAGACGTTTGTCATTTGACAAAATTTGTCGTACACATCTGGCAATTACTGACAACCGTTAATCAGCAAAAGGAACCGTTGCGATGCCCAAGTAATTTTCTACTTGGCCTACATTTTACGTTTTATTAATCTCGTGCGTCCAGCCTAACGAAATTATCGTTCACTGTACTTGGACTGTTCAACTTCTTGTCGATTTGACGATTAGAGAGTCCCAATTACTTGCGGGCACCAATTTTTGCTTTTTCATCTCATGATAGCCTTTTTCATCATGACACTGTCACAGTATTGCTTTATGTACACCACTCCTACTGTTACTGATTTCAATTACAGCCCTACAACAATGACACTGCTGTACCATGTGCTACAGTGACATTTGTTGTTGTTGTGGTCTTCAGTCCAGAGACTGGTTTGATGCAGCTCTCCACACTAATCTATCCTGTGCAAGCTCCTTCATCTCCCAGTACCTACTGCAACCTACATCCTTCTGAATCTGCTTAGTGCATTCATCTCTTGGTCTCCCTCTATGATTTTTACCCTCCACGCTGCCCTCCAATGCTAAATTTGTGATCCCTTGATGCCTCAGGACATGTCCTACCAACCGATCCCTTCTTCTACTCAAGTTGTGCCACAAACGTCTCTTCTCCCCAATCCTATTCAATACCTCCTCATTAGTTACGTGATCTACCCACCTAATCTTCAACATTCTTCTGTAGCCCCACATTTCGAAAGCTTCTATTCTCTTCTTGTCCAAACTATTTATTGTCCATGTTTCACTTCCATACATGGCTACACTCCATACAAATACTTTCAGAAACGACTTCCTGACACTTAAATCTATACTCGATGTTAACAAATTTCTCTTCTTCAGAAACACTTTCCTTGCCATTGCCAGTCTACATTTTATATCCTCTCTACTTCGACCATCATCAGTTATTTTTCTCCTCAAAGAGCAAAACTTCTTTACTACTTTAAGTGTCTCATTTCCTAATCTAATTCCCTCAACATCACCCGACTTAATTCGACTACATTCCATTATCCTTGTTTTGCTTTTGTTGATGTTCATCTTATATCCTCCTTTCAAGACACTGTCCATTTCTTTCAACAGCTCTTCCAAGTCCTTTGCTGTCTCTGACAGAATTACAATGTCATCGGCGAACCTCAAAGTTTTTATTTTCTCTCCCTGGATTTTAATACTTACTCCGAATTTTTCTTTTGTTTCCTTTACTGCTTGCTCAATATACAGATTGAATAACATCGGGAAGAGGCTACAACCCTGTCTCACTCCCTTCCTAACCACTGCTTCCATTTCATGCCCCTCGACTGTTTTAACTGCCATCTGGTCTCTGTACAAATTGTAAATAGCCTTTCGCTCCCTGTATTTTACCCCTGACACCTTTAGAATTTGAAAGAGTGTATTCCAGTCAACATTGTCAAAAGCTTTCTCTTAGTCTACAAATGCTAGAAACGTAGGTTTGCCTTTCCTTAATCTTTCTTCTAAGGTAAGTCGTAAGGTCAGTATTGCCTCACGTGTTCCAACATTTCTACGGAATCCAAACTGATCTTCCCCGAGGTCGGCTTCTACGAGTTTTTCCATTCGTCTGTAAATAATTCGTGTTAGTATTTTGCAGCTGTGACTTATTAAACTGATAGTTCGGTAGTTTTCACATCTGTCAACACCTGCTTTCTTTGGGATTGGAATTATTATATTCTTCTTGAAGTCTAAGGGTATTTCGCCTGTCTCGTACATCTTGCGCACCAGATGGTAGACTTTTGTCAGGACTGGCACTCCCAAGGCCGTCGGTAGTTCCAATGGAATGTTGTCTACTCCCGGGGCCTTGTTTCGACTCAGGTCTTTCAGTGCTCTGTCAAACTCTTCACGCAGTATCGTATCTCCCATTTCATCTTCATCTACATCCTCTTCCATTTCCATAATATTGTCCTCAAGTACATTGCCCTTGTATAGACCCTCTATATACTCCTTCCACCTTTCTGCTTTCCCCTCTTTGCTTAGAACTGGGTTTCCATCTGAGCTCTCGATATTGATGCAAGTGGCTCTCTTTCCTCCAAAGGTCTCTTTAATTTTCCTGTAGGCTGTATCTATCTATCTTACCCCTAGTGAGATAAGCCTCCACATCCTTACATTTGTCCTCTAGCCATGCCTGCTTAGCCATTTTGCACTTCCTGTCGATCTCATTTTTGAGACGTTTGTATTCCTTTTTGCCTGCTTCATTTACTGCATTTTTATATTTTCTCCTTTCATCAATTAAATTCAGTATTTCTTCTGTTACCCAAGGATTTCTACTAGCCCTCATCTTTTTACCTATTTGATCCTCTGCTGCCTTCACTACTTCATCCCTCAGAGCTACCCATTCGTCTTCTACTGTATTTCTTTCCCCCATTCCTGTCAATTGTTCCCTTATGCTCTCCCTGAATCTCTGTACAACCTCTGGTTCTTTCAGTTTATCCAGGTCCCATCTCCTTAAATTCCCACCTTTCTGCAATTTCTTCAGTTTTAATCTGCAGTTCATAACCAATAGATTGTGGTCAGAGTCCACATCTGCCCCTGGAACAATTTAAAACCTGGTTCCTAAATCTCTGTCTTACCATTATATAATCTATCTGATACGTTTTAGTATCTCCAGGATATTTCCATGTATACAACCTTCTTTTATGATTCTTGAACCAAGTGTTAGCTATGATTAAGTTATGCTCTGTGCAAAATTCTAACAGACGGCTTCCTCTTTCATTTCTTAGCCCCAATCCATATTCACCTACTATGTTTCCTTCTCTCCCTTTTCCTACTCTCGAATTCCAGTCACCCATGACTATTAAAGTTTCGTCTCCCTTCACTACCTGAATAATTTCTTTTATCTCATCATACATTTCTTCAATTTCTTCGTCATCTGCAGAGCTAGTTGGCATATAAACTTGTACTACTGCAGTAAGCATGGGCTTCGTGTCTATCTTGGCCACTATAATACGTTTACTATGTTGTTTGTAGTAGCTTACCCGTATTCCTATTTTTTTATTCATTATTAAACCTACTCCTGCATTACCCCTATTTGATTTTGTATTTATAACCCTGTATTCACCTGACCAGAAGTCTTGTTCCTCCTGCCACCGAACTTCACTAATTCCCACTATATATACCTTTAACCTATCCATTTCCCTTTTTAAATTTTCTAATCTACCTGCCCGATTAAGGGATCTGACATTCCACGCTCCGATCCGTAGATTGCCAGTTTTCTTTCTCCTGATAACGACGTCCTCTTGAGTAGTCCCCGTCCGGAGATCCGAATGGGGGACTATTTTACCTCCGAAATATTTTACCCAAGAGGACGCCATCATCATTTAACCATACAGTAAAGCTGCATGCCCTCGGGAAAAATTACGGCTGTAGTTTCCCCTTGCTTTCAGCCGTTCGCAGTACCACAACAGCAAGGCCGTTTTGGTTAATGCTACAAGGCCAGTTCAGTCAATCATCCAGACTGTTGCCCCTGCAACTACTGAAAAGGCTGCTGCCCCTCTTCAGGAACCACACGTTTGTCTGGCCTCTCAACAGATACCCTTCTGTTGTGGTTGCACCTACGGTACGGCTATCTGTATCGTTGAGGCAACGCAAGCCTCCCCACCAACGGCAAGGTCCATGGTTCATGGGGGGAGGACATTTAAGTAACAGAAAACAGAAGTGCTTTTGAAGTTCGTTGGAAAGAAGCAATCGGATATAAAACATAAAACTCCTTAAGTCATTGCTGGCGCTTTCGAAGAGTTTGTCGAGATGTGGCCTCAATCAGATCATTTCTATCGTGAAAACATTTGAACTATATAACGCTTTTATGCTTATGTAAACACTTAACGTGAGTAAATTTAACGAAATAAGCCACAACCTGTCATAGTTGTTATCATTTATCATTCGGGTCAATAGTGTCATAAGGGTTCGAGCTTTCAGTAGTTCATTTCATTGGCATTACACAGATTTAATGCCGCCAGTTTTTATAGTTTATATATTGTTTTCCATTTACATACGTTTACTAATCGTCCATTGCATCTGTGATACAGAGCGAGTTTACGGTCACTCTGGAATATAGTAACTCACTAACAGTTGGCATAATGAATGTAGAGATATGTTGATAATGTTAACGTTTACTTGCGCTGTGAAGCTTGTGTAACGGGTTGTGTATACGTTATAAAGCCTTTCTTTCCAAATCAAATCGTTTTAAATCACATAAGCTATGCATCGGCTATCTATCATTATTCTGCATTTGTGATTTGTTTCACTGTAGTGAAACTATTCACAATAAAATTTAAAATTAGTCACACAGTCCCATTTATAATAATTAGTCAACATTCAGACAGTTGTGTCAAAGTACATAAGATGTACAGAAAGTCGAAGCTAAAGACGGTTAATACAAAGAGTTATTGTTAAACTATTTTGAAAATTGGTAACTCATATGTAAGAGGGTCATGTTATCTTGGTTTTTGTGTGTCATTGACGTCCACGTCAGAGAGAGAGAGCAAGCTACTTTATTACTGTACAATCTTTGGTCTTGTCGTTGCACAGTCTTTGCCTCTGTTCGGTCTGATTAGTCGAAGTATGGTAGATGATGGACGTATTTGGTAGCACTGTGTGGATTTGTGATTGTGTCTGTTAGATGAAGAAAGGACAGCAAGGATGAGTATCACGAGTACATTGAAAAATGAAAGAAATAGAAATTTTGAATAATGTCATTATTTTTGAAGAGAAGGAGTTTCCACAGGTAGGAATGAGTATTGTCAGCTAGTTAACTTATTCAGAGTTGAGGGAAAGACCACCCCACATACCTGAGTCAAGGATTTGCGTGTTAATTGATTAAGCTGTTTCATTTTTATAGAAATTCTCTGTTAACTTCGTATCCTTTTTTTAAAAGTCATTGTTCACTTTAACCGTATTATTGTTCAGATAATTGTTATATGTGAAGATAACTCGAAGTTTTAATCTGTCTTTTGAATATATGTTTCATTCCAAAATCTTTGTCTTGGAATATTATTTCATAGGACAGTTACTCTCCCCACCTCACTGTTTATCATTACGCGTTACCACATGTAACAGTTCGAATATGAATTTAGAAACAAAAATTTAGTTTAGCCGCTGCCTGCTTTCTGCTTGCTGTTGCGCTTTCGAGAAATATGCAAAAATGTCGTCAAGACGCGAGGTAACTGGAAATTTTAATTAGGGCCACATAATTGTTATACTTCCATTGCGCATTTAATTCAAAGTCAAGCTGCATTCAATCAGTTCAGTTCACATAAGGTTCTTTAACGGTGAACCAAATTTCAGACAGGAACAAAATACAGAGAGCAGCTTAAAATGTACAAATGGTAAATTATAGAGAGTAAAACAGTTGTAATGTTAGGTATATGCTAACACTACTCATATTTAATTATAGAAAGTTAAGTGTACTGGAAACATCTTTGAAAATTATCGTGAATAATCCATTCCACTTCAGCCAGGACAAAATAGTGGTACCTTGTGAACCTTCACTGTAAATGAAGCGTCATATTTTCAAAGGACGTTCAGCTGTTCTCTCTTTTCAGCATAATATATAATACGTTTTCAGTGCTTATCACGAACAGGTGACTGGCAAATATTGATTTGATTACACTTCAGTATGCTATTGATATCTAATTTCATAATGTCAGTTTTTGGTGAATTACCATTCGCTCTCAGTTGCAGGTGAAATCGAACATTAGACTATATTAATATAAAACAGCGCCATGGCTATCAGAAAACGTTTGTAATAAAAGTATATATCGCACCTAAAAAAGAGCTTGAGGAAGTCGCAACCGGTATGTTGCTATTTAATAAACAAGTATTAAAATTAATGAATGGTTATGGTTTACAGAAGAATGCTGAAGATTAGATGGGTAGATCACATAACAAATGAGGAGGTATTGAACAGAATTGGGGAGGAGCTTGTGGCACAACTTGACTAGAAGAAGGGATCGGTTGGTAGGACATGTTCTGAGGCATCGAGGGATCACCAATTTAGTATTGGAGGGCAGCGTGGAGGGTAAAAATCATAGAGGGAGACCAAGAGATGAATACACTATGCAGATTCAGAAGGATGTAGGTAGCAGTAGGTCCTGGGAGATGAAGAAGCTTGCACAGGATAGAGTAGCATGGAGAGCTGCATCAAACCAGTCTCAGAACTGAAGACAACAACAAACAACAAACAAAACAATGGTTTATATTGCTCAATGTATGTTTGTAGTTACATTTTTCTGGCGTCCAGTGTACACTTTGCCTTGATGTTCAATGGAATATTTACGACTTGGTTTTATTTGTTTAATTATCTTATGACAGATTACATTACCGATATAGTTACATACGGAATTATTTCTCGTACCGTGACCCGGTCTATATGTTGGTCTCACGTTCCTTAATAACGCACTATGTGACCTGGATCTGATATCGACGAAAACTACAGAAGGAAGCTCATTGGTACAGAGTTATGTATTGTATTGTCGATTGTGACTGTGCGACAGCTTTTGCTTCCTCTGTGCAGGAGAAACATGCAAGGAGGAACCTGAACAAACGCTTCGACTTCAGTGAGTTGAAGCAGAGTACCTATTCGACAGATTCACTTTTTTCAGCAGCACTCACCTCCTGTGTCGATTAGCGATTCCTCGTAAGTAAGTCCCCAGATTGAAACACTGCTCAGCGCCGAAAACAGAACGTACACTTTCAGTCCTTTTCAGTGTATCCGCCCTTCAATAATGCTTGTTTGGCAGTTCTCGTAACTGTCATGCTGTGACGTGCGTGTGGACTGATCCACATTGCCCACAGCATTTGTGAGACCTAATACGCTGATGCATGAATGATTTGTCTATATTAAATCTGTGTGTACAGGATGTCTCTTGTAAGAGTCATTAGGTGCTTTTTCTCTGGTTTTCCTGAAGATATTAGCAATTTCGTTTTTTGTGTGTAGCTCCAGTCAGGCGAAACAAATAATTCTCATCACATCTCTTATTCGACTCCGAGTGTTTACGGAAATCGCCAGTTTGTTCCTGTTGCAAACAAAATGATTTGCTACGGTCGCAGGTTCGAATCCTGCCTCGGGCATGGATGTGTGTGGTGTCCTTAGGTTAGTTAGGTTTAAGTAGTTCTAAGTTATAGGGGACTGATGACCATAGATGTTCAGTCCCATAGTGCTCAGAGCCATTTGAACCATTTGAAACAAAATGATTTCTGAAGCGGTATGTTACGTGCCCATCCGATTAAGACGTCCCAAATTAGTACTGTGCGATAATTGTTTTATCGATATATATTAACAGTGACAGTAAAACACGAAGAATAACTAGTGGTTCAGCAGTGACATCAATGCCCTGACCTGCAATGACTGTCCCGTGATGCAGTACAGCGCTGCTTAGTCGCTGCTGGGGTACTGGTTATTCTTCGTGTTTTACTGCTCCTGTTAATACATGTCGATAAAACGAATATGACACTAATCTGGGACCGCTCTATTGAATGAATACCTAAAATTCCGCTTTAAAAATAGTTTAGTTTGTGATGAGAAGCAAACCGACGATTCCCGACAACGCTGGGAGTTTTATGAGAGAAGTGATAAGCAGTATTAGTGTCGGATGGCTCCAGCTATATCTTGCAAAAAAGTAATTGCAAATATCTGTAGAAACATCAGAGAAAATACGGCTGACGACTCCTAGGAGAAAAAATGGTTCAAATGGCTCTGAGTACTATGGGACTTAATTTCTGAGGTCATCAGTCCCCTAGAACTGAGAACTACTTAAACCTAACTAACCCAAAGACATCACACACACCCATGCCCGAGGCAGGATTCGAACCTGCGACCGTAGCGGTCGCACGGTTCCAGACTGTAGCGCCTAGAACCTCTCGGCCACCCCGCCCGGCTCCTAGGTGAGATACGCTGTATTAAAAGAGCGTACTCTCTAGTATCATGCGATAAAAGGACATTGTAACGAGGTATAGGAGAGTGTCATTTCTTGCTACAGAGACTGGTTTACCACCACTTTTATTGCTATTATTCATTGTATTTTTATTGCACTGCTACTACTGTGCACCAATCGACATGTGTGATTCTGCAATACCGCAAATTGTCCACAGGAGCGGTGTCACATGTGCACCTCTGGTACTAAGCGATAGTGTGCAACCTGCAACGCGTTTCTATGACTGGCGTGAGAACGGAGAAGCTCTGATACATGTGTTCAGTGTTTGTCGAGCCGTCCCTCGCCCCCAATTGTGTACATAATTCTGGAAATTGCGTATCTGTAACGCGAGATTATAAATACAGAGAGAAAATTTATGACGGTGCGCTGCTGCGGCTGTCGATGGTGGCCGCGCGCTGCGATAACATTTATTAATTTGCTGAAAGCCGGCGGCTGGTGGGAGGTGCACTGTGCACGGGCGCGTTGTTTGTGGCGGCGCAAACAGCCGGCCAGGCTGCAGGCGGTGCCACGGCTGCTGCGACGGGTCACCATCTGCTGGCACCGCCTCACCGGTCTAGCGGATTCGCGTTCGACGGTACCGGTACTCCGTCGAGTATCGTAAAAATGATCAGTGGTTACCGTCCAGCAAACATACCGCATGGACGAGCCGTGAATGACTACTTTAATGTATTGATAGACCTGTAAGGGACATTCACTTGCTTCCACTAAGACCAGCGAAACATGAAGCTCTGTACGCGCTTGCCGCCTCAGTATCAATAGTCAGACGTGGCTCCTGCGGGTTAATTGTCAGCTAACCCCACTGAAGTCGCTAACGGTACCGACTGGATCCTCACTTCTGCTCCCAGAAATCGTTGGCAGTCGCAAACTGGACCATTTGCAGCTGACAAATACGGCCGTTAGCTTGCCCAAAGGGAGCAGATGTTAGACGCCATCTGTTGGGATAGCATCGGTTGGAAGAACTACATTCTTGGACGAGTCTGGTGTTGTACACGAAACAAACAGGCTTCTGAAGGCCCAACAGTACCGATCGACTGCCGTGTCATCCCCAGCTGAAAGGCGTCACTGAATGTGAATGTGGTGGGGCATGTGATTAGCACACCGGTCTCCCGACCGTTCTCAGCATACGTGACTGGAGCCGCTGCTTCCCAGTCAAGTAGTTCCTCAATTGGCCGCACAAGGGCTGAGTGCGCCCCGCTTGCCAAAAGCCCTCGGAAGACCTGGACTGTGTAATGCCACTTCCTCGGACGAGAAATAAAAATCAAAAATTGGCTCCCAATACCCCAAAAATTTCCCAAGTCCCAAATTCCCAGAAAAGTGAATAAGCGAACGAAGTTCCATTTATCACTATTATTAGGACAATAACAAGTAATTAAATCAGGAATCTAAGACTCGACAATTTAGCAATCTACGAAAGAAAGATTAAATTTCAGTAAAATTAAAATCAAAATCACAATAAATCGCAAAATTAGCATAAATTAACATTCGCAAAGTAGAACCAACGATCCCAAAGAATACTCCGTGTGAGTACTCTTTGTGAATCTTGAGTAATGACTAAGAATAATTCAATGCATTGTCACTACGTTACGAGAGTTAGCCGAAGTAGGTCATATATTTGAATGCTCGTACATGTAGGCGCGCTTGGATTGTTTTTGAGATTGAATAATTGCGATCTATTATGACGCAGTAATACGATCTTCTGACTTCAAATATCACGGCATTAGAATTCGAACGGATGACTTTTACCTACTAGAATAAAGTGAACTTTAACTAGATAATTGAACTAAACATTACTTAGTGATTTAGGCAACGAACACTGATAGACATTTATCATTCATAATAGCCAGTGGTTTATGGAACTTCAGTGATAGGTCCGAAGCATATAATTTAAATCCCCCCAAGACCTGGGAAAGTTTTCTTCTCAAGGCTCGGTTAGGAAGTGACTGATACTGTGCAATAAAACACCCTCTCGTGCCAAGTCGTGCATTTGTGATTTAAAATTCTATCAAATTATTGACATGAAACTCCCGAGTAATAATTACGCGCAGCGATAATATTTGACTGTAGCGCTCGGCGCTTGTGTAGAATCTTTGACTCAAATAACAAGCCCACTGTTACGATTTCTTAGATACTTGAAATTACGAGCAGCTTGCAGGTAATTTGTTGTGGATGTGACTGTATTGGTTTTATCATTAATATTTCATCATTAATCAGTTACACATCGATTACGAACGATTAATTACAATTCTTGGTGAAGTAAATATATCACGCACGTCGACATTTCGGTTCACCAATGTTAGTTTGTGTAACGTCGTCTTCGTAACCTGACAACTATCTCTCAACACTCTACCGACTGTCGCCGAGTTTTAGCCGAGGCCAACTACAAATCAAACCAAATCATCAAGAAGAAGAGGCGTTATAACTGCCACCTATTCAAGTGTTAGCCAATTCCAACAGCGCTTAGCTTTGGTGATTTGACGGGAACTGCTGTCACTACTGCATCAACACCATTGGCTGTTGTGCATGAGGCGTACCTTAACTCCAATGACAAACTTCGAGGACCTATACAGTGTGTCTGGAGTAACAAATTGAAGATAGGGCCCAGTGTTCAGAAAGGGCATCCAATCATCTTAAAGAGCGTCGAAATTACAGGAATCAATGCCTGCTATTGGCTCACCACTTCGGCAGCGAAACTGAGTCTACACGCATCGAAGTGTTCATGATCTTAGTGTGGACATAGACTATCGAACCCGAGAGCCCACTCGTTCAGCTGTGGACACTCCCTGCTGAAGCTGTGACCACCAACACGCAAATCGTCCCAAGACCCATCAATGTGTGAACACAACACATTTCAGCTAGTTTAGAAAAGGATGGCTGTCTGGACATAGATCATGTCCTATATTGCGAGTAACAGGAGATGCGTCAAATGACAGCACCTGTTGAAGAATACATATAGCGGAGGATTCGTACAGCGAACACCGTGAGTGCTGTTATCACACAGAAGTTCTGGTAGGTTAGGAACTGAGGTACTCGAGAGCAAGGGATTTAATATGAATTCTAGCAAATGAAAATTCCATATTCCACACTGGAGAATAATTAGGGGGAAAGTGCCTTCCGTATTCTAATGAAGCATTTTAAATGCAATAGCGGTGCCATCACAGTTCCTTGTTCTTCCAAAAAAGACTACAAACTATTCTCAAGGTATTTCTCTACACTTTCCTTAGAGTGTTTATTTCTAGTGGAACGATCAATCCACGTACAATGTCCTTCCACTTCTGGAGCTAGCAAAACATTCAGTTTAAGATACAGTGCTTGCCCTGGACAGAAAGTTCACGAGGTACCCAATTAAAAAATTCATATAAGTCACTTCCTTTATTCATTACAAATGAGATAGTATAATAGCTCAGTAACTGCCTTAATATAACTAATTCGCCAATCCAGACATCGTATCCAGAGGATTTTAATTGTAATTTGTGTTCAAATTACAGGTTTCTGAAATCAGGTGACTTAGTGGGGTATGGTTGTAGTCCTGTATTTTCCTTCTCTGTTCCGTCATTACTTATTTTATTTATGAATATGCCCATTACGACCAAGCAAAGTATATAAAGGTGGATATTTTCCTTCCTTCGTGCACATATTTCTTTCTTTCTCTTCCTGTGGGCTTCCTTTCTCTCTTCAAACTATGTTTTCCCAATCTTCTTATTTCGTTTTTCGTCATCGTAGACCTGTCAGTTGTGAAGTTTGGACCTGAAGATTTTGCTGTATGGACCTATTCTGGAGTAATTCTGCCCAATTTTAGACCAGTTTTGTCTTGAAAACTCATTTCATTGTACACGTTTTTGCTTTTCTCCCGTTGTCAAAAAATCGATCTTTTGTTTTATAGCCGGCCGCAGTGGCCGAGCCGTTCTAGGGGCTTCAGTCCGGAACCGCGCGACTGCTACGGTCGCAGGTTCGAATCCTTCCTCGGGCATGGATGTGTGGGATGTCCTTAGTTCTCAGTTCTAGGGGACTGATGACCTCCGATGTTAAGTCCCATAGTGCTCAGAGCCATTTGAACCATTTTGAACCTATTAAAGCTGCACTAACAGTGCTTCGTTAGGCGACAATCAATTCACATTGAACCATTTTTTTTTTTTTTTTTGCTTTATAAGTCTGCCTGGGAACATTATTTTAATGTCTCATAGAATATTAATCTGCTTTTTCTAATGTCCAAGCGGATGTTTGCATGAAGTTTGTTTTCCTGATTGCTTCTCAGTCGGTATTGTTCATATACAAGTTTTGGGCCTAGATTTTTTCTTACAATTTTGTATTATTTTTTCTCAATGTTTTCAGTGTCAGATTCCCTATGCATAAAGACTTTGTAGTTTAGTTACTGTAATGTAATGCCTCAGTCTTGTATGCCTGGAGATAAATGTCTTGTTATAGATATTTTGGGTAAGTCGGTAGCATCTTCCATCTTTTGGCATTTAATTTGATTTGCTTTGTTTCAATTGCATTTATTGTATTTTTTTTACCAAAATATTTAAATTGTGGAACTAGTTTAACTACGCCAAATTTCGCGTCCATGAATTGTTTGTTACAATGTTTTCAAATGATTTCTGGAGACCCACTTTTTCTGCAGTTTCTTTCAAGACTTGTACTTCATTTTGTGCTGATGTCGCAAGCTGATATTGCTAAATCGTCTGCAACAAATCATTATTTATATAATGGAGGTATGAACTAAAAAACGCATTACAGTCAAAACTTTTCGTGTTTCTTTAAGTACACTATGCATTTCGGACACTGTGGGTCCATCATCAGGTGTGATTTGTCTTAATACATGATTTATTTCTTCTCTTGAATAAGGTGAAATGTATATTCCTGTAAAAAAAAGGTTTAATGTTAGGTTATGAATTTCGTAAATCAAACGCGCAAAATATGAGCGAAATAGTTGAAAAGATGAACAGTGTAGACTTACCACAAAATCCAAGAAAAGCGTTTTCAACATTTAGAATATGAATACGAAAATGGTGGAGAAAAGAATGTTTGCTGGTGAAAGGCGGCTACACTGAGGCACAGCGCCAGAGATTGCGCAAAAGGTTATTATTCCACCACCTCCACTGGGCGCAGTAGTAGTTCAGAGGATGTCGAGAGCAGTCGTTGTTCTTTTAGGTGAGGGAGTAGACGATCTGAGTGTTGACTGAAATGTTGTACTGTTCGGTTGGTGTAATGTATAGATGGAAGAAGATGCAATTGTCAGAACATATTTGAGAAAGGAGATGGCTTTTGATTTATGATGCTGTTTAATGGAATATTTTCGTTAATATATAATGGGGTAAAAAGGTATTACGGTTTTCTTTAATAACAATCCCTCTTGCTCACAGGTACAGTCAACAAAGCATAATCAAAGTTTGGTTATTGTAATAACTTTAAAGAAATCAAAAACTCTCTGCCAAAATGTGTAAGATAGTTCTATAACATTATATAACACACATGGCACTATTGATGTCACCTACAGACTAAAGTGCTCATGTGAATAAGAATACATCGATCTTTGTAGTTCACCTAAGTTAATCTATAACAGCAAAAATATTACATGATGTACTGCTCACCTAATTTATTGGTTAACGTAGACTTGTTGACGGCAGTACTTCAGTCTTTGTACTACACTTTAAAGCAGTGACTCTCAACATATTGGAATGCCGCCCTGGAGAGAGGGGGGTGGAGGGGTGAGAGAGTTACAGGGGAGGGGGCCATAGACAGCTTATGACGAAACGAGAAACATGCAGCCACGCAAGTCAAAATTTTATATCCTTGTTACTATTACCATGTGCATTTTTAGTGCTGCTGAGAGCATCAACTTTGCTTCACACATCATCAAGTTATTGCTCACACAATACATTCTTTAGTCTGTGCTCTGCATTCTTAACTCAGTTCTAGGCCTGTTTTATTTTGTAGAAGTAAACAATACTTTTATTATTTTTCTATGTTGAGTAAAAATGTCTGCTGAAAGGAGAGAGTATAATGAAGACTACATTAAGTATGCATTCACATTTACTGAAAAATAAGTTGTCCAACTCCTGAAGCATGTTGTGTGTCATATTGTCATACTTACGAGTCACTGTGGCCTGTGCATGTGAAATGTCATCTAGCAACCTAAGGTTTTTGCTGGAAAAGAAATTCCTTAAATTGCATGAAACTGGACTATACTGGGATGTTTCAGCAGGGAAATGAGAAAGACATTAAAGCATCATATGAAATTTCTTTGTTAATAGTGAAAAACAATGAATCTCTTATTGTTTCTGGAGAAGATAGATGGACAAGATACGTCTTTCAAATAATGGGGTACAACATAAAAAAGGGCCTTCATTGTGAAAGAACAGCTAGTTAAAAGACTGAATGTGTCTCCATTTTTTGTCTTGCGGTGTCATGATTCTACTGATACAGCTCAATAATGTCGCCTCATGCTGTACTGCCCACTTGTGGATGAGAAGAAACTAAAGGAATGGCTGTCATTTTCTAAAAGATCGGAAACTACAAGAAAAGGTTCTGAAGTATTTTCTGTCATTAGTGAACTTTTGGTTGAAAATTATTTATCTTGCGACAGAGTTCTGGGAATTTGTAATGATAGAGCACTAGCCATGTTAGGTTCACTTCTGGCTTCCTAAGTATTGCCAAAGAAAATAATTATAATCTTATCTGATCTCACTCAAAGATCCACAGACAAGCCCTAGCTTCTAAAACTTTAACTTAGAAACTAAACACTTCACTGAAAGTGGGTGTTAGTGTAGTTGATAAACAGAGGAACTGTGAATACTAGATTTTTCTGAATCCTATGTAATGATCTCAGTGCTAAACACCAGTCTTTAAACTTTCATACACTAGTCCAACGGCTTTCGAATGCCAATACGCTTAGCAGACTGAATGACTTGAAATCACTGGTAGAACTACTTCTTTTTAATTGAGGGAAAGCTGCACTTCATTGTTTACCCACTTATTACAGCTTTATATATTTCCTAGCATACACTTCAGACTTCTTTGAAGTCCTGAATAATCTGAATTTGAAACTACAAGGTAGAAACACCACAATAATCGATGACAATGATGCCATAAGGGCTTGGAAAAGACGTTACTGAAGAAACTTCTTCAGGTTTCTCCATTACCAGTTTTTTGTCATTCTCTCGATTCAGTGAACTTCTAGGCATGCAACAGTGCGATATCAATGCATGGATAGTAATGACCAGTGAAAACCTGGAATGGCTGCAAAGAGAGCTCCACCATTATTTTTCTTGATTAGTCTTCAGAATACTGGCACTACAAATTAACATGAACATCCTTCGCAACTGATGTGCATGCAGTTCCTGACGTAATGGAAGAGGATTTAATTGAATTGAAATGTGATTCAAGTGCTAAGGAACCATTTCAACAAATGGGGTTGGAAGAATTTTGGGCCATTTTCCTTCCTGTTTAATCTGGTAGTATCAAATGAAGCTTGAAAAGTCCACATTCAGTTTTCGCCTACATACCTATGTGACGCCAGATTCTTGATACTAGCCACCATGAGAACAAAACACTGCAAGTAGCTGAAAGTGTAGTGCGATCTTAGATGTGCTTTAATTAGTTCCAAACAAAAAATTCAGGAGCTGCTTAGGGTAAAACTATGTCAATCCTCTCAATCATAACATGAATTTTTTGTATAATTTTTACACATACAAAAACGTTAGGTGTCAAAAGTGTTGTTTAAGGGAAAACAATATCATAAGGTATTTAACTAAGATGTAAAGGTCTATTTCAGCTACCAAGTCCTTCAAACCACTATTGTTTTGCATTACTCAACGTCTGATAACCCTCTTTTACTAAGGCATGGATTGCAGATTATTGTTAACTTTTTTCAAAGAAGCAAATAAATAAACAAATAAAATAAATAAACATTGGGTGGCATGAGATATTCTGGGGTTTAAATAAGGGGCACCAGGTAAAAAGGATAGAAACCACTGCTTTAAAGAAACCGAAAATTGTCTGTATTATTCATCAAACCACATGCAGACTTGATCAACAACAATACCATGCATGTAAGTAGCAGTAGTGATTTGACTCACAGGTTCAGGTACAATTGCCAAAGATGACTTACAACAGTGACACATAATGGAAACTATGTGACATTTCAATGAAACAGCATAATGAATATCAGTTTTAACATATGAATTTTATAAACATTCATATTGCTAAGAAAAGAGGAGTACTATGCTTTCAACTATTTTCCAAAGTAGCGACTTCATGCAGTACAAAACACTTGTCATCTTCTTCTGATAATAACTTATGCTGTTGCACAGTGGGGACTACATGACACTTTGATGAGATAATCAACTGAGCTGCAGTTTCAACATGAGAATTTAATACACATTTGGTGACACAGGGAACATTATTACATTGTGACAATAAGCCCCGACAAGATTGTAACAAACTACTCTATTAGATATTAAGTTACAGATAAGCATTTAACAAATTGTAACTCTGTAATTTTACACTCAAGTTATTTCCTTTTCTGCCATATTCAATGCAGGTGCTCTGAAGTATGTTGCTGTGAAACTACAGAAAACCTATGTTGATGTAAAAATGAATATCATTTGAGTAATGACATGGTGGCTGCTACTATTGGAGTAATTAGGGTCAGTTGAAATTGTTGTCAACTGTGTAGTGTTTACATAATGTATTTGGTGCATTTCTGAGTAACACTTGCATTTTACAGTATGAATTTTAACCAATACAGAGGCAGAAATATCACATTAAAACACATCATTTTTCAGTTTGATTTCTTGTTCAAAAGTGCCATAAAATTTTACATTGGTGGCTGAACATGATGTTACAACGTAACTGCAGGTAGGTTCAAAATCAAAAGTAATCAAAACATATATATTCATCAGTCAATAACATCAACAGTATTTTTCATGATATATTATGTTCTTCATCCCTAAAATGGTACTTGGTCAGTTTGTTTTTGAACTCTGTAAGTACTGTCAATATTTTTATGTATTTTGAACAGGAACTTTAGGTTTAATGTCAGTATGTGTCATCTCAGATATCAACAATGAAATTATGTATTTGAAAGAATGTTCCATTTTACATGTTAATATCACTTTCCTCTTAAGGAGCATATTGTTACTTTTTTCACCATCATTAGTAACATGTGAGAATTATTGATATTGTTAATTATGTGCATGTAAAGGTTTTGTATGTTATGGCACTGAAAGTAATGAAAGAGTAAAACATAAAATGTTTTTTAGTAAAGTGTGAAACAGAGAGAGACAAATTTTACTGATGAAGAAGATTTTATGGTAAAACTTTTGGACTTAGCAGACTTTTTTCCTTTTGTATGTTTCAGAAAGATGAAATTTACTGCCATGCAGAATTTGTAGGTACAATATTTGTCATAAATTGTTTTTAGTGAGAATAATTAAGTGTATGAATGCCAAACTTGGCATGTATTTTGCATGGAAATTTGTTTAGATACACCATTACTGGCAATATCTTTACATATTCTTGGTAAATTGTCATCAGGTTAGTTTTGCACATGGCATCAATTTATGCAGTTCAGACATTTCAGATAATTTTGAACATGGCTAAAATGGTAGTTCTGGGGCTACATATAAATTACATGCTTTGTTTTAATGGTGTGTAAAATACTGGGCTGTGATTAGTTGTTTCTTTTCACTGGCCAGTGCAGTACCATTCTAAGATTAGAACAACTGGGCTAGTTCCAACACCTTGAATATTTTTTAATTTAATGCCACTGTAACATCATGGATTTCATCATCTTGGATTGTGATGCCATTTACAGGTCTCTATTCTACAGAAATCGCACATGTTCAATTATGAGTACATCACTGAGCTGTCTGTGCATCATCGTGAGGGTGAAAATAGCCTGGATAGCAGGTAGCTATACACCTGTTGCTAAACTCATACATAAATAAAATCAGCTTTAAATTGCTGTATATCAGTGTATTCTTAAAGGACAGAATTTTATCCTTTTCCTAGTATAGGTGTGACTCTTCAGCAGTTAATATGCAGCTGAAAATGAGTCAAAATTTGTTCTAAATTTAGGAGGCATAACTGGAAGTGACATCTTGATTATGCACGTTGTGGCAGTGTTTGTATGTTTATGTATGCTTTGTGAGCAAAGTCTAATGTGATACATGGGAAAATTTGTTACAACTTTATTTGATGATTATCAGTAACAGAATATAAAATGGAGCAATTTGTTACAATTTTGGTTGACACTTATTGGCAGCATAAAATGAGGAAACCTGTTACAATTTTCATGCTGATCTGTAACCAAATATAAAATGGGATAATTTGTTAAAACTTGGTTTCATGCTTATTTGTAACCAAACCACACATCTGAGCTAGTGGTAGTCATCATTCTTGGAGGAATGGCAGTCGACATGTTACCCGACCATCATTCCCAATAGCATGCAGCATGCATTTGGGATAATGGTAGTTACCATAATTGTGGGTATAGCAGTCACCATATCAGCTGGCTCTCATTACCCAAATAGTATTCACCATGCATTTGGGGTTACTGTAATCACAATGCCGGCTGCCTCTTGTTACCCACAATATACAGTGATGTGAAAAGCTTAAGGGCAAATGTAACAATCGCATCATATGTCACTGTCAAGTAACATAGCTTGATAACATTTGGACTGTACATAGAAAGAAGAGGTACAGTATAGTACAGAAGGTAAATGAAAAGGTAAATGCAATGAGGTGAACAGAAATGACTTTTATTCTAAGACAACAATCACACTGAAGGCACCAAGATTTTGAATGGTGGCCAGACATTACAAAAGCTGATACATCTGTATGATTACCACAGATGGCAATGCATGTTCTGCAACGTGCTCCCATGCTAGCCCTAAGGTTGGTAAGAGTTCTTATGGTAGGGCACTTCATTCCTCCACCAGCACCGTTGACAACTGTGCAGGGATCACTGGCAGATGTGGATGCAGTGCAATACATCTCCCCTACAAATCCCTGATATGTTTGATGAAATTTAAGTTCGGAGAATGGTCAGTGCAGTCCATTGGCCAAATATTATCTCATTCCAAGGGCTGCTCCACCTGTGCAGTTTGTTGTGATCACGTAATGTCATGCATAAAAATGATGTCAAGGCCAAATGGACTCCTGAAAAGATGCTTATGGGGAGAGGTATAATAATGTAGACTGGCATGTTAAAAGATTCGGAGGTCAGCACACCCACAGAACAGTATGCCTCCCCATACAGTAACACCTGTCTCACCAAAACGACCATGTTTGTAGAATACTAGATGTCCTTCATATGGATATAGGTGGGAGCCCATAATGCACACAGCAGCACTGTCAAACACGAACATTTTGGTGGTCCATGTGTTATTGTGTGGGGAGGCATAATGTTGCATGTGTGTGTCGACCTCCAAATCTTTGAACACAGTGCACTCACCATTCATCGTTATTGTGACACTGTACTCTTTTTGCACATGCATATTGTCAGGGGTGTACTTGGCCCTGATTTTTTTTATGGGTGGCAGTACGATATTTCTTCAGACTACAGAGATGGAGGACCTCTTGGAATGCGAGGGGATTCGTCTAACAGACTGGTCTGCCCCTTCCCCCAACTTAAATCCTATTAAGAACGTGTGATTCGTTGGAAATTGTAGTATAGCACGCCCACATGCACTAACGAGCATCCTGCAGTCGTCAGCCACACTGGTGGAGGAATGGAAGCCCCTGCACAAGAATTCCTTACCAACATTGTAGCCAGGATGGATGCATGTTACAGAGCAAACATTGCCATCCATTGTGTGCACGCATTAAGAAAGATTTCTTGCCATTCGTAATGTCCAGGGAGCAGTCATTAATTGTGGTAACTTCAGCGTAATTATTGTCTTTGAATAAAGATGTCACAACTATTCGTCTCATTTCGTATTTCTCTGAGCTAAATTCTACACTATATTACGCTATATTATACTGTCCTGTAGCACTTCTTCCTATGCATGGTGAAAGTTTCAGTGAACTACGTTACTTGACTGTGACACATCATGTGAAAGTCTATTCCGTCCTGACTTTTTGCACATCGTTATATTAGGAAACATTTCATTGATATCACAGAAACAAAATTAAGAAAAATAGCGTTTTAATATGCAGAAAAAAGATTTAAATATAAAAGGGTGAGAAATGGGCAATTTCTTACAATTTGGCTTCATGCTTATCTGTAACTGGTGATGTATAAGGGAGTAGGTAGAGTTTTGTTACGTTTTCGTTAGGGCTGGTTGCCACTTAAAATATGGTACATACTGTAAGTAGGCTGTTTAGTTTAGATTTTTATATGGGTAATGCCACGTAGCGCTCTATATGAAAATCACTGGCTGTGCTGTGTGCAGTATGTGGCTAGTTTGCATTGTTGTCTGCCATTGTTGTCATGAACTGCTACAGCTGGATGTGAACAGCGCGTAGCGTTGGGCAGTTGGAGGTGAGCCGCCAGCAGTGGTGGACGTGGGGAGAGAGATGGCGGAGTTTTGATAATCTGTAAGACTGAATGTCAATTATGAATATTAAGGTAAATACATTGTTTGTTCTCTATTAATATCTTTCATTTGCTAACTATCCCTATCAGTAGTTAGTACCTTCAGTAGTTTGAATCTTTTGTTTAGCTGGCAGTAGTGGCGCTCGCTGTTTTGCAGTAGCTTGAGTAGCGAAGATTTTTGTGAGGTAAGTGATTTGTAAAAGGTATAGGTTAAAGTTAGTCAGGGCCATTGTTTTGTAGGGGTTATTGAAAGTCAGATTGCGTTGCGCTAAATAATATTGTGTGTCAGGTTAAGCACAGGCTTGTATAATTGTTCTAAAGGGGACGTTCCAAGAATAATTGTTCTAAGGGGACGTTTCATATGTCGACCCTTAGCCTAGGATACCTCACTGGAATCTTCTGATTTTTTCTTGTAGTTTGTGTATTTAGTGTAGCTTTTGTTTATTGCTAGCGCGTAATTGTAGAAAGAATCTCCTTTGTAGTTGCAGTCTTTCATTGTTGTAATGTAAAACAGTTGTGGCATGCATGTAGATTTGCAACAAGTATTTCGCAGCTGCGCTTGTAATTAACTAGATATTATTTTCAGTGCTATGTTAATGTGTTCTCCTATTTTTGCTCTTCAAATTGTGTTTTTCTGTGTTATCGTGTGAAATATTGTCACAATAATGGCGTGTGAAAAACGTAACACTCGGCTCCAAAGTAAACTGAGAAACGACAGTGAAGACGAAAGCAATGTGTTAGCGCCACTGTGTAATGAGTTAACTAATGTTCAAAGTAGTAATTTGGTAACTGTGCATAGGGAAATGGAGCGGACGTCAAACAATGGCGTAGACAGTCAAACAGGTAGTGAACAGGGAAGCATTATCGATCGGTCGGTCGGCAACAGCTCGCCTCAGGAATCCGAAATGATAGGACACAATATTGCAAATACTGTAGATTCAGGTTTTGCGTCCTCACCGTTTTCTCAAATGAGTCAAGACACATTTTCTGCTTGTCAAAATGTGAATGCGGCCGGTGAAAACGCACTGTCAAAAAGCATAGAGAAACAGATTCCAGACACTAATACATTATTATTGCAATTAATGCAACAAATGGAACAAAATCAGAGACAGATGGGACAAAATCTTCAAAAGTTAGACACAATGGAACAAAATCTTAAAAAGTTAGACACAGTGGAACAAAATCTTAAAAAGTTAGACACAGTGGAACAAAATCTTAAAAAGTTAGACACAATGGAACAAAATCTTCGGAAGTTAGACACCACACTTGAACAAACACGTGAAGATCTAACTACTGAGTTACATAACATTGAATCGAAATGCCAAAAAGTCTGTAATGACGTAAAAACACAAATTTGTGAGCATTTTCAGCCTATTTTTTCGCGGCATGAAAATGCATTACAGAATCACGAAGCAGCCATAAAAGAGCTGCAAACTATTGTTCATGAAAATCATGAGACCTTGCAAGCTAAAATGGACTCAGTTGCATCTACCGATTCGGTTACGCAACTTGCAAAAACTCAGGAAAACTTAAAGGACACAGTAGAAAGACACATGGGGGAAATTAGTTCATTATCAGAGAAAGTAGCCGAACTTTCGGATCAGGTCACTAACTTATCTACAAAGGTAGATGATGATCTGAATGACACAAGACCCGTAGCCTTCACTGACACAGAAGAGTATGAACAAATTAGAAAATTCAAACAAAATCAAAATCAAATCAACACACAGTACAAAAGAGAAATGCGGGAATTACAAGATCAGCTGACACAGGTAATACAAGAATTACATATTTCAGAGGATACTCGCGCTCCAACACGGGAAGAGGAACTTAGAAATACGGAAAAGCCACAAAATAATAGCACAGGGCATTTCGGTAATTATGAAAGAAATTGGCAAGGTACACCGAATTTTGAGATGGAACCGCCGACACGACGTAACAATGACCGATATGTGACTCGCCGACATGATGATTTTGACTATAAGCTGTTCATTACTACATGTAAATTCAAAACATTTAAGAATTCTGGCAACGACATTCATCCACAAGCATGGCTCCATCAATTCTCTCATTGTTTTCCTCCCAACTGGTCATTGGAGCACAGATTAGAATTTATGTGTGGCTACTTGGAGAATGAACCAGCTGTAAGAATGCGATCGGTCATTCACGATTGCCACAGTGAAGGAGAATTTTACCATGCGTTCCTCTCAGCATATTGGTCACAAGCTACACAAGATCGCGTAAAACATAGCATCATAATGATGAAACACTTTGAACAATCTGAATTTTCCAGTCTTGTGAAATATTTTGAAGACATGTTGCACAAGAATCAATACCTGTCAAACCCATACAGCCCCTCAGAACTCATCCGCATTTGCTTAATCAAACTGCCTGAACATTTACGACATATTATTTTAGCAGGACGTTGCAAAGACGACATTGAAGCTTTTCAGGGACTGTTACAAGAACTGGAAATTGACACAGACAGTCGCGGGATGCGAAAACAGGAAAACAATCACTATAGGTCACATCCGTCACAATTCCGTGACGACAGAAACGATAACTGGACGCGACAAGGCTATTCTCACCACACAAATCGTGACCAAAATCGACACCACCCGTATGACAACCGTTGGCAGAGGTGTAATAGTTACAGGGAAAGATCACCTCTCCGCAGTAATGACTATCACAGAGACAATCAGAGAAACAGACAATATGGGAACCAAAATAACTATTATCAAGGGAGACAGAATAACTTTAGACGCAACGGTCCAGCGCGTAGTTACGATTCAAGGAGAAATTCTCCACCACGTGACCGACAAGAAAGAAACTATAGAATCTACCGACATGACGACAGACGATATGATCGTAACGACAGACCTGAATTGCATCAGAACTGGCGAGTTTTAAACAGAGCTGGGCCCTCTCGGCAAGGCGAATTTGTGGAAGTTAGGCCTCCAAATCCCAATAACGGCGCGCGCCAACAAAGAAACAGACAATGACTCGCACCGCAGGCAGCTGCGTGCGCCGGCTGGCTACGAGAAAAATGACATTGACGCTAACCTTGAGCAAAATTCCCGTATTCTTTACGGACAAATACCGCATGATAATTGCATTCAAGTTGAAACTCTGCGTACTAGGAAGGGTAAAGGTTTACACCACATTTCTCATGTAAAACCATTTATTGACAGATAATCTGCTTTTTAACTTAGTCTTTGCAATTTTCACTTCACGCTACTTGTACAATTTGTCACACTGAGAAACTGTTAACATGCAACTATGTTTTAAAGCTAACTAACTATCCAGTCAAGAACATAGCTAACTTAGACAAGTAATTACGAATGCATTGTTATTGCGAACAGACGACACAGTGTAATTGTGTGTGTACATTCTTGCTTGTTAGTTGCACGATTAGAACATTTACCAGCACTGCTAATGAAATTTTCATGCAACATTTTGGTTTGCTTGAGAGTGGATTCAGGATTTGAAGTACTTTCTGTGAGATTCAAGATGACTTAGTATTTGGTTTCTTTGACAGCTACACGATTATATCACGATGTTACTAATGAGTGACAATTTACAATGTTGCTTTTGCGGTGTATCTGTTTGATATCTGCACAGTTTTTCTGAATTCTTCTGTAAAGTAAAACATGTTTTAGTGGTGACTTTTGTGCTATTGCTACAAGGAGACAGCCTTTTCCGTAGCACAACAATACTTTACAGCACAGTAATTTCTTCATCGCAACAATAAGCATAATAACTAAGTTATCTATACGCAAAGCATTTCACTTTTGTTTATCATGAGGTAAGTACATTGACTTCTGCAGAACTTAGCTTTCGGAGGACAATAACTACGACACTTCCCAGAGATTATCTTACAGCAAGACGCACATTTAGCGCTACTGGACACGTATTTGAGTGATTAATTTTGTACTTAAGACATTTATTTTTAGAGATTTTTGAATTACAAAGAAAGTTTTTCGTGACACATTTCATTTCATTGCTGTAAGCTGTAATACCTGAGGATACAATTACAATAAACCTCAGGGGGGTACACGCCTACTTTGTGTACCATGTGTTTGGCAAGCACAAGGAGCCCTAGCTAATATGGTATTTGCTTATACAATTTAACACATCGGTACCATATTTCTCTAACACATAAATTACACAGCTATCTGATCATTTAACAGAGAAACAAACATTTTTTTTACTACGTCAGTGACACATGTTTACGCAATTACAGAGTTGGATTATTTCACACTTAAGAAATTGTATTTTGTCTGTACTGTGTGAACTCTTCATATTTTTTCGGAACCATTGTGATACTATGAGAGCTTTGAATGATGTATTTGGTAAGGGAGTATGATCTTAAAGTACGTTGGAGGCAGATGACACTTTTGACATGAGCAGAGAATTTTGTTAGGTTTTGAAATCATTGGAGGAAGCTACGACGTTTTTGAGATTTGACTGAGGTTTTATGATGTTATTTTTACGACGACGATATGTATTATGCTGTTGCGGTAAGTTTATGATCCATAAGCTGATGCTATATGAGTTATTTGATTATGCTATGTATCTGTTATGATGAAATATGGAAAAAGTGTCGACGAATAAGGTAAGGAGTAATGAATACTGGTTAGGGACTCTTGACTTGTGAAAAAGGATGTTGGAAACCAAGAATCGTACTTTAAGAGTTATGAAATGTGTGTGTAAATGCGTGAATGTATCACAATGCAAGCGAAAATTTTTTGGACACTGTCATATCAATAGCATTTTGTTTCTACACATTTGCAACGTAAATTCTCGACCTGTGAAATTTTTATATGAGACTGTCACTGTAGCGGAAACTGCTGTCGTAAATATTTCCGTAAGAAAGTTAAGTGACCACCTGCACATAATGTGACGTGGGCACCCAGGTGTGTCAGACACCTGGAGAACAAGCCTTTTCAGACGCTCAGGTAGAAAAGAAAGCCATTAGGGTGTGCCAGAGGCACAGGTGGAAGAGAAGGACAAAGAGAGGCCTAGACATCTATTAATGACATTCCTTTGTAGAGGGCATCGCTAATGCGACACGCTCGCTACTTGAAAACATATGATTTTTGTAATGCGTTGTGGGCATACAGCTGTGTCAAACACCTGGAGAACAAGCCATTAGGGCGTGCCTTTCATCGCTAATGCGACACCCTCGTTACTTAAAAACATATGATTACTCGCACTTTGTGCTAATTATTGAAATGCTTATGAATTGATGGGAAATATGCGTACATCTGCACACCTGATTATGACAAGTGTCTTTCTCCGAGAGTTGAGAGCTACTGACTTACGAAATGCCACATGACTATTGAATGATATTTTTATGCTTTGCTTTTCGTAGTTGCTTATTTCATTTGATGTCTGGTTTCCAGCTGTGTTGCAACATTGCTTTTATAAAATGAAATGCATTTGCTAATGTGAACTCTTTCTGTCAACAGATTTATTAAATAATTATTTTATGATCCACATTCTTTAAAAAAGGAGCACTCGGAAAGGAAAGAACAAACGAAGGAACTCGTAACAGTAAAACATAATTTTCTTTTCAAGTACATGGTAATATTTTTTTTACAATCAGTTGTTATGGTGCACCACTTCAATTACATAGACATTAAGATGTGAATATGCATTTCCCTTGTCTGCATTGTTGTTTTTACTGTAATATTTTTTCTGCTTGCGCTATGTCATGTTTAGGTATAAGTTGCTGCTGTTTGTCAGGCATAGTGTTACTGAATTTGACTTTGTGTTACTCTTCTAAGCTAGTTTTTCTTGTTTCCTGCATTGCCTTATATTAGTTGTAATATTGCACTTGCTTTGCTAATTTATGCTGCTTGCTTTGCCATTTCTATTTTTTGTCATTGATGTTTGTGTTAATTATTTTTTTTTTTTGCTGCATTGCCTCGTCCCTTGGTATATATATCTGAGCTCAGTAGATTTAAGTTAGCTTAAGAGGGGGTAGACTATATAAGAAACTGACTATGGAGAATAGGTAAAGAATGCATTGCGAAGAAAGATTTGGGCCCCAATGAGTATTGTACAATTAGAAATAATTATTTTGAAAGAAATATGAATAGAATACAGGAACGAGGTATAGGTAGGATTTTCTTGGAAATAAATGATGAGGTAAGCAATGTGTGAACATATAAATACAGAAAGCATGCTTAGATAGGATTTTTTGGTGGAAGCAAAGGTTGAAATAAGACGAACGATCTATGGAATGAAGGGAGATCTCCAAGCAAAATACTGCAGTAAAACAAACCCTGTCCTTTCCTCTTTGCTGCTTTTTCCCAATATGTAATTGTGTGTTGTCCTTTCTTTTTGGTGTTATTCCGCTTTGTGTTTGTGTACCCTTGTGTATTTGTGTTTTTCCTGTCTTTATGTGTTTAGCTGATGAGAGCTATGTTGTAGAATTTTTCTAATACTCTGTTATTTTCTTTGTAAAGATGCTTAGACATTATTTATTCTGTGTTGTTTTAATGCTCATGTGTGAAGTTGAATTTTTAAGAGTGATTCTGATCTTTTATGTATGTACTCATGTCATCATTCCTATAACACTGATGTATATGTTTATTTCTATTGTTTTGTAAAGCCTGCACTACAAATATTATCTGTATTGTTATGTTTTTAATGATGTATTTTGTATCTTTGTAATTGTATTCTTATGTTATATAATTGTAATTGACACCAGTTACTCAAATTCAGTAACTTGTAAGCATTCATTTCACTGCACACATTTCTGTTGGTCATAGTATATGGACGATATGTGAGAAGTAGGGACTGTTAGTGTTTGCACGTGTGTTAATAATTCAGCAAGGGACTGGATAACAGCATTGCTGGTTCTAAGGACAATTCCCAAAATCTTTGTGAGTGGACAAGTGGTGGTTTATGGACTTGCTATATTGTCCGCAAGACTCTTCGATGGTGATTGTGCACCTGCACAGTCGCAGCAGATGGCTACTGGCCATCTCTACAAGGACTGCAGTGGGTCTACACCTCTGGTGGCCCACCAATACCGTAATCTCTACCAGGACTACAGTGGGTCTACTCTGTGATGACCTACCTACCAATATTCTTCGAAACGTCGACTGACTCTGCTGTGGGTTTGCTCTGTTGTGGCCCATTACCTGTCAGCATGTCAAGAGTCAGCACTGTCTTACCGTTGGAAGGACAATACTACTTCTTCAAGACTGCATGGAAATCCACTACTTCCGTGTGCATTGTATTTTACTGCTCAGACTTTGAGCAAACAAACTGCAGGTTTACTCTTATGATGAATGATCAGGACTGTCTTTATTGACTGTGAAAAAATTTTAGCTGTTGACCAACATTGTATCAATAAGTGTGTGCATTTGATATCTTTGCTATTGTAATTATGAAAAATTTTATCAAATCTTTATTGGCCACTGCCCAAAATATTTTGTAAAATTTTTTGTGGGGACCATGGGGGCTATGTAAGTAGGCTGTTTAGTTTAGATTTTTATATGGGTAATGCCACGTAGCGCTCTATATGAAAATCACTGGCTGTGCTGTGTGCAGTATGTGGCTAGTTTGCATTGTTGTCTGCCATTGTTGTCATGAACTGCTACAGCTGGATGTGAACAGCGCGTAGCGTTGGGCAGTTGGAGGTGAGCCGCCAGCAGTGGTGGACGTGGGGAGAGAGATGGCGGAGTTTTGATAATCTGTAAGACTGAATGTCAATTATGAATATTAAGGTAAATACATTGTTTGTTCTCTATTAATATCTTTCATTTGCTAACTATCCCTATCAGTAGTTAGTACCTTCAGTAGTTTGAATCTTTTGTTTAGCTGGCAGTAGTGGCGCTCGCTGTTTTGCAGTAGCTTGAGTAGCGAAGATTTTTGTGAGGTAAGTGATTTGTAAAAGATATAGGTTAAAGTTAGTCAGGGCCATTGTTTTGTAGGGGTTATTGAAAGTCAGATTGCGTTGCGCTAAATAATATTGTGTGTCAGGTTAAGCACAGGCTTGTATAATTGTTCTAAGTGGACGTTTCACATGTAAAATTGTTCAAAGGGGACGTTTCAATACATCGAAGTACTGTGCACTTAAGCTGCAAGTTTGATCAGTGGTACCAATAAGTAACCCACGTTACTTGTGATAAATGAAAAACACATCATTGGTTGCTTAAATAGTCCATTGAAATCGTAGGAAAATATTCTGTATCTTCTAAAAGGTGGGGTAGAAGTTTCGTTTACCTCGTTCATATGGTTGGGAAGATTGAAAACCCAAGTTTGGCCAGCAAAATTTATGTTGACTAAACTTTTGTTGCACAAAAAAGTTGGAAGATATAGGAATTTTTCAGTTTTATCAAATAAATTGTTTCTAGTGCACCTAACGCTTTGAGATCGATTTCCTTTTTAAAGAACACAAATTTCTCTACAAATTTATTACAACACTCTTTTCTGCCTTGAGTTGCAGGGGTGCTGCAGTTAAAAAAAACGATTTCTTATACTTCATGCAAAATGGCAAATTACTAAGTTTTTGAGCATAATTTTTTTATTTTCTTGTATAGTAGAAATATATTATGTGTAATGTTATACACTAGAACTGAACATTTCACTTTGCAATATGGCCAGCATACATAGCATCGCTGATATTACATGCAGTACCTACTAACACAGTCAGACCAAATTCTGTTTATTTTGTTTTTTCTTTTTTTCTGTAGCATGTACCACTGACTAATTGAGTGCAGCTGCCACACGTATTTTATAGCTGAATGATGTTTAAGATCAATTATGAAAAAAATGTACATGAATTTTTATATGGTGGGCAATACTGCATTTATTTCTTGGCGATTGCTTACACAGCACGTTCACAGCTGTTAGCATGCAGCCATAAAGTCCTTACGTTATTGTAATGGCTTCCATTGAATATATTTTCGTGATGTTGTGATGCTGAAAAGAGTGTGTCTAACGTGAATTTATGTTTCATTTACGAAAAAATGTAATGAGTGATGAACATTTATCGATTAGAGTGTTAAACATAGGAAGTCTGCCCTCACGCATTTTATGAAAGGGCTCTGTGAAGTGGTAGTACATGAAATATAAAGCAAATATACTGTTCTAATGATCCAAGATCCAACACCTGTGTCACTGCCTTACATAGCTGTGTACTCATGTGAGCTGAGATGTGGCAGAGTAAGCTCCTGCAGAAGTGCAGGTGTGAAATATTCTTACATTTGTAGGAACTATAGTGGAGTCAGCTGTGAAAATGTGCCAGAATTTTGATATAAAGAAAGTGAAGAAGAAGTAGCATTCATGGAAGTTAGTGTGGAAACACATCTAAACGAACGAACTGGAAAAAATCTCACTCACTGTTAGAAGCACAGGTAGCTCTAGGACCCACTCAATGAATTTCCCCCAATTATATTAGTCAAGGCATTCCTGCAGGAATCTAGCCCATCGAAATATCAGATGTGATTCACACCATGTTTGCCTCAAGTTCACCAATGTCTCAAGTACACTGTCAGAAATATTACACATCCAAAACTGATAATGAAAAGTTTAGTAAATTTAATGCTTTTTTAATTACAATAACGTTACCTACATTTCACTTGTATCGAAAGGTTTCTTTATACTCATATTATTAGCTACCAATCGCATTTTGCCTATTTCCGCTAAGAACAGATCAGGTTTCTGTTACTGGTTATTTAATATAGATAACATAATGAGTAAATGATGTAGTTTTAGAAATGTGTTTGAATCAAGGTTGAAATACCCTGGAACTTAACTTCGACTAGTGATGTACAAATCACTTTAGGTAGCTGCCCAGGAATCACCTGGTTGCATAGGGATAAATTGATTACTGCAGAGTGAGATGTTCAATTTCAATGTAGAACATAATATATAATTTATTTCTACAACAGGAACTGAGATAAAATGGCTCAAAAGCTAGATATTTTGCTATTTTGAAAAACTGATATTATTTGGAAAAATGTTGTACCCTTGGTATTTGGTGCAGAAAACACTTATAGTAATCAGATTTATAGAGAAAGAAAACAGACATCGATGTTACACAAGTAAATGAAACTAAGGTAATTTTCGAAAAAAATTGAAAACTCCAAAGTTTTTCAAGTTTTTTTTACTACAGAAAGTTTAGCAAACAAATTTTGTTGGATAAATTTGGTTTCCCAAACTTTTCAACTACAGGAACAAGCTAAAAAAATGAAACCTTCTACCCAGCATTTGCAAGGTATATTTACTATTTACTTGGGTTAGAAGTGTGATAAATAAATGTAACCATTCTCATTGACAAGTGCACTTTAATGTCTATGTTAGATCAGCAGCTTCTGTGTGTGTTTTGCAATGTTATAGAACAGATCTTGATGTATTTAGATAAAGAATACAGACGACATTGCCTTTTTTCAAGTGTGATATGATAACTGAACTTTGAACACTGATAAGTGCAGCTTAACCTTGAAGTTATATCAGCAGTGCCAGTATGTATCACATGTGCATTCGTTTCTAATTTTATAGAACAGTTAAATTATAACAGTAGTGCCTTATGTGTTTTGTACTGTTATAGAATAAATCTTTAGGAATTTTAGGAAATAACACACACAGTTCTATTTTGGTGCTAAGATCGAATTTTCGTTCACATTCAGAGATCTGTGTGGGATCTTGTCTATCATTGTGTTTGATCAAGCAGTTTCATCATATTATATTTCGTGCATTTCAACATTATACTTATGTATTGTTATATGTGACCCACATTTGTTTTGTATTCTTATAGAGGAAATCTTTACATATATACTGATAAATAATATAGACAATTATGTGTTTGTGCAAAAATTAAATTTTCGAGGGATCAGACTTTTCTCTCTGTCGAACCTTGTCCACGATTTTCTCTGACATAAGCAAAGAATGTAGTGTTTATGTATCATATCTGGTGAAACAACACATAAAGTTCCTATCAAAACACACCATTTTTATTATGCTTTCTTGTGCTCCATATTCAGAAAATGAGATGTCAGTGGATAAACATGCTAGTGTCATATAACCACAGATACATCTGGGATCAAAGCTATATTAGTCAGTCAATAACATAACTGATATTTTTCTTGATTCGTCATCTTCTCCCTCTCCTAAGGTGGCGATTGGTTTGTAACGTTTTTGTGCTATCGGTGGCATAGCCTCATTTAGGCTTAAGAGGAAACATTGACAATTACTGCATTATCTGCTCACCATGTTATTTTAGCTACCATTCTTTGCACTGTTATAAAACAATAACACAGATAATTTAGACATGGAAATAGCATTGTGGTACTTAATTTGAGAGTCCAAACTCCTGTTCCAGGCACCAAGTGAATTTTAACCTGTAAGTTGTACAATAGTTGTGCTTTTCCAGTAGCTGACATTACTATATCCAACATTTAGAACAATAGTATAAACAATTTAGACATGGAAATATTTAATTTTTTTTTGGGGGGGGGCTACATTGCACTTTGCACCAAGTGTAGTACAGAGATGAAATCTGGTCACTGTTCAGTGAAGCTTAAACTGCAAGCTAAATTGGTAGGGTCATCTGTACTTAAACACAATTTAGTTGTCGAAATACTAAAAGTTACAACAGTATAGTTAATATCTTTACACAGTTTTGACATATATTTTAGATGTAGTAATAACAATGAAACACTGTGTGTTATTGACGTAGTTTTTTATAAATCATATAGACATTTTAGATGTGAATACTTTAAGTTATATCCTTTACATCTTTGTGACAGACATCTCATCATGGTAATATCGCTGACATGTAAATTATGTATGTGTGTGCATACATATTTTTGATAAATGGTACAGAAATTTTAGATGTAGAAATTCTCTATATTATACCAGTATTGTCAATAAATTAACATATTTTTGATTTCTAAATAACAGACAGAAGCATTTTGTGTGTGATTACGCATTTTTGACAAATAATTCAGATATTTCAAACGTGGAAACACTGTAAGATGCGCCAGTAACTGAAGTCATTTGGATACTTTTGTACATGGCGCATGGAGTGTGATGTCAGTGAGACATTATGAAACACAACTGGAGTAGTTTCAGATAGTTTTTAAATTTTCTACCATTTAATTTGGTAGTTCCGCCATCTTAATATTTGAAATTATCGCCACCAGCAACTTGGATTGGCTGGCCTATACCACAAATTGAACTTTGCTGGTATGCCTACAGCTGTATTGCTAAAAATATATTTGAGGAATTAAACATTACCAAGCACAACTGGTGATGTGGGACAGACGCAAAAGTAGGCTAAGTGGCTTTCAGGCTGTGCCACATTCTTCCAGAATTATTGATAATATGTTTTGTTCGCCTGCAGCACAGTAAAGTTGACTACTAACTTCAGCATGACAGTGCATTAGCTTCACGATTCCATATGCTGTCAAAATGGTTTTGAGGAATACTCTTTCCCCATGAATGAGGGTGCCTTTATTGCCCTACAACATAACTTACATGTCAGCGATATTACCATGATGAGTTGTCTGTCACAAAGGTGTAAAGGATATAACTTAAAGTATTCACATCTAAAATGTCTATATCATTTATAAAAAAATACGTCAATAACACACAGTTTATGCATCATTGTTATTTCCACATCTAAAATATATGTCAAAACTGTGTAAAGATATTAACTACACTGTTGTAAATTGCCTGATCTCGACCCTGTCCATGAATCCAGGGATGCCACAGAGAGAAGTCTTCTCGCCTTGGATGAAAGCCGTCTCAGCCGCGGAGGTGGCGTAGTGGTTAGCACACTGGACTCTAATTCGAGAGGACGACGGTTGAAACCTCCGTCCGACCGTCCAGACTTAGGTTTGACGCGATTTCCCCAAACTGCTTACGGCAAACGCCGGGGTTGTTCATTTGAAAGGGCACTGCTAGTTTCGTTTCCCGTTCTTTCCTAATACGAATTTGTGATCCGTCTCTAATGGTCTCATTGTTGACGGGACATTAAATACTAACCTTCCTTCTTCCTTCCAAACCAACCTCCTCGACTTATGGGCGAAATCTGTGGGGTCCTGTATCAGGAAGACACCTCAACGCTTTCGGCGTCTTGTGAATAATATGCCTAGAAAATTTGGAAATTTGTGACAAGATCCTTTGGGACCAAACTGCTGAGGTCATCGGTCCATAAGCCTAAACACTACTTAATCTGACTTTAACTTACGCTAGGGACAACACACATATCCATGCCCGAGGGAGGAATCGAACCTCCGACGGGGCGAGCCGCGTGAGGCGTGACAATGCGTCCATGACCGCGCGACTACCCCGTCCGAATATGCCTAGATGCTGACTCCAGATCTCAGGGGCAAAGGGATTGGTACAGGTTAATAAGTGGTGGCTGGGCTTCATTTGCTCATAAATATATATGGTTCAAATGGCTCTGAGCACTATGCGACTTAACTGCTGAGGTCATCAGTCGCCTAGAACTTAGAACTAATTAAACCTAACTAACCTAAGGACATCACACACATCCATGCCTGAGGCAGGATTCGAACCTGCGACCGTAGCGGTCACGCGGTTCCAGGCTGAAGCGCCTTTAACCGCACGGCCACACCGGCCGGCTCATAAATATATATCTGGCACTCTGATAAATCTTATGTTTAACAGGTAAATGTAGACTACATTAACAGGATCTTCGGATTTACTGCCTGTCTCGTAAACATTTCATAACATTTTTCTAATTGCATCTATGTAGACTCATAGGAAAAACGAGAATGTTTTCTAATTGACCTATTCGTGAAGACGCATCGAAAGATATGAAAGAGCTACTCTACACTAGTAGTGTGAAACGAGAAAGAGATACGTATCAAAAATATCTTGATTCAGAGAAGAAAAGAAGCGTTTCCCATTAGATGAGGGAGTATCTTAAAGACTTGGTGGAACAGTTTTTTACACTGCATTTAAGCTATAGGGCTGCGACAGTAATAGTAGATGACAACAATGAAATGGCTTCACCGCTGACTCGCCATCACTGAACTTCTTTGCAACCCCTAAACATCTAGTATCCCTGTCTCCTACGACCTCAATCGCACAAGAAATATCAGTTCTTACAAGGGAACCTCCCCATCGCACCTCCCTCAGATTTAGTTATAAGTTGGCACAGTGGATAGGCCTTGAAAAAATGAACACAGATCAATCGAGAAAACAGGAAGAAGTTGTGTGCAACTATGAAAAAAATTAGTAAAATATACAAACTGAGTAGTCCATGTGCAAGATAGGCAACATGAAGGATAGTTCGAATTCAGGAGCGCCGTGGTGCCGTGGTTAGCGTGAGTAACTGCGAAACGGGAAGTCCTTGGTTCAAGTCTTCTCTCACCTGAAAATTTTACTTTCTTTATTTTTGCAAAGTTGTGATCTGTCCGTTCGTTCATTGACGTCTCTGTTCACTGTAATAAGTTTAGTGTCTGTGTTTTGCGACCGCACCGCAAAATCATACCATTGGTAAACGAAAGGACGTGCCTCTCCAATGGGAACAGAAAACATTTGATCGCAAGGTCATAGATCAACCGATTCCTCCACAGGAAAACACATCTGAAATATTCTCTACGACACTGGTGACGGCATGTGCGTCACATGACAGGAATATCTTATCGACCCACCTAACTTGTACACTTGGCGAATGGGTAAAAAGATTCTTCTACCTTGCCCGATTTAGGTCTTCTTGTGGATGTGATAATTACTCCCAAAAAGTGATGAAAACATAAGAGTTTGTCACATAAACTGAAAATAAAAAATGAAACTTTTCACTTGAGGGAAGAATTGAACATAGGACCTCTCCTTCCGCAACTGCTCACGCTAACCACGGGACCACGGTGCTCCTTGAGTCCCACTGTCCTTGATGTTGCGTATCTTCGCATAGACTACTGAGCTTGCATATTTTACTAATTTTTTTCATAGTTCCACACAACGTCTTCCTGTTTTCTCGATTGATCTGTGTTCAGTTTTTCAAGAGCTATCCACTGTGCCAACTTATAACTAAATCTGAGGGGGGTGCGATGAGGAGGTTCCCTTGTTAGTGATTGGCCTTATCTGATGTTTAATGGAGTGCTAAGTTGTATGAGATTTAATAGCCTGACTATGGACCGAATATCCTGAAATGGTGTACATGACATGTTAATAATACTGTAGCTTTGGTTGTGATTGGTACGAACTTACTTAAATGTACAAGAATCGTCGCAAAACAAATCCCAAATAATCCTTCCTGTCCCACCTATGTGTACCGAAAATATTCCCACGAAATAGTTTCCACCTAAGATTGAAATAAAGTGAAAAACAGATGTGTAAAATAATCCGACAATCCGACGACATAACATCAAACGTTTTCTGTCTTTTATCGCGTGATTCATTCCAGAAATTACGAGAATGTAACACCTGCCTATACAGGTGCGTGTTTCTTTGTGTGTGTATGTGTGTGTGTGTGTGTGTGTGTAAGAGAGAGGGTACGAGAGGCTGCAGATGGACAGAGGGAGACAGTACAACGTTTTGAATGAGGGTGATTTCCAACTGTCACGCCAGAACATTTTCGTTTCGTGTGTTTTAGCGACTCGTACAACGGCCAATACCATTAAATTGAGTAACAGCCCTTACTCTCCCTAACATACTGCAACTGAACACAAACCACTGTGCTGTTAAATAGATTTACATGGCAGACTTTGGGCGTCACGAGCACAGACTGAAGAAAACCGGTGCTACATGTTCGACTGATTCCCAGTCTGACAGCAAAGCAGTCTGCTGTTAGACTGTTCCTGCAGGTTCTACGTGGATTTTTGAAAAGTGGTATTAGCGACGATAGCAGGCTCTTGACTCCCTGTCACTCACTGATCAGCTTTGAAAACTGACAGAGGAAAACAGTAATTGTCTCCGTCAAACGAGTGCAGTCGGTGCACATTACGTTGTTCATACAACTAAGAAATTACATTATTATGAAATTATAAATGTGCAATAAAAATTATATCAAAAATTATTAACATGGTGGTCAGGTTATTGTTTAGTTTTCTTGCGATTTTAGCATGCTATTCTGTGGGTAAACAGTGTGAATCTCCGAAACGCCACCGCAGTATTAAGACACAAGACACACAATCAGGTGGACGATGGTTCAAATCCCTCTGGCCACCCGTATTTAGGTTTTCCATAAGTTCCCTAAATCGCATTGGAATAAAAGCACTCCGTCTTCAGGCCACTAGTGGCCCATCGGGACCATCCGACCGCCGTGTCATCCTCAGTTGAAGATCCGGAGAGGGGGGCGTGTGGTCAGCACACCGCTCACCCTGTCGTTATGAAGGTTTTCTGTGACCGGAGCCGCTACTATTCGGTCGAGTAGCTCCTCAATTGGCATCGCAAGGCTGAGTGCACCCCGGCTTTGGAATAGCAGGATCGATTTTCTTTTCCATAGTTCCTCAATACGAGTTTATGCTACTTCTCTAACGATCTTATGGTCGACGAGAAGTTGAACCCTAATCATCCCCACTTTTTTAAGTGTCCTAGTAAATTCTGTATTTAATTAATAGCTCCTCTGATGATCAAACCGATGATACCGTTCGCAAGATGTACACAGACGAAGGTGAATGGACTTAAATGAAAGCTTCTCTAACATGACAACGCACTCCAGAATGAGACTTTCACTTTGCAGCCCAGTGTGCGCTGATATGAAATTTCCTGACAGACTAAAACTTCGTGCGAAAAGTAAAGATTCCGAGCTCAAGTCTCGGTCTGGCATACATTTTAATCTGCCAGTCAGTTTCATACCAGCACACTTTGGCTGCAAAGAGAAGAGCTCATTCCAGAAACATCCCCAGGCTGTGGTTATGCCACGTCTCCGCTATATTCTTTCTTCCAGTAGTGATAGTCTTGCAAGTTTCGCAGATCTTCTGTGAAATTTGAAAGGTAGGAGATGAGGTACTGGCGCAAGTAAAGGTGTGAGGACAGATCATGAGTCGTGCTTGTATAGCTGTCAGTCGAACACTTGCTCGCAAAAGGCATAGGTCCGGATTTCGCGTGTCGGTTCGGCACTCATTTTAGATCTGTCAACAAGTTTCAAGACAATGAACTGTTCATATTAACATTTGAAAGGTGAATGTTTCATTCGCGTTCTGGCGATATCTTCTCTCACGTAATTAGAAGAAGCTTCAAGATAACAAACTGCATTTACATAAGTTACAAATGAAGCATTCAGTATTCCGTGACGTGATCTCGTACCTTACTCCCCCTTAACGCCGTTTATACACTTTGTGCCTGAGTGTTGCAACTGACGTTGTAGTAAGGACAACGTACCGTCACTGAAGTTGAAATAGCGGATATGTCACGCACTATCTGGTTACATACGCATAACTGATTCGCATTATAGATAACAGAATCTCAATTACCTCAAACCTAGTGAATATCAGTTACTTCGCGCGTGCAGCAAACGAACAACAGTATTTTCGCTAATTTTCTGGGCAAATTTCTTGTATGATCTTTTCTGATTATGGAAAACAGAGAAATCCAAGAATTTTTTCTTGCAAAATAACAGAATATCATAACTGTAAATGGGTATAGGTCCAGAATGTGACAGTAGTCACATTCAGGTTGAAGCCAGAACAACAGACAGAGTAAGCAATGAGTTCATTCTGTTGGACCACAAAATTATGTACGGGTTATTTATTTACGATAATGATTGAAGCAGAAGTAAAATTTGATTGTGGAATAGGTAAGTTACAGAAATGTTTGATACAGCAGTGAATGCAGTGTATACCGAAGTTTTACTTACAAATGTTCAATGTGGCTACCTGTAACACGACAAAAAATGACCCATCCGTTCAGTTTCCTTCGAAATCCTATGAAGTAAGTCTCGACATATGGTGGCAACTGCTTGGTCTAACTGCTGTCGCAGCGACGTGTCCCGGAAGCGGAGGAGGAAACCCTTTGTCTTAAATGTAGCCCCAAACACAGAACTTCATTAGGGTTAAATAAGAAGACTGTAATGGCCAGGATATTGATTTCTACACAAAATTCATCTCATTTTTCTTGTCACTTTCTCTTAAAGCTTGGAACAGTTCCAGTTTGTGAGGTTTTAAGCGGTTCTTTAGTATCAACCACACTGTAACAATTCTAAGATGGCATGTCTCGTTGATTTACCCGGACTTCAAATGTAAGACTACCGAACTTGTTCAGTTTCTGCGTCAGAGACTGCTGGTCGTACCTGACCCTGCGTCCTATGCGATGCACAGCAAATTTCGGCGAAACGATTGTACCAAATAATAAAAGTTTGTCTTTGAGGTGGTGGTTTGTGATATTGAGTGTTGATTTTTCTCTGAACTGTTGCAGCAGATTTGGATTCACGAAAGCATAAACAACTCGTCGCCGTCTCTGTACCGTTCCACCAGTCCACGATGACTGTTGGAAAAACTCATTCGCACATGCCACCTACCGTGAACGTCGGGAACTAACAGTGTTAGGAATAACTTGAAAAACTGCATTCGATGCCGTATCAAACATTTCTGTAAGTTATTCACCCTTTTCACAATGAAAGGTGACTTTTGTATGGCTAATTTATAAACACCCCGTACTTAGCGCGGCTGAGTAAAATTAAGGTATTGCCCTCCGTTGCTGCAAGATTCCAGGTGAGCGAGTCGAGTTTGCCGGTACAGATACGCAGTACGGCAGGCTGAGTCAGCGGTAACTGCTGCTCTGGCAATGAGGCAGTTACTTCACACCGTCGCGAAGCCGAGCACGAGCGGCACGCTAGTTCCGACGCTGCAGAAAGATGGAGCATCCACGGCGCGGACAGCCCATTTACCTCAAGCGCAGGTCAAGCCTCTGTTACGACTGGAGTGGAAGAAAACAGTGCTGGGGCTAAACAAATACGGACCAGGCCCGTACAAATAATCGTCATTTCCAGGCAGAGGTACCTCAGTCTGCCAGCATCCAGCTAAGAGGAGAAACCGGCATCGGTCCGCAGTTTTTAGGTCTACTGTTCTACGAGTTCCATGGTTTTCCTGTTAACTTTGATGCTCCTAGCTGCGTTGCTGTGCTCATGTAATGCCCAACGATGAAGACGGAGCTCTGTACCCGGAGGGCGTATGGTGCCCTCTAGTTCGTGATATGGGGGGCGCGCTGCAGCATGTCCACTACGACTTCTGCGTGCAAACTACGTACTTGCTGCCTCCACTGATTGCGTGGGCAGATTCCGCCTCTAGGTGCTGCTCCTTCACCACACAGTCTGCGTCGTGCTCACGCTTGCCCTTTCCACCTGCTCCAGAGGCTTGATGATAATAATAATAATAAGATTTTATTGTCTTTAGGCCATTACAGCAATTGACAACGTCAAATGAAGTTACAATATATAATACGGTGTGATAAGGTACTGACTACTGAAATATTTTAGCTTATATTACAATAAATGTACAGTGGGTCATCTGTTGGATTACTGCATTTTACAGTTGAAGAATTCATTGATATCATAGAATGGGTGGGCAATAAACCATTCATGCAGTCTTTCTTTGAATGTATGTTCAGGAAGATCCTGTATGGCATGTGGCAGCTTATTAAATAGTTAGTGCCCTGTGACTTCATAGCTATTTATTGATTTTGATAGTCTGTGGTAAGGCGTGTATATGTGTTTGATGCTTCTTGTGTTGTAACAATGTACATTTTCTCTACGTTTCACGTCTTGTAGGTTCTTCTTCGTAAAGATTAAGACATTGTATACATAGAGGTTTATTACAGTCGTAATTTTTTGTTTGGTAAATAAGGGTTTGCAGTGAGCCTTATGTGAAGAATTTGTAATTATCCTAATGGCTTTCTTCTGCAATAATAGGATGTCATGTATATGACTACAGTTACCCCACAAGATAATGCCATAGGATATTATACTTTGGAAAAATGCAAAATAAGATGATCTGATGTATGTTTCAGGTACACAATTTCTGAGTTGTTTTAATAAATGAATTACTCTAGATAGCTTACTACTAATATAGTTTACATCTTGGCCCCAGGATAACTTTTCGTCTAAATAAACTCCCAGGAATTTAACAGAACTAGGGTCATCCGATAGTGGTTTACGTCTCCCATGCTGCGTGCAAATGATTTTCTATTCTAAGATTTATTGATTATCATCGGATTCAAACGCACATAATGGATATCTATTGTCTTTAGCAGGATCTATGTGGCGAGCCTAAGGCCGTCATTTTTATATTGTGCTGCGTCTTCTTTTCTACACTTTGGGACCTGGACTCTAGCACAGCCTGCCAGAAATTCTTCCAGGAATCAGTTTCAAAAACCCTGCCACTGCGTTAGAGAAACATAGGCGTTACCCTTATATCTGCAGTTGAGGTTGGAACACTTCAAACGATTGGTCGTTTTTCTTTTCGTCTAAAACCAGTATAGATTGTCCACTTTTCAGATTAGCTTTGCTACTTCACTGTTGTGTTTATTAGGATCGCGACGATTTTATAGCTCTGCCTCTCGATTTCCCGTGACCAATTGAAGCATCATCAGCTGAAGCATCGAAGTCTTCTGGCTAGTGAGCTACAGATTTCATCAGCAGGAGCGCCAAGGATCACTAACTCATGTATTAGCTGACGAATTAACTTTTGGGCTGAAACTCAGGCATTCCTACGTTGCACCCAAATAACAAATTATGGTTATTATACACTTCTTTGTTGCATGTACGCTTCTAGCTAAGTTTATTTGATTTCGTCTCTTTTCAGACAATGGTTCTGGTCTGGAATGCCTTAGTTTCTTTGGGGATAACTTTTCCTGGTAATTTTCTTTTCTGTTAATGTTTAATACAGGTTCAACAGAGTTCATGTTGAAACTCCACAGGAAAGGTGATTCCTGCACACTAAACAACCCACTGTAAACACAAAGTGCCGTTTGCGGAAATGATTAAATTTGTGTAGTACTATCTACAAACAAAGTCACTTGACTGGAATACAAATGAAGCGCTGAGAGCCATAAGGGCCAAAAGCGCACTGTCTTCGACCACCCATATTCAAATGACTATCAGAGAAACCAGTGAGACAGCTTTTCGTCAATGTTCAGATATAATTACAATGTGGGCCTACAGTACAGAAAATCTGACCCACCATAAGATCAACAAATGTCAGAAGCATGAGAAAGTGCTACAGTCTCACAATTAACGATGATGCCCTTTTTGGTTCTCAGCGCCTCAAATGATTACTATATGATCAAAACAAAAACTTAATATATATATATATATCTCATTCAGAATTCCACAAAATAGGATTTTTATCAGTATAAATATAACATATACTGATGTCTGATTTAATTTTGCTACATAGTGAGTGAATTCGCATATCTATAGAGTGTACTACCGCCTAGCGAGATTTATGCCAAGCGAACGTAGATAAGACTGCTGCAGATAAACAATAAATCCGGAAGGTGTCAAAAGTTAGGGTGTTCACATGCACTTGTGCTCTTACACGGAAACCGCCACTGCAAATGACGACTTAAAGCTAACATTTTCACACGATCTGCTTTGCTTGAAGATAATTTTTAGCTATAAGACACCGAAACATGATTAACATTACTTGAAAACGTTTGCGACTGATAAGTTAACATACAGACTGCAACAATGCGTAATATCTGCAGCTAGTGTGGATGGTTGCCGCAAGAAGAGGCACATATCTACAAATATGTCTGTTACACTCGAATAACTATTACAGAAACAGTCGGATATTACAGAAAGATTCACGAAACTTAATAATGGTTTCACAGATTGTTACGTCATTTTGAACACCAAAATTTTCAGATAGGTAATATTAAAAGGCTGTAATGGTTACTACGGAAATATAGTCCATAAGTTGGTTCTGCACGGAGAACCGACGTTAATACAAGCGGTCTCCAAAACATTTATTATAATGACACTAGGGGCACTATTTCAAAGTTGGTGAGCTTAACAAAATCGGAGATGCTGTTCACTTCGGTACTTGAGTTGCTTCCAGTAGAAGTCTAGAACTTTTGAATTCGATATATGTTTACGTGCATTTGCTCCTACCTAAGCGAATGAGTGCTACCTATGGCATAATAATTTCTGTCTGGTGCTGAGATCACCAGTGCAGCTGGTTAGTAAAATTGTCTTCTGTCTTTCCCTTCATCATATTCACTAACAACGGAGCATTAAGAAGTTAACCTTTCAGTAAAAGCTTTTCTAAACAACGTTGAAATCGAATGCTTTACGATGCTAGAATCACCGTAGCTTAGATTTTACAACCTTCATTTAAGTTCGTGCGAGAACTGGTGTATCGTCAGTTTAATATTTCCGGACTGATATAAGAAAAAATACATAGTTACTTCGACTTTATTAAAACAAGAGTAGGGTCTACATCTCCTATGTGACACAAGAAAGGTTTGCTCAAGAAGTTGTTAACAATCTTTTTAGTGAACTCTTTTTGATAAACAGCAGTCGTCTGGTTACTCATTTATCTCATTCTTGTATTAAATAGGAAAAATAACGAACTATGTGTGTAGTGTAAACTTAGTTTATTTACGTGTTTTTAATTTATAAATACAGTTTTAAAATTATAAAATAAAATCATTTACAAATTCATTGTAGCATTAATGCGATTATTACGCAATTTTTGTTCATTTTCCAAGTCATCAACTTCTCACTCCTTCCTTCACTCTCTGCGATGCTAGCGGTAACTTACACGGCAACATATTTCTCCTAGATGCAAAAGTAGATGTGGATAATAATTGAGTATGTGATGGGGATGGTAATCTCATATTAATGGGGACTAAGACATGGTAGTAGGGGAACGAATAGCAGACAGAGTTACGTGATAATATTTGCTTGGTTGTAGGAATGAGAGAAAAGAAAGATTAATTGAGTTCTGCAGTAAATTTCAGACAGGAATAGCGAATATACTGTTCAAAAGTCACAAGAGGAGGAGCCATACCTGGGAAAGGCCTATGACATGGGAAGATTCCAGCTGGTTACATCACGATTATACAGAGATTCCAAAATCAGGTATTAGGCTGCAAGACGGAGGAGATATAGATTCGGACCAAAATTTAGTGGAAGAATCAATGTCCTAATAAACTCGATTCTGAAGTACTGACGAATGATGAGAAGCATCTAGTTGCTGAAGGCAATGGCACACTGATTTACATCCGAACCGCCACATCGACGACCAATCATTGCTGATCGCACGGCAAAAGCATCGTAGACTAAACCAGTAGCTTCCCCTCCCCCACACTACCATCAATTATTTAAAGAATAGAACTCTCAAGCATGGAACAGCATCAACCGCATGATTATTTTACAGATGAGTTGATGTGTGAAACATTTAAGGTTTAGTGCATCAAGCCCTAATGAATGAAGACGAAAAATCCCAATTACATTGGTTTTATTAGTTTCGTGTTACTCAGTGGATAGGAGAGTTTGGGTAATTTGGGCTCCATTTAAAGAAAAGCTAGATTTTCACACATGTCAACGTTAATGACGTCATTTCTGCTGGAACATTTGATGTGCAGTGATATAAGTTTTGTAAGTTCATTCTGTGGTGTACGTGGATACTGTCTCCAAAATGTGTTGCCAGTAAAATTATTAGTAAAGAAGTAATGAATTCAATCGTCGTGCCTGAAGCTGATGTTTTACTTTAAGAACTGTGAAAATGTAGTAAGCGGTGAACTCTACTCCTTAATTTTTTTGTGGGGTGTCAGTGAGAAAAAGTATGAAAGAGGTTTGACATTATGTGTAAAGTTTGTTGTAAGTCATTAAGTGCTCTAATTCTCAAATAATGGGTAAAATAGTTTGGGTATGACAACGTAGATTTTCTAACTGTTGAGTTCTCCTCAAGAAGGCGACAGTGGAAGTCGCTGAAAATTCGAGATTGACAAACCTGACTCGGCAGAACCACATGAAGCATTTACTCAATTACTGGATAACTTTTACACCGAGATTCATGCTGCCCCAAGACATATACACAGTTTCTGACTTTAGTACGGGACTTATTGTGTTCAGCCTTTACAGTAACGACTTCTTAATGAGTAGATTAGGACAGCATTTTAAATTTTAAATTCGGCCAATAAAAGTATTGAAAATCAAATTTTTGTTGCCTCTTGAAGCCGATAGATGGATAACCTGGGAATGTAACGGGAGGATCGGAAGAAGCCCGTGAACAGTCTGCTATGACCATCGGGAACTGTGCCATGGAAGCTGGCATAGACACAATAACGTTACTGGCGCAGATTCCTCTGCGCTATGTTGTTTGGAGATAGAAGATAGGAACAGGTTGAAACACTATATCTCAAGATGACGTATGACACCTCTGTTGTTGAAACTTCATGGCAGATTAAAACTGTGTGCCGGACCGAGACTCGAACTCGGGACCTTTGCCTTTCGCGGGCAAGTACTCTACCAACTACTCTACCAACTGAGCTACCCAAGCACGACTCACGCCCCGTCCTCACAGCTTTACTTCTGCCAGTACCTCGTCTCCTACCTTCGAAACTTCATAGAAGCTCTCCTGCGAACCTTGCAGAACTTGCACTCCTGAAAGAAAGGACAATGCGGAGACATGGCTTATACACAGCCTGGGGGATGTTTCCAGATTGCGATTTTCACTCTGCAGCGGGGTGTGCGCTGATATGAAACTTCCTGGCAGATTAAAACTATGTGCTGGACCGAGACTCGATATCGGGACCTTTGCGTTTCGTGGGCAAGTGCTCTACCAACCTCTATTGTTGTCTCTGTATTGTAGCTATGGAAGAGTACGGAACATGTTGAAACTTTATTGCAAGACAATGTGTCATGAAATAACTGAATTACGGTTTGGGATTGTACATATAGCCCCCATCTCGTGGTCGTGCGGTAGCGTTCTCGCTTCCCACGCCCGGGTTCCCGGGTTCGATTCCCGGCGGGGTCAGGGATTTTCTCTGCCTCGTGATGGCTGGGTGTTGTGTGCTGTCCTTAGGTTAGTTAGGTTTAAGTAGTTCTAAGTTCTAGGGGACTGATGACCATCGATGTTAAGTCCCATAGTGCTCAGAGCCATTTGAACCATTTGATTGTACATAGTGTACAGCTTGTGTAATACAGGATTAAAGCTCCGTCCATGCAAGACCATTGTTTCAGGATATGTGGTATGTACTACACATTCTCTGTTTCTCCCTCTTCGTAATTTTTTACCATCGTGAAAATAAGCTGTTCTCTATTTTTCTTCTGTTCAGTTGTGTTTATTGTTTCATATATTTACTGTCGATTTCTAAGCTACTTCGGATTCTTCTGTAGGTACTTTAGTATTGTGGTAGATGTGATATACCACGACACTTGTATCCTGTTAATGCAGCGCAGTCATGCCTTGTGTAATCGCTGTCCCAGTTTCGGTAGGCAGTGTCACCAGAAGATGCTGTACTACATTAAAAGGAAATGCTTGCGGTGGCGTATCACATCGATCACTGTATTAAAGTGTCTGAAGGTGAAGCTATAGTAGTGAAGAATTCGACAGCAAATAAATAAAAGCATAAACAAGCTGAGTGGAAGCAGAATACTAAGAGAAGAGCCTTTTTGTTCCTTAACAAAATATTTAACAGTTGATTTCCCTAGCTGTATGGAAAATACTTTGCTAACATCTGTTCTGAAAATGGCAACTGTTGTGGAGTGTATGCTTTGCGGTTGGGAGGAAAGGATTTCAAAGAATGATCCGGCCATCAAGATTTAGGTGTCTGTTGTTTCCCACACACTGATTAGTTCTAATCCTGGAATAGTTCCATGCAAGAGAACGCTAGTGATTTTCTTCCCAACTCGCGTCCAGTGCTAGCCTGTGAACAGTCCCTAACGATCTGTTTTCCGGCGGAACGTTAATCTCAAAGCTTCGTTTCTTCCTTTTCTCCTACTTTAAACAGACATATTGTGCTTCACTCTTCAACGAATATCCAGGCCGATCTCTTAAATAAATTATTATCTATGGTTAATGAATATGTCTAAATTCACGTCCTTATGCTGCCAGGTGCACTTTTCTGAATTGCACCAATCAAGCGAAAGGTCGTAACAGAACGCTTTGTGTTTCGAGTAATGGTTCGTTCCGAAAGTATACAATGGTTAAATTCTTACGAAAGGCATCATTCTCAACCAGAGCTGTTGGCACCGATATACGTCAGCAGAGTGAGATGAGGGCCATTCCTAATATTCTAATATGTTTTATTGCGATATGTAGTCGCATTTGTTCTTATAATGGTAAACATTTACGTTCAAAATCTTAACATTTTCCGATCTGTTGGAAGAAATATAAGATACGCCACATTTGATATTAGTTCACTAATCTGTAAAAGTAAATTTAGAGTGTCTTTTATTTTTTCGTTCTTTATCTTGTGCCTTTGTCCCGCATAAGTTTAGGGCCGACACAGTTACTATTGGATTAGGCGTCGATAACTTTAAGTGTGGCCGGATGCCCCTCCTCTCCCCATCCTGTTACCCCACCTACTCATCCCCATCCCCCTACCCCGCCACGGAATATGAGTATCCCAACTGTTTGCGTGAAATTTTATTCACGAGAAAGTGAACGGAAGTTTTCTCCACGTTCCCGAATCGTGTGAGACGGAGCACCAGCCCGATATTTACGTAATGGGATGTGGAAAACCGCCTAAAACTCACATAAAAGACCGCCAGCATACCAACTGTCGTCGTTAATCTGCCGAGCGGATTCGATCCAGAGCCGGGGCCCTAACGCAAATGAGTATCTGTGTGGGTTAGTAAGTCTCTTATTTATTTTCACAAATTGGAAGATGTTAAGAATTTGAACTAAATTGTTAGTCACTACAAAGGCAAATGCGACAACCGGCTCCACTAAAAAATTATCAGAACAATATTTCAGCTGTTGCGGATTTATATCTGCATTCATCTCTACATTCAAAGAAATGATTATAATTTCAGAAGAAAATTGAAGATTAGTTCAAGAGGAGGAGCTGCACGAACTGAGCAAGACAATAATGCGTTAGTCCATCTCTGTCACTTAAGAAGGCAGTTATTCGGCTTGGTGCTGATGACTGCGTTGCTGAATGTACTCCTGAAGGATATAGAGCCAAATTCTTTCCAACTGACGCGTTGGAGAGTCGAAATCCCGAGGTGGTTGGAGGATCGTGCCCATGAAACTACTAACGTTCTCAGTAGGTGAGAGATCTTGTGACCTTGCTAGCCAAGCATGAAGACAAACAGTAGAAACTCGCCAAGTGTGGGATGACATTATCTTGCTGAAATGTGATGTCTTGCCATGAAGGGCAACAAAACAGAGAGTCTAGAATATCGCCGACATACCCCCGTGCTGTGAGGGTGCCGTGGATGGTAACCAAAGAGGTCCTACTATGAAGTGAAATGGCACCCAGACCGTTACTCCTAGTTGTCAGGCCAAATGGTGAGAGTCATGACAGTAGCCCACACCTCTTCGGCCTGGAATCTCACTGACTGCAGAAAAATTCTGTTCAGTGATGAATCTCGCTTCGAAATGAGCCGCGATGACCATCGAAAACGTGTCTGGAGACGCCCCAGACAGTGGTTGGATACCAGCCTGATTGTTGCCCGACATGTGGTCCAACAACCAGAAGTGATGGTCTGATGAGCCATATCTTTCCATAGCAGGGTCCCTTTGGTTGTCATCCGTGGTATCCCTAAAGCGCATCAGTACGTCGACGATACTCTAGGCCCTTCCTTGTTGCCTTTCATCCTGGGCTTATATTCCAGCAAGATAATGCCAGACCACACACGGCGAAAGTTTATACTGCATGTTTCCGTGCTTGCCAAACCCAAATTTTGCTAGCAAGGTCACGGGATGTCTCCGAAATTGAGCTCTTTCGACCATTATGGGCAAGGCCCTCCAGCTAGCTGGGGATATGGACGATCTAATGCGCCAATTGGAGCCTGGCACCACGTCGCTTAGGAGGACATGCAACAACTCTATAAACGAATGCCAAAACGAATAACTGCTCTTTCTCCCAAACAAATCCTCCAATCTTTCTGAAATTGTAATTATTTGTTTCTCTTTGTTTGTCTCTAAATGTACATGCCTCTGTGGCGCGTCTTTTTTATCTTATAGTGTATTTCATTTTAGTGAGGCGATATAATTTGGAAATATGGTTTTGGCTTGAGGAATCACAAATACTTTCAGCGCTTTACCATCGAAATATATTTCAGTGAAGTTCCAGAATCATCAGTGGGTGCTCTTATTTTCTTAGTATCACATGTTATTGATGTCTATGTGGATGTCTACCATGTACAGCTGATATTTTCTTTAAACTCGCCATTTTTTATTGTTTCAATTTGCTCATCGCTCTATGTAAACTGTCCCTTCTAACTTTCGTTGTGCTGTTGTTCACACTCTTGGGTCTGTATTAAGAAACGGCTAAAACAGTACCCCAAAACGGTTGCAGGTTGGCTCTCGAATGGATTCCAGGAGCAAAAAAAGTTTGGTTATCAGTATTTCAGACAATTAGCGACTGAATTAAAAATTTAAAACGCTATCATAAACCACTCACTAAGAGCTATAAACCCTAGTTAAATGTTTAACACGAAACCTAACTGTTATAGTTAGACTCTCTGTCTGTATCTTAAGCCATTGTAACTCACGGTCCTCAAATTAATCAGAGTACATTCATCCAGTATTCTTGAATCAAGCACTTAGCGACCTCAAACGAGCATTAAGCATAATTTAAAACCCTTCCGAAACTTTTTCTTGCTGATGTTCCCCACAGAACAATGAGAGGAAAAATAATTATCGCTTGCTACATTTTTGCTGTCCCTGCAATATAGCTTCAGCATCATATGTGACGTTTCAATTTATTACTTCTTTACTACTAAACTTACTCGAAAGACGTTTTGCAGACAGTATCCACATACATCACTCAATGTACTTGCAAAATTATACAACTGTGTGCCACATAGTTCAGGAGACATGACGTCATAAACAGAGAGAAGTGTGAAAAAAGAGCTTTTCTTAAAGCAAACCCCAAATTATTCGGACTACACTCATCCTAATTTTGATAATTCTCCAACGAGCTTCAAACATAAGTTCAAACCTTTTCTAAACTTTTTTCGCTTGTAGCCACAAAATAATGAATGAAATGTTCGTTGTTTATATGGTATAGCTTCGGCATCAAGCATGAATTATGTGAAGGGTATTTTAGTTTTTGAACGTGTATTTTCTTCTTTTTTAGCCTCCGTTACTTGACACATTTGTCTGCCTCTGTAGGTGAGTGGACAGTTCCATCTACTATGGGACCTGTTTGATTCCCGCTACTGAAAAGGACGTTTTCTTGACGGGAGGACCGGTGTGTGGCGCACTCAGCCTCTTGAGGCCAGCTGAGGACCTATCCGACAGATTAGTAGCGGTTCGAAGGTCAAGAAACCCGATAACGGCCGGGAGAGCGGTGTGCTGAGCACATGCCCCTCCATACCGCCTCCAATGACGCCACTGGCAGGGGGTGAAACGTCGGTGGTCGTGCCTGATTACTCCGTTTAGGGACATAACGTGGAACTTGGTAACTTACGTTAGAAGTACAACTTTATACATTTGCACCTCCTAACAAACCCATCAAGTAAATTACGAAACCAGTACCGAAATATCTGAACAACACTTTTATTCCTCGTGCACCTGTAATGTTGTAAATCTCTTGTAAAACATTAAATAATTTTAACCAGTAACACTGCTATAATAGAATTTTATTTAGCCGTTTTATGGTTACGAGCTCATTTCAATACCATGGTCATTTTCAAGACATCTGTAAAACATACAGGATGTTAGTACATAATTTTTGTACATTTCCGTTAATTGTAAATTATGTTATAACTTTAAATTATAATTTGGAATTTACGTCTATAATACTTTGTTATTGCGGGAGTTGTCGAGAATTATTATATGGCAATAAGTTGACGGAGATTTTTAATCTACAGTTGCTAAGCATTATTTTCGAGATATTTGATTCGTTTTTAAAACTGACAGCTTCTGTTGACAGATTTGTCACTACGTTCTATGGTTACATCCCTGGTTTATTAGTCTAGGGATTTGTGTGATATTTTCATCTTTGTATTGTTGATTGGTGGTATAATCTTTATCTGTGAACTATAGTTACATCTCTGCTTTATTAATCTATTGAGCCACAGAGTTAAAAAGAAAGTGAAGATAGGTGGCACTAAAGACTTACGCTGTACCTTGTTTTGAAGGACAAAGTGGGCGGGGCCTGCCACCATCTTAAATAGTTCAAAACATTAGGAGACAACTGTTTATGATTGCTTCTTGTTCATTATTTCTGTCGTGTCCACGCAACAGCTCTTTTAAATACTAAAAATTGCAGTACTTACACAAGTAACATTGTGTCAGAAAGGCAATATCCAATTTTTCCTGTTCTTGAATGCTAAGTTGCTGTAGTAAAAAGACACATTTGGCCACGTTAATGTAACTTGTTTTTTTCTTGCAAGATGAGAAGGCTGAGATACGATAAAAATGTTTTTGTATTCCATCTAATTCCACTTTTACTGTATTTGTATCGATAGCAAATCAAGCTGGAACTCCAAAACCAATGCTTATTTGCTTACTGGGCTACTTCTTGTTCGTTACATTTTCAGCTTTCAGCTCTTAAACACAACATTTTTAATGTTCACTTTTGCAAAAAACTTATCTACGCGTTCTTTGCTAGTCCATACATGTGTACAATGACGGAAGACGCAAAACATGCTATCGTATTTTGTTCATATCAACAAAGTGAATGATTATTGAAATGCCAGACTGAGAAATTCACTCTGCAGCGGAGTGTGCGCTGATATGAAACTTCCTGGAAGATTAAAACTGTGTGCCGGACCGAGACTCGAACTCGAGACCTTTGCCTATTGAAAGGTCAAAGAAACAGAACTGCATGCAGAATCGAGTTCTTGTTTTATTAGTTTCGCCTATTGAAACGTCAAAGAAACAGAACTGCATGCAGAATCGAGGTCTTGTTTTATTAGTTTGTCAGTGAATTAACTGTAGTTTGCTCATGTTCTCACTTTGAGACCTTATCTATGATGTGACATTCAACGTGTAGCAAACACTAGCAATCTAAAGGAAAAAAAAATGTTTTTTAAACATGTTACAGTATTGTGCAGTACTATTAATGTGATTAAGGGAATGGTCCTTAAGTCTTAGACCCGTAAAATCGGTATTTTGCCTTATCATGTATGTGAGTCACATTTTAGTAATGATAGCCAAACCTGTGGAACATTTAGGCCCACGTTTCCAACAGTGGTCTGTTCACTTCTTTACCCGGAATATTTCCCGCCCATAGTTCTGTCAGTTTCTCAAGAACAATCAAATAAATAACAGTTGCAATGTTTGTCTACTTTGATCATCTGCTTGATTTTACTTTTGAATTTCATTTTCAGGTTTTCAAAGTATATAAGCCTTTACCACACTTTTGATGTACCAATAGTTAGATAGTTTAACGCTCTATTTGTAATTTTCACAATAAATCGTAATAATGTGGAACGAGTCATTTTATATGAACATCAATCTTTTTTTGTACATGTTCCTCTATGCTGATTATTTTTTTTACTAGTTGTTTTTTGTTTTTAAATTAAAGACAAACAGATGTTAAACCAGTAATTCCTACCTATCACGATTTAAAAATTGTTTATTAGTCGAAGAGGAACGTTTTAAGTTCAGTTGCAAATTTTACTTTTGTGTCTGTCAGGTGTCAGGTATCTTATATTAGTGCGTAAGTGATCAAAACTTGTGGTTGCGGCATTGTGAGCCCCTGGTTGTGCTAAACATGACCTTACTGTGACGTAATGAATATCAGTTTTTTTCTTCTGTAATTATGAACATCATTGTGCCAGTTTATGTGAAGTGGATTCCTTACAGCGAACTTAATGATGGGATAACTAGACAATGTAGCAGGTACATTGCTACTCACAAGCCGAGCGGCAGGCAGGCATACCAAAAAGAGCGTTCACACAAGTTTTCAGCCAAAACCTTCTGAAAGGGAGCAAACCAGACACACACATATTCATACACTCATACACACATAACTAACTAACACACAGACACACACACACACACACACACACACACACACACATAAGCGCACGCACGCGGGCACCCGCGTACATGAAATAGCTGTCTGCGGCTGTTCTAGCCAGAATCTTTTTTTAAAGAAGGAGGAAATGTGAATAATTATCGGTTTGAGGAATTTAGGCATGAGATGCTGCACAAACAATCAGCGCAGTCACGTAGCTGTATGTTGTGCGAGGACGAGACCATTAATATAGTGACGTGCGTTGTCTTGCTGGAGAATCACACCTCTCCTCTGAGATCCACGACGTCTGTCTCTCTCATGGCTGGCTTCACCTTGTTTAAAAGCAGATCCGAGTAGTATTGGCTGATCATTGTACGGTGCTCTTCGAGATAATCACAAAAAACTAGACCTTCAGCATTCCAAAACACCGTCAACATGACTTTTCCTCCTGATCCTTGTATTTTGAATTTTTTCTTGACAGTTGAGTATGTGTGCTTCCACTCCATGCTTTGTCTTTTTGATTCTGGCTCATAACAGTGAACCCAAGTTTCATCACAAGTTAAAATGTTGTCGAGGAAGTGCTCACCTTCTCTTTCATAATGGTCCTTTTAGCTCTGTACACATTATCAACCTTGTTTCCTTGCGTAGCCGCGTTAACTCCTTTGGGACCCATATTGCACATGTTTTGCGGTACTTCAGCTTGTTACAGATGTTATGAACTGTACCAGTACTAACATGAACCTTATCAACTATCATTTCTACAGTCACACGGCGGTCGGCAGGATTAATGTCATCAATTTGACTTTCAAGTCAGGGAGTTGGAACTGCAACTGGTCGGCCAGAACGGTGTTCGTCAGTCACTGAGTCGCGACCATTTTAGAACTACTCTTCCCAGTTCTAAAAATTTTCACGATCATACAACTTCCACCATAAACTTTAGACATTCACTGGTTTCTCGCTTTCAGCAAGTAAAAAACAATAACTGGACGTTCCAAGGGGACTCGCCATCTTGAAATGTATTTTTGAGATTATAAACAAAACAATATTGATGCATCAGCTGATCAGGGTTCATCCCAGTGATGCCAACTTAAAGACATAAAAGTACGAAACTTTCCATACTAACCGGTTTTTTTCAGACCAGTTTGTCTCTTTAATTATTGAATGACCCTCGTACAAAATTATATTCTTAATGTAATTTCATGATAATGCTTTTATAACTTGCTTTTGATACGATATGGACTGAAATAAACTGTTTTACATAATGCACTATTTCCAGAAAACGTCGTAGATGAATATATAAAGGGTTGTAACTCCTTTCGTTTAGCAGGTTTGGTTTTGAATTTTTCATTCACCTAGGGGTGGATAACAACGTTTCAATAAAACCAACATGATTACAAAAAAAGAAAAATGGCTCTGAGAACTATGGGACTTAACATCTGAGGTCATCAGTCCCCTAGAACTGAGAACTACTTAAACCTAACTAACTTAAGGACTCCACACACATCCATGCCCGAGGCAGGATACGAACCTGCGACCGCAGCAGTCGCGCTGCTCCGGACTGAAGCGCCTAGAAACGCTCGGCCACCGCAACCGGCTAACATAATTACAGTTTTGCCTGTACAACGTAAAATGTTTTATACGCTCAACGTCAAATATTTAACACATTAAACTATTTATAACTGATAAGACGTTTGACGCTGTTTTATACGTTGGAATCTAATTCTCTAAAGAGGGGGCGGGGGGGGGGGGGAAGGGGAGGGTAAGGGTTACTGGTATTCACCAGTTCCGCCAAGGCAAAAAGAGACGTGTTAGAAAGTTCAGTTTACAGAAGAGTGGAGAAGTGGAAGTAAAATATCAATATCGGCTGTATTGGAAATAATTGACAGGGTCATAAACATCAATATGTGATACTACGAAAATAAATCAACCCAATGACGATAGTGGAGTTTCACCGAAATATGTGTGGTTGTTAAAGAAGAAGAATTTTTGTTTGTTCAAGCCCGAACCAAATTTCGATAATTAAATATTCGAAAGCAAACACGAACAAAATGTGTGCTCCAGGCCACACAGTGAATATTAGAGAGGCTAGTTGTATTCATTCAGAGCTCGGGTCGCTAGACGTAGCTGATGTTTAGAGACGCCGGTCCCCTTGCAGTGCCGGAGTGGGGGCACTCAGAACGCCTGGAAACAGCCGTAGCGTAGACGGCTGAATCAGCTAACCACCGACGCACAAGTCGACGGTTCCCTCCTGAGCAGGTGATGAGGCAGCACCATATTCCTCCTTACGAAGCAACAGGTACCAGAAACGGTGACAGGGAAACGCGTACTGCTTCTTTCTTGCTATCGAGATTCGCTCGATGTCAAAGTCATACGAATATTAACGACTCAAATCATTTTTACTTAGAGAGAAAGACAGACTGTACCTTGAATTCAGAAGAAAAATTAGGGTAGACAAACATTCGTCACACAACGCGTGAATGTGCCAACTGAAACGTTTCCTCTTACTGCTGGTATCTGCACTTAATTGGAGATATTTTCTGCGTAGAGTTGATTTGTTGCTGTTGATGTAGAAAAGAAACAAATTGAAATACTGATAGAACAAAGACTGACCAAGTGGGTAGTAATGCCCACATTATTTCCTGTAGCACATGATTTAGAGTTTGAACGTAGTTTATTTCTATGGTGAAGTCATTACGGCAATCAGAGAAACCATGGTACAGCTGTACGAAGTGGGCACAGAGTGTATCTTTAAGACTCGATGACACATTTACAAATCAGATCCGTACACTGTCTATTTCGAAACTCTGAGCAGAACTGGGGACGCAACAGTGGCTCCGCATGGACCTTACAGACATTTTGCTGCAATTATGTGGTTGTTAAAAACAGAAAATGAAAGAAATACAATGAATTTTGACAGATATGAGAACAGTAAATGACATTGTATGAATCGCAAAATAAAATGATATTACATTGTTCATGAGGTGCGTTACAGATCAGTCTCTTTCTCAATGAAAATAGTCAGATACGTGGATATAACAATACGTATTACATTTTAGTGGGTTATTTGTAAAGTATGGAACATAACTTCTTCATAGCATGTTTCCTAGCTTTAATAAAAATGTGCTCATTTCAGTAAACACTGTCTTTGGAGAATGAGGCTGCCAGACAATATAATGCTTCGCTATTAGATAGGAAGACTCATATTTTAATTTGGTTCTATTCTTTACTTTCAGTTAACATCGGATTTAAAATATCTGACATAGGCAATGATCGTATCTGTATTTTAGTGATTTTAAGAAAATAGAAATGTTTCAAACCTTTCTACCAATTACAGTATCTACTTGAGGTATAAGGAATTTATTGCAGAGATTTATCTCGTCACAACAGTTTCAAACGTACAGTATAACTTACATTACCCGTGTTTGGCTGTGCTTAGATTACTGTTCACATGCTGTTAGCTTTCAGAGCGAGAATCTGCTAATAACAAACTTTAAAGAATGGGGAAGCTTCTAGCTTTTACGTTTCACGACTACTACCGCCATACCTTCACATAGAAGACCTAGTTATTTTTTCCTGGGTAGGGAAGGAGAGAAAAAATTAGTTTCGTTTCAGGAAATTGGAACTTAATTAATAACCCCAGTTGGAACATTCTTATTGACATCAATACTCCGCAAGTAAATTTGCGTAGAGTACGACGTATAGAAAAAAGTAGGATAGTATGTGACTGTGGATTGAATCGGGCAAGTGCTATTTCTACACTATAGCAATAGTGAAAGTACTAAAGTGCCACTGTAGTGTTATCTATAGAGGAACAAGATCACTGACGCGGTTCTGACTCAAAACAACAGTTCTCTTCGGTGTAGCAAGAAGTTATCTATTCCCTACGAATTTTTTGGTCTACGAACTTCACTTTTGGACTTCCGTATTTTGTATGAAAGTAAGTAATGTTGCACTTTTATTCGACCGATATATTTCTATGTATTGTAGGCTGTGACAATGTGTAGCCTAAGTGATAATAACTGAAATGTTAAACAAGTACGCTTGGACTGTATGCCAAAAACCAGTTTCCAGTTGCACCAAACGAAACATATATCTTAAAAACTTAAATTTCTACGTTTTTTCCTCTAACACGATATTATGGAGAAGTCACGACATAAGTGGGATGAAAATAGCATGAAAGAAGCCACAAAAAGTAAAACATCTCGAAACGATAATCAGGGAAGTGAGTGAGAAATATTCTGTTTCAAGACTTACATTAGGTACTAGGTGTAAAGAAGAAGACTGTATTCAATATCAGATTTATCAGAGTTAGCCCCGTCCGAATTGCGCCCATATAGAACTGAACAGTCTTTTACTAAGCATGTGATAAATGTTTCACTAAAGGTTAAAGTAATATTTTAATTTAGGTCTAAATCAGGAAACGGACTGTAGAGATGCAGCTTATGGAAGGATAGGCAAACAGCAGCATCAGAATCACGAAAGGGTAGGATACAACAAGCAATATAAGTCAATGTTCCACATTCATCCAAAGCAAACTTTACACAACATTTCAAGATAGTTGTACTCCTCACAAAAAAGCTTGAGTTTTTGGTATGTTCTCAGTATAAATGATAAATACAGATGGCTTGGTTTCACTACTTAGGTCGTTCCCGTATACAAAACGAATTTTTATATTGTTGTCATTTAATTATGACTTTGTGCTGAACTTATTGCTCTCAAAATAATTTCATGTATCTATTTTAAACTGGTGTAACGAGAGCCAGTATACGAGCGTGATACTGAAGCCTTTACTGTTGTACATTGCAGACAGCCTATGATACTCAAACTTTTACTGTGTACACTGCGGGGCAATTAATTATTATTGGCATGAGGTCATTAATAGGATCTAGTATGTAACAATAATGATATGTACACGATAAATATTCGTGAAACGGTTTTTATGTGTATGGCTTGGGTCAAATTGTGTGAAAGAGAGCCATACATTGCTAACCTAACATCACACTTGATGTCAATAAAACGCAGCTATTGCTAAAATTTTTTCTCTCTCTCTTTTCTGCCTAGTTCCCATTTCTTTGGATGGCCGATTTTACCTTGGTTGCACAGATGTTGTTGTAATATGCCATTAGCAGCTCATACCTTAAGCAAGTATGACACCTTTTGTAGTAAACGGTGGAAGCACTGTGTCTGCCTTGTCAACGTGTCATAAGATCTATAATTTATTTACCTCAAGCGAAAGTATACGCTTGGTGAAGTTAGCAGTATTTGGTTTTGCTCTTCATCATAAGTGAGGTAGAGGTAATAGTAAACAGGATATAATAAGCTATCTTTAAACTGGCTGAACAGGCCTGCTAAATCATTGATGTTCAGCGTTAGGGGAACAGAAATTAGCGTGTTAATTAATGTTGGATATTTTAATTCACTGATGTCATACGGGGTAATATTAAGAAGTATAACCACATTTTGGTAGAACATACTGTAAGCACATGACAATATTAACCACAACGGCAGAGTGCATTTGCTCGCAGCGAAATTAACAAATACGATACTGGAAGGCAAAATGAATGAACTGAAATACAATACAGTGACTCTAAATTTGGTACAGGAGTGAAATATATAAATGTAAAACTCCTCGACATTGCACAGACATATAGCAGCAGTATTTTCAAAAGCAGCTTGAATAAACTTAATTCCTCTGAATGACTTCTTCTATACCAAAGAGCATTTCTTGTCTGGAGATAACTTGCTAATTTGAAGCCCAAAATTTTTGAAAAGTTCGTACGACTTTCGTTTATAGAATGGATCTCTCTTTCTGTTCCGGATTGAATGCTCCCATGGAAATGAGAGGTCAAAACATTGTGACACGCTGGGACTCGAACCTACACCCTTTCGTTTTGGTGGAAATGCTTTTACTGAGTGAGTCCTACTCGTACGACTTTAAGCTTCACTTGTGCAAATACCTCTCACATATTTTTCGAAATTCACAGAAGTTCTCTTTCCAAAAAGCACAGATTACAATTAGTTTTTTTCATTTCCACACGATCTCTACAACAGAATTTTCTCTAAGAAAATATGTAGTAATAACATAACTTATCCTCTAACGAAGTGATCCTGTCTATGATATCTCCATGGTGTTATCCAGTAGATCCTTTGAATCTTTCTTTGGTAATGTTTAGCAGAATTCTGAGAAGTGGTGAAATGCTAGTGTTATGTGTGACAAATAATCGTCATAATTTCCGTCTTTAAGAATGGTGATATATGTAGCTTCAGGCGTATCCCAGAAAACTGTGTTAAGACTCATACCGTTCATGTTGTATATCAATGACATGGTACACAATGTTAATAGTAACCTCATACTTTGGCAGATGAAGCAGTTATCTACGAGGAAGAACTATCTGCAGAATAAGTTTAACAAAGACCCGGTTAGATCATCGTAAGTTTCAAAAAGTTACATGGACTGACAACTTGCTTTAATATCAAGGAATGTAAAAGTTTGCTCTTCACAAAACGTAAAAACGTAGTATACTATGGCTACGATATCAGTGAGTCACACTTGGAACTACTCAACTCATGAAACTAGGTAAGTATAACAATTTGTGGAGACATGAAACTAAATGACCCCTTAGGATCAGTGTCAAGAATAGGTGACGTACTTTATTTTATTGGTGCGATACTGGGAATATGCAGTCAGATTACAAAGGACAACGATTATAAAACACTTGCGTGACCCGACCTAGAATCCTGTTCAAGTGAGTGGGATCCATATCAAATGCGATTAACAGTAGATTCCTGAACGTATCGAAACAAGGAAGGTCGAACGTGAATGGGATTGAGTCACTGGTAAGCATCACAGAAATGGAGAAAAACGTGAATTGGCAGATAGTTGAAGACAGACGGCAATTTCATGTAAAAGTATACTTAGAAAGTTTCAAAAGCCGTATTAAATGAGACCCCTACTATCGGTTTTGAGGGATCGCGAAGCTTAGAGTAATTATAATTCCTGCAGAGGCATTTAAGCAGTTATTTTTCCTGCGCTCTAGAAGCTTCGGAAAAGGAAGAGATCATAACACATCATCGATAGGAAGTAACATCTGACATGCTCTTTGAACATATCTTGCCCAGCTGATAAGCTGAAGGTGAAGCATATACAGCTCCCGAAAACGTCAATGAAGCCCTTAAAAATGGCATTGTAGCTCCGAAAAGCTGTGGACTTCAACAAAAATAAATCTCGAACAGCTCATGACTGAATGTCTGTTAACATCGCATTTGCACGTAAGTAAAAAATTCAGAATATCAACAGCAGTCGCCCACGACGTCCGACAGCTGTTGGAGTGCATTCAGTGATGCTTAAGACATACAAAATGGTTGGACAGTTGTTCTGTCGTGAGCTGAAACTGTCGATAAATTTTCTTACGATTTTTTCTATTTTGGTAACATCTCTGATGAAGTTTTTATATAAGTCTTAAAACTCGAAGAACAGTGTGGTTTGTCTGTCCATAAGCATCAGACTGAGGCTTTCTACAAGTCTGTGCAAAGTTTTTTTTATCTTCAGAAATCAAAATATCTACTATTGTCGGCACTAAACATTTGACAAAAGGAAAAAAAGGTTATAAATCCAAACCTTGGGATTGAAATAGCAAACTTATAGTGCATAGTGCTAAAACTAGTAACGCCGAATGTCGTAGCTTCAGGGTCATTTCGAACGACGATACAGCTGACAGTTTTCATATACATGCACCACTGAACGTGATGAAAGTTTGGGTACGTACCAGAAGATGTTTATTTTGCAGTTGGTGGTTTGACGTTTAACCACCTTTGAGATAGTTAATTTTAAGGTAACTTGCCTGTGAATCCGCTTCAAAAAATCGGTATTTCGTTTTTCATCTTAAAGCAGCATTTAGAGAGTTTTCAGCAAAATGGTGGTTAAAAGAACTGAATTGAACAACAGGAAGACGTTTAAAAGCCAACTTAAACATCTATTGCTTTGCGTTCACATCCATGTTGCCGCTGCTTTCACAGGTCGCTATCGCCATTAGACTTCTGTTCGAAAAACATATACTGCTTTTCAAGTTGGCAGCCCTGTTAGAAGACACTCTTCGTGATGCTATTATGTTTGCCTTGTATATTTTTGGGTATAGAGTATCGTTTCCTTTATAAACTTTTCTGTGGTTTGAGTTGCTACTATTTCGTCATTCTTGAGAGTTATTATTACGTTTCTAATTTGTTTTAATGGGGGAGGGGCAATCAGTAGGTGTGAAGTTCTAGGGTTTCTAGGAATAAATTCAGGCTTAATATAAGACAGTCACTGTTGACAGTTGATTACATGAGAGTGGCCAAAGCTGAATTGTCAGTCCTTGAGGCAACTAAAGACAGCAGAATAACATGACAAGCAAGATAGAGACTGTGGAACATCTAAACGAAGAAGATTATGCAACTGGTGTGTTTTAGGATCAAGGGAGATGAGTCATAGATCAAATATAATTTTGAAATGAATTTCCCAAGAATTAAATTTGCTTACGTGTTTATTTTATGCACAAAAAATTTGTTTTAGCTAGAGATCTGTAAGTTTTTGGGATAATTCGGGATACGTTTTGGAGGAAGTGGCCTACAGACACGTACCAGCAATAGGAAGGAAAACACATAAGATTAATCGTAAAAAAGTAAACTTAATTTTCATTATCAGATGTAAACATTTCTAGAATAAAAACATGTGGCTGAAACGATGTGATTGTAGTCTAATATTTTGTTAATGTGTACTTAAAGTTTCAGGCATCTAAGTACGGTAGATAGTCAGTGCATAGATTCTAAGTGTGGTCCGGGATCTAAAAATGTAATTTACTGATCTTCATAAAAAAATTGTAATAAAGTCAACGTAACAACTAATGTGATTTATGTATATCAGAATGTTCAGCAAGATACACTCTTATCGTTTTATAATATTTTCGTCCTGCTAAGAGTTCACGTATTTTAGTTAGAGCCGTGTAAACTATATGAAATTGTTAGTATTTTTCCAGATGTTCACAGACGAGTTACCTTAAATGCAGTTTGCGGGGGTTTATTAGGATTATCAGTTTGTCAGTTTGAAGCGGATGGTCCACCGTAATGTAACTTAACAGGAGATTACTGCTGTTGTCGGACAAAGACTTGAGGACAGGTTTTTACTTTTAGCATGAAACTGCTTTACCGGCAGAAACATACGAAAACGTCCCGCGGCGTGCCTCAAATTTCTCATGGAACTACATCTTTGTCACACTTCCCAGGAAGGGTGACTCGTTAATTTATCAGGAATTTTGAGTAATAATAATTTTCGCACCTCCAATAGGCTGTGACAGATCTTCTTCCTCGTGTTCTGTTTCCTATAAGTGGTGGCAGACAGAAGTTTTCATTAGGGCTGAGAGATGCGCTGGTATTAAGCGATAGCAGTAGTTCACCTTGGAAGGCCAAGGTCAGGATTCTAGTCGCGGATTCCCACCAACATTTAATTTCAGGATGTTCCATGAGGTGGGGCTAAACTCATCTCTGGTCCAAACTAATTTAGAGTTATTGTAGCATTTTAAATGGCTTCAGGTGAATGTCCAAGAGGCTACATCTCTCGACCCTTTCCTTGCTTCGCCCACCACATAAATATAATGATATCAATGTCGACGGAACGCTCCAGCAGAGAAGAGAGGGAACAGAAGTGGAAAGACGTCTGTGGTTTCAAAGGGCGCCGTCGCTTGGAGGGTCCACAGCTTCCTTGTAGAGGTGTCTCCGGGGCAGGTGTACTGGCTTCGAACCCCGACACGTGCCGACCGGTTTGTGCAGAGCTGCCACGTGCCGCGCGCTTTCACCTGGGGACACCCTCTATACAGGGGCTTCGGCACAACACTCTTGTTATGCTAATACTAACGCCTACCTACCAGTTCGGGAATACGAATATCTTATCAATAATTACACAATACTCACGGTTCCTGTGTACAGCAGTCTCAGTTATGCGAGTCCAAGTACAGTAACTAAATAACTTTTGTTTGTCGCTATACTAGATTGTGTGCACACAACAGAGTTTTCTGGAGTGGGAAACATCACTCCATGATGTATTATGTTGTAGCACAAGCTGTGACAACTCTCGAGCGAAATGGGATGTATGATACTTGTAAAATGAAAGTATACGGAGCACAATAAAAATATAACAGTATTTATAATGTGAGAAGGAAGCCCTCATGTTCAACAAAGAAAAAGGGAGAGCAGCTATCTCTAGTAGAAGTGAACACTTTCATACGGTTATCAACGTACCTCATCCTTTGTGCCGTATTTCTCCTAAAACAAAACGAAAAAAGTGATATTAGAATAATGTAATCGATCTGATATTTCTACCATAAGAAAACAATACAGTGGTTACTGATTTTTACTGCTTCAATGTTAATCCAAAAATATATATAAAACTGTTGCCAATAGATTCCTGATCTAATAATATTTTTCTCTCAAGCAACGAATTAATAGTACGAAATAACAATGTTTTGCAGATGTTAACTTTGCTCTAGACATGACAAGAATATTTACGTAATGGTTCTGTATTACTGAGAGGTTCAATACATTGCAATTGGACTGTTAGAACAAAAAATAAAATTGGAAAGCTACATTGATGTTAAAGAGTCGAAAAAACTTCCCCACTTAATGTTGTATGCATACTTCTGTTAGTGTCCTAATTTTTATTAACATTTTATTAAAGATACAAAGTGAACAACATTTCTTCTGTCAGTAACTGTGAATTAATGTTATTTTCATGCTATATTATGTTCATATTAATTTGTTACTACTTTGATTAGGATAGAACATTGACAGTTTTCCGTAGAATTATTTTAAACGTGTGGTAAATTACCATGTCACTGCTTCACCAACAAAAACTTTCTTTGATCCGAGTGTATTTCCTGCTTTCAATATCTAATGCTGTATACAGCCATTGCTAAATAGACTCATTTCTGGTTGTATATTAGCCTTCACTTTACTAAAATTCGAGAACACGTGTGAACTATCAGTCAGAAAGACTCATCCAAAGATCGAGGTAGTTCTCTATATTATGTAAATTATTCTGTGCGGGTTTGTCGGTGAAATGTAAGCAAAATCCCCTGAACAACAGAAATAATAATTACACTTTCCAGAAGGAGTGTCCACACTGCATTGGAGTGCGCGCTAGTCTGAAACTTCCTGGCAGGTAAACATGTATGCCGGACCGCGACTCGAACCAGGGACCTTTACCTTTCGCAGGCAATTACTTTACCGACTGAGCTGTCCAAGCACGACGCACGACTCGCCCTCATAGTTTGGGAAGGTAGCAGATGAGTTATGGAAGTACACAAAAGTATGACTATGAGGGCGAGTCGTGAGTCGTGTTTGGATAGCTCAGGCAGTGCGTCCGCGAAAGACAAAGGCCCCTGTCTCGGGTTCTGGTTCGTGAACACAGCTTTATCTGTCAGGAAGTTTAGTAACTACAATGCCTTACAATATGAAAGTTACTAAATATCATCTTTTAGAGCGCTCAGGCCTGTCTGCTCTTTCCATTCTAGCTAAAATGAACTACGTGAATTGTTTCGATCTTTATCTGTTTATTTCCACATAGTGGAACGGTTGAATAATCTAAACCTGCTTCACGTCTATAATAAATAACGAGAACACCATAACTTTGGTACAGCAAGCTGTACAGTTGTAAACACTGTACCATTAACATCTGGATAAAATCAACATTGCAGCTTTCTTCAACTCGTAGTTTTCTTTTCTATATTACACAAAATATATCACATGGCTTAATATCGTTCAAAAACAGTAACCTTTGGTTGAAACCGATAGCGAAGATCAGCACGTCAAAATGCAACAAATCGATCTATACACCAGTCAAAACTCCTGTGTGGTGAAAAAATTTCCTAGCTTCATCCTTACTTCGCTTTGGACTAAAATGTTTGTTATTAAATTTTTTGTCGCAGTGTATTACGCAGGAATCGTTGTTATACGAAAACGATATCATTTGTAGAAACGACGTGTGTTTGGATAATTGTTTCCAATTTATTCTGTTAGACACCCGCATTGTTTCGAAACCTTTGAACAATTTTTAGCCATCACATTTTTGTGTCCGCTGGATAAAATCAACATTGCAGCTTTCTTCAAATCGCAGCTTTCGTTTCTATATTACACAAAGTATATCATATGACTTAACATGGTTTGTATTTTAGTGTGTAGTTTATCAGCAGAACTGAATTTAATGTGTGAACTCGTTTATGCTTTTAGTTTCCCTCCGAGTAAAGTAAAATGACCTCCTACAGGTCAATGTTACGTAACTGACGAAAGTTCTAAATACGCTTAAGAAAGAAACGAGTGCTGGTATATAAGCCTGAGCTGTTTTTCGGCTACATGAAGAATCTCACGTCACCCGAAGGAACTATTTAGAATTGTCATCTTCCAATTTCTTCAGTCTTACAAAATTACAACTCAGGAAATATTCATTGGAGAGCCACGTTGAGATTTACCAACAACATTGGACATAAAAATTTCTATCGATCTTCTCCGTTTCCTGATCGCACTTGATCGTGAACTGCCATTATGTGAAAGCGCCGTGTCACGTTAAGAGGTGACCGCGTAAGGGAAAACACAGGGCTCACGCTGTATATTTTAATGAAGCGTATGAATACAACATGTGCGATCAAAAGTGATGTATTAGTGGTGTCGTTTCGGAAATACCGCATGAATATTGAGTAATGGAATACGTTGAATACGGGCAGGCTTCGCTTTCGTCACGATGTATTGGACCGTGTACTTTAAATGTAAATAACATGCAAAGGAAGTTAGTGTTCCGCAGATATCGCGTGGAACAATGCGCCGCATGCCTTTTACAGGTCTGCAGGTGAAATGCTCCATTGATGTAGTTTAGTAGCACTCACAGTTTAGGAAGTCTGTCGCTCATGAACCCGAATTTAATAAATTATTCTCAATGCAGATGATAATAAATGTCGAACAAAGGAACACTTGTTCATGAATAAGTTCTAAATTCCGTGTAGTAGACGTATTTTGTACCAACGCTTTGTGAGAAAACTACTATTTATTTATGAACGTATTTTCCTCAGTCTTTCCAAATTTATCCTTGGTAGTTGAGTTGAAGGGGGTCAGATCGTTACTACTAACTTATTCTTCTAAGAAACTTTCAGAAAACTTACTACTGTTCGTACGCGAAACGCTTTCATTGTAATAATTCTTTACTAAAATATGCTCACTGAAACTTGTAACTTTTGTTGTGCTGAAATCTGATTAACGCGTCGCGTAGCAGGATTTCGTTATAAAGTTCTTCGATCTACTATTTCATTTATACGTACCTGTTAGTAATGTAGAATTGTAGCACTTGATACTTCCTGATGGCTTATGCCTAGAATTTTTGTTCACTTGAAACTAATATTTTTCTCGTAACTGCATCTGTCAACAATATCAGCATTGCATATTACTAAAATTCACTGACTGCCTGCGGCATGCCCAAATTCATAAAAGGGAACAAATAAAATGTACAAAATTAAGATTAACACTGTAACTGATTTTAAGGCAAATTTTGCTTTCGCATTTACACGGCAAACACACACCCCGACCACAATATGTGTAATTTTTTACGATAGTGTTCAGAAAAATATAACGTCTGCATCTCTGCTAATTCATAAAGAAACCAGGAAACAAGAGTAATTTCTCTTATTTATTGGCAATACTCTTAAATAATTTTTTCGGTAAAAATGAAATGAAATGATCGTGTGGCATTGATCGCCGGGAGGCCCCATCCGGAGAAGTTCAGCCGCCGATGCAAGTCTTATTTCAGGTGACGTCACACTGGATGACTTTCGCGTAGCTGATGAGGAGAACACTACACTCAGTCCACGAGAGGAGAAAATCTCCAATGCGGCCGAGAATCGAACCCGGGCCCGCCACATAGTAAGTAACAAATAGTGAACTATGAGTGTAATTTAAAAATTTCTACCTGGTCAGACATCGGAAAAATAATATGTTTAGAAACATTAAAACATAAATTTCCCGCTACACCAATAAAATTTTTACCGGTTTTCTGTTGTTGAGGAAATGCTAAGGTAAACAGAACGAGTACTGTCATAATGCACAGAATATAATATCAATATTATGCCGACTATTTCACTCAATAAAGTAATAACCTATTAACATGGTTCTCCCTTCAATTAGTGATGAAATCCTTCTAGATGTGTAATATGAGAAGAGATACAATACAGAATTGATATTATGCGAAAAAATTAATATGGTTGTGTTTAATGGTGATCCCAAAGATTTTAAATGAGGCTGTCGTCAAGCACGCAGTTAATAGAAGTTACAAGGTAGTTGTCATGTAGTGTAAATATGTATGTACTAAAGTAGATTAAATCATCCGATACTTTGTAGACTACTCCGATAAAACATCAGCAACTGAAAAAAAAAATATTTTTCGTTTTCTGATCACATAGTTGCACTTACTGTGTGGGTAAGTAGAATACTACGTACACTTTACATTATATGATATTATTGCTAATTTTGATAATATGCTAAGTAGATCATCGACAAAGTAGAATTTTTCCACCAGAAAGACCGTTAGGCGTTTCTTAAACCGTGCTTTATTAATGGAAGAACTTTTACGTGCGCCGGAAAGTTATTAAAGTATATGTTCTTTATTTACGTGCACCTTCTCCGGATAAAGTATGTATACAGATTTTTCATACATGCTGCTAGGGATTTACATGTGCAATTATGCTGACACAAACACGAATTATCACCAGCTAGAGATCTACAGAATACAGTACAACACACACACACACACACACACACACACACACACACACACACACATATACATACAGAGAGAGAGAGAGAGAAAGAAACAAAAGCGTCATCGCGTATTACTTCACTTTCCAGACACTTTAGAGATCTTCGGTTTTCTGTGGAAAACGCATGTAGATTAATGTAAACCATGTCAAGGGTGAAAGCTTTACATTCGTTTGTCGACTTAACACTGTTAACTATGGCAATGTTAATGATTCACGGTAAAGATAGTCCATCACAACACATCTGATATCCTACTTGTTATTTGTTTATTTACGTAACTTACGTATTTGACACACTTACAACTTACGTGCAATTTGCTGTCTAATTGTATTTAAATGTTATTAATCCAGACTACATTATCAATTATTTCATAATTTGAGAGGATATTTTTTTGGAGAGAGATAGATGACAATCTTATATGATCCATTTATGGGGTTAACGAATCGTCTTTGGCGGCAAAACTTAGTCAGTTAAGGTACTAATTTGTAGATATTACTATGATCTGTTCGTGCAGACGTTATAAATAGAAAAATAACATTTCCTCTAAATATTCCTCTGTTCCAGTTACATTTGACGATTGTAGTGCTTTCTCATCCTGCGTACGTTAATAGTGGTACAGGACATATTCAACAATCTTAGTCGGGTTAATGTAGTATACACACTTTGTAACCACAGTTAGACAATGTCTCACATAACTTTGATCAGTTATCCAAGACCCTCCTCATACAGGACTTCTTAGAGCTCCTCTATAGATGAAAAACAGTGTAAACTATTCTGATTGCGGGAATTGCGTGAACGTTCAACGGGTTCATTTTCTCCTCGCGATTCTATGACACACACAGTTTTAGTGAATGCTGCTTAAGTTCCCCACTGTAGTTGCGTAGGCTTCCGCGGCCAGAGCCACACAGAATAAAAGATTTGACCTAGAGAAAGTCCGCTGTAACCGTTGCCGAAACATTGGCTTTATTTGATGATAGTTATTTTACAGTAAGGCACGACACCGTAACCAAGAAAACATCTGTGTTAAATTGACCATATTTTCCATCCTTTCCTCTTCCTCCTCGTTAGTTCTTTTCCGATCTCCACTTCTCTGATCAATGCTTATGTAAGTGGCAAATCTCTATCTAACTAACTCACGCTGCTGACGAGTGTTAATTTGATTTATGTTATGGTAGCTATTCTCTTAAACATAACGAAATTTATTTTATAATTTTTAATATGGTTGTTGCAGACTGATACTTGTCCACTTCTAAATGACAATCATTTTTCCAGTCTCTTAGTATTGCTGCGATTTTGAAATATATCACTGAGTCATTCTGTACGAAAACACTAACAGAAGTAAATACTCCTACTCTTTTCGAACATTACTTCTTGCCAGGGAATAATGCGTTTACTCTGTATAGATACATTTTCTGATGTCACCCAAAACGGTGACAGACCTTACGAAAAAGCGCTTCATTAAGTTGAATTCTAGTGCGTACTCGGCAAACTTGCGAAGTCCAGTTGATGGGCAGTTGTAGTTAACAGTTTGTCGCAAAAATCAGTCTTTACTGTAGTAGGCATTCATCATAGGCGCTCAGCTGACAATGAGAAATAGAAAGCGCATTCAGGTGAAAACGAGACAGCTGAGAAAAATTTAAGTAAATTCTTTGTTACATAAACAATCGCCATATTGTTCATACTTTTATGCCGCTGTGAGACAAGACGGTCGGTGCCTCCGTGGAAAAATGTTTGCGGTTGCGATTGAACTCAGGCCTAAACTTCTTCCTCCGACGCAAATCTAAGGCCTATAATAAATTTACTCCTGGGCAGAATCACGGTTCCGGAGGTAAGTGGTAACATTTTTCTATGAAACCATTGACAGTCTAGTCTCGCCATTTCTCAACAGTTATGGCGATTACTTTTGAAATAACAGTTTGCTTACTTTTTTCCATCTGTCTCGTTCTCATTTGACTACCCATCATAGTTTCTGTTTTAATTCGTACACAACTTGGGAAAAAAATAATTTGTCCAAAAGGACTTTTCGCTATATAGCTACACGAGATTATATTATAAAAAGTGAACTCAATAAAGGAAGTTAGGAAATTTGAATTAGTCTTATTGAAATAAACACAAAACATCGAGAATTGGAATACTGTGCGACCTAAAATTTTTGTTAAAACGAAACTTTAAGATGGATGCGGGAAAGGACTCTGCTGAAAATATCATCTTCTTGTGACAGATGAGAGAGGTTTGAACTCTAATAAAATGTTGGAGGAAAAACAGAAAAATCTGAAGTTTTGCTATTCTGTAGATTATTAGTTGTTATTCAATGCCCTAAAAGAACTTTCTAAGGAGAGAAACAGAACGTCATATCATCAGGGGTAGAAAACGTTGTAAAATATATTATTTCACCAAATTTTTAACTGGCCAACACAAATTCTACATACCAACGCGATAATTGGTTCTGAAATCAGTTGTGGAAGAAAAGAATTGTCAGAAAGTACATGTGTAAAGTGTTCAAACGTCTCGAAATGGTATATGTAAGAGTGACTGAAGGGCCCAGTGGAAGAAAGTGCAAACCCACAAGACCTTATATTGCCAGGAGGCGATTATTTGCAACTTCTACAAACCATCTTCAGATATGCCATCGTAATCAGATGTGTGATAACTGATGACCACCATCCAGCATCATCTCAGAAACCAATGTCTCAATTCAGCTATAAATCTGGAGCTTTTGTAGCCTACAATAGATCCGTCGCGAAGCACACGGCAAAACTCGTAGAACAGATGTTGCTTCTTGGCGGTGCGTGCGGAACTACTTGTTACTCATATGTGGTCCATCTGAAATTACAACAGGTGATGATACTAATCCTTTCTCAGTTGAGGCACTACCTTCCACTGACCCATTCAATTACAAATTTAGACATCTTATATTCCTCTATATTTTGTGTGTTATGTGTAAAATTTCGTCTACCGTAAATCAGTAAAATAGTATGATTTTATGAAAAAGCAAAATAAATATTGGCATACTCTTCTTCTGTGCAGAAAATACGTAATCAGTATTTGCTAGAGAGAGAGAGAGAGAGAGAGAGAGAGAGAGAGAGAGAGAGAGAGAGAGAGAGACGGATTAGGCAGAGGAATACTTCGTGAAGATTTTCGGGAAACCTGTGATTTCTTCAAGATATTCATCTCATATTTTAATACTCGCTTAAAATCTTTATTGTTTATGTTCAAGTAAAACGTGGTATGTAATACAGTATAACTTAACAGTAGGGTCTGCTGAAATGGCTCCAGCGATAGTCTACCAGTCAGCTTCGAACGGGTATAAATATCCGCAAAGTGTTCGCAAGTTTTCCACAAGTATTAATTTAAACACATTCTACTACATAAGTACATGACATAAAGAGTATCTCTTATTATCCAGTTATATTTGATCCTTCTTTTCAAAGAAAATTTGAATGCACGATAAAACTATAATGGTATACAACAATCCTAATGATGAACCCAAAAGGAAAAAAAAAGGAAGCGATATCGCAAACGAAAAGTTGGAAAGTCCCAACAGAGATGCTTAGTATTATTACGAAAGTATGCCACCTATAGAATGATTTTATTAAATTTATATTTATTTACGTCACAAAGCCCAAAGTCGACACATAATAATTCACGACCAGCTCTGTCCATTTGGCGGATTTAGCAATAACAGCAGAGGGGCACAATATTCGAGTATTTTAAAAATATTTCCGAGGGCCACTGCCTGTGGAAAGCATTACGCTTTAAAGAGGATTTACACGTTTGTTATGTAGATTTGACGGATTGTACGAAAAGTCTTTGCAGACATTAAAATAGTCATTTATTTAGTTAGCTAATAAGAAGGAATTTGATACTGGGGATGCATCAGTTTGCCTGACGGGTACCTCTTTAAACTAATCTTAAAATCTAATCTTAACCTGTTTGTACCTGGTAACCGGTTTCGGTTATCCGTACAACCATCTTCAGACCAATTTCATATCCACAGTAACGTTGCTGAATGGGAAATACAGGGCGAAGTAATATCTGCCAGCGGTAGTCAGTCAGCTATGGAGCGTATATAACCTATTTGTGTAAGTATGGATAAGTATGGTTGTACGTATAGCCGAAAACAATTGCCAGATACAAAGAAATAGAGATATAGACAGTTTTTACGTCAATTAATGATAATCAGGTGCTGCTGTCCCTTATTGATTATATCTAAAATTTAGCTACTTGTTTGATTTTGTGTCCACATAAAAATAGACTTCTATTTGTCGTTCCCATTTTCTGAGTTTTGAGGAAGTTAGTTAGCTTCAACTGTCCCAGAGATAAGGTTGTAATATGAAAAAGGATCGGTACACCATACTGCCAAACGCTATTCACACAAACTAGGTGCATTAATATTATTAAAAAAAATAAAAATTAAAAAAAATAAAAAAATAAAAGGAAAAAAGTTACTTAATCAACCATTCGCGCAAGATCACGAACTATGTAACGGTAGTTTTTTAGTTTATGGTATCAAGGACCTAATAAATCACCGATATTTGAGTTGTAAGGGCGTAATGTCTTCGAGTTGTATCCCTTTTCCGACATGTCTTACTAAATATGCACCAAGGGAAACATAGCATCCCTATCAATTATGACGCTTTCTCATTCGACCATAATTACAAATTAATTAATCGATAATATGAGATACTAATCGTAAGGGTTTGTCATGAATATTCTGCGTTCTACAGTTCACAACAGATGACACATTTTGTCTTATGACTGCACTCACGTTCTTCCAAACTGGTTGTCTGCGTCGTTCTCCGTATCGAAGCCGAAAGTCCTCTCGTTTCTTTATTGTAGCAATGGAATAGAAAAATGAATCAATGTATTTCACTTATAAACAGAGCACCGGTTGCACCGAAATTATCCTCGTTTTAAGGCAGCAATGACCTCTCATGTTGATGCCCAATGTTTACATTTTGATTGCACTCATACCAGTCTTTTTTCTTTATTTTCAGTATACTACTGCTGTACGAGCCATGGAATTAACTTTTTTGTTTGTGATTGTGAGTTTTAAAGGAGCTTTAGAAGATATAAAAATAGTTATTCAAACAAACGTTTGCAAAACAAATACAGCAATTTCCTTTCCTCACAAAGTGGATGACTTATCAGTTAACGACTCAGATGTGTGGATAAAATTATGTGCTTTTGTGTGCCCATACCTACTGTCGGAAATGAACGCTTGCAGTAAAGACGATGCTACGTCAACGGACATGATTATTAGCAGAGCTGCCTTCATCATAAATAAGGATACCCGGAATTCAAGTAATAAGAAAACAATAAATCAAATTGACCATGTTCATAGATAACAGACATAGAAAGGAAATTAGTGATCATCTCGAGCAGCGAAAATGGGGTCGGACCATAATCTAATAAGTTCTGCTAAAATCAGGTTGAAGGTAGCACCTAAAACGAAAATAGAACCTGGAGACGTGAACAGATTTGATCTGGAGAATATAATGGAGCCAGAAATCATTCTAAAATACAAAGTTGAAATGTTAAACCGATTACAGGTTTTAAGTAGCATGAGAGAAAAATCAAGAAATGACCAGTAATAAGTGCTGAAAGAGAATAAAAGAAGTCACCAACACAGCTGCAAGTAATAACCTAAAGAGAGTAAACCAAGGCAGGAAGAAGTTGTTTTGTGACGAATGCGAGGTAGCTGAAGGTTGTGAAATTACCTAGGAAATTGATACAAACAAATAAGAGTCCCGAAATAGAACTTACTTATCGACACGCTCAAAAGCAGGCTAATACAATATATCTTAAGAAAAAGAAACCATATCTGAAACAGCAGATTGAAAGTATTTATGAAAATCATCGAATTAATAATATCCGGAGAAAGTGTGGCAGAGTCAACAAAATAAAAGAGGTTTTTATTATAAATCTACGGTGATGAAGTATAAGGATGGAAATATGATTATTGGACCATATAAAGTTTTATCAACAAGCAAGAAATATTTTGACAATCTACTGAACTATTTTGATCCGGAATCACCAATTACGAATTTCAGCAGCAGTCCTAATAATGACCAAATTCCAGAACCGACATATGAAGACGTGCTAGGAAGTATCAAACACCTAAAAAATGGGCAAGGTAACTGGAAGTAAAGGAACTCCAGCTGAGAAACTAAAATGTTGAGAAAAAAACTCTGCCTAGAAGTTTGTATTACCTGGTACAGGTAATCTGGAATAGTGAGACTATATCAACAGAATGGAAAGACTGATTAATAAAAAAGGAGGGGGTTTATTGCTAACTCGTTTGAAGCCATACGCAGAAAATGTAGTCTGGGATTAGGAGAACGGCTTTCACAAAAATAGGTCCACTGATGACAGTGTATCTGTAATCAGAAGAATAAAGGAAAACGTGTGGGAATGTAAACAAAAAATACGTTACTTGTTCATCGATTTTATGGAAGCAAAGCCTGTGGAATGTAATGACCGGCTTGGCATTTAAAATTAAACTTATAGATTTTTATAAAATTCTAATGCAGGGATCTACTAAACGAAATGAAACCTGAACATTTTAAAAATAAAACTGGGCTGGGGCAGGGAGATACTCTCTCCCTCTTTTCTTTAATCTAGGCTTAGAGAAAGTTGTGAGGAAACACGTTCTAGTAACTGTTCTAGTACCTGCTGAGGTCCTCCAAAGATATGAAGTCAAGACTTCAGCGTATGCAGGTGAAAATAGAGGCTAGACAGTTAGTTTCGGAGCTCGTAGAATAATTATCCAATCTTGACCCAAAAGTGAATGATCATAAAACAAAATACAGATAGTTCAAAGATGAAGAAGACAAACAATCACGTATAATAATTGGCAGACATAAACTCGAATGTGTTGAACAGTTCCAGTTTCTCGGCGCAGTGATACACGAACAAAATCAGTGAAAGTAGAAGAAAAAAATGAGACTGCGAAATGTTAATAGAGCCTACTACTCGATACAAAAACGTCCAGGGCCTAAACTAGTCGCAAGGAAAGCTAAACTGGAGCTATCATCAGACCAGTCCTAACCTCTGGAGCAGAAACGTGGAGTTTAACTAAAATTGAAGAACAACAATTACATATATTAGAAAACAAAGTTGTTAAGAAAATGTTTGGCCCATACTGTGATAATGAATCGCAAAGTTGGATTGGTTGGTTGGTTGTTGGCTGATTTGGGGAAAGGGACGAAACAGCGAGATCATCGGTCCCACTGGATTAGGGAAGGATGGGAAGGAAGTCGGCCGTGCCTTTTTAAAGGAACAATCTCGGCTTTAGCCTGAAGCGATTTAGGCAAATCACGGAAAACCTAAATCAGGATGACTGGACGTGGATTTGGACCGTCGTCCTCCCGAATGCGAGCCCAATGTTGTAACCACTGCGCCACCTCGCTCTGTTCGATGTTGGAAGAGAAGACTTAACACAGAAATGCACATGTCATCATGACAAGCAACAGCAATGAACATAATAAATTACAGAGGACTTCAATGAGAATGCCATTTGATAAGAATGAAAGAAGATCAAGTAGCTTCAAGAATATTGACGGAGAAGTCATTTGGCAAGAGATCGAAGGAGAGACCCAGACGTATGTTACCCATACGTTACCCAACTGAAGTTAAAACTACATGCAACATGACTGGCGTAAACAACTGTCAGAGAACAGAACTGGATTTAGGTATTTGGAGGTAACAAGAAGAGGAAGACAAATTTAAACATTCCCATGTAAACAACGTAACACAAAATATATCCATATAGAAAGACACGTGAAGAAATAATTCAAAATTCTTAATCAATAAACATGTTCCTATGGAATCACAGGAAGAACATAACTGTGCCGTCAACGATGTAATGTGCTGTATTTTGAACCAAGAAACGTTAGGTCTTTGAGCAGTTTCCTTTAATGCACGTATTCACATTTATCGGTGTTCTATACCAACGTTTACGGTGGACAAGGTATTTAAAAATTGCTGTTTTAGTAGAAGTTTTATAGTATGTGCATTGTTTAAAAGAAAACGAATACTATTACTCGAATTTTACAGCGATGCTATGGCCACCATGAACTGGATATGAAAGCGTGTGTTCGATAACTCTGATGTTTGACCTTTCGATCATATTTTACCATCACGTGCGCAGTTATCCTAGCTACGTGCAGACAAGTGCAGAGTTTTCCATATACTGTGTCTTCTCTACCGTCTATCAACGTACACTGTCCTTCACATATCTCCTTGAGTTTAAAGTTCTTATTGCACAAAACTGCAGAAACATCCATTCCCATCAGAGCAAAATCGTTTCTGTCTGAATCCATAGTTCAACCACTTTCTCGAAGTCCTTCTCAGTAACAAGAACCGGACTTTGGAAACAACTTCCCACATCACATGAGGGAACTGAATAACATCTTTAGTTTCGGAAGACAGGTAATTACGTACCTACTGAAGCAACAATAATGATTACCTTAGTGTGTGCACAAGCACCCGTGTCTAACCTTCTCTCCAACTATATCTTCCTCATTTTCCAGTGTTCTTAGCTGGTGCAGTCTCCTTAAGTTTCCTTTCCCCAGAACTCCCAATATCAGAAAACATTTATTTTGTACACCTATAAATTGTTTTTATATCTGCCACTATCGTTATTATTATTATTGTTATTGTCATTATTATTGGCAGCGGCAGCTGTAGTAGAAGTACTGTTAGTATTAATTTTATTAGTTCATAGTCAGTATTGTTGGCTCACACTGTCATTGTAGATATTCAAATTAGTTTAATACTAAATGTCATATTAAAATTGTTAGCTCTTAGTAAGTATGATGCAAAAAACGTACGCTACTGTGTTTGTGATACCTTGGTCGATATAAGAGAGGGCCTGATGGACCTAAACATGTCAGGTTAAATAAATAAATAAAAATAAAATAACCACCTGAATGTTTGTCACAAGTCAATACAGTACACAAGACGGGGGGTCGAACCCGAATCTATGGCTTCTGCAGGCAGCGTGCAACCAGCAGCACCATACGCGAACGACTTAAGATATTGCGCCTGTCCTCAAATCTTTTCAGTTGTCTCACATTACCACGCAACATGTTCTCCATTGAGAGTAAGAGGTACCATTCTCATATATTCTTTTGTTACTTGAAAGTTTCTCCATAGCAGCTTCGAAATATAATTTTCTTCCCACTGTCGAGATTATCAACCTAGTAATTTCATACCGTGCTAATTATTATCTTCGCTTGTTGACTCTGCTAATTGGTCATAAAAGTATACTTCAGGCAGGCGTTGTCATATATATGTATAGATACTCTAGCACATACCTCCGTGGTCTGTGTGAATTACTGAAAAAAAACTCCGTAAATAGGTTTAAATATCATCAGGGGCGGACAAAGCCATTTGACAGCCACTACAGGATAAAGATTTTCTCTACGTTTCTCTGAGCATTATTTTCATTACTTTCTACAACTATACTCGTCCATGTTGGTTCTGCATTACACAATTGACTGCTACGGTCGCAGGTTCGAATCCTGCCTCGGGCATGGATGTGTGTGATGTCCTTAGGTTGGTTAGGTTTAATTAGTTCTAAGTTCTAGGGGACTGATGACCTAAGATGTTAAGTCCCATAGTGCACAGAGCCATTTGAACCATTTGAACCATTACACAATTGCATCGTCCACTTCATTCTGTCCCAAGAACAATTTGAGATTTTTTGTCTCACAGTTATTCCCAATACGCATATCTCCGTTGGATATTGATCAGACCACAGTTTTTAAATGTTTTAGCACTGGAGGTCCATCTGTCACGGCCAGAGGTAAACAAAAACAACTGTTATTACACGCTGCTTTCATATCTTCTTTATCACTCTCACTGAAAGCTTAGTTTTCAACTTACTGTTTACTTTGGCAAAAGCAGTTTGGGCCATTTTACAATCCATCCAGTGTTCGTCTGGCCTAAATAAAATATCAACTGGTTATCTGACCGCACTGTTTGTTTGTTCTGTTTTCTTTTAGTTGTACTCATTGTAAACTGTAGTTCTACACTATCTCATAAAATTGTATTCAACGTATCAGCCTTAGTACTGCTAGCGAGAATATTTTTATCTTTCTAACCAGATGATCTATAATGCTGGAAGTCTATAACAAAGGCGTGACGTCAACAAATCGTGAGAATCTAGATTTTTTTCTTCTTCGTCACTACAGTCATCCTCATTAGCGTGCGTCCGCAACTCGTGATCTGGTGGTTAGCGTTACAGGGTCCCGGGTTCGCTTCCCGCTCGCGTCGGAGATTTTCTTCGGCTCGGGGATTGGATGCTGGGTGTCGTGATACTGATTTCGTCTCATCTTTTATCACAAAGACGAGCAAATCGCCGAAGTGGTGTCAAATAGAAAGACTTGCACTAGGCTGCCGAACATCCCTAGATGGGGTCTCCCGGTCAATAATGCCATACGGTTATTTCATTTCATTCGTCAGCGGTGCATCCATCGATTTCATAGATTTAACCAATTTATAATTGCTGGTCGTGACAACTGCTTGGCGTTAAGACACGGTGTGAAAATTTAGGTGTAAACATTTGCAGTTTCATCAAATCATAACACGTGTCGTTACATATAATGTGGAATATCTTTCTTAGATCAAGAAATTTCGTTTAATTGCTTGCGCGTGAGAAGTTGGTTCAAAAGAACCGTTTCTTATCGGAGGAAAGCTGTGTTGACGATGGGCATGACACACAACTATATGGTTGCATACTTGATTACGACCGGTACCGGTCCTAGACCACCATTTGGCTGCAAGACTTAGTTTTATCTGTTGAGAGTTGAACCTGTGTAGATATTGGATGAAGATTGTCAGCAAAATATAAATATAACTTTAGTATCCATAATCTTAAACACTTCCTGAATTAGATAGTCAGCGTTTCGGCTTCTTTTTTATAATATTTGTCACAAACTGTTTTATATTCTGGGCATCCGTAGTTGTTGAAAGGCGAATGAAAACTGTCAATACTATGGCGAGCGAAAAGTAGCGAGCACGTGCTCCAATCATTTAGGAATATTTGCTGATAAGTTTAACTTGAAATTTCAGAATCATGTTTTAAAATTTGCCTGAGTAGTAACTGCGTAGTTCCGTGGCTTAGTTACTTTCCGCTCGTCATAGCATTGACAATATTCACAGAATAGTAAATTTTAACTTGGAGTGATAGATGTCTCCGTGATCTTTTAATGTTGTTGAGCCTGAGAATGCGGCTTTAGGCCGCGCAACAGGTTGTATTTTTAATAAACAACAATTTTGCCAGGTGTTAGCGGGATTCTTCCTAACATGACGTTGTATTTGTGTAGACTCTCGTTGTGAAATTGCTCTTTCGAACGCAAACAGCGACACTGAACACCTGCCGTATCCTGATCATGTGCAGCAAGAGACGGAATGAATTGAGAGCGCAATGAATATGTAATGCTACTGCTAGCAGAAGTGTGTTTAAGGGGCGTTAAATTAGGTGGCGTATCCCAAGAAAGCATGAAATATAAGCTGTGATATATGTACAGTATTTCATCACACAGTGCCAGAACTTAATTAGGATAAATGGGGGCTGTTTATGGAGGATATTGCCTTGAGTGCTGCTACCATTCCACTTGCTTCGTATCTGCGACATGTACTGGCAGGCGGCTGTACGGTTTTTTGATTATGCTCGTACGTCATAAGCAATTGAAGGTTCGACGTTGATCAGCAGAGAGTGGAAAGTGCAACTGGTAACTAAAACAGATATCTTCAACCACTGCTTAATCACAAGTGTCTTCCCTTAGATCTCGGAACAGGGATTAGTTAAGCCCCTACCTAAAAAGGACGTTATCACAACATCCTGTGATCTACGACCTATTTGCAAGGCCTTAAAATACCTAGTGGACGACCCACTACCAAATGAAATACTATAAATAACCTACTAGACGAATACCATTCAGGATTCCGTAAACACTGCAGCGCAACATATCTCTTATTAAAGGTAACAGATGACCTGAAGCTTTCCAAGGATACACGGGAGGTGACTATCTTGTGTTTCTTAGACTTCGGCAAGGCCTTTGACACTGTCGACATCGACGTACTACTTTCTAGCAGAGTGCATTGCAATGGTTTCGCTCATACCTGATGCCTAGTCAGCAATGCGTTACGTCCGGCACCATAGAGTCACCATGGATGCACGTAGAATCAGGCGTCCTGCAGGGATCGGTACGAGGTCCTACACTCTTTTCACTACATGTCCGTTATGTGTCATCCGTTTTGTCCTAATGCAAGTACCACACGTGTGCTGGTGACCTCCAACTGCACCTACGGGAAAATCCAATACACCTAAAGTCACCGACCTGTTTGCACTATCAAAATGGGTGCAGGATATAGCGTTACAGTTCAACACATCCATAACCCGAGCGATACTGTTTGGACATTCTGGACTCATTAGCCCGAAATATCGGGAATCCCTACCAATTTTAATCCAAAATGGACAAACGGCAGCTTTCCTATCCCAGCAAAGATTCTAGGAGTAATATTAGATGAAAATCTGATTTTGACCCAGCACGTAACTTAAATGTGGAAGATAGGATCAGCACCTCTCCATGCCCTATAAAATATAAAACGCTCTGCTCTCTTGACCCGAAAAAGAAACTTAAAGAAACAATTATATTTCCAGTTATTGATTACAACGATTATATCCTGCAAAGTCTGTCTCAGGACAGCTCACGGCGCCTGGAGCTGGATGTGAATGCATGTTGTACGTATATCTGTGACGTTTCACTCTTTAGTCATATTTCACCTTCATATGCATAGCTGTACTGGGTACATGCAGACATGCGCAGAGTTTTCCGTACCCCATGCCTTCTCTACTGTCTTCCTCGACCTTAACGCTCTTATATGAACAAAATGACTAAAAAACCTGTTCCCATAGGAGCAAAATTCTTTCTGTTCCACTCTCCTGTTCAGCTACTTTCTCGAAGTTCTTCTTAGCAGAAGGAACCAGACTCTGAAATAACCTTACGCATTATATAAGATAACTGAAGAACGTCTCCAGCTTCAGAAGACCGATAATGAAGTATATACTAAAGCAGCAGCCCAGCGGTCTAAGGCGCTGCAGTCATGGACTGTGCAGCTGGTCCCGGCGGAGGTTCGAGTCCTCCCTCTGGCATGGGTGTGTGTGTGTTTGTCCTTAGGATAATTTAGGTTAAGTAGTGTGTAAGCTTAGGGACTGATGACCATAGCAGTTAAGTTCCATAAGATTTCACACACATTTGAACAAGTAATGATTTCCGTTGTCCCTGTACGCACAAGCACCCGTGTCTAACATTCTTTCCTACGAGATCTTCCTCATTTTCCAGCTTTCTTAGCTGCTGCAGTCTCCTTAAATTTTCTTTCCCCAGAATTCGCTATATCAAAAACATCTATCTTTCACATATATAAATTCTTTTTACTTCTGCCACTACCTATTGTTATTACTGTCATTGTTATTATTATTACTTTTATTATTATTAGTGGCAATAGCAGCAGTAGGAGGAGTACTGTCAGTATTAACTTTATTAGTTGATTATCAGTATTAATTGCCCACATAGTTACTATAGAGACTCAAACCATTTTAACATTATTTCTCATACTAAAATTGTTATTTCTTGGGTAACTACTAAGTAAAAAAGCTACTATATGAGCGAAACCCTGGCCTGGTGTAAGATAAGGCCCGAAGGCCCTAATCACATCAACGTAAATCAACAAATACAATAAAATAGCTAAATTTAATTGAAGTACCATTCCCTATGTCTGAGTCAACTCGAGTTGTCACGTTTCCAGAATACACAGTCCAGATACAGGACTCAAGATAACCGTCAGTCCAAAAAGTTTCAAAATTGGAGTAATTAAAATATTAGACAAACGTTAGGATGACGTCTTTAGTGCTTAAGGTGTTCTACATAGACTTCCCCTTTGGAATACAGCGCACAGAACGTTCATACAACCACGTGAAACTGTCAGAAAAGTCCTTCTTTGGAATGCTGTTCAACTCGGGCATCATATTGGTTTGAACCGCCCGTCCACTATTTAACACTGCCTGCTCACAACTGACTTGTCAAATACACGTACGTTTTTTACGGTTCTTATTTCAAGCTGTACAGCGTATTTACTGTGCTGACGTCGCTTCTACGCCAGGAGTAAAATTAGTCTCGGAACCGCTGATAATCTCACCGTTGAGTGCACGTAAGCACCAAACACCAAGTTTCGGAACTCTTTGGACGGCTGACATACCCTCCACTACCTGTAGGTAGACTGCGTTGTTGTGATGAGTCATTTGATGCCATTTGCCTGACAGTTAATGAGTTATGCAGAGTATGTTGCCCCTAAGCGGCTTGGGTGAGGTAAGTTTGTAAGCACGATAATTTTCCCGTAAAATTATTTTAGACGTGCTCGCTATTAACTATACAGCTTTATTCAAATAGACAACCGCAACTATTCTGAGGCGTGTACACTAATACGTGGGAGACTGGCCCCATTGCGGATATTCAAAAATAAATACTATACATGTCAGCTGAACATACCACCGACTTAGCCGTTAAAGTTACCCTACAGGTGTTTCTGTCATCAGGAGGTACGAAACAAGTATTCTGGCGCCTTTCTTGTAAACACTGTCGCCATACGTTCGTCAACATCCAGCATGTGCTGTACAGCTGATCACATAATTTTTGGTTTTCCTAAAACAATTCCAAATAACAAAAAACTGAAAATCGGTACAAATCCGAGAATGCACGTTGTGTGACGTGTTCTTCCTATCAGAGTGCTAGACTCTACTTGTTAATGACTGTATTATTTTCGAATTTGTCGAGCGGGATAGCCATGCGGTCTCGGGCGCCTTGTCACGGTTCGCGCGGCTCCTCCCATCGGAGGTTCGGGTCCTCCCTCGGGCATGGGTGTGTGTGTGTTGTCCTTAGCATAAGTTAGTTTCAGTTAGATTAAGTAGTGTGTAAGCTTACGGACCGATGACCTCAGCAGTTTGGTCCCATGGGAACTTACCACAAATTTCCAATTTCGAATCTGCAGTCAGATCTTATACTCACATTAAAGCAATATTTCAGTGCAGCCAGATCTTATACTCACATTAAAGCAATAGTTCAGCAGTCCATCTTTTTGCAGAAACTGGCTTCTGTACTCCTCTACTTCTTCTTCTGGCAACTATCTACTGAAAAAGTCAGGAACGTTTTTCAACCTTATACCAGTCGAGCTGGTACAGTGGCATGTGAATCCAAAATAGGAATAATACGAAAGGAGTTTCCAGTTCCGGCATTTGTCTTACAATTAAATGTAACGCCCAGAGAGCAGTATTCTTTTTATTTATTTATTGTAATTTGCAATCTTTTCATTTTTCACCGAATGATTGCAGAGGACTCTTCAAGATCTGGGCCATTAAAGCGCCGCCTTTCTATTCAGCCAATTGTCAGGCAAGCTGGTATTGGGGCAGAAAGGGGATCCCAATGAGAAATAAATGCGAGGGGCCTACCAGATCGGGTATTCACCTTCCAAACAAGCAAAACCTTGGTGAGAACTAAGGAACTCGAATTTAATTAATGAATTTGTAGAACACCGCCGGCCGGAGTGGCCGTGCGGTTCTAGGCGCTACAGTCTGGAGCCGCGAGACCGCTACGGTCGCAGGTTCGAATCCTGCCTCGGGCATGGATGTGTGTGATGTCCTTATGTTAGTTAGGTTTAAGTAGTTCTAAGTTCTAGGGGACTGATGACCTCAGAAGTTGAGTCCCATAGTGCTCAGAGCCATTTGAACCATTTTTTTGTAGAACACCGTCCTCCATTACTTGACGATGAGATCTTATGTCGATGATAAAATGACGGTTATTTTATACAGCATAAAGAACCAGATCGGCTGCGAGGAAAGTTATCGTTACAGAACTTAATGCAAAGCGAAGTTATAGAAACGATGAATCGGTACAGAGTATAAAAGCCTATCAGATAAAAGAAGATTCACGTGTTTAAAGACTAGCCCTTATCATTATTTAATACATGACTTTCCTAATTTCAATCTATTCGCTTAAGATACAGTCCCAACAGTGAGACCCAGTGGCACCTTTGTATCTCATCGTCTATCATTCGGTGTTCCTTGGCAATACATAGTGTTCCGCCATAGCAGATTATTCAGCCTGTTGTAATCGTGTGTTGCAGGAAAGCTTATACAGTCACATCTACCCATTACTGCTGGTGCAACCGCCTAGTAGGGGTACTGTTTTATCATTTAGTAGACTGCCTCTACCATCTAGCCGGGAAGTACGAAATCCATGAAGGCGATGACAGCGTCGTTCTGCCTGAAGTAATAAGAACGAATAGGTATGCTTACCACACTAAAAATAACAGCTTCAAATTTTTCGAATTTATGGCCGTGCGTTTCTAGGCGCTACAGTCTGGAACCGCGAGGCTGCTACGGTCGCAGGTTCGAATCCTGCCTCGGGCGTGGATGTGTGTGATGTCCTTAGGTTAGTTAGGTTTAAGTAGTTCTAAGTTCTAGGGGACTGATGACCACAGCAGTTAAGTCCCATAGTGCTCAGAACCATTTGAACCAAATTTTTTTTTCGAATTTCTTGTGTCTCAGTATCCTTACGATGGGCAGTTTTCCACATACCAATGCAGCCAGAAATGTCAAAGACTTTTGTGTGTAAGCTAGTACATAGAATGAGCTACGGATGCTTCTACCTTTAATAAACAAGCCAGGAAAGGACGCATATAGACACAGAGGGAGAACGAGAATTTAGTGGGGCCCAGAGTGTGCATTCCAACGCGCTACTGTGTGGACATAATTCATGAAGCCATCAACAATGTGAGCGGATAGGAACGTAAATTATGGCGCGCTGATGATACGGCGCTCGCCTGTCTCCACGCCTCCCCTCCGGCCGCTGGCTCTAACACAGAAGCGCAGCCGCAGACTGCGGGTGGCCAGTGCGCGCTCAGACTCGAACCGACGACCTGCGGGTGCGCGTCAAATTGATGAGTGAGGCGTGCGCTGCGGCCTCACGCGCCATTTACCCCAGTCACCCACCAGCCACCAACCACCAGGCGCCAACCGGCTGCACGTCCAAAGCACACGCGGCATCGTTTCATTGTCCCTATGCTGCCATTTACACTATATACTTTTTTCGCAGTCAACAAACACTCCTTCGTTTTATGCTATACTTCACTTTCTAAACCACGGGTCTCCAAACTACGGCCCGCGGGCCAGTACCGGCCCGCGAACACCATCAATCCGGCCCACGGTAATCGCCAGACATGCGTGGTATCCGGCCCGTCGTATTTTATTTTTTTATTACCTTCGAACCTTGCTTATCGAGCACATCCCATAACGAGTGATTAGCACAACGAGCGGAAAAAAAACGTAAGAAACTAACCTGCTTAACGAACAGTATCTGTTTAGTGCTATTTTTTCAGCCTTGAATAATCATTTCAAAAACAACTTCCTGGCTTATACGTGTTGGAACATTACTTAACAACAAGTGCAAATAACACAGGTTTCTGAAACATGTCATGTACATAAAAGCATTTAAGCAATTAAAAGAATCAAAAGATTTCAAGTTAAAAAAATGGTTCAAATGGCTCTGAGCACTATGGGACTCAACTGCTGTGGTCATAAGTCCGCTAGAACTTAGAACTACTTAAACCTAACTAACCTAAGGACAGCACACAACACCCAGCCATCACGAGGCAGAGAAAATCCCTGACCCCGCCGGGAATCGAACCCGGGAACCCGGGCGTGGGAAGCGAGAACGCTACCGCACGACCACGAGATGCGGGCAATTTTAAGTTAAACAGCACATTTAAATATAACCTAATATAAAAGTGGGGATATCATAGTATTTGTTAATGGTAGATCAGATACAATTACAGACATGAGTACACCGTGGTATTGATTCATATGGCTGTAATCTTGGTGCTATAAATCTTATTTACATGTTATAGTAGTGACATGACATAGTAATGTTAACAACTGAATCAGCTACCACATATGAAAACCATCTTAGGCAATTTGTAACATTACAAATATGGATTGTTATACGGTTATATAACTTGTTATGTGTTTCACTGTTATTGTCTGACCTGCTTTCAGGAAAGCTTGATAAGGGCACTTTGAAGCCGAAACCATGATTGTGTAAGTGCAAATGTAACACTGTAAATAAACAACAGTCCAATGCCGGTACTGACTTTAAAGAAATATCTTATGACTGTGGCCCCGCATTATGAAAAAATTATAAAGTATTTCTTTGTACCAATGTAGCTGAAATGAAATTAAGTCCACAGCTCAAGGTCAAACAAAAACATTTCACTGCGTAATGCCTACTGTAGTGCCACCGAGTATCAGTTCGTAAAGAATGGCAGCAGTGGTAAGCGCCACAAAAACTTCTGAACTGTACCGAGAAGTTCCCAGCGGTACAGGGGTATCAGGCCACAAGAAAACTTAGACAAACTGCAGCTAGGTTGCGGCCCTTGGGGCTTGATGGAAAAGCCAGTGTGGCCCTTAGGCTAAAATGTTTGGAGACCCCTGTTCTAAACCAGCAAACTGTTGCAAGTACAGTTCGAGCGAGGTGGCGCAAATGTAGGACACTGAACCCGCATTCGGGACGACGGCGGTTCAATGCCCGTCTGGTCATCTAGTTTTAGAGGCGTTCCAGAATATTTGACACGGTGCTCGCCTTGTTTTATGCGTTGTACAATAGTCCATTAACGGGGTGCACTCAGCCTCGTGATGCCAATTGAGCCGGCCGCGGTGGCCGAGCGGTTCTAGGCGCTTCAGTCTGGAACCGCGCGACCGCTACGGTCGCAGGTTCGAAACCTGCCTCGTGCATGGCTGTGTTTGATGTCTTTAGGTAAGTTAGGTTTAAGTAGTTCTAAGTTGATGACCTCAGATGTTAAGTCCCATAGTGCTCAGAGCCATTTGAACCATGGCAGTTGAGCAGCTACTTGACCGAGTAGTCGTTGCTCCACGTCACACGAAAACTGACAACGGCTGGGGCGCCCCCCCCCCCCCCCCCCAACCACCATACCACATCCAATAGCGCCATTGACAAAGGATGACACGCTGGTCGGTCTGTCGGTTACACTAGTCGTTACTGTTGTGACTTGGCAAGACAGCCAAGTCACTATGCGAGGATGCCGAAATGCACGCGCTTAGCTCACGCAGGCTTGCGTGAGGTCTGGAACAGTGTAAAGTAGTTAATATAGCAAATAAAGTACGTAGTTGATGTAATACTTAACTTTATTCCATAATTGGTGAACATCGCTCTTGTTGATACATTATATAATCTCAATATAAACTGGTAACGGCGCCTTGCTAGGTCGTAGCAAATGACGTAGCTGAAGGCTATGCTAACTATCGTCTCGGCCAATGAAAGCGTATTTGTCAGTGTAGCATCGCTAGCAAAGTCTGCTGTACAACTGGGACGAGTGCTAGGTCGTCGCTCTAGACCTGCCGTGTGGCGGCGCTCGGTCTGGAATCACTGACAGTGGCGACACGCGGGTCCGACGTATACTAGCTGACCGCGGCCGATTTAAAGGCTACCACCTAGCAAGTGTGGTGTCTGGCGGTGACACCACAGTTACCATCATGGCGGTTTGCTTGGCGATTCTCCAAATATTTCTTGGATAGCGCCCTGTATCTTCCATCGATTGCCCGTACGGAATATTTCAATGTTGTTATCATCTGTAGCGGACGTGAGTAACCATTCTATCACTTAAAGGTCTAAAAACACGGTCTCTGTACTGTCGCCCACAGTTTTGTGGTCTCCTTTACGTTCTCAACTGTATTGCGACTCTGGTTGAAATGTCAGTGACCGAGTGAGGTGGTGCAGTGGTTCAGAAACTGGATTCGCTTTCGAAAATACCGGGGTTCAGAGCCCGTCCAGTCATCCAAATTCGAGTTTTTCGAAGCTTCCCTGATTGGCTTAAGACAAATGCCGAGACGATTTCCTTAAAGGAACATGGCGGACACCGTTCCCTTCCATCCTCTTTACGAGCTTATTCTCCGGCCCTAATGGCTTCGTCGTCGACGGGACGCTAAACCTTAATATTACTCCTTCTTGTTGTAGGTAGATTCTCAACGAATCAGAAAGCCTGACTATCTTATTCGAATGACCTCAGCGTGCAGCAGAATCAGTAAATCCGAACGGAAACAAAAATTTTCCTTGTTTTTCCTCGTTTGACTCTAGAGTCAGTAATTTAAATCATAATTTCTCACAGCCATCGTTTCAGTTAAAGCGTACCAGCTTACGTCACATATTACGATGCTAGTCTCTCTCATTTTTTTCTTTGGTTATGGTTTTAGGGCGCAAAACTACTACGGTCATAAGCGCTCGTTCTGTGACTTAAGGAAGGGTAAAAAACCGAATGTTACATCAGCAGCAATGGGAGCGAAACTCAAGAAGGAGGGAAACTAAAAACGGAACGAAATTTTAGAAAACTACTGTTGAAAGGGGGGTGGGGGGGGAAGTTGTATTCCCCAAAAATGAGCTTCAAATGACCGATGTCATCTCACTGACACAGATAAACTCGAGGACGCGATCGGCTGAGCGCGTTCCATGTGCTAAAAGGGGACATCTATCAGGCGACAGCTGTAACCGGGCACGTAGCGGATTAAAATAGGGGCACGATATTATATTTTGGGGACCAGTAGATAGCTACGTAAGACGAGCTCAATACGCTAACGCTTTATTTTTAATCAGTGTCAATCATTATTAGTCGACTCCAAGGTACCACTACACGGAGCGAGTGCGAATTGTGCCTTCAAACCGATCGCTACCACAATGATTAGAAAGGCAAATGGCAGACTGAGAAACATTGGAAGAATAAAAAGGAAGTGTGGTCTACCCACAAAGGAAGAAATTTACAAAGCTCTCCTCCTACCAATACTTGAGTATTATTCTTTATTCTGGGACGTTTATAAGGTAGAAATAATAGAGGAAAACGTGAAAATCCAAAGAAAAGCAGCGAGTCTCCTTACGGGTTCGTTTAGTAAGCGCAAAACAGTCACAGATATGCTCAATCTGCTCCAGTCATAGAAGCTACAAGACAGGCACTGTGAAACACGTTGTGATTTACTGCTAAAATAACGAGAGCGTACATACCTAGAAAAGTCAACGAACATATTGTTTCCCTGTACAGTTGTCTCGCGAAAAGACTATGGAGGTAAAATCAGAGAGATACGAGCACGTTATAAAGTTATTCCTTCGGTTTGATATCCCATTTACTTGGTCACTGGTTGGCACTGGGAAAAACGGCGCATCACTGCAAATCCGTCTAATATCAAATTTTTGTCAAGTTGTAGGAAATAAAGTGAAATTCTGTCTTCCCTCTTCGCCCCCGTGCTGTGACTACTCTATGATTGTACTATGTGTACAAGATTAGATACGAAGCACAAAACAAAGACTAAAGGAACGATTCTGTTGACGTTGAATTCATGGCCACAGAAAACTATACCTTCGAAGGAACTGTTTGAAATATTTACACACTATGCGGAGACACACCATGGATTTAATTTCACTGTGAGGAAACTTATTGTTATTCTGTCAGTACTTATGTACTACTAACTCGGTGAATCATCAGTACTTACGTACTACTGACTTGGTGACTGATGTTGTGTATAATACTGGTTCTCTCATCACAACTAATTTGTTGTTTCTTCAAATCACTTAAGAGCACGACGGGATTCCATCCATACCCTTCTTCAACGCGGATTTGTGTTTGTATCTCTAACGACCTCGTCGTCGGAGGGAAGTTAGAGGCTGTGAGTCTGTGAGTAAATATTTTTGTCTTACATCGAGTAAAGTATTACGCACAGTAAGACAATTAATTGAGAAGACTTTAAAACCACGTTCAGGTTTATATTTTGTATCTTATTCCTTATTAATTTCAGGTATAAGTGTTTCTTCAACAAAGGCACTGTAAATTTCCTTCTAAGGAATTGTCCAATTAAAGTTCTCCGTCTGTAATGACATCGACGAAGATCTATCTTACTGTTTCGTAAATATCTGTGTGATTCTTTAGTTTTCGCTTAATGTATGAACAGCAGAAAAATAGCATCAGAATTGTATTTATTATGGTGCAGAAAAGTCACTCCTGAATGTAATCTGCTGAAACTATTTCTCAGTGTAACAAAGCAGTCAGTTTAGTACGGAGAAAATAACTTCGAAAACAGATAAATCTGCGAGAATTGATTGGTGGACTCGGTGGAATGTGGAGGGCGCTCAGATTTGGTAGGATGAGTGTTGTCGTGTCACCGCTCAGACGAGAACTCCTCATCCGCAGAATGACCGCTTGTCACTGGCGACAAATATGATGTACCCGACGTAGTCCATCTATACAACGTTTCTTTCTGTAGGCGCATTCGCGAGACAGATCGCTTCTGCTACGCTACTGATATATCGTCTACCGACAGGATTCTCAGTTACCCCTTTTAACATTACTTACTGATTGTATCGGTGTTTTGACAGGAGCAAATTCTTTTATTCAGTAAAGAAAAGACTGCAGATTCTACTTGCCTAAAATGTTTCCATCATAAAAGGTGGTGACGAGTAGTGTTCAGTGTTACGGCGCTAGTATTGAAAATCATCAGCCACAGGCGTTTGTAACCATGATTTCTCCATCAGATCAATAAGTATGAAACTGTAACGCATCCTAGTCTGAACATAAAAATTTACAATCCTGACATCTCTCTTTTTGGAGTAACGTACCGTGCCTCATTCCAAATGTAATCACATCGACACAAGAAGAAATCACTGCATAAATGCAATGGTTAAAGCTAAAACAGAGAGTTAACTGATTCTCTCTCCGCTTCTTGGTAGAATCAAAAGCGCAATATGGTGAATATTTTAAAGATTCTTGTGAAAGTACATTTTCTGATTTTGAAATAAAGCTGTTCGGTATTCCGAAACTACATAAGGAAAGTGTATCCATCCGTCCAGTTGTATCCTCATTCGCAGCTCCTTCGTGCAAACTGGTAAGTAAATTGTAAATTAAAAATAAGATAAAATTCGTATCAAAGAAAGGCATTTTAACTCACTGGACCTTGTAAATAAAACGAAAAAGCTACCCATCTCACACAGTGCTAAATTAAGTATCCTATAATGTCTACTGTTCGTTTCCCAACGTACCAGTAGGGGCTGTGCAGATATTCTGCCATAGTTGATGTACAGGTCTAATGTCATTCCTGTGGCAGAGGATGACTCGAGACTGGACACTCCAACATGCATAGCACAGAACTGTTTCTGTTTCCAAACGACTTCTTATAAACAGTTAGATGGTTTAGCAATGGCATTGCATCTTAGTCAACTTCTGGCTGAGATATACAATATTTCTTGTTTAAATACTCTTTGAGTATTAGTATTACATACTAGTCCACATATGAAGATGACGTAGTATGTATGTGGGCAAGAAGTACAAGGCAGCTAAAAACATTTTTTCATAACTTAAAGAGCGTACATAAATGCATTAAGTTCGCGACGGAGATTGACAACAAATCCACAATCTTCTCAAAATGGTTTAAATGGCTCTTAGCACTATGGGAATTAACATCTGAGGTCATCAGTCCCGTAGACCGTAGAACTACTTAAACCTAACTAACCTAAGGACATCACACACACCCATGCCCGAGGCAGGATTCGAACCTCCGACCGTAGCAGTCGCGTAGTTCCGGACTGGAGGGCCTAGAACCGCTCGGCCACTTCGGCCGGCTAATCTTCTCAGATTTAATCACTGACTCATCAGATTTAATTACTGACACCAGTTTTAAAATTTACAGAAAGACTGTAACTACAGACACAATAATACTGTACCTTCTTGCTCACAACACCCAGTAGAACTCAACCATGCAGCTTTCCATTCAGCGGTGTACTGTCTCTTATCTGTTCCCATGTCTAAAGAAGATTTCAAAGCAGGCGTGGCCTGCTCGACCATACCTTGCACATTAAACGAAAACTGAAAACTATACCAACCTTCTATGCTCCCTCCTCTCTACCTTCCAATGTTCGCAAGAAGTGGTTTGGAAGCCCATACCTAGGTCAAGGACTACATAATGCAGCCAAAACACTGAAATCTTGCGACCCTAGGATTCCCAGACCCAATTAATATCCAAGAGGGCGGCATACAAAATTACTTTACGTGGTTGAGGTAAGTTTTATACTCGTTTATAGCAGTGAGGTTGGCTGAGCATGAACGTAGTTGGAGTTTTCAGAATTATGACTCCACATTTTCTGGACGTGCACTGAGCGAAGGCCAAAGCTACCAGCCACAGTCCCATGTCTTCTACTTAGCAAACAGAGGCCAAAAACTTAAATCTATTGGATGCATTAGGAACCAACAAACATACGACCCACCACAGTCCTGATTTCGTATTAAATGACGAAACGCAGTTCAGTACCTCCCCCTCTTCTAAACTTCACTTAATTCTCACAGTTTTCCAACGCTTCCCACACTGTCTATTTCTCCATTTTTCCTGTATTTGTCTGTTTCATTGTGACTGACTATATAACATGTACTCCATATGTTCTGTTGTTTTATAATATGTACATCTTCCCTACAGTAAGAGAAATTCTTCTTAACACTAATATATATCTCAGCTTACTGTTACAATTGTCAGTTCTATCGTTTATTCTGCTTCTGTACCAACTTCCATTCGTAAAAGCTGTTGGAAGTTTATTTTTATCAGTACTCTTATATTCTTGGGGTAGTACCCACATCCCGCCTGAGACAAAAACTACGCAGAAAATCACACTTGGACATGAAATATGCAGTAGGTACAGACAGTTGGTGTACACAGATTTCGCCCCGGGGGAACTGGTGGCGGCGGGAAGAGCATCAAGCCTAACACTGCCAACAACGATGTATGACAATGCCGACTCTCCAGAGAAATGCGCTCAGGCGTAAAAGGAAAGGAACGAAAAGAAGAAAAATAAATGTTACAGTACAACCTTTATGAGCTTTCAGTTCTTTTAACAAATTATTTAATTCAAACTATCGGCCCAGTGGATTCTTTGGTACGCATGAAAACAGTATCAGTACCAACCGTGTGCTACAGAAAATGTTTTCGCTGTTGCTACGTTTTATGAAGTGAAAAGACTCTCCTTTCTGCCCCTAGTGTGAGACTGCAAGTTTCGCATGCACGGTAATTCATTATTACGCATATCATATCGCAGCCTCACCAATTATAAGTACTTAGAGCTGCGCCTAAGAGCATTATATTTTTATCTTAAGCGTCTTCTGTATAGCAGTAATAAGAGGAATCACAGGCTTAGGATGTACCTGAACACAACACTATAAAAGATTTTTCAATCACACAGCTTTGAGAAACGTAGCATGAACCGAAGGAGAGATACTGTCCTCCTTGTACTAGACAGGAACGATCTCAGCATTCCTACTTCGCCTGTTTCGTATTTGCTCAAAAGATTAGAGTGATCGCCTAAAAGACTTTGCTTGCTAAACTGAAAAAAAAAATATTATGTTGTTTGGCAAATAGTGATTGAGTGTCCTGCTTCTGCATTTTCTCACAATCTTAGGAAATGATTACGTTTAATTCAAAAGAAAATGTTAGCGATTAGCGTCCTGTCGACACTATAGTCATTGAAAACGGAGTACTGGCTCATTTAGTCACACGTTAGAAAATAACTCTGAAGTGGTGCTGCTGAAGGAACCATTCCTGCATATTTAGAAAGTTATTTAGAGGACAGTATTGCAGTAGGTGCACGGAGATTTGATCCCTACTTCTCTTGAGTGTCGATCAAGCATATTAACCACTGTTCCACATCTCTCGGTTACAAATCATTTTAATTTCATTTATAAATTAAGGAGATTGAATTAACAAAGAGAAAATTAACGTGTGAAGTGTCTTACATGTATGAAAAGTGTATATTCTTGCGTGTTAGATACTTCCTGAAGACTAATGCTTAGTTACTAACAACGGTTTAATTGCTTCGATAAAACTGAATCTCGCTGCCTGGGAGCAACATAGTGGAACTAGTGCTGTTTGTTCGTCGTCGCTGTTTACGTAACATGTTGTAATCATGCTGTACACAAAGGCTTTCAATTAGTTGTAATTAAGTTATTAAATGTAATTGAATGACCCCTCTTTGTGTTAGGGAAAAACAGTGGCAGCGAAATAACTCGAAAAATTTGCAAAGGTGCAATTAATTACACTAGGCTTCGCGTTGAAGAGGTAATTGCCAGAGGCGGTGAACAGGACGTGGCAGTAGTTATAGAAATCTGTACTAACAGAATGACTGTAGTTATTTTTTCTTGATAATTGTAATACGAATTTTTAAGATACAATGCGATAGAGATCACCGCTGACAAGTACTGATCATCAGAAGAGGAAGAATTGGAATAAAATAATCCCGCTATGGCAGTGGATTCATAAGTGATGGTAACTTAAAGAAGAACCCAAATAGTAATAGTAATAGTATTGCCTAAAATACGAAAGATTTTCATTATTCAGCAAAAACGTAAATGAATACACCGTGTTGATGGGTTTCTAGGCAGAAGAATTCGGATGCTGAAGAGTTGTTGTAGACTGGTTTAATTGTCCGCACATCGGTTGATCCTGTACAAGTCTCTTTATCTCTGCATAATTTCCACACCTACATCCATATGAAATCGTTTACTGTACTTGAGACTTTGTCTCAGTCTACAGTTTATTCCCTCTTCCTAACCCCCTCCCCCTCCCGCCCTCACAAACACACACTCACACACACACACACACACACACACACACACACACACACACACACACACACACACAATAAGCTAATTATTTCGCAAAAGTTTTTAAAGCTGTTTATGACATGTGGCATACTTCGTCAAATCTCTTCTAGACAACCATTTAAACAAGTAAACATTCCAACAGCTCATTCATTTACTTTGTTTTCTCCTTTATGAGTTCATAAAGAACCTCACAGAACTGGAAAATAACAGTTGCTTTCTGAAACATAACAGAGAACTGACTCTGACACAAAAATGGGAATCTTAGGAATATTAGATGACCTCTCTTGTCAGTTATAGACGCTTTTACACTATAAGTACAAAGCTGCTGAATCTGGAATGAAATTTTAATCCTGCAGCGAGGTGTCCGCTGATATGAAATTTCCTGGCAGATAACAAGTGTATTCCGAATCGAGATTCGAACTTGAGACCTTTACGTTTTTCGGGCAAATGCTTTACCGACCGTGCTATCCAAGCACGACTCAGGAAGGATTCATCCTCACAGTTTTATTTCCGCCAGTACGTCTTCTCCTAACTTTCAAACTTCACAGAACTTCTCTTGAGAATCTTGCAGTAGTAGCACTCCTGGAAGAAATGATGCTTAAACCATGTCTCCACAATATCCTTTCTTCCAGAAATGCTACTCCTGCAAGCTTCGCAGGAGAACTTCTGTGCAGTTTGAAATGTAGGAAACAAGGTACTGTCGGCAGTAAAGCAATGAGGACAGGTCGTATGCCGTGCTGTGGTAGAACAGTCGGTAGAGCACTTGTCCGCAAAGGAAAAGTTGGCGAGTTCGAGACTTGGTCCTGCATAAAGTTTTAATCTGCTAGAAAGAGTCAGTGAAGAATCTATTAAACATTATTTTCTGCAATCATGGCAGCAGAAATAAAGATTTAAATGAAACAACTTGTGAATGAGACGCTATAATTATAGACAAGGAAAAAAGATTACCTCGGATCCTGGAACAGTAACATTGTCATGGGAAGAAAAGCGTGAAGAGTGAAAAATTGTCAGGGATTGAAGAATGATATACTCAGCGCAAAGTAAGTAGAAAGAGAGGGAGAGAGAGAGAGACAAAAAGAGAGGGGAGAGGGGGGAAGGGAGAGTGGGAGAGAGAGTCGTTTGATATCATTTTAATATCCTCCACACGTTGAAAAGCATCAAGGGAAATAAATCTAATGAAGAATTTAATGAAAAGAGAATAAAAGATGAAAATATTATACACAAGATATAGAACGACAACGAGGGCATAGAGGAAGTTCATTAAGAAACAACATACGTAAGATGAAAATGGACTGAAATTATTTTAAGAGCGGACTTCATAGCAAACTGTTTATGGTCTTTGTTTACGTCAGTATATTTTATGAAACTCTTGGTAGAGCTTTATAGAAACGTGTCGGTATAACAATGGATGTTATAAAATATATTTCACTCATCATTTAGTGCTGTTGTACTTTTCAGCCAAGAGAAGAAAATTCCATGTAGCAACGAAGTTCTATACAAAACGAAACATTTACCAACTCTATAGAAGGTTTCTTTTATGAATATTGCTACTACTGGATCTTCAATTTCCTGACAATATTTTACAATTTAACAATAACGCCTCATTTGAAGCACATCTGTTTTGCAATAGTTCGCATTTATATTGTAAATCGGTTTTATTTAATTCTCCATATCCCATTATCCAAAACTGTTAGAGGCAGCATGTCACTAATTTCGCGGCCCCTCCAGCCGGAGGTTCGAGTCCTCCCTCGGGCATGGGTGTGTGTGTTGTCCCTAGCGTTAGTTATTTCAAGTTAGTTTACGTAGTGTGTAAGTCTAGCGACCGATGATCCCAGCAATTTGGTCCTTTAGGAATTCACACATATCCGAAAAACGTTTTATTTAGCTATTAAGAAATTTTGTTCTCATGCTTATGAAAAATTATATACTGTGCACCAGTAAGCTGCTGATTATGAATGAATTTATCAGTCTATATGTATTCAGTCTTTCCATTCGTTTTAATAAACTGTAACACGTTTCACCGCCTAGAATCCATCTTTTGGTAATATTCAGACTCACGTGAGCTCTTCCAGTTTAATTCGTCGTTTTTAGTTTCAGTTAAAAATTATGGACACAATGTAGCTGATAAAATAAGCAGATGTACCTGAAACAAAACGCGTGCAAGTACTGAAGCTATTATGGTCCACCTCCAACAAAAATGCGGAACTTGCAGAGATAACTTTCACTGTAAAATTCGTGTAAGGCAATGTTTGCAGTTAGTTGACGGACATTTTGCTCATGAAATTTATAATATCACCTTCTCTTTGTAAATGAAACTAATGTGGATTTTTAGAAATATGGATGTATTATACATAAAAGCTGTGTTGATCGTGATATCGAGACGAGATAGTTTTCGAACTGTTGTGATATAATTCATTTGTAGTTAACCTGAACGCCTCAAACTGAATACCTAACGCGTTGCCTGGATATTATTGAACGCCATCATTCGCAGATCCTAGCACTATTCATCAAGAACCCCATCTTTTATAATGTCTGCTACAGGCTAAGCTTGAGGAGAGCAAAGAAAGGAGATATCTGCTCTCCCCTTAATGTTGAGTCTGTAGGAGATAATAGTTGTTTTCTATACATAGAGTAATGGCTTGTATTCTACATTAGCTGATGTGCATTCACCGATGAAGTTACCACACTAATTGTGACTGGAAAATATTTCATTCTTGCCGTCGCAATTTCGGTAATAGCCTTTCCATCAAAGGTACGCTACCGTTGAGTAGCTCATTTAGTGGAAGTCTTTGCAATCCGCATCACATTGAGCTCATAGCAGAGTGCACGTACTCGACACATTAAATGTTTGGCAGTGCAGCGATGTAAACAGGTGTAGGATACGTGTGCGAAACGTGATGATCAAGATAGAGGAATGACGCGCTTTTATTTACAGCAAATCTAGATAAGCTAACGAATCTGCGCGCATTTTGTGCAGCTCCGTCTCTGTTTACAAAGCTTCTACTTGAGTGGCGCGCGCGTTTTCGCGACAGCTGATGGGAGATGCGGCGCCAGGCGGCGGACAAAACGCAGGCCACGCTTTGTGCGGCATTTAAGCTTATTTAGGCCCGGGCGGGCTCAGCCTGGTCCCAGGAAATGAGTGAGTTTGCACCGTTTCCATTAGCGCTCTTTGATGTTATTTATGAGGCACCGGCGAGGTCCGGCGATCGAAAACGGATCGCCCGGATGCGCTCTGCGGCTCCACGCGACCGTCCGGGCTGCCTCGGCTGCAGACGAAGCTCTGCTGCCTTTTTTCACCAGACACCTTCTGCTGTAATTATATTTAATAGTGTACTTAGCTTCACTTACCATATTTAAAAGCTCACCGGCCAATTAGACAAATTCTATGGTGTCGGTGACAGCGCCTCCCCACCCCTGGCGCAAGTGAGGACATCCATCCCCACCACGCCGGCCCTTCTACTCCCCCACCACAGCACACCACTCTCCCCTCCGACCCCCACCACGGCGACCACGGCGGAGAGGCACGTTATAACTTCCGGTGTGCTTGTAATACTTACACGCATTTTAACAGATTTCCCCGGACCTTTTGTTGCCGAAACACGTACCACAGTCCGTCATCACGATGGACACTTTAAACTAATAACCGTTTATTAGGTTACCTTATCTCAGACGGTCTCGTGGCCACCCGTAGTAACTGTAATTTATGAAGTTACATCGTCACGGTTTACAGTGATTTGACACGTACAGTTATTTGTAACTACTACTGATATAACATCGGACCAAAACGACTATTTCCTCAAGCTTCATACAACGACTATCCGTTTCTTGGACATAACTTACAAAATTGGTACCACATGTGTAATAGATATTTATCTTCACTGCATCAGAAAAATAACCTCACACTGTAATAGCTTTTCATTAAGACTATGGTATCATGTAACACCTGGATTTTAGTGTGATACGAACAAAAGAAAATGAGATTCATAAACTGGGAATGACCCAGGAAAACTAATGGATGTCTTCTTGTTCTTAGGCCGCATATCCAACATACATTTAAACATGTTTTCCTCTTTCGTCCACACTATATTTCTTCAACGTATATGCACTAAGACGTCGGAACCACTAATTTGTTCTCTCACTCTATAAAATTTTTGTTTCTCGATGTTGAATTTCCTTTGACAGTTCTTCAGGTTTCCAGGATTCTAATATGTACGTATATGAAAGGTGCTTGTTCCAAAATGTTAAAGAGAGCATACTGGACGCAATTTCTTGGTGAACATACAGAATGTATTATGCATGTAGATCTAACGCGCCAGATAAATCTGCTGCAGTAAAACATAACTGACTACGTGCTCGACAGCAATAACAACGAATAAGATGAAGAAAGAGTGCATATTAGACATAGACGAATAAATGCAAATGTACTTTCGTAGAAAGAAGAGGCAATTAAACAGGTTACGGAGAGAAAAAAGACTTTGTAAGAGTTTTAAAAAAATCCAGGCATCCGTACAGGGACACACAAAAGGAGATGATGACACCAATTACTATTAAAAAAAGATGGTTTTATATATGTTCCTGACGTTTATGTTGCCTGAAATTTGAGGTAACCATATAGCTACAGAGCATTGCATGTTACAGGTTCATTCTTGTGTAGTTATTTGTGGGTTAAATCTTCAGTTTGCTTTCCAGTTATAACAGTTTTCTAATGTTATTGTTTTACTTGTAGCACATTAAAATTCACAGTATGAAACAGATAGGTATATATGAAATAGCTCAGTTATTAATGAACCATTCTAACAAGGTTGAATAGTATTGTTGGTATGTTCTGGTCAGGCCAAATGGGATAAATATTCCATTTCTATTCTCTAAATTTCTAGAAATTACTTAGTTTCATTGGCTGCTATGGGTGTCCGCCCGAATGTGTGCTTCTATTCAACTACAAAACAAAGTCACTAACCAGGATGGAGAAACGAAAAATATACTACAAAACGAAAAAATACTACATAAACATCTATAATATATCACCAAGCTCGTGCGTGTAATTTATGTAATATTATTCTGCAGCAAATGATTCTCCAATTTCTTTTTGAATTTGTGTTCAGTCAACAGTAACAGAGAAAAGTCATTGTAAATTACTGTGAGACAACACAACTGTCTTAAGAGTCCATACAGTGAAATTAAACTTCGCATTTTGCGGATATAGTTGTTGGCAATATTTTGAGATAAGGGAGGAAAAAAATTTACAGAGATTTAACCGGTCTTGATTTATTTACTAACTGAAGAAAAACAGATAAATATGAATGAGGACGTGAAAGTATCTTGAACATGCTAAACAGATACACTGTGGGAGGAATATTAGAGGGTCATCGTATGGGGAACAAATTAGAGGATAATGTTACATAGAGGAAGAGAAAGTAGGCGAAGATAAGATGGGAGTTATGATGCTGCGAGCAGAGTTTGACAGAGAACTGAAAGAACTAAGAGGATGCGAGGACAACGGAGTACACGAATTTCCATCGGAATTATCGAGATCCATGGGGTAGCCAGCCGAGACAATACTATTTCACCTCGTGTGCGAGATGTATGAGACATGCGAAATAACCTCAGACTTCAGGAGAAACGTAATAACTCCAATTTCAAAGACGGCAAGTGGTGATAGGGTTCAATATTGCCGAATCATCTGTTTAATAAATCACGGTTGCAAACTATTGACTCAAATTATTTTGCAGAAGAATGGGAAAACAGGTATAGGCCGACTTTTGGAAAGACTAGTTCGGGTTCTAGAGAAATGTACCGACATGCGAGTCTATACTGACCCTATGACTTATCTAGAATATATGCTGAATACAGGCAAACTTACGTATATCGTATGTAGCGTTTGTAGATTGAGAGAAAGCTTCTGACAGTGTGGACTGGATTACATTCTTTAAAATTTTTAAGCCAGCAGGGATAAAACACAAGGCAAAAATTTATTTATAACTTGTACAGACACTGTACTACGATTGTAAAAGTTGAAGGACATGAAAGGGAAGCCATAGTTGAGAAAGGAGTAGAATATCCCCAATGATATTCAATTTTTATACGGAAAAGCAGTTAAGATTAAAGGAGAAGAATTAAAAACTTTACGGTGTGCCGATGACATTTAATTCTATCAGAGACGGCTAATAAACATTATGTTATATGGTTTAAATTTTTAAAAGGAATAATTCATAGCTGAATGTGTTTACAGCGTAGTCGCTCTGTACAATGACATTTACAGTTTTATCAGAGAATGCAACAATGAATGAAACTGCATTGTCTCTTGCTAACTTTTCTGTCTCTGTTTGTCTAACACGCTGAAATGGGACAAGTATTTTGTTCTGTAGCATTGACTAAAATGTAGTTTTTAACTATGAAGTGGAGCACTGAAATACAATATCAGTCACCAAAATAGGAATTCGAGTGTAAAGTATCTAACACAATTCGCCCAGAACGAAGAAACAATATATGAAAGGCAAAATTTTATTGTTTTAATGGCCATCACTACTACTTTCAGTGATTAGTGCTTCTCATGACTCATATCGTTCTATGCTATTTAATTACGCTATTACCCTTGACTCGCACTATTAACTTGAATTCTTTGTTTTGTCGACTTTATTTAAATTACGCATTAACGTAATTATTGTTGGTAGTTAGAGTATTCATCATTCGTATGTAGATTACGAAAGTAATTTATTTCGCTTCGGAAGCAACTGTCATTTGGAAAGAACATTCTGCTCGCTGACTTGAAAATAAAATGGCGTAAATCGACAGTCGCACTGAGTGCGAGCGGACGTTGACAATGTCAGTGTGACTCCTGAGTTCACAATGTCCTAAAATTGTTTCTGTTCTACATTGCTTCAAGCTGAACTGCGCGCTCCACGACGGGACTAGTTATTAATAATAATGAATCTTTACAAACAAACAGTGATCTGGTCTCTTACCTCAGATGGTATTTTGTGTGGAAACTAACTTGAAACCGTCATGTATTAATAGAGCGGCAGATGCTTTTTTTTTTTTTTTTTGCTCCATATAAGTTGTTAATTTGTAATCTGGGCATATTAACTAGCTATAGTATGAACTTCATTTATTATAATATGCACTTTCTTTTCAGCAGTTAAATAAAAAGCAAGAAGATTTAGAGTCCTAATGCTTTGAAAAAAGTTCTATATATTCGTAGATACTTAAAGAAAAACTGTAGTGAACGAATTAAATAACAAGTAGAGCAGAATGGAGATAAAAGCGATTGCATCGCTAAGAGACAGAACTAATAAAGAGTGACGCATCATGCTGAAAAACATGTAAGGAGGGAAATAAATAATCGTGAGTATAATTTTCAAGTACGAAACATCCACATCAAAACTCAATAGAAAAACGATGAAGATAATTAACAGGCGAAACATCATTATCTGTATGTTCAGTTTGACAACCTTTCTCTTTTTATTATTTGGTTGGAAGAAAAATCCGTCAATTGTATGTATAGAATTTCATTAAGTCCTGTCACTAGTATGACCATATTAAAAGATCGCTAATGTTTTCCTATTGCAGCCACTACACATCTCACTTTTTTTTTTCAATGTTACATTTCGTATGGTTAGCCGAACTTCCAGTAGACACAGTTCAAAGTGTATTTATAACATATCTATATATATTCTCAAAATTGTTAAACAGGTGTATGTGGTTTATACTGTTTGTGAACAGTAAAAGTGCGCAAAATGGACTCTGTCTGTTTATACAATTCCGGTCTGAAATACCCGGCTTTACGGCAGAAAACTGCAAGGGTATATCTTTGGCACGGGTAACAATACAACTTACTTCCGGAGTAGTAAGCACTGGTGCTATCAGTGTGAAAACGAACTAGGCTGCACTTGGCTGCAGAATTGAATAGTGTTTGATGCGTGCACAATTACTGGAGCGAACAGTACTATTTCTTGTTGGAAATCCTTACTGTTCTGCTACTTAAATTTTTTAAACGTATTTCATAAAAAAACACACGTAATTTTCAAGCATACGTGTTCAAGCAGTTGACAGGAATCACAACAAATACATTTAATGCAGACGAGCTACAAACGCACGAAGAGTTAAATTAGAGGCGTCTGCTACGGTGAGCTGCATATATGTAGCGCATAAAAACTGCTTCGTAACAGGGAAATTATAATACACATTATTAAATAAATTGAGCACGGATGTTATGAATTACTTGAGAGATGGGTAGTATTTAAGGTACTTTAAAATCGGCCGGATATGCATATACTGCAGTTTTCTTCAGCACCTATAACTGATGGAAACCGTTTTCGTAAGAAATACTTAAAATGTTAGATATAATTGCTTCTAACAGGTTGGGAAAAGTATCATAAGAAGTGGATCCAAACTTGAAAAAGAGACAAGTGTTACACTTGCAGTAAACAAAAAAGTTAACTGTAAATAGCTCTTCCATCTTAATTATAACTCAAAAGTGTAGTCAATCTACGTGTCAAACAAAACTCTCGCGTTGTCTAGAAGCAACTGACGTATGGAAAAACAGCTGAGAAGCGGAGAATGGACATTTGTGGCACAGCTAAGGTGACAAAATATGAGAATTAACTAGGCAGTACATGAAGAAGTGCATTCGCACGCACTTTCTGAACTATACTATACTTCTGCTTCAGATGAAAATAGTTATGACAGGTATGTATCCGGCTCCAGAGACAGAGATCACAAATATGTATTTGCTCACCAATTACTCCAGTGCCCATTGTAGTCAGTACTTTATCCAGCCTCATCCACCTCTCGGCTCACGTGGACATGCATCTGGATACCTGAAAGAAAAAAGCAAAGAAATGTTCAGTAAACAAATAGACGTAGGAATCTATTAGATGAGTGGTAATTCGTAGAAAAGTACAATATGTCGACCTGACATCGAAATTAAATCCTTATAGGTAGGAAAGAACTTAAACAGCAACTTGTACTTAACCCACGGGTTATTAATATTAATTATTTTCATTGATATTAACTCAAAATTAAAACTTACAGGTAAGTTCATCAAGACAGTTCTCTGAATCAAGTGTGTAATTCAATTACTTAGCTGAGCGTTCACAATTAACCATCTGCACGCTTGGAATAGGCCTAGTAATTATGGCAAAATTTATATAACAGACTTAAATAACTCTTACGTTATATTCGTGAAGAACTCATCATTATCTGAACTGAAAGTGAAAACACAGGCATAGAACTTCCAGCACTCACAAACTAGTAGTAGAATGCAAGAGTCACAAACCTGAGATTTCCCATTTAACAGTGCAATGAAACAACTATTGTACAATATTGAAGTCCGTAAGACTTGTAGTCCGTTCAACAAAAACTAAAAATAACAAATATGAGCTTGCGGTTACTTACCAATAAATTTTCAATTTTTGAGTGGTATTCTGGACCTGTACAGTTTCCAAAGAACGTACGCTACGGGAGCAGAAGTTCGGCCTGACGCCTCACAGAGACAGCAGTTGTCTCGTAGACAGCTGAATGTGACAGTTTTTTTCTTTTTATATGAGATATCTTTGACTTTTTAGATTCTTTATTATACTCACAATCAGATACCGACAATTCTGCTTAAAACCAACAAATACTTCGTCAGGAGGAGGCCATGTTGCAGTTACCGTAAGAAAATATTAAATACGTGAAGCTGTATATAGGCACTAAGAACGCAAATATTTTTAAGAGAGTACTACGCCGTACATATACAACAGGGCAGTTTACATGCTAATAAGGCGTGCACTGTCTGAGTGAGATGTGTGATATGCTGGCGTTGATTTCTATGTGACGCAGAAAGAACCGGTTACAGAAATACCAGTAAACCCCTGATTCTTTAAAGAATGGAGCTCTCACTTATAAAACAGTTTCAAACTTCTGATAATTTAACGAGTTAAATATTTGACGATAAACATATAAATGACAAAAAGCTTCGAAAAGGATTGAAATTATGTTACAGTTTGCTGGACGGAGCTAAGTGCTTCCTTTATCAAACACTATACGCGTATATTCTGGATAATATGCGCTTCGTTTTAAGTATCTCTGCGTTTATGATGTCGTATCTTCTGGACCATGTGTCGTACAATGATATAATTTTGCAGATAATTCAGTGTTGTATGTGAACAGTGACAGAAAACTTTGTTGCAAATACAGTTAGTAGTAAAAATGTAACAAATTAAAACGTCATACCTGATGCGACAGTTTTACAGCTTGAACAGTAAAAATGTAGTAGGGCCTAAGCGATAAGTTTTTTTTTCCTTTCATCATCTTGTGGGTGGCGTAAGGGAGAAAACGTTTCGTAACGGTTTTAAATTATGTGTAAAATTTGTTGCATGTCGGTAAGAGCTCTAAGTCTCAAATACTAGGTGAATATAGTCTGGGTATTTGGCTCAAGACATATACACAGTTTATGATGGTAAGACTTTTCTTACTGTGTTGAACTTTTCACAAAAGATTATACGTCTTAATGAGTAGATTGCGTCAGAATTTCAATATTTTTAAATTCGTTCACTATTTATATGAAATTTTGGAAATAGAGTTTTGTTGTCCCTGCAAGTCATTAGACAGACAACGTTTAAATGGGTTCGGGTTCTGTGCCCAGTCGCTTGGTGATACGGACAGACGTCAGTGTACAACTGAATCAGGGTTTGCCTACATTTACAGTTCACCCTACGAACTAGAACGTTTACATACAAAATAGCAGACTCGTCATTTATTCAGATGATTAAATACTGTCTGAAGTTATTAAATACGTCAATGGAAACTGAAAATAATGTAATGAAGCAAGGGCGTAAAAAAATTATCGGAATCAAAGTCACGCAAATTATTAGAGCCACGCTGTGGTAATAGGTAAAATTCAGAAACAAAAGTAGCGAAAAATTTTAATATTTTCATGGAATATAAGAAAAAGAAGTCATTTTGTTATCAAGCAGTTTTAATCGTTTGTTAGTGGAGACTTATGCGGTTCGCACAAACCTGGTTTGAGCATTGCCCCCTCCCCTCTTCCCCCCACCCCACCGTCTTCAAAGAACGCACCGCTTAGTTCAACAGCGAATATCCCCATTTTTCGTACGTCTTAGGTCAACAGCGAATATCCTCATTTTTCATATTCTCTAGTATTTCCCGCGGATAAGCTGTTTCAGGAATAACATTGAAAAGGAGAGGTTTTTTTTGTTTTTTTTTTAAGTGACAATAATGGCGGCGTTGAGCACACCGGATACGGAGGGCCAACTCAGTCTCTTCAACATTTCTATTTCTAAATTAAAAATGACTTGAGGTACGTCTAGGGTGATTTCACGATACTACTTAGCACCTTCATCGAGATTGTTGAACCACGGTTCTGTCCCTTTCTACCCAATGAGGTTGAGAATTCTAACATTTACGAAGAGCCTGGGTATTTGCCAAGAACACACACTGGAAAAACATTTTTAGCTATTTTTCTTATATTATGGTCGACTTCGCCATTTACTATATTCAGATTAAGATGTGGCGAACTTGGCAGTTACATTAGAAAATAGGACTGGCTGATGCTTTCTGGATGTACTGGACTAATGGACACAGTCACTCTTCTCTAATTTCGTAGGTATGTGATGAAGCGTAGCATAGAGCGTCGGGCTGAGAAAGAGCAAGAGACGACGTCATAGACAAAACTGTGCTTGTATCGTGCGTTACACATGGTTGACTGAAGCAAATTAGAAGATGAAATAGGCAATCCTCACAGTCGTCGTGGTTCGACGTATGACTGTTGCCGAAAATCGCTTTTTGCTTGGAAAATAATGGTAATTACGTAAAATGCTTAAGCGAAATTATGTCCCAATAAGAGTAGTAATTATAATGGTTCTAGCCTCCCTAAGAGACGAGAAATAAATATCAGTAATGTCAGGCGATTGTATAACAGCAGAAAAGAGATGCTAAAGTTTGATCAAGGAAAGCAGGGCAAGGAGCATAAGACTGCTTTGCCTTGTGTGTTCCGTATACAAACACGACGTAGAGGAAATAACAGTCCATAAACAGATAAGTCAGAACCCATTTTTTTGCATCTGTTTGACGGTAATTTGTATTTCATGTTTTGAGAAGGGTGGAATGAACTTCGCTCTTACCTCGTTCAAGAGAAATGTTTGAGTTCCTAGAAGTTCGTAGTCAGGGACTGTTTTAGAAGCTGCCAAGTCTTTGTGACGTCCACGATAAACTCAACTGATTGATTGTACACTACAGGGTAATGACACAAAATTGTCCAACTATAAGATAAAAATTTTTCAAATTGAAACTACTGTGATGGAAGAAAAGGTTGAATAATTAAGACATACGTTATTTTCTTACTGCTGTTCACATGTTTTTAGAAGCCAGTGACTTTAATTTAAGTGAATAATTTAAGTCTGTGTCTGTGGAACGTTTAACAGCCCCTTTCAATACAGAGCTTCCAAAACCACTTCCCTTTGAGGAACAAGAGCATATTATTGAAGTTTCTTCACACTTCTCATTGAAATCGAAGATCGTTTCAGTACCACTGCTTCTGTTTTTGCACGTGGTGTACAAGGAACATCTGCGTGTGGGTAAGAAGATCCTCAGAGTGTTGATACCTTTTGCTACATTATACTTATATGAGGTAGTTGCTTTCAGCATTGACAGTCATCGACACGAAATAAATATCGCTGATGCATATGGAGAAAGAGATGCGTGTCGCAGTTATCAATCTTGTGCCGAGATTTGAAGACCTGATTATGAAGTAGGAAGCCCACACGTCTCACTGACTTCGTTGCAAGAATAAGATGTAATGACGCTGGAAATTATTCATTTTGTTTCGAGACTTAACTTTATTTTCCCCGAATTTCGAGTCGGATATTATGTTTAAATGAGCTCCGCATGTTCGTGTTACGGTCAAGGGAGCCACGGACCCATAAATTTCGAAAACCATGGGCCTAGCACATAAATACCACTTCACTGACGTAATTTACGTCATCGATGGTGGGTCACATGACCGCTTATTACTAGTTCCACACCATCGTGATCAGTGAGCTCTTTTGTGGGGTCCGCTGAACTGAGTTACTGAGTTTCACTTGTAGCCGCGGGTGGCCCAGCTAAGACAGCACAAAAAATTTCCCTGGGACTCGACACTTAAAAAAAAAAAAAAGACGTACCACTAAGGAGTTATCGGAATGGTGCAGAAATCGGAAGATGTGAAGTACGTGGGCAGACATACGAATGATTACAATTTCAAAAAGCTTCGGTGATTTATTCAAGAGAAAGAGCTTCAGAAACTGAGACAGTCAATTACGCGTTGGTCCATCTCTGGCTCTTATGCAAGCAGTTATTCGGCCTGATATTCTATGACAGAGTTTTTGGATGCCCTCCTGAGGGATATCGTGCCAAACTCTGTCCAATTGGCGCGTTAGGTCGTCAAAATCCCGAGCTAGCTGAATGGCCCTGCAAATAATTCTCCAAAATTCTCAATTGGGGAGAGATCCGGCCTCGTGGCCAACGTGCGGTTTGGCAAAGAGGAAAATAAGCAGTAGGAACTCTCGCTATGTGCGGGCGCGCATTGTATTGCTGAAATGTAAGACCTGAATGGCTTGCCGTGAAGAGCAACAAGACAATGAGTAGAATATCGCCGATGTACTGCTGTGATGTGAGGGTATCGGAGATGACAGCCAAAAGGGTCCTGCTATGAAAAGGGTCCTGGTTGTGGGGGCCGTATGGTAGGCGTCAGTCAGGTTGGTATCCCACAGCTGTTCGGTGCGTCTCCAGGAATGTCTTTGATGGTCATCGCTGCTCCGTTTGAAGCCGGACTCATCACTGAAGACAATTCTACTAAAATCAATGACAGCCGAAGCTGAAGACACATCTGGAGATGCCCCGATCAGCGGTGGAATACCAACCTGACTGTCGCCCTCCATAAGGCTTTGACAAACACGAGTGCTGGTCTCGGGTGCCATTTTTTTACTTGGTAGGACCCTCTGGCTGTCATCCGCCGTACCCTTACAGCACAGCGGCACGTCGATGATGTTCTACGCCCCGCTTTGTTGCGCTTCATGTCAAGCCAACATGGACTTACATTTCAGCAAGATAATGCCCGCCCGCACACGGTGAGAATTCCTACTGTTTGTCCTCGCTCTTGCCATACCCTACCTTTGCCAGCAACGTCACCAGATCTCTTCCCAGCATTTGGAGCATTATGGGCAGTGCCCTCCAATTAACTTTTGCGATTTAACGCGCCAATTGGACATAATTTGGTACAACTGCCGAGAATTCTTCCGGGTTGTATGGCCGTGGTCCATAGAACTCTTCTATCCCTGACGTTTCGTCCAAAGCTACGTTGGACATCTTTGGAGGTGCTCCTGGTTAAAGAAGCTATGAAACGCAGCGATGTATGGACAGTGGCGCTATAGAATCGATGAGAAGTTTTTATCTTCGACGTACTATGATCGATAGATATATTTTATCCGTGACAAGGTTTATCTCTGCTATCACGTGAAATCCAGATCACGCCCACTTTACACGGTATTTAGGCCGTTCTTCGACGTCCGACTCGTCAGTCGGCAAGACTCAGCACAACCAGGAGTACCTCCAAAGATGTCAAACGCAGCTTTGGACGAAACGTCAGCGATAGAAGAGTTCCATGGACCACGGCCATACAACCCGAAATAATTCTCCGCAGCTGAAACATCCGGTCTTTAAAGTCTTCATTGTAGAATTTGGTACGACAGCCCTCAAGAGGACGTCCAACCACTCTATCAATCAGTGTCCACCGGATAGCTGCTTCTTTGAAGACCTGAGGTGGACCAACGCATTAGTGACGTGCTCTGTTTGTGAAACGTTTTCTCTTGAATAAATCATTCAGTCTTTCTGACATATTTACTAAGATGGTATCTGATCTTTCGGACATGTCCGAAACAACAGATACCATCGGTGAGCAAGCAGCTCGTTAGAATGAAATTACAATGAAACGAACACCCTTAGCTGCTTACGGGCGTTGACATATATCAACGGGGAGAGATGAAAATGTGTGCCCCCACCGGGACTAGAACCCGGGATCTCCTGCTTACATGGCAGAAGCTCTATCCATCTGAGCCACCGAGGACACAAAGGATAATGCGACTGCAGGGATTTATCTCTGCCACGCCTGCCACGAAACTCACATTCGCAACGTATTGTCCCTCACTACATTCGTTGTGCCCCCATCCATTATACTCATTATTCGCAGCGCGTTGCCGATTCCCGTAAGAGTTCGGGCACTGTTTGTGCATTCGCAAAAAAGAAGAAGATGGTCAAGTGGCCGGTGAGCCTTAACTATATATTTACTAAGATGGTATCCGTTCTTTCGGACGGGACAGTACGTTGAGAATGTGGGTTTCGCGGGAGGCGTGCCAGAGATAAATCCCTGCAGCCGCGCTATCCTCTGTGTCCTCGGTGGCTCAGATGGATAGAGCGTCTGCCATGTAAAGCAGGAGATCACGAGTTTGAGTCCCGGCCGGGGCACACATTTTCATCTGTCCCCGTTGACGTATGCAACGCCTGTAAGCAGCTAAGGGTGCTCATTTCATTGTAGTTTCTGGCATTGTCGTTATTTGTTAGTGTGTGCATTCGGAGATTATTTCGTGCTGCGTTGGCCTTTATTTAGGTACTTATTTAACGTGTAGCTCGACACAACAGAAATATTGCCGCCTCAGAGCTTTTCCACAGATATTACAAGAAAAAAAACAAAAGGCAATTAAGGCTAAAGAAAAGTCAGGAAACAAATCCCCCAGAAATGAGATGTTTGTACTGTGCGGTACATATTACTTCGCGGAATCCTAATACGACGTAGGTTCTTTCACGAGAGGACAAAGACAGTGCGTGTGAACCGACACACACATTTGCTGCGAGAAGTCACTCGCGGGATGCGTGAGGCGCCGCCTCTAGAGGACGGGTGACTGCGCAGTCGCAGCGGCAGCCGCGGCGCTAAGAACACGTGGGCCCGTGACCTTGCGCTGGGGGGCTCGGGCCGAGTGCGGAAGCCGGAGAATTCCTGCCGCCTGCGGTGAAAGGCCGAGTAATAAGAGCCACGCTGAAAGGGCTTCTCTGCCGTAATGGAGTTCTGAGGCAGCGAATGCCTCGGAAAGGAGCGCACGCGGAGAATAAAGCGAATGCGCAGAAAGGAAGGAACATTCTTAGGTCATCTCAGCCCGGGAGGGCGGCAAGGAGACACCGGAGGCCGGGAGACCTGAAACACACCACACACTGGCATCAGGCAGTGTTTGTCTTGTTAGTTTAGCGGTGCTGAATCTTGCTGAAATGCGTCGTTATTTTTCAATTAAAAAGTGTACGGGAAGGTATAAGGCGTCAAAATTTGGAAAAGAAATGGGAATACAATAAACTAGTTCATAATCTTTTCACAGAGTTTACAAAAGCATATGATTCAGTATTGTAATCAAAATTGTACAGAATTCTTTTGGAACTTGGAATACCAAAGAAGTATGTTAGACTTATAGAAGCAAGTTTGAAAAACACAAAAGGTAGAGTACGCGTGAGGAAATTGGAGTCAGAAGAATTTGTAAAAAAGAACGGACTTAAGCAGGGAGATGCCCTGTCTCCGCTACTTTTTAATTTAGTCCTAGAATATATTGTACGAATGGCAGCAGATAATTCAAAGGGTGTGGAGTGAAATGGAAATATTAAGATATTAGGGTATGCAGATGTTCTAAACATCATTAGCAATAGGAAAGAATCTGTAACAGCAAATGCGAATGCGTTAATCAAGGCTAGTGAAGATGTAGGTCTATGGATAAGTGAAGACAAATCTGAATACCTGGTTACTACTAGAATGCCAACAGCAGTAGATCAGGAAGTGAACACATTAAGTATCTAGGCGTGGACATCACTTCGAGAAATGAGATTGAATCCGAACTGAAGAAGAGATTACGGGCGGGAAATGCGTGCTACTTCTCACTGAATAGATTACTTTCATCACTGATATTGTCTAAAAATTTAAAGATTAGAATATACAAAACTTTTATTCTACGAGTTATGCTGTATGAGTGCGAGAATTGGTCTCTCACTGTGCAAAACGAAAAGCCGTTTCGAGTATTTGAGGAAAAATTTCGGAGCAAAAAGGGATGACATTAGCGGAGAATGGCGAAAACTGCATAACGAAGAAGTTCACGAACTCTATTCAAGCCCTGACATAGTCAGTATTATTAAATCACGGAGGTTTCGATGGGCGGGTCACGTAGCTCGAATGGATGAGGGCAGGGCAGCGCGCAGTGATAGGGCACCTAGAGGGAAAACGTGCTGTGGGGAGACAGAGGAGTAGATGGGAAGACAATGTGAAGGCTGATTTGAGGAGCCTAAGTATTCAAGGTGAATGGAAGGAAATAGCCCAAGATGGCGAAAATACGTTGCTGCGGTATGGGCTCTCGAGTCCTGTATGACCAGTGAGTGAGTGAGTGACGGGCAGGTATAGAGAAGATCTAAACATAGATGGCCAAGAAAGATTTTCAACTCAATTCTGTCCGGGAGAAGAAGAAGAGGAAGGTCAGTGCTAAGATCGGAAAAATACAAGTAGCAATGCAAGACCGAAATCTTTGACTGGATGAGAGGAAGGAAAGAGGCCTACGCAGGACGAAATGCTAACATCTAGCGGGAAACCGAAGAGGAAGAAAATAAGAATATGTTGATGGAAGACGCAGCTAGCAATAAATACACTGGTGGAAAGTAAAAATCGTAAAACACAAATGATAATTACACTACTGGCCATTAAAATTGCTACACCACGAAGATGACGTGCTACAGACGCGAAATTTAACCGACAGGAAGAAGATGCTGTGATATGCAAATGATTAGTTTTTCAGAGCATTCACACAAGTTTGGCGCCGGTGGCGACGCTTACAACGTGCTGACATGAGGAAAGATTCCAACTGATTTCTCATACACAAACAGCAGTTGACCGGCGTTGCCTGGTGAAACGTTGTTGTGATACCTCGTGTAAGGACGAGAAATGCGTACTATGACGTTTCCGACTTTGATAAAGGTCGGATTGTAGCCTATCGCGATTGCGGTTTATCGTGTCGAGACATTGCTGCTCGGGTTGGTCGAAATCCAATGACTTTTAGCAAAATAAGGAATCGGTGCGTTCAGGAGTGTAATACGGAACGCCGTGCTGGATCCCAACGACCTCGTATCATTAGCAGTCGAGATGACAGGCATCTTACTCGCATGGCTGTAACAGATCGTGCAGCCACGTCTCGATCCCTGAGTCAGCTGATGTGGACGTTTGCAGGACAACAACCATCTGCACGAACAGTTCGATGACATTTGCAGCAGCATGGACTACCAGCTCGGAGACCATGGCTGCGGTTACCATTGACGCTGCATTACAGACAGGAGCGCCTCAACTACGAACCTGGGTGCACGAATGGCAAAACGTCATTTTTTCGGATGAATCCAGGTTCTGTTTACAGCATCATGATGGTCACATCCGTGTTTGGCGACATCGCGGTGAACGCACATTGGAAGCGAGTATTCGTCATCGCCTTGTTGGCGTATCACCCGGCGTGGTGTTATGGGGTGCCATTGGTTACTCGTCTCGGTCACCTCTTGTTAGCATTTACGGCACTTTCAACAGTGGACGTTACATTTCAGATGTGTTACGACCCGAGGCTCTACCCTTCATTCGATCCCTGCGAAACCCTACATTTCAGCAGGATAATGCACGACCGCAAGTTGCAGGTCCTGTACGGGCCTTTCTGAATACAGAGAATGTTCGACTGCTACCCTGGTCAGCACATTCTCCAGATCTCTCACCAACTGAAAACGTCTGGTCAATGGTGGCCGAGCAACTGACTCGTCACAATACGCCAGTCACTACTCTTGATGAACTGTGGTATCGTGTTGAAGCTGCATGGGCAGCTGTACCTGTACACGCCATCCAAGCTCTGTCTGACTCAATGGCCAGGCGTATCAAGGCCGTTATTACGGCCAGAGGTGGTTGTTCTGAGTACTGATTTCTCAGGATCTGTGCACCCAAATTGCGCGAAAATGCAATCACATGTCAGTTCTAGTATAATACATTTGTCCAATGAATAGCCGTTTATCATCTGCATTTCTTCTTGGTGTAGCAATTTTAATGGCCAGTAGAGTAATGAAATTTCGGAAATACATTTGTCTAGGTAACATATTTCAATGATTAACCATGCAAGGTCGAAAAGAGCGAGATAAGCCTTTGAAAATGTGAGATGCTGGTATACTAAGAACCAGTATAACCTCCAGAATATTCAGTGCAAGCATCAAAACCGTGCATACATTGTGCTACACAGGCGCCGAATGTCAGTTTATGTGATGGAATTCCCTGCCTGTTGTACTTGGTCACCAATGCAGGGACAGCTACTACGCTGCAGTTGTCCAGTGATGTCCCATATGTGCACGATTAGAGACAGATCTGGTGATCGAGCAGTCCGAGGTAACGTGTAGAGTATCTTGAGTCACAACAACCCTATATGGGAGAGCGTTATCCTGTTGCAAAACAACCGCTCTAATGTTGTTCATGAACGGCAGCACTAAGGATCGAATCAGCATTCAGAGTGCGTGGGATAACCACGAGAGTGCTCCTGCTATCATACGAAACCGCAATCCTGACCATAGCAACAGGTGTAGGTCCATTGTCTCTATCAAGCAGACAGGTTGGTTACAGGCTCTCAACTGGTCTCCTAGCACACGTCCACCACTGGCACCGAGTCTGAACCAGGTTTCATCAGAAAACACAACAGACCTCGACGATGACATCCAATCAGCTGCTGCTTGACACCAATGATGTCGCAAATGGCGATCGTTTGGGGTCAGTGGAATGTACGCTACAGGGCTTCTGGCTCTGAGCAATCCTTGATGGAAGCGATTTGTAATAGTTCGTTGTGTCACTGTGGTGCCAGCTGCTGCTCAAATTGCTGCTCAAGATGCAGTTACGTTGCGCCAGAGCCATACCCGAACACTATGGTCTTCCATCTTTGTAGTGCATGTGGCCATCCGGAGCCCAGTCTTCTTGCAGTCGTACATTCTTGTGACCACCGATAACAGCAATCATTTACAGTGGCTACATTACTGACAAGTTTTCTCTGCAAATATACTACACGATCTCGTTCAAACTGAGTGAGAAGCTGAAAATGACGTCTTTGTCGCCCTCAAGTCATTCTTGACTGGCATCAAGTAACCACGTGCAGTCTCAACTAACGCTTATGACCGTTACAGCGTGTATTTAAAGTAAACCTGAGTTGCATTCTCATAAGTGGTGCTACTAGCAACTCTGTCATGTGATTGGCGCGAAATTAGAATAAACATCATCTTTTAGATGTAGAAACACGCCTTCCAACTTCAGTTTATGTCGTGCATCTCCTTCCTGGCGCTGCGGTTTTGTTTCCGTGTATATTTAAAAAGCCTTATTTTAATGTCATTACCGGTTTGGGGCTATCACGCCCATTCCAGATGGGTGCACTCGTCTAATTACAGCAACGTATTGCATGTCTTTCGCTTCTGCAGTGCAAAGAATGTTTGAATGTTTGAGAAGTTGGCAACACGTGTCATATTCTTGACTTGAATAATATCGCGAAATATAATAATGTGACTGCAACTGATGAAATATAATGCGTTCAGTGTTGAACAAAACTTAGGCGGTTTTTTGTTCTATTGATTTTTATTTTTGGGAACTGGTTTTCGGCTTATTACGCCATCTTCAGATAACTACTGGCTATTGTTTACAAGGAGCCTGTGTTCTTACGAACCAAACATTCTGGACTAAGATACAACGCACTCACATACGATCTTTAGTTGTAGTATTGTCTTTGGAATTCTCAAACGGGTCTTTTGACTCTTTTTCTGTAAAACTATTCTTTAACATAATAAATCACATTTTAGTGTTTGTCAGTACCATGTACGACAACAATTAGAATTACTTAGAATACACATCATTACAAATTTACAATTTTTGATATTTGTTGTGAACAGATGCACTGGACGTTCATTGTTGGTTGTACAACAGCGATGTTTTCTTTGGGGGATACATTTTGTTATTAGAAAGTTGTGCATTAACATATACCAAATATTGCATTGTTACAGTTGAGTTACAGTTAGGAATGTAAACATATAAGGGATATTACGTTATATTAGGGTGTGAATTTGTTTACTATTGGGACACTTTGTGGTTAATAGCAGGTTTACTTTATTCTGCAAAGTTTAAGAGTGGTGATGTGCTCAGTTGCAATTGGTCATTTAGAACCACCTGGGGGTTTAGGGCTAAGTGTTTGTTAATTTCAAGTGCTTCTACTAGGCTATTTTTTCTGCCTTTGTTGGCTATATGTGGCACTTCTGTGTGTGTTATATATTTGTGTCCTTCTTTGAGCACATGTTCAGCAAAGGTGGAGTCTGATTTATTTAATGTCCTGCTGCGTTCATGTTCAGTCTGCCTTGTTGATATGGCCCGGCCTGTTTGACCAATGTACAGTTTATTGCAGTCAGTGCAGGTCATTTTGTAGACCCCACTGTTGCTTAGTTTCTCTGTTTTGTCCTTGCTGTTGAATGGGAGATTAGCTGTAGTATCTTCAACCCTCAATACGGAATTGTTCTATCAAGAAGCGACGGAAGAATCCATAAATAAAATATAATGTGGTTTCTGTACTATATGTGTTCCATTTATCCTTAAGTACTTTGTGCATCGTCCTAAAAATGCCTGAGGACCCAAAAGAGACGAAATGGCTTCACTAGAATTGGTATGTTTGTTCGTATCTAAGCTGCATCCTGTGTGTGCTAGATGGTAATAATTCTTTATTCTGCAACAAACAACATCTAATTATCGTTTTCAAAATACTCATTGAAAACCCATAAATTTTTTGATATGTTCATGGTAAACAAATCCGCCATAGTTCTAAAATACTTTTATTGACTGAAGTCTTACACGATAGTAATCGCTATACACTTGCACGGTTTCGGGGTCTTAGCCTCATTATCAGGTACTTCTGATGTCTAGCAGTAGTAGGACGTCATGTTCATGCCCAAATAATTAGTAGGTAAACATCTACCACACGTAAAACATCAAATAATATCCGAAATTGTAGTTGCAAAGAATCCTAACTTTCAAGCGCAGTGTGGGAAGACGTATCTTGTTTCAACACAGAGGTGAGACGATCGTATGGCATTGTTGGCAGGGGGGACCCATGCGGAGGAGTTCGGCCGCCGTATTGCAAGTCCTCTTTAGTTGACGCCACATCGGCGACTTGCGAGTCAATGATGATGATAATGATGATGAAGGACACACAACACCCAGTCCCCTGCCGGGAATCAATTCCGGCCCCCAGCGTGGTAATTGTAGCGCTACCGCTACGCTATGGAGGCGGACCTTTGTTTCAACAATGCCACTGGAAATGCATGCGTCGAACGCCTTGGTGCCCCTTATGACTACAGCAGGCGGACTGATAGTGGTGGTGTATATCGACTTCTGTAGTGTAAGACTTCGCTCAATAAAGGTATTATACAATCGTAGTGGATTTGTTTATCACGAACATGTTGCATAACAGTATGAACGTGGAACAAATAAATATTTATAGTTCTTTGATAGACTGCATCTAATACAACATTTAATGACCGTTAATTAATAGTGGCGTTGTGTGTGTTCTAACCATTCGTCCTACCATCTTAACCTGTATATATCTGGGTCGGAGGATGATAATTGAAGTCATACTATAGCAAGACATGAAGATGGAGTAGTAAAATGCTGAAACTGGTTGCCAAACAAGATAAGGTTGGAAACTAGACGGCTGAAAGATGTTTAATTTGATATCCTGAATCAAATGGCTCTGAGCACTATGGGACTTAACATCTGAGGTCATTAGTCCCCTAGAACTTCGAACTACTTAAACCTAACCAACCTAAGGACATCACACACATCCATGCCGAAGCAGGATTCGAACCTGCGACCGTAGCAGTCACGCGGTGCCGGACTGAAGCACCTAGAACCGCTCTTCCACCGCGGCCGACTATCCTGAATCTTCCTTGAGGTTAACTGCTATCAGCTTTTCCATTATTCGTGTCTCTGATTGGCAATAATGACATGATTCGGTAAGATTCACATTTGCCCTCATCTACCTTTTTCAGAACGGCTATTTTTACATTCTTCTTGGAGTCGGAATATATTTCGCACTGTCTCATATATGTAACATAATCGGTGGAATAGATTTTCCAGAATCACAGTAACTCTTACTCAGTAACTGTCGCCTAGCGAAGCAGCCTTGTTTCGGCTTAGATCTTTTAGTGCCCTTCTTGAAGTTTCATGTTTACTTTTCTTGATCTCCTTCCACAGCACTCCTTATAATACTGTCTTCAAGTTTGTTTCCCTCGTATAGCGCTTCCATGTACTGCGTGACCCAAAGTACCTGGACAATAACACGGGGTGTGTCCACCCCTCGCCTTTATGATAGCTTGAAATCTGCTGAGGATACTTGCAGTGAGGTGTCTGAATCTCTGTCGAGGAATGGAAGGCCATTCTTTCTCAAGAGCCGGAACCAGAGTAGGTAGTGATACTGGAGGCTATGGACTGGAGCGAAGATTTTCCATTAGGTTTAGGTCGGGAGTCTTGAAAGGTCAGCCCATTTCCTAAATGTTATTGTCCACAAACTACTGCCTTACAGATGCGGCATCATGACAGAGTATGTTGTCATTCTGATACAATCACCGTCCCCGAACTGTTCCTCTACACAGAAATGTGTACCTAAGAAGGAGTTGCTCGAACTTTGTACCCCATTCTTTTTAATTTCCTACGCACAGTCGTTGCTACAGCTGGACTCTTGGTAGCACTTTGAGACTCGCGAGTGATTCCTTCCTCTAATTTTATTCAATTTTGTACAACCACCATCTCCAATGTTCGACAGTCTCCGTCAGTAGATGACGTCTGCCTGACGTTGTGTTAGGTATGGTCGCTACTTGGCCTTTCCACTTCACAATCACGTCACCAATACAATTCTCGTCGCCCAGACTGGTGCATCCGCCGTTCATGACATTTAGTAGGCAATTCCGCACTACATAGGTGTGTCCAGAAACTTGTGTTCAGATTATATAGTAACTGAAACAGTTACCACATGGAAAAAAAATCAAATGGAAAAGCACCATATCATCAGTGTGTGACGTCAACGTCGTGGAATTTATAGTCACCTTCCGCATCGTCGTCATATGTGTGTTGGAGCTGCTCATATCTTCTCTTCCCGTTTTATGTGTATGTCTGGAATGACTTTTAATTTTTCTTCCTCGTACTGTCGCTTTTACTGTCTTGTATATTTCTAACATGTAATTTACTCATCAATCTGTAATATTTTCTCTTGATTTGTTTGTCTAAAATCCGAACTTGTACATTTCCAGTAAGTTGGAAATCCTTTTACTCTGGAGAGAATACAGTTTTCAGTGTCAGAGTTTGTTTTTTGTTTCAAAATAATCTTCACAAAAAGGTTGTCGACAGCACACTTCTCTTGGAAACCAACCATCGTTTTCTGTATATCATTCATTGCGAACTTCCGGTCAAACTACTCTTTGTTTCAGCATCCAAAGCCCCAGCGCATTTCTTTGTTGATGACTGAGATACAGCGAACTATCGTCTTGGCGAGCAGTGGATAGCCCTTGCAATTCCAGTTAAATGGTTGACACTTTATCATGACTTAAAGTCACATGATATTTTATGTTTATTTCGACACATTAAGGGTGTCATGTACAGTACTCCAGTTGCCACCATACTCCATACTCAAGTGTTGACGAAATCAGTGATGCATTGAACAAAAAAAAAAAAAAAAAAAAAAAAAAAAAAAAAAAAAAAAAAAAAAAAACAAAAAACAAAAAAAAAACCAGGATTCTGCCCGGCTGGACAGTTCTCGTGCTAACCTATCAAGCATGGAATGAGACTCATCTTAGAATGTTTGTCTACCTGCTTTAAATTTATGCGAGAGTGACCTTAATTTAACGTAATTTTTGAACAGTTGTTATTGTGAATTCTCACAATCGTAGAGACCTCTCATGAAAATCAACAAGAAAATAAAGACAGCATCTTCTTTAAAAACGTATGCTCTTCAGAGACGGTTGGTGTCGACTCGAAACATTGTGTACGTCCTATGAATCAATCATTATTTAGCATATTTATATCATGAAATCAATTTTTGGAATTTTTAAAATATGTTTTCATGCGACTGCATTTTTATCTTTCATGATGTACACAACTTGACACGCCTCTGTATTGACCGCTGGATGTCTGTCTTCTCTCGATTCTGATGTCTTGGCTTTCCAAGTTCTAACTGGATATTATTGAAGTTTTTATTGGATGAAACATACCACAGCTAAGAGCATCATTTGTGGCAAGTCTGAAACGGGGAGCAGTAATATCCACTTTACCATTAACATAAACATGAACAGTAGTGTTTTGCTGGGACACAGTGTATGTTACTTCTCTGTCTGTAGATGTATCTTCTTGTAAGAGGTCTTCAATTGAGCTAAGAACTTAGTTGTGTATCCTTTGAAGATGAATAATAGAGTATGGAAGCGCCGTGGAACAGTTCTATTTCTTTCTTGTAGGTAACTGTGGCCTGTGCTCCTCTTTCATTCGTAAGGTAAGCTCTGATCAATATGTTTCCGGCAGAATATGGCTGAAAGAGGAGCTAATTCATTCGGATACTTTTTATAGACTTTGGCGGTAACTTCGTAGGGCTGCCGAACCATACTGACTTTTACCATTATCTACATCAGACTCCGTATTGTCGACAAGTATGTGTGTCGGAGAGTTTCAGACGAAAACAACGACTGACGTACTTATTAACGGAGAAGTAGCAATCAGATTACTAGAAACCCAAATGCTTTATGCTTTCACGATATCACAGGACAGATTAGTGATTTCGGCTGCTTGCATTGATATTCTGCTATGACAGTTAGAGCAATGTTATCAGAGTAGATGTTTATACACTGCTGAAGCCAGCGAAGCTTATATCAGCAGATGTGTTGGTAAAAGAATAACACAATTTGTAAATTGTAATATGAGTAACAAGTGATTACGGATCAGTGGGCAGTATTTTTCGTGATTTGATACCACATAGAAATAGCGTGCATACAATAGTTCTTCTAGATATGACCCTAACGAAGAGTCGTGCGAAAATTGTTGGTGAAGGTGAAAAATACATTGCTACCAAAAATGTTCTTCGTGAATTCTATATTACTGGCGTAAGCAACGCTTCCACCACGCAGGAGGTTCTTTTTTCTAATGGCAGAGAGCGATAGGAATGGGGCTTCATTTTCTGTCTAGTCGTCGGAATTAATTGTTGTCCTAAATCAGTTGGATGTCGATATGTGTTCTCACCAGTGCCAGGAATAATTTGACTTCAGTTGACAGCTCGTCGGTGGAGAGATGGCATCACAGTTAAAGATAGTCAGCGTACTCAGTTGTGTTGGCCACTGATGCCCATTATACACTGAAGAGCGAAAGAAACTGGTAAAGCTGCCTAATATCGTGTAGGGCTCCCGCGAGCACAAAGAAGTGCCGCAACACAACGTGGCACGGACTCGACTAATGTCTGAAGTAGTGCTGTAGGGAACTGACACCATGAATCCTGCATGGCTGTCCATAAATCCGTAAGAGTACGAGAGGGTCGAGATCTCTTCTGAACAGCACGTTCCAAGGCATCCTAGACTTGCTCAATAATTTTCATGTCTGGGGAGCGGAGGCGTTTAAGCTCAGAAGAGTGTTCCTGAAGCCACTCTGCAGCAATTATGGACGTATGGGGTGTCGCATTGTCCTGCTGAAATTGCCCAAGTCCGTCGGAATACACAATGGACATAAATGGATGCAGGTGATCAGACAGGATGCTTAAGTACGTGTCACCTGTCAGAGTCGTATCTAGACGTATCAGAGGTCCCATATCACTCCAACTGCACGCGCCCCACACCATTACACAGCCTCCACCAGCTTGCAAGGTCCATGGATTCATGAGGTTGTCTCCATACCCTTACACGTCCATCCGCTCGATACAATTTGCAACGACACTCGTCCGACCAGGCAACATGTTTCCAGACATCAAAAGTCCAGTGTCGGTGTTGAAGGGCCCATGCGAGGCGTAAAGCTTTGTGCTGAGTGGTCATCAAGGGTACAAGAGTGGACCTTTGGCTCCGAAAGCCCATAGCGATGATGTTTCGTTGAACAGTTCGCACGCTGACACTTGTTGATGGCCCAGCATTGAAATATGCAGCAATTTGCGGAAGGGTTGCACTTCTGTCACTGTGAATGATTCTCTTCAGGCGTCGGTGGTCCCATTCTTGAAGGATCTTTTTCCAGTCGCCACGATGTCTATGTTTTACCGGATTCCTGGCATTCACGGTACACTCGTGAATTGGTCGTACGGGAAAAATACCCACTTCATTGCTACCTCGAAGATATTGTGCGCCATCGGTCGTGCGCTAACTATAACACCACTTTCAAACTCACTTAAATCTTGCTAACGCACCATTGTAGCAGCAGTGACCGATCAAACAATCGCGCCAGACACTTCTTGTCTCATACAGGCGACCGCAGCACCGCTTTCTGCCTGTTTACACATCTCTGTATTTGAATACGCATTCCGGTATCAGTTTCTTTGGCGCTTCAGTGTACATGGATCGTGATAACCCCTTCAGCATCAAGTAAGGCCTGACGATGGTGCACTGAAGCGCCGAAACTGGTAGCTATGCAATAAATGGCATCACAAAGACGGCTGTAAGTGTTTCATTTTTTTACAATAGTGAACGGCCGGAGTCCCTCATACCTCCAGTCAAAAGGATGGACATACAAATAATTTCCTTTCCAAAATCGAGATCTAGTTCTGTTGCTAACGACGTCGTGTTGGTGGTACGTGAAGTGTTAACTGATCTTGATTGTATTGGATGTTATTTCTCCTTTTATCCTCCCTATGAATCGGACCATAAATCATATGTGTGTATAAAGGTTAAGGTGCCTCAGTGCCATTTCACCTGTTATGTATAAGACGAGGTAATGTATTTACTGCGGTGGGGCAAACCTGTTTTCTGGCCAACTGAGAAAAGTGAGAGCGCTCGGACGCTACTACTGTGGAGGCGAGGGTGGTTTGGCATTCGGCGGCTGCAATTTGACCTCGACAGGTAGTGTGTGTGTGAGGGGGCGGGGGGGGGGGCGTTGAGGCGTGGCTAGCCCTGCTCAAGGAATGCGGGGGCGGTGGCAGGGCCTGCCGTGTCCGCAGGCGGAGGCCCCAGGGCTGTCTCGCGAGATCAGGAGCGATAACTTGCCTCCTGATAGGTAACGCCACCTGGGACACGTCTACTCTTGTAGTAAGTCGAGAGATTCTTCTGTTTCGTATGAGAAACGTATTGCGGTGTTGCCGTAGCTAAAAGATGCGTCCTGGAGTAAGTGATCTGACGAATCCGTGGGTCTCGGTGGAAAAGTATATACCTGGCAGTCCTGTTGCTTAACCATTTCCCTGACCTGATACTACGTTTTATTTCTTCTTTCCAGTATCTATCTGTAGTTACTATGAACATAGTCTCTCAGACTTCACTCACGTCAGTGTAATAGCTCTACGCTGTTTGCTAATATGCTACGAGAAAGGAAAATGCGTAGAATTACATCATTTTTGTAGTCAGTGATTACAAAAATTGGTGCATTATCCCATTTACTGACAATATTTCGCAACTACAGCGCTGCATTTTATAATAACAACAGTGTCTCTAAGTTTTTATTCGGCAGTAAAGAAAAACTGCAGGCTTTGGCACAGATTGGCGTGTATAAAAACATCTGCAAGCACTGTGCAAAAGTATATGGTGGTCAGTCAGGCAGAGCTATGGCAGTTGATAGATGAGAGAAGCTGGAGAATGGGAGAGACAGAAAACTACCCATGAGGAGTTTTACATATTGTTAAGAATAGCAGAAAAAGACTTTTCTGGAAATACTTGAAATCACTAAACATTTGACTTACATAGACAGCTCAGTTTTAAAGAACCAAAACAGATCTCCACTGTGTTAAATTAAGTTTCACTTATATGAATATTACATAAATATGAATTAAGCTTATTGTTTATCTGTTATTACATGTAAAGATACCCATTTGAAATATTTTATTTTTCATTTTTTCGTAAAATGTTTCTACTTGTGCATAACATACTTACTCTACAAACGCTCTACGTCTCATCATTTTTTCTGTTTTCTGCACCTGTATGAGTAATTAGGAGTAGTTATGAGTAATACCTATGTAAGTCCCTAGTCATTTTTTCTATGTTTGCGACATTTATTAGTCACCTGACGGTGGCCTAAGGAGCTGGAACGCTGTTCGTGATCAAATAAACAAAAATTTTACAGAACGTCAGACAAGTATTTTCTATTGAATGGTGGTATTTCAGTCTCTGTCTTCCCACTACAAAACGAATCCGCCAACTGAAAGAGAGTCACAGCTATTGAAACACGGTGTTACCTCTAGGCTTTGCTCTAAGCGCTATTTGGTCTATGTCGTCGTGCAAGTGTGGCGTATGTTATACGTATTCTCCGCTTACTGCCAACACGATGCACAGTTTCTAGTTCTGACATTCTTATGTGACTACTTGTTTCACCCCCAGGCGGTTTATTGACTATAGCGTTTGCCATACAAGAAAATGCAAAGGGAATATTCAACAATAAATTATTTGTACATTCTCCAGGAGACATTTCCACACAAATCTAAGAGCCTATAGCTAAGAGTACATTACTACTAATAAAGCGCACTTAAGTGTTCGACAGAAGGTTCACAAAACCATATTCAGACTATTTCTCGGCAGTTCCACTCACGAATTGCACGTAGGAAAAATGAACACTGAAATCTTTCTGAGCGAGCACTGATATCTCCTATTTTATTACGCAGGCCATTACTCTCTGTGTAGACGTGAGTCAAAAAATGGCATTTGGAAGAGAATATTGCAATTTTGGCGAAAGATACGTAATTGTAACTCCTAGAGATTTAATTGAATTGACAATAGCTTCATTGGATTAGAAACAAGAACCAACGAGTTACAAAACATAGGTTTCGACGGTTTTAAAAAGGTCTTCTTTAGATGTTTACCTATTAACGAGATTCCGACATTGTACTTGGAACAAAGATAGTAACATTACAATGCGTAAAATTACAGAAAATGCTTGCAAAAGAATTTTTAGGGAAGCATACATAAAATAACATTATCTATGGTGAATATGGTAGTCACTGACTCTGTCAAGTACATGCCATCCACTTAATCACAGTTTAAAATACATTGTGTAAAAGTAGATGTCGTCTACTGTAAGGCTTTGTCTTAGCAGTTTTTAAAATATCACATATTTGACGCTAGATACAACATACAGTATGCCACTCGAAAAATTTGTATAAAACTGACATTTAAATATAAAACGTGACATCGGATACTGTAGAGCGAAAATATGTACCATTCAGAGATAGTGCCAAGCGCCGACAGGCTGAAGAATAGAGGCACCCGCGCTAAGTAACCTCTGGTAGGCTGCTCTCCTTCGCGTCCCATATGCGCGTAGCTGCAGTGAGCACCGTGTGTGATTTCACTAGTACATATTATTAACAGGAATAGCATATTAACTAAATAGGTGAAAAGAGGGGGAGGAGAGAGGGACAAAAATAGTGTTATTAAAGTCATATGGCTTAATAAAGAGCCCGCAGGCTCATGTAAACAGAGCAGACTCTTTACAAAATGCGCGAACCGCACGAGAAGCACTAGTGCGTGAATATGTAACCACAATGAGCATGAGTACCAAAGCAAAGCCGCTTCAGTGAACACTATCACTGTACAAGAGGCCCAACACTAGACGCATCCAGTTGGTTGACCCCTGTCATGCTGGAAGGACACACTGTGATACAGAAACTGCAAATATTAAAAGACAATAGACAATTTGTGAAGAGAATGGGGGTGGAAGTAGTGGGGGGGGGGAGGTGTAGATCATCACTTGTAAAACGTCATGCTAAGTGGTGTGGTCGTACTGACAAAGCCATGCCATATGAACAAATGTACTAGAAGGGACCGGGGGGGGGGGGGAGGGGTACCAGTAAAATTATAAACAAAGCCTCACTAAACAGTGTAAATGCGTAGAAATCACGATGTTGTAGGCAGAATAAAACCACACTAAAAATAAAAAGATGGTTCACTACTAAAATGTTGAACAGTAACTAACTGTGGATCACAAAGCGCATTGTAAAATAACAAGAGCCGTATTGTCACTGAACACAGAATATTGAGGAAAACAAACACTACACGGAGGCAAGCACCAAGCGGTAAACTTGGTAACTCGGCCAGAAGTAGAGGCTTAAAGCCTTCCAAGAACTATCTACTTGCAAGTTGAAGATGATCGTTTAATACGTTGCGATCGTTTTTCTCTAAGTGTTTGAAAATTTCGAGCTCTTCCCATAAATCTAATCTACGCTCTTTACTCCTTTGCATAAGATTACGGTATCCTCTAAATCCTTTGGAGTATGACCAACAATAAATCAGATTCAAGATCTTGAATCGACAATCTTTAAATTTGTGTGTTTTAGTGTATAATCGAAATTTAACTGACCTTTCTTAGTATTAATGTGGAGGATCTCACACTTTTCATTGTTTACGGCCAATTGCCACTTTTCCCACGATACTGATATCTTTTCACATCATTTTGCAATCCCTTTCGATCTTCTGATTACTAAAAGTTAAAAGCATTATCAGCAAAGACTCTACGAACGCTGCTCAGATTGTTTACAAAGTCGTTTATGCAGATTAAGAACAGTGGAGTGCCTATAACACTTCCTTGGAAAACCCTAGACATCATTTGGGTTTCATTAGATGGCTTCCCGTTCCACTGTCTCATATTAACCTCCGTTTAGTAATGTCATATGGCTACATAATTGGCTTATTCATCTACGGAGTTGTGTGTGGTAGCAGTAATCTTTGCTAATGTTCGATGGTGTTGTCTTTGCCTGTAAATCTATTTCATCCATTACTGTGTTTTCTTCATTGTGCAAAATATTTTTGTTTGACGATTAATGTCAACAAATAAATAATTTTATGTTTATAGTACACACATTTTTAAAGAACGCAATGTATGACAGTAGGTTGACAATCTGCACTGTTGCTAGTCTGCAGTAGAATCTTTATTATATCTGGATTCTTGTGGGCTTCACTTCATGGTTTGGAGGTCCATATTTTTTGTAGAAAAGGTGACACAGACATTTAGCATAGTTGGAAAAAAAGAAATGGTTATAATATGGGGTACAAATTTAACAGCATTAAGAATTTGAAAGAGAGACTCTAACATATAATGAGACATAAATAAAATGAATATAGGGAAATACATGTTGAGGGCTAGTGTAAATCAATCACCTCATGCAGATCTTTATGTTATCGCGGCGCAGTAACTACTCCATTAAATTTCGGACGTGTCGTTCGGCATAGTCTGAAGATGGCTGCACTATACACGGTCGAAATATCAGAAGAAGAAGCGGAATTTATGCGCCTGCATGCCTGAAATTTAATGGAGCAGTCACCTCATGTTTGAGTGATTAAAGATCAGATTTCAGAGTAGAAGTAGCTTTTTGTATGCGTGCGTTTTAAACTCCACAGAAGTTCTCCTGCGAAGTTTGCGGGGCTAGCACTCTTGGAAGAAAGGATGCTGTGGAGCCATGGCTTAGCTTCAGTCTGGGGGTGTTTCCTGAATGAAATTTTCACTTTGCAGATGCTTGCGCGCTGGAGTTCCTGGCAGATTTTTGAAAGTTGGAGATGAGATACTGGCCGGCGTAAATGTGTGAGAACGGGACGTGAGAAGTGCTGGCTTGGCTCAGTTGGTAGAGCACTTGCCCGCAAGAAGTAGAGGTCTACGGTCCGAGATCTGGTTCGATACACAGTTAAATCTGCGGGCAAGCTTAGTGCTGTTAATCAGAGAACAACATTCTTTTCTGTACGAAGAAACTGCTATTGAAAATATGCGTTAAAGAATTTTAAATGCATGCATTTGCTTATAATTGGGAGACGTCGCTCTTCGATTAAACAAATTCGTTAACTTGCTGTAATAAGTTTGATTGAGAATTTATTTTTTCTTTTACAAGTTTTCTGCGAAGTTTTATGTGTGCATAAGTACTTCAAGATGCTCTAACAAGCCTCTTCGCTTTTTTCTTTGGAGGACCCTGCTTCATTTTCCCGTTTTGTCACCCTGATTTAGGTTTTCTAGGACTTCGTGAAATAGCGAATGCGTGGATGGTTCCTTTGAGAATGTGGTGACCGAGTTCCTTCCTTATCATACCCCAACCTGACGCGGTGCTGCTTCTCTAAAGTCCCTTTTAAGTGAGCAGCTATTTTGTGCCTACAACTCGTGGTAAATGAGTAAATTGCAGCGCCACTGGCGTACTATTCCTGAATTGCATCTCGTTTGTCACTAATGGTAGTTTCCGTTTATACATCAGCGTCAAAACTTCCTGTCTTCCGTGAAGGGGGAATTGTGAGGAAGCTTCCTTTTTATGAAAAAATTGAAAGAAGCAATGATAATACAGTGTGGTTATAATTAAACTTTGGCTATTTGAGAGGGCCCCCATGAAAAACGTGTGATCATAAGGCCAAGAAACTTTGCGGAAACTTTTTAAGCGCATACGGAAGAGAAATAACGAATAAACCATTGAAATAAACACATTTAATTTTCTCATTGTGAAGAGCACCTGCATTCACGACAGCCTCCGAGATTGTCGGATATCATTTCATACTTGCTCGCAGCACTTTTTGAAAGGTGGACCATGGGTTGTTCTGCCGACGTGACACAGCTTGTGCAATGCTTGAAGATAGCACATTGGGCCCAGAATTATCAGCTGTGGCAACTGTGATTTCTTCAACAATTTGTAGCGCAGTTGGCCATCGGCCTCTCCCAGGAGACAATCCCAGATCGCCAGTTAATTCTAACTTTATTCTTCAACCTCGGAGCGGAAAGAGGACTTCTGCGGATTCCTTTAATACGCCGATAGTCGCGAAGAACAGTAGAATTGTTACTGTTCTTTTGATAAAACATGTTTTGATGATAGGTAAAGCCCTGATTAACTTGTAGAGGCCTATGCCGACTGTCTCTGGCTCTTATTCACACTGATGCTTGCGTTTCAACCCTACGTCACGTTACCAGTACCAGCACCTAACGAGAAGTCATGACACTAACACAAACTCTAACACCAACAATAACAATGGAAATCATGCGGCGTATGGGCTTAACATCATTCGTATAACATTCGGTACCAAATAGTTTCCCGTCTACCACTGGCTCAAATAGCGAAAGTTTGATTATAAGTGCCCTACCAAAGAAAAATTCATAGTGGATATTCTTGACGAGAGTCGTATGATCAATCCTCCACACTCCAAAGAACTGAGAGAATAGGGAATGTGTTGTCCAAACACTAAAGAAAATTTTTTGCTCGAGATTAAACAGAGTGATTTTGCAAAATGAAGACAAACTGCAGGAAACGATCGCTGAGAGAGTAGGGAGCAACAAAAGTCACTTGGACATATGGCTGGAAGTGCACTTCTACGGAGGTACGCCGACTTGAAAGTGGAGATAAAAGACCTTTGACAGTGACCCCTGTATCAGCACAGGGCAAGTGACTCACCAGCATGGCGTAAACCAGACAACAATCTTCAGGGCGGTTGCCATTAGCCGTACTGTAATGCGAGCAGTCTTTATTGCATACGGAACTAGATCCGCAACGAAGGTTTTGACACTTGTTCATCGCACTGGTCTTCAGGTGTTCAGAGTTATATCGTCCATCCCGTCCCAAGATGAAGCTAACTTTATAAGAGGCAGTAGCGTCAACCTACAGAATACCCACCAGCTTGCAACGGAGAAGCGAACCATCAACACGTTAGCAACAACGTGTAGGCGACCACCTCTTGGGACCAGTCATCGTCAGGCAAACCCTGGCAGGCGGGGCCTATCTTACTAGGATCTAGCTTCCCCGCTGAAAGACGTGTCTTTGATGGTATGAAGAGTGATGTGGCTACTAAAAGATGGTGTTCCAGGTCACTGTACTCTTGAGTGTGGTGCTAAGGCACAAGTGTAGACAGAACATTCGCACTTGCCTAGCGTGTTTTCATGTGTACTCTCAGTCACTGACGTCTACACCGTCAAAGATCTTTTGCCTCCACCTTCAAGTAGGTGTACCTCCATGAGAATGGAGATTTTCTTCGCTCAGGGACTGGGTGTTTGTGTTTTTATAGTCTGCATTTGGGAGTCATACTGCAGGATGTCCACATTCACCAGCGTCTATACAGCACTTGCCACTAGCGCTGGTGGACGAATGGAACGCCCTACCACAGGATCTCATTACAACCTTGAGACCAGTATGGGGGCACGTTGCAGAGCATACACTGTTGTCTGTGGTGATGACATACCGTTTTAAGAACCATGTCCCTCCTTTTGTACTGCCCAGGGATCAGCGTAAAGCGCAGTTACTTCACTGTAATCATGTCTTTGCATAAAATTATCATTTCTCTTCGTCTCACTGCGCATTTCTTCCAGTTACATTCTTTACTACATTTCAGCACTCCTTTCTGCGTATGGTCCAGTTTTTATCGAGGTATGTTACTTGGCAGTGGTGTATCATGCAAGAGTTACTTTCGTCATTACACTGAAGTGACAGAAGTCACGGGACAGCGATATGCACATGTACAGATGACGCCAGCACCACGTACACAAGGTATAAAAGGGTAATGCCTTGGCGGAGCTGTCATTTGCACCCAGATGATTCATGTGAAAAGGTTTCCGAAGTGATTATGACCGCACGACGGGAATTATAAGACTCTGACTGGGGACTGGTAGTTGGAGCTAGACGCATGGAACATTCCATTTCGGAAATAGTTTGGAAGTGCTGCGAGATCCAAGAGTGTGCCGAGAATACCAAAAGGCAAAAGTCACGCATTACCTCTCATCATGGGCATTTCAGCGTCTGACGGCCTTCCCTTAACGACCGAAAGCAATGGTTTTTGTGTAGAATTGTCAGTACTAACAGACAAACAACACTGTGTGGCCTCGGAAATCAATGTGGCACGTATGACGAACGTATCCCCTAGGGCAACGAGGCGAAATTTGGCGTTAATTGGGCTGTAGCAGCTTGCTATCATTACATTATCTGTAAAGCGTCTCTTGGGCTCGTGACTATATCGGTTGGATCCTAGACGACTAGAAAACCGCGGCCAGGCCTGATGAGTCCTGCTTTCAGTTGATAGGAGCTGATGGTAAGTTTCGAGTGTGGCGCAGACCCCACGAAGCCTTGCACTGTTCAAGCTGGTGGTTGTTCCATGCATTACATGGAACTGCCTGGGTCCGCCGGTCCAAATGAACAGATCATCAACTGGAAATGGTTGTGTTCGGTTCTTTGAGACCGTCAGCTATTCATAAACTTCATGTTCCGAAACAAGGATGTCATGTCACCGAATCACAGTTGTTCGCGATTTGTTTGAAGAACGGTGTGGACAATTCGAGCGAATGATTTGGCCACCCAGATCTCCCGACGTGAATCCCATCGAACACTTATGGAAGACAATGAAGATGTCAGTTCTTGCACAAATTCAAGAACTGACAACACTTTCGTAATTATAGAGCTTTATAGAGGCAGTATGGCTCAATATTTATGCAGGGGACTTGGAACGATTTATTGACTCCACGCCATGCCGAAACGCTACACTACACCGGAAAAAAGAAGGTCCGAGACGATATTATGTGGTATTCTATGACTTTCGTCACCTTAGCTTAAGTTTTGCAGACCAGTGTAGTTTCACTCCAGTTTGTGTTTGCTGGTAAATAAAAACGAGCAAATATTCTTATCTGGGAACTTGATAGATCAGTGAGCAGTCTCCCACAGGCGCTCCCCCCCCCCCCTCCCCCCCACCCGCCGGCCAACCATTTTGTCTATTTGTTCATCCCTCTATTGGCCTCTCTTCTGCTCTGTAACTTTTTTAGGGAAGTAGATGAGAACCATAGCTGGATAAATTAATGATCGAAATATACAGGGATGCATGAATCAATTCGATGCATAAAGGAATTACATTTTTATGTAACTACAAGGAAGGCTATAGCTTAATTATGCCGAAATAATGAAAACCCTAGCATCCATTGGAAACCAGGCACTAGGCGAACAACGGGCGCTGTCCTCCGACTGTGCGATAAACTAGGGCCGGTGTTTGCAGCGACAGGTCGGAGCCTCGGGGCGCTGTGTGCGCGCCGGCTAAGCTCGTTGCGCGCTGCCGAGCCGCCAAACACTGGCCCTGGTAGCCCGGGGCTCTCGCATCACGCGGATTATTGCTGAAAAAAAAAAAAAAGGGCTGCGCCGACCGAGCGTACGTTATTAGCCACCCATAATGCGCTGCGTCGTTAATTGACGCCTGTATCATTACAAAGTTTTCCTTTTTTTTATTTCAGTACATGAGCATATGAACGAGGGATTCGAGGGGTAAATGAGATGTGTGGTGACGGCGGAGAGAATAAGAGATTTATAGAAGGGACAAGGGCCAGTCGGAAGCTCTCAATTCCTGAGGCTATCTGTTGTCAGTGAGAAGTACGAGGGTCACTCCAAAAGAAATGCACACTATTTTTGTAAAAATACAGTTTTCATTCTGCATGTGTGAAAGTTTTACAGTGTGAAGATACCTCCTTCCCGCTTGTTTTCAAACTTAGTTCAACCTGTTCCCGTGAGTGGCGCGGTCACAGCATGTCTTGAAGGTGGCTGCTGCACTTGACGTTCGTCAGAAGCAACGTGCTGTCATAGAATTCCTGTGCTGTGAAAACGAGACAGTGGGAAACATCCACAAGAGGTTGAAAAAGGTATATGGAGATGCTGCTGTCGATCGCATCACAGTTAGTCGATGGGCAAGCAGGTTACGTGATGAAAGCGGGCACTGAAACATAGAGGATTGTCCTCGCAGCGGCAGGCCTCGAACTGCACACACTCGAGACAATTTGCAGAGAGTTAACGAATTGGTGACTGCTGACAGACGGTTCAAAGTGAACGAATTGTCACGCTACGTTGGAATAGGGGAAGGTAGTGTTTGGAGAATACTGAAAGTGTTGGCGTTAAAAAAAAGTTTGTGCCACGTGGTTCCCAGGATGTTGACAGAGGCTCACAAAGAAATGACAACGCTGAAACACCCGCCTTACAGTCCTGACCTGGCTCCACGTGACTATCATCTTTTCGGGAAACTGATAGACTCTCTTCGTGGAACAAGGTTTGAAGATGATGACTCCCTTATGCACGCTGACAAACAGTGGCACCAACAGGATGGTCCAGAATTTTACCGTGCGGCTATACAGGCGCTGGTTCCAAGATGGCGTAGGGCAGTTGAGAGAGATGGAAATTATGTGGAGAAATGAAAATATTATTCCTTAAGGATGTATCTACAAACTGTAAAACTTTCAAACATGTAGAATAAAAGATGGATTTAAAAAAAAGTAGTGTGCATTTCTTTTGGAGTGACTCACGTAATTTCCTGTGTTGAAAGTATTATTGAAAATTTCTCATGAAATGCACCTCAGGCAAGAACTGCAGTGCCGGAGTGAATAAATGGAAAGCTGTACTGAAGTGACGGAGGATCTCTTCGTTCATGGTGTCAGCATATTATACTGAGGTGACGAAAATCATGGGACAGTAGTATGCTCATATACGGATGAAGGTAGTGTCGCGTGCACAAGGCATAAAAGGGGAGCTATCATTTTTACTTATGTGATTCATGTGAAAAGGTTTCCGACGTGATATGACCGCACGACGGGAAATAACAGACTTTCAACGCGGAATGGTAGCTGGAGGCAGACACATGGGTCATTCCACTCCCGTTGTGGCCGTGCGGTTCTAGGCGCTTCAGCCTGGAATCGCCTGACCGCTACGGTCGCAGGTTCGAATCCTGCCCCGGGCATGGATGTGTGTGATGTCCTTAGGTTAGTTAGGTTTAAGTAGTTCTAAGTTCTAGGGGACTGATGACCACAGATGTTAAGTCCCATAGTGCTCAGAGCCATTTGAACCATTTGAACCATTCCACTCCGGAATCTTTAGGGAACTCAATATTCCAAGATCCCCAACGCAAGAGTATGCCGATAATCATAAATTTCAAGCATTATCTCTCACCACAGACAATACAGTGGCCGACGCACTTCCCTTAACAACCGAGAGCAGCGGCGTTCGCGTTAAGTTGTCAATGTTAACAGACAAGCAACACTGCGTGGAATAACCGCAGAAGTCTATCTAACGTATCCCTTAGGAGAGTGCGACGAAATTTGGCGTTAATGGGCTATGGCAGCAGACGATCGATGTGAGTGCCTTTGCTCACAGTACAACAGATTACGTTACAATAAATTAGATTCAGTTTTTATCTCATGCACCCAAAAATGAGGTGGTTCTCGTGGCTGTCGAAGAAATCAGGAAGTATAACATTAATAAGATAAAACATTTGAATACAAACTCACTACCCTGATCATTTGTCAGGAGATTGTAAAAATAGGTGAATACAATACAGTAAACTGGAGCTGTTAACATTTACACAATTAATACAGTGTCAGGATGGAACACAGTTATACACTTTTAATAAGTGTATCATACACAAAACACCTAATTTTGACTGTTGCGACCAAACTGCTGTCAAAACTGAAATCTAACAGACATTTTCACTTCAGCTGGTCTCACATTCGCTGTTAAGATATTCATATAGAGAGTAGAAGGAGTTGCCTGTCAAAAAGTCTTTCAGAGTCTGTTAAAGATGTCCTTTATCTGAAACCAAGTTTTTAATAATTGCTGGCAGTTTACTGAAAATGTGTGTTCCTGAATACTCGACCGCTTTTTTTCTAAGGTAAGTGATTTTAGGTTTTTACGAGATTTTACTTATTCCTAATGTTGATACTATGTATTGAGCTGTTGGTTAGAAATAGAGCTATATTACGTGCACCAAATTCAATTTAGGAGTAAATATACTGACAAGAGGAGGCCACGACATTGGGATCACAGAATTATTTCAAACTTTGTGATCTTCTAGTAGGTCATTAAAATGGCACAATGTGCAAATAGTAAGTTGCACTACTCAGGTAATTCCAAGAAAATCGCAAGAGAAGTTTTACGCGTCACTGCCTGTGTGTGTTCGTCTGGAAGCATCGAGGTGCAAAGTAGTTACGGATACCTTACTAGATTGTATGTGTAAGGGATTTAGTAAATCACGACAGGCATAGAGTTTCAAGAAAACTCTATGTATTTCTCAATTTGCTTGCCGACAGTTATAAATATTTTTTATTCTGATAATCAAATTTAATTAAAAATACAGGATTATTACAAATGATTGAAGCGATTTCACAGCTCTACAATAACTTTATTATTTGAGATATTTTCACAATGCTTTGCACACACATACAAAAACTCAAAAAGTTTTTTTAGGCATTCACAAATGTTCGATATGTGCCCCTTTAGTGATTCGGCAGACATCAAGCCGATAATCAAGTTCATCCCACACTCGGCGCAGCATGTCCCCATCAATGAGTTCGAAAGCATCGTTGATGCGAGCTCGCAGTTCTGGCACGTTTCTTGGTAGAGGAGGTTTAAACACGGAATCTTTCACATAACTCCACAGAAAGAAATCGCATGGGGCTAAGTCGGGAGAGCGTGGAGGTCATGACATGAATTGCTGATCGTGATCTCCACCACGACCGATCCATCGGTTTTCCAATCTCCTGTTTAAGAAATGCCGAGCATCATGATGGAAGTGCGGTGGAGCACCATCCTGTTGAAAGGTGAAGCCGGCGCTGTCGGTCTCCAGTTGTGGCATGAGCCAATTTTCCGCGGGCTACGCGTGAAACTTGCCCGCACGCGTTCAGCCGTTTCTTCGCTCACTGCAGGCCGACCCGTTGATTTCCCCTTACAGAGGCATCCAGAAGCTTTAAACTGCGCATACCATCGCCGAATGGAGTTAGCAGTTGGTGGATCTTTGTTGAACTTCGTCCTGAAGTGTCGTTGCACTGTTATGACTGACTGATGTGAGTGCATTTCAAGCACGACAAACGCTTTCTCGGCTCCTGTCGCCATTTTGTCTCACTGCGCTCTCGAGCGCTCTGACGGCAGAAACCTGAAGTGCGGCTTCAGCCGAACAAAAGTTTATGAGTTTTTCTACGTATCTGTAGTGTGTCGTGACCATATGTCAATGAATGGAGCTACAGTGAATTTATGAAATCGCTTCAATCATTTGTAATAGCCCTGTAGTTATCTGTCAAAGAACATGAAATTCACTAAAACTTCGTGCAAATACACGTGGTTTTTTAAAATTATATTACCTCTCAAATTTCATATAAATTAACTAATATGACAAGTGGCGAAAAAAAAATATAGACTAAAATTTAAGTTGGTGCAGGAGACGAACCGTCGCTTTATAAACGTTGGTCGTACGAAGCTCAAACGCTAACCACATGACCGCTATCAGCTCTGACATCTGGGACCTACGCACGGATACTCATTCACATAATAGACGCGAGAAACTTCTCTTCCGACTTTGGCGGAATTTCCATAGTAACGTACCTTACTACGTGCACATATGTTGTCTCAATTGTCTAGTAAAGGTGTACAAAGTTTGAAGTAAATACGTGACCCCAACGTCATGGCCTCCCATTGTGAGAAACAGTAGTTAGAATACATAGTTCTTCGAAAAGGTATCTGTGGTATCCTGCCCACTCGTCTCTTATAGGGTGCCTAGGAAGCAGTTTTCTCGGATAACTAGACAACATACAAGCAAATCTTATTAATGGAGTTTATTACAGTAATTGAACTGACAAACTTAACTTTCAGGTTTCTACATGATGGGTCGCAAGCAATTGGCGACATGCAAATTATCAGTGTCCTTTGATAGATACAATTTCCCTGGAAGGTAATCACACCATTTAATAAATCACTGCTATCGTTAATATCACTGCGGCTCTTCTCGTGCCCGTCTTCTAGAGTCCGGGCCGCGCGGGATTAGCCGAGCGGTCTTAGACGCTGCAGTTATGGACTGTGCGGCTGGTCCCGGCGGAGTTTCGAGTCCTCCCTCGGGCATAGGTGTGTGTGTGTTTGCCTTTAGGAAACTTTAGGTTAAGTAGTGTGTAAGCTTAGGGGCTGATGACCTTAGCAGCTAAGTGCCATAAGATTTCACACACATTTGAACACATTTTTTCTACTGTCCGGCCGCTGCTAGGCGGCGTGTCGCTTTTATTCTCTTCCTGTAGATGCCGCTCCTGTCGTGGTGACGTCATAGTCAGCGTGCTATTGGCTGACGTAGTCTCACAGCCCGCTCTGCTGTATCGTTCTCGATCCTCGTGCCGGCGTTTGTCGTTAAGCCGGAACAGTTTCTATATGGCTTTCTCTAATTTACACCACAAAAGAGTCTTATTACACGTTTTTGCACGCTAAAAACTTTTGCTCAGTTTGACGTGTTACCCCAGAATATGATCCTTATGATATAATAGAATGAAATTAAACAAAGTATGCAAGTTTGTTTTATATCTATATGTCCTATATCTGACATTATTCTCACTCCAAACACAGACTTGCTTAGGTACTTCAACAATTTAGTGGAATGCCTTCACCAACTGATTTTATTATCAAGTTGTAATCCCAGAAATTTAATGCTGTCAACCTGTTCGATCTGCATGTCTTCAAATGTTCTACACATTCTCGATGGGTATCTCTTGCAGTTTCTGATCTGCTGCACATAGTTGATCTTTTCAAAGTTTAATGATATTGAATTAGCTTTAAACCGTTTATTAAAGTCAGTGAAAACGTGATTACCAGCGATTTCTACATCTATACTTGACTTGCTACTTATTGCAATGTTTGTATCATGTGCTAGCATAACAAACTTAGCATCTTGCAATGTACCAAACGAGAGATCATGAATGCACTCGAGAAAAAGCAGCGGACCCAAGTTGGAACCTTGAAGAACACCACATGAAATTAATTCCCAGTGAGATGAAGACTGGATTTTTACTGCACAGGTATTTCGCAACGACACCCTTTCTTTCCTGTTAATTAGATAAGACTGAAACCATTTCGCAGCGATGCTTGTGATACCATAATATTCTAATTTACTTAACAGAATGCTGTGATTCACGTAGTCAAAGGTTTTTGACAGGTCACAGAGAATGCCAGTAGCCTCTAATTTGTTATCTAAATAATTAAGTACGTTCTCACGGTGAGTGTTAATAGCTTTCTCTGTATCAGAAGCCTTAAGAAACCCAAATTGTGACCTGAACAATATATTATTTGCAGTCAGTTGCCTAAGGAGACGCTTGAACACAACCTTTTCAAATACTCACATTTATGAAAAAGTCTGCAAAAAGGAGGTGTTCCGCTCATAAGAGACTGATTACGCAGCCGAACCTGAAAACCCCACGCCGTCAGTAAAAGTACACGCGCCTGCAGTACTTGCGCCTGAGCTCTGCACCTTATCGGTTGGACGCTAGACGATTGGGAAGCCGTTAGCCTTTACCTGGTCAGACGATCCGCAACTTCAGTTTGTATGAGCTGATGGCAGGGTTCGAGTTCGGCGCAAATCCCACGAAGCGTGAACGCCGGTCGTCAACAAGGCACTGTGCAAGCCGGTAGCGGCTCCATGATGGTGTGGGCTGTGTTACACGGAATGGACTCTATAAACGAGAATTAGAGGTAAAAATAAGTTTTCTTTCTGAGAAAATAAAAAGTGGAATATTGTTGGACAAATGCACGGGCCTCGATCGAGTCGAGAGAAATAACTTTTATTTTCGTAACATTATCGATCTACCCTCTTGCCAGAGCTGATCCAACGGAACCGATCATTGACTGGAAATGGTTGTATTCGGATACTTGGAGACCATTTACAGCCATTCGTGGACTTCATGCTCTAAAAAAAAAAAAAAAAAAAAAAAAATGGAAGGACAACTTACGAAATCACATGAAACTTTCACGGTATTGTTTGACGCAGGGGTGGCTTACGCTATTATAAAATCGAAAAAGGGGATAAACGTTCGTGAGAAGTTAAAACTACATTCAAAGCCAAGATTTGAAAGCGAATCACAACACATTTCACCTGTATTATAGCACGCTAGAAGTTTTGAGGAAGATGAAGTACAAATAAATTTTGAGTTTCGAGTTTGATGAACGTCGATCATTAAGAAGCGGAAATCCGTGTTAAAAAAGTCTGAGTGATAATATTTCAATTTACGCCGTTATCGTTTTAGGATTTATACCGCGAGACCACTGCAAATGTGAAGTAGAAATTTAGAGCACGAATGAAGGTGCGAGAGGGATAGAAGTAACCAACGGTAGCCAGTCTCTAAATTCGAAGATGTTATCGCATTACTAAAGAAAAGACAACTGTTGCATACGACTAAGTCACAAATTAGAACATAATTACGGCTAAAAAGAAGGAAGTAAAAGATGTAAACAATGAAGAGTAGCAGGGGCGATTATGAAAACCATTCACATATTGCGTTTGAAGAAAAAACGGACGGAAGAATTACAGAATGTTGTGACTGAAACGTAGCGATAAAAATCGCATCCAGAAATGTTCAAAGCAGAGCTAGAACGACATAATAATATAATAATCTTCCTGGCAGAACCGAAGGAATTATGAACAGAGTTTCTAAAACTGAAGGGTTCTGAAGAAGTGCACTGACTCCGAGAAAAATAGCTAAAAAAACTAGACGTATTTGAGAAATTGTGTCGAGAGATGAGACTGAAAATTAAGTGGAGCAACGAAGGTTTAATAAACACTTTTAGACATTTCACTTATGGAAATACCTCTATGAGGGATAGAAAACAAGGTGTGTACTTTCGAGGTTTGCTACTGGATCCTTGAAGGTAAAAATGTGGTTAAAGTACGACATTGGCTGCTGCAAAACCCTAGCAACGATGCGTTTGGTACGAGGCATGGATAATGGATACAGCGTAAAACCAGAAAGTAGGCTGTTGATAGTGTGTTAAGACTTGAAGTTGATACGTCTTTAGTAAATACATATCCTCATCCTATAAATGATTCAAATGGCTCTAAGCACTATGGGACTTAACGTCTGAGGTCTTCATTCCCCTAGACTCAGAACTACTTAAACCTAACGTAAGGACATCACACACATCCATGCCCGAGGCAGGATTCGAGCCTCCGACCGTAGCAGCAGCGCGGTTGCGGGCTAAAGCGCCTAGAACCGCTCAACCACAGCGTCTGGCTCCTATAAATATTCATGCTAATTATCAAATATAGAATTTTCTTAGTACATGGAGATAATGGTGAATTTGCTGATTTGTTACTTTCAACTCGCCAGTCCTCTAATACAAAACTTCGATTATCACGGTTAATATGCATTTGACACACTTTTTGAAATTTTTGGCTATAATTAATTTATGTCATGTAACAGAAAATTTTTAACGCGTAACGGCAAAGTAGCTTCAAGGAAAGGTACAAGACTATGTAAGCAGAATAGTGGACGACAAAGGTGTAATCGTTGTTCTAAGCGAACATGAACGAGAAGACTGACCTATGTACCCTAAAAGCTGAAGGTGTAGGAGTTCTCCTCAAAGAACAGTGATACAACAAAACTGCTACTTAGTTTCACTAGTGGCTGATTGACCATTCTAGCCCATCACATACACAACAGTTTGAGTAAACTGGAGATGAACATGGAAGGAATCACTAGACAGCAACAAAAGGTGCCTCGCCCCTAACCGGAAATAAATAGGACAGATGTCACTCCGTTTAAACTACATAGGAAGGACGAACCATTTTTTCTTCTTTAAAAATTTCGAACAGCCATGAAGAAACGTACAGTGCGCGCCAGCGGTTATGGCGCTTGTGATTTTCATATTCGCACACGAGGACTGCCACAGTACTCACGTTGTACTTCATACGCCGCGCGGACGGTGCGAAATAATGTTTTTCGTTAAACAGAGACAGAGCGTGCCATTATTCGATATACAAGTGGCGTGCGAACAGCAATAAATGAATATGTCAGCAGCTGACATGTTTTTCCATTCTCAAAACGCAGTAAACATTGATCGGCGCTCACTGGCGTCCAGTATTTTTGAGAGACTGCCAAATTTTTGTGCGCAGCTGCCGTCACATTCCCTTTGGCCAGTTAACGCGCAGTCACCTTATGACGTGAAACCGCAGCAGAAACACAGCGGCACAGCACAACTCTGCGCATTATGTAACGGTCCATGCTGTGTACAGCGCGAGCCTGCCTGTACATTCTGTCTCGGACCCCCCACGACTAAGATATTTAACACGAAGGCTCCTCGCTCTGGCACGGCAAAACTCGATAACTACTAAAGTTAGCGTTAAATATAAATAAGACTGTTCGTAAGTGGTGTTCAAAGTCTTAGAGAAATAGCTTTCACGCGAGAACAGGGAGCCATTAGAGCTGTAACAACAGATGCTAAATTGACTAACGTAATGTAACAAAGGAAACAAAAGAAAAATTCGGAGTAGGTATTAAAATCCACGAAGAAGAAATAAAAACTTTGAGGTTCGTCGATGACATTGTAATTCTGTCAGAGACAGCAAAGGATTTGGAAGAGCAGTTGAACGGAATGGACACTCTTGAAAGAAGGATATAAGATGAACATCAACAAAAGCGAAACGAAGATAATGGAAACTGAATTCCTGTACAAGTTGGCCGATATAAGCTGCAGCAGGCGCATAACTGACTCCTTTGGTATAACTGTGTCAACAATTCGTCCCCTAAGTAGCATAATTCACTCAAAGGGTATCTCTGAGATGGAGTTATCAAACAGTACACGACTGACCACTCCCAAGATAACTGGCAAGAGAATCAAATTCATTTTAACTAATACTGTACCTTCCGAACCACACAAAGAATGTCAAGAAAAAGAATTATAAAGTAGAGACTGTGAAAGTTCTGTTGTGAGGCACTTTTGGATTTGTATAGCATGGATAGACGCACAATACAATTCCGTTTCTTATCTTAGAAAGATGTGGTGCTACAGAAGAATGCTGAAGATTAGCTGGATAGATCACATAACTAATGGGGAGGTATTGAATAGAATTGGGGAGAAGAGGAGTTTGTGGCACAACTTGACTAGAAGAAGAGATCGGTTGGTAGGACATGTTGTGAGGCATCAAGGGATCTCCCATTTAGTACTGGAGGGCAGCGTGGAGGGTAAAAATCGTAGAGGGAGACCAAGAGATGAATACAGTAAGCAGATTCAGAAGGATGTAGGTTGCAGTACGTATTGGAAGATTAACAAGCTTGCACAGCATAGAGCAGCATGAAAAGCTGCATCAAACCAGTGTCAGGACTGAAGACCACAACAACAACAATGTGACTTTAAAAAGAAAACATAGTTGTTCTTTATTATAGCTTGGAGATTCAGAGATTTTAATCACAAACAGTAATAAAGCATTAATATTTCAAATTAAAATCTTGAAGATGTTTGGACAGTATTTGAACGGGATTGGCCTATGTCATCACAAAAATATTGTACAAAGTGTTATGCATCAACGACATTCACACTCAGCGGGTATGCTTGTGAATATCATCAAACCACATGTTATAGTTTTGTTCAATAACTTGTACAATGTGTCCATCTGGTGTAGTCATTTTACAACATTAAAATGCCCGATATTACAAAAAATCTTTCTACAATTGTAGAAAGTGACAATGAAGACTATTACACGCCAGTTCCGTGCTACAAATACATGTCTATGTACACGTAACTTGCTGTCAGGATTTCAGTTTGGATTCAGGGATATTGCGTCAACAGGAAATACAATTTATTCCTTTACGTGTGAGACACTTACGGAGCTGAATGATAAGTTGAGGGAAGTAGGCATTTTCATTGGTTCGACAAAATTATTTGATTGTGTGAACTGTGCTACTTTCTGTGTTCTATGGAATGTTGTAGAATTTAGGGAAAGGATGAACCAAGTTTGATTCCACATCTAAGAGGACAGAAAACAAAAGGTTGTCCCCCAGTGTCAACTAATATTAAAGAGATTTGAATCTGAATGGAGTTATTTGTTTGAGTTTAATATTGCAGAGTACCGCAGGTTGCTGTTGTGGGTCGGTCGCTTTTCTTAGCACATGCCGATAATCAGTCTGCTACTTAATGTCGAAAGGGGAGGGAGGTGGGGGGTGGGAAGAACAGAAAATTTGTCATACAGCTTTTGACAGTGTCATTGGGAAAGATGTGGAGTTTAATTTAATTGACATAGCAAATCCGATAGTGGAGAACATTCGGTTGTGACTTACAGAGAACAAATTTACGTTTAATTGCAACTAAATATAGAGCATATCTTTTCTGGCATAGAACTATCATAAACGCGAAGTACTCTTGCCACAGGGAGATCAAATAAACTGTACAGCAGAGGATTACTCCAAATTCTTTGGAATGAAGGAAGACAGATATAAAGTTTTCTTGAGCATGTCACAGTCAGGAACTTCTGTAGAATCTAAACTCTATCTCTAATACTATAACTAATACTGAAACGTACAAGTTAGTTATATTTGCTTACTTTTTCTCTGATATGTTATACAGTATTATATTTCACAATCAGTATGTGATATTCTAAAATATACTTCTAGCAGTAAAAAGTCACATCTATGATTTCACTTCACAAACTTTGTCTGAGCTGTTGTTCAGTTTCATCTGAATTTTGCCTCTGCCTTTTTTTTTATGTGCATCTCATATGATTTGTGGGTAATTATGTAAATTTACCCACACTGAACTGCGTAATTTAACCTTTGGACATTAACCAAAAAATCGGTTTTTACTTAGAAGACATTTCGTGAACAGTTGCAGAGAACACATGTACTCTTCTCCAATTTCCTTTTTAAAATACTTCTGTGGAACTGCAAATCTACCACATAAATTCAAGATTTTAAATATAATTAGAAATTCTTTTTGGTGGCTCATGCCCTTTATTTTACCTGGAAGTAACACAATATTTTTGAGAGTCTTTTACTTTATAGTTAAGAGTCTTTTACTTGTTTATACAATTTTAAATATGTGATGCTCTAGATTAGGGATATATTTAATAAATACTATTCCAGTTTCAGTCATAATATTGTGACTGAAGGTGGAATACTTCTAATAAAATATATTCTTAAACTAGAACTTAATTATGGAAATCCCACGACCTAATATCTAGTAATAACAAACAATGTAATGTTGTTCTTTTCGATTATTTTAATTATTAAATAAATGTTGTAAGAGGTGTTCTTAGGAAGGTGGGGGGGGGGGGGGCGAGTGTTTCCCTGCTGGAGGTGGATTGAGGTGCAGGCAATGTAGACACCCAGCTAGTTGCTGAAAGTCTTTATTAACAATCACAACAAATGTAGAGCGATGTATCTACATCAGGCAGACGGCAAACGGCGGGGAATGACCCTGAGAACTGAATGCACTGGCATGGGTGCACTGATGCGGGCACTCTTTGAGGATGGCAGTGGATGGTGGCCAGCGACAACCAGGCTTTCCCACTGAAACTGCTCCGACTGTTGAATTTCAGGTGCCATAGATTTGGGAGCAGTGGTGCCAAGCTGACTGGACTCAGTGCGTGTCTCAGTCCAGGCAGTGAGTGTCCTTAAGATACTGTGCTTCCTGCGTCACAAATCCGTGCTGGCTCACTGTCGGGGTTATCCTAGGTGCTTTAAATGTCACTGTCCACTGATCGCTGCTGAAAAAGAAGTGTTTCTGGGTCTTGGTAAAACCCCTCGAACAGGGCTAGTTTCCAGATGTGGGTGTCGTCACTCAGAAGGTGGTCATAGCGAAGGTGGACCAACTGCGAAGGACTGCTGCATTGAAGGTCTCTGACCACACAGATTGGTGATGGCAGCGGTCTGATAACAACTCTCGACAGTGGCACGGTTTCATGCTATTGCAATTCCTCCCTCCTTAGATTAATTGAAGTGCTTATTTCAATAGTGGTACAAGTCCATTACCTCCACTTTCCTGCCTATAATGCTTCTGAAATTAATGATCCAAACAAACAGAAAGAAAGGTTCATCTCTAGCAAGAAGCCATATGCTTGAATATTTCTGGTATCTCAACTGCAGATTTTTCAGCACTCATTTAACTTTAGGACTCTGTATGTCAAAATTAACAGAAATGGACTTGTACCACTATTGAAAATTCTGGTCATCAGATTTCTGTTTAAGAGTACAGCTAAAACAGAGACACTGATACATATACATACAAAATCACTCCTTCTACACCTCACAATCTACTAAAAACATTCAGAGTACGCACTTCTTGCGTACCTTTTCCCTAGTAAAGTTCTTCTTTTCTTTTTATGTGAGAGTATGTACATTATCTCATTCTTGTGATGATCATACACTCCTGGAAATTGAAATAAGAACACCGTGAATTCATTGTCCCAGGAAGGGGAAACTTTATTGACACATTCCTGGGGTCAGATACATCACATGATCACACTGACAGAACCACAGGCACATAGACACAGGCAACAGAGCATGCACAATGTCGGCACTAGTGCAGTGTATATCCACCTTTCGCAGCAATGCAGGCTGCTATTCTCCCATGGAGACGATCGTAGAGATGCTGGATGTAGTCCTGTGGAACGGCTTGCCATGCCATTTCCACCTGGCGCCTCAGTTGGACCAGCGTTCGTGCTGGACGTGCAGACCGCGTGAGACGGCGCTTCATCCAGTCCCAAACATGCTCAATGGGGGACAGATCCGGAGATCTTGCTGGCCAGGGTAGTTGACTTACACCTTCTAGAGCACGTTGGGTGGCACGGGATACATGCGGACGTGTGCATTGTCCTGTTGGAACAGCAAGTTCCCTTGCCGGTCTAGGAATGGTAGAACGATGGGTTCGATGACGGTCTGGATGTACCGTGCACTATTCAGTGTCCCCTCGACGATCACCAGTGGTGTACGGCCAGTGTAGGAGATCGCTCCCCACACCATGATGCCGGGTGTTGGCCCTGTGTGCCTCGGTCGTATGCAGTCCTGATTGTGGCGCTCACCTGCACGGCGCCAAACACGCATACGACCATCATTGGCACCAAGGCAGAAGCGACTCTCATCGCTGAAGACGACACGTCTCCATTCGTCCCTCCATTCACGCCTGTCGCGACACCACTGGAGGCGGGCTGCACGATGTTGGGGCGTGAGCGGAAGACGGCCTAACGGTGTGCGGGACCGTAGCCCAGCTTCATGGAGACGGTTGCGAATGGTCCTCGCCGATACCCCAGGAGCAACAGTGTCCCTAATTTGCTGGGAAGTGGCGGTGCGGTCCCCTACGGCACTGCGTAGGATCCTACGGTCTTGGCGTGCATCCGTGCGTCGCTACAGTCCGGTCCCAGGTCGACGGGCACGTGCACCTTCCGCCGACCACTGGCTACAACATCGATGTACTGTGGAGACCTCACGCCCCACGTGTTGAGCAATTCGGCGGTACGTCCACCCGGCCTCCCGCATGCCCACTATACACCCTCGCTCAAAGTCCGTCAACTGCACATACGGTTCACGTCCTCGCTGTCGCGGCATGCTACCAGTGTTAAAGACTGCGATGGAGCTCCGTATGCCACGGCAAACTGGCTGACACTGACGGCGGCGGTGCACAAATGCTGCGCAGCTAGCGCCATTCGTCGGCCAACACCGCGGTTCCTGGTGTGTCCGCTGTGCCGTGCGTGTGATCATTGCTTGTACAGCCCTCTCGCAGTGTTCGGAGCAAGTTTGGTGGGTCTGACACACCGGTGTCAATGTGTTCTTTTTTCCATTTCCAGGAGTGTATATGGAGTTTCTAGGATCCTTTTTTCTTTTTTTGCAAAACCTAACTTCACTCACTGAGGTTCAGGCAATTTTTCACTGGTGCTGATACGAATATTATTGATCCACAGTTTAAAGGAAATTTGGTTAACTTTGTCTGAGGGTGTAGTACACAATACTTATTATCATCAGAAGTACGCAGACAGCCGATGCAGAAGTTCCTATGGCAATGATTTGGTACGGATATTTCATCTAATATTTTCTTCACATGTTGAAGCAGACATTCCCTCAGCATCTGGCCGTCTTGTGCAGCTGTCAGCAGATCCAGGGAAGTAAGCTATATTTTCCTTTGGCAGGATCTCGAAGTGTAGGTCTGACACTTAAATTGATGAGTAGTTGGTGTTTAGCACTGTGGTTCCGGTGGTGGTGGCGCTTAGCCAGAAAGAAGGTCCTGAAACATGTACCACTTATTAACAGTCCCATGCCCTGCAGTTATAGTCTCTGTGCCGCGGAAATGACCTTGTTTGTAGCAGATGCAGATAACGACTGCCGATTTTGATACTGAGAATGTTCAATGTGACCACATATTTTGAAAGAATTTGGTTTCTCTTGTAATGACCACCCAGGGGCACATGGTCGCACGCTTCTCGGAGCAAATCAGAGCGAACTCGCGTGACTCACGAAGTGTGTGTTTCTATTTCGTGGAGCAGATGGCGTTTGCCCGGTTATGCCCTGCAGTAATTCTGTGCTGTCAAGAAGTACTTCAAATCCATAATCATCTCAAATGACTAACCCGAGAAACATCTGTTACAAAGAATCTTTAACCTTGAAGTTAAGTTCAAAATGTCTCAGCTATACACACAAACCACATGCTTAACAAAGCAATATACATAATGCACCATGTAGTAGCGATGTTATCCTTACAAACCAAATAAGGCACGCTAATGTTCCAATAACACTGGCAGTAACAGTTTCACCCGAAAATTCTTTCAACCTATTACCTGAACTAAAATGTTACCCTGACACGGACATAGCCATAGTGCATACTCACAGATATACTTGATAACTAATAAGAAAACATATAGAGTTATCTCGAAAGGCCACGTTGTGATTTCCAGGCATATGGACGTGTCGGAACAACTGTGGGTACGTCCTGCTTCGCTTACCTGGTTAACTTTTTTTTCTTGTGTTTTCTTCAAATCCCTCCTTTCTCCCTTCAGACAGGGCTGCCAGCAACTAAGGCATTGCTTCTTGTTCACCCTAAAATGGACGAATTTTTTGACCATGCACCACAGTGCTTCGGATCAGAAGTTGTAATTTGACGGTAACTAGACACGTCATATCGAAAAGTACCAGGAACGTATATGTTGATCATTTGGTATGGTCTATCCCATTCAGGTAATCTTTGTAGTGGGATTCACTGGCGACTCAGTTCACCTCTTTGAGCACCAGCAATGCAGTTCTTCACGTAACGCCCTATATCTTACTTCCTTGTTGGCCACCAACAGTTTTCTGCAACATGATGCTCTGTGGCACATCTTTCGCTATGAAGTTCCGAAATGGAATCGTGCGCCTCGCTAAATACTTCGTTCTGCAAACTTGCTTGTGGAAGTATACATCACCCATACCTCGTTCACATGTACAGCAGCCTGTTATCAGAGGTGAACTGCCCTTTCCTTGCAAACAGTTGATAGATCAGGTGAGTGGTCAGAGCTCTGCACCGTTCATCTGCGCTTACCCAACACTTTTATGGCGCGCATTTTACCACTTAGTCCATCTGCATTACTATGAGATTTCCCTAGACAGCACGCAACTTCAAAACAAAATTCGCTTAGCCATAAAACTCACTGGGTTAAAAGCGTTGTTGGTGGATCTTCTAGTCCCAGAAGCCATTAAAGTGCTGTGTGAACCGTAAAGACCTTAAAATGACATATACAGAAATACCAACGGAAATAGGTGATTGCCAACAGTTTGCACGGGCATTTCGTTTCCGCTAGTTCAACAGTTCTTGTCTGGTTTATTGATTATTATTATTTGGCAACCCACCTGGATGTTTATTAGTATATCATTTTTGGGCTTTGGGCGTATGTCCTGGTCCCATTGGATTAACGACGATGTGCTGGCCATTGAATGTCCAACAAAGAAGAATAATAGCTCACCTTGTAAGAACATACAATGCAGTTGACAGATAACAGATGGCTAAAGAAGATCCCGATGTACCATTCTCAGTGAAGGAGGTGAAGAGGAAGATTATAGGTTGCCTCTGTAGATGGAGTATAAGAAGCCTGTGAACGAAAGAAATAGAAGATGAGCATGGGAGGATAGGAACAACCGATGACAACAGGTATGTTGGAAGTGGCGACAGTTGTAGGAGCCACACAGGAAAGAAAAAAATATATTCTGGTTTACCACAGATACCTGTGGTTCTGCACCCAACAAGTAACTCACACAACCTTCCTTTTATGTAGCTGGTTAGACGAGTGACTGCTACTGATTTCACACAGGTGTGTCCCATGTGCATACTTAGCATGAATGTTGTTCATCTCATCCCCTTCCATAAGCCAGAGGACAATTTTAATGGAGTGCCACACCTGTTTGCACAAGTGCTACCAAACTTCTGAATGTGGCCGAGAGAACCACATCTACAATGTATGATACCAGTGTTAAATACTACACTCTTCCATCTCAACGTAGAACCACAGCAGATGCTGCTGCTTTGCCCAAAGTTTTCGGGAATTCCATATCCAACTTTTGTGATATTTCAACCAACATTCTTTTTATGGTCTTCTGTCTTCAGACTGGTTTGATGCACCTCTTAATGCTACTCTAACTTGTTCAAGCCTTTTTATCTCCAAATGACTGCTGCAACACACATCCATTTGAACCTAAGCAGGCTGAAATTGAAGAGCCTTTTACTATCATTTGCTATTCACTTATCTACATGATTAAAAATCAATGAATTGTACACACAGTCCTTTATAACAAAGAAATTTTGGTTTCTGTAGTTCTGTAGAACTCAAGAAAAACGTATATGTATATGAATAATGGGGTCTAAAAAGATAAAACTCATAAGCTGTTATAGACAATATATATGGATAACAATGCAGTAAAAATTGAGCCAGCTGCAGTTGATAATTACTTCAGTTCAGACAATCCAAGGAGGAACTCACAATATGTGTATTGCTTTGCAACTCGATCATAACACTTATCATATATCAAGTTAATTTCACATTTATCTATAAAACCATTTCCAAAAGAAAATTGTAAAACACTGAATTAGAATAATATTAAAAGAAACAATGTCTACTATAAAGAAAATAAAACTTGGAAAACTCACTAAGCAAATGTCAGCCAATAATCACAAGATGAAAGCCAACAGGCAATTTGTAAATGAAGGATTTATCAAAAGGTGTCAACTCAATATGATAGTCATAACAAAAACTTGTGTATGACAGATGTAATTATAAGAGACATTGTTTTATATTGAAAAGCATTTAAAAACTTAAATAGATTAAAATCAGTGATTTAAGAATAAAATAAAATACCTATTGGAGAATGAGTAATAAATCTTCAAGGGGATGTAGAGTTATAACTCAAAATTTAAGAATTACAAAGCTACACACATAAAGCAAATAAGTTATGATTATTAGAAAAGTAAACATAAAACAATTGTCTTTGTGTCAGAAAACCAGTCAAAAACATTTCATCAGTCTAATGTTATTTCAAGTTCTTTAGATGTGATATGGATATTATTAACTTCCTTAAAATATATCATTCAATCAAGGCAATAAAAACTACTGTAGCCACAAACAATGAAGTATGTAGACCTCTAATTGAGAGACACACCATACTATGATTAAATATTATTAATCATTTTACCCTAAAGAACTTCATTGTTGTAAAGGTAAGTTACTGATGACCAGTTAAGCATTTCTACCGGTCGTAAGACTGTACCATATTTCTTTTAACATATGAAATAAGTTATTTAAATAACAATAAATTAATGACAGGAATTCTCTGTGATTTGTCTGAGGGATCTGACTGACAAGTTGACAAAATTAGTATGATAAAATAAAATTTTGGAGATTTGAATGTGTAATTAAAAACTGATTTTTCTTATATTTAAATAACTAGAAATATGATGACTATATTAAGTGACTGCATCACTTAGAAAAATTCAATGGCCATCTCAGTGAGGTCAGACTATTCTAACAGACAATATTAGGTTCATTCCTGTGAATGTCATATTTATGAATAACTTCTGAAATCATATTGAGAATGTAGAAATATTTTCCTTCATAAAAAAAGGAACAAGACACAAAAAATAAATAATGAACATGCTTGTCACTATAGTTATTGATAATTTATTGGTATATACACTATCAACTAACATTGTGGACAATACAATAATTTCTTCTAGAACATACTGTAGTATGTGGGGCAGACTGTGCAATGCAATATTAAGATGCAGAGAAGAGATGTAATATATATACTATATCTTAAAGCATTAATTGGCAACTATTTTAGCAACATTAAGATGCAAAGAAGTAATATAATATACACACTACATCTTAAAACATTTATAGACAAGTATTTTAGCAACTAAGGATAACAGCTTATTGATGGATCCTTCCATTACTTCTTGGTAGAATTGTTCGATATTTGAGGTTGAATAACAAGTACACTGTTTTGGGTCTACTGATGTTTGTTTATTTCTAACTTGTTTTTCTCTTACTATGCTATCTGCAGGAAACAACAGAATATCCCTTGGAAGGGACACTATTATTAAACACAATAATTAGCATACACATTTTTACAGTATTCCAGGTCATGTCGTAATGATGCCACAGTTGGTCAGATCATGACATCAATTGAGGACTGTCTAAATCAGCTGTAGTCACACTGTGTGACACTTACGTTTTATATTGTAAACTACAATTTGCATGTGGGCAATATTAATCACAGTATATGATTAAAATACACAATATTACAGTATTACAAGTTATATTGTTATAACATTGAGGTTTGTTTGATAAGCATGGTAAGGAATATGAAATTCTATAGTTTTTTATTTTGTGCAGATGTATGTGTCACAGTGGCAGAGGGTACGTGGCTGGTTGATTGCTTCACGTATAATACATGTTTGTAGCACAAAATAAGTGACTTGTGCTCAGTTAGGCAGTTCTCATCCCTCAGAAACTATGGAAACATAGCCTTACAATCTGTAATACTGTAATATTCAATATTCTAGTTACTGTGTTTTGATTTTGTCAATAGAGTAAAGTGTAATTTATAGTGTTAAAACATGTCTGATGCATCACACACTATGCAAGTGGATTTTATCTTTTCCTATATTGTTTGGTTACCTAAGAACTAATGTCCCTTGCAGATGCTAGTTAGTTGTTTTCTGAAGATGGCCTAGTAAGCCAAAGCTAGTTAGATATAAAGGAAAACCATTGGAACAAAAACAGCTTTAACCTCATAACGTATTTACTCACATAAAACATTTACCATTAACATGTTGTTATAATGTAAAAAAATATATCCTTTATAAATACATAAGAAAAATTACTGATCATCATTACTCACACTTAACCTTACCATAGCATAGTAAAGAGCCATATATGCTTCCTGAAAAATATTCAAATAATCGCTAGCAAGTAGAATTTTTTGTGAATCAAATCTCGAGATGCAGAAACAAAACCATCATTTTTGTTCAACAAAGGTGTCTACACCATACTGGAGTGTTTGAATAGGAAATGTGCCTTTATGTGTCTGCAGATAATAAATTTTGTTCCAGAGCGATGGTTGCTGGTTTCCTGTTTAAATGATTACACTGAAAACGACTCCAATGCACAACGTTATGTGCGTGGTAGCTGAATTAGCATATGGGTGAGTTCAAATTGAGCTGAATAATTGTCTCCAGGAAATGTTCCTTCTTTATTATGTCTTTCATCTTGAACTTAGGGGTTTGCTACTACAGTTATGTATATGGGGGAACAGTGGATAGATGGTTGATGAACAGGTGGTCTACCACACAATGCCAGCGCAGTATGGTTTGGTCATCATCTTGTTTGCTTTGTGATAATGAACAATGCTACTGGCTGCACAGTAATAGTGCGACTCTATATCACTCTGAAATATGTGTATATTTATGTTTAGAAGGGAGGGAAAGGGTGTGAAGCATGCTATTTCATTAGCTTTCATTTCGAGAAACCACAAACACATCAAACTACAATAAGCACACGAACGCTGTCCGTGGTGGCAAAATGTATTGTCTTCAGAATAATCTCACATTAATCTCAATTTCAGTGACAGCTACACAGAAACAGAAGCTACTTTGGCGGCTGTAATCGAGTTTGCACTACTAAGTGACATAATGGATCAACAAAAGTGCAATGTAAGTAAATTAAGTAAATTGATACAACTCCAACTTTTGCACAAAATGTGTATTTCACAGGTTTGGAACAGTGTTCATGTCTGCACTTGTGGTACATGTTATTTCAAGTAATGAATAATACAAAGTTACAGCAAAGGGAAAAGTTCGCAAAATAAATTTAAAGGTATTGGTACTTCCTTGTGCATGCTTAATTTTTCGTTATCACACGTAACTTTTTCTAAGAGGAGCATTCTGAGGTACATTTTCATGTAAGCAGTGCAGTGTGTAAGAACGAAAAAGATTGTAAAGAACATTGACCAACTGGGAAACAAAAGTTGTTGTTAATAAGGTGTTTGAAGGAGACAAATAAATTTAGTACAGACAACAGTGGAAAGCTTAGAAGTGAAAGTAGTGAATAATTTAGAAATGTAACAAAGAATAAAAAGAACGTTAACACTAAATACTTACCCCCCCTAGACAGAAGTGAATGAAAGGAACACATCCATCCGTTTCCAAGCTAGCCACTTGACATAATGTGGACTCTAAGATCCAGAGTGATTTTATGGATATTTCCAACATTTTTGCCTGCTAGACAAAGGTTAAAAAAGGTGGTTCCTTCAATTCCTAACAGAATATGGGCTTTGGTTAGCACAATTGCAGACCATGCAGAAGAGCACTGACAATGCCCTGCTCCAGAATAAAAGAGATAAATATAAACTATTACCTCGCATACACTTTTTTTGTTGGTAATCGAGCTTCACAACGTAATGACATCAGAGTGACCATATCAAAACAATGTGAGAGGACTAGAACTTCATAATTCAAGCTGAAGCAATAAAATACCATCGAGGAATGGTGTTTAGCTCAAAAAAGATAAGTCCAGAAGAATCTTCCACCTCCGTATTTATTTCCTTCGCAAAAGTAATGCGAACAGACTGGGATATTGAACTTCTGAGCTTCTCCTGCCAATCTGTTCCTTTCGTCTGGAGATCTTTGCTTCACGATTGTAGTGTTTCATCGAATGTCCAAGACTGACTGTATACTCACTATAGAGATACTGATCGAATATCAGCGATGCTACACATGCGACTCCCTCTCTGAACGAAAAAAACCTTGTGACATAACTATCGAATGCAGTGTTAAAGTGTTCACATACATTTTTCTTGTTTACTGTAGTGCTTCTTGTATAAGAAAACGCATTAACAGTCCTAAGCCGATACGAAAAGGCATAGGAGATTGTGTTATATGAAGCTTCGATCCTGGTTACTTGAAGATTGTGCATTAAATTTTGAATTCAGTTGAAGTGCAATGTGTAAATAAGTAAATGAAACGCCAAGCCTTACCGTTTCTTATTTGTTTCGGCGAATAATCGTACTGATCTCATATCTACTAGTTATTCGCAAAAGGTTACCTCCTTTTCAATATGCATGACTATACCTCTTACTTGTATATACTGCATCTTATTTTCGTAGTCACATATTCTAATCTCCAGAAGCTAAATCAGTGAATGTATATTAGCAGCGATCGTTGTGTTAGAGAATGTTGTCAAGTGATCAGGTGTGACAATTCATTGGTTTAGCAGTGGACAAACAGGGCTAGGTAAATTTGGAAACTTGTGGTAAGGTCTTATGGGACCGAACTGTTGAGGTCATCTGTCCCTAATTTACACACCACTTAATCTAACTTAAACTAACTTACGGTAAGGACAACACACACACACATGCCCGTGGGAGGACTCGAACCTCTGACGGGGCGAAGCCGCGCGAACCGTGACAAGCCTCCCTAGACCTCTCGGCTACCCAGCGCGGTAGGGCTTTCATGTCACTGATGAACATAAGGGCAGTAGGGTTGCTGAAGATTCGTGTTATAATATCCTTTCTAGCTTTGGACGGGGGACACGTAGATATCAGACTAATATCAGAAGAATTTGGGATACTGTGGAAATAGTGCGAAGGAAGCAAAACAGTCTGTAAGTTGTCAATTTACTGACATGGTTGAACAAAGATGTCACAGACGTCAACGATATATACAAAACAATCAGTCATCGTTTCTCATCTGTGGTAGGGAAAATAAATGAAACGCCTTGAATCAGATCATTTTGAAGAATTGTTGATAGAATACTTTTTGCAGGAGCTACAGGACACTAACAGAGATAAAATTTAAATAATTATTCAGTAACTGGAGTCTGAGAACTAAAACAGTAAGATTTATTTAAGCAGTATAGCATTTTGCCTTGGTGTATCCTATGTTACATGTCGCCTTGCTACTCGTTCCAGTATACTGTGGACGTAAAATGTGCTGTAAGTCGAAATCTGTCCCCCATTAAGCTTATGTAACGACTTAATGCATAGTCTGAATTGTCAAAACAAACGGTAGTATAAAACTCCCAGTGATGAGATTGCTGTATGGGGATCTTCAGAAAGCCAATAATTTAAAAATTAAGGAAAAGAAAATTTAACAGTAAGAGAATATGTAAATTCATTCTATCTCTTATCTGCTTTGTAAGAACTAGCTAACAGACTGAATATTCACTAAAGTAATAAAAAGAAACATATCTTTCTTGTAATAGTGAGACGCATACTTAAAAGGAAGATAGAATGTTTTTAGTGGCTGGGTGTGTATAAGCTCTACACTTAGCCACCAAAAGTATTGTATCTCCCCCTACACTACGTGCCACACTATTGCAAGACATCCAGCAGAAGGCAATAGAGCTACTTGTACGATTATTGTAGATTATGATGCGCAGTCAGTATCGGCATTGCTAGGCAATGGAAAATTTCGCACATGGTAGTATAATATGATAACGAAATTCAGGTACAAATAAAATTTTTGCAAAGAAAGCTAGTCATCACAAACATAAATGACGTCAGTTGACCAGCCTAAAGTATGACTGCACTAAAAAGTCTGCATATCCTCATGCTAGAAACACAATGTGCTCATCCATGTGTCTTGTGTTTAAAAACAGGAACAGGGAGACTTGTAGCGACACAGAAGCTGCACAGTATTACAGTGATCTTTTCCGTCTCCACGATGTATGGGTACTGTATATAATTAATATAATGACTTTATAATATTAATGGTTTTGTTTTACTTGCTTCATGCACGTGAACGCATCTTCGCGGAGCGCGAGTTCTTCACGCCAAAAGATACAATACCCATCTGGTCGACTGCTTTTCACCCAAGACCGCTGAAGCTTTAGGCCTACCGTATCTCCTGCGGTGATTGTGGTTCTACAGTGAAGTTCAAATGGTTAAAATGGCTCTGAGCACTATGGGGTTTAACTTGCCGGCCATGCCGGCCGGCTACAATAAAGTAAATGAATCTATATTCGGTGTTATTTAGGTCCTTTTTTAATGTGTCCAGTCTCCTCTTGGCCCGAACCAAGATCAGTTTATCGAATGAGTTAGGATATTCTATTCCATGGGAAAATTTTTAGATCCTTGGTGAAAATAAGCAGTGTAAAAGTGATCTATTGAGGCAGCTAATATTCATTGCACGATATATACAATATCATATACCCAAAGAGAAGACTAGTGGCGCATATTATAGAATTTTAATCAACTACTTTAATGCGTATGAAAAAGCTGTTAAATTTTGAGAACTGCTAAAAGTCTTTGGTTTTACATATAATACTTCGACTACCAGTATTTATATAGGTATGTATATGTCTTTCAGCAACAGGAAAGAGTTACAAACTATTTTTTGATGAAAAGCTTACATTCAGATTAGTTGGGAAAATGTACTGTGGACTATTAGTGTTCGTAAATATTAATTTCAAGGATAACTGCTGCAATAGAGACCAACGATTCTTCTCTGTTTTTGAGTGTCTGTTTAAACAGCACCGCTGGTTATCTGAGTGACGGAGAAAACCAATAACTGCATGTTCTACGATTTCTAGTAGTTACTATAGAAAAACATTATTTCTCATACGAGGTGAATCTGTAGATATTGGCAAATTCAACGAAGTATAGTCCGGAAAGCACACAGTTGCAACATCATAAATTATATTATTTGTCATCGCTTCATAAGAAAAGGGGAACCGTTTCACCACTTACTGCGTTCCTGGCTAGCGCGTCCCAAAAATTTCCTTATGAACGTTGGACCTTTTGCAGCTGACTCTCCAAGGTTGTTATGTCCTCCATATTTGAGAATTATGAAGACATGGAAAATGTGATAAGTTTTTACACGTATTGGTGTTTCCTTCTGAATATTCCTCTGGCGTTGTTATGTATTTCACTGAAGCAGAGATCTAATGGAACAAAAATTACATTTACTAGGTGAAAAGGACTCATTTCGCTTGGTCTTTTTTCCATTTCCTTCCTGAATAGGAAAAAATATGCAATTAATCAACTCATTTGTGAGAATCTAACTTATACCTAAAGTATATTGTGCTAAACTACATTTGCATAGACATATATAAATTTTGCCATGAATGAATCCATCTAATGATGCTCTAAATTTTGTTTTGATATGGAGGTGAAAATTTATCTAAAATCATCAGATCTCAAGAACCATGATTCATAATCTAGGTCACAAAGTGCAGTTTTTTTAGAACTGTTGATCAGGCAGTGCCTGCAGTTACTTGCATTTCTCTTCCTCTCCCCCTCCCACCCTCTCACCCTCCTCCGCCCCCCCGTCTCTCTCTGTCTCTCTCTCCTCCCCCCTCCCTCTCCCTCTCCGTGTGTGTGTGTGTGTGTGTGTGTGTGTGTGTGTGTGTGTGTGTGAGAGAGAGAGAGAGAGAGAGAGAGAGAGAGAGAGAGAGAGAGGAAGAGAGAGAGAGAGAGAGAGAGAGAGAGAGAGAGAGAGAATTTGTGTGTGTGTGCTTCTGAGTGTGAAAATGTGTATCTGCGTGTATACGTCGCAAATAACGAAGTGGGAAATAGGTTACAATTTCGTTTGAAATCCGATACAGAGTATAACATGTCATTCCTCACAGGTGTATTGTTTTCCCCGGAGCTGAGACCCGTGATATGTCCTACAAAATTCTAACGGCTCGTGGCAACCGGACGAGAACTGTTTCTCCGTGGACACACACTTCAGTTATATTTTCACTTCCATCTACTTAGTATAGGAAAATTAAAGGCGTGCAGTATGAGCGATTACAGTTGTAGAGTTCGGTAAATATCTCGTGATGATAACTATGCTGCAGAAAGAAATCTGGAATAATCGTTATGTTGAGAAGATCATGTGACTATGAAGGCTTTATTTAGTATAGCTACATGGATTCTACTAGTAATTCTAGCCATTGTCTGTTGTCTTTCTGTTGGGCTGCCTTCAGGTGCTTTTATATGTGTTTCGATAATACAATGCAAAATGACTAATTACTATAGAATGTGACAATATATTACGTTAAATGCTATTTTTTTATTAATTACTTTAACTCCTTATTTGGAGTACAGGGCTGCAACAGAGGACCGCCATCTTGTTCTGTCTTCTGCTAGTATTTCGGCTTCTTCCCATACTAATCCATGTTGTTGAGCTTTCCCAGACTATTCCTTGCTGTTGATCTTTTGCTTCAGTTAATCGTCTCCACGTCATTCAGGGCCAGCGTCGTCTCCGTCGTCCCTGCGGGATCCAATAACTGGCTTCCTTCGCAGTATGTTCTAACGATACCACCACTTGCAAAGTAGGTTAGAAATCAGATTAATAATGTTGCTCATGCAGCATATGTTTGCTTTATCGGGCAACAACAAAGTTATTGACTGTGGATGGTATCGTCAGAATGGAAATAATGAAGGCACTGTAAAAAAAGTCATTGATTTTGGCACTTATCGTGAATGGATTTCCAAGTAAATTTCGTCGAAGTTGTTATGGCTCATCTTGTTGATTCTAGGGTGATTCCACTTTGACTGCTAGAAGGTCCATAACTGTATTTCAGCAATATTTGAAGATCTAACAAATGCGTTTTTCAGGAAATTCTTAATGATCAAACAATCCCAGATCAGAACAATGGCATGGTAGAAATAATTTTTAATAAACTTCTTGTAAATTCACATATACTTCTTCTTCATTGTCACATCATCAAGAAAACAGTTTTGTATCAATCTTCATATACTGTATTTAATTTCCACTTTAACCAAACACAAGACTTGATTGTTCTTTTACAAAGCGAAATAACAACTTAACTTCTGCAAAGTGAAAAAAAGACTGCTCTGTGCGCATTCGCGCCAAAACGGTTACAAGTAAGTCAAAGATTACGACAGTCTAACAGAAATGAATACACACAAGAACCATATCACTGTAATATATCGATACATCGGAGTACCTATACATTAATAAAACCAAATGTGAATATTGTCACAAAAATATGTCTGTTACTTCGCAGGAAAGTAGTACGATATTACTGGTATCGAGAACTGGGGTTGGAGTGCCGTAATGGTCACGTAAATAGAGAACCATTACAATGTTCATTATGTCTCCTAAGTGTGTGTCCTAACCATCGCCACTTTCTGCTTCTTATTTGCAGCTCAGCTGGATTCTGGTCGGTTCTTTCCCACAGTATTTCGTTAGAGACGACATTTGGCTACCATGCCCCCAGGTTGTTCCTCAGCCATCTGTTGTTGAGTGTCTGTAGCTTATTGATAACCTGTTCATGTTTCTCATCCGTATAGAAGGACAAATTTTATATTCTTTTCAAATATACCCGATTGGGCCCTCAACGTTATTTCCTTGGTCTCCTGATAGAGTGGAAAGTTGTAAAAGTGCCTTTGACTTCATCGTTGCGGCTGTTAATATCTTCTGTTGCACCACCATATGGTGTAACCACGCTTTCAAGGTAGCAAAACATATTCACGAATACCTAGGTCCTAAGCTATGCGGTGTTGTTATCATTTGCCAGCATGTCTTTTAGTTTTTGGGCGTCAGTTTTCAAACCGACTTTCTTCGCCGCAGATTTCAGATCTTCTATTTTCTCTTTCATGTAGTTGAGGCTGTGGGATAGAAGCCAAAGGTCATCTTCAAAATCTAGGACGTTAAATGATAGGCGTATCTTAAAGTTTCAGACCATAAAGTTGACAGTTTCTCCCTTGTAAAATAAAGGCCACTTAGGACAAACAAGAGTCATTAAATTTTTCTCTCCTAACTCAAATTATACTGTAGCAGTTAAGGAATTTGTACGCTGCGAATGAAAAATACGCCGATATATTTAGATATCCTAATACGTAACTGTTTAATTCCGTCACTCATTTCTACATACCCCATATCCGCTGTCACCTTAGAGTAGCAGTAGTCAGATGGAGTATTTGAAGCATTCTAGAGGGTACTGTGAATGTCGAGCGAGACCTACGTATGTAAGAAATATCCTTCGCGTTTATTAACACAAGCTACAATAATTTTAGCTCATTTTACGGAAAGAAGTATGAACTTGACAGCACTCTTGTGTACAAATGGTTACACGTGTTTACAAAAATCGAAAAATCATAATGAGATATAGGCAATTCCGATAGCAAGCGGTATTATAGCATTGACACTCTTGACACGGGGAAAAATACGGAAGTCACATGCAGACTATTTATGAGAACCAGTAATGTTACGTACTCCATAACAAAGACGCTCCACAAGAACTGGAGACAGAATATTAGAGTACTGCATACTATCGTCATGAATATCGTAGGAGACGGATCACTAGCTCCGCTGGATGAGTAATGTGGAAAGGCTTGGGCGTGTTACTTTTGAGGAACCGGCGATGAATGCCTTTGGAGTGTTTTAGGAAAACACATGCAATATCTAATTTACAATGGTCAAATAGTTATTAGAATCCCGTTTCACCAGTGTATGAGTGCAGTCTTTACTTAATAATGATCCTAAGAACTTATTCCTATCCAGAATGAGATTTTCACTCTGCAGCGGAGTGTGCGCTGATATGAAACTTCCTGGCAGATTAAAACTGTGCGCCGGACCTAGACTTGAACTCGGGACCTATGCCTTTCGCGGGAAACTGCTCTACCAACTGAGCTACCCAAGCACGAGTCACGCCCCGTCCTCACAGCTCTACTTCTGGCAGTACCTCGTCTCCTACCTTCCAAACCTTGCAGACGCTCTCCTGCGGAGCTTGCAGAACTAGCACACCTGAAAGAAAGGATATTGCGTAGACGTGGCTTACCCACAGCCTTGGTGATGTTTCCAGAATGAGATTTTCACTCTTCCTATCCACTCTCTAATTTCTTACGATGCACTTAATGAAGATTAGATATACAAGCAACCGTTCTTTCTGTGCAGCGTGCGCGAATACACTGGAAAATGTGCAGGTAGGACTGACGCAAGATATCCTACATCGTACACCGGATGTCGAAGTCTGAGTGTTAATAGGAATGGTGTAGTCAACTCTGTGAGACAGAAAATACGGGTATGCGTTCACAACTGCAATAATATATTTTTATTATTAAATGAATGGTTCTACGTAGATTGCAATACCTGTTTAGCAGTAGTGATATGGAACTCACCTGCCTTAGAATATTAATAAATGCTCGAAATTACCAAGCGACAACGAATAAGGCTGCGATTGTTTACATTGGAGACAGCAGCTCATGTGACGAACTGTTCGATTGGTGCAAAAGTTCGTAGCGTTTTTCCACAAGTTTAATAAAGACAACAGATACACGTAATCGAGATTGTAGTCAGCAATAATATGTTCACCTTCACTGCTTACAACATTCTGCCAACGCTGATGTAACTTTTCGATTCCTCGACTGTAGAAACCACATGGTTCTTAGGGGAAGAACACGTCGAGCCACGTTCCGAGGGCATTTTCATCCGGAAAGGAAGTTCCTTCAAGATTGTTCGGTAGAGAGCGAAGGAGGTGAAAAACTGAGGGCACAAGATCAGGTGAATAAGTGGGTGCGGAATGACTTCCCACTAACCCAACTCCTATATAGCGTTTTTTTTTTCTTTTTCTTTTTTGACTGTCTAGCAGAATGCGGACTGGTGTTATCGTGGAGTAGCAACACTTCATGCAGTCTTCCTGGTAGTTTCTCTTGGACTGTATTTGTAAGACGTGTCAGTCACTTGCAATAAATGTCAGCACTGATGGTTAACCTCGGGGAAGCAGTTCGTTGTACACCACACGTCACTTTTCCGCAAGATGCATGACATTATTTTTTGTGGATGCGCGCAGGCCTTTGTATGTGGGTTTGCTGCTTTGTTTTGGCTCACCCATTGTTTTTTTTCCCCTTACGTCAGCATAAAGACGCTGCTTTTCGTCATCAGTGACGATACAGGACAGGAATGGTCGGTGTTGTTTACGGGCCAATTGATAACGAGCAAGCAGATGTACGTATATGGCCATCCGCTGATTTTTGAGAATTTGGCTTGGAGAATGTGGTACCCAGACATCCGATTCTGGGACCTCCTCCATTGCTTGCAAATGTTTCACGAGAGTAGAATGATCACAGTTCATCATATTTGCCAGTTCTCGAGAACACTTACGTGGATCATTGTGGAGTAATGCGTTTAAACCATCTTTATCAGACCCTCAGGGTCTTCCTGAACGTGGAGAGTCATTAATGCCAAAGCGATCCTTCTTAAAACGAGAAAACCGTTTTCATGCCGTGCTTTGTCCAATGTCATTAACCTCATTCACGGCGAAATTGTTTCTGGCTGCCTTCACTGCTACCACCCCTCTATTGAATTCAAACAGAAGAATAAGTCGGAAATGTTCCTATTTCTTTACTTGATATCCCATTTTCTAGCACCCATAGATACACTTACTACCCACAAATACTAAAATGACAATATGTAAACTCAAATAATACATTGAACTACAAATAAAAAATGAAAATCGACAAATAAACCCATAGCAACCAGAGTACCAACATGAAAATCAAAAAAACTACGAACTTATGCCTCAATCTAATGTACATGACGTAGTTACAAGCAGCACTTGTATCAGTGCAACAGCATCGACATTACAGATTCAGAGGAGCGAGAGGAGAGTAGTTTTTTCACAAGAACCATGGACACCATACTTTTCCTGACTTTTACTGACAGTTATGTTAGACAACGGGAGACGTCAATAGAAGTCTGTGAAAAGCCCAGCTACCCATTTTATTGCATAGAAATTATATTATTTTCTCACTGTTATTGTTTGGTACTGAACGCACAAAAATTTCTTCAGATCCCATGCACTTTCAGTTTGTGTCTTTTCCAGCCTCACTTTTTATGTATTCTCGTAATGAGATCTATGACACATTTTACCAGAACTTCAGGCAAGTTCTCCTGCCACTCGATGCTAGTATTAATATGCGAGTCACTGCAGATTTTGGTGCGTGGGGAAACCAATGAAATGAGTGCTCAACACTGTAAACTTGACGCTATACGACGATCCGTTCTTGAACGGCATCCATGATTGTGTCGCACAAACTGTGTTCTAAATGTGGCCCATCACGGTGCTGTTGCACAGAATATTACGACTACAGCTCTGTTTTAGGGCTGTCTGTCCGTTGGAGGACTGACGGCTGCACTCTGTTGGCTGTAGTCCGCGACCGCTGCTGCTGAGGTTCAGCTATCGACATTAGGGAAAACAAAACAGAATCATGGTGGGTGTACCTATAGTCACTCAAAAGGAGACACTAATGTCCAGGAAGCAGTCACAAGCATTCGCAATACGCGAGGTACGTTGTTGATTTCTACTATAGAAAGGAAATGCTATCTTGTAGGAACCACAGTTGTATGAGGGAGGGACAATAACGAATCAATTATGCTTGTCTTGTTATTTCGAAGTAGCTACCGACGTCAGCCGCGACTGGGCATTAATCATTTAAGTGACTAAAGTTGAAAATTTTGGCCGGAACGGGTCTCGAACCCGGATTTCCCACTTCACGCGAGCGGTCGCTTTATCAGGGCTAATATCGGTATATCCCTCGACTGTACACTTCACCACTTTGATATCTTCAGTGTGGGTGCGCAGTAGTGTTTGAACCTGTTTCAGGGATGCTTGAAACGCTGCGAGGAAGTGACGTAGACAGACAGGGACGCTACTTCGTAGTGTGAGATAAGCTGAGAATTTGGATCGGAAGGGAAGCGTGATCGGATAGCCGAAGCGCTTAAGGCGACCGATCGTGTAAAGCGGGAAATCCGAGTTCGAGTCAAGGTCCGGCGCAAATTTTTAATTTTCGCCTTTATTTCATTTGTGGCTAGCGTCGATACCTACCTCGAAATATTGATATTTACGACCGCTGTATCAAAAACTGCACCATGTGTTCTCTCTGACAGAACAGACACTACACGTATATAGTAAGCATTTCTTTGTTTGCATGTTCATATGTGCAGTCGCGGTACACGGGAAACTGTCGACATCTTGAGCGATATTTTGAACATAATAAAGTTCCGGCCTGTTGCTTTCTCCGTTTGCTATTCAAAAAACTCGTCGAACCGAGGCTGCAGTGGTAACGTTGTAGCTATGTCGGACCAATCCAGATAACTTCTTTAGCCGCGTGATCACCATGAAAGAGTGCTGGATGTATGACCAAGAGCGAAACGTGCAAGGCAAGCAGTCCAAACGTGTGGCTTCACTTCTGCGGAAAAATGCAGAGACGCAACCCTCATCAGACAGACTGAGCGTCTTTTTGGGACTGTCATGGTGTGGCGCTTTCAGATTAACCTCTCATGAGGCAAGCTATCGCAGGAAAATACTACCGATATCTCTTGCCGAGGTTACGGCAGGCTGTCAAAACGATGCGTCGCGGGAAGTCGTCCCAGGGTGTGTGTTTACATCACAATGACGACCAAGCTCAGACTGTACAAGACACAGTCACATTTGCTGCTTTTATAGGACATCAAATTACTCTCCCCTCCCCCCATATTCTCGTGACATGGCACCCAGTGACTTCTATCTATTTCCTCACATGAAGAAACAGAGGCATGGACAACTTCTCCAAAATGACGACGATGGGATTTGAGAGGTGGAACGTTTCCCGAACATGTAAAGAGCAAAGTTATACACTACAAGAAAAAAAAAAAAGCCTGGCCGAGTGGGACGGAAGTCGGTAAATGCGTTATTGATGTACAGACAAACAAATGATCACAGTTTCAAAAAAAATGCATGATTTATTTAAGAGAACGAACTTCACAAATTGAGCGAGCTAATAACGGCTGGGTCCACTTCTGGCCCTTGTGCAAGCAGTTATTCGGCTTTTTATTGATTGATGGAGTCGTGGATATCCTTCTGAGAGGTATCGTGCCAAATTCTGCCAAACTGGCGCGTTACATGGTCAAAATCCCGAGATGACTGGAGGATCCTGTCCATAATGCTCCAAACCTTCCGACGAGCTTGCTGCCCAAAGAAGGGTTTGACGAGCCTGAACACAAGTAGTAAAAAGTCTCGCTGTGGGCAGACGGACAGTATCTCGTTGACATGTAAGCACTAGACGGATTATATAAAGGGCAACAAAACGGCGCGTGCCGGCCGCGGTAGTCTAGCGGTTCTAGGCGCTCAGTCCGGAGCCGCGCGACTGCTACGGTCGCAGGTTCGAATCCTGCCTCGGGCATGGATGTGTGTGATGTCCTTAGGTTAGTTAGGTTTAAGTAGTTCTAAGTTCTAGGGGACTGATAACCACAGATGTTAAGTCCCATAGTGCTCAGAGCCATTTGAACCAAAACGGTGCGTACAATATCGTCAACGTACTGCTCTGCTGTAAAGGTAAAGGTGGGTGACAACTAAGGAGTCGTATTATAGAAAGAAATGTCACTTCAAATTATGTTGTGGCTGTCGGGCGGTATAGCGGGCGACAGTTAGGTCCGTATCCCACCGCTGTCCGGGGCGTCTTGAGGCACATCTTCGGGGATGGAATGCCATTGACAGGAGTAGAATTGTCTTTAGTGATCGGTGAGCTCCAGACAGCTATTGCATAATAATCTGCCTGTCGCCGGTACAGCGCAGTGGCACCTCAACAATGTTCTTTATACCCGTTTTGTTACCTTTAATGAAAAGTTGTCTTGGGCTTACAATTCAGCAAAATAATCCCATTTCGCACCCGGAGAGAGTCTCTACTGGTTGTTTTCGTGCTTCCCAGACCCTACCTTGGCTTGCAATATCGCCGGATCTCTCCCCAACTTAGCACGTTTGCAGCAGCTGGGCAGTGCTTTCTAACCAACGCGGATTTCTGAGATCTTACGCGCCTATTGGACAGAATTTGGAACTCGTCGCATTGTTCTGAAATTTTAACGGTTTATTTGTCTGTATATGTGCATCACATGTACTGATTTCCGTTCCATTCGGCCATTCGGATGATTCATTTCCGGTTCCTCTTTTGTTGTCTTAGATTGTTAACCTAAATGTCCTCCATCTCATCCAACGTTGGGAAAATGTGTCGCATTAGAGGGTGAACATGTAGAGAAGGGCTAACACTATCACCTAGTTTCACGATAGCAGCTTAATTTTTTCGACATTAGAAACACTTCGTGATAAACATACAGTAGAAGTGTCAGTTCTCCGCAAATGAGCTGGCGTCTGCCCTGTCAGAAGCCCTATGCATTGCTTCAGGCTCATCACAGTATCCCACAGGCATTTTTAATTCAGTGCTTTCGAAAAGTTAGCACATGGACATAAATCTATCTGTAAATAAGTGTACCACTACATTCGTTCACTCAACCACCACAAGATTTAATACGGGTATTACTGACAACTAAAAAAGACGGTCCCGAGTGTGTTGGTATGCAACGTTTGCCACAACTCCTTCGGCTCAAGGTTATATGCGACTCTTACGCCGTCGGCACTTGGGACTAGGCAGCTAACGTTGTCGTGCTTGCAGACGGAATATCCAACGTCACGAGAGACAGCGGCGCTGGCTGACGGCAAGACCTGGTTCACGTGATATTTAACTCTCAGTGCTCTCCAACGGCAGTTGTCGGCTTTATTTGGCTCGCGAACCATACGGTTTGTTCACGAAAATGGACGTGCGTAGAATTCCTACGTTGACTATATTGAGACGCGCAAGTGTCTTGTCAATATGCTAATCATGTTGTTCTTTCTGTGGTATACGTAAGCAAGAACTTCAGTACCCATGAACGTATAATAAGACAAAATTGAAAGATACGTGTCCAATCAGTAAGAATTTCACCAAGTCGAAGAAACTCACTCCTGATAGAGAGCGCACATATACAGGACGTCCCATATAAAACCGCTACACGTCATGCCCGAGGAGCAAGTAACAACGAACTAACTAAAAAAGAACAGATAATAGTAGCTTTAAAAATATGTAGCCACCTGTTTATAAGAGATGTCGCAAGAGGTAGCCAAGTACCTTTCCAGATAGTGTTGCCAGTTCACAAGAATTAGACAAAAGATGATTAACCGTTACATGAGGCATTCCGGTTTTATGTGGAAAACCCTGTATTTACATAACATTAAGTAATATAGACACAAGTTTTAGAAAGTGCTAAGGTGAAAAAGAAACAAACGTATACAACTGGACACGAACCTTCTAACGAACAATCCTCCGTTCCAAAATGTTGCATCTCAACCAGCTACTCTGCAACTAACAACCTCGTACGTTACATTACAGTCTTTATTATTGCAGCTTTAATAGCTGAAATGTTATTAACTGACATTTAGTTATAACAAATCCTAATAAGAACGACACATTTCCGTAAATCTTCAATGGGTTATTGCCTTAAAACGTCTTACTCTCATAGCAAATGGCTCTGAGCACTATGGGACTTAACATCTGAGGTCATCAGTCCCCTAGAACTTAGAACTACTTAAACCTAACTAACCTAAGGATATCACACACATCCATGTCCGAGGCAGGATTCGAAACTGCGATCGTAGCAGTCGCGTGGTTCCGGACTGAAGCGCCTAGAACCGCTCGGCCACCACGGCCGATACTCTGATAGCACCCGAGTCATATAGTGAAAATAACTAAATATGAATATTCTTTAGCCACAAATACTACGTGTCCCGACATTTGACTACAGAAAATCGTACAATAACTATTCGTTCTCGAGGCATTCATTGTGCCGGTGCTCAGAAACGGTGTGTATTCGTAGAGCATAACGTGTATCCTGAGGCAGGGCCGCTGTGGCCGAGCGGTTCTAGGTGCTCCAGTCTGGAACCGCGCTGCTGCTACGGTCGCAGGTTCGAATCCTGCCTCAGGCATGGAAGTGTGTGATGTCCGTAGGTTAGTTAGTTTTAAGTAGTTCTAAGTCTAAGGGGCTGATGACCTCAGATGTCAAGTTCCATAGTGCTTAGAGCCATTTGAACCATTTTGTGTAACGTAAGACTCACCGAGTATGGGCTTCCGCTGTACACAACAAATACAGTATAGCGTCTTCCTTTCTGTTTGTGACGTAGAGAGCATTCTTGCTTACAATTGGTAAGCGGTTCACGTGAGGAAGTACTTCCTCAACGTGAAATAGCAGGAAGTGACGTCAGGAAGCTCATAGAGCGGAACGTCAAGGTTACCTAAGAAGGGGAGCCCACGACGTTTGTAACGCGGATTAACTGCAAACTTCATACACTCTTAGTACTCCGTGAGGACAACAAAATGTGTCAGCAGTAGCGCGTACTTCTCAAGCGTTATTGAGAAAATCGTAGGATAATTTTGGTTCGACCGAGACTCGAACTCGGGACCTTTGCCTTTCGCGGGGAAGTGCTCTTGCCCGCGAAAGGCAAAGGTCCCGAGTTCGAGTCTCGGTCGGGCACACAGTTATAATCTGCCAGGAAGTTTCATATCAGCGCACACTCCGCTGCAGAGTGAAAATCTCATTCTGGAAATAATTCTGGTCGTCAGATATATACCTGTGCGTGGCCGTTTGTACCAGGAAGTGGCGGCAGTCGAGTGGTTAGCGTTAAAGCCCCGTAATCGCTGGACCGATTCCCGTTCGTCAGTTTTTTTTTATTTTCAACACATTCATTTTCTTTACTATTTATATTACAATTGATATAATGTGATAAATACGTGTAATCAGATGAACTTTTATTAAATTTACAATGTTATTTGGCAGTCTACAAATATTTATTATCACAAATAATATAATATTCATAAATATCGACTAGTAAACGACCAAACGCGTAAAGTGATACTGAAAATGTATGCTTGTCCGTGATTTGAGAAGTCCCCTATACCTGAAAAGAGCCAGAAACGATTTGTTACCCTCCAAGTTTTGAGCGGCACAGACGGCTTTCGAAAGATGTACAATTAATCGTCGCTTTCGACATTACGAGTACAAAATTGCAGGACAGTATTTTTCGTAAAAACATGCAAAACGTAAAGCTAAACGGCACCAGCTGCATTGAATAAATGCTATATTTCCGGGTACGCGAGGTCTTTTGAGGTTTTCTTTAGAAAAAGAAACCTCGTTAACATTTTCAAAAACCTCTCTTTTAGCAGATAATTTGGAAGCAAACTATGCATAACGCAGTATTTCCTTAAATATCGGCGCTGATAATTGGTCATGCAGTATCGAGTGTATTTTAATATCGTCTTCACGAGAAGCAATTTCTCGTTCTCTTTCGATTAAATACGAACAATTTTGAACTCACGAACAAACATACAATTTCAGTATCATTTTATGCGTTTGGTCATTTACTAGTCGATAGTTATGAATATTATATTATTTGTGATGATAAAAATTTGTAGACTGCCAAATAACATTGTAAATTTAATAAAAGTTCACCCGATTATACGTATTTTCCCAGTATATCAATTGTAATATAAATAGTAAAGAAAATGACTGTGTTGAAAATAAAAAAAAAACCTAATGAACGAGATTCGGTCCAGCGATTCACCGATTACGGGGCTTGAACGCCAACCACTCGGCTGCCGCCGCATCATCGTAAAAATGGGCACGCACAGGTATACAGGGTGTTATAAAAAGATACGGCCAAACTTTCAGGAAACATTCCTCACACACAAATAAAGAAAAGATGTGATGTGGACATGTGTCCGGAAACGCTTAATTTCCATGTTGGAGCTCATTTTAATTTCGTCAGCATGTAGTGCACTTCCTCGATTCTGATGATCAAATTGTAAATTTTCACAGTCAACATGTGTGGGCTGATGAGAATCCGCACGCAATTGTGCAATCACGTCATCAACACAGATTTTCTGTGAACGTTTGTGCAGGCATTGTTGGTGATGTCTTGATTGGGCCCCATGTTCTTCCACCTACGCTCAATGGAGCACGTTATCATGACTTCATACGGCATACTCTACCTGTGCTGCTAGAACATATGCCTTTACAAGTACGTCACAACATGTGGTTCATGCACGATGGAGCTCCTGCACATTTCAGTCGAAGTGTTGGTACGGTTCTCAACAACAGATTCGGTGACCGATGGATTGGTAGAGGCGGACAAATTCCATGGCCTCCACGCTCTCCTGACCTCAACCCTCTTGACTTTCATTTATGGGGGCATTTGAAACCTCTTGTCTACGCAACCACGGTACCAAATGTAGAGACTCTTTGTGCTCGTATTGTTGACGGCTGTGATACAATACGCCATTCTCCAGGGCTGCATCAGCGCATCAGGGATTCCATGAGACGGAGGGTGGATGCATGTATCCTAACGGAGGACATTTTGAACATTTGCTGTAACAAAGTGTTTGAAGTCACGCTGGTACGTTCTGTTGCTGTGCGTTTCCATTCCATGATTAATGTGATTTGAAGAGAAGTAATAAAGTGAGCTATAACATGGAAAATAAGCGTTTCCACATAACATATTTTCTTTCTTTGTGTGTGAGGAATGTTTCCTGAAAGTTTGGCCGTACCTTTTTGTAACACCCTGTATATTTGACGACCAAAATTATTTTGCGATTTTCTCAATAACGCTTGAGAAGTACACGCTACTGCCTAACACATGTTGTTGTCCTCACGGAGTACTACGGGTGTACGAAGTTAGCAGTAAATCCGCGTTCCAAACGTCGTGGCCTCCCCTTGTAAGTTACCAGCTGTGCCGACGAGCTTAACACGTATTTCGCTCTAGGTTACTTCAGTTGCAAAACGCTGCATATGACTACTCGAATGTATAGTCATCCTTTGCTGCCTCCCACTGCCTGGCACGGTGGCCCAGAGCCGCTTTGCTGGGACTGCTTGAAGATGCGCGTGCTGACGCACGCCAGCTTGGGCGTGTGGGCGACCGCGGTGTGGGAGAGGAGGAGGGTTACGGGGGTGGGTGTGTAGGAGGGGTGGGCCTACCTGAGCGTGGTGAGCTGAAGCAATTACGGCGCCGTGGCGGCGTCGGCGCGTTTAATAGCCTTATCCAAATTGCTTCAGTTAACCTTAAAATGTCATCAAGGGGCGGCCGGGCAGAAGATGGTCGGCGTGACCCGCAGCCGGCCGCGCGGCAGCCGACACGGAAAACTACTCGCTAATTCCCACCAAATTTGCTTATCGTGCCGGTCTAATCCCCCGCCTTCCGGCCCCCGCTCGGATACGCCCAATTTCGGAGTGGCAGGTGGCGAGCGCGTCGCGTGGCGGGAAACACGAAGAGTGGCCGACCTCGGGTTTCCTATCACTGGGACTGCGGTAGGCGGAATGAACAGCGTCCACACGGCACATTTCGTCGTTGAGGGAAAGAGCCGTCCGTGAAGCGACGACGTGCGAAGGAGACATCTTGGGGAGTCATCAAACGTTGGGCCAGCAATCACAAGTGCCAAGCGGTCTAAGGCGCTGCAGTCATGGACTGTGCGGCTGCTCCCGACGGAGGTTCGAGTCCTCCCTCGGGCATGGGTGTGTGTATTTGTCCTTAGGATAATTTAACGTGGCTTCTTTACAGACGAATGCAAAATGTAGTAGAAGCTGACCTCGGGGAAGATCAGTCTGGATTCCGTAGAAATGTTGGAACACGCGAGGCAATACTGATCCTACCACTTACCTTAGAAGCTAGATTAAGAAAAGGCAAACCTACGTTTCTAGCGTTTGCAGACTTAGAGAAAGCTTTTGACAATGTTGACTGGAATACTCTCTTTCAAATTCCAAAGGTGGCAGGGGTAAAATACAGGGAACGAAAGGCTATTTACAGTTTGTACAGAAACCAGATGGCAGTTATAAGAGTCGAGGGACATGAAAGGGAAACAGTGGTTGGGAAGGGAGTGAGACAGGTTTGTAGCCCCTCCCCGATGTTATTCAATCTGTATATTAAGCAAGCAGTAAAGGAAACAAAAGAAAAATTCGGAGTAGGTATTAAAATCCATGGAGAAGAAATAAAAACTTTGAGGTTCGCCGATGACATTGTAATCCTGTCAGAGACAGCAAAGGACTTGAAAGAGCAGTTGAACGGATTGGATAGTGTCTTGAAAGAAGGATATAAGATGGATACGAACAAAAGCAAAACGAGGATAATGGAATGTAGTCAAGTTAACTCGGGTGGTGCTGAGGGAATTAGATTAGGAAGTGAGACAAGTAAAGTAGCAAAGGAGTTTTGCTATTTGGGGAGCAAAATAACTGATGATGGTCGAAGTAGAGAAGACGTAAAAAGGAGACTGGCAGTGGCAAGGAAAGCGTTTCTGAAGAAGAGAAATTTGTTAACATCGGGTATAGATTTCAGTGTGAGGAAGTCGTTTCTGAAAGTATTTGTATGGAGTGTAGCCATGTATGGAAGTGAAACATGGACGATAAATAGTTTGGACAAGAACCGAATAGAAGCTTTCGAAATGTGGTGCTACAGAAGAATGCTGAAGATTAGATGGGTAGATCACATAACTAATCAGGAGGTATTCAATAAAATTGGGGAGAAGAGGAGTTTGTGGCACAACTTAACAAGAAGAAGGGACAGGTTGGTAGGACATGTTTGAGGCATCAGGGGATCAGAAATTTAGTACTGGGAGATGAAGAAGCTTGCACAGTATAGAGTAGCATGGAGGGCTGCATCAAACCAGTCTCAGGACTGAAGACCACAGCAACATATAGCTCTTAGTGAGTGGTTTATGATAGCATTTTAAATTTTTAAACTGAGTCGCTACTTGTGTGAAATACTGATAACAAGACTTTTTTGCTCCTTGAATCCATTCGACAGCCAACCTGCAACCGTTTTGGGTGACTGTTTTAGCCGTTTCTTAATACCGACCCAATAGTGTGAAAAATAGCACAACAAAAGACAGAAAGGACAGTTTACATAGAGCGATGAGGAAATGGAAACAATAAAAAATGGCAAGTTTAAAGAAAACATTAGCTGTACTGGAAATGTTAGACATCCACATAGACATCATTAACATGTGATACTAAGAAAATATGAGCACCCACTGATGATTCCGAAACTTCCTCAAGCCAAAACCATATTTCCAAATTATATCGCCTCACTAAAATGAAATACACCATAAGATAAAAAAGAAGCACCACAGAGGAATGTACATTTAGAGACAAACAAAGAGAAACAAATAATTTGCTATTTGGGGAGCAAAATAACTGATGATGGTCGAAGTAGAGAAGACGTAAAATGTAGACTGGCAATGGCAAGGAAAGCGTTTCTGATGTAGAGAAATTTGTTAACATCGAGTATAGATTTAAGTGTCAGGAAGTCGTTTCTGAAAGTATTTGTATGGAGTGTAGCCATGTATGGAAGTGAAACATGGACGATAAATAATTTGGACAAGAAGAGAATTGAAGCTTTCGAAATGTGGTGCTGCAGAAGAATGCTGAAGATTAGATGGGTAGATCACATAGCTAATGAGGAGGTATTGAAAAGAATTGGGGAGGAGCTTGTGGCACAACTTGACAAGAAGAAGGGACCGGTTGGTAGGACATGTTCTGAGGCATCAAGGAATCACCATTTAGTATTGGAGGGCAGCATGGAGGGTAAAAATCGTAGAGGGAGACCAAGAGATGAATACACTAAGCAGATTCAGAAGGATGTAGGTTGCAGTAAGTACTGGAAGATGAAGAAGCTTGCACAGTATAGAGTAGCATGGAGAGCTGCATCAAACCAGTCTCAGGACTGAAGACTACAACAACAACAACAACAGTTTAATTTATATTTTCTTTTACAGATAAAGTTTTTTCCAGACTGTTTAATCGTTCCAGGTTGTTGATAATTCGTGTAAATGGAATTGATGATTTATGGTTCATTTGTAGAGTACTGATCAGTGTTTAAAGTTTTCATCCAACTGATAATTTATTATCTTCAATTACAATATGTATACATTTTGAAACAAGGTTTTAGATTACACACCAGCCCCGGATCTGTATTATACTGAAACATATGTGCTCACCAAAGATGGTGTGATCAATCAGAGATAAATAAAATACAGAGATATATGTTGAGTGATATGAAACATTGATTTACATTTCAAATTTTTGTGTAATTATTACAAAAATTCAAATATAAAAAATGAAATATTATTTTTAAATATTAAATTTTTAATATGTGGATATGTAATTATTATGTTCTTTTAGATGTGATTGAAACACTGGCATAAATTACACCTACACAAATATTACTTCAGCAGAACTCTAAAAGGATAAAACTGAATCCCATGACTCGAAGATCACAAAATAAACTAACCTTCAATGTGCCGGGACACCACATGAGGAAATCAACGTCCAACAAAATAAACCACAAATTTCAGAATATCTCAGAAGTCAGCATTAAATATTCGGTGGTGAGGATGAAGATGTGAAGAACATTTGGAAAAAATTCAAATGCATCGTTCAATAGCTATAGACAAGTATGTTCCGAGTAAGGTTTTAAGGGATGGGAAAGAGCCACCATGGTTTAATAGCCGTGTTAGAAAAGCGCTACGTAGACAAAGAGCGCTTCATCTCAGATTCAAGAGAAGTAAAAACCTAGCTGACAAACAAAAGCTGAACGAAGCGAAAATGAGCGTAAGGAGAGCAATGAGAGAAGCGTTCAGTGATTTCGAAAGTGAGATGTTGTCAAACGACCTGAGAAAAAACCCTAAGAGATTTTGGTCGTATGTAAAATCGGTAAGTGGGTCAAAATCATCTAGTCATTCTCTCAGCGACCACACCGGCACCGAAACAGAAGATAACAGAGAGAAGGCCGAAATACTAAATTCTGTCTTCCGAACTTGTTTGACCGCGGAAGATCGTAACACTGTCCCTCCTTTCAATCGTCGTGGGAACGTCGAAATGGCAGATATTTAGATAATCGATCGCGGAACTGAAAAGTAGTTACAATCGCTTAGTAGTGTAAAAAGGCTTCAGGACCAGATGAGATACCTATAAGATTCCATAAAGATTATGAAAAAGAACTTGCTCCTCTTCTAGCAGTAATTTATCACAGATCGCTTGAGCAGCGTAAGGTACCTAACGACTGGAAAAAAGCACAGGTCATTCCCGTTTTTAAGTAAGACCGTAAGACAGATCCAGACAATTATAGACCTATATCGTTGACGTCAATCTGTTGTAGAATTATGGAACATGTTTTACGCTCAAGAATTATGACGTTCTTGGAAAATGAACAGCACCTCTATAAAAATCAACACGGATTCCTCAAACAGAGGTCCTGCGGAACTCAGCTCGCTCTGTTCCTCCATGAGATCCACAGCGCAATGGACAACGGCGCTCAGGTTGATGCCGTGTTCCTTGATTTCAGTAAGGCATTTGACTCCGTCCCGCATTGCCGTTTAATGAAAAAAATACTAGCATACGGAGTATCATCAGAAAAGATCTGCAATTGGATTCAAGACTTTCTTGCAGATAGAACTCAACACGTCGCTCTTAACGGAACTAAATCTACAGATGTAAAGGTAATATCCGGAGTACCACAGGGAAGTGTGATAGGACCGCTGCTGTTCACAATATATATATAAATGATCTAGCAGAAAGCGTCGGATGCTCTTTAAGGCTATTCGCAGATGATGCAGATGTTTATACCAAAGTAGCAACGCCAGAAGATAGTAAGAGTTTCCAGAACGACCTGTAGAGAATTGATGAATAGTGCAGACTCTGGCAGTTGACCCTGAACGTAAATAAATGTAACATATTGCCCGTACATAGGAAGAAATCCACTAATATACAGCTATGCTATTGATGACAAACAGCTGGAGACAGTGTATGCCGTAAAATAACTAGGCGTAACTATCCAGAGCGACCTTAAGTGGAATGACCTTATAATACAGATAGTGGGAAAAGCAGACACAAGACCCAGATTTATCGGAAGAATCTTAACGAAATGTAGCTCACCCACGAAGAAAGTGGCTTATAAGGCGTTTGTTCGCACGATTCTTGAGTATGGTTCATCTATCTGGGATCCCTATCAGGTAGGGCTGATAGAGGAGATAGAGAATATCCAACGAAGAGCGGCGTGTTTCGTCACGGGATCGTTTAGCTGGCGAGAGAGCGTTATTGAGATGCTAAACAAACTCCACTGGTAGACGTTACGAGAGAGACGCTATGCTACACGGAGAGATTTACTACTGAAATTTTGCGACAGCACTTTTCAGGAGGAGTCAGACAACATATTACTTCCCCCCACATAATCTCGCGTATTGACCACAAGCAGAAAATTTGAGAAATTAGAGCCATACAGAGGCTTACCGATAGTCATTCTTCCCACGCACTATTCGCGAGTGGAACAGGGTTGGAAGGATCAGACAATAGTACCGAAAGTACGCTCCGCCACACACCATTAGGTGGCTTGCGGACTATGATGTCTACGTAGATGAACCACTTACCCTAAAAATGTTATACGTTTTTCCTTCTTCTTCTCTTCCTGCTGTAACTCGACACAATATTAATAATCTTGTCATCAGACAGTACATCAAATCCGACTGTAACTTACGATGACAAGAGTAATGAAAATAAACTTATCTTTGGTCGATTACTGATAAAAAATTTCTTTAATGCAATCTCGTTGTTTTGAAAATTACGCACTGTTGGCAGTATGTTAAGTATAACCGAAATCACTGTTCTGCATTTGGAGAACAATTTAAAATAGCGAATTAGGGAAACTTGCTGTCAAAATATAAACAGCGTTAGAGTCTAAATTGGATAGTGGTAGTCTGCTATTTAAACTTGTATTCCCAACCGTTTTTTGTTTTCAGTAGCTCCCTCAAGTAGTCTTAAGTAGCTTAGTATTTAGGTAACTTAATTTTTGTAAACCGGGGCGGTCCATCGAAGAGCAGTCATCGTGGCTGTATGGTGGGATATTACAATGAAAATCAACCCTGTATTACATTTTGTGTGGTGAAGCAGCATAAAAGTTTTCTAGAAAATATTGACTCAATTACGCTCAATACTTGGAACAGATAATCGGTAATTTGCATCTTTCACGTACTGTATGCACTTGATGGTGAACATGTTATTTGAAACCAGTAATGACAATACGTCATCATTTCAGTGGTTGGGATGTATCTGAACAGCCTCATCGTTTTCATCATTGCCAGAGGGATGCAATTTTTCCCTGTCGCGACCTCCTTTTTCACCTTTCCCACACCCTTTTCTATGTTTTACAGCTGTCGGCCAGAAATGTTTCTGCACTCTAAAGCCAGTCCTGTGTCATGCATTTTTTCTTCTATAATTTGTCATTTTGGATCGAAGATGTATGAATTGGCTTACAGAAGGGTATGGTAAATTTTCAAAATAGAATAAGAAGACTATAAGCTAATTGAATAACACATTTGTTGAATTGTGCCTCCAAGAAAATGAGGGGAAACATTTCTCATCAACATTTAAAAAATAATCGAAGTGATTTTGCGTACCAATTGATTGCTGCGGATCAAACAAAGGTCCACCTGTTCACGAAGACACGAACCTACAATAAGAGAAGAAGGTGAAATACGGTGACGAAGAACTAACAACACGAAGTCCATGTACTGTGTCGGAAACATGATGCCAAGAGATTTGTCGGACGTAAAAGGAGTTCGTCTTACTGACTGCCTTGGAACTGTTAAAAACAGTTGTCGACGGACGCTGCGCATATGATATAAAAAAAAGCAAAGAAACGATAACTCAAAGACAGACAGTGCATGACTGTTAAAGACAAGATCACCTTTCACCAGGATAATATACCGAACGACAAATGGGTTTTACACAAAAAGATTTGTAAGAAATAATTGTTGGAAGATCTATTCTAAAGAAAGTTAAGATTGGAATACCTTTTAGTCCAGTACAGAAGTTACATAGCCATAGTTGGGTAATTTGTACGCTACCTAGAGCCGCGTTTCGTGAATGGTTTCTGGTCAGTGGAAAAAAGTGGAACAAAGGGCATTGGTTAAGAGGAGAGTTAGATGAAGAGTAAGTGCATTTTATCCGTAATTATTTTTCTGAATTTTTCCCTCCATTGCCAAATAGATTATATCCTCAGCGTCGTTTTACACCCATACCCCTACGCTATTAAGGATTACTGTAGACTTCTGTTCAACTTTTGTCCATCATTTGCCTGTATTGTAATTTAAGTGTGGTGTTTATTTTGTAACAAGAATTTCACTCAAATTCTCTCCCCTATAATTATTTTAATTTCCATGTTGGATTTCCATAAATACTGCAATCCACACGCACTATTTCAGAAAATTCTTCATCAATATTATGACAGTGTACGTGGCAATGTATAAATTGCCCCCAAAAAAAGTTATTACTTTTATTTTATTCACACGTTACCCATTTAGCTTGTGTCCTTGTAAATTTAGGATCTAAATTATGCACATGGTGGAGGTTACTAAACTGAGTTCTTTGAAATACGGAACTACCAATCAGAAATAATATTTACTATTTCTGTTGACATAAACAACAACAACAACAACTGAAGATCACAGCAACTGTCTAAAGTGACGAGGGCCCGGCATAGTACATTCATTTCAAGGGAGGCCTGTGATAAAACTGATTTATGGGTTCAGATTCGTTCTCTCGATTGATTTTATGTGTTGTTCACTATAGGGATGTAAGTTCTGCTGTTCCAATAGTCTGCATACAATATTCTTCAAAATTTCATTGTCACTTATATCGCTGTTTACCGATGGATCTTTTCAGATACGATCCAACACTATGTAATCCAAATTCTACTGTGTGCTGGCCAACCTTCTGCTGCTAAATAAGCCATCTTTTCGTAAATTTCTATCGAGGACAATAAACTTATGACTTCTGTTGTCAAATTTTTCTCACTAAATTCGTTCGGATTTCTTGCTACGACAGGCAGTCGCCCCGTACTTTAAATACGTTCTAGCAAGTTCCTGTAACGAGTATTACCCGTTTTGCGATAAGCAGTGATGAACTGTAAGCAAAAGTTAGATCACTAGTGAACACGTCATAGATGACTGTGAATCGTTTCCCAGGATAGCATCACCAACGTAGGTTCGGGAGGCAGCTCTTTGCTATGAAGTAGGAATAGGTGCTGTAGACGCATTGCTCATTCAAGACCTTGTACCGTCAGAAACATTCATTCTCAACCATTGGTTCCAGATCTGAAAATACAGACAGTTTAGGATCGTATGCGACCGTAAGATTCTGGGACGGTATGTATAAGCCATTAAATAATCGCAGCTCATTTATTTGCTCATTTTTGTGCGTCATGTGATAATGCTTACTGAGATAAAATTTGTGAACTTCCGATATTAGCGTCACACACAACATGTTTCAGAAAAAGGTGGATTTCAGTAAATAAAGTTTGCTTCCGTTAACTTAGACATTTAAGTCACGAGAGGCCCTAGCAGCAGAGCGTGACACACTGTAACCGTTCGCTGTTTAACGCTTTGCCTGGCAGCCTAATCCGCAGGCGCTACACAGCAGAGCACGGCATACTAAACTTCTTAGGGAAATATCTGACTAAGAACAGTAATTTCTTCATTTCGAATTACAAATGCAATTACCAGAGGCTTCTGGCGCATGTTTCCAGAGTGGGAGGAGTGAGAGCCAATCCCCGTCTCACAATCCAGACACAGACTTTCCTTCGCTACATTAAACTGATTAAGATGGATGCCGGGATAGATCCTTTGACAACGGCATGGATGATCATCGTCATGATCTTCTTCTTCTTCATCCTCATCCACCGTACCTTTCAAACATGATGTTCCCACCTTCTCTTTGGTCTGCCGTCTCTTCGGAACCCTCTTCACTTGTACCTGTTGATAGACTGTGGCAAACATTCATTGTCCATTAGTTCTATGTGAGTTATCCAATGCTTATTGTATCATAAAAATTTGTCATTCAAGATTCTATAGCTTCCTGAACGTCTTTAACATCCTCGCACCTGATCGAAGAAATCTCATTTTCTTTATAGGTGAGATGGTGGAATTATTGAAAATAAATTGTCACACTCGTTTGTTATTAAGAACCATCTTCAAGCGGACCACAAAGTGCTGTGTTGTATGTAGCGAAATTTGGAAGTGTTACTATTCAGTTGCTTTAATCAATTAAATCATAATTAGCTGTATCATATCTTCAGAATTTCAAACTGTTTCGTCAGCAATGCCAAACGATAGCGACCGAATAAAGCTACAGCTATTTATGTCATTATCAGAACCTAATTTTAGAAGCTTCCTGTTCCATTCTGGAATGGAAAGCTATGTATAAATTAAATAAAATCGGCGAAGAGGCCAATCCTGTCCTACATCCATATGCTGAAATGGGCTCTCCTGGCCTCTATATACATTTATCTATGTAGTGCTATAGAGGTTTATTCCTTTATATGTCGCATGACGAAAACAATATCAGCACAAGATCTACCTTTGAGAAATTTCTTCCATAGTCCATGTACCACCTCTCTAATGATTTAGTCGGCGGTGGAACGTGAAGTCCTCGTCTTCTTATCTTCTTTTATTTCCCAGCAGAAGATCTAAATTTCCAAAGGAAAAGAAAATGTTAATGCAGCAAAACGGAATTTTTAAACATGCTCGATGTACTAATTCCTATTTTCGTTGAATGCAGGGCGTAGCAGGTTAATAATGATTGTGCTGAAAGAGTTTGCGGCATATAAGGACAACGTCTTAGGGAAGGCGAGTCATCTCATTTTCATTAATTCAGAGGAAACTGTATTTGTTGGTATTTCACAGCAGCGACAATGCAGCAGGAGCGCCGAAGGGCTGGAGAGGTGCAATATATAACCGTCCGATCATGCTTGTGAACACGATCGCACATATTAGGCCGTTGTTTATTCTGCTGTATTCTGTCTACTTACAATAACACTGAATATTTGTACTGTCGTAATATTTACAATAATGAGAAACTTCACCTTATGTTCATAGTTTGAAACACAAGCCTCCTGTCCCCCTCCGCTTCCATCTCTTTCACTCCACGCCCCCCTTCATCCCCCCCCCCCTCTCCTCCCTAATCTTCACTTCTCAGACACAGGTGACACTGATTGTGAATAATGTACAGTATACTAACTGCAAATAAGTTGTTATTTGTATCACTTTTATTATGTGTTGGTTCTATGTAATTGCACATTTATTCTTAAGGAATATTCTTTGCTAACATAGTGCGCCTGCTTAGTGGGTGGTTACGTGCGTGCCTCTCATGCAGCGGGCCCGATTCCCGGCAGCGTTGGTGATTTTCGCCGCTCGTGGATTGGGTGTTGTGTTGTTATCATCATTTCATCCTCATCATCGGCACGTTAAGTCGCCCAATATGGCGTCGAGTGGAATAAGACTTGCACTCGGCGGCCGTCCTTCTCTGGATGGGACCTCCCGGCCAACAATGCCACGCGCTCATCTCCATTTTTTTTTCTTTTTGCTAACTTAAGTTTAAAGTTTCGTACAGTCTGGTTTGATGCTGGATACTGAACATCCAAGGAAGCTAATACCAGACTACGTATTCGGTAAGTTCAGATCATCCGACAACGTTTGTTAGTTACATATAGGAGCATTCCTTTAGAGCCACCAATTTTCTACTGATATGATACTCTCATTCGTATCCTTTTATCGTTACATATTTGTCATACTCAGCGTCTTCAATAATTCATCGTATGCAGACCAGTCACTGCGTTTCTCGAGGCCTTTTACTCGTCAACTCCAGCGTTACATTTATGAGTGCATCACCTTTTCTGAAATCAACATATTCTTAACAACAACATTCACACGGTAGTAAATACAATGCGAAATCGTATTTGCTATGACATCTAGGAATTTGAAGGATAAGCAGCAAAGTGATCTCTTTAACAGCATTTCACGTGCTGATAAAGTTAAATGATTAGTTTTCAGAAACAGAGAGCCATCGCGGAATGTCGTATGCAGATAAAAAAAAAAACGGGAATAATGTTAGGCAAGCAGTACCACTTCTTTAGATGACAATGAAGGTCCTAAAGACGTCATAGGGAGAATAATAGTTAGGGCATTAAACAGAGTAGCATACCTGAGAGACACCCTAGCATCTAATTATCATTCTTCCTTACTATTCATATATAATTATATGATTTTCAATTTATGAATTCGCAGTCTGCCGAGAACATTTTCCTTCATTCAATATGTTAAGTTTCTCTGTCTCAGACAACACAGTTTTCACGGAAAATCATTGGCCGAGAGTGGCAAATTATAGAAAGGAATCGGTGGAAGCATACGCACTGCATAAAGGAAAAAAGTCTTTGAGCAAAAGCGCTTACACGTTTTATTTTATTTATACAAGTGAATAAATAAATCAGTAATCCAGTGAACTCTATTGTAACCCTTGAACTTCCGCGAGAACTTCTGGAAGTGCGGAACAACTCTAGCATTCTAAAGCATAGGAAGCTGATTTCACATATTTGGCTTTGGTTTGAAACACATTGCTACAAACCCGCTGTTTACTCTTACATCTGACCCTCTGGAGACAATCAAGCTTCAAACTCCTTGCAATGAAGTAAAATCTCATCAAAAACAAACACTCATATTAGGCTGTAGCCCATCTAGATTATTACTTTTTGTTCCCTTATTCCACGATATTTATATTTTTGCAACTTATATATACGAGATGATACTGTGAACGACAGCAGAATTGTCATAAGCAGATGTATGAACACTCATGTAAACCTTAGACGAGGCTGACCTTCGGTATTTTGGCTTCTATTGCATCAGAGTTAGTGACAACCACTCATTCAACTTAGCAACGGCTAACAGACGAACGCAGAGTATAGTGAGTGACAGCTGCGATCGGTAATAATAGGTTCGTGTGCGTTCGGTCGCTACCGCAGATATTTTTATATGTAGTACCTTAACATGTTCATACGTAAGTATGTTGCTTGTTTTTCCTCTGCACCGAATAATCTTCCCGCAAACATGTCACAAAGTTTAGGACGTAATGTTTTTTGATGGCAGTAAGGCACCACTAAGTGAATTACGCCTGTCAGTATAGACTCACCTTTCTACATCCATGCGACCACACTTCAGCACCTGGATTGATATCCAGGGGAAAAATTAGCATTAATGGCTTGCTCTTGCCACATGCACTTGGAGGTAGTACTCAATTTGAAAACATAAAATAATGATATCTGTAATTATTAGTAACATCTCTAATTATTAGGCTGCAAATGACATAAATACTGATGTAATGTTTGTTCAGTACACCGTCCTGTATTTGCACTTCTATCTGTATACATACATATTTATTTTCATCACTCTCTCTCTACAACGCTCGTCTGATCTATTTTTCACTATTAGCATTTTGGCGAAAGGTAAGTTCGAGAAGAGCTAACACTATTGACAAACTTTCGGGGTCTGAGGTAACCTTATAAACAGAGATGGATGTTTCTGCTTAAATTCTGTTTGGAATCCTGCTTTCTTCCTGGCCAGACAACAAAGGTACGGAGTTAATTCTGCCTTACCTGTTGGTAATTAATATTCATTATCTATAACTTCTGACGTCTGTCATCTTTGGTTGTGTGATGTAGCGCTAGTGTTCACCGTGTGTGTGTGTGTGTGTGTGTGTGTGTGTGTGTGTGTGTGTGTGTGTCTGTCTGGATATGCCACCCATACAGAGGTTTTAATTTCCTAGCACAGTGCTCTCTCATTGCATTTGTGCCTTAGATTGACAGGGTGCGCAACTTCCGAAATATCGGCGATTGTTGAAGACGTCATCCGACTGCATTCCCGTAAGCTGTTTGAACACTGTATGCATCTAGAGAAACTGAAGTGTCAAATAATTTTCGCTATGTCTCTATGAACTGCTCGGAGATATCGTTCAGCTTCTTGTGCGTTGCATGTAACTTAGACATCTACATGTACTCAGTGAAAGGGCGATGATATAGAACGGTAGATATAGCACTTCCTTTTCTAACTATGTAGGTTATTTATAATACCACCGAACGAAAGCAGTAAGTTTAAGAAATAAAAAATTAAATAAAAATTAAAAAGAAACCAACAGAAGTTGATCCAAAGTCTCGTTAGCAACGGGGGCGTTAGGGATGGAGCAGACGCTGGGATTGGACGAGGAAGAGGAAGAAATCAGCATCATCCTTTCATATGGAACCGCCCCGGCATTCACGTTCATCCATTTAGGAAAATAACATAAACACTAAACTTGGTCTGGTGAAAGAAAATTAGGACGTTAGCACATCCCCAATGTGACTTAAGTGCTGTAGCCACTCTGTCTCCTCGATCGATAATACTTCCCACGTAATGGCGCGAACTCTTTTAACCTGACGTGTTTTAATCTTTCCCTCGACGAACAATAGCCGTGGTCCGCAGCAGAGAATGACGTGATGTGCTCTATATTTTCAGCATTTACCTCCTCCTCAACGTGTTCCTAGAACAGTGGACTTAAGTTTCAATTCAATTTTCACAGATCTACCTGCCTGAACATATGTGGACATAGGTCGTATAACTTAAAAACAACCAGTGGGAACTGTTCACATTATCTATGCTTACCACCAACATAGAGACAAACAACAGTTATGGTGCAGTGTGTTTCATTGCATCATTCTGAGTCGTAACTGTCACATTTCTCTCTTGACTTCCATAGAGTCCACTGCCAATGTTAATTCTTCGTCGTATTTATTGTTTAAATTTTGTCCCCTCATTCTTTAATGTCTTCATTACCTAGACTTCGTGTGACTCCTTTGTTTTGCTGTATTAATTGTCTTCAGCGCCACTGTAAGCATGTGCTCTGTGTAAAAATGTTCCGGTACGTTCCGTGGAGGATACAGTACCAACGTACTACATTCCTTCACACTTTGTCTTTAACATACGCCTTCAACCATACATATTTTACTTATTCTTTCATTTGTTTGTCTGGTTACTTTTTCGATATCAGCTGCCATATTTGATGGCGTGTCAAATAATAAAAAGCCTTTGTGAAAACAGTAAAGTAGTCTGTATTTGCCCATCGACAGTGGGTCGCGTTGTTTGAGCTGAGTGTGTCCGGAGGCGTTGTATAGTGTTGTATGATGGTTAAGAAGTAGTGAACAGTCAGTCGATGGGGAAAGTCAAACTGCATGCGATTTGTCAGTCCTTAACTCAGATTATTATTTGAGTTATTACAGTCCCAATTAAATAGAGCATGCGTGTTGGAATTTGAAGTCTTCCTTCTGTTATGAATCTGAATCTATTGATACGCAGTAATGTGCAGCATTATGTGAACATGAGTGCTTACTTCGGTATGATAGTGGCAGTTATATCCATTCTTATTCTTACTTACTGCAGCGTTGTCCGTTCCTGAATGAAAATACAAAAAAATACAAACGTTGCTAGTACAGTTTAATTCATACGTCAGTAAAATATTCGAAGCCGTGCGGAGGATGACGAAGGTATATAGTGGATAATTTTTTATATCCAGTCTTCCGTAGTATGTATGTCATCGGAAACACTCTCATAATAAAGTTCATTAATGAAGCAACCAGGTTTGTCCGAATGACAATATTAATGAAAATAAACTGAAATTACTCGACCATGGTCAAGTAGAACAAATTAGAAGCCAATATGTCCACAAATCAACCGTTATTTAACCGTTTTAACCAAATATTGCAGTTATGTTTCGCTGAAAATTAAAAAAAAAATTCTTCATCGACCGGACTCAAGTGCCTAAATGATTTTGCGCTTACTATTATAATCCATTACTGTAAGAATGATTTACAGGCACAAAATGCTTTAAATGCGAGCGACGGACTAACGGAAAAGTCTAACTTCACAGGACGCAGCTCAGAACACGTATCTGAGGTTGGCGATAGTAATGCTTCTGTGAAAGTTTTCGTTAGAAGAAGCTTCCAATTAGCGAGAGTATACTATGTGCAAGGCGGCTTTGAATATAAAATTTCTCTTTCCCACTTTCTTCTTTTCTGCACATTCCATGTGTGAGATATGGTCTGAGTCAATAGACCACAACGCTATTTGCTGAGATGTGGCAAACATAATTATAGCGTCGAGTAGTGCAGTTCGCGCCCTCCGTGCTTTCGGGAGGAACGTGCAAAGGCTGAAAATTGTGCGCGCGGTAAAAAAATATCTCTATGTCTGTGTCATCAGAAAAGGGCATTTACATTGCAAATTGTATGGTCCGGCCGGCAGTAGGAAAAAAAGAGCGGATGAAATTCGTCTCCAAGAGCAATTAAACTGTAATTTCGCATTTTTACAAACCAATAATTTTACGAGAGGCGACAAATTACTGGCCGCACTCGATAATCAACAATTTTTCGTAATTGGTTCCTCGTGATACTTGTTTTGCTTTGTAAATGTCACATGATTTGACCGTTCCAGTTCTCAGAAATGCGTTGAGTAATGAGGTGTTACATTTCTTAAGTGAATGGGAGACAATCAACTGTTTTATCCGTTTCTCCTTGATTATATGTATTAGTACGAGAAACGAAATATTTACTCTCATTGTCACATTCTTGCAGGTGCTACATTTTCTATGGAAATGTTTTTTCGAAGAACGTTGTTGGTGGGGAATGTAGAATTATTTTGCTGTAATGATGACATACGATTATAATTCGCCGTGTTGGGACAGTGAGAGTAATTGCATCTGCTCTCTAGTAGAACTGAGACAGATTAGAGGAGCGAAGCTGAGCATTGTGCAAGCTAACCGATAAGCTTAAGTAAGTTCCTCTTTCTAACCCTAGATGGGCCACTTGGTTCCGTCCGACCGCCGTGTCGTCCTCTACCAATGGCGCCATGTAGTCAGCCTACTGCTCCCCCGGTCGTTGTCGGTTTTCTTGACGCCGGACCCGCTACTGGATACGTCCAGTACCTCCACAGTTGGCCTCACGAGGCTGAGTGCACCCAGTTCCAGCCCTTCTACCAAGGAAAAAAAATCCCTGGCAGCACCGAGAATCGAACCGGGATCCACTGAATGTCAGTCAGCAGCGCTGGCTACCACGCTGGGAGTCGGACAAGCTTGAGGGAAGGAGCAAGAAAATATTGCTACTTGATCGTAGGTCTGCAGGTGCCTTTCGAAGGATGCTCATGAATGTCTTAAACCAAAACAGAACTTCTCTGTTCAGCACTGTTCCTGTTTTAGTGTAGAAATAAACAATGTAAACGAAGAAAAATAATTATTCTGTTATCTTCTGAACCATCCCTGTAAATAGTGCAAGTTGAGGACAAACTGCAATAGAAAATGATTTTTACCAATGGATATCATTTCTGGAGAAAAATTCACTGTGGAAAATGGAACGTGAGTTGCTGACTGCAAGCCGCACATTTCAGAACAAGCGAAGTCCCTTAACGGGCAGATCCATGCTCGCCAACTCGAGGCAAGCGTTCGCCAATCCGTGCGTCCTGAGCGTAGCGCTCTACAGGCTGAAGATCATCATTAAACTATACAAATATTAGCTGGAAACAACAGCTATGAGGGGATGCAGCACAGTCAACAGAATTACGTGGATCCAGAGGAAAATAGAACAGGACACATTAAAGAGTGACTGATAAAAGGAGAAACAGGAAGACGAAACTTCTATACCCTGTACTAAGACGTAATAAACTAAAATGCTGGCTGATACGGACAGAATGGACCCAGGAAATAATTTTTCTAAGGCCTGAAGAGGACATGAGGGTGCCAAAATTACTGCATTAGTAAGCAAAAATGGAGGAGAAGCTCGGAGAATGTGGTGACGATGTCCATTACAATAACATGACTGCTCCTTATACGACACATTCATATCGATATATTTAATGCTACCAATGTTTACAACATTCAGTGCTGTTGGTAACGGAACGGCCCTGCAGCACTGCCTCATATGAGTGTTCTAAATATATCTTTTATCCTGTATGATGGGCAGAGAGTGGAAACTATCGAGAGCATGGTAAAGAAATGGTCAAATTCACAACTAGAAGAAAGTAACTTCTCAGTGTGTAAACAATGAACTTTTTCCATTGCCTTATGTCCGGTAACGTCAATGACTCCTCCGACAATGATCGGAAGATAGCACTGCGTTGTTACTTTGTATGGGATTGTCTTCAATTTTTAGTATTCACCATAATAGACAGAAAAACAAATTAAAAAGCCCACATGAATTTCGATCCCCTTCTGCATTGGTTCGGCTTAATGATTCTAGCTGTGATGGAGTCATTGTATATGTTCCTGTAATACAGATATACGAGACAGGTTTGAATATATCTACTTAACAGAGAGTTTTCCAAAGAAGTGTAGAGATCGCTATGTTTCGAGTTGGCCGGCCTGAGTGGCCGAGTGGTTCTAGACGCTACAGTCTGGAATTGCGCGTCCGCTACGGTCGCAGGTTCGGATCCTGCCTCGGGCAAGGATGTGTGTGATGTCCTTAGGTTAGTTAGGTTTAAGTAGTTCTAAGTTATAGGGGACTGATGACCTCAGAAGTTAAGTCCCATAGTGCTCAGAGCCATTTGAACCATTTTTTTTTCGAGTTTACTAGACACAGCATCGTTACTTTTGTGTGTGAACAATGAAGATATATGTACTTTAAGAAACCCTCAATATTGTCATAACACTTCGGCAGATGGCGTCTATAACACTACCATTTTGTCCTAGTGAAACATGTGACCTTCCCAAGTAAGATGACGACTATCAAAGAAAGACAATGAATGCCAAACCCAGTGTAAAATACGAACCTGAATGTGAAAAGTCCGAGTAGGCTACCAAATGCGATTGCATTTCCAAACGTCGTGACCTCTGTCACTTCATATTCAGACGTTAGACTGGGTACATATTTTTAAGTTGACATGTGAAAGCCGCGGTGAGATATGTAAGCAATCGATAGCCAAACGATAACAATAACAGCTCATTCGACATGTGGTACATCAACGATGGCAGCCCTCCAGCTCCTCTCCGGCAAGAATATTCTTCTAAAAGAGTTTACGCTTTTACATTACTCAATTTCCAAATTTGTCAGCTAAAATTTGGGGAATAAAATAGCCTGAACGCAAAGAGTCTTAAACAACAACAATCTATTTTTAACAGAGGATACTTTTCAGTTGGTTACCTTGACAGTGTTAACTGAATTATTCACAATTATGAGCGTACATGACGATTTTACATCGTGTAAATTATGATGTCCTCAAAACATTGGGAATTGGTAGCTATTCCACTTCATTAAAAGCATCGGCTGACAAAACTTTTCGGGCGTTTGCTTTTCACACTATATATTTTCCAGAACTGGTATTTCTTGGAAGTTATTGTGTAGCAAACTAGCAAGCTCAGCTGTAAACAAATTATTATTACTACATAACAAGATTTTATTAATTTCGTTACTATTCACGTGTGAGTACTAATGGACCATGCGATGTACAACAAAAGGAATTTTCAGTGTTTTGTTTTAGCGTTGCTTCTGTTTACTTTCATTCTCTCAGAATGGACTCCTTCTCGCTCGTCAGACCTATCTGTTGTGCTCTTATTGGGTTTTTCTGTCAGGCCAGCTGCCCAGTCGTGAATATTTCGCCTAAACATTTTTATATCCGGTATGTGAAGTTGTGCTGTCTACACGTCTTGTTTTACTGCGCCGATCCATTTTATTGCTTCAATTTTTGTTTTACGGTGAGTTTCATAGAATTCCACAACCTAATTAATCTGGTTGGTTCGATACTTTTCCTTTGCCCACAGATTTTTACCCTACGTTTCTTCAACATCTGAGTAGGTGTTGGTATACTTTTCAGTTCATTTATTTGCTTTTTGTCTGTGTGTTACTTCTTTGGTACAATCTGAACCTAAAATTCTAATGATTTCTTTTCGTTCTGTCTTTTGCGTTTCTCCAACGTATGTCATTCTATTTGAAACGTGTGTTTCAGTTCCATAAATGCAATCTGGTATGATTACTGAGTTGTAGTGTCTCAGTGTTGCAAATTTAGATACGTATTTTTGCTACAGATACCTTTCGCAAATCCATTTTGTGGCAACTGATGTCGTAACTAATCGTTTCCAGGCCAGTTTGCTGAAAAATTGCGTCAAAATATTTGAATAGTGACTTTCTCTCTATTTCCTCGTATTTACATTTTAGAATTTTGGGTACCACTATGTTGCTAATCTATGTATTTCACTGTTTTCAAATGATATTTAGTCATCTATACTTCTGGTGTTTCCTTAAGAATTTCTGTTAGTTTCTGAACTCTTTGAATCTCCTGTTGCAGAATCGCCAGGTCGTCTTCAAAAGGTAAGCCATCGGTCCTCATATTGGTTCTTCCTAATTTGACTGATTCGTCAATTTTAACTTCCGATTTATATTCTCCCCGCTGTTGCATTCTTTTTTCTAAGACACTGCTGATAAGAAAGGGTGTGAATCTATCAACGTATCTTACTCCTGATCATAGAATGAAGGCTTTCACGGCAGGTGTTGTCATCACTTAACACTTCCGGGCTGAAATGCGGTGGTCCATACATAAAACTCTCCCATGGCGTTTCACCTTCGACTGCGGAAGGCATCCTCCGAGGACAATCGGCGAACTGCAACTCGCGCTCTCGTTGCACTTCGCCGATTGTACTAGGATGATGCCTTCCGCAGTCGAAGGCGAACTGTCAGGGGAGAGTTTTATGTATGGACCACGGCATCTCAGCCGTGAAGTGTTAAGTGATGATCATCTTACTCCTGTTTTAATTTCAAAATGTTTCGAATTTTTTCACTGAATTTTACCGTAGATTCTTAACCATTTAGTATTTAGCCAATAATTGCAATTGTTCTGATGTCCATACCTTGTTTTTTTTTTTCAGGATCTGTAAGAGAGTAAGTCGTATTTAAAAAAAAAGATCTACAAATGTACAACCTACTACCCTACTATAAATTTTAAATGCACGAAAGTGTAGTTTTAGAACTAAGATTTCTTCTGGGCAAGAAAATTGTATACTTTATCGTTATAATTATTATATCTTATCCATTTGGGTGTTGTTGTGTCGTCTTCATCATCATCATTCACTCCCATTACTCGGAGTATGGGACCTCATCATCATCATTTGACTTACGTTTAAAATAGGGGTGACAGCGATATACAGGGTGCCTCAGAAATTTTGGCTGGCCCATGTGGCCGAGCGGTTCCAGGAGCTTCAGTCTGGAACCGCGCGACCGCTACGGTCGCAGGTTCGAATCCTGCCTCGGGCATGGATGTGTGTGATGTCCTTAGGTTAGTTAGGTTTAAGTAGTTCTAAGTTCCAGGGGACTGATGACCTCAGATGTTAAGTCCCATAGTGCTCAGAGCCATTTGAATTATTTTCAGAAATTTTGCAACAAAATTGTAGGGGTTTTAGAGGATATCTTGAGGATCAGATCGTTGATAGAGATCTGTGTCCAGAAACTTCATCCAAAGACGCTATAGAGCGTCAAAGTGCTAGGCTCCTGAGCCATCACTAGGCCTCCCCTTGGGCAGCAGACGTGACTTTGCACGCTGCCGGACCGTAAGCGGAACGTCTCTCAGTGTCGTTTGTTATTCAGTGATCGCGACTGATTGACTCGATCACCAGTGGAGAAGATGGACTGCTGTGTAGAAAGGCCATGAATGCCATGAATGCGATGCTCTGTTGCCTGGGCTTCCTGCATCAGTGTATTTTTCTCCTGAATCCCTCTAAAATCTCCATTGCTTTTTGGCATACAGGGGAAAAATAAACTGCAGATAGGAACCCGCTTCCGAAACTCTTATCCATCAAGGCAACAGAGTATCGCATTTATAGCAGACAAGGCTTTTCTACGGAGCAGCTATCTCCAGCCACTCCACTGGCGTACGAAGTCACGTTTGCTGCCGAAGGGGTGGCCTAGTTTCAGGCGCCGGCTTCTGTAACTTCGGCGCTCTCTGGCGTCGGTTGGATAACATTTCCGGACACGGTTCCTATCCTCGATTTCTTCCTGAACACACGCCCTAAACTGTCGAAGTTTGTCGCGACATTTATAGGACACACTGTATATTAAGGGGGGCGGGAGTGATAAGCAGAGCCCTCCCCCAGAGGCGCGCCGGCGACCTGCGCGAGGACGCGCGCCTGGAGCGAGTGCGAGACGGCTGCTATATAACAGACCGCCAGACGCCGCAGCGGAAGCAGCTGCCCTGCGGGGGCGTAGGAATGCCACAAGTGGCAGACAGACGCTTAAAGCGGATGTCCGAGGAGCAGCGGCCCGAGACGGCCGGCTGTCCTAACAGCCAGGCGACTGCATCCTCTTTAGGCCCTGAGCGCGCATCGCTCCCCCCGCTCTTACAGTGGCGTAAGAACAGAACTCACATGCCGTTTACTCGTTTAATCGCGGCGTATTCGTTATCACAGCTAATTACCTATAACGTGTTTCTGTCGATTTCTTCCTCGAGTGTGTTCAACTATCATAGCCATCCTCACTTATAACCTATTTGCCAACCGAATTTGAATACGTAAAATAGCAATAACTTGTATTATTAATAAAAATACAAACTGGCAATAATAATAATAGTAACACTAATAATGACGATAAAATATTGAAGGAATTAAGGATTATATTAATTAGTTAGTACATAACAAATATAATAATGGTTTACATTATTAATAAAAAGTAATAATTTGCAATAAAAAGAATAATTGTAACAGTAGCAATAATAACAGAATAATGGAGCCATTAAGTACGATACTGATAAATTTAGTACTTTTTGGTACTAGAGGAAGTGGAAGAGATAATGAAAGAAGTGAGTATTGAAATGAAAGTGACAATGGTTTCTAGAGAAGAAGAGTATTTCGATAGAGAACTCTGTAGACAAGGGCAGGCAGAAGTATGGAGGACGGGGAGTTGACGTGAGTGAGCTGCAAGTAGAGACAGCTGTTGTGATAGAACGCGGACCATTAGCTATATTCTGAAATTTTAAAGGAGTTTATTTTCGATATTATTTTTAAGAAAAGTTGTTCCACAATCGTGTTCCTGATACAGAAACTGATTTAGGAAACATGGCAGTATTGTGCAACGATACAGAGAGGTTTTTACTTTTTTGACAAGGAGTATTTCTTCTGTATTGTTTTGATAGTGGTGTAAGCGTCGAAAATAAATAGAAAGAAGTGCAATGATTGAGAAGACGACACATCAAAAACAGGGTATTATATTCCCTACGCTTATCGGTACGTAGTCGGCTACGATATCAACGATCTATTTCAGTACATTGCTCACAATAAACCACTCCTCAGTGACAATCGAAACCAAATTTATAACGCTGTCGTGGACCGGATCGACAACACAGGCGGCACCGGAGAAACGTTTCTAACAAATCTATTGCTGTGACTCTTGAAATTTTCCCGGCGTATCGAATATTCCACAAGATTTCGGGATTGCAGCCGGATCTCATCGACTTCTTTCCACGATATTTCTGCTGACAATCTTACAGCCATCTTCAGGCGAGTGTTTGACACTGGAGATTGCTATTTTTTTTCTTTATTGAATTTCAATTGCCCCCGAAGGGGGCGGGCTGGCAGCAGCTTAGTATGCCGCTCTTCAGCCTTGAGATTGCTAGTGCAAGTCGCTCTATTTATACGTAAAAGTGCCGCAGGCGCAAGTTACCGTAGCATGCGCGCCACCTGTCGATTCCAAGGCCCTCTACAATATTACTGCATCTATGGAGCGCAAACGAATGCGTGAAAAAAGTAAAACATGCACGCAGACGTGTCCAAAACAATAAAATGCAAAATTTCAATACCAAAATTAAAATTACTTGTCGCTCGACATGTCAGAAGCCATAAAAAGTTTTCTTTTGGTTGAAATTAAAGAAATCAACGGGTCCCAGGCCTTATTCAATAAAAGGCCGCCATCACGATTAATGAGATTTTCCGCTAAACGTATTTCCACGGATTCCTTCACAACTGAATCCCAGAAGGATCTCGATGGGGCCAAGATTTTCGTGGCCGAATAATCCATAGTATGTCCTGTGGAAATACAATGTTCGGCTATGGCCGACTTACTGGGCTGTAAAAGGCGAGTCTGCCGCTCATGTTCAACGCAGCGGTCGTGTACTGTGCGTGTTGTTTGACCAATGTAGGCTTTCCCACACTCGCAAGGTATTTTATAAATTCCAGCCTTCCGTAATCCCAGATCATCCTTGGCTGAGCCCAGAAGAGCACGAGTCTTTGTAGGTGGCCGGAAGATTGCTTTCACACGATATTTCTTTAAAATGCCTACTTTCGATGAAATGTTCCCGACACATGGGAGAAATGCTCTTGATTTAAACACCTCCTTATCCTCTTGATCTTGTGGGTGGTCACGTTTTTTCCTCCTTAAAGCAGTACTGACCTGATGTGCAGAAAATCCATTACGTTGAAATACCGATTTCAAGTGCTCTAATTCGTCTGCAAGGCTGTCTTTATCAGACACGACATGTGCCCTACGCACCAACGTTCGATATTGCTTGCGGAAATACCTAGTAAACAACACATCGCCGCACATGGACTGGCATCATCCGGAACTGCAGCCACACTTATGGAAGGAGGACGGACTGCCAGTTCCGCCCTGCAACTATCGTTGAATGTAAAATATCAAGAGCATCTGGTCGGGGTGAACTTCTAAAGCAAGTTAAATTTATATTCTGGAACGAATGCACAATGGAACATAAAAGAAATCACTCCAAGCCATGGAGAGAATGTCACAAGACTTGCGAAAACTCTGAAGTGATGGGAGAATGTCTGTCAAATCTTATGGGACTTAACTGCTAAGGTCATCAGTCCCTAAGCTTACTCACTACTTAACCTAAATTATCCTAAGGAGAAACACACACACCCATGCCCGAGGGAGGACTCGAACCTCCGCCGGGACCAGCCGCACAGTCTCTGACTGCAGCGCCTTAGACGGCTCGGCTAAGTGATGGGAGAAGCTGTACCTGTGCTCTCAGGAGATTTTCGACAAACACTTCCAGTTTTCCCCGAGTGGACACCAGCGGACGAGATCAGTACATGCTTTAAAAAATCACATCCCTGGGCACACATACAAATATCGCGACTAACAAAAAATATGAGGGTTGAACTACCGCAAGACGAAACAATGGCGCATTTTGCTCAACAACTTCTACAAACAGGCGAAGGCACACATCCTTCGTGCCAGACGATCGCCTCATTAAACTCAGCAGTTATTTCCCCAGTATAGATGCCGATGAAAACGAACTGACCGACCAAATTTAGTCAAACACTGTTCACAGCTATACCGAACTTAAATATTCAAAAGAAAGTTCCCGGTGAAGGGAGAACATACAAATCGATCGACACGACTGTAAACGCTGAAGAAAGGTTGAACTTTCCTACATAATTTCTACACATTGTCGAGTTCCATTAACGCCATTACACCACCTTCGACTTAAAATTGGATCTCCGATCATACTAGTGAGAAATCTCAGTCAGCAAAACTACGTAACAGAACAAGGATGATCATCAAACAGCTGTCGAACGACGTCATAGAAGCCAAACTTTTTATGACCGCAAAATATTGCGGCATCAACCTCACGGTCGACTATACGTACCTTGCTCTCGAGTAGGAAATTCGAAAAATTTGTACATATGTACCTCGGATAACAAAATGAAAAATGTTATTTGTAAACGGGTATTGTAAGTATTTAGAATATGTTTTCTATATATTTGTTAACCTCTTGTAGTTTATTAATTATTGTAAATAGTTAGAATATGTTTTCAATAATTTTTTCACCTCTTATACTTTAACGTTTATCCTTTTATTCTATCTACCATATAAACGCATATCAACTCACTGAACAAAACCTTTAACCCCAGCTAGTTAATATATGATGAGAAAAGTTATGACCCAAAACTAATCCTCGTGGGACCGTGATACTACTTTCTTCTACTGTGATCTCTTTGTTCTTATCATTACACATACTGTTTGGCGGTATGTACGAGTGGAACCACTGTACATGAAAGGAATGTTAAATCCAGTCTACACCTTAGCTGCAAGTGACCAATCTGCCACTCGTGGACCGGCCGGTGTGGCCGAGCGGCTCTAGGCGTGTCAATCTGGAACCGCGCGACCCCTACGGTCGCAGGTTCGAATCCTGCCTCGGGCATGGATATATGTGATGTCCTTAGGTTAGTTAGGTTTAAGTAGTTCTAAGGTCTAGGGGACTGATGACCTCAGATGTTAAGTCCCACAGTGCTCAGAGCCATTTGAACCATTTTGCCAGTCGTGGATCACATCTGTGGGCGCTTTTACAGAGGTATGTAAAACTTACGGACAAAATTAGCTTTCGCATGATGTGTCTGTGCCAAGTAATGTAACTCTACGAAACTTAGACAATACGTAGAAAGAACCGCTACAGTGTACTACAAAAAGTAGCGTTAACTGAAGCAGATACGCTAGGAGACGAACAAAAATGACACTTCTATTGAAAGACAATAAGTACGGTGAAGTCACTGCAATTCATGATGACCCCCTGGACCTTATAAAAGGCAGGATGCGGTTCTTGACAGGGTGTGTGATTACCACGGACACCGACACCTGCTCTGCAACGTGCTACCATTCTCATCACAAGGTTGGTAAGGAATTCTTGTGGTAGAGCGATCCATTCCTCTACCAGAACAGTCGACGACTGCTGGTGGGTCTTTGGTGCACGTGGACGTGTTCCAGTACGTCTCTACAACGCATCCCAGAAGTCGAGGGAACGGGCAGGCCACTCTCTTTGCCGAATATCCTCTCGTTCCAAGAACACCTCCACCTGCGCTCTTCGATGCGGTCACGCACTGTCTGTCATCCAATAAAAATGAAGTCAGGGCCGAATGCATCGCTGAAAGGGCGCACATTGGGAAGAGTAGAGCGTCGCAATACCTTTGACCACTGAGTGTAAGATTTGGAGGTCGGTACGATCATGAAACATTATGACTCCGCACGCCATAATAACACCTGGGCTAACAAAACGATCATGTTAGAGAGTAGTCGATATTCCATCATATGGCGATAGGTAGTGTTGAGGGTTGGCAGGAGAGCCAACACCGGTTTACTATAGGAGGCCGAAAGGCACGCGTTTTAGCTCACGCAGGCTGGCGTGAGGTCTGGAACAGGACAAGGAAATTAGTCTTTAGAAAAAAACGGACGTAGCTGGTGGAATACTTAACTTTAATCCATAAATGGTGAACATCGCTCTTGACGGTACATTATTCATAATCTCAATAGTAACTGGTCATGGCGCCTTGCTAGGTCGTAGCAAATGACGTAGCTGAAGGCTATGCTAACTATCGTCTCGGCAACTGAGAGCGTATTTTATCAGTAAACCATCGCTAGCAAAGTCGGTTGTACAACTGGGGCGAGTGCTAGGAAGTCTCTCTAGACCTGCCGTGCTCGGTCTGCAATCACTGATAGTGGCGACACGCGGGTCCGACGTATACTAACGGACCGCGGCCGATTTAAAGTCTACCACCTAGCAAGTGTGCTGTCTGGCGGTGACACCACAGGTAGCAAAGCAGGGACCTGTGTAATTCAGCATCCACTATGCATATAGATTAGATTAATACTCTGCAAGCGATCTGCAGTGGAGGGTACTGTGTGCACAGGTGTCACTTGCCCCCTTTCCAACACCAGTCGCGAATGGTTGACGGTATGGACGATTGTTCATTTGCTTCCGTGCGACCTCGAATCTTTCTAACTTTACGTTCATGATCTTACTACGAAATATACATAGCAGGAAACAATACATTGGTTGATCCTTCTAGGAACACATATTCTCCGAATTTTTACAATAAACAGCAACGTGACAGCCTATCTTGCAGCTTCAACTACTAGAATCGGTTGAGCTTTTCCCGTGACGCTTTCGCGCGTACTATGAGGGGATTTTAAAAAGTATGTTACATGTTTTAATAGCAGACAAGGAACTACTACTGAATGCTGAACTACACTTCAAAGTGACACAGATACTTGACAGTATTTTGTAACATATTTACCAAGTCGCTGTAAAAAACGGTCGGAACGTCCTATCAATCATTCAGTTCCTCGTCGATAGAACTGTGATCGCTCTCAAAGTCGGAAAATATGCAGTTGCTATGAATCGTTCCCTCTATTGACTACGTATTATCATATGTGGTCAATGTAGATTGCCATCCTTCCCGATCAGTATCATCAACGTCAGCGCGGCCTCAGTCATATTATTAGCATCATTTCACTACCGGTGGAAGCGATATACCACGTGGTCCATGTACTGCCATAGTTTCGCTGTGAATCTGTACACGCTCTACATTTTTTACTCATAGGAATTTTATCGTCCCGCATGCTTTTAACTTTACGTACCTTTATACTTGCCGCGCCATTCCACTCCCACGGTGTGACTGACCTGTTATCCGTACCGCAGCAGAAATGTGTCTGCAGGAAACCGGGATCATGTACTGTCTTCTCGCATGGCGCCACCCTTTCTGTGTAATCGTTTTAGCTTGGGACAACATATGTAAAGTACTTCTTGAATTCGTCACGTAAATCAATCTGTATCGAAACGCGCTTCTTTGGATATTACCTATTTTCTTTATCAGCCCGATTTCCTATGGATCCCAGACTGACAAGCAATATTCAAGTTCAAATGGTTCAAATTGCTCTAAGCACTATGGGACTTAACATGTGAGGTCATCAGTCCCCTAGACTTAGAACTACTTAAACCTAACTAACCTAAGGACATCACACACATCCATGCGCGAGGCAGGATTCGAACCTGCGATCGTAGCAGCAGCGCGGTTCCGGACTGAAGCGCCTAGAACCGATCATGCACAAGGGCTGGTAATATTCAAGTACTGGTCAAACGAGCGTCTTGTAAGTTACATCCCTCGTGGTTGGACAACACTGCCTGAGGATTCTTCCAACGTATCTCAGCCTGACATCTGCCTTACCAGAGATTAGTTTTATGTGGTTGTTCGTTTCGTACGATTACTAATAGATTTTTTTGTGCGTGTGACTGCTTATGATTGTTCTGCCACCGCGTAATCATACTGTAATGGACCTTTCTGCTTATTCATCGCAATACGCTGCATTTATTTATGTTGCTGTAAAGCTGAAAACGGTTTGCATGAGCTGAGGCTGAAAATACAACTTCAAAGTATGCTTAAAGATATCACTATCTTTATTTATTGCAGGAGGACTAGTCTGTTTATTTTCGTAATATAAATCCCTGTTTTGTTACCTCTGCGACAACTCTTAATAATTTCTGAGTATCAGTACTTGCGAACAGTATCTGACTTCAGTAGAGTACTTCCTTGCATTCAATACTTGTACGGTAAGAACGTGAGTTCAAGATAAAAAGACAATAACGTGAAACAGCTTCACATGGTTTTTGGCGTGTCATGTAGTGGCGTTCTACAATGAAGCCGTTCAATGCGATACCGTCCTTACACATATAACATTCAATTAGGGAAGGGTTTGTGATACTTTTTACGTGATACAGACGCTTCGGTTTTGAATGAGTAATTCTTTTCTTTTGGTATCAACAAAAGGGTTGCGAAAAAAATTCTGAACTATTCGTTGTGATCATCTTTGGATATATTCTTACGGTAACACAAGTGGAGCAGTAGAAATAATAGAAGAATGAGATACACCAGTCAGTGGAAAAAAGTGTTTCGCTGTAAAAGCTACTGCACACCTGCTCCAAGAAAACTAGATCAGTTGGCTGATAGGAATGGATGAATCGATAGAAATCGAAATACGCTGACCAGTAGTAAATACTTTCCAGTCGCTTCCAACGTAGTTATCAAAGATCGCGGAGGTTAACGGATCTAGCTTCAGAAAAAAATAGTCCCATTTTAGTTACATACGAGATTTGAGCTTTAATTGAACTTAAAAGTTTTCTTTTTGTGGTCGTACACGCACTAACTGCAGTGTTGTTTGCCAGTAGGCATTGACAGCGAACAGAAAGTTAATTAATACTGTTTGATGTCATAAAACAAGAATAAGGCGAGGTAAGCGCACAGGTAACTTCATAAACTACATGAATGCGGGATGTCTGTTCTTTTTGCTTACTAGGTAGGAGCGGGCATGGGCTGCGGACAGGTGACTCTCGAAGGGAATGTGTATCGGCCGTGAGGCGCGCCAGATAGTCCGCGCACTTGCCATAAACTGTATCGCCGATGGCGCAGTGGTTAACGCACCTGCCTAGGAAGCAGGAGATCCCAGGTTGGGACCCCGCTCCAGCACACATTTTCACTCGTCGCCGCTGATGCCGCGTAACGTCCCGATGCAGCTGGCAGCAGTGATTCCCTCCCTTTCATTTCTTTTCCTCCCCTCTCCACCTTCAATTTACATAAATTCATAAGGTTCGACGTCAGATGGGCATACAATCTTTACTTATACAGCTACATAAATTTCATTTCCTGAGCTGCAGAAACGAGATTGTCCTTTCTTTAAGATATATATTCAGTTCTTGGTTTTCCTAATTGCTAATTTTCTGTTGATAATATTCTTTAAAAATGTCTAGCTCCGCACCAACCTGCTGAAGATAGGTAAGTGTACAATACAGCCTGTTAAAGCTCCCTTTCTAGCTCGCAGTAATACTGGAGCAAGTGCCCAACAGTACATATTCTGACATTTATTTTTATCGCTGACTTCAAAGTTGATTTAAAATTCTTTGTGCCTTCTGTCACAATGCATATGGACATTAAGAAAGTATATAACATCAAAATCAAGAATTATTGTGTCAAATTAAATATTTTAACAATGTATCATAGAAAACAAACTTTCTTCATCAGGATAAAAGGTTGACAAAAGATAATGACGTACATCTTTACACATAATATAGCTTGGAATAAAGAGAGAAATTACAAGTGATAGCAAATCTCGTCATCTTAAGCACTATGATGATGAGAAAAACACGTGACAACAATATATACTGAAACCCACATTACTATGTATTATAATCAAAGAATTCAATATTAAAGGTCACAACCCCAAATTCTTTCTACTCTGGAGCGTGGAAGAATATTTAGAACATGCAATGCCGTCGTATTTTGGGTGACCATTCGAGGGAAAAGCTCTTGAAGGTTATGAACTGTATAAAATGAGCCTTTACGAAGTCTGTAGTCAAAGAATTGCCTACCAGTCTCTCTAAAAATGTACTTGATTCACTATTTCTTACAAAGTATGCATTATCTGAAAAAAAACAGTTAATATCTGGTAATGATTCTAATAAAAGGAAGAAAAAGGGAGGGCTAGAAAATGGAAAGCTTGAGGGACACCATATGTAATTAGTTGGATGATGTCAGTTTAATACATCCTTCTTTCTTAATGACGCCCATTATTTCCAGTAAGAGAGATTCGATTTGAACCATTTCATGTCTCACTGCAACATTCTAATTTACTTAAAAGGATGTTGTGATTTAAACGGCCATATGCCTTTGACAGATCACAGAATATGCCTGTAACCAACAACATATTGTCTGAGGAATTAAATACATTCTCACTATATATGGACTGGAAGCCATCAGAACACAACACTTTTATTTTGAGAATATATTATTTCTAGTCAAATGGCTAAAAAGCTGCTTTATATTATTAGTGGATGCAGGTAAAAGTTAAATTAGATGGAAGTTTGACGCTGTTTCTTTGTCTCTTTCCTTATACAGAAGCCTACCGTGGGCGTATTTCAGTCAGTCAGGAAGTACTCCAAAAATAAATGACTGGTTACACAAATAGCTTAGTATGTTACTAAACTCTGAAGAACACTCTAATTAACGTTGTTGATATTTTATCACAACCATTGAAATATTTTGAGTTTAAGCATTTTATGGTAGCTATTATTTCTCCTGGAGTAATGTAGATCCTGTTACACCAACGTCTGAAATAACTGCAGAATTTTAAAGTACGCAATTTTAGTAATTTTCGGGCAAATATGGCGTACTAAATTATTTTCCGAACCTAACCATTGGAATACAAATTACAATATTGCTTAGTTAGCCACTGCATGATATCTATCACACCTGCCTCTAGCTTACTCTTTTTCTTTTTTCTTTTTTTTATTACTGTGTTCATCGAAAATAACGTCAAAGACTGTTTCTTATTATCTCTCCCACATTGTATTATTGTCATTTTCATACACAAATCTGCGAAGTTAGACTGAAATGGAGATTAATAAAGAAGCTTCGAACACTGTATGGTTGCTTCATTTAAAACTAACTATACAAATTTTACTTTCTCCCTGTATTCTCACGTGGTGCCTACTCTGGGCAACATTATTGGTAAAGAGTAATTGTCCATCTTCTCCAACTGCTTTATGGTTTTACTGGGTGCAATTCTGGCAGCAGTTCCGTCTCATGGCTGTCCAGGACCGTATTATATGCTCTATTTTTTCAACAACAGTGTCCTCTGCTTCGCATGGTCCTGTTATGTTACAGTCTTTCTCATTAAATCTGAACTGACTACAATGTTTATTCAATATTTTTTTCTTGTTCTTTCAAATTTCGATGTTTGTATTCTTTAGGATTCCCTGTACATAAACGAACGTCGAAGCACACTGTGCCCTGAATTTAACATCTGTTGCATTTAGTCCCGTCGTTGGTGTGGACACAAGAATTATATTTCTTTTAGCGTGCCAACTTGTAGCCAGGTATTGATAGTTGTATTGCAGTCACCGCATCGAAGTTGCCCCTAATATCGCCGAAGTTTTGATATTTCGTGTTTATTCATTTCTTTTAGATTCTGCACACAATGAGTCATCTGTATTATATGCATGTCTACATTGTTACATAGAACGGCCAAGGGCAGATATATACATCTGCTCGAAGAGAAGCAGGTATTCTGTAATAAAAAATTGCGCGACAGGGTACTGTTCAGTCAGCAGACGATGGCGAAGAATACCCATTTTTGGGAGTTCTTCGTGGGCTGGTTGACTTTCAAAATCGGAAAAATTAGAAGTCAGTCAGTGCCCTAGAAAGACGTTGACGCATCTATATAGTACCACATCAGCTGTTCGCAGTATGAGAGCATTTTCCATCGAATATATCTGCACACATTTATTTTACTAACTTGGCCTTCGATGTAATCTTAATTATTCGTAACATCAAACTGAATTACCATAGTTATCTTACTGCACATTTGTCCATATAAAAATTTGTCATTAAGATCAGAAAATCACATTGTATCAGTACGTCTAGTGGTCGGTATCTGAAAGTAAATATTTTAAAACTGTTTTCTGTGATATAAATATGGGTTGACTGAAAGATTAAAAGACTTGTATCCGTAATTTTGTACACTATCGTGTAAATAGTTTGTAAAATGACATTGAGATAGGTTTAACAGTAATGTTTTCTACAATACTACACAATCTGTACATATTGCTGACATACGAAGTTCACCTTTTAGTATTTTGTTTACTAACAGCCGCTCACACGTTTGCAGATGACATGATGTTCGCTGAGTAAAAAACGGCAACAAAAAAAAAACCGCACAGAAAATATGCCGCAGACAGCGACAATAATTGCTTAAAACATGCTGTAACATACAATATATAAGGTAGTATAAAAGTGTTCATAGAAAACTATATTTTAAAAAATAATAGTAAAAATGTAATAATGTGCTACTTTGTTTGTATAACCATGCTATTTTCTGCATGTTTCAGATTAAAGAAAACCCACTGATGATGGCGATGTTTTTCGCCGAAACTAGTTTGGGAGAATTAAGAAATAAACGAATAACAAGGTGTTTTGCATCAAGGCGGACTCAATTTTCTGATATTACTGTTTTTCTATGCAAACACAGACCAAATGGAAGAGTTCCAAGATAAAATCACTGAAATAGATTTGTTTGGATTTGACTCGTTAGAGGAAGTAGTTGTATGATTTGTGATCTGGCTTTCAGTTCCAGGTGGACAAGATATTTTAAGAACAATTAAATGTGTTTTAAGTGTCTGCTGCAGTTTGATTGATGATGTCATATATTATGGAAAAGGCAATTCTCTTTGTACATAAACAATTCGAAGTTGCTTGTAATTGAATTCAACAACCAAGTTTGCTCTAGTAGCGCTGGTATTTTATTGCACTATGTTTTTATGGAAATTTTTAACTCTGTGATTCCGTATTCTGTTTTCATATAAACCTCTGTGCACACTATTATCTTCTTCTGTACGAACAAAAACACTGTATCGTAAATGTATTCAACAAAGACGGCGCTGAAGGCGTCCACCACAGACATGCAGCTTAGCTGCTTAGGTTTTTCTAAGCAGCTAGCTTACTTTGAATCTTATCTGCTAGTGGGCATGTTCGTCACTATAAACATCTGTCTTCGAAGCTGTATTTTGTCCATGACTGAATGAGTCCACAGAACTAAGTCTTGGCATGTTCTTTACCTTCTAAAAATCAATGTTCTCTTAAGTAAAATGAAGCATTTGCTTGTACATTGATCATTCAGGTTTGACTTTGTGCGTTTTTATTTTTATTTTAGCACTGAAGATGATCGCACTGTGATTCAAATAGGTATGCTATAATAATAAAAAGGTTTCAGATTTATACGACCAATGCTTGCAGTAATGTCTTCCTCTCTTACATCGTTCAGTTTTTTGTGTCTTGTTAAGACCGCATCTAGCGGTGTAAAAAACATCTATAGAAGTGTGCTTTCACTTCTTCTTTAGTTTGCCCTCCAAACACTTAAAGTTTAGAGTTTCGGTCTAGACTTCGTTGTAACTTTTTTTTTTTGGCCAACTGTTCGGTATAGTCTTCTTTGTTCTTTGTTTAAATTTCTTTAAATTTTACTAAGCAGGTCTGCAATAACCGTATATACACTTCTTCTACCATCATTCTGTGTTATGGAAAACATTGACTTGTTGCGTTTTTAGAGACCAGAGCACTGCTGAAGAATTCCCTAAAGAAAATATTTCTGGTTTCGCAAGTAGTCAGGTGCACAGAATAATAGAGAAATTAGTGATGTCTTACCAACTAGGAATGACACGCGAACTGCGGGAATTTCATACACTGCAGCGTAGCGAGACAGTGACAATAAACGTGTGGAAAACTGAAAATGCAACTGACGAGAGACTATATGTGACAGCTCATGCAATGAGTGACACAGATCCTTGGTCTTTTGTTCTTGCAGCTATATTTGATCTTTAATCTGTTCAAGTAGGAAGCCTATAGAAGTCGTAATCTCTCCTTAAAAATCTGAAATTCAAATGTCAAGCTAAGACGATGAAATGACGCTGACGAACTTCTCTTCTAATTGGAACCGCACACAGACGCGCTGTACTTTGATCAGTTATTAATTTACGACCGTCATCTTCGTCAAGGCGGATGCTGTTTGAACAAGGGTAGTGAGTATTACTTGCCTACGTCCCATACATGGATATCTTTAAAGCCTTACAGTTAGACAACCTAAAGATGTGAAATAAAAGCACGCACCTAATTCACAGCTCGCTGGTTGAATACACTGGTTTGTATTTGAGTTGGCGAGAGGGTAAACATGTGAACATTCGCGACTGTCCGTTTGGCGCAGAGATTTGAATACACCTTCAGAGCCCTTCCTGTCCTCCTTCACAAGTAGTTTATTCACAGTAAAATTGTAGTGTTGGAAATTGTTTCGGCTAACTTTACCCCGATTCGCTCTTTGAGATGTTAATTTCTGAACCTAATGTTGCGGCCGACAAAATCATTTTTATTTTTTACATGTATGTAGACGTTTCGATGTAAATGTCTTGACCAACCAAGAACCTATATTTTACTTTCTCGAAAATAATCTATTTTGGTCACCTCTGTCCGACGGCGCCTGTACCAGTCAGCAACTTCAGTGTCTTCTTCGCCGAAAGTCGGCGTTCGTCTTTTTTGATGTACACTATAGTGAAAATGACGATAGTATAGCTCGGAAGTGAGAAAGATGTTACTGTTCATCGTGAATTCAGTTTAACGTAGCGCACGAGGAATTCCGATCACATCTCACAGCCTTAGAACTATGGTAAGGTGTGTACTATCACTCTGAACCAGAATAACCTCTTATTAACCTCTTTTGGTTCAAGGAATCGATTTTTTTTAAACTGCATTTTTGGATCCATAAAAGTGTTTAGAAAAGACGAGTTATTGTACCTGTGCTTGGGAGGAAACACACAAAATTCAAATGAAAGTTTGAACGCGTGTGGTTAGAAGTTAGCCCCCAAGCATTTGCATTCTGGTGAGAAAACTGTGGAGATTGCGAAATTTCTGGCAGTGAGCAGCTTTAGCGAAGGGTATTCAGCAATTCTTAGGATCCTGACATCGATGGACGTCACCCTGGGACCCTATTCGATGCAGTTCGTAAAGCACCACCAGATTCAAGCGGCCGAAAACCGCTTGTTACCGGCCGAACGAGCGGCTCTGGAGCAGCGCAGGATGGCCCAGATCGAGCAAAACGCCCTCTATGAGAAAGAGGAAGGACTAGTTTATGTATCCGGAATAGCAGATTGAACGTACGTTGGATAATATTGTATTTATATGTAGTCAAAACTTGAAACGCGTTTTTCTCGAAATGACATTTTTTTTTTTATTCGGGCAGTATGGAAACTTCAAATCTACTGAACCGATTGGCATGATTTCTTGTTTCCGATGAAGATAACTAAATTGTCTAGGAGCTGTACTACTTTTATTCCGATCCATCAACTACAAATATTTTTACTTGGCCGACGAAGTCGAAAAATCGATGAAAAAATCCTATTTTTTTTAAATGGCCGCCATTTTGTTTCCTATGGTCCAAATAACTTAAGCGAGGTACAACTCCTAAAGAATCTTATATACTTTGCTAACGTCTACTCAATTTTGATTTCAGACGAGCCAGCTAACCAGTGACATACCGTGCGTGGAGGTCTACAACGAAATTTTGTTTCGTTCCGACGGCACTTCCGCCTTTGCTCTTCGACATTTCCGTTCGAAAAAATTTCAGTTTGTAGAGAAAATATCAGTAAACATTTTGACCAAATTTGACATATATCTGTAACACATCCCGAGAAAAAAATTCTCAAGAACATGCTTTTTTCGGGCCAAAGATAGTCCACCTCACCTTAATCTAGATGACAATGTCAAGTTTTTCTATGGTGCACTAATATCTCATTTTCGAGTATTACCTCCATAATTTTTTTAAATATCGATGTTTTAACTGTTACAATGTGAATCATGAAGTAAGATTAATCGTAACAGTGAAGGTGTAAAGAGTGATCGCTGGTCTGGAAGCCGTGACGGACGTGCTTCTGAAAATACGAGGAACAGCCTTCCTATAAATGTGGTCAATGATTGAATACGTGGTCACAGCTTTACATTTTAAGTTGTGGTGGCTAGGTAAGGGCATTCTGTGACATCAGTGGATATAGAAAGGCTCGACAGAGCGAGGAGTCGTTCTGTCGTTTTATGCTGCCTTGACACCAACAGGTATTGATTTTATAGAAGCCAATGTGCTTTTAAAAATGCTTTCGGTATCAGTGAAAGTATTTAGCAGTTCTATAAGGGACAGTCAAATGAAAATAAGATGGATCAAAAAGGTAAGTAAACTCTTCATTACTTCGGAAGTGATTGCCGTAACTGTTAATACATGTATCCTACTGTAAGACAAAACGGTCAGTGCCTTCATGAGAAAATTCTGCGTTTACCGACGGAGCCATGATTCCACCCAAGTGTGCACCTGTTCATCCGAACCAAATCCACGGCCACAAACCTCTTTCTTCAGGGTTCAAAAAATATGGAAGCCGCATGAGTAAATATCAGGACTGTACGGAGAACGTGTAAGGGCTTCCCAGGGAAACATCTGCAGTGTGTACGAAACAACGTTGATAATATGTGGGTCATTTCCCAACACGAACCCATCACTATACGTAATCACAAACGGGGAGGCACTTCTAGTTCTCAAAAAAGCCTAAATATAAATGTGTGTGTGTGTATGTGTGTGTGAACTTTATCCCTAATGGATGCATTTGATCTCTGTGACCGCTGTTTTATAGGGTACAGAATAATTACCGCTAGCAGTCGCAATAGAAGATGAATTTAATACACGACCGATTTGGGGCTTGTGACCATCTTCAGGTTTTTTACACTCATTTATATGGTTCCACACCCAGTGTTGGATTCCACTGTTTTAATAAGAACCAAATAACATTATGCTGACTAATAAGACACAACAGAAGCACCTGAAAGTGGCTAAGCGACATGTGTTGAAAATGTTAATGTGCTTACATATAGCTGGGGTAATGCGGAGACGATTTTGATACTCCACCCATAGGTAAGTATATTAATATTTTCAACACATGTCGCTTAGCCCTTTCAGTTGTTTCTGTTGTGTCTGTTTAGTGATCATCACATTATTTGTTTTTTATTTAAACAGTGAACTCCAACATTGAGCGGGAAAACATGTAGATGAATGTGTATCACCTGAAGACGGATATAAGACTGAAACCTATCGTGTGTAAAATAAATTAAATTTCTGAAAAGTCCGACTCCACAATGGAACAGTCCTTTAACAGCTCGCTGTAGAGAGAGAGTGAAAAGCGTACAAAAGTACAATAAGAGCAATAACATTAGCGATTAACGGCATTGTGAAGTGTAGTACCGAAGCTAGTGTTGTTATTGCCTGGTAACATTGCAGCTTCCAGTTCGCAAACAGGGACTCGTCTTGGGAAGGTTTGATTCATACTGTACGAGAAACAACTTGTAAAGAATACCCGGAAATAGATACAACTGTAAAAAAAAAGGGAATCTTAAGTCATAGCTTTCTTTAACAGTTTTCTAGAAAACCGTTCGGCTGAATATTTTCCTGGAATCTTAACATGTCACAGAAAATGCTGCAGAAGAAATGGCTCACCCTGAAATGAAGGAATAGACTGGCATCGGGACATATCTTCACGTCCTTGCTGTTTGTTGCTCATCTCACTCTAGCTGCACAGACAGGAATTGAAAGTGTCGGACCTCAAGATTGGCACACGGTGACTTTGCAGAATGCCGTTTTACTATCGTTCTCTGTCGGATAAGCCAGGAAATGGTACTAAATGGAAGCGGATGACTGGGAACCAGTAAACGTACCTCTCAGTTGCATGGATGTAGGCGATCTGCCTGTCCATCACAACTAAGGTTTATATGCAGAAACAAGCTGACACTAAGGTTCTCGCCGTTTTAACACACCATTCTGTTAACTATGAGAATGTGATACCCTCTGAAATTCATAGGAGTATTAAAGCAGAATTTTATAAAATTCCGTCCGAGAAGCGGAACTGATGTCTTAATTATAAAAAAAATGGAGGTACAGACAGGGTAAGATGTTGAATTATCTGCCAGCAAAGAAAATACAATACTCTTATTATGTTAAAAAGCACTTGTATTTTCGAGTAAAATGTTTAAAGACTTCCATTATTGAAGGAACTTGGTCACTGAATAAAAATTCGCGTGTAATTTATCTCAATCAGTGACGAGCATGTACGAACTATTGTCAAGAGTGCGTAAAGGAAATACCTTTATGAGAGTTTGCACGATACATCCACGAGTAAGGAAGGAACCGGAAGACACCGTTGTTATCATTAAATTAAATGTGCAGTTTTATATTGGTATCTGGTCATGAGTTGTGTGCCGCATGTATTTAAGAATATATTTTACGTAACCACTCTAGAGAAAATGTCGTCTGACAGATGGCATACCAATGCAAAAGGTGAGGGATACAGAAACAATATTACTGCAAATGAAAAGAAACTTAAATTGCTTGAAATCAGCTAGGTATTAGGGCCAGACAGAGCTGATGTCAGTCTGTATTACACAACTGGAAAATGAATGACCATCGCTCGAAACCATCATTTACTGTACATGACTGACTTAAGTGACTGGAAAACAACGCAAATCGCACTCATCCACAAGAAAATGGAGCAGAGCTGATACGTAGAAACTCATATCACTCACCCCCATTTGAATCATTATTATCACATACACTTTTCTTCAAACGTAATGACTTGAATTAGAAAGACAGAGTAGGCCAACGAAATCTATATGATTCCATGCAGATTATAGCTTAAGCACTATAGGTAGAGATCACTTGATGGATTCAGTGTTTACAGACATAATACATAATTTATTTCAGTATCAGACCGAAGGATAAAAAAGAGTTACTAAGTGGTTATAAATGAAGTGCAGCTACTTACAGAGGTCGAGTGTGGTCTGTAATTATCACAGTGCAGCGAAACTTGTAGATATTCCAGTGTGTTAATCCACAACCGATTTAGGTTGAAAAAAAAATTAATTCCCATTGTGGCCACCAGGTTCAAATCTGACGCTGTAAATGCAAGAAAGACGTGTAGCAGTTTTTCCACATAATATGGACTAGGAATGGGACAGGGGCAGAAAAGGTCAAACAAGTGAGAAAGGTATAATGTTCGTCTCACTGTTAACTGCTGCTTACACAGTTAGTTCAATATGAGCACTGGAGACGTCGATGAAATGTTGTACAACGCCGGACTTACACCAGGTGGCCAAAATTGGAACTATTTTTTTCCTGCATTAACGCATTAGCAGATTTACGAAGTTCCGCTGACATGCGACAATTTCAACCCATACTGGATCTCCATGAGTAGCTACACATTAATTATAACCACCTGGCACGTTCTTAGAGAATCTAAAAATAGGGGTGAGGATGTACTCAGCACCTGCTGACAGACAGAAAGTCGCAGGTTATCCTAGATGGAAGATTGTCTACAGACGTAGAAGTTGTTTAGAACTTGCCAACGTGTGATGCAGCCAGTGCTGTTGTCTTAATATGGCAGTAAGTCGCATTATAGTATTGCTTGGGATCTCAGACTCATTACAGATGACGACTGATCGAGGTGGCGAAGCGGTAAGAGACTAGGGCGGCAGTTATAAGCCCTCGTCCGACCGGATAGACTAAGGTTTTACTGGATTTCCTTAAATCACATAAGACAAATACCGGGATCGTTCCCTTGAAAGGATTTGCCCGATTATCTTCCCAACTTTCCCCATCCGAGCTTGAGTTTCACTTCTGATGATCTCGCATCGATGATTCATCATCGCAAATGGCGTACTTACTATGAAAGAGTTCTGTCCGATAGCGACTATACTAATGTGCAGTTATATCTGGGCAAAATTATTTGCCCATTAAAACGTCGCGACAGAAATACTGAAAAATATTCTATGAAAGTAGTCGAATTTCTCGTGAAAACGTACTTAGACAGCACTGAGAGCCGCTGCACAGAGCTAAATTTACGAAAATATTTTGGTCCAGCATGTAGCGGCCGTATAGGGAAGGTGACGGTAATATTAGGCTAATAGAAACACTGACAACAAAGTCTTTTGCGGCAACACTTATATAAAACATTCTCGGAGTTCTTGCAGCGCAAATAATTTCAGGATGAAACATCGAGCTTTCCATGATTATCTCCATCGTCTTTGTCAGGAGCAAATGCACGTAATCTAGACATCTCAAGGTTTTTACCCACAACTGACGCGGCAAGAAGTCCGAGAATGTTTTATACATAATAGTAGCTCTATTAATATCAGTCCGGCATTTAATTGTTTCGTTGTGAAAAGTAAATGATTTATTTCCCATGTTACATGTTACCGATCTGTAGCGCCAGTAGCTAGATGGTGAGGCCATGAGTTCAGACTCAGTGGTAGAGGAAGAAGGCGCAACAAACTTTATTTCGAAACAGGCAAATATGTCTAACCCGAAAGTGTGCGTGATGGTGATGATAATAGAAGCTCCCACAGGAATGTGTAAACAGCCTGTCTTCCAACGGCCTTCTCGAAAATAAAGTAGAAAGTGGAATAAATATACATCGCAATAAGAAGTAGGCCCTGTCACACTAAGTATAGTAATTCACAGCCTATGGTGTTGATTACAGAGAAATTCTGCATTAAGCAAGACACAGTTTGTTTACGTTTATTTTATCGATACATATTTCTGTACTTTCCGTGCCATCTACAGTGAATTTCTGTTTATAATTCTGTCTCAGATAAAACTATCTTCTGTTTTGTACTGGTAGTCTTATAAGTGTCATGTAAAACTTGTCATTGTTCCAGATACTGCAGTCTTGTTTCCCGATTTTTTAGATGTGTTAAAACTTTAATTTTTTCGCTATATGTTCATGAACGTGAAATAGATGCCAAGGCACTTGAATTGACGGCACAGATCTTGTATGTTTTTCATGAAGTTAATGAAATGAGTGTGCAATTATTGGAAACCCTGATAGTGAAAAAAATAAATCTATTAAGAATGGGAAACCATCTTACATCAAAAACCATGACAAACTATAGAATGAATGGAACATAGAATAAAAGTAAAATCATAAGAATTTGATAACGTTATATGGGACAAAGTAATTAACAAAAAAACCACTCAAGACAAAAAATCTGAACCACATGTACGCTAATGAAAAATAAAATGCTAACGTATTACTGACGTCATGTGTTCTACATTCTTCAATAGCTGTTTCCATCCGTCATGATAATGGGCAAAAGTAGTTAATAAATAATGTAAGCTACTTCCCCTATCCCTTCTACACATATACGTAAGTGTTACGCTGTCAATACGTTGAACATAATTGTAGTAGTTTCTTATGTACTGAAATAGTCCTCTTGTGCAGGTAAGAATTTTTATTTAGATGTTGGTCGCAAAAATAATTACTACTAGAACCTCCATTAAATACTGCCGCAGGTATTGCTGCTTTTAACTGTTTTATAACTCCATAACCGGGAAGTTTGCCTACATAGTGAAGATGTTCTAGCAGTAGTTCCTTTTATATGGAAAGATAACTTTGTTACATTGGACCAAATGTAAACAGCTTAGCGAAAAATGTAAATTCACATATAAAGTGTAGAAGAAGGGTGGTGAGCCATGAAAATATATGAGGATACAGCAACCGGTTAGAGCTAGGCGACTTGCAGCCACCGACATGACCTAGGGAACCTACGTGGCTGTGTCGAGACACACAAGTCTTTGTGGGACAAGAGGTTGATACAATTGTTCGTTTGCGTAGCGTGCTAGATAATAAGTCGACGGTGGCACGGTAAACGGAGGAGCAACATGTGGCGGAAGTGCCTGGTACAGGGAAAAAAGAAATGCACGGAGTGTGAAGAGCGGCAAGACGGTGACACTGAATCGTTGAATATACCGGTCTGGCGCGTCAGGTCAGTTGTCGTGGCAGACACACTGACCGGTGCTGTACCAACTGCTGGCATCGGGGGAGGCTATTTAGAAAGGGAAGGTTCCTTTTTTTGTGTGTGTTCCCCAGCGACGAAGTCAGGGTCGGGACAGGCAGGCAGAAAGGTGGGCCGCAGATGTGCTTTCATCCCCGGCCGGTTCTTACCAATAGGAGGCCTTCTATACAGCCGTCACGTCACGTGGTGCAGCAAAAAATACCCCCTGACTGCTAATAGAATACCCACGTCCCACACCCGTCTTCTCACCGCTAGCAGCAGACCTCTACTGGGCTCAGTGCGTCTCTGGAAGAGCAGTAGGCCAGTTTCGGTCAAATTAGTATTTCATATGTAATTTACAGTGACACATTTCCAGGATCTACGCTAATGTTACTACATGTTTAATGTCTCTCCGAGCACGACCATCAGTGATGATAATAGTCTTGTCAGGCCAACTATTTGTTATAAGAACATGAGGTGTTATAATTTATATTTCCTGTTAATTTTTTGTCTTTCTCAGATACATTACACTACGGGATACAGAGCATGTAATGCAGCTTCAGGGTATCATTTCTTCGTGTGGTGTGTACATAAGTTTCTGCATCTGTAATATGCCATCAAGTGAAGACATCGTATTAATTAAATACTTCCCTTTTTTCATTTATTCTCCGTTATCTCACAACAGCAGCCTGCTTGTTCATGACATAAAACTTTATTACCCTGAACAGTCGGCGGATGAACATAGGTACCAAACACATAGCTCAAAAATGTTGAAACTTGATAACATATTTAGATAACTGACTTGTCAATTTTATTACTTTAGGTGAACTAATAACAGAAGGAGAATAGTTTTTTAGCTAAGGCATATCTTTTCGTGTTCCTGTCTCATTTAATCGAAAAATTAAAAATGCTAGTATCATTTACCTGTCTACAATATTCTTTGCTTAGTATATCAAAGACTCAGCTTGTGCTCTCTTAAATCCCGAGGATGCTGGAGAGCATTATGGTGGTCATTTAAAAAATGTTTGTTTTCCGATATGTGGTGACACAATTCCAAGAAAAGTGGAAGCAGCTTTGGTTAAACGAGCATGAAACTAGAGCCTTGAGAATTAAGAAAATTCAGAGAGCTGGTAGAAATAATTGTAGTAATTCAGTGGCAGCATGCTTCGTGTATAGCGACACATGACTATGGTTCTGTAAAGAAAAGTAAAAACAATACAGTCATCTACAGGTGTGAGAAGTAATTATTGTGTTTTTTCTTCCACTTCACATGTAATAGCTGGCTAAAGAAATAAGGCAGATGATGAAGACTCTGATTAATTACTCCCACAGAACTGCCATAGCTAAAGTTAAAAGCGCCAATTTCACCAGGCTTTTTTGTGAGGTAACGTTTTTTGTTTTTTTTTTTAATTCGAATTTATGTGTCACCTCTTTACAGCCAATTTTCTGTACTTGTGGAGAAAGTAAGATGTCGATTTAATAACTATTAATAAAACTGTGAAGTAGTTGTATAAATTCTGCGAACACAAACAAGTACGGAAGAGAAAAATATCGTACGGAGAAATATTTGTACGACCTGGGTAGAACCATTTCTGAAGCTGTATGTATTTACACGTTTAACAAAAATTATCATCCATGTTGAGACAGTTATCAACGGGGTTCATTTTCTCTCAAAGAAAGTAACTGACAGATAAAATCTGTCGTGTTCCGACCATGTGATCTACTTTAAACTTCGCTAGTAATAGCCCTTTATCTCGAACTAGAGCGTTGTGTACCAAGTTACCATAGGTATAAGATCCTTCGAGAGGTGCATTACAAAAGGCATTTTCTGTCATTACATTTTGCAAGTCTGTATCAAATGTCCCTAAACATATTCGTTAAAATAGTGTATAGTATGTACTGTTCCATTGGCGTACAGGGTATGCAATACGTTCACCTTAAAATGTAAGTACAATTTTAAACAGAGCTTGATTTATTTAATATTCATCCATCAGTGCGGCTAGTAGTCATTCAGATTTTGTCATATATATATATATAGTCATTGTGATACTGCAGTTCAAAGAAATGAAATCACATTCAAATAAACAGCTAACTGACTGGCACTTATTAAAGCAAATAGTTAACTTCGCTACAATTTACTAACGTCTTTTATGGCATTACAAAAATATAGTCTTGTTGTCTACTTCTAAATAGGAAAAAATACTGACGACCTGAATTGCTCATTATCTACCAACCTTCACATTCTAGCCATAACAAAAGTATAGCCGTAACAAAAGTATTACATTTCTTCATCAGAATATGGAATCACATGCGTTAAAAAACAGCTTACAATCAAGTTTGAAGAGAAAGAAGTCGCAGAAAGCATGTATTGTGGCTCAAAAGAATCTGTAGTGTCGCCCCTTGACAGACAATATACCACAATTTTTTTTGGTAAACATATCAGAATGATCTTACGCCGAGGCTTATCGCACTATGTCTAACAGCTAATTGTGTAAAAGTACTTTTTTGTGGGTATACAATAATCCAGCGATACATTTGCTAACAGTTCGATTTATCTCACTTAAATATATACAGTGAAGTTAGAACTGTAAGATAACAGACAAATAGTTGCAGTTTCCCGAACAGCGATGAAGAGAAAAATCACTCTTCGTAGAACGCGAGTTTTGCTTCCAAAACAGCCTAGATAATAACTCACTTGTGGTCCATTGTGTTACAGAAAACAATGGCTCTGTAAAGTTTGCTGGGCTGCCTACTAGTTTTTCCATAACCCATTTTCTCGGGCGGAATAATTTACGTCGGACTGCCTATTGACTTCACGACATTCCCAAAGTACGTAGACATATTCGTGTCAATAAGAATGAAGCTATACAACGATAAGTGAAGTTTTCCATTCTGGAAACTAAGTTCAAAAATATCATTCATTCAAACAGCACAAAAATTTTTATCACTATACAAAAAAAGCAGTGCAATTATGACAGTATTTATCAAACTCACGCATCGTCATCAGTATTCAAGAGATTTCTTGTGAACAGTTCTGCTGCTTTCTTTGCCCACAGTTTCTTCGTGCAGTTCATGGTTTAATCTGAAAATATTTAAAAAAATTAATGTGAAATTATCGTCAGAAATTATTACATATTTTAAGCATAAAATGAATCTGTGTTATCTGTTGTAAACAAAATATGTATAGTCTATCGCTTTTCTTATTTAGATTACAATTTTAACCCAGTAAAAGTAAAAGCAGATTTCGAAAAATCGTTGGCGAAATTCAGCAGACTCAGAATAGGTAATATCTGAAGGTATTAAACACACTTAGTAACTTTAAGTTTCAGTCAGAATATTCATTCCAGGTATGGACGCTCATGAACTAAATCTGAATAAGCTAGAGTTTCTCGAAGAAACATGATGGAGGTGGTGAAAGAAAACGTAACAGCATTTTTGGGATCTCTCGAGTTTTCTCGGCGGGAATGAACCACAACGCCAACAGTACAGTGCTTTCGAGTGTTCTGCCGACCGCCGGCCGAAGTGGCCGTGCGGTTACAGGCGCTGCAGTCTGGAACCGCAAGACCGCTTCGGTAGCAGGTTCGAATCCTGCCTCGGGAATGGATGTTTGTGATGTCCTTAGGTTAGTTAGGTTTAACTAGTTCTAAGTTCTAGGGGACTAATAACCTCAGCAGTTGAGTCCCATAGTGCTCAGAGCCATTTTGTTCTGCCGAGTTGATGTTTCTACTTTACGCACAATATTTCGACGACCCAACCAGCCGTCTTCATCAGGTGTTACGAGTTTCACTGTTATGTGTACTCGTCATCGAAATATTTGTACATAGAGGCTGAAATAACACCTTGGCAGAACATCCAGAAGCGCTCGTCCATAGCTTTTCACAAAATATTCTGACTGTGCAAAGTACAGCGTGTGATGCGACAAATTATTAAATTATTGTTATTGCGATTGTTCTGTAATACTTTTTGTATGTATTGTTCCTGGTCAGATGTAAGAGAGGGTCGTAAGGCCCTAATCAGGTCAGACTAAAATAATAAAGAAATAAATATAGATATTATTCGATAAATATTTATAACAATCACGGAACTTCTTTTAAAACAGAATCCTACGTTTTTTTAAGATATTTCTCTCACGTTTCTTAGGGAAAAGACAGAGGAACATCGCCACCAGGTCGTGTTGTTACTAACATCAGTAGTCCCATTTCCTTTCCTACCTTAAAAATGTCTGAGAATGCTATTGACTCGTGCACAACGTTTTACGATATCACCAACTTAAAAAAAGAAAAAACCGGCGGCGGACTGCATACTTACGCGTAAAAATTTACTCATTTGCTTATAACCTATCAATCGACAACAATGAGAAATTAAAAAACACCTCCCACTATATTATAGTGTTATTCTGTGTCTTCTCTTCCGTATACAGATACTGACTCTCAAATGACATATATCAAATTTCTAGTGAAGCACAGTTTTCGTGTTTTCGTGCACATAGTGAGCCAGCACTCCACGTTAAAGCTGTAAATGTTTTATGTCAGAATTAAACATTTCTGTCTTTCACTAACTTACATTGCTTCCCTCTAAGTCCTTCTTCGTTTAATGTCAGGAATTATAATTTCCAGGAAGTCTTCCTTTTCTTTCTCTAAAGCGAAAAAATGTTTTCAAAATACGAAGATGAAAATTATAAATGAAATTTGAGTACATGCCGCTTCCAGATGCTTTTTACTCTCAAAAGTTTTACCCTTGATAACTTTGAAGCAAAATGCTGTCGAAGATAAGAAACGGAATTGTATTGTGCTTCTATCCATGCGATACCAGTCCAAAAGTGCCTCACAATAGCACTTTCACAGTGTCGAATTTATAATGCTTTTTCTCGAATTTTTTTTTGGGTGGTTCGAAAGGTACAGTATTAGTTAAAATGTATTTGATTTCCTTGCCAGTTATCTGGTGTGTGGTCAGTCGTGTACAGGTTGATAGATTACGTACAAATAACTTCATCTCAGAGATAGCCTTTGAGTGAGTTATGCTACTTATTGGACGAGTTGTTGACACTGTTAAACATCTGCTGCAGCTCAAATCGGCCAACTTGTACGGGAATTCAGATTCCATAAGATTTTATCAGTTTGAAACCACCTTGCTACCGGCACTAGGGATGCGGCACAACAGACAAAGATACAAGTGTCGAATATGACAGTTCAGAAATATGCATATAAGCACGTAAAAAACTGGCCAGGAGAAAAAGAAAAAGAGTAAAACACGAAGCATTATTTTCTTATGTCTTAGTATGGTGCTCGTACAAAAGAAAGAAACTGGCCATTGAACAGAATTAGAGATTCAGTTCCTTCTTCGTTACCGTATGTTTCAGTTTTAGTTCACTATTTGTCATGTAAATTCGCTTGTAGATAACAGGGAAGTGTACAAAATAGTAGCTACCGTATATATTTCTGAAATAAAATAAATGATTAATTAATCAACATTATTAATAATGAAATTGTATCACTTACAAAAGAGTAAAAGGATCACTATTCCATAGTGAGGTGATTTTAATATTATAAAGGACACTTCTCTTACGGCGCTTTCTGACTGTAGCCTGTAATAAGCAACGTAGACAAGTAATCGTCACCATATTATCTGTTATGACAGAAATTTATAAAAAACACAAACGTTTAATGTTTACAAACAATCATTGTCATTATCTGTATTCTGAATCAAAATATGAACAATGATCAACGATCATCGTTTACAATTCGTTACTAATTCATACGGTCACTGTATCTACACGATGACACATAGTTGCTACGACCTTGAATCGTGGTCACAATATATCTAATAGCGAATTCAGAGAGATAACTTACTACTCTTGAGAAACTGAGATTTCTGAAAGCTTAAACGTGTAAACAGGAACCTGTTACTGCCCGTAAACTGAAAGAAACAGTACTGAACTGCTATATTCTTCACTTGTGCGGCCATACTGTCGGTAGTTGCTTTACAATTCTTGAGGGTATCTTTTTCTGTCGTTGCAGCTATAAAAATGCGTGATTTTTATTTCACAAAACGCGATTCGCTTTATTAAGGTAAAGCATCATCAGTGGTCTGTAATTAAGTTATTTACAGCTAGATTTGTTTTAAGATCGAAAAACAGTTCGTTAAGAATATGTTAATTTGTCGTACGGTAATTTTCGGTTGATTTCTCGCCTACATTGGGAAATGCCGTCTGCAAGCACATCGTTGTTTTTCTGCATTAGACGCTGATAATTTTGGTCTAATTGAACTGTTACATTTTCTGCGTTTACAAAGTGAACAGCTATGAAGTGTAAACGTACCTATATTTTTGGAAGAATTGCTCAACTTCATTATTTTATCTTACTTATTTATTATACTGATGTCCCAACAGAGAGGTTGAAATAGAGCTGCATCAACATTCCTCACACTAGCTGAGACTAGGAGCAATAATAGCGTGATGTTGAAGTGCGAATATCGTAAGACAACAAACAGTTTAGTAAGTGGCAAGCTGTCAAACGCGCTACGCTTATGTGCTGTCGTAACTAGTGCAAATTCGTTTATGCTGAGACTCCTCAAGAGTAAATTTCTCAAAATTTCGAGCAAGATGTAAAATAAATGGTTCTGTCAGAGGTACATAATGTGGTAAGTGCAATTAAAAAATCGAAATAGTAACAGCTAATCAATGAAAGTTCCATCAACGGCTTGCGAAATGTGGACTTCTCTGATTAAGAAGGAATTGTTTGATTCACCTGTAAATCAAGTATTTGTGTGCAACGTAGCTTTCTGTAACCTTACCCCCCCTCCCCCCCCTCTCCCAGTGCGCAAAGTTGTCGATACAAGTAGCACAAAATAGGAAAATAATTACCTTACATTCCAAAGAAACTGGTTCACTAATCTGAAAATTGTAGTCTAATGTGGCACTATAGTATGAACACATCGCAGAAATGTTCAGAAATTGACCAGTTTACTAAAATTGTTGTATCAGGAGGTATATTTATATATTAACTTCGCCTTCTTGTTGTAGACAAATTATCTACCGTCAGATTTTGACAGTAGTGGAATAGAGAGAATTTGTGACTTGCGCAAACACATGAACGAGACGTCTTTAGATTGCTTACTGGTGACAGGGTTCTGCGAGCGAAACATTGTTTGTTGGCAATGAGTCGTGTATTGGGCTTCCAACAATCCGCTTTAATACTATATTATCCCTCGAATGGATGGTTTGATAACTGAAGAAGATACTGAATTATAATATCTCAAGACAATAATAATAATAAATTCAACGCTTAGGAAAATAAAATAATGAGCTCTCGCTGTAAAGGTTACACCAGTTAAAAAAATTGTTAGATCATATGATTCTCACAATGCTTGGACTACCTAGATAATTTTGTGGCGCAATTCCGCACTTGCACAAAAGATATTCGTAACAAAAAAAGAACCGTAACGTTAATATGTTGTGTGTATTCTGATGACACCTTTGCGTAATTACTGAGACGATCTGATGTACGTTCAGATATTTCACAGCACATGAACTCTCTTGTAAATACATAAAGACTACACTTGATATGGCGCAGAAATAAGCAAATTATATAGCCCAAAATATTTTGCTACGTCCCTGCAAAGTTCAGCGTATCAATAGACAATAAACATAATGAAACTAATTTTCTGCTACTCATAACTTAATTTAAAAGAGTAATAATTGAGCCTGTGTTTAAAATAGGATCACGATCAAAATGAATAAACACAACAGTCTTGTGAAAAGCCACTTTGTCGGGCTGCGAACACCAAAAAGAAGTGGTTGACACTCTTCCATCAGAAGCGTGTTACATTAACATTTTTCATGCAACACGTAAAAAAGAAAAGAAGCCTTTAAGAAAAATAAAGGTGTATGTCAGTACGGCTGTCACACATGCTACCTACATCTTCACTCTAAAGATATTAAGGTAAGTTGCTTGAGATAAATAGCACCAACCGTTTTTCCTGTTGCACAAGTGCGCAAAATTGCGGACAGTGTACGTGATAGATGATGAAAAAGTACGCACAGATGCATGATCAAACATTACAGCTGTATGCAGTATACAACCAGAGTAGTACAGAGAATAAATATTTGCTATTCAGTTGTCCTCGACAGTGTGTACGAGAACTGGAGACTATTAGAGTAGTTGAGTAAGAAATAATTCATTGCTGCCAGTTAACGTTTCTGTTCAAGTAATGAATATCCGACGTTACTTCTCAGGCGAAATGCATGTTAGACTAACGCAGCAACAACGATTGAAAGTAATGAAATGATTAAAGTTCAAGCCGGATGAGGGACTAATGAAAGGTAACCAAAGAAAGATAACTAATCGCAGTGAAAGTGAATTTGTTTACTTTTCAAATACAACTGCACCGAAATCAGATTTCTGTGAAAGGTAATGATGACATGTTTTGCAAATAAAAGCTCTCTGAAAAACATCTCTCAAATTACTTCTAAAATTTCAGTAAAACAAGCGGGTTTTTTAATAAGTACCAAAATATTACATTACATTCAGAGTAATTGGCACACTTAATGCAAACAAATTACAAATGTGATTATTTAGTACTGTATGACAAGTTATCTGTTTCTGTAACTGACTGAAACGTGTGACATACGAGTTACTGTATATCTTGAACAATAGTTACAGAGAAGACCTGAGATCTGTGAGATTTTAATGGCCCTGAGCATTGTGGGACTTAACTTCTCAGGTCATCAGTCCCCTAGAACTTAGTACTACTTAAACCTAACTAATCTAAGGATATCACACACATCCACGCCCGAGGCAGGATTCGAACCGGCGACCGCAGCGGTCGCGCGGTTTTAGACTGAAGCGCCTAGAACCATTCCGGCCGGCGTGAGATTTTAAATGGTACTCTACAGCACCAGATAGTTTTATACATTGTCGTTTCTTTCATTTTACTCATAGAGACAAATAAAAGCTGTATACAAGCTAAATGAGCTCAGGAATGGATTTAGCTGAAAGTGGTTGTATGAGGTATCGCGGAAGCACCTGGGATCACCAAAGCCATCGTAGACGCTTCAAACATTGACGGAAATTACACCTTTACCGAACGCTGTCATTTTGATGCAGAAGTATTTTTGTGCCTATGGGATAACTTGATTAAAATGTAATTCTTATCCGAGCTTACGTTCAGCACAGAAAAAGCTATTAGTACAAATAAATACTGATATGACTATGTGATGATTACAGGATGCGTGTAACATTAACGGAACTCTTTAGGTGGCAATCGCAACACATGGTACCCGGAGCACGCACACCTGTCTTTCTTATCACCACGATTCGGACTTTGACAACAGTCTGATGATGAGATGAGAGAGATAGGAGGTCATACTGATAAGTCTCACATAGGTGAACTGAGGACAACAATGTGTCAAGAAGAATAGGCATGTGTCCTTCCAGACGGACTACACGACGAGATCGTAGGACCGTGTCAACATTGTCGAGGGTTTTTGAAAAATTGTTCTACATAGGTTACGAGAACCACTGGCAGAACGTAACATTGTTCGGCGCACCAGTTCTCGTTGCAGACTACTCTCTCTTCCAGACTACAATGATTAAAGACGTCGGAATACATAGCCTACAACATTAACAGAGCATACCATACAGTCGCAGTGCCGGCCTTGGTGTCCGAGCGGTTCTAGGCGCTTTAGTCCGGAACCGCGCGACTGCTACAGTCGAGGTTCGAATCCTGTCTCGGGCATGGATGTGTGTGATGTCTTTAGGTTAGTTAGGCTTACGAAGTTCTAAGTTATAGGGGACTAATGACCTCAGATGTTAAAGCCCATAGTGCTCAGAGCCATTTGAACCATTTATACAGTCGCAGTCTTCCTTGATGTGGAGAAGGCTCACGATAAGGTACGGAAGGCCAAGCTATTTCGAAGCTTGACGCATTAGGAATAATTCCTAACTACCTAATTAAAATAATATGAAATTTCCTCACTGGCCGAATTTTTGTCTGACGATTGAGTACCAACAATCTAGCATCATGGTCAGGGAATTCCGCAAGGATCAATGCTGTGTCCAGCTTTATTTATTCTATACGTCGACGATCTACCAACTTCCCTGGAAACAGTTATTGCCTAACACACGTATGACACAGCGTTACTAGCGTGCAGCCGTAGAATGAATGCAGCAACAGTCAGATTCCAACGGCAGTCGCTAATAACAGAACAGTGGCCACGTAGAGATATGATAACGTTAAATACCGAGAAAACAAAAGTAGTGATATTTACGCGAAAAAGACCGCAATTAGGGGTCGGGCTTGTCATAACACTACGAAAACCCAGTGGACGGATCGGGTTAGATACCTTGGCGTGGTAATGGACAGTAAACTCCTGTTCAAATCACGCATTAAGACGAAACAGAAAAAAAATGATCCGCTTAATTGACAAGTTACTCCCACTGCTATCAAACAATCAGATAAATACAATAATAATACTGAGACTGCACAAAAAAACTTTTTTTTTTTCAATGTTAGATGGTTCCTCATCGTGGTGCGTAGCAAGCTTATCGAATATTCATAATCTACAAGTTATATAAAACAGATGCTTAAGATTAATTTTAAAAACGCCCAAATGGGCTATAACACGACAGTTACGTGAAGGACTCAGAATGGGCTACATATTAGACATCATCAAGAGCCACAGTTATTACAAAAAGTAGAAATACTCAGGCCAACAAGCAGAAATTTTGCACAGTAAATTCAGAAAGGTGGCGTCGCTTTCGAGTACCTACAACCACAATAGAAGACCCTACTGCCGGCCGGGGTGGCCGAGCGGTTCTAGGCGCTACGGTCCGGAACCGCGCAACTGCTACGGTTGCAGGTTCGAATCCTGCCTCGAGAATGGATGTGTGTGATGTCCTTAGGTTAGTTAGGTTTAAGTAGTTCTAAGTTGTAGGGGACTGATGACTTCAGTTCAGTCCCGTAGTCGTCAGAGCCATTTGAACCATTTAGAAGACCCTGCTTATGGAGCAATAACTAAATAAAACCAGCGCAAGAGTAGGTGTTAGGGCGTGACTATAATAAAAGTTTTCGTGGGGCATAAAACAAGATATCCAGCCTACGATCAAGGCAGCACTTCTGGAAAATAATACAAAAAGGAATCGTAGGATCGTTCGGCTGACAGATGTATAGACTGAAACGCGGGCATAAGTTACAACTGGCGTCTCACCACGATCCGTCGGGAATAGATTACTGGAAGTTGGGCTGAGACCTCGAAGCAGAATCAGCTGAGACATGAGTGGCAGTCCGTACTGTTCACTGCTGAATCTCGATTTTGTTGGTAGTGATCACATCACTATTAACATGTCCGTAGACGACATGTTGGGAGGTCATTGAATGCAGCGGTTTTCTAATACCATTCGTCTCTAACTGCTAGTCTCGTGTGGGGAGCTACCGGATATTTCAGCAGGACTGACTTCGTAACATATGTGATGACGAATATTTACATTCCCTTCAGCAATTACGAAGTCAGTCCTAGTAACCGGTAGATCTCCACACGAGTCCAATTCACACGAAAAATTCCTCGTATTGATTCTTGACTATCCTGCCCCATTCCCTCATTTGTCAGCTCTAGATTTTGTGTGGGATGCTACAGGAGAACCTTTACTTCACACCCTATTTCAACCAGCAAACTTCATAAACTGACACAGCATTTTTTCTGGCACTGAAAGAAATTATTCAAGATTACATCCGGAGGCCGTTTCCTTCCAAGCTACAAAGAATACAAAATTGGGTTCACATCACACACTGATGCTGATGACTGACATCTGTTCCGAATGGAATAAAAGCTTAATCATTCATTATCCATTATGTGATGAACTTAACCACGAAGTTTGGTCCTTCATGGTTTAACAGTCTCCATTCACGTTGGTGTACTGGGTGCCCCAGAAGACTTTCCCCGATCACAAACGTTCATAAGGCATAAAATATGACACACAGACAAATAACCTTTATTTTGAATTGCATGCGAAGTATTCAAGTTTTTGTGTGCATGCGTACTTGCTCTTACTTCGTTTATTACAGGACTCAGGGACGTAACAACAGAGGGATCGTACACCATTTGCAAACAAAGCGTATTCAAACCGGGATAAAGCCCAATGTGTCACGAGATACGATCACCAAACTCAGTCCAGAGAAAATTCCTGACGGCGTACCATAGTCAGTCACCATACGTTATAAGCGTAAGGATGTGGCGTGCGAAGTTTAAGGAAACAGGGAGCACGTGTGATGTCCCTAGAAGAAGCAGTCCAGGTCATAGCGCGCAGACAGTTCACGGACAACGAGAGGCGCCTTCCTGTGAAGTCTCAAAAAGCCAGTCCGCAGAGCCTCACGTGAGCTGCAGATTCCGAAGACGTCAGTGCTCCGCATCCTACATAAACAACTTCTTTTCCGGGCGTGGAGTGTCCACATCGAGCAGCGGTCGTTACGATTTTGCTGTTGCCATGGTGGATGAGATCGAGGAAGATGATGACTATCTGAAATGTGCCCTCTTCCCAGATGACGCCACACCGTGACTGTCTCTCGTGTGATACCAGAGGACACACTGGGCTTTCTCCTGGTCTGAGTGCATATTGTTTGTAAGTGATTTCCGATTCTGATGTTGCTATGTCACGGGGATTTGTAACAAACAAAGTAACGGTAAGTATGCATGCACACAAGAACTTGAATATGTTACATGCTACTCAGGATGAAAAGTATTTGGGTGTGTGTCATATTTTATGCCTTATTAATTTTTTATCAGGGAAAGACTTCTGGGACATCCGGTATGTTGACAGAATTATACGAAGCAGCACTATGAAGTAATATTCTTTTACCATCGTATCCGGACTTGTGAAGAACTGACTTCTGTGTTTTTAGTGACCTGAGTTTTTCTTGAAATCGGCTCATTGGTGTTTTTTTGTTAACATGATGTTGGGGGGCGGGGAGGGACATTCGACAGAAAGTGTACGTCAAATGTCTGTAAAATTACAAAGGCAAGCTGCACCTGATTGTTCGGTATGCGACCCGAATTATATGGAAAAAGCAATGTGAGTATGTATTTTCGTACTGTAATATCTTTCAGATGTCTTGACCATACTTTTTATTATTCCCAAAATCGCCTTGCTGGTACCAAAAGATATGAAAAACTTAACGATTGATTAGAGACGTAGTGTAATGAATAAATTGTAGTTTTCTAGCTTAGCAACGTTATGTCAGTCACATAAAACTGTTCAATAGATGCAGTCTATTTCAAGCGCAGACTGCTAGCAAGGAGCAAATTAGAAACCAAGTGGACTAAACCACTACGATCTCTGTTGATCCATAGTGGATACGAGAGAGAGCCGGTCAGATATTTATCGAAGAAAAACCACCCAACAGCCGTATGATTTCAGTAGTTGATATTTTATCCACACGACCAGTTTCAGCATGTCATTAAGGCCTTTTCCAGGCCCCTATGCACTCCATATATAGAAAATCACATACACCGATGCGTACATAACCGGAGTCATAATTATATAGATTCCGTGAATTTTTTTGTGGAGTGTGTACTTCGAAGACTGGTGTTGGTGTCAAGTCTTCTAAGTACACACTAAAAAAAAGTACTCAAAATCCTAGTACTGATGGGGAGGGTTATGCATGCATCGATGTATCTGATTCTCTATACGTGGAGTGCATGGAGGCTTGAAGATGGTGTTAATGAGATTCCTAAACTGAACGTATAAATAAAATAACTTCCGAAAGCATACGGCTGTTGGGTGATTTTTCTTTGGTAAATACCACTAACAAGCGCTGGATATGTCGACACGCTACATTGTTTGTTCACAACTATATTTTTCATCGCTACAACGCGTAAAGCAATTTCATCAGTAAACAATTAATGGAAATCATTTTGCAGTGCCTTATAAAAAGGTATTTTTTACGAAACAATGCGTAACAGGTCTTCTGTAAAGTCGGAAACTGGAAGAGGCTTTGAATGGCGCTAGGGTACAAGAGGCAATTAGTCTATTAGCAAATACAGTTTTTGACTACTTCGAGCGTATAAATTAATAGAATCAGTAAAAGTTCATAAAAAACACAGTATAATAATTTTCCTACATGGATAACTGCAGCTTAATCTGTATATAGTAAAATATTTTAATAAGTTATGCTAAAGTCTTTTAAAAAAAACTGGCTGGATTACATCAACCTATGAGACCAATACGATCTCCCTAGTTCTATAAGGCACATATCCTGGGAACATCAAATACGGCAGATGCTAAACGATTCATCACTAATCTCAGATAATTACGGGTCATCACTGAGATACATACTAATTTGAATCGCCGGCCGGTGTGGCCGAGCGGTTCTAGGCTCTTCAATCTGGAACCGCCCGACCGCTACAGTCGCAGGTTCGAATCCTGCCTCGGGTATGGATGTGTGTGGTGCCCTTAGGTTAGTTAGGTTTAAGTAGTTTTAAGTTCTAGGGGACTGATGACCTCAGATGTTAAGTCCCATAGTGCTCAGAGCCATTTGAACCATTTGAACTAATTTGAATCGGTGTTGAATTCTTAATGGTATACTGAAAAACAGCTATTAGTGGCGTTGAGGAAACGGCATCATAGTGTGCAGAAGCAGCGGCTAGTAAGTCATGGCGGAAACTCCAGCTATGACTTAACTACTGGCTGCGTCTGCACACGATGTCACCATTTCCTTATCGCAACCGAAATAGCTGTTTTCCTAAATAAAACTAAACTAAAACCAAAGTCCGTCCGAAAAAGTCCCTGAGGTCCCAACGGTACCGACCGACTGCCGTGTCGTCCTAAGGCGATTGGCGTCACTGGATGCGGATGTGGAGAGGCATGCAGTCAACACACCGCTCTCGCGGCCGCTGTCAGCTTTCGTGACCGGAGCCGCTACTTCCCAATCAAGCAAGTGATCAATTGGCCTCGCAAGGGCTGAGTGCATCCTGCTGCCAACAGCTCTCGGCAGACCCGCATGGTCACCCATTCAGCTACTAGCCAAGCCCGGCAGCGTTTAACTCCGGTAATCTGACGATAATCGGTGTTACCACTGCGGCAAGACCGTTGGCTGTTTCTCTAAATACCATCAGAAATTAGACACCGGTCAAAACCGGTATGTCCCTCAGTGATGACCCATAATTATCTAAGATCACTGATGAATCGTTCAACATCCATTGCATTCGATTTTGCCAGGAAATGAGCCTTATAGAAGTTGCAAGACCGTATTGGTTTCATGGGTTAATGTAATCCAGCCAAATTAACATGAAGACGCGATTAATTTATCGCGGTTGTACCTTGATCTCACAATAAATGGAGATTAGCAGCTACAAGCGGACTCTAATACTTTTTAGAATATTTTACAATAAATTTTTTTAAAAATCTTTTAACTATTTATACACTACTGGCCATTAAAATTGCTACACCAAGAAGAAATGCAGATGACAAACGGGTATTGGACAAATATATTATAGGAGAATTGACATGTGATTACATTTTCACGCAATTTGGGTGCATAGATCCTGAGAAATCAGCACCCAGAAGAACCACCTCTGGCCGTAATAACGGCCTCGGTACGCCCGGCCATTGAGTGAAACAGAGCTTGGGTGGCGTGTACAGGTACAGCTGCCCATGCAGCTTCAACACGATACCACAGTTCATCAAGAGACTGGCGTTTTGTGACGAGCCAGTTGCTCGGCCAACATTGACCAGACGTTTTTAGCTGGTGAGAGATCTGGAGAATGTGCTGGGCAGGGCGGCAGTCGAACATTTTCTGTATCCAGAAAGGCCAGTACAGGACCTGGAACATGCGGTAGTGAATTATCCTGCTGAAATGTAGGGTTTCGCAGGGATCGAATGAAGGATAGAGCCATGGGTCGTAACACATCTGAAACGTAACGTCCACCGTTCAAGGTGCCGTCAATGCTACCGAGAGGTGACTGAGACGTGTAACCAATGGCACCCCATACCATCAGGCCGGGTGATACGCCAGTATGGCGATGACGAACACACGCTTCCAATGTGCGTTCACCGCGATGTCGCCAAACACGGATGCGGCCATCATGATGCTATAAACTGAACCTGGATTCATCCGAATAAATGAAGTTTTGCCCTTCGTGCACCCAGGTTCGTTGTTGAGTACACCATCGCAGGCGCTCCTGTCTGTGATGCAGCGTCAACGGTAACCGCAGCCAGGGTCTCCGAGCTGATAGTCCATGCTGCTGGAAACGTCGTCGAACTGTTCGTGCAGATGGTTGTTGTCTTGCAAATGTCCCCGTCTGTTGACTCAGGGATCGAGACGTGGCTGCACGATCCGTTACAGCCATGCGACTAAGATGCCTGTCATCTCGACTGCTAGTGATACGAGGCCGTTGGGATCCAGCACGGCGTTCCGTATTACCCTCCTGAACCCACCGACTCCATATTCTGCTAACAGTCATTGGATCTCGACCAACGCGAGCAGCAATGTCGCGATACGATAAATACGCAATCGCGATAGGCTACAATCCGATCTTTATCAAAGTCGGAAACGTGACGGTACACATTTCTCCTCCTTGCACGAGGCATCACAACAACGTTTCACGAGGCAACGCCGGTCACTGCTGTTTGTGTATGAGAAATCGGTTGGAAACTTTCCTCACGTCAGCACGTTGCAGGTGTCGCCACCGGCGCCAACCTTGTGTGAATGTTCTGAAAAGCTAATCATTTGCATATCGCAGCATCTTCTTCCTGCCTGTTAAATTTCGCGTCTGTAGCACGTCATCTTCGTGGTGTAGCAATTTTAATGGCCAGCAGTGTAATAATTCACAGAGTTTAGAAATACGAGTTGATGCATGTAGCACTCACCTATAAAGAACAGGCGGTGCCTATGCATTGCCATTTACGTTAGTTGGAATAAAGGCAAAAACGAAATACAGGAATTCAAAACAGTAGCGGTCATACTGCCTTCAGTACTTCATCCAACTGCTGGTCGTTTGCTTTTGCTAGAACTGCTCTAGGGCCAGAGCAGTATTGTTATTGGAACGCTCAGGATCAGACGTGAATTTAAACGCACACAATCACGACGTTTGGCTCGACCGTCTTCAGCAGACACGAGACCCTCATTGCGCTGAGTGCTAAGGTGGCGATGACAGTCGCGCGGCAGGCAGGGATGGCGGCTTCACATGTGGTAATCCCGGCCGGGATTACGGCGTCCGCGACCACGGGGGCTCTCCACCGCCTTGGCACCAGCTCCAGGGCGACCTCTCAGAGTTCATTACGAGATGAAAAAGCCGGCGCACTCTTCCTTGTGTCCCGTAATCGGCTTTGCGGCATACTCTGCTTTTGCACATGAGCCTACCGACAGCGTGCTTTCTAAATACCCTGCGAATGAAATAAGCAGTTTTTTTGATAAAGACAGTCCCTTAATTAAAATTACGCCATTGAGCTGAAACACACTGGTGTACAGGTACGTAAGCGAATAAGTGTCCCACAGTTACTGATTGAGCGTAAACATCAAAAACTGATCATCACAGTGCATATTCGACACAACATTTTCAAAAGAAAGAATAGTTCTGCAAGGAACTTTTTTCATGATCATGGAAGGTCATTTTCACGTAACACCTCTTCACGACAGCTGATGACAACTACATTTCGACTAGGTGACCCGTGCACTCTTTTCTCGTTATTCACTGACATGCATTATAGTACCCGAGAAAGAAGTAAATGCAAGTATTCATTAATAAAACGTATTACATTTTGAACAGTAGCTACGAATATTACTCTCGTTATTAAAAATTTATATCATTATACCCAATATGATTAACTGTAGAACATATAAAAATCAGATATACTCTTTGTCAGATTAGTTTCATTTTTTTAAACCCCTTATTTTATACAAATGCTTTGAAAACTGTATTAGCTTTTATAATGTGATCATCGTTTACTTTTTGGTTGCAAGCGAATGTGCGACCTCGTGAAAAAGCTACATAGAACTATCGTGCAAAATCGCAGCATCTGGTAAATCCAGTCCTGTCTTCTGAGACATCTGACCTTGTGTTTTATTAATAGACATAGCGTACACTACTTTCGTTAGTAACTGCTTTCGTATAATTTGGAAAACCGTTGTTGGATCAGAAGGTGTCAGGTTAATACGGGGTACTAGCATAGTTTCAATGGTGTCAGTGGATTCAGCAGTGAAGATGGCCTCGCCTAAGACACTTACCACTGACCTTACACCTTTAATTAATCCCTGACTACCGTTAACAATTCTGATTAACGTAATAACAACATTTTTCTTTGAAACCAATGGATTAGGTGGTAAACCATACGGATTTAAAGAGTTAAAAAATCCAACGGGATACAACTGAACGTTGTGTATCTCTCGACGTTAGAGAGATCAGATCTGACGTAGACCTTTGTCTCTCCGGGGTTCAAACTTTAAATGACACATTCATTAAAATTGCTCCACTATCATCATTTTTTGGACATAGAATGATCCTTTAAGAGAAATGCGAAACATTTTGTTTATTTATATCTCTGCCAATGATTGTGGTAGTAAAAAACTATTGTAATTACAATAACAGTGTTTAAGAAATTTAATCGCTTCATTGAAATAACCTATTTCACTTTATAAATCACCGTCTCCCAGTTTAAGATCTGATCAGTGAACAGGGGATCACCATTTGATCTCATATTATGAATGAACTTAATAATTTAGACGTAAGACCATAAGGTCGACCATTGAATTGCTGTTTCGATAATAGCTCTTCTATCGGCGTATCTAACGACGGGTAATACTTGGAAAAAATCTGCGCCAAACAGAGTTATTCAGCCTCCATAAGGAGGATGATTATTCACAATTTATCTTAAAAGACAATAGACAGTGTTTAGCGTGTCTTTGAAAGTAAAAAATTCCAACAGGTGTAGGGAATTATAGTGAAATTTGATTGTCAGAGGGTGGGTCCTTCTAAATTCTTTACATCTACGTATATGACCGAATTCGCGTGAAATACTACGCTTCCGTGAGGAATCTAAATATCTGTACGAGCTGCCGTGAATGTACGTTAAGAAGATTTTCAATAGATGACACCTTCTACATTGTTTTAAAAAATAAACATTAACCTGTCTCTATACTTTTCGTCATCAGTGATTAACAAAATATTGAAAATAATATATCAGTCATTAATTTTGATTAAGTAGTAAAAGAGATACGGCGTTCTGACCAAATAGCATCGTTGAGAAATAATGTATATGATTCTTTTATATATGGTGTTCTTTTCCTACAACCATAGTTATATCCTCGTCGACACAGAATATGTCAGAAAAATGTAACAATGAATATATATTTCATCCAGTAACTGACATGATTATATTTTGCGTTAATTCGACAGATAAAAAAGAAGAAATCAAAACTATTATACCTAACTGATAAAGATAGAGGAATATTAAATTTTCAGTGTTTACATATCCTCATAACGATACTGCACTAAATGTGTGTAGAAGGCGAATATCGCATAGCGCATCATTATGTGGTACTCTCAACAATAAACATCAGTAGTTTCTACTGAGGATCTCGACGAAGGAGTGGAAGATGTCAACCACCAATAATTCATTCATGCACCTCTTTCTTGAGCTTTATCGTATTGGAAGCTAAACTTTTCATAGTTGCTGACATTGATATTCTATATTCCTGAATAATGGACACTGTTATGGGCCTAAGTAAGTCCTTCAAGTCTTTATGTCACTTGCCCTTTTTCCTCGTATTGAATTTGTGGACTGAACTTTTTATTGAAAACAGCGATACATAATTTTCAACAAATTTGATGAAGCAGAATTATTTATTGTTAAGGAATAGTTAGTAAATCAAATCTTTAATCTGGATTCTGCAGGACTTTTTAATGTGTACCGCATATAATTCATATTAAACGCTTCTGGAGTCAGAAAACGTTGGTCTGGGTTGAGCAGTTTCCGAAAAAAATAAAGTACTACAGGATGTTTGCGAGTTACAGTAAGGGGAATATTCCAGTTACTTTTAATTTTTACGTCATCAGTTTCTGACAACGTTCGTATAGCGAATAATGATTTTTTTTATTTTTTTCAGAAGCAAAAAGGAAGGAACGAACGAAGGTTAGATTTTAACGTCTCGTCGAGATGATGTCATTAGAGACGGAACACAAGTTCGAGTGTTTCAGGGATGGGGGAGGAAATCGGCCGTGTCGCTCCAGAGGAACCATCCTGGAACTTTCCTGGAGTAATTTAGAGAAATAATGGAAAACCTGTGTCTGCTTGGCTAGACATGGGTTTGAACCGCCGTCTTCCCGAATGCGAGTCTGGTATGCTAACCACTACGCCACCACGCTCTCAGTTTATATCTTTCAGCATTTCTGTGGCATGGCCAAGAATTCTACACGTTTTACACATTTTCTGGATGAAAATCTGTCACAATTTCTGACGGGGCTTTTTTATTTATTAATTTTTTGAATTTAATGGACGTGAATTTGCTCTAAACCATCTGTCCACAATACCTCATTAACGCCCCTTTCTATAACTTCATTTGACTTGTAATTTATCACAATTGATATAACACTTGTATACAAAAGAAACACAGAATCTGGCGCATAGTTCATTAGTATACACGGAAAGCAAAGATCCCACTACGGAACGTTGGAGGTCAAAACACACAATGCCTTCCCAGTCGGATGACGTCTGCTAGTCCAATTCATGATCCCACATGTTGACACCCTTTTTTCTCGCCTAGAGAGCAATGACTTAATCCAGATACAGCAATGCCTTTGATAATTCAATAGTATAAATTAACAAGAATCCTGTCCCCCTTCCCCTTCTCTCAAAAATGTTTCAAATGGCTCTGAGCACTATGGGACTTAACATCTGTGGTCATCAGTCCCCTAGAACTTAGAACTACTTAAACCTAACTAACCTAAGGACATCACACACATCCACGCCCGAGGCAGGATTCGAACCTGCGACCGTAGCAGCCTCGCGGTTCCGGACTGAGCGCCTAGAACCGCTAGACCCCCGCGGCCGGCCTCCCCTTCTCTCTCCCTCTCTCGCAAACATACATATACGGGCTGTAGTGAAGTCATAGGTAACTGAAAAATAGATGAATTAATCAATTCTCGATACAATCACATTTAAATTTGTTACTATTAATATTATTTTTGCAGTATTGTTTTTATATCATAAGTTCATCTGGACATCTATTAGTGTATACTAATATGGTGTGTCTAGCCTTCACCTTTATGGCTTTATGATGGCTTGAATCCCTTCAGGGACACTTTAAATGAGGTGTTTAAATGTCTTTGGGGAGAATGGCGGCGCATTCTTCCCCAGAGCGCAAACCAGAGAAAGTAGTGATGTTCGATGCTCGGATCTGGAATGAAGTCGACTATTTGTCATCCCAGACTTGTTCCATTGAATTCAGGTCGGGACACTGGGTACGTCAGTTCAGTTCAGTAATGTAACTGACCACAAACAATCGATTCACAGACGCTGTGTATTGTCATGCTGATACAAACATCTCATCATCTTAGAACTTTTCCTCTACCGTAAGCAGTTCTTCCCACCATTCCCTTTCTCTCGTATTAGTTTTATTATCTAATCGAACAACACGTAATAATTTCTAGTAACACTGTTGCCCTAAATATACCGACCTGTTTCCTTGATTCAAGAATTCCTTGTAGATTCGTCATAAGACCAATATAGCCCAGGCGGAAACAATTATTAATATTCGTTTGTTGTTATCCATTATCCTGCTCACTGTCGATGTTTGTTATTCTTAATACTACCATTTTCAGTTGTTGTATAAAATATTCTTTCAAACGAACTGCTTAAGCTAGTTATTGTGGTGATTTCATGCTTTCCTGAAGAAAATGTAGGCCCCTACGTTTATGTCTGAGAGATTGAAGCAGGCATCAGAATCCACGCTTTTAGAGTCATTACCCATACATATTAGCATTCATAATCAGAATCTTCGCCATCACAAGTATTACAATCGCTTCTACCTTAGTATCAATTAGTGGCATTCTCTCCATGGCGTGCTGTCACGAAGTTATAACACTACTGTAGTCAATTAATCATGAGAATTCTACGCGAGTGGGACTTTGTGAGAGTAATTACGCAGAACAGATCGATGTTTATACTGTTAATATTTACACTGTTATATAAAATGAAATCCTTAACAAAATAAGAGGGTAACCTGTTAGAATGTGAAACGACAGAGAAAACATATTTCTTATGTGGTCATACTGACCCTACTACTGCATAAGCAACAATTTTCAAAAACTTTTAACAATAAGAAACATCCTTTAAAAACAAACAGCTCTTGCAGTGCTAGACACTCAGAACCTCGTAAGTTATCTCATTTTGTAAAAGATTATTATAACTTAGGAATACAGACCCTAACAGAACTGTGATGACATCTGGGTATGGAAAACTTTTTCAATACGTTTCCAAAATTCAACACTTTCTTGCTACAAGGAAAGTGGTTTAATCAATGAACAACATGAATTTTAATGACAAATTGAACAGATTGTAGGTACTAGTTAAACACAAAGAAACTGTTTTCTCAAGATGTCTCTCCAGAGCATCAACTATCTTAGCTTTGTTTCTTGGGGAAGGAGGGGGGGAGGGGCAAGGGATTGTAACCACTGGCATACAATCAGCTACACTTCTTCTGAAACGAGATATACAACGCCATAGGAATTTCTTCAATCGGTGAAACAACTGAGTGTTCAACGGCGCAAAGTCTGGATCTTACACAGTTCTGCTGTGTAGCGTATTAGATGATCGGCGCATACTAAATTCTATGGTCTTTTAGTCTTCTGTTGGGTTATTTTGTGGAGTTGCAGCACCACTAATACCCCAGAAAGTAAAGATTACAGTTCCACATATTTTTCTTTAAATAATACATGCTACAAGGAATGTTGGTATCCTTTGTATAGTAATGCTATACACTTCTAAATTTTCTCAAACAATTTCACTTGGTAATAATCTTTGTCCCATAGAAGAATGGAACTACATGTCTTTCGTCTTCACAATAGGACAATAGTAACGTTCAGTTCTTCTTAATGGTTCACACAAAACGAAAAGAGGTGATCCCACGCGATTTCTAAGTGATTTGGCACGTCATGTCCATTGCCTAAGACTAATCGATCGTGATTTGTGCGTCGTAGGCAACGGATGTAAATTGATTATATTCATTTTGTGTCCTGTTAATGAGAAACTTAGGGCTTTTATCAGTTATTTCTCGAGTGAGCTGCAAGATATTTAGAATTCCAGTAAGGAATGGTCACTTTAAACAACAAATACCACTGTCTCTTTATCGACACTTTATCAGTCATCCTGGTTTAAAGTGAAATTCTTAGTGAAGAGGTTGGCTGTGGTCGTCGTATACCAAACTTTCCTCTTCCTGCTAGTTTGATTAGTGTCTTCCCCGCGACTAAATGGTACAGCAACATGAGGAGCTACGAAAAGTGAAAATAGGGGAAAAACTTCTGTTTCTTCAAGGAATTATTCTGTTGGCTCTGATCCCATTTACAACACTGATTATTTTACTAGCTTAGCGGCCTCTGCTTCATTCGCGTAGAGTGTATGGCCTGCAGAGATTTTTTGTTTTGTTTTGTTTTTGGATTTTTGACCGAATTATTATGTTGTTCACAAAGTACAAGACGTTTTAAGCTTTTCACGCTAATTAAGGCCGTACCCGGTCTCTTCCGAATTTACTTCTGACCAAAACCGATTCTGGTAGCTGGAGTCCAAAGTTTTTGTTATTCATCCTTCTGTGCTCTTGTGGAGATATTTCCGTAGCAAGTGTATCCGATAACAAATATTTCTTCACATCTAACCAAGAAGTGGATGCCAATTTTCAGAAATTTAGAAATAAGTTTTTTAATGGAACGAAATATTTCCTTAAAAATTTTCATTCCACTCCCTTAGGAACTAAATTTCCAGAAACGCTTATTCTTTTATTTGCAACCGAGAAGTCAAACACCAATTTTCAAAGATATAGCTCTAAAAATGCTTTCCCAATGAAATATGTTCGTAAAGCGTTTCACTCCCTATTTCACCCCCTTAGGGACTGAAGTTCCAAAAAAACCGATACGCGTAAGTCTCGTTTCTAACAAAGAACCCAAATACAAATTTTCATAGATTTGGCTTCAAAACTGCTTGCACAGTGAAATGTTTCCATAAAAACTTTCGTGCCCCGTCTCACCCCCATAGAGGCCGAATTTCCAAAAACAGTGAAATACTTATTACTTTTCTAATTTCAGATTTGATTTTCATAGATTTAGCTGTAAAAATGCTTTCGTGATAAAATATTTTCATAATATCTCATCCCCTATGTTACCCCCTTAGGGGCTCAATTTCAAAAACACTGAAACACGTATTTTTTTTATTTGTAGCCAAGATGTTAAATACCAGTATTCATAGATGAAGCCTTAGAAATACTTTAGTAGTTCTTTAATAACAATATATGTTAAAAAAAACTTTCACCCCTATAAGGCAATAGTTACAAAAATGCTGAACCACACATTTCTTTATTTCTGACCGAGATCTAGCTTCAAAACTGCCTTATCAGTGACGTTTTTCGAAAAACCATTAATCTCCTGTTTCACCCCCTTACGGTTGGAATTTGGAAAAAATTATTCTTTAAAAATTATTTCTTCAGTGAGGCCTAAGGTATAAGACCCACATCTTCCGCAAATTTCAAGTTTCTATCCTTAGCGGTTTGGGCTGGGCGATGGTGGAAGTCAGTCAGTCAGAACATGGCCTTTTATACATAAAAATTTCATTCAGTTTCATATATAATTCAAAATGGCTTGGAACTGACATCACAACCAGTAGACACAGCCTTTTAGATCCTGATTTCTGCATGTTTAGTATTCTTATACTGTTAATACGTAATAGCTATGGGCGTCCAAGACGGATAACGGAGTCATTATGTTATATAGTTTAAAATGACCTCTACAACGCCTTAACTCGAAGGCGTTCTAGAAACGTTTAAAGTCAGTGTAGTGCACTTTCCAAGGGACCATCTTGATTTGTAATAGATATTAAAAGTCATTTAAACTGTAATTTCAAGATTCCAACAATATTCGTGCCGCTTGCCTTTTTGAGAATTTAATTAAGTTTTTTAGGAAGAATTTATCGTTGCAGATTTATTTTCTAGCGTGGAAAGAAGGAAATTTTCGGCATTATCATTTTCATTAGATCTTAATCTTATCAGAGGTGAAATTAAGATTCACTGCTCTTAGAACTATACCACACTTGAGCTACTGTGCTGTCACTCTGTTTCTCTTTCTTTTGACCTCATCCCTCCCTCCCCATCTCTCTGCTGCTCTCTGTCTCTCTCTCTCTCTAAAAAAAAAACACACACACACACACATACACTCCTACTCTCACTTATACATAGATGTTATGCAGAAAAGCGAGTGTCAGAAGTCGGAACTTAGTTTAAAACTAGATAATCACCAGACTGGTATAATTACTAAAAATACCCCACGGCAGAAAAAACCAGATAATTGTATTAGAAACGCTGTATTCTAGGAATTATCGTGGAGGTTGTGGCAAGCCACTGAAATCCCTTTCTTACTGCTAATGAAACAATAAAATGAACCTGCTCTCACCTACGTAATGAAAAAGTGCGTTAAAATCCACTGTTGTGAAAACACTATTTTCACCATACATCGTTCACACTGCAATAACAGACTAACAACGATGAGAGGGAGACTGTATAAACGTAGGTTGCTGGCATGAAGTGAACATATTTCAGCTAAAGGACTTTACATAACGACTGGAATGAAAGTGAAATTATGGGAAATAGAGCCGGGGCCACGCGAATGTGTGGTCGATAGGCCAAGAAAAGCCTCTATTGCGTACCAGGAGACAGTAAAAGACTGAGATAACGACAGAATGGAAGGTAGGTGGATGATATTGGAAAACAAGTAGGAGCAGCATAGATGCGTGTAGCACAGCGAAGTGTGGGGAAGCTTTTTATCCAACAGTGGGGGTTAACTAGGAGATGCTGCTGCAGCTGCGAAGGGGAATGAAAAAAGAGGCGGACTGTCTTGTTACATGAACCACAGACTCAAAAGAAGGTAATGTCACCATCTCGAGGAAATCAGCTAACCAGGTGACAGGTATACAGAGACAGTATGAAGAACGTAGTAATAAGGCACCATGATAGTATTAGTAAGATAGCTACCATAGTTATTATGAACACTTTAAAAACTTGTTTTGATTTGCAGATACTAGTGTCTGTTAAACACGATTCAGGATATAATTTTAGTAATTGCTAAGCATTAGACAGACGCTAAGTTAATAGCTATGATGCTTTAATTTACGGTCAATACAATCTCTGAGCAAGCAGTAAAGGAAACAAAAGAAAAATTCGGAGTATGTATTAAAGTCCATGGAGAAGAAATAAAAACTTTGAGGTTTGCCGATGACATTGTAATTCTGTCAGAGACAGCAAAGGACTTGGAAGAGCAGTTGAACGGAATGGACAGTGTCTTGAAAGGAGGATATAAGATGAACATCAACAAAAGCAAAACGAGGATAATGGAATGTAGTCGAATTAAGTCGGGTGATGCTGAGGGAATTGGATTAGGAAATGAGACACTTAAAGTAGTAAAGGAGTTTTGCTATTTGGGGAGCAAAATAACTGATGATGGTCGAAGTAGAGAAGATATAAAGTGTAGACTGGCAATGGCAAGGAAAGCGTTTCTGAAGAAGAGAAATTTGTTAACATCGAGTATAGATTTAAGTGTCAGGAAGTCGTTTCTGAAAGTATTTGTATGGAGTGTAGCCATGTATGGAAGTGAAACATGGACGGTAAATAGTTTGGACAAGAAGAGAATTGAAGCTTTCGGAATGTGGTGCTACAGAAGAATGCTGAAGATTAGATGGGTAGATCACAAAGCTAATGAGGAGGTATTGAAAAGAATTGGGGAGGAGTTTGTGGCACAACTTGACAAGAAGAAGGAACCGGTTGGTAGGACATGTTCTGAGGCATCAAGGGATCACAAATTTAGCATTGGAGGGCAGCGTGGAGGGTAAAAATCGTAGAGGGAGACCAAGAGATGAATAAACTAAGCAGATTCAGAAGGATGTAGGTTGCAGTAAGTACTGGGAGATGAAGAAGCTTGCTCAGGATAGAGTAGCATGGAGAGCTGCATCAAACCAGTCTCAGGACTGAAGACAGCAACAACAACAACAATCTCGTTGTGTTACTGCGGAGTAAATTTTTTGTGATAAACTAGGACCTTTTTACACTACATTAAAAGAGGAGATGGTGACATTGTGGACTAATTCGAATGTTTAGGACAAGAAGTCGAAATTAGTGAATATAGAAGAAGATTCTATTAAAGTAGAATGCGTATATAAAAGCAAGAGAAAATGCTTCTTGAAGGGGTAGCCAGCAACTGGCGGGGGAGCGATTGAAAAATTAACGCAGTGTACTTAGGAAAAAGGTTTGTAGGTGAGTGTAAGACTCCCGGGAGACTGTTAATTGGGAAACAAGAACGTCTAACGCTAGCAGAAGACAGTACTGGTCCACATAGTAGATGAAAAAAGGAGGTTTAGGTTTGAACTTAACCTGTTATTAATTGCACTGGCAAAAAAGAGAGCAACTCTGTAGTAATAACAAAGGTACATCAGAATAATTTAGGTTCGCTTTAAAGGATAGTGAAGATCAAATCAGAAAAGAGTCTAGCAAAATGTCCTGCAGAATTATAGGGGAAACAGTTGGTCTGTTCGTACTAGCAGTACAACAATGTATGATAGCTTGAATATTTCATCAAAAAAACTCGAAAAATCGCCTCTTGTTGAAAGATGAAAATCATTAAAAATTTGCAGTATAATCTGCCACCTGTTTTACTCAGAGAAATTAAAATTACTTTGTTACAGTTTCATGTGCCTAATGATGAATAAATCTCTTACAAATTCGGGTAAAATATTAGGGGAATCAAACAGACGTACTCAGCAGCATGTCGGTCAAAATACAGATAAAAAAGGGGTTGTGATGGAATAAGACTAAAAAAAGAAACTAAATCGTCAGTGTCAGACATCATATAGTGACAAGTCATGCGTGAAATACAGTAATTTGAATATCTACAATTCAGTAATAGTGGTTGGTATACGTGACTGATACATTCGTAACTTCAGTGGAGAAAGGTGGTAATTATACGTTTTCGTCAAAGTAATTTCATTTTTAATTCATGTAGCTTAAGTTGTGTACGTTGCACTGCACACATAGTTAAGGGAAGAAAGAACTCAATCACAGAAATGTAGTGTCTTTTAATAGATACTTACAGAGGAAAAAGTACAGGTGCAGTGCATACGGGACGGAAAAGGGTACGTCCGTAAATCTCGAATTGTACTGCGCTAACAGTGGAAAAATTTTGAGAGTAAGCTGGCAAATCTGCACTTAATTAAACAGTCAGCTGTTTTATTCTACATCTCTGTCTTATCTTGAAAATAAATGCCCAGTTTCACTGTTCCTCCAAGATGTTCGGGAACGACAGTTTATCTACGACTGAAGGAAACGTATATCTACAAAAGTTGTTAAAATCCCAAGGCACGTGGAAGCTGTCATATGAGCTAAGTAGCCTTGTAACCGTATTATTACAATATTCAAGCCCCGGGAAGGTCAAGGGATAATAAATATTTTGATAGTTCAGCTGCTTGCAAAAAAGAAAGTATGCACCTGACTGCTTTAGTTTCGGTTTGGGTAATAGCGAAAAAATGGCCAAGAAGGAAATATGTGACCAGTGTTCGATTAAAAAGTTTTAAGCGCACAGTAGAAGTTTTGAAGCAAGGTATTTCAGAAGAAATCATTTTTACGTCTCTAACTGGGATAAAAAGACGTTACACAACAGCCAAAAATATTTGAATAAGGTGAGGTTTGCTCCACGAGATATGCGATGGAGTCACAAAGTTTCAGGCGATAGAAGACTTCAACTGTCGACCACGTTTCATCATTGAAATACAAAAACACAAATAAGACTTACTTAGAAGAAGAAGACGTAAAAATGGAAAGCTTGACACATACAAAGAAAAGTATATGTCACAATAATGTGTGTTAAGAGTCGTACCGAATAGTTTCCTAAGACAACTTCAGTAATGCTTTTGCTTACACTCAGATTGGTGCTTACTGTATCTGTGACAAGTTTAATGCTACGCTGAAGCTCGTAGGTGTCAAAAATGATTAATGCGAGGAACAGTACATGAAATTATTTTAAAAAATTTAGAAAATTTGAAAAGCAGAATGAGGTATATAAAAGAACAGCACAATGTTTTTATAACAGAAAAAGAGAATCCAGGAAAGAAAGTAGAAAGTGGACGCGTGCAGTGATTTAAAAAAATATATGCCTTGTCCATATGGTAGAATATGAATACTATGCTATTAATGTTGGTTATCTTCAGAAATTTGGTGCTTTGGACTAGTGGACCGAACTAAAATCACGCAGGTATACGTTGTCGGTATCAATTGCGGCATATAAACAATGATGTGGGTTTTTAGTTTTTATTTCTTTCATTAGAGGCTATTCATACCTGCGAGTGTGACAAGAATAGTGAACACTAAAATTAGAACTGGCCAAATACTTAGAGGCCATTTTGTAGGATACTCCCTCCATACCAGAATATTTCATTGTAGAAACTAACACAAAAGACGATGATATAATAAGGGACAGGAAAGCATATTTTACGTCTACAAAAAGGAAAACGTATTCATTCAGAACTCTACGAGTTAGACAGGTTCGCTTTGACACTGAGCTTTGTCTTACCATTCATTGTGAGATTTGTAGTAGATGATGCATAGTTTCCATAACAACAGCAAAATAACCGAGAAACTGTAGAGAAGGAATGGATGAAAGACTTCCAGAAGCAGACTTTCTGAATCCTCAAAGTGCATACCAAAATGTTAATCATGTCTGGAAAGTAGTACACCTGTAAAGTTTTGCAACTACGACTGACATTTTGTTAGGCCCATTAGAGATTTTGTTATTTCACGTGTCGCAGCAATAACGCAAGAGGAGATCGTAGACTTGCAGCAAAACAGTATACTGCTGCCTCTGAAGGCCAAGACATTTCACAACCACAGGAGGATATACCATTATTTTCGAAAATATTAATTGATATCAATCGATATGCATTTAGCAAGAAGATTAATTCTTCGCACATTGTTGAAAAACTTTAAAATTTTTGCGTTAACAAATTTGTTTTTGTGCATATAATTAGATAAAATCTCTTTTGTTCCCGAGAAAGTAAATATCACGCTAGTTTCCACTATGACTTTTATTATAAAAATGGTCATTTAAAATCTGAAGGAACACTTTCAAAATGCTAAATATGCTATAGCTATTTACTTTAAGCAAGAAAATTAACAACCAGAAGTATATTGTATTAATTTCGGAGGAAGGTTTAAGAATAATTTTGCAACATATTTTGAAACTGCTCTCCTGTAAAATTTATAGGCACATGGACTTACCTTCTTTTCCCTCTGTTAATTTGGCAGTGACAATGACGAAAATTATAACACTTCAACTGTGTTAGGTCATATAGTTAGGTCATATAGTAAACACTTGCAAAATTAAAATTTGCTTCTGGTCAGTGACAAGTCCTCTAAAGCGAAAGCCTTGTGAGATAAATTGTTGTCGATCCCGAAAATATAATAACAGACCGTGTGTAAAGAAACTTAATACAGTTGTTGATAATTGAAAAGAAGGACGAGTAAAATATAAGTAAGATCAATGAAATCATGCAGGAAGGAAATAGGATAGACAGAATGACAAGAGAAGTTAGATAAAAAAAAATCGCTTTGTGTCACACTTTAGAAACAGGAAGCAACTTAAGTTGATTTTTTTTAAAGTATGGTTATTCTTTCACTGGCAGTGAATATGATCTTTCATTATTGTGTCACATCGAAATACAGGTTTTTTCCGCTGTTCAATATGTCTTTATACTTTCAGTTAACTTCTGATTTACTGTGCGTACGACGACTGAGCACTGTAAGGAAGAGGACGATGGGAACCAGATGCTTTCACTGTTTAAAATACAGTTTTTAACACAATATTATCGTGAAAATCTGGATAGTGATCATAAAACTTGTGTGATGATGTAGTAACGTTAGTTTCCCTAAATCTCATGTGAATGCCAATAAATAGTGAAAACAGTAAAACAGTTACAGAATGAGTTGCACTATGCTGGTTAAATTAGCTTCATTCAGGCACTTGAAAATTTTTTTGACGTAGTTTATTTAATTGTGAACTAGACATTGTGAGACGTATATTCGAGAATTAATTATTCCTGTTAGAAACCAACATATTTATTTTATTTCCATTTTAACAATTTTCGAGTGAGAAACTGCTATTCCGGTGCTAATAGCAAATCTATCAGATATCAGTTTGCACTAGTACCAAGCGTACAAAAGCATATCATGAAATAACGGCGAGGGCAACTGGCTATGGACCAACGCACCAATTCTCGTAGCATCCGCCTTATGTTGTATTCGTCTGCTTTGCTGTGATGTCGCATGTTTTTGAAGTCTTGGGATGAAATTTATTACCTGTCGGAAAAAGTAACAGTCACATAGTTGACAAAGAGAGGTGTATTTCGGTGTTATCACTTTCACAGTACATGTCGGTTAAAGATCATCATTTACAAAAGTTCTATTGTAGTGTGTCGTGTATTACAATGACAATAAATGTCATTACTTTATATATACTCATCTGAATATTAATTAAATCTCCTGGTATTTTATGTAAGAAAAAACAGAGAAACGTATTGTGATTGTCGCATAAATATGGTGACTACCTAGAATTGGACACAGACTAGCGGTTTTGGTGGTTGGATGGCTTGATCGCTCAATCGCTGGCCTCCCTCTTTCAGACGTATGTGAAGAGCGTTCAATAAGTAAAGTAACATATCATTTTCTGAGAGGTTGGTTTTATTCACGATTCCAAAACACCACACTAGTTCCCACTCCTTTGACTCCAAACCGTATTTTTCAACGTAATCTTCCTTCAATGCGACGTCATTACGCCTCATTACGTGGAGGACCAGTATGCCCGCATGGTACCAATGTACTACTCGATTTCGGATGCGTTAATAACCTCCCCATCATTCACGTACTGGTCCCCGCAGAGTGCATCCTTTATTAGGCCAAACACATCCATGTGGTAATGTGCGAATTCTGGGCTGTGGGGTGGGTGAGGAAGAGGAATCGAATGAAGTTTTATGACCACTTGTGTCAGGCTTTGCGTTGTTATGGAGAAGGAGAAGTTCATTTCATTTTCGTGGCGAGGAACACAATGAAGTCGTCTCTTCAATTTCCTGAGGAGAGCACAATTCACTTCCGAATTGATCGGTGCAAAGCGAGGGAGGCATCAAATGGAATAGCATCTTCAGAGTCCCAGAAGACCGTCCCCATGGATTTGCTGGCTGGAGATGCGGCTTTGAATTACTTCGGAGGAGAGATCGTGTGGCGCCGCTCCATGAGCTGCAGTTTTGTTTCCGGCTGGAAGTGATGAGCCCATGTTTCATAGGTTGTGACGACATTAAAAAACAAAATTGTCACAATTAGCCTCGTAGCGCGCAAGATCATGCCGACAGCTGGTCCTTCGTCGCCCTTCATGGTCTTCGTTAGGCGGCAAGGAAAGTAGCGGGAGCACACTTTTTGCTACATCAAATGGTGGATGACAGCGCTATCAAGAGAGACATCCAGCTGTGAAGCGAGATGTTTCACTGTGATCGTCGATCAGCTCGAATGAGACTGTCCGCACGTTCCCACTCCTTCACCATAACAACAACAGCGGCACGTGGGAGATTGGACAGGTTTGCGCGACCTTGCTACGATGACAGACGCCTCACAACGACCCAGTGTACTCTTTTTCACTGCCAGATTTCCGTAGACATTCTGCAAGTGCCTTCGAATATCTGCTATGCTCTCGTTTTCCGCCAAGAGAAACCCAATGACAGTTTTCTGCTTGGAACACACATTCGTTAGAGAGGCGATTTTGAAGGGTATGTATAGTGCCTCCACCTATTGGAAGTTCATGAAACAAAAGTGGCTGAAGTGGGAATATTTCACGATGTCCCGCAACAAATTTCGCCTTTTACAAGGGGAATTATTAGAGAAAAAAAATGTGCATTACTTATTGCACGCAGGCCGGAGTAGCCGATCGGTTCTAGGTGCTACAGTCTGGAATTGCGCGACCGCTACGGTCGCAGGTTCGAATACTGCCTCGGGCATGGATGTGTGTGATGTCCTTAGGTTAGTTAGGTTCAAGTAGTTTTAAGTTCTACCGGACTGATGACCTCAGAAGTTAAGTCCCATAGTGCTCAGAGCCATTTGAACCATTTAAACTTATTGAACGCTTCTCGATGAATGAAGGGTACCGAAGCTACAGCATGAAATCACGGAAACGTTAATCACTCGAAGATTATTAACTTTGGACCCCCACGATGTCAATAAAAATATTTGTTTTTGGACGATCTTTAGATGCATAACGTTGAAAATACGATTTTTCATCATCACTTTTGACTTCGTTTTTTTTTTCTTTTTTTAAACTAGGGAGCGTCAAGCAAGAAGGGGAAACGCGTCAGACCGTCTCCCTGTTAGCTCCAGACCCTAGCAGCCTCCGTCAGTACCTTAAGTGGTTTCGGCTCTCGAGGAAGAATGACCTACCGTTCCTCCGCAGGTATTCACACACCACTGGAATTGTCGCCAACATACACTACTGGCCATTAAAATTGCTACACCACGAGGACGACGTGCTACAGACGCGAAATTTAACCGACAGGAAGAAGATGCTGCGATATGCAAATGATTAGCTTTTCAGAGCATTCACACAAGGTTGGCGCCGGTGGCGACACCTACAACGCGCTGACGTGAGGAAAGTTTCCAACCGATTTCTCATACACAAACAGCAGTTGACCGGTGTTGCCTGGTGAAACGTTGTTGTGATGCCTCGTGCAAGGAGGAGAAATGCGTACCGTCACGTTTCCGACTTTGATAAAGGTCGGATTGTAGCCTATCGCGATTGCGTGTTTATCGTATCGCGACATTGCTGCCCGCGTTGGTCGAGATCCAATGACTGTTAGCAGAATATGGAATCGGTGGGTTCAGGAGGGTAATACGGAAAGCCGTGCTGGATCCCAACGGCCTCGTATCACTAGCAGTCGAGACGACAGGCATCTTATCCGCATGGCTGTAACGGATCGTGCAGCCACGTCTCGATCCCTGAGTCAACAGATGTGAACGTTCGAAAGACAACAACCATCTGCACGAACAGTTCGACGACGTTTGCAGCAACATGGACTACCAGCTCGGAGGGCATGGCTGCAGTTACCCTTGACGCTGCATCACAGACAGGAGCGCCTTGATGGTGTACTCAACGACGAACCTGGGTGCACGAATGGCGTAATGTCATTTTTTCGGATGAATCCAGGTTCTGTTTATAGCATCATGATGGCCGCATCCGTGTTTGGCGACATCGCGGTGAACGCACATTGGAAGCGTGTATTCGTCATCGCCATACTGGCGTGTCACCCGGCGTGATGATGTGGGGTGGACGTTACATTTCAGATGTTTTACGACCCGTGGCTCTACCCTTCATTCTATCCCTGCGAACCCTACATTTCAGCAGGATAATGCACGACGGCATGTTGCAGGTCCTGTACGGGTCTATCTGGATACAGAAAATGTTCGACTGCTGCCCTGGCCAGCAAATTCTCCAGATCTCTCACCAATTGAAAACGTCTGGTCAATGTTGGCCGGGCAACTGGTTCGTCACAATACGCCAGTCACTACTCTTGATGAACTGTGGTATCGTGTGGAAACTGCATGGGCAGCTGTACCTGTACACGCCATCCAAGCTCTGTTTGACTCAATGCCCAGGCGTATCAAGGCCAGAGGTGGTTGTTCTGGGTACCGATTTCTCAGGATCTATGCACCCAAATTGCGCGAAAATGTAATCACATGTCAGTTCTAGTATAGTATATTTGTCCAATAAATACCCTTTTATCATCTTGGTGTACCAATTTTAATGTCCAGTAGTGTAGTTAACGTGTTTTAGAGTGGAAGCGTGGACGCACACCGTATTAAGGTCCAGTGTTAGGTATCGGGGTACTTTTGATCAGAGGGTGTATAAGAGTTGTTTGCAAAACGTTCCCACTCGTCCGTTCCTCTTGGGTCCATGATTTTATTGGCGGATACTGAGAGGTGGTTGATATCTTAAAGGAGACGAGTACTGTTTTAGGTGTGGGTGGTGAGTCTGCACGCCGGGCGGCGGGAGGAGCCCGCGTGACGTGCCGTGACGCGGCGCGGCAGCAGGTGGTGCTGCGCTGCTCCTGGAGAGAACGCGCGAGGAATAGGCGATGAGGCGCGCCGTGGGGCGGGTCGCGGCCCGCCAGCCCTGCAGCCCTGGCCTACTGCCGGCAGATCAAACACAGCTGCGGCGCGAGGAGAGCAGAGCCCATCTCGAGGTAATCGCGTGTGGGCGGGCGCCGGCGGCGGCGGGGGAAGGGGAGGCGGCAGCCATCTCCCTCTCTGCCTCTGCGGAGTCTCTCCTCTTCCCGCCTCCACCCGGAGAGCGCAATTAACAGGTGGTGCCGGCCGCGGCGAGGCGACGCGTCATTCGGCCTCTGGCCGCCTCTGCCGCGCCACCACAGACAGTGGCGTCTCCGGCCTTCTCTCTGTCTCCGGCCTTCCACTCGCTCGCACAAGGCCGACTTTTAATGTCTGCAGCTATATTCTACTGCGAGCTCACAGGAATTGAAATCAGTTTCTTCTTTCGTATTTACACTACCGTACAACGAATACTTTGAACGGGGGTAAGACGTGAAACGGGCCGACTTGGAGCAAGAGCGGCACCACAGTACATTTTAATTTGCACTGTCTATACATTTACAAATAAATTCATAAAACTTTGTCAACATGACCAGGAAGGATTCCGTATTTCTAGATTTCCTGAAAGCTTTTGACACCGTTCCTCACAAGCGACTTCTAATCAAACTGCGGGCCTATGGGGTATCGTCTCAGTTGTGCGACTGGATTCGTGATTTCCTGTCAGGAAGGTCGCAGTTCGTAGTAATAGACGGCAAATCATCGAGTAAAACTGAAGTGATATCAGGTGTTCCCCAGGGAAGCGTCCTGGAACCTCTGCTGTTCCTGATCTATATAAATGACCTGGGTGACAATCTAAGCAGTTCTCTTAGGTTGTTCGCAGATGATGCTGCAATTTACCGTCTAGTGAGGTCATCCGAAGACCAGTATCAATTGCAAAGCGATTTAGAAAAGATTGCTGTATGGTGTGGCAGGTGGCAGTTGGCGCTAAATAACGAAAAGTGTGAGGTGATCTACATGAGTTCCAAAAGAAATCCGTTGGAATTCGATTACTCGATAAATAGTACAGTACTCAAGGCTGTCAATACAACTAACTACCTGGGTGTAAAAATTACGAACAACTTCAGTTGGAAAGACCACATAGGGGAAGGCGAGCCAAAGGTTGCGTTTCATTGGCAGGACACTTAGAAAATGCAACAGGTCCACTAAAAAGACGGCTTACACTACACTCGTTCGTCCTCTGTTAGAATATTGCTGCGCGGTGTGGGATCCTTACCAGGTGGGATTGACGGAGGACATCGAAAGGGTGCAAAAAAGGGCAGCTCGTTGTGTATTATCACGTAATAGGGGAGAGAGTGTGGCAGATATGATACGCGAGTTGGGACGGAAGTCACTAAAGCAAAGACGTTTTTCGTCGCGGCGTGATCTATTTACGAAATTTCAGTCACCAACTTTCTCTTCCGAATGCGAAAATATTTTGTTGAGCCCAACCTACATAGGTAGGAATGATCATCAAAATAAAATAAGAGAAATCAGAGCTCGAACAGAAAGGTTTAGGTGTTCGTTTTTCCCGCGCGCTCTTCGGGAGTGGAGTAGTAGAGAGAGAGTATGATTGTGGTTCGATGAACCCTCTGCCAAGCACTTAAATGTGAACTCCAGAGTAATAATGTAGATGTAGATGTAGATATAGAGGATTCACATTCATAGCAGAGCAAGTTCAAAAACATAACAAAACAATTTTTTTTTTTACATGTGAAATTTCATCATTTGTTCACTTGGTATTGGCTGCATTTGTTGCTGTAGGTACACTTTTCTTCATAATTAAGAGAGATTCTTCGATGAATTTTGCACAGCATACAAACACCATACTTACAGGTGCATGAAAGTCTAGAATTTCCCAAATCTGTTAAAAACTGTGGTAAAAATTGAGATAATTAACTATAAAATTCAAATTTTCTCTAAACACGAAGTTTAAAACGTAACAGCCCATTCATTTTTTCATAGATTAAATAAATGCTAGAGTTTCATACACCTGTAAGTATGGTTTGTAATCTGTGCAAAATTCATCGCAGAATTTCTCTTACTTATGAAGAAAAGTGTACCTATAGCAACAAATGCAACCAACAGTAAGCGAAAAAAATCATGAAATTTCACATTTAAAAATATTATTTTTCGTGTTTTTGAACTTCCACTGCTATGAGTGTGAATCCTGAATACTTCCTGGTCATGCTGACAAAGTTTTATGAATTTATTTGTAAAAGTATAGACAGTGCAAATTAAAATGTCCTGTGGTGCCTCTCCTGCTCCAAGTCGGCCCGTTTGACGTGCTACCCCACTTAAGCTAGTAAAACTAAACTCCATCCAAAAATCGTTTAAACCCCAAACTGTCGTGTCCTCCTCAGCCCGTAGGCGTCACAGGATGCGATTATTGAGTGGAAACTGGTCAGTACACTGCTCTTACAGCCGTCATCAGTTTTTGTGACAGCAGCCGCTATTTCACAATCAAGTAAATTCACCTTTCTCCTGTTAAGAAATCAGACGGAGCGACCTTTTTTATTTGGTGAATACTTTCTAGCGTCAAGATCATTTAAATATTTTTTTATTTCCAAAAAATCGGTTCCGACAGACTTATAAAATGCGATCCTGTTCAGTTGGAACATCACGCCAATTTCACTTGTAGATAAAATGATTTGTTTATGACAAACCTTTACCTTACATTTTGTTTACATTAACACTTGGCGTAAGGCTCCAAATCAAAATAAAGCACTCCGCCTTCAGGCCACAAGTGGCCCATCGTGACCATCCGACCGCCGTGTCTTCCTCAATTGAGGATGCGGAAAGGAGGGGCGTGTGGTCAGCACACCGTTCTTCCAATCGTTAGGATGGTTTTCTTTCACCGGAGCCGCTACTAATCGGTCGAGTAACTCCTCGATTGGCATCACGAGGCTGAGTACACCCCGAAAAAAGGCAACAGCGCATGACGGCCCGGACGGTCACCCATCCACGTGCCGGCCACGCACGACAGCGCTTAACTTTGGTGATCTGACGGGAACCGGTGTATCCACTGCTGCAAGGCCATTGCCTCCAACTCAAAATGAAAACATCTTTTAACGAAACTTTTTAAAGACCTTAAGATGACAGCAAAGTCTATCGAAACAGGTTGTTTGTAAGTAAAGAAATATTTATGCAGTATTGGCTTCAGAAAGTTTTTACCAGTCACTTAGCTCCTCAGTATGCCTCACAAGGGCTGAGTGCACCCCGGTTGCTGGAGCGCACGACAGAGTCCGGAGGTCATCCATCTTACAGCACGAGTAAGATTCGCATCCCGTATGCAGTTTCCTAAATCGCTCATAGAGATGGTTCACTAAATACGTGCAATGGATATTCCTCAACAAATTGCTCTGCCTGTGAAGCTCTTATTTCGTACGACTGTGCTTAACTTCACTGATCTTAAAAAAAAAAAAAAAAATGGCTCTGAGCACTATGGGACTTAAAATCTGAGGCCATCAGTCCCCTAGAACTTAGAACAACACAAACCTAACCAACCTAAGGACATCACACACATCCATGCCCGAGGCAGGATTCTAACCTGCGACCGTAGCGGTCGCGCGGTTCCAGACTGAAGCGCCTAGAACCGCTCGGTCACAACGACCGACCTCATTGAACTGACAATAACCAGCGTATCCGTCTTGTCAAGCCCGTTGCCTTTCATATACGAGTTTGGTGAATATATCCGTAATAGGAAGCAACATTTACACGAAAGGCGGGATTTCCAGTATCTTACATTAGCCGCATGATAACTCACCAACGAAAAAAATAAATAAATTCGAAGGAAACATGTATATAATCAGAATGATGATGCACTTTCTAAAGCTACTAGTAAACCTGGATGCCTGCAATAAGAATCAAAAGTGTCTCACGTGCAGACCGCTCAAGTAGGAGGAGATGGAAGTAGGTTAAATTGAATCTAGTAGTATCATACATGCACAGAGGAGGGGCGACGCACGGTATCAGAAATTAGTGTTATCGATAGCCGCAAGAGATGGAGGAAATCCTACGTAGATATGAGCATTCAACTTTTGACGACAGAACGCTCCTAAACCGCGAACAGTAGAACGAGATGAATAACGAACAGTCACGAATATCGAAGAACCCTCTTGTTAGGAGGAATAACTAAGAAAAGGAATTAAAGTCCAAGTAGACGAAATAAAATCTTCGCGCTATGTTTGTTATGTAGATATAAACACATCCGCCTTTTGCAACTGGCTGCAAATTTTAACAATTTTAAAAATTTCCAGCACTGACAATGACAGGGACTTTAAAGATCAGATGACTGGAATAGAAAGTATCTTGAAAAGTGGTTATAATGTGAATGCCAACGAAACTAAAGCAAGGGAAATGGAATACAGTTGTATTGAATCAGAAGAATAGGAAGTGAGTCATTAAAGTAGTAGACTACTTTCGCTACGACAGCCCAAAATAGAAAGTAAAGCATTTCTGAAAAAAAGGAATTTGCTAATTTGGACTATAAATTTAATTATTATAAAATATTTGCTTAGAATGTAGACTATTTTGGACGTAAAACCTGGACGAAAAACAGCGCAAAGAAGAGTAGAATGTAAGCTTATGAAATGTGGTGTTACAGAGCGATACTGATGATTAGACGGACAGCTTGAATAACAAATGAGGAGGTACTAAATTGAAATTGGAAAACAAATTTACAGCACAATTTACCTAAAACAAGGACAAGGACAATGACTAAACTTGATAGGACACATTCCGAGACATCAAGGCTTTGTTAATTTGATAATGGAGGGACATGCAAGGAGGTAAAAATTAACGGAGGGAAATTAGGCTTGACTAAAATAAACAGGTCCACGTAGATGTAGGTCGCAGTAGATACGTTAAAGCCAAGAGCACTTCACAAGATGGATGGCGTGGGGAGTTCCTTCGGACTGCAGACTACAACAACAACAGCAATTTCTAAAAGTTTTCCTTGTTCCTTAACTTGCACTAATACTTTTTTCTTCTTTTCAGCAACATACGTAGATGTAAAACTATTTAATCCAACATTCGGACAGCAAGACGCCCCTCTTCAGAGGAGCAGAATTACAACGGTACCGCGCAAAAACAAGGAGTTGCCTCAACTCATCTTCTGCTTGTTTATGATCAGAGTATGACAACTCAAAGAGATACAAATTTTTAAAAATAATCTAGCAAATCCCTACGCCTAGGAAAGTTCTAATGCAATGCAGCTACGCAGCTTAGAAGATATTTATAAACAAGTACACAAAACTTTTCAGACTGCAGGTAATTCTCTGAATAAAAGTCCTTTAGAGTATTGATAATATAAATACTAACTCTGTTGTTAGGTTATTTACAGGAGACAGGACACGAAATAATAAAATATAAACCGCTGCACGTTTGAAGCAAGTACTGTCATAACTGGTAGAGCGCAGTTACTTTGTAGGGTTGGAATTATGGGACTCAAAATTTCGATTTTCTATCTGTGGTGTAATGTAGTCAATCTTCCACAATAATACCAAATACATCACAAAAATTAATTTGTTTGTGAAAATTAGATACGAAATTAGGAATAGAAAGTTGTATCACAGTAGAACTGGATATACGAAAAACACAAATACTGACTATTTTTTTGCATCTACTGTAATATTCATAAATTAGATAAATGGTGCAAATATTTCGCAGCATCCTTAAAAACATGTTGGCTGAAAAATATGCTGTTAGATACCTCACATGCGGAAATCGAAAATAAAGAGAGGTGTTCCGTCAAAAGCACGAGGAATGGCGACTAAATTTCAGTTTTGGGACAAACCAGTGTTTACCTAGAAGTACGTACCAAGGAAACGATGTTCGTCAAAAGCTTTTTCCTCGTTAAGAAGTGAAACAACGTTTGCAATTCATATTCTGTTTCTTTAGGCTGTCGAGGAAATTATAGACACTTCATAATCTGACGCTATGCGTATATACTCAAATACGTGAACACACACAACACAGTGCCGTGTGTGGCCCCTTCTAATAGTAATACACTATGTATTAATAATTTTGAAATAGAAAAAAAATTATTGTAAAAAGTTCTATTTCTTACAGAACAGGACTATTGTATATGTACAGAGCTAGGTGTTCTAAATACTGGTTTGGAATACAGCACGGGTAAGATTCGCATCCAGTATGAAGTTTCCTAAATCGCTCACAGAGATGATTCATTGAATAAGTGCTATGGATATTCCTCAACAAATTGCTGTGCCTGTGAAGCTCTTATTTCGACTATTGCTACTACCATTCATATTACACTGGGATTGCTGCAAGGCAGAACACTGCTGATAATTAATATTACAATCATAAATGATGTAGAGATTAAAAGCTATTTGCATGTTGGAGAAACCTGATTCAAATTTTGTTCGGATCAGAGATTTAGAACTCCAGTATATTCTCTTTGTTCCAACGGACGAATATCAGTATAATTTCTCAGATGCGACAGTAATCGATTACATAGAAAATCTAGCAAATTCTTCATTTATAAGGAACTCAGTTTCAGAAGTACGCTAAGCGCTAGTTAGAAAGAAAACTGTAAGAAGTCACGAACAGTCCATACAAACATTAAGCCACGCCTGAAAAGTTAAATCCTAAAATGTTGCCTGCGCAGAGGTAAGACGTAGTCATGATATTTCATATTACTTGTACAAATAATAGCAAAGTCTTGAAGGGTAACAAAAGCAGATAAAATAATTAACAATTTCCGCTATAGAAATATGTTTAACTTATCAAGGAGCTTTTCATCAGAAATAATACACCTCACTCGCAAACAATATCATTTCTTCATTCAGTTGGTGACCCTCCAGCCTGTAGAATAGACCTTCACGGTATCTAAGAAAGGGCGTGTAAATATTTTTCTTAGGGAATTTAGTATATTGTTAGCCTGCACAGTAATTCTCATGGAGAATGAAGGAAGATTTAGAAGCTTCCGGCCTGTCACAGGAAGTCTCAGTTTCGTACATCAAAACTCGATTTATTATTTTATCTAGCTCCCTTGCATGTCAATGCAATTTGCCGTTTTTTAATAAGCAGATTCTATTCCAGAAGTATGAATTTGCAAATTTTGCAAAAACTTCTTTTTCACTCAGCTCATATTATTCGTGAGACACAAGTTTTTCCAGACTTGTAAATTACAGGGTGTCAAATTTGGTGAAAGGCTTAGATTCCGCAAGAAAATGAACTTGAATGCCTCCGGTTTTCCCATCTCAGATCCACTGCCCTCATGCTAACTCATTTCGTCCTTAATCAATGTCGACCCTTCAACCTAGTTGATTCAGAACACTGGGAAGTACTTGTAACTTACTATTTTACCTTTTATACGATCAAAGTGAAGAATACCTTTAGCATCTTAAGGAAGAGTGTCTATAAACTTTCCGTCTGGTTACTGGTGTTAAATGGTGGCTGCAAGTTTCATTCAAGTAAGAAACCTGCGCGCAAAGGGAGTTATATTCCACTTAAGACGTCCCAAACGTTGCTATTGAACTCCTTTTAGCATTTGTTTTTTACCACAATACGGATCATGTTCTACCCATCATACTCAAAGATGTCTCGCAGCATTCTTCACTTGTACTGTCTTGTGATACAGCTATGGCGTCAGCTGTTCGATGTTTCATTTATCATTCATTGCATGGATGACCTTCAGGAGAAATATGGCCATTGTTGAAGGTGAAGGAGCAGGTTATGGATGCATATTTCCTGTTAAAGGAAATAATTTTATGAAGACGCGTTGCTATTGTTTATCTGATTGACGCAAACAAACAATTTTTTTAAAGTAGGCAGTATTGTTCGATAGAAGACACCGACAATCGACATAGATAGTTACACAATAGGAATGCAACAGAAACAAAATGTTACTGATATCAACTTCTACTTTGTGACAATCTGAGGAATTTTGCCTTTGTCCTCGTAATGGTACGTCAGCAGATGTGGAAGGGAGAGACATTATATCCTTAGTATTTTAGCCAATTTTTTATATGGTAGTATTCTGTAATTCATTTTTAGAATCATTCTAAAGACAGTAAACAAAGTAAACCTTACAATAAAATAAAATGCTGTATAATGAGCAATATATTTAGCATTTTGTGTCCGAAGTAAGTGTGTGAACTGTGGTATGATATGAAATTAATACTACAGCTACTGATCAACAATTACTTTTCTTGGTGACAAAAGTCATGCCATATGATAAATCCTAACTCTAAATACGTCGCATAACGTCTGAATTGTTTTTCTCACACATTTTGCAAGACGAGTGACCGTAGCAAAGTATTTTCTCAAACTGCCAGTTCTAAAACAGAATAAAACCGTCGTAAGAATTTATTAGCTTCTGTTCTTCTGCCTCAGCGTTTGTCCCACAATGTAGTGGGGTCTGCTATTTTGGCTCTCTGTCTTCACAGCTGCTGCATGAAATTTACGAATTCTGAAAGAATATCCAAACTGCTCCTACACGAATAACGTCTTTGTGTGCTGTGTCTTTGGCCTAAATTTGTTCTCCAACTGTGACATTGGCAACACCACAGTCTTATTCGCCATGTTGTGGATGTACTCGGATGTTTAGCGTCACTCTTTCGTGCTGTTAAGACAGTAAAAGCACTTCCTATTTTTAAAATATTAGATAGCATCTCCGTCGCTAGAGTGTTGTTTCCGAAACTACCAACCGACAATATATTGTGGAATACCGTATTGAGCAAAGTACAACTGCGTTTTGCTCAAGGCGGCATCCATAAAATACATACCACTCTTCAAGTAAACACGGATGCAAATAATGACGTTTATTGACGAATATCACCTCTAAATGCATACCAGCCAAAAACCTGTATTGCTAAATGGCTAACCCAGTGCACGGTGCTTAGTCAAAGTTGCAGGTTGTCTGTAATGTCTTCCAAGTGCAACAAGAATTTCGTTTTCTGTATGTCATATAAATAATGATCAATTATTATAAATCATTCAACCTTGGGTTCTTGGTGAAACATTTTATACTGTATTAACGAAAAGAACACTTCTTAACATTGTTTCACAAATTTTATTATTGTTGTACAACATAGGTTTCAGATTATAAGCCGATTTTTTTTAGCATACGACTCATTCCAAAGATGAGAACCAAGCAAAGGTAATCATGTCAGCATCTTAATTTTTCGATTTTGACTTAAACTATAAAAGTTATCTACGTTGACAATTTTGACACACTTACATATGGATTTACAAAATTCATTAGGATAGTATTTACTATAACTATGACTGAACGTATAGTGGAACAGAGTCATGCACGGGAGTGGGAATTTTTGTCATTATTTAGTCGTGAATGAAGGCACCGAGGCTGTACTCCTATGTAGAGTTTTTAACATTGTCTAAAAGGCGTACGTAACTGAAATGGTTTGCTCATTCAGTAATAAATCTGGAGGGACGCACATCTGTTTCTTAATCCCTAATATCACAAACGAAGTGAGTTTTGCCCCTTTCCCTCCAGGTGCAGCAGTTCTGCATCTATTTTGTGTTTGTGCCTTCCTTTTAAACAGTGTTCGGTAAAGGTTTAATCTGGCTCCTTTAATCTTCAGGTTCTGTGGTGTTCCTTTAACCTGACCTCCTCATCTATCCAACTTAGCACCGCTGACTGTCTTGACAGATGATCTTCTAAATAACACTTTTCAAGATGGCCATCACACTCTTGACAGATAAAATCCCACTTTTCATTATGGTCATCATGTGTGTTTAGTCATAGTTAATGTAAATGTTATTCTTTTTTATTGAGTCATTAGTCTTCTGTATGGTTTGATGTGGCCCGGCACGAATTCCTCTCCTGTGACGTATGCCAACCTCTGTTTTCCTGTACAGTTTTTACCCTCTACAGCTCTCTCTTATACCAAGGACGTTGTTCCGTGATGTCTCAACAGGTGACTTATCATACTGCTCCTTTTTTCTCGTCAGTGGTTTTCGTATTTTCCTTTCCTCGCCGATTCTCCGGTGAGCCTTCTCATTCTGTACATTATCAGTCCACCTGCTTTCTGTAGCACCACATCTCAGGTGCTTTGATGCTCTTTCTTTCAGGTTTTTCCACACTCCATGTTTCACTACCATTCAATGCTGTGCTCCAAACGTACATTCTCAGAAATTCCTTCCTCAGATTAAGGCCTATGTTTGATACCAGTAGGCGTCTCTTGGCCAAGAATGCTGTTTCTGCTACCGCTAGTCTACTTTTTATGCCCCTGTTGCTCCGTCCGTGATGGGTTATTTTGTTGCATAGGAAGGAGAATTCGTTAATTTCATCTACTTCATGATCACTAATCCTGATGTTAAGTTTCCCACAGTTCTCGTTTCTGCTGCATCATTACATTCTTCTTTCTCCTAGCTAGTCTTCATCCCTATAGTGTACTAATCGGACTCTTCCTTCCATTCAGCAGATCCTGTAATTCTGCTTCACTTTCTCACGCTGTCCTTAGAAATTTTGTAAATGTAGCTGTGTCAAAATTGCCAACAGAGATAACTTTTATAGTTTAAGTCACCAGTCGATAAATTAAGAAATCGACATGCTTATCTTTGCTTGGTTCTCATCTTTGGAACGGGTCGTATACTAGAAAAAGGGCTTATAAACCGAAACCTAGACCGTACAGTAATAATAAGGTCTCTGAATCAAGGCTAAGAAAGTGTTTCGTTTAGTTAATACGTTTAATGACTGGTTTTAAAAATCTGAAATGCTGTCATAATTATAATCTTATGTTGAAGGTTTAACACCGTAAGGCAAGTATTGCAGGCTCAAATTTATCCACTATTTCGGAATGAGAGCTGTTGGCGACTTCCAACAAACTTTACAAATAATTTCAAACTTTTACAAAGACTGTTCTCGCTGACAATCTCTGCAAAATGATGAGAGAAACAAGGTTTACCGTCTAGTGCATTTTTGCCCTTCATGCAGTAAAACGTCAGCATCATGTATCATGTTTTAATTTATTACTTTGTTACTACTAATTCTACTGGTAATACGTTTTGCGGACAGTATCCATATATACCACTGAAGGAACCATAAAAATTATATTATATATCTATGTAGTAGAAGTATGACGTCATAAACATAGGGATGCGTGACAAAACTACTAGCTTCTTCTTATAATAACGCAAATTACCTGGACTGTACTCATCCAGTGTTTAAACATAATTTTAAACTTTTTCTAAACTTATCCTCAGTTATTTGCTTAAGGTCAATTAGTTAACACATTAACTTATCAGTAAAGTAATTACTAGAAGGATTGCCACAGCAGATAACACCTCAACTATTGGCCTACATAAATATTTGATTGCTGCTGGTCGCTTGATTTATTATAGCTACTCGTGTAGTACAGCTACCACTATGGCGCGTAAAAGTAATGATTATGTCTCCACCAGCCAAAAATAGAGAAAAGTTAAGTCACCGGCAAAATAAACGCTCTGCGTCTCACCTAGTGAAAACAGATCTCGTGTAGCATTTAATTTCGCTTTTGGAAATGTTCCCATGAAGTATGTACCGAAAAAAGCGAAAAGAGTGAGTAGTAAGTGTGCTAACAAACTTGAGATTAGGTGTACAGAATGGGCGCAGAATATACCTGTAAAACGGCTTGGTTGTTTACTTGTGGGACTGAAAAGTATCGCAGCAAGGGAGGGATACGTTTTATAAAATGAAGCACTGTTTGTACAGATAGACTAGTTTTGCAGCAGTGGGAAAAACAGTATTTAATTGCACCTCACGTGTAAGATGAAACTTCTGGGACATCCCAGTTATCGACTGCATATTTACCCAGTCTGAGTAGGTGTTCTCAGAGAAACTTCCCGAACTACAAAATGCAAATGCTATAGTACTGTATCGTTCATCTAAAGAAAAAACAGAAAAGTTATAAGTGTTTGCTAACGAACAGTAAGAATGTTTGATTAAACGAAAAGCAACAGAAGTCAACCACCAGAATCGTTTGAATACCGCAAAAGGAAGAGAACAATAACAATTTTTAATTTCAGAATCACAGTTGGCAATACATCGAGAAATATTTTGTTATTATCTTGAAGGGAGTTGTCATGGTATGTGGCAGCAGTCCTAATACTGCTACTAAAGCTGACACAGTCAACTAATTTATTTAAAGATCTCTAATTAGATACATACGTTATTCCTGCAAATGTAACTGTAGCAACAGTTTTCCACTTTATTCAACAAACTGAATATATTCTCCTAACGTTCGATCACCAGATTTTTAGAAGAAAGTTTCTTTAAATACCCTTTCCAGTCCTAAAACATCGACGGATAACGTAACACATGACTCAAACTTTGGAACACAACCTACGACCACCTTAGAGACAGAAGCGATGACACTTTCTGCAGGACGTGACCACCATTTTGCAGGACAATGATCAAGCACGTATAGTGCAAGCTGTTACTGATTTGTTTGACTGATGGGGCTACCAAGTGCTATATCACCTACTGCATTCCCCGGACATAAGCAATCGTGAGTTCAACTCGATTTCTAAACTGAAGGAAACACTTCACGTCATTAGCTTCAGAACTGCTACAAATTCGTTGGGCAACAGACCGCGCCGTTCGAACTGTCAACACAACTGGCACTGCTAAGAATATCCTACAATTTCCACATCGCTGGTAATGGGTTATACACAATGCTGATGACTACTTTGAACGTCAGTAAAACTTTGAAACACGTATCTATTTTGTACGAGTTGTAAATAAATAGTTGCCACTATTAAAGTTCCAACCCTCGTATTCTCATTCACACCAACACTTTTTTCAATTTTCTCCGACTCCATTATCATTTTCTTTCACCTGCAGTTATCTCGCTATTTTTACTGGTTATTGAGTCAAAAGTAGAACTAAAAACCACAAGATTTTTATGCAGTTGTTTTCTACTAAGAACCTGTATTTTAAATCACATTACACACATTAATAAGTTGCTACTAAAATCTTTAAGGGCTACTGAGGATGTATTTACAGCTGCATTTCTGTGTACTTCTTCCATGGATTAAAAAACCAATCATGTTGCTCTTCTTTGTATATATTCAGTATCCACTGTTTGTACTATTGTAATACTGATCCGACACAATGGAGCAATATTCTACATTGGACCACACGAGTATCTCGTAAACTGACTGCATTTTCCTGCTGTCCTACCAATGAACTGGAAGCTATCACCACCTGAGCCTAAGTGATCATTGAATTTGATAGCCCTACGACCTGGTAGACCAACATGCATGTGTAAGTTGATTTACACAAACTGTGATTGAAGTTAAATTCATATGATACCACCTTTCTGCGATTTGTGAAGCGCACGTTCATTAAGTTTTAAAGTACGTTGTCTATGTTTGCACCACTTTTAAATCTTAGGAAAATTCGATATTTGTGCAGCATTTGTGCATTCATTTTAGATAACTTCTTATCTGAAAAATATCTGAGTTACTGTTAATATCCTGTGGCGCCTCATTAATATACAGCATGAATGGTAGGGGTCTCAACGTACATTTTGCTAGCATATCTGTTCTTACTTCGAAATTTGTCGACGACCTTACACCCAAGACAAGAAACTACATTCTCCCTACCAAGAATTTTGAATATAATCAAGTATTTTGACTGTTATCCAATGTGCTCATACTTTCATTAATAAGTATCACTGTGATGCTGACTGAAACGCTTTTCGGAGTTCGAGAAATACTGCTTCTACCTGGCTGCCATTATGCCTGGTTTTCAGGAGGCTATGCAAGAAAAGTGAGAGATGGTTTTTACATGACAGATATTCTGCGTATTCTTGATGGTTGTCGTGGAGAACGTTACTCTGTTTTTGATAAGTATTATGATGGAGCAGAGAATATTTTCTAAACTCCTGCAATAGATGGGTGTCAATGATAATGGATGGTAGTTAAGTTCATCACCTCAGCTGCCTTTATTGTTATCTTGTGTTGAGATGAACATTACAAAAGCCTGTATATCTGCGTAATTTAGGGGTTGGACTTCAACGGACAGAAAGACATGCTGAAAAAGTGGGAAAAAGAGATTTTAGTATCCCTGAAGTAGGAAATCTCTACAGAGAATGAGTAATGTATTATAATTCTGCCGACTTCATTAGCTACGGAATTTATTGCTATTCACTGAAATCTGAGTTCAAAAAAACTTGAAGTTTGTTGGGAGAGTGATTTGTCAGAGTAAGAGCAGTACTGAGACTCCTAATACAAGAATTAAAATATTAAGACGTGTGACTGATTTTTTCCTTATTTATTTTTTATTTTTTTGAATCGTCAGTCGATATGTTCCTTACCTTATCAGTCCACCTAATTTTCAACATTCGTCTGTAGCACCATATTTCACATCCTTCTTTCTTTTCTGTTCCAATTATACTACAGTGCGTGATTCACTACCAAACAATGCTGTGCTCTAAACATACATTCTCAGAAGTTCTTCCTCAAATTAGGGCATATTTTTAATACTAGTGGACTTCTCTTGGCCTGCTGCTGCGCTATCACCCTGAATTTAATCCCATTCTTGAAACTTGCCGTCATTTCCATCACATCTTCTTCTGTGTATAGATTGAACGGTAGGGGCGGAAGAACTGCATACCCATCTTACCCTCTTCTTAATCCGAGCACTTGGTCTTCCAATCTTTTTTTCCCCTCTAGGTTCTTCTGCGTATTGTACATCACTCATCTTTCCCTACATCCTGTTTTCATTTTTCTCAGAATTTCGAAAATCTTGTACCATTTTACTTTATCGAAAGTGTTTTCCAAGTGTTTTGATTTTCCGTGAGGCTTGCTTCCATTGTCAAGCGCAACCTTGGGACTGCTTCTCTGGTGCGCTTACCTTCCTAAAGCGAAACTGGTCCTCAACTAACACATCCTCAATTTTCTTTTCCATCCTTGTGTGTGTTATTCTTGTCAGCAAGTTGGTTTCATGAGCTACTAAGCTGACTGTGCGACAGATCACGCTCTTATCTGACATATCTACCATAGTTTTCTTCGGAATTATGTGGCTGAAATTTTTTACAAAAATCGGATGGTATGTCTCTAGTTTCATAACATCTACAGAATAACTTGAATAGTCGTTTGCATATCACTTCTTCCGATGATTTTAGAAATTCCGACGGAACATTATCTACCCCTTCTGCCTAAATTAATCTTAAATCTTACAAAGCGCTTTTAAATTATGACTCTCATAATGGATTCCCTTCTTCTTTCATATCGTCTTCAATATCTTCTTTTGTCACACCATCGTAGAGGCCTTTAATATACTATTTCCACCTATCCGCTATCTGCTCTGTGTTTAACAAAGGTATTCCCATCACATTCTTAATGTTGCCGCCATAGCTTTTAATTTCACCGACGGTTCTTTGACCTGTCTATACGTTGAGTCAGTCCTTCTGATACTTCTGACAGTCATTGCCTTTTCGATCTCTTTTTTTTTTTTTTCTACTGAAGTTTCTCCTTGGCTTCACGGCTCTTGCTATTTATACCATTCCTGAGTGGTTTGCGTTGCTATATTCCCGTCTCTCACTGAATATGTTTCTACTTCCTTCTTTCGTCGATCAAATGAAGTTTTTGATCCGTCACCCAATGTTTCTTGGAGTTGGCTTCCTAGTACCTATGTTTGCCTTTTCAATATCTATGATTGCTCTTCCGGAGATGTTCACTCTTTTTCAACTGAACTACCTGCCGCGATATTCCTTATACCAATAGCTACATCTTCAGCGTACTTCAAATGCTTCTCATCATTTCTCATTACTCTAGTACCCCACTTCTTCCCAGCTGATTCTTTCGCATGGTTCTCTTAAATTTCGGTCTATTCTTCATTATTACTAAATTGTGATCTGACTTTATATTTTATCCTGGGTGCACCTTACATTCCAGTGTCCGATTTTGGAAATTCTGTCTGATCATGATATAATTCAGTTGGAATCAACCTGTTTCTGTAGGCGTTTTCCAAGTGTACCCGTTCTTCCTGTGGTTTCTGAACAGTGCACTTCCTATTACTGACTGAACTAATTTGCATATCGCAATTAGTCTCTCTTTACTCTCATTCCTACTACCACTCCCATATTTTTGCGTAACCCCTTTTAAACTCCTTCCCCTACAACCGCATTCCAATCACTCATGATTATTAGATCATCACTCCCCCTTTAAATACTGAATTGCTTGTACAGTATTTCACACTCTTTCTCTTTCTTTCCTTCTTCTACTTATGGCGACGGGTTGTACAACTGAACTATTGTTGTCTGCTCTGGTTTGCTGTTGAATCTGATGATGCATTTTCTTCTGCTGTTGATATTACCCTATACTCATCTGACCTTAAATCCTTGTCTTCTTTCCATTCCACTTACCCCCCCCCCCGTCCCCCCTTGCCTAAACTGGCCCTTTGCACTTCCATTTTCGGATTTTCTAGCTTGCCTAACGTGTTTCAACTTTTGACATGCGACATTCCCACCCGTTAAATATTATCCTACTGTTGGTTATCCCAACACTTCCCAGAGTTCGGAGAGGAGGACTAATCCGGATTATTTTGCTAATGGAGAGATCATCTTGACACTTTCTTAATTACAGGCCACATGTCATTTGGATAGACCTTACGTGTGTTTAATGCAGACGTTTCCTTTTCGTTTTAGACCCTCATACCTCTGATCATTGCTAATTCTTCCACCCTTTAGATGTAATTTCCCATCCCAAGAACAAGAAAGTGCTCTGAACATCTGTCCGCTTTGGCGAGGCCATTGCCAGAATGAGAGTGACTTGACATGCTGCAGGTCTTTGGCTGGCACTGTCGATGATTTTTGTTCAAAATTCTGTCAGTGGCTAGGTTCTAACGTGGGACGCAGAACCTTTTGATTAATAGTCAAGGATGTTACTACTTTAGCATGGGCTCATTAGAATGATATTAACAAATATTTGTTAGTGTTTAGTTCTCTATTACAACATTCTGATATCGTCAGTCACACAGCTTCTCCAGATTTCACAACACAGGAGATAAACAAATTTATTGAAAAAGCAAGAAATAGATACTACTAAATTTTATTTATATTGCCTGCTTTGTGTCTGTGAAATGAATACAGGAGAATTCTAACGAGAACAGACGCCAGCAGTGATGCATTATCTGGAAACATTTGTTCAGAGTTTAGCTGGTTTTCAAGTCTCTCCAGGTTCGTTGTCGAACAGTATTAATTACAGAGCATAATAACTATTTTTTATATTGTGTATATTTCCACTGGCGCATAGACCAGACCTCATAATGATTTTTCATTGAAGATTCCATGGTATTGCCACAAATTTGGTAATGATCTATGTATGATTAACAGAATAATAATTGTATTGAGTCAAGGTCTGCATTGGACTAAAATCTATCTCATACATGAATGCATACATGAAGATATTGTGACTGGTTTCTGTATGTGCCTGAATTCCAACCGAGACATAGTGATCGCAGTAACAGTAACAGAAACTATTGGTTTTGTAAATAAAAAATCCCCTCTCTTGCTGCACTGTATTTTGTTCGCTCAGACGTGTTTTGCCTTTTTTCACTTTAAGGTATCATCAGTGGGATATATAATGATGCAGTTATGATACACCTCGGTTTTGATATGTGTTATTTGTAATTTATAAAACACTTCATTTCTCGCTTTTTACGTAAATAAGTGATTACTGACAGTCCTTCGTGTTTTTAGTTGGCATCTGGTAAGATCGAGGTCGCACTACCGCTCCACTTACGAGGCATAAGCATGTTTTTGTGTTTCGAACATTTTTCTTCCCGTGAAATAACATGCTCATGCCTCGTAAATAGAGCGATAGTGCGACCTCCTTGTGACTAGATGAGAGGAAATACCGATGCCAACTAAAAACGCGAAGAAGTGTGTGTAATCATTTATTTCCATAAAAAGTGAGAAGTGAACTTTTTTATAAGCTACGAATAATACATATTAAAACATAAGCGTATAATAACTGCATCATTATAGATCCTACTGATGATGCCTTAAAGCGAAAATTACAAAAATTACAAAAAAAAATATTTCTGTGGCTCCTGTGGAGGATGGCGATGCAAACAAACTCGTAAAAGAAACTGTATCTGCAAAACCTGTAACATATTCTCTGTGTAATCTTCCCATGAGAGCAAGTTTCATTTTAAAATCAATTCAGTATCATCACAGATTTTCGTTGTAGAGGTAATAAAACCTTCTTAACAAAAATTCACACTATACACCCTTGGAACACCGAGTAGACAGAGTCTTATACAAGAATTTGTCCAGCTTTAAACGAAGTTAAATCATATTAACAGAATCTTCTGTCAGTTCTTGGAAGAACAACATTATAATCAATGAAAAGGACCAGTTTGCTTTTGTTGTACAACATTACTTTTATTGTTTAACCGGTTTTCGTCTTACAAGGCCATCTTCAGACATTTACTGAGTATTGTCTCCAAAGAAGTTACAATGTTTGCAAACAACATTGGAAGAAAAGTAACACATCTAGCCTGAAGTAGAAACGTACAGTAAGTAACATCTTTCATAGTGTGGTGGTAATACAATGAAGAAGTAAAAAAATTTAACAGTAAATAAATGAAATTGGAGTAGACAGAAAAAACTTTAACACAAAATAGGAACAGCATGCCTACATAACAGTTTCTATTAATAAACGAAACTAATAAAATAATAAAATTAGTATTTGACAAGGCTACATCAGGAGGTATAAGACATGGAGAGTGACACACAAACCAATTAAATGAATAAACAATTATCACTGTAACTACAGAATATATAAAGAACTTACACAATATCAATAAGATAAACAGAAATAAATAAATGCAGGAAAATGGAGGTGTTTCAGGGAACATACAGTAAATGCAATCTTTGAGAGTGTGGTGGTACTGCACTTTAACATTGAAATTATATTTAAAACTGTGGCTATGTAACAGTTAGCATTGAATAAATGAACCAAGTAAAATATAAACAATATTTACAATAAAAGTAATACTGTAGAACAAAAGCAAACTGGCACTTTTCATTTATTATGAAGTTAAATCACATAAAGTATGCAAATGGCCAGTTTCCTCTCAATCTAATAAAAACTGAACTTATAAAGGAATCAGAGATAGACTTCAATATGTTGCCAACATCAAAGTATTTACATATTCGAGTAGTTGTGGAAGCTAACTATAAGCATCTGAACTTTTTGTAAAGGCCAAAAAATCTATACAACAGCAATATCGTTATTAATACCCATATATAAAAAAATGCTAACAGTAGTAGCTACTACTGAAATTTAAAAAAATTACCTCTCCACTGATACCCCAGGCATTGAGTTTGTGAGATATCCAGTGACATCCAACACACGTTGAAGGAGGAAATAAAGAGAAGCTGTTAATTCTCACTTCAGATCGATGAGTCCACCTATACTGGCAGTCACATACAACTTCTTTCCCAAATAAGGTATGTTGATGAGTAGGTAACAGCAGGTCTTTTTTATTTTATTTTATTTTGGAAAGAAATACCTGAACAAGCAGCCAATGAAGAAATATTTTGTGTGACTAATGAATATTTTGACCATAATGAATTTATATGGGAGTACTGCGTTATGGCATGTACAGACAGAGCCAATTCTATGACAGACTGAGTGAAAGGATTCACATGTAAGGTATGCAAAGTAAATCTTAACTTATGAACCAAGAATTGTCTGATTGACTATGAAGCCATTCTTACTAAGTCTTTAACATCTCCTCTAAAAATTTGGATGGGTTCAAATGGTTCAAATGGTTCTGAGCACTATGGTATTGGGATGGGCAAAGGAGTAAAAGCTGTGAGTTTCATCAAATCATAGCCCCTAAATAGGCAGATTTTTCATATTTTGTGTCAAGATATGGGATCACAATACACTACACTACTGCTACATACAGATGTACAACGATTAACTTGATGTAAATTGTTAATATGAATATTTGAACTTAAGAAGTGAGGTACTTCCATTTTCACTACTGAAGAGTATGAGTATATGGGTTTATTTGCAGATCATCAATGGATATCTAAGTTGGCATCTGTTACAATATTTTCATACGCTTAAATGAACCAAGAAAAATCAAGATAGAACTAAAGTATCCTTACTAGAATGAATGATTAATTAATTACATTTTGGAATACAAACAACTAAAATTCGATCATGTCAGACTTTACTAACTTTATAGACCCTTTCAAATGTTAGTACGTTGTTGATGGATTTAAGTAAAGAACATTTAGTACCCTTGCAGCAGAATTTCAAAAAATATTTTGGAAAGAGTGTTGAATATTTTGACTGGATTAATCATTCATTCAAGGATTCAAAACATCTGAATAATTTAGGTGTTTAATGCCATTTTCAAGTACATATTTGTGTTAAATGGCTTCTTAACACTGACAGAAATCAAAACATCAAAGAGAGAGAGAGAGAGAGAGACAGAAAGAGACTCCAATCCATCGATAAAGATATGAAGCTTGCTTCATCACCAATTGTGGCAGGAATCAACTGTCAGTATGCAGCTAGGCAGTATCATACATCACATTAAAGATATGAGTAGAGTTATTTACTTTAAAATTAATATCAGAAATGTCTACGTTCTTCAGTGAATTAACGTTTAGTGTTTGTTAATAAACACAAGAGTCTATTCCTATTTCATAATATCAGTAACAATAATTGTAATTATAATTTTTGTTATTACTGGTTACATAGCTATGTAATAATTTACAATTATGTGAAGATTCACACACTTTTCAGACGTATGACATTTTGGTGTTTCGTGTTGAGTCTAGGCCCATCTGGATCTTCTATGAGTATTAAAACGTTAGACATACACAAATGTGTTGCAAATAATTTTTCACTTAATCATAATATACAATGTACTCTACAGACTTTCACTGGGCTAAGCTGCTAAAATACTTCTGTTATAAAGTGAATCTTAGACTTAAAAGTAAATTAACATTACACTGTGGCACAACAAACAAAAGTACTTTTGTGTATTCTTCAGATCATGAAATGGTACTAATATATAATGTGTATATATATTCAAGATGACTATATTTTTTATCAAATGGGTGTACTTATTACTGAAACTTTTATATCTACTTATACTGAACAACAGAGCCTTCAATGAAGCCAAATTCTGTACCATTACACTTAAGTAGATGTTTTTATTTACTTGCAATGTGTGCCATATGTAACAACCTTAAAATAATTAAAAGTTCTTACTGATTTATGGAAATAATTATATATGTTATACTTGAGAGAAGAATAACTGATTTACTTCTTTCAATAAAAATAGTATAATAACTTTCAAGATCAAATGAAAAGTGCACAAATTTTCATTGGGGTTGGCCCAAACTTTGCAGAACTGTCACAAAGTGAGACATCATTTTTGCCTTGCTATTTGGTTACAATAAGTTTCTATTTAGCACTACTGGCTAATTCCAAGCTTTAACTCATTTTCAAGTGCTCAAATGTTTGTGGAAGGAACCATTTAATGTGTAAAGGCACATATATTACACACTTCCTGTTGTGAGACTTTTAACACATACACACTTGGAGGATGTATTCATGTTTCTTTATGCATATTTATACAGAAGTTGTATTCTAAATAGGCCATTAACGTTAAGTAAATTGCTTATTTTAACCAAAAAAGGCCGAGAAAGTGACATGTTTCTTTTAATTTGTCAAGGCTGTGGTGTCCACCTGGAAGTCAGTATGAATATTTACGTTGACCAGCAATGCTTCGGCAGCATCATTTGATTGAGATTTGAGTGCATGAGCAGTCTTATTTACACTTATTAAAAATTCGATAACAGTTTTCTTCTGAAAGAAAACCAAGTCATAGATGTAATGTAGGATATGTTGTCAGTATTGGAAGGAACTGTTGAACTAAGTGTTACAAGTGGCTTATAAACATAACCCTGAATGTTACTAATGCAGAAGATTCTCTATAGAATATATATGTAATACAACAAATGATGCATTAACTTAGAATGATGAGTTCTTTATAATTAACACTGAATTTAGTTTTACAGGCGAAAAAATGTGTGCTTCCATTAAACTTTGGTACTATAGAAAAATTTCAAATTGGTATAAGGATTTATTTGAATATTTTTGTATGTCTCTACTGTCATCCAAACATGCAGTAAATAAGAAACAGAAAAAATGTTTCTATTTGTGTACTATATATTTTTGAAAGCCTCATTTACTTATATGCGAAAGTGCTACACCAAAATCATTACTTTTAATGATTACAGTTATTGGTCTCTAATCTATGTAATTGGAAAACATTATGTCTTTGGTACTGGAGGCTTTGTCTTCAAATAATTTAGTGTTGAGTTATACATAGAATTTCACTGGTTTTGAAGGTCATCCATACATTACAAGATAAATTTTATGAGTAGAAAGCATTTGTATGAATGTGTCAAAAAAGTCTTTTAATTCTAGAATCTATGTGATAATGTAAAGAGGAAAGGGAAATTTTTGAAAGTAATACTCTACTGAAATATCTGCAACCAATTCAGAAATTCTGGTTCCTCAGACTTTTCAAGAAGTGAACAATTGTAATGACTTTACCTCTGTAATAATTGCTTAGTAATCTCGACCTTCACCTTGTTGTTTGTTGTTGTTGTTGTCTTCAGTCCTGAGACTGGTTTGATGCAGCTCTCCATGCTACTCTATCCTGTGCAAGCTTCTTCATCTCCCAGTACCTACTGCAACCTACATCCTTCTGAATCTGCTTAGTGTATTCATCTCTTGGTCTCCCCCTACGATTTTTACCCTCCACAATACTAAATTGGTGATCCCTTGATGCCTCAGAACATGTCCTACCAACCGATCCCTTCTTCTGGTCAAGTTGTGCCACAAACTTCTCTTCTCCCCAATCCTATTCAATACTTCCTCATTAGTTATGTGATCTACCCATCTAATCTTCAGCATTCTTCTGTAGCACCACATTTCAAAAGCTTCTATTCTCTTCTTGTCCAAACTATTTACCGTCCATGTTTCACTTCCATACATGGCTACACTCCATACAAATACTTTCAGAAATGACTTCCTGACACTTAAATCTATACTCGATGTTAACAAATTTCTCTTCTTCAGAAACGCTTTCCTTGCCATTGCCAGTCTACATTTTATGTCCTCTCTACTTCGACCATCATCAGTTATTTTGCTCCCCAAATAGCAAAACTCCTTTACTACTTTAAGTGTCTCATTTCCTAATCTAATACCCTCAGCATCACCCGACTTAATTCGACTACATTCCATTATCCTCGTGTTGCTTTTGTTGATGTTCATCTTATATCCTCCCTTCAAGACACCATCCATTCCGTTCAACTGCTCTTCCAAGTCCTTTGCTGTCTCTGACAGAATTACAATGTCATCGGCGAACCTCAAAGTTTTTATTTCTTCTCCATGGATTTTAATACCTACTCCAAATTTTTCTTTTGTTTCCTTTACTGCTTGCTCAATATACAGATTGAATAACATTGGGGAGAGGTTGCAACCCTGTCTCACTCCTTTCCCAACCGCTGCTTCCCTCTCATGCCCCTCGACTCTTATAACTGCCATCTGGTTTCTGTACAAATTGTAAATAGCCTTTCGCTCCCTGTATTTTACCCCTGCCACCTTTAGAATTTGAAAGAGAGTATTCCAGTCAACATTGTCAAAAGCTTTCTCTAAGTCTACAAATGCTAGAAACGTAGGTTTGCCTTTCCTTAATCTTTCTTCTAAGATAAGTCGTAAGGTCAGTATTGCCTCACGTGTTCCAGTATTTCTACGGAATCCAAACTGATCTTCCCCGAGATCGGCTTCTACTAGTTTTTCCATTCGTCTGTAAAGAATTCGTGTTAGTATTTTGCAGCTGTGGCTTATTAAACTGATTGTTCGGTAATTTTCACATCTGTCAACACCTGCTTTCTTTGGGATTGGAATGATTATATTCTTCTTGAAGTCTGAGGGTATTTCGCCTGTTTCATACATCTTGCTCACCAGATGGTAGAGTTTTGTCAGGACTGGCTCTCCCAAGGCCGTCAGTAGTTCTACTGGAATGTTGTCTACTCTGGGGGCCTTGTTTCGACCCAGGTCTTTCAGTGCTCTGTCAAACTCTTCACGCAGTATCGTATCTCCCATTTCATCTTCATTTACATCCTCTTCCATTTCCATAATATTGTCCTCAAGTACGTCGCCCTTGTATAGACCCTCTATATACTGCTTCCACCTTTCTGCTTTCCCTTCTTTGCTTAGAACTGGGTTTCCATCTGAGCTCTTGATGTTCATACAAGTGGTTCTCTTATCTCCAAAGGTCTCTTTAATTTTCCTGTAGGCAGTATCTATCTTACCCCTAGTGAGATAAGCCTCTACATCGTTACATATGTCCTCTAGCCATCCCTGCTTAGCCATTCTGCACTTCCTGTCGATCTCATTTTTGAGACGTTTGTATTCCTTTTTGCCTGCTTCATTTACTGCATTTTTATATTTTCTTCTTTCATCAATTAAATTCAATATTTCTTCTGTTACCCAAGGATTTCTACTAGCCCTCGTCTTTTTACCTACTTGATCCTCTGCTGCCTTCACTACTTCATCCCTCAAAGCTACCCATTCTTCTTCTACTGTATTTCTTTCCCCCATTCCTGTCAATTGTTCCTTTATGCTCTCCCTGAAACTCTCTACAACCTCTGGTTCTTTCAGTTTATCCAGGTCCCATCTCCTTAAATTCCCACCTTTTTGCAGTTTCTTCAATTTTAATCTACAGGTCATAACCAATAGATTGTGGTCAGAGTCCACATCTGCCCCTGGAAATGTCTTACAATTTAAAACCTGGGTCCTAAATCTCTGTCTTACCATTATATAATCTATCTGATACCTTTTAGTATCTCCAGGGTTCTTCCATGTATACAACCTTCTATCATGATTCTTAAACCAAGTGTTAGCTATGATTAAGTTGTGCTCTGTGCAAAATTCAACCAGGCGGCTTCCTCTTTCATTTCTTAGCCCCAATCCATATTCACCTACTACGTTTCCTTCTCTCCCTTTTCCTACACTCGAATTCCAGTCACCCATGACTATTAAATTTTCGTCTCCATTCACTATCTGAATAATTTCTTTTATTTCATCATACATTTCTTCAATTTCACCTTCACCTTAGAGGCAAAAAAAAAAAATGAAATGTTGATTTCATTTAGTAGAACATAAGGCAGCACTCTCAAAAGACAGAATACAATGAAGAATTAAATTACCTACAGCATGTTGCAAGTTCGAAACAGAACATAACCATTGTTTTTTGTTGTGGTCTTCAGTCCTGAGACTGGTTTGATGCAGCTCTCCATGCTACTCTATCCTGTGCAAGCCTCTTCATCTCCCAGTTCCTGCTGCAGCCTACATCCTTCTGAATCTGCTTAACTGCATTGAATTCCTATTTCCTGACTATATCACTAGCACTGTCTGCTTGCGCTAAAATCTCTTTTGGAACAAAATATCACCAAGAAACAGAGAAGCAGCTCTTCAGAGTTTATCCCCAACTTATTTTATACCTGGAGCGATATTATTAACTTTGCTTTGAAATGGTTATGTTTCATGTCACAGCAGCTGCGAATGTAGGTAGCCACAGAAAATTTTTGCCACCTCCTCCAACAATATCTATTTTTTTCGTGATTGTCCAAAGTAAATTTCCTAAAGTAAAAAGTGTTGGTTTCCACATCTACAAAGTGTTTTTCTCAGCTCCCTGTTTCAGTGTAGTTTCCCATTAAGGTGTTGAACTTCCCTTGAAGAATTTAGTTCTTTTTTTTCTTCAAGCTCTTGGAAGCATGAAATTTCTTCCGAGCAGTGACAGCATGTGTTTCTATATATTGCTGTTTGAAATTTATTTCTACCAAACACAAATGGCTATAAAAATACAAATTTTTTATAACCCTTTGGGCTTCTTTGCACACAATCTGTGTTGTCAAAGTTGAATAAAATAATGATAAGAAAGCTTAGGCAAATTTCACTAAATACAAGAAAATAATAAAAGATACACTGCATAATTCAGTAAATGACTATAGTAATTAATAATTATCTAATTGAGCAATTAGGAAATAAATGTACTACATAACTAAGAGAATGACAAAGACAATATATAATCAGATCAACAAAAATAATCCCAAGATTGTAATGAATAGTTACACAGCCTGACATATACAGCTATGAAATAAAGTCTGTTTCTGTTTATTGTTCATTCTGATAAGAAATTTAGGTCATTTGTCATGTAGCAAGAAACTCAAGCAGGAAAATATCCTTTACTTTTCATCCATCTCACAAGACTCGTGTTAAATCTATTTATTGGCACTGTGCAGATATTTTCACACAATTTGTTGAAGTAGACAAGGCCAAGATATTTGTAGCTGTTATGAGTATTTGCCATTCTAACATATGTGCGCATTATTCGTGTGTCACTTCATGTGTTATGGTCATGAATTCTCTTCCTTATGTCGAACTTTTTAGGTTTTCTTAATAAAGACAAGGCAGCTGTATATATACAGGCTAGGTCCAGTCATTCTGTTTAGCTGTTTGAAATAATCTCTACATTTTTCACATGGGATAAGTCCTACTATCGACCAGGGACCTTTATTTCGTCATTTAAACAAAATGTGAAAGAGTAAATTCCAGAATTAATAATTACGAATGCTTTTTAAGCCGTGACTTACAACACCAAACATGACAGTAGGGCTGGCTCGATAGGTGATCCAAATACCTTCATTCATGCTGTTTTTCCTTTGTGATTATGTATTGTAATCATATGTAGCCCTTTTATATTGAGCTTTTTTCTTACCTGATCGAATTATCTAGTTGATGATCTGACTGATAATAGGCTAATAGACGTTTCACCAACATAAAATAATGTTATGCGAGTCTAGAGGATGACGAACATGTTGTTCCTAATCACAGATATTTTTTGTTTTCATGTACTGGGTGATAAAAAGTCAGTATAAATTTGAAAACAGAATAAATCACGAAATAATGTAGTTAGAGAGGTACAAATTGACACTGTTGTGGGTTGGCAGGAGAGCCAACACCGTATTATTAGAGGAAGCCGAAAGGCACGCGTTATAGCTCACGCAGGCTGGCGTGAGCTCTGGAACAGGACAAGGAAATTAGACTTTAGAAAAACGGACGTAGCTGGTGGAATACTTAACTTTAATCCATTAATGATGAGCGTCGCTCTTGATGGTACATGATTACAGTATCAATAGTAACTGGTACTGGCGCCTTGCTAGGTCGTAGCAATTGACGTAGCTGAAGGCTATGCTAACTATCGTCTCGGCAAATGAGAGCGTATTTTGTCAGTGAACCATCGCTAGCAAAGTCGATTGTACAACTGGGGCGAGTGCTAGGAAGTCTCTCTAGACCTGCCGTGTAGCGGCGCTCGGTCTGCAATCACTGATAGTGGCGACAAGCGGATCCGACGTATACTAACGGACCGTGGCCGATTTAAAGGCTACCATCTAGCAAGTGTGGTGTCTGGCGGTGACACCACAGTCACACATGTTTAGAATGACATGGGGTTTTATTAGAACCAAAAGCATACAGAAGTTCAAAAAATGGCCGACAGATGGCGCTTCGTCTGATCAGAATAGCATTAATTAGCATAACGAAGTAAGACAAAGCAAAGATAATGTTCTTCACAGGAACTGCTCAATATGTCCACCATCATTCCTCGACAATAGCTGTAGTCGAAGAATAATGTTGTGAACAGCACTGTAAAGCATGTCCAGAGTTATGGTGCGTCGTTGGCGTCGGATGTTGTCTTTCAGCATTCCTAGAGATGTTGGTCGATCACGATACACTTGCGACTTCATATAACCCCAAAGCCAATAATCGCACGGACTGAGGTCTGGGGACCTGGGAGGCCAAACATTACGAAAGTGGCGGCTGAGCACACGATCGTCACCAAACGACGCGCGCAAGAGCTCTTTCACGCGTGTAGCAGTATCTGTCTTTTTTTTAGTTCAAATAAAACCCCATGTCATTCCAAGCATGTGTATCAATTTTTATCTCTCTATCTACATTATTCCGTGGTTTATTAAGTTTTCAATTTTATACTGACTTTTTGATCACCCGGTAGATGTTTCACACAGACACAAACCTTGTTAAAGGAATCGTGTGTGAGATATTCCACACTTTTCGCGTGGTATGCCACCCCCAAAACACCACAACAGACAGAATTTCACATTAAATCACCAGCATTGTTATGTCCAGAAGCAATATCATTCACAGAGAAAGGTGAATTTTGCCCTGGAGCGATTGGCACTTTATGTATCGTAACCCCTAAGCTAGGTTACGTAGCAGGTAACCCAATGGTCTTTCATTTAATTGGAGGTATGTGCAAACTACTGTCCAGCAGTCCTGTTTCTCGTTTCATCATTAGTTGGATGTTGGCGTAATTCCTTCAAAAAAGGCCATGCTGAGTTTCTTACCCATTCTTATCGAATCGAACTATTGCCCCATTCATAAAGTCCTCAAAGCGATGAGGCACTAAATTCTATCTTTCTTTCCTTTCTTAATGCGTTTACAACTTCCGTTTACTACTTCCCTTGGTAGACGAAAACATGTAAGGATACGAAATTGAAACAAACAAGAGTCCAGCAAAGAACGAGGATGATAGTTTCAATCTCAAACATCGTAGTCTTTACTTTTCTTTTTTCTGTTATTTGTAGCCGTGATCTTCATTTTTCCTTCAGAGTCGACACGCTTCTATGATCTATATTTAATTTTCTATGCTTACTAGTGCACACATCAGTTTCATTATGTCCTGCTGTGGAATTACATGCAATGATTTTTTTCAGTAGAGAGACTGACTCGATTTAAGATAAAAATTTAAAACGGAAGTGGACATCGATTACTCTGCCGTCACCGGAAAAAGTCATTATGTTGTACAAGGAACAACATTTAGACTGTCACGTGCAATAACAAAATTCAGGTAATACTAAAAGGACCTCATCTAAGATATGCGATCTGAACATGAAGTGGCAGACATGAAAGATGATTTTCATTTAAGAAAATGGTGACGATCGGTTAACCGCTTTGGCTGTGGTAAAGGAAGGTGGTTATTAAAGAAGAGAACAGGAGATTTACATCTGGTGATTAATGTTAGTTCTGTAAAACACAAACTGAAATAAAAATAATGTGTTTCACTTCAGTCTCTGGAATTAAAGAGATAAAAAAATTAAAAGGCGGTATTTTTCTTCGCATGATTATAGAGAAACTATAAATTGTTTTGAGGAAAAAGGGAAACTAATGTTCATTCAGGGAACAGAGAAATTTTCCCGAGGTAGGCTACAATTAACCGATTATTATGTTTAAAATGTATGAGCTATTCCGCTAGCCCTCAGGAGAGCGTTGACAATATATTGCAATACCATCCCTATGCGACAGCCAAGAGAAAATTTCGAATAGAGGACCACAAATACTTAGAACGTTCCACATAGCAGTGATAGTGCAAACACTTCTTTAACAAAGTTTGACGGCGTGTGGCTTAGTGACGTAGTCTTTCAATTGGGTTCCACTTTGGCGTATTGCGTGTCCCTTATCTACCCTAGTTCTCCAGTTTAGGAAAGAAGACCTACAGTGTAACGGGGAATGCAAACCACGTGTCGTTCCTGGAGATTTCTCACCGCGTTGAGAGATGGTGGCTAGATTAAAGGCACATTGAAAACTTCAAGGTCCGACGGGGATCCTTGGTTTCCAGGCACACGATTTAAAGCTAGACCGCGAGGGTCGACTTTCTAGAAGCTAATGCTGAACATTAACGAAACTGAGCAGGTGAGTAGAAATGAGGTTTCTAAAAGGCGTGGTGGGTTATAGCTTAAGCCGTAGAAAGAGAAATGAACACATAAGAAAGGAAACAATAAATCTTTTCAGAGCGTAAAGAGAGAGAGTGAATGAACTTATGGCAACGACAGATGAAGCTAGAATTCCAAAGAATTTGCTAAACTGCAACCCGAAACACGACAGAAAGAGCTTTGGGTGATCGACGAGGGGATGGATGCAGCAAGACTTTCGAACGCGTAAAAAATAAAAATTTGTTTATCCCTTGATGATAATGATCTTCTAAAATTCTAATTTCAATGTCGGTATCCATTCGGCTCTTCGGAACAATATTTATTTTCGTTGAAGCGATACAACGATTCTATCCAATTTTTTACCTAATATAAGTGTGAAATATATTTGACCTGAACTTCCCTTAAATTATAGCCAACATATTTGTTGTCTTAGATGTAAGTGATAATGGTCTGGAGTTAATGAATGAGTGTATGTGGTGAGTATACCACACTAAATATTTTATACATGAAAATATCATAAGTATGAAAATAACGTTTTTGGCTGAGGAATAACTTTTTTAAGCAGCATATCATTATCCTTAATTTCTTTTCGCTTCCCGGCCCTTCAGTTGTTTCGTGTACGTCGATACGCTTCTATTTTCATCACGGTAACCACTCCAAACTGCAGTCAACATCGACCGATAGTGCCAAAGGATAGCATATTCGATATTTTTTACATACTGTGGTTCAAACAGTGGGTAACACAATGTAATCTATTATAGACGCCCTGACAAAAGCAAAGATTATTCGAGATTGACGCTCTAATACTAACGTTTCATCCAGATAATTCAGAGTTTCAACAACGTATGTAATAGCAGAAATTGCCTCTTCTGGACAGTCGTCATTCTTAGGACTCATTCGCTGCGAATTGTAAAGGGAGAGAGAGATAAAAGAAAATAACTGTACTTATCTTCTTGTATGTGCTTGTAAGGCTATCCCCCTAAAGCTAATGTAGTCCCAACATCTAGGTTAAATATCATCAAATGACTCTTAATGACACCGATTGAAACAAAAACTTACGGGGCCTTCGTCTTACTCAATAAGAAATTACAGAATATCTAGCACTCAAGCCAAAAAATACTGTAAGGACATTATCTTCTCTACGATTTACGTAGGAAAAGGTTTTAACATTTTTGTTTCATGGTGCGTTCATTTTAAATTTACTCTTATCGTGTTATCCAGTGAATTAATTGTTATGTATGAATTCGTTACGGATTTCGGCGTGAACTGTAGGTCTACATAAAGAATTTTCATACCTCTGTATTTCAAGAACAGATGGGGAACTAATATGTACCTAGAAAAGATAACACAGGAGGAACAAACCAAAGGCCTGTCGTACTAATACATTACTAGAACAAAAGAAAAGCGTGGAGAATACGCACTCACAAAGCATACAGGTTCTCGCACGGGTTAGTCACAAGACCAAAAACGGTATTTCCTAGTATAGATATACAGTGGAGCAATTTTCCCGAATATCTTTGCTGCCCGTATACAGTAGACTAAAGATCATAAATAATGTGTAAATGCACCGTTTTAAATCGGTTATTAATGAAAGCAACTAATATCCTATTCACTTAACATAAGATTAGGTGAGAATGCGTTAATTTTTACCAAATTTGAGGGTTAGAAATTAGGCTGTATGTGGCGATAATGAAATTCTTGGCAGATACAACTTTTCTGAGAAACTAGGGCAAACGGTGTACGAAGTGCAGTCAGCGCAGCTGCTTCTAGACACATTTGAATTTGAGCAGTATATAATTTGGAAGGTACTACCTCTCTAATTTTTTGTTACTATCAACAATCTCTTTACATGAGAATTTGAACCTCTATTTCCATATCTCGTGAATCAATGAATTCACCTGCACGTGCAGTATGCACAACGCACTCTGTAATATATCATTGCCACTTTAGCCTGTATCTGAAAATTTATATTCTGTTGCTGTCCGGTGAACAAATTAGGCAGTCCTGGCTCATGCTCCATCAGTTTGAGTCTCCTCCTGACAAGGGCGTCAGGCGTCTCCTCTCTTTTATTGCAGTGATAGAATATTTCCATCAGTTTTCTCATTGTGGTTGGATCATTTGCTTACAAGACGTCAGCGGTGCTTCAAACTAACAGATCGTTGTGGAGTTGTCTATAATTGTAGCTCTGTGTATGGTAACAAAGGTGTTGTAAAGCTAAAATATTATTTTGTTTATTTCTGTTTGGACCCTAACTTTACTGTTCTGCAGATAATTGTTATCGTTTATACTTATCATATGTACTTTCTATTTTCGTCAGGTCTTATCTTCACCTTTCTACAGATAGATATGCTCGTTTACATTTCTCATGGCTACCTTCTATGTTCTTTTTCTTATATTTCCAGTTCATGTTCTGTAAAACGTAACTGATATTTCGCACTTATTAGAAGTTGCTGAGACTTCTCATTTGCCACAGACAAATAAAATTTTGTAGTGCATGTCATTGAGATCATCACCTCTTCCACTTCTACGCCCAATGCAATTTTTTTTCGTTATCTTCATTTTTTTGCAACACACTGGTTAGACAGCAGAGTCACATAGTGCATTCTTATGCTATAAATTTTATATTCATAAAAGAGTGTTATTTCCTTTTTATACACTTGATGCCATATCGCACAGATCCTCCTATGACGAATGGTGCCAATCGTAAAAAAATTTGGACGTTAATCCGTTGCTATTGTAACGAAGTGCGGGAAATGTTCTGAAAACATACACCGTTTTGTTGGATCCTATGTCTTCCTCTACCTACAGCCTACCATCTGCGTATTTAAGAAAAATAACTCACCACGGGAAGCTTCTTCAGTGTGCCCGATCCACAACTCTTTAAACGGCACGCGTGAGTTATTAAGAGGGGAGTAAAGCGCTACTTATGTAAGAGAAAATTATGGTAGTAAGAGTCGACTGGTAAGGAGCAGCAGCAGAATGAAGGTACTCAGAGTTGAAAAATGATGTTAATAGAGCAAACATATTTTCAAGTTTTTTGAAAACATTACTTACAGTATCAACATATTGTAAATCAATGAAATTTCCTAAGAAGAACGAAAATGAAATAATAACTGATCTTATAATCATAATTCCTTAAGTGCCTCCTGCTGGTCTGTCGACTGTGACTTTGACTCTAATTATGTCTCACTTAAAACGTAAGTTATTTCTCTATACAGACTGTTTTAACTATACGAACTTTGTCTAGCATATCCCATTAACCAATGAAGAAAGCATAATAAAAATTAAAATACGAACCCAGTTGTTCTATAAAATTTGATTTTGATTAGACCGTACTGTCTTCATTCGATGTTAATTTTCTCCCCATCTTCTCTCATAATAAAACAGAAGAGTGCCTGATATTAAGAGCATGATGGATGACGTAGTAGTTCGTATAATGCTCGAACATTCGGGCCATTTACATTATAGACCTTTGAAGAATGCAGTTGCTTTTCAGTAATTTCTGGTAGAAAAGTCACTACGGATGACGAGTTTGGCAGCTATCAGTGGTGTTCATTTTCCAAGCAGTATAAAGGAAATGTTGTTCTAAATTTGCCACCCGGGAGAATAGTTTTTGTGATCCCTGGAAATGTTTCACACGGGGTTTCACACGGGATCTATTATACGCTGCTGCCATCTTGCAAGTAATGAATCCACTTTTGATATGCCGTCTCTCAGAGACTCAAAAATGTACTCGGGTATCAGTGGAACAATGTCATACAGTTTTGGGGAACTGCGGCACGCAGAGGTTTTTGGTCAGTTGTTAAAAAATGTGACGCTCATCTAGTCAACAGATTGTCCATATGGGATTTGAAATAACAGTTCATTTAAAAAGTTTACACTCTTTGCTGTTTCGTGGCTGATCATTAGCAATATTTCAACAGCATTCAGTCTACTTCGTTGGTCATACCAACAGCGGTGACGTTCATTTCTGGTAAAGAGAGATCTCGGCATTACTCATACTCGGAAGACAACAAGAACGGAGAGGAATATATTTTATACTTTTCCTCCCGTATATTATTATTTCCTAAAAATAAGTAAACAGTTATCTGCTATAGGATGCTATCAGCACTTAATTGAAGTAAATTTTCAATAGTTCTATGGATAATTGACGCCCGGCGGCATAGGTGAGACAAGATTCGTGTAACAACTCGCGTCAAAATCACTGACTTATCAAACTCCACGAGCAGTGGTACATTTCAACATTAGTCATTATAGACATAAACGTAGGATTTTTTTAATTCACCCGCATATGAGTGAAAGTTTTCGGAAGAATCTGCTGTGTAGACAAAAACTAGTTACTATTGTAACACAATCGAAATCTGTTTTGTGTTACAGAAGCAAAGTAAATTTACAAAAGGTGCAAGAATGCTTCAGAAAATAGGGACTGTTTTACTAAAGGTTTTGAGAAGAAGCGTCACTAAGATTAAGCTGGCGTAATAACAGCCCGTGGAAAACATGAGATTGATTCAACTTTGGTAAACGTACTGAAAAATATACATAACAGTGCTACAGCTCACACAAGACCTCATAAGTTTAGTACGAAATTCAGAAACAGGAAACATGGGAGGAGTTTCCTCAAATCCTAACTACTCTCTTTAATGCTAGATGAAACTGGAAAACGAGTAAGTAAGACACATTAAAGAACGTATCTAAACCACATTCGTTTTGTTTGGGACATTGTACTGTTGCCTCTAGTATATATAAACTCAAACTGTTAGTGGAAGAATACAATAAAACAATTTTTAAAGGAGGCCAGGAAGTCAACATTAATGAAAATAAATGTATAATCAACGCACTGCAAAGGAAAGAGTAAATATGGACAATGAAGTCGTAGAACTAACTGGTGAGATTTTGCGTGTAGGCAAATTAAGGAGAGGAGACTTGGACTTTTAGTGTTAAAGCAATCAAATATCTGAGGGTGGTTAGACGAGGAATAGACGCTTGTTGGAAGTTATTGGGAGAGACATGTAACCAAATAGCCGGATCAATCAATATCATGTAGTGAGCGACGTAGTAAGCAATGAAAATAATGTTGGTGGAAAGGGGCGGTTTTCACGAGTGAATAAAAGGCTGATTGACCAGGGAAGCACTTTTCTAAATTCCCATGATAAGAAAAGACCAAGACGACAGCTGAAGAAGGGTGGGCAGGTAATATGACAGAAAACATGCAGCAGAAACAGGGACGTTCATAGCTGAAAACCATAATGAATAAAATATTACATGTTAATAGTGAATGCAAGTGGCTAATGGTTTTGATGATGTTAAACGTATCTGTCTACACTTTGGACTGTCTGAATATTCTTCCCTTCAGTTTCAGCTTTGAATTAAGTATCTACATGCAATGTACATTTTATCTAAGATTCTTTTTGAAAGTGGTTTGTTTCATTAGTTGACAGTACGTTAGATGTGATTTTTAGCATTTAAGGGTGTCCATAACCACCTTTGTGTTATACATCATGAATGCTGGACTGGACTAGATGGCACTACTTCGCATCTTGCCAAGCTATTCAATCTCAGTGCCGCCGATTAACTGGAATGGAATGGTTGAACTACCACGAGATGTGGTCATGGAATTAGCTGACAGTAATGAAATCTGAAATTATTTTCATTATAGAGACTCTTTCACTACACACATATATAGCAATAACTGGTTTTGACTGTTTTAGGCATCTGTATATAATACACTCTGGTGAAGGGTGGAGTGGGTTAAACGCAGGGATGTGGGAATAGTTTGGGTACACCCCAGCATGGTGCAAGGCTGTTAACAACAAAAAATACTTAAATAATTAAAGAATTTGATATTTTGTTTGTAAAAAAGAAGTTTAATCCGAAGCAACCGAGCAAGGCGGCACAGTGGTAAACAAACTGACTTGATTCGTGGGCCAGAGCAACTCGAAACAACTTTTGGAAATGCTGACTGAACTTCCCGTGGTTTCCATAAATAGCTAGAAGCGGAAGGATTGGTGATTCGAAAAAGGCTGGCTTATTTCAATCACAGTTTTCATCCAGATGAGTTAGTATTACGTGTGTAGCGACCTCTACGTCGACAGGGAATTAAAATTTGTCTATTCGTCTAGATCTTGGTCTGGGAACCGTTTCTCAAGTTTTATACATATCTAATATCGTTGGGTCACCTGGACATGACAATGAACTCCGAGCTGTTGCATCATAGTTACAGAGAGAGAGAGAGAGAGAGAGAGAGAGAGAGAGAGAGAGAGAGAAAGAGAACGACGTTAAATGTATGCAAAAAGTCAACCGTCCAAAATGAAATTACCTCTTGAGTCATTATTTTGCGGCTGTAGTTTAACTCTGATTATTTCGTAACGCCGGAAACCATGTTCGAAAATACAGAAGAGTGCAATATTACTGAAAGCAATCCATGTACTGTAATTAACAGTATTGTATTGTGAAATAATTGCTAAGCCCAATCATAAAGATAACTAAAAGCATACGTATGTTAAGGAAACTAAAATCTGTTTATCGCATGCAACATGTCATGCTGTCTTTCGGAACTGAAACGAGAACAGCAACGTGCATGTTTTAGTATGTCTGAAACCGTATACAGAGAAACATGAAGTGACTTTACCTCGATGAAACATTTCGATGCGTGTTTATCACAACCACCGACTGTAAGTCGTGTAACTGAAGGAAGTAAAATCAACCTAGAGGTCTATTCAATTTAATATATCACACTATAGAAATTAAAAGAAATAGGTAGCACTTTGTTAGGTTATAGAAAACGTCTCGCTATCGATGTTTGTGCCGTTAATATTTCATTTACTGTACAAACATCGATAGCAATCTGTACCCATGTAAGCACTATGTTTCTTCCACAATATTATGCTAGATTATTTCGGAGATGCTCTTTTGAATGTAGGTGGTATTTAATTTGCTCCCAACAACGCAGTAGGGATTAACTAAAGTCAGTTTACCGCAAGCAAAGTGTCTTGCGGTGCGTCACGAAATGAGAACAGTAACATAAATGTTTAAGAACGTCTGAAACCGTCTGTAAAGAAACATAAAGAGAACTCACGTCGAAAAAACATTTCGATATGGGCTTATCACAATTACAGACATTAGGTTGTGTAGCTGAGGGATTAAATTCGACCTAGAGGCCTATTCAACCTAGTAAGTCATGTTACAGAAGTTTTAAACACAGGCAGCACTTTGTTAGGTTATAGAAAACGTCTCACTACCGATTACAACACATTACATGAATTATTTGTGATCTATGTGTGTGCAAAAACTATGTTTCGTCCACAATATCATATTAAATTATTTGGGAGGTGCCCTTTGGGATGTAGATGGTATTTAATTTGCTCTCCTTAGCATTGCTTCGAAAATAAGAGATGTCACAACCCAAGTAGGCACTAGAGAACTTGGAATCCTGTACTCTTGCAGAAATAGAGAATTTCTGCAGCAACTCCCGGAGCTCATATTTGATTTCACCTATGAGAAAAATATCTTCGGTAAATAAGAGAGTGGTAATGAAACAATTTTTCCCACCAGAGGTATTTATGTTGTCCATTCATTAAATAAAGAGTTGACGTATAAATTAAAATGTGTCGATGATAAACTGCACCTTTGTCTAAATCCCTTAGTTGTTCTAACATAAATTGTTCTACCTCGTATAAAGTGCTATCAAACAATAGCCATACTGACACTGAGGTAGATAGTGATATTTGGAAATTCACGAAAACGTCGTACACAGATAAATGAAACGGACTTACTCAGAAGAGTTTAACGAGTAACAAGACCTAACCTAAAGAGACACGAAGATGTGAGAAGATGCCTTCAAACAACTGCAGTTAATGGTATAATAACAAATTAAAGAGGAAAATGGCTGGCATATCCGAAACAGATATAAATGGCAGCTATCTGTGAAGGAAATCTATTCGGAATGGAGATAAAGTTGATGGAGATGAAATAAAAACATGCCGATGACATGGTCGTCATGTCAGAATCGGAAAAAGGCTTGGAAGAACCTTTGAATGGCATGGACAGTGTATTCAAAAGGGGTTATTAGATGAACAGCAATAAAAGTTGAGGATTTCCATTCAAAGTAATCGACGGAATTCCCAGTGAACTCCTGCATTCTGGATATATAGCACATGTTTACGGAGGCCCAGAAATACCAAAATGACAACTCATGGACTGTCATATAGTGAAACAGACAACTTTCGCGGGTAAATTTAGATAAAATACGGTACATACTTTAATACCAGAGGATTAAGACTGAATTCTGAAACTGACTGAATGCATTAGATTAAATAAGTCGTCTTTAAAAAAATACGGTAGTTCTAAAATACGTGAATGTTAAATTATGGAGTCCTTAAAAAATAAGGTAGTCCCAAAATATTTGAATGTTAAAATTATGAACAAACTCCTGCTAAACAAGCTAACAAGGGAACCTCCCCATCGCACCCCCCCCCCCCCCCTCAGATTTAGTTATAAGTTGGCACAGTGGATAGGCCTTGAAAAACTGAACACAGATCAATCGAGAAAACAGGAAGAAGTTGTGTGGAACTATTAAAAAAATAAGCAAAATATACAAACTGAGCAGTCCATGCGCACGATAGGCCACTACAAGAACAATCTGAGTTCAGGTCTGTTGTGGTCTCGTGCTTAGCGTGATCAGCCGCGGAACGAGAGGGCCCTGGTTCAAGTCTCCCCTCGAGCGAAAATTTTAATTTTTTATTTTGACACAATTATCAAAGTTCAGGCACACACACATAATCAACTTCGCCCTCCAAAATTCTAGGACATGTTCAGATTTGCTTGGACATGTGCAGGATTTGACGGTCTACACACGGAAAAATTTGATAACGTTAAAAACATATGTTTCGACAGAGCACAGGGAAAACTGTGCGACTGTGAAACTGTTGCATTCATTTGTTGCAGTTTATGTGACAAACTCTTATGTTTTCATCACATCCACAAGAACACCTAAATCTGGCATGGTAGAGGAATCTTTTCACCCATTCGCCGAGTGTACAAGTTAGGTGGGTCGACAACATATTCCTGTCATGTGACGCACATGCCGTCATCAGTGTCGTATAGAATATATCAGACGCGTTTTCCTGTGGAGGAATCGGTTGACATATGACCTTGTGATCAAATGTTCTCGGTTCCCATTGGAGCGGCACGTCCTTTCGGTTACTAATCGCACGGTTTTGCGGTGAGGTGCAAAACACAGACACTAAACTCATTACAGTGGACAGAGATGTCAATGAACGAACGGACAGATAATAACTTTGCGAAAATAAAGAAAGTAAACTTTTCACTCGAGGAAAGACTTGAACCATGGGCCTCTCATTCCGCAGCTGCTCACGCTAACCACGAGACCCTGGCGCTCCTTAGCTCGTATACTCCTTAATGTTACCTACCTTGCGCATGGACTACTCAGTTTGTATATTTTGCTTATTTTTTTCATAGTTCCACACAACTTCTTCCTGTTTTCTCGATTGATCTGTGTTCAGGTTTTCAAGGCCTATCCACTGTGCCAACTTATAACTAAATCTGAGGGGGGGGGGGGGGGTGCGATGGGGAGGTTCCCTTGTTAGCTTGTTTAGCAGGAGTTTGTTCATAATTTTAACATTCAAATATTTTGGGACTACCTTATTTTTTAAGGACTGAGGGGGGTGCGATGGGGAGGTTCCCTTGTAAGTATCTAGTTTCAAGAATTTCATTCCGTGTGTTACACGCAAACGATGTGTGTAACGAATAGTGACATGAGCCACAGAGACACACATCCATTTTACTTATTTTATTAATGTTGACTACAACTGGTTACAGCGCTCTGCCATTTGATAGTGATTTAAAGTCGAAATTACAATCATGGAAACGGTAATAAATAATACAGACGATGACGGACACCATGTTGTTTAAAAATTCTATTGGACTGCGATCCAAGAGTAAGACATGGAATATAGTCGAAGTAAATTAAACGATGCTGAGGTCATTGCATTAGAAAATGAGACACTGGAAGGAATGGATGAGTTTTGCTGTTTGGGCAGCAAGAAAAGTGATCACTGTCGAAGTAGGGCGGATACAAAATGCGGACTGGCAGTACCAAGTAAAGCCTTTCTGAAAAAGAGAAATTTATGAAGATCGAATTCAACCTTAAATATTAGGAAACTTTTCAAAGGTATGTGTCTAGAGTGCAGTTTTGTACGGAAGTGAAACATGGTTGATAAACAGTTCAGACAAGAAGAGAGAAGCTTTTGCTATATGGTGCCGCAGCATCACTACGGAAGAGGTATTGAACAGAACTGGGCATAAAAGTGATGTATGGTACAATTTGATTAAAAGAAGGTATCGTTTGATAGGACATATCCTGAGGCAGCAAAGAATCACAAGTCTGGTTATGGAAGGAAGTACTGGATTGGGGGGGGATTGGGGATAAACATTGCAGAAGAAGATCAAGGCTCGAATGGAAGGCGAGACGCGTCTCTGAGACCAGACGTAGACATTGATTTGTGTGCTTATGGCCCTCCTTAAAGTCTACCAGTAAACGTTGCAGTAACACTTTTATTTCAACAAACGCAGAGGAGAAAGAGAGTTAGAGAGCAGACGGGTGGGAAGAGTACGTTGAAGGCCTCTGTGATGGGGAGGACTTATCTGATGTGACAGAGGAAGAAACATGAGTCGATAGGGAAGCGATGGGGGATCCAGCGTTAGAATCAGAATGAATGAGATTAGCGATATACCGTCTTGCTTTCGGAACAACATCATCCACACAATTCCCAAGATTGCAAGAGCCATTAAGTGCTAGAATTATCACACAATCAGCATTAAGAGTTCATACATCCAAGTTGCTTACAAGAATAACATACAGAAGAAAGGAAAAGAAAATTGAGGATTTTTTTTAGATGAAGATCAGTTTGCTTTTAGGAAAGGTAAAGGCGACATAGAGACAGATCTGACGTTGTGGATGATAATGGAAGCAAGACTGAAGAAAAATCAAGGCACGTTCATAAGATTTGACGACACAGAAAAAGCGTTCGATAAGGTAAAATGATGAAGCATGTTCGAAAGTATGAGAAAAACAGGGGTAAGCTGTAGGAAAAGACGGGTAATAAACAAAATGCACAAGAACCAACAAGAGTGAACATGATCGTGCTAGACCAAGAACGAAGCCCACGGATTGAAAAGGATGTAAGACAGGGATGTAGTTTTTCGCCCCTGCTCTTCAATCAACCCGTCGATAAAGCAATGACGGAAATAAAAGGAAGGTTCAAAAGTGGAGTTAACACTCAAGGTGAAAGGATATCAGCGTTAAGATTCGCTGATGACATTGCTATCCTCAGTGACAATGAAGAAGGATTACAGGATCTATTGAATGGAATGAACAGTGTAATGAGTACAGAATGTGGATTGAGAGTAAATCGAAAAACGGTGAATGTAATGAGGTGTAGCAGAAACGAGAACAGTGAGAAACTTAACTTCATAATTGGTGATGGCGAAGTGGATGCAGTTAAAGAACTCTGCTACCTAGACGGACGGAGCAAGGAGAATGTCAAAAGCAGTCTAGCACTGGGAAAACCGACATTCCTGTCCCAGAGAAGTCTACTAGTATCGGACGCACATCTAAATTTGAGGAAGAAATTTCTAAGAATGTATGACTGGAGCACAGCATTGTATGGCAATGAGACATGGAATTTGAAGAGAATACAAGCGTTTGAGTTGTGGTGCTACAGACGAATTTTGAAAATTAGGTGGGCTGGTAAGGTAAGGAATGGGGAGGTTATGTGAAGAATCGGAAGGGAAAGAAATATATGGAAAACACTGTTAAGACGAAGGTACAGGATGATATGACATCTGTTGAGACATCAGGGAATAACTTGAATGGTACTAGAGGGAGCTTTAGAGGGTAAAGATGCTACAGCCAGTGCCTGTTTCCAACACTTTTGCAAATACTAGAGAAATCATCCCGTGAGTGGTCAGTCTGAACGGCGGAGTCTTAACAGACGACCTTACCCCTCTGAAATTCTCTGACGTTTCTGAATATGAGAAAATGTGGGAAACAGTCTTCTAAAGGTACATCAGGCGTTTCCGGCAAGCAGTCAGTAACCATAATCGACTTACAATACTCAGCTTGTGGTCTAGTAGTTAGAGTTCCTGCGTTTAGACAGCGGGGTCCCGAGTTTGATACCTTAGCAGGTCAGAGATTTTCATAATTTCTTCGCTCTGGGACTGGATATTTGTGTTATCATCGTTTCACATCATCTTCATCAACGAACAGGTAGCCGAAATGGCATCAAATAGAAAGACTTGCATGAGGCTGCAGAACAACCCCAGTGGTGTCTCCGGCCAATAATGCTGTACGATCATATCATTCCATTTGTTTAGAAAATTTGTATTGCAAAATTCTACATCAGTAGAGGGCAGACAGGCGAAGTGACCATGGCGAGCAAACTGGCCATTGGGGTCCTTGGGGCTATAAGGTACTGGCATGCATGGCGGGGGAAATGCTTCAACTCATTCTACCTGGAGGGCACAGTCACCCCAAAGGCTAACCTGTCTGCAGTACTGCTCCTCTGAGTTATAATAATTTTTGTGAATTTTATTATCCTCTTCTAAGCCAAGTGGTCGGTTTTTATATTTATTGTAGGGAGAGAATGTGACTTACGTCTTCCTAATGAAATTGTATTGGAAGCGTCATATCTCGACTTGATAATCCTACTTCAGTTACTGAAAGTTCAGCGGTGCTATAAGGGGGTACACAGTTTTTGTGTAAAGGCGTCGGTGCGGGCAAAGTGCTTACTTGGCGGTGCTTCCGTGGTTACTGGCCACTTTTTCTGTGTGTTTGTGGGGGGGGGGGAGGGAGAGAGAAGGGGGAGGGACAAGTAAAAGAAGTGATCGAAAGAAGGCTCCCATAGCCGTACTTGGAGAAAGTCCTTATAACAGTGACCTAGAAGCAGCAAGTAAAGAAAGAAAAAAAAATGTAAGTGAAAAGAAGGAAAGACGATGAACAGCAGCAGGGAAGTGAGGCAGTAAATAGAAGAGTGCAAATAGTAGGAAACCCAGCCCTAGAAGAGATCTTTTTGACGAAAACGGTGAAGACAGTGAGTACATGTACCGTGGAGAAAAGTTTTCAGATTCATGGCCTCAATAGCAATGGATTTAGTGCCAGTTGTGCTCCCTCTGTACCTACGTACTTTGTACAGGAGTTGAGGATCGCCGTTTGACTTTTATTTGCGAAAATTAAAATACAGTTAGTTTTTTTATTAAAATAAAATATATTTAGTTCTTTGCTGAAAGTGTTTCTTAATCCTCATGTTTAAGTCTAAGGCTAGGTAATCACTTCGACCATTCATGTCGGAAAGGATGGCCATTAAGTCTATTTGTGAAAATTGAATTTTTTGATGTTAAAGTAATTAAACTATTCGATATTATGTTTTGGTAGTTGCAGATCATAATCAGTCATATCTATGGATTACCGTTTGAGCCAATACATTAGACGGGAAGCATACAAAATACAACTGATGACCGGCCATTCGTATCTGAAAATTTAGGCTCATCCTTTGGTAGTATGGTACTGGAAACCAGCACTGAGTCTGGGAAATGTAAGATACGGGGAATGCAGGGATAAGAAACGTTGGTTGTCGATAAGAGTGAAGCTAAAGTGCTTAACAACAATACGGTCTCTGTAACAAAAAAGATAGAGAGAAATTATACTACACCATGAAACTCTTGTGTTCCAATATACTCAACAGATTCTTCTGGAGCATTTGGAATAATTTGCGGAAAGCAACTAACAACTTCTTACGGAGTTTCTTATGGTCTTGAACGCCGACGTTCCACAGACATCGCTGAAATATGAATCGTATCGTATTATATCTGCTTAGATCAAAAGAGCTTTTTTTTGTGAAATTTCAGTGCCATGAAATACCACACCCAAATCGCAAAATCTGTCTTCGGAAAATTAGTAATGAAAATGTAGTTATGTTCTTATTTCGATACGGCCAGCTTGCTTGTCACTTCTTTTAAGTCAACAATCTTCTGATGGTTTGATGCAGCCCGCCACGATTTCCGCTCCTCACCCAAAGCGTTCAGTTATTGTTGGATGTATTCCGTTCTCTGTGTCCCTCTAGACTTCCTACCATCTACGGTCACTCTAGTACCATGGAAGTTAATCCGCGATGTCTTAACAGATCATCCTGTCTCTTCTTCTCGTCTGGAATGGTATGGTTAGTTATAAGGTAAGGAGGTAAGGAATCAGTATGTTCTGTGTAGAATCGGAGAGGAAGGGAATATGTGAAAAACAATAACAAGAAGAAGGAACAGAACGATAGTCTTACTTACTACTTGGAACTTAATGAGCATAAGCCGTTTAAAAATGGTAGCATATGGATCTCTGTTGTACCGCACTATTATTATCGAATTCGTGAAGCAGTATTTAACATTGCTGGCTATTAACCAGAAACTTCTGATATGAGCTGCTCATATAAAAAAGGGCCTTTGTTAAGCCTTGAAGTTTAAAATTTCATCCCGGCTGGAAGAAAACAACAAAAATGTCAGTTGCTCTGTTTGATCACACTTAAGTATGTAGTAAAATGGTTCCTATGACTGACATGCAAGACTGTGATACTTGCTTCTAGTTCTCAAAAAGAAAAGAACGATGTGAAAATATTAAACACTTCTTAATTATTGTAGTTCGACCATATAACATGGTAACTTCCACGTGATTAATTGCTAGTGTGCGTCTGCAGTTATTTCGACTTTTGTTACCACTAAATTTGCAGCAAAAATTTATTTAGCAGATTATGGTCTTGGTTAAAATTCATAGCAGTGGATACTTCTCAGATCTCCTTTTGTGACCACAGAAATACTTCTTATAATCATTGTTGCATTGTAGGTCTTCTTATTCTGCACGCTTGCAAGGAAAAATTGGATAGAAGGTGACTACAGCATAAGAAAGTGTGACGAACTGTATAATGTATGGCAAAGTAAAACTAACAGCACAGAATAGCAGATAGTATTATTTGAAACAAAATAATTAGCAAAAACCCACTGAAAATAGTATAGAAAGCGCTCAAAATATGTGTGGAAAAAACAAAAAACTGAGCTGTGACTTGCATATGGGAGAGTTTCACATTAATGAGAAGTGGTTGTAGCTAGTTGGACACAGCCATGGATTCGTAATTTTAAATTGTTTGATTATAATGAGCAATATTACGTCACATGAAAGGAACAAGGGAATCTGCGAGGGCAGACATGGAATAAAATCATGCCCTTGTACGTTAAAGATTTGGATAAATATGACTGACTGTTTATGTCGTCGATTACAGTCTTTTATAATTTTTCATTAGTTACAAACTTCATTTTCATATTATTTAATCTGCATTGACATTCCTTCTAAAGGCACAAAATCAAATCCACACTGTCTATAACCAAGTGATGCTGCAATGATCAGTCCCTACCGCTTTGGTTCGTGTATCCATACGTGTCTGGAATCACACGAGACGTTTATGTCACCTTATTATTTGTTAGCGTCTTAAAATTAACTAACGGAATATTGTAACATACTTAAGACTTCTGACAAATTGTATTTATCTTTCACTTACAAATGAAAAATACCAAGGATAAAACACTCAGAAAATCAAGACATATTTCATTTATCGGAAGCAAAGAAGATTGTCTGCATTAAAAAAAAGAAAAGAAAGATTTAGCAAGGAACCTTTAATGTCACAAAACCTTTAAGTTATAACACCTCAACTGTGCTTGACCGAAATAATTGTTAATTTGACATGCCAATTGATTCGTATCCTCTGTGAAAACATCATAATGACTTTACAAGTACATGGGATCTTTCTTTATGCAACAGAATGAAGGAAACAGATTGGGCCTCGAAACTCCGTATGATCAGGAATATGGCAATTCCGCCCCCTCTGCCATTAAATGCTGAAATTTTTGGTTTCTGACGGTAAGCTAAGGAAAATAGGCACTTTCATCATTATAAAGTACCCGTTGCTCTACACGTTCGCATTTTCCTGGTTTTTGACGCTTGGCATTCGAACGTTGTTGCCCTGAGCGGGGGGGACTTTAGTAAGGAACACTGGCTTCTGGCTTAATTTAATAAAAGTTACTAAAATGCGATGTACTACTACTCTGGTGCCTATGCTTGCAGCATTTTCTGTCATTCATTCCGACTTAAAAACTTGAAGATTCTAACAGAATCTCGCTATTTCTACTAGAGTGCACCTCGAGAGCAGAAACGTAAGCACACGCAGGAAATTTCTTTATTATTTATCTTATCGGTTCTTTACGTTCTAATCTAGGGTTATGTAGTCGCAGCGTATAGGTTAAGAGGCAACAGTTTTTCAATTAAGATCCGGTAATAGAGGTAGGCTCTTAGATATGCATTTATCATGTTAATATGATTTACGTTTTAGATCACCGCTGGTCAACCAGGTCTCTACAGCCTACTACAGTGTGTTTCAGCTTTGATGGTGGGCGGTAGGAGGTAAGGATTTTAAAAACGTTCTTGTTTGGTTTTCATAAAATTTGACGTAAAGTATTTGCTATTAATTACATACGTAAAGGAAAATTTGTTCCTTGCTTTCTGAATCACCATTTGTGTGGAAGCAGTGGGTAATTACAAAATTGTACTACTAATAGAGACATAAAAGTGGGCGATAAGTGGGAAAGGGTGGCTACCCCTATTGTAGACGTAAAGGAGAGGCATGTACAGCCATAGTTTGTTAGCCAGAGGTACTGAATAGATGAACCATTAGAATAAATTTATTTGATATTGGAACGTCAGAAAAGTAATTTGTACTGATCGTAGCGCCTGACTGTGATTTCTAGTACACACAGACATACAAATAATATTGTACACGTCAATGTAAATATGGATAATGTGTACGTTAAATATAATGTTTGGGTTACTTCATAAATAAAAGGATGAGGCAATATTTGTTTTGCGTTACCAAGCTCCACCTGATGACGTTGATTTCGCAACTAATGTATATTAGGTTTCAAAAAGAGATCGACGATCGAAAGAACATGTACAGAGCGAGAAAAGAACGCATTACTGCAGTAAAGACACAGGAGCCATACCAACGACGGTACACAAAGATGTAATTAAACAGATACTTCTTACAACGCGATTTGTGAATGTAGTTTCTAAAGTAATTTTTATGGAGTGTTTAACAGTAAGAATAAACGGAATAAATTATAGAAAAAAAGTTCCAAAAAGGGAAGCACGGAAGGGTATGTAATTCACTGCACTAACAAAACGACAATTTTGATTTAGGCAGAAAGTACCATGGGAAAATAGATAAATGAACATAAATAAAAAAGATTAATGGGACTCAAATAGTGAGTGAGGGGCAACCAATTTGATACTGTACGCAACAGTAGATGCATGCAAAGCTTGGGTAAATTATGCTACTATTTGTACTGGCTTTGCTTAAATTCCGAAAACGGAGAGCATCGTGGGCGAGTAAGTACCAAGAAACGAGACATGATGCCACTCCCTTACACAAAAAAAAAAAAAAAAAAAAAAAAAAAATGCGTTTAGGTTCCAACGAATCACTATCCCATCATCAATTTCATCATTAACAAAACAGACGTGTATTAGCTACACTATGACGGAATGAAAGATTTCGGTGGGCTGTAAACTTAGGTACAGTGTTAAGCGCACACATGGATACTGTGAAATGATCTGAGATACAAAGGGTAATCCTGTTACTAGAAGATTTGTGTGACACATGGGCGTCTTCCTGATGATGTCGTATGTTTATTCAAAACTGACTTTCAGTTGTTGCTGGATTTTAAACTACGTTTGTTTTGTGCACATATTACTTCTGTTTTCTGATTTAATACAGTGGATTTGCATATCACTTATATGATGTTACCTTTCTCACTTACCGGCTAGAACGGTCTCTGATATCGTACTAGAGACAAAACTTAGAAAAGTATATACTGCTTAACACACTGTAGGTACTGCATTATTTTATGAAAATGGTGCTAACAGCATGCGGATGATACAACCAATGGTTTTGAAATAATTTGAAGTGGCTTGACTAATGGCTCTAAATAAAATGCAACACAAAAAAATAATAATCTGCTGCTGAACATGCGCAGTAGGTATCTGATACAACCGTTATGAAATTATTACTTGATTGCTGTTTTTAATTTTTATTATTGGAGATTGTAAGTGCTCATCAAGTTGCTATTTTCAATTTTAAAATAATATATTTCACATATTTAAATTATACATCTGATGGGAAAATGGAAGGACAAGTTCTTTTCGTGTTTTGCGTTGTAAAAAAAAAATGCCGTTTGGTGGAGATACTGCGATCTGCACTTCGTCTAATGAAATTATTAGATTGCTACATTTTTATATACAGGATAAGTATAACAACATGGGAAACATAAGAGAACGTAAAATGTTGAATTTATATCATTAACGTACAATAGGTTACCGTACATTATTGCCTCTGTCCACATTAGCGTATTGAAAAGGCACGAAATGATTGTGAGTTAGCGTTCCTCCCCCAAATAAGGTATTAACTCTGCTGTGCTATGTTCAGAAATATTACTCAGTACCATAATCACAGCGCAGGACAAATAATTTGTTCTGATGTTTTCTTCGTATAGGACTGCAGTCAATCAGAATTTCTTGAAAGAAGTTTCCGCCATTTGACTGTCAGTTGTTTATTTATTTTATATAATTATTTCGTCTCTGTAGACATTTTCAAGAGCATGTCGAAATGTTACAGGCAGGTCAGACGTATTTTTACATTTGAACGTGCGCTTGAAACTGGTTACAGACCCGAAATCATGACTGTGTGAAATAAATGAACAATTAACAGTCAAATGACGGATATATCTTTAAAAAAATTGTTATGAAGTGGCATGCATTTTCCAGGGAAGTACTACTACTCCAACTTCTACTTTGCCAGCTATCGTAAGAAACGAAATAGAAAATTTCGTCAAGATCTATTACAAATTGGTAGGGGCCAGATTCCGTACAAAGCAGTTGGACGGGCCCTTGCCAGAAATCACACGTAGCCTAAATAATTTTTCAGCTTGTTCCGATCACCACTTCATACCCAGCCGGAATGCGAGTTACGCAGCTTTTATTGTTTTTTCAGGCGGAAAAAAAGGAAAAGAAAGGGAAATACGATCGGCACATTTAGTGGACATGCTTAATAAAGAATGAAACGTTTCCAGAAAGCAGTGTTAATGTTTATCGCGCGTGCCCCCATAAGGCTGAGCGACAGGAGGGGTTGACGGCTGGCGGAAGGAGGGGGGGGGATGGGGGTGGTTTTGGGGGGAGTCTGACGAGGGGGCGGCAGCATTGTTGTTTACGGTCGCGGTATTAGCGTAAACAAAGTGACGGCGGCTGCGATTGGTCATGCAGCGACATAACGCCCGCTGCGCGCCGCGCGCACCATGGCGGTACCACGTGACCGGCCGCGTCCTTAGCGGCCGTATCGATCGGCGCGCCGAGCTCCGTCGGCTGCGTCGCCGGCTCGTTCGAGCGAGGTGCCGGCCGCCGCCCGGGACGCCGGGTCCTTTTCACGCGAGCAAACACGCCGGCGTCGCCGATTACTCTTACCCGGCGGCGGCTACGGCGGCGAGGCGAGCGTCTCCGGCTGGACTCCACCGAGTAGCAGCCTGGGAGGCGGAGGGGCTTACCTGGAGAGCGGAGTTCCCTGCGCCGGGGCAAGGCGAGGAGCAGCGCCTCCTTGCGTGCGAGAAGGCGTCGGGCGGCGCCGCGGCGGACTGCCGGCGGCGGCGGCGGCGGCGGCGGCGGAGGCGGAGGAGGCGGCGCCCCGCGGGGGCCGCCGAGGAGTGGATGCGCAGCGCGATGCGCACTCCGGCCGCGCCGCGGCGCCGCGGGCGTCGCCGTCGCCAAGACGGAAGGCGCGCGTCTTGGCGCGCAACCCGCAGCGCGTTGCGGTAGGCTCTGCCCGCGGCATCGTCAGGCGGCGAGCGGCGCGGCCTCTCCTCTCGCCTCTGCGGCGCGGAACCGGTCTCGGCCGCTGCCACAATGGCCCGGGCCACGCCGCCGAATTAACAGGGGCGGCGGGCCCGCTCCGTTCCCACCACACTGCACCTCTTCTGCTCCAGATGGCTCACTACAGGACCCTACCCTGCCCTTTCTCCTTTTTTTGGACTGTCGGAAAGGGGGGGGGCAGACTATGGGGTGGGCCAGAGGGTGTCTGCATTCAATCTCCAAAAACCTTTTGTCGTTTGAAAAGAGGTCCTCTTTTACTAGGCCCGGCTCTCCTGCAGATAAGGCACGGGGCTGCGGACTGGTGAGGTAGGCCCGTAAGTACAAAAAATTGGGAAATCGTTTCTACCTGACATCTGTCCCGACCTCCGAATTACATTTCAAACGACTCCTTCCGCTAACGAGCCCTTGCGGGTTTGCAGCCGGAATTTGGTATCTAATATCCTACCTCCATCTACCGGCACCGTAAAACCTTTTGCCAGCAACAATGATGATACACGGTTTCTTGGCATCAACGCTGCACTGCCACTCAGAGGTGATCATCAACTCTGTTTTATAAACCATGAAAAATATGAAGTATAAACACTATAGCTACCAGGAAACCAGAGACATAAAGGCACCAGATATGGTGTTCAAAAAGAAAACATCGACAGTCTTTCGGGAGAGGTTCCTTTAATGGAACACAGTCTCTAAAATGCATACCTTAACATCTATGAGCACCTATTCATTTTCGCTAATATGAAACATTCTTCCATTTAACAAGTGTTCATAGCTTGTAAGGGGGTTAGTACGTCAAAACGGCCGACTTGGAGCAGGAGAGGCACCACAGGACATTTTAATTTCCACTGTCTATAATTTTACAAATAAATTCATAAAACTTTGAATGCATGATCAGGAAGGATTCAGGATTCATACTCATAGTAGTGGAAGCTCGAAAACGTAACAAAATACATCTTTTTACATGTGAAATTTCATCATTTTTTCACTTACTACTGGCTACATTTGTTGCTGTGGGTACACCTTTCTTCCTAAGTAAGAGAGATTCTTCGATGAATTTTGCACAGCATAAAACTATAGTTACATGTGTATGAAACTCTAGAGTTTATTTAATGTATGAAAAAGTGAATGAACTATTACATTTTAAACTTCTTGTTTAGAAAAAACTCAAATTTTGTAGTTAATTATCTCAATTTTTACCACAGTTTTTAGTAGATTTGGAAAATTCTAGAGTTTCATACACCTGTAAGTAATGCTTGTATGCTATGCAAAATTCATCGAAGAATCTCTCTTACTTAGGAAGAAAAGTGTACCTACAGCAACAAATGCAGCCAGTAGTAAATGAAAAAGTGATGAAATTTCATATGTAAAAAAAATGGTATTTTGCTACGTTTTTGAACTTCCACTCCTATGAGTGTGAGTCCTCAATCCTTCGTGGTCATGCTGACTAAGTTTTATGAATATATTTGTAAAAGTATAGACAGTAGAAATTAAAATGTCCTGTGGTGCCTCTCCTGCTCCAAGTCGGCCCGTTTGACGTCCTAACCCCCTTAAGGCATGCATTTTAGAGTCCATGTTTACTGGAAATTTTGTTGTTGCTTTGGTCCATACTGCCTTCTCTCAAAATATGCAAAGCAAAGAAAAAATGGTTCAAATGACTCTGAGCACTATGGGACTTAACATCTATGGTCATCAGTCCCCTAGAACTTAGAACTACTTAAACGTAACTAACCTAAGGACATCACACAGCACCCAGTCATCACGAGGCAGAGAAAATCCCTGACCCCGCCGGGAATCGAACCCGGGAACCCGGGCGTGGGAAGCGAGACAAAGCAAAGAGATTCGAGTAGAAGAAAGGTATTTCATAGTATCGATGATGAACAAGTGCGCATTGCGCATAGCTCTTAAGCTGTACATTTTAGCGCATATGTTGGGATGATGAGGTCCCATACTCCAAGGAGCGTAGGGGACGATGCGGGAGAACCGCACCGCCGACTAGGCAAGGTCCTAGTGGAGGTGGTTTGCCATTGCCTTCCTCTGACCGTAATGGGGATGAATGATGATAAAGACGACACAACACCCAGTCATCTCGAGGCAGGGAAAATCCTTAACCCCGTCGGGAATCGAAACCGGGACCCCGTGTGCGGGAAGCAAGAATGCTGCCGCAAGCCCACGAGCTACGGACGAGCATGTGTTACTGGACATTTTTTTTACTTTTGGTGTGCGTTCCCTGAAGAAACACTACCGAAAATACCACGGAAAAGCCAGATTCACACTGAAGATCTGTCTACCAAGAAGCCAGTGACGTACACACTCACGAGACAAAGAAACTGTACGCACTATCAGAACCTTCAGAAACTAAATTTTGGTGGCTCACCCAGGAATTGAACTCTAATCTTTACCGCTGACAGGCAGTTTTCATTGCTCATTGAGAAATATGGGCAGTACTAATTCTAGAAATCGCCCCTAAACTGTGTCAAAACTATTCTCCCTTCCTGGTTGATGATACGGCCAATGCCAATTTGAGACTTAACGTGAAGTTAATCAGAATGCGTCATATGGTAAGAACACTGTTAGCAAAAGCGAAGGGTCTGGGCTCCGTCGTGCCCACATAGTGCCGTCGGTGCCGGCACGGTACCTCAGCGTATTCGGTCGGAGGGTTAGCTGCTCTCTGTAATAAAAAACTGAGTGAACCGATCAACGATGAACTTCAGCGGGCGTCATGGGACGTCCGCCCCAGACAAATGCAAAGAACACAATGAGATTTTTTTAAAAAAAGTCGGCAAGAGCACTGTCCACTAAGTGGAAGGTTCCGGGTTCGAGTCCCCTTCCGACACACAGTTTTAATGTGTCATCTAGTTTCGGATACAGCACTCACTACACTGAAAAGTGAAAAATTCCATCTGAAATTATATCTAATTGCCGAATTAATAACTGTCACACATTTCACTGTCGGTGAAAAGAAACTACCAGACTGGAATCTAGACAAACAGACAGACACATGGAAACTGGCCTGTTTCAAAACTGATCATGTGAGATACTTTTCACTCCTTTGGACCGTTAAGTCTGAATTTTCTAGCTTGTGTAGACATGAGCCGAAGAGCACCAAGCCACCGTCAATACACTTCCAAAGATGCCTCTCAATACAGTTACAATAAATTAGTTTACAGCGTAAAACGGATCTGTGAATGATGATGAAGAAAGAAACACTTGGGCCACACAATCTTTCAGTGAAGAGCGGCAGTAATTTGTCTGCTGAAATGCTTAGTTGAAAATATGCCTCTCTATGTGAATCTGTTCAAAAGAAAAGTGTAATACTCTAAGGTTTTCAAAGGATGCAGTGATACGGAAGCTTTCTTGGAGTCACATTTGGTCCTCATTTGTCGACAAAATGACACATTAAGGAGTGATAACAGAGCAGCTCATCTTAATTCCTGCAGTCCGTTTCTCAGTATTTTAATGTTGATACATGTTATTTGGTCCCTATGTTGAACCGTTTGACATTGGGTGGGTATATCTCTGAGTGAAAAGAAGACACTAGCGTCCCAAGGCTTACTTGTTTAACCCTGAGTAGAGCCATTGGCCCTTTTTTGGCTCTTATTTGCCGAAGTTTGCTTAAGGAGCAATTAAAATTGAAGCTGCACACCAAAAATATGTTAGATACAATGACAACAAATAGACATGAACCTCTTGATGACGTCCAGATTGAAACTGGTATAAGTGACTATAAGGCAGCTGTAACGACAATGGCTATCAATCCACAGTGAGTAATCAAAACAAGTAGAAATATTTACATGTTCAATAAACTAGATAAAAAAGCAGTAGTGTCATACCTAAAGGAAGAACTTGGGCGAAGAGGAACTGTTGCTATTGGAACAGCTAGCATTGGGAGGGACCCTCAACGTACATAGTGTCTGTAAAGAAACTTCTGAAGGAAATGCGAATACGTATAAAACAAAGAATGGGGCTATAGGTACAGAGGCACTAACGTACCGAAATTCAGAGACCCATTACTGAGCGAGGAATATAGGAATATACTCCAATCTGCTATGTATCGTTATCATACTTGCCGCGATGACGAGAATACTCTATTAACAGTGCATATAGCTCTGGAAGTACTGCAGATTCTAGGAAATGACAGTATGATCTTACAATTGAGGAAAGGAAAATCCTGACGTCATCTCACTGTGTTGGAGGGGATAGACGGGGGGGGGGGGGGGGGAGCATCTGTACATACCTGACACAGACGGCCAAGGACGCAGGGACCAAGTACCTCGCGGAATAAGGAGACCTCTTCTGGTTAATGTGCCAAAAGCCTCTTTGAGAGTGAATGAGCTGGAAGAACGTGGGGAATATGAAATCATTCCCTAAGGCGGTCTAACCTACTAAGTACAGAATACGGATTGAGAGTAAATTGAAGAAAGTTGAAAGTAATGAGAAGCAACAGAAATGAGAACAGCGACAAACTTAACATAAGGGTTGGTGGTCACGAAGTGGATAAAGTTAAGGACTTCTGCTACCTAGTCAGCAAAATAAATAATCACGAACGAAGCACCGAGGACATCAAAACTGCTGGCAAAAAGAGCATTCCTCGACAAGAGGAGTCTACTAGTTTCAAACTCAGGCTTTAATTTGAGCAAGAAATTTCAGAGAATGTATATGTGAAGCACAGCATTGTATGGTAGTGAAACATGGACGGTGGGAAAAACGGAACAGAAGACAATCCAAGTATTTGAGATGTGGTGCTACAGAAAGAAATATGTGGAAACCACTGACAAGGAGAAGGGACAGTATGATAGCACATCTGTTAAGACATCAGGGAATTACATCCATGTTGATAGAGGGAGCTGTAGAGGACAAAAACTATAGAAGAAGACAGAGTTTGGAACGCATCCAGCAAATAATACAGGACGTAGGTTACAAGTGCTGCACTGAGGTGAAAAGGTTGGCACAGGAGAGAAATTAGTCAATTAGCAGCGGGCAGCATCAAACCAGTCATTAGACTGATGACACAGAAAAAAAAAATTTTTCAGCGGCATAGGTTGCGAAAGGGAATAGGAAACTACCACACTGAAAACCCTTTTGTTATTCTTTGTCTCACTGGACGAATGTTACGAAAAAGGCTGGTCCCGAGGAGAATATTTCCGGAGTAATGAACTTATCCTCGGTGTGGATGCATTCCCAAGGAAGGTGTGCTGTGTGTTGAAAAATCATACCGAGAGAAAAACAAATGTCGTCAGAGAAATATTATTAGTATTTTACACTACTGGCCATTAAAATTTCTACACCACGAAGATGATGTGCTACAGATGCGAAATTTAACCGACAGGAAGAAGATGTTGTGATATGCAAATGATTAGCTTTTCACAGCATTCACACGAGGTTGACGCCGGTGGTGACACCTACAACGTGCTGACATGAGGAAAGTTTCCAACCGATTTCCCATACACAAACAGCAGTCGACCGGCGTTGCCTGGTGAAACGTTGTTGTGATGCCTCGTGTAAGGAGGAGAAATGCGTACCATCACGTTTCCTACTTTGATGAAGGTCGGATTGTAGTCTATCGCGACTGCGGTTTATCGTCTCGCGAAATTACTGCTCGCATTGGTCGAGATCCAATGACTGTTAGCAGAATATGGAATCGGTGGGTTCAGGAGGGTAATACGAAACGCAGTGCTGGATCCCAACGGCCTCGTATCACTAGCAGTAGAGATGACAGGCATCTTATCCGCATGGCTGTAACGGATCGTGCAGCCACGTCTCGATCCCTGAGTCATCAGGTGGGGACGTTTGCAAGACAACAGCCATCTGCAAGAACAGTTCGACGACGTTTGCAGCAGTGTGGACTATCAGCTTGGAGACCATGGCTGCGGTTACCCTTGACGCTGCATCACAGACAGGAACGCCTGCGATGGTGTACTCAGCAACGAACCTGGGTGCACGAATGGCAGAACGTCGTTTTTTCGGATGAATCCAGGTTCTGTTTACAGCATTGTGATGGTGGCATCCGCGTTTGGCAACATCACGGTGAACGCACACTGGAAGCGTGTATTCGTCATCGCCATACTGGCGTATCACCCGACGTGATGGTATGGGGTGCCATTGGTTACACGTCTCGGTCGCCTCTTATTCGTATTGACGGCACTTTGAACAGTGGACGTTACATTTCAGATGTGTTACGATCCGTGGCTCTACCCTTCATTCGATCCCTGCGAAACTCTATATTTCAGCAGGATAATGCACGACCACATGTTGCAGGTCCGGTACGGGCCTTTCTGTATACAGAAAATGTTCGACTGCTGCCCTGGCCAGCACATTCTCCAGATCTCTCACAAATTGGAAACGTCTGGTCAATGGTGGCCGAGCAACTGGCTCGTCACAATACGCCAGTCACTTCTCATGATGAACTGTGGTATCGTGTTGAAGCTGCATGGGCACCTGTACCTGTACACGCCATCCAAACTGCGTTTGGCTCAATGCCAGGGCGTAGCAAGGCCGTTATTACGGCCAGAGGTGGTTGTTCTGGGTACTGATTTCTCAGGATCTATGCACCCCAATTGCGTGAAAATGTAGTCACATGTAAGTTTTAGTGTAATATATTTGTCCAATAAATACCTGTTTATCATCTGTATTTCTGCTTGGTGTAGCAATTTAAATGGCCAGTATGTGAGGTGCAGAGAGAAGAAGAAAAAGAATCTGAGGCAGTACACGAAAAATGTGTATAAATAACGGAAACCTACGAAGATTATGGGAAGGGAGAAGGGAAAACTATTGCGAATTATGTAAGCTGGAATATCAGAGTAGGAAAATGGTAACAGAAGAACGGACACTATTTCATCAAAAGTATCCCGTCACCGTCATGTAACGCGGAATGGACCACCAGATGTCACTAGAGGCGGACCCTCCAATAAAAATAAGACCAAAGAGTATTGTGTTGTCACTACTGAAGCAGTAACTTTGAACGTGGGCTGGTCACTGCATGTCACCTGAGTAAAAAAATCTATCAGGAACATTAAAACCCTTCGAAAACAGTCCAAGTCGACTGTTGTGATTGTGGAGCGGAAAAGCGAAGGAACAAGCACTGTTAAATCAAGACCACGTAGAGCTCGTGTACTGCCGAACAGGGACCACCGAGCATTTCAGAGGGCAGTTGTAAAAAAATTGCATTAAATCAGTGGAATCGCTTGTGGTTTCCAGAGTGCTACCAGAGGCCAATTAGCACAATTACTGGTCGTGGGAAGTTAGAAATAATGGCATAAAATGGTCGACCAGCTCCCCGCACGTCACACATTTCTGAAGTCAGTGCTAAACGCCGCTTGAGATGGTGCAAAGAGCGACGTCGCTGGTCGGTGGATGACTGGAAACGAATGATTTGGAGTGATGAATCACGCTCTACTCTGTGGCAGTCTGTCAGAAGTGTCGGTGTTTGGCGAATGCCTAGAGAGCGTTACCTGCCATCATGTGTGTTACAGATGAGTATGGAGGAGGAGTTGCGGCATGGAGATGCTTTTCGTGTTCAGGCTATGCTTCCCTTAGTGCTCTAAAGAAAGCACTAAATGTGAAAAATTGATTACATTTTACAACATTGTGTACTGCGTACAACAGAAGCACAGTTCGGAGATGATGACTGTATCTGCATGCCAATACAACCTGCCATTAAGCAGCACATGTGAGGCAATGTGTTTTGGACAGTAACTTCCCTGAAATGGACTGTCCTGTCCAGAATCCCAACCTGAACGCAACTGAACACTTTTGGGATGAGTTAGAACGTCGACTACGCTTCAGATTGCAGTGACCAACACCACTACCTTCCCTGGGTTTGGTTCTTCAGGCGAAACAGGCCACAAGACTTTCAGACACCTCGATGAAAGTGTCCGCAGCAGATTTCAAACCGTTATAAAGGCCGAGTGCCAAGGCAAAGTAATGTCCACTAATATGTGTCCGTATACCTTTGATCAGGCAGTGTAGTTGATAGACCTGGAAAGAAAACCAAAGGCAGTGAATAAACCAAATAAGCTTCTAAGATCGCTTTGATCTCAAGCTTGGTTTAAGAACCACCATCGAAGACTGTATACATGGGTAGCTCCTGATGACAGTTCAAGGTAACAGATTTTACTGTAACATACTATAGATTCAATATAGCATCCCGATTCTGAGACACAGCCCAAGAGCACATGCTGGTACATATCATACTTTGCTGTAGACAGTCAATATAGATAAAGCTGAAGTATATGAAAAGAAAAGTAGTAAGAAATGGAGACGTGGCCGGGCTGAAAGTTTGAGGATATTAACCCACTCTCAAACTATTGAAGAAAAACAGGAAAATTCAGTAGAAAGTACCAACGTACCAGAAGAATGGAATACGATTATAAAAACTATTTTGAAAGCCTTAGAATAAGATATTAGGAACTAAAGAAAATAAACAATTACATCAAGTACGTTAGGTAAAGTGGATGATCGTAGGAAATGGAATAATAACCGTTCTACAGAACCGAAAAAAGTAATAAAGATAGTTGAATAGAAACCGAAGAAGGTTAACTGATCACGCAGAGATGAATGGATCAGAAGGCAGTGTGATTAGACTGGACTGGAAAAGCAAGGTAAATGAGACGTAATATATGTAACAGTTCAGTGCGTAACAAACAAATATCCAAACACAGGCAGGAAATAGTACGTAACCAATAACAGAGCCAAGATTACAGCATGTGTAGAAGAGAACAAAGATGTGTGGAAGGAAAGCACGAGATCATATTCAACTAAGATTCGAGCATGTATTGGAGTGTCACAGATGGGGAAAGGGCCTTAAGTATTTCAGAAAGAGGACGCTAATGAGTTGTGATAAAATACCAGTGAATATTTAAAGGTCTTGGTAAATGAAGCAGTATCCAAACTGACCGATTTTATGAGAAGAATTGACGATCTAATTCGGTCTGAACAGGATAACAAGTATTCTAGTCAAATTACCAAAGAAATAGGATGTCGAAGAATGCAAAGATAACAGCTTCGTGTGACGCATTACAAAAGCAGCTTGTGACCTTCTACTATGAAGAATGAGTAAAACATGGGGGAAGACAGAAAGGACTGGAGATGAGGAAAAAGATGAAACGATTATTGCAAGCGATGTTAGACAGAGTACAGCTTTTTCTTACTGAGTAATGTTGCGAAACTAACAGACCTAGAGTTAGAGAAGCGAGAAACATCATACTACGGAGAAAGGACAAAAACAGTTACATACGCTGATGATCAACCAGTGTTATCTTAATAAGAGGATGAACACAATTTGTGAGAGGACCGAAAACTGGGGAAAAGTAATGAATGAGGATAAATATAGGAAAAACCAAAACGATGATAATCAGTAAACACGGAAAAATATCATGGGAAGGAAAGAGGTTTGAACAAGTAAAGTCTTCTAGTTGCTTAGGAAGTTTGTTGAAAGGAAACAGAGAAAATAACAATTAGAATATTTATAGGTAAGAGAGTTGTTAAAAGGTAATAAGTTTCTTGAGAAGAAAACGAATTCCAATAGAAATAAGAGAAGAGTTACAAAGACATTTCCAACAGAAAAAGGAACAGTACTTGTATAGTCTGTTGCGAACATGCACGGTAAAAATGGAACCAACTGATAGAATAATGAATGAAAAAGTACTCCTAGGAACAGGAGAGAGAGAGAGAAATAAGTGTAAATGATATCTTGGCAGATCCAGAGAAGGGAGGAAAAACATTTGGAATACGGGATGCCATTAAAATGGTTGAAGTTGCCAGCAAATTAAGGAAGAAGGAAGAAGCACAGGGCAGAGGAAAGTGGAGAGCGTTCAGTCGATACCTGCCGTGATCCAGACATACCAAAGAAGAACATGAAGCATGTAAGCAGACATGTGAGTGAAAAGGGGAGAAACCCTAATATGTGGCAGCAAGGGAAGTACACTCTATTATGCACTTCATAGTGTAGAGCATGGACGTATAAGTAGATTTATGTGGAGAAATCTTACGTGTTGCTTTTGAATGAACCATCTAGGCACTATCTCATGCGTTATAAGGAAATCACCCAAATGCAGCTTCCTGTGGTTCACCGTTGCGTCACCTGGTAGCATAAAAGTGGACAACTCGCACAGCACTCGTAAATGGAATAAGAAAGGACCCAAGTATTACTTGGTACAAGTACCATCTGCCGTGCAGTAATGATACAGACGGACAGCGAACCTATTTGACAGCATATCACGCCAAATTCCAAAAAGAGAAGCGGTGAGAGATATTTTGTTTCACGCTTTAGTTTATTTTGATTTTTTAAGTATTTTTGCTGGTGCTTCAGCCACTTTATTACATTGCAGTTTTCTGTTTCGTTCAAGAAGAAAGTATTGAGCAGGAAGGAACTACTAATTGTATGTGAGAGTGGCCATTTTGCGAACAGGGAACTTTTCTGACTCTCACGCACGTGGAGGCATTCCAACGACTATTTTGTCCAGTCCTTATTAAGAAACAGTTGAGAAATGTTTAATATTGATCCTAAGCACAGATTCAGATAGTAGAAGAGATCACGAACCAAACGTTTACAATCATTCGTTGACTGCATACCTAACTAACGAGTTGGTAAATTTGGTAGTAACATTTTTACTTTCAAATGTAATTTTCCCCACTATACCGAAATGACCGACGTGTTACCAAGGAAAGAGAGCTGGTTCACATGATTTTTAGATTCCTGGAAAGCATATTAATGAAATAGTCTCAAGATGGTGCGTCATTAAAGGAAAAACAAGAGCCATTGCTCTCAAACTTATTCCACCAACATGCGTCTGCAGATGAACAACCTAAAAACCGTGGAGCCCCCCCCCCCCCCCCCACCATTCCCCCCAATGCTGCAGGAGGCGTCAGCGCTGCCGCCTTGGTCACGTTGGCTTCAAGCAACTACTTTTTACCTTTGTAGGTCCACCACCGTCTTTCCTGGAACGAAATAAAAACGACAGAGACGCACTCCCAAGTCTCACTCTGAAGGATTACCTGGTCACATTCGGTTAGTTTTGATACGTCGTGAACATTGGCATGCAAGTCTGGCATTATCTTCGTTGCAACATGTACTATATTTCATTAACTCGAACTCAGACGCTTATGGGATATGCATGACAGAAAAACGGTCGCATTTCTTGAAGATGCGTGCTATTTCTGCGATTGTGGTAACAACTTGTGCTCGCATGCTGTAATGCAAGCAGCTTACCGCTAGCTCGTTGATGTGTCACTGGAAAGCAGTACATTCATGTGCCCACGCCCTCTTTCTTATTTCGACTGCTCTCGCGGCAACTGCTTACACGAATTTCGAGCAGACACACAATCGAAAACTGATCCCGCACACTCTCATACATGTGTTAGCCGAAGAGTCACGTAGTTAGGCTACCCTGTGGATCCAGTGTTTCATGGCCTTCAAGGAGCCTTTTGATTCAGTGCCACACATAGGAAAGTGACAGCTGCACGAGACATTAACGAGCTCATCGCCTAGAATGAAGACTTCTTATCAGACCGATGGTAGCATACCCTGGATGGAGAATCTCCCACATACACAGAATATCTTCTGCATCGCGTGGAAGAGTTATTGTAGTAGTGTTAATATTATTTTCTGTAGGTGATACGGCACAGCTTGTATATCTTTAGCAAAAATCGTACTGTACCACCTTCAGGTAGGCCTACTACGAAAAATTTTTATAGTTGTTATCGATTTCCACAAATAATCATCATGCAAAGGAAGGTTTTAAATGACAGTACGATTAAGTACATGTTGGTCACCTACACTTTCCATACCGTCAAAACTGCCAACTGAACATCAATACTTGATACACTACTGTCCATTAAAATTGGTACACCAAGAAGAAATGCAGATGACAAACGGGTACTCATTGGACAAATATATTATACTAGAACTGATACGTGATTACATTTTAACGCAATTTGGGTGCATAGATCCTGAGAAATCAGTTCCCAGAACACCCACCTCTGTCCGTAATAACGGCCTGGATACGCCTGGACATTTAGTCAAACAGAGCTTGGATGGTGTGTACAGGTACAGCTGCCCATGCAGCTTCATCACGATACCACAGTTCATCAAGAGTAGTGACTGGCGTATTGCCAGTTGCTCGGCCATCATTGACCAGACGTTTTCAATTGGTCAGAGATCTGGAGAATGTGCTGGCCAGGGCAGCAGTCCCACATTTTATGTATCCAGAAAGGCTCGTACAGGACCTGCAACATGCGGTCGTGCATTATCCTGCTGAAATGTGGGGTATCGCAGGGATCGAATGAAGGGTAGAGCCACACATCTGAAATGTAACGTCCACTGTTCAAAGTGCCGTCAATGCGAACAAGAGGTGACCGAGACGTGTAACCAATCGCACCCCATATCATCACGCCAGGTGATACGCCAGTATGGCGATGATGAATACACACTTCCAAAGTGCTTTCACCGCGATGTCCTCAAACACGGATGCGACCATCATGAAGCTGTAACCAGAACCTGGATTCACCAGAAAAAATGACGTTTTGCCATTAGTGCACCCGGGTTCGTTGTTGAGTACACCATCACAGGCACTCCTGTCGTGATGCAGCGTCAAGGGTAACCACAGCCATGGTCTCCGAGCTGACAGTCCATGCTGCTGCAAACGTCCTCGAGCTGTTCGTGCAGATGGTTGTTCTCTTGCAAACGTCCCCGTCTGATGACTCAGGGATCTAGACGTGGCTGCACGATCCTTACAGCCATGCGGATAGATGCCTGTCATCTCGACTGCTAGTGATACGAGGCCGTTGGAATCCAGCACGTCATTGCGTATTACCATCCTGAACCCAACGATTCCATATTCTGCAAACAGTCATTGGATCTTGACCATTGGGGAGCAGCAACGTCGCGATACGATAAACCGCAATCGCGATAGGCTACTATCTGACCTTTATCAAAGTCGGAAACGTGATGGTACGTATTTCTCCTCCTTACACGAGGCATCACAACAACGTTACACCAGGCAACGCCGGTCAACTGCTGTTTGTGTATGAGGAATCGGTTGGAAACTTTCCTCATGTCAGCACGTTATAGGTGTCGCCACCGGCGCCAACCTTGTGTGAATGCTCTAAAAGCTAATCATTTGTATATCACAGCATCTTCTTCCTGTCGGTTAAATTTCGCGTCTGTAGCACGTCATCTTCTTGGTGTAGCGATTTTAATGGCCAGTAGTGTATATAAAATTTGAACATTATTCAGAAGATCAATTGAGCTAATAATATAAGGGGCGATGAAAGAATTTTCGTTCGATGGCCATACAGTCCAGAATCGGTCTGCCTATCAGGCAAAATGGCCCTGAGCATTGAGGCAACCATCCCACCAATGCACCAGATTGAAGGTACCCATTTGGTAAAACACCAGGTCCTGCTGCTTGAGGAAGTCCGTAGCCGTCTGCCGCACATCTTCGTCCGGCAGGAATCGTCGGCCCATCAACGCCTTTTTGGAGTACCGAAGGTGTGATAATCGCGTGAGAAGAGAGCAGGATTGTAGGGACGGAAGGTCGAGTCTGTCCCACTTAAGTTGTCGTAGCTTATGCGTTACGATATTTACGGTACAGGAACGTGCATCGTCATGAAGCAGAAGCACCTTGTGGCACGCCATTCCTCAACGGTAGATTTCGATAGACCTGCTGCCCAACAGACATTCTTCACACTCCAATGAATGTCTACCGGCGTTTATCCCTTCGCAGCTAGGATAAGAATATCAGCATGTGGCCCTATTTGGATCTGTACGGTAATAACGTCGCCGCAGTTCACGTTTCCGCATTTACCGCACTCACGTCGCAATGACACGAAAGCCACAGTAACCCGTTGTCGACATGTCGGTGCTTATATACCCACATCGGAGAAGCGCTACGTTGCACATACGCTGTAACAACGCTCTAAAACGCAAATTTTGACCGCCCCTTATACAACAGTACAACGTACGCAACCTGTAGATACTTCGAAACTGCTGTAACGACATTGCTGTCAGACGTTTTGAAACCAACTGAGTTTAAAGACAGCCCAATATGGTAGCAATAATAAAAAACTTTCTTAGTAACTGATGGTGGTAAGATATTTTCGATAATAAGTGAAACATCACAAACTGTACAATCTGTAGAGAATGCAGCTATCTGTAATAGCGTCCAAACGTCACACTTAATCGACAAATAGGTGAGAATGGGAAAGGAAATCGTGAAAAATCACTGCAAATTACAGTCACAAGTTGCTCAGAACCCAGAAATACGCTCTTTGCCCACGAAAGCAATGGTGTTTCCACGTGAAACGCAACTGAGCAGTAATGTGATAGTCATGTTTACATCTGTGATTCAGTGCAGTCCCTAGGTGACTTTCATAATATTTTGCATGAAGTCACTATTTGGATATACTCTCGGGCTACTAGAACATATATAAAGAAATTAAGATATGAGCAGGAGGTAATCTTTTTGGTGTGATTAAATTGGTGGATTCAGTACATTGGCTTGATGAATTTCAAAACCTAATACAGTAATTCGATCAATTGGAACACATTCCACAGGGTAAAATCCTGTGAAATACCAAGTTAGTCTGACAAATGCTACGTTCTCAACAGTGTGTGCCAATAAGTGTCACTTCAAAGTTTTAGCGACAATGTCCACAGACGAAATATTTGTCATAGGATTGTAAAAGATCGACCGAATGTAACTTCTCGACAACAGGATCGTTATCTAGCAACTCTCGCACAACGAAATATGATGATGTCTGCAAGATAAATGACTCCAGACCTTACAGTACCTTCAGGAATTACTGTTTCGCTACAGACTGAAGGTCGACAGGAGTTAGTGTGTGAGAGACTTGTCCGGTATCGTTTATCCCACTGTTGTTAGTGTAGAAAGGGTCCTATTCTTGTTAATTATACAACGTCGCGATTATACCAAAAGTGAAGCGCAGAATATGTTCCTCACTGATGAATCACACTTTGGAGAGGGATTCTCATCGCGTATTCCTTCGGATGGAAAATGGTATTATGCATGGAGAGGAAGACCAGACCGAATGCAACTCAGACTCCATAGCCTTGACCGGAAATGTTCAATTCTGCATCTCTACATCTACATCTACATCTGCATGGTCACTCTGCAATTCACACTTAAGTACCTGGCAGAGGGTCCATCGAACCATTTTCATACTACTTCTCCACCATTCCACTCTCGAATGGCGCGTGGAAATAAGGAACACCTAAATCTTTCCGTTCGAGCTCTGATTTCTCTTATTTTATTATGATGAGCATTTCTCCCTACTTAGGTGGGTGTCAACAAAATATTTTCGCATTCGGAAGAGAAAGTTGGTGATTGAAATTTCGTAAATAAATCTCGCTGCAAAGAAGACCGACTTTGTTTCAGTGACTGCCACCCCAACTCGGGCCTTGTATCAGTGACACTCTCACCCCTGTTGCGCGATAACACGAATCGAGTTGCCCCTCTTTGCACTTTTTCGATGTCCTCCGTCAATTTTATCTGGTAAGGATCTCACACCGCGCAGCAATATTCCAGCAGAGGACTGACAAATATAATGTAGGCTGTGTCTTTAGTGGGTTTGTCGCATCTTCTACGAGTTCTGCCGACAATGCGCAGTCTTTGCTTCGCCTTCCCCACTATATTATCTACGTGGTCTTTGTTAAGTTGCTCATAATTGTAATTCATAGATATTCAGTCGAATTGACAGCCATTAGATTTGTGCGATTTATCGTATACCCAAAATTTATCGGATTCCCTTAAGTACCCATGTGGACGACCTCGCAGTTTTCTTTGTTTAGTGCCAGTTGGCACTTTCTCACCATACAGAAATTCTCTCTACTTCATTTTGTAACTGGAATTGATCGTCTGATGATTTTACTAGACGGTAAATTACAGCGCCATCTGCAAACAATCTAAGGGGGCTGCTGAGATTATCATCTAGATCATTTACGTAAATCAGGAACAGCAGAGGGCCTATGACACTACCTTGCGGAACGCCAGATATAACTTCTGTTCTGCTCGATGATTTACCGTCTATCACTACGAACTGTGATCTCTCTGAGAGGAAATCACGAATCAAGTCACACAACTTAGACGATACTCCATATGCATGCAATTTGATTAACAGACTCTTGTGAGGAATGGTATCAAAAGCCTTCTGGAAGTGTAGGAATATGGAATCGATCTGAGATCCCTTGTCGACAGAACTCATTACTGCATGGGAATAAAGAGCTAGTTACGTTGCACAAGAACGATATTTTCTGAATCCGTGTTGGTTATGTATCAATAACTCATTTTCTTAAAGGTGATTCATAATGTTCGAGTACAGTACATGGTCCAAAATCCTACTGCAAATTGAGGTCAGTGATATGGGCCTGTAATTCAATGAGTTACTCCTATTTCCTTTCTTGAATATTGGTGTGACCTGTGCTACTCTCCAGTCTTTAGGAACAGACCTTTCGTCAAGTGAGCGGTTGAATAAGATTGCTAAGAAAGGCGTTTTTGTGGCTGCATACTGTGAAAGGAACCTAACTGGTATACCATCTGGACCGGAAGACTTACCTTTCTTAAGTGATTTGAGTTGTTTCGCAACACCAAAGATATCTACTTTTATGTCACTCATGCTAAGAACTGTTCTGGTTTCGAATTCTGGAATATTTACTTCGTCTTCTTTCGTGAAGGAATTACGGAAAACTGTATTTAGTAACTCCGCTTTAGTGACACCATATTCGGTAACATTTCCATCGCTATGGCGCAGTGACGGTATTGACTGTTTTTTGGCACCGGTGTACTTTACATACGACCAGAATCTCTTTGGGTTTTCTACCATATTTTGAGACAATGTTTCATTGTGGAAACTATTAAAAGCATCTCGCATTGACGTCCGCATTAAACTTCGAGCTACCGTGAAACTTAACCAGTCTTTGGGATTTTGCGTTCTTCTGAATTTGGCATGCTTTGTTCGTCGCTTCTGCAACAGTGTTCTGATGTGTTTTGTGTACCATGGTGGATCAGTCCCGACTCTTATTAACTTATGCGGAAAACAGCATTCCTCGAATCACCAGCTGACGCATGAAGGTCCATCCATCCACCCCTAAAACAAAATGTTACCTTCCGAAGGACTCACAGCAACATCGACGTAGCGTTCTCCCACTATGTTTCTGTTATTGCACCATGTAATGGTACTTGAATTACGTAACCATTACGGCATCTCACCTCTCCCTCTCGATACCAGCCATATCCTACTGTGTTTCTGTAAAATAGTTAACATATTTCTGTGACAACACTCAGATTTGATTTCATTAATGTAGACGTACATCGATACATCGATATGTATATATTGCAATGATATTATTCTTAAGTATATTCTTTCTTTTGTCACTATGATCTTTGACGTACTTGTAACTCTGATTTTTGGGCGCGTAAGCGGTTATTAGAGAGTCAAGCTTTGGTCGTCATGTTAAAAAGACGCAAATTGTAGTCAGTTTATGAAATGTGAACTTTAACAATTAGGAAGATATTTTCAAGTATGTTTCATATTGTGAAGTGATGTTTTGGAACGAGTTACGTGATATTGCAATAAAAGTAATAAAAATGAAATGTAACTTAAATTCGGAGTGCTGATTACTTTTGTACATCACCATTGTCCTAACTTGCAAAAGTTTAATCTTCAAGAATGGTTTATGAAACACATCTATAAAACTTTTGAATATCGCAGAATAACACCTAGGTCTCTTTGCATCCGAGCTTGGAATCATCACTACCTAACCATGAGTTCACAACGAGACCAGCGTGGGAAACGAGTCCCTAGTTTATTCATTATTTCAAGAAATGACTTTATTAACTGTGCTCTAATGACACCTGCCACATAATATAAATTTGTTGTTGCCCGAAAATGCAATATTTAGCAGCGTGAGCAACACTACAATCATAATTAATTTTTGACCTTTGTTGTGGTAGGGTTGTTAGAACCATCGATACGACACCTGTTTGGCAAACAGCGATTTTATCAAAAATCAGGTCGCCACTTCAGCGTTACCACAAAGAGACTACCTGACACCTGGGACGTCTGCACGACAACACGTGGGGTCCGGGCACTTATAAACAGAGCCCACCCAGCTGGGAAAGGGTGTCAAGTCGGCGATCGCTGCTGACCGAGCAACTACTGTGGTGTCTTGAGAAGCAGTTAGGTTAGGTTACTGTTGTTTAACGTCCCGTCGACAACGAGGTCATTAGAGACGGAGCGCTAGCTCGGGTTAGGGAAGGATGGGGAAGGAAATTGGCCGTGCCCTTTGAAAGGAACCATCCCGGCATTTGCCTGAAACGATTTAGGGAAATCACGGAAAACCTAAATCAGGATGGCTGGAGACGGGATTGAACCGTCGTCCTCCCGAATGCGAGTCCAGTGTGCTAACCACTGCGCCACCTCGCTCGGTCTTGAGAAGCACCTTCGCTCGATCTCCGTCTTCTGGTGCAGCCATCAGCGTCATGTGACACTATTCAACGGGACTGCTTGCCTTAAGGTCCTGCATCCGGAACCAGTGGACACGATCTTCGAACTGGGACCCTGCTAGTCACCGTCTGGACGCCACCTGCTGTCATAGCGAGCCATCAGCCAGACGTCGCGGGATTCAGTTCCCTCTGTGGATGACACGGCCTCCGTCTCAAGCCGCTGCCACCATTATTTAGCTATCATACGGCTGTGTCGCCGGCACTGATTCAGCCTGTCTGCTAAGCAAGAACTCCCCGCTCCTAGTTACACTGCACTGTTTACAGCATTGGCTATGATCGTCGGTTCGATGCCCATCCTGTTTCCTGACTTGGAGCATCACTGTACTAATAAATACACGAGTGGCGTTCAACGAACAATGCAACAGACTTTTTTTTCTGAAGATAGGTTGGTTTTATTCAGGATTCCAGTATACCATATTATTCCCCCACTCTTTCACATACAAAACACTGTATTTCAGCATAACCCCCGTTCAGTGCGACGGCCTTAAGGCACCTACTGGGAGGGGTTGCATGCCCGCATGGCACCACTCTACTGATGGACGTCGGCGCCAGTGTCTTGCTGCGTCAGTAACTTCCCCGTCATCCAAGTACTGCTTCCTGTGGAGTGCATCCTTCATTAGGCCAAACAGGTGGAACTCGGACGATGCGAGATCCGGGCTGTAGGGTAGATGAAGAAGAACAGTGCAATGAAGTTTGTGAGCCTCTCTCCTGTGCGCAGACTTGTCATGGAAAAAAGAGAAGTTCATTTGCATTTTTGTGGCGACGAACAGGTTGAAATCCAAATTGTAGGAGTCACAGCTGGTCCGGGCAGTCGGCGCGCGGCAGATCGGGCAGGTGTGCACGACCTGTTGCGATGATGACACACGCCTCGCCCAACGACTCACCCTGCTTTTGTTCACTGCCAGGTCTCCGTAGACATTTTGCATGCGCCTGTGAATGTTAGCGACGCTCTGGTTTTCGGACAAAAGAAACTCAATTACAGCTCCATGCTCAAAGCGACGTTTAGCACCGCCACCAATCGGAATGTCATGAAACTATAGCGCCTGAAGCGCGAATATTCCACGATGTTCCGCAATAAATTTCGCATTCTTTAAACCAAAATTGATCAAGAAAAAAGGTGTCGCATATTTTATAGGACGCACGCCGTACATAGTTGCAACGTAAGAATTGGTAAATTTCCCCATGAGAGGACTCGCACCCTCGAGGTAAGAATGTCCGAACAGCCACCCTGACAAGCCTACTCTCGGTCGCCCACCTTCCCACTGGGTCGACAGCACCTCAAACTGCTGCTCTGTTACAACTCTAGACATGGCAGATTAAACTACCGTCACATCTAAGAGAGGTTTCAAGATACACATCGCCATATTCCATTGGATAATACATTTAAGAACCAGACTTTGAGTTATAAGTAATTTGGTCCCAGTATTTCCATATGTTGTTAAAAAAGGTGTGTAATTAATTGCTCCTCCACTATACGTTTCTCAGAGCGCATATCACAAGCAAGAAGATGGGTGCTTATTGATGGGCGTTCTCTCTCACCGAGCAAGGCGGCGCCATGGTCAGACATTGAGCTCATATTGTGCAGGACGGCTGTTCATATCCCCGCCCAACCATGTATATTTAGGTTTTCCGTGGTTTCCCTACATCGCTGAAGGCAAATACCAGGACGGTATCACTCACAAGAACACCGCCGATTTGATTCAAAATCTGGACGTATATTCTGTTTTTAAAGGCATCGTCACTGATGAGATGGTGAACCCTGATGTTCCTTCATTTCTTGCTTCTTTCTCCCAAACAGTCCCATCAAACTCTGCTGCCAGAATAACTGTATGTCGAGAACCTCCGCCAACTACATGTGGGTTAAAGAACTATGTTTTTCGTTATTTTGTATCCAAGGTGACAAGATTCTCCCAGTTGCGATGGTAAATGTTGTGAAAATTACATCTGTTTATTCGATCGGGTTTGAGGGCACTACATCCTATTGAGTCATAATTTTAAACGCGTCAGTAAATCTTTTTAACGAGTAGCTTTCCATTTTTGACAACCAATCACTAAAGGGAAGAGATGTTTGACACTATGGACAGTGAGGGCATCTTAGTCGGCTGTTTATTGCTTTTCAAGGTCGCGCTACCACATTCAATGCAACAAGACGTGGCACGCACATTGCCTCATAAAAAAAGTGAGACACCCGGAAGATATCGTTAGGTGTCAGTCTGTCTTAGCTCACGTCCGCATCATCGGTTGGGTATGTATATGGTTTTCTGTGACAATTAGAATGGCCACCAGATCACATTAGTATGTCCGTGTTTAGCGTTGCTACCAAGATTGGTAGGGCACATTAAAGGGCGTGAACTGCTTTAGATGTTGAGTGATCACTGTGAATGACACGGAGATGCAGCGTACTTGTGTCATATAGCTTTACCAGCAACTGACAGAGCTTGAAAGGAGCCTTGTCGTGAAGCTGAATATTCCACGATTCGACCAGCCGAAGTAACACCGACTCGTTGTGAGTCCTTGTTTGGTAGGCTGGTCGAACCGTGCAATATTCAGATTTGTGGGGAATCTGGATGTCACAGTACCCGATGTTGGAGTGCTTACGTACGTGAGGGCATGAACTATCGTCATCGACGTACGTTCTTGTCGCCCAGTCGGACCACCACGAGGGAAGATCGCCGTATTGTAACCCTTTTACATCCGTTCCTCTCATCCGATAATGAGTAATGGACTCATTGCAACATTCTAGGTCATCCTGCACCATTGGCCGAAGACTTGCAGCAACCTGACTAGAGAATCACTGTCCCGCATGTAGGCTGCCAAAACACACGAGCCGGCCGGAGTGGCCGAGCGGTTCTGGGCGCTTCAGTTTGGAACCGCGCGACCGCTACCGTCGCAGGTTCGAATCCTGCCTCGGGCGTGGGTGTGTGTGATGTCCTTTGGTTAGTTAGGTTTAAGTAGTTCTAAGTTCTAGGGGACTGATGACCGCAGATGTTAAGTCCCATAGTGCTCAGAGCCATTTGAACCATTTTTGCAGCACAACAAATAAAATCACGATAGCAATGGCGAGGGAAGAGCTTTCTGAAGCAATGCGAACGAAGAAATGGGGAAAACAGTGTTAAAGTGTTCTGTATGCCGTTCCCTCCTGTATTGTGGTAAAACGTGGATCATGAGGAAGAAAGAATGGCTGGAGGATTTTCAGATGTGGACGTTGCGGGGGATGGGAAAGAATACGTTGGATGGATAAGGTGTGAATAAGGAGGTCCTGAGAAGAATGGGAGAGCAGACACCGCTGTTGAGTGTAATAAAATGAAGGAAAAGAAATTGGAAGGGTATATATTAGGAGAGGAGAAGAGGGGTAAAGAAACGTAGTCTTAGGTATGTGGAAGGGAAAGACCAGAGGTAGAGATCTCGAACCGCTGATCAAGTGCTGGATTTCATTATACACATCAGCATTAAGAGGGAAGCGATGTATCACATAATGGAAATGCAAAAGGCCTACTGACATAGTTGAAAACAAATGTTGATGATTATAATGAGTTGGGGACTATCGACAGACATGAGGGAAGCATTAAAGGTCTGCAACAGAGTATTGGATATTTATGAAAGGATTTAGCAGCTTTGAAAACTATATAGATATATTCATATCCTGACAGACCTGGCATTCGTGTAATTTTGTTATCAAAGCAGTTTGTTGCGTCTTAGGACGATGCGGATTTCGTTCTTATTGGACGCCCTCCATAAGGGAGAACTCCACAAATACAAGTTTGGGCTAGAAGACGCTGACATTTTGCAGACTTCAAAAGGAAGCATAGGCAATACTCAGTCATTCCAAGGGGCCAGCATTACTGTAGCAGTAGAATAACCGAGAGGAGTAGAACTAAAATTTCATTTGTGGAGAAAACGCTAGCTGTGTTGTCTCTCAGTGAAAAACGTAAACCAGTTGCGTATTTGAATCACCGATGTGAGTGAAACAATCTTTTTGACTTCAGCAAACGAACTCAGTGAACCTGCCGTTGTACTTTATCACTTTCTGTCATTAAAACACACTGTTAATTAATGTGAAGCCGGACTTGCGATCTGTCCTGTTTCGAAGTATATGCTAGGTTACCTTCCTTGGTAACGTGATAACCTTCAGGTTTTGGGATTATGAAGAGTTTACCACTTCCGTAATCCAGTTGCCAGACTTGGCACTTCCAAGCAGGCGACAAAAAATGTAAAAGTACTGAGACCATGGAGGACAAAGAAAGATATTTCTGCGTAGAATCATGCTTAGCGTTGCTACTAACAACAGATGACGAAGACTCGACGAAGCTTATGCCTTGAAATGTTTACCTAAAGCCGTTGAACATGGGTTTTGGATGCTATTGCCGGCACATTATTCCTTCTATGCCCGCCTCCCTTCCCCTCAAGAAGTAACTGAGACTGAGGGCGTTACATGAGTTGTCCACAGCATTCTATAATATCTGTGATAGATGTGTTGCTCCCAGGCGCGTCACGTTCCAAGTCATACGAGTTTATCAGTGTCTGGCACCTTAGGTTAGTTATACGAACGGAATCCTGAACTGGCTATAAGGTGCAACACATGTAACTCAAGTAATCAGCACGTACTGCGCGGTAACTTTAAAAAATTCTGCCACAAAAAAATTCACGAGCTACGGGTATTGATTCCGCCCCGAATCGCTGCATTGCAACTGGCTGAAGCTGTTTCATCGCCATGTTAATCACATTCTCTCATGTATTATTTTGGCAACGATTTGTTTAAGCCGATTCAATTGCAGCAAAGTTTTCAGGCAGTGAAGACGAGTAATGAAGATAGTTTCTTCTTACTGTATTTCTTTTTGTGAGTACCTCTGTTCCAAACACAGTTAGCTAGGTGAAAAGCAAATTACGAGAGTGAATAAGTATATTATGAGTCCCATGTTACAATTTCCAGCAGCACAAATTTATCTTTGTCACATATAAATATATTCATTCTTTTGTTTTGCTCAGGTCCTCTCCACACTGTAAAATATTATCCTGAAGAGCATACAAAAATGAGTATGAACTGCCTGGAACGGGGTAAACCTGCCCTAAGGGGGCGAAAAGAATTCGAATAAGCACCAACAACACATAATCTGTCGAAGTAGCTTCAGACCTCATAAGGGCTGTGATCCAACATAAAAATTATATGTTGAGATATAACAAATGAACAAAATTTTGAAGGCTGATTGACGGCTAAAACATGCAGAAACTGGAAGAAACTAACGGATGATCTGCAAAGACCACTGAAGGATACAAGCAGTGTCAAGTGATGGATAGGAAAACAGGAGACTGAATGAGGTATTGCATAAAATTGTTTAGCATTTAAAATATGACAAAAGTTCAAGCAATACTTGAGTGTCAAGAGATCGTGGATATGTTCTGTGGGTTAATTGTCCACCTCACGATATGGGAAAGATATCGAGTCTCACTAGGACGTCGTGAAAGTATGTTTAATAAAATTGTCACTTTCGAATAGAAATATAAGATAGTTTTAAAGGAATGGTACATTTTTGCACTCTGCAGCTTCCTCGAAGATCCAGTTGCTGCGAGAACCACTCCCAATTTCCTATAGCACCTCCGTGGTTGCAGTAATTATTAATTTGCAATGACAGGCACTGCACTTCGGAAGATAGCGTGCACCTGTATTCCATCTCGCACATCCTTGATATCACAGTAGTCAGATACGATAAGCTGCTAATCGTTTATTTATTTATTTACACATCAAGTTCCGTAGGACGAAATTGAGGAGCATATCTCCAAGGTCTTGGAACGTGCCAGTACATAAAATTACAACATAAAAGTAATAACAGATAAAAATAAAATGTTTATGAACCAGAAAAAAGTCAATCCATAAGTTTAAGCAAACGAAATCAACAGTACAACAAGAACCAGCATAATTTTTTCAAGGAACTCCTAGACAATAGAAGGAGTGACCCATGAGGAAACCCCACAATTTCGATTTGAAAGCACGTGGATTACTGCTAAGATTTTTGAATTCTAGTGGTAGCTTATTGAAAATGGATGCACCAGTATACTGCACACCTCTCTGCACAAGAGTTAAGTAAGTCCGATCCAAATGCAAGTTTGATTTATGCCGAGTATTAACTAAGAGAAAGCTGCTTATTCTTGGGAATAAGCTAATATTGTCAACAAGTAATGACAGTAAGGTGTGTATGTACAGGGAAGGCAATGTCAAAATACCCAGACTCGTGAAGAGGGGTCGACAAGAGGTTCATGAACTTACACCACTTATTGCCCGAACCGCCCGTTTCTGAGCCAAAAGTATCCTTTTAGAATTTGAGGAGTTACCCCAAAATATAACATCATACGACACAAGGGAATGAAAATAAGGAAAGCAGACCAATTTTCGTGTCGAACGATCACTCACTTCAGATATCGTTGGAACAGTAAAAATTTCAGCATTAAGTCTTTGAACAATATCCTCAATGTGGACTTTCCATGACAGTTTACTATTTATTTGAACACCTAGAAATATGAACTGTTCAGTTTCACTAGTCATATTCCCCTCTGTGAGATTGAAAGTCAGGTTTTGTTGAATTTTGTGTTAGAAACTGTAAAAACTAACTCTTACTGTGATTTAGCATTAGTTTATTTTCTACAAGCCATGAACTTAGGTCATGAACTGTACTATTTGAAACCGAGCACACATCGTTTACTACCAAGCTAGTGTCATCAGCAAACAGAAATATTTTAGAGTTACTCGTAATTCTAGAGGGCATATCATTTATATAAATAAGGAACGTCAGTGGCCCTAACACTGATCCTTGGGGAATCTCCCTCCCCCCCCCCCCCCCATTTGACGGTACCCCACTCAGACACCACATCAAAGCCATTCTGAACATTGTAAATAATGACATTTTGCTGTCGGTTGCTAAAGTAAGATGTGAACCAATTGTGAGCTACTCCCCCTATTCCGTAATGGTCCAGCTTCTGGAGCAATACTTTGTTATCAACAAAATCAAACGCCTTACTTAAATCAAAAAATATGACTAGCGTTCGAAACGTTTTGTTTAATCCATCCAATAGCTCGCAGAGAAAAGAGAATATAGCATTTTCAGTTGTTAAACGACTTCTAAAGCCGAACTGAACATTTGATAGTAAATCGTTTGATATAAAATGATCAATTATCCTTACATACGCAGCCTTTTCAATAAATTAAGCAAACACTGATGGCATAGAAATAGGTCTACAATTTTTATAAAGCGGCTTCACTACTGAGTACTTAAATAGTTCAGGAAACTGACCATTCCCAGAGGAAAAATATGGCTAAATACAGGCCTAACATGTACAGCACACTACTTTAATATTCTGTTAGGCACTCCATCATAGCCATGAGAGTCCTTAGTCTGCAGTGATTTAATTATCGACTCAGTCACCCACTTATCTGTATCGCACAGGAGTATTTCAGACATAAATCTCAGAAAGGCATTTGCCAAGAAAGTTATACGATTCCTTGTAGAAACTAAATTTTTATTTAATTCACCAGCAGTGCTCAGAAAATGATTGTTAAATACTGTTCATGTATCTGATTTATCAGTAACAGAAATAGTTTTACTACGAACTGACTTTATATCATCGACCTTGTGCTGCTGACCAGACACTACGTTCACCGACCATATGGTTTTAACTTTATCCTGTGAATTAGCGATTCTATCTGCATACCACATACTCTTTGCCTTCCCAATAACATTTTTAAGCGCCTTCAAATACTGTTTGTAACGGGCTACTGTAGCCTGATTGTGACTATTTCTAACATTTTCATATAATACCCGCTTTGTTGTACATGATATCCTTATCTCACTAGTCAGCCACCCGAGTTGCCTATTACTGGTATTGGTTCAAATGGCTCTGAGCACTATGGGACTCAACATCTTAGGTCATAAGTCCCCTAGAACTTAGAACTACTTAAACCTAACTAACCTAAGGACATCACACACACCCATGCCCGAGGCAGGATTCGAACCTGCGACCGTAGCAGTCCCGCGGTTCCGGACTGCAGCGCCAGAACCGCTAGACCACCGCGGCCGGCTATTACTGGTATTACACCGTTTAGAACGTTCTAATGGAAAGCAACTGTCAAAGAGCATGAGAAATATGTTAAGGAAAGTATTATATTTATCATCTCCGTTATCGGCACTATAAACATCTTGCCACTCTTCTTCCTTGACAAGGTATAAAAAACTCTCTAATGCTATTGGATTAACTTTCCTACATAGTTTGTAATTATATGTGGCATTTGTTGGAGTACAAAAGCTTTATAGTGTTAAAATTTGTGCATCATGGTCTGAAAGGCCATTCCCACTTTTACTAACAGAATGTCCATATAGTAATGAAGAATGAATAGAAATATTGTCTATGGCTGTGCCACTGTTCCCCTGCACCCTAGTTGGAAAAAACACAATCTGCATCAGATCATATGAATTTAGGAGATCTACCAACATCCATTTTCTTGCACCATCATGAACAAAATTCATATTGAAGTCACCACATATAACTAATTTCTGGTACTTTCTATAAAGTGAATCAGGAACACACCCTAGCTTGAGCAGAAATGCTCTGAAGTCAGAGTTAGGGGAACTATAAACAAGAACAATTGGAATTTTAGTTTCACTAAATTCAACTGCCCCTGAACAACATTCAAATATCTGTTCAGTGCAATGCCGTGATACATCTATGGAATCAAATGGTATTCTGTTTTTTGCGTACACGGCCACTCCCCCACCCCGCAAGGAACTCTTTGAAAAACAGCCAGCCAATCTGTATCCCGGTAAAGGAAGCCTCTGAATTGTCAAATTATTTAAGTGGTGCTCCGACATACGAATAATTTCAGAGTCAACATCTATACGCAGTTTACTAACTTTAATACCTCGTATATTTTGATGAAATATGCTTTCTCTACTTGGAAACATGACGTCTTCTGAAGTTGATCCCTTAGTTAGAGGGACTTCCTTTAAGCACGTATACCTATCAAATGACTTCGGTCTAAAAAAGGTGCAGCTCTAACACCAACTACTACAGGAATTTCTCCATGAGTGATCCCACCACCATCCACTACACTGTCACCTATAAGCCTCCCCTTCCCATACCAACTGAGGTGCAGGCCATGCCTAGTGAAACCCAGTCTACTGATACACCCAACCAGCACCACAGAAATGTGATCCATGCCCTCTGCCATCAGCGCCCTCTCCAGTCCCATGTTAATGCGCCTAACAGCCGCATTAAGATGAAGCCGATCATGACGCTGAAACACTTGCCTGAAACGCACATTAGAGCCACCAGTTTGAGTAGCTATCTTTTTCAGGTCACCATCTACATCATATTCTCCGTCTCTGCTCCACCCACTATCACTACCTGATCCTCCTCCGTAAAATTCCTACATAACTCCCCTATGCTCTCAGTCACCTCAGCCAACCTTGTACTAGGCTTTACAATGCTGGTGACCTGGTACTCAGTCCCCATCACTTCCCGCAACTGCTGGCCCACTCCTCTACCGTCCAACCACCTAGCAGCAGAACCTTCCCCTTTCTGTTATAGTTGCAACTGCTGAGGACTGCTGCATGTTCCCTACATCTACAGCTACAAGAGGCTCCTCTCCACTCAACGCTGACAGTAGGTCAAAACTATTGCATATAAGCAAAGCATAACTGTCTGAATAGCTCCTCCTCCTAGCTGCCTTCTTGCCAACTGCCAGTTCCCAGTCCACACCACCCTTCACCCTCCTCAGCCTATCTAGTTCCTCCTTTGCGCGTCGTAACTGCACCTGAAGGGCACAGATCTTACGCTCCTGCTTCTCTGTCAGCTTATTTTACTACAGATTATGCATTCCCATGTTTCCCCACTGCATTCCCCCCCCCCCCCCCGCAATGAAAATAGTTTGAACAAATCCCTCACCGTAACCCAGTACTCACAAACCTAAAATGTCACTGTGTCTATCGGTCAACCAGTTGTAATAGGAGAGGTCTCTGGCTTTGTGTTATGAACACTGTAAGTCACGGAAATGACTATCTTTGTCCGCAGTGTGTTCTGTGAAAACATTCGAGACGTAGTTTTACATTCCTTCATTCTCGCAGACATGAGGTACCTGTCGTCCCATGATGGCGTCACAGTGCGTCGTCTCCTGTAGCGTTTATGATTTCTCCAGGTCTGTTAGGTCCACACTACGTACATACCCACCACTTCTACAGAAATACACCACGTAAAAGCTGTAGGATTACAGCATCACATCCGAGTATCACTAAATTAAGCTTCTCCGCATCATCAAATTCCACTGTTCGGTCACATTATACGCTGTTACAGCTACTATGCTCAATAGTTGTCTCTAGAACAACCACAGAGCAAGGTGGTAGGAGTGGATGTCAAGCCCCCAATCAGCTATTTTGATATTTCCTTCCAGGGTTATCCTAAATCACTACGTGAAATTCAAGATAATTCCTTCTACAACACCAAGTCGTGTTTCCCTTCTAGAACTTGTAAGACGAAGGTAATGCACCAACTGTAATAATCGAGTGAGATGGTGCAGTGGTACGAGACTGGGCATGTATTTGGGAGAATGGTGGTTCAAATCACTGTTTCCGTCATGTGTAGATTTAGGTTTCCAAAGATTTAGCTAAATAGCTCAAAGTGAATCCCAGAGTGGCTTCTTTTAAAGGGCATGAACATCTTCACCCCTATTCTTCACCAGCCCGACGTTGTGCTCCAGCTCTGTATATGACAAGGTCGGATTGGTGAAGGACATAAACTAGCAGACAATGGTACACACTATTAAAGGTTTCCCCATATAGTTCTCAATGCGTACGCACGACGCGGATACTGGGAGCAGGTTGCTCAAACCGAGCACCAGGTCCCTAGTCCTGACGCAGGGACTCGTAGTACATTCCTAACAAACCCCGGCACGGTTCATAGGAGAGCAGTGGAGATCTCCAAGTGATTACTAGATGGATGGGTTAGTTAAAAGAAAATCTGCAGTAACTCACACGAGTTACAGCACCGAAAATCTCAGATAATAACTTCAATTTCGTAAGTCTGAAACGCCGCTTCAGCTTCAGAAGATGACTATTGTCCGAACGTCCAAAGTGGAAAAGTAGGACTTCCTTGAGGAGAAATACATAGAAGGAATAGGGAAAAGATAAAGCAAAATTACAGGCACACTTGGAGAAAAGGGAAGCAGCTGTATGAACAGCGGCTCAGTTGCAAGGAAGTAATAAACAAAGGTGGGAAGGCTGGAAGGTGGGAGGAATTGATAGATGAGCTGCACAGAGTAAACGAACTTAAAGACAATATTACGAAAGGTCATTTTTTATGTTTTCCGTCTTTTCTTAGTAGCTTTAAAATTCATGGGAGTATTTTTTCAAAGAGAAAATTTAATAAAATTTAATAAAAATTTAATAAAAATCATTCGTACAGCCAGTGTGGAATTTTCTTTGAAAAAATGTCGGGGTTTGGCTATGGTTGCCCGCCCTACTAAACAGCATGTCGTGGAAGTATGTTCCGTCTTCGCCACTGAAGATGCTTCACAAATAAAATAAGCAAAACGGGTTTGGCAATAAACAGACTGCCTTCAATTAGTTGCATAGACGGAATATACCTCCACGAATTATCGAAAGGGTTCACGAAGTCGATGAAGATGTGGTAGGAGAAGACAGAGCACCGAAAGACTTAAGCCTAAAGAAAAATTTTGGAGTCGACGATGTCCCCTCAGAATTACTAAGATCTCTGGGGGAAAAAAGCTATCACAAAACTATTCCACTTAGTATGAGAAAGTGTGAGAGCATGAGAGAGGCGACTTCAAGACAAGAGTAACAATTTCAGTTTCAAAGAAGGCAGATGTTGACAGACGTGGATATTATAGAACCATCGGTGTAATTGTTGCAAAGTACTGATAGAAGTTATTTACGGAAGAGAGAAAAGATTGGTAGAAGCCGGTCTATGGACAAATTGTTAAGAACACGCTGGAAAATTATGACTCTAGACTACAACTTGTACCAAAATTAGATAACAGTGACTCGAAAAAAATTAGAGAAGCATTAGTTGAGGGGAATGAGACAGGGTTTTAGTGCACCCCGGATGTTCTGATATTATTCATTCTGCACACTAAAGGGAGAGAGAAAGGGTTGTAGTTTATCCATGATGCTTTAGTATTGTTCACTGTGTAGGCTGAACAAGCAGTAAAGGAAATGCCAAGAAATGGGGAAAGAGAATTACAGTTCAAGAAGAAGAAATAAAACGTTAGAAATTTGCCGAAGACACCGCAGTTCTCTCTGGAACGGAAAACTTGCAAGAGTAGTTGAAAGGAATGAATAATACCTTGAAAAGAGTTTATAAGTTGGATATCAACTAGTATCAGATCATGGTCATGGAACGCAACAGAATGAAATCAAGTGATGTTGAGGAAATTACGTTAGAAAATGAGACACTAAAGACAATGGAAAGGCAGTAGATAGATTTTGCTGTTTGGGCAACAACGTAACTGAAGATCCCAGAAATATAGTGGACATTAAATAGGAAGTGGCAAAAATGGAAAAGTATTTGTGAAAAAGAGAACTTTGTTTACTGCGGGTATTTACTAATGAGTCAGAGCATTATGACCACTGTCCTGGCGCCTGTAAACGAGCTGGTCGCCTGTTCGGGAAGTGTTTGAAGGCCAGTGAAACACGATTAGACCAGGAGGTGCTGGACGCCCAAGTCTCACGTAGAAAGTGCAGATGGTAAGCTTCCCCACTATGAAAGTCAGGGTAGGCAGCGTTCTGTGGCAGATGTAACGGCAGACTACAATTCCTGTAAAGACACAAATGCTTCGGAGAACATTGTTCAGCGCAAATCGTTGAACATGGGACTCTGCAACAGGCGACTCCAAAATGTTGCCATACTGACATAGCGACATCGTCAGATGATCGAGACTGGACGGTGAATCAGTGGAAACGTGTCACCGCTTCGTAAGAATCACGTTTCATGTTACACCAGCTCGACAGTCGTGAGCGGGCTCGCTCTCATGTAGGCTAACGACTTTTAGTAAAGTGCATCAACGCAGACTGCACAGCAAACTGAGGTGAAGAAAAGTCTTGCGATAGCTTCTAATGTCACGTCGGACCTTCTTTTGCCCGGCTCAGTGCAGCAACCCGACGTGCCATGCGCTCAATAAGTCGTTAGAGGTCCCCTGCGGAAATATCGAGCCATGCTGTCTCTAGAGCAGTCCATAACTGTGGGAGAGTTGCAGGTGCTGGATTTTGTGCACGATCTGACTTCTCGGTTACGTCCCATATATTTTCGATGAGATTCATGTTGAGCGTTCTAGGTGGGCAAATCATCCGTTCGAACTGTCCAGAATGTTCTCCTAACCAACTGTGGACGACTGTAAGCCTGTGACATGGCACATACTCACCCATAAGAATTCTTCCATTGTTTGGGAACATGAAATCCATGGATGGCGGGAAATAGTCTTCGAATAGCTCATAATCCTTTCCAGTCAGTTATCGTTTCAGTTTGACCAGAGGAACTAGACCACTGCATGTAAACACAGCCCACACTATTATGGAGCCACCACTAGCTTGCACAGTGCCTTGTTGACAACTTGGATCTATGGCTTCTTGGCGTCTGCGACACACTCGAACCTTACCATCATCTACATCTACTTCTACGTGATTACTCTGCTATTCATAATAAAGTGCCTGGCACAGGGTTCAATGAACCAGCTTCATACTATCTCTCTACCGTTCCACTCTCGAACGGCACGCGGGAAAAACGATCACTTAAATTTTTCCGTGCGAGCCCTGATTCTCTTATTTTATCTATTTTATCGTGATGATCATTTCTCCCTATGTGGGTGGGTGCCAACAGTATGTTTTCGCAATCACAGGAGAAAACTGGTGATTGAAATTTCATGAGAAGATCCCGTCGCAACGAATATCTCCTTTGTTTTAATGATTGCCACTCCACGTATCATGTCTGTGATACTATCTCCCCTGTTTGGCGATAATACAAAACGAACTGCCCTTTTTTGTACTTTTTCGATGTCATCCGTCAGTCCCACCTGATGCGGATCCCACACCGCACAGCAGTACTCCAGAATAGGGCGGCATGAATAGTGTAAGCAGTCTCTTTGGTAGACTTGTTGCACCTTCTGAGTGTTCTGCCAATGCAGTCTTTGGTTTGCTCTACCCACAACATTACCTATGTGATCGTTCCAATTTTGGTTATTCGTAATTGTAATCCCTAAGTATTTAGTTGAATTTACAGCCCTCAGATTTGTGTGACTTATCGCGCAATGGAAATTTATCTGATTTCTTTTAGTATTCATGTGAATAACTTCGCACTTTTCTTTATTCAGGGTCAATTGCCACTTTTCGCACCATACAGATATCTTATCTAAATCATTTTGCAAGTCATTTTGATCATATGATGACTTTACAAGACGGTAAAACAATCTAAGATGGCTACTCAGATTGTCTCCTATGTCGTTAATATAGAACAGGAACAATAGAGGGCCTATAACACTTCTTTGGGGGACGCCGGATATTACTTCTGTTTTACTCGATGACTTTCCGTCTATTACTACGAACTGGACCTTTCTGACAGGAAATCACGAATCCAGTCGCACTACTGAGGCGATACTCCATAGGCTCCCTGTCGATAGCACTTATTACTTCATAAGAATAAAGAGCTAGTAGTGTTTCACAAGAACGATATTTTCTGAATCCGTGCTGACTATATGTCAATAAATCGTTTTCTTCTAGGTACTTCATAATGTTCGAATACAGTATATGTTCTACAACCCTACTGCCAATCGACGTTCGTGATATAGGCCTGTAATTCAGTGGATTACTCCTAACCCCCTTTTTGGGTATTGGTGTGACTTGAGCAACTTTCCAGTCGTTAGGTACGTATCTTTCTGTGAGCGAGTGGTTGTATATAATTGCTAAATATGGTGCTATTTTATCAGCATACTCTGAGAGGAACCTGACTGGTACACAATCTGGATCGGACGCCTCACCGGAGGTCTTACCAATTCAGATTGGTACTCACCTACCCATGCCGTAGTTTACCAGTCGTGCAGAGTCCAACCGATAGGGTCACGAACCCAGGACTGGCGCTGCAGGTGATGTGGTGTTAGCAGAGGCACGCGGTTCGGTCATCTGCCGCCGTAGCACATTAATGCCACATTTCTTCGCTCTGTCCTAACAGATACGTTGATCTGTGCAGTTATTTCACGCAGTGTTGCTTGTTCGTTGGCGCAGAAAACTCTACGCAAACGGCCTTGCTCTCGGTCGTTAGATGAAGGCCGTCGGCCACTGCATTGTCTGTGGTGAGAGGAAATGCCTGAAATTTGGTATTCTCGGCACACCCTTGACACTGCAGAGCTCAAAAAATTGAATTCTCTAACGATTTCCGAAACTGAATGTCCCATGTGTCTAGCTTCAACAAGAGTTCTCCATTAAGAGTAATTAATTCTCACTGTGCAGCCATAATCACGTCGGGCACCGTTCCACAGGAGTAACCTAAGCAAAAATGACAGCTCCGCTAATGCGTTGCCCTTTTATTCCTTGTGTAAGCGACGCTACCACCATCTGCACATGTGCAAATCGCTCTCCCATGACTCTTGACACCTTTGTACTAAGGGGGACATTCACCTGGTCTTCCATGGGACCTTTGATAGTAATCGAAGACGTAATAACAGCTGGAGACCACGTGAACTTAGTTAAACGCCACCTCCAATCCTTCACGTTTGATGTCTTCACCGACGGCGTGGCACCTTGCAGCAGAAAGAGGGATAACAGTTCATATCACAAAGGTAGAGTAATGCTAAAGTGGTTAGAGAAGCCTGATACTAATCCGAGTGTGATCAGGGTGGCACCAGGGCCACCTTACTCAGGTGATCTGAACCCGATGGATCACATCTGGGACGCTATAGGGTGACAGCTCCGTGCTCACAAACCAGCAGTATTCAATTGGCAGGGATTTTGTGATATTCGCGTAGACCTCTAGTGCCACATACCTCCCAAAACGTACCAAGGACTTGTCGTATCCATTTCCGACATAGAATCGCTGCTGTATAACTCTCCAAACGTTGACCAGGGGTCTACGAAGACGTTGATAATAAGATTATAATAGTGTTTTGGCGCGCGGGGTAGCCGCCCAGTCTAGGCGCCTTGCAAGGTCCGCGCGGCGCCCCCCCCCCCCCCCCGCCCCGTCGGAGGTTCGACTCCTCCCTCGGGGGGGAGGGGGGATGGGTGTGTGTGTTGTCCCTAGCGTAAGTTAGTTTAAGTTAGATTAAGTAGTGTGTAAGCTTAGGGACCGATGACTTGAGGAGTTGGTCCCATAAGAACTTACCACAAATTTCCGAATTTAAAATAATGTTTTGGCATATCATTGTAAATTTAAGTATTACGAAATCGTTCCTGAATGTGTTGTAAGTGTAGCTCTCTACAGAATGGAACTGTTGACGATAAACACTTCAAAGAGGATAATATAACCTTTCGAAATGTAATGCTACAGAAGAATGCCGAATATTAGATGGATATCTCAGGTAACTACGGAAGAGGTACTGAATCGGATTAGGGGGATAAGGAATTTACGGTTCAACTTGACTATAAGAAGGGACCCGTTTACAAGATCGGACCTGCGGCATCGGGCAATAGAAGATTTGGTAATGGAGGGAAGATCGAAAGTTAAAAACCGCAGAGAGAAATCAAGGTTTGAGTATGGTATAAAAGGTCAAATGAATTTAAGTTGTAGCAATTACGTAGAGTCCAAGAAACTCGCACTGGATAGACGAACTTGTACAGCTGCAGTAAACCAGTTTTACGAATGAAGGCCAACACCACAAGAACTACAATAGTATGGAGAGAAGTGAGCGGAAGAATGAAGCACAACATTTCCAGTTTAGTTGTGAAACGAAACTGGATCACAGATCTGTTACGATCATACACATAACTTTGTACGGAAAATGATTGGACGAATATAGTTAAAAAATGCTCGAGAACATGTCAATTTTTTCTCAAATTTTATTTCCTGAGAGTAAAGTGCTTCTATTTTTATGCCACTTAAAAAAATTACACGAAGATTAGCTTCGTCACATTTCTTAGGTAATGCTACATATCCGTGTTGACAACGCAAACAGTATTCATGAGTCATGATTGTGACAAGTTAAAATTGAAAACACGCGCTCTGTAGAGATTAAGGAAATTTATTACGTAGATCCATATGGCACGATTTACTGACATACTTATGTGTAGGCTTAAAAAGTATATTTTTCGTCTTGACGACACCATCATATTGTGAAATACTTAATAAACAACAAAATCGTAAATAGTTAGTTAGTTACACTTTCCATGGATCATTTTGCACGATAGATTGTAATGATGTGGGAAACGTCATGTTACACACACATCGCAAATTAATTTGTACATACGATAACGTTCTGAACATTACAAAGATTTTTTTCCCAAAAGGAAAAAGATATAAGAATGTGAGTTAGTAATTCATAACCAGCACCCTTTACGCGTTACAATAATAGAAATTCTTCTACGATATAGAATGTGTTGTCAGACTTTCTCATTTCGTATCAAATTTTACTTTGCTGTCTACCAGATATTTCATGTCACTGGATAAGTGATCAAAAACTTTTGTTGCAGCGCTGTGCACCTCTTTATGTGCCAAAGACAGTCGTAATGTGGAGTAATGAATGTAGTGTTTGCTTCTGTTATTGTAATTAAGTACCTCATTGCTATTTTTGTACTCTAGTGGATTATTTACAACAAACTTCGTGAGGGAATAGACATACTGTGATCCAGTAATCAGAATGCTCAACTTCTTAAACAAGTGTCTACAAGAGGGTCGTGGGTGAACACCAAATATTATCCTTACAGCACGATTTTGTGCAACGAAGACTTTCTTAAACATGAGTTACCCCAGAACATTATTGCATATGACATTATTGAATGAAAATATGCATAATATGTCCACTTACCGATTTGTCTCACTCAAAATCTGCAGCGATTCTATGCGCAAATGTGGCTGAACTAAGTTGTTTTAAGAGTTCCAAAATGTGTTTCTTCCAATTGAAATTCTCATTAACATGGACCCCGAAGAATTTTTAAGTTTCCACCCTGTTTACTATTTCCTCACCATGTGTTAAACTTATCAGTTGTGAATTACCTCTAGATGTGCAGCACTGAATGTGTTGTATCTTTGCAAAATTGTGGGTGAGACCGTTAGCAGAGGATGAGTCAACGCTACTTTAAAGAACTTTGTTCAACATTTCTTCTGTTTCTGTATGTTTGCTTGGATTTATTGCAGTGCTACTGTAAACCTCAAAAAGAACTAATTCTGCTTGTCATATACTAGACAGACGATCATTTACATATACACACTTCAAAAAAAGTTTTTCACAACAGGTAACAATATCCTACGACTGCAGTATCAATGAGTTACAGTTGGAATTAATGAGTTCATATAAATACACACATCAAAGAACGTTTTGCATCACTCCAGTCCCGAGAACTCCTGAAGATGACGTCGACTATGGATATTGTATCACAGACACAGTCCCTTTGACTGTTCAGAGACGACACTAAACCTGCCCAAAGATGCAAACAACCATGAATGACCAGCGCTTATTACAAGGAGGGGGTCCGACAGTCGATTAGTTCCAGTTTTTCCACGAGGAAGGAGGTACACGGCTCATGTCTGTAGTTCAACCGTGCCTTGACGGTCAATGCCGCGGTTCGATCGCGTCCGCATTGTTACTTTGTGCCAGGAACGGCTCTCAACAAGGGAATTGTCCAGGAGCCTCGGAGTGAACCAAAGTGATGTTGTTCGGACATGAAGGAGATACAGAGAGACAGGAACTGTCAATCACATGCCTCGGTCAGGCCGCCCAATGGCTACTACTGCAGTGGATGACCGCTCCCTACGGATTACGGCTCAGAGGAACCCTGACAGCAACGCCACCATATTGAATAATGCTTTTCGTGCAGCCAGAAGACGTCGTGTTACGAGTGAAACTGTGCGCAATAGGTTGCATGATGCGCAACTTCACTCCCGACGTCCGTGGCGAGGTCCATCTTTGCAACCACAACACCATGCAGCGTGGTACAGATGGTTGCAACCACAACACCATGCAGCGTGCAGCGTGGAACAGATGGGCCCAACAACATGCCAAATAGACCTCTCAGGATTGGCATCACGTTCTCTTCACCGATGAATGTCGCGTACGCCTTCAACCAGACAATCGTCGGAGACATGGTCGGAGGCAACCAGGTCAGGCTGAACGCCTAAGGCACACTGTCCAGCGAGAGCAGCAAGGTGGAGGTTATCTGATGGTTTGGGGTGGCATTATGTGGGGCCGACGTACTCCACTGGTGGTCATTGAAGGAGACGTAACGGCTGTACGATACGTGAATGCTATCCTCCGACCGATAGTGGAACCATATCGGCAGAACATCGGCGAGGCATCCGTCTTCATGGACGACAATTCGCGCCCCCATCGTGAACATTTTGTGAATGACTTCCTTCAGGATAAAGACATCGCTCGACTAGACTGGCCAGCATGTTCTCCAGACATGAACCTTAGCGAAGATGCCTGGAATAGATTGAAAAGAGCTGTCTGTGGACGACGTGGCCCACCAACCACTCCGAGGGATCTACGCCGAATCGCCTTTGAGGAGTGGGACAGTCTGGACCAACAGTGCCTTGATGAACCTGTGGATAATATGCCACCGCGAATACAGGCATGCATCAATACAAGAGGACGTGCCGGTGTGTACAGCAATCTGGATACCCATCCCTGAAGGTCTCGCTGTGTGGTGGTACAACATGCAATGTGTGTTTTTCATGAGGAATAAAATTGGCGGAAACGATGTTTATGTTGATATCTATTCCAATTTTCTATACAGGTTCCGTAAATCTCAGAACCGAGGTGATGCAAAACTTTTTTCGATATGTGTATTAGGAACAGAAGTGAACGTAAAATAGAACCTTGGGGAACCCCATACAGGATTTCTTCTTAGTCAGAATTATCTCCCTGGACTATTTTGCGGCGGCTGGTGCGGCCGAGCGGTTCTAGGCCCTTCAGTCTGGAACCGCAAGACCGCTACGGTCGAAGGTTCGAATCCTGCCTCGGGCATGGATGTGTGTGATGTCCTTAGGTTAGTTAGGTTTAACTAGTTCTAAGTTCTAGGGGACTGATGATCTCAGATGTTAAGTCCCGTAGTGCTCAGTGCCATTTGAACCATTTTTACTATTTTGCTTGAATTACTAAGTACAACTTTCTGCATTTTTTTGGTTGCATATGATATAATCCACTGGTTGGCTATACCATCGGTTCCATAGACCGTAAATTTATCTAGGAGATTGCTGTTATTCACATAGTCAAATGCTTTAGAGAGGTGTCAGAAAATGCCAACCAGCGCTATTTTACGTTTTAATGCTTGTAAAATCTGGTGAGTGAACGTGTAAATGGCATTCTCAGTTGAGCATCCCTTCAGAAACCCTAACTGTGATTCTCTGTTACTGAGCTTCTGTTTTAGAATACGTCATCTTCTCGTACGTTTTTGAGAACAATGTCAGCGGTGTAACAGGTCTGTAATTAATGACATCTCTCTTATGACCTTTCTTACAGAGATGTTCAACAACGGTATACTTTAGTCTCTCTTGAAAATTACCTTGTCTTAATGATGCATTACATATTTCAGATTAGACTGGGCATATTATATGGGAACAAATTTTTAGTACTCTTTGGAAACACGATCAAAACCAGAAGAGCTTTTGTTTTTGAGAGAATGTGTAATCTTCTTAATTTCAGAAGAAAAAGTTGGTGATACACTCATATGATTGAATTTTATGAAAATTACTTTTTCAGCATACTGCCGTGATTTTGCTCTTGAATTGCTTGTTCCTGTGCTTTCTTATATATATAATAAATGATTATTAAGTGCATTTGCGACCTGTGATTCGTCATTTATACCCCTTTCTTTCAGTTCAGTAGTGATGTTGTCCTGTTCTGTGGCTGCTTGTCCTGTCTCTCGTTTCACTACAGTCCACATAGCTTTAAGTCTGTTGTCGAAAGTACTGATTTCTGACATTGTGTGCATGTTCTTTGATTTTTGAATAACCTTTCTCAGTAATGTAGAGTAGTTCTTGTAGGGTGAAACTACTGCAGGATCCCTACTTGTTCCTGCCAGAAGATACATTCCCCTTCTCCTTTCACACGATACTTTAACCCCTCTAGTGATCCATTGTTTTTTACGTGGCTGTTGAGTGTTCTTTCTGGTTAGCTTATGAGGAAAGCTGTTTTCAAATAGTGATGAAGATTGATCGCGGCACGGTTTAAATTATGTGTTAGCATTTGGTTAATTATAAATTACATCCGATGTTATCTCCTGAAAACTATTCTTAAAAACATTTGTCCCGGAGTCATTAATTATTCTGATTTCCAGTGAGGAGTATCCGTACAGTAAGGCGCTGTATTATTTATCCTAATTAACTGCGCATCGAGATTAGACGCACCATTTGTTACTAGGTAAATGGTTATTTACTCATTTTCATCTTCAGCAAAGAAAACGTTATTATTAGGGTCGTATTGTCTCTATCCACCAGTGTTGTAAAATCGAAAATTAACCACCCAGGGCCCTTACAGTACGTGTAGAAGTACACGTTACAGACCGCAGACCAATACGATACCTAATAATGTGCAGAGACCTATCTATCAGTTTCTTCGTTTCCTCACAAGCACAATAGGGCGGCTAAGCATCAATAATGCAGGAACATTGAGACGGAAAGCACAAAACAGATGTGTTAAATGACCTGGGTACTTTAACTGCCTACAAAATCAACAGAGCATTCTCGTGTACGCACGAGTGAGATCCAGAACTCCTTAAACCAAGATGCTCAAGAGATACTTGTCTTTGAGAAGGCAGTTCCGCACTGTCGTTTAGTGAAAAAATATGTGCTAGCTTACCGAGTATTGAATAAGACTTATGAGAGGAGCCTAAATTTTTTAGCTCATAGAGCTCAACTCGGTGTTCTTCGCGCGGTGTAATAGGCAGATGTAGAGGATATTTCGTAAGCACCCGAAGTGACAGTTATAGAGCGGTTAGTGTTTAAATAATACATAAATAATCTAGTAGACAAGTTCGATAGTCCCACGAAGGTGTTCCCAGACGGCGTCGTTGTTTATAGGAAGGCTGCAACACGAGATGACTAAAGCTTCAAATGGTTCAAATGTCTCTGAGCACTATGGGACCTAACATCTGGTCATCAGTCCCCTAGAACTTAAAACTACTTAAACCTAACTAACCTAAGAACATCACACCCATCCATGCCCGAGGCAGGATTCGAACCAGGGACGGAAGTGCCTACAACCGCTCGGCCACAGCGGCCGCCTCCAAAACTGTGTATCCAGCTCCAGAGACAGAGATCAAATACATTTAAGTGCCTGGAAGAGAGTTCATCGAACCACCTTCACAATTTTCTATTATTCCACTCTCTTACAGCGCGCAGAAAGAACGAACACCTATATCTTTCCGTGCTAGCATTGATTTCCCTTATTTTATCGTGGTGATAGTTTCTCCCTATGTAGGTCGGTGTTAACAAAATATTTTCGCATTCGGAAGAGAAAGTTTATGATTGGAATTTCATGAGAAGATTCCGTCGCAACGAAAAATGCCTCTCTTTTAATGATGCCCATCCCAAATCCTGTATCACTTCAGAGACACTCGTTCCCATACATCGCGATAATACAAAACGTGCTGCCCTTCTTTGAACTTTTTCGATGTACTCCGTCGGTCCTATCTGGTAATGATCCCACACCGCGCAGCAGTTTGCTAAAACTTGACGGACAAGCGTAGTGTAGGCAGTCTCCTTTGTAAATGTTACATTTCCTAAATGTCCTGTCAATAAAACGCAGTCATTGGTTAGCCTTCCCCACAACATGTTCTATGTGTTCCTTCCAATTTACGTTGTTCGTAATTGTAGTACCTAGGTATGTAGTTGAATTTACGGCTTTTAGATTAGACTGATTTATCGTGTAACCGAAGTCTAACGAATTCCTTTTAGCACTCATGTGGATGACCTCACACTTTTCGTTATTTAGGGTCAACTGCCCATTTTCGCGCCATTCAGATATCTTTTATAAATCGTTTTGCAATTTGTTTCGATCTTCTGATGACTTTATTAGTCGATAAAAGACAGCGTCATCTGCAAACAATCTAACAAGGCTGCTCAGATTGTCTCCCAAATCGTTCACGTAGACAAGGAACAGCAAAGGGTCTATAACACTACCTTGGGGAACGCCAGAAATCGCTTCTGTTTTACTCCATGACCTTCCGTCAACTACTACGAACTGTGACCTCTCTGATAGGAAATCACAAATCCAGTCACATAACTGAGACGATATTCCATACGAAAGCAGTTTCACTACAAACCGCTTGTGTGGTAAAGTGTCAAAAGCCTTCCGGAAATCCAGAATTACGGAATAGATCTGAAAGCCCTTGTCAATAGCACTCAACATTTCATGTGAATAGAGAGCTAGTTGTGTTTCAAAGGAATGGTTTTTTCTAAACCCGTGTTGACTGTGTGTCAATAGACAGTTTCAAAAATGCAAATGTGTGTGAAATCTCATGGGACTCAACTGCTAAAGTTATCAGTCCCTAAGCTTACACACTACTTAACCTAAATTATCCTAAGGACAAACACACACCCGAGGGAGGACTCGAACCTCCGCCGGGACCAGCCCCCCAGTCCATGTCTGCAGCGCCTTAGACTACTCGGCTAATCCCGCGCGGCATAGACAGTTTCCTTCGAGGTAATTCATAATGTTTGAACACAATATGTGTTCCAAAATCCTGCTGCATTTCGACGTTAACGACATGGGCCTGTAATTTGATGGATTACTCTTACTACCTTTCTTGAATATTGGTGTGACCTGTGCAACTTCCCAGTCTTTGGGTACGGATTTTACGTCGAGCGAACGGTTGTATATGATTGTTTAGTACGGAGCTAATTCGTCAGCAAACTCCGAAAGGAACCTAACTGGTATACAGTCTCGACCAGAAGACTTGCTTTTATTAAGTGATTTAAGTTGCTTCACTACTGCGAGGATATTTCCTTCTACGTTACTCATGTTGGCTGCTGTATCGACGAGATTGAAGTCACCAATAACGTCAAACGTTATGCCCATGCGCCAATCACGGCTCTAACAAGGAAGTTACACAGAGTACGCGAATGAACTTGCCCCCCTTCTTGCAGCGGTGTACCGTAGGTCTCTAGAAGAGCGTAGCGTTCCAAGGAGCTGGAAAAGGGCGCAGGTCATCCCCGTTTTCAAGAAGGGACGTCGAACAAATGTGCAGAACCTATATCTCTAACGTCGATCAGTTGTAGAATTTTGGAACACGTATTATGTTCGAGTATAATGACTTTTCTGGAGCCTAGAAATCTACTCTGTAGGAATCAGCATGGGTTTCGAAAAAGACGATGGTGTGAAACCCAGCTCGCGTTATTCGTCCACGAGACTCAGAGAGCCATAGACACGGGTTTCCAGGTAGATGCCGAGTTTCTTGACCTCCGCAAGGCGTTCGATACAGTTCCCCACAGTCGATTAATGAACAAAGTAAGAGCATATGCATTATCAGACCAATTGTGTGATTGGATTGAAGAGTACCTAGATAACAGAACGCAGCATGTCATTCTCAATGGAGAGAAGTCTTCCGAAGTAAGAGTGATTTCAGGTGTGCCCGAGGGGAGTGTCGTAGGACCGTTGCTATTCACAATATACATAAATGACCTTGTGGATGACATCGGAAGTTAACTGAGGCTTTTTGCGGATGATGCTGTAGTATATCGAGAGGTTGTAACAATGGAAAATTGTACTGAAATGCAGGAGGATCTTCAACAAATTGACGCATGGTGCAGGTTCAAAAAATGGCTTTGAGCACTATGGGACTTAACATCTGAGCTCATCAATCCCCCAGAACGTAGAACTACTTAAACCTAACTAACCTAAGGACATTACACACATCCATGCCCGAGACAGGATTCGAACCTGCGACCGCAGCGGTCACGCGGTTCCAGACTGAATCGCGGAGAACCGCTCGGACACACCGTCCGGCCATGGTGCAGGGAATGGCAATTGAATCTCTATGTAGAGAAGTGTAATGTGCTGCGAATACATAGAAAGAAAGATCCTTTATCATTTAGCTGCAATATAGCAGGTCAGCAACTGGAAGCAGTTAATTCCATAAATTATCTGGGAGTAGGTATTAGGAGTGATTTGAAATGGAATGATCATATAAAGTTGATCGTTGGTAAAGCGTATGCCAGACTGGGATTCATCGGAAGAATCCTAAGGAAATGCAATCGGAAAACAAGGGAAGTGGTTACAGTACACTAGTTCGCCCACTGCTTGAATGTTGCTCACCACTGTGGGATCCGTACCAGATAGGGTTGATAGAAGATCCAACGGGGAGCAGCGCGCTTCGTTACAGGATCATTTAGCAATGTCGAAAGCGTTACGGAGATGACAGATAAACTCCAGTGGAAGACTCTGCAGAAGAGACGCTCAGTAGGTGGGTACGGGCTTTTGTTGAAGTTTCGACAACATACCTTCACCGAGGAGTCAAGCAGTATATTGCTCTCTCCTACGTATATCTCGTGAAGAGACTATGAGGATAAAATCAGAGAGATTAGAGCCCACACAGATGCGTACCGACAATCTATCTTTCCAAGAACAATACGAGACTGGAATAGAAGGGAGAACCGATAGAGGTATTCAAAGTACCCTCCGCCACACACCGTCAGGTGGCTTGCGGAGTGTGGATGTAGATGTAGATGTAGAAACCACTAGACCTCCGTACTGTGTTTACTGGGCACGGAGACTGGGGCAGCTGCGTGCGCACTGCAGCTGCTGCGCCTAGGCCGCCCTGGCAGACCATTGTAGGGCAGGGCGGAGCGCGTTCGCGGTCTGCGTCTCCGGAGGATCGTTGGCGCAGGTCGGGATCTGTGAGCCGGCCTAGCGGAACCGGTCCCTTCCCTCGCAGGCGGCGGGCCCCGTCCCCACCAGTCCCTGGGCGCGACGCCGGCGCTGCCTGCGCTCCCTATCACAGGAAATATCTGCCGCGGCCGCGTCAAAGCCGGCCCAAGGTACACCGGATCGAAAACTGGCAGCCGAGTCACTGCCGACTCAATGGGAGTCACGCCGATGGTGGCGCAAAAAGCTTGTCATTCGCAACCGTGACAGCGGCGGAAATCGAGTACGAGTCCAGATTTCGAACCATCGACGAGAGCTATCTATTAAGCCGGTTGAAAGTCATTACCGCGGCCTCACACCGCACTGACAAGCTGCGTTGCCGTACACCTGTTTGCTATCGGGTATTCTTTTCTTTTTTTTCCCCCAACACTGATTATATTTTTTCGTTTCCATTTCATTAAAGTTGTAGGCCAGTTAAATCGAGAGGAAACCGGAATCGGCTTTGATCGAATTCTCACGATCCTATAAACAGTATGTTTGTGCCAACAGCTCTTCCACAGTACCGCACAAGAGGGGAAAAAATGCTATTTCCATGCTACTGTGAATAACTTACTCTCACATCGCATTTAACTCTACAATCTTGCTGTGTGCTTTACCTTCGTGAGTATAACACAGAGGAAGCTGTCAAGTCCGTTACTTATTCTTCGCCGGCCGATGTGGTCGAGCGTTCTAGGCGCTTCAGTCTGGTACCACGCGACCGCTACGGTCGCAGGTTCGAATCCTGCCTCGGGCATGGATATGTGTGCTGTCATTAACTTAGTTAGGTTTAAGTAGTTAAGTTCTAGGGAACTGATGACCTCAGATGTTAAGTCCCATAGTGCTAAGAGACATTTTGAACTTATTCTTCGAGACAGCTAGAAACTGAATTGGCTCTGAGCACTATGGGACTTAACTGCAGTGGTCATCAGTCCCCTAGAACTTAGAACTACTTAAACCTAACTAACCTAAAAACATCACACACATCCATGCCTGAGGCAGGATTCGAACCTGCAACCGTAGCGGTCGCGAGATTCCAGACTGTAGCGCCTAGAACCACTCGGCCACCCTACAAACTGAATTAATGAAATTAGTAACCAAAAGGAAACTTCGTCAAGACAGTTATATTTCTTCGCTGTTGACAAATAGGTCTGCCCTTAGACTACTTATAATTTCGACGTCATTTGTAGTGTCATGTAGAAGCGTGCCCAACGGAACTAAGAAGTTCTCCTACCTTTGAATTGAAAATAACACATGTCGCATGTCGGATGAAGCAAGAAGTTTTTTTGGCGACCGAGGGGGGGGGGGAGGGTGAGTCATCAGTCTTTTGACTGACTGGATGTAGCCCACTGCGAATACGCTAACCTCGCAATGACTTTTGCAGCCAACATCCTCAATTACTCTCTTTTTACACCTTACAGCTTCCTCAAATACGTTGCTATGGAACTTATGCCTCGATGTTTTCACACATCTCCTAAACCCTAGCAAAGATGTAAACAACCATTCATGACCAGCGCCAATTAGACGGAAGGGGTCAGACAGACAGCCAATCAGTTCCGGTCATTCCACCAGGAAGTAGTACATGGTTCATGTTGTCTGTAGTTCAACCATGCCTAGACGGACAGTACCGCCGTTTAGATCGGGTCCTCATTGTTACTTTGTGCCAGGAAGGGCTCTCAACAAAGGAAGTGTCCAGGCGTCTCGGAGTGAACCAAAGCGATGTAGTTCGGACATAGAGGAGATACAGAGAGACAGGAACTGTCAATGGCGTAACTCGCTCAGGCCGCCCAAGGGCTACTACTGCAGAGGATGACCGCTTCCTTAGGATTATGGCTCGGAGGAACCCTGACAGCAACGTCACCATGTTGAATAATGATTTTCGTGCAGCCACAAGACGTCGTGTTACGACTCAAACTGTGCGCAATAGGCTGCATGATGCCCAAGCTCACTTCCGACGTCCATGGGAAGGTCCATCTTTGCGACCACGACACCATGCAGCGCGGTACATATGGGCCCAACAACATGCCAAATGGACCGCTCAGGATTGGGATCACATTCTCTTCACCGGTGACTGTCACATATGCCTTCAACCAGACAATCCTCAGAGACGTGTTTGGAGGCAACCCAGCCAGGCTTAACGCCTTAGACACACTGTCCAGCGAATGCAGCAAGGTGGAGGTCCCCTGCTGTTTAGGGTGGCGTTATGTGGGGCCGACGTACTCTGCTGGTGGTCATGGAAGGAGCCGTAACGGCTGAACGAAACGTGAATACCATTCTCCGACCGATAGTGCAACCATATCGGCAACATATTGGCGAGGCATTCGTCTTCATGGACGACAATTTGTCCCCCATCGTGCTCATCTTGTGAATGACTTCCTTCAGGATAACGACATCGCTCGACTAGAGTGGCCAGCATGTTCTCCAGACATGAACCCTATCGAACATGCCTGGGATAGATTGAAAAGGGCTGTTTATGGACGACGTGACCTACCAACCACTCTGAGGGATCTACGCCGAATCGCCGTTGAGGAGTGGGACCATCTGGACCAACAGTGCCTTGATGAACTTGCGGATAGTATGCCACGGCGAATACAGGCGTGCATCAATACAAGAGGACGTGCTACTGGTTATTAGAGGTACCAGTGAGTACAGCTGTCTGAACTACCAGGTCTGAAGGTCTCGCTGTATGGTGGTACAACACGCAATGTGTGTTTTTCATGAGCAATAAAAAGGGCGGAAATGATGATTATGTTAATCTCTATTCCAATATTCTGTACAGGTTGCGGAACTCTCGGAAGCGAGGTGATGCAAACCTTTTTTTGATGCGTGTATGTGGGTGTAGCAGTTTGCGCGGATATAAAGTGGAATTATTACATGAGCTCATTTATAAAATCAGGTCGTTGTACTTTCGTTGATTGGTGGGAACCTGGGAACATGAAACCAGTGCACAAAGGAGACTGCTTACGAAACACTCATGCAACTCATTCTAGAATATTACTCTAGTGTTTCGACCTAATAACTTGTTACATTCAGTTTATGTGTTTATTTGTAGTTCCTTACTCTCAAAGCTGTCATGAACCCTTATTCATGTAAGTGAGTATGTGAAATCCTTGCGTGATCCAGGCACTCGACTCCTGAATTACCTACGTCATCAAACGAGCTTCTTATTCTTTTTGCTGTCTGTGAGCTATATTAACTTGGATCACCTTCTTTTCTTTTAGTCTTTACCAATGTTCAGCATTCTTTCATTTCCATACTTTGCTACCAGCATTTCTGGTGTAGTAAGTAAAGTTGTGGCTTATCCTTCGAAATTATTTTTCCCTTCCTTTCTCTTTCCCTTCCCTTCTTTTGCTTCCTCTTTAGCCGTTATCACAAATTTTGAATTTGTATTGAAGATATTGAAAATAGTGTAATACGAAATGATTATATACTGTAACGTGTTGTCATTAGTTGCCACGCAAAGTGTGTATGTTTTACTTGTAACGTGTGATGTGCTTAATCCTTTGTGAAAGTGAACAACCGAGCAAAAAATAACTGCAGAATATAATGTTTATGAAATGAATGTGCTGATTTTCTATTTAATCAGCTTGTGTACTGAACTCATGAGAATTCTACTTTTCTTAATTGGTCTGAGGCGATCCTTTCTTTTTTCTTTTTTCTTTTTCTCTTTTCATCTCTTTACGTACTGTACCCTCACGACTTGGACATTTTCTTCATATTTTCTAATTAATGTCATTGGTCTTCTCCATTTGTCGCTCCTTTCACTGTCACACAGCTATTTGTCACCACCTTGGAACATGTCCCACTAATTTCTTATTGTGGTAAATGTTTTCCTATGTGTATTTTCACAAATATCTATGCCTACCACTATCTCCTCGTTTCTTTCTCCATCTGTCCATCTTGGTTTTAAATAAAGTTCTTCTTTAGCAGCACATTTCAACAGCATTCCTTTCATAAATTCCCATAGTACACAGTTTGATGCCGTCATCCTGGAGGTACAGTTATCATCAGAAAACACTTCTTCATTCATATTTTGACATTGCGTACTAGCAGAGGTATCTTTGTTTGTCCCTTTTCTCTTTAGATTTACTCTTTCGTGTACTCCAGTCAACTTCTCACGACCGCTAGCTTAGGATATCTTGCATTTTGTGGTTCTTTCACACATACTGTATCTTCTAAAATTTTGATTTTTAGCAAGTTTCTGAATTCTTTTCTACTGTGTTCCTTTACTTTCGTTGTCGATCTAATTATTTTGAAGATTATTGGATTGAAAGGCTGTCATCTCCACGTAGCAGGTTGACTATAAGCAGCTCTTACTTTGATTATGATGAGGTATGACCTTTGTGTACCTTAGCATTAGTATATGTGACGCATTCACTTTCATTCCTATAGTGTATTTTCCACTTACTTCCTTCGATGCTTCTTCTTCCTTAAAGTTACACAACATTAGTGATAAACTGACCTCCTATCTTAAAAACTTCTCATCAAACTTGCATTCCTCGATTTGTTGAGTCCCATAGTGCTCAGAGCCATTTTTTGAAAAGTCGAGATCATTACCTTTTTCTCTCCTAGCCCAATTTGTGCTCTGTCTCTAATGATCTCATTGTCGGCGGCCCACTGAACACATAATCTATATGTTCTTCCTAATCGATGAATATATTCTGTCTACATTGCTCAGAAGGTTTACATATTTGTTATATGTTTCGTTACTACTCATATTGCAACAAAAAATAAAAGTATTATAGAAGTGCATTGTAAATATTACCAAAACTTGCTAATGTGCGGCGTCACCCACCAGAACATGGGACCGTATACAGTGTCCTGTGACAGCAGTGAAACGACCGTCATTCGGTGCAACTGGAAAGCTTAGCATCAAACTATTTAGTATACTCAATTATATGAAAAAAGGATACTTCAATTGCCTCCCTAGCCATAAAGATTTGTCATTACTTACAAAAGTTAATAAAAATTGAAATCTGCGTACTCTCCTGCTCATTCTTAGCAAATTAAATGTATTTTATTTACGGAAAGGAGAACACTCAATATTTGAGAAAATGCATATTAATATATACAAGATTTTCATCGTGCAGTCTGGCAGCTAGCACAGGTTCACCTAAGCAGTCAATGTCCAATGTCTCGCTCCCATAATCAGTCTGACAGAAAGGGGAGAATAAGTCTAAATATTTGTACGGTACAGAAAACGCACCCTCTGCAACAACCTCTACAGTGTTTCGCTATGTACAACTGTAATGATGTTTACGAGACACTGTATAATGCTTAGTGGGCGATATTTGCATAACGCCATTTATCTCTCTCCTACCTCTTTTCTTCTCCACAGACATGCCAGAACAACGACTACCCTGCCTTCGTACGTACTCTAACATCTCCTTCCTCGTTCTTAAGGTCCTCATGTGCGCTTTGCGATAGATACGCTGAAACTGTTATGCAGTCTGTCTCGAATTTCGTTTCTCTGTGTCTTTTGCAACGATATTTAGCAGACAATGTCATATTTCTTGGAAGAATTTTATTAATTATTGGCTTTATGCAGACCTTATCCCTGTAGCACTCTTTCATTAACTGCATCACCGCGTTATATACACCTCGTAGTACGCTTCTGAGAGTTTTCCCACTGCTCTAATTCGGCCTGACGAAGAGCGAAACAATTTCTGCAGTATTCTCGAATTTTCGCATTAGGAGAAATGAAGGAGGATTATACTCGTCAACGTCGATATCAAAACAGAGAGGAATCGCACTAAAGCCTTGTGATCGGATAACTTCGCACACGTTCCATACTTTCCGAGAATTTCCCAGTCACTATCCTTACAAATAATGTTATTTGTTAGCCACGTTTCCCGTATCTGCTTAATGTTTTGCTTATTTGATCTACTGTAAATATTGTGTACAGAAGTCGTCACATTGCTTCTTGTCACGCTTATTGAAGTTGAGCTTCCGTTCATTATTTGATATGGACATTTAAACTCATTCTATATTTTCCTGCAGTTCCTCGACGATGAATATTTACGCAACTTTAAGGAACTTCACCTCAGCAATTAATCTGAGTGTGCTACTTGAGTAGTTTAACAAGACCTGTGGATACATTTTCAAGGGAGCGTCCTAACAGCTGTATTGAGGTCACTGTCGATCTTATCTCTCAAACATTCTGCTGCCAGAAAACTGTATTAGCGTCATTAGTTAAAAATTAATTATGCGAGTCGCTTATTTTAGGACATAATCCTCACTTTCGTAGTTATAATTTCGACAGGGCACCATAATGGCGAGAGGTCCTAAGAAGTTTATGTTGGTTATTGCCTTTCGAACCACTTGTTCTGGACAATTAACGGGAAAGACAATATTTCACAAGTATATTTGATCATTACCACCGAAAGTAAATGAAGAGTATTCCTAATCAGTACTCACCTCTTCAACGTTTACATGTAGAGTCAGTAACTATGATTACTAATTAGTCATTTGCTTCAGTTCATATAAATTCACAATCGTGGCTGTTCCTACATCGTCATTTTCATTTACTGCAGTAAAGAGTACTGTTACTGGGATATCTATTTATACGACCAGGAACGATTTTTTTTAAATTTTGTTTACTTGTCTGAAAGATTCAGTACAGCAACTTCGATTCGTACTTGATACGTGCGCTCGTCAGCGTTGCTATGGAGCTAAACGGATGTCACCTACAAATAAAATAAAATGAAATAAAATAAATAACAAAACTGTTTTTCGCGCCGTCTCCATGCTTATCGAGCTATCCGAGTTCTGATTTCAGCTCTGAAATGTTTTGTAATATGTGATTATATGCATACAGACATGTCTCTGAGGATGCCCCAAAAGTGAAGTCAAATGATTACTCGAATAAATAGAAATGAAAATTACAAAATTATGAATGCTCTACAGTATTAATTTACTTTGCTAACCAGTTTTCGGCATACATTGCAATTATCAAACTAACTGTCCATGGAAGTCAGAGAAGATACAATATTGGTAACTACTTTGACGACGATAGTCAGTGAAAGTCTGATGTTGGTCTTGTAAGCCGAAAACTAGTTCACGAACTAAGTTAATACTGTAGAAAATCTACAACTTTGTACTTTTCATTTATAACTATGAAATTTTTCTAGCAGGAAGCGACGAAAGAAGCAGGTAACGCAGTTACTATTGAATATTAAGAACGTATTAGATATTTCTCCTTATCCCCTGACAACTAGAAAAACTGGAATGCTAAAGTTAAATGTCTCGTCGTGGCCATTCAGACGAAGCACTTGCTCAGTTCGAATAGGGTGAGGGTCTGCCTGCGAAACTATCCCAGTATCTGCCTAAAGAAATATTTGGTAACCATGGGAATGCTAAATAGGGAAGGAAGGAAAATGATTTGAATCGTGATGCTACTTACATAAACAGCAAACTTCTCTCTGGTTGTACACGATATCTCGTAGCACGACTTACAGGGTTTGCCCACATCAATGAGGATGCGGTTAACCCAGTGCTATGCAGAGAACCCCATTCCTACATTCTGCCAACAAGCCGACGTGAGTGTTTCGTCCGTTACAATCTTCAAGTGTAATTATGTGTACTGACAAAATTTAATATTTCACAATGATAACTGTACACAAAATTAATTGTAGCTCGCGCCCGTGGGAAAAAACTGAGGATATAAAAATCAGAAACCTCGTCCAGCAGTACTGAGTATCGATAACATGGGCTCAATGTCTACAACGTCTACATTTCCTGGGCTACATCCTTTGGATTTCTTTCTCTGGGGACGTTTGAAGAGTATAAATTATATAGCCTATGACAAGAGCGCTCATACGATAGTTTGTAGGGTGGGGGTGGGGGAAAATGAAGTGTTTTTAATAGTCTGGAACACGAAAGGTGACTTGCAAGTTGCCGTAATAAAGTTCCAGTTTCTGCCTTGTTAAAAGCCTGCATAATACTTAATTTTAAATCTTTTTTTAAAGGAAAACACATGACTATACTGTGTTTTTTTTTACTTTCCTTGAGAATGGGGTGGAGGGAGGGAGGGGGGGGGGCAGAAGGGCAGCTTCTCCATGACCCCGGGTATGGGCGGCCCTTGGCGTGTGAAGTTGAGAGAATGGTTCACAGTATACGTGCATCGCGTTTAGCGACTGCGACAGTGATGGGTAGGTATAAGAAGAGCTTCAACGCTAGCATCAGCATTGAAACACCATTTGTTTTTTCTTTTATTAAATTAGTATTAGCTTTAACAAGTACCTTCTCCTTCAAACTTATTTTGCCGACTGTAGTTGACTGTTTGCGCCTCACTTTATTTAATGTTTGATTTATAATTAAATCATTTTGTACTAATCAGAACCGTCTACTTACCCGAAAATGTTCTGTTTCTCATCAATGTCGATCGACAGCCGCAATTTTCGTCAGTGGAGGTGCTGTTTATCATATTTTCGATGTTCTTTAGCGTGTATAACTGAACCACTCGAATGCAGCATCGTATTCCCAATTTCTTTCTCAAATCAGGTTCTGCAATAACTCAGTGTTTTCAGTATCATTCTGAAATATCCTTTATAACCGATTAGGAGGGTGACTCGTACAATCAAGGTCGTCTATACGTCCTAAAACTTCGACTTCTGCAAATAATGATGGGAAGAACCATCGTATAACGTTTGTAAACCGGTTATTTTGGAGTAAGGAAAAAGCCAACAAGAACACGACATGCCGTAAAGGCAGACAGTCACGATATTGTACATAGAACTGATTATTAATGAAGAATAACGAGATGACAAGACAGCTTTCAAACGTACAATGACGTTAATAATTTAGGCTTTTTGGTGAATGTGCAACGCTAAAGCTGTATGTCTTTGGTAGCTGACCAGTAATGGAGCATGTGTGTATGGTACAAATGACAAAATGTAGACCGTAACAGTAGCTACCCATACGTAAACATCAACACCAGCAACGATAACAACAAGAAAAGTTACCCTCCGGGAAAATAAATATCGCTCACAGCTGTGCGACAAGCACAGGTGTTTCCATACGCATGTGTTTATTATGAAAGCGCGTGTTTTGCTGATATTAACAAATACAGAAATCAGAAACTGGTTTAAGAACGTGGCTTGGGATGCGACATTTGCAAAATTGTTTACGGGGACAAATAGGATTGAACAATAACTACCAGTCTATCCTTCATAAGTTAAGCATTTGCCATTACGTAATACTAACAAAACTTCAGTAGCACAGATAGTAAAAGCGTCATTTCGCGAAATACAAACTGGCATCACGTTGTTGATAGAAATGACAGTTTAGAACATACAGTAAACCGCACAAACTTAGTGAGAATAAATCCAGCATAATAACGACAACGTCTGAGTATTAGCATTCAGTACAGCAAATTAAGCAAATTTCCACAAAGTAGGAGTCTACTTTACTAACAGCTTGTTACATGGTGCAAATATCCTCAGAAACACACTCTTTGCTTACTTCATAGTTTTCTTTCCCAAAGAACTTATTTACAGCCCGACATAATAAATAAGAATTTCCTCTTCCGTTACTTCCTTTGTACCAGTGCAAAATATACGATTACTTTTACTGATTGTGCAAAATATATCACCTTTATTAAGATAAGAGAGCAACTAAGGGGGAAGTAAGGGCGTGGAGGTTGCCATTTAGAAACGCAATATGGAAGTAATTTCTTTCTCACAGCGCCGGCCGCTGTGACCGATCGGTTCTATGCGCTTCAGTCCGGAACCGCGCTGCTGCTACGGTCGCAGATTCGAATCCTGCCGCGGGCATGGTTGTGTGTGATGTCCTTAGGTTAGTTAGGTTTAAGTAGTTTTAAGTCTAGGGGGTGAAGATCTCAGATGTTAAGTCCCACAGTGCTTAGAGCCGTTTGAACCACTTTTTTTCCCACAGAGCCGCTCCCCCCGTCGGTGGTTCGGGTCCCCCCTTGGGCATGGGTGTGTGTGTTGTCCTTAGCGTAAGTTAGTTTAAGTAGTGTGTAAGCCTAGGGACCGATGATCTCAGCAGTTTGGTCCCATAGAATTTACCACAAATTTCCAAATTCATTTCTTTCCCACACTTAGAGCAATGCTACAGTAGGTCTGGGACAGTGGATAATAAAGCAAATCTTCATTTACCAATGAGAATCTCTGGAATGTGTGTGTCAGGGAAACGTTCTTGTTATACAGATGTAAGATTTTTTTGTGATTCCCGTGAAGTGAAGCAGTGTACATGGCTACAACACTAGGAGAAAGGATGATCTTCACTACTCAAGGTTAAATCTAACTTTGGCTCAGAAGGGGGTAAATTATGCTGCCACAAAAGTCTTTGGTCACTTACCTAATAGCATCAAAAGTCTGACAGACAGCCATATAGCATTTAAAAGGAAATTAAAAGAATTTCTTAATAGCAACTCCTTCCACTTATTAGATGAATTTTTGGATAAAGTAATTGGGTAATTTCCCAACCCCACAAAAAATAAAAAAAAAATAAAAATATTGAGTGTCATGTGATATTTTGTCTAATGTAATATCTTGTATAGACACCTTTTATTAACCTGACACGTTCCACATCATTACGAAGTGTCGTATTCATTATCTATGGAACAAGTACTAATCTAATCTAATCTCATCTAAACGACATGTAAGAGGTTCAGAGGACTTCGTTTACAGAATAGAGATGCGAGATACACAGGTTAGCTTTACAGCAACTGTATGAAACGGCTGCCTTAGCTGGCGTGCAGGCCAATAAAATTATGACACGTTTAAATATCATTCTGATTATGGCAGCAGATCACATGCTGCTTGTCATGAAGCCATTATGTGTCTCATCATAAAAAATCACATAGTTTATATGGCAGTGAACTGATCAAGAAACAAGCTGACAATCACAAGATGTCAATTCTCGCAACTGCCCACCTCTCTATACTAGCCACCAACAGAACATTCGACTCAGTCTGCTTTGCACAGTTGGCTGTAATTTACTAAACAGGCAGTTTGAATAACCTAAGCAGGCACACCTGCAGGTGAACACAAAGCACGTACTTTGCGTCGTAATGTATTGAAGTAAAACTAAGCGTAACCACAACGTCAATGGTAGAACCGGAACACAAATGAATATTTCATAAGAGACTTGGCTTGTTATACTAGTGTGACCGCAATCATTTCTTTTCCTACCGCCCAAGAGTTATCATTTAAAATGTTGCAGTTTCTGTTGAGGTGAGCCCTGTAGGACGTCCCTTTTTCCAACATGAAGACTGTATTCTTCCCGTCTTCAAAAAGTCTTTAAGTGAAATAGTGAGGCGAACGGAAAGTTGATAGCTACAGAAGACTATGAAGCGCCGCATATTGAACCGCTTTGTGCGCAAAGTACCAGCTAGATATCTGCACGCAGAACAAGGCACTACTCACTAGCGTCAGAGCCTTCCTTTTGAAAGAGTAGGGAAGCAAACTTTTTGTGACCAAATTCTCTAAAGGAACGCAAAAGTAAATTCTAAGTGGTTGTGATTTATGTAAAACTTCCCACAGCAGGTTCGCAATGCCCCGTCATGTGTTCTATTTGTCAATACTTTAGGCATGATAATCATTTTCTGTAGAGATTTTTCGGATACATATATATATTAAAAAACGCACTCTCACTTCCCCTCCGCCACTCTTCCTCCAGTTATTCCGCTCCACGCCAAAACACATACCAGAATTCCCTGGCCGATAACAAATTAATTCACCTTATTTGTACACGAATTATTGGTAACACCTAGCTACAACATCGGCTGGCAGTGTGTATGCATACAGCCATACAGACTGTCAGCCTTTTTTAGAACAGAAATTAACGGTGGAAGATATCTGTGCTACTACATTAGTGTGGTAAAGTATGAGCGACCTCATTTTCTGCACGTTTGGCTAGAATTCAATAATTTCGAGTCTATGTCTCAAGCAATATGTTACAGCAATTTTATATCAGATGTATTTATATGATTTTGCAGTAGATTTTGTACCACATTTCAGGTACACGTACAATGCAATTCACATTCACGTTCAATCACTTCGTGGAGAACTCATTCTTCTAAGAGCGCATCACGGCTATTCTTGTGTCTACAAGTACAGGCATTTGTACGTAGACATAGGCAAGAACCAACAGATTCGCAAGCAAGATTATTTTTTCTGTACAGTTTAATAACAACCGTGTCTTTGTTGCGGTCATTCGAAAGTTTTCCTTTTAGTGTATCCCTTAGTTCACTCTTTGCCACGGAATCGTTCAGTTTCCTAAAGTAACCGGAGTGCACAGTCGCACTGTAAACATTTCTTCTTATATCTTCTGATAGAAGCTGAAAGATTAGGTATGGTCCGAAATTAATGTTTTAACTCGGTAATACTTACTGAATTTTCTTACACAAATTATTCAACTGTTTCTTATAATCCTCACACTTCGTACTGCTTCCTGAAAATTTTCTCATATTCATAACTAAAGGTAGCACAAAAAGCGGTAATATAATTTTCAACTGTTGGTTAAGAAAGGGAACTGATATGTAGAAGAAGTTGTACAATTTGATACAGTTCAATGATGATTGACGACATTAGTGTAGGATTACCCCGTGCGTGGCTTCGGCTAACTAGATACTCCAGGTCGGATTTTCTATGAGTCTTCTTCTTAAGTTGCCAATCCTAAGATTGATTTGCAGCAGCTTTCCATTCAGTGCGATTGTCGGCCAGCCTCTTCAATTCCGTGAAACTTCTGCATCCTAGGTCCTGCATTATCTGGCTTATGTACTTTCTTCTAGGTCTGCCTCTTGCCCTTTTGCCCTCCACAAGGCCTTCCGTTATAGTGTGGAGAAGACTTTCATGTCTCAGAATGTGTCCCATCCATATATCTCTCCTCTCTATGAGTATCAACAAGGAATTTCCAAATATATCCATGTTTTTTCTTGTCCATTTAATTAGATCATATCAGTCACTCACAAAGAAAATGCACCGCTACATTTTTCTGTGCATAAAAAAACCATAATCTGTACGTAATTAACAAAACGGGCCGTCTTGATTTCAAATAAGAGTTTCTGTATACTGTTTTCATCTGGAATGTTGCACAAAATGTTAAAAACCACGGTGAGACGTAAACTACAGCAGGTGTTCCATTTTTCTATGTAGCATGAGCCATGTTATTCTGTACGAAAGACATTAGAAGGGAGATTGCAAAGTCGCTTGGATATCAAAAAGATGGAACATCAGCTCCCGACCTTCTACTTACAGCTACTTACTGGCGTAACGTTCTTACTGTGTTCCGTTCAGAGATGAGTATAGTGAAAAAAATTGTTATTATAATTCTTGTTTTACTGCACCAGAACTGTCTATGGAATCTGAGCTTGCCTCCTACAGTAGAAGTGCAACAATGTCAGTCGATTAAATGAGGATTTGGAAAGCGATGTCACCAAATGCTTCGTATATTTGTTCTTATTTACTGTCATCAAGGTTTTAAGAGCTCAAATGAAACTGACAGTAAAGTGTTCTTACTTACAACAGGTACTTACTAACAAACCTTGTAACTAAAGTAGTATGTACAGTAATAGTTGAAGAAGTATAGATATTTTAATATATCGGAGTCGCAAAACAAAGTTTCATTTGCTGCGGGTGCAAAATAAAATGAAGTATATATAAATTTCAAGACAAAGTACAAAGAAATTGTACGAAGAAGGAAAACAATAATGAGGGAAGGAAATGTGAATGAAGTCAACATCAGTTCTACTAGTGTTTACATTTAATTACTTGCAGAACATTACTGTGTAATATCGTAGTCCAGACTAGAGACATCAAGTTCATTGTCGTCGTTTTTAGTTCCAGACTTTTCGAATATCAGCATGTGATGCCTAACAGTATTTCATTTTTCTTTTCCTGGGAAAGACCAAAACTTCTAGACGTTAACTTATTTGTACGTCTTCCGTGCAAGTAGATTCCAGCAGTAGTTACAGTGTCTTCCTAAACAAAAGCAAAAAACAAGAAATCTAGCTTCTTGATCGGTCTCTTTCCTCAACGTGTTGGCATGCACTTAACAGATCATGGTATTTCAGTGAGATTTCTATCACAACGTAGACTGCAATCTAATAGTCTCGTATTGTTTCCCTCGTCCACCACTAATGACTCACTGCTTAATCATTCAATCCCTGCAACTATTTTTTCTTATTCATCCAAACGGAGTGATAAATTATGTGTTCTCTGAAGTGCACATACAGCAGTGAATGTATAACTTCATTTCGTTTCTGATACTCATCGCTGGTGTTTAGAGTCGTATCTAACGAATATGTTAAGGAATACTTAAAATTGAATATATAAAAACAGAAAAATTCGGGTGTTCTACAGGAATAATATATTTAAGTAAGCAACTCTCAACCTATTTGACGACGATAGTCACTTATAGTCTGACGATGACCTCGTAAAAAAAAATAAAGAAACAAAAAAACCGATTAACAAGATAATTTAAAACTGTAGAACAACTGAATTTTCGTGGCTTTGACTCACATGCACATTCTTTTTCGATGCTTAGTCTTAATGGTTTTCTGGTTTAGTTCGTTTTACGTTTATTGACGTTTTAATTTTAACATTTTCAATTACGTTGCCATTGCTATATCAAGGAGGATATTTATTCTGTGTTTGCACTTAACTCTCCATGTGTAACATATTCTACAATACTACCAATATTGTATTCATTTTAATGATGCTAGTTAAGTCAGGCCTTGTAAAACAAAACCGGGCCAACGAAATAAATTAATACTGCAGAACATCCACAATTCGGTGCTTTTCGTTAAAACTCTAAGGCTGTTCTACCAAGAAGCCACGAAAGAATCAACATGACATCCTCGTGACGACTACGGAAAATGTGTGGTTATTTGAATTTCGTATGAGAATGCATGCTTTTTTCAGTAGTGCGTGCTCATGTTGTATTTGATATTAAAATTTGCTTAACTTTTTCTTACACTGCAAATTTTTTGAACGAAGTTTTGCTGTCGAAGGTTCCTCAAGACTGTATTCCCGGTTTTACTATATTCGTTAGATCGCCGAAATGAAAACAAATTTGTGAATAAACTTTGAGAGGATTTGAACACCACGCTTGACGGACTCCCTTCTCTCTTCCAGAACTTGACGCGCAGTGTTGTCATTCTGTCACGTCGGTTCATAACCTTCATCTGAAACTGCTGTGTTTCTCAATTTTGAATAGATCTCTTTGTTGCACTAGTTATACATTGCCTTCATGAAATTTCATAAAACCTTGCAGGAATTTTCGCAGTAAGATTTAATTTATAATAAATTCGTCTGTGTTTATTACTACATCTCCGTTTCGCACAAACTGTGAATTTTGTCATTCATTATACTAAAGCCTTCGGTTAAAAATTTTTCTATAATAGCTCGTAGGAGGGGGGTGGGGGGTGGTAATTTAATGGCTTGTTTCCTTCTATTTGATTTAAAGTTAAACTTAAAATTATTGACATGAGTCATTGTACTAAGGTTCCAGCATTTTACGAGTAGATATTCTCCTAAATAGGTTTTTGAGGCTTTCCAGCAATGTTCTGTGTCCCTCACATGTTCCTCTTCATTCTGTTTCTGTGATAGCATAAAAAATACGATAGTCACCGGAAACGTAACTATAACCAAATTTGCTTTCCGATATTAGAATTTTTCGCTTAGTGTTTTGTGCCGTCTGTTAAGTTTGGTTTAAAACTTACGTTTACGTCAACTATAGTAATGAATCTGCTTCACTGTTCCTCGGTAGCTGTATCTCCATCGAATCTTAGTGGATAGCACTGTGTACTTTTTTTTATCGAATTCCCCCACTGACTGGCATGTGTAGTACGTAACTCTATTCAAACTTCATGAAGAGTACCGTGTTTATTCAGCTTTCACCATAAAACAATACGCGTTGCCTTTAGGTGTTTACTTCCAGTTTACTAAGCAGGCACCATTTGCTTGTCACACGCACCGTCAGCTTAGTAGGTTTTTGTTGCTATTGTACCCCTTCAATGTTCAATAAGCAGCATTCATAGCCAAAGTGCACACTCAGTGTTCTCTTTCAGTTAGGGCTATAATTTTGTTTTCATCAATGGTTGTTTCCTATCCAATATGCACCGAACTTGTAAATATTCAGAATCATGTAGCTATCTATTCGTTGTGTTCTTTTGCGTATAAATAACGAAAGTTCGTAGCTTCAGAGTACCGTTATTATAGTAGTCCATATGTCTGTATTAAACATGACTTTGACAGGATTGCGCATAGAGATACGGCCACTAAAAGTTCTCACACACCTACGTAATGTAATTTATTCAAGCAACCGCAGTTTTTAACGACGTATGGTAACTTAGTATTACTTTAGCTGATTAATTCTTTTGAATGAGTAAGCCATAATATTTTTAAGCATACCTTGGATTTATAAGATAAGCAGCAAGTTTGAATCTAACATTCGGTAAGAATTTTATAACAAATAGGTCATACACAGTAATGTATCATTTAAAACACACACACAAATGGCCTAGGCAGCACTCGAACCCAAGACTTCCACTTTACGAGACAGTGATGCTGTCTCAGTGCCAGGAAAGTTCACTAGTACATTTTTCAAACTTTTATCAATAGCAGAGGATGTATTAGAGGTATGGCAAAGAGCTATTCTATCTTTTGTGTGTGTGTGTGTGTGTGTGTGTGTGTTTTTCAACGTCCCTGATATAGCTTCATTCCATTTAATTTCTAGTTTCTCTCAAACGCGTTTCTTTTTGCCCTGTATACTTTTAGGGAATATACGCAAGTATCGGTTCTAGGCGCTTCAGTCTGGAACCGCGCGACCGCTAGGTCGCAGGTTTGAATCCTTCCTCGGGCATGGATGTGTGTGATGTCCTTAGGTTAGTTAGGTTTAAGTAGTTCTAAGTTCTTGGGGACTGATGACCTCAGATGTTAATCCCATAGTGCTCAGAGCCATTTGAACCATTTATACGCAAGTATATTCTATTATACTTAGGATTTAAAATTCACCTCTTCGTGATTCATTGAATAGTAGTGTGCTATAACAAAGAAAATATTTCAGATTCGGTCTCTGCACCTTTATATGTTTTCTATTTTACTTTATTCGAATCTTGGAGCTTTCTGCTAGTTTTATAGCACAGTCGCCAAACCCATGTGTTCATGTGCAAAATGAATTAGTACTCAATGCATGTTACGTTTGTATACCTATTCTTCTAATTACGATTGCTTTCATTGTTCTTCATCTTCACAATTTCATCCTGAGAGTGAAAACGGGAAACGATGTCGTCAGTTAATCCATTGAGTCTCGCTAAAACGACGTCATGGATCCATTGTTATTTCATAGGCTGAACAGGAAGTGAGGTTCTCTGAACCCCCGGCTAGATACGTACAGAAAAGAAAGGAAAAAAGATTGCAGTGTAATTTCGTGTTCACAGCGCGGTTTTTAGAGACGGTGTATAAGCTCCGATTACGAAAGGATGGGGAAGAATACGCTGTGCTCTTCTCAAAGGAATCATTCGGGCGTTTGCCTGGAGTGATTCTGGGAAAGCACAGAAAACCTAAATCTGGATGGCCGGAAGGGGATTCGAAATGTCGTCCTTCCGGATTCACTATGCTAATCAGTGCGCCACCTCGCTCTGTGAAATATTTATATTCACCTTGATTCTTTACTAGACACAAGTGTTTACAAAATTTCAAACTTTGATGCTGAGCACCTAAAAATAGTAGCTGTCCTTAACTTGAGAGTAATTAATAATATCTTTTCTAAGTTTCTGACTAATTTTTTGGAATAGTGCCCTGCCCTTCGTTAACATCTCAGACGGCCCAATTTTCAGAAACTGTAAGCGAGATTGAAAGTTCTGTCTCGAGTCTGTAGTTGCGATATTTCGTGCTTGTCTCAGTAAATAATGAAAAGACCACCGCAACACTGCTTAAGAGTAGTCAGTTCATGCGGTAGCACATTCACCTTGAAGACTATCTAAATGTAACGTATAGCAAGAGTAGTATTCGATGGAGAGCTTGCTACAGCAGATGCAATATGGTTAAGTTTCTGCAATGCGCAGGAATAGGGGTGAAGGCATTATCTGATTACAGTGTCAGCGATCATCAGTGGAGTGAGTCACAGCGGTTGAATACCTAGAACTACTCATTCGTTACAAAATTGTTTAAGTGCGTTAGATAAGTGTTTAACAGTCTCCGTTAGGTGAGGGTGCAAATGGTTCAAATGGCTCTGAGCACTATGGGACTTAACATCTGTGGTCATCAGTCCCCTAGAAACTTAGAACTACTTTAACCTAACTGACCTAAGGACAGCACACACATCCATGAGCGAGGCAGAATTCGAACCTGCGACTGTAGCGGTCACGCGGTTCCAGAGTGAAGCGCCTAGAACCGCACGGCCACACCGGCCGGCATGACGGTGCAGAAAACACATTTTGAGTGACGTTAAGATTTACTCTTACAGTTTGAAGAGAGTTGCACGGCCAGTAAAACTGCTTATTATGACTTCGAGTCCGGCCACATACCTACAGCCTGTCACAGTCGTCAGTTAATTTAAGGGAAGGAAGTCGTATGCGTCTACTGTGAGTGAATCGTGTAACCAATGCTCTGTGTACCTATTGTCGTATTTTGATTGTTTGTGTATCGAATTTTATGATACAGAGACAAGCATTTTGATATGCGAGCTTGTAAAACCGGCTCAGTTACCACACCCAGACCTGCAGCTCTGCCACGTCCAGATCTAGCTGAGTTTCCAGTCTTGAAAAACGTAACGCTTTGGGTGTTGGGCTACACGAGGTGGTCACGTTTCATAATGAGCATGACTGGAATATTACGAGATCTTGGCAGGTACCGAAGTGGCTAAGTAACTGGATTCGAATTCGTAGGAAATGTGTTTCGAATTCCCAACGAGGTGTTCATAACTAGCTTACCAAAATTCGTATAAGCTTCATGTTTTACAGTACATAAAAAGTTAAAAACCACAACAACCCACGTTTCGTACTGGTTTTAGCGGCCGTCTTCAGCGCACACTCGGAATGTACACCTTGAGTATGCCACTGCAATACGGCCGAAAAGTCGGTTGCTGTAGTATTTTAACGTTTTAAGTATTTCATAAGATGAGGCGCCTGTGCACCCAGAAGGACCTCAACTAACATCGACCCCGCCGCAGAAGCCTAGGTAGACGCTATTTTATCGAAAATGTGGCGCGACCGTGCACAAAATACAAGGTGATTCTTGCATAGAAAAAAGCAGCAACCAGCACTGTTGATACAAAAAGAGCGCCGCTAACATTTTCGAACCGACTGCTTCTTCAAACGGCTGTTCGTATTTGAATTGCACCTATTGTTTGCACTAGTTGTCGTCACAAGGGGGGAAAAACTACCAACTGACGTAATCAACGTCTTTAATTTAAACGTGAACAGCCACCTGAACATGAACCTGTCGGTTCGAAAGAGGTAGCGGCGGTGTCTGTGTAAATAAGCAGCATTTCTAATAGTGGCTAGTTGCTGTTTCCTACTTTACAGAACACAGCCTAAGTCGGTTCCCAAAACCATTTAAAGCGAGGGCCGCGACAATTGATAAGCCAAGCTCATGTGGAATTCCTTCTGCGTCTACGTATGTGCATATGTGCTCTAAAAGCCATTGTACAGTGCGTGGCGGAGGGTACACGTACGAAATATTATCGACTCTCTTTCCTTTTCCATTCACGTACTGAGCGGAAGAACTAACTGTCAACATGTCTCTTTTCTTGTCCTAAGTTCTCACATCATATTGTCATGAATCCTGTGAGAAACATAGAACGATGGCAGTTTCTTCTAAAACAAGGTCTTTAAATTTGCCCACCACGGCTTAGTGAGAAGTACACCGCCTTTCTTCCGCGAATACCCAATAAGATTGCTGGGCATTTATGTTACTCTTTCGCGTGGGCTAAATGGGACAAATATCAACTGCTCTTCCCGTAGCAAAGAGTCGAATAGTAATAACAAATGAAAATCTAAATTGGACGAAGCACGGAAGGCAACGCCACCCCACCATGCTCTATAAAATATAAAAAGCTCTTCCTTCTTGACCTGAAAAAGAAAATTGTACAAACAATTACACGTCCAGTTATTGATTGCTGGAACAGAATATGAATGCCTGTGCTCGTTATATCGGTGATGTTCAACTTTTTCATCACATTTCACCATCATATGCACAGCTGCAGGGAATTCACCACTCTCTGTCCGCTCTTGTGTCCCTCGCATCTCCCGTCGACCTTAACGCTCTTCTCTGTACAACAGAGCAGAAACACCTGTTCCAATCAGGACAGAAATCCTTCTGTCCCACTCCATCATTCAGCCTGCAGGAACAAGACTCCGGAATAACTATCCTCATTGTAGTAGAGAACTGAATAACATATTCAGCTTTAGAAGAGAGTCAACGACGTATCTGCGAAAGCAATAATAGTGATTACAATTGTCCCTGTAAACACTCGCTACCCTTGTACATGCTTCTTTCCAGCCAGATCTTCCTCATTTCTCAATAGCCTTAGTTGGTGCAGTCTCCTTGAATTTCCTTTCCCCAGAAAAAGCTGTGTCAGAAAATATCTATATTGTGCGCCTACAAATTATTTATATATTTGCCACAATAAATATTGTGATTATTGTCAAAATAATAATAATAATTATTATTATTATTACTGGCAGCAGCAGCAGCAGCAGTAGTAGGAGTACTGCCAGTGTTAACTTTATTAGTACCTTGTCACTTTTAATTACTCGAATTATCACTATGGACACACAAATCGTTTGAGTACTATCTGTCTTATCAACACTGCTATTTCTCAGGTAACTAAAATGTACTGTAGGTGTCATACGCTGGTCTGATATAAAAGAGTACCTAATGGGCCTAAACAGATCAGATTGAATAACTAAATAAATATACCGACCTGTTACGACCCTATCCTCTGAATTCGTTCGATATGCGTTGTCACGCCGGCTTAAGGAACATCCGAAGCACTGGATCATTAGTCTTGAATAATTGGTCACACTACTGTGTTCTATGCGATTTTTTTTATTCATACACTTCATCTCTTACCAAACCGGAAGTCTTCAATTTACTTCCGCACTAGTGATATTATCGTTAGGTAATCGTGCGATGTGACATGCTCACAGATTTTATCTCACATTTGTGGCGCAAGCCCGTGACCAGATGTGCGTAGAGTGGAACCCGCACTAGAAGGTTAATGCGGCGGTCCCATCGCCCAGGTCACCATTTTTACCGCCGAGAGAGATCCCCGGTAGTGACAATAGTAACCTGGGCTGCACTGTGGCCGTCCTGGAGGGATTGGAACGTGGGAAATCCCCTACCCCACCCCAGTTCCGGGATCTTACCCGAGACCTCCCGTGTGCTCCACCTGTCACACCACCACGGTCACTTATATTTAACCACGTTTAATGAGGCGTTCCATTCCTTCTGTACCCATTCCCACGCAACCTAGTTTCTTTACTCTCGCAACCAGATGGTCGACTTAAGACTGAACTGTACAGGTATCTACAAGTTTTGGGACACTGTACACACTGGCTCAAATGGCTCTGAGCACTATGGGACTTAGCTTCTGAGGTCATCAGTCCCCTAGAACTTAGATCTACTTAAACCTAACTAACCTAATGACATCACACACATCCATGCCCGAGGCAGGATTCGAACCTGCGACCGTAGTGTCGCTCGGTTCCAGACTGTAGCGCCTAGAACCGCTCGGCCACTCCGGCCGGCTGTGCCTACTGGAAATTGTACGTAGGTACAGCAATAATCGCGCAGTCGAGGAACTGAATAGGAAAGGACGCGGTGGAGGGTAGAGTACAAAAGCGGCAAGATGCAGTCAATACCTTCGCTGCGCAGTGCCGATGGCACTGTTACCGACGATTGTGCCGCTAAAGCGGAGTTATTGAACTCAGTTTTCCGAAATTCCTTCACCAGGGAAGACGAATGGAATATTCCAGAATTTGAAACACGAACAGCTGCTACATGAGTTTCTTAGAAGAAGACACCTTAGGGGTTGCGAAGCAACTCAAATCGCTTTATACGGGCAAGTCTTCAGGTCCAGATTGTATAGCGATTAGGTTCCTTTCAGATTACGCTGATACAATAGCTCCCTACTTAGCAATCATATAAAACCGCTCGCTCACCGATAGATCTGTTCCTACAGATTGGAAAATTGCGCAGGTCGCACCAGTGTTTAAGAAGGGTAGCAGGAGTAATCCATCCAACTACAGACCTATATCATTGACGTCGGTTTGCAGTAGGGTTTTGGAGCATATACTGTATTCAAACATTATGAATCACCTCGAACGGAACGATCTATTGATACGTAATCAGCATGGTTTCAGAAAACATCGTTCTTGTGTAACGCAGCTAGCTCTTTATTCGCACGAAGTAATTGCCACTATCGACAGGGGACCTCAAGTTGATTCCGTATTTCTAGATTTCCGGAAAGCTTTTGACACCGTTTCTCACAAGCGACTTCCAATCAAGCTGCGGGCCTATGGGGTATCGTCTCAGTTGTGCGACTGTATTCATGATTTCCTGTCAAGAAGGTAGCAGTTCGTAGTAATAGAGGGCAAATCATCGAGTAAAACTGAAGTGATATCAGGTATTCCCCAGGGAAGCGTCCTGGGACCTCTGCTGTTCCTGATCTATATAAATGACCTGGGTGACAATCTGAGCAGTTCTCTTAGGTTGTTCGCAGATGATGCTGTAATTTACCGTCTAGTAAGGTCAACCGAAGACCAGTATCAGTTGCAAAGCGATTTAGAAAAGATTGCTGTATGGTGTTGCAGGTGGCAGTTGACGCTAAATAACGAAAAATGTGAGGTGATCCACATCAGTTCCAAAAGAAATCCGTTGGAATTCGATTACGCGATAAATAGTACAATTCTCAAGGCTGTCAATTCAACTAAGTACCTGGGTGTTAAAATTACGAACAACTTCAGTTGGAAAGACCACATAGACAATATTGTGGGGAAGGCGAGCCAACGGGTTGCGTTTCATTGGCAGGACACTTAGAAGATGCAACAAGTCCAGTAAAGAGACAGCTTACACTACACTCGTTCGTCCTCTGTTAGAATATTGCTGCGCGGTGTGGGATCCTTACCAGGTGGGATTGACGGAGGACATCGAAAGGGTGCAAAAAAGGGCAGCTCGTTTTGTATTATCACGTAATAGGGGAGAGTGTGTGGCAGATATGATACGCGAGTTGGGATGGAAGTCATTACAACAAAGACGTTTTTCGTCGCGGCGAGATCTATTTGCGAAATTTCAGTCAGCAACTTTCTCTTCCGAATGCGAAAATATTTTGTTGAGCCCAACCTACACAGGTAGGAAAGATCATCAAAATAAAATAAGAGAAATCAGAGCTCGAACAGAAAGGTTTTGGTGTTCGTTTTTCCCGCGCGCTGTTCGGGAGTGGAATGGTAGAGAGATAGTATGATTGTGGTTCGATGAACCCTCTGCCAAACACTTAAATGTAAATTGCAGATTAATCATGTAGATGTAGATGTGGATGTAGATGTAGAGGGGTGGTGGCATGGGAAGACACTGAAACTCACGCGGTGTGTGTATAACCCGCTGAGCAGTGTAGGCCTGCTGTAGATAGAATACAACAGTAGATTGTTTGATGGTGCGCAGAACAGTACATTCGCCATATCTTTTACACAACCTGTCATTATTTTCGTGTCATTTCAGAAGCTGTCAGGGGAAAGGGGAAAAAAAAAAGAGTTAAGTTTCTCGTATTGACGAGCATTCGAACCGACACACGTCTAAAATTCGGCAAACGTAGCAGCCGCGCGTTTGATTTCGTTCCTTGCGACCTGCTGTATTGGAAACGTGTTTCTCGAGCGCAGCATTGACATGTGGAAAACACAGCGGAGCGTGAGTTTTGGCCGCGGCGGCAAACACGCGCCGCCTCCTTGGCGCACGCTGCGCGGAGCGCGCCCTCACGCTTTATTTCACAGACCGCCAAACGAGCCGGCCGACGCGAAACCCCCGCGCCGCCCGTCGGCGCCACGGCTGCACAAACGGAAATTTCGCAGCAAGATTTACTTAGCACCTGTCGATGAAATGAAGATCAAAGCGTCGCGTTTCCAATCGCATCGGGGCGGAGGGCTTTTAGCTTTGTGGCTGTTAAAATTTGCCATTTTCACAGCAGAGCGCTCGTGAAAGTCCTTTGCCGGGAAGTGGGCAGTGCAAGCGGTGGCGTCAGCGTGGGGGGATGGGGTGGTAGAGAGTGGGTGGGGGTGGAGGTGGAAGGGGGGGGGGGGAGACAGGGGCGTGTGACCCCTCTGGGTACGGCTAGGCGGCGGGTTCGAGACCCACTGTGCGAAGCTCCCAAGGAGCTAGGGGTGCCTTCTAGAAACCTACACACGCTACATTCTGCACTGTTTGCTACTTCAGAGTATCAGACCAGCTTTGCAATTGGATTAAAGACACCCTAAGAAACAGAGCACTAATACTCAGCTGAGCGGTTCGAAGCGCTTCAGTCTGGAACCGCGCTCCTGCTACGGTCGCAGGTTCGAATCCTGCCTCGGGCATGGATGTGTGTGATGTCAGTAGGTTAGTTGGCTTTAAGTAGTTCTAAGTCTTGGGGACTGATGACCTCAAATGCTAAGTCCCGTAGTGCTCGGAGCCATTTGAACCATTTGAACGGACGTAGAAGTAAATTGAGCTTACCCCAAGGTACTACCATTATTTGCTGGTGATTTTTCTTATGGGCAATGGGCGCTGTTCTAAGACTATCTTTGTGAGTATTCTAGTGCTGAAGTCGTCACATGCAGCTGTAAGGACTTCAGTGGCATTATCAGACTCAAACAAGCTCAGCGATGTGAAGTGGCTGTGTGCTTCGACGTAACAATGGCGTCGTGACATCATCGGACCGGTGCCTAAAATAACAGATTCGCGCCCAATGCCCATATAAACAAAATTCAGTAAATACGCAAATACCAACCATGAAATCTTGCACTGAAGGAGATTCACTGTCCAGATTATGTACAATATATGAGGGCTATTCGGGAAGTAAGGAACGATTGGTCGCGAAATGGAAGCCACAGTGAAAGTCAAAATTGTTTTATTTGCAACAGTTAGATACATCTTCCAGCTACGTCTCTACATAGTCGCCGATTCCGACATAGATATCTGTCGTAGCGTTGTACCAACGTTCCAGTATTGTCCTGTGCTTCCTGACAATTTTCTACGCTCGACTGCAGCTCGTTGGCTGTGCCGAAATTTTGTCTTCATAGCCAGTGGTTCATATGAGCAGAGATGAAAATCTGAGTGAGCCACGTCTGGGATGAGTAATGGGTGGTCAAACACTTCCCATCGAAAACGCTGCAAGGGCATCCTCATTGGCCCTTCAGTGTGCGCACGAGAACTGATATGAAGAAGAAAATGCAGCTGCCGTGTAAAAGGAAATGCATGACAGTTATATTATACGGGGTCGCATGAAATCAGGTGAAATCTCCCGGCAGGCACCCGTTCTTGGCACGAGACGCTATTTTTCTGGGCATCTTTACGTGCTCACTTTGCGCTCAGAAATGAGAAGAGCGACTTAACGCTATCTGCGGGCGTACTAGAGATGCTGCCCAATACTTCTCTTCAAAACTTCATCGGATTTTCACTGCGAATTCCATTTCGCGACTATCGTTCCTTACTTTCCGAGTAGCACTCTTATGCAAATAAACTAGTTAATAACGTCGGACGCTCTAGGAGCCTGTTCGACGACGATAGTGCTGTATATGGAGAACTCGCAACGTTATGTTGCATGCCAACCTTGTGTAGGGCAGTAAAATAGGTATAGTTTTCAAAGTCCCAGAGAGAAGATTACGTTACGGCAATGTCGACACGAGACGGCAGCAATGGAAACATTTTGACACCGAGACTGTGTCAGGGAAAAACACGTCTTTGACGCTTCCGGTGAGACAGGCAGCAAACATCAGCAGAAAGTAGTGGAGCAGAGCAGCCTAATAGGGTCACATCACCTTCGTTATGTGACGAAAGAAAGGCTAAGGTAAATGCAACAAACAATACCAAGAGCTTTTACGAACCAGTTGTATACTACAACAAACTCGTTAAGCGAGCAAAGCAGAAGGAAAACCGCTAATACCTTCATAATTAGAAGATCTATGCGGTATACGAATGACGTCGGGTAAACATTAGCCACTACTTCTGTCGATAAAGACCCCAGCGGTGGGCTGGTAAGGCAGTCGGTGGATCGATGGCATACATGACATGGCACAAGTCTGTTGTAGCTTTCCTGCACGCTACTGACAACAACAGCCGCTGTGGGAGAGATGGCTACCTCACCATAATCACCGGTCGCAGTGTTCAACAACACAGTCTACCTCCCTCGCAGATGGGAGGGCCTGAATGGTCTACCTGGACTCCAGGCCTATATAGCCGAACTCCAGGGCTACATGGCAATCGTCATCGCGGTACGAAGAAGGGTGGTGAGCGGGAAGGGGCAGAGCACCTGTCCGCAGCTCGTGGTCGTGCGGTAGCGTTCTCGCTTCCCACGCCCGGCTTCACGGGTTCGATTCCCGGCGGGGTCAGGGATTTTCTCTGCCTCGTGTTGACTGGGTGTTGTGTGATATCCTTAGGTTAGTTAGGTTTAAGTAGTTCTAAGTTCTAGGGGACTGATGACCATAGATATTAAGTCCCATAGTGCTCAGAGCCATTTGAACCATTTTTGACAGAGCACCTTCTAAGTCGGCCTATGTAAGTTCAACACAGGCGCTGCCGTCATTCACTGCCGCGGCGTCGCGGTACAGGCGGTGTCGGGACCACCGAAAGTGGCGGAACGCCAGTGCAGCAACTGACTGGAACGGAGTGTGCGGTGTCAGCTGCCCTGGGAGGGCTGAAGGCCGCTTACGACGCGATTGGCAGACGATGCCAATCGCGAGCCAAGACGCTACCTGTATTTTTATGGAAATAAAAAACTAATATATAAAAAACTATCAGCCTCGATTGCGGTAATGAAACCAACATTTACCTAGGTTTCAGCCCAAGTAATTGAGCCTTTTTCAGAAGATATACCTCATTCTATAATATGTCTACGAGGGCATGGTCTAGAAATAAAACTAAAACAGCCTGAATAGGCGTAGTCATATTTTAAAAATGCGGTACATAGGTACTAAGTCCCCACCAAGACATAAGCTCCGGTGACGGCCTCGTCTCCACGGAAAATTATATATATATAAAGTGTTGGTGGTGACTTAGTACCTATGTGCCGCATATTTAAAATGTGACTACGCCTATTCAGGCTGTTTTAGTTTTATTTCTAGACCATGCCCTCGTAGACACATTATAGAATCAGGTATATCTTCTGAAGAAGGCTGAATTACTTGGGCTGAAACCTACGTAAAGGTTGGTTTCATTGCCGCAATCGAGGCTGGTAGTTTTTTATATATTAGATTATCACGATTCCTGACTGGGCTGCAATTCTGAAAGTACTAAAATAAGAAACTAATTCAGAATCTTCTTACACTGCTCCTAATGGCGACCAAAGGTCTCTACCATCCTTCGAGGAAAACTGGGAAGGAGGTAACTGGAAGAGTACCTCCCAACGTAGAACCAACTCTGCCTCCGCCCTCCCAATAGTCGCCCCTTGTAGCCAGAAAACTGTAGCGAAATGTAGGAAGCCCTCCAGAGGATCGACTCTTCATGGAGGGATGGCCAGTCGTCGCTCACCAAAAAAAAAAAAAAAAAAAAGTATTGTTCACAAGTAATCGGAAAGACCACTTCATGTATGATTACACGATTTCCGAACGCTGAAAGCAGTAAAGTCCGCTAATATCTTGGAGTATGCGTACGAATGGTTCAAATGGCTCTGAGCACTATGGGACTTAACAGCTATGGTCATCAGTCCCCTAGAACTTAGAACTACTTAAACCTAACTAACCTAAGGACAGCACACAACACCCAGCCATCACGAGGCAGAGAAAATCCCTGACCCCGCCGGGAATCGAACCCGGGAACCCGGGCGTGGGAAGCGAGAACGCTACCGCACGACCACGAGATGCGGGCTAGTATGCGTACGGACCTATGTTAAGTGGAACTAGGATATAAAACTAATGGTACGCCGGCCGGAGTGATCGTGCGGTTCTAGGCGCTACTGTCTGGAACCGCGAGACCGCTACGGTCGCAGGTTCGAATCCTGCCTCGGGCATGGATGTGTGTGATGTCCTTAGGTTAGTTAGGTTTAAGTAGTTCTATGTTCTAGGGGACTGATGACCTCTGAAGTTGAGTCCCATACTGCTCAGAGACATTTGAACCATTTCAACTAATGGTACGAGGGGCAGACACCACACTGAGATTCTCTTCAAAGAATCCTCAGGAAGTGCAGGCCTTCCACGAAAGAAGTGACTGACAAAACCTTCGTTCGACCCATACTTGAGTGTTGGTCGTCAGTCTGATAGATTTAAAGAAGATTACGGTGTTCTGTGATGCGTTCGTTTAGTGAGCGCGAAAGCATTACGGAGATGCATACCCAACTCTAGTAACAGACGCTGCAAGAGAGGCTTGTGTGTCGTGATAGGGGTCGCTGTTAAAAAGCAGGCAGAGCCTACTACCATGAACTTCAACCAAAGTATTCACATAGCGGCTTACCACAGATCGTCCTCACCACGCAGCCCACGAATCATTGGAACACGAACACGAAAGGGGGGAAGTAAGAGTGGTACACAGAGTACCCAACGCCACACACTACAAAGTGGCTTGAGGAGAATAGAAGTAGATGTAGACGTAGACTGGATGTCGCCGGACACACTACTGTTTGCATTCTGCGTGAAGTCACGGTAGTCATACTAACGTAGGGGCATATTGCGTCAGTTCTTCATAGTAGCCATTGAGGTTCTTGTTGGTAGAACCTTAACGGTGACATGAATGGAAAACTTAATGGTAAAGTGCGTCCTACGTATTTGTAATATCGTATTTTATTCATCAATGTTTATTTACAAGCATCACATCATCGTCAACGCTTCGACGACTGTCGGAGAACCATTACTGCGATGTGAAACACTAGAAACGCGCATCTGAGGATTTTGCTGATTTCTGTTACGATTTCGCAGGCCACAGAAGTCAGCGAAATCCACAGAAGTGAATTTCTGCCGTGCTGACATCACGTTGAAAGTCCTGGTAATATAATTAAAAAATATTCAAATGTATGTGAATTCCTAAGGGACCAAACTGCTGAGGTCAACGGTCCCAACACTTACACACTACTTAAACTAACTTACACCAAGAACAACACACACACCCATGCCCGAGGGAGGACTCGAACCTCCATTCGAAATGCATGTTGGCGAATAAAATACTCCATTACAACTACAGAAGACGCCCTTTACTACTACTTTTTCTGTATAGCGTCAACATAAGGGCCATATTTTCTGTAAGAATGTATGGAAGGAAATATAGAATTCAAATGGGCCGTAATTGCAGCAATCCACAATATCCAGCATTTTTTGACACGTTCTATAGGATATACATGTATTCAGGGCGCCCTATTTATCGATAGATCTGTGGAAAGTTCGAGATCCAACTATACTCATTCGTCGTTCTAGAAGCCTAAAAAACTACCGCAAAGGCTGTTGTTTTCCTCAGTCAGAAGATAGGCAGCTCTCGATGCTAGTTTCTGTGAGTTGGCGGCAGTAGAATCTTTTGCAGTCAGCTTCTGCGTGACTATCGCAATATATATCTATTTGAACCTGCTTTCTGTAGTTAGGTTTTGGAGTCCCTCTACGATTCTTCAGTTTTTATGAGAGTTCCTGCTCGCACACCCTTCCCTCCCCCCCCCCCCCCCCCCATTTCCTGAATGACGATTGTTTGATGCCTTAGGATGTGCCCTATCAACCAATCGCTCTTCTTAGACACGTTGTGCCATAGATTTATATCCCTCCCCCTCCCCCCCCTAATTCGACTCAATACTTCTTCATTAGTATCACGTCTGCCAATCTAATCTTCAGTACTCTACGGTAACATCACCTTTAAAAATCTTCTTGTCTGTTGCTTTCTCAGGAGTTTTTAATTTTTTTAATTTTTTAGTGGTGATCTGCATTTTATATCCTCTCTACTTCGAGCAATGTCAGTCATTATGCTACCTAAACAGAAAAATCATTCAATAGTTTTAATTCCTTATTTCCTAATTTTATTCCATCAGCAACATTGAGTATATGATCCATTACTCTTGATTTACTTTGGTTGATGTTATTTTATATTCTCTTTCAAAGACATTGTCCATTCTGTTCAACTGGTCTTTCAAGTGCTTTGTAGTCTCTGACGGAACTACAGTGTTACCGTCAAGCCTTTTTCTCTTCACTGTGTTCTTTACTTTCTTTTCCAAACGTATCCTTGGTTCCCTTTACTAAATGTTCAGTGTGTAGCATGAAAAAGATTGGGGATGAGGTGCCATATCCTTCGACTTACATAACTGCAATTTGGTTTTTGTACAAGTTGTAGATACCCGTTTAAACCCTATGTTTTGATACCTAATACGTTCATGAATTCGATTGAGAGTAAATCTACACACATATTCCGCAAGCCACCGTATGGTACGTGGCGAAGGGTACCTCATATCACTACGAGTCATTTCCTATAATGATCCAAGTGCAAATAGAGCGAGGGAAAAACGACAGTCTATATGCCTCTGTACGAGCTCTAACTTATCTAATCTTACCTTTGTGGTCCTTAGGTGATTGTACGTTGGAGACAGTAGTATCGTTCTGCATTCACCTTCAAACGCAGGTCCTCTAATTTTTCTCAACAGCGTTCCTCGAAAAGAAAGTCATCTTCCCTCCAGAGACTCCCATTTGAATTCGCTAAGCATTTCCGTAATACTTGTGTGTTGAACGAACCTACCGGTAACAAATCTAGTAGCCCGCTTCTTAATTGCTTCATCGTCTTCCTTTAACCCGATCCCAAACACTCGAGCATTTCTCAAGAACGGGTGGCACCAGCGTCGTATGTGCAGTCTCCTTTACGGATGAACCACGCTTTCCTAAACTTCTCCCAGTTAACCGAAGTCGACGATTGACCTTCCCTACTACAACTCTTACATGCTTGGTCCATTTCGTGTCGCTTTGCAATGTTAGTCCTAGATATTTAATCGACTTGACTGTGTCAAGAAGCACACTACGTATGCTGTATTCGAATATTATTGGACTGTTTTGTCTAATCATCAGCATTAACTAACATTTCTCAACATCTAAAGCCAGCTGCCCTTCAACACACCAAATAGAAATATCGTCTAATCATCTTGTATCCTCCTACAGTCACTCAACTTCGACACCTTCCCGCACACCACAACATTATCAGCATACAACCGCAAATTGCTGTCCACCGTGTCCGCCAAGTCATTTATGTATACGGAGAACAACAGCGTTCCCATCACACTTCTCTGGGGCTCTCTCGACGATAACCTTGTCTCTAATGAACACTTTCCGTCAAGGTTAACATACCGGGTTATATTACTTAAGTAGTCTTCCAGCCATTCACATATTTGGGACCCTATTCCGAACGCTGGTAGCAGTCTGCAGTGTGGCACCTTTTCAAATCTGCCTGTTGCCCTTCATCAATAGTTCGCAGGGTATCACATGAGAAATAGGGCAAATTGAGTTTCGCACGAGTAATGCTTTCTGAAACTGTGCTTTTTTTTTAGGACAGAAGCCTCTCCGTCTGAGGAAAATGTAATGTATTTTGACTGAGAAAATGTTCAAGAATTCTGTAGCTATTCGACGTTAAGGATACTGTACTGTAATTTTGCAGTCCATTCTTTTACCCTCCTTATACGCAAGCGTCAAACTTTCTGCTGTCTCTTTGGACTTCGCGCTGGGCGAGAGATTCAGATAAATGCGAGCTGAATGAGTCAGTGCAATGCAGTACCCTTTGTAGAAATGAATTGGGATGCCATGTAGACCTGGCGACTTATTGATTTTCCACTCTGCCAGTAGATTCTCTGAGCCAGGGATGCCTATTTCTATGTCCTCCACACTGGAGTCTGTGCGATGGTCAAACGACGATATGTTTGTAAGATTCTCCTGCAATAACGATTTCTTAAATGCGAAATTTAAAACTTCTTTTTTTTATTTTGTTATTTTTGCCGCCACATCAGACTGGTTAGCGAATGACTGGATCGATTCGCTTAGCAATTTTACACAGGACCAGAAATTTCTCGCGTTCTGTGCAAGATATTTTGCTAAGTTATGACAGCGATAGTTCTTGTATGCTTCACTCACCGCCTCCAACTAATACTGCTTGATCAGAGTTTCTGCTCCACCGACCGTAGACTTTCTTTGAATGACTCTCAAACTGTCACAGCAGCACCGGGTGACCGCTAAAAGCATCCGAGAATTAACTTTATGTCATTTAGAACTGCTATACTCGTTCAGATAACTTAACTGTCACACTCAAATTCGACCTCAATAGAGACAATATTTTAATTGGCTGAAATCAACACTCCCCCTCCTATGGTGTCCTTCCAATTTACGTCCCATGACTCGTTACGCATCTCGGAGCTGTCTCCTTCGGCTTTCAGCCGGATTTCGCTCCCAAGAATAATTTGAGCGCGAGAAATTTCATGGAGGACAGTAAATTCGGGAACTTTGTTAGGATAATTTACAGAAAAACTTTGACAGTAGAAGTGCCTTTACTCTGAAAGCAGTCTGACTTCGCTATCTGCGTGTCGAATGGCGAGTGTTCGTCAGAGTGTTTCAAACTGTCACCTAGCCTAAAAAAAAACACACACACAAGTATTCTGCTACCAGAGTAACTGAATTTTATAAACCGTACTTTACAAGCGGATCGCGAGACATCCTTGTCATTTACTGCAGAGGATATCTGCAGCAGTTCTGATGTGGAAGCTATTGACAGAACGATGCATCTCAAAGCAAGTTGATTCCGTATTCATAGTAGTGCAGATTCACAGTCGAGATGGACGTTAAGATCGAATGAGGGAAATCTCATAGCGTGGTTGCTAACCTCACCGTCATTAGTCTGTGATTCCGTGGCAGTAATTCCAATCAAGTGTGAAAGGACGCGGGTCTTTTGTGTGGACCTGGTGCATACTTGGCAGACGGCATTCCCCAGAGTGCTCCTTGGAAGACATATTTAGGTCTACGTCAACGTAAATATCACAGAGGTAACAGAAGTTTGGATAGTATAAGTAGAGGGAAGGCGATCAAAGAAACCATCCAGATGTTCGCCTTAATCAATTGAAGAAAGCACGGAAATCCTAAACAGCCGGATACAAATTTGAATCTCTATCCTCCTGACTACACATCCCGTGTCACCTTCCTGCCCTCACCTCGCTTGACTGCCACGTCAATAGTGAAATGTTGTGGTGATGGTACAATGGACGGGGTCCTTTTGCCTTGGTTTGTATCTGAACAGTAATTTTGGCCCATGGGAAATGAGACGTAGGCGTATGTAAGAAATTAGCAAATAATGTTATACTTCTTATGCTCAGCAAATCGCCTGGATCCGGCCCTTGTCGGTAAGGTAACGTATTTGTCCTTGAAGCAAGACTTTTCCATCGATGTGCAAACAAAGCGGGGTGGGCAAGAGAAATTGCCTTCCTCAGCGTCCTTGTTTGAGCTCCATCGGAGATGTATAGAATGAACTAGGCATTCACTACGTACTAGATCACTTCGCCCAACAACCGGCATCAACTGTTTGTCTTATGGTCTTGTTTACAGGAGGGTGGTTGACTCGGAACTCCCTGAATCCTCCTGACCTCGATCATAAGTGCATATTTATTAAAGTCAGACGCTTCTGTCACCACTTAATTCGTAATTTTATCCACACAATCGGTTTCTTTTCAGTTACGTGTCATTGTCAAGTTTTTTGAATTGTTACATCGAGGACAGAACGGTCACATAGTGAAATGTTTTAATTCGGAGGACATGTGTCATTACCAGCTGCAGAAATTATATTGCCTCAAGATGAATGGATACAAACACCCCTGTCATTGTGTCACTGCATAAAGCAAAGCCTCCTACAAAGTCTAAACGACGTAATGATATCAGTGGAATATCCCGCATACTGTTATGTTCTACGGTTGGCGTCTTTGGGACAACAGTTTTTTACTTTCATCTCCTGAGTTACAGTGTCAATCCATTTGATGAACATCACGTCGGCACAACACTGTATCGGAAAAGAAAAGTGTCCTGTCGCCCTTAACTTCTAATGTCAGTTCTATAGCAACACACTTTCACATTCAACACTTTCCCTTTTAAAATGAAACAAATTTACTGGGTAACCCAACACGAAAGTTATGTCGCAGTTTCTCTGTGTGGCATGGAAAAGTCTTACCACCCTAAGCCATTACGCCGCTGAGTAACTTACGTCTGACCGCCTGTTGAAGATATCAAGGAAATTAAAAGAAGATGAGCCCAGAGTGCAATAGGATATCCAACTCATCTACAGATAATACGTTTAATAGAGTAAAAACGAAGCAATCAAAACAGTAGATGTCGTAAGGCGTGTGGTGGTAACACCCTTATTAATGGAAGTACGGTACAAGGATGGAGACGACTTATCGTCTCGCTGACAGTACGGTCGTTATAGAGGGATCTCTACTGGACGTTAACGTAGGCTTTAGAAGCCAGAGCCTACACTTTTTCTTGAATGATTTTCGCAATCGTTTCCAGAAGACAGGCTGTTTACAGCGTTGGTGATATCTGTTGTAAAGACGTTAAATCTTTGTCAGAGGGGTGTTTCTCCGCCAATATTTCATCTCTTAATGTTGGAGACATCATCAGAGACTGTAACCATATAGTCAGTTGGTTGTTAAAGCTTAGTAAGTCGAACTGTCCATACATAAAGGGCATACGCTCACTGCTTGTCGCTACGGGAGTATAAAGAACTCTTTACACATGTGATCAAGTGCAAATAGGAACTACTAAAAGAAGCGTCACCATTCATCGTAAAGAACACAACCGTCGCCTGGGCAAAGTGGATAAAACGGCAGTAGAAGGTCTTGTATAGGGATCAGAATGGATAAAACGGCAGTAGCAGATCGTGCATTGGGATCAGTGAAACACCACGTTTCTCCCAGGTCCAGTGGCTATTAAGCTAGAAGACAGTAGACATTTAAAAATACAAAACAACTTTAACAGAAGAGAAAGTCAAAACAGATGAATTGGGCTGGAGCTCAATAAAACAAACAGCACCTTAACACATCTCTGTGCAGCTCCGCTTACTTGAAAGCAGGAGTTTGCCGTAGGCCCGGTATTAGTCCTTTCACTGAAATGCCTCGTTGTTTTTACGGGAATCGAAAACTGGTGACTCCTTCTCTGTATAAAGCGCAGAGACACTGGTTGGTTGTTCGCGGAGATGGATGTAACAACTATCAAATGGAACTGGCAGACGACTAAGCAAAAACAGTACAAATGGAATGAGCAATGACTCACAGAAAAACGTTCGCAAGAAAGCAGTGTCTAAAAATATACCGTAGGACAAATAAGAGGGCTCGTCTGCTCTTTAAGAAGTGCGCTAAGAACTCAGTAACAATTCCGCTAACAGTGAAGCGAAACGTTTATGTGAGAAGTGAACTTTAAAATACCCAACACAGGTTAATGATAATGCTGGGAGCCGGCTGTACGCACAGGCACAAAGATGGACTGTTTGACACATTAAAAAGAATAAGGAATTGCATCAAGTCAGGCGAAACGTATCTAGCAACCTTTATACAAAAAATCAGGGCTATTTTCAAGAAAGACTGCCTATCGAAGGGGCGGGTCCTTATTGATATATATAGAAGTCTACCATATGACTTACAGCGTTCACTAGAGCAACGACAAAAGACGAACGTTTACTAAGTTACAATTAATTATAAACGAAAATAGTGACATTACTTACTTTAATCGTCAGCCACGTCTTGTTCATGCAGTATTACTTTTGTAAGCCGCCGGCAGCAATCCTTTCTTCCCATAACTCGGGTACACTCCTGCATATGAGTCTTGAGATTATCAACAGTGTCTTGTTTTCCACACAGTCTCAAGTTGTGGAAACAGAGGTACTGGAAGAGGTAGAGTTCATCCCTATCTGCTGTACGGCACTCTCCTTTTATCGTCGATTTCACAGCTTTCCACATGCGTTCGATGTTCTGCGTGTGGACAGGATGGATCGTCCAAAGACACAGATTCAACACGACAGTTCACAAATTCGTGTTGACATCCTTCTTCCTTTATAGTTTTGTAAGACTTAGAACAGTCTGGCAGTGTAAAGCGCATTTTCAGAGAGACTGAAGTCTTCTTCCCCCTTGTATGAACTCGACCAATAAAGCACTTGCGAGATTCTCTTCCAGTGCCACCATATACCCAAATATGTTCAACTAGGCGCAGTATAATCGCAAAGGAAAATCAGCATCTACATCTTTCTTGCAAAGTTCCACGGCACTGCGTCCATGAATTTCTATGCAATTCCTGATGTCCTCATTTGGAAAGAATCCGAAATCGCAAATAAATTTTATACACATTTCAACACTACGTAACCGAGGAATTAGATTTCGCCATGTGAGACTATCGGCATCCGAAACTGAAACGCTTTCACTCACTGCCATTCACAGCCGAAAACTGTAAACTATGTTCCGATGGCAACTCACTGAACATTTATCATAGTTTCTCCACCAGAGTCGTGTGGTTGACATCGAGTTGCACGTTCGATGTACGACTGAATAGTTGGGGGCCCACGCGTTCCGCTAGGTAATAATTCTTGGAAATTACAAAATTTAAATCTATTAGGCGAGCGTCAATGTAAGGTTGTGAAACTTATTTCTCGTAACTCAGTTTTATCCAGTAGAATGAACGAGACTCACCAGCCTAATAGCCATGCGCAATTTAAATCACGATCGTTTAATTTTGTTAGTGAAATGTGTGTTCAAGTCATAGACTGTGTCTGAATCCATTTAATTTACGTGCGTGTAACACACATCAACCTATGCTACGCGGCAGGTACGCAACCGGTTTGAATACGTAGTGTTATATTGTTCTCACGACTCACCATGTTCTCGTTACACCACCCGTTTCCCCCCTCCCCCCTGCCCCCCCGACGCTCTAGTATATTCGTGACTGTAATAGAAACCGAGAATATTCTTCTGTTCTTAGTGCGCCACAAACATAATAAATAATCACGTAACAGGGTGATCCGAGGACTAAGGGTAGCGTATTTAACTGTGACGGCTGTCATCAGAATAGGTAACTCAAAACCATCTCACCGTCCTACATTGTCACTTAGTGATAATTTCAAAGGTCAATAAAAATTCAGAAAAAAATTATTACACATCTCTATTTTGAGTCTAGAATATGATGGAGTACTTTCCAAACGAAAATTTTTGCCAGCTGCTATGAAAATAAATAAGTAAAAACTAAAATTACAAGAAATTTTGAAATAATGTATTTTCCTGCAGCCTTAGGTAAAAAAAAAAGAAATAAAAAAACAAAGCCACTGACATATTTGGACTGGGAATAATACATGAACATCCACATACTACATAGATGCATGTAAATACACTCCTGGAAATTGAAATAAGAGCACCGTGAATTCATTGTCCCAGGAAGGGGAAACTTTATTGACACATTCCTGGGGTCAGATACATCACATGATCACACTGACAGAACCACAGGCACATAGACACAGGCAACAGAGCATGCACAATGTCGGCACTAGTACAGTGTATATCCACCTTTCGCAGCAATGCAGGCTGCTATTCTCCCATGGAGACGATCGTAGAGATGCTGGATGTAGTCCTGTGGAACGGCTTGCCATGCCATTTCCACCTGGCGCCTCAGTTGGACCAGCGTTCGTGCTGGACGTGCAGACCGCGTGAGACGACGCTTCATCCAGTCCCAAACATGCTCAATGGGGGACAGATCCGGAGATCTTGCTGGCCAGGGTAGTTGACTTACACCTTGTAGAGCACGTTGGGTGGCACGGGATACATGCGGACGTGCATTGTCCTGTTGGAACAGCAAGTTCCCTTGCCGGTCTAGGAATGGTAGGACGATGGGTTCGATGACGGTTTGGATGTACCGTGCACAATTCAGTGTCCCCTCGACGATCACCAGTGGTGTACGGCCAGTGTAGGAGATCGCTCCCCACACCATGATGCCGGGTGTTGGCCCTGTGTGCCTCGGTCGTATGCAGTCCTGATTGTGGCGCTCACCTGCACGGCGCCAAACACGCATACGACCATCATTGGCACCAAGGCAGAAGCGACTCTCATCGCTGAAGACGACACGTCTCCATTCGTCCCTCCATTCACGCCTGTCGCGACACCACTGGAGGCGGGCTGCACGATGTTGGGGCGTGAGCGGAAGACGGCCTAACGGTGTGCGGGACCGTAGCCCAGCTTCATGGAGACGGTTGCGAATGGTCCTCGCCGATACCCCAGGAGCAACAGTGTCCCTAATTTGCTGGGAAGTGGCGGTGCGGTCCCCTACGGCACTGCGTAGGATCCTAAGGTCTTGGCGTGCATCCGTGCGTCGCTGCGGTCCGGTCCCAAGTCGACGGGCACGTGCACCTTCCGCCGACCACTGGCGACAACATCGATGTACTGTGGAGACCTCACGCCCCACGTGTTGAGCAATTCGGCGGTACGTCCACCCGGCCTCCCGCATGCCCACTATACGCCCTCGCTCAAAGTGCGTCAACTGCACATACGGTTCACGTCCACGCTGTCGCGGCATGCTACCAGTGTTAAAAGACTGCGATGGAGCTCCGTATGCCACGGCAAACTGGCTGACACTGACGGCGGCGGTGCACAAATGCTGCGCAGCTAGCGCCATTCGACGGCCAACACCGCGGTTCCTGGTGTGTCCGCTGTGCCGTGCGTGTGATCATTGCTTGTACAGCCCTCTCGCAGTGTCCGGAGCAAGTATGGTGGGTCTGACACACCGGTGTCAATGTGTTCTTTTTTCCATTTCCAGGAGTGTATATTTTTTATCATAAAAGTCCGCAGCTCGTGGTGGTGCGGTAGCGTTCTCGCTTCCCACGTCCGGGTTCCCGGGTTCGATTCCCGGTGGGGTCAGGGATTTTCTCTGATTCGTGATGACTGGGTGTTGTGTGCTGTCCTTAGGTTAGTTAGATTTAAGTAGTTCTAAGTTCTAGGGGACTGATGACCATAGATGTTAAGTCCCATAGTGCTCAGAGCCATTTTTTTATCATAAAAGTGACACGAGATAAAAAATAAAATACCGTAAGAGGTACGAAAATGCTCGGCCTGGGTAAGGAAAAATGTCGCTGACGAATTTGCATTCTCTTCGAACAGAGAGAAAGTAGTTAAAAAAATTAATTCTGTTAACATCTGATACTTCATTATGATATCGCGTCGGGTATGAACGCATTTTACCAGCGGTAGTACTTGTGAGCCGCATCCAGGATTGCAGTTTCGACGTGTCACCTTGATAGGACGCAGAACATTTCCTACCTCTCGAAAATTTATTTGCAGCTGTGACCCTTTGTCTCTGCACCCATCACCCAAATCGCCGATACACGCTGTACTAAAGTAACTGTTGGTAGTTTCAGGCCAATATTTCAGTTGAAGTCGAACAAAATATATTTCGGCGCGTGATTTTGTGAAATCTAAGAGTTTTCGAAGTACACTGTACGGCTATTGTCCTCAACACGCAGTAAGCACATTTTAAACAAAACTTCGTTCTCTCCTCTCTCATTGTCTCTGCATTCCATTAAAAACTTTTGTCCATCGTTGTACATTCTGAATGAAAATCTAAGTGAGGGGACAAGACAATGAACGGACACTCTAAGACAGAATAATTAGTTTTTTCACAGACATATTTTCGAAACAAGGCCCCGGGAATAGACAACATTCCATTAGAACTACTGACAGGCTTGGGAGAGCCAGTCCTGACAAAACTCTACCATCTGGTGAGCAAAATGTATGAGACAGGCGAAATACCCTCAGACTTCAAGAGGAATATAATAATTCCAATCCCAAAGAAAACAGGTGTTGACAGATGTGAAAATTGCCGAACTATCAGTTTAATGAGTCACAACTGCAAAATACTAATGGGATTTCTTTACAGACGAATGGAAAAACTGATAGAAGCCGACCTCGGGGAAGATCGGTTTGGATTCCGTGGAATTATTGGAACACGTGAGGCAATACTGACCCTACGACTTATCTTAGAAGCTAGATTAAGGAAAGGCAAACCTACGTTTGTAGCATTTGTAGACTTAGAGAAAGCTTTTGACAACGTTGACTGGCATACTCTCTTTCAAATTCTGAAGGTGTCAGGGGTAAAATACAGGGAGCGAAAGGCTATTTACAATTTGTACAGAAACCAGATGGCAGTTATAAGAGTCGAGGGACACGAAAGGGAAGCAGTGGTTGTGAAGGGAGTGAGACAGGGTTGTAGCCTCTCCCCGATGTTATTCAATCTGTATACTGAGCAAGCACTGAAGGAAACAAAAGAAAAATTTGGAGTAGGTATTAAAATCCATTGAGAAGAAATAAAAACTTTGAGGTTCACCGATGACATTGTAATTCTGTCAGAGACAGCAAAGGACTTGGAAGAGCAGTTGAACGGAATGGACAGTGTCTTGAAAGGAGGATATAAGATGAACATCAACAAAAGCAAAACGAGGATAATGGAATGTAGTCGAATTAAATCGGATGATGCTGAGGGAATTAGATTAGGAAATGAGACACTTAAAATAGTAAAGGAGGTTTGCTATTTGGGAAGCAAAATAACTGATGATGGTCGAAGTAGAGAGGATATAAAATGATGACTGGCAATGGCAAGGAAAGCGTTTCTGAAGAAGAGAAATTTGTTAACGTCGAGTATAGATTTAAGTGTCAGGAAGTCGTTTCTGAAAGTATTTGTATGGAGTGTAGCCATGTATGGAAGTGAAATATGGACAATAAATTGTTTAGACAAGAAGAGAATAGAAGCTTTCGAAATGTGGTGCTACAGAAGAATGCTGAAGATTAGATGGGTAGATCACATAACTATTGAGGAGACAGTGAATAAAATTGGAGAGAAGAGAAATTTGTGGCACAACTTAACTAGAAGGGATCGGTTGGTAGGACATGTTCTGAGGCATCAAGTGATCACCAATTTAGTATTGGAGGGCAGCGTGGAAGGTAAAAATCGTAGAGGGAGACCAAGAGATGAATACACTAAGCAGATTCGGAAGGATGTAGGTTGCAGTAGTTACTGGGAGATGAAGAAGCTTGCACAGGATAGAGTAGCATGGAGAGCTGCATCAAACCAGGTTTAGGACTGAAGACCACAACAACAACAACAACAACAACAACATCATTCTTTATTTTTCTAGCCGCCGCATACTCTTCTCTACGGTAGTATCGAAATACAATTCTAGACACTAACATTTCGTCATATGCCGCAATTTCCGTTTTCATCTACAGCCCTTTCTTGGAGAATCAAAACACGTGTTTATACCTAGAGATTCAGTCGACGCTACTGTACAGCTAATGCCGAATACAGTCGATTCGGAAATAACGACAAGGTTTTGCTGTCATTTTATGAATATGGGGAAAACTGAAATTATTCGTGGCTTCTTCACCGTTAGCCAGAACAGTAAAAAGCTTCAGTATGTTCGATGCCAGAATTTTATATTGTTTTCGAACGACATTTCGCTCACTACCAAAGACACGTCAATGCACCGTGCACGAAAGACTGAAACCACACGCGAAAACACGATATCGTACGGGAACACTCAACATTCAGCTGCCACTGTTAACAGGGTGAATGTGGCAACAAAGCTATGAGGTGGGCGAATCGCCGGCGGATTGCAGGGAGCGCGTGTGAACTTGACACGGCTAATTTCGTGACGCTAGAAACGAAATTGTGCTGGCCCCTTGTTGAACTTCGAAACTGCTTAAATTTTGAATGAAAATCATATGGCGGCCGAAGTGTTCCGGCGTATGAAGTCACCATCATTGCTGTCGAAGGGGGCGGGCAAGTGGACAGGGTCCTCTTGACCTCGGCGTGCGGAACTGCGCCTAAAAGGCGGAAGAATCAGCAATCACCAACGGCATGAGGATGCAGAAGACAATGGAAACCCGCATATCCACAGGATATTTTACCAATTATAGGAAAAGTGTCATGATGATCTCTCCATTGGTGAAAGATTCCGGACTAGTACTCAATTAGGATCTCCGTGACGGGACTGCCAACGTGAAGGTGACCATATGACAAAGACCGGATAACCAACGAAAGGGTAACGTTCCACGAATCGACGCGAGGAATGTCACACGTAATGAAGCTAGAATATCTGAAAAGCAACATGCGAAAGATCAGTCTACATACAGCAGGGATCAGTGACGTGAAATGGAAAGAAGACAATGGTTTCTAGTCAGGTAAGAATGGGTAATATGATCACCAGTAGAAAATGGCGTAACGGGAGTATGATTAGTTATGAATAGGTACGTAGGGCAAAGTGTGAATTACCTTGAACAATTCAGTAATAAGATTATTTTCGTAAGAATCGACATCGGCAGCAATAGTTCAGGCGTACACGTCATCGTTGCAAGCAGCAGATGAAGAGATAGAAAAAGTATATGAGGATACTGAAAGGGTAACTCAGTACGAAAAGGGAGATAAAAATCTAAGGGTCGTGGGGGATTCGACTGGGGTTGTAAGGGAAGGATTAGAGGGAAGGATTACGCGAGAATATTGGTTGGTTGCAGGAATGAGAGAAGAGAATAACTGACTGGGTACTGCAATAAATTTCAGCGAGCAATTACAGTTTTCAGCAGAATAGACAGCAAATCAACGCCGATGGTGATAGTCCAGAATTACACGTCCACGTCGGAAGCTGAAGATGAAGAGATGAAGTGTATGAGGATACTGAATGAGTAATTCAATACATAAATCAAAATAGTCATGGGAGACTGGAATGTGGTTGTAGGGGAAGGAGAAGAAGAAGGGATTACGGGAGAATAGGGGCGTGGTACTAAGAATGAGGAAGGAGAAAGACTGAGGCCTGTAATAAATTTAAGCTAGTAACAATGGATACTTTGTTCAAGAATCACAACAGGAGGAGGTATACTTGGAAAAGACTGGCAGAGAAGGGAAGATTCCAGTTGCATTACATCATGGGCAGGCAGAGATTCTGATATTAGACAGTGGATTGTAAGCTGTACCTGGAAGAGATATTTGGTAGACGGATATCACAATGTAGTAGTGATGAAGAGCATGCTGAAGTTTAAGTTCTCTGAGACTGTATGTACCGCAATAAGAAATGGCTCAGCAGGCAGTAAAGTTGAAGAGGAATGGACGTCCCTAAAAAGGGCAATCACTCGCGCCTGCAGTCGATCGATGAAAGATGGAAGTATAAAATCTTTAGGGAAATCTGGGAGCACAGAAAGACAAGTCACATAGGATTGGACTGAGCATACAGAAAAGTAAAAACAGCCTTCTGTGAAATTAAAGGCAAGGACAATAACATGAAGAGTGCAGTGGGAATTCCTCTGTTAAATGCAGAGGAGATAGCACATAGGTGGACAGAATGCACTGAAGGCCTCTGATGTCGTGATGGAAGGAGGAACAAAGGTCGTCCGGGGAGATAGGCGATGCAGTATTCGAATCAGAATTTAAGAGAGCTTTGGACGACTTAAGATCTAATAAGGCAGAAGGGCTAGATATCTGAATTTCTAGAATCCTTGTGAGATTTGACGACAAGATGATTATTGACGCTCGTGTGTAGAACCTAAAACACTGGCGATAAACTGTTCCGAAGATAGCAAGAGATGAAAAGAGCGAAAATTATCGCACTGTCAGGTTAACAGCCATGCACACAAGTTGCTGAGAAGAATAATATACAGAAGAATGGAAAAGAAAATTGCGGATGTGTTAGGTGCCGATGAGTTTGGCTTGGTAGAAGGTTAAGGTAAAAGAGAAGCAATTCTGACGTTGCGCTTGATAATGCAGGTACGACTGAAGGCACATTGAGACACCTTCATAGGATATGTCGACCTGGAAAAAACGTTCGACAATGCCAAATGGTGCAAGATGTTAGAAATTCTGAGAAAAATAGGGATAACCTATAGGAAAAGACGGATAAAATGTACAAATTGCGTAAGGACCAGGAGGGAACAACAAGACTGGGAAACCAAGAACGACGTGCTCGGATAGAAAAGGGTGTAGGACAGGGATGTGACCTTTCGCCGCTACTGTTCAACCTATACATCAAAGATGCAATGACGGAAATAAAAGAACTGTTAAGGAGTGGTACTAAAATTCGAAGTCAGATCATATCAGTGATCTGATTCACTGATGACATGGCTGTCCTCAGTGAAAGTGAAGAATAATTATAGGATCTGTCGTACAGAATAAAAAATCTAATGAGTACAGAATATGGAGTGAGAGTAATCAACGAAAGACGAAAGTAATGAGGAGTAACAGGTAAGGGAGTAGCCAGGAACTTAACATATAATTGCTGATCACAAAGTAGATGAAGCTAAGGAACTCTGTTACCCAGGCAGCAAAATAATCCATGACGTGTGGAGCAATGAGAATATAAAAAGCAGACTAGCAAAGGCAAAATGACATTCCTGTCCAAGAGAAATCTGCTAGTGTCATATATAGGCCTCAGTTTGAGAAATAAATTTCTGACAATTTACATTTGGAGCATTGTGTGGTAGTGAAACATGAACTGTAGGGTAATCGGAGCGGAAGAAACTCGAAGAGTTTAAGATGTGGTACTACAGATGAATGTTGAAAATTAAGTCGACTGATAGGATAACGGATGAGAATGTTCTCCACAGAATCGACGAGTAGAGGAATATAAGGAAAACACTGAGAAGAGGAAGGGTCAGGATGGTAGAGCATGCGCTGAGATATCATGGAATAGCATCCTTGCCGGCCGCTGCGGCCGAGCGGCTCCAGGTGCTTCAGTCCGGAACCGCGCTGGTGCTACGGTCGCAGGTTCGAATCCTGCCTCGGGCATGAATGTGTGTGATGTCCTTAGGTTAGTTAGGTTTAAGTAGTTCTGTCTCTAGGTGACTGATGACGTCAGATGTTAAGTCCCATAGTGCTTAGAGCCATTTGAACCTTTTGAATAGCTTCCTTTGTCCTAGAGGGAGCTCTAGCAGGTAAAAACTGTTGAGGAAGAATTATATTGTACTGCATCCAGTACATCTACCAAATAATGGAAGATGTAGGATGCAACTTCTACTCTGGTACGAAAAGAACAGCACAGACGAGGAATTCCTGGCGAACCATATCAAATCAGACAAAAGACCGACGGTTTAAGAAAAAAAGAAAAAGGAAAACAGACTTTCCTGTTTTTTCTTTCAAAATATCTAAATAGTTGCACTCTTAAGGAAAGAACGTTCACATATAGCTGTTCCACAGGTACTAAGTGTCTTGCGTTTTCACAGTAGCAAAAACATAATACAATGTCTTATGTTAATTTTGTGTAACCGAATATTCACAAACCTTCTTTCTGCAGTAGTAGGATTCTTTTCAAAACAAACTTTGTAAACAGGTATAAACTCTTCGGTTACATTAAATATAATCGAAGTTTGGTACTGAAATTTATATTGTCATCATAAGCAACGAAAAATCGGAGGTTAAACCCACTTACATAAGGAATGAAGGAAAGGAAGTCAACTATGCTCTTTTCACAGAAACCATTCAGACATTCACCTTAAGCGATGGAGGGAAAAGGTTCAACATCTAATTCAGGGTACCAGGTGTGGATTTGAAACCCACGCCTTTCTGCAGCAAGCGTATTGTCTAAAACTCGACACCTTCTCACTTGCTGTTATCACCTGAACACTACGCACTGAGTTCCTTTTCCTTGGATCTTCCTATAGCAAGTGAAGTGTCTAAAACGCTACGCAGTCTCAGGTGGTAGGTATTTCCCCTGAACTCCATGCACCGCATTCATTTCTTTTGCTTACAGTAAATGCCTGGTCTGACGAGTTATTCTGTTTTGAATTCGGAAGTTATTCTTTTACAGATGCCAATGAACCAGCAAAAAGTTAATATGAAAATCTTTGTATGGAAATTTACACGAGGAACGGTTACTGCAACTATGCATTGACAGCCTAATTTATTGCCTGCTGTACGGAGGCCTCCAGTGTCAGCAACAAATATCACATCAATGCTTCGAAGATGCCTATGACACAGGGGAAAATTTGCTGGAATACAATCGGCCATGCTCTGACCGTCCACCAGCAGCTAATACAGGTACTACTAGAGGCCACAGGCTCCTCAGAGCCGCCTCCATAACGTTGCAACCATTCACGTTCGACTCTTCCTGTTAACTTTCAAATGGTTACACGCCGGACACAGACAGTTTTGCTCCTTACAGGGGTTCACTCAGTTTGTACTTTAACTCTTAGCGTCCTACGGGACATTGTTAAGAAGTGTGTGTTTCATGAACTTAGATTCTCTGACAACGTAACCGGCCTTCAGCTGCCAGAAGAATTATTGTTTCACTGCAAGAAGTGATTTATTTTGTGTGTCGTATGAGTCTGTTCATCTTTGATAAATGAACTTATTCAATCATTGCTGCTATTGTTTGTGGCACGATCAGCAGACTTATCGGTTGGCAACAACGATGTATTGTGAACCGTCAGGCTCACTCATGTGCTTCGATCGAGGTAGTCAGTGCTTGCCTGTGTTTTACACTTGACAGTACACTCATTACAACGTAGCTTACAGCGTGACAGAACTGGTGGAACCGTTTGCCCAGGTGTTGAAACCACTTTAACACATGCAGCACAACCAAGAACGCCTGATCTGGCAGCCGTCTGCCACCTCCACTTGGCCTCTATAGATCTCCTCCCATCTCTCTGAGATCGGCTCCATGGTCAAACCTTTCCAGTCATCACAACCAGCTTTCCAGCCATTCGACAGGAAGTTCCAGAGAATGGATTGCGACGGCTGCTTCTAGTGCAGTAACCTCGAGTATAAGCAGTCATACGCTGTTTCCTTGGTTAGAAGTACGATTTTAGTACGCGCTCTGGATGATGGTCTTAGATCTGATCTCTTGAAACTCAAAGACACATCTCTAGAATATCAGTCAGCGTGACACCAGAGTCCTCACTCTTCTGACTGGTTTGATGCTGCCCATCACGAGCTCTTCTCCTGTACCAGCCTCATCTCAGAGTAGTACTTACAAACTACTTCCTCAGGTATTTACTGGGTGTATTCCTATCTCTGTCTACCTCTGCAGTTTTTTTACCCTCTACAGCTCCCTCTAGTACCATGGACATTACCCCTGACGTCTCAACAGACGTCCTTTCACGCTGTCACTTCTTCATGTCAGTGTTTTCCAAATATCCCTTACCTCTCCGAGTCTGAAGAGAACCTCTTTGGTTCAAATGGCTCTGAGCACTATGGGACTTAACATCTGAGGTCATCAGTCCCATAGGACTTATAACTACTTAAACCTAACTAATTAAGGACATCACACACACCCATGCCCGAGGCAGGATTCGAACCTGCGACCGTAGCGGTCGCGCGGTTCCTAACTGAAGCGCCTAGAACCTCTCGGCCACACTGACTGGCAGGACCTCTTTATTCCCCAGTTTATTAGTCCCACCTACTTTTCAACAATCGTCTGTAGCCTCACATTTCAAATGCTTTGATTCTCTTCTGTTCCGGTTTTCCCACTACAATGTTTCACTACCATACTCCAGGAGAATATTCTCAGAAATACATTTATCAGGTTAAGGCCTATGTTTGATACTAGCAGACTTCTCTTACCCAGCAACGCCGTCTTTGCCAGTGCTAATCTACTTTTGATGTCTCTCTTTCTCCATCCGTCATCTACTATTTCGTGACCATCAGTATTGATGTTAAGTTTCTCGCTGTTCTCATTCCTGCTACTTCTCTTTACTTTCGTCATTCTCCGATTTTGTCTCACTCCAATTCTGTACTCATTAGACTGTTCATTCCATTCAGCAGATCACGTAATTCTTCTTCACTTTCACTGTAGATAGCAACATTATCAGCGAATTGTTTCACTGAATCCTTTCACCTTGAATTTTAATTTTACTCCTGAACCTTTCTTTTAGTTCCATCATTGTTTCTTCGATGTGTAGATTGAACAGTAGGGGCGAAATATTACAAGTCTGTTTACACCCTTTTTAATCTGACTACCGGAACTTCCTTCTTGGTCTTCCATTCTTATTATTCCCTCTTAGCTTCAGTACATGTTGCATATTATGCGCTTCTCCCTATAGGTTACCTCTATTTTCCCCTGAATTTCTAACGTCTTGCACCATTCTGTCGAATGCTTTTTCCAGGTCGATAGATTGTATTGAACGTGTCTTGATTTTTCTTCCTGCTTCCATTATCAACAGCAAAGTCAGAACTGCCACTCTGGCGCCTTTACCTTTCCTAAAGTTTTTCTAAGGGCAAACTGACTGTCATGTAACACTTCTAAGTTTTCTTCCCTATTCTTTTGTATATAATTCTTGTGAGCAACTTGGATGCATGAGCAGTTTAGCTGATTGTGCGACAATTTTCGCATTTGTTAGCTCTTGCAATCTTCGGAATTGCGTGGATGACATTTTTCCGAAACTCAGATGTTATATCGCCAGACTCATACATTCTACACATCAACGTTAACAGTCGTTTTCTTGCCACTTCCGCAATGATTTTAGAAATTCTGATGGAATGTTATCAATTCCTTCTGCCTTATTTGTTATTTAGTCTTACAAATCTCTTTAAAATTCCGATTCTGATACTGGATACTTTACCTTTTGTAAATCGACTCTTGTTCCTTCTTCAATCACACCTGACAAACTTTCCATTCATAGGAGCCTTCAATGTACTCTTTACACCTATCAGTTCTCTCCTCCGGCTTTAAAATTGGAATTAGCATTGGGCTCTTTATGTTACCGTCTTTGCTATTAATTTCGACGAAGGTTGTTTTGACTATTATGTATGCTGAGACCCGTCCTTCCAACAGTTACTTCTTTTCTGATTGCTTCACGTTTTCCATAAGCCATTTCGGCTTAGCATCCCTGCAATTCGTATTTAGCTCAATCGTATGTGACTTGTACTTCTGTGCTCCCAAGTTTCCTTAGAAATTTTTGTACTTCTTTCTTTCGTCGATCGACTGAAGTGTTCCTTCTGTGCCCCACGGTTTCTTCGCTGTTACCCTCCTTCTACCTGTGGCTTTCTTTAAAACCTCTGTTATTGCTCTTTTTAGAGACGACCATTCCTCTTCAACTTTACTGCCTACTGAGCTATTCCTTATTGCGGTACCTTCAGCTTTAGAGAACTTCAAGCGTTCCTCTTCACTCTTTACTACTTGTGTATCTCAATTCTTTGCTTATTGATTCATCCTGACTAGTCTCTTAATCTTCAGCACAGTCTTCATCATTAGTACATTGTGATATGAGTCTAAATCTTACTTTCAAACCTTACTTTCAACTGTCTGATTTCGGAATCTCTGCCTGCCCATGATGTAATGTAACTGGAATCTCCCCAATCTTTTCCGAGTATACCTCCTCCTGTTGTGATTCTTCAACAGAGTATTTGTTATTACTAGCTGTTCGTTATTACTAGCTGATATTTATTACAGATCTCAGTCTTCCTTCTCTCTCATACCTAGTACGAAGCCCATAATCTACCGTAGGTCTTTCTTCTCCTCCTTCCCCTACAACCGTATTCCAGTCCACCATGACTATTAGATTGTCGTCTCCCTTTATGTACTGCATTACTCGTTCAGTATCCTCCTACACGTGGACGCGTATACCTGAACTATCGTTGTCGACGTTGGTTTGCTATCGATTTTGACGAGAACAACCCTTTCACTGAACTGTTCACAGTAAGACACTCTCTGACATACCTTCCTGTTCATAACGAATCTTACTCCCGTTATATCATTTTATGCTGCTTTTGATATTACCCTATACTCGTTTGACCGGAAATCCTTTATTTCACTTCACTGACCCCGCTACATACAGATTGAGCCTTTGCATTTCCCTTTCCAGATTTTCTAGCTTCCCTATCACGTTCAGACTTTTGACATTCCACGTCCTGACTCGTATAACGTTATCCTTTCGTTGGTTATTCTGTCTTTTTCTCATGGTCACCTCCCATTTGACAGTCCCTTCCTGGATATCCGAATGGGGGCTGTTCTGGAATCTTTTGACAAAGGGCAGATCATCGTGACTCTTCCAATTACAGGCCACATGTCCTGTTGACGCACTTTATATATCTTTAAGGTCTCTGCATCCTCACGCCGTTGATCATTGCTGAGTCTTCCGCCTCCGTGGGCTGTTTTCCACCCCAAGAGCAAAAGAGTTCCCTGAATCTCTGTCCGATCCTGCAGCCCTTTTGACAACGTTGTTGGCAGAATGTGGGTGACTTCTTACGCCGGAAGTCTTCGGCCGCCAATGCTGATTATTATGCAAAATTTAAGCGGTAGCGACTGTTGAACCCAGGATCCAGGGTGTTTTGATAACTAATCAGAAACACTATCCATAGCTCACAGGTGCAAATGCCATTAACGATGAGCTAAGTTCACCTCCTGTGGGAAATCTGGAACTCGGGCCAAAATGTGTCAATCAGCTTTTAAGATGTGTGTGGGGACTGTGCCCAAATGAAACCCTTAGTCGTGGATGAACTGTACCTAGATGCACCTACATTCAATCGGTATTCCCACACACTACAGAAATATAGTCCTCTCCTTGCAGATGGATACAGTATCTGTCACGACCATTATCGATTTGAAATGATATCATAGTGTCGGATCCTCTCCCCTCCAGCCCTTTGATCCTCCAATGTAAATTCATTCCAGTGACCTTTAAAGATTAATGGATAATTCATGTCCCAAGTACAATATCGTCAGTATCAGAGATCAGAGCCAGGGTCGCGCATGCTCCAAGTGGTGTCTGTCTCTTATGCATCGATCTTTTAATGCACTTGGGCTAGAATTTCACGACTCTGTCCTCACAGTAAACGCCCTGGGTGCAACCAACACGACAATTTTTTTTTTTTTCAAAATTCAGCTCCATAGTTTTACAACACTTTTCAGGTATTAAGAGACCTTAAAGCGCACCTGGCCTGCTTCCATCACAAGCTCTGAACTATTTTTAAGACTGCAAATGTGCCTTTTGCGCTTACAGCTAGGCTTTGGGGGGAATTACAGTGTCTACAAGACGAGGGCATTCTCACTTCACGATACACAAGGCAAAGGACAACAAGGGCCAGTGTTTGCAAAAATTGACTTGAGTCATACCTCCTACTGTCACTCGATGAAGAATCCTGACATATTCTAGTCATCAACACTCCATTCAGCACAACAGAATTTCCTTTGCAATAGTCCCCAGTAATATTTCAAAGATATCTGAAGCATCTCACACGCAATGTACCGGAGACAATAAACTACTTGGACGACAGTCTCATTGCAGGCAAATATGCGCAAGGCCCAGCCAACAACTGGGATGATCTGTTCAGTCCAATCTAAAATGTGACAAGAACAAGTGTTGTTCTTTGTTCATCAACTTGAATATCTTGAACAGGTATTCACTGCTTTCAGCATCTGTCCCATACCTGATTAAATCAAGGCGGTACAAAAACTTTCACCTCCTACAATACCAGCCAGTTGAAATCTGTTGGAACAGTTGAATTACTACCGAAAATTTATTACCCATGCAGCAGCGAACCACTACATCATCTACTGCAGAAAAATAACCGTTGGCAATTGACCCCAGCGTGGGACAAAGCTTTCAGAAAATCAAAACAGATCCTTTCCTGCCTTTGTGCCACACAGCACATGACTCTGCCAAACATCTTATCCTGACAGCAGATGCATCATACTGCAGGGATGGGGCAGTAGAGTCCCACATGATTGAAAAGATGGCACGCCCAATCGCTTTTGCATCCAACATACGCTCTGCTGCTCAGTGAAACTATAGTCAGATTGACAAAGAAGCATTAACCATAATTTTTGGCTTTAAAAATTCCATTATTAGGTGTATGGCAGGCGCTTCACATCACTTGGCAGGCATAAGCTTTTGCACCCTCTTGTCAAGACTTGAGCCACCATTCCCACTACGACAGCATGCCTCCACTAATGGTGAGCCCAGTTCCTATTCTACACTCCTGGAAATGGAAAAAAGAACACATTGACACCGGTGTGTCAGACCCACCATACTTGCTCCGGACACTGCGAGAGGGCTGTACAAGCAATGATCACACGCACGGCACAGCGGACACACCAGGAACCGCGGTGTTGGCCGTCGAATGGCGCTAGCTGCGCAGCATTTGTGCACCGCCGCCGTCAGTGTCAGCCAGTTTGCCGTGGCATACGGAGCTCCATCGCAGTCTTTAACACTGGTAGCATGCCGCGACAGCGTGGACGTGAACCGTATGTGCAGTTGACGGACTTTGAGCGAGGGCGTATAGTGGGCATGCGGGAGGCCGGGTGGGCGTACCGCCGAATTGCTCAACACGTGGGACGTGAGGTCTCCACAGTACATCGATGTTGTCGCCAGTGGTCGGCGGAAGGTGCACGTGCCCGTCGACATGGGACCGGACCGCAGCGACGCACGGATGCACGCCAAGACCGTAGGATCCTACGCAGTGCCGTAGGGGACCGCACCGCCACTTCCCAGCAAATTAGGGACACTGTTGTTCTTGGGATATCGGCGAGGACCATTCGCAACCGTCTCCATGAAGCTGGGCTACGGTCCCGCACACCGTTTGGCCGTCTTCCGCTCACGCCCCAACATCGTGCAGCCCGCCTCCAGTGGTGTCGCGACAGGCGTGAATGGAGGGACGAATGGAGACGTGTCGTCTTCAGCGATGAGAGTCGCTTCTGCCTTGGTGCCAATGATGGTCGTATGCGTGTTTGGCGCCGTGCAGGTGAGCGCCACAATCAGGACTGCATACGACCGAGGCACACAGGGCCAACACCCGGCATCATGGTGTGGGGAGCGATCTCCTACACTGGCCGTACACCACTGGTGATCGTCGAGGGGACACTGAATTGTGCACGGTACATCCAAACCGTCATCGAACCCATCGTCCTACCATTCCTAGACCGGCAAGGGAACTTGCTGTTCCAACAGGACAATGCACGTCCGCATGTATCCCGTGCCACCCAACGTGCTCTACAAGGTGTAAGTCAACTACCCTGGCCAGCAAGATCTCCGGATCTGTCCCCCATTGAGCATGTTTGGGACTGGATGAAGCGTCGTCTCACGCGGTCTGCACGTCCAGCACGAACGCTGGTCCAACTGAGGCGCCAGGTGGAAATGGCATGGCAAGCCGTTCCACAGGACTACATCCAGCATCTCTACGATCGTCTCCATGGGAGAATAGCAGCCTGCATTGCTGCGAAAGGTGGATATACACTGTAATAGTGCCGACATTGTGCATGCTCTGTTGCCTGTGTCTATGTGCCTGTGGTTCTGTCAGTGTGATCATGTGATGTATCTGACCCCAGGAATGTGTCAATAAAGTTTCCCCTTCCTGGGACAATGAATTCACGGTGTTCTTATTTCAATTTCCAGGAGTGTACTCAGTACCGCTCTACTACACTGCATGGAAATGCTGTTCTCTTTCCCACCCTGGTCCTAGGACCTAGTTTTCAACAAGGATATCGACGAGTGTTTCCACCTGGACATTGCCACAGAAGAAGCTGTGGCCAGTCTCCCACTGGACATAAAGCTCATCACTCATAGAGTACACAACAGTCAGCGAGATCCTCTGCCTAGTATGCCACAGTACACTACCAGACTGCAAGCAGATCTGGCAGCCAGGGGTGCAGGCCTACTGGCACTGGCAGAACAACTCTCAACGTTGAACAGGTTCCTGACACCGTTGCTACAGACAGTGGCCCCAGTCTGCACCTGCAGAATTCTTCACTTCTGTGACAAAAATGGCATTACCTTAGTTCACACAGCAACCTTTCTCTAATGGACTAGTGGAGCATTTCATCCACACTTTTAAAACCATAACGTCTAAACTTCACCATCAGCATCCTCTGGAAAACTCTCTTACCTTTTTTCTGGCGTCCTAGAAGTCAACCCCATAGGACAGTGTGTTTCCCGCGGAGAAACTTCATGGTCAATTCATCAGTCACACCCATCTTTTCTTCACCCCACAGTTACTAGCCTTCCTACTCAGTGCTCTAGCCACCACTGTTTTTCATTTAAAAACCCAGTGCAAGACCTTGTTTTTACTAAGGTACGCCAACACTGGTTTCCAGCAGTAATTTCAGAATTACTAAGCTGGACCATGGCTGAATTGATACTTCATGATGGCATACTGTGTCGGAAAGATGTCAACCTATTGCGACCTGGGGATGGTCCTTCTCCTGACACCAAAAAGTTACCACTTTCTTTTGTTCTGGAAATGGAGCCACCTGCTGTCTCCACCAAGGCCACACCGCTGGGCCATCCAAAGTGCTGCTGGCAGCCAGCTCTTTCGAGGGCCCTTCAACAGATCTATGCAGCATGTCAGGACCAATGGCAGTGATTGTGGACATCATCCTCCCAAATGCCTGGCCACCAGAGCTTGCCTCATCCTGGGATGTATAAATGAGCTTCGCCATCTCGTCCCGTCTGTAAGAGTAGAGGAAAGTGTACCGGGGCTTAACGCCTGCAGTGTCAAGAACCAATATCTCATCAGTGCTTATAAGACGCCTAACACATAGGAGAAAAATTTCCGGAAGGCAGATACCCATGCTCCGTCCACCAGGAGTGTCATGTAATCCGATTTTAGAGGTGGATGATTGCTTTAAATTGACCTTATAGCTATGTTCTGCGCTGGGAAGGCAGAGAAAGTGTTGGCGCAATCGTTTGCTTACACTGCGTCAGCTTGGCGCCATACTGCACACAGGCAATGTACACACAAGAGGCAGACCACGACCTGTGTGCACATGACTTGGTCCTGTACCGAGCACGCGATCGCAGTGTAAGCACCTCGTGATTTGACCCAATATGGTAACTTTCACACGTAGCCTCACTATGTACGTCAGAGAGAACCTTCCAGGGACTTGAGGAACGCTATAAAGAGGGACCCGCCCTAAAACGAGTAGCACAGTGTGGTAGACGTCTGTGGCGTTACCTCTGTATCGGTCGTTGCGGGCTGTTCTCATGCAAGAAGTGAATTATTTTATGTTTTCCTTTAATCCACGTTGGAGAGAAAGCGATAATAATGTTTGATAAAGAAACTTGTTCAGTCATTGCTATCTGGGTACTTTTCGTACCGCCATGGGCGGACATATCATCGTTGTCACTGAAAAGTGCTCTTTTAGCTATTGAAGTTGTTTTCTAGAAACATTGCACGATTGAGCGTAATGTGCATGGTCTTTTACTGAGCTTGAGTTTGCTAAAACCGCTTGTGTACAGATCAGTAGTTATTGTCAGCCAAGCAGACCTCCAGACAAATGAATTTTTGCTATAACGAATTCATTGTTGAATTAGTGCTGTGGTTAATTGTAATAAAGTGTACACTTTGCATGTAGCAATATCATTAACAGAAAGAAGGTAAACTTTACCCGCGAGAACATTGCAATTGTTCTTCAGCCATGTATATTCATATACTGAAGTGTTCCAGAGGGCAACCTCAGTTATGTTATAACGAGTCTCTTTGAGCAAAACAGTCCTCTTCATCTTTACCACTCGAATTTCATGAATGCCAGTAGTATGAGACTAGGTCGGTCTTATTCTATATTCTTATCTATAATGAAGAAGCTGCATAAATATGCAGTCAGATATTGATAAGATTTCAAAGCGGTACAAAGATTGGCAACTTGCTTGAAATGTTCAGACGTGTAAAACGGTGCACTTCACAAACCGTAAAAATCTAGTATCCTAAGATATAATATCAATGAGTCACTATTGATATAATATCAATGAGTCACTGTTGGATCGGCCAGCTCATACAAATACCTAGGTGTAACACTTTGTAGGAATATGAAATGGAATTATCGTATAGGCTCTGTCGTGCGTACAGTATGTGGAGACTTCGGTTTACTGATAGTAAAACTGGGGAAATGGAATCTGCCTACAAAGAAGATTGCTTACAAATCACTCTTGCGGCAGGTTCGAGAACACTGATTACGTGTGTGGGACCCGTACCAAACTAACAGGGGATACTGAACAAATACAGAGAAGAACAGCACGAATGGTCACCAGGTTTGTTTGATCCGTGCAAGAGAGTCACAGAGACACTGGAGGAGCTGAACTGGAAGACTTTTAAAGACAGACATAAACTATCCCGAGAAAATCTAGTAAGAAAATTTCAAGAATCGGCTTCAAAAGGTGACCCTAGGAATATTCTATAATCCCCTATGTATTGCTCACATAGGGATCAGAGGATAAGATTAGAATAATTAGTGCACACACAAAGACATTCAAACAATCACTCTTCCCGCACTCCATATGTAATGGAAAGGGGAGAAGACCGCAATAACGTGTACAATGGGACTTACCCTCTGCCATGCAGCGTGAAACGTCCCCATTGTACAATTTATACAAGACAAACAGCCTACTTACAAGCGTATAGATGTAGAAGTAGATGTACTGACGTATGAGATGCCAACAGCAATATGGTAAAGGCGAATAAATGATCTATTTTAGAAATTTTTTCATTTGGTTCATAAACCAATCCCTATTACACATGCAAAAAATATTTTATGTGGTAAAGCCGAATTTTCACATAACTGTGTATATTTTTGATAAGAGGAGCATAGCACATTACTTTGGATGACGCTTATTCAGTTAATGTGGTGTAAGTGAATAGAGTCAACAATGTTCATTGTCTCTGTTAATAACAAGTCGATAACTAAGGCATAGCATAGGTTGAGCTGATCATACTAAACTCATACAGCTTTGGATACAAGTGGACAGATAGAAGTAGCTGTAGTGAAACCATTACACCATATTATTAGAAGAAATTGCACGAACAGTCTTCCTATCTATGGGTTCAGCGGATTGTAAACACTAAAGAAAGTAATAGAATGGTTGATAGGCTACCTTAGCAATGTGCTAAGTGGTTAAAAACTAAGTCAGAGAACTGTATATCAGTGAACCAATTGGGAGTAACAACCTTATTCAGTTTGTCGCAAGGAGAGGGATAGTATTCTACGTCGTTTTTAGAATACTATCATATACCTTGTGTGTTATATCTGCAGTAAATTGAGCTTATGATACTGACTCAAACAAATCTGGATACAACGAGTGGACAGATAGGAACAGCAACAAGAACTTCTTTCGTTCATTTCAGAATTGATAAACAAAGCTCCATTATTGGTGCAAATTACACTGCGCAACATAGTTAAATGGTAACTCTTTCGAAACCGCGTAATTGTCTCCCATTGTGACACAGAAGTTTGTAATTTGGCTCAGAGGTGCCTACAGTCTTCTCTGTAACGGTGCGAAAGCATGGTTTCCTGCGACATTCTAACAGGAAGATGTCGACACAAGTGAAAAAAAAGGCCAGTGCTCAGAAGTACATGCGAGGTGTAAGGTGGGTTGATTACGTCACTATTTCACCATAATTTTGCCCAACACCACCTTGGACGTACCACACGATGGGAAGGTCGTCACATCCCGTCTTATTGACATTACAAATGTCTTTTGACGCGTCTGAGATGGACGCCGGAAGTGCGACACCTGAGCCCAGCCAGCTCTTATCGATACTGCTGGTGATTACGCCCTTTGGCGTTTACTATCAGCGGTTTCGTGTGCGGCGACTTCGGAGAGTTTTGCAGGCGTACCGCGCTCGCGGAGGAGTCTCTGTCTGGTGGTCAACAAGGGAGGATCCAGCTGGTAACACGAGGACGGAGTATACACATTCCGAGAGGACAAACTGGCTAAGCACCTCCAGACCGCTGCGTGGCCGAGTGCGCAATGCAGCTATGGTGCCTATACGCTCGCGCAGATAATAGGCGAAGTGGGTGGCTGTACATTAGATGAAGGAATCATCGCGTAGTGGGGTGCGATGAAAGGAAGATTGGTGTACCAGTTACCACCTGGAAGAGACACTGTTCAACCAAAACAAAATGAACCTGATGACCACATTTCACAACATTTCTTGGTGCTGTGCGCTTGCCCTGTGGAGCCAATTATAACACACAGTCCACTCTGGTTCCGTCCTATTTGCCGGAACGTCACTCCCTAGAGACCAGACGTACAGACTTGAAAAGAGTAAATTATGTACTTTTTTTCAAATTTCTTCCACCAATTAATATGTTCCTGTTATTTTGGGTTGGGATTAAATGTTTTTTGCCCTAAGATTAGATTGGCTATTTATCGTTTTAGTATTTGGGGAGAACAGAATTGAGTGGTACAGTTAGTCTGAACTTGCACCATGAATGCGTCCGGCTTCTTTATTGCAACTTGTCCTAGTTGATGGCGTACCTTTTTCTTGGTTCTGTTCGATTAGGTTTCTGTCATAAGCACTGTTTCTTAGGAGTTTCAACCTAGCTATTCTACACTTGTACCAGGTTTTCCAAGTTGCTGATGTTAGTTTGTTATTCAGAGTTAATAGCTATTGGCATTAGATACAAACACTATTGTATTAACTTATTATTATTCTTATGTGTGAGGTTTAAATCATTTAATGGTATTGTGAAATGTTATCTCAAATATCCGTCTGGATGCGGACAATGAATCGTGTGGTCCTATGAAATCCTGAATAGCCCCCAACTTTTGGAAACTGGTCATTGTGCGTTTGTTAAATGTATTCTGTTTACACCTACCTCACTGGGAAATTTTCTCCTCCAACATTGAGATCACGCTATTTTCGGATGAGTGGCTGAATAAATCATTTCAGACAAACCGCCGCTCAGAATCAACACGAAAAGAAGGGCGTCAATGAAACCACCCCTTCCTTTGGGGCGTTGATTCCCACACCATTCGCAATAGAAAACGATTTATGGCAGTGCGACGAGAAAAAAGACAATATTTTTGATTACCTTACATGCTGCTGACAACCCCTGGACGATTCAAGCCTTCTCCAAGGACAAATTGATTCAGCAACCCCAAGAACGTAATTATTTCCTTTTGGAGTGTAACGCGACTGCAGTTTCTGTTCTGGTGTACAGAGCGGACTACTAGGGCTCTTAAAAACCACTTAACGGAATCTGAACGTGATCAGGAGCAGCGAAGGGTGTTTACGCTCTTCCATCCCTATTGTTCCGCGCATTTCTGTGGCGTGATCAGATGTAGGTGCGACATTGACGCAAGTGTCAATAAAACGTCTAAACTTCCCTTAAGATACCCCCTCTGCCTCTCTCCCCCCAGCCAGTCTCCACGGTTTGGCAACACCATCTACGCACCTTTGCTGAGCACATTAAAAATGTAGCTGTACACAGAAAACCCGTGACGGATTCCTAGGCGCCTGCAGGCGGGCACCTCCTTGATACGCTTCATCTCAACGACGCTACACTGCTGCACTAGCGCCTCTTAGCAAGCGAAATCAGAGGGGCGTAGAAGGGATTGCTGTTATTCGAGATTAATGGTTCAAATGGATCTGAGCACTATGGGGACTTAACATCTGAGGTCATCAGTCCCCTAGAACTTAGAACTACTTAAACCTAACTAACCTAACTGCCCGAGGCAGGATTCGAACCTGCGACCGTAGCGGTCGCGCGGTTCCGGACTGAAGCGCCTAGAACCGCACGGCCACCACGGCCGGCCTATTCGAGATTAACATCAGAGTTTCTGTTTTTACGCTGACTGAAACATCTATAAAAGGAAAAGTGCTTACCTATTATGTACACCTATTCGATATACTCCACAGCAGGGAGGAAGATGAAACATCTGTTGCCTGAATTCGCTGCCGTTAAGCAGGAGAGAACTAAACTAAGTCTTACATTCACTTCCGGTATGGATTCATTTTTGATCAGTATATATTAATCACCGAGCAACAGTCCGCCCCTTGTCGCTGAGTGGTCAGCGCGACGGAATGTCATACCTAATGGCCCGGGTTCGATTCCCGGCTGGGTCGGAGATTTTCCCCGCTCAGGGAGTGGGTGTTGTGTTGTCTTTATCATCATCAGTTCATCCCCATCGAGACGCTAGTCACCGACGTGGCGTCAACTGGTGAGACTTGCACCAGGCGAACGGTCAACCCGACGGGAGGCCCTAGCCACACGGCATTACCATTTGCAGAGCAACAGCCCTTGGTCAAAAGGTGTTACTTTCATATGACACGATTTTCTAGAACATCTTTTCGTAATTCGTATTAACGTGATTGCTGAAAAATTGTCAGGATTTTAGTTGGGCGACAGTGTTAAAATATCGGGACGTTTCAAAAACTGCCATACTCACCACCTTCTCCCGAAGTGTGGAGATACTGCTTATGCCACAATATGTGTACCAGTGCGCTCCACTGCTACCTATCTGAGGAAGCTCTGTACTGTCCGGTTGTCGGGCGGGGAGGGGTTAACGCTGCAGTGGTTGCGGTTGCGACTGTGCCAGCGGCCACGATCGCCTTCCCGTTTGGATATTCCACATGTGTCTTATGAGCTCGACGGTGCTGGGAGCGCTCTCGTTGCATTGCCACTAACGCTGGATTCCGTACCGCACTCAATTGGTATCCTTCGTCCCTACTGACCAAATTCTCGTTAATCCTTATTTCTATTGATTCCGTTGTAATGCTATTCGAATAGCCGGCTGCAAGGTATAGCACCTTGGTGTCCCGAAAATCAAAGGTGTGTCCTCCTGATGCTACGCCTTGCTATCGCTGATATTACTGTATGTTCCAGTCGCACATACCTGATGTTCTCCTGGCACCGTTGCTAAATACACCACTGAGTTTGCACAATTTACTGTTGACTGCATTCACAGCAATTCTGTACATCCCAGAATAAATTTTAGTGGGTCTTTCACAGAGCAAGGATACTCTTCCGTGTTAGAAAGTGGCCAAAAGACAGATTTATATTGGAGTTTTCAAATAACCTTGTACCTACGGCTGAGGGAAGCCCGAGAACAGAAAGAGTTCGCCGCTTTACCTCGGAAGATGTCTCCCGGAGTCGGAGACGAAACGTCAGGGGAGAGTTTTATACATCGACCACGGCTTATCAGCCCCGAAGTTTCAAGTGAAGAGAAAGAAAACGAGTTTGTTCTCCCTCCTCTCTCCCGTTTGCTGTGTCTTTTCTTTTCTTGATGCCCTACTGACCTGTGCTTCACTGTACCCATTTTTGCGGTACACTTTTTTCAGATGTCGTAGTTCAGCTCAGGGGCTTACTTTACCACAGATGACGCATCACCTATGGTTAGTAACGACTGCGCAGGATGTGGATCTTCTACTGTACGCTGCATGATCCAGTGTACCTTCTCCCTTCTTCTTCATTAGTATGTCCAAAAAAGGGACAGGGAGCTATTCTCCTTTATTCCCATAGCGGAACCAATGTCTTTCATGGATGTTGTTAAGAAGGTCCACAAAATCATCAAGTGATAATCTGCCACGCTCCCGGAATACATAAGTATCAGCGACACACCGGAAGAAAGTCTTGGGTTTTTAGCGAACGGTTTCAAGGACTGCCTCCTATGAGTAGGGATTTGCGATGTAAGGAGCTAGTGAGGGTCCGTGGCAACTTCATTCATCTGTTAATAAAACTGCAAATCTCTGAAAGCAACACTTTGAGGAAGTGGTCCTTCAAACCGTTCGCTAAAAATCCAAGAACTTCGTGTGGTATATTAACAACACCTTTGTAGTCAGGAAGTGTGGCAGACGAGTAACAGCTTCCATCAAAACATCGCTTTCACCTTGGAAATAGAGGAGAATGACTGCCTCCATGTCTTCGACATACTAACAAACAAGAAGATAGAAGGTGCACTGGGTCGTGCGGTATACAGGAAGAAGGCCCACGCAAGCCCTTCTCTGCATGCGACCAGCTGCCACCATCCACAGGAGCGCCAGGCTGTGCTTACCTCGCTGGTATACAGGGCGTGTAGCCTCTGTCATAAAGAAAGCCTCCCAGCCGAGCTACAAAGCTTGAGGGAAGTGTTCCGTAAAAATAGGACAGGTTACCAGCGCATTCAAGAAGAGAGAAGATGCAGGAAAATGGGAAGAGGAGGAAGAAGAAGACAACAGACTCGTTTCCGTTCCGTACTTGGGACGCATCTGAGCCAAAACTGCGAGGCCACTTGAAAAATCCAACATAAAAACCGACTTCTGACCGCTTCCTAACACGGAAGAGTATTTTTGCTTTGCGAAAGACACACTTACACTGAACATAACTGAGGTAACACAAATCATGAGATAGCGATATGCACGTTTACAGATTACGGTAGTATCGAGTAGCCAAGGTACAAAAGGGCAGTGCATTGGCAGAGCTGTGATTTGCCGTCAGGTGAGACATGTGAAAAGGTTTCCAACTTGATTAGGGGCGTACGACGGGATTTAACGGACATTGAACGCGGAATGGCAATTGGAGCTAGGCACTTGAGACATTCCTTTTAGGAAATTTTTAAGTAATTTAATATTGCGAGATCAACAGTGTCATGAGTGAGCCGAGAATACCAAATTTGAGTCGTTACATCACACCACGGACAACGGCCTTGCCGCAGTGGATACACCGGTTCCCGTGAGATCACCGAAGTTAAGCACTGTCGGGCGTGGTCGGCACTTGGATGGGTGACCATCCAGCCGCCATGTGCTGTTGCCATTTTTCGGGGTGCACTCAGCCTCGTGATGCCAATTGAGGAGCTACTCGACCGAATAGTAGCGGCTCCGGTCAAAGAAAACCATCATAGCGACCGGGAGAGCGGTGTGCTGACCACACGCCCCTCCTATCCGCATCCTCAACTGAGGATGATACGGCGGTCGGATGGTCCCGATGGGCCACTTGTGGCCTGAAGACGGAGTGCTACTACATCACACCACGGACAACGCAATAGCCCGACGACCTTTGGCACCTGCGTAGAGTTATCATTGCTAACAGCCGAGCAATACGGCGTGAAACAGCCGCAGAAATCAACATGGGACTTGCGTTAAGACAATGCGGCTAAATTTGGCGTTAATGGGCTATGACAGCAGATACCGACGCAAGTGCCTTTGCTAACAGCACGACTTCGCCTGCAGTGCCTCTTCTGGGCTCGTTACCATATCGGCTGGACCCTGGGTGACTGGAAAACCGTGACCTCGTCAGATGAGCCTGATTTCAGTTGGTACCGCTCGGTAGTAGGATCCGAGTATGGTGCAGACCCCATGAAGCCAGGCTGTCAATAAGGCAGTGTGCAACCTGATGGTTCAAATGGTTCAAATGGCTCTGAGCACTATGGGACTTAACTTCTGAGGCCATCAGTCCCCTAGGGCTTAGAACTACTTAAACCTAACTAACCTAAGGACATCACACACACCAGTCGGTAAGCTGGTGGTGGCTTCTTAATGCTGTGGGCTGTGCTTACATGGAATGGACTGGGTCCTCTGGTCCAAAGGAAGTCATTACTGAGTCGAAATGGTTATGTTCAGCTAGTTGAAGACCGTTTGCAGTCATTCATGGATATCATGCTCCCAAAGAAAAATACGCCGTGTCACCAGGACACAAATGTTCCGCGATTGGTTTGAATCACATCTTGGACAATTCGAACGAATGATCTGGCCACCCAAATTTCCCAGCATGAATACCATCGAACATTTACTGTTGCACTCGCAACATTTTCGCAATTATGGCGGCTATAGAGGCAGCATGGCTCACTACTTCTGCAATGGGCTTCAACGACTTGTGGGGCCCATGAAACGTCCAGTTGACGCATTACCCAAGCGCGAGACTAGTTTAGGAAGTATCTAAAGACTTTTGTCACTGCAGTATATGCCATTATCTGTGAAGGCGATCGACAGTACATAGGGCAAAGGCGGAAATGTACCTCGAAATGCTGAGAGGACCACATCAGGCAGTTATGGCTGGGACACTCAGAAATCTGTAATAGCAGAGCATAAAATCAAGGTAGACCACAGCTTTGACTTTGAGAACACCAAGGTGCACACTCGCTACCCCGACCACTGCAGCGTTACCCTTCTCCCTACCCACCGGCCAGACAGCAGACAGTACTCAGTTTCCCGCCTCCAGTTGGAGGACGGCACAGCGCTAGTATAAACATTACGACATCCGTAGTATCTCGACAGGTGAGTGCACGATGCATACGAGAGCAGACTGCAGTGCATGAGAGGTCGAGGCAGCAGCCCTGAAGGAACACTATCCATATCCCATTAAAGTCACAGCAGACGTTGAAAACCGCCGACAACATATCACCAGTGACCAACAGATACCAACAAACACCGACGCCAAAGAGACAAACTGACTAGAGGCAGAGTCACCAGACATGGTATACTAACTTCTGATCGCAACAACGACGCCTCTTCAAGGGAGGACGCTGTGCGGCATTTGGCGTCTGACAGTCGCGTCCCACAGCTTCGTAATCGACTCTGATCGGGACGGAAACGGCGACGTAACAGACGCCTGTCCCCGTCAAACTACACAGGTATGCTGAACAATGGAAGTTACTGCTCCACGTGACGCGAATGGGAACTTAAAGAGCCGCGTGGTATGGCCGCGCGGTTTGAAGCGTCCTGTCACGGGCTGCGCGGTCCCTCCCGCCGCAGGTTCGAGTCCTCCCTCGGGCATGGGTGTGTGTGTTGTTCTTAGCATAAGTTAGTTTAAATAGTGTGTGAGTCTAGGGACCGACGACCTATGCAGTTTGGTCCTTTAGGAATTCACACACATTTTTGGAACTCCCAGATCTCTGCCCTTCAAAAGCTCTAAACTTTTCAGCTGCGAAAATACCGTCTATCACGATGCAGTATACCGGACGTTGCCTGAAGCTAAACGCAGAATTCAAGAAGCATGTCACTGGATCCACTAAACCCATTTATAAAGTATCACTCTGAGTCACTTTTGACCAGTGTTGTGGCTTCCATTTCTTACGGGCGGCGAAAATGCCCTTTTTTACACAAAGCCATTTACAGTGAAGATCTTGAAGGCAGTCATCAAATACATGCCAGCTGAGATATTGGCAGAAGAGGTAGAAGGTAAACACAATAGGATTTCATAGAGCTTCCATTCACCAAGTTAAAACGAGGGACGAAACCACTGACAAACTAACATCCAAACCAGTGTACTGTATCATCCTTCTGCAGGACCGACCAGTGACCAAATATATGATGTTCGTCACTTGCTAGATATAGTGGTGCAAACTGAAACTTACTGGCCAAAAGAGGGACCACTGCATTGCAAACGTTGCCAGTATTTTCCACACCGCAAACTTGTAAAATGAACCACCCGCCCCATAAAAGAACTGCATAAAGAAAGGAGAAACATTTTCGTTATCGTCAACGAAAAATTGCAAAAATTGAAAAGCGCACCAGACATGATATCCAAACAAAACATTATCATTTATCACTTTACGTCCATGTCGAAAACCTTTGGTAAGGTCCACTGTGTGGGGACGTTAATGCCACATCCCAATAACATCACACCAGACGTTGAAAAAATGCTGAGAGGAATGTTTGGAATTCCTGATGTAACAAACCTCGAAATGAGAGGCTGCAAATCTTAGAGGAACGCCTGGAGGTAATTACTCCTGGACCTCAAGATCTGATACAAATTCCAGCAAACCATAAGCACAACCCTGATGTCATCAACATAGCCATGTCTAGAATGTCCATATTCATCTCCAGCTCATCATCATTGTGGAAATATGATCTAGACACAACCCTTTTGTTGGCTGCATTAGGGAGGCACTAGACCACTCCTGCCACCCAGCAATCATCATCACCAACTGAGATCAGTTAAGTTCCTCGCTAGGCAACAACATTTGACCAGCAGAAGATGCATCAGCACAGCATCCATCGACGACCCCATTTGAACCCTGAGTAGCAGGACGAAGAGAGCATTCCAGATGGCGTCGAACTGAATGCCACATACTGTGCACCAGTGTGAAACCTTTTCCCCACTGTTCTAAGACCTCAAATCTCTCAAAAATAGAGCTCGCAAATGGTGGCAAAGATTCTGAAACCCCGAAGACCACAGAGAAATAAAGATTGGTACACAAACTCCAATTTCGAGCTGTTGAACGCAGGCAGGAAATGTGGGAAGACAAAATGGAGACCTCCATACTTCAGTCTCACAACGAATGGCACCTTGTTTGAACGTTACACCAGTCTTCACCATCGAAACTAGCCATTTGGGTCTTGAATGACCGATACTATGATCGTCTGGGCAGGGCAGAAATTTCACAGAAACAAAAGAGGCTCAATGCACATTAGACATAGATGATGGTGATGTCTTTGTGGCCAGAACTAAACGTCAAGCAAAAACACTCCTAGAGAATGCTCAGCAGCTGGAACCAGACCTTACTGCACCAACAGAAGTACGACAAAGTGTCGCTCACCTTGGAAATCAGCTCAAGGCATGGACAGAATTCCCAATTAACAACTTGAACACCTACCAAGGAAGCCAACTCTGCTCTTAGCACGTATTTATAGCAACTATATGCTGCAAGGATATTTCGGTAATGCCTGGAAGATTTCCGAGGCGGTCCCAATACCAAAGTCACGGAATGACGTCATATGTTCGGAAAACTACCGTCTAATATGTTTACTGTCGACTCTCTCCAAGAAACTCGAAAGGCTACTATTAAAGAGAATGCAACAATCCCTCCTCGATAACAATAGTACACATCCGGACCAGTTTACCTTTCAACATTCGTTGTCGGCAGACCTGCAACTCGTTCTGGTCACCGAATTTATTGCACATAACCTTAATGTGTCAAACTACATGGTGGCAAGATTTCTGAGCGTCAAATAAGGCTTGTGTTCGAGTCTGGCAAGAAAAATTGCTACTCAGACTGGTGAACGTGCAGCAGTTCCCGTACTGCAGCCTCTTGTTCATCGGCGGTTTTTCCACAATAGGAGCATACTAGTGAAGATCGATGCACAGCGCTCTGGCCTCAAACTCATCACAGACAGCATGCCTCAAGGTTCCATTTTGTCTCCGTTACTCTTGTCATCTTTGTCAGTTATTTTCCACTATTACCTCAGGTGGTGCTCGCCCGTTTATTGACATCACCGCGCTGACAAGTAGCTGGAGGGTCAATGTGGTCATCGCTCGCCTACGCCACCTCACGATGGTACACAACTGGGTGAAAGAGAATACAATTACAATTAACGCGTACGGGACGAGAGCAGTGACGGTTACTCGTCGCCGTCCGGAATTGAGAGACAGGCTGATTTTTCACTATCAGGAAATCCCACGGAGAAATCACTTCAAGTAGCGAGGGGTCACATTCGACAGTGAGATAACTGTATGTACGGGGTAGGGGATCAAGATTTTACAACTCATCTTCTGACTATACCACCTACTGGCCATGTAACAGATGTACGTCAATACTAAACCTCGCCTTTACAGAGGAACATAACTCCCAGCTCTTTTATACTGTTATTCCACTCGGGAGACTGCCGTCTGCTCTCATTTCAAATCCATCCTGATGTTGCAAAATCAATATCTTCTACTCATTCGGGGGGGCACCCGGGAGTGCAAGAATCCGCAGCCTACATGAAGAACTTAACCAAACAACAATCTTGGAAACCATCATCCAATACACACGCAGGCTCAGCGACAAAATATAAGCTCTGCGACCCACATCTCATTAGCAAGAATATATTGGATCAATAACTAGTGAGCGTTGGCGCTGGGTGAGGCTACCTCAGGTGGTTATCTAAATCGAACAGTAACTATATACCTTAGCTTTCACCTACATGCTATAAGGGCCAGAGAACACAAAGCACAATACCCTTCTCAAGACCGAAACAAAGATAAAGTTACACTTCAACCATCCACGAAGGAATGCCAGTTGCTAAACTGATAGCAGAAAGTCATCCCCTCCCCCCCTCCACGCACACAAACGCGCGTGCACTCAAACACACACACACAAAGTACCTCGTCACCTCGGCAGAAGATGATGAGTATGACATTCTTCGAAAAGTCGCGGTATTTTAACTCTGTCATCCAGCTGGAAACATGAGAACTTTTCATGAACAGTATATGGCAGGAAAATGTACCGGGTGATCAAAAAGTCAGTATAAATTTGAAAACTTAATAAACCACGGAATAATGTAGATAGAGAGGTAAAAATTGACATACATGCTTGGAATGACATGGGGTTTTATTAGAACCACCCCATGTTGCTAGACGTGTGAAAGATCTCTTGCGCTCGTCCTTTGGTGATGCTCGCGTGCTCAGCCGCCACTTTCGTCATGCTTGGCCTCCCAGGTCCCCAGACCTCAGTGCGTGCGATTATTGGCTTTGGGGTTACCTGAAGTCGCAAGTGTATCGTGGTCGACCGACATCTCTAGGGATGCTGAAAGACAACATCCGACGCCAATGCCTCACCGTAACTCCGGACATGCTTTACAGTGCTGTTCACAACATTATTCCTCGACTGCAGCTATTGTTGAGGAATGATGGTGGACATATTGAGCATTTCCTGTAAAGAACATCATCTTTGCTTTGTCTTACTTGTTATGCTAAATATTGCTGTTCTGATCAGATGAAGCGCGATCTGTCGGACATTTTTTGAACGTTTGTATTTTTTTGGTTCTAATAAAACCCCATGTCATTCCAAGCATGTGTGTCAATTTGTACCTCTCTATCTACATTATTCCGTGATTTATTCAGTTTGTTCAGTTTATTGACTTTTTGATCACCCCGTACATTCATGTTCATATTAACTTGCTCTCACTTCTCTCTCAGACCAGTAAGTTGTGACTCATTATAGGATCACGGCAAGGTTAAATTGATGATTGCTTTATTTATAGCTAGGGCGAAAGGCTTAGAATAGGATAGCAATTTCAAAATCTTCCTCCTCTTTTTGTTGATCGTTATATGATGAAACGTCATAGAGAAATTGTGATACCAAAAGATCCACATTAAATTTATTTTATCCCTTTGACTGGTAGGTCGCATGTCTCATTCTCACAAATGCGCGGACTTCGTTTCGAATAACAAAGGACACGCTGAAAAGTTCGCCTGCGCTTCGCCATTCTACGGCACAGCAGTATGATAATTCACGAAATTTTGTCAAACATCTTCAAAAAGTCTTTGGACTGCGGTCGGTGAATATCGTCTCACCGCACAAAATTCTCAAAAGGCATCGCGTGCTTTTTCTGTGTTCAAGCAGTTTGACCGTCTGCCTACTTCCAGCGTAAGAGCTGTGAGCGCTCGCTAGTACCCACGCCGCATTGACAGAACTGGAACAACGACCTTAAGCACTTATTCAGTCATGATAAGTACAAAAGGTTGCCGCACGTACAAAACTTTCGCCATGTGTCCAACTCCCTGAAACACGTACAAGGGAGTGAGGTACAGAATGCTACATCATCACGAAATAGAGGTTGTAGTGCAGGAAAATTGGAAGACATGCAAATAACTGGAACGATAATGACGTACGCTCACTAACTAACCGAATTACAGTTAAGTAATCTGTATGGAAGCATGGTATGGAAACCTAATTTTAGCATCCTTACGTATGAGTAATCTCATCACTTTTTTCCCTTCATTCAAGCCAATTACTTTCCTAGCACATCAGATTACGAATGTGGTGGCGAATTCCAGCGTGTAAGTGACTAAAAGGCTAATGATATGAAATACGATGTTATGGTATATAACACTGTCCGTGAATGTGAAATGTCAAAGATATCCAGAAGTGTGACAGATTTTATTAGTATTCCTTCACAATAGACGAACCTCGCAGGCTAACCAAACCTGCTGAAAAGATTCACAGTCTTGCTAGCATTGTACCTCGAAGCCGTCTAGAAGTCGCCTCTGACGAAGAACGACTGAAAGCTCAGAACATTGATGTCACCCACTGTTTGGCCATCAACAGTCTCAATCTAGGTTGAAATCAAGAAAAAGTTTGTTCTACACATCAAAGCTTTTGGAAGTTCCTTCAGGTAAAGCAGCGCTTACATCTAAACACCAAGACTGCATGGAACCATGTGAACATTCTAACAATACCACCACTTGCAAATATTAGGAATCAGATTAATAATGTTGCTCACGCAGCATATATTCGCTTTATCGGGCAACAAAAAAGTTACTGACTGTGGATGGTGTCTTGAGAATGGAAATAATGAGGTCACTGTAAAAAACTCATTAATTTGGCACTTATCTTGAATGGATTCCCACGTAGATTTCGTCGAAGTCGTTATGGCTCATCTTGTTGATTCTAGGGTGATTCCACTTTGACTGCTAGAAGGTCCAGATTTGTATTATAGCAATATTTGAAGACCTAACAAATGCGTTTTTCCGAAAATTCTTAATGATCAAACAATCCCAGATCAGAACAATGGTATGGTAGAAGTAATTTTTGATTTGGTGTTCACGATCCACATTTTTATTAAACTTCTTGTAAATTCACTTATACTTCTTCTTAATTGTCACATCATCAAGAAAACAGTTTTGTATCATTGATTGGCGACTCCATGGAGTGTTCTGTGCACCACGACCAAATAGTGGATATAATTGGATATAATTTGACTCCTTAGTCTTAACGTAACATTTTACGTAAATCACGAACGTTGTACTTCTAACTTCCCACGCCAGATGGTGGGTATTATGTTTTTTTAAAAACCTGTGTTATACCTCATTTCATGTTATTCATATATCATTCTTTTTCATTGTCTTTTTCTCTTTTACTTGTCCTGCTCTCTGACAACTTGTTATCGGTCTGTTTTGTGTTTTTTAAGTTGTTTTTTTTAACAATACGCCAATGTATTTTAGATATGTTCTTCCCCCTTCGTCTGCTACGTGTTTTACGTACATTTTAAATATGAATTACTTCATGACTCACAAATGCACAAGAGTTATTTTGTGTTAATATCTTGCAAAACCAGTAATATTAAGTCTTCACGTGACACATGTCGCATAGAGGGCGTTCCAAGCCCTATCACATCGAGGTCTGCAGAACAGGTGCATTTAAAGAGCGGCCTCAGTTTATATGATCGCTCTAAGCTTGTTGATACCAGTGCCTACCAATTTTAATTGTATATTACAGGTATGTTCCTACCAACTGTTATGTTCATACGCAGGTGTAGTTGTGATTTTCTGTTTTATACTCTCTGATCGTATTGTGAAATTTTTAACTCCTGGCACTGAGGATGGTCACTAAGTGACCGAAAATCGATTTTTCGGATAATAAAACAAAAAAATACGACCAATGCTGATTCTCCTTCCAAGTTTTGTATCAATCTTCATATATTTAATTTCTACTTTATCCAAACACAAGACTTGACTGTTCTTTTACAAAACGAAATAACAACTTAACTTCTGCAAAGTGAAACAAAGACTGCTCTGTGCGCATTCGCGCCAAAACGGTTACAACTAAGTCAAAGATTATGACTCTCACAGAAATGAATACACACAAGAACCATATCACTGTAATATATCGATACATCGGAGTACGTATACATTAATAAAACCAAATGTGAATACTGTCACAAAAATATGTCTTTTACTTCGCAGAAAAGTGGTACGATATTGCTGGTATCGAGAACTGGGGTTGGAGTGCCGTAATGGTCACGTAAATAAAGAACCATTACAACATCTTCCAGCTGGCTACAACGAAGACTGGGATGTTTAGATGTCACTTAACCGAATAATAACTGGTGTTGGCACGGCTAAGTCATCGTTTAAGCCAGGGAGCTTTACATCAGAGGACAGGAAGAGCGACTGTGGCCAAGTACAGTCATCCACACGTGCCAATGTCCTCTTTGCCCATTGCTTGTCAGTGATAATGCACAGTGTGTGGCACAGGTTTGGAGACATGTTATCTGAATGCAGATTTGGTCAGTTCCTTTTTCCTGTTAATTAATCTTTGCAATATAAGTGTATATAAAAATGATTGTTATGTAATCAAGTATATATTTAGCATTCTTCTGACAAGAGCAAATAAAAAAAATTAATCTACATCTAAATCCACACTCCGCAAGCCACCTGACGGTGTGTAGCGGAGGGTACCCTGAGTACCTCTATCGGTTCTCCCTTCTATTCCAGTCTCGTATTGTTCGTGGAAAGAAGGATTGTCGGTATGCTTCTGTGTGGGCTCTAATCTCTCTGATTTTATCCTCATGGTCTCTTCGCGAGATATACGTAGCAGGGAGCAATATACTGCTTGACTCTTCGGTGAAGGTATGATCTCGAAACTTTAACAAAAGCCCTTACTGAACTACTGAGAGTCTCTCCTGCAGAGTCTTCCACTGGAGTTTATCTATCTCCGTAACGCTTTCGCGATTACTAAATGATCCTGTAACGAAGCGCGCTGCTCTCCATTGGATCTTCTCTATCTCTTCTATCAACCCTATTGGGTACGGATCCCACACTGCTGAGCAGTATTCAAGCAGTGGGCCAACAAGCGTACTGTAACCTACTTCCTTTGTTTTCGGACTGCATTTCCTTAGGATTCTTCCAATGAATCTCAGTCTGGCATCTGCTTTACCGACGATCAACTTTATATGATCATTCCATTTTAAATCACTCCTAATGCGTACTCCCAGATGATTTATGGAATTAACTGCTTCCAGTTGCTGACCTGCTATTTTGTAGCTAAATGATAAGGACTATCTTTCTATGTATTCGCAGCACATTACACTTGTCTACATTGAGATTCAATTGCCATTCCCTGCACCATGCGTCAATTCGCTGCAGATCCTCCTGCATTTCAGTACAATTTTCCATTGTTACGACCTCTCGATACGCCACAGCATCATCTGCAAAAAGCCTCAGCTAACTTCCGATGTCATCCACAAGGTCATTTATGTATATTGTGAATAGCAACGGTCCTATGACACTCCACTGCGGCACAACTGAAATCACTCTTACTTCGGATGACTTCTCTCCATTGAGAATGACATGCTGCGTTCTGTTATCTAGGAACTCTTCATTCCAGTCTCACAATTGGTCTGATAGTCCATATGCTCTTACTTTTTCATTAAACGACTGTGGGGAACTGTATCGAACGCCTTGCGGAAGTCAAGAAACACGGCATCTACCTGTGAACCCGTGTCTATGGCCCTCTGAGTCTCGTGGACGAATAGCGCGAGCTGGGTTTCACACGACCGTCTTTTTCGAAACCCATGCTGATTCCTACAGAGTAGATTTCTAGTCTCCAGAAAAGTCATTATACTCGAACATAATACGTGTTCCAAAATTCTGCAACTGATCGACGTTAGAGATATAGGTCTGTAGTTCTGCACATCTGTTCGACGTCCCTTCTTGGAAACGGGGATGACCTGTACCCTTTTCCAATCCTTTGGAACGCTACGCTCTTCTAGAGACCTACGGTACACCGCTGCAAGAAGGGGGGCAAGTTCCTTCGCGTACTCTGTGTAAAATCGAACTCGTATCCCATCAGGTCCAGCGGCCTTTCCTCTTTTGAGCGATTTTAATTGTTTCTCTATCCCTCTGTCGTCTATTTCGATATTTACCATTTTGTCATCTGTGCGACGATCTAGAGAAGGAACTACAGTGCAGTCTTCCTCTGTGAATCATCTTTGGAAAAAGACATTTAGTATTTCGGCCTTTAGCCTGTCATCCTCTGTTTCAGTACCATTTTGGGCACAGAGTGTCTGGACATTTTGTTTTGATCCACCTACCGCTTTGACGTAAGACCAAAATTTCTTAGGATTTTCTGCCAAGTCAGTACATAGAACTTTACTTTCGAATTCATTGAACGCCTCTCGCATAGCCCTCCTCACACTACATTTCGCTTCGCGTAATTTTTGTTTGTCTGCAAGGCTTTGGCTATGTTTATGTTTGCTGTCAAGTTCCCTTTGCTTCCGCAGCAGTTTTCTAACTCGGTTGTTGTACCACGGTGGCTCTTTTCCATCTCTTACGATCTTGCTTGGCACATACTCATCTAATGCATATTTTACGATGGTTTTGAACTTGGTCCACTGATGCTCAACACTATCTCTACTTGAGACAAAACTTTTGTGTTGAGCCGTCAGGTACTCCGTAACTTGCTTTTTGTCACTTTTGCTAAACAGAAAAATCTTGCTACCTTTTTTAATATTTCTATTTACGGCTGAAATCATCGATGCAGTAACCGCTTTATGATCGCTGATTCCCTGTTCTGCGTTAACTGTTTCAAATAGTTCGGGTCTGTTTGTCACCAAAAGGTCTAATATGTTATCGCCGCGAGTCGGTTCTCTGTTTAACTGCTCAAGGTAGTTTTCAGATAAAGCACTTAAAAAAATTTCACTGGATTCTTTGTCCCTGCCACCCGTTAGAGAGGAACGGAATATGACAATGTCAACAAGTCAGATTTGATGCAGGGGCACTAAATCTCGTTATCTGTTGGTTTCACATTAGCACGTACTGCCTTTTCGTGACCAGTACCATTATGTTCGTAAATACAGTTAACTAGACATTATGGGTCTTCGTAATAAACCACTAAGTAAACTTACCTCAACAACCTCAGAAGATTTCCCACTGAATGTAGAATTCTCACTATACAAGGGGATTCAGCTGCTCGAAACCAATAGGTTTTATGCAACCTGCAATGCCTTCAAAACTCACACAACGCCTTCAAAAATCGCACGCGAGATTTTCACATTCTGTCGCTTGCTATGAGCAAACCATTAACCCACAGAAAAAAAATGAACAAGATCTTTTTGTGGGAAGTTTAAGGTTGCTAAATTTTGTATGGGATACTTTTTCGCTGGAGGTTGAAGTTATCGAGTTATTCCAGGAAAATGCATTTGAAAGTCACTTTTGTACATTTTCTTGAATAATTCGAAAATTACGACCTCCAGAGAAAAAAATTCCAGTTCAAAAAATTTCCTACAGAAAGTTGAATTCATTTTTTTCTATAGGACTAATAGTTTGCACGTAGCGAGTGAGAGAATATGAAAGTCGTTCATGTTGTATTTGAAGGCGCTGTGGAGTGCATAAAATCTCATGGGTCTGGGCCGCTGAATCACCCTGCAAATGCAGGATAATTTAATTAGAAACATGTAGGTACTCACTAAAGGCTGTGTTGACCCACTTCAATATACGTTATTTATCAGACAATGCACTGTTTTTCAAATGTTAATAAAAATAAGTTTTATTTTGTTATTATAGTTGTTGGCTATTAAGTCTGGGGATGAGATCGGCAGGGGTAACGGCCTTGCCGCAGCAGTTAATTCCATAAATTATCTGGATACACCGGTTCAAAAAAAAAAAAAAAATGCCTCTGAGCACTATGGGACTCAACATCTGAGGTCATCAGTCCCCTAGAACTTAGAACTACTTAAACCTAACTAACCTCAGTCCGGAACCGCGCGACTACTACGGTCGCAGGTTCGAATCCTGCCTCGGGCATGGATGTGTGTGATGTCCTTAGGTTAGTTAGGTTTAAGTAGTTCTAAGTTCTAGGGGACTGATGACCACAGATGTTAAGTCCCATAGTGCTCAGAGCCATTTGAACCATTTTGAACCTAACTAACCTAAGGACATCACACACATCCATGCCCGAGACAGGATTCGAACCTGCGACCGTAGAAGTCGCGCGGTTTCAGAATGAAGCGCCTAGAACTCCGGCCGGCTACACCGGTTCCCGTCAGATCACTGACGTTAAGCGCTGTCGGGCGTGGCCGGCACTTGGATGGGTGACCATCGGGCCGCAATGTGCTGTTGCCATTTTTCTGGGTGCACTCAGCCTCGTAATGCCAATTGAGGAGCTACTCGCCCGAATAGTAGCGGCTCCGGTCAAAGAAAACCATCGTAACGCCCGGGAGAGCGGTGTGCTGTCCACACGCCCCTCCTATCCGCATGCTCAACTGAGGATGACACGGCGGTCGGGTGGTCCCGATGGGCCACTTGTGGCCTGTTGACGGAGTGCTTTATGAGATCGGCACACCTGAGGATTTGGATGGAGCACCACAAAACTAATAAAAAGACTTTTTTCAGCTGTGTCACAGTTTTGAACTTTAATGATTCTCTTTTTGTTACATAGTGAAGTCTATTTCATTTGTGTATGAAATGGCAACTACAGGAGAACAACCCCTCACAATACTCGTGAAGTTTCAGAGCCAACAAATTCAGACATTATTAATAGCAATAACCACACTGCTGTGTGCAGAAAGCCCCACACCGTACCGAATGAGGAATTTGTTCGGAAATTAGCCTAATTTTTTACGCCAAAATTCATGTAGCTGCTTGTGGTTTCTGTTTGGTTGGTGGGCGTCGTCATTACAATCAAATTTACAAGGAATATATCGTTGACCTCAAGGACCCGACGAGAAACTGTAAATTTAACTCCACTTTGTGGAGCTTCATTTCAAGACGAAATACTTCGCGATGCAACCATTCAGAAACTGACAATAGAATACGGACTCTGATTTTGAAACATCGCAGTCCTGCTCTCATTGATGTACTTAAAGTGACTGAATCTCAAGAAGTGCAAAATTTCGTGGAAGCATACTTTAATATGCATGTTGTTTCGAGCTGAGCGCAGATCATTTTTAGCGGGCGCAGTCCGGCATGGCTCATGCTGACAGCAGCCGTAAACAGCGTCGCCAGCGGCAAACAAAGTTGCTAGTCTGTTTGTCTGCAAATTCACGAGCTCAGGAGTTTTGTGTCAAGCGTTGTGCAATGCATGACCGTAAACAATGCTTCTTCCCCCTAACGGAATGTCGACACTGCCACAAGTCAGGTCTCACACACAGCAAGTGTGTCCGAAAAAGATTCGCGGAGTAAACTCTGTTCCACACAAATGTAAACTTGAGAAAATTGAAGTCAACAGGATCTTGCATTCTGCATCCCCAACTGGAAACCATGGGCCCAAGCAAAAGAACTGGGAAGCTGTACGCTCAACGCAAAATTTTCCTCAGTTAAATCCGCTCTCCTCAAATAAACGAAGAGCAAAACACTGTTGAAGCAAGCCAAGCGCTGTGGGAGATAAAGAGGCGAGCGAGTGTGTAGGGACTTACCCCAGTTCACAGCTAGCAGCGCCACGTCACCTTAATGCGTCGGCGCGTAGCGCGCAAGTATTCCACCACAACTAAGGAGGAAATTAAAAATCAAAATTTATGTTTAAAACTTCGTTGAAATATATTTTAGTGTTATTATGTTCCAAATACCAATTCTTTATGTTCTAGACTTAATAGTTTACGTAAAAATGACGTTTTAGGAGAAACATAAGTGGTGCTAAATAATGAAAACAGGAAGCCAGAATTTGGTCAGAAGGTGCAGTTACAGCTCGAAAATAAGTGATGCAAGTTTCCAAAACGATATAACAAAAATTAACACCGGAATCGACATTTTTACGAAAAAACAGAGGCGCTAAATAATGGACTTAGAAACATGAAAATTTGTTTTAGCTTCAGTTCACCCCAAAATAATAACTGAAAGACCACGTTAAGGTGCCTCTTATAGTTTTTGAGTAATTAAGTAAAAACCAATTTTGTAACTAAAATGTACCCAATTTCTGTAGATTAAGTACGCGTGATTTTAATGATAGAGAATTTTGGTTAAACTGGATGATAAAACATACCAAGAGATAGAGCTATACCAAGTTTGAGAGTTCTAGTACTAATAACAGCTGAGATAAGTTCTAGTAAACATATGGTTCAGAGATAACGATCTACCTTAAGTTCTACTATAAAAATTGTAAGAGGCAAAGTTTTCAGTCTAGCTAACTGAACTTTTTTTTTAAATTTCAAACAGCCTAACTGTATACAAGTAAAAATTAAGAGGTTTCTAAAGCAATTTGTAACTATATTATTAAAGATTATGTGGCCGAGATAACGGTCGTTCGGAAGCTGCTGCAGTATGCAGATAGCCGTAGACAGCAGACGTTCCCTCGGCCGTCCGCTCCGGCACCCATATAAATACAGCCCGAGAGGCAGTAGAAAGGTTCACTTCGACTTCAGCTACTGTAAGATCCACGTCTGTCAAACGCCGGATCGCGCTCTGCCTCGGATGACGTAAGAGCCGAACTGTGTCAAAGCGCGTATTTTGCAGTAAAAACGGATAGTGAACTCGCGAGGACTGTACGCCGTCCTGGATCGCTTAGAATTCACCAAAGTAACTGTTAGTGTGCCGTCCGTGAGAATTACAATTCCGAGTGGTAAGTCGTGACTTTATTTCCACTTTCATGGCAAGCATTAACTTTGAACATTTATTGCAAACTTTCATTGAGTAATTTCAGCCAAGGCGAAAGACAACCTGGTAGGAACGTACCGAAGAGGTCGCCTCTGAACTGCAAAATGTGCTGTTAGAATAGAAAGACTAGCTTTCAATTGAAAATAGTGAATTTCCAAGCGTTGTATGGGAGAAACTTTACGCAATATAATTTTGATTGGAACTTTATACTTATATTTAAGATCATAGTCCTGATCCCGTAAAGAAATAGGAGAATAGAAACTTTTCTTTCAGTGGGCTGGACCAGAATGTGGCCATGCAGACTGGAAACTAAGGTCAGTATGTTTGCCTTCGCTTTCTGGCTGACCACTAAATTAGTTGCCAGGCTCGCGTCAGAAAAACGGCGAACGAACAAATGATTAACTTTTACCCGCCTCCCCACACTGTGTCACTCAGAAATCCGACAAAAACAGACTCCTGAAAGCCGGAACTGATGATCACATCCGAAGAAAACTGTTCATATCTTTACAGATTTGCAGGCAAAATGTACCGTTTCAGTTTGACACCGGTGCTTCAGTTATATTAATTAATCAGAATACATATGAACAACTGGGATACCCCAAGCTGAAGAAATCATTTCTACACGTTAAAGCCTACAGTGGCGAATGTATCTCTGGTCTCGGGATGTGCAGTTTTCAAGCTAAGTATAAATATATGATTCCATCAGCGCCATTCAGAGTACGGCCATCAAGCTTTGCTTCAAGTTTTTTGACTCCGTTGCAATTGATTTGTTTGATTTATGTACTCAGCACCTGTGCTCCCTTGATAAAGGGGTAGCGTCTTTGATCATTAATCAAAATGTCCACTGTCCCAGCTTCGAAACTAGCCACTGCTTACATTTTGATAAATAATCATCATTGGCGGCCGATGGCTTCCGACATAAGACGTCACTCCCATTCTGCCGACTGCCTTGTCAAAGAGGATGGAGGAGCGGACAGAGGTTCAGGGCACTCTCTTGTCCTTGGGGTGGGAAACTGCCCCTAAAGGCGGAAGAATTAGTAGTGATCAACGGTATGAGGATGCACAAGACAATGGAAACCAATCCATTAAAGACACATTACGTGTATCCACAGGACGCGTGGCCTGTAATGGGAAAGGTGTCATGATGATCTCTTCATTGGAAAAAGATTCCAGATTAGTCCCCCATTCGGATCTCCGAGAAGGGGCTGCCAAGAAGGAGGTGACTATGACGAAAATATCGAATAGGCAACGAAAGCATAACGTTCTACGGGTTGGGGCGTGGAGTATCAGAAGCTTGAACGTGGTAGAGAAGCTAGAAAAACTGAAAAAGGAAATGCAAAGGCTCAATCTAGATATAGTAGGGATCAGTGAAGTGAAATGGGAAGAAGACAAGGATTTCTGGTGAGATAAATATAGGGTAGTGTCAACAGCAGCATAAAATGGTATAACGGGCTACGAATAGGAATGTAGGGCACAGAGTGTGTTACTGTGATCAGTTCAGTAATAGGATTATTTTTATCAGAAACGACAGCAAACAAACAGCGACATCTATAATTCAGGTATACATGTCGACGTCGCAAGCTGAAGATGAAGATATAGAGAAAGTATATGAGGATATTGAAAGGGTAATACAGTACGTAAAGGAGGATGAAAATTTAATAATCGTGGGGGGCTGGAATGCAATTGCAAGGTAAGGAGTAGAACCAAAGTTTAGAGAAGAATATGGGCTTGGGACAAGGAATGAGAAAGGAGAAAGGCTAATCGCGTTCTGTAATAAATTTCAGCTAGTAATAGTGAGTGTTCAAGAACGACCAGAGGAGGACGTATACTTGGAAAAGGCTGGGTGATACGGGAAGATTTCAGTTAGATTACATCATGGTTAGACAGAGATTCCGAAATCAGATAATGGTTTGTAAGGTGTACCTCGGAGCAGGTATAGACTTAGATCACAATGTTGTTGTGAGGAAGAGTAGACTGGAGTTTAAGAGATTAGTCAGGAAGAATCACACTCCCACAAGTGGGATACAGATGTATAAAGCAATGATCAGATACGCTTGACGTCCTCGAAGGCTGTAGATACATCAATAAGGAATAGCTCAGTAGGCAGCACACTTGAAGGGGAGTGGACATCTCTAAAAAGGGCAATCACAGAAGTTGGAAAGAAAAACATTGGTACAAAGAGGGTAACTGAGCAGAAACCATGGGTAACAGAAGTAGTACTCCAGCTTATCGACGAAAGAAGGAAGTACAAAAAAGTTCAGGGTAATTCAGGAATACGGAAATTATAGATGATTCAAGATGAAAGGATATCAATGATACAATTCGCTGATGAGATTGCTATTCTGAGTGAAAGTGAAGAAGAATCACAGGATCTGCTGAAGGGAATGAACAGTCTGGTGAGTGCAGGATGCAGATTGAGAGAAAATCGACGACAGACGAAAGCAATGAGAAGTAACAGAAATGTTAACAGCGAGAAACTTAACACCAGGATTGATGGTCGCGAAGTAGAGGAAGTTACGGAATTCTGCTATCTAGGCAGCAAAATAATCAATGACGTGTAGATCAAGGAGGACATAAAAAGCAGACTAGCAGTGGCAAAAAGGGCAAGTATACTAGCATCTAACATTAATTTGAAGAAGAAATTTGTGTGAATGTTCGTTTGGAGTTTGTGTGGCAGTGAAAGATGGACTTTGGGAAAACCGAAACAGAAGAGAATCGAAGCGTTTGAGATGTAGTGCTACAGACGAATGTTGAAAACTAGGTGGACTGATAAGGTAAGGAATGAGAAGGTTATGCGCAGAATCGGAGAGGAAAGTAGTGTGTGGAAAACACGGACAAGGAGAAGGGACAGGATGATAGGACATCTGCTAAGACATGAGGGAATGACTTCCATGGTACTAGAGGGAGCTGTAGAGGGCAAAAACTGTAGAGGTAGACAGGAATTGAAATACGTCCAGGAAACGGCTGGTGGCGTAGTTGGAAGTGCTACTCCGAGGTGAAGAGGTTGGCACAGGAGAAGAATTCGTGGCGGGCCGCATCTAACCAATCAGAAGTCTGATGACTGAAGAAAAGGAAGATGACTGAAGAAAACTGATGACTAAAGAAAAGGAAAGAAGATTTTCAGGCTATGTGCTTACTATTGACATACAGTTTTTCGATGCCAGCATTCATTAATTGTGTGAAAAATATGGACATTTCTTCGACGACATATTAGCACACGTAGGAAATTTTCAAGGGCACAATAAGGTATAGCACAAGTTTTGCCTCTCTCGTAGGGTACCTCATGTTTCCAAAACGAGTAAACTTCCCCTCTTCCGTACAAGTACTGAAAGAGTATCCGGTAACAGTGGATCACGTACTATACCCGTTGCTATGGCTCACTTCAGAATGGAAGTGGTGTAGGTGGAAACCTGCATGCTATACTGTTTCACATGTATTCATAACCACTGGACACACTGCGGCCACTTCCTACGAAGTTAACCAATTATAATTTTTCTTGACTTTAGATATTTTCCAGCATTTGTAATGTCTAGACATTTATTACATTGTATTTTATTAACATTGATACTAATTATGCATACAATCAAAATAATTATGCAAAAATCGTGCTGTTAATGATGAAAGTGGTAAGTGTCGGGAATAAGACAGAACTTTTTTACTTAGTATTTTGTGTCACTGACTTCTCCAAGAAGCATCGATCGTAAATGGGAAGCCGATGCGTCTGACTCTTTCATTCATCATAATCGATGGTTTTAGAAATCCTGCAACTGCGTCATTCATTGTTTAAATGATGGAACACTGTACCAGTTACGTATTTTTTCATGCTTAGCTCGAGGCGTTTCGACACTTTCTCGGTCATAAACAAATATTTACGCAAGTGCCACTGTGTGTTGTTCTGCCTGTCTCGCACTGTATTCGTCTTTCTGAAGATACAGTATAAGGTGCAGAAAACCACACACACACACACACACACACACACACACACACACACACACACAGGGAGAAATTTCGAAAATAGTATGAGTGATGATACAGTACAGTTTAACAGACACAACAAAACATATACAAACATCATACAAAATACTTATGCAGATATTTGCACCTGAAAGAAGAATAAACTCTCGAAACGGGTAGTGCTAAGCATGAAGAAAAGTATTTACCTGGCGTAATGAGTCGTTATTTAAACCACAAACGTTTTAGGAATGCGAAAGGAGTGAAGGTGTCGGGACACAGGTGGTCAAACAACGAAACACGCGAAATATGAGTTCGATTAACGCAAGAGTTTCTTGACGATCGCGAACGATCGTGAAGCTGCGCATGCACAGTACAGACAGTTTGGGGACTGTCGCAGTCTGTTATGATACCTTTAGTGGAAAGAATGTTACGAGACGACGATGAGCAATTTTGTAGAGGGAGGGGGGGGGGGGGCAGGGGTTGGAAAGTGTGGCTGGGAGGGGGGGGGGGGGAGAGATGCGGTGTCGAAGCTGTCTTGGTTCTTGGTTGACCGCACACGGTGCTCAGTTCACTGCACACATCGGCGTGGGAGACGAATTTTCAAACAGCACGCCAGCACGCTGTCACCGGGCCTCCCTCTCTCCAGACCTCACAGACTGATATCGCTTCTACTGACTGCTATCAAAAGTAGCCCTCCGCGAAAATCTGTTAAGTCACTACACACCGAGTCCCACCAAGATTGGCTGGCCGGAGTGGCCGTGCGGTTCTAGGCGCTACAGTCTGGAGCCGAGTGTTGTGTGATGTCCTTAGGTTAGTTAGGTTTTATTTTTTTTTATTTAGTTATTTATTGTTCCGTGGGACCAAATTAAGGAGAAGTCTCCATGGTCATGGAACGAGTCAATACATGAAATTATAACACGATATTAGAAACAGATAAAATGAAATATAAAAAAAAAAACATATTCAGGTGACAAGTCGTAAGTTTAAATGAAGACAATCAACAATGTAACACTGCAATTTGCTTAATTTTTTAGCTCTTCCAGGAGCTCCTCGACAGAATAGAAGGAGTGAGCCATGAGGAAACTCTTCAGTTTAGACTTAAAAGAGTTTGGGCTACTGCTAAGATTTTTGAGTTCTTGTAGTAGCTTATTGAAAATGGATGCAGCAGAATACTGCACTCCTTTCTGCACAAGAGTCAAGGAAGTGCATTCTACATGCAGATTTGATTTCTGCCTAGTATTAACTGAGTGAAAGCTGCTAACTCTTGGGAATAGGCTAATATTGCTAACAACAAACGACATTAAAGAAAATATATACTGTGAGGGCAATGTCAGAATTCCCAGATTTTTGAATAGGGGTCGACAAGAGGTTCTCGAACTTACACCACATATAGCTCGAACAGCCCGTTTTTGAGCCAAAAATACTCTTTTTGAATCAGAAGAATTACCCCAAAAAATAATACCATACGACATAAGCGTATGAAAATATGCGAAGTAGACTACTTTTCGTGTTGAAGTGTCACTTATTTCAGATACTGTTCTAATGGTAAATAAAGCAGCATTTAGCTTCTGAACAAGATCCTGGACATGGGCTTTCCACAACAGCTTACTATCTATCCGAACGCCTAGGAACTTGAACTGTTCCGTCTCGTTTATAATATGCCCATTCTGTCTGATCAAAATATCGGTTCTTGTTGAATTGTGAGTTAGGTTTAAGTAGTTCTAAGTTCTAGGGGACTGATGACCATAGATGTTAAGTCCCATAGTGCTCAAAAATAAATAAATAAATAAATAAAAACAGTGTGGAACAGTTACATGCAAGGCCATAAAAGTTACTGATTTATTGTATTTATCTAAACGTACTGTAATTTGTGCAAATAAATATGCCCAAGTTTTAAACATTAATCAAATGTTGAAGTCTCTGTGGCACCTCGTTAACTTACGAACACATCACTAAGAATGCCGGATAATAACACCTTTATCATTTCTGTGTGTAATGCACACACACACACGCACGCACACACACACACACACACACACACACACACACACACACACACACACACAGAGAGAGAGAGAGAGAGAGAGAGAGAGAGAGAGAGTTTCTGTCTATCTCCGCATTTTTCAGTTGCATTTTGTGTCTAGAATTTTAAGTTTAAACATCAATGATTAGTGAAAACTTTTGTATCCCGCCTGGAACGCGGTGCGTGAGTCTGCTCCTGAAACCTGAAGGGTAGGCCGAATGTAGGAAGCTAGGAGGAGCAGGTGAGGTAGAACTCTCGTAGTGCCAACCTAAGAACGGGCACCTACGCTGTGGAACCGTAGCTATCGATACCACAAAAACCGTCGAGATCTTCTCTCAGTTTCGAGTTAATTTCATTACATGCATCTTATGTTATGTGATAGTGATTTTAAAGTAACTAGCAATATGCGGGGAGGGCAAAAGGCAAGTATTACGGTATCCTCAGTTGGATAATGTAAGTTATTTCCTATACTTGAATATTGAATTCTTATGTCATCAACTGCCAGTCGAATACTGAGGCGATAAGGCTCCCAAATTATTAAAAGTAATATACTCTTACAGAAGGAGTAATTCTTTCTTGTTTGTCTGTGCAGTAACACGGCGGTGCTCTGTATGTGTAGATATCGTGGTTGCATGAAACAAGAGTATTTACTGAAGGAAGACAGATGGTGGCAGCCATTATTACACCACAATTTTGTTCTTCAATCGCCTCTTTTATTTCTATCTTAGATGAATACTCTGTATAAAAGGCATTTCCACTACGCTCTGCATTATCAGAAAGCAAAGTTCAACGAAGATCACTCAAATAATAGGTATAGGTTTTCCTTCATAGCAGTCTTTTACTAGACGAAGTTAGATTTGTAGTGGAATTACCTTGGCCATGAGTTGAGAAGCTTCTCCGCAAACAGTATGGTATAAAGTGCAGTCTGAATTGTGATGTAAATTTTCTTTCACGTATACAAATTATTGGTAAATGTGAAGACTACGCCAGTGTTATGACAACAGAGAGATCGAACCCGGGATATTTAGGGTAACAGCCTGACAGTTAACTGTATCGTTACCGAGAATAATATGACCCCTTCTTAGGTGAGTCCATTTCAGATCAAGGAACGGCTAAATGTTATATGAACATACACGGTTATCATATTAGCAAGGTGTATATCAAATTACTACAGAACGAAACTCATAAAAGACATCGCCACTTTCTTGTCATGGCAATGTTGATGGAATCTCTTAAATAGGTGCAATAAAATGTTCGAATGAGTGTGAAATCCTATGGGACTTAACTGCTAAGGTTATCAGTCCTAAGCTGACACACTACTTGACCTAAATTATCCTAAGGACATCACACACATCCATGCCCGAGGCAGGATTCGAACCTGCGACTGTAATGGTCTCGCGGTTCCAGACTGCAATGCCTAGAACCGCACGGCCACTTCGGCCGGCCATCCCCCAGCACACCCGTCCCGAATCCCACTCCACTCCCGATGTTATCCTCTCCTGCCCCAACCTCCTTGGCCACATAATGGTGGATGTCCTGGAGCCTATTGGTAGTGACCATCTCCCTGTCCTCCTCACCGTTTCAAACGGTCGTCGCCCCCGCCCTGACCCTCGTAATGACCCTCCTCCTAAGTACGTCCATGACTATTCCCGTGCCAACTGGAATGCCTACCAGGATACCCTCTCCGGCCAGGTCGATAGCCACCCCTTCATCTACCACCACACTGACGATGTCACCCATGCCACCTCCTTTCTCCAGCAGACCTTGTCTGAGGCGGTGGAGGCCCACATCCCTACTGTCGCCATCCAACCCCACCGTCCTACCTTACGCCCACAGGCCGTCCTCCTCCTCCGTGAATCCCGCCGTCTCTAACGTGCCTTCCTCCACACGCGTGACCCGGACACACTATGATGCCACCGGCAACTCCAGTGACACATTCGTAATTTGCTCGCAGCTAAGAAACGCCGGGACTGGCGACAGACATGCACCCGTTCAAATGCTACCCTACCTATCAACTCGCCCAAGTTCTGGTCAGCCTTCCGTCACCTTACCGGAACTAACCCCCCCCCCCTACTATCCTCTTCTCCATGATGATCACCCCTTCCCTGACACCCTTAGTAAGGCCAATCACTTTGTCTCCTACCTCTCCGCTGTATTTTCCATCCCCGATGATCCCCAGTTCGATTACTCCCTCTTCCCGGATGTCCGCGATCGCACTGACACCTCTGTCCCTCCCCTCGCACCTGGTTTCCAGTACTTGGACAACATTGCACACACGGAACTCAGTGTCCCTATCACTACACAGGACCTCATTGCTACACTCCGCACAAAACGCAACACCGCTCCTGGTCACGATCGTGTCACCTACCGTCACCTTCGTGAAGCTCCTGTCTCTTTCCTCTCCACCCTGGCCAGGCTCTACAATGTAGTCCTGTCCACCGGTTACTACCCCGACCTGCGGAAAACCTTCCGTATCCCAATGTTCCTTAAACCTGGCAAACTTCCGTCCACCGTCTCCTCCTACCGCCCCATCAGCCTTACCTCGGTCTTCAGCAAGGTCCTGGAATCTATCCTCACCCGACGCATCCACCAGCATCTCCACCAGCACCGCCTCCTTCCCGTTACCCATTGTGGCTTTCGGCCGTCCTTCTCTTCCGACGACCTTCTCCTTCATCTCACTCATCTCCTTTCCGACCAGCTTAATTCCCGTCGCTCCGCAATCTTCCTCTCCCTGGACCTCAAACGAGCTTATGACCGCGTATGGCATTCCGGTCTCCTCTTCAAGCAGCAAACCTTTGCCCTTCCCATTAACTACGTCCGTCTGATCGGCTCCTTTCTCTCCCGCCGTCCTTCCTATGTCACCATCCATAACACAGATTCCTACACCTTTTTCCCCTCCGCTGGTGTGCCCCAAGGCTCCGTCCTCTCCCCCCTTCTGTACCTTTTGTACACGGTGGACACGCCGCCGACGTCACCCCCCATCCACCTTCTCCAGATTCCCAATGACACCGCCTTCCTTGCCCTTGCCCCCACCCTGCAGCGCTCCCAACACCTTCTCCAATCCCATCTTGACCGGTTCACCGCTTGGTGCAACCAGTGGTTGCTCAAGGTCAATCCCTCCAAAACCCAGGCGATCATTGTGGGCAAAACCACCCCTTCCTTCTGCCTCCTTGATTTCTATCTCGCTGTCTATGGCCGTCCTATCGCCCTCACTCCCACCCTTAAGTACCTTGGCGTCACCCTCGACCGTCGCCTCTCCCGGACTCTTCATCTCCGGACAATCCAAGCCAAGGCATGCTCCCGACTCCATCTCCTCAATCTCCTTTCTGGCCGTACGTGGGGTCTGGACCCCTCCACCGTCCTCCACACCTATAAATCCCTTATCCGCTCTATCCTTTGTTACACCCATCCGGCCTAGATCTCCGCCCCCCCTACCTTTTATAAATCCCTCCAAATCCTAGAACGCCATGCTCTCCGCCTCGCCTTTCACATCCGTCTCCCCTCCCCCATGCGGATCCTGTATGATCTCATCCCCTTCTCCCACCTCCTCCTTTTCCTTGAAAGGATACGGATCCTGTACACCACCCGTAAACTCGATCCTCCTCATCCACTTGTCTCACCCATCTTCTCCCACCCCCACCTGCTGCCACGCCTGTATTCCCAGGTCCCACCCGGTCTCCATCTCTCCACCCTCCTTACCCTCTCCCAAGGTGGCTCCCACCAGCTCCCCCTCCCTGATGATGTCCTCCTCCCCTCCATCTACCCCTCCTATCAACTTTGATCCTCCCCTGCCACTTCCTGTGTCCTTTCCTTTAGGCCCCCTCCCTCCCTTCCTTTTCCTTTTCCCCCGTCCCCGTCCCCTCCGTCCACCCATCTTCCACTCCCCCTTCCTCCCTTCCCCCTGTCTCCCCTGTGCATGGCATCTGCTCTCCCCTCTCCCTCTCCCACCCCCCCTCCTCCTCTCTTGGCAGGCCCCCGGACTCGTACACGGTTAGTGAACATTCGCGCGCCGGAGATCAACGCCTCGTGTCCTATGTGTGCCATCGTTTTGTGCTTAAGTGGTTCAGTGTTATTCGTTTTGTGCACCTACGTTCACGTGTGACAATTTTCGTTTCTGTCTGTGTCCAAGTGTCTGAACAATTTTATCTTGGAATCTACGCCCGTGAACGGCACCTTGTATTTTAAAAAGTGTTTGTCTCTGTTTATATGTCCACCACTTTTTTTCTCTAATTGTCTTCATTGTATCTTTGTGTTTCTCTGCGGCCAAAGAGCGGCGTAGTATGCTGCTGCAGACCTGGCTGTATACAGGTTTCAAAATGACAATAAAGAAAAAGCGGACCGTTTACCAATTGCGGAAAAGGTCGATATCGTGTTGATGTATGGCTATTGTGATCAAAATGCCCAACGGGCGTGTGCTATGTATGCTGCTCGGTATCCTGGACGACATCATCCAAGTGTCTGGACCGTTCGCAGGATAGTTACGTTATTTAAGGAGACAGGAAGTGTTCAGCCACATGTGAAACGTCAACCACGACCTGCAACAAACGATGATGCCCAAGTAGGTGTGTTAGCTGCTGTCGCGGCTAATCCGCACATCAGACAAATTGCCCGAGAACGGGGAATCTCAAAAACGTCGGTGTTGAGAATGTTACATGAACATCTACTGCACCCGTACCGTATTTCTATGCACCAGAAATTGAATTGTGACGTCTTTGAACGTCGTGTACAGTTCTGTCACTGGGCACAAGAGAAATTACGGGACGATGTGACAGATTTTTTGCACGCGTTCTGTTTAGCGACGAAGCGTCATTCACCAACAGCGATAACGTAAACCGGGATAATATGCACTATTGGGCAACGGAAAATCCACGATGGCTGCGACAAGTGGAACATCAGCGAACTTGGCGGGTTAATGTATGGTGCGGCATTATCGGGGAAGGATAATTTGTCCCTATTTTATCGATGGCAATCTAAATGGTGCTATGTATGCTGATTTTCTACGCAACGTTCTACCGATGTAACAACAAGATGATTCACTGCATGACAGAATGGCGATGTACTTCCAACATGATGGATGTCCGGCACGTAGCTCGCGTGCTGTTGACGCGGTATTGAATAGCATATATCATGACACGCGGATTGGTCGTCGAAGAACGTTCACCGCACGTTCACCGGATCTGACGTCCCCGGATATCTTTCTGTGGGGAAAGTTCAAGGATATTTGCTATAGTGATCCACCGACAACGCCTGACAACATTGTCAATGCATGTGCGAATATTACGGAAGAGGAAGTACTCGCTGTTGAGAGGAATGTCGTTACAGGTATTGCCAAATGCATTGAGGTTGACGGACATCATTTTCAGCATTTATTGCATTAATGTGGTATTTACACGTAATCACGCTGTAACAGCATGCGTTCTCAGAAATGATACGTTCACAAAGGCACATGTATCACATTGGAACAACCGAAATAAAATGTTCAATCGTACCTACGTTCTGCATTTTAATTTAAAAACCTACCTGTTACCAAATGTTCATCTAAAATTGTGAGCCATATACACTCCAGGAAATTGAAATAATAACACCGTGAATTCATTGTCCCAGGAAGGGGAAACTTTATTGACACATTCCTGGGGTCAGATACATCACATGATCACACTGACAGAACCACAGGCACATAGACACAGGCAACAGAGCATGCACAATGTTGGCACTAGTACAGTGTATATCCACCTTTCGCAGCAATGCAGGCTGCTATTCTCCCATGGAGACGATCGTAGAGATGCTGGATGTAGTCCTGTGGAACGGCTTGCCATGCCATTTCCACCTGGCGCCTCAGTTGGACCAGCGTTCGTGCTGGGCGTGCAGACCGCGTGAGACGACGCTTCATCCAGTCCCAAACATGCTCAATGGGGGACAGATCCGGAGATCTTGCTGGCCAGGGTAGTTGACTTACACCTTCTAGAGCACGTTGGGTGGCACGGGATACATGCGGACGTGCATTGTCCTGTTGGAACAGCAAGTTCCCTTGCCGGTCTAGGAATGGTAGAACGATGGGTTCGATGACGGTTTGGATGTACCGTGCACTATTCAGTGTCCCCTCGACGATCACCAGTGGTGTACGGCCAGTGTAGGAGATCGCTCCCCACACCATGATGCCGGGTGTTGGCCCTGTGTGCCTCGGTCGTATGCAGTCCTGATTGTGGCGCTCACCTGCACGGCGCCAAACACGCATACGACCATCATTGGCACCAAGGCAGAAGCGACTCTCATCGCTGAAGACGACACTTCTCCATTCGTCCCTTCATTCACGCCTGTCGCGACACCACTGGGGGCGGGCTGCACGATGTTGGGGCGTGAGCGGAAGACGGCCTAACGGTGTGCGGGACCGTAGCCCAGCTTCATGGAGACGGTTGCGAATGGTCCTCGCCGATACCCCAGGAGCAACAGTGTCCCTAATTTGCTGGGAAGTGGCGGTGCGGTCCCCTACGGCACTGCGTAGGATCCTACGGTCTTGGCGTGCATCCGTGCGTCGCTGCGGTCCGGTCCCAGGTCGACGGGCACGTGCACCTTCCGCCGACCACTGGCGACAACATCGATGTACTGTGGAGACCTCACGCCCCACGTGTTGAGCAATTCGGCGGTACGTCCACCCGGCCTCCCGCATGCCCACTATACGCCCTCGCTCAAAGTCCGTCAACTGCACATACGGTTCACGTCCACGCTGTCGCGGCATGCTACCAGTGTTAAAGACTGCGATGGAGCTCCGTATGCCACGGCAAACTGGCTGACACTGACGGCGGCGGTGCACAAATGCTGCGCAGCTAGCGCCATTCGACGGCCAACACCGCGGTTCCTGGTGTGTCCGCTGTGCCGTGCGTGTGATCATTGCTTGTACAGCCCTCTCGCAGTGTCCGGAGCAAGTATGGTGGGTCTGACACACCGGTGTCAATGTGTTCTTTTTTCCATTTCCAGGAGTGTATTTGTGACTATTACAGCTCCATCTATCACAAAGCGAAAACAGTGGTCCAACTAAAACATTCATATTTCTTTACGTACTACACGAATATGTAATAAAAAATGGTGGTTCCTATTTAAAAAAAAAACGCAGTTCATATCCGTTTGACCTATGGCAGCGCCATCTAGCGGGCCAACGTTAGCGCCCTATGGTTTCCCCCTTCAAGCTAGACAAGTTCCGTTGTTCGTAGATTTTCGTTTGACGCTTATTTCGTGAGATATTTGGCCCGGTCACGATCAATGGATCGTATACTTGGAAACTTCGTACTAACTAGAAAACGGAAATATTTAAAATTAACAATTTGTATATTAAAAAGATAGCAAATTAGTATAATAGGAAAGAGATTAGATAAGCTGCTACAATCAATGCTGCCAAAAAAGAAACTGAGCTTCTCGCTCCTGGGCAGCCCACCTCCCTTTGTACTCGTAGTACCACTCTCCATCCGAAGGCGATGGTCCCGACAACACTTTGTGCCTGTCGCCCTCAGATGGCGTCGTGCTACATGTAGGCCAGGTTCTACTTTCTATCTACTCTACACCGGAAAGTGTGCTGTCCTCCATTGCTACATTTGTCTAAAAATCTAGTATCATTGTCTGACGTACACTTTTTTGTGACACACTGGTGACTATCTCAGTTACGTTTAACTATGATCCTTTTTTATAATCTTACTACTTTACGGCCGGCCGTTGTGGCCGAGCGGTTCTAGGTGCTTTAGTCTGGAACGGTGCGACCGCTATGGTCGCAGGTTCGGATCCTGCCTGGGGCATGGATGTGTGTGATGTTCTTAGGTTAGTTAGGTTTAAGTAGTTCTAAGTTCTAGGGGACTGATGACCTCAGGTGTTAAGTCCCATAGTGCTCAGAGCCATTTGAACAATTTGAACTACTTTACGTTCTTTAGCTCTTTGCCATGCGCGTGTGTACACTCTAGCACTCTGTGCTCAATGCTAAGCGGAACTCATCACTAAGGACAATTATACTATAATGAATGCAAACCGAAGATATGTCTGGAGACGCCCTGGAGAGCGGTGGGACACCAACCCGACTGCCGTCAGACATAAGACCCGACAACCTGGAGTGATGTCTGGGGTGCCATGTCTTTCCACAGAGGGAGCCCTTTGGTTATCATCCACGGCACCCTTACACCACAGCGGTACATCGACGATATTCTATGCCCTGTTTTGTTCCCTTCGTGGCAAGCCATCCTGGGCTTACATTTGAGCGAGATAATGCCCGCCTGCACACTGTTAGAGTGGCTACTGCTTGTCCTCGTGTGTGCCAAACCCTACTGTGGCCAGAAAGGTCGCCGGATCTCTCCCCAGTGGAGAACGTTTGGAGTATTATGGGCAGGGAATTCTGGATTTTGCACTTTTAACTGTCTAGATGGACAGAATTTGGCGCGATATCCTTGAGGAGAATATCCAACAACTCTATCAACCAATACCAAGCCGAATAACAGACTGTGTAAGGGCAAGAGATGGACCAACGCATTATTGACTTGCTCACTTTGTGAATCTGTTCCTCTTACATCTACATCAACATCTACATCTACGTGCTTACTCTGCTGTTCACAATAAAGTGCCAGGCAGAGGGTTCAATGAACCACCTTCAAGCTGTCTCTCTACCGTTCCACTCTCGAACGGTACGCGGAAAGAAAAAACACTTAAATTTTTCTGTGCGAGCCCTGATTTCTCTTATTTTGTCGTGATGATCGTTTCTCCCTATGTAGGTGGGTGCCAACAGAATGTTTTCGCAATCGGAGGAGAAAACTGGTGATTGAAATTTCATGAGAAGATCCCGTCGCAACGAAAAACGCCTCTGTTTTATTGATGTCCACCCCTAATCCTGTGTCATGTCTGTGACACTTTCTCCCCTATTTCGCAATAGTACAAAACGAGCCTCCCTTCTTTGAACTTTTTCGATGTAATCCGTCAGTCTGTGATGGATCTGAGAGATGTGTTATTTTTTACCGGATTTGTCGATACCAAATTGTAAATGTTTTCTTACTTTTTCGTCAGAATTTTTTTATTGTAATTTGCCTTATTATATGTTAATTTACTTATATTTTTTAGAGTGAAAGCATATTCATTACTATTAGTAAATGTGTCGAAGAATAGCAAAGAGACTTATTACAAGTGGAAGCTTGTGTGTGGTGTAAAATGTCTTTGACGCTGGAGTCGTCTTTGACTATAGTCAGTCGGCAGTTAACTCTTGGTGTGTGTTGATGGTAGAAAAATGTGTAGGGCGCCGTCATAAATAATTTTGAATTCTGTTACTATTATTTTTACATAAACTTTAAGAAGAAACTACATTCGAAGAAATGGTATTTGAAGCACCAAAAATGACGCAAACACATTGAACCAGGTCATTTCTGCAGCCGACAAAGATGCATTGTGGAATCATACTTCCACTAGACAACTGAAGCCAAGACAAATATCGCCTTGTATACATCAAACGGAAAAGGTACTGTCACGAAATATGCCAAATTTAAGTAAATAAAAAATAGTGAGCATATTTCAACTTTGTGTCTCAGCAGGGGTACCATATTTCTACTTTGTGTCTCAGCCGGTATACCATATTTGAACTGGGGACTGTAGCCGGGATATTGTGTTCACGTGATCTTCAACAGTGCTACGAGGAAGAAAATTTTTGTGTGTCAATACCAGTTTTTTCAGAATGTGTGTTACAGTATTTGTGTTCATCGGGAAGTAAAAGTTTTGGAGAAGAAATGTTTCGGCAAAAATATAATTTTCGACAGAAGAAAATATTTCAAGAATTTTAGTCAACAATCACATGGATGGAAAACGTGGATTTGCAACAGTAGATGAGTGTTCCAGGTAAGTCACGAAACCCTCGTATTTTGTTAAAACAATCTTTTTATCTTGTTTTGTATTGTTGTGTATAAATTTTTTTTCTCCACAATGACTTATGAGATTTTCGAGAGTATTGTGCCTAAAGTAGAAAGTAGTAATTTAATAGACTTCCAAAATCACGACAGGTCAAATGAAACAGAAAGAACCGATCAATTTGATTTAAAAAGTTTTATTTTAAATTTAACAAAAGAAATTTAAACAATCAGTTGACGACAATAAGACTTACTGGGATGAAAAAATTGATAACATTTTGTTGCAAGTCCAAGCAGTCAATACCCAAATGGGTGATCTTTCGAACAGAGTTGGCAGTGTTGAGGAAAAAATTGAATCTGTGGAAGCAAAAGTAAATTAAATTGATGCTAAATTGAGCGATGAAATTAATACTGTAAAAAAATGAGTAACTGGGAGATAGGGAAAGAAATTTAATTGATTTAAATGAGATAAAAGGGGAAATTAAAAATTTGGATGAGAATACAAAAGTTTTGGTTAAAAATGTACAACAAGAAACTGACAATCGTTTGGTTACTTTAGAAAAAAAAGTAGAGTGCAATGATTTAGAAAACAAAAAATCTGTCAGAGAACTTAGCGAAAAAATTGAAAGTTTTGACATTGAATTTCAAAGCGAAAATCACAATGTCAACACATGCAATCTTGTATTTAATATTCCAGTGAAGCACTTTTCGGTAGATGGACCCTTACATCCCATTGATTTTATACACTATTGTAAGGATTGTTTTCTACCTCACTCACCAGATGAAATAAAAATTAAATTTGTGAATAAATTCTTGGAAGGGGAAGCTTTGACTTGGGCAAACCAGATTGTAACTTTGGGGATGACCTGTTCAGAATTTGAATCAAAATTTCTGGAAAATTTTTGGGATGATTGTAAACAAACTAGAATCAAAAGTGAATTTTTGAATGGGAGAAACTATAGAGAATCAGATGGGAACATGAAAGAATTTTGAAAAAGTGAACTTCAAAAACTTATTCATTTACCAAAAACTTTGGATGACTTGATCAAAATTGGTACCTTAAAGAGAGGATTACCATCAGCAATGCAGTTGAGTTTAATTCATTGTCCTGATAGTAATATAGAGCAGTTTCTCAATTATATTGAAAAGTTGGATAGGGTAACAACAAGAACATACAGTGGGTTTACTCAGAAAGGTAATGGTCAAAATTGGGGAAATGACAACTTTCAAAAAAGGGAACAAAACAATTATCATGGTGTCAGTCAAAATTCAGGGGGATATAACAATTTTCAAAAGAAGGACCATAATTTTCATCCAAAACAAGAACAACATTTTCGCGGAAATAATCAATAAAATAGAGAACACTTTAGGGATCAACATCACAGAAATTTTGCTAGAGATTAGTACAACAGAAACTACCAACAATCAGGTTTGGCATAGGAATGGGAACAGAAATGTTGATCAGAGACATTGGCAGAACCACAATCAGCAGTTCAAACAGGAACCAGTTGTAATTCTGGAAATAAAAAACGGGTAGACGCCCCCTTGAAGGTCCGCAAGGTTGAGGCAGAAGTTGAGCATGATGAAAGGACCAATGGATGTGACTATCATAAACCCAAACATGACAGTTCCAAACCTAAGCTATCACATGAGGTCATTAGTTGTTACTTATTGAAGAAATTTCAAGAGGAAAATAATGATGATATTGATAAAGATAAAATTTTCAGTACACAAGAACATACAGTAGATAAAAGTAAGTGTGATTCACTTAATTTGACAGAGTTTTACACTTGGGCAGAAAAGAACAACACTTTGTCATATGTAGTTTGTAGTAGTTCAGAGATGTGTTTGAATGAAAGAGAGAATGCATGCTGTGAGAATGAAAATATTGGTGACAGGGATCTGGTAACTTTAGAAAGGGGAAATAATATTTTAAGGGATAATTTGAATGTGTATGACCTGAATATGTATGATAATGATGTTGATGATAAAGTTGGTAATGATGATAATGGTATTGATGATGTTGAGGAAAGGTGTTTGATTAGTTTAAATAGGGAGTTGGGTATACACATGGTTGAAAATGGATTAAATAGTGAGAATATTACCCAGGGATGTTACCAGGATGAATAAGGCTCACAAGCTGAGTGTATATGAAAGTGTGAATTTTGATGTTGTTGGTAAAGAATCTGACTACACAAATAATAATGACAGATGTATAACTTCTAGCCTAAGTGAAACTTTTGCAGATACTAATGACACACGCACATTTCTTATGAATCTATGGCTGAACAGTGAAACTATTTCTTTTGACAAGAACTTTAGAAAGATGCGTATTAATGTATGTGAAACTGTATGTCCTGAGTGGTGGAAAAAGATGCGATATTTTATTTTTGAAAAGCTGAAGGATAAGTACTTCAATAGTATACAGTGTGATTTGGATGAAAATTCTTGGGTATTTGCGATAATAAAGAGTACTAATGACAATTTTGTATCTTGTGCGAATTTTATAACTGTGACAAATAATACATGTAATGGTATACCATATGATTCTGCTTAGTATAGGTTTGGGAAAATTGAAAGTGATTTATTACACGAGGATACAGGTTCTGAGAAAGGTGATCAATTTTGCAGTCCTTATATAAAAGTTCAAATTGGGTCATGGATTGGTAAATGTTTAATTGATACAGGAAGTGAGATCTCGGGAATATCTGAAAGGTTAAGCAAGAAATTGAAAGTGGGGAAAGATTTTGTTGAAATGCCAGTTGTTGGGGTAAAGGTAAAAGGTGCTACTGGGAAGAGCAATAAATTGGTAAAAAGCCAGGCTTTAGTGACACTTTTAATTGAAGGCAAGTTGTTCACACATGGATGTTTTGTAATTCAGGAATTTAATGAGGATTTTCTTTTGGGTATGAATTGGATAGTAAAAGTAAATACAGTATTTGATTGGGTTGGAAGAAAACTTTTGATAGAAACTAGTGAAAGGGAATACAGTCAGACAAATTTTGTGAACACACTTAGTGATCAGAGTAATGGAAATTTTGACAGTATCAATTTTCTATAAGAAAATAGATTGGAGAATATTGAAACTCATAGATTTGATACTGATGAAATTGAATTTGGGAATTCAGTAAATATGAAAATTTCGGAAACACAAAATTTATCTGGGGAGCAAAAACAACAGTTAGAAAATCTGCTGAGGGAATACACTGATGTTTTCAGTGACATACCTGGTAGGGTAAAGGGTTATCAGTGTGAGCTTCAGGTAAAACCTCATGAACCATTTTTCATAAAACCATACAGTAATGCAATATCAAAAAGACCTGCTGATGAGAAAGAGCTGAAAAAGATGGAAGGATGTAATATAATAGAAAGGAGTATCAGTGCATATAATAATCCTCTAGTAGTAGTTTCGAAAAAAGATGGTAGGGTAAGATTGGTTTTGGAATCTAGACACTTAAACAAAATTTTGTTCAGACAGACAGACCATCCCGAAAATATTGATGAGTTACTCTATAAATTTACAGATAGAAAATATATGTTAAGTTTGGATCTAACTTTGGGTTTTCATCAGGTACCACTTTCAGTTAATTCTAGAAAATATACTGCTTTTGTACAATGGTAAGAGTTATCAATATTGTGTTGTGCCATTTGGGTTAAATTCTTCTGTTTCCGAATTTATAAGAGCTTTGGATCATGTACTGGGGCAAGAAATTGCGTCTAAACTGAAAATTTATGTAGATGACATTTTGGTTACACGGCAAAATTGGGAGGAAAATTATCCGATTTTGAAGTGAGTTTGTGAAAAACTTAGAAAAGGGGGGATGACATTGAAATTAGAGAAATGTAAATTTGCAGTTTCTGAATTAAAATTTTTGGGTCATGTTGTCACAGACAAGGGAATTTTGGCAGATCCAGAAAAAATTAAAGCAATTTCAGATATTACTATTCCTAAGACTAAAAAACAATTCAAGTCGTTCTTTGGGTTATGCAGTTATTACCGAAAACATATAAGTGATCAGAGTCTGAATGCACGTCAGTTACTTAAGAAAAACACTGTTTGGGTTTGGGATAAAAGTTGTCAGGATCAGTTTGATACAGTTAAGCAAGAGTTGAGGAAGCAACACTTATTACACAGACCTGATTTTAATTTACCATTTTGTTTGAACACTGATAGCAGTAATTATGAGCTTGGAGCAGAGTTATTTCAAGAAAGAGTAGAGAATGGAGTTAAGATACATTGTACCATAGCTTTTGCAAGCAGAATGTTGCTCAAGCATGAGAAAAATTATACAGTCACAGAGAAGGAACTTTTGGCAATTCATTGGGCTTTTACAAAATTTAGAAATTACTTTATTGGACATAAAACCATAGTATTTTCGGATCACAGAGCTTTGAGTTACTTACAAGAGTGCAAATTATACCACAGTAGATTGACCAGATGGGCAATATTTCTGCAACAGTTTGACTTTGAAATCAAACACATAAAAAGTTCTGAGAATGTAGTAGCTGATGCACTTTCAAGGTTACCAATTGGGGGAGAAAGGAGATATTTGAACAAGATGAGGAAAAGCAATTTAAAATTAGATACTTGAAAGGGGTGGAAAATGAGAAAACAATTAGAGCTATGTGTAACAAAATTAGAAAAAATCAAAATTTGGATCAGAGATGGAAATTAATCAGAGAATGTTTAGGCAAGCAGGTGTATGAGAAACTTGATAAATTTTACAAATTACATAAGGGGATTTTATTTCAGAGAACAGATGTAGATTCTTATAATTGGAAACTGTGTTGGCCAGCGGCAGATGGTGAAAAGCTGATCATTTACATACATGAAAGTTTTGGTAATTGTGGGATACAGAAGTACATTCAAAAGATACAAGAAAATGTTTATTTTTACAATATTGGAAAGAAGGTGAGAAAAGAATTGGCAACCTGTGACAAATGTCAGAGAGTTAAAGTGAGCAATCAAAGATGTGGTGGAGAGATGCAAAACATTATTCCGGAAAAACCTTTAGATCTTATCGCTGTGGACTTATATGAAATGTTACCAAAGAGTAAAGGTGGGCACTGTTAGATATTTGTTATGGTAGATGTATTTTCAAAATTAATTAAACTATATCCAGTGAAAAAAGCTACTAGCCATGAAATTATAATAAAAATTGAAAGAGATTATTTCGCACAGGTGGGTAAACAAAAAGCTATATTATCAGATAATGGTTCACAGTTCACCTCTAAAATTTGGAAAAAGTTTATTAAAAGATCAAAATTGAAGCATATACTTATATCTGTTTATTCCCCATCCACCAATCCTGCAGAAAGATATGTGAGGGAAATTGGGAGACTTTGTAGAACCTATTGTAGCCATAAACATCCAACCTGGTTTGAGCATATTCGAAATTTTGAAGATATTATGAATAGCCTACAACATAGTTCCACAGGATTTTCACCATATGAGATTATGTTAAATATTAGACCTCCAAATCATATATCAGAACTTATTGAATTTCCTAAATGTACACCTTTAACCATGCAAGAGAGGGAAGATATTGTCAGGGAAACAAGGGGAAAAGAGGAATAAAAGACATAACAATAGGGTAAAATTAACCACTTTCAAAATTGGGGATCTTGTTCTGGTCAAATCTCATGAAAAATCATAAATGTTAACTTCAGAAATTAACAAATTCTTTGATATCTATATTGGGCCTTTTGAAGTCATAGAAAATCCACACCCTAATGCTTATCAATAGGTGTATCCTAAATCAAAGAAATTATTTGGTCTCAGGAATGTTGTCTCTTTGAAACTATATAAACAGAAATCACAGTTTCAAAATTTAAATTACCTATTATCATGTAAAACAAAAGTCCTCCACTGGAATATGCTTGTTAGAACAAAACTACCTGTACAACCAAGTATGTATATTTGCATGTATAAATTAATAATTTGAAGTCACATGTTAATTGAAACTGATGAAAAAACACTGTTGTAACAAAGAATGAGAGAAAGATTTATTTTTACTTTTTTTACAAAAAAAGTCTCCCTAGTGAGCATTTCTGAATTTTTCTAATTTTTGGAAGCTACGTCTTCCCTGTGGGTGAAGGCATGCATGTGAGGACATGCATGCAAAGGTATAAGTTTCAAAACCAATTTTAGATAACGTCTCATGATATATGAGCAATTTATTGTTGTTTATACTGATGTTGTGTGGAGCAAAAGTACTCTTCACAAGAATGTGACTTGTAGTAATATTGTAGTAGAGAGGCAAGTGTACATAAATAATTGCAAAAATTTAGATAATACTAATGTATCTTTAGCTGTACTAAAAGAAGAAGATAATAAGAAAAAAATAAAAAACATGAGTAATAAAATTTAAAAAATTTAAAAAGAAAATCATAAGCAAAAAATATATACAAAAGAAAAAAAACATGAGTAAAAAAATAATATTTAAAAAAATCAAAAGTATATATATATATATAAGGCAAATATAGAGAAAAAACACTACACTATATATGTCCGGTATCATTTTTACTGTACAATATGTAAGCATAATGAAATTAACATTAATATAAAAAAAATTTAAATCTTATTCTAGGAAATGAGTTTTACCTTTCTATTATTTTCAATCTGTATGCTGTATGTTAGAATATTTCTTATGTATGTTTTATACCATATATATTTGTCATGTCAAATAATTTCTTTACTTGAATTTTTTGTGTATGAGATTGATGGAGAAGGATCATTGCAACAACAGCCAGTAACAAGTCCACAGATTCAAAGAGTCCAAATTTGGAAGAGGTTTTCAGACTGCATCATTAATGTAATAATTGTGTAATACAGATCCATTACTGAAAGTGGTCAGGATTTTGTTGTATATGTCCATAACATCAAAAGCCCTGGGGAGCAGTTGTAATGGATCTGGGAGATGTGTTACTTTTTACCGGATTTGTCGATACCAAATTGTAAATGTTTTCTTATATTTCTTGTCAGAATTTCTTTTATTGTAATTTGCCTTATTATATGTTAATTTACTCATATTTTTTATAGTGAAAGCATATTGATTACTATTAGTAAATGTGTCGAAGAATAGCGAAGAGACTGATTACAAGTGGAAGCTTGTGTGTGGTGTAAAATGTCTTTGACGCTGGAGTCGTCTTTGACTATAGTCAGTCGGCAGTTAACTCTTGGTGTGTGTTGATGGTAGAAAAATGTGTAGGTCGTCGTCATAAATAATTTTGAATTCTGTTACTATTATTTTTATACAAACTTTAAGAAGAAACTACATTCGAAGAAATGGTATTTGAAGCACCAAAAATGACGCAAACACATTGAACCAGGTCATTTCTGCAGCCGACAAAGATGCATTGTGGAATCATACTTCCACTAGACAACTGAAGCCAAGACAAATATCGCCTTGTATACATCAAACGGAAAAGGTACTATCACAAAATATGCCAAATTTAAGTAAATAAAAAATAGTGAGCATATTTCAACTTTGTTTCTCACCCGGGGTACCATATTTCTACTTTGTGTCTCAGCCGGTATACCATATTTCAAGTCCCACCTAATGTGTATCCCATACCGCACAGCAATACCCCAGAATAGGGCGGACAAGCGTGGTGCAAGCAGTCTCTTTGGTGGACCTGTGGCACCTTCTACGCATTCTCCCAATGAAGAGCAGTCTTTGGTTTGCTCTACCCACAATATTATCTATGTGATCGTTCCAATTTAGGTTATTTGTAATTGTAATCGTTTAATCGAAATTTAGCTGATTTCTTTTAGTACTCATGTGAATAACTTCACACGTTTATTTATTCAGGGTCAATTGCCTCTTTTCGCTCTATACAGATATCTTATCTAAATCATTTTGCAACTCGTTTTGATCATCTGATGACTTTACAAGACGGTAAATGACAGCACCATCTGCAAACAATCCATGACAGCTACTCAGATTGTCTCCTACGTCGTTAACATCGATCAGGAACAATAGAGGGCCTATAACACTTCCTTGGGGAACGCCGGACATTACTTCTGTTTTACTCGATGACTTTCCGTCTATTACTACGAACTGTAACGTTTGTGACAGGAAATCACGAATCCAGTCGCACAACTCAGACGATACTCCGTAGTCACGCAGTTTCGTTACAAGACGCTTGTGAGAAACAGTGTCGAAAGCCTTATGGATATCTAAACATATGGAAACAATTTGACATCCCCTGTCGATAGCACTTATCACATCATGAGTATAAGGAGCTAGTTGTGTTTCACAAGAACGATGTTTTCTGAATCCATGCTACCTATGTGTCGATAAATCATTTTCTTTGAGGTACTTCATAGTATTCGAATACAGTATACGTTCCAAGATATGAGAAAGTTGTATGAGACAGACGAATTGCCCTCAGACTTCAAGAAGAATATAATAATTCCTATCCCAAAGAAAGCAGGTGTTGACAGATGTGAAAATTACCGAACTATCAGTTTAATAAGTCACAGCTGCAAAATACTAACGCGAATTCTTTACAGACGAATGGAAAAACTGGTGGTAGCCGACCTCGGGGAAGATCAGTTTGGATTCCGTAGAAATGTTGGAACACGTGAGGCAATACTGACCTTACGACTTATCTTAGAAGAAAGATTAAGGAAAGGCAAACCTACGTTTCTAGCATTTGTAAACTTAGAGAAAGCTTTTGACAATGTTGACTGGAATACTCTCTTTCAAGTTCTAAAGGTGGCAGGGGTAAAATACAGGGAGCGAAAGGCTATTTACAATTTGTACAGAAACCAGATGGCAGTTATAAGAGTCGAGGGACATGAAAGGGAGGCAGTGGTTGGGAAGGGAGTGAGACAGGGTTGTAGCCTATCCCCGATGTTATTCTTTCTGTATATTGAGCAAACACTAAAGGAAAAAAAAGAAAAATTCGGAGTAGATATTAAAATCCATGGAGAAGATATAAAAACTTTGAGGTTCGCCGATGACATTGTAATTCTATCAGAGACAGCAAAGGACTTGGAAGAGCAGTTGAACGGAATGGACAGTGTCTTGAAAGGAGGATATAAGATGAACATCAACAAAAGCAAAACTAGGATAATGGAATGTGGTCGAATTAAGTCGGGTGACACTGAGGGAGTTAGATTAGGAAATGAGACACTTAAAGTAATAAAGGAGTTTTGCTATTTGGGGAGCAAAATAACTGATGATGTTCGAAGTAGAGAGGATATAAAATGTAGACTGGCAATGGCAAGGAAATCGTTTCTGAAGAAGAGAAATTTGTTAACATTGAGTATAGATTTAAGTATCAGGAAGTCGTTTCTGAAAGCATTTGTATGGAGTGTAGCCATGTATGGAAGTGAAACATGGACGATAAATAGTTTGGACAAGAAGAGAATAGAAGCTTTCGAAATGTGGTGCTACAGAAGAATGCTGAAGATTAGATGGGTAGATCACGTAACTAATGATGAAGCATTGAATAGAATTGGGGAGAAGAGGAGTATGTGACACAACTGGACAAAAAGAAGGGACCGGTTAGTAGGACATGTTCTGAGGCATCAAGGGATCACAAATGTAGCATTGGAGGGCAGCGTGGAGGGTAAAGATCGTAGAGGGTGACCAAGAGATGAATACACTAAGCAGATTCAGATGGATGTGCGTTACAGTAAGTACTGGGAGATGAAGAAGCTTGCACCGGATAAGGTAGCATGGAGAGCTGCATCAAACCAGTCTCAGGACTGAAGTCCACAACAACAACAACAACATATATTCCAAAACCCTACGGCAAATCGACATTAGTGATATAGGCCTGTAATTCAGCGGATTACTCCTACTTCCCTTTTTGGGTATTGGTGTGACTTGAGCAATTTTCCAGTCTTTAGGTATGGATCTTTCTGTGAGCGAGTGGTTGCATACAATTGCTAAATATGGAGCTGTTTTATCAGCGAACTCTGAGAGGAACCTGACTGGTATACAATATGGACCGGAGGCCTTGCCTTTATTAAGTGATTTAAACTGCTTTGTTACACCGAGGATATCTACTTCTATGTTTCTCATCTTAGCAGTTGTTCTTGATTGGAATTCAGGAATATTTACTTCGTTTCCTTTGGTGAAGGAGTGTTTAATGACTCTGCTTTAGTGGCACTGTCATCAGTGATTCACCGTTGTTATCGAGCAGTGAAGGTATTGACTGAGTCTTGCCACTGGTGTGCTTTATGTATGACCAGAATCTCTTTGGGTTTTCTGCCAGATTTCGAGACAGAATTTCGTTGTGGAAACTATTAGAAGCATCTCGCATTGAAGTACGCGCTATATTTCGAACATCTGTAAAACTTTGCCAATCTTGGGTATTTTGCGTTCTTTTAAATTTGGCATGCTTTTTTCATTGCTTCTGCATCAACGATCTGACCCGTTTCGTGTACCATGGGGGATCAGTACCATCACCATTTTAGTGGTATATATCTCTCAATTGCGGTTAATACTATGTCTTTGAAAACGTTCCACAACTCTTTTACACTTACATGATCAGATCGGAAGGAGTGAAGACTGTCTCTTAAAAAGGCGCGAAGAGCACTTTTATCATCTTTTTTAAATAGATGTACTTTGCGTTTCTTTTTGATGGTTGTAGGTGTTACGGTATTCAGACAAGCAGCAACTGCCTTGTGGTCGCTAATCCTGCTCGCTAATCCTTGTATTCGTCACAATACTCACTAGTTGTTCAGGATTATTTGTTGCTAAAAGGTCAAGTATGCTTTCGCAACCATTTACGCTTCGAGTGGGCTCATGAACTAATTGTTCAAAATAATTTTCTGAGAAAGTGTTCAGTTCAATTTCGGATAACGTTTTATTCCTGCCGCCGGCTTTAAACATATAATTTTTCCAGCATAACGAGGGTACATCTTAAATAAATCTTCCAGCTTTTCTGGAACTGTAATCATTTGTTTGTCAGTACATATATATCACATCTCTCGACTTTCATCCCATATGTATAATTCCTTCGTGGTGCGTCGGCTGGTCGGCTGTTCCTTTCTTTTTCTTTCCTTTTCTTTTTTTTACTGCATGTGTACGTTACGTCCTGCAAAATGATGTAGTCAAAATTGTTTCACGACTAGGATATGGCATATGGGATTCACGTGCATTAGTAGCTAGCAATTCTAATGTACCACCTATCATATGTTACTACTTTATATTTAGTCCTTACCCTATGTCGGTCCGTCTTCGCCTGTGCCGCTGTCGTCTGACCTGTTGCCACTATTTCTCTCGTCTGTCTCACCGGGGTTGTCTGTGTAGTCATTCATTGACTGCTCATTGCCGCCTGTATTCTCTTTGCTGCAAGTATTCTTCATGTAGCGCACTAGATATTCTGACTGTACAATCGCTAAGATCGGTCCACAACGTCTAGTCTCTAAGGGATTGTTATGTCATTCTGTGAGTGTGATAGTCGTCTTTCGTGTGACCCAATGTTTCAGTACAGGAGTATGAGATCTCGGGGCCCTTTCTTTCTACAGGCGCAATCAGCCTCCTGAACGAGGCTTAAAAGCAGCAAATGGGTGGGTTATGTTCCATGGACTGTCAAGACATGAAGTATTCTGTGGGTGGGACTGAGACGTTTCATCCATAACCGCATCGTCATGGTGAAGAATAATTATACTGTACAGAAACTTCCTGGCAGATTAAAACTGTGTGCCCGACCGAGACTCGAACTCGGGACCTTTGCCTTTCGCGGGCAAGTGCTCTACCAACTGAGCTACCGAAGCACGACTCACGCCCGGTCCTCACAGCTTCACTTCTGCCAGCTGTGAGGACCGGGCGTGAGTCGTGCTTCGGTAGCTCAGTTGGTAGAGCACTTGCCCGCGAAAGGCAAAGGTCCCGAGTTCGAGTCTCGGTCGGGCACACAGTTTTAATCTGCCAGGAAGTTTCATATCAGCGCACACTCCGCTGCAGAGTGAAAATCTCATTCTGGAAACATCCCCCAGGCTGTGGCTAAGCCATGTCTCCGCAGTATCCTTTCTTTCAGGAGTGCTAGTTCTGCAAGGTTCGCAGGAGAGCTTCTGTAAAGTTTGGAAGGTAGGAGACGAGGTACTGGCAGAAGTGAAGCTGTGAGGACCGGGCGTGAGTCGTGCTTCGGTAGCTCAGTTGGTAGAGCACTTGCCCGCGAAAGGCAAAGGTCCCGAGTTCGAGTCTCGGTCGGGCACACAGTTTTAATCTGCCAGGAAGTTTCATATCAGCGCACACTCCGCTGCAGAGTGAAAATCTCATTCTGGAAACATCCCCCAGGCTGTGGCTAAGCCATGTCTCCGCAGTATCCTTTCTTTCAGGAGTGCTAGTTCTGCAAGGTTCGCAGGAGAGCTTCTGTAAAGTTTGGAAGGTAGGAGACGAGGTACTGGCAGAAGTGAAGCTGTGAGGACCGGGCATGAGTCGTGCTTCGGTAGCTCAGTTGGTAGAGCACTTGCCCGCGAAAGGCAAAGGTCCCGAGTTCGAGTCTCGGTCGGGCACACAGTTTTAATCTGCCAGGAAGTTTCATATCAGCGCACACTCCGCTGCAGAGTGAAAATCTCATTCTGGAAACATCCCCCAGGCTGTGGCTAAGCCATGTCTCCGCAGTATCCTTTCTTTCAGGAGTGCTAGTTCTGCAAGGTTCGCAGGAGAGCTTCTGTAAAGTTTGGAAGGTAGGAGACGAGGTACTGGCAGAAGTGAAGCTGTGAGGACCGGGCGTGAGTCGTGCTTCGGTAGCTCAGTTGGTAGAGCACTTGCCCGCGAAAGGCAAAGGTCACGAGTTCGAGTCTCGCTCGGGCACACAGTTTTAATCTGCCAGGAAGTTTCATATCAGCGCACACTCCGCTGCAGAGTGAAAATCTCATTCTGGAAACATCCCCCAGGCTGTGGCTAAGCCATGTCTCCGCAGTATCCTTTCTTTCAGGAGTGCTAGTTCTGCAAGGTTCGCAGGAGAGCTTCTGTAAAGTTTGGAAGGTAGGAGACGAGGTACTGGCAGAAGTGAAGCTGTGAGGACCGGGCGTGAGTCGTGCTTCGGTAGCTCAGTTGGTAGAGCACTTGCCCGCGAAAGGCAAAGGTCCCGAGTTCGAGTCTCGCTCGGGCACACAGTTTTAATCTGCCAGGAAGTTTCATATCAGCGCACACTCCGCTGCAGAGTGAAAATCTCATTCTGGAAACATCCCCCAGGCTGTGGCTAAGCCATGTCTCCGCAGTATCCTTTCTTTCAGGAGTGCTAGTTCTGCAAGGTTCGCAGGAGAGCTTCTGTAAAGTTTGGAAGGTAGAAGACGAGGTACTGGCAGAAGTGAAGCTGTGAGGACCGGGCGTGAGTCGTGCTTCGGTAGCTCAGTTGGTAGAGCACTTGCCCGCGAAAGGCAAAGGTCCCGAGTTCGAGTCTCGCTCGGGCACACAGTTTTAATCTGCCAGGAAGTTTCATATCAGCGCACACTCCGCTGCAGAGTGAAAATCTCATTCTGGAAACATCCCCCAGGCTGTGGCTAAGCCATGTCTCCACAGTATCCTTTCTTTCAGGAGTGCTAGTTCTGCAAGGTTCGCAGGAGAGCTTCTGTGAAGTTTGGAAGGTAGGAGACGAGGTACTGGCAGAAGTGAAGCTGTGAGGACCGGGCGTGAGTCGTGCTTCGGTAGCTCAGTTGGTAGAGCACTTGCCCGCGAAAGGCAAAGGTCCCGAGTTCGAGTCTCGGTCGGGCACACAGTTTTAATCTGCCAGGAAGTTTCATATCAGCGCACACTCCGCTGCAGAGTGAAAATCTCATTCTGGAAACATCCCCCAGGCTGTGGCTAAGCCATGTCTCCGCAGTATCCTTTCTTTCAGGAGTGCTAGTTCTGCAAGGTTCGCAGGAGAGCTTCTGTAAAGTTTGGAAGGTAGGAGACGAGGTACTGGCAGAAGTGAAGCTGTGAGGACCGGGCGTGAGTCGTGCTTCGGTAGCTCAGTTGGTAGAGCACTTGCCCGCGAAAGGCAAAGGTCCCGAGTTCGAGTCTCGGTCGGGCACACAGTTTTAATCTGCCAGGAAGTTTCATATCAGCGCACACTCCGCTGCAGAGTGAAAATCTCATTCTGGAAACATCCCCCAGGCTGTGGCTAAGCCATGTCTCCGCAGTATCCTTTCTTTCAGGAGTGCTAGTTCTGCAAGGTTCGCAGGAGAGCTTCTGTGAAGTTTGGAAGGTAGGAGACGAGGTACTGGCAGAAGTGAAGCTGTGAGGACCGGGCGTGAGTCGTGCTTCGGTAGCTCAGTTGGTAGAGCACTTGCCCGCGAAAGGCAAAGGTCCCGAGTTCGAGTCTCGGTCGGGCACACAGTTTTAATCTGCCAGGAAGTTTCATATCAGCGCACACTCCGCTGCAGAGTGAAAATCTCATTCTGGAAACATCCCCCAGGCTGTGGCTAAGCCATGTCTCCGCAGTATCCTTTCTTTCAGGAGTGCTAGTTCTGCAAGGTTCGCAGGAGAGCTTCTGTAAAGTTTGGAAGGTAGGAGACGAGGTACTGGCAGAAGTGAAGCTGTGAGGACCGGGCGTGAGTCGTGCTTCGGTAGCTCAGTTGGTAGAGCACTTGCCCGCGAAAGGCAAAGGTCCCGAGTTCGAGTCTCGGTCGGGCACACAGTTTTAATCTGCCAGGAAGTTTCATATCAGCGCACACTCCGCTGCAGAGTGAAAATCTCATTCTGGAATTATACTGTACAGGTATTTTCCCAGTTGTGCCACTCCCTTTGCCATGAATTCACTCCACTGTTTCTGCACTCTTTCGAGGTCTGTGTGTCCTTTTCTAACATGTCTCTTGCTATGTCCGATCTGACCGTTTTCAAACAGCGTGTTACCGTACGATACTTAATAGTTTCGTGTATCGGATACATCACGAGCGTGACGCATAGTGCCTCCAGTGGCACTGTGGTGTGGTGCTGGAAACCTCTGAAGTGCAGTTGACTTCATACTACCTACTAATGCTGCAATTAACTGACGAAGTTCAAAAGCATGTAACATATTGCAATGTTTTAAGTTTCTGGCGGCGTCCGTACGCAGTGGTTATTACACAGTAATTGCCGTAGTCTCGTCGTGAATTTGTACAGGGCTAATAAATGCACTTTTTGTCTCTAAGAGGCGCAGGAAAATCATATAATATTGTTAGAACGTTGTTAGATTTGTAGTTGTAATTGCACTTTTGCTTTGAACTGATTTTTAGAAAAGTACATTAATCATTTGCCTCTTCATCAACATGTTTTCCTACTTCTGTAACCAGTTAGGTCGATTGTCTAGGACATATTTAAGCTTTGCTCTTTCCTGCTCGCGGGGAACTACATTACAGTCATATGGCCATCTTCTTTTACTTGCAAATTTGCTCGTTGCATTGAAAAGCTCACCAGATCAGACGAGGTTCGCCATTTGATCAATTGGCGGTTAAGATCGCTCCTGTGAGTGGATGAATCTCAACACTCGGGTTGTCTTCCCCTTTTTCCGGAGTAGCACTTGCACCCTAAGTTATTAATTAATTATTGGATATTTCAAATCTTTGCCTTCCTGTTTTTACCCTCTACAGCTCCCTCTAGCTCCTTGGTACTTATTTCCTGGTGTACTAATACGAGGTGCATTCAAGTTCTAAGGCCTCCGATTTTTTTTCTCCGGATTGGAAAGAGATAGAAACATGCGCATTGTTTTAAAATGAGGCCGCGTTCATTGTCAATACGTCCCAGAGATGGCAGCACCGTATGGCAGATGGAATTTTACCGCCAGCGGCGAGAATAAGAACTGTTTTAAATACTGAAAATGGCGACGTTTTCCTTACTTGTACAGCGTGCAATCATTCGTTTTCTGAATTTGCGTGGTGTGAAACCAATTGAAATTCATCGACAGTTGAAGGAGACGTGTGGTGATGGAGTTATGGATGTGTCGAAAGTGCGTTCATGGGTGCGACAGTTTAATGAAGGCAGAACATCGTGTGACAACAAACCGAAACAACCTCGGGCTCGCACAAACCGGTTTGACGACATGATCGAGAAAGTGGAGAGAATTGTTTTGGGGGATCGCCGAATGACTGTTGAACAGATCGCCTCCAGAGTTAGCATTTCTGTGGGTTCTGTGCACACAATCCTGCATGACGACCTGAAAATGCGAAAAGTGTCATCCAGGTGGTTGCCACGAATGCTGACGGACGACCACACGGCTGCCCGTGTGGCATGTTGCCAAGCAATGTTGACGCGCAATGACAGCATGAATGGGACTTTCTTTTCGTCGGTTGTGACAATGGATGAGACGTGGATGCCATTTTTCAATCCAGAAACAAAGCACCAGTCAGCTCAATGGAAGCACACAGATTCACCGCCACCAAAAAAATTCGGGTAACCGCCAGTGCTGAAAAAATGATGGTGTCCATGTTCTGGGACAGCGAGGGCGTAATCCTTACCCATTGCGTTCCAAAGTGCACTACGGTAACAGGTGCATCCTACGAAAATGTTTTGAAGAACAAATTCCTTCCAGCACTGCAGCAAAAACGTCCGGGAAAGGCTGCGTGTGTGGTGTTTCACCAAGACAACGCACCCGCACATCGAGCTAACGTTAGGCAACAGTTTCTTCGTGATAACAACTTTGAAGTGATTCCGTATGCTCCCTACTCACCTGACCTGGCTCCTAGTGACTTTTGGCTTTTTCCAACAATGAAAGACACTCTCCGTGGCCGCACATTCACCAGCCGTGCTGCTATTGCCTCAGCGATTTTCCAGTGGTCAAAACAGACTCCTAAAGAAGCCTTCGCCGCTGCCATGGAATCATGGCGTCAGCGTTGTGAAAAATGTGTACGTCTGCAGGGCGATTACGTCGAGAAGTAACGCCAGTTTCATCGATTTCGGGTGAGTAGTTAATTAAAAAAAAAAAAGTCGGAGGCCTTAGAACTTGAATGCACCTCGTACATGTCCTACCGTTATGTCCCTACTTCTTCTCAGTGGTTTCCATCTGTCCCTTTCCTAGCGTATTCTGAGGAGAACCTCCTCATTCCGCACCTGGTCAGTCCACCCGACCTTCAAAATTCTTCTGTGGCACCACATCTCAAACGCTTCCATACTGTTGTGTTCCGGGTTTTCTACAGTCCGTGATTCAGCACCATACAAGTCTCTGCTCAAAAGGTACGTAAACATTTCTTCTTCAAAGTAAGGGCTACGTTTGATACTATCAGACTTCTTTTGGCCAAGAATACCCTCTTTGTCAGTGCCAGCCTATTATTTATGTCCTCCTTGCTTCATCCTTTATAGATTATCCGGCTTCCAAGGTAGTAGAATTCATTAGCTTTTTCTATTGCGTGATGACTAATTTTAACGTTAAGTTTCTCGCTATTCTCATTTCTGCTAGTTTATCTGCTTTCGTCTTCCTTCGGTTTACTTTTAATCCACACTTTGTGCTCATTAGACCATTCCGTCCAACAGATTCCGTAAATCTTCCTCAACATCACTAAGGATGTCATCAGCGAATCTTTCACGTTGAATTTTAGTCCTACTCTTGAACCTTTCGTTTATTTCCGTCAATCGTTCTTCGATCTCGACTTTTCTCGACTTTGCTTCCATTAAGAAACACAACGTCATGACTGCCTCTATGGTGCCTTTACCTTTCGTAAAGACAAACATCGTCATCTAACATACGCTCAGTTTTGTTTTCCATTCTTCTGTACATTATGGTTCATGGTGTGGGTTCCTGTAGTCATGTCCTAGTTCATGAGCCACGGGCAACGTACGAGTGGCCAAGTAAGTGGTCCCGACAGTCGGGATACCAGTTACTTTGGAATACGGCTGGGGATCTCGGACATATTCTGAGTCGTGGTCACCTTTGTGCTCATACGGCAAAGATTACCAAATCCACCGGTTAGTCCCTCAGCCGTTAGGGGTAAAACCCAATGGGACTCGGGGCAAGTAAGGCTAGCAACCTGCTTTCCTGGTACTCTAAATATGATGCTGGCAATAATCAGAGCAAAATGCCTCGGACCTTTGGAGGTGACGGAGTCCCACCTCTAACTGACAAACCAGGGACTCCTAAGATACGACTTGGCAAACAAATGGTAATGAGATGGGGAGCTATTAATATCAATGGGAGCTACTCTGGGAAGAAGGTAGAGCTGGCAGAGGCTGCAAGTAAGATGGGGCTGGACGTTTTAGCTGTTAGTGACATTCGGGTAAGGGGTGAGAAAGAAGAGGAAGTGGGAGAATACAAGGTCTACCTGTCAGGAGTCAAAGCAGGAATAGCACAATGGGGTGTAGGGCTTTACATCAGGAAAGAAATGGAACCCAGCGTAGTTGCAATAACGTATGTAAACGAACGACTGATGTGGATAGATTTGACAGTGTCTAGCAAGAAAATTAGGATTGTGTCAGTATATTCGCATTGTGAAGGGACAGATCAAGATAAGATGGATAGTTTTTATGAGGCACTCAGTGATGTAGTTGTTAGAGTAAAGGACAAGGATAGTGTTCTGCTCATGGGTGATTTTAACGCCAGGATTGGAAATCGAACAGAAGGGTATGTAAAGGTTATGGGTAAATTTGGAGAGGATATGGAGGCCAACAGGAACGGGAAACAACTCTTGGATTTCTGTGCCAGTATGGGCTTAGTAATCACAAACTCCTTTTTTAAACATAAGAACATTCACCGGTATACTTGGGAGGGCAGGGGAACCAGATCTGTCATTGACTATATAATAACAGATCAGGAATTCAGGAAGGCTGCGAGGGACACACGTGTATTCAGGGGATTCTTTGATGACACTGATCATTATTTAATCTGCAATGAAATTGGAATTGTGAGGCCGAAAGTGCAGGAGGTCAGGTCCATATGTAGGAGGATAAGAGTGGAGAAACTTCAGGATAAGGAAATCAGGCACAAGTACATAACAGCGATCTCAGAAAGGTACCAGTTAGTTGAATGTAGTCAATTATAGTCATTGGAAAAGGAATGGACAAGGTACAGGGACACAGTACTAGAAGTGACTAGAGAATGTCTTGGAACAGTAGTGTGTAAAAGTAGGATGAAGCAAACAGCTTGGTGGAATGATACAGTCAAGGCAGCCTGTAAAAGGAAAAAGAAAGCGTATCAAAAATGGCTACATACCAGAACCCAGGTAGACAGAGAAAGTTATGTTGAAGAAAGAAACAAAGCCAAACAGATAATTGCAGCATCGAAGAAGAAATCGTGGGAAGACTTTGAAAACAGGTTGGAGACTATGGGTCAAGCTGCTGGAAAACCATTCTGGAGTGTAATTAGCAGTCTTCGAAAGGGAGGTAAGAAGGAAATGACAAGTATTTTGGACAGGTCAGGAAAACTGCTGGTGAATCCTGTGGATGCCTTGGGCAGATGGAAGGAATATTTTGAAGAGTTGTTCAATGTAGGTGAAAATGCGATCAGTAATGTTTCAGATTTCGAGGTAGAATGGGATAGGAATGATGATGGAAATAGGATCACATTTGAGGAAGTGGAAAAAATGGTCAATAGATTGCAGTGCAATAAAGCGGCTGGGGTGGATGAAATTAAGTCGGAAGTCATCAAATACAGTGGAATGTCAGGTCTCAAATGGCTACACAGGATAATTGAAATGGCCTGGGAGTCGGGACAGGTTCCATCAGACTGGACAAAAGCAGTAATCACACCAATCTTTAAACATGGAAACAGAAAAGATTGTAACAACTACAGAGGTATCTCTTTAATCAGCGTTGTGGGTAAAATCTTCTCAGGTATTGTTGAAAGGAAAGTGCGAGTATTAGTTGAGGACCAATTGGATGAAAATCAGTGTGGGTTTAGGCCTCTTAGAGGTTGTCAGGACCAGATCTTTAGCTTACGGCAAATAATGGAGAAGTGTTATGAGTGGAACAGGGAATTGTATCTATGCTTTATAGATCTAGAAAAGGCATATGACCGGGTTCCAAGGAGGAAGTTATAGTCTGTTCTACAAGATTATGGAATAGGAGGCAAACTTTTGCAAGCAATTAAAGGTCTTTACATGGATAGTCAGGCAGCAGTTAGAGTTGACGGTAAATTGAGTTCATGGTTCAGAGTAGTATCAGGGGTAAGACAAGGCTGCAACCTGTCTCCACTGTTGTTCATATTACTTATGGATCATATGTTGAAAACAATAGACTGGCTGGGTGAGATTAAGATATGTGAACACAAAATAAGCAGTCTTTCATATGCGGATGACTTAGTTGTGATGGCAGATTCGATTGAAAGTTTGCAAAGTAATATTTCAGAGCTAGATGAGAAATGTAAGGACTATGGTATGAAGATTAGCATCTCCAAAACGAAAGTAATGTCAGTGGGAAAGAAATATAAACTTATTGAGTGCCAAATAGGAGGAACAAAGTTAGAACAGGTGGACGGTTTCAAGTACTTAGGATGCATATTCTCACAGGATGGCAACATAGTGAAAGAACTGGAAGCGAGGTGTAGCAAAGCTAATGCAGTGAGCGCTCAGCTACGATCTACTCTCTTCTGCAAGAAGGAAGTCAGTACCAAGACTAAGTTATCTGTGCACCGTTCAATCTTTCGACCAACTTTGTTGTATGGGAGCGAAAGCTGGGTGGATTCAGGTTACCTTATCAACAAGGCTGAGGTTACGGATATGAAAGTAGCTAGGATGATTGCAGGTACTAGTAGATGGGAACAATGGCAGGAGGGTGTCCACAATGAGGAAATCAAAGAAAAACTGGGAATGAACTCTATAGATGTAGCAGTCAGGGCGAACAGGCTTAGATAGTGGGGTCATGTTACACGCATGGGAGAAGCAAGGTTACCCAAGAGACTCATGGATTCAGCAGTAGAGGGTAGGAGGAGTCGGGGCAGACCGAGGAGAAGGTACCTGGATTCGGTTGAGAATGATTTTGAAGTAATAGGTTTAACATCAGAAGAGGCACCAATGTTAGCACTGAATAGGGGATCATGGAGGGACTGTATAAGGGGGGCTATGCTCCAGACTGAACGCTGAAAGGCATAATCAGTCTTAAATGATGATGATGATGATGATGATGATGTATATTATTCTTGTCAGCAGCTTGGATGCAAGGTTCAAATGGTGCAAATGGCTCTGAGCACTATGGGACTTAACATCTGAGGTCATCAGTCCCCTAGAACTTAGAACTACTTAAAGCTAACTAACCTAAGGACATCAGACACATCCATGACCGAGGCCGGATTCGTACCCGCGACCGCAGAGGTTGCGCGGTTCCAAACTGAAGCGCTTAGAACCGGTCGGCTTGGATCCAAGGGGTCTTTAGCTCATGGCGCTGTATTTCTCGCATTCTTCTGCTCATGTTATCTTCTGAATGTCTGATGGTATGTCGTCAGTCTCATAGATACTTCACACCTCGTTAGTACCGCCCAATTTCTCGTGCAGACACACTGTTCTATGGAAATATTCTTTTCGGGTCATATCACTTGGAAGTGGTCATACAGTTCTAGTAACGACAAAAAGTATCTAAGCGAATATTACGTTAGGGAGCACCGAGGAGAACTTCATACGTGCATATCATGTGAAAACAGTCTCATGCTTTTATAATTTACCACTGTTTTCAAGGACCAATGTAATTGTGAGACCTTGATACTTGAAATTACGCGTTGAATTTGAGACACATATAATGGTTCATTCCCAGTGTTTTAACTTCGAAGGTCTATATTTCACTTTTGCTATTTCTTTATGAATTCACATAAATCATGGAACTTGAGTACGTAGTCCTCAGGTGCTTCGAAGATATCTACAGCTGTGGAACCAGCGTCGGCGAACATTCTACGTTAATCCATGTTTACAGCGAGATGTCATTCGCGGCTGTTACTCTGGTCTGAATTTCCTTACCGTTCCTGAGCGGCGGTTCTTTGCTGCGGACAACAGCTGCTCTTCAAACACGTACATTCACGCAAAAACATAGCCGTCGCTGGCGCATCTCGACGGAACGGCACGCAGTACTCGACGAAACACAGAGCGGAGCGCAGTAATCACAAATACCGTGTGTCGGCAACCGCCAGGCGAACCGTATTGCGGAAGAAAAGACCTACGGACGTTCGCATTCCGTTTTAATCAACTGTGCGTTTCCAGATACCGACAGGAAAAAGGAAAGAAATAAATAAAAAAGGGTTCGCGGGAGGAGGGTGTGGGGCTAAGCCTGCGCGTTTACTTGTGTTTCTTCCAGTTATCCGCGAGCATTTTTCGGTCGAACTGCCGGTGTATCGGAGCGGCATCGCGTGTGTTGAGGCGCGTGTTTTTAATTACGAGTGGCGTGGGGCCGCCCAGCCCGCTGTGGTCGGCAAACACCGGCAGCAGCAAGTTGCGGATGAGCGGCGCTCGTGCCGGCACCGTGCACAGCTGTCCTCGCGAGCTTCTTTGCTTTCCACCGGCGGCCAGGGAGAGGACGTCGCCTTCGGCCACTCACGGTAAACGCGACACAGAAATCCTGGTACCTACGCCAAGCATAGCTGTGTCTTTCTTCCAGCAAAGTGTTTGATCTTGGAACGCGGAAGAACAGTACCTTTAACTTAACATATGACTGACTGACAATTCATAGAGTAAACAGTTTTTCTTAATGTAGGTGTTAAAACTACACTACTGGCCATTAAAATTGCTACACCACCAAGATGACGTGCTACAGACGCGAAAGTTAACCGACAGGAAGAAGATGCTGTGATATGCAAATGATTAGCTTTTCAGAGCATTCACACAAGGTTGGCGCCGGTGGCGATACCTATAACGTGCTGACATGAGGAAAGTTTCCAACCGATTTCCCATACACAAACAGCAGTTGACCGGCGTTGCCTGGTGAAACGTTGTTGTCATGCCTCGTGTAAGGAGGAGAAATGCGTACCGTCACGTTACCGACTTTGATAAAGGACGGATTGTAGCCTATCGCGATTGCGGTTTATCGTATCGCGACATTGCTGCTCGCGTTGGGCGACATCCAATGACTGTTACCAGAATATGGAATCGGTGGGTTCAGGAGGGTAATACGGAACGCCGTGCTCGATCCCAACGGCCTCGTATCGCTAACAGTCGAGATGAGAGGCATCTTATCCGCATGGCTGTAACGGATCGTGCAGCCACGTCTCGATCCCTGAGTCAACAGATGGGGACGTCTGCAAGACAACAACCACGTGTACGAACAGTTCGACGACGTTTGCAGCAGCATGGATTATCAGCACGGAGACCATGGATACGGTTACCCTTGACGCTGCATCACAGACAGGAGCGCCTGCGAGGGTGTACTCAACGACGAACCTGGGTGCACGAATGACAAAACGTCATTTTTTCGGATGAATCCAGGTTCCGTTTACAGCATCGTGATGATCGCATCCGAGTTTGGCGACATCGCGGTGAACGCACATTGGAATCGTGTATTCGTCAACGCCATACTGGACTATCACCCGGCGTGATGGTGTGGGGTGCCATTGGTTACACGTCTCGGTCACCTCTTGTTCGCATTGACGGCACCTTGAACAGTGGACGTTACATTTCAGATGTGTTATGACCCGTGGCTCTACCGTTCATTCGATCCCCGAGATACCCTACATTTCAGCACGATAATGCACGACCGCACGTTGCAGGTGCTGTACGGGCCTTTCTGGAAACAGAAAATGTTCGACTGCTGCCCTGGCCAGTACATTCTCCAGATCTCTCACCAATTGAAAACGTCTGGTCAATGTGTGGATCACATACGACACGCAAAGAACGGGCTTAAATACGACTAGTAATTTCATACCAAATGAAGGTTACTTACAAATGCTGTGTCATACATTGTGGGGGATAGTTAAGAATGCCGCAGAGTAACAGTTGGTGTGGCTAGGCAAAGTTCTCAGCCCTCCTCAACTGATAAAAGCCGTCAATTGATGATAAACTATCATGAACGATGAATGCCATGTCTAGAAACGAAAGAACAAAATTAGGAATGAGTACTGATACCTTGATTTAAAAAAAAAACAGTAACTCAATGAAAAAATAGATGGGGACCATCCCCATGTGATGTGGAACAACTGCTAAATAGCGGGACTGAACTGTGGTGAAACCACAAACTGTCATCACTTTAGCGATTAAAATATGTTCTTGTCGGCCTGTGTCAAACAAAGAATACCCATAATACACTACTGGGCATTAAAATTGCTACACCAAGAAGAATTGCAGATGATAAACGGGTATTCATTGGACAAATATATTATACTAGAACTGACATGTGATTACATTTTCGCCGGCCGCGGTGGCCATGCGGTCCTAGGCGCTTCAGTCAGGAACTGCGGGACTGCTACGGTGGCAGGTTCGAATCCTGCCTCGGGCATGCATGTTTGTGATGTCCTTAGGTTAGTAAGGTTTAAGTAGTTCTATGTCAGTGCAGCAACGTCAGTGCAGCAACTACGGTGGCAACTGTAACTAACCACTCTAAGCAACAGATGTTCAGCTCTGAGCAGGCGATGTGAAGTAGTGGACTTGTAGCCTTAACACGTCAACGATGTTGCGTCGCAGATAGCAATAGAGCGGCTCTCTAAATCAAGTGTTCAAGACGTTCTCCAGAATGCTGTGAAGAAGACGAAAGTGTGTACAAAGTTTGTCCCCCGCACTTTGACTCCCGAACGAAAACAATAACGCTTGGACGCATGCCACGACGTGACTGAAACGCAAAACACAAACAGCTCTTTTCTGGAAACAGTCATCACGTGTGACGAGATTTGATGTTATCTATACGAACCTGCCTCAAAACGACGAAGTGTAGAAATTTATGCGAAGGGTCAACGCTTGAATACATAACCCGCTATTCAAGCCAATGTGATGTGCGAGTTGAACATCTTGGAAAAACAACTTTTCTGACAGTTTCACTTAGTTATATGAAATTCCTGTGCGTTGTACTCGAATGGAGGGGTGTCATGACAATCTCCTGACAAATGATCAGGGAAGTGAGTATTTTAGTCAAATGTTCTATGTTTTTTTACGTTGTATTTTCTACTGTGTTCCACACCCACGAGAAGCATCTCATTTTTGGATCTGTGCAACTAAAACTGAATCTAATCGAATGTATGTAGAACGCCTGATGCTTTAAAACAACTACACTAGTGGCCACTAAAATTGCTACACCACGAAGATGACGTGCTACAGACGGGAAATTTAACCTACAGGAAAAAGATGCTGTGATATGCAAATGATTAGCTTATCAGAGCATTCACACAAGGTTGGTGCCGATGGCGACACCTACAACGTGCTGACATGAGGAAAGATTAAAACCGATTTCTCATACACAAACAGCAGTTGACCGGCGTTGCCTGTGATGCCTCGTGTAAGGAGGAGAAATGCGTACCATAGCGTTTCCGACTTTGATAAAGGTCGGATTGTAACCTATCGCGATTGTGATTTATCGTATCGCGACATTGTTGCTTGCGTTGGTCGAGATCCAACGACTGTTAGCAGAATATGGAAGCGGTGGGTTCAGGAGAGTAGTACGGAACGCCGTGCTGGATCCCAACGGCCTAGTATCACTAGAAGTCGACATGACAGGCATCTTATTTGCAAGGCTATAACGGATTGTGCAGCCACGTCTCGATCCCTGAGTCAACAGATGGGGACGTTTGCAAGAGAACAAACATCTGCACGAACAGTTCGACGACGTTTGCAGCAGGATGGACTATCAGCTCGGTGACCGTGGCTGCGGTTATCATTGACGCTGCAGCACAGACAGGAGCCCTGCGATGGTGTACTCAACGACGAACCTGGGTGCACGAATGGCAAAACGTCATTTTTTCGGAATCATGATGGTCGCATCCGTGTTTGGCGACATCGCGGTGAACGCACATTGGAAGCGTGTATTCGTCATCGCCATACTGGCGTATCACCCGGCGTCATGGTATGCGGTGCCATTGGTTAAACGTCTCGGTCACCCCTTGTTCGCAATGACGACACTTTGAACAGTGGACGTTACATTTCAGATGTGTTTCAACCCGTGGCTATACCCTTCATTCGATTCTTGCGAAACACTTCATTTCAGCAGGATAATGCTCGACCGCATGTTGCAGGTCCTGTACGGGCCTTTCTGGATATAGAAAATGTTTGACTACTGCCCTGGCCAGCACATTCTCCAGATCTTTCACCAGTTGAAAACGTTTGGTCAATGGTGGCCGAGCAACTGGCTCGTCACAACACGCCAGTTACTACTCTTGATGAACTGTGATATCGTGTTGAAGCTGCATGGGCAGCTGTACCTCTACACGCCATCCAAGCTGTGTTTGACTAAATGCCCAGGCGTATCAAGTCCGTTATCACGAAAAAAAATGGCTCTGAGCAGTATGGGACTTAATTTCTGAGGTCATCAGTCCCCTAGAACTTAGAACTACTTAAACCTAACTAACGTAAGGACATCACACACATCCATGCCCGAGGTAGGATTCGAACCTGCGACCGTAGCGGTCGCGTGGTTCCAGATTGAAGCGCCCACAACCGCTCGGCGGAGTGGCCGTGCGGTTCTAGGCACTACAGTCTGGAGCCGAGTGACCGCTACGGTCGCAGGTTCGAATCCTGCCTCGGACATGGACGTGTGTGATGTCCTTAGGTTAGTTAGGTTTAATTAGTTCTAAGTTCTAGGCGACTGATGACCTCAGAAGTTAAGTCGCATAGTGCTCAGAGCCATTTGAACCATTTGAACTTCGGCCGGCGCCGTTATTACGGCCAGGGGTGGTTGTTGTGGGTGCTGATTTCTCAGGGTCTATGCGCCCAAATTGCGTGAAAATGTAATCTCATGTGAGATCTAGTATAATATATTTCTCCAATGAATACCTGTTTATCATCTGCATTTCATCTTCGTGTAGCAGTTTTAATGGCCAGTAGTGTATCTCAACTTTTCTCTATTTCTTTATTAATCACTCTCGAAACAAGTTGGACTGACGGGGTGGAGCAGCAATGCACCTTCATATGACACAGTGGTTGCTGCATTAGACGCTTCCGGTATGGTCAAGGAAGACAGACTGACAAAGAACGGAGTGGTAGGTCATTCCAAAAGACTGCCAAACACAGGCAACTATGTCAGGCCAATCTAGATTGCTCCTTTAGTCTCCTGATCGCTATGCTTGAGTGGTGGGTTCTTTCTGTTCCACGGCAATACCCCAGCTCATTCTGCTCAGGATGCAGCCAAAAACGTTTTTGCCTCGGTCTGTATAATTTTACGTCCTCGCCATATTATCTTTGAGTCAACGGCCTTGCCGCAGTGGACACACGGGTCCCCGTGAGATCACTAAAGATGAGCGCTGTCGGGCGTGGCCGGCACTTGGATGGGTGACCATCCAGCCGCCATGCGCTGTTGCCATTTTTTGGGGAGCACTCAGCCTCGTGATGCCAACTGAGGAGCTACTCGACGGAATAGTAGCGGCTCCGGTCAAAGAAAACCATCATAACGACCGGGAGAGCGGTGTGCTGACCACACGCCCCTCCTATCCGCATGCTCAGTTGAGGATGACACGGCGGTCGGGTGGTCCCGATGGGCCACTTGTGGCCTGAAGACGGAGTGCCTGCCTGAGTGCCATATTATCTTGACGTGCCACCCACTGACTTCTTTCTCTTAGCCCGGGTGAAGCGACTATTGCGTAGCGGGCATCGCCAGAGTGATAAGGTAGTGAGTGACCTTCAATGTAGAACGTTTCCTCAACAAACTGACGCGACGTATAAATATGGCAGCGAATTAGTCTGCTCCCGTTCCTTTTAGTTTACAAATTTAACAGTTCTTGGTGATCTGACAGTAAATTGATGAACATAAGGCGGGAAATGTGCAAAGATATAAAATTGATTAGGTATTCTAAGTGGGAAACTACCGCACGCATTTAATATATTTTTTTGCTATGGCACCCACTAAGATGAAAATGTACCTGTATTTCTAAAACCCAGGTCTCCGCCAAGTCATCCAGCGTTAGCTAAAATGAATTGCATTGACAGGTGAATAGGCAGAGAAAGACTGACAGCATCACTAAATCTCATTATAGGAGCTGGATTTTTTGGTGGTGATGATTAAATCTGTATGACTAACTCTTTGACCACGTTAAGTTGAAATTGCTACTGCGGTCGCAGTTTCCAAACCTGCCTCGGGCATGGATGTGTGTGGTGTCCTTAGGTTAGTTAGTAATTCTAAGTCTAGGGGACTGATGAACTCAGATGTTAAGTCCCATAGTGCTTAGAGCCATTTGAAGTTCCCTTCCCCGTTACATGAACGGCGTTCAGTAATTAGGTTAGTTGGTTAGGTTAGGTTAGTTAGTAATTCTAAGTCTAGGGGACTGATGAACTCAGATGTTAAGTCCCATAGTGCTTAGTGGCCATTTGAACAACCATTCCACGTTACGTGAACGGCGTTCAGTAATTTGTGAAAGCAGGTTGGTTTTATTCAGAATTCCAATTCAACGTATTGTTCCTCACTGTTTGGCTACAGAACCCTGTTTTTAAACATAATCTCCTTTCAATGCGACGGCCTTCGGCCGCCTTACTGCAGGGGGTGGGGGGGTGGGGGTGGGAGGGGCAGTGAGCCCGTATGGTACCATTCAGCCGGTCGACATTGGAACTAACGTCTTGCCGCATCAATAACCTTCCCATCACGCATGTATTGCTTCCCGTGGAGCCAAAGAGGTGAAAGTCGGAAGGTGCAGGAGTCACAACTGTGTGCGGCTGGCCCGGCCGGCACACAGCAGATCGCATAGGTTTGCGCGAGTTGGTTGCGAAGATGACAGACGCCTCGCCGAATGACTCGCCGTGCTTTTGTTCAGTGTCAGGTCTCCGCAGTGCCTGTGAATATCTGCGATGCTCTGATTTTTCGCAAAAAGCTCTCTGCTTGGAACATACCTCCGTTACAGATAGCATTTCGACGGCTATACATAGTGCCACCACCTGTTGGAACTTCATCTAACTATTGGGACTAAAGCGGAAATGTTCCATAATACCCCACAAAAAATTCCGCATTATCTTCAGCCGAAATTAGCCGAGGAAGAAAATGTAAAACGAAACAATAAGCAACCAGTTGCATAAAAGAAATTTAATTTCTTTACCGGTTTCGGCCAATTTGTGCCCTCCTTCAGAAGGTTATACCTATCGCATTATTTGACCTTCTGAAGAAGGGCACCAAATGCCCGAAACCGGTACAGAAATTAAATTTCTTTTATGCAAACTGGTGGCTTACTATTTTGTTACATACAATTACAGTTGCTGAGTATGGATCAAATACCAAAAAAAAATGTTGCATTACTTATTAACCCACCTCGTACTATAAAAAAGGATGTCCCAGGAGGAACGGGCAATATTCATGTATATGGCGGGAAGACCATTCAATGCAAAAAAATTCAGTAAACATGTGATCCAAAACGCATACCTAATGGTTACGGTCATTTTTCCATCTTTGATACTGTGCGACCAATCTATTCTGTTGCAAGCAGTTTGCTTTACATATTTTGAGAGCTGCTGGTACGGACAATAACAAGAGAAAAATGTCCAATAAACATGTGCTTTAGCTGCGTACCTTAAGAGCTATGAACACTTGTTTAGTGGAAGAGATGTGTTTCACATTAGCGAAAATAAACATGTGTTCGTAGCTTCAATACAAACATTTTGGAACCCATGTTGACTGGACTGTTTTCCTTGTTTTCGTCTATAATACCGCCTCTCAAAATACGGGAAGCAAAGAGCTTGCAGTAGAAAAGATTTGTTTCACATTATCGAAGATGAAGTAGTTCTCAAAGCTATTAAGGTAGGCATTTTAGAACCCGTATTCATCAGACTTTTTTCCTTCGAATGATCGTCCCTGTCATATCCCTAAAGACTGCACATTCCTCCTGGGAGACCTTGTACATGTCATACTCTTACAAAAGCTGCACTCGTCCATATGGAGTGCCAATGACCATACAAATGTCGTTAGTTTTTGATTATTTTGAAGCGTCATCTTCTTCATACCTGTAGTTCGCCCCTAAGTGTGCTAGGGGAATTTTCCCTACTTCAACAGAATTTGTTTTCTGGATAGTAATTAATATAAGCATCAAGTATGGTTGAATTTCTCCAGGCGGCAGAGAGGTATGCTCTCGTCACTAGTTTCGCAATCTCACAGACAGGGGACCGGTATACAGCTACACTCACAGTTTCTTTTTTTCTTTTTTTACACAGAGTAGTCGGTCACCAGGTTCTGATAACTGCAAGAACTTAGTTAATTACTGGTCAGAATTAGAAAAAAACGACCTGCAGACATTTTTTCGAAAGGATATACATCTACATCTACATCTACATATACATGATCACTCTGCAGTTCAGAATTAATTGCCCGGCAGAGTATTCATCGAACCGCCTTCAAGCCATTTCTTAAATCTCTCAGCGCGAGCTCTGATGATGATGATTTTTCCCTATGTAGATGGGCGCCAAAGAAATGTTTTCACACTATGAGAAGAAATCAGGTGTTTGACATTTAATGATTAGAAATGGCTGCAAAGAAAACCTCTTTTGTTTTAATGATAGCCATCCTAATTCGCGTGTCATATTCGTGCCACTGTCCTCCTATTTAGCAATAGTACTATTTTTCGAACTTGTCCTCCATAAGTCCTATCTAATGTAGATACCCCCGGCTCAGCAAGCAGTATCTTTAGTAGACCTTTTTAATTATCTAAGTGTTTCATCGATAAACCGTTTATGTAGATCAGGAACAGTAGAGCACATGTGACACCTCCTTGGAGAACGTCAGATATTACTTCTGTTTTAATCGATGGCTTTCCGTCACTTACTACGAATTATAACCTTTCTGACAGGAAATCACGGATCCAGCAGCACAACTGAAGTGATACTCCATAGGTACGCAATTTGATTAGAAGTTGCTTGTGAGGAACGTTGTCGAAGGAAGGCCTTCTTGAAATTTAAAATCATGGAATCAGTTTGACATCCCATGTCGATAACACTCATAACTTCGTGAGAATAAAGAGCCCGTTATGTTTCACGAGAATATTTTCTGAATACGTGTTAGCTATTTGTCAATAAATCGTTTACTTCGAGGTAATTAATAATGTTCGAACATATTATATTTTCAGAAATGTTGCAAATCGACGTTAGTGATATAGGTCTGGAACTCAGGGGATCACGCCTATTTCGTTTCATGTGCACTGATGTGACTTATGCAACAATGCAGTCTTTAGGTACGGCTCTTTCGGAGAGTGACTGTTTGCATATGACTGCCAGGTATACAGCTATTTTATCAGAATATTCTGAAAGGAACCTGACTGGTATACAATCTGGGTCGGAGGCCTTGCCTTTCTTAAATGTCTTAAGCTGCTTCACTACACTAGGGATATCTGTTTCTAAATTACTTGCTGGCAATTGATCTTGAGTCTAATTCTGAAATATCTACTACATATTCTTCGATGAAGGAATTTCGGAAAACCGTGTACAGTAACTCTGCTTTAATGCTACAGTCATCAGTAACCTCACCATTGTTATGGCGGAATGAAGGTATCGATTGCGTTTTGCCGCTGATGTACGACGACCAGAATGTCTTTGGGTTTTCTGCCAGATTTCAAGACAGAGATCCGTTGTGGAAGCTGTTAAAAGCATCTCGCATTGAAGTTCGTGCTAAAATTCAAGCTTATGTAAAACTTTGCCGATCTTGGGGATTTTGCGTTTTTTTAAATTTTAACGTTTGTACTTAGTCTTCTAACAGTTACGTTTTCAGAGAGACAACGGTTGTGGTTTATCCACAATCTGGAAAGACGTGACACAACTCTATTTTCCACGCCTCATACAACATTGCCTAACGTAAACATTTAATGAGCGATGGATTAGCCGAGAAGATCCAGTAGCATCCTGTTGCCTGCCACCTGTCTTTAATCCCTTATATTTCTTGCTATGGGGTCATTTATGCCACACTCATCAACAACGTGCACGCAGCAGTGCGTGTACAGTGCATATGAACGAATCCGACGGCATTCACTCGTTTTCAAACGAGTTCAAATTCTTTGAGAGAAATGTTTATGAATAAGTGCTACCACAGTGAGCATCCCTTATAGTGTCGAGAGATGGATACCACAGGACGAAATAGGCCACAACTCAAGAAGTATTTCTCGGAACGTATATTTATTCGCCTTTTTTCTCGTTTGTACCAGTACTATCTCCCGTAACAAAATGGAACACTTTATTTAAACACTCTGCACATAAGCTAAGACGTGACTCAACGAATTTCGTTAGTAAGAACACACCAACTGATTTGTTTATTCAATGATTTGTATTTTGTATAAAATTTCATTCCCTGTTTTGACTTTCGATCCATCTACCACAAGAGTATCGACATGTGAAGCATAACCAGGAGAATAGAAAGTGGGAAATAAGATATACCGAACACTGCGGGTACTAGACAAGGCTTTTGATTCTGAATCGTGAAGAATATGTTTGGAGTGCTAAGGAGAGTCGAAATGCAGCCTGCCAATCACCATCGATGACTCTTCCTGACGTCTTTTCTATGAACCAAATACGTGTATCTGCCGAGACCTGTCCCTGCGAATTATATGTAGCAGCTAGGAGTAGCCATACTCTCTGTTAACAGTCTAGCTGCTGTCAAAGGGGTTATTCCGTGACCACTTTCTCCTATTTTTTACAATCCGCAGCTTTAGCTACAGAACTTTTCTCATTGCCTGTTCCATACGCCGTTGTACGCCAAATAACTTGTGATTCTGTAGCCACTCCGATGCCCTTTTGAAGAATTGTACTCTCGTTTCTTGATTATGCTCAACTTTTGTGCTCTAATACGTGTATGGTGTATCAAAACAGAGAGCTTTGCATACTGAGGTAAGGAAAAATGGATTAATCAGTTGTAACAACAGATCACGTGCTTCTGCCAGGTGAGAACTGAACATGAAACTTTGTCCAGGCTAAAACAGTGTGGTGTACTGGGTCTCGAATGCAGATCCCTGTCTTTCGTGGCCATATCTCAGTGACTTATCTAAGTATTCCTTGCGGGATGGCTTTAAACAGAGTGTCTTTCTCACATTGCGCTTTTTTTTAAAAAGTTATCTTGCTTTGCCGCCTCACAGTCAGTTCAACCATTTATTTGTATACTATCACACGCAAAGATATCACCATATTTATTATTGTTTCAGCAGTTAGTAGGAATAGACAGACAGTAATGGCGCTTTTTGAAATTCTCCAAACGAGTGACCCCGCCGCTTCACGAGGTAGCGACGCATTCCTGAGAGCACGCAAGAGTGTCTTCTACCACTTTCCAGGGCACGCGGAAGTTCTCCTGCAGAACTAGCTTGGCTAGCACCCCTGGGACAAAGGATGCGGCAGACAATGGCTTAGAGCTAGCCCACGAGCTGCTCTCGTATGCAGCCGCCTCTATAGTTTAGTGGCTGTTGGAGACAGGTACTGGCAGCATGATGCGTGACGCTCTCGTCGCTGCAAAGTAAACTGTTCGTTGCAGATCACCAATGGCGATTCTTGGAATTATTATTATTGCTGTCAAAAATAATAGTTTTCTGTGTATTGGCGTCATCGAAACTCGTATCCGAATCATCATAGACTATAAAAGAAGAATATTTCATGCTATACGGCATCTCGTCGTTTCGGGATAAATTAATTGCCTCCCTACGAATTTATTACCTGGTATTCTCAGTTATCGATGTTGCCCAATTCAAGAAGTCGAAGACAACGCCTGTGCGATACTGTGATACGACGGGTGTATATAAGACAGAAACAATGTGGATTGTCGAATGACAGCGTAAACGCCTTACCGAGTTTGCAGAAATTTAAATATCACTCCAGCATCTTAGGTGTCACTGCTGATACCTTCGACCACAGCGGAGACCCAACAACTACAAATAATACGAAAACTTCCGTTCAGTAACGCACAGCCAAATACGTAAAGCTCTAAGCGGAAACAAGTCAAGGGATCCATGTGGTTAACGCCCTGCCGAGGTCGAGGATATTAAAGACGAAGAAAGTGCTTGTACTGTTGGAATGATGGGATACGAAATTTGAAGCAACCATTCCTGTATCAGTTTTTTCTTGATTAACTTAAGTAAATTGTGTATAAAACTAAAATCACGGATCTAAAGCGATTTGAGCTTCAGTTCCTCCGAGTACGAATCCACTGTACTAAAAACTGCACTACCTCAATCACTTAGAGAAATCACTTTTCTGAGACTGTGGTTAAAGCGGCTCCAAATCGATGCTATGTGGAACTAAAATAATTCATTAACCATCCCTCTGCAAACCTAAAAATGAAGGTGGGGAAACGGACATCTTGAGTTGTTCATTTATAAGATAATGACATTTGTTTCCGACACTTTTCTAACCGGAGCTGGGCTAATCACTTACAGCTGTTATCTAATTTGACCGCAGCTCGTGGTGGTGCAGTAGCGTTATCGCTTCCCGGGCCCGGGTTCCCGGGTTCGATTCCCGGCGGGGTCAGGGATTTTCTCTGCCTCATGATGACTGGGTGTTGTGTGATGTCCTTAGGTTAGTTAGGTGTAAGTAGTTCTAAGTTCTAGGGGACTGATGACCATAGATGTTAAGTTCAAATGGCTCTGAGCACTATGGGACTTAACATCTTAGATCATCAGTCCCCTAGAACTTAGAAATACTTATAACTAACCTAAGGACATCACACACATCCATGCCCGAGGCAGGATTCGAACCTGCGACCGTAGCAGTCCCGCGGTTCCGGACTGCAGCGCCTAGAACCACACGGCCACCGCGGCCGGCAGATTTTAAGTCCCATAGTGCTCAGAGCCATTTGAACCATTTTTTTGTTATCTAATTTATTCCTCTGTCATAAACTTGTTCAGTTTTTCACACTAGACTCGGTATCACCAGGACGATAATAAAGGTAACACTGAAAATAATTCGTGTGCTTGCTACCACTGTGACGCCCTTATACACATTCCTAGCTTTCTAATTTTGTGCCCGCTTCAGTGATCACTGTGGACCAGACAGTCGTGTAAACGTGTAACAAAAGTGACACTAGTTCCGTAACTAAACGGGTATATAACATTTCTCTCAATCTGAAGTCTAGAGAATCATGGTGAATTTGCAGCAACCAACACTGCTGTCAAAAATTTGGGTAGATCCCATATAATATAATTTTTGTTGCAGGAGCACATTGATGCTTACGACATTGAGAAAAGAAGAAATAGAAAATAGCAAAAGGAAGGGATAGAGAACGAAGATAGCCAGAGGCCCAGTGGTAACGGACATTTTTTTGTGAAGACTGTAAGACAAGATGTAAAAGAAAGATAATACTTATAACATGAAATGCTACTTTCTTTTGTACAGGGTGAACCAGAACTCCACCGACAAACATTTAGAGATGGTAGTACGAGAAAAGAAACAAAAAGAAATCTAGTGAACTTCGGATCCAATTTCCACACCTTAACAGCTATGGGCACTTTTTCATCTTCGACATTCTGAAACACATCTCTTCGACCGTACGCTCTTTGCTTTCCAGGTTTTGGAAGGAGTTAGCATGAACCAAACAAGGAAAGAATGTCCAGTAAACATGGACTCTAATATACATATCCTAACAGCTATGAGCACTTGTTCAATTGGAAAGACGTTTCACAGTAACGAAGATGAACGAGTCTCGTAGCCTTTTAGAGCCTATTTTCACTGGACGTTTTTTTCTTGTTTTGGGCCATGTTTCCGCTTGTCAAAATATGGAAAGCAAAGAGTTCTCAGTAGAAGAGATGTCTGACAGTAGCGAAGAAGGATATGTGCTCTCAGCTCTTAACGTATGCATTTTAGAGCCAATGTTTACTACATACTTGTTCTTCTTTTTTTCGACCTAAGAGTGTGTGTGGCTGTTGTAGAGGGAAGGGATTGGTGGGGGTTGTATTTACAGCGTTTCCCTGGAGGAATGTTCCATATTTAGCGATCTGATAGAAGCGACCATTCGAAGAAAGAAAGTCTAGTAAATATGGGCTCTAAAATGCACACCTTAAGAACTACGAGCCCTTGTTCATCTTCGACACTGTGAAAGACATCTCTTGTACTGTAAGCTCTTTGCTTGTCTTATTTTGTTCAGTAGAGGAGATGTTTTTCACCGTAGCGAAGATGAACAAGTGCTAACCCTCTTAACGTACGCACGTTAGTGCCCATGTTCACTGGTATTTTCCTTCTTTTGTTCCATGCTGCCACCTCTGAAAGTTTGTCGGTGGATTTATGGTTCAGCCTTTACAAATGTACGTGATTAACACGAAGGCAGTGTCACCTTAAAAGGAACGATGTGGACTGACACACTTAATAGTGAGCTTTCGTTTGAGGATCGGCACAACAGGACCGAAACCGCGATCATAGTGGATAAGTACATTTAATAACAGCCCAGGCGGCAAAATGTTGTCTTCTCTAAAACTGAAAGGAGATTTTAACTCTCCGTCTTGTATTCTTGTGTGTACTGGAGACCTCATATCAGCACCTAAATAAATATTGTTGCTACGAGGTACCCTTAATTCTGCAGGTTCCCATTCGTTGTTTCTCTAAGTGGACTCATGATTTGCTGATAAACATTCAGCATGGAAAATCATCGCAGACTGTCAAAGGGAAAGAAAGAAAGTTTTGCTGAAGAGTAGCTTGCGGGAAACAAAGTACATCATTACCTTCTCGAAATAGTCCTTAGTTCTCTTACTTAATTTTTTTTTTCCTTTCACTGGAGGGCACTTCACGTGCCGCTGGTCAGACGCTTACAGGTATAGTGCGAGTGACTGTTGTAGAGTAATATGTTTTAAGTACATTGATGATTCTGGAATTGAGACAATGGAAAGGGTGAAACAAGTTACCTGAACATAAAATAATCCCCATAATAAAACAGCCGCAAAAAAACACATCAACATCCGTCGGACAGTACGCCATACTTGATGAGACACTGCGGAGAGTTTTGGGATGTAAAAGAGGACACTGATACACAACAACTGATCATACAGTAACGCCGATGATGACACGCTGCAGAGGCTTCACAAATGGTTCAAATGGCTCTGAGTACTATAGGACTTAACATCTGAGGTCATCAGTCCCCTAGAACATAGAACCAATTAAACCTAACTAAGCTAAGGACATCACACAAATCCATGCCGGAGGCAGGATTCGAACCTGCGACCGTAGCGGTCGCGCGGTTCCAGAAGCGCCTAGAACCGTTCGGCCACAACGGCCGGCGCTTCTCAAATAATGATGATGAATAATTTATGCTGCGCGACCATTTCTAGCTTCCGCTTGTCACTGAAAGAAACAGTCCAACGGTATCCACTCCCTGAGCATGAAATGTTTTTTATTGGGAATGAGCGGTATTGAAAACATATTTCGACCATCCTCATTTAAGTTTTCAGTGATTTACATAATCAAGTAAGCTACACCCCGTGTTCCACCCTTGTTGAAATCGACCTTGTAGTTTCTGACTAACGACCTAGTTGCCGACAAAAGTCCGAACCCATTTCCAAACACATTCACATATACAGTCGCTGATTTACTTTTACTTACCTACTAAACAACAGAAAACGGATTTGTGTGTATTGGAAACCATATCTAGATTTCGACTCGGTCGTTTTGCTAATAACTCATCCAACTTTTTTACTCGTATTACATGTCTTCAAACCGATACTTAGTTGCCACTCGTTATTAACCATCACCAATATTGATAACATCAGAAACACCGACAGCACATTGAAGAGGAGAGATATGGCTGTGGCACTATTGATGGAACCGTTCCATGAAGCACTCAGAGTGGTTTGGAACATCCATGGAAAACCCGAGAGTAGCGGGACGGAGTACCGCAGTCAGCTCCACCCGATTCCATATTTTATGCAGACACTTCTGGAACAACTCTTAGCATCGGTGCTAAAGCTGTTCCCTTTGTCTACCTAAGGCCTTAAAACAATGTGGAAAATAGAGTTATGGTAAAGATCCCTGAACATACGGGAAGCATAAGAACAAAAAGTATCATCATTATTAAATGAAAGTTTTGAAGTCATATCACAATGTTCTTTCTTCTAAGAGAACACAAGAGTGGTGAAGTTTTCTAGATAGTTTTAGACTCAGTGTGCTTCGTTCACACACTGCTCTTTTCCATGTAGACGATTCTAAAATGATGATTGCTCTAATAAAGCAAACTCATACTATTTCTTATGATGAAATGAAATTTTTGCCTGTCATTCAGAAAGGTCTACAAAGGAAACCAGCGCTTTGCGGCGGAACAAATGCCAGTGCTGCACGCGGATCTAACGAGTTACTGATTACCTGGACCATAGCTTAGTTAATATATCTGCTCTGAAAACATGTTCTGGAATTCAGATATTTCAAAGATTGTCAGTGTGTTTGTGCAGATAGTGAGGTATGTCACTCAGCTGCAGTTCAGGCGATCGTTTGTTGGTTCGTGATGTTTTGCATGCTTAAGACTGAGAACATGTACGTGTAGGCAGCAAATATGGGTGGAAATAAGGCCATCGCTCAAAGGACAAGTATAGTTCGACATGCTCTGCCATCCACTCTCAAAGTACTACGTATGATAAAAAAGTGAACTTTCAAGTGTATGGACACGTTTTGGTGGAAATTCTTATGAGTAGATCTAATCTCAGTCTTAAGAGAATTGTCAGATTTAAAAGACGGGTCTCGTGAGGCGATTGTGTAATGACATCTGAATTGCCTTTCAGTAGTGAACGAACGTTTTCAGACGATTGCGATGACTAATCTGAAGCGACTGAGAAATTTCGTAACATATTTTTGTCTAGTGATTACGCTTGGGAGGTGTGAAGAAGATATTAACTACGTTCGTTCCCGTACGAGTACAGATGGAAATGAGATTAGACCCGTGGGGAAGTATAGCGAGGGGATAAGCACAATGTAGATCTATTGGGAAGCTTCTACAGAAATGTAAAACTGCTGAAACGAAGACCACGTACGAGAATTATGTGTAAGCTATTATTTATTCCTTAAATAAATATCTGGAACTCTCACCAGGCCACACTAAAGCAAGATATCACAGGAATGGTTCTAGACTGGGAAAGCGTTGGTTGTGACGTACTAGTGATTACAATTTCAGAGACACTGGATTATTTATTCAAGAGAAAATGGCTCGCAAATTGAGAAAGTCAATAATACGTCAGTACACCCGTGGCTCTTATGCAAGCAGTTATTAGGCTTGGCATCGATTGAGTTCTCCTCCTGAGGGATGTCGTGCCAAATTATGTCCGATTTGCACGTTAGGTCACCATAACCCCAATATGGTTGGAGGTCCTGGGACAAAATGCTCCAAACTTTCTCAGTTGGGAAAGGGTCCGCCCACCTCGCTGGCACGAAACGAAGCAGTAGAAACTTTTAACGTTTGCCGGCGGACAGTCTGTTGTTGAAATATAAACCCAGAATGGCCTGTCACGAAGGGCAACAGATCGGGGCGTAGAACATCGTCGAGGTACCGCTGTGCTTTATGTGTGGCACGGATAGCAACCAAACGTTTCCTGCTGTGAAAATAATTAGAGCCCGAGACATCACATCCGGTTGGACTGCCGTACTGTGAGAGACAGTCAGAATGGTAGTCAACCGCTGTCCACGGGCATCTCCAGACACGTCTTCACTAATCATCGGGGTACATTTCCAAGCGGGGCTCATCACTGAAGACAATTATACTCCAGGTAAAGAGATTCCAAGCCAAAGATGAGTCTGGAGGTGCCTCGGACAGTGGTGGGGTACTGACCTGATAGTTGCCCGACATGCAGCCTGGCAGCCGGGATTAATGGTCTGGTAAGCGGGACCCCTGTGGTTGTCATCTGCGGCACCCCTACAGCACAGCGGTACGTCGAAGATATCGTACGCCCTCTTTTGTTGCCTTCATGGTCTTAAATTTCAGCCCGTCTGCACACGGCGAGAGTCTCTACAGCTTGTCTTCTTGCTTGTCAAACCCTACGTAGCCCGGCAAATTTGCCGGACCCCTCCACAACTGAGAACGTTTCAGGCATTATTGGTAGGACCCTCCAACTCTCTCGCAATTTTGACGATTTAACTTTCCAAATGGACAGAATTTTGCACGACATCCTTCAGGAGGACGTCAGTCAATGCCAAGCCGAATAACTACTTGCGTATGGGCCAGAGGTGGACCAACGCGCTATTGACTTGTTCTCTTGGATAAATCATCCAATTTTTTGTGGAATTGTAATCATTTGCTTGTCTGTACGTGTAGATGAAGTCTACCGATTTCCGTCGAATTCGGATAATCCTTTCGTGGTGCGTCGTTTTCTTTGCCTTGGAGTGTATTTTACAACAAATTAAAGTATGAGGAAGAAGATAACAATCTTTGAGACAAGTATGTCTACTACTCTCACCGCAAACCTCCCGGAAATTATTATTAAGAATAAGATGAGAGATTAGGAATAAAACCGAGGGATGCTGAGACATTTTTCGCAGCCCACATCGCAAGTGAAAAGGCGAAGGTGAGAAATACACTCCTGGAAATTGAAATAAGAACACCGTGAATTCATTGTCCCAGGAAGGGGAAACTTTATTGACACATTCCTGGGGTCAGATACATCACATGATCACACTGACAGAACCACAGGCACATAGACACAGGCAACAGAGCATGCACAATGTCGGCACTAGTACAGTGTATATCCACCTTTCGCAGCAATGCAGGCTGCTATTCTCCCATGGAGACGATCGTAGAGATGCTGGATGTAGTCCTGTGGAACGGCTTGCCATGCCATTTCCACCTGGCGCCTCAGTTGGACCAGCGTTCGTGCTGGACGTGCAGACCGCGTGAGACGACGCTTCATCCAGTCCCAAACATGCTCAATGGGGGACAGATCCGGAGATCTTGCTGGCCAGGGTAGTTGACTTACACCTTCTAGAGCACGTTGGGTGGCACGGGATACATGCGGACGTGCATTGTCCTGTTGGAACAGCAAGTTCCCTTGCCGGTCTAGGAATGGTAGAACGATGGGTTCGATGACGGTTTGGATGTACCGTGCACTATTCAGTGTCCCCTCGACGATCACCAGTGGTGTACGGCCAGTGTAGGAGATCGCTCCCCACACCATGATGCCGGGTGTTGGCCCTGTGTGCCTCGGTCGTATGCAGTCCTGATTGTGGCGCTCACCTGCACGGCGCCAAACACGCATACGACCATCATTGGCACCAAGGCAGAAGCGACTCTCATCGCTGAAGACGACACGTCTCCATTCGTCCCTCCATTCACGCCTGTCGCGACACCACTGGAGGCGGGCTGCACGATGTTGGGGCGTGAGCGGAAGACGGCCTAACGGTGTGCGGGACCGTAGCCCAGCTTCATGGAGACGGTTGCGAATGGTCCTCGCCGATACCCCAGGAGCAACAGTGTCCCTAATTTGCTGGGAAGTGGCGGTGCGGTCCCCTACGGCACTGCGTAGAATTCTACGGTCTTGGCGTGCATCCGTGCGTCGCTGCGGTCCGGTCCCAGGTCGACGGGCACGTGCACCTTCCGCCGACCACTGGCGACAACATCGATGTACTGTGGAGACCTCACGCCCCACGTGTTGAGCAATTCGGCGGTACGTCCACCCGGCCTCCCGCATGCCCACTATACGCCCTCGCTCAAAGTCCGTCAACTGCACATACGGTTCACGTCCACGCTGTCGCGGCATGCTACCAGTGTTAAAGACTGCGATGGAGCTCCGTATGCCACGGCAAACTGGCTGACACTGACGGCGGCGGTGCACAAATGCTGCGCAGCTAGCGCCATTCGACGGCCAACACCACGGTTCCTGGTGTGTCCGCTGTGCCGTGCGTGTGATCATTGCTTGTACAGCCCTCTCGCAGTGTCCGGAGCAAGTATGGTGGGTCTGACACACCGGTGTCAATGTGTTCTTCTTTCCATTTCCAGGAGTGTACATTTCACCCTGATCCTTACGGTGCCTTTTAGAAAATATATGTGAATGTAAACCATGAAGTTCATAGGGAAATTGTGAGTAAAGAAAAAATGACATTTATTTGGAGAAACGATACTTACAGAGACGGATAAATCTAGTTCCTGGTCTGTCCCTCTTACGAGACATTAGACTGTGCATCACGCTTTGATTAGATGATGCATCTGATATGTACCACATTGCAGCGACATCTTTATAGGCGTTATAAGTAATTCAACGTACCTTCTATTGTTGTAGTCTCAGACTAAATTCCACATACATAATAAGCCACGAACATGGCATACATTACAAAAAAAAAGATTGTTTTCACTTTTGTGTAGCACCATCTTTGTTGGTTAGAGTGAAACAGTAATGCTTTGTTTACTTGTGATACATAACTGAGGATATTAGAAAACGATGCATAACTTATATTTTGGTGAGCACGGAAATAACAACACACAGAAAGCACGGGGCTGCACAAAAAAATGGCTCGAAGCACTATGGGGCTTAACATCTGAGGTCATCAGCCCCCTAGACTTAGAACTACTTAAACCCAACAACGTAAGGACATCACACATAGCCATGCCCGAGGTAGGATTCGAGTCTGCGACCGTAGCGGTCGCGCGGTTCCAGACTGAAGCGCCTAGAACCGCGCTGTCACAGCGGCCGTCGGGGCTGAACAAACAGTGATCTAAATTCATAATGGCATAACGCTTTTAAGTCTGCCTCAGAAGCTGTGTGATCAGCACAGATGGCTGCCATACGAAGTACTCGGGTTCGATTTCCGGGACTGTTGAGGATATTTCCTTGATGGGAGGACTGGTATAAGGTGCATTCAGTTTGGAGTGTATCCACCCTCCGCCTTCATCACGGCCTAACGCTGCTGCAAACACTTTCGATAAGAGTCTGAGTGTCTGTGGAGGATTGGCCGTCCAACCTGGACTCAGCAACCTGTCTACGAAAACATTAGAAAACCTGTACTAAGAAATTTTACAATTGGTTCTTAAATCTCCACCTTGTTTCGAGACGGTCATCAACCGCTGACATGTTACTCTGGTAACAAATATGGTGTAATGATGTGAATTTTAGGATTTGTTTCGTAATTACGTAAATAATATTCTACCCTTTCTTTACCGTTACTGGCCACCAACCTAACCTTTCTAAGGAAGCCATAAACTTGTTGTGTAGCTGCCTATGTTGTCTAAGAAACTTTTAGATAGTCTTACCGAATCACAGTGCGTCGTTACCGTAACCATCTTCCCGTTTAGGTTTCTGAAATTTAAAAGTAAGGGGCGTGCACAGTTTTGAAACTTCGTGGCGGACTGACAGTGCATGCCGAAACAAGATTTGAACCAGGAAACATGCCCTTACTGGGAGTGCTCGTACCGACCGAGCTACCAAGGCAAGATCCGTGCTCGCAATTTCATTTGTGTCAGTACCTCACTAATACTTCCAATATTTCACAGAAGCTCTCCTTGGTACCTTGATATACTACAATCCTAGAAGAGTCGGTTTACCCTCTTGCCTAAGGGTTATACGCCAAACGAATCTTTCATCTTACAAAGTAATGTATGCTATTTTGAAACTTCCTGGAAATTTAGAACTGCATGCCGACCGGGACTCGAACCCCGCCTATAGCAGCACTGCCTGTGAAAGGCAAGGACCCAGAGTTTTAAATCTGCAAGCAAGTTTCAGGACAGCTCTCCGTTTCCCTTTTAGAAACTGCATTTTCCGCATTTCCGTGTCAGGTGACGTGAAATGGTAGTTTTGTAACCGGTAATTCCTAACATAACTATAGTTGGAGAGAACATTTTGCTATAGGAAGATCTTAGATGTTACCATTTTAGGTGGGTTGTGTAAATAACTGCTTAAGACACCTTTCCACTAACGTACTAAGACGAATTTTGTACGAAGCCGCTGTCATAATCAAGTAGTTCATCCTTCAACAAAGCTAATTTTAATATGTCAGCTATTAACAAGTGACGGTCAGGGAGTTCGTCATGCTGTTCCCGAGACGATCCTTGACATACTTCGTTCTAGAAAACAGTTGGTGCAGGTGCCCAGTATACGCACTAGCTCCAGTTTTCTGCTCATGTTCTGGTAACTAGGATTATTTCATGCTTTCTGTCTTGACTGATCCCACTAGAGCACTTTGATTCTCTGACATCGGAGCTCACATCTTTTACCTGCGGTTCCAGTGCGTTAGTATTTTTCGTTTATTTTTAATTTGTTAACTGTTAGTCAACTCATAGTGTAAGTTCACTTTACAGCCCACGTTTCACTTCTCTGAAATGAAGGAACAGTACACAATATTAACCTTGGCCTAGGGCGTCAGCGTGTTGCACCAGTATATCTTCAAAGTGTGCAATTGCGAAAGGAATACTAACTGGAAAGATCATAATCAAAAATATTAAATAATGTCCTTACGTGGCTCTTACGTCCTGTCAGAGTTCAGCAATCATCACTATGAAGTGCATAGCAACGGGTACTTTACATTGCACCAAGTATTAGGGGTCCTTCTCATTCCACGCGTCTACAGAAAGCGGAGAGAATAGCTATGTAAGCGCTTCTGTCCACGTGATAGTCGAATCTTGTTTTCACAGTGCTTATGGAAGCGATAGGTAGGTGGCTGTAACATATTCCCTGGTTTGTTAATACTGGTTCTTGAAAAGTAGCAAGCAAGTTTTCACAGTATAGTAGATGTGTATCTTCAAACGTCTACATCTACATGGATACTCTGCAATCACATTTAAGTGCCTGGCACAGGGTTCATCGAACCATCTTCACAAGTCTCTATTATTCCAATATCGTATAGCGCCCGGAAAGAACGAACACCTATATTTTTCCGTACGAGCTCTGATTTTCCTTATTTTATCGTGGTAATTGTTTCTCCCTATGTAGATCAGTGTCAAAAAAATATTTTCGCATTCGGAGGAGTAAGTCGGCCATTGAAATTTCGTAAGAAGATTCCGTCGCAACGAAAAACTTCTTTCTTTTAATGATATCCAGCCCAAACCGTGTATCATTTCAATTAACTCTTTCCCATATTTCGCGATAATACAAAACGTGCTGCCCTTCTTTGAACTTTTTCGATGTAGTCGGTCAGTCCTATCTGTAAGGATCCCATACCGCCCAGCAGTATTCTAAAAGAGGATGGACAACCTAGCGTAGGCAGTCTCCTTAGTAGATCTATTACATTTTCTAAGTGTCCTGCCTGTAAAACGCAGTCTTTGGTTAGCCTTCCCCACAACATTTTCTATGTGTTCCTTCCAATTTAAGTTGTTCGTAATTCTAATTCCTGGGTATTTAGCTGAATTTACGGTCTTTGGACTTGAATGATTTATCGTGTAACCGAAGTTTAACGAATTCCTTTTAGCATTCATGTGCTAAAGTTCAAGTTCAAGTTTTTCAGCGTTTCCGCGAAACTCGACCGCGGTTGATGCGAACCTGTTACCATTCGTTCTGTCCCTTCTTTTTATACGTTCAGTGCACCCGGTAGATTTATTTGGTATGGGTTCTGCACACGAGAAATATACTTGGCAGGTGCACTCTCGTGGCTATCCCATGCGCCCAGACAGCAAATTAGTACGTCAGTCTGGTGATTCGGTCTGTTGTGCTGCCGTTCATGAACAGCATCCCAGAGGGCGTTTTCCAACAGGATAAGACTCGCCCACATACCGCTGCTGTAAGCCAATATGCTCTATAGAGTGTAAACAAGTTACCGTTGCCTGCTCGATCACCAGATCTGTTTCCAATCGAGCACTTATTGGAAATCATCGGACGATAACTCCAAAATCATCCACCAACTGCATTAACCACCCCTGTATTTATCGACCAAGTGCAAAAGGCATGGAACTCCGCCACAAAAACTAACATCCGGCATCTGTACAACACAAGTGAACACTCTGGCGGTTACGCCGGTTGCTAATGTAACACATTTGCAATGGTTTATTTCGCGCTTATATTAAGCTGTGATATCGCAATAATAGTTTGCAAAGTTTGCAAAGTAATATTTCAGAGCTAGATCAGAAATGTAAGGACTATGGTATGAAGATTAGCATCTCCAAAACGGAAGTAATGTCAGTGGGAAAGAAATATAAACGGATTGAGTGCCAAATAGGAGGAACAAAGTTAGAACAGGTGGACGGTTTCAAGTACTTAGGATGCATATTCTCAAAGGATGGCAACATAGTGAAAGAACTGGAAGCGAGGTGTACCAAAGCTAATGCAGTGAGCGCTCAGCTACGATCTACTCTCTTCTGCAAGAAGGAAGTCAGTACCAAGACAAAGTTATCTGTGCACCGTTCAATCTTTCGACCAATTTTGTTGTATGGGAGCGAAAGCTGGGTGGATTCAGGTTACCTTATCAACAAGGTTGAGGTTACCGATATGAAAGTAGCTAGGATGATTGCAGGTACTAGTAGATGGGAACAATGGCAGGAGGGTGTCCACAATGAGGAAATCAAAGAAAAACTGGAAATGAACTCTATAGATGTAGCAGTCAGGGCGAACAGGCTTAGATGGTGGGGTCATGTTACACGCATGGGAGAAGCAAGGTTACCCAAGAGACTCATGGATTCAGCAGTAGAGGGTAGGAGGAGTCGGGGCAGACCAAGGAGAAGGTACCTGGATTCGGTTAAGAATGATTTTGAAGTAATAGGTTTAACATCAGAAGAGGCACCAATGTTAGCACTGAATAGGGGATCATGGAGGAACTGTATAAGGGGGGCTATGCTCCAGACTGAACGCTGAAAGGCATAATCAGTCTTAAATGATGATGATGATGATGATGATGATCTCAATAATAATCAGTTAAATATGTTACCTAGAAATATTTGTTCCAGAAAGTTCGTTATTCCACAATAAATAGTTTTGGTGTTGCGATTTTCTTCCCTCAGTGTAGTTGACATACCTGTTGCCATTCACTGACATTGGAGTCAAAGGACACCATGTTTTGACTTTTTGCGAAGTGCACAATTTAATATTTCTATGCGTTTAAAGAAAGTCGTTGACCTTTTCATCACTATGAAATCTTATCAAGATATACCTGAATATCTGTACAACTTCTTTCTGATGATATTTCATTACATATAACTGCATCATCTGTGTAAGGTTTCCCTGTGACCATTAGTAACGGATACACGGAGTGACTCAGCTGCCCCTACCGATGTCTTTAATGTATCCCGCAATGTTATATCAGACCTTCAAAAATGACTTGCTACATTTTTATATTCTCTCACTCTCTACTCGGAAACTTTTAGTCCAAGGACCATGTTGAAGGAGGTTTAATGTAGTTAAATTTTGTCCTGAGTTACCGTTTTCACTGAAGGCCACGGTTACCGAGTCATTCAAGAGAAACGTAAAATATGACCCTCAAACTGACCTCTGCCCCCACACTCATCCCTCACGAGTCGGGAATTCGTTACGCTGACAGCTCGACACAAACTTAACCCTTACAAACACAGGTACTGACGAATACAAAGCAGAGGTACTGACGAATACAAAGCTGTAATTATTTAATTTATGCTGTTAAAGTTAACAAAAATGTTAGATCAAATTTACACAGAAATGAGTTTCACAATTTATAAGTGCTCGACTAAGACGGTGGCCCAGTTACGACAGTCAATGAAGAGCAAAGAAGGTGTAATGCGGGAAATTATTCGTGCTGTCGCAAACATCTGTACAGTGGTAGGAGGGAGTGCCACGATTAACATACTACAAATCCTGACCGATGGGGGCTGAGTGTGGGAGAGGGGGCGCTTTTGAAGGTCACTTTCTTACGTTTTTCTTGAATAACTCGTAATCTACGACTTGTAGCGGAAACGTATCTCAGTACAGGTACTGTTAATTTTTTTCTGTAGGGCTATCAGTCTGCGCATAGCAAGCGATAGAATATGAAAATCTCGTTTGTGGTTTTTAAAGGCCAGATATAACATCGCAGGCTGCATAAAACGACATCGTAGGGGCAGATGACTCATCCTATTCATAATCCCAAAAATACGAATTGCAGGTTATGTAAGATATATGGAATTACTTAATGTGGTCACTGTGGCTATTGCTTCTGAAGTTTCTTAGTTAATGTGTGCGCTTGTGGACTGACTGGTAATGAAAGTCTGAAAGCCAAAGTGGTGCAGCTACAGGTTCTCGCAAAAAACGCCGCCGAGCTCAATGTACCAGTCTGCGGGAAGGGTCAACACTGCGACTTCCACAACCCTTCAGTCCATATGACAGCGAGAAGAGGTTAAGAACCCATCTGAGAACATATGGCATTATCCACATTCTCTCTCCTTATTCTCAGAGTTCTGTCGATCAGCATTTCCCTTTCCATCTCATGTCCATATAAATATGGCGGGGTACAAAGCCATGTCGTTACAAAGACTACATGATGTCGGCTAAAAGGGCAGCTTTTGTAGTTTGGCACGACCTAAAGCAAAGACCGACGAGAAATCAGTTTTATAATTATATTCACCTTAACAAGAATATACTGATGTTCTACACTGGCGGAGTAACGGTTCTGAATCGTTGGTGTTGACTCGTCTGCGTCCTGAGATTCAAACTCATTCACTTTTCATTTATTGGTTTTTGGGAGTTATCATTCCTTTCATAGTTTAGTGATTTGAGCTCTTTTAGTTCCACAGTGAAAGCAGAACAGACTTAAAAACAGCTAAAAACTGAGAGTATTACAGAGTCAGTCATAAATCGCCTTGAAATGTCATGATATAAGATATTCTCAGTAACACCTGAAAACTAGAAATATCATCAGTTATTATTTATCATTCATTTTATTTTATGGCACAATATCCTGTTCCTCATGTTCGATAACACCACTTGGAGATAAAAAAAATCACAAATCGATGTAAAAGTAAAACTATAATTTATATCTGCCGAACAAGCATTTTTGCATTGAAAGAGGGATATTCCTTTTGGGAATACTGTCCAGATTGGTCTTAAGTGTATTCCTCAAGTCAGTTGTAGTCTTGTTGTTTGTTTAGAGCTGTAAATTGACGCAATCTTACACAAGAAAAGTGGATCCACAATCTTTCAAAACGTGTTCAAATGTGTGTGGATTCTTAAGGGACCAAACTGCTGAAGTAATCGGTCCCTAGACTTACTTAAACTAACTTAACGCGAAGGACAACACACACACCCATGACCGAGAGAGGACTCGAACCTCTGGCGGGAGGGGCCGCGCAGTCCGTGACATGGCGCCTCAAACCGCACAGCCACTCCACGCAGCACAATTTTTGAACTGAATTTATGAACTTTCGATTAATATACCATATTCCTTTTAGATAATTACTTTATTCCACAGAAAGCTCCATTTACCGGGATGTTGTATAGTAAATTCTTTAGTTCATAGCGAAAACGTTTATTGAGATGAAACGATCGACACAGTTTTCTCTTTTACCCATCATTTTAAGAGGAGGGAGAAACTTTGTAAAATGTATCGAAAAGCAAGAAGGCAACTAGCCACATCTAACGAGGAAAGCAAGTAAAGCACCCGAGCAGAACTTTGTAAATGCTGTGATCCAGAAACAGAAAGCCTGAAATATCAAAACAGATGCTGCACGACGGTGCAGGTTCCTAACTTTTTAAAGAATCTCACGGAGGATCCAGTTCCAGTCGTTAAGTGTACAATGTTCTATAAGCCTTGTTGTTGCACTTGTGAACATGAAGAGGTTTCTGAAGCAGAAGAGGCTTTCATAACGGGATTATGATGCTAATGTGAATTTGCTACTATCACTTTCTGTCGGGAGCGTAAAGGGTTAAGAATTCACTAACTCGATGAATTAACCGAACTATCATGTAAAGGGAAGGTAGAAATTATGGCGACAGCATTTAGAGAAATGTGTAAGCTTTGTCGCCGAGCTGAAAATCTGTTTCAGCTGTGAAATCTTTTAATAAGTGTTAAGAACCGTGTTATGCAATACACAGTTGTAACGGTATTTTGTGTTAGATACCATCGATTTCACTCTAGAATCAGACAATAAACAACGAGTCCAAAAACCATCGCAGACCCGAAGATGGTCTGATCCTTGATCTATATCGATTGTATCTAATAGAATATACTTTTAATAAATAGTGTGCTGAAGATGGTATCCTCTTGTCTTTAAAATCGCAGTAACGGGCCATATAGATCTTAACCCTTATTTCCTATGTTAACATTGTTGATCAGTAGGTATGAGCAACGGTTTTTAAAAAATGGCTCTGAATACTATGGGACTCAACCTCTGAGGTCATCAGTCCCCTAGAACTTAGAACCTAGAACTTAGAACTACTTAAACCTAACTAACCTAAGGACACACGCACATCCATGCCCGAGGCAGGATTCGAACCTGCGACCGTAGCGGTCGCGCGGTTCCAGACTGTAGCGCCTAGAACCGCTCGGCCACTCCGGCCGGCAACGGTTTTTACTTTGAAAATATGAGATGTGCTAAGTTCAAACATGAGTATGCTGCTAATAGCTTTCTGAAACATACTTGGTTCAGATTTTAGGTACGTTTTTGTGTTTTTATTGTTTCCATTCATTTTTGGCTACACTGCTCTTTTTCGACATTCATATCACTTCATTATTTCAATTATCCCTTCGACTCCACCACTGCCTGTCCAAGTAGATAAGAATGATCTGAAAAGCGTAACAGGTAGAGACATTCACAAAGTTGATCACTGGACGCAAAAAAAAAGGGTCGTCAGTCGCCACGAGAGCTGCTTAGATAAAAGGGACGCTGCTTGCGGCTTTAACTGAGACGTATCTCACATGTTACACTTGTGTCACGGTGTTTTCTTACCGAGTGAATCAGGACGTCACGCACCCCATAGATTTTTACCACAGAGTTACCCATCGACGGGCATGGTAGGGCACAGCAGGGCAGACTATGTGAATCCTGCTTCCTTTCCCGGCCCCTATAAGGAACTTCTTTTTCTGAATATCGCACCCTGACACGCCAAAAGGACGTATCGATTAAGTATCAGTCTGAAAAATACTAGAACATGTATAGCATATTAACTAGTAGCAGGGGATACCGAGGCCCATTGCTCGTGGAATCTCAAAACTATTTCTTCGTCCACGGCGTAGCTAACGTGGTCTCCCCATCTGTTCGCGACCTTACCCCCACCCCCCACCCGCGCCTCACCACGGCCAAAACCACCAGCTCCCTAAGGCGAGAGCCAGAGCACCCTCTTGAATGCGAAGTTTGTCAAGCGTTAGTAACCGTGCGACATGCTAGTTTATTCCTTCGAAAAGCACATATAAATATGGTCAGGAAATGCCTAATGGCTGCTGACTGACTGAGCACAAGTGATGATGGGCAGAATAGTCCTTTCTGCAACAACGTAACACATTCAACGTACAACATAGTGTTGTATTGGAAGAAAGGTAGCATATTAAAGTTAATTTTACAGCTGAACATGTCGCATTATGGGACTGAAATTTACACTTCTATTTACGACGACTTATGTGTTTCACAAAAAATCTCCACAATTCGTTGAGACAATATTACAATTCGTATCTACATAGGAGCCATTGCTTTTGGAAGATAGTGTTTACGGTGCGTCGCAGATAGTATTTTCGGTAAGCTGAACTTCTGAGAAATTATTACTGCTCCTCAAAGGCCTGGTTGATATCCAAATGAGTTTAGGTAAAATGTGGGATATTGCCACAAAATGTGTTTACGTTTGCGTTAGGGATAGATTGATCATACATAACACTACTTTGAATTTCTTTACGTTTTTTACAGCATTGATTCCTTCTAAATAATTCTGAGCAGTGGAAACGTATATTTTCCATTGTAAAACCAGCAGTTCACCAGTTTAGATGGTCACCGACAGTGTGTTCCTCCACTGCATTTTCGCGTTCACTTAGGAAGCACTATCTTACAGTGAAACAAGTATAACATTAACTGAATTAACATAAGGAGCGATCATAGGAGGATGTAGAATCAAACTAAATAATGCTAGTAATTGTAATGAAGAAAGGAAGGAAGAGCAAAGAGGAGAAATGAACCAAGGATATTGACAGACTAGGCTGTGGTTTCTGTTTCAAGGAAACAAGCCACCCAGAATGTTCACCTAGGAATTTAAAAAATTAGGTCCCGCGAACACGTGTCTAACTAGTGCCTGGACCTGTTGCCCACCTCATTGAGGGGGCGTAGAGGCAAACCCACTATACAGAAGTATACACACAACATTATTTGTCCTCCTCGGTCCTGCGCTTACATTTTTTGAATGAAACGTTTGTATTGGTGATCAATGCGTCAACGCATTATTCTTGGACAAAATAACATAAAATACCAACCTTTTAAAAAAATAGTGCGATTAACCTAAATTATGGAACATGCTCAAAGTGAATACTGTTACCGTTAGAAAATAACTAAAACATGCCGCGCGGAATTAGCCGAGCGGTCTACGGCGCGCAGTCATGGACTGTGCGGCTGGTCCCGGGCATGGGTGTGTGTGTTTGTCCTTAGGATAATTTGGGTTAAGTAGTGTGTAAGCTTAGGGACTGATGACCTTAGCAGTCAAGCCCCATAAGATTTCACACACATTTGAACATTTTTTGAACTAAAACATGTGCAGCACGCAGAAAACTCAATATTAAACCTCTAAAAATTATAGAAATAAGGTCACTGGATTTTCAGATTGGAACTGCCACATGTAGTCCCAGTGCTACATCGAAAAAAAATGTATCGCTGTATTATTGTAATTAAATAAATAATTTATTATTCGGTAGTGCACGTTCTAAACACAATGATGTCCAAAATTACTAAAAACAAACAGAAATTGCCTTTGTATCTCTAAAACACGCTAACATTGCGCTTAACAGTTTTCTTTAAGCAGCTGCTGCCACGAACTGGTAACATGCAGCAATGAAAACAAGTGATACAATGAAAGCACATAGTGTAAAGTATAAGCTACAATCAAGCATGCAAGTTAAGTTTATTCCCTGAACTAGACAAAACAATTTTGATGTAGCAAATATGGTACATACGCCAAGAAAAACTGTGGAGCTTATACACCGTAGTAGAAAAACATTCCCGTACGTTCCCTAGAAAATTACGAAAATTTTAGATATCGGATAGAGGAAAATTGCATACGTTTTCGTTTCTTGAATGTATTTCACGGAAGTTGATACAAAACATGAAACGTTAGAAGGCTGAAGGAATTCAACATTTTTCCACGATGTTCTGTTGAGTTGCAGCATAAGCTCTCCCAAACGTTAAATTTGACAACTCGTAATCAAAGAAAATACACACACCCATGCCCGAGGTAGGACTCGAACCTCCGACGGGGGCAGCCGCGCGGACCATAACAAGGCGCCCAAGACCGCGCGGCTACCCCACGCGGCTAACCAGTGAATCATTACACAGTTTCATTTCTTGAGATTCAGAGATTCACTGTTGGTTCCACAGCAGGTGAGTGCCATGTTGTTCTCTGATCAGGACAGGCTGCGAAATGCAGACAGCTTTCCAAGCAATAGGGCGAAAGTTGCATAGAAAATCGAAAGAGCTGCAGTAAGACGACATCAGTATGCGTTTGAAGATGAAGACCGCAGCATAAAGCAGAGCAGCTTTAACTACGAAGTCAGCTTCCTGGCACAGTCCTTTTTTCATCTTTACTTTTTCTCAGCTCCCAAGGAAAATAAAAACCTTAACTACTATGAAAAGTTTAATTCAGACACTGCAGATGTACTGAACCGCTTATATGATGATTACTTGAATAACAAAACTTTGACCGATGATAAAAGACAATAATCTCTCTTAAAAACAATGCTTATATGGAAAAAAGAGAACACGAGACTATAAATAGTATTTGTCAGCCTTTACAGGGTACACAGAATATAAAGAAATAGCTTTCGAGCTGTATTCCAACCTGATTATAGTGTACGGCTGTCAGTTCTACTAGTTTCTGTCTTGTTAACCAACAGTGCTAAAATTTTCTAAGTCATGTGTAACTAAACTTAATCCCGATTATGTAACAAGTAAAAAGGGGAAGTCCGTCTTGTTCTTTACTCCGGCGTAGAGCAAAAATTATGTCCGCAGGTCATTAATTACTACGGTATCAACAAGTACGAACTATTAGGGAGATGTGTATATGGCTGTCAAATATTTCCGGAACTACTGAACAGTTTGCGTCAAGATGGTTAGTAAGAATGTCCTCAGTAAATAACCAATAATGTAAAATCATGGCAGGATTATATAATATACAGATTTCATTATCAACTTTGTCTTTTTTCGAAATGGGTTTACAGTAATTTATGTGTTCATCGTCGTATATGACATGATATCAAGGGTGTGCGTGTTATCTGTCGACATCCGGAGAAATTATAGTGTTTAGATCTTGAGAGTCCACTGTTTTGAACAATAGGTTCATTGCCGTATTATGTGGATGTTCGAGGTTTTACACCCAAACTGTAAAATACATTGCTTCGGTTATTTAGAGAATGGGAAGTTGCGCTTCTACGAGACCGAGGTTCAAATGGTTCAAATGTCCCTGAGCGCTATGGGACTTAACTTCTCAGGTCATCAGTCCCCTAGAACTTAGAACTACTTAAACCTAACTAACCTAAGGACATCACACACATCCATGCCCGAGGCAGGATTCGAACCTGCGACCGTAGCGGTCGCGCGGTTCCAGACTGAAGCGCCTTTAACCGCTTGGCCACACCGGCCGGCGAGACCGAGGTAACGGGGACAGAAAGGAATTGCAGACTTGTATTCTATCAACTGTTTCAAAATGGCTCTGAGCACGATGGGACTTAACATCTATGGTCATCAGTCCCCTGCTCAAATAGCTACGTCAGTCCTAACGCTATCGTTCTGCGTATCATAATCTAATAAACAAGACAAAAATCTGCTTGATGTTTAAAACTAAATTCTAAAACCTTATTACTAAAATTTCTCCGATACGAGTTATTCGGTTACGGAGAGTGGAACGTTACTGAATTCATGTACTTCATATACACGATAATAGTAGCTTACATTTGTATAATTTTATTTTAAAAATCAAGGTTGATTCTGACATCATTATAATTAATCTATTGTTACAACATGAGACAGCAGTCGTTCAACTAGATCTTTCTTACAATTTGGGTGAATATGAAATCGCTGTATGGTGGACGGTTCCAGTACTGTTTTTGACCGTTACTGTATTTTTATGCCAAGTACCAAACTCGTATAGCAGTTGACGATTTTTCTGCTTACCACATATAAGATACGTATAATTTCGTATATGTGCGCATGTTTCGTGCTCATCTGCCTACTCAGTAGCGTAAAGTACGAACACAATCAACCTGGACACAGAACTATTTTAAAAGGACGTTTCGTAATGCAATAATATAACGGTTCATTTATTTCATGGTGCCACGTTCATGTTTTTCTCTTTTTAATGCCAGAATCGTTGATTCTGTAACTTCGTTTTTTTTTTCTTATTCAGGGGCTTGATAGGCTAACCAAATCCGGTGAAGTTTCAGTAAAAATTTAATTTGCTCCTGGTCTGCCCTATCGACCAGAAATTTTGTCCGTAGATATCAGTGTTTATGCACTTTTACGTACAAGTGTTACAAACTTTACTCTAGTGAGGAGTGATCGTGGGAAACCAGTTCTGTCGTTAGAAAAATTGTAAATTGTAATTCCGTACAAAACATGCCTTCCTGTTCTCTACGTTTTGGCTTGAAATACGGATACGTACTTACATATTTTCATAGAAAAATCGTAATCCTATGTAGATGAAGAATAGAGCAAAATCGACGTTATGGTACAGAACATTACTTATTACATGTATAAATGGCAAAAGACTATAGTTTTTTGGTAGAGGGATTATGTTTAGTTACAAATGACTTAGGAAACTCTAGCGCTTTTAGTTAACAATACAGAGAGAAGTTTAACTGCCAGCCTTACAGTGTTACATTGTTTGTGCTACTAAGTGACTACATTCTAGTCTGAATAGAGCTAGAGAGGTACTTTTTTACGTATTTTTTTTACTGTGTCAATGCTGAAAAATGCTATTTTATAGTCTCGTTTTCTCTTTTTTTTCAGATCATCAAATTCTTAAATAAGTTTGTTGCTTTTTGTAGCTTTTCAAATTTTTGTTCTACAGTGAGTAAATTATTTAGTACCTCTACAGTTTCTGAATAAAACTTCCAGAGGTAGTCAAGGTTTTTAATTTTTACGGGAGCTAAGAATAAGTAAAGACGAAGAAAGAAAAGCTTCAGGAAGCTGACTTTATAGTTAAAGTAGCTGTGCTTTATAGCTCGGGTTTTCATCTTCAAACATATCGTGATGTCTTCCCACTGCGTCTCTTCCGATTTTCCGTGCTTTTTTCGCCCTATTTTTTACAGAGCTGTCTGCGTTTAGTAGCGTATCCCGATCAGAGACCAACATGGCACTCATATGGAACCTACAGTGAGTCTTTGAATCTCAAAAACTTTGAGCTCTGTAATAATACATTGGTTAAATGATGCCATAGCATCGTATACATCAAAAGTTAATACCGACAAATATTGATCTTTGGGAACCATACTACATTTCATTGTTGACACACCCTAGGGTTCTTGTGCTCTCCCGCGAACAAATTTTTTCTGAAGGTTTGCTGCACACAGATCACTAAGCCTTAGTTTAATTTCTTCTTTTATAGGTTTTAGTAAATTATGGTGACAACCTGATGATGAGAGCATTGGCTCTCGAAATGTGTCGTTGTGTTGTGTCTAGGACATGAAATCGATGACTGCGACCACATATTACTGAAGAAGAAAATTCCGAAGAGGCCCTGGACATCATTGTGATCTGATATGCAAGAGCGAGGCTGATGAAAGTCAGTGGAGTATCCGTAAAGATAAACATATTGACTATTTGATTATCGAATAACTACAGGATCAAAATATAAAACTATGCTGAAACATATTTTTATGCCTTTGTCTCCCAGTCATGTACTTTGTGATCATCCACCTCTAATGGTATCGTACATATCGATGTTCTGATCTACGTTCATCCGAAAACTAATGAATAACGCTTACAATTACTTCATATTCTCGTGACAGAATAATTACTGTTTGCTTCTAACTAGAAGCCCTTACATAACTCAATACATTAACTATGACATTTTAGCATCTCATTCCATAAATACCGGTAGTTTAAATATTGTAACTGAGCCTTCTCATGTTTTACCGTTTAACTGAGTAAGTCTTTTCTAATTTCGCGAAAAGTGTTGCTTATCTTAAGTTCTGAGGTTGTATTCTTAGCATTCGAGAAGACGCCAGTCACAGAACGCTACAAGTTTTGGATTCCCTTTTTCATCACATACTGTTGAGGATATGTAGGAGTCGTCTGACGAAATGAACCATTCAACCGTGGCGGTTAGCCCATGGGACACATCGCGGTTAGCTGATTTTTAAGCCCGCCGCAGTCAGGAGAGACATCTGGGGGCCGCTACTGGAACTGCAGAAAGACGCTCTGCGGCGTCGGCACGATGCGCTCCCCTTTCCCTCGCGCACGAAGTTCATATGCGTGTCGCCGGAGAGCACCACAATCGCGCTCTTTTTATAGCACGCTTTTTAAAAATGGGGAACTTCTTGACAAACTTTGTATTATCCACCTATAGCGACCGAGTTCTCCAGATTAAGACACTCCGCCTGTTATCATTCTGGGACAGACGTTTGGAGCTCTGACATATTTTGAAAGTGCATGTAAAATAACTCGCGTGATTAAGTATACGCTTATTCTTCTAAAATTTTCGCCTCGCCACAAAATGTAAAACTTCACCGAAAATATTCTTTATGTAAATAACAGCATTAAGATACTGCTCATACACTTCGTGCAAGGGGAGAATAGGGGATATTGACTATTTTCTTATGTGTGCTAATTACACTGAGAAGGCAAGCCGTTTCCACGGCACTGCGAACAGTTACGAATAATGTCAACTGCGCATTATCTCTAATTGATCTCTCCCCGCCCCCCACCTCCCCTTCTCAAGTCGGCGAACGTTGTTCATCCAATCCCTTACGAAGCAGTAGAACGTTCAGAAGGTAACAGAATATTATTCCCTGTATTCTATGATTGAGTACTACATGTCAGTCACCAATGATTTTTTGTTTGTTGTGTTTTTTACAGTTCACAGGACTCTGTTCTATTTGATGGGTAGTTCTGTCTTTATGAAGCTTCTGAACGAAAACAGGAGGTTTAAGAGCCGTGCTGATTATTTGTAACTACGATTTCTCGTCTGGAAAACAACGCGATGCCGACCGTTCGTTGTGTCATCCTTTGTCATATTGCGCGGAGGGGCATGTTATCAGAAAATAGATTCTGCCATAGTTGTTGGCCTTCCAGAAATTGGAGCCCCTACTCCTTATTCAAATAACCCTCAACTGGCCTAACGAAGCTAGGTAAATCTCATTTCCCTCCTCAGTATTTCATTTTGAGTTTGAAGCTCTTCTGTCTGTGGTTGCTTACAATTATATTTACTTCCGGAGGGTCCATCTTGACCAAAACATAATTATATCTTTTCTCCTATTTCCCAGACATGTTTAGCTGAAGTTTCAGCGTCGTAAATGGGCTTTTATTTTCTTTCTATTAAATAGAAAAACTGCTCTTGACTACTTGTACACATATAAATTTGAGTTTTTTAGATAGTGTTTACAAATTTGAAATATACAAAGTTTTGTATGTGTACCCTGTTCTTAGATGCTGTGGTTTTTCTCTTTTCTTAAAAAAAGTTTTTTGTTGCAGTTGTTTTCTTTAACACTTTGTCATCTGCAAACATACGAAGAAAAATTGTTCAGTTCGAAGTTTCACGACTGGAACTATTGTGGTTAGGTTTAAAATTAACTAATTCTATGTGGAAGATTTTTTTTTTTTTTGCAACATATTTCACTTACTTTTCACTGTGACGACTTGCACTATGTATTCATGTACTGACGTAGAATTGGTGTGGAAGATTTGTTAACATTCTTCGCTTGGGGAAGTAATGGTGTAATGATGTATCCATCGGTTACTAGTGTACATGGCAATAATCATTTTATTATGATCAGTCCGGACTGCTACGCTTACGCTGAGGTAGAAAATACGAAAATGGATCCCAAGACAACCGATTAGTGACGACAAAGGCTCATACTTGAAACATTATATCGCACTGGTGATAAATACGATTCCTAACGGCAGAAAAACATTAGTATTTTACTAGAAATTTAAGATGAGTCTAATTTTACGCTCCAGTAACACTACTAACCGATATGGAAGATCTCAAAAATAAAGGGGACGTGTTTACTGCAGCAGCTGTTGTCTTACTAGCACACTAATCCTGGGACATGACTAGGAGAGCTCGTATTAGAATCTGATCGTTTATTTGGAGTAAGAGATGACAAGAGTCATTAACAGAGTAGGAATATTCGTCGGGTAAATCTAAGATTGTTGTAATTTGCAAACGGTTGGAAGTTTAAAAATTAAAGGCTTGTAGGAAGTATAGAATCCACCGTTGTGGTGTTTCAAGTCTCCATCATTCCAGTATTCGTTCGAAGGCCTTAGATATGAACAGAAAACCAAAATCAGGATGATACAACTGAGGTTTGAATTACAATCCTCAGAAATTACGGAGCCAATATCCCTAAAATTCCACAGTTCACAAAATTCAACGCTTCACTTGTCCCAGATCTTTAAATAACTGAATTAGGAACGAAATGATTAAAATGCTTTGGACACTGTGAAGTTAGTAAGTGTAACCATATTTCACAACCAAACAGCATCGCATTGTCATACGACGTTCTGAATAATACGACTGACGAGCCAATGCTCATAAAAATGACTGATAAAGAAGCTGAAAGTCTATAGCCTTCATTTAGTCTGAAGGAATTACCAGTGTTAAGTTGTTTTGTTGTTAATGTAAAACAACAGACTGCTTTGACTCCGCTGCTGTCGTTTCCAAAGATATCTTGTGCAGTTTAAAGACGTGTAAGATCGTGTGAAGAAATCAAACGCTACGTAGTAATATTGGAATCTGTAAAATCACGCAGTACACTCCGACATGCCGCGGAGGCGGAAAAACAATTTCCATTAGCGGAAGAAAAAGAAATGGAGGGTTGTTATTTTTAAAAGCCGTAACGTTTATGGGATCGGAGAAGATGGCATATTCGAGCTGAGCGTACCGGAAATGAAGGTTCCGTAGAAGCATTCGGTGCGATCTGCTTCGGGCAAAGTTCTAACAGCTGCAGAAGGAACCAGCTTTCAGCAGGAGCTGAGGGAGGAAAACGAAACGGTAGCGCGACCAGAGGGACGTGAGGACATAAAAGGGGGGTGGGGGGAGGGAAGAGGGGAGAGGGAGGGAGCGATGACTGAGACCACTCTCTATAAACGGCGCTATAAAGAAATAAATTTCTTACTTCGTTATACCGTAACACTTGCAAAGCATCGGCTGCTATTCCTGTGACTGGCAGCTGACATTCGAACATGTAAATGGAACGCACATTTCATAAGTAGGCAGAAACACCCATTATTGTACGATCACACTGTTAGATGAAAATCATTAATAACAATAAAGACCATAAAATGTCTTAGATTATGGATCCTCAGAGTGACATAAAGTGGAATGGTCACACCGAGCGAGGTGGAGCACTGGTTAGCACACTGGACTCGCACTTGGGAGGACGACGGTTCAGACCCCCGTTCGGTCATCCTTATTTAGGTTTTCCGTGATTTCCCTAAATCGCTCCAGGCAAATGCCGGGATGGTTCATTTGAAGGGCACGGCTGATTTCCTACCCCATCCTTGACACAATCCGAGCTGGTGCTCCGTCGCTAATGACCTCGATCTCCACGGGACCTTCAACTCAGTCTTTCTTTCTTCTTTGTTCTGAATGATCGCATAAAACTCTTTGCAACAAGAACAGGTGTCGTACTGAGAATCAGTGCTAGGAACCTAAAGAAAGATGCAGCTTACAAAATCCTCGTTCGGCTGATACTGGGTTATTCCCTTTCATTTGGGCCCGTTATCAAGTAGCTCACGCCGTACGATGGTTTTCTGAGTATATACGTAAATCTTCGCTCTGTTTCCTATTTATGTGTCTGTTTGTAGCTCGATCATTATACAGTAGTTCCACTTGGATAGATAGACCATTTTGAGACTTTTGAGCTGTTTGAAAGTAAAAAAAAAAAATCAATATAATGGTAGTTAGATGGTCAGTGCTACAGCCGGCTGCTGTGGCCGTGCGGTTCTAGGCGCTACAATCGGGAACCGCGCGACCGCTACGATCGCAGTTCGAATCCTGCCTCGGGAATGGATGTGTTTTATGTCCTTAGGTTAGTTAGGTTTAAGTGGTTCTAAGTCTAGCGGACTGATGACCTCAGATGTTAAGTCCCATAGTGCTCAGAACCATTTGAACCATTTTGTGAGTGGTACTGTTTCGTGAGAACAGTTTAAGTTGTGTTACTGTGAATGAGTTACCCCAAGTGGTTCTATTATTGCACTGAACGTATCGCAGTGCTTGAGTAAACAACAAACATTCGACTAAACGACAGCCGGCCGAAGTGGCCGTGCGGTTCTAGGCCCTGTAGTCTGGAACCGCGAGACCGCTACGGTCGCAGGTTCGAATACTGCCTCGGGCATGGATGTGTGTGATGTCCTTAGGTTAGTTAGGTTTAACTAATTCTAAGTTCTAGGGGACTAATGACCTCAGAAGTTGAATCCCATAGCGCTCCGAGCCATTTGAACCATTTTTTTGATTAAAGGACAGTATGATAAACAACGGTATCAAGATACCTGGTCCAAACTTAATTAATTCTGACTTCATGAAAAACTATCGTCTGTTGGGTCACGTTTCAATTAGTCGACTCATCACAACTCGCTAGTATATTTACCCTAACAGCTGACATCGCTCGACTTGTAACGTTTACGACTATTGTCAGACATTCGGCAAGGTGCTCATAAGCATTTCCTCTGCCGAAATGTTACAGATTCCTTGCGTATTCCACATAGCTTTTCTCTGAAAATAAGTCGCTCCCGAGTACAATGCAGTTAACAACGAATGATTAAATCCAACTCTGGAAGCATTGGACCTTTTATAATTGCACTAGTAACAACAACAACATTGTGAATTTTCTTGATGAAAAAGAAATCTGTTTAAAAAGAAAAAAAAGCAAGATTTACGTATTTTCGTGGCCCTTATTAACTCCAGCCATGGTACAACATGCTTATTTGTGAAACATTAAGCTCCACTTAGCTCAAGCGAGAAGGATATTGGAAATCCGAAGCGTCCAAGAGCATGCCGGTAGAGCAATGAAGGACTACATTCAGCTCTGTTTACGAGCAAGGGTATCCACAGAATTAATATTCGATTGTCATTAGCCTAACCACAAAAGTGGTTTTTACAGTCGGGAAAGTTCAGACTAGAATTTCACCCGTCTTTGCGTTCGTGATTTCCAAACACAATTCTACACAGTTGGAGAATGCTTCAGTCTCGAAGAAGGATACCAACTTCTTTCCCAACGCTTCCCAGGACAAAACGACCTCCTCACTCCTAATTTGGCATTGACGAAAGTGCAGACACCGATAGCGAGCAACATATCTCCCTACGGCTGTTTCTAAGATTTCTTGCAAGTCGCAGCTATTTGCAGATAGCTTTTATTCTGACGTACACATAGCAGAACTATACATGTAACATATCTTAGCCTAAAAGATAATAACAGTACCCAACGGAGACAGAACTATGAACGTTTAGAATAGTAGCCATTCACTTATATGCACGAAAAAGGAAAGATATAGCAAAACGTTTACCTGGAATTTAGAAAACAATTCTACAGGATGAATCTAGTTATAAGTGTCGCGAATAAGGGTTTTCTACTGCAGAAGACAGTGATCCCGAAGTTCATGTACTAGGCATATATTTGGCGTTTAATCTATTTATGGATATCATCTGGGCGAAGAAGATGTGGAAGACTGCCTAGAAGCTAGTTGGAAGTTACTAAAGATCCGCTACATCCAATGGATATTCAGGAAGAAGAGTGGACAGGTAGGAAATCGAGGACTTGAGAAGCAGACGGCGACGATCGTCGTAAAAGCGTTGTTAAAATATAGTTAGTTGATAGAAAATTTAAGAAAGGATGTAAACAGGTTTGCAGTAGTATATGCGTACAAATACTACATACAGTGACTGTAGATTAAAGCTTTCCATTCTATAAAATCTAGCAGTCATGTTTTTCATTATTCTCGAGACGCCAATTGAAAAAGCAACTTACATCATAGGGACTAATCAGTTCCACTCCACAAGCTCAGCATGAAATACGTGCTCCTGTCACGGGGTGATGGGTCACTCTGAAGAAATGTGACCCACACTACTCTGAGTTCCGGGTTACAAAAACACTTCCACTCGTTTCACTCGCACAAAACCTGACGCAGATTTCTACATCCTTGCATTTCTTCAGAACTCATAATGCCGCCTATGTGGTTTCATAAAATGTTAATCGTGAGCCATTAACGGTGTAGGGTTGGAGTGTGGCAACATTTATTTGCGTCCCTACGATTCACATGCAGTGTAAATTTAGCTTTTTTCTTTCAAATCCTGTGCAATGGGAATTCCGTCAGAGTTACCCTGTCTTTTTCAACGACACAGCCTTTCCAGAATGAGATTTTCACTCTGCAGCGGAGTGTGCGCTGATATGAAACTACCTGGTGTAAGTAGGCTGTTTATGTTTTCTTTATGTAAGTTTGCTGTTTATGTTATCTTATTGGCAACGTTACGTAGCGCTCTCTGTATGAAAATCACTGGCTGTGCTGTGTGCAGTATGTGGCTAGTTTGCATTGTTGCCTGCCATTGTTGTCATGAACTGCTATAGCTGGATGTGAACAGCAGATTGCGTTGCGCAGTTGGAGGTGAGCCGCCAGCAGTGGTGGACGTGGGGAGAGAGATGGCGGAGTTTTGATAATCTGTAAGACTGAATGTCAATTATGAATATTAAGGTAAATACATTGTTTGTTCTCTATTAATATCTTTCATTTGCTAACTATCCCTATCAGTAGTTAGTACCTTCAGTGGTTTGAATCTTTTATTTAGCTGGCAATAGTGGCGCTCGCTGTTTTGCAGTAGCTTGAGTAGCGAAGATTTTTGTGAGGTAAGTGATTTGTAAAAGGTATAGGTTAAAGTTAGTCAGGGCCATTGTTTTGTAGGGGTTATTGAAAGTCAGATTGCGTTGCGCTAAATAATATTGTGTGTCAGGTTAAGCACAGGCTTGTACAATTGTTCTAAGTGGACATTTCATATGTACAAATTGTTCAAAGGGGACGTTTCATATGTCGACCCTTAGCCTAGGATACCTCACTGGAATCTTCTGATTTTTTCTTGTAGTTTGTGTATTTAGTGCAGCTTTTGTTTATTGCTAGCGCGTAATTGTAGAGAGAATCTCCTTTGTAGTTGCAGTCTTTCATTGTTGTACAGTAAAACAGTTGTGGCATGCATGCAGCTTTGCGCCAAGTATTTCGCTGCTGCAATTAACTAGATATTATTTTCAGTGCTATGTTAATGTGTTCTCTTATTTTTTGCTCTTCAAATTGTGTTTTTGTGTGTTATCGTGTGAAACATTGTCTCAATAATGGCGTGTGAAAAACGTAACACTCGGCTCCAAAGTAAAATGAGAAACGACAGTGAAGACGAAAGCAATGTGTTAGCGCCACTGTGTAATGAGTTAACTAATGTTCAAAGTAGTAATTTGGTAACTGTGCATAGGGAAATGGAGCGGGCGTCAAACAATGGCGTAGACAGTCAAACAGGTAGTGAACAGGGAAGCATTATCGATCGATCGGTCGGCAACAGCTCGCCTCAGGAATCCGAAATGATAGGACACAATTTTGCAAATACTGTAGATTCAGGTTTTGCGTCCTCACCGTTTTCTCAAATGAGTCAAGACACATTTTCTGCTTGTCAAAATGTGAATGTTGCTGGTGCAAATGCACTGCCGAAAAGCGTAGAGGAACAGATTCCAGACACTAATGCATTGTTATTACAATTAATGCAACAAATGGGACAAAATCTCCTAAAGTTAGACACAATGGAACAAAATCTTAAGAAGTTAGACACAGTGGAACAAAATCTTAAAAAGTTAGACACAATGGAACAAAATCAGAGACAAACACAGCAAAAGCTTCAAAAGTTAGACACCACACTTGAACAAACACGTGAAGATTTAACTACTGAATTACATAACATTGAATCGAAATGTCAAAAAGTCTGTAATGACGTAAAAACACAAATTTGTGAGCATTTTCAGCCTATTTTTTCGCGGCATGAAAATGCATTACAGAATCACGAAGCAGCCATAAAAGAACTGCAAACTATTGTTCATGAAAATCATGAGACCTTGCAAGCTAAAATGGACTCAGTTGCATCTACCGATTCGGTTACGCAACTTGCAAAAACTCAGGAAAACTTAAAGGACACAGTAGAAAGACACATGGGGGAAATTAGTTCATTATCAGAGAAAGTAGCCGAACTTTCGGATCAGGTCACTAATTTATCTACAAAGGTAGATGATGATCTGAATGACACAAGACCCGTAGCCTTCACTGACACAGAAGAGTATGAACAAATAAGAAAATTCAAACAAAATCAGAATCAAATTAATACGCAATACAAAAGAGAAATGCGGGAAGTACAAGATCAGCTGACACAGGTAATACAAGAATTACGTATTTCAGAGGACACTCGCGCCCCAATAAGGGAAGAGGGACATAGAAATACGGAACAGCCACAAAATAATAACACAGAGCATTTCGGTAATTATGAAAGGAATTGGCAAGGTGCACCGAATTTTGAGATGGAACCGCCGACACGACGTAACAATGACCGATATGTGACTCGCCGACATGAGGATTTTGACTATAAGCTGTTCATTACTACACGTAAATTCAAAACATTTAAGAATTCTGCCAACGACATTCATCCACAAGCGTGGCTCCATCAATTCTCTCATTGTTTTCCTCCCAACTGGTCATTGGAGCACAGATTAGAATTTATGTGTGGCTACTTGGAGAATGAACCAGCTGTAAGAATGCGATCGGTCATTCACGATTGTCACAGTGAAGGAGAATTTTACCATGCGTTCCTCTCAGCATATTGGTCACAAGCTACACAAGATCGCGTAAAACATAGCATCATGATGATGAAACACTTCGAGCAATCTGAATTTTCCAGTCTTGTGAAATATTTTGAAGACATGTTGCACAAGAATCAGTACCTGTCAAACCCATACAGCCCCTCAGAACTCATCCGCATTTGCTTAATCAAACTGCCTGAACATTTGAGACATATTATTTTAGCAGGACGTTGCAAAGACGACATTGAAGCTTTTCAGGGACTGTTACAAGAACTGGAAATTGACACAGACAGTCGCGGGATGCGAAAACAGGAAAACAATCATTACAGGTCACATCTGTCACAACTCCGTGACGACAGAAACAATAAATGGCCACGACAAACCTATTCTTACAACGTAAATCGTGACCAAAACAGACACCACCCATATGACAACCACTGGCAGAGTAATAGTTACAGGGAAAGATCACCTTTCCGCGGTAATGACTATCACAGAGACAATCAGAGAAACAGACAATATGGGAACCAAAATAACTATTATCAAGGGAGACAGAATAACTTTAGACGCAACGGTCCAGCGCGTAGTTACGATTCAAGGAGAAATTCTCCACCATGTGACCGACAAGAAAGAAACTATGGAAACTACCGACATGACGACAGACGATATGATCGTAACGACAGACCTGAATTGCATCAGAACTGGCGAGATTTAAACAGAGCAGAGCACTCTCGTCACGATGAATTTGTAGAAGTTAGGTCTCCAAATCCCAATAACGACGCGCGCCAACAAAGAGAAAATAGGCGATGACTCACACCACTGGCAGCCACAAGACGTACTTATGAAACTGATGACGCAGCTGCCGTAGCTAGTAATTACGTAAAAATGGAAGACATTAGGGACATCTTACTCCAGGAACACGACGTAACACGTAACACCATTGCATATCCTGTGATTCACATTACTGTAAATGACGTAAAATTTACGGCAGTACTTGACTCTGGCAGTCCCATTTCAGTAATTAGTGAAACAGCTTTTAGTAAATGCAACAAATCGAACGATTGCCCCACACTTCCGTTACGTAAGATTAAATTACAAGGTGCAATCTTTGGAAAAAGTGTAGATGTACGCCAACAAACCAACTTAGAATTCTTTTGTCAAAGCCACAGCTTCTCTATGAACTTCCTTATTGTTCCATTATTGTCGACGGAAATTATACTGGGAGTAGACTTTTTGAATGAATACAAAGCAATCTTAAGCTTTCACGATGCTGAAATAAGTTTAGAGAAAGAAGGTAAGTCAATAGCTTTGAAATTTGAAGACTGGCTCTCAAACCATGATGAGGAAATTAATCGGCTTTACGTTCTGTTAGACAACAGTTCGGAATTTTCTACGGAACTAGACACCAACAATCACTCTGCAAGTACTGACAGGGATGACATCGACGGCATATTTGAAATTAATGAGTTAATTCAGAATAAAATTCAGACAATTGAGAATTGTAATGACACTGATAGGCAGGACCTTTTTGAGATTTTACAAGCACATTCCACAGTTTTTACTCACAAAACAGGAACAATCAAGGGATTTCAATACCAATTTCGTGTTCGTGAGCATACTAAATTTTGTGTTAGACCTTACGTAATTCCGGCGCATTATAGGGACCGTGTTAGAACAGAAATACAATCTATGCTTGTCGAGGGCATTATTGAGCCTGCAGTAAGCTCATACAACAACCCATTACATGTTGTTGAGAAGAAGAATGGATCGATCAGGCTTGTTTTAGATTCGAGACAAATCAATACTATCATCATTCCTGAAACAGACAGGCCGCAGACGATGGAAGAACTTCTTCAAAATTTTAATGGTGTAAAAGTGTTATCTTCCATTGATCTCAGATCCAGCTTTTATCAGATCGAACTTCATCCAGAATGCAGAAAATACACAGCTTTCCTTTGTTTCGGCGTTTGTTATCAGTTTCGGAAACTTCCTTTTGGTTTGAACATTTCTTCGGCAGCATTCATTCGTGGGTTAAATTCCATATTACCTGAGTTCTTAAAACGTCACATCACTTTATATGTGGACGATATTCTAATAGCAGAAGCTTCATGGGAACAACATAACCGCATCCTCAACAGTTTGTTACGTATTTTTGCAGAATCTGGAATTACAGTTAACTTGGAAAAGTCTGAATTCGGTAGGACAAAGGTGAAGTTTTTGGGACATATTATTTCTTCTGAAGGCATTCAGCCGGATCCAGAAAAGTTAGAAGCAATCAGAGCCATTCCTGTTCCATCCACAAAAAGACAAGTCCGCAGTTTTCTAGGTCTCGTAAATTTTTACCGTCGTTTTCTGAATATGCAAATTCTAGTTACACCAAAACTTTGTTCTCTCACTGGAAAAAATACTATTTGGAACTGGGACGAACAAGCACAGTTGGAATTCAATTCTTTGAAAGAAGCGTTACTTCACGCGCCAATACTAGCTCATCCAGATCTGTCACAAGATTTCTGCCTTAGCACTGATTCTTCCAAAGTTGGTCTTGGTGCCCATTTATTTCAAGAAGCCGTAGAAAATGACACTACTGTTCAGAAAACCATTGCTTTTGCTAGCCGAGTGCTAACAAAATCTGAAAAAAATTATTCCGTTACTGAATTAGAAGCTTTAGCTATCGTTTGGGCATTTAACAAATTCCGTTTCTTTCTTTCTGGTAAGCACGTAAAAGTATACAGTGATCATCGTGCATTACAATTTCTTATGTCTTCAAAATTAAATCATGATAGGTTAAAACGTTGGGCATTGTTTCTGCAAGAATTCCGCTTCACAATAGTCTACATTCCTGGCAAGGAGAACATTGTTGCGGACGCGCTGTCACGCGCACCGGCTGGGCTTGAGAAAAGTAACACAGAAGGCAACCTCGAGAAAAATTTCAGTATTCTTTACATTCAGAAAGTCGCCTTTGAAAACTTCATCACCACATCTTTAAAGGACATTGCTCATGAACAAGATAAAGATCCGATTTGGAAAGATATCAAAAGTAAATGGCATGAAAAGACACACACTCAGATTCGGCATTATTACCTGGTTAGAAACAACATACTCTTCAAACGCTGCACTGTTGATGACAAGCTATGGGTACTTTGCATTCCAGACGATTTTGTTAATAAGCTCATTTGGTACATTCATTTCAGCTACGCACATTTTGGCCCACGAAAATGTTATCATATTCTTCGAACGACTTGTTATTTTAACAATATGGAAAAGCGAATTCGAAGAGTCTTGTCTATTTGTAAACTTTGTCAAAAGGCGAAACCATCTACTATCTCACATCGTGCTCCGTTGTTTCCTATTATTCCTTCTAAATTAAAAGAATTTGCTGCTGTTGATCTCTTGGGACCCCTTGTCAGAACATCGAATGGATTTTCGTACGTTCTAGTCGCTGTTGAACTTACTTCAAAATTTGTTTCTTTCACTCCGTTACGTAAAGCCACTGGACGGTCTGTATCCAACGCCTTTGTTAAAAATTTCTTACGTGAAGTTGGACACGTTAGTAAAGTCATTTCAGATAATGGACCGCAATTCAGATCTGCTGTTTGGTCACGCATGCTTCGGAATCATAAAATCAAACCTGTTTTTATTTCATTGTATTCACCACATTGTAACCCGTCTGAACGGGTTATGAAAGAAATCAATAAACTTTGCAGACTTTATTGTCACAGAAAGCATCAGCATTGGGACAGATATTTACACTTATTTCAAAATGTGCTGAATGAAATGCCTCATGATTCCACTGCTTTACCACCTACTCTTGTGCTGAAGAATGAAGAACCTCCGAACAGAATCAGAGAGCTTGTACCTTTCCCGAATACACGTAAACTTCGACACAAAGACATAATTGATTTTGCTCTAAAAATATAAAATCTGCAGCAGACAAAAGGAGAAAACTACACGGTAAAGCAAATGCAAAGAAATTATATATTGGTCAGAAAGTTCTCATTAAAGCTCATTCATTGTCACATAAGAAGAAACACTTGAGTCACAAATTCTTTCTAGTTTACAATGGACCTTACAGAATCCGACGTATACCACATGATAATTGCGTTGAAGTTGAAACTCTGCGTACTAGGAAGAGTAAAGGTTTACACCACATTTCTCATGTAAAACCATTTATTGACAGATAATCTGCTTTTTAACTTAGTCTTTGCAATTTTCACTTCACGCTACTTGTACAATTTGTCACACTGAGAAACTGTTAACATGCAACATTTTGGTTTGCTTACGAGTGGATTCTGGATTTGAGGTGCTTTCTGTGAAATGCCAGATGACACAGTATTTGGTTTCTTTGACAGCTACACGATTATATCACGATGTTACTAATGAGTGACAATTTACAATGTGCTTTTGCGGTGTATCTGTTTTATATCTGCACAGTTTTTCCTGAATTCTTCTATAAAGTGAGACATGTTTTAGTGGTGACTTTTGTGCTATTGCTACAAGGAGACAGCCTTTTCCGTAGGACAACAATACGTTACAGCACAGTACTTTCCTCATCACGGCAATAAGCGTAATAAGTATGTTATCTATACGCAAAGCATTTCACTTTGTTTATCATGAGGTAAGTACATTGACTTCTGCAGAACTTAGCTTTCGGAGGACAATAACTACGACACTTCCCAGAGATTATCTTACAGCAAGACGCATATTTAGCGCTACAGGACACGTATTTGAGTGATTAATTTTGTACTTAAAACATCTATTTTTAAAGATTTTTGAATTACAAAGAAAGTTTTTCGTGATACATTTCATTCCATTGCTGTAATCTGTAACACCTGAGGGTATAATTACAATAAACCTCAGGGGGGTACACGCCTACTTGGTGTACCATGTGTTTGGCAAGCACAAGGAGCCCTAGCTAATATGGTATTTGCTTATACAATTTAACACATCGGTACCATATTTCTCTAACACATAAATTACACAGCTATCTGATCATTTAACAGAGAAACAAACATCTTTTTTACTACGTCAGTGACACATGTTTACACAATTACAGAGTTGGATAACTTCACACTTACGAAATTATATTTTGTCTGTACTGTGTGAACTCTTCATATTTTTTCGGAAACATTGTGATACTATGAGAGCTTTGAATGATGTATTTGGTGTGAGGTCATGATTTTTAAAGTACGTTTGAGGTAGATGACACTAATGAAATGAGCAGAGAATTTTCTTTAGGTTTTGAAATCATTGGAGGAAGCTACGACGTTTTTGACATTTGACTGAGGTGTTATGATGTAATTTTTACGACGACGATGTGTATTATGCTGTTGAGGTATGTTTATGTCAATAAGATGATGCTACCATATATGAGGAATGTGATTACGTGTTTATATGTATATGAATAATGAATAGTAGTTAGGGACTCTTGACTTGTGAAAAAGGATGTTTGAAACCAAGAATCGTACTTTAAGAGTTATGAAATGTGTGTAAATGCGTGAATGTATCACAATGCCGGCGAAAATTTTTTGGACACTGTTATATTCATAAGATTTTGTTTATACAGATTTGTAACGCAAATTCTTGACCTGTGAAGACTGTCACTGTAGCGGAAACTGCTGTCGTAAATATTTCCGTAAGAAAGTTAATTGACCACCTGCACGTGCGTCGTCGGGACACAGCTGTGTCAAACACCTGGAGAACAAGCCATTAGGGTGTGCCTTTCATCGCTAATGCGACACCCTCGTTACTTAAAAATTTATGATATTTACTGAAATGCCTAACAAAATGACAAGAAATATTTTTACATCTGCACACCTGATTATGACAAGAGTCTTTGTACGAGAGTTGAGAGCAATTAACTTATGAAATGAAATGTCACATGACTACTGAATGACATTTTTATGCTTTGGTTTGTGTAATTGCTTATTTCATTTGATGTCTGGTTTCCAGCTGTGTTGCAGCATTAGTTTTATAAAATAAAATAAAATGCATTTGCTAATGTGAACTCTTTCTGTCAACAGATCTATTAAATAATTATTTTATGATCCACATTCTTTAAAAAAGGAGCACTTGGAAAGGAAAGAACAATAAGAAGGAACTAGTAACTGGACACATAGTTTTCTTTTCAAGTACATGGTAGTATTTTTTTTACAATAAGTTGTTATGGTGCACCACTTTAATTACATAGACATTAGGATGTGAATAGACATTTCCCTTTTCTGCATTGTTGTTTTTACTGTAATATTTTTCTGCTTGAGCTATGTCATGTATAGATATAAGTTTTATATTTTTTATATTTTTATATTTGCTGCTGCTGTTTGCCAGGCATAGTGTTATTGAATTTGATTTTTGCTAATTTCTTAATGCTGCTTGCTTCGCAAATCTGCGTTTTTTTCATTGCTGTTTATATTAACTGTTTTATGTGGTGCTGCATTGGCTCGTCCCTTGATATATATATCTGAGCTCAGTAGATTTAAGTTAGCTTAAGAGGGGGTAGACTATATAAGACACTGACTACGGAGAATAGGTAAAGAATGCAATGCGAAGTTATATGTAAAAGATTTGGGCCCAAATGAGTATTGTACAATCAGAAATAATTATTTTGAAAGAAATATGAATAGAATACAGGAAGGAGGTATAGATAGGACCTTTTGGGAATAATGATGAACGAAGGGAGATCTCCATGCAAAATACTGCAGTAAAACAAACCCTGTCCTTTCCTTTTGTGTTATCCCACTATGTGTTTGGGTACCCTTGTGTATTTGTGTTTTTCCTGTCTTTATGTGTTTAGCTGATGAGAGCTCTGTTGTAGACTTTTTCTAATAATATGTTATTTACTTTGTAAAGATGCTTAGACATTATTTATTCTGTGTTGTTTTAATGCTCATGTGTGAAGTTGATGTTTCAAAAGTGATTCTGATCTTTTATTTTTGTACTCATGTCATAATTCCTGTAACACTGATGTATATGTTTATTTCTATTCTGTTGTAAAGCCTGTACTACAAATGTTATCTGTATTGTTATGTTTTTAATGATGTATTTTGTACCTTTGTAATCGTATTCTTATGTTATAAAATTGTAATTGACAGCAGTTCATCAAGTAACTTGTAAGTTCCATCTCACTGCACACATATCTGTTGGTCATAGTATATGGACAATATGTGAGAAGTAGGGACTGATAGTGTTTGCACGTGTGTTGATAATTCAGCAAGGGACTGGATAACAGCATTGCTGGTTCTAAGGACAATTCCACAAACTTTGTGAGTGCACAAGTGGGGGTATATGGACTTGCTATCTTCTCTGCAAGACTCTTCGATGGTGATTGTGCACCTGCACAGTCGCAACAGATGGCTGCTGGCCATCTCTACAAGGACTACAGTGGGCCTGTCCACAATTTCTACAAGGACTACAGTGGGTCTGCACCTCTGGTGGCCCACAAATACCACAATCTCTACCAGGACTACAGTGGGTCTACTCTGTGATGACCTACCTACTAATATTCTTCGAAACGTCGACTGACTCTGCTGTGGGTTTGCTCTGTTGTGGCCCATTACCTGTCAGCATGTCAAGAGTCAGCACTGTCTTACCGTTGGAAGGACAATACTACTTCTTCAAGACTGCATGGAAATCCACTACTTCTGTGTGCATTGTATTTTACTGCTCAGACTTTGAGCAAACAAACTGCAGGTTTACTCTTATGATGAATGATCAGGACTGTCTTTATTGACTGTGAAAAAAATTTTAGCTGTTGACCAACATTGTATCAATAAGTGTGTGCATTTGATATCTTTGTTATTGTAATTATGAAAAATTTTTTCAAATCTGTATTGGCCACTGGCCCAAAACATTTTGTAAAATTTTTTGTGGGGAGCATGGGGGCTATGTAAGTAGGCTGTTTATGTTTTCTTTATGTAAGTTTGCTGTTTATGTTATCTTATTGGCAACGTTACGTAGCGCTCTCTGTATGAAAATCACTGGCTGTGCTGTGTGCAGTATGTGGCTAGTTTGCATTGTTGCCTGCCATTGTTGTCATGAACTGCTATAGCTGGATGTGAACAGCAGATTGCGTTGCGCAGTTGGAGGTGAGCCGCCAGCAGTGGTGGACGTGGGGAGAGAGATGGCGGAGTTTTGATAATCTGTAAGACTGAATGTCAATTATGAATATTAAGGTAAATACATTGTTTGTTCTCTATTAATATCTTTCATTTGCTAACTATCCCTATCAGTAGTTAGTACCTTCAGTGGTTTGAATCTTTTATTTAGCTGGCAATAGTGGCGCTCGCTGTTTTGCAGTAGCTTGAGTAGCGAAGATTTTTGTGAGGTAAGTGATTTGTAAAAGGTATAGGTTAAAGTTAGTCAGGGCCATTGTTTTGTAGGGGTTATTGAAAGTCAGATTGCGTTGCGCTAAATAATATTGTGTGTCAGGTTAAGCACAGGCTTGTATAATTGTTCTAAGTGGACGTTTCACATGTAAAATTGTTCTAAGGGGACGTTTCACTGGCAGATTAAAACTGTGTGCCCGACCGAGACTCGAACTCGGGACCTTTGCCTTTCGCGGGCAAGTGCTCTACCAACTGAGTTACCGAAGCACGACTCACGCCCGGTACTCACAGCTTGAGAGTTTCTATAAAGTTTGGAAGGTAGGAGACGAGATACTGGCAGAAGTAAAGCTGTGAGAACCGGGCCTGAGTCGTGCTTCGGTAGCTCAGATGGTAGAGCGCTTGCCCGCGAAAGGCAAAGGTCCCGAGTTCGAGTCTCGGTCGGGCACACAGTTTTAATCTGCCAGGAAGTTTCACACAGCCTTTATTATACATACTTCTAGCAGTGGGCACATAGGTAAGTGATTCGTATATGTGGTCTTGAAAGTCAACTGTGTCTTACTCGGCACAGGGGCCTCCCGGGCACTTGAATTAAAAGCTGCTGTTGAGTTCTCGCATGGAGGTACGTAATTATCATCCCGCCCCTGTTTCCTCCGACACCCGCTAGATGGCAGCTCTTATTACTGGAAAAGACTTCACTACTTAACATGTGTCTTTCCAGAACACTTTATGGTATTCCTGCCTGTGTCAACCGGAAGAATTGTCAGTTCTAGATACAAATTGTAAATCATCTACATATACATGGATACTCTGCAAAACACATTTTAAGTGCCTGGCAGAGGGTTCATCGAACCACCTTCACAGCCCATCTCGTACAGCGCGCGGAAAGAGCGAAGACATATCTTTCCGTAAGAGTTCTGATTTCCCTTATTTTATCGTGATGACCGTTTCACCCTATGTAGATCGGTGTCAACAAAATATTTTCGCATTAGGCGGAGAAAGTTGGTGACTGAAATTTCGTGAGAAGATTCCGTCGCAACGAAAAACGCCTTCTTTTAATGATGTCCAGCCCAAATCCTGCATCATTTCTGTGACACTCTCTCCCATATTTCGCGATAATACAAAACGTGCTGCCCTTCTTTGAAGTTTTTCGATGTACTCCGTCAGTCAGTCCTATCTGGTAAGGATCTCATACCGCGCAGCAGTATTCTAAAAAGAGGACGGACAAGCGTAGTGTAGGCAGTCTCCTTAGTAGGTCTGTTACATTTTCCAAGTGTCCTGCCAATAAAACGTAGTCTTTGGTTAGCCTTCCCCATAACATTTTCTATGTGCTCCTTCCAATTTAAGTTGTTCGTAATTGTAATACCTAGAAATTTAGTTGAATTTACGGCTTTTAGATTAGACTGATTTATCGTGTAACCGAAATTTAACGAACTTCTTTTAGCACTCATGTGGATAACCTGTCTCTTTTCGTTATTTAGGGTAAATTGCCAATTTTCGCACCATTCAGATATCTTTCCTAAATCGTTTTGCAATTTGTTTTGATCTTCTGATGACTTTACTAGTCGATGAACGACAGCGTCATCTGCAAACAACCGAATACGGCTGCTCAGATTGTCTCACAAATCGTTTATGTTGATAAGGAACAGCAAAGGGCCTATAACACTACCTTGGGGGACGCCAGAAATCACTTCTGTTTTACCCGATGACTTTCCGTCAATTACTATGAACTGTGATCTCTCTGACAGGAAATCACATAACTGAGACGGTATTCCATAGGCACGCAATTTCACTGCAACCCGCTTCTGTTGTATAGTGTCAAAAGCCTTCCGGCAATCCAGAAATACGGAATAGATCTGAAATCCCTTGTCAATAGCACTCAACACTTCATGTGAATAAAGAGCTAGTTGTGTTTCACAGGAACTATGCTTGCTATACGCATGTTGACTGTATGTCAGTAGACAGTTTTCTTCGAGGTAATTCATAATGTTTGAACACAATTTATGTTCCAAAGTCCTGCTGCATATCGACATTAACGGTATTGGCCTGTAATTTAGTGGATTACTCCTACTACCCATCTTGAATATTGGTGTGACCTGTGCAACTTTTCAGTGTTCGGGTACGGATCTTTCGTCGAGCGAACGGTTGTATATGGTTGTTAAGTATGGAGCTAATGCATCAGCATACTCCGAAAGGAACCTGATTGGTATACAATCTGGACCAGAAGACTTGCTTTTATTAAGTGATTTAAGTTGCTTCACTACTCCGAGGATATTTACGTCTCTGTTACTCATGTTGGTAGCTGTTCTCGATTCGAATTCTGGAAGATTTACTTCGTCTTCGCTAAATTTCGAGCCTTTGTAAAATACCGCTAATCTTGGATATTTTGCGTCTGTTTAAATTTGGCATGTTTGTTTCGTTTTTTCTGCATCAGTGATCTAACCCCCTTTTTTGTACCAAGGAAGATCAGCTCCATCGTTTGTTAATTTATTTGGTATAAATCTCTCAATTGCTGCCGATTATATTTCTTTGAATTCAAGGCTCATCTGGTCTACACTTATATTATTAATTTGGAATGAGTGGAGATTGTCTCTCAGGAAGGAGTCAAGTGAATTTTTATCTGCTTTTTTGAATAGGTGTATTTTTCGCTTATTTTTGGAGGATTTTGGGATTACAATATTCAATCTCGCTACGACAGCCCTGTGTTTACTAATCCCTGAATCGGTTTTGATACTCGTTATTAACTCGGGATTATTTGTTGCTCAGAGGTGAAGTATGTTTTCACAACCGTTTACTGTTCGCATTGGCTCATGAACTAACTGTTCGAAATAATTTTCAGAGAATGCGTTTAGCACAATTTCGAGTGATATTTTACGCGTACCTTCGGAATTAAACATGTTGTTTCGCCAACATATCGAGAGTAAATTTAAGTCACCACCAACTATTATCGTATGAGTCTAGTACGTGTTTTAAACCAAACTCAAGTTTTCTTTGAACCTTTCAGCAACTGTATCATCTGAATGAAGTTATAGCTTCAAATGATTGTTAAGAGGCAGTGACAAATACTAAAACTAAACTCCTCCAGAACAGGCCATGAAGGCCTAACGGTACCGACCGGTCGCCGAGTCATCCTCAGACCATTGGTGTCACTGGATGCGGATATGGGAGGGGGGGGGGGCATGTGGTCAGCACACCGCTCTCCCGGCCGTATGCCAGCTTACGAGACCGGAGCCGCTACTTCTCAATCAAGTAGCTGCTCACTTTGCCTCACAATGGCTGAGTGCACCCTGCTTGCCAACAGCGCTCGGCAGACCGGACGGTCACCCACCCAAGTGCTAGCCCAGAACGACGGTGCTTAACTTCGGTGATATAACAGGAACCGGTACTACCACGGCGGCAAGAAGGTTGGCAGTGACAAATACGGGTGGCTATAATTAAAGTACTGCTTACTCACAGACGTCCAATGTGATCTGTAATTATGGTGTGGCAGTAAAACGTGGTATAATTCTAATGACTTAATGCGGAACCGATTAACTCTGGAAAAACAGTTGCAAACTGTTGTAGCGTTGCAAGACAGCCACGCCACTCGGAAGTAGCCGAAATGCACGCGTTAACTCACGCCGGCTTGCGTGAGGTCTGAAACAGGATACGTTATGAATGCTATAAAGAAAAGTACGTAGCTTCTTTAATACTTAACTTTAATTAATCCTTGTGGTACATCGCTCTTGATAATACAAGTGAGACTCTCAGATATGGTTAATGGCGCCTTGCTAGGTCGTAGTCATGGACTTAACTGAAGGCTATTCTAACTGTCTCTCGGCAAATGAGATAAAGGCTTCGTCAGTGTAGTCGCTAGCAAAGTCGTCGTACAACTGGGGCGAGTGCTAGTACGTCTCTCTAGACCTGCCGTGTGGTGGCGCTCGGTCTGCAATTACTGACAGTGGCGACACGCGGGTCCGACATGTACTAATGGACCGCGGCCGATTTAAAGCTACCACCTAGCAAGTGTGGTGTCTGGCGGTGACACCACACAAACAGTAGCCATTAAGTGCAAATCTGGAGCTGTGAACGCAAGAAAGACGTGTAGAAATGTTTCCATGTGTTGTGGACTTGAAACGGGACATGTGCAGAAAAGCTCAAGCAAGTTGGAATGGCATAATGTTGATTTTATTATTAACCAATACTGACAAATTTGTTCAACATGACCACCGGAGACAGCAACGAAATGCTGCATCCGTAAATATAGTGATCAACATTTGCTCGCTGCGGCTCAAGTCCAGTCTGAGCAACGTGTTCCTGTGTACTAGCCTTCAGATCAGGTAGAGACCAAACGTGTCCCTGGTAAACGCATTATTTTAGACATTCCGAGAGTTAAAAGTCTCCAGAGCAGATGATACTGCAGGCCATACATCTGGAAAACCTCTAGAGAGAATACATTTGTAGAAGGATGCATTGGACAAATGTTTCACTGGGCGAGTGGTATGAAGTGTTGCCCCATTTTGCATGAAAACAGAGGTTTCCACACAGTTATAGGGCGGATCCCCTCCACGCCCACATCATATTTGCTGGTTACTAATATAAGACTTCATGGGATGTGGGCCCGTCATGTTATCCGTACGTCTGGATAGGATTACACACTAAAACTTTCGCATGGGGAGATAGATATTGGATGAAAACCGGAAAGAGAGCCGGCCGGTGTGACCGAGCAGTTCTAGGCGCTACAGTCTGGAACTGCGCGACCGCTACGGTCGCAGGTTCGAATCCTGCCTCGGGCATGGGTGTGTGTGATATCTTTAGGTTACTTAGGTTTAAGTAGTTCTAAGTTCTAGGAGCCTGATGAACTCAGACGTTAAGTGCCATAGTGCTCAGTGCCATTTGAATCGGAAAGAGAACACCAGAACACTGGATAGTCTGGTCGGGCAGTAACAGCACTGGAATATTCAGATATATTTGTGATTTTAAATGAATGAATCCTAAGCGTCAGACAAACGTAGCTGATGATGTTTTAGGAAAATTCATGAGGGTTTACCCTCATAAAGTTTTTATCTCGATCTGATATTATCTATACTTGTTCTTGTTTTTATGCGATGAAGAGTAAGTAAGTAAGTAAGTAACAGTAAATACTGAAATCCTTTTGTAAGCTAATTCTAGATCTGACCCTAGTTGCAGATCCTCTCTACAGTGCACTTTGGTTCAAATGGCTCTGAGCACTATGGGACTTAACATCTTAGGTCATCAGTCACCTACAACTTAGAACTACTTAAGCCTAACCAACCTAGAGACATCACAGACATCCATGCCCGAGGCAGGATTCGAACCTGCGACCTTAGCGGTCGCGCGGTTCCAGACTGTAGCGCCTAGAACCGCTCGGCCACTCCGGCCGTCACAGTGCACTTTGTGCACTTACAGTTCCTGCAGGTTTTATCTTACTGTCAGTTGTCTGAAAGTAAGATGTCTGACTCTGAACCACTGTAGCGTTCAATCGTGAATTGCAAAATGACAATGTTCCTTTCTCTCACAATATAATTCTCCAGACAGACTCCAAAAATGTGGCAGCGGTATTCAGCGTTCGACATACTTCAAGAAAAGGTTATATCCTAAGCTGGCCAGAATCTTGACCGTCTTTAAACTAATATCAATTATGACACTCTCAGCTATTACTTGATGGTCTACATTTCAGTAATATAGCATACCTTGCAGCTTGAGGAAAGACTTTCGAATCGATAATATTTCGTTATCATGCTTGTCACCTCTGCTGCTTGCTTAATCAAGAAACGTTTCATTTGGTCTCAGGTCGGTTGCCCCAGCTCCAGGCCGTTCTACGGCAGAAAACTCTAACCTTGGTAGTAAATGAAAACCAAAGATAATCGTTAATTCGTGGAGATAACGTCCCCGTCGCAGCAGTCGACAGCATGAGCGTTTCCCAGCAGCGTTTTCACACAGAAAACAAGGAAATTTGGACGAGCTATGATATTTAAATGGTTTATGAAAAACTTGATACGACATTGCTGTACAAGAAGATCACATATTACACCATGCTGCATTTTAAAAGTTTTGGAACGATGTTTCATGACAATAAGGTAATATTTAGAGTTTTTTTCATTATGATTATTTTATTTTTGCACAAATCAAGTAATTACAGGGTGGCGCACGAAATGTGTTACCAATTGTTTCTTTCACAATTTACGACGCACATTAGATGTCCCGCTGGGATCTCTACAGCAGTACCAGCAGAGCTTGGAAAAACAAATGAGTTACGAAATGACGTGTAATTCACGATACTGCCGCAAGGAGACTAGTAAGCAGCAATGGCTAACAATGGAAGACTGACGACACAGCAACGATCGGCAATTGTGTTACTTCTTCATGAAACGAAAAGCCTTGCTGTGACTCAGAGGCGTTTTCGACAACAATTTAACACACGATGGGTCCCTTGCAAGAAGACCATCCACAGGTTGTACGATAATTTTGTACAGGAAGGAACAGTATTGGAAGCGAAGCGACCTCGGCCTAAGCCTGTTTGTTCGCCGGGGAATATTGAAGCGGTTCGAGTTGCTGTACAGAGAAGTCCAGGGAAATTGTGCAGAGAGGCAGCAGTACAACTGGGAATATCCAGACGCTCCGTTCAACGCATTCTTAAAAGTGACCTCCATATGTACCCATACAAGATGACCTGTGCACAGAAGCTCACTGAAGAACACAAGCAGCAGAGACTACTGTTTGCTCAGTGGGCGGAGGATAGGGAAGAAACTCTCACCAACGTTTGGTTTTCAGACGAGGCGCATTTTCATTTAGACGGTGTGGTTAACAAACAAAATGTACGCTTTTGGGCCACTGAGAACCCACAAGTACCTCATGAACGACAACATTATGCTCCGAGGATTACAGCGTGTGCAGCAGTTTCCAGTCACGGACTTAATAGACCCTTTTTCTTTGAAGAAACTGTGAACAGCGAGCGTTATTTGAGCACGCTTCGCAATAGCTTCATTCCACAGCTTCTTTCTACTGCCTTGCCCTTCAACACGCAGTGGTTCATGCAAGATGGAGCAAGGCCACATACTGCAAACACTGTGTTAGAGTTTTTACACGAGCATTTCGACATGCGGATCATTTTACTCAGGTTTCCAGGTCGCTTCAATGACGGACAAATTTGGCCCCCCAATGGTGCAGACCTCAATCCATGTGACGTTTTTCTTTTGGGTACCTAAAGGAAAAAAATTTCCCGAAACGTCCACGTGATTTAATGAAGCTCAGAAGACTTATTCTTCAAGCTTGCAGTGAAATTACGGAAGACATGTGCCGTAAGGTAATCACTAACTTCAGTGCTCGTTTGAAGGAAGTTAGGAAACGAAACGGTGGACATATTGAGCATGTGCTGAGTTAGAACAAATCTCCGTGGACGGCTCTTCATTGTAGTATACGTGCCTTTCAGATTGTATTGACAATAAAGTTTATACTCAAAAACAAAATGGTAACACATTTCGTGCGCCACCCGGAATTGGGAAACAGCAGGATACCATTGAATCTATGGCACTAGGTGCTCACTGAACTTTTTCTGTCTCATCCCAACCTGCAGAAAACGTTAAATCCGTACCAGCCAAAAATGAGTAGCTTTTACAGCTATCTTCGGTACCGCCAGTGCATTTTTGAAGAACGCGCGAAACAAAAAATTGTCTTTACAAATTACAATATATTAATAATTTTCATAGTCAAGGAAGGAATGCTACGCACTGTTGGTTGGCGGGTTTCTCGCCGCTCACAGAGGAGTCATCGTGACAGCGGAGCAACTGGTGCATTTCCACGGGTGACGTCACGTGCTGGCGGCCTCTTTGATGCAGCGTACCACAAGGCTCCTTCCTGTGCCCTATACTGATACTAACTGAAGCGGCCTAATCGCCAGTCCGACAACCAAATACCTCGGAGCACGAAGGAGGAGAATTCCTAATTTGGGATCTTACTATACAAGTTTCCACCGAATGAACAAACTCCAATAAACATAAAAACTAGGAGTCATTTGAAGTATATTACTTCTAACGCAAAGCAAAATCTTTGAAGCGAGGTGATGAGACGTACAAAAACAGCGAAATAAAGTATTATTTGAAATGCGGTGCTAGGAAATGGCGTATAACATTTTAGTAAGTGCACAGAAATGAAGAGGAGATTATGTCCGACTTTATAAGGAAAGGAAGCTCTCATAGCTGGCTTTCCAAAATAAGAGAAAGACTGATAGAAGTAGCAGGACGGTGAACATTAGGTACCACTTCGTTTAAAACATCAAATTTTATGCATCAGTTTACTCTGTGTATCACCGAAGTCACCAACGCACGCTAGTGACGAGGCATTCTTTTCGGCAATAACAAATCTAATCTAGTTGGGAGTAAAAATTTTTCCTATTAAAATTTAGCAAATAAGGGTAGGCGAAGTGATCCTGTCGTCACTCTCTGTCGCAATGTATTGGGATAAATTACAAACTTCCCTACAGTATCTCATGGAATGGAAGCATACGACACATTTGATCACGACTGCTTGCTAGGTGGGATTGTTAAGCTAAGTGGCGCTTACGGTGCTATTTCAGAGGATCAGTGTGCAGTGTATATTCTGACACCATCTTTCAACCATCCCTTCTTTCACGTATCATGTTCAGCAGAAACACAACGGTACAGCGCTTCAGCAATCGACAGTCATCCACATAGTTAAATTACATGTCTTACACTTTGCAAAAGCCTTTAGCAAACCACTGCCATTATAATGTTACATGATAAAATATAGAGGATGTTCAACATTGTCCCCATACTAACAAGGGATCCAAGACTCACGTGCCTACAAAGTGGCTCTTGCTGAAATCGTCCCTGTATTCGCCACAGCATATGGTTTAGAATGACAAAGTTACAGTAAATAAATAGAGGAATGATGCGGATTTACCTAACGTAATGGGCGATAAATGATGTCGATAACAAAACTTAGCAGACGCTTTTAAAGATTCGTGAAGCTTTCAGAGGACTGAGCAAAGAACAGCCGTTATAGCTATCGAGACAACAATTACAGATGGTGTAATTGCCTGAAATTTCGTACACACCCCTCAGAAAATTTTCCTAACAGTGGTAAACCTCCCGTAGTAACGCGGGTAATATATGTATTGTTCTATGAATCCAGCAACAATAAAAGCAAGTTGTTTCGCTCTCTGTGCCTTCTGTAAAGCACTTTATGTCGATGAATTAACTAACTTAGCATACTGTGGGTAAAGCAGCGCGTTAATGCTGTTCCAACGCTGCAAAAGAATCCAGAGCTATACGTGAAATTCAGCTCGGCCTCCAGAATAATGTTCCATTAACTGACGTTGCGTCAGAAAGCATAATTAGCTAAGTACAAGCGGCGTGTGGGCGGACTCGCGCATTGACACAGCTTCACTTGTTTCTCTCGGTTTGTGTTTGCTTTTGTGATTAATTTTTTTCACAGATGTTGATGTACTACAAAATGTCCTAAACGTGAGATTGTATTCTTTCGATGACCCCGTAGAATAACGATATTGGGTACTGTAGTGGAAGTGTGAGTGTGGCAGTAGGATTGTGCAGCAGGTATTGTTGAGACTCCACCTCTGATCACTGTGTGCCACTCCTAAGCCTAGCGTACACTCGAGGATACGAACTTTCATATTTTGCACTAATACTTTCGCCCTCACAAGAGTCGCAGCGCGCTAGCTTGAGAGATAGAAATGTGAACCTGAAGTAGATAGAAGCTGGGCGGCAGTTTGTGTGGTATATCTGGCAGCCTGATGTTTGTAGGCAGTTTCCCAGACTGCTCCCCAGTCACTGTCTTAATTAATCTAGGTGTACACGTGACAGTTTTCACTCTCAGAGAGCTTTTGAGAGTCATACTTGTCTTGCAAGCAGTACCGACAGTCAGCTCGCCGGCAGTGTCGGAGAGTGGGGACTACAGATCAGTCACTCTCTGCGAGTTCAGGTTTCACCCGTACACTGCAGCTCCAGCTTTCAAGAGCTGCTCGCCGTAGCTCTCAGAGAAAAACTAAATCGTCAATGTTGAGGCAGCTGAGCGTGCTCAGAGAGTGCTGAGCGGCCATATTGCACTCCAGATTTGTGTCGTATTTCACAGTTTCAACAATATCACACCATGGTAATACACTTTGCCGTAATCAGCCACAAAGAGTACTCACGAAATTGCGTGTGCTGAGTCATAAAACGTGGCTGAGACATGTTTCTGAGTGACTGTCGTCAGTTTTACCTCATAAGCGAACAGCTCAAGCAGTTAGCCTATTTCGAAAGTGCTGGACTTAATGCTGCGCCAGCAGTTAACACTTAAAAATATCATAGAGGCATTATACAGAATTAACAAAAGACATTGTCGACGAAGAGATTCAGTCCTAAGTCGACATCAAAATATGAGTGAATGACCAGGACGTTACCCGCTGCACCACCAGATCACTGCGACGAGCTGCCCTATAAACGTGTACCGCCATTGTAGCCACAAGGAAGTGAACTCAGGACGAAGTTGTGCGTTTAATTAGTTTGTGCGAGGAAAGGACAGCGTTGTGGAATGTAGGCCCACATACTCTGGGCTACAGGAACTGAGCAAAGTTTTTTGGCTGAAATGGCTCCAGTTTTGAAACCTCTACAGAAGACATTTCACTTAATATATACAATTCAAGGAATCAGTCAAGATAGTTTTATAGGACCAGATTAACATCTAGAGACAAGTAAAGTTAAGTTTGAAAATGTGGTTTAGGAACTCGGAAAACTGTCATCTAACTTCAAGTACTATAGCTATATCTATAATTTTATATGATGTATTAATTGATCATACTAGTATATGGGTTGCTGAAACACAGACTTTCAGGAGTTTATGAGTCGTCCCCTAAGTCAATAGCAGTAAAAATATTCAAATAAATGTCTGTTCTGAGATACTTCATTTATCAGATATCCCCCCCTGTTTGACTTTTGAACGTCTATGGTTATCAAGATGAAATTTATGTAATGTTATTTCATCGTAAACGTTATTTTAGCAGTTATTAAAAAGAACAAACGTACCAGGTGCTAGAAATATTAGTATCACAAGCAGTCTGTCTTTAATACTAATGGAATTATGCGTAATATTATCTAGACGCTCAATTTTGGATCAAATTATAATGAGTTACTTCCATCTCCACTACCGACAATCCCTTAAAATTTCGATATTGTGGGTTTTCCATCACAAGCTTTACAATAAGATTCTTGCATGCTCTAAAACAATCCCGCCTCTTAATCCGCTCTGTTATCCAACACGAACACGGTGGTTAACGTTCTCTCTTTGCTAGTAAAAGTATGAAAAGTGCAGTTGCAACCCGACGCTCTTCCATCGCAACCTCTTCTTTCACGCACAGAACAAGAACAGAAACATGACGCGGAGAGAGTTCTCTCAGCTCTCACAGACATTCTCTCTCTGCTGTGTGTAAATGTTTCCGACATCAACTCTCACAGGACTCAGACATCACAGAAAGTACACGCAAGGAACTATCAGACACTATCACTGAAAATTCGCGCCTAGTGTAAACCGTGTGCTGTCCTTAGGTTAGTTAGGTTTAAGTAGTTCTAAGTTCTAGGGGACTTATGACCACAGCAGTTGAGTCCCATAGTGCTCAGAGCCATTTGAACCATTTTTGTAAACCGTTCTGCGAATACTATCTGGGAGTACCAAACTATCTGAGATCAAAAAACTCTCAAGTATATCCCACCCCTTGATAATGCGACACAGTTAATGAACTGCCAAAGTACGATAATACACAGAACAGTGTTTACACGAATCACAGACAGATGTTGCACTCGACTTCTCTCGTCTACGTTGGCTCTGCTAGACAACTAACATAAAATAAATTTGCCAGATCATGAAAACAGCGGTATGAACGCTAGGAAAGAGAGCTTCCTGCCATGTCAACTCAAGACATCAATCTTAGCATGTTGTTCCTCCTTTGTACGTATCCACCTGAAACATAATTATTATAGCTCCCACTGCCCCAGATTCAATAAATGCGTGACTGTGACTTACTTTGTCTTTAAGTTTACTAGCCTATTGTTGTCCTGTAAGGGGTGAGTCAGTTTACAGTATTTTAGTCGTTTACGTTAGAGTAATTTTTTTCACCTATAAAACAAGAATTAGTCACAACGCTTACTTCTTCTTTTATTCGTGTTTCTGTACTGAAAAGATACACTTGCACGTCGGTCTTGTCTCTGTTTTCGAAGCGTAGGTAATGCTAATGAGTGAAAACATCCGACTTGGGAGTGTTATCCGCGTCTGTGAAAAAAATTAATCACAAAAGCAAACACAAACCGAGAGAAACAAGTGAAGCTGTGTCAATGCGCGAGTCCGCCCACACGCCGCTTGTACTTAGCTAATTATGCTTTCTGACGCAACGTCAGTTAATGGAACATTATTCTGGAGGCCGAGCTGAATTTCACGTATAGCTCTGGATTCTTTTGCAGCGTTGGAACAGCATTAACGCGCTGCTTTACCCACAGTATGCTAAGTTAGTTAATTCATCGACATAAAGTGCTTTACAGAAGGCACAGAGAGCGAAACAACTTGCTTTTATTGTTGCTGGATTCATAGAACAATACATATATTACCCGCGTTACTACGGGAGGTTTACCACTGTTAGGAAAATTTTCTGAGGGGTGTGTACGAAATTTCAGGCAATTACACCATCTGTAATTGTTGTCTCGATAGCTATAACGGCTGTTCTTTCCTCAGTCCTCTGAAAGCTTCACGAATCTTTAAAAGCGTCTGCTAAGTTTTGTTATCGACATCATTTATCGCCCATTACGTTAGGTAAATCCGCATCATTCCTCTATTTATTTACTGTAACTTTGTCATTCTAAACCATATGCTGTGGCGAATACAGGGACGATTTCAGCAAGAGCCACTTTGTAGGCACGTGAGTCTTGGATCCCTTGTTAGTATGGGGACAATGTTGATACACAGCGGAGGGTACACCGTATCAGTATTATCAATTCCGTATCCCGTCCCATGATCCTGACGCGAAATACCCAGGGAGTGGAGAAAAATATTGTCACGTAGAAGAACGAACACTAACTTCACTTAACGAAGGTTTATTCAGCACTTGCACATACATGAGCCCGGAGCGAACTGCCTCTGGCCAGAAACATACGATATATATACAGCTACAGAACGTTCCAGTACAATGATTCTTGACATTTGTGGATACTTCTAGAACGTACTGGAACCGAATATAGAAATTAAAATTTTACAATTGAGGGGAGTTTTGAACTCACAACCCTCCATGCAGTCTATTATCATAACCACTCCACCACCGTGACCGTGCTGTTCAGATTTTTCTACGACATTACCTGCTGCTTAGGAGAACAGCGACTGGTGTCACGTCCTCCTTGTCCGGGAACGAGTCATCGGTGACTGATGTTCGCCCTGGCGGTGATCTTGTTAGAACTTCCTCTCCCACTATCTGACGAAGAACACTTGTGAAATAAGTTCCTTCCTCCATCACAGACATCGATACGATGTTTGGAAGCCGTTAACTTCTTGCGTATAATTCTTTTTTGATGCATTGTCTCGATATACTGGCATCATTTTATGAAGTCTTCTGCTGTCGAAACGTCCTTCAGGAGTACGGCTTGATACATGTCCTCACCAACACGCTTCATGAGATGTGCAATCTTATCTTCCTCCTACATTCTAGGATCCACTATTTCACACAGCTCCAAAAAGTCTCGAATGTAGGATGCTGTCATTTCTCCTGGACGCTGTGCCCTGCACTTTAATTTATCTTCAGCCTTGCACTTCTGTCGTTGTGTGTCGCCGAAATACTTGTGTAGTTCCGCCAGGAATACTTCCAGCTTGTGAACTTCTCCTCGTTGTTCTCATACCGTTGCTTGACAGTGCCCTCCAAATAGAAAAATACTTTAGCCAAACACACGGTGTCACTCCATTTATTAAATTTGGCTATACGCTCATATACCTCCAGCCACTTGTTTGGACCTTGTTGAATATGACTCTAACCCGGGTTTCTCGCCACGTAAACGGCGGCTCTGTCGTGGTCTGACAGTAGCCACTGTGTCATCGATAATGTGCGCTATCACAAGTTCCAATACCCAGCGTCTCCGCCAGAATGATGTCACGTAGAAGGAGGTGTAATAAGATGAATGACGAACACTAACTTCACTTAACGCAGGTTTATTCAGCGACTGCACGTACAAGAGCGCGGAGCGAACTGCGTCTCTTCAGAACACATGCAGTATATATGCGGCTACAGAACATTCCAGTACAAGGATTCTTGACATTTGTGGATACTTCTAGAATGTGCTCGAACCAGAAACAGAAGTTTTAGAGTTCAGGTGAGTTTTGAACTCACGACCCTCCTTGCAACAGTCTCCTATAATAACCACTACGCCACGGTGACTGTGCTTCTCAGCTTCTTCTGCGACTGTATGGAAGCTCCAAACATACAATACCTTATCATGCCTAATACGATGTAGAAAACCTTTGGCATTCAAAATAGCTTCCATTCGTCTCGTAAGGAGTTAATTTTTTTTTTTTTTTTTGTCGTCAGTCTACTGACTGGTTTGATGCGGCCCGCCACGAATTCCTTTCCTGTGCTAACCTCTTCATCTCAGAGTAGCACTTGCAACCTACGTCCTGAATTATTTGCTTGACGTATCTCTGTCTTCCTCTACAGTTTTTGCCCTCTACAGCTCCCTCTAGTACCATGGAAGTCATTCCCTCATGTCTTAGCAGATGTCCTATCATCCTGTCCCTTCTCCTTCTCAGTGTTTTCTACATACTCCTTTCGTCTCCGATTCTGCGTAGAATTAATACGGGTCCTGCATGGGTTCCAAGGGAATCTTACACTATTCCTCCTGCAAAACAATGGCTAGATAAGGCAACAATGATGAACGTGGATAGCGACGATGCGCCCTCTTCTCCAAAGCAGGCCATATAATGTCTATAATAGTGAGATCCTGTGACTCTGGCAACCAGGCGATATGCGACAATTCGTCTTCGTGCTCACGAAACTAGCCCCGCCCGATGCGTAATCGAACAGGGGCCCTGTCGTCTTGGATCACAGCATCAGCATTGGGGGACAAGTATTCTACCATGGGATGGGACTGACAAGTCAAAATGGTCACATAATACTCGACAGTAATGCGACCTTGCAGGTTGCCCGTGGGACCCACGGAAGCCCACGACATCGCTGCCCATATCACCACCGAAACCCTCCGTCTTTTACTCTTGGGATGTAAACCCCGCCAATGATATTCTTCCTTTGCTCCATAGTCCAGATTTTGTGACTTCGATAGGCCCGCCATATTTACCGGTTACAGGTACAGGGTGTTTCAAAATTTCAAAAATGACCGGTATATTTGAAACGGCAATAAAAACTAAACGAGCAGCGATAGAAATACACCGTTTGTTGCAATATGCTTGGGACAACAGTACATTTTCAGGCAGACAAACTTTCGAAATTACAGTAGTTACAATTTTCAACAACAGATGGCGCTGCGGTCTGGGAAACTCTATAGTACGATATTTTCCACATATCCACCATGCGTAGCAATAATATGGCGTAGCCTCTGAATGAAATTACCCGAAACCTTTGACAACGTGTCTGGCGGAATGGCTTCACATGTAGATGAGATGTACTGCTTCAGCTGTTCAATTTTTTCTGGATTCTGGCGGTACACCTGGTCTTTCAAGTGTCCCCACAGAAAGAAGTCACAGGGGTTCATGTCTGGCGAATAGGGAAGCCAATCCACGCCGCCTCCTGTATGTTTCGGATAGCCCAAAGCAATCACACGATCATCGAAATATTCATTCAGGAAATGAAAGACGTCGGCTGTGCGATGTGGCCGGGCACCATCTTGCATAAACCACGAGGTGTTCGCAGTGTCGTCTAAGGCAGTTTGTACCGCCACAAATTCACGAAGAATGTCCAGATAGCGTGATGCAGTAATCGTTTCGGATCTGAAAAACGGGCCAATGATTCCTTTGGAAGAAATGGCGGCCCAGACCAGTACTTTTTGAGGATTTAGGGACGATGGGACTGCAACATGGGGCTTTTCGATTCCCCATATGCGCCAGTTCTGTTTATTGACGAAGCCGTCCAGGTAAAAATAAGCTTCGTCAGTAAACCAAATGCTGCCCACATGCATATCGCTGTCATCAATCCTGTGCACTATATCGTTAGCGAATGTCTCTCGTGCAGCAATGGTAGCGGCGCTGAGGGGTTGCCGCGTTTGAATTTTGTATGGATAGAGGTGTAAACTCTGGCGCATGAGACGATACGTGGACGTTGGCGTCATTTGGACCGCAGCTGCAACACGGCGAACGGAAACCCGAGGCCGCTGTCGGATCACCTGCTGCACTAGCTGCGTGTTGCCCTCTGTGGTTGCCGTACGCGGTCGCCCTACCTTTCCAGCACGTTCATCCGTCACGTTCCCAGTCCGTTGAAATTTTTCAAACAGATCCTTTATTGTATCGCTTTTCGGTCCTTTGGTTACATTAAACCTCCGTTGAAAACTTCGTCTTGTTGCAACAACACTGTGTTCTAGGTGGTGGAATTCCAACACCAGAAAAATCCTCTGTTCTAAGGAATAAACCATGTTGTCTACAGCACACTTGCACGTTGTGAACAGCACACGCTTACAGCAGAAAGACGACGTACAGAATGGCGCACCCACAGACTGCGTTGTCTTCTATATCTTTCACATCACTTGCAGCGCCATCTGTTGTTGAAAATTGTAACTACTGTAATTTCGAAAGTTTGTCCGCCTGAAAATGTACTGTTGTCCCAAGCATATTGCAACAAACTGTGTATTTCTATCGCTGCTCGTTTAGTTTTTATTGCCGTTTCAAATATACCGGTCATTTTTGAAACACCCTGTATTTGCATCAATGCGAAGTATTTATGGAATCCCAATTCGTGTTTTCGCGTTGTAATTCCCTGCTTCTGCAACTACCTTCGTGTTGGTTTGGTGCTGACAGTGTTCGCGAGTGCGTGATTCAGTGCTGCAGTGAGTTTTGTAGTGACCGTACGCTTAGTTTTCGCCACAGTCGTCGTCAGTGACTGCCCGTCACGACCGCTCTACACACATTTTCGCCCGCTCTCTCCCTGTATACAGTCTAAATCTTCGAAATGGTGCCTCTTGGAGCACCCAACACTTCGGCTACTCGGTTTCGGAAGCAACCAGCAGACGAGCACCAACAATTTTCTCACCTTCAAACTCACTGAACTCCGATATAATGCACTCAGTAGTACACAGAGGTGGAGTCGCAACAATACCTTGCGACTTATTGAGGTCATAGCACAGGTGGCGTTCGTACACAAATACAACAACGCAACCTACAGGTTTGGCTAGCATTTGAATTTATTTTCAAACACGCGTTTCTCGCGCTTTTTCCAACTTTTTGTCCAACCGCCGTACGTTTGTGTCAGTGTAAATGTGTAGCCAGCGGGTAGCTGGGAACGCTTAGGTGCTGCGTAATAAAACGTAAAATCTGTACCAAAAAGGACAACCATAAAAACAGATAAACAGATCTATGCAGTTACTGTTACTGTTGCCTGCATTAGCTTTTTTGTTATTTTTTTATTATCTAATTATTATATGTTTATCTATTTGTTGTTATATCTGCTCATGGCAGGCAATAATTCGAGCGTAATTGGGAGCTTTGCTGTAACAAATATGCAATCCAGCGCGGCTTCGTTGCGGGTATATAAGCGCTGACACGCAGACGAGGGGTTAGTGCATCTGAACTTGTGCAATATAAGACCACCACCCAGAGACTCAGTTTCCAGCTGTATTGGACACGCACATACACACTTCATTAGCCAAACTACTTGCTCATGAAAGTAACGGAAAAGAAGGTTTGACCATCAGCTCAGGTCAGACAGTGAGCCATAATTACGAAACACTATGAAAGCAATGTACACTAATAAAGATATGTACAAGTGCAGGTGAAGAAATGAGACCACAGTGGTAGCAGTAACACGTATGGGCACACAACAGGGGAATTTGGGAATGGTAAAATGTGTATGAAATTTTCCAGGAATGACGCCTAACTGATAACCATTAGTGAGCAATAACATTTCGCTTAACGATTAGCTTTGGAATCAGTTTTCCAATTAAGAAATCGCTATTAAAAAAACGAGCAAAACTGAAGAATGTATCAATAAATGAAAACGAAAGGCCTAGCTGGCTTCCACTAACAAAATGTTTTTACACAAACCAACAACAGCAAAAATCCAAACTAAATAAAAAAGGGTATATAAATACAATTAGAAGCAGAATGCTTCAGTAGCCTCAACTAAGATACGGAAGTTGAATTTGTCTGCTGAACACGTGTTTCAATCAGAACTCGAAGTCTTTGTGAATTATCCACAATGCACAGGTGTCAAACGCTACAGATGCACATAAGCGTGAAGTAAAATCAGATACCGGTAAACACTCCTTTGCAAATGGGTCAACTAAACCATATAGTGCAACCACCTTACAGCAAAAAATAAGTTGTTGACCAAGAACGTCCTTGTGCTTCCACTAATCCACTCTGCTTATGTGTCTACAGGGGTCAAAGAACAGACACGAAGCAAGGCCGTGTTATGTTCAATTGCCGTGTTTCCCAGCTGAGTGAGTTTGGCACTCAAAATAGACCTGATTCCTGCAGGCGCTTGTAGCCTTCATGACCCACGTAGTCGACACTCGTAGCTGCTCTGTGTCCTTCCTAGGTTAGGCTGTGCACAGCCAAGCATTCACGTTTCCTATCTGCCTTGTCCGGACGCCTCCACTCTTAACGACTGTCGCCCACTTTCCTCTCCGCGACCCAGCTCAGCCCCCTTCGGCCGAGTGCCACCTGGCAACTACGCAAATATTATTCTTTATACCTGGAAATCAACTTGCAGCCGCGCCGCCACGGCTCACACATTAATTCTCAAAGTTCAGTTGTGAATATAGAGTTCTTGTTAACACGCCGCTGGAGGGTATCGGGAATAAAATGACGTAAGAAAATGTTCAAATGTGTGTGAAATCTTATGGGATTTAACTGCTAGGGTCATCAGTCCCTAAGCTTACACACTACTTGACCTAAATTATCCTCAGGACAAACACACACACCCATGCCCAAGGGAGGACTCGAACCTCCGCCGGTACCAGCCGCACAGTCCATGACTGCAACGCCTAGACCGCTCGGCTAATCCAGCGCGGCATGACATAAGATGACGAAAAGATGGTGTAAGGTATCATCAATGTGGACACCATTATCAGCCAGGATAGTCGTTTCTGCCACAGAAAGATATGTACAGTAAGGATGTGTAGCGTTCTAACACTACCACAGGTAACGCACAATCAGGACAGCTTATATGTGAATGTAGGCTTTCCCGGTGTATACTGCTGATGAAAACTTCTCGGGCTTCCATCCGGGCAGAAGTCACTTCACCAGAAGATGATGAGAATGATACTAATCGAAACGTCGCGTATTTTCGACGCAGCTACCCGGATGGAAGCCCGAGAAGATTTCATCAGGAGAGCTCAGTTAGTAATAAGTTTTTTTTTATTCTGTATGACAGCATCTCGGTGGCGTGAATGGTTTTCCACGCAGTGGTTTCTTCTTCAGTCCCACTTGCGAGCTCTGCAGTGATGCTGTCTCAACGGAAGCCTGTATTCGGCGTGGCTGCCGTGATGACTTAGGGCAGGTGCCTTTGGCAGCCAGCGGGCTTACGCCAGAGTGGCCGTGAACCACAGATCAGACGCACAGATGCCCCGTGCCCGACTCTGGAGATGCCTGGAGGAAGACGCCCTAGAGGAAATCGTGGCACCAAGGGACGTCCTGCCACCGCTTAGCAGATGGCGCTGCTACGCGAAGGTGGTAGAGCAGCTTGCTCCCGCCGTCCACTGTGGTCGAGCAATTCTAGGCGGTCGCAGTTTCGAATTCTGCCTCGGGCGTGTTAGGTTTAAGTACACTACTGGCCATCAAAATTGCTACACCAAGAAGAAATGCAGATGATAAACGGATATTCATTGGACAAATATATTATACTAGAACTGACATGTGATTACATTTTCACGCAATTTGGGTGCATAGATCCTGAGAAATCAGTATCCAGAACAAAAACCTCTGGCCCTAATAACGGCCTTGATACGCCTGGGCATTGTGTCAAACGGTGCTTAGATGACGTGTACAGGTACATCTGCCCATGCAGCTACAACACGATACCACAGTTCATCAAGAGTAGTGACTGGCGTATTGTGACGAGCCAGTGGCTCGGCCATTATTGACCAGACGTTTTCAGTCAATGGGAACAAGAGGTGATCAAGACGTGTAACCAGTGGCACCCCATACCACCATGCCGGGTGATAAGCCAATATGGCGATGACAAATACACGCTTCCAATGTGCGTTCACCGTGATGTCGCCAAACACGGATGCGACCATCATGATGTTGTACAGAGAACCTGGATTCATCCGAAAAAATGACGTTTTACCATTCGTGCACCCAGGTTCGTCGTTGAGTACATCATCGCAGGCGCTCCTGTCTGTGATGCAGCGTCAAGGTTAACCGCAGCCAGGGTCTCCGAGCTGACAGTCCATGCTGCTGCAAACGTCGTTGAACTGTTCATGCAGATGGTTGTTGTCTTGCAAACGTCCCCATGTGTTGACTCAGGGATAGAGACGATCCGTTACAGCCATGCGGATAAGATGCCTGTCATCTCGACTGCTAATGATACGAGGCAGTTGGGATGCAGCACTGCGTTTCGTATTACCGTCCTGAACCCACCGATTCCATATTCTGCTAACAGGCATTGGATCTCGACCAACGCGAGCAGCAGTGTCGCGATGCGATAAACCGCAATCGCGATAGGCTACAATCCGACCTTTATCAAAGTCGGAAACGTGATGGTACGCATTTCTCCTCCTTACACGAGGCATCACAACAACGTTTCACAAGGCAACACCGGTCAACTGATGTTTGTGTATGAGAAATCGGTTGGAATCTTTCCTCATGTGAATTCTCTGAAAAGATAATCATTTGCATATCACAGCATCTTGTTCATGTTGGTTAAATTTGACGTCTGTAGCATGTCATATTCGTGGTGTAGCAATTTTAATGGCCAGTAGTGTATTTGGAAGTCCAGGAACCAATCATAGGATGAATACTAGTGCTGTTGAGGACTGAGCGGCGATTATTTATACTTAGTTTCTCTGCCCAGCCGTTTTGTGACAGAAGATCTCCTCCTGTCACATATGTGACCATGGAAATTCAGCATTGTGCCATGACTTCTGGAAATCAGCCTGCCCCCACGGCAAATTTGCCCTACTGCGAGGTGCCATGTCTGCAGCATTTTAACGCCCAAAAGGCAGGATTTCATAGGCAGCATACCCGTACGCCTCTCAGCGGGTTGTGAAGTCTGGACTGTGACTGTTGATTTAACAGTAGAGCGAAAGACTGAAGGATCAAGAGAGATCGTAAAGATAATGTTAAAACATGAAACATTATATGTACATGGTGTCGCTCGTAAGAGTCATCAGGCGCACTTCCTCTGGTGTTTCACCAGGTATTTGCATTGCGTAACTAGCGTCAGCCCAAACAAATAGTGCTCGTCCCTCCCTTCATGCGACGTCCAATGTCGACGGAAACCATCGGTTTGTTTCCCATTACCAACAAAACTAATTTTAAGCGGAATTTTATGTACCCTTTCGATAGAACGGTCCCAGATTAGTCTCGTGTGATATTTCTTTTATCGGTATATATTAACAGGGACAGTAACAGTCGAAGAATAAACAACAATCCAACAGCGAATCTATAGTGCCGCATGCTTGGCGGTAGCAATCACCACGAGTTTTACTGTCCCTGTTAATACATATCGATAAAAGAAATATCGAGCTAGACTAATCTGGGACCGCTCTGCGAATTGGGACGTAAAATTGAGCCTTAAAAAGATTGTTTGTCCCAGGAAACAAACCGACGCTTTCCGTCAACACTGGGTGTTGCATGAAAGAATTAATGACCACTATTTCTTTGGGCTGACTCCACTACACAACGCAAAAAACAAATTGTAAATATCTGTGGAACTATCCTAGAAAAAGCGCCTTGCAAATCTTTCGAGAGGTACCCTCCACATGTCCGAAACAACAGACACCTTGTTTGATCCAGCGACAGTACAACTAATTGCTGAAGAGTTTGATTGATCTTAACCATACTCGAGCAGTGAAATGGATCAATGATAAAAGGTCCAAATTTGCGCCGGTCCCGGACTCGAAGCCGAATTTCCCGTTTTACCAGATCGGTCGTCTTAACCGCCTCAGCAATCCCAGCATGTTTTCATTCTGACCCAAAGGGTCCAAAATAACAGACGACCAAAGGTGCGCTCTTTCAGTGCATATGTGCACCATGCCCAATCTCTTATGGGGATCATTGGCCTGAAGATAAGAGCTTCATGAGTAGGTGATGCTATATCAGCAGCGATCAGAAGAGAAGCATGTTGGGAACGCCTATGCAGTTAATGCGATCTCTCGCGTTAAGCGGGAAACTGGGTTTGAGACCCAAAAAAATGGTTCAAATGGCTCTGAGCACTATGGGACTTAACATCTGCGGTCATCAGTCCCCTAGACTTAGAACTACTTGAACCTAACTAACCTAAGGACATCACACACATCCATGCCCGAGGCAGGATTCGAACCTGCAAGCGTAGCAGCAGCGCGGTTCCGGACTGAAGCGCCTACAACCGCTCGCCCACTCCGGCCGGCATTTGAGACCCAGTCCTGCATAAATTTTCACCTCTTACCACTGAGTCATTCAGTGCTCAATTGAGGCTAACGTAACTGAAACCTTTGAACTACATCTGCAGCTACATCAGTACTCCACAATCCACCTTACGGCGCGTGACGGAGAGTTTCTCTTACCACTATTAGTCATTTCCTTTGCTGTTCCACTCGAAAACAGAACGAGCGGAACACGACTGCCTAAACGCCTCCGTATGAGCTCTACTTCGTCGCGTCTTTATGTTGGGAGGCAACAGAATCCTTCTGCAGTCTGCTCCGAATGAGGGTTCTCTAAGTCTTAGCAACAGTGTTCCTCGAAAATAACGTCGCCTTCCCTCCATGGGTTACCATTCGAGTTCCCGAAGCATCTTTGTAACACTTGCTTGTTGTCCGAACGAACCAGTAACAAATCTAGCAGCCAGCCTCTGAATTGCTTCGATGTTTACCTTTAATCCTACCTGCCAGAGATCCCAAACACTCGAACAGTACTCAAGAAATGGTTCAAATGGCTCTGAGCAGTATGGGACTTAACATCTGAGGTCATCAGGCCCCTAGAACTTAGAACTACTTACACCTATCTAACCTAAAGACATCACACACATCCAGGTCCGAGGCAGGACTGCGACCGTAGCGGTTTCGGACTGAAGCGCCTAGAACCGCTCGGTCACAACAGCCAGCGGTACACAGCAATAGGTCGTACTAGCATCCTATAAGCTGTCTCCTTTACACATGAACCACAATTTTCGAGAATTCTCCCTATAAACCGAAGAAGAGCATTCACATTTCCTGCCACAATCCTCATGTGCTCGTTTCACTTCACATCGCTTTACAATATTACGGCCAGATATTTAAACAACCTCTGCATGCTTACCTTGATGGTAAGGTGCTCGCCTCCTATGTGCCATTCATCACACTAACTGGAAAATTTGTCTAAGTCGTCTTGTATCTCTCTACAGTCACTCAACTTCGACACCCTACCGGACACCACGGCATCATCAAAAAACAACCGCATATTGCTGCCCACCTGTAGGGAAGCAACATACTCACGCATTATAAAATTCACATCAGTCTTTCCATTGTGTGCCAGCCTAGTCCGCTGTAACTAGCTTTGATGTCATAAATATTGCGCAATACTTTAAAATGAAGTAAATAACCTGAAACGTTTCTAGCATGTCAGGAGTAATACAAAATCAATATGTGTTCGATATCAGTTCAATAACTTTAACCATTTTCGAAATTTGGATGTTTTTCTGTAAAATTCATTGGCGCAACAGAAAAGAGCTAGAAACTTAAAAATTTATATTTAGATTCCTTTTGCATAATAATTTAGTAGAAACAGTATTCTGGATCTCACAAATTAAAATTTTAGTTGAAATTCATGATTTTCTGGTTTTTGTCTTAGACATTAAGGAATAGATTAAGTAGGCGAATAAATAAAGCTAGGATGTTTAAATTTAAGTAGAAGGGAGATCTGCTACAATTATAAAAATGTGAGAAGTTTCAACAGAATAACGATAAAACTATAGCTATAGCGTATCTGCAAAGAGAGAGCGCGTCTACTGCGTGTGGTGTAATTAAATTAATTCTCTCGCCCAAAGTATTTGACTTAGTCACGTCAGACTTTTATTGTGATTACTTACCTGTGTGCTGATTGCACATTTAAATTGAGAGCTTCATCGGCCATCAGCAAAGGAAGCAATGATTTATTCGATAACTTAAAGTGGTGCATTACTAGCCCAGCGGCTAGTCGGGAGAGCAGATTTGATCAGGTGTTCCCTTAGCCGCCCGCACCGCGGCTTTATATGTAAGAACGCTGCGCGAGAAAAAGGTGGGCCTCAGTTCTCTCCAGACGCTGATTAGCGTACCACGTGTGCCGGGAGTAGCGTCGCGTCGGTATCGTTGATATAAACAGCCTCGGATGCAGTAATAAGTTACTCGGGATACGCGTAACCAGTAACCATGAAATGGTAATTTTGGGATGACGTTAATGATCTACCTTTAGTTTGCGTATGTCGTATTTTCACGTGCCGCCGTAGGACAGACATTCTACCATTATTAGCGTGGCGTTTGATGAACATTATCATCAAATTATGGCGAGCATTCGCTTAAACATTTAATTTGAACAGCTATAGTTGCACCAGCGCATTAGACTCTGAACTGCTCTGGTAGTTGGATTGTGTGCATTCTTTTTGATCTGTGACTTTCAGAATATAGTGAACATTTTAGAGAGAATGGTTTTTGATTGTGAATCCCAGACAATCTCCTAATTCCTCAGAGCTATAAGCTGTAGCTATAAATGTATTTCTCAGATGAAGTGGGCACTAGGAATTCTAATTACAGGCTTCACGTTTTGCTAATCACTTTATGGTTGCCAATATTGTAGTTAGAGAGTCAGTGTTGAGAACGGCAAACAGCATAAATACAAAACATTTATACTATTATTCCACCCGCCGCCCCACATATGGTGCATCGGCCGGGAAACAAACTGAGTAAAAGTGAAAGTGATTTTTAAATATTCGTATTCGGAAGTGAAATGCGACACGAAACTGATCAATGGAACAGTGATAGTGTTACGTGTGCATGTGGACGACGCAATTGGATTAACAACGCATCTGGATTGACGGAGCTGGCGCTGAGTCAAGCTGCACTGCTGGCATCGCGAGAAGTCAGTCTCGCCGCACCGCAGTCTCCGTCGGAGTGACCGGAGCCGTATCTGCTGTTGCGGGCTACGCCCACAACACAGCAGTTGTCGAGGTGCCGTCTGCAGTTCAACGCGCCGCGTCACATCAGTAATCCTGGTGCGCCGCGCCGGCAACGCCATACGTCGTGCAGAAGGAACTAAGTTAAGTGAAAAGCTGTTAAAACTTTTACTAACCTGCACTAAAAGACTGTCGGCGATGGACCCGCAAAGAGAAACAGAAGTTAAACCTAAATCATGACCTATGTCTCTTGAAGGAACTGTAAATCCAGACAACGGTTCAAGTGTAAATATGCATGAAGATAGTAATGTTAAAGTGAAATCCGAACTAGTGTCTCCTGACAGTAGTGTGAAAAAGGGCAACGATTCAACAGTACAGACCCCTGTAGTAAAGCAGAAATCAGAAAGTGTTAAGTTATTGGATGATAGTTTCTCTGATGAATTAAAAATGAAACAGTCATCAGAGATGGTAGAGTTTAAAAAGGAGAAGTGTCATTTAGTTTTGATTCTTCTGGTGTTGGAGCTAGTTTTTCGTCACCTGAGTGTGATAAAAAGCCAGCTAGTGAGCAACCCAAAGATACTGGGGCTATTGATTTAAATGTAATATTACAAGCAATAGCTGCCAGTAAAGCAAAAATGTCAGCCAGTAATGCTAGAATGACAGCTGAGTTAAAATCTGATATAACTGAGGTAAATAACAGGATTGTGGCCAGCCAAACCAATTTTAATAAACGGTTTGAGGCAATGGACAATAAATTAGAATCCAATAAAGCTGAATTAGAAACTTCCTTCAAGACTGACTGCAATAAGTGGAAAGAGGATCTGGACAGTTTAAATTATAAAATTGTTTACAACCATGAGGATATTAAGAAAAAGGTTGCTCAACAGTTATCTGAGATGTATAAAACAGTAAAATCCGAAGTTGCTGAGGTTCGCAAAGACTTCCAAATGGAAGATGCGAAGCTGGAGCACAAGTTAACAGAAAAGATCGAGGCGGAATCTGAACTGTGCTCAGATAGGTTTAAAGATGCTAATATAAAAGTAAACATATGTCAAGCAGAAGTAGACGCAATCAAAACTGATACTACTCATATTGTGCAAAGAGTAGATAATGTTGAAATGAGAGTAGAAAATATTAGTACTAACATTGCTAACATTGAGAGTAAAGTAGCTTCAGTAACTTCTCGTAATGGTAGTATGCAACAAGTTGTAGCTGCAAACGCCGCTTTTATCGGGTGTCGGCAGTTCTTGCGGTTCGATCCAGATAAAAATATCCACTCGCTAGATTTCTGGAACGATTTTGAAGATGTGATTCCACCAACTTGATCTGAACGAGAGAAAATCTCATTTATTAGAAGCCAATTAGCGGGTGACGCCATGCGTTGGTCAGCTGATGTTATGTTGAAGTGTAAAACAGTAGCGGAATTTAAAACAGCTTTCATTAATGAGTATTGGTCTAGCAATAAGCAAAATAAAGTGTTGAGAGAATTTTGGAGTGGAAAACGCTTCAATGCAGTCAAGGATTCTATTAAAGAGTTTGCCAGTTCATGGATCTCACGTTTGTCACATTTGGCCGAAAAGCTAAAACCTGAAATGATAATACTAGATCTTGAAGCCAAACTGCCATGGTATTGGGAAACTAGAATTATATCTGCCCCTACAGACAATCTGGATCGTTTCATTGAATATTTGGAACGTGTAGAGCGTGTGGCTGCCAATGAGGAGCAAGCACGTAATAACAGAAATGCTAATAACACTAGTAGTAATTTTAAGAACGAGCAGAATGGCAATGTAAACATCAGAACAGTAGGTGTTCGCCATCCTAAGAAAGGTAGGAATTGGAGAAATAATTACCAGAACCAACAATGGCATCCAAATGATAGTAATTTTGTTCCTAACAAAAATGTGCAAGTAAACAACAGTGTTGAAAGTAATGCTGTGCCAGTTAACTACAATGCAAGTAAAGGTAACAGTAGTAGGCTGAGGCTGGAAAACTAGTTCCCGTCTATGAGGATACTGGCGCTCACCAGGCGGTTGCTTTTCCTAAGCCAGTAATTACAGTAATTAGTATGATAGATCAGAATACTCAAACTGAGGATTCGGATAATGGGTCGGTAGCATCCAATGATACTGCAGAAATATTAAACAAGTATTTGATAGATACCGTGTTAGAGACGCTTTCTGAGTGGGGAGAGAAAGAGAAGGCGCAGCAGTGTAACGGTAGGGAAAAGCTACAAAATACTGAATTGTCAGGTGAAGAAGCAGAAGAAATTCATGCTTATATTTACGATGAGGATGATGTGCTCTTATCTAAAGTGCCTGTGCAGGATGTTGATACTGTACTAATAGATTTAGGACAGTAGGTAAGTGAGAATGTAGAGGATAGCTTGTTGGGGTTCGATGAACCCAGTAGCTGTGAGCAGTTGTCACTTGAGAAGGAACCCGACGATAATAGTGAAAGTGGTTTAGCTGTAACTAGTGTTATGCCCGGTCTGGAGGCGCAGAATCGCTCAGACTACAGTGATTTGGGTCATGTTCAGCAAACTAAATGTAATGAAGTCGTGCGGTGTTTCGATTCAAAATTAATAGACCTACTGGAAAAGGCAGCTGAACATGTAATTCAGGAAACCCCTACACACTTTGACCTAAATGTAATGAAGACAGATGTCGATAACTTTAGTTGGAGACAAATCCAAAAGGAACTATTGGATGAGTTTGAGGAACCACCTGTACAACCTAGAATAAGCCACCCTATAATAATAGTGAATATGTTGGGTATCAATGTACTTTGTCTCTTAGACAGTGGAAGTGAGGTGAGTGCGATATCTCAGTCCTTCTTTGATGCACTACCTGGTAAAGACAAGCTTACAGTAATGAGGGTATCAGGACTAAGAATAATTGGTGCTACTGGAAAGGTGTCAAAAACGGTAAAGCAAGAAGCTTTACTGCCCTTTGATATTAATGGTAATTTAATTGATCATCCATGCTTAATTGTAAACAATCTCAGTATTGAGGTTTTAATTGGCATAGATTTCTTGTCGAAATATCAGAGTGTTGTTGACTTTGAAAGAAGCCAGTTAAAATTGGTCTTGCCGATAACCGGAGTAATTACGGTACCTTTTATTGATAAACATGTAGTAACTAATGATGAAACTTGGGAGCTGCCTATACGAGTTCTGAAAAATAGGAGATATTGGGACGAAGGTGTTAATCTTAGTGAAAGTAAGCTAAACACAGAAGAAGAAGAAGAAGCAATTATTTTGGACAAAATAGAAGCTAAATTGCAGGAAATCGATAAAATTTCAGCTAATCAGAAGGAAGAACTGAGACAGGTTTTAAAAAGGCATCATAAGGTATTTTCAAATCGACCTGGCGTGGTCAAAGGTTATGAATGTCAATTGAAGGTGAAACCTGGCCAAGTGTTTTACAGGAAGCCATACCAAATACATGTAGCTAGGAAGGAGGCGGTTCGAAAGGAGATACAGAGAATGCTAGAGTGGGGTGTGATTGAAAAAGCGGTCAATGAATACAATAATTCTCTTGTTGTTGTACCAAAAAGAGACGGAAGTGTCAGATTGGTCTTGGACGCTCGTTGGTTGAATGAAGTAGTGGTTAGGGAAAGTGATAGACCGTAGAACATGTATGAGTTATTGCAAAAATTCCGGGGAGTAAAATTCTTAACCTCTATGGACATCACGTGTGGATATTGGAATTTGCCACTGGCGGGCCGGCCGAAGTGGCCGCGCGGTTCTGGCGCTGCAGTCTGGAACCGCGAGACCGCTACGGTCGCAGGTTCGAATCCTGCCTCGGGCATGGATGTGTGTGATGTCCTTAGGTTAGTTAGGTTTAACTAGTTCTAAGTTCTAGGGGACTAATGACCTCAGCAGTTGAGTCCCATAGTGCTCAGAGCCATTTTTTTGCAACTGGCGGAAAGTTCAAGGAAGTACACAGCTTTCTTGTACGAAGGAGTTCGTTACCAATACCGTGTGGTAGCTTTCGGACTTAATATCTCTGTTTGTACTTTCGTACGTGTGCTGTGCCATGTTTTAGGACCAGCCTTAAGTAATAAAATAACAGTCTACGCAGATGATCTGTTAATAGCAACTCCTACCTGGGAAGAACACATAGTTTTACCAGAGGAAGTGTTAGAGGCTATTGAGAGAGGTGGCATGAAACTAAAGATTGAAAAGACAGAGTGCGTTAAAGAGGAAATAGGTTTCTTGGGATATATGATAAGTAGAAAAGGTATTCTGCCTGACCCAGGCTAGTTAGCAGTCATTGAAAAATGTGAGGCTCCCAGAAACAAGAAGCAGTTGAGATCGATGTTCGGTCTTTTCGGCTTCTATAGGCGTTTTGTTATTGATCAGGTTTTTAATGCACCCTGTCTTCACCTCCTGCTGAAAAAGAATACCCCTTGGGTTTGGACAGCAGAATGCCAACAGGCGTTCGAGGTGCTTAAACAATCTTTAATTACCAGTCCTATTTTACATCATCCTGATTTTGAAAAACCATTTTGTATGTCTGTTGATGCTAGTGGCTATGGTATAGCTGAGGAGATATTCCAAGTAGAAATAGAGAACGGACAAGAAGTGCACAAGACTACAGCTTTCGCAAGTCGATCTTTACAGGCAGCAGAGAGAAATTATGGCATCTCAGAACTGGAAGCATTGGCAATTGTATTTGGGGTACAGAAATTTGAGCAGTATCTATTAGGTCACAAGATAATTGTTTACAGAGACCATAAGGCGTTGACCTTTTTAAAGACCTGTAAGTTGAGGAATGCTCGTTTGGTAAGATGGTCATTGTATCTCCACCAGTTTGACCTTGAGGTTAGATATATTCAAGGGAAAGACAATCTGGTAGCTGATGGGTTATCTAGAAGTGCGGAGCTATGTGATGACGCGGGAATTATAGCAACTGACCTAAGTGAAGTACGAATGTTTGCGTTGCACGAAGTAAAGGAAGAAAGTGCATTAAAGAGGGTGATTAAGAACTTGAGACGTGAGCAGAATGCAGATGACCAGCTGAAATTAGTGAAGAGCTATTTAGGAAAGGTTTCGCAATACTATTGTCTGCATAAAAGTATTCTGTTTAGAAGGAAAAATGTAGGAGTTTCAGAGTGGAAGCTGTGCTTTCCCTCACAACATGTAGACTTACTAATCGACTATGTACACCTGAGGTATGGGCACTACGGTGCAAAGAAGTGCATTGCCAAATTAAAAGAAAAAGTTGTGTTTGACAACATGTACCGCCGTGTTGCCAAGCGTCTAGTATCTTGTGTAGTGTGCCAGAAAGTCCGTGCTGCTAACACAAGAATACAAGGGGATATGCATTCAGTAGAGCCAACTGAAACCCTAGAATTACTGGCTTGTGATTTGTTTGGCCCTCTTCCTGCTTCGATAGGTGGGTGCACCCATGTTTTTGTTGTTGTGGATGGATTTAGTAAATATGTTAAGCTATACCCAATTAAAAGAGCAAATGCAAAAACGTTGGCAGAAAAGTTGGAAAAAGATTTCTTCGTGAACGTTGGCGTTCCGAGAATTTGCTGTCAGACAATGGGCCTCAATTTACTTCTGATGGATTTAAAGAATGTCTGGATAAGGCCGGAGTGAAACATCTGAAAATATCTGCGTATTTACCCCAAGGAAATATGAGTGAACGTATTATGAGAGAATTTAATAGGCTTTGCATGACTTATTGTGCTCGGAAACACTCAAGTTGGGCAGAGCACATGAAGTATTTTGAGAATGTAATTAACAACTTAAGGCATGATGCAACTGGTTTTGCGCCCTGCAAATTGATGTTTGGCCAAGAACCACACAATGTGATTGCAGATATGGTAGAATTCCCTATTCTTGCGCAAATATCCTTAGACGAAAAGAAGTTAAGGCCTAGGGTAAATATAAGGAAAAGAACATTAGAAAGAAAGAAGCGTCATGACGCAAAAGCTGTACCCACCAGTTTTGAAATAGGTCAGTTAGTCCTTGTCAAAACCAAGGAAAAATCAAAGAAAATAAATGCAGAAACAAAGACATTCATGTTCGTATACCAAGGACCTTTCAGGATCATAGGAAAACCATATGCCAATGCATATAGGCTAGAGTGCCCTAAAAGTAAAAAGCTATTCGGTCTCAGGAACGTGATCGACCTAAAGAAGTTCTTAGGTAGTGAATGAATTCTGTAGGGAGGAGGTTGTTCTGTAACCTCTACACAGTGTGGCAGCTGTGCAGTCCCAGCTGTGTGAGATCTTCTTTCCTTTTCAGGTATCACTCATTCTTCATCTTTCCTATCCACCAAAATTTCGGCTCTAACTCTCAAATACTAAAATCTTCCGGTATGACTATCAAGCCAGCACTAAGCTAATGAATTCTGTAGGAAGGAGGTTGTTCTGTAACCTCTACACAGTGTGGCAGCTGTGCAGTCCCAGCTGGGTGAGATCTTCTTTCCTTTTCAGGTCTCACTCATTCTTCATCTTTCCTATCCACCAAAGTTTCGACTCCTTCTATGCAATACAAAAATTTTCCGTCATGGCTATCAAGCCATGAGTTCTGTAACCATTCTATCCACCGATTAGTGAAGAAAATACCTAATGTGACAAACCTAACAGTGACATAAACAACTGAGAAGTATGATGTAATTAAGATACAAAGGTATTTGAGTAACAAGTATGTATAGAACCCTGGTAATATTATAAGTACAAAGTTGTTGTTTTATTGGAAATGGTCCACCAACAGTAATTTAAAAAGATATACAAATTCATGTACAAGCAGGATCTGAAGTGGCAGTGAAACCTATTGTATGCTGTAGAGCTAACTAATTAATAGTAAAAGAGATTGCTTAGTGTTATGAAAAATATGCAGATAAGTTGTAAGAATGAACTCACCTTGTATAGCAAGGAATGGCAGTGTAATAGAATTGAGCAGTGTTTGTGGTTGAGACGTGAAGGATACGTCCTTGAAATATTTATAAGTTTGGAGCTCGCTGTTATTTGGTGTAGTGTGTGACAGGACACACCTACACGTATTGAGGTTATGAGTTGGAGGCGTGAATGCGACCATAGGTACCCTTATGTTGGATGAGACAGAGCAGCTCATGGTGTTCTATAGGTTTAAGGAATTTAGTATTACGCTCGGCCATAATTACTTAATGCACTTTAGTGGTAGGTCGAGAGAGACTACCTGTGGTTTCAGCATCCAATCAAGTGAAAATCGATTGCAACGTGAGCAAACTGATCAGCTGCAATACACTATAGATATGAAATAAATGTGCTATCCTATGCGTTAAATGTTAATAGAGTGAGTGTTAAATAAGTACATATACTAGCAACATAATTGCGTAACATAATGGCAGACGTGAAACATTAGTTATAGCTCAGCATAAATACACTTCGATGAAGTAAGTACTTAATTGCAGATGTGGAACTGACACAGCAGAAGAGGACCAATAAGTGGATTTAGTAGTCAACTAAACGTAGTGTGTTTTGAACACTCAGAACTGTACTATTACCACGAGTTACTCACATGTACAAAGAGGCAGAGAAGACAACTGCTAATCAAATATACTCATACTATCTCTAAGAATAAGGTAATCGAAGATGAGCCAGTTAAGTAAATAAAATACAGATTTGTCAGGAATGTACCGAGCATTGGTTCAGTGTTCCGGCCCAGAAATAACAAATTGAGATTAAATAGGATTTGTGATTGTATGCCTTGAGCATAAAGTTTCTCTAGTACGTAACTAACGGCGTTTTGAGTCATTTGTTTACCGATTTTATGACAGTTAAGTAACCGCGAGAGTAAAATTGAAAATGTTCTGTTAACTTTGTTCCAGTAACATATTGAAAGATAAAATGTATATAGCCCCATTTCATTGTGACCCACCCTTAGATATTAAGCTAAAAGAGTCTGAGGCACTCTTTATGTTTGTTCTACAGGACAAACCAGATAAGGGCAGCCTGGTAGCTGCATGAAAGCGTGGAGTGACTTGGACACAACTCCAGTGATCCCTCCCCTTTCCCCATGTAATTTAAAGTGAACGTGAAGGACGCACACCATAGCAACTTCCCCTCCTCTACCCTTGTGAATGGAAGTGTAGAACACCAGCCAAAGCGGCTACAACCACGTGTGTAAAAATAAAATTGTCATGATTTGTAAAATTTTCTTTCAGGTTTAGAAAAGACTGCTAAGATATAATTACCTGTTTATGTTTCATGAATAACTGTGTTATTTTCTTTGAATTTGTGTATGTAAAAATATTTACAGACAATTTAATGGATTTACGATTTTCATAATTTTACATATTTTTATGTGTTTGTCTGTCTAAGGCAATATGTATGCCAAAGTGTTTAATTGATTTTGCTTAAATTTTCAGTGATAATGTTGCTTAAGAGGCAGTGAACATGCCAGCAATCAAAATAGTTGAAGTAGGTAATAAGTTTTCTTTTAATATTTCTATATCTTTACATTTCACTTTAATTTTCATAGGGAGTTAAGCTGTAGTCTTGCTTCCCTTTTTGTAATTAATTTTTTTTCATTTACATTCAAAAAAATTAAGTAGAGGGTGATGTAGGGAAGCAGCATACTCACGCATTATAAAATTCACATCAGTCTTTCCATTGTGTGCCAGCCTAGTCCGCTGTAACTAGCTTTGACGTCATAAATATTGCGCAAAACTCTAAAATGAAGTAAATAACCTGAAACGTTTCTAGCATGTCATGAGTAATACAAAATCAATATGTGTTTGATATCAGTTCAATAACCTTAACCATTTTCGAAATTTGGATGTTTTTCTGTAAAAATCATTGGCGCAACAGAAAAGAACTAGAAACTTAAAAATTTATATTTAGATTCCTTTTGCATAATAATTTAGTAGAAACAGAATTCTGGATCTCACAAATTAAAATTTTAGTTGAAATTCATGATTTTCTGGTTTTTGTCTTAGAAATTAAGGAAGCAAGATAGATTAAGCAGGCGAATAAATAAAGCTAGGATGTTTAAATTTAAATAGAAGGGAGATCCGCTATAATCATAAAAATGTGAGAAGTTTCAACAGAATAACGATAAAACTATAGCTATAGCGTATCTGCAAAGAGAGAGCGTATCTGCAAAGAGAGCAAGCTGAGTTTCGCACGAGTGATGCTTCCTAAAACGAATCTGATTCGTGGACTCACTCAGATAAAGTTTATTATATTCGAAATGGGAATATGTTCAATGCTTCTGCAGCAGACCGGTGTTAGGGATATTGATCTGTAATTCTGCGGTTCGTTCTTTAGCCCTTCTGATACACAGGAGTCACCTGTGCTTTTATCCAATAACTTGGGAATTAGCGGTGGGCTAGAGATTAGCGATAAATGCAAACTAAGTAAGAGACCAAAGACGTAGCTTTGAAAAACCAAATTGGAATTCCTTTCGGACCTTTGTTTTAAACACCTTCCGTTGTTTCTCTATACGAGGGATGCATAGTACTAAATCGTCCATACAGGGGGTCTGTTCGATGGTCAAACGACGGTATGATTGTATTACAATTTTCCTGCATCAACGATTTCTTGAACGTGACATTTAACACTTTTGCTTTGGTTTTCTGTCTTCAGATGTCACATTAGACCCACTTAGTGATTTTACACAGGCCTAGAATTTTCTCGGTTTCCCTGTCAGATATTTTGCTAAGGTGTGGCGGTGGTAGTAGTCTTATTCTTCGCTCACTGCTCTTCTTACAGACGTACGACTCTCTACTAACCTTTGCTTGTCGTCATTTATGCATTCTTTTTTGAACCGGGTGCGTAACAGTTTCTGCTTCCTCATCACTTCCCGAATCTCGTTATTAAGCAATGGCGAGTCGTTTCCTTCCTTAATTCACGTAGTAAGCCAATAATTCTCCAGACCACGATTTGCTAAAACTTTGCCCATAATTTCTCTACATTCATCTTACTGCACTAAATAATGTCAGTTCACCGTATAAGTGAGATGCTAACAACTGCTTATATGCTCTTTCTAGCAGAAGCACTCTCCAAGACTTCATGACTGATTTATTAACTTTCGTAACCATATTTGCTATAATGACATCACGACTGCTAATCTCCGTTTCTATACTGACAATATCGATGAGGTCCGGCCTGTTTGTAGCTACTGTAGTGGGACGCGAAATTGAAGCGTCGCCCATCCACCAGTGTCAGCCCAGTGTGCAGGCGAATATAAGTTTAATTTAGTTTTGTTTATGTATTTTTGTAATATTTTGTAATGGTTGTGAATTGCCTAAAGTTTTGTATTTTTTTATGTTTCATGTACGGAGAGGGCGGCGCAACGAACGGAGAAAGCATCTTCGCTGCCGCGACCAGAGAGAAAATTGCTGGCCACTATACGTCGCGGGTCGACAGCCAAAGAGCAACAGAAGATCCTGGAACCGATTTGTTGCGTCGTGCTTCTAAAAATTGAAAATGAATTTTTTTGTAATCTTTTTGTACAACAATGACGTCATAGAGAGCTTAATCTTATTGAAAATGTCAGTCCTATTCTGTTAAGCCTCAGCTTCAGAACGTCTGTATGTAGGAAGTTAATAAAATAGTGGATACTACTAAAGTTGAAACACGTGTTCTGAGGATTTATTTATGGAGAATTATGTGAACTGATTAATAGTATATTTGGCAAGATTATCGAATTTTGACAGTGGTCATCGCAACTTTGAATCTAAAAAGTTTAGTCAATGTGTGATTCTGATATCGATTAAGTCAAGATAAAGTGTGTCAATATAAGTTCTGAGGAGAAACAAACGACGTCTAAAATTGCAAGAGTTTACGCAAACCAATTGGCCCAAGTGACGAAATTCTTTGCTTACGACTCAACTGATGTTTTACAGTTTCGTTCAAGAACCATTCTGTGACAATTTAAAAAGAATATAAATCATTTTGAAGTGGGTTGTAACTGACGTAGGTGACGAAGTCTGCACATGGTCATAGGTCGAAAGAAAACCATTTATAAACAAACCTATACGTCGTTACACTACACTACACGGTCGAAGATATTTCCATTGCTTATGGGCTGCCGAACTAGCTGCTCAAGACAGTTTTCAGAAAACGTGTTCGTAAGTACTTCGCATGACTGCCTGCCTGTGCCCCCAGGAACGAATCCATAAACACCCAGTCTGTACTCGGTAGACTAAAGTCGCCTCCCACTGGAAATGCATGATATGGGTATTTACGCGCTACTGACCACAGACATTCTTTGAATGACTCTAGAACTGTTACGTCGGAATCGAGTGGACGGTAAAAAATTCCAGCAATTAACTTGGGTTCATCTAGACTTGTTATACACGACTAGATTACTTCACTGTCACACTCAACTTCGGTCTGAATACAGATAATATTTTTGTTAACTTCAATGGACACTCCCCCTCCTATGGCCTGTAGTCTGTCTTTCCGATATACGGTCAGTGACTCTCTAAATATCGCAGAGCTTTCCGCTTCAGGTTTCAGCCAGATCTCGGTCCCGAGAATTTTCCCAGGGGGTAGTAAGTTCGTGAATTTTGTTAGAAATACTCCGACAATCTACTGATAAAATTTTGACAGTCGACATGTATTTACTCTGAACGCGGTCTGACTTCTCTTGTTGCTTTCGACTTGTCAGTGTTGATCAGAGTGCCTCAAACTATAAATCACTAAGCCAGATATGACGAAAGGACTCCACATTTATTGGTATGACAAAACACATTTCCGAGCAAAGAATGTATGTGCGAACTTGGAATATGTTTCAAGTTAAGAAGAAAGATGTTTCAAATTAGTATACCATAAGCAGTACGAATTCAGAGTTTGATTACCTCTTGCAGCAGTGGAATAATTCAAGTGCTGTGATTCTGTCTATCCTTGTGAGCAAATGTTGATTTAGCAATGGTCTCACAAGAAGAAAATACAAGCGGCAACTGTTGTTCTGCATCCGGCTTGCGTATTCACCACCTATAGTGTTTAACTGCACTTCGTTCCTTGGTTCTTCATCCCTGATGGTCTGCCAACACAAGATCGTGTGGTTGTCTCAAAACTTCTTCCCGTACCACAGCTGAAACCACAATACAAGGCGCGAATTTTGTTTGCTTATAAAACACTCCATCATACGCAATGAGCTGGGGGTGCAATGCAAATAGTGTACAGCCTTCGTCAGTTTCTTCCACATTCTGCCACTATGGTTTGATCGCCTGTTTGTAGCCCAAAAACCTTTCGACTGTGGTTATCCACATGACTGGTCGATGGATTATCTCAGAATCGAATTCACTGAGTTCTAGTGCCAAATGCGTTAATCTGCTCAAGTGATACTTCAACGCTAATGCCTGATTTAATGCTGAACAATCGGTTGTTAGCAGTCGTTAATTTGAAATTTCTGCCATATAAGTAACATCGACAATACTTGAGGCAATGTTTGAGGCTCTGGAATTTCTTTTCTGTTGTAGAATAACTCATTTTCACTTAATTCAACTGACATGCGGCATAGGCCACTGGATGCTCTGCACAGGCTACTTTCTAAGTAAGTACACAGTCAAGCTTCTGTAACATGAGAATACGAATTTATTCTCATAATTTGGAAAAACCACCACTGGACCACTTGCCCTAATACTTTTAATTTAATTATTACGTATTTGCACTTTGATGTCCAATGATATTTCACTTTCTTATATAGGTGAGTGAGGGGTCCCGATATCTCTGCAAATTTCAGTACAGTCTCCCAATAGTAATTTGCCCTGCCCAAGAAAGATTTTAACTGAAACTTCCCGTCAGATTAAATCTGTGTGTTGGACCGAGACTCGAACTCGGGACATCACCTTTCGCGGGCAAGTGTTCTACCATCTGAGCTACCCAAGCACGACTGACGACCCGTCCCCACAGCTTCAGCTCTGCGTGTACCTCGTCTCCTACCTTCCAAACTTCACAGAAGCTATTCTGCGAACCTTGCAGAACTAGCTCTCCTGGAAGAAAGGAGAACTGAAGCTGTGGGGACGCGCCGTGAGTCGTGCATTGGGAGCTCAGATGGCGCTGGCACGGTAGCTCAGCGTGTAACGGTCAGAAGGCTGCGTGCTGTCTGCAACAAACGAACTGAGTCAAGGAATCAACGATCAACTTGAACGGATGTCTTGTGACGTCCGCCCAGACCAAACGCAACGAACTATATCGAACAAAATGAAGAAAAAAAAGAAAGAAACAAAAGGTGGTAGAGCACTTGCTCGCGAAAGGCAAAAGTCCTGAGGTCGAGTCTCGATCCGGCACACAGTTTTAATCTGCCAGGAAGTTTCACATCAGCGTACACTCCGCTGCAGAGTGAAAATCTTATTCTGGAAGATTGTAATTGTTTATCCATACACAATGTTGGGAAATCCTGTTCAGCTTTTATTAAACTTCGGTTCTTTCAGAGTCCCTCATGAGTAACCAGTTGTCCTAAACATTGTACTTCTGTACACTTTCCTACATTGAGTGTCAGGTGAACTGCATGCAACTTCCTAAAAACCACTCTTATTCGTAGCACATTTTCTATATCCCTTGCACAGACAATTAAATCTTCAATGAAATCTTCTCGGTTAACAAGCCGCGTCATTTCGAATAAAACATTCGAGGTTTTGATAGGTGTCTCTGCCATAATCATCAGGAGTTGAAATCACTAACTGTGATGACTGATGACGATGGCGGAAGCAGCTATCGAAAGCTCGAGTGTTTTATTTGAAATGAAGCAGCTTTCAGACCGAGAAGATTTAATTGAAGTGTGCCACCGTGGAATACTTCAGGGATACAACTAAATCATCAAATATACTGCACACTGCTTTGATTTTAACCCCCACTAAACATCATTCAACAATTGCTGAAGCACGGGTGGTGAGTTCGTTAACCTAAAGGCACACACTAACACTGATAGTCTTCTGAAGGAACCATAAATACCGGTTTTGGTCAATTCGGCAATGCTAATTCTAACTGATGATAACCACTCCTTAGATTCAACATGAAGGAATACGTGCACTGCCCAGATTATCCAAAGTTTCTGTTATGTTTGATATTAGTTAACCTTCTGAAACTATACAACTATTCGAATATATGTAGTCACAACGAACCTTGCATAGTCTGGCACTGACAAAAAAAAAATGGAAATGAGCATACGGCATTGTGGGCCGGGAGTCCCCCCATTCGTGCAAGTTCAGCCACCGAGGGCAAGTACTTGTTGCATTCGACACTACATTCAGCGACTTGCGCGTCGGAGATGGGGATGAAATGATGATGAGGACAACACAACAACCAGTCCAGTTTCCTCTGGATAAAACGTGCCCCATCGAGTTACAGTATATCCCGCCCAAGATGATTTTCGGTGTGATGTTCAAGTAAGAAATCTAAACCTATGATCATACAGTAACCATCAGCTATGCAAGGCAATATTTACATTTATCCCCGAAATCGTTTTGTCCCAAGCTGAAAATCCAGTATCACTGTTCCTTGTGAATGCTCCTCACATCCTTACTCTGCAAACCACTGTGAACTGTGTGGCGGAGGCTGAAATTTAACTTCCACACCCCCTTAGACACGCCTATTTCTGCCGTCTAAAGGGAGCAAAATGTTAACGATAGGCCGCCGCCTATCTTCGAGCGACGACATCTCCCGCTCTCGGCGAGAACGAGGAAGACGCCTGGCAGGGCGGCTACCCCGCCGGACAGCTTCGTGGCGCGAAGGCGGCAGCTGCGCCTCGGCCGAGGTGACAGCGAGGCGCGCCAAAGGAAGCGGCGGCCTCAGAAGGCAGAGAGCTAGGGGGGGCGGGGGCAGAGGCAGAGTGGCAGCGCCGCAGGTGAGCCGGCGGAGGCGAGGCGGCCATTCAGCGCGCACAATGCGCCCGTCTCCGGAATTAGCGGCCCGCCGCCAGCCGCCTCCAATTAAGCGCCAGCGGCTTAGCCCGAGTGTCAGCCGCGCCGTCTTCACACGGCCTGCCCCGCTGCCTCGCTACCTCCGCGCCCTCCGTCCACTAAGCCGTTTTATACGAGTGACGTTCTGGCCAAAATCGACTGACTACTTGGTGGTGCGACAGGAAGTCACGTAGGAACCCACTGCGTAAGTGAAACAGTACTGCACAGCTGGTGTGTAGGTCACTCAATCAAATTTCACCATTTGAACAAGTAACTTCATTATTACACGGTTCTTGTTTACCCATCATCTGACATTCCGGAAATTAAGGACACTGTGCCATGAATTTTTCTTTTTCCACGTTGCTCAAACGAACTGAAAGACATGTTGAGCACATAACTCTCAGTGGCAGATTGGTAGTGCTAGTAAGGTGATATCACAATCGAACACAAACTACCGATACGGGGCACTCCTTGCCCTAGGTGGCTCTCTCACCGTCAAATAGCAAAGCAAAGGACAACATACACTACTCGACATTAAAATTGCTACACCACGAAGATGACGTGCTACAGATGGGAAATTTAACCGACAGGAAGAAGATGCTGCGAATACATAGAAAGAAAGATCCCATATCATTTAGTTACAACATAGCAGATCAGCAACTGGGAGCAGTTAATTCCATAAACTATCTGGGAGTACGCATTAGGAGTGATTTAAAATGGAACGATCATAGAAAGTTGATCGTCGGTAAAGCAGATGCCAGACTGAGATTCATTGGAAGAATCCTAAGGAAATGCAATCCGAAAACAAAGGAAGTAGGTTACAGTACGCTTGTTCGCCCACTGCTTGAATACTGCTCAGCAGTGTGGGATCCGTACCAGATAGGGTTGTTAGAATAGATAGAGAAGATCCAACGGAGACCAGCGCGCTTCGTTACAGGATCATTTAGTAATCACGAAAGTGTTACGGAGACGGCAGATAAACGCCAGTGCAATACTCTGCAGGAGAGACGCTCAGTAGCTCGGTACGGGCTTTGGTTGAAGTTTCAAGAACATACCTTCACCGACGAATCAAGCAGTGTATTGCGCCCTCCTACGTATATCACGCGAAGAGACCATGAGGATAAAATCAGAGGGATTAGATCCCACACAGAGGCATACCGACAATCCTTCTTTCCACGAACAATACGAGACTGGAATAGAAGGGAGAACCGATAAGGTACTCAAGGTACCATCCGCCACACACCGTCAGGTGGCGTGCAGAGTATGGATGTAGATGTAGATGTAGATGCTGTGATATGCAAATGATTAGCAAGCTTTTCAGAGCATTCACACAAGGTTCGCGCCGCTGGCGACACCTTCAACGTGCTGACATGAGTAAAGTTTCCAACCGATTTCTCATACACAAACAGCAGTTGACCGGCGTTGCCTGGTGAAACGTTGTTGTGATGCTTCGTGTAAGGATGAAAAATGCGTACCATTACGTTTCCGACTTTGATAAAGGTCGTAATGCCGGCCGAAGTGGCCGCGCGGTTCTGGCGCTGCAGTCTGTAACCGCGAGACCGCTACGGTCGCAGGTTCGAATCCTGCCTCGGGCATGGATGTGTGTGATGTCTTTAGGTTAGTTAGGTTTAACTAGTTCTAAGTTCTAGGGGACTAATGACCTCAGCAGTTGAGTCCCACAGTGTTCAGAGCCATTTGAACCAAAGGTCGTAATGTAGCGTATCGCGATTGCGATTTATCGTATCGACACATTGCTGTTCGCGTTGGTCGGGATCCAATGACTGTTAGCAGAATATGGAATCGGTGGGTTCAGGAGAGTAATACGGAACGCCGTGCTGGATCCCAACGGCCTCGTATATCACTACCAGTCGAGATGACAGGCATCTTATCCGCATGACTGTAACGGATCGTGCAGCCACGTCTCTATCCCTGAGTCAACAGATGGGGACGTTTGCAACACAACAACCATTTGCACGAACAGTTCGACGACGTTTGCAGCAGCATGGACTATCAGCTCGGAGACATGACTGCGGTTACCCTTGACGCTGAATCACATACAGGAGCGCCTGCGATAGTGTACTCAACGACGAAGCTGGGTGTACGAATGGAAAAACGTCATTTTTTCGGATGAATCCAGGTTCTGTTTACAGCATCATGATGGTCGCATCCGTGTTTGGCGACATCGCGGTGAACGCACATTTGAAGCGTGTATTCGTCATCGCCATACTGGCGTATCACCCGGCGTGATGGTATGGGGTGCAATTGGTTACACGTCTTGATCACCTCTTGTTCACACTGACGGCACTTTGAACAGTGGACGTTACATTTCAGATGTATTACGACCCGTGGCTCTACCCTTCATTCGATCCATGCGATACCATACATTTCAGCAGGATATGCACGACCGCATGTTGCAGGTCCTGTACGGGCCTTTTTGAATACAGGTAATGTTCGACTGCTCCCCTGACCAGCACATTCTCCAGATCCCTCACCAATTGAAAAAGTCTGGTCAATGGCAGCCAACCAACTGGCTCGTCACAATACCCCAGTCACTACTCTTGATGAACTGTGGTATCGTGTTGAAGCTGCATGGGCAGTTGTACCTGTACACGCCATCCAAGCTCTGTTTGACTCAATGCCCAGTCGTATGAAGGCCGTTATTACGGCCAGAGGTGGTTGTTCTGGGTACTGATTTCTCAGGATCTATGCACCCAAATTGCGTGAAAATGTAATCATATGTCAGTTCTAGTATAATATATTTATCCAATGAACACCCGTTTATCATCTGCATCTGTTCTTGGTGTAGTAATTTCAATGGCCAGTAGTGTATTATGTTTAATTGTGGTCTTCAGTCCGAAGGTTGATCCGACGTAGCCCTCCAAGCAACATTACCGTGTGCAAGCCTCTTCATATCTGAGCAGTTACTGTAACATACATCCTTTTCAATCTGCTTACTGATCTCTTGGTCTCACTTTACGAATAATTACCTCCCACACATACCACCAATAATAAATTGGTAATCCTTTGACGTCTCCCCAATTCTATTTAGTACCTCCTCATTAGTTACGTAATCTACCCACCATAGCTTCAGCATTCTTCTGTAGCATTACATTTCAAAAGCTTCCATTCTCTACTTGTCTAAACTGTTTAGCGTCCATGTTTCACTTAGATACACGGTCACACTCCAAACGAATACCTTCAGGAAATACGTCCTAGCGCTTAAGTCAATATTTGATGTCAACAATTTTCTCTTTTTCAGGAACGCCTTGCTTTCCATTGTTAGTCTAGATTTTATTTCCTCTCTACTTCAGTCATCACCAGTTATTTTGCTACCCAAATAACAAAGCTCATCTATGACTTTAAGTGTCATGTTTCCTAATCGAATTCCCTTAGCATCACTTAATTTAATTCGTCCACATTCCATTATCCTTGTTTTGCTTTTGTTGATGTTTATCTCATATCCACCTTTGAAGACACAATGCACTGCATTCAACTGCTCTTCCAAGACTTCTGTTGTCTCTAAAAGAACTACAACGTCATCGGCAAACCTCGAAGTATTTATTTTTCTTCCTGAACTTTAATTCCTAGTCCAAACGTTTCTTTGATTTCCCTTACTACTTGCTTAATGCGCAGACGGAATCACGTCGAGGATAAGCTACAACACCGTCTCACTTCCTTCTCAACCTCTGCTTCCTTTCATGCCCCTCCACTCTTATAACTGCCGTCTGATTACTATACAAGTTGTAAATAGTCATTCGTTCCTGTGCCATGAGTTTTTCTTTTTTCACGTTGCTGAGACGAACTGAAAGACAAGTTGAGTACATAACTCTCAGTGGCAGATTGGTAGTGCTAGTAAGGTGGCATCCCATGAAGCGAAAACTCCCTCCTTTGTTCAGCACTGGTTTTCCATCTCATCTTTTGCTATTCATTTGGCCTTTTCTTTTCTCCGTGGGACTCTTTGATTTTCGTATAATGAATGCCTTCAGAATTTCAAAGAGAGTAACAACATTGTCAAAAGCTTTCTCTAAGTCTACAAATGCAATAACCTTCAAAGCTTACGAAAGCTAAAGCAAGCTTTAATTTTCCTTAAGCTAACGTCTAAGATACTCGTAAGTCGTAGGATCAGTATTCCTTCACGTGTTCCTACATTTCTCCAAAATCCAAACATATCTTCCCCGAGATCGGCCTCTACCAGTTCTTCCATTCCTCTGTAAAGAATTTGTGTTAGGATTTTGCTACCATGACTTATTAAACTGAAAGTTCGGTAATTTTTACACATGTCAGGATCTGCGTTCTTTGGAATTGGAATTATTACATTCTTCTTGAAATCTGAAGGCATTTCGTCATGTCTCATACAGCTTGCACCCCAGGTGGACGATTTATATCTCGGCTGGCTCTCCCAAAGCTATCAGTACTTCTGACGGTACGTCGCCTACTCCTGGTGTCTTGTTTCGGCGTAGGTCTTTTAACACTCCGTCAATTTCTTCTCGCATCAGTATGTGTTTCTGTATCATTACGTTTCTCCTCTAGCCATTCCTGCTTAGCCATTTTGCACTTTGCGTCAGTCTCATTTTTTGAACATTTGTACTCCCTTTCGCCTGCTTCATTTTTATATTTTCTCCTTTCTTGAGTAAAAGTCAATATCTGCTGTCTTATCCAAGGATTTCTACTAGGCCTTGTCATTTTCTCTATTTGATCCTTTGCTTCATTCGATATTTATCGCTTAAAGCTACCCATTCATCTTCTACTGCATTTGTTTCCCTTGTTCTAATCAACCGTTGTCTAATGGTCCCTCTGAACCGCTCAACAGTCTACGGCTCTTTCAACTTATTCGCGTCACATATCTTAATTTTATATCTTTTTGCAATTTCTTCAGTTTTAGTCTACAGTTAATAACAAATAATTTTACTGAGAGTCTACATCTGCCCCTAGAAATGCCTTACAATTTAAATCTCTGTCTTGCCATCATATAATCGATCTGCCTTACCATAATGTAATCAATGCGAAGTCTTCTGGTGTCTCCAGGTCTCGTCCATGTATACAGCCTTTTTTCACGATTGTTAAACCAAGTTTTAGAAATGATTAAATTATGATCTGTGCAGAATTCTACCAGGCAGTTTCCTCTTTTATTCCTTTCCCCCTGTCTATATCTAACTCCAATTTTTCCTTCTCTTCCTTTTCGCAACATCGAATTCCACTCCCGAATTACAGTTAAGTTTTCGTCTCCCTTAACTATCTGAATAATTTCTTTCATCTCATCATACATTTCTTCAATCTCTTCATCATCTGCGGAACTAGCTGGCATATGTATTTGTATTACTGTGGTAGATTTGAGCTTTTTGTCTGTCTTGGCAACGATAATGCACCCACTACGCTGTTCATAGTTGCTTAACCGTATTCCTATTTTCTTATTCATTATTAAACCCACTCCTGCATTGCCCCTATTTGACTCTGTATGTATAACCCCGTATTCACGTGATCGGAAGTTCTGTTTCTTCTGCTTCCAAACTTCACTGATTCCCACCATATATAATTTCGACTTATTCATTTCTGTTTTAAATTTTTCGTAAGTTACCTTACTGATAAAGGGGTCTAGCATTTCACCCTATACAAATATGTAAATTTAAATAACAATTTAAACTACACACGTACTCAACTGAAGAGATTCGAAGTTCATATCTCAGATATAATGTGTATAGATAATGACAAAATCAAAGAGTCCTTTTTCTTTTTGATGGCTGTAAGGGCCACACAGTCTAACGATACTACTGGTAAGTCGAAAATCGTGAGACTTCTATGTCAGCTGTAGAGGCATCCAAGAATTTACGGAAATTGGGCCGGCAGAGAAGCTAAACAATTATCCCCACAATTGTAGAAGAACATAAGCATAATTTCGTTTATATTCTTCAAAACACTGCTTATTGATTTTTTATTATTTTTATATTACTTCAGGATAGGTAATTTTTATATATTGCAGCATTTCTTTTTTAACCTTGTTTTTACCATGTAGATTCGGCTTGGTTCTGGCTCCTATGTGAAGAGCTGTATTGTAGTGACTTCTATGGTTACGGTTCTCAGCTTCCGTGTTGTGAACAAACCATGACACTAAACAGATGTAAATGCTACTCCTGTATTTTAGTGTCTTCGATTAACTGAAAATAAATTGTCTAACAAAATATGGTCTGTATAACGAACATGTACAAAGTTACAAGCCTTTTTTATAGGACAATAATTAGTTTATCCTTAGGTTCACCTACAATTCCATGATCGCTGGTTATATTCTCTGCCGATTCAGTTTGTATAGGTTCTTATATGTCTGTATGTCTGTATAGCTACCACAAAGCTTTCGCTTTTTTTTTTTTTTTTTTGGACTGACCAATAGTATCTTTATACTGTGTGACTCTTACATTGTTTTTTTGTATATCTGTCAAAAAAGAAAACAAAACTATTTGATTTTATGATTAGCTATACATGTTATGCCTGAAATATGAACATTAATTCCCTTCAATGGAATATGAATATAATTTAAATTGGTATCTAAATTTTCATCATTGGAAATAACAAATTATACTTCGTTTTGTTATCTGACGCTGAGGGCGACCTCGGGCAAACTTGCGTCCTCTACCGGTAGTTTTCTTCTACATGGTGATGTCATCTTACTATCACTACGAGTCTAATTCTGACAGTTATGTACTCAACGTGTACTTCCAGTTCATCTGAGCAACATGATATATTTTGATATGTGTTCATTTCGTTGTGTTCATCTTCATGCGGTATGTCACTGCTGTAAAACGTTTTTTTGTTCGTAACACTGTATCCTTAATTTTCAGAATATCTGATGACGGGTGAACCGGAAGCACGTCTTAATAAAGTCGTTTACTCACTCACTGACGACATTCTACAGACTGACCTGTCAATCATTCAATCATTTGCACACTACTCTTTAAAATCGACATCTCCCTGGGCTCATTTATGTGAAGGTGTGAAGACCAGTCACGACATTTTGCAAACTGTCTCGAAACAAACCCACAGCTTCGTGATCGTCGTGACACGTTTGCGTCACTCGAACTTATGTTCAGTGTGTTCGTTGTTTGGCCACCAGTGGCACTAGTTAAAACCTCAGCTGCATATGCGTTACTCAAAGGTTTCCGCTTCCCGTTTGTGGTCGAGAGTTTTTGTACTGATCATCCAACCCGATGTGCAGCAGTGATACAAAATGAAAACTGAAGCAGTTCTGAAGAATTACCGTTGTTTCTCATATGCCTCATATGCCTCATTAACATTTGCTATTTTATATTAACTAAACGAAACAATTTCCTATCCTTATACCATAAACTCAATTATTGCTGCACGACCTACGTTTTGGGGTATAAGGCTATTAGTACTAGAAAATGGGCTTATAACCCGAAACCTGGGTATACCGTAATAATTTAATTTGTGAAACAAATCTAAACATGTGTTTCGTTTAGTTAACACAAAAACTCTGTGATTGGCTGACAAATTATACAAAATGCATGCATAACGACAATGTCAAATGAAATAACGTGTTAAACACGACAAAACAACGTGGAGAACCATGAGAAGCTGTAGAACGTGTGATATATTTAAAGCAATCACCATATATATTTAATAGCTTCATGTAAGAAAGAAAGTAAATAAAAATGCCACATTTAGTGCTGAAACATGTCTGGGTAAAAAAAAAAAAAACGTAAAACGGTTGCATAAGGAGGAATTCCTCTTCAGTTTTTATTAGGAAACACAGAAATAAGAAGAGCTGCAACACCCAAAAGATGATTACAATATACAATGTTTCACAAGAACCCACAGTAGAATCAGTTAAAATGATTCCTCATTTTTTACATATTTTGATTATTTTCTTATTCTCATTAATCTGACAAGATGGTCTCACTGAATTTCGTAACATACAATTTTGTTTCTCATTGGTACTATTTATCTGCTGTGTGCTGTCAATGATAACAAATTACAGTATCGCAAGTGATCAGACATTAAAAATGCTGGAAATCATCATATTTCAAGAAAAATTATCACCGGTTAAATTAACCAAGCTTGATTCTATTGAAAGTGTTGTACACAGCAACTGTAGTATATTTGAAGAAAAGGAAAGGAATTCAGTAATCAGTCGCAAATCCAATCCGTATTTTTTTCAGATCTCGATTTCAGCTATTGAATGAAGAGCCTCAGTGGACCGTACACTTTCTCCTGTAGAACTGCACAAAACACATTGAATTTTGGAGAGTCAGTCGTGTTGTAGAACTTCATGTGGTTGCTCTGCACCCCATATTCTCACATTCTGATGGTTCACCTTTCCAGTTAAATGGTATGTTGCCTTGTCACTAAACACTAAGCGTGGAAAAAAAGTGTTATCCTCCATCTTGGCAAGAACGAAATCACAGAACTCCACAAACTGATGATTATCACCTTCACGAAGACTTTGCAGTAGCTAAATTTTGTATGGTTTCATATATAAACGTCGATGCAACACACGTCAGACCGACATCGGAAGCATGTTGAGCTGCCTAGCTGCATGACGAACGGATTCTTGCAGACTCCTTGTGAAACTATGGGTGGATGCGTTCGACGTCAATATCATACACTCGGGGATGGCCCGACGATTCGTTTGTACGCAACAATCTGTTCCTCGGAATTGTTCATGCCATCGTCTAATGCACTGTGCTGTAGGAGGATCCATGCCATCCTAGTATGAAAGTGACGCTGAACAGTTATTACTGACAAGCACAGCGCGAAACGCAGAACACAAAATGGTTTCTGTTGTTCTGACACCTTTTTTGCTAGAACTGAAGTGGGCGCACATTACTGCTACCTAGCAGGAACTATGTAAAACTCGAGAGTTTGCTCTTTCCTACAGTGTTTACATGCATATCTCAAATAACAATAGCTATGATTTTTTAAAATCGGGCTATTCTTTCCGATACACCCTATACATTAATAGTCGTTTGAAGGTTATATTGGAACCTTAGTTGCATTACATTTATAGGAATCAGAAATAATGATAAATTTCGCGACATTTTATATAAACCGTCGATATCGTTTAATGTCGCTAAAAATCTACGATTTCGCGTTATTTGTTCGTATCTCTTAATTGAAGTTTTCATATTCCTAGCCATAGTACCACGCCCATAGCAGCAGCGCTCCATAAAAAAGCTCTTGAAATAAAACGAAAAAAATTCGTTGATGGGATGCATATGGATGGGTGGTAGCGGGGAGTAGATCGATGGAGAGAAGAAAAAGGAGAGGCGGGTTGTTTGAGCCCCATGATAGAACTGCCAATTGTAGACTCCCCAAAAACTGTTCTAGAATCAACTGAATTACTGTTCTAACTTTTGCTTTAAAAGTGAAATGGAGGAGATATGCTGTTGGCTACATCATTTATAAAAAGGAATAATAGTTAGCGTCCCATACGCTTCGGAACATTTCACTTAAATGGCGAGGAATAAAAGCATGGTGTGTAACTACACCTCATAACAATGCGGACTCCGTTAACAATCATGTGCTGACCCTGTACCGATGTTAGACAAAGACACAAGAAAATAAAGAGGAAGAAGAACTTCAAAGTCGGTTAACTGGCGGCGTGCCACCGTCTAGCGACACAACTGACCTTCTCAAATATCTAGTCTACACTTGTAACACGATAGCTCTAATGCTCTACTGATTTATTTTGCCTTTTGTTTTATTTAATGTTACATCGCTGAGCTTCTGTAAATGTGTTTGAATCGATAACACAAAATTGTATACTCTTTTCTTCGTAAAAACTCTGATGTCATGGTTTGATTCTATGCAGTGTAGTGCATCTGTCATTTAAATTCTTTGTCTCAATTGGAGGGAGACAAAACTTATCGTATATAATTTTAATTTTGTTTAAATATTTTTATGGAAATGTTAATATGGGCAAATGTTCTGTTTTATTTAAAATGTTTGTTTGTTGTTATGTAAACTGCTGACCTTCGCTTAGGATTCTTGGCTAACTTTTATGTAAAAGGTGTTGTGGTTCCCCTCGGGAACGGAACTGTGTAGCGCGCGCAAGTTGTGGTTGGCCTAGGTAGAAAAGGTGGAACCAAGAGTCAGTAAGGGACGAGCTACCAAACTGTGTACTGCCCATGTAAAAGTTGTATATTGTGCTGGTTCCGAGAGAGGCTTCTCCTGATTCTTTCCAATGCCTCGGATGGATGGATGAAGAGCTGGAATTTTTCTGAAATTGGTATCTATCATCGCCATCAAGAAATGGCAGAGTCCATCAATTCTACCTGCAAATCCACCTACTAACATGCAATCGCCACCACATTGCGCAATCACTGTAACGGAATACTATAATAATGTACAGTGAAGGATCAGCTTATTGGATGTGTTAGTGTGCCCAAATATAAGGTAATATATAACTGAATTTATGTACCTACCTTGATTTTTTCCTTATCATAACACCTCTCAGGTCCCTCTCCGTTTGAACTAAAGTTATCACCGTGTGTCCCTACTGAAAGAAAATTAAAGCCCAGTGTTTTGCTAATTAATGCCTTTTGAACATAGTAAAAAGAAAGTTAATGTTAATGTGGCAAGAGAGTGAGTTAAAGTAAATGATGCTTGCTGAAAATAATTTTCCTGTTAAAACTGCTTATTAAAGTGTTGTTGCCAACTTCAAAATTAAAGGTTCTTAAGACTGAGGCTTATAAAGTTTTGCTTAGTAAATGATCATATTGCTGTCTGTTGTAAATCGCAGAAGGTGAGTCAGTATCTTACAAATATGTTAGTTTTGTGTCTCACTGTAGTGAAAGTGGAAAACTGCAGTTGTGGAAAGTTATATACTCATGCTTGCTAAGCACTTGTTGCTTTTGGGTATTGAAAGTGTATTGATAGTGTAATAGGATCCACAGGTTACGCTTTACGCTCATGATAAATAACAATTAATAGAAAGACCACTATTCATGAAAACAAGAATTTCTTTCTTCAATAAAACAGTGAGAAGCAACCTGTTAGTGAATTCCATTTAACTTTCATTCTAAATAGAAAACTATTAAGCTGAGAGAGGCTTAACCTGTGGCCAGTTCATAATTTTGCAATGAACTACATTTACAATTTTATGTCAGCTAGGAAAATGTTTGGAAAGTAATACTGAACATATGTCCGATTTATGATTCTACAGTGAATATTAATAGTAATGTTATAAAGAACATTCAATTTGAATAATCCATGAAAGTATTAGTGTGTATTGTTATCTGTTATATTTATGTCAGTAGTTTGTTCTGCTCTGTTAACTCCAACCTTAACCTGAACACACTGTATCCAGGTGCCATAGTTCATTACACTCGCGTGTGGCAAAGTATAGGTCGTGTTTGTCCGTTGAAGTTACTCATACCTAATTTCTTAAACAAGAATGTTAATCATTCTCTTTCCTAATTAGTCTAGCGACCGTTTTCTTTACTCTTTAAACAGTGTAGCTAGGTAAATTATTATTTGTTACTGTTTAAATGTTTACGTAATTCTGACTTTCGCTTCCGATAAGCCACCTCCGTCAGGTAGAACACGGTCAACATAACAAAATTCCTCTCAGAGGGTAACACTACTCTGTTGCGTTATACCATAATTGCTTTAACAAGATAGTTTTATTTCACGAACTGCCTTCAACTTTAAGGTTATCTACATCTACATCTACATCCATACTCCGCAAGCCACCTGACGGTGTGTGGCGGAGGGTACCTTCAGTACCTCTATCGGTTCTCCCTTCTATTCCAGTCTCGTATTGTTCGTGGAAAGAAGGATTGTCGGTATGCCTCTGTGTGGGCTCTAATCTCTCTGATTTTATCCTCATGGTCTCTTCGCGAGATATACGTAGGAGGGAGCAATATACTGCTTGACTCTTCGGTGAAGGTATGTTCTCGAAACTTTGACAAAAGCCCGTACCGAGCTACTGAGCGTCACTCCTGCAGAGTCTTCCACTGGAGTTCATCTATCATCTCCGTAACGCTTTCGCGATTACTAAATGATCCTGTAACGAAGCGCGCTGCTCTCCGTTGGATCTTCTCTATGTCTTGTATCAACCCTGTCTGGTACGGATCCCACACTGCTGAGCAGTATTCAAGCAGTGGGCGAACAAGTGTACTGTAACCTACTTCCTTTGTTTTCGGATTGCATTTCCTTAGGATTCTTCCAATGAATCTCAGTCTGGCATCTGCTTTACCGACAATCAACATTATATGATCATTCCATTTTAAATCACTCCTAATGCGTACTCCCAGATAATTTATGGTATTAACTGCTTCCAGTTGCTGACCTGCTATTTTGTAGCTAAATGATAAAGGATCTATCTTTCTGTGTATTCGCAGCACATTACACTTGTCTACATTGAGATTCAGTTGCCATTCCCTGCACCATGCGTCAATTCGGTATAGTAGTAGCAGACAGAAGTGTTTTATGTGGCTTTTCCGTGACAGGACTATTTGTTCTGTTGGGGCACAGTACGCAATAAACCAAATTTGGTATTTGATTGTATAAGCTACGTAAATGCAATTGCAGTGTTATACACTGACACGCCACACTGCATCTAACAGCAACATTGGAGTGTCATACAAGACAAGTTTTTAAATAGGACAACACTTCCCATGACTATTAGGCACTCATTTTATAACCATGTAATATAATTTGTGTAGCGTAATCAGTAACACAAGTAGTCAAAATGGAACTTCAGATAGAAATTTATGAGGATGTAAATTTATGCTATTACTATACCGTAACAAGTGATATTCCTCTATATTCTTTTTATGCGGTCGTACTGCGTTTCGTCACGAGATTTACATTTCCTGCTGGCAGTGGACTCTAAGCACTGGCTTTTCCCCGACTGATAATGATAGACGGAAAGCGCGGAAGAGCAGACCCCTACCAGCATGTCACACGTTCATCAACGTTCGTAAAGAGTGACGCGACTACATTCCCACCTTTTCCGCGTTCTTGACGCATGTCTCCCGTACGCGTGGCCCACACTCCCATTTGCGGTTCGGGCTTCATGGCGCACACCTCATCCATCAGTAGACGCCTTTCTCATTAGGCGTGACGCTCTGACGTCAGATTTCTGGAGAGGCTTTCGGGGCTCAATAGAAGCTTACGATATTGTGTTTCGAAACAGATATACGTTCTTTTACTCCATCGAAACTATGCTGTTGCAGAAACGGAGCTAAAACATGAAAATTAGCTCTATATTTTAGGACATTTATTAAATGGGGGAATGAGCAAAAAATTCTTTCATGGGTACCTGTTAACGCCAGATATACATTAATATACGCCGTGTTTGATAAATATTGTTTGACTAAATAGTATAATATGGAATAATAATTGGTTTTAAACTTTAGCTCTCCTATAGAAAGTCTGACACGCAGGAACCGATCCACACAGGTAGAAGAAACTAATATTCACATATACTGCGAGGACGTAGAAGTTTTACCAATATTCTATATCTGGTTATAAAATGAGTGCGTAATAGTCACGGGAAGGATTGTCCTATTTAAAAATTTGCCTTGTCTGACACCCGAATGTTGCTGTTAGATGCAGAGTAAGGCGCGGGTGTAGACTAGATATCTGGGAAGGACAGTTGTGTAGCCAACACGGTAGCATGGCGCGAGTTAACCGAATCTGAATTTCTTCTTCTTCTTTATTTTCTTATGACTTTGTCCCACATCGGTACAGTGTCAGTACATGATTGTTAACGGAATTCGCATTCTTAATTTAAGGGGTGGCTGGGTGCCGTTCGTCTGACCATTCCACTTCCCTGCTGCCCAACCCACTCCATACACAACACACACAAACACACACACACACACACACACACAAACACAAAGACACACACACACACACACACACACAAACACACATACATACACGCACGCACGCACACACACCTGGGACAGAGTAAACCTCAACCTCTGGGTGTTGCATTATTCATGTGAAAGTGAAGGAAAGATTTTCTAAATGCTTGCTAATCGTGTAAGTGAGGTGCAACTTGGTCAACTCCAAGTATCCGCCTAGTGGGATGTGGGAAACCGCCTACATACCACATTCAGGCTAGCCAGCACACCTACCCTCGTCGTTAATGCGCAGGGCGGATTCAATCTGGGGCCGAGGCACGTCCCCATCCTGTGGAAGAAGCACTTTAAGACGCTTAGCTATCCTGGCCGGTTGCTAACCGACTTTGAACGTGGGATGATAATCGATGCAAGACATATGCGTCATAACATATTGGAAATTACTAAACAATATGGATTTCCTGGCTCAACTGCTTCTAGGACGGATCCCCGATGTTCGAGAGACAATGTTTACATACGCGTAAAAAGCGGGAGAGGACGACAAGTGTTTGACGAACCTACGTCCACGTCACCTCCACAGAGCTACACAGGGTACATGCAAGACAACCAGTAGACTACATACTCAGATTGTCCCCGACGAGATTAAAAAGAGGTAACTTTGCCTATTTGAAACCTTCTATTTTGAATTTGTATGTCCATCCTTTTAACAGGAGGTCTCTGGAACGGCGGCCGTTTACTATTGTGACAAAAAACAGATACACCTACAGCCCTCCTTATGATTTTATTTTATTCTGTCGCTACCAGTTTCGAAATTTCATTGCGTCATCTTCAGTCCGTTTTGATGCGGCGCAGGTTGATATGATCCCCATGCATAACCCATCAACTCAAAGCTGATACTTGGAGTGCTGACACATTATCTACGTATCCAGTAATGCTCGCAACTGATGGGTTATGCATGGGGATCATATCAACCTGTACCGCATCAAAACAGCCTTAAGATGACGCAATGAACCATTGAAACTGGTAGCGACAAAATAAAATAAAATCATAAGGACGGCTGTAGGTGTTTCTATTCTTTGCCACTTCTATTTTGTGGCTATAATGATGAAAAAACGTCAACACACAGCATCTCTACTTCTACATCAACATCCAACAAACCAGTTAGGTGTATGGCAGAAGGGACTTCCCAGTGCACCAGTTATTTGGGTTTCTTCTCGTTCCATTCACTTATAGGAGCAGTGGAAGAATGATTGTTTAAACACTTCTGTGAACAATGTAATTAGTCTAATCTTATCTCCGTAATCTCTATAGGAGCGACACACAGGGAACTGTAGTTTACCCTACATCTGTCACTTAAAATTGGTTACAGAGAGTTTTTCAGCAGGCTTTCGTGGGACAGACTGCGTCTGTCTTCACGAGTCTGCCAGTTCAATTCTTTCAGTATCTCCGCCACACCCTTCCAAGTGTCAAACAAACCTGTGACCATTTGTGCTGCGCTTTTGTATGTACGCTCACTGTACCCTTATAACAAGTTTGCTAAAGGCCCCACACATTTGAACAATATTCTAAGATGGATCACACAAGTACTTTGTATTCGGTCACATTCGTAAACCGATTGTATTTCCCTAGTATACTGCGAGGATGTACAACATTTATCAATATTCTTTAACTGGTTGTTAAATGAGTCCCTAACGGTCATGGGAAGGGTTGTCCTATTCAAAAATTTGGCTTGTATAATACCTGAATGCAATCCACCACCTTCCTTGCCTATGACTGAGCCTAGAAATGTCCCTGGAAATTATTACACCCAGTTATTTGTATGGGTTGCTTACTGATATTGGCAACATAAGATACCATTTCTTCGGTGTGTAAAGCCCCAAATTTTACAGCTCTGATCATGTAATGCAAGTTGTTAATCTTTTCACCACCTTGAATCTTATCAATATTGATGCAGCTATTTTTCAGACAGTAGTTCATTATAAATAATTGCATCATCTCTGAAAAGTCTGAGGTTACTACTAATTTTGTCTGCAACGTCATTCAAGCAACAGTTTGGTATTTTTTCCTATATAAGTGACGCCTGCGTAGTTGCCAGATCTGTCGCCACCCACACACAAAGACTCCCTCTGGCCCTCTGCCAGATTTTCTCAAGACAGCGGAACGTCAAAGCATCACCAGGATAGGCTCTACGATAGTCTATTAAACTTGCCCTCCTGCTCCTCTGCAGCATTTGTTCTATTCAGAGGCAGTTGTCCTATTGCCAAATGATATAACTCAAGCCTGCATGGTTGCCAGATGTTGTCCAAGCGGATGGTTCAAGATGCCTGTCAGCCAAGATACAATCCAAGCTGGTGGACCTGTAGGTATGTTTTCAGCTTGCTATGTTGCCAGTCCAAAATAATTGCTCTAATTTCAATGGCACTGTAGTCGCCTACCCATCCATTCATCCACACCACCCAGGCTTACTCCCCATCAGGCAGACTTGGCACTTATGGTCTGAGCACCAAAGGTTGATCATCATGAAGCATCGTCAGAGATCTGTCACTTCAGAATTGACTTGCACAATCAAATGTAAGCATTGAAGCATTCCTCTCTCTCAAAGTTGATTATTCATTCATTGTGTGTATATGTGTTTTCATCCATTTATTATATTTCCCTCAGTCCAACGGCTCCCTAATGAATTGGAGCAGAAATCAACTGAGCAGGCAGGCAAACTACTTAATACTACTTAATACCTGTGCACCCAGGTAATACTACTTAATACCTGGCATATTGCAGCAGGACACAAAATTATATCCAGAATTCGATTTTCACAATATGCTATGTCTGGATCGACCATCAAGGCATCAGCGCTGCACGGTGCAATTAATATATTCGGACAGAAATCAAATCAGTATTCAGAACTGTTTCTAGACATTAGCTTCCACTACCTGAAACGTTTGCACCTGTTCTCTAGTTGCAACTACGTCGTTTCAGAATGCTGCTGTTCACCACTATACATGACATGACTGACAGAGGTGCCGGCAACAGACAAGTGAAAATGTTCAGCGCGGTGTGGTGGTGGCGTCAGTTAGCGAGGAGTGCGGAAAACTTCACAGGAATCTGAAGTACACTACTGCCCATTAAAATTGCTACACCTCGAAGATGACGTGCTACAGACGCGAAATTTAACCGACAGGAAGAAGATGCTGTGATATGCAAATGATTAGCTTTTCAGAGCATTCAGACAAGTTTGGCGCCGGTGGCGATACCTATAACGTGCTGACATGAGGAAAGTTTCCAACCGATTTCTCATACACAAACAGCAGTTGACCGACGTTGCCTGGTGAAACGTTGTTCGGATGCCTCGTGTAAGGAGGAAAAATGCGTACCCTCACGTTTCCGACTTTGATAAAGGTAGGATTGTAGCCTATCACGATTGCGGTTTATCGTATTGCGACTTTGCTGCTCGCGTTGGTCGAGATCCAATGACTGTTAGCAGAATATGGAATCGGTGGTTTCAGGAGGGGAATACGGAACGCCGTGCTGGATCCCAACGGCCTCGTATCACTAGCCGTCGAGATGACAGGTATCTTATCGGCATGGCTGTAACGGATCGTGCAGCCACGTCTCTATCCCTGAGTCAACAGATGGAGACGTTTGCAAGACAACAACCATCTGCACAAACAGTTCGACGACGTTTGCAGCAGCATGGACTATCAGCACGGAGACCATGGATACGGTTGTAAGTTTGCTGTTTATGTTTTTATGTAAGTAGGCTGTTTATGTTTTCTTTATGTAAGTTTGCTGTTTATGTTTTTTTATTGGCAACGTTACGTAGCACTCTCTATATGAAAAGTTTGAATTGTTGTCTGCCATTGTTGTCATGAACTGCTATAGCTGGATGCGAACAGCGCGTAGCGCTGGGCAGTTGGAGGTGAGCCGCCAGCAGTGGTGGATGTGGGCAGAGAGATGGCGGAGTTTTGATAATTTGTAATACTGGATGTCAATTATGAATATTAAGGTAAATACATTGTTTGTTCTCTATTAATATCTTTCATTTGCTAACCATCCCTATCAGTAGTTAGTGCCTTCAGTAGTTTGAATCTTTTATTTAGCTGGCAGTAGTGGCGCTCGCTGTATTGCAGTAGTTCGAGCAACGAAGATTTTTGTGAGGTAAGTGATTTCTGAAAGGTACAGTTTAATGTTACTCAGGGCCATTCTTTTGCAGGGATTTTTGATAGTCAGATTGCGTTGCGCTAAAATTATTGTGTGTCAGGTTAAGCACAGTCTTGTACAATTATTCTAAGTGGACATTTCATATGTCAAAATGTTCTAAGGGGGCGTTTCATATGGCGACCCTGCCAGAGTGAGGGCCTTTCCGGAAGCACAGGTAGAAAAACAAAAAAGGGGTTAACCAATGCTATTGACAATCCTTTGTAGAGGGCATCGCTAATGCGACACGCTCGTTACTTGAAAACATATGATTTTTGTAATGCGTTGGGGGCACACAGCTGTGTCAAACACCTGGAGAATAAGCCATTAGGATGTGCCTTTCATCGCTAATGCGACACCCTCGTTACTTAAAAATTTATGATATTTACTGAAATGCCTAACAAAATGACAAGAAATATTTTTACATCTGCACACCTGATTATGACAAGAGTCTTTGTACGAGAGTTGAGAGCCATTAACTTATGAAATGAAATGTCACATGACTACTGAATGATATTTTTATGCTTTGGTTTGTGTAATTGCTTATTTCATTTGATATCTGGTTTCCAGCTGTGTTGCAGCATTGCTTTTATAAAATGAGATGCATTTGCTAATGTGAACTCTTTCTGTCAACAGATCTATTAAATGATAATTTTGTAATCCACATTCTTTAAAGAAGGAGCACTTGGAAAGGAAAGAACAATACGAAGTAACTCGTAACAGTAACACTTAATTTTCTTTTCAGGTACATGGTAATATTTTTTTACAATAAGTTGTTATGGTGCACCACTTTAATTACATAGACATTAAGATGTGAATATGCATTTCCCTTGTCTGCATTGTTGTTTTTACTGTAATATTTTTTCTGCTTGAGCTATATCATGTTTAGGTATAGGTTGCTGCTGTTTGTCAGGCATAGTGTTACTGAATTTGACTTTGTGTTACTCTTCTAAGCTAGTTTTTCTTGTTTCCTGCATTGCCTTATATTAGTTGTAATATTGCACTTGCTTTGCTAATTTATGCTGCTTGCTTTGCCATTTCTATTTTTTGTCATTGATGTTTGTGTTAATTATTTTTTTTTGCTGCATTGCCTCGTCCCTTGGTATATATATCTGAGCTCAGTAGATTTAAGTTAGCTTAAGAGGGGGTAGACTATATAAGAAACTGACTATGGAGAATAGGTAAAGAATGCATTGCGAAGAAAGATTTGGGCCCCAATGAGTATTGTACAATCAGAAATAATTATTTTGAAAGAAATATGAATAGAATACAGGAACGAGGTATAGGTAGGATTTTCTTGTAAATAAATGATGGGGTAAGCAATATGTGAACATATAAATACAGAAAGCATGCTTGGATAGGATTTTTTTGGTGGAAGCAAAGGTTGAAATAAGACGAACGATCTATGGAATGAAGGGAGATCTCCAAGCAAAATACTGCAGTAAACCAAACCCTGTCCTTTCCTCTTTGCTGCTTTTTCCAAATATGTAATTGTGTGTTGTCCTTTCCTTTTGGTGTTATCCCACTATGTGTTTGTGTACCCTTGTGTATTTGTGTTTTTTTCCTGTCTTTATGTGTTTAGCTGATGAGAGCTATGTTGTAGAATTTTTCTAATATTCTGTTATTTTCTTTGTAAAGATGCTTAGACTTTATTTATTCTGCTTTGTTTTAATGCTCATGTGTGAAGTTGACGTTTCAAAAGTTATTCTGATCTTTTATGTATGTACTCATGTCATCATTCCTGTAACACTGATGTATATGTTTATTTCTATTCTTTTGTAAAGCCCCTATTACTACAAATATTATCTGTATTGTTATGTTTTTAATGATGTATTTTGTATCTTTGTAATTGTATTCTTATGTTATATAATTGTAATTGACACCAGTTCATCATATTATTAACTTGTAAGCATTCATTTCACTGCACACATTCTGTTGGTCATAGTATATGGACAATATGTGAGAAGTAGGGACTGTTAGTGTTTGCACGTGTGTTACTAATTCAGCAAGGGACTGGATAACAGCATTGCTGGTTCTAAGGACAATTCCCAAAAACTTTGTGCGTGCACAAGTGGTGGTTTATGGACTTGCTATCTTCTCTGCAAGACGCTTCGATGGTGATTGTGCACCTGCACAGTCGCAGCAGATGGCTGCTGGCCATCTCTACCAGGACTACAGTGGGTCTACACCTTTGCTGACTCACCAGTACCACAGTTTCTACAAGGACTACAGTGGGTCTACACCTTTGCTGACTCACCAGTACCACAGTTTCTACAAGGACTGCAGTGGGTCTGCACCTCTGGTGGCCCACCAATACCATACTCTCTACCAGGACTGCAGTTGGTCTGCTCTGTGATGACCTATCTACCAATATTCGTCAGAACTTCGAATGACTCTGCTGTGGGTTTGCTCCATTGTGGCCCATTACCTGTCAGCATTTCAAGAGTCAGCACTGTCTTTCCGTTGGAAGGACAACACTACTTCTTCAATACTACATGGAAATCCACTACTTCTGTGTGCAATTTCTTTTACTAATGAGAAACTGTAATTACTATTATGATGAACAATCTGGACTGTCTTTATGGACTGTGAGAAAATTTTAGCTGTTGACCAACATTGTATTAATAAGTGTGTGCATTTGATATCTTTGTGATTGTAATTATGAAAAATTTTTTCAAATCTGTATTGGCCAGTGCCCAACACCATTTGTAAAAATTTTTTGTGGGGAGCATGGGGGCTATGTAAGTTTGCTGTTTATGTTTTTATGTAAGTAGGCTGTTTATGTTTTCTTTATGTAAGTTTGCTGTTTATGTTTTTTTATTGGCAACGTTACGTAGCACTCTCTATATGAAAAGTTTGAATTGTTGTCTGCCATTGTTGTCATGAACTGCTATAGCTGGATGCGAACAGCGCGTAGCGCTGGGCAGTTGGAGGTGAGCCGCCAGCAGTGGTGGATGTGGGCAGAGAGATGGCGGAGTTTTGATAATTTGTAATACTGGATGTCAATTATGAATATTAAGGTAAATACATTGTTTGTTCTCTATTAATATCTTTCATTTGCTAACCATCCCTATCAGTAGTTAGTGCCTTCAGTAGTTTGAATCTTTTATTTAGCTGGCAGTAGTGGCGCTCGCTGTATTGCAGTAGTTCGAGCAACGAAGATTTTTGTGAGGTAAGTGATTTCTGAAAGGTACAGTTTAATGTTACTCAGGGCCATTCTTTTGCAGGGATTTTTGATAGTCAGATTGCGTTGCGCTAAAATTATTGTGTGTCAGGTTAAGCACAGTCTTGTACAATTATTCTAAGTGGACATTTCATATGTCAAAATGTTCTAAGGGGGCGTTTCACGGTTACCCTTGACGCTGCATCACAGACACGAGCGCCTGCGAGGGTGTACTCAACGACGAACCTGGGTTCACGAATGACAAAACGTAATTTTTTCGGATGAATCCAGGTTCTGTTTACAGCATCATGATGGTCGCATCCGTGTTTGGCGACATCGCGGTGAACGCACATTGGAAGCGTGTATTCGTCATTGCCGTACTGGCGTATCACCCGACGTGGTGGTATGGGGTGCCATTGGGTACACGTTTCGGTCACCTCTTGTTCGCATTGACGGCACCTTGAACAGTGGACGTTACATTTCAGATGTGTTACGACCCGTGGCTCTACCCTTCATTCGATCCCTGCAAAACCCAACATTTCAGTAGGATAATGCACGACCGCATGTTGCAGGTCCTGTACGGACATTTCTGGATACAGAAAATTTTCGACATCTGCCCTGGCCAGCACATTCTCCAGATCTCTCACCAACTGAAAACGTTTGGTCAATAGTGGCCAAGCCACTGGCTCGTAACAATACGCCAGTCACTACTCTTGATGAACTGTGGTATCGTGTTGAAGCTGCATGGGCAGCTGTACCTGTACACGCCTTCCAAGCTCTGTTTGACTCAATGCCCGAGCGTATCAAGGCCGTTATTACGGCCAGGAATGGTTGTTCTGGGTACTGATTTCTCAGGATCTATGCACCCAAATTGCGTGAAAATGTAATCACATGTCAGTTCTAGTATAACATATTTGTCCAATGAATACCCGTTTATCATCTGTATTTCTTCTTGGTGTAGCAATTTTAATGGCCAGTAGTGTATATCGAGGATCAGCTCGACTGCAGTCAATTGTCTCAGAACATCGATGTCAGGAACTTCATTGTACCTGTTCAATGTACACAGCGTCCTGTTGAAGTTATCATTTCAAGATTCGATGCAGAGTCTATATTCAAACATCGGAAATGTTGCAAATCTACGTTGTTCGAACGACGCCTTATGGATCGTCACAACTAAGTTGAGTCTATGGCAACTGTATATCAAAGCTCCATATAGCGATGCCGCCCAGTGGGATACAATGTTCAAATCAGACGATAGAGGAGTTGACTTGTGTATAAATGCAAGTATGTGTATTAAACTCAGATCTACTAAATGTACCGCTATAAGCACAGATTCAATACAAGATGAATTTACAGATGCTATTCCTGAATCCATCATTCATCCAATGGCCTTGAATTCAATTGTTGGGTTGATTTGATTGAAGAGACCAAAGAGGAAAGTCATCGGTCTCATCAGGTCAGAGAAGGATGAGGAAGGAAGTCGGCCGTGCCTTTTCAACGGAACCATCCCGGCATTTGCCTGAAGCAATTTAGGGAAATCACGGAAAACCTAAATCAGGATAGCCGGACGCGGGATTGCACCGTCTCCCTCCCAAATTCGAGTCCAGTGTGCTAACAACTGCGCCACCTCGCTCGGCTCTTGAATTCAATACAATCTGTATATGAAGCTAAAAGACAATTATTTCGAAACTACTGCAGTCATTTGTTGGTTGCTGATGCAGTGTGGAACAATAGTGAGTATCTTCAAATAATTGTGTAAAAAATATAATAAAACAATATGTCTCACAAAACTGTGTTTTTACGTAATGATTCAAAAGTTTTATACTGATGGTTTGCATGTCTTGCAGCTTTGTAACCCTCTTACTTTCTACTTGCAAGAAACATCTTCACATTCAGTCATTTCGTTTCTGCAGGCAGCATTTAGAGCAGCACTGTGTCATTTGGAACAACATATAAATGCATTTGTTTATGGCGGGAAGGGTGAACGATATTAAGACTGAACACTCCATCTACCGGAAACAATATGTATGACTGCCAGGACATGGCACGAGGGTCGGCTCCGTATCTTAGAGAAGTTGAATCTTGTTAGGAAAAATACGGTTGTCGTGCACCTGTCAATGAACAACACCATTGCAGACAGATTACTAGGAAGAACTGCTGTTGACGCAATCAATCAGGGAAACCTAAAACTCGATCATTGTATACTTACACTCTGATGTTATAACAATACTGTACGCGTCTGCTCTCTCAGGACAGAAAAGTTACACACTCGCACAAAATAAAGTCACATTCAAAAAAGAGTGTGTGTGACTCAATAATAACATCGGTTTCAAATAACGATAAAATATAAATAATTTCACATTTATGTGATATCAACTCTTAATACTAGTAACGTAATAACAATTTCTTGTTCATGGATGACTGATATTATTCAGTACTGGAAAGCTGCACCACATACGGTGCAATTGGATAGTGTTCACAAGTTATTAGTATTAGTTCATTTAACTACTTGCTTTCCAGTTTATTGCTATGTTTCTTGCATCAACTATGTACTACACAGCGTTAAATCTGCGGTGCTATTGGCGTATATGTGGTGAGCCTCCGAAATAACACTGGACTTTATACTGTTACCACGTCCCCTTACTTGTGTCACTCCGTAAACAAGGCTGTGCCACCACCTTGACTAGGTCTTCATTTCATCTAGCGAAGTAATACGAGGGTTATTCGGAAGGTAAGAAACGATCGGTCACGAAATGGAAACCACAGTGAAAATCCGATGAAGTTTTGCACACGTGTGTTGGACAGTGTCTCTAGTATGCACGTCGATCGCGTTACGTCGTTATTTTTAGTTCTGAGCACACAGGGAGCACATAAAGATACCTAGAACAACAGTGTCTCCCGCCAAGTACGAGGGCCTGGTGAGAAATTTCGCCTGAAGCTATGCAGCCAACATTACATAACTGTCGTGCAATTTCTTCTTCAAGACAATTCTCAGCCGAATTCTACAGGGTCAGTGAAGATGCTCCTGTATCGTTTTCAATTGGAAATGTTTGATTACCCACAATACAGCCCGTAATTGTCTCCCTCTGATTTTTATCCCTGCTCACATGAACGGCTCGCTATGAAGACAACATTTTGGCACAGACAACGAGCCTTAGACCAGCGTAGAGAATTGGCGGAAAGCAGTGGCGACTGCCTTCTATAACGAGGGTATTGGAAAGTTGGTACAACGCTACAACAAACGTCTAAGCCGGATCGGCGACTATGGAGATAAGTAGCTGGAAGTTGTAGCTAACTGTTGCAAATAAAACAGTTTTGATTTTCACGGTGGTTTCCATTTCGCGACCTATCGTTCCTTCGTTTCTGAACAGCCCTCGTAAATAATGTAGATATTCTAGGATCGCCCCTTTCCCCCTGAGCCATGAACCTCGCTATGCTGTGGTTCCTGAAGAGAGGGGGGGGGGAATAGTTTGGATGATTTACTGATCTGGCCTTGTAACATTAACCAAAATATATTAGTAAAGCTGGTATTGCGAACAGCTGAAAACAGGTGGAAACTACAGCCGTTATGTTTCCCGAAACTCTTCTGTATGGTTAAATGAAGTGGTCATCTTCTTGGGTAAAATATTCTAGAACCTAAATTTTCCCCATTTCTTATCTCTAGGTGGAGGTCGCTCAGGAGGATATCGTCATCAGAAAAAATCTAACTGGCGCTCCACAGGTGGAATGTTAGATCCCTTAATCACGAAGGTAGTTAGAAAATTGGAAAACGCATAGGTTGAAGTTAGAGACAGCGGGATGTAGTGAAGTTCGGTGGCAAGAGCAACAGGACTTATGGACAGGTGAGTACAAGGTTATAAATACAAATTAGAGTAGGTCTAATAACGAATAAGAAAATAGGAATGCGCGTAAGCTACTATGAACAGTGTAGCGAAAGCATTATCGTAGCCGAGATAGATACAAAGCCAACATCCACCACAGTAGTAATAGCTCACATGCCAATTATCTGCTCCGGTGATAAAGAGATTGAGAAAATTTGTGATGAAATGAAAAAAATTATTTGGATACGTAAGGAACAGGAAAATTTAATTGTGCAGGACTGGAATTATGGAATACGAGAAGAAAGAAAATGAAAGGTAGTTGATGAAAGTGGACTGCGAGGAAAGGAATAATAGAGGAAGCTGCCTAGTAAAACTTTATACAGAGCATAATTTAATCATCGTTAACTCTTAGTTTAACAATCATGAAAAAAGTTCACTTGCGTGGAAGAGACCTGGAGACACCCTATGATTTCACACTGCTTTTATAATGGTAAGATACACATTTCGGGGGCATATTTCAAACTAAAAGATATTTACAGGGGCAGATGTGGACTTAGACAACAATTTGCTGCTTATGAACTGTAGATTAAAACTGAAGCAATCGCAAAAATTTAGAAAATTAAGGAGATGGGGCCTGGATAAGTTGAAAGAACCAGAGATTGTTGAGGGTTTCAGAGGGAGCTTTAACCAATAACTGACTGAAACAGAGGAAATAAACGCAGAGAAAGCCGAATGGATAGCTTTGCGAGATGAGGTAGTGAAGACAGCAGAGGATCATATATGTATAAAGACAAGGCCTAGTAGAAATCCATGAATATCACAGGAGATACTAAATTTAACTGATGAAAGGAGAAAACATAAAAATACAGCAAATGAAACGAGCGAGAGGGAATACAGAAGCTTAAAAATTGAGGCTAATAGAAACTACAAAATGGCTTAACAGGAATGACTATGGGACAAATGTAAGGACATACGAAGCATATATAACTAGGGGAAAAATAGATACCACCTATGGGAAAATTAAAGAAGCCTGAGGAGAAAAGAGAAACAGTTGTATGAATAGAAATAGCTTAGATGGGAAACTAGTGCTAAGCAAAGAAGGGAAAGCTAGAGGGTGGAAAGAGTAAAAATTTTGGAAATTTGTGGCATGTTCTGTGGGACCAAAATGCTGAGGTCATCGGACCCTAGGCTTAAACACTACTTAAACTAACTTACGCTAGGGACAACACACACACACATCCATGCCTAGGGGAGGAGTCGAACCTCCGACGGGGAGAGCCGCGCGAACCATGGCAAGGCGCCCTAGACCGCACGGCTACACCGTGCGGCCTGGAAAGAGCACATGGAGGGGCCATACAAAGGGAATGTACTTGAAGGCAATATTATAGAAACAGAATGAGCTGTAGATGAAGATGAGATAGGAGGTATGACACTGCAAGAAGAATTTGACAGAGCACTGAAATACCTAGGTCGACACAAGGCCTCTAGAATAGAAGACATTCCGTCTGAACTACTAACAGCCTTAGGAGAGCCAGACACGGCAAAACGATCCACCAGGCGAAATACCTTCACAAGGAACCCCTTGAGTGAGAGGCCTCAAAAGACCAATGATATTTACGCCGTTCGACGCCCCATATAGTGCCTATATTTCAACCAAAATATTGGCTGCAAATGGCATCAGGAGCCGGCACTGGAGGTATCCGATGGTGACTACAGCCTGAGGCTACGTAGCGTAGTTCAAATGCTTTGTCGACGAGTAGTTCACAACAGTGCTACAGTGCTACGGGTGTTGACACAAAGCAGACCAGTGGCGAAGATAAACAAAGCAAACATTGCATTATATGCACAACAACATTTGCCGAAGTTGGCATTTCGTCAGAAAGGAACACAAGGAATTTCGCAGAGTGAAAAAGAAGTAGCAGGTGAAATACTAGCGTTTCTGCAAAGTAAGTCAGTGAGATGTATGGTGTCGCATACGATCGAATGTGCGGACAATGTACTTGACGATACGTGCCTAACAGGTGAAAGTGATATTGGAACTTTGTGGTATGTACTATAGGACCAAACTGCTGAGGTCACCGGTTCCTAAGCTTAAACACTACTTAATCTATCTTAAACTAACTTTGAAACGCACTAAAGGACAATCGTTGACTGAGGATCAGGTACCAAACACAATTACTTACATGGAAGATCAGCAGCAGCATAGTAAAAGACATTTATGAACAGAAGTCCACATGAATGCGACCGTGTAGTTCCGACTGTGTGGTAAACTGGCTGGAGAGTTATTTATTGTGCTGCGATGAGTCGGGGGTGCTCTGCCCCCTACGGTTCTTTCTCGTGTGCGTGATCTTGCAGGCAGTAGGGAATATTTACGTCATGCAAGCAAAAGTGTAGAAACGGCGTAAGAGAATTACAGTTCCGGTACGACCACTGCTTTTGGCAAGTAGGTGGTCAAAATAACTTGCTTTTGCTTGGTTGCTGGTATGTATATAAAAGTCATACTTCTTTAGAGCAAACTGTCCCTCCTGAAAATTCTGTGACACTGCAGTTCATACCACGTGGAACCACTGAACAAACTCAGCCTCTGGATTTCTTTTTTTTTTCTGCCATTCAAATACAGAGATATGTATATAGGCAGAATACGGTGCTGCGGTGGGTAACACCAATATAAGACAAGTGTCTGGCACCGTTGTGAGATCGGTTACTGCTGCTACAATGGAAGGTTATCAAGCTTTAATTGAGTTTGAATGTGGAGTTATAATCGGCCGACGAGCGAAGGGGCACAGCATCTCCAAGGTAGCGATGAAGTGGGGATTTTCCCGTACGGCCGTTTCACGAGTATACCCTGAACATCAGGAATCCGTTAAAACATCAAATCTCCGACATCGCTGAGATCCTGCAAGAACGGGACCAACGACGACTGAAGGGAATCGTTCATCGTGACAGAAGTGCAACCTTACCGCGAACTGCTACAGATTTCATTGCTGCGCGATCTACAAGTATAAGCGCGCGAACCATTCAACGAAACATCAGCGATATGGGCTTTCGGAGTTGAAGGCCCACTCGTGTACTCTTGATGACTGCACGACAGAAAGCTTTACGCCTCGCCAGGGCCCTTCAACATTGACCTTGATCTGTTGATGACTGCAAACATATTGCCTGGTTTGACGAGTCTTGTTTCAAATCGTATCGAGCGGATGGACGTGTACAGGTATGGAGACATCATGAATCCATGGACCCTGCATGTAAGAGGGGGACTGTTGAATCTGGTGGAGGCCCTGTAATGGTGTAGGACGTGTGCAGTTGGAGTGATATGGGACCAGTGATACGTCTAGAAACGACTCTGGCGGACGGACTTGGGCAAGTCCAGCAGGATAATGCGACATCCCAAACGTCCAGAATTGCTACAGAGTGCCTCTAGGAACACTCTTCTGAGTTTAAACACTTCCGATGCCCACCATACTCCCCAGACATGAACATTTTCGAGCGTATCTGGGATGCCTTGCAACGTGCTGTTCAGAACAGGTCTCTACCCCCTCGTACTCTTACGGATTTATGGAGAGCCCTGCTGGATTCATGATGTCAGTTACCTCCAGCACTAATCCAGACTTTAGTAGAGTCCTTGCCACATCGATCGGTGGCACTTCTGGCTGCTGGCCACGGCTGTACACGATATTAGGCAGGTGTACCAGTTTTTTGGCTCTTCAGTGTATTTGTTGTTGCGCGCAGGTATTTGCACGGCTAGTTGGTGCTTTTTTTGGGCTCAATCATTCGTTTCTTCTCCTCATATTAGCATAAGGACACCATTTATCGTCGCCAGTAACGATACAGGATACGAATGGTCGGTGTTGTTCACGAGCCAACTGATGACGAGCAAACAGAGATGCACGTATGGTCACCCACCGATTTTTGCGATTTTGGCTTAGAACGTCGGTACCCATACACCCGACTTTTTTGAACCCCCCCGATTGCGTGGAAATGTCGCACGATGGAGGAATGATCACTGTTTATCAGATTTTCCAATTCTCGACTACACTGACATTGATCATTATGGGTTAATGCATTTAAACGATCTTCATCAGACATCGAAGGCCTCCTGGACAGTGGAGAGTCAGTAATGTCAAAACAATCAACAAGTAAACCATTTTCGTTCCATACAATTGCCCAGTGGAATTATCCCCTTACACGGCGCAGATGACTCTGGCTGCCTTCGCTGCTGTCAACCCTCTATTGAACTCAAACAAAAGAATTTGTCGAAAACGTTCCGATTTCTCCACTTGGCACTCCATTTTTTAGCGCCCACAGCTCCACTCGGTATCTCCAAATGACAAAATGACAATACGTAAACTCAAATAGCAACAGTGAAATACAAACAAAAAATGGCATTCGATAAATAAACCTATAGCAACCGGAGCATCAGCATTCAAAACAAAATCGCTATGAACTAATGCACCAAATAAACAACAGACATACGCACAAGTGGCGTACTGGGGAAGGGGTTTGGGGGGGGGGGAGGGGAAGGGAGAGGGGAGAACGATGACAAGTGCTATTTGGTCACGTAAAGCTCATAGATCATTGTCAAAAATGGTTCAAATGACTCTGAGCGTTATGGAACTTAACTTCTGAGGTCATCAGTCCCCTAGAACTTAAAACTACTTAAACCTAACTAACGTAGGGACATCACACACATCCATGCCCGAGGCAGGATTCGAGCCTGCGACGGTAGTGGTCGCGCGGTTCCAGACTGTAGCGCCTATAACCGCTCGGCCACTCCCGCCGGCTAGATCATTGTCCTTGTACATACATAACTCCCATACTATCAGCATACAGTTCATCGTGCTGTCGTCGAAGAGGCCTGTTAAGGTGCACCCGAAACTGCGAAAAGCAATGCGCGATGCGTGTTAATAAATTCGCTCCCGTTAGGTGAATTGGCTGCCCTGATCTAGTGTCCGAGAAAGAAGCGGTCCGTTAGGTATCACACCATATCTGACAATTAATGATTCTGGCATACAGAGTAACAACTAAATTATTTTATTTCAAATATCAGTGACTCCAGATGATACACCAAATCCCTATGTATAAGTACGACGGAAAATCGATATCAGTATGTGCAAAGTTATTCACTACATTGTAGTTACGAAATCCCAAACACCCTCGAAGAAAGGCACATAGGATGAATGTAGAACAAAGTAAAACTTTTTGTTAATGTCTGGACTGGAAAATGGAAACAGCGACTACTAAAAAGTAATAAAGAACTTCAGAGAAAGAATCTGAATCTTTCAGGCTGAATCCGGATAAGACTTCCTACATTTCTTTTCATCCACGCAAATAACAGCTTCGGATCGACGAAGGCAGTTTTATCTTATTTCAAGAGTAAGAAAAATATAAATCAGCGACACCATAGAATTCAAGATCGAGAAGAATTTAAAACATAACGTAAAATAAAGTAAAAATACAGAAATGTTAAATCTTTCTCAGCGTTCAAAGAATGTAAAAGAAACAAGTGAAGGAAAGTAAAAACCTAAGAGTGAAAGGACACATTCGATTGAAAGTTATTATTTCGTGTGGTCAGTTATTCCTGGATGCGAATAAAACAGAAGAATTGAGGGAATAAAAAGGCAACTCAAAAACAAAATTTGAGAAAAGTGGGAGAGGAGGAGAACTTATTAAGTCATAAGGTCAAGAAGCGTACAACTATACGATCATTACCACTCGAAGGTGTGGATGGGTGGCGTTTGCAACTGCCAATTCTTGACAGTGCTTTTCCTTATAACTTATAAAGAAATCGTATTCTTCCCTAAGCGATGAAGTAAGTATAAGGAAACGACAGTCTACGAGCGGAAGCGACTACATGGGTTTGGCCTTCAGAAATTTGCTCAAATGGTTAACTGATACACTTGGTCGCAAATTTTTGACGTAAGGCGTGCGGACAGATAGTTTCATTGGTCATTCCACTTTTGGTATAGGTTTCACGAAAACGAATTACTTCTAATCTCCTGGTTAAGAGAAAAATATCACCCCCGTTCTCATCAAACCGACGTCAGCCGTCCTGCAATTCCCATTCCTCAGACACTGTCAGAACGGTCCTTCTGAAGCTCGCTTCAGTCGTAAAATAAATGAGATTGATGGAAGCAATCAGCCGACAAACACGTTTACGACCAGCTCTTCTTAATGCGTTACGTTTCTTTGAATTTTAGAGCTTCACTCTACGATATTTCCGACAGCTGCGTATCGACGCGACGCGCCGGGCCGCACAAGTTCAGGAACACGTGTCCCCCGTCAGAGAAATCATTTTTAATCACTGGAGCGACATTGAAAAGCTATTTCTCGGCTGATTAGTTAATGCGAGCTGAGCCTTAATTTCGTGCGTGCTCGTTAATAGGAACTGTGGCGCATGCGCTGTTGGACGTCTCCTGCCCCGCCATCCGACCACACAGCTCTCTGGCGGTCATCGCTGCACTCACTTCTCCATTGGCCTTCCCCGCTGAATATGAATACGTTTTGTCATCAGTTACATTGGCACCGTTTCAAACTTTTTCTTTCCGTTCCTCATCTAACAATTTCTCTACCACGAGTGGTTGATTATCCACTTTCACAGCGTTCTTGATTGATCTTCAAACAAGATATGAGAGATTTTTTTTTTTCATCCGCAGTTATTGCGTTTCTCTGTTCCAAAGGAATTTTCATTTGCTGTATGGAAGAAGCTGTGAGCCGAGTGACGTATATCTACTGTTGCAGCGGACTTGCATTCGGAAAAATCGTGATTCCGCCGTCATGGTTTAGGTTCTCCATAGTGTGTGAAAGCAGGCATAGTTCATTTTACAAAGGAACCTCACATTTCAATGAGAGTATCTCAGAGTCTAACGGCCAGAGAGACAGTGATCTCTACATTAATATACAGTATCAGTACGTAAGTACAGCATAACAGAATGAATCAACCATTGCAGATTTTATTGAGGCAGCAGGTACGGGAGCACACGCGACAACTGCCCATAACTTCATTGAATGCATGATTTATTTATGTGTACTTGTTTTGAACGAGAAGCTCAATTTCAGATAGTCGTATACATCTTTTGTGCCAGATCTAATGTATCTTCCACAAAACGAAACAAAAAATTGAAAGTGCGTAATATTTTAAAGAAACTTATTCTATACAGGGTTTTACAAAAAGGTACGGCCAAACTTTCAGGAAACATTCCTCACACACAAATAAAGATAAAATGTTATGTGGACATGTGTCCGGAAACGCTTAATTTCCATCTCGATTCACCGCCAGTTGGCCCAATTGAAGGAAGGTAATGTTGACTTCGGTGCTTGTGTTGACATGCGACTCATTGCTCTACAGTACTAGCATCAAGCATATCAGTACGTAGCATCAACAGGTTAGTGTTCATCACGAACGTTGTTTTGCGGTCAGTGCAATGTTTACAAACGCGGAGTTGGCAGATGCCCATGGATTAGCACGGGGCAATAGCCGTGGCGTGGTACGTTTGTATCGAGACAGATTTCCAGAACGAAGGTCTCCCGACAGGAAGACGAAAAAATGGTTCAAATGGCTCTGAGCACTATGGGACTTAACTTCTGAGGTTATCAGTCCCCTAGAACTTAGAACTACTTAAACCCAACTAACCTAAGGACATCGCACACATCCATGCCCGAGGCAGGATTCGAACCTGTGACCGTAGCGGTCGCGCGGTACCAGACTGTCATGTGCCTTTACAAGTACGACACAACATGTGGTTCATGCACGATGTAGCTCCTGCACCGGTACCAAATGTAGAGACTCTTCGTGCTCGTATTGTGGACGGCTGTGATACAATACGCCATTCTCCAGGGCTGCATCAGCGCATCAGGGATTCCATGCGACGGAGGATGGATGCATGTATCCGGGCTAACGGAGGACATTTTGAACATTTCCTGTAATCAAGTGTTTGAAGTCACGCTGGTACGTTCTGTTGCTGTGTGTTTCCATTCCATGATTAATGTGATTTGAAGAGAAGTAATAAAATGAGCTCTAACATGGAAAGTAAGCGTTTCCGGACACATGGTTCAAAATGGTTCAAATGGTTCAAATGGTTCTGAGCACTATGGGACTCAACTTCTGAGGTCATTAGTCCCCTATAACTTAGAACTAGTTAAACCTAACTAACCTAAGTACTAATAGGTTTGTTTATAAATAAATAATCTGCTACCAGTCACGATTTTTTCTTTATTTTATTATTCGCACGACGCGTTTCGAGAAATAATTCTCATTTTCAAGTGCGTTTTTTATGTGTGTTAATATCTTGAAGATATTTTCGATGTGTAAAGTGTACAAGTTGTGTAAGATGTTAAGTGTGTGTGAGACTCTACACAAATGGACCATTAGGAAACTTAAAAGTCAACAAAATGAAGCAGACTCACACACACTGACAACATCAAAAGAAATGGCTTAACACACATAAAAAACGCACTTGAAAATGAGAATTATTTCTCGAAACGCGTCGTGCGAATAATAAAATAAAGAAAAAATCGTGACTGGTAGCAGATTATTAATTTATAAACAAACCTATTATATCTACAGTCGCAGGCTTTCAAAAACCATTTATAATGGATCTAATCAGATAACCTAAGTACATCACAAACATCCATGCCCGAGGCAGGATTCGAACCTGCGACCGTAGCGGTCTTGCGGTTCCAGACTGCAGCGCTTTAACCGCACGGCCACTTCGGCCGGCTCGGGATACATGTCCACGTAACATATTTTCTTTCTTTGTGTGTGAGGAATGTTTCCTGAACGTTTGGCCGTACCTTTTTGTAACACTCTGTATTTAGTGACTGCGGTATGAAATACACCCGATGGTTATAATTAAAGTTCAGGTACTCGTGGAGGTGTAGTGTGGATTGTAATTATCGGACGGCAGCGAAACTTCGTAGATATGCTAACACTTAAATGCGGAACCGCTTTACGCTTGCAAAAATTACTTTTAATTTTGGCCACCAGTTGCAAATTTGGCGCTGTGCAGCATCTCTCGACGTCCCTGCTGCTAACATTAAACAAATTGTGAAAGTGGCAGTTAATAATAAAATCGAAATTATACCTTTCTCGCTTGTTTGACATTTTGTGCGCATGTCCCGTTCCTAGTCCATTACATATAAAAATATTTCTATATGCTTTTCTTAGATTCACAGAACCAGATTTACACCTGGCGGCCATAACTGAAACTAATTATTTTTGTCCTGTGTAAATCGGTTTCGCATTAACACATTAGACTAACTACCAAGTTTCGATGCCATGTCATAATTACAGCTCACAGTGGACCTCTGTGAGAAACTGCACTTTAATTATAAGCACCCAGTATTTAGAACTGATAAGTTTGTAGGCAGGATTTATGTGTGCCTGTATTTAGCTGAAAGATCCTGTACCATTGTAAAACGATCCTTGGTCGAATAAATTAATATAACGACTACTACTATTATTACTACTATTCATAGGGTCAGCAAATAGAGTCAGCGACACACTTCCATTGCATACAGACGCCACTGTGCTCTACAGGAAAGTATTGCCGCTAGAGTGTCGTAAGTAAATGCAGTATAACTTGGACAACAATTAAATTTGGTGTAATGAACAGCAAATCTCTTTAAATGTGAACGTAAAATACTTTATAATATCCGCAACAAATTGGAAGAACCCGGTAGTACGCACTCAAAAGATTAATGGTTGAATTCTGGAGCCTTTCTTATTGGTGAATATTAGTTAGTATTATGACAAAGCTATGAAAAATGGAACGATTAAGTAAAATCGGTAGTAGAAAAAGCGAAAGGAAGAGGAAACATCGGTGAATGTGTATTAAATCTGTAAAGGAAACAAATAGGCAGCTGGATCAACTCCAAAATGCTCTTTTTATACAGATGGTATAGCCTTGGGAGAGCCAGTCCTGACAAAGCTCTACCATCTGGTGAGCAAGATGTATGAGATAGGCGAAATGCCCTCAGACTTCAAGAAAAACATAATAATTCCAAACTCAAAGAAAGCAGGTGTTGACGGATGTGAAAACTACCGAACTGTCAGTTTAATAAGCCACGGTTGCAAAATACTAACACGAATTCTTTGCAGACGAATGGAAAAGCTGGTAGAAGCTGACCTCGGGGAAGATCAGTTTGGATTCCGTAAAAATATTGGAACACGTGAGGCAATAGTGACCCTACGAATAATCTTAGAAAATAGATTAAGGAAAGGCAAAACTACGTTTCTAGCATATTGATAGGAATACTCTGTTTCAAATTCTGAAGGTGGCAGGGGTAAAATACAGGGAGCGAAAGGCTATTTGCAATTTGTACAGAAACCAGATGGCAGTTATAAGGGTCGAGGGGCACGAAAGGGAACCAGTAGTTGGGAAGGGAGTGCGACAGGGTTGTAGCCTCTCCCCGAGTTATTCAATCTGTATATTCAGCAAGCAGTAAAGGAAAAAAAGAAAGATTCCGAGTAGGAATTAAAATCCATGGAGAAGAAATAAAAACTTTGAGGTTCGCCGATGACATTGTAATTCTGTCAGAGACAGCAAAGGACCTGGAAGAGCAGCTGAACGGAATGGACAGTGTCTTGAAAGGAGGATATAAGATGAACATCAACAAAAACAAAACGAGGATAATGGAATGTAGTAGAATTAAGTCGGGTAATGCTGAGGGAATTAGATTAGGAAATGAGACACTTAAAGTAGTAAAGGAGATTAGCTATTTGGGGAGCAAAATAACTGATGATGGTCGAAGTAGAGAGCATATAAAATGTAGACTGGCAATAGCAAGGAAAGCGTTTCTGAAGAAGAGAAATTTGTTAACATTGAGTATAGATTTAAGTGTCAGGAAGTCGTTTCTGAAAGTATTTGTATGGAGTGTAGCCATGTATGGAACTGAAACGTGGACGATAAATAGTTTAGACAAAAAGAGAATAGAAGCTTTCGAAATGTGGTGCTACAGAAGAATGCTGAAGATAAGATGGGTAGATCACATAACTAATGAGGAGGTATTGAATAGGATTGAGGAGAACAGAAGTTTGTGGCACAATTTGACTAGAAGAAGGGATCGGTTGTTAGGACATACTCTGAGGCATCAAGGGATCACGAATTTAGTATTGGAGGGCAGTGCAGAGGGTAAAAATCGTAGAGGGAGACCAAGAGATGAATACACTAAACAGATTCAGAAGGATGTAGGTTGCAGTAGGTAGTGGGAGATGAAGAAGCTTGCACAGGATGGAGTAGCATGGAGAACTGCATGAAACCAGTCTCTGGACTGAAGATCACAACAACAACATACAGATGGATGCAAGACGTCGGCTTTTCAAAAAAGAATGTTGAATCAAAACACCTTTCAGCCGCCTAAATTTCCAGTTGTTATTTTATTGAGTTATTAGTTTCAGCAATATTTATGCCATCTTAAGGCCCACTGACCAACGTGTAGGAAGGTTGCCACCTATTTTCCAGTCAGAATAGAGGCCAGCATTCAATGACTTGTGTCTTTATGTTTATATTAGACACAGGGATCCCTTCGATCATCGGTTGCGGACTGTTAGACAACCATGTTTGCCTACCAGTCGACATGTGGGGACCGAAGCGATCGCTGTGTCTAGTAAAAATGTACGGATACCAGTCATTCAATATTTTGACTAGACCAGAAGTGAGAATGTTAACACATGTCGGTAATACGGTCTGAAAATGGCGCAATGTAACGCTGAAACTGACTGCTTAATAAAACAACAATTGGAAATTTAGACAGATGAGAGGTGTTTTGCTTCCACATTCTCAGTTCTTGAATACTGTTTGAGCATCCGGGCAATTATGAGGGTTTAGAATCATAAGGACGTACCAACAAAACTGGTAATTTTGACATATCTGCTTCAACACTGTCTTGGGGAGCGGACCTGTTCGATAAGAAAACTCTAAGTTTTATGGAGGTAAAATATAGCTTATCTACAAACTGACTTTAATATTTGGTATAACAATAGCATATCGCCTTCTACACCATTCTGGCCCCCTTTGCAGTACAATAGTGTAAAAAGACACAGTAGCAAATACGCTGTTTTGCCACTGAACAACAGCCATGATTTTTTGATCCGTATCTAAAATGTAGAGCAACCTGTACTTAACACATCCAATGTTGACGAAACGCTTGCAATAAACAAGGTCTACAACACTGCGTGTCCATTTTTCTGATGCATGGAACACATAAATCCCTTAACTATAAAACGTCATTCAAGCCATTATTGTTATGCTGTCAACATGCTTTCTAGAGAATAAAAATTCATAATCTTTTAAAGAGTCAAAAGTGCGTTAAGGAAGAGAATTCACGCCCACTTTCTTACCGCAGTATTCTTTCATCATCAGGCAGCAACGCTTTTGCAATGTGTATTAAGTTATTACCCACAATAAATACCTCATTTCAGAATTAATAGGTTAAACATAGATATTTTAGTGAGCTGAACATACTAGCTGCCGAGTTAAAGATATTTTCTATTGTATAATCCTCTTAATGCACTGCATAAAATGACGACTGTAGTAAGGAAAGAAATCTTGTGAAAGCCGAATAAGCTGACAAACCGCTCAATGTTGCCAGTGACTCATATTTGAATCTGCATCTGAAAACTCTTTAAAGGATCCCAATTATCAGCCAAGAACAATTGACGACATTGTTGGAATGTATAACTCATGAAGCGTTGACACAAAGTAATTCATAGGAGATAAAATCATAACGATTATGACCGAGCGGTTCTAGGCGCTACAGTCTGGACCGCTACGGTCGCAGGTTCGAATCCTGCCTCGGGCATGGATATGTCTGATGTCCTTAGGTTAGTTAGGTTTAAGTAGTTCTAAGTTCTAGGGGACTGATGACCTCAGAAGTTAAGTCCCATAGTGCTCAGAGCCATTTGAACCATAACAATTATTTATATGTGTATAAGAACGAACGAAATTTTTTTTGTGTTATTGAAGTTTCATTCCTCTATATTATACAATAGTATGAAAGGGACTAATGTGGGCAGAAATAATTTGCAAGTAGGATTTTTCTTTCTGTAAAAAAACTACATAAACGGAAGTATCTTTTAGCTTTTTATAAGTTTTGTTTCTCTACCTTACTTGTCAACAGAAAATTATAGTTTTTACTTTTTTTGATCGGCCTTTGACCTTCTTCAGAAATCTTTAAATATTGCTCTTCTGCGAATTGGCTCTGAGCACTATGGGACTTAACATCTTAGGTCATCAGTCCCCTAGAACTTAGAACTACTTAAACCTAACTAACCTAAGGACATCACACAACACCCAGCCATCACGAGGCAGAGAAAATCCCTAACCCCGCCGGGAATCGAACCCGGGAACCCGGGCGTGGGAAGCGAGAACGCTACCGCACGACCACGAGATGCGGGCTTCTGCGAATTATTGAGGGACAAACCGCTGCTATTGGCAATCAGTATGTATTCTTTGAAGATGGGAACCATCAAGTTGAAAGCGCTTCTACTGCGTATATATCCGTACAGTGCGTGGCCAACTATTCTTTTAAACTTTATTCATAGTTCCTCTCATGCTCATGTCCTACGCTAAAAGTTTCAAGTTCGTCACTGAGGTATGGCACTACTGCTATTTTTCATCCAGTTTGTTGAACATGTATACATTTCTACTTATTTTAGATTTCCATTGTACTTTGGTAATTATTGTCACCACAACCGACTCATGGTCACCCATATCAGTTTCAATGTGGACGTCCTCAAACAGATCAGGTGTACTTGCTGCCATTAGATCTAACGTATTTCTATAATGAGTGGGGTTCCGAACGTTCTGTCGAAAGTAGTTTTCAGAGAACGCATTCAGTAGTGTTTCACAGGATGTCTTGTCACGCCACACAAAACTGTAATTTTCCCCAGTGACTGTTGGATGATTATAGTCTCCACCGAGGATTACAGTATGATTGGGGACCTTAAAGTACTTGCAAAAGAAATATTTCTTTTAAAGCTTTCGGTTACATCACGAGGTGAGCGTGGTGGAAATTCAGCAACTGTCAACCATGCATGTGGAGATACGGAACACCCTACCACAAGAATTTCGTACTAACTTTATGGCTGTCTTATGACTATCACGAGAGCACGTTGCAGGGCATATATTGCCATCCATAGTGGTCTCACACCCTGTTAACAATTAAGAACCATGTTCCACCTTTTGTAATATCTAGGGATCATAAAACGCGGTAACTTCAATGCAAGTATTGTCTTTCAATAGACGTTTCTTTTCCAATCATCTCATTAGATATTTCTTTCAGTTAACTTCTGTAGTTTATTGTTGAAGTTATTTCTATGTATGCTCCAAGTTTCACCGAGTTATGCTTTTTGTCAATGATTCATCATACAAAAGTTGCTTTCCTCTTTTTGTTTTGCACACTAGTGTACATCCGGAGGATCAGTTAAAACAAAAGATGGCTCAAAATTCTGAAGGGAACCCAGCTTCAGTTTCGTGGAAGCTGACAGCTTAAAAGTGCATGGAGATTGTTGGAACTTATATTACACAGACAGTATTTGACTATGCGTCAGTTCTTTTAGAAAATGTGGATAAGCAAAAGCAGTCTCGTCCAGGAAAAAAATCACAATCAGGGACTTAAGTTTCAAGGATATCAGTCCTTTCTTGCTACTTTTGATTTGATTGAATCATTCATACGTCTAGTACTATTGAAAGAAAATAAGCAAAAAATAATATCTCGAGGTGAAAGAGGATGGCTCAACCGAAAGATAACCAAAACAAATTTTACCAAAGCGTGAATTAGACCTCACATCAACAGCATTTCATAATTTCCTTTACATTATGCTGTGATGGATTAGAAAAAGTACTTTCCCAAGTGAGTTACATCTTCCAAAAATGAACCTGGGAGAAGTGGGAACTTGAAAAAATGATGACAGCGCCACGGAAAGGAATCTTGGTATCGAAACATACTTAATACAGAATTGAACGTATCTTTCCATGTGTCTAAAAGTGATTTGTGTGTTCAGTGCTCTAAATTCCATTGTATGAATACGAAAGAGAAAGAAATTCAGTGTTCATAATAGAATGTTCTGAAGTATTAATCTAGGTCTTTGAAATACAGCATCAAAACGGAAGCCGACTCAGAAGAATACGCTAATCTGGAGTCTGCTTGCTGTAGTTCAAACACAATAACAGGTATTTTTTGTCCGTCTCACGGCAACATAACGCATTCCATGTGAAATACAAGCTGTTAATATTTTAAACATACTTAATCCTGATTCCATATGTTCAATTCCAAATGAAATTTGATGTACCTTGCACATTATATTATTTCGAATATTCATTTTGATTGTATTCCGTTTGTGTGTAAACAACATATGGTTTGGTCCGGTATATTCTTCTTAACGAGGAAGTAACGAGTGACATAAATTAGTCGGTGCTGGGACTCGGTAACGTTAAGACGGATGGAGGCATGAAGAGTTAATCGTGGAAGAAAGGCGAAACTAATAATGTTATGAATTATATTAGCGTGATAAAGACGTACAGTTATTAATAAATACGATACTGCTCTCCCTGTGTTATTCCGAATTACCATGCAATGTCCCTTCATATACGCATGCATTTCTGGAGGATGATTACATCGTAGTTCGGAGTAACACAGGCACTGCATATCGTATTTACCCACTGACACTGGATAAGTGACTTTCAAGTTAAATGTCTTTCTTTCTTTCCTCCTTTTGCTATTGCCTTTATCCCGCATTGTGCGCAGGGTCGGCAGGGTTAAGTACGGAATTGGCATGGTTAATTTTGAGGGGTGGCCAGATGCACTTCGTGCCGCCATCCCATACCCCCTGGGACGGGTCGGAATTAGAGTACCTCAGCTGTCTGCGTCTAGTGGAAATCGTTAAATAGTGTGAATGTGTTACAAATGTCTGCGAGTCGTGTAGCTGAGGGGGGACGTGGGGACCAGCCTGGTATTCACCTAGTAGGATGTGGAAAATCGCCTAAAAACCACATCCAGGCTGGCCGTCACACCGGCCATCGTCGTTAATCCGTAGGGCGGATTCGATCTGGGGCCGGCGTGCCTACCCAAGTCCAGGAAGCAGCGCGTTAGCACTCTTGGCTATTCTGGCGGGTTTTCAAGTAAAATGTCTTTCCCACTATGGAAATATAAAAAATGGGTTTACTACTGCTGGTTGTACACACATGGTAGACGATATATAATAGATTGGGCCTGGCCGTGAGTCGTGCACGGATGAAAAACGGCAAGGCCAGCGCTCGCGATAAGGTGGAAATCAAGGCCGGAGCCGATCGGGCACAAATTTTCACTTCGTCAATCCATTATACGACTGATGGTTGTCCATCCTCGTTTACTCGCAACAGAGAATACTTTCTTGTATTACTAATCAATGTGTTTTTCGATAAAAGGAAAGGGCTGGGGGGAGGGAAGGGCAAATTGTGCTCGAAGTTGAAGAAGTCAGTTCGCATTTCCGCTTTGTTCCTGGCTGGTGTACAATTTAGGACCAGGTCCCAGATGTACTGTGCAGACTGTTGAGCCAAAAAATTATGACCACCGGCCCAGTAGCTTGTTTGGCAGTCCTTGGAACGAAATACGTCACTGATTATGCGTATGACGGATCCGACAGTTTGTTGGTAGGTTTGTGGAGCCATGTGCCATTAGATGTCTACGCACAGGTCACGTACTTGGCGTAAACAACGGGACGCTGATCTGCGTACTCAGCGACGGCGCCCCACAGGGATCCTGATGGGCTCTATAGGATTTATACAAAAGGGGAATTTGGTGGCCAAGACATCAACGTGATTTCACTATCATACTCTTGAAACCACTGTAGCACCCACGATTCTGGCTTCAGACACAGACAGTTACATTGCTGAGAGATAAAATCGCCGACAGGGAAGGCACCTAGTATGAAGGGATGCAGGTGCTCTGCACGTGGAATGTCATCTTAGATTACTTGTACATGTCCCATGCAACCGCAGGAGATTGTCTTTCGTAGCATAATGCTGTTGATAACAATCTGGGTCCGCGGCAAAGTACACGTTCCGAGCCGCCGTCTGCCTGGATGTGGAGACGTCAACCGACCTGGTGTAGCCAGAATCGTGACTGATCCGCCCGGGTGAAGTTTCTATTGATCCACGGTCATATCCAGCTGATCCCTTGTCCACTGCAATAGTAACAGACGAAGTCGTTGAGTCAACATGATAACACGTAGCAGGTGCTGAGCTCAATGTTCAACAACGTGCGCCGAATCTTGTGTTCAGAAACGCATGTGCGAGCACCAGCACTGTTGAGGTGCCACAGATCGCCATCTATCCTGCTTTACCGAGCAGACAAGCCTCCGTACCCCACGTTATGCGAAAAGTCGTGGACGTCCAACCATTTAGCACCTAGTGGTAGTTTCACCGTCCTTCTACCACTTCTCATAGGTTCTCACGGCTGTAGCACGTGAACATTCGACCAACTTCGCCGTTTTCGAGTTTCTCGCTCACAGGCTACGTGCAATAATCACCTGTACTTTGTCAACGTCGCTTACGTCAATGGATTTCCACATTTGCAGTCCATATCGTAGCTAGAATGATCCCCAGTCCGCCTGTGTTCCGCCTACGTACTTTCCTTACCGCATCACCTCGCGCAAAGCCACCAGGCGGCATCGAAGCTCACGGTGGACGGTGCTCATAATGTTTTGGCCCATTAGCGTATTTCCAAGACAGGGCGGACGCATTCCGTTTGCAACAGTGTCGGCTGTGCGGTGTCCGCCGTCGGCTCGCAGCGATCGGCAGCGTGGCAGGCAGTCGGGCCGGCGTCTAGCTCCTGGTTAGTATCGACCGCGGCGCGTTCGGAGCGTAATAATTTGCGTGACCGAGATGTGGCCGTGTTGCGGCCCCCGGGGGCGCAACTTGCGCCGCAGCTGCGGGAACACGAGACTCTCTGATTGACGGCCGCACCGGGGTCGCAGCTCGACTCTTGCTCCGGCAGTCTTCACGTTTCAAGGCGGAATCGCCCTACCAAGCCCGAAACTCTACGGTAACTTCGGTGGCGCTGTTTCTCAGGCAAGGTTATCACCTGCACTAACCGTGTATTCGACGGCTACACAAGTCGGCAAAACATCGTCTTTCCCTGCTAACCCCTCCTGTTCTCGTCACCACTCACCTTCTCTTACAGTGTGTGTGTGTGTGTGTGTGTGTGTGTTTGTGTGTGTGTGTGGGCGTGTGTTTGTGTGTGTGTGGGTGTGTATGGTTTTTCAATGGGGTATGGGCTGTCTGTGGGTTGATGTTGTCTGATAGTTCTCTAAGGGCACAGAACGGAGTTTTGCCCTCAAAGAACTATCAGATGACACCACCCCATAAATACCCCAAAACTCCCCCCCCCCCTTCCAAACACACACCCATACCACAATTTTCCACATAGTATGAGCTAATGGTAGACGTAACCATAACAGGCCCAGTAGTAAATCTTAGAATTAAATAACTTTTCTACATGAAGTTGCAGATGAAACAAAACAACGGCATTAAATTACATAAAATCCAGGAATTCCACAGCATGTGGTAACGAGGTATGTCTACAAAATTTTGTCCGTTTTTCAGATACAGAGTGACAATATTGAACTATATGAGAAAAAGTAAATCAGAAACTACGACTTGTACACACTTTATTCAACATGGAAACGTCCCTACAGATATTCGGTTCTAGGTTATGATATGTTCGATATGCCTGCCACCAATTGTCGATGATGTGGCGTAGACGAATAGTGAAATTCTGCATGACCCGCTTAAGTGTCCGAACATAGCTGCTGTCCGTAACCTCCTGAATGACTGTTTTCAGCTCAGTAATGGTTTTGGAGTTATTTCTGTAGACCTTGCCTTTAGTACAGCCTCACAAAAAGCAGTCGTATGTCTTCAGATACAGAGAATATGGCGGCTAATCGAGGCCCATGCCAGTGGCCTCCGGGTACACCACAGCCAGAATACAGATCCCAAAGTCCTCTTCGAGGACATCAAACACTCTCCTGCTTCATTGGGGGTCGAGCTCCGTCTTGAATGAACCACATATTGTCGAAATCAGGGTCACTTTGGATAATGGGGATGAAATCATCTTCCAAAACCTTCACATTCCGTTCGATAGTCACCTTGCCATCAAGGAATATGGCACCGATTATTTCGTGACTGGACATTGCACACCACGCAGTCATCTGTTGAGGCTGAAGAGACTTCTCGGTCGCGAAATGCGGCTTTTCAGTCCCAAAAAAATGTTCAAATGTGTGTGAAATCTTATGGGACTTAACTGCTAAGATCATCAGTCCCTAAGCTTACACACTATTTAACCTAAATTATCCTAAGGACAAACACACACACTCATGCCCGAGGGAGGACTCGAACCTCCGCCGGGACCAGCCGCACAGTCCATGACCGCAGCGCCTAAGACCTCTCGGCTAATCCCGCGCGGTCTTGTCAGTCCCCCAAATGAGCCAATTTTGCTTACTGACGAACCCGTCCAAATGAAAGTGGGCTTTGTTGCTAAAATCTTTCACCCCGCCCCCCCCCCCCCGCCCTTAAGGGTATATATGCATTGAAATCGTAACATCCCCCGTCAAATCCAAACATGTCCTTACGACAGAACATAGACTTTTCTTTCCACATCTCTGAATACTGACCACAGTAACTTTACACTCCAACACGTACTTTACAAGCCTGCCGATCACAGGGATTCTGTCACACATCCCCTACTAAGGATAGTACATCGACAGTAACTGAATGCTGGTCACACCAAACAATACTGAGCGAAGATCAACGATAGATGGACATGCCTCATTTGTTTTTCTTGCGAGTGGTACCAATGTGTCTTAGGAAGAGAGACGTAAACTTTTTATAAGCGACCACCTTTTAAAAACACAGTCGCAACGACTATGTTACTATCACCTTGCACACCTTGTTTCTGCAGACACACACTAGTATCACTAACTGTATCTGCATTAAAAACTATTTAGGTTCTATAAATCGAGAAATGCTATTGCCTCCAAAAGAAGTGGTCTTCCAGACAAATACCGCAATATTGAATACAGACGGTGATCGCTGGGGTGTGTATTAACAGACCGAAAGCGCGGGTGAACGTCACCGGTGGTGTAAGTTCGTAATTAAATCGCCATTCTCATCGAATTTAGAAACTGATTCGGCTAAGGAACGTGGTATTAAGCTGACAGTTTCAACTCCCTCACACCGCCGCTAGATGTTTCACACGCTACAAACACTATTTGTAATGCATTCTATCTTGATACAATGTCAGAGGTTCTGCGATATATCCATTGCGTTATAGATGAGGATGATGATTGATTGAGAATGATCGCGTACAGTAGATGGTGTGCTAAATGACGAATGATGAAAGAAATGCAACGCTAGATTGAGTTCGTCATAAATGTACAAAATCCTGTAACCAGATCTATAGTGTTACGCTCTCTGATAGAACTGATGTCTGCAATTTTGAATCAAGTCCTTCCAGTCAGTCACATACCTGCGTTGGATCCTATGGAGATGTCTTTAAATAAATACATCGACTAGTGAATCATTTTCTTGACACTCTCATATCTGGACACTAATCGCCTTTTTCGAACGTAACTGCTAAGGGCTGCATACAATAAAACTCTAGCATGTTTTAGACAGTCCATCTGTATCTTGTAACTGTTCCTCAGTCTCTGCCCTGCTCTTCCTGCAGCTTTGTCCTTGTGATCGTCCCAGTTTAAGTCGGAAATTAAGTCTTAGAGCACTATATCTACCATCATCTGCAACCTGTGATGAAACGGTGCTATCTGCGTTAATGAGACAGGACTGTGTTTTGGCTACTCATAGGAAATGTAAACATGTTGTCGTAGCTCTGGCAATCGTTTTCGGTCTGTATGGTCAGCACCAAATGAAGCTTTCTCCTGCAACATGAGGTAGCAGAAAAGACAGAGGAAGCAGTTTTGGTAACTGAAAAAATACAAGGATTTTGCTGTTGCACTGTGACGCGTCTTCGAACTACCTACAGGTACTGCAGGCCGAAGGAGATCTGCGTCCCTCAGAATGCGTTCACGTCTGTCACCCAAACATTCCCTCCATCGTTGTCATTTTGTACCATCTGACAGAGAGACTGCGAACCATAAAAGCTCCGCTAACGTCACCCGGTAGAGAACTGGATACCACCACGTCCCTGCCTTCGACATGTCGGAAACAAATACCATCTGCATGCTGGCATTGACCACACGTGATGATTACATGAAATATACATGTACTCACCCACTGGAGCAGGTGACCAGTGATCGAAGTCACTTCCACAGACAAGTGTAAAGTTTTGTCGCCTGTATTGTAAGAGGACCATAACCCACAGACTTCCAGTCGCAAGAGAGGGTCTTTATGCTGTTGCATCATACAACAAACATGACAGCAGTGTATGACTGCAGGTGTGTACACAGCCATACATTTTGATTTTCTATCATGAGTTTGAGGGCTGTGTCAGGTGCCAAACCGACATTAACACGTCTCAGTCCATTGGCTCTGAATGAAAGCTGGAGATCACACGATAAAAATTATACTTCTGTCACTCTCACAACACACAGGCTGACTGAAATAAGAAACAGAGGCTGTGGTTCTTATTGGCCAAAAATGTGGTACACTTCCCAACATATGGAAACTGAAAGAGTTTGCGGCATTGTGGGGCGATTTCAAACACTACCTGAAGATATTTGATCATCTCTACATTTACAGTCATCTTCCACAGTAAAGGTGTAACAAATGTCTCGGTTTTCCGTTTTGATAGATTTCTTGTACTGCTGTCATATACGCGACCACTGCTCTGTCTCAAACAAATGATGTCAGTCAGTCATTATGTGGTTATCAACAGCATACCAGTGGACAGATGGGATGAAAAAGACACCATTGGCATGGGACGATGTATTGTAATAAGCATCACAGTTGATAGTGCGATCAGTTTTAGCAGTTTAACGACTTTTTCAGTAATTTCGGTGACACGGCAGCATGCTTCCCGGTTTCTATATCATCGCTAAACCAACCCTCCACTACTTTGCGATCACCACATACAAGATTGCAAACGGAGATAGATGACTGTCAACTACAACCATTCATTGTTAATTCTCGAACATGTATGTACCAAAGTATACCAGAATGTGTCCTATACCGAAGCAGTTATGTCATCTACATATTTCAAGTACTTTGATCATAATTTGTAATTTATTATTACAATAGCTCATCTTTCCCTAAGTGAATGAGAGTCACAGAGCATTCTCATATTCTTAGCATAAAGTTAGAGATATAGAAAGCTCCCCACATTATCTTTGATCAAGCCTCCCTGCAAAACAGTCACTGATTTCATTTGCAGTTCATCAGAAGTAGGAAACTACTATATACACTACATTCCACGTCTCATGAAGGAACAGAGTGGGTAGAATTTGTAACTACCATTGAGCGAAGACTGTTCTGCACCAATCGTAGTCATACCACTCATCCAAGTGCACAAGATCTCTCCAGATGCATGGATATCTATGAGGTTAGCACCCTTTATCGGTGTACAGTGGATATGAGAGTATTACGACGATGGTTACATCGTTAGCAAGAAATGTGTGGGTTTTTTGCATGGTGGAGTTCCAATCAGATGGAGTTTGAAGTGTTTTACTGGAATCGATTGCGCTGTCAATTCTAAACTATAGGACTAGTGCCAGGGGTCAGTACCAAGAAGGTATTTGTAAGGGAGAAATTGTCATCGATCATAAAGCCAGGTCAGTATTCCAATTGTAGAAATATATTTCCAGCACATTCCCCTGCATGTTTCTCTTCGATAAATTATGGTGACAAACTGTAAGATGTAACAACTGCCTTCTTACACACCGAAGAAAACATCGAATCTTTGTAACACAAACACTACATAGGTTCCCAGAGGTGTATGACGTCTGCTGTTTGCGTAGTTCAATCTCGATTATGATTTTAAAACTATTATATGTTCGAACAGTCCTATAAAGTGAACGTCGGCAGCCGAAAATGCATACAAAGCAACAGTGACATCTGTTGAGAATGACCTTTCTGATCATGGTGCTCAGCTAGTTACAGTATATGACATAGCTCCATTCAGTAATTCCAAACTACACTCCAAACTTGTGGGTTCAATTAATGACTCAACAATTAGAAATTTCGGGGAAAATCTTCAGCAGTTAGACTAGGATGAGGTGTACAAGGAACCCAATGCTAATTTAAAATATAACTTATTTCATGATACACTTGTAAGAGAATTTGAAAACTGTTTCCCCAAGAAAGTAGTTAAATATAATTATAAGAAACCATGCAAAAAACCTTGGGTTACTAAAGGAATAAAAATATCTTGTAAACACGAAAGGGAACTGTATCTAACAACAAGAAAGAGTAATGACCCAGAAACAGCCAAATATTATAAAAACTACTGTGCTACATTAAGAAAGGTTATTAAAAAGTCCAGAAGCATGCGCGTCATGTCTGACATTAATACCTCAGATAACAAAATCAAAACAATTTGGAATATTATTACGAGGGAGACAGGGCATTCAAGAGTACAGGATGACGGCATTACCATCAAAGTGTATGGAAACTTGACAAACAACAATCCGGAAGTCGAAAACATTTTGAATAATCATTTTTTAAATGTTGTAGAGAAAATAGGATCTAAAGGTTCATTAGAAGAAGGAAGGCAGTTAATGGAAGAGGCCTTACCCACACAATTTGATAGAATAGAAATTCCACCCACCTCTCCTTTTGAAATTAGGAAGATAATAAACTCTCTCAAGAATAAAAGCTCACATGGGATTGATGGCATTTCCAGCTAGATAATAAAAGCTAGTTCCCAAGAGATAAGTGGGATTCTTAGCCACATATGTAATAGCTCTCTGAAGCAGGGTATTTTCCCGGATAGCTGAAGTATTCGTTTTTTAAACCACTACATAAAAAGGGGATACATCTGATGTCAACAACTACTGCCCAATCTCTCTTCTGACTGCCTTATCCTAAATTCTTTAAAAAGTAATGTATTGTACAGTAGCTTCACACCTTTGTAAAAATTAAGTTTTAACAAAATGTCAGTTTGATTTCCAGAAAGGTTTTACAACGGAAAATGCTATATATATTTTCACTAATGAAGTATTAAATGCTCTGAGTAACCGGAAGTCACCCGTTGGGATTTATTGTGATCTCTCAAAGGCTTTTGATTGTGTAAATCATGGAATACTTCTAGATAAGCTCAAGTGATGTGGTATGAATGGAACAGCGCTCAAATGGTTTAAATCATACCTAACTGGAAAAGTGCAGGAAGTTGAAATAAGCAATTCACATAATATGCAAAAAACTGATGATTTCTCAAACTGGGGAACAATCAAGATGGGGCGCTGCAAGGTTCAGTCTTGGATCCTCTGCTGTTCGTAATATATATTAATGACTTGCCATTCTATATTCACGAAGACGCTAAGCTGATGATACAAATGTAGCTATCACACCCAACAGGCAAGAATTACCTGGTGAAATTGTAAATGATGTTTTTCAGAAAATCATTAAGTGGTTCTCAGCAAATGGGCTCTCTTTAAACTTTGAAAAAACACAGTATATACAGTTCCACACAGTAAATGGACTGACACCATTACTAAATATAGACTTCGAGCAGAAATCGGTAGCTAAGGTAGAATATTCAAAATTTCTAGGTGTATGCATTGATGAGGGGTTGAAATGGAAAAAACACACTGAAGATCTGCAGAAACGTTTGAGTTCAGCTACTTATGCTATTAGGCTCATTGCAAATGTTGGCGATATACATCTCAGAAAATTAGCTTATCACACCTATTTTCATTCTCTGTCTTCGTATGGCATCATATTCTGGGGTAACTCATCATTGAGTTAAAGAGTGTTCATTTCACAAAAGCGTGTAATCAGACTAATTGCTGGAGCTTATCCAAGATCATCCTGCAGACACTTATTTAAAGAGCTAGGGATCTTCACTGTAGCCTCAACAACCCGAACGAATTTAAAAGTAATAGTAATGTACATGGCTACAGCACTACGAGAAAGGATGATCTTCACTACTCAAGGTTAAATCTAACTTTGGCTCAGAAAGGGGTAAATTATGCTGCCAGAAAAGTCTTTGGTCACTTACCTAATAGCATCAAGAGTTTGACAGATAGACATATAGCATTTAAAAGGAAATTACAAGAATTTATTAATGGCAACACCTTCTACTCATTAGATGAATTTTTGAATATAGTAAGTGGGTAATTTCCCCACCCCCTACCAAAAAAAACTTCAAGTGTCTTGTAATATTTTGTGTAATGTAATATCTTGTATGGACACCTTTTATTAACCTGGCACGTTCCATATCATTATAAAGTGTCGTATTCATGATCTATGGAAAAAGTACTAATCTAATCTAACCTTATGGCTGTTGCAGTGCTGCAGCTATCAGCTATGCTTCAGCTGGTGATGCCTTAGTCGCTGAGACTAGAGGATTTCGCTGACCATAGCAGCAGTGATACACCACTGCTTGGCTGTCAGCATTGAGGGGTGTAACTCATATCCATGAGGGAGGCAACTGGATTCCTCAGCTACACTGTCACTGTTTGAAATGTGTCATGGAGATGAACAGCAGTAATTGGTCTTATCATTGATCTTACACAAATATTTTTAAAAAAAGTTTTTAATGGTAAGTCATATTAATAATTTTTTTAAGCATTGACGTTTCGAAATGCTGAATGAATCTGGAGAGGAAAACACAGGAAGTTTAGTATGATAAAATAAGAAATACAAAGTCTAGTGCAGAACTCATACAAGTAAATTCGATTTTTTTAGGTTAATACAGATGGTCTGCCTCTGATATTATTTAAGCATATCTTCAGAAGCTGATCATGAAATCAAAGAAGGAAATCGAAGAAAGTAGCAAAAAATATTACGTTGTTGAAACATGTTTTACTGCCTATATTTTTGTATTATATCTGAGGCATCTCCCACAACGTTCTCCCAATGATATTCACTGTGGAGTGTGTGATTTAACCACTGGACTGAGGCATGAAAGGGAGAAAAGTCAGTAAGATTTTTTGGAGTGTGGCTCCAGCCAGTGATGGTCGTTTCTGTTGTGCAGATAATGACAGGAGTGTGGTGTGGGTGTGCAAGCAAGGCGGCTGGTGCCAACAGAAAATCTGTAATATGTAAAGGAAGGCACACAAATCGAGAGTAACCATCATGGATGAAGAAGGGAATTGGTGGCTGACTGCATTGGACAGATATACAATATGATGACCTTAGAAGATTTCACACACCATTTGCTAGAGGCACCTTATTGATGTTGAGGCCAGGCAGAGATGGACTGAGTAATTTAGAAACTGAATGGTCAGAAGGATGCATAAAGACAAGTAATTATTTGTTTGCCACAGAAGAATGTAACAAGCTGGGTATGAAGTTGTAAGTGGAAAAATCGTCAAACAATAATTAATGTTTTCTTCTAACATAGTCTGCCTTACTTGACTAACTTTCCTCAAATGATGTTCTGTAAGTTTAAAATTTTTGTATTTTTAAAAGATTAATTTTTTTGTATTTTTAAAAGCTGGGAATATTCGAAGATACAACGTGTTAATGGAGATTATGATTAATTATTAATGAATTTACATTGATACAGAAAGGCTTTATATTTCTGGAAATTTGTTCAATAGCCTTGAGTGTAATACTGATGGTCAGAGAAGTCAAGCATTACATCAGGTAATTTTAGAAGCTTTTTAAAAGTAAGCATACGAAATGCTAATTTAAAGTACAATTATGAAATACCTTAGTAGAGCAAATAAAGGGTTAAAATTTCTTTTGGTGTTCAGTATACCACCAGTTAAATCCACTTACCAAAGATCTATGTCTCTAACCTGTACATGGTAGCAGAGCATGGTTCAAGGGATCATAGCTGAGCTGTAAAAAAAGCGAGGAATTTTATTTGTGATCCCTCTGTTACCTTTTGCAGAGAACAGAAACTTTCACGCAGTTTTGTTTTAGGGAAATGGCTTGCAGAGACATTTCTGTGGTTAACCTCACGAAAAAGGAAAGCCTGATGTATGAGCTTCGAATTTGGGATGAGGATTCATAATGAAATGTTGAAAAGCTGGTACACCAGCAATGGGGTGTAGCTGATTGCACTGTAAACATTCAGACAGTGCATCCCAAAAATGCATGTGAAAAACTTTAACAACAGATATGGCGAAGAGCACGCACTCTCACATAACACTGGTAGCTGAGTTGGTTGATGTGATGGGCAAGAGAATATGGTATGAAAGCTGTGCTTCATGCTACGCCAGGTGGCTTTGCGGTGTGGTCAGTAGGTGGCAGTACCTTTGTCATGTGATGATTAGTGGAGTTTGAAGTGTGAGGAATCCTGACTGTAGTCAGGTGGCCTGATGCTCTGAACACGCAATGAGGGAAACGTAAATCTTTGGCTTGACCAATGAGGGCAGTCACCATGACCAAATCAACAGAATAAAGGAAATATGAAATAAACGGAGCTCTAAATGAATGCGGAACAAAACCAGTAACAGCGAAATGAGGCATGTGATTTTAAAGACAAAAATCGGGCAAGTGAACACATGTCCTCACTACCAGATTTAGTTTTACAAGTTATTGAATGTTAAATGTTCTAGACTTAAAATAAAAAAGCTGCACTCTGTCTTCAGGCCACAAGTGGCCCATTGGGACCATCCGACAGCCGTATCATCCTCAGATGAGGATGTGGATAGGAGGGGTATGTGGTCAGCACACTGCTCTCCTGGTCGTTACGATGGTTTTCTTTGACCGTAGCCGCTACTATTCGGTCGAGTAGCGCCTCAGTTGGCATCAAGAGGCTGAGTGCACCCCGAAAAATGGCAACAGCTCATGGTGGCCAGGATGGTCACCCTATCCCAGTGTCGGCCACGCACGACAGTGCTCAACTTCGGTGATCTGACGGGAACTGATGTATCCACTGCCACAAGGCCGTTGCCATTAGACGTAAAATGATCTTTAAACATTAATAACCCAGTAACGCCTTAAACAATTCAGACAAACGCAGTGTCTTCGGGTAGGGCGCAGTGAGCGCTAGCTAACTGTTCGAACAGAGTTTCTGTGAATTCTGTGTGTTTCAAATTACAAGGAGGAAGATACATTCCACACATGAAAGAAGTTAATTTTCTAGCAAACAAAACACGAAACAGTGAAAGTAACTGCAGAATTAATAAGTAGACATAATTATAGATGTATGACTGTAGTTATTTTAATTTTAATGTCTATTAGTCTCACAACGTCGCAAAACAGCGTCCATATGAACAAAGACACTATTTGTGAGAAAACCACTAACTATATCGAAAAATTCGAGCAGCGTTGAAAATCTGATGAAATTTAGTACCAAATTCATGTGTATGTGTCTATATAACATTAAATTTATAGTTTATATATGTTTACGAAAATCGGAAATACATGAACTGACTCACGTTCAGTGCGATGCAGCAATTGTCACACTGTCATTTTCGTACGACACGCTGGGATTGCGGCGCTAAGTTGGAGTTGAATTCGTGTACATACAGGACGTACATGCGACTAGGAGCCGCCTCTTGTGTGTATCCGAAATATTTTCTAGGTAGTCGGTCGAAACTTGTAAAAATTTCGGGTATGACGATCGAGGTATATTCAGAAATAATTTTAGCTTTTCCGTGCGTGGAAGATATTCACGTCACGTAAATGGATGGTTGGGATTTGTAATTACACTCCTGGAAATGGAAAAAAGAACACATTGACACCGGTGTGTCAGACCCACCATACTTGCTCCGGACACTGCGAGAGGGCTGTACAAGCAATGATCACACGCACGGCACAGTGGACACACCAGGAACCGCGGTGTTGGCCGTCGAATGGCGCTAGCTGCGCAGCATTTGTGCACCGCCGCCGTCAGTGTCAGCCAGTTTGCCGTGGCATACGGAGCTCCATCGCAGTCTTTAACACTGGTAGCATGCCGCGACAGCGTGGACGTGAACCGTATGTGCAGTTGACGGACTTAGAGCGAGGGCATGTAGTGGGCATGCGGGAGGCCGGGTGGACGTACCGCCGAATTGCTCAACACGTAGGGCGTGAGGTCTCCACAGTACATCGATGTTGTCGCCAGTGGTCGGCGGAAGGTGCACGTGCCCGTCGACCTGGGACCGGACCGCAGCGACGCACGGATGCACGCCAAGACCGTAGGATCCTACGCAGTGCCGTAGGGGACCGCACCGCCACTTCCCAGCAAATTAGGGACACTGTTGCTCCTGGGGTATCGGCGAGGACCATTCGCAACCGTCTCCATGAAGCTGGGCTACGGTCCCGCACACCGTTAGGCCGTCTTCCGCTCACGCCCCAACATCGTGCAGCCCGCCTCCAGTGGTGTCGCGACAGGCGTGAATGGAGGGACGAATGGAGACGTGTCGTCTTCAGCGATGAGAGTCGCTTCTGCCTTGGTGCCAATGATGGTCGTATGCGTGTTTGGCGCCGTGCAGGTGAGCGCCACAATCAGGACTGCGTACGACCGAGGCACACAGGGCCAACACCCGGCATCATGGTGTGGGGAGCGATCTCCTACACTGGCCGTACACCACTGGTGATCGTCGAGGGGACACTGAATAGTGCACGGTACATCCAAACCGTCATCGAACCCATCGTTCTACCATTCCTAGACCGGCAAGGGAACTTGCTGTTCCAACAGGACAATGCACGTCCGCATGTATCCCGTGCCACCCAACGTGCTCTAGAAGGTGTAAGTCAACTACCCTGGCCAGCAAGATCTCCGGATTTGTCCCCCATTGAGCATGTTTGGGACTGGATGAAGCGTCGTCTCACGCGGTCTGCACGTCCAGCACGAACGCTGGTCCAACTGAGGCGCCAGGTGGAAATGACATGGCAAGCCGTTCCACAGGACTACATCCAGCATCTCTACGATCGTCTCCATGGGAGAATAGCAGCCTGCTTTGCTGCGAAAGGTGGATATACACTGTACTAGTGCCGACATTGTGCATGCTCTGTTGCTGTGTCTATGTGCCTGTGGTTCTGTCAGTGTGATCATGTGATGTATCTGACCCCAGGAATGTGTCAATAAAGTTTCCCCTTCCTGGGACAATGAATTCACGGTGTTCTTATTTCAATTTCCAGGAGTGTGTTTCACGAGTGTTTGCGAAAAGTTGGAAACGTTGTTCAGCGTTTGTTCTCTGGATAATATTTGGTCAGGCGACTTTGTCTAAACATCTGTTAACTGTTCTGTAGTTAACTTTGATGGTGATTTACAATTAAAAATATTGTTAGTTCGCAATTGCAGAACTTCAGATTAGAAGTGTTCTAGATTTTCCAAAGGTTAAGCGAACATGTGATGCTGCTCGACCTACTTAGCTTCACAAAATGGCAGATATTATTTTAATAATAAACTGTTGTGAACAGTGTGAAAGGGTATTTCGTTTGTTTTTCTCTGGAATTAATTGAGTCTGTGAAAAGTGTGAAGTGAACATTATTTCACTGGAAATTCCTGACTACTATTTTAATAAAATTGTGACAGCTCTCACTTAGGGCTAATGCGATGGATGCATTGGTTGGTTCCTGGACAGTGACAAAGCCAGTACTTCGAAATCCACCCAATCATCGGGAAATCCTGCAAACAGTGTTCTTCTGGTTTTATTTAAGTGTTCATTCTTGCTAATGCATTTGTGGTTCATGAGTCGAACGCTGATGGAAGTAATAGTGAATAACTTCACCATCAGTAATTTGTTTTTGCACTAAAAAAGGCGACCAGAAAATTTATAAAACAAATAATTTTCCTCCACATTTAACTATACTACATCGCAATATCACACCAGAGTAGATAGGCAACGTAGGTGAAGCCATCTCCACTTCAGTATCTGCCTTGGATGAGCACGGTAGTATGTTAGCCTTGTTTTAAATTTTACAAACCATATCATAGCCAGATCAAATGACTGCAATTTCAAAGTGTTCATTGGGGGAATAGCATAACAGACTTGCTAGCAGTTAAGCTACATTAAGAGCAGAGAAGTAAAAGAGTGTGATTGATGATAATTAAAGTCATTAAAATTTGGAAGGGAATAGTAGAGTAGCTGAAATCAATTTGCAGTTTTTAAAAGAAGAACGGATGGAGGCGTTAGTATGTTCTGCACCACAGCATTTTGCTGAAATCCCTAATTCATTTCTACCAGTGTAGCAGAAGTTAGGTACTGTGATGGTAGAATAACCTCTGCAATTGAGAAACACGGTATGGTCTTTCGTGGAATTATTGAAACGGTAAGACATACTCTGAAGCCCCAAAGAAACCGGTAAAGGCATGCGTATTCAAATACAGAGATCTGTAAACAGAAAGAAACTTGCGTTGCGGTCGGCAACGCCTATATAAGACAACAAGTGTCTAGTGCAGTTGTTAGATCGGTTACGGGTGCTACAATGGCAGGTTATCAAGATTTAAGTGAGTTCGAACCTCGTTTTACACCAGGCGCACGAGCGGTGGAACACAGCATGTCCGAGGTAGCCATGAAGCGGGGATTTTCCCGTACGACCATTTCACGAGTGTAACATCAATATCAGGAATCTGGTAAAACATCAAACATCCGACATCCCCCAAGAACAGGACCACCGACGACTGAAGAGAATCGCTCAACGTGACTGAAGTGCAACCCTTTCACAAATTGCTACAGATTTCAATGCTAGGCCATCAACAAGTGTCAACGTGCAAACCATTCAACGAAAGATCATCGATATGGGCTTTTGGAACTGAAGGCTGACTCGTGTACCCTTGATGACTGCACGACACATGGCTTTACTTCTCCGCTGGACCCTTCTACACCGACATTGGACTGCTGTTGACTGGAAACATATTGCCTGGTTGGACCAGTCTCGTTTCAAATTGTAACGAGCAGATGGACATGTACGGGTATGGAGACAACCTCTTGAATCCATGGACCCTGCATGTCAGCATGGACCTATTAGTAGTAGTATAGTGGCGGCGTCACCCCACTTTTGATATCAAATAGATGTGCAAATTAATTAAATTGATCAATTAATCACCCCCCCCCATCCACCAGCCCCCTGCCCACCCCCGCCCCAAACACGCCAAACTCAGCCCCCCACACGACGTCACGTGTTTTTCTCAGCCTCCTCCCCCCTCCCCACAACCTACCCTATTGACGGGAATTTCGAATCTTGGCACCAAATCCGAATGTCGGTGGGAATTTAGAATTTTGGTGGGAATTTATTTGTCCCAGGACTGTGTTGACATCCCACCCCAGCCCCCACGCGGGAACTGGTGGGAAATTAAATTTGGCGGTGCCCTTTCAGGCACTCAAACAATGGCATAAAATCTAAACACAAATCAAACACTGACGATACCATAAAACTGGTGTCATGAAGCTCGTAAAAAAAATTCGCAATACCACTCGAAACCAGTGTCACACACTCGAACTCTACCCTTCACCCACAAGCTGGTGGGAAGAAGGGTGGGGAGTGTGGTAGCACCTTTGTTCTTTTTGGTAGGAGATACGTTCAACTGATAAGATGCTGGGGTTGGACAGAGAGAAGTTTAATAAGTGTATTACCTGTAAGCTTACAGCTGAGGCCAGTATTTCTAGCTGTTTGACGTCAGAGCTCTCTACGAACGCCTGCTCAAAAATTACCCTGCACCCCCAGTAACCGCTTCTAGTACACACTACCACAACTGATGGGAAAAAATGCGTCACAGATCTAATTAAACTTCTAAATTGTCGGGCAAAATGCAGCACTCGTCATGAAAAGGTCATAAGACAACTGGGGAAAACCGTCGTCGGCGGCAGTTGAACGTGCGTTCTCCTCGATGTGCATGGCTCACCTGCAGAGTTGACCTGACACATACTAGGCAGGTCCCAACGCCTCCAATAGGCGATGGAAAACACTTTTACTTAACGTAAACAACTCTTTCTTGCTACCTGCTAAACAGTATTGCGTGAAAAGACCGGAGCACTCTGGAACAACAACGAAATTCCGGAGAACGGTCCAGATGGCTCTCAGCACTCGGCTTTCCACCATCTGGTCGCCACCTTAAGGTGACGCTCCTACGCCAGCACAATAGCGTCTATAGTCAAGTAAACAATAGGAAATAAAATGGCAGCCATATCAAGTGTAGCTTGTTCATCAAAAATATAGCGACAGAGCCCCCACGCACTGCCCCCGGGGCAGAGAGCAGCTGTGTCCGGCGACCGCACACAGCATTCGCGCCTCAAGCTGCCACCTGCTTTGCACCACTCTCAATAAGCTGCATGCCTAGACAAAACAAAAGGGAAATTAAGTAGCATAAACGTGCCAATTCGGAGAATGCTTCAGATGGCTATTTCAAAAGTCAGGTGTTTGCAAAACAGGAAGCCAATGCCACCTAAAGCAAGCACAGCCGTACCCTGGAATCCCACAGTACAATAATCAATGACTGCTATCAATACTGAGGGAGAGCCACGGAGTCACAGCCTCATTAGGAAACTCGCCCGCCATTCTGCGCTGGACTATTTACCATCAACTCCACTCCTGTAATAAATGTCCTCTTTCCACGAAAATAGGCCAAGTTCACTGTCTTTTAGTTTTATGAGCAAAACCGGTATAGTTTTTACGTTCGACTGCAGTCGCAAATCATTTCTTGTGACCTTCAATGAAGTCCACCACCACAGATCACAAATGAACAGCAGAGACACGTCCATCACCATGAGTAAAATCAGGAAAGAAAATTTAATATTTTGCTGAGAAAGTTACCGATCACCGAAGTATGTCCTTGTTACCACGAAACAGTCATCTGAGTAAAGAAAAATCTTTCGTGCCATTGGATCACATGTCGGAAAAAAAAATCAGTTTACGTTTGACAAGAAGAAGCAATAATTCGAGAGACTGTAGCTGTTTTGTACACTATGACATCCGCTTTTACCATTGCAATGCTATATCATACTAACGTTTACGAAACAAATCGTGAGAGCCTGTCTCTCCCTGTGTAGGTGATAGATTGAAATTTTGTTAAAACATATCACCACAACGAAAAAAAAAAAAGAAACTCTTGTCAAGAATCATTCTGTAACACCATAGCTATGCTATTCCACTCGTCGGGCAGCACGTCATTGACATCAGTTTGATAGCCTAATTAATTAAATTGATCATGAGAGCCACTTTGTATGTAAAGTAATTTTTGATTTCAGCAGTCGGATTACATTCACCAAGCAAGACAACTGGAAATCCAAGGACGGAACACGATGTTCTTTCCGAGGAACACTATTGGGAAATACCATCTGAAGCTAACCACTGCCGGATTCTACAACCCACAATACTTCGCATAAGGACAGTGCTATTAAAAATAAGATCATAACGCCTATGTTACCATCACCCTGCCGGCCGGAGTGGCCGTGCGGTTCTAAGCGTTACAGTCTGGAACCGAGCGACCGCTACGGTCGCAGGTTCGAATCCTGCCTCGGGCATGGACGTGTGTGATGTCCTTAGGTTAGTTAGGTTTACTTAGTTCTAAGTTCTAGGCGACTGATGACCTCAGAAGTTAAGTCGCATAGTGCTCAGAGCCATTTGAATCATCACCCTGCATATAAAGCGGTCTTGAGTCTACAGGCACACATGGGTCGTTGACAGTGTTATGCTTGCAGGCATACCGGGAAGAGTCGAGCACGTCCAACCATGTAGCACGTAGAGGTAGTTTCACTGTCCTTCCACCTCTTTCCGTAGACGCTCACGACAGTAGCACGTGAACATTCGATCAGCTTCCTTGTTTTCAATATACTAGTTCACAGGCTCAGTGTAACAGTAATCTGCCCTTTGTCAAAGTCGTTTATCTCAGTGGATTTCCCCATTTGCAGCCCATGTCTTGTCTAAGGTATTTCCCGCACATGTGTGCTCCACTTACATGGTTTTGTTACTGCATCACGTACCATCAACGCCATCAAGTATCATGCAACAACACGGAAGGCAGTCATCGTAATGTTTAGGCTTATCAATGCATAAGTACATGCAATAACGTTTATTTCATAATTTAAACATCTTGTGTCCACTGAATGTGGATGTAGCATTATTGGCATCCAGTGCTCCTATTATGAAGTGATTTCACAAATACAGTCAAATGTGACTCTGTAAGTCACTGGAAACAAGTGTAATAATTCCATAATAATGATGACTAAAGGAGTTTATGGTTGTGTTAATACAGCAACAGTACTCCTATAACATATATTAACTGATGGGCAGCTGCCTGGAGAAATTCACAGTACAAGGACAACAAAGCTTGATCTTTTTCTCCTTCTTCTTTTCCTTATTTTCTTGTTCCATAGACCCGCATCGGTGCAGGGATAGTATGTTATGAACAGCTACCCTCAGTTAGACAATTAGACTGAGGATTGGTCAGATAATCTTTCTGTCACCGCCCCATTACCCCTCCCCCCTCCCCCCCCCCCCCACCAAACACAAAATACATGTATCCCAACTGTTTGTGTATAGTGTTACCCACATAAAAGTGAGCAGGGATTTTCTTAAATTTTGTTAGTTGTGTAACTGAGCCGGGACTTGCATGTAGCCCAGTGTTCATATAGTGGGACGTGGGAAGCCGCCTAGCCACGTAGGCTGGCTGGCACTGCAGCCCTCGTCGTTAGTCTGCTGGGAGGATTTGAAACGCGTCGACTGGCGATACCCAAGATCGAACTTACAACGACAATGAATCGTACTGTACCAACGTCGCTGTGCCGTTAATGTATGGCTTCCTGGCGCTCAGAATACTTAGGTGAACCAATCGACCACTACAGCTTTAAGTAGGTACAGGTTTTAATTTCACAGTCGATGTTATGACGGCGGATCGCTCTCTGATTTTAGAAGATTCCAGTAGCAGTGGAGCGCCTGGCGACTACCCGAAGTCTAGCTCGTACCGTAATCGTACTCTCAAGGAACAAATTGAAGACATATCACCCTTAGTATAAATACTACTGCGGCAACCTCAACCACTGACTATGCAGCAGGCTTGAATATCGAATAATGAAAGACACCACCCTTACTTTACACAACCACGAGATCGAACAACGACACGATTACACTGCGAATAGACACATCCAAACATTCTAATGACAATGATCACCAATATTAAGCAGTAATTACGAGATAGGCCGATTCAGATAACAGCTCTCGTTATCTAAGCTGCTGGTCGAACCCAAGCATCAAATCTCTTTAAATACAGTACCTGTTTATATTATGTCGAGGTAAATGCCCCAACTAGCTTGCATTTGTTCTCCGACAGAACAAAATTCTCACAACGCAGTACATTATGTCTGGAAAAGACTCGTAACTTTTTAATTACTTACAAAATTCCTATTCCTTATACCGTCGTGTTATGACCAGTTTATACTAAGACGTTTCCACCAATATCGATAAGAACTGAAATAGTTTATGCTACCACTAAATCTCTTTCCACTTAGCCCATCCTTGCTATGTAAATAACAGGACGTCACGTACTTCACAGTTTTAACAATCTCCGTCCTTGGTGTAATCGTTGACCTTTAAGTAATAAATCATAACAACTTCAGTTCTACTTGCATTTACTTAGACATTCTTTCCATCAATGAAATCGCTTTAACTTTTTAGAATATCTACCCTCTGTAGATTTATCGTGGTTACACTGAATCAACGAACTTTTGATTGGGCAAGCTTACAAATACCAGCGTATACTTGTGTCCTGCAACGCCGTATAAAGATCTCTGGAATTCACCCTTTTCTTTTCCCGTAAAATATATATACACACGCCAGATTATAATTAAATACAAGTAAGGTTTATGTTAACCCAAGAAAACTTGAATTTATTGTCTCTATGTATTTCAGTACAGTTTCATTCACGTAAGTGAGCGAGTGCCATCACAGACTACTCCCCACAACACGGAAATTCAATAATAAAAAAATTGAACAAAAACCCTAAGTGCCACTGCCACTTTAAATCTAACCTTAAGTGACAATTTAAAACAATTCTGGACCTCTTCAGGCGTTGACAATACGCGACTCGTTAAGTTACCTACTTGAGTTCGGCCACTCGTCACTTTGGCTAATCAAGTTTTTGTTTAGCTGCGAGCTGCTTGTAAAATGGTTCCTTTATTTTCTCGTCACTTATATACTCAACTAATGGTGCAGTCTATCACAATATAGTGAAACAGTTCGTATTTATTCGAGCCAATTCTTGGTCCGCTGTAAGATAGTGGTATTTAAACAACAACTACGAACACAACAAGTCACAAGATGACTTGGACAGGATGTGTGACTGGTGTAAAGAATGGCAGCTAACTCTAAATATAGGTAAATGTAACTTAATGCAGATGAATAGGAGAAAGAATCCTGTAATGTTTGAATAATCCATTAGTAGTGTAGCGCTCGACACAGTCACGTCGATTAAATATTTGGGCATAAAATAGCAGAGCGATATGAAGTGGGACAAGCATGTAATAGCAGTTGTGGGGAAGGCGGATAGTCGTCTTCGGTTCATTGGTAGAATTTTGGGAAGATATGGTTCATCTGTAATGGATTATAAAACACTAATACGACCTATTCTTCAGTACTGCTCGAGCGTTTGGGATCCCTATCAGGTCGGATTTGGGGAGGACATAGAAGCAATTGAGAGGCGGGATGTTAGATTTGGTACTGGTAGGTGTGATCATCAGGCGAATGTTACGGAAATGCTTCAGGAAACCGGGTGGGAGTCTCTCGATGAAAGGAGGCGTTGTTTTCGTGAATCGCTACAGAGGAAATTTAGAGATCCAGCATTTGAGGCTGACTGCAGTACAATTTTACTGCCGCCAACTTCTATTTCGCGGAAAGACCACGAAGATAAGATAAGAGAGATTAGGGCTCGTACAGAGGCATATAGACAGTCATTTTTCCCTCCTTCTGTTTGGGAGTGGAACAGGGAGAGAAGAAGCCAGTTGTGGTACGAGGTATGGTGGATTGCGGAGTATGTATGTAGATGTAGATGTAGAACATGTGTTCGAGGCTTTCCCTTCTCGACACACGCACCAACCACTACCAAACCACTTCAACAAAACGGCTAACAACCCAATTTACCTTAGGGCGAGCCGCGACCACTAATCGTACAACACGGACAGGATATCTGTTCCACTGATTCCCAAAAACTCAGCACCTACAAATCTACTTCTCTCTCTAACCAGGCTCACGCTGGATTTACCACAGCAAACTTTACGACCGAAACTGCCCACAAGACGACAATCAATTAATAGCTCGTGCACCTAAATTCGCCAAAACCGGTGAATCACCAGCGACTATTCAGAATATGCCACAGAATCTCTGTATATTCCGATGCTCAGCTTTGGGAGGAAACAACCGTCACAGGCACGTATATGAGCAGGGGCCTAACAGACTAAGTAGCCACGCTGCCTCCGCGAACTCTACCCAAATTAAAGTACTGGTACTACCAATCAAAACTCCTTTCCCTCTCCCAAGCCTTAATCGCCAGCTGCGGTGCCTCACGACACCACACAGTGGGTCGCCCTACTATCAGACCAAGACACACACTTATATATCTACTTAGTCGGTGGGAGGTCTACATGGGAACTAACTAACTCTTTATGACATACCATAGGAACCCTTTAAAACGAACAAACACGCAGTGCCACGCCAACTTTTGACAATTAATTAATTCGTTGCTGCTGTCGATTCTCTACGATAGCGGCCGGCTACTGCGCGTTGCTCAGGCAGCATCTCAGGACCCAGCGAAGGCGAGTTGTTGCATCGTTGAAGTCGCGCGCGCTCACGACCTGTTTTTTCGTCGACGTTCGCGGCTCATCTGCAACATTTTTTTAGAAATACATCTTACACGTATATTTACAGTAATCACCAGGTGTTATTATTAAGTTATCAAAAAAATGGTTCAAATGGCTCTGAGCACTATGGAACTTAATTTCTGAGGTCATCAGTCCCCTAGAACTTAGAATTACTTAAACCAAACTAACCTAAGGACATCACACACATCCATGCCCGAGGCAGGATTCGAGCCTGCGACCGTAGCGGTCGGCGGTCGCGCGGTTCCAGACTGTAGCGCCTAGAACCGCTCAGCCACCTCGGCCGGCTTATTAAGTTATCGTGTAGGATGCTCAGCACTAGTAAGGGCGAACGTAACCCGTGCGTTTTGACACAGCACAGATTCTTTCGAGGGCCAGCGCACCTCCCTGCTGCCAGGACTGTAACACTCATGGCTATCAGGGTGGGTGAAGGTGAAGTTGGATTACAGTGAACAGAAAGTAACTGCAATAAAAGCATTTTCAAATGCAACTTTTCTTGACCTGCATGCCTGTGAAAGAACACATTTCACCGAGCATAGCATGAATTTAGAAAAGGTCAAGTAGAAGGTTGCTTTGCCAGAAAATAAGACAGCAAATCAAAATGTTAAATAGCAAAAACGATCCTAAAATTTTTTTGAATATGTAATTATATGGACAGACTAAAACATCATCTTACGCTGTTACTATTAAACAGAAAAATGCATCCCCAACTGACCAACAAGTGGAAACATAAGATTCATCTAGAACTACCTCATCTACTGTACTTGTGACCTTACCATCGAAGAAAACATCATCTGCAAAAGAAGACAGAACGTAATCTGAAAAAGAGTTGCTAGCAGCCTCAGGATCAGTAGTATTTCCACAATCAGCAGTAACAGCAGTGCTAACATCAGCAGTAGGTCTTCTAACAGCTGCTGCGGCTGGACCTGCACCCATGGAAAGAAACACAAGGAACTGGAAGCACACATAAAAGAATCAAAATTTTTGGCACTCAGAGACTGTCTCACAAGAGAAAGCAATTACCAAAGTGACACGGCAATAATAAGAACAGGTATATGACTATCAGAACACATACTGTCACAGTGCTCTAGAATGAAGGACATTAACTGAGCCCACAACTTCAAGTATATAGGCAAACAGCTATCAGAGGAATACAGATTCAGGAAAATCACACACTTTTGTGCAAATTAACATATGTTGCATTAGAAACAAGGTTTTAGAAATAGAGCATTTGTTTAACTTTCAGTGTGTTGATGTTATGTGTGCATCTGAGCACTGGTTAACCGAAGACAAAGTAAATATATTTTGTACCAAGAGTATGCTGTCGCTGACATAATATGTAGAAAACTGAGAGGGAATGGTAGGGCTGAAATTTTCGAAGGAGTAAAATCTAGCAGAATTAGTTTATTTACATTTATTGCTCAGAAGTGGATGAGAAGTTCAGTTGTGTAAAACTAGAGGATGAAAATATAGTGATAGTATAGGTCTTCAGATGAAGATGTAACGTTGTTTATTGAAAAATGCGAGTTAATAGTTTAAAAAAATCTTGAAGAATAAATCAGGAATCGCTATACGTGGTGATTTTAGCACACAAATTACAAAACGCTTGGGCTACTCACAATGAATTTTCTGAATACGCTAAGATCAATGGACATATATGAAAGTATATATAATAATACACACAGATTCATTAAACTTTTTTTTACATTTTACTGTAACTGTAGCCTCCTCTTCCCAACCACAATGCAACCTGCGTTACACCACAAACCATGTGAATATGGTATTGGTGTAGAAGATGAATCACTTGCAAGTGCAGAAATACTATCACCAGCTAGAAACGGATACTGTTGTAACACAGTCATGACGAACAACTTACTGCAAGTTAGAGAAGAGATGATGAAACTACTGAATTCCAACCTTCTCGTAATAAGATGTTCCTCATCGTAAGTATCCAAATGGTGTTTGACAGTGGAGCACTAGACAGTCATATGCTGTATCACAATTGTGATTATTGAAGCAATGAAAGTGCGTTCATATTGCATACATTAGAAGTCAGTAATGGAATTCCCTCAAACACAATATCTCGAGGCAGACAATTGTATGGCGCTATTTTTAGTATGGACAGGGACTGCGATTGTTGTGTGCGGATGCGAGCCGAGTTGGTGACACTTCTCTCTCAGCTTCAGGCTGTGATGGCTTCGGTTACACTTCTTGAGGCTGCAGTGGATGGGCACCACTGTTGTGGGCTGGCCGTGGGGATCCAACGGAAGTCCAGCTCTTCCAAGTCCTGTGATCGGTACTCACCGGTGGCCAACCCAGTTACTGCTCCCACTGAGGTTGACCCCTCACCTGCGGTCCAGTGGGAGGTCGCTCCGGGGCAAAGAAAGGTGGCGAAAGACTTCTCAGGCGCCCGCACGTAAGGCATCCCCAGTTTGTCTGACAAACCAGTTTCAAGTACTGTCTGTGGCTGATACTGTCACTGAGCCAGATGCTGTCACCTGTCCTGTTTCAGAGGAAACCACACAGTCTGCAAGATCTGGGAAATCACAGAGGGTGGGATTATTGGTAGTTGGGAACTCCAACATTATGAGCGTTATGGAGCCCTTTAGGGACTTGGCTGACAAGAAGGGAAAGAAAACCAATGTGCCCTCTGTGTGCATACCGGGTGGAGTTACTCCAGATGTGGAAAGGGTCCTCCCAGATGCCATGAAGAGCACAAGGTGCAGCCAACTGCAGGTGGTTGCTCACGTGGGTACCAATGGTGCGTGTCACTCTGGATCAGAAGAGATTCTCTTTAGATTTGAGCGGCTAACAGAAGTGGTAAAGACTGCCAGTCTTGCTGGCAAGATGAGAGCAGAGTTGCCCATTTGCAGCATAGTCGACAGGACCGATTGCGCACCTCGAGTACAGAGCCAAGTGGGTAGTCTGAATCAGAGGCTCAGACGGCTCTGCGACCGTGTAGGCTGCAGATTCCTCGACTTGCGCCAAAGGGTGGTAGGGTTTCGGTTTCCGCTGATAAGGTCAGGTGTTCACTATACGCAGGAGGCGGCTACACGAGTAGCATGGGCTGTGTGGCGTGGACTGGGTGGTTTTTTATGTTAAAGGGTCTCGGGAAAACACAAGAAGTTCTTCAGTCACAAAGGATGTAGGCCAAAAACAGGAAGGACGTAGATATAGGAACCATTGGTATAACAGTTGTAAATTGTTGTAGCTGTGTTGGGAAAGTACCAGACCTCCAAGCGCTAATAGAAGGCACTGATTCTCAAATCGTTATAGGCACTGAAAGCTGTCTAAAGCCGGATATAAGCTCAGCCGAAATTTTTACGGAGACCCTAACGGTGCTCTGAAAGGATAGGCTAAACACGGTTGGCGGTGGCCTGTTAGTTGCTGTTAGAAGTAGTTTTTCTTGTCGTGAAATTGAAGTAGATACTTCCTGTGAGTTAGTACAGGCAGAGGTCATTGTTGGCAACCGGAATAAAATAATAATAGGATCCTTTTACCGACCTCCCAACTCAGATGATACAGTTGCTGAAAGGTTCAAACAAAACTTGAGTTTGATTTAAAACATGTACCCGACTCATACGATAATAGTTGGTGCTGACTTTAATGTACCCTCGATATGCTGGCGAAAGTACATATTTAATTCCGGAGGTACGCATAAAATATCATCCAAAATTGTGCTTAACACATTCTCTGAAAATTATTTGCAGCTATTAGTTCATGAGCCCACGCGATTAGTAAACAGTTGTGAAAACACACTAAACCTCTTAGCAACAAATAATCCTGAGTTAATAACGAGCATCAAAACCGATACAGGGATTAGTGAACACAGGGTTGTCGTAGCGAGACTGAATATTTTAATCCCCAAATCCTCCAAAAATAAGTGAAAAATATACCTATTCAAAAAAGCAGATAAAAATTCACTTGACTCCTTCCTGAGAGACAATCTCCACTCATTCCCAATTAATAATATAAGTGTAGACCAGATGTGGCCTGAATTCAAAGAAATAGTATCGGCAGCAATTGAGAGATTTATACCAAATAAATTAACAAACGACGGAGCTGATCCTCCTTAGTACACAAAGCGGATTAGAACACTGTTGCAGAAACAACGAAACAAACATGCCAAACTTAAACAGACGCAAAATCCCAATGAGTGGCGAACTCTTACAGAAGCTCGAAATTTAGCGCGGACTTCAATGCGAGATGCTTATAACAGTTTCCACAGCGTAACTTTGTATCGAAACCTGGCAGAAAATCCAAAGAGATTCTGGTCGTATGTGAAGTATGTTAGCGGGAAGAAACAATCAATGTCTTCTCTGCGCGATATCAATGGAGATATTATCGAAGACAGTGCTGCCAAAGCAGAGTTACTAACCGCAGCCTTCCGAAATGCTTTCACAAAAGAAGACAAAGTAAATATTCCAGAATTCGAATCGAGAACAGCTGCCAACACGAGTAACGTAGAAATAAATTTCTGGTGATAAGCAGCTGAAATCACTTAATAAAAACAAGTCTTCTGGTCCATACTGTATACCAATTAGGTTCCTTTCGGAGTATGCTGATGCATTAGCTCCATACTTAATAATCATACACAATAGTTCGCTCGACGAAAGAACCGTGAGCATATCTCTTCTTTGAGATAAATTGTTGTGTTTAAGCTCAAAATGCTCGTTTCCACACATGCAGAGAGTAACTGTACATTTTTGACTCTTGTTAGAAGGAGATTGACAATGAGATACATTGAAGAGTTCCAGAGCAGCCTTTGTGGGCATTATGCATCCCTCCCAGGATGCCAACTACATCAAAATTATCAACTGTGTTAACCCATGTGTTCTAGGAAGGTCTTTGTCAGCATTCTGCATCCCTCCCACGAGGTTCTTTTGTCATCAACATCAAACCATCCAGCTTTACAAATTTCCTCAGATTTATGGATATCTTTGGAGAATGTAACTATTCCTGGAAGCATCGTTCTTTGTAAGTGACAGGAGATAATCACCACTACTTTTGTCGGAAGGCGTTTGAAACAGCCGGTAGTAGTTTCTGCTTACATTCTGCTACAACTCACCCGAGCTGCAAGGATGGCTTTGGAGAAGCTGCTGAATAATGAGACTTTTCTGGTGATAAGTATTCTTTTCCCGTATTTGGCGATCGTACTAGGAGAACCTTTGAATCTGCCGTTGGTTTAGAGTGGGGTGTTCTGAAGACCTACACCATACAGGTTTCTGGTATCTGCTTAGAACCGTTTCGCTTCTTGGTATTTTTCAGCCATCAACTAATAATTTGATATGGCACTTGCAGGAATGCGTCACATATGAAAATGTATTACAATGAAGGAAAATACATTATGTATCTTTTCCGAGAGAAATACTTCCTATTTAAACTCCTTTTATTTCACATGAAAATTTTAATTTTAGTATCTACACTTTCTTTCTTTTGTCATGAAAGACACACTACGAACTTGATAGGTAACTCATATCATTAGTTTCTTTTCTTCTTGATTGCCAGAATAGTCAGGGTGAGGAAGCTCCATTGTCTCTGTAGAATATTCTGTCCACTCGTTGGCTGTTCACCAGGCTCTTCACTTTCTTAAGGAAACCTAGTATTTGCCCAAACAATCCAGAAATAGCAGAAAAAGCAGCAATCAGGATCGTCACATGTTGTTCTCATGGTCTTCAGGATAAACACTGGAATGATGTAGCTAGCTCACCTCCCCTGAGCAACTACTGCAAATGCAGGTCCTCTTCCATCTTCTTGCCGCATTCATCTCTTGATATTACCTCCCCCCCCCCCCCGCTCCACTTTCATCCATTCGTAAACTCATCTCGGGATGTGTCCTGACAGACTATCCCTCATGTAGTCAAGTTGTGACACAATTTTATTCGTTACTGCATCCTTAATTAATCAAACTAAACTTCATACATAGTATTTTATTTTTAACTTTATGGTAGCTGCTAGTTCATGAAAAACGGATTTTAAAATAAAAGAAAAAAAATAGCTGTTGTAGAATGTATCACTCACATTTTGTCCTCATTTACTTGTCCCTAAGGCAATACTATCATGATTGTCATCATTATAAAGACTATTCTTCTCCAGCAATGCGTCATGTCCTGCACAATAACGTCACAATGATGGCAGTTGGCATCAGGCGTCCAGCAGGGTTCGTTATTAGGTTTCACACTCTTCTCATTGTACATAGATGATGCATCATCAGTTTCGTCCTATTGCAGATACCACATGTACACGAATGACCTCCAGTTGCATCTTAGTGCAAAACCAAAAAACCTGAAGAGAGCTATCGAAAATCTCAGTACCTACCTTTTGTGCATTATCAAAATTGCTGCAGGATATAGGCTTAAAGCTCAGCCTGTGGAAAACCCAAGCATTATTGGTTGGTCACTCTAGGCTCATTAGCCCGAAATATCAGTAATCTCTACCATATTTAGCCCTAAATGAGACAAATATCTTCTCTTCATCAGCAAAGACTTCTGGAGTAATAATGGATTAAAGTCTAAACTGGGCTGGGTGACTAACTGTAACGTGCAAGAAGGCATCAGCAATTCACCAAGCCCTACATAAATATAAAAGGCTCTTCCCAGATGATCTGAAAAAGAATCTTGTACTAACATTTATACTTGTAATTATTGGTTAGAGTGATGTTATCCTGTAATGTCTTTCTCAGGAAAGTTCACAGCATAGAGAAATGTTTATGACTGCTGTGTTCATTATGTCCATGATGATCGAATCTTTGATCACATTTCACTATTATATTCACTGCTATCCTAGCTGTGTGCAGACAAGTGCACAGATTTCCATGCCCTCTGTCTTCTCTACTATCTTACCAATGAATACTCTCTCTCGTTTCTCCTAGTCCTTAACGCTCTTATCTGAACAACAAGGCAGAAACACCCATTCCCATCAGAGGAAAATCCGTTCTTTCCCATTCCACAGTTCAACCACCTACTCAAAATCCTTCTCAGTAGGAGATACCCAACTCTGGAACAACCTCCCACATTACTTTACTTTAGACAACTAAATAACATCTCCACTTCAGAAAGATAGGTAATGATATATCTGTTAATGCAACAATAAGTTTGCCCTGGGTGCATTCGTTGTCTTACTTCATCCCTCTTTCCAACTTGATCTCATTTCACAGTATTATTAGCTGATGTAGTCTCCTTAAATGTCCTTTTCTCAGAACTTGCTACATCATCATTGCTAAGGGACATTAAACAGCCATGTAAAAAAAACCATGGATCAATCAGGGGATTAAAGTATCTTGCGAAAGGAAAAGGGAAATGTATCTTTTAGCAAGAAGAAGTAGATACTCTGCAGTGGTTGCGCACAACAAAAGCTACTCAACATTACTGAGACAGGTTATTAAAAAATCAAGAAAAATGCACATAATGTCAGTAATCAGTACATCTGACAACAGAGTTAACGCAATATGGGATACAGTAAAGCAAGAGAAAGGGCAACCAACTACAGAAGAGGATAACATTACTATTGAATTGAATGGAATGGTTATAAATGACAAGTCACAGGTAGCAAATGTATTTAATAATCATTTCATAATCGTAGAAGAAAGCATAGGGACCAAAAGTTCAAAGAAAGAGATCACAGCAATGTGTTGAAGAAGTAACTCTCATAAAATTACGTCATATGACTGCATCACCAACTTTTACTTCTGAAATTAAGAAGGTCATACATTCTCTCAAGAGTAAAATCTCTTCTGGTTGTGATGGTGTTTCCAATAGAGTACTAAACATTTGTTCCCATATAACAAGCCCAGTATTGTCCGAAATATGTAATGCATCACTATCTCAAAGTATTTTTCCAGAGAGATTAAAATACGCCATTGTTAAACGCCTCTTTAAGAAACATGTTAAGAGAGACGTCAGTAATTACCGACCTATTTCACTACTGGCATCATTTTCCAACATTTTTGGGAAGGTGGCGTATTCTAGAATAGTAAATCATCTTGCCAACAATAATATCCTCAGCAAATCACAGTTTGGGTTTCAGAAGAGTTGTTCTACTGAGATTGCCATTTACATGTTCCCACACCTGATATTACAAGCATTAAATAACAAAACAGCACCGGTAGGTATTTCCTGTGACCTATACAAGGCATTTGATTATGTGAATCATAGTATACTCCTAGATAAATTGAAGTTTTGTGGGATTGATGGTATAGCTAACCAATGGATCATGTCATATTTAACCAGAAGAATGCAGAAAGTTTTACTTAGAAGTAATTCAACCAACAGAATCCAGGGACATAATTCTGACTGGGGAGAAATCATGTATGGTGTTCCCCAGGGCTCAATCTTAGGTCCACTATATAACTCATATTTCTAAATGATCTACCGTCTACTCTACAACAAGCAGAATTAGTTCTTTTTGCAGATGACACCAGTATTGTAATCACTCCCAGTATACATACAGAAATGGAAGAAATCGTGAAGAAAGTTCTCAGAAGTATCATTGACTGGTTTTCTGTGAATGGTCTCACCCTGAATTTCACAGGTACATCAGATTAAGTTCTGCACCTCTAGTGGTACTGTGCCATTAGTGATAAGCATAAAGTGATAAGGGTAACACATGGGGAGGAAATAATACATAAGATGGAAACTTCAAAAATCTTAGATGTCCATATAGACGAGAATTTAAATTGGAGGAAATACATTTTGGAACTCCTAAAACAACTTAGTTCAGCCACATTTGCACTTAACTCACCTTTAAGAAAGAAGGTATTCATTGGCCTAGAATGTGCTGTAAGAATAATATGTGATGCTCACCTGCAATCATCCTGTAGACATCTGTTTAAGGAGTTGGGCAATCTGACTACTGCTTCACAGTATGTTCGAAGGGCTTATTTCAATAGTGGTACAAGTCCATTTTTGTTCATTTTGAGATACAGAGTCCTAAAGTTAAATGAGCGCTGAAAAATTTGTAGTTGAGATATCAGAAATATTCAAGCATATGGCTTCTTGCTAGAGATGAACCTTTCTTTCTGTTTGTCATCATCATCATCATCATTTAAGACTGATTATGCCTTTCAGCATTCAGTCTGGAGCATAGCCCCCCTTATAATATTCCTCCATGATCCCCTATTCAGTGCTAACATTGGTGCCTCTTCTGATGTTAAACCTATTACTTCAAAATCATTCTTAACCGAATCCAGGTACCTCCTCCTATCCTCTACTGCTGAACCCATGAGTCTTTTGGGTAACCTTGCTTCTCCCATGCGTGTAACATGACCCCACCATCTAAGCCTGTTCGCCCTGACTGCTACATCTATAGAATTCATTCACAGTTTTCCTTTGATTTCCTCATTGTGGACACCCTCCTGCCATTGGTCCCATCTACTAGTACCTGCAATCATCCTAGCTACTTTCATATCCGTAACCTCCACCTTGTTGATAAGGTAACCTGAATCCACCCAACTTTCGCTCCCATACAACAAAGTTGGTCGAAAGATTGAATGGTGCATAGATAACTTAGTCTTGGTACTGACTTCCTTCTTGCAGATGAGAGTAGATCGTAGCTGAGCGCTCACTGCATTAGCTTTGCTACACCACGCTTCCAGTTCTTTTACTATGTTGCCATCCTCTGAGAATATGCATCCTAAGTACTTGAAACCGTCCACCTGTTCTAACTTTGTTCCTCCTATTTGGCACTCAATCCGTTTATATTTCTTTCCCACTGCCATTTCTTTTGTTTTGGAGATGCTAATCTTCATACCATAGTCCTTACATTTCTGATCTAGCTCTGAAATATTACTTTGCAAACTTTCAATCGAATCTGCCATCACAACTAAGTCATCCGCATATGCAAGACTGCTTATTTTGTGTTCACATATCTTAATCTCCCCCAGCCAGTCTATTGTTTTCAACACATGATCCATAAATAATATGAACAACAGTGGAGAGAGGCTGCTGCCTTGTCTTACCCCTGAAACTACTCTGAACCATGAACTCAATTTACCATCAACTCTAACTGCTGCCTGACTATCCATGTAAAGACCTATAATTGCTTGCAAAAGTTTGCCTCCTATTCCATAATCTCGTAGAACAGACAATAACTTCCTCCTAGGAACCCAGTTGTATGCCTTTTCTAGATCTGTAAAGCATAGATACAATTCCCTGTTCCACTCATAACACTTCTCCATTATTTGCCGTAAGCTAAAGATCTGGTCCTGACAACCTCTAAGAGGCCTAAACCCACACTGATTTTCATCCAATTGGTCCTCAACTAATACTCGCACTTTCCTTTCAACAATACCTGAGAAGATTTTACCCACAACGCTGATTAGAGAGATACCTCTGTAGTTGTTACAATCTTTTCTGTTTCCATGTTTAAAGATTGGTGTGATTACTGCTTTTGTCCAGTCTGATGGAACCTGTCCCGACTCCCAGGCCAGTTCAATTATCCTGTGTAGCCATTTAAGACCTGACATTCCACTGTATTTGATGAGTTCCGACTTAATTTCATTCACCCCAGCTGCTTTATTGCACTGCAATCTATTGACCATTTTCTCCACTTCCTCAAATGTGATGCTATTCCCATCATCATTCCTATCCCATTCTACCTCGAAATCTGAAACATTACTGATCGTATTTCCACCTACATTGAGCAACTCATCAAAATATTCCCTCCATCTGCCCAAGGCATCAACAGGATTCACCAGCAGTTTTCCTGACCTGTTCAAAATACTTGTCATTTCCTTCTTACCTCCCTTTCGAAGACTGTTAATTACACTCCAGAATGGTTTTCCAGCAGCTTGACCCATAGTCTCCAACCTGTTTCCTAAGTCTTCCCAAGATTTCTTCTTGGATGCTGTTTGTTTGGATCATTAATTTCAGTAGCATTAAAGGCAGAAAAGTGCTGGTAATGGACTTGTACCACTATGGGAATAAGCACTTCATTTATTCCCTCATGGAATTTGTTGTAAATAATTCACTACAGTTCAAAAGGAACAATGAGGTACATAATTACAATACTAGAAGAAAAATTAACATTCATTATTCAACATTAAGTTTGTCTTCAGCACAGAAAGAGGTGCACAACGCAGCAACAAAAATTTTTGACCACTTACCCAGTGACATAAAATTTCTAACATACAGCAAGTTAAAATTTGAAAATAAATTGAAAAATTTTGTCCGTGACAAATCCTTCTGTAGAAGAATCTCTTTGTTGGCAATGTGTAAAGGGTGGTGGGTAGGAATTGCTAACTCAGTCTGCATGTCTTGTTTTCATTTTGGGAAGAAAATAATAATAATAATAATATGGTGATGTTAAGAGCACAAATTGATGTACAAATTAATTTGTAATATGAATGTAAAATGACTCATTCCATATCATGACTATTTATTGTGTTGAAATGATCCAAGGAACTTACTAATTCAGAAACAAATATTTTGTATCCCTATACATTCTTCTTTCATTTGCCACTAATTAATTATTATTAATGTTACAATTAATGTCATTATTATTATTATGTTATTATTATTATTATTATTATTATTATTATTATTATTACTAACATCACTATTAGTAGTTGAAGCTGCAGTAATACAGCTATTGATAGCATTAAAGTTGTTAGTTCATAGCTTGCATAATTTACTTTCACTGTCACTGCAGACACCCAAAACATTTTGACACTAGCCATCATACTAGAATTGTTATTTTCTTGGGTAACTATGATGCAATATATCCTGTACATTAGGAACGCTGGTCTGATCTAAGAGAGGGCCTGGGCACTCTAATCAGAACATGTTAAACATATAAATAAATAAAATATATTAGTCTCCCCATTTGAATCTCTTTCGTTGTTGATCGTTTACAATACAGAACATCAGGTTTTCACTATTCATCAGTTAAAATTTTTGAATCACTAACGATTAAATGACATCACTCCATTTGATCAGCCTATGAATGAAGACTTTATTGGAAATTTTATGTTCTGTATTGGTGGATCAAGAGACAAAATTGTTTCTTAACAGGTGAAGTTAAGAGCAGATTACATAACGAATTAATGTAACCACTGTTATTGACATCTAGGATAATTCAGCAATTTTTTATAGGTAACTTAACTCTGTTGTATTTATTTTGCTTTCCTGATTAACGTTTGTATGACTGCAACTTCATTTTATCGCAAAACTCCACAACTTGACATTTCAGTTTTCAACTGTCGATGTCTCCACGCTAATAACTCCTCAAGTATTTTCCGTTCGCCCCGAACTCTACATGGTGCCTGAGTACTTCAACACTGACAGGACATTACCGAATCAAAAGCAATTATCGCACCCATTAATTAGCAAATTGATCCACAAACTGTGATTGCCAAGTGTTGATTAGTGAATTATTGATTACATTCGTGCCACTAGTATAAAAACATTGCTACTGAACTTTCTGATTCATCTTCCTTAATTGACTAGATGGACAGTTTGCTGCATCATCTCGTCTGCATTATGGCAGTGAAGAGTAGTGGAGTGATGTCATCAGATTACCGCGCAGCATTACTGCCTTCTGAGCATTGTGAGTACCTGTATAAGTCACAGGGAATAAAAAGAAACGAAAAAAATGCGTGTCACGCAATTTGAAGTTAATAAGTGTTTTCTAAGGAAAGCTATGATTCAAAGACTTTCATTAGCCGTGTCAAGCAGACGTAGCAATCTTTTCTTGTGAAATGCTGTTTTAAGTGCAATACTCATATTTTATGACTGGTTTTCTTAGAACCCATTATATCTTTAAGAGTTATCGATAATCCCTCTCAGTGCTTCACAAGCCCAAATATTTGCATTTTCTCTCTAATCTTTGCCTTGCAAAAAGTATTTGGATCTGTAGGCCTATTGATAACACTGCTATTATCAATACTAACTGTGCAGTATATGAAATGTAAATGCACAGTTGGGGATAGATGGAGGTTTAATTAAGACGCAACGTTACATATCAACATGTCAGAGTGACGGGAAAAGTTCTACACGTCAGACAGTGTAACTGAACTATGCGGTTACCGTTGCACTATCGAAGTCACTGGCATCATCATCGGTCATGGTGTACACATTCACGAAGGAGGCAACAACAGTTACAACCTCCATGGGTTTGCAGAAGTCGCAGTCGGATACTGCAACAGTGTTGACAAGGAGCTTGCATGAAGATTGTCTACGATCACGATCAGCCTTCAGTATGTACAATGTATAAAACGAAAAGTGTGGACATACGTCGTGAAGCTTTGTATTAGGTAATATGACAACATGCTCACCATACAGCGAAGAAGCTGAGTTGCAGGGTGCAACAAAAAGAGTGTCAGAAAGTAAGCTTTCGACGGTCAAGGCTTTCATCGGAAATAGACAACACACACACACACACACACACACACACACACACACACACACAAACGCAACCCACGCACACACATGATTGCAGTCTCTGGCTGCTGAAGCCAGACTGTGTCTACGAAAATTGAACTAATAATACACATATAATTTGTTCCTAAACTTTAAACAGGTGTTTCGTAAGCAACGATTTTTCCAAACTACTTGCAGCATAAAACAAAAACGGTTCAACCTATTAACGTCTACCTCTTAGCGGCGAAAAGTAAACACATTTCTTGGGAGCTGTGCCTATAATGTATGAAAAGCTTCACTACTATTTTTTGTAAAGCCGTAAAGAGTGAAACAAACCCTCGAAAAACCGAACTCATAGTTCGTGTTAGCACCATATCGTTAAATTTTAGGTTATTTCATTATGGTCAGGTATAAGTTCCCATAAATGTAACGTAATATCGACTGATGTTATCCATTTTTGATTTCAGATAACTCCTGAGGGGCTACACTGCACACAGTCTCCATACTTCAAACTCTCTAGCCATGATCAAACTATAATTACGGGCACCATTTTTTTGTTTTCAAAATCTAAAACTAAGTTTAAAGTATGATCAGTCATAACCAGCAAACAGATCTGTTGTATGTCTTTATGTCTTTTCATTGTCTCACAAAAAAAGTGTTGCCTCATTTGAATGAGAGGCTACCTTAAAAGGCATTTTTATGCCGTGTGTAGCCCCAAACGATGAAAATCAGTCATGTAGTCATTATAAGCTATATATACAACTAATGCGAAACCATTCCAGATTTTTAAAGAGTTCTCATATTCATCACATAACGAGACCTACAGCATAAACGTAAAAAAATAACAAAAAATATAGGGAACTGTGGCAGTTACGAAAAACAAAAGCCGATTGCATTTATTGTGTGTGCATATGCTCATATGCTCATATGCGTGCTCATATGCACCGACGACGCGCTATGTTTAAGGCATCTGATCAACATTAAGGAGGATTATAGTTCAAATCCCTCACAAAACGACCAATTTCCGATTTTTCGTGGTTTTCCCTGCATCTCTTTGAACATATGTTTGGATGGCTCCTCTGAAAACGGCAGTTATTTCATCATAATTCCTAATCCTAGCTTGGTCCTCAACTCTGATTACCCTACTGAGTATGTAACGTTAATCTTTCGTCTTCCCTCCTTATTAGTATACTGAGAAAAGTTGTTTAGAGGTTAGCCAACGTCTACAACATTCCGATTCAGGCACTGAAAATGTTTAACGGAGTAAAGAAAACAGGGAAGTGTAAACGAGTTGCGACATATTAAATATGTCGCAAGTTATTTACACTTCCTGTTTTCATGTCTCCGTTAAACATTAAATTTTAATAGAAAGAAAAGCACTGAAAGCTTGAGACGCACAAACTGACACCTCTGCATAATAAAAACTCGATATGAATATTACTCCTATTATAAAATGTAGCACATGAGAGGACAGAGCAACACGTCATGTGATACCTACAATCACTCATGCAAAGGCAAGTTATATTTTCAGAGCAATAATCGTAAGCAAAACATACTAAATAATTTTACAAAACCATTATAACTGGGTACCAACTGTTCCCACGTGCATGAAATGAATAAAAGATGTAGCTTTTTTGTAATCAAATTAATTTATTTAGCGAGAAACTGCGATCGGTGGTCAGCAATATTTACAGAAAGAGTATCTTCTGCGAAGACTGCGGGAACTGTCTTTCAAATCGGTTGATATGCACCACATTAAATACTGTGAGTCGAAAGTATATCCGGAGACCTATATGGTTCATCAGGTTCTGTGTCGGGTCTTTAGGTCTGTGGAAATAGTACACTAAATTCTGAACAGTTTTTCTGCCACAGTGAACAAACAGATAAGGTTGAATGACAGTGGCGGGCAGCTGCCAAGTGCTAATGTACTGTAGCGCATTGTAAATATCGCATTAAATTTATGCCATTTTGCTTCGAATGCGAGCAGGAAATCGTTCTGAAATTACTAAAATTACGCCGTTTCTCTTCGAATGTGTGCTGGTATGCAAATAAAACGGACGAAAACATTTTGAAATGATATTCAGGCATGCTACGATCAACTCGCACCTCGTCTCCTACCTTCCAAATTTCACCCAGCTCTCCTGCGAACCTTGCAGAACTAGCACTCCTGGAAGAAAGGATATTGTGGAAACGTGGCTTAGCCCCAGCCTAGGGGATGTTTCCAGAATGCAATTTTCACTCTGTATCGGAGTGTGCGCTTCTATGAAACTTTCTGGCAGTATAGGACTGTGTGTCGGACCGAGACGCGAACTTGGACCCTTACCTTTCACTGTCAAGTGCTCAATCAACCGAGCTACCGAAGCACCGGACCCAACCGGTCCTCACAGCTGTCATTACGTCCAGCAGCAACACTTGTCAATGATCGAGATTGAATCGCTCAATTTTCCACGGAGAATATATGCAACACTTACGATCACAAAGTTAATCCCATCAGCCGACTGTGAGGTATCCATGCTCGCTCCACTCGAGTGGGACTCACACGAGCGCCAGCCACGCTAGCAGCTGCACTCTTATCCCATGACATACATACATGCACTGTGCTGAATGCTCAGAGATGGAAGAGGCTGTACGAAGCAGTATACTCATCAATTTACATAGAGCAAATAATCGTGCAGTGCATACACCATCATACTGAATTCCGTCACGAATCATCCAAATCTTCTGCTGCTCTACCAGCATACTGGCTACTTCACTATTCAGCTATCCAGAGGGCACTCTGAGGACCGCTGCCAAGACATGTCCCCACGGCTGTGGGCAAGAGCAGACTAGCCTGCCAGCTGGAACTATTTTTTGTACCCGCCACTTGCGATACCATTAAACTGGAAATGCCCATTGGTTCTGGTCACTGCCTGCATCTTTCACGCACCAGGACATCAGACAGAGTCGTCATAGGAGGCCAGTCACATATTTCTTGGTGTAATTACAGCTAAGCGTTACGACTGCAATTCCAGTCTGGTGGCATTCAACAATGAGCGAAGTACCACAAGTACTTTCTCCTGGCGAATCTGACTCTGGAAATGTTGTCCACGTGAATCTATATCCTTCTTATGACTGGACATCATTTTCCCCCACTTGGTGGCATATCATTGATATCAAGTTGATGGACCAGTTAATTAAACTGATAATGAGAGTCACTTTGCACAGTGAGTATTTTTTTTCCAAGCTGTCGGATTACCCTCGCCAGGTATCAAAAATGGGAATCCCTGGAGGGAAGACGATGTTCTTTCCGAGTGACACTATTGAGAACCGACGTTTAAAGCTGGCTGCAGAAGGACTGTACTGTCTCCAACATACGTTATACCATGAAGATAAGATACAAAAAACTGGCACTCATAAGGGGGAATATAGGCATACTCTTTCCTCATTGTGTTTGCATATGGAATAGTAAAGGTAATTACTGGCAGTAGTACAGTGTACCCTCTGTCACACACCATATAATAGCTTGCAATGTAAGTATATATACATAGATGTATGTTTGGTCTACCTATTAAGATATCACTTCATTCATTTATAGGCACATAAGCCTGTCAGAAAAACATTGTATTTTATGTATCAAGAAAACAAAAACCCAAATTGCTACTGCTGACTGTCTCTTGGTCAAATTCTTCATATGAGCTCCCACATTTTCTCTTTGCAGTCACTTCATGAGACATACGTGAGAGGTTGTAATGTTCACCCACATTACTTAGAAGAAACAGTGTGGTCACCTCTCAACTCCTCTTTTGTCAAAGAACCGTCTACCTAACGCATTTCCACGAATCTTATAATCTTCTATACATAGAATTTGAATCCACATGATTTCCACAAGTAACAGATGTCCCCCACCAAGTCACAGACCACTACTAATTCTCCTGAAATGCTATCATGTTCCGACAGCACTGTTCCATCAGTTAGAACTTTGAGTAGGTATATAGCTTCCACAACAAAAATAGGACACTAACATCAGGAGGAAATTCACAGTCATGCATAGTATACATGGACTACACAATGAAACTGAGAAAAAGGAACACTTGATATTACCATGTCCCTCTGATCCAGTACATCGAAAACATACACTGCCTGTACGATGACATTGAGCATATGTGGCAATCCTACTAAATATAAAGTTATTGACCCACTTGAGCAGTTGGTTAGTTATCAAAGTTGCATGCACAGACTCAGTGTAAAGTTGTTACCCCCACTGTAGGAGGACCATATCCCACAGACTATCAGTCACAGGGGAGGGTTCCTGTGTTGTTCTTTCATAAACAATTTGATACCTTGTTTTTTATGCTATAGCACATCCAAGCAGTGTGTGACTGCAGCTTTGGGTATTGGCATACATTTTGCTTTTCTACTGTGAGTTTAAGGTCTCTATCAGGTGCTAAACCAATATTAACACATTTTGATCCATTGGCTCTCACAGAAAGCTCAACATTGCATGGTGAAAACTATGCTGCTCCCACAACACACAGGATGTTTGATATAAAATACAGAGGAGGTGTTTCTTATTGACCAAAATATGGAGGAGGTGTGTGTGTGTGTGTTGGGGTTTATGGGCGCTCAAAATCGAGGTCATCAGCGCCCTAAATATGGAGGACATCACAATAAATGGAAACTGGAAGAGTTTGTCACATTGTGGAGGATTTGCAAACAGCTGTTCAGAGGTGATGGTGTTTACATTTAATCACATCTTCCACATGATGGGTTTGCAGATGCCTTGCTATCCTATTTTTCAATGAGACCCTGTGCACTATTTCTTCATATTGGTGGTGCATAGTGCATCCAGGTATATGATTGCTGTTTTGGTGTCCTAGGTAGTAGTCATTCAGATATCAAAATCTTTGCACACTGTGCCTTTCATTTTTATGACTCATGGTGCATGGCCAATTGTGAAACAAGAGGGTATCTTGCAGGACTTAACCCCATAAGTATGGGTAGTATGCACCATCAGTTGTCAATCCTGCTGGTGGAGGAATGGAATGATTTTCAAACACCCAGATGAGCCTGTGAGTACTCTTATCCATCCACATTTTTATAATATTTTCATAAGTTCTACATATTTACATCAATTGTCATAAATTTATCAGTTTCTCCGTAATTTCAATGCATTTCACTCAATAACCCAAGATCCAAATCTCCACTCTTGAGGAGTTGCATGTCAACAACATGTATCATCATTTCCATCTTTTGACACTATCAGCCAATAAAATTACAGCACGGTTCTCATTTCTCTATCATTGTTAAACCACCCCTCCATCACCTTGTGTGAGTCCTATGCATAGGGCCATATCATGAACACTGTTGCAAAGCCTACATCACATGACACAAATAATGTTTTTTTTTTTTTTTTGGGATAGGAAATAGCCATTTGTAGAGAGGAGGCGAAAAACTATGCTCCTTAGCCGAAAAAATTAATAAATTCAGTAATATTTTATTATGAATAGCCATCGCTCCTTCACTATATGTGGACAGAGTCACAAGTACTCTCACATTCGTGGGATAAATTCGCAGACTCAGAACTGTAGCATTGAACCCTCCATTTCAAAATGAGCTACCATGTCATTCAACCTGTATGCTAATGACCTTGAGGAGAACTCTATCTGATCTCCCTCTAAGCATCTGTGCAACAGTTCTGACACTAAATGTAACACTTCTGCTACTAAATGTGACTTGGTTTTCTCTTTTGATGCTAGTCATTTGTCTGGATGAGCATTACTGCAATGGGCATTTAATTCTAAAGCATTATGTCATGGTGAAAATACTAAATAAATTAATTTTTCTCTCTTAACAACACATGGGCAGGGTGGGTTCTTCCTTGGCTTGGGTATGAGGTAGAATGAAACAGCATTTTTACATAAGATAAGTGTTATTGAAAATTTGTACAACGGTTTTCTTACTGGACTGTTCTGGCTGGGAGAACGGCTGCTGTGTCGTCTGCGAAGCCTTCTGCTGTGGCAGCAGCGGTGTCTGATTATGCCTGGCGGTGTGTATCTCATGTCGTTGTTTCACCCAGTTGACTGGAGATGCGCCCTGTGCCGTGGCCCATTTAATTATTGAGAACAAAGTCGTGAATCGGATGGTGATACCTTGGATGTGGGGTCCCAGTGTTTCTCTTTTCTAAGCAGCCGTGTGTGTCAGTGTTGTCTCTTTTCTAAGCAGCCGTGTGTGTCAGTGTTGTGCATCAGCCAGCTGAGCGGCGCAGTGGGGAAAGGCCAGTGTCCCAGACTCGAACAGCGGACTCCCTCTTGCCAGTCTTTGGCTGTCCGCTCTTCATCCCAGCTCACAGGTGACTGCTGATGTGAGGCCGTCTCCTTCCCATCCTCACGAGTCACCCAGGTACATAAAAATCAGTCTTCAAATACCTTTTAACTTCTGTGTTCTGGCGCCGAGACTGCTGCTTGCTATTTCATTACAGCGGCGGACTTGTTGCGTCTGTTTATGATGTACTCTCTTCTTGCATGACGGTCTTCAGCACCGAAACTGACTGAAAACTACTGATACTCTTCCCTTGTGAGGCCCACTGCGTCTCTCGTATTTATTCACTTCAGTTCAGTGGAGGTGAACGACTTCACGGTCATTGCCTCTTCTGTCATGTTGAAAAGCTTCTCGAAGAATCTTCTTAACGTCGGTCATTGGCTCTTGGAATGTAGGCGAGGGCCTTTGATCACATGTGACAATTGAAAAACATGTGAGCCAGTCGGGCGATGCCCTGACGGATGAATCGACAGCTTCCGCTTATGTGGGGAGGGAGATGGCCTCTTCTGTTACGTTGAAAAGCTTCTCGGAGAATCTTCTTGGCGTGAGCCGGTCGGGCGATGCCCTGACGGCTGAATCGACAGTTTTCGCTTCTCTCCTGAACGTGCTGACTTCAAGCGCTGGCTGTTGCCACTGCTGCTTTGCCCGCTGTCTGCCAGTGTGTAATTCTTCTAAAGTAAACTAAGTTTTTCATTTAATTTCTAATTTTTACTTCACTTCACATTGATTTCACTAATTTATTTACATATCTTAAGAACCACTCTACATTCCTCCACTCTTCAGAGAAATTCGCCCTCGAATTTACCGCTCAACATTCCTCCACTCTTCACATGGCAAAAGCACTAACACAAGCAATGAGAACTCTTGATTTAGAAGATTACACACAATTCACTTTAAGTATGTTGAAAATACTTTATCACTTTACTAAAACACTGTACACTCGTGAATCACGTAGTTCACACATAAATCGTTGTAATAAGTGGAACAAATATTGATGACAATCAATAAACAAAAATAGATTTTTCACTTAGAAAATTACATAGCAACACCTGTTTAATCTACCCTATATTAATGCAAGAATATCTATTCTACAGTATTGTTTATTTTAACATGCGACTGTTTAATAAAGACTGAAGTACAATAAACAAAATTAATACACTAATGCTCAAAAGTAACCACTGAAGTACACCAGTTAAGAGTGTGGTATCCAGTTAACAGGGATTTGATGAAGTGATATATTATTATTTAGCTTATTTTTTCGTCTTTAATAAAACAAAATTGTACAAAGCAGAAACACTAACACAAAGGTTCCAGTTATTCCCGTTCCTAGCATTATAATTTCAGTTTTTTTTCACTTTTTAACTTTAAAACAGCTTTCATCATAACATTGGCATCAATTTTGCCTTGCTGTGTGTTTATGAACATGTCTAATGACTTCAGAAGGGAACTGTCAAGGGAGTCATTGAGGTAGGATAGGATAGGTTTTGTGTAGGAAATGCTTGCATAGCGTCTTCAGAAAAAAGCAACCAACATGGTTATGAACTAACCAACCTAGTAAAAACGAAAACAAAGAAAAGAAGGAATACATTGTAAACTACAAGATCTACAAGTTTCTACATTCAACTTTTTTTTTCTTAAAAAATAAACCATTATCATTTATTAATTATTTACATTTGTATTTTATCCACAGTCTACTACGATTCCACTAGGACATTCGCACCCTTGGTCAAAGATTGTATGGTGCCCTGTCTTTATGTTGTGCTGGCGTGGCCACTCTTTTCCTCTTCAGGAACTTCCTCCACCCTTCGGAAAAGCAAACACTATTGTTGAAGGAATTACATCTGGAGCGCCCTTAATAGGTTTTAAACGACTTGCATGGATTATAGTAGTTCGGGTGGGCAGTTGCAATTTAACATTGACTGGTGACGTGATCTCAATAATTTGATAAGGATCCCTGTAGTTTGTAACAAATTTCTTCGTTTTTCCTTTCGCAATGTATGGGGTTGACAGCATCATCCACTGACCGATTTTGTTATTTGGATATTTGGCTTGGGCATTACCTAATCTTTCCTGTCGTTCCAAAGCCTTTGTATTAGATTTTTGAACCTTTTTCCATACATCCTTCACCATTCGACAGAAATGTCTTACTGTTTCTCCGACTTTTTCGTTTTTCTGCCTGATTACATGAAAAGGGGACGGCAGTTTTCTCCCATAGACCACTTCATAAGGTGACATGCCAGTTACTTCGTGCGTTTTGGCGTTGTCTGCTGGCACGATTATTAGTAAATACGAATCCCAATTAGAATGTTGTTCATTAATATAATGACTAAGCATCTTGCCAATTGGCCAATGAACTCTTTCTGTGTGTCCATTGCACTGAGGGTGTGACGGAGTTGTATGTAGTTTACGTATTTTTAGTAAGTGGCATAGTTGTTTCATTAATTCAGACATAAAATTAGATCCCTGATCTGTGATAATAGCTTCAGGTATGCCAAATTTAAGTAACCAATTGTTAACTAAAGCTTGGGCAACTCTATTTTCTTGCTGATCTGGGAGACTCACCATAGCTAGATAGCGTGAAAAGTGATCTATAATTGTAAGAACATACTTCTTACCAGCAGGTGTTTTATGAAATGGGCCGTAGAGATCCAGTCCACAGATTTGAAATGGACATGAAACCTCGGGGAGCCTCTGTAAAGGTATTTTTAAACGAGAACGTTCAGCTCATTGTGCGCACGCAATGCAATAAAGAACGACTGCGCAACATCCTGCTTTCTGGTTTGCCACCAAAATCGCTCTGCTACGCGTCTTTCGGTTGTCCGCTGTCCACCATGTCCTGCAAGGATATAATCGTGGGACTCTGCCATTATTTCTTGTCCAAGGTGTTGGGGAACAACAATTCGCGATCCACCATCGTCGAAGCAAAATTGTTTTTGAGTTGCGAATTTTTTGCATTCTGTGTCCTCATCTTGTGCCTTTCTCGAGTCCTCAGTATCTCGGCCTGTTGCTTCCAAAAGTGCTATTTTCCGACTTAGGCAATCTGTATTCGTGTGTTTTTTGTCTGGTTTATTGATAACTTCGAAATCCATTTTGGAAAGACATAGGGCCCAACGGGTGAGATGACCAGATGGATTCTTTAAACGCAAGCAACCATTTTAAAGCTACGTGGTCTGTAATAACCTTGAATTTCCTACCATACAAGTAGCATTTAAAGTATTTGATGCCATAAATAACACTTAACAATTCTTTCTCCATTCTAGAATAATTTCTTTCTGCCGTTGTTAGTTGTCTCGAAGCATAGGCTGTGGGGTGTTCTGTGCCATTAATATTCTGACTCAAAACAACTCCTACTGAATGACCACTTGTGTCACAGGATAAAATAAATTCAATATTATAATCTGGGTAGGCTTATACTGGACTGTGTGTTAACTTATCTGTAAGGGTGTGAAATGCTGAGTCACAACCTTCAGACCAATGAAATTTTGCACCCCTTCTCAATAATTGGGTTAAGGATCCGGCAATTTCAGCAAAATTTTGAATATATTTTCGGTAATACGATGCGAGACCAATGAAACTTTGTACTTCCTTAATGTGCTGTGGTGTTGGGAAGTCCTTAACTGTCGAAATTAATCGAGGATCTGTTTTAAATCCTTTTTCACTAATGACATGCCCTAGGTATGTAACCTCTGTCAATGCAAAACTACATTTCTCCATATTTAATGTTAATTTAGCTTTTATAAGTCTCTGAAAAACGTTACACAGACGCACAGCATGTTCATTAATGTCTTTGGAGAATACAATAATATCTTCTAGACATACACAACATTGCTGAGTTTTGAGTCCTCGCAATACTCCATCGAGTAGTCTTTGAAAAGTTGCTGGTGCATTTTTCAAACCGAAAGGCATTCTTTTAAATTGCCAGTGGCCTCCAGGTGTAGAAAATGCTCTTTTATGCCTATCTTCAGGTGCAACTTCCAATTGATGATATCAGCTATGTAAATCGATTGTTGAAAAGTATTTACTGTTACTCAAACTGTCAATGATATGTGTAATGTTTGGAAGAGGATAAACATCTGAGATAGTCTGTTTGTTAAGGTGTCTGTAGTCACAACAAAATCTATACCGTTTCGTACCATCAGGAGTCTTCTTTGGAATAATTACAATATTTGAATTATAAGGCGAATCAGAATATTATATAATTCCTTCTTTTAGATGCTGTTCCAAAAATTCATCCAGTACTGGCTGTAAGTGATGCGGAACTCTATGAGGCTTCCTATAAACTGGGGGGCTATTTCCTGTTGGGATCCTATGCTGTGTGATATCTGTTGCTAGCAGTGGACCTTCTGCATTAAATAAATCTTGGAACTCAACTAAAACTGCTTCTGTTGTGTCTCTATCATTTCCTTTCAAATGCTCAATCTTCTGGCGTAATGCAGTTTTATAGACGCCTGGTTTCTGACCATCGTCAATATCTGACCAAATGAAATCTTCTTCTTCAAAAGTACTGACTGTAGCTACTAATATTCCCTTATGCAACTCTTTGTCCTCCACTCCAAAATTGTCAATATATACCGGTACTTTCCTTTCACCCTCAACGCCTTGAACCCGTACAACACTTCTACATACAAAACAATGTGATACATCTAATTCCTCATTTTCCTCTAGTGACTCTATTAGACACACTGTATCTGTAGGTACCTCGGGGTCAACGGTCATCCAGAAAAGTTTTCCTGAGCCAAATGGTATCTTATCCCACGAATCAACCTTCAAGGATGTTGCACGCAGTATAGTTGATTTCGCCTTCCGCTAGGAGAAACCTTGTGGCAGTGGGCCCTTTGCAGCGGTGTCACCTAGCTGAAACACTATTCCGCTAAGTTCTACAGTTTGCTGTCTAAGGTCGATTTTAGCGTGATGTTTATTCAGGAAATCCAGCCCTAGGATCGCGTTGTACCCGTCAGTTACCTTTGTTACCACTTCTACATCTTCTTGAAGTTGTACACTGTGAATATAGAAAATCAATGATGTACATCCTAACGATTTCACTGTACCTCCTCCTATCCGACTCAGTCTATACCTTGGAGGGTCATATTTCTTTTCTCCAAGTCATTCATTACTCACTATTGATACGTTTGCGCCTGTATCCACCAGTATCATTGCCTCTTTATCCTGTGTGGTAGCAGATAACCAGCATTCCGCCTTCACATTCGCCTTAATGGAGTCATGTGAAGTTAGCACCACTTTTTCGAGTAATATACATTTTTTTCACAGTTCTTGTTAGATGTTCCATAGTTCTAGAGTTATTTGCACAAAATTTCAATACTTCTGCAAAATGTAACGAAGAAAACAACAATACTCGAAAAAATTTTCGTATCGGAAACAATCTTTGGCAATCTCCACATAATGTAAATAAGTACAACGGTTTTGAGCACAGTTCTGAACAGAACTCCAAGAGTTCTATCGAAAGTCACAGTAACACTTTTTCGTGCAGCTAATAGTTTACGAGATAATTGCAATTTAAGGAGAAAATCTTTTCACTTATTGTGAAGTTGGCACCCTTTTTTCCGAAATGTATATTCTTTTCAGAGTTCTTGATAGATATGCCATAGTTCTAGAGTTCTTTGTAATAAATTTGAATAGTTCTGCAGAATTTAGCGAAGAAAACAACAATAATCAAAAAATTTTCGTATCGAAAACATTTTTTGTCAATTTTCGCCAAAATTAAACTTGTTCAACAGTTCTGAGGACAGTTCTGAACAGAACCCCAAGAGCTCTATCGAAAATCCCAACAACATTTTTCTATGGCGATAACAGTTTATGAGATAAATTGATTTAATGTGGGACACACTTTCTCTACGGAAAATATAAATATATTCGTACAACAGTTATGATGACAGTTCTGGACACCATGTGAAGAGTTCTATCGAAAATCCTAGTAGAATTTTTTTGTGCAGGTAATAGTTTAAGAGGTAATTGCAACTTAATTAAGAACCCCATAAGAGCTCCTACTGTGAAGCTGGCACCCTTTTTTCAGAAATATATATTTTTTTCAGAGTTCTTGATAGATAAGTCATAGTTCTAGAGTTCTCTGTACAAAATTTCAGTAGTTCTGCAGAATTTAGCGAAGAAAACAACAATGTATAACATAGCTGATTCAGGAACCCTTTCCTTCTGATACAATTCTTACTGTTGCCACACTAAATCATTTGTGCATAGATTCCAACTGTACTGATCATTACAAAAATATAACCATTGACCAGCGGCGCACAATTCTTGCAGCGTTGTACAAAACATTCGGCTTATCCGCTGTGAAAATACCACACTTACCGGTATTGTAAAATTTACGATGGATGGCTTCCGTTTATCTACACTGTCAGCATCTATCGAATTATCTTCATGCAAACGTGATGCCTGGATCACACACTTCCCCTTTTTAGGTACGGAGGAAACTAGAGTTCAGTCTTGTGGAAGCCAGAAAAGGAAATGTGGGCAGCCCTTCTTTTACTGATAGCAAACTCTAGAGAAATTTCACGCTTGTTTTTCTTCATCATGCCAACAAAAGAATAATTCTCCCTTCATAGCTCTATTATCATTCCAGTTTTAGTAGACCAGTTATCCGCTTTCACATTTCGACCTGACTGATATATAGGTTTACACAGTGACAGAACAATATCAAAATGTTTATTGCTCAGTTGGTAAATCGTTCTGGTTGCAACACAGCGTATATTTCCAAATTGTACAGGTAAAATACTTAAGAATCCACACTTAAGAATCCACACTCGGTTGTTTTGATCGGTACATATTGGCGAAAACTGTACCTTCCACAGAATCCTTCCAGCTTCTTGTCTACTGTAACATTTTCTCCAAGGGTGTAAGATTTGTGGCAGTTGCGTACAAACGCAGTAAATATTTCCCGAATAGCTGTTAGCTTGTCTAATTGTCTTCTTTCATCACGAATAGCGCGACTGTAAAATGTAAGGCACTCCACAATAAACGTAACAATACTGCTCACTCTCATGCGAATAATCATTATGCTCGTTCAGTCAGAGCTCTTGTGCAGTCGGTGCTTGTTGTGCAGTCGGTGCTATTGTGTGATATTTATGAACCATAATACCCATAAAAATGTACAATCTAGCAGAATTGAAACGTCTTCTCAGCATGGAGGAATTTAAAGTAATCGATGATAGAGGCATTCAATTCAATCCGTCTCATCCGGTCTTCCAAAAACTGTCCAATGCCATGGTCGACATCGGCTCGAAAATGTCTTCAAAACATATTTACACAACAATAGAAGGAAATCGTCATGATCTGCTTACTTTTGTTAGAAACACATTCAGGCTGGAATGTTTCGTTGAAGAAAAAGACGACGACAGCAAAGATGAGTCGTGGAATGTTTTTGGTTCTTCGTGCAACAAGGACATGACAAATCAATTCGACTTACTACTGTCAGCAGAAAAATGGTCTACCATAAAACCAACAGAGAGGAAACTTGGAAAGCCTTCAAGACTGGAAATAGGGAAATGGACCGATTTGATGGCTGATAAAATTTATGAACATCACAAAATTCCACTTGCCTTTTCTTTCAAATACGCGAAAGTGTGAGAAACTTCAAGTTCAAAGTATTTCTTGAAGATCAAACGAATGCGGAGCCACTGTCGAAGGGATTGCTCTCAAGAAGGCAAAAAAGGACAACGATATTATTCTAAACTGCAGACTTTCAAACTTTTCAGACGATAGTATTCACCTGAAAAGAGGAAAACTTCGTGGCACGAGAAGATAACAGGTAGCTGTTAAATTGGTTGATAACAGGATGCCTGCAGCTCTTTGGCGAAATTATGAAGCGAAAAATAAGTCTTTCGGAGACATGAATCCTCCAAATTTGGCAAATGCTGATGTCTTGAGAAAGGCTAAAGAAGAGGAAAGGGACAAACGATTTGGTATAACAACCAGTAAGCCTGTTGAAAAACTGCAAATTGCAAAACATACAACCCATCGGGACGAAATTCACGCAATCGGATTGGACCCATTCTTCTGTATATATTGGCTGAAAGATCAAAGTCAGTTGCACAAATATTTTCATGAAATCAATAGCAGTGTATACGATTCAGTAGATGCTACAGGTGGCGTTGCATTTTGAGTTATTTCACGATTTGGGGATCTGTCAGACAGGGCTGAATGTGTGGAAATTAAGTCAAAGTGCATATACCTGTATCAGTACATGTGCATCCGCGAAGTAAACGTCACTAGTAAAGATCCAAATATCGTCAATCGATAATCAATCAGTTGCCCAACTTATCAGATGATATCCTCTAGGCATGACACATCATTCATGTAATTTTTCTTTATGGAAATCGTCAGATCTGGAGCTCCCAGACCAAAAATCATGGTAACTGATTTTGGTAACGCTTTGTTGGTTGCCATTTCTTGAGCAATAGCCAATTGCTCGGACTTAACAGATTATTTGAATAGGTGTTATAGCCATATTGTTTTGCATGAAAGTGTAATTCTACCCTCGTGTTGTTTGAGAATAGATTTATACCATTTTATGGTCATTATTTCGAGGTGGAAATGCTTCTCGAGAGGTAAATCACAAGTTAAACAACTTCATCTTCGAGTTTTGGCCCATATTTACATGATGACAGATTTTCGTGATATTGAAAGTGCTTTGCGTTCACTTTTGGTTGTTGCATTGAGTGAACATCTTGGTATTGATGAGTGCGGTCAAGATTATGCATTAATGGAACATCAGCGCCACCTTGATAACATTATCAGATGTGTTCCACGTCATTCATATATTGACGAAAAGAAAGATGATGACAAGAAAACTGATGATGTTGAAAACAATGATGACTGTCTTTTGCAATCTACTGCAAACGCGTGGATTGATAGGGCAAAACGTATCTACAATGAAGCTGAAGTCATCGCGAATCAGACTAAGGATGACAATCTCTTTGATGTGAATCCGTACAACATTCCTAATGCTGCAGAGATGCTGAAAGAGTTGATGTACTATATACCACTGTGAACAGCTGTGATGTATCCTTCTTTCCATATTCCTTTATCTATTCGTTCGTCAGCAGCGACTGAAGGACAATTTTCAAAATTAAAGACAATGGGCTTTGACAAGCTGCCCTTACGAGTAGACAAATTCATTTTTCAACATTTGAAGTGGCTGCGTGAGGAAGCAAAACTGTTAGCGCCACTTATGATGGAAAAACAAGATTCAAAGCAAACTGTGAAGAACAAACCAACTGAAGCATCGTTGACTTACCATGAAGAAGAAAACTGGAGAGGAAAAAATAAGAAGCTGAAGATAACTAACCTCAAAAGCAATCATATCCTTGATAATTCTGAGAGCACACTGAACAATACCTTACGAAGTGAGACCCAACTCGATGATACCAATAAGACAGAGTTAAACAAAATTTTTAATTGTTTTGAATACAGATTTTCGCCTACTTCGAGCACACTTGTTATGAATGCGGAGAACAGCAGTCTCTCAGTCAAAAGTGATAGTGTGTGTTTTCAGCGCTCTTCAGATAATAATTTACTGCTGAATTTGGACTCTAAAAGAGATATGTCATTCCACAAAAGACTATCGAGAATCATGCTTCACCAGGGATGTCAATGAAATTTCATCCTGTGGTTCGAAAACTGAAGAAAACCGAGAGAACTGTAACAATAACATGGAGGAGAGTGAAATGCTGAAAAAGGTTCAAAATGAAATCACTGTCACATCGAGCAGGCAGACTAAGAGCAAGAAAAACCACTTAGATGATTGCTCAAACTGGAATTCGACTAAGAAATCCATAGACATTAATGTGCCACTTTTCCCAATTGGGTCCTCAAGCAAATTCAAATCTGCTACCTACAAATTGAAGGGAATGTGCGGTTTCGATTCTTTGATAACCTTATTCATGCAACCAATATCACTCAGTGATGATTCCAAAATTATTTAATAAATGGTGAGCCATCCATTTTTGGATCTGGCTTTGGATGTTTTGGACAAAAAAATTATAAACTAACAGCATTTAAAGCAGAGATTTGACATTTTATATGTGATACCGTTCCTAAAAAAAAAGAGTAATCTCTCGAAAAATATTGTCTGTGAATGCAGAGGCGAATGTTGGGGAATTATACGAGACAATATTAAAAGATAACCCGATTTGCAACAAAAAGATATCGTGTCTGACGTGTCTAAATTCACGCTATGTGAAACTACATTATATTTCCGTTGATACGTATGTGCTTTTCAGACTTGGTTATAATTTCATGCAAGAGGCTGTAGATGCAACAAATGGAGGTCTAAAGACCATCATAAAATGCAAGAAATGTAAAGAACAAGCAGTCGAAGAAAAGAAATTCGCATGCTACTTGATGATGGATACTAGTATAACGACTTGTCCATTAACTGAAGATCAGTTTCCTCCGAATAAAAGGAAGAAATGTGTGTTGCAAACGATCACGAAAGAAATCGTAGTCGAAATCAAGAGTACACTCTCTTTGGTGCCATTCATTATAATAGCCCCATCAAACACGACACGGCGCATGTCTTCGAAGAAACCTACTGGAAGCAGTACGATGACCTGTATAAACACGTACAGAGAGTTTCAAAAGAAACGATAATTTCTCCACACCTGTTCATGTATGTCAAGACAGGAAAATTTTCAAATGGCAGCTACAACACCGACGAGACGAAACAAGTAGTTCCTACATAGGAACTTTGCTTTATAAGGTAAGCAGTTGCTAAAAGTTGATATCTAAATATTACAAATACAGCTCTTATGTTAGTTCTTCTTATCTTTGTTTCTGGAACCACAGCCCTCCTGTTTTAGTTACTAGAATAAGAGCATTTTATACCCTAAATTTCACGTGTATATTTTTTGTACTTATTTTTCATAGTTGTTTCACACCTCATAAATTCTATGCTTATTTATTACTGAATTCCCTACATATGTTTTTCCTTCTGGGTTTTAGTGTATCCTGAAGAAGAGTTGTTAAGGGGACCTGTACATCACAGCCTGTAGTTTTTCCTGGTACTTTGAAATTTAATAATGCAAGACTGTCAATAGATTCAGGAATGAAACTTTTATCAAAGAATTGATATTTTGTGAGCTCTAGGTGAAATACATTGTAAATCTGTGGAATACATTGTGCAGTGAATATTGATCTTTTTATTACATACAGAATTACACGTAATTATTATTTTAGGTTCAATGTACTTACACGCTATTCCAAATAAAAGATAAAAAACAAATATTATTCTTTGAATTATTACCTTGTTGAAACAGCAAACCAGTAATATTTTTCAGTTTCATGATTTGATTATTTTAAAACAATATATTTTAAGAGAAAATTTTTTCTCCTAATAATTTAAGAACACAATATGACATACTGCAGCTTAAAATATTTAATCCATTGTTGAATAATGTGGTTCAGTGTGTAGGCAAGCACTATTTTATTATTCATCCATATCTTTGTTTACATAGTTTTAATAGTGGATGAGATACCGGTAACAGTATCTCTGTATGCAAACTCATTGACTGCAGAAAACTGAAACTAAAGATTTGTATGTCATTTTTTTCTCAATGACGACGTTGCAAACCATTCCTGCTCCATAATCCTGTTGATACCTTTCATGTCCTTTTTATTTTCTTTAGTTTTGCTTCTTTTCTTTGTTATTCTGGCCACCTTTTTCATGCTTTTAGCAGCTTTTTCAGTTTATGTGACATGTTTCATGTCCGCCCATACCAGCTCAATTTTCATGTTGTTCCTAGTTTTGATGCCTGTCTGCTCATTGGTTTTAATCTTTACTCCATCAGGCTGGCCGGAGTGGCCGAGCGGTTCTAGGCGCTACAGTCTGGAATCGCGCGACCGGTCCGGTCGCAGGTTCGAATCCTGCCTCGGACATGGATGAGTGTGAGTGATGTCCTTAGATTAGTTAGGTTTAAGTAGTTCTAAGTTCTAGTGGACTGATGACCACAGAAGTTAAGTGCCATAGTGCTCAGAGCCATTGGAACCATTTTTACTTCACCATTAAAACGTATTGCAACTGTTGAATTCTGATTTTGTTTTATGCCATGTAAAAATTTTTCCTGCACATACGACAGTCGACAGGTTCTTCAAAGGTATTTCATAAACGAGGTTCTATGGAAACTGTGGCGCCCAAATTAAATGTTCAAATGTGTGTGAAATCTTATGGGACTTAACTGTTAAGGTCATCAGTCCCTAAACTTACACACTACTTAACCTAAATTATCCTAAGGACAAACACACACACCCATGCCCAGGGGAGGACTCGAACCTCCGCCAGGACCAGCCGCACAGTCCATGACTGCAGCGCCTTAGACCGCTCGGCTAATCCGGCGCGGCACGCCAAATTAAACAAAATGACATTTAAACACGAGAATTACGAGGTACTGTACATGAAGTGTATATTTTTAGAATGAGGAAGAACCAGATGACTTTTATTACGTAAAACAGTAATTTATTTGAGCTCTCATGACAGCCAGGACCCACTAACAGCTAAAAATATGCCCAGGACCCTTATGGATGAAAGTTATGTGCCAACATCACCAGACGTTAGGATACATAAAAACATGTTCTGTGTGTAACGAATAAATTTGAAATTGCTGTCGTTAATATTGTTGCAAACATTTGTTCTAGTTAGAAAGGAAATGTGGAAGTTTGACGAGTTACACTACAGCGAGAGTCAAAAGTCTTTACAATGTAAAGAAATGTATGTATATTTAAATGAATATATTGTACAAACGAACTAAGTAGTATGTTTAAATCTTAATTCAATACATGACTGATAGAGGTGTTATTATGTTGACGGGATACAGTATTAACGTTAATAAGGAGTTTGAAATTTGTAAGCAGGAACCTCGTTTATTTGGTCCTCAGTAATCCAGATTTCCCGTTTATCCGGATTCATATTTTGTGACCCTTGGTATTTTTCTCTTTTTTTCTTATAACACGAAGATGTATAGTCGGTGAGGTACATAGGCTGCTTATCACTAGGCCGGTAATTTAGTCTAGTACTGAGTGATAAGGTACTCAGAGTGTGTGGATGACACTGTTTCTGAAGTATTTTACATTAATATAACGGTGTATTGGTGCCCATCAAGTAAGTTGCATAGTAACCACGCCAACAGCACTCCACCACAGCTCATTGTACCTCTGGTGCGATTCTCGACAGGTGTGACAGCATCTGGTTAGTGGCGCGTTTGAATGTATCTGCTCTCTCAGCCATTTGTTTGTTTTGCACTGACGAGCCTTCTCCCCTTGAATCATTTAAGCGTGCACATCCCACGCTTCCACCTATAGTTACTACAGTCAGTCTTAAGAAGGTGTACTGGCATTTGTATAGTGCTGAACATTTAGACTTTTTGTATTTAGTAGAATACACGAGGGCTGTCCAGAAAGTAAATTACGATCGGTCGCGAAATGGAAACCACAGTGAAAACCAAAAACGTTCTATTTGTAACAGTTAGGTACACCTTCCACCTACTTCTCTACATAGTCGCCGCTCCAGGTTGCAGTTTCATCGCAGTCTTGTATCAACTTTCCAATATCCTCGTCACAGAAAGCAGCCGCGTGTGCTTTCGGCCAGTTATTTGCAGTGGTCTGCAGCTCGTTGTATGTGGACAATTTTGTATTCATAGCCAGCGGTTCTTGTGAGCAGAGATGAGATTCAGGGGGAGTCAATTACAGACTGTATTATGGGTGATCAAACACTTCTCATCGGAAACGGTGCAGGAGCGTCTTCATTGCCCCTGCAGTGTGCGGCCGAGAATCGGCGTGAAGAAGGAACTGCTCGACAGTTGTGTTATGTGGGATGCATGACACAGGCGAAATCTGTAACCAGGCCCTCATACTTGGCGGGAGACGCTATTCCCTACGCATCTTCATGTGCTCACTGTTCACTCAAAACAGAAAAGATCGACGGGCACACTAGAGACACGGCCCAACACATCTGTGCAAAGCTTTACCGGACTTTCCCAGTGGTTTACATTTCGCGACCGATCGTAACTTACTTTCTGGACAGCCCTCGTACATCTGGGTTTTCGGTTTTTCAAAATAAAAGTGAGAATTTACGATTCTCCTCATAGCTGTACTTCCAGCAGTACCTCATCTCCTGTGTTCCCAATTTCGTAGAAGTTGTCCTACGAAAACTGCAGAAGAAGCACTGCTGGACGAAAGGATATTGTGACGATATTCCTTCGTCATAGCCTGGGGTTAGAGACCCGGTCCGGCACACAGTTTTTATCTGCCAGTAAGTTTCACACTGTAGAGTGAACACACAATCTATTTTATAATCTACTGGCACCACAAAAATGTTATGAGGATTTTTAAAAGAACTCTTTCGGTGCTATCCAGAACTGTCAGCAAAAGGGTTGTGCCAATTTATTATAATGTAGACCAAGTGGGTCTCTCGAAAATGCTATTATCTCATTAACCGTTATCCCCACAAAAAGTATTATTACAGTTTTCGGTAGAACTCTTAGGGTCCCATTAAGAAATGCCATCAGACCTTTTGTACGAATTTATTACTTTTAGATGACAAAAGTGAGTCCGACATTAAGTATCTCATATAGAGTCATCATCACAAATAATGTTATAATAGTTTTTGGTAGAACTCTGTGGGTGCTATTAAGAACCGTCATCAGAAATATTCTACGAATTTTGCTATCATAGAGAAAGTGAGTATCAGATTAAAACAATTATCGTATAAACTATTATCGTCACAAAAATGTTCTTATCATTTTCAATACAACTCTTCGGGTGCTTTCCAGAACTGCCAACAGAACTGTTATACAAATTTATTTTTTCCAAACTGACAAATAATTTTTTACCATATCAAAATTTTGCCGAGTTATTGTTTTCTTCCCGAAATTCTGTAGAATTATTCGTGTTTTGAGCAGGGAAATCTAGAACTGTTGAATATATATCAAGAACTATGAAAATAAGTATATTTCTCGTAAAAGGGGGTTCAAACTTCACGGGAAGTGCTCATAAACGTTCCTTATTAAATGCAGTTACTACGTAAACAATTACCTGCACAGAATATGTTACTAGTATTTTCGATAGAACTCTTACAATGCTACCCAGAGCTGTCTTCAGAACATACGAATATACATAATTTTTTTGTAGAGTAAGTGAGCCCCACAATTAATCAATTACCTTACAAACTATTATAACCACAAAAAATGTTATTATGATTATCGATAGAAGTCTTGGGGTGTTAACCAGAACTGTTCATCAAAACTGTTGTACGAATTTACTTTTTCCTATGGAGACAGTGGGTCTAACATCAAAGCAGTTACCGTATAAACTATCATTGCTACAAAAAGATATTATTAGGATTTTCGATAGAGCTCTTGGTGTTCTGTTCAGAACTGTTGTACGAATTTACTTTTTGCGAAAATTGACAAAGAATGTATTCGATACGAAAATTTTTTCGAGTATTGTTGTTTTCTTCGCTAAATTGTGAAGGACTATTCAAATTTTGTACAAATAACTCTAGAACTATGGAATTTCTATCAATAACTCTAAAAAAATATATATATTTCTGAAGAAAAGGGTGCCAACTTCACAGTAAGTGAAGAGGTTTCCCCTTTAAATTGCAATTATCTCGTAACCTATTAGCTGCACAAAAAATTGTTATTAGGATATTCGATAGAACCATTGGGGTTCTGTTCAGAACTGCCCTCAGAACTGTTGTACGAATTTACTTTTTGCGAAAATTAATAAAGAATGTTTGCTATAAGAAATTTTTTTCGAGTATTGTTGTGTTCTTCGTTAAATTCTGCAGAACTATTCAAATTTTGTACAATAGAACTGTGCCATATCTATCAAGAACTCTGGAAAAATATACATTTCTGAAAAAAAGGGTGCCAACTTCACAGTAAGTGAAAAGATTTTCTCATTGAAATGCAATAATCTCGTAAAATATTAGCTGCAGTAAAAAATGTTACTTGGATTTTCGAAAGAACTCTTGGAGCTCTGTTCAGAACTGTGCTCAGAACTCTTGTACTGATTTACATTTTGCGGAAATTGACAAAGAAGATTTTCGATACGAAAATTTTTTCTAATATTGTCGTTTTCTTCGCTAAATTCTGCAGAACTATTGAAATTTTGTACAGAGAACTCTAGAACTATGACTTATCTATCAAGAACTCTAAAAAAATAAACATTTTTGAAAAAAACGGTGCTAGCTTCACAGTAGGAGCTCTTCTGGAATTCTTAATTAAGTTGCAATTACCTCTTAAACTATTACCTGCACAAAAAATGCTATTAGGATTTTCGATAGAACTCTTCACGTGGAGTCCAGAACTCTCATCAGAACTGTTGTGCGAATGTATTTATATTTTCCGTAGAGAAGGTGTGTCCCACATTAAATCAATTTACCTCATAAACTATTATCCCCATAGAAAAATGCTGTTGAGATTTTGGATAGAGCTGTTGGGGGTCTGTTCAAAACTGTCCTCAGAACTGTTGTACAAGTTTAATTTTTGCGAAAACTGACAAAAAATGTTTTCGATACGAAAATTTTTTCGATTATTGTTGTTTTCTTCGTTAAATTCTGCAGAACTATTCAAATTTTGTACAAAGAACTCTAGAACTATGCCATTTCTATCACGAACTCTGAAAAGAATATACATTTCTGAAAAAAAGGTTGTCAGCTTCACAGTAAGTGAAAAGATTTTCTCATTAAAATGCAATTATCTCGTAAACTATTAGCTGTACAAAAAAATGTTACATGGATTTTCGAATGAACTCTTGGAGCTCTGTTCCGAACTGTGTTCAGAACTCTTGTACTTATTTACATTATGCGGAAATTGACAAAGAATGTTTTCTATACAAAATTTTTTTCGACTATTGTTGTTTTCGTCGCTAAATTCTGCAGAACTATTGAAATTTTGTACAAAGAACTCTAGAACTATGGTACATCTATCTAGAGCTGTGAAAAAAATGTATATTTATCGAAAAAGGGGTGCTAACTTCACACGACTCCTTAATTGCACGAAATTTTATTGGGAACGCCTGGCGGACGCTCCGACATTCCCGTTTGAGTTTAACTGATTTCTATTCCCAAAAACAATCTTAGACCTGCATTCCTTGAATGTGTGACCTATTCTTTGACAATTAGTAGATTGAGGATGTCTGCAGTTTTTTGCTATATGTCCCTGTCGATCGCACTTAAGACATCATACTCCTGCTGAAAATACATTTCGCTTCTCCTTGTACCTGGTGGCAATGTCTTTTTCTTCGAAAGCCGTCGCCACAGATAAAGCTTCCGCTAAATTTTTAGGAAACTCTGCCCTGACACGACGGGACTTTTCAGGAGGTAACCCACGTAAAAATGTATCCAGAGTTCTATCTTCTGCCTCTTGTAAAATAACTTCATTTGCTTCGTCAGTAGTTGTCAACTGATAGGTGTTGATGTTAACATTTCCAATCCTATCTACAAAGCTTTCTAACGACTCGTTTTGCCTGTGAGTGATAGTGTTTCATTTTTCCCTATAAAATCTACAGCTGTTCTGTTTTTGAAAACGTTTAAGTTATCCTTTCTTCAATTCCTCAAATGTTGGAGCATTCCGTAATTCTTCATGGTATAATACGTGTGCTTCAGCCTCTCCTAGCAATCTTAACTTTGTCATTTCTAAGAGCTGTTCATCTGACCATGATCCTATCTTTGCATCTGCTACTAAATCATCAAAAAAGGCTGTTATATCTTCGCTAGGTTTACCTGAAAAAGGAGTTCACAAGGCTGCTGCTGAGGAATCTAAGGTGGGAGGGATTGAACTGGTTTGCCTAACCTCACTCAACTGTTTAAATAATGTATTAATATCATTTTTAAGCTGTGTTATCTGATTAACTAAGCTCTGAATAGCTTCCTCAGTACAAACCGCTTGTGGTGCTGACTCTGACTTTGTACGATTTCGTGTCATCATTTTATAAACTATTAGTTACACAATCTTACTACACTGAATGAAAAAGATGTTTAAATATTTTCGACAAACTCTTAAAATTATGAGAGAAAATACACTTCTAAATAAAGAAAATATTACGACTGTCTATGCAAACCTCTATCCTTTCACACATTAAACAATACTAACTGTGGACCTATAGTGACTCTCATTCACACCTCATATTGAGCAAAGGGTTTTTCTCTGACACCAAATGTAACACTTCTGCTACTGAATGTAACTGGGTTTTGTCTTTTGATGCTAGTCAATTGTCAGGATGAGCACTACTGCAATGGGCATTCAATTCTAAAGCATTATGTCAGGGTGAAAATACTAAATAAATTAATTTTTCTCTCTTAACAACATGTGGAAAGGGTGGGTTCTTGCTTGGCTTGGAGATGAGGTAGAATGAAACAGCATTTTTACTTAAGTTAAATTTTATTGAAGATTTGTACAACGGTTTTCTTACTGGACTGTTCTGGCTGGGAGAACGGCAGCTGTGTCGTCTGCGAAGCCTTCTGATGCGGCAGCAGCGGTGTCTGCTTACGCCTGGCGGTGTGTATCTCGTGTCGCCGTTTCGCCCAGTTGACTGGAGACGCGCCCCGTGCTGTGGCCCGTTTAATTATTGAGAACGAAGTCGTGAATCGGATGGTGATACCTTGGATGTGGCGTCCCAGTGTTTCTCTTTTCTAAGCGGCCGCGCGTGTCAGTGTTGTGCGTCGGCCAGCTGAGCGGCACGGTGGGAGAAGGCCAGTGTCCCGGACTCGAACAACGGGCTCCCGCTTCCCAGTCTTTGGCTGTCAGATCTTCATCCCAGCTCACAGGTGACTGCTGATGTGAGGTTGTCTCCTTCCCGTCCTCACGAGTCACCCGGGTACGTAAAAATCAGTCTTCAAATACCTTCTACCTCTGTCTTCCGGCGGCGAGGCTGCTGCTTGCTATTCCATTACAGCGGTGGACTTGGTGCGTCTGTGTATGATGTAGTCTCTTCTTGAATGACGGTCTTCAGCACCGAAACTGACTGAAAACTACTGCTACTCTTCTCTTGTCGGGCCCACTGCGTCTCGCGTATTTATTCACTTCAGTTCACTGGAGGTGAACGACTTCACGGTCATTGCCTCTTCTGTCACGTTGAAAAGCTCCTTGGAGAATCTTCTTGTCGTGAGCCGGTCGGGCGATGCCCTGACGGCTGAATCGACAGTTTCCGCTTCTCTCCTGAACGTGCTGACTTCAAGTGCCGGCCGTTGCGACTGCTGCTTTGCCCGCTGTTTGCCAGTGTGTAATTCTTCTAAACTAAACTAAGTTTTTCATTTATTTTCTAATTTCTACTTCACTTCACATTGATTTCACTAATTTATTTACATATCTTAAGTATCACTCAACATCTGGTAACTCGTCCTTTGTCTTTAACTAGCCCTCTATGCAACATTGTCTCCAATTTAATTAGAAACTGACCAGAAGTAGGAGGTTACTATACGAGCTACATTCAACATCTCCTGATAGAATCGCTGATTTCCATGTAATCAATACACTTTGATATTTTGCTTTCACAAAGCGTATAACACATGTTCCAGACTTGTATTGACTGTGCTAGTAATATCGGAAAAGGACTATATTTGAAGCCTTAAAGGAAAGGCCTTGGTCTATTCATAAATAAAAAAAGACCATTAGCGGTCCTACCAGATCGACGACTCACAAATACAGATCTCCTTAATTTTGTTAGAGATAAATTCAAGATACCAAGACTTCATGGTGTGTTTATGCAGGATACATTACCGAAGACTATGTGGAAAACTGGTGAATGCGGTATTGTAAATTTAGATGTTGCTCGAAGTCCTGACACCCACTGGGTGGCATACGTTATGAGAGACGTGGATACCGTCTACTATTTCGACTCATTTGATGACCTGCAGTCACCAGAAGAATTGCAACAATACTTCACTCACAGAAGATATGTACTCTACAATTATCGACGCTATCAGGACTTTAATACACACCTCTGCAGACATCTATGCATCATGTTTCTCTTGCTATTCACAAAGAAGAATAAGAAGAAGAACGCTATATAAGGAGGATGTTTCAACATTCATTCAACAGTTGAGGTTCAGATGTTGAAAGGACGATCATCTGTATTGCCTACAAATTACGTTCTGCCAATTGATTTGAGTGCTGGTCAATGGAGTTATGTATTGATTGGACTGGAGACATACAATAGCATCCCAAATATCTCCGAGACTAACAATAAACTGCATCTCGATATTAATGGTGAAACAGATATTGTGGAGACAGAACCTGGTGCATACGATATCGACGATTTAAACGACGTCTTAAGACAGTCCGGAAAAGGTACTGAACTAATTGCGAACATCAATACACTTAAATCTGAAATAAGAACTGTAAATGCACTGATTGACTTTAACTAGAAAGGTTCAATAGGACGCCTGCTCGGATTCACAAAAGGACATACTGTGAAGAAGGATCCAAGTAAATTTTACAAGTCGAATCAGGCAGTGGAAATACTCCCAGTCAGCACAATACATGTCGAGTGTAGCATTGCAACGAACTCCTATCTCAATGATATTCTTCCCCTCAGTTGCAATGGGGTGTAAGATTGTTGAGACCCCTGCCAATGCAATATACCTTCCAGTCACAGCTCAGAGATTGGACTATCTGGAGCTGCGTGTTGTGGACCAGAATAATCAACTTGTTGACGTTCGTGGTGAGGAAATCATTGTACGATTACACCTAAGACAGGATGGGCGTGCAGTATAAAACAAGTGCACACAATCCACAGTGCACCGCTTCGCTACCGAACAGCAAAGTGATAACACCTGCGAACTACGAGTTTCTTAAATCAGTTGGTCTGAAACAATGCATTGACGTCATCACTCAATATAAGCAGTCCAGTAGAGTATGATGAAAGAATTATATGTCAGGAATACTTCTCTCATAAACCTAATGCTTCAGCTACGTTTAACTAAATGGTTCAAATGGCTCTGAGCACTATGGGACTTATCATCTGAGGTCATCAGTCCCCTAGAACTTAGAAATACTTAAACCTAACAAACCTAAGGACATCACACATATCCATGCCCGAGGTAGGATTCGAACCTGCGACTGTAGCAGTCACGCGGTTCTTGAAGGAAGCGCCTAGAACCGCTCGGCCACTGCGACCGGCCACTTTTAACAATAATGATGAAATCCACATTGTCATACAGCCCCAAGACGCATTCACACTTCTGTGCAAGAGTTTCATATATCTAGAGGGGTCATTCAAGAAAAATGATGGCAGTGGCACAGTGGGATCCAAGCTGACACGTAACGCATTAGCATTCCTCTTCCGAGAGATATCATATGAACTGAATGGCTCAGAGATCGACCGTACACACAGTGTTGGCGTAACATCGACCCTTAAAACGTACATCTTGGCATCACCATCAGATTTCCATAGTTTAAAAAATACAGGATTGTTCATAGACAAGCCAGAGGACAGACCAGCTCAAGAGTACAAGCGATTTACTGCATCCATACGTCTACAAATGCTTATGGGATACTTTGAGGATGTGAGGCAGATTATTATGAATGCTAAACAAGAACTCATTCTGGTGCGGAGTGCAACAGACAATAACTCATACATTCAAGGAGCTCAAGAAGAGAATTTGATCACAACCAACAATATAACATGGAAAATGCCTCAAATCATTGTATCAACAAGGAGCGTTTGAAGCTTTTTAAAAGTGCTGAATTCAGGTACATTTCTGTCACTGACATTCTGCTCATGGGAGATCTTCGAGTACCCTGTGTTACCGACCATGAGCAGACAAACATGGGCTATTAAGACCTCCATCATACTTGCATTTCAGACTGATAGAAGAGGAAATACAACAAATGATTTTGCTGTGTCCAATAACTGTAAGTTAACTAATGCCAAAGTATACCTCAGTTCAGAATTCTACCCATATGACAATCTACATCTGCAATGGAATCAAAATGTATACAGGCTAGCATATGACGTGTATGCCAGCTTTCGTCCTTCTTACTATGAAATTGCTGAGGGATAGGTAGGTGGGGTGTCTACTAGGTCCACATAAAGTTCAAAGAGATTTCACTGATCATTGTAACAGACTGCTCTGAACAGAATGAGATAATTAAGTCTGGACCTATAGACGTGCGATTTGAATTTGAATCATCCACAAATTTCCCAGAACACATTGCTGCATATGCTTTAGTTCTACAGGAATGTGTAATCGACTACTGTCTTTTTTGATGAAAGATATCAACCTTCTGCTGTTTGCAGATACATGTTTTAAATTTTACATTATTCAGAAATATGAGCATTCTTCTCTGATAAATGATATATATATATATATTATATATATATATATATATATATATACAAGTTTACAACTAATGCAGAGGAACTACAAGCTAATTAAACTATCTTACATGGTAAATACTATCGCCAGTGAAGTTCCAACTGAAAAGGAAAAGGCTCTTTACTAAAGGCGAATGTATTTCTTTCAAGTGGATGGCTCTAAACATTTTCCACTACCACAAGCAATTCAACATATATTTCATTGAAGTAAGTGGCTCTAAACATTTTCCATTACAACAAGCAAGTGAACATATATATTACCTTGAAGTCAATGGCTCTAAACATATATATATATATATATATACATTGAAATAAGAACACCGTGAATTCATTGTCCCAGGAAGGGGAAACTTTATTGACACATTCCTGGGGTCAGATACATCACATGATCACACTGACAGAACCACAGGCACATAGACACAGGCAACAGAGCATGTACAATGTCGGCACTAGTACAGTGTATATCCACCTTTCGCAGCAATGCAGGCTGCTATTCTCCCATGGAGACGATCGTAGAGATGCTGGATGTAGTCCTGTGGAACGGCTTGCCATGCCATTTCCACCTGGCGCCTTAGTTGGACCAGCGTTCGTGCTGGACGTGCAGACCGCGTGAGACGACGCTTCATCCAGTCCCAAACATGCTCAATGGGGGACAGATCCGGAGATCTTGCTGGCCAGGGTAGTTGACTTACACCTTTTAGAGCACGTTGGGTGGCACGGGATACATGCGGACGTGCATTGTCCTGTTGGAACAGCAAGTTCCCTTGCCGGTCTAGGAATGGTAGAACGATGGGTTCGATGACGGTTTGGATGTACCGTGCACTATTCAGTGTCCCCTCGACGATCACCAGTGGTGTACGGCCAGTGTAGGAGATCGCTCCCCACACCATGATGCCGGGTGTTGGCCCTGTGTGCCTCGGTCGTATGCAGTCCTGATTGTGGCGCTCACCTGCACGGCGCCAAACACGCATACGACCATCATTGGCACCAAGGCAGAAGCGACTCTCATCGCTGAAGACGACACGTCTCCATTCGTCCCTCCATTCACGCCTGTCGCGACACCACTGGAGGCGGGCTGCACGATGTTGGGGCGTGAGCGGAAGACGGCCTAACGGTGTGCGGGACCGTAGCCCAGCTTCATGGAGACGGTTGCGAATGGTCCTCGCCGATACCCCAGGAGCAACAGTGTCCCTAATTTGCTGGGAAGTGGCGGTGCGGTCCCCTACGGCACTGCGTAGGATCCTACGGTCTTGGCGTGCATCCGCGCGCCGCTGCGGTCCTGTCCCAGGTCGACGGGCACGTGCACCTTCCGCCGACCACTGGCGACAACATCGATGTACTGTGGAGACCTCACGCCCCACGTGTTGAGCAATTCGGCGGTACGTCCACCCGGCCTCCCGCATGCCCACTATATGCCCTCGCTCAAAGTCCGTCAACTGCACATACGGTTCACATCCACGCTGTCGCGGCATGCTACTAGTGTTAAAGACTGCGATGGAGCTCCGTATACCACGGCAAACTGGCTGACACTGACGGCGGCGGTGCACAAATGCTGCGCAGCTAGCGCCATTCGACGGCCAACACCGCGGTTCCTGGTGTGTCCGCTGTGCTGTGCGTGTGATCATTGCTTGTACAGCCCTCTCGCAGTGTCCGGAGCAAGTATGGTGGGCCTTGCACACCGGTGTCAATGTGTTCTTTTTTCCATTTCCAGGAGTGTAGTATCAACAGCACTCGAGACATTCATACCAAATAAATTAATAAGAGACAGAACTGATCCCCCATGGTACACAAAACACGACAGAAAGCTGTTGCAGGAGCACCGCAAAAGGCACGTATAATTTAGACGAACGCAAAATCTCCAACATTGGTGAAGTTTTACTGAGGCTCGAAAGTTGGTGCGGATTTCAGTGCCAGATGCATTTAATAGTTTCCACAACGAAACTCGCTCTTGAAATGTGGCGGAAAATCCAAAGAGAGACTGGTCCCATGTTAAGTAAACCAGCGGAAAGGCTCAGTAAGTACCTTTACTGCGCGACAGCGACGGTAATGTTACTGATGACAGTGCCACTAAAGTGGTGTTAGTAAATGCATTTTCCGAAATTCCTTCACCAAAGAAGACGGAGTAAATTTTCCAGAATTCGAAATGAGAAGAGCTGCAAACATAATTTAGAAGTAGATATCCCTGGTGTTGCAAAGCAACTGAACTTACACTGTCAGTGACAGAGGAAATGATCAAATATCTTTTCAAAAAGTCTCTAATGTATAAGAAAAGTAGGTCTAATACATTTGATTCTGATGTTCTTTACTAACAATTAATTTTCAGTAGTGAGCTACTTGCTTTTACTGACCTGTTTAAAGATAATGAACAATTTAGTAAGAAATTTTAATTTTTAAACGACTATATCTAAATGTACTTAAGTAGATTTACATCTACTATAAATGTTTGCAGCTAAACTTAAAAAAAATGAGGTGCCAAAATTGTCAACCTTAGGATTAGATCACTTTTGGGGTGTCAATTTTAGGTGCAATTCAAAGATTCAGTTCCCATTTCCTTTTTCAAAAGCATATACTATCAGTTTAACAAACCATGATATTTTGGGTGACAGTTGCGATTCTGAAGCTTCAGAAAATTATTTTAGAAATCACAATTATTTAATAGTATGGCCATAATATTGGAAGGTATAAAAAAGTTATCTTAACGTGACAACAACAGGGATACTTTTGTGAGGCTTGATACACTTTTTAATTTTTACATTAAAGGCTGATTCGTATCACACTTTGCACAGGCTTTGGACCGTCAAAATGATAAATGACCATTTACCATTCTGGCGTGTGCCTAAACACGCTGAACTAATGTACGCTCTATTTACAATTACAATTTGATATTAGCTCCGATAATGCTGCTTCAGTGTTTTAATTAATTTATCTCTGTAATCTGCGAGGACTTAGTGGTCTTCATAGTTTTTAATGCATTATTTTTAACGTATTTTAGTCCAGTTTCTGAATATGGGAAATGGTTTTCAAGCAAGGCCTAATGTTGCCAGTCTCTTCATAATTCTTTACGAGTCTCTCTATCCTGTCGTCCAACTTCAAGTACTTCTTCTTCCTCTTCTTACCTTGAAGATTCATTTCCAATTTCATGTACATGCACTTTGTGAGGTCTGCTTCCTTTTTCAAGCACTCCACCAAATAATTGATTCTAGGGTGAGGGTTTACAATAATACTATTTATTTTGTTGTGACACCCTTCAGCAGCATTCGTCGTTCGGTGCCTTTTTCCGTAACAGTCCCACATTTCTATTGCGATATCCTCATTCTCTAGCCAGTTATCCACAAAGTAGTCAAAAAATTGAGAGAACCTTCCGTTATCAGGAGCTTCTGCATGAATCTCAATCCATCCATTGCTTGTGTCCTCCGGTTTACAACTGCCATCGCTGCACACATGCTGAATTGAAGTCTTAAATCTTCGTTCTACCATTCCAGCACTCTAGCATTTAGGTCGAGGATTCGAATTCTTCTCCATAAACTTTTCTTCATATGGAAATAGAATCCTTTTATTTCAGTTTTGGGAAAAACATGACTAATGGCCGATATCGCAGCTGCCTCAAAGTCCATCTTTACTTGTTTACGACACCACTCAGAGGCCTGTTTTATCAAACGAAACAGACGAACATATCTGTCTTTCTTCTTATTAGGGAGCAGTGCAAATTCAGTAGGAAGAATGTTTCTTTAATCGGGCCTCCTAAGTCTCTGTGTATGGTGTCGATCTGTGCAAACTGCTTGCTGCATCTCTCAAATGTTCCATCCATAAAAAAATGGGAACATGTTTTTAAACTTTCCTTTCCTTTGCTTCCACTAAAAATCATTATTCTCACCTCTAATCTATCGTCTTCCAGAAGAAAACTACTGCCATCTCCCATTTTTAATAGATCTTCATGAAGATCAATTTCATAAGAGTTCTTAGGCTCTTGTTGGTTACCCCCCTCTTGACTCCATCGATGACGCATGGTTCTCTTCATAGATTCTGAATTAGGCATCACGTTAACAAAGTCATAAACTTTATTATGTAGATTTCACATTTCATACGCGTATATCTCCGATAACTGTGTAGTTTCTTCCCGACACCTTCTCTTCACCCTTTCCACTTGCTTTCTCACTTTCAGAGCCGCATCGTCAGGTGGTCCACAGAGGTGTTCTAATACGTTCAACACTTCTCCGTTCCTCAAAAGCAGCTTCCCCCTGCAATGATCCGCTTTTCGGCGTAAGCACATCCATGTAACAAAACCTTCTTTAGATTCCCTCTGTTTGAGATACGTGTAACCTTTGTAATGAGCAGGAGGCGTGCCCTTCTTCGTTGTAATAACTTCCATACTGACGGTCACGTTAGAACTTCGAAAGCAAACTAGGCGGGCTGGTGAGGAGGAGGAGGAGGAGGAGGAGGAGGAGGAGGGGGGAGGGCAAGGGACCCAACCCTCCGGAGCAGGTAAAATCGTGGCAAATGTCCGGCGTGGCAACTGTCCGGACACCGTTGGGCACGGTTTCCATGGCCTTGACAGAGGCGGGAGCTGCGCGCGGCGACCATGGGCAATTTGACCGGCGATGCACGCCTCCAGGGGCGCTGCTGACCACCCGGTTTATCCACCGCGAGAGGCACGCGCCCAACCGTGTCCTGAGAGTCGGTCTCTATAGAGATACGGTAAATAAGTACATTGTATATGTACGTGAATTCTAATGATCATATACATGGTTATAAGGAGAGTGAGTAATTACTTTTTCGCTCTTACTCCACGCCATGAACAATTCATCTGGGTAGTCTATGGCACCGTCTAAAAAATCATCAAAGCCATCATCCAATAAGTGTTTATAATTGCCTGGAACAAACAAGATATTTTATAAAGGAAATTGCTAGAGAAAAAGACCTAAGTATATTATTATTAGAGATATGAAATTTAAAAAAAAACTCACAAGTAGGCTATTGTTGTTCTAATAGTCGTTGGATGGCTTCGATCTGTCTATCGACAGCCATAGGGTCGTCAATGGCGTTTCCTGTAACAGAATGAAATATAATTTTAGTTATTTTGAAAAGGATAGGTAGAGACAAAGATGATTTATTTTTCGGTACACTCACTTGAGTGGTGGTGTTCTGGGGCATATGGAGCTGGGCGCCAGGAGAAGCCTCCTCTACTGGCGACCATATGAACTAATGCAGTTGGACTGGGGGCTTCGTGGCGACTGCACTGGGTGTTGCTGTGATTTCGAAGATGTGTACTGACTGTGTTGGAGAACAAGTGATGACCGTACTGCTTGTAATAAAGACTTCAGTCCTCCCCCCCCACCCTCCTGCAAAATCAAAGGACATGACTTAGGTTATTATAAGTGCACTTTATTATTTGATGCGATTTTGATAGGTTATCAGTGCAAAAAGCATAAGTGACCACAAAAGTTCGTAGGATGTGGACTATTTCGCAAGTGTGATCGATTATGGTGTTGGAATTAGAACTTGTGAGAGATTTTTGTTATGGATGTAAGGAAGATGGCTTTCTCACCACAAAATTCGGAAATCTTGAATAAATGATAATAATAATAATAATAAATAGAAGTACAGTTTTCAGTTTTCGAGACATTATTGTGTTGGATTTTGAGCTTGGTGTAGTTTTCTAGTGGAGGTAGACTAATAATAATAATAATAATAAATAATAATGAATAATAATAAATGATAATTAATAATAAAGACAAGTTCGGTTCTGCATGTTGGAATTTTAATTTGGCGCCAATTTTTTCTGGAGGGTGGGGTTAAGTTAGGTTAGTGGACATAGACCAATTGGCCTATTTTCCCGCCAAAATTCAAGTTCCCCGCCATTTTTCTAGGGGTTAGGTTAGTGGAGGTTGCACAATTTACCTATTTTCCCACCAAAATCCACCATCTTGGATGATGTCATACACTGTTGCCAGATCTACACGCCGCCGTCATGGATGACGTCATCGCCGCCAATGTGAATGAATTTGGCAACAATGCAGAGTGAGACAGTACACAGATAGTCCCACTACTCCCACGTACTTCCATCTCAGAGAATCGGGCCATAATAGCGCTCAAGGTGGATTCTCGATACCACTCAGCAATGGATGTGCTCCGAGAAATAACGCAATTATCACCCCATATATAGTGCAGAGTCGTTGTCTCTGCGTCACCTCTATGTTTAGTTGGGTGACTCAATTCGCAGCATAATACTGCAGTGCATTTAATGGCATTAAATCTCAGATCTTCTAGGACTTTGAGGAGCTTGGTCTCCAAGACAGGGAGGCACACCTCTGAAAACATAACAGGGTTGTGATACCTCCCTCCCAGATTCTCAGTTATAGAGAATGAGATGCGCCCCTAAAAGCCCTAGCAAACGCCGAGTATTCTACAGGGGTCATTATGCCATTATTCTGATCCAAATCACAATTGATAGGATGGCGGAGAGCACTACCACTAGCCACAGGATAATTACTATTACTATTACCAATCGTACTACAAGAACTAGGGGTCCAGCTGGTCAATGATGGGGCTGTGATGACGTGTCATCTACGGGGAGGGGTATGTGTGTCGGGACACGAATCTTGGGCTGGTGGCTGGGGTGAGCTGGTTGAGGAGGAGGCAGTGACTGCCAGCTGGAGCAAACGGGCAACGGCGATGGCCAGCGGCGTGCGATGCTCCCGCTACCGGACGGTCCCCAGTGAGAGCACCTGGGTGTGGGGTCAGGTCCTGGTGCAGGAGCCGTGGTCACTGTGGCTTCCCACACGGCAACTAATGGTACCTTATATATATATATATATATATATATATATATATATATATATATATATATATATATATATACACTCATGGAAATTGAAATAAGAACAACGTGAATTCATTGTCCCAGGAAGGGGAAACTTTATTGACACATTCCTGGGGTCAGATACATCACATGATCACACTGACAGAACCACAGGCACATAGACACAGGCAACAGAGCATGCACAATGTCGGCACTAGTACAGTATATATCCACCTTTCGCAGCAATGCAGGCTGCTATTCTCCCATGGAGACGATCGTAGAGATGCTGGATGTAGTCCTGTGGAGCGGCTTGCCATGCCATTTCCACCTGGCGCCTCAGTTGCACCAGCGTTCGTGCTGGACGTACAGACCGCGTGAGACGACGCTTCATCCAGTCCCAAACATGCTCAATGGGGGACAGATCCGGAGATCTTGCTGGCCAGGGTAGTTGACTTACACCTTTTAGAGCACGTTGGGTGGCACGGGATACATGCGGACGTGCATTGTCCTGTTGGAACAGCAAGTTCCCTTGCCGGTCTAGGAATGGTAGAACGATGGGTTCGATGACGGTTTGGATGTACCGTGCACTATTCAGTGTCCCCTCGACGATCACCAGTGGTGTACGGCCAGTGTAGGAGATCGCTCCCCACACCATGATGCCGGGTGTTGGCCCTGTGTGCCTCGGTCGTATGCAGTCCTGATTGTGGCGCTCACCTGCACGGCGCCAAACACGCATACGACCATCATTGGCACCAAGGCAGAAGCTACTGCACGATGTTGGGGCGTGAGCGGAAGACGGCCTAACGGTGTGCGGGACCGTAGCCCAGCTTCATGGAGACGGTTGCGAATGGTCCTCGCCGATACCCCAGGAGCAACAGTGTCCCTAATTTGCTGGGTACTTTGGTACTTTGGAATGAGAGCGCCCTTGCTCCAGTACTAACAAGATGTTTCATGCAATCTGTTAAACATATTTGTCAGAAAGAGTGGACCCCCTGGAACAACAATAAAATAGCGGAGAACTCTGCTGATTTGTTTTTCTAATATCTGCTGCTTGGAGAACAGGCAGCTACCACCATGTGCTGGTGTTTACTGTCCGGCGCACCGCCTTCCTGCCAGTGGAAGGGTGGGTGGGAGTGATGTCGCTGGCTGCACCTGGCTCACCTTGAGACATCGGCCCTTTGCCACCACAAACGGGTGTAAAGCCAACTAAACAATGTGAGAAAATGATGGCCACCAGGAGCTGATAGCAACTCCAGCAGTTGCTATCGAGTCTTAGAGTGAAGCACTAGTGAAACGATTGAATTCGTGACACCCAGAGATTTATAGATCTTTATGAGACTTTCGTTACTTTGGAGAGGTGCATATGGTGCCCGAAGATGGCATAATGATATGCTGAAACTGATAGCTTTCAAAATAAAATTAAATAACATCTTAAGTTACACGGCTGTTGGTGAACTTCATTGACACTGACAAAACACAAAATGGCGTTTCTGGAAAGGATTAAACTCAACATGTAATGTCTACCAGCACGGTCACTTGATAAGAATACAAACGATGCGCTGAGATCCATAAGGGTCTAAAGCACACCGCCCTCGATCTCACATTCAAGTGAATATCAGAGAAGGGAGCGATACACCTTTTCGTAAATTTTCATATATGCAGTGTGGGCCTACAGCACAGATAAACCTGACTCACGATAAGATCAACAGATTTCAGAAGCATGAATAAACCCTACAATCTCACAATAGACAGTGATATGCTTTAGGCCCTTACGATTCTCACAAGGGAAATTCCCCATCGCGACGCCCTCAGATTGAGTGGCAAGATGCCCCAGTGGATAGCCCATGTAGTACTGAACACAGGTTAAGCATGAAAACAGGAAGGTGTACTGAAATGAAAAAAAAAGAAAGAGAGCAAAATAGGAACAGTGAACTGTCTAAGCTTAACAAGTGGAATATTAAGTGAACCTCCAGAGGCGCTGCGTCGTGCTTTATTGGTCACTGTATTGTACTGTGAAGTGGACAAACCGTGTTCTAAACTCCCAAATGACAATTTATTTACTCAACTTCAGTTTTTATTCAAAACATTATGAACCGTCCGTTCATTGATGTGTTTGTCCTCTTTTTGTAGTCTTAGCAGTTGGCACACTGTATATTGGTTACAGAATATGAATCATGTGGTAAGAATACATTACCGTCGCAAATAAACGTGATGAATAGTGAGAGAAGGCGAGATATCACATAGACGTCGCACAGAAACGAAAACAACAAATAAAGGGGTGTGAAATATTTTACAACAAAGGAAATCAAGAATAAAGCTTACGAAGCAGAAGGCACCTTCAAAAATGTTAAAAACATATGTTTTGGCTGAGCACAGAGAAACTGTGTGATTGTGAAACTTTTGTGTTCATTTGATCCAGCTTATGTGACAAACAATTATGTTTTCATCATTTCCTTGTGAGTGATCATATCCACAGTAGTACGAACACCTAAATCGGGCAAGGAGGCATATCTCACTCACTTACCAAGCGTGCAAGGTGGGAACGTAAGTAAGAGATTCCTACCACATGACACATGTGATGTCACTAAAGCCGTGTCGCGGATCCCCCCGTCGGAGGTTAGAGTCCTACCTGGGGCATGGGTGTGTCTGTTGTCGTTAGTGTAAGTTAGTTTAAGTTAGATTAAGTAGCGTGTAAGTCTAGGGGGCGATGGCCTTAGCAGTTTGGTCCCATAGGAACTTACCACAAAAACACTAATGCCGTGTATAACATACCAGAACGGGTTTACCGGTAGGAGTTTCTGCTGATTTGTCGCCATGTCATCGAACGTTTGCGGTTCCCGTTCGAAATACATTTCCTTTCGGATGATAACAGAGCAGTTATACCGCAGAGACAGGCTGGACAGTGAAGGGGGAGGCGTGTTTATAGCGATAAAATGTGCAATAGTTTCGAAGGAAATTGACGGAGATCCGAAATGTGAAATAATTTGGGTGAAGGTCACGATTAAAGCAGGCTCAAACATGGTAACTGGATGTCTCTATAGGCCCCCTGGCTCAGCAGCTGTTGTGGCAGTACACCTGAAGGAAAATTTGGAAAATATTTCGAGTAGATTTCCCCACCACGTTATAGTTTTAGTTGGATATTTTACTTTACCAGATATAGACTGGGAGACTCAAATGTGTATAACACGTGGCAGGGACAACGAATCCAGTGAAATTTTTTGAAGTGCATTATCTGAAAACTACCTTGATCAGTTAAGGGGCTCCGGAACGCCCTATACTTGCAATGTTAAAATAACGCTTATAAATTACATCTTTCCTCACAAAGTATTTGAGGTAGGAAGTTGAACTTTTTACAGATTATTTATTGGAATATGGGCTACAACTTAACACAGGGATTTTACAAAATTTTAGTTCAGTAATTAAAGATGATTTTTTTTCAATTGTAATGAAAATTCACAACATTTTTTTGCAATTTTTTATTTATATATTCAAAAATATACAGTGTTTTGGAGAAAGGCTGTGTTAAATTATGCAGAAGGTACTGTGTAACATTTACTGAAAGTTTGAAACAAATATGTTTGGAAGATCCTTAGAAAACATGTAATTAGTATGAGAAAATAAAAGTTTTGGGAATCGAGCGACAAAGATTGGATTAACTTTTTAGTGCATTCCAGGTCAATAGGATGGATTATCTTCATCCTCTGCAAACTCCTCCTCCAGCTTCCTCTTGTTCCTCCTCCTGTTTACTCTTGCTTGTATTTCTAGACTCTTTACAGCCCTGTCTGCAGCCCGAAGGCGTTCCTTGTCTAAAGCAAGCATCGCTCGTACCATGTTAGAACCTATCTTCATTCCCATATTTCTAAATACCTTGCACCTTACAATGTTGCCATCATTGAAAGTCGCAACAGCATCATACACACCAAAGTGAAGTGTTTCTATTCCCACAAATACAGTCTTGGGGATTCTCGACCATATAACACTATTTACACTTTCATTGGGGTTTTGAGTTTTTCCGTGAATACACTTTTTCAACAGTTCAGGTGCTGCTGAGTCTCTGAAAATAGGTTTTATCACCTCCATTATTGTATGAGGCGGACTATGCTTATGAGTGTATACTTCACCAGTTAGCAATCCTTTGTTATATTTACACCAACTGTCTTCTTCTTCTTTGAGACACAAGCTATGTTGGGGATTTTCATCGGTTGAAGAAGTATGAAAAAAAAGAGCCCAAACAGCCTTCTTCATTTCGTCGACACTTTGTGTATTTTGCCTAATAGCCATTCCATAATAGTTCTGTATTTTGTCAATTACACTGTCAGTTAACCTTCCTTTCAAATCCAACCCTTTACCATCACTGAGTTTTTGTTTATTGTACGAAGCTTTCAGTCGCCGAAGTCTTGTTCCCATTCGCTTCTGTACGTGTCCAACACACTCCAATTTCTGCACTACAACATCATCACCATAGGACTTCAGTCCTTGAACATGTTTGAAACTTTTAGAATCACCGTCACCAAAGTAATTAACATATCGCACTTTATCACACGCCTCAGAACGCTGGAATATACTGGCAACACCAGCCACTTCCATTCCTCCACTACTGCCACTATAGTTAGCTTTGCAATTATTTTCATGTGTACCTTTATATTTTTGTGGACATCTACAATACTTTGATATTACTGCTACATCTAAAACTTTCCCTGTATACATACTGGTGGCAGATACTACACCATGAAGAGATGTGTGTCCCCGTTTATGCCAGGTACCATCGAACGCTGCAGTCAAATCTCTGTTACCATTATTTTCCATTACTGCCTCTTCCACAGCGTTCTTCATAGATTCTATACAGACATCTTCTACTTTAGACCCTATTAATTTATTATAGGTCGTAAACTTGGTTGGGGGATTTGGAAGATTCATGATGCCACAGAAAATTGCACCTGCAGTAGCACCCTTACCAACTGAACGCAAGGAATAAACAAATCTAATGTTGTGTTCGTAGATTTTGCTACCATTTTCTTCAGTTGCAGTTACTGCAACACTGTTCCAAAAGGTGGTCATGTATGAATACTTATCACATTTCAGTTGTATTTCACTAGCAAGTCCTACGTGCTTTATTAAGGAGAGTTCCAGACCAACTTCACTACAATGAATACATCTTACACAGTTTGAAAAAATTCCTTTGAGAACCGACATATCAAATATTTCATTCACATCCGATTCGCCCATAAAACATTCATAGTTTTCACTCATTGAACCAAGCTTCTTCTGTGAAGTATTTTCTTTCCCACTTTGACTGCTATGGGCAGGTGTACTTGAGAGGTTAGGTTCACTCACTTGGTTATCGTCTTTATTGTTTACAGTAATAACACATACCTTTGGCTTTCCAACATTTCTCCTTTTCTTAAAAGCCTTCAGAGGATTTCTAATAACTTTACTTTTACTCATTATTATACTTCAACAAAACAGAGACTCAAGAAACAGAATTAATTACGAATATTTTCGAGATAACGACAGAGTAAATAAACATGAGACAATCGACAATCACACCAGCGATATATATTGAACCATCACAGGTTAGCCACAACACATACTTTATCTCACATCACTAAAATGTACCTGATGAACACGGACGTTAATAATAACACCATTTGACAGCAGTTTGACAGCGCCACAGTGGGTCACGCCCAAGTATAACACTTTTCAAAAAAAAAAAAAATTAAAAATAGTTGTAGTCTTCGGAATTGAATAAATTATATATCTATTAAAAGGTAATAGTCTGCAGATTCAGAAAACGCAAAAAAGTAAAAATTGAACTTTTCATGATTTTGAGCCTTTCCAGGGCCCCTTAAGCAGAGAACTGACTCGTGGCGATAACATATTAGACCTTCTGGTGACAAACAGACCCGAACTATTTGAAACAGTTAACGGATAACAGGGAATCATCGATCATAAAGCGGTTACAGCATCGGTGATTTCAGCCATAAATAGAAATATTAAAAAAGATAGGAAGATTTTTATATTTAGCAGCAGTGACAAAAAGCAGATTTCAGAGTACTTGACGGCTCACCACAAAAGTTTTGTCTCAAGTACAGATAGTGTTGAGGATCAGTGGACAAAGTTCAAAACCATCGTACAATATGCATTAGATGAGTATGTGCCAAGCAAGATCGTAAGAGATGGAAAAGAGCCAACGTGGTACAACAACCGAGTTAGAAAAATGCTACGAAAGCAAAGGGAACTTCACAGCAAACACAAACATAGCCAAAGCCTTGCAGAAAAACAAAAATAACACGAAGCGAAATGTAGTGTAAGGAGGGCTACGCGAGAGGCGTTCAACAAACTCGAAAGTAAATTTCTGTGTACTGACTTGGCAGAAAATCCTAAGAAATTTTGGTCTTATGTCAAAGCGGTATGTGGATCAAAACAAATGTCCAGACACTCTGTGACCAAAATGGTGCTGAAATGGGGGTTGACAGACTAAAGGCCGAAATACTAAATGTCTCTCTCCAAAGCTGTTTCACAGAGGAAGATGGCACTCCAGTTCGTTCTCTAGATTGTCGCACAAATGACAAAATGGTATATATCGAAATGGACGACAGAGGGATAGAAAAACAACTAAAATCGCTCAAAAGAGGAAAGGCTGCTGGACCTGATGGGATACCAGTTCGATTTTACACAGAGTACGTGAAGGAACTTGCCCCCTTCTTGCAGCGGTGTACCGTAGATCTCTAGAAGAGCGTAGCGTTCCAAAGGATTGGAAAAGGGCACAGATCATCCCCGTTTTCAAGAAGGGACGTCGAACGGATGTGCAGAACTATATACCTATATCTCTACGTCGATCAGTTGTAGAATTTTGGAAAACGTATTATGTTCGAGTATAATGACTTTTCTCGAGACTAGAAATCTACTCTGTAGGAATGAGCATGGCTTTCGAAAAAGGTGATCGTGTGAAACCCAGCTCGCGCTACTCGTCCACGAGGCTCAGAGGGCCATAGACACGGGTTCCCAGGTAGATGCCGTGTTTCTTGACTTCCGCAAGGCGTTTGATACAGTTCCCCACAGTCGTTTAAATAACAACGTAAGAGCATATGGACTATCAGACCAATTATGTGATTGGATTGAAGAGTTCCTAGGTAACAGAACGCAGCATGTCATTCTCAATGGAGAAAGGTTTTCCAAAGTAGTAATGATTTCAGGTGTGCCGCGGGGGAGTGTCGTAGGACCGTTGCTATTCACAATATATATAAATGACCTTGTGGATAACATCGGATGTTTACTGAGGCTGTTTGCGGATGATGCTGTAGTATATCGAGAGGTTGTAACAACGGAAAATTGTACTGAAATACAGGAGGATCTGCAACGAATGGTGCATGGTGCAGGGAATGGCAATTGAATTTTATTGTAGACAAGCGTAACGTGCTGCGAATACATAGAAAGAAATATCCTTTATCATTTAGTTACAATATAGCAGGTCAGAAACTGGAAGCAGTTAATTCCATTAATTATCTGGGAGTAGGCATTAGGAGTGACTTAAAATGAAATGACCATATAAAATTAATCGTCGGTAAAGGAGATGCCAGACTGAGATTCATTGGAAGAATCCTAAGAGAATGCAGTCCGAAAACAAAGGAAGTAGGTTACAGTAGACTTGTTCACCCACTGCTTGAATACTGCTCACCGGTGTGGGATCCGTACCAGATAGGGTTGATAGAAGAGAAGAGAAGAGCCAACAGAGAGTAGCGCGATTCGTTACAGGATCATTTAGTAATCGCGAATGCGTTACGGAGATGATAGATATACTCCAGTGGAAGACTCTGCAAGAAAGACGCTCAGTAGCTCGGTACGGGCTTTTGTTGAAGTTTCGAGAACATACCTTCACCGAGGAGTCCAGCAGTATATTGCTCCCTCCTACGTAAATCTGGCGAAGGCACCATGAGGATAAAATCAAAAAGATTAGAGCCCACACAAAGGCACATCGACAATCTTTCTTTCCACGAACAATACGAGACTGGAGTAGAAGGGAGAACCGATAGAGGTACTCAAGGTACCCTCCGCCACATACCGTCAGGTGGCTTGCGGAGTATGGGTTTAGATGTAGATGTAGATCAACGGTCATTATAAGTCCCATTCTTACACTTCGCTTTTGCAAACGAACGTTACACCACGACACGGGCACAAATTAGAATACAGCGTACCGCGGAAAAAAAAAAAATTGACACCAGGGACGTTTGAACACTGCTCGCCTGCTTGGGGCTCCAACACTGTGACCACTTAACCACGCCACAGGTGCTGCCTGAGTTTGCTCTTCTTTTCCTTGAACCGTTCACTGTTTCCATTTTGCTTTTTTTCACAGTTCAGCACACCTTCCTCACGCTTAATCTGTGTTCAGGCTTTGACGGGCTGTCCAGTGGAACCTCTTACCACAAAATCGGAGTGGGTTCAGTGGAAAGATTCCCTAGTCAACGCTTCAAATGGATTACTGTAAGATAAAATTCGTAACTTAATTTACTATAAATCGTTCAGAAACCCACAAAATAGGTTTACTGCCAGTACAATTTTAACATATACTGACGTCCGGTCTAATTTTACTTCAGTATGTAGTGAGTGAATTGATATATCTGAGGAGCATGCTATCATCTAGTAGGATTTATGCCGAGTGAATGGGGTTAAGAGTCTACCACAGTGTGCTGTCACCTGGTGGCACTGAGGTAAACATCTAGTTCAGTGGCAAAGGATAGTTGTGCACATCATGAATCGTGCACGTTGTTAATCAAATGCGTATGTATTTGGCCTGTAAGGCAATTACGTTATGCAAACTGCGCTTGCGCAAAAGTACCTAAAAACGTGCATAACTGAAGGTGTGTTCGCGATCCTGTTGCCAAGTTTCACGGAGTCTTAGAGGAGCAGCGGTCCAGTAGTTTTAAGTGTCATATCTTTCAGATTCCTGGATCTATGTTATGTCTCTCATCATTCAGAGAAAAATAACCAATAAATCCGCAAAGTGTCGAAAATTGGGGTGTTCACATGCACTTCTGCTCGTACACAGCACTTGCCACTGCATCTATGGGTGGACTGATTTCTGCAAGTACTCCAGTGTATGAAACTTCCTGGCAGATTACAAATTGTGCACCGGATTGAGACTCGAACTCGGGACCTTTGCCTCTCGCGGGCAAGTGTTCTACCAACTGAGCTACCCAAGCACGACTCACGCCCCGTCCTCACAGCTTTACTTCCGTCAGTATATCGTCTCCCACCTTACAAACTTTACAGAAGCTCTCCTGCGAACCTTGTAGAACAAGCACTCCCGACAGAAAGGATATTGCGGTGACATGGCTTAACCACAGCCTGGGGGATGTTTCCAGAATGAGATTTTCTATCTGCAGCGGAGTGTGCGCTGATATGAAACTTCCTGGCAGATTAAAACTGTGTGCTGGACCGAGACTCGAAGTCGGGACCTTTGCCACCCGCGGGCAAGTGCTCTATCAACTGAGCTACCCAAGCACGACTCACACACCGCGCCCTCACAGATTCACTTCTGCCAGTACCTCGTCTCCTACCTTCCAAACATCACAGAAGCTCTCCTGCGAACCTTGTAGAACTAGCATTGCTGAAAGAAATTGCGTAGACATGGCTTAGCCACAGCCTGGGGGATGTTTCCAGAATGAGATTTTCTCTCTGCAGCGGAGAATGCGCTGATATGAAACTTCCTGGCAGATTAAAACCGTGTGCCGGACCGAGACTCGGACTCACGAACTTTGCCTTTCTCAGGCAAGTGCTCTACCAACTGAGCTACCCAAGCACAACTCACGCTCCGTTCTCACAGCTTTACTTCTGCCAGAACCTCGTCTCCCACCTTCCAAACTTTACAGAAGCTCTCTTGCGAACCTTGCCAAACTGGCACACCTGAAAGAAAAGATATTGCGGAGACATGGCTAAGCCACAGCCTGGGGGATGTTTCCACAATGAGATTTTCACTCTGCAGCGGAGTGTGCGCTAATATGAAACTTCCTGGCAGATTAAAACTGTGTGCCAGATGGAACCTCGAACTCGGGACTGTGCCTTTAGCGGGCAAGGGCCCTACCAACTGAGCTACCCAAGCACGACTCACGCCCTCTCCTCACAGCATTACTTCTGCCAGTATCTCGTCTCCTACCTTCCAAACCTTACAGAAGCTCTCCTGAGAACCTTGCAGAACTAGCACTCCTGAAAGAAAGGACATTGCGAAGACATTGCTTAGCCTGGGGGATGTTTCCAGAATGAGATTTTCAGTCTGCAGCGGAGTGTACTGCCAGAAGTCAAGCTGTGAGGAGGGGGCGCGAGTCGTGCTTGGGTAGTTCACTTGGTGGGGCACTTTCCCGCGAAAGGCAAAGGTCCCGAGTTCGAGTCTCGGTCCTACACACAGTTTTAATCTGCAAGAAAGTTTCATTTCAGCGCACACTCCGCTGCAGAGTGAAAATCTCATTCTAGACTCCACTGTATGCCTTTCTATTGTCATTTAAAATATATGCAGATATTCTGTTTCCACACTCACAGCCAAAATTTTTCGTGCTCCCTGTTTAAAGTAATATGTTAGTCTCAAAATCATCATTCTGCTCACGTCGTACTGCACACATTACTAAGTAAATGATCTTAGACTCTGCACAAATAGACGATGACACACATCTCAATACCGTCATTTAAACAAATAGTGAAATGGGACAATATCCCATATGCATACAATTTGATTTGATGCGGTTTGTGAGGAACAGTATCATATGCCTTGTAGAAATCTAGGAATAAGAAATCAGTTTGAAATCGCTTTTCGATAGCCCCATGTCTCACTTAAATAGGAGAACAGACACAGAACGATGTGTCAAAGAGATTAAATAAAGTAGTATGTTTATTGCAATACAACTTTTCAGTGAGAGCTTTTAAAACTACATTGAGTGTGTTGAATATGTTCCAATCGAGTGACTGCTCTTTGCAGCAGTGCACACAAAGTGCAGGAAGTGATGAGCCATGACACAAGCAAGTGAGGCTTTTGGCTAGAAGATGCAGTAATGATACCCCTATGCACACAGCTCCTAGCCTATGCACAGGAGTTCACGATTTACCTACTGTGTTCCTGCGTAGTGGTGTGGTATACAGAGTCTTGGGTGTCAACTTTAGTGACATCATAGATTAGGCCAGCTTTTCCCAACTGGGTGAAAGGAGAGAGTTCAGGGGTACGGTGACACCGGCCTTGGAAGGGATGGGATGGGCCTTGGAAGTGACAGCCCACTTGCATAATTATCCCATAAATTGCATCACACGTAGTTTGGCCCACTACTAACATTGTCTAGGCAGTTTGCAGTAATCACATATTTTCCAACTACACAACTGGCCATTAAAATTGCTACACCACGAAGAAATATAGATGATTAACGGGTATTCATTGGACAAATATATTATACTAGAACTGACATGTGATTACATTGTCAAGCAATTTGAGTGCATAGAGCCTGAGAAATCAGTACCCAGAATAACCAACTCTGGACGTAATAACGGCCTTGGTACGCCTGGGCATTGCAAACAGAGCTTGGATGGCGTGTACACGTACAGCTGCCCAAGCAGCTTCAACACGATACCACAGTTCATCAAGAGTAGTGACTGGCTTATTGTGACGAGCCAGTTGCTCAGCCACCATTGACCAGACGTTTTCAGTTTGTGAGAGATCTGGAGAATGTGCTGGCCAGGGCAGCTGTCGAACATTTTCTGTACCCAGAAAGGCCCGTACAGGACCTGCAACATGCTGTCGTGCATTATCCTGCTGAAATGTAGGGTTTCGCAGTGATCGCATGAAGGGTAGAGCCACTGGTCGTAACACATCTGAAATGTAACGTCCACTGTTCAAAGTGTCGTCAATGCGAACAAGAGGTGACCGAGACGTGTAACCAATGGGACCCCATACCATCACGCCGGGTGATACGCCAGTATGGCGATGATGAATACACGCTTCCAATGTGCGTTCACCGCGATGTCGCCCAACAGGGATGCGACCATCATGATGCTTTAAACAGAACCTGGATTCATCCGAAAAAATGGCGTTTTGCCATTCGTACACCCACGTTCGTCGTTGAGTACACCATCGCAGGCGCTCCTGTCTGAGATGCTGCGTCAAGGGTCACCGCAGCCATGGTCTCCGAGCTGATAGTCCATGCTGCTGCAAACGTCGTCGAACTGTTCGTGCAGATGGTTGTTGTCTTGCAAACGTCCCCATCTGTTGACTCAGGGATCGAGACGTGGCTGCACGATCCGTTACAGCCATGCGGATAAGATGCCTGTCGTCTCGAATGCTGGTGATACGAGGCTGTTGGCTCCAGCACGGCGTTTCGTATTACCCTCATGAACCCACCGATTCCATATTCTGCTAACAGTCATTGGATCTCGACCAACGCGAGCAGCAATGTCGCGATACGATAAACCGCAATCGTGATAGGCTACAATTCGACCTTTATCAAAGTCGGAAACGTGATGGTACGCATTTCTCCTCCTTACACGAGGCATCACAACAACGTTTCACCAGGCAATGCCGGTCAACTGCTGTTTGTGTACGGGAAATCGGTTGCAAACTTTCCTCATGTCGGCACGTTGTAGGTGTCGCCAGCGGCGCCAACCTTGTGTGAATGCTCTAAAAAGCTTATCATTTGCATATCACAGCATCTTTTTCCTGTCGGTTAAATTTCACGTCTGTAGCACGTCATCTTCGTGGTGTAGCAATTTTTGATCAGTAGTGTATTACGACTTCATACACCAAATCTGGAGTGGTTCCCTGTCCAAGGTGTGGATTTCTACATTAGACGCATTGTCGACGAATCAAACAACAGGTGGTACGTTCCAACCACTGTTTAAGGAAATTTGGTGACTATTGAAAAATTGCATCATGCTTCTGTGTTACTTTGAAGTATACTGCATCATTCAATGAAAGTTACTCGGCCTGCCGTAATAAGGTGTAACTAATACGCTTGGTATTAGCTACGGAGAGTTCTTGACAAACGTGTCGAAATAATGAACAGCGTAATCAAAAGCAATAAAAGCAGGATAGCGAAACACAAACGCTCTTTGAATTCCTGACGTAGTATTTCCGAATTTCAGTCTCAGAATGAAGAGAATGACAATACTTGTTAACGTGTGTCTAAGCCTGCTTTGAGTATTATGTAGGTAATCCGGTGGCCGTCACAGTAATTTGGTAAATGATCACCTTAAGCATTAACGCTTCAGATATTGATAACTAAACATGTAGGTAAATATTCTGGATGCGTTAAGGTGCACTCACTTGTAGACTAGACTCTATAATGATCTAAATTAGTTTCTCATTATGTGAAAATGAATGCGCTTTTTCAGTTTTTCAGGCAACACCTCGTTTCTCAATATTTACAAGTGATCTGGAGACACGTACCGTGCAGTCCATTTGTTTCCACTCGTGTAGCGCAAGTAAAACCCCACAGAGACAATATTTTGCTTTTCATGTACTGGTAATTTATTGGTCATTAATCATTTCAAGTTCGTACATAGTATTCGTAGGTCTCTATTGTCCCTAACCACAGTTGTAACGCCTTATTTACTTACGAAGGAACTAAAATCGAATTCTTGAAATAAAGCTAAGCATTCAGCGTCGTCCCCTTGTTGCTCAGAATCCGTTATGTTTCGGATATTTCTGACATAGCATATTAAGGACATCATTGCTGATGCTGCTCCGTGAATCTCGGATGTAACAACTTAATGTGTGAAAAAGTCAACATTCGTCTTGTTATAAAATTCGCTTACAGGTCTCTTGTAATTTTATGAACAAAAATAAGAAAAACAAAAAAAATAAGAAAAATCTAATATCAACACTCGTACGCCCAGAGGGGACAACATGACCCTTTTCGGTTTTTAAGTGCTAGCTATGTTTTGAAGAATAATTCAAGCTACATTTACTTTCGTGACATTTATTTATTTGGCATGTACTTCCATTATATCAAAAAGCAGTACATTTCGCCTAATTAATTATGACGTTTTTCCAGTTTTACCTTTAACGCCCAGAAGGGTCATATTGACCGTTTTAGAAAGAAGCTATAATTTTGTTTATTGTTGTGCCATACATTTATCTCATGCATTTTGAAGCCTCAGCTACTTTACTCTGTAGTGCAATAATTTTCTTTCGTTCATATTATTCCCTTATGAAATGACAACAATGTAGTCGATTCACCACTATTCGTCATTCCCTTGTAAGAATCAGTCTTTCAAAGGTGACTGTGAGTTGAAAATGAATTGGAAAGAATGTTTACGAGATGAAGAGATTCTTGCGGAGTTACACATAGTTATGGAGTGTGATTCAGGTGGTGGAGAACTTTCTTCTGACGATTCAGAGGAAGAGTTTTTACCGCAGACATTGAGAGAAGATGAATCTAATGATTCTGATTCTTCAGTTACAGATAAACTGTGCTTAGCACTTGTTCATAGACAATTATATAAACAAACATATCTTGAAATGTACTATAACAGAGGCACACAGAGTACTAGGAAATGGCGGCTGTTCAATGACCACGGAAGAACTAGACGCGTTTATTGCAGTTATTTATGCTCGTGGTGTGAGTGGTTGCCGAAGCACAGACCTTCACAGCTTATGGTCAGATTCTTGGGGCCTGCCACTTTGTGTGGAAACCGCGAGTAGAAACAGATTCTGTGAGATTCTAAGATTCCTGCGGTTCGACGAGAAGTCTACACGCTCTGTGCGAGTACTGAATGATGAGTTTGCATTGGTTTGTACTGTCTGTAACAAATTCATAGAAAACTGTACAATGTGTTAAAAACCTGGAAGTGACATAATAATAGACGAGCAGCTCTTTCCAAGTAAATCTAGGTACCCGTTCACACAGTTCATGGCTTCAAAGCCTGACAAGCATGGGCAAATCTATTGGTCAGCTGTAGATGTTGAAAGCAAGTATATACCCAATGGTTTCCCTTATCTTGGTAAGGACACTGCACGATCCCAAGACGAAAGGTTTTCAGTTTATGTATTGATGCGTCTTACGGAAACATTTGTGGGCAAAGGCATTGTTTCTCGTTCGATATGCCAGATACATTTTACAAAGAACACATAAGATTGATATAAATCACAATAAACGTTTGGAACTTACAATGAGGAAACAAATTATATTAGTTATTACATTACAGTTATGTAAGGGAAACTACATTATTGCATTAAATGGAACAAAAATCACATAAATTGAAGACAATTAATTACACAGTAACATTAAGATTATGGAGCCATTTCCTGGCATTGTCCGTTAACTTGTGGAGCGACATCAGAGAGCCGTCGCTGAAACCATGAATGTTACAAACCAGAAGATGGTCCATGGTTTGTACCTCGCCACAGTCACAACACGAATCGTCTGTATAGCCCCATTTGGTTGTTTGCTGTCTGCATCGTCCAACTCCCGTGCGAAACCTGTTTATAGCCGACCAGTGTTTCCTGTTGAGATTGAAGCCTTCAAACCTTTTGGTTGGGCTGTGGATTAGGTGATGGTTTTCCACGACGCCTCTTCTCAGACCCTGCCATGCACTCTTTCATTCAGCATCGAGACCCTCTGAGCCCAATGTTCTGCTCCAGACGATAGGTTTCCTGGACTTTAGTCTCGTGGCTCCTCCCATGTCGTCATGTATGGGTAGCCTTGGGTTTGCTTCAATTTTTCCTACTATGTCCTGGGTTGCTTTCTCTCTACGTATGGAAGCAGGAGCGATGTTTGCCAGCACAGGAAGCCACTCGACGGGGGTTGACCTGAGAGTGCTGGTGACGTTTCTCAGAGTGGCATTTAGTCGTGCATCCACTTTTTTGGCGTGCGGGCTTCTGCTCCAGACTGGTGCACAGTATTCTGCAGCGCTGTACACCAGTGCCAATGCAGCAGTTCGTAGAGTGGCAGCATCACAACCCCAAGTGGTGCCTACCAGTCTGTTGAGCAGGTTATTTCTCGCCTTTAGCTTTTGGACAATATCAGTTAGGTGTTATCTGAAAGTCATGCTGCGATCTAGCTTAATACCGAGATATTTTGGGAAATTCTCGTGGCTGACAGCTTTACCATTTATAACCAGGCGGAGTTCGCTTCTCGCTTCCTTGCTGTTTAGATGCATAACTGTGCTTGCTGTTTTTGTCACATTGATTTTTAGATGCATGTGTCATAGTATTTTTTCAGTGTAGCTAGATCTTCATTTAGTGTTTATCCCAGGGTTTCTAACGAGTTACTTTGCGCTGTAATAGCTAAATCATCTGCGTAGGCAAATTTAAGTGAGTGCAGATCAGGCTCTGCTATGTAGATGTTGGAGAGCCAGAGAGCTAAGACTGATCCTTGCGGAAGACAATTTTTTAGGGTATGGCTCTTGCTGGTTTCGCCATTTAATTTGACCCTGAAGTTCCTTTCGCTCAGCATGTTGTTCATGAGCTTCAACGTTGTTTTGCATTTGACTATCTTTGCCAGTTTTAACATGAGACCATTTAGCCAAACAGAATCGTACGCTGATGTCAGGTCAATGAGGACAATGGGCAAAGGCAGAAATGTCACAACAGACAATTATTTCACATTCACTTCACTCAAACTAGCCAAAAAATTGAAAGACAAATTACCACATGCTCTGAAGTCCTTGAAGAGATCTCTCTATCCCACAAAAGTTTTAAAACATAACATTTCCTTGACAGTATATCAAGGAAAGAAAGCAAAAAATGTGCTGGTAATTTCTTCCCTTCATCACAGAGTTACCATAAATAAAATGAGAAAAAACTCAACGTACTGCATGTTATTACAACAAAGCAAAATTTGGGGTTGACATACTAGACAAAATGGCGAGGCAGTATTCAGTCAACGCGTCCTCAAGAAGATGGCCAGTGCACTCCTTCTACAATATCCTTGACCTACCAGGGATAAATGCTTGTGTAGTATTTAGGGCTGTTACTGGGAAGAAGATAAAAAGAAAATATTTTATTCAGCAGCTTGGGGATGAACTACGCTCTGAGTGCGTAAAGAGTCGCTTTCCTCATATGACCACAGACAAGCATGAAAAGAATGAAAATGAAGATGAAGACGAAATTCCACACAAGCGCCGTAAATGTCAAGTTCTCGAATTCTGCAATTGTAATAAAACTATTTCCAAGTGGAGTGTTTGTAATATGATGGTAGGTGGAAAAATGTACAAAGGCAACTGAATACAAATGTGTCAATTGTGTAAAACAATGAAGTAGCTGAAATTTCTGTACACATGCAAAGTTCAATTTTTTATGAATTTAGAACCAAGAAAAGCCTGTCATGTGTTTACACTTGTTTGGGTGTTACAAGGTTCAGTGAAATTTGTTTACATGTCAATAAATAATATAATTTGTGTCTGCTCCTTTTATTCACAACCCAGTGTCTGAAATGGCTATAGACCTTGAAAACATTAAAATATAATAAATGATTAAAATCATGCAATAATTGTTCAGAAAACTTTTTTAAATGGTAGGGGTCAAAAGACCCCTCTGCTAGTTCGAGGGTGCAGGCAAAGTCTGGACGTCCGAGTGTTAAAGATACGAGTACAAGCTACCTAATAACAATTGCCGAGAAAGAGATGATTAGTTAATATGCATATTTTTCCTGATTACTTTTATTTTACGTACGAAGAGTTCTCCAATTATCGATCGTACAGTATGCGAAGTATGATTGCTTAGGGTTTTAATGACCTAGCTGTTTAAGGGAACTTAAAACTAGGCGATCCCTGTCAGCCGGAGGTCGATAAAAGGGCTAATTAGAGGAAATGCCGAAAGACTTGATTAACCCGCACGATAGAGTCACTAACCCTGTGTTACGCCTTTCGGTTTGTAAGAGAATTCCATGTGAAATGACTGAAACTTTCATTTAAAAAAAAATCCTAGCCACTTTAGATCCATTTTAAAGGAGTAAACAAGATTTTTTTTGTACATATAATGATGTCTTAATAATATGCAAACCAGACACCGCACTTCTCGGCAGTCATTCCACTAAATTTCATAATACGAGATAAATACGTATTGTTTTTGTATATTAGATTTTTTTCTCTTCTTACAGAAGCATGTAGCGTGTACCTGGATGTTCTGGGCACAGAACAGTTATTTAGATATTTTTCCGTAAACGTGTCGTCTTACTGCTCCAAAGCTATGTTCAAACTGAGGGATTTTTGCCCGATACATCCAGCTGATGAGGTGTGACACATGTTGCAAGTTCCTGCGAGATATGCTTGCGGCATCGACTCTAGAATCCCGAGAAATTCTGTTCTGAGACATGTGCCTGTACCCGTTCGCTCGTACAAAACACGGCACAAATCCCTGATACATTTTCTACTGAATGTATTTCGAGTGGAAGTGATCAGCTGTGCAACATTCCGCTGTGTACATTAGTAGCAGTTATGCAGATGGAGTGGACGAAAAACAACATCGTTAAATTACTTGAAAAATTTCGCGAAAGGCGTTCGTTATGGGATCCTACATTCCCTGATTTCAAAAACAGCTTCGCCAAGCGCATTGCTGTTCAACAACTCGAGTTTTTATTCAGCGCTTCAGATGAAGAATTGAACAGTAAAATTCACAACTTGAGGTAACAATTCCTCCTAAATTAGACAAATGTTCGTCATCGAAGAGATCAGGATCGGGTAGACAAGAGCTGTACATATCGAAGTGGTATGCCTACGATTCTCTGCCCTACCTACAGAATTAAACAAACCTAGAATGAGTTTATGCCCCGTGAAGTTAGAGCATACTTATTTTACATGATTTTTATCACAAATATTTATTCACATCATAATTATGAATGTAAATTTGGTGTTATAGTTGTGCACGGAAAAGACAGCATTTTCTACGAACTTGATAATTATCACTGAACCATCTTCGACACTAAACGAACAAATATTGCCACTCCACTTGTCCTTCGATGGTGACAAAATGTGCTGCAAATCCATTTCTCACTTGCTTAGCTTTTACGGCAGCATTTCCATCGACTCTTGAAAGCGGTATAAGTGGTGGGTGGTCTCTCCATCTCACCAGATTCTACGGTCCCTCATTCTAGATTTTCAGAATCCAAACTGCCTGGTGGACAATAAATTAGGCGACCTTCTCAATTTATCTTAGGAAGTTGTGAAGATAAACGCTGCACAGTGTCTCAATAGTTGCTTTCTGTATATCAGGACGAATAGGTTTTCGTGAAACCCGAAGAACAGACGGTAGTATGCCAAATGCATTTTGAATGACTTCTTTTCATTGCTGTCTTCGTTATGATTACCTGGATAGGGTTTCATGACAATTTCTTGAAGTGAAAAAGCGTCGTTAGTAGCAGTTACATAGGGAGTGGATGGTGCTCTTCCAGGCGGAGGTTCCGATCTTGGTACGTGCAGCGCGCGGCTTGAAGTACGTTATTGATGGCCGTACGATTAAATAATTCTCAGTCTGAAGTATGTACGCCCTTGCACTCCCACATCTGCATAGAGAAACCGATAATCGGCAACTTCAACACAATACTGAAAGTGTCTAAAGTTGTAGTAAGCGCTCCCAGCATGAGTGGGATTAACAATTTACATGTGTTTTCCATCTAAAGACCCTATGCAGTGAGGGAAGTTCAGCGAATCTCACATTCTTGTGAAATTTCCTTCCAGAGCGCCCCAGAAAACGAACTAATATATTTCTTTTTTAGGGTACATGGGAAGAGATATGTGGAGAAGAGACTGTCCTCAACATCAATGGAAAACGGAGCAAGTACTTTGGGTTCTCTTTCAGAGGCTTCTACGTACCCACTTCGCAAGAAGGTAAAAGTACGAGGGTTAGTCGGAAAGTAAGGAACGATCGGTCGCGAAACGGAAACCACAGTGAAAATCCGATGCACAGGTGTGTTGGGCAGTGTGTCTAGTATGCCCGTCGATCGCGTTACGTCGTTCTTTTCAGTTCTGAGCACACAGGGAGCACATAAAGATACCTAGAACTATAGTGTGTCCCGCCAAGTTCGAGGGCCAGGTGAGAAATTTCGCCTGAAGCTATGCAGCCAACATTACATAACTGTTGGGCACTTTCTTCTTCAAGACAATTCTCAGTTGCATTCTGCAGGAGCAATGAAGATGCTCCTGCATCGTTTTCAACTGGAAATGTTTGATAACCCACAATACAGCCCGTAATTGTCTCCCTATGAGTTTCATCTCTGCTCACATGAACTGCTGGCTATGAAGACAACATTTTGGCACAGGCAACGAGCTGTAGGCCAGCGTAGAGAATTGGCGGAAAGCACTGGCGGCAGCCTTCTATAACGAGGGTATTGGAAAGTTGGTACAACGCTACGACAAACGTCTAAGTCGGACCGGTGACTATGGAGATAAGTAGCTGGAAGTTGTAGCAAACTGTTCCGAGTAAAAAAGTTTTGATTTTTACTGTGGTTTCCATTTCGCGTCCTATCGTTCCTTAATTTCCGAATAGCCCTCGTAATAAAACAAAATTCTGCTGAAGCATGCAAGTGACCACATTCTGAGGAAAAACGAAGTCTATCTCGTTTCCGAAGTACGTCGAAAGTGAATTGAGAGACTTTAGCAACAAAAAACGTCTTGCTATCCTTCAGAAGAGGGTACTAGACTTGATTTTCGAGGCAAGAGGTGATAAGTTGAATAATTTTACCGTGAGTCTTCCCAAAAGCAAGTGCAATGGCGGAATTAGGCTTTTTGCCTGTAGTTATTACAAATGAGGGGCAGCCGAAAATGGTTACATTTTAAGCGAGGAGAACTGGATTTTGCTTTCCAAAGATATATACGAAACGTCGAATAATGATGCTAGCTGGTGTTTGGATTTTATAACCGGGGAATGTAGAATTGCTTTTTGTGAAATCCTTCAATCTGTTTAACGGTATTGTAATGCACGGTATTAAGCTTGAAATCAAAGTACAGTAAAGATAACAGGTACCTACCTTACTTTCCCCTCCAAGTTTCTGACACATCTTTGGCATTATTCCACTGAGTTTTCGATTCGAAAATCCTACGCTAGTACTTAAGGAATTGTACGAATCTGCAGTAACTATAAAGCGTAATGTAATGGCACGTTGTTCAGCAGAGCCAGGGGTCACAGATTGTCGAAAAATTTGTATTCTTTAATATGCAGTACGTATTTAGGAACACTTCAAAGTCCGTTGACGACATACGAGCAAAATTTCTGGAAACCCTGTACGTCTTGAACTTTCAGATAACTCGTCACTGAACTGTTCCTCCGTGACTACACCGTTTACTGAGAAAGTTACGCATCCACCACCTACATTCCTTTCTCCTATTATTCTCCCTTCTTACAGGTTATATTCACACCACTAGCGCAAAGACATGGAACTTCTGGATCAGACACCACGTTCCGTGGAACTGACTGGCTACATGTCGGCATTGACAACGCTCACGTTACCTACTTTCGCCCGGCACATGTCCCCGAACTATGTCGCGAGATGCATGTGCCGAGATACTTTTCCTTGTGGCTTGTACAGGGCAAAATGTCCTCGACGAGTCCCTCAGTGTGAACGTAGTTAAGGACAGCGGCCTGGCAGGATGATACTGAAGAATCAAACTCAGTTTCAGCAGCTTTTCTAGATCTCTCACCCGAGCTTTGATGCCAAAAGTTCACTTGAGGCACGTAATTTACGTACACTGAATACAATATGAGTTTCTTCTAAGATAAGAGTGGATGTTCACTTGACATTGTGAGTCAGTACGCATTTACAGTGTGCACGGATCTGACAGGAATGGAGAAACTTTGTAAGACGTGTGGTATTGCAAATACAAATGATACAGATATCTAATGAAGCAAGCATCAAAATTATTTAACTGTGTTTATACGAAACAGAAGTGCAGTTTAGAATTCTGCCGAGAGAATCGTGTCGGTGTCTCTTCTAAGAAGTAAAAACTGTTGGATTAGGTCGTGTGAAAGACTGTAAAAGTAATAATTACCATACATAGAATCTATGTAAGCGATTGTGAGCGGTTATCAGCGTCGTGTCACTTGGCACCTGTTTTTATTTTATGATTGCTGTCCCTCACAGAATTCTTTTGTCCGAGGATATTACAACTGAACTGTGCTACCTGTAACATTCATACTGAATACAAGCACGCCTGGTGCCGTTTCTCTAAGTTGCCTGGCATGATCTTTCGCATTCACATTCTTCTCGGAGGCCGACTGTGGTGGTACAGTACTTACGACATTCGGAAGGAGCGCCTTCCAAAACACCGTCTGGAAATAAGGATTTGATGGTTTTGTGGTTTCACTTGATCACCTGAAGAGAAAAAGAGGGTGATTCCTTGAACTCTGACACGGGTGTTTTTCTTCTCATACCTTCACCATCTCCATTATTCCTTTTTCTCTCATTACGTAGGCATCGAGCCGACGTAAAATATCAATGCTTTCTTGAAATTACACTACCATTCCTCTTATTTGTGCCGTTCGAATGTACCTACTCTGTTACGTCCATTACGGTCTTGCAGAAAATTGTGTTTATTATTTCGTGTACGTGCAATATGACAGTTAATTTAAGACGCTGGAGTCGATACTTTTAACTATTGTGCAGGACTTTTCACAAAAAAGAAAAAAAAATACATCGTGTTTTTGTTGTAGTATGAAGCAGCGTGGGTGGGCCTAATATTTCTGAAAACTGTCTCTTGTCTGCAATGGTCACGAAGTCAAACTGTAAGATACATCATTCTGTAAGACGACTGTGTTCGGACACACTATACCAATGTTGCGTGGTATCAAACGTGTCATCCTGACCCCCATCCAAAGCTATAACGAGTGTGAGGGCTTTCTTCATGGTGCATTCTACATTCTATGTTATTAATATTGTTCCAAAGTATTGCTTTTGCATGCGATATGAGATGAAGATGTATTTGGACAGTGAGCATCAACAGAGGATTGAATAATAACGTCACTTTTAAAAGCCAATAAGATTGTGCTTAGAAGTGAAGAAACGGATATTTGTAACAAAAGTGCCTTGTGAATACTGCAGACAATAACTTATTGACAGAGAATGCGCTGATGACCTCGATGTTGAGCGCCCATAAACCCCCGACAGAGAATGACAAATGAACATACACTGCAATACCAAAATGAAGTGTTTGTGTTTCTCCCTTGTTGATTTGCTGCTGTACACCTAGTCTGGTGTCTACAAAAAGGCACCTCTGCTGGACACTCTTCCACTTTTGCTTGGAAGACGTGTGGCTATTGCTGGAGGCACCATAACGCTAGCTCGCTTTATATTTATAATTATATGTAATTAAAATAAAGATTATTTATACGAGAAACAGTGATATATGGAACAGGGATGTAGAAGACGTATTTGGAACTGGTGTCATTAGAAACGTAACTGCGTAGAAGGTTGAAAACCTAGCGTATCATAACCAATACATCTCACTGTAGCAGTTGCAACATACGTCCTCAATTATTTGCTGGACGTATTCCTCTAGAGCTTTTACCCGCTACAGCTCCCTCTAGTACCATTGAAGTCATTCCCTGAGGTTTTAACAAATGTCCTATTATCTTGTCCCTCCTTCTTGTCAGAGTTTTCCATATATTTGTTTCCTCGCCGATTCTGCGGAGAACCTCATCATTATTTACCTTATCGGTCCACCTAATTTTCAGCTTTCTTCCGTAGCAACACATCTCAAATGTTTCTATTCTCTTCCTTTTTGAATTTCTCACAGTCCATGTCTCACTACCATACAGCGCTGTGCTCCAAAAACACATTCTCACATACTTTTTCTTCAAATTAAGGCCTATGTTTGATACCAATGAACTTTTCTTGACCAGGAAATCCCCTCTGGTCAATGCTAGTCTGCTTTTTATGTCCTCCTTGCCCCGTCAAACAAGGGTTATTTTACTTCCTGGGTGGCAGAATTGCTGAACTTCGTCTATTTCATAATCCCCAGTTCAGATGTTAAGTTTCTCGCTGTTCTCATTTCTGCTGCTTCTCATTACCTTCGTCTTTCTTCGATTTACTCTCTATCCATATTCTGTACTCATTAGACTGTTCACTTCATTCAACATATCCTGCTTTTCTTATTCAATGACGATAGCAATGTCATCTATGAATCTTGTCTCTTATATCCAATTACCCTGAGTTCCAGTCCCTCTCTTGAACCTTTCTTTTATTTGCGTCATTGATTTCTCGATGTAGATATTGAAAAAAGGGGGCAAAAGACCACATCCCTGTCTTACACCCTTTTCAGTCCGAGCACTTCGTTCTTGATCTCCCACTCTTATTGTTCCCCCTTGGTTCTTGTACGTATTATACATCACGCGTCTTTCCTTACAGTTTACCCCTACTATTTTCAGAATGTCGAACATTTTGCACCATTTTACATTGTCGAACGTTTTTTTCCAGGTCGACAAATCCTATGAACGTGTCCTGATTTTTCTTTAGTCTTCCTTCCATTAACAAACGCAACGTCATAATTGCCTCTCTGGCGCTTTTATCTTTCCTAAAGACCAAATGATCGCAACATGACAGAACCTCAATTTCCTTTTCCACGATATGAGATGTAAATGTTAAAAAAACCACCACAGCTGCATTTCTAACTGAAATTTTTTAGGTGACTTGAGAAAGTTCACAAAAAAACCTTCCTAACTAATTCTAACAAAGTGGCTGGTATGTGACAGTGTCATCAATAACAACTGCCTAGTTATAATATTCGACGCTAAATGGCACATTTCTCAACATGACGAGCACATTGAAACACTTCGTCGATAGTCTAGTGCAAGTGCTGCAATCAGTACATACAGGTAACATGCGCTGTATAATACGGCACAGAATGCTATTACAGGGAGTCGTGCTTTGAGGATTTTGGTAGATTAAGCGAAAAAAGTAATTTCTCAGCAATGAAATATACTTGGGTGATGGGCAAACTAAAGCATCTAATACTTTGGTTATGGTAACAGCCAACCAGCTAAGCACATTCGACAGTCCTTGCCCTTCACAGGTTTCCCCCACATCTAAGGACATGCTGTATGTTTCATGCCCAGTAAAAAGGCTATGGCAGCCAAATAAAACTCGGTATTTCAACTGGACGATAGGAGTATCTTAAAATCTAAAAACGTAAGTCGAAAGCGGAGTGGTATACAAAAAGAAACAAATTAAACTAATCCCTGACATTCAGACACACCTAAATCTAAATTTATGCCAATGCAAGTACATCATGTTGTAAAGTCACTATCAATCTGGCTGGTTTAGCCACGAATGCTTTAGTAGTAATGGTCCTATTAGATCTTGTACACCCTTGACTTCCCCCGACTGAGTGACTGTGTTTTCGAGCCAGTTACACGTTTACTACAGTCCGACGTGGGCTCCAAAACATGGCGAAACTTGTCATTTCCCTCATTAAGAAACCAATGTCAGAGACGAAAGAAGTGGCGCAAGTGGCAGAGACAGCCCTTAGGCGGACTAATGAAAGAATCCCGAATTTATAGTCTGATCCCACTGAGCTACACCGGTTAGGTACAAGAACAACAGGCAGGTACAAGAACAACAGGACGCTGCTGTAAACAATGGGGTGTTTGAGTGTTTTCCGGAAATAGCCTTAAATGTTAATTATGTCTTTTTATGCTGCTAATATGCTTTTCTTCCTCTTGAATTTCAGTATATTCTTCTATAAAAACTGAAATGTAATTCAGATAGTTTGAAAGCGTGCTAAAACGCTCCATTCGAGTCATGTGATGCCTGTGACGTCACTATCTAGTTCCCTGCTCCTACTGTCATAATACTAATGCACAGTGATGTCCTGTTTTGTTATTCACGTTTCGGAAAATGTCTTACAAATAGTGCATAGTACCAGACTATATAAATACATCTCTAAAAACTCCTAAAAAGTAGTTTTTGAGTGTTCCAGAGAATGAAAAGATGCAATAAAATGTGGTTGCACTGTACTCCAAATTACAACCACGTCGACGCACAAGTTTACTAATCCTAATTAAAAATGTGTTGCACTGTGACGCGCTGTGAAGTTAACATTAACTTATCTCCGAGATGCGCTCTTCCACTGTTACAACGAAAGATAGCGTCTTTCAACGAAATTAAACTCCTAGCGAAAATTGTCGTTCTACCCAGTTTTTGTGAGTTTATGTCCATAGATCGCAGGGTCGAATCTAATCCGAATGAACAATATAACTTATTTATAAAACGACTCGACAGTCCTCTCATATGATAACCAAATCACACCGATCAGAAACGTAATATTATTGGGTTTTCCTTGCTGTTTACATGCGCTCACATTTGCAATCGCTGTTCGCACACTGTAGTTCAAAAAGACATTTTCTAATTAATGTGACCACACGCTTTTCACTTTATGAAAAACAATATTTTTATCTTCGTATTGTCCAGCTAGGATCCTTATTGTTTAAACTTTTGCAGTTTCATCGTCTTACATGAAGATGTAAATCTGCTTCAGACGAGAACGTTAGTTTACATTCTAACATCAGAGCCCTTACTTTTGTTGTACAGGCTTTATATCTCGCCGTATAACCTCATGATCCTACAGCTCTGTAGTGTGGGTGTATGTTGCTATCTTCACTACTAGCAATCCGTTCCAAAAAAGTGAATTGTTTGTTTGCGAAGGGAATTCATTTACTTCACTACTAACAATGCTTTCCAAGAAAGTGAATCGTTTGTTAGCAAAGTAAATGTTTTTATCATCTGTTGTCTATTTCTCCTACTAAGGCTAATGTGAAGCTATATATAATACATCCCACAATCGAAATAACTGCTACAATCAGTTCTTGCTGACGCTATTTTCGTACTTCGTATAAAACTTTTAAAAATATGGGGCCCTTGCGGGATTTGGGCATGTGACCTCTTTCTCTGTAGTAGGAGGAGTTATCCATTGCCCCATCGAACGCATGGTAGAAAAATATCTCTGCTGGGAGGAAATAAAGAATATGTTTTACCAGGAATAATTTTATTGTGCTTTGGATCGTAGCTCATGACTGATAGTTGGCAATCTAGTTATAAAATACTGACCCATTTCCAAAAGTTCTACTACTCCTTAGTTCTGATCGAGTTTAACGATGTTGCAGAATGTTCGCCGCGCTAAATGGTTGCAGCATAGACTCATCAACTTTTGCAAAGGCTTCCACTGTCAGAGTTCACAAAATTCCAGAATTCCTTTCTGTTGTTAGTTAAAGTTTACAATTGCGTTATCCACCACTAAATAGCTAAACTTCTCGCAGAAAAAGTACTTAAAAACCTCGTAACCTCGTCTAACGCTCCTACAACACACGTGTAGCTTCGTCTTACTGCTACCCTGGGACGTCACCAGAGCATCAGCCAATAACAGAGCGTTTCCGATCACGTGACCAGATCTTGATATTTAATTGTTTTTAAGCTTTAATTACATACAAATCACAGACACTTTGTGAGAACGTTGACACGTAATTGTTATAATCAATCAGAACAACAACAATCCGAACCATATTTTTAACCTAGGCAAAAAGCCTATTTTGAAGAACAGTACGTAGCTGCAGAGAATACATACATTTGGCAAAAGGAAACATTTTACTACAAAATCAAACTACAATAGATACAGGTACAATGTAATGTGTATAAACACGGTGGGAGAGAAGGTGAGAAGGAATTTAAAAAATGTTGGTGAAATCTGACCTGCAAGCAACACAGGGCGGAAAAAATAGGTTGTAAACAATTATGAAGAACAGTTCGTTGCTGCAGAGAATACATACGTTTGACAAAATGAAATCTTACATTGCAAAATCAATCTGCAGTAAATACAGGTACAATTTAATGTGTATAAATAGGGCGGGAGAGAAGGTGAAAAAAAATTAAAAACCTGTTGGTGAAACGTAATTCGTAAACAACACAGGGTGCAAAGAAACCAAGGTTTTAGCGACACGATTTGTCAGTAGATTATCATACTGCTGAACTGGCTGTCTCCAATATTAACAGGAAATGACCTACAACTTCAATTAAAAAAACTCTAGCTAGTTTTAATTGATAAAAAGCACCAAAACTTCTTAACAGCAAAATTGTGTCATTGCATGAGACAGAGTTCAGCAGATATGAGTCATAAACATTGAGATACGTGAAAAATTACCTGCTCTTAAACCGGATCGCTAATTAGCCAGACTGCATTCATTCAGTATTTGATAGTGAGAGCACTTAGTAACTTCCAACCAACTTTACACGTAATTTCGAATCTTTTCCGACCATTTTCTCGTTGACAGATTTGGATTTGGCATTTTCGTTGGCCTAGGAGTAAATAATCTGAAAATAATAAAACGAACCATATAAATTTTACATTTTTAATGTATTAAACACTACTTCACTACCGACAGTAATTTGTGCAAGCCACTCTGTGTCCAAATTAATTGCCTTTAGTGTGGCAGATGTTATCCTTCGCTTTTCCTATTTTGTGCTATTGTCTTCCACCCAACATCTTTTGTAACACGATTTTCTTCATCTAGTGTTTGCATCTTTTGCTCTTCCCTTCAATAGTTTCGCCCAGTGTCCAGTTAACTGTTGCAGGATGCCGCAGCAGACACCATTCTAGTATGTCACTTACTTTCGGTAAAGGGCTCGCACAGATTCCTTTCCTCGCCTATTATTTTCACAATTTCTTCACTTCGTACTTTATCTGTCCACTTCGATAGCACCACATTCCATGTTACCACAGGTTTAGCATATCTGAATGATTTGCACTGAAATTATTTCATATCATTGCAATTTCATTGATAAAATTCCTATCAATACAACTATTTAATTTGAAATGCTGCAGTTCCTCCTCCTCCAGAATTTTTATGTGCCATGCTTACAAACAATGCTGCGATCATTATTTTCCGCCTTTGATGCTGCAACCAGCAGAGCCCTTTTCTTTAAGTAACCCTTTTTTCACCTGTGCCAATCTGCTAGACGTAGATTCTTTGTTTCGGCCATTCTGTGTAACAGTCCATCCTAGTTAGGGGAACTCTTTTACCTCTTCCACTGCAACGACGATCCCATTTCCTATGTTTTACACGTCATTACCACCTTCTCCAATTCTTCTTCGTCACCTTCGTCTTTCCCTTGTTTATCCCTGAGCCACATTACGCGCTAATTATGCTGTCCATTTCTGTCAACAGGTCTTGTATGTTTCTTTAAGGTCAGTACCGCCAATAGACCGTTTCTTTTTATTTGCAGTGTTACATTTACACGATCATGATCTCGGCTTAAAATGCCATTATCAAGTGTGTTTTTTTATGTTATACAATACCTAAGATGGCATACTGTCGTATTTAAAATGCACTATTACACACATTGTCTAAGGGTTGCTGTGTTTTATCACAGGTACATTCAGTGATAAAACATAGCAGTAGGATTTTACCAGAAATATTGACCCTTAGACAATGTGCGTAATAATGTAATTTAAATACGACAGTATACACTATTACAGACATTGTCTAAGGGTTGCTGTGTTTTATCACTGATACACTCAGTGATAGAACATAGCAGTAGGATTTTACCAGAAATATTGATCCTTAGGCAATGTGCGTAATAGTGTAATGAAACGTCCCCTTAGAACAATTGTACAAGCCTGTGCTTAACCTGACACACAATATTATTTAGCGCAACGCAATCTGACTTTCAATAACCCCTACAAAACAATGGCCCTGACTAACTTTAACCTATACCTTTTACAAATCACTTACCTCACAAAAATCTTCGCTACTCAAGCTACTGCAAAACAGCGAGCGCCACTACTGCCAGCTAAATAAAAGATTCAAACTACTGAAGGCACTAACTACTGATAGGGATAGTTAGCAAATGAAAGATATTAATAGAGAACAAACAATGTATTTACCTTAATATTCATAATTGACATCCAGTATTACAAATTATCAAAACTCCGCCATCTCTCTCCCCACATCCACCACTGCTGGCGGCTCACCTCCAACTGCCCAACGCTACGCGCTGTTCACATCCAGCTGTAGCAGTTCATGACAACAATGGCAGACAACAATGCAAACTAGCCACATACTGCACACAGCACAGCCAGTGATTTTCATATAGAGCGCTACGTGGCATTACCCATATAAAAATCTAAACAGCCTACTTACAGTAATTTAAATACAACAGTATACACTATTACACACATTGTCTAAGGGTTGCTGTGTTTTATCACTGGTACACTCAGTGAAAAAACATACCAGTAGGATTTTACCAGAAAATTTGACCCTTAGACAATGTGCGTAATAGTGTAATTTAAATACGACAGTATGCCATCTTAGGGACTATATAACACTTGATAATGGCATTTTAAGCCGAAATCATGATCGTGTAAATGTAACACAGCAAATAAATAAAAAAACAGTCTAATGGCGGTACTGACTTTAAAGAAATATATTATGACTGTGGCCCCACATTATGAAAAAATTACTAAAGGTCTTATATGTCCTCTTTATATCTGTCCATGCATCCTTTTTTCTTTTTTTTTGGTAGCTACCGGAAGTGTAGCCACATTTTCTGCACAGTACGCCTGCATCTTCTTTGTTGTTCTACCTGTAAATATCAAGAAGCCATTAGGAAGCATTTTCGCGAGAAAATTTTTACTGCTACATCACCTTTGTGCAGTGTCAGCAAATTTATTAAACTTCCTCTGACCACATCTACACTCAAGTGCAGCAGATAATATAAACAGGAATTTACATGATGCCTGTTCCACGTGAGGATTTTCCCGATACAGTTAGTCACAAAAAAAGAACCAAGAAAAGGAGAGCAGATTGATATGTGCTGCAGTGCAGGCTGAACTTATTTCATCGCAGCACTGTCACTGGAGAACTATAAATAATTGAAGATTGTTTGACAAAAACTACTACTGATTAATAGATGCGGGTGTCTTCACTCGCTTGCCTACCTGCTGAAGTCTTAAAATGTTCTTGTTGCAACCTGCATTCGCATGGCTATGGGTGGGACCGAAGCTTCCTTTTAGACGAATCTCACACACCGGAGAAACATTCAAGTAGAGCCTGAAAGTGTTTTTGAAGCTGTATTTTTGCATATCATCTGCATACTTGCAGTGCGGTTATACTTCGTCGGCAATAAGTGTTACTGTAGTGTGGTTTAAGTTATGTGCTACCTGACGTTTAAGTCCGAAGTTGCAACGTGGTCTCAACAAGTGTTGTCTGTAATCTGCAACCACAACGTTGCACTCCTCTGTGCGGTATACAAAATATAGTAAAAATGAAATTTTAAGAGCACAAAAGTTAACTTATACTATAGTTACGTTTTTTCTTGAAATACTCGTAGGTGAAATGTAGGCGTCCTTAAAAGTTCCCAACTTGAGAGCTTGCAGCTACACTGCTTTGCCTGGAAAAACAATGCACCCGACCAAAGCAATCATTCCCAGTGGTTGGAGAAATCACAGGCCACACCGGTGTACAAGAAGGGTAGCAGAAGTGAGCCCCAAAACTACCCTCTAACATCCATGACATCGATTTGTTGTAGAATCTTAGAAAATATTCTGAGCTGAGACACAATGAGGTGTCTCGAACAGAATGACCTCCATGCCAACCAGCCAGGACTCCGACATCACTCATGCCAAACTCATACTTTTCTCAAGCACGTACAGTTTCTGATATTGAGATACAGAATATGAGACATTACGTTCAGATCAAGGCCTTGAAATAGATGCAGTATTTCTGGATTTCCGAAAAGCGTCTGACTCCGTATCACTTCTACGCTTATTATCAGAACTACGATCGTATGGGTTATCAAGCGAAATTTGTGACTGGATCGAGGATTTTTTGGTACGAAGGATGCAGCAAGTTATCTGGTATGGAGAGTAATTGACAGGTGTAGAGGTAACTTCGGGTGTGCTGCAGGAAGTGTGCTGGGACGCTTGTTGTTCATATTGTATGTTAATGACCTTGTGATCAATATTAATAGTAACCTGAGACTTTCTGCAGATGATACAGTTATGTATAATGAGGTACTGACTGAAACGAGCTGCTTAAATATTCAGTCAAATGTTGTAAGATTTCAAAGTGGTGCGAATTTTTGTAACTTGCTTTAAATTTTCCGAAATGTAGAACTGTGCACTTCACAAAACGAAAAGTCGTACTCCGCTGTGACTATAGTATCAGTGAGGCTCAGTTGGAATCGTCAACAGTTTGCAGGGACATTAACTGGAATATTAATAGGCTTAGTTGTGGGTAAAGCACATGGTACACTTCCATTTATTGGTAGAATGCTAGGGAAATGGATTCTACAAGGGAGATTACTTACGTATCACTCGTGCCGCCAATCCTAAAATATTTGGGACCCGTACTAAATCGGAATAACAGGTAATATTTAAGGTCTACAAAGAAGGACAGCGAGAATGGTCGCATGTTTGACTCATGGGAGAGAGACACAGAGACGCAGAAAAACCCGAAATGGCATACTCTCGAAGACAGACGCATCCTATGCCGAGAAAGTCTACTTACAAAAGTTTCAACAGCCGTCTTTAGATGATTGCTCTACGAATATACGACAACCCCCTATATATCGGACCCATAGGTATCACAAAAATAAGATTAGACTAATTACAGCACGCACGGAGGCATTTAAGCAATCATTTCTCCTTCGCTCCATACGTGAATATAATGAGAAATTGTCCCAATAACCGGTACAATGCAAACAAAGTTCATAGTGGTGTACTCCTAGTTGGTGGAGTCCAGCCCGCTCGCTATCGACACATTTTTTAAGCTACTGAAAATTCACATCCACCTACGTCAGAATTCTTAGATGGAACACAAACTACTATTCCCATTTCTACTTCTATGTTAACGATTATGGTGCAGCTGTTTCAAAGATATTATCCCAACATTCAATGGATCTCATGCCTCCACAGACGCTGTCCTCCCCCACAGAAATCACCTTGCTACATTATAGACATAAACACCTCAAATTCTACGGCCAGTCGTTCAGCATAACGCGACCTGTGATATAGCTGCTGGTAAACCTTTCTGGATGTGAGGTCGTTTCCAAGAAACTCCTCTGTTCCTGACGTTTCGTCCAAGACTGCGCTGGATATCCTCAGAGGCGCTCCTCCGCTGTCTTGCCGACTACCACGACCTTACATCCCTCAATGTTTACCAGCAGCTATGTCATCCGGTCGTGAAAGCCTTCATTCTATGACAACCTGTGATACTAAATCCGGCATCATTTACTTTTATCAACTCGTCATCGACAATGCCATAGTGGCAGGACGGTAGACTCTGTTCGTCAAGAACAAAAGACGACCTGCCGCCGTGAAGTCGTGCACTGGTAGGACAATGGATTCATATTTCAGACGACCATGGTTCGAATCCGCGTCCTGCCATCCAGAGTTAAGTGTTTTGAGATTTTCCTAAAAGCCGGAATGGTCCCTTTGAAACACTGTTCTCCGTCCTCTCCCGATCGGAGTAGGTGCTCGATCTCTGATTACATCACTTTCGACAAGATCTTTCTTCCTAGTGTTAAGACTCAAGCTCCATCAGTGTTTGCGTAACTGGTAGAGACAGCCTCAAGAAACCGTTGTCGGAAACATCCCGACCAGGATATGAACCAGTGGGATATGAACCAGTGTCCTTTGGAATACGGCTTCACCACAATTGCACAAAGCCACCTACATAATAAATATTTCCTGTTCTCTGTTCCGAACGCTTAGAGTGCGCTCAGTTTGTGATGCTGAGTTTCGTCATATGAGACATTAGGTTTTCCTCCATAATATGTACGCCAAATGATGTTTATATTGCAGACAAAAGCAGTAGACCGAAAGTTTTAAATTAATGTCCGTGCTATCAGTTCTCACATGAAAAATCCAAGCAGCATTGTACAAGCTGAGTTTATCGTTTATATCTGTATAAAATGGTAATGGTAAAATACGATTAAATAGCTGTAGCAGTTTCAGTTACAAAAATATATCATTGACTAAAACACTGGTCTGTGTCGGCAGTGCAATTGTTTCAGAAAAGTATTATACATTACGATATATCCTAGTTCCCGTGTAGAACGAGCAGAAAGTACTGTAAGCCGCAAGATTCGTTCTCTCCTACAGTGAAGTCCAAAACAAAGACAATGTAGTGGTTTCTGATAATTGTGTACCAGTCCTGTACAGGTTTTCAGTCGTCGCCGCTGATTTCGCATAACGTCCCGATGCAGCTGACATAAAAAAATCCTTTTCTTTCCTTCTTCGTGATGTCTGTTCTTTTGGACATGACCGAACGACAAACACCAAGCATAACTGATTCGTCTAGACTAGCAATGGATCCACCTTCTTCAGAGCGGATGCACAGGTTCATCAGATCTCCTGCGGGAATCTCTTTGAGTAGCGAGCATGTTGAAACTGTACCGGGACTGCGGACAGGTGGCACTCGGAGGAAACGTGAGTCGGCCGTGAGGCGTACCGAAATTGTCCGCACACTTGCTATAACGCTGTGTTCCGGATGGCGCAATGGTTAAGGCACCTGCCTAGTAAGCAGGAGATCCAAGGTTCGATTTTCGCTCCGGTAAGCATTGTCACTCATCGCCGCTGATTCCAAGCAAAGTCCCGATGCGGCTGACATCAGTAATCCTTTCCTTCCCTTTCCCCCCACCCCCCTCCATTCCACCGTCAATTTACATATAACTGTAGTTCGTAAGTACATTGGTATGTGAAACTTAAGAACGAAAGTATCTTTCGCATGACATGTCACTGCCAAGCAAGATATCTCCATGAATATTGCACCATACACTGTAGTTACATAGTAAGAACAGCTATAGTAAAGAAGGTAACTGAAAGACACAAGCAATGGGGCGAACAGAGGTCTTACTCAAAGACAACAATTAGACTGAAGTCAACACCATTCATGGTGGTTCCGTCAACATTACGAAAGGCGGGACATGGTTCTTAATACGTTGTGTGATCGCCACGGACGGCAATGTTTCCTCTGTGCTCCCACGCTATCCACAAGGTTGGTGAGCACTTCTTGTGGCAGGGCATTTCATTCCTCCACTTGCGCGGCTGACAAATGCCGGATGGTCATCGGTGGATGTAAATCGTGTTCGACAGTTTTTTGCCAACACTTGGTTTAAGAATCATGATAGAAGGTTGTATACAAGGAATAACCCTGGATACTAAAAGGTATCAGATAGATTATATAATGGTAAGACAGAGATTTAGGAACCAGGTTTTATATTGTAAGACATTTCCAGGGGCAGATGTGGACCCTGACCACAATCTATTGGTTATGACCTGTAGATTAAAACTGAAGAAACTGCAAAAAGGTGGAAATTCAAGGAGATGGGACCTGGATAAACTGAAAGAACCAGAGGTTGTACAGAGTTACAGGGAGAGCATAAGGGAACAATTGACATGAATGGGGGAAAGAAATATAGTAGAAGAGTAATGGGTAGCTTTGAGGGATGAAGTAGTGAAGGCAGCAGAGGATCAAGTAGGTAAAAAGACGAGGGCTAGTAGAAATCCTTGGGTAACAGAAGAAATATTGAATTTAACTGATGAAAGGAGAAAATATAAAAATGCAGTAAATGAAGTAGGTAAAAAGGAATACAAACGTCTCAAAAATGAGATCGACTGAAAGTGCAAAATGGCTAAGCAGGGATGGCTAGAGGACAAATATAAGGATGTAGAGGCTTATCTCACTAGGGGTAAGATAGATGCCGCCTACAGGAAAATTAAAGAGACCTTTGGAGATAAGAGAACCACTTGTATGAACATCAAGAGTTCAGATGGAAACCCAGTTCTAAGCAAAGAAGGGAAAGCAGAAAGGTGGAAGGAGTATATAGAGCGTCTATACAAGGGCGATGTACTTGAGGACAATATTATGGAAATGGAAGAGGATGTAGATGAAGATGAAATGGGAGATACCATACTGCGTGAAGAGTTTGACAGAGCACTGAAAGACCTGAGTCGAAACAAGGCCCCCGGAGTAGACAACATTCCATTGGAACTACTGACGGCCTTGGGAGAGCCGGTCCTGACAAAACTCTAACATCTGGTGAGCAAGATGTATGAAACAGGCGAAATACCCTCAGACTTCAAGAAGAATATAATCATTCCAATCCCAAAGAAAGCTGGTGTTGACAGATGTGAAAATTACCGAACAATCAGTTTAATAAGCAACAGCTGCAAAATACTAACACGAATTCTTTACAGACGAATGGAAAAACTAGTAGAAGCCAACCTCGGGGAAGATCAGTTTGGATTCCGAAATACTGGAACACGTGAGGCAATACTGACCTTACGACTTATCTTAGAAGAAAGATTAAGGAAAGGCAAACCTACGTTTCTAGCATTTGTAGACTTAGAGAAAGCTTTTGACAATGTTGATTGGAATACTCTCTTTCAACTTCTAAAGGCGGCAGGGGTAAAATACAGGGAGCGAAAGGCTATTTACAATTTGTACAGAAACCAGATGGCAGTTATAAGAGTCGAGGGACATGAAAGGGAAGCAGTGGTTGGGAAGGGAGTAAGACAGGGTTGTAGCCTCTCCCAGATGTTATTCAATCTGTATATTGAGCAAGCAGTAAAGGAAACAAAAGAAAAATTCGGAGTAGGTATTAAAATCCATGGAGAAGAAATAAAAACTTTGAGGTTCGCCGATGACATTGTAATTCTGTCAGAGACAGCAAAGGACTTGGAAGAGCAGTTGAACGGAATGGATGGTGTCTTGAAGGGAGGATATAAGATGAACATCAACAAAAGCAAAACGAGGATAATGGAATGTAGTCGAATTAAGTCGGGTGATGTTGAGGGTATTAGATTAGGAAATGAGACACTTAAAGTAGTAAAGGAGTTTTGCTATTTGGGGAACAAAATAGCTGATGATGTTCGAAGTAGAGAGGATATAAAATGTAGACTGGCAATGGCAAGGAAAGCGTTTCTGAAGAAGAGAAATTTGTTAACATCGAGTATAGATTTAAGTGTCAGGAAGTTATTTCTGAAAGTATTTGTATGGAGTGTAGCCATGTATGGAAGTGAAACATGGACGGTAAATAGTTTGGACAAGAAGAGAATAGAAGCTTTCGAAATGTGGTGCTACAGAAGAATACTGAAGATTAGATGGGTAGATCACATAACTAATGAGGAAGTATTGAATAGGATTGGGGAGAAGAGAAGTTTGTGGCACAACTTGACCAGAAGAAGGGATCGGTTGGTAGGACATGTTCTGAGGCATCAAGGGATCACCAATTTAGTATTGGAGGGCAGCGTGGACGGTAAAAATCGTAGGGGGAGACCGAGAGATGAATACACTAAGCAGATTCAGAAGGATGTAGGTTGCAGTAGGTACTGGGAGATGAAGAAGCTTGCACAGGATAGAGTAGCATGGAGAGCTGCATCAAACCAGTCTCAGGACTGAAGACCACAACAACAACAACAACAACGTGTTAACACCTCTAGCCATATGAAGGTGCGTCCAATACTGTTGAACATGATCATTTCGATTATCCAAGTGTCATGCTGTGAAAAGGCCTAATGTTGCTTTGGCGTTCCGACCTCCAAATCTTTAACACGTGCACTCACTAGTCAACATTATTGTGACACTGGCCCACTTCCCCAAGTTCTTCTTTTCGGAGATACATTCGGCCTTGAGATAATTGTTATGGATGACAAGCCGCGACCGCAAGAGCTCCCGGAACTAGTAGATATTCGCGTAATAGACTGACCTGCACGTTCGCCCGATATGAATACCAACGAGCACGTGTGGGATGCTTTGGGGAGGCATAATGCAGCGTGTGTCTCTGTACGTCAGCTACCATCCAGCAGGTGGCTACCTGACCGCGCTGGTGGAGGGGAACGTTCTACGACAAAACCTCCTTACCAACCTTGTGGCCTACATCGGACCACGTTGGAGAGCATAAATTGTATTCCGCGGTGATCACATACCGTACTATGAAACATATCCCACCTTTTGTAATGTCTAGTGGTGCATCACAAATCGCGATAACTTCCAGGTAATAACTGCATTTGCATGAAAGCGTCATTTCTGCTCGTCCCACTGCGTATTTCTTTCGAATACCTTCTGCACTGTACTGTACTATATTATAGTGTAGGATGTCTTCCTACGAATCATACTATGGAGCGATCTTTCTTGGCAGTGACACCGTGCGAAAGTTACTTTCGTGCTTACGTTTTGCACACAAATGAATTTTCCTAGACGTAAGTCAACGTACGGCTGGTACTCATTTCCTTTTCTGTTCCACTGGCAAACAGAGCGAGGGAAGCACTACTATCCTACGCTCCTTAAGCTTCTTAGCCTATATTTGTGGTCCTCACGCGAAATGTACATTGGCGACGGGAGAACTGCTCTGCAGTACCGTTGCTGTTCACAATATACATAAATGACCTTATGGCTAACATCGAAAGTTCACTGAGGCTTTTTGCGGATGATGCTGTAGCATATCGAGGGGTTGTAACTACGGAAAACTGTACTGAAATGCAAGAGGTTTTTTGTGGATGATGCTGTATTATATCGAGAAGTTGTAACAACGGAAAATTGTACTGAAATGCAGGAGGATCTGAAACGAATTGACGCATGATGCAGGGAATGGCAATTGAATTTTAATGTAGACAAGCGTAATGTGCTGCGAATACATAGAAAGAAAGATCCTTTATCATTTAGTTACAATATAGCAGGTCAGAAACTGGAAACAGTTAATTCCATAAATTATCTGGGAGTAGGCATTAGGAGTGATCTAAAATGAAATGACCATATAAATTTAATCGTCGGTAAAGCAGATGCAAGACTGAAACTCATTGGAAGAATCCTAAGGAAATGCTGTCCGAAAACAAAGGAAGTAGGTTACAGCACACTTGTTCGCCCACTGGTTGAATACTGCTCACCGGTGTGTGATCCGTACCAGATAGGGTTGATAGAAGAGATAGAGAAGATCCAACGGAGAGCAGCGCGCTTCCTTACAGGTTCATTTAGTAATCGCAAATGCGTTACGGAGATGATAGATAAACTCCAGTGGAAGACTCTGCAGGAGAGGCGCTCAGTAGCTCGGTACGGGCTTTTGTAGAAGTTTCGAGAACATACCTTCACAGAGGAGTCAAGCAGTATATTGATCCCTCCTACGTATATCTCGCGAAGAGACCATGAGGATAAAATCAGAGAGATTAGAGGCCACACAGAGGCATACCGACAATCTTTCTTTCCACGAACAATACGAGACTGGAATAGAAGGGAGAACAGATAGAGGTACTCAAGATACCCTCGGCCACAAAACGTCAGGTGGCTTGCGGAGTATAGATGTATATGTAGAAATGCAGGTTCTCTAAATTATCTCAACAGTGATCCTCAAACGATTCCCATTTAAGTTCCCGAAGCGTTTACATAACACTTGCTTGATGTTCGAATCTATCGGTAAGCAGTCTAGCAGCCTGCCCCTGAACTGCTTCGATGACTTCCTTTAATGCGACCTGGTGCGGATCCCAAACACTCGAGCAGTACTCAAGAAACGGTCGCATTAGTCTCCTATTCGCAGTCCTCTTTACAAACGTGTCAAACTTCCCTCAAATTCTCCTAATAAACTGAAGTCTTGCCATTCGCCTTCCCTATTACAATCCTCAAGTTCTAGTTCCATTTCATCTCCCTTTGCAACGATACGCCCAGATATTTAATCGACATTACTGTGTCAAGCAGCACACTGACAACGCTACAAACGATCATTACAGGTTTGTTTTTCCATACTCATTTGCAAAGTAGAAATGTAAGTTGAACATCCTAATTCTGAAATTATGGAGAGGAGAAAAAGAGGAAATGCATACCTTCTAGCAATTAAAAATACAGTAGTAGGGATATTAAGAAAACATATCTTCCCGTGTCGCGGAGATTGCGCCCATTTTCATTGTGGATGTGTTCCATCGAGTTCAGATCAGGTGCATTTGATGCACAAAACATCAAAGTTGATGTCACTACCAGTGCTCAACCACTGTGGCCTTCTGACACAGAAACTTATCCTGGTGGAAGATGTAATTGCCGATATAGGGGGAGGGGGGGGGGATACCAAATAGGAAGGGAAGCAGGCGAACCGGAATAGTGTTTCAAGCACTTGGAATTAAATATCGGCACCAGAAGCATTTTTATTTTCGGTCACCGTGCTCGGTTTCGGTCACCAAGACTATTTTCTGGTAGTTATCTGTCTATCGTCGCGGAAGTGTACTCCCACGATGGTGCTCTCATTGACCGTAGCGGTCTTGGTGATCGAGTATAAATGGTTCAAATGGCTCTGAGCACTATGGGACTTAACATCTGAGGCCATCAGTCCTCTAGAACTTAGAACTACTTGAACCTAACTAACCTAAGGACATCACACACATCCAGGCCCGAGGCAGGATTCGAACCTGCGACCTTAGCGGTCGTGCGGTTCCGGACTGAAGCATCTAGAACCGCTCGGCCACAGCGGCCGGCTGCACGAACTGACCCCTTGATTGTGTTCCATTTATATTCGATAGGATTCATGTCGGGTGATCTGTGTGGCCAAGTCATTCGCTCGGGTGTTCTTCAAACCAACAGCGAACAATTGTGGCCCGACGACATGACGCACTGTCATCCACAAAAATTCCGTCCTTGCTTGGAAACAAGTAGTCGAAAATGACCATTTCCAGCCAATGATCAGTTCAGCTACCAGTCCATTCCATGTAGACGCAGTCCACACCATTATGGAGCCACCACCAGCTTGCACAGTGCATTGTTGACACCTTGAGCCCATGGCATCAGGCGGTTCACGCCACACTCGAACACTACCATCAACACGTACCAACCAAAATTATGACTCATCTTACTAGGCCACTGTTTTACCGTCGTCTAGGGTCCAATCGATATGCTCAGCAACCCAGAAGAGGCGCTACAGCCGATGTGGTGTTAGCAAAGGCACCCACGTTGATCGTCTGCAGCCACATCCCATGAATCCTAAATTTAGCCGCACTGTCCCAACAGATGCGTTCGTCCCATGTCTCACATTGATTTCTCAGGATATTTCATGCAGTGGTGCTTGTCTGTTAGCAATGACCACTCTAAGTAAACGCCTCTGCTCTCGGTAGTTAAGTGAACGCCGACGGCCACTGCGTTGTCCGCAGTGACAGGTACTGCCTGAAAATTGGCATTCTCGGCACACTCTTGACACTGTCGAAATACTGAATTCCCTAATAACTTCCGAAATGGAATGTCTCATGCGCCTAGCTCCAACTACCATTGCGCGTTCAACGTCTGTTAATTCCAGTCTTGCCGCCGTAATAACGTTGGAAACCTTTTCAAACTAATCAGCTGAATACAGATGAGAGCTCCGTCAATGCACTGCCCTTTTATACCCTGTGTACGCTATACTACCGCCATCTGTACATGCCCATATCGCTATCCCATGACTTTTGCCACCTCTGTGCAATATTTCGATGTAGACAAAGAATTCAGAATTGCCATCTGTTGTCCAACCTAAAAGAAGCTAAATTTATTAAATTAATTTTTATCTAGCATAACCAGTTTGCATCAGAGAGCTGAGTACATTTTTTACCACCAGTTTTGTAAATAACCACAGCAAGTGTCATATACCATTTAAGCCGTTAAATGAAAAAGTGTGATGCACAGCGTACAAAAAACAATCAAATACAATTCAAATTTGGTTTCATTACAGGTAAAAATATTTTGATTACCGATTACAAAAATAATTTTGAATGCGTTTTTATATAAAAAATAAACACTAAAAAATTAATATTTAGCTTTATTACTTATGGATTCTTCTGTCACTTCTTGGTAGAACAGTTCCATGCTTGAGATTGAACACTAAGTACAATGTTTCTGTTCTACTGATTTTTGTTTATTTCTAACCACCTTTCGACTTATTAGGTTTCGACTTATAAAGCCATCATCAGGAAACTGACTAGCGTCCGTAAGAGGCACTAGTTCTCACGTAAACAAAACATTATAGGCTAAGATACAATCCACTAGCACGGCATATTGTGAACCAAACGTTTTTAACATTGTAAAACCATATTGAACAATATGAAACGCAATAGAAAATTAAATTATACAATATTACAGGTTATATGATTATAAGGTAAATGTGCGAGTCCTGTCATGACAAACTCCCAAACTCAGCATTCTTCATCTCTGTTGTATACCAAACAATTTTTAATTACACATTTATGCAATATACAATATTACACACAATAAATAAATAAACCACCCAATATTAGACTATTACAAGTTAGATGGTTAGGGTGTTGTAATTTGTGAATTCGTAACATTGCTTCAGAACTGTTGTGAACCAAACGTTTTTAACATTGTAAAACCATATTGAACAATATGAAACGCAATAGAAAGTTAAATTATACAATATTACAGGTTATATGATAATAAGGTAAATGTGCGAGTCCTGTCATGACAAACTCTCAAACTCAGCATTCTTCATCTCTGTTGTATACCAAACAATTTTTTTAACATTGTAAATTACACATTTATGCAATAGACAATATTACACACAATAAATAAATAAACCACCCAATATTAGACTATTACAAGTTAGATGGTTAGGGTGTTGTAATTTGTGAATTCGTAACATTGCTTCAGAACTGTTGTGAACCAAACGTTTTTAACATTGTAAAACTATATTGAACAATATGAAACGCAATAGAAAGTTAAATTATACAATATTACAGGTTATATGATAATAAGGTAAATGTGCGAGTCCTGTCATGACAAACTCTCAAACTCAGCATTCTTCATCTCTGTTGTATACCAAACAATTTTTTTAACATTGTAAATTACACATTTATGCAATAGACTATATTACACACAATAAATAAATAAACCACCCAATATTAGACTATTACAAGTTAGATGGTTAGGGTGTTGCAATTTGTGAATTCGTGACATTGCTTCAGAACTGTCTATTTCAGCACTAGTCACCTGTTTCGAAAAGATGACCTAATAGCCCGAAAACTAGGTAAAAACAAACAGAAATCAGTAGAATAAAAATCAGTAGAATAACAACAGTTTACTTGTTATTTAACCCCAAGTAGTTATTCAAATTTGCATTTCCAAAGATGTATGAGCGTTTCAACGACGTGATATGTTTTAAATCTTGATAATCGCAGAACTCTGGAAAGTGTTGTACAAGAGCACAAGATGAAAAAACAAGACAGCAGTTTGACAGCTGAAGAGCAGAAACCAAAAAGTACTCTGGGTCTAGGAGACATTACAAAGGATGGACAACACCGTAAAGCAGATCCCTTCAGAAAGGAAAGTAGCCAACATGTCAGTGTATCAGTGTGGTAATTTCATTAGCACATTTGGAATCGGCATCAATGAATAGATGAGGAGTCAACTATCATAAGACTACATACTTCTTCCAACACAACCTAATTAAACGACATTGACATTACATCTGTGGCAGTATGGACGTGACAGCCCTCTCCCGCAAAATGTGTAACGCTGCTCCTACTTTTTATCAAACTAAAACACTTAACCACAAGAATTATTCATATTTACGCCCAATTCATTAATTATGGCCTATCCAAAACATAGTAATAGTTTTAGCTGACCTAACAACATTCTTTTCAGACTTAATGCTACAGATATAACACAACTACTGCAACGAAATGTTAGTCCGCTGTGCAATGCCTGAATATTTCACACCCAGATCCAGGGAAAAGTAATATTTTCAAATGACGGGAATTTAGAAGAATTTAGATCTCAGTGACAATGAAGCATAGGCGACAGACTTATTATTTGCTGTCCTAAATACTTTACATTTTTAGCTGCTTAGCAGCTACTACAACCCATCAAAAATACAGTCAACACATGAAGCTATCACAGGCTCTACAGGCATGTACAGCTTGTTCATGCTTCCACCATCGTGTTCTTCACAGAAACATTTCCCAGATGACCTGCACTTTTTCCGAAATTATAAGAAGTTTCTTTCTTGAAAAAAGTGTGTGTTTTCGTTATTGGTCATTAGAACGCACATACCCACCAGGCAATATACAGGGTGTTTCTCTGCTTGCTTTAATCACGAAAATGATGCATTTTACGAAAAAAATGTTCTAGGTGAACAGTTGAAATTAGCGAAACGGACATATGACTGTGCTACAACTAGCCATCTAGGAAGCTCCCATCTTTCGTGGGAGGGGTCAACTTTCTATTTTCAATGGTAACGCCTTCCCCCGCCCCTTATTTTTCCTTTCTAGTGAGACCACGGTTTGGATGAGGTCGAAGGACGACAAATTTTCAGTACAAGTTTTTTGCTGCACTATTTATTTATTTACTCATACTGATTTAAGACGACGAAATCGTTCCGGCATTTTGCCATTATCAAGTGTACTTCAAAAACTTTGTTGACATTATAAATGAAATATTGTAAATTAAGGCGATAAACGCAAAACAATAGAACACATGTCATTTGTGTAAGAACCACAAAAATACTATCTTTGAAAAATTAAACGTTATCACTGACTTTCCGTGAAACAGATATTCCATAGTGAACATATAGCACGGCTGGAGCAGAAGCTGTCAACAAAGCTGTCAAAAATAACTTAAACAAGATCACGCAAACAAAAAGTAAGCATATAAATAACGCGATCATTTCATAGGAAAAAGGCAGCCGACATTTACACTCCAAGTTGCCACATGGACCGCGTCATACCGCTAAGGCGTAAGCATAAGGTGAAATATGTAGTCAAAACTAACAGGCGTAAGGAACATGTTATGCGTGTTATACCATCTTTTGACAGTGGCAAACCGCCGAGTTCGTTGGGTAACTTTTATCATTACGAGTAAATCAAAAAACACTGCAGCAAAAAGCTTGTAGTTAAAATACGCCAGCATCCATTTTATTGCATATTCGGAGTCTGCTGCAAAATACGTACGTTTTGCTCAAACCAATGTTTCCCATTCATTGTAGAAGGCGCTGTAATCAACAAATATCAAGCGTGTCTGTTTTTGCAATTAAGAACCGACGCATTTGACCCTACATTTAATTTAAGATGTGACTGTAAACTTTGTGTTCTAGCGGTTGTATTCATGTTCGAAATTTACTTTAGTGTTGTAAATGTGATTGTACAGTAAATATAATGTGACTAGACATTGATATTTTTGGCAAATAAGCTACCTGTATGGAGAGGCAGTTTTCTGTTCCCTACAGGGTTGACTGTGGCGAGTCCCCAAGGCGTCTGATCGCTTGATTTCGGTGATCGTCCTCGAACCTTGCCATCACGGTGACTGTTTTCAGTGTGAGTTTCCATCCAACCGTCGTAACTTTCGCGCTAGCGGCTATCGGCGGATGGTGAGGGGCAAGAGGACTCATTCATATCAAGCATCCCGATGGGAACAGAAAACTATTACATTCAAGCTGTTTTTCGTGGATTACAGAAAACGTAGCTTCTATCCAAAAACTGAAACGACTAACCATGTTGTACTGTACAATCAAATTTACAACACTAAAGTAAATTTCGAACGCAAACATCGTCCGTTAGAACAGAAAATTTTACATTCACGTGGTAAACGAAATGTAGAATCAAATGCGTCGAAATTTCTTAATTGCAAAAACAGGCACGGTTGATATTTGTAGATTACAGCTCCATCTACCTCGAATGAAAAGAATTGTTTGAGTAAACCGTACGTATTTCTTGACGTAGAATCGGAATATGCAGTATAAATTGGGGAGGGGGGGGGGATGTCGAGGGTTCCACTTGAAAACGTAAAGCCGACCCGACCACGCTGGATGGGTGGTTAGGTGGTCAGTTGTAGCACCCATAAAGTATAAGCTTTTCATCCTTTTTTTTTTTTTTTGTACGATGCGTCGTTTTTGATATATATTTAGTTGTCCCAAGTTAAAACAAACATACTTTGTACAGAGTATTGATTTCTAAAGCACTTGACGAGGCTGATGTTTTGAAATGGTACTCTGTGGAACTCGGAGGCGTGCAGCTAGCACGTCAGTGTGATGCCTGTACTGAACGTGGTGTGCGACAATTACTTCAACTTCTGTACGCATCATTCTGCGTTCAGAGTCTTACTCCCTAGCATGCACTAAATACTATCGCGTAACTTATCTACGGACTTAACGTACTTAAATGTATGAAATATTGTGCATAGCTACAAAACAAAACATTAGACGGTGTAACGGCCATTTAAAAAAAGTAAAATAAATGTATGATTAATTTGAATGTTGCACGACTATTCATTTTTTTCTTGTTTCCTTCTTCTTTTTCTCTTCCCAAAACCTCCTTTGCTCTCTCCATATTTTGCCTGTTTTCCTCCTTTCTTTTACTTCACATTTCGTGTTCATAATTTTGTTTCTGAATTTGTCTCTTTCATTTATCATTTTAATATTGATCCCTACTTGTTTTAAGACTTCTTCTATTTCTAGAAACCAACAGATTCTTTTGATTGAACTATTTTCTGCATCAAAAATCCTCTTCGTGAGTCTGTCGTTGCTCGTTCTAAGTAATGTCCATAGAATGTTAATCGGCGTTTTCTGATCGTGTCTAAGAGCCTGCCTGTGTGTTCATATAATTCTTTGGTTCCTCTCTTTATCCGTATGTCATCTCTGTTACTCCTCCAAAATGTTTTTGAGGGTTTTACGTTCTACTTTTTCCGTCTCTGTGATGCCTGATGCTCCGATTGTGACCGTTTTTGAAGCGTCGAGTGCTTCTGGTAGTACAACTGTGCTGTAGGGCCTGAGTGTAGCCTGTCTTGAAATATTTCTTTTATTGCAGTGCGTCCATGTCAGTTCGTTTCCTTTCTGAAGTTTTTCTGTTCTGGAGGCAAAAACATGTAATAATAATAATAAATGAACCGAATTGGTACGGTAATTTGTTGTATCGTACATTCCCTCGTATCTTGAGTAGTGTTCCATCTGAGGTTGTACTTCAACATCAGTAACCACACGATTTCTGCTCGTTTGGAGACTATTGTGCATACTGGGTGGCACGAAAGTCTCTTTGCACTTCCCAAAGTATAAACTTCATTATTTCACATTTTAGAAATGTTATTTATACTTGTCCGACAGTAATAGATTTTCATTAATTTTTACCTTCAAGTCGTTTCCCGTTTTCAGTACAGCGTTGGAGTCAACATTCTTCAACATTCTTGGCGGCTTTCATCGCAAAGTAGCATTTTCGGCAGTGGTCAAAGTTTTAAAACTGCTTTTACTGCGTGTTCCCTCCAAAGTGGCAGATAATAGTCACTTATGGGTGGAGTTGTATGTGCTGAATTGAAATGATACGCGGTGACTTCAGAACATAAGTTACACATGTCGTTCCACGCTAAGACCGTTGCCCTATATAAGTGGTGCGTTGTCAGAAGAGAGTACATCATCCACGAGTTCCGCAGACAGTTCTGCTTCGGCACGTTTGCTTCACAGTGTGGGAGTGAAACAGCGCGTCAACATGGAAAGGTACCACAAATTACAACTAAGACGGACGGAATGAGTCTTGTAGGCAAAAGTCTGTATTTCACACAGCTTCACCGTTAAATTCTGGCGGTGTACGGACGAAATGCAATGTCGCGTCTAACCGTATTGAAATGGAGTCAACAATTAGTCCAGGGCACCACATACGTGAATGGTGCTCATCCGCGGTACAGTCAAGATCTCGTACCATGTGATTTTAACCTCTTCGGCAAGCTGAAACAATACCTGGTGGCAAAGACATTTTCCAACTATCCGGAAGTACAGATGGCGGTTCCCGAAAGGCTGCATGACAGAGGAGTGGATTTATATCGCTGGGGAGCTGAATGATTGGCAGAACACTCCGACTGTTGTTTACAGAGACAGTGACTATGTTTAAAAATAATGTCATATATGTCACTGTGAAGTGTAGTACAGCATTCAATAACATTTACTTGGCCTACCGTAACAATGTCTAACTTACTTTCGGAAGTCCAATCGTATTAATAAAATACAACAGTAACGCTAGATACGATTACAATAACAGATGATTTGCCTGTATGTCCTAAATTATCGGTGTTTTTCAAATCAAAATGGCTCCAAGCACTATGGGACTTAACATGTGACGTCATCAGTCCCTTAGACTTAGAACTACTTAAACCTAACTAACCTAAGGACATCACATACATTCATGCCCGAGGCAGGATTCGAACCTACGACAGTAGCAGCAGCATGGTTTCGGTCTGAAGCGCCTAGAACCGCTCGACCACGGCGGCCTGCGTGGGTGTTTTTGCTGGACATTATTCTCCTAGGGAGGTAACTGACTTTTGTTCCATACTGCATGTTTCATTTCAAACAGAGAGCCCTGTTCCCACCTACGCTACAACATAACCACGTAATCAACTACTCGTCTCACAGTCATAGAAAATGCATTAGAGCGCTTAGGTTGGTAGAAAATTATCTGTGTGAAATGGTATGTCACAGTTCAAGCAAAAGCCCGAACATATGACCTATCTCAAGACCACACAGTCGATCTAGAGGAGTCGTAGTCAACCTCGTCCTTGCCGCCCATTGGTGGGCGTTCCAGCTTTCAGGGTGGACGCCAAGAGACGTGGATTTTAAAAACATGTTCATTAGACTTTCATAAATTTTTTTATGTGAAGTATTTGGTAAGTATTACTATTTACTTTAACTTGCTGTAACGGTGTTTTATAAAGAGTTACTTCCCTAATTTATAAATCATTATTACTGTTGAGCCAGTGGGTGATTAGAAAAATTTACAACGAAACAGAGATACAAATACGGATACAGTTATAAATGGTTGACTACCCCTGATCTAGAGGAATGAAACAAGCAAGTTTCACAGAATCTCTCATAGAATTAAGCCCTGGTTAATTTGTGTACGTATGAAATAAGAAGTTGAAGAGCTCTGTCATGATCAGGTGAAACGTATTTGGATGGCAGGAAAACCACTGTTTTTCATATGGAAAAACAGGTTATTTCTTTACTGTCATCCGCATGAAGGAGAAAATAGTCGTTTGTAGTTCAAATGAGAGAAGACGCATCCTCGTCCCAAAACTGTCTCAAATTTCCTTACGTCAGTAGGATAAGAAAGGCTTACAGCGCCCACTGGTAGCGAGTTCTTGGTTGGTGTCTTCTCAAAAATGGTTTTCCTATCATTGTGCCACTTACTGAAATTTTGTAAGTTCATTGTATAAAAAAATTAGCACACGTCATCTCATAATAATGTTGTTACCTCGCTACAAAACACACTCCCTGACCGAGAGTGAAGGCAAGAAATAATTGACGTAAAATTATTAAATACATCAATAGGAAGGGAATAGTTAACTGTGTTTATTTCGCTCCTCTTAAGCGCTATAACACTAATTTGTCGTTCTTTGATAAAGAATCCTCTGCTTTAATTTTTAAAACAGCGCTACACGACGTGTGGCTATAAAATAACGGAGCGATTGCTCTAAAACATTGTATTCCAATAGTATACTTATTTAGTTACTAGCACCCTCAATACTCCAGCTCCATCGCTAAAATGCTACATGCGGGTTTACCATTGATGGGAACAGTGCTGGAAGTCTCCGTCTGTGAGCTCCTATCGTGCCGATTTTTCTTTCACTGCTTCAACGCACTGAAATTTTGCTCCATTTAGTGCAGATTTAACCTTTTTGAATAGAAAAAAGTCACGTGGTGCTAAGTCAGGCGAATAAGGTGGGTCTCTGACAGTGAGATGTTGCACTTCGCTAGAAACCTTATAACTGTCAATGCGGTACGAGCTGGCGCGTTGTCTTGATGCAGAACCCACGACTTAATGCTTCCACAATTCGGGTCGTTTCTATTTCCCACGTAGTTGAACAGGAACCTGAAGGTAGCATTACTGATTAATAATTTGACCTCAAGGAATACAGTGAAGATAAACTATTTAACGAATAGCGAAAAAAATATCATCCCTTTGAATCCTCACTAGTTCATTCGAGCCTTTTTCCCTGCTTTCCAAGAAATTAGGATCATTTTCAATACTTCTTAAAAGACATCATAATCGCCGTTGACTGTATAATATATTTATTATTACGATTGCAATTTCGGCCTTAGGGCCATTTTCAAGTAACACCGCAAAAGTTATATTCTGTCAGAATATAAGACTATTTGACATGAGTACATGTCGTCGTCAAAATGCAGCCATTTGGCTGTGAGAGTCCCACAAGATCCAATGGGTACGACACTTATTACATCGTAAAATGCTGTTAAATATGTACTGAACTGTCAATGTTACCATCATTCTAATAGATTATTAGAACGATGGTAACATTGACAGTTCATTACATATTCAACAGCATTTTACGATGTAATAAGTGTCGTACTCATCGGATCTTGTGGGATTCTCACAGTCAAAAGCCTGCATTTTGACGACTTTATATTCTGACAGAATATAACTTTTGCAGTGTTAGTTGAAAATGGCCCTAAGGCCGAAATTGCAATCGTAATAATAAATATTTTATACAGTCAACGGCGACTATGATGTCTTTTAATAAATATTATAGGACTGTGAATCCCAACCATGAAAAGTTAATCAAATTTTCAATACTATTCGAAGCTCAGTACAAACATGTCCTCGAGTTTATTTTTGTTCGATTGTGAAAATTTTCGACGCCAATTTCGCACATGCTTGTCTCATGTTCAACTAGTTATGTAAAATTTGCCTTACACATTCTTTGTCAATTCCCACAGTTTCAGCAATCTTTCGAATATTCAACCGACCATCAGATCAAGTCAGAGTACCTTCATTTTCGACATTTTCATCCGTTCCTGAATCTGAAATGCGTCGCAGGTGCGAGCCATTTTCAACGTATTCTCAGCTATCTTGTAAACACTTGAACCATTCAAAATCTCACCTAAGTGATAAACAGCCTTCACCATAAACTTCTTTAAGCAAAAGATAGGTTTCAGTAGCAGTTTTTCCAAATTTCTTACAACTTCACGGAAATTCGGTGCTCTATTATTACGTGTATCACATTTCCGGCAGAATAAAATAACAGCTCTTACACTTCATAAGGCCAGGGCCAAACTGATTTCGCTACAGAAACCAGAGGTGCCGCATTCGACTAGGAAGGCTTCACACTTCACAGCTATGGGGCGTTCATCTTTGGCACATGCGTACTTTGTCTGTGACAGCAGCAGTCTCTTTTCAACCACACAATGTACGTTGTCTGCAGGCCAGCAAAATATGTGTTTTTTCTGCCTGTTGTTTCAGAAAGAGACCGACCCGGATAGCTGTACACTTTAAAGCTACCACGTCCGGAACGCAGAGGCGAGCTGGCCGCGGTTCGAATCCCGGCGGGGACGGCGAGCCGGTGAGCCTGGGAATGTGGATGCCCGTGGTTCTCCACATCTCACTAGGTAAATACCGGGCTGGTAAAATTAGGTGGACTGATAAGGTAAGGAATGAGGAGGTTCTGTGCAGAATCGGAGAGGAAAGGAAAATGTGGAAAACACTGATAAGGAGAAAGGAGAGGATGATAGCACATCTGTTAAGACAATAGAGGGCAAAAACTGTAGAGGAAGACACAGATTCGAAAACATCAGGTGCAGAATGGCGCAGGTCTCCCCCATTGATTCAGACTGGTTGCGAGACATGACGTCGTCGGTCCACTGTTACTTGAGCCTAAGTACTCTATATTTCGGATGACGTCTGCCTCAGTATTACCTAAAGTTACTCTCTACCGAAACTACGGTTCGGTATTTCTGGTACGGTACATAAATGACGTAGTAAATGGTAGGATTAACTGTAGTAATGGTAGCATTGCCAGGGAAATAAACATAAATGATTGTTTTAAGTGAGAGACTGGTAGCCAACGACTTACCCTTGTTTGTCTGTCTGTCTGGTTATTTGTTTTGCACATAATTAGAATCGTACATCTTTCAGTGTTAGTCCATTGCGTATCTCATACCATTCCAGAAAATAATTTTCATTTTATGAGTAATAAAAATTAGTTTATCGCTTAACTACTGTGCCTTTATGTAACCAAAGCAATTAACATTGATTCAAGTCCAGTGTACATACACAAGCACAAGAAAATCTATCCAATTATTGTTGTTATTTTGTTTTCAGTCGAACATACTTCATCATTATCAAAGGCAAGAGTTTCCTGTTATTACTGATAACTGAAACAATTATTTATTTATGACAGAAATTTGTTTTAAGTAAGCTTGACGAGGTACTGAAGCAATGTTTGGCATGTTTTTGTTTTGCATGTTCTTGAACTATATCTTTTTTCAAGGCATTACGTTTTCTAGTACTATAAGATAAATCTGTATTGTTCTTATTCTTACCACAAAAATCTCTCTGTTTCACGTTACAAATCAACAATTTTCGAATAAACCCTGATTTAAGCACTGGCAATTTCAATTTTGCTATAAATACTGTTTGTTTTTAAGTAACGGATGGGAGGATAATTGCGTAAAACAGAAATGTTCCATAGGTTACATGGTCCTTTATATGTTGTCCCTCAGTTTATAGATGGTTCGCCACTTCGTGTTTCTCAGGGAATCTAATAAGACACTGATCGCGTACGTAAAGACAGCAACCGACATGTTGTAACGCCCAATAGGTATGCAACACACCTAACATGCAGGTAACGGGGGTACAATCTGAACTGACCAAGGCTACTAGGAAAACTACCGTAGTCTGACACTTACTTAGGATAGTCTACAGTACAGTAGCTGTTTTAACGAGTCTTAACAGTCGGAAACGATACGCCTTGTTTACTGTCACTGTCCCGTCCTCCCTGATTCGCATTATGTGAGAACAAGTCAGTCGCCACCCATTTACTAGCAACATCCGTGGAAAGGTGTCACTACGCTGCTCCTGCGTAAACAGTCACATTGTTCGCATAGCGCATTGCGTTTAATCAGCCTGAACTTCATAACATGTTAATTGCTGTCAACATAGTGAGCTGTAAAAGTGTATTTGCTGCAATATAAATCTGATGAATATCTCATCACATGCTGTTTGTTGTGGAGCATAGTATGCTACCCGCTTCCGATCTATAACTGCATGCCCTTAAGCAATAACAAGCTTCGTACAGATCCAACAAGTCAGTGGACGAACAAGAGACGTCATTCCATCAAAATTTTCATGCTGGCTTACACAAATGTAAAGGGACTGATGCTGGAAATTTGTGTATTTGCCAGGTATGAGCAATTGGAGATGGGCGCCTTCAAATTAAGACTGTATTGCACCGTAAAATATTGTCATAGATCTTTTATAAGAGCTTTCATATAAAACGTGTATGAAATATTTGACAATATATATACTGTGGTATCTTCATGATATATTTTATGAAAGCAAGAGCTTGGTGCTAGCTTTTGTAGAAGATCTCTGACAGTCTAAGGCGAGCCTAAGACGCGCCTGAAGTCTCTACAGGTCGGTATTGATTTTTCTCGCTGCTGAAACATTTCCGGAGATCGTTTTCAGTGGTGTCAAGTAGCAGCGTTGGCATTTTTGTCTTCCGGCGAAGCGCGAGGGTGCGAGGATAGTAAACTGCTCATCCATTACCACTTAAGCACACCGTCTGTAAATGAGACTCGTCAGAATGAAAGAACACAGTTCAACGTTAAAAAACGTCCTTGCACACCGTATCAAATTCTTCCTTACTACTAAGAGCTGTCTCATTTCTTTTCTATTATAATAGAATATGAATTATTTCAGATATTGGAGAAATCTCGAGAGACAACTTATTGTAAGCATAATGCAACTATGGAAGTGTATCTCGAATAACCTCAAATCAAACGAATCTAACTGTACGAATGTAACTGTACTCTTTTGCTATGTTTTGAGTGATATGTTTTCGGAGAAAGAGTTGAACACTGATTAACACGCATCCGTCTAGCAGGAATAGGAGATGTTGGTGGGGGCTGCATTGAGGTCAAAGCGGTCATGACTCCTCCCTTCCAAAAGTAACATTTCACTAAAAGCACATGTTTTTATGTATACTACTTTCCAAATTTCACAACTAACATTTCGAAGAATAAAGTAACATGACAGCAAAGATTCCCGAAAGAGGAAAGGAACTCCAGAAGGTACAAATAGCCAGCTAATTTTCTCAAAGGATATTGCAGACGCGGCCTCAAGGGTCCACACGGAGGACTGGAGAACTGCAGAAGGATGAGTAAAGCACGGAGGAGAGACCCTCCGCTAGGGGAAAAAAAATAGAAACAATGGCATCCCGAACATGCGCATAAATGACAAAGAAACAGCGTTCCCACAGGTACACGTTCGCTTAGCCTTAGTCTAATGGCCTGTGTTCATAGTCGTAGTGCTATTATAAATACTGATTAAGTTGAATACATACCTCGACCTTATATCGTGTAAATTTTAATGTTGTCGCAATTGTGAGAGTCTGTTCCTATTACAGTTCTTACGTCAAATGCGTGACACGTACTTCTCAAGTCTCTGGAGAATATTTTCCAAATTCCGTATTTCTCTGAACTGCAACTTTGGAAGTTGCGGTGAATGTGTGTGCTAGGCACTAATGTAAGCATTATTATTATTATTATTATTATTATTATTGTGTGCTGTACATTTTGGAGCCAGGTGGTCACAGGTCGTCCTCTTCTTCTTCTCCCCTCCGGTTCCCACTCCAGTATCAATTTTGGTATTCTGGCTTCCTCCATTCGTCGTACATGCCCGTACCACTGTAATTTCTTCCTATCCATTACGTCATATATTCTTTCTTTTATTTCCATTCTCCTTATTACTTCGGTGTTCCTTTTCTTTACTGGAGATTCTTGCCGATCTTCTCCAGAGGTCCATCTCTAGAGCTTGTAATTTTTTAATGTGCTTCATGTTAATTGTCCAGGTCTCCGTTCCATACAGAACCACACTAATATGGATTTGTATATTAATTTTTTAGTTCTGCTCATTAAATTCCTGTTCCGTAAGGCTGAGTTAAGCATCCCAATGGCCCTCCGCCCGCTACTAATTCTTTTATTTATTTCTGACTCTGATTTTCCCTCGATTCCTAAATTGGATCCCACATAACAGAAAGTGTTTATCTTTTTGATTTTCTTTCCTTCAATGTATAGCTCATCTGAATCATTAGTCAAGTATTCTGGAGAATGGGCGCAGAGGAAAAGGACACGCAAGATCGAAACACCTGAAGAAATATTTTGAGAGTATAGTTTAAGAACGTTTATTGTTTGTATTGTAATTTCCAAGTAAATTATTATGTTGGAGATAAGCCTCTGTAATGAGTAAAAGCTCAAAAATAAAAAAAAATTATTATTATTACTTATTGTACACGTAGTAGACCCTTTGTGGATCACGTGAAGCTTCTACAGTTCTTCCTGCGGTTTCTCCATGAGTCCTTCATTTTCTCGCTCATGGCTTTCTTTCTTTCATCCGTCCACTTTGTAGCGGTCTTTTTGGCTCTTGTCTCTGGATGGCCTTCCCAATTGTCTATTTTGCTTCTGTAGATGTTACGGTCTGCAGTGTCCTGAATGGTGAGTTGAGCATCAGTAAGCTCTCTTCGTACTTGTTCGGTCCGTGTCATACCTTTACGGTTTTCAGTGGCTGTGAGTATCTGGCGTGAGAGTCTATACTCAGGGAGTCTGTGTATCTGTCCATAGAATTTAATTAGAATAATTTTCTAATGTCAGCAGCAATATTTGAAATTTCCGCCGTAGTTTTGTTGGTTTGCGGTCTATATCCAGCTTCAGTTTTTCGTGGTCCAAGGATTTTCCTAATGATCTTCCGTTCTTCTTTTTGTAAATTTTGTAGTAGCATCTTGTTATGGAGTGACAAGGTTTCTGCTGCGTACAGCACCTCGGGTTTAATGCCTGATTTTGGCATGCATGGACATGCACTTTTTGTTGTAAAGTTGGTGTGTTCGACCGTGGGCTCTCTTTAGTTTCTGTGTTCGAGTTTCTTGAGATTTTTTTTCTAGTCCAGTGCGTTCAAATATTTCCCCCAGGTATTTAAAATGTGGAACTCTGTTTATCCGTCCATATTTTGTGGAGATATTCTGTATGTTTAAGAGTGTGCACATCAATTCCGTTTACTCAAAAGAAATTATTATTAGTATTATTATTAATACTATTATCATCAATAACTGTAACCGAACTCTGTTTATCCGTCCATATTTTGTGGAGAGATTCTGTATGTTTAAGAGTGTGCACATCAATTCCGTTTACTGAAAAGAAATTATTAATACTATTATTATTAATATTATTATCATCAATAACTGTGACGCCCCCGTCCAGAAGTGAACTGTCACCGGCATCTGGTCTCGGCAGATGTGTTCATTATCCGGCGAAAGTTACATGTTAATTTTATCGCTGTTGAAAGTTGGGTATGATAGGTATCTGCTGTTCCCAGGCCACAGCTAGTCCAAACATACAGTTGACTCTTAAATTTTCTGTAATTGTCAAATACACAAACTTTTCACCAAACGGTACTAAAAATTGATGATATACGATTTATTGAAAACAACATGTACACGTTTGATAAACACTTACAGATGCGAGTATGCGCAAAAGAAAAGTAAATAAAAATCTATTGAAGATGCAGATGTTACCGAAACATGTTTCCAAAAACAAATTAGGTATCTAGTACCAAGGGTGCTCAGAAATCCTCATCGCCCACACACATTAGGAACAACGCCAATGGCTAAGAAGATAATATTTTTATTTGAGATTACGAACGTTGCAACAACGTCAAATAAGCTGCTCATCTACATCTATATTTTGCAAGCTGACTTATGCTGTTTATCAGAGAGTCTCGTTGTTTTCGGGACGCACAAGCAGTTTCACGACATTGCTTAAACTACTGTCCCAACTCTGAACCTGAAATATATTTGTATGCCCTGGTTGTACGTTGCCTTATCATGTAGTCTCTCTTGGTTACGAGGTAAATACCAGAACTCGAAACATCATCCAAATAAAGGTCCAAACTGGGTCATACATGGTCCCTATCAGAGCTTCCTGTGAGTGTGCTGAAAAGGACCAGTCCCTTGCGAACCTTAGGTACGTGATCAAGCCCTATAAATAAAAAAATATTTTCTAAATAGCCAATAGGATCTAAAAGCAATTTCTGCAACAGGAAAGAAAGGTATTTTGATGAATGTTTCATGGGGATGAACGTATGACTGGATGGGGTGTAATTGTGAACATAAGTAAAATGAAATCAATGGTAAACAATGGAAGAAATGAAGATTTGGTGTTGAAAGGACAAATGGCAAAGCAGCACCTACTGACGAATAGACAAAGAAATTACGTCAAGAATACATTGGGAAATATGACTATTCCTTTCTTAAATGGAGTTCTCTGGGATAAGCTCGTAAAAATTGTTTCTGCACCAATAATTTTTAAAACACAGTTAAATGCGCTATTACGTGTGGTTCCAAAGTTTTGACAATGAAATGATAGTTGAATTCAAAACTACAAGTAGCGGATACGGGTATCTAGAGTAGTTCGGTAATAATAAGAAATGAAGTATTCGGAGTCAGAATAAATGTTTAAAACTCAGTTACTGACGTTGTTCATCAGAGAACAACAATATGGACATTTCTAAAGGATATAAGAAGAAAACATCCAAAAATATATCACGAATTCGATACCAACGGCACAAAGGTAAAAGAAGGGAATGCCTGAAATAGATCCAAGAGTTCAATCCTGCAGAGATTGGGAGGAACGAACAGAGAGTTGAATGACATATTGTAATCTTAAGTGCTGATAAAAACGTTGTTAAATCAAGAAATATACACACAGCTTTCATATTACACAAGCTATGGCGCTCTCCAGAGGAAGCCTCGTTTTCGTTCCCTTACTTGCTTACTTACTCTCCTCTTGAAATCACAATTGTATTTCTCGAAGTTTTATTTAGGAAATAAGAGAAACGCACAATTCTTTTTCTAAACACCGAGTATTATGTTCCGGCTTTTTTTACGCTGGTCTTTAGAGACAAAAGATTTTCACCAAATGTTGTTCAAGACAGATCTCATGTGCTGCGTAGCGAGTACCAGTTCGTAGTCCGTTTGCTGTGGTTATGGTTCCACTAAGTGAGTCCCAAACGTAGCTGTAGTAGAAGCAGGGTATACTTCATTAGTAAACACAGTATTCTGAGTAGTATAGTTTAATGTTAATTGAAAATTTTTGGTCTTACAAAGGGTTTTATGGCATATCGTAGACCACGAAACGCTTTATTTTTGTTTCTTTTTTTGCGGCAAAGAAAACCCAGTAATACTATTACTCATTTCCTTTCGTGTTCCACTCGCAAATAGAGCAAAGGAGAAGGGACTCCGTATGAAGCATAATTTCTCATATCTTATCTTCGCGGTCCTTACGCGTAATGCATGTTGGTGTCATTGGTAGCAGTAGAATCGTCCTGCTGTAGTCTTTTAAATTGTAGTTTGGGTGTGCCAAACTTAGAAATCATAAATCGTTGTTTTTCTCCAATACTTTTATACTTGATGGGGCAATGTTGCTCTAAAGCAACATCAATATTGAATACTCTTTTCCCTGCGTAATCTTCTAACTTTCGTTCTTGTATGGGCAGGGATTTTCCCAGCAACGTTTAAACTACCTGATCGAGAGACATTCTATTCTCTCTGGCGCGAAGTTTCTACCTGTGTCTAGGGACAGTAAATCTCGGTGTCTGTCGGCAAGTCGATCCAATGTACTCGCTGGCCACGGGTCTGCAGATCAAGCGCTTCCTAGTGGGAGACAGCGGAAGATTACAATCGCCAGGACAAAGAACTGACTCATTCCGCGCGGTATTCAAAATTGTTGGTTACTGAAGTTTTTAATCTTGTACAGATTGTCGCAATTTTCGCAACGGAGCGGAGAGCCTAAGCCGATTTATGCAGTTTCTAGGACCTGGATATTATAAAAATATCCTCGAAAATATACACCACAACTAAAAAAATAATTAAGTTTATATTATTCCCTATCTGCAACTAATTTTTCATGAGAAAAGCTTTCCCTTTCTTATTGTCAGCACAAACTTCATGGACACTGGATTCCTTTATTTACCCAGAGGTGAATATGATCTTTAAGCACTGTCTTACATACTTCTCTATAGAAGTTCATGTCCAATTATAGAAATTTACGACTAGCTGCATATTTTTACTGTTACATTCCTTTCTGGGAACTGAATTTGACAGTAGGACAGAGATTATTGTAATTTTCTTTCAAAGACCTGGAGGGGTGTGTCGAGGAATTTAGTATTATTTACATTGAGACTATTTAGTAAAACAGTGAGAGATTGTAATACAAACTCCTATGCGGTCTCAGTGCCATTAGTGTTTTGCCTAGAAATAGAAAGCAAATTAAAATTGTCACTGCTAATGACAGTTGAGTTAAAAAGTAAAGCAAATTGTCAAACCATATTTTTTAGGGAAAACCACTATGAAATTGGGACAACATGTTTTTTGATATGATTTGTAAACTTATAAAGATCTCAGAAATGAGATATTTATATTGCGCATAAATAAATGAGACATTTCATATCAGGCTGTTAATGAATTTTGTATAAATTACACAGATGAGAAGCCTAATATTTGGTATATGGAAAGAACAAGGTCATTTTTTGCACAATTTTCTGGGGCAGCAAGTTTTGAGACATGCAAAATGACAAGTCGGGGAGAATGATCTTGAAATGTAACTTGCAGTAAGGTGATGCAGGTTAAAGAGAAACCCGTATTTCTCAGCTTCTCAAAGCATTGTCACTCACCTAAAGTAAAGAAAAAAATTTGGAAGTATTGTCAATTTTTATGAAAATTCTGATTATCGTTCACGTATCTTGGACAATTCGACTTTATAAATTTTTATTATTGTCTCATGTTGTAGTGCACAAATTGCAACTATATTTTTCCATTTTCCAAATAAAAGTCGCAAAATATAATCAAGCGCATAACCAAAACACGTAAACAATGTACAGAAGACTACCGAGTACTATACTGTACAGCAAGCTTCCGCTGTCTGTCACTGGAAAGCACTGCGAACTACAAAACTTAGGGCCAGCCGAGCGAAACCATTCGGGTCCTAAACAAAAGTGAACTTTCCGAATAGCGAGGTCATGTGAGCATTGGTTACCGGAGTAACAGTTTCTTTCGAATTTTTGGCACTGCTTTATCTTCTACAACGAAAACTGTATATAAATGGAAAGAGGAAGTCTTCAAGATGAGTTATTAAATAGATGTATTAGTGACTTCATATCTGAAGTTTATAAAAATTAAGCGTGAAAAAAGTGGTGCATATAGGCAAGATTACCACGATATCGATATTCGTAAAACCTGTGTAAACTTTCATAGTCCTGACATCAATACACAGTGACATGATACAGAAAATGGAAGCAACCACCCTTTTTGCGGATGAAATAGAAGACCCATTTTGACTTCCAGAACACCCTTATCACTTTGATTGTTGCCTACAGCAATAACGAAATTCCGGAGTATGAACCAGAGACGGTTCGCATCAGAGGCTTACTGAATATTCCGGAATGTGATGTGGCGCCCGAGGATGAATCCATGGTTTTCTCAGACACTAACAACTGAATTATTGTGACTGAACGAGATCATTGGGTGGTTAGCAACAATGGACTTGCATTCGAGAGGACAACGGTTCAAATCCGCGTCTGGCCGTCCAGATTTGAGTTTCCGCCATTTCCCTAAATCGCTCCAGGAAAATACCCGGATGACACCTTTAAAAGGGCACGACCGATTTATTTCCCAATTCTTGAAACATTCTGAGTTTCCGCTCCGTCTTCGATAGCCTCCATGTCGACGGGACATTAAACCCTAATCTTTCTTTCTTCCTTACATCCTTCCTAATCGTTACAACTTCAGACACTGGTAGTGCATCGCACAATAACAACACAACCATCAAACGTATAAGAAGACAGACACTGCTTTCAATTGGATAAATGATAAATGGGATTTCAAACTCTAAAACTAATAATAGAGAAACGACTAGATAAGAACCTGAAAACATACATAGCTTTCGTAGATGTAGAGAAAGCCTTTGATAATGTTAAGTGGGATAAGATGTTTGAGGTACTCAAAAAAGTAGGACTAGACCATAAAGATAGAAAAATGATATGGAACCTGTACAAAAACGAGACAGCAGTTATCCGTGGACGGACAAAAAAAGAAGAGGTGCAGATAAGGAAAGGTGTCCGACAAGGTTGCGCACTATCCCCTGTTATCTTTAACGTATACATTGAAGAGGCGCTGAAAAAAGTAAGGGAAAATTCACAGACAGGTGTAGTAATTCATGGCCAACGAATAGATATGATAAGATATGCCGATGATATAGCTGTCCTGGCTGAAAGTGAAGAAGATCTTGTAGTCCTACTGAATAGAATGGATAAAGTTATGGGTGAAGAATATAATATGAGAATTAATAAAGCAAAAACAAAAGTAATGGCATGCGACAAAGAAGATCAAGTGAAAGTCCAAGTTCATGTAGGCAATGAACTGCTTGAACAAGTTGATAAATTTACTTATCTGGGCAGTAATATTACCAGGGATGGAAGGAGCAAGGCAGAAGTGAGAAGTAGAATAGCTCAAGCAAAGGCTGCTTTTAACAAGAAGAAAAACATATTAACGTCTAAGAGCATCAGCCTTGAAACGAGGAAAAGATTTTTGAAATCATATGTGTGGAGTGTGGCATGCTATGGGTGTGAAACATGGACTCTGGGGACAGAGGAACAGCAGAAGCTAAATTCTTTTGAAATGTGGTGCTATAGACGCTTGCTCAAAATAAAATGGATTGACAAGGTCACCAACGAAGTGGTTCTGGAAAGAGCAGGTGAGAAGAGAAGCTTCTGGAGTTTCATTGTTAAAAGAAGAGTGCAATTTACAGGACATCTATTACGACATAAAGGACTCCTGAACACAATCATAGAGGGATATGTCGAGGGAAAAAGACCAAGAGGAAGACCACGACTGAGGTACATGGATCAAATCGTGAATAATGTGGGATGTGACACCTATAAAGAAATGAAGAGAAAAGCTGAAAGACGCACAGAATGGAGACAAGCTGCCATTGTAGCTGTTGCAAACCAATCCTTGGATTGACCACTACGGAAGAAGAAGAAGGGATTTCAAAACATTTGTAAGTGCCGATTAGTCCGTCATTGCGTACAATTTTATTTCCTGTACAGGCAAAGGAATGCTGCCTGACGTCGTTTGGAATTGGAGGGTAGGATGCACAACGAGTCCACAAGAAGAAGTAAACAGGAGCTCATGTGCCAGTGAATGATGTACGATATGACAGTGTTGGCCACTGACCAGATTACAAAGACACAATGACGGTGTTGCCACAGGGGCATTTGACAGTAAAATATGGATTTGTTCTGTGCTTTGTTCCAAAGAGAAATTGTTTTAAGACTTTTCACATGAATTACAGCAAAACTCAACCACGCCTTTCGTCCACATAAACAACATTGTGATATTTCATACTGTAGCACCCATGTGCCTTTTACGGGAAATGTTGTATTTAAAAAAGTTGTTATAAAAATCAAACTGCATACAGATGACGCTGTCGTTTATCGACTAATAAGGTCATCAGAAGATCAAAACAAACTCAAAAACGATTTAGAAGAAATATCGAAATGGTGCGAAAAGTGTCAGTTGACCTTAAATAACGAAAAGTGTGAGGTCATCCACATGAGTGCTAATAATAACGCGTTAAACTTCGGTTACACGGTGAATCAGTCTAATTCAACTAAATACCTATGAATTACAATTACGAACAATTTAAATTGGAAGGAACACATAGAAAATTTTGTGGGGAAGGCTAAAAAAAGGCTGCGTTTCATTCGCAGGACACTTAGAAAATGTAACAGACCTACTAAGGAGACTGCCTACACTACGCTTGTCCGTCCTCTTTTAGAATACTGTTGCGCGGTGTGGGACCCTTACCAGATAGGACTGACTGAGTACATCGAAAAAGTTCAAAGAAAGACAGCACGTCCTGTATTATCGCGAAATACGGGACAGAGTGTCACAGAAATGATACAGGATTTAGGATGGACATCATTAAAAGAAAGGCGTTTTTCGTTGCGACGGAATCTTCTTACGAAATTCCAATCACCAACTTTCTCCTCCGAATGCGAAAATATTTTGTTGACACCGACTTACATAGGGAGGAACGATCACAAAAATAAAATAAGGGAAATCAGAGCTCGTACGGAAAGATATAGGTATTCATTCTTCCCGCGCGCTATACGACATTGGAATAATAGAGAAATGTGAAGGTGGTTCGATGAACCCTCTGCCAGGCACTTAAATGTGATTTGCAGAGTATCCATGTAGATGTAGATGTTGATGTATGACCACATACATCTAACTTACGTAAAATAATATGTTTTCTTCGCAGTATTTCTGTGTGTGACCAATAAAGGATGAATTGCTTCTCCAACGGTATGAAATGTCAACTCCCTTCGGTTAAACAAACTCGTTTCTTTGTTGCAGCCTTTCAAGACCTAGGTCTACAACCTACACCATGGGAAAAAGTTTTCTCCAGTGTCTTAAAAGAACTCTCTTTGAATTTCCAGTACATTGGAAAGCAGTCGTTTCGCAGTCATATTCTTCTTTTAGCCTGTTTTTAGATAAATTTAGCATGTTCCATAAGGTATTGATTCTGTATTTCTCTTTTATTTTTTCTCTTTCAGATGTATGTTTTAAACGCGTTGGACTCGCGTTAGGAAGGGATGCACTTCAAATCTCTTCCGTCACTCCAAATTTTCCGTGGTTTCCTTAAGTAGGAAGAGAGTACTGTGCTAGTTCATTTGAAAGGATAAGGGCTGAATTCCTTCGTATACTAGTCCAGGTTTATTCCTGTCAATAACAACATCGACGCCTAGAGGATCTTACTTATTCTTCGTTTGGCTCACATGAACGCCATCAAGACGCCTTCGAAACTAACTCGCTAAAATCATTTTCAGTGTGAGTCATTCTTGCGGTTTACTGGCATAGCAAAGCGTTTTGACCAGAATCTCTAAGCCAGTTTTATAGGATAGGATAGTATTCCTAACGGTGAATATTGCTGTCTTTCCTGTATATTACGTACTAAAAGAGTCAAACACTTCACACTTATGATACATTTCGGTTCGCCGCATGTAATTCCTTAATAAAACTGGTAGAGCGAGGTTCGAATACAACAAAGGTGCACGTTTGCTTAGACGACAATTATGTCGAGAGAGAGAATTAAAAGTGATACGCTAGTAGTATTATGAGTTCTTATTTGCAAGATACCGGAACCATTCTTTACCTTTTCTTTTAAGAATTGAGATTAATGTTTCAATGAAAGCCGATATTAAGAAAAACTACTGTGATTACGTTCCAGTTTGAAGAAGATGATAAAGTCATATCCGTCTTTCTCAAGACAAACGTAAGCAACTGACTTCTAAGTACAACAGCAGTTGCAGGTACGTCTCACTACTAAAAACCATTTTTCTAAATTAAGTGGATGTACGCATATAATCATCTAACAAAAACATTAAGTACGGTATGTTACTTTTGGTAGCAGATAAACATTGATTATCTGGATGAACAACAGAAAGTAATTAGCAATCAGTGGCCAAAAAGATTAAAGATACCGTTTTAAATGGAAGATAGGATCTGCGGAAAAATTAACACGAGCGATATAAAATGAAAATCATATCAATGATAACTTCAGACATCAGATTCACGCTGGAAAAAACTTAGTGTCAATTTTGGTCACTAAGTGCAAATCTGGCGTTTTAAATGCAAGAAAGAGGCATATAAATGTCTCCAAATGTAATGGGTTAGGAATGGAACGTGCCCAGAAAAGGCCAGACAAGTTACAAAGGCAATTTGATTTTATTACTGAACACTATTCATCCAGTTTGTTCAGTACGGGACGTCGACGGGATGCTGTACAGCACCAGATTTTCACCTTGTGGCCAAAATTTGGACATAACTTAGTCCAGCGGAAATCGGGTCCGCATTAACTGATTAACATCTATCAAACTGTGCTGCGATACGATAGTTACATTGCACTGAATCTCAGTGAGCAGCTGCACCTTAATCAAACCGCCCGTTATGGTACGCTGTTTGAAGCTTTAGAGTGGGCACGGCAAACAGTATACTCAGGTAAGGAAGTATTTGGTTCTTCAAGGTACCAATTGCTAATTGGTCGTCTGACAAACACAGAAAATTCCATCAGCGGATAGTGTTACAAATAAATAATACAGGGCTATTCAAAAAGAAGGAAAATATTTGACAGCTATTGCTTCCAAACTACAAAGAGACGTTGGATTGGAAGAGGAGGAGGAGAAGATGAACTTCATAGCCGGTGGCCTCCCAGGTCTCCACACCTCACAACTTGTGACTTTTAACTGTGGGGTTGTGTGAAAGACTGAGTTTTTATCCCCACCTAGACTGGAAATGGCAAGGAAAAGCGTTTCTGAAGAAGAGAAATTTGTTAACATCGAGTATAGATTAAAGAGTCAGGAAGACGTTTCTGAAAGTATTCGTATGTAGTGTAGCCATGTATGGACGGTCAATAGTTTGGACAAGAAGAGAATAGAACTTTCGAAATGTGGTGCTACAGAAGAATGCTGAAGTTTAGATGGGTAGATCACATAACTAATGAGGAGGTATTGAATAGAATTGGGGAGAAGATGAATTTGTGGCCCAACTTGACTAGGAGAAGGGATCGGTTGGTAGGACATGTTCTGAGGCATCAAGGGATCACAAATTTAGCATTGGAGGGCAGCGTGGAGGGTAAAAATCGTAGAGGGAGACCAAGAGATGAATACACTAAGCAGATTCAGAAGGATGTAGGTTGCAGTAGGTACTGGGAGATGAAGAAACTTGCACAGGATAGAGTAGCATGGAGAGCTGCATAAAATCAGTCTCAGGACTGAAGACCACAACAACAACAATGGCTGGCACTCTTGAAAGTCTGCGACATCTATTGTTGAAGCTATTAATTCGCTAACGAGAGACCAACTGCTTCATGTGTGGCAGAAAACGAGTCATCGTTTTCATATCGTCACATGGTGCTCACATTGAATGCATAAAAAATTGAATTTTTGTCTTTACAGGAACGTTGGAATTGCGTTTCAATCTTTCGTAGTATGGAAGCAGCAAAGGTTTGAAATCTATTCCTTCTTTTTGAGTAGCCCTGTGTAACCGAGCAGACGTTCTTCGCATCACATAATGACTTCTCCAAATATGTCAGTTTGCTGTACGATAGCAGATAACAATTATCACCCTAAACCAGTGAAAGTATCAGGGCTAAGACACTCAGCGATCAGCCAAAGAAAACTTCACATAGACAACAATCTCAACACAAGATCAAAAACGGGGAAAAATTAACGAAACTATAGAACAGCTCCAGGCAGACAAAATCCTGTCGTCTTATTTTTTGATCGCCAGAAGCTAGAGTACAAAGCGTCATGAATAGCAAACTGAAAGCTGGATTATGGGTCTATGGAAACTTTGCTTAGGACACGAAAGCAACATATCCACTGCACACGGTTAGGGTGACAAGAACTAAAACTTCCGTTAGTAGAATCGATCGCTACGATTAACGAAATTTTTATTTAATATTAAGAGTAAGAGAAGCTAATCTTAGGAAATGACCATTTTTCTTACTTAGTTATTGCTCACTCATTTTCAAATCAACGCGGGAAACTGTATCGTGAGGAGGTGAACGAGCCCACGTGAAACAACTTGCGCGGCACCCTGTGCACCAGTAATAGCTTGACCGGCGACCTTGCTGACCGACATCTTAGGTCGCGGTCGGAAGGGTTAAGCTGCATCTGACCCAGTGCCGTTGTCTAATTGCCCGGTAATTATGTAAATGAACAGAGAGCGAGAGAGCAGCTGTCTGGGGCGCCACCCCCGCCCCCTACTCCCACCGCCGCCACAGCTACGGCGCCGCCGTCCCCCGCCCACACAGCCGCCGGCGGCGCTTCGGAGTAAACACGTCTTGGTCCCCCGACTCCTAGCGCCGCACCGCGGCCGCCACCGCAACTACAACCAGTCTCTGTCTCCCACCCTGGGTCTCGTAGCGGCAGAGAACGGGCAAATGATACGCTGACGCTCTGCGTGCGGGCAGTGACACACTGCAGCCTATAAGGACAGTCGTCTCGTGTCGTAAAAATCCGATACTACCGAAATAAAGATTATGTCTAAGATCCACTTGAATCCCACGCAAGGAAATTGAGACAGGCCAGATGCGCAAGCTTTTAAACACCCCGCAAGCTCTGTGAATGTTTGCAGTCACCTGCAGAAAACATAACAGAAGGCGACGAAGGAGACGCGTTATGAAAAACGATCACCATGTTTCATGAAAAAAAAAACAAGTAACGTGAATGAAGAAAAACGGTGTTACAATCACTACGAATCGGTTACGATTTCTGGGTTTAGGAATTGTTGAAAGTAAGTCTTGGAGTCTTACGCTTCGACAGAGGCTTCCCATGTCGAATAGGCTGTCGGGGCAGTTGTTTGCTCCAAGGTAGAGAATAGAGTAACTAAGGCTAAAATACGCAGAAAAGAAACAAATTTATTCCCTACGTTCTGTTAACAAATACATTCTGACGAAAAGAATTCTGTTTGTTCTCGTAATATAAGTGGCTCCACAACAGTGTTTTGTTATTGACCGTACTAAATGTGAACAGAGGAACATAGTACAATAACCTGTCTTTCATTATCACACACCTCCGCAATGAAAAATTCGACATTATCGATGTACTGAAGTGGCTGGACAAAATTCTATTTTCATGGTTCGTCGGAAGTTATTTTGCCCCGTGTGAAGTAAAAAAATTCGGACACTCTTTTACGGTAAGACATATAAACAGAAAGGAATTTTTAAAAATAGTCTGTTCGCCGTAACTGCGAAATAATATACCCGTAACGAAACAATGTAATTCCTATTCACAAACGGCCTCTGTATTTTTTAACCTTCCTTATTTTGTACCTCGTTGTTATGTTTCAACGAAAGACGTTCGAAAAGAGAAACAATGCAGAAGAAACAGCTAAATAAGTAAATGTTTTTCCTCCGAACATTATACGGTACAACGATTTTATTTTTCCGTTTTTCAAACGAATTATTTTTTGGGACTTACGTACAAGATGAAAAATTTATGATAGTTTTAGTTTCCAGCAGCTCCCAACAGAAAAAAACTACTAGTATAAACTGAAAATGCAATGCAACTGCCTTATTTTTTCAAGGACAACTTTTGTGTATTTTCTATGACATAAATCGGAAGCGGGAAGGCATAGTTTGGTTCTTGAAGAACAGTTGTCGTGGTTGAGCAACATTGCTGTGGATTAAATTGCTTAAAACAAATAAAAAACAAATAAGCCACTGTAGTAAAATATTTCTATGTTAAAACTCACCGGACGAAAAAAAAAAAATTAGTCACAGCACTGCGCACGCACAGATGAATCGTTAAGCGTTTACAGCCGGCCCGGGTGGCCGTGCGGTTCTAGGCGCTGCAGTCCGGAACCGCGGGACTGCTACGGTCGCAGGTTCGACTCCTGCCTCGGGCATGGATGTGTGTGGTGTCCTTAGGTTAGTTAGGTTTAAGTAGTTCTAAGTTCTAGGGGATTGATGACCTCAGATGTTAAGTCCCATAGTGCTCACAGCCATTTTTTTAAGCCTTTACAGATGGAGCAGTGATAAAGTCACGAACTTGTCTGTGCGCGCACTGCATCTACATAAGCGTAAGCAAATAGCGATCAGTGAGACATTTACGTTTCAAGTGGACATTGTACATGGGTAAAGTTAAGGATGCGACAGAGTGGCAAAAAGGGGCAATCGTGTTTGGCCATGCCCACGGCTACACAGTGTATGAAATTATTGGATTTGTTGGTATTTCGTGGCGAACTGTTCAACGGGTCTCTAAGCAGTAGTATAACGTACATGGCCACGGACTACGATGTCAGAAACGTGGTCTGAAAAAAAATCAAGTTTTAGAGGCATCGGAATCACATTTCACGACTTCTCAATCAAAATCGTTTACAAACCCGACGGAATTGTTGCAGGCTGTCAGTGAAGGTCCTTTACCAACCCTTTAGCGAGAGAACATATTAGGCAATGAATGTTTGAAGTCCGTCATCTCGCAAGAAGCCATTGCTCACACAGGCACACATAATCAATAGTGAAGTTCATCTTCTTGCAAGCATATGTGACCGACTTTCTGAACACTTTATCGTCCTATTACATCTTGATTAGCCTGCAGAACCACCTGACTTGAGCCCCAACAAAATCTGTGAGGCACGAGAGAAAAGCAAGAAAACCGCTGACGTCGGCGTCCCCGCAGTTTTGTGCATTTGAGGGATCAAATCCTCTGCGGTTAGCTGCACCTGGATGCGACGTAACTTCACAACTTCGTGGACTCACATCCTAAGCGAATCCAGGCGGCTGTCATGTCCATGAGGAGGATTACACGGTATTAAAGGACACATATGATGATTTCTCTAGGTCTGACTAATTTTTCATTTCGGTGGACTTGTTATATTTGTATTAGGCACGTATTAACACTCAACATCATAGAAAAATGTTTTACAAAAGCCATAATCGCGCTCTAATTTTTAAAAAAGGTACGATACAATGGCCCCACTACACGGTCAAAGATTTAATAACATACTTTTGCCACAGTAATTGCCAGTCATTGATCGCAAGTACTCTTTTTTATGATTACAAGTTTCTCCGTACGCAGTTGAAGGGAAAATAAAAGCTTCGTCTACTGAGTTTGTCTAAGGAAGTATAGTTCCGTTGATGTCCGAAAGAACAGATACCATCTTAGTATACATATAGTTAAGGCTCACCAGCCATTTGACCATCTTCTTCTTCTGTGCGGATGCACAAACAGTGCCCGAACTCTTACGGGAATCGGCAACGCGCCGCGAGTTTAGAGTATAATGGGCGGGGGCACTACGAATGTAGTGCTCAAATGGTTCAAATGGCTCTGAGCACTATGGGACTTAACATCTGAGGTCATCAGTCCCCTAGAACTTAGAACTACTTAAACCTAACTAACCTAAGCACATCACACCCATCCATGCCCGAGGCACGATTCGAACCTGCGACCGTAGCGGTCGCGCGGTTCCAGACTGAAGCACCTAGAACCGCTCGGCCACTCTGGCCGGCAATGTAGTGCGGGACAATACGTACGGAATGTGGGTTTCGCCGGAGGCGTGCCAGAGATAAATCCCTGCAGTCGCACTACCGTCTGTGTCCTCGGTAGCTCAGATGGATAGAGCGTCTGCCATGTAAGTAGGTGATCCCGGTTTCGAGTCCCGGTCGGGGCACAAACTTTCATCTGTCCTCTTTGACGTATGTCAACGCCTGTAAGCAGCTAAGGGTTTTCATTTCACTGTAAAGATATAATAAACTGGAAAGACCTGAAGATGCACTGATTCAGGAGTCCTTCAACAGAACTTCGAATTAAACTACAACAAACTTCGAACAGACTGCAGGAGACTGCTAATTTTCCTTAACACCGCGCTGTATTTTTTGATTTAAAAAATCTCAAAACAATTCTAGAGGCCCTGCCATATATCTGCATGAAGTATCTTGACGCGGAGATTGGGGATTATATATTGCACGCTATTATACATTTTTATTAAATCCATTCCATTCATTCTATTCGTGAACACCAATCAAAATGACGTAAATGTCTTCCGCAGTCTAAATACATGAAAGATGCCGATAAAAGACGGGTGTTTTCCACATTTACATCTTGGCCACATGCCTTCTTCCTTGGATAGTAATCTCACTCCACGAAAAAATGAATAGAATTTACAGGATGCTACAAACATAAGGCGGCCGGAGTGGCCGAGCGGTTCTAGGCGCTTCAGTCTGGTACCGCGCGACCGCTACGGTCGCAGGTTCGAATCCTGTCTCGGGCATGGGTGTGTGTGCTGCCCTTAGGTTAGTTAGGTTTAAGTAGTTCTAAGTTCTAGGGGACTGATGACCTCAGCTGTTAAGTCCCATAGTGCTCAGAGCCATTTGAACCATTTTTGAACAAACTCAAAACTGTGGTTTTGTGGCTGCATGGTTTAGCGTTAGACTATAAAACTACATTTTGGGGCTTCAATAGCTGGGCGATCCACTCAATTTGACACTAAGATACCTTTCACCCCTGGATATATTTGGTGAATGAAACATAACTAAATGATCCATCTTTTGGATACCATGTGAGTGTCGGCCGATAAATGATTGCTGTTCCAGGTCACAGACTGCAGGAAGTCAATAACATGCCATCTCTGAAGAAATGGTATCTAGTAAGACAAAAGTCGTAAAATTCTAATTTCCACAGGATTACTAATAACCCTCCCTATGACACCTAAGTAGATATTGACTGATATATGAAGTAGTCGCGATCGCTTCACTCCCTACTGCAAGGTATTATTGGAAAATAAATCTGCCCCTGACGTAAAAACTCAAATGTAGTCAGAAGGTACGTACCTTGAACAAAGGACGCGATATTTTCGATGCTCCTTGGTTCTATAAAAGTCGTATAGGGATCTCAAATTTGAAAAGTATTCGTCTTTTACAAATTGATTTAGCCGAACAGATGGGAGAACCTTTTCGAACCGGAAGTACGCTGCATGCACCTGTAAGAGAAGAAGCATATTTACATGCAGCTTGCTGTTGTGAAACAGGCACACTCAGGTCTACTAGAATTATGAAAAGTGAGTTTAACACGTAACAAGTTGATAACTGAACCATTGTTGATTATTAACAAGTACAGTTTAGTGACCCTATTGCTTCCCCACAATGTTAACAATTATGGATGCAACATTACAACTAACGTGCGGAAGACAGTGTTTGAGAACTTCTGGAAACGAAAAACGAATTGCTTTCGCAGTGATACCTGCTATTCATATTCATACCTGCAGTAACTGTAGTGCAGAGAATTTTTCGGATGTAGGTGTGCGGTTTAACAAACATCCGAAAATATTTATTATACTATAGAAAGCAAAGGAACTTTACGAGTCGAATATTAACCTTTTACAGTCTAAGAGTGTTCTGGTGTGCACGCTGCCTCGTTTACGTGAAAATAGATAATTCAGAGCCCCGTCAGAAACGCAGATGAACTTGACGTATTTCAGCATGTCATGCGTGAAGATAAATGTTCTCTCGCGCAGAGATAAAAAAAAAAAAGGGCAGAGCGGGAATCCGCGAGATCGACCCCGACTGGGGAACGGCATGTGTTTTGGCTCTCGCGGACCCAGGAAAGAATGGGCACGCCTGCGGCGCTGGTCCACATGTGATCTAGCTGGCCGGTCCTCCAGCGAGGCAGCGACTGCTGTGGACATGTATCGCACGTTACACACGATAAATCGTAAGCGATTTCGATGGCAATTTGCACTTTGGAATAAGAGACTTTTGCCATATAGAATTCATTACAATTATTTGCGAATAAGCTCATTAGGTCTAAGTGTTTAGAGTTGGTCATTTGCCTTCATTTGTCCCCATATTTCTTTCATTCTCTTCCTGTGGGCTTCCTTCCTCTCTCTAGACCTAGTTGTTCCCGTCTTCTTTGGTTTTTTCAAAAAAAAAAAAAAAATGGATCAAATGGCTCTGAGCACTATGGGACTTAACATCTGTGGTCATCAGTCCCCTAGAACTTAGAACTACTTAAACCTAACTAACCTAAGGACGTCACACACATCCATGCCCGAGGCAGGATTCGAACCTGCGGCCACTTGTGTTGTAAATCCATTTGGTTCACTCTTTTAATGTGACCACGACCTGCGTCTTATAATATCCCTACGCCTACTTGTGTATTGTTTGATTTCCTGATTTCTACCGAGTCAGTATTTTTAGTCTAGAAATCGTGGGCCTATAATTTTTCTTTCATTTTGCCTTTCCTCATTCTTTTCAGTGTCTGTTTTCCGTTTCACGTTTAGTGTTTCTGATTCATAAACACATCCGGTTTAATTATTGTGTTGTAATGTCTTAGATCTGTGTGTCTGGAAATACATTTCTTGTTGCAGATACTTTGCGTAAGACGGTATGCGGTTTGCATCTTTTGGCATCTAATTTCGTTTGCTTTACTATAGTTACATTGTTCATCTACAGGCAAGTGATTAATATCTGTAGGTAATTACCATGTTCAGACCCGCGTATAAACGTATTGCATTATACATATCACGCCATTACATGTGGTGGTGCAGTTTGTACGCTTCAATGTTCTCTTTACAAGCCACAATTTTATTTGTTTGACGAAAAAAATGTTCAAATGCGTGTGAAATCTTATGGGACTTAACTGCTAAGGTCATCAGTCCCTAAGCTTACACACTACTTAACCTAACTAACCTAAGGACAAACACACACATCCATGCCCGAGGGAGGACTCGAACCTCCTCCGGGATCAGCCGCACAGTCCATGACTGCATTATTTGACGAAGCCGAAACGGTTGATGATTTTGACTGCACCATCACACGGAGCGGCGCGATTATGTATAATGTAAAACGTTTTTCTTCGGGTCTGAAGATGGTCATTACCAACTGAATTTATTATCTGATTACAAATAAACATTATGATCCAAGACTGGAATTATAACGAAGCAATATTTTCCTGGATCGCTGAAAACTTTTTCGTGACTGTGTTGCAACCTGTAATTTCGTTTGGTTTTGTATCGAGCCCATTTTTAAGTATTATTTCACCGAGATATTTAAATTTTGGAACTCGTTTAATCTTGCCGCATTTCGTCATCATGGTTTTTGTTGCCTGTTTGTTGCAGATAGAGTACTTTGTCTTTTCAAAAGTTATCTGCAGAGCGACATTCTGCAGTGTCTTTCGCGAGTTAATATTGACAGATCGTCTGTAAATACTGGGAAATCTATGGATAACATGTCTCTGCCCAAGATAATTGATTGGTCACTTTTGAGGACCGATTTGTTTCTGCCATTCTTGTATCACTTTCTCAGAGGTAATGTTTAAAATGTAACGGAGACAGCCCACCTCCATGCGCTACTCTCGGTTTGATTTCGAAAGTATCTAAGATTTCCCAACAGATTTAACCTTAAACTTTGTATCTGTCAGGATCTGTTTGGCGATTGCAAGTGTTTTCAGATCTAGACCTTGGTCTTTAATATTTGGTTAGTGGTAAACTGAGTCATGCGATTTTCTGAAATCAACCAATGTGCAGACTAAACTTTTGCTACAGGTTTGTGAAAGTCTTAGGATTAGCTATAGGTTCAAGATTCCTCTGGACACGAACGGCCTGATGTTGTCCAGTTTTTGGTTCAAGTTGATTATGTGCTCCACCGAGGAGATGCTGCAATAGAAGTTTGTATGCAAATGGTGTTAGTGAGATTCCCCGGTGTTCTATCTTGCTCCTTGTGTAACACAAGTTTTTCTTCGTATGATAGAACTGAATTAGGATCAGTTTACTCAGGGTTTCTATGGCTTTGTGTTGGTTCCTGCAGTTAGCTATTTCTTTTAAGTATCTTGCAAGTTCTTTGCCGTTTTCTTCATTATTATTATTACTATTATTATTGTTATCGTCGTCGCCATGATTAGTCACGTCTGTGTAATGGTGGACTACACGATGTACAACAAAGGCTTTTCAAAGTTGTGTTTTTAGCATTTTTTCGTGTCCGTATTACTTTCATTCTATCACAGTGGATTCCTATTACTTACAGTCGGACGAAGTTGTGGTCTTCTTGCATGTTGCTGTCAGGCCACTGTCTACACTCGACTTAAATGCCTAAAAAGTTTTCTGTCTGGTGTATCACGTTGTGTATTATTACGATTTCTTTCAAGCACCGATCCGTTTTATTATTCGAATTTTAGCTTTACTGCGACTCTCGCAGAATTCCACACGCGTCTAGTTAATCTATTGCTTAACATAACATTAAAATGGCCATGGAATTTTAGCTGCGGTTTTTCATAGGCAAATAAAAGTATACTTTTGAATTTACTTATTTGTTTGTAGTCTATATGTTGTTTCTACACTGTTGTTTGGACATAAAATTTTAGAATTTGTTCTCTGTTTTGGATTTCTTGAACGTATTTCCGTTTAAAACTAGTGTTTTAGCCAGATAAATAAACCTAAGTTTTATGACAGCGTTGTGGTGTCCAAGTTTTGTGTATTTTGAAGAGCATTTTTCGTTGTAGCTATATTTTTTGTATCATCGTATTTCATAACCAGGCTTTTTCAGACGAGTCTCTGAATGGATTCACCGAAATGTTTGAACTGGGAACTGTAGCGATTCTTCCGTACTTTTTAAGATTTAGGATGACAGTTTAGCCAGATAGGTATTTCTTTTTTTTTTTTTGGACACTTTTATTTCAAACACAAACAGGCCTGTATCACTAAACAGTTATAACGGTCATCCAGAATCATTTGTATGTTGCCTATCTAACAGCTTTCACGTGAGAAAAATTTGATCTCCAGTTTGTAATGAAATTATTGATCGAATTTAAAAATATGAAATGCTTTGCGGCTTCAGCCATAAAGGTTTTATAAGCGTATCGTCAAATATTTAACACATTAACTCATTAGGAAACTGATCAGACGTTTGAATCTATTATATACATGGGAGTTCAATTTATTAAAAAAAAAAACGATAGTCAGAATGGGTGGAGGGAGTGGGGGGGGGGGGGGGGGGATGATGCGGCGGGTTACTGTAGTATGACAGTCGTAACCAGTTTCGACTAAAGTTGCCTATCTTCTGGTTCAGCAACAGTAGTACATATAGCCGTTTACTAATTATTTCCCCATAGAAGTATTTTTTCCCCCACGGACCTGTGAAATGTATGAGTCGTACGTACCACTTATTATTCACCATAACTGAGCAAACGAAGAGTACTAAAATGTTTATTCAGAGGTAGTATAAAGGAATGAGTTTGCGAAAACAACAATGGCATATTTAGAACATCGTGAAAGAAACACAAAATATTCTAAAGCTATGTGTAAAACCGCTTGTAACATTAAAAGTTTAAAAAATCTTACATGCTCTTAACAGTCGATCGTACCTCCACATTATCAAAGTCTTTAGCGTACATGACAAAAACAGAAGCTAGTTACATGGTACCAAAAATGCATTTATATCACATCTTGCATATCTCGATCACTATACCCATATTCAGTGTATACTGAATATAATTTAAAACTGATCTGCAGTAAAACTTAAAAACATAGCCATGAAGTAATATTTTATAAGATCAGAAAATATAATCACAGTAAAAGTGAAACACTCGGAATGAAAACAGCTGAAAATTAACAGACTAAAAGCAAAACGGTATTTTCTAAAATAAATGGTAATTCTATGACGTATTCATCTTTAACGAATTTTCTTCACATAGCTCAGTATTTGCTTCCTCTTTTTTTTGAGAATAAGGATTCTACCATTATTTTAAAATAATGATTCGCTTTTCACTATTTGCTTATCATATTTCGGCGATGATTTACCATTATCAGGGAGTTTTCTTTTATTTTACTGAATAACAAACACGAATGACTAAATGCACTGTTAATTAAAATGAAAAGACTCCGACGATTGACGTTTTAACATCCTAATCATATATGGATAAATAGTGAACAACAAATAAAAATGTTTTATCAAGTTTCAATGCTGAAAATATATTTACTGTTTGTTAAATTACAGTCTCCCTCAAGCCATGGCCATTTTCATTCATAAATACCCGTCTTCAAATGGCTACATAAACGTCAGCTACACAATGCGTGGGATTAGTTATACGTCACCTTTTGCGAAGCTGTGTGAGGAAAGTTTCTGCTACTAATGACTGAAGCGCAAACGCCCTAGGTGTGTTGCATGAATATTCTTGCACTCAATGGAGGACTACAGATCTGAAAACTGATAGCAAGTGAATGGCCGTATTGTAATAACTTTGTTTGTTTGCCAATAACGGTGAGCTGCATGCGTAAAATACACCTGCATTTCTAATCAGCTTCATCCTTTCTCATCCATAAGACGCAAATAACATTTCTCACTTAGGCCAACACCGACGATACGAAGCTAAGGCCACGCAATGTGCTGCCGACATGGAGATGGCTACAGGAATCCGGAATTTTTTCAACAGATCCTGTGATTCCTTTATTAAAACGTCATATAATTTAATACATCCACGGACAGATTGAATAAAATTCCATAAAAATGAATTACCACAGTCGGCTATCCATTTCATGCAAGTACATCACAAATGTTACATAATTTTTAAAAACAGGCTGTAAAGTTCGCCCTCTATTATCTAAGCAATAAAATATTCTTACTTCACGTAAAATTTAAACTAGTACTAATATCGTTTTCTCTTTACAAAAAAGATGTGACTTCCGAATGTATTTATTACAAGCATAAATCTACCATTGTAACAATACAGTTGTATTATACTTTTAATTCAAAAGCACATCATTTTACGTACCTTTTTTCTCATAAATCAAGGAAGCTATATTATGAAGCCAGAAGGTGTACCACCTCAGAATCGATTTGTGTTCAATGCAGACATGACCGAACAAGGAAAGCTTAAAGTTTCAGTCAATGCCTATTTCACATCATCATTTACACTAAAATTATTCTCAGTGTTTTGTTCGTTTTTTTCTTGCTATACTCGCACCTCTATTTTGCGTTTAATTTGTTTTTCCATAAAAAAGAATGTATGCAATACCTGAATCATGTTGGCTGATAATAAGGACTGATAACAATATTTTACTTTAAATGACAATAATCACTTCCAAATGTTATGAAAATATGTTTTGTTTGAAGAATAAAATTATTGTATAGCAAATGGTAGCACAAACTGAAATTGCAGGGTGCAGTTTTACATCAACCGGACGTTATTTATATTTAAAATAATTTCATATTAACTACACTTATGCTTGTCACTGTACAGCCGTTTGGCGAGTTTGTATTTTTGACGGACTTTGTACGTGACTGATTTCCTAGATTCCTGTACTTTAGCTTTCGCGGAGATCTTTCCAGGACAAATACTTTATGCACGTCCCGTTACCGAACGTATTTTAATATATGCTACGTGATGTGACCTAATAATAACAACTGCGAATTAGCAGTTATAATTGGAACCAATTACAACTGATGAGAAGACGAGAGTCATACAGGAGACGATTGAGATGGAGAAAGCGCCTAACGTTAGTTTTATTGAACATATAATTCTTGCAATAGATAGCAAATGATGCTCAGAATCTTCAATTCATTTTAAACACATTCATAGATTCTAGGACACCGATAGGAAGTGGAAAGATAAAATCCAGAAAGGATACTGCTTTCGCCATGTACTGAGAAATGCACTGACGTGTTATCTTACGAAACGAACGTGATTCTGGCATCTTTAAATCTTCAGGCGACGCAGTGAAACTAACTAAACAGCGTCACGATCAGCCTTCCACAAAATACTCTTCTTTGGACTCGTAAAACATAACATCGACGATTTAACATTACATTTTCATCAGCGTTTTAAAATTTATTTATCGATCATGAATTGCGGTTTTTGTTTTCTTTGTTTGCTTTATTTATCGTAATCTTATGTTCGCTGTTGAACAAAAGAAATTTTGGTGTGCTAAAGTAAAACATTATTTGTGTCTTTTCTAAGTGTCTGTGTGTGTGAGAGAGAGAGAAAGAGAGAGAGAGAGAGAGAGAGAGAGAGCGAGAGTAGGGGGGTTGTAGATTGGGGGGGGGGGAGGGAGGTGAGGGAGAAAGGGAAAGGGAGTGGACTGATGACTTTAAGATGTTTGTTCAACCTGTTGTTCCCAGAGCCTCATTGCCTAAAGCGTACGTAATTTCCTGGAGAGCACTGCACATGGACTATTGTATTAAAAATAATCTGCGTACTACTTCATATGTTATAACTGTAATACGTTGTGCTCAGAAACAGACAAGCAAATCATAAGGACATTTAAACGAATAACACCAGGACAACACTTTCCAGTGTCTTTTAATACTACACGTCTAACACAGCGGCACAGTATACGATTTATTTCATTTCCATTCTGAAACGACTAACATGACATCCTTTCATAGATGCTGAAAGTTCGTCGGCATCTTTCACATTCGCTTTTTGTAGCTAAATTAATTTTTAATTTGTTGTACATGAATTATTTGATAGGTGAGAAGTTATTTTTCTTGCTTACTGCGTTAATCAATAATCCCACATTTCCTTCCGATAGGTTGCGAGTTGTAGGAACGACTAACCTGTGGTCCAAACAGCACGCCTAATTGGATGCATTGACTGTCGCTAGCAGTACATATGTGCTATCAGACTGTCCTTACAAAAGGGTATGCTTGTGGCAAGAGGCAACAATATCAAGCAGATATTAGTAAAAAAAAAATGTCGTCTATTGTTTCGTAGTCGTTCCGGCGGCCATTTAATACGTTGATCTGTGTAGAATACCCGTAGACGTATACTTACAAGCATTCTGTTCACATTGTGTGTGTAATCATGTGGAACATACTATGTGATTCTTTTTTATTTAAAATTAAAAAATGCACCATGTGTAGTCGCTTGGTTGCGCTAATGAATCCTGTAGCGGCATTGACTTGCTTATTTACCAGTGACGTTAGTGTTTTATTCATTACTTACTTAACTGTATGTGACTCTTCGACATGGTACTGCAAAGATGACGTTCAAGACAGTACTCACAGATCCCACTGCAATGTGTTACCTTGCTATAAATCATACGACCGGAGCAAAACCGTACATCATCTCCTCGGAATAAATTATAGTAGGCAATACTAAACAGCGATACTGCATCCCAAAAATGCGTGCCTGTTGAAGAACGATGTTTTAAATTGCATGCCACAGTGGCATAAATTTTCTTATGTCAAGAAATATTTCTGAAATAAGTACGTATAAATTTCAGGTGTATCTTTAGTCTGTATAATTGGGGACATATAAGTTGTTTCTAAGGCCAACTAATTACAACCAGGTTCAAATGGCTCTGAGCACTATGGGACTGAACATCTGAGGTCATCAGTCCCCTAGAACTTAGAACTACTTAAACATAACTAACCTAAGGACATCACACACATCCCTGCCCGAGGCAGAATTCGAACCTGCGACCGTAGCGGTCGCGTGGTTCCAGACTGAAGCGCCTAGAACCGCTCTGCGAAATTACAACCAGGAACCAGGAGTTCACTGACAGGTACCGGTACTCACAAAGACAGCAAATAACTGTGGAGTCGCAAATTTCTTATAACTGGAAGTTAACAGATATCGAGACGTTTCATGCATCGCATTTCAGACTGCGGTTGCTCTGGACGTAGTTAACATCCGGCATGAGATACGCCTCTTTCTTGACGCAACCATTGCAAGGAGATGCCCTGCCTGTTTGCAATAATGGTACTATAACTCAAAGTCTCTGACAATGTGTTGAATCTTTCACAGTTTCATTGTTAAGGAAGGTTTGTAAATACAGTGTAATAGAAATACACGTTACAGGTGAAACACAGCAGCTCCAAATTAAACAAAATCTTACTGCCCAACTGTTTCAAGAAGAGACTCACGAAAAATATTAGGACAAGATATGCAATTATTTAAAGTAGTACTAGATAAGACGTAAATAAATATTCTGCCAATCTTCAAGTGAATCCCTGTTATTGAGTCACAGATTAGTTACCACACATGGCAGTGTTAAACACTTTTGAAGGAAAACTATGAACTGGACGCAGTGAGAATGAATGGAAGTACATGGAGTCAGGATAAATGATATGTATTCGCAGCTGTAAGTCGTAGTCATTTACTGTGTTGTATGTAAATTACAAATGATTATTCTAAGCATAGTGCGTAATTTTCTTTGTAAAAATAAATGGCGTTTTTAACGCATAAAAGCACAAGAGCTAGAGGTAGCAACATTCTTCTCCCAAGAACTCTGCCTTGTAAACGAGTAGCTAATGTACGTTTTACAAGACAGAAACGCTGATTTCCTAGCTCAAAAGCTGAGTACTACCTTACTCTGCCGACAACAGAACTCGCATGGGAAGATTTAAGTGATCGTTTACCTGCACGTTGTTCGAAACACCGACACCTTGAAAATGCGTCTACGACCCTTTTGCCGGGAACTTAAGTGGAAACTACAGAGTAACCATGCAGATGTGGATCGGGTGAACATAATGATTAATATGTGAGACTGTCTATTGTGCTTTTCTTACAAGGCAAATGCCTTCAGTTTACTTGACACTATAAATATGCGTATTGAAAACTGTTATTAGTTTCAGTTACAGCAGTTCAATATGTGGAATAAGAAAATTTTGCAATTTCACTGAATCCCAACTGAAACCGATCAAGAGTAGTGTGAGAGGGGCTAGTTATATTACAACGCTAATATTTTTGTGCTGTTTAAGGTTTTTTCGAAATACAAAAAAAGTAGCAGACGCTTGCGGGCTTTGTACCGCATGGTGTCGCTAAACCTGCGACACTACTCAACAACTTGCCCAGTGTAAGTAAACCATAGTTTCCCACAAAACTTATAAATTTAGACTCATGGTAAATGTAGAAAATCAGATAACGGCGGTTTCGAATTACACATTGGTGTCGTCATTAGGGAGTCTTGCATAATTTGTGCTTATTAGCTTGGTGTAACCAAGTATATTTTTTTGGCATAATTACCGACAAATCAGAGCATCAACTATATTTGATCTGTTTTTTTTTTCCATCCCCCATGAAAGAAGTATGGATGAATTCGTCGTACAATTTCGAAGTCCGCAATGGACAAAGCTTTTAAAACTTAGTGTGTAGTGAAATCGGTGTAACATTCCGTCTTAGGGAGTTAGCTATTCCTTTCGTAGGTATCTGAAGTTTATAAAACTCTAATAGCCGCAAGTTTCTTCTGACAGTTCATCAGACCCGAATAAGGAAATGTTCAAAACGGAAATAATTCTAAGTAAAATTTTTCACTGGTTCGCTGCGAATTTTAGTTTGTTGACATCATTAGCGCCCTCCAATAATGAGGAAGTCTGAAGCTCGCATAGTTTCGCTTTTCCTTTCTAATCTATTTGCAACGGCGCTGGGAATCGGCATATGTTACTCACTTACGATTGTGATTTACACTCTCAGTACTAGTAATTAATACTGTCTGCTGTTTCGCTCGCTTTTTCAGATGCTGCCGTAGGTAAGAAATACGAGACACAACGTTCTTTTCTAGAGTTAGGAATAATAGCTTTTCGTACTATTCCTGTAATTTTCTGTCTTGTGCGGCTTCTATTAGAGGATTCATGTTCCATTGTTGGTTCACAATAATTTGAGCTAACTTATTCATTAGAAGCATAAATATGCAATTTCATCAGCGTGCCATGACAAGGAAGTTACAGGCTCCGAAATGTGTTGAGCATAATAAAAATATTATTTATGAGTATGACTAAAGGCGCATTTCATACGTCAAAATATGTTTCAATTAAGGTCTAGGCACAAGAAGTAAACAGTGAATTATAGACAACGTTCTACTTTTTTCTGCAACACTCTTGCTACGATATACACCACAGGTTCTGTCTATATATTACAAACTCCGGAAACTATTCTATTCGCTCCAGCATTTTCTTAACAGTGTTACTGTTCTTCTTATTATTATTATCATTATTCCAGTTTCTCCTGTGTACAAGTGAGAAAAAAAATTTCTTAGAGGAAATATGCCATGGGGACTAGGATCGTTTTATAATCTAACTTAAACACCGATGCTTCGTAATTAGCCAGCAGGTTCTCGTGAGACGGACGGCATCTTCTTTCCAACAGTTGCCGATAAATCTCCCTGAGCGTGCGTATCAACACTTGCGTGTTAACTAAACCAGTCGATTCGACCGAGCAACACAACTCTGAATTCCTTCGACAACGGTGTACCTCAGACTGACCTGACGCGCAGCCCAAAAACAAGAACAATGTTCAAGGTCATGTCACCCACAAGTTAAAACATCTGCATTCCATTTTCAGATGCTGTGTACTTTCGCATACTGTAGACAACAAATCGAACTCTTTCCTTCGTATGTGGTACAAGTGATCTTACGTGTTCTGTTCCGACTTTGCAAAATTTTAATGCAAAGTCATTAAAATTACATGTAAGATCATAACGAGAAGAGGGCGGAGGGGTTCCATAGTGAAGCAAACATGCGTACGTGACAGATGGAAGACAAACAGGGAACCGGGAGAAAATGACATTTCCCGGACCAGCTGGTCACTATCTGTTTTTAAGAGGCTGGTCAAATACGCCAGTCAGTATTACACTTGACACCTGGCCTAAGGCGACGAGGGTCGAGCTCAGTTAAATGAGAGGAAACGATGCGACGCGCGTGATGGGAGAATCCCGACATGAATTTAGAACGATAATCACACATCGAGGGAAGGTTCCCAGCGACTGTTTCGGGCAAATACTGAAGAGGGCCGTGTGCACCCAGAATCGATTAAGAGCTGCTCTGCGAAAATGAGGCCGGGCCTGCTTGTCTCAGCATCCTATGTGCTACGAGCCGATAGCAAGCTTCTGCTCCAAGCATTGTCTGTTCAGGGGTCAAGTATTAAGTGTGCGATCACTATACTACCAATTGAGGCAAGTCGTTGTTTAACACTGTTGCCAAATACTAAAAAAAAAAGTTGTCCACTTTACTTCAAACTTTTGCAAGACACTAAGAAACACTCGGACGGACATACGTTACATATTTCTTAAATACATACCGTATAAAAATACTATAGAGAGAAAACGTTGTTATCGACATACACGAAATTTCTACACGATACACAAAATAATTTCAGACAGAGAAGGGCGTCTTTGAAAAAAAAAACTTAATCTACAGGTGTTCCGTTAAAATCGAGTGCGAGAAAGAAAAGCTGAGCTGGGAAAATGTGGTTTCATTTTCTTTCCTGCAGTCGCCTTGAACTACAACAGGAAGGCATTTAAACATTAGACAAATTATTTCTCCTATACATATTCCTTTCCCTTACGTTTAATTTTAAACAAAAATTGTGTACACAACAATGAGCTTTTTTGTTTTCTTCATCGCAACCTGTCTTAATAGAAAACAGGAACGTTGTATTTATGGCTTATCGGTTTATGATTAGAATAGTACTGCGGAATGTGAATCGTCTGAAACATTGTAATACCACCGTTGGCAGATTAAAACTGTGCGAAATACCATCATTGAAGCTACTGTCTTCACAGATGCAACAGCAAGGGAGGTCTGTCAATAACAGTACACAAAGATCGAGGTCAGTGAGATGGGCGAAGAGGAGAAGGACAGAGTGGGGGCGGAGGAGATGGATATAGAGAGGGAGGAGGAGGGGGCAGAGAGAAGAAGGAGGAAGAGAGGGGAAAGTGGGAGAAGAAGGAGATGGACAGAGAAAGGGGTAGGTGATAGACTGAGAAAAGGCGGGCGAAGGAGATGGACAATGAGAGGGGGAGAAGAAGAGCTGGCCAGAGAAGGGGGCCGAAGGACATTAGGACGTACATCAGATGCCCGTACATGTTTACCAATTGTGAAGCATTGACAGGTTCACTAGTAATATTTATGTTAGCAAGTATGTGCGCGAATGAGAATCGTATCTCATAACATGGCTTTTACATCTGATGCATACTAGTTTCTTCTTTTTTTCCCCCTTAGCGCTTGTCTGATAAATCAAGGTGAATAATACAGTATTCTAAGTAGTTCACTACTTCTCGACTGTTTCGACGGGCACCAAACAACTTAGAATAGCAGGGAATGCCTTCAGACATTTTGAAAACTAGCACGTTCTCAACTTTCCACTGCTGATGCACCTATGGGAAGATAGTAAAGCAGTAAGGCACAATTATGACGTATGGTTTAGTTTTATGAGCTGCCCTTTCCCTCGCTTTGCATCTTCGTCTAATGGTACGTTTCTAGAAACGTTTCTAAAACATCCATTCAGTGACAATAAATGACTGAAATAGCAATTCAAAGCAACTATTACGTACTAAACGAGTTTCATAGACTAGCTCCACGTTCAAAATTTAAGCACTGTTCAGTTTTATTCCTCCCTTCAGTAAACGACACGAAATTGCTTTACTAAAATATGCTACTTGCAAAACAGTATACAGCCTTCTTTGTCTAAGTAACACAGCGTCCGTACAGATGATATGGAGACATACATTTAACTGGAGGAAGGGATAGAACAAGATGAGGAAACAGTGTTCACCTGACACTTCAGGTATCTCACATACGCGGCAAAAGTAACCGTAACTAAAGACTGTACTAATATCTCAGTAACGTTATAGGAAAACGAAGAAAACATAGTCGCCGGCCGCGGTGGCCGAGCGGTTCTAGGCGCTTCAGTCCGGAACCGCGCGACTACTACGGCCGCAGGTTCGAATCCTGCCTCGGGCAAGGATGTGTATGATGACCTTAGGATAGTTAGGTAAGTAGTTCAAGTTCTAGGGGACTGATGACCTCAGATGTTAAGTCCCATAGCGCTCAGAGCCATTTGAACCATTTTTGAAAACATAATCCAACTTTTTTTTACTTATAAATATACTCAATTTCACTCTAATCTGGAGTGAAACGTTTATTACACTGAGTAACGTTAATAATCAAAGACCATTAAAAAAATTAAAAATGCGCTCTTAAAAACACAACAGATAATTTATTGATGAATCTATGTGCTGCGTTCTTGTTGATTAATTTCACTCTCATCAAGTCTCTAAAATTGACAGAACACTGAATCTACTTGACAGTATCAAGTTTGTAATTGCAAATGCGTAAGACGCTTGAGGAAGCTGTGACGCAGATCAGCCAAATCACATACTCGGGAAGGGCTGTCCGCACGCTAATTCTCGCTATGCGTAATCAGTGCCATTTTTGATTTTCATGAAAATACCCTACAAGTAGCGTGGCGGATGAGTGCGTCCTACGCTTTCCACAAGAAACTGCTTTGTTGTCAGTGGGGAAGAAACAAACGGGGTGACGGTAAGAAAATTCGCGGAACTGCTTGGCAATAACTGACTGCGCTGAGGGACAGGTGTAGGGGAAGTAAACGTGCAACTGTATCTACCGTGAAATAAGGCAGTCTTTCCTCTCCCCGAGTTTATGTAGCAAATGTTGCATACGAGACTGCTCGAAACCATCACATTTTGTCACACAGAAATCTAAAAATTAGTTCTGTAGTACCATTAACCCTAAAACACTTAAAATACGCCGCAATAAAGTCCAGCTCGAACTTCAGTATTACATAATCAGTCAATACACACGGCGAACACAATAAGTAAGAACAGGAGAAACAGAGAGGCGCGTTTCCCTTCGAAGTACGTTTTGTCAATGTTACTGGATGGTTACAAGACGTATTTTTTGGTGCGCACCAGTCAAAGAAGCGGCGAGGTTCCACATACGTTTCGTTACCAGTGTCTCCAGAGGTCAGGTTCCGGACGATTGCAAAAACGAATTTTGTTCTTTAAGAGGGGGACATTGATGAAAACCACACACTATTTCAAAAATGCACCAAATCCACAGTTTTGGAGATATGCCAATGAAATTTTGTACCACGCTTTACATGAAAGTAACACATTTACATATGAAATACTTTGATTATATATATTCAACTTTTTTTTGAATGATATTTGAAGATTTATTTTCAAAAAATAATGTATGTTCCCTTTTCTCAGAAAGTATTGAAGAGATTTCTACAAAAATTTCTCTGTTTCATCTCTTTATATGTTGTAAGCTTCTCTCATGATGTTTTTGGAGTAGGTCAAATGGGAGAATTTTCATAAATTTTTAATTATAATTCCACAAGTACGATTTTAAATTCACGCAAAATCCAAGCACTTTGCCCCATATCTCAGCTTGCAATCAGAATTTCAAAATTTGCTCTTGAGACAACGTTTATTAGGGCTACAGAAATATGTGTACAAAATTTTTATAATTCTAGCAATTTGAGGATAAGGTACGTAAACTTTAAAAAACAAACTTTTCAGGAAACGCAGTTTAAAGTTCAACCTAACTCTTTTCCTTGTCACTTCTTCAGAACGCACCACATTTGCACTCTGGGTCGTCTTTCCCTTCAAGGCTTCTCTTCTGGTTTATTGTTGTCTGTCTTGTTTCCTTTACCAGGTTTTCAACTGACTTTTCAGCTGCAGAGACGCGCTGTAAATCTATTTTTCTCAGGATGTCTTGAGTAAAATTTCCTATCTTGAACCCCGTTCTTTCTAATACCTTCATCCTCCCGACATTCCCATTATTAAATAGAATAACTGCATGATAAGTTACAATTCTGACAACAGCAGCAGATGCAAATGTGTTTTTAGGGCATCGTTTCCATATGAGTGAATTCACAGATTATTTTGGATTTTGGGTTTTGCCATGAACACACTTTTTGAGAAGTGCAGGATCTATAAAACCAAAGAGTATGTATCAGGGCCTTCTAGATGCATCCCGCAGAAGTTTGGTTGAAAGTAATACACAGAATCGTTGTTCACTGAGCTGGTATCGAAGTGCTGCTTCAAAACGTGGGCGTGGCAGGGAAGCCGCGTCACACTTTTAATTAATTTTCAGGCACTTTGGATGCGATTTCAACATTGAAACTTTGGGAACTTACTGTCCATGAGTTGTACTAAAAAATAAAAAAATAAATCGAAAATTGACATTTTTGATTAATTTCATCAACGTCTCCCCTTAGGAGAACAACCAAGTGTGAGCTGCACTCATCACTAAAATTCGCAACCAATCACGAATACTGGATGTTTTATACAGTTGCCGTGTCTGTTTCTTACCAATTCTGACAAATATCTGCAACAAGAAATGGTTACAGTGTTTTCTGTCGAGTTTTAATTTATCAAATACTTATTTTTTAATCTATTATGTTAGTTTCAGTTTGTGATTACAATTCTGGACTACAAAGAACGATAAAGTGGCCTTCGGTCCCTTGGTTAACATGTTCTTTATTCAGGTACACCATTGATTTACGTTCCAGACAGTACATTGTCAATGTAACGTTACGTATCCGTACATGCATTGGAACTTGTACGCGAATCATCTTCACAAGTTGATGACCAACTGTTCCGCAATTGTGAAGCTTATCACATGAATTATTTTGTTTTGTTTTATTTCTTAATTTACTCGATCCCATCAGGACTAACACACCTTCTCTTGCATCGAACCAGACTTTCACACATAGTTTGTTTTTCACATCATAGTTCCCTAACAAATTAAAATTTTAGTATGGCATAGAGTGTTAAAATGATACGAGTTTCTGAAGTGACAATGTAAGTAGGTAGTACTGACTATGAGTACTGACTATGAACTAATAAAATGAATACTGGCAGTATTTGTGCTACTACAGCTGCTCCCACTAATAGTGATAATAGTAATAATAATAACAATAATAATGACAACAGTAACAATGATTGTGGCAGCACCAGCTAAGAGCACTGGAAAAAGAACAAGAAGTAGTTGAAAAGAAGGATGTACAACGGTAACGGGTGCGTACAGGGACGTGACTAATAATTTATCACAAATGAAAAAGGAAACGAAAGACATACATTTTGCGGAGAAGTGTTTGTAGGCAGCATGCTCTGATTCAGTGCTCATAAAACAAATTTTACTGTAATTTCTGTGGGTTTTCCTCGTAACAATCCGTGAACAGAATCAGACAAAAATATTCACTCTATACACAAGTGGTAACAGCGTGTTCCAGGAGAAATGGTCGATAAGCAGGGATATGATAGGAACGATCATTCGAAGCAAAAACGTCTAGTAAACATTAAAGAAGTAAAAATGAAAATAGTTAAATCACGTAGATTTGCCTACAAACCTACGATGAATATAAAATGAAATTTTAGATCTTTTTTGCACTATCGAAAAATTTCTCCATGGCATAAAAAGCCTTCTTTATAAGCCAGTTCTGTAGAACATTTCTGAAGGTTTTTAATAATATGGTGCGTGCATCTGGCGGGAGTGCATTGAACAGTTTTACTGCAAGGTATGTATAGCTACTGTGTGTCTTGCTTAGTCTTGCTAAGTGTTGAGCACTGTTTTCTTTGTGACGTGAATTGTGCCAATGAAATGATTGCCTTAATCTATAGTCCTCTTGGTCCTCTCTTGTGTAGACTAGACAACTAAGTATAAACAATGTCGTCACTATCGTGACTCCTAGTTTCCTGGAAAGCAATCTACAAGATATATTATTTTTGAAAATATCCACTACACATCTGATAACGTTTTGTGCAACATAAAAGCTCTTTTTGCCCCAGTGGAGCTGTACCAAAGCAGTATGCAGTATGTTATGTGGCCATGAAAAAATGTATAATAAGAGCTGAAAATTATGTTTTCACTCACACCTGCTCCAAATTTACGCCACAGTTATATGACTCTTCATAATTTAGCGCATGTAGAATCTCTGTGGAGGTTCCAAGTTAATTCGGAATCCAAGTGCACACCAAGAAGTCCAACTGACGTAGAGTCATTGTTGGCATTGCATAAACTAAAAATTACGAATTTCGGTTTTATTCTGGTTTACATTGTCTTCAAACCAGTTACTAGAAATTCTTATACTGGATTTGCTTTGTTTCTTTACATCATCTATGTTATCTACAGATGCAATGCAACCGGTGTTATCGGCATACAGAACATATTTACATGGAGTGATACTAGGCAGGTCACTGATGGATAATATAATCAACAAAGGACCTAGTACGGAACTTCGAGGCACGCCTCTTGAAAAACCTAGGAATCCAGAGTTCATACCATATGAAGTGTACCTCCTGCTTCCTACTGTCAAGATACGATTCTGTAAGATTTAGTTCCGTATCTCAAATGCCATAGCACCTCAGTTTATATGCTACAACCCGATAGATCGCAGAATAAAATGCCTTGCTTAGGTCAATCAGCAGGGCATCAATCGATGATTTTGCTTCAGAGGCACTTGAGTACTGTCGAAACAACATTTTCAACAGCTTTCAGTGTAGATGACTTTTCCCTCAGGCCGCACTGCGTGTTTGTCAGTGTTCCACTGCACGTGAAATATTTGTGAATTTGTTGGTCAGTGCTGTGTTCAACTATTTTCGAAAGTAATGATGCAAGTGAAATACGACGGTAGCTGACGGCAAGATAATGACCACAACAGATTATCCGATTGCTAGATCAGTGGTGAACTTTTAGAGCAAGTCACATATTTTAAGTATCTAAGAATAAGAGGTTGATAGAATTGTAAGGAATACATGCTTTGTTGGGATGGTGCCATGAATGTGTGTTGTATCTGTAAAGAAGACATGACAGTTACGAGGTAAATTCTGTAATACTTCTTCGTCTAGTAATAGTGTAATAGTGTAGTGTAATAGCAACGCTCAAACGAGTGCAAAGACACAGTGCTACTTTCGTAGCATGACAGTAAAGCCCATACAAAAGTATGATGTAGGAGCACGGTAAACGCGAATCTTCGGAACCAAAGTGTAACTGGTCTCGGGAAACTTACCTATCGAGTTGGCGAACTAATAGACAACACTGGAAAGGAGAGCGGTTTGAACCCAGGTAAGGCTAGCCGGATTTAGGTTTCGCACGATTTCCCTAAATCGCTTAAGGCGAATGTCGGAATGGTTCTTTAGGGGAACGGCATAACCAAGTTTGCTCTCCATACTTATCGAGTCCAAAATTGGGCTCTGACTCGAATGACCTCGTCGTTGATGGGATGTTAAGTCCCGCTTCACCCCGTTGACTAAATTTAGCGGTCCTGTTTCGGTGTAAGACTACAACAATTCTACCGCCTTCAACGTATATTTCTTGCATGGAGCGTAAAAATGAGGTGAGACGTTTGTGGCACACATCGAGGCATACAGTCAATTATTCGGTTTCACTCTTTTAACGAACGGAATAAGTCAGGGTCTCTAATGTTGGCACGAAGAACCCTCTGCTATACAGTGAAACGTGCTATGTATTCTGGGTGCAGAACCAGTCTGAAAAGCTTTTTAAGTGTGTTGCAGTGGGGGAAAAGTTCGATATGTTGGGCCGTTTCCGAGTTGTTTAGCATGGAAGTTAGCCAATCAGGTTGTTGCGGGCACAGATTCCAGCAGAAACACACGCTAAAAAGCGGTAATCAACTTACATATGTGGGTATGTGAGTTACCACTTCTTCAAATGCTGAATACCTTTTCGGGACTGATAAATTTGAGCTAGGTAAGCAAAAGTTTGAGGAAACCAAACGAAAAACACGTTTTGCGACACCGCCTCTGGCACTCTTCTTGAATTTGCTCGCGTTAAGAACTGATTGGTTAACTTTGAACGCTAAAAACTCGTAAACCACGCAGTGTATCGAATATTTTTCTAATTAATTTCCTCTCAGCACTACGTTCCCTGCAATACTTTTACAAGCTTTTCAGAGTATTTCTGACCAGCCTGTACATAGGCAGACCTAGACTTGTAGAGAGTAATAAGTAGATGACGATCTCCAGAGAAATCCTTTCAGACTTCAAAGAATGGAGGAGTAAACAATATATTTCACTATCCGACTTTTTCTGGGTGAATAGACTACACCAGTTAATAATTATATTCTTTTACAAATTAACAAATATGAGAAGAAAACCTAGCGCTAAACTTATAATAATTCACAATTAAACACTACGCTCTCGCATCTCTTTTGCCACTGGCAGTCGGCTTCCAGAGACACTACTGCCATACTGGTAGCATTGTTTGTAGTAACCCAATCTGTGAATTCGCTACAGATGTAAAGGTAGTGGGTGAGTTTAATTAATACTGCAACCAGTCGCTGTATACTGCTGTTTTAATAGCTTTAGGGACACGGAATCCTCATCTTCAGATGGCTCATGTTTACAGCCACTTCACATTATGCACCAGGTTCAGCTAGGCGCTGGGTTCGTTGCGACATTGTCAAATTCAAGAAGTTACTTGCAAAATCGGGAATTACGCAAACTGGCAACGATCCCAGCGACTATATGCACTTGGTGCCAAATCCAAAGTGCCTGTAAATATCAACCACCTAAATACGACCTTTCAATGGTTCGAACGGTAGTCAATGGAAGAATAAAGGTTTTGACGATCTGCCAGTGGGCTTGTGTTTCGGGTTCTTTGGCCGAGTGGCTGGTATAGTCAGAGCTTCACCGTCCATTGCACAAAAGTCTTCCACGTCACAAGGTTCACTCAGATTACTTGTTTGCAGCGAATGATCGCGTCGTTTTGGCTGCTGAACATTGCTGCTGACTCAGAGTGTGAATTTCTGTGTAATTAATTTTAGATTGCAGTTCTAAATTGCGGCGCCGAAAACAACAAGGGACTAAAGTACAGTGTCGTCGATTCTGAGATTGCATGTATGCACACTCCTGACATCTGCTGAGCTTACAGTGAACCAACTTTGTGAATGCTGTACCCATGGAGGTAAGAATAAGGGGAGATGGCGCTACGTATCCAAGCCGTACTACGTTTTGAAGCCATGGGGGCGTGGCTCGCTGCCATGACACTCTGACCAAAATATTGCCAGTGTGCTATAGCGCTGCGTGTATTACAGTCGCTAATTGCACCATATACGCATGTAACGGTATCAGATTGGTTGTTTCAAAGTTTTTGTTTAAAATAAAATCTCGTAAAGGCGAAATTCCGCGTTTCCTCTGATTAAAAATAGTTTTTAATGTAATATTACGAATAGCTAGCCTTCAATGTAAACGATACAACTTTGTTAATTCAGTAATAAACGTGTATCACAAACTAAATAATAGAAACTGAAACTAAGTTAGCTATACCCTCCCTCCAAAGCCCCATAAATATATCTTGTTTGTAATACGTACTGGGACATTTCAGTTACGTTACACTACTGGGAAACACTGTTCATTACCACCAATATTTACTGAAATACGGTACATAGAATGGCAAATCTACACAGTGTCCTGTTTAGGCCTATACTTTACGCCAGTTAATGTAGTGTTAGCTTTTAATTTGGTACATGATGAGGACAAAGTGAGTTACTCAACACTTCGATTATCGACGATACGTACGTATTATACTGAAACGTGAACTTGAAAACTAAGAATTTAATTCTTTGAATTAACATACCTTTTGCAAATGTTTTGGGTGTGTAGGGAAAACTGATGGTACAGCATATTCTCGGCGCCTTACTGTTGAAAGGGAAGTTCGGTCTATGTCCTCTTCTCGGAAATGCTGAGAACATATAGTGCTCCATTTAGACGCACGCCAATTCTTCCTCCTCACGGCATTCTCCCACAGAGCTTTCCGACTTTCATTTTTAGGAAATCTAAAATCATACAGGTGAAAAACACGCTATAGTACAAGTACCGATGTAGCACACGTTCATTCACAATGAAGTTGTAAAATCACACTTAACGAGACAACTTACACACGAAATGTTATTCCCTTCGATTTCGCATCACAATCAGAACGATTCGTACAATCTAACACCACACAAGTCACCATAATAGCGCAAAATCCTTCCAAAAGCGAGCGACAAGGCTATGCACACAAGCTTACAGCAGCAATGTTTTGGTCGGATTGATATGGCTACCCTCGGCTTCACATAGCTTCACAGCTGTGACGTCACGGCGTCTCCCTCTATTCTTACCTCCATGGCTGTACCCCTACACAATATATACGAACATTTACGAAAAGCTGTCTCTCCGATTTCTCTGTTATTCACTTCCATAAGAGCACAAAGCACAGATTTTCATTGCTCACTGGCTGCACTGACACCCATTTCTTTAAAAAATCTGGATGCTCTTGAAGGATCTCCCACCTTAACCTTACATTCCACGTTTTCAGCATTCTTTTCTGTAAAACAGAAGCCAGAAATTTGCTCCGTGAAAATGATGATTACGAAGACGGTTAAGTGTTGGGATAAGTCGTAATTGTGTGTGTTTTGTATTTAGTATGTCTTATTAACTTCTTGGTTCTAGTTTCACGTTAATTACAAACTACACGGCCGTTGGAAAGAAGTTACCTCTTGTGTATATAAGCAAATTTTGTGGGTTACTGTTAACAGCAAAACTAAACTAAACTCCGGCCGAACAGGTCATGAAGGCCCAACGGTACCGACCGGCCGCCGTGTCATCCACAGTCCACAGGACTCACTGGACGCGGATATGGAGGGGCATGTGGTCAGCACACCGCTCTCCCGGCCGTATGTCAGTTTGCGAGACCGACCATTAACAGTAATAATCCTAAATATTAGCTAAAATTTCATAATATAAAATGGGTACATGATTTTTATAGGAAAATATAGAACGTTGAGACCTGATTAAAAACAAGTCAGATCAATGAGACCGGCACTTTGCCTACAATTTTGATTTTCATAAATATCTACATTTCTCAAAACTTTGTTTCTGTGCTTTGGGCCCTTATGGTTCTGAGCGCCTCAGGTATATTGTGCTTTAGTTTTCTTTGCACTGTGATAAAATAAATCATGGCGGACTGAAGGTGAAGCTTTGATAATACCAGCCACTCGCGTTGTCGACCGCAAAACTCGAGACAGAGGGCAACAGCCTGTACTACAACAAGCGGCCACGAGAGCCGTAATAATTTTGTAGTAAACCATTTTTTCTTTTAAGCAGTAGTATGAAGGGACTGTTAGCTGTATAGATTTAAAGCTTATGCTACTTTAAGCAAAGTCGCAAGGACAACGTTCACAATGGATTAAATTAATGTAACTATTTCTAGCTCCAGTAAACTACCGATGTTCTTTCTGCCATCAGACGCAAGGGAATGGATCACATCGATTGCTTAATGCAGAAATTGTACATTGTCTACAGAAATTTATGTACTGGCAAGTCGGTCAGCTAGTCGGGACCCTGACTAATAAACTTTGTAATTTCCGGAAAGGGGCTGTGTGGTTCAAATGGCTCTGAGCACTATGGGACTTAACATCTAAGGTCATCAGTTCCGTAGAACTTATAACTACTTAAATCTAACTAACCTAAGGACATCACACACATCCATGCCCGAGGCAGGATTCGAACCTGCGACCGTAGCGGTCACGCGGTTCCAGACTGTAGCGCCTAGAACCGCACGGCCACACCGGCCGGCGAACGGGGTTGTACTAAGATATTTAATTCACACGACACAGAAAAATATAATGCATGAAATAAGGTGCACGTTGGAGATGAATCGTAAGGTCCGTTTGCCCAAGTGCGAGAGAGCAGGTTCAGCATCATCTCGGCAAACTGGTCAACTACGCGACTTGAGGTATGTAATAAACTGGTCCACTGCGTGCGAGTGTTTTATTTGCTACTTGGTAATGATTTTACTGAACTGTTATCCTTAGTAACTTTGTCTGAGTGTAGTGCGGTGTCTGCCAGTTCCTTCTGTTCACACATGACTATAAAGTTAGAAATCGATACAGACGTTCAGGTGATACAGACAGGCCTCACCGAGCTAACAGTAAACATCGAAACGCGTGAAGTATATACAGGAAATTATTTTATAGTACATAAATGGAACTACGACACATGTGAATTTCTTAAAAAGCGTCTCTTATTGTTATCAGAGGGAACTAAAATAGTTTCCGTGTCTTTCTAAACACTTTCACTAATGCCCCATTATCGGAATGAGTATTTTGTCAGGCACTTTTAACCTTTGACTGGTCTACCTTAGCTGTCATGGAGAGCCCTGAGTCGCTGAAAATGGGAAGGACCATTTTGGAAAAGCGACCACGTGCACTGTTGACCACTTTAAGAGCAGGTAAAATTTTGGGTCTGCAATAGGTTTATTTATAAATAACTGATTTGCTATCAGTCACGATTTTCTTTATTTTCTTTTTCGTACGACAGGTTTCGGGAAATGATTCCCGGCGGCCGGTGTGGCCAAGCGGTTCTAGGCGCTTCAGTCTCGAACCGCGCGACCGCTACGGTCGCAGGTTCGAATCCTGCCTCGGGCATGGATGTGTATGATGTCCTTAGGTTAGTTAGGTTTAAGTAGTTCTAAGTTCTAGGGGACTGATGACCTCAGATGTTAAGTCCCATAGTGCTCAGAGCCATTTGAACCAAATGATTCCCATTTTCAAGTGCGTTTTTTGTGTTTGTTATGTCATTCCTATGCGATGTTTTCGATGTGTGAGATTCTGCTTTATTTGGTTGCCTTTACTGCAATATATAAGAAAACACGCGATTTTTATTTGTTTGTCGACCTTTCTGTGAAGTTAGTGGCTAAAGAAAGATCGACGAACAACTAAAAATCGCGTCTTTTCTTATCTATTGCTGTAAAGTCTACGAAATGAAGCAGAATCTCACACATCGACAACATCACATAGGAATGATATAACAAATACAAAAAACGCACTTGAAAATGGGAATCATTTCCCGTACCGCGTCGCAGGAAAAATAAAATAAAGAAAATCGTGACTGGTAGCAGTTGATTTATTTATAGACAAAACTATTGTTTTCACAGACGCAGCCTTTCAGTACCATTTATAATGGATCAAATCAGATTTGGGTCTGCACGCAGTCGGGATCACCCGAGGTCATCTAAGCCAAAATGCTTAGCGAATTTACTACAGACTGTACATTTATCTAGTCACGGAGTGACATACGAAACTACGTCACACTGAGACAATTTCAGACAATTAGCCTACGTAGGAAGGAAGGAAGGAAAGAGTCGGAAACCGTACCGCGGTTCTCGGAGGAGGCGTCTCGTTTTTTACGGATTGTTCGTCTCCGGCGTAATTAAGAAGACGGTTGCATAGAGAGCGGGGCCGGAGAGAACCTGAGACGGCGGCGGAAGCAGGCGGCGGCGGAGGCGTCAGCGGAGCGGCTACTCACCTCTGGTCGGCGTCCAGGACTGGAGCCTGGAGAGGCGAGCCAGCAACGGCACAGCCACAGCCCGGAGGACGCGGCGTGCTGGGACTCGGACAGGCCGCTACCTGGGGCACAAAAGGCACCCCGCCTAACGGGGCCGCAAAAAATAGGCGAGTGGGCCCGCGCGCTCCAGGCAGGGGGTGGGCGCGACACAGCTGGCCGTGACCTTGGCGCGCGGGCCGCCACCACCCCGCAGCACCGCACATCCGGCTGCGGGCCTCGTGGGCGCCTGGCCTGGGCAGGCCGGCTCTCCAGCCCCCGCCGCATTGTCTGCCGGCCAGGCCTCCGACATCCACAGCCTGCCTGCTAAGTCACTACACAATTTTTACTGAATCTAATTCGGTTATCTACATCTACATAATTCCAATCCCAAAGAAAGCAGGTGTTGACAGATGTGAAAATTGCCGAACTATCAGTTTAATAAGTCACTGCTGCAAAATACTAACGCGAATTCTTTACAGACGAATGGAAAAACTGGGAGAAGCCGACCTCGGGGAAGATCAATTTGGATTCCGCAGAAATGTTGGAACACGGGAGGCAATACTGACCCTACGACTTATCTTAGAAAATAGAGTAAGGAAAGGCAAACCTACGTTTCTAGCATTTGTAGACTTAGGGAAAGCTTTTGACAATGCAATTTTGTCATATGATGACATGTTTGAGACCGTGGCTGTTCTTTGAAGACAAATGTTGATGGTGTTAGGACAGCAACCAGCCACAAATTTACTTTGAGTTCCTTTATTCAAAGGAAACCGTTACCGGTTTCGAATCGTTGTGATTCATCATCAGACGGTTTACACGCTTTCTTTCTGACATTTGGTGTGTTTTTATAGATTAATTGTCGTAAAACGTCGGTTTCGAGTGTTTGTTTTCATAACGTTCGTCCAGTCGATGTAAATGCATTCCTACTGCATCCTCGTTGTTGCAACAACTGTTGACTAGAAGAAGGGATCGGTTGGTAGGACATGTTCTGAGGCATCAAGGGATCACAAATTTAGCATTGGAGGGCAGCGTGGTGGGTAAAAATCGTAGAGGAAGACCAAGAGATAAAAACACTAAGCAGATTCAGAAGGACGTAGGTTGCAGTAAGTACTGCCAGATGAAGATGCTTGCACAGGATAGAGTAGCATGGAGAGCTGCATCAAACCAGTCTCAGGACTGAAGACAACAACAACAACAACATCTACATCTACATGGGTACTCTGCAAACCACATTCAAGAGCCTGGCAGAGAGTTCATCGAACCACCTCCACAACTGCCACTTATTCCAATCTCGTAAAGAGCGCGGAAAGAACGAACGCCCATATTTTTCCGTACGAGCTATGATTTCCATTATTTTATCATGATGATCGTTTCTCCGTATGTAGGTCGGCGTAAAAAAAGTATTTGACATTCGAAGGAGAAAGTTGGTTCAAAAATGGCTCTGAGCGCTATGGAACTTCTGAGGTCATCCGTCCCCTAGAACTTAGAACTACTTAAACCTAACTAAGCTAAGGACATCACACACATCCATGCCCGAGGCAGGATTCGAACCTGTGACCATAGCGGTTGCGTGGTTCCAGACTGAAGCGCCTAGAACCGCTCGGCCACTCCGGCCGGCAGAAAGTTGGTAATTGGAATTTCCTGAGAAAATTCCTCCTGAAACAGAAACGCCCTTGTTTTAATTATGTCCATCCCAAATACTGCATCATTCCACTGACACTCTCCACCCTGTTTCGCGATAATACAAAACGTGCCTTCTTTGAACTTTGTCGATGTACTCCGTCAGTCCTTCCTTGAAAGGATCCCACACGGATCAGCAGCATTCTAAAAGAGCACTGACGAGCATAGTGTAGGCAGTCTCCTTAGTAGATCTGTTACGTTTCCTAAGTGTGAAAGGTGGCTACACTGAGCCACAGCGCCAGAGATGGCGCCAGAGAGTTTTGTTCCGCCGCCTCCACTGGCAGTGATTCTTAAGAAGCGGAGGGGGGCAGTTCTTGTTCAGATGTAGTAGTGAGTGTTTGTTCCATATTTTATGCAGTTATTTGATGGGAGAGATAGCAGATGTTATTCTAATGGAGATATTGTAATGATCAGAGTGCCTTTCATCAATATAAACGAAGGTAAAAAAAAATGGAGGAAGACTCGGTACTGTTAGAAATGATGAACTTGAAAAATGCAGTGCAGGTCCAAAATAGCTAAAAGAAAGAAAGTCACGCACAGTTGAGTGGAAGGATATGCAACTATGTTAAGCAGATCTTAGCCATTTTTCCGCTCAGTTCAATGCGGCAACACAAGTAACAAAAATAAATAAAAAAATAAATAAAAATACTATCGTGAGAGGACGATGACTGAAAGGAAACTAACTTTTAAAAACCCATAGTTTACTAAAATTACTTCTTATTCAAACATGATTCCACCGTGAAGTTAATTATTGATCTGGTTAAGGAGTAGTAAATCTATATCAGTGAAAGCCACGTGAACGGATAACCTTACTTATTCACGTTTGGACAATGAAACTAACCCGAACCGATAAAGAAAAATCCCGGTAACTTTCCATTTTCCAAACACAGCATAAGTTACGCACAGGCAAGCAGTGCAGCTACAAGAGTACTTGGAAACCTTCACTTCTCACATTAATCTTTACCAACCATATTCAAAAATTTATCACCCTCAGTATCTTTATCTCTGTGCTCTGCAAGCTGTTTCCAGAATGCTTCTTTAAGGATGCTATAACGACAATGCCACTAGCAACCAAAGAACACACTGTTTGTACTTAGAACCTTTGTGGTGTACTATACCGACTACTGAAAACCTCTGTTTAGACATATACAGAATACAGATATGGCTTTTCTTGAATACCAGAAGTAAGGTAGAAACCTTACACATTAACCGGTCTGTTTCTGGAAAACATCTGTAAGTGACGAATGGTAGTCACCCCTCATAGTTAATAAGTCTTGCCTCATATGAAGTTCTCTATTTACTCGATTCACATGGATCCTCTGGTTTACCAATGCTGACTAATTTGAAGATCATATATAGGACAGCGTATTGGGGGGGGGGGGGGGAAGGAGGTGTCCATTTTGTACAGGTGACCATAGAAAGATAGTTCTCATCTTCTGTTGGTGTTGGTAGAGTTCATGATTAGGTACTTATCAGTGTCTTCCATCTGGTAGGATCCTTGATCCCACTATTTTTCGCCAGAACCTCCTTTCTTGTAATTGGAGAATTCTTATTCTGGTCTTCTCGGTTAGAGATAGGCACTGTGGTGTACGGAGGGTCGAGGGCCTGACTTCTACGTTATAGTATCTTATTTATCGATAGTTGTTTTTAAAGTGTACATTTTTCTGCAACCGTAATATGCCCCACCTAGTTTGATTTTCCTTTCTTCAAAAGCTAAAGTTTCACTGAGGACATCTGAGCAACAGTTGTGGATGTCCCACATAGAGCATATTATGCCATTCCCGAATACTGTTCGAGTGTTTGAGATCCCCACTACCTCGGATTAAAAGGAGACATCGAAACAATTCAGAGGCGTCCTGCTAGATTTGTTACCAATAGGTTCGATCTACATTTATTACGAAAATGCTACGTCATATTAAATGGTAATCCCTGGAAAACATTCTTTACACGAAAGAAACACTGAGAACGTTTAAAGAACCGGCATTAGTGATAGACTGATGAACTATCCTACTGTCACCAACACACATCTCGCGTAATGACGCCGAATACGAGATCAGACAAATGGGGGCTCGTACGAAGCATATAGAACCATTCAGTTATGATTGGAACGAAAGGGAGTGACTAGCAGGGCCGGCCTGAGTAGCCGTGCGGTTATAGACGCTACAGTCTGGAACCGAGCGACCGCTACGGTCAAAGGTTCGAATCCTGCCTCGGGTATGGATGCGTGTGATGTCCTTAGGTTAGTTAGGTTTAATTAGTTCTAAGTTCTAGGCGACTGATGGACTCAGAAGTTAAGTCGCATAGTGCTCAGAGCCATTTGAATCATTTGACTAGCAGGGGTAAGAGATATCCTCCGCCATGTACCATTAAGTGGCTTTCGCAGTATGTGTGTAGATGGTTTCGTTTTTGGTGCGAGTTCATAGCAGTAGGTAGCAAATTTCTGTCAAGAAATTTGCTGTGCGCCTTGACACAACCATTTTGATCATTTTATATGACATATTTCTAGTAAATTAATTTATTACTTGCGTATACCGTTAATATAAATCCCAATTACTGACTCGTAGAGCAATTAATTACTCGTTATTGTCCTTTTTTAGTGGTCTGAATGGCAATAACTGGAATTTATATTCGTTCCATGCTAATTAGCGGGTTACGTCAGTGACTATATGCCACATAAAATTAAAAGAAATGTTCTGGGCGTGGTTCAGTGGACCTGTGGCTTGTGTAATCAGACTGTAAAAAATAAAAAGTAATTAGCAGATGAGCACCTACAAAATACTATTAAAAGTGAAATACGAGTGTGTTACCTATAAATAAATCACCAAAATTAAAACTGATCACAAATAAGACACTCAGTTCTGAACAAGTAATGGAACAGGTTGACTTACAAGTGGTTGGAGCACAATGGATTATTTGAAGCTCGTGAAACGAAATAATGGAATGAAGCAATGAGTACGTATCACCACAGACCGAGAGTCACAGATTTTTGGGAAATCGAATCACCCAGTTTTAGCAAACCGATCCCTTGATGAGGGTGACTAATGTGACAATTACACTTCATTGTATGAGCTATTTAGGCGATGAGGATATCTATAGTATGTATTTACGAATGCAGGAATCATTTTACTATTTTCAAGTACGGGAATGTCACCCAGATGGATTTACGATACGTTGCTGTTTAGATTCTATACTTATTTCCTCTCTGTGAGGGCAGTTGTAAGTGGACGTAATCTTGAACATATCAGGTACGAAAAATAAAAATCTACACAGAATTTTTGAAGCTGACGCTTTTCTTCAAAATAATTAGAGTGTAATTATTTAGTTTCAGTCCAATCAGTCAGAACATCAAGAAATTTCAGTCAATCAGGATTAGGGATTGGCTTACCAGAAGAAAATATTTTCTTTGTAAATCACCAACGATGTGGGAGACACTGCTTTTTTCTACGGAAATGTGTCTGTAATGAAAAGAACACACAGTTCCTTTTTTTCCAAATTTCCAAAAAGTGTTCATGTCATGTTACAACGCTGACTGAACAAAGGTACGATATTGTAGACTATATTCCCAAGAAGCAACAGATACATCGATGTGTAAGCGGAAGCAATTCAGTTCGTTATCCTCTGTTCCAAATGTTCGTTATACGCAGATGTAACATGAGTGCCGATCTAAGGTTACGTTCTCACGGTCTCAGCATTCGAAAGCAGCTTATCAGTCAGAAGGAGCGCCATTTCAGTACCGGTATCAAAAGGCGCTTCTGCCTGCAAGTTTCATGGCTAAATAATCACAAAGAAACTTTCCACTTGCTGTACAGCTCGCCACAGACATATATTTATGAATAAACGAGCGGAAATATACATAATACGAACCAGAAGCTACATAGCATTTGGTATCCATCTAGATGCTACAAAGCGTTGTGGAGCGGGGTGAATAGCTTCTGCAGGCTGAAGAGAAGATGAATCAAACACTAAGATGCATTCAGCATTCAAAGTTATAAGTGCTCGTCTTGAACTAAAATGACAAAGGAGGACGCGTTGCTATGCCAACATGCTTTATTTGGCCAATGAAATGGAGATACCTTGGACGGAAATCAAGCGGCGTTCGTTCTTCTCGCAAAACGCTGTTGGGTTGAACAGTTGACTCCAATACGCTGTTACCCAATTTATTAGGTCACGTGGTGTAAAGTAGACATAAACCCTCCGAACTATTTGCGCGATTTCAGATCATGAGTACAAGTATAGACACAAGACATCAGTATCGTACGTGGCTGTTTTGCTCTTTGACAATAAGTCGAAGGACAGAAATGAAAGTGCTGGAAGAGGCGTGATGGTAGCTATCCACGCACTCCAGAAATCTGGTAGACTTCGCAAGAGTTCAGTGTACTCAGCACGAGTGCAGACGGTTTTGCTGGGAGCGGGAACGTCATGGAAGTAACAAGCCAATTATCGCTTTGCTAAGGACGAGGAAATAACTGATGAGCAGCACTGAAAGCGTAATCCACCACAAGTCGTTAGTCATACTTTTTACCTTCCGCAGGAGGTTTCCGTAGACGCTCAGTTACAGAAGTTAGTGACGCCCAGCTAGGGGTATTAGATCTCAGTTTTCATGGCCATGCTACTACCAAAATGTCACTGATCACATGAACCAATGTTTGTTTAAAATGCTACAAACAACATACTCATTTGTCAATGTTTCATGAGTCACGGTACAGTATGTTCCACTCAGGCCAGTGTGTGTGAATCTGGCGGAAGCCTGGAGACTGGTATTTAGCGCGGTGTATAGCGACGATATTTACAGTATTTCTCCCGGCCACACTAACTGTAGGAGGTTTCGGGTCTCGTTATGTAGCCTCCTTCACAGAGTTCTGTACTTTGAATCATCTTTTCTTACTTCTTGTATCTGAAGATCCTTGGCCACCTGGTCGTTCCATCTCATTTTCGGTCTGCCTAAAGGTCATCGTCCTTCAGGTTTCTCCTCTGACACTTCTCTCAGTCTTGATCCCCCTCTCTTCTAAAGAGGTGGCTGGACCACTCTGGTATGCTGGTTTTGCCTTACACAACTCTGTATGGCCGACGATATATCTCTCTGGGCTACCTGTTCTTCCTTCTTCGCCCTTCTGCTCCCTCATCCTGGAGACGATTTTTTGGAAATAGTGCACGTTATTGCTTGATACATTTCTTCACCTTTTGACTGCCCTGTGCAAGTGTCTTCATTTCTGCAGAACTACTGCGATCTACAATCTGAGCCTGCTTACTGTAGTCAAACCAGGGACTCCCTCTGTTATTTTCTCCCCCACACTACCCTCCATTATCAAATTAACTGTTCCTTCGTGGCTCAATATACGTCCCATCAACCAGTTCCTTTTTTTAGGCAACTTATGCCATAAACAGTCTTTGATTTTTCTCCTGATACGGACATGCCAAAGGTTTCAGTCGATTGCATCCTTAATGTCGAAGGATGACTAGCGTTTCATGTCCCGCTAACTCCGTGAAAGGAATCATCCCGGTATTTGCCTTGAGCGATTACACATCATAATCTGGATTGAAGTGTGTAGAATATCTCTCAAACGAACTAGAGGATCAGTCCTGTGCCAGAAGAATTAATTTGGAAGCACTGACGCAAGTATTTACTATGCATAAAAGACATTAGCGTGGCCCATTGCAGAGTGCTGCTCCAGTTTTCGGGATACTTATTAAATTTGCATGAGCAGTTATCAAACGAATACGAAGACTCATTGTTAGAATTGTAACAAACTGGCAGAGCATAAACGAACACAGTTGGGTAAATTTAGAACGAAAGTGTTGCAAAAGGATCGTGCGAGCATTCTGGCGCCAACACCGCATCTCGCGTATGAAACATGAGAATAAGGCAAGATAGATTAGGACGTGTACCCTAGCATACAGGCATTTCCCCCTCGTTTAATATGTAATGGAGTAGGACAATAATGGCTAACACGGGAACGAAATACACTAAAGTGCCAAAGAAACTGGTACAACTGCCTAATGTCGTGTAGGACCGCCGCGAGCACGCAGAAGTGCCTGAACACGACGTGGCATGGACTCGACTAGTGCTGGAGAGAAATGATATCCTGAATCGTGCTGGGCTGTCCATAAATCCGTAAGAGTACGAGAGTGTGGGGGTCTCTTCTGAGCAGCACGTTGCAAGGCATCCGAGATATGGTCAATAATGTTCATGTCTGAGTAGTTTGGTGGCCAGCGGAAGTGTTTAAACAAAGAAGAGTGTTCTTGGAGCCACTCTAGCTGGACGTGTGGGGTATCGCATTGTCCTGCTGGAATTTCCCAAGTATGTCGGAATACACAATGGACATGAATGGACACAGGTTATCAGACAGGATGCTTACGCACCTGTCATCTGTCAGAGTCGTATCTAGACATATCAAGGGTTCCATTTCACTCCAACTGCACACACCCGGCACCATTACAGAGCCTCCGCCATCTTGAAAAGTCCATTGTTGACGTGCAGGCTCCATGGATTCATGAGGTTGTCTCCCTACCCGCACACGTCAATCCGTTCGATACAATTTGAAACGAGACTCGTCCGACCAGGCAACATGTTTCCAGTCATCAACAGTCGAATGTCGGTACTGACGGGCCCAGGTGAGTCGTAAAGCTTTGTGTCGTGCAGTCATCAAGGGTACACGAGTGGGCCTTCGGCTCCGAAAGTCCATATGATGCTGTTTCGTTGAACGGTTCAGACGCTGGCACTTGCTGATGATGAAGATGTTTGGTTTTGCGGGGCGCTCAACTGCGCGGTCATCAGCGCCCGTACAAAGTCCCAGTTTTTACACAGTCCAATTTTTACACAAACCAATCTAGCCACTGTCCCGAATGATGAGGATGATGATAAAATGATAAGGACAACACAACTCCGGGCAGAGAAAACTCCCAACTCAGCCGGGAATCGCAACCGGGACCACGGGATCCAGAGGCAGCAACGCTAGTCACTAGATCGCAGGCTGCGCACACACTTGCTCATGTCCCAGCTTTGAAACCTGCCGCATTTAGCGGAAGGGTTCTGTCACGTTGAACGATTCTCTTCAGTCGTCGTTGGTCCCGTTCTTGCAGGATCTTTTTCCGGCCGCAGCGATCTCGGAGATTTGATGTTTTACCGGATTCCTGATATTCACAGCTCATTCCTGAATGGTCGTACGGTAAAATCTCTTCATCGTTACGTCGGAGATTCTGTGTCCCATTCCTCGTGCGCCGACTGTAACACCACGTTCAAACTCATTTAAATCTTGATAACCTGCCATTGTAGCAGTAGTAACCGCTCTAACAACTGCGCCACACACTTGTCTTTTTTGGCGTTGCCGACTGCAGCGCCGTATTCTGCCTGTATGCATACTTCTGTATTTTAATACGCTTGCCTATACCAGTTTATTTGGCGCTTCAGTGTATAATCCGTCATGTACTGTACAGAGACTTGGGGCATAATTATGTAGATGTAGATATATTTCAGGAGTAATGAAACAAATTGGAATTCATTGTACCAGAACCTAGCGGAAAGCCTTTACTGAAGAGTAAACGCGGTACTAGTTACAAGATGAGACCGTATACGTTAGCAGTTACAGAAAACAAGAAGCGATAGGTGTATGGAGTCTTCAAAACGTAGTGTAAGAGTGACTGTATAATTTTCAAAGTGATTTAATCTTTTACGTTCTCCCACGAATGGGAATGAAACTTCAGCGACTAATAACGTCATGAATTGTAGCGTACGATCGTTTGCGGAACGGTGTGTATACGGAGATATGAGTTAAAGTGAACAACAACGATGTCTGCGGAAGATATCCTTACTTAAGGCAGGAAATATCGAGTCGTGTTCATTAAGTTTACACATCAATGCATGTGAAGTATTTTTCTCCAGCAACTGGAAGGCGTATTAACTCTCAACAGACACAGGCGCTGATCCGAGGTTCGATTCAAGGCAAGAATGATTCTTACGGTATATTGATAATTTTTACATATGGACCGTCTGACAGCAACTGAAGAAAACACAATTTTAGTGCCATACGCGTTTCGCCTTTATTTTGTGCGAGGCATCATCAGTGGCAGGTTGCATGGACAATTTCTTACAGATTACGCCCCTGTTGCATTTTTGGTGTTGTTCTTCTTATGAACGCCGATTTGCGGTTTTTTTTTCCACATTCCGCAGCACTGTGAACTGAAGGCTTGTTTCAATGCACTGTTTTCGTTTCTGTTGCCGACTGTCAAGTCGCAAAGCGCAAATTGGCATTCATAAGAAGAAGAACTACACCAAAAATACAACAGGAGCGTAATATGTAAGAAATTGTCCTCGCAACCTGCCACTGATGATGCCTTGCACAAAATAAAGGCGAAACGCGTATGGCACTAAAATTGTGTTTTATTCAGTTGCTGTCAGACGGTCCACAAGTAAAAATTATCAATATACCGTAATATAACACGCAACTGAGGAAGACAGGATCAAAAAAGTTGAAGAAGAATGATTCTCTTTACCCCACACGTCTGTTTCCCTCCAAATACAAATTGCCGTCACTCCCAATTCTATCGTTTCAGAGATGTGTGCGTGTTTCGAAATAATAACTATCAAAGATATGTTTTAATACAGTAATAGTAAATTCCTTAACTCCCGTCAAATATAAAGCAATTTCATGTAATACTAATTTATTTACATCACTGTCGTCGCTGTAGCACAGAATTCAAGAAATTATGCTCAGAAAAGTGTATCCTTTCACAACCATACGTCCGAATTGTGGAGATGTACACGTGGCACGCAAGATCTTTATAAGCAAATAAACTCTGATAACTCTGACGACGTCACAATATTGACCATGTAAATTCGAAGTGTGCTCCCTTCAAACAACACGACTGTGAACACTGGTCTGCAAACTAAAGCTGTACGAGCTAGTATATGAGCTCAGTCAGTTTACGCCTACGTGTAGGAAATAAGTCTTTCTGTGTCTACTTTTTTTTGTCTTGTTGGAACATATTTCCCTTTCTGTCTTCCCTTACTCCGCTTCACAAGGTTTGTCGATTCTGTCTGTGGATTCTTGGATCGTGTCGAATTTGTTGTTGGCAGCAGGTGCGATCAGCCTGTGAGTGAGCACGTTTACCCAGCTGGAATATTACCCGTCAGGCCGCAGTCCTATCCACGTGAGCAGGCCCTCACGCAGGTTTGTAAGCCCCAGAACTCCTTTTCATTTTCAACACTCTGTCAGTTTTCATTTTTCGAAAGTTAACTGTGAAATTTATAATGTTATCTGTGCTAAAATTCAAATGCTTCTATTAATTTTTATGGGGTGTCCATGACCTCGTTTAACGCCTTCTCCCCCCCCCCCCCCCTCCCGCGCCCTGCACTTGAATTTTCGCCTGACATTCCGACTGTTTAACTTCTAATAACAATTGGTTACTCATAATACGCACATACATACATCCTATTTCCAGGACGAAACTTTTGAGGCAAGTGTAGAAGACGCTTAGTTTTCCTATTTTTAGTCTTCTTCGGTCTTATTTTCTCATTAATTAGGACTTCTGACGGTCTAACAATATTCCGGCATACTTCGTCACCATCAATGAACGGATTTTACAAGATTGTATTAGTTGCGGGATCACAGTCTCGTGGAATTTTTTTAATGACTTCATATTCGCCATCGACTGTACCAAATATACGATATCCACTACTGCAGCCTTGACCTTAGACAACTATAAAGTGGTTACAGGTGCTGTAAAGAGCAGTAGCCAAACGGAACACATACCGATACTGTTTGTGACAAAGGCTGACACGAGTCACAGAGGCTGAAATCATTTTTTTTCTGTTCATTACTGTTGACTATTATTGTATATATGAAGACAGTAACTGTTCTCGAAAGAACAGAATACTGTTGATGACCGTGCAGCTTTTCTCTGGAATAAATGATTATTAACTGAAACCCTCAGCTGCCGACAGGTGTTGTTGATACACCTCGATGTGGACAGCTGAAAATGTGTGCGCCGACCGGGACTCGAAACCGGGATCTCCTGCTTACATGGCAGACGCTCTATCCATCTGAGCCACCGAGGACACTGATGAATAGCGCGACTGCAGGGACTTATCCCTTGCAAGCTTCTCGTGAGACTCACATTCCCAACTGTCCGCGCTATTTATCTGTATCCTCGGTGGCTCAGATGGATAGAGCGTCTGCCATGTAAGCAGGAGATCCCGGGTTCGAGTCCCTGTCGGGGTACACATTTTCAGCTGTCCACATGGAGGTACATCAACAACACCTGTCGGCAGATGAGGGTTTCTGTTAGTCAGCGACTATTATTGTGTTTTCAACCAACAGTTGTAACCAACTCAAAGTAACCTAAGGTCAAACTTGGAATAGTGGATATTGTATAAATACTACAGTAGATGAGGAATCTTTAATAAGTATCGAATGTTCACATGCCAGTTATCTTGAAGGACCAAATTTTGCATCCTCAGATAAAAAAGCGAATAATTCGAAATGCAGACACGAATACTTCCATCTTAAGGGAAGCAGCATCTATGGATATCCTAGTTTATCCTATGTGCTAATAGCGCTTTATTAATACATCATTTGCTAACGAGAATTTTTTTTTTAAATTTCTTCATTAAAGCAACGGACACTGCAATATCTTATAATTCAAAACACACAATAAAACACAAACACGGTGCCTTCCGCTCCATGGCGCATCGTCTCACTTCCATAGCAGTATATTAACAAGATTTGCAAACAACGACACCCAAATTTATTGACTCTAACACTGGCTATAGCAGGAACAAAGATCTTGCCCTGCAGCAACACTCATATCTAAAGTCATCTGGTACTATTCCATATTTAGGAAAGTCTTCCAACAAATTAGCCAAAACTCTCATATCTTCCAAATTTAAAATTTCGTGTTGTGCGACAATCATCACAGCTTACAACTTATACAAGAGCAAGGATAAAATATGTATTAGATGCCGATGGTATTTATGAATTCATTTGCATTGACTGTAACAGATTGGTCAAACGGACAGGGCTACAGCAGCCTGATTGACAGAGCGTAAACGAAGCTAAAGATTACGTACTTCAGACTTACCATTTGCGAAAGGACGATCATAGATACAAAGTCCACACAATTTAGCCAATAAATGGGAAAAACTTAGCTTAATAGAAGTACTTTATTTAAATAGAGATTTGCCCCTAAATCCCCACCTGCTTCTGAATGATCAGTTACAGCTGGGTATACCAGCACTGCCTAACTTCACGTGGTCTGGTCAGTCAGCCACGCACTCCCTGACCTCAATGTCAACGATCACATTCATCTTCGCTTACTTCTTCTGGTCAGGAAGCTCAAAATGCAGACAGGTGCCAGCCACATGTTCATTGTGCCCCAAGAACAGGTCTTAGGCTAGCATTTAAGAAGTGATGCTCTTAATGCGAACAGAACAGACACGTTTACTTTGAATAGACAGTACAACAGGAGGATCAGAGTGTGAGCGGGACATCTTGCGTTTGATAACCACTTGCAAAATGCTAGATGCAGGTGTTCCAGCGTGGGAGCAACTTTTTCGCGTCCAGAGTCTCCAAATTCGATAAATACGTAAAAAAATATTCACACTCGTCCACCAAAGACGGTTGTGACTTCAGTGCTCCTCAATAATTTGTTGTCGTTTCAGTTCGTAATAAGGTGAATATGTTAACAGTGAACATTCAACTTCCTTATAACAACTCAATGCGCTGTTAAAACTGCTGTGACATTTGAATAACGTATCGTGTGTGAATGACATCGTATACAGTTGTAGCACAAAAATATCATTCATTTGTATCTGAAAGCCGCTGGGCTTCATGCAGCTACAAAAATTCTGGTGATTTTTTCAGTAGAAGAGATGTGTAGATGATTTTTTTGGTATTTTCAACTTACGTGCTACTTAATGCCATTTGAAATTGTGTTAGAAAAATGCAATCGAAGCCCCCTGTGTAGATCTAGCCATTGGAAAATGGAAATGAGCGTTTGGCGTCATTGGCCGGGAGGCCGTGGCGGGGCAGGTGCAGGTCTTATTACATTCGACGCCACATTGGGCGACCTGTGGGCAGGATGGGGATGAAATGATGATGAATACGACACAACCCCCAGTCGCTGAGAGGAGAAAAATCTCTGACCCTGCAGGTAATCGAGCCCGGGGCCGTAGGACGGCAGTCCGTCACGCTGACCACTCAACTATCGGGGCGCACATCTAGCACTAATGACCAATGAAATGATGAAATGAGACAAGCCATGGATAAAACTAACGCAGTCGATTCTATCTTTCCCAAAATTGTTAGACGCTGTACTACACTGAAGTCCATTAACGAAATTACGTTCACGTGGGATACCTATCCAGAAATGGGAAGAGACTGACCTTCTTGAGAGACACAGTGCGTTGCATTATGACCACATGCAGTAGAAATTTCTTTCGATCCCTCAAGTATTTTTGATTTTAATTCCCAGTAATTTAATATCTATTATAATTTGGTCTGTTTTCGTGCGATACCGTTTTACACGAAGGGCTTTTCTGGCTAACAAAAAGCACAATATCAATTCATATGTTAATAATATTTGAATCTGAGGCAAAGACAGCTCATCCTACAATGTAAATCTACGACTAATCGAGTAGTTGGATTGCAGATTGGGGCTAAAATAAGCACGTAAACTGGCAGACAAAACCCCAGAATATAATACATGCTACGAAAAAGAAAACTTTAAAGTTATGCGCTCCGCGTAAGAAATAACTGTAAGAACATGTGGAACAACTGGTCAACCTCAGTTTCAGTCATAAGGCCGTAGCTATACTTGCAACATTGCGTGGGACTGTAGAGTCGACGGTGAAGCTCTGATCCACATTAATTCTTCACTGGTAGCATACTGGAAAAATGCAATTTCTAAGAAAGAGATTGCCTATGTTGGAACATTACTACGCGACAATGTCAGGTAGGACTAACAGGGACTGGGAGCGTGTACGAAGATTATCATAGGCTTGTTTGAGTTGTGGGAGAGCAATACAAAGCTGCTGACGAAAAAATTGAAGCAAGGCGACCAATAATTCTCGCAGAACTTGTCAGGAACTGTTGTGGAACCGCTGTCACCGTCTTCCAATCATCCTCAGGAAGTTTCATTTTGGCCCTTCAAGCACTGCGAAGGAAAAATTAGAGTACTAACACATACGACCCAGTAGTTCTTTATCCCACATCTCACTCTTGAACAGAACAGGTAGAAAGTATTTCGTCTCACGAAATGACTAAAACGAGAAAGCCCGTGACATTAAACCTGATACGGAGTTTTACCAACAGTTAATCTTTCCACACGCAATTCGCAAATCTAAGACGTAGGGAAGGAGGGGAGGAATAGGAATCGGATAGTGTTATCAGAATTACCCTCCGCCACACACAATAAGAAGACTGGGGAAGTACAGATATAGAAGTAATTGTTAAATATGTAGTGAGAAAACTGTCTTCAATTTTCTATAAAACAATTTGACGTTAGAGAAGTATTGTACAATGAGAGGCAGGGCCTATCTTTTCCTTATGTCTAATAGCGATTTGCAGAGTATAGACATAAGAGTAGATGTAATTAATCATTAGAAAGTCCTGGTAGCTGAGTGGTCAGCGCGACGGAATGCCATACCTAATGGCCCGGGTTCGATTTCCGGCTGGCTCGGAGATTTTTTCCACTCAGGGACTGGATGTTGTGCTATCATCATCATTTCATTCCCGTCGACACGCAAGTCACCGAATTGGCGTCAACTCGAAAGACTTGCACCAGGCGAACGGCCTACCCGACGGGAGACCCTAGCCACACGGCATTTTATTTTATTAGAACGTAGGAAATTTTTTCTTGGTACTGCAAAATATGACATTAAACATGTATGGACGTAATTTTTCTGTATAATATCGAAATAGCAGCACAGTGCCTGGATGTGGCAAGGGAGATATTAAAAACACGTGGAAAGGAAAAAATATCAAGAAAGATATTGGGAGTAGTACAACGCAAACAAGAACAGGAATAATCAGCATCTGTACAAGAAACCAGGAAAATTAAATCTAACAATGAAGAAACATAGGACGATATTTTACAGCCGTGTGCTTCGGATAGATGAAAACAGGATCTGCAAGAGTATTTTTGACCATGTCAACCCCCCAAAAAATCTCCGTCTAACTAGTGTTGCGTCAAATGGCTCTGAGCACTATGGGACTTAACTTCTGAGGTCATCAGTCACCTAGAACTTAGAACTACTTAAACCTAACTAACCTAAGGACATCACACACACCCATGCCCGAGACAGGATTCGAACCTGCGACCGTAGCGGTCGCGCGGTTCCAGTTTGTAGCGCCTAGAACCGCTCGGCCACTCCGGCCGGCCTACCAAGTGTTCCAAGAAACCGTAATCTGAAAAAGATGAAGACTAAAGAACACGAAATTCTGAACAGAAAATTTTTTACCAAATTACGTTCAGATTCCCATCTCCAGACAATACCAAAAATGAAAACTGGAATATGGTGGTCAGAAGTTGGGAAACAACAGCACTGTAATCGAAGGAAAAATTACTGCAGTAACTGACAGTTAAATCAGTAGCAGTTATTTACGTGGATAATAGGAGGCCCAAATCAAGTGAAGAAGGCAGCAGACGCGTCATCTGAGTAAAGACTCCTAGGATATTTTATCAGCGATGACAGTCGAGAAAGTACGGTTGCCCACGTGATATCATACATCATGTTTATGGTTGAAACACTTGTCGCTCTATCTGGATAACGGAAATTGCTTATCTTTGACACTGTCTTCTACACATTACATGAAAATAATTTTGCCGTCCCACTATCTGTTCAGGTTTTATTTTATATGGCAGATAAAATTCTACATACGAGGGGTTGATTTCACATATCTGTACTTATATTTCGTGATACTTTATATTCTTTCGAGATACTGGAAGTGGGTGATTTCTTATGAGAAGTTTTTCGTCAAATGGCGTAATACTGAAAGTGTGTCTATAAGGTTTATAATATTTTAAGTAAGTAAAAATGTATGGTTACAGCTACGTAGTCATCAGGGGTGTCACCATAGTCGCAGATGAAATGGATGTCTGGAAGGACTGAATCAAACACTTTGTGGTACGGTGAAGTATCTTCCACTACTGAACTAAAGATTCATACCCAGTAAGGTACGCACCGTACAGGGAAGCTTGTAGCATAAACAGAAAATTTTATTGTTGTCGTTGTGCTGGTTGTTGCCTAAGGCTTGAAATACCACCCAGCGGCTGCAACTGTAGGGCAGCAAGCCAGGTTGTGTTTCGCCGTTCGCCTTACACTGTTTATTTAAAAACGAAATCTAAATCATGTAACGTGCTTACACAAACTAGATGTGTTGTGTAAAGCGCAAGAGACAGTGACCGACATGCAAACGAAATACTTAGCTTCATACACTACTGGCAATTAAAATTGCTACACCACGAAGATGACGTGCTACAGACGCGAAATTTAACCGACAGGAAGAAGATGCTGTGATATGCAAATGATCAGCTTTTCAGAGCATTCACACAACGTTGCAGACGGTGGCGACACCTGCAACGTGCTGACATGAGGAATGTTTCCAACCGATTTCTCATACACAAACAGCAGTTGACCGGCGTTGCCTGGTGAAACGTTGTTGTGATGCCTCGTGTAAGGAGGAGAAATACATAGCATCACGTTTCCAACTTTGATAAAGGTCGGATTATACCCTATCGCGATTGCGGTTTATCGTATCGCGCCATTGCTGCTCGCGTTGGTCGCGATTCAAAGACTGTTAGCAGAATATGGAATCGGTGGCTTCAGGAGGGTAATACGAAACGCCGTGCTGGATCCCAACGGCCTCGTGTATCACTAGCAGTCGAGATGCAAGCATCTTATCCTCATGGCTGTAACGGATCGTGCATCCACGTCTCGATCCCTGAGTCAACAGACGGGGACGTTTGCAAGACAACAACCATCTGCACGAACAGTTCGACGACGTTTGCAGCAGCATGGACTATCAGCTCGGAGACCAGGAGCGCCTGCGATGGTGAACTCAACGACGAACCTGGGTGCACGAATGGCAAAACGTCATTTTTTCGGATGAATCCAGGTTCTGTTTACAGCATCATGATGGTCGCATCCGTGTTTGGCGACATCGCGGTGAACGCACACTGAAAGCGTATATTCGTCATCGCCATACTGACATATCACCCGGCGTTATGGTATGGGGTGCCATTGGTTACACGTCTCCTTCACCTCTTGTTCACATTGACGGCACTTTTGAACAGTGGACGTTACATTTCAGATGTGTTACGACCCGTGGCTCTATCCTTCATTTGATCCCTGTGAAACCCTAAATTTCAGCAGGATAATGCACGACCGCATGTTGCAGATCCTATATGGGCCTTTCTGGATACAGAAAATGTTCGACTGCTGCCCTGGCCAGCACATTCTCCAGTTCTCTCACCAACTGAAAACGTCTCTGGTCAATGGTGGCCGAGCAACTGGCTCGTCACAATACGCCAGTTACTACTCTTGATGAACAGTGGTATCGTTCTGGAGCTGCATGGGCAGCTGTAGCTGTACACGCCATCCAAGCTCTGTCTGACTCAGTGCCCAGGCGTGTCAAGGCCGTTATTACTGCCAGAGGAGGTTCTTCTGGGTACTGATTTCTCAGGATTTATGCACCCAAATTGCGTGAAAATGTAATCACATGTCAGTTCTAATATAACTTATTGTACAATGAATACCCATTTATCATCTGCATTTCTTCTTGGTGTAGCAATTTTAATGGCCAGTGGTGTAGTTCGGACTGTTGGATTAGTGGACATTTCCTGGACTTTTTCTGGACGGGTGTTTCATTGGGCGCAGTTTACAAGGCGCCATACTAGACAGTGCACCTGTGAGTACGCTGGCTGTATCAAAGTCATTTCCTGGGCGACTGTCAGCTTGTAGTGTCCGCTGCTGTTGACCCCAGTGACAGTTCGCAGCGTACTGGGCGGGGGTGGGAGGTGGTGGTGTAGGCCTGGAGAAGATGTGCCGGTGTTTTTCTAAATCTCAGGTTATGGTCGTGGCTACCCGGCTAGCTTAATGGCTATTGACTTTCCCGTGTTTTTGGCAAATCGTGGCTGCAAACAGCTCTCTCAGGAGAAATGCTGTTAGTGGGAGTAAAAAAATTGCCAGTTGAAATAGCCACATGTGTCGCATTATGGTACTGTAAAATATTCGGTTTGTGATTAACGTGTCGGTTTACATAACCAACTACGAGTTTTCATGTTAGGGCGACTTAGCTCTTCGAACACGACGATGTGTAATGATTGTCACACTGAACAACATTTTACATTGAAACTTCCTGGCAGATTAAAACTGTGTGCCGAACCGAGACTCGAACTCGGGACCTTTGCCTTTCGCGGGCAAGTGAAAATCTCATTCTGGTAACATCCCCCCAGGCTATGGCTAAACCATGTCTCTGCAATATCCTTTCTTTCAGTAGTGCTAGTTCTACAAGGTTCGCAGGAGAGCTTCTGTAAAGTTTGGAAGGTAGGAAGCTGTGAGGAAGGGGCGTGAGTCGTGCTTGGGTAGCTCACATGGTAGAGCACTTGCCGGCGAAAGGATTACTCACATGGCTCTGAGGACTAAGGGACTTAACATCTGAGGTCATCAGTCCCCTAGAACTTAGAACTACTTAAACCTAACAAACCTAAGGACATCACACACATCCATGCCCTAGGCAGGATTCGAACCTGCGACCGTAGCGGTCGCACGGTTCCAGACTGAAGCGCCTAGAACCGCTCGGCCACAACCGCCGGTGAAAGGCAAAGGTCCCGAGTTCGAGTCGCGGTCTAGCACACAGTTTTAATCTGCCAGGACGTTTCATATCAGCGCACACTGCAGAGTGAAAATCTCATTCTGGAACATTTTACATTGCTCTGAGGATGACTCGTCAGTGAGCCGAAACCAGTAATCAATAAAGAATATTTCGGATCCTGACGTAAGATTCTTAGCCGCACGTGTGTATCGCCCCACTGACAGTATCAAAGAATAGCTTTACAAATTCTCCGACGTGACAATTGCATGGTGGAAAGGTCGGCTGTGACGTCAGCACCGCTGCTTCCCACTGCGCACGTAGTCCATGATCCTTACCCTGTGTTCCAGTAGGTGTGGTTGGTGATTGTGACTGCAACTGCCTGCAGTTAAAATGTGAAAAACTAACCATTTCTTGTAACCAGCGAGGTGGTTATAGTCGTTTACTACACAATGTCAACACAATTGCCGAAGGTGAACGATAAGAGTGAAAATTATAAGAAGCTTTTTTTCTCCCAGATAACTACGTGACCCCCAAAGTGTTCGTGCTACCTGCAGTTTGACAAGTCCTATACTGCTCCAGTACGAGGCTTAATAATCCGAGAGGGCTAGGAATATTCCCCCGAGGCCCCTCGGACGGATGGATTTCGGCGCGTAAAAAGCTAGCTGCGTTGATAAACGGCGGCGACATTAATGGAGTTTGGTAGTTTTGCGGAGTCATTGTGCGGCGGCGTCTTTGTCGGCGCTCGGACAGACGGCCGGCGCGCCGCTGCCGTTATTATCTGGCACACGTCCTCTGCGTGTCGCGCCGCCGAGAGGCCCTTCTGCCGAGAGCCCGCCCCGGCCCCGGCGACTCATCCCCGAGTTCCTCCCACCATCCCCCTCCCCGTCAATGTATTCAGCCCGCTTCCGCCCGGTATGTATCGCGTGCCGTTCGTTTTCTTGCCCGCCGCCCGCCGCCTACCGCCGTTATGATTATTCTGAAGCCTTCATTAACTCGATGAAAGACGGTTCCATTTCTTATTGCCTACTTCACACGGCCTCTTCCTCCCCCGCTACGCGCATTCATCATTCTGAGCCAGCACGAGAGCCGTCCTGGTCTCCAGAATTCTTCCGGCGGTGCTTCTGTTACGTTTTGTTTCTCACTTGTGTTAAGCTCTTGCTTCCCGCACACTTTTCAACTGTAGGTTTGCTTTCGTGGATAGCAGTGGACCAGAAACTGTACCCGTTGCACCGCGCAGTGATTCAGGTTCCATAAGATCATTCTGCATACCGCACAAAGTAACACCACATGTACACTAACGTGACCAATGTCATGAGTACCTCCTAATATCGTGTCGGACTTTCTTTTGCAAGCATCTAAACGTGACATGGGCTCAACACGGCGTTGGAAGTCCACTGCAGAAATATTGACCCAGCCGTCCATAACTGCGAAAGCGTTGGCGGTGCAGGATTTTATGCACGAACTGACCTTTCGGTTATGTCCCATAAATTGTCTATGGGATGCACGTCAGGCAATTTTGGTGGCCAAATTATTCGCTCGAAGTGTTCAGAATGTTTTTCAAACCAATCGCGACCAACTGCGGTCCAAGGCTATGGCGCAATGTCATTCATAAAAATTCCGTCGTTCTTTGGGAATATGAAGTCCATCGATGACCGCAAATGGTCTCCAGTTAACCGACCATAACCATTTCCAGTGAATGATTGGTTCAGTTGGAGAAGAGGACACAGTCCATTTCATGTAAACATAGCCCACATTGTTATGGAGCCACTACCGTCTTGCACATTGCTTTGTTGGCAAGTTGGGTCGTGGGGTCTGCTCCACAATCGAAGGCTACCATCAGATTTTAACAGCCGAAATCGGGACTCATCTGAACAGGCCGGTCTTCTAGGCTACAACCGATGTGGTCGCGAACTAAGAAAAGGCTCTGCAAGCTATGTCAAGCTGTTAGCAAAGGCACGCGCTTCGATCGTCTGTTGCCATAGCCCATTAACGCTAAATTTAACTGACTAAAGGATACGTTCGCCGTAGCTCCTACATTGTTATCTGCGGTTATTTGACGCATTATTGCTTGTCTGCTAGCACTGACAACTATATGCAAACACCAATGCTCTCGGTCTTTAAGTGAAGTCCGTCAGCCACTGTGTTGTCCGTGGAGAGAGGTAAGGCCCGAAATTTGATGTTCTCGGCACACTCTGGACTCTGTGGACTTCAGAACACTGAATTCTCTATTTCCAAAATGGAATGTCCCATGCGTCTAGCTCCAACTACCATTCCGCGTTCAAAGTCTTAATTCCCGTCATGCGGCCATAATCACATGGGTAAGCTTTTCACATGAGTCACGTGAGTACAAATGACAACTCCGCCAATGCACTGGCCTTTTATACCTTATGTTCGCGATACTGCCGCTGTCTGTATATGTGAGAATCGCTGTCCCATGACTTCCGTCACCTCAGTGTAACTGTAGTCATTTTCCGGTGGTGGCTACGTCTTTGTTGCATAAAGCGCTACTGTGCAGGCCATTCCGAAGGAAGCAAACGGGGGCGCCATATCTACATTTGGTATTGTTCCAAATGGTCCCCACTGTCCACAAAAGAAGAAGAAATGAGAAAGTTTTCCGCCGTATCGCGAGGAAAGAAATAAGTGAAAAAAAAGAATAGGAAAGAGACAGGATGATGCGACAGGGGTTGAAACATGAAATACTTCCGTATTATTAGACAGGGCCGTCGATGCAATGAAAAAAATATGTAAGAGAGGAATAGAAGACTGAGATTGGAATATATCGTAGAAAGAACTGAAGATATTGATGTGAGTGCTACTGTGAGCTGGCCGCAGTGGCCGTGCGGTTAAAGGCGCTTCAGTCTGGAACCGCAAGACCGCTAGGGTCGCAGGTTCGAATCCTGCCTCGGGCATGGATGTTTGTGATGTCCTTAGGTTAGTTAGGATTAACTAGTTCTAAGTTCTAGGGGACTAATGACCTCAGCAGTTGAGTCCCATAGTGCTCAGAGCCATTTGAACCTTTTTTTTTTTTTTTTTTTTTTTTTTTTTTTTTTTTTTTTGCTACTGTGAGATGAGGAAGCTCCCTGTTACAAAATCACTACAAAAAAATTAATGACTGCCAAATTCATGTTCTACATCTACATCTACATCCATACTCCGCAAGCCACCTGACGGTGTGTGGCGGAGCGTACCTTGAGTACCTCTGTCGGTTCTCCCTTCTATTCCAGTCTCGTATTGTTGGTGGAAAGAAGGATTGTCGGTATGCTTCTGTGTGGGCTCTAATCTCTCTGATTTTATCCTCATGGTCTCTTCGCGAGATATACGTAGGAGGGAGCAATATACTGCTTGACTCTTCGGTGAAGGTATGTTCTCGAAACTTCAACAAAAGCCCGTACCGAGCTACTGAGCGTCTTTCCTGCAGAGTCTTCCAATGGAGTTTATCTATCATCTCCGTAACGCTTTCGCGATTACTAAATGATCCTGTAACTAAGCGCGCTGCTCTCCGTTGGATCTTCTCTATCTCTTCTATCAATCCTATCTGGTACGGATCCCACACTGCTGAGCAGTATTCAAGCAGTGGGCGAACAAGCGTACTGTAACCTATTCCTTTGTTTTCGGATTGCATTTCCTTAGGATTCTTCCAATGAATCTCAGTCTGGCATCTGCTTTACCGACGATCAACTTTATATGATCATTCCATTTTAAATCACTCCTAATGCGTACTCCCAGATAATTTATGGAATTAACTGCTTCCAGTTGCTGACCTTCTATTTTGTAGCTAAATGATAAAGGATCTATCTTTCTGTGTATTCGCAGCACATTAGACTTGTCTACATTGAGATTCAATTGCCATTACCTGCACCATGCGTCAATTCGCTGCAGATCCTCCTGCATTTCAGTGCAATTTTCCATTGTTACAACCTCTCGATACACCACAGCATCATCTGCAAAAGGCCTCAGTGAACTTCCGATGTCATCAACAAGGTCATTTATGTATATTGTGAATAGCAACGGTCCTATGACACTCCCCTGCGGAACACCTGAAATCACTCTTACTTCGGAAGAGTTCTCTCCATTGAGAATGACATGCTGCGTTCTGTTATCTAGGAACTCTTCAATCCAATCACACAATTGGTCTGATAGTCCATATGCTCTTACTTTGTTCATTAAACGACTATGGGGAACTGTATCGAACGCCTTGCGGAAGTCAAGAAACACGGCATCTTCCTGTGAACCCGTGTCTATGGCCCTCTGAGTCTCGTGGACAAATAGCGCGGGCTGGGTTTCGCACGACCGTCTTTTTCTAAACCCATGCTGATTCCTACAGAGTACATTTCTACTCTCCAGAAAAGTCATTATACTCGAACATAATACGTGTTCCATAATTCTATAACTGATCGACGTTAGAGATATAGGTCTATTGTTCTGCACATCTGTTCGACGTCCCTTCTTCAAAACGGGGATGACCTGTGCCCTTTTCCAATCCTTTGGAACGCTACGCTCTTCTAGAGACCAAGGGTCACCGCTGCAAGAAGGGGGGCAAGTTCCTTCGCGTACTCTGTGTAAAATCGAACTGGTATCTCATCAGGTCCAGCGGCCTTTCCTCTTTTGAGCGATTTTAATTGTTTCTCTATCCCTCTGTCGTCTATTTCGATATCTGCCATTTTGTCATCTGTGCGACAATCTATAGCAGGAACTACAGTGCAATATTCCTCTGTGAAACAGCTTTGGAAAAAGACATTTAGTATTTCGGTGTTTAGTCTGTCATGTTGCAGTAGAATGCTAGCTTGAAACCGCTGTAACTATCGGAATTGGCCAACAGAACATTTATTTGTAGATAAACTGCCATAGCCGACAGAGACTAACTTTAGCACATAGAGGCTGTTGGCACACACATCTAGAAGACACCAAAGTGTCACGTAGCATATTCAGTTAGCTCAGTTACGTCACGGAAACACACCTGCGTAGCAGTGCAAAATATCAGTTCACAGAAGTCTAATGTCGTTTCTCGTTCCACTTTTATTTATTCATCTGATCACTTCAGCGTAAGGTCTCTGATGCAGATAGTATATAGCACATTCTTTTTCCTTATTGCTAGGCGTCTTCCGTGAAGCGAAGATTTCTTTTGGTAAAATTTAAATAGTGGTATTGCATAGCGTCAATCGATGCGCTGCCGATATAATCTCCTGATTTTGCATTTTATAGTGTGGCAGAGTATTTGTTATTAGCGTGGGTTTGTTCATATTTTTCATGCTCATATTTTTCGGGCCAGGGAGGATGATCACGCTGAGAACCAGAAATTATGTGTCTTTATTCTCACCTTAATTACATTTGGTAGTTAGCACAACAACATTGGAGATACTGGTCGAAAGTGACCTAGCGGAAGATCAGTTTATATTGCGGAGGAGTGTACTGACACGAGAGGCAATACTATCCCTACGACTTACCTTAGAAGACAGTTTAATTCAAGGTAAACTAATGTATACAGCATTTGTGGGTTTAGAGAAAGCTTTTTACAGTGTACCTGGAATACTGTCTTTGAAATTCCGATGGCAGCAAGACTATTTACAACTTGTACAGACACAAGACGGCCGTTATAAGAGTCGAGGGGCACGAAAGGGAAACTGCTTGAGAAAGGAGTGAAACAAGGTTGAAGTTTATCGCCAGTATTATTCAGTCTGTAGTTTGAGCAAGCAGTAATTGGAAGAAAAGAAAAATTTGGAGTAGGAACTAAAGCATAGGGGGAACAAAAGTAAGAATTTTGAGTTTTGCTGATGACATTGTAATTCTGTCAGACAGCAAAGGCCTTGCAAAGCATTTGAATGGAACGGACAATGTCATGAAAGGCGGGTACAAGATGAACATCAAAAAAAGCAATACAAGGATAAAGGAATGTAGAATAATTAAATCAGCTGAGGTGAGAGAATTACATTAGGAAAGGAGATACTTAAATAAGCAGATGTGTTTTGTTATCTGGACAGCAAAATAAGTGATGGTGGCCAGAGTAGAGAGGATACGAAATGTAGAGTGGCAATAGCAAGAAAACCGTTTCTGAAGAAGATAAATTTGTTAACATGGAGTACAGATTTAAGTGTTAGAACATCTTTTCTGAGAGTATTTGTACGGAGTGTAGACATGTATGGAAGCGAAACATTTTAGACTAGAAGACAATAGAAGTTTTTGAAATGTGGTGCTACAGAAGAATGCTGAAGGTTAGATGGGTAGACCAAGCAAGTAATGAGGAAGTACTGAATACAATTGGGAAGAAAAGAATTGTGGGGCCAACGTAACTAGGACAAGGGATCGGCTGGTAAGAGATATTCTCAGACATAAAGTGATCACCAATTTACCATTGGAAATAAGTGTGGGAGGTAGAAATTGTGGAGGGAGACCAAGAGATTAATACGGTGAGCAGTTTCAGAAGAATGTATGTGGCAGTACTTATTCGGAGATGTAGAGGCTCGCGCGAGATAGTGTAGCATGGACAGGTGTATTAAACTAGTCTTTGGGCTGAAGACGACAACAGCAGTCAGCACAACATTTACCTATAACCACGCGTCCCAAACAGCAATTACCGCTCATACTGAATGAGTGTGGATGCAAATAACAATTGCATATAACTAGGAAAATTCAAGAGGAAGCTCTTGGTTTAGCTTTACAGTAGCAGCCTGGGAGGGCAGTTGAACATTATTTTAGTAGCGAGCTTCGGAACTCTGTCACCACACACGGCGCTTCTCCAAGAGTGCCCCCTCGTGGTTAGCAGTTTAGATTCTGAGGGTCGGGACGCTGTCTTCAAAAAGGCTGAAAGGACTGTTCTTTGCTGTTTTCTCTTCTGAGTGCTGAAACCGCCTTCTCTTTCTGTAAAAAGCACCTAGTTGATTGTCAGTTCACCCCTTGCAAGTTTTGTTGGCCTCAATACTCAGTGGCGAGGCAGTTTAAGATTGGGAGAGACTTACTAGGGAGCGTTCGAAGCCAGTCGCAGCGAGAAGTCAATACTGCGTGATCAAGAAAGTAGTAATTTTTCGATGTGAGTTAGTTCGATTGCCGTGAGGGATTAGCCGAGCGGTCTAAGGCGCTGCAGTCATGGGCTGAGCGGCTGGTCCCGGCGGAGGTTCGAGTCCTCCCTCGGGCATGGGCGCGTGTGTTTGTCCTTAGGATAATTTAGATTAAGTAGTGTGTAAGCTTAGGGACTGATGACCTTAGCAGTTAAGTCCCATAAGATTTCACACACATTTGAACATTTTTTAGTTCGATTTCGAGCTAGTTTTCCCTATAGCTATGGGAGCCCAGCCTCAGAAGCAGACCAGAATTCTCATGAGTGATGATTTCAGTATCGCTTTCCATACACTCATCAAAAAAAAATTTGCATCACCTCGTTTCGATACTTCCGGAACCTGTACATAAAATTGGAATAGATTTCAACATAAACATCATTTCCGCCCTTCTTACTGCTCGTGAAAACCGCACATTGCGTTTTGTACCACCACACAGCAAGACCTTCAGAGGTGGTGGTCCAAATTCCTGTACACACCGGTACCTCTAATACCCAATAGTACGTCCTCTTGCATTGATGCATGCCTGTATTCGTCTTGGCATATTATTCACAAGTTCATCAAGGCACTGTTGATCCACATTGTCCTACTCCTCAACGGCGATTCGGCGTAAATCCCTCACAGTGGTTGATAAGTCACGTCGTCCATAAACAGCCAATCTATCCAAGGCATGTTCAATAGGGTTCATGTCTGGATAACATGCTGGCCACTCTAGTCGAGCGATGTCGTTATTCTGAAGTAAGCTATTCAGAAGATATGCCCGATGGGGGCACGAATTGTCCTCCATGAAGACGAATGCCTCGCCAATATGCTGTCGATATGGTTGCAATATCGGTCGGAGGATGGCATTCACGTATCGTTACGGCGCCTGCCAAGACCACCAGCGGTGTACGTCGGCCCCACATAATGCTACGATAAAACATCAGGTAACCTTCACCTTGATGCAGTCGCTGTACAGTGTGTCCAAGGCGTTCAGCCTGACCGGGTTGCCTCGAAACACGTCTCCGACGATTGTCTGGTTTAAGGCATATGCTACACTCATCGGTGAAGAGAACGTGATGCTAATCCTGAGCGGTCCGTTCGGTATGTTGTTGGGCCCATCTGTACCGCGCTGCATGGTGTCGTGGTTGCAAAGATGGACCTCGCCATGGACGTCGGGAGTGAACCTGGGCATCATGCATGCTATTACGCACAGTTTGAGTAGTAACACGATGTCCCGTGGCTGCACCAAAAGCATTATTCAACATGGTGGCGTTGCTGTCAGGGTTCCTCCGAGCCATAATCCGTAGGTAGCGGTCATCCACTGCTATAGTAGCCCTTGGACGGTCTGAGCGAGACATATCATCGACAGTTCCTGTCTCTCTGTATCTCTTCTATGTCCGAACATGTCGCCTTGGTTCACTCCGAGACGCCTGGAGACGTCCCTTGTTGAGAGCCCTTCCAGGCACAAAGTAACAATGCGGACGTGATCGAACCGCGGTATTGACCGTCTGCGAATGGTTGAACTACAGACAACACGAGCCGTGTAACTCCTTCCTGGTGGAATGACTGGAACTGATCGGCTGTCGGACACCTTCCGTCTAATAGGCTCTACTCATGCATAGATGTTTACATCTTTGAGCTTGTTTAGTGACATCTCTGAACAGTCAAAGGGACTGTGTCTGTGATACAATATCCACAGTCAACGTTTATCTTCAGGAGTTCTGGGAACAAGGGTGATGCAAAACCATTATTGATGTGTGTATTATCGTTACTTCATTATCGATTATCCTACAGTATCTACAGCATTGACAATGTTGTTGAGAAATGGAGCGACATTTGAAAGACCTGCGAAATACAAGAATGCAGGTCAAGCTTATGTTAATGTTTCCCCCTTTCCTAATATACACTGGGATTGAGAAGCCTTTTATATTGTCGTGTGATGCACCTGATATTGCTGCAGGACATACTGTAAGTCAGGAACAGGGTAGCGAAGAAAAACCAACCAGTTATGCCTCTCACCAACACAGAAAGGCTCAAATTAACTACTGTAATGGAAAAGAAATTATTAGCCTTGGTGTTTGGAGTTTATTATTTTAAATGCTGTTTGTAGTGCAGGAACGTCACATAGTAACTCACCGCACTGCCCTTTCTGGCTATTGAACTTGAAAGACCACCAGCCGTTGTTCACCATCCTGTCAACAACTGATCATTTTTGTGGTACCTGTTCTTCTTATGATGGCACAGACTATAGCAGAAGTGTGTGTGTATCACTCAGTATTACTATTTGGAAGTACTGATGGCATATTGATTAATCGAGGAAAATTCTGATGTCCACATTGTACGTGTAAGTATGTAAAATTTTAAGTAATAAGAAATGAAGTATCAACTCCTTTCAAAATGAGGCACATAGCATGTCAAATGTTCTCATAAAATTATTATTTCAATGTTGTCTTATTACGTAAATACGACATGTGGAGACTGAGATTGTTACGTGCCATATGTTCTCTCCTCTTATAACTACAGAATCCATGATCAATAGGATGTGTACCATATGAGGTAGTACATGGGCACCATACGAGATACCCCTTTGATCTGGATTAATTGCCACTGGGTGCTGGGTGCTGAAACTACAACAGAATAACAATTTTGTTTGTGTGGCCATCCTCCGCAGCAGGAAAAGGCAGTTTTATCTACAAAACAAATACAGCAGAATAATTTCAAGACACAATTTTGAAGTAAATTCAAATAGATAGTAAAGGTGCAATGCTACCCCATGTCAACTGGATGACTGGGTCTTGTTACAGAACCCAGCAATTAAGAAGGGGAAAACTAAAAACTTTTCTCTGCCATATGAACAGTCCTATGAAATTACATGGTTGAAATTGCTCGTCAATGCTAAAATACAGTTGGCAGATTGATATATATTCATCATTTTGAAAGACTGAAACCTTGTCACAGATCAGACGTTGTGTCTAGAGAGCAACTCCAGGACAGACCTAAAATTGCCGAGGGTGTACGGAAGAGAGAGAACCTCCCCCCCCCCCCCCGCCCCGTTTTGCAGCCTAGGCTCACCTTGAATTACACACGCTGCAGTTCCATGTTCTCCCACATATCCTGTGAGTAACAGTGGACTGCTGTAATCTTACATTGGCCTTTTTGTAACCAGGACTGATCTGTCACCGTCTCGTTGTCAAACAAGAACCAGCGGTGTCAATGACTGACATGCAACAATGTGCTACATTCATGGATTGACTCACTACTCCTTGTTTTAAGACAGGTGCTGTTATTCTTAACTAGAAGAGATGTGTACCCGCAGACATTTCGCTACTCTTGGGACCCACCCCCAGCCCCAACCACACTATTACCCTGTGTGTACTTGGGGTAATTAGAACTCCACCACAGTATGTTGTCATCACTATATCACACTACAAATACACTCATTAAAATTGAACAAGACAATTCACTGTGACCATTGGATATGTATGACATTTGTACTTTCCCTTTCATTGTGCCCCCTGTATGCCTAATATCCCTAAACTAGGTGCACATTCGGATTATACTAAAAATAACATCTGTCGCATTATTCTTCACACCCCACGGGACGATGTGCCGTTATCATGGGCAATAGATGGTAAGAATGCAGTACCATTATTCTCAATATTCGTCATACGTAAATCCCGCCAATCTGTGCAGAAAAACATTAGTGAGGAATATCTTACGAACACTTTGACTCCTAAATTCCTCCGTGAAATACATGTACAACTGCATCTTCTACACAAACACAACACTGCACACACACAAGGGCATGTTTATCTCCCATTTATTCAGCATTCAGCAAGCTGCCACTTGGGCGCAATCAGTTCTAAGATTATTGTGTCACTTTAATGAGGGTCAGATTACATCATGCTCAGGTAATACTTCTAAATCAGATATTGGATTGTTAGCCGCACTCAGGAGCAGATATGGACTCAACCACAATTTAGAAGTGACGAAGAGTAGGCTCAAGTTTAAGAGACTAGTCCTGTCTATATTTCTAGATTTCCGGAAAGCATTTGACACAGTGCCCTACTGCAGGCTGTTAACGAAGGTACGAGTACATGGAATAAGTTCACAGATATGTGCGTGGCTCGAAGACTTATTAAATAATAGAACCCAGTGTGTTGTCCTCGACGGCGAGAGTTCATCAGAGACAATGATATCGTCAGGAGTGCCCGAGGGAAGTGCGATAGGACCGCTGTTGTTCCCTATATACATAAATGGTTTGGGGGACAAGGTGGACAGTAGTCTGCGATTGTTTGCTGACGATGCCGTGGTGTACAGCAAGGTGTCGAAGCTTAGTGACTGTAGGAAGATACAACTTACACAAAATTTACAGCTGGTGTGATGAATGGCAGCTAGCCCTAAAGGTGGAAAAATGTATGTCAATGCGGATGAGTAGGAAGAACAAATCCGTAATGTTCGGATGCAGAATTCCTAGTGTTCTGCTTCATACGGTCAATTGGTTTAAATACACTCCTGGAAATTGAAATAAGAACACCGTGAATTCATTGTCCCAGGAAGGGGAAACTTTATTGACACATTCCTGGGGTCAGATACATCACATGATCACACTGACAGAACCACAGGCACATAGACACAGGCAACAGAGCATGCACAATGTCGGCACTAGTACAGTGTATATCCACCTTTCGCAGCAATGCAGGCTGCTATTCTCCCATGGAGACGATCGTAGAGATGCTGGATGTAGTCCTGTGGAACGGCTTGCCATGCCATTTCCACCTGGCGCCTCAGTTGGACCAGCGTTCGTGCTGGACGTGCAGACCGCGTGAGACGACGCTTCTTCCAGTCCCAAACATGCTCAATGGGGGACTGATCCGGATATCTTGCTGGTTAGGGTAGTTGGGTGGCACGGGATACATGCGAACGTGCATTGTCCTGTTGGAACAGCAAGTTCCCTTACCGGTCTAGGAATGGTAGAACGATGGGTTCGATGACGCTTTGGATGTAGCGTGCACTATTCAGTGTCCCCTCGACGATCACCAGTGGTGTACGGCCAGTGTAGGAGATCGCTCCCCACACCATGATGCCGGGTGTTGGCCCTGTGTGCCTCGGTCGTATGCAGTCCTGATTGTGGCGCTCACCTGCACGGCGCCAAACACGCATACGACCATCATTGGCACCAAGGCAGAAGCGACTCTCATCGCTGAAGACGACACGTCTCCATTCGTCCCTCCATTCACGCCTGTCGCGACACCACTGGAGGCGGGCTGCACGATGTTGGGGCGTGAGCGGAAGACGGCCTAACGGTGTGCGGGACCGTAGCCCAGCTTCATGGAGACGGTTGCGAATGGTCCTCGCCGATACCCCAGGAGCAACAGTGTCCCTAATTTGCTGGGAAGTGGCGGTGCGGTCCCCTACGGCACTGCGTAGGATCCTACGGTCTTGGCGTGCATCCGTGCGTCGCTGCGGTCCGGTCCCAGGTCGACGGGCACGTGCACCTTCCGCCGACCACTGGCGACAACATCGATGTACTGTGGAGACCTCACGCCCCACGTGTTGAGCAATTCGGCGGTACGTCCACCCGGCCTCCCGCATGCCCACTATACGCCCTCGCTCAAAGTCCGTCAATTGCACATACGGTTCACGTCCACGCTGTCGCGGCATGCTACCAGGCTGCGATGGAGCTCCGTATGCCACGGCAAACTGGCTGACACTGACGGCGGCGGTGCACAAATGCTGCGCAGCTAGCGCCATTCGACGGCCAACACCGCGGTTCCTGGTGTGTCCGCTGTGCCGTGCGTGTGATCATTGCTTGTACAGCCCTCTCGCAGTGTCCGGAGCAAGTATGGTGGGTCTGACACACCGGTGTCAATGTGTTCTTTTTTCCATTTCCAGGAGTGTATCTGGGCGTAACGTTGCAGAGCGACATGAGGTGGAACGAGCATGCGAAAACTGTGGTGGGGAAGGCAAATGGTCGACTTCGGTTTTTAGGAGCATTTTAGGAAAGAGTGGTTCACTTGAGACCGCATGTAGGAAGCTGGTGCGACCTATTCTTGAGTACTGTTCGCTTGTTTGGGATCTGTAGCAGGTCGGATTGAAGGAAGACATTGAAGCAATCCAGAGGCGGTTGGCTAGATTTGTTGCCGATAGTTTCGAACAACACATAAGCGTTATGTAGATATTTTGGGAACACAAATAGGAATCCCTGGAGGGGATTCTACGTTCAACTCGAAAAACACTGCTCAGAAATTTTAGAGAATCGGCATTTGAAGCTGACTGCCGAACGATTCTGCTGTCATCAGCATACACCGCGCTTAAGGATCACGAAGATAAGATACGAAAAATTAGGGCTCATACGGAGGATTAGAGACAGTCGTTTTTCCCTCGCTCTATTTGCGAGTGGAACAGGGCGGGATATAATCAGTAGTGGTACAGGGTACCCTCAGCCACGCACCGTACTGTGGTTTGCGGAGTATCTATGTAGATGCAGAAGAATCAATGCTCAGAGAAATTCGTGCTAAGGAATGAAGTCCTCTCAAGTTCTCTGAGGCTATAGATAATGCGATAATGAATAGCTCAGTAGGCAGTTCAGTTGAAGACGAATGGACGACTGTAAGAAGGTCAATCACAGAAGTTAGATTGAAAAATGTAGGTATAAGAAAGGTAGCTGCGAGGAAACCATGGGTGAGGGAGTGGGGATACTTAGTAAAAGGATGAAAGAAGGAAGCACAAAAATGTTCAGGGAAATTCAGGACTAGAGATATACAGGTCACTTAGGAATGAAATAAGTAGGAAGTGCAGGGAAGCTAAGGCAGAATAGCTGCTTGAAACTGTAAAGAAATAGAAAAAGGATTGAGTGTCGGTATGACTGACGCAGTACATAGGAAAGTCAAAACAACCGTTGGTGAAATGAAAAGAAAGGGTGGTAACGTGAAGACTGCTACGTGAATTCCACTGTTGAACGCAGAGGAAAGAGCGGAGAGGTGCAAAGAGTACAATGAACGCCTAGAAAGAGTACAATGAACGTCTTTATGACGGAGAGTTTCGTCTGATGACTTGATAAAAACATGAACAGGAATCGATGTGGAAGAGATAGTACATTCATAATTTAATAGGGCTTTGGAGACTTGTGATAAAATGAGGCAGAAGGGATAAACAATATTCCACTGGTAAGTCTAAAATCACAGGGGGAAGCGGCAACGAAACGACTATTGATGTGGCGTGTAGAATGTATGAGACTGCCTATGTATCATCAGACTTTCGGAAAAACATCATACACACAATTTCCAAGGTCGCCAGAATCGGCAGGTGCAAGAATTATCGCACAATCAACTTAACAGCTCATGCACCCAAGTAGCAAACAAGAATAATATATGGATGAATGGGAAAGAAAATTGAGGATGTGTTAGTTGACGATCAGTTTGGCTTTAGGAAAGGTCAGAGAGGCCAGAGAGGTAGTTCTGACTTTGCAGTTGATAATGGAAGCAAGACTGAAGAAAAATGAAGACACGTCCATAGGATTATCGACCTGATAAAAGCGTTCGGCAATATCACCTGGCGCAAGATGAACGAAATTCTGAGAAAAATAGGGGTAAGCTGTAGAGAAAGACGGGTAATATACGATATGCGCAAGAACCACGAGGAGACAGTAAGACTGGAAGACCAAGAATGAAGATCTCGGATTAATAAGAGTGTGAGACGGGGATGTAGTCTTTGGCTCCTACCGTTCAATGTAGAGATCGAAGAAGCAACGGCGGAAATAAAAGAAAGGTTTCAAGAGTGGAATTTAAATTCAAGGTGTAAGGATATCAGCGATAAGATTCGCTGATGACATTACAATTCCCAATGAAAGTGAAGAATTACAGAATCTGCTGAATTCAATGATCAGTCTGATGAGTACAGAATATGGATTGAGAGTAAATCGGAGAAAGCGGTAAGTAATGAGAAGTAGCAGAAATGAGAACAGAGATAAACTTAGCATCAGGATTTGCGAAGCAGGTGAAGTAAACGAATTATGATGCCTAGGCAGTAAAATAATCCATGATGGACAGCACAAGAAGGACTTAAAAAAGATTAGCACTGGCAAAAAGGGCATTCCTGACCAATAGAAGTCTGTTAGTATCAGACATAGGCCATAATCTGAGGAAGTAATTTATGAGAAAGCATGTTTGGAGCACAGCACTGTACAGTAGTGAAAGACGGACTGTGGGAAAACCGGAACGGAAGACAATGTAAGCCTTTAAGATGTGGTCCTACAGAAGAATGTTGAAAATTAGGTAGACATCTACATATATACTCCGCTAGCCACCAAGCGGTGTGTGGCAGAGGGCACAATTCGCGCCAAAGTCATATTTCCTCCCCTCTGTTCCACTCGCGGATCACGCGAACGGAAAAACGACTGTCTGAACGCCTCAGTACGAGCTCTAATTTCCCTTATCTTTAAATGGTGATCATTGTGCGATTTGAAAGTTGTTCGTAATAATGTACGTTCCACATCCTCGGCGAAGATCGGGTTTCGGAATTTAGTGAGCAGCCCCTTTCGTTTAGCGCGTCGTTTATCAGCAAGTGTGTCTCACTTCAAACTTTCTATGAGATTTGTAAAGCTCTCGCGATGACTAAATGTACCAGTCACCAATCCTGCCACTCTTCTTTGGACCTTTTCAATATCTTGAATCAGACCCAATTGGTAAGGATTCCATACAGACGAACAATACTCTGACCAGACGAAGTAACGTATTGTAAGCTATTTCCTTTGTTGAAAGACTGGTTCGCTTCAGAATTCTACCAATAAACCGCAATCTAGAGTTTGCCTTGCCGGTTACTTTTGTAATCTGATCATTCCATTTGAGATCATTTCGAATAGTCACACCAAGATCCTTCACGGAGCGCTGTGGACCCGTTTCGTTGTGTTACCTTTGCCTTGCGCTAGCTATCTTTGGTAGCTGTTATTGTCTGTGGTGTAGAAATATACACATTTCAGCTCTGCTGTTAGTGTGAGAATAACGACTGTGTTCAAGCTTTTTTGTATGATTTACCCTTTAAAATTCCAAGATATAGTGGTAAAGGGTTTAAGAAGGTGGCTAAAGCTCGCCATTTACGGGTGAATAAACAGTTTCTACGAATGAGTCAACATAATTCAGCGGAAGATAATTGTGAAGCTAAGACGACGAGCAGTTCACAGAAGAAACTTGGAACTGGTGTACAGTTTCAGTCCACTAAAGGTGAAGTGAGTAGTAGTTTTAGGGTAACTGTGAAACTTGGAACTGGTGTACAGTTTCAGTCCACTAAAGACGAAGTGAGTAGTGGCTTTAGGGTAACTGATTTAGAAAATATGTGTTCTATTATTATTCGTGTGCATGTGGTAACTGTCGCAATAAATCTTTAACATTACATGACAGCAATAACAGAGATGGTATTGTATGTAATATGCACTTGTTTTGTGACAGCTGTCAAACTGACATTCAGTTCAAAACATCAGCTGCTAAGAATTTGGTGTATGAAGCCAACATAAGATTCTGCTATGGGATAAGATGTGTTGGTGTTGGAAGGGAAGGTAGCAATTTGTTTTGTGCAATAATGAATATGCCATCTCCGTCCGTCTCGTTCTCAACACTAAACAATCATCTTCCGAACGGCTTGGAAACAGAATGGAATAGCAGTTTGTCAGCAGCAGTGAAAGAGGCAGTTCCATTTAACGAAGACATTCAGACAGAAGTAAATGATCCTTTGCCTTCTACAGATCTACGAGTTTCATGTGATAGCACATGCATGAAAAGGGGACACATCTCCTTACACGGTGTTTCATCAGTTATAGGTGTTGACACAGGAAAAGTTTTGGATTTGCAGGTGATGTCCAAATATTGCTCTATTCGTGCACAGAAGAAGACGTTAGACAATAAGGAAGAAGAGAGATAATGGCAAATAAAACACAAAATAAATGCAGCAAGAATTATGATGGTGCTAGTGGTGGCATTAATATTTCATCGTAGGGACATGAGGCGTGGAGTTAGGTATGTGAAATAACTTGGTGATGGAGATTCTAGTGCTTTCAAATTTATTGTAGAAAACAATCCATACGGAAATAGATGCAGCATTCACACAATGAAGGCTTTCGCGACCGGATGTTTCAGCTGCTGAGAATTTTTCCGGGTTGTATGGCTGTGGTCCATGGAATTCTTCAATCAAGGAATTGAAAAGTTCCATGGACCACGAACATACAACCCGGAAAAATTCTCAGAAGATGCAACATTGAAAAGATAGAGTTGTGGGGTACATTCAGAAGAGGAAACTGAAACGAGAACAAAAAAGTGTAAAACTCAAAGAGGGAAAGCCACTGGGTGGGCCACAACTCTTGACTGACAAAGAGCTCCACAATTTACAAATATATTATGGCAAAACAATAAGGCAAAACACTGGAGATTTGAAGGCAATGCTGAAGGCAGTGTGGGCAATATTTTTTTCACAAGTTGTCATCTGATGAGAAGCCAGTACATGAATTGTGTGATATAGCCTGGTGCAAATGTAAGCAGGCAAAAGCAAAAAACAAAATCTATTCACATGAACACAGTCTTCCGGAAGCATTTCAGTTTCTAGTTCATCCAGATTTGTTAAAGAAATGTACCCATGGTAGAACACAAATCCCGAATGAGAGCTTCAACAGTCTCATTTGGAAGAGATGCCAAAACCAATATTTATCTCTTCTAATGTTGTTAAATGCCGCATATGATGCATGTCTGGTGTTTAATGATGGAAACATTGGAAGAATGAGGACCCTTACTGGAGTAGGATTTTTTGTAGGTTGCTTCACCCAGAAGCTGTTGAAGGAGATTAGATACTGCGCGTGTTGCACGTTCTGAACTGTCTGTGAAGGATATAGCCAGATTAAAAAGGAAACAGGTACACAAAAAGCAAGAAGACCAAATGTATGCTTGTGGTCAACATTACGGTACTAGTTTATGGTGTAAATCCTTATAAAAAATTTTATGTACATTTCGCAGAACTTTCATTTTTCAGTTTATAAAGACCATTTTCTCCTGAACCATTGAAGATAGAAAAGTGAAATTTTCTGCAGACTTTGTTCATAGTATAACACAAATTCCTGTGGAACAAATTTTTACTAGGTGTGTTTCTGTCAAAATTATTTACTTTTCTGTGAAATTGAAATTGCTTTGTTTCATATGCATATTTTTTTAAAATAAATTGTAAGAGCTGTAAAATTGATATTAAATAACTTCCACACGTTTGCTTATCTGATCACTAAGAAATACCTAACACGTTATGTAAGTTGAAAGTAAAATATTTCTTGTGGAAATGTTCCATGTGTGAAAGCATGTGTTGCGAAACTTTCCAGCAATCCCATGATCAAATATTTTGAGAAAAAAATTTGAAAAAATTCCAGAATGTAGCCCATAACATAATTACCTCACGTGCAAAATTAGGTTCTGTTATCTTTCAAACACCAAAACCTGTGTTAGATTATGTAAACACTTCCGTCTTCTCCTACATCCCCCCACAATTTACACTGAACATCTTAACCATGGAGGAAAGATTTACCAGCTGGAAAATGCTCCTGTCGTAGCGTAAAAAAGACGAATGAACTTTTCTTCAAAAAACTCTGACAGGAAAGTGGGAAACCAGCTATCTCTATCATCATTCCACCTTGCTCACGAAAAATATTGGTATACGAAAGTATTTGTGCTCTTTTAACACAGAACATTTGTGTAAGTGGGCTGTATAGGTTTTTTTATTGGTAACGCCACATAGCACTCTGTATGAAAATCACTGGCTGTGCTGTGTGCAGTCTGTGGCTGGTTTGCATTGTTGTTGGCTATTGTAGTGTTGGGCAGTTGGATGTTAACAGCGCATAGCGTTCATAGTTGGAGGTGAGCTGCCAGCAGTGGTGGATGTGGCGAGTGAGATGGGGGAGTTTTGAGAGCGGATGATCTGGACAGAGACAGTAAATTTGTAAGACTGGATGGCATGAAGTGATATATATATATATATATATATATATATATATATATATATATATAATGACTTTTGAACACTATTAAGATAAATACATTGTTTGTTCTCTATCAAAATCTTTCATTTGCTAACTACGCCTATCAGTAGTTAGTGCTTCCAGTAGTTACAATCTTTTATTTAGCTGGCAGTATTGGTGCTCGCTGTATTGCAGTTGTTTGAGTAACGAATATTTTTGTGAGGTAAGTGATTCATGAAAGGTATAGGTTACTGTTAGTCAGGGCCATTCTTCTGTAGGGATTATTAAAAGTCAGATTGTGTTGCGCTAAAAATATTGTGTGTGAGTTTAGTGTTGACCAGAATAAGTAAAGAGAGTAATGTCTGAGTACGTTCAGTTTTGCTCAGCTGTTTGAAAAGCAAATAATGTAAGAGGTTTATCAGCACATTCAATCATAAATTTTTTCTAAGGGGACATTACATATGGCGACCCTGCCAGGATACCTCACTGAAATCTTCTGATTTTTTCTTGTAGTTTGTGTAATTAGTGTAGCTATTGTTTATTGCTAGCATGTAATTGTAGAGAGAATTTTCTTTCTAGTTGTAGTTTTTCATTGTTGTACAGTAAAAACGTTGTGGCATACATGTAGATTTTCACAGCTGTGCTTGCAATGAAGGAGATATTATTTTCAATGCTAAGTTAATGTGTTTTCTTATTTTGCTCTTCAAATTGTGCTTTTCTGTGTTGTTGTGAGAAATATTGTGACAATAATGGCGTGTGAAAAACGTAATACTAGGCTACAAAGTAAACAGAGAAATGTCAGTGAAGACGATAGCAGTGTATCAGCACCACCACGTAATGAATTAACTAATGTTCAACATAGTAATTTGGTAACTGTGCATAGGGAAATGGAGCGGGCGGCAAATAATGGTGTAGACAGTGAAACAATTAGTGAACAGGGAAGCATTATCGATCAATCGGTCAGCAACAGTTCGCCTCAGGAATGCGAAATGACAGGACACAATCTTGCAAATACTGTACATTCAGGTTTTGCGTCCTCACCGTTTTCTCAAGTAAGTCAAGACACATTTTCTGCTTGTTGCTGGTGCAAATGCAATGCCGAAAAGCATAGAGGAACAGATTCCAGACACTAAGACATTATTATTGCAATTAATGCAACAAATGAAACAAAATCAGAGACATACACAGCAACAGTTAGACACAATGGAAAAAAATCTTCAAAAGTTAGACACAATGGAAGAAAATCTTCAAAAGTTAGACACAATGGAACAACACCAGAGAGAAACACAGCAATAGTTAGACGCAATGGAACAAAATCAAAAACAGTCACAGCAACAGCTTCAAAAGTTAGACACCACACTTGAACAAACACGTGAAGGTTTAACTGCTGAGTTACTTAAAATTGAATCGAAATGTCAAAAAGTCTGTAATGACGAAAAACACATATTTGTGAGCATTTCCAACCTATTTTTTCGCATCTTGAAAATGCATTACAGAATCACGAAGCAGCGATAAAGGAACTGCAAACTATTGTTGATGAAAATCACGACACCTTCCAAGCTAAAATTGAGTCAGTTGCACTACCGATTCCGTTACGGAACTTGCAAAAACTCAGGAAAACCTAAAGGTTACAGTAGGTACGATTTCAACACAAATGGACACTCTGAAACTTGGTTCAGAAATACACACTGAGGAAATAAGTTCTCTATCGGAGAAAGTAGCTGAACTTTTGGATCAGTTCACTACCTTATCTACAGAGGTAGATGATCATCTGAACGACACAAGACCCATAGCCTTCACTGACACAGAAGAGTATGAACAAATTAGAAAATTAAAAAAAAATCAATATCAAATCAATACACAGTACAAAAGAGAAATCCAGGAAGTACAAGAACAGTTGACACAGGTAATACAAGAATTACATATTTCAGAGGAGACTCGCGCTCCTACACGGGAAGAGGGACTTAGAAATACGGAAAAGTCACAAAATAATAACACAGGACATTTCGGAAATTATGAAAGAAATTGGCAAGGCGCACTGAATTTTGAGATTGAAATGCCGAAATGAAGTAACAATGACCGATATGCGACTCGCCGACATGATGATTTTGACTATAAGTTGTTCATTACTACACATTAATTCAAAGCATTTAAGAATTCTGGCAACGACATTCATCCACAAGCTTGGCTCCATCAATGCTGTCATTGTTTTCCTCCAAACTGGTCATTGGAGCACAGGTTAGAATTTATGTGTGGCAAAGGCAAGGGTCCCGAGTTCGAGTCTCGGTCGGGCACACAGTTTTAATCTGCCAGGAATTTTCATATCAACGCACACTCCGCTGCAGAGTGAAAATCTCATACTGGAAAATGGTATTTGCTTATACAACTTTACACATTGGTACCATATTTCTCTAACACATAAATTACACAGCTATCTGATCATTTAACAGAGAGAGAAAAACATTTATTTTACTACCTGAGTGACAGATGTTTACGTAATTACACAGTTGGATAACTTCACACCTATGAAATTGTATTTTGTATGTACTTTGTGAACTGTTCATATATTTTTTCGGAAACATTGTGATACTATGAGAGGTTTGAATCATGTATTTGGTATGGGATCATGATTTTCAAAGTATGTTTGAGGTAGGTAACACTATTGAAATGAACAGAGAATTTTTTTAGGTTTCGGCAGAAAGCTACGACATTTTTGAGATTTGATTGAGGTGCTATGATGTATGATTACGAAGACGATGTGTATTATGTTGTTGAGGTATGTAAATGATCAATAAGCTGATGCTATGTGAGGAATTTCTTATGATGAAATATTGAAGAAGTGTTGATGAATATGTATATGTGTAAAAAACTAAGGAATAAGGAGTAGTGGTTATGGACTCTGATTTATGAAAAGGATGTTGGAAACCAAGAATCGTACTTAAAGACTGATGAAATGTGTGTACATATGTGATTGTTAATTACCACAATGCTGACAAATCTTTTTGGACACTGTTATATATGCGATTTTGTTTCCACACACTTCTAATGTAAATTTCTAACCTTTGAATTTTTTTATTTTATGTGAGACTGTCACTGTAGTGGAAACTGCTGCCATAAATATTTCAGTAAAGAAAGTAGATGACCTTGACGTAATGTGCTGTGGAGGCCCATCTGAGCGACAGTCACCTGGAAAAAAAGCCATTAGTGTGTGTCTTTCAGAGGCGCAGGTGGAGAAAAAAAGGAGGCCATTATCCTCGCTACTGACATTTCTTTGCAGAAGGCATCGCAAATACGACACTTTCTGATATTTACTGAAATGACTAATGAAACAATGAGAAACATTTTGCATCCATTGTCTTTCTAGTTGAGAGATTGCTAGTTTCTAGCTGCACTGCAGCATTGGTTAAAATAAAATTAATTAGATGTACTAATACAGTTATTTTATGCCTACAGATCCAGTAAATAAAAATTTTATGATCTACTCCCAAGAAAACGAGGGAACATAAATAGACATTTCCCCTCACAGGAATTGCATAAATAATTTTTTTACGATTTGGTAACTTGTCTGCTAGAGTAAGTTCTCGTGATGCATCACTCTAGTGTTAGGATGTGACATAGGTATTAAACATGGCTATTTTTACTGTAATATTTTTTCTGCTTGAGCTTTGTCATGTTTAGATATAAGTTATTGCATTTGCTGCTGCTGCTTGCCAGGCATAGTGCTATTAAATTTCACTTTGTATTACTGTGTTAAGCCAGTTTTACTACTGATTTATTTTTCTTGTTTGCTGCACATTGCCTTATATTAGTTGTAATATTGCAATTGCTTTGCTAATTTATATTTATTGCTGCTTGCTTTGCCAATTTGCATTTTTTTTTGTCATTGCTGTTTGTGTTAATGCTTTTGTGTTGCTGCATTGCCTCGCCCATTAGTTTAGCATCTGAGCTCAATAGATTTAAGTTAGCTTAACAGGGGGTAGGCTATATAAGAGAATGCCAGAGGAAATTAACCACAACCAACCGATTCAATTTTCACCCAAAGAAGATACGTTCGTAGCACAATCCTGTCCGTCATGTAATTACCACACACTGGTATACTAAATTCATACTAACTCTCTGTGAAATCTTCCCGAAAAGAATATCTGAGGGCTACTTTGATGATTGCACCACACGCTTCATGTGGTCAATTTGGTTTACACAAAGAGTGTAACTCCACAATAATTTTGATAATTACAATAAATTAGATCGAGAAGCAATTTACAAAAGAAAAACCTCAAACTGGTTACTATCGTCTTACTATTAACCTGATTGGTCAAACAATTGTAAAAGCACGTGGTACTGGTCTCACAAAGTACACATAAAGAAAAGTTCCTATATTGAAAAATATTGTCAAGACGAGATGTTATAATCTCACGCACATTCGCATTTAAGATTGATGAACTTAGTTAGAGTTACTGATCAACATGTGGTTCCACTTTACTCACAAAGTAGTGACAAAGCCACTACCGGAATATATTCTGAACTTCACACTCGAATTACACTGCGCTGCAATTTAAGATAACATTAGATATTTTAGAGCTAAACCTGAAATAAAGGTGATTAAATTTTCAGTTAGGCTGAACTTAAGAAATCCATTGTCCTACGGACTTAGCAGACACGCGCTTAGCCAGAGATCTTACCACTTCAGACACTCGCCATGGACAGACTGCCCTGGTCCCTTCCTGAGGCTGGCTCACAAATACAAACGGAATTGGCCAGAGAGACCGCTTCCTATACCAACATGACAAGGGACAGACAGGACCATACTAAGAATAGAAACCTCTCTGCTTTTAGAAAGTGTAGCTACCTGTTCCAACGTTGATCCTACTGTTCTATAGCAGACAGACTTGTCTGCTACCCTCAAGCATGCAACTAGAAATACATTTGCTCATTCATCCTCTCACACAGAAGGGAAGGGGGATGACAGTATTTTATCATATACAGTATATAAAAGAAAGCGGATGTAGGTTCCGTATGAGACTGTGTGACATGAATTACATATAAACTGTGTTTTAAAGTGTAGTAGTGTGACAGATCGTTCTTGTTTATGTGTAAAAGTAACACGTTCCACTACTCAGTCTCCTCCCAGATAGTCAGAAACGCCACAGTAAATTTAGAAGAGGAATTTAAGCCGTAAATGACAACAGATTTAAGAAATTAACATGAAAGGAATCCAACAGAGACCTTTCAGTCATTGCTGTTTGTGTTAATGGTTTTGTGTTGCTGCATTGCCTCGCCCATTAGTTTAGCATCTGAGCTCAGTAGATTTAAGTTAGCTTAACAGGGGGTAGGTTATATAAGAGAATGAGTTGTGATGAACTGGAAGTAATGCATTGACAAGGTATAAAAAAAAGGTAAAATAAGAGGAAACATCTATGAAATGAAGTTTTGGGTTGGACTGCAGTACCAAATGTTGCACTGAAAACAAACCCTGTCCTGACCTTTTGTGTCATCCCACTATGTGTCTGTGTACCTTGTGTATTTGTCTTCTTCCTGTCTTTAAGTGTTTATCGGATAATACTTATATAATTTTTCTAATACCAAGCTACATTCACTATGATGAGGAATACTGTTATCCTCAAATATAATTTGCATTAATAAAATGTTATTACTTTGTAAAGATGTTTAGACATTATTTTCGAAAGCTATTCTGATTCCTTATGTATTTACTCATGTCATAATTCCTGTAACACTGATGTATATGTTTATTTCTATTCTCTTGTAAAGCCCGCATTACTACAAATGTTATTTGTATTGTTATGTTCTTTAATGATGTATTTTGTACCTTTGTAATTGTATTCTTATGCTGTAAATTTATAATTGTATAGATACAAGTTCTTCAAATTAAGTTTCATTTCAGTGCACACGTTTCTGTTGGTCATAATATATGCACAATATGTGACAAGTTGGGACTGTTAGTGTTTGCACATGTGTTAATAATTCAGCAAGAGACTGGTTAACAGCATTGCTGGTTCTAAGTACATTTTAAAAAAAATTGTGAGTGCACAAGTGGTGGTTCATAGACGTGCTATATTATCCACAAGACTCTTCGATGGTGATTGTGCACTGCACAGTCGCAACAGATGGCTGCTGGCCGTCTCTACAAGGACTGCAGTGGGTCTGCACCTTTGAAGGCCCACCAGTACCATTATCTCTACAAGGACTGCAGTGGGTCTGCTCTATGATGACCTGCCTACCAATATTCTTCAAAACTTCGACTGACCCTGCTGTGGGTTTGCTCTGTTGTGAACCATTACCTGCCTGCATGTCAAGAGTCAGCATTCTTCAAGACTGCATGGAAATTCACTATTTCTGTGTGCATTTTCTTTTACTGCTCAGATTTTGAGAAAAACACTGCAATTTTACTGTGATGAATGATCAAGACTGTCTTTATAGACTGTGAGAAAATTTTAGCCTTTGAACAACATTATATCAATAAGTGTTTGCATTTGATTTCTTTGTTATTGTAATTATGAAATTTTTTTTTCAAATCTGTATTGGCCACTGCCCAAAAAAAATTGTAAAATTTTTTGTGGGTAGCATGGGGGCTATGTAAGTAGGCTGTATAGGTTTTTTTATTGGTAACTCCACATAGCGCTCTATATGAAAACCACTGGCTGTGCTGTGTGCAGTCTGTGGCTGGTTTGCATTATTGTTGGCTATTGTAATGTTGGGCAGTTGGCTGTTAACAGCGCGTAGCGTTCGCAGTTGGACGTGAGCCGCCAGCAGTGGTGGATGTGGGGAGTGAGGTGGCGGTGTTTTGAGAGCGGATGATCTGGACAATTACAGAGGAATATCACTGCTGGATATAATGTACAAGATTCTTTCTAAAGTCCTTTTGAACAGGGCAGAGCCTCAATTGGATCCGCAAATCGGGGAATACCAGGGAGGTTTTAGAAAGGGTAGATCATGTTCGGAACAAATACTAAACCTCAAAAACATTATGGCATACCAAAAATCAAGGGCAAAGACATACATAATCTCCATCATTGATTTCAAGAAAGCATAAGATTCGATTGATAGAGAATCTCTATTATCAGTCCTGGAAGAAATGGGTTTGGTTAAGAAAACAACCAATATTATAAAAGTGACCCTTACAAATACATTTCCGAAACTTAAATTTATGGGCAAACAATCGGAACCCTTTGAAATAAAAACTGGAGGCGACAGGGCGATGGGCTCTCACTGTTGCTGTTGAATTGTGCGCTTGAGAAAGTAGTCAGAGAATGGAATACAAATATTAAGAGTGGTATAAGACTGGGTTGCAAAAAGAAGAACCTTAAAGTAAATTGCATTGCTTTTGCAGATGATATGGCCCTGTTTGCTGAAACAATGGAAGACGCACAGGAGCAAATCCTTGAACTAAAGAAACAAGCAGCTAAAATTGGTCTTCACATCTCCTTTGAAAAAAACTAAAATATTGACAAACATCAAGCACTCATGTAAATACCTCAAAGTTCAAGAACAGAAGATTGAAGTAGTAAAAGAATTCAAATATCTCGGAGAATGGATTAGTTGGAATGCTGGGGAAAGCAAAGCAATGGAATCCAGAAAAAATAAACTTGAATTGGCCTTCCAACTAACAAAAAATACATACAACCAAAAATCCATTTCATGGGGGTCCAAAATTACACATTACAGGACAGTGATTAAGCCAGAAGCACTGTATGCAGCAGAAATACTTAACATGAATTTCAAAGGCCAAATGGAGAAACTTGAGCTAAAGGAAAGAAAAATTTTAAGAAAAATCATTGGCCCAAAATTTCAAGACAATAAGATTATATACATCAAAAATGACACTCTCAACAAGAAAATTGAAAAACTTTCAGATTATAGGCGAAAAAGGAGAATAAATTTCAATGGTCATCTTCTCAGAATGAATTCCAACAGATTAACTAAACAAATCTTTGACTTCTTCTGTAACCGAAAAACGAAGCCCAACTGGTTTAAAGAAACTGAGAAAGACCTAGTGGAATTAAAAATTTCAGAAAATTCACTTATTGATCGAACTGCTAAATTAATTACTAAAGATGAAAACATAAGGTTCCAAGACAAATCCACACAAAAGTCCAAACCCTTCATCTCAGAAGAAGAGAGGAGAAGAAGATCAGAAAGAAAGAAAAAATACTGGGCCCTAAGAAAAGAACAACGCACAAAGAAATGATTGATCCAGCGTACCCCAAAGAGGGTGAAACGAAAGAAGAAGAAGAAGAAGAAGAAGAAGAAGTGATATATATATATATATATATATATATATATATATATATATATATATATATAATGACTTTTGAACACTATTAAGGTAAATACATTGTTTGTTATCTATCAAAATCTTTCATTTGCTATCTATGCCTATCAGTAGTTAGTGCCTTCACTAGTTAACAATCTTTTATTTAGCTGGCAGTATTGGCGCTCGCTGTATTGCAGTAGTTTGAGTAACGAAGATTTTTGTGATGTAAGTGATTCATGAAAGATATAGGTTATTGTTAGTCAGGGCCATTCTTTTGTAGGGATTTTTGAAAGTCAGATTGCGTGGCGCTAAAACTAATGTGTTTCAATTTAGTGGTGATCTCAATAAGTAAAGTGAGAAATGTCTGAGTACGTTCAGTTCTGCTCAGCTGTTTGAAAATCAAATGACGTAGGTGTTTTACCAGCACAGTCATTCATTAATTTTTCTAAGGGGACGTTACACATTCTAAATGTATCCAGTTTCTCTCTGTAGTGAAACCTTCATACTCAGCATCTCCTCCTCACTGGCACTGTGTATGTGGGTCTCTCTCCAACCGTCTTCTTTGCCTACCATTCACACTTCCTCCGGTCTGACTCTGCCTCTGTCACTGTCTTCATCCCTTTCTCTCGCTCTTCCTTGCGCTGTCTCCTTTTCTGTCACCTTCACTGTCTCTCTGTACCACTGCCATTGTCTTTGTTCCATTCTTTTCCTCTCCCATTGCCTCTGTCTCTTCCTTTTTCACTTACAGTCTGCTGTCGTTACCCACCTTTCTCACATTCCTGCTGTCTTTCTCTTTAACAACCTTTGTTACATTTCCTTGATGAAGGTTGCTCGGGGTTTTGACTACTAGACTGGGAAAGTAACACGTAGATACTGCAGATGTGGGAAAGTGGTACATTTTTTCGTCTTACAGTTCGCTGATCTGTGTGGCTCCAGACACCCTGTACACCCCTTCGCTGACCCCTCCCCCTCCCCACTATGTCTATATATAGACTCCACTCGTCTCTGGTTTTCATTTCCACTGTCTCCTCTCTCTTTTGCTTTCACTGCTACTGTCTCATCCATCACTCTTTCACTTTTACTGTCACTTCCTCTCTCCCCTGCAATCACTGTCTCCTCTATTTTTCTCTCCCACTGGCGCTGCCTCCTCTCTCTTCCACCATCATTGTCTCTGCGACTCTAATTCAACAAAAAAGGGCAAATGTGTTCGCATTCCAAAATTTTTGGTAATGGACGCGCAATGAGGATTGAGGCAGCTGGTTCCTCACTTTTTCGTCATAGTTTTTTGAAGAGAAGCTCATTCGCCTCTTTTGTGCTCCAACAGGAGCATTTTTCAGCTGGTTCCCTTCTTTCCTTTGTTGCAGCGGCGTGTGCTGCTTGTCTAAAATAAATTCCATAGGTCAGCAAAGTTTTTTATTTATTTATTTTGACTTTTGACCCGAAGGCCCCAAACCCATGTCAGTAAAGTTTTGACAGTTCATTTATATACTTCGACACATTTACGTACTTTGACTCATGTATACGACAAATAAGTACGGTAATACACTCCTGGAAATTGAAATAAAAACACCGTGAATTCATTGTCCCAGGAAGGGGAAACTTTATTGACACATTCCTGGGGTCAGATACATCACATGATCACACTGACAGAACCACAGGCACATAGACACAGGCAACAGAGCATGCACAATGTCGGCACTAGTACAGTGTATATCCACCTTTCGCAGCAATGCAGGCTGCTATTCTCCCATGGAGACGATCGTAGAGATGCTGGATGTAGTCCTGTGGAACGGCTTGCCATGCCATTTCCACCTGGCGCCTCAGTTGGACCAGCGTTCGTGCTGGACGTGCAGACCGCGTGAGACGACGCTTCATCCAGTCCCAAACATGCTCAATGGGGGACAGATCCGGAGATCTTGCTGGCCAGGGTAGTTGACTTACACCTTCTAGAGCATGTTGGGTGGCACGGGATACATGCGGACGTGCATTGTCCTGTTGGAACAGCAAGTTCCCTTGCCGGTCTAGGAATGGTAGAACGATGGGTTCGATGACGGTTTGGATGTAGCGTGCACTATTCAGTGTCCCCTCGACGATCACCAGTGGTGTACGGCCAGTGTAGGAGATCGCTCCCCACACCATGATGCCGGGTGTTGGCCCTGTGTGCCTCGGTCGTATGCAGTCCTGATTGTGGCGCTCACCTGCACGGCGCCAAACACGCATACGACCATCATTGGCACCAAGGCAGAAGCGACTCTCATCGCTGAAGACGACACGTCTCCATTCGTCCCTCCATTCACGCCTGTCGCGACACCACTGGAGGCGGGCTGCACGATGTTGGGGCGTGAGCGGAAGACGGCCTAACGGTGTGCGGGACCGTAGCCCAGCTTCATGCAGACGGTTGTGAATGGTCCTCGCCGATACCCCAGGAGCAACAGTGTCCCTAATTTGCTGGGAAGTGGCGGTGCGGTCCCCTACGGCACTGCGTAGGATCCTACGGTCTTGGCGTGCATCCGTGCGTCGCTGCGGCCCGGTCCCAGGTCGACGGGCACGAGCATCTTCCGCCGACCACTGGCGACAACATCGATGTACTGTGGAGACCTCACGCCCCACGTGTTGAGCAATTCGGCGGTACGTCCGCCCGGCCTCCCGCATGCCCACTATACGCCCTCGCTCAAAGTCCGTCAACTGCACATACGGTTCACGTCCACGCTGTCGCGGCATGCTACCAGTGTTAAAGACTGCGATGGAGCTCCGTATGCCACGGCAAACTGGCTGACACTGACGGCGGCGGTGCACAAATTCTGCGCAGCTAGCGCTATTCGACGGCCAACACCGCGGTTCCTGGTGTGTCCGCTGTGCCGTGCGTGTGATCATTGCTTGTACAGCCCTCTCGCAGTGTCCGGAGCAAGTATGGTGGGTCTGACACACCGGTGTCAATGTGTTCTTTTTTCCATTTCCAGGAGTGTATAAGGTTAACACAAGATCGTCTCCCATCCAACGTTTTCACTTTATAGTACTTTACATAAAAATGCATATCACTTCTGTATACCTGCAGTATACAAAAATGCAGTATCTGATTTGCAAGTAAAGAGAATTCCGTATGAAAAAGTAACGTTTTGTTGAGGTGCTCACGTCACCAGGTGGGACCGTCGAATAATTTCCAGGTCAAAACACACTGTATAGTCGTGATGTGCAAATTATACCGAGATAGTGAGTCATAAACTATTATTGATGAAGAAAACGCTGATTGAAAACATAGTCTGGTGACCTCAGAACTTTTGCGGCGACTCCCGAATTCTGGCCATGTGTCTACATCAGTTGAAACTACATTTATGTCTCAGAAAGGATACTGGGCACTTAGTTTACGTTCATACGTACGAGAACTTTGAAGCTCTGGATCTCGGTAACGGGTAATGACATAGTAAAAAGTTTCAAGGTTCCCAGATGACAGCACGTTAAGAACATACAATAAAAATTGCGACGTTTTACAATGAACATAATCATAGAAATGGCCATTCCCTAAATTGCTACTTTGGTACAAGAAGATCATGGTTTTCGGGTGTAATATAGAATATAGATTTTAGGAAACTGGGAAAAGGCATTTCTATATAAATGTCTACAGAACGTGTAGTTTAATTTGAGTCATCTGTTATGCTTATTTATTTATATAATTGCAGAGCACGGCGCAAAACACCTAAAATACGTTTTTTTTAGTTTTTCTGAGTAAGTACAGTAAACTTGAACCACTGGACCTCTGTAACGGATACTGTTATTGCAAAAAGCTTCGAAGTTTCCTGAGAACTTCATCTTAAGAACATATGGTAAAAAGTTCGGTTATTTGAAGTGAGTAGAAGCTATAGAAGTGGCCATCCCCGTAACTGGCACCTTTCGTACACAAAAGTTATGGTTTTTCTGGGCTGTCTCACGAACCAACCATGAACAAATGGTGCTTTTACAGTATAAGACAGCTAAGGGCCACAGTACACCACGCATAATGAAAAAACCAACTACCGATTTGCTCAATTTGGCCTGGCTGGAAGAAGTGTGTAATGTTTAAATTTTACATCTACATCTACATTCATCTACATTTATACTCCGCAAGCCACCCAACGGTGTGTGGCGGAGGGCACTTTACGTGCCACTGTCATTATCTCCCTTTCCTGTTCCAGTCGCGTATGGTTCGCGGGAAGAACGACTGTCTGAAAGCCTCTGTGCGCGCTCTAATCTCTCTAATTTTACATTCGTGATCTCCTCGGGAGGTATAAGTAGGGGGAAGCAATATATTCGATACCTCATCCAGAAACGCACCCTCTCGAAACCTGGCGAGCAAGCTACACCGCGATGCAGAGCGCCTCTCTTGCAGAGTCTGCCACTTGAGTTTGTTAAACATCTCCGTAACGCTATCACGGTTACCAAATAACCCTGTGACGAAACGCGCCGCTCTTCTTTGGATCTTCTCTATCTCCTCCGTCAACCCGATCTGGTACGGATCCCACACTGATGAGCAATACTCAAGTATAGGTCGAACGAGTGTTTTGTAAGCCACCTCCTTTGTTGATGGACTACATTTTCTAAGGACTCTCCCAATGAATCTCAACCTGGTACCCGCCTTACCAACAATTAATTTTATATGATCATTCCACTTCAAATCGTTCCGCACGCATACTCCCAGATATTTTACAGAAGTAACTGCTACCAGTGTTTGTTCCGCTATCATATAATCATACAATAAAGGATCCTTCTTTCTATGTATTCGCAATACATTACATTTGTCTATGTTAAGGGTCAGTTGCCACTCCCTGCACCAAGTGCCTATCCGCTGCAGATCTTCCTGCATTTCGCTACAATTTTCTAATGCTGCAACTTCTCTGTATACTACAGCATCATCCGCGAAAAGCCGCATGGAACTTCCGACACTATCTACTAGGTCATTTATATATATTGTGAAAAGCAATGGTCCCATAACACTCCCCTGTGGCACGCCAGAGGTTACTTTAACGTCTGTAGATGTCTCTCCATTGAGAACAACATGCTGTGTTCTGTTTGCTAAAAACTCTTCAATCCAGCCACACAGCTGGTCTGATATTCCGTAGGCTCTTACTTTGTTTATCAGACGACAGTGCGGAACTGTATCGAACGCCTTCCGGAAGTCAAGGAAAATGGCATCTACCTGGGAGCCTGTATCTAATATTTTCTGGGTTTCATGAACAAATAATGCGAGTTGGGTTTCACACGATCGCTGTTTCCGGAATCCATGTTGATTCCTACATAGTAGATTTTGAGTTTCCAAAAACGACATGATACTCGAGCAAATTTTGACCATGTACTGGAGGTATTACCCGACTGAACATTCGGCTTCGGCCACCTTCTGCGAAAAATCCCACCTTCGGCCAAACCTTCGGCTTCGGCCAAATAATGCTGAAATTCTGGCCGAACCAAAGATTTCTAGCAAGCGCCGAAATTGACAGTTGAACTGCGCATGGGCGGTGGACACCCGTCAATTGAACTGCAAGTCACGAAGCTTTCGCGTATTTTCCGCGGACTGTAAGTTCACTGTGTTGCGTCGGTCAGCCGCCATGGCCAGTAAATACAAGTATGGACGAAGATGTTGATGCGCCTGCACATTCCTGTTCAATGTCAGATGGAGATATCGAAAACGCTTCCTCAAAAAACAATGATGACTTATGGGATTCACATGATGAACTTGCATTACCGGTCACAAGTGGTAATTAGTTGGATTTGGGACATCAGTATTCTTCTTTTGAAGAATATATAATACGTTTTTTAAAAGAACCTTTGCTTCTGAGGAATGCTGACACTTATGAATATTGGGCTTCTAGTCCATATACGTATCCACGAGCAGCTGCGCTTATATGCTTATCTGCTTCTCCTAATAATGTTCCTAATGAACAACTGTTCAGCACACCGGGACATATATATGCGAACAGACGATCTATATTGACTGGTGAAAATGCAGAAAAATATTGTTTTTAGTTTACAACATAAAATTGTTTAGCTTTGATTATTAATTCTTTTTCATTGATTGATTTCAAAACGCTAATGGAAATTTAAGTTTCATTTGGGTATTATTATGTATTTTTCCAATTGTGACTGTTAAAGTACTTTTTTATGTAAATAAAGGTTATAATTGACTTCATTTAAAGGTGTTGCTATTTCTGACAGGTTGCAAAATAATTGTAATCAACTCGTTAAATAGTACATATTATTGTCATCTCATTAAATTGTATATTTTATTCACATTTTTCGAGTATTGAACGGAATTTATTGAGGCTATTAAATCTTCGGCTTCGGCCGAAGTTTAGGACGATAGCCGATTGATGGGCTTCGGCTTCGGCCAGAAATCGACCTTCGGTCGCACACAAACTGCAGGATAGCTACAGAGTGCACGTTCCTTCGATAGTTATACAGGTGGTCGCTAGAAGAGTGGCTACCCAGAACACTTGACCCCTTATCTCAGTGATCTGTAGAGCCCAAGATATTACCTCTGAAGAATTGCATTTTCGCGCGTGGCTTTTTGGAACATATTGGTACCGCAGGCAACTACTGCGGCAAAGTCCTGCCGCCTGTGCCAGCATAATACAAAACGCTGATGTAGAACAGCCGAAAATTTTCAAGCAGCAATACCAGTAGTAAATGAACCTATTTGTATCCCTGTCTATTTTTTAAAAAAATTGATACAACGTAGCGAATCCTTAATCGAATAAAAAAATATTAGGACACCTGTTCCCAAACTATGTACCTACAAGAGTCATTAACTTAAGCTACACATATTGTCCCTTTATGATTCTAACCTGTTCAATTAACTTTCATTGCCTAGTTGATTTGAGTTTTTCCTTTCTAGTGTGTGCGATTCCGAATGGCGAATGCTTCGAGGATTTCGCCTTCTTTGCCTTTCTCATACTTGTAACCTTCTCAACGGATTCACTGCAGTTTCCTCCGTCCGGGGTCCGCGACATGTGACGGCCGAACTGCATTGCCAGCCCCTAAACTCTCCCCAGAGCCAAATGTAGAGGAGCCTTGTCTGTCCCCTAAAGGACATAAATAGGGGCATCTGCGTCCAAGACTTCAGCCAGGCCAGCCCCTTTCCACTGCCACCCGGGAGAGCCGGAGTGTTTGTCTGGGACACGTGTCCCGTCCCACCGCCCTCTTCAACCTCCGACCCCCCCCCCCCCCCCCTCTTCTGCTGTTAGGCTAGACCGCCAGCTGGACGCCCACGCAGGCACGACAACGAGTGGCTCCACTTTCAGCGAAACCTTTCTACATCCAGAAGTTTCTTGCACTGGTATATAACCTACCTTTACCCACGGTATGAGTACATGCAGTACCTCATTAGCTTAATGTAACCATTTCAAATTTCCGGGTACTCCCAACTACTAATTCAACACGGCAGGTTCCCACCTTTGTCCTCTCCCACTAACCTCCTGATTTGAACCATTCATTAGTGGCCAGTATACAGACTTTCTTATGTATTTTAGTAGTGCTCTTATAACATAGTTTATATGACAATTTAATTTCGTTCACAATATTAGATGTTTCAGGAAAGTCTGCAACTGTGTCATTCATGATTTAAATTGTGAAAACGGCACCAGTCACTTGTGTATTGATGCTTAGCAGTATGATTTTCTGCAAAAAATCACACATCCAGACATCACCAAACGCATTCATGTAAACAAATGAACAAATGCACTTGAAAATGAGAATAAATTCTCGAAACGCGTTTTACTAAGCATCAAAACATAAGTAACTGGTGTGGTTTTCATTATTTAAATCATCATATCACCAACCCTAAATGTTTTTAGCTCAGTAAAACGTGTGGTAGTACGCATTTCAGTAAATGATTTAGTTAAGCCCAAGTTCTCTCGCTAGATTCATACAACTTGCCAAACCCAACCGCAATCTACAGGGTGTTGCAAAAAGGTACGGCTAAACTTTCAGGAAACATTCATCACACACCAAGAAAGAAAATGTGTTATGTGGACATGTGTCCGGAAACGCTTACTTTCCATGTTAGAGCTCATTTTATTACTTCTCGTCAAATCACATTAATCATGGAATGGAAACACACAGTAACAGAACGTACCAGCGTGACTTCAAACACTTTGTTACAGGAAATGTTCAAAATGTCCTCCGTTAGCGAGGATACATGCATCCACCCTCCGTCGCATGGAATCCCTGATGCGCTGATACAGCCCTGGAGAATGGCGTATTGTATCACAGCCGTCCACAATACGAGCACGAAGAGTCTCTACATTTGGTACCGGGGTTGCGTAGGCAAGAGCTTTCAAATGCCCCCATAAATGAAAGTCAAGAGGGTTGAGGTAAGGAGAGCGTGGAGGCCATGGAATTGGTCCGCCTCTACCAATCCATCGGTCACCGAATCTGTTGTTGAGAAGCGTACGAACACTTCGACTGAAATGTGCAGGAGCTCCATCGTGCATGAACCACATGTTGTGTCGTACTTGTAAAGGCACATGTTCTAGCAGCACAGGTAGAGTATCCCGTATGAAATCATTATAACGTGCTCCATTGAGCGCAGGAGGAAGAACATGGGCCCGCATCTCGTGGTCGTGCGGTAGCGTTCTCGCTTCCCACGCCCGAGTTCCCGGGTTCGATTCCCGGCGGGGTCAGGGATTTTCTCTGCCTCGTGATGGCTGGGTGTTGTGTGCTGTCCTTAGGTTAGTTAGGTTTAAGTAGTTCTAAGTTCTAGGGGACTTATAACCACAGCAGTTGAGTCCCATAGTACTCAGGGCCATTTTTTTGAAGAACATGGGGCCCAATCAACACATCACCAACAATGCCTGTCCAAACGTTCACAGAAAATCTGTGTTGATGACGTGATTGCACAATTGCGTGCGGATTGTCGTCAGCCCACACATGTTGATTGTGAAAATTTACAATTTGATCACGTTGGAATGAAGCCTCATCCGTAAAGAGCACATTTGCACTGAAATGAGGATTGACACATTGTTGGATGAACCATTCACAGATGTGTACCCGTGGAGGCCAATCAGCTGCTGATAGTGCCTGCACACGCTGTACATGGTACGGAAACAACTGGTTCTCCCGTAGCACTCTCCATACAGTGAGGTTGTCAACGTTACCTTGTACAGCAGCAACTTCTCTGACGCTGACATTAGGGTTATCGTCAACTGCACGAAGAATTGCCCCGTCCATTGCAGGTGTCCTCGTCGTTCTAGGTCTTCCCCAGTCGCGAATCATAGGCTGGAATGTTCCGTGCTCCCTAAGACGCCGATCAATTGCTTCGAACGTCTTCCTGTCGGGACACCTTCGTTCTGGAAATCTGTCTCGATACAAACGTACCGCGCCACCGCTATTGCCCCGTGCTAATCCATACATCAAATGGGCATCTGCCAACTCCGCATTTGTGAACATTGCACTGACTGCAAAACAACGTTCGTGATGAACACTAACCTGTTGATGCTACGTACTGATGTGCTTGATGCTAGTACTGTAGAGCAATGAGTCGCATGCCAACACAAGCACCGAAGTCAACATTACCTTCCTTCAATTGGGCCAACTGGCGGTGAATCGAGGAAGTACAGTACATACTGACGAAACTAAAATGAGCTCTAACATGGAAATTAAGCGTTTCCGGACACATGTCCACATAACATCTTTTCTTTATTTGTGTGTGAGGAATGTTTCCTGAAAGTTTGGCCGTACCTTTTTGTAACACCCTGTATATTTGACTTAAGTATGTATTCAGATAAAAGAAGTGTCTAGTTACAATGACACGTACTGCGTTATTCCCATTTCTCCGCACCTTGAGGCCCAGCTATCGTAGTTCCCTAGACGCATTTCACCCATCTTATTGTTATCTCCATTACTTTTGACTTTATTGGCAGCAACCACTATAAAGAAAACTTAGGACAGAATACCAAGCAAGAGCTGTTACTGTTTGTGCCTAATCATTTATGATTAACGTACAACGTCCATACTGTCTCCTTGCAAAGTGGCACTCTTCCCATTGTTTAGTTCATCGACGGTCTAGTTCCCGTCCGAGAGCCGTACTTCTCACCATTTATTTCTGTTTATTAGAGATGGCTACGAAAATTGTTGTCTTCGTCACTACCACGTTTCTTGACACCAGAAATACTCACCGGCTAAAACTGGGGTACTATCTTTCAAACCTCAGTATTCTCCATCCCCGCGTAGGTCATGGTTGTGTTTCACGTTTAAATCTGCAACTTCATTTGTACAACAGAACAGTGTCCCACCATGCGGATTCCTATACGTCAGAAATTTCAGCCCTCATCATTGACAATCATGGACACTGATGTGATTCTCACTACCATAGCGAGATGTTATCCTATTACTTGCGATATGTACAGGTTCACCCCTATATTTAGTTCAAGTACCGCCAGGCATCCGCTCTTTGCTCCGACCCTTGCCAGCTAGTACACGCTCCACTCACTTTTGTGCACCTCGGCCTGCAACCGTCTACGTCTATATATATATATATATATATATATATATATATATATATATATATATATACTCCTGGAAATGGAAAAAAGAACACATTGACACCGGTGTGTCAGACCCACCATACTTGCTCCGGACACTGCGAGAGGGCTGTACAAGCAATGATCACACGCACGGCACAGCGGACACACCAGGAACCGCGGTGTTGGCCGTCGAATGGCGCTAGCTGCGCAGCATTTGTGCACCGCCGCCGTCACTGTCAGCCGTGGCATACGGAGCTCCATCGCAGTCTTTAACACTGGTAGCATGCCGCGACAGCGTGGACGTGAACCGTATGTGCAGTTGACGAGGGCGTATAGTGGGCATGCGGGAGGCCGGGTGGACGTACCGCCGAATTGCTCAACACGTGGGGCGTGAGGTCTCCACAGTACATCGATGTTGTCGCCAGTGGTCGGCGGAAGGTGCACGTGCCCGTCGACCTGGGACCGGACCGCAGCGACGCACGGATGCACGCCAAGACCGTAGGATCCTACGCAGTGCCGTAGGGGACCGCACCGCCACTTCCCAGCAAATTAGGGACACTGTTGCTCCTGGGGTATCGGCGAGGACCATTCGCAACCGTCTCCATGAAGCTGGGCTACGGTCCCGCACACCGTTAGGCCGTCTTCCGCTCACGCCCCAACATCGTGCAGCCCGCCTCCAGTGGTGTCGCGACAGGCGTGAATGGAGGGACGAATGGAGACGTGTCGTCTTCAGCGATGAGAGTCGCTTCTGCCTTGGTGCCAATGATGGTCGTATGCGTGTTTGGCGCCGTGCAGGTGAGCGCCACAATCAGGACTGCATACGACCGAGGCACACAGGGCCAACACCCGGCATCATGGTGTGGGGAGCGATCTCCTACACTGGCCGTACACCACTGGTGATCGTCGAGGGGACACTGAATAGTGCACGGTACGTCCAAACCGTCATCGAACCCATCGTTCTACCATTCCTAGACCGGCAAGGGAACTTGCTGTTCCAACAGGACAATGCACGTCCGCATGTATCCCGTGCCACCCAACGTGCTCTAGAAGGTGTAAGTCAACTACCCTGGCCAGCAAGATCTCCGGATCTGTCCCCCATTGAGCATGTTTGGGACTGGATGAAGCGTCGTCTCACGCGGTCTGCACGTCCAGCACGAACGCTGGTCCAACTGAGGCGCCAGGTGGAAATGGCATGGCAAGCCGTTCCACAGGACTACATCCAGCATCTCTACGATCGTCTCCATGGGAGAATAGCAGCCTGCATTGCTGCGAAAGGTGGATATACACTGTACTAGTGCCGACATTGTGCATGCTCTGTTGCCTGTGTCTATGTGCCTGTGGTTCTGTCAGTGTGATCATGTGATGTATCTGACCCCAGGAATGTGTCAATAAAGTTTCCCCTTCCTGGGACAATGAATTCACGGTGTTCTTATTTCAATTTCCAGGAGTGTAGAAGACATACGGGATCCAGTAAAGAATCAGAATGACCTCTGGAAGACTTAGAATCGAAAATGAGAAAAGGGATAGATTACATCCCATCAGAATTTCTAAAATCCTTGGTAGAAGGGGAAACTAAACGACTACTAACGTTGTTGACTAGAATGTAATGTCTGACTTTCGGAAAAACATCAGACACATAATTCAAAAGATTGCAAAACCTGACAATTGAGAGAATTATCGCACAATCAGTTTAACACCCCTAGCATCCAAGTTGCTGACAAGAATAATAAACAGAAGAATGGGAAAGAAAGTTAAGGATGTGTTAGAGAACAATCAGTTTGATTTTCTGAAAATGTAAGGCACCAGACAGGCAATTCTGACGTTGCGGTTGATAACGGAAGCAAGACTGAAGAAAAATCAAGACACGGCCAAAAGATTTATCGACAAGCAAAAGGAATTCGACAATTTCACATAGTGCAAGATGTTCGTAATTCTGGCAAAGATGCATAATATATAGTATGCACAAGAACGAAGAGGGGTCAGTAAGACTCGTAGACCAAGAACGAAGTGCTCGGATTAAAATGGTTTGAGACAGGGGTGTATTCTTTCGCCCACGCTGTTCAATGTACTTATCCAAGAAGCAATGACGAAAATAGAAGGAATGTTCGAAAACAGAAGGAAGGTTCACGAGTGGAATTTAAATTCAAGATGTAGGGATATCAGTGATAAGATTTGCTGATGCCATCACTGTCCTCAGTGAAAGTGAAGAAGAATTACAGAATCTGCTGAATGGAGTGAACAGTGTAATGAGTACACAATACCGATTAAGAGTAAATCTAAGAATGAAGTAAGTAATGAGAAACAGCAGAAATGAGAACGCAATAAACTTAACATCAGAATTGGTGATCACGAAGTAGATAAACTTTAAGAAATCTGCTACCTAGGCAGTAAAACAAATGGTGATAGACGGAGAAAAAGAGGACATAAACAGCAGACAAGCGCTGGCGAGAAGGTCAGCCTACTGCTATTGAACACAGGCCTTGATTTGAGGGAGAAATTTCTGAGAATATACGTTTGGAGCACAGCATTGTATGGTAGTGAAGCAAGTGTTGTAGGGAAACAAGAAAAGAAGACACTTGAAGCATGTGAAATGTAGTGCTACAGAAGAATATTCAAAATTACGATGGCTGATAACGTACTGAATGAGCAGGTTCTCCACAGAGTCGGTGTGGAAAGGAACATATGGTAAACACTGACAAGAAGAAGGAACAGGATGATAGGACATCTATTATGGCATCAGAGGACAACTTCCATGGTACTGTATGGAACTGTAGAGGGTAAAAACTGTAGAGGAAGACGGAGATTGGAATGCATCTAGTAAGTAATTGATGACGTAGATTGGACGTGCTACTCTGAAATGAAGAGCTTGCGGGCCATATCCCACCAGTCAGAAGACTGATGACAAAAAAAGGAAAAAAAAAGAAAGAATGATTGATCTACCGTGATCACGAGAATTAGTTCTCTGTTCACTGGCGAAAAATCGTTTTAATGGACGTCTCCAAGGCTAAGGGGCTCCGGAAAGGCTCAAAATCATGAAAAGTTCAATTTTTACTTTTTTGCGTTTTCTGAATCTGCAGACTATAGATATATAATTTATTTAATTCCGAAAACAACAACTATTTTTAATTTTTTTTTTTTTGAAATGTGTTCTACATGGGCGTGACCCACTGTGGCGCTGTTAAACTGCTGTCAAATGGTGTTATTATTAACGTCCGTGTTCATCAGGTACAGTTTAGTGATGTGAGATAAAGTATGTGTTGTGGCTAACCTATTTTCAAAGACTTAGCAGCACCTGAACTGTTGAAAAAGTGTATTCACGGAAAAGCTCAAAACCCCAATGAAAGTGTAAATAGTGTTATATGGTCGAGAATCCCCAAGACTGTAGTTGTTGGAATAGAAACACTTCACTTTGGTGTGTATGATGCTGTTGCGACTTTCAATGATGGCAACATTGTAAGGTGCAAGGTATTTAGAAATATGGGAATGAAGATAGGTTCTAACATGGTACGAGCGATGCTTGTTTTAGACAAGGAACGCCTTCGGGCTGCAGACAGGGCTGTAAAGAGTCTAGAAATACAAGCAAGAGTAAACAGGAGGAGGAACAAGAGGAAGCTGGAGGAGGAGTTTGCAGAGGATGAAGATAATCCATCCTATGGACCTGGAATGCACTAAAAAGTTAATCCAATCTTTGTCGCTCGATTCCCAAAACTTTTATTTTCTCATACTAATTACGTGTTTTCTAAGGGTCTTCCAAACATATTTGTTTCAAACTTTCAGTAAATGTTACACAGTACCTTCTGCATAATTTAACACAGCCTTTTTCCAAAAAACTGTATATTTTTGAATATATAAATAAAAAATTGCAAAAAAGTTGTGAATTTTCATTACAATTGAAAAAAAATCATCTTTAATAACTGGACTAAAATTTCGTAAAATCCCTGTGTTAAGTTGTAGCCCATATTCCAATAAATAATCTGTAAAAAGTTCAACTTCATACCTCAAATACTTTGTGAGGAAAGATGTAATTTATAAGCGTTATTTTAACATTGCAAGTATAGGGCGTTCCGGAGCCCCTTAATCAGGTTCCCTTATGGAAGATATGCTTCGCTGAATAGTGAAGTGAGTAAACTTCTTATATTTGTTGTCAGATTACATATGGAGCCTCTTGAGAGACAACAGACCACGCTTTCATTACGTTCATTGTCGTTCTTCTTTCTGTTCGATGCCGAATCACAACGATTTCCTGCCTAAGGACCAGATCACTGGCAACAGTTATATGTTAGGACTAATTAGCCTCATCAGCATTATGATACCGTGACGTGAAGGGGCAATGGGGTCCCGGTCGCCGTCGAGCAACGCCGCTTCACCGCACGGCGACATACGGGCTCGCCTCTCGCCTCTGACGTGGGCTGCGCAAATTCAGCCAACGCACACGCGTGCAGCGGCAAACAGAAACTCACCAGCGTGCACTTCTCTCTCCTCTTCCGTTTCGAGACCACTTGTAACATAAGTACCGTAACCAGAAAGTTCATATCTTTCACCATTACCACAGAAGGCACCTTCCTGGCCTCAGCAAGGTCCGAGATACCCGTCTGCAAATACGACTTCCTCAACAGTTCGACAGGACGCGAGAGTGAAAGCGGTTGCCTTACTCTCGCGAAGAACTACTCACACTTGTCACATGCCATTTTACCCGAGCTGTCAGATTTAAATACCTAATAAGTTTCCTTTAATTTACGTCTATGGGAACAAACTTTTTGTTAACAGATTACCAGTTTCGGTCTATAATGACCATAGTCAGATCTGTTTTATAAAAACAAAGCCCTAATGTACTGCAGCCATAGTGACATTGTCAAATGTTAAATGCAAAATCAGCACCAGCATCGTCAAATACGTATAAATAGCATCATATGCACGAGTCATGTTGTCAGTGCTACTGACAATACATTAGGACTTTGTTTTTACAAAACAGATCTGATGATGATCATTATAGCCCGAAACCGGTAATCTGTTAACAAAAGGTTTGTGACCATAGACGTAAATTAAAGGAAACTTATTGTATATACGGGTCACTTTTTTATTCGCGACAATGTAGCAGCTTGTTAAATACCTAAGTGGGGACCACACAAATTACACTGCTGTTATACACAGCGGTGAGTCGAGGTAACGAAAGTCATTGAATGGCGATATGCACATATACAGATGTCGATATCATCTCGTACCCAAGGTATACAAGGGCAGTACGTTAACGGAGCTGTCATTTGTACTCAGGTTTCAGACCTGATTATGGGCGCACGACGGGAATTAAGTGACTTTGAAATGGTTCAAATGGCTCTGAGCACTATGGGACTTAACCATCTATGGTTATCAGTCCCCTAGAACTTAGAACTACTTAAACCTAACTAACCTAAGGACATCACACAACACCCAGTCATCACGAGGCAGAGAAAATCCCTGACCCCGCCGGAAATCCAAACCGGGAACCCGGGCGTGGGAAGCGAGAACGCTACCGCACGACCAACTGACTTTGAATGCGGAATAATAGCTGGGGTTAGAAACATCGGACATTCCATTTCTGAAATCGTTAGGAAATTCAATATTACGAGACATAAATTGTCAAGAGTGCGCCGAGAATACGAAATTTCAGGTGTTAATTCTCACCATGGACAACGCAATGCTGGACGGCCTTCACTTAACGACTGAGTGCAGCGGCGTTTGCGTAGTCAGTGCTAACAGACAAGCAACAAAGCAAGAAATAACACTGCATGAAATAACAGCAGAAATCAATGTGGGACGTACGACGAATGTATCCCTTACGGCAGTACGCCGCAATGTGGTTCAAAAATGGCTCTGAGCATTATGTGACTTAACTTCTGAGGTCATCAGTCCCCTAGAACTTAGAACTACTTAAACCTAACTAACCTAAGGACATCACACACATCCATTCCTGAGGCAGCATTCGAACCTGCGACCGTAGCGGTCGCGCGGTTCCAGACTGTAGCGCCTAGAACCACGAGGCCACCTCGGCCGGCGTCCCGCAATGTAAGGTTGATGGCCTATGGCACCAGAAGACCGACGCGGGGGCCTTAGCTAACAGTACGACATCGCCTAGAGCGCCTCTCCTGGGTTCGTGACCATACTGATTGGACCCTAGATGACTGGAAAATCGTGGCCCGGTCAGATGAGTTCCGACTTCAGTTGTTAAGGGCTGATGGTAAAGTTCGAGCTGTCGTAGACCTCATGAAGCCATGGACCCAAGGCTCTGGGCAAGCTGGTGGTGACTCCGTTATGGTGTGGGCAGTGTTTAAATAGAGTGGACTGGGTCCTCTGGTCCTACTGAACCCATCGCTGAGTGGAAATGGTTATGTTTCGCTACCTGGAGACCATTTTCGGCCGTTCGTGGACTTCAGGTTCCTAAACAACGATGGTGTTTTTACTGATGACAGTCCGCCATGTCACTGGTCCACAGTTGTTCGCGATTAGTTTGAAGAACTTTCTGGACAATTCGAGCGAATGGTTTAGACACCGAGAATTCCTTCGAACATTTATGGAACATAATGGAGAGGTCAGTTCGTGCAGAAAATGCTGCACAGGCAACACTTTCGCTTTTATGGACGGCTCTAGATGCAGCATTGCTTAGTATTTCTGTAAATTTCCAACGACTTCTTGATGCAATAATTTACCAACAGCCGTTTGATTTGTAGAAGTTTATTTTATTTCATGAAGTTCTATGTGCTACCAGTTTCAGCATTATATTGATGTCATCTTCAGGCCCCACTCGTTATAGTCGTAAAATCGCTGTGCACGGAAGGAGCCATATAACTGGATCCGTGAATCAATCGTCCTGCAACAGCTCTTGGTGGCCAGGCGACGCGCTTAAAGTAGTAGATGAATTTTGCTATTTGGGGAGCAAAATAACTGATGATGATCGAAGTAGAGAGGATATAAAATGCAGACTGGCGATGGAGAGGAAAGCATTTCTGAAGAAGAGAAATTTGTTAACATCGAGTATAGATTTAAACGTCAGGAAGTCGTTTCTGAAAGTATTTGTGTGGAGTGTAGCCATGTATGGAACTGAAACACGCACAATAAATACTTTAGACAAGAAGAGAATAGAAGCTTTAGAAATGTGGTGCTACAAAATAATGCTGAAGGTTAGATGATTAGACCATATAACTAATGAGGAAGTATTGAATATAATTGGGGAGAAGAAAAGCTTGTGGCACAACTTGACTAGAAAAAGGGATCGGTTGGTAGGACATGTTCTGCGGCATCGAGGGATCACCAATTTAGTATTGGAGGGCATCGCGGAGGGTAAAAATCGTAGAGGGTATATAGTAAGCAGCTTCAGAAGGATGTAGGTTGCAGTAGGTACTGGGAGATGAAGAAGCTTGCACAGAATAGAGTAGCATGGAGAGCTGCATCAAACCAGTCTCTGAAGACCACAACAACAACACAACGCACAAGACTTTATTGATAACTGTTTACCACGCAGTTACAAACATTTTAGTCAAAAGTTCATTAGATGACTTTTAATAAATACTGAAGAAAATTCAAAAGGAGGATGGCGGAGTTCGCAGAAGGCGATCAGAAACCAGAAGGCAGTGCAATTTGTATACAATCACTATTTGGTAAGATTGCGCAGAAGGCGACTTACACACAAATAATTTTTTTAGTGAAAGTGCATCCATAAGAACAAATCAATTTAAGAAACAGGCAAGCGGATTACAAGGAAACACAATGACTGATTAGCTGAAGGCTCTTAATTAAATCGAAGTCACTGTTATTCATTTAAAATTGCGCAAGAAGTGCTATTTTAAAAGAAGTATACATGCCAGGCAGTTTCAATGAAATGCAAGATCTCTCTAACTGCGTAGAAGCCAACTTACAGCGTTAAGAAATTATATTATGAACACAGGGAATAAAGCAGAAATACTACAGCTGACAAAATGACAAGTTTCAGCGAAGAGAATTTTAAATGCCTCACGTACCCAGGGGCAAATAGTAAGTTTATTTTAATGGCAAGACAGTTCAAAATCCAGTTACCACAGATTGCTTTCGCTTATTAGTGACAATTCAGAATTTACAGTGAGCAACCTGAAGCCCAGCCAACAGATTATTCGCCCTAGTTACATAGGATTATCTGCAGTTGAACAGCCGAACACCAGACAAATTGCAGTTGAATGGCCGACCAGAAATATCCTCAAAACAGCAGTAACTACAGACCAGACAACAATAAAATGGTTCAAATGGCTCTGAGCACTATGGGACTTATTATCTGAGGTCATCAATCCCCTAGACTTACAACTACTTAAACCTAACTAACGTAAGGACATCACACACATCCATGCTTGAGGCAGGATTCGAACCTGAGACCGTAGCAGCAACGCAGTTCTGGACTGAAGCGCCTAGAACCGCTAGGTCACAGCGGCCGGCGCCAGACAACAGTGATCTGCCCTAAAAAAGATAAAACACTGAGTTGAACACAGGTTTAAAATATAGTATACACTATTGGACTCTATATAATTAAGACGACAATCCCGGGAAACACACGTACCCGGTTAATACACGTAAATCTTATTAACCTGACCATGAAGAAAATAGCACTATCAGTATGACAGAGGTGCAGTATTATCTTATTTCTTTAACAACTTATCCACTCGATATTGAAGGTCAGTCAACTATTATCCCGGTGATGGTGACTACAAACATCTATCTTTCCGATTACAAGTCAGCCTCGTTAACCACCTACGACAACACAGAGAGTATAAGGCTGACAAATTGCTCACCATGCTCTCCTATCTCGTCAACAGCCAGTCCACATTCGTTAGAGAAGTTGACCAAAATTCGTAAGTGCGGGCTGCCTTCCTTCTTGACAAATATTCCCATATAACAGGAGCTGCTAAAAATAAACATCAATATAGATCCAAGTCAGACGCTCTGCCCCACATACATTCACTGACTAAGACGACTTCCGGCGTTGTTACCAGTCAGCAGCTACGTGGAAAAATGTCCATAGTCGCTGCAATCGGCAGTTTACTTCTTCTCGCGGGCTGCGCCGCTTAAATCGCTTTCCCCGGTCATACTGTCTCTCCACCGGGCAGGGAAGTCACATAATTCTCTGAGCAAAGATAGGCGAGAGTAATAACGCAGTCGCACGTATCGATCGTAACTCGAATTTCCCGAGAATCTTGAAATAACCTTAGAATATTTCAGTGTAAAATTTTTTGATAGTCTTGATCGCAATAAAAAATATCACAATTTATTAATTACCGTTTCGGTTAATTAACAACGATTTTCATATAATTATTTGCATAGAATGCGTACGTATGTGCAATGTCGGCCACAACAACCTTGTTAATTAAATGTAACTCACATCATGGATTGGGTTGTTTTGGGGGAAGAGACCAAACATCGAGGTCATCGGTCTCATCGTATTAGGGAAGGACGGGGAAGGAAGTCGGCCGTGCCCTTTCAGAGGAACAATCCCGGCATTTGCCTTTGAGCGATTTAGGGAAAGCACGGAAAACCTAAATCAGGATGGCCGGACGCGGGATTGAACCGTCGTCCTCCCGAATGCGAGTCCAGTGTGCTAACCACTTGCGCCACCTCGCTCGGTCTCACATCATGTTTGCTGAAGAATCAGTTACTAAGAACGCTGTCGGTCATAACACCAACCGTACCAGTAAGTGCAACTAAGAATCACGTTGACTAAGGAACCAATACCTACGTACAATGTTGACCACATAATCGTTATTAGAATAACACATCAATAGCAATAAGTTATTCAAAGCATGGCTTTAACGTTTACAACCAACAGAAGAATATTTCAGTTTTATTTGTTGGCGTCCTTGTGAACACACTAGCGGTATTTAACGTTGCAAAATTAACGAACACAACGAGATCACCGAATGACAGACGCTGAACTACTGCTGACTCATAGCTCAGCAGTGTGGCTTTCAGTTCGTCATGCGTCTTTTAAGCTCTAGAATCCTCCGCTCGCTCGAACAAGTCCAAGTAATCCCGAATAATCGTCGTCAGTAGGAGAACTGCGCACAAAATAGGATTTAAGAATCTCGGCGCGAGACTGTAACAATCCTGACGGGCATCCCCCTCTCTAATGGCCCGCGGAAGGTACCTGAGTCGTGTCTTATCGATTCAATCTGCCACGCCATTCGTCGCGAGTCAGCCGCGGCCCGCTCTCAGCAGCTGTGTGGGTGTGTGTGGGTGTGGGTGTGAGTGGGTAGGTGGGTGGGTGGGTGAGAGGTCGAGGAAGAGAGAGAGAGTGCTTGTGCACTTCCATCTTCGTTAAGCCGAAACTCCCACAGCGCGTTATGGAAAACAAGTAACGGCTTCCAAATCCGCAAGTTTGCTTGCGTACCTCTCAAACACCGCTGAAGAATACTTACTGATTCGCAAGCTTTTCCTGCGTCTATTGCTTCTCCCAGCGTCCCAACAGGCTACATAGTAACCTCTTCCGTTCACTGACTTGTTATTAATCCTTTCACAATAAAATTCTCGTAACCTAAGCTAACAAATCTGTGGCTGCCACCATTGGTGCTACGGGAACCTCTGCTGCTACCAATTTGTGTTGTTACTAATCTTCACCAGGCACAAGAAATTTTGTAGTCAAAGTACTTGTAGAGATACATACACGACGGTCCATCTCGCTCTATCTAATGCTGTATTATTCGACAGTACCACTAACATATTGGATCTTAGGAATAAACTTTAAATTCTACGGATAGAGCTCCATTGTCCACTTCGTGGTTTTCATGTTGGACTGAGTGGAATCGAACGTAATATATGGATCCAAACAGGTGCCATAATTAAAAAATGTATAGCAACTGATGATGGCTAGTTCATACAGAGCCGGCCGGAGTGGCCGAGCGGTTCTAGGCGCTACAGTCTGGACCCGCGCGAACACTACGGTCGCAGGTTCGAATCCTGCCTCGGGCAAGGGTGTGTGTGATATCCTTAGGTTAGTTATGTTTAAATAGTTCTAAGTTATGGGGGACTTATGACCTCAGAAGTTGAGTCCCATAGTGCTCAGAGCCATTAGTTCAGTCAGAAACGTAGCAGTGATAGTGGTATTTGTAGCAGCTGACGGTGGTACAATGAGATTTTCGATAAATGTCTGGAAGCTGCAAGGCACCATCTATTTAAAATCTGAGGTTCGTTAAGTTGTTAAGCTGCTGTGAATTTATTTCTACGAAATATGTTTTACTGGTTATTCCAACAGTGGGTGATACACGAGGATAGTCAATGTCCGTACAATGCATGATCTCAGATTTCTTTAATTTTGCTGTCATGTGCGTTATGCGATGTGGGAGATACCCATGGCAACAAGTCAAATAGATAAGTTTCTCCCACGGAAGGCAGCGGTGAGAAGGAAGTATGCACTGAGGTAACAAAAGCTATGGGAAATCTCCTAATTCGACGTGACATGCACTCAACAAGTCGCTGGAAGTCCCCTGCAGAAACACTGAACGATTCTGCCTCAATAGCCCTCCATAACTGCGAAAGTGTTGCCGGTGGAGGAGCTTATGCATGAATTGATCTCTCGATTATTTTGCATAAATGTTTGACGGGATGCATGTAAGACGATCTGGCTGGCCAAATCATTCACTCGAATTGTCCAGAATATTCTTCAAACCAATCGCGAGTAACTGTGGCATTGTCGCTCGAACAACCCACTGGTATGCTGCCGGTTCATAGTGTCCAACGGGCACAATATTTAGGCGATCAGACATGTCGCCATCGTCAGGTGCGCGGACGAACTGAGGTCATCAGTCCCCTAGAACTTAGAATAATTAAACCTAACTAACCTAAGGACACCACACACATCCATGCCCGAGGCACGATTCGAACCTGCGACCGTAGCGCTCGCGCGGTGCCGGACTGAAGCGCCCAGAACCGCTCGGCCACAAATGCCGGCAAAGGTCGATATCCTGTTGATGGATGGCTATTGTGATCAAAATGCCCAACGGGCGTGTACTATGTTTGCTGCTCTGTATCCTGGACGACATCATCCAAGTGTCCGGACCGTTCGCCGGATAGTTACGTTATTTAAGGAAACAGGACGTGTTCAGCCACATGTGAAACGTCAGCCAGGACCTGCAACAAATGATGATGCCCAAGTAGGTGTTTTAGCTGCTGTCGAGAATTGGGAATCTCAAAAACGTCGGTGTTGAGAATGCTACATCAACATCGATTGCACCCGTACCATATTTCTATGCACCAAGAATTGCAGGGCGACGACTTTGAACGTCATGTACAGTTCTGCCACTGGCCACAAGAGAAATTACCGGACGATGACAGATTTTCTGCACGCGTTCTATTTAGCGACGAAGCGTCATTTACCAACAACGGTAACGTAAACCGGCATAATATGCACTACTGGGCAACGGAAAATCCACGATGACTGCGACAAGTGGAACATCTGCGACCTTGGCGGGTTAATGTGTGGTGCGGCGATATGGGAGGAAGGATACTTGGTCCCCATTTTATCGATGGTAGTTTAAATGGTGCAATGTATGCTGATTTCCTACGTAATATTCTACTGATGTTACTGCAAGATGTTTCACTGCATGCCAGAATGGCTACGTACTTTCAACAAGCTGGATGTCCGGCACATAGCTCGCTTGCGGTTGAAGCGGTATTGAATAGCATATTTCATGACAGGTAGATTGGTCGTCGCACGTTCACCGGATCTGACGTCCCCGGATTTCTTTCTGTGGGGAAAACTGAAGGATACTTGCTATCGTGATCCACCAACAACGCCTGACAACATGCGTCAGCACATTGTCAATGCAGGTGCGAACATTACGGAAGGCGAACTAGTCGCTGTTGAGAGGAATGTCGTTACACGTATTGCCAAATGCATTAAGGTTGACGAACATCATTCTGAGCATTTCTTGCATTAATGTGGTATTTACAGGTAATCACGCTGTAACAGCATGCATTCTCAGAAATGATAAGTTCACAAAGGTACATGTATCACATTGGAACAACCGAAACAAAATGTTCAAACGTACCTACGTTCTGTATTTTAATTTAAAAAACCTACCTGTTACCACTGTTGGTCTAAAATTGTGAGCCATATGTTTGTGACTATTACACCGCCATCTATCACAAAGCGAACAACGTGGTCCAATACTAAAACATTCATATTTCTTTACGTACTACACGAATATGTAATAAAAATGGGGGTTCCTATTTAAAAAAAAAAACAAAAAAAACGCTGTTGACATCCGTTGGACCTATGGCAGCGCCATCTAGCGGGCCAACCATAGCGTCATCTGGTTTCCCCCTTCAAGCTAGACGAGTTTCATTCTTTGTAGTTTTTTCGTTTGACGCTTATTTCGAAAGATATTTGGCCCGATCACGATCGGTGGACCACCCTGTATACACAGCGATTGCGGATGTGGGACTAGCCAGCAAACAGTATCCTGTTTGACAGGAGTCCCGATGTCATTGTCATTTGAATCTCATCTGCCGTGCAGAACACAATCCCACTGACGCCTGTTGACAGTTCGTATGATTACATTGTGAATTAGACCCAGAACGGGGAAACAGCGGATTGTTGCATTAATTTTGGACACCAGTGTATATACGCTGAAGCGCCCAAAGGAACTGATATAGGCATGCGTATGCAAATACAGAGATTTAAAGTACTATAAACAGGCAGAATACTGCTGTGGTCAGCAACGCCTATATAAGACAACAAGTATATGGCGTAGTTGTTAGAACGGTTGCTGCTGCTACAGTAGCATTTTATCAAGATTTAAGCGAGTTTGAACTGGGTGCTGTAGCCGGCACAAGCCACGGGACGCAGCATCTCCGAGGTACCGATGAAGTGGAGATTTTCTCGCACGACCATTTGACGAGTGTACCGTGAATATCAGGAATCGGGTAAAACATCAAATCTCCGACATCACTGAGGCTGGAAAAGTTACTGAAAGAGAGGGTCCAACGATGACGGAAGAGGATCGTTCAACGTGACAGAAGTGCAACCCTTCCGCAGATTGCTGCAGATTTTAATGCTGGATCATCAAAAAGTCTCAGCGTGGGAACCATTCAACGAAATATCATCGATGTGGGCTTTCGGAGCCGAAGGCTCACTCGTGTATCGTTGACGACTGCACGACGCAAAACTTTGTGTCTCGCCTTGGCCCGTCAACACCGATATTGGACCGCTGATGACTGGAAAAATGTTCCCTGGCCGGATAACTCTCGTTTCAAATTGTAACGAGCGGATGGATGTGCACGGCTATGGAGACAACCTCATGAATCCGTGGACCCTGCAAGTCAGCAGGGGACTTTCCAAGCTGGTGAAGGATCTGTAATGGGGTGGGGCGTGGGCAGTAGCAGTGATATGAGACCGATGATACGTCTAGATACGACTCTGACAGGTGACACGTAAGAATCCTCTCTGATCACCTGCATCCATTCATGTCCATTGGACTGTTCCAGCAGGGTAATGAGACACCCCACACATCCTGAACTGCTATATTGCTGCTCCAGGAACACACTTCTGAGCTTAAGCATTTCCGCTGGCTGCCATACTCCCCAGACATGAACATTATCGAGGACATCTAGGATGACTTGAAACGTGCTGTTCAGAAGAAAACTCCAGCCCCCCGTACTCTACGGATTTGTGGACAACTCTGCAGGATTCATGGTGTCAGTTCTCTCCAGCACTATTTGAGATATTCGCCGAGTGTATGCCACGTCGTGTTGCGGCACTTCTGCGTGCTCGCGGGGGCCCTTCAAGATATTAGCCAGGTACACTAGTTTCTTTGGCTCTTCATTGTATATACTACAGTGAACCACTTGCAGGTCTGTTCACGTGTCTTCTGGGCTTCGTCTGGCCCTTTATTGGTACGATGGGTCATCAACAATCATTATAATTGGTGAAACATTCTTGAAAATCATTGAATAATCATTTATGTTGGCTAATAGTGATACTGGGTATAGCATCGACTCTTGTCAAAGTCCTTACAGCAAGTTCCTTCGTATCATGTCACACAGTCCGTTAATTTGGCTCACTGCTTTCTGTTCCGAAGGTTGAAAGACAACTACCGTTCTCGAAATCAATCATTCAACCTAAATAAGTACAATTTTCAAGTTGTTTAGGACATCCGTTTTTCCAAAAAGCTCGCCTAAATATGCATTTGGTTATATTTATGGGGCGACAACAGTTAACCTTCGCAAACGCAATGGGAAACAGCCTGTTGAATATCAGAAGGAAATGACTGACCGTGATAATGATTACATACTTGGTCATATTAAAACAAATAGTGAACTAGGGAGCGCACAGATTATTAACCGTTAGTGTAATGGAGATCTTACAGGAAACTTTCCGTGCCATGCACATGTTTGTCCACTTTGTGTCCTATTACAACTCCGAGGATTACTCAAGTACACAAACAGTAATCGCTGAACACAAAACATTTAGATGAACGTTTGGTGACATCTGATCTGCAGCGAATACTGTCTGGCATTATCAGTATGACAACAAATCTAAAAATGTTGACAGCCCCGTAGTATATAATAACAATGAGGATTTTGCTGAATGAGCAAAATATTTGTGGGTGGCGGTACAGTTAAACGGGTCCATGTTGCAGACCGTCACCTTATACAAGCACGCAGTGAGAGGGAAACAAAGGAAATTTCGGAATTCGCAAATAATTTTCGTTATTAGAAATACCAGCCCAGTTAAAGAATAAGCAGATGTATATTGAAGCTCACTGATCACCATAGAAATCCAAATTAAGTAAAAAAAATATTTACACACTATGTAATTAATGGTGCAAAACGTCGAGTGCCTTGTTATGTAATGAGAGGAGGATTCAGTATCTAGTATGAGGATGGATGCCAACGGAGTGCATGGATATCCCGTTCCAAGTGGGCACGAGTCTCAAACCCATCCACAAAAAAGTAAGTTTCGATTTCAGTTAGAATACCCATGAACCATACACCTTGCCGTTGGTGGGGAGGCTTGCGTGCCTCAGCGATACAGATGGCCGTACCGTAGGTGCAACCACAACGGAGGGATAGCTGTTGAGAGGCCAGACAAACGTGTGGTTCCTGAAGAGGGGCAGCAGCCTTTTCAGTAGTTGCAGGGGCAACAGTCTGGATGATTGGCTGATCTGGCCTTGTTACTCTAACCAAAACGGCCTTGCTGTGCTGGTACTGCGAATGGCTGAAAGCAAGGGGAAACTAGAGCCGTCATTTTCCTGAGGGCATGCAGCTTTACTGTATGGTTAAATGATGATGGCATCCTCTTGGGTAAAATATTCCGGAGGTAAAATAGTCCCCCATTCGGATCTCCGGGCGGGGACTACTCAAGAGGATGTCGTTATCAGAAGAAAGAAAACTGGCGTTCTACGGATCGCAGCGTGGAATGTCAGATCCCTTAATCGGGCAGGTAGGTTACAAAATTTAAAAAGGGAAATGGATGGGTTAAAGTTAGATATAGTGGGAATTAGTGAAGTTCGGTGGCAGGAAGAACAAGACTTCTGGTCAGGTGACTACAGGGTTATAAACACAAAATGAAATAGGGGTAATGCAGGAGTAGGTTTAATAATGAATCGGAAAATAGGAATGCGGGAAAGCTACTACAAACAGCATAGTGATCGCATTATTGTGGCCAAGATAGATACGAAGCCCACCCCTACCACAGTAGTACAAGTTTATATGCCAACTAGCTCTGCAGATGACGAAGAAATTGAAGAAATGTATGACGAAATGAAGGAAATTATTCAAATAGTGAAGGGAGACGGAAATGTAATAGTCTTGGGTGACTGGAATTCGTCAGTAGGAAAAGGGAGAGAAGGAAACGTAGTAGGTGAATATGGATTGGGGGTAAGAAATGAAAGAGGAAGCCGCCTGGTAGAATTTTGCACACAGCACAACTTAATCATAGCTAACACTTGGTTCAAGAATCATAAAAGAAGGTTGTATTCATGGAAGAACCCTGGAGATACTAAAAGGTGCAGATAGATTATATAATGATAAGACAGAGATTTAGGAACCGGGTTTTAAATTGTAAGACATTTCCAGGGGCAGATGTGGACTCTGACCACAATCTATTGGTTATGAACTGTAGATTAAAACTGAAGAAACTACAAAAAGGTGGTAATTTAAGGAGATGGGACCTTGATAAACTGACTAAACCAGAGGTTGGACAGAGTTTCACGGAGAGCATAAGGGAACAATTGACAAGAACGGGGGAAAGAAATACAGTAGAAGAAGAATGGGTAGCTTTGAGGGATGAAGTAGTGAAGGCAGCAGAGGATCATGTGGGTATAAAGGCGAGGGCTAATAGAAATGCTTGGGTAACAGAAGAAATATTGAATTTAATTTATAAAAGGAGAAAATATAAAAATGCAGTGATTGAAGCAGGCAAAAAGGAATACAAACGTCTCAAAAATGAGATCGATAGGAAGTGCAAAATGGGTAAGCAGGGATGGCTAGAGGACAAATGTGTGGATATAGAGGCTTATCTCACTAGGGGTAAGATAGATAATGCCTACAGGAAAATTAAAGAAACCTTTGGAGAAAAGAGAGCCACTTGTATGAATATCAAGAGCTCAGATGGAAACCCAGTTCTAAGCAAAGAAGGGAAAGTAGAAAGGTGGAAGGAGTATATAGAGGGTCTATACAAGGGCGATGTACTCGAGGACAATATTATGAAAATGGAAGAGGATGTAAATGAAGATGAAATGGGAGATACGATACTGCGTGAAGAGTTTGACAGAGCACTGAAAGACCTGAGTAGAAACAAGGCACCAGGAGTAGACAACATTCCATTAGAACTACTGACAGCCTTGGGAGAGCCAGTCCTGACAAAACTCTACCATCTGGTGAGCAAGATGTATGAGACAGGCGAAATACCCTCAGACTTCAAGAAGAATATAATAATTCCAATCTCAAAGAAAGCAGGTGTTGACAGTCGTGAAAATTACCGAACTATCAGTTTAATAAGTCACGGCTGAAAAATACTAACGCGAATTCTTTACAGACGAATGGAAAAACTAGTAGAAGCCAACCTCGGGGAAGATCAGTTTGGATTCCGTAGAAATATCGGAACACGTGAGGCAATACTGACTCTACGACTTATCTTAGATGCTAGATTAAGGAAAGACAAACCCACGTTTCTAGCATTTGTAGACTCAGAGAAAGCTTTTGACAATGTTGACTGTAATACACTCTTTCCAATTCTGGAGGTGGCAGGGGTAAAATACAGGGAGCGAAAGGCTATTTACAATTTGTACAGAAACCAGAAGGCAGTTACAAGAGTCGAGGGACATCAGAGGGAAGCAGTGGTTGGGAACGACGTGAGACAGGGTTGTAGCTTCTCCCCGATGTTATTCAATCTGTATATTGAGCAAGAAGTGAAGGAAACAAACGAAAAAATTCGGAGTAGGTATTACATTTCATGGAGAAGAAATAAAAACTTTGAGGTTCACCGATGACTTTGTAATTCTGTCAGAGACAGCAAAGGACTTGGAAGAGCAGTTGAACGGAATGGATAGTGTCTTGAAAGGAGGATATAAGATGAACATCAACGAAAGCAAAACGAGGATAATGGAATGTAATCGAAATAAGTCGGGTGATGCTGAGGGAATTAGATTAGGAAATGAGACACTTCAAGTAGTAAAGGAGTTTTGCTATTTGGGGGGCAAAATAACTGATGATGGGCGAAGTAGAGAGGATATAAAATGTAGACTGACAATGGCAAGGAAAGTATTTCTGAAGAAGAGAAATTTGTTAACATCGAGTATAGATTTCAGTGTCAGGAAGTCGTTTCTGAAAGTATTTGTATGGAGTGTAGCCATGTATGGAAGTGAAACATGGACGATAAATAGTTTAGACAAGAAGAGAATAGAAGCTTTCGAAATGTGTTGCTACAGAAGAATGCTGAGGATTAGATGGGTAGATCACATAATTAATGAGGAAGTATTGAATGGGATTGGGGAGAAGAGAAGTTTGTGGCACAACTTGACTAGAAGAAGGGCTCGGTTGGTAGGACATGTTCTGAGGCATCAAGGGATCACCAATTTAGTACTGGAGGGCAGCGTGGAGGGTAAAAATCGTAGAGGGAGACCAAGAGTTGAATACACCAAGCAGATTCAGAAGGATATAGGTTGCAGTAGGTACTGGGAGATGAAGAAGCTTGCACAGGATAGAGTAGCATGGAGAGCTGCATCAAACCAGTCTCAGGACTGAAGACCACAACAACAACAACAACCAAGTAAAAGTGAAAGATTTATTGTATCTGACTGAGGCTGGAAACAATACTTTCATCCTGTATGAATGTAGACGATTGTATTTCTAACGCTCTGATTAAGCCAAACACGTGTAGCGATCTTAACAGATCTGCAGCAACATCAAAAGTGAACACAGAATAGTGAATGGCAACCAAAGACTGCTTGGCATTCCAGAACCGAGATAGAAACAAAAGATCAGAACGACATCACACTGAACTTCAAGCGCTCTCTTTGGCCAAAGCGTCTGATTGACCATTGGAACCAAATATCCTCCTGTGACACATTTCACGTGTCTAGTTACCTGTTACTGTAAAGAGCTAAGCAAGACAGTGTAGCATCTATGCATGCGTATATATGTGCTGCATGACTCTTCACAGTAGAATTCGGCGCTCCACATAATCAAAGGTTTTAGCCATATCACAGATTATCAAAGCCTTACTACCTTGAAACAGCTCCTTGACATGAGTGACAAAAGTCACTGAACCATACGAGATCATCAAAGCACTTAGAGAATAACGTAATTCCGTGGAAGAAAGTGTTCTGGAGTTGCGACTTGTTTTACAAGCTGATACATGCAAAAAAATTGTAGTTTTACATTGATGTTATCAGAGCACTTGCTCAATTGAAAGAGGAGGAAGCAAAACCACCTTAGTACCACCCTCACCAGATTTGGGGAAAATATGGAAACTTAAATCACGATACGTTTTAGTGAGTCATTCTTAGTACTACATTACGCCTTAAGTGTTGTGTGGCCCTTCTGCTAAATTATATTATCCATTCGATTCCTCTTGTCAGTAGGATACAACTCAGAGTGGTGACAGTATCCATCGGGAAAGGAACCAGTGTTACGATAACCATCAGTCCAAGAAGCTTGGCATCCGGGCGATCACTCTTTTTTTCAGTCCATGTCATATGACCGGAGACCAATAGATTTTTTCTGAGTTTTGCCATAGTGTTTTGATGGACACTCCATTTAAGTTAGACTGGTTCGCTGGCTACAAACGTTACTTGGCAGTCCTATTAGGTACGTCTAAGATGCTTTTTAACTTCGCCCACCTTGAGAATTTTTCCCGAGGTGCGCCATTTTGGGCCGCTGTTGAGTGATGCACAGGTAAGGCAGGTACGTGATGCTGAGACACACTGAGGATGGCAGTGTCACCAGTGTGGCCATTGTCTGTAAGGCACACCACACTGTCCAGCTGCTTCGTTCCCAGCTAATTGGAAACCTGGTGTAAGTGCCACATTGGGCCTCTCTCTTTGCCTCCCCTTCGATAAACTTATATACTCCAAAAACACACTGTCGCATCTTGAAGTAATAACCGTAATGTCTGCCGTATGTAACCCATAACGAACTGTACAGTGGCTAAATATGTGGCTAAATATGCTTACCATACCTAAGGAATTACAACAAACGTTAAGTGTTTGTTACACGCTCACGATGTGCACGCTGCACACAAACGTGGCAGTTCGACGATGTTGGACGATACGTCAGCCAGTACACTGTCCATTGCTACTGCGATTCAAGCCAGTACCTGTGATATACTGTAGCGAGCGAGGAGCTGGGAGTGGTAAGGTGCCAGGTCACAAAAACATAACGTTTGTACCAGAAAAGACAATTTTATTTTTAATTGGTACTCCAAATAGCTGCTATATGTTTCTTCTACGTGTGAAAGCTGAGAATCTCAAATGAATACAATCATGGCCAGTACAATTGAAATAGGGAGTTGATAATTTAACTTGAGATATCAAACTGTTGAGTTTAACCGGACGCCGATACTTCTATTTCAACATAGATAAGAGGTACGTGATCTGTTGTAATTTTTTTTTTATATTAGGGACTGAAAAAGTCCATGAAGTCAAGATCGCATGTGAAATCTTATTTATTTGAATGACTTACTAGTTTTGACTAACAGTCCAGCCGTCTTCAGATCAAAAGACATTCTTCATTACTGTTGCTGCTATTATGGCTTCACACATCGTTAACAATTTTTTTTAAAGTGACAGCATCAGTACGTGACATAGTTAAAAACAGCTTATCGTAATTCGTGGTCGGTGTAATTGAAAGATGGTCATAAAACAAAGGTGTTATGTAGCTGAAACTTAGTAACTGACACAATTGATGTCAATGCCGATTGCGTCGTTACCAAGTTGCAACGGTATGACACTTTGTTTTATGACCATCGTTCGATTACACTGGCTACTAACAATGAAAAACTGTAACTTTGTGATGTTGTCATTTTAAGAAGGAGTTTAACGGCGTGTGAAGCCGTAATGGCACCAACAATAATCGAAAATGTCTTTTGATTTGAAGATTGCTAGATTGTTAGCTTTAACTAGTAATCCATCCAAGTAAAGATTTCATATGCGATCTTGATTTCACGGTTTTTCAATTCCTAACATACAAAATAACATTAAGTTCAGAAAAGTCAATGAGCTACTCTAAAGACACACTGCGAAGCAAATAAACAACGATAAAAAATGCATAAATAAAATTTAAACAACAATGCCCTGGTGGTTTCAACAGCAATAAGTCAAATTAATCCTGAGTACCAAACCCAGTATAGTTAACACTGATAAATTACTAAAAGCGCTCGAAAGTGATATAGAGAAATATCTGTAACACAGCGAGACAGAACGTTTAGCAATGTACATGACTTGATTTTAAATGGAGATTACGGAGGCTGCTTTCACAAAAGAGTGCATCGATAAAATATGAATGAGAACGTCCACGTGGCTCCGACGACACGAAAACTAACTTGCGTTTGCGTTGAGTGTAGAATAGTTTACAGTAGCCAACTCATATAACATTCATAAATTATGAACAGGGTTCAAAGCCAATAGACAGAAATAACAGCAACATTAAACAGTTACTGTCACAAGTTAGTGGAACCAGCAATTTCTTTTTAAATAACACTATGCTTAACTCAAGCCCAGAACACACAAGTGTAAAGAACCCGACAGCACAGTAGATAGCTCCAGACAGCATCTGGTATAGTCTACACATTAATGTGCGCAGCAATCAAGTCCATCCGCTCAGCTGTTCCACTTTGCCCGTGATTTCTGTAGATTCCAAACAGCAGGCGCAATACCAAAGCTGCTCTCCTCCAAATCCGAGCGACATGTTTCTCAGCCAACACACACACTCAGTCAAAGTGATGTTCAATTCCGGCAACTGCTTATAGCGTCCACGTCCCACATACAGGGTGTTTCAAAAATGACCGGTATATTTGAAACGGCAATAAAAACTAAACGAGCAGCGATAGAAATACACCGTTTGTTGCAATATGCTTGGGACAACAGTACATTTTCAGGCAGACAAACTTTCGAAATTACAGTAGTTACAATTTTCAACAACAGATGGCGCTGCGGTCTGGGAAACTCTATAGTACGATATTTTCCACATATCCACCATGCGTAGCAATAATATGGCGTAGTCTCTGAATGAAATTACCCGAAACCTTTGACAACGTGTCTGGCGGAATGGCTTCACATGCAGATGAGATGTACTGCTTCAGCTGTTCAATTGTTTCTGGATTCTGGCGGTACACCTAGTCTTTCAAGTGTCCCCACAGAGAGAAGTCACAGGGGTTCATGTCTGGCGAATAGGGAGGCCAATCCACGCCGCCTCCTGTATGTTTCGGATAGCTCAAAGCAATCACACGATCATCGAAATATTCATTCAGGAAATTAAAGACGTCGGCCGTGCGATGTGGCCGGGCACCATCTTGCATAAACCACGAGGTGTTCGCAGTGTCGTCTAAGGCAGTTTGTACCGCCACAACTTCACGAAGAATGTCCAAATAGCGTGATGCAGTAATCGTTTCGGATCTGAAAAATGGGCCAATGATTCCTTTGGAAGAAATGGCGGCCCAGACCAGTACTTTTTGAGGATGCAGGGACGATGGGACTGCAACATGGGGCTTTTCGGTTCCCCATATGCGACAGTTCTGTTTATTGACGAAGCCGTCCAGGTAAAAATAAGCTTCGTCAGTAAACCAAATGCTGCCCACATGCATATCGCCGTCATCAATCCTGTGCACTATATCGTTAGCGAATGTCTCTCGTGCAGCAATGGTAGCGGCGCTGAGGGGTTGCCGCGTTTGAATTTTGTATGGATAGAGGTGTAAACTCTGGCGCATGAGACGATACGTGGACGTTGGCGTCATTTGGACCGCAGCTGCAACACGGCGAACGGAAACCCGAGGCCGCTGTTGGATCACCTGCTGCACTAGCTGCGCGTTGCCCTCTGTGGTTGCCGTACGCGGTCGCCCTACCTTTCCCGCACGTTCATCCGTCACGTTCCCAGTCCGTTGAAATTTTTCAAACAGATCCTTTATTGTATCGCTTTTCGGTCCTTTGGTTACATTAAACCTCCGTTGAAAACTTCGTCTTGTTGCAACAACACTGTGTTCTAGGTGGTGGAATTCCAACACCAGAAAAATCCTCTGTTCTAAGGAATAAACCATGTTGTCTACAGCACACTTGCACGTTGTGAACAGCACACGCTTACAGCAGAAAGACGACGTACAGAATGGCGCACCCACAGACTGCGTTGTCTTCTATATATTTCACATGACTTGCAGCGCCATCTGTTGGTGAAAATTGTAACTACTGTAATTTCGGAAGTTTGTCCGCCTGAAAATGTACTGTTGTCCCAAGCATATTGCAACAAACGGTGTATTTCTATCGCTGCTCGTTTAGTTTTTATTGCCGTTTCAAATATACCGGTCATTTTTGAAACACCCTGTAGCTACAAGCACTTGCCGCTTGACGGTCATTCCCCAGTTACCGGTGGTCAGCGACTTACAGCGTGCTCATCCGGGCTGTCGATAAGTCGGCGCGAGAGAGAGTGCGCATGCCCCCAAACGGGACTCGAAGAAGGCGCTGATACGGCTTACTCACCATTTTCGGTCGAGGCCTATGTTAAAGGGAGGCCTACTTTTAGGGAGGACTGCGACTACCTCCTGTGACGTCACCGTATGGGTTTCAACTCCTATAACCTGTGCTGCACTGTAGGCCATGTTTTCAACAAAGTGTAGGATATTTATGTTAGTTTACATACCAATCACGAAGCGAGTGGAAATTTCTAATTAAATGTTTTGAAGAATGCGTATTGGTGGCCGCTCATCTGTGAACTGTACTAACTCTTGCAAAAATGGTTTTCGCATGCTGATATTTCCAAGTGACGACGCATGAAGAAAAACGTGGGTCATAAACTACAGGGGAGACAACCGGGAACCAGGACCTCGTTCTCGATTGCGTAGTGTATATATATGCTAATAAAAGTAGTTATGAAATTGAAACCAATTGCGTGCAATTGCGTTTCCTCCCCCAGTCGAAAACTGTACTGAAGTAACTGTGACATATCTGATGTATTTACACGTCGTCGTCGTAAACGTACTTACACAAACTTAATAGTACTTGATCCTATTTCTTACGTAGGGACGGCAGGACGAGTGATTATTAAGATATTTTTATAGCGGGCTGCACAAGTAACGTAACCAACAAAGAATAAAGTTTTTACCACAACTCATGAAGTACGCAAAATGAATACTGGTAAAATGATTGATGAAACTGCTAGTAAGAATCGTTTTACTGTAACGTGAGACTATACTTCTACCCACTCTGTACAATACAAACGTCGCATTTCTTAATGTACATATTTACGATTAAAAAATAAACACTAATTTCACAAGTGTCTATATTCAGGCAAACACTGAAAAATGCACTCATATTTGAAGACACTGGTACCGAGTACTTAACTCATTACACTTATTATTTACAAAGCACCACGGAAGCTCCATGACTACCTTTCTGTGGCCGTATAAGATTAGATTTAATTTTTCTGTTGCGTGAAAAAGCATTCTAAATATCTCTATAAACAATCATTAATGTTCAGTACACTTCACTAATGCAATATCAAACATTTTATTAGAAGTATTGTAAAAAGTTCCTTGAATAGATTATGAACTGCCGCGCGGGATTAGCCGAGCGGTCTAGGACGCTGCAGTCATAGACTGTGCGGCTGGTCGGGGCGGAGGTTCGAGTCCTCCCTCGGGCATGGGTGTGTGTGTTTGTCCTTAGGATAATTTAGGTTAAGTAGTGTGTAAGCTTAGGGACTGATGACCTTAGCAGTTAAGTCCATCAAGATTTCTTACACATTTGATTTTCTGAGATTATGAACTCACAAGGGAAACATTGCCGAGTCCTCGGTGTCGAGGAAAATATGGCAGAAGATTCAACCTATTATATTTGGAAGCCGGCCGCTGTGACCGAGTGGTTCTAGACGCTTCAGTCCGGAACCGCGCTACTGCAGCGGTCGTAGGTTCGAATCCTGCCTCGGGCACGGATGTGTGTGATGTCCTTAGGTTAGTTAGGTTTAAGTAGTTCTATGTCTAGGGCACTGATGACCTCAGATGTTAAGTACCATAGTGCTCAGAGCCATTTGAACCATTATATAGGAGCTGCTACGCCCAGACTGAGACGCGACGGGCCTAGCAGTTCGCAGTGCATTTCCGGTGAGAAATTTTGGTGCAGTCATCTAAACCGCCATGCGCTGTACATTTCAAGTAGATTACGTAACAATTATAGAGGAACTGAGAAAGGGTCATTTAAACTACACTCCTGGAAATGGAAAAAAGAACACATTGACACCGGTGTGTCAGACCCACCATACTTGCTCCGGACACTGCGAGAGGGCTGTACAAGCAATGATCACACGCACGGCACAGCGGACACACCAGGAACCGCGGTGTTGGCCGTCGAATGGCGGTAGCTGCGCAGCATTTGTGCACCGCCGCCGTCACTGTCAGCCAGTTTGCCGTGGCATACGGAGCTCCATCGCAGTCTTTAACACTGGTAGCATGCCGCGACACCGTGGACGTGAACCGTATGTGCAGTTGACGGACTTTGAGCGAGGGCGTATAGTGGGCATGCGGGAGGCCGGGTGGACGTACCGCCGAATTGCTCAACACGTGGGGCGTGAGGTCTCCACAGTACATCGATGTTGTCGCCAGTGGTCGGCGGAAGGTGCACGTGCCCGTCGACCTGGGACCGGACCGCAGCGACGCACGGATGCACGCCAAGACCGTAGGATCCTACGCAGTGCCGTAGGGGACCGCACCGCCACTTCCCAGCAAATTAGGGGCACTGTTGCTCCTGGGGTATCGGCGAGGACCATTCGCAACCGTCTCCATGAAGCTGGGCTACGGTCCCGCACACCGTTAGGCCGTCTTCCGCTCACGCCCCAACATAGTGCAGCCCGCCTCCAGTGGTGTCGCGACAGGCGTGAATGGAGGGACGAATGGAGACGTGTCGTCTTCAGCGATGAGAGTCGCTTCTGCCTTGGTGCCAATGATGGTCGTATGCGTGTTTGGCGCCGTGCAGGTGAGCGCCACAATCAGGACTGCATACGACCGAGGCACACAGGGCCAACACCCGGCATCATGGTGTGGGGAGCGATCTCCTACACTGGCCGTACACCACTGGTGATCGTCGAGGGGACACTGAATAGTGCACGGTACATCCAAACCGTCGTCGAACCCATCGTTCTACCATTCCTAGACCGGCAAGGGAACTTGCTGTTCCAACAGGACAATGCACGTCTGCATGTATCCCGTGCCACCCAACGTGCTCTAGATGGTGTAAGTCAACTACCCTGGCCAGCAAGATCTCCGGATCTGTCCCCCATTGAGCATGTTTGGGACTGGATGAAGCGTCGTCTCACGCGGTCTGCACGTCCAGCACGAACGCTGGTCCAACTGAGGCGCCAGGTGGAAATGGCATGGCAAGCCGTTCCACAGGACTACATCCAGCATATCTACGATCGTCTCCATGGGAGAATAGCAGCCTGCATTGGTGCGAAAGGTGGATGTACACTGTAAGTGCCGACATTGTGCATGCTCTGTTGCCTGTGTCTATGTGCCTGTGGTTCTGTCAGTGTGATCATGTGATGTATCTGACCCCAGGAATGTGTCAATAAAGTTTCCCCTTCCTGGGACAATGAATTCACGGTGTTCTTATTTCAATTTCCAGGAGTGTATAACCGCTTTTAGCAGCGTCAATACATCTTGTGTAGTAAGGTGAGTACTTTGAATTTTTTTTCCATTTTCGAGCTTTTGTGGAACACGCAATCCTGGAATTTGATCTAATGTCAAAAATACGATCTTAATATCACGTGACGGAAAAGGTCAAACATTCAAAACGAAACAATTGAAAACACAAACCACTACACGTAAGTTCCATTTATTTGGAAAGTTTAAGTAATGTACCCCTGCATATTTTAGTATTGTGAGCTTATCTGCATGACGTATCTTTGAACAAAAAAGTCAGACCCATCATTATCAGAAAATAAAGAGATCAGCGTATATGCTTGGATTTTGGCAGCAACTCCAATGTTTTCCGTGATTCATTCTCAATTATAGAGGAACTGAGAAAGGGTCATTTAAACTATAACCGCTTTTAGCAGCGTCAATACATCTTGTGTAGTAAGGTGAGTACTTGAATTTTTTTTTCCATTTTCGAGCTTTTGTGGAACACGCAATCCTGGAACTTGATCTAATGTCAAAAATACGATCTTAATATCACGTGACGGAAGAGGGCTAAATAGGTATTTCATATAAAACGATATTCACAATTTTCTCATGTGGATATAACCGCTTACACTTGTCTCTTAAATGCGCGATCTGGCCTGCGTTTAATTCGACTTCTCTCTTCATATCACCTGTAGGTTTTCTCGGATACGATGGATGAGGTAATGATAACATGCAAGACTTCCTAATGGGTTGTAAGCGCCAGAAAATGGAAGAAAACACTGAAGATGCTCACACGATTGTCTCTGAGGATTATCGTGATCGACTCACAAACTTTTTCTAGTAACAGGTAATTGATCACTATAACTTTTTAGTCACTAATGCATTGATCCATTGTGCAGCATATACTGTCCAATTTGAACTTAATAACCACACAGTCAATATTCTGAAAGCTGCTCATACGCCAAAGCAAGTTTTGTAATCTAGAGTACGTGACGCAATATGGACTATTACTTAATATCCACCTGAAGTTACTGGAAGGCACCTTACAGCTATCCACACTTATTTCTACTGAAATCTTTTAAGAATTTCCTAGAAAAAATTAGATGTCTTTGAAACAAAGTCTGTAAAATAACACAAATCCTTGGCAGTCTTATAGGAAAGTCATTCAAACGTAGTTCTTTTACTGTATTCGTGAAATCATCGTAGTTTGTAATCTGTTCCTCCTCACACCTTCATTAAAGTTTCTTTTCTCTCGACACAGTATCTCTTTTGTTCTTTCCACCGGCAATTTCCTTTCAGCAGAGAGATGAATAGAGATGTCGGATGTTTGTCCAGAAAAGAAAGAAGTAACAGTATCTGGTGTCAGGGCGGGAATTTTCCTACGAACAATTAGAGCAGAAACATCTGGTCTCCTCATTTTATCTTCAGTAACTAATTGCTTCTTGTCGAAATGATAAGCAAAATGTACAGAAGTCTTCCCACGTTTAAAATTTTTGTGATGATTGCTCACAGCTAATTTGCCCGAACGTTTGCGACCTTCCGATACGCAAATGCTGAAATATTTATTTCCTTGTTCGCCCTGTAATTTCCTTTAGAACCTGGCACACTGCAAATACGTCCCATTTCGAGGACATGCAACAAGTACCAGACCGGCATATCCTTTTGAACCGCACCAAAACATACTGCTCAAGATTAAGCAAAGACCGTTTGTACTCACCTAGTATCTCCGTTTGTATGTGGACTTTTCTTTCGGTATGAAGACAGGCAAATGTTGAAACAAGAAAAGCTCAAATGCAAGACATGCTCGTCACACTGTCGATAAAAGCTTACTGAAAGCGTGAATCGTGCACTGGAGACCTAAGGCCAAAAATCTTTGTCAAAGATATTTGATGGTGTAACAGGGAACTTTGTCAAATGTCGTCCAATATTTGATCAAATCTAGGGCCTCGCTGTAGATTTGATCAAAGAAGTCGCTTGTCTTCTGTTCACTGAAATGTGACATGTTACCACGTGGAGCGCTAGCATCGCTGCAGCGTTCTGTCGTCTGTAGTGTTTTTATAAACATTGCCAATAAATAGAATTGGTGAGTGCCGACAACTACGAAATTAATAGACATGTATGAAGCTGATGGGGCGCTTTACAACTTGAGGCACCCTGAATACAAAAATAGATTAAGAAGATTGGAGACCTGACCTGACCTGACCTTAGCTGACCTAACCTAACCTAACCTAACCTAACCCTCTCCTGTAGCAAGGAATCGGAGTGTTACAGTGAGCCTGTCTTTTGCATATATAGCAGTTCTTGAGTGAGTATTGTGCTTTGTGATATGAGGATACAGTTGACTGAGCACATACAGAAATGTATGCTCATCCATTCTTAAGTATTTGATGTACGACTTGACATCCTCCACTATAAGCTAACGTAACAATTTTTGTTGAATGCTTCTATCGTGTCGTCGTAAAACCCACGGCTTCACCCAGGTACGTATCCTTTTTTTCCCCCTGCTTCTCCTCCGCATGTGAACACAGTGCAACTGCTGCGGTTAATAAGAAGTTGTTGTTGTGAGCCAACTTGAACTTTGACGAAAAATGTAATATCCCTTCTAGCGCTACGTCAAAGATATTTCTAAAATATATTTGACGGAATATTTGATGACATCTTTGATAAAATCTTTGACAAAGAAATTTGATAGTGTAATACCGGCCTAAGGGATTACTCCACGGGTCAGCACTATTTAACGGAACACATTAATTTCGAGAAGACGTGACTCAACATATTACCAGCGGGGCGCAGAAGGCCTCTGATCAATTACACAACAAAAAGAAAAAAAAACGAAACACTCACTTCGTGACGTCACACGGGATACCTGTCAGGCATCGCATGCTCTGTATCCCCTAGGCTACGGCTCGATGCCTTGCCGTATTCATATGACGAAGACTCTGTGACGGTATGATAGCGCAGCTCAGGAATCTTCAACTCAGCTTTTTCATCCCTGGAATAACTTCAGTGAAACACACATCGTCTCCGACAGGTATCGGACTTCAGAAATCGGAAATGGACTGATGGACTTGTAATGACGGTGGCATTGCGGCTAGTGTACACAGGGCGTCCTAAATGTAGTGCACAAAACAATGGAGTTGATCCTACAGGCCTCGCGCAAGTACGCGGACGGCTAACTGCACCGCGAAGTAAAAGCGGCGTGCTTAAGCCAGAACTAACGAGAGAGGAGATTTATGGCTGCGGACGTTTGGCGAGCAAGACGTCATTAAGACGCGGCGACAGGTATTTGCTTTTAAGAACAAGGGAAACAATGAGCCGTGTCCCCTTTCTCTGGTGGGGAGCGGGACGGCGGCCGTGTCAGCTTTCATGCATTCGGGGCCACTCAGCGAGCGGTCGCGGCGCGTAATTAGCGAGCAGAACCACGGCCGGCTGCCGGCTGTTGCCCGCCCGGCACCTCACCTCGAACAATGGCCGCCGGAGCGGCGACCGCCGTTCACTCTCCAGACGCCCGTCTGGCCGGGGCGGGCGCCTCGTGTTTGAAGGAGCCCAACCTCGCCGGCCATCGCAATTAAGGAACGTTTCGCGGAAACAAGGCGTTTCTTAAGGTCAGTGAACACCGGTCGGATTGTGAGAAAGATTTTCTCCTTCCGCAGGACAGTGTATGGCTATATGCTTCTGGAGTATGGTGTTGTAGAAATCAGCTACCACAGGACGCGACTAGAGACTATATGTAGTCATCTGCTATGCGTTTGGGATCGACTGAGCATTTAATTAATGCGTTCACGCTGACTGGTCGTCTAGCTGAGTGGAAACTGGCTCTGGATTCAAAACTGGCTGTGGAGCAGGCTGCAAGTTGGGATATGATCCCAGTTGTGTCCCATTAGCACGTAAGTACAACATACAGAACATTTGACACGTCTAAGAGCCGAGTAAATCTGTGTCTGGCCTAGGTCTCATTTCGGTGAAAAAATGGTTCAAATGGCTCTCAGCACTATGGGACTTAACATCTGAGGTCATCAGTCCCTTAGAACTTAGAACTCCTTAAACCCAACTAACCTAAGGACATCACACACATCCATACCCGAGGCAAGATTCGAACCTGCGACCGTAGCGGTCCCGCGGTTCCAGACTGAAGCGCCTAGAGCCGCTCAGTCACACCGGCTGGCGCCATTCCGGTGAGAACGAGTGTCAACAGGTTTCCTCAGATACGGGACATCCAGCTTAAAGCCCTCTTCGTTTTGACCAGATCTACGTCTACGTCTACGTTTATACTCCGCAAGCCATCCAACGGTGTGTGGCGGAGGGCACTTTACGTGCCACTGTCATTACCTGCCTTTCCTGTTCCAGTCGCGTATGGTTCGCGGGAAGAACGGCTACCGGAAAGCCTCCGTGCGCGCTCGAATCTCTCCAATTTTACATTCGTGATCTCCTCGGTTGGTATAAGTATGGGGAAGCAATATATTCGATACCTCATCCAGAAACGCACCCTCTCGAAACCTGGACAGCAAGCTACACCGCGATTCAGAGCGCCTGTGTTGCAGAGTCTGCCACTTGAGTTTGCTAAACATCTCCGTAACGCTATGACGCTTACCAAATAACCCTGTGACGAAACGCGCCGCTCTTCTTTGGATCTTTTCTATCTCCTCCGTCAACTCGATCTGGTACGGATCCCACACTGATGAGCAATATTCAAGCATAGGTCGAACGAGTGTTTTGTAAGCCACCTCCTTTGTTGATGGACTACATTTTCTAAGGACTCTCCCAATGAATCTCAACCTGGTACCCGCCTTACCAACAATTAATTTTATTTGATCATTCCACTTCAAATCGTTCCGCACGCATACTCCCAGATATTTTACAGAAGTAAATTGTGGGGTTGTTGATTTCTGCACTTATCCACTGTTCCAAAGAGTCATAGACGTTTCAATGCGGTTACGAATGAAGATTGGGCGATTTATCAAATCAAAAATGTTTAAATGTGTGTGAAATCTTATGGGACTTAACTGCTAAGGTCATCAGTCCCTAAGCTTACATACTACTTAACCTGAATTATCCTAACGACAAACACACACACACACACACCCATGCCCGAGGGAGGACCCGAACCTCCACCGGGATCAGCCGCACAGTCCATGACTGCAGCGCCTAAGACCGCTCGGCTAATCCCGCGCGGCGGGCGATTTATCAGACCGGTTAAAGAGACGCAGAATGTTCACTATACCAGAGACGCATACGTGGGGCCCTGTGAACACCGCTGGTGTCGTCGTGGAAGACGGTGATGTCCACAGCATGTTCATCACGGAGATATATACTGTGGAACGGGAACACTTGGTCGCTGGGAATGTTGAAATAATCATCCTGGGTCACGATTCCGGTACCGTGAAAAAGCATGCCCAATTATGGCGCGAAAACGGCCCCTAAGGATTTACAAGACGATGTATACATCCTATGCCTTCAAATTACACACACTGCAGGCGAAACGCCCCATTGGATCATGGCTGCACTTAATTAATACCTTCCAGTATTCGAAAAGATGCGAAATGCAAGCACGGATCCAAGGTTGGATTCTGGTGAGCGAAAGCATGTGAAGGGTCACAGTCTCACACTTTTCTCTCCCTTCGTCCCCCAACCCAGCCCATCACAAAACATACATCAGAAAAAAAACAACCGACGCACCACGAGCGAATTATCCGAATGGGATGGAAATCAGTAGATGTGATGTTCATCTACTGACAAACAAATGATTACAATTTCAGAAATACTGGATGAGGTATTCAAGACTTTTTTTAATTTAAGCGTGTGGCTAGGGCCCTCCGTCGGGCAGGCCGTTCGCCGGGTGCCTGTCTTTCAAATCGACGCAACTTCGGCGACCTGCAGTCGATGAGGATGAAAGGATGATGATGGTGATGACAGCACAACACCCAGTCCCTGGTCGGAGAAAATTCCCCGACCCAGACAGGAATCGAACCCGGGCGCAGAGGATTGACAATCCGTCACGTTGACCATTCAGCTACTGGGGACGGACATGTATTCAAGAGAACGAGCTTCACAAATCGAGGGTGTCAGTAACGCGTTGGCCCTTATGCAAGCAGTTATTTGGCTTACCAGTGGTTGGCAGAGTTGGATCTCCCCTAAGAGATATCGTGCCATATTGTGTCCTACAGGCGCTGCAGCACCTCAAAAGCCCGAGGTACTGGAGGGCGCTGCCCATAATGCTCCAAAATTTTTCAGTTCGCGAGAGATCCGGGGTAGGTAGAGTTTGACAAGATGAAGACAAGCAGTACAAACTACGCCCGGAAAGTTTATGGAGCCACAGTAGAAACTCACGCTGTGTGGGAGCTCACATTATTTTGCTGTAATGTAAGCCCAGGATGGCATGCCATGAAGGACAATATAACAGGGCGCAGAAAATTTTCGACGTGCCGCTGTCTGTAATGGTTCCGTGGTTGACAACCAAAGGAGTCCTTCTGTGAGAAGAAGTAGCACCCTACACCACCACTCCTGGTCGTCGGGCCGTACTGTGGGCGTCAATCAGGTTGGTACCACACCAGTGTTTGGTGCGTCTCCAGACATTTCGTTAGGAAGTGTCCCGGTACATTCTTAGTTTTGTATCCCACCTGGATAGGCGGCGCGTAGATCTGCTCCTGTAAACTTCTTCCGCAAAATAGGCCGAGAGTGAAGGACGCGAGTAGGAGCATTAGGTGAAGTATTTCGGTACTGCTTGTAGATTTTATAAGTTTACTAAAAAATATGGGTACATAAATGGTTACTTAACTTTGGCTGAGATGTGCACGTAGGTGAAAAGCCGTAAATGTATCAAAGCTAACAACTACTAGAAGTTACAAAGGCAGTGTCTGTAGTGACTCGCCCACTATGAAACAGAAACAATGTTGCCTGGTCGTCTACTCGTGATCAAACGGGCTGGATCTGGAGCGGCGCTCGTCGAGCACCACAGCGTCGGCTAGAGGGCGCTGCGGTCGACGTTGTTCGTCCGCTCTCGTGGTGCCAACTTACGTTGTGGCATCGTAGCTATCGATACCACACTTAGGCTCTTCGAGAAATGGAGAATACCCACATGAATATAGAGAGAAAAGCTACTATTATGATTCAACTACAGTGGAGCAAAATACCGTCGCTATTCTTCTGTTTATGCACAGCCAAGAATATGCGCAGGAGCTGCACCTTCTGTGAGCACGAGTGGTGAACGAAAGTCGTCACTTGCTGTCGTGGCCGTGTTATTTCGTGCAGCTGCTGATGGAAGGTGTTATGGTGGACCGCCAAGTAACAACCAAAGAGCCTGCATTAGCTGTGAACATCTTTTGAAATGTAATGTAACCGACTTACTGTGTAGCATACGTACCAGAGAGAAGGAAGAGCCTGATGCTCATTGTAAAGTACATTGTATTAATAGTTAATTTGTCAGTAATGGCTGAAATGGTAAAACTTTGGTTATGAATGTTTTACGTAATCTGAGAAGAGAAATTAGCTCTTTTTCCAGCTAATTCACGAAATCTTGAACGAAGAGGATCCGAACAGTGTGAAGAAGATTAGCGGGACCAGGTGTACAAGATGAAGGTATATGCGACCTTAGTATCCAGAAGATATTAGTAAACAAATCGAATCTGCAAAAGTCGTATTCTATTCCTGGAGGACGTGTGTAACTGGTAGGTTTGACGTCTCCCTGTGAGCAGTAGGCCCATGACAACGTCTTCGTCCTGGAATCTCATTGACTACAGAAGAACTTTGAAACATCAGTGTAGATGACCATCAGCTTTTTATTTTTATGTTCAGGGCTACTGATTTCGATCCGAAGACCATTATCAAGCCAAAGCAAAGCATAACCAGCTTGTCAATACAACATTCGAAGTGAACAACTTCGATCTAAGTAGAAAAACATAGGTCCTTTTCTGGAGTAGAATTGTCTTCAGTGATTAGTCCCGCTTCGAACTGAGCCCCGATGACCAGTGGGGTTCTTTCTCTTCAAACCATCCAACTTTTCTCAAACTGTAATCATTGGCTTGTCTGTACATGTACGTGTACATTACACCTCTCGGAACATCATGTGACCACTGGTTTAGAACTTATAAGTGTTACAGGATTTAGGTTAGCATCTCACTTTTGTAGAGCAGATATGGAGAAAGGAGGAGTTGCCACATCCATCAGGAACTGTTATAAATTTAAGAACATAGACATGCATAAATTTTGCCTAGAACAGAATATGGAAGGATGTGCAACAGAAGTAGAATTTCATAAAAAATTCTTCATAATATTAAGTGTATATCGAGCACCTACAGGTAACTTTAATCTGTTCATAAACCACATTGAAGCTGTACTGGCTCATTCAGCAACCAAAAACAAAGAAATAGTGCTTCCTAGTGATTCCAATGCAGATTTCCTTAAAGACTCTCCCAATAAGAAATTATTTGAGTTAGTAAAACTATCATTCAACTTAATTCCCACTGTAAAGTTCCCAACTAGGGTAGCCAATTGTTCACAAACAGTCATTGATAATATCTTAATAGAAAAGTCCAATGAACTAAATTATATTACAAAACCAATAGCCAATGGCTTCTCAGACCACGACATGCAGTTCCTTCTGTTAAATGTTAATACTGAACAGGATATAAAATCTGTTAAATCTGAACTCAAGAGGGTAATCAATAAGCCAAAAATTGATTCTTTTAGGACACTCCTCAGAGAAATTCACTGCAGTGATGTTTACAGTGCTCATGGCATGAATGAAAAATATAACACTTTTGCTAATAAAGTGCTTACCTTTTTTGAACACTGTTTTCTCCAAAAACTAACCAAACTTAGAGCAAAGTCTACAAAGCAGCCATAGACTACTCAAAGAATAGAGGTACCTTGTAAAACAAGAAGAAAACTGTATCAGTCAATCTCAAACAGTTCTGATGATGATGCTATAGCACACTACAAGAAATATGGCAAGACTGTAATACGGACATCAAACCAAATATATTACAAGGAAAAGATAGTCATACCAGATAACAAATTAAAGACAATATTGGATATAGTGAAGGAGGAGACCAGTAGAACCAGAGATGAAGAGGGGCAAATAGCAATAAGAGTAAATGATACATTGGTGACAGATGTGTGTAGTGTTGCAGAACTTTATAACAAACATTTTATAACTGTTACTGAAAAGATGGGGTTGTCAGGTTCTGTAGCTGCTGCTATGAGATACCGCAGACCAGACATTTCAAGTAACTTCCGTAATATGAAGCTGACCCTCACTACCACACCAGAAGTAATGTTCACCATAAAATCCTTAAAATCAAAAATATCTAGTGGATATCATGAAATATCAACAAAGTTAATTAAAGAATGTGATCCTGAGTTATTTAGCATATTAAGCTACCTGTGTAACCAGTCGTTTTTCTGTGGAATATTTTCGGAATGGTTGAAATATGCTGAAGTTAAACCACTGTTTAAGAAGAGAGATAAAGAAATAGCTTCAAATTTCCGTCCAATTTTGCCAGCATTCTCAAAAATTTTGGAATATGTAATGTACAATTGGATTTATAACCAAATAGCATACTGACAAAGTTGCAGCCCCCCTCCCCCCCCCCCCCGCCCAAGAACCATTGACCTTGCCGTTGGTGGGGAGGCTTGCGTTCCTCAGCGATACAGATAGCAGTACCGTAGGTGCAACAACAACGGAGGGGTATCTGTTGAGAGGCCAGACAAACGTGTGGTTCCAGAAGAGGGGCAGGAGCCTTTTCAGTGGTTGCAGGGGCAACAATCTGGATGATTGACTGATCTGGCCTTGTAACACTAACCAAAACGGCCTTGCTGTGCTGGTACTGTGAACGACTGAAAGCAAGGGGAAACTACAGCTGTAATTTTTCCCGAGGGCATGCAGCTTTACTGTGTGGTTAAATGATGATGGCGTCCTCTTGGGTAAAATATTCCGGAGGTAAAATAGTCCCCCATTCGGATCTTCGGGCGGGGACTACTCAGGAGGACGTCGTTATCAGGAGAAAGAAAACTGGCGTTCTACGGATCGGAGCGTGGAATGTCAGATCCCTTAATCGAGCAGGTAGGTTAGAAAATTTAAAAAGGGAAATGGATAGGTTAAAGTTAGATGTAGTAGGAATTAGTGAAGTTCGCTGCCAGGAGGAACAAGGCTTTTGGTCAGGCGAATACAGGGTTATAAATACAAAATGAAATAGGGGTAATGCAGGAGTCGGTTTAATAATGAATAAAAAAATAGGAGTGAGGGTATGCTACTACAAACAGCATAGTGAACGCATTATGGTGGCCAAGATAGACACGAAGCCCACGCCTACTACAGTAGTAAAAGTTTATATGCCAACTAGCTCAGCAGAAGACGAAGAAATTGAAGAAATGTATGATGAAATAAAAGAAATTATTCAGATAGTGAAGGGAGTCGAAAATTTAATAGTCATGGGTGACTGGAATTCGGTAGTAGGAAAAGCGATAGAAGGAAACGTAGTAGGTGAATATGGATGGGGGGTAAGAAATAAAAGAGGAAGCCGCCTGATAGAGTTTTGCACAGAGCACAACTTAATCATAGCGAACACTTGGTTCAAGAATCATAAAAGAAGGTTGTATACGTGGAAGAAGCCTGGAGATACTGAGAGGTTTCAGATAGATTATATAATGGTATGACAGAGGTTTAGGAACCAGGTTTTAAATTGTAAGACATTTCGAGGGGCAGATGTGGACTCCGACCACAATCTATTAGTTATGAGCTCTAGATTAAAAACGAAGAAATTGCAAAAAGGTGGGACTTTAAGGAGATAGGACCTGGATAAATTGATAGAACCAGAGGTTGTACAGAGTTTCAGGGAAAGCATAAGGGAACAATTGACAAGAATGGGGGAAAGAAATACACTAGAAGAAGAATGAGTAGCATTGAGGGATGAAATACTGAAGGCAGTAAAGGATCTAGTAGGTAAAAAGACGAGGGCTAGTAGAAATCCTTGGGTAACAGAAGAAATGTAGATGAAGATGGAATGGGAGATACGATACTGCGTGAAGAGTTTGACAGAGCACGGAAAGACCTGAGTCGAAACAAGGCTCCGGGAGTAGACAACATTCCATTGGAACTACTGACGGCCTTGGGAGAGCCAGTCCTGACAAAACTCTACCATCTGGTGAGTAAGATGTATGAGACAGGTGAAATACCCTCAGTCTTCAAGAAGAACATAATAATTCCAATCCCAAAGAAAGCAGGTGTTGACAGATGTGAAAATTACCGAACTATCAGTTTAATAAGTCACGGATGCAAAATACTAACTCGAATTCTTTACAGACGAATGGAAAAACTGGTAGAAACCGACTTCGGGAAAGATCAGTTTGTATTCCGTAGAAATACTGGAACACGTGAGGCAATACTGACCCTACAACTTATCTTAAAAGCTAGATTAAGGAAAGGGAAACCTACATTTCTTGCATTTGTAGACTTAGAGAAAGCTTTTGACAATGTTGACTGTAATACACTCTTTCAAATTCTGAAGGTGGCAGGGGTAAAATACAGGGAGCGAAAAGCTATTTACAATTTGTACAGAAACCAGATGGAGTCGAGGGGCATGAAAGGGAAGCAGTGGTTGGGAAGGGAGTGAGACAGGGTTGTAGCCTCTCCCCGATGTATAATGAGCAAGCAGTGAAAGAAAAAAAAAAGATAAATTCGGAGTAGGTTTTAAAATCCGTGGAGAAGAAATAAAAACTTTGAGGTTCGCCGATGACATTGTAATTCTGTCAGAGACAGCAAAGGACTTGGAAGAGCAGTTGAACGGAATAGACAGTGTATTGAAAGGAGGGTACAAGATGAACATCAACAAAAGCAAAACGAGGATAATGGAATGTAGTCGAATTAAGTCTTGTGATGCTGAAGGAATTATATTAGGAAATGAGACACTTAAAGTAGTAAAGGTGTTTTGCTATTTGGGGAGCAAAATAACTGATGATGGTCGAAGTAGAGAAGATATAAAATGTAGACTGGCATTTGCAAGGAAAGCGTTTCTGAACAAGTGGAATTTGTTAAAATCGAGTATAGATTTAAGTGTCAGGAAGTCGTTTCTGAAAGTATTTGTATGGAGTGTAACCATGTATGGAAGTGAAACATATACGATAAATAGTTTGGACAAGAAGAGAAAAGACGCTTTCGAAATGTGGTGCTACAGAAGAATGCTGAAGATTAGATGGGTAGATCATATAACTAATGAGGAGGTATTGAATAGGATTGGGGAGAAGAGACGTTTGTGGCACAACTTGACTAGAAGAAGGCATCAGTTGGTAGGACATGTTCTGAGGCAACAAGGGACCACCAATTTAATATTGGAGGGCATCGCGGAGGGTAAATCGTAGAGGGAGACCAAGAGATGAATACACTAAGCACCTTTAGAAGGGTGTAGATTGCAGTAGCTACTGGGAGATGAAGAAGCTTGCACAGGATAGAATAGCATGGAGAGCTGCATCAAACCAGTCTCAGGACTGAAGACTACAATAACAACAAAAAAGTTGCAGTTGGTATTTCTAAAGGGTTTTGATATTGAGAAGACTAAATACACTCACAGTGAAAATGTACCTAATTCATTAGACAAAAAATTGCAGTCAACTGGTATATTTTGTGATTTGTGAAAAGCATTTGACTGTGTAAATCACAATATCCTTTTAAGTAAATTAGAATGTTGTGGTGTAACAGGAAATGCTGCAAAATGGTTGAAATCTTATTTCTCTGACAGGAAACAAAGGGTGTTATTAGGAAAGAGACATGTATTAAGCTATCAGGCATCATCCAACTGGGAACTAATTATTTGTGGGGTCGCACAAGGTTCCATCTTAGGGCCATTAGTTTTTCTTATGTATGACGATGACCTTTCATCAGTAACATTAGCAAAATGGTTCAAATGGCTCTGAGCACTATGGGACCTAACCTCTGAGGTCATCAGTCCCCTAGAACTTACAGCTACTTAAACCTAACTAACCTAAGGATATCGCACACATCCATGCCTGAGGCAGGATTCGAACCTACGACTGTTGCAATCGCGCAGTTCCAGACTGAAGCGCCTAGAACTGCTCGGCCACTCCGGCCGGCAGTAACATTAGCAGATACCAAGTTTGATGTTATTGCCGATGATACAAACATTGCAATAAACCGCAAATCAGTTTGATAAGATTGGCTAATTAAATATTTTTGGACATTAATAACTGGTTCCCAGGCAATTCCTTGTCATTAAACTTTGCAAAAACACACTACATGCCGTTCAGAACTTGTAGGGAGTGTCCTATGAGTATATGCCTAACATATGATGACAGATAGAAGAGGTGGACAGTGTTAAATTCTTGAGATTACGGCTTGATAATAAATTCAGGTGGGAGGAGCACACCACAGAACTGCTGAAGCGTCCAAACAAATCTCTATTTGCAATGCGAATTCTGTCAGACATAGGGGATATAAAAATGAAAAAGCTCGCATATTATGCTTACATTCACTACATAATGTCATATGGGATTATTTTTTGGGTTAATTCATCAAGCTAGGCTAACGTTTTACAGGCACAAAAACGTGCAATAAGAGTTATATGCAGTGTGAACTCAAGAACGTCCTGCAGAGGCCTGTTTAGGGAACGAGGGATGCTAACTACTGCTTCCCAATATATTTATTCCTTAATGAAATATGTCATTAAAATTATATCCCTTTTATAAACCAACAGCTCAGTTCATGGAATTAGTACTAGAAATAAGAATAATCTTCACAAGGATATAAAGTCACTTAATCTTGTACAAAAAGTATGCATAATTCAGGAACACACATTTTCGATAGCTTGCCAGCAACTATAAAAAGCTTAACAACCAATAAAATTCAGTTTAAGAGAAGCCTAGAATGAATTTTATATATATATATATATATATATATATATATATATATATACTCCTGGAAATGGAAAAAAGAACACATTGACACCGGTGTGTCAGACCCACCATACTTGCTCCGGACACTGCGAGAGGGCTGTACAAGCAATGATCACACGCACGGCACAGCGGACACACCAGGAACCGCGGTGTTGGCCGTCGAATGGCGCTAGCTGCGCAGCATTTGTGCACCGCCGCCGTCAGTGTCAGCCAGTTTGTCGTGGCATACGGAGCTCCATCGCAGTCTTTAACACTGGTAGCATGCCGCGACAGCGTGGACGTGAACCGTATGTGCAGTTGACGGACTTTGAGCGAGGGCGTATAGTGGGCATGCGGGAGGCCGGGTGGACGTACCGCCGAATTGCTCAACACGTGGGGCGTGAGGTCTCCACAGTACATCGATGTTGTCGCCAGTGGTCGGCAGAAGGTGCACGTGCCCGTCGACCTGGGACCGGACCGCAGCGACGCACGGATGCACGCCAAGACCGTAGGATCCTACGCAGTGCCGTAGGGGACCGCACCGCCACTTCCCAGCAAATTAGGGACACTGTTGCTCCTGGAGTATCGGCGAGGACCATTCGCAACCGTCTCCATGAAGCTGGGCTACGGTCCCGCACACCGTTAGGCCGTCTTCCGCTCACGCCCCAACATCGTGCAGCCCGCCTCCAGTGGTGTTGCGACAGGCGTGAATGGAGGGACGAATGGAGACGTGTCGTCTTCAGCGATGAGAGTCGCTTCTGCCTTGGTGCCAATGATGGTCGTATGCGTGTTTGGCGCCGTGCAGGTGAGCGCCACAATCAGGACTGCATACGACCGAGGCACACAGGGCCAACACCCGGCATCATGGTGTGGGGAGCGATCTCCTACACTGGCCGTACACCACTGGTGATCGTCGAGGGGACACTGAATAGTGCACGGTACATCCAAACCGTCATCGAACCCATCGTTCTACCATTCCTAGACCGGCAAGGGAACTTGCTGTTCCAACAGGACAATGCACGTCCGCATGTATCCCGTGCCACCCAACGTGCTCTAGAAGGTGTAAGTCAACTACCCTGGCCAGCAAGATCTCCGGATCTGTCCCCCATTGAGCATGTTTGGGACTGGATGAAGCGTCGTCTCACGCGGTCTGCACGTCCAGCACGAACGCTGGTCCAACTGAGGCGCCAGGTGGAAATGGCATGGCATGGCAAGCCGTTCCACAGGACTACATCCAGCATCTCTACGATCGTCTCCATGGGAGAATAGCAGCCTGCATTGCTGCGAAAGGTGGATATACACTGTACTAGTGCCGACATTGTGCATGCTCTGTTGCCAGTGTCTATGTGCCTGTGGTTCTGTCAGTGTGATCATGTGATGTATCTGACCCCAGGAATGTGTCAATAAAGTTTCCCCTTCCTGGGACAATGAATTCACGGTGTTCTTATTTCAATTTCCAATCAGTTGGTTCTACTGAGAAATTCATTCAAGGCTTCTCTTAAACTGAATTTCTTTATGGTTGCTGGCAATTTATTGAAAATGTGTATTCCTGAATTATGCACACGTTTTGTACAAGATTAAGTGACATTATATATATATATATGTGTGTGTGTGTGTGTGTGTGTACATAAAATGTACAATCTAACTTCTGCGCCATTTCAGTGCAGTAATGTGTTCATTGTAAATAAATATTGTAGTAGCTCTAGTATATGTTTATTACCTTATAAATAAATAAACATTTTATTAATTTTAAATTCAGTGCATTAATGCGATCTTAGTAAAAGAGTGTTGTAAAATGATCCTTTCATATAATGTTCATTGGAAAATGATGATCATTCCACTTGGGACCTGTGGAAGGTACATTAGCTTATTTGTTTTAGTTGTAAATATATCATGTATTATTGTTTTTATGACATGTTCTACATCCTGGAGGCCCCCTCAGTATGGATCAATTGGAATGAAAGTAAATTTAATCTAATCACACCGATTTCCGTCCCATTCGGGTAATTTCTAAGTTGTGCATCGTTTTTTCTTTTTCTTTGCATTAGTTTGTAATATGCTATCACTGCTAAATTAACTTATCACAGTTGCCTAGAATTCAATAACAGTAACATACAAGACGAACGGTAACCCTTCCAACAAACTCCTAGAAGTGATATTATGGATCAAAACAAGCGAAAAAGTCTCATAAACATGGGCTCTAAAGTGCATACCTTAAGAGCAATGAGCACGTGTTCATCTTCGTCACTCTGAAACGCATCTTTTCTATTGAACAAGTGCTATGAGATCTTAACGTATCCATTTTGCGCTCTAGTTTAGGGATAATTTTTCTTATTTTCGTCCAGACCACCACACGTAAAATTTCGACGGAGCATTTCTGGTTCATCCAGGTTATGCATAAATTGTTTCAATACAGTAACATGTTTACAGTAACACTTAGAACATCGGCTTCGCATAACTTACAACACAATTAATTTACGAGATATAAAGTCGAAGTGATTACTCACCATTACCAGTATCTCACTTAGCACTACGATTGTGTCCTCAGGCCTGCAGCTTGCACAGATAGCTATGTAGGCGTATAAATGAGAGATTTGTTGTTAGAGGAAGCTACGGCCATCCTGTAAGTGGTCATCTTTACCTGGCGTGGAGTGCCTTCTGCAAGTGCTCAGGTCGCAACGTTCTACTCAACAATTAATTTACGAGATATAAAGTCGAAGTGGTTACTCACCATTACCAGTATCTCACTTAGCACTACGATTGTGTCCTCAGGCCTGCAGCTTGCACAGATAGCTATGTAGGCGTATAAATGAGAGATTTGTTGTTAGAGGAAGCTACGGCCATCCTGTAAGTGGTCATCTTTACCTGGCGTGGAGTGCCTTCTGCAAGTGCTCAGGTCGCAACGTTCTACTCAACAATTAATTTACGAGATATAAAGTCGAAGTGGTTACTCACCATTACCAGTATCTCACTTAGCACTACGATTGTGTCCTCAGGCCTGCAGCTTGCACAGATAGCTATGTAGGCGTATAAATGAGAGATTTGTTGTTAGAGGAAGCTACGGCCATCCTGTAAGTGGTCATCTTTACCTGGCGTGGAGTGCCTTCTGCAAGTGCTCAGGTCGCAACGTTCTACTCAACAATTAATTTACGAGATATAAAGTCGAAGTGGTTACTCACCATTACCAGTATCTCACTTAGCACTACGATTGTGTCCTCAGGCCTGCAGCTTGCACAGATAGCTATGTAGGCGTATAAATGAGAGATTTGTTGTTAGAGGAAGCTACGGCCATCCTGTAAGTGGTCATCTTTACCTGGCGTGGAGTGCCTTCTGCAAGTGCTCAGGTCGCAACGTTCTACTCATCAAGCAAGAAAATGAAAAATGTCCTCTGTTAAAAATAACTAATAATTTTTTAGAAGTGCTTGACTTTTTTCATGGTACTTCATTTTCAGAAAATTATTATTTTTTGATGTGGGAGAAGAAAATCCCTAACTACCGACCCCCTCCTCCGCCTTGGATCCGCCACCTATTACCCCATGTTGTTTGGCCCACTGAAGGCGTGCAAAGATATGCGCCACTGGCGGAATTGACTTTTTCTGAAGTATCCAAGCCCACTGCATACACTTTTCTTCGCGTTACTCTCTCTACAACTGGTTGAGATTTATCTACATTCTCTGGCAGCCGCATTTCCTGCAGGGTTTGAAACCGATTGGCATTGAGAAGGCACGGCATTATCCTATGGCCCCTACCAGTCAACAACACTGTCCTTACGCCTTGTTACACGGCTGCAAGTAGTACACCATTCCTTACACAAGCTGTTAGACAGTCCGCTCTGATACACCGCCTTCTCGGACAGCTTCATTCACAAAGTGATACGGGCGCCTCCAAACTCTGCAGCTCCTGTCTGTCATTCTGCCACGTCTCCGCATCAGCCCGCGTTGCTGCGTTTCATACAACATCCATGTCACCTCCGTGATTTCCCTAAGTAGCTGCAGGCAAATACCGGGATGATTCCTTTGCAAAGCGCACGACCGATTTCTTTCCCCATCCTTCTATAATCCGAGCTTCAGCTACGTCTCTAATGACCTCTGTGTCTACGAGACATTAAACACTAATCTTCCGTCCTTCCTTTCTCCGTATCTCTGTTACGAATACAGGAGTTGGAGATGGTTCAAATGGCTCTGAGCACTATGGGACTTAACATCTGAGGTCATCAGTCCCCTAGACTTAGAACTACTTAAACCTAACGAACCTAAGGACATCAGACACATCCATGCCCGAGGCAAGATTCGAACCTGCGACCGTAGCCAGAAACGCTCGGCCACAGCGGCCGGCGGAGTTGGAGAAAAATATGGAAACATCGAGAGAAATGCATGGTTCAGTACAAAACGTAGAGGTTGCGCTGCTATATTCGACCACGGACGGCACCAACGCAATGTCCTCAAGACGTAGCAGGTCTCATTCGTGGTCAGAACAGTGTTCTGTGTAGTTATCAGTGGATTAATTTGGAGCTAAGTGACTTCGAACGTGGACAAATTGTTACTACTCGTATGGCGTGTGCTACTGTAACCAAGGAAGATGAAACGTCTGGTTTTTCAAGAGGAACTTTGTCGAGGGTTTATACCTCATACAGCGAAAATGGCAAAAAACATCATTCACCTACTCACAAAACGGACGAAAGTGTATACTGAGTGACCGTGACAGACGATCATCGAAAAGGGACTGAGACGAAAAAGAAAAAACAACTGGTGCAAACGTCATTGCAGCACTGAATGTCGTACTCGCGAACGGTGTCACATGGAGAGAGCTCCATAACCAGGGAACTGTAGGCGAGCTGGAATTCCAAAACCCCTCATCAGTATGCAAATTCCTATAACATAAAAACATGGTGCCGCAGAAAACCGCGCGACTGCACGGTCGCAGGTTCGAATCCTGCCTCGGGCATGGATGTGTGTGATGTCCTTAGGTTAGTTAGGTTTAAGTAGTTCTGAGCTCCAGGGGACTGATGACCTCCGATGTTAAGTCCCATAATGCTCAGAGCCATTTGAACCATTTGCCACAGCCACAAAACCTGAATTATGGAGCAATGGAGGGAAGCCATCTGGTCAGATGAGTGTTGTTGCACACTGTTCCCCAGCTTCTGGCCGAGTCCAAGAGTGAAATATGGAGGAGGTTCGGCGATAATTTGGGCTGTCATATCTTGGTGTCGCATTGGCCCATGGTGTGTCGGCTATTGTGCAAGTCAGCATGGACACAAACAAGGAAGCAGAGAAGTTACGATGGCTGGTGGCAGGAATCCAAAATGATCTGTACATAATCCTTGAAGATCAATTGAACTCTTTATTTCTGAACAGAAAATAAACGTAACTTGATTCCTATGATTCCAGTGCCTCCTGCATACAACTACTCTACTCGCTGTTACTACTCGAAGAACACGGGCTAAGTGTCGTCTTGATATTACTCAGTACTGATGCTCTCGAAGTCTCTGACTGAACTGGGCCGACCACTGATGGGCAGCTGGTGAAACCAGTGTTGACAGTGGGAGCTGAACTCTGCATTCTTGGAGGTGTGGCACTGCCACCACTGGCGAGCTGGTCAGCGCCTTCTTGATGTCGTTTCGCGGCGCTCTCCAGGTCGGTGCGCAGTCGATGCATTAGGACTGCACACGTGAGAACTCAGCAAGATTGCATAGTTGCTGTTGTTGTGGTCTTCAGTCCTGAGATTGGTTTGATGCAGCTGTCCGTGCTACCCTATCCTGTGCAAGCTTCTTCATCTTCCAGTACTTACTGCAACCTACATCATTCTGAATCTGCTTAGTGTATTCATCTCTTGGTCTCCCTCTACGATTTTTACCCTCCACGCTGCCGTCCAATGCTAAATTTCTGATCCCTTGATACGTCAGAACATGTCCTACCAACCGGTTACTGTCAAGAATTCTGCGACAAGTTTGGATGATGAGTTGCATTCCGTGGTACAACCAGTGTTCGTTCCCCATTAGCAACGCTGTGTTCCCAGACGACAGACCCCTGTCCACACAGCTTTCATCGTCCTGGTTTAGTGAGCTCGAGGATGAATTTGCTCATCTCCCATGGCCACCACAATCACCAGGTTATTGAGCCTTTGTCGTCTACTTTGGACAGAACGGTGCGTGAACGTTCTCCACCTCCATCGTCGATATGTGGATGTTGCCACTATTTTGCCTGAAGAATGGTATAAGGTTCCTTTGGAAACCATGCAAGAAGTGTGTTTATTTATTCCTAGACAACTGGAGGTTGTTTTGAATGCCTACAGTTTTCCTAAATCGTTAAGCATGGTAATGTGTTGTGCTTTCGGGGTTTCCATGTTTTTGCCCGCACCCTGTATGTCAGCAGCTGAGGTTAAAACAAAAAAAGGGTTCAAATGGCTCTGAGCAGTATGGGACTTAACATCTGAGGTCATCAGTCCCCTAGAACTTAGAACTACTTAAACCTAACTAACCTAAGGACATCACACACATCCATGCCCGAGGCACGATTCGAACCTGCGACCACAGCAGTCGCGCGGTTCCGGACTGAAGCGCCTAGACCCGCTCAGCCATCGCGGCCGGCACGGCTGAGGTTCACTTGACCGCTAGCACCAGCTGAAGGACGTGATTAACATTTTGTCCAAACTGACCAGCTCTGAAACCAGTGCTGTAACTGAAGCTGATTATTGCCAATAATGAATAGCTGCCATTTTGCACTGCGCTGATACTGCTGACAGGCCAAGAACAGCAAGAAGTGAGCTTGCCATTTGCATCCAATTGGGAAGGACCTTTTAGAGATACTCAAGTAACTCACAGACACGATAAATAATGACCAAATTCCCCCTGTATTCAGATAACTCACTTTCGAAATCATGGCTCAAGATTGAATGATGTGGAATGATGTAGTGGGATGGCAAAACTGTATGCTACAACCGTTGTAAATGGTCTTGTTATTAAGATTAAATGGCCGGCTTAATGTGAAGTACGTGCAGCAAACTGCTTGCAACAAACAATAGCTTAAATGATTGAAGGATTATTCACATTTTGCAGTCTAAATGAGTGGCTCTACGGAAGTCATTCAGCAACGCTACAATTTCGACACCATCCACCGTGACTCATCGATAACAATGTATCTTCTCAAGCACTAATTGTAATACTGTGATGCAGAGTCGAGCTAAGAGGACTATTTTGTAGATTAAAATCTGAAGGTCCTACCACATTCTTTACTAGACTATACCTCAAGTATTCTGATACCATCAATAAAATTTATCGGTTTTTGAGGCTACAACAGGAATTTCTCTTCTGCAGAGTGAGAAAACTCTATGGTTCCTCATAATTATTCCACTGGAAGTACAATTCATGCAATTCAGTACACACAACACACTGAAACTATACCAGAAATCGGTTATAATAGGCTGGTGCATTAGCAACGCCAAAGGTAGCATGCAGTACTATACTAATACAAGCTTCATGAAGAGCACCTGCTTAGAGACATGTTTAAAAGAAGTGAAACTCGATTAGCAGGAAAAGCAACGTAGGTTTTAAACTTTTTGCGTATGTTAGGTCTGCTAGAATATAAAGGTAAATTTTGTCCATAGGTCATTGAGTTCTTCAAATACAGTGACTCATACACGAACCGCACAGAACCAGTTGCTGAACTATTGGTTCAAATGGCTCTGAGCACTATGGGACGCAACTGCTGTGGTCATAAGTCCCCTAGAACTTAGAACTACTTAAACCTAACTAACCTAAGGACAGCACACAACACCCAGTCATCACGAGGCAGAGAAAATCCCTGACCCCGCCGGGAATCGAACCCGGGAACCCGGGCGTGGGAAGTGAGAACGCTACCGCACGACCACGAGATGCGGGCTGCTGAACTATTGATACGACTCATTCTAAAAATATTGATGATGTAATTTCGAGCGATCGCCACCGATCTGGAATCGGTGAATGATTAACATATTTTCTCGTAGATATAATAATTGTCTGGTCTTATTAGGCATCGAGAGGTGAGACTGTTGTCTCTTCATTGATTTAACCTGATGTTCTAGCCCATATCCATAAAGCAAATTGTCACTTACGTCGTGACAAACGACTGGCCAACAGCTATGTCCGTTTAGCAGAAATGGGAAAGGAAATTGACAATATTACTTACCATATCAAACCAACCTGCTCTACGCCTGTGGTTTACGACAATGCCGTGTTTGCAGTACTTCTGGGTTTCGCTGCCGCATTTCTTCGTAGCAGGGATATCTTTGTTGTGGTTGCTCTGCGTCGTTCAGACGTCAGCATGCCACGAGGGCAGGAATATTTTGCACTAACATTCCAATCACGAGTTCCATTTATGGGATAATATCTTTAGTTGATTCTGAACGCAAAATGAGACTTGGAATCTTCCATCATTTACATTATGTTCATAGCTGAACAGCACAGATAAATGACTCAGCCATACATTCAGAGCCAAAAAGATGGAAGTGTAATAGGAGACAAGCTGTGAGATGGCATCCACATTTATGTTGAATACTCCTTGCTCCTCATGCGTCACACATCTACGCGAAGATTGCATTACATACCTCTGCCCAAAACTGCCTCCCCCCTGCTGAATGCTTCCACATACTATGCCCTACATAAGTCCGCGAGTATTGGCAATATATCAAGCAACTACTGCAAACTGTGTCAGTTTCAAGAGGCAGCGATGCAGACTCCAATAGTCGTACGATGGCAACACATAGACGAGATGCAGTCCAGCTACTTCGATACACGTCGGGAGGCAGACAACTAAAACATCGAAACACCCATGGCATCTTATATCTCCTCAGTATAATTACCAATATTTCTTCGTTTTTGGTTATCTACAAATTCATGTCCCATCTCGGAGTTGAGAGCCTCCAACCACAGAAACCTAGAGATCACACTTCCTCTACAGTCCCGAGAGCAGTTGGCGCTGTCAGACCTCGCCGACGGACAAGTATTAACAACAGCAGTTCTTCCACCGTTGATTTTTCGGCACAGCTCTGCATTCACTTCGTACAGACAGCCAACATCACTCATTCACCCAGGCAGGAAACATTACTCATCACTCGTTCCTCCTATTCTTGCTACCCCCAGAGTTAAAACTGCATCTGTCGTGCTGTTCTTCAAACGGTTCCTTCTCCTAAAGTACTTGACGCTTTTCCCAATTTTTCTCTCATATTCCTTAATTCTTTTCCCTGCAGATCTGTTGATGAGATCGTACATGTCTTTGGCTTAAGTAAAACGTTACAAGTCTGCATATATGTAGGATAAACTTATTTTCTTCAGCCACATTTATGTACAATAAATCTTTGCTTTGGCGTTCTGACTGAAAACGAAACTTGGTTTTTTGTTGATGGGTTCGAGCCGCATGCCCACGAAGAATGGGATATCCGTCCATTGTGTTGGCATCCATGCTCCTACTAGGTATTAAATCCTTTCATTTGGTAAAAAGTCAGTCACACTGAGTTATATTTTATACTTATTTTGGTGACCAGTGGCCTTCATAGCACGTCTGCTTACTGTTTAAATGAAGTGGTTTTCTAATAAGAGAAATTTTAAACAAACGTGGTAATCATATAACTGGTTTCCCGAAATTTCTTTTGTTTTCCTCTCAACTACGTGCTTGTCTAACCCAGGCTGAAACAGGCCATGATGATATGCCTTGTTTAACTGTGCCAAAACTCCTGAAGCATATAGTGACTAGGTGACCTCATGACTGGGCTTATGTTGTGCAGAGCTCTTTGTGCGACGAGGGCGCGTTTCAGTTATGAGAGAAAAATAAATAAATAAAAGCACGTTTCAGAATGTGCTGGTAGTCGAAAAGACGAATAATGTGAAATTACTTGCTCCAATAATTGGACTATTTAGCATTAAACTTTTGTAGAGGGTGGGAGCTTGCATGGGAGCTTCATTAAAAAGATAGGATAAATGTAATAATTTTAGTAGCTGTGTGTCCGGTTACGAAGTCTCGTAACCGGTTGGCCCTGAGTAGCATTAGCACGCAATCTGACTGCATAAAATAAAAATAAAGAATGACAAGAAATTTCCATTAACACAATTGATTAATTAAGTCCCCTGCAACTATAAAAGCTACGAAACAACAAAGCACAAGTGTAACTATTCTGTGTGTGGTAGTACATGTATCTGGCTGGCTTGGTTCTTCCTCAGTACGACAAGATATTTTAAACACCATTTACAATGAACTAATTGAAAAACCAGAAATACTGTAATTGCACATAGAAACCAGAATTACAAGTCTAATACATGAACAAGAGCCAGATGCTTTGTTGACTGAACCTGTGACCAAGAGGCATTGTCATTAAAGAAATCTGTAATACTTTTTTTTACCTCAATATATATTGACGATAAATACACTGTGATCATTGCAACATCTTCCATCTATACATTACACCAACCGAGCAGTATCTACTCTCTCGCCCAACAGAACAACAACTGCACTCGACATCCTCTGAACTACTACTGCCCTCGACATCCTCTCAACTACTACCGCCCTCGACAACCTCTGAACTACCACTGCACCAGTGGAGGCGGCGGAATAACAATCTTTGGCGCAATCTCTGGCGCTGTGACTCAGTGTAGCTACCTTTCAAGCTATGCAAGTGATGCTTCGAGAATTAGAAAGATACTGCATCACAACTCTCCAGAGATGAAATGGAACCATGAAGAGCTGATACGAGAGAACAGATCCTTATAGTCACCTGAAGAGTTTCCTGAAAATGAAATGAAACATCGTTTTGCTGGGGCCTCCCGTCACGTAGACTGGTCACCTGGTGCAAGTCTCTTCAGTTGACGCCACTGTGGCGATTTGCATGAGGATGATTTAATGATGAAGAGGACATGACACCAGCCCCCGAATGGGGAAGATCTCTGACCCAGGCGGGAATCGAACCCGAGCCCCCTCGCGTCGCATTCTGTCTCGCTGACCACTCACCTATCGATGCGGACTGCATTAAAATGAATCAGAGATATTTTACAGGGCCTATGTTCTAAATTTTTTTACATAACAGGCATGAAACAGCTTCACGATGTAACGTTGTCGCTTTAATTTGTGGTGTAAGCGGAACTGCTGGACAATAAAAGCGGGTTAAAAGCTGTGAGCTATCTGAGGAAGTTAACCTTGCATTACTGCGCAACTGTTTCACCAGGTATCCTGTCTAGCTTACCAAATTCCCAACCAGACTAACATTAATTATAATCTTTTAATAGTCATACGACAACCGGTGATATATATATAAAAAAGAGAATTTAAATAAAAAGAAATAAATCAGTTTATATTTGGAAATATATTTTAACATTGATCACTGAAATTTCAGCATATTAAATTTGATTCATAAATAAACTGGTGCCTTATTTAGGATTGTGGAAAATGTGAGTTTGTAATCTTACGGAACCCATCAAATACGGAGCCAAGATTGGGAGACTGCATACAACACTGCATTCATAAAATAACACACGAAGAACGTTGAAACATACGCAAGAGGAAATTAACCACAACCAACCGATTCAATTTTCACCCAAAGAAGTTACGTTCTTAGCACAATCCTGTCCGTCATGCAATTACCACACACTGGTATACTAAATTCATACTAACTCTCTGTGAAATCTTCCCGAAAAGATTAGCTGAGGGCTACTTTGATGATTACACCACATGCTTCATGTGGTCAACTTGGTTTAAACAAAGAGTGTAACTCCACAATAATTTTGATAATTAAAATAAATTAGATCGAAAAGCAACTTAAAAAAGAAAAACCTCGAACTGGTTACTAACGTCTTACTACTAACCTGATGGGTCAAACAATTGTATAAGCACGTGGTACTGGTCTCACAAAGTACACCCCATGTGGGTTGAACATAAATAAAAGTTGCTATATTGAAAAACATTGTCAAGACGAGACGTTATAATCTCACGCACATTCGCATTTAAGATTGATGATCTTAGTTAGAGTTACTGATCAACACGTGGTTCCACTTTACTCACAAAGTAGTGACAGAGCAACTACCGGAATATATTCTGAACTTCACATGAGAATTACACTGCGCTGCAATTTAAGATAACATTAGATATTTTAGAGCTAAACCTGAAATAAAGGTGATTTAATTTTCAGTTAGGCTGAACTTAAGAAATCCATTGTCCTACGGACATAGCAGACACGCGCTTAGCCGGAGATCTTACCACTTCAGACGCTCGCCACGGACAGACTGCCCTGGTCCCTTTCTGAGGGTGGCTCACAAATACAAACGGAAGTGGCCAGAGGGCCAGCTTCCTATACCAACATGACAAGAGACAGACAGGACCATACTAAGGATAGAAACCTCTTTGCTTTTAGAAAGCGTAGCTACCTGTTCCGACGTTGGTCCTACTGTTCTCTAGCAGACAGGCTTGTCTGCTACCCTCAAGCATGCAACTAGAAATACATTTGCTCATTCATCCTCTCACACAGAAGGGAAGGGGGATGATAGTATCTTATCATATACAGTATATAAAAGAAAGCGGATGTAGGTTCTGTATGAGACTGTGTGACATGAATTACATATAAACTGTGTTTTAAAGTGTAGTAGTGTGACAGATCGTTCTTGTTTATGTGTAAAAGTAACACGTTCCACTACTCAGTCTCCTCCCAGATAGTCAGAAACGCCACAGTAAATTTAGAAGAGGTATTTATGCCGTAAGTGACAACATATTTTAGAAATTAACATGAAAGGAATCCAACAGAGACCTTTCAACGAAATCAGGCAGAGAATCCAATCTACATCTACATCTACATTCATACTCCGTAAGCCACCTGACGGTGTGTGGCGGAGGGTACTTTGAGTACCTCTATCGGTTCTCCCTTCTATTCCAGTCTCGTATTGTTCGTGGAAAGAAAGATTGTCGGTATGCCTCTGTGTGGGCCCTAATCTCTGATTATTCAAGGGAATGGGCTTCACAAATTGAGCAAATCAATAACGCATTGGTCTACCTGTGGTCCCCATGAAAGCAGTTATTCGTCTTGGCGTTGACTGATAAGTTGTTGGATATCTTCCTGTGGGAAACTGTGTCGAAGTCTGTTCAACTGGAACATTAGATCGTCAAAATCCCGAATTGGTTGGCTGGCCCTGCCCATTATGTTCCAAACGTTCTCTGTTGGGGAGCCGTCCCTTGGCCTTGCTGACGAAGCCACGGTTGGCAAACACGATGAAAAATAGAAGAAACTCTCGCCATGTGCAGTCGGATATTATTTTGATGAAATGCAAGCCCGGAATGGCTTGCACGAAGGGCAACAAAACGGGGCGTAATATATCGTCGACGCAGCGCTTTGCTATGAGGGTGCCACAGATGCCAACTAAAGGGGTCTTGCTATGGAACGAAACGGCACCCGTGCCGTCCATCCTGTCGGGCTGCATGGCGTGCCTGGTTCCCGGGTTCGATTCCCGGCGAGGTCAGGGATTTTCTCTGCCTCTTGATGACTGGGTGTTGTGTGATGTCCTTAGGTTAGCTAGGTTTAAGTAGTTCTAAGTTCTAGGGGACTGATGACCATAGATGTTAAGTCCCATAGTGCTCAGAGCCATTTTTTTTTTGCATGGCGTGCGATAGCCAGCTTGGTATCCCACCGCTGTTTGGGGCATCTCCAGACACATCTCCAGTGGTCATCGGGGCTCAGTTCCATGCGGGACTCATCACCAAAGACAATTTTATTCTAGTCAACAAGATTCCAGGCCGAATGTGCCCGACACCCCTACAGACGGTCTCCTAGGTGTAGATGGGTCAGTGGTCGTCGGCTCAAGCGGCGCCATGAGCTTAGCCCCCTGTCTGAAAGCCGCCAGATGATGGTTCTTGCAGACATTGACGTTTTAGTTGCATGTCGGACGTGGCAACTGCTCGGTCTTCACATTCTGTCGTCTCTTCTGTCACTTCCTCCTTGACGATATCTGTGGCCATGGTTCACCCATTCCTGTCAACACTGTTGAATAGTATCATTACTTATATTCAAATATCGTGTGCTTCCTCCGTTACTCCAACCGGCTTCTTTGATACCAACTATACATCCTCTCACAAATGATTACATCTGAGTATAGTGTTCACGAGCCTGTCTGAGAGGCGCAGATACCTCCCAGCTGAGTACACGGCATGGAAAATGCTAATACTTGCCCTGTAGCATCATACATTCATCCATCGTCCGCCAAAGTTTACAATTTTGCAAGTATCAATTTTTGATCAGTCTGCATAACTCCTTCGTGACGTGTCGTTTCTTTTTTTTTATCTTAGAGTGCCGATCACGTGCTAATGCACATGCACATGAGGTACAAAAAGAGTATTACCCAATTTTGTGTTTTCAGGTGTTAGTTGAGTTGTTGCAGTGAGTGTACATAACAGTAAAGCTCACAGCAGCTGGATCAGTCGTCGAAATGTTGAGCATAAAAGGGCAACAACGAATCGGCTGAACATCCGAAAGCACATCATTAATCAATCATGTAGAGAATAGAATGTTACCATTACGCTACCCTTAGAGGTGAGTTATAGAAGACCGAGAAATACCAGTCACTAAACGCTTTGATACAGAAAGGCGAAATGATGTTGAAATGATCCAGTGTTTGAATGTCAGTAGGTAACTAGGTTGGAATCTTTACATACGTCAAAGAGGAAAGTCAGTTCAACAAGAAATGATCAGATATATGGATAAGAAGAAGAGTTAGAAAAAAAACAGAGGACTAGGCCATTTTGAAACCTCCTCGCGCAGCCAAGATTTTCTGAATTCGCTAAGGGAACTTCTGGATGATCAAGATACGGACGATAAAGAAAACCAGTGAAATGTTTTTGTTCAAGCACGCGGGGTAAATACAGCAACTGGAGCAAGGTAGCGCAATGTTTAAGGTACTGAACTCGCTTTAGGGAGCAGCGGGATTCAGAACCCTCCAGGAAAACTAGATTTTAATTTTCAGTGATTACTCTAAATTTGCTGAGGCAGATGCCGAAATATTTCCTTTGAAAAGAACAAATGCTGCTGCGTCAGCCGGACTGTCACAGTTAGTCAGTATAAAAGCGAGATAAGTGAAAAACGGGAAGAATCTGCTGTTACCACCTTTCACAAGTACAACACGAAAAGAGATTTTGAGAATCATAAAGAGATATAACCAAAAAACGACATGCTGTCTATGGAGTTACCTTTTTATCTGAAAATGGCCAGTACATGGTGGAAAATAGGTGGTGATTGTTGTCGTATTAAAAATATAATTGTGTCTAAACTATAAATAAACCTAAAAAGAGATGACTGTTGAGTGAGCATTACAGAGTCCTTTCATTAAAGTTGTTAGAAAATCGGGAGCCACTCAACGAAGAAGTAATAGCTGACTATCAGGCTTGATGTCGGTGAGGTCAACTAGGGGTCAAATATTTCGTATTAGGTAGAATTTAAAAAAAATGTATGTTATATAAGAAAAGATCCCTGTCAAGAAGTTTTAAGATCAGGCTGTACCAAAGTATGATTATGCCAGTGGTTATGTACAGTTGTGAAAGCCTCGCCTTTATGAGAACAGACGAAGAGAAACTACTTGTTTTCGAACGAAAAATCCTCAGAAAAATATATGGTCCTGTGGTAGATTCAGAAATAGTGGAGTGGATAATTCGAAAAAAAAACAAGAATTAAAAGAGCTTTACGCACAGCCTGACATTATAAAAAGAATAAGAAGAAGAAGGTGGACCCGGGCTGGACATGTAGCAAGGATGAATGAAGGGAGGATACCCCATGATGTGTTTCTGGGAGCTGTAGCTGGAAGGAGATACCGAGGACGACCGCGGACAAGATGGAAGGACAATATTGACAAGGACACCGAGGACATGGGACTAGGAGTGGGCGAGTGGTGGCAGGAGGCTCGCAGTCAGGAACGATGGAGGAGGAGTCTGAAGCAGGCATATGGTTACTAAGGCCCAAGCCAAGGATAATAAAGTAAAGTATATAAGAAAGCCGTTTTAGCCACGTTAATTACTGATCTCTGTAAGAACCGACAGGGTTCAGAAGCTGAGGTTGTACATCTCCGTCAGGAAAAGTGGCGTACCAAGAACGTTAGTAGGCACTTTGAGACCAACCACAACATGAACAAGAGGGAAGGTGAGACACAAGAAAGAGACACCCAGGTAGTATGAAACAGGTGCCGGTTTACGGCAAGGTGAGCTGTTTCACTCATATGTAATTCTTAGACAGTTTCATGAACCAGCGTTGTGAAATCTACGCATTGCTGCCTTAGGGACCAATAAGATAACTGCAGAGGGTACACAGTCAAGAAATCATTCTTCCCGCACTCCATTCGTGAACATAACGGGGAAGAAGGCCTAATAGAGAGGGCTGTAGTAAGTACACTGTGCAATGAACTTCAGAGTGGTTTTCAGAGTATAAAATCAGATGTAGATTCACTCCGTGAGGACAAAAACCCGTACTTGTACCACATAGTCCAGGATGATAACGAGTACCTCGATTCTCTGAAGCATTGGATACAACCCTGCTCTGTCGCTTAGTGAACAAAATACGAACTTACGTACATTGCTTGACAACTGGTAAAGAACAACTGGCACTTTCTGAGGAACATTGTTACGGAACAACCGACGGTTGCTGCAGAACACCAGACAAATTATAGTAATAGGAAATGTAAAAGGTGGGACGTGTTAATTGCAGCGAGGCCTGTGTACGAACGCTCTGTGTGCATTCGACAGTTCATGCAGTACGGTGCTTCACACAGGTTGTTGCGAAACCAATTAGTGACATATTCCACATGGTACGGTAAAACGTCTGCAAGATACAATTGAACGATCGTGAACGAGCTGTTACATGGCTCGAAGACGATCAAAGTGTCACTTCTGTGACCACAGTAACGGGTGTGTGCAAACGTCTCATCTCCCGATTAACAAACTCCACCGAAATGCAATTTGAAAGCGTGACGGTGATTGTAGACGGACCAACACACCGCAAGAAGATCGAAACGTAACCCCAGTGGCGAAAAGGAACAGGCACCTCACTCCTAGGCCGATCGCTGCAGACCTTGCAACCGTTATAGGTCGCACCAATTAAATTAGGCTGGTTTGTATGCTCGGAAGCATGTTAAATGCATGCCATTTCAACAACGCCATCATCGTGAGAAAGTTGGTTGGTGTAAGAAGCATGTTGGTTGGGGATCAGCACAGCGGTACAGAGTGATATTCCCCGACGTTTCACTGTGGCAAGCGATTCTGAGAGGGGGGGGGGGACACGTTACACACCACAGAATGTTCTTGAACGTCATCAGTATGGCGTTGGCGTTACGGTGTGGAGGCATTATGCAGTGACCGAAAACCGCTGCATATTTTTGCGTGAGGTACCGTTACAACACAGCGGTGTTGTAGAGAGGTCATTCTTGACCATGTCCGTTTGTCTGGGGGGGCGGTTGGTCCCAACTTTCTTTTCAAGGACGACAATACCATCGTATACAGGAACGCTGAGATGTCAGGCGCACTCGAAAATGAAGATATTGAACATATGGAATACTCACTGGAACTAAATCCTAAGGAGCATGCCTGGAAAGCTCTTGATAGACTCGTTTCCGAACGAACACTCCCTCCTAGAACCGTGCAAGAGCTGAAAACCGCTTTTAGAGAGGAGTGGGACAATGTTAGCCAACATCTCCTCAACAGTTTGGTAGCCGGCATGAATAACATATGAAAAATGTGCATTAGTGTCCGAGGAGGACTGTTCTTGCTGAAAGTCTGACATCGACCTCTGTGTTGTGAGTCTGACCTCCGGCTAGCATGAACGTCATTTGTATCTGTTATCTTGCTTTCGTGTGTGTTGGAATCTGTACCATTTTTCGTTGTATATACACCTTCCCCCCTATTATGTATGTATTGTGTTTCATCTCGTCCATTATTGTCTGTGATCATTCCCACGCGACATTGTTTCTATTCTAAAGCAATTGTCAAGCAGTGTAATTTCGGACCAGCTTTGTGATCGAAGTTGACGAAATCGGAATATAAAAAAGTAATCTGGAAAGTGTCCGAAGAGAGCGTTAAGTTACCGTTGTCGTTAACAACATAGTCTTATGTATAAAGCCAAATGCTCGCAGACGTCGTTGTTGTCTGCAGCCTGCGGCGCCAGAATAGGTGAAAAGACCCATTATTGTATTACGCTATTGGCGACGAACGACTGAAGAGAGTACCAGCCGTAAAATACCTAGAGTAAAATTTTGGAGCAGCATAAAGTGGAAAAGCAGATGCTAGGCTGAGATTAATAAGAAGACGAAAGAAAAGGCTCACAAAACGTTTATTCAACTGATTCTTGATTATCTCGCATCAGTCTAGGATCGTTACCAGGTAGGATTAATGGAAGACATGGAGAAGATGAAATGAAAGGTAACGCATTTTGTCACGGGTTCGTTTAGTGAACGCGAGAGCATATTGGAAACGCTCAGCTTACTACATAGTTAGATGCCACAAGTGAGGCATTGTCAATCACAAAGAGATTTGCTACTGAAATTCCTAGAGCGTACGCTCCAAGAAGAGATGGGCAACATATTAACTCCACCAACACACATCTTCGATGTAGGGATTTCAGTCAGCTGCGTAACCATAAAAATATGTATCGTATGAGGTCCTACACCGCAATCTACAGATTTGTAGATCAATCCACTTCTCCTCTGGTTTCGGTCTTTGTCACCTGAACTGCAGCTCGTTTGTCGGTTTAGTGTGCCGTAGCACAGCATGTTCACACCCACACATCACTCTTGGGAGGTCTTGCGCTCTTTGAAGCATATCATAGTGGTGAAGAAACGATAGGAAAAGGGATGAATAACCCTGCAGTTCTGTTCTTGTGGAAACATTATCTGACAAGAGAAGAACGTCCAGCATGCCACGACAGTAGTTTCTTCCTTTTAAGGTGCTCGTCAGTGAGTAATCCCAGTTAAGTTGGAAGGGAAGAATTTACAATCAAGTTAAAATTAAGCGCCAGTCACTATGCATATGAACAACGGCAGAATTAACATCAGTATACAGTAGTGGAAATCAGTGTGAAGGCGTGGATATTTGTACGAAAATTAATATTGTCGGCTGGAAAAGAGGTACATATTGTATGTGCAATAGCATGAGATCCAGTACACTGACAAATGCAGCCAAATGTTACCGCATTTGATGTCAGTAGTGCAGTATATAATAAGACATAAACTATCCATGTGGTAGAGACTGCAACTCAGTATAAAGGCAGTCGGCTCTGTGTGGGATTAGTGTGTGCGTATGTGCCTTTAGTACAGATGGGAAACAGGCACCATTAGTGACAGTGCGTGTTGTGTACATTAGCCACGATTGTGGCAGTGTCAAGCGGAAAACAGTCATCAAGAGATGAAAAGGTAAAACTTGGCTGGTACATTGGATGGGACTCTCTACTCGTCAAAGCTGGACCGATCAAGTATGTAGATTAATTACTTCTTTAGACTGGGCGAACGTTATGGACAGAACGGGCTACGTAGAAAATTATTTGAGGCGCGGAAACAGTTTCTTTTGAACAAAGCAAGGGCCACAAACAGTTATTCTTCTCAACCTGTTGCTGTTTTACAGTTGTCAGTACGTGTACGAAAAATTTTCTCAAATGACAACCTTCTTGCATTCAAGGAACGATTGCAGGAACCTGTTCTAACACACAAACTAGATTGGAATTTACTGAAAAACGTGCATTATGGACTTCAGAATGGGATAGAGTGATCTTGAGTGATGAGTAAAAGTTTAATTTAGATTGTCCGGATGGATTTCTGTATTATTGGAATGATTTAAGAACAAGCAGGAGGAAAGAATGAGCAGAAATTTTGTTGGTGGAAGTGTTACGATTAGGGCAGTCTTCTGCGCTGAAGGTAAATCACGTATTGCTTAGCTGACCACTAACACGATCTCTGACATGCACACTGGGATGCTACAAATGGAACTAATTAGAATCTATGAGCGTCTAGGAGCCGGAAGTCTAATGTTTCAAGAACATGAAGCATCTGTGCATCTTTCTGCTACAGACAAAAGTGATTTGAAGGTAAATACATCGGTCTTGCCCTGGCCTGCTGATAGCCTGGATAATAGCCCCGTGGAAATCATTTGGGGAGTACTGGCAAGGTTTCTTTATCGCAACGGAAGGCAGTTTGAGGCCATATGTGAGCTGTAGAGTGCGTTACGTAAAGGGTCGCGACAGTTTCACTGCAAGAAGTACAAACCGCAACAAAATCAATGCCGAAGAGAATTTTTGAGATAATTAGGAAGAAAGAAGGTAGGACAAAGTATTAACAATGCACTAACACTACAATGGCAATGTGAGTGCCTTTGTCCCAATTCCCACCCAGCAAACGCGATCGCCCAATTTTGTTAGTCATGTTATGAAAGAAATTATGGAATTCCGTCTTGATATTTTATGTCTTACATGTACCTACTGGTGTCATGATAAATTCAATATACACTCCTGGAAATGGAAAAAAGAACACATTGACACCGGTGTGTCAGACCCACCATACTTGCTCCGGACACTGCGAGATCAATCATCACACGCACGGCACAGCGGACACACCAGGAACCGCGGTGTTGGCCGTCGAATGGCGCTAGCTGCGCAGCATTTGTGCACCGCCGCCGTCAGTGTCAGCCAGTTTGCCGTGGCATACGGAGCTCCATCGCAGTCTTTAACACTGGTAGCATGCCGCGACAGCGTGGACGTGAACCGTATGTGCAGTTGACGGGCGTATAGTGGGCATGCGGGAGGCCGGGTGGACGTACCGCCGAATTGCTCAACACGTGGGGCGTGAGGTCTCCACAGTACATCGATGTTGTCGCCAGTGGTCGGCGGAAGGTGCACGTGCCCATCGACCTGGGACCGGACCGCAGCGACGCACGGATGCACGCCAAGACCGTAGGATCCTACGCAGTGCCGTAGGGGACCGCACCGCCACTTCCCAGCAAATTAGGGACACTGTTGCTCCTGGGGTATCGGCGAGGACCATTCGCAACCGTCTCCATGAAGCTGGGCTACGGTCCCGCACACCGTTAGGCCGTCTTCCGCTCACGCCCCAACATCGTGCAGCCCGCCTCCAGTGGTGTCGCGACAGGCGTGAATGGAGGGACGAATGGAGACGTGCCGTCTTCAGCGATGAGAGTCGCTTCTGCCTTGGTGCCAATGATGGTCGTATGCGTGTTTGGCGCCGTGCAGGTGAGCGCCACAATCAGGACTGCGTACGACCGAGGCACACAGGGCCAACACCCGGCATCATGGTGTGGGGAGCGATCTCCTACACTGGCCGTACACCACTGGTGATCGTCGAGGGGACACTGAATAGTGCACGGTACATCCAAACCGTCATCGAACCCATCGTTCTACCATTCCTAGACCGGCAAGGGAACTTGCTGTTCCAACAGGACAATGCACGTCCGCATGTATCCCGTGCCACCCAACGTGCTCTAGAAGGTGTAAGTCAACTACCCTGGCCAGCAAGATCTCCGGATCTGTCCCCCATTGAGCATGTTTGGGACTGGATGAAGCGTCGTCTCACGCGGTCTGCACGTCCAGCACGAACGCTGGTCCAACTGAGGCGCCAGGTGGAAATGGCATGGCAAGCCGTTCCACAGGACTACATCCAGCATCTCTACGATCGTCTCCATGGGAGAATAGCAGCCTGCATTGCTGCGAAAGGTAGATATACACTGTACTAGTGCCGACATTGTGCATGCTCTGTTGCCTGTGTCTATGTGCCTGTGGTTCTGTCAGTGTGATCAGGTGATGTATCTGACCCCAGGAATGTGTCAATAAAGTTTCCCCTTCCTGGGACAATGAATTCACGGTGTTCTTATTTCAATTTCCAGGAGTGTAGTATGCCAGAAACACTGTACTGTAGCATTCGCAGAACCCTGCCTTGATACTGATTTCCTCTGTTGTGCAAATTTAAAAAGTCTCCATGTGAAACGCACTCGTGATACTCTATCAACTGAAACGAAACACTGGAGTTCAATTTAGGAGCAGCAAGCTTTAAATTCCCTTCTGGTCGTCAAAACATAGATTTCCCGCAATTTCGTTGGATCTATTCACGTGAACTGTAGCACGGTTCTTCTACAGGTATTGATTCAAAAGGAATCCGTCTCTAATGTCCTGCCACTCAGACGTCGTTTTTTCGACGTTTCCTACATCACTTCAAAAGAATGTCATATTGGTTCCTCAAACAAAGCCGTTGTGCAGTCTGAATTCGTGCTCTTTGTCGTATCTCTGTGACATCAAAGGGACTTCAAATTCTTATTTTTCTCCCTTCCTTTGAGTGGATTGAGATAGATTTTCCTTTTAACGAACTTAGTTATCACTTTGTCCCCAAACACATCGATGTTCCAGCAGAACTAAGATAATATTTTTCTCCAGATTACATAGGAGCCTCTCGACATTCAGCTTGGCTGTCCGTTAACGTTCGCACTTAACGCTTAGCTGGTCTTCCTCAGAAGACTAAGTGTTCATCAGCGGAGTATAAAAAAGTTGTGTGTAGAGAACAATTAGGGAGAGTGGTTGGCACACAACAATATGAACTAAAAAGTTCCCTTGCAAGTTACTTCGTTTCATGAAGGCTGAACCTTAACAGGCGAAAGACGCACGCAGTGGTAACTGGTCTACACGCACGTTAGAAAACGCCTTCTGACAGAGAGTCTTTCCCTGTAATGAGATTTTGGGGGGAAGCGGCCCGCCCTTTTCTTAGGGCAGAAAAGCTTCACAGGCTCGGAGCGGGCGCGCACAGTTGGCTTCGTTCGCCAGTGCTCGGCTCGCCAGGGCAGGCCGGCGCCTTACACCCCCCTCGGCAGCTGCTTGCTTAGGAGTCCGTCCGCCCGCGCTGAGCCACGCTTCGAGAGTCAAAGTCCACGCTGCGCAAGGAGCAGCTGGTGCCAACGAGAAAACGCTGGGGCGTCGTTAAAATTCCACATCCTTCCCTAAGTAAAGGTGGCAAAAATGAAAACAAAGAATCCAGTTCCACCGCATCTCAACCGAGCTTGCTGCCACGTAGAGGATGTTTCAAAATGATTGTGCCGGTTTCACGATATTAAAGCTTCTAAACGAATGAAAATGAAACTTTGGTTGGACTTTAACTTACGGCATGTAAACTGAAAGCTTACCTCGGCGACAATTGTACGTTGCCTGCTCATCTACATCTACATCTACATGATTACTCTGCAATTCACATTTAAGTGCTTGGCTGAGGGTTCATCGAACCACAATCATACTATCTCACTACCATTCCACTCCCGAACAGCGCGCGGGAAAAACGAACACCTAAACCTTTCTGTTCGAGCTCTGATTTCTCTTATTTTATTTTGATGATCATTCCTACCTATGTAGGTTCGGCTCAACAAAATATTTTCGCATTCGGAAGAGAAAGTTGGTGACTAAAATTTCGTAAATAGATCCCCCGCGACGAAAAACGTCTTTGTTGTAATGACTTCCATCCCGACTCGCGTATCATATCTGCCACACTCTCTCCCCTATTACGTGATAATACAAAACGAGCTGCCCTTTTCTGCATCCAACGGATTTCTTTTGGAACTCATGTGGATCACCTCACACTTTTCGTTATTTAGCGTCAACTGCCACCTGCCACACCATACAGCAATCTTTTCTAAATCGCTTTGCAACTGATACTGGTCTTCGGATGACCTTACTAGACGGTAAATTACAGCATCATCTGCGAACAACCTAAGAGAACTGCTCAGATTGTCGCCCAGGTCATTTATATAGATCAGGAACAGCAGAGGTCCCAGGACGCTTCCCTGGGGAACACCTGATATCACTTCAGTTTTACTCGATGATTTGCCGTCTATTACTACGAACTGCGACCTTCCTGACAGGAAATCACGAATCCAGTCGCACAACTGAGACGATACCCCATAGGCCCGCAGCTTGATTAGAAGTCGCTTGTGAGGAACGGTGTCAAAAGCTTTCCGGAAATCTAGAAATACGGAATCAACTTGAGATCCCCTGTCGATAGCGGCCATTACTTCGTGCGGATAAAGAGCTAGCTGCGTTGCACAAGAACGATGTTTTCTGAAACCATGCTACAATATATGCTCCAAAACCCTACTGCAAACTCATGTGGTTGCTGGTAAGAGTCTAGCTAGCTAGCTAGAGCGTTCGCTACCGTTGTATGTTCTCCACGTCAACAAATGGAATGCAACTACGGAGGTGCTGACTGATTTTCCTCTAGAGTACGGCAGTGTAAGGGGCGTATGGATTCCTCATTGTACTAATGATCCAAAGGCCGCCTGACCTGACAGCATGTGACTTTTTTTATTATTAATTTTTGTGATGTTTTGTTAGAGACTCCGCCTATGTAATCCATCAGCTTTGGGTGAAGTGCAGAGGTAGCGAATGCAGTAACAGCACACATGCTCGTAAGAATATGGGACGAGTAAGAATATGGGACGAGTTCGAATATCATCTGCATAGCTATCGTGTGTATGCTGAAAGGTACTGTACATTGAATAAAACAGTAAATAAAAGCTTTGATTATAAACGTAACTGTAAGAAGAACCTCAAGATATAGCCTCGTAAAATCGAATGATTCTTTTGGAAATAAAAACGCTGTAGTCTTACGTTAAATTTACTACAAGTTTCAGTCTTCATGCATTCAGAAGCGTATGCTTGACAAACTGAATGAATCTTTTTGAAACAATCGGTGTAATACGTTAGCCCTTTTAGCCACAATGTGCCGCGGTTGCGGCTGAGATGTTGAATTTAGGTAGTAGTAGTCTGTTTGCTGGACTTTCATATGTTTTTAATTCTTCACTGGCATCAAATGGTTGAGATACAGAAGATAAAGTGACGTTAAATCAAGACTGTACCAGGCGCTGGTTAGCGTAAACAGGGCATAGTTTACTGAGCAAGTAAAAAATGGTCAATGCTGATATGCAGGCTTAAGAAAATTTATATTTCTATTCCTGCCAGCCGGCCGGGTTGGCCGAGCGGTTCTAGGCGCTACAGTCTGGAACCGCGCGACCGCTACGTCGCTGTTTCGAATCCTGCCTCGGGCATGTATATGTGTGATGTCCTTAGGTTATTTAGGTTTAAGTAGTTCTAAGTTCTAAGGGACTGATGACCTCAGAAGTTAAGTCCCATAGTGCTCAGAGCCATTTGAACCATTCCTGCCAGAAACCCAATCAGTTTTTTTTTCATCTCGAGAAGACAATGCATTACATCTACCAAGGAACCCACTAATTGATATGTAACAGTAAGGGATGCACCACGAGGTGACGGATATCAGTCTTTACCCCAAGTGATGGGATCACTTTTGTTGTAACCATTGGTCTTTATCAACGATATATGTTCTCGCCATTAGAAAGAATACCTGCACTGAGAAAATAAGAGAAAGGAAGATGATGACAAATGATACGACAAACCCGGCTGATGTAGAAAGTCTAAAACACTTAATTTTGGGAAAAGAGTTGTTTAAAATGTTTGTTGATATTATCTGTGTTTGTAAGATTAGTTAGTTCGCAGACGAAGGAGAGTATAAGGGGGAAATGTTCTTTTTATTACTATTTTTCACCAATGATTGAATCTCTCTAAAATAAAGGGCAGCACAAAATACACAAGAGGAGTACGAACGTAAACAATGAGTGTTATTGACAAAGGTGCATGACTCACTGGCGTTAGGGGTTAGTAAGAAATTCGAAATGATATTTGAAGTAGGTTACTGGATATTACAGAAGGATAAAATTGTGTAATGAATACCTAACAAGACAAGATGTTTTAAGAAAGAATCTCGCCCACCGTCCAAGCTGAAAGCAAAAATTGAACAACGAGAATAAAATGACGACGTGGCAAAACATATCCTTCTTTCTGAAAGGGATGTCTTTCCAGTTAACGAAGATCAATAAAACAGGGCAATTACAAGGGGGATCCCACTGGAAGTCTCTATAGGCATGAAAGTAAAAAAGTGGCGTTCACAGATTTTATCGGACATACTCTAAGTGACTAGCAGTCGAAAAGTAATGAAAAAATATCTTACGGAAGTGTAAACAGCAGCAAGGTGGGCCTCATTAGTTACATCAGTGACAGTGAATAAGAACGTAAGTTCTCTCTCCCTCAGTATGGAGTATCATTGACAACACAGGAAATAAATCGTCCTGAAATGATATGGCTTGTGCGATTATTGCGTCGTGGAGCAACTTCTTTGTTGTTTCGCTTCAAAAGAAATGAAAAATTCCAGGCTTTTTATCAAGTATACCTCAGTCACAATCTCATCGTAATACTAACTTGTGACCATACTGGCAACGTTAGAAAACCGTAGCTATGTGGAGTTTGTTTTTCATACTACCAATCACTTTATTTGTTTTATGTTTAATTCAAAATAAGGCAACAGTCTCGAGCATTTTCTGCCTATCTTAAGGCATTTATGCAACAGAAATTTTTTTCTCAAAATACTGTTCGCCCAAAAAAAAAAAAAAAAAGGTTCAAATGGCTCTAAGCACTATGGGAGTTAACATCTGAGGTCACCAGTTCCCTAGCCATAGAACCACTTAAACCTATCTAATCTAAGAACATCACACACATCGATGCCAGAGGCAGGACTCGAACCTGCGACCGTAGCAGCCGCGTGGTTCCAGACTGAAGCAACTGGAGCCACTCGGCCACAACGGCCGCTGTGTTCGCTCCTGAGGGCTGTTGGAGTATTTAGAGGGATTGGGGAGGGGGGGGGGAGAGGCAGTGGATGGTCAGATATTGCTGTCCAGCGATGTCTTCCGCTGCTGTTGTGGAGCTGTGTCTGGTTATTTATAATGATTTACACCACAGCCTTTTCGCACCACAACAACTGATGCAAAACTGTCTGCATCCTACACAGGTTGTGGTGTAAAACATAATAAATAACGAGACGCAGCTCGACAGCCGCAGAAGACATGACTTGTCAGCAATTTCTGGCCAACCACTGTCCTCCCTCCAAATACTCCAGCAGCCTCTCCAGTATTGACCAGTAAACAAAGAGCTGTATGTTAATCTGGTTTAAGACAATTTATTTCAAGTAACAGTTTCCTGTATGCACAAACGCCTGAAGAATGGCAGAAAATGTTTTAAAGCCACTGCGTTATGTTACATTAAAAATAAAACAAGTAAAGTGACTGGGAGCAGAAAATGCAAACAAGCAATCATCGTAATGTATTCCTTGTTAAATATTAAACGATAAGCTGAACAATGTCTAGATGTTTGATCTCACGCGTAATGGAATAGGGTCCTTTCGAAAGCTTCGAACCAGGACAGTGCTTTCGACGTCTTATTTTCTTCTTCTCATTGCGTGTTAACGTAATGGTCAAATGCTTTAATTTATGAACATGTGTTTCGATTTAGTATGTATATTTCAAATGAGTACAGAATTTGTCCATGGATGACGTGTTACAGTAGCCTTTCTAACCAGGAAATATTTTGTTCTTACTTGTGCTCCATGGGGAAAGTAAGCAGATTTCTTTTGCGAAGTGGGCAGAAACCTGGTCGTTGTATACATCATAATCTTACGTGTTTACTGAGCCTAGTAACATGTCTAGACAAAGGAAGATATAGACATATGCCACTACGAAAAAAACGTACTTCGTGTTACGCTTGTCGGAAATCGTAGACAGTCAAGTATAGTGTGTGAAGTAATAGTGTTCGTTGTCTCTGGGGCCGAGTTTGTCTGCAATTTGATCGCCCTAAAATGTTTGTTACGGTTGCAGATGTTTTGTTATAAAATATTTTAAGTAATAATTTCAACGTTTTCCAGTGTTCTACATCTACATCTACATCCATACTCCGCAAGCCACCCGACGGTGTGTGGCGGAGGGCACCTTCAGTACCTCTATCGGTTCTCCCTTCTATTCCAGTCTCGTATTGTTCGTGGAAAGAAGGATTGTCGGTACGCCTCTGTGTGGGCTCTAATCTCTCTGATTTTATCCTCATGGCCTCTTCGCGAGATATACGTAGGAGGGAGCAATATACTGCTTGACTCTTCGGTGAAGGTATGTTCTCGAAACTTTGACAAAAGCCCGTACCGAGCTACTGAGCGTCTCTCCTGCAGAGTCTTCCACTGGAGTTTACATCTACATCTACATCTACATCTATACTCCGCGAGCCACCTTACGGTGTGTGGCGGAGGGTACTTACTGTACCACTATCTGATCCCCCCTTCCCTGTTCCATTCACGAATTGTGCGTGGGAAGAACGACTGCTTGTAAGTCTCCGTATTTGCTCTAATTTCTCGGATCTTTTCGTTGTGATCATTACGCGAGATATATGTGGGCGGTAGTAATATGTTGCCCATCTCTTCCCGGAATGTACTCTCTCGTAATTTCGATAATAAACCTCTCCGTATTGCGTAACGCCTTTCTTGAAGTGTCCGCCACTGGAGCTTGTTCAGCATCTCCGTAACGCTCTCGCGCTGACTAAATGTCCCCATGACGAATCGCGCTGCTTTTCGCTGGATCATGTCTATCTCTTCTATTAATCCAACCTGGTAAGGGTCCCATACTGATGAGCAATACTCAAGAATCGGACGAACAAGCGTTTTGTAAGCTACTTCTTTCGTCGATGAGTCACATTTTCTTAGAATTCTTCCTATGAATCTCAACCTGGCGCCTGCTTTTCCCACTATTTGTTTTATGTGATCCTCTGCAGGTCTTCCTGGAGTACGTACGAGTCTTCTGATGTTGCTACTTTCTTGTAGACAACCGTGTCATCTGCAAATAGCCTCACGGAGCTACCGATGTTGTCAACTAAGTCATTTATGTATGTTGTAAACAATAAAGGTCCTATCACGCTTCCTTGCGGTACTCCCGAAATTACCTCTACATCTGCAGATTTTGAACCGTTAAGAATGACATGTTGAGTTCTTTCTTCTAGGAAATCCTGAATCCAATCACAAACCTGGTCCGATATTCCGTAAGCTCGTATTTTTTTCATTAAACGTAAGTGCGGAACCGTATCAAATGCCTTCCTGAAGTCCAGGAATACGGCATCAATCTGCTCGCCAGTGTCTACGGCACTGTGAATTTCTTGGGCAAATAGGGCGAGCTGAGTTTCACATGATCTCTGTTTGCGGAATCCATGTTGGTTATGATGAAGGAGATTTGTATTATCTAAGAACGTCATAATACGAGAACACAAAACATGTTCCATTATTCTACAACAGATTGACGTAAGCGAAATAGGCCTATAATTATTCGCATCTGATTTATGACCCTTCTTGAAAATGGGAACGACCTGCGCTTTCTTCCAGTCGCTAGGTACTTTACGTTCTTCCAGCGATCTACGATAAATTGCTGATAGAAAGGGGGCAAGTTCTTTAGCATAATCACTGTAGAATCTTAAGGGTATCTCGTCTGGTCCGGATGCTTTTCCGCTACTAAGTGATAGCAGTTGTTTTTCAATTCCGATATCGTTTATTTCAATATTTTCCATTTTGGCGTCCGTGCGACGGCTGAAGTCAGGAACCGTGTTACGATTTTCCGCAGTGAAACAGTTTCGGAACACTGAATTCAGTATTTCTGCCTTTCTTCGGTCGTCCTCTGTTTCGGTGCCATCGTGGTCAACGAGTGACTGAATAGGGGATTTAGATCCGCTTACCGATTTTACATATGACCAAAACTTTTTAGGGTTCTTGTTTAGATTGTTTGCCAATGTTTTATGTTCGAATTCGTTGAATGCTTCTCTCATTGCTCTCTTTACGCTCTTTTTCGCTTCGTTCAGCTTTTCCTTATCAGCTATGATTCGACTACTCTTAAACCTATGATGAAGCTTTCTTTGTTTCCGTAGTACCTTTCGTACATGATTGTTATACCACGGTGGATCTTTCCCCTCGCTTTGGACCTTAGTCGGTACGAACTTATCTAAGGCGTACTGGACGATGTTTCTGAATTTTTTCCATTTTTGTTCCACATCCTCTTCCTCAGAAATGAACGTTTGATGGTGGTCACTCAGATATTCTGCGATTTGTGCCCTATCACTCTTGTTAAGCAAATATATTTTCCTTCCTTTCTTGGCATTTCTTATTACACTTGTAGTCATTGATGCAACCACTGACTTATGATCACTGATACCCTCTTCTACATTCACGGAGTCGAAAAGTTCCGGTCTATTTGTTGCTATGAGGTCTAAAACGTTAGCTTCACGAGTTGGTTCTCTAACTATCTGCTCGAAGTAATTCTCGGATAAGGCAGTCAGGATAATGTCACAAGAGTCTCTGTCCCTGGCTCCAGTTCTGATTGTGTGACTATCCCATTCTATACCTGGTAGATTGAAGTCTCCCCCTATTACAATAGTATGATCACGAAACTTCTTCACGACGTTCTGCAGGTTCTCTCTGAGGCGCTCAACTACTACGGTTGCTGATGCAGGTGGTCTATAGAAGCATCCGACTATCATATCTGACCCACCTTTGATACTTAGCTTAACCCAGATTATTTCACATTCGCATTCGCTAATAACTTCACTGGATATTATTGAATTCTTTACTGCTATAAATACTCCTCCACCATTGGCGTTTATCCTATCCTTGCGGTATATATTCCATTCTGTGTCTAGGATTTCGTTACTGTTCACTTCCGGTTTTAACCAACTTTCCGTTCCTAATACTATATGCGCACTATTTCCTTCAATAAGAGATACTAATTCAGGAACCTTGCCCTGGATACTCCTGCAGTTTACCAACATTACGTTAACTTTTCCTGTTTTTGGTCTCTGAGGACGGACGTTCTTTATCAACGATGATAATGTCCTCTCTGGTAAGCCGTCAGGTATTTTATCGTTTCGCCCAAGGGAGGGTCCCTCTAACCTAAAAAACCCCCGTGTGCACGCCACACGTACTCTGCTACCCTAGTAGCTGCTTCCGGTGTGTAGTGCACGCCTGACCTGTCTAGGGGGGCCCTACAGTTCTCCACCCAATAACGGAGGTCGATGAATTTGCAACCATTATAGTCGCAGAGTCGTCTGAGCCTCTGGTTTAGACCCTCCACACGGCTCCAAACCAGAGGACCGCGATCGACTCTGGGCACTATGCTGCAGATATTAAGCTCAGCTTGCACTCCGCGTGCGATGCTGGTTGTCTTCACCAAATCAGCCAGCCGCCGGAAGGAACCAAGGATGGCCTCAGAACCCAAGCAGCAGGCGTCATTCGTTCCGACATGTGCTACTATCTGCAGCCGGTCACACCCAGTGCGTTCAATAGCTGCCGGAAGGGCCTCCTCCACATTACGGACGAGACCCCCCGGCAAGCACACCGAGTGCACACTGGCATTCTTCCCCGACCTACCCGCTATTTTCCTGAGGGGCTCCATAACCCGCCTAACGTTGGAGCTCCCTATAACTAATAGGCCCGCCCTCTGTGACTGTCGGGACCTTGCCGGAGAATCGGCCACTGGCCCAACAGGCGAGGCATCCTGTGGTGGCTCGGAAACGATGTCATCACCACTAGGAAGCACCCCGTACCTGTTGGAAAGGGGTAAGGCAGCTGCCACGCGGCCAGATCCCACCTTCGCCTTTCGGCCAGGCACGCGAGAGCCCACCACTGTCCGCCATTCACCCTGGAGTGATGGCTGACCGGTAAGATGCTCACTGCCGGAAGACGCAGCGACATCAGGGGTTCCATGTGATTCCAAGGCCACCGAAGTAGGCATAGGTCTCACCACAGTTGCCCCAACGCCACTACGAGCCGACGCCTGCGCCTCGATCTCGATGAGCCTAAAGGCCGGTTCCCACTAGGGCTGCCGCGCGTCAAAACCGCGCGTCAGCGGCGTGGTTGCCATGGAAACGGCGTCAGCGGCAAGGCGCGGCGGGCTCTGCGTCGCGGTTTGACCATGTCGAACCGCTTCCGCTGCCGCGTGACGCGCCCCAGGTGCGCGCCGCCAATCACAGAACGCGCTGAGCGTGACGTCAGGTACGCAACCCCGGGCCACAAGAACTTTCGCCGAACCGCTGGCGCGGACGCGGCGGCAGCTATGAAATACTTATCATCCGATTCCAAGGAAACTATTCGGTAGAAAAATTTGATTCTTGGGCATGTTACAGCCTGATATCTTCTCTCGATAAAGGGCCGAATTTCTTTCCGATATTCGTCTTGGTTACTTGCTGTATCGCATTTACGTAAACCTTTACACGAAATTTTAATGAGTGTGCAGAGGTAATAACGCATTGCGTGGACTTTGCGTACAGTTCATTTTAGGTAATACATTATTGCGTATGAAATTTCGTCAACATATCGAAATTGTTTTTAAAGCTGAGAGCAGATCGATAGCTATCACCGTTCTCGAGATATTGGATGATATGTCGGCGGACGGGCTGTGCGGTGACCGCGCGTGGGTCGCTCACGACGCGACCGATACTTTGTCCTGCTCGTTGTAAACCATGTGGTTGTATCAACTGCAAATTTCGTAAACGGTTCAAGAAATCTAAAAGCGTTTTTTTGCAAACAATAACTTGTAAAAAGTCATGTATTTCGTCGCATGATAAATATCCAAAATCTGTTTATCTACCGAGATATGAAAGAAACTACAGTTTTTCAGAAGGGATAGATGATTTATTTTAAACAGCATTTAATAGCGTGTGGAATGAGAAGTTAAACAGAAACTAATTTGCTGGTATGTCATAAGATGTAATTTGCTAAGTATCTACAGCTATTGATTATTTCCTTTGGTAAGTAACAAACGTTTTTTTTTTCTTTATCGAGTGTACTTTATTGGTTCAAGACGCGTTTCGCCTTTTACTTTAAGGCATTTTCGGTGGAATCTAGGATGATTCAGTTTTGTTTTAAATGCATAACTGATTACTTACAGTGAATCGAGTTTTTGGCGGACATATACGTTTCCCCTCACCTGGTCACATGCTGGAGGTTGAACTAAAACTTATATTATGGAACATAAGCACATTTTCATGTTCGCTCTTTTTTCTTCTGTCACTAGCTGTAGACATTTTACCGAAAACACTGATTTGAAGTCGTAACTACAGTGTGTTCACCTCATGCTCCTTCCTGTTTGGTTTGTTTATGTACATGTTGCCAACCTAAAGAATTATATGCTGAAATAGTTTGTTTATTTCTGTTCTCCTTATATCTGTATATGTGTGGGGCTAGCCTGTGATAGTTATAGAAAGTTGAAAGTGAATGCAGTAGTTGTCAGACAGTGGTTGAAAGGTTTGGTGTTCAGCTGATTTCAGTTTTGGTTTAAATGTTTTATGGAGGAGTGCATGGAAGACTAAATTCACTGCTTACATTAACAGATAAAATAGTAGAATAGCGTTTGAACAAATGATTATTATCAGAATACTATCACCCAACCCCTTTGTCGTCACTCTTTGACGCCTCATAATATGACCTGTCAACTTACCCCTCTTGTAGTCAAAGTTGTGCCGTAATTTCCTCTTCCTACTCTATTTAATTCCGTACCTCTTCTTTAGTTACACGATCCTCATATCTAATCCTCAGCATTCTTATTGATCACCACGTTTTGAAAGCGTCCATTGTCTTCTCGACACGTTTCACTTACAAGGCTGCACTCCACACAAATACCTTCGTAAAATAGTACCCAATCATTACAATTTATATTCCATGTGAACAAATTTTCTTTTTCAGAACGCTTTTCTTGTTATTCACAGTCTTCATTCCTCTCTACTTCTGCCTTCTCAATTACTGCTTCCCTTTCAAGTCATTGAAGTCTTAGAAATGCAGTTTGGTTTCTGTACAAGTTGTAGATAATCTTGTGTCCCTGTGTTTTATCGATGACATCTCCAGAGCTTCAAAGAATGTTTTAATTAAGATTGTCAAAACCTTTCTCTAAACATGCAAATGCTATAAACACAGTTTCGCTGTTCTTAAGTGTGTCTACTTAGTTAAGTGGTAGGATCAGAATTGCCTTGCGTGTTCAGACATCTCACAGGAATCTAACATTGTACTTATGTTAGTTTGTACAACCCCTCCCCCTCTCCTGTCTACATATTCCTTCCACTATGTAGCCTTCTCTTATTTGCTTAGCTCTGGCTTGCGAAATGAGTTCTTGACAGTTGCTTCTCCTTTGAGCAAAGTTTTCTTTGTTCTTTCTCATTTTCATTCCCTTATGTTTTCCAAGTGCAAAATCACGTTGCAATTTTGGACTTTCTGTCAACGTCATGTTTAGACATTTCTATTTCCAATGGCCTACTTTATTTGCTACATTTTTATATTTTTCCCTCTTGTCAGATTTAATATTTCACGTTTTATCTAACGATTTCTACTGTACCTTCTTCCCGTTCTCATACTCTGCTGCATTCACCACTTCTTCTCTCAAAGATATCCATTCGTATTCTAGCGGATTCCTTCCTCTGTTTCAGTCAGTCGTTGCATTACGCTAACTTTAAGATTATCGAAAAACTGTGGGTATTGACTTATTCAAGTTCCATTCCCTTAATTTGCTACCGTTTACTGTCTCTTTAGTTGTAAACTGCAGCTCGTAACTAATAAAGTACTGTAGGTTTGCGTCTGCACCGGGAAATGTCTTATAATTTCAAATCTGGTTTCGAAAACTTTGTTTCAAATATGTATTATTCTTTCATGATTCTTAAGCAATGTGCTAGATAGTGAACAATGGTGAACGGTAGTCATGAAATCTGTTTATGGTGAAATGAGAAAACATGCATAATGGAATATGTGAAAGAGTACATTGTACAGAAAATGAAAAATTGGTATGTCTTCACCCAACTAGATATAGTTTTTCAAACGCACCGCGCGTTTCAGTGGGTCCTGCCCCGTACCTCAGTGGCTGTCCGTCATTGGCTACCGCTAACGTCTGCCGCTTCCAGATGGGAACGCCAATTCCGCGAGCCGCCGCGTCAACGCGGAAAACGCTTGCCGCTGCCGTTGCCGCACGCCGCGCTACCGCGCTCTAGTGGGAACCGGCCTTAACAGACAAAGCCTCCACCTGCCCCCGAAGAGTGGCCAATTCTCCTTGCGTCCGCTCACAACAACCACAGTCCCTACACATGACTACAATAGCACCAAAAAGTATTGGCACACGTGCCTATTTATCGTTGTTGGTTACAAACGCCGCACCTTCCGGTACACAGCACATGTACGTGCTACCTCACATACCAGACATTACAATTCTGTCCACAGTGCCTACAGTTAACAAAGAAATGCAGTGTTAAGGGCAAACATGTATCTCCTCTGCACACAAAAAGTATTGGCACAGATCGTGGCTTCTCAGTATATTGCTGGGTTTTCATATACCGCAACGCCATCTGCTTACGCAATAGACACTGCGTGTTGTTGACGGCTCAGTTGCTGGTATGTTGCTGTGTTGCGCGATAGTGCTCAGCATGGGGCCGAAGAAGGAACGTTCAGTGGCGTTGCGTGAGACAGTGGTATTGCTCCATTCACAAGGGAGAAGCTATCGACAAATCGGACCAGAGGTGTCTGTTAGCTACACCACGGTAAGAGCCATCATTCATAAATATAGAGAGACTGGAACAACAGTGAATAAGTGTCGTCCTGGACGTCCAAAAGTGCTTACAACCCGAGAGCGTCGTCGTATCATCGCACTTGCTCGGAAGGAACCTGCTGCAAGTGCAGCAACTATTGCTGAGGTTGTACAGACAACGTCCGACAAGACGGTTAGTGTTCAAACTATACGAAATGTGTTGAATGAGGTTGACATGCATGGACGTTCTCCCAGGAAAAAGCCATACATATCGGAAATTAACCGGCAGAAACGCCTGCAGTTTGCCAAGGACTGCATCAGCAAGCCGATGGAGTTTTGGAGCACTGTGATATTTAGCGACGAATCGAAGTTCAATGTGTTCGGATTTGATGCAAGAAAGAAAATTTGGCGCAAGCCGAATACGTAATTCGACATCAAACACATGCATCCCACAGTCAAACAAGGTGGAGGCGGTATCATGGTCTGGGGCTGTATGGCGGCGTCCGGCGTTGGAAATCTAGCTGTAATCCACGGTACAATGGATCATATGAGATACATCGACGTGTTGCGAGGTAATTTACACACTAGTGCACAGACATTGGGCCTTCCGGGGGTGTTTCATTCCCAGCCGCCATGAAAACCCGGGAGTGGTTACTGTACAATGCCCCCAGAAGGGTTCTAACACCACCTCAGAGCCCTGATTTGAGCCCCATGGATGCGTAGGTTGCATCTTGACACACAAGTCAGAAAAAGGCGTCCGTCCAGTAAAAAACACTCGGAGGAAGTGCTCCTGGAGGAATGGTCGAAAATTACCCCTGATATCACCCGGAATTTAATACAAAGCATTCCTAGGCGTTTACGTGTTGTTATAGATGCTAAAGGGATGCACACTAGCTATTAGAAGGTGAACATCAATGAAGAAAAAGAACACACTGTGCGATTCATACGCGTGTGCCAATACTTTTTTGGATGTAGAAGAGCGATATTTATTTCCATAATACTGTATGTTACTTTACGGACAGGTGATTTGGACATATTTGTAACATATGTAATGTAAGGTGGCACGTGTCTGGGGTCTGTTCTGAAATATATGTTTCATTTAACCTACAGCCACTGAAATGTAACTGTGCCAATACTTTTTGGTGCGATTGTATGTTTACCCTACCCTATACAGTGACAAATTCCCAAGATAATCTTCTGATGAGCTACTCTGATAATCAAGAAACACTCACTGAAATACGAGACGCGAAAACTACGCTAGGTTTTCCCAGAAAAACTATTTAAAAGCTAAGCGCAGCAAATAAGTACAAAAACGCTTTATACAAACAGTACTCGCTGCTGCTGGTGCTCTCGCTCTGGCTGTCACAAGACAACTGCTGATTCAAGTGACTAGTGGCTAACGGCCGCGAAACAAACAAATGACGGTATTAGGGCGCTTTCTGTTCTAAACGATCAAGAAAACACTAAGAAATCTAACACGAAAACTACGTAAAGTTTTATCAAGAACTGTTAGTTACTATGCAGAGCAGATAAACACAAATAGAATCCCTTCCTTAGTGGAAGGTCGTAAACAAAATGCAAAATAAACGCTTTATACAAACAGTACTGTGCTGCTGCTGGTGCTCTCGCTCTCGCTGTCACAAGACAGCTCCGTAACGCTTTCGCGATTACTAAATGATCCTGTAACGAAGCGCGCTGCTCTCCGTTGGATCTTCTCTATGTCTTGTATCAACCCTATCTGGTACGGATCCCACACTGCTGAGAAGTATTCAAGCAGTGGGCGAACAAGCGTACTGTAACCTACTTCCTTTGTTTTCGGATTGCATTTCCTTAGGATTCTTCCAATGAATCTCAGTCTGGCATCTGCTTTACCGACGATCAACATTATATGATCATTCCATTTTAAATCACTCCTAATGCGTACTCCCAGATAATTTATGGTATTAACTGCTTCCAGTTGCTGACCTTCTATTTTGTAGCTAAATGATAAACGATCTATCTTTCTGTGTATTCGCAGCACATTAGACTTGTCTACATTGAGATTCAATTGCCATTACCTGCACCATGCGTCAATTCGCTGCAGATCCTTCTGCATTTCAGTACAATTTTCCATTGTTACAACCTCTCGATACACCACAGCATCATCTGCAAAAAGCCTCAGTGAACTTCCGATGTCATCCACCAGGTCATTTATGTATATTGTGAATAGCAACGGTCCTATAACACTCCCCTGCGGCACACCTGAAATCACTCTTACTTCGGAAGACTTCTCTCCATTGAGAATAACATGCTGCGTCCTGTTATCTAGGAACTCCTCAATCCAAGCACACAATTGGTCTGATAGTCCATATGCTCTTACTTTGTTCGTTAAACGACTGTGGGGAACTGTATCGAACGCATTGCGGAAGTCAAGAAACACGGCATCTACCTGTGAACCCGTGTCTATGACCCTCTGAGTTTCGTGGACGAATAGCGCGAGCTGGGTTTCACATGACCGTCTTTTTCGAAACCCATGCTGATTCCTACAGAGTAGATTTCTAGTCTCCAGAAAAGTCATTATACTCGAACACAATACGTGTTCCAAAATTCTACAACTGATCGACGTTAGAGACATAGGTCTATAGTTCTGCACATCTGTTCGACGTCCCTTCTTGAAAACGGGGATGACCTGTGCCCTTTTCCAATCCTCTGGAACGCTACGCATTCACGCTCATTCCACTGGACCGATTGACTGACGTTAGCATCATGTCTTTTGCATATGTTGCTGGGTTTGTAGAATTTCTGATTTTGTGATATGTAAGAAATATTTTAATTTATTTCTTGCAATTTATTTATGAGACCTCGATACCAGTATTCCGTGGCAGAGTCAGAAGGTTTTAACAGTCTTTCCACTGAAAAATTAATACATACAAATCATTATCAAACTTTTAAATCTCATTGTCGGCCGTAAGGTAATCTGCGCGTATAAGAACAATCTATTTGATTACACCTAGGGCAACAAAGTTAACATACGTTGTATGTAATGAACACATAAGTAGTGGAAACTGAGCAAAGACTGTTAGGTGCGTACAAGGATCACTTTGTGCATGGTGCTTCAATGAAAGTATTTCATGGAATTTCTCCCTCAATATGATGTCCTCTTGGTTTTAGCTATCGGCAACTTTAACAGACAAATTACGCGTGAAACTGACAGCTTTGATTCATCCAGAGATTTAAATACGACAGAATTGCTAGAGTTGCATTCAAATCAACCCGTAGCCTTCGTACTTCAAACATTCTGTCGTAATAGTTAATCAGTTCAAGCAAATCGAAGAAAGTTGTATTCATTAATTCAGAACTCTCTGCTTGCACTGTTTGGAAGTAAAATTAGTGTCCTTTAGGAATGTTACGTGAAGGTAGAAAGTTCTTGAGTCTCAATAACCAAGGGATTTTTAACAATACTAATTTTCATTTTCTGTCACATATCATGAAGTGCTACTCTGTTACATGCAGTCAGCCCCCTACAACCTTACAGAATAGTAAATAATGCTACAATCGCCTGATTTAGCTCTACATCTCAGCACTTTACATTAGGTAAAGTGATTTTCTTCTGCCTCTTTGTTTACATCCCCTACTAGTGAGAACATGGAGGGCTTCCCAATTGCGGATACTTGGAAGGTGATTTACAGCTCTGATATTCACTTGATGAACAAGGGAGATCCTTCTGACAATCTTTGTCGGAACGAAGGGACTGGAATTTAATTTATTTGGAGGACAATTTTGCGATGCTGCTCGTTGCCCGAATTAAAGATTTTTATCGGGTGCCTGTGTTTTTTTTTTTTATAGAAAGATCAGGTTATCACAACTTAATACGTTACATACGTTGAAACGTCCCCTTAAAAAATTATAAATGACTGTGCTTTTAATACGTTATATACTTTGAAACGTCCCCTTAAAAAAATTATAAATGACTGTGCTTAAACTGACACACAATATTTTTTAGCGCAACGCAATCTAATATATATCAGTTCATGATATCCAGTATTACGAATTTACTGTCTCTGATGGACACACGTCCAGATCAACCGCTCTCAAAACTCCGCCATCTCTCGCCCCACATCCACCACTGCTGGCGGCTCACCTCCAACTGCGCAATGCTACGCGCTGTTAACAGCCAACTGCCCAACACTACAATAGCAGATTCCAACAATGCAAACCAGCCACAGACTGCACACAGTACTGTCAGTGATTTTCGTATAGAGCGCTACATGGCGTTACCAACTTAAAAACCTGAACAGCCTACATACAACTTGACTTGTAAACGTGAACTAAGTATGTAAACCGTAACACAGCAGTCCTCCAAGAATATTCTGTGATCGATCAACAATAAGCACGCACTCAACTTTTTTCAGTTCTTGTTGCGAATTTGTGATACAGTGTTGTTCATGAAAATCCATGTCTACAGAAAGTCAACGTAGAAGAGGAAAAGGAGGACTGTTTCAGTTCCTTGGGCTGCAGATTAGCTGATAGTTGGAGCAATCAGCGATATTTTGTATGTCAGTGAAGGTGGTTTGTGATATTGGTTTGAGTGAATGGCGGACAGTTTGCCACTTTTATGTCCTCATCACGTTCTTCACAAACCCAGAACAAGATCATACAGTTCCCGTGCTCTGAATACCATCAAAGGGCAAGCAAGCGCAAGTTTGCTATAGAATAACAGGGAATGAATCTTAACGACCACAGAGTGGCAGTAAATGGGAAAAGAGATCCGCCAAAAGGAAAAAAAAAAAGGTTCAAATGGCTCTGAGCTCTACGGGACTTAACATCTGAGGTCATCAGTCCCCTAGAACTTAGAACTACTTAAACCTAACTAACCTGAGGACATCGCACACATCCATGCCCGAGGCAGGATTCGAACCTGCGACTGTAGCAGTCGCGCGGTTCCGGACTGAAGCGCCTAGAACCGCTCGGTCATAGTGGCCGGCTCGTGAAAAGGAAATTCTACCCACATAAAAGGGAAAAACATTTGACAGACTTTATTACGTACGAACTATCTTAGTAACGATCAAAATATTCTCCGATCTTCGTCCAATCGTACACAAAATTAAAATATTTACTATTTAAAAAAATTATGTCAATTACTATCGCTTTTAAAACAGTTCCAAAAGCCAGTTAGATTGTTAAGGCTTTCGTGGCTACTTATTGAAAAACTGCCTATTGGTTCCTGTCTTGGCTTCTTCGGCCGACATTTGTTTGATGATTTTTCTGACGTTTCGCCAGCACGAGCTTTGACAGTACTGGCCAGTGGTGCTGGCTAAACGTCAGAAAAATCATCAAACAAACGTCAGCCGAAGAACCCGAGACAGGAGCCAACAGGTAGACAGTTATCTGTTTCGCCACTATTGCTGATTATAAGTTCCACCTGTCCTGTAGAATATCTGTACTGGCCCTGAGCCACGCTTATAGTTCGTACGTTGTCTTTCCCGCAGCACCTCATGTCTACTCGACACAAAAATAGACGCATATCCTGTCGAACAAAAGGAGCCATCAATCTCTTCATACTATCACACCCCAATAAGGCTTTTTCTCATACTTACCAATTCTTCCGTCGATAAAACCAAAAACTGCACCGTAAGTTTTTCTGTGTACGAGTGTAACACAATCGCACCAAATTATCTGGGAAAAACTTTAGTTTCTTCCGTTGCTCTTAAGCAACACCGCAGGAATGAGGACTTGAGATTAAGGAGGTATCAGTTACCGTAAATACAGGCAGACTAAAGCTCATCTGAGAGAGATGCAAAGAGAAAGCTACATTTGTCATTGCAACCATGACAACAAACAGTAATCAAAATCTTCGAAAAAAACTCCCTATTAGCTGTGGGGGGATGAGCAGCAGTAAGTCAGACTTCACGTTAATAACACTACTGCAGCTCCTTGCAATTTTTAGCTGTTGAACATCCTTATGTAATATGTTACAAATGTGCGTGCCATGGTGGCTCACTGGATAAGTGTCAAATTCTAAAACTTCGTGATTTCAAACTCTAGCAATGATGTGTAAGCGCTGAGAAGTATTGAGACTCGGAGTTCTCGTTAAACTGAAGGGGCACCTATAACCAACTTGGTGGGTTCAGAGGCCAGAGGCAAGGGGTAACCACTCCGAATAGGACCATGGCTAATGAAGCTCTGTGGTACTGCTACTAACCTTCTAGCTGAAGGTAGCTTTACTCTTATTGTGAAAATGTTGTTAACAAATAGTAATACTACAAAAAACTGCATAGACGTTAAACATGCTTTATTGAGACATTCAGCTTTCACGAACCCAAATTCACAGATCAAAGTCGATGTGGTGTGAGAATAGGTTTTGTGAAATGATCAGAAACAAAACACTGTATAACTATCAAATTACGGTAGCGGAGATGAAGAGAGAGTCTCAGAGGATGTGTCACTGAAAGGTTAATCGCCCAACATTTGTTACATTTTATACTGAGACACTTGGACAATAGAGATTTTATGCGTGGAAAACCTGTATGTAGGACTTCGCGCATAAGAACGCACACCCTTGAAGTCACAAACTAGAGAAATTGTGACAAAGAAGGTAATACATCCCACATAAGACTCCGCGTTCTTGTTTGTACTCTTCATTCCAGTTTCTAAGGAGGTCGTACATTCAAAGAGATGATATCTAGGTGTAAATCAGAATAAAGTATCAATAATGAGTTGTTTAGGAAGTAGCGCTCTACGCCGTCGTCGAGACGCTGGTGCATCTAGCTGGAACACCGAGACGAAGGTACGCCCTTCGATGCTCTATGGGAAAATTCAATTGGTATCCGACGAGCCTCGTAGCGACATTTGATGGAACTCTCATTCAGCAGTTTTGAATGGTTTCGGGCAACGGTCCAACAGAAAGTTTCAAAGAAAGAGTCTAGCGGCTTCTGTTTCACAGGCCCAAATAACCTATCGAGCGACCGGTATGGTAACCATATACCAGTTCAGTACCTCCTTCGTAGTGTCTAAGGAACAGCGTAAAGCAACGATCGACAAGTGAGCAAAGATCCTATAATCTACTGTGAAGCCGAGAAGTTAAAATTGTTTTGATCTGTGCATGATGACACGCTTACAACGTATAACATATAGAATGTACAAGGATACGGCAGAAACCACGTGAAACTGAGTATAATTATTCAGAGCCACTGCTGACAGAAACACACACACACACACACGCACATACCCACACACATACACACACACACACACACACACACACACACACACACACAACCCCCCCCTCCTCACACACACACACGCACACGCACATACACACACAAACTTGGTCTCCCGCATGGTAGTGCTACTCACGCATTAAGAGTTCCGTAGAGAATGAATTATGTGTATGGTTTATCCATTCTGGGACTCGAAGATATTGACTATTTTTGTCTAATATTGGCACTGATACTGAAAAGATATCGGTTACTGTGATTCCAAAACTGTGAAGAATGCTTTAATTTCGAGTTTGAAGTCTCATGACAAATGATAAAAGAAGCGTTTTTCCGTGTTATTTAATTACAAAGGAAGAATTTAGGATTTTCCCATTTACTTGTACTGTGACCTCGCTTATTGCCAATTTCATGATTGTAGGTCAACAGGAAGTACCGTACAGGTTTTGACGAGCGAGTTTTCGAGTATTAAAATATGTGACAGCAATGGCCTTATCTTTTGATTGAACTGACTTAGGAGCTTAAAATTTCCAGATTGCCAAGGAACCGTAGACCTTAAAACGTGACATAAATTTCAACTTGATACATCTACTCATTCCTGGGCGAAAGGGACAGACAGACAGACAAGAACGCTACTACTGCATGGGCGCCCACACGTGGGGGCAAAGGGGACCGCTCCCTATCCCCATCTGTCAGGGAAAGGAAAAAAAATAGTCTAGTCAGGTGCTTTTCTTTACAACAATTCAAAAGCCAGTATTACGCAGGTTTTTAACAGGGTCGCAAGTGGAAGGTTTTATGTCTGCTTACAAGTTGTAATGTCCCCACAGAAAATACCCTCTACCACGCACCAATTAATCATTTTCAATCAAACCATGCACATTCATTCTCTTTGGAAAAGTTATCTGATCCGATTTTCTATTAATATATGCGGCGACAGCACGACGACGCCGAAGTATTTTCTAGTGCGTTTATTCTTTGAAATAACAGAGATGCATATATGCATTCCCCATGGTTGTTAGAGTGGTAACGAGGACAGCTTCTGGAGTATCTGTTGAGGGATTGACGTGTTTCTGAGAGATACATATTCTGCTTTTCTTCTCGCTAAAGCGAGCCAATTAACATTTGTGCCGCTAGCGGTTTGTGTGAAGAGAAAACAATTAAGGCGTGGAATCACCGGAGATCTGGACATGTAATGGAGATGGATTTAACACACAATTTCCTCCATAAATAAGGTTTGTGACTTTTTTGTTCTGGAGTGAATGAACGAATGAGTTTTTTCTGAATCATTTGATGATCACGTTGGCCCTGTAAATAGTGGGAAAGTTTCAGCTGTGTCGAAGAGAGCCTGCAATCACTGAGTCTGTGTTAAATCGTCCAAAAAGGCATCTGGAATTCGCAATCTTTCGTAAAAGGAACAAACTGTCCAAACGATTGATTCTCCCGACTGACTGCAGTGTTTAACAGTAATAATAAATGTAAAGATCTCTTACAGCAAGCCAGCCGCTGATTACCAAGACGAAGGACTGCAGCAAAGATCCTATTTGGCTGATTTCACGTAATGAAATATTATATTAAAATCTGTACATAGATAAAGGAGAGAAAGAGAGGGAGCGAATGAAAATAGAGATGATACTAACAATCCTCCATTAGTCTAATTTTTCGCCTGTCTTATCACGGATCAGCCAAGAACGGGGAGGGCCTTACTTTACTGTATAGATTTATGTGTGAAGGTGAAGGGATCTTAAAGGCAACAGATACATGTCCATACAGACAAGACATTACACAGAGATAGCGGCTAGCAGCATTCATCATCTATTCTTAGATAAAGAGACGGCAACTTATTATCGGAACATTTAAAAAGGTTAAAAAGTCGCCATTCGTTTTCTAAAATACACTGGGGAAAAAAATAGCAATTTAAAAAAATTATTAATGAATAGTAATGGATTTTTTTAATACTTTGGTCTAGGTAACATATTTAAGTGATTAACACTGCAGGATCACAGGTTATTGTAATCACGCGATGAGCCATTGCAAATGTGAAATGCTGGTACATTAAAAATCGGTGTAACTGCCAGAATGTTGAGTGCGAGCATGGAAACGGACATGCATTGTGTTGTACAGGTGCCAGATGTCAGTTTTTGGGACGGAGTTCCATTCCTGCGGCATTTAGTCGGTCAATACGGGGACGGTTGATGTTGTTTGTAGATGACGTTGGAGTTGTCCGACGATGTACCACACGTGATCCTCTGGAATGTTGTTCATGAATGGCAGCGCAATAAGTCGAATCGTCAGACTGACGTACGAACTAGCAGTCAGGGTGAGTGGGCTAATCACGAGCGTGCTCCTACAAATCATAGGAAATCGTACCACACACAGTAACTCTAGATTTAGATCCAGTGCGTCTGGAATGCAGGCAGGTTCATTGCATGCCCTCAGTTGGTCTGCTAACCAACTCACGTCCGTCGAGGGCACCGAGGCAAAAACAGCTCTCATGAAAGAACGCAACAGACCTCCACCCTGCCTTGCAATGAGTTCTCGCTTGACACCACTGAAGTCGCAAATTGCGGTGATTTGGAGTCAGTGGAATGCAGGCTACAGCGCGTCTGGTTCAGAGCTTTTCTTAAAGTAACCAATTAGTACCAGTTCGTTGTGTCACTGTGGTGCCAACTGTAGCTCAAATTGCTGCTGCAGGTGCATTATGTTGCGCCATCATCGAACGTGATGGTCTTTCCTCTCGGTAGTGCCATGTGGTCTTCCAGAGCCCAGTCTTGTTGCAGCAGTACGGTCTAGCCACAACCGCTGCCAGCAATCATGTACAGCGCCGCGCGGGATTACCCGAGCGGCCTCAGGCGCTGCAGTCATGGACTGTGCGGTTGGTCCCGGCGGAGGTTCGAGTCCTCCCTCGGGCATGGGTGTGTGTGTTTGTCCTTAGGATAATTTAGGTTGAGTAGTGCGTAAGCTTTGGGACTGATGACTTTAGCAGTTATGTCCCATAAGATTTCACACAGATCTGAACATTTTTTGAACCGTGTACAGTGGCTATATTTCTGCCAAGTTTTTCTGGAATATCAGAAAAGGAACATCCGGCTTCTCGTAGCCCTATTACAGGAACTCTTTGAAACTCAATGATGTGCCGATCATGGTATCTTTGTGGCCTTTTAGGCATTCTTGACTGACATCAAGTCACCACGCCCAATTTCAAAGGTAATCAACCTTCACGACCGTCATAGCGTGTATTTGAAGCAAACCTGATTTGCATGCTCATAGCGGCGCTACTAGAGCCGCTCTTATGCGATTGGCGCGACATCTGAATAGACGTCACCTTTCAGATCTAGAAACACGCCTACCAACTTTAGTTCATGTCGCACAACTCCTTCTTGGTGTAGCGATTATTTTTCTCCGTCAGTGTATTAAAACTGCTCCACCGCCTCCCACACCCACCCCTTCCCCCGCCTACAAACTATCCGATGGCCCCCCTTGTACTGCCGCAAGTTGACAAAACTTGCCGGGGATGTTTACCACTTACTTAAGTACACTTGCTAGTGGACACACTCCTTTGCTGCGGGAGTCACTCAGCTAGCCGGGGTGGCGTTTCAGCTGCCAGCGCCTCCACCAGCGGGCCAGGCCTAGGGCCGCGATATTGTTTTCCGGGCGCCTCGTGCGGTTGTCCGTGGCGTGGCGCGGCGCGGTGATATATTTTTAGTGCGCGAGGCGCGGCCGGCGTTGACAACGGCGATGCTCCTTATCGGGCGGCATCGATCTCGCCGCTGGCTGCTTTATAGACAGCGGACGTATTCAATGGCCGTCGCTGCGGCCGCGGCGATGGCCCGGCTTTGAACTTTGCTCGTCCCGCGCGCCGCCGAGCCCTCGTGTCTGTCACGCACCCCCACCCTCACCCCCCGCGGCCTGTCCCGCGCACCCTGCACCCTCACACACACGCACACACGCGTGCAAGCACGCACGCACACACAACTGCCGTGAAGCCCGGCCCCTGCCGATGCCAGACAAGCGTCCGGAACGAAGCCTGAATAGCGCTCTAGGCCTCCGCGGCACGGATCAGCTGCGAGCGCTCGCAGGTACACGCCGGACGCCAAAGCTTGGCAAGCCAGGCCCGTGTTGGCCGGCAGGCGAGCGGCAACGCTGCAGTCGCGCTGTGCCCGCAACCACCACTACTGACGCGACAACCGACTGGTGTCACAAGCGACTGGCCAGTCACTTGAGACAATCGAATTATGCTAGTCTTTGCTAGTACGTCAGCCATATGAATATTTTCCACTCATCCTCTGGGTTTCAGTAGTTTCACTTACACACTTTTTCAGCCTTTTCAGATACCTGTGAACCGTGAGCAGTCCCTGAACGACGACAATTCTGAACAGGGGCAAAAACTTGATTGTGGAGTACCTCCCCCCCCCCCCTCTCGAGCGTTTGAGATAGAACGTGAAAATTTTTAAAAATCGATTTTTCAAAAATATGTTCATTTTGTAGAGCACACCCTTCTGGAGTGTTTCAAAAAATTGTAAATTTGTGGCAATATCTTATGGGACCAAACTGCTTAGGTCATCAGTCCCTAAACTTACACACTACTTAATGTACCTTAAACTGGGTCCGCAGCTCGTGGTCGTGCGGTAGCGTTCTCGCTTCCCATGCCCGGGTCGCCGGGTTCGATTCCCGGCGGGGTCAGGGATTTTCTCTGCCTCGTAATGACTGGGTGTTGTGTGCTGTCCTTAGGTCAGTTGGATTTAAGTAGTTCTAAGTTCTAGGGGACTGATGACCATAGATGTTAAGTCCCATAGTGCTCAGAGCCATTTGAACCTTAAACTGGACAACACACACACCCACACTTGAGGGAGGACTCGAACCTCCGACAGAGGGAGCAGCGTGGACCGTGACAAGACGCCTTAGACCTAGCGGCGAGTGTTTCATATATAAAACATATATATTTGAGGAAATGGAAGACATGTTATTTCATCTTCGTACATCCATATTTAAACTGTATGAAGGTGGGACACGGCTGGTATAATTTTTATTAAAAATAAAATCTCTCCAGTTGAACTTAAGATTTTATGTTTACTTCGCTACTAGTTTCGACGTTGCGTCAACGCCATATTCAGTCTCGTACACTTTGATGAAATCAGTTGTGTGTGGCGCAGTCTAGAAGCCTGCGGTGAGACCAACAAATGCTCCACATGGGTGGCGGGTAGTAACTAGTGTCACCAGTGTCTTGTAAGCTTAGGGACCGATGACCTAAGCAGTTTGGTCCCATAAGATCTTACCACGAATTTACACTAGTTACTGCCCGCCATCCATGTGGAGCACGTGTTGGTCTCACCGCGGACTTTTAGACAGAGCCACACACAACTGATTTCATCAAAGTGTAGGGGCCTGAAGATGGCGTTGACGCAACGTCGAAACTAGTGGCGAAGTAAATATAAAATCTTAAGTACAGCCGGAGGGATTTCATTTTTAATAAAAACATTTTATTTGGTCTTAACTGTGCCAAAATGCAGTGCCACGCTTCTCCACACAGCGTTCTTCTGTCGCACGTCACTGTATTTCACTCTGTGGAATTCAAATATGTATATTTTCTGATAGAAGCCGTAAACCTACATTCAGGGCAGTGGAAATTAAAATGTCTTGACATCCTACGCCCCTAAATAAATAAAAAACAAATAAAGAAAGAAACAGTAAAGAAGCCCTCTTCAGAAAATTTGAACATTAGCTAGTAACTTTCTCTTGTGTGTGACGTAAAATTAAATATATGAAACATAAAAGCAGTAGGCAAGAAACAAGCAAGACACTACACATATCTCTCATATCTTCAATCCTCAGGTCCTAGCACTTTTTTCTCTCTAACCTTGCTACAGCTTTACACGACGCGCTTTCGTTTATGCGGAAGAATCTATTACTTCATCAAATGAAACAAGAAGTTTACTGTTACCAGTCACTGTTTATTTATCTCCACGACGCATTTCAAACGTATAAACTTTCACCATCAGGCGGATTTACATTTGTTACTTTGACATGTGTCTGTGTGTGTTGTGTTACGACTTTTTGGAGGAACTGATGGCACTGTCTAGTGGGTGAAACAAAACACTATTTCATAGCATCGTTTTGGGTTTCTTTTGACAAAAACTAAACGTAAATCTAACGGTAAAAATAAAATAAGTAAAACAGAGTACCACCAGTAGTCAAAGGTTCTTTGCACTGCCGTAACACGTCACATGTGCGCTGTCGTATAATGTAAACAAATATGGCGTCGGGAAACTAAGTAAGGATCATATCGCAGAAAAGAAACATTATCACAAAGTACAACGAATATATATTGTAACACCGTTATTACAATATGTTTTAAAGGATGGAGGTTAAAGCTTTTGAAACACATTGCAGAGCTAAATAAACAGTGACTGGTAACAGTAAACTTGTTGTTTCATTTAATGCGAATAACAGCCACGGTAAATCCTAACCTAAAATGTTCGCATTTAAAGTACCTCATCAAAGTTCGTCAAACGTTTTCCTACATAAAAGTCAAAATGTCATTGTCTAATACTGAAAAGGCTGTTAATACGAATAGCATTCAAGACACGTGTGGTTTCTCAACTTGATTACGTCTATTTTGTCAGTGCCTGCTAGATAAAACGAAATAAGCCTTTCTAATACTACAGCATTTGTGACACACGCCAAATAAGCGAGACAGTTTTGGCACAAATGGCCATTTTTATCTACCTCATTTACATAAATAACACTGCAGATTATATGGCCATTTTTATCTACCTTATTTACATAAATAAAACGGCAGAATATAATTCACGAAGTACTAACGTCAGATGCCAATTAGGCCAACTAAAACCAAAAAGTTTTATGTTAGGACATTGTTTTACTTTTCATTCATATGGTCCAGCCTCTCAAGCAGAAGATCGAAAATCGGTAGTAGTATGAAATTTTTATATAAATTTGGAATCGTCATATTCTTCCACATAATTTGTGTGATGTCCCTATTTCTTCTCCTTCCTCATTCTTACAAACCATCTTGTAATTCTGTATCTATTCCTGCCATTGTCAAAACTTATTCTCCGGTTAACTTCACTAAGCATGCCAGAATCACCGGTTCAATTACTCCACATTTATTCTCCAGTTAGGCATCATTAAGTATTCGCAAAACGCGTTTTCCCACGATGTTCCGAGAACAGAATCAAGCGGTTGCTAACCGGGGACTGTACAACTGGCCCTCAGTAGTGTAGGGATCTGGCAAATAGTTTCTGTCAGTTCCGTTTTCTTGGATACATTGAGAAGATACAAGTCATCTTTCTTACCTGTTTTTCCTGTTAGTCATTTATTTACACTCTGGTAGTCTGAATCTATGGATTTCGCTAAAAATTATGACAACACTTAACATTCGCAAACCCAATCAACATATTCACCCGTTCGGGTTTATTCAGCTTGGCTCGTATAGCCCCGTCCCCTTTTGCCTGCCGGAAAGTTTTTTATTTCTAGAAGCGACGTGGATTGCCCTGGCAGAGGTATCACGTACACTATGCACGCATTCAAAAATCAGCTTATGATTCGTTCAGAAATCAAATTAGAATGTGTTTAAAAATGTTCAAAAAACAACAGAGATGCGTACCAAAATCACATGAACAATCGATAGACCAACGTGCGCTGGACGCTAGCCGCTTGGTGAGATAAGATTTTTTGTTTTCGAGAATATGAATTTGGCGCCCCCTGAAATTGCTGCCCGGGGCAGATACCACCCACCCACACCCCACATCGTAGATCCGGGCCTGGCCATAACTAGGGTTGTCGACATTTTTAGAGAAAAATAACTATCTTATTTCAAGAAGAGGTGAATAAAAACTGTGCTTCTAAAAATGAAGTACTTACAAATTTACATATTTACTAGTTGTTTCCTGTGGCTGTGCTCGCATATAAGTACTTCTGTTTTTGATGAGTGATGGTGAGTACGTAGCCGCGATAACACCAGCTGTCCTCACATGCCTGCCTGTTTGGGTAAGCATAGCCTGCGACTTGCACACCGCCCTCCCAAGCTGTCCCAATGCCTGGTGCATCGACATGCCCTGCATCACATCTGAGCAGATCGTACAGAGCAGCATATGCAGGGGTGCACTTCTAGGCAGCATGCTGCTGAAGGAGTGTGGAAGTATGAATTAAACACATTGAAGATGGTAGAAGAATTGTATTCATTCATTTGAATCATATCACGTAGCACATACATATCAACCGATAAAAGCATTTTCACAAATATGGTCAAGTTCAGAACTCAAAGAGTAAATAGCTTTTCCAAAAACTAAATATTTTTGCCTTATTCGCGTAATATTCTTAAACTCATAAGCAGCTTGAACCACACATAGTCTAAAGTAACCTCTATTCTTCCTCAAGGTCAAAGCTACCTCGTTACCAAATTTCATCGAAATCCGTTCTGCAGGTTAGTAATAGTAAATTAAAACGTCGTGTCTGATGCTAAAAATGAAAGCGAAAATTTTGCGGGTGGTGTCAGCGGGAAATTTTCGTAAAGGTTTGAAATTTTATATAGAGTTGGTTCCAGTCACTAAATGGTTTCATTCTCAAATACTGGACTAAAAAAATGTGGGTATTAACACATTGTTGTCTACATTTCATTTAACTCCCACCCCACCTTCGAGGGGTAAGTGCACCTTACCCACACCCTCCTCAGAGATTCTTTCTAGACTGTAAATCATGTGCGTGCCAAGTTTAGTAGAAATCGCTCCAGTGTGCTCACCAGCAGCACTCCTGGAAGAAACGATAATGCGTAGACATGGCTTAGCCACAGCACGGGGGGATTGTTTTAAGAACGCATCTTCGCTTTGTAGTGGAGTGTGTGCTGATATGAAACTCCCTGGCAGATTAAAACTGCACGCGAATGCCGAAGGGAAAGGCAAAGGTCTCAGTTTCAATTTCTGTTCTGGGCACAGTATCGATCTGTCAGGAAGTTTCATATCAGTGAACTCTCCGCTGCAGACTGAAAATTAATTCTGGAACATATATTTTTAAAAAATGTACTGACGTTCCATCTCTCCGTCACCAGTGGGTTGCACTCACCACTGATAACTCTGTTTCGTTAAACGCTGAGAAGATGAAAACAGAAGGCATGTAAGACCACTTTTTAATTGTTTGGCGACCTAATCATTTGCTTTTAAGCATTTTTTGCAAGAAATATTTTTAATCATTCGTTAAGAAAACGGTTATTCATAAAAGCGGACAAAAACTGAACTAAGAGCTACTTATTGCCAATAAAAGAAAATAAATAAATAAGAAATAAAATAAAAGCAAATATCGGAAAGGTAACAGCAGTGATGACAAATGCAGTCAACAATGATAAGTTAACAGCCAGTTTTTTATCTACACCCATTCCAATTCTCATTCAACCCTTACTACTCTACTAAGCGTGGACGATATCGCCTAGGAGATGTGATGATACGGGCAGAAGTAAGGCTGTGAGGGGGAGAGTTGTTGCGTGAGTTGCATTTGGATAGCTCCGTCGGTATTGCTCTTGCACACAAAAGGCCAAAGTCCTAGGTTCGTGTCTCAGTCCAGCACATCTTTAAGCTACCAGGAAGTTTTAGTTTCGAGTATAAGTTAACTGTACCATTATTCTCTCCATGACACTTCTGTACTGTATACTTGAACACAGTGAGTATGTTCTTTCACAACATCGAATTGAAATAAGAAATCAGTATTTTGTAGTGAAAGTACGTACGTTAATTCCGTTATGTTTAAAGCATTAGCAGATTTTAAAAAAGTTTTTGACAATGTTAACTAGAATATACGCTTTCAAATTCTGGAGCTACATTTGGAAAGGGACAGAGTTGTTACTCAGCACCAGATTTTTATTAAAAATGTATGTATTGAGCAAGTAATAAACGAAATCAGGGGGAAAACTGGAAACAGAATAAAGGTTCAGGGAGGAAAAATAACTTCTTTTGGGGTTTGACAATCTTATGGTAATTCTGTCAGAATCGGGAAAAGGCCTGGAGAACAAGCTGAACGGAACGGATAACGTCTTAAAAAGAGATTCTGAAATGAGTACCAACAATAGTAAACCAAAAGCAACAAAATACGAGTAAGTGACGATAGCCAAAGCAGAGACGACAGACGATGCAGATCGACAATGACAAAAAAGAGAAACTTATAAAGTGCATAGGATATAAACGTGTTAGGAAGTATTTTCTGACAACTTCTGAAGTGTAGCGTTGTACAGAAGTGAAACAGGGCGATAAAAAGGTTCAGGCAAGAAAAAAGAAGCTTTTGAAATGTGGTGCTACAGAGTAACACTGAATCAAGATTATCTGGGAGGATTAAATAATTAATGTGGAAGCATCGAATTTCGATGAAAGGAAACTTATGACACAATTTGACTAAAAGTGGGGAGCGGTTGACAGGACACACCACGAGGCACCCAAGAGTTTGGTAATGGAATGAAGTGTAAGGCGAGGGGAAAACGGCTAAAAATCGTACAGGGGTCTACCAAGACTACCCTACAGTAAGCAGGTTGAACTGAATGTAGTCTGCAGTAGTTATGCAGAGATGAAGAGATTTGCAAAGGATAGACTAGAGTTGAGAGCTGCATCAGATCGGTCTTCGGATTGAAGAACAGAACAACAGCAACACAATTCTATCGGTAATAACGGAAATAGACGTGGCTGTGGATAAACTTCCTAGAAATGGAACGACGACTAATTGCCGTATTTATTTTTTTTCTAGTAAAAGTTTAGTTGTATAGCTACTCATACAAGGGAGCAAATTGTTTTCTGTACTATTTTGCCGAAAACTGACTTGATGAGACCATGGATGAGTAAAAATACAAGATAATTCGTACAAAAACGTAAAAACAGCAACCAACTACTGTCGATAAAGATATTTTCTAGGAACAAACAGCACCGTTACCGGTTTGCAAATGATAGGTTCATCTTTAAAATTACATTTAGCATATGTTGTCCATTTCTTGTTCAGTTGAAAGTTCGTTTGAGTGGTGGTGCTCTACTGAAGTAAATAGTAATAAAAAGGACAACTTCACTACAACTGAACCTATCATTGAGGTAAAACAACGTAAACAACTTTGTAAGATAAGAAATGAGTTCGTTGTTAGGGCACCCTCCCTCCAAGGAACATTCGCCACAACTAAGAACAGCTAACATCATTTGTAAAGCAAAGATACACAGTACGCAATTTTAAAATTTAATAGCCGCCTAAGAATGAACTTGTTGATCAGAAATCGGCAGCTGTGCTATATGTTTCCACTACTACGGCATTATTAACAATGGCTGGTTGCTGCTTTTACTTTTTTTGTAGGGATCAACCTGTAAATACTTTTCTGTTTATTACGTGCGTAAATGGGGCCATCAGTCTCGATAGGCCTTTTTGGATCCCTTGTATAATTCTTCAGATGCTTCTCCTCTTAAGGCTTAAATAGACGTGAATGTGCTTTGAATCATGGTATCAGGGAAACGACCTCCACACATACAGAAAATGGTATCAGGTAACTTCACAACTCTTAAGTACGCCTCACAATACGAACACTGTAAGAAAAGAAGCGCCGGAAGATGGGTACACATGACCCGAAATGGCACATTATGTGATTTAATATAGTTACTTCGTGGCTGACGGCGGTGTTTACACATACATTTGTTTAAATTACTACTGTGACGGTCATTTTCTTCCTAGTGGCTATTTAGAAGTGGGTTTTGTATACAAAAAGTGATTTACTTCCTGCGTAAATTTATGTAGAGATTTGAAGTTTTAGATGTGAAACTCGTCAGCTAAATAAGCAATTGAGATCGAATAAAATCAGTAACATAAGAAAAGGAAAGGAGGATAGAAGAAGGTTAAACGAAAGAGAAAGACAATCAATTCTTCCAGAAGTTACGAAAAAACTTTAAGGTGAATTTTCCTCATCTGTAATGGGAAACATGACTCGCGAAAAATTTAGTCACTCGAGGACTTGTATACAGCTCTATAGGTATGAACAGAATGGGTGTATTGCCTGTACATTACATTAGCAAAAAGAATAACACTGAAGAATGAAGTCTGGAAATTAAAATTGTAACAAGGTAACAATATTCTTGGACAACATGTGTTTTGTTTAACCAGAAAGAACATTTTCTAAAATCAAGGCTTACATAGAGTGTGTAGAAAGACAAAATTCAACGGTATAGCTACATATCCTAGTTTCTATAGCGACACATTGTGGTAGACGGTTATTTCTTAGGGAGCCCAAAGTATAACGAGGAATTAGAAACGTCGAATTCAATGACGACGTTGGTCCAATCAATTTCATTATCTCACAATGAAGTATTAATCGAAGCATCGCCGGCCATTCTAACAGCTCCTTTGTCCCAACATGAAAAGGGTCCCAAACATACGGCACAAATTAAGAAAGATTCATTGATATGGAATGTTTTCAAGTGATTTAGGATTCCACAATTATCATCTGACTTAAGTTTAATGTATAAGTAAGTTACTTTTGTAAAGTTACAGAATCAATGAATTTTTATTTTGTTAAGTAGTGACATTGTCTCTTTTCATTGTCAGATGTTCATACTTTGGGTCTACTTTCGAAATTATTTTTGAGTGCATTATTAAGCGATCCTGTATTTCTATCATTCTTTAAATTCTTGAATAACATTTGAATGCAATTCAGCCATTATTTTTCCACGGGAAACTTACCATACCCTGGAAGAAATATTCCCTGGTGTGGCTGAAGCGTGAGCTAAGAAGTATATAACGAGACTGTGAGAACAGTTTTGAAATCCTCTCACAGTCTTGAAAGAAAGTCCTCTGCTGCGGGAGCACTGCTTTCTTTACTTCCTTGTACCTATTTTTAAGTATCTGCAGTTAATGATTTGCTGCTTCCCACAGACTTCACGTTCCTATTATGGCCCAGGCGCAAAGTTCACATCTTACGTGTACCTGGAACTTGCTTTCAAGATCCCCAGTTTAAATTCTTCGGTTGTAATGCGTCTCATTACTAGCGTAAGATTCATATTATTTTTGTTTTCATCTGAATTCTGTACTACACAGCCTGTCATTTGCGTTTGGTAGCTCTTGCAAGTCTTCCTTTCTTTCAATCAGTAGAGAACTGTCTACGTATCTTAATTCACATTTCTCTTGCAATTTAATCCACGTCTTGTGTTATTTTAATATGCATCTATAATTCTGTCAGAGACAGCGAAGGACTTGGAAGAGCAGCTGAACGGAATGGACAGTGTCTTGAAAAGAGGGTATAAGATGAACATCAACAAAAGCAAAACGAGGATAATGAAATGTAGTCGAATTAAGTCGGGTGATGCGGAGGGAATTAGATTAGGAAATGAGACACTTAAAGTAGTAAAGGAGTTTTGCTATTTGGGGAGCAAAATAACTGATGATGGTCGAAGTAGAGAAGATATAAAATGTAGACTGGCAATGGCAAGGAAAGCGTTTCTGAAGAAGAAAAATTTGTTACCATCGAGTATAGATTTGAATGTCAGAAAGTCGTTTCTGAAAGTATTTGTATGGAGTGTAGCCATGTATGGAAGTGAAACATGGACGATAAATAGTTTAGACAAGAAGAGAATAGAAGCTTTCGAAATGTGGTGCTACAGAAGAATGCTGAGGATTAGATGGGTAGATCACATAACTAATGAGGAAGTATTGAATAGGATTGGGGAGAAGAGAAGTTTGTGGCACAACTTGACTAGAAGAAGGGATCGGTTGGTAGGACATGTTCTGAGACATCGAGGGATCACCAATTTAGTATTGGAAGGCAGCGTGGAAGGTAAAAATCGTAGAGGGAGACCAAGAGATGAATACACTAAGCAGATTCAGAAGGATGTAGGCTGCAGTAGGTACTGGGAGATAAAGAAGCTTGCACAGGATAGAGTAGCATGGAGAGCTGCATCAAACCAGTCTCAAGACTGAAGACCACAACAACAACAACAGCTCTTGCAAGTCTTCTTTTCTTTCAATCAGTAGAGGACTACGTATCTTAATTCACATTTCTCTTGCAATTTAATCCACGTCTTACGTTATTTTCATAAGCGTGTATAGAGTCTTCATCATGGAAGTGAATGGGCACGGTTGATATTTGATCACACGTATACAAAACCAAGAACATTTTTCAGTTAATAAATAATAAACAAAATGTTAATTTAGTTTTTATAACACTCACGACAGCTTTCAATCGACATACCATCATTGCAAGACGGAAAGTTACCTTTATGACATTTCTGTTGTATTTAATTCTATGTACAACGGATTTTTAACAACAAAAGTAAGGTGGCGAACGCATGATGTGCGTTGTGCACTGCGGCTATTGTTGCTGTGGCTTTCAGTCGGGAGGGTCCGCAGCTCGTGGTATTGCGGTAGCGTTCACGCTTCCCGCCCACGGGGTCCCGGGTTCGATTCCCAGCGGGGTCAGGGATTTTTCCTGCCTCGAGATGACTGGGTGTTGTTGTGTCGTCTTCATCCTCATCATTAATCCTCATTACGGTCGGAGGAAAGCAATGGCTAACAACCTCCGCTAGGACCTTGCCTAGTACGGCAGTGCGGGTTTCCTGCATCGTCCGCTACGCTCGTCGGAATATGGGACCTCATGATCAGTCGGACGACCGGTTTCATGCGGCTCTCTACACTAGCCTATCCGGTGTAATGCTCTTCATCTCTGCGTAACTACTGGAACTAACATTAACTGTTACCTGATTGCGGTAGTCAATCCTTGTTCTCCCTCTACAATATTTACCTTACCTTCACTTCCCTCATGACCTAAACTGGGTATAATCTCTCCCTTCTCTGTCTTCTGGCGACCTCATCGCCGGATACTTGACTTTTTAGTTCATGCCATTTGGGCGACTTGAGTGTTGGTGACAATGAAACGATGATGAAGACAACGTAACATTCAGTCCTGGAACGGAGAATATTTCCGATGGCCTGCCTGGCCGGAAAGAAGTCGGGCTCGATCGGTTGGCATCTAGCCACGCTGTCCCCGCAGCTACCGAGGCGAACTCTGGATGTAACAGACTCTTACAGGTACTTACTCACATTCTTCATTTCTTCTTCCGTCTCCATTCTATCAAACCAAATACGCACGCGGTAAACAATTGCATGCCATTTGACGTCGTACCCTGCGGACGGCATGTGAAGGTAACTAAATTTCCTTCCCCCTCTTAATACCTTAGTAGAAAAAGATATTTTCTCGGCAAAACTGACAAACGTATTGATTCAATAACACTTCGAAGAAAGCCAGAATACATACGCTAAAAAATGGCTCTGAGCACTATGGGACTTAACATCTGTGGTCATCAGTCCCCTAGAACTTAGAACTATTTAAACCTAACTGATCTAAGGACATCACACACATCCATGCCTGAGGCAGGATTCGAACCTGCGACCGTAGCGGTCACGCGGTTCCAGACTGAAGCGCCTAGAACCACACGGCCACATCGGCCGGCTACGTACACTAGTAGCAGTTGTGTCCAGAGCGATTAGTAGTGCAAACTAAAATCTATTTCATCATTCGCGTCGAGACTAACATGTGTATCTAGCCCCCCGCCCCATCCCATCACTGCTATTCGTGATTAAACTCTTGATATCATTTGTTATTTTCGCAGGTAATGTTTCTTCCTACTCTCTGCAGCTATCTATGTATTTTAGTGAAATTCTGCATCGTTTATTTTTTCAGATTCTTTGAAATTGCTTAAATGGTGAACCCAAAAAGAGAAAAAAATGGTTATAGGTGTACTGCCCATCTACGATAGCTGAGGCACCTGGTGCAGGCTGCAATGGGCTTATCCGACCTAGATTATTACGTATACAGCTACTAGTACTAATCGTAAAATATTAATGAAGCCTGTCTGTATTTTTTCTTCATTCTGTATTTTATTTTTTTCGTTAACTTTGCTGATCTTGTAATGAGTTTGTGTGTACACATGAACTGTAATGCTTTGTACCAAATCAATATTGTTGTTCATTGGGTAATATTACTGTGATGTAAGTGTGTATATCAGAAGCTTCACCCCATAGACAACAGATTACATAGACGGCGCGTGACGTCATTACACTGAAACTAACATCTAAGTCACTTGACTCGGGGCAGGATGCCGAGTTTCTGTTATTACGGACTGTGTAGGGTGGACTTGACACAGCTTTTTTCATTTGTAGCTTAAATGAAGCACTTATTTTAACAAGAAAATAATTTGCCTTATTGTTGTTACACATGTAGTAGTGCAGTTAATCAGATTTCTCAGAAAATCCTAACATTAATGCGATGGTCATCGATTTTACGTGTGGCCGGGTGAAACGTGCTGACAATTCTGTTTACCACCAACAAAATTACAATTCTTCACTGAATATATGCGCAGAGAAGTCTTGTTTTGACCCTACACACTTCACAAACGGATGAAAGTCTTAATTGTGAAAGGTAACTATTTCAAAATACTTGCAGAAATATTTCCATGAGTCGAAAGTTAGGATGGCTGTTGGTCCTTTGATGAAAAACTTGATGAATGACTAAGATTTTGAGACGACATGTTGTTAATATGTAGCTCACTACAGAAGCATAATCAACGTTTCGTAGTATATTACGCTTCCTATTTTAATATCGTTTCAATATCTGTACTGCATTGATAAAAAGTCAGAAAATATTTGCGCGTATTTTGTATAAATACCTGAATTACGCACATAAACGAATTTCCTTTCTTACAATAGCACATAACATTGCACACACATTCTTGTGGAATGTTTAGAAAACTGATGTTGCGTGCAGAATTATTATATTGTCTTCCATTCCTGTGGAAGTAGTGAACTACAAGAATTCATAGTGCCAAAAAGGAGTATTCACTAAATAACAAAGATTCTGTCGCTTGTTAAAAAGAGCTGTCAATGCGCTTCAACCAGACCACATGTAAAAACGATAACCATTGCTTTATTATCAGGAAATTCGGAGAAAATAAATTAACTACACTATTACATGTGTAACAGTGGTACTACAGTTCGTTGAATTGTCAAAACAATGCTTGATTTCAGCTATAAATAGGAAAAACTGTAACTTTCAGCTCCACTTCACACAGTGCTTGAAGATAGGAAATCGGCATTCTGCCCCCCCCCCCCCCCCCCCCCGTCACGTGACAAAGATGCTGGTTTCAAGCCTTAACACGCCAGAGATAGGGAAATGCGCGGTCTATGTTACATATGGTCGATGCTTCGCCCCGTTGGGAAAATTAATATCTGTGAATAACGTCACGGAGAAACAGACAGTTGAGCCGGCCGTGGTGGCCAAGCGGTTAAAGGCGCTACAGTCTGGAACCGCGCGGCCGCTACGGTCGCAGGTTCGAATCCTGCCTCGGGCATGGATGTGTGTGATGTCCTTAGGTTAGTTAGGTTTAAGTAGTTCTAAGTTCTAGGGGACTGATGACCTTACAAGTTAAGTCCTATAGTGCTCAGAGCCATTTGAACCATTTTGAAACAGACAGTTGAGTAGCGGTGATGAGATTTGTTGTGTTACAGTTTCGAAAACTGTTTTCTACCACTGAAACGCACTGTTGTCGTTTGCGACAGTAAACTGTCAATGGTTTGGTTTGGTATGCTCAAAACTGCATCGGAATCTGCGTGAGTTCCGAGCTCACAAATAGTTTAATTTTGGTGATGTGAAGTATAAACAGGAGGATTGAACATTAGGATTGATATGCGACCAGCCGTCCGTTGTTGCTTGTGGAAATCTATATTATCAATATTAATTTGACTGACTGGCCTTATCCTGTTCCGATTTTGAACCAGTGAAAGTTTATTTATGGTGTATTCTGAAGACCAGCGATCAAGGAGACAACGAAGCGTCGGCACCAGAGATCTTGCAGCAGTCGTCTGAGGTAAGAAACTTCAGAACGCACATCTCTGTACAATCGCGTTGTCGACTGTACAAAGACATTTCGTTGCTGCTGGGTATCAATACAAACAAACTCCTATAGTAAATATTATTAAAGTGTATTATGTAGGTTTCATACAGTTTTCGTATTACTTTTATGCAACTCTCCTCCAGTAAAACCTCAAATTAGAATTCCATTTGTGCTGTTAAGGGCTACTACAAGGACAGAACTTTACGTAGTTCTCACATAACAAAGTGTGTTGACGTAACGGTTATGCTGCGGACACAAGTTCTCTATTACTTTGTTAATGCCTGGTAATATCAAAGGCATAATTTAATTAACGGTATTTTGAAGAAACTGGGGATAAAGATTGAGCAGTTTTGCTCCACTGATCCGTTATTAAACGTAGTGCTCGTGAAGCAATAGAGGCATTTCTAACCAGTTATCAATCAGTTTAAGTCGAAAATTTTTACAGTTGCATCATGTCAAGCCAGGTCATAATTCATTCCTTGGTGCTGAAATTAACTTTATTTCTTTGTTGACAGTACTGCTTAATAATTAAAGTTTTCCGCCAGGAACCTTCCCAACAATAACAGATGTAAGTCGCTAACAGGAAGAAATCAGTGCACATCAAATTGACTAACTTGGTGACAGACGCTTTCGTAAAACAACGTTGCGCTGCCTACCCCCATATCCACCTTCATTAGCAAACAGAAAATGGTGCCAATGGCTCTGAGCGCTGTGGGACTTAACATCTGAGGCCGTCAGTCTCCTAAAACTTAGAACTACGTAAACCTAACTAACCTAAGGACATCACACACATCCATGGCCGAGGCAGGATTCGAACCTGCGACCGTAGCGGTCGCGCGGTTCCAGACTGAAGCGCCTAGAACCGCTCGGCCATCAGCGGCCGGCTGTGTGGTGTCAGCCATTCAGCAAAGGCAGATTATCTTGTAAGGTGGACCTTAAGTCATTGGGTGTGGACTGACACCTCTTTCCACGTGGTATCTAGATTTATTTATTTATTGATCAAAGGAAACTAAGCTCCTTAATTATGTTCATTGGTTAACTTGTAATATGTTTATATTAAGGTACTGCTTTTCTATGCAGCAAACAGAAATGCAGAGTTAGGGTATTTATTGTTACAGGAGCCCTTACACAAATAATCTCTTAATGTGTCTCACTTACATGTATTTATTTTGTATCTGACTGAAGTGTGCTTGTGAGCTGTATCAGCGATCTCACTCAGTCTTTCTCAGAGATAGACGTCACTTCGGTGACTCACGTATCGATGAGAATGAAAGCCGGTCTTTGTGGCCGAGCGGTTCTAGGCGCTTCAGTCCAGAAACGCGCTGTTACTACAGTCTCAGGTTGGAATCCTGCCTCGGGCATGGATGTGTGTGATGTACTTAGATTAGTTAGATTTAAGTAGGCCTAGTTCTAAGTCTAGGGGACTGATGACCTCAGATTTTTTTTTTTTAGGGTGAAACATAATAATGTCTACTACTGTTTTTAATACGATTATCACTTATTCACTCTTCTCTACAATCTTTTTTCATTTACATTAAATCTTACATGCAATGATGAAAAATTCGCACTTAGCGTGATTCCTTGCACAGTAGTAATGAAAAGATGAATTTAAAATTTTTTAGCAATATTGACGGCGAATAATGGCTGTTTCGCAACCCTGTAATTATTCATACGGCAAACATATTTATTCAATAGGTTATAACAGTGCTACCCAGCAGCAGGAGCAGGTAGAGTGTGAGAGGAAATACTTAAAGTTTAAGATTCGGTTCCTGGTATAGACAAATTTGATAATCTTGTTTGCATGATATAGGATACAGCAAATTTTCTAGAAAACAAATGCAATTACTCAACACTAACACACGAAGTACGAATTTTACAGTAATGCGTTCATTCATTTTCCTTACCACGTGTCACACTTCAATTTGTTTTCTGGTACATTGTCGGTATTGCTTCCGCGTTCGTGAAAGGAAAAAAAAAATGCTGACTGCACCCATATTCTTCTTTTTCCACCCCTGCTTCTCTTGTTCTTCACTACAGAAATCGTATTTTAATCACATCCATTGTGAATGACGAACTACGACTCTGATTTTAATTGGCGGTTCTTGTGAGTATGAATGCAAGCAGTGGTTTTTTTAATTTTTGAAGCGACTTTTTTTCTGTACGAGTAACGAGTTTTCGAGCCATTGTGGGCTCATCATCAGCTGGAGATGTTGCAGGGAATGGAACAGATAAAATTTCCTTGTGATACCGTCATCTGATGATGAGACTACAGTGGCTCGAAAACTAGTTAGAGGTGCAGAAAATAAACAGTGTAAAAAATTCTAAAAAGCGACTGGTTGCATATGTGCCCACTTACACCACCGACTGAAATTATATTTTTTCTAGGTAGCCTTGGACCAAAAGTACCACAAAGTAACGTGATTTTAATGCTATTAATTACCACCATCATCAGTCAAGTATCTTGGTGTGTCTATTCGAAATGATCTCAAATGGAATGATCAGATTACACAAGTAACGGGTAAGGCGAACTCTAGATTGCGGTTTATTGGTAGAATCCCGAAGCGATGCAGTCAGTCAACAAAGGAAATAGCTTACAATACGTTATTTCGTCCAGTCTTAGAGTATTTTTCGTCTGTGTTGGACCCTTACCAGTTGGGTCTGAATCAAGAGATTGAGAATGTCCAAAGAAGAGCGGCAAGATTCGTGACTGGTTCATTTAGCCATCATAGTAAGTTTGAAGTGGGACACACTTGCAGATAGACGACGCGCTAAACAGAAGGGGCTGCTTACTAAATTCCAAAATCCAATCTTCACCGAGGATGTAGAGCATATATTATTACCATCAATTTTCAAATCGCGTTATGATCATCATTCAAAGATAAGGGAAATAAGAGCTCGTACTGGGGCGTTCAGACAGTCGTTTTTCCCTCGTGCGATCGGCGAGTGGAACACAGGGGGGAAATATGACTTTGGCGCCAATTGTGCCCTCCGCCACACACCGCTACATCTACATCTACATCTACATTTATACTCCGCAAGCCACCCAACGGTGTGTGGCGGAGGGCACTTTACGTGCCACTGTCATTACCTCCCTTTCCTGTTCCAGTCGCGTATGGTTCGCGGGAAGAACGACTGTCTGAAAGCCTCTGTGCGCGCTCTAATCTCTCTAATTTTACATTCGTGATCTCCTCGGGAGGTATAAGTAGGGGGAAGCAATATATTCGATACCTCATCCAGAAACGCACCCTCTCGAAACCTGGCGAGCAAGCTACACCGAGATGCAGAGCGCCTCTCTTGCAGAGTCTGCCACTTGAGTTTGTTAAACATCTCCGTAACGCTATCACGGTTACCAAATAACCCTGTGACGAAACGCGCCGCTCTTCTTTGGATCTTCTCTATCTCCTCCGTCAACCCGATCTGGTGCGGATCCCACACTGATGAGCAATACTCAAGTATAGGTCGAACGAGTGTTTTGTAAGCCACCTCCTTTGTTGATGGACTACATTTTCTAAGGACTCTCCCAATGAATCTCAACCTGGTACCCGCCTTACCAACAATTAATTTTATATGATCATTCCACTTCAAATCGTTCCGCACGCATACTCCCAGATATTTTACAGAAGTAACTGCTACCAGTGTTTGTTCCGCTATCATATAATCATACAATAAAGGATCCTTCTTTCTATGTATTCTCAATACATTACATTTGTCTATGTTAAGGGTCAGTTGCCATTCCCTGCACCAAGTGCCTATCCGCTGCAGATCTTCCTGCATTTCGCTACAATTTTCTAATGCTGCAACTTCTCTGTATACTACAGCATCATCCGCGAAAAGCCGCATGGAACTTCCGACACTATCTACTAGGTCATTTATATATATTGTGAAAAACTTGATGGCTAGCGGAGTATATATGTAGATGTAGATAAAAGATTTCTTCGGAGTGCCAGCATTGCGACGTTCAGCTAATAGCATTCCTATTGGTATTATATGCCATCCACCCGCGTTCCTGTACGTATGAAAGGACTAATTAATACACTGACCTAGAAAAAGTCGGAACACCAAAAAATAATTAATTAGAGTAATGAAATCTTGGAAACGCATTTGTAGGTAACCTATTTAAGTAACTAACATTGCAGGATCACACGTTAATGTACGCGTAAGATAAGCCATTGCAAAAGTGAACTACTGGTACATTAATAACCGGTGTAACCGCCAGAATGTTGAATGCAAGCATGAAAAAGTGCATGCATTGTGTTGTACAGGTGCCAGATGTCAGTTTATGGAATGGAGTTCGTATCTCTTGCACTTGGTCGGTTACTACAAGGTCGGATAATGTTGTTTGTAGATGACGCTGGAGCTATCGACCGTTGATGTCCCATATGTGCTCGATCGGAGAAGATCTGGCGATCGAGGAGGACAAGGTAACATGTCGACTCTCTTTAGATCATGTTGGGTTGTTGTTGTTGTGGTCTTCAGTCCAGAGACTGGTTTGATGCAGCTCTCCATGCTACTCTATCCTGTGCAAGCTTCTTCATCTCCCAGTACCTACTGCAACCTACGTCGTTCTGAATCTGCTTAGTGTATTCATCTCTTGGTCTCCCTCTACGACTTTTACTCTCCACGCTAAATTGGTGATCCCTTGATGCTTCGGAGTATGTCCTACCAACCGATCCCTTCTTCTAGTCAAGTTGTTCCACAAATTTCTCTTCTCTCAGTTTCAGCTGTTCAAGACCCCGTCATTAGTTATGTGGTCTACCCATCTAATCTTCAACATTCTTCTGTAGCACCACATTTCGAAAGCTTCTATTCTCTTCTTGTCTAAACTATTTATCGTTCTTGTTTCACTTCCATACTTGGCTACACTCCATACAAATACTTTCAGAAACGACTTCCTGACCCTATACTCGATGTTAACAAATTTCGCTTCTTCAGAAACGCTTTCGTTGCCATTACCAGTCTACATTTTATATCCTTTCTACTTCGACCATCATCAGTTATTTTGCTCCCCAAATAGCGAAACTTATATGCTACTTTAAGTGTCACATTTCCTAATCTAACACCCTCAGCATCACCCGAATTAATTCGACTACATTTTATTATCCTCGTTTTGTTTTTGTTGATGTTCACCTTATATCCTCCTTTCAAGACACTGTCCATTCCGTTCAGCGGCTCTTCCAGGTTCTTTGCTGTCTCTGACAGAATTACAGTGTCATCGGTGAACCTCAAAGTTTTAATTTCTTCTCCATGGATTTTAATTCCTAATCCAAATTTTTCTTTTGTTTCCTTTACTGCTTGCTCAGTATACAGATTGAATAACATTGGGGATAAGCTAAAATCTTGTCTCACTCCCTTCCCAACTACTGCTTCCCTTTCATGCCCCTCGACTCTTATAACTATCATCTGGTTTCTGTACAAATAGCCTTTCACTCCCTGTATTTTACCCCTGCCATCTTCAGAATTTGAAAGAGAGTATTCCAGTCAACATTGTCAAAAGCTTTCTCTGCACCTAAAAATGCTAGAAACGTAGGTTTGCCTTTCCTTTATCTATTTTCTAAGATGAGTCGTAGCGTCAGTATTGACTCACGTGCTCCAATATTTCTGCGGAATCCAAACTGATCTTCCCCGAGGTTGGCTTCTACCAGTTTTTCCATTCGTCTGTAAAGAACTCGTGTTAGTATTTTGCAGCCGTGGCTTATTAAACTGATAGTTCGGTAATTTTCACATCTGTCAACACCTGCTTTCCTTGGGATTGGAATTATTATATTCTTCTCGAAGTCTGAGGCTATTTCGCCTGTCTCATACGTCTTGCTCACCAGATGGTAGAGTTTTGCCAGGGCTGGCTCTCCCAAGGCTATAAGTAGTTCTGATGGAGTGTTGTCTACTCCCGGGGCCTTGTTTCGGCTTAGGTCTTTCAGGGCTCTGTCAAACTCTTCACGCAGTATCATATCTCCCATTTTATCTTCATCTACAACCTCTTCCATTTCCATAATATTGTCCTCAAGTACATCACCCTTGTACAGACCCTCTATGTGGGCGAGCGTTTTCCTGTTGGGAAACACCCCCTCGAATGCTTTTCGTGAATGGCAACAAAACTGGTCGAATCACCAGACTGACGTACAAATTTGCAGTCAGAGTGCGTGTTATCATCCCGATAGTGCTCCTACTGTCATACTCCATGTGTAGGTGGAGTGCGTTTAGCATGCACAGAGGTTGGTTGCGGGCCCTCAACTGCCCTCCTCCTAACCAGCACACGGCCGTCACTGGCACCGAGGCAGAAACAGCTTTCATCAGAAAACACTACAGACCTCCATTCTGCCCTGCAGTGAGCTCTCGCTGGACACCAATGAAGTCGCAAATACACTCCCGGAAATTGAAATAAGAACACCGTGAATTCATTGTCCCAGGAAGGGGAAACTTTATTGACACATTCCTGGGGTCAGATACATCACATGATCACACTGACAGAACCACAGGCACATAGACACAGGCAACAGAGCATGCACAATGTCGGCACTAGTACAGTGTATATCCACCTTTCGCAGCAATGCAGGCTGCTATTCTCCCATGGAGACGATCGTAGAGATGCTGGATGTAGTCCTGTGGAACGGCTTGCCATGCCATTTCCACCTGGCGCCTCAGTTGGACCAGCGTTCGTGCTGGACGTGCAGACCGCGTGAGACGACGCTTCATCCAGTCCCAAACATGCTCAATGGGGGACAGATCCGGAGATCTTGCTGGCCAGGGTAGTTGACTTACACCTTCTAGAGCACGTTGGGTGGCACGGGATACATGCGGACGTGCATTGTCCTGTTGGAACAGCAAGTTCCCTTGCCGGTCTAGGAATGGGAGAACGATGGGTTCGATGACGGTTTGGATGTACCGTGCACTATTCAGTGTCCCCTCGACGATCACCAGTGGTGTACGGCCAGTGTAGGAGATCGCTCCCCACACCATGATGCCGGGTGTTGGCCCTGTGTGCCTCGGTCGTATGCAGTCCTGATTGTGGCGCTCACCTGCACGGCGCCAAACACGCATACGACCATCATTGGCACCAAGGCAGAAGCGACTCTCATCGCTGAAGACGACACGTCTCCATTCGTCCCTCCATTCACGCCTGTCGCGACACCACTGGAGGTGGGCTGCACGATGTTGGGGCGTGAGCGGAAGACGGCCTAACGGTGTGCAGGACCGTAGCCCAGCTTCATGGAGACGGTTGCGAATGGTCCTCGCCGATACCCCAGGAGCAACAGTGTCCCTAATTTGCTGGGAAGTGGCGGTGCGGTCCCCTACGGCACTGCGTAGGATCCTACGGTCTTGGCGTGCATCCGTGCGTCGCTGCGGTCCGGTCCCAGGTCGACGGGCACGTGCACCTTCCGCCGACCACTGGCGACAACATCGATGTACTGTGGAGACCTCACGCCCCACGTGTTGAGCAATTCGGCGGTACGTCCACCCGGCCTCCCGCATGCCCACTATACGCCCTCGCTCAAAGTCCGTCAACTGCACAGACGGTTCACGTCCACGCTGTCGCGGCATGCTACCAGTGTTAAAGACTGCGATGGAGCTCCGTATGCCACGGCAAACTGGCTGACACTGACGGCGGCGGTGCACAAATGCTGCGCAGCTAGCGCCATTCGACGGCCAACACCGCGGTTCCTGGTGTGTCCGCTGTGCCGTGCGTGTGATCATTGCTTGTGCAGCCCTCTCGCAGTGTCCGGAGCAAGTATGGTGGGTCTGACACACCGGTGTCAATGTGTTCTTTTTTCCATTTCCAGGAGTGTAGCTGTGGTTTGGGGTCAGTGGAGGTCTTCCCTCTCAGTAATGCCAAACGGCCGTCCGGAGCCCGATCTTCTTGCGAACGTACATTCTCGTCACCACCACTGCCAGCAGTCATGTACATTGGTTATATTCCTACCAAGTCCTTCTGTAGTCTCGCAGAAGGAACATCCACCTTCTAGTAGCCCTACTACATGATCCCGCTCAAACTCAGTGAGGTGTTGATAATGGCGTCTTTGTCACCTTAAAGGCATTGTTGAATTACATCAACTCGCTACGTTCGATCTCGAAGGTCTCATGACCGTTGCAGCGATTACTTAAGGCAAATCTGATTTGCATCCTCATAGTGGTACCACTAGCACCACTCTTCCGCGACTGGCGCGGAATTTGTATACACATCATGTTTCGAATGTGGAAACACGCCTTCCAACTTTCGTTTACGCTCCTTCTTGGTGTTGCGATTTTTTTCCGTCAATAAGAGAAATATTCGATTATTCTTTTCATAAGTCTTACAAGTTAAAATAACTACGAACATTGTTTTCTGTATTGGCCTGAGGTTCCAGTTTTTCAGTTTACTTACCATTTCAGTATTTTATACTAGGAAAAAATACCATCTTTGGTCATAAACTGCGCTCTTATTCGAGATTTACGTTGCAAACCTTGCGGCATATCTTGCTGCCGATTAATATTAATATTTCATCGTTGTACGTACGTATCCAGTTTTCGTTGGTGCTGTTAGATATGCGAGGACACTGGATAGTTGCTTCAATAAAGTAACTGAAAGGCCATCCTTCTTCTTGAACAACAAAATAAAGATTTGTGGTCGAGATTGGACTTCTTTCCATATTTTTTTAAATTAATGCAGCGATTGCTCTAACACCAAATATTATGGAATAAAAATGCTTTTTCGTACCCATATTGTGTTATTACTCTGTGTAACTGCATCTGATGATGGGTACGAGCCCGAGAATGATAGTGCAACAACCATGAGCATGAGAGAGAGAGAGAGAGAGAGAGAGAGAGAGAGAGAGAGAGAGAGAGCACCATGAGATTTTCTGTTGAATTATTTCATAATACCTAGCAGGAATTATCCAACTGTTTCTGGCATCAGAATTTTCCGAAGGATTTTTGAGCCTACGTTCTCCATTGTCCCTATTCGTCCACATTATTAATAGTGTCAAACTTCTTGCATATGATGGAGTTATCTGAAATTAAGTTCTAATCTGACAAAGGCAGTGGAAATATTCCATCACATCCCGGTACGATTTCAGCAGATTTCGGTAAGATTTCAAAATTGTGACTTGCTTTGAATCGCCAGGAACGTAAAATTACGCACGTCACTGAACGAGAATACGAAGTATCCTTTAATCATAATAGAAATGAGTATAACTGGAATCAGTTAAGTCATACAAATACCGGGGTGTAGCAAGTTATAGGGTAATGAAGTAGAAAGATCACGTATGATCAGTTGTAGCTTAAGTAGGCTGTGATCTTGGGTTCATTGACAGGATAGAGGGAAAACTCAATGGGTCGACAAAGGAAAGCCGGCCGGGGTGGCCGAACGGTTCTAGGCGCTACGGTCTGGAACCGCGCGACCGCTACTGTCGCAGGTTCGAATCCTGCCTCGGGCATGGATGTGTGTGATGTCCTTAGGTTAGTTAGGTTTAAGTATTTCTAAGTCCTAGGGGACTGATGACCTCGGAAGTTAAGTCCCATAGTTCTCAGATCCATTTGAACCATTTTGACAAAGGAAATTACTTATACACTCCTGGAAATGGAAAAAAGAACACATTGACACCGGTGTGTCAGACCCACCATACTTGCTCCGGACACTGCGAGAGGGCTGTACAAGCAATGATCACACGCACGGCACAGCGGACACACCAGGAACCGCGGTGTTGGCCGTCGAATGGCACTAGCTGCGCAGCATTTGTGCACCGCCGCCGTCAGTGTCAGCCAGTTTGCCGTGGCATACGGAGCTCCATCGCAGTCTTTAACACTGGTTGCATGCCGCGACAGCGTGGACGTGAACCGTATGTGCAGTTGACGGACTTTGAGCGAGGGCGTATAGTGGGCATGCGGGAGGCCGGGTGGACGTACCGCCGAATTGCTCAACACGTGGGGCGTGAGGTCTCCACAGTACATCGATGTTGTCGCCAGTGGTCGGCGGAAGGTGCACGTGCCCGTCGACCTGGGACCGGACCGCAGCGACGCACGGATGCACGCCAAGACCGTAGGATCCTTCGCAGTGCCGTAGGGGACCGCACCGCCACTTCCCAGCAAATTAGGGACACTGTTGCTCCTGGGGTATCGGCGAGGACCATTCGCAACCGTCTCCATGAAGCTGGGCTACGGTCCTGCACACCGTTAGGCCGTCTTCCGCTCACGCCCCAACATCGTGCAGCCCGCCTCCAGTGGTGCCGCGACAGGCGTGAATGGAGGGACGAATGGAGACGTGTCGTCTTCAGCGATGAGAGTCGCTTCTGCCTTGGTGCCAATGATGGTCGTATGGGTGTTTGGCGCCGTGTAGGTGAGCGCCACAATCAGGACTGCATACGACCGAGGCACACAGGGCCAACACCCGGCATCATGGTGTGGGGAGCGATCTCCTACACTGGCCGTACACCACTGGTGATCGTCGAGGGGACACTGAATAGTGCACGGTACATCCAAACCGTCATCGAACCCATCGTTCTACCATTCCTAGACCGGCAAGGGAACTTGCTGTTCCAACAGGACAATGCACGTCCGTATGTATCCCGTGCCACCCAACGTGCTCTAGAAGGTGTAAGTCAACTACCCTGGCCAGCAAGATCTCCGGATCTGTCCCCCATTGAGCATGTTTGGGACTGGATGAAGCGTCGTCTCACGCGGTCTGCACGTCCAGCACGAACGCTGGTCCAACTGAGGCGCCAGGTGGAAATGGCATGGCAAGCCGTTCCACAGGACTACATCCAGCATCTCTACGATCGTTTCCATGGGAGAATAGCAGCCTGCATTGCTGCGAAAGGTGGATATACACTGTACTAGTGCCGACATTGTGCATGCTCTGTTGCCTGTGTCTATGTGCCTGTGGTTCTGTCAGTGTGATCATGTGATGTATCTGACCCCAGGAATGGGTCAATAAAGTTTCCCCTTCCTGGGACAATGAATTCACGGTGTTCTTATTTCAATTTCCAGGAGTGTAAAATACTCCTGCGACTCACCCTAGAATATTGCTCAAGAATGAGGGACCCATGTCATACAGGAGCAAAGGAGATATGGAACAAAGATGCGCAGCACGAATTGTCAACGGTTAGTTTGACCTACGGGACTGTGTCACCGCATGCTGGAAAACCTGCACCGGCAGACGCTTGAAGATAGCCCCCCAACTATTCCGGAATAATTTACTTAAAAAGTTTCAAGATACTGAGGATTCTGCTAGAAAAATGCTATAATTCCCTGCTTATCGCTCCCCTATACAATGTAGACAAGATTAGACTAATTACAGTGGGTGCAGGTACATTCAAGCAATCCTTCTTCTCACACTCAGTTCGTGAACGGAACGGGAAGAAACCTTGACGCATGGTGTAAATAGAAGTACTCTCCTGGCGCGCATACAGTGGGCGAGTAATGGTGTTAATGACCCCTCTCCAAATAGAAAACATTTTGGTAATTGCGTTATATTTTTATGCGAACAAATTTTCAAATTTTTCGGCTAACCACCACAACATAGAGTATCAAGAAAATTAAGAGTCTCGTAAATGGCAAGAAATTCTAGAAGTCGCAAGCTATGTTTACCATGAGACAGTTTTCATCTGTATGCGTGAAGGCGTGTCCACCTGCATGGGCTTGCAGGCTAAGCTGACAGGTAACATTTCATCCAGGTAAAGGCTGGCCGTACCAACCGTCTACACCAAATCCGACACGGTTCGTGTGTCTACAGGTGTAGCCGGAAAACCGCAGTTAAGACAAAATAGGAAACATTCTCCACCAAAACAGGACTGACTTCGACAACGCTGGCAGACACAACTGAAAGAACCTGCTGTGGCTCATTTGTACACACGGATAGCAGTCTGCCAACTTCAAAAACATAACGCTAAGTGAACTACTGATCATGATGAGCACAGGCTACAATTTTATATCGCCTAAAATATCACGTTACCAAATTTGTGACAGTTCGTTGCTGTTATGATTCATAAATAATTGTATAAAATTTGCACTCCACAGATTTCGGAAGAATATTTCTCAAATCATGTTTTTGGTATGAAATACAATCTCTTGAATGTTATGGTGAAGCGAAGTTCTAAGCACGTAAATCTAATCACTATTATTATTTTAAAGCAATTTATACATTTATTGTAATTAAACAGTTTATACTTTCTTCCATTTCTATACCCAGCTATGCAGCGCGATTGAATTTATTTGGCTAATGTGCTTGCTTTTTCTTCTTCCAAAATCTCTTCACCTTCTTGTCGTGGTTTCTCCTATGATCTCTTGGACGTATCAGTTGGTTCAGCTTCAAAACTAAAGTTTGTCAATTGAAGTTCTGTTTGGAACTTTGTTCTGTAGAATTTTATTTAGCCTTTTTGCTCAACATCTTTTCCAATTTCTCGTACCCAGTGGTTTTTTCTACTTTCATTGAGAGGGCCAGATAGGGTTTACTTTCTTTAAGTCTGAGAACGTGGCCACAAAATTTTAACCTAGTTTTCATCGAAGTGTTCCAGATTTTCTGCGAATTTTGATATAACTCGTTAGACTTGCATCTCATCCAGATTCCCTCAACACAAACTGAACAAATAATTATCCTTTATATAATCTTTCCTTCTTTTTCTATGTTTTTAGTTAATTATCTGCCTCAAACGATTGCGGTATCTGGCGCATACAACCTTCAGGTGTGACTACTGTAATGTTATGTTTTAATTTTGCCTTGCGAGGTACACTGTGAGATCAAAAGTATCCGGACACCTGGCTGAAAATGACAAGTTCATGGCGCCCTCCAACAGTAATGCTGGTATTCAGTACGGTGTTGGCCCATCCTTAGCCTTGATGACAGCTGCCATTCTCGCAGGCATGTGTTCAGTCAGGTGCTGGAATGTTTCTTGAGGAATGGCAGCCCATTCTTCACGGAGTGCTGTACTGAAGATAGGTATCGATGACGGTCAGTGAGGCTTGCCAAGAAGTTGGCATTCCAAAACATCCCAAAGGAGTTCTATGCGATTCACGTCAGGACTCTGTGCATGCCAGTCCATTACAGGGATGTTATTGTTGTGTAACCATTCCGCCACTTGCCGTACGTTATGAACAGGTGCTCGATCGTGTTGAAAGATGCAGTCGCCATTCCCGAATTGCTCCTCAATAGTGGGATGTAAGATGGTGCTTAAAACATCAATATAGGCCTGTGCTGTGATAGTGCCACAAAAAACAACAAGGGGTGCAATCCCCTGCGCGACCGCTACGGTCGCAGGTTCGAATCCTGCCTCGGGCATGGATGTGCATGATGTCCTTAGGTTAGTTAGGTTTAAGTAGTTCTACGTTCTAGGGGACTGATGACCTCCGATGTTACGTCCCATAGTGCTCAGAGCCATTTTTTTTGCAAGACCCTTCCATAAAAAACAGGACCACGCCGTAACACCACCGTCTCCGAATTTTACTATTGGCACTAAACACGCTGGTAGAAGACGTTCACCAGGCATTCACCATACCCACATCCTGCCATCGGATCGCCACACTGTGTACCGTGATTCGTCACTCCACACAACGTTTTTCCACTGTTCAATCGTCCAATGTTTACGCTCCTTAACACCAAGCGAGGCGTCGTTTAGTGTTTACCGGCGTGATGGGTGGCTTATGAGCAGCCGCTCGACCATGACATCCAAGTTTTCTCACCTCCCGCCTAATTGTCATAATACTTGCCGTGGATCATACTTGCAATGGATCCTGATGCAGTTTGGAATTCCTGTGTGATGGTCTGGATAGATATTTACCTATTACACATTACGACCCTCTTCGGCTGTCGGCGGTCTCTGTCAGTCAAGAGACGAGGTCGGCCTGTATGCTTTTGTACTGTACGTGTCCCTTCACGTTTCCGTTTCACTATCACTTCGGAAACAGTGAACCTAGGGATGTTTAGCAGTGTGGTAATCTCGCTTATAGACATATGACACAAGGGACACCCAATCACCTGACGAAGTTCGAAGTCAGTGAGTTCCTCAGAGCGCCCCATTCTGCTCTTCCACGATGTCTAATGACTACTGAGGTCGCTTATATGGAGTACGTGGCAGTAGGTGGCAGCACAATGCACTGAATGTGAAAAGCGTATGTTTTTGGGGGTGTCCGGATACTTTTGATCACATGGTGTGTTCATTTTCATTGTAATCTATACCATGTAATTCGATAAGGTTTGTAATTTTATCCTTCTCTCTACGTTTGCTTCACGATTTAATCCAGAGTGTTGGATGATTTCTCCTAGGTATTTAATTCTGGATACTTGAGATATTTTACAAAACTCTGTAAACATGGGTTATCCATTGAATTGTCGATGAGAACCTCCCATAGATTGGGTTTATTTAAGAAAGCTATTCGTCCACTTTTAGCTGCTATTTCGTGGAGTTTTCCAACGAAATCAATCGACTCTTCTCTGTCATTTGAGAAGATCGCTAGATCGTCGTTTACGAATTTTAGTTTGACATAGTCTGCCAAGGTTTATTGCTTTTACTTATTTTTCCCATGCCCTAGTTGCTTTTTATAGTAAAATATTAAACATTAAGGGAGCTGGTTGTCTCCCTATCGCACCCCTGTTTTTATATCAAAAGATTCAGACATTTCACCCTGAAATTTAACTTTTGAACTGGTATCAGTTAACGTTTCTTTAATTGGTTATTTCGTCTATCAACTCACTTTAAAGTCTTCTAGTATGTTGAGGAGTGCATAAATCCATTTAATCGTATATGGCACGTTGAAAGTGGAGGTGACGCGAAGGAGACAGTTACCGAATATGAGACCCCCCCCCCCCCTCTCTCTAGTACGGAATACCGGATCCGCGCCTGGAACGCTCCGCCCCTGCCATGCTCTTCTCAGTGAGCTCCAGAGCATAAATGTAGATTTAGATGTTGATGAAACTGCTTGTTAATCTTAGTTTTCATGTTTTGTCTCCCAACGGCAAAGAGAAAGAACAACAATTAAGCAGAAAATGTTCGATATGAAAATTGGACTTGAGAAATGATGAGATAGCGTGTAGTAAGTAAAGCAACCATCACTTCGAAGATTCATGTTGGATAAAAACACCTCTGCAGTTATATGGTTACTGTATTTCATCAGTGAGACCAGTTTCGTAACGTTAATCACCAGGTGAAGTAAATTACAACATCGTGCTGGAGTACATGTGATACGAGTATTAAACTTTCGCCTTCCCCACTACGCCTCCCCTCTTCCTAGAATTTAATATCATACGATACTCCAGCATCATGCTGTAACTGACTTTACTTGATGATGTGACTGACATTACGAAACTGATAGTGATTTTGAAGCAAAATAACCATACAGCTGCAACAATGTTTTTATTCAGCATGAAGGTTTTTAGTTGTGGATGCCCGTTAAACAAAGTTTCGTGTTCAACGACTCCGAAAATTGCTTAGAGCACCACAGTGCTTTACGAGGCATGGTCCTGTTAGGTGGAGATACGCTGTGGTCTTACATGACATTTTGAACTGACCTACCCAGCCAGCTACAGGGGGATGTAAAGTTTAACGTGGATCACGAACCATGGTGAAACTCGAGATTTTTCAAATCAAGAAACATCGTCAGAGGCGAAAGAAGTGATAAGCGACAGGATAAAATTAAAACCATATGGTCAGTTGTCAAGGAAGTGTCTGGTCAACAGCACAAGGTTGACGATATAAAGTCAGTTCGCAGTAAAAATATTTCTGTTACTGATAATCAGATATATGTACAGTATTTAACAATCATTTTCTAATCACTGCTGGTGAATGAAATAAAAATTTAGTTTCTACAGAAAATCATATAACTTTCTTGGCAAATGCCTTTCCGAGATTGATGTCTGAAATACTCCTCTGTGTTCCAGACAAGAGGGAGATCGAGTCAATAATTGAATCACTGAAGACCAAGGACTCTCATGGTTATGATGGAGTGTCTAGCAGAATATTAAAGTACTTTGCTGCACATGTTAGCCCTGTATTTATCCATATTTGTAATTTTTCCTTTAGGAATGGTCAGTTTCCTGAACGACTAAAGTACCCAGTAGTAAAGCCGCTTTATAAAAAGGGAGAAAGGGATAATGTAGATAATTTTAGACCTATTTCTATGCCATCAGTGTTTGCAAAAGTTATTGAAAAGGTTATGCATGTAAGGATAACTGATCATTTTATATTACACGATTTGCTATAAAGTGTACAGTTCGGCTTTAGAAGTCGTTTAACAACTGAAAATGCTATATTATCTTCTCTGTACTGGAAGGGTTAAAGAAAAGGTTTCATATGCTTGGCATATTTTTTGGTTTAACTAAGGCATTTGATTGTGTTGATCACAAAATACTGCTCCAGAAGTTGGACCACTACAGAATACGGAGAGTAGCTCACAATTGGTTCACCTCTTACTTTAGCAACAGGCAGCAAACGGTCATTATTCACAATGTTGATAACGGCTGTGATGTGGGGTCTGAATGGGGTATTGTGAAGTGGAGGGTGCCCCAGGGATCAGTGTTGGGGCCACTCCTGGTCCTTATTTATATAAATGATATACCCTCTAGTATTACAGGTAACTCTAAAATATTTATGTTTGCTGATGACACTAGCTTGGTAGTAAAGGATGTTGTGTGCAACATTGGTTCGGTTTCAAATAGTGCAGTACATGACCTCAGTTCGTGCCTTGTAGAAAATAAACTAACGCTAAATCACAGTAAGACTCAGGTTTTACATTTTCTAACACACAATTCAACAAAACCTGACATTTTAATTTCACAGAACGGGCATATGATTAGTGAAACTGAACAGTTCATATTTGTAGGTGTTCAGATAGATAGTAAATTGTCATGGAAAGCCCACGTTCAGGGTCTTGTTCAAAGACTTAATATAGCAATTTTTGCTATTGGAACGGTATCAGAAGTGAGTGATCATTCGACACGAAAATTAGTCTACTTTGCTTATTTTCATTCGCTATTGTCGTATGGTATTATATTTTGGGGTAAACTCTTCCCATTCTAAAAGGATATTTTTGGCTCAGAAACGTGCGGTACGGGCAGTAAGTGGTGTTAGTTCACGAACCTCTTGTCGACCTCTGTTCACGAGTCTGGGTATTTTGACATTGGCCTCTCAATACGTATATTCCTTATTCTTGTTTCTTGTTACCAATATTAGTTTATTCTCAAGAATAAGCAACTTTCACTCGGTTAATACTCGGCAGAAATCAAACCTGCATTTGGATCGGACTTCCTTCACTCTTGTACAAAAAGTTGTGCAGTTTACTTCTGCATCCATTTTCAATAAGCTGCCAATCGAATTCAAAAATCTTAGCAGTAATCCACGCGCTTTCAAATCGAAACTGAAGAGTTTCCTCATGGGTCACTCCTTATATTCTGTCGAGGAGTTCCTTGAAAAGTTAAGCTGATTTTTATTGTGTTGCTGATAGCGTTTACTTAAACTTATGGACTGACTTTTTTAAGGTTCATGAACATTTATTTTTATCTGTTATTACGTTTATGTTGTAATTTCATGTAATGGCACGTTCAATGACCTTGGAGATTTGCTCCTCAATTTGGTCCTACGGAACTTGACGCGTAAATAATAAATAATGAAACAAAGAGCCGAGCATTGACCGGGGCTCGAAACCAAGACCTTTGAATTTGTAGTGTGACACTTCATCACTGAGCCAAAGCGCGTAAAAAGTGCGAAGGATTATTTCTTTTCCGGGATCCCCGAAAACTGAACACTAGAGAGATGGGTAGTTCGTGAACGAACGGGTCCAAAGTAACGGTTCACCAATATGAACGAAAGGACCAAGGAACGAATTCCAAGGAACAATCGGTTCATAGTTCACTTCGGTCGCGGCGGTCTACTTATAGTTCCCGAGAACGAGGTGCGATCGGTTCATAGTTCACTAGTTCACTTCGGTCGCGGCGGTCACTTCGGCAGTTCTCGTTCCAGCCTCGGTCGCGTGCTCGTCTCAGTCTCTGTCTCCCTCGGCCGCACTCGTCGTTCTTCGCATGACCACCTGTCTCAGTTCCACTGCCAACTGCTCCTAGTTAGTTCAGTATCCAGTTGTTCGTTTCGTTGACTGCGCTCGCCCATTTTACATGTGTTCCAATGTGTTCTTGCACTTCATCTACATCTACATCCATACTCCGCAAGCCACCTGACGTGTGTGGCGGAGGAAAATTAGTCTTGGTTCTGGCAATTCAGCGTCCACGACCGGTAATCAAAAAGTATTTTATAGTTACGTAAATTACATAAAAATTACGTTGTATGTAATAGGTACTTCTTTTCAGGTAACAAAAGGGCATATCAGCTCACCTCATTATATCGATAAACAGCAGAAGACATACTTATAACAAGGCAAGTTATTTTTGTTATTCATATATTTTTTGGTTACATCGACTTGATTTAGCAGCTAACTTTCAATAATTTGCTTAATTTTTAGTGTAAGAAAATTCATATAAAACGATTTTCGTGTATCTTTCATATACAAAACATTACATTTAGGAAGGCTCTACTTATTTTTAAGTTTCGTTGTTTCCAATTTGCATTACCTTCTAGTTTGGTTTCTTTGAAAAAAAAAAGTAGGTTCTGGGTCATTTTGGCTCAGTAGGAAAAGCGGTGCCTCTCCATTTGAAAAGACAAAGATTGCCATAAAATCGTATTTACTTATTATCTCAAAAACATTTGTTCAGAAGGAGATTTCAAACCAAAAACTTTATTACTGGAAACTTGACTATTATTTTTATTGGTGCATTAACTTTAATAATGCAACATTAAAACCTATTTTTATTAAGCGTGTGACGCAAGTATGCGAAAACCAAATTTTATTTTATGCTTCCATAAAGTCTCTACTTCGCCTACGAACGCAGAGCCAACGTGAAGTATATATAGGGTGTAAACGATTATTGTTTACAACGTAGCATAGCTATGTAGTGGAAGTCGAAAGAAGAATTTTATACAAGACACTTGTGGTCTATTAAGTTGGGAAACAGTCACCAACAGGTTTACAATACTACATGAGCTATAGCCCATGCGCGTCGCGTGAGATTTTCATGTTCTCTTCTCCGGCTCTCTACACATCGTCATCGATTGTTTCGCAATTGTTGCTTGCATTAGCTTGTTATTTCTTCACTACCTAATTATTACATGTTTGTCTGTTTGTTGTATCTGCTCGTAACGGGCAACACATCGTCCGTAATTGGCGAGCAGTCTGTACTCGGGGCCGGTTTTCCGTGCGCCACCCTATATTAATTCCCTGCGATCAGCCACAGAAGGCTACAGTTGGCTAAACGAGAGGCTCTGCAGAATCACAGAAATTACTTCTAAAAGTGTGTAAGAATTCTGTAATGAATAAAAACTCTATACTGCAGGGGGGAGGCAAGTGCCCCCTTTTGGTGCCCTCCATCCATCAGTCACCTACACTACTAGTTTTCAGTTTTTCATAAGAACCACATACCAAGCACAAATTAATGGTGAACGAGTAAAAATGAACGGTTCCCAAAAAAGAACGATCAGCATGTTATTCTCAAAGGAGAGAAGTCTTCCGAAGTAAGACTAATTTCAGGTGTGCCGCAGGGGAGTCTCATAGGACCGTTGCTATTCACAATATACATAATTGACCTTGGGGATGACATCGGAAGTTCACTGATGCTTTTTGCAGATGATGCTGTGGTGTATAGAGAGGTTGTAACACAGGAAAATTGTACTGAAATGCAGGAGGATCTGCAGCGAATTGACGCATGGTGCAGGGAATGGCAATTGAATCTCAATGTAGACAAGTGTAAAATGCTGCGAATACATATAAAGATAGATCCCTCATCATTTAGCTACAAAATAGCAGGTCAGCAACTGGAAGCAGTTAATTCCATAAATTATCTGGTGTACGCATTAGGAGTGATTTAAAATGGAATGATCATAGCCGGCCGTAGTGGCCGTGCGGTTCTAGGCGCTACAGTGTGGAACCGAGTGACCGCTACGGTCGCAGGTTCCAATCCTGCCTCGGGCATGGATGTGTTTGATGTCTTTAGGTTAGTTAGGTTTAATTAGTTCTAAGCTCTAGGCGACTGATGACCTCAGAAGTTAAGTCGCATAGTACTCAGAGCCATTTGAACCATGTTTTGAATGATCATATAAAGTTGACCGTCGGTAAAGCAGGTGCCAGACTGAGATTCATTGGAAGAATCCTAAGGAAATGCAATCAGAAAACAAAGGAAGTAGGTTACAGTACGCTTGTTCGCCCACTGCTTGAATACTGCTAAGCAGTGTGGGATCCGTACCAGATGGGGTTGATAGAAGAGATAGAGAAGATCCAAAGGAGAGCAGCGCGCTTCGTTACAGGATCATTTAGTAATCGCGAAAGCGTTACGGAGATGATAGATAAACTCCAGTGGAAGAATCTGCAGGAGAGACGCTCAGTAGCTCGGTACGGGCTTTTGTTAAAGTTTCGAGAACATACCTTCACTGAAGAGTGAAGCAGTATATTGCTCCCTCCTACCTATATCTCGCGAAGAGACCATGAGGATAAAATCAGAGAGGTTAGAGCCCACACAGAAGCATACCGACAATCTTTCTTTCCACGAACAATACGAGACTGGAATAGAAGGGAGAACCGATAGAGGTACTCAAGGTACCCTCCGCCACACACCGTCAGGTGGCTTGCGGAGTATGGATGTAGATGTAGATGTAGAACTAGTTCCCAAACATGAACGAGTTTGCCCATCTCTACTGAACACTGGTCCCATACCGGCTCCCACTGTACTTCCCGTTGCTACCTCACGGAACTAGTCCCGCAACGCTCTGATGACGGCAAACCGCGTTTTCTTAAACTCGACTCCTCTCGATCGTTGTAGAGACGCAGAGGTAGACGTGTTAAACACGGTGTAACGGAAGATACGGCACGTTAAACGAATGGCCGGCGCCGCTAACCGGCAGCTCCTTAAAACGCGATCACCTGCTGCTCCTCTCGTCTCCTCTTCCTGGCCCGGACCGGTTCCGGCCAGCGAGGAATGCGCCCGTCTTGGCGCTACCGGTTTCGCGAGACTGGCGCCTCGCCAGACCTGCCGCGCTGGCCGACTTCACCTGTCGCCGCGACGGGGCGCGGGCGTCGCCGCTGGGACCGGGAACAACTAGTCCGGTCTGGTCTGGAGCGCCGATCGCACGCCGGAGGGGAACCGGCGCTCGCTTAATGAAGCGGCCCGGCCCGGCCTTCCAGTTCCGCGTGGGGGCCGATTCGCCTCGGGACGCGCCGATTATGATGCAAATTCGCGCTACCTGTCTTCCTTAGCGGGACGCGCCGTCTCCGCAGGTGTGGGTCGGTTGCCCCGCCGGCCGCAAAAACGTCCCGTAGCTGGATAGAGCGACCCGTATTACCCGCCCGGGACGCGGTCTTACAACGAATGCTTCGGACCGTTCCGGTTAAGACCTGCCCGTTGGTCGTCGGCCCAGTCTCATTTTATCCCTGTAACCGTTGGCAATTGGGCTAATCACTACAAACGGGAATTTCTTCTCACACGGAACGAGATCTCGACAGGATATACGTCAAAGCAACGACTTCACGAAGTTCGTCGCTAACGGTTCTGGGAAAGTTCTAACTGGGGTGGCAGATGCCTGTGTTAAATAAATGTATTCAAAGTACATTACTGGCCATTAAAATTGCCATACCAAGAAGAAATGCAGAAGATATACGGGTATTCATTGGACAAATATATTATACTAAAACTGACATGTGATTACATTTTCACGCAATTTGGGTGCATCGATCCTGAGGAATCAGTACCCAGAACAACTACCTTTGGCTGTAATAAAGGCCTTGATACGCCTGGGCATTGACGCAAACAGAGCTTGGATGGCGTGTACAGGTACAGCTGCCCATGCACCTACAACACGATACCACATTTCATCAAGAGTAGTGACTGGCGCATTGTGACGAGCCAGTTGCTCGGCCACCATTGACCAGACGTTATCAATTGGTGAGAGATCTGGAGAATGTGCCGGCCAGGGCAGCAGTCGAACATTTTCTGTGTCCAGAAAGGCCCGTACAGGACCTGCAACATACGGTCGTGCATTATCCTGCTGAAATGTAGGCTTTCGCAGGGATCGAATGAAGGGTAGAGCCACGGATATGTATTGCGGTACTTATTGAACTCCCCGCGTGCTGCACTGCTTACTCTTCAGTTGATATTCCAATTTCTTTGCCGTCACTGATATATTAGTGTACAGCACAAGTTACACTACTGGCCATTAAAATTGCTACACCACGAAGATGAATTGCTACCGACGCGAAATTTAACCGACAGGAAGAAGATGCTGTTATATGCAAATGATTAGCTTTTCAGAGCATGCACACAAGGTTGGCGCCGGTGGCGACACCTACAACGTGCTGACATCAGGAAAGTTTCCAACCGATTTTTCATACACGAACAGCAGTTGACCAGCGGTGCCTGGTGAAACGTTGTTGTGATGCCTCGTGTAAGGAGGAGAAATGCGTACCATCACGTTTCCGACTTTGAAAAATGTCGGATTGTAGCCTATCGCGACTGCGCTTTATCGTAAGGCGACATTGCTGCGCGCGTTGGTCGAGATCCAATGACTGTTAGCAGAATATGAAATCGGTGGGTACAGAAGGGTAATACGGAACGCCGTGCTGGATCGCAACGGCCTCGTATCATTAGTAGGCGAGATGACGGGCATCTTATCCGCATGGCTGTAACAGATCGTGCAGCCACGTCTCGAACCCTGAGCCAACAGATGGGGACGTTTGCAAGACAAAAACCATCTGCACGAACAGTTCGACGACGTTTGGAGCTGCATGGACTATCAGCTCGGAGACCATGGCTGCGGTTACCCCTGACGCTGCATCACAGACAGGAACGCCTGCGATGGTGTACTCAACGACGAACCTGGGTACACGAATGGCAGAACGTCATTTTTTCGGATGAATCCAGGTTCTGTTTACAGCATCATGGTGGTCGCATCCGATTTTGGCGACATCAAGGAGAACGCACATTGGAAGCGTGTATTCGTCATTGCCATTCTGGCGTATCACCCGGCGTGATGGTATGGGGTGCCATTGGTTACACGTCTCGGCCAACTGTTGTTCGCATTGACGGCTCTTTGAACAGTGGACGTTACATTTCAGATGTGTTACGACACGTTTCTCTACCCTTCATTCGATACCTGCGAAAGCCTACATTTCAGCAGGATAATGCACGACCGCATGTTGCACGTCCTGTACGGGCCTTTCTGGATACAGAAGATGTTTGACTGCTGCCCTGGCCAGCACATTCTCCAGATCTCTCGCTAATTGAAAACGTCTGGTCAATGGTGGCCGAGCAACTGGTTCGTTACAATACGCTAGCCACTGCTCTTGATGAACTGTGGTATCGTGTTGAAGCTGCATGGGCAGCTGTACCTGTACACGCCATCCGAGCCCTGTTTGACTCAATGTCCAGGCGTATCAAGACCGTTATTACGGCCAGAGGTGGTTGTTCTGGATACTGCTTTCTCAGGATCTATGCTCCCAAACTGCGTGAAAATGCAATCAGATGTCAGATCTAGTATCATATATTTGTCCAATGAATACCCGTTTATCATCTGCATTTCTTCTTGGTGTCGCAATTTTAATGGCCAGTAGTGTACTTCATTGTCTGTTCCGTAGTCCCACAGTCACAAACCGGAGACCATGCAGCACCCCATTTGTAACCAGAGTATGGGCATCGTCTATGCCCAGAGTGAGCACTGTCCAATTTGACTTACAGATTTCTGTCGAGTTCTGTGCCAGCAGTATCACAGTTATAGTTCCGCTACTACTCACTCTCCTCAGTATGTCCAGTAATTTGACAATCCTGATTCCACAGGTCTCGCACCCCGGTATTACAGGCATCTAATGGTTCTACTTGCTGTAATGGAGTCTTTCTTGAGTGTAGCCTATTTCATCGTAGACGTGGTATGTCTTCCTGTATGGATAATTCCGGGTTCTGCTGTAGCTTGCAGTATTCTTTAAGCAAGGGGTCGCTTCTGCGGGTTGCGGTAGGATAGACGTTGCTCAGCAGAGGAAGCCAATAAATCGATATTGCTTTGATTGTCCCAGTTATTAACGACATTGTGTGTTTCAACTGGACGTCGATCAAGTTGCCGTGGCAGCTGTTTAGTCACACCAGGGCACAATACTCGGCTGCTGAAGAGACCATTGCAATGGATGCTGTGCTCAAGGTATCTGCTAAAGCTCCCCATGTCATACCACACCGTTTTTGTATAATATTGTTACCTGCTTTTATCTTGGCAGCAGTATTTTCAAGATGTTTTCTGTATGAAAGACTGCGTTCAAGGGTGACATCAAGGTACTTACGGTACTTATTATGGCAAAGAGTGTATCCGCTAAGTTTCACTCTGAACTCCGCTTTGCTTGTCTGTTTTTCAAATGGAATGTACATACCTAATTTCCTCTCCTTGCTCACAATTTCTCCCAAGTAAACACGGAAATATCTGTTGTTTATCGTGGTGTTGATGACAGTTACAGTTTTTCGGCATCGGATTGCCTTTAGCAATTTGTATATCATACCTTCTCTCCATACTGTGTCTTACGGCGCGGTTGGGTATTCACATTTCCATGGAAACCAGGCTCTATGATATTCGTTAGGGCCATTACATGTTTGATTTCCTCTCTCATGGTGCAACGATCAACTCTCAAGTGTACTATGCTACCCTCAGGATATAGAAGAAACGGCTTCAGCTTTTACGTCGCCACAAAATGCTAACGAACTTCTCTTTCACCATGACAACGCAAGGCCTCGAACAAGCATGTGCACACGAGAGGAGCTCAGAAACCTTCTTTGGAATGTTCTTCCTCACTTCCTCATCCACTCTAAGGCCTGGATCTCGGACCTTCCGATTTCCAAATGTTTGGCCCAATGAAGAATCCACTCCGCGTGAAGCAGTGTGTGGATGACAGGGAGGTTACTGATGCCGAACTGGGGTCTGAACTGTCGTCCTCCAGAATGCGAATCCAGTGTACTATCTAGAGCGCCACCTCGCTAGGTAGTTGTATGGAACATTGTATCGTAAGGAAGTGAAATATGGACAACAAGTAGTTCAGAACAACAGTGGAATGGAAGATTTTGCAATGTTTTATAGACGTGTGTTGAAAACTGGATGAGTTGATCGGATATTTAATGAGGAGGTACTGAATTAAATTTGGGCAAAAGGAAATTTGTGACACGACTAAAATGATTAGTCGGCTGATGGAACATATCCTGAGTCATTAACGTGTTGTCATTTTAGCGATTGAGGGAAGTGGGTGGGGGGGGGGGGGCAAAAACTGTAGACGGAGACCATGGCTTGGCTACACTAATCAGGCTCAAATAAACGCAAGTTGTGGTAGATATGCAGATATGAAGAGGCAGGCGCAGGATACACTAGTGTGGAAAACTACATCAACCAGCCTTTGGACAGAGGCCTTGACAACAACAAGACAACAACGACAATAACAACGTCAGCTAATGGCGTATTTGGCAAGAAGTAAATATTACGCTGTCTACTTCATTTATTAATTTCATTAAATGCCCGTACTAGCTCCTTCTCCACCCTTACCTCCACTTTGTTCAAATGATAAACGGTTGTGATACGTCAGCAACCCGAAATTACTTGGAATCCGCTTCGTTTTTTTGGCCTTACCCCGTACCTCCACGGGGTCGGCATGTTAGTCAGGATTTGGCAATGTTGGTAACCGAGAGTGGTTTAGTATGTGTCTGTTTTTATATGAAAGTGTTGGAACTTGTTCGAAATGATTGCGAATCGTGTAAATGAATCAGGACAGCCGGCCGCTGTGGAAGAGCCGTTCTAGGCGCTTCAGTCCGGAACCGCGCTGCTGCTGCGGCCGCAGGTTCGAATCCTGCCTCGGGCATGGATGTGTGTGATGTCCTTAGGTTAGTTAGGTTTAAGTCTAGAGGACTGAAAACCTCAGATGTTAAGTCCCATAGTACTCAGAGCCGTTTGATTTGAAGCGGGACATGGGTACCAGCCCGGTATGCACCTGGTGAGATGTGAGAAACCGCCTAAAAACCACATCCAAACTGCGTGGCACACTAACCCTCATCGTTAATAAGCCGGGAGGAGTCTACCTTGGACTGAAGTGTCTCCCAGAACCTCCGGAAGCGACCTGGTAACGCGCGCACCTACCTGTATGAGTCGCTAAATTACTTGACCTGAATGACTGAATTTTTGAAAAAGAAACACGATGGTTATCGTAGTTCGTATCCATGACATTTGATTTCAGACGATAGTAAAGGAGAATAATAAACCATAACCAACTACAGTTTTTCAGTTTTTGTATATATCCTGACCTGTTTCGTCTTTTACACGGCACCCTCACGTCAATTAAGAGTTATACAAGTCGTTGATGGACTGTTTTTTTCTGCTGTGAGCTCTCCCACCACAACCTATGTGTTTTTCTTTACAGTATGAAAGAGTATCTCAATGCGAACTTCAAAAAAGTGTAATGCATTGCTTCACTAGTATTGGTCGCCAACAGGTAATATTTTAATGGACAAAGATGTACTTTCGTCTTCTCTAAGTTCTACAGAGTATTAATATGTGTAGCTAGAAAAATATTATTTCTTAATCTTTTAATACTGGGATGTTCCCTTTGACGTCGCCATGGTCGATATTCTACGGCTACTTTCGCCACTAATACACAAGTACATATCTAACAACGAAGTTGAACATAAGATGTTCACCTCTTCCTCTCCTCGTTTCTGACTTTATTCTTTTCAGTGTATTTCGAAGTGGTGTTTCTAGATGTTGTGGAGATACATGGCAGAACGCATCCAGGTGCAAATAGTACGTATAAACCTAGATTCATTACATATTGCAGAGTGTCAGAACGGGCAGTATTCTCAACCTCTCCACCCGTGGGTAAAATGGGAAAATCATGCAGTACACATGTAACTTTAAGAATAATTCTGCAATAACTCGCGTACTGTGTGACGCAATCACCCAAACAGTAGGGTTAAAAAACACAGAGATGTCTACAGCATTACAGCTTTACTAAAGTAGATTAGCATGTCACTATTGTAGCACAGTAATATGAGTTGCATATTAGATAATTCAACACTTGAGCAACGGAACCGAAAACAGAAAAATGAAAAACATGATACAGCATTAAAATTACCCCGCAGAAAATCTAGATTTTCCCAATCTGAGGTACACTGAACATTTTCTTGGGAATAATTACCTTCTTAGCATTGCTCACTGTCCAGTCTTTCTCCTCCTCTTCAGCCTTCATTTTCACGTTTCATCGGTATTTCATACCAGAGACTTTCTGTCCTCTCTTTTCAGTGTTCCTCTTCTTTTTAAAAACTTGTTCACGTTGTAAGTGTAAAAACTAGATGAAACTGATTTCTTAATTCTACACTGCGCTAGCTGGACATCTGCAGACATCACATGACAGTTATTTCAGTCCATATTTCAACTCTATGCAGAAAGATAATTAAACAATTATCCTCTTTTTATCATCACAATACTGCTGCAATAGAATGAATAATCTGATCCCTCTCATCGATGCCGAGTTTTGTTTCCGTGTTAAAAACAACTCGTCAAACGTCCGTAAAAACACTGTTAAGCAATCGCGGAAAGAAAACTTGAGGGATCACATCCTCTCTTTTTATTTTATAACAAAATGCCCACCAGTATTAATTTCTGTTTTGAGATATAGCGGAATGTTATCTTCTGTTAGAATGTATTACGTAATTTATTGCACTATGATATTTTTTTTATTTATTTTCCTCCTCCTTCCAATTAAAGACAAATAGGCAGGGACCTACAACACTTTTGTGCTCGAATGATGAAATATAGCTAGTTGCCTAAAGGTCTGGGCCGGTGCAAAAGCCACATATTGACTTCATGAGCCTCAGTATGAAAAATAAGCAATATAGAAATACTGTGACATTGTTTATGTTAACTCTGCTCGTTATACACATTTCAATTTCTTACTTTTGCATTAAGGGTTATTTTATTGAAACATTGTCTGCTACAGGACGCAATTTTGAAATGAAGAAAGATTATTTTCTGGTGGGTAATAAGCGCACGGCTTGAAGTAAAATAAAGACAGCTACCATTACTCAAGAACTACTACTTACCACTTTACGCAGAAAATTGCATAGATATGCAGGCTTCATCCCTGGAAATAGTTATCTTCGTTGATGACATCCTTAAATCTAAATTATTTCAGACCTTCCGATTTGTTCAGTACAGCTGTAAATGTAAATCTAATAACGAGTTCAAATGTTTGTAGCTGGAAGAGAACGTCCCTAAGCGTTATGGCTAGCAACATTTTTGATAATAACATGATTTTCACGAAATGTTCGCAATATTTCAGGAAATTCAGATGGAAGATGTCGCAGGAAACTGAAATGTGGCATCACCTAAAGGCAGATGCATTTTATCACTGAGCTACAGGTATGTTCACGTATGGCTGACTTGCAGTTTGGGTAAGTGTTTGACTAGAAATCCAAAGCTTCAATCCTCAGTCGATCAGTTATCGCTTCCTTAATCTCTTGCAACGATGTGTATATGGGAAAAATGCTGTATTTCACCGTGGTTCGGAGTCTATGTTGAAATGTAGTTCCACAGATACCTGAGCGGTTAAATCAATTTAAAAGTCGGAGGAAAGTAAGATTCTAAACCTGTAGCAGAGAAGACCTTACCAACTTCGTATGCTACAGTGCTAGGCCCGGGACCACATAGTTCCATAACGATACATGTCGTCATGTTATTCCTTTTCAAATCATTGTCATCACGTAATTGTAATCGGTGCAAAATTGTGCTCAGCGACTGTTTAGTAAGCTCACTTGGAATTTTCGCTTACTGACAAAGAGGGACGATTGGAAACATAAATAGACAGATAGAGAGAGAGAGAGAGAGAGAGAGAGAGAGAGAGAGAGAGGGGGAGGGAGAATACCCCACGATGCATAGGTCCTAAGTGACAACGGGTTCAATCTCGAGCTTTGTCAGGTATAAACAAATATAGTACCATCGACATCTCCGTCGATTAGCCATACCATTGCTGAGTAACGAACTGTAAGCATATTGTACTAGTATATTCAAATTTGTTGATGCTCAGTATTTCAAGACTTTTATGCGCTCCCACCGAAAAGTTCAACTGAAACAACTTCCGATACTATTATACCATACCGTAACAAATAGCTCATACTTTCCTATATCCATGCGACACTGCAAATTTTTGCAGCAGTCTCACGCATGAGCAATAGGAGCATTAACTGCTGTTTCCAACTAGTTATGAAAGACAGGTTGGTAATACTTCGTGTACTGTGAGTGCGACCCGTTGTAGCATCTGCGACACGAGAGAGGGAGACCGGAAATTCTGGACTGGGGAATCCAGGACGCTGCCTCTCCCGAAGACCGCTGACCGAAAGGGTGCGCAGGGAGCAGCGAGTAGCGCGCTAGCTCTGCGGCAGACGTGGGTTTCTTGAGGCTTACGGCGGTGGCTGACGGCCAAGGCAAAGCCCTCTGCACACCACGCCAGCACCTGATGCAGCTGCTCTACCAGAGAAGACACCTCCGCTCCCAGGCTAGTGGAACATCACCTGGCTGTGTCTGGATACACTTTCCCAAGTGATCAGGATACGTAAGAAATTTTTTCCACAACACACGTGTTTCCGGTCATTTCTGCACTGCACGCACGCGTTTCCTGTTAAACTTCAACAATTTCGAATTAATCTCACTAGAGAGTTCTTGGTAGCTTAACTTATGACGTTTATCTGAAAAACGCCTACAAATGCGCTGATAGGTAAGTTACAGGAATTTCAACCGTGGTCAGTTTTTCCACAAGGTGGTGCGCCGCCACATTGTGGATGGATAAAATGGAAAAGAAGGTCCAGCATCGTGGCCACGACTTCCGCCAGACTCCTCTTAACTTTTATTGCTGGTTTAAGTTGAGGATAAAATGTTTGGTTCACCAGTTACTTGTATGCAGACTTGTACGCACGAACGTGAGATGCTGTAGAGGCGGTGACAGAAGAGTTTCTTCTTTTTTAACATGAAGTCATGTAGTAAGAATGCAACCGTATGACCATGTTGCAAATCGGAAGTAGTACTGCACGGTTGCTGTGTTTGTCATTAAATAAGAAGCCACCTGCTGATGAACCGAGGACACTCCTTGACGCGTTTCTGGTCCAACGTATTTTCAGATTGTGAACAACATATTAGCGACAGAGTACATAAAGACAGTATGTAACAAACAAGGCTGTCACGGCATGGCTAGTGTACCTTCGCAGCTTTGCTTCTCACTGTCTTTATACATCTGATAACCAGTATGTTCATGACCTTCTGAAAATAGGTTCTACCACAAACTAGTCAACTAAAATCATTGGTTCATCAGCTGGTGGCTTTTTTATTTAGCGACCAATACAGCAATTATACAGTACTCCTACAGAGAAGAAATATTCGCGAAGACATGGAGAAAAACTGAGTATCGCGTAGACTTTCTACGGGAAAGAAAATGAGCACATGAGGAAAAGTACCGTATGACGTAAGCTACCATTGGCAACAAACCGCTTAGCTGTATCTAGCGTAGTACATCAGAAATAAATTTTTGTAATCAGCGAAAGTCATCATGCTCACCCTATATGTATGGGGTGTTCCAGTCGGCCTCTGTGACCGAGCGGTTGTAGGCGCTTCAGTCCGGAACCGCGCGACCGCTACGGTCGCAGGTTCGAATCCTGCCTCGGGCTTGTACGTGTGTAATGACCTTAGGTTAGTCAGGTTTAAGTAGTTCTAAGTTCAAGGGGACTGATGACCTCAGATGTTAAGTCCCATAGTACTCAGAGCCATTTGAACCATTTTTAAGGTGTTGCACAATTCCCATTACCTGCTTCTAGAGTTTATAGAGGGAACACAATAAGTTAGACAACGTTTTGATAAGTAACACACTTCCTGAAATGTACCGTTTGGAAACGAAATAAGTTCGAAGTTCGGGTCACTTTCAAATATCCCGCTTCAAGGTCCGGACACAGCGAAGAGAATGAGCTTTGACCTGTGTGCTCTGCAGGAGTGGCGATCCTGCTCTTGTGTTCATACACACGGTCCAGAAATCGTGGTGCGGGTCCGCGGAACAACACACACCGTACCCAACCCTCCGAGTTGATATCGTTCAAATTTTTCGCAGCCTTCTTGTCATGTGATGGACTGTGGTGATCTGATGAACGTTCTTGATATGTGCCCTGTCCAGCTGTACCGTTACATAACCCGTTGCGAAGCGGGAGATTTATGAGTAACCCAACTTTGAAACCAAGTGTACGTCCAAAGTGTACGTTTACGAACATGGGTTCCTTCTCGTAACAGCATCTACTAAGTCCCTTCTACAGCCCCCAGAAGCCTGTAACACGAAATGCGAAATAGCAAATATCTGCGACTTCGTTTTTACAGTGTGTGGCTAGACTCAGCCCAAACAAATTCTGCAAATCACGTCTTTTATGCGACATCCAGGATCGACAGGAAGCGTTGGTTTGTTTCCCGTTCCTAACAAAATTATTTTTAAACCTGAATTTCGTTTGTCCATTCAGCAGAGTAGTCTCAAATTAGTGTACTGACCTCTTCCCTTTGTTGTTGTTGTTGTTGTAGTTGTGGTCAACAGTCCAGAGACTGGTTTGATGCAGCTCTCCATGCTACTCTATCCTGTGCAAGCTTCTTCATCTCCCAGTACTTACTGCAGCCTACATCCTTCTTAGTGTATTCATCTCTTGGTCTCCCTCTACGAATTTTACCCTCCACTCTGCCCTCCAATGCTAAACTTGTGATCCCTTGATGCCTCAGAACATGTCCTACCAACCGATCCCTTCTTCTAGTCAAGTTGTGCCACAAACCCCTCTTCTCCCCAATGCTATTCTATACTTCATCATTAGTTATGTGATCTACCTATCTAATCTTCAGCATTCTTCTGTAACACCATATTTCGAAAGCTTCTATTCTCTTCTCGTCCAAACTATTTATCGTCCATGTTTCACTTCCATACATGGCTACACTCCATACAAATACTTTCAGAAATGACTTCCTGACACTTAAAAATTTATACTCGATGTTAATTTCTCTCCTTCAGAAACGCTTTCCTTGCCATTGCCAGTCTACATTTTATATCTTCTCTACTTCGACCATCATCAGTTATTTTGCTCCCCAAATAGCAAAACTCCTTTACTACTTTAAGTGTCTCATTTCCTAATCTAATTCCCTCAGCATCACCCGACTTAATTCGACTACATTCCATTATCCTCGTTTTCCTTTTGTTGATGTTCATCTTATATCCTCCTTTCAAGACACTGTGCATTCCGGTGAATTGCTCTTCCAAGTCCTTTGCTATCTCTGATCGAACTACATTGTCATCGGCGAACCTCAAAGTTTTTATATCTTCTCCATGTATTTTAATACCTACTCCGAATTTTTCTTTTGTTTCCTTTACTGCTTGCTCAATATACAGATTGAATAGCATCGGGGAGAGGCTACAAGCCTGTCTCACTCCCTTCCAACGACTTCTCCCCACTCATGCCCCTCGACTCTTATAACTGCCATCTGGTTTCTGTACAAATTGTAAATATCCTTTAAAAAAAATGGTTCAAATGGCTCTGAGCACTATGGGACTTAACATCTATGGTCATCAGTCCCCTAGAACTTAGAACTACTTAAACCTAACTAACCTAAGGACGTCACACAACACCCAGTCATCACGAGGCAGAGAAAATCCCTGACCCCGCCGGGAATCGATCCCGGGAACCCGGGCGCGGGAAGCGAGAACGCTAACACACGACCACGAGCTTGCGGACACATAGCCTTTGGCTCGCTGTATTTTACCCCTGTCACCTTTAGAATTTGAAAAAGAGTATTCCAGTCAACATTATCAAAAGCTTTCTCTAAGTGTACAAACGCTAGAAATGTAGGTTTGCCTTTCCTTAATCTTTCTTCTAAGATAAGACGTAGGGTCAGTATTGCCTCACGTGTTCCAACATTTCTACGGAATCCAAACTGATCTTCCCCGAGGTCGGCTTCTACCAGTTTTTCCATTCGTCTGTAAAGAATTCGCGTTAGTATTTTGCAGTCGTGGCTTACTAAATTGATAGGTCGGTAATTTTCACATCTGTCAACACCTGTTTTCTTTGGGATTGGAATTATTATATTCTTCTTGTAGTCTGAGGGTATTTAGCCTGTCTCGTACGTCTTGCTCACCAGATGGTAGAGTTTTGTCAGGACTGGCTCTCCCAAGGCCGTCAGTAGTTCTAATGTAATGTTGTCTACTCCGGGGGCCTTGTTTCGATTCAGGTCTTTCAGTGCTCTGTCACACTCTTCACGCAGTATCGTATCTCCCATTTCATCTTCCTTTTACCGTTAGTTATTTAGAGGGAAAGTAAAACATTAAGAGTAACCAGTACTGCAGGACCGCCTTGGCCCGTGCTGCCTGCTACCGCCATGCAGCAGCGCTACTCAGCCGCTGCTGGAGTAACCGTTTTGCTTCATGTTTTACTGTCCCTGTAGACACATATCGATAAAACAAATACCGCAGTAAACCAACTTGACAGCGTTCTGTCGGATGGAGGTGTCAAATTTCAGTTTAAAAATAATTTTCTTTTAACGGGAAACGAACTGAGGCTTTCCGTCACACTGGAAGTCAGATGAAAGACGTGATGAGCAATATGTGGTTGGTCCGGTTCTAGCTACACATTGCAAAATTAAAATATCTGTCGGAACACCAGAGAAAACTCACCTGACGGTTTTTCCAGCGGCAGGCGCACAGGGCCCATTTCCCATCTACGTCCACAGAAGCGTGCTCTGAAGACCGAGATGAAAAACGATCATCCCTTCCTAACAGTTGGATACGCATCTTACACATAAATTCCGGTTCATAGCTCATAAATTGTCGTCGAGCTGCTGTCACCGCTTAAGTGAGTATCTATGTTGTTTACGTCGTCTTCTATAACTTATTACAGTTCTTCGCGTGTCTGTGTTCCACAAGGAAGCCATATACATGTTCATAGAGTATGTAAAGGTAAAGAAATTTATTTTCTGTGAAAACTATCTCCTAGTTGCATCGTTAGATACGTACCATCAAAAGGTATATATGGCTACAAAAACGGCTAGAAGGTGAACAGGACTGAACGGAAAGAGACGGTATAAAAAAAAAAAAAAACTGTGTTCTAAAAGCGCGTAGTGCCGATCAAACAAAGGTAACAATAAAATAATGACTGACGCAATAGAAGTATTTTCATTTTCTTGAATATGCAGTCAGGAATCTCACAAGGTCCACATATATAAAGCTTAAGGCCAAAATCTGATGGGTTTACTTTCGAAACTAACGATTGTTTAAATAGCATGTTCCCTCTTTTATATACAAGTTTTAAAATTTTTGGTGGTTTATTTTTTAGCGTTTCTGTTGTGGGTGTGACGCATGCACGTGTACATAGTATACCATGTGGTTTGCTTAGCCGTGACATCTCATACGTGCCAAGACTTCGAAACAATATTTTCATCAAGAGGCAGTAAGCAGAGTACGTTCACACATGTTTAGCTACTTCTCTGAATTTTTCTATTTCTGCAGATACTCAATTAAATGCTTTTAAATGGGACTGAAATTTCTCAACAACAATCCACAACTCTTGGAAAGAAGAAGGAACAAAAAGAATACAATCATAAACCGTTTGTCAGTTTTCTGTGAATCTTTTCGAAAAATTATTACTTCTGCACTAGAAGTTACGATACTGGAACAGTGCCACGTTAGCTCCATCTCCTTGTGAACATTATACTTATAACTATGAGAGTTTAATGTCCCGTCGACGTCTATCTCATAAGAGATGGAGAACACACTGGGCAAGGACGGGCCAGAAAATGGGCACCAACCTTTTGGAAGGAGAAACTGTCCTGGCATTCGTCCAGTGTAAAGTAAGGAAACCATTGGAAATCTAATCCTGCATGACCCAATGGGTATTCGAACAACACTCCACTTCAATACAAGTCCCGTGTTTCAACCACTGACACCCAGACAACCAGATGTCAGACACTCGAATCGGTAGCAATGTCGATAGGTTATCAATTAAAAACTCCGATTTAGTTCGTACTGTGTGCTGTCGTCCAGCAGAACGGGCGTAAACATTAATTGAAATTAACGCCAGAACTACCAAGCGCACCAAAAGCATAACTGTGAATAACTAACGTTTGTTGCTTCCTTTGGAAAGGTGGTAGAGCATTAGATCCTTGTACCAAACGTCCCGGGTTCAAACTCTAATGCCGACAATTTTATTTATTTTTTACTGTATTGTGACCGAAAGTGTTGTATGGGACAACGTGTTTATGATATGCGAATGGGCTATTTGGAGTTTACAGCAATGTTCTCTTGGCAAGCTGCTTTCGCTTCGTTTCTCTGAAAGTAAACCTATAGAGTACATTTGTAGTTTCAAAAAATGGCTCTGAGCACTATGCGACTTAACATCGGAGGTCATCAGTCCCCTAGACTTAGAATTACTTAAACCTAACTAACTTAAGGACATCACACACAACCATGCCAGATGCAGGATTCGAACCTGCAACCGTATCAGCAGCGCGGTTCCGGACTGAAGGGCCTAGAACCGCTGGGCCACAACGGCCGGCATTTGTAGTTTCACAGAATATAGAATGAGATAAGAAAAATAAAGAAACAATTGCATCACACGAGCAGAAGTTATAGTAGTAATAATAATAACTAATAGTAAACAAAATAATAAGATCAATGACAAGTACATAACGTTCAACTACAGAAGCGAAAGCAGACTCCCAAAAGAACACAGCTAAAAAACGCGAGAAGTCATCTTACATGTCAGGAAAATATTCCCCCATATACCAGTTTCCCACGTAAATAGTTAAAAAAATTGCCAGCAGTGGGGTCTGAAGACTCTACCATCCCACCCACGCGAGACCTACATTAGAAACAGTGACAGATACGCTTTTCCTGTACTCCGTAACTCTGGTGATGCTTCTTGTTACCGGTCACGCATGTTCTGCTAGACGATAGCATACAGCACGAATTATATCAGAGTTTTGGTTGATACTTGATACTCTATAGACATACAACATTTACTACCGATCCGGGTGGCTGACATGTGGTGGTCTGGGTGTGAGCAGCGCCCACTCGCAAATATCAGATGACGTTGCTGAAACTGCTTTGTTGCCAGACGTCGGCCTCACACTTCCTGCCTTTTTTTGGGCATGTTTCACTAAAAATATCAACAATCTGCATTTATAGAAGCTAGTGTAAATAGTAGTACACTGTTCACTTAAAACACTTACTTTCGTTACTTACTGCTAACGATGAAGCTGCGTATCTGATGGGGAAATTGGGTATTGTCACTTGTCGGAAAAACTGCTTGGGGCCCTTGAAAATTATTCCTGGTTCCAGTTTACGCGGGACGGTGTGTGAATGCGAAAACTCAATGATTTTCTTGAGGAATCACTTTTATAGCGTCTTATTCTTTTAATTCGCTTTGAATTAAGCAGGTTCTCCTTTTAGTTTGCTGGACAATTCTTCAGTATTCCACTATGATGTTAATTAATTCTATTACACTATTAATTTATTTAGATAACCAGTTTTCGGCTTATATGACCGTTATCAAGCTGTAGCCGACTATAGTCATCAAAGATGTTTACTTCGTTTTTGCACCTCACTCTCCAGTGTAACATCTTTCTCAAAGCTGTTTATCAGAATCGCTGGCATTAAGCAGCTGCAGCCTGGTGGTGGTTTTGTAAGAGGTAACCATTAACTAAGTAAATTACTACTGTAGAACATCAAATTTTGGTGCTTTTCCTTTACAAATTGCTCTTGAAACTACTACGACAACAGAAATAGTAATTACTTCTTAGGAATATCTGATTGAATTTTTCCAGTAATTTCTACAGAGGTGTGTTATTAGCCAAGTTTATACTATTTAAACTAAGTTATATTATGTAAACTACTAATACTGCTACTTTTTCTTTTTCTTTTCTTCTTTTCTCCTTCTTCTTCTTCTTCCCTTCACGTAACAGACATATGCTGGTGATCTTCGCTCTCTTCTTCTGCCCGATTTCTCTATCTTCATTAATAGTGTTTAATTTTCAGAGGTAGTAATGTCGTAATTTGATCATATCACTTTCTTTCGTCGTTCTGAACTTTAGATCTTGAAGTACAAGCATCCACCTCTTTTCTGCTCTCAGTGTTTTCAAGTGAATTCCGTTGCACGAATGTGACTCCCTTATCGTATGTCTATGATGTATGTTTCATTTCAATGAAACAGTCTTGGATTATCTATTATTCAATAAATATTTCAAATGAACTTCGCACGAAACATTATAGCTAATGTGAGAACGTCGTTTACTCCGACATGTCCATAATACTCAGAATTCATCCTCAACTTCACCACGCGCTGAACTGACTATTTAATCTCACCTTGGGGGGACTATATTCTAACCCAACACAGTGGTGACCGTCTAACGTTTTCTTTACTCTGTGCAATGAACTGAGATACTGTATTAGTCTTAGGTGCTATCCATCTTCTAATCAGGGGGTTGCCGGCCGTAGGTTTATTTATTTCCACTGTGAACGACAAGAGCCCACGCCTTACATTTCTCAAGCGTGTCGTAATGGCTTAATGTTGTTGTACGATATTCTGTAAAACTAGATCAAGGTCTGCGGTAAATAATAACAATTTTTTGCCTGTAGAGAATTATCTATTATGCAGACACAAAGCTAATACAAATATTTTGTGCAGGCGATGTTGAACATTATTCATGTTATGTCAGGAATTGCGTCATATAATACACAAATGTACTTATTTTTTCATTTTTCACCATTTGCAGGTCATAAAAAAACCTATTCAGTTGTGTATTTAATAATTATGATTATGAAATACACATCAGAAGAAGTTTTCATGGCACGATGAAGATCTGAATTTTGATCGACGTCGGTAATTAAAAAAACCTGCATTTGTGTGTTATATGATGCAGTTCCTGACAAAGTTAATACTAAACATAACTAGATGCTAAACTTCAACTTTATCCGTTTCTGGAATAATGCTGCGGCAGCTGCCTTGTGTTCATCGTCCCTTCCTTAGCATCTGCTCTGCCTGTTCGCGAAGCCCCCTGCGTCTTCTGTCATTACTTGCCGTTCCCGAGACACAGCTGGTACTTCCACAACCTTCCGCCCTCTCGTGCTTTACGTCGCCATACCCAAAGTCTTAGTGATAACAACTGCGTTCGGTACTTGCATGGGTGGATATCTGTATCGGTCCACCACTTGGCGCTAACTGTAGGCAAATCGTAGCTTTCGCATGTGAAACTTTTTTTTTTTGTTTTTGCTATTTCACAGAAAAAAATGTGTTTATCTTTGTGGAAACTATTTTCGAAATCAACCGATTCCAAAAACTTTACGAGCTATACAAAACTGCTGATCTTGTGACACAATTGTAGTTTCGCTTTGAGAATGCCATCTCATTTTGAACTCGTACTCTGGACAGGTCATCACACTTCAAGCAAATCTCGGGCGGAATAGCCGTCTGAAATCTGACCTAAATTGGATAGAATTTAAATATACATACAATTAGATTGAACCAGCTAATTGGTATCCTGAAAATTGTTAAGGTCGGTTACTAATTAAAGAATTTTTAGATGTCTTATGTGCTGAACGAAACACTCTCTACATTACGTATCTTCCTTTGCGCTTCCTTCATCGTATTGTGTATCCATGTTTCAGGTTTTTTACGTCTCACTCTGTCTGATACGTCTCTATTTTCCATGAAAAAGTGTTTACATATGGCAGAAAAATCATCTAATATATTTTTATTTAGTGATAACTGCTTAATTTTGCTCCCTTACATTAAGCGTGTGTTTGATTCTGATGTACATATATTTTTAACAAAATCTTCTATGTGCTAAAATAAAAACATTCAAAAAATTAGTTGTTAAGGTTAACGAACAGAAACAGCCATGTAAGTTGTACTGTCCTAAAACAAGGAAAATAATTTTCTTGTGAGAAGACTTTGTTCGTGTAACCTGTACCAACTGTTATCATGCGTACAGTAACAAGGAATCATAATATGGTTTAGGTTAACCAAAGGCTCAAAACATGTTAACTAATGTGCTATTTATAGGAAAAAAAGGAGGAAACGTGAGGTTTAACATCTCAGTGCCGACGTATAGGGAAGCACCATTATAGAACTACCAGTCAAGTGTAGAGGGGTAAGGGGCGGAATGGGTTTACGCACTTAGTTGTAGACAATCATCAGCAAAACGGAAGTGTCACACAATTCTAGGGTGAGGTAGTGGAAAGCGATATTAAAGCAGCAACAACATTAGTAATCTTTCATGCCTATATCATTTCAACAGATTAATAGTTGCTCATTCCACCTCTGTAAATGGTAGCATGTTTTTGACCGGTGCGTTAAGGGCAGAAGGTAGACCTTTCTTTTGAAACATTCTTTTTAAAAAAGTTTTATTAGTAAAAACTTATTAAAAATTTGTTAGTCAGACAGCCTATGAATCATTTTTCTTTAATACTCCGATATCAAAATAAAAGAGGACACATGAAACAGATTATTTATAAACGAGTATAATACTTAGGCTGTACCTTCTAATTTGATAGTATATGATACACTTTTCACCGTCACTATAAGACTAAAATAGAAAAATGTAGTAGATTCAATATTTGTTCAAAGACTTCTAGAATATTAACAGGTAGGAAGCACGAAATATGTTTTTTGAATCCATTAAGCGCCGTAGTAGATCCATTTGCCATTGTGTCTGTACTGCACCTTGTGATAATGTAGGTGAAAGTATGCTCTGAAAGTGAGTACCCTCCCAAACTTTATTAGTTTCAGTTTACTTTCTACGGACTTTAAGTAGAGAAAAAATTTGAAGTGAGTTACATCATGGAGGCGTTGTATTTGAGTATTATCTCTTTCTCCAAATTTGCTTTGAGCTATGATGTGGAGCATAGTAAGGATACTTGAATCTGACTTTTCCACCACATTCATATTTTATGAGGCTGTAAAGTAATTTAATGCGCTGGTAAACTTTCCCAAATTCATTACATTTCGGTCTCCCAACTGCGTAATTTCATGCTTTGGATTGAAAGGACAGAGTTGTTGGGCGTTGTCTCATGTTTATCTCTGATATATGTGCATTTCTTGTTTTCTTCAGTAACCCGTGAAATTAAAAGGAGATATACGGTACAGAATTTCGAAATGGCTATTAAAAGGGAAGTAATCAAGCAGAAGGCTACAGAAAATCAACATTTTAATACTACTAATTGTCCAAAATCCACATACAAGGGTAAGAATTTCAACATGCATTTATACAAGCAAATAATTTGGCTCATGAAGTGGTGTTTTACAGGAAATAGAGCGAAAAATCTCTTTTTTATTTACATAAACAATGGAAGGAGTACAGTAACAGGGCGATGTGTTGCTTGGGCACTGACCGGTCGATAGCCAACATCAACACGGCTGAAATGATGCCAGGCTTACGGGTGATGTCCCTCTTCAAACACACACACACACACACACATACACACACACACACACACACACACACACACACACACACTTGATGAATGTCAAGCCGGACTTCAGTGCAGCAATTTAAGGGCTAGAGTGTATGTATAGCTAAGATTACCGTTTTTTGTCTTATTACTCTCCCAAGGAATTTTTTTTTAATTTTTATTTTTCACTCCTTTTAGATAACATTATTCTGTTCTTCTATGTTATGAAAACTTCCTGTAACAAACTTTAAGTTGTCTGTAAGAAATATGATGAGAGATTCCTTCTTTTTAGAGAAGCTATGTTAATATGTACAGCCCATTCTGCGTGGACATAGACATTTCTCTGTTACTTACCTCTGTCCAAGACCTTTTATGAAGGGGACTATTCTGGAAAAAATGGAATACGTACGATCTCTAATTCTAAGGTTTCTGTATATCTTGCATCCTACTTGGTTCATTGTACGATTCGTCAACATTTAAATCCGCACTTTCTTAGGGATTAAGGCATTCCTCAACTGTGCGTTTTCTTTATTTTTCGGGCGTATTATTTTTTTTTCTAGCTCTGGAAAAAGAAAATAGTTTCCCTTCAGTCGGGTATTCAACATCTACATCTACATTCATACTCCGGAAACCACTGTTAAGTGAATGACAGAGAATACTTCCAATTCCACCTCGTAATAGGGTTTCTTCCATTTCCGTTCGCAAATGGAGCGTGATAAGAACGACTACTTAAACGTCTCTGTGAGTGCTGTAATTAATTTGGTCTTGTCTTAGCGGTCCCTTCGGGCCGTAGCAGATGTGGTAATTACAAGGTTCCTCGCTTCATACTATTCCATGAAACTTGGTGCATTATGATCTAGTTGGGAAGCAGTATACTTCACCAGTTAACTATATTTAGTGTCTAAAGGACCAAAATATTAAATTTTAATCCAAAGGACAGATCGGGAATTGCATTATTTTGATAGTGATTCGTTCTACAAATTACGACTTTATGACAATTGAAATTATGTCTCAGAACATGTTTTAATTCCTCAATCAAGTAAATCGTACTTAGAAGGTGGTATAGACTTTGATTTCGAACAATACATAGTCATTGGTGTTTTTTTCCTGTCATGAGTGGTCGCAGCTCGTGGTCCATTGGTTAGATCCGCGCCTATTTATCGCAAGGTCCCGGGCTCGAGTCTCGGCTGACGGTGATTTTCTTCTCTCGAGAACTGGGCGTTTGTGTTATGCTAATCATTTCATGTTATATTCATCGAAGAGCAATTAATGGATGTGGCGTCAGACAAAAAGACTTACAGCAGGTGGCCAAACAATCCCGTATGGCGTCCTCTTGCGAAAAACGCCATAAGATAATTTCATTTCCACGGTATCAAGTGAATTAACCACATGTTTCCAATAGCCGTGCATCTACGGGTAACCGATATCTTACGAATGTTGGTAACACGATGCTCCTCAAAATATTCTTCAGTATTGAAACTTGTTGGCACCCTGATAACAGAAGAAATCAATTTGCCTATAATAGTTATTCATTTTCTCGGAACAACGTTATACTGGGATCCTCTAAAATTATTTCATAAATGAGCCAACTCTGTGATTTACACTAGTTATAACATGGTTAGTTATTGGATCGAAAGCAAAATGCACTGAAAAGCAAGTTAGTTTCCACGGTATGTCAAGTAGTTTTAAATACAACAGACGTGCGCAAATAGCTCATAAAATAATTATGAATGTTGTAACATTTTTAAGTGCGTTGTTATTGGTTTAACTTAGGCACCTCCGAAAAAATGTGACCGTTCACTTTTTCTTGGCACGCGTAGAATGCCGTACGATATAAAAAAGGGGACATGAGAAACGATGCACAATAACAATTTGATGTGCTCCGTTATTTTAAAATCTTCTTAAATGACTCATGATTTTTGTAAACACATTTTCAACAGCTTTCTTCGTTTTACTGTTGAAGCAGAAATATTGGACCAAGAAGTATAGAGTGTCGAACAATCCACACGCAAGCTGAAACACACACACACCCACCCACCCACACACACACACACACACACGCCCACGCGCGCGCACATACATACACATACAAGATCTGGAAAAGTTTCGAAGCAAAATAGTAAACCAGACCTCTTAGCATATTACGATGAAGAAAATAATGACGGAGCGTTACTTTCTGAAAGTATTGCCAGTAAATGAAACGTGATAAATTGAGAAGTGGAAACGGTGTATGTGCGGAACAGAGCTTCTCATTCGAATGCCTTTGATATCTATGCTTTATATCTAAATTAATAACTGAAAATTTAGCAAAAAGTAAATCATGATGATTCTTCACATCTCGAGTCTGCCGTTAAAGGGTGTTATCGGAAGACGAAATTTAATAGCGCATGGGACGTTATGTTTACCTTGCATGCAAGTCAAATTATGAAATGGGAGACCAGTGGCTTGTGGGATATTTACACTAATATATATGTGGAATATGTACACTAATATACAGCGCTGCTAAAGTATTACACAGGTCGTCCAAAATCGCGAGATATGGCACGACAATCGAGAGAATACTGTTGCTTTACCTCTGCCCGGAGGTATTCTTTGTCACCAATAATATTGTGTTTATCATAGATACAACTGGACTGGAATCTTTTTGTAACTAATTTCTTTTTTCTAAATCCCTCGAAGCAATTAAACATTAAAGGACTGATTACAGTTTGTCCAAATTGTAAAGAATATGGGATTATTTAACATAATATACTGTAATGAATCCTGTCGGTATTGTTATACATACTGGTAACGCGGTAGTACCACGATAACATGGCGTAAGGTACGTTCATATCCATAAGTTTTATAGACAGTTTTTAAATCATTGGTTAAATTTCGTGATAAAACCTGAAGTATTCTAAATAATAACGGATTACGCCTTACTGTTGCAAAGTAGTTATAGCTGTTTCACTGTGTAAGAATACGATGACACGACAGGCCGAACCTTCCACAATGGTTGCTGTCTGAGTCTGTGATCATACCAAACAGTTTAGTATGGTACGTTACGAAGTTAGGTCGTGACTAAGAAGGTAATTGTCAGCAGCACAAAAACAAGTTGCAGTCATAATTTTTTATTTCGATGATTTACGAAAACAAAAAAGTCGCGATTAAACAGATCTCTTTTGATAATTTATGACATTTGTAAACGTTTCACAAAAGGAAAAACTAAACACTGCATTTGCCTTGGGCGCTGGATGTTATTAAAATACCTTTTTTCATTTTTAGCAAGTTAAGGAACCAAGAAGATTTCTTGGAAGTTTGTCGGGCGTTCGTGATGTACCGAAGTTCGTGCAGACGTACAATTAATGAACGTAAGTAGGTTTCTAAAGGTTATCGTAGTATCTATTCCTTTCTAAAGACACTTAGCGTCTCAGGAAAATATTGCGGTTTGAGTTCTTAATGTATATCTGAAAAGTAAGAAAGGAAAACAGCGGCTTAATGGTACTCATCAAATATTTTCGATAGACCTTGTTAAAGGAAAAACAAGTAATGGGACACTGCAGTTAAACAATGTTCTCCTGCAGGCTTCCACAGAATATGGTTATCATCAATCTCTGAAGCAACCAATAAAACCCACGATGCGTCCCGAATTTTGTACCTTGATACTTGGTTTTATGTAAAAAACGATCTAAAAGACTATAAAAGAAATTCTGTGTTGTAGGTAGAAGTTATGTAGTAAAAATATGAGGAAGCGGTTTTTTATGCACCCTTTTAGTAAAGTTTCTGCAGCCAAGAACGTAAATGTCGCCACGTGTTCAGTCCATGCTGCACGTTGATGAAAGTATCGTGCAAGCAGCCGCAGTTCTGGAGAGAACACGTAAGTGTTGTTTACTGCATAAAAAGTTTTTCAGTTTCATATCCTCTTACAGACAGATGTTTAGTTTTTATTTGCAATATATGGTACAGGAAACTACGAAAGTCACGTTCTGTTCAGATATCAAGTTGTTTCTCAGGGCACACCTTGTGTATTCTTCATATCTATCTGTGCATGATCTGTTCGTCACTTTCTTTAGGATCAAACCTACGCTATCACTCCTAACAGTTCCTTGTGAGATTGTACTGATATTCTGTTAACGCGTGCATCGTACCAGTTTCTGTAGCGTCTCGTCAGAAGATCCGATTATTTTGTGTCGCGTTTCCCACCTAGAAATTCAGTCAGTATCATGATCCACTGAGTATTTCAGCAGCTTCGCATACAGAGTTCAGAGCAACTTCATGATGGTGAAGTGTCAGTTTGACTGCTATTAGAGCAGTGGCGCATTGTCAAAATATTTAAAATAACAAGTAAAAAATAAAAAGATTACTGCAAAAAAATAAAAAAATAAGAACTGCCGACGACGCGGTTCATTGTATCTCTGTTTTAGTCTGGTCATAAATACATCTACATCTACATGGATATTCTGCAAATCACATCTGAGTGCCTGGCAGAGGGTTCATCGAACCACCTTCATAATTCTCTATTATTCCAAACTCGTATAGCGCGCGGAAAATAACGAATACCTATACCTTCCCCTACGAGCTCACGTTTCCTTATTTTATCATGGGATCGTTTCTCCCTATGTAGGTCGGCGTCAACAAAATATTTTCGCATTCGGAGGAGAAAGTTGATGATTGGAATTTCGTGAGAAGATTCCGTCGCAACGAAAAGGGCCTTCCTTTTAATGATGTCCAGCCCAAATCGTGTATCATTTCAGTGACACTCACTCCCATATTTCGCGATAATACGAAACGCGCTGCCCTCATTGCAACTTTTTCGATGTATTCCGTCAATCTTATCTGGTAAGGACCCTACACTACGCAGCACTAGTCTACAAGAGGATGCACAAGCGTAGTGTAGGCAGTCTCCTTAGTAGATCTGTTACATTTTCTAAGTGTCCTGCCAGGAAAACGCAGTCTTTGCTTAGCCTTCCCCACAACATTTTTTATGTGTTCCTTCCAATTTAAGTTGTTCGTAATTGTAATTCCTAGGAATTTAGTTGAATTTACGTCCCTTAGATTTGGCTGATTTATCGTGCAACCAAAGTTTAACGGATTCCTTTTAGCAATGACGTGGATGACCTCTCTTTTCGTTATTTAGTTTAGTCAACTGCCAATTTTCGCACCATACAAATATCTTATCTAAATCGTTCAACAATTTTATCTTCTGGTGGCTTCCCTAGTCGACAAACGACAGCGTCATCTGCAAACAACCTAAGACGGCTGCTCAGATTTTCTCCCAAACCGTATTTATAGGTAAGGAACAGTAAACAGCCTATAACACTAGCCTGCGGAACGCCAGAAATCACTTCTGTTTTATTCGCTCACTTTCCGTAAAATAGTACGAACTGTGATCTCTCTGACAGGAAATCGCGATTCCAACCGCATAACTAAGATGATATTCCATAAGAATGCAGTTTCACTACAAGCCGCTTGTGTGGTACAGTCTCAAAAGCCTTCCGGAAATCCAGAAACACGGAATCAATTTGAAAGCCCATGTCAGTAGCATTCAGCACTTCATGTGAGTAAAGAGCTAGTTGTGTTTCACAAGAACAATGTTTTTGACTGTGTCAATAGACCGTTCTCTTCGAGGTAATTCATAATGTTCGAACACAACATATATTACAAAATCCTGCTGCATATCGACATTAATGATATGGACCTGTAATTTAGTGGATTACTCCTACTACCTTTCCCGAATATTGGTATAACCTGTGCAACTTTCCAGTCTTTGGGTACGGATGTTTCGTCGAGCGAACGGTTATATATGATTGTTAAGTATGGAGCTATTGCGTCAGCATGCTCTGAAAGGAACCTAATTGGTGTACAGTCTGTACCAGGAGACTTGCTTTTATTAAGTGATTTAAGTTGCTTCACTACTCCGACGATATCTACTTCTACGTTAGTCAGGTTGGCAGTTGTTCTTGATTCGAATTCTGGAATACTTACTTCGTCGACTTTTGTGACGGAATTTCGGAAGGCTGTGTTTAGTAACTCTGCTTTGGCAGCACTGTCTTCTATAGTATCTCCATTGCTATCGCGCAGAGAAGGCATTGATTGTGTCTTGCCGCTAGCATACTTCACATACGACCAGAATCTCTTTGGATTTTCTGCCAGGTTTCGAGACGAAGTTTCGTTGTGGAAATTATTATAAGCATCTCGCATTGATGTCCGCTCTAAATTTCGAGCTTCTGTAAAAGATCGCCAATCTTGGAAATTCTGCGTCTTGTTCTTTGTTTCTGCAACAGTTTCTGACCCGTTTTGTGTACCAAGGAGGATGAGCTCCGTCGTTTGTTAATTTATTTGGCATAAATCTCTCAACTGCTGCCGATACTATTTCTTTGAATTCAAGCCACATCTGGTCTACACTTATATTATTAATCTGGAAGGAGTGGAGATTTTCTCTCAGGAGGGCGTCAAGTGAATTTTTGTCTGCTTATTTTGAAAAGGTGTATTTATCGTTTATTTTTGGAAGATATGGGGGTTACAATATTCAGTCTCGTTACGGCAATCCTTTGTTCACTAATCTATGTATCGGTTTTGATGCTCGTTATTAACTCATGGTTATTTGTTACTAACAGGTCAAGTGTGTTTTCACAACCGTTTACTATTCGCGTGGGCTCATGAACTAACTGCTCGAAATAATTTTTAGAGAATGCGTTTAGCACAGTTTTGGATGATTTTTTATGGCTACCTCCGGAATTAAGCATGTACTTTCACCAACATATCGAGGGTAAATTAAAGTCACCACCAACTATAAATATATGAGTCGGGCACGTGTCTGAAATCAAACTCAAGTTTTCTTTGAACTTTTAAGCAACTGTATCATCTGAATTGGGAAGTCTGTAAAAGGATCCAATTGTTTGTTTTATTCCGGTTGCCAAGGATACAAAATCAAATAGGGACTTACTCGTGCACTGTTATAACTTGAAGTTTGTGCCATTTTAATCATCGTATGTTGGTCTGCTTCGGTACTACTACCGATGACAGAAACAAATTAGAAAGTATAGTTTAATTTGTGTAACTTAGAATAATAATCAGGAGAAGTGTAAACAGATTACACGAAATTACCTCTACGTTAGCACGTGCACTGAATTGCGTCTTCAAAGATTGTTTAATTAGGTGGACAGCTTCTTCATGCAAATTATCATCCTCTTGGTACGTCGATATCGAGACGAGCAAGTCTTTTTTTGCTACGTATTACGCGTGCTGAAATTTCAGATTCCCACCAGTATTACTACCTTCCTCGCATCAGGAAATACGGCTTTTTAGAACTTATTAAAAATTGTAACATGCACATATAACTTGGGGGTTAGTCCCCTAGGAGGGTATCTGTATCAACTAAATTGACGTCTGTCGGCCGATGGTGCAGTATCTATATTTTTTACAGGCTTTAATTTTTCGAAAACAGATACCAATTTCAGTTCAAAATAAATTAATGTATTAATGTATTCTATCGTTTTTCTTCCCTCTGTAACCTAGAAGAATAATATATTTTTTTTTTACTTTCTGACATCCTGTATTATTCTGTTCAGTTATCAGGTGTTATGTGCTTCTTGTGACCTTTATCCATTTTTTTACAAACTACGAGGTTAGGATCTGATGGCATTGTCCGCAAACCAGAGGTAACTTCGAAAAGGAATACTGGACTGGTGTTCATAGTAACATTTGATGAACGACAGTTGACATAGCCAAGGGCCAGAAACCTGACACAATTGGTAGCCCAGAAGAGGTTTCTGGATGATGTTCCAGCACGAAGATGGTGATCTTAATCACTTGTAACGTTTCACTTTCTTCTTAGCGAGGATAAGGAACACCGACAACTAGCGTTACAGACAGACGGCGGGGGCGTTTTTCAGCGTTGCCGAAAGACACCGGAGCTCGGATTAACAGGTGTCAGCTCCGCTGCGTCGTAAGATGCGGGGGCTGGTGGCTTGAATGGCGGTCGAAGGGATGAGAGGGGGGCGGGGTGGGAGCGCTAGAGGATGGGCTGCAAGTGCCGACAGTCACTGGGCTCCAGACCTCAGGCGAACAAAGTGCTATAAAATCGGGAACAGCAGGGAAGGCGGCGAGCACGACCCTTTTAAGCAGTGTAAGGCTGGCACTACTTATAATATTGACGTTTCCACCCTTCATTAAAGAGTTACCAGTGTTAAATGCTCTGAGTAACCGGAAATCACCCATTGGGGTTTTTTGTGATCTATCGAAGGCTTTTGATTGTGTAAATCATGGAATACTGCTAGTTTAGCCCAAGTACTGTGGTATGAATGGGACAGAGCTCAAATGGTTTAAATCATACCTAACTGGAAGAGCGCAGAAAGCTGAAATAAGCAGTTCACATAATATGCAAAAAAACTGGTGATTTATCAAACTGGGGAACAATCAAGAATGGGGTGCCGCAAGGTTCGGTCTTGGGTCCTCTGCTGTTCTTAATATATATTAATGACTTGCCATTCTATATTCACGAAGATGCAAAGCTGGTACTTTTTGCAGATGATGCAAGTATAGCTATCACACCCAGCAGACAAGAATTAACTGATGAAATTGTAATCGATGTTTTTCAGATAATCATTAAGTGGTTCTCTGCAAATGGGTTCTCATTAAACTTTGACAAAACACAGTATATACAGTTCCACACAGTAAATGGAATGACGCCATTAATAAAGATAGACTTCGTTCAGAAATCGGTAGCTAAGGTAGAATATTCAAAATTTCTGGGTGTATGCATTGATGAGGGGTTGAACTGGAAAAAACACACTGAGGATCTGCTGAAACGTTTGAGCTCAGCTACTTATGCTATTAGGGTCATTACAAATTTTGAAGATATGCATCTGAGTATATTAGCTTACCACGCTTATTTTCATTCTCTTCTTTCGTATGGCATCATATTCTGGGGTAACTCATCATTGAGTAAAAGAGTATTCATTGTACAAAAGTGTGCAATCAGAATAATTGCTGGAGCTCATCCAAGATCATCCTGCAGACTCTTATTTACAGAGCTAGAGATCTTCACTGTAGCCTCACTATATATATATATATATATATATATATATATTCACTTATGAAATTTGTTATTAGCAATCCGAACGAATTCCAAAGTAATAGCACTGTACATGGCTACAACACTAGAAGAAAGGATGATTTTGACTACTCAAGGTTAAATCTAACTTTGGCTCAGAAGGGGGTAAATTATGCTGCCACAAAAGTCTTTGGTCACTTACCTAATAGCATCAAAAGTCTGACAGATAGCCATTTAAAAGGAAATTAAAAGAATTTCTTAATGGCAACTCCTTCTACTTATTAGATGAATATATTGGATATAGTAAGTGGGTAACTTCCCCAACCCCCACAACAAAAATAAAAAATGTTGGGAGTCATGTAATAATTTGTGTAATGTAATATCTTGTATAGACACCTTTTATTAAACTGACACGTTCCACATAATTACGAAGTGTCGTATTCATGATCTATGGAACAAGTACTAATCTAATTTAATCTACTTTAATCTTCTAAACGCTTCTCCTGAATACTGACTGGTTACTTCTTCAGCTATCTCTAATCTTCGATAAGGCATGTTATTTCGTTTTAAACATCCTTATTTCCAAAGGGATGTAAGTGGTCTGTTATTTTTTTAAGTAACACATTAATAAAGATCTCCCACGAAACACTACATGTTTGAAGATTCTTGCAGAGGATTTCAATATGAGGCGTAAGCTGTGCAAGAAGTAACTCTCCATAGCACTTCATTCACACTTGCAATGGAAGATGTAGAGTCAGAGAACGGTGATATTCTTTTGTATTACGTATACTGTACTATGTTGTGAAATTTGTGAAAATGAATGGAAAAGTCCTGCTTTCACAGCGATCTCCAAGTGCTTGGCGTACAAACAAAGCAGTACCTAGCGACGTAATTTCTCGGATAGTCGCATCACTTCCTGCTTACACTGAAGAAGGGAAACGAAATATTTTTGCTAGAAATCATAAAGGTGATCATTCTGTCGGTAACGGCAATTGGGTCACCGTACATAAATCCTAGCCTTGAAGAAATCCGACCACGCGACTACACAGGACGGACAATACAGGTTAGGTGCAAAGGCTTTCATTATGTATTTTCCACGGGAAAAGTATTAAAAATCTGTTATGAGGAGGCTTGCGTTCGTGTGTCATTGCGATGAACCTCAGGTTCTCAGTGAACGAACGTGGGGAGGGAAACCGGGAGTGTCCCTCTTCAAGAGTCCTCCCAGTATTGCCTTACCGTAGCTGAGCAAGTAAAGGAATATCTAAATCTAAGTGCTGGCCACCGTGGTGATGCTTATAGAAACTGTGATGTGACTACGTGGTACATCGGAAACTTCGGGGCTGAAAAGTGATCCGTAGGGTGCAGCTGCAATCTTCGAACGAACTTGCTCCACAGAACTAGTACACAAGCAGTATTTGAATAGCGATGTATAATTTTACTTTTAGTAATTCGTTTCTGCAGAAAACAAAGGGCTATGTTGCATATCTGCAATGACAAAAACAATGTCATCTGATACTAATAGAACGGGTTGCTCCAAAGATTTACAGTTGTCATTTAGGCACTCTCCTTTTTTTTATCTCTTCTTTTTTTTGTAAAAGTATGGAAAATGAAGGACATGTACAGTGAAAGCATGGCTTTGTACATCGTTTTCTACTGTTAACTTACAATGCAACACCGCATGGAAGTGAATCAGTCACTGCGCGAAAACCAGAACAGAACAGAATAGAAGCATTTGCGACGTGGTATTACAGGAGACTGGGGAAAATCCTAAAGAGAAACACTACTGTGTTTTTTCTGATTTTTATTGATGGTCTTTTATGATTCTCACAGTGTCAGGGTTGCCTTTTCAATTCTTGTGTGCGAATACAAGTTGACTTTTCAGTTTATCTTCTAACAAATTTTCCCACCCTCGTCTGCATTTAATTCGAGCAACGGTGCTGATGACCTTTCTCTTTAACGCCCTAACCAACAAATAATCGTCATCATTATCACTATTGGCGAAAAACAGCATATGCGAAGAACCCTAACAAGAACAAGGGGCAGAAAAGTTGTACATCAGGACATTACTCGCGTGTTACTAGCGGGGGCTCTCGAGGGTCAAAATTGCACTGGAAGATAGAGTCTGAATGTAAAAAACATGCAGTTGAGGGGGGTTAGTTGCAGCTGCTACTCTGAGAAGAGAGGGAGGAAAAAAAGGAAAGACGTTCCGCTGACGTTCTGGCTGAACGCATGAACGCAACGTACTGTTTGATCTCCTTATTCTTCCATAATGGTGCTGTGCATACCACGGGAAACACTTCTCACTTCACGGTAGGCACTCTCGTCATACCCGTCGGCTCTATCAGCGCATCAAGGCACGTTATACAGAAAAACATTTCTGCCATAACCGTATCGGTACCGTACTCAACTTCCCACCGAGGCTTTTTTTTTAGTGCAAATTTTATCCATCGCTAATTTTTTCTGTTTCTTGATGTTGTACAATAGCTATCAAACCGACCCGTGGTTTTGTTAATTGTATTGCGCTGAGTATCTTTATTCAACTTGTGCTCATAAACTTGCGTTTTTGGTGCACTGAATGAAGTATTACTATTCGTTGTGAAATGTAATCGTTTCGCTTGGCTATGTTGCAATTATTCTCCATGTCATGACTTCTTAGTGAAACGGTCATAAATTAAGTCTCCATGGTCCAGGAGGTAATACCAAACTAAGATTCATAATAAAATTTGTACTCTGAAACACCTTGGTACAGAAGATGCACAAGTTTAATTTTTCCAGAATTGGAGTTTGGTAGTGATCCTATAGACACCAACAGATTTAGTGAGTGTCTATAGCATGTACCAGCCACCTTAGTCCCCTTGTAGGCTGTGAAATTAAGGTGCAATACCACACCAAATGAAAAGTAATTGAGGCGCTTGTGAGACAACAGCGGGTATTCCGACGGCTTACTTGCTGCTTAACAGCAAGCAGGAGTTCTTAATCGAACATTAAGCTTTTTTAAAAATGAAATAGTGCTCTTCTACGTTCCAGTGGTCTCGGTCTGGTCAGCTCAGATTCTTGTTTGTTGATTTGACAGTATCCTTCCGAAATAATTTAGAAAGACCAAGTTTCGCGAAAGCCCACAGATACAAAACCTCTCAGGTGTAGTTTAAGAAGCAGAGCTGAGAGAGTGTGATTTGAAGGCTGCATTATTCATGAGTGTACTTACAATGGGGCAAGGGCCAATCCCTATTCGTTCCGACGAGTTTTTTGTTACAGATATCGTGACCAGACGAACGTAATGAGAAATACTTGAAGGCGCGCAACTACTTTCTTAACATCTGAGCTGATTCAGAAACAAAAACAGAGTATCTGAAAAAACTCTCTCATTTTTCGCGAAGTTCTCCATTCTTGCAGTGGAAATCATCATGTGTCCGCAGCTGATAATATTTCAGGAAATAATTTTTCCACAGCTACGGCTTACGTCATTTAATTATTTTGTAAAACCCAGTATCGAATAAACGCGTATCATCAACATAAAGCCTTAATAATTGAGAAAGAGGCAAAAAAATACGGAGGTGAAGGCAAAAGTTATATACTCTCATGGAAACCATAAGTAGCCATTGTATAAACCTCATATGCAGGAGTCGGATCACGTCAAGATGTGACAGAGGTGAACCATAAGATCTGGAGAAGAACAAACTGTATAAGCTATGATACCGCAAAATGATATTTAAAGCGGGACATAAGGAGTAATAAACAGTTCGAAATAAAGAAGTGCTTTTGTAAATAGTCAAGCAAAAGATTTGCAAAAAATCCTTACCACCAGATATAACTGGATAGTGCAACATCTACTGCCACACATAGCGGGAGCTCGCAAAGTACTCGAAGTAGAAAATTTGTAACAAAAAGATATGAATATACGAAAGACATTATCGTGGATTTTGGATGTAGTGGGTATCTAAAAATGGAGATTGACACTATATGGGCGACAGGTGACACACAGAATAAATTTAGCCAAAACAACAGCGATTAAAAAAAATGACTTTCACTTTTGATATCACTTTATGTTTGCGAAAAAAAGATAAAATGTAGTGCCGTTGTTCAACTTCTAAGTTAAACTGTAGGCCGCTGGATGGGTCAGTTCTCACATGGGGGAAGAAAGGGCGTACTTCCACTAACGGCTCCAGTCCTAATAAAAACGGACGCAGGACTTGATCAAGTGGGGAGAGTGGAGGAACGTGTTTCATATTAATTTTATAGGAGAGATAAAGGAAAAGAAGCACAATTTCTTAAGTAATAAAATTCGCAACTATTGGAAAACTCGAACATACGAATGAATGCTACCACTTCATAACAGATACCTACTAACTACATTGTTCCTATCAGAGAGAGTATATATAGTTACTTTTTCATTCTTCTTTAGTTGCAACTTCAGTGCTATTTATCCTTTCCACAAGAATATCTACGATTAGTCTTTTGCAACTGGATTTTATTGTTCGTAAAAACCATATTTCACCTAACTATATTAGGCATCTGTGGTGATCTGCAAAGAAATGAGAAATAATTGATTGCAAAACTATTAATATTTTATTTTGAGGTACGTAGTACTCACTTTTACCTTACCTTAATATTTACCAGTGCACTCTTATAATTTAGCACTCACTTTTATGCTTCGTATATGCTCTGGATGTCCATCGGCTCTTGTACAAGAACTTCCCTTGTAAGTTTCCAGTCAGCTGCATAATACCAACTTGCTGTTCTCTGCATTTGTTTACGGCACGCAACTGATTGGAAGCTATGTTTAACACAATTGAGTGAAATGTGTTTGGTTAGAAATATTAAATAAAATCCAGTTTCAGAGGGTGATTAATAACCACATATATTAATAAGCGACTGACCTGGTTCATAGTGCAACGTATTAGTACAGGTGGCCTATCTAATAGCTTTCAGGGGCAACATACATTTCATTTTCAACATTTCACATAATTATTGAAAGATTTTTAAAAATTTAAAATTCTGGATACTCTAATACTGTAAATTGATCACAACAAATATTACAGTTAGAAATTTGAGGCAGCATAACACACGACTCGCAAATTATCCGCAGTATACTCATCCACGGTTTGACAATGAGAGCGCTTAACGACTTTCAACAAACTTTATGCAAAATTTCAAACTTTTAAGAATTTTTTTCGCACTGATACTCTTCACAAAATGAAGAAAGTAAAAAAGTTTATCAATTAACACATTTTTTGCTCTGCATGCAGTAAAATTCCAGCATCAGGCATGACGTTTCAGTTTATTACTTCTTTACTGTTAACTGTATTCACAGCACATTTTACAGACAGTGTCCACATATAATGCTGAATGGTCCAGTAAAAGTATATCATTGCATGAAATATACTTCAAGAGATGTTACGTGATGAACACTGAGATGTGTGAAAATCTAGCTTTTCCTTGAAACGGAGCGCAAATTACCCGGACTAAACTCATGTAGTGGCCGATAATGAGGCCACTTATCGACTTACAACATTTTTTAAAATTTAATTTCAAGCCACATACACACTTTTTCCCGCTTATAAGCTCAACACCAAATATTTAACACAATAACGCATTTATAAAGTAATCAGATTTGAAGCTGTGTTGTATATGGAAGCTAGATTCTTTATATACTTAGGGTTTACTAATTCTTACCTATAAAATGAAAGAAGTGAAAGTGAAGAAGAATTTCGGCCTAATGAGTACACAATACGGATTGAGGGAAACCGGGAAAAGACAAAGGTAACGAGAAGTTACAGAAATGAGAATAGAGAGAAACTTAAGATCAAAATTGGTGATCAGGAAGTACTCGAAATTAAGGAATTCTGCTGCCCAAGACGGACGAAGCAAGGAGCAAATAAAAAGCAGACTAATAGAGGCAAGGAGGGCATTCCTGACAGAGAGAAGTTAACTGGTATCGAACACAGGCCTTACTTTGAGAAAGGAAGTTCTGAAAATGTGCGTTTGGAGCATGGCATCGTATGGTAGTGAAACATGGACTGTGGAAAAAACGGAAGAGGAAAGAAGAGTAGGGAAGCATTTGATATGTAGTCTTCCAGAAGAATGTTGAAAATTACGTGGACTGATAAGCTAACGAATGAGCCTCCGGAGAATCGGAGAGGGAAGGAATAGGGAAGGAATATATGGGAAGCACTGACAAGAAGAAAGGACAGGATGATAGGTCATCTGTTAAGACATCACGGATTAACTTCTATGGCACTAGAGGGAGCGGTGGAGGTAAAATCTCCAAGGTAAGATAGAGATTGGAATACATCCGACAAATAACTGAAGACGTATGGTGCAAATGCAACTCCGCGTGCTACTTGAGATGAAGTGGTCAGCGCAGGGAAGGAATTCGTGGCGGGCCGGAACATAGCAGTCAAGAGAATTGGAAGTTATGCTTCAGGAGCGCAGGAGCAGGCAAGAAGTGATAATGCTCTAAACGCTAGAGTGCATCGGTAAATAAATCTCCTTGTGACTAGAAAAGCATTAATAAATTTACTTATGTCAAAGAAAACTGTAACAAAGACATAATTCAAAGAGTATATTTAATATGAGATTTGTACATATCATTTTGTTGTCATAGTTACATGCTAATATTTTCCATGCTCACATTTTACGCCTTGACAATGGTAATGCGAAGAGAAAATTTACGGACTGAAGAATTTAGAACCTTGAGCCGTCTAGTATTCTCAGTTGCAAGAAGAACAGTTGGGGTGGGGGGAGGGGGGGTTGGTTCAAATGACTCTGAGCACTATGGGACTTAACATCTGAGGTCATCAGTTCCCTAGAACTTAGGACTACTTATACCTAACTAACCTAAGGACATCACACACATCCATGCCCGAGACAGGATTCGAACTAGCGACCGTAGAGGTCGCGGGGTTCCAGACTGAAGCGCCTAGAACCGCTCGGCCACAGCGGCCGGCCGAGAACAGTGGCGAATGACGAAAAAGATTTGAGATTTCACGACAAATGGCCCGTGGTGCACTCGTTACTAGTCTGTATCCGTTACATATTCTGATTCTTTTCAGATTGTACTTAACTGATGTATGTGTGGAGGGTAGAATCCGAAGTTGCTCTGCGTAGACGATAGTTAATTTTTTTTGTCCATAGAGGAGGAGGCAAGGAGTAGAAGGATAGAACTGTCTTCAACTGCCCATCTTTGGTTACTTTCGTGACTCCTAGTCAAGGACTATTGTGTTAAAAATCGGCTTTGTGGTTAATGAGTGCATTGCTTTTTTATTATACAAAAGTCCACTAATTAATGAAACATTTCTCGTTTCCGGAGTTTATAGTTACGCAAAAATTTTAGGGAGATGTCTGTGTCACCTTTCACGTTATGTAGTCACAAAACACACTACTGAAAGTTCACCCCGTTGCGACATTTTCAAATGCAGTGCTGCGAAAATTTTGTGGTTCAGCGTATGTCAAAATTTGAATTAATGTATCTGACATGTACACAGGGTGTCACATTTATCTTGACCATCCGAAATAATTTTGTGCACAGAAGCGAAATAAAAACCGTATCAAACAAATATTGTGCAGCCAACAAGGGGAAATTAACTAGGACGACTGTCTTCCTTATAACTTTCTTCGATGCGAGTGTATGAACAGTAATACGTCTTTTATCAGTAGCAGAATGTAATTTTTTGGATGATTCCTCTTCTCGTCAAGACATTTTTAGAAACGTGTTCAGCATACCACCCAATTAAACATGACGTTATTAAAAAAAAAGTAACACAAAGCTGACTTCGATATTACTATGCTAGCACACAGGACATGTAACTGACGTAACGTAAGTAGTCCATTTGCTGTAGCTGACAAAAGGAAATAGCAGAAAGAACATTCAGTCAACTGCCTTCAGTTGAAGAGTTGTGTGAGTGCAACATGTACGGACGATGAGAAGGCAGAAATGTTACTCATCTGAGGAAATGTATGTTTCCAGTAATTTACTGTGAACTGCAGAAGTGGATGAGTAGCGCTATTCAGCGAATTTGGTGTGCTACTGCAGTGTAATCAAGTCAGTTTTGTGTTAATAGTACACTGTGATAGGTTTTTGGACTGGTTCTGAGGAGTGTATTACCGAATAAAAAATATAGAGCGCTACTTAAAAGAAAAGCACTGCTGTTCACATCTTCGTGAAGAACGAGGTACAAGAAATTCAACCATACTGGTTAATGCCCCCTAGTAGCACAACATTTGCTTTGTTGTTGTTGTGGTCTTCAGTCCAGAGACTGGTTTGATGCAGTTCTCCATGCTACTCTACCATGTGCATGCTTCTTCATCTCTCAGTACCTACTGCAACCTACATCTTCTAAATCTGTTTAGTGTATTCATCTCTTGGTCTCCCTCTACGATTTTTACCCTCCACGGTGCCCTCCAATACTAACTTGGTGATCCCTTGATGCCTCAGAATATGTCCTACCAACCGATCCCTTCTTCTAGTGAAGTTGTGCCACAAACTTCTCTTCTCCCCAATCCCATTCAATGCCTCCTCATTACTTATGTGGTCTACCCATCTAATCTTCAGCATTCTTCTGTAGCACCACATTTCGAAAGCTTCTATTAGCTTCTTGTCTAAACTATTTATCGTCCACGTTTCACTTCCATACATGGCTACACTCCATACAAATACTTTCAGAAACGACTTCCTGTCACTTAAATCTATACTCGATGTTAACAAATTTCTCTTCTTCAGAAACGCTTTCCTTGCCATTGCCAGTCTCCATTTTATATTATCTCTACTTCGACCATCATCAGTTATTTTGCTCCCCAAATAACAAAACTGATTTACTACTTTAAACGTCTCATTTCCTAATTTAATTCCCGCAGCATCACCCGATTTAATTAGACTACATTCCATTATTCTCATTTTGCTTTTGTTAATGTTAATCTTATATGCTCCTTTCAAGACACTGTGCATACATTTGCTTTATCATTTGTTATTCTGTATATGGACAAGTAGTTATTTGGGGTGGTGAAGATAAAATCATCGCTTGTACAGACTTTTGGACATTCTCGACAGGTTTGCGGAATCTTCAGTGAACGGCGTGGACGATAGTTGCATTTTCCTTTTCTTTTAACTAATCCCCGACTAACTTTAGCGGTGAAAAGACTTCGTCTACAGCTTCCTTAGAGCAAGCCGAGATACACCTACTTCAAGAAAACGCCTCCGAACAAAACAAAGGAAATTAGTCATTCCGGAGGAGAGGAGAGGGAACGAAGTTGCGATAGCATAGTGCGGCAGTTTGCAGCGCAGCGCTGTGCCTCCTCCGAGAGGAGAGCGCTGTTACTCCACACGAGGCCGCTTCCTGGTTCGGCGTTCCGCCCGGCGTCACAATGAATACGACGACGAACCAGAAATTTCCTGAAACGATGCACGCCACATTACATTCCGAGTTACATTTTTTTTTTCCTGCGTCCATGCCGTCGACCCTTTCCTCTCTCCGGCCGAAAATGAAAAATACCGTTGAAGCGTGAAGCAAAACACGGCGGGGAATGGATACGACGCGATGCGATGCGATGCGATGCGAGTGGTCGCACGGACATTCAGTCGATTGCGGTTGTGTCCGGTGATCGATTTCACTGCCCCACGAGGCAGGCCACCCGGCGAGCTGCCCCGCCGCCAGTAATTGAGTCTGCATAATTAATTAGCACTTTTACCGCCGTGATAACTGCGGCGGCGGCAGCGCCGGTGCTGCCCTCACCGGCGGCGCCGGAAACCGAGGCGGCGCGCGGCCGCTTCGGAAGACGAGCGCGCGGCGACAGCTGTGTGGCCGGCGCGCAGCGCAGCTGCCGACCCACGACCTACCCTGCGCGCCTCTGCACAAGTAGTGGGAGAGCAGTACCTGCCGTGAGCGGAGTATCGGAACGCATCCTTAGCAGTCGCCTTTAAGTGCAGATGTAGCTTTTTCTTGTTTAACAGAACCGAAGGAAAATTTGGAGATGGAACTAAAGTTCGGGGAGAAGAAATGGAAACTTTGCGGTCCGCCGATGACATTGTAAATCTGTCAGGAACAACAAAGGACTTCGAGGGGCAGTTGACTGCACTGAACAGTGCCTTGAAAGGAGGATGGAAGATGAACATTAACGAAAGCAAAACAAGGACAATGGAATTTAGTCGAGGGAATTAGATTAGGAAACGAGAGACTTAAAGTATAGATGGGTTTTGCTATCTGGTCAGCAAGAAAGACTGGGAATGGCAAGAAAAGCATTTGACAAGAAGAGAAATTTGTTAACATCAAAGATACATTTAGCCAGCCAACATGCTTCTTACACCAACCAAATCTCTCACGACGATGATGTTGTTGAAATGGCGTGCATTTAACATGCTTCCGTGCATACAAACCAGCGTAATTTAGTTGATGCGAAATGGTTATGTCAGTGACACGTGTACCTGTAACGGTAACAATGTCTGCAGCGATCAGCCTAGGACTAAGATGCCGGCTCCTTGGCCGGCTAGTGTTGCCGAACGGTTCTAGGCGCTTCAGTCTGGAACCGCGCTACCGCTACGGTCGCAGGTTCGGACCCTGCCCCGGGCATGGACGTGTGTGACGTGCTTAGGTTAGTTAGGTTTAAGTAGTTCTAAGTTCTGGGGGACTGATCACCTCAGATGTTAAGTCTCAGAGCGCTCAGAGCCATTTGAACCATTTTGAAGATACATTTAAGTATTAGGAAGTCTCTACTGAAAGTATTTGTCTGGAGTGTAACCATATATGGACGTGAAACATGGACGGTAAGCAGTTTAGACAAAAAGAGAATAGAAGGTTTCAAAATGTGGTGCCACAGAAGAATGCTGAAGATTTGATGGGTAAAACACATAACTAATGAGGAGGTACTGAATAGAATTATGTGGAAGAGAAATTTGTGGAACAATCTGACTAGGAGAAGAGAACAGTTGATAGTGCACATTTTGAGACATCAAGACATCAGCAGCTTAGTACTGGAGGGAAGTGTGAGGGGTAAAAACCGTAGTGAGAGACCAATGGATGAATACAAAAAAGTAGATTCAGGAGGACGTAAGTTGCAGTAGTTGTTCAGAGATGAAGAGGCTTACACAGGATGCAGCAGCATGAAGAGCTACACGAAACAAGTCTTCTGACTGAAGATCACAACAGCAGCAATAACTACAACATAGCTCATGATGGATATCTTAATAATGATTGTATACTGTTGTCTCAATAGCATTTTTACAAAGCAGTCTACATTTCGGGGCACAATAATATCATCAGCGATCCAGCTAGTCATCAAGAAAACTTCGTTGCGACGTTAGTAGTCAAGAATATGTGAGGGAATCAGGAGCGGATCCTAGGAGAATGAGGAGTGTTTGGAGGGGTCATGGCTCTCTCTTCCCCCCTCCTCCCTCCCCCCACCCCCACCCAGAAAAATTACATTAGAAGCACTTACATTTTTAAATGTATGACTTTCTAAATTTCGCAGAAAACTTTCGACAGATGAAATGGCATGACAACTAATTCTCTGAAATGGCAAGAAATTCTACAAGTAATTTTAGCAACAAACCCAACACCGTCCTTGAGTCCACGGATAGAACGAGTAAATTATACAGGGATCTGAGTAAGACAAGACAGAAGGAGAAAAACCCTTAACTAAGAGAATAAGTAACAGAAAGTCTGAGTTGCCGAAGGTAGGCAGAAGTTACTGAACGAAACACTTCTCTCATGTACCCGCTCGTATTGCCATAGCCAGACCATTGTTCACAATCGTAGTCCTTTGTGAAACACTGATAACTGACAGTACCCACTTCCATTTTATACTGTGTAAATTATAACGGTATCAGAACTGTGACAGTTCGATCCTATTACAGTTCTTAAATCAATTGTGTGTTAAAGTCCTTTTCAGGATTTCGAATGTACGCTTTCCAAAGGCTATATTTTTTGCAAGTGCGTTTTCTTGTACGTTATAGTAGAGCGATGCACTATTCAGCGATGTTAACAAATAATAATTTTTATAATAATATATTGGATACGTTTTATGGTAGGTAAACATTTTATTAGCATAATATGGAAACATTTCGTGGATTTTAACGATATTATTATTATAGTTGTATAAATCTGTGGCCGTTTAAAGTGGGGAGTGATGACAAATGTAGGTGTGAGAATGGGGAGTCGACATCTTGAGTATCAACTCTCCCCCCTCAACCCCACCCTTTCCCCGCCACCCCAGAACCGAATCCTCGATTCGAAACTGGGGACTTTATAGCTTGTTTTTAAATGAAATTTACGAAGATGTCGTGGAACGTATACAGAATTACAGGAGAATATACAGTATGTAGTATTACAGAACCCCACGCATATTCTTCTCGGATACTGTATATGTTTCTCCATAACTTCCCAAATTTCGTTTAAAACTACACTGGGAACTCCCACAGATAAACGTTATTAGCGTGTTGACATCGCAGTGTATGTCTTTCAATAACTAAGCGACGCCCTATTAATGAAACTGTGTTTTGAAACACACATTGGCGGAATGAAAACGGTGTAGCATTGTTAAGCTTTCAACTCATTTCACTGCCTTGATTTTGGCAAGAATAGCCGTCGACGGTTAAAATCAAATTATTGATAGTCTCTGTCACTCTGTGCTATCTTACTAACACAGCCTCTGGTAAACCTAATTTCGAACATCCTCAAAGTGGAGCAAGAGCTTAGGAATCTTGATGGAAGTGCAAGGATGGCTGTCAGATGCGAGCAGTTGTAATCTTCACTAGTAAACCCCTGGAACACCTAAACACTATCCTAAACTGGCCGAGGCTCTGGACGGCAGAAACCAATCCGGCGAAAAGTTTTGCTGCCACGTTCACAAAAGAAATGAAGTCCAGGTGGTTGATGCGATGATTGTCATCAGCAGCTAAATAACTGCGATAAAGTCTTTTTAAAATTTTTGCGCGATCAAGATTTTACTGTAACTATTTAAGTGCTGGAACAATATCAGCATGTGAGATCGTCACTGGAAAATTAAATTCCTGTTAGTCGTCAGATCCTCGGTTGTAGCGGTAGTGCGATTGATTTATGACTTCAGTTAGACATTAAAATGGGAATAGATAGACAAGTTTTTAGACTGCTGATTAACAGAGCTCGCAGTAAAGGTAGCAACGTCACCTGCTCTGTGTGTCTGTTCCTCACAGCAGCAAGTGATTCGTCCTGTGTGGTTTTCTTCTTTGGATAAGTCGCTGATTCATGTTTGTTACAAATTAATGGTGCGATCATCAGGTGATTGTTAGGATGAAAAGTAGCACTTCGTCTCACCAATTCTGGCAACTGCGTACCCACTGGGAACACACATCAGTTTATTTGATCAGTGTTACAGCACAAAACAGCAACAAGCTCGTGCAGGCAGATACATCATTTCCATATTTCGTAACAATGTAATTAAAATATAACATTTTCACTGTTTGTTCGATGTTTTGTTGCTATCTAACAGACTGTTAAACTTGTATACAGTACTATTCTAAAACACTGTCTACTGGTATAGGTCCATAGCTTCTCACAATACACGTATGAAGCCACATTATAACGACAGATTTTTATAAACTCTGAATAAATGACTAACTGAATGTAATACTTTGTATTTCGAGCAACATGCGTAACAGTTAGGATGCTGTCATGCACTATACTTGTTGCAGTGCTTTTTCTGAAAATTGTTACTATTCTGTTTAAGGATAATTTCTCCAGAGCTTGTGCGAGAAGTCGAAATTAACTTACGCGTGCGTTAAATGCAAAACACAAGGACAGTATTGCTTACATTTCTATAAATTCCATTACGAATCGTATAACAAGCGATCACATCCGTGTTTGATTCAATTTTGAATTCATCCTATCGGTGTAACACAATTGTTTCGCTTATTTAAGTTTTTTTGTGTCACATTAGTTGTTCTCAATATTATTTCATGTGTAAAAAAGTCCAAATGCTATCCCGGTGTGTCTAACAATAAGCATAAGTTAGTTATTAAAAATAAAGTCTCAAATGGCTCTCAGCACTATGGGACTTAACATCTGAGGTTATCAGTCGCCTAGAACTTAGAACTACTTAAACCTAAATAACCTAAGGACATCACACACATCCATGCCCGAGGCAGGATTCGAACCTGCGACCGTAGCGGTCGCGTGGTTCCAGACTGAAGCTCCTAGAACCGCTCGGCCACACGGGCCGGCAAAAATAAAGTCTAACGCCAGTACTGTCAGAGCGAAATAGCCACGAACCCACCATGAGCAGAAAAGAGAACTTTCGGCAGCTTCACAGAGACTCCACTAATGAAAGAATATAGTATTTCGATAAGAGGATATGGAGACGGAAACCCAACGTTGTTTTCTATCAAATGCTGCCGTTCGCTGGGCAAATCGTATCGACTTACTTGGGCGGTCACAAGCGGTGCGATTGGTTAGGCGACTCGTATTTCACTTTTAATAGAGATTACTGGGCCAGCAATCGTTGGGCCCCGTGTTACTTTATAGGCCGGGCAGCGGGTGGCCGACGAGACTGTTTTGCTTATCGGGCGCGGCTCTGCCTTATATCGCCTCGCTTCTCCCCGCTCTCCGCTTAGACGCACCGAAGCAGCAGGCGGGCACGAAGCCAGCTGCACTCCCAGTCGGAGTTCACCAATCATTTCTTTCGACTGCATTGTCCTGGAATTTTTCACCTCGTACCTCTTCATAATCGGTTGTTGCACACTGTATTTGCGTAATTTGATGAGTGGTGAAGAGTTTTCTAGGAGTTGAAAACGTAGACGGAGTATTCCCAGATCTCTCTTACATTATTCAACGTTTCCACGATTCTCAGGCATATCTTCAGGAGGAATTCCTAACTTGTCTGCCTGTTGTTGTTGTGGTCTTCAGTCCAGAGACTGGTTTGATGCAGCTCTCCATGCTACTCTATCCTGTGCAAGCTTCTTCATCACCAAGTACCTACTGCAACCTACATTCTTCTGAATCTGTTTAGTGTATTCATCTCTTGATCTCTTGGTCTCCCTCTGCGACTTTTACCCTCCGCTCTGCCCTCTAATACTAAATTGGTAACCCCTTGATGCCTCAGAATATGTCCTACCAACCGATCCCTTCTTCTAGTCAAGTTGTGCCACAAATTTCTCTTCTCTCCAATTCTATTCAATACCTCCTCGTTAATTATGTGATCTACCCATCTAACCATCAGCAGTCTTCTGTAGCAGCACATTTCGAATGCTTCTATTCTATTTTTGTCTAAATTGTTTATCGTCCACGTTTCACTTCCCTACATGGCTACACTCCATACAAATACTTTCAGAAACTACTTCCTGACTCTTAAATCTATACTCGATGTTAACAAATTTCTCTGCTTCACAAACGCTTTCCGTGCCATTGCCAGTCTATATTTTACATCCTCTCTACTTCGACCATCATCAGTTATTTTGCTCCCCAAATAGCAAAACTCCTTTACTACTTTAAGTGTCTCATTTCGTAATCTAATTCTTTCAGCATCACCGGACTTAATTCGACTACATTCCATTATCCTCGTTTCGCATTTGTTGTCCGCCTAAAAGCCCGAAAACGTTTCCTCTATATGGGAGAAGTTTGTTAACAGGTCACAAACCTCGCTCGTGAAAGTACCTCTCGTAAGAATACCTTCGTAACAGTGCTCTGCTGTGGCTACGTTTGTTCTGCTGCTTCACTATATTACCTAATATTTTTAATGCTGTTTCTAGCAAATCTGTGACGCATAAATAGCATGGTAAGCAACGCGTAAAATATCAGATAGGAAACACTTTTCTGACGATTTGCAAAATTTGTTCCCGGCTTTTTAATTTGTCTACAAACAGTGTTTGCTGTTTAACATATCCTTATATACTGTTAAGCCCCGACGCGTTAATAAAACCTACATACAAAAAGAAACACATAAATTACAATTTTAATAAACATTTTTGGAACAGTGATCAAAAATTATTTTAAATTTTTCTTTCAAAAATTCAGTCTTGATCACACTACGTATGCTTCAAGAGCATAGGTGACCGGTTTTGGTCATATCACATGACAATCATCAGACCTGTAATTTAATTTAGAAAGTAATAGAAACCTAACTAGATTGACAATAAAATATGACAAAATGCTTTTAAGGATAAAATACAATAAGACTTTTTACACCCATGGCAACCTTCGAAGATGGTAGGTGGAGCACTCTTCTCAGCTGCTGTGATGTCAACTGTTCTTGAAGCATACGTGGTGTGATCAAGACTGAATTTTTGAAAGAAAAAGTTTTACATAGAACTACAGTGTGGAATCTTCTTCAGGAATTTACATTCAGTGATTACAGCCAGTTGAGTCTCGACGCTGTGGTGTCAAAAACGCTTGCAGGATATATCCGCTCAGGGCTTCCTTTGGTCAGGTGTACCACGGTTTATTTACTTGCCTTGTAGGCACAGGCTGGAGAGCTTCGGAATCCTTATTTAGGACAAGTCTTGGCTCGCCATAGGGGTCGTTCCGAAGCGGTACTCGTCACTGAAGACACTTATACTGTCAATGTCTGGAGATGCCCCGGACAGTGGTGGGACGCCAGCCCGACTGTCTCACGTCACACGGGCGGACAACCAGGAATGACGGACTGGGATGCCATTTCCTTTCGTAACAGGGCCGCTTTGATGTCACCCGCGGCCGGCACCCTTACAGCACAGCTGTACGTCGACGATATTCTGCGCCCTGTTGTGTTAAGCTTCATGGGATACCATTCTGGGTTACATTTCAGCAAGATAATGCCCGCCCGCACACGCTGAGTGTTTCTGCCACTCCTTTTCGTGCTTGACAAACCCTGTCTTGGCCAGCAAGGTTGCCAGATCTCTCCCCAACTGGGAACATTTGGAGCATTGTGGGCAGGTCCCTCCAACCACCTCTTGATACTGATCGAATGCGCCAGTTGGACGGAATTTGGCAAGATATCCCTCGGGAGGACACCCAACAACTCTATCAACCAGTCCCAAGCCAAATAACTGCTTTCATAAGAGCTGCGACTGGACCAACGCGTTATTGACTTGCTCATCTACATCTACATCTACATCTACATGGATATTCTGCAAATCACATTTAAGTCCCTAGCAGATGGTTCATCGAACCACCTTCATAATTCTCTATTATTCCAATCTCGTATAGCGCACGGAAAGAACGAACACCTATATCTTTCAGTACGAGCTCTGATTTCCCTTACTTTATCGTGGTGATCGTTTCTCCCTATGTAGGTCGGCGTCAACAAAATATTTTCGCATGCGGAGGAGAAAGTTGCTGATTGGAATTTCGTGAGAAGATTCCGTCGCAACGAAAAGGGCCTTTCTTTTTATATTGCCCAGCCCAAATCATGTATCATTTCAATAACACTCTCTCCCATATTTCGCGACAGTACAAAACGTGCTGCCTTTCTTTGATCTTTTTCGATGTACCCCGTCAGTACTATCTGGTAAGGATCCCACACCGCGCAGCAGTATTTTAAAAGAGGACGGACAAGCGTAGTGTAGGCAGTCCCCTTAGTAGATCTGTTGCATTTTCTACGTGTCCTGCCAATAAAACAAAGTCTTTGGTTAGCCTTCTCCACAACATTATCTATGAGTTACTTCCAATATAAGTTGTCTGTAATTGTAATTCCTAGGTATTTAGTTGAATTTACGGCTTTTAGATTTGACTGATATATCGTGTAACCGAAGTTTAACGGATTTCTTTTAGCACTCAGTTTGCGAAACTTTTTCTGTTGTATAAATAATGCAAGTTTTCGGAAATTGTCGCCATTTGTCTTTACATGTTCACCACATCTACAGATTAGCGTCCCACTTGGAGAATGACTTCATGGTACATCTTTTTTTTTTTTTCTTTAGAGTCTGTTACATTATCCCATGCGTGATCTGCCCTCATTCTCTTAAGTCTAGGCCACATATTGTTATAAACAGTGTCCTTAATGTCTATGACACCTTGAAGATTAACTATGTGTGACTTCCGCTTTTTAAACTCCGTATTCCGAGAAACACAACGGCTTTATTCAGAAAAATAGCGAAACCCACAGAAAGTGACACCTAGTTGTCGAAACACGTTCGTCTAAACAGAGAAAGGAGGCGGAGTTTAAAACCGCAATTTAGTTTACAAACACAGTATAAAACGTTAAAAGAGCTTCAGACATCAACCATATGATAATGTCTGAATTCCTCACTGTTGAGATTATGTGACGCATCTCGCCATATTTCAGCTGCTTTGGATGGATGACATGATTTTTTTCTTGTCACTTGTCAGCATAGTGGAGCAGTGGGGTATTGTGCAGCCACTGGACAAATAGCTCTGAGCACTATGGGACTCAACTTCTGAGGTCATTAGTCCCCTACAACTTAGAACTAGTTAAACCTAACTAACCTAAGGACATCACACACATCCATGCCCGAGGCAGGATTCGAACCTGCGACCGTAGCTGTCTTGCGGTTCCAGACTGCAGCGCCTAGAACCGCACGGCCACTTCGGCCGGCAGCCACTGGACAGGAGTTGGCTTAAGTGTTCCTGTAATAGTTCTCACCCATTCCTAGAAGTTGATTTCAGGCTTCTTTGTATTACAGATGATTTGTCAGACTGCAACACAACATTCAGCAACTGGGCGATAAGCTGTGGTAGAGAGAACAGATTATGAAGGTACTACTAAGTTTTGCCATGTAGTTGTTGCATGTTCCGAGTTTCTGGCTGGTTTACGTTTGCAGAAATCAGTAAAACTTGCTCGCACTGTGAACTGTTTCGCATTTTGAGCTGATTAGTGCAGTTCACTCGCTAACTCTAGGTTGACTGAGCTCATTGTGTCAGTAAAAGGTAGTCGAACCACAGTAGTCGTGAAAATACAGTACTTAAGCATCCTAGTTCCCTCATGTAAGATAGTGTACATTTCACATAACTGAATTTTGTCCAGTTTTCAGGAAATGCTTAAAGCTCTGTATTGTATTCTCCGTCTCCCAGAAGGAAACTAACCGGAAGTACATTTTCATTCAGATCACAGTTAGAACAAAGTTCAAGTTTTGCCACTGTATAACAAAAGAAACACATTGATAAGTTACTTCTACGTCTATAATTTAATGGTGTCGCACCATTTCTCGATTTTATGAACGCCCAGTTTCCACAACGTTTTGTATCCTGGGCAAAAACTTGCTATTTAAAAAATGAATACAGTTCCTTGGTACTGCTACAGATTTGTAATCTCACTCAGGGATTTTGTTTCTTGTTCATTGTAAAGAGATCGGTATCTTCGTTTCCAGTAGCATATAATCTCTTCTTTTCTGGCTAGACCTTCCTTTCAGTGCACATCGCCAGCCAGCGATATTTTCCTTAAAACTCTTCAAACATCGAGAACATTTTTTGCTATTATGAGACTCATCTCAGTAGATATTGAAATCAAACTAGGATCAGTGCTGAAGAATAGGACAGATATTCTAGGAGGGAGAAACATACACTTTCTGAAATACTTCATGTACTTCTGCATAAATGTAACATAAATTTTGTCACTGGTTTGATTACAAATTTGCAGTTTGTAGACCAGCCGAGCAGAAGGTCAAAAAAACAGAAGGTGTAACACGGACTACAAAGGTGGAAATTTGCTCATCATCGGAAACGTCCCAGTAAATATGTTTGACGAAGGCACTTACTTATCTGCCACACACTCGTACATCTTCTGAAAGCGCACTACAGTGCCGTGAGACAGGTAGAAAATGCCTTTCTAAGTTGTTAACTATGGCTCACATATCAGATAAACAGGGAAGTGACCCCGTGCGACTACAGAACTTCGGCTAGAACGTTGCTTTACGAGAAACACAGTGTCTCTACTAATTTAGACTTAAGCTTCTGTGTAAATACTTTCAGTCAGAATGATTGACAAGCGCCAACTGCTTGTGCGACCATTGTGATTCATTGCTTAAATTCGAACACAATGGTTGTGACATCATCAGTGGATATTTGTTTACGTCTTCTAACACTACGTTTTGAATTTCAAGTGACCCTATCTATGCTAATGCCAACATGCAATTGTTTCTGTTGCTGAGCAATGCTTTATGGACGACTGACTGATATTTCTCTGCATTACTACTGCCTGTATATTTCGATGAGTTTGTGTTCGTACTTCCAGATAAAGCAGTTCATAAAACTCAAGGGAGATTCCCTTATTGAAATATCAGGCGAACTCACGTAAAAAGCTGCACAAAATATAGATGTACAGCTTAAACGGAAATAATGCAGGGATGATCTTGGTTATCACTGAACATTACTCTGTCGACTGTTTTGGTTTATTTTTGACGTTGTTACGAATGGCATTAAATATCAAGAAAAATCCGAAAAGAAAAACTTTTTAACTTTTAAATATGATAGAGAAATTAAAAATGAAAGCAATAATAGCATCGGAAATCATACTGAATAAGAATATACTTCATTTTTCAAATTTTAGGTAGTGGGAAACATATTTAATTATTTATTTACACGTCATGTTTTGAAGGACCAAATTGAGGAGCAAATATCCAAGGTCATGGAACGTGTCGGTACAACATAAAAGTAATAACAGATAAAGAGAAAATGTTTATGAACCCGAAATAAGTCAAGCCATAAGTTTAAATAAACGCAATCAACAATACAAGAAAAATAAGCTTAATTCTTCAAGGAACTCCTCGACAGAATAGAAGGAGTGACGCATGAGGAAACTTTTCAGTTTCGATTTGAAAGCGCGTGGATTACTGCTAAGGTTTTTGAATTCGAGTGGTAGCTAATTGAAAATGGATGCAGCAGTATACTGCACATCTTTCTGCACAAGAGTTAAGGAAGTCGGATCCAAATGCAGGCTTGATTTCTGCCGAGTATTACCTGAGTGAAAGGTGCTAGGGAAGACGTTTCTGTTATTAGAAGCCGTCGCATTGTTGCATGGAGAGACTAAGGTAAATATGAGAAACCAAAATCAGAGTGAGACATACCAACTATGAGCAGCTCGGTCATGTAGCATAGCTATCTATTCTTTATAGCGTTGAATATCCAGTTCGACCGAAAGAACCAGTTCCACACAGAGCATAATTTAGTGGAAACCTTCCCACAGCTGCGAGTTGATAGCTACGGCGCGACTGCTTATTTACTTTGCACGCCAAATATTCCCCTTGACCGTCTGTTCCTCCCCTCACAACACCGTCTTTCTTTCACAAATAAAGAACACCTTCAATGGCGCAAGTGATTTTCGACTGATCACTAGTACGAATTCCATTTTCGATACCAAGAATACTGCTGCAAGCGTGCACGAAAGCTCCACTTGTTAGACACGTCCGTTTTTCTGAAATGTAACGGACTGTATAATTTTACAGAATGTACACAGAATCACATCATAGTCACCAAAGTCGCTTTCTGCAGAACTCTGAGCTCTAGTTCATAATCATCCAGGACTAACATTACCTCTGCAATCGTTTTGAATGTTAAATTTTAATCTACAGTACACTGCAGTTCACTGTTGCAAAGAATGTAGGAGAACTTTCAGGCAGATTAAAATTGTGAGCCGAACCGGAACACGATCTAATTTGGCTGGACATAGTCCTAGCGACAGACATACCTAGGCACGACCCACGACCACTTTCGCAGGAGAGAGGTACTGGCGGTATTAAAGCTGGGAGCGCTGTCGCTAAGAGGATGCCCTGGGAAGGTTAAGGTTCCTGTTTCAACTGCAGGTCAGGCGCACAATTTTAATTCGAAAGAAAGTCTGAAAAGAGCGCACAGTCCGCTGCATCGTGAAAGATTCATTCTGAAAAGATGAGACAAGTTGTTCGAAGCGAAAAGTGCTGCGGCAATATGGAAATTAAACGTGGAGTCGAATGTGTCTAGCTGGAGAGATAAAAGTGACGTATTTTGACTTTACTGTCACGGCTCCATAACTGCGAAAAACCTCTACAAACTCTAGATTACCGGCATTTACTACGCAAATGCTCGTATACCTTCCATCTCAGTAAAGGCAGTACTTGCGAAAATTTGAACTTGGAGGACTATAATGTCGTTGTCTACGCGGAATTACCCTCCTCCCCCAACCCCTGAACTTTGTGGAGTGGTACCTGACCTCAAGTGCAGACAGGTGGCTGCCGACCGTGCTAACTAACATTAATTTTAATAGGAGACATACGAAATCGGAACTACGCACGCTGATAGTATCAGTCGGCCGAAATATTATTTCACCTGTTATTGAGGACACTTCAGTCGGCTTATTGTGAGTTTTTATAGCGGTATTTCACGAGGACACGCTAAACCACTTGTAGCATATCCACAGCTGCCTTGAAATCATTCACAGAGCGATGCGTTTTTCTTAGTCACCATTGTCCTTGTTTACTGCAACGTCACCGCGTGTACCCGATAACTGCCACAGGAGGCCAAGTGCAGTAATATTGTGGTCAGGTAGTACCACTGTATTAGTTTAGAGTCTAGTGTACAATGTTTAGAAACATGTGAACAGATTAGAGGTATTAACGTTGGCATGAGTTTATTACTTTTCGCTGCTCATTAGAAAATAGCTAATGGTTCAAATGGCTCGGAGCACTATGGGACTTAACATCTGTGGTCATCAGTCCCCTAGAACTTAGAACTACTTAAACCTAACTAACCTAAGGACATCACACACATCCATGCCCGAGGCAGGATTCGAACCTGCGACCGTAGCAGTCGCGCGGTTCCGGACTGAGCGCCTTAACCGCGAGACCACCGCGGCCGGCCAGAAAATAGCTCTAATCAAGACTGCGCCGTATTAACTTGGACTAAGTAAACGGGAACGTAACTGCAAGAAGTGGCGATGTAATTTAATAGAGGAGCGTCTAAAATGTTGATGATTGCCATCCGATACTCTACTATAATTCCCTCATTTTCAGATAAACGCTTTTGCATTTGCAGTTGATGATTGCAAAAATGATACTAAATTTTTCAGGCAGTTGACGACGATCCAAATTTAGTGTAGGAACATTTACCTTTATTTCTTTTGCCACATATGACAACTGACTTTCCTTAGTAACATGATGTCAATATGCTTTACAGTTCACATAATTCCAAATAATGGAAAATCCGTTCTCTGCAGATGCCGCCGTAGACTTTACAAGGATACTTTCTTTGAGCTCAAACAAAACAGTAAAATTGAATATTCTCGTTATGAGGGTATTGAAGGGCGATCTGTTTTAATTGTTAAAAACTATTCAAAAGCCAAGATGTCACAATTTTTTTTTATTGTTCAAGACAATCGGTTTCAACAAACTTAGCTCTCATCTTCAGGTTTCAAACTTTTTTGTTTTCAGTAAAACATGTTCATTTTACGCTGATCTCATGCGTAAGATGTCATGTGGATAAAACTCAGCATATTATCAACTTTTGTCATCGCTAAAATATTTAAAAACACGTAGTATCTTTACCAAAAGGCTATGTCCATATACATATTGCACACAGATGGTTCTTGCATGTTGCAAATATGGTGCACAGTATCACATGTCTTTACTTATGCTGGGCATTCATTAAACAGTTCAAATCCACTTTCAGGTGGAGTTTTATCCACTTGACATCTTGTGCATGAGCTCAGCGTAAAATGAAGATGTTTCGCTAGAAAAAGAAAACAAGAAAATATTTAAGACCTGGAGATGACTGTTGAAACCGTTTGTAGTGACAACAAAAAAGTTGTGCGAGCTTGGCTTTTGAATGGTTTTTAAGTTTTAAAATATTTTTCTAAATTTTTAAAATTATCTATTTTATTTGTTTATTTATTGTTGGGGTTCACAGAGTTAACATTAATGTGAAACTTTGTGAAAGGCATCGCTGTCACCTCCAACAGTTGAAATTATTTCCTTATAATATGGGCTATTACATCTGAGTGCTTTACCCACTTCGAAGGACAAAATATCATCAATTGTATACTTTAAAACTTAACTCTTTAAGACATGTAAATGTGCTAGCTTGACAGTGGTCATCTACACTGGCTGAGAGTACATTGTTACCTTTTTTGGCATCTCTTGTTTGTAGAAACGATGCCAAAAACGGTAACATATTTATAGCCTATGAAGGTTATCCCTCTGACTGTGTAATGAACAGGGATATGATATATTTAACTTTTTGATATGTCTGAATCAAGCAATTATCTTAGTGTTTCTCTTGAATGTGGTGAAAGGCCGAAACTGTTACAGCGCGTTTTAAACAGAAACAATTTCAACAGTCGTAAGTGACACTGGTGTCTTCTTTAGACAAGAGTGATGTTTAGATTTTGAGTGATGGTTGTCGAAAGCTTTTAAGCTATCAATTGCACGAAGAGTCTCAGTTGCGCTGGCCTACCTTTTCCTAAAACAAGCCCCACGGAAGCAACTGTTGAAGAAATCTTTTCGTTGTTTCCTGATGATTCACTGCCTTTCGTATGAGGTTTGCAAGACTAAACGCTGCTTTTTTTTCGCCGTTATTCTATTAGTATGCTTTCATGAAGTGAAGAATACTCTTGTTTGTTTCTAGATTTTCAAAATTACTTTGCAAATCTCGCTCATCAGCCTCCATGCGCTTGCTCAGTTTACCAAGTCTTTAGAAAGTCCTTACGTTTGGAAGTAAAACTGCAGTGGTTTCTTTCCTCAGCCTAGGGCTGACCACAAGAGTTTGCACCCCAGCTGTAATGTAATGTGAAGTTATTTAGGCGAAATTTGTTTACAGAAACAAACAATAATTCTAGAATAAAACTACGAAGCACAAAAAAAAAGAAAAAGATGGGAGTAAGCCGCGTAATGTAGCCGGAGAGCGCATGTTATTTCTGGTGATGAATGGATTTTTGGTTTGATACGTCAACTCGTTTCCTCTTCATATATCCTGGTTAGTTATATTTGTGTTATTTTATTTGGGGACGCGCGCCGCTGTTTGCGGAAGGCGGGAAGTCGCGACAAGGAAAGAGCCGCCTCGACTGACACGCTGCCGTCCTGTGGATGGAGGGTGGGGGGGGGGGAGGAGGCGTCCCAAACGAGACAGAAAAGTGTATTTTAAACGCGCCGGCCGCGCCGAATTTTCTTGATCTATCGAAACACCTGGGCGTGCACGCGCCGCGCCGGGCCCGCAGGTAGGGGTAGGGGGGTAGCCACCCCGCGCGCCATGTTGGCGCAACCCCCGCGGGCTTTAGGCTCCGCCCCTCGCGCCGGGGAGGGCGGAGTCAGTGCGCGAAACCATGTTGTCAGGGGCTGCGAGCCGGCCTGCCAAAATACAACCCGCCGGCCATGCTGACCGGGGTGGGAAAAAAAGGCCAGAAAACTCCCAAAACAAAATAACAATAATAATACGGAAATAAAAAAAATGAGACAAAATTAATATCGATTATCATATATTTTTTGCCTCTTTTTTTTGCGCCCGCGATGGGATTCGGCAGCGAGTCGCGTGTTACATAGATTCTTCATCGACGGGTGCGCTGGCTGCTGTGTTCGTAATGAGAACGCGCTGCCCGGTTGCGGGTTTCGCTCCAAATGAGGGAAGGAGGAGGGAAAAAAATCATATCTGGCTGCCGATGCTTTGACAGGCTGCCGAACGAGATGCCCCTCCCCGTTTCGATATTTCCTTTCCCACTGCGTGTTGCGTTCTTCGTTCCGTGCGATACATTAGCAATTTTGTCCGCGGTGCCCATGATTAGTACCGGAGACGAAAGAATTTGCCGAATGCGACAGAAGGCAGAGGAAAGCGCGCCTGCGACGGGCGCGCTAGAAGAACGCCGAGCAGCGGCAGCGGAGAGGGTGCGGTGCGCGCCACGGCCGACAAGCCGCTGCCGGAGCCTCGCAGCCCGGCAAAGCCAGCGCGCGAACCACGCACTGCTGCGCCGCGTCGCGCGCGCCGTCTGACCCTTCAAGCAAACTTAAGCTGCACGGGCCTGAACGCTGCCTACCGTGCCTGTACACGCTACAGAAAATACCGAACTCTTGTAGCAGATTAGAAACACCGTACTCGTGGTCCACAGGCACAAAAAATTGATTAAACCAACAAATTCCAATAAATTAAAAGAAATACCGACTTCGCCACTGGAGTGTAGCGATCGTAATATTGTTGGAAATACAAAAAAAAATCATTTTCGCATCCATCACAAAGTATTTTTATTAACATATGTCACCAATGAATTATTACGTCACCAAAGACAAATATAATTAAAAATCTCTACTCTACAGTAATAACAAAAATGTAATAAAGTAATGCTCAATCTGAAGATGACGGTGTGAACCGTGCTTAGTGGCAAAATGAAGGATTGACTGAGGCAGAAAACTCCTCCTTGAAAACAAAATAAATAAAAATAAATAAATAAATAAATAAATAAAAGTTCCGGTACACTGATCTTCTGACGGGGAGGGCTTTATATGAACTTTAGACTTCCCAAAAGTTATTTCAAAGCTTTTCTGCGCACTTTAAATGTGAGAATACAACATCTGTACCTGTTATATTTGTTTACAAATGTGACAGTATACCTGTGATGTGTTACGACATCGAAAGGAACCTCTGACCACTGGAGGCAGTGCCACAAGTCCTCCAAAAACTCGTAACACAACACACACACAAATTTCATACTAACTAATGTAAATCCACCCGATGATAGAGGTTTAAACCTTCGAAACGCGTCGTGGAAATAAATAAAACGGTGACTGGTAACAGTAAACTTGTTGTTTCGTTCAATCTGTACCTGAAAAAAAACCTGTCGTAATCGCATCTCATCTCAGAGATACCAGTAAGGAGAATCGATATTTCTTTCTCGACTGCAAAGTATTTTTATTGGAATACGACCTGTCCCCGTTACACCCTCATTTACGGATGAAATAATTACTCAGATATAAAGTTTAAAGGTATTTATAAGTGAGGTTTATCACTTTTAAGAACCTATCATGTTACGTGAATGTTACTAAATATTTGTATAGGCTGTGTCATTACATATGAATATAACATATTCACAGAGAAGCATTCTCAAATATGTATGGATAGTAAATAGGAGCCCGAATAAAACGAGAAACGATCAAAATGTAGTAAGATCACTGCTGTTACTACTTTACTGTATGGTAGTGAACCGTAGGCCACATACAACAAGCGAGAGAGTAGAATTCTTGCAACAAATCAGACGTTTCAGATTAGTTAAAGGATGTACCACAGCAGACGGAATTAAAAGTCGCGACATTAGAAATAAATTGTAGAAATATGAATTAGGAGGAATATGAATTAGGAAGCAAGTTACATGAAAACAGAACAAAAGGGAATGAAGATATTAGCAGGATGGGTAACCAAAGATTATTGCTTAGGATCGTAAGTTAAAAATAGGAAAGGAGAAAGAGTGAAGAAAGAAATACTTTAAATGTAGGACAAAAATGAAAATTTTTTGCAAAGACTACAGGACAGAGTTGATATGAGAACATTCGTTCAAAAAACTATTCATGACAAGCATAAAAATTACACAAAAATATAAGCCACAAAAGAAAATAAAACATCAAAATGAATATAATTGAATATTTTGTCGAAACTAAACAAGAAAGTATATGGGGCTAGCAGAATTAAAAGAACATCTACACTAATAAATGGATCAGGAACACAAAAGTTAGGTGCAGTCCTGTCAGAACGTTTATATTATTTGAATGGTTAGTAATCAATAATAACTGGAAAGACTGTTGACTGAAGTAGTAATTTAAAATTATTTAACTATTTTTTAAATTTATTTACTCTTATAATATTAAAGTCTCCAGGTATTGTCTTGCATCTAACCACATATTATACATATTTTACATCATGTGCATTATGAGATAAATATTATAAGAATTCATGTAATTAAAACGGGATAGAACGTTTATAAATAATTGTAATGAAAACAATTTTGAAATGTAGTAGCCGAAAAGTTGAAGAACAGATTAAGAATACAGTCATTAGATTCGAACTGAGAGCACCGCCAGTAATGGACATAAGACAAAGAGTGACGCACAGAAGCAGAAATAATAGTAGAAGACACGTAACAACAAGAGGGTCAAAGAAATAAAGAAAACACAGAGGCACATAATTTGGAGAAAAATGTTAATTTTTCTTTACTCTTTGACATATCGAAACTGGCCATATATATTGTTAGGGAAAAGTTGGAGATTGATGAAAGAAGGTGGTTCGATTTTAAGCACAAAACTGTACAGTGTAGCTTGTTCCACAGGTGGGAAGTATCAGTAGTAAAGGACTTTTGATTTTTTTATGTTAATGAAAACTGAAAATTTACGAGAACAAAGGAACATCAGGGAATTTTAAGTGAATGCTGATTGTTTTTAGTGAGAAAAAAATAACTACACAACAATCACCAACTTGAAACACAGAAACCAAATATCATATGAAAACATAAAGAATAAGAAATAAGTATAAGAAAACATCTCGCGAACAAAATATTAAATTTAGAGCCAAGTCTGTCATACAAAAGAAAATATGGTAGAATATGAACAAGAGTGACAAAATCTAAACATGGCAAGAAGATCTTGAAATCTTGAAATAAAGAAAAAAACGATTTGGAGGTGTCATATGAGAAGGAGAAAAAAGTTTTGCAGCATCGACTCAGATAGCACGAACCCAGAAGAAAGCTGTCAACTGGCCTTTATTGGTAAAGATCTTAGAGAAATTGGGGCTACATTAATACAATGTCATAAGATCACCACGTTAATCAACTCGAATGATCACTTTCAATTTTTAAGTGAGGGAATTTGCAACATTTTACGTTGGACGGTTACGACAACCCGCTGTGTCTGAATATGATAAATATGTGCAAGTGTGAGGCAATTTTGTTCTAATGAATCAAAGAGGAACCTGTTTATTTGCGGATTCCTTGCAATAACAACTCGACGATGAAAAACAGGCTCTATGCTGTTTACTTTGGGAAATAGGAAAACGATAGAAGAACACTGGAAATACAGGAAAAATAAAGCAAAAAGACAAATCGAGGGTGTCAATGTTACACAGAGAAAAGGAAGTCCTATCGACTGGTTTCAGTTTCCGTACTTACCCTACATGATTTCAACCAAATTTCGGATGGTCCATTTGAAAAATAGAAAATACAGATTTTATTTTCCTGTCCTTCCCAAACCGGGCTCACACTCAGAATCCAATGGAGAACGTTAAGCCTTTATCTTCCTTCATACCGTGCTCGGTCATAACAGTACAACACAAAACTACAACATAGGCTATAATCGGCACAGTCTGCCAACAGTCCAGATGTACAGTGGAAACTATAACTAACGAGACTAATTTGTAAGGCTTTCCCCAGTACAGCTAAACGGGATACTCATGTTCTCCCCAGGGCTCGCGAACAAACGGGCTCATTAACGGTGCGAAATACTTCAGGTTCTGAAATTTGCTTATAAGCTGATAATCGTGTCATCCATCTTATGAAGAAATGACGGTTCCGTCTTATTGCAGATACGTACCTTAGGTTCTGTATTCTCAAATCCGAAAACATGTAGAAAAAACTGGGAAGTAAACAGAGGTATACTAAGAGGTTTCTAGATCGGTTAATATAAAGTGGAATTACATCAGTAATATTAATTCCTTAACTACAACAAATATTCATTAAGGATTCCATAGCTTTGTACGGACATTCCAGACTATTTTCGTAAAATGTAACTACTGGACGGTTGGGCGCAAATTTTAATATTTTGTCGTTGCCATTATCTTCGCTTCTGTTATGAATCTATTTTTGTTGCTACGGGTCCTACCATTTTCTCCGTCTGGCCAAATTTCTTCACTGGTTTTTTGAAAGTAGTTTTTCACTTCCTTAATTCGACGGGTAGACTGACAGTCCCAATTCCCGGCTAATGTTATTTCCACATTCTTCAGTGATTTTGAACTTTGATTCTCAACTCTATGTAATGCGATTGTTTCGTATCTACTTTGCCATAACTGAAAGACATGCGTTTGCTTGCCCTCGATCTACTGTTGCCCTTCTTTCCATAAATTCTCTTCCACACACCCATGAGTCTTGGACATATGATTACTGCTCGGATGTCCCGTAATATTTTGTGCAAGAAATAATTAGACACGGATCCCTAGCGTGAAATTGCTGTATTTTTCTGGTGACTTTTGTTAACAGTCACAAAAGTGAATGCGTTGAAATGTCTTCACTAGAATTCATCAAATATATTAACAGACGTGCAGTTGAAGAAAGCTGACAAAGAGTGTTATTCTTAAAGAAAGTGGGATTAAGTAAAAGTGTCATCAACCTGAAGGACAATCACTTTTTTTATTATAACTATTTTTTTATGAAATTATATTTCTTATATGTCCCTAGGAAATGTTATAGGCCCGTCGCTGTTGTTAACCTATGTGACAGAATTAAGAGAGCAGCCCTTTTAGACAGTTCGCAGATGATGCTGTCCTCCACCGACTACTGGAGATATGAGTAGGTCAAAACACATTGCGGAATAACTTAGACAAGATATTTGTATGGTGCGAAGAGCTGCAACTGACCCTTGACAACAAAAAGTTGGAGGTCGTCCACAGGAATACTAAAAGGAATCAGTTAAATTTCGGCCACACGATAAATTATAGGAATGTAAAAGCTGCCAGCTCAACTAAATACCTAGGTATTAGAATTACGTACAACTCATACTGGAACAGAAACAGAAGTATAACTTCCAACAGCTAAGATCGCTAATGTACAGCATTTATTGTGATAACTGGTTGCAGCAAACTACGCTGCCATCATCAGATCTTTTGCAGCAAATTTCACTGAATCTTGACCATATTTATCGTATATCGTATCATGCCACATATTTCATACACATGAGAACAATAGTATATCAGCGAGTCAAGCATAAAGTAACTGTTACATAAAACAATTTGCGTATTGCACTGATTATACAAGCGTATGTTCGTACATTAGCAGGATGAAGACTCCTTCGTGGTGACAATCGAATTACATAGTCGTCATGTAGGTATGGATATAACCTTTCAGGCAATTACGTCACAATAACAGAAAATAATCTCAATTTATAAATAATTAGGCACATTGTATCACATTCACACTTCAGTTTTCGGTAAAGACATCGCGAGAGTACGCCTTCTCCCTTTAATGTGCCTTGCTTGTCTTCCTTGGAAACGGGGTCTGAGCCACAGAGCCTTCCTCGAAATTAACAAGGCCTATTCAGAATAGTGAGGTGTAATGTGAACGGTCGCAGGCACGAGGAGGATGAATAAGTGCGGTGGCGGCCGGCAGGAAGTGTGTCAGCGGCTATGGGGGCGGGGAGGGGGTGCTGCGTCCTCTCCCCCTCCCCCTCCCCCCCCGCCACCTCCACCGGTTGTCAAGGACACGCCGGGCCCGACCGGCTCCTTGTGGTTGCAGGCCTAACCTACACACGGCATTCCTCAGGTGCGGGGGAGCCACTCGCATGCTATCCCGTTCCTAAACCGCGAAACTGTTGATGAATAAACTGTCGACTGCACCGCAAGACATGTCGCCGTATCTGCGAGTAATAATTTCGTATTGTCGTAGTCGTTATTCTTACCAAACCGAGACAGTGAAATAAATCGAAAACTTAATATTGTTATGTAGGAACATTCATTACTACGTCAGCCCAACAGATATGGGTACTACATCTACATTTACGTGACTGACCTGCGGTGAGCCTTCTGCCAAGCAAAGTATTTCTCTACCGCTACACTCTAGGAAAGATTTCGTCCCAACATTAAACGCCTTTGTTTTAATAATAACCACCTCTATTCACGGATCATATCCGTGACACTGTCTCCCCTGTTTCGTGATAGTACAAAACGAGCTGTCCTTCTTCAAACTTTTTTCATGTTCTCCGTCAATCCTATCTGGTAAGGATCCCATAGCGCACAGCAGTACTCTACAGAGAGCGAACAAGCCTAGCGTAGACAGGCTATTCAGTGGATCTGTTGCATCTTCTGTTCTGCCAATAAAACGCCGTCTTTGGTTCCCTTTCCCCACAACATTTTCTATGCGATCGTTTCACCTACGTATTTTGTAATTTTGAGCCTTAGGTATTTAAGTGGTGTGACAACCTTGAGATTTGTATGATTCGTTCTATAACAGAAATTGAACAGATTCCTTTTAGTACACATTTTATTGTTTAGGATCCATTGCCACTTTTCACACCATGCAGATATCTTGTCTACATCATTTTGCAATTAGTTTTGACCCTCCGATGACGGTAAACGACAACGTCATCAGCAAAAAGTCTGAAAGGGCCATATTCCTCGCTAGGTAGTTTATTTCAATTAGGTATAGCAGAGCGCCTCCAACGCTTCCTTCAAGTCAGTTAATACGAACTGTAACTTGTCTGACACGAAAACACGTATCTAGTCGCACAACTGATACGATTCACCATAGTCACGCAATTTGATTAGAAGGCACTTGCGAGGCACGGCATCAAAAGCCTTCTGGAAATACAGAAATATGGAATCAATTTCAGATCCCCTGCCGACAGCAGTCATCACTTCGTGTATATAAAGAGTTAGATGTGTTTTACAACAACGATATGTGGTAGCAGATCGTTTTCCTCGAGGTAACTGATAATGTTCGAACACAGTATATGTTCCAAAATTTTACGTTATATCGACGTTAACGATACGGGTCTGTAATTTAGTCGATTACTCCTGCTGCCTTCCTTGAATACTCGCGCACACTGATGTGACTTGTGAGTTTTCCAGTCGTTGATTATGGCTATTTCGTCGAGCGAGCGGCTGTGTACTATTGCTAAGTATGGAGCTATTATTTTAGAATACTAAAAAGAAATCTAATTGGTATACAGCCTGGACCAGGAAATTTATCTTTATTACATGTTTTAGGTTCTTTCACTACAGCGAGGATATCTACTTCTAAGTTATTCATGTTTGCAACTATTCTTGATTCGCCGGCCGGAGTGGCAAAGCGTTTCTAGGCGCTAGAGTCTGGAACCGTGCGACCGCTACGGGCATGCCACGGGCATGGCTGTGTGTGATATCCTTAGGTTACTTAGGTTTAAGGAGTTCTAAGTTCCAGCGGACTGATGACCTCAGAAGTTAAGTCCCATAGTGATCAGAGCTAATTGAACCATTTTTTTTAATTCTTGATTCGAATTCCGGAATATTTACTCCGTCTTATTTTTTGAAGGAACTTCCTAAGACCGTGTTTAGGAGCAGTCTCATCGGAAACATTACTCGTGTTATCTGCGTATTTTGCTGATACGCGAAAGAAATTTTGGAAGTTCCCAGATACGCGTTTCTGCCGTGGTGACATCGGACTGAAGTGTTAAGATTTATTCCAGCCTCAGCACAGTGGTTAGCACAATGGACTCGCATTCGGGAGGACGACGGTTCAAACGCGCGTCCGGTCATCCTGATTTAGGTTTTCCTTGATTTCCCTTAAACGCTTGAGAGATGGTTCTTTCGAAAGGGTACGGCCACTTTCATTCTCCTTCCTTTCCTAATCCAGCTTGTGCTCCGTCTCGAATGACCTCGGTGTCGACGGGGCGTTAAACGTTTATCTTGTCCCCCCCCCCCCTTCCTCTAGCCACAGACTTTTTACAGAAGAAACAATTATCAACTATACTAAACTACAACTCAAAAAAATTGCACAAATATCCAGTTAGATCTTGACAAGAGTTTGAAGTGGTGGTAAGGTTGGCAACTTGCTTTCAAACTGAGACGTTTATAACTGTTTATTCTTTAAAAACTGGAATAACTTACCATTTTAAGGGTACAATATTGCACTAACTGGAATCAGTTAACTTATAAAAATAACAATAACATTTTGTGCGGATATGAAATGCAATTATCACATGGGCTCAGTCGTAGGCAAGGCAGTTGGTGGATTTCGTTTCATTGGTAGGATATTGGGAAAAAGGAATGTGTACAAAGTACACAGCTTAGAGTAAGACACGTGCGACTCACCCTAAAAATAGTGCTCAAATGTGTGGGTATCGTGCGTGATAGACATTAATGGGGTTCGGATGTACACAAAGAAGCGGTACACGAATGGTCTCATGTTTTTGTGACTCAGAGGAGAGCGTCAAGAATTATTGCAAAACCTGAAATGGCAGACACTTGAGGAAAGTCGTCAAGAAAGTTTTACAAACCAACGTTAAGTGAAGTATGTAGGAATAAACTACAGTCATCTATTGTACCACTCCTTCACTGCCGTACGGACCATGGAGAAAAAATAAGTATAATTACATCTGACACAGGGCTTTTAACTAGCCACTATCTCCGCTCTGCATTCGCGAAAGGAACGGGAAGAAAACCTCAACTATGGTTCTACTAGAATTATGCTCTGCCGTCAATTCACAGTGACTTGTGGAGTAACTTGTGTAAATAGAGGGCGTGGTTTGTAATAAATCGCCATATGGTGCTTCTGGATGAACGTGTTCTTCATTTCACGCCCAGACTTCGGCTTTCCTATACCGTCGTACTTATCGGCATATCTATACATATCTAATCATAATTACCGTTACATTATTATTGTACAATAAACCAATTTCACGATATTGAATATGTGTCACTCCTTAAATGCTCAAATGACAGTCGCATTAACTGTTGCACAGTTAGGGGTAACACTGACTTCAGAGCATTTCTGCTCAAGCTAGAGAGGGTTCTTTAGTCACTTTGTAGGAAGTAGCAGAAGTTAGTTGTATGTGGTGACTTCAATATATATTTTGTATATAATGGTGCAAGAAAAAGGACGCTGTTAGATCTCCTAAATTCATATGATCTGATGCAGACTGTGTTTTTCCCAACTAGGGTGCAGGTGAACAGTAGCACAGCTACAGACAATAATTTTAGTCATTCTTCGTTACTAGATTCTGTTAGTAAAAGGGTGAATGGCCTTTCAGACCATGATGCACAAATTTTAACACTGAAAGGTTTTTGTACTCAAACAAATGTCAGATGTAATTACAAACTATGTAGGAAAGTTAATCCAATAGCAATAGAGTTTTTTAAACCTTGTCAAGGAACAAGAGTGGCAGGATATTGATAGCGCCGATAACATAGATGATAAATATAATGCTTTCCTTAATACATTTCTCACGCTCTTTGAGAGTTGCTTTCCATTAGAACGTTCTAAACGGGATACTAGCAGTAAAAGGCAGCCTGAGTGGCTGACTAGGGGGTTAAGGATATCATGTAGAACAAAGCAGGAATTATATCAAAATATTAGAAGTGGTCACAATCAAGCTACAGTAGCCCATTACAAACAGTACTATAAGGTGCTTAAATGTTATTAGGAAGGCAAAGAGTATGGGGTATGCAAATAGCATAGCTAATTCACAGGATAAAATTAAACCCATATGGTCAGTTGTGAAGGAAGTGTCTGGTCAGCAGCACAAGATCGACGATATAAAGTCAGTTCGTAGTAAAAATATTTCTGTTACTGATAAATCAGATATATCATTTTCTGAGCATTGTTAGTGAATTAAATAAAAATTTAGTTTCTACAGGAAATCATACAACTTTCTTGGCAAATGCCTTTCCGAGATTGATGTCTGAAATACTCCTCCGTGATACAGACAAGGAGGAGATTGAATCAATAATTAAGTCACTGAAAACTAAGGACTCTCATGGTTATGATGTAGTGCCTAGCAGAATATTAAAGTACTGTGCTACACATATTAGCCCTGTATTTAGCCATATTTGTAATTTTACCTTTAGGAATTGTCAGTTTTCTGAAGTATTAAAGTACTCAGTAATAATGCCGCTTTATAAAAAGGGAGAAAGGGACAATGTAGATAATTTTAGACCTATTTCTATGCCATTAGCGTTTGCTAAAGTAATTGAAAAGGCTGTGTATGTAAGGATAATTGATCATTTTAAATCACACGATTTGCTATCAAATGTACAGATCTGCTTTAGAAGTCGTTTAACAACTGAAAATGCTATATTCTCTTTTCTCTGTGAGTTACTGGGTGGGTTAAACAAAAGGTTTCGAACACTAGTAATTTTTTTTTACTTAACTAAGGTGTTTGATTGTGTTGATCAAAAAATATTGCTCCAGAAGCTGGACCATTACGGAATACGGGAAGTAGCCCACAATTGGTTCACCTCTTACATTAGCAACAAACAGGAAAAGGTCATTATTCACAATGTTGATAACGGCTGTGATGTGGGGTCTGAGTGGGGTACAGTCAAGTGGGGGGGGGGGTGCCCCAGGGATCATTGTTAGGGCCACTTCTGTTCCTTATTTATACAAATGATATGCCCCCAAGTATTACGAGTAACTCTAAAATATTTCTGTTTGCTGATGACACTAGCTTGGTAGTAAAGGATATTGTGTGCAACATTGGCTCCGCTTCAAATTCTGCAATGCATGACCTAAGTTCATGGCTTGTAGAAACCAAACTATTGCTAATCACAGTAAGACTCACTTTTTACAGTTTCTAACACAATGCAACAAAACCTGACGTTTCAATTTCACAAAATGGGCATATGATTAGTGAAGCTGAACAATTCAAATTTCTGGGTGTTCAGATAGATAGTAAACTGTCGTGGAAAGCCCACGTACAGGATCTTGATCAAAAATTTAATGCTGCCATTTTTACTATTCGAACGGTATCTGAAGTGAGTGGTCGTTCGACATGAAAAGTAGTCTACTTTGCTTATTTTCATTCGCTTAGGATATTTTTGGCTCAGAAACGGGCGGTTCGAGCAATAAGTGGTGTAAGGTGACGAATCTCTTATTCAACTAAGTACCTGGGTGTTAAAATTACGAACAACTTCAGTTGGAAAGACCACATAGATAATATTGTGGGGAAGGCGAGCCAAAGGTTGCGTTTCATTGGCAGGACACTTAGAAGATACAACAAGTCCACTAAAGAGACAGCTTACACTACACTCGTTCGTCCTCTGTTAGAATATTGCTGCGCGGTGTGGGATCCTTACCAGGTGGGATTGACGGAGGACATCGAAAGGGTGCAAAAAAGGGCAGCTCGTTTTGTATTATCACGTAATAGGGGAGAGAGTGTGGCAGATATGATACGCGAGTTGGGATGGAAGTCATTAAAGCAAAGACGTTTTTCGTCGCGGCGAGATCTATTTACGAAATTTCAGTCACCAACTTTCTCTTCCGAATGCGAAAATATTTTGTTGAGCCGAACCTACATAGGTAGGAATGATCACCAAAATAAAATAAGAGAAATCAGAGCTCGAACAGAAAGGTTTAGGCGTTCGTTTTACCCGCGCGCTGTTCGGGAGTGGAATGGTAGAGAGATAGTATGATTGTGGTTCGATTAACCCTCTGCGAAGCACTTAAATGTGAATTGCAGAGTAATCATGTAGATGTAGATGTAGACTCATTTCCGCAAGTATGGGTATTTTGACATTGGCCTCTCAATATTACATCCCATTCTGTCATTTTTGTTAGCAATATTGGTTTATTACCAAAAATAAGCAGCTTTCACTCAGTTAACACTCGGCCAAAATCAAACCTGCATTTAGATCGGACTTCTTTAACTCTTGCGCAGAAAGGTGTGCAGTATACTGCTGCATCCATTTTCAATAAGCTACCACTCTAATTGAAAAATCTTAACACTACTACATGCGCATTCAAATTGAAACTGAAGAGTTTCCTCATGGGTCACTCCATCTATTCTGTCGAGGAGCTCCTTGAAAAATTAAGCTGATTCTTGTTGTGTTGTTGACTGCGTTTACTTAAACTTATGGATTGACTTTTTAAGGGTTCATAAATATTTTATTTTTATCTGTTATTACTTTTACGTTGTAATTACATGTACTGACTCAACTCATGGCCTTGTAGATTTGCTCCTCAGTTTGGTCCTTCGAAACTTGATGTGTAAATAAATAAATAAATGTATTTTTGTGGTAACATCAAAAAATATGTAGAAGTCAAGCAAGAAAATTTACTTACTTCCAGTATCTCTGTGCGTACAGCGCTCAGCACTATGTCTTGACAACACGGATATATAAATTATTTTATTCCATAACTTTTTAATTTCCTACTTCCAAATTCGTGTATTTTTCTGTAAAAATGAGCGTAATTGCTGTAAGTAAATAAAAGATAACACCAAAGTTCGGACAAAAGAACTGCACGCAGCCCCACCTCCACGCGGTAGTGCATGGGAAACAGCGCCCGCCGTCTCAACTGCGTAGCACAATTTTGCTTCGCAATTTTGCTGACCAGGAAACGGAATCTTCGGCCGTTTTTCCCCCTGCTGTCGTCAGTCTGCGGAGGCAGCTAAGCTCCTGCTTTAGTTAGAATAGGGACCTGAACGAATCTGAGACAACATCTGATGCCATCTCAGAAATTTTTAGCACTGTGAATCATCCCAAATCATGTTTGTTGTCTTCTCGTTTTCCACACATGTTGTCGTTTTCTATCACAATCGAAAACTACGGTTATGATCGTGATATTACCATTCAGTTTGCTAGACGGAGAGATAACTGAGTTTTTCAAAACGAATAAGAAAATGAAATGGGCTGTAGCTAAATTGAATCCATGCTAGTATTCTCTTGAAGTAATATGCGAAATCAGTGAAAGCATTAATTAAGATGAGGCTGACTGGGGTTTGAACGCATCTGGTATAATTTTTCTATTTGCGTGTATCTGCTCCCTCAGTGTCCTGTAACATTTGGTAATGGACATTATTTATTGCTGTAAATATATTTATAGTGACCCTTAGCGTTAGCAGCCCCCTTTCTTTCTTGGACGTGAATAGTATTTTAAAATTATATTTAATACATAAGATAACTGTGTAGTTTTACATAAGAATACATAAGATAACTGTCACAATATGGCCACGTAAAATAAAACACGTGATCCGTTTCAATTTCTTTTATGAGCTGAATCTTGCTTGCAACTGGCAAGAGTAGATTCGTACTGCGCACATCTAAAATGATAAGAAAAGTACGAGCATGTCCTCTTTGAGGTGATAAGGCACGGACGGTGGTGAAAACTTGGAACTTTCCATATGAAATTCAGCTAACATTACTTTATCGCTACATCTTCAGGATGTAACTGTGGCATTTCCGTGGAAAAGAGAGCACTAGAAGTAGAGGCTGATAATCATGATACATTAAGCTCACTCATCGGTGTCACAACTAAAAAGTGAATTCTTCACTATCCCTCGTTGGAGCACAGCAGTGTTCTGCACTATTTCACGTGTTTACTCCAACTGTAGACAAAAACGTAGTGACTTAGAGCCAGTAAACCCCAGATTAAAAAAAAAAAAAATCAACTGCCATGTCTAAAAGAGCTTAAAACGTCTGATTATTTAACATTTGAGTTACTATGTTAAGTAATTAAACATTTATGTGAGAAAAAGTTTCGTGAAGTGTGAAATTATTCTTAAACTTTGTTCCAGGTCACTAAGTGCGCTGATTATGAAACAGTGGATGAATATGAGTAATTTGCGCTCCATTTCAAATCTCACTGTTCATAACGTCATATCTCATGAACTATTTAAAGTATAATGATACAATTTTTCATGTATATTCAGTAGCATATGTGGACACCACCTGCAAATTGTGGGGCGAATAGAGTTAGTAAAGAAGTAGTAAATTAAAACGGCATGCCTGATGCTCAAATTTTGCTCCATGAACAAAATGTAGTAAACCAGAAGCATTTTTCCTTTCACCATTTTGCGGAGATTGTCAGGGAGGAAAAGTATCGTGAAGGTTTGAAATTGTGTGTGAAGTTTGTTGAAAGCCGCCAAGTGCTCTCATTCTCAAATACTGGATTTTTAGATTCGGCCAGTAATTACACGAAATATTGAAAATTGGATTTTTGTTACCCCTATCCTGCAAATAGTACCTGGTTTCCGGGTTCCGCGTTCCAGGATGGAGTTTCAGTGATATGGTTTACAGCGCTTCATTCCTTCACAAGCTATTTGACACTGAATACGTTCCTGAAAATTAAGCATTTGCTCAAGCACATCAGAAACTGAAACTGAAGCGCAGCATTGATGTCTTATTTATGACCGTTGTTCCACTGCACTAGTATTTGAATCGTTGACGGCATACCAAGGTATACCACATATACAGGATCCGACCTATTCGACTACGAAAAGATTTCAGCTGTCACTATTTCTAGGGAGACTTTCAGTCTAAACTTCGCATAGAGGTAGTTATTTCTCTGCTGTGGTGACCTGGGTATGAAATATTCACAGTAGACATACAGTAGTGCTACTCCGAAATAATAACGAGAAATTTAGCAATTAAATCTGCCCAGAAGCTTAACAGCAACGTTAGCCGTCTGACACCCAAGTCTGATAAAGGCCTTCTCTGAAATTCTCCATTGAATACGGTCCTCAGCTATTCTCAGTCATGTTTTCCAGAGTCGTCTACCTGTTGTCCACTTGCTAGACGTCTCGGTCTTTTGTTATCGCTTGGAATCTGACAAAGAACTTCTGACGCCACTATCATCCGTTCGTCTGTGTACATGTCCAACCAACTTCCATTTCATTTCATTACAGTCAAAATCATGTTTTTCGCTACAGTCCGTTCCCTGATTCATTTATTTGTTTTTTGTTTCCCCTAATGATTGCCAACATGAATCTCCCAGTTGCTCTATGAGCAGCCCTTAGCCTCATCTTTTTTTTTTATATATTCGGATGAAAAGTCCGTATCTAGTGCGTTAAGTCAGAACAGGCAATACAAACCGACATTAAGCATCCCTTTTCCAACACATCGGAAGCTTACTTTTAAAACCCTATTCAGTTCACCAAAATCATTGCAGGTGGTTTCTTGCTCATTTGTGCAGTTCATTTTGGCCATGCGGTTCTCGGCGCTACAGTCTGGAACCGCGCGACCGCTACAGTCGCAGGTTCGAATCCTGCCTCTGGCATGGATGTGTGTGATGTCCTTAGGTTAGTTTGGTTTAAGTAGTTCTAAGTTCTGGGGGACTGATGACCTCTGATGTTAAGTCCCATAGTGCTCAAAGCCATTTGAACCATTTTTGTAGTTCATTTGCTGGCCACCCGGTTAATGGGTTCGGCTGTCCTAACTACAAAAATTCATCAATAGGTTGTGCAACTTGATTGGCAACTCATGCTACTTTATTTTTTATCTATTCATTGTAAATCTACTGCAAATGATTTTCAGGCCTACAGTAAAAATTGTTTCATTATGGTCTTGCTGTTGTTAAAAGTTATCTGCGCTAGACACACACAACAACACGCAAAACGGTGGTTCACATATGTTCCATTAACTTCTATTTTCTGTTAGTTTTTCAAGTTTAAGGATCTGAAAACTTCTTCTTGAACTACTGGTAATAGTTAAATGGAATATTGTTACCTGACCTTTCAGTTCTGAATTTTCCACTATCCTTATGAGTCGTAATGACAGCTATAGCACTGACAGAGGAGTATATATTACTCAGTCAGCTAACCGAAAGTCAAATAATACCTATTTTATCAGGTACTATAACACATATGCTATTGGAACTAGGTCTTAAACTTCCTCAAAATTTGAATTAGAGGGAAAATAATTATTCATACTTATAGCTTTGTTCTGTAATTGCTCCATTCATTGTTCTATGTCTACTTCTAAATCCAGCTTCTTCCTTTTTCTGATTAAAATTTTATGTGTTTGCGATAGTTTTAGCTGACGTTTTGTGTATCAAGGATGGGAGGCAACAAATCTATACATTATTTTACACTGTGTGTGAAGCAGAATAACACCACCATTGTTTCACTTTTGCGGAATTGTCCTCCGCAGGCACTTTTTGCATCATCTTTCCTCCGGCTTTAATCATCTCTGTAGAGAGTCATCTGCCGGCACTTTTCCGTCCAAAACAACTCGATTGGCTTTATAAAAAATACAGTTACCTCTGGAATATCTTTAGCATGATAATTAACTATCCGTGGTTCTGGTTCCTCTCTTGCTCTATAATAACATTAAATAATATCTTGGAATTCTTGTACAGTTACCTCTCTATTGACAATTACTGTGCTATCTACTTTATTGGAATGATCTAATATATGTTCTACTTTCATGTCCTTCATACTCTTACTGTTTTCAGTTGTTTCTCTTATTGTATTTTTATTGTATTTTCACTTTCAGAACTTACCACAAACTCCTTTCCGTCGACGATAACGTGAATTACTACAATTCGCATCTGTAGCTTTTTCTAGGAAAATACTATTTCCTAGAACTCTTTGTAGAGAGGAGACGAGGGGTCCATTGTCTTCTTTTGTTATGGCCTTGAATTCGAAGAAATAACACGCAACTGTGAGAAAAGTACATTGTTTAGTAATTCTAGCTACAGCTGCTTAACATTAATTCTGGTTTTCCAGTTATCTGCAGTACCGATTCATCTCCCCTAAAGAAAAAGGAAATCAACAGCTTATTTAGTAGCCTTATCGACCAGAACGGCTATATTGTTGCCGGTTTCGCTATTCAACAGTGATTTCAGATCATCCATTACAACGTGTATCGCATGGTACCCTGAACTATTTTGTAATAACACAACATACTATCTGCTTATGAAGTGAGTTCATAAGTCGCAACAGTAGTAGTGGAACGACTGGAGACAGTTGTTAAGGCAAAAGGAAGGGATAAATACCAAGAAAAAAAGATGCACTTCTCACCCTGATGGATGAAAAATATTCTGTTGACACAAGAAGTGAACGCGATGTTCTCCTAGACAGAATGTAATTTTGCCTGAAAGCAAAACAAGTGTACGCTGAATGTCTTTCCCGGTATTTTGCCGTAAAAGTTTTCTAGATAACTCGCTGCGTAACGTGTCCGCTCATACAGTCCATCCCTATACAAAGCACATTCTACGACGGCTACATCAGAATAAGCTCTTAATCAATACACACTATTAAAAAAATGTTGCACATTAACAGCACACAGTAACTGATGACCTAGTCCTATTAAATCACTATATTGTTGATGTAGAGATCAATATGAAAGAGCTGACTCTTACTGCATAAACCACTTTAATGAATCATTAGTGTAAGTTGAATGAAAATATCTGGCGAATTTTTATTCTTTGGTCACAGGAGACAAATTCTGGTTCTTGTTCATCTTTACATGAGTGTCGAACTAATGAAGGGTACCTAAAGAAAGATAAGGCAATGAAGTAACACCCGTCCTGCATCAGCTGTTTACACTCCAAAATCCTTCCTCTCCAGTATAACAAAAGCGCGTATTTTATTTTTCAAATTTCTTTTAAGTATTTATTCTAGTCAATTTTCTTGATGACAACATTGGGATCGTCACATATAAAATCACATTTACTTGAATCGTAATGGTAATCTATTTCTCTTTTTTGTTTCGTTTTCTCAATACTTAATTAAATTTATATCACAAGCAAATATTAAGATTTATCGGCGATACATGTGATGTATCTGATGTAATTGAGATAGTTTTAGCTGCTGCTGAATCTTCGGTTGCAGAGTCATGGGCCATGAAATTATTTCGTTCCTGACGTTTTGTAGAGAACTGCGTTAGACATCTTCAGACACGCTTTTTGTTCAGCGGAGTCTTTCAGACTATTGGGTCGGACGTCGCATGAATACTATGAAACAAAAAAAGCATCAAAGAAGTTTACATGTGATTGGCAAAGACAATTCTCTCAGAGATCGAACTGAACTAACGAACTGAGGTTCATCAAATATAGACCTTACTTATCAATTCTGTAGAGCTATTGCCCATATATCACAAAGTTTCAAGTCTCTGCCGATCGCGTGTAAACCTCTACCAAGCCCCTCTTTCACTGTATTCATGTCGCTCGCCGACGCCCGATCCCTCAGCCGGCAAGACTCACAATCAGCGGAACCAACAGTGCATCTGAAGGCGCCCAACACAGATCTTGACGAAACGTCAGGAACAAAAAAACTTTCATGGACTATGACCATACAACCAACAGGTGTGAGAACCGGCCATCAAAGCCTCTATAGAGCTAGTTAATTTTCTATTAGCTCACAACAATGAAAGCTGAATGTTCTATCTGTTGATAACAACAGTTGAAGAGACTATGCGAGTAGAGGCTAGGGACAATACGTTTCTAATGAAGATCTGTCGGCCGTAAAATTCGAAGGAAAAAGAAATTACAGCAACAGACAGGCAATGAAAACACAAAACGAGAAAGAGCGTTTCGTAATTTTGCTGCGGTGATCCTTTACAACAGACGGACTTTGCAAAAGGAATGAGCAGCAAAGACTTATCTCTTCCGTGTGAACAGACGGAAGTTCGTTAGTAATGCGAGTGGTATCGTCCAGCAGTTTCCGTCCTTCCCATATAGCTGAGCGGACTCAGAAGTAAGAGAGCCAAGTTGTAGAGTCGAGCAGCTTCCCAAACTCACTTTACATGTGGAGCTCCTTAGCGGACCAGATTACAGGATATTACTTGTGAAAGTATAGACAGAAGATCTGTAATTGACTGCGTACTTTCGGGTTTCCAAAAGGCTTTCGACACCGTTACTCACGAAAGACTTTTAATCAAATTGCGTGCCTACTGAATATCGTCTCAGTTGTGTGACCGTATCTGTGATTTACTGTCAGTTAGGTTCACAGTTCCTAGTAATTGGCTGTTAGTCTCGAGTAAAATGGAAGTGACATCTGGCGTTCTCCAGATAAGTGATAGAGGCGCTCTGCAATTCCTGATCTTAATAAACGGCTTAGGAGGCAGTCGGAGCAGCCCTCTTAGATTGTTTGCAGATAGTGTTGTGATTCACTGCCTAGTAAAGTCATCAGTACGTAAAAATCAATTTCATAATGATTTATAAAAGTTATCTGCAAGGCGCGAAAAGTTGCAAATGAGTATAAGTAATGAAAAATATGAGGAAATCCACATGAGTAAGAAAAGGAATTCACTAAAGTCCGGCTATACGATAAAACATACATATCTGGAGGATGTAAGTTCCATTAAATACTTAGAGATTACAGTTAGGAATAACTGAAATTGGAACGGTCACATAGATGATGTTGTGAGAGAAGCGAACCAAAGACTGCGATTTACTGGCAGCACTCCTACAAGATGCAACACTACTCTACTAAAGAGACCGGCCACACTATATTTCTCCGTCCTCTTCTTGAGTATTGCTGCGCAGTGTGGGATCTGTGTCAGATAAAACACAGCCAGGGAGAGAGTGTCACAAAAACGATACGCGAATTGGGGTGGGGCAGGAGCTTCTCATGAAATTTCAAACACCAACTTTCTTTTCAGAGCGTGAAAATATTTTGTTAGAGACCACCTACAGATGAAGAATTGATCATTGTAATACAATAAGAACAATCAGAGTCCGCACGGAAAGATTTAAGTGTTCGTTTTTTCAGCGCGCTGTTCGAGAGTGGAACGGAACAGAAATTGCTTGAAGATGATTCCATGGATCCTCTGCCAGGCACTTAATTGCGGAATAGTGTCGTAGATGTAGATGTAGATGCAGAAAGACAATTGACCACTTCTTCTTCTTCATGTTGGAGTTCACGCAACTTTGTTGGATACTCCAAACATTCCTTTGTGTCCTGCTGAATAGCTTGACCGGGAACTGTCATTTGTGCACTAAACGAAGGCAAGTCTCGTAAACAATCAAGACATTCGGCGGAGTCCAGTGTAAGACATTCCCACGCCCTCGCGGCAAGAACGCGCTACGAACGGGCGTAAAGCGCCGGGGGATGAAATATTATTTTGCGTTTAATTAAACGTGCGTGGCAGCCGAGAAATCGCGGTGTAGAGGGGCAGGTCCATGACCGGATTAGGGCCAAGTAAAAGATACGACCTCCTCGGAGAAAGCTGCCTCGGCTTAAGGAATATGAGGAGGAAGAGGAGGCGGAGAAGGAGGAGGAGAACAGGAAATGAGCGCGATAAACAAGCAGAAAGAGCGCGGGCGAATAAGAATATGCAAATTGCGCAGGCGGACGGCGTCCGACTGGGGGCTCTAGGCGGCGGATAATCAGCGGTAATGAAGTAACGAATGCTCCGAAATTACTCCCCGCGCCGGATTTCTTTCGGCGCTGCGCCATGGCAGCTGCGTTGCCGGCGAAAAGGAACGACGGGAAGAAAGTCGGCACGCTATTTCCTGCTCTGCAGACGTGAAACGCCAACGTCTTAAGAACCGTTTCTCTGATTAGTTACGCGTTTCTTTACAGACTCACGGGTAACGCAGAGCGTGACTAATGCGACCTTAATTTTTATTTATTTTGACCACTATGATTTCCTACCGCCTTTTACTGCTAATAACACAGTTATCGTTAAATTACGCCAACTATTAACTGCAAAATGTTTTTTACAAATTACATCATCGCCATGCTTAGCACCAGCAAGTAATGACTCAACTTCAGCTGTGGTCTTCCTCCTTCCTCCGCAATCGACATGCTATAGTTTTGTTTGCTTATTTTGAGCTGCTTGGTTTTTTTACAACATGAATCTGTCTAAGCATATCACATATTTATTTTATTCTGTTTCACTCAGAACACAAGAAACAAGAGACACTTTCTGATTAGAATTCTGACGCCCAGTGTAAACCGCTTTCTGTTATTATTATTACTATTATTATTGCTGTCGTTAATTTCTCCTCAAGGAGAGCGCTATTACACGATTAACTTTCATTTCATTTTTTACTGTCTGTTTCCTTTTTCTTCCCAAAACCTCTCGTATATTCGCTGTATTTCTCCTTCCTTTCTTCTGTCCGTTTTTCCCTTTTTTTGTCTTTGGAAGTCTGCTGAAATTTCTGCTTTGTGATTTTTTTCTCTCCCTAAGTTTCCCTGTCTCTCTTGTGGAGCTGTTCAGTTTCGTGAGATCCCCCATGATTTTCTTTAGCGAATTGGTTTTCACTGTATTACTTGTCACTTTGTTAAATATCTCCTTGGTCAGTCTGTTTTCTTTAACCCTCTGTATGTGTCCCAAGAACTTTGCCCTTCTTTTCCTGATGTTGCTTGTAATCATCTCTCTCTTTTCGTACAGTTTTTTTGTCGGTCTCTTCATCCAGATTCCGTCTCTCTGAACCGGCCCGTAGATCTTTCTCAGTATTTTCCTCTCTTGTTTTTCTATCTCCTTGATTTTCGTTGTTCCCTTGATTACTATTGCTTGTGAGGTATACAAGGTCTCTGGCAACACTACTGTGCTGTAGTGTTTTAATCTGGCGTTGGTAGACGTACTTCTTTTGCTTTAATGGTTCCATGTAACTCTGTATGCTTTTTGTAGTTTTGTGATCCTTTCTTCATTCGCTGTCAAGTTCAGTTCTGTTTTCTGTATAATCTCTCCCAGGTATTTGAAACTTGCTACTTGTGTTATGTTTCCGCACTCCGTTACCAGTGGGTGCCCGCCAGTGGATTTTAGGTAAATTAAATGAGTTTCTTCATATGAGATTTGTAGTGCTATTTTGGCTGAGATTTCCTGTAGTGTCTCTAGAGATCCATTGGCTTCTTTTCTGTTACTTGTTATGATGGCTGTATTATCAGGAAAGGCCGGATGTTTTATGTTGACTGTTCTATCCTCGTGTCTCTCCATCGTTTCTCCATTGGCTCCTTTGACCCATGTCCTGATTATTTCTCTCCAGAACCGAGTTATATAGAATGGGTGACAGGCCATCTCCCTGTCTGACTCTTGATTTCAAATGGTTCCGGAGATCTCTCCTATCAACTTCACTTTCGATGTTGTATCTATTAATGTAACCTGGATTAGCTTTATGGCCTTGTTGCCCACTTTCATTTCTTCCAGTGTGTTAAAGAGTGTTTCTCTGTCTAAGGAACCGTAGGCGTTCTTGAAGTCGATGAATGTTATTGTGGTGTTCCTGGACTCCTTTGTTGACAGCACCAGATCTGCTCACTGCGTAATCCTCCCTTTCTGAACCCTCCTTCGTATTCTCCTGTCTGTGGCTCTATGTGATGCTCTAGGGCTTTGGATAGACTTTTTGTATGTCGCGGGCAGTACTGAAATCCCTATATAGTTATTAGGGTCTTTTTGCCTCCTTTCTTGTTGAGAGTGTGTATTAGGAGAGATTTCCATTTTTATGGTACCTTTTCTGCTTCCCAGACGTCCTTTTATAACTACGATAACATATAACCTTCTTGCACGTCGGAGAAGACTGTTCTTGTCGCTAGTTGAGATTTCCTTGAGCGCATGTGATGAACACAGCCACTTGCACATTTCTTTATCAAATACAGGCCGTAAAAGACACCCGATTGTGAATTCAGCTTTTGAACAGATATAAACATTAGTAATGAAAAAGCCTGCACGGAAACAATGCACATGCAGAATATTGTCTACTTACAAGGTTTCAGAAGAAAGAGCTGTTAGTTTTAATCCATATTCATGCTACCAGCAAGCTTTAGTAAGTTACTCTGCAACATTTTGTTTGCTTTCCAATTCACAGATATGATGTAAGTTCATGTTAGCAGTTAGTTACTGCACATAAAGAGCTCATTGTCATCGAAGGGTTTCGAGTATAATAATTTCATCTTCAGCTAACCATTTAGAATAAATCACAAATTAAGTAAAAAAGCCTACAGTCCAGTTTTCTGAGAACGGGTGGTAGTGTGCACATACAGTACACAGCGCAACAAGGAAATAATGTACAGAAAAACATTCATGCAGCAAAGTAAATCTGCCCATTGGGAAAGAAAGAAACATCTCGTAAATTGAGCCCTCAATCCATCATATCTGTCCAGATTGGACTAGAATACTGTAATGGGTAACCACTCCACTTTTAAAAGCTAGTAGACCTTGGATCAGCTTCCAATCGAAGTCTGCGAGTTTCGTGTACACTCCTAGAATTACTCAGGTAAAGGCACAAGACAAGCGAGGACACAGTGGTGGCAGTCGGGAATCGACATCAAACGATTGTTTCTTATGATGTTTGGTTTGTGGGTCGCTCAACTGCGCTGTTATCAGCGCCCGTACAAATTCCCAACCTCTGCTCAGTCCAAACTCGCCACTTTCATGAATGATGATGAAACGATGAGGACAACACAAGCACCCAGTCATCTCGAGGCAGGTGAAAATCCCTGACCCCGCCGGGAATCAAACCCGGACCCCGTGCTCGAGAAGCGAGAACGCGACCGCGACACCACGGGTTGCGGACGATTCTTTCCGTGTATCGTCTCTAGCAACACGAAAATTTACAGGCAGTAAGTGCAACATTTAACTTTATTTCGTTTCTCTCCATCACATAATAAGCGCATCCAAAGAGCAATGGAGAGAAGTGTTTTAATACTCTACCACACGTAAATGATGAAATAACAACTTAAGAAAATGAAGATAATCTTCAAGGATAACTGTGTCTTCTTACTTTGTTAGTTTCCAAATATGACATCAGCATCTCCTCTAATAAAACAAAGGTTATGGGATTCAATAGAAAATCGCTGAGTTTTCTAAAATTGTAATAAGTAATGCAATACTGTATCAGACAACCCACGTTCAATATCTCGGCTCCGACACAAAGCGAAATTTCGATAATGAAATTCATAACAATATCGTAGAATTTAACGCAAGCTGTGAAACAATTTGAATTCACTACAAAAACAGAGCACGAAGGAGACACATATAAAGTTTTACGGTGTCGTGAAATAACCAGCTACGTACGCTCTAGGGATGTGAAAGCTGGTTTCCCACGCGAAAACATATGAGCAAGAGACACGGAAATGAGATTTCTTCGTAGTATTAAAGAGTGTACTAGAGACAACAACAAGAAAAAAAAATTACAAGTTGATTCAACTCATAGAAAAATAGATCTAAAACAGGAACGAATGATGGGAACGTGTAGATAGAATGCAGGAAAATAGACTTCCAAGACAAATTATTGATGCAAACGTAGAGGGACAAGACAGAAGGGAGAAACCACGGAAGAGATGGCTGGACCTTGTTAACCGGGGCAGGTGGATCGCCTAATCCGTGGAGGGAGAAGAAGAAGAAGAAGAAGAAGAAGAAGGTCATATTTGATTACGATATTCGTCGGTCACATTGCAGGTAGAAATGCGCTTCTCGCTGTAATGCTACACTATAAATTAGCTGATAGATTTGCTTAAAGTGATTAATAACTCCTCTAAATAAACTAAACTCCTCCTGAACAGGCTATGAAGGCCCAACGGTGCTGACCAGCCGCCGTGTCATCCTCAGTCCATAGGCTTTTCTGGATGCGGATATGGAGATGCATGTGGTCAGCACACCGCTCTCCCGGCCGTATGTCAGTTTATGAGAGCGGAGCCGCCACTTCTCAATCAAGTAGCTCCTCAGTTTGTCTCACAAGGGCTGAGTGCACCCGGTTTGCCAACAACGCTCGACAGACTGGATGGTCACCCATCTAAGTGTTAGCCCAGCCCGACAGCGCTTAACGTCGGTCATCTGATGGGAACCGGTGTTACCACTGCGCCAAGTCCGTTGGCAACTCCTCTAAATAGCCGCCTGGTAACAAGCTTATACTGTAAACGCGGCAAGAGAAAGTAATGAACCTGAAAGTTGTTCTTAGTTCTGTAGAATAATAGAATGTTGTACAAGTGTTCGGTCAAAAACCTCTTAGTAACCTGTACCGGCGGTTCAAAACGTATTGCTTTCTCCTACAGCAATACCGATAACACAGAACACTTCAAAACTCGATTGCGTATGTTAAACTGGAGACCACGTCTAGGTGTCAGATACAGCTGAGACATTCAGAACCCCTGCCCCCCCCCCCCCCCCAATTAATTACAAAAAAATACACTTAATTTTTCAATCTACGTGATACATCACTAAATACTGTATCTGCACCCACACATTTCGTTACGTTGGAGTATTTTTTTTCCCAAGTTCATTTTTGTAGTTCGTATATACATAACACTGTCGGCTATTGGTTGCGGCTTCCACGGTTAACCAAAACGTCCTGTGTCCGGGTTCAGAACCAGCCACTGCTTAGATTTTCAGTAAACATGTTCAGTAACGGCGGCCGTAGACTTTCGACGTAAGAAGTCACCCTCATTCTGCCAACGGCGTTGTAAAAGAGGGCGGAAGAGTGGACTGAGGTTCAGGCACTCTCCTGACCTTGCAGTGGGAAACTGCCCCTAAGAGCAATGGTAAACTGTATGAGAATACAGATGGAATGAGAAACACTGCATTAAAGACATATAATGCGAGTCCACAGGACATGAGGTCTATATTTGAAAAAAAAAAAAAAAGTGTCACGATATTCTCTCCATTCGCAAGATTTCGGATTAGTCTGCCATTTGGATCTACGGGAGGGGTGGGGGAGGTGACATTGAGAAAAATATTGAATAACCAACGAAAGGATAACGCTCTGCCAGTTGGGGCGTGATATGTCAGCAATTTGAACGTAGCAGTAAAGCTAGAAAATCTCGAAAGGAAATGCAGAGAATCAATCAGTGAAGTGAAATGGAAAGATAACGATTTAGTGTCAGGAGAATATGGGTAATATCAACAACAGTAGAAAATAGTATAACAGGGTTAGGATTCGTTATAAAAAGGAAGATAGGGCAGAGACTGTGAGCAGTTCAGTTAGAGTTTTTCTCATCAGAATCGACAGCAAACCAACACTAGCACCGATTGTTCACGTATACATGCCAACGACGCAAGCAGCAGGTGGAGAAGCAGAGAGAATATAAGGTGATATTGATATATTCAGTACGTAAAGGGAGATAAAAATCTAATAGACATGGGGGATTTGAACGGAGTTGTAGGGGAAGGAACAGAAGAAAGGTTTACGGGAGAACATTGGCTTGACAATAGGAATGAGAGGAGGAAGACTAATAGAGTTCTGCAATAAATGTGAGGTGGTAATAGCCAATACTCCGTTCAAGAAGAGAAGGAGGTATACTTGAGAAAGCTCGGGACACACGAGCAGGTTCGATCCGAATCACGTTATGGCCAGACAGAAACTTCGAAATCAGATATTGGATTGTAAGTCGTAACCAGCTGCAGATATGGACTCGGATCGTAATTTAGTGATGATGAAGAGTAGACTGAAGTTTAAGGTAGTCGTACGTAGAAGAAGGTCTCATACTGAAGTACTGAGGAATGACGCGAGGCGTTTGAAATTTGTTAAGGATGTGGATATTTCAATAAGGATTATCACAGTAGGCAGTTCCGTCGAAGAGGAATGGTCATCGCTAACTACGGCAGTCATAGATGTTGGACAGTCAGACATACAAGGAAGGTAACTCCAAAGAAACCTTGGCTAACAGAAGATCGGAAGGAATAATTAAGTTGAGTAGGAAGTACAGAAATGAAATGTTGGGAAACGTAGGCGAAAATAAAAGAATGAATCGAGAAAGAAATGATCGTCGGAAGGACTTGCTCAGTACATGTAAAGTCGAAACTACCTTCGGTGAAATGAAAAGGAAGGTGACAAGTATTAAGAGCGTAATGGGAATTCCATTGTTAAACACAGAGCAAAGAGGAAACAAGTGGAAAGAGTACACTGGAGGCCTCTGTTATGGGGAGGATGGTTCAAAATGGTTCAAATAGCTCTGAGCACTATGAGACTTAACATCTGAGGGCATCAGTCCGCTATAACTTAGAACTACTTAAACCTAACTAACCTAAGGACATCACACACGTCCATGCCCGAGGCAGGATTCGAACCTGCGACCGTAGCAGTCGCGCGGTTCCGGACTGAAGCACCTAGAACCGCTCGGCCACACCGGCCGCCATTATGAGGAGGACTTGTCCGGTATCTTGATAGAAGACTGCAGCCGATAAGGAAGGTCCATTATAAGTCAGAATTTATAAGAGCTCTGGAAGACTTGAGATCAAATAAAGCAGAAGGGATAGATAAATTAGCATCGGAATATCTTAAATCATTGGGAAAATGGTAACCAAAAGACCATTGATGTTGATTTGTAGAATCTACAAGACTAGCGACGTACCATCGTACTTCCGCAAAACTATCATCCACAAAATTGCGAAGACAGCAAGAGCAGACAGGTGCAAACTTCACTGTACAATCAGTTTAATATCCCAAGCATCCAAGCTGTTGACAAGGAGAATATACAAAAGAATGGAAAAGAAAACTTGAGGATCTATTAGATGGCGATCAGTTTGGTTTCAGCAATGCTAAAGGCACGTAAGAGGTGGCTCTAGCTTTGCGCTTCATAATGGAAGCAAGACTGAGAAAAAATCAAGATACGTTGATAAGATTTGGTGACTTAGAAACAGCGTTCGATAGTGTGAAATGGTGTAAGATGTTAAAAATCCTGAGAAAAATAGGAGTAAGCTACAGGTAAAGCTAGTGATATGAAGTACAATACGTACAACTAAGAACCAAGTGCTCGTATTAAACAGGTTGTAAGTCAGGGATGCAATCTTTCGCCCCAAGTGTTCAGTCTGTACATAGAAGAAGCAACGACGGATGTTATTAAAATTCAGGGTGGTGACGTTGTTATTATCAGTGAAAGTGAAGAAGAGTTACATGATCTGTTGAATGGAACAGTGTAATGAGTACAAAATATGGACCGAGAGTGAAACGGACAAAGAGAAGAGCTTTGAGAAGTATTAGAAATGTGGCTAGCGAGAAACTTAACATAAAAATTGATGGTCACGAAGTAGATAAAATTAAGAACTTCTGCTACCTTGGAAGGAAAGCGCCAAGTAACCCGTGATGGACAAAGCAAGGAGGATATAGCACAGGCAAAGAGGGAATTCCTGGCTAGCAGGAGTCTACTGTTGTTATACGTAGGCCTTCATATGAGGAAGACGTTTCTGAGAACGTGCGTTTGGAGCACAGCATTGCATGTAGTTAACCACTGGGAGCGGGAGAATCGGAACAGATGAGAATCGAAGCATTTGAGATGTGCTACTACGGAAGAATTTTGAAAATAAGTGGGACTGACATGGAATGAGGAGGTCCTGCGCAGAATCGGAGAGGAAAGGAAAATGTGGAAAACACTGATAAGGAGAAGGGACAGGATGATAGGACATCTGTTAAGACATGAGGGAATGACTTCCGTGGTACTATAGGGAGCTGTAGAGCAAAAACTGTAGAGGAAGATACAGATTGGAATACATCCAGCAAATAATTGAGGACATGGGGTGCAACTGCTACTCTGAGAGGAAGAGGTTGGCGCAGGAGAAGAATTCGTGGCGGGCCGAATCAAACCTATCAGAAGACAGTTGACTCAAAAAAAAAAATTCGTGTACTTCATAAATATAAATTCTGTTGTTATGTGTCTGCGGCAACAGCCTTGCCGCAGTGGCCACACCGGTTCCCGTGAGATCACCGAAGTTAAGCGCTGTCGGGCCTGGTCGGAACTTGTATGGGTGACCGTCCCGGCCGCCATGCGCTGTTGCCATTTTTCGGGGTGCACTGAGCCTCGTGATGCCAATTGAGGAGCTACTCAACTGAATAGTAGCGGCTTCGGTCAAGAATAACATCATAACGACCGGGAGAGCGGTGTGCTGACCCCACGCCCCTCCTATCCGCATCCTCCCCTGAGGATGACACGGCGGTCGGATGGTCCCGGTAGTCCACTCATGGCCTGAAGACGGAGTGCTTTTTTATGTGTCTTCAGTCTGGTTGGATGCTGCTTCCCATGCTAATCTTTCGTGTACAAATCCCTCTGCATAACTCTTAGTATATCGAACCACAGCTGACTGGATCTGTATACTGTGGTCAAGCCGGAGCCCTGTCTTCCTCCGTAATTTTACGCCCCATACTTCCCTCCACTACAAAACTGACAATTCCTTGGCGCTTGTCAAAAGGTCCGTTGTGTCATCAATTTCTTTCCTCCTCAGTTCGATTCAGCAGGTCGTCATTACTTATCCGATTTATCTATCGAATCTTGAGCATTCTTCAGACGCACCGTATTTTATATTTTTCCTCTCTTGTCGGTAGTGTTTATCGCCTACGTTTTTACTCCAGCTTAAGATCGAAAAAGCAATCACATACTGTTAACCTGCAACAAACAGCTCTTCAGTTACGCAAGCAATGTCAAGCGCTACATTCACTGCACCTCTAAAAGAGACCTAGAACCGACAGATTTTTTTTCTACCACTATCAATATGTCTGACTCCTTAGTTTGCTGCTGCTAAAGAGAAAATTACCCTTCTTGTGTAGAGCTCGGGAGTCTCGGACTGTACCGTCCCCAGTTGCTTCTTATTTTTATGGAATTCTCAAGAAACGTGTTAGGTGACAACTATTAATAAGAACTTCGGTTCATTCGCTGAGTGACATTCCACTGTAGCTATAGGCCTCAGGAAAGTCCGAACACCATGACACTGATCATTCCCCATTTCATTCAAGAGTCTATAAAAAAAACTGTGGTAATCCCTTGACGAGGCCCGCTCCTCGTTAGGCTGCATTAAACGCGCGGCTCCGCGTTTGGACGTCAGCACCTGACTGAAGAAACCTTCCGAAAAGTTGAGTTGTTATCGAACGATGAATGAAGACGGAGACGCTCTCCCCTTCTTGGCGTTACTGGAGGATTATTTGGGACCGTCGCCCCACTCCAGGCAGAGCAAGTGCAGGCGTGGGTGAGTGCGCCGCGAAGAGGGAGAAGAGAGAGGCGATGGACATGGGAGAGACGAATGAGGAAACGAAGGGAAAGCTGGAGTAGGCGAGAGAGAGAGAGAGAGAAAGAGAGAGAGAGAGAGAGAGAGAGAGACAGGGAGAGAGAGAAAGCGCATTAAGCCTTGGGGAGAGAAGTCGCAAGTAAGCCGGGGTGTCGGCTCGCCGCAGCGCAGCGCGCGCTCCGTATGCAGACTTCTTGGCGTGCGTCTTAAGACTTGTGTCGGTCGTCATTTTGCTTATTCTGCACAAGAGGCTGCTACTGCTGCAACGCCGTTGCCTTCCCGGGACAGCGTTTTTGCACTCTGAACCCGTCTACGGTAATCAAGTAGGTAGGCTCTTCCAGCCATCTCTTCCGTGGTTTTTTCCCCTTCTGTGTTGTCCCTCTAGGTTTGCATCAATAATTTCTTTTGGAAGCCTATGTTCCTGCATTCTGTCTACACCTTCCCATCGTCTGTTCCTGTTTAGGTCTATTTTCCTGTGCACTGAATCAGCTTGTAATTAATTCCTTACGTCTCTATTTCTGATGCGATCTTCTCCAGTGCCTTCTTCAACACTACTCAGGTGAGCTTACACGGCCGAAGCTGCACCATTAAGGTTGCTAAACACACTCAGTTCACATTTTAATGTTTTTCCTTCTATTTTTCGCCTTCTAAATGAGGTAATAAGCACTTTGAACAAAAAATTGGTCAGCTCCAGGAAGGATGATGCTAATACCTACATCTACCTCACATTACGCGAGCCACCTAACGGTGTGTGGCGGAGGGTACTTGTGGTCCCACTAACTGATCGCCCCTTCCCTGCTCCACTCACGAATGGCACGTGAGAAGAATTACTGTCGGTAAGTCTCTGTATTGTATCTAATTATTCGAATTTTTTCGTCGCTGTCATTTCGTGAGATGTATGTAGGAGGAAGTATGAAACGTCCCCTTAGAACAATTTATACACGACTGTGCTTAACCTGACACACAATATTATTTAGCGCAACGCAATCTGACTTTCAAAAATCCCTACAAAAGAATGGCCCTGACTAACATTAACCTATACCTTTCACAAATCACTTACCTCACAAAAATCTTCGTTACTGGAACTACTGCAATACAGCGAGCGCCACTACTGCCAGCTAAATAAAAGATTCAAACTACTGAAGGCACTAACTACTGATAGGGATAGTTAGCAAATGAAAGATTTTTAATAGAAAACAAACACTGTATTTACCTTAATATCATCAAAAGTCATAATATATGTAATTTCAAAACTCTGCCATTTCCTTCCACACATCCACCACTGCTGGCGGCTCACCTGTAACTGCACAACGCTACGCGCTGTTCACATCCAGCTGCCGCTGCCCAACACTACAATGGCAGACAACAATGCAAACTAGCCACAGGCTGCACACAGCACATCCAGTGATTTTCGTACAGAGCGCTACGTAACGTTGCCAACAAGAAAACATAAACAGCCTACTTACATAGCCCCCACGCTCCCCACAAAAAATTTTACAAAATTACTGGAACTACTGCAATACAGCGAGCGCCACTACTGCCAGCTAAATAAAAGATTCAAACTACTGAAGGCACTAACTACTGATAGGGATAGTTAGCAAATGAAAAATTTTAATAGAGAACAAACACTGTATTTACCTTAACATCATCAAAAGTCATAATATATGTAATTTCAAAACTCCGCCATTTCCTTCCACACATCCACCACTGCTGGCGGCTCACCTGTAACTGCACAACGCTACGCGCTGTTCACATCCAGCTGCCGCTGCCCAACACTACAATGGCAGACAACAATGCAAACTAGCCACAGGCTGCACACAGCACATCCAGTGATTTTCGTACAGAGCGCTACGTAACGTTGCCAATAAGAAAACATAAATAGCCTACTTACAAGTATTACGTTGCCCGGCTCTTACCAGAAACTGCTTACTCAACATTTCAATAGTAAACCTCTCATTGATGCGCAACGCCTCCCTTGTATCACCTGCCACTAGAGTTTGTTGAGCATCTCATTAAAGGTCTCGCCCCGTCCAGACGATCCCGTGACGAAACACTCCGCTCTTCGTTGGATCTTCTCTATCTCTCCTACCAGTCCCACCTAGTAAGCATCCAACATTCATGAAAAATACTCAAGAATCAGTCGAAAAAGTGCCTTATAAACCACTTACTTCGTGGATGAGTTACTTTTCCTTAATATTCTTCCTATGAATCTCAGTCTGGCAGCTGCTTTTCCTGCTGTCTGTTTATTGTGGTCAGGTTACTTAGGGTCGCACTGGACAGTTATTCGTAGAAATTTTACGGCATATACTGTTTTTAGCAGTTTGTCGTCAATTGTGTAGTTGTACAGTAGTGGATTTCCTTTCCTCTGTACGCGCAGTTTGTTACAATTCCTGACGTTCGAGGCCAACTGCCAGACCCTGCACCCTTCAAGAGCCCTCTGCAGGTTTTTCGGCAGATGTAGTATAGCATCTTCTGGCGTTGCTACCATGTTACAAACAACCGTCTTTTCTGCGAACACTTTTAAAGAGCTTAAGTCGCTTTCTTCTATATCATTTACACTGATAAGCCAAAACATTATGACCACTGCCCAGCGTGATGTTGGATGCCTCCTGGTGGCGTTGCGGGCACTTGACGTGGTAACAAAACTATGTAAGAGGAGCAGACATGGACGGACGTCACCTTTGCGATTATATGGACTGAAAATGGGGAAATCCACTGAGATAAGTGACGCTGACAAAGGGCAAATTATCATTACGCAGAGTCCGTCAAAGAGTATCTCGAAAACGGCGAAGGTGGCCGAATGTTCACTTGCTACTGTCGCGAGCATCTACGAAAAGAGGTAGAAGGATAGTGAAACTACAACTAGGCGCTAAATGGTTGTATGTCCACGACTCTTCATAGAACACGAGATTCAGAGGCTTGTCTGCCATGTAAAGTAGGAGAGACGGTGAGCTGTGGCATCTCTGCCGAAAGGGCACAATGCTGGTCCACGCACAAGTGTTTCGGAGCACACTGTGCATCGTACATTGTTGGAGCTCCGCAGCAGACCACCCGTACGTGTTAACATTTTGACCCAACAAAATCGTCAGTTACGACTTCCGTGGACACGATACCCTTAGAATTCCACCTTCGATAAATGGAAACGTGTCAGCTCTGTGGGTGAATCAAATTTTTGCTACACCAGGTGGTCGTCTCCTCAGACGGTGTCATCGAGGTAAACGAAGGCTCGAAACGTGCAGCGCGCCACGGGCGCAGGCTGCTGGGAGCAGTATTATGCTATGACGGACATTCTCCTGGGTTTTCATCGGAGCTGTGGTAGTAATCGAAGACACGCTGACAGCTGCGAACCACCTGCATCCCTTAACGCTAGATGTTTTCCGTGACGGCGGTGTCAGCTTTCGGGAGAATAACTGTTTGTGTCTTGAAGCTAGAATCGTGCTACAGTGGTTTGAGGAGCATTATAGTGAACTCACGTTGATGTCTCGGCGACTAAATTCTGTTGGTGCAAATCTTACCTATGTGGTTAGCAATCGGGCGTCATCACATCTAATGTCACATATTTCCACAAATCTACCAACAGACTCTCGGATCCCTGATACGCCGAATCCAGGGATGAACAATCTAGCTATTAAGTAGGTGGTCATAATGTTTTGGCTCATCACTGTGTATACACTGTAAACACTAACGGTCCTATCACAGTTCTTTGGGTTGCTCCGGAAATTAGATTTACATATGTCGAATTAGTTCCGTTAAGAGCAACGTTTTGAGTTCCGTATGAAAGTAAGTCTTTAATCTAGTCGCAAATCTGGTCCGATACACCGTATTTTTTTTTCACTAAATGGCATTGCCAGACGGTGTCAAACACCTGTCTTGAAGTCCAGAAAAACGGCACCAAACTGACCGCCGTGGTCTACAGCGCTATGGATTTCGTTGAGGAACAGAGCGACTTGAATTTCGCGAGATATCTGTTTGCGGAATCCATCTTAATTTTTATAAAAGAGAGTTTCGTTCTGGAAAAATGTCATAACTCTTGAGCATAAAACATGCTCAACAATTCTACAACATATTGACGTCAGACTTATAATTAAGTGTATCTGCCCTACTACCATTCTTGAGAATGAGAATGATCTGCACTTTTTCCAGTCGCTAGGCACCCTTCGTTACTCCAGCAATCTTCGATAAACTGCTGCTAGAGGCGGAATATGTTCTTTCGCACAATATTTGTAGAATCTTATAGGTGTCTCTTCTGGTCTTGGTGCCTGGTCCCCACTGTTGTTGCTGCTGTGGTCTTCAGTCCGAAGATCGGTCTGATGCAGCTCTCCACTCCAGTCTGTCCTGAGAAAGACCCTTCATCTCCGAATAACTACTTCAACTTACATTCATTTGAACCTGCTTAATGAATTCATCTTTTGGTCACCCTCTACAATTTTTAACCCCCCTACACTTCCCTCCATCCCTAAATTGACGATTCGTTCATGCCTTAACATGTGTTACTCCATTTACCCAAGTTGTGCACACATTTCTCTTTTCCAAATTCGATTCAATACCTCTTCATCATTAGACAGTCGGTCAGCATTCTGTTGCAACACCACAATTCGAAAGGTGTTATCCTATTCTTGTGTGAACTGATTATCTTACATGTTTCACGTCCGGGCAAGGCTATCCTCCAGAGAATGCCTTGAGAAAGACTTCCTAAGACTTATATTTATATAAGACATTAATAAATTCCTGTTTTGCTGTAATGCTTTTCTCGCTGTAGCTAGTGTGCATCTTGCACTTTCTCTGCTTCAGCCGTCGTCACTTACTTGTCCACCCAAATACTACACCTGACCTGTTAGCCTAATTCTCTTAGCGTCGCCCAATCTAATTCGGCTACATTCCATTACCCTTATATTACTTTTTTTTGTTCATCTAATAACCCCTTTTTATTCAAAAAACTATGCATTTCGTTTTGCAGCTCTTAGCCTAGGTAGTGGCTTCAATTTGGTGAAGTAGATTCTTCAAGCACGGCATATTTAGATGAAGCGACTCACTTAGGATTAGATCCCGCCATACTGCGGCGATTTTGTCTGCTATGTTTCAACCGCTGTTTCAAAAAGTCCTAGACATGTTCAGTGGAATTAATATCTGGCGGTTTAGCAGATCGGTAGAGGAGCCCTAGGGTGCTACAGCGTTCGTCAAACACTGCTGCTGTCATTTTGGACGGTGACAGGACCCACAGCAGACCCACAGCACACTCATTATGTAGCTGTAGAAGAAACGACGACTGTTTGTCGCGTTATGGTAATCTGAATGAGTGGTCTCAATTTAGCTAATAAAAATACCCCAATAGATGGGACAGAACCACCTGGAGCATGAAATAATCTCTCCATATCCTGCAGACTGAAACCCTCATTGGGCCGTTGGTGCATTCGGCGCCTTGCATCATTTGAAAAGACGCAAATTCGAGACTCACTAGATCACACTACATGCTTCTAGTTAGGTACTGAACAGTGTCTGTGTCGTTTGCTCCTATTCAAAACTTATAATTTTGTGAGTTGACCTTTGAGAAATGATCGACTCCAGCTGTCCATTGCCAACAGTTTGCTTCTCAATGTCCACTCGCAGATCTGTTGGCATGGCCTTTCATTCACTAACAGCAGTCCCCGCCGCAGGGTTGACACTCGTCCTGGCCCTTTTCGTGTAGGATCTTATTGCGACCACTGTTCTTGACCCGAGTTAGGTAGCAGCGAGTGGCGCACCATTCCTCGTAGACACGTAACAGTCCATGTTTGATACACAAACAAATCTGGCCGCGTGAACCATGGTGTGGCCAGGACCAGTTATTCTACGTCAGTTCCTTTCTGACAGTCTGTCACGTCTTGACGTTGACCGTCTTACTGCGCTGATTCCACACAATGGATTTGCTCGTAGACATCAGATGACTGCCGTGGTTTTTATCAATGGCGGAGGGCCACATGACCAGAGGAACAGCGCTTCAAAGCGACAAGCGTGCTTTTTTTAAGAATCCGTGTAGTATTTAGTCAATTGAAATAGCTTATTTAATACCCAGTTGATAACAACAGGGCATGGGGATACAACGTAACATGTTTGATAGTGGAAATAAGCAGTGTAGATCGCTGGTGAACTTCGGTTAGGATCCAGTGAATGTGTGCCTGGACCGGCTGGGGAGCTGTAATCTTACATGGAACCCCTCGAGTGCGTGGTTGCAAAAGGCCTGCGACGTTTACGGCGTCCGACGCCTCACATATTGTCAACCAAGCAACCAAAACGTTGACTGCTAATGGCAACAGGGGGCGGGATTTGAGGTATCCAATGGTGAACACAGTATGAGGCTACGGAGCGGACGAGTAACTCACAACAGTGCTACAGTACTAGTGGTGTTGTTACATTTCAGGGAAATGGCAACGATAAACAAAACAACCTTGCATTATGTTTACTACAACAGTTGCCGAAGTTTACATTTCGTCAGAAAGGAACCCAAAGAAGTTCGCAGAGTGTGAAAGAAGTGGCAGATGAAATACTAGCTTATCTGCAAGATGAGTCAGTGCAATACAAGATGTTGCATACGCTCCACTATGCGTACAATGTACATGAGGAGTACAATGATAACGATACATGCTTAACAAGTGAAAGGGGTACTGAGACAGGTGTCGTGCCACATAGTTCACCATCCTTGTCGGACAGGAAAATGTCCTAAAGGACAATCGTTGTCAAAGGCTTGGGTAGCATACATAATTACGTACATGGAAGATCATCCGCAACATAGTAAAAAAAAAAGAAAAAAAAACTGTGAACAGATTTCGAATAAGTCCGCAGCAAAATAACCGTGTAGTGCATAAGAAAATCTACCGATATTCAGTGGAGTAAAAGGTGGACTTGTTACAGAAACGGCTGTTTGCTCGTTTCAAGGATGCTCGATACAATTTACAGGTTGCCCATGACAGTGACCTACTACGTTAAGCGACATTGATTACAGTGGTCTGAAGGGAAGCACTAGATGTTTGCATAACTTCAAACAGTGCTAAAGAATTGGAAGACGGAAGACAACAAAATTTCAAACAAAGCGTCAACTTGACGATACAAAGCGAGCTGCGCAATCGGCCCGAAATTTTGTGGATGAGATAACAAACTTATCCCATCGTTTTGTAGTAACATGTTTTCAACTCCGACCAATCGGGATATGAAGAGGAAACCCATATCTAAGGAACCCTGGAAATGAGAGGTATCATACCAAGAGAGTTGTATCAAGATCATCTAACGTCAGTGCCTTAACATTATCGTATAAAATTATTCCGACTGCTAATATGGAGTGTCGGTGCTTTCTCTTGCGCGTGATCTCGCAGGTGCACCAGGGAATATTTATGTCATAAAAAACAAGAGCAGGAAAATGAGCGTAAGAAACTACGGTATTAGCACTGCTTTTGGCCGATAGCTGGTTAAAATAACTTGTTTGTGCTCCATCAGCCTCTGGGTGTTGGTTTTCTCCGTGCCTATGAAATATACGATCGCTCTATCTACATCTACGCCTTACAAGATAGCCAGTTTTACGATAAGCTGCACGATAGACTGTTTCGCATTCGGTTGCACAGTATCACATCACATCAGTTCTTATCATCCCGATACACCAATATCATTCTATAGGCACTCTTTAAGAGTGGATACCTAGCTGGACCTCCTGCACGGTTTGTAACTCCAAAGGAGTTCGCCTTCGTTCTTGATGGTGCGAACCTTTGTGATCACTGCAGAGCTCCATTTTTCATTCGGTGTTCGTCGTGAAAGTTAATGGTTTGTTGTGTTTTGAACATTTCTTGAGTGTCGCCGATGTCCATTTTGTGAAGTGTAAGACATACACCCCGTAGGAAGGTGATGTCTCCACCTCTCGGACCCTCATTTCCTGTCGTCCTCCTGTTAAACATGGTGAGTCATCAGCAGCTAACATTTCCCCGTCTTTACTGTCATAACAGCGCTTTCAAATGAGCCTTACTAAAGATATCTTGCGACATCGCACTCAAGCACTTCATTGTTATACCACGAAGGCACGGCCTTCATGCTTTGCGCCACCGAACGCACATGAAGTATGTTTGCAAAAAGTTGACAGTAACTGGCAGTCAGTTTTTGCATCTTGTCTCCATTTTTTCTCTCACTTTGCTTTTTCATATGCTGAAAACCTTTACAGATATTCTCAATATTCTATTTCTGTTTCTGAGTATGTGCCTGTTTCATAAAAGATTGAAATCTGCTGGTCTTTGCTTCGTTCATAGGTCTACTATCTCCAACGAGAGCAACTACCCGGAATATAATTTATTCATTATTTCCCATTTCGTTACACTATCAGCGGTAAATAGTGGAGTTGCTTTATTATCTTCCACAATGTGCTTTAAGTCAGTAGCGTCTGCATTTCGTTTATCGAGGGAATCGCCAACCAGTCAGAATATCATACGAAGGAGGTAAATGTTGGCAGATTAAAGTTCTGGCTTTGAAGATTTGGTGATATTTTCGTCGCATTATCAGGGAATCCAAAAGGACGGAAGTCAGATACAAAGAAATTATATATACCAAAAATAAGAAGACAATTTTATAGAACTATATGTGGAAAACTGCGACAGTGGTGAATAAACGTTTCCGGAAATTATTGCTGTGTGTCCAACTCAACGAGTTATGTCTAATACGAATAAATAATGGTTTTAAAATATTGGATTCTTGCTCGTTTATAAATTGGACCTAGTAACTACTGTGAATGGTAAATGTTAACTGTTTAGAACATTTGTCAACGGTTGTTGGAAATATTTAACAGCAATGGGACTTATTTCAAACCTCCGTAATCCAGATCCCGTGGTGGGAATCCACTTTTAAAATTCCCTTTATTTCTTTTCTGTTCTTTCCTTCGCTATTTTATTTACCTCAAGTTAAATACAAACGCCAAATTCACTCGAAATTGCTGCATGTTATTATTTTGATACATTTTCGTGCATCAGTGACGCAAAATCGCAGTATATGCGATTTTCAATAAAAGTTAACTTTTTTAATCAACAAAAATTTTAGGCGAGGACATTTTTGGATAAACTTTTCAACAAGAAAATGCAAAGCTTCCAGTTCTAAACTCCGAAACAAGGGAACCGTCTAATCTTATAAGTTGTTCAGATAATGTAATGAGACCTTGCTTGAATAATTAGGTGTAATTAAGTCACAGACTTTTCGATGAACCTTTCCTGTAATGATAAACTTAAAATATGGAAGAAACAGAGACAACAAACGCAGTCGATAAGTTTTATTGATTGGCGACTCCATGTTGTCTTGTGCACTACGACCAGGTAACAGGTATACTTGAAAAAAGAGACAGCATTGGTCGTATATTTTTTTCTATTGCAAAATCGATTTTCTGTCACGAGTGCGAATCTCTCAACGATTTCCGCGTCCCCCTCCCACCCATCAAGCTGAGTGTCCTCCAATTCCTTCATTTTCCTGCTTCTTCTTCCTCCTTCGCCCTTTCTTTCCCACTTCGCTTTTGCCCTTCCTCATATTTTTCACCTGTCACACAGCTACGCCCCCCCCCCCCCCTTGTGCCCAATCGAGACTGCGCCCAGGGGATGCTTCCACTTCTCAGATGCCATACTCTTCTTACGCCACTGTCTGCTAGGTAGATACAGTGTCAAAACGATGAAATACCAGGGCTGTTCGGAAAGTAAGGCCTGACAGATAGCAAAATGGAAACGACAGTGAAAATACGATGAAGTTTTGCAGAGGTGTGTTGCACAGTGTTTCTAGTATGTTTGACTATCGTGTCACGTCGCTGTTTTCAATTCTGAGCACACAGTGAATACGTAAAGAAACCTAGAACAATAGTGTCTGCCGCCAAGTATGGGTGCCCGCTGCGAGGTTACGCCTAATTTCATGCAACCCCACATAACGAACCTGTTGTACATTTCCTTCATCATGACAGTCGATGGCTGCACTCTTCAGGGGCAATGAGGACGGCCCTGCACCGTTTTCGAAGGGAAGTGTTTGATCATCTACCATTCAGCCCGGACATGGCTCCCTCTGCATCTCTGCTAACACGAACTGCTAGCTATGAAGACCATGTTTTCGTACAGTAAAGTTGGTATAACGCTACGACAAATGTCTAGTCGGAGCGGCGACTACCTAGAGAAGTAACTGCAACGGATGGCAGCCTGTCGCAAATAAAACATTTTGAGTTCCACTGAGGTTTACATTTTGCAACCGATCGGACTTTATATTCCCCACTGTCCTCGTATAGGAGAATCGGCGTTCTGCCAAGTGACATATAAACCCACAACTGGCTCTTAAAATTGCGACACTACGAAGGCGGCATACAAAAAAACTCAAATTGGCATGATGCATCCTACATGCTTGGATATGCAAATGATCAGTATTTCAACGGAAATCCAGAAAGTAGTCAAGTGTAATGCCTTCTACATTCTGAAAGTATAAATGCTACGCAGCGGGTCTCTCCTTCAAAAATCACTTTTAGATGATGGTGGTTTGTGAGAAGGTCGTGTCATGCCTCCTGTAAGGAAGAGGAATGTCTACCAGCACTTTTCGGGATTCGACAACGCCAGCATCGTCACCTATAAGAGGCTGCAGGTCTCCGTTCCGTGATACTGCAGCTCGAGTTGGTCTAGATCCCACAACTGTTATCTGAATAAGGAATCGTCGTCTTCAGAGGGGTATTACTCAATGCCATGCAAGATCTCAGCTGGGTCATGGGACGAGGATATATTGTTCGCTCGGCCGTGTAGGGTCGCAAAATCACTTCGCAGCATACCTTGAGTCAGGAAATGATGTGGCCTACAGCATTTTAAATATTCATACGGACGGTGAGACAGACAGCTGGGTCATGGGACGAGGATATATTGTTCGCTCGGCCGTGTAGGGTCGCAAAATCACTTCGCAGCATACCTTGAGTCAGGAAATGATGTGGCCTACAGCATTTTAAATATTCATACGGACGGTGAGACAGACAGCTGGGTCATGGGACGAGGATATATTGTTCGCTCGGCCGTGTAGGGTAGCAAAATCACTTCGCAGCATACCTTGAGTCAGGAAATGATGTGGCCTACAGCATTTTAAATATTCATACGGACGGTGAGACAGACAGCTGGGTCATGGGACGAGGATATATTGTTCGCTCGGCCGTGTAGGGTCGCAAAATCACTTCGCAGCATACCTTGAGTCAGGAAATGATGTGGCCTACAGCATTTTAAATATTCATACGGACGGTGAGACAGACAGCTGGGTCATGGGACGAGGATATATTGTTCGCTCGGCCGTGTAGGGTCGCAAAATCACTTCGCAGCATACCTTGAGTCAGGAAATGATGTGGCCTACAGCATTTTAAATATTCATACGGACGGTGAGACAGACAGCTGGGTCATGGGACGAGGATATATTGTTCGCTCGGCCGTGTAGGGTCGCAAAATCACTTCGCAGCATACCTTGAGTCAGGAAATGATGTGGCCTACAGCGTTTTAAATATCCATACGGACGGTGAGACAGACAGCTGGGTCATGGGACGAGGATATATTGTTCGCTCGGCCGTGTAGGGTAGCAAAATCACTTCGCAGCATACCTTGAGTCAGGAAATGATGTGGCCTACAGCGTTTTAAATATCCATACGGACGGTGAGACAGACAGCTGGGTCATGGGACGAGGATATATTGTTCGCTCGGCCGTGTAGGGTCGCAAAATCACTTCGCAGCATACCTTGAGTCAGGAAATGATGTGGCCTACAGCATTTTAAATATTCATACGGACGGTGAGACAGCGTCTGGAACACCACGGTCAGACAGTCCTGAGGCCATTTTTGGATTTCCTTTGATGCAGCAACAGAGAGAGAGACACCGATCGCGGTGCGCCCAACGATAACACAGGATGGTACCAAGCTCTTTCTTTCTTTTTTTTTTTTTTTCAGGCAAGTCCGAATCCTGCGTATAGTATCTCGATGGACGAATCAAAGAGTGGAGTCTCGAGGAGGCAAAATGTGCGAGATTGCATTCGTCAAAGTCATACGGGTCTGGGACGAGGCGCGATGATGTGGGATGTACAACACAGTCACCTCTGGCTCACGCAGCTTGACATCTGGACAGCAGGTGCTACATTTCTGGCGTGTTAAGTCCCGTGGCTGTGCTCTATCTCCGAGGTCATCGTGAAGTTAAGGGTACAAAACGGCATGTTGCAAGTTCTTTGAAATGTTCTTGAATTGGTGGTAGCAGGAATTCATGGAAGGGCGAAGCCCTACGTTCAACATCACTTGTGGTTGACAACATCAAAATTTATTTTGTGAAAACATTTAAAATTTTACTTAACAATGGAATGAAGCGAAAAGCCAGTTAACAACAACCAATAATAACATAGCGCCAGAAGAGCTTAGAAATTTGCTTTGAAATTTATCCATTTTTAAAAAATATATTACAACAGGTCATCATCAATAATCCCAGAGCACAAGAAGGCTTAGAATTTACTTTCAAATTCTCTCTTACAAAAAATACACAACGAGATCAAAATCAATAATCACCAAGCTACAGAAGGCTTAGAAATTGCCCTGAAATATTTAAGTATTACAAGGTGTCGCATATACCTTCAACCAGACAGTCGTCGGAGACGCGCTTTGAGGCAAGCCAGTCAGGCTGGACGTCTTAGACACACTGTCCAATACACAGCCACAGTAGGCCTAGAAATAAAAAATTAAAAAACACTTTAACAGAAATAGATCAAGATATTTTACAATTCTTACAAAGCAGTTTAAGAGAGAAAATGGCCCTCTTAAAAATATCGAGGCCACGGTGGTGGCTGTCAGGAGCACAACAAATGTAGAAACAATGACAGCCTGCAGGCCTGTAGGGGTTTATTCATTTGGTAAACTGGCAACAGTTCGATACGCATATATACAGGGTGAGTCACCTAACGTTACCGCTGGATATATTTCGTAAACCACATCAAATACTGACGAACCGATTCCACAGACCGAACGTGAGGAGAGGGGCTAGTGTAATTGTTTAATACAAACCATACAAAAATGCACGGAAGTATGTTTTTTAACACAAACCTACGTTTTTTTTAATGGAACCACGTTTGTTTTGTGAGCACATCTGAACATATAAACAAATACGTAATCAGTGCCTTTGTTGCACTGTAAAATGTTAATTACATCCGGAGATATTGTAACTTAAAGTTGACGCTTGAGTACCACTCCTCCGCAGTTCGATCGTGTGTATCGGAGAGCACCGAATTACGTAGGGATCCAAAGGGAACGGTGATGGACCTTAGGTACAGAAGAGACTGGAACAGCACATTACGTCCACATGCTAACACCTTTTTATTGGTCTTTTTCACTGACGCACATGTACATTACCATGAGGGGTGAGGTACACGTACACACGTGGTTTCCGTTTTCAATTACGGAGTGGAATAGAGAGTGTGCCGACATGTCAGGCCAATAGATGTTCAATGTGGTGGCCATCATTTGCTGCACACAATTGCAATCTCTGGCGTAATGAATGTCGTACACGCCGCAGTACATCTGGTGTAATGTCGCCGCAGGCTGCCAGAATACGTTGTTTCATATCCTCTGGGGTTGTAGGCACATCACGGTACACATTCTCCTTTAACGTACCCCACAGAAAGACGTCCAGAGGTGTAAGATCAGGAGAAAGGGCTGGCCAATTTATGCGTCCTCCACGTCCTATGAAACGCCCGTCGAACATCCTGTCAAGGGTCAGCCTGGTGTTAATTGCGGAATGTGCAGGTGCACCATCATGCTGATACCACATACGTCGACCCATTTCCAGTGGGACATTTTCGAGCAACGTTGGCAGACCATTCTGTAGAAACGCGATGTATGTTGCAGCGGTCTCCGATACACACGATCGAACAGCGGAGGAGTGGTACTCAAGCGTCAACTTTAAGTTACAATATCTCCGGATGTAATTAACATTTTACAATGCAACAAACGGCACTGATTACGTGTTTGTTTATATCTTCAGATGTGCTAACAAAACTAACGTGGTTCCATTAAAAAAAACGTAGGTTTGTGTTAAAAAACATACTTCCGTGCATTTTTGTATGGTTTGTATTAAACAATTACGCTAGCCCCTTTCCTCACGTTTGGTCTGTGGAATCGGTTCGTCAGTATTTGATGTGGTTTACAAAATATATCCAGCGCTAACGTTAGATGACTCACCCTGTATATGTCTGTGGTGAACTAAATTTACAACAGATTTTAACTTGGTGAAATTTAGTAATTGTCTGATCGTTTGAAACCTTCCCATTTTCCACAATTGAGGCCTGATTCCGAGAGGGGAAGGCAAGCAAGGGCAAATTTAACGAGGAACGGAAAATTGAAAAGGTCCCCGGGTCAGAGCGTCGCTATGAGCATAAGAATTTACCTCAAGTGACCGACGACCCGGGACCGCTACTCAGCAAGGAATAGGAGTGCCAATGGGATCCTGGTACCGACCTCCACCCAAAACCGCGCCCACTTCCTCTCCAGCCACCAGGTCGGCTGGCTGCCTGGTGAGGCACACAGGACAACCAGGAGCTGTGTTAGCATACAATATGGCTAACCAGCCCAGCCTGCAGAACCGACAACCTGATATCAGTGTTAGAGAATCTTACAGAGTAACCACGTAAACCACAAGAATAATTCAGCACTTGAACCTTCTGCATGTTCGTTCCTTTTGTTAAAAAAGAAAATGACAAACACTTAAATAAGTTTGTAACACTTACATCCAAGAAATAATTTAAGATAAAACAATTATACACTCCTGGAAATTGAAATAAGAACACCGTGAATTCATTGTCCCAGGAAGGGGAAACTTTATTGACACATTCCTGGGGTCAGATACATCACATGATCACACTGACAGAACCACAGGCACATAGACACAGGCAACAGAGCATGCACAATGTCGGCACTAGTACAGTGTATATCCACCTTTCGCAGCAATGCAGGCTGCTATTCTCCCATGGAGACGATCGTAGAGATGCTGGATGTAGTCCTGTGGAACGGCTTGCCATGCCATTTCCACCTGGCGCCTCAGTTGGACCAGCGTTCGTGCTGGACGTGCAGACCGCGTGAGACGACGCTTCATCCAGTCCCAAACATGCTCAATGGGGGACAGATCCGGAGATCTTGCTGGCCAGGGTAGTTGACTTACACCTTCTAGAGCACGTTGGGTGGCACGGGATACATGCGGACGTGCATTGTCCTGTTGGAACAGCAAGTTCCCTTGCCAGTCTAGGAATGGTAGAACGATGGGTTCGATGACGGTTTGGATGTACCGTGCACTATTCAGTGTCCCCTCGACGATCACCAGTGGTGTACGGCCAGTGTAGGAGATCGCTCCCCACACCATGATGCCGGGTGTTGGCCCTGTGTGCCTCGGTCGTATGCAGTCCTGATTGTGGCGCTAACCTGCACGGCGCCAAACACGCATACGACCATCATTGGCACCAAGGCAGAAGCGACTCTCATCGCTGAAGACGACACGTCTCCATTCGTCCCTCCATTCACGCCTGTCGCGACACCACTGGAGGCGGGCTGCACGATGTTGGGGCGTGAGCGGAAGACGGCCTAACGGTGTGCGGGACCGTAGCCCAGCTTCATGGAGACGGTTGCGAATGGTCCTCGCCGATACCCCAGGAGCAACAGTGTCCATAATTTGCTGGGAAGTGGCGGTGCGGTCCCCTACGGCACTGCGTAGGATCCTACGGTCTTGGCGTGCATCCGTGCGTCGCTGCGGTCCGGTCCCAGGTCGACGGGCACGTGCACCTTCCGCCAACCACTGGCGACAACATCGATGTAATGAGGAGACCTCACGCGCCACGTGTTGAGCAATTCGGCGGTACGTCCACCCGGCCTCCCGCATGCCCACTATACGCCCTCGCTCAAAGTCCGTCAACTGCACATACGGTTCACGTCCACGCTGTCGCGGCATGCTACCAGTGTTAAAGACTGCGATGGAGCTCCGTATGCCACGGCAAACTGGCTGACACTGACGGCGGCGGTGCACAAATGCTGCGCAGCTAGCGCCATTCGACGGCCAACACCGCGGTTCCTGGTGTGACCGCTGTGCCGTGCGTGTGATCATTGCTTGTACAGCCCTCTCGCAGTGTCCGGAGCAAGTATGGTGGGTCTGACACACCGGTGTCAATGTGTTCTTTTTTCCATTTCCAGGAGTGTATATGACATCTCCGAATAGTGAAAGGATCTGTGTCTGTGATACAATATCCACAAGAGTTCAAGAGTTCTGGGAACTGGGGTGCTGCAAAACTTTTTTGATGTGTGTCCATGGCGAGGTCCATTTTGCAACTACAACACCTTTCAGGGAGGCCAGATATGCCCAACAACATGCCGAATGGACCGCTCAGGATAGGCATCACGTTCTCTTCACCGATGAGTGTCCCGTATGGCTTCAATGGGACAATCGTCGGAGACGTGTTTGGAGGCAACCGGTCAGGATGAACGCCTTAGACACACTGTCCAGCGAGTGCAGAAAGGTGGAGGTTCCCTGCTGTTTTGGGGTGGCATTATGTGGTGCCGACGTACGCCGCTGTTGGTCATGGAAGGCGCGGTAACGGTTGTACGATACGTGAATGCCATCCTCCGAACGATAGTGCAATCATATCGGCAGCATATTGGCGAGGCATTTGTCATCATGGACGACAATTCGCGCCACCATCTTGCACATCTTGTGAATGAGTTCCTTCGGGATAAGGACATCGCCCAATTAGAGTGGCCAGCATGTTCTCCAGACATGAACCCTATCGAACATGCCTGGGATAGATTGAAAAGGGATGTTTATGGACAACGTGACCCACTAACCACTCGCAGGGATCTACGCCGAATCGCCGTTGAGGAGTGGGACAGTCTGGACCAATAGTGCCTTGATTAACTTGTGGATAGTACGCTACGACGAGTAGAGGCATGCCAGTGCAAGAGGACGTGCTACTGGGTAACGGAGGTAACGGACCACCACCTCTGAAGGTCTCGCCGTATGGTGGTACAACATGCAATGTTTGGTTTTATGATCAATAAAAGGTGCGGAAGTGATGTTTACGTTGATGTCTATTCCAGTTTTCTATACAGGTTCCGGAACCCTCGGAATAGAGGTGATGCAGAACTTGTGTGTGTGTGTGTGTTTGTGTATGTATATGAAGGTTCAAGTATACATGTGTACTGCTAAACGTTTAAACGCACGATTAATCGGAAGTAACTGCAACAAGGTTCCTCCACATCACTAGACGCAAATACTGCACCTTACTAATATAGAGCATTCATCAAGGGTTCACAGTATCCGCTACATGATAGCCGTCTCCCTGTGCAGCTAGGGCTAACAGACACCCCATTGGACGGCCAATGTAATTCTAAAATACAATAAAAGAATAGTTTAACAATTCGGTGCAATAATAGCCTTGTCTATCCCAGTAGGACTCCTACCAATTGGATCCCTTCACAAATTCAACAGAAAACAATACTACAAGCAACTCAAACAATACTAAAATCTGTCACTGTGCAGCTACAGGGACGAATTGCAGGTAATCAGGAGGACACAGAACCCAGAGGCGGCCAAAAGGCCTAATACACGTCGTCTGCTGAGACGACCGACTGACCAACCAAGGGTCGTTCCCGATGAAATCACAGGCAAGAGAGATGATTGAAAGTGACTCGCCAACTGACAACTTATTACCAGAAGGTCACTTCGATGGTCGGCAACAAAATGGGCTGCGCTGCTAACACACTTTCGATAGAAAACCAATAGGCATGAGCGTCTCGCGGAACGAAGCCTTTGGTCACTTCCCGCACAATCGGCCAACCGTCGTCCCGACCACCTCAGCTCAGAGACCCAACTTCCAACACTATCCAAACGAAACTGCCACGCTCCCAAATTTCGGCCCACAGGCCGCGGCGCGGTGGTAACGCCTCCGGACGACCAGTGGAGAAACAAAGCAGAGGAAGTCGCCCGGAAGAGAGCCGACACGGCTCAATCCGCGCTGACCTATAGTACAGGGAGTGTTCCAGAGACATTTGCTTATATTCCGCGCATCTCTGGATGGTGGACTCGCAGCAATTTGGTCCAACTGGTAACGTGAGAAAGATGGTAAATTTCATTGTAGATGTTTGCACCAGATGGAAACGGAGTATATAAGCACAAGCTTTTGTTAGAAAGGAAGTAGACAATAAATTGCCTTGAAAGTAAACAAGTGCGAGTATGTACCTATTACGCCAATTAAAATAAAAAATGTACGAAAGATCTGATCATCCTCATTGCATACGTTCATGGCATACGCTATTACATGGATGATGTCCGGCTGTTATGTTAGAGATTCTTGATGATAAATAAAAATGTTTTACCCAGGGTCACGCTATCTGCTCTCTGGCAAACTACTGTCAACAAAACTATGTGACACGTCGTATGTATATTTCACTTTTCATTAATCATGTTTGACTGACATTATCTTCCTTATAAGTACTTTAATAAACTCCTTGAAGTGCTATATGTCACTCCGTACATGAGAAAATATCTCATATGTAGCAGCTAATGAAATGCAAAAGAATAACTTACGTAAATTTCTCGGGTTACTTATAACCAGCGTGTTAATGGTAGTCTTTCATCAGGTTCCGTTAGTCGTCAGTAATTCGAATTCTGCTTTTAAATTTCCTCCTAAGTTGTACCGTGGTAATGAGAAACCAGTAAAAAGTTGGAACTCCAATTCAGTGCTAACTGCACCCCCTCCACACATTTCCCGACACTTTAAGAGTACAAACCCTACTGAAAATGTATACGTTTTGGAGAGATCTTTGATGTCATGTATCAGTGAAATGCGTATTTTCAAAATTCGCTGGTATAAATATGAAATCCACCAAATATGGCATGTTAGCTTCGTACAAAGTTGAATACAAATGTTATTGTTGGTCTCAGAATCTGTTGCATGGATGGATGGATGGAGAGGATTGCATGGGCGCACGACGGCAAGGTCTTCAGCGCCCGCTCAGTTACAGATTGAGACGGTGTCAAGAAAATACTCAGAACAGCAAGATAAAACAGAACGTAAAACACAGGTAAGAAGCTTGGAAAAATACGTGCTTACCCACACCAAAGCGCGGGACGACGCATCCCGTCAGCAGTAAAACATGGAAAACACAGGAAGAAAGTGGTAGAGAGAGCTTAAACAATATAGCAGATGGAGGTGGCTGCATGACCGCAAGGAAAAAAAGGAGGAGTCAGCCTCTTTGCAATATACTAAAACCTCCACCCTAAACGTTTAGACCAGAGTCCAGACACACCACAAAACTTTAAAACCCTAGACACACAAGTCTCATCATTAGCTAAAACAGAGGGCAGATCCCCATCAACTTGTGCTTCTGCCCTTGCATCGCGGTATAAAATGCAGTGTGTTAAAATGTGCCGGACAGAGATGTGCACACCATAGGCATCACAAAACGGGAGTTCCTCCCGCCGTAATAGAGCGTTACGTGTGAGAGGACAGTGCCCAGTCCGAAGACGTGTGAGGGTCACCTCTTCCCGCCTGAGCAACCGGCAGGAGGAATGCCAAGGCCGAGTTGTTGAGTTCACCAACCGCAGTTTATTGGCCGTCACCGCCAGCTATTCTTCCTCCCACAACTCCATGCACTTCTTTTGGAGTGCAGAAATGACAGACTGAAAGGGAATAGGGTGCTGGACCACATCCTGCTCTCTGCAGGCTTCCTTGGTAGCCCGATCGGCCTGTTCACTGCCCCATATTCCTACATAACCAGGCACCTAGCAGAAGGACAACTCCTTACCCCGCCGTTGGAGCAAGTACAGTTGGTCATATATCACCTGGACCATCTCCTCAGTTGGCTACAGATTCTGTTGCAAAAGGCGAAGATGAAAAACAAAGTTTCGCATACAGCAGGACACTAACTTGCTTCCATAAGTTTCGTGTCTCGACATCTCTAACAACTTAGCTAAGTTTAGTAATGGCAACCAAGAACATTATTATTCATCTTCTATCCTCCGAAAGGCTTTTACCGCCGATGTGTCATTAACTGACATTTAATTATAAGGAATTGCGACAATGGCGACAAGTATGTGATTAATCTTCAGTGAGCCATTCCCTTGAAATGGCGTACAGCAAGCTACGATACAGAAAATCAAAAACACTTCGAAACCAATATGACGTCTGTCGCATCAAGTGACACATTGGCTTGACGTCACTTCCAGCAGATCGAGACCCACTAGAAAGACAGGTCGCGGCGCGTACGTCACGGATGTGGACCTGCACTCGCTCGACCGCCCAGCTCCGCAGGCAAAATGCGTTTCTAAACCTTTTAAATCTCAGGAGGGCGTGTACGTACTAATGATAATTGCATCATCTACTGCAATCTGTTATTTTAAAGTCTTAATGATTAATAGTACTACAACAAAATTTAATTTTAAGATCAATTCTCGATGTAAATACACTACTGGCCATTAAAATTGCTACACCAAGAAGAAATGCAGATGATAAACGGGTATTCATTGGACAAATATATTATACTAGAACTGACATGTGATTACATTTTCACGCAATTTGGGTGCATAGATCCTGAGGAATCAGTACCCAGAACAACCGCCTCTGGCCATAATAACGGCCTTGATACGCATGGGCATTGAGTCAAACAGAACGTGGATGGCGTGTACAGGTACAGCTGCCCATGCAGCTTCAACACGATACCACAGTCCATCAACAGTAGCGACTGGTGTATTGTGACGAGGTAGTTGCTCGGCCACCATTGATCAGACGTTTTCAATTGTTGAGAGATCTGAAGAATGTGCTGGCCAGGGCAGCAGCCGAACATTTTCTGTATCCATAAAGGCCCGTAAAGGTCCTGCAACATGCGGTCGTGCATTATCCTGCTGAAATATAGGGTTTCACAGGGATCGAATAAAGGGTAGAGCCACGGGTCGTAACACATCTGAAATGTAACGTCCACCGTTCACAGTGCCGTCAATGTGAACAAGAGATAACAGAGACGTGTAACCAATGGCACCCCATACCATCACGCCAGGTGATACGCCAGTATGGCGATGACGAATACACACTTCCATTGTGCGTTCGCCGCGATGTCACCAAACACTGATGCGACCATCATGATGCTGTAAACAGAACCTGGATTCATCCGAAAAAATGACGTTTTGCCATTCGTGCATACAGGTTCGTCGTTGAGTACACCATCGCAGGCGCTCCTGTCTGTGATGCAGCGTCAAGGGTAACCGCAGCCATGTCTCCGAACTGATAGTCCATGCTGCTGCAAACGTCGTCGAACTGTTCATGCAGGCGGTTGTTGTCTTGGAAACGTCCCCATCTGTTGACTCAGGGATCGAGACGTGGCTGCACGATCCGTTACAGCCATGCGGATAAGATGCCTGTCATCTCGACTGCTAGTGATACGAGGCCGATGGGATTCAGCACGGCGTTCCGTATTACCCTCCTGAACTCGCCGATTCCATATTCTGCTAACAGCCATTAGATATCGACGAACGTGAGCAGCAATGTCGCGATACGATAAACCGCAATCGCGAAAGGCTACAATGCGACCTTTCTCAAAGTCGGAAACGTGATGGTACGTATTTCTCCTCCTTACATGAGGCTTGACAACAAGGTTTCACCAGGCAACGCCGGTCAACTGCTGTTTGTGTATGAGAAATCGATTGGAAACTTTCCTCATGTCAGCACGTTGTAGGTGTCGGCACTGGCGCCAACCTTGTTTGAATGCTCTGAGAAGCTAATCATTTGCATATCACAGCATCTTCTTCCTGTCGGTTAAATTTCGCGTCTGTAGCACGTCATCTTCGTGGTGTAGCAATTTTGATGGCCAGTAGTGTAGAAGAACAGCTTGTTTATAGCATTTAGTCTCTCCTGCATAACAGTTCTCATTTCACACAAGAAGTGGTGACTTACGCAACTGGTAATCATTTTGGCGTGAATTTAATTTTATTGTACCCCAGTACAGTCGTAGCAAGTTATAAACATGCCTACGGACTTCTGATCATTGTAGGACTAATAACAGTAAGACTCCATAATAGCGGATTCCAGTAGAAGATGTAACTCTCGTTTGTACGTACACACATAGATACGAGTTGGCAAGAGTGGAAACGCAGTTTGCCTGTTGAGTTGAGCGACCGAGCAAACGCAGGTCAACCTTCGTGACGTACGCACTGTGGCCTTTCTATCTCGTAGGCCTCGCCCCACAAATGCTATCGAAAGGGGGAAGAGTTGACGTGGCTGCGTAATGAGTCACGAGGGCTTCGACGTTTACTGCTCGACAGTTGCTCTGGCGAGCACATTCTCCAAATCTCTTGCCCATTAAAGCGGCGAGTGACTGGCACCCCCACCACCGACAAGCAGCTACGACTGATAGCAGTAACACAGAGTTTAAGCAGCATTGATGTACGCATTCGTATCTGTCACTGCTCTGTACTCAATATCGCGCTTGCTACTAATGGCAGCTGTGCCAAATTTTCGCACCCTGTATACCCCAAATGACCCGCAGATTCAGTTACAGGGTGTTTCAAAAATGAGCGGTATATTTGAAACGGCAATACAAACTAAACGAGCAGCGATAGAAATACACCGTTTGTTGCAATATGCTTGGGACAACAGTACATTTTCAGGCAGACAAACTTTCGAAATTACAGTAGTTACAATTGTCAACAACAGATGGCGCTGCGGTCTGGGAAACTCTATAGTACGATATTTTCCACATATCCACCATGCGTAGCAATAATATGGCGTAGTCTCTGAATGAAATTACCCGAAACCTTTGACAACGTGTCTGGCGGAATGGCTTCACATGCAGATGAGATGTACTGCTTCAGCTGTTCAATTGTTTCTGGATTCTGGCGGTACACCTGGTCTTTCAAGTGTCCCCACAGGAAGATGTCACAGGGGTTCATGTCTGGCGAATAGGGAGGCCAATCCACGCCGCCTCCTGTATGTTTCGGAAGGCCCAAAGCAATCACACGATCATCGAAATATTCATTCAGGAAATTAAAGACGTCGGCCGTGCGATGTGGTCGGGCACCATCTTGCGTAAACCACGAGGTGTTCGCAGTGTCGTCTAAGGCAGTTTGTACCGCCACAAATTCACGAAGAATGTCCAGATAGCGTGCTGCAGTAATCGTTTCGGATCTGAAAAATGGGCCAATGATTCCTTTGGAAGAAATGGCGGCCCAGACCAGTACTTTTTGAGGATGCAGGGACGATGGGACTGCAACATGGGGCTTTTCGGTTCCCCATATGCACCAGTTCTGTTTATTGACGTAGCCGTCCAGGTAAAAATAAGCTTCGTCAGTAAACCAAATGCTGCCCACGTGCATATCGCCGTCATCAATCCTGTGCACTATATCGTTAGCGAATGTCTCTCGTGCAGCAATGGTAGCGGTGCTGAGGGGTTGCCGCGTTTGAATTTTGTATGGATAGAGGTGTAAACTCTGGCGCATGAGACGATACATGGACGTTGGCGTCATTTGGACCGCAGCTGCAACACGGCGAACGGAAACCCGAGGCCGCTTTTGGATCACCTGCTGCACTAGCTGCACGTTGCCCTCTGTGGTTGCCGTACGCGGTCGCCCTACCTTTCCAGCACGTTCATCCGTCACGTTCCCAGTCCGTTGAAATTTTTCAAACAGATCCTTTATTGTATCGCTTTTCGGTCCTTTGGTTACATTAAACCTCCGTTGAAAACTTCGTCTTGTTGCAACAACACTGTGTTCTAGGCGGTGGAATTCCAACACCAGAAAAATCCTCTGTTCTAAGGAATAAACCATGTTGTCCACAGCACACTTGCACGTTATGAACAGCACACGCTTACAGCAGAAAGACGACGTACAGAATTGCGCACCCACAGACTGCGTTGTCTTCTATATCTTTCTCACCACTTGCAGCGCCATCTGTTGTTGAAAATTGTAACTACTGTAATTTCGAAAGTTTGTCTGCCTGAAAATGTACTGTTGTCCCAAGCATATTGCAACAAACGGTGTATTTCTATCGCTGCTCGTTTAGTTTTTATTGCCGTTTCAAATATACCGGTCATTTTTGAAACACCCTGTATGTTTGGCTGCTGCAATAGCGTATAGTCACAGCAAGTAGAGATTCAATATTTACTATCCTTCCCGGTGTTGCAGTATCAGAGGTCAGTGGCGAACATGGGAATAGAATTTTCCCATCGTTTTATCCAGCCGCCTATCGGCGGTCCCTGTCCAGCAGCAAGAGAGGCCAGGTGTGGCGCCGCTGCAGAAGGACGGCATTATTCCGGGTCTCTCACGGCGGCTTCCGCAGTACGCCGGGAGGGGACAGAGGGCGCCGCGTTAAGGTAAGGAGGCCGGGCTGTCGAGCGGCCGATAGCGGGCGGCGCTCAGGTGGCGCTGGCTGGCTGGCTGGCTACTGTGTTGCGTGGAAACCCGAGGCGGCCGGCGACAATGCACTGACAGCCACGGCCGCTGGCCAGCCCTCTCCTCTGCCAGTATTATTTTTCACTCTCACTGGGATCCGATAGCGCTGAACGCTTCGTTTCCCAGCCACTCGCTACGTCGCCGTCGTGCGTCGTGGTCGCCTAGGTTGGTTCCTCTCTCTGTAAGAGGCCGCCTCTTCTTTCGAACTTTTGCTGTCGACGATTATATATTTAACTATGGAAACAAACAACTCTCTCGCTCGTTTCTAAAAGACCCTGTGTCTGCACAAGCTACTTTAGAGGAAAACACGGAAATGTGTTTTAAAATCGTGTAACTGGTCGCAGAACATCAATAGTTTTACATCAGTAGTGAAATAAAAGATAAATTAAAACAATTACCTCTATCATTCTCTTTCATTTTCTTTCAAGATGCATTTCGAGGGCTTACACCCCTCATCTTCAGGCGGATCTGTGGATTATAGGTTCGAATCCTGCCACGGGCATGGATGTGTGTGATGTCCTTAGGTTAGTTAGGTTTAAGTGATTCTACGTTCTAGGAAAAAATAAATCAAAAGTCGCCTCAATACTATACGTACTTGATTCAGTGCGAGAGAACTAGGGGTGGAGGGGGATGGGAATGAGGGGGCAGATGCTCAGTTACTGAACCAAATATAAGCAATCGCATTCCCACTTTTTCGACTGTCGTGTACACTGTGGAAGTCGAATGGCTTTAAGAGCAAGTTGCCCGATCTCTTCAGTTACAGAGCACAGTCTGACGGGCATCAAGGTCACAGCTAAACAGACGAATTTTACCTGGTTTCTGTGCTTGCTTACATTTAGTACACTAAGACAGACACTTGTGGTGTCTGTTCTAGTTATGTCGGAAGTTCTACTAAGAAAAATATCCATATCATAATTAGATTTGTAACCTGACATCCTCCTCTAGCATTACTTTTATTCAACAGTAGTTGTCGATAGCAGTATTATTTTTCTAATTTTGCACAGTTCAATATTTTCTCAGTTGCTTTTCTGGAAACCACCATATAATTTTATACACAGTATATTATATTTCAGGCTAAAATTTATGAAAATTAATTACTTAATAAAATGTTTTAATCTCGATGTTATAATCGATAAGTACTAGTTACGAAGGTACAATTAAATTTTTTTTTTAGAAACATTTGAAATTCCGAACTATTGGCACACTTAACATTTCTATTATTAATTTAACAATACTGTGCTGGTTGTTATGTTTATTTCTGGATTCATTTATGAAATAATAATCGAAAATAATAGTGTAACAGAAACTAGTAGAAATTCATTTGGTAAGAAAAATTGTAAATGCTTTGGAATATGGTTATTTCGCAGAGTGTGAGTGTCGTAAGGATGCCTCTGATGTGATCGGACGTATTTTTGTATTTTGTGCGAACAATGTAAATACGGCTTCGTTAATGTGAAAAATCAGAAGTCTGTAAGATATGCTAAAATGTGAGAAAATATGTGAGAAAATATAATTAAGTGTGAAACGTCCCCTTTGTACAATTATACATGACTGTGCTTAAACTGACACACAATATTTTTTAGCACAACGCAATCTGACTTTCAGAAATCCCTACAAAGGAATGGCCCTGACTAACATTAACCTATACCTTTCACAAATCACTTACCTCACAAAAATCTTCGTTACTTGAACTACTGCAATACAGCGAGCGCCACTACTGCCAGCTAAATAAAAGATTCATACTACGGAAGTCACTAACTACTGATAGGGATAGTTAGCAAATGAAAGATTTTTATAGAGAACAAACAATGTATTTACCTTAATAGTCATAATATATATAGCAGTTCATAATATCCAGTATAATAAATTTCAAAACTCCGCCATCTCTCTCCCCACATCCACCACTGCTGGCGGCTCACCTCCAACTGCGCAACGCTACGCGCTGTTCACATCCAGCTGCCGCTGCCCAACACTACAATGGCAGACAACAATGCAAACTAGCCACAGACTGCACACAGCACAGCCAGTGATTTTCATACAGAGCGCTACGTAACGTTGCCAATAAGAAAACATAAACAGCCTACTTACAAGTGAAAACAAAAATTCAGTAACAATAATCTTCAGATTTATTTAGATCAGTCCAACGGTGACGACCTAAAATGCGACAATTTCAGCTTCAAGAATCAGACCTCTAGACAAGAAGAACTAGAGCCAACTCTACATGACGAGCTAAGTAAACCAGCAAGTTTATTGTACTCTTCGCTCTCCTCAAATCTCCATAAAAGAGTACAATGGACAACAGATGGGAATAAGAAGGAGGGAGAAATTACAGTCTGTTCTAACGAAACATTACTTGTGCCCGCTATAAAATTCACCATTCGTTACACTATCGTCCATAACTTAGCAGACTCCGCACCTTGCAACACATACCTCCGTTTTGGATATGTCTGGTGCGTAGCAAAGCAGTTTCTTAAAGACTGTATCAAAATGTCTGTAGTTACAGAAGTTTGAAATTTATAGCTTTCTTCTCAATGAACGTAAAAAAGAAATGTAGAATATATTCTCTGATTTTCACTACTGATCGTTGTTACACAGTGAACTGGAAGCTGCGACTGTTTATGACATAAAAGATAAATTAAAGTCCATGTTGTTCTGGCGTAACCACAAGCGCCGGAATAAAGACGAAGAACGGAAAACTAGAGAAGGCGGTGAGGAAACGGCAGCCAATGGTGCGCGGAATTGGACCGCGCCGCGCCAGGAGCACCCCTGCAGGAAGTAAATACAAGCACCGCTCCTGCCAACCTTTGGCGCTCAGAGCGGCTCCGTATACGGACAGTAGTGGACAGGATTCGCTGAGCGGTATTAGTGACGTGTGTCAACTTCCAGAAACATTACACATAATCAAGGACTCTAAATTATACTGCATGTCGCCCTCGCTTGCGACTACTACTTGTAAATCGCAAAGTTAAGTATAATCAATCGGCTGAATAGAAATAAAACTACTAATGTTATTTGTCTGAATTGTTGTGTAGCATTCCGAGGACTCAACATCCTTTAGGCCCCCTATAAGCGACGCGTGGACAAGATCCAATACATGTCAGTCACTTGATTTTCTTCCATGACGCCTTTTGAAGGATTACAGCCTCATCTTCAAGCCGATCAGTGGATTACATCACAATTTCATTTGCTGGATGTAAGCAGTTGTTGGATTACATCACAATTTCATTTGCTGGATGTAATCAGTTGTCTGTCATATTGTCACCAATAAGATATAGTTTGTCATTTGTTTTCGTAATTGTGATATGTTCTAGTGAAATGGTTATAAAAATTGTGGATGTTGCAACGATTTAAACTCTTATAAAGGATGAACCTGAACTTCACAGGAAATTTTTTAGAGGTGGTAGTATGGAGCAAAACGAGAAAAAGATGCCCAATAAACGTGGTGGGCTCTAAAGGGCATACTTTAATAACTACAAGTGCTTGTTCATCTTCGCTACTGTGAAACACATCTCTTGTAGTGAACAAGTGCTCAGAGATTTTAAGGTATGCAGTATAGGGCACACGTTCACTGGACGTTTTTCTCCATGTTTTGTTCAATACTACTTCCTCCCAAAAGATGGAAAGCAAAGAGTTTGCAGTCGAAGAGATGTGTTTCACAGCCTCGAAGATGAACAAGTGCCCATAAAACTTAAAGCTGTGCGTGTTGGAAGCCATGGTTCATAGGCATCTTTCTCATGTTCTCTTCCATGCTTCCAAGCCTGCAGCCTTGTCGGTGAAGTTCTGGACCAACCTGAATGCATGTTATCTTTGAATCGGAATGTAAGCTCTTTGACTTACAAGGCACTGTACTTCTGCATCTGCGCAGATTCTGCAGTCTCTGGCCTTGGTCTTCGTGGGTCCCCTATTCTGAATACGGGAATGAAGAAACTATTGATGTGAACCAACTCCTGCTTGCTTGCCCCCTACTAACAATACAGAGAGAAGAACCAATGGACAATTTGTTGCAGAAATCTCTGTGTCCAGTGGGACTCTCTTGGGATCAGGAGTAGTTGCCATTTGCAATCTAGTAATGGGTGAAACACCTAAACAAAAGTAATTTAAACAGCGTACATGTTCACAGTAAGAAAAGTACCTTTATGCATTTGTACAAAAAGAAAATGTAAAATCTAGGAATGAAAAATTATGACTGTAGGGTTTATGATATGATAGCAACAATTATCCCATTACTTTAGCAAAATATGACTCCATACACTCTACGTTATTAGATGACTTGTTCAGGAACTTAATTAATTTTCACGTTCTCAGTGTCTATTGTATGTAAATTTGAGCATGGAATATGGTTGTATAGTAGATAATAGAGAACTAGTAATAACAATAATAATGATAAAGTATATAATGTTGTTCAGTTTGTGTGGTTGTTCCACGTTTGTGTGCCATTTAATCATGGATATGTTTGTTCATATCGACCCTCGGGGTTTTTTGTTGCAAAATCTTGTATGTAACTTTAGTGTCGATTAAAATTCATAATTTCAGAGCCATATTACGATAAGAAGTGAGAAATTACGTTTCATTTGTAGCTAATTTAGGTTCACAACAAACAACTATCTGCATCCACTAATCGAAATTGTAATACAATCCACAAAAATTGTTCAGATGGCTCTGAGCACTATGGGACTTAACTTCTGAGGTCAGGAGACTAGAAACTGGCAGAAGTAAAGCTGTGAGGACGGGACGTGAGTCGTGCTTGGGTAGGTCAGTTGGTAGAGCACTTGCCCGCGAAAGGCAAAGGTCCCGAGTTCGAGTCTCGGTCCGACACACAGTTTTAATCTGTCAGGAAGTTTCAGTTACCTAGCTGTTTGCAGCATTCCGACACTAAAGACAATGCTACCATCAGCGACAGAGTGAAACTCCATTTAGTGGATGAATGCTGCGGTTACACCCAAATAAATGATCTACAGGCTACTAACAGGGATAGTGCGACATAGCACTGCCCACAAAGTGAAGTAACACATCATGGTGTCTGGTTTCGAATGTTGAGCAGTGCCAAACACAAAGTCTGTGTGTCCAGACTAGGTAAGGCACGGTTACCTTCCCAAGCAACATCTCAAGGCAACGTCAGGACTTGACGGCAGGCGATCACTAGATGTACGGCTGTGTTATTACTTTTGTGAATATATACACCATGACATGCCACGGACATCCTTTCGTGAAATATTATTCAGTGCACTGTCGGTAGGCTTTGGCAGCGAATGAAATTTGCTTACTTGATGGTTGGATACAATATCTACATATATACTCCAAAATACACTCTAAGGAACAATAGCTTTTTAATGTTTCTGCTGTGTAGCTTCTCGGATATAAAAACAAGAAATACGTAGTGTGACAGTCCAAACTGCAGTTTCCTTCATCTAATGCCACGTAATCATAATGCGATGGGATATTTGCTGACTCAACAGACACTCAATAAATGCAGCATGGTTACTACATCTTTTAACGAAATATTTCCTATAAATAGCCAGTATAAAATCTAACATTTTACAATATTCACGTGACTTTGGAGGCAGGTGAGGAATCCAAAGACGTGCGTGAGCAACGTGATCGAAGTGTTCTGAAAATGTAGGCAACTTATTGCCGCTAGTGTAGAGATTGCGATGAGAGCAGCAAGTCTTTCGCTGACCAAGCATGTGAATGCTAATTATAGTGAGAGTCTGCTATTATGGCTTACACTGCATATCTCTCACAAAGGAAACCCACCCCAAATTTTCAATAAGTTACCAGTCTTTGGTCAGACCATGGATGTACTTAGTTTTAAACATAAGTTGTATAACTCGTTAACAGATCACCCTTTTTATAATATTACAGAATACTTTAATTTACCAGATCATTAACTTTTAAAAACTGTTACTTTAAATTGTATTATTGTGTACTGCATAAACTTTGTAGAACTAATATTTAATGCTACACATTGTACTACTGTGCATTGTATATACTTCATCTTGTATCAAATTGATGAAATCCATATCATTGTGAAATGATTTATGATAAATAAAGATTCTTGATTCTTGATATCACATTGTGTCTTGCGATTGTTGGCATATCAAATATGTTAGCAAAACAATGCTACAACGGATACTTCCAGGTTCCCACAGGTAACTTACATCACGTGTTTACTCATTTCTCCAAAACTTCCGGTACAGAGCTGACTCCAATAACATTCCACATGCATTCGGATAAAACGAATTCGATGGCTGAGACATCAACATGAGTGCTCCTCAAACGACTGTAAAACGATTTGAGCCTTATACTCCACTCAGTTATAAAGGTGTGTGTGGAAGAAAGCGTGGTATAACAGTTCATACAGATGGTCAGCGTGGTGCAGTTGGTGAAGTACAAGAGGTTGGTGTAGTAGTACGCTGTGCACTCACATTAATGTATCTGCATGCCTGAATAACCATCTTTGTCAGCACAGACCACTATGAGCTGTACAGGAAAAGACTCAATTAGAGTCATTCTGCAAGGTACTGTTTGGGATGTGGAGCCAGGCCAACTACAGTGTCGTGGTCAGTGGTGCTCGGTTTCTCGGCTGAGGATCCATGGCGCGAACAGTCTGATTGAGTTCGTCCCACAGATTCTCAACTGGGTTTAAAGTGGGGAGTCTGGTGGCTAGGGAAGTATGGTAATCGCATCCCAATGTTCTCCTAACTACGCACATACACTGCAAGCTGTGTCACAAATAGTGTTGTCCTGCTGGTAGATGCCACCATGGCGATGAAAACCAAACTTCTTGTAGGGATGGACTTGGTCTCTAAGGACATATGTATATACTTCTGTTGACCCAGTGTGCCTTCCAGAATGATGTGATCACCCAGGCAATGTCACAAAACATAGCCAGATCAAAAAACATGCAGGATTTTTGCTTTCAGATGTTTCATGCTGTACATACCAATGGCCGCCTCCCAAATGGAGCGCAAAACATGATTCATCTGCAAAGGCCACCTGTCGATATTCAGTGAATGTCCAACTGCAGTACTGGCATGCAGATTCCAGCCTTCACAGCCGATGGGCAGCCGTTAGTTTCTGCACCTGATCAGGTACATGCTGCATAGATTCATATGCAGCAACGTTCATTTGAATGTTCCCTGAGCGGTAGCCCTATGGTTCGTCTGGGTGATCAGTGGCTCAACAAGTCTATTTGCCCATAAACAGTTTTGCAGCTGGTATTCACCACTGTCATCTATGTCCCATGGTGTAAGACAGATACCTCAGCACCTATTTTCGATATCACCATTTTGCCTCCCACAGAATACTCTAACCTCGGCAGTATGTGGACAGTTACCAACTTTGCCACTTCGAAAATGTTTCCGGCCTTGCCTTTTGGACGTCAGATAAATCTCTCCATTTCTCCACTACGCCAACGACTGCACTATTTTCTGCATCCCTCAAAACGCTTTAAATACCCTGCACTACTAGTTATGCCACATGCAATCAGTGGGTGGACACTGCATGTTGACAACGAACACAGACAGTCGTCACATTAATGTGACTGGATCATGTCTATTCAATGCACAGACTCAAGCAGTAGTTCCCATGGTGAATTTGGTAAGGTATAAGCAATAATTTCATGCCATAGTGTCAAAATAGACTCGCAGCAAGCTGTAGCAGCAGTAATAGTGGTGGTAGTATAAGATTAATACTGTGGATCTTAATGGACGCTCAAATAACTGTACTGCAATGACCATATTTTTTTATAGACAACATTGTTATTCTTCAACTAACACTGATTTTCTCTGTGGTTAGCTTCATGCTTCCTAAAAACTGAAAGTGACCTAATGCCCAGCGTAACACTGCACGTTTAAGTGATTCTTAAGTGATCCCTCATATCAAATGTATTACACGTTGTACATAGGAAATGTTATAATTCCAGCGGATTTGTGCATGGAGACAGATGAGGAATCTAAGGATTTGGGCGATATGCGAAACGCTTTTTGTGGTTATAATCGATTGGTGGGGTAGTGGGAGTTCTATTTGCTAAGAAATGGTTTTATCTGGTCAGCTTACACGTTTCCACATGATTTCTAAATCATTTCTGACAAACAAGGGTGCTTGTACAGGAAGTCTTTTGCTCATCAAGGAGGGAAGTGACGAATGATGAACTCTGAAATGACAGTGTGTATGGACTTGGGGAAATTCTGGAAGTCTGCTAGTTTGTGGGATTGATGTATGTTGGACTGTAGTTGCACTGCAGAGAACTCAGAGTTATTCATGGGCACAGAAACCTCGATTTTATGAAGGATTCTCTTAAATATTTTGCGCAAATTTTGGACTTTGAACGTATTACATCAGGTAGGAACATGATGGGAAATTGAGCAATTCATGCACTGCACAGTGGAGACTTCATTGACAGCATACCCCATACGTTACAGCAAAATTGTGACAAATTGAGCACTTTTTATAATGACACTGTAACAAAATTCTCCAAGTTGCAACAAAATTGTAACAAAATGCCTCCGTTATACCAAAAGTGTAACAAAATGCACTGTGTTACAACAGAAATTGTAAGAAATTTTCCATTACACCGCTATGTTACAGCAAAATTCACTGAATGCATGCCAACTGTAGCATTCCAAGAGAGCTGCCGAATAGACCACAGACCCAACAGATTAATACAAGTTCTGTGTCACTAACATACTGATCATGCTGATATTAGGCTAACAAAGATGCAAATTCATAGCATCCACAAGTGTTTGGTGCTGTTCCCTAATACCTTTTAGCTCCAATGTAGTTGTATCCTACTGGGCTTTACAGTGGTGGGATCTATTTACATTTCAAACATTCCATAGCTGATGTTATCTCTATGTCTCTCAGATTACACTTTCCCTATTGGATTCTCCCAAGACTTGACCGTGGATGTAGGTTTTTGTGCAAAAAATTCAAGATGTTGCTAAAATTCAAGATGTTATTCCCAGGTAGTAGAATTTAGCACAGCCTTAAGATGTCATAATCCAAGATGGTGGTATAGGACATCATCTATGAAGTCATAATCCATCATGGCAATACCAGATGACTGATCTGAGGGTTACCAGTCCAAAATAGTTCATGCAGTATCTGTGGTGCAGCAATTACCTGGAGAATGCTGAAGTATCATACATACTGTTACGTACCAACTCTGTATCAGGCAGCTGGCCGCAGATTTTCGTAATTGCGAGATCTCGTTCACTTTGTATTCTTTTCGGTAGCGTCAAGAAGCGTGACACGGAATGACAGCGTGTCAGCACGGTCGCAGGCCAGGCGGAAACCAGGACATCAGCACTTGGCGTGAACTGGGTACTTAGCACCAGCAGGAGCTTAGTAAAGCAATACGACTGAGAAGTATTTTCGTCACCTCGTTACCTGAAGTAAGAAGCCGCGTTGCTAACGCAAGAAGGCGTACTGAATATTGTTACGGACGAGTCTGTTGGTATAAGAAATGTGTTAAGCAAATAGGGCGCGATATGAATCTGTGATACATTCGTGAAAGCCTGTGTGGTCATTGCAAGTGACGCTCGGTCAACACCAGCTGATATTTCACGCTATAAATACTCCAACATTTGAGTTCAGAGGGGAGTTGGTCAGAAGGACTTATGGTGTACAGGACGCGCGCATTCGATTCCCTGACACGGTATTAAAGCTGGGTGTAAGTCTGTTGTAGTTTTCCTGCTCGCACTCAGCACTGCAGACAGCCGCCAGAGAAATGTCTTCCTCTCCGTAAGCACCAGTCACGAGTTCGGCGCTGCTGACAGCTTCCCACGCAGATGGGGGTCTTCCGTGTCGACTTGGGCCAGGACACCAGCGTTCCAGCACTTTAGCGGAGCCACGGAGCCTATCTGCACGGCAGGTCAGGATCGGCGCACTTTTCGACCACACGACAACCGTCATCGCGGTTCAGAGAGCAGAGATGAGCCACAGTTACGGGCGGGAATCGAGGACCTCCTAGGCCAGCGTGTGTAAGCCACATACTCACGCGCCACCTTCTTCGAGTGTGGAGGCTAGAGTCGCAGCATCTACTTCCTGAGTAGCTGCCGGGCGGTTGCGGTGCACCCGGACAAGCAGTGGCAGAGGACCGCCGTAGCATCGCTAAAGGAGAGATGTATTTTCAGAAATAAATGGTTAAAAGTCACTCTTCTTTCACTGCGCCCACCAGCGTATACAGGTTACAACCACCTCCTCTTCCCTGCGGAACCAGTGAGTGGCGAACTGGGAGAGTGCCTCCTGACACACCATCCATCTGCCACGCCTCCCAATAGTCGCCACCTTCAATACTGTGTACTGAAACACAGTATACATCGAAATTCGTAGCAAAGACTTCTTCTGGAGTATTTTGATTCTGTAAGGGCATGTCAGCCATTTCCATAAAATGCATGTACCGACATCTATATCTGCCTGGCTTCTCTGTAAGTCACACTAAAGTACCTGCCACAGGATTCATCGAACCACCTTCACACTAATTCTCTGTTATTTCACTCTCGAACAGCCTGGGAAAAAATGAACATCTATAACTTTCCGTGCGAGCTCTGGTTTCCATTATTTTATTATGATGATTGTTTCTCCCTGTATAGACTGCCATCAACAAGATATTTTCTCATTGGAAGCAGAAAGTAGTATCTCAAATTTCGTGAGAAGATTCTCCTGCAACGAGAAATGCCTTTGTTTTAAGGATGTCCACCCCAAACCCTCTATCATGTCTGCGGCACTCTCTCCCCTATTTCTCGATAATACTAAACGTTCTGCACTTCTTTGAACTTTCTCGATGTACCCCATTAATCGTATCTGTTAAAGATCCCACACTGCGCAGCCATACTCAGAAAGTGGATTTACAAGCGTAGTATACGCGGTCTGTTGCATCTTCCAGTGTTCTGACAATAAAACGCATATTTGGTTCGCCTTCCCTAGAACATTTTCTATGTGTTCTTTCCAATTTAATTTGTTCTTAATTGGAATTCCTAAACATTTAGTTCAATTTACGGCCTTTAGATTTGGTTGGTTTACCACGTAACGGAAGCTTTAACGGATTACTTTTAGCACTAAAATGGATGACCTCACATATTTCCGTTATTTACGGTCAACTGTCAATTTTCGCGCTATACAGATATTGTATCTAGACCGTTTGCAATTGCTTTTGATCTTCTGATGATTTTACCAGACGGTAAACGGTAGCGTCATCTGCAGACAACCGAAGGTGGCTGCTCAGATTTATCCTAAAATATTTATACAGATAAGGAACAGCAGAGGGCCAACAAAACTACCTTGAGGAAACCAGAAATCAGTTCTTTTTAATTCGATGTCTTTCTGTAGATTACTACGAAATGTAACCCTTATGGCAGGAAATCATCAATCCAGTCACATATCTGAGACGATCTTTCATAAGCACGCAATGTCACTACAAGCCGTTTGTGTGGTACAGTGTCAAAAGCCTTCTGGAAATCTAGAAATCAATTTGTAATAGCTCTCAACACTTCGTGTGAGTAAAGAGCTAGTTGTGTTTCACAAGAACGATATTTTCTAAATCCGTGTTGATTGTATGTCAATTCAATAATATTTGTTCCACAACGCTGCTGCATATGGACCTGTAACTGTCTGTTGTCTTTCTTGAATAGTGATGTCACCTGTGCAGTTTTCCATTATTTGGGAACAGATCTTTCGTCGAGCGGGCGGTTGCATATGATTGTTAAGTACGGAGCTATTGCACATTATACTCTGAAAGGAACATAATTGGTATACAGTCTGGACCGGAAGACTTTCTATTACACACATCAAAAAAAGTTTTGCATCACCGCGGTTCCCCGAACTCCTGAAATTAGACGTTGACTGTGGATATTGTATCACAGTCGCAGTCACTTTGGCTGTTCAGCGATGTCACTAAACCCGCCCAAAGATGTAAACAACCATGCATGAGCAGCGTCTATTAGACGAAGGGGTCCAGACAGCCGATCAGTTCCAGTCATTCCATCTACATCTACATCTACATCTACATCCATACTCCGCAAGCCACCTGACGGTATTTCGCGGATGGTACCTTGAGTACCTGTATCGGTTCTCCCTTCTATTGCAGTCTCGTATTGTTCGTGGAAAGAAAGATTGTCGGTATGCCTCTGTGTGGGCTCTAATCTCTCTGATTTTATCCTCATGGTCTCTTCGCGAGATATACGTAGGAGCGAGCAATATACTGCTTGACTCCTCGGTGAAGGTATGTTCTCGGACCGAGCGAGGTGGCGCAGTGGTAGCACACTGGACTCGCATTCGGGAGGACGACGGTTCAATCCCGCGTCCGGCCATCCTGATTTAGGTTTTCCGTGATTTCCCTAAATCGCTCCAGGCAAATGCTGGGATGGTTCCTTTGCAAGGGCACGGCCGACTTCCTTCCCCATCCTTCCCTAGTCCGATGAGACCTATGACCTCGCTGTTTGATCTCTTCCCACCAAACAACAACAAAGTATGTTCTCGAAACTTCAACAAAAGCCCGTACCGAGCTACTGAGCGTCTCTCCTGCAGAGCCTTGCACTGGAGTTTATCTATCACTTCCGTAATGCTTTCGCGATTACTAAATGATCCTGTAACGAAGCACGCTGCTCTCCGTTGGATTCTCTCTCTCTCTTCTATCAACCCTATCTGGTACGGATCCCACACTGGTGAGCAATATTCAAGCATTTCCTTAGGATTCTTCCAATGAATGTCATCGTGAAGGAGGTACACGGCTTGTGTTGTCTGTAGTTCAACAATGCCCAGACGGTTCGATCGCTCTGCATTGTTATTTTGTGCCAGGAAGGGCTCTCAACAAAGGAATTGTCAGGCATCTAGGAGTGAACCAAAGCGATGTTGTTCGGACATGGGGGAGATACAGAGAGACAGGAACTGTCGATGACATGCCTCGCTCGGCCCACCCAAGGGCTACTACTGCAGTGGATGATCGCTGCCTACGGATTATGGCTCGGAGGAATCCTGACAGCAACGCCACCATGTTGAATAATGCTTTTCGTGCAGACACAGGACATCGTGTTACGACTCAAACTGTTCGCAACAGGCTGCATGATGTGCTACTTCACTGCCGACGTCCATGGCGTGGTCCATCTTTGTAATCACGACACCATGCAGCGCGGTACACATGGTCCCAACAACATACGGAATGGACCGCTCAGGATTGACATCACGTTCTCTTCACCGATGAGTGCTGCATATGCCTTCAACCAGACAATCGTCGGAGACGTGTTTGGAGGCTACTGGTCAGGCTGAACGTCTTAGACACACAGTCCAGTGAGTGCAGCAATGTGGAGGTTCCCTGCTGTTTTGGGGTGGCATTATGTGATGCCGACGTACTTCGCTGGTGGTCATGGAAGGTGCCGTAACGGCTGTATGGTATGTGAATGCCATCCTCCGACCGATAGTGCAACCATATCGGCAGGGTATTGGCGAGGCATTCGTCTTCATGGACGAAAATTCGCGCCCCCGTCGTGCACATCTTGTGAATGACTTTCTTCAGGATAACAACATCGCCCGATTAGGGTGGCCAGAATGTTCCCCAGACATGAACCCTATAGAACATGCCTGGGATAGATGGAAAAGGGCTGTTTATGGACGACGTGACCCACCAACCACTCTGAGGGATCTACGCCGAATCGCCGTTGAGGAGTGGGACCATCTGGACCAACAGTGCCTTGATGAACTTGCGGATAGTATGCCATGACGAATACAGGCATGCATCAATGCAAGAGGACGTGCTACTGGGTGTTAGAGATACGGGTGTGTACAGCAGTCTGGACCACCACCGCTGAAGGTCTCGCTGTACAACTTGAAATGTGTGGTTTTCAAGAGCAATAAAAAGGGCAGAAATGATGTTTATGCGGATCTCTATTCCAATTTTCTGTACAGGTTCCGGAACTCTTGGAACCGAAGTAATGCAAAACGTTTTTGGTGTGGGTATTAAGTTATTTAAGTAGCTTCGCTACTCCGAGGATATCTGCTTCTAAGTTACTCGTATTGGCAGCTGTTACTGATTCGATTTCTTGAATATTTACTTCATTTTCCTTAGTGAAGGAATTTCGGAAGGCTGTGTTCAGTAATTTTGCTTTAGCAGCACTGTCATCAATTGAATCTCCATTGCTATTGCGCAGAGAAGTCATTGATTGTTTCTTCCCGCTAGCATACTCTGCGTAAGTCCTGATTAGCTTTGGATTTTCTGCTAGGTTTCTAGATAAAGATTCGTTGTGGGAACTATCAAAGTCCGCGCTAAATTTCGAGCTTCTGTAGAAGACCGCCAATCTTGAGGATTTTGCTTTCGATTAAATTTGAGAGGCTTTTTTCGTTGTTTCTACAACAGCGTTGTGATCTGTTTTGTATATCAAAGAGGATCAGCTCCGTCGTTCTTTAATTTATTTGGTATAAATCTCTCAGTTGCTACCGACACTATTTGTTTGATTTTAAGCTACGTCAGGTCTACACTTACACTGTTAATTTGGAAGGAGTGGAGATCGTCTCTCAGGTAGGCGTTAAGGGCTTTTTTATCTGCTTCTTAAAACAGATATATTTCTCGTTCATCTTTGGTGGATTTAGGAGTACCAGTATACGGTCTCGTTTCGACAAACTTATGCTCACTAATCACTCTATCCGTTTAGATGTTCGTTATCAGTTCAGGATTATTTGTTGCTAATTGTAAGAGGTCAAGTGTGTTTTCACGTAAACCATGAGCACGATGAGAGGTCGGAGTTCGGGAAACTTCCGTAGGCCACCTCCGTATGCTGGCCATGCCGGCCGCTGCACGCACATCCCACAGCATTCACACGCCCGTCCTACTGAGTGCTCAGAGGCTGGAGAGAATGTCAACAACCAGTCAACCAAACAATTTACATGGAGAGGAATAATCGTCCAGTGCAAACTCCCTTCATATTGTATCTTCTCACGCAACACACACGTCCGCTAAGTCGCTAACCACTCAGAAAGACAGGTTACTTATTTCGTTCATCAGTCATAGTGCTACCGACGGGTCTCGTCCCCACGAATGGGGCAAGAGCCAACGGTTCTGGGCATTCTTTATACCTAATTCACAACTTCCGTTCGACCGCAGCCTCGAGCCTACTCGTGCCGTAGGCAGCGATGCATTGCAAGACAAGCAGGCACGGCTTCGACGTTTGCGTATAATCGCAATTCCACCCTGATACAGACTCTTCCCAGTTCACCCAATCCGAGACAGGGATGTTGTTGCTGTACACCTCATATTTCTCAAGTGAAATGTAGAATTCTCCCTTTGATAAGAGTTATTTTTGAAGACAGAAGAAAATGGGGCAAGCATGCGTTTTCACATAGCTAAAGTATTGTTAAATTTTGTGAAAAACCCGTAACAATATGGCATGGGCTACATTTCCTCTAAGTATTCTCTCATCATGTACAAAAAATCTGTTATAATCAGTTTAATAACTGTTACGTCCTGCATCACAAGACCAGAATATTAAGCTCACTTGAGGCTCATGACAGAGTCCAAAGAACGTGCACTACTACTACCACAGCATGGTACCCCAGTTTCTAACTCTCTTAAAGCAACCAAATGCTTCAACACATATGAAGCCTTTCAAGGTAACAGCACAGAGAAGTTGTAAATATCAGGCTTTTACTACGTGTCATATTTATAAATTCGGTTTAATAGCTGATTTTCTTACAATCGTTGTATCTCCCTGTATAGGTGGAAGACTGAAATTCCGTTAAAAGATCTCACCACAACGAAAAACCGCCTGATTACCGTTATACAAGTCCTAAATCATGTATGTGGTATCCGCACTCTCACTTGCACAGGCCTGGCGACACATTTTTGATATCATGGGGAGTGATTTTTTTTCCGGCGGTCACATCACACTCACCAGGTGGCTCAAATAGGAATCCTGGAGGGAAGGTGATGTTCTTTTCGAAGAACACTATCGGCAAATAACAACTAAAGCTACCTGCAGAAGGATTCTACCACGTGCAACATACGTTTTGCATAAGGACCACGAAGTTAAGATAAGAGAAATTAGCGCTCTTAAGGAGGCATATAAGCAGTCTTTTCCCCTTACTGTTTCTGCGAGTAGAATAACAAAGGAAATAACTGATTGTGGTACAGGTTACCCTCCGCCACGCACCGTACGATGGCTTGCGCAGTAAGCATATAAATGTAATGTAAGTGTAGTTTACCTATTACGACGTCACTCCATCTATTTCTAGGTACAGAAAACCCTAGGAAGAATGTTGTGTCTTATTACACAAGAAAACAGAAGATAGAACTTCTGGTTCTGATTCTATCTTGGCAAAAATCTTCTCATTAGCTTTTAATATTGTCACTGCAATCACTTCGCGAGACGTATGTGAGAGGATGTAATGTGTTTGCCCATAGCACTTATGTAGAAGATGCTTTATAGAGCTCACGTCTCAACTCCCCTTTCATCAGAGTATCGCTTAACTGCCGTATTCTCAGCATCTTCCAGTCTTCGACATAAAGCATTTGAACCCACGTGGTTTAAACCGAGTAAGGGATGTCCCTAGGCAAGTCACAGGCCTCTGCTAATTATTTCTAAATCCCATTACTTTCCGAAAGCACAGTTCCATTAGTTACGAAGCTGTATACTCTCTGACTAGGTAGAGAGCTATCACAGCGAGAAAAATAGCACACTAACATACAAAAGTAATTCACTATCATGCAGAGTACAGGCGGACAGCACGAAGAAATTCAGAAGCATAGCACTTACAGTTCATTAATATTGATCTCCTTTATTGCATTCCTGTGATTACTGAGTTAGAAATACGACAGTGTAATGGTGTCAGAGACTTCGTTGACAGTACAGTCTCTGTCTCTCCCTCTGTCTGTCCTCGTTATTTTTATAACATTCAACGGAGTAAACTTCGCTAAAGTCACCTGGTAGAGAACTTGATAAGGTGTTATCGCGTACCCTTCTTCCTATGTACCGAAAACAAATACCGTTTGCATGTTAGCATCGAGCATATGTGGTGATCCTATTAAATGTATAGGATTTGGTCCATTAGAGCAGGTGGACAGTGATCGAAGTCACTTGCACAGAACTCTGTAAAGTTTTGTCGCCGGAATGTAGGAGGAACATACCACACAGACTATTAAACACAAGAGAAGGCTCTTGTGTTATTCGTTCAAGAGCTGTATGACAAATTGTTTTTCTGCTGTAAGACATCCTAGCAGTGTATGTTTATAACTTTGTTCACCGCCAAACATTTTGTTTTTCCTCGAAGACGTCGAGTTCCGTGTCAAGTACTAAACCGGGATTAACACATTTTGATCCATCGGTTCTCACATCACATGTGTAAGTTACGGTGCCCCCACAACGTACAGTATGGTTGAAGCAAATGACAGAGCCGATTGTTTTTATTGACAAAAGTGTGGAAGACATCGCAACATATGAATAGTGGAGGAGTTTGGAGTATAGTGCAGCATTTCCCAACAGCTCACCAAAGGTGATGGCCTCTACATTTAAACACATATTCCAGATTGACACTGTAGCAGATGTCTCATTGTTCTGTGCTCGAAGAGACCAAGAGCCTTGATTCCTCATGGCAGCTGGGCATATCGCGCCCATGTATATGCTCCTTGTTTCAGTGTCATAGGTGGGAGTCATCATGACCACCAAATCTTTGGTCACTGCGCCTTTCATTTTTTTGACTTACAATGCATAGCCACATATGGAGCAAGGGGTATTCTGGGGTGGCATCAGTTGTGTGTTATAACCTGTGTTTGACTCGTATGCAATTGCATGTTCTGTGTGTGACTTAGAGCGATAGAGGGATAGAAAACTTGTGAGTGAATGTATGTCAGGAGTTGGAAAATATGTTTCCTGCATTCAAATATTCGCAGTGTTTTATCCCACCTGACTAATATATCGGAAATTAGACTGCTTTAGCATTGCAGCATTTTTAAGAGCAGAACCGTGCAGACTTTGCAGTCTGTGTTTATGTTGTACAATCATTTCTCTCTTTCCAGTACTTTCTTGGTATGGAGTGCAAACACTAAAACACCACTACAGAATTGATAGCACGTAAAACGTTTCAAACTCCTTATGTTTAAAGCTCCACATTCAGAAAGCATACGTTCCTTCCTCTTCTTAACTGTCTGACGTTTCACCACAACAGTCTGAAATGTATCACGCTCATATCTACTACAAACTAATAACGAGTGCTAACCTCCTCAACATGCCTGCATATCGTGAGATCGTGTGTAATTGGATGGGTTGTGTGAGTAAAATTGATACCAAACTATCTTTGTGGGGCAGTAGTTTCAGTACTGGAGTGAGAATACCGGTCTGTATCACAGGCGTCGGTCGGTTGTGCTAGTTTGGAACACGTGTCGTGTTCTTTCCGAAATACGGTATCTTAGTGTATTGATTACGTGGAACACAACTTGCTCTGTTCCTTAATGAGACGTAGAATGTAGCTGAAACAGTGTGTAACAACAACAACGCTGTACTATTGTACATATAAGTTAATTTTTCTTCTTCTGATTTTTCGATAAATTAGTGTAATTGATGTTTTGATTTCATTTCTGTTTTGTTTCATGCCATTATGTTAAGGAAACTGTAAACAAATTTCAATGTGAATATTAATGTTTATGTCAAATGTCAAACAATATTGTGACAGAATTGAAATGTAAGAAAAGTTGAAACTATTGTAAGATGTTTAAAATTGTAACTGTGCGTCTGGTTCATACGTAGGCAATGTGTTAAGATATGTAGAATGCAAAACCTCGGGTGAATACCCTGTCTGTAAGGGAGCGGTAAAAGATGGATGGCAGGCGAGAGCGGGAAAATGCGCACGGGCGCTGCACGACACAACGGGCTCAGCAGTAGTAGTTGGAGTTGGGCATTGGTCTGAGCAACACATTCTGCATCGAGGAGGCTCTCCTGGAAGACGTAGTTTCATTGAGCCTCGGGTATGCCGTTCCAACGCCCATACAGCATGGCAAAATTCCATTGGCACTAACCGGAAAAGTATAGCGACGCTATGAAGAAATAAAGTGCCGGTACGTCAAGAGCCATAGCTGTGGTTGTATGTGTGCTCTGTGCCTCGCCATCTCGCCGCTTGCCAACCGCCGCATCGATACGAACAGGTTGAAACTTTTAGTACTGTATTCGTATGGACCAGTGTTACTTTTGTTCCATACTGTTTAATAACAACATAAATTTTACCAGAACTGTCCTATCATTTAATTATCCTCACAACTAACCTAGTCAGGGTCCTTTCCAAATGTTGTGCAATCCGAGTGTCCCGAGATGAAAAATTAAAGTTTGTGTTAATAATAATTACCTGCAGACCTAACTATGTTAGAATGGTGTTTAAAGAACTGTTTTGTTAATGAACCAGTAAATGAATAACGAAGGTCTGACAAAGTTGGAAGATATCTTTAATATTGATTTAGAAATGAAGTTTAATTATTTTGAGACACATATAAAGGTATTTAAATAAGCAGGGAATTAATATAAAAAGAGTAGTAACTCATATATTGGAAATCTTGAGTACATAATGGTTTCAGTAATTAATTTTTTTTTTTACAGTGATCATAACAGATTCAAGGCCCCCCCCTTTCTTTTTTTATTCATTTGAACTCTGAAGTGTTATAATTTGATTTGACCAGCAAAAGTTAAAGTCAATATAAAGCCAAAATGTATCAGTGTTTTATCTTTATTAAAATTGACATTTTGTTTGTGGCTCGAAATTACTATTTCTAGGGTAACCTATGCCCGAATTTAATCAGATCAATAGACAGTACGAAGTTTGGTAGTATACCTTATAGTGTGATGTTGTGTATTCATGGTTTCTCCATATCAGTACTGAACGTGAAACTATCAGTTCAATAGATTCTCTGGTTCTAAAATTTACTATATTATGCAGTGTTATTACGTGTTGGTTTGCATGAATATACACCAACTTGTGCAGGGAAGAAACTCAGTTAATGCCATATTAGGCTGGCGACCATATTATTAACAAATTGGTAGCATCTTCTGTGTTGCTTTTCGTCCGTCCTGACGTGTAGTTGCATTTCGAACTTGCTTGACGTATCATTGTTATTACAGAGTGGGTGTAAGTCTGATTTTGCCACCATTCAGGTACACGCGGTCAATATGTATACGAAAATCCTTTCTCATAAGGTGAAGCCCGTCAACTTACCATAGTACAGGCTTTAATGGGTATCGTGAGCCCTACGCCCAGCGTTACAAGTGGCTCCCGGTGACAGGACATCGAGTTGTTTTCGGTCACAAATTAACGTGAATACCGAACAGTGGATGTTCAGTGGTACTAATTACAATAATATTCAGTAAAGTAAATAGCAGTGAACGTCAAGTACGGTAGTGAGGTGTAATTTGCGTTCAGTATGGACAAGAACGTAGACACAATAAATGTGCCGAGCGTAATGGAAGATGCAGCTGGCAATGACAGGAGTTTACGCGGCCAGATAACAGATGGCATTAGTAGTAGACAATTGGCGTACATACAATACCACGAACGTGTTAACGAACAGATTGAAATGTCGAGATTGCCTAGAACGCAGCAAGGAAGAAAACAGGAAGTAGAGGATGACTTTGTAGATGATAGTGGGTATGTGAACGAATCCACTGAGATGTTTGATTCACCACAGATAAAGAAAGAACCGAAAGAAAATTTTGAAGTAGGATCGGAACACGCCGATTCTCTAGAACAAAAAAGTGTGAACATTTTAAGCATGAACGACTTATTTGAACGTTTAACCAAACAAATTTCAGGACAGAATGATCAGCTTAAAACACACGTTGACGAGCTCAAAACACAGAATGATCAGCTTAAAACACACGTTGACGAGCAGCTTAAAACACAAAGTAATCAGCTCAAAACACAGAATGATCTGCTTAAAACACACGTTGGTCAACTAAAAGCGCAGGTCGAAGAACAAGGAATTAAAATTAGTAAACAAATAGAACAGGTAGAACAAAAAGTGGGTAATTTAAGCTCTGTAGTAAATACTATGAAGTCTGAAATTGACACAATTAATAAAAATATGAATACTATGCAGGGGGAAATTGACAACATTAACAGTAGGTTTGATGTTGAAATTCTCAACATCCAAGAGAAAGTAGAGCCTCTAGTTGAAACAAAAGTAGACGAAAAAGTTTTCGGTCTTAAAACTGAGATCGTAAACGAATGCCAACATGGAATATCACAGTTGAAAAAGGCAGTTTCAGACACTGAAAGAGATTTAGGCGATAAAGTTACCGGATGTGTACAAAAGTGTGAACAAAATACATCGAAAATTCAAGGCAAAATTTTCGATCTCGAGAGTAAAATCAAAGATAGGGCTGGTGTTGTCTGTAATGGCACGCCACTTACGAAGCTGTTGGAAGGTGAGGTGTGCTTCGATCCCGCCAAGAAACATAACGGATGGCATCCGTTGGATTTCATCAAAAATTGCGAGAGGATGTTTCCTGAACACTTGTCTGGTCAGGAGAAGATAAACGTAGTAATCAGCGCCTTAGCAGGTGACGCTAAGCGCTGGGGAATTAACTTGAATACTGAACTAATGACGTTCGAAGAGTTTAAACAAAAGTTTACGGAAGAATACTGGTCCGAACAAAAACAGGATCATTTGTGGCGCGAGTTTATCATGGCCAAACTTCATGATAACAGGTGCAGGAATTCTTTGAAAGATTTCTGCGAATATTGGTACCGAAAGTTGACACATTTAAGAGGGAGAAGATCCGATTCAGAAATCGTATGGGAGCTATATAAAAAACTTCCAGAAGATTCAAAGAGATATGTGGGAAGCAATCATCGTAGCTTCCAAGCGTTTCTCGAAAGGGTCGAAGACGAATACCACTGGCGCGAAAATCGTGCCAATTATCAGAATTTTAGTAACAGGAATAACCGTAATAATGACGAGAGAAATGACGGCGATGGGTTTCGCGTCAACGTGATACAGAGAGGTAGAGGCAGAGGAAGAGGAAGAGGGAGTTATCTAGGTCGCGGTAGAGGGTACACCGCGCAAAATATTAACGATGCGGGAAACTGATTTCCGCGAACGTTGCAGGCCAAACGGAAGCGGACAGAACATACCGGCTCCGATTTAAGAAATGTTACCAGACTGACAGTAAAGTTATGAGACAGGCGTGGAACGACGCAACGTGCTGTTGCGAAACAAGCGTCAGGTGCGAGCGCAGATGACTCATCTTCGCCGCGCAGAGTGATAAATGTTAACAGGCGAGTGGAGCTGGGCAACGGCCCAGCCTAGCAGAACAGCTGTTCAGAGAGAAGCCGCTAGCAATGTGGCAGCATTAGGTACGAACATTGCCGTAAGAGCTGGTGAATACATTACGAGTGGTAATTCCGTGGCGAAGGAAATAATAGATGGAACAGTGGATACACAGAGAGGTGCGGTTAGCAGTGTTAGTAATGAAGTAAATGGCGAGAATGAATTAGCAGAAGTAAGTGATTGGCATGTGCAGATCGACGATCTGTACAAGGGCCTCAAGCAATGTGAGTGGGAGGATTTTAAGAAGGAGTATGAGGCAAGGAGGTTAATTAGTGAAAAAGGAGATAGTAGGGACGTCGATAAGATGACGTGGCCCGAATTTAAAAGAGGAGAGAGTAAATAGCGCTGTGCAAAGTACGCGTGCTGCCGATAGGATGAAGGTTAAAGATAGAAAGGATTTGGAGGATGAATTCCTAAGCATTGACGAGGAAGTAACTTCAGTTAATGATCCGCCAACAGTACAAGCTGTTACCGAATGGCACCATGGGGAAGGGGCAGGTAATTACCTACGAGTAACAGAAGTCCACGAGGATTACGCTAAATATGAAGTAAGAGTGGATGTGAGTAAAGCTGATAATGAGGTCGTTTTGTCAAAAGAGGATACTGAGTTAAAATCAAAGCCTAACGAAAATGCAGAGGAAGAACTTAGTGCCTGTCTCAGAAATGCTTTTTCGGTACTAGTGAAAGTAATGGGAATATACAGTAGTTAATTGCGATAATGTACATACTGATGACGAAGTTTCAAAACAAAACTCATATATTGAGACTGAACGCAGAAGGAAAGGGCCACCTGATGACTCAGTGTTTATTTTGCAAAGAGTTCAAGTAAGTAAAGACTTTGAACTCCAGAAACCTAGAAAGCCACCAGATATAAATGGTTCACAGGTCAGGAACATATCTTGGGACAATGTCACAGTTGACCAAGGTGCGCTGTGGAAAAAACAGGAAGGGGCATGATTTGGAGTCTGGGGCGGATTTATATCGGACTTTGAGAATGTCATGAACACAGTACATCATGAAACTACTGGGTTCCCACCGGAAGAAATTTTATTAGGCAGAAGAAGTAAAAGTTTAATTGAGGAGAAACTAGAATTTCCACCTTGTACAAGCTTGGGGTTGAGTAAAAAAAAAGAATTAGTCAGGAAAAGGGCAAAGCAAAAAGCTGAATCTAGATCTAAAAGACATGATAAAAATCTGAAAGTTTCAAAATTTAAAATTGGGTATTATGTTCTTTTAGAAACCCACGAAAAATCTAGTGAACTGAACCATGAAATTTCCAAATTTAAATATATTTATAATGGACTGTATATAATACAGAACATTCCACACAGTAATGCTTACTACCTGATCTACCCAAAATCCAAAAGACCTTTAGGTGTAAGGAACGTTGTCGACCTGAAACTGTATGTTCCTGGGAGTGAGTAACCTAAGTAGAATCTGAAAGCAATCTGCAGTAAACATGCTGTATCTAATGATGAAATTATTTTATTCTAAATGTAACAAATCTTTGTAAATGTATGTATACCAATGTCAGTGTGCTAATGTACTTATGTGAGTTTCAGATTACCAGATGTACTATAAATGTAAAGATGTATGGAGAAAAGGGCTGAAAAGAAAAGGCAAATGCTGCAAGCCAAATAAAAGATGGGACTGCCAAAAATCAAAGTGGGCAGTATATGAGTCATAATATAAAGGACTGCCAAACACCAAAGAGGGCAAATAAATAGTCAAAGAAGAATTGTAAGTGTGGTACAGGTGATGTGATAAAATGATGCGAAGTGGACTTCCAAATCTGAATAATAGGCAACAAATATATGTAGTGATTTTTCTAAATATTATTGTGTGTTTATTAGTAAATAAGGAAATGGACTACCCTTCAATGCAAGCAGCAACAAATTGTTTTATAGTGTATATAGGTATTTGTATCTGCTTTGTAGTTAAGTGTTAGTGTTCCACATTTTGAATCTATTTCTCTGAGAAGTTTAATAATGATAAGTAATTTGCTATTTAAATCATGTTGTGATAGGAGGTTGGACTGTGCCAAAGGCATTTGAGCAAATGATAGGTAAATGTTCTTGATATGTTAAAAAGTATAGACCTCTATAATGTGTGAGAAAGGAAGTTTAGTGATACAAAAAATTTATGATGGTACATTCACTCAAAGATTCAGAACCACTGTATAAATATAAAGTTTAGTGTTACCATCAAATTTGCACTTAGTGAAATTTACTGGAAACAGGGGCATGTGTAACAACAACAACGCTGTACTATTGTACATATAAGTTAATTTTTTTTTCTTCTGATTTTTCGATAAATTAGTGTAATTGATGTTTTGATTTCATTTCTTTTTTGTTTCATGCCATTATGTTAAGGAAACTGTAAACAAATTTCAATGTGAATATTAATGTTTATGGCAAATGTCAAACATTATTGTAACAGAATTGAAATGTAAGAAACTGTGCGTCTGGTCCATATGTAGGCAATGTGTTAGGATATGTAGAATGCAAAACCTCGGGTGAATACCCTGTCTGTAAGGGAGCGGTAAAAGGTGGATGGCAGGCGAGAGCGGGAAAATGCGCACGGGCGCTGCACGACACAACGGGCTCAGCAGTAGTAGTTGGAATTTGGCATTGGTCTGAGCAACACGTTCTGGATCGAGGAGGCTCTGTTTAATAACAACATAAATTTTACCAGAACTGTCCTATCATTTAATTATCCTCACAACTAACCTAGTCAGGGTCCTTTCCAAATAATGTGCAATCCGAGTGTCCCAAGATGAAAAATTAAAGTTTCTGTTAATAATAATTACCTGCAGACCTAACTATGTTAGAATGGTGTTTAAAGAACTGTTTTGTTAATGAACCAGTAAATGAATAACGAAGGTCTGACAAAGTTGGAAGATATCTTTAATATTGATTTACAAATGAAGTTTAATTATTTTGAGACAGATATAAAGGTATTTAAATAAGCAGGAAATAAGATAAAAAGAGTAGTAACTCATATATTGGAAATCTTGAGTACATAATGGTTTCAGTAATTAATTTTTTTTATACAGTGATCATAACAGTTTCAAGCTCCCCCCCCCCCCCCTTTTCTTTTTTTATTCATTTGAACTCTGACGTGTTATAATTTGATTTGACCAGCAAAAGTTAAAGTCAATATAAAAGCCAAAATGTATCAGTGTTTTATCTTTATTAAAATTGACATTTTGTTTGTGGCTCGAAATTACTATTTCTAGGGTAACCTATGCCCGAATTTAATCAGATCAATAGACAGTACGAAGTTTGGTAGTATACCTTATAGTGTGGTGTTCTGTATTCATGGTTTCTCCGTATCAGTACAGAAAGTGAAACTATCAGTTCAATAGATTCTCTGGTTCTAAAATTTACTATATTATGCAGTGTTACTACGTGTTGGTTTGCATGAATATACACCAACTTGTACAGGGAAGAAACTCAGTTAATGCCTAATTAGGCTGGCGACCATATTATTAACAAATTGGTAGCATCTTCTGTGTTGCTTTCCGTCCGTCCTGATGGGTAGTTTCATTTCGAACTTGCTTGACGTATCATTGTTATTACAGAATGGGTGTAAGTCTGATTTTGTCACCATTCAGGTACACGCGGTCAATATATATACGAAAATCCTTTCTCATATGGTGAAGCCCGTCAACTTACCATAGTACAGGCTTTAATGAGTATCCTGGGCCCCACGCGCACGTTCCAAGTGCACCTCTACTTCTGGTCAGTTTCAAATTTAGTAGGAAACAATACTGGAGGGAGGGTTGGTAAAGACTGAGGAACTGTTACAAGATGCAGAGAGAGACCATGTAGACTTTTGCTCAGGTTTTACAAATGCGAGAATAGGTTGTGACCCCCTTCCAAATAGAGAGAGAGGGCCAATCGTAATAAAGTCTTACCGAATTTACAAAGTATTTCGTCTAAGGAACGTAGTTTTTGCACTTCCTCTCTACTGATGACTATTTCCTACACTAAGAGACAGTACTTGCGTTATGTGGTGCAGGCAGTGTAACATGGTCTGCGATACATCTACATGTATATAGGCCTCACAAAGTAATGGAGGGGGTCGGTTAAGCAATGATTCAGAAATTGAGAACCATGCTGCAATGTCACTGGCTGACAGCATCAGCAGATCGACGCTGTGAGACGTTTTGTTGGCATGACAAGTCGTCGAGTGTGATGGATTGGAACACAAGAAATTGGGTAAAATGTGTTTAAACTGTGGAAGCCTGGTAAAATTATGAAAGTTGATGAAAATACGTAAAACTGAGGTAGCTACGATAAAAATATGGGTGAATGAGGGTACCTACATGTTCACGTGGGTATATATTCGTCCACCAGTGCGATTGACAAATTATGGCCCATACTATCCATATTCCTGCAGAATAGCCCCTTGTTACACATGTGGTTATGCACTGTAAACCAGAAAAATGAAAGACGCAGTGTCCAAAGACATTGCTGACCCCACCTAGCACACCAAAACAGTTAGCACATACCTAGGTGGAAATGGCCCCACCACTATAATGAATCAGTGCTCTGGATCTCTTCAAAAACAGAACACCAACGAATCTGCTACCCCGTCTCTGTGCAACATGAGTTTAAATATAGAGGTCACCGCCTTCGGAGAACTGGTTGGAGACGCTCCACAATGTAGCAAACTCTTCCATTTTCCATATGTTGCGATGTCTTCCACATTTTTGTCAATAAGAAACATCTCCCCTGTCATTTATTTCAATCATCCTGTGAGTTGTGGGGGCACCTTAACTTACACCATGCAATGTCCAGCTTTCTGTGAGAGCTGATGTATCAAAATGTGCTAATTCCGGTTTAGCACTCGACATAGACCTCAAAGTCATGGTGGAAAAACAAAATGTATGGCAGTATATAAACTTGTAGTCATACACTGCTGAGATGTCTTACAGCAGAAAAACAATTTATTAAACAGCATTTGAAAGAATAAGATGGGGACCCACTCTTGTGATTGATAGTCTGTGGGGTGTGATCTTCCTACATTATGGGCGACTTCGATCACTGGCCACCTGGTCCAGTGGTCCAAAACGTGTTTATTTAATAGAGTTACCACATATTCTCGACGCCAACACTCAAACGGTATTTATTTTCGATATATCGGAAGATATGTCTTATCAAGTTCTCTATCAGTTGACATTAGCGAAGTTTTTATAGTTTGCAGTTTTACCCTGTTGGACGTTATAAAAATAATGATGACAGAGAGAGAGAACCTGTGCAGTCAACGAAGTCTCTGACAACATTATACTGTCGTACCATAAGAATACGACAGAGGAGATCAAGACATATATATGGTACTATTTATAGACTGTCACTCGATAGTGACGAGCTGTAAGTGTTATGCATACTGTTCATGATAGTGAATTTCCTTCTGTACGTTAGTGTGCTATTTTTCTCGTTGTGATAGCTCTCTACCTAGTCAGTGGTGGATGGAGGAATAGACAGCCTTCTAATTAACGAAATAGTGTTCTTGGAAAGTGATGGGCTTTAGAGATAATTAGTAGGGGCCGGCTACTTGCCTGGCGCCATCTCTTAGTCGGCTACATAGTGTGGATTCAATTGCTATATATCGAATACTGGAGGATTCTGAGACTAAGGCAGGTAAGTGATGCTCTGACGAAAGGGGAGTTGAGAGGTGAGCTCTATACGGCTTCTTCTAAGTGTTGTGGACAAACGTATTACAACCTCTCACATAGGTCTCGCGAAGTGAATGCAATGAGAAAATTAGAGGTTAATACAAAGGCTTTTACCAAGAGACAACCAGCAGCAGCATTTCCAGCTTCTGTTTTCTTGTTAAGTAAGAGACAACATTTTTCCTTGGGTCATTTGTGTCTAGAAATAGATGGAGTGACATCTTAATATAAACTACACTTACATTTACTTTGCAAGACAACACACAGTATGTTGCGGAGGGTGACCACTACAACTACTACTCTTTCCCTTTCTTAGTCCACTCGCAAACAGAGTGAGGGATAAGACTGCCTATATGCTTCCTTATAAGCGCTAATTTCTGTAATCTTATGTTCGTGGACCTTATGTAAAAGGTATGTTGGCGCTGCAGAATCATTATGCAGTCATCTTGCGATGTCATATCTCCATAGTGTTCCTCGAAAAGAACATTGTATTCCCTCCAGGGTTTCCCATTTGAGCTACTTGGCGAGTGTAATGTGACTGTTGGAAACAATTATTCCCCATGCAAAGTGACTCTCATAATCAATTAAATTATTGTGCTTATCAGTTTGATATCAATGACATGCACCGGGTGGGTGTAAGAGAGAACTAGAGTACCACAGATATTATTGGGGAGTTGAAGCAGTAATCAGGCGGTTTTTCGTTGGGGTGAGATCTTCTAATAGAATTTCAAACTCCTACTTATAAAGGGAAAGATGACCATTGTAATAAAATTAGATGTTAAACTGAATTTATAAAGTGATACGTAGTGCAAACCTAATATTTACAACTCCTCTGTGTTGTTCTTAAGAGACTTCATATGCGACGAATTATTTGGTTAGTTTAAGAGAGTTCGAATGTGGGGAAGCGTCCTGTGACAGAGGTAGAGCATGCTCGAAGGACTCCGTAATGAGCCTAAAATGAGTTTAATGTGCTTGTGATGCAGCGTGTAACAGATATTAAGCTGATTAGAACAGATTTTTGCACCTGTTTGAGAGAATACTTAGAGGAAATATAGCCTACGCCCTACTGTTACGGAATTACCGCAACAAGTAACGGTACCTTAGCGATGTGAAAACACATATAAGTACCGATTTCTCCTATCTTTGAAAATAACTCGTATGAAAGGGGGAAATGCACATTTCACGTGAAATATTTGAGGTCTATGATCAACAACTTCCCTGTCTCGGATTGGACAAACTGCAGACAGTCTATATGAGGGTGGAATTACAATTAGGCCCAAATGTCCAAGACGGGTCTGTTTGCTTCGCAGTGCTTCGCAGCCTGCAACTCGAGTAGGCACGGGTATTTGGCCGTTGGGTAGGTACAAAGATTGCTCCAACCCATTGGGTCTTTTCCACGGCCGTGGTAACATGTCCAAGTGGTCGCGCTCTCTGGATGACTGATGTGCGAAGTAAGTAATCAGTCTGCTTGGTGAGCACCAACATATGTGGACGTGTGTGTTGCATGAGAAGATTCAGTATGCCATGTTTTTTCACTGGACACCTATCCCCCTCCCACATAAAGTGATCAGCTTGCTGTTTGTTGACAGTCTCTCGGACCTCTGAGCATTCAGTAGGACCAGCGTGTGGATGCCATGGGATGTTCATGTAGCTGCTGGTGTGCCCTATGCTCAGAGGTGGCCTATAGAAGTTTCCGTGATCAGTGACATCTAATCATGGCAATTACTATGGAATGGATAGACGAGTAAGACTGTGTGTTTACAAAGTACCCTTTCCATCTGCTGATGGCTGCTGTGTACGCCGTTGAGTGCTTCTCAACTAATCCCAGTGGACTCCGTCATGTAGCATAAAGGTGGAGTGGTATTTGTTTAAGTAATTGTGGTTTTGTTGTTGTTACTATACTGTCACACAGTAGGCACTTTCCCCTCCTTCTTCTTCCTGGTGTAGCAGAGAGACACAAATTAGGAATTCTACAGAGTTTTCAAAAATACACTTAGAAAATCTGAAGGTGGTCAGGAATTACACAAACATGATGGCATAAATTCACACTGAAATTAGAAATTACAGCTATAATATTGTACAGCACTGCTTCCAATCACAATTTCAGTTTGCCGTTCCCAATAGTGGTATTGTAAACACACTCCAGTCAAACCCCTGCCCTGTCTCCTGCAAACTGTTTAAGGACATAGCACAATTGAGCTGAAATCTGAATTTCTCACTGCCATTTCATCTACCTCCAACATAATTGATTTCCTGCCTAATGGCCTACCTGTGCCTGTATCCACCAACGAGATGGAAGGGAAGAATTCAGAAGGGGGGAAGAGTTGGGTTTGGAAACTGGGTAGTTGAGGAGTTGAATCCCAGAACTTCCCGCCAAATATTCCAATTTTATCCAGTATCCACCAATTTATTTAATCGTATGGTGATTTTATACAATATACAGTTGATATAAGACAATTGATTTTATGCAATATACGTATAAGACAGGATTAAACCTTAAACTCCGTGTTTTTCAGCCAGTTAATTAAGCTGGGTGTGAGAGTGAACAAGTCGTCGGAATTCCAGGCTATGAATGAAGTGGACAGCGTTCGACTAGATGTTCAATTAGCTGCTCTTCTTGATAACATTCACACATTGGTGAACTCATCCAGCCCCATTTGTACCTGAAGTAGCTACAACAACCATGTCCAGTCTTTAACCTGTTGAGGCGGCACCAGAGGTTCCTCAGTAGGTCAAAACGTTTTGGCTTCTTTGTGGGATCAAGGTGATGGGTTCTTGTTCCCAATGTTTTTGTTGACCATTCATGCTTCCAGCTATCTTTTAAATCAAAACCATCCGCGATGAGTTATCCTGCAGTAACACTTGCTGGTCTTCTTGATCGCAATCGTTGCTGTGGCAGATGACGGAATTCCTGGTGCAGTGGTAGAGAGGGTGATGCAGAGATTTTCTTGGCCTCCCTCAGTAGAGCTTCTTGTTTGCGCCTTAAGTGGGATGGAAGGATGTGACTCAATACAGGTAACGAGTGGCATGGGGTTGATTTGATGGAACCAGTAATGCAGCGCATTGTGTCGTTCAGTTTCGCGTCTACCTTCTTCATATGTACCATCCACCAATAGGAAGCAAGGAAAAACCGTCCCATACAGTGGGTATCGATTTAATTAATTAATGAATCAAACAGATTGAGCGGATATTGTGGAAATGGACTATTTGAAAGACATCCGTAACCCAGTATTTTGGTGAGAGCTGGGGATTTATCAAATATTCACTATTTTGTTCAGGACAAAAGAGTGGTTAGTGTAGTTTCCAGTGGCACATGACAGACACTCTCTGGGCAGGAAGTAGCCACTGGAAAGAGAGAGAGAGAGAGAGAGAGAGAGAGAGAGAGGGAGAGGGAGAGAGAGAGAGATGTGAGGGAGGGAGAGAGAGGAGTCATGTGTTTAGACAGGAGTCTCTCAGGTATTAACATTAAAGAGTTGCAGCCTCCTGATGCCTTGTACATCATGAAGTAACCAGAGAGACAGGGTGGAGGGTAGGTGAGAAGGGAATTGCAGGGAGTAGAGGTTTGGATGTTGCTCCTCCCAGCATCCTCTGCCGATGGTATTGTGAATTAATGCAGTCAGTATTTCCACAGCAGGGCGAGTACATAGAGCTGCTGCTTCCTCTGACCGTTTGTAAGGTGTGTGTTTGGTAGCGAAACAAGAACTGAGTTTAGAATGAAATTTTCACTCTACAGCTCAGGAGAGCTTCTGTGAAGTTTGGAAGGTAGGAGGCGAGGTACTGGCGGAATTAAAGCTGTGAGGACGGGGCGTGAGTCGTGCTTGGGTAGCTCAGTTGGTAGAGCACTTGCCTGCGAAAGGCAAAGGTCCCGAGTTCGAGTCTCGGTCCGGCACACAGTTTTAATCTGCCAGAAAGTTTCAAGAACTTCGTCTTCTATCAAAGGCACGTTGGCATCTGATGCTTTTTTGCGACCGGCTGCTGCTACTGGTGGTGGCCGAGCACTCCCACGGTCACTGCCCACTGTTCAACGTATGTGCGGTCACGAATACCATCATTGCTCATCAGTAGTCTGCAGCCAGGGTGCACAAATAAGCTAGTTTTTCCACATGATACGATCAGCGCAATCTGTAACAAAAAATGGCTCTGAGCACTATGGGACTCAACTGCTGAGGTCATAAGTCCCCTAGAACTTAGAACTACTTAAACCTAACTAACCTAAGGACATCACACAGATCCATGCCCGAGGCAGGATTCGAACCTGCGACCGTAGCGGTCGCGCGGCTCCAGACTGTAGCAATCTGTAACAGTATAATTACATGTGCTGAGTGATATTGACATCGGCGGCCGAGGTGTGCTGAGTGATACTGACGTCGCCGGGCGAGGTGGCCGAGCGGTTCTAGGCGCTACAGTCTGGAACCGCGCAACCGCTACGGTCGCAGGTTCGAATCCTGCCTCGGACATGGATTTTTGTAATGTCCTTAGGTTAGTTAGGTTTAAGTAGTTCTAAGTTCTAGGGGACTGATGACCTCAGAAGTTGAGTCCCATAGTGCTCAGAGCCATTTGAACCATTTGAACCATTTCATATTGACATCGATTTCATGACAGTTTTCCTTGTATTACCAGAAAAAAGCGATCTATTTACGTGTTTAGTTACTTTTGTATGTATTTCACATGACCTGTATTTTTGGGTTTTCCCAACAAACAAATGATGGATCCAACCCTCATAAATTGAATTTTATAATTAAACAGTACATTATAGTTATTTATTAGTATGTCGTCTTCAGTATAATTGAATATCCTGGTATGGAATCCTCACAGTCCATCAGCTCTGCGACATTGCCTGCCAATTTTTTTTTTTTTTTTTTTTTGGGTCTTGGTGGGTGGGAGGTTGCAAGCTGTGGAGTTCGGGAAGTTTTCTGGTTGTAACACTGTACAATAGCTCAGTTAGTCCTTGCACATCATGGTGACCTAAAACACGACAATTATCCCATAAGACAACACCAATCAGCATCAGTGCCATTATGTAATTAGGACACATAGTTGCTGGATAAGGTAATACTTCCACCTTCCAGTCTAGTAGCTCAGCACGGACTCTCCAGTAGCTCGGCTCCAACTTTCTCAAATGGTTAAAATGGCTCTGAGCACTATGGGACAACTTCTGAGGTCATCAGTCCCCCAGAACCTAGAACTACTGAAACGTAACCAACGTAAGGACGTCACACACATCCATGCCCGAGACAGGATTCGAACCTGCGACCGTAGCGGTGGCGCGGTTCCAGACTATAGCGCCTAGAACCGCTCGGCCACTCCGGCTGGCCAGACTTTCTCCCACAAATGTTTTCTGTATTATGAGTGGGAAGTTGGGGGAGTTGTATAGACATATGATGTCAGACACCTCTGGAAGCATGGAAGAAGCTACTGTAACTTCATTTTTCTAGAATATTTAAGCTATCAACGATCGTAAACCATAGTCCTATATGCAGCTTAAATTGCAGTAGCAGACTCTTAATATTATGATCTTTCACAGTCTTACTCAGCTAAACACACCCCGCTGTCACTCCTCTTGGTACAGTCTGTGTCTGACACTGCTGTGTAATGTGACTTTGCGTGAAACATATCAAACCATGACATAACGATACTTTAATAACGGGAAAGGAGTGTATCCTTCCACACGAGTTCTGATTTCTCTTACCTTCGAGGTCTTTACGTAATGCGTGCATTCGTGGCTGTAAATCGTTCTTCAGTCTGTGCAAATGTATGTTCTTTAAACTACCTCAAAAACGTTTCGCGACAAGGTGTAAGTAGGCTGTTTATGTTTTCTTATTGGCAACGTTACGTAGCGCTCTGTATGAAAATCACTGGCTGTGCTCTGTGCAGTCTGTGGCTAGTTTGCATTGTTGTCGGCCATTGTAGTGTTCGGCAGCTGGATGTGAACAGCGTGTAGCGTTACGCAGTAGGAGGTGAGCCGCCAGCAGTGGTGGATGTGGGGAGAGAGATGGCGGAGTTTTGAAATTTGTAAGACTGGATGTCGTGAACTGCTATATACATTATGACTTTTGAACACTATTGAGGTAAATACATTGTTTGTTCTGTATCAAAATCTTTCATTTGTTAACTATGCCTATTAGTAGTTAGTGCCTTCAGTAGTTTGAATCTTTTATTTAGCTGGCAATAGTGGCGCTCGCTGTATTGCAGTAGTTCGAGTAACGAAGATTTTTGGTGAGGTAAGTGATTTGTGAAAGGTATAGGTTAATGTTAGTCAGGGCCATTCTTTTGTAGGGATTTTTGAAAGTCAGATTGCGTTGCGCTAAATATATTGTATGTCAGTTTGAACACAGTCATGTATAATTGTTCTAAGGGGAAGTTTCATATGTCAACCCTTAACCGAGAATACCTCACTGGAATCTTATGATTTTTTCTTGTAGTTTGTGTAATCAGTGTAGATTTTGTTTATTGCTAGCGCGTAATTGTAGAGAGAATCTCCTTTGTAGTTGCAGTCTTTCATTGTTGTACAGTAAAACAGGTGTGGCACATATGTAATTTTGCACAAAGTATTTCGCAGCTGCGCTTGCAATTAACTAGATATTATTTTCAGTGCTATGTTAATGTGTTCTCTTATTTTGCTCTTCAAAATGTGCTTTTCTGTGTTGTCGTGTGAAATATTGTGACAATAATGGCTTGTGAAAAACGTAATACTAGGCTCCAAAGTAAACTGAGAAATGGCAGTGAAGACGAAAGCAGTATGTTAGCGCCACCATGTAATGAATTAACAGACATTCAAAATGGTAATTTGGTAATTGTGCGTAGCGAAATGGAGTGGGCTGCAAATAATGGTCTAGGCAGTGAAACAATTAGTGAACAGGGAAGCATTATCGATCGAGCGGTCGGCAACAGCTCGCCTCAGGATTCCGAAATGACAGGACACAATCTTGCAAATACTGTAGATTCAGGTTTTGCGTCCTCACCGTTTTCTCAAATAAATCAAGACACATTTTCTCCTCTTCAAAATGCGAATATTGCCGGTTCAAATGCACTGCCGAATAGCACTGAGGAACATGTTTCAGACACCAGTGCACTGTTATTACAGTTAATGCAACAAATGGGACAATGGCTACAAAAATTAGACACAATGCTTGAACAAAATCAGAAACAAATGGGACAAAATCTTCAAACGTTAGACACAATGGAACAAAATCGTCAAAAGTTAGACACAATGGAACAAAATCAGAGACAAACACAGCAAAAGCTTCAAAAGTTAGACGCAATGGAACAAAATCTTCAAAAGTTAGACACACTGGAACAAAATCTTCGGAAGGTAGACACCACACTTGAACAAACACGTGAAGATTTAACTACTGAGTTACATAACATTGAATCGAAATGTCAAAAAGTCTGTAATGACGTAAAAACACAAATTTGTGAGTTTTCGCGGCATGAAAATGCATTACAGAATCACGAAGCAGCCATAAAAGAACTGCAAACCATTGTTCATGAAAATCATGAGACCTTGTGGGCTAAAATTGACTCAGTTGCATCTACCGATTCGGTTATGCAACTTGCAAATACTCAGGAAAACTTAAAGGACAAAGTAGATTCAATTTCAACACAAATGGACACTCTGAAACTTGGTTCAGAAAAACACACTGAGGAAATGTGTTCACTATCGGAGAAAGTTGCCGAACTTTCGTATCAGTTCACTAACTTATCTACAAAAGTAGATGATGATCTGAATGACACAAGACCCATAGCCTTCACTGACACAGAAGAGTATGAACAAATTAGAAAATTCAAACAAAATCAAAATCAAATCAATACACAGTACAAAAGAGAAATTCGGGAAGTACAAGATCAGTTGACACAGGTAATACAAGAATTACATATTTCAGAGGACACTTGCGCTCCAGGCAAGAGGGACATAGAAATACGGAACAACCACAAAATAATAACACAGGACACTTCGGAAATTATGAAAGAAATTGGCAAGACGCATTGGATTCTCTCATTGTTTTCCTCCCAACTGATCATAGGAGCATAGGTTAGAATTTATGTGTGGCTACTTGGAGAATGAACCAGCTGTAAGAATGCGATCGGTCATTCACGATTGTCACAGTGAAGGAGAATTTTATCATGCCTTCCTCTCAGCGTATTGGTCTCAAGCTACACAAGACCGAGTAAAACATAGCATCATAATGATGAAACGTTTTGAACAATCTGAATTTTCCAGTCTTATGAGATATTTTGAAGACATGTTGCATAAGAATCAGTATCTTTCAAACCCATACAGCCCCTCAGAGCTCATCCGCATTTGCTTAATCAAACTGCCTGAACATTTACGATATTATTTTAGCAGGACGTTGCAAAGACGACATTGAAGCTTTTCAGGGACTGTTACAAGAACTGGAAATTGACACTGACAATCGTGGAACACGAAAACAGGAGAACAATTACAGGTCACATCTGTCACAATTCCGCGATGACAGAAATAATACACGATAAGGCTATTCTTACAACGTAAATCGTGACCAAAAGAGACACCACCCGTATGACAACTGTTGGCAGAGTAGTGATAATTACAGGGAAAGATCACCTCTCCGCGGTAATGACTATCACAGAGACAATCAGAGAAACAGACAATATGGGAACCAAAATAATTATTATCAAGGGAGACAGAATAACCTCAGATGCAACGGTCCAGCGCGCAGTTACGATTCAGGGAGAAATTCTCCACCACGTGACTGACAAGAAAGAAACTATGGAATCTACCGACATGACGACAGACGATATGATCGTAACGACAGACCTGAATTGCATCAGAACTGGCGGGTTTCAAACAGAGCAGGGCCCTCTCGACAAGGTGAATTTTTAGAAGTTAGGTCTCCAAATCCCAATAACGACGTGCGCCAACAAAGACACAATAGGCAATGACTCATACCGCTGGCAGCCACAAAACGTACTTATGAAACTGACGCCGCCGCTGCCGTAGCTAGTAATTACGTAAAAATGGAAGACATTAGGGACATCTTACTCCAGGAACACGACGTAAAACATAACAACATTGCATATCCTGTGATTCGCATTACTGTACATGACGGAACCTTGGTTTTTCGGCCAAGCTTTCCAGTCACGATTCACATCTTTACAGATTTTCACCCACCACTACTTCTCTCCAGTGAGTGACTGAACTACTCATGTATGAAACGCACTCAAAAACATCAAGTATGTCAGTGTATCTCTTCAGCTTTCCAAACTTTGCTGAAGTTCTCGTGTATATCTTGTCGGAGGAGCACTTCTGAGATGAAGCGTATCGCAGAGAAATGAATTACTGGTAATATAACGGACTTATTGAAATAATTGTAACTGACAGTAATAGAAAAATGCTTCATAAGCGAAGTTCACTTGCAAAATCGCATATGTAAATATCTCCTTCATTTCCGGCACACAAAGAATGACTCCACTCCTCACACACTACACACTCAATCCACAATTCTCTCCGAACGTCTTTGGAAAATGCAGCTCCACAAAAAATACAAATGGCATCTTCTTCAGTAGGTTTCTGTTCCCCAACTGGGAGATACAAATCTTACTCGCCTGATGAGACAGTTGGTGCATTGGGCTCTTCATCTGAGTCCTCAGGTAACTTAAGCAGTTTTATGCACGCTTTTGTAGGAGGAGAATCACGTTTTTTCTTGCTTTAGGCAGGTGCCTTAGGAAGCTTCTGTTTGCCCTTTAGTAAGGAGTCTTCAAGGCGTGTTTTATAAGGCGAAGATGTCAAAACAGCTGATGAATCTGGCTTACGACCTCTGTTGAAAACCTTCCTCTTTAGAGGAGGGATTGGCATGATAACTTGTGGAGACACATACGTATTTGATGAGGTATTTGACAGCGATGTTGACCTTCTGATTTCTCTTTGGCCATCTTCACTTGGGCTGTCAGTCGTCACAGGTCTTAATGCGTTCTGAGTGTCTTCTTGTCTGAGGTCACTATTTCCACCTGGAGATGCTGGATTCTCACAAGTTCCTCTCAGACTTATGGCCTCATCTAAAGCCGATGTAGCAGCTATAAAGTCGATTTCTGCAAAAACAGTCCTGTCACGCAGGAAAATTCCAGTCTCCAAAAATCCTTTTGCAGCAATAGAGCCAGGCTGGCACTTTAGGTAAACTTTACCAAACCACTTAGATATGTCATATGGTCCTAAGGGCCGGCTGTTGTACCGCAACTATTGGCGATCATACTCAGCGTAATAGGTGTGCCCATAAAGGTCTTATCAAGTCGCTGAGTTTTATGAGGTTGTGAGGCGGGATGCTCACGATTGTAACATGGTTCTCCCTTGCACGTTCTATAACTTGTAGGTTTCTGGCATGACTGTTATGCCCATCAAGGATTAACAACACAGGAGATTCTTTTGAGGGATGTGCCTTATAAATGAAGTGGTTAAACCACTCGGAGAAGAATTCAGTTTGAATCCAGCCTGAAGGATTCCATTTACCAATTGTTCCACGGTGGTGCTCCTTTCAGTAGAGTATCAGTCCAGTTCTTTCTGGGGAAGATAATCATTGGTGGTACGAAAGTTCGCCAGCACTCATACAGCATATGACAGTCACCAGAAATCCTCGCTCTGCTGATGTGAGAGCACCTGCTTGACGTTTACCTTTCAGTCCAGTTACATGTGGTATTGTGCTCTGGAATGGTTTGTGGATTGTGAGTTTATTTTTGTGTTGTCTAAGAAGAAGGTCAAACCAAGCTCTACCTGCAGCATTTGAAGTAAAAGGATGAGTAATATTATTTCTTTCCGCTAGCTGATATGCCACTCTCTTGACATCTAATCTGGTAAGGCCACTGGAGCGATTATCCATTTCAATGATATACTGTACCAGCTGTTTCTGAATAGCATCAGGTAGTACAGGCTTCTGTCCAAGTCTCAAAGAAACACATTCTTCAGGTGACATATCACTATGCACAAACCTTTGAAGTGTCATCTGAGGTACACTGAAAGCTTTTACTGCTCTTGTTAACCCCATCTGCTTTTCCCTTAAGGCTATTATAGCCTTAATCATGTTTTCAGCATCCCACTTCTTCACCATAGCTCTTGGTTTCGTATCAGTTAGCTTTAGTGGCATCTAGAAACAAACGCAAAACGTAATAGAAATAATGTATTTGATGTTGGTGTTATGGGATCGTTTCCACAATGCCATCATATGTATGCTTCCACAATACCTACACAATGGCCATTTTAAATTTCGGTAGATTACATTAAGCAACTATCCATTTAAGGTTGACACTTTCTATGCACCTCCCTCTATAAGCTATCAGACGTAAGTAAAGATAACTACACAGTATGTAGATAAATATAATACCACAAATTACCTCAAAAAATGTTTAGAAAATGCGCGAACCTAAACTGCGTCACTGTCACGGCGTGTGTTGCTCAACCGACTGATAACCATCTACCGTGACAAATAGGAACTATAGCAACAATTTCTGGCTGGCCCACTAGAGTGCAGGCCAGATACTAGACGTTTCCACATTTACTCTACGAGTATTAACACTCCGTAGACCCCCAATCAGAAGTACGGTGGGCAGCGACTGGAAGTCTGAAGGCATGCTCTGTATTAAACGAACACAATATTATTGTACCTGGGAGTGAGGGCATTTTGGTGGGCTTATTGTGAGGAGTGATAAAGGTATTTCACGAGGACACGCTGGTCACCTTGACATTATAAAGCGCATCTGTCTTGATACCTTTAAATAACTTATGGGAACGCAGCCGGGTGAAGTCGCCAACAACAGTTAATATTTCGACAGCAGCACACCCTGCTAACGCCAAGGCAGAACGGTGCTCTCCTGAAAATGGCAGGGTGTGCTGCAGTCGAAATATCGGCCGTTGTCGACTACGTCACCCGGCTGCGTTCCCGTAAGTTATTTGAACATTGTATACGCCGACAGAAACTCAGGTCTCACATTGTCTTGGAATAATTCGCAATGTGATGCGTTTCCCTAAGTATCGAATATACTATTTTACTCTGACGTCACCGCGCGTTTCCGATAACGGTCGCGGGAGGCCGAGAGCAATAATAGCGTGGTCTGGTTTGTACAGTATAATGGCTGACCTGTCTCGAGTGGGTTTCATCGTTTGCGGAATGTCATAATCCTTACCAATAAAGGCGAAATTACATTCAAGTGTAAAAGGCACTACCGAGTAGTTAAAAAAATTTGCAAAAAGTGCGTAGACACAAAAGAGCAGAACAAGAAGATTTTATGAAGACTATTGGCAACGCCGGCCGGTGTGGCCAAGCGGTTCTGGGCGCGTCAATTTGGAACCGCGCGACCGCTACGGTCGCAGGTTCGAATCCTGCCTCGGGCATGGTTGTGTGTGATGTCCTTAGGTTAGTTAGGTTTAAGTAGTTCTAAGTTCTAGGGGACTGATGACCTCAGATGTTAAGTCCCATAGTGCTCAGAGCCATTTTTGAACTATTGGCAACGAGAGTTGCACATGATTTGTGAGTGTAAATTTCTATAGCTTTTAGCGCAATTTTTGTTATGTTCCTCTGCAGGTACCTCGATGATGTTCCATGCGTCGAAATCAGTCGTGACACACTAAGCGCGTATTAGTAAATCTATAGTGATTCTAATTAATATTGACTGGGTTAGCATGGCCCTACACAAGAATTACGCGTGAAATAGTCACACAGTTTTAATATTTCAGGAAATTGCAAAGTAGTGCACACTACGTTGCAGAGTGAAAAATTCTGCGGAGAGAAACGTTCATTCTCGAAACAGGTTATCTCTTCAAAGGGTAAAAAGGCATTCAGCACTCTGAAGTCTATGGTTTGTATAGATATCAATCTCACCAATCTCCTCCAACGGCCGAAACAACCTTCATTATTTGATAGACAAATACATACGTGGTAGAAGCAAGCGAACACACAGCTTTGGCACAACTTCAAAATATCGAAAGGTATTGATCGTCAAGTTCTTCAAAATTTCATCGTCAGACTGAGGATGCGGAATTACGATAGCAAATATGTACATAGCAACATAAGTATACATCTTTGTAGTCCATTTACAAAAATTTCAATTAATATCGTACTACGTTAACTCAAACTTTAGTTAAAATCTCACGAAAGTGAGGACGTAGACTGAATACGATACTGATCTCATCTCATGTAGGCATATTTGACAGTGCCGTTGTCTACCCGAGTGCCGCGCGGGATTAGCCGAGAGGCCTAGGGCGCTGCAGTCATGGACTGTGAGGCTGATCCCGGCGGAGGTTCGAGTCCTCCCTCGGGCATGGTTCTGTGTGTTTCTCCTTAGGATAATTTAGGTTAAGTAGTGTGTAAGCTTAGGGACTGGTGACCTAAGCTGTTAAGTCCCATACGATTTCACACACAATTGAACATTTTTTTTGTCTACTCGAAAAGAAGCATTGCCATACTGACTGGGGCGACTGAGCTATCTAAGGATTAAACAAAGGCCGGTAGCTGCCACTAGCACTAGTCATAGAAATGAAGTCAAAGAGTAACTTTTCAGACAACTATACTTTACGGTGAACTACATGTCAGTCGGACTGTTTTTACGATCTAAGACTATACCATTAAGTATTTTCAAAAAATTAAAAAATCTTGTTTCAAGTTATTGCCACGAATCTAGGCTCATGTAAATGACTCCGTTGTATGTCATCATGTGCCGCTGCCGACAAGGTCTGGACACCGCCGTAAGTATACACCACTGACAATTAAAATTGCTACACCGCGAAGATGACGTTTTACAGACGCGAAATTTAACCGACAGGAAGAAGATGCTGTGATATGCTAATGATTAGCTTTTCAGAGCATTCACACAACGTTGGCGCCGGTGGCGACACCTACAACGTGCTGACATGAGGAAAGTTTCCAACCGATTTCTCATACACAAACAGCAGTTCGCCGGCGTTGCCTGGTGAAACGTTGTTGTGATGCCTCGTGTAACGAGGAGATATGCGTACCATCACGTTTCCGACTTTGATAAAGGTCGGACTGTAGCCTTTCGCGACTGCGGTTTATTGTATCGCGACATTGCTGCTCGCGTTGGTCGAGATCCAATGACTGTTAACAGAATATGGAATCGGTAGTTTCAGGAGGGTAATACGCAACGCCGTGCTGGATCCCATCGGCCTGGTATCACTAACAGTCTAGATGACATGCATCTTAACCCCATGGCAGTAACGGATCGTGTAGCCACGTCTCTATCCCTGAGTCGACAGATGGGGACGTCTGCAAGGCAATAACAATCTGCACGAACAGTTCGACGACGTTTGCAGCAGCATGGACTATCAGTTCGGAGACCATGGCTGCGGTTACCCTTGACGGAGCCTCACAGACAGGAGCACCTGCGATGGTGTACTCAACGACGAAGCTGGGTGCACGAATGGTAAAACGTCATTTTTTCGGATGAATCCAGGTTCTGTTTACATCATCATGATAGTCGCATCCGTGTTTGGCGACATCGCGGTTACCGCACATTGGAAGCGTGTATTCGTCATCGCCATACTGGCGTGATGGTATTGGTTACGCGTCTCGGTCACCTCTAGTTCGCATTGACGGCACTTGGAACAGTGGACGTTACATCTCAGATGTGTTACGACCCGTGGCTCTACCCTTCATTCGATTCCTGCGAAACCCTACATTTCAGCAGGATAATGCACTACCGCATGTTGCAGGTCCTGTACGGGCCTTTCTGGATACATAAAATGTTCGACTGCTGCCCTGGCCACCACAGATCTCTTACCAATTGATAACGTCTGGTCAATGGTGGCCGAGCAACTGGCCCGTCACAATACGCCAGTCACTACTCTTGATGAACTGTGGTATCGTGTTGAAGCTGCGTGGGCAGCTGTACTTGTACACCCCATCGAAGCTCTGTTTGACTCAATGCCCAGGCGTATCAAGGCCGTTATTACGGTCAGAGGTGGTTATTCTGGGTACTGATTTCTCAGGATCTATGCACCCAAATTGCGTGAAAATGTAATCACATTTCAGTTCTAGTCCGCCCCCGGTAGCTGAGTGGTCAGCGCGACAGACTGTCAAAGCTAAGGGCCCGGGTTCGATTCCCGGCTGGGTCGGAGATTTTCTTGGCTCAGGGACTGGTTGTTGTGTTGTCCTAATCATCATCATTTCATCCCCATCCACGCGAAAGACGCTAAGTGGCGTCAAATCGAAAGACTTGCACCAGGCGAGCGGTCTGCCCGACGGGAGGCCCTCGTCACACGACATTATTATTGTTATTATCATCTGTACTTCTTCTTGGTGTAGCAATTTTCATGGCCAGTAGTGTACTTTACTGATAATTACGCCCGATGAGAGCGTGAGTGAAGCACTTATTTGGCGGACACGAGAAAGAATCTTGATAATATGTGGGGCCTGAATCAATACTTCCGTGAAATAATTCTTTGATTATTTAACAACGCACGACTCACCGCCTTGTTAATATAGTACTGCGTGAGGCGCTTTCAGAATTTTCTACGTGTCTGTCTGATGTCCACGTGAAGTGGTTATACCAAAAAGAAAGAAAACGTAAACATAATCTCAGGGATTGTATCTCGTGTCAGCATATTAAAATATTGCTGCATGATATCCTTGCTGTAGAGAAAACAAGTGAAGTTAACCTTGTAATGAAAGAAAGTATTTCTTCTTTTTTTTATTAACGTAATATTATTATTCGTTTTGCCGAGAAGCGGCTAATATCTGATCTGAACGTAATGTTCTTAGTTTTTACTTTAAATAGAACACAAATTTGAATGTTCACGTTTCCTTCTCTTGATAATTAAGTGCAAGTCTTTCGACTACGGAACGCAAAGAAATTCGAATGAAATTCTTTCTATGCAAGATGTCTGCGAAGAATGGGCGACTGTTCCACCATCCTTGTCGTTTATCTAACGTGCAGAATATCTAAGAATTGATATTTTTATTTCTGCATGAAGGTCACTAGGTATACGAAAGAAAATATCCAGAATTAGCTTAAACTAACATATATTATTTAAAAATTTACAATTACTATGTGAAATGGCCGCTGTAGCGTGTGTTAGCTTCGAGACTAGAACACAGATTAATACCGCTGGTCTTTCTCGTTTCTTTCGCCAGCGAGTAAAAGAATAATTAATACAGAGATCCTATACAGTTATCTTATAGAGTCTGTTTGTAGCATTATTATTTAATTTTATTATAAATTACCATTATGAGAGCTAATTGCATGCGCATTTTCAGCGTTTATTACTATTTACATTTTACTCTGTTTTGTGTCTGACTTTTCGTGGAACGTTTTAAATTTTTTGTACAGTACATCGGTACAATCACTTATATTTTGAACTACTGTAGTATGACTACATTTGGTGATACTGATGTAACATTTCATTTAACGATGGTTGTAAACTTATTCGTTCCCAACATATATTTTATTACTTGTCTGTACCAGTTATAGGTCTATATCGTACCACACCAATTAATGGTGGAAAATATTCCTTCTGTTTTGGCTACTGAGTAGCGACTATTTCTATAACGACGCACTATTTCTAACGACGCACATTTCGTGTTATCAATATACAAGTCAACGTAAATGTGTCTTTGCCAAGTTGTTCATGATGTTCTGGTTCAAAAATGGTTCAAATGGCTCTAAGCACTATGGGACTCAGCATCTGAGGTCATCAGTCCCCTAGAGTTAGAACTACTGAAACCTAACTAACCTAAGGACATCACACACATCCATGCCCGAGGCAGGACTCGAACCTGAGACCGTAGCAGCAGCGCGGTTCCGTGCTGAAGCGCCTAGAACCGCTCGGCTACAGCGGCCGGCCATAATGTTCTGACGTGTAGTTTATCGTAGTGTACAGTTGTTTGCAAAGTTACTCTTTGGCGTAATTTCTGTGATTAGTTATAGCGCCACCTAATGGCCTTCGTTTACTTTTTAGACAGCTCAGACATCACAGTCAGTTTTTCACTGGTTCTCTTAGTACCGACAGCAGCGCAGTCAAATTTGCCTGTATGAGATGAGATCAATATTATATACAGTCTATGTCCTCGGTTTCGTCAGACTTTTCCTAAAGTTTTATTTAAATGTAAGTACGATACTAACTGAAATTTTTGAATATGGATTACTAAGATATATACTTATGTTGGTGTGTAAATATTTGCTATCGTTAAATTTCTTGTACACTCTATTCCACAGCTTCAGTGTAACTATGAAATTTCGAAACCCGTAACTATTAGTAAATGATTTTGTGGTCAAAACCTTTCTATATTTCAAAAGTTATGCCACAGTGCCCTCATTTCATGTTAAAGTAATTCCTCTGTAGCGTACTGGAAGCGTTACCGCCTACCACCCAGGGGGCCCGAGTTCGATTCCCGGCAGGGGACTGGGTGTTGTGTGTCCCTCATCATCATTGACTCGCAAGTCGCCGATGTGGCGTCAACTAAAGAGGACTTGCCATACGGCGGCCGAACTCCCCCGACTGGGGCGTCCCGGCCAACAATGCCAAACGATCATTTCATTTTTTCCGCATAAGCTTATAATCAATGTGATACCAACATACTTCTATCTTCTGTGGTTGACGCAAGTTCGTCAGGAGACGGCGAGATGAAATGAAATGAAGAAAAAGTGGACTCCTTCGGTAGGGGTAGGGGACTGCTGCCAGCGACTCGCCTGTGCAGGCCCTGAGCCGCATCGAGCCGTCGGCGCACTGAATTGATACCTCGTTTCCTCTTTTCGGAGCGGCGCTCTTCCTCCCCCTGCGTCTTAAACCCGCGTAATCCCGTAGAATGTCTCCATTACACCTGCCGCCCTGCCTTCCGGACGCTCGTTCTTTATTCCAGTGCTTCCTGAATTCGCCCTCCCCCAGAGAGGGGAACGTCCTTGTAAAATCGTTGTCCTCTCTATCTTCCTGCTGTTTCTACTTACTTCCACAGTCGAATTACTATAAGGTTTCCTCTTCTTCCTTTATTTCTTAAATATCTTTAAAGACAAGATAAATCTTTATTTTCAATCCGCATGAAATAGTAGCTGACGGTACTTTAATCTTGCATTTGTGCAGGAACAGCATAAAATTTGAGAAGACGGTATCTTAGTATTTCATATGTGCAGGAACATGACTGTCAGAAGTGATCTCTTTGACTGTTAATAATGGAGTTGTAGGATTCGAGAAGAAATACTTATTCCTTTTTTCTACACTATTGGCCATTAAAATTGCTACAGCAAGAAGAAATGCAGATGGTAAACGGGTATTCGTTGGACAAATGTATTATCCTAGAACTGACATGTGATTACATTTTCACCAATTTGGGTGCATAGATCCTGAGAAACCAGTACCCAGAACAACCACCTCTGGCCGTAATAACGGCCTTGATACGCCTGGGCATTGAGTCAAACAGAGCTTCGATGGTGTGTACAGGTACAGCTGCCCATGCAGCTTCAACACGACACCACAGTTCATCAAGAGTAGTGACTGGCGTATTGCGACAGGCCAGTTGCTCGGCCACCATTGACCAGACGTTTTCAGTTGAGGAGAGATCTGGAGAATGACCTGGCCAGGGCAGCAGTCGAACATTTTCTGTATCTAGAAAGGCCCGTACAGGACCTGCTCCATGCGGTCGTGCATTATCCTGCTGAAATGTAGGGTTTCGCAGGGATCGAATGAAGGGTAGAGCCACGGGTCGTACCAAATCTGAAATGTAACGTCCACTCTTCAAAGTGCCGTCAATGCGAACAAGAGGTGACCGAGACGTGTAACCAAAGAATCCCATACCATCACGCCGGGTGATATTGCAGTATGGCGATGACGAATGCACGCTTCCAATATGCGTTCACCGCGGTGTCGCCAAAGACCGATGCGACCATCATGATGCTGTAAACTGAACCAGGATTCATCTGAAAAAATGACGTTTTTCCATTCATGCACCCAGCTTCGTCGTTGAGTACACCATCGCAGGTGCTCCTGTCTGTGATGCAGCGCCAAGGGTAACCGCAGCCATGGTCTCCGAGTTGATAATCCACGCTGCTGCAAACGTCGTCGAACTGTTCGTGGAGATGGTTGTTGTCTTGCAAACGTCCCCATCTGTTGACTCAGAGATCGAGACGTGGCTACACGATCCGTTACAGCCATGAGGATGAAATGCCTGGCATCTCGACTGCTAGTGATACGAGGCTGTTGGGATCCAGAACGGCGTTCCGTATTACCCTCCTGAACCCACCGATTCCATATTCTGCTAACAGTCATTGGATCTCGACCAACGCGAGCAGCAATGTCGCGATACGATAAACCGCAATCGCGATAGGCAACAATCCGACCTTTATCAAAGTCGGAAACATGATGGTACGTATTTCTCCTGCTTACACGAGGCATCACAACAACGTTTCACCAGGCAACGCCGGCCAACTGCTGCTTGTGTATGAGAAATCGTTTGGAAACTTTCCTCATGTCAGCACGTTGTAGGTGTCGCCACCGGCGCCAACCTTGTGTGAATGCTCTGAAAAGCTAATCATTTGCATATCACTGCATCTTTTTCCTGGCGGTTAAATTTCGCGTCTGTCGCACGTCCTCTTCGTGGTGTAACAATTTTAGTGGCCAGTAGTGTATAATGTACGAACATGCAGTAAGAGAAAGAATCTGATGACTACTTGTTCGGTTTTCCATCATTTCCTTGTAAAACAGTGGTAAAAAAAATGCTGCATATTACTCTGTTGTCAAAACTGGAAATAACAGGAAACAAAACTGTTTTTGATCTGACAGGTAGAGTCATAAGTAAACAAAAATAGAAGAGAAAAAAATTTCCTCGTAATCAACACAAACAAACAAAGTAAACAAAATCTTGCAAAACATTTCGCTGCAAACACTACGATTTCTTTTTACTGTCCTTTTGAATAACGCATTGGTTATGAACCAATTGGCCCTCCCCGTAAATGGAGACACTTTTGAATGTGGCTAGGCATACACCTTACCAAATTTTTCTAACACGTCTGTGGGGAATCGTTCCATTCCTCCACAACATCTCTTATGATGCCCTTTACGGTTTCTGGCAGGACAGGACGATTGCAAACAGTTCATTTTAGCATGGCTCATGCATTCTTAATGCAGTTAAGATGTGAAGAATGTGGAGGCCCTGCCATCCCAAATATACTACGCTCCAGTAGGAAGGTGTTCACAATGTTGTAACGATGCGGACGTGCATTGTTGTCCATCAGTGTGAATCCCACTCCAATATGTTCACCAAATGGAACAACAATGTATGGGAGGATGACGTCGCATGTATTGTCACAAGACAAGAGGTCTCCTACGACCATATGTGGTTCCACCCCGGAACACGAATCAACTGCATTGTTAAGCGTTGCAATCTATAATACACTAAGAATGTAAACGTTATTCAAAAAATGTTCAAATGTGTGTAAATTCCCAAGGGCCAAACTGCTGAGGTCACCGGCCCCTAGATTTACACACTTCTTAAAATAACTTATACTAGGAACAACACACTCAGCCATGCCCGAGGGAGGACTCGAACCTCCGGCGAGAGGGGCCGTGCAGTCCGCGACATGGCGCCTCCAACCGCTCGGTCACATCGCGCAGCAAACGTTATTTTCGTTGCTTCCACACGAATATCGGTATTGTCAGGGTGGAGACTGATACGGATCTCATCAGAAAAGAGTGCTGTGTCACACTGCTGCCTAGTGCACAAAGATTGATTTCGTGCCCATATGACACGAGCCCAGCCGGCGAATGTGGCCCAGCGGTTCTAGGAGCTTCAGTCCGGAACCGCGCTGGTGCTACGGTCGCAGGTTCGAATCCTGCCTAGTGCATGGATGTGTGTGATGTCCTTAGGTTAGTTAGGTTTACGTAGTTATAGGGGACTGATGACCTCCGATATTAAGTCCCATAGTGCTTAGAGCCATTTGAACCATTTTTGTGACACGGGCCCTCTACAAATCCGATTCATAGCCTTGGGAGGTCTTCTGGCACGTAATTTCTGTTCATGGAGCTTAATTCGTATCTTCTGTTTTGACACCTGCTCACATGCAACTTTTTGGAATTCCAGTTCTCTGCTTCGGCTCTGCAGGCAGTGAGTGTACTGAATTTAGAGGTGGACAAAAACTGCAACATTCGTTCTAGGGTAGAACCATGTTCCGCCGACGAGGCATTTGAACGGGGTCGCACTGTGGACCTGCTGGAAGATGGAGGGACATATCGACAAACTGATGCTTAACCTATCTGTTGCCTGTCTCTGCTTTCAGCAGTGATCTGATGAGTATTCCCATACCAGTAGATGCCTGTGTAGATTGATGCACATTGTGAGCAGCTGTGGCCAATTGAATGCCCTTCAGGGATGGAATCCGGACACATGCTGGGCTTGCTGTGTCACCAAGGACCATTGGCAGCCCTCTGCGTGCAGCAGGACTAAGATCACGTTAGCACTGACACTAAGACACCCCCAGCACAGCTACTCTGGTGCTATGAAGAATGGACTGGAGAGTGGAAAGGTGTCCTGTTGTCTTTAGTGATGACGATGAGTCATATTCGTATATGAGTGCTAGACGTACGCTTATACGGCGTAGACCTTGTGAGCTGCGAGTTCCGGAGTACATTCACCCAAGATAAACGGGCCCTATCCCAGCATTCATGGCATGAACGGCATTAGTTAATTACGCGTGGGCGCTTTTGGCATTTCTGCAGGGTAACGTAACCAGTACCCGACACATTACACATGTTGTTATTCCCATGATCCTGCCATTTCTTCAACGGGACAATGATGAAGTTTTTCAGGAGTACAGTGCACGTTTACATAAGGCTCCTGCAACACAACGTGCTCTTCGTAGTGTACAACTGCCCTGGCCAGCATGATCATCAGATCTCTCGCCCAGTTGAATGGGTGTGTGACATGGAGAAGGGTAACTTACTTGTCGTCCAGGTGGTGAAACACCCACTGCCGAGCTGTAAGAACAGATGCAAGATGCTGAGGACAATCCATCGCAGGATACCACTCTACCACTCAGCACCTTTATGATCGTTTGGGCGCCAGAATAAAAGCCGTTGCCGCTAGAGAGGGGGGGGGGGGAGGTTCACTGTGTACTGACGCGGCTGTTTGCGCACCCTTTACTGCGACTTGTGAGTTTCATTTGGTCTGACTTTGTTGTCATGCACTACTACGATGATGAACTATTTGCCACATCAGTTAGCAATAAAATCACCTTGTCCTTGAGGGCGTTTCATCTTTTTTTTATTGCAGTGAAGATATAAAGTGAGATTATGCCATGAGGGGATAAACTGAGACGATAAGGACCAAAAACGATCACATGAATATATTGCCGGAAATGCGTTGCAAGAGTGGTACACCGGACTGAATGGGAGATAAAAGATCTTTGTTAGTGACCACAATATCAGCACTAGGCTGATGTGCCGCCAGTACGAGACAAGCCTGACGACCGTTTGTAACGTTCTCCATGTATATAGTTTTGAAGTCATGTGGCGGCATTTAAACACGCTCTGATGCATTGCATAAAGCTACGCATTATGCTTTAAGTTGAATGTAAGAAGACATTCGGTCACCGTTACACAGACAGATTATTAAACTCCTAAATACTTCTTGACTGTTTGTTTATATCCAGTGAAAGGAAGCTATATTACTGACAGCAATGCAAACTGAGATAATTTTAAAACCGAGCAGTCGTGGGTAATACATGGACAGGACTGCCCTCCCACAAGGACTTGACATATGGGGCTACTTGCCGCAAGTATTGTAATGAAGAAACAAAAATCTGCGGGAAACTCTCTGGTTGATCAGGTTTGTTGTAGGATCGGGACTGTCAACGGCAATTCGTAAGAACGATTTAGATATGACATGTCCCATTGCGTGTCGTGTATCGGACTGTAAGGACAGTAAGAAGTTTTTTTTAATGAAATATCGTTAAAGCACTACCAGAGTGGCTCTACTGAAGCCAGAATGTAGTGGGAATATGAATATATATATATATATATATATATATATATATATATATATATAATGTAGAACGTTTGAAGGAAAGAAGTATGAAATAGTATTTACAGGCCATCGATTGCGAGATGATTAAAATTGGAGCAGAAATTCACCATGTCAACAAGGAAGCTGGAAAGCGGTAGTGGACAGTCTAAAAGAACCATACTGGCATGCACTTGTTGCTATATATGGAAAACACACAAATTTAATCCAGATAGACTGAGAGAGACGTGAGCTCCATCCTGCCCAATTAAAAGTCCAACGCATTAGGCAGGGTGCGTGCTCGCTCAGTCCATCACTGAATTACAAACATGTAGCTTGGCGAAATGATCAGGACACCTTTCGTTCGAGCAGACGGTAACTTTTCGAGAAGCAACATAGCACGGGAGGTGACGTACCATACTTCGGTACTGGTAGTGTTCCCTTTTTGTAATAAGTGTACACGTTACATAGCTACTGTGAAAGCAAGACTTCACGGGAACTTTCACTATATGCTTACATTAATGGGATATGTCGACGGGTACGGCCTACTCATGACCGTCTCGTATCTAGGAATGTAAAGAAATATTTAAGTGCAATGATGACCAAACACATTCACCAGGTTGTTGATCCGCTTTTGGAGTGCCGTGCTGCAGCGATACTGAGTGGCATGGATTTAACAAGGTTTTCATAAGTTTCCGGAGTCTACTCACGTATCACGGAACTGTCGAAAATTACAGACCCGGGGGTTTCGGGCGCGGAGCTTGGGTGCGATAGCGCCCCGGATGCGTTCAATCGAGTTCAAATCTTGCGAATGTTTTGAGCAATACATCAATCTGATTTCACTTTCATGCTTTTCCACTACTGTAACTCGATTCCGGCCAGGTGAGACAGTTATCCTGTTGGAAGGTACCATCAATGTCGTCGAAGACAGCAGCCGTGAAGCAACAGAGGTGCTGCGCAGGGTTGTTTCACATAGTCAACGACTTTCAGGAGGCCTGTGATTACTACTACTGGTCCCATGGAAACCCAGCTAAATGTTTACCATAGCATAACATTGCCCCACTAGCCTGCATCGCGGATGCGGTGAATTTTTCGAACAGTCGTTCGCCTGGTTGATGGTGTATCAAGACAGGACCACTGATCTGGTGTAACAAGAAGCGTGATTCATCCGATCAGTGACGCATTTCCATTGATCCACGGTCTAGTTTCAAAAATCCCGTTACCGCGATGTCATTGGCTCTGCTGCGGAACCTCATGTACAGCAATCTGCACTGAACGGTGTTCTCTGAAATACTTCTGCCAGCACCAACATTGTACTCTGTCGTAAGATCTGCCACTGTTCGTAGATACTTGTTGCCTGCGCCACATTAGCCTGTCCTTCGTCAAAGTAGCTGATGCGAGTGGATTTAACATTTGCAGCAGCTCATAGAATGATCCCCATTAGCTTCTACTGACCCGTTACACAGGTTTGCTCAAAACTGTGGAAACGCCGCGACAAATACATGCTTGAACACAAATGGAGATGCTAGCCAAGCCAGGAGATTGCTCTGTTGTATTTGACTACCAGCGGCACCTGTGGAATGTCCTCAGTACGTTGTACGTGGCAGTCGTGGTCAGAACGATATTCCGTGTAGTTTTCAGTGCATTATGTCGGAGCTAAGTGAATTCGAGTGTGGGCAAATTGTTGGTGGTCGTATGGTACGTGCCTCCCTAATCAAGGGAAATGTTTGGTGTTTCATGAGGCATCGTATCGAAAATTTATACTGCATACGTGGAAAACGGAGAAACATCGTCCATTAAGTCACAACGCGGACGAAAGTTTGTGTTGAGTTGAGGAAGATTGTGACGAAAAATAAGAAGACGACAGCGGCGAACTTCACTGAAAAATTGAATGTCACACCCACGAACGGTGTCACTACCACTTTATAAGCAGGTAATTGCAGGATGAGCAGGAACTGTAAAACCACTCATCAGTGACGCAAATCCTCGTAACAAAAAACGTGGTGACGAAGCAATAAAAACCTAGACTATGGAGCAATGGAAGAAACTCATTTCGTTAGATGAGTATTGTTGCACGCTGTGTTCATCTTCTGGCCGATTTTACAGGGTTCGGTTGAGATTTTGGCAGCCATTTCGTTGCATTCCACTTGCCCCGTGGTTATTCTGCAGGATCGCATTACTGTCGAGAATTATGTGAGCAATTTCGATGATCTGGTGTAGCCCATGTTACAGTGTTTGTTCCCCAATGGTGATGCTTTGTTTGAAGACGACTGGGATCTTCTTCAAACGTCTCCTATCGTCTAGGACTGGTTTGCAGCCGATTACAGTGACCGCCAGGTATCCCAGGCTATTTTTGGTGAAACACGCAGGCAAACACTACCGAAGAACAGAGCAAGAAAAGTGAGTTTCTGCTTTTCTGTGACACAGTGTCGGGAAAGACCTCATCAACGTTCAGGCCCCTAGCAGAAAATACGACAGCTCATAAAGTCTGTGAAGGATGTGTTAGAGCTTAGAACGTCTGCGGTGTAGAAAATACCACTCAGAATGGCTGTAACCATGTCGGCCAAACAATACGCACTGTGGAGCAACAACGAACGAGAAACGAGGGGTGCTTACGCCTACGCTAGCCTGGAAAATCAGAAGTAGCAGAACACGCACTAGAAAATCTACACCAAATACTATTCTACGAAACATCTATCATTTTGAGGACGAAGGGATTTTGGGATAGTGTCGTAAAAGAAGGTACAGAAACAAAAATATTTAATCTTCGTTGATCCATTATGGATCGTGGGACGACGGCTAGCATGAACTTCTTCATGCAATAATTTACCAACAGCCGTATGATTTGTAGAAGTCTATTTTATTTTATGAACTTCTATGTGCTACCAGTTTCCGCATTACATTGATGCTATCTTCAGGCCCCTCTACAGTGAGTAGAAGAAATGTACTAATATAAGAAATTGTAAAAAGTGTAGGACATTCGTTAACAGTTTACAGATATCATGTTAACCATGTAAGGGGCTCAAAGAGATATATTCTATATCATTAAAACTACACTCCTGGAAATTGAAATAAGAACACCGTGAATTCATTGTCCCAGGAAGGGGAAACTTTATTGACACATTCCTGGGGTCAGATACATCACATGATCACACTGACAGAACCACAGGCACATAGACAAAGGCAATAGATCATGCACAATGTCGGCACTAGTACAGTGTATATCCACCTTTCGCAGCAATGCAGGCTGCTATTCTCCCATGGAGACGATCGTAGAGATGCTGGATGTAGTCCTGTGGAACGGCTTGCCATGCCATTTCCACCTGGCGCCTCAGTTGGACCAGCGTTCGTGCTGGACGTGCAGACCGCGTGAGACGACGCTTCATCCAGTCCCAAACATGCTCAATGGGGGACAGATCCGGAGATCTTGCTGGCCAGGGTAGTTGACTTACACCTTCTAGAGCACGTTGGGTGGCACGGGATACATGCGGACGTGCATTGTCCTGTTGGAACAGCAAGTTCCCTTGCCGGTCTAGGAATGGTAGAACGATGGGTTCGATGACGGTTTGGATGTACCGTGCACTATTCAGTGTCCCCTCGACGATCACCAGTGATGTACGGCCAGTGTAGGAGATCGCTCCCCACACCATGATGCCGGGTGTTGGCCCTGTGTGCCTCGGTCGTATGCAGTCCTGATTGTGGCGCTCACCTGCACGGCGCCAAACACGCATACGACCATCATTGGCACCAAGGCAGAAGCGACTCTCATCGCTGAAGACGACACGTCTCCATTCGTCCCTCCATTCACGCCTGTCGCGACACCACTGGAGGCGGGCTGCACGATGTTGGGGCGTGAGCGGAAGACGGCCTAACGGTGTGCGGGACCGTAGCCCAGCTTCATGGAGACGGTTGCGAATGGTCCTCGCCGATACCCCAGGAGCAACAGTGTCCCTAATTTGCTGGGAAGTGGCGGTGCGGTCCCCTACGGCACTGCGTAGGATCCTACGGTCTTGGCGTGCATCCGTGCGTCGCTGCGGTCCGGTCCCAGGTCGACGGGCACGTGCACCTTCCGCCGACCACTGGCGACAACATCGATGTACTGTGGAGACCTCACGCCCCACGTGTTGAGCAATTCGGCGGTACGTCCACCCGGCCTCCCGCATGCTCACTATACGCCCTCGCTCAAAGTCCGTCAACTGCACATACGGTTCACGTCCACGCTGTCGCGGCATGCTACCAGTGTTAAAGACTGCGATGGAGCTCCGTATGCCACGGCAAACTGGCTGACACTGACGGCGGCGGTGCACAAATGCTGCGCAGCTAGCGCCATTCGACGGCCAACACCGCGGTTCCTGGTGTGTCCGCTGTGCCGTGCGTGTGATCATTGCTGGTACAGCCCTCTCGCAGTGTCCGGAGCAAGTATGTTGGGTCTGACACACCGGTGTCAATGTGTTCTGTTTTCCATTTCCAGGAGTGTATATGTAACATTAGGGCACATATGCTTCTGCCTGAGTGTATAGGACTTATATGTAGGGAGATAGACATTTCTTGATATACAGAGATTGAGAAACTTCTTTGTAACCATGACTACATGAGACAGCTACTGGCACTGCATTAATCCACTCAGCACAATGTGAGGTTGTCCTACATAAGGGTACTAATTAAGTGTGTACGATGACCAGGTGTTTGATGATTTTATAGTACGATTGCATTGGTTTACTTCGGGAATGCAATTGGGTTTTAAGACAAACTCTTTTATGCTTTTTATCGTTAATATTGCGGCAGCTGTTTGTCGTACCACACATAATACTACCTAGACCACACATAAGTAAATATGTGTTCTGACATGGTTGTCACATTTTCCTGTATTTTAATTTATTTTATTGTTATTTATATTACTCAATTTTTATTAAAAAAAGTACTCTTCCACTGTTCCACTTTACATACGAATGTATGCAGTACATCTGATGTGTTGCATGGCCTATTACAACAGTGTGTTACGGTTTTATGAATAATAGCGTACACATATGTTCATATATCAGACGTTATTTGAGTAAAACAGGGAAAACTATTAACAATAGCATGACATAGGCAGAAGCATATGTGCCCTAATGTTACATATAATTTTAATGATATACAATGTATCTCTTTGAGCCACTTACATAGTTAACATGATACCTGTAAATTGTTAACGTACGTTCTATATTTTTTATAATTTTCTTATATTAGTACATTTCTTCTACTCACTGTACACGAGCCTGAAGATGGCATCAATGTAATGGCGAAACTGGTAGCACATAGAAGTTCACAAAATAAAATAAACTTCTACAAATCATATGGCTGTTGGTAAATTATTGCATCAAGAAACAAAAATATTTGGAAACACGATCGGTGAGGACGGAGATCTGCAGCTCTCTCAGTCTGAGACACGGACATCGTGAGGTTGAAGCAGGAGCGACGGACGCGGGACGAAAAAGTTACCAGTGATGTCGCAGTCAGCAGCGTGGCTATACACGGTGAACAATAATAAAGCCGACAAACTGCAGGGACGGATTTCTGACTAGAGGATAGGGGGAAAAATGTCCTGTGAAAATGTGTCCGGAAATTCGCAGTTGCCACGGTAGTTGTCTCTGACGAATGTAAGTTCCTCTGACACGTGCCGTATGTTCATTTTGTGTTACAGTACGCTGCGTCAACCACACAGTCACGCAGCCTGTAAGCTGCAGAATGGACCGGTATTCATGTTCGGAACACGGCAAGATGGTGTTTGTGTACTGCCAAGCCGATGGAAAGAGTCGAAAGGAAGGACTGCTATGCCGAAACAAGTGCCTTCTCAAACGCCAACCGCATCACACAACATTTCAAGACCTTTTTGAGCGTATATGTGGTCGTGAGTCCTTTCAGACAGACCTACGTGCAGGGAAGCGGCGGCCTGTTCGTACACCAGATTTGGAGGACCGGGTTCTACAGGATACTGAGACGAAAACTAGTACAAACTCCTGGCAAGTGGCCCTCTATCATGGTGTAGCTCGAAGTGTGGCAATTCAAGATGCTACATGTGAGCGTGTCCATTGCGTCCCGTGGAGGTCATTTTGAGCAACTGTGGTGGATGCGATGCAGCTCTGTACTGTGTTCCTGGGAAATCTGTAGTTGTTGCATGCATTCTGCTCATTTCCAGACACGTGTTCATAGGACCTTTTTTCCTCGGTTTTCAGTCAGATATCTGTAGTCTGTCGGTTTTATTAACGCTCACCTTGTATAGCGGTGAGGCCACGGGGACGCGGCAGTAATTTCCCATTTGACAATGGCCAAGGGAAGCCCGGTCTAAAGAAGTTCCTGGGGTTTTAACCACCTGACGCGGCTGGAAGACAGAGAAGTTTTCTTCATATTCTTCAGTGTTCTGGAAATAAAGGAAATGAAAGGAAAAACAAAAAAACAAATTTCAACTGTATCATTTTAGACAGAGTGATACTGTTACAGTTTCTGTTTCTTCCATATTCATCGCTTGAAGTTTGCGACTGCCTTATCTACATAATGTGTGTTATAGGCGTCATTGTGGTTCTAGTAATTCCCAGTTGTACTAGAAAAGTACATAAGCTGTTGTTCTACACCGACACTTCTAAAAGAAAAATCTCTTGACGCACTCCTCTGTTACAACAACGCATCACCAAAGGTGACAAAAGGCATCAGAAATTTCTAAAAGAGACAAATGTTCCTCCTTTTAATGTTTTTCCCTTGGGAAGCAAGGTGGAAGCGTAATTTCTTTAGTCATTGTTCAGCAGACTTGCATTAGTTATCTGTTAGCTGTAGTGTGCAATACAGAAAATGAAAAATAATCTCTGTACTACTAAAATTACAGTGTGACGGCTATTTGACATTAAAAATATGGATCTTTGGTTCTTCTGTTAGCAGCTTAAGTATGGTACACGTCACACTAACGAGTTCCTTAACGCTAGTCAGTAGGAAGTATTGCTGGTTGGACACTGCTGGCGCCATGTCAGAGAGAAAAATACCCACTTAACACAGAAAGGAAGTATTTGTAGATTTCCACAACGCAGCTCTACGATTTCCGTCTTGTCGATGAACTGTCATAGTCTGCTGTATCCTTTGTTATTCACTGATAATAGTTTCATGTCCAAGTAAATTTCACTTGTATTTTCACAGCCAACGGTGGGAACACCCGGGATGCTCAAATGCTCAAATGTGTGTGAAATCTTATGGCACTTAACTGCTAAGGTCATCAGTCCCTAAGCTTACACACTACTTAACCTAAATTACTCTAAGGACAAACACACACACGCATGTCCGAGGGAGAACTGGAATCTCCGACGGGACCACCCGCACAGTCCATGACTGCAGCGCCTTTGACCGCACCCGGCATGAATTGCGACTGTCAATACTGTGCGATTCCGCAAAACATTTCATCTCACATATTTCCCGAAACGTAAGACGGTTTCGTAGCTACGTTTTACGCCTCCGATACTTCAAAAATGGCTCTGATCACTATCGTACTTAACAGCCGAGGTCATCAGTCCCCCAGAACTTAGAACGACTTAAACCTAACTAACCTAAGGACATCACACACATCCATGCCCGAGGCAGGATTAGAACCTGTGATCGTAGCGGTCGCTAGGTTCCAGACTGAAGCGTCTAGAACCGCTCGGCCACAGCGGCCGGCCTCCGATACTTCCTGACCGATTTAAGACACAATAATTCTGTTTCCACTCAAATGAATTTGGAAACAGTCTTCGCTAAATGACTTAATAGTGCCTCATAATTACAGAGCTATCGGTATGAACTCCGCTTATTGAAATGGGAATACAATAAGTTCTGCTACTTGTGTCGTAGTTATGAAAGAGGTGAACTGAAAAGCGTTGCACTATTCAACATCCCATTAGAAATTTAGGAGAAATTACAATATTTAGAACGTTGTATTAATTTTATGCGGAACTTCGTATTGTTAAAAGGAGTTGTAGCGCTAGACTGTGAGGGCGCTCCTGCTATCGTGCCGTAGGTAATTGAATGAACAAGAGCTGAATACTCTGACACATTGGTTGGACAGACAGACCAACTGGAAGGATAAGGAGATGGCACCTAAGATCGATTCACCAGTTAACTTCGATAACCGTTCTGCTCTTGTTTATGCCAGAACCTTGAAAGAAAAGTTCACGTCCAAAATTTAATAGCTGTTTAAAAAAAGGAGTTGAGGGATAATTAATATTGTTTAACAATTACTTCGCCTCAGGAGTTTAATGCCAAGATACACACTCCCAATGAAAAATCACATTGTCGGCAGCAACAAAACGGAAACCACAATAGAATGTTGTCATAAAAGTGCATTTAAGGAATCAAGTGTTTGAAATGACCACCGTCTACTACAGTACACGTATGCGGTAGCTGGTGCAAGGACTTCTCCACGGACTGCAAGATCGTCTCGATATCATTGTGGATGCTGCAATAGTGTGATGCTTTAAATCTCCTTGCGCCGTCGAAACTTGCACATAAATTTCATGTTTGAGTTTATGCCAGAGAAAAAAATGCCAATGAAGTCAAGGCATGCGTTTGTGCACGGCAAGTAATAATGCCTTCGGGTCCCATCAAGCATCCAGGAAAGTGCTGACAGAGTACTTTCCCAGCCACAAGCCAGAAGTGCTGGTACCACAGACGTCCATGCCTTTCGAGAGTTGCCTCCTCTAGGACAACCACTAGCATTTCAGTAACTTATTTTGCACATCTTTTACCCGTTACAGTTTCTTCAAGGAAGTATGATCTTAACACCTGGCAAGGAAGGCAACGACAAACCGCCTCCATTGGGACCTTGCCTAGTACGGCGGTGCGGGTTTCCCGCATTATTCCCTTACGCTCTGTCAAGAAGCATGGGACCTCATTTCCATAGTGTCACAGAAGCGACACCAAGGCAACGATGACAACAATAATTCAGGTATACACGCCGCCATCGAAGCACAAGATGGAGAAATAGAGAAACTATATGAGGATACTGAACGGGTAGTCCAGTATGTACAGGGAGACGAAAATCTAATATTCATGAGGAATTGGAATGTGATTGTAGGTGAAGGATGAAGACTTATTGAGTTCTTCAGTATATTTAAACCAGTAATGGGAAATACTCTGTTCAAAAATAGCAAAAAAACGAGGTATACTTGATAAAGGCTGGGAGATACAGGGAGTTTTGAGGTAGATTACATCATGGTTAGGCGGAGATTCCGAAATCAGATATTGGATTGTAAGGTGTACCCAGGAGCAGATGTCGACTCAGACTCAGATGACAATTTAGTAGTGAAGAAGAGTTGTATGAAGCTTAAGAGACTACACAGGAAAGATCTATGTTCCAAGAAGTGGGATACGGAAGTGCTAAAGAATTAAAAAATACGCTTGATAATCTCTGAGGCTACTGACACTGCGATAAGCAATAGCTCAGTAGGAAATTCAGTTGAAAGGGAATGGACGTCTCTATAAAGGACAGTCACAGATGCTGAAAATAAAAATATGGGTACAGAAAAGGAAACCGCGAAGAAAGCGTTGGTAACAGAAGAAATACTTCAGTTGGTAGACGAAAGAAGGAAGTACAAAAGAGTTCGGGGAAATTCACGAATACAGAAATATAAGTTACTTAAGAAAGCAATAAACAGGAAGTTCAGGGAAGCTATGGGGTAATGCCTGCAAGAAAAATGTGAAGAAATCGATAAAGAAATGATTGTCGGTAGGACTGATTCAGCGTATAAGAAAAATAACCTTCGGTGGAATTAAAAACAAAGGTGGTAAAAAAGTTGGTAACACTGTTAAATGCAGAGGAGAAAGCGAATAAGTGGAAAGAGCTGTAACCTCCCCACAAAAAAATTGTATTAAATAATAATAATGAGTATGATTCTAATTTTAGTGTAACCTCAGAACAAAATTGGTTCCCATTTATAACCTCCCTACAGAAATTCATTCACATTTAACCTCCACACAAAATTTGTTTCCCATTTAATATACCCACAAAATTCTTTTCTCATTTAATGTAAGCTCGAAACAGAAAAATTCCTAAACCTGGTAAATTTTGGACGACAGCAGTGCTGCGTCATGGCCCTGTAAGATCATTCCGAATAAAAAAGGAAAAATTCTTACCTCAATAAACTCCCGTAATATATCTGCTCTTACAATAAATTTTTGCGGCACAGCTCTGTGCAATGCTGGCCGATAGATTGGTCATTTATGAAAGGAAGCAACTGATTTTTCTTGCAACAATCGGAATGATGATGGATTGGAGAAATTAGTAAATTCTTTAAATTGAAATGAATGCTTGTTAGAAATTACTTTATATGACAAAGATTATTAATAGGACATTTTTAAACGATTTACATGGGAGTTCACATAACATTACTAGATATGCGCGAGGCTGCTTTTTACCTTATACAATAATACTCAGGCTCCGGCATCGCTGCACCGCGACCGGGCCAGCCAACACGATACACTATACAAGACCAGAACAAACTCCAGACTAGCGCAGACTAGCAACAACAACTGCTACAGCTACACAGTTCCTACTAAGTCAACATTGCTCTCTGGTCAGCGATTCTCTTATATCTTGCATATCGCAGGCAGCGCATGAGCAATACATCGAAATTACATCTGCTCGGACCTCTTACAGAGTACATTAAGGGCATCTATGACAGGGAGGTCTTATCTAGTTGCGTGATAGACGAAGAAACAGGAGTCGGTAGGGATGAGATAGGGATCCAGTTCTGGAACCAGAATTTAAAAGAGCGTTGGATGACTTAAAATCAAGTAAGGCAGAAGAAGTAGATAACATTCCATAGGAATTTCTGAAATTGTTTGGGTAAGTGGCAACAAAACGATTATTCACGTTGGTATGTAGAGTGCATGAGACTGGCGATATAGCATGAGACTTTCGGAAAAATATCATCCACTCAGTTCCGACAATTGCAAGAGCGACAAGTGCACCCAAGCTGCTAACAAGAATTATACATATAAGAATTGGAAAGAAATTGAGGACCTGTTAGATGACGATCAGTTTGGCTTTAGGAAAGGTAAAGGCAATAGAGAGGAACTTTTGATGTTGCGGTTGGTAATGTAAACACGACCGAAGAAAAATCAAGAACCGTTCATAGGATTGTCGACCTGGAAAAAGAGTTCGCCAGTGTAAAATGGTGCAGGATGTTCGAAATCCTGAGAAAAATAGGGGTCAGTATTAGGGAAAGACGAGGAATCTACATTATGCACAAGAATGAAGAGGGAACAATAAGAGTGGAAGATTAACAACGAACAGCATTAATAAAACAGGGTGTGAGACAGGGATGTAGTCTTTACCCCCTGCTGTTCAACCTATAAATCGAACAAGCAATGACGGAAACAAAGGGAAAGTTCAAGAGTTGAGATAAAACTTAGACTGAAAGAATATCAATTTTGAGATTCGTTGATGGCACTGATGTTCTCAGTGAAAGTGAAGAAGCATTATGGGACCTGTTGAATGGAAAGGACAGGCTAATGAGTTCAGAATATCGACTGAAAGTACACTCAAAAAAGACGAATGTGATGAGAAGTTGCAGCAATGAGAGGAATTTAACGTCATAATTGACGATTACGAAGTAGATGAAATTAAGGAGTTGTGCTACCTAAGCAGCAAAATAACCGATGACGGACCGTGCAAGGTGAACAAAAAAAGCAGACTTAGACTGGCAGAAGGCACTCCTGGCCAAGAGAAGTCTGCTAGTATCAAACTCAGGCCTTAATTTGAGGAAGAAATTTCTGAGGATGTACGTTTGGAGCACAGCTTTGTGTAGTGTTGAAACATGGACTGTGGGAACACCGGAACAGAAGAGAATCGCAGCATTTGCCATGTGGTGTTACGGACTAGCACTGGCAAACAGGGCATTCCTGGCCAAGACGAGTGTATTAGTGTCAAACACAGGCCTTAATTTGAGGAGGAAATTTATGAGAATGTACGTTTGGAGCACAGCATTGTACGGTAATGAGACATGGACTGTGGGAAAACCGGAAGAAAAAAGAATAGAAGCATTTGAGATGCCGTGCCACAAAAGAATGTTGAAAATTAAGTGGACTGATAAGATAAGGAATGAGGAGGTTCTCTCCAGTCAGTGATAAAAGGAACGCCTGGAAAAAAAAATGAAAAGAAGAAGGGACAGGATAACAGGGATTATCAGCCCTTATGGCATAACTGCCATGGTACTAGAGGGAGCAGTAGAGGGTAAAAAATTTAGAAGAAGACAGGGATTGTAATACATCCAGAAAATAACTGAGAACGTAGGTTGCAAGTATTACTCTGAGATGGAAAGTTTGAAGCCCAAGAAGAATTCTTGGCGGTCCTCATCAAACGAATTAGAAGACGGATGGGTTAAAGAAAAGTGTCCTAGGGCCGAACAGTGTCCGCAATGGATAAGCCTAAAGATCCTGATATAATAGTAATTTATCATTCAGGATGGAGTATACTTTGCATCCTTTTTTTTCTTTCTGCTCTTTTTGTATGATATCGTGTATGTTGTGCTATTTATTCTTCTCCTTCATTTAGAAACCTGAGAATATAATGTGTGGTTAAGAACCAACCATAGTGAAAAATCAGTTTCCTTTAGCTTACAATATTATAGACTGTTACAAATAAACTTTTGGCCAGCAAGGCCTTCGTCAAAAATAGACGGCTCTACGGCTCTCTCTCTCTCTCTCTCTCTCTCTCACACACACACACACACACACACACACACGCGAGCGCGCGCGCGCGCGCGCGCACACACACACACTCACACACTTGTCAGGAACTGCAGTCATGAGTGTGTAAGTTCCGTTTGCGTGTGTGTGTCTGTGTGCCTGTCTGTCTGTTTTTGACGAAGGCCTTGCTGGCCAAAAGTTTATTTGTGATGGTCTTTTTGTTGTGCCTATCTCCGACTCAGCGTCTCCGCTATATGGTGACTAGCAAATTTCCTTTTCATAATAGTGTTACATTTCGTCCTGGATTTTCCGTTGTTTGATTTTCTTTAGCTTAAAGCTTCGTGGAGTGAACAGACAAACAGGAATAAATATCATATCACGAACCAGAAAATTCGCTGTTACATTTAAGACTTCCAGAAAAAAAATCCTGAAAAACGCTACGTGTATTTGCACAGCTGCCCTCCGGCCCTGAGGAGATGCTGGAGAGAAGGCCGCTGACGCCCCGCACCGCCCCGCCGGTCAGATGAAATCAATAGAAAGCAATATCCTGCGCACAATTAAGAGGCTCGCCCCTCCTTGCGAGTTTCGGTGAGGCGGCCGACGGCTCCGTCCCTTCACGTGGCCCAACTTTTCTGCCAAGAGATATTGCCGCCCAGTGCTCGGGAACGGCCCCTTCCCGGCGGAAACATCGCTTCTTCTGTCCGTTCTGAGGCTGGACGGACGAATCCACCAGTCTTCTGAGACTGGCATGACCTCTCCTCAGGTCTGACTGACCCACTGGTTACGCACGACTCCTGCCAGCTTTATTATCCTCTGATCCACAGGCATCGAGATCTCGCCGTTTCACCTGTTTCCTTTGAACTTATAAAACATATGAATAAAACGTAAAAAAGAAACCGCAAACATCAATATAACAGTAGAAAATCAGTGGATACACCATTAAAGAAATTTTTGATATGGGGAAGATAGTCAGGAATGTTATTCCATAGAAACTGGTAGTAGCACTGTAGACCAAATAGACACAAAAGAATTAAAAGCAGTCTTAAATGTCGCAAAAAAATAGAAAAACCACTGGTGTAGATGGCATCAATGCTGAATTAACCACATATGGTGGAATCGCTTCAGAACTTTGCTGCCTCCACCTTCTAAATACGTTCTGGAAGAACTGTTCTGTACCTGAAGCATGGAACACAGCTGAAGTTATTTTTATATTTTCAAAAGGCAATAGCAACGAAACAGGAAATTATGAAGAAATAAGTCTACTGAATGCAGGATAAAAAAATTATGGCAACATTCCTAATGAAAGATTACAAACTATCGCTGATGCAGTAATCTCAGTAGAAAATCAGATTTCAGAAAGGGATGTTCGTGTAATGATAAGGTATTTATAAAAAGAAAGATTATTGAAAAACGTCAATAGTTTGGCTTAGAATCGTGTTCAGCATTTCTTCCTAATGAGAAAGCCTTTGGTAAAGTTAAAAGATCCATTTAGTGAAAAATATTGAAAATAAAATATTTTCCTAAACACCTTATTAATTCCATAAGCAGCCTATATGTGAACACAGAAACAACTATACGTTAAGATTCGAAAGTATCAAATGAAATTTTAATAATCCAAGGTGTTTGACAAGAGTGCAGTCTACAAACCATTTTATTTAATGTGTATATTGGCGACCTAGTCATGAAGAGGGAAGATGGAATACAATTAGGAATTAAAATAGGATCTAGCCTGCCATTAAATACTGTGTTATACACTACCTGATCAAATGTATTCGGACACCCCCAAAAACGTACGTTTTTAATATTAGATCCATTGTGGTGTCACCTACTGCCAGGTACTCCATATCAGCGCCCTCAGTAGTCCTTAGAAACGGAACTCACGGACTTCGAACGAGGTCTGGTGATTGGGTGTCACTTCTCTCATACGTCTGTACGCGAGATTTTCACACTCCTAAACATCCCTAGGTCCACTGTTGCCGATGTGATAGTGAAGTGGAAACGTGAAGAGACACGTACATCACAGAAGCATACAGGCCGACCTCATCTGTTGACTAGAGATGGGTACTTCGCGAACGAACGGGTCCAAATGAACGGTTCACCAAGGTGAACGAAAGGACCGAGGAACGAATTCCAAGGAACTATCTTTCATAGTTCACTTCGGTAGCTACGGTCTACTTACAGTTCCCGGGAACGAGGAACTATCGGTTCATAGTTCGCTTTGGTCGCGGCGGTCTACTTATAGTTCCTCAGGAACGAGGAACGAACGGTTCGTAGTTCACTAGTTCACTTCGGTCGCGGCGATCACTTCGGCAGTTCTCGTTCCAGCCTCGGTCCCGTGCTCGTCTCAGTCTCGGTCTCCCTCGGCCGCACTCGTCGTTCTTCGCACGACCACCTGTCTCAATTCCACTGCCGACTGCTCCTAGTTAGTTCAGTATCCAGGTGTTCGTTTCGTTCACTGACCTCGCCCATTTTACATGTGTTTCAAACTGTTCTTACACTTGATTCTGGCTATTCAGCGTCCACGACCGGTAATTAAAAAGTGTTTTATAGTTGCGTAAATTGCACAAAAATAACGTTGTATGTAATAGGTACTTCTTTTCAGGTAACAAAAGGGCATATCAGCTCACTTCATTATATCGATGAACAGCGGAAAACATACTAATAACAAGGCAAGTTTTTTTGTTATTCATATATTTTTTGGTTTCATCGACTTGATTTAGCAACTAACTTTCAATAATTTGCTTAATCTGTAGTGTAAGAAAATTCATATAAAATGATTTTCTTGTATCTTCATATAACATTACATTTAGGAAGGCTCTAATTATTTTTAAGTTTGGTTGTTTCCAATTTGCATTACCCGCTAGTTTGGTTTCTTCGAAAAAAAAGAAGTGGATTGTGGGTTATTTTGGCTCAGTAGGGAAAGGGGTGCCTCTCCATTTGAAAAGACATAGATTGCCATAAAATCTTATTTTCTTAATATCTAAAAAACATTTGTTCAGAAGGAGCTCTCAAACCAAAAACTTTATTACTGTGAAGTTAATTATTATTATTGCTGGATTAACTTTAATAATGCAACATAAAAACCTAAAGTTTACTAAGCGTGTGAGGCAAGTATGATGAGAAAATCACATTTTATTTTAAAACTATTTATTCTTCCATAAAGTCTCTACTTCGCCTAGGAACTCAGACAACGTGAAGTATATGTAGGGTGTAAATGATTGTTGTTTACAACGTAGCGTAGCTGTGTAGAGGAAGTCGAGACGAAGAATTTTATACAAGACACTTGTGGTCTATTAAGTTGGAAAACAGCCACCGACAGGTTTACAAGACTACATGAGCTATAGCCCATGCGCTTCGTGTGTGATTTTCATGTTCTCTTCTCCAATTCTCCACACGCAAACTATTAATGCTAGAAAAAATGAATAGTACCATTTTTTGTAGGAAATTTAATGTAGTTAAATATTATATCGGGATACGTTTGCGCTACAGGCCATGGTTTTCCACTTATTAAAGAAAAACTTTGAAATCTTTTCCATATTACGTTAAATACATTAATCAGCATTGAACTAGTAATAGATTTCGCTTTTATTTTCATATACATTTGTCTAAAGATTATATTAAGTACAGTAAAACGTAATTGTAAAATTTAGTATTCGTTTCACTCTATTCTGTTAACGGCTGCCTGACTGCCCTTGCTCACTCAGAAGTTGTCCTTCTCAAATAACTGATGACTGATTCCATTCACGAACCCTTCCCCCCACCCCCACCCATCTTCTTTCTTTTCACTTATAAAGTTAAGACGATATTCCAGCATCCTTATGTAGTTGCCGCTGTTGCTGATACAAAGCTTCTGATTTTAGTATGCCGTTTCTCAGCTCCTGTGTCGGAAGTTATGATTTATATAAATAAATCTTCAGTTCCCGCACAGTTAGTATGGCAGTTTGATGCGCAGACAATGTGATGTAGACACTAGCAAATTGTAAAAGAAAGCTATTAATGTTGGTTTGATAAACGACTCATTACTGGCCAGTTATTTAATGCGAGTAATTCCCTTGCGAATGTGAATTATTTTACGTAAACGAACAGAAAACAAAGGCGTTGCACTTGCTACTATCTTCCCTCTTCTAGGAAGATCTACCTTTGGCTATTGCTTATTACGTTAAGAAAACTGTGATGGGGAATTCGGTTCCACGAGAGCGGTGAAACGCCTCATACGCAACTCCACAACAATATTTCGAAGAAGGCAGTGAAGGAAGTCGGTACAGCGCAGACGAGCGGCTATTTTCCGTCTTTCTTTTATCCAAGGTAAAACGGATAATGATTGCTATGGAAGGAATTATAACCGAATGAAGCCGGCGCTCCATAATCGAGTGTTTGCTGTCATATTTTGTAAAGAGAATATGATAACTTCTACAATATTATTTCAGTAGTACAGGCTGGCACACGAAAAATCGGCCCCGAGTACTAGACTGCCCATTGTCGCCCAACAATCGTCATCTATTGTTTGACAGTTGTTGCTTGCATTGGCTTATTTGTTATTTCTTCACTGCCTAATTATTACACGTTTATATTTTTGTTGTATCTGCTCGAAACGGGCAATAAATCGTGCGTAATTGGCAAGCAGTCTGTACCCGGGGCCGGTTTTCCGTGCGCCACCCTACATAATTTCCCTGCGATCAGCCACACAACGCTACAGTTGGCCAAACGAGAGGTTCTGTAGAATCACGGAAATTACTTAAAGTGTGTGAGAATTCTGTAATGAATAAAAACCCTGTACTCCAGGGGGAAGGAAAGTGCCCCCTCTTGGTGCCCTCCATCCTTCAGTCACCTACACTATTAGTTTTCAGATTTTCATCAGAACCATATACCAAGCACAAATGAACGGTGAACGAGTAAAAATGAACAGTTCCCAAAAAAGAACAATCGCCAGTGAACTAGTTCCCAAGCATTAACGAGTTTGCCCATCTCTACTGTTAACTGACAGAGACCGCCAATAGTTGAAGAAGGTCGTAATGTGGAACAGGCAGCCATGTATCCACACCATCACACAGGAATTTCAAACTGCATCAGGATCCACTGCAAGTACTGTGACAGTTAGGCGGGAGGTGAAAAAACTTGAATTTCATGGTCGTGAAGCTGCTCATAAGCCACACATTACGCCGGTGAATGCCAAACGATGCCTCGCATGTTATAAGAAACGTAAACGTTGGACGATCGAACAGTGGAAAAACGGTGAGTGGAGTGACAAATCACGGTACATAATGTGGCGATCCGATGGCAGGGTGTGGGTATGGCGAATGTCCGGTGAACTTCATCTGCCAGCATGTGTAGTGCCAGGGTTCTGTGTAACACCCCAAATATGGAACCCCTAATGAAAGCCCTTTGGTAGCAAAAGAATGAGCAAAATTAGTTATCCTGACATTGACGGGAGCTGCTGACAACAACATTAACACTATTGCAAGTTTAACTAACAGGAATACTGTGTAACTAATAACGTTTGTTATAAGGAAAGAACTAAATAGACTATCAGATTGCCTGAAACTTTAAATAAATAATTCAAAATTCATTCTTTACGAAGGTTAATGCCCATACTATAAATAGAGCAGAGATAACATTTATCCAAGTTGTAGCCGCATCGAGGTGTAAGTTCGCTGCGACTACAATGTAACACCGCAATGGAGATGTTAATTCAGTCTCTGTTGCAGACGTCGCAGTAGCAGTAAGCCTATTGAACGCTACTAGATTGTTTCAAACCGATCTGAAGTTTTAAAGGTTTTCCAGTATCGACTTGACGCACTAGTCAGAATTTCGAACTGAAGTAAAACAACACTTACGGTTTAGCCAGACAACGGAGCAGTTATTATATGCGAAAGAAAAGTAAATCGTGTGATACCTGATCTGTGATTGTCACGAACATCAAAGGACACAGCAATATACCAACCGCCGACATAAACTCTATTATTAGCCTTGAGTAGGAAACCGCTACACGCGACCACTAAGAACTTACAGTTACGCCGTGTTGTCGGAAGCTGTAGTCAATGTCAGAATCGCTGATGCAAATAGATTCAAGACCCTGAATGACAGATCGGTGTGTTTTCAGAACAGATTTAAATAATTACGAAGTTCAATAAACTCCAATATAACCTTAATGCATCGTGTCAGCTACGTCATTTAATGGAAATTAACTGTGTAATTGTGGAATTAACTATTTCTTGAGGGAGCGCAGAAGTTAAAGATGATTTAGTGATTTTATTAACAGTGAACAGCAAGTTTACACCGAAATACGACGCTTTCTGTACGTTGTCCGAAGAGTATTCTATCTCTGGAATTACGTCGTATTAGTCGTTGAATTAACACCGTAGCGACGACTTGACGATGCTATATTAATTAATAAATCAACATCCTCACAAAACTATGATGTGGCATCAGCTTCAGTGATGGACTTTATAATTCAAGATATCCTATTATCTGCGTCAGAACGGTCATTCGCAAACCGTTCGCGTAAGCTTATCAGCCTGTCGCTAACACGCGATGCATATTTGGTTAATTGTTTCAGATCAAGGGAGTTGTTGCGGTACCGAGAGGTGCAGTCGCTGTGGGATCGAAGTGAAGAAGACCGACAGACTTCTAACACCGGTGCTTCAATTTTAAACAAGGGTTGCTTACACATTCCGGCGTGCTGCTACATCTATACGCTGATATCAAAGGGCGATAGTGTCTGAAACTAATCAACCAAGCGAGGAGTTTGTTTTTAACAGTTACAGATCGGAGTCGTCGCAATCGACGGACGCTGTTCCATGTCATCCAGACTGTGACAACCATCACCATACATCCGACACAAATAAAACGCCACAAACAGGAGTGCTGTCCGTGTTATTGTGGTGTCACCGCCAGATACCACACTTGCTAGGTGGTAGGTTTTAAATCGGCCGCGGTCCGTTAGTATACGTCGGACCCGCGTGTCGCCACTGTCAGGATTGCAGACCGAGCGCCGCCACATGGCAGGTCTAGAGACAGATCCTAGCACTCGCCCCAGTTGTACAGCCGACTTTGCTAGCGAAGCTACATTGACAAATACGCTCACATTTGCCGAGGCGATAGTTAGCCTAGCCTTCAGCTACGTCATTTGCTACGACCTAGCAAGGCGCCATAGCATTTGATAATTATTATTGTGAAGCCTGTACAGTAACGAGAGATGTTCACCAATTGTGGATTAAAGTTAAGTATTCTACCAGTTACTCTTGTTTTGCTAGTCTTATTTCTCTGACCTGTTCCAGACCTCACGCCAGCCTGCGAGAGCTTAATCGCGTGACTTTCGGCTTCCTCCAACTCCGTGGATTGGCTCCTGCCAATTCACGACAGTTATAAAGCTAGAAACTCGCTACAACGGTTTGAGAACTGTAATAGTGAAGTCACGGTGATGGCTTGTCCAGCAAATTCGCGTGATCCGACGTGTTGTTAACCTGTTGGGTGCCATCTCCATGCCCATAAACACCCGACCCGTAAGTTGTGGGATATCTAATCAGTCTACAAATGTGATATTTCGTAGGACATTGCTCAATTGTGTGAGCCCTGTACCAAATAGTACTAACACGGGATACTGAATGTACGATGTTTAACTATAAAATTACGGGCCTGAATGCTATCACAAGTAAGTACACCAGCGCCATAGATGAACGACCAAGAGTTGCTAAACGTGAAGCTTTTTCAGTCGAATGCGGAATCTCTGGTATCCGTAGACAAATCAGTGCGGCCGGAGTCTTCGTTTGTGTAAGAGCTTTGCTTTGTTTAGCCAGAAAAATAATAAGTGCAATAACTGAGCAACGAGTTGATCTAATGTTTCACTAGAAAATTTGAAAAACGGCTACTGAAACCTACTTTCATTAAATGAAGTTTATGTCAAAGACTGTTTGTCACGTACGTGAGATTTTGAGTGGTTCAAGATTTTTTTATACATTTCAGAGAAGACTCTGAAGCTGTATCTCCCGGGACGCCCTTCAACATCAAAAATGGTTGAAAAATCGAAAAAATACGTAATCTGATTCGATCAGACTACCAGTTGAGTGTTCCATCGATTAATGAAACTGTAGTAATGGACGAACAATGCGTAAAGTAAATTTTACGTAACGAAATTAACATTAGGAAAGTGTGCGCGAAGCTGGTGCCGAAAATTCTCACGATCGAGCAAAAAGAAGCTTAACAAATGTGCCTACTGACACTTTGAATACCACTGAAAATGATCCTAATTTCTTGAAAAGAGTGATAATAAGTGACATATCTTTGTTTTAACTTATTATCCAGAAATTAATGGGCAGTCCATGCATTGGAAGGGCTCAACTTCACCGAGAGTGAAAAATCATAATTGAAAGTGATGATGAATTTTTTGTTCGAGATTCGTAGGATTGTGTATCTTCATTGGGCTCCTGAAGGTCAGATTATTAATCGACATTACTACCTTGAGGAGCTAGCTCAGATCCGTGAGAAAATAAGAAGGAAGAATGTTGTGGACTGACAAGACAGCCAGTCCACAGTGACGGGTAACCGAAAGGCACACGTTTACACACGCCGGCTGGCGTTATTTCTGAAACAGGATACGTAATGAATGCTATAAAGAAAAGTACGTAGCTTCTGGAATACTTAACTTTAATCCATCATTTGTATACAGCATTCTTGATGATACAAGTGAGACTCTCTCTAGAAATGGTTAATGGCGCCTTGCTAGGTCGTAGCCATTGACTTAGCTGAAGGCTATTCTAACTGTCTCTCGGCAAATGAGAGGAAGGCTTCGTCAGTGTAGTCGCTAGCAAAGTCGTCCGTACAACTGGGCCGAGTGCTAGTACGTCTCTCTCTAGACCTGCCGTGTGGTGGCGCTCGGTCTGCAATTACTGACAGTGGCGACACGCGGGTCCGACATGTACTAATGGACCGCGGCCGATTTATAGCTACCACCTAGCAAGTGTAGTGTCTGGCGGTGACACCACAAAGAAAAAGTCCTGACTTGTGGGGCAACATGTAACGGGTTCTGTATTAAGATAACGCACCGGCTGATTCCGCATTTTCTAGCAAAATACAGTGTTCCAGTGTTAGAGCACACACCTTATTCGCCTAGATCTATCACCACGTGACTTTCATCTATTCCTCAAGGTAAAATTTGCATTAAAAGGCACAAGATTTCAATCCTTCGAAGCAGTGAAGGAAAACTCGGTACGCGTAATCTTGGAGCTCACAGAGGAAGACATCCAGCACTGTTCCGATCGATAGAAAATTCTCATGGGAGTATACTGAGTCCGACAATAACTAAATATGTATGTTCACGAAATAATATGTTTTGCATCAGTAGTCCCGTTGTTTTACAGCCACACCTCGTATACACAGAAGAAAAGCACGAATGGACACGGGTTTGTTTGACTAGTGGGAGACGGTCACAGAGATACTGAAGAAACTGTACTGACGGACATGTGAATACAGATGCAAACTGTTCCGGGAAAGCCGACTTAGAAAGTTTCAAAAATCAGTATTAAGTGATGAACCAGGAATATAGCAGAAGCCCTTACATATCGCTACCGTAGGAATCATGACAAGAAGATTACATTAATCATGGCGCGCACAGAGACATGTAAACAGTAATTCTTCTCTACATGAATCGAACGGGAAAGCAGCACATACACTCCTGGAAATTGAAATAAGAACACCGTGAATTCATTGTCCCAGGAAGGGGAAACTTTATTGACACATTCCTGGGGTCAGATACATCACATGATCACACTGACAGAACCACAGGCACATAGTACAGGCAACAGAGCATGCACAATGTCGGCACTAGTACAGTGTATATCCACCTTTCGCAGCAATGCAGGCTGCTATTCTCCCATGCAGACGATCGTAGAGATGCTGGATGTAGTCCTGTGGAACGGCTTGCCATGCCATTTCCACCTGGCGCCTCAGTTGGACCAGCGTTCGTGCTGGACGTGCAGACCGCGTGAGACGACGCACCATCCAGTCCCAAACATGCTCAATGGGGGACAGATCCGGAGATCTTGCTGGCCAGGGTAGTTGACTTACACCTTCTAGAGCACGTTGGGTGGCACGGGATACATGCGGACGTGCGTTGTCCTGTTGGAACAGCAAGTTCCCTTGCCGGTCTAGGAATGGTAGAACGATGGGTTCGATGACGGTTTGGATGTACCGTGCACTGTTCAGTGTCCCCTCGACTATCACCAGTGGTGTACGGCCAGTGTAGGAGATCGCTCCCCACACCATGATGCCGGGTGTTGGCCCTGTGTGCCTCGGTCGTATGCAGTCCTGATTGTGGCGCTCACCTGCACGGCGCCAAACACGCATACGACCATCATTGGCACCAAGGCAGAAGCGACTCTCATCGCTGAAGACGACACGTCTCCATTCGTCCCTCCATTCACGCCTGTCGCGGCACCACTGGAGGCGGGCTGCACGATGTTGGGGCGTGAGCGGAAGACGGGCTAACGGTGTGCGGGACCGTAGCCCAGCTTCATGGAGACGGTTGCAAATGGTCCTCGCCGATACCCCAGGAGCAACAGTGTTCCTAATTTGCTGGGAAGTGGCGGTGCGGTCCCCTACGGCACTGCGTAGGATCCTACGGTCTTGGCGTGAATCCGTGCGTCGCTGCGGTCCGGTCCCAGGTCGACGGGCACGTGCACCTTCCGCCGACCACTGGCGACAACATCGATGTACTGTGGAGACCTCACGCCCCACGTGTTGAGCAATTCGGCGGTACGTCCACCCGGCCTCCCGCATGCCCACTATACGCCCTCGCTCAAAGTCCGTCAACTGCACATACGGTTGACGTCCACGCTGTCGCGGCATGCTACCAGTGTTAAAGACTGCGATGGAGCTCCGTATGCCACGGCAAACTGGCTGACACTGACGGCGGCGGTGCACAAATGCTGCGCAGCTAGCGCCATTCGACGGCCAACACCGCGGTTCCTGGTGTGTCCGCTGTGCTGTGCGTGTGATCATTGCTTGTACAGCCCTCTCGCAGTGTCCGGAGCAAGTATGGTGGGTCTGACACACCGGTGTCAATGTGTTCTTTTTTCCATTTCCAGGAGTGTATCTTGTACAGTGGGGAGTACTCTCGGTCATGCATTTCACAGTGTTTTGCAAAATGTAGACGTAGATGTAGACGTCGATGTAGATCTGAGTGACCTACGCGTAGATATCCCGCGCCTCATACCTCTGGGAAGCTACCAAGGGCTTGTCGTATCCATGATACGCAGAATCGCCGCTGTGTTGCGTTCCTCAGATGGACCAACACCTATTAAACAGATGGTAATGGGACAGACTTTCATCCGTAATTATAGTGTCCTTTCTAGTAGTTAGAACTAGTTGGCGTACTACTGAACTATCATTCTCAATTCACTGGGTTTTCAATATATCGGAATATTGACACATCTACAAAAACTGCGAGAAAATTCAGAAGTAGAGAAATGTCACAGATACTTCTAGCAGACAAGTATCATCATCACATCCTTCCAAGGACTAGGTGTTATGGTCACCTGTTTCCGTCTGTAACATCCATCCATCAATCTCTTACGAGGTCTACATGGCTCTCTCTTTCCATTCGGCCGGTAATTAATTGTCTTTTTCCGCAGTCTACTTTCTATCTTTCCATTCTGTTTCATCTTGTCATTAAGTGAAAAGATTTTAAATCTTATCTTACCGTTTCATTCTTTATTTTATGCATTTTATTACAGCTCTTGGCATTAATGTCTCCTGCCCCTATATGGGATTTTATACGTATTTTTTTTTTTTGTTACCGTCCATCATTCGGAACCATACAGACTACGAGTACGAAACAAGGTACAGCGATAGCTTTGGAGAATTTCATTTGTGTCATGTTTCTTGTTTTTCCCCCAAAAGTTCTTCCAGTTGTTCCGGAGATAGCTTGATATTTATTAACCCTCTTCTTATTCTCTATGCCATAGCTAAAACTAATAACACATCCTAGACAACAAAAGTGGGATACTTGAAAATTTTCTCATTCAATAATTTCCATTTGACTGGATTCTCTCCTTTGAAAGTCTTTGTCTCATTTGCAAATATAATTAAGTTCGAATATATAGCATTTTCACTCAACCTACATACTACTCTTTGAAAAATTGTATTCTGTTTCCTGTATAACTATATGGTCATCAGCATACACTATATGATCTAAGCTATCCGGACACCTGGCTGAAAATGACTTACAAGTTCGTGGCGCCCTCTATCGGTAAATCTGAAATTCAGTATGGTGTTAGCCCACCCTTAGCCTTGATGACAGCTTCCACTCTCGCAGGCGTAAGTTCAGTCAGGTACTGGAAGGTATTTTGGGGAATGGCAGCCCATTATTCACGGAGTGCTGCACTGAGGAGAGGTATCGATGTCGGTCGGTGAGACCTGGCACTTAGTAGGCGTTCCAAAACATCCCAAAGGTGTTCTATAGGATTCAGGTCATGACTCTGTGCAGGCCAGTTCATTACGGGGATGTAACTGTAGTGTAACCACTCCGCCACAGGCCGTGCATTATGAACAGGTGCTCGATCGTGTTGAAAGATGCAGTCGCCATTCCCGAATTGCTCTTCAACAGTGGGAAGCTAGGAGGTGCTTAAAACATCACTGTAGGCCTGTGCTATGATGGTGCCACGCAATACAGCAAAGGGTGAAATCCCCCTCCATGGAAAACACGACCACACCATAACACTACCGCCTCCGAATTTTACCAGATGGCAGACGTGTACGTTCGGTGTGCAAGACTTGCCACATCTAGTCTATGATGTAATGTCGCTCTGTCGTCGCTGGACATTGGTTGCATTACAGAATGGCACCATCCTTAGTCTGGAATTATTTTACGTAGTGTGCTGCTCAATTCGCTTTAAGAGATTAACAACTTGCGACATCATATAAGGAGGAATCGTGAAATTTAACAATTCATTCATAGTTCATAATAAATATAGAAAGTACCTGATCTGCTGTCTGTGTTAACCCTAGCATTACCAACGGGGGGGCCTCGTAGGCCCACTGACTCAGTTTTTCTATGTTGTATCCACACCCTTTGATATATGAACTTGAAAGCAAAGGTAATTGTTCGTTATTGAATGTACTATTGAGTCATTACAGAATTTCGGAATAAAAATGTAATTAAAATTCATTTACTTGATTTAATTCTCTGTGGGCCTTAGAAGCCCACCCGTTGGTAATAGCAAGGAAAGATTTACGAGGTTGAGTCTCTCGTTTCAAATTCTTACAATGAAACGAATTTTGGCATTGTTGCCTTCAGACATATTAGTATGAAGCGGACCATTGTTATTTTCAGTGTTTCTGCTGCTGTTGAACCAGCAACATGAGTAGACATCGTTTACGTGATAGTTCCATTGAAAGAGTGCTAGAAGAAGATTTGAACGAATCAGATTTAGAGGAAAGTGAAGTGGATGATGATGTGGAAGAAATTAGAACTGATTCATCGTCTGAGAATGAAGATGAGGTTGAAGCCAATCCACCAGATGATAATGATACGGAATGTGATAAATTCATTGCAAAAAGTGGACGAGAGTATATTACGAAGCCATCTCGACAATATCGGCGTTCTGTACAAAATATAGTGCGAGAAAGAATGGGGCTAGGACAACAAGGAAGAATTGCGTCTCCGAAAGAGGCTATAGAGCTCTTTTTTACACATCAAATTATGAATCTAATAAAACTACACTCAAATGAAGAGGCTTCTCGACTAGGAATTCAGCACACAGATGAAGATGAGTTATTTTGTTATATAGGACTCTTGCTAATCATGGGTTCAAATCATGACAATAAGATACCTGTCCAAGATTTATGGTCTTTGCTTCAGGGCCGACAAGTGTACTATGGATCAATACAGGCAAGTCAGGAAATACACAGCATTCAAATGGACCGATGGAAATTGTAAAGAGACTAATAAAACCTATTGAAAAATCAGGCCGTAATGTTACCACAGATCGGTACTATACTTCAGTGGAGCTTGCTGAGACTTTATGGAATGATTTTCACCTCACACTTGTTGGCACCCTACAGTCTAACAGACGACACATACCTGAAGAGCTGAAGACTACAACTGGCCGCAGTTTACACTCTTCCATCTTTGCTTATACTGACCCTCAGACACAGAGGCCACCAGTTACTCTTGCATCAACGCTAGTCCGCGAGAAGCCAAAACGACTGCTGTTGATGCTTTCAACTTATCACTCAGAAGGGGTGTTGAATGAAGACTCAAAAAAGACTAACATAAATCTTTTTTATAATTCTACAAAGGGAGGCGTGGACACCATAGACCAGATGGCAAGACACTACAGCACAAAGAGAGGAACAAGAAGATGGCCTTTGTCCCTCTTCTACACACTCATTGACATAACAGCAATAAATGCATATTCACTCTTCCTCCTCAACTTTCCGAATAATTTGCTAAACCGCAGAAGAGTTTTTATCACTAACTTAGGTCTCGAACTAATACGATCTCAAGTAGATAAACGGGCACAAAATTTGTATGGACTTCAGAAGCCAGTAATAATGGCAATGGAAAGCATCACACAACGGAAGCTCAGCTGCTCTGTAGAACCATCATCCTCAACAGCAGAACCAGGAACACGTGGACGGTGCCACCTATGCTGCCAAGAAGCTGCATCTAAAAAGATCAAGTACAACAAGCTGGGAAAGTCAACTGTTACCTGCTCTCAGTGCCACAAACACGTCTGTGGGAAACACTGCAGGAAGACAGTGTTGTGTGAAAAATGCTTTGCAGAATGAGACAGTAAATTTCTTTTGCTTCATGTAGTGTATCGAATTAAAAAAGTCGTTTTTATAAGAAAACACTATTTTGAAACATTATTCCAAAAAATATATAAACTGAATCTCGTGATTTGTTCATTTTATTCCTATTATAATAATATCTTTTATTATCCAGTATACAAAAACAATGTCTAAGCATTTTGAATTGTTATTAGAGGTATCAGAAGTAAATAAACTTGATTTATGATAAAATAAATTGTGGTATTCTTTACGGGCCTTTGAGGCCCCCCCGTTGGTATTACATGTAACAAAAAATACGTTGGTAATGCTAGGGTTAACATAATATTCCTTTATCTGCTTGTAGCCCTTGTACAAATTAACAGGAAAAATATATTTCTTCAGCCACAGTTTTCACTGCCCAAATAGTGAAATGATCCTATATTACATGTTTTTTTAGCAGAATTTGAATGAATAGTAGAATATGATGGTTTTTGTAGTATCCAAACCTTTACCACGTTCCGAGGAAACCAGTGAACGGTGGACAGACTAAATTTTCGTTTTTTTTTTTGCTTATTTTAATTAATATTTGGATTGTATATGTCTTGGATATTATAATGCATAAGTCTAAGGGAGTCTTAGAATTTATCAGTCTTTGTTCGATGTCTACGTTCATTACAAGGAATAACAGCAACAAAAAACCGAAAATCGGTGGTTTCAGAGATGGGTTACTTTGATCTTTTTTAAAAACCAGGTTAAACTAGAGTTTAAAAAAGAAACAGTGTTACCGAAAACTGGTTGTACAGCGCATTTTCTTTGGGTATTTGCTCATACGTTTTCATGCGACGCCCATAAAACGTTCAGTTTGTTTCCCGTTGCAAACAGAATTGATTTTAATGCGACGTGTCACGTGCGTGAGAGATGCAGTCCCCTGTCATTGTACGATATTCGTCTTATCGATATATATTAACAGGGACAGTAAAACACGAATAGTAACAAGTACCCCCGCAACAAAAGCATCGCCCTGGCCCGCGTTGACTCATACCACGAAGCAGCAGCATTCTTCAGTCGCTGATGAGTACGTTATTCCTCGTGCTATACTGTCCCTGTTAACACGTAACGATAAAATAAATATCGCACTACACTAAATTTTGGCCGCTATATCGACTGGACACCTAAAATGTCTCTTTAACGATCATTCTGTTTGCAGTAGGAAACAAAACCGACGCTTTCCGTCAGTACTGAGCGCCGCATGTAAGACCTTGTGAGCAGTATTTGTTTGGGCTGATTCAGCTAAACACTGCAAAATCTAAACTCCAAATATGGATAAAATTCTTAGAAGGAGAAATCGGAACACCAAAGATTTGTGCGACATAAACGAAAGTTGGTAGGCTGTTTCTACGTCTGAAAGAGAATATCTATCCTAAGCTAGCGCCACCGTGGGGATGCAATTCAGGATTGCTTCAAACACGCGCTGTAATGATCCTGAGCTTTATTTATCTTTCAGACTGGACGAGGTGAGTTGAAGGTAGCCAAGAATGCCGTGAAGGCGATAAAGACGTTATTATCAACACCTAACTGAGTTTGAACGAGGTCATGTAATAGGGTTACGAGAAGTTGGATGTTCATTGTGCTATATCGCAGAAAGACGTGGCAGGAAGGTAGCCACCGTTCATGACTGCTAGCAGTGGCGGTCACGAAAATACACGGTCGCAAGAAGATCGGGCTCCGGACGGCCACGAGGCACTGCCGAGACGGAAGGCCACCGTGCTAGGCGCATCGTACTGCAGCTGCAGCAGCCATCTGAGGGGCAGTTGTCACTTCAACGGCACGTCGAACGGTTTGTTCAGGGAGAGCTACAGGGTGTTTCAAAAATGACCGGTGTATTTGAAACGGCAATAAAAACTAAACGAGCAGCGATAGAAATACACCGTTTGTTGCAATATGCTTGGGACAACAGTACATTTTCAGGCCGACAAACTTTCGAAATTACACTAGTTACAATTTTCAACAACAGATGGCGCTGCGGTCTGGGAAACTCTATAGTACGTTATTTTCCACATATCCACCATGCGTAGCAATAATATGGCGTAGTCTCTGAATGAAATTACCCGAAACCTTTGAAAACGTGTCTGGCGGAATGGCTTCACATGCAGATGAGATGTACTGCTTCAGCTGTTCAATTGTTTCTGGATTCTGGCGGTACGCCTGGTCTTTCAAGTGTCCCCACAGAAAGAAGTCACAGGGGTTCATGTCTGGCGAATAGGGAGGCCAATCCGCGCCGCCTCCTGTATGTTTCGGATAGCCCAAAGCAATCACACGATCATCGAAATATTCATTCAGGAAATTAAAGACGTCGGCCGTGCGATGTGGCCGAGCACCATCTTGCATAAACCACGTGGTGTTCGCAGTGTCGTCTAAGGCAGTTTGTACCGCCACAAATTCACGAAGAATGTCCAGATAGCGTGCTGCAGTAATCGTTTCGGATCTGAAAAATGGGCCAATGATTCCTTTGGAAGAAATGGCGGCCCAGACCAGTACTTTTTGAGGATGCAGGGACGATGGGACTGCAACATGGGGCTTTTCGGTTCCCCATATGCGCCAGTTCTGTTTATTGACGAAGCCGTCCAGGTAAAATTAAGTTTCGTCAGTAAACCAAATGCTGCTCACATGCATATCGCCGTCATCAATCCTGTGCACTATATCGTTAGCGAATGTCTCTCGTGCAGCAATGGTAGCGGCGCTGAGGGGTTGCCGCGTTTGAATTTTGTATGGATAGAGGTGTAAACTCTGGCGCATGAGACGATACGTGGACGTTGGCGTCATTTGGACCGTAGCTGCAACACGGCGAACGGAAACCCGAGGCCGCTGTTGGATCACCTGCTGCGCTAGCTGCGCGTTGCCCTCTGTGGTTGCCGTACGCGGTCGCCCTACCTTTCCAGCACGTTCATCCGTCACGTTCCCAGTCCGTTGAAATTTTTCAAACAGATCCTTTATTGTATCGCTTTTCGGTCCTTTGGTTACATTAAACCTCCGTTGAAAACTTCGTCTTGTTGCAACAACACTGTGTTCTAGGCGGTGGAATTCCAACACCAGAAAAATCCTCTGTTCTGAGGAATAAACCATGTTGTCTACAGCACACTTGCACGTTGTGAACAGCACAGGCTTACAGCAGAAAGACGACGTACAGAATGGCGCACCCACAGTCTGCGTTGTCTTCTACATCTTTCACATCACTTGCAGCGCCATCTGTTGTTGAAAATTGTAACTACTGTAATTTCGAAAGGTTGTCCGCCTGAAAATGTACTGTTGTCCCAAGCATATTGCAACAAACGGTGTATTTCTATCGCTGCTCGTTTAGTTTTTATTGCCGTTTCAAATATACCGGTCATTTTTGAAACACCCTGTACAAGCCAGATGTCCATTCGCGTGCATTCCACTGCCCCCGAACTACCGCCACTTGCGACTTCAATGCGCTCTCGCTTCACACCACTGGAGGGCAGGGTGGAGGCCCGTTGTGTTTTCTGATGAAAGCTGGATTTAGCTCGGTGCCAGTGATGACCGTGTGTTGGTTAGGAGGCCAGCTGAGGGCGTGCAACAGACCTGCCTGCGTGCTAGAGACACAGGTCGCACTCCTGGAGTGATGGTCTGGTGTGCTACTTCGTACGAAAGCAGCAACACTCTCGTGGCTTTCCCATGCAACCTGACTGCTAATTTCTACATCCATCTGATGACATAAACAGTAGATACTGTCCGCCCCCGGCAGCTGAGTGGTCAGCGCGACAGAATGTCAATCCTGAGGGCCTGGGTTCGATTCCCGGCTTGGTCGGAGATTTTTCTCCGCTCAGGGACTGGGTGTGGTGTTGTCCTAATCATCATCATTTCATGCCCATCGACGCGCAAGTCGCCGAAGTGGCGTCAAATCGAAAGGTTTGCACCCCGCGAACGGACGAACGATAGATACTGATGCAAAAAATAGAAATATCAAAACTTAATTAATGCAAGACTATAAACTTTCGAGAAACATTTATCGAGGTAAGATATTTAAGCGATTAACATGGTGGAAGGAGTATATAGAGGGTCTATACAAGGCCGATGTACTTGAGGACGATATTATGGAAATGAGAGAGGATGTAGATGAAGATGAAATGGGAGATGTGATACTGCGTGAAGAGTTTGACACAGCAGTGAAAAACCTGAGTCGGAACAAGGCCCCCGGAGTTGACAACATTCCATTGGAACTACTGACGGCCTTGGGAGAGCCAGTCCTGTCAAAACTCTACCATCTGGTGAGCAAGATGTATGAAACAGGCGAAATACCCTCAGACTTCAAGAAGAATGACAGATGTGAAAATTACCGAACAATCAGCTTAATAAGCCACAGCTGCAAAATACTCACACGAATTCTTTACAGACGAATGGAAAAACTAGTAGAAGCCGACCTCGGGGAAGATCAGTTTGGATTCCGTAGAAACACTGGAACACGTGAGGCAATACTGACCTTACGACTTATCTTAGAAGAAAGATTAAGGAAAGGCAAACCTACGTTTCTAGCATTAGTAGACTTAGAGAAAGCTTTTGACAATGTTGACTGGAATACTCTCTTTCAAATTGTAAAGGTGGCAGGGGTAAAATACAAGGAGCGAAAGGCTATTTACAATTTGTACAGAAACCAGATGGCAGTTATAAGAGTCGAGGGGCATGAAGGGGAAGCAGTGGTTGGGAAGGGAGTGGGACTGGGTTGTAACCTCTCCCCGATGTTATTCAATCTGTATATTGAGCAAGCAGTAAAGGAAACAAAAGAAAAGTTCGGAGTAGGTATTAAAATCCATGGAGAAGAAATAAAAACTTGGAGGTTCGCCGATGACATTGTAATTCTATCTGAGGCAGCAAAGGACTTAGAAGAGCAGTTGAACGGTATGGACAGTGTCTTGAAAGGAGGATATAAGATGAACATCAACAAAAGCAAAACGAGGATAATGGAATGTGGTCGAATTAAGTCAGGTGATGCTGAGGGAATTAAATTAGAAAATGAGACACTTAAAGTAGTAAAGGAGTTTTGCTATTTAGGGAGCAAAATAACTGACGATGGTCGAAGTAGAGAGGATATAAAATGTAGACTGGCAATGGCAAGGAAAGCGTTTTTGAAGAAGAGAAATTTGTTAACATCGAGTATAGATTTAAGTGTCAGGAAGTCGTTTCTGAAAGTATTTGTATGGAGTGTAGCCATGTATGGAAGTGAAACATAAACGATAAATAGTTTGGACAAGAAGAAAATAGAAGCTTTCGAAATGTGGTGCTACAGAAGAATGCTGAAAATTAGATGGGTAGATCACATAACTAATAATGAAGTGTTGGATAGAATTGGAGAGAAGAGGAGTATGTGGCACAACTTGACAACAAGAAGGGATCGGTTGGTAGGACATGTTCTGAGACATCGAGGGATCACCAATTTAGTGTTGCAGGGCAGCGTGGAGGGTAAAAATCGTAGAGGGAGACCAAGAGATGAATACACTAAGCAGATTCAGAAGGATGTAGGCTGCAGTAGGTACTGGGAGATGAAGAAACTTGCACAGGATAGAGTAACATGGAGAGCTGCATCAAACCAGTCTCAGGACTGAAGACCACAACAACAACAACAACATTTCAACATCATAGGTTAATGAAGCGCATGATAAACAACTCTATATGTGAAATGCTACTAAATTAATAACCGGTGTATTGCACAGGTACCGGATGTGGAATTTACTCCCATGTTTGTTGCACGTGATCGGTCAGTATGTGCTCGATTGGAGACAGATCTGGTGATCGAGCTGTCCAAGGCAACATCTTGTCTCTCTGTAGATCAGGGCGGGTTACAACAGCGGTATGTGGGCCAGGGAGTATCCTGTTGGAAAACATCCCCTGGATTGCTGTAAAGGATACGCCACCAACAAGGCGTAAAAAAACCATCCTCGTGGAGTTCTCCGTTGCTTCTGGTTGTTCTTGAGGTTTAGTTCAAATGGTTCAAATGGCTCTGAGCACTATGGGACTTAACTTCTAAGGTCATCAGTCCCCTAGAACATAGAACTACTTAAACCGAACTAACCTAAGGACATCACACACACCCATGCCCGAGGCAGGATTCGAACCTGCGACCGTAGCGGCCGCGCGGTTCCAGACTGTAGCGCCTTTAACCGGCTGAGGTTTAGTGCGTCTGGTTGAAGTGCACTACGAATCTATTTATCAGGGTACCCATTTTGCACAAACACAGAGCAAAAATGGCTAAGGTCTGCAGATAAGCTCCCTGTGTGCGAGAGAGCTCTATCCCAATGAACGAGAGTCCGTAATTCGCCACTGCATTGAGATGGGTGATGGCAGCTCGTAGGTCATAGATGTAGATCTGTTTAAGATGGTTAATGGAACACACCTTGAAATCGTCTTTTTTGCTGACCCAGGCACATAAGAAATGGAAGTCTCTTTTTTTCTCCACTTCCATGGTGAAGCAAACGCCCGGATGGAAGGAGTTGAGGTGTTCCAGAAACGCAGGAAGCGTTGCTGTTCCATGTGGCCATACTGTAAAGGTCTCGTCCACAAATGCCTAGCAACATTTAGGTTTCAACATCGCCGAGTGCAGGCTTTTTCCTCGAAGTCTTCCATAAAATAGTTAGCTATTATGCGAGATAAAGGGCAGTCCAAAGCAACACAGCCAGTTTGCTCAAAATATTGTTCATTAAATAAAAAGTAAGTCAATGTAAGCACATATCTGAACAGATGTAAGATTTCCTCCATCATCGTAGCTTCTAGAAGATGTAGTGAATCCAACATAGGTACTCATGTGAATAAAGAAACCACGACGAAATCCACTAATACGTCAGCTGGTTCGGGACGATAAGGCCTTCAGTCGCTGTTTAAAATCTACTGAGTTTCGAATGCTATGTTCACGTTTTACTACCAATGGCTCAGAAGAGAAACAAGATGTTTTGCAAGGTAATATGTTGGGTCTGCTATATTGCTCACAATGGGGCGAAGCGGAACCCTTTCCTGTTTATTAGGCAGTCCATAAAGTCGTGGTGGAACTGGCGTTTGTAATCTTCAGCTCTTTTTAAGATGGTCTGGAAAATCTTCCGGATTTGATGAGGGCGGATGTCTTCCGTTGTCTTGTATCAGTTGAAAGTTTCTGGAGACGTTACGCTGAGTCCTGCAGTAAATCCGTCATCTTGCCGAAGTAAGATGTTGATGTTTGGTATGGATATCAGTCATTATATGATATTATTGTTATAATTATTATTGGAAGGAAGGAAGTTTGGGTTTAACATTCCATCGACATAGAGGACATTAGAGACGGAGCACAAGCTCGCATTGTACCAAGGATGGGAAAGGAAATCGGCTGCGCCCTTTCAAAGCAAACCTCCCGGCCTTTGCCTGAACCAATCCAGGGAGACCACGGAAAACCTAAATCTGGATGGCCGGCCTCGGATTTGAAGCGTCGTTCTCACGAAAGCGAGTCCAGGTTGCTAACCACTGCGCCACCTCGCTTGGTTATTGTATTGGTAATTATCATTATTATCAGGATATTACCTGAGATGTATGTGATATAAATGAAATTTTGTTTGAAATAATTTATTTTTAATTCTGTTCTGAATTAGTGGTTATATAGTTTTATCGTTTTAGCGTTCTATGTGATTGCCACCTTCACCTCAGGTCCCTGATTTATGATCCTGAGCGTCTCTGTTAACCTCGATGCAAATTTCAACCACCTAAACAGCACTCTATGAGTAGAGCATTACCATGAGAAACTTATATATGATATCTGTTGTGCAGTACTATATTTTCATAGAACGATCTCAATTCCATTCACCATCCATGAAACTGAGCTGCCGTACTCACTGTGATTCTGAATGATTCCCAACAGCACTCGTGATTATTTTATTCACATTTATGATTATATAGGAATGTCAGTGTGTTGTAATCAAATAAAATCCCCGCTCTATTATCTTACATTGCTTCAGATACATCAGTATATATACTAGCAGTTTCATCTGACTCTTCTATAGGTTTGTTTTCTGTTTTGATGTCATCTTTCTTCATTTATTTATTTTAGATACTGCCACCGTTTATCATATAAGACTGTTCGAGACTGAATCGATCTTAAACATTTTCTTCTTTTGCAGCACTCGCTTCTATTCGATAGCATTCTGCACAAATTGAAATACGGCAATAACTCATCATCTTGATAAAGATGAATGTAACTGCATTTATGGAGAAAAATAAAACTCGCAGGAAAAGATCGAATGGTGATAAACAATTTTAGCACCATGTCTTCGCTGTCTCTGTGGTTATGCTGCACCAACTCAGGTAGAAATCAAATCGGAACTACGAAATGTAATTTGCATATTTATTACTGAAGATGATTACGTTCATTTGGAAACGCAGCACAATGCTTCCTGCAAAGCTAATGAGATAAAAGTGTTCCTGAATTTGTAAATGAGATAATTGCATTAATGTGCTTCCACAAAAGCAAAGAAAACAACTGATTGTGGCATTTTCTGCAGATTTCCAATCTATGTTGTCAAAGTTAACTTTATACAGTTTACCAAAACTTAATAATCACGGGATTTCATCTACATATAAAACGTATGATAAAAGAGTCTCAAAAGATGGCTGAAGAGGAGATCATGGTAGGGAAGGGCAGGGTGGGGGTGTAGGGAGGCTATTCGCTGAAACTAATTTCGATTGGCCAAGCATTTACGCCAACGACGTCAAAATTCAATAGTCATGAAGGGTCATTTATCGATACAGAATAGTGATACATCAGGCAAACCACCAATTAATTTAGGCCACTCAATCTGCAGACAGTAGAGTATAGAATGAATTCTATTTCCGACTGCAGGAAACGATATAATAGCTTTTGTTTCATTTTCCCGAATGCATACGATTCCTTGTTTCTGAAAGTAATTGGTACTTCTATGTAATAAGGGGCCGTCTGTCGTAAAAGGCATAAACCTTGCTGTAAGTGAAGCAAGATATACCTGTTTCAAATATTGATTTGTTTCATATAAAAAATTTAAAAAATGAAATACACAGTACTATTGTTCCACAAAAGTATTTATTTTATATTTTGTTGTGAACTGGCTTTCAAGGCCGTCAACAAACAAGACTGAACAGACACTGTACATCAGCGAGAGCTAATGTTTGCTGACTGCTGCTGCTATCGGAAGCTTGAATAATGGAATTGTATTTGATCAAGAAGGATTGAGTCGTGGTTATGTTACAGGTGTTTGTTGACAGCCATCGTTTTCAGTAATGTTAGTTTCCTGACTTTATTTGTCCTATAGAGAAGACCACATTTAAGAACGTAAGGATATCAATTATCAGAGCATACTCAGAAAAGACGGAATCATTCTTTTTTGGTCTCCGACTCCTTTTGTGTTCGTTCAGTCTAATAGTTATTGTTTTTACCATAAGCTGATGTGTTTGTCGTAAATTAAGTACATGTTTCCAGAATTCCGTATTGCACTGCCTGTGCCTGTTATCACGCCCCGGCCCCTCTCACCCGTTTTGCTGTTCATTCCATTCAGCAATCTGCGTTTTCTTGTCCACATAAAATAATGGTCTGTGCCTTTATTTACTTAGTGTATTGTTCTCCCCTTTATATTCATATACTTCTTATTTTTGTGTGCATTTTAATGTGTTTATGACAGTTTATCAGTTTCTGCATAATGGAGACTAGCTAATGCCTGTGTAACTTGCGTAGTACAATATTTTCAGGTAAGTGAAATATTTGGTTTAGGCATTTACACTCATATCTTTGGAGTACTCATATCTTGAAAGTATAAAACATTCAGTACAACCCTACATAATATTTTTTGTTCTGTAGCCATTTCAGTTGAAACACTGATATTTCGAGTGTTTCATACAGATGCATAAGTTAAAAACGTCACGTATCTTCGGGAATAAATATTGTAGAGCTACAAGCTTTCTCTGGTGATGCCGGGACTGAGTGTTTAGTCTTAAGTGGTCCGACAATGGTCTAGAGTGCCGAAGGCCGGTTCACAATAAAATATGAAATAAATATTATTATGAAACACTAATACTGCGCGTTTGAGTTTTTAACATGGCTATGTTCCTCCAAATATCACCAGAATGTCCTATAAATACAATGAATTTGTTTCAGCATTTGGGATAATGTTGCAAAGTGAATCCTCCAAATATCGCTAAACAATCCCACATTTCTCTTAGCATTCGGGATAATGTTATAAAGTGAAATATTTGAATATTTCTCCACTAATCAATTGAGTCGCGTTTTCCACAAGGCGCGATATTTCGGCAAACCGAATTCATGCCGTCTTGTGACATTCCTGATGACAGGAATGTCTGAAGATGGCAAAGAGTTGGCTTGACAAAATATCGTGCCTCTTGGGCGACGCCAGCCGGCTGAATATTGTCAAGGATGACGAGACCAGCAAGAATTATAATAGCGCGAGTGTTCAGTTTACACCGACGACAGACGACTGCTGAGTAGCACTAGCGCATCTCTTGCAGCAGCTCGATTTTAGTCATTACAGTCAAAGCGTTCAACAGCAACCTACTGATAACTGTTTACTGAAACTACTGTTCCTTTAGATGCTATTGCACGAGTTGTAACTGTATAGTATTGCGTGCATATCGACCTGTGTATTGATAAAAATTTGGTGTGAACGACTCTTTTCATTTTTGCAGTTTTTTTCAGTAGTTGCCTAAACTTCGTTGTATTGAACTTGCGTTGAGTTGATATGCATAGAAATTTGATATCATGTTGTTAATGTGGGTAAATTTAGTCATCGTAATTAAATTGTGGTGCTATTTCGTTCGCATGTCCATATGGTTATCTTAAAAATGGCAGTGCACCGTTATGCTATTTTTATCCTGTTCGTATTCTTACGAAATCTGTAGCATTAAAAAACTAGCCTGCTTCTTAAGGCAGGACTACGTTTTACATAACTCTGGATTATGATTACTAATGGTATCGTCACTTTAAACGGCTAAGCTGGTTTACGGTAATCCGAACATATTACGACAAACATGTGTCAATAAAACATCACGTTTTTCTAATATTGAATCTTGTTGGTCTCTCAACACTCATATATAATAAGTTTGAGGAAAAAACGTTAATTTACTGAAGCGAATGGTTAGTAAGAGCTTTAACCCGTTGTTTTCCTTTTCCATTACGAGATAGTATACTTAATGAATCTTAGACAAACATCTTTGCTCTAAAGTCCGAAACATTATTCAATAAACATTGTTTAAAACTGGAAGGCAATTCAATAAAAAATACAGTTACTATGACAACGTAAGCAAACGACGTGGTTTCATTTTAGTATTCATTTCAACTTTGATGAAAATTTGAAAACTTTCATCAACTTACAAACATGAGTAATTAACACTTACCTTCAGTTTTTCTTACATTGTCGCTCTTATTTATTCTGTATTACCTGGACGTATCCTCCTCATAAGTTATGTGTGTAATATAACCAGTTCTCTGATCTTTTATTGCTGAAAGAAGTATACATTATGTTCTCCTAGACAATGTTTAGTTCATTGTCAAAGAATTGTTACAGTATACCAACTTGAATACATAAACAGTTTCTTGTTCTTCGTTTCTACAAGGAATACGCTGTTTACAATAACTATCGAAATGTGTTCTGAGTCGCAGTTAGTAATATCTTTGGCTGTCGCTGTGAACAGATCACCGTCTTACAATCAGAGACTGAGAATACACTCTCAGAAATGAAATATTAAACTGTAAAATACTGCAACTTAAGAATGTTTTTAAATGATTTTATTTTTGCCTTTCAAAACCTTCACCGCCAGGAGATAGATCGTACTAATTAAACTGATTTAAGCAAATGCTAAACTTTAAGTAAAAATAACTATCTTATCGTAATATTGTATCAAGTGGAAAGCCCAGAATATCAAATAGAGGTAGTGCGTCACACACTTATAACAAAAATACTAACAGAAAGGCTGCTCCTTATACAATGGTGTCTTGTTGAAACATTGAAGAAAATTCAGGGAGGTTTGTGCTGTAGTTCCTATAAGACGCAACCACTTTGATGCTACATAAATAATTCATCAAGAAGCTACGTATTAACGAAAGAATCAAGCCCTTTGCTCAAAGGATCCACCAGAGTGATGAAAAAGACTAAAATACAACAACGTAATAACTTTTTATTTCTGATCCGCAGAAGCGAAACGAGAAAATAATGACAACTGACATCCTGCATTTTTATCTTCTATTGCAACTACAACAGGTTTTGGCTGTTTCGGGGTCTATTTAAAACCACACTTTACAAATCACTGTAAAGTACTTACCAGACGATAATTTGTAGAGTATATGATTCTTCCTTCTTGTTTCAGAATGTGTAGAATGGATATTTATATGCCGCTAATTGTGTCTTTGCGGTCCTCTCGAGATGTATATGAAGGCGGTTGGAAAATGTTCCACTTCTGCGCTGAACATTAATCCCGGGCATTTTGGCTATGTGTTGGAACCTTTTGTGCAGTGTCTGTTAGGTCCGACTTTTCATTTCTTCTACAGTCCTTCGGAAGTCGAAGCTCGTGATGCCTCACTTTTATTTGTATCCACTACACTTTCTCTGGGAATTCGACACTCCAAGCTGGAAAATATTACGGTGTAGCCAATAAGAGTGACCTACGCAGCTTGTTTCGTAAGCACAACAAAATGGTTCAAATGGCTCTGAGCACTATGGGACTTCTGAGGTCATCAGTCCCCTTGAACTTAGAACTACTTAAACCTAACTAACCTAAGGACATCACACACATCCATGCCCGAGGCAGGATTCGAACCTGCGACCGTAGCGGTCACGCGGTGCCTGACTGTAGCGCCTAGAACCGCTCGCTCAGTCCGGCCGTCAAAGCACAACAGAACTTCAGGAGCTTGTAGACATACTGAAGCCTGCTACTGCCTTTACTTGCATCGGAGGCCTATGTGATCGTTGGACTTCATACCTTCACTCACTGCAAATCACAGGTGTTTAAATAACATCACTGACCCCACTTTCTGTCATTAATCGAGTAAGCCTAGGCTTATTTTTCTGCATTAAGCATCACATTACGTTCCTGTCCCGCAATGAAAACGCCCTGGGTGATGCTGAATTACAAGTCCAAAGATTTGTAAGTGCAGGTGCAGTGTGTCACCATTGCCCTAATTTCTGCACTGAGGTAACCTGAAAGAGAACTGGTCGACATGTTGTCTTTCTTCTGCTTTAGACCTCTCTTCTGCAGTCGTAGATTCACAAGCAATATTGGATACATTCCGTATTTTGCGACGGCCATAAATGTTTTATTTAGTCCAGACGCGTTTCATCTTGTGTTTAAGAATCTGCAGGATCATGGTAACAAATTTGATATTTCTTGTTTATCTGTCTGGCGAGATCAAAAACCTATCTAACCTTTTAAATTATTAGTACTGCTCACTTTTTCTTGACTCCTACATCATTTCCTAACGTTCAAGTGTTTTTATGTGTAAGAACGTTAGGAAATCAATGTTGTTGTTGTTGTTGTGCACTTCAGTCCTGAGACTGGTCTGATGGAGCTCTCCATGCTACTCTATCCTGTGAAAGCTTCTACATCTCCCAGTACCTACGGCAACCAACATCCTTCTGAATCTGTTTAGTATATTCATCTCTTGGTCTCCCTCTACGACTTTTACCCTCCACGCTGCCCTCCATTACTAAATTGGTCATCTCTTGATGCCTCAGAATATGTCCTACCAACCGATCCCTTCTTCTAGTTAAGTTGTGCCACAAACTCCTCTTCTCCCCAATCCTATTCAATACCTCCTCATTAGTTATATCATCTACCCAACTAATCTTCAGAATTCTTCTGTAGCACCACATTTCAAAAGCTTCTATTCTCTTCTTGTCCAAACTAGTTATCGTCCATGTTTCACTTCCATACATGACTACGTTCCATACAAATACTTTCAGAAACAACTTCCTGACACTTAAATCTATACTCGATGTTAACAAATTTCTCTTCTTCAGAAACGCTTTCCTTGCCATTGCCAGTCTACATTTTATATCATCTCAACTTCGACCATCATCAGTTATTTTGCTCCCCAAATAGCAAAACTCCTTTATTACTTTAAGTGTCTCGTTTCCTAATCTAATTCCCTCAGCATCACCCGACTTAATTCGACTACATTCCATTATCCTCGTATTGCTTTTGTTGATGTTCATCTTATATCCTCCTTTCAAGGCACTATCCATTCCGTTCATCCGCTCTTCCAGGTCCTTTGCTGTCTCTGACACAATTACAATGTCATCGGCGAACCTCAAAGTCTTTATTTCTTCTCCATGGATTTTAATACCTACTCCGAATTTTTTTCCTTCACTGCTTGTTGAATATACAGATTGAATAACATCGGGAACAGGCTACAAACCTGTCTCACTCCCTTCCCAACCACTGCTTCCCTCTCATGCCCCTCGACTCTTATAACTACCATCTGGTTTCTGTAGAAATTGTAAATAGCTTTTCGCTCCCTATATTTTACCCCTGCCACCTTGAGAATTTGAAAGACATTGTTAAAAGCTTTCTCTAAGTCTACAAATCCTAGAAACGTAGGTTTGCCTTTCCTTAATCTAACTGCTAAGATAAGTCGTAGGGTCAGTATTGCCTCACGTGTTCCAACATTTCTACAGAATCCAAACTGATCTTCGCCGAGGTCGGCTTCTACCAGTTTTTCCATTCGTCTGTAAAGAATTCGCGTTAGTATTTTGCAGCCGTGACTTGTAAGACTGATTGCTCGGTAATTTTCACACCTGTCAACACCTGCTTTCTTTGGGATTGGAATTATTATATTCTTCATGAAGTCTGAGGGTATTTCGCCTGTCTCATACATCTTGCTCACCAGATGGTAGAGTTTTGCCATGACTGGCTCTGTCAAGGCCGTCAGTAGTTCCAATGAAATGTTGTCTACTTCCGGGTCCTTGTTTCGACTCAGGTCTTTCAGGGCTCTGTCAAACTCTTCCCGCAGTATCGTATCTCCCATTTCATCTTCATGTACATCCTCTTCCATTTCCATAATATTGTCCACAAGTACATCGCCCTTGTATAGACCCTCTATATACTCCTTCCACCTTTCTGCTGTCCCTTCTTTGCTGAGAACTGGGTTTCCATCTGAGCTCTTGATATTCATACAAGTGGTTCACTTTTCTCCAAAGGTCTCTTTAATTTTCCTGTAGGCAGTATCTATCTTACCCCTAGTGAGATAAGCCTATACATCTTTACATTTGTCCTCTAGCCATCCCTGCTTAGCCATTTTGCACTTCCTGTCGATCTCATTTTTGAGACGTTTGTATTCCTTTTTGCCTGCTTCATTTACTGCATTTTTATATTTTCTCCTTTCATCAATTAAATTCAATATTTCTTCTGTTACCCAAGGATTTCTACTAGCCCTTGTCTTTTTACCTAGTTGATCCTCTGCTGCCTTAACTACTTCATCCCTCAGAGCTACCCTATCTTCTTCTACTGTCTTTCTTTCCCACATTCCTGTCAATTGTTCCCTTATGCTTTCCCTGAAACTCTGTACAACTTCTGGTTCTTTCAGTTTATCCAGGTCCCAGCTCCTTAAATTCCCACCTTTTTGCAGGTTCTTCAGTTTTAATCTACAGTCCATAACCAATAGATTGTGGTCAGAGTCCACATCCGCCCCTGGAAATGTCTTACAATTTAAAACCTGGTTCCTACATCTCTGTCTTACCATTATATAATCTATCTGAAACCTGTCAGTATCTCCAGGCTTCTTGCATGTATACAGCCTTCTTTTATGATTCTTGAACCAAATGTTAGCTATGATTAAATTATGCTCTCTGCAAAATTCTATCAGGCGGCTTCCCCTTTCATTTCTTAGCCCCAATCCATATTCACCTACTACGTTTTCTTCGCTCAATTTTGTTATTACCGAATTCCAGTCACCCATGACTATTAAATTTTCGTCTCCCTTCACTATCTGAATGATTTCATCATACATTTCTTCAATTTCTTCGTCATTTGCAGAGCTAGTTGGCATATAAACTTGTAGTATTGTAGTAGGCGTTGGCTTCGTGTCTATCTTGGCCACAACAATGGGTTCACTATGCTGTTTGTAGTAGCTTACCCACACTCCTATTTTTTTATCCATTATTAAACCTACTCCTGCATTACCCCTATTTGATTTTGTATTTATAACCCTGTATTCGCCTGACCAAAAGTCTTGTTCCTCCTGCCAGCGAACTTCACTAATTCCTACTATATCTAACTTTAACCTATCCATTTCCCTTTTTAAATTTTATAACCTACCTGTTCGATTAAGGGATCTGACAATCCACGCTCCGATACGTAGAACGCCAGTTTTTTTCCTCCTGATAACGACGTCTTTTTGAGTAGTCCCCGCCCGGAGATCCTAATGGAGGACTATTTTATCTCCGGAATATTTTACCCAAGAGGACGCCATCATCATTTAACCATACAGTAAAGCAGCATGTCCTCGGGAAAACTTACGGCTGTAGTTTCCCCTTGCTTTCAGCCGTTCGCAGTACCAGCACAGCAAGACCGTTTTGGCCAGTATCGGTGAGTTCAGTTCACCTGAGAGTTGTAGACTAATGATAATGTTGCTCACCTACAGCCATAAAACACCGGAAAACATTCGCTACGGCGCTTAGGAATGTACTTCTAGTAACTTTAATAGTCTATAGAGCTGAAGTATAAAGTTTTATACAGTGATAAGTTTTGGAATTTTATGTGGGTCAGAGATCAACATGGGTGGCCCTCATAGATACCTGGCGCACGAGATTTAACTAGACTTATTTGATGTGGCAATGAAATTTAATGAGGCTAGAATAAAAGTTTCGTTCTCCAGCGGCGTGTGGTCTGATACGAATCTTCTTGGTGGATTAAAACTCCGTGTTGAACCAAAACTCGAACTTGGGATCTTTGCCTTTGGAGTGAAAGTGCTTGGCCGACTGAGCTAACCAAGCACGACTTACAAGCCACCCTGACAGCTTTAACTTCCCCAGTACCTCATCTTCTTCCTTCCAAACTTCACAGAGGCTCACCTGCGAACCTGAAAGATTAGCACTCCTGGAAGAAAGGATATTGCGAAGCCTGTGGGATGTTTCCAGGATGAAATTCTCAGTCTACAGCGGAGCGTTTCCTGACATGAAACTTTATATCGGATTAAAACTTGCAAACTTCACTCGAGAGCTTCTGTGAAGTTTGGAATGTAGGAGATACAGGCGGAAGTACAGCTTTGAGGAGGGATTGTGCTGAGTCGTGCTTAGGTCGCTCAATCGGTGGAACACTTGCCCACGAAAGAGAAAGGTCCTGTGGTCAAGTCTCGGTTTGGTACACAGTTTTAATCTGCCAGGAAGTTTCAAATTTAGCGTGATTCAAGTATTATTCTGCGACAGTCTTTTCTGTTTAAACTCAGACCAAATTGAATTACAGATAATAATACACATCCCACACTGTGGTAACTTGATGCAACCGGATATTTACTGTGTCAACATAATAATGCTGCTGGCCATAATCAAGGACGATCCTATTCAGAGAAGTTTCAGGCTTGCTGCCGGTCGACGTCAACTACAATCTACGATATTTTCACTGGGCACCTGCCAGTTATCTTCAAGTGAGCGATCGAAGACGGCAGAAAACTCTCGCATGCGCTCAGTTATAACACGTCCACATGGGCTTGATATAGTGCTAGCCAAGCAAGCTTGTGACAGTTCTGCAGATCTAGCGTTTTGTTTACTGTGAACTGTCACGAGAAGTTGTCACACAAGATCGTTATGAAACATGTAACAAATGTCCTGGAGGTACCCAAGTACACCGCCTTTACGTACTCATGACCCTCCAGGACTCCCGTGGAATGTTTCACCAACCACAGCAGCTGATGAGACGCTGAATGGCCCTTCTAGAAGCTGAATTGCTCTTCAGTGGAGGCTGTCTCTAGGGACGTGTTAAAGGAGCCACTGGTCTTACGTTAGAGAGAGAGTGAAGCAGTCTGATTGGTCAGTACTTCCTCATCACCCATGGATCTTTGTCAGTCTTCGGAATGGCTACCTCTTCCATATGTTTCAACATGGAAACATTGGCAATGTACTGCAGAACACTACTGATACTGGCACCCAGTGCGTGATGGGTGTAAGGAGGCAGTTGCCTTTGGATTGTGTTGCCAAGCCCATTAAATCCTCCTGTTTTCTTCAGACTGAGAAGCTGGAGTTACTGTCCCATATCATCCCCCATGATAGGCTTGGTGAGATGGTTTTGATCCATGGCTATCAGGAACAACGACGGCCGTTACTCCACCAGAAAGATGTGCTGTCGATAGATCTGTCTCGACAGCAGTTCAAAATTGTCTGCAAAAGCGTCAGCCAAGGTACTGGATTTTAGTTTGCAGACCATGTCTCGCCCAGTCTCCAGAGGAAGTCGCCAGTCATCCTCTAGGTGCTGCCATCCTCGACACTGAGTATGGGAATTTTGCCAGCCCAGCGACAGTTGCATTCCACTTCCAGAACAGCCGCATTGTTATGATGTTTCTGATGATGATGTTTGGCTTGTGGGTCCTCAACTGCGCGGTCATCAGCGCCTGTACAAAGCCAATTTCTTTTTACAATACAATTTTTTACGCAGCCCAGTCTAGCCATTGTCACGAATGATGATGATGATAATGATGAAATGATGACGACAATACAAACATCCAGTCCCCAGGCACAGAAAATCCCCAATCCGGCCGGGAATCGAACCTGGGGCCCTACGGTGCAGAGGTAGCAACGCTAGCCACTAGACCACGAGCTGTGGACGCGTTGTTATGATACAGCTAGCTGTGAAGGCACTTTGTTGTCGGATGACAAGTGAGCTGCCATTTGTAGAAGACTTTTTTTGCATGAATTCCTCCAAGCTATGAGACAATAGCCACTGTGAGAAGTCCTGCAGTTGCAACAGCTGTGTAGGTGTGGATGCATCATGTAAGGTGGACCAGTACGGGATCCGCGCACCTACGACAGTCGGTTCTGGTGTGTGGTTGAGTGTGTTGAGCGCTTGGGCCCTGAAACACTTCCATTCGATGCCTTAGAGAAGGCAGTGCCCCAAAGCCTCTGCTGTGGTGAACACATTCGCATCGAACAGCACTGTAAGATGGTCGGACGATAATGCACAACACGTTGAAGAGTAGACAAATTGCCTATCTTTTGAGGACGGTAATGTCTAAGGTATCAGGTGGCCTTTGGCAGAGGTGCATGGTGGAGACACACAGCCAAATGACAATAGCATCATGTCACTTGGCGTCATGCAGAAGACTCTGAATGTTGGTGTTGGTGATCAAAGAATTCCACATGGCGTACTTCGCGTTGAAGCCATTAACAAGGAAAAGCTCCCCTTGCATCAAAAGCAAATTTTTGAAGTCTGCCTCCTCCAGGAACGCACTAACCACTTGATATGGACGGCAGTGCTGCTACATGCTGTCGGACTATTGTTGCAGTAGGAGCAATGGGAAACCTAGGCTTGAGATCAGTTGCTTCGTCAGGAAGGAATTGGCTAAATTCACCATCCTGCACGCAGAAGCTGTGGTCCTTGGAAGTTGCTTGATAAACTTCCTGAGAGACAGCAGGAGCTATAGGAGCTTTTCAACATCGCTACTAACAGCGTAATTCCACGGATTCTTTAATAACAGACATCCAAAATGACGTTTCTGTGCAAAAATCTTCGTTTCACTACACTCCACCGACTGTTCATAGGAGATCCGATGTCCAGCAACTGCGGACTTGATAGATTGCATAAAGCGAATACGGTGTTAATCTTCTGTACAGAGTTCTTCCACAGTGCTTGTAGTCTGGTCTAACTATGCCATACAACATTGGCAAGGTATTTTGCAGATTACGGCCTTCCGCAGTAACAAATCATCCTCCACTGAAACCAAGAGCTTGAAATTTTAGATGGCGGGCGGAAAGTCACTTTAATCTGATATCCATGGAGGATTCTCTGTATCTTGAATGAAATATTGCTAACAAGGGAGGAAAAGCTGGTCATTTCCCCAGATAAAACAAAGGTACCGTTGTAACGTTGTTGCTTTAATTTTCTATGAAAGCGGTGCTGATAGACAATAAAAGCGGGTTAAAAGCTGTGAGCTGTCTGGGGAAGTTAACCTCGCATTACTGAGCAACTGTTTCTCCTGGTTTCCAGTCTAGCTTACCAAATTCCCAACCAGACTAACACTAATTACAATCTTTTAATAGTCATACGACAACCGGTGATATATATATATATATATATATATATATATATATATATATATATATATATATATATATATAAAAGAGAATTTAAATAAAAAGAAATAAATCAGTTTAAATTTGGAAATTTATTTTAACATTGATCATTGAAATTTCAGCATATTAAACGTGAGTCATAACTAAGCTGGTGCCTTATTTAGGATTGTGAAAATGTGAGATTGTACTCTTACGGAACACACCAAATATGGAGCCAAGATTTGGAGACTGCATACAACACTGCATTCATAAAATAACACACGAAGAACGTTGAAACATATGCAAGAGGAAATTAACCACTACCAACCGATTCAATTTTCACCCAAAGAAGTTACGTTCGTAGCACAATCCTGTCCGCCATGTAATTACCACACAGTGGTATACTAAATTCATACTAACTCTCTGTGGAATCTTCCCGAAAAGAATGGCTGAGAGCTACTTTGATGATTACACCACATGCTTCACGTGGTCAACTTGGTTTACACAAAGAGTGTAACTCCACAATAATTTTGATAATTAAAATAAATTAGATCGGAAAGCAATTTACAAAAGAAAAACCTCGAACTGGTTACTATCGTCTTACTATTAACCTGATGGGTCAAACAATTGTATAAGCACGTGGTACTGGTCTCACAAAGTACACCCCACGTGGGTTGAACGTAAAGAAAAGTTGCTATATTGAAAAATATTGTCAAGACGAGACGTTATAATCTCACGCACATTCGCATTGAAGATTGATGATGCTAGTTAGAGTTACTGATCAACACGTGGTTCCACTTTACTCATAAAGTAGTGACAAAGTAACTACTGGACGATATTCTGAACTTCACACTCGAAATACACTGCGTTGCAATTTAAGATAACATTAGATATTTTAGAGCTAAACCTGAAATAAAGATGATTAAATTTTGAGTTAGGCTGAACTTAAGAAATCCATTGTCCTACGGACTTAGCAGACACGCAGTTAGCCGGAGATCTTACCACTTCAGACGCTCGCCACGGACAGACTGCCTGGTCCCTTCCTGAGGGTGGCTCACAAATACAAACGGAAGTGGCCAGAGGGGCAGCTTCCTATACCAACATGACAAGGATAGTAACCTCTTTGCTTTTGGAAAGCGTAGCTATCTGTTCCGACGTTGTCCTACTGTTCTCTAGCAGACAGGCTTGTCTGCTACCCTCAAGCATGCAACTAGAAATACATTTGCTCATTCATCCTCTTACACAGAAGGGAAGGGGGATGACAGTATCTTATCATATAGAGTATATAAAAGAAAGCGGATGTAGGTTCTGTATGAGACTGTGTTACATGAATTACATATAAACTGTGTTTTAAAGTGTAGTAGTGTGACAGATCGTTCTTGTTTAGGTGTAAAAGTAACACGTTCCACTACTCAGTCTCCTCCCAGATAGTCAGAAACGCCACAGTAAATTTAGAAGAGGAATTTATGCCGTAAATGGCAACATATTTTAGAAATTAACATGAAAGGAATCCAACAGAGACCTTTCACCGTCTCACAACAGGTATTCCTCGAAGCAGAAAATCTTTGGACACCAGGGAGACATGTGTCTGTTAGGTTGGCCAGTGCAGATAATGATGACTTTCCGTGGCGCGGAAATACAGCTACGCTTCTGCCTGAACAGAAACTTCCCGAGTGACGGTGAGACAGAGTTCCAACCCCTTATGAGCTGTCTTTCAGGCTATCGGTGATGAATTACTTACATTCTTATATTTGTTTCGCGAAAGGCTTTTGATCGTAACGGTTACTTTCTTCATCCGCTAAAATTAACTCAACATTCTGCATGTATTTTCGTCGGAGAATTTAGAATTGTTGATTTTCGCGACATGAATTTTCTGTAACATATGGTTATGCAGTGTACGGCTTACCTACTGAGCCATGTGTGTGCTTAGATTGTGACTAGAACCCCCAAAGCGTTTGTGTTTGTCTTTATATTCATTAATTCGACGCTGTGCTGACAGATTTCACACACACACTGCATGAGCTTCCGTAATCCTCGAACTGCCTTTTCCTATAGACGCAATTTTACGTTTTTGTAATAAACTGGGCTGGGCGCTTGTAGCGTAGCACATATGTGGTGCATAAATGTTCTTTCTTTCAGCATATGAGGTACGTTTGTCTCTGGGCGACAGATGTACAGAGAGACTGCGTTGGACAAATTGTCATTAACTGCTTATTAGTTCAAGTTTTACAAGAAAGACTGTTAGAATATATAATTTATGGGTCTCTTTCAGTAGTAGAGGTAGTGTGAGTTCTCAGTACACAGGCAGAACCACGACTGCTTACTTCAGCTGCCAGTAACAATACAAGTAAACAAGTAAAAGCACGGAAGTTTGATACTGTTCAGAGCCCCAACCATTACCCCCTTGAACACATTTGTTAAAGCGTGGATTATGTGTCGAATGTGTACCACGGAAATCATTGTGACTAGCACAAACCTTATTCCACGAAGAATGTAATCATATATCACCTTCAGTACATCAGAAATTACACGCAAATTGATTGCTTTAACGGCATTCAAAGGAAGTCGCTTATCATATTTATGGCACACGTCTGGTCAGTATTGTTGTCAGTGTTGGGAATTAGTGAGAAGGCGTTTCGGTGGACTCTCTGCCGGGCACTTAAGTGTGTTTTCCATGGTTGCTATATGGAAGTCGACGTGCACTGCAACAGAATTCCTTCACTTATGAGTTGGGTAAGTGTTTCTCAAAAGGCTTCCACCTGGTTATCTGCAGTAATTTTTACTTGTAACGCGCTGTGTGGCCTATGTGAAGAAATGACACATTAAATCGTAACGGTAAAAAGCCGTTTTAAAGCTAGCACTAATATTCCTCCTTTTTTGTCTTCCTTATAAAGCAGCACCTATAGATGTAAATTATTTCTTTCCCATTGTACTTGGAAAAGGTGCAGCAGTCCAAATTTCACACACATCACCTGTGTACAATCTCATACTTTCTGTCTTTCCTAAATTAACAAGTTTTTGTTTTGTGATTGAATTGTTGAGTGGAAAAGTTAAACTTCTGGTACTATTTTTATAGATGATAATAATCGGATTTCTAATAATTCTAAAAAACTTTCATTCTTAGAACCAGTTGATGTAGAATGTCTGTAGATGTGGTCAGGTAGAACTGACATTGTCGTTTTCAAAAGTCATAGTTCGGGCGCGGAACTCCGAATTGTACTTACAAAGGAATAGGATTTTTTTAATAGTAGGACTGACATTAAAGTCTGTAAGTGCTTTGGAGCAATATTTTATTTTGACAGTGAAACTGCGACGATGGCTCCACAAACGCCTACCTAAGCACTGTTGACAGTCAAGTTTTCGTACTGCTATCCCGGTTACATATATTCCAAAAAGAGCCATTCGGTTGCAGACTGAACTACTCGTAATTGTTTGAAGCAAACCTTTAAAACCAGCTCCAACTATCTTCTCCGATATCTCTCTCACCAGAAGACAAAAATGGTTCAAATAGCTCTGAGCACTATGGGACTTAACTTCTGAGGGCATCAGTCCCCTGTAAGTTAGAACTACTTAAACCTAACTAACCTAAGGACATCACACACATCCATGCGGTCGCGCGGTTCCAGACTGTAGCGCCTAGAACCAGAACACATTCAAATGAACACTGTTCTTCTGATATCCGGCAGGTACACACAGTATTATCCGAGGGCATCATGATTTCCCATGACATGTACCTCCACTTAATGACTATAAGGCAGTTGCAGTTTGGCCATGCTGACTGAGGTTTTCCATGTTGTTGTTGTGGTCTTCAGTCCTGAGACTGGTTTGATGCAGCTCTCCATGCTACTCTATCCTGTGCAAGCTTCTTCATCTCCCAGTACCTACTGCAACCTACATCCTTCTGAATCTGCTTAGTGTATTCATCTTTTGGTCTCCCTCTACGATTTTTACCCTCCACACTGCCCTCCAATACTAAATTGGTGATCCCTTGATGCCTCAAAACATGCCCCACCAACCGATCCCTTCTTCTAGTCAAAGTTATGCCACAAATTCCTCTTCTCTCCAATTCTATTCAATACCACCTCATTAGTTATGTGATCTACCCATCTAATCTTCAGCATTCTTCTGTAGCACCACATTTCGAAAGCTTCTATTCTCTTCTTGTCCAAACTATTTACCGTCCATGTTTCACTTCCATACATGGCTACACTCCATACAAATACTTTTCCATAGTTTCCCAAAACCGCTTTAAATAGTCGCCGGGGTGGTTACTCTGAAAAGAAAGCCTTAATTTCCTGCCGGCCGTGGTGGCCAAGCGGTTAAAGGCGCTACAGTCTGGAACCGCACGGCCGCTACGGTCGCAGGTTCGAATCCTGCCTCGGGCATGGATGTGTGTGATGTCCTTAGGTTAGTTAGGTGTAAGTAGTTCTAAGTTCTAGGGGACTGATGACCTTAGAAGTTAAGTCCTATAGTGCTCAGAGCCGTTTGAACCGTTTTGAACCTTAATTTCCTCATTCATGTGCTGCAATCAGACCTTATGCTGTTTCTCCAGTCAAACTCATCGTAACAGCGACGTTAAGTTCTGACCTTTTCATATCGCTTCTAAGCAGCAACATGCACTCGTTATTGTGACGCGGTACAGCGGTACTGCCATGAGACAAGCGTTACCATCCACTATCGACAGATCCTTCAATGACTGAGTTCGTCGCTCGAGCTTCGACGTTAGTTTTCTACAGTAGTTACCAAAAACCTACGACGACGGCATGTGACCTGTCCTGAGGGTCCAGTAGCTTGTTTCCGGTGCACCACAACCCATTTATTGTAACCCGTGCACCCTCACATTGACGATGCAACACAGAAATTTTATCGCCACTGAATACTATAGGCTCACTCTGCTACAGAACTCTTTGGCCTCTGTCAGCTTTTGTTGTTGTAGTGTTCTTGCTATCAGTGTTCTCACTGGTCTGACTTGGACAGCCACACTTGTTCTCCTGTGCCAACGCCTTCATCTCACAGTAAAATTTGCATTCAAACTCATTTATCTGTTCGATGTTTTCCACTCTCTCCCTTCCGCAACAGTTTTTACCATCTACAGCTCCCTCTAGTACTATGGAAATTATTTTCTGTAGTATTAACATATGTCTTATCATCCTGCACATAATCCTAGTCAGTGTTTTCCATGTATTCCTTTCCTTTCGTAATATTTCACCTTAACCACTTCGATTCTTCTCTTTTCCGGTATTCGCACGCTTCATTATCCATTTGCATGGAGGTTCTTTTTTTTTTTTTTTGTCCAGGTGTACATTTCTTCCTGAAGAAAAAACACCTATTTGATACCAGAGGACATCTTTTAATGAACAGTGCCCTATTGCATGTGTTAGCATACTATTTGTATCTTCTTTGCTTCGAACGTCACGCAATATTTTAATTTCAAAAGGACAGAATTATTTCCCTTTATCTACTGCATGGTTCCCAATTTTGATGTTCAGTTTATGGCTAATCTCACTTAGGAGACTCCTCAGTACCTTCGTCTTTCTTTCTTTTATTCTCCATTATATTCTGTGATAATTAAATTTTTTATTTCATTCCACATGTTGTAGGACTGGCACAAGATGATATCTGAGTAATCATTGTCATATAAAGGCAGCTGCTCGTCTGTGTGCGATCACCGCTACGAGTGACCGAAGCTACCATGTCACGACCTAATGTAGTTGTTGTTACCAAAAGAACATCTTTAGTTCCACTCCTGTTCGGCTACAACATTCCTGACACGCCACTAAACAAGTGGAAAAGAAAACGGAGGAAATGATAACAGATGACTTGAGCATCCCGGAGAAATACTTCCTCAATTGTTGACAGCCTCTCACCAAGAGTAAAACGCAGGTGTCATATTCCCATTCAAACAACCACTAGTTTAATGAAAATCTCTATGTCAACAATGGCAATAGGCTCATGTACCACAGAGGATATCGAAAATACTTAGGTGTCAATTTTTATAGATTTGTGCCCTTTAAATGACGCCAAACTAACATTGCCGAAAAACTGAAATTGAGAAATTGCAGCACTTCGTGGAGAATTTCCGTTTCCAAATTTCGGTGTTCTCACATGGGACTAGTTTACTCTGCAGCAGAATACTGTGCACCAGTGTGGCTGAAAAGCCCACATGGAGAAATGGTCGTCCAATTGAACCGCACGGTGCCTTATATCTTGAAATTATTAGATCAACCCCGAGCCTGTGGCTACCGGCTCAATGTCTTATTCCATCTCCGACGAATGAGAGATGCACTACACTTGTGAGGCAGAAAAACAGGGCTCTTGAAAATGAAATGGTTGAAATGGCTCTGAGCACTATGAGACTTAACAGCCGTTTTCATCAGTCCCCTAGAACTTAGAACTACTTAAACCTAACTAACCTAAGGACATCACACACATCCATACCCGAGGCAGGATTTGAACCTGCGACCGCAGCAGTCACGCGTTCCAGACTGAGCGCCTAGATCCGCTCGGCCACCACGGCCGGCCCAGGGCTCTTGAAATGCTTATTATGAGCTGGTGCAAGCACCATCAACATTAGTGGACCATACTTAACATTGCTGACAACATTACTAAGAACAAGTTAAGAGAATTAACGGCTATGTTTTATAGTTACATTTTGACTAGTGATGGGGAAACATTGAATGAACAGTGGTTTGAATTATATGTTACAGTTTCTTTCAAGTAAATACGGTTACGGTTCATCCATATTGCTAGGAATGATTCTGAACAACAGAGCTTTCAGCCAGTTTGATTTAATCCTGTTTCTACTGTTTGTCTAACACATCAGTTCTAAGTATGACCTTTATTTGTGTCTTCAATTCCTTTCGTTTGCATCATTACCTTCTCTTTTTATCTGTTCCTCATTATTGAAACAGGTACTGGTACTATCTTTCTCAGAATAAGAGATTAAAGTAATATGATAAAAAGTTTCACTCACAAGCAGGGTATCTGATTAACGCTAGTGGATTCTATTTTGCTATCTATATCGTTTATGTATTCGCAATGAACAAGTAGAACATTGTCTGTTGTATTAACAGAAGTAAACTAAAATTCACCTCACCAGTAAATCTATTACCGAAATGTCAGAACATATTTAGTCACTATCTAATGTTGTCGGTTATTCCTGAGCATGCCGCAGAAAAAGAGATGCCGTAACTTATAAATAATTTGCTATTGCATCCAGCCGCTTCATTGTTGTTATTAGCAGGATATTCATACCAAAAGCATGAAACAGGTTTAGTTTATATTAATTAAGTGTAAAAATGCTAATATAAGAGTGAGAAATTGCTAGTACATTCATTCTGCACGTGCTAGAAAGTTCATCAGAACTTTTAAACATCCTGAGTCAGCATGAGCTAATCTTGTGCTTCATTTACCAAGCAAACAATTTGCTACGACTGCATGTGGCGGAGTTCTCAAAGGAAAGAAAATATATAAGCATCGATATGTTAAGACTCCTTCACCAAAGGGTTCCCTATTAACTACAATGACTATTATATGTGCGTGTTCTTGAACTCATAATATACTTCACTAAGTAGTACAATTGCACCGTTTGAATTTGTAACAGTAGGCTTACGCAAGTAGCCAACCAGAGCTGCGATGACAAAATTACACCTAATGCTAGCTGTAAAGTTCAACTGATACGCTTGTTTGTTAGAAATAAAACACACCCTTTGGGTACGTAGAAGTGATGTAAGGTGGCGTCCCATCCTTCATCTTCATTTCCTCATGAAGGACGCGAGAAAATAGGACGTAATGTAAGAGCTGATTATGTTAGGAGGGATTTACGGCCCGGATTAAAAGTCTACAACTCGGGATAAGGAAGATCCATGGTCGGCGCAGGGCATATATTCAACGTGAAGTCTAAATTTAGGACATAACTTCTTTTTTGGAGAGTAAAAATATTAGCGTCTCTCACCTGGACGGAACGAAAAGTTAAAAATTACTTATTTTGTTTTGTCGAAAAGACGCCTGCATTTATCTCTCTCTCTGCAGAACGCGTAGCAGTTACTTCGAGTGTTCACTTTATTCTGCATTAAGGGAGACAATGCCGTCCTTCGCTTCTTAGCCTTCGCCCCATCTTCATTTGTTCCATAAGCATAGGAATGTACTCTGGTGTTAGTATTTTAATACCTTCCCTCTCCTTCTTCTCAGCAATTCATGAGCTGCAGTCGTTGCACTCCGTCGATAATCACTTGTACCACCGCCAGTTGCTATGCAAACAGTTTCGCTTGCTACCGAGCATCCTAGGGCATAGGTTTTTCTCGGGTACCACCGTCAGCTGCTGTGCTACCAGTTTCGGTTGCTACTGAGCATCCTCAGGCATACGTTTTTTTTCTCGGGTACAGGATCTGTGTGGAAACAGAAGTCATATACACTCACTGTCCATAACCTCAGAAACACGAACTGGACAAAAGAACTTCTGTGTCCGTCGTGATGATTAGTGATAATCGAGACTGGGAGCTGTAATAAATATTCTCATACCAAATGAGGGCGGTGCTACATAACACTCGCTAAATACCGGTATGCTGTGGGGCATTAAATAATGAAGATACTTCATTTCATTCTGATGTTTCAAATCCTTTTTCCTTCCAATAATTGCTGCCAGGTCTATTACAGCGCCTGATAACTCTAGCAAATATGGGCTTCTTTAAATTCTCCTTGTGAATTACAAAATATGGACTTAGGAATATTGCACACTCAACATTATAATTCTTCTTATAATTTTTTGCGACTCTTCCGTAAAATCGTTTGCTTTTTTCTCGAAAAAAACCAAGTGTATTATTTGGTAGATGCGTTAGCTCGTCTTTTAACAACATATCATCGCTCATCTTTCTGATAAAAAACTGTTACCAGTAGTTGGAAGAGCGCACTGGTCCCAACCGTCTGTTAGAAGGGTAGTGTGGTCTACACAACTACCGTCCATTATCTCTGACATTCATCTGTTGCTGATGCTTAAAACATATTCTGAGCGCAGACTTAAGGAGGCGTCTCCATGTCAGCCAATTTGGTTTGCGAAAACATCTATCAGGCGAAACGCAGCTCGCACTTTCCTACATGACATCCTCTTAGTCAAGGATCGAGGCTGTCAGTTAGATGCAGTATTTCTTGACTTTCGAAAAATATTTGACTCAGTACCGCACCTACACTTATCATCGAAGGTACAGTGCTATGGGGTACAAACCGAAATTTGTGGCTGGATTGGCCGGCCGTTGTGGCCGTGCGGTTGTGGGCGCTTCAGTTTGGAACCGTGTGACCGCTACGGTCGCAGGTTCGAATCCTGCCTCGGGCATGGATGTGTGTTTAAGTAGTTCTAAGTTCTAGGGGACTGATGACCACAGATGTTAAGTCCCATAGTGCTCAGAGCCATTTTGCGGCTGGATTGAAGACTTCCTCGTAGGGAGGATGCAGTATGTTATCTTGCATGGAGAGTCACCGACAGATGTAGAAGAATAGAAGTAACTTCAAGTGTTCCTCAGAGAAGCGTGTTGGGACCATTGCTGTCCCTGTTGTGTATTAATGACCTTGCATACAATATCCACAGTAACCTAAAACAGTATAGATGATATAGTTACTAATAATGAAGTACTGTCTGGATAAGGGTGCATAAATAATTACATCAGAACTTTGTAAGTGATGGAAAGATCGGCAACTTGCTTTAAATGTTCAGGAGTACGTAACTGTCCACGTCACGAAACGCAGAAATGTACGATTCCATGACTACAGTATTTGTGACTTACAACTGGAATAAGTCAACTTGTTCGACTAGTTATTCATGTTGCTCATCAATAAGGGGCCATTGCCGAGTCGCATTAAAGAAACAGAAAAGATTCAAAGAAGATAGCTGCACGTTGGTCATGATTTTATAGTCAATATGAGAGTCTTACAGATTGCAGTCTGAAAAGCAAAAGAAAAACATTATGCAGTCTGGAAGAACATGCTGTCATATTTTCAGTAGCCCACACTTCAGACCGATTCAGTCTTAAAGAGTGAAGGAGGGTAGAGGGGTGGGTTTGTGGAGTAACAATGAAGATAAAAACGGTGTTATCATAGTCAGCGTTCTCGAGGACATCGAACCAATTCAGAAGCCTCCTTCTAGGTTTGATACCGACAGCTTCGATCAACAAGCGAGTATTGCGGAGATGCTTCGAAATTTTAAAACGGAAATGCCTGAGAGAAGACTACGTTCTTTTTGTGAAACATTGTTCAGAAAGTATAGCGGACAAGCATTTACAGCTGATTGCAGAACGGTTCTTCTCCCACCAACGTCCATTTCGTGTAATGACGCGAAGACTAACTAAGAGAAATTAGGGCTCATATGGAGGCTTTCAGAGTTCCGGGTGGGGAGTGTCAAGGGGGAGGTAATCAGGAGAAAAAGACAGAATAACCAACAAAGGCCTAACGTTCTAGAATCGGAGCATGGAATGTCAGAAATTTGAACGTAGTGCGAAGGTTAGAAAATCTAAAAAGTGAAATGCAAGGCTCAGCCTGGATATAGTAGGGGGTCAGTGAACAGAAATTGAAATAGGGTAAATCTTTATGGACGGCGAATATATGGTAATCTCAGCAGCACAGAAAATGGTATGACTGGAGTAGGATACTTTATGAATAGGAAAGTAGGGTAGAGAGTGAGCTACTGTGAACAGTTCAGTGACAGGACTGTTCTCATCAGATTGGACAAGAAATTAACGCCAACGACGATAGTTCAGGTATACATGCCAACGCCGCAAGCAGCAGATAAAAAGATAGAGATAGTATAGAAAAGGTAATGCAGTATGTAAAGAGAGATGGAGACCCAATAGTCGTGGGAGACTGGATTGTGGTTGTAGTGAAACGAGTAGAAAAAAGGATTCAGGGAGAATATGGGAATGGCAGTAGGAATGAGAGAGAGGAGAAAGATTAATTGAACTCTGCAACAAACCCTTCACTGTCAGGGACTTGTTGTGTTCGTGCCAGTTCACATTTCTTCCGCTAGGTGTTGTGCGCGTAGGCAGGTGGTGTACTCTCTCCTGTGACCAAAAAGGTCAGTATTACTCTAGGCTGAGACAGGGGAGAAATATGAGATGAGCTGCACGTGTAACTTAAATCACCAGGAGGTCTCGTTGACATCAGGGAGATTGATGGCAGCATTTCGCTGAGTTCGAAGGGAGTAGAATTATAAGACCTTGAGAAACGGGTTTTTATATCGTGATATTTATGTGATACAATGACGTGTGAGTTGAATCAGTAGAAAGACTAGACATGTACGCAGTAACGTGAGCGTACGAGGACAAGAAATGCTATTAAAACAATATTTCTTCATGGTTCATTTAGAATTTATATATATATATATATATATATATATATATATATATATATATATATATATATTTGCTTTAAAGTTTTCGTATATTGGTACTATATTTTCTGTATATTTAAAGTGTACTATACTGGAGATTGAAGTTCTGTGCATTCCATGTGAGTAATGTATGGAACATACAATGCTAATTGTTTATTACGTTAAATAATTTTCCGATGATATTTCGTATTTAAAAATATTTGGGTGTATAAATTGTTCATGTTGATGTAAATCTGACAATTTAAGAAATGGTCATGCTTAGCAATAATATAAGAAGTAGGTGTTATGTAAAAGCCAGCGGGCTTCTGTTTAAAATGAAAGTGGCTGTGGGGAGTGGAAAAGGTGGCAAAGGGCGAATTGGTGCCGTACCTAGAGCAAGCGCGGGAAGTAAGACACACAGTCTGTAGGCAACACCTTTGTGAATCCGGAAAAGCTTTGCCTGCAAATACGCACAAAATGCCTCGGATGGAGACTGCACATGGCTTACGGCATAGCTGCGAGTTGTTGGGCTGCGGTTTGTAGAATTGACCGACGCCAAGAAGAGAAACTGATCCCATACAGCAAGAGACTTGCACGCCGTACTGTGGGTAGTGTATCCGCCATCATTGTTCGCCACACCCAAGCCAACAGCCACTAGATAAGACTTTTTTTATAGTAAATTTACTTTTGTACAGCGTGAACAATTAATTTCATTTGTGTTTTAATAATCACTCTCGAACTTTAAAGAAATTGGTTCGCCCTGTTATTTCATCCTAATCATACACCTATATAGGGTTCCTTCCTGGTATTTCACGAATCCGAGTATCTTATTGTACAGACAATTGAAGTGCCAAGAGACACCATTTAAATTGTTTTTGTGTTTTCTTAACTGTTGCAAAGTGTTATAGTAAAGGTTTGCTTACGTAAAATTCAATCAGAGTGTAGCTAAGTTACTAGAATCTGGTAAATGACTATACAGGATTAGTTTATAGAATAGTAGCTTTTGAAAGTAAATTCCAGTAAGAAAGAGATTTTCTTGAAGTGAAATGTTCAGTATAAAAAGAGTGTGCTTTATTACCTAAGTATTGTAGTATTTAGCTTTGTTTATTACAGAAAATGATTGTCTATATGTCCCCGGTAGCCAATTTTTTTTAGCTTCCCTGAAGTTATCTAATGGGCTTTTTCTCTTTTTTAAAACGTTATGCATAAGGGTGTAGTAGTAAAAAAGAAGTCCCAGTGTCTACACTAAAAATGTTTACTTGGAATGATATTAATTTGAAGAACCAAATTAAACAGTGGGAAGGCAGTAGGCTAAAACTCATACTTCTGCTTTTCCAATACTTCACTGTTTCATTGCCTGGATAGGCTGGCGACCATTAGCAAATGTTTTAAACCACTAAATGAACTTGGAACTGAATTCTCCTAGCTTCAGTATAATATTATTCATACCGCTTTTCTGTTTAACCGCTGGGAAAAATCTTAGGAAAAGAATTGTATAGTCTGTTCTACTTATCCATTAGACACATCACACGGTCAAACCCTGTGAAAAGGGTAACTCTGTTGATTGATTTTTCCTATTAACAGGACTATCCTCCCGTAGTGTACTTTATTTGGAAACTAAACTAAATTTTAGTAGGAGGGTTATACGTGGCTTTTCCCATAACAGGACTATTTGTGCTGTTGGTGGCAACATAAAGAAAGGTTTCTCTGTTATTTAGGTGAAATCATACTAAACTACAATAGTAGAGGTAGGGTTATATTACTACAGAACAGGATAACAACCATCTTGTCTACATAATCATGTAGTGTTAGGGGAAGAAGCCGCAAGTGCTCTGGATACAGCCGGCCGCTGTGGCCGAGCGGTTCTATGCGGTACAGTCCGGAACCGCGCACCTGCTACGGTCGCAGGTTCGAATCCTGCCGCGGGCGTGGATGTGTGTAATGTCCTTACGTTAGTTAGGTTTAAGTAGTTCTAGGTCTAGGGGACTGATGACCTCAGATGTTAAGTACCACAGTGCTTAGAGACATTTGAACCACTTTGGATTCAGCTGTTTCCCCGGCTTTCAAATTCACCTGAAATGCAGCAGTCGGGAGCTTCAGAACACACTGAATTCTAAACATGAAGGAACATTTTCAGCAATGCAGTGCCAGTCATGTATCTGATCTGTAATATAAGGTCCACTTAAGTCACTTCTCTAACAGATGTTACTGTGTAAGAAATCCAAGTTTTATTGCTGTACAAATGAACAGCGACTAGTTACAGAAAGCCATGAATTTGTTTACGTAGAGATTCGTTCTTTGATCAATGACGTGTCCGATTTCTACTCATCGTTGGCAAAGTATAGACACAATCAGAAGAGAGTTAATAATTTGTGTGGAGGTGAGATGTCATTTAGTATTCTGTTGGAGATAAGCTAAGATTGTTGGCTAGGAAAAGTTGCTGGTATTATCATGTACTACGCCAGTGTGTTTCCGTGTTAGCAATTGATGAGCGAAATTGTTCGGTTGCAAGATATGCAGTCGGAAGTCGATAGAAATGACGTCTTTCACTGAATAAGCTTACCAGTTGCTGAACCCTCCAACCCCCCCTCCCTTTCAGTTAACTAGTGCTCATCAGTTAGAATGCCACTGTGAGAAGTGCAGCATGATCTACGTGCGTACTTGTTAATTCATTTGCTCCTCTTCACGCACAGGTGGTATCTCCCCTGCTGAGTTCAGGCGACCATGAGAGAAAGCGCCATTACGAAAGACAAACATCAACTATTCCCCTCGGGAGTGCCCCGACTAACGGCTTTCCAAATAAGCCCTCGAGATAGGAACTTAAGCCTTTCATCACCGATACGCTGACTATACATGAAGTGACTGCAAGGAGAATCTACGGCTTTAGGGGAACTGGTGGCACGTGTAAAATAGCACGTGAAAGCGTACAACGTGGGTGATGCATTCAAACCGCAGTGAATCATCATCGTCGTTCGTAAGCTGTACCTAGTTGATGTAACAGTTACTGTACTCTCGATACTTCTGCATTTCTCGCAGTTGCCTTTAGCTGTCACAATGTTTTCTGATGAGCGTCCTTTTCAGTAGAAAGATATAGGTTTAACATATTGGCGACAACGAAAACAACCACTTCCGGTCCAACAAAATGAATATTTCATTATCTCGTACGATTTATTATCTGTGCTGTCATCTATGGTTTCTTTGGGTAATGTTCCTGCTTTTCTACACTGTTTTTTGCTGATTTGTTAACTCATTCTCTTATTCCTTTACTATTTAACAGCCTTCTTCCTTTCCTTCTTGTTAATCGTTATAACGTCTTCTCATGCATTCCTCAGAGTGTGTTTAATGTTAATACTGAATTTTGCTATGCCTGTTGATCACTATCAACATTAAATACTGGATGAGGGTGGCTAGATTTGATTTGATCTCTTGTCTTTGTTTTCCTGGAATATAGCTCGTTTTGTTTCACTGGTATGTCCTCGTACCTTCTGTGAATTTCTTGTCTCCTTAGAATCTTAAAGGTATGGAAGCGTTATTGCAGTAGCTCTTAAGTTCTATTGTGTTTGCTGTACAACTTGGAGACCACATTTTGTTCTTCCTGTGTTTTATTGCATCAACCATCAGAAATTCAAAGAATTTATTCTACTCAGTGTCAAAAGCTTTCTCTTAACCTACATATACAATAAGCAAGCGTAGGTTTCCCGTCTTTAGTCTGTCTTCTAAAATAAATTATAGGGTTACTATTATCTCGCTTATTCCATATCTCCAGAAGGTCGGCGTCTACCAATCTTTCCTTTTATCTGAAAATAATTCCTTTGAATATTTTACAGCCATGAACTTTTGGTTCTGTATACACTACTGGCTATTAAAATTGCTACACGAAGAAGAAATGCAGACGATGAACGGGTATTCATTGGACAAATATATTATACTAGAACTGACATGTGATTACATTTTCACCCAATTTGGGTGCATAGATCCTGAGAAATCAGTACCCAGAACAACCACCTCCGGCCGTAATAACGGCCTTGATACGCCTGGGCATTGAGTCAAACAGAGCTTGGATGGGATGTACAGGTGCAGCTGCCCATGCAGCTTCAACACGATATCACAGTTCATCAAGAGTAGTGACTGGCGTTTTGTGACGAGCCAGTTGCTCGGCCATCATTGAGCAGACATTTTCAATTGGTGAGAGATCGGGAGAATTTGCTGGCCAGGGCAGCAGTCGAACGTTTTCGGTATCCAGAGAGGTCCGTACAGGACCTGCAACATGCGGTCGTGCATTATCCTGCTGAAATGTAGGGTTTCGCAGGGATCGAATAAAGTGTAGAGCCACAGGTCGTAACACATCTGAAATGTAACGTCCACTGTTCAAAGTGCCGTCAATGCGAACAAGAGGTGACCGAGACGTGTAACCAATGGCACCCCATACCATCACGCCGGGTGATACGCCAGTAAGGCGATGACGAATACATGCTTCCAATGTGCATTCACCACAACGTCGCCAAACACGGATGCGACCATAATGATGCTGTAAACAGAACCTTAATTCATCCGAAAAAATGACGTTTTGCCATTCGTGCACCCAGGTTCGTCGTTGAGTACACCATCACAGGCGCTTCCGTCTGTGATGCAGAGTCAAGGGTAACCGCAGCCATGGTCTCCGAGCTGATAGTCCATGATGCTGCAAACGTCGTCGAACTGTTCGTGCAGATGGTTGTTGTCTTGCAAACGTTCCCATCTGTTGACTCAGGGATCGAGACGTAGCTGCACGATTCGTTACAGCCATGCGGATAAGATGCTTGTCATCTCGACTGCTAATGATACGAGGCCGTTGGGATCCAGCACGGCGTTCCGTATTACCCTCCTGAACCCACCGATTCCATATTGTGCCAACAGTCATTGGATCTCGACCAACGCGAGCAGCAGTGTCGCGATACGATAAACCACAATCGCGATAGGCTACAATCCGACCTTTATCAAAGTCGGAAACGTGATGGTACGCATTTCTCCTCCTTACACGGGGCATCACAACAACGTTTCACCAGGCAACGCCGGTCAACTGCTGTTTGTGTATGAGAAATCAGGTTGAAACTTTTCTCGTGTCTGCACGTTGTTGGCGTCGCCACCGGTGGCAACCTTGTGTGAATGCTCTGAAAAGCCAATCATTTGCAAATCACAGCAACTTCTTCCTGTCGGTTACATTTCGCTTCTTTAGCACGTCATCTTCGTGGTGTAGCAATTTTAATGGCCAGTAGTGTATTCACACGAGTCCATGCCTGTCGCCTTTAGAGTTCGAATGACTGTATTCTTCTAGAATTCTAAAAGCTTAAACCAATCTTGCATACCATCTGGTATGGGTCTATGATGGTATATTTTCCCAATAATTCTGAAAGAATGACGTCTACTGCACGTGCCGTTTTTAACGAACACCAAGGTGAGAAAGGTCAAGCGATAGCGATACGGATCATACATACATATGGAAACAGTATCGTGTACGTAATATATAAAATGGCAGTACATTGGTGGAGCTCTTATTTATACTCAGGCTATTCGTGAGAGAAGTTGTCTCGGTGATTATGGCCGCACGACGGGAATTAAAATAAGTTGAGCGCGGAATGGTGGTAGGAGCTAGATGCATGGCACATTCCATTCCTGAAATCGTTAGCGACTTCAGTATTCGGAGACCAACAGTGTCAAGAGTATGCCCAGAATATCAAGTTTCCGGCATTACTTTTCTGCACAGACAGCGCAATGGCCGACGGCGTGCACTTAAAGGCGGAAAGCAGCGGCGTTTGCATAGCCAGTGCTAACAGACAACCAACACTGCGTGAAACAACAGCAGAAATCAATGAAGACGCGAGACTAATGTAACCGTTAGGACAGTGCGACGAGCTCTGACTTAGGGGCTATGGTAGTACACGACTGACGCGAGCATCTTTGCCAAGAGCATGACATCGCCTGATGCGTCTTTCGTGGGCTCGTGACCATATCGGTTGAAACCTTGACGACAGCAGAAACGTGTCCTGCACAGATGAGGACGAATTTCATTTGGTAAGAGCTGATGGTACGGTTCTAGTGTGGCACAGACAACATGAAGTAATGGACCCAAGTTGTCAACAAGACTTTGTGCAAGTTGGCGGTGGCTCCATAGTGGTTTGGGCTGTGTTTACATGGAATGGACTAGGCCCTGTGGTCCAGTTGAACAGATTTTGACTGAAAACGGTTATATTGGGCTACCTAGAGTCCATTTGCAGCCATTCATGGACTTCATGTTCCCAAACAACAATGGAATTTCTATGGATGACAGTGAGCCTTGTAACTGTGCCACAGTTGTTCGCTTTTGGTTTGAGCAATATTCTGGACAATTCGAGCGAATGAACTGGCCACCCAGATTGCCCGACATGAATCCCATTGAACACTTATGCGACACAATCGAGAGGTCAGTTCGTGCACAAATTCCTGAACCGTCAATACATTCGGAATTATGGACGGCTACAGAAGCAGCTTGGCTCAATATTGCTGCAGGTGACTTCAAGCGGGACAAAATGAGGTCCGATACGATTTTAGGAGGTATCTCATGACTTTTGTCACCTCAGTGTACGCAAGTTTTAACATAATCAGTACATATCGCTTCACAATTCTGTGTCAGTTCAGTTACCATTATTTCATAAATAAAAACGGACAGAACAAACTTTAGGAAGGAGGCTGACGATAAGGGAGCGAATTTCCGGCATAATCAGAGTTTACGCTTCAATTTGTTTCACAAAGCTTCAACACATTGGTGACTGACACTCAGGAGGCTCCCAGAGACAGGTGGCGCAGTCCGCCTGCCGAAATGTGAAGCGGCGAGTCCTGTGAGCCGGGCGGTTTGAGGCGCCTTGTCACGGCCCGTGCGGCTCCCCCCGTCGGAGGTTCGAGTCCTCACTCGGGCTTGGATGTGTGTGTTGTGCATAGCGTAAGATAGTTTAAGTTACATTAAGTAATGTCAAGGCTTAGGGACTGATGACCTTGCGAGGTGCCGGGGCTAGCAGTGTATTTAACACTAAATTCTTCTAGAATCTTCATATATAAATGATGTTCTAAGCCCCCCCCCCCCCTATTCTAACTCCGACTTTTGCTGTTGCACATGGATTAAAAAGAAACGCGAACTGACTGTAATCGACCCTGCAAGTGGAGTAGAAAAGAGTTTGGCACCTGCAATAATTTAATTTGATAAATAAGTTAAAAAAAGAAAACATTCATTAACATAGTGAGAAATGAAAGGGTTGCTCTACCGATTAACAGAATGACAGTTCTGTCCAAAATAACAATATTATTTATTATGACTAAACACAAAATAACAAATAAAACACATGAAACATTTACAATACATCAAATTGGCTCAAATTGGATACTCAAATAAATGCTGTGAAGGTGAAGTTGTCCCTAAACTAGATTGTGACATTTATGACGAACTGGTATGTGGAGCCAATTCCTTGCAACTCAAATCTTAAGAGAAACACACAGCCAACCCAACATTAATTGCTGCTACAGTAGTGAGAACTCAGAAAATGAACATCCAAGACAGAACAAAGTTAGAAAAAGATGAACAGGTGCGTTCTGCTGATCTCTGATTGTCACCAAGGAAAATCGCTAATCTGCCGGTGCTGCGGACAAACATTACCAAGCTGTCTTCTTAACTGCAAGAACACAATCTGGCGTACCGGAGGCGATGGCTGGTTGCTTCGACGTCCCGTCGTGGTGATGATAATGTCGCGAGTATAGCCCGAAACAAATTATCCTGGTCTGGTTGTTCCAGACCAAAGGCTTCCTAGCAATACAAATGCGCCTCCGAGGGAGACGAAGCAGGCTCCCCACACAGTCACTGACGGTACAGTGATTGATTTTAACAAGCGAAGTCACACAGTAACTCCGATACAGTCAACTTTAGCCAAAACTGCTCAAGACAGACAACATAGGCCGCTTGTATGCAGAACGCTCAATTGCTAACTGTACTCGGAAAGTTACATTGAAGTCGAAACTTCAGCAAATTTGTCAAACAGTTTCAAATAAAGAAAAGTATATTAGACAACCAACGGAAGGCAGGCTGTCCAGAGCAGCGAGAGCTCAGACTTGTCACCTACTCAGACTGAAAGGCGAGAGCCGACTCTCTCAAGAGCACCTGTACAAGCCGAACACAGAACATTCCCGCCCCCACAACAGTGGCCGTGGTTAAACGTTCCAATCAGCAACTCGAAAACCCGCGGAAAATTCCACTTTATTGCCGAAGCACTACTAGTCCACCAATGGAGATTCTTGGCGCCAATTTTGCTACGTCACAGAGCTATGCCCTGAGCAAGCCAATCACAGTTACGATTTTGCAGAAAACGCGGGAATTTGCCCGCCTAGACTGCCTGGGGACACAAGTCATTCCCACGCCTCGCTGGTAGATCACCAGGAAGCTTTTTCACAAAGTTTCTGCGAAGTAACGGAATCTCTAGCCCAGCCGCTCCTTCTGGCCCCTTTCGGCGTGTCGCTCCTGCTCTTATGACAATGTTGGCGTCTGGACAGCATCCACTTGACTCTCTCACACCCGTTGGCTTAACCCCTTCAAGATCAGCAGTGCCCGCCTGTCACCGGACCACCCGGGTGACGAGAGACGCTGCGTGGGAAGTCCGCGTGTGAAGGAATAGCGACTTTTCACTGCATGCAATTAGAGAGGAAGATCGAATTACTCAGACAAATATGAGAGGGGGCTCTTGCCACCTCTCAACCTCAGCAGTCTGGTCCCACAAGACCTTACCACAAATATCCTATGAAAAGGTTCTGTGTTTAACTTTCCAGCCTGGCTGTCAACAAAAAAACAGTCGTCCATTTCCGTAACAACTTCAGAAAATATTTACCTCCTCCACTCCAGTGCACTGCCCTTCATGCTAGATACTGTGTCTGCTACAACTTACCACTAGAGAAATACTGTTCAGGCTCAGCACCACCTCATTTGTGCATCTAGAATACAGAATTCATTGTATCAATGCTTCTGTTGGTGATTTTAAACCAAAGACTGGCTAGATGAGGAACTCATTTTCTCTTCTTTTAGCCTACTCAATGATTTCATTCAAAGTTCTGTGGTATTTAGTTTCAGTTTCAGTCTTAGTTTTTCAGCACTGTTAAGAGTTACATTGCAGTAAGATTTCATGTTGGTAACTTAAAAAGATTAATAAAAGTATTGATACTTGAAAATTTGATTTACATAACTCCAATATTATTTTTATTTTTTATTCCTTTTTACGTTCTACGGATTATTAATGCCACATCTTGAGTTCAGTTTGGTTGGAGAAATGTTGTCTCCAAGTAGTGCAGTTTGCAATGGTTTGCACTATTCTGACCTTGAAGTTCACAGGTTGTTGCTACTGAAACACTAGTAATCTATGTGTTTGTTTGTGTCAGGTTTCGCTCTGAAACTTGATTTTGTTCGTGTTGAATCTTGATAGCAAAGGGAGTCGGTTCCGATCTGACCGTTCCTTGGTATTCAGACGTAAGTAAATAATAGGTGACTCAGTCGGTGACTTTTTGTTTCTCGCTAGCGTTTTGTCCACTGGTTGACAGAGTTTGAAACACTACTAACGATCTGATTTGCATAGTAGTAACGAGCATCGTAATTACATAAGAAGACGGCAAATGTGTTGTGATCAATTCTTGTTTGTGCTATGAAACAATGCACAGAAAGTGCGACGATATGAGTGACTAAATTGTTAAGGTAATGCAAAAAGAAAACAATATACAGAGAACTCTAACTAATCTGAGGGTGGTTCTGTGACCACAGAAGTTAAATTTTAATTTTCATTTCCTTATTTTGTTTGCCTGACAAGTTATACCCAAGCACATACACAAAAACACAGGAGTTCAGAAGCATTAGTTGCCTAGGATCTTTGTTGATTTTTTTTATTTACAGAGATGTATAGACTTTTTGGTATGCCCAGAGATACAGATGTGACTACCAAGGCTTGCCCGGCGAAAAAATTCATAATATACTTCTCGGGTGTGCAGCGGATCATAACGTCATCTTGACACAATATTTCAGCGGTTCAACTGGCCGCCATCTTCAGGTGAAAGTTCTAATACACGATCTCGCCAGAACTGACTTCTCAGCGCACGCGTTGTGGACCTTCTGCGGCATATATTGGGGCCGCCGCTTGTTCTGAGAAGACAGTTCTGGCGAGATCGTGTACTAGCAATCTCACCTGAAGATGGCGGCCAGTTAAACCGCTGAAATACTGTGTCAAGATGACGTTATGATCCTGCTGCATATCCGTGAAGAATATGATTAGAGATACAGATGATTATGTATGTTTAGGGTAATGTTTAAGGTAGAAGATACTGCCACGTAAGTTAGCTGAAAAAATTTTTCGTAACTTGTTTATGTGTTTAAAACGACACGAAAATAACGTTGGGGTATTAGTGGTACACGCGACACAATCCATTAAGTGTGTGGAGTAGTAAGTCAGGGATACTGGGAGAGTACGTCGACCGCGTGACTGCTACGGTCGCAGGTTCGAATCCTGCCTCGGGCATGGATGTGTGTAATGTCCTTAGGTTAGTTAGGTTTAAGTAGTTCTAAGTTCTAGGGGACTGATGACCACAGATGTTAAGTCCCATAGTGCTCAGAGCCATTTGAAGAGTACGTCGCCGCAAGAGTGACTGGAAATCTTAAAAGACAGGCGTGACCGTGTGCGCGCAACCTATTGTGACGTTAGGAGCAGGCGCGCCTTCGCCGGCGCGTATCTTAATAGCCAGGAGAGTGGGTCTCCATGTCTGGGCAGAGGTCAGTGTCAGTATGCCGCACGAGCCTCGCAGCGTCGTCAGTAGATGGCAGCACCCTTTGAGCCTCAGTGATGAGGGGACTCTCTGAGTATGAGAAATACCATGATCGCAGGACACTGGTCAGACAAAGGCGTCCGCTGTTCAAGTGGGCGGGAAAACCCCCGTGTCCAGGCTGTTGGCGACCAAAATGGGCGGGCGGTAGCGTTCTCGCTTCCCGCGCCCTGGTTTCCGGGTTCGATTCCCGGCAGGGTCAGGGACTTTCTCTGCTTCGTGATGACTGGGTGTTGTGTGCTGTCCTTAGGTTAGTTAGGTTTAGGTAGTTCTAAGTTCTAGGGGACTGAATGACCATAGATGTTAAGTCCCATAGTGCTCAGAGCCATTTGAACCAAAATGGGGAGGCTAACATCTACGACTGTACTGAGTGACCAGCGTAGACATGAAATTAGACTAAAACCAGTAAAAACTGAACCCTGCTAGTTACAGAACAGCCAGTAACATGGTTAAAAAGACAAAATTAAGAAGTATGCCTGGGAGAAAACGGACTGCCAATACGAAAACTGGTTTTTAAGTTATTTCATGTTCAATGTTTTATATACGTAATATAATGAACTTTGAAAATTAATATCTCTATAACGCCTTAAGCGATTTTCACATCCGAAGTGTCTACAGATAGGTCTCACTGACCTATCAGGCTATCATACTACTTTTCTATAAACTTTACCTGTTTCAAAACTGGGAATGGCCATTCCGCAAGTGAAAACCTGTAATTTTACCCAAATAACAGCTGAAACATTGAAAATAGCCACAGAATTATTAAGAGGACATGAATCTATGAATATACATAGTCTTAAACTGGAAAAAGCACATTCGTACCATCGGCTGTACAGTTTTATTCTTCATTTCTGCGGCCATGTGTCTGTAGTTGCTTTACAATTCTTTAGGGTATATTTGTTCTGTCATTGCAGCTATAAGAACGCGTGATTTTTTTCACCAGAAGCGTTTCGCTTTATTGAAGTAAAGCGCCATCAGTGGTCTGTAACTAAATTATTTACATTCTGATTGGATTTTAGATCGAAAAACAGTTTGTTAAGAATACGTTGATCTGTATTTACGGTGATTTTCGGTTCATTTCTCGCTTACATTGGGAAATGCAGTCTGCACAGCACACTGATAACACTGAATGCTGGTCCAAATAGTGGTATAAGCTAAATATAATCGTCACAGTTAAAAAGCTAAGCGCCTTATACACGGTATTTAAAACTGAATTTTGCTCACCGTACGAGGGAAATCACAAATACCAGCTCCCTCTTTGGCCCTATACGTAGACATAATAACAGCGATCCTCATATTCTTGGTAAGAATTCGCTTGACTGTAAGTAAATACCGGCATCACAGCATCGACGACCAAGGCAACATAAAAGAGAAACATGCCGACTCTGAGGACGCAAACCAACGGCCACAGAGGCAGAGGGAAGGAATAATTTCTTAACTGTCATACGTACGAAGTTTCCACACCCACCGACATCTCGACGAATCAGACTTCCGTCCTCGCTGAGACACCCCGGTTCCTCTATCTATCAGCCGATAAACATTAAGGCTCTGAAGGACCACACAGTATTGATTTTATACATCCAGGTAATTTTAAAACTGCGGCAACCAGAGCTAAAAATGGTTCAAATGGCTCTGAGCACTATGGGACTCAACTTCTGAGGTCATTATTCCCCTAGAACTTAGAACTAGTTAAACCTAACTAACCTAAGGACATCACACATATCCATGCCCGAGGCAGGATTCGAACCTGCAACCGTAGCGGTCTCGCGCTTCCTAACTGCAGCGCCTAGAACCGCACGGCCACTTCGGCCGGCCACAGCTAAAACATTTATACACGAATGCTTGACATTTCATACAGTGAGCAGATTTTTAAAATAGAGGTGTTAAAAGTATTAAAATGGAACTAAATGAAATGTCCAGTGGTCCGCTGTAGCTGTAATTTTTTCAGGTCACATGCAAACCCACACGACCGGTTTCGGAACTTCTGAGTTGCATCTTCTGGTGCAAACATAAATGCTATGGTATGGATTACAGAATGCCGCAGTGTAAAGGTTGGTGTGGCTAGGTAAAGGTTTAGGCACTCCTCAACTGGTAATAAGACCTTCGTCAATAATAAAAGTCATGCTTGTGTTAAGTCGCGAATCATACACGGCCCGTTTAAAATGCACTCTTGCTGGCGTGTGTCAAGCAGCGAAATGCCTCCCATAGATGTTATTCAGGGCCCTGCAATGGGCCCTGCAATGACCGTGTGTATAGTTCGCGATTTAACACAGACAAGACTTTCATAATAGTCGATGGTCTTATTGGCATCTGACAGTGGCTTTTTTAATCAACTGCACCAGAAGATGCAACTCAAAAGTTGCGAAACAGGTTGTATGGGTTTGTAAGTGACCTGAACAAATACAACTACAGCGGGCCATTAGACTTTTCATTCAGATCCATTTTAATATTTTTAACACTCGTATTCTAAAAAAACCGTTCACTGTATGAAGCGTCAAGCAATCATGTATTTTCTACATAATGCACCTTTTTTTTTGTGGCGCACGTTTTGATCTCGCGATAAATGATATGGAAATTTCTGCTGGGACAACGTGACGCAAGCTTGCCATTGTTCACGTATCGTAATGCCACTTTTATTTCCTAAACGCTTACACAATCTGAAACGCGGTTTCTGCAAATGTTGGAGCACGTTTTTGTTTGGTTAATGTCTTTAGTGCTGTATCAACGGAGATATGAAGCAACTACGTTATTTTGAAAAGAACCGTAGACTTTTTATAGCATCCGATAGCTCTTGAGCAGAAAATTACAGGGATATAGCGTTTCTTAATGTTGACTTTGAAACCTGTCGTAAAAATGGAGAAATGTCCTAGAATTTGATAGCACGGTGGTTGGGATCGGCATTATCGGTGCAAAGACTACAAGCAGTGCTTTTGTGCTAAGTTGTGTCAAAAGATTTGCCTGTTCATTTGTCTGCTCCACTCGTTGGTATCCGCGTAGCGCTTCGAAACCCGCAACCGCCTAAATTTTGATTAATAATTAGCATTGGCCGCTGACGACTTCCGGCATAAGAAGTCACCCTCATTCTGCCTACGGCCTTGTCAAAGAGGGCGGAGGAGCGGAAAGAAGTTCAGGAGATCTCTAGTTCTTGGAGTGGGAATCTGCCCCTAAAGCCGGTAGAATCAGCAATGATCTACGGCATGAGGATGCAGAAGGCAATGAAACCGCTGCATTAAAGATATATAACGTGTATCCGCAGGACATGTGGCCTGTAATTGAAGAAGCGTCATGATGAGCTCTCCATTGGCAAAGGACTCCGGTGTAGTGTCCCATTCGGATCTCTGGGAGGGGACTGGCAACGGGAGGTGACCCTGAGATAAAGATCGAATACTAAACAAAACGCTAACGCCAATGAGTCGGGGGGAGGGGGGATGGAATGTCAGAACCTTAATATGGTAGGGAAGCTAAAAAAATTTGAAAGGGAATTTCAAAGGCTGAATCTACATACGGCAGGGATCAGTGAATTGAAATGGAAACAAGACACGGATATCTGGTCAGATGAGTTTAAGGTAATATCAACAACAGCAGAAAATGGTATTATGGGCGTAGGATTCGTTATGAAAAGAAAGGCAGGGCAAAAAGTGTGTCACTGTGAACAGTTCAGTGATAGGGAGGTTGTTCTCACAATCAGCAGCAAACCGACACCGACAGCGATAGTTCAGGTATACATTCCAGCGTCACAAAGCTGAAGACGAAGAGATAGAGAAAGTATATGAGGATATTGAAAGGATAATACAGTACATAAAGGGAGATGAAAATCTAATAGTCATGGGGGGACTGGAATGTAGTTGTAGGGGAAGGAGTAGAAGAAAAGGGTACAGGAGAATATGGGTTTGGGACAATGAATAAGAGAGGAGAAAGCATAATTGAGTTATGTAATAAATTTCAGCTAATAATAGCGAATACCCTGTTCAAGAATGACAAGAGGAGGAGGTATACTTGGAAGAGGCCGCGTTGTACGGGAAGATTACAGTTTGGTTACATCATGGTCAGACAGAGATTCCGAAATCAGATTCTGGATTGTAAGGCGTACACAGGAGCAAATATAGACTCAGATCACGATGTAGTAGTGATTAAGAGTAGGCAGAAATTCAAGAGTTAGACAGGAAGTATCAATACGCAAAGAAGTGGGATACAGAAGTACTAAGGGATGACGAAACCAGCTTGAAGTTCTCTAAGACTATGGATACAGCAATAAGGAATAGCTCAGTAGGCAGTACAGTTGAAGAGGAATGGACATCTCTAAAAAGAGGAATCACAGAGGTTGGAAAAAAATACATAGGTACAAAGAAGGTAACCGCGAAGAAACAATCGGCAACAGAAAAAATGCTCAGTTAATCGATGAAAGAAGGAAATAAAAAAGTGTTCATGGAAACTCAGGAATAGGTACGTATGTCTAAACATGTATGTATGTCTATACAAGTAGCTGAGGAATGAAATAAATAGGAAGTGCAGGGTAAGACGAAATGGCTGCATGCAAAATGTGAAGAAATCGAAAAAGAAATGATTCTCGGAAGAGCTCACTCATCATACAGCATACTTCGGTGACATAAAACGCAAGGTTGGTAACATTAAGAGTGCAACAGGAATTCCACTATTAAATGCAGGGGAGGGAGCAGATAGGTGGAAAGAGTACGTTGAAGACCTCTGTGGGGGGAAGATTTGTCTGATTGGTAGAAGAGGAATCAAGAGTCGATTTAGAAGGGATGGGGGATCCAGTATTAGAATCAGAATTCAAGAGAGCTTTGGAGGACTTACGATCACATAAGGCAGAAAGGATAGATAATATCCCACCAAAATTTCTAAAATCATTGGAAGAAGTGGCAACAAGACGACTATTCACTTTGGTGTGTAGAATGCATGAGTCTGGCGACATACCATCTGACAGTCGGAAAAATATCATCCACACACTTCCGAAGAGTACAATGGTTGACAAGTGCGAGAAATATCGCGCAGTCAGGTTAACAGCTCATGCATCCAAGTTGCTGACAAAAATGACATACAGAAGAATGGAAAAGAAAATTCAGTATGTGCCAGATGACGATCTGTTTGGCTTTAGAAAAGGCAAAGACACCAGAGAGGGAATTCTGGCGTTGTGGTTGACAGTGGAAGCAAGACTAAAGAAAAATCAAGACACGTTCATGGGACCTGTCGACCTGGAAAAAGCATTCGACAATGTAAAATGGTGTAAGATGTTAGAAATTCTCAGAAAAATAGAGGTAAGCTATAGGGAGAGACGGGTAACACGCAATATCTACAAGAGCCAAATGGAAATAATAAGAGAGGATGCCAAGAACGAAGTGCTCAGATTAAAAAGGGTTTAGTAAGACAGGGCTGTCCCGATTGTCAATTCTGTACATCGAAAAAGCAATGTTAGAAATCAAAGAAAGAATCAGAGGTGGAATTAAAGATTCAGAGGTGGAATTAAAATTCTAGGTGAAAGGATATCAATGATACGACATTGCTATCCTGACTGAAAGTGAAGAAGATTTACATGATAATCTGAATGAGATGAACAGTCTAATAAGTGCAGAGTGAGGATTGAGCGTAAATCGGAGAAAGACGAAAGTAATCAGAAGTAGCACAAATGGGCGAGAAAATAACATCAGGACTGATGGTCAAGATCTAGATGAAGTTAAGAACCAATGACGGATGCAGCCATGAGGGCATCAAAAACAGACAAGCGAAGGCAAAAAAGGCATTCTGACCAAGAGAGGTCTGCTAGTATCAAACATAGGACTTAATTTGAGGAATAAATTTATGAGAATGTACGTCTGGAGCACAGTATTATATGTTAGTTGAATATGGGCTGTGGGAAAAACGGAGCAGAAGAATCGATGCAATTGACTTGTGGTGCCACAGGCGAATGTTGAACATTAGTTGGACTGATAAGGAAAGAGGAGGTTTTGAGCAGAATCGGAGAGGAAAGGAATGTGTGGAAAATACTGACAAGGAGAAGGGACGGGATGATAGGACATCTGTTAAGATGTCAGGAATGACTTCTATGGTACTAGAAGGTGCTGTAGAAGGCAAAAACTGTAGTGCAAGACAGAGATTGGAATACTTCTAGCAAATAATTGAGAACGTAGGTTTGAAGTGCTGTTCTGAGATGAAGGGATTGGCACAGGAGAGGAAATCGTGGCAGGCCGCATCAAAGCAGTCAGAAGACTGAAGACCCAAAAATAAAATAAATTATAATAAAATAAAGTAAAATAAAATAAACTGTCTGCACCGAAGGCCACTCATTTCCGCTTGAAAATTTGTTGCGTGCAGACATGTACATCAATGAGGAGAAGTTGGTTATACTACTTTTATGTAGTGAATGTAGAAGAAATGCTGTAAAGACAGTAAAGCGATTAGAGTTAACCATATGGATCGCCAATGTCCGACACGACAGACAATTGCACGAATTAAGATGCTACTGCGGGAAGGCTGCTTGAATGTCAAAAAGACGACAAGAAAGAGAGCTGCAACTGACAGAGAACACGAAGTAGCTGTTCTGACTGCGACGGTAATGAATCAGCACACTGATGCGAGACATACCGCCAAGGAATGTATCAGCCAGACAAGTGCCATTCGCATTCTGCATCCACCGGATTTCTATCCTGATCTGTCACTACATCAGGCACTCGACGTGCGTGATTTCCAACGTAGTTGAGAATTTTGTCGTTTTACCCTTCAGCAACTGAGAAGCAGCCCTACGTTTTACCAGCGTGAGCTCTTTTCCGATGAAGCAACGTTTACTAGCCATGCTAATGTAACTTTGCATAGCATGCACGATGTAATGCCACTTCCTCGGACGAGAAATAAAAATCAAAAATTAGCTCCCAATACCCCAAAGATTTCCCCCCAAGTCCCAAATTCCCAGAAAAGTGAATAAGCGAACGAAGTTCCATTTCTCACTATTATTAGGACAATAACAAATAGCTAAATCAGGAATCTAAGACTTGACAATTTAGCAATCTACGAAAGAAAGATTAAATTTCAGTAAAATTAAAATCAAAATCATAATAAATCGCAAAATTAACATAAATTAACATTCGCAAAGTAGAACCAACGATCCCAAAGAATACTCCGTGCGAGTACTTTTCGGGAATCGTGAGTAATGACTAAGTATAATTCAATGCATTGTCACTACGTTACGAGAGTTAGCCGAAGCAGGTCATATATTTGAATGCTCGTCATGTAGGCGCGCTTAGATTGTTTTTGAGATTGAATAATTGCGATCTATTACGACGCAGTAATACGATCTTCTGGCTTCAAATATCACGGCAATAGAATTCGAACGGAGGACTTTTACCTACTAGAATAAAGTGAACTTTTAACTACACTCCTGGAAATTGAAATAAGAACACCGTGAATTCATTGTCCCAGGAAGGGGAAACTTTATTGACACATTCCTGGGGTCAGATACATCACATGATCACACTGACAGAACCACAGGCACATAGACACAGGCAACAGAGCATGCACAATGTCGGCACTAGTACAGTGTATATCCACCTTTCGCAGCAATGCAGGCTGCTATTCTCCCATGGAGACGATCGTAGAGATGCTGGATGTAGTCCTGTGGAACGGCTTGCCATGTCATTTCCACCTGGCGCCTCAGTTGGACCAGCGTTCGTGCTGGACGTGCAGACCGCGTGAGACGACGCTTCATCCAGTCCCAAACATGCTCAATGGGGGACAGATCCGGAGATCTTGCTGGCCAGGGTAGTTGACTTACACCTTCGAGAGCACGTTGGGTGGTACGGGATACATGCGGACGTGCATTGTCCTGTTGGAACAGCAAGTTCCCTTGCCGGTCTAGGAATGGTAGAACGATGGGTTCGATGACGGTTTGGATGTACCGTGCACTATTCAGTGTCCCCTCGACGACCACCAGTGATGTACGGCCAGTGTAGGAGATCGCTCCCCACACCATGATGCCGCGTGTTGGCCCTGTGTGCCCCGGTCGTATGCAGTCCTGATTGTGGCGCTCACCTGCACGGCGCCAAACACGCATACGACCATCATTGGCACCAAGGCAGAAGCGACTCTCATCGCTGAAGACGACACGTCTCCATTCGTCCCTCCATTCACGCCTGTCGCGACACCACTGGAGGCGGGCTGCACGATGTTGGGGCGTGAGCGGAAGACGGCCTAACGGTGTGCGGGACCGTAGCCCAGCTTCATGGAGACGGTTGCGAATGGTCCTCGCCGATACCCCAGGAGCAACAGTGTCCCTAATTAGCTGGGAAGTGGCGGTGCGGTCCCCTACGGCACTGCGTAGGATCCTACGGTCTTGGCGTGCATCCGTGCGTCGCTGCGGTCCGGTCCCAGGTCGACGGGCACGTGCACCTTTCGCCGACCACTGGCGACAACATCGATGTACTGTGGAGACCTCACGCCCCACGTGTTGAGCAATTCGGCGGTACGTCCACCCGGCCTCCCGCATGCCCACTATACGCCCTCGCTCAAAGTCCGTCAACTGCACATACGGTTCACGTCCACGCTGTCGCGGCATGCTAGCAGTGTTAAAGACTGCGATGGAGCTCCGTATGCCACGGCAAACTGGCTGACACTGACGGCGGCGGTGCACAAATGCTGCGCAGCTAGCGCCATTCGACGGCCAACACCGCGGTTCCTGGTGTGTCCGCTGTGCCGTGCGTGTGATCATTGCTTGTACAGCCCTCTCGCAGTGTCCGGAGCAAGTATGGTGGGTCTGACACACCGGTGTCAATGTGTTCTTTTTTCCATTTCCAGGAGTGTAGATAATTGAACTAAACATTACTTAGACAGTGATTTAGGCAACGAACACTGATAAACAATATTCATTCATAATAAACAGTGGTTTATGGAACTTCAGTGATAAGTCCGAAGCATATAATTTAAATCCCCCCAACACCTGGGAGATTTTTCTTCTCAAGGCTCGGTTAGGAAGTGACTGATATTGTGCAATAAAACATCCTCTCGCGCCAAGTCGTGCATTTGTGATTTAAAATTCTATCAAATTATTGATATGAAACTCCCGAGTAATAATTACGCGCAGCGATAATATTTGATTGTAGCGCTCGCTTCGACCAAGCGCTCGGCGCTCGTGTAGAATCTTTGACTCAAATAACAAGCCCACTGTTACGATTTCTTAGATATTTAAAATTACGACTAGCTTGTAGGGAATATGTTGTGGATGCGACTGTATTGGTTTTATCATTAATATTTCATCATTAATCAGTTAAACATCGATTACAAACGATTAATTACGATTCTTGGTGAAGTAAATATCTCACGCACGTCGACATTTCGGTTCAGCACTGTTATTTTGTGTACCGTCGTCTTCGTAACTTGATAACGATCTCAACACTCTACCGACTGTCGCCGAGTTTTAGCCGAGGCCAAGTACAAATCAAACCAAATAATCAAGAAGAAGAGGCGTTATAACTACTGGGCAGATGAAAATGCACACTGGCTTCGTCAGATGCAACATCAACGACCGCCATCACAGGAAATTATGTTGTGGGACCTTACTTCATCTCAGCCTTTCTGAATTGACGGTCGTCCGCACACTTTCCGACGGACATTCTGTCGGTTCTTCTGGAAGAGGTACCACTGGATATTCGACAGTGGATGTTGCCACAACACGAGAGTTGTCCAGATCACTCGTCCCGTTTTGCGACTCAAATACCGGATAAGAACTTTTCTAGACGTTGGATAGGACGAAATACTGTTGTCAAATGGCCTGCGAGGTCCCCTTTGACTCTTCTTGATTTCTTTCTTTGGGGAGCGCTCAAAGATGCCGTCTATGACAAAGGCCCGACTATACTAGACGGCGTCTGTCGTGAAACCGTCAACGATGCTCTACCATATCATAGACTATATTTACGTCTGTTCATCGTCCTTTCGAATGGCGACTGCAAATGTACCTTTCAGTCCATGCTCAATAGTGTGAACACATGCTTAAATAGAGGGTAAAGTTATTTTTTCAGAAGAGAAAAATTTGATGATATGCGATTTGGGTGGTTACCAAATCAATGTCACTAAATCGTTTATTTCATTTAAGTGACTACGAGACTGCATTGCAACGTCAAATAAGTCGACAGCGTTTATTTCACGTAGCTGGTAACACTGTCATTACGAGATTAAGTTCAGCATTAAATGACGTTCCGTTACGAAGAATATTTTGCGGTGTGCAGATGCTCACCAAAGTACTTTTAATAAAACGTTTAGCTCAACGAATGTATCCCATATGATCAGAGCAGTGTAGGTAGAGACCGGGCAACATGTATTTTACTTCTAAGAAGCACACAGCGACGTGCAGGAAAACATACGCCAAATCTTCCTTCTAACACTCAGGTATTTAATATAGTAATTGATTTTTGCAGCGTAGAAGACCTCTTTAATTTGAATAATGTGAATAATTGATTTCTCTGTGTTAGCTCATGTAAATCTGGGAGGATACACAATCTGAAATAGTTTTCCTAAGACCTTCATTATACGCTACATTTCACTCTATGTCGTATTTCCATGTACAACATTCGTAGGTGAACCTGCATCTAGGCCTAAGTTGGTTCAGTGGAAAATAAAGCTTCATTCTCGGAACACAGGCCTGCCTTACGGTATACAGCTACGCACCGTGGTCCGAGACGTCTGCTTGACAGTGTCTGCACCGCAAATGCCGTTTCCAGCAACCGTGCTCTCACATTCTAGGACATTATTCAAATTTTTTTAGTACTGGTTTCAGTGTCATCGTTAACAGACGCTATATCACTGTAATTGTCGTATCAAGAGCAGTTATAAAAAATATACGGTTCCATTTAAAATAGCGTACTTGCTTCAATATCTCTGTTGATACCAGCGCTAGAAACATTAACCACACAAAAACAATCTTTCCCCTCAACGCTCTAACATTTGCCGAAAACCTCGTTTCGACATGTGTAACCGTTTGCGAAATAAAAGGCGTGTTATAACGCCTTACGTGACGCACCTTATATTGCAGTTACATTTATTTGGTCATTTCGTGACCTGTTGTTAAAATAACAATACAATATTAAACAAGCTATTATTAATGAAATTCACAAATTATGACAACATCCAGTTTTAAAATGTAACAAAAGTTACATAAAATTATGTATTATTACCTCTGTTTCGAAGACCAAGTGTCATACTGTTTAGTTGGAATGTATTTTCATGTTTTACTCATAACAACTGGCAACTCCAATGTAGTTATGCACAGTTTTTATTAATGACTGTTTGCATTACTAATCAAATTACATCAAATAGTTAATTCTGGAAATTCACTCACTAGGAAGATTTGGTAAGGAACTGCTAGACACTTGCTGCCTATGTACTATGAGTAACTGCGAAGGATGTGTAGTATTGGCACAACTTCAGATTAATTTTAAATTAACTCAATTGTAATTCATTATACACTGAGGTCACGTAAGTCACGGTGTGACGGTACGACACATAAATGGACATTTGGAGAAAGGGAAAGGAAGTTTTTGTTGTGCGTCTTGTGAATTATAAATTATTTCAAAATGGTGTACGTGTGCGCGATGTATAAGAAAGTTTAAAAAAGTTAAATAATACCACCAAGAATCACAAACAGCGATATGATATAAAAATAAAGGAACATTCCTTATATCTGTGTAATGAAACCGAACATGACCAGAGACTATTGCTTTATTGAAGGCCCTCCTGTTTCTGTTTCGTCTAGAGGTAGGCCGCCATTGTGGCACTGGATAATAATTAATGTACGTTTTTCTGTATTTTTGCAAAATATAATAGAAATTGTTATTAGAAAGTGGGTATTATTGACTTAGTTGTCACCTCTCATTATCGCAACCATTAATTCTCATTAACCAAGTTTTTACAGAACTTCGTAGTGCAGAGAGCTCATCTCCCCTAGCAGGATTTAGTCGGCCATTACGACGACTATTATTTAATTAAAATTTCATCTCATAACATTAAATGTAAATGTGAGAGGTTTCTCTAACTTGATCTTACAATAGTTTCAGATTTAACAGAGTAAAAATAGATTTCGTTTATTTACATTTAGAATACTGAATGAGTTCAGTAAATAATGAACAAGAAATAAAAGTCATTGCATTCCGCAATATCTCAGTTAATCTTTGTGTAGTTTGGTACATAAATAACCAGTAGCCTCTGACACCCATATTAATAATTACAGTTTGCGTAAGAATACGCATATTTCATATTCTAAATAGCAGCGCTCACGGAAACTATTTATTAGCAGGCGGTGAGTCACGCGTTGTGTTTAAAAAAATATTATATCGTACGTAATTCGGGGCAGCCGATGTCCGTACGAGTGTTATCGTGGTATATGTTAATTAAAAGTCTCATGCTAGCCCACAATGTTTAAAGCCACTCCAACCAAAATCATAAAATATATAATTATAAAAATACGAATATATGATTATTCCGTGATAAGGTGGCCCCACACCCACACACATATAAAGATATACCGTGATAACGCGATACCTGCTAATTTCGACTCGGACCACCTTTTGCCCAGCGGAGTGCAGCAAATCGACGCGGCATTGACTCAACAAGTCGTTGGAAGTCCTCTATAGCCGTCCATAATTGGGGGAGTGTTGACGGTGCAGGATGATGTGCACAGACTGACCTCTCGATTGTGTCCCATAAATGTTCGATGGGATTCATGTCGTGCAATCTGGGTAGCCAAATCATTCGCACGAATTGTTCAGAATACTCTTCAAACAAATCGCGAGCAATTGTGGCCTTGTGGCATGGCCCATGTCATCCACAAAGATTCAGTCGTTGTTTGGGAACATGAAGTTTATGAATAGCTTTAAATGGGCTACTCCAATCAATGATAGGTTCAGCTGGACCAGAGGTCCAAGTCCGTTCCATGTAAACGCAGCCCACACCATTATGGAGCCACCATCAGCTTGCACCGTGCTTTGTTGGCCACTTGGATCCATGGCATCGTTGGCTCGGCGCCACACTCGAAACCTACCATCAGCTCTTATCAACCGAAAATGGGACTCATCTGACTAGATCATGGTTTTCCAGGCGTCTACAGTCCAATCGATATGGTCACTAGCCGAGGAGAGACGTTCGACTGCTGCCCTAGCCCGTTAACTCCCAATTTCACCGCATTGTCGTAACGGATACGTTCCTCACATGTCCCACATTGATTTCTGCGGTTATTTCACACATTGTTGCTTGTCTGTTAGCACTGACAACGCTACGCAAACGCCTGTGCTCCCGATCGTTAAGCGAAGACCGGCGGCCACTGCGTTGTCCGTGGTGAGAAGTAATGCCTCATATTTGGTGTTCTCGGCACATTCATGACACTGTGTGTTCTAGCGTACCGACAAGCGCCGGCATGAAGATGATGAACGCAAGAACAGGGAAGACGTTGAGACGTCAGCCAATAGCCCGTTGACAAGAACCGCGCCACGACAGGAGCGCCCTCTATAAGAAGAGAGTGTAAGCGCCGCTTCTGCCAGCTTCGGCTAGACAGTACTAGCACTGTATTAGCACAGTACTGTCTGCAGCAGGGGACAACAACCGTAGAAGTCTTCAGGTTGGTGAACATTTATTAGAATTTATGCATTCCACTCAGGGTTGTGGAAGCAAATAGGCACTTCTTGTTTTCTACAGTCTTAGTACAAATGAGATCAGTGACACGTCATCTGTGGTAACACACAGGAGGTATAATGGGAAGAAATTTTCGAGAGAAGGTATTTATCACACACACACATAAATACCTCTCGCCATATTCTCTCTTTAACTCTCTCTCTCTCTCTTTCACTTACCGTTCCATGTCTCACCTTCCCCATCTAACTGTCTGTTTACAAATTTTACTGGAGTAACGTAATTAATGGCAGCAAATTGTCTATGCATGCTGGCAAGAAATCTCCAGAGCGGAATATATTTTGACCGTTGAAAGATTTAGTGCACAGCTTTTGCCCCATGGCATATCCCACTTGCAACTCTGCCTCCATAGTTACTAGATTATTTATAGTTTCTTTCACTTTATTTATTTCCCGCTATGTTGCTTACCTCCCGTTCTAACCTTTCCATATTATTTCTTGTGCCTCTACCAAATTCATTGTATAGACACTCATTGACTTTATTCTGAATTTGTGTCCAATTTATACTTTTTACAGTTCTGCTTTTGTGTTTCAGTTCGTCACTTAATATCGCTTTTGTGTTTCAGTTATGTAACCTCAAGCCATCGTCTTCCACTGCGGTGCAGTGGGAAGCCACCTCTCGCAGACTGCACCTTGGATATAGAGCGACACGATCTATGCACCTGGTGGCACGTGGATGGACCCACACATGCTGCTGCCTGCCACTGTTGGCATACACTGCAGCACTATGCTACAAAGCCAGACCTGTACTTCTCCATTCGTGAATGACACAGGGTTTTGGACCTAACAGCAACTGTATTGTCCTCATTGCTGCTGCTTTAGTACATAATGCCGTCGATCCCTCAGGCTAACTTCCTGTTGTCGTTGTTGTGGTCTTCAGTCCTGAGACTCGTTTGATGCAGCTCTCCATGCTATTCTATCCTGTGCAAGCTTCTTCATCTCCCAGTACCTACTGCAGCCTACATCCTTCTGAATCTGCTTAGTGTATTCATCTCTTGGTCTCCCTCTTCGATTTTTACCCTCCACGCTGTCCTCCAATACTAAATTGGTGATCCCTCGATGTCTCAGAACATGTCCTACCAACCGATCCCTTCTTCTAGTCAAGTTGTGCCACAAGATCCTCTTCTTCCCAGTTCTATTCAATACCTCCTCATTATTTATGTGATCTACCCATCTAATCTTCAGCATCCTTCTGTAGAACCACATTTCGAAAGCTTCTATTCTCTTCTTGTCTGAACTATTTATCGTCCATGTTTCACTTCCATACATGACTACACTCCATACAAATACTTTCTGAAACGACTTCCTGACATTTAAATCTATACTCGATGTTAACAAATTTTTCTTGTTCAGAAACGCTTTCCTTGCCATTGCCAGTCTACATTTTATATCATCTCAACTTCGACCATCATCAGTTATTTTGCTCCCCAAATAGCAAAACTCCTTTACTACTTTAAGTGTCTCATTTCCTAATCTAATTCCCGCAGCATTACCCGACTTAATTCGACTACATTCCATTATCCTCGTTTTGCTTTTGTTGATGTTCATCTTATACCCTCCTTTCAAGACACTGTCCATTCCGTTAAATTGCTCTTCCAGATTCTTTGCAGTTTCTGACATAACTACAATGTCATCGGTGAACTTCAAAGTTTATATTTCTTCTCCACGGATTTTAATACATACTTCGAATTTTTCTTTCGTTTCCTTCACTGCTTGCTCGAAATACACATTGAATAACATCGGGAAGAGTCTACAACCCTGTCTTACTCCCTTCCCAACCACTGCTTCCCTTTCATGCCCCTCGACTCTTATAACTGCCATCTGGTTGCTGTACAAGTTGTAAATAGCCTTTCGCTCCCTGTATTTTACCCCTGCCACCTTCAGAATTTGAAAGAGAGTATTCCGATCAACATTGTCAAAAACTTTCCCTAAGTCTACAAATGCTAGAAACGTAGGTTTACATTTCCTTAATCTTTTTTCTAAGATAAGTCCTAGGTTCAGTACTGCCTCACGTGTTCCAACATTTCTACGAAATCCAAACTGATCTTTCCCGAGGTCGCCTTCTATCAGTTTTCCATTCGTCTGTAAGGAATTCGCGTTAGTATTTTGCAGCTGTGACTTATTAAACTGATAGTTCGGTAATTTCCACATCTGTCAACACCTGCTTTCTTTGGGATTGGAAATATTATATTTTTCTTGAACTCTGAGGGTATTTCGCCTGTCTCATACATTTTGCTCACCAGATGGTAGAGTTTTGTCAGGACTGGCTCTCCCGAGGCTGCCAGTAGTTCTAATGGAATGTCTACTCCTGGAGCCGTGTTTCGACTCAGGTCTTTCAGTGCTCTGTCAAACTCTTCACGCAGTATCGTATCTCCCATTTCATCTTCATCTACATCCTCTTCCATTTCCAAAACATTTTCTTCAAGTACATCGCCCTTGTATAGACCCTCTATATACTCCTTCCACCTTTCTGGTTTCCCTTCTTTGCTTAGAACTGAGTTTCCATCAAAGGTTTCGATATTCATGCAAGTGGTTCTCCTTTCTCCAAAGATCTCTTTAATTTTCCTGTAGGCAGGATCTATCTTACCCACAGTGAGATAAGCCTCTACATCCTTACATTTGTCCTCTAGCCATCCCTGCTTAGGCATTTTGCACTCACTGTCAATCTCATTTTTGAGGCGTTTATATGCCTTTTTGACTGCTTCATTTACTGCATTTTTATAGTTTCTCCTTTCATCAATTAAATTCAATATTTCTTCTGTTACCCATGGATTTCTACTAGCCCTCGTCTTTTTACCTACTTGACCCTCTGCTGCCTTCACTATTTCACCCCTCAAAGCTACCCATTCTTCTTTTACTGTATTTCTTTGCCCCATTCCTGTCAATTGTTCCCTTATGCTCTCCCTGAAACCCTATACAAGGTCTGGTTCTTTCACTTTATCCAGGTCACATCTCCTTAAATTCCCACCTTTTTGCAGTTTCTTCAGTTTTAATCTACAGTTCATAACCAATAGATTGTGGTCAGAGTCCACATATGCCCCTGGAAATGTCTTACAATTTAAAACTTTGTTCCTAAATTTATGTCTTACCATTATATAATTTATCTGATATCTTCTAGTATCTCCAGGGTTCTTCCATGTATACAACCTTCTTTCATGATTCTTGAACCAAGTGTTAGCTATGATTAAGTTATGCTCTGCGCAAAATTCTACCAGACGGCTTCCTCTTTCGTTTCTTAGTCCCAATGCATATTCACCTACTATGTTTCCCTTCTCTCGCTTTTCCTACTCTCGAATTCCAGTCATCCATGACTATTAAATTTTCGTCTCCCTTCACTACCTGAATACTTCCTTTTATCTCATCATACAATTCATCAATTTCTTCATCATATGCAGAGCTAGTTGGCATATAAACTTGTGCTACTGTAGTAGGCGTGGGCTTCGTGTCTATCTTGGTCACAATAATGCGTTCACTATGCTGTTTTTAGTAGCTTACCTGTACTCCTATTTTTTTATTCATCACTAAACCTACTGCTGCATTACCTCTATTTGATTTTGTATTTTAACCCAGTATTCACCTGACCAAAAGTCTTGTTTCTCCTGCCACCGAACTTCACTACTTCCCACATTATCTAACTTTAACTTATCCATTTCCCATTTTAAATTTTCTAACCTACCTGCCCGATTAAGGGATCTGACATTCCACGCTCCGATCCGTAGAACGCCAGTTTTCTTTCTCCTGATAACGACGTCCTCTTGAGTAGTACTCGCCCAGAGATCCGAATGGGGGACTATTTTACCTCTGGAATATTTTACCCAAGAGGACGCCATCATCATTTAACCATACAGTGAAGCTGAATGCTTCCTGTACTACCACAAATTTCGATTATTCTCTTAGTGGACCAATCAGTCTCGAAACCAAAATACTCAACTAGAAATCTAAATAACAATCCTATGCTGGACAAATATTTGAATCACAAGATTCAAAACCAGCTGATAAATCTCATTTTCAATTCAATTCCTGGCGAAAAATCACATTTACGAGTACCTCCACGGTATCATTGGCCGCTATCATTGTGGCCATTGCACCACCTAACGTGTTAGCTTGACTCGTTATGATAGAAAGCGGTCGGTCATGAACTGTGTCTTCAAAGTTCGAAGACTTAATACAGAGTTGATTCTCAAACATTTACTACTCAGTAGACAAGTTAGTGAATAATATATATTAGTGAAATGAATGGGCAAAGCCCATAGGATCAACTACTTTTAGGAAAACGGACGCTTATAGTTTTAACCAAATTGATTTTTTATTGAACAATATTCAGACATGTGTGAATGGTAGCTTAAAAAATTGCGGACCCAAATAAAAAATCAAACAATAAATTTTGTATTGTAGTATATCGTGTGACGGCATGTGGAAGGGAGTTTGCATGACGTGGGAGAGGAAAAGACATGTCACATTTCTGTGATAGAATGACATAAAAAGACAGTTACACTCTACCGCGAGTGTGATCTCTAATAATCGGTGTTGGGTGTGTGAGTATTCCATGCTGCTGCTGCTGCTGCTGCTGCTGTAGAATGAAGAATGGTTATAAACTGCTGCTGTTCGAGATGTCAGAGAAGACGGACCTGTTACAAATACTAGGAAAAGAAATCATGTAGTAGGCGGACACGTTGTGAAACGTCCCCTTAGAAAAATTAATTAATTACTGTGCTGATAAACCTCTTACATTATTTGATTTTCAAACAGCTGAGCAGAACTGAATGCACTCAGACATTTCGCTCTTTACCTATTCTGATCAACACTAAACTGACACACAATATTTGGCTGTTACATAACACAAAATCTTTCTCCGTGTCATTCTCCATCTCAGCCATACGACTATGGAATGCGCTCCCCTGTGGTCTGCGTCTTATCCAGAACCACTCAACATTCAAGAGGGAACTGAAAACTTACATATTAGGGACGGTATAGCCACCATTGTTGTGACCCTCTCATCTCTTTCTTTCTCCTCTCCATCATTGCTTCGAATTTTACCATTCTATTTCTCTTCCTCTAACCTATCTACCTCTTCTATATCTCTTTCACCCCATTCTATCGTCTTATGTCTCTGCTCGGTGAGAATAACTCACAAGCTGAAAGAACATAATGAGAAAATTCCCAACTAGCAATAGGACTGACATTCATAAAAGAAAAATATGTTTATTTTCATATACATAGTTTTACTGTTATTATTATTATGATTATTGATTGTTATAATTATTTCTTTGATTGTTATAATTATCATTGTACTACTGTTATAATCTCTATTTCTTTTTTCTTTAACATTAATATTGTATAACATGTTGTATGTCCTTAATGTTCTGTAGAAACTGTAACTCGTTCAATCTGAGTATGCCTGGTTAGGTGTAAGAGAGGGCCTGAAGGTCCTAATCTTGCCAGGTAAAATAAATGCATAAATAAATAAATGAAGTTGTATAAACAAATACCATATTAGCTAGGGCTCCTTGTGCTTGCCAGACACATGGTACACAAAGTAAGTGTGTACCCCCTGAGGATTAATGCAATTATACCCTCAGGTGTTACAGATTACAGAAATGGAATGAAATGTATCACGGAAAACATTTGTATCATTGTAATTCAAAAATCTTTAAAAATAAATGTTTTAAGTGCAAAATTAATCACTTAAATACGTGTACTGTTGCGCTAAACTATGCGTCTTGTTGTAAGATAATTCTGTGGTAGTGTCGTAGTTATGGTCCTCCGAAAGCTAATTTCTGCAGAAGTCAACGAAAGTGAAATGCTACGCATATAGATATCTTATTTATTACGCTTATTGCCATGATGAAGAAAGTACTGTGCTGTAACGTATTGTTGTGCTACGGAAAAGGCTGTCTCATTGTAGCTATACCACAAAAGTTACTACTAAAACATGTTTTACTTTCCTGAATAATATAGAAAAACTGTGCAGATATAAAACAGATACACCACAAAAGCAACAATGTAAATTGTGTCACATATTAGCAGCGTCGTGATATAGTCGTGTAGCTGTCAAATAAACTAACCACTGTGTCATCTGGTATCTCTCAGAAAGCACTTTAAATCCATAATGTATTTTCAAGTAAACCAAAATGTTGCCGTAAAAACTCATTAGCAGTACCTGTATATGTTCTAAGTATGTAAGCCTTATAGTCGTTACGTAATCGTGCAACTAACAAGCAAGAATGTACAAATAACAACACTGTGACGTCTGTTCACTACAGCAATGCACTCGTAAATACTGTCTAAATAAGTTCCCTAGGTTCTAGGCTGGATAGTTAACTTCAAAACATTGTTGCATGTTAACAGTTTCTCAGTGTGACAAATTGTACTAGTAGCGTGAAGTGAAAAGTTTTATGGCAAAGACTAAGTTAAAAAGCAGATTATCTTTCAATAAACGGTTTTACATGTGAAGTGTGGTGCAATCCTTTACTCTTCACAGTACTCAGAGTTTCAACTTGAACGTAATTATCAAGCGGTATATGTCGGTAAAGAATACTGGAATTTTTCTCAAGGTTAGCTATGTTATTTTTCTCCCAGCCAGCAACGCGCACGTGGCTGCCAGCGGTGCGAGTCATTGTCTGTCTCTTTGTTGGCGCGCGTCGTTATTGGGATTAGGAGACCTAACTTCTACAAATTCTCCTTGCCGAGAGGGCCCAGCCCTGTTTGAATCCCTCCAGTTCTGATGCAATTCAGGTCTGTTGTTACGATCATATCGTTTGTCGTCATGTCGGTAGGTTCCATAGTTTCTTTCTTGTCGGTCACGTGGTGGAGAACTTCTCCCTGAATTGTACCTGTGCGCTGGACCGTTGCGTCTGAAGTTATTCTGTCTCCCTTGATAATAATTATTTTGGTTCCCATATTGTCTGTTTCTCTGATTGTCTCTGTGATAGTCATTACCGTGGACAGGTGATCTTTCCCTGTTATTATTATTACTCTGCCAACGGTTGCCATACGAGTGGTGTCTGTTTTGATCACAATTTACTTTGTGAGAATAGCCTTGTCGTGTCCATTTATTATTTCTGCCATCGCAGAATCGTGACGTATGTGACCTGTAGTTGTTGTGCTCCTGTTTTCGAGTTCCGCAATTGTCAGTGTCAATTTCCAATTCTTGTAACAGTCCCTGAAAAGCTTCAATGTCGTCTTTGCAACGTCCTGCCAAAATAATGTGTCGTAAATGTTCAGGCAATTTGATTAAGCAAATGTGGATGTGTTCTGAGGGGCTGTAGGAGTTTGACAGGTACTGATTCTTGTGCAACATGTCTTCAAAATATTTCACAAGACTGGAAAATTCAGATTGTTCGAAATGTTTCATCATTATGATACAATGTTTTACTCGGTCCTGTGTAGCTTGAGACCAATACGCTGAGAGGAAGGCATGATAAAATTCTCCTTCACTGTGGCAATCGTCAATGACCGATCGCATTCTTACAGCTGGTTAACACAGCCACCAAAAATTCTAATCTGTGCTCTAATGACCAGTTGGGAGGAAAACAATGAGAGAATTGATGGAGCCACGCTAGTGGATGAATGTCGTTGCCAGAATTCTTAAATGTTTTGAATTTACGTGTAATAATGAACAGATTATAGTAAAAATCATCGAGTCGGCAAGTAGCATATCGGTCATTGTTACGTCGTGTCGGCGGTTCCAACTCAAAATTCGGTGCACCTCGCCTATTTCTTTCATAATTTCCGAAATGCCTTTTGTTATTATTTTGTGAGTTTTCCGTATTTCTAAGCGAGTGTCCTCTGAAATATGTAATGCTTGTATTACTTGTGCCAACTGATCTTGTACTTCCCGGATTTCTCTTTGGTGTTGCGTATTAATTTGATTCTGATTTTGTTTGAACTTCTTAATTTGTTCATACTCTTCTGTGTCAGTGATGGCAACAGGTCTTGTGTCATTCAGATCAGCATCTACCTTTGCAGATAAGTTAGTGAACTGATCCGAAAGTTCGGCTACTTTCTCCGATAGTGAACTTATTTCCTCAGTGTGTTTTTCTGAACCAAGTTTCAGAGTGTCCATTTGTGTTAAAATCGTATCTACTGTGTCCTTTAAGTTTCCCTGAGTTTTTGCTAGTTGCGTAACCGAATCGGTAGATGCAACTGAGTCAATTTTAGCTTGCAAGGTCTCATGATTTTCATGAACAACAGATTGCAGTTCTTTCATGGCTAATTCTTGATTCTGTAATGTATTTTCATGCCGTGAAAAAATAGGTTGGAAGTGCTCACAAATTTGTGTTTTTACGTCATTACAGACTTTTTGACATTTCGATTCTATTTTATGTAACTCAGTAGTTAAATCTTCACGTGTTTGTTCAAGCGTGGTGTGAAGATTTTGTTCCATTGCGTCTAACTGTTGCTGTGATTGTCTCTGGTGTGGTTCCATTGTGTCTAACTTTTGAAGATTTTGTTCCATTGTGTCTAACTGTTGCTGTGTTTGTCTCTGATTTTGTTTCATTTGTTGCATTTATTGCTATAATAATGTATTAGTGTCTGGAATCTGTTCCTCTATGCATTTCGGCAATGCATTTGCACCGGCAACATTCACATTCTGACGAGCAGAAAACGTGTCTTGACTTATTTGAGAAAACGGTGAGGACGCAAAACCTGAATCTACAGTATCTGCAAGATTGTGTCCTGTCATTTCGGATTCCTGAGGCGAGCTGTTGCCGACCGATCGATCAATAATGCTTCCCTGTTCACTATTTGTTTCACTGTCTGCGCCATTATTTGCCGCCCGCTCCATTTCCTTATGCACAATTACCAAATTACCACTTTGAATGTCTGTTAATTCATTACACAGTGGTGCTGATAAGCTACTCTCGTCGTCACTATTATTTCTCAGTTTACTTTCGAGCCTAGTGTTACGTTTTTCACACGCCATTATTGTAACAAAATTTCACACGATAACACAGAAAAGCACAATTTGAAGAGCAAAAATAAGAGAACACATTAACATAGCACTGAAAATAATATCTTGTTAATTGCAAGCGCAGCTGCGAAATACTTGGTGCAAATCTACATGCATGCCACAACTGTTTTACTGTACAAGAATGAAAAACTACAACTACAAAGGAAATACTCTCTACAATTACGCGCTGGCAATAAACTAAGGCTGCACTAATTACACAAACTACAAGAAAAAGTCAGAAGATTCCAGTGAAGTATCCTCGGCTAAAGGTCGACATATGAAACGTCCCCTTAGAAAAATTATACATGACTGTGCTTAAACTGACACACAATATTTTTAGCGCAACGCAATCTGACTTTTAATAATCCCTACAAAAGAATGGCCCTGACTAACATTAAACTACGCCTTTCACAAATCACTTACCTCACAAAAGTCTTGGTTACTCGAACTACTGCAATACAGCGAGCGCCACTACTGCCAGCTAAATAAAAGATTCAAACTACTGAAGGCACTAACTACTGATAGGCATAGTTAGCAAATGAAAGATTTTGATAGAGGACAAATAATGTATTTACCTTAATAGTGTTCAAAAGTCATAATATCTATATCAGTCCATGATATCCAATGTTACAAATTTACTGTCTCTGTCCAGATCATCCGCTCTCAAAACTCCGCCATTTCGCTCCCCACATCCACCACTGCTGGCGGCTCACCTCCAATTGCGCAACGCTACGCGCTGTTAACAGCCAACTGCCCAACACTACAATGGCGAATATTACTCCAACAATGCAAACCAACCACAGAATTCACACAGCGCAGTCAGTGATTTTCATATAGAGCGCTACGTGGCGTTACCAATAAGAAAACCTAAACACCCTACTTACAGTTGTGATTTTCGATTACTGAGTTGTAAGTAGGCTGTTTATGTTTTCTTTATGTAAGTAGGCTGTTTATGTTTTCTTATTGGCAACGTTACTTAGCGCTCTATATGAAAATCACTGGCTGTGCTGTGTGCAGTCTGTGGCTAGTTTGCATTGTTGTCTGCCATTGTAGTGTTGGGCAGGGGCAGCTGGATGTGAACAGCGCGTAGCGTTGGGCAGTTGGAGGTGAGCCGCCAGCAGTGGTGGATGTGGGGAGAGAGATGGCGGAGTTTTGTAATTTGTCATGAACTGCTATATATATATGATGACTATTAAGGTAAATACATTGTTTGTTCTCTATTAATATCTTTCATTTGCTAACTATCCCTATCAGTAGTTAGTGCCTTCCGTAGTTTGAATCTTTTATTTAGCTGGCAGTAGTGGCGCTCGCTGTATTGCAGTAGTTCCAGTAACGAAGATTTTTGTGAGGTAAGTGATTTGTGAAAGGTGTAGGTTAATGTTAGTCAGGGCCATTCTTTTGCTGGGAACTTTGATAGTCAGATTGCGTTGCGCTAAAAATATTGTATGTCAGTTTAAGCACAGTCATGTACAAATTTTTCTAAGGGGACATTTCATATATCGACCCTTAGCCTAGGATATCTCACTGGAATCTTCTGATTTCTTCTTGTAGTTTGTGCAATTAGTGCAGCCTTTGTTTATTGCTAGCGCGTAATTATAGAGAGAATTTCCTTGGTAGTTGTGGTTTTTCATTGTTGCACAGTAAAACAGTTGTGGCATGCATGTAGATTTGCACCAAGTATTTCGCAGCTGCAATTAACTAGATATTATTTTCAGTGCTATGATAATGTGTTCTCTTATTTTTGCTCTTCAAATTGTGTTTTTCTGTGTTGTTGTGTGAAATATTGTGACAATAATGGCGTGTGAAAAACGTAATACTAGGCTCCAAAGTAAACTGAGAAATGACAGTGAAGACGAAAGCAGTGTGTTAGCGCCACCGAGTAATGAATTAACTAATGTTGAAAGTAGTAATTTGGTAATTGTACATAGGGAAATGGAGCGGGATGCAAACAATGGTGTAGACAGTGAAACAATTAGTGAACAGGGAAGCATTATCGATCGATCGGACGGTAACAGCTCCCCTCAGGAATCCGAAATGACAGAACACAATATTGCAAATACTGTAGACTTAGGTTTAGCGTCCTCACCGTTTTCTCTAATAAGTCAAGACACATTTTCAGCTTGTCAAAATGTGAATGTTGCCGGTGCAAATGCACTGCCGAAAAGCGTAGAGGAACAGATTCCGGACACTAATGCATTGTTATTACAATTAATGCAACAAATGGAACAAAATCAGAGACAAACACAGCAAAAGTTTCAAAAGTTAGACACAATGGAACAATACCAGAGACAAACACAGCAACAGTTAGACACAGTGGATTAAAATCTTAAAAAGTTAGACACAGTGGAACAAAATCTTAAAAAGTTAGACACAATGGAACAAAATCTTCAAAAGTTAGACACCACACTTGAACAAACACGTGAAGATTTAACTACTGAGTTACATAACATCGAATCGAAATGTCAAAAAGTCTGTAATGACGTAAAAACACCAATTTGTGTGCATTTCCAACCTATTTTTTCGCGTCATGAAAATGCATTACAGAATCACGAAGCAGCCATAAAAGAACTGCAAACTATTGTTAATGAAAATCATGAGACCTTGCAAGCTAAAATTGACTCAGTTGCATCTACCGATTCGGTTACGCAACTTGCAAAAACTCAGGAGAATTTAAAGGACACAGTAAATACCCTGAAAATTGGTTCAGAAAGACACATGGAGGAAATAAGTACACTATCGGAGAAAGTAGCTGACTTATCTACAAAGGTAGATGATGATCTGAATGACACAAGACCCATAGCCTTCACTGACACAGAAGAGTATGAACAAATAAGAAAATTCAAACAAAATCAAAATCAAATCAATAGACAGTACAAAAGAGAAATCCGGGAAGTACAAGATCAGTTGATGCAGGTAATACAAGAATTACATATTTCAGAGGACACTCGCGCTCCAACATGGGAAGAGGAACTTGGAAATACAGAAAAGCCACAAAATAATAACACAGTGCATTTCGGTAATTATTAAAGAAATTGGCAAGGTACACCGAATTTTGAGATCGAACCGCCGACACGACGTAACAATGACCGACATGCTACTCGCAGACACGATGATTTTGACTGTAAGCTGTTCATTACTACACGTAAATTCAAAACGTTTAAGAATTCTGCCAACGACATTCATCCACAAGCGTGGCTCCATCAATTCTCTCATTGTTTCCCTCCTAACTGGTCATTGGAGCACAGGTTAGAATTTATGTGTGGCTACTTGGAGAATGAACCAGCTGTAAGAATGCGATCGGTCATTCACGATTGTCACAGTGAAGGAGAATTTTATCATGCCTTCCTCTCAGCGTATTGGTCTCAAGCTACACAAGACCAAGTAAAACATAGCATCATAATGATGAAACGTTTCGAACAATCTGAATTTTCCGGTCTTATGAAATATTTTGAAGACATGTTGCATAAGAATCAGTACCTGTCAAACCCATACAGCCCCTCAGAACTCATCCGCATTTGCTTAATCAAACTGCCTGAACATTTACGACATATTATTTTAGCAGGACGTTGCAAAGACGACATTGAAGCTTTTCAGGGACTGTTACAAGAACTAGAAATTGACACTGACAATCGCGTAACGCGAAAACAGGAACACAACAACTACAGGTTATATCCGTCGCAATTGCGTGATGAAAGAAATAATAACTGGACACGACAAGGCTATTCTCACAGCACAAATCGTGACCAAAACAGACACCACCCGTATGACAATCGCTGGCAGAGCAGTAATAATTACAGGGAAAGATCACCTCTCCGCGGTAGTGACTATCTCAGAGACAATCATAGAAACAGACAATATGGTAATCAGAACTATTATTATCAAGGGAGACAGAATAATTTCAGACGCAACAGTTATGCGTGCAGTTACGATTCAGGGAGAAATTCTCCACTACGTGACCGACACGAAAGAAACTGTGTAAACTACCGACAAAACGACAGACCTGAATTCCATCAGAACTGGCGAGCTTTAAACAGAGCTGGGCCCTCTCGGCAAGGCGAATTTGTGGAAGTTAGGCCTCCTAATCCCAGTAACGACGCGCGGCAACAGAGAGACAGACAATGACTCGCACCGCAGGTATACACGTGCGCCGGCTGGCTCCGAGAAAAATAACATTATATCTGGTACTGCTAATGAGATTTTAATGCAACATTTTGGTTCACTTGAAAATACATTCTGGATTTAAGGTGCTTTCTGTGAAATGCCAGATGACACAGTGGTTAGTTTATGTGACAGCTACACGATTATATCACGACGTTACTAATGAGTGACAATTTACAATGTTGCTTTTGCAGTGTATCTGTTTTATAACTGCACAGTTTTTCTGAATTCTTCTGGAAAGTAAAACATGTTTAATAGTAACTTTTGTGGTATAGCTACAATGAGACAGCCTTTTCCGTAGCACAACAATACGTTACAGTACAGTAATTTCTTCATCACAACAATAAGCGTAATAACTAAGAAATCTATGCGCAAAGCATTTCACTTTTGTTTATCATGAGGTAAGTACATTGGCTTCTGCTGAACTTAGCTTTCAGAGGACGATAACTACGACACTCCCACAGAGATTATCTTACAGCAAGACACACATTTAGCGCTACAGGACGTGTATTTGAGTGATTAATTTTGTACTTAAAACATTTATTTTTAAAGATTTTTGAATTAGAAAGAAAGTTTTCCGTGATTCATTTCATTCCATTGCTGTAATCTGTAACAGCTGAGGGTATAATTACAATAATCCTCAGGGGGGTCCACGCTTACTTTGTGTACCATGTGTTTGGCAAGCACAAGGAGCCCTAGCTAATATGGTATTTGCTTATACAACTTTACACATCGGTACCATATTCCTCTAACACACAAATTACACAGCTATCTGATCATTTAACTGAGAGATAAACTTTTTTTTTACTACATCAGTGACACATGTTTACGCAATTACACAGTTGGGTAACTTCGCACTTACGAAATTGTATATTGTCTGTACTTTGTGAACTGTTCATATTTTTTCAGACCCATTGTGATATTATGAGAGCTTTGAATGATATATTTGGTCAGGGAGCATGATTTTAAAGTACGTTTGAGGCAGATGACACTACTGAAATGAGCAGAGAATTTTTTTTAGGTTTTGAAATTATTGGAATAAGCTACGACGTTTTTGAGATTTGACTGAGGTTTTATGATGTTATTTTTACGACAACGATGTGTATTACGCTGTTGCGGTATGTTTATGATCAATAAGCCGATGTTATATGAGGAATTTGATTATGCTACATATGTATTAAGATGAAATATTGAAAAAGTGTCGATGAATATGTATATGTGTAGTAAGGTACGGAGTAATGAATAGTGGTTAGGGACTCTGATTTATGAAAAGGATGTTGGAAACCAGGAAACGTACTTTAAGAGTTATGAAATGTGTGTAAATGCGTGAATGTATCACAATGGCGGCGAAAATTTTTGGACACTCTTATATTCATAGGATTTTGTTTCTACACATTTGCAACGTAAATTCTCGACCTGTGAAATTTTATATGAGACTGTCACTGTAGCGGAAACTGCTGTCGTAAATATTTCCGTAAGAAAGTTGAGTGACCACCTGCACATAATGCGTTTTGGGCACCCAGCTGAGAGGTAGTCGTCTGACAAAAGAAAGCCATTAGGTGAAAAAAAAAGGAGGCCATTATCCTCGCCATTGACATTCCTTTAGAGAAAACATTGCAAATGCGACACCCTCATTACTTGGAAAGATACTTACATCTGCACACCTGATTATGACAAGCGTCTTTCTACGAGAGTTGAGAGAATTTCTACTAACTTATGAAATGTCACATGACTACTGAATGATATTTTTATGCTTTGGTTTGTGTAATTGCTTATTTCATTTGATACCTGTTTTCCAGCTGTGTTGCAGCATTGGTTTTATAAAATAAACTTTAATGCATCTGCTAATGTGAACACTTTCTGTCAACAGATTTATTAAATAATTATTTTCTGATCCACATTCTTCGAAAAAGGAGCTCTTGGAATGGAAAGAACAATAAGAAGAGACTAATAACAGGACTTGCATACATAATTTTCTTTTCAACTACTAGGTAATTTTTTTTCTGGAATAACTTCTTGTGGTGCACCACTTTAATTACATAGACATTAAGATGTGAATATACATTTCCCTTATCTGCATTGATGTTTTTACTGTAATATTTTTTCTGCTTGAGCTATGTCATGTTTAGGTATAAGGTACTGCTGTTTGCCAGGCATAGTGTTATTGAATTTGACTTTGTATTATTCTGTTAAGCCAGTTTTACTAATGATTTCTTTTTATTGTTTGCTGCACAGTGCCTTATATTAGTTGTAGTACTGCAATTGCTTTGCCTATTTAAAATTTTTGTCATTGATGTTTGTGTTAATTGTTTTATGCTGCTGCATTGCCTCGTCCCTTAGTTTAGCATCTGAGCTCAGTAGATTTAAGTTAGCTTAAGAGGGGTAGACTATATAAGAAACTGACTATGGAGAATAGGTAAAGTATGCATTGCGAAGTTATATGAAAAAGATTTGGGCCAAAATGAGTATTGTACAATGAGAAACAATTATTTTGAAAGAAATATGAATAGAATACAGGAAGGAGGTATAGATAGGACTTTTGGGGAATAATGATGAATGAAGGGAGATCTCCAAGAAGCAAAGAAAGTTTTGTTTGCAAAATACTGCAATGAAACAAACCCTGTCCTTTCCTTTTTTGTTATCCCACTATGTGTTTGTGTACCCTTGTGTATTTGTTTTCTTCCTGTCTCTGTGTAGTTTCATAGAATTTTTTCTTCTTTTAATATTAAGCTACATTCACTATGAGGAATACTGTTATCGTCAAATATAATTGGCATTAATAATATGTTATTTACCTTGTAAATATGCTTAGACATTATTTATTCTGTTTTGTTTTAATGCTCATGTGTGAAGTTGATGTTTCAATAATTATTCTGATCTTTTATGTATGTACTCATGTCATAATTCCTGTAACACTGATGTATATGTCTGTTTCTATTCTGTTGTAAAGCCTTTACTACAAATGTTATCTGTATTGTTATGTTTTTAATTATGTATTTTGTACCTTTGTCATTGTATTCTTATGTTATAAAATTGTAATCGACAGCAGTTCATCAAATTAAGTAACTTGTAGGTTCCATTTCACTGCACACGTTTCTGTTGGTCATAGTATATGGACAATATGTGAGAAGTTGGGGCTCTTAGTGTTTACATGTGTGTTGATAATTCAGCAAGGGACTGGATAACAGCATTGCTGGTTCTAAGGACAATTCCAAAAACTTTGTGAGTGCACAAGTGGTGGTTATGGACTTGCTATATTATCTGCAAGACTCTTCAATGGTGATTGTGCACCTGCACAGTCACAACAGATGGCTGCTGGCCATCTCTACAAGGACTACAGTGGGTCTGCACCTCTGGTGGCCCACCAATACCATTATTTCTACAAGGACTACAGTGGGTCTGCATCTTTTATGGCCCACCAATACCATTATTTCTACAAGGAATGCAGTGGGTCTGCACCTCTGGTGGCCCACCAATACCGTAATCTCTACCAGGACTACAGTGGGTCTGCTCTGTGATGACCTACCTACCAATATTCTTCAAAACTTCGACTGACTCTCCTGTGGGTTTGCTCTGTTGTGGCCCATTACCTGTCTGCATGTCAAGAGTCAGCACTGGCTTTCCGTTGGAAGGACAACACTACTTCTTCAAGACTGCATGGAAATCCACTACTTCTGTGTGCAATTTCTTTTACTAATGAGACTTTGTGAAAAACAAAAACTGTAATTACTATTATGATGAATGATCAGGACTATCTTTATGGACTGTGAGAAAATTTTAGCTTTTGACCAACATTGTATTAATAAGTGTGTGCATTTGATATCTTTCTTACTGTAATTATGAAAAAATTTTTCAAATCTGTATTGGCCACTGCCCAAAAAATTTTTTGTGGGAAGCGTGGGGGCTATGTAAGTAGGCTGTTTATGTTTTCTTTATGTAAGTAGGCTGTTTATGTTTTCTTATTGGCAACGTTACGTAGTGCTCTATATGAAAATCACTGGCTGTGCTGTGTGCAGTCTGTGGCTAGTTTGCATTGTTGTCTGCCATTGTAGTGTTGGGCAGGGGCAGCTGGATGTGAACAGCGCGTAGCGTTGGGCAGTTGGAGGTGAGCCGCCAGCAGTGGTGGATGTGGGGAGAGAGATGGTGGAGTTTTGTAATTTGTCATGAATTGCTATATATATATGATGACTATTAAGGTAAATACATTGTTTGTTCTCTATTAATATCTTTCATTTGCTAACTATCCCTATCAGTAGTTAGTGCCTTCCGTTGTTTGAATCTTTTATTTAGCTGGCAGTAGTGGCGCTCGCTGTATTGCAGTAGTTCCAGTAACGAAGATTTTTGTGAGGTAAGTGATTTGTGAAAGGTGTAGGTTAATGTTAGTCAGGGCCATTCTTTTGTAGGGATTTTTGAAAGACAGATTGCGTTGCGCTGAATAATATTGTGTGTCAGGTTAAGCACAATCTTGTATAATTGTTCAAAGGGGACGTTTCAAAGTTGGAGTTTCCATCTTTCAACTAATGGTCATTACCCTGACTAACCACTGCGAAAACATGTAATAATTTTACCACATACGAAAATGCAGCAAACAATTAAATTTCACAACTGCTTCAAATACTGTAAACAAAGTTAAAGTTTGTAAGTTGCACAAAATCAGTGACCAAACCCAAAAATAACCCAACCCCGGGGACAAGCTGAAGTATGTAAGCCCGTCTCACAAAAATCCTCGAAGTCCAGGAAAAAGTTACATCGCTCACACAGCTGTTCGGCTGCAGTATCCCATTGACAGAAGCACTATGACCAGTGGACAGCAAACGACAACCCAAACCCAAAAGAACCCTTGTGCCCTACAGCTCTACCTTAAATACTTTCTATGAAATGCCACACTGCTGAATACATGTTGGATACTTAATTAAAGAACACCAATCACATCTAAGATAACTGCACATTAATGTAAGTTACTACATTACAGTTGAAATTATTGTCTTCATTTTGCGACCACCTATTAAAATAACAACACAGTGTTGAACAAAGTATTAACAAGATTCACAAGATGTGTCAACCTCCAGCATTATGATGTGACAAAAATTACATAGACTTATGAACTGTTATGATCAGTTTGAAGACCAAGTTTCCACCTGCTCTTTTGTTCGAACGTCTACTATTTTCATGTTTTATTCATAAAAAGTTGCACATCCATTGTGGCGATAGATGACTTTGTTGATGACCATTGACACAGCTAAGTATTCAAAGCACAACAAATAGTACATTGTGAACACTCATCCACTGGAAAAAATACGTAAGGAAGTTTGAAACCCTTGGGGCTTCATACTATGTGTAACAGTGGAGGATTTTCGTATTGGCACATTTTTATTAATTAACTCGTATATAGTTCTTTACACACATGCACGATTTCTAAGATACCTTACTATAGTGCTTTCTGATGTCGGTAGTTTTCATTATACACTTCATATGATCAGATCAATGCTTTGGTTCAATTGTTTTTAATTTCAAAATCTGTCATAATGAAAACAACTTTTTACTCTTTCAATATTTATGCTTGAATCATGTTTGAAGTTGGAATGAGCTCGTGCCACTGACATGATTATCTCTTGTGGTTTGTTTCACCTTTCATCCACCTTAGCTGCCATTGAAGCGTCCACCCTTGACCTAGGCATGCATGCCTTGGCCTCGGTAAACACCCCGCATCCCGTGCACAGTCACTAGCCAGCCTGCATTCCTCGCTCAATCGGCTAACCACTGTGAGCTGTGAAATCACTTACCTCTGGCTCTTGGTTCGCGAAATGGTTCCTCATAATGTTACTTTTATGTTGCAGAAATAAATTCAAATAGTACTTGTCCTCTAGTTCTGACAGAGGCTATTAGCGATGTATCCGTTAGTTATAACTTGAATGCCGGTATTGAAAGCCCAATAGCAAATATTTTTGTTAGGATTCCTTCTGCCCCATTCACAGCGTGCAGGGATATTTGGCGGTAAAGAACTATGACTCTTTAATGGGTCGGATCTAAGCCTTCTGTGCTTCTTGGTGCAGAGGACGAAAGGTGTAAAAACAGTCCGAAATATTAACAAGTTCTTTTCCTTTGTAAAGCCTTTCTACAACGATGAGCTCGATCTTTGTGGGCACTGCCCACCGCGAAACTATATGATGCCTGGAGGCGATGCGTGCAATTGACGCGGTAAGGAAAGCACTGGGTGTCATACAATAATATAAAATATTATAACTTGGGGAGTAACTGAGATATTTATTAATAGTATGCTTCTTCAAGTATAGTAACTCAAAATGCTTTTTTAAACACCTAATATGCCTCTACATATGCACCATTAGTAGTGCGACAGACATCTAACCTGCACTCCACTTTTCTCTAAAAGTTTTGCAGCGTTGCAGGCGTAACATTTGCAACAGCTGCATGAATGCCACAGCGCAGATCTAGTAGATCACCAATTGGTGCGTGGTACATTTCATTCTTGATTTGCTTAGTTTTCATTCATTTTTGCCAGAACTGTCTCCAGAAATACCTTAGGTCGCGGCCTGTCCTCAGGCTTGATCCTGTGTGACGAAGCTCCAGTTTGTTCACCAGTAGGCGCAACTTCCATGGACGACATCGTGTACTGTGGAACGAGGTAACTGTAGCTGCCTACCTACCTACTTGCTTGTTTGACTGACTTAACGAGGGCTCCGCTGCAAGGACGCACAGATTAGCCCAACAGTAGCCTCTGGAACTGCGTGCTTTGGTGGCCCGACATCGAAGGCAAATTCCCTTTTTCACGAAGCCGCTTGTACCATTTCTTAATTGTTACATAAGTGGGGACATCGTCAGTTGGTCACTGTCTTCATGCCGTAAATGATGTTGTACCACTATAACAGACTTCAGTTCGGCGACAGAAAGCACAGAAAACACCTGCTGTGGAGACCACATGCCGGCCGTGGTGGCCGAGCGGTTCTAGGCGCGTCAGTCCGGAACCGCTCGACTGCTGCGGTCGCAGGTTCGAATCCTGCCTCCGGCGTGGATGTGTGTGATGTCCTTAGGTTATTTAGGTTTAAGTAGTTCTAAGTTCTAGGGGACTGATGACCTCAGATGTTAAGTCCCATATTGCTCAGAGCCATTTGAACCATTTTTTTTGAGACCACATGGCTACTGACACATGTTTGCGTGAACAAAGCAGTTATGCACATGCGCAAGCGGTACCAGCTGCCACAAGCAAACGCAGAAAATATCTGAAGTTACCATACTTATTGAAGTGAACCGCGAGTAAATCTCCCTATTACGTCTCACATTATTATATTTATTATTGTTTCACACAGACATCCTGTACAGAAGTGGAGCAGAAACCTACGGGGAATCTTGTAGTAATGTCTAGGGCTGCAGATGTGGGGTTACACTGCTGTAGGCAACTTTTAAAACGGGGACATAGTTACGGGCAGGTGCCTAGGAATAATCTTTCAGATCAGCTAAATAATTTATCTACGAAGGTAGATGATAATCTGAATGACACAAAACCGGTAGTCTTTAATGACAGAAGAGTGCGAACAAATTAGGAAATTCAAACAAAACCAGAATCAATTAAATACGCAACACAAAAGAGAAATCCGGGAAGTACAAGATCAGCTGACACAGGTAATACAAGAATTACGTATTTCAGAGGACACTCGCGCCCCAATATGGGAAGAGGGACATAGAAATACGGAAAAGCCACAAAATAATAACACAGGGCATTTCGGAAATTATGAAAGAAATTGGCAAGGTGCACCTAATTTTGAAATGGAACCGCCGAAACGACGTAACAATGACCGATATGCGACTCGCCGACATGATGATTTTGACTATAAGCTGTTCATTACTACACGTAAATTCAAAACATTTAAGAATTCTGACAACGACATTCATCCACAAGCGTGGCTCCATCAATTCTCTCATTGTTTTCCTCCCAACTGGTCATTAGAGCATAGATTAGAATTAATGTGTGGCTATTTAGAGAATGAACCAGCTGTTAGAATGCGATCGGTCATTCACGATTGCCACAGTGAAGGAGAATTTTATCATGCCTTCCTCTCAGCATATTGGTCTCAAGCTACACAAGACCGAGTAAAACATAGCATCATGATGATGAAACACTTTGAACAATCTGAATATTCCAGTCTTGTGAAATATTTTGAAGACATGTTGCACAAGAATCAGTACCTGTCAAACCCATACAGCCCCTCAGAACTCATCCGCATTTGCTTAATCAAATTACCTGAACATTTAAGAAATATTATTTTGGCAGGGCGTTGCAAAGACGACGTTGAAGCTTTTCAGGGACTCTTAGAAGAATTAGAAATTGACACAGACAGTCGCGGGATGCGAAAACAGGAAAACAATCACTACAGGTCACATCCGTCACAATTCCGTGATGACAGAAACAATAACTGGACACGACAAGACTATTCTTACAACGTAAATCGTGACCAAAACAGACACCTCCTGTGTGACAACCACTGGCAGAGTAATAGTTACAGAGAAAGATCGCATTTCTGTAGTAATGAATATGGCAGAGACAATCATAGAAACAGACAATTTGGCAACCAGAACTATTACTATAATGGGAGACAGAATAACTTCAGACGCAACGGTCCACCATACAGTGATAATTCAGGGAGAAATTCTCCACTACTTAACCAACAAGAAAGAAACTACAGGAACTATCGACATGACTACAGACGATATAATCATAACGACAGACCTGAATTTCATCAGAACTGGCGGGATTTAAACAGGGCTGGGCCCTCTGGGCAAGGTGAATTTGTAGAAGTTAGACCTCCAAATCCCAATAACGACGTGCGCCAACAAAGAAACAGACAATGACTCGCACCGCAGGCAGCCACGTGCGCCGGCTGGCTCAGAGAAAAATAACATAGACCCTAACCTTGAGCAAATTTTAGCATTCCTTACCAACGTGTACAACATGATAATTGCTTTGAAGTTGAAACTCTGCGTACTAGGAAGAGTAAAGAATTGCACCACACTTCACATTTCTAGTATGCTTTGTCAGACTTAAGAAACTGTTAACATGCAACAATGTTTGAAGTTAAATATCTAGTCAAGAACAAAGAGAACTTATTTAAACGGAAATTTCGAATGCATTGTTATTGCGAACAGACGACACAGTGGAATTGTGTGTGTACATTCTTGCTTGTTAGTTGCACGATTACATAACGACTATAAGGCTCACATACTTAGAACATTTACCAGTACTGCTAATGAGATTTTAATGCAACATTTTGGTTTACTTGAAAATAGTTTATGTGACAGCTACACGATTTTATCACAACACTACTAATGAGTGACAATTTACAGTGTTGCTTTTGCGGTGTTTCTGTTTTATATCTGCACAGTTTTTCTGAGTTATTCTGGAAAGTAAAACATGTTTTAGTAGTAACTTTTGTGGTATAGCTACAATGAGACAGCATTTTCCGTAGCACAACAATGCGTTACACCACAGTACCTTCTTCATCACAGCAATAAGCGTAATAACTAAGATATCTATACGCAAAGTATTTCACTTTTGTTTATCATGAGGTAAGTACATTGGCATCTGCAGAACTTAGCTTTCGGAGGACAATAACTACGGCACTTCCACAGAGATTATCTTACAGCAAGACGCACATTTAGCGCTACAGGACACGTATTTGAGTGATTAATTTTGTACTTAAATCATTTATTTTTAAAGATATTTGAAGTACAATGATACAAAGGTTTCCCGTAATACATTTCATTCCATTGTTGTAATCTGTAACACCTGAGGGTTGTTGTTGTTGTTGTGGTCTTCAGTCGTGAGACTGGTTTGATGCAGCTCTCCATGCTACTCTATCCTGTGCAAGTTTCTTCATCTCCCAGTACCTACTGCAACCTACATCCTTCTGAATCTGCTTAGTGTATTCATCTCTTGGTCTCCCCCTACGATTTTTACCCTCCAAACTGCCCTCCAATACTAAATTGGTGATCCCTGGATGCCTCAGAACATGTCCTACCAACCGATCCCTTCTTCTGGTCAAGTTGTGCCACAAACTTCTCCACAATCCTGTTCAATACTTCCTCATTAGTTATGTGATCTACCCATCTAATCTTCAGCATTCTTCTGTAGCACCACATTTCGAAAGCTTCTATTCTCTTCTTGTCCAAACTATTTACCGTCCATGTTTCACTTCCATACATGGCTACACTCCATACAAATACTTTCAGAAATGACTTCCTGACACTTAAATCTATACTCGATGTTAACAAATTTCTCTTCTTCAGAAACGCTTTCCTTGCCATTGCCAGTCTACATTTTATATCCTCTCTACTTCGACCATCATCAGTTATTTTGCTCCCCAAATAGCAAAGGTCCTTTACTACTTTAAGTGTCTCATTTCCTAATCTAATACTCTCAACATCACCCGACTTAATTTGACTACATTCCATTATTCTCGTTTTGTTTTTGTTGATGTTCATCTTATATCCTCCCTTCAAGACACCATCCATTCCGTTCAACTGCTCTTCCTAGTCCTTTGCTGTCTCTGACAGAATTACAATGTAATCGGCGAACCTCAAAGTTTTTATTTCTTCTCCATGGATTTTAATACCTACCCCGAATTTTTCTTTTGTTTCCTTTACTGCTTGCTCAGTATACAGATTGAATAACATCGGGGAGAGGCTACAACTCTGTCTTACTCCCTTCCCAACCACTGCTTCCCTTTCATGTCCCTCGACTCTTATAACTGCCATCTGGTTTCTGTACAAATTGTAAATAGCCTTTCGCTCCCTGTATTTTACCCCTGCCTCCTTTAGAATTTGAAAGAGAGTATTCCAGTCAACATTGTCAAAAGCTTTCTCTAAGTCTACAAATGCTAGAAACGTCGGTTTGCCTTTCCTTAATCTTTCTTCTAAGATAAGTCATAAGGTCAGTATTGCCTCACGTGTTCCAGTATTTCTACGGAATCCAAACTGATCTTCCCCGAGGTCGGCTTCTACTAGTTTTTCCATTCATCTGTAAATAATTCGTGTTAGTATTGTGCAGCTGTGGCTTATTAAACTGATTGTTCGGTAATTTTCACATCTGTCAACACCTGCTTTCTTTGGGATTGGAATTATTATATTCTTCTTGAAGTCTGTGGGTATTTCGACTGTCTCATACATCTTGCTCACCAGATGGTAGAGTTTTGTCAGGACTGGCTCTCCCAAGGCCGTCAGTAGTTCCAATGGAATGTTGTCTACTCCGGGGGCCTTGTTTCGACCCAGGGCTTTCAGTGCTCTGTCAAACTCTTCATGCAGTATCGTATCTCCCATTTCATCTTCATCTACATCCTCTTCCATTTCCATAATATTGTCCTCAAGTGCATCGCCCTTGTATAGACGCTCTATATACTCCTTCCACCTTTCCACTTTCCCTTCTTTGCTTAGAACTGGGTTTCCGTCTGAGCTCTTGATGTTCATACAAGTGGTTCTCTTATCTCCAAAAGTCTCTTTAATTTTCCTGTAGGCAGTATCTATCTTACCCCTAGTGAGATACGCCTCTACATCCTTACATTTGTCCTCTAGCCATCCCTGCTTAGGTATAATTACATTAATCCTCAGGGGGGTACACGCTTACTTTGTGCACCATGTGTGTGACAAGCATAAGGAGCCCTAGCTAATATGGTATTTGTTTATACACCTTTACACATCGGTACCATATTCCTCTAACACATAAATTACACAGCTATCTGATTATTTAACAGAGAAACAAACATTTTTTTTACTACATCAGTGACATATGTTTACGCAATTTCACAGCTGGATAACTTCACACTTATGAAACTGTATTTTGTCTGTACTGTGTGAACTGTTCATATTTTTTCGGAACCATTGTGATACTATGAGAGCTTTGAATGATGTATTTGGTATGAGATCATGATTTTTAAAGTACGTTTGAGGTAGATGACACTACTGAAATGAGCAGAGAATTTTTTTTAGGTTTTGAAATTACTGCAGAAAGCTATGACGATTTTGTGATTTGACTGAGGTGTTTTGATGTTATTTTTTCGATGACGATGTGTATTATGCTGTTGAGGTATGTTTATGATCAATAAGCTGATGCTATATAAGTAATTTGATTATGCTATGTATTTATTATGATGAAATATTGAAGTGTCGTCGCAAGATTGACGTGTCGACGAATATATATATGTGTAATAAGGTAAGGAGTAATGAATAGTGGTTAGGGACTCTGGCTTGTGAAAAAGGTTGTTGGATACCAAGAATCGTACTTTAAGAGTTATGAAATGTATGTAAATGCGTGAATGTATTTCAATGATGACAAAATTTTTTTGGACACTGTTATATCAATTGGATTTTGTTTCTACAGATTTGTAACGCAAATTCTTGACCTGTGAAATATTTTTGTATGAGACTGTCACTGTAGCGGAAACTGCTGTCGTAAATATCTCGGTAAGAAAGTTAAGTGACCACCTTCACGTAATGCGTCGTGGGAACCAAGCTGCGCGACAGAAGCCTGAAAAAAAAAGCCATTAGTGTGTGCCTTTCAGAGGAACAGGTGGAGAAAAAGAAGAGGCCATTATCCTCGCTATTGACATTCCTTTGTAGAAAGCATCGTAAATACGACACCCTCAAATGTGAAAACATGATTACACTGTAGAGTTCTTAATTTATGATATTTACTGAAATGAAATGATGAGAAACATTTCATGTCTATTGTCTTGCTAGTTGAATGATTGTTTACTGCATTATGAAATGCCATATGGCTAGTGAATGACGTTTCACGTCTTGCTTTGCCTATTTTGTTTAATATCTAGTTTCTAGATGCATTACAGCATTGGTTATTATAAAATTTAATAGATGTACTAATATCACTATTTTCTGTCTACAGACCCAGTAAAGAATACATTTATGATGTACTTTCTTAGAAAAGAGAGCACAAATAGACATTTCCCTTCACAGGAATTGCATTAATAATTTTTTAATGACTTGGTAACTTTCTTGCAGAGAAAGTTTTTGTGATCCATCACTCTAGTGTTAAGATGTGACGTAGGTATTAAACATGGCCATTTTTACTGTAATATTTTTTCTGCTTGAGCTTTGTCATGTATAGATATAAGTTATTGCATTTGCTGCTGCTGTTTGCCAGGCATAATGTTACTGAATTTGACTGTGTATTACGCTGTTAAACCAGTTTTACTACGGATTTATTTTTCTTGTTTGCTGCACAGTGCCTTATATCAGTTGTAATATTGCAATTGCTTTGCCAATTTCCATTTTTTTGTCATTGCTTTTTGTGTTAATTTGTTATGTGCTGCTGCATTCCCTAATCCATTGGTATATATATCTGAGGTCAGTAGATTTAAGTTAGCTTAAGAGGGGGTAGACTATATAAGAAACTAACTATGATGAATTGGAAGAAATGCATTGAGAAGCTATAAGAAAATGGTTTGGCCAAAAAAAGTAGTGTACAGTGGAGAAAAACTATTTTTGAAAGAGGATGTGAACAGAATACAGAAAGCATGCTTGGATAGGATTTTTTTGGTAGAAACAAATGTTGAAATAAGAGGAAAGATCTACAGAATGAAGTTTTAGGTTGGACTGCAGTACCAAATGTTACACTGAAAACAAACCCTGTCCTTTCCTTTTGTGTTATCCCTCTATGTGATTGTGTACCCTTGTGTATTTGTTTTCTTCCTGTCTCTGTGTAGTTTCATAGAATTATTTCTTCTTCTAGTACTAAGCTACATCCACTATGATGAGGAATACTGTTATCCTCAAATATAATTGGCATTAATAATATGTTACTTACCTTGTAAATATGCTTAGACATTATTTATTCTGTTTTGTTTTAATGCTCATGAGTAAAGTTGATGTTTCAAAAGTGATTCTGATCTTTTATGTATGTACACATGTCATAATTCCTGTAACACTGCTGTATATGTTATTTCGATTCTTTTGTAAAGCCTGTATTACAAATGTTATCTGTATTGTTATGTTCTTTAATGATGTATTTTGTACCTTTGTAATTGTATTCTTATGTTATAAAGTTGTAATTGACACCAGTTCGTCATATTATTAACTTGTAAGTTACATTTCACTGCACACGTTTCTGTTGGTCATAGTATATGGACAATATGTGAGAAGTTGGGACTGTTAGTGCTTGCACGTGCGTTAATAATTCAGCAAGGGACTGGTTAACAGCATTGCTGGTTCTAAGGACAATTCCAAAAACTTTGTGAGTGCACATGTGGTGGTTTATGGACTTGCTATATTCTCTGCAAGACTCTTTGATGGTGATTGTGCACCTGCACAGTCGCAACGGATGGCTGTTAGTCATCTCTACAAGGACTACAGTGGGTCTGCATCTTTGATGGCCCACCAATACCATTATTTCTACAAGGACTACAGTGGGTCTGCACCTTTGATGACCAACCAATACCACAATCTCTACCAGGACTACAGTGGGTCTGCACCTCTGGTGGCCCACCAATACCGTAATCTCTACCAGGACTACAGTGGGTCTGTTCTGTGATGACCTACCTACCAATATTCTTCAAAACGTCGAATGACTCTGCTGTGGGTTTGCTCTGTTGTGGCCCATTACCTGTCAGCATGTCAAGAGTCAGCACTGTCTTTCCGTTGGAAGGACAACACTACTTCTTCAAGACTGCATGGAAATCCACTACTTCCGTGTGCATTGTCTCTTACTGCTCACATTTTGAGAAAAGAAACGGCAGTTTTACTGTGATGAATGATCAGGACTGTCTTTATGGACTGTGAGAAAATTTTAGTTTTTGACCAACATTGTATTAATAAGTGTGTGCATTTGATTTCTTTGTTATTGTAATTATGAAAAAATTTTTCAAATCTGTATTGGCCACTGCCCAAAACTATTTCTAAAATTTTTTGTGGGGGAGCACATTGTTTATAAGTTACTAGAAATGAATGAGATTTTCACTCTGCAGCGGAGTGTGCGCTGATATGAAACTTCCTGGCAGATTAAAACTGTGTGCCCGACCGAGACTCGAACTCGGGACCTTTGCCTTTCGCGGGCAAGTTCGCAGGAGAGCTTCTGTAAAGTTTGAAAGGTAGGAGACGAGGTACTGCCAGAAGTAAAGCTGTGTGTACCGTGCGTGAGTCGTGCTTCGGTAGCTCAGTTGGTAGAGCACTTGCCCACGAAAGGCAAAGGTCTCGAGTTCGAGTCTCGGTCGGGTACACAATTTTAATCTGCCAGGAAGTTTCATACTAGAAAAGAAGTAATAAAGTAAAACGTCGTACATGATGCGGCAGTTTTCATACATCTCACTATTTTAAATCATATCTCCTCAGCTGTGTTGCACAATGATACATTTTTGTAGGTATATTAAGCAACATATGTAGATAAAGTCTGCGAAAAGTGTTGCGAATAGAGTTGATAGCAAAGAAGTAATAAATTTAAACATCATACATCAAGTGGCAGTTTTTTATGCATCTCAGTGTTTATGACGTCGTATCTTCTCAACTATGTGTCGTAAAATCACATAGTTTCGCTGATACATTCAGTGGCATATGTGAATACTGTATGCAAAATTTGTCGCGAATACAGTTGGTAGTAAAGAAGTAATGAATTAAAACGCCATGTTTAATGTTGCAGTTTTATTGCATGACCAGCGAAAATATAGTAAGTAAGAAACTTTTTTTCCTTTCATCTTCTTTTTACGCCACCCACAGCCCTTTGCTGGGCAGGTACGTATAGTGTAGTCTGTGTGTTAATTCAGGGTATAAGCTACTTCCATTCCAGACTTCATCCTAATCCGTCCAGGCCTTTCAGTCTGAAGGAGTAACAGACCTGGTAACACACGCACGGATTTCCGCATTTATAGTATACCGTTTATAGATGGGTAGTGAAGAGATAGGGGATCCAGTACTAGAATCAGAATATAAAAGATCTTCGGAAGAGTTATTACTGAGTGAGGCACGAGGGACAGAGGACATATCACCAGAATTTGTAAAATCATAATTCAGTTGGTTTGCAGAATGTTTGAGACTGGCGATTATACCATCCGATTCTCAGAAAAACAACATCCGATTATCAAAACAACGTCATCCACACAATTCCAAAGATTGCAAGAGCTGACAAGTGCAACAACTATCGCACAATCAGTTTAACAGCTCATGCAACAAAGTTGCTGACAGCACTGAAATATAGAGGAACGAACAAAAAAATGGAGAATGTGTTAGTCGATTATCACTTTGGCTTTAGGACAGGTAAAGGCACCGGAGATGCAGTTCTGTCTGACTTTGCGGTTGGTAATGAATGTCGTGTGACTAGGGCCTCCCGTCGGGTAGACCGTTCGCCGGGTGCAAGTCTTTCGATTTGACGTCACCTCGGCGACTTGCTCGTCGATGGGGATGAAATGATGATGATTAGGACAGAACAACACCCAGTCCCTGAGCGGAGAAAATCTCCGACCCAGCCGGGAATCGAACCCGGGCGCTTAGGATTGACGTTCTGTCGCGCTGACCACTCAGCTACCGGTGGCGGACGCGGTTGGTAGTGGAATCAAGACTAAAGAAAGATCAAGACACGTTCATACGATCCGTTCCTTAATGTCAAATGGTGCAAGATGTGCAAAATTCAGAGAAAACAGTGATAATCTATATAGAAAAACGGGTAATATAAAAAAATAACAAGCGCCTAGAGGAAACCAAAGAGTGGAAGACCAAGAACGAAGAGCTTGAATTAAAAAGAGTACAAGACAGGGATGTAATCTTCCGTTCCTACTATTCAATTGGTAAATCGAAAAAGCAATGACTAAAATACAAGAAAGTTTCAACAGTTGAATTAAAATTCAAAGTTGAAAGGATAGCAATGATAAGATTTGCTAATGACGTTGCTATCCTCAGTGACAGTGAAGAAGAATTACGTGATCTACCGAATGGAACGAACAACTTAATGAGTACAGAAGATGTACTGAGAGTAAATCGAGAAAAAGAAAAATAATCGGAGCTACCTGAAATGAGAACAAGAAAAAATTTAACATCAGGATGAGTGATCACGAAGTACATGAAGAAAAGGTATTCTGGTACCTTGGCAGTAAAATGACACATGACGGTCGGAGCAAGGAGGGCATTAAGGGCATACGAACACTTTCAAACAGGACGTTTCTGGTCAAGAGAAGTGTACTAGTACTAAGCATGGGCCTTAATTTGAGGAAGAATTTTCTGAAAATGTATGTTAGGAACGCACCATTGTATGGCAGTGAAACCTGGACCGTGGGGAACCGGAACAGAAGGGAATAGCATTTGAGATGTGGTGCTACAGAAGAATTTTGAAAATTACGCGGACTGATAAGATAAGAAATAAGGACGTTCTTAGGTGAATCGGCGTAGAGAGGAATGTATGGAAAACACCGAAAAGAAGAAGAGATAATATGGTAGGACATCTGTTAAGATTTCAGGATATTACTTCCATGTTACTACAGGGAACTGCGGGGGATAAAATCTGAAGAGAAGACAAAGAGTTGGAATACATCCAGCAAATTTTTGAGGATGTAAGTTGCAAGTGTCACTCTGAGATGAAGAAGTTGGGACAGGAGAGGAATTCGTGGCGGGCCGGCGGGCCGCATCAAATTACTGACAAGACTGATGACTCAGAAAAAAAAGGATGGGAAACTGAAGCGATTCCAGAAGACTGGAAAGTGGCTCATATTCATCCCTTGCACAAGAAGGGTGATAAGCGTGACGTAAATTACTAGGGGGGGGGTTTGTGGGCGCTCAACATCGAGGTCATCAGCGCACGTAAATTACTAAAGAGGTATATCTCTGTTGCCAATGGGTTACAAAATATTTTTAACAGTATTACTAAACAGGGTAGAAGCAACATTTGATATCCATTTGGGAGAATATCAGAGTGGGTTTAAAAAGGGTATATCTTGCTCAGAACAGATTTTCTATCTAAAGTCCACAGACTTGGAAACTCTAAAGACATAATTGTAACATTTATAGATTTTAAAAAGGCATTTGACTTAATTGATAGGGAAACAATTAGATAAAGTGACCTGAAAATTTTGCCTTAAATCTAAACTAGCAAACCTTATCCGTGAAACCTTCACAGTCACTAAATCGAAAATAAAGTTTCGGAGTAAAATATCTAAGGTATTCAAAATAAAAACAGTTGTAAAACAAGATGACGGCCTGTCTCCACCCCTCTTCAAATGCGTCGTAGCGAAAATAGTAAGAGAATGGAAACAAAAATTAAGAGAACGTAAGCTATCATCAATAACACTGGGGACTATGAAGAAAGGTACTGAAATTCACTGTCTAGCATTTGTGAATGATTTTGCCATTCTATCCAAAAACCTAACAAATGCAGAAATAGAGATCAATCTCAAAGAAGAAATACCCAACAAAGCAGCTTTAAAAAATTCTGTAGAAGAAAGAAAATTTATGACAGGATTAATAAATTTAAATATATGGTAAAAATGATTCAAGAGAATAGCTTAGAAAAATTCGTGATAGAAGAAAGAGTATATAAAATGGAGAGAGTATGGTACAACCAGGAACATTTACAACATAAGGTCTCTGCTTGAAAATTTGAAAATACTCCACTACACCACAGTAATAAAACCAGAATATCTTTGAGAAAGTGAATGTTTAGTCCTGAATTACAAATTACACAAACTTGAAGAAATGAATGAAAAGCACCAGTCCGCTGTTGCTCTACAATATTACTTTTATTGTATTAACCACTTTTCGGATTATAAGGCCATCTTACAGACTCAGTAAATGTCTGAAGATGGCCTTGTAAGGCCAAAACCGGTTAACACAATAAAAGTAATATTGTAGAACAAAAAAACTGGTGCTTTTCATTTATTATAATGTTGTTCTACCAAGAACCGACGGAAGATTCTGTTAACATGACAAACATGAAGTCTTATTAAGAAGAATCGTTCGAAAAATACTTAGTCCGCTAAGAAATAAAGAGGTACGGAAATTAAGAAATAATGAAGAAGTATATCACAACATAGAAAACATAACTGAAACGCTACTAAAGAGGCGACTGCTATTTTTTCGGCATTTGTACAGTAACAGATTTTTAAATATCTTTGGGATAAGAATTCAATAATAGCCTCGATTGAAGAAGTTAGGAAAGATTAGGAAAGAAACAACACAAGTGAAAAAGACACTTCGGAAAAAAATATTTTTAAGAAAAAAGTGTTAAAAATGGAAGGAGTCCAAGGCGGTAGAGAGAAAAAGACTGGTTCAAAATGATCTGAGGAGAGAAAAAGGGCTCATAGTGAGTAGATGAAATAATACTGGAGGAAGAAGAAAGAAGAACAAAGGAGACAGCATTGGAATTGGCGCATGGACCTTAGATGACCTAACGGAAAAAGAGAAAACCAGAAAAAAGATAATTTTTTTTTTCGAGCAGCATACCTGAAGTCGTGGTCTGCAAAGGCACCTTCAAGAGAGCACATATCCAACTGACATTGTTTCATCACATTGTCCACCAAGCTATTGGTGTTGTTGTATAAACACCATTTCTCGCTCTTTCTAACACACAGTATCCGGACCGTGCTTGTTTGCTAGTTTTTGTGATTACTGTATAACAAGGGGAAGAGTTTCTCACATGTTCAGAAAATGAGCCGCTCTTTCCATAATGCTTCACTTAGTGATCACCTGGCCGTTTGAGACCGGCTGAGGGTCGAGTGATTGTCCCAAGAAGAGTGGTGTTTTGAACACATAAAGGTTCTGGCAGAAAGCACCAATTACTCTGTAAGAGGAAGCGGCGGATAAAAATGCCTATATTCTGTTCCTGCTTCTGACTGGCTGACAGGCATAACTGATAAATAATTTCGTGGCGCAAATTGAAGCCCGGCAGACATTACGTGGACGGCAGAATTCGTGTGGCCTCTCGACCGGAAGTGGTGTGTTCCTGGACCATATCACAAGTCGTGAGAAGGCCATCTTTCTTGTAAGCCGATCATTTGTTGCAGTACGGTAGACCGAGAGAATTTGAAAGCTCTTTCCAGTTCACGGACATGGATTTCTGGTTCAGTCATTTTGATTTTCTTGGCGAGTATTGCTGTTTAGCAAGTGTCCATACTCCCGAACAGGCAGAGACCTAAAATTAGGATGTGCAGTCAAATAGCTAACCGGACCGTGGTATTTTTGTGATATTTGCAGAGATTTAATTGAAGCGAATAAATATGTATCGGAAATTTGAGTACGGTATTTTTGTGTGACTCCTTTCCTATTGTCTTCGAGCTGTATTGTTCTGGAGATTAACGGCGGAGGATGTTAGAGGCCAGGTGGAGGCGGTGTATGAACTACTAGTGGTGCATATATTCCAGTCCACTAACTGGACCTTGGAATCTTGCTGATAGTAGTTAGACAGCTATTGCTCCTGCAGTCTGAAGTCCGAAGATTGGTCTGATTCAGCTCTTCAACCTACACTATTCTGCAAAAGCCTCTTCATCCCCGAATAACTACTGCAGTCTACATCCTTTTGAATCTGATTACTATATTCATCTCTAGGCTTCCCTCTACAACTTTTACAACCCATCGCTTTTTCTACTCAAGTTGTACCACAAATTTCTCTTCACCCAATTCTCTTCAGTACCTCTTCAAAACTTAATTGATCTACTCATCTAATCTTCATCAATCTTCAGTAGCACCAAATTTCAGAAGCTATAGTTCTCTTCTTGTCTGAACTCTTTATCGTCCACATTCAGTTGCACATAAGACTACCTTCCACAAATACCTTCAGAAAACACACTCTGATACTTAAATCTATATTCGATATTAACAAAGTTCTCCTCTTAAGAAACGCTTATCTTGCCGTTTCCAGTTTACATTTTCTATCCTCTCTACTTCGGCCATCATCAGTTATTTTACTGCCCAAGTAACAGAACTCATCTACTACTTTTAGGGCCTCGTTTCCTAATCTAGTTACCCCAGCATCTTCTCATTTATTTCGACTACATTCCATTAATCTTGTTTTATTTTTGTTGTAGTTAATCTTATGACTCCCTTTCAACACAGTGTACATTCCGTTCAACGGCTCTTCCAAGTCCTTTGCTGTCTCTGATAGAATTAAAATGTCATCGGCAGACCTCGAAAATTTTATTTCATCTCCCTGGCTCCCTTTCAAGACAGTGTACATTCCGTTCAACGGCTCTTCCAAGTCCTTTGCTATCTCTGACAGAATTACAATGTCATAGGCAGACCTCGAAGATTTTATTTCACCTCCCTGGCTCCCTTTCAAGACAGTGTACATTCCGTTCAACGGCTCTTCCAAGTCCTTTGCTGTCTCTGACAGAATTACAATGTCGTCGGCAGACCTCGAAGATTTTATTTCATCTCCCTGAATTTTATTCCTTCTCCAGTCTCTTTCTTTGGTTTCCTTTACTTCTTGCTTAATGTACAGAATACCATCGGGGGTAGGCTACAACCCTGTCTCATTCCCTTCTCAACCATTGCTTCCCTTTTATGCCCCCTCGTCTCTCACAACTGCCATCTGGTTTCTCTCGGTGTTGTAAATAACCTTTCATTCGCTGTAACTTACTCATATTACATTCAGAATTTCAAAGAGAATATTCCAGTCAGCAAGCTTTCTCTAAGTCTACACAAGCTACAATCTTACGTTTCCATTTCCTTAACCTATCTTCAAAGTCTCAGAACCAGTATTGCCTCCCGTGTTTCTACACTTCTCCGGAATCCCAACTGATTTTCCTCTAAGTCGGCTTCTACCAGTTTTACATTTTTCTGCAGCCATGTTTTATTAAACTGCTAGCTCGGTAACATTCAGACCTATCAACACCAGCTTTCTTTGGAACTGGAATTAATGCATTGTTATTTCGATTTGAGAGTATTTCGGTTGCCTTATACGTCTTGCACACCAGTTGGAAGAATTTTGTCATGGCTGGCTCTCTGCAGGAAATCAGTAGTTCTGACGGATGTCGTCTACTCCAGAGGCCTGTCAAATTCCTCTCGCAGATGTCTACTTCATCTTCCCTATCTATGATATTGCCTTCAAATTCATTTCCCTTGTGTAGCCTCTCTATATGGGACCAACTGCTTTATTTCTTTTTAGTTTTCGATTATTTTCTTAGTACTAGGTTTCCATCTGAGCATCTGATATTCGTATAGCTGCGTTTTTCTTTTTCTTTTTTTGTTTTCAAATGCCTAGTTAATTCCCTGTAAGATGTGTTTATGTTTACCCGTTTACCCTATTTACGTATGCTTCTATATTCTTGTATTCGTCGTCTAGCCATTCCTGCTTAGCTTTTTACACTTCCTGTCAGTCTCTTTTTTTTTCTTTTGACATTTGTATTCCAATTTCGCCTCTTCATTTGTTGCATTTTTATATTTTATCATTTTCTCAGTTATATTCAATATCCGAGGATTTCTATTAGATCTTGTCTCTCTACGTAATTGATCATCTACTGGCTTCTCCGTTTCATCTCTCAAATCTACCATTTCGCATCTACTGTATTCCATCACCTGTTTCGGTCAATTGTTGCCTTATACTCATTCTGAAATTGTTAACAACCTCTGTTTCTTTCAACTTACACAGGTCCCATCTCCTCAATTTCCTAACTTTTGGCAGTTTCATCAGTTTTCAGCTGCAGTTCGTAACCAATAAGCTGTGGACAGGGTCCACATAGGCCCGCCTTACAGTTTAAAATCTGATTACGAAATCTCTGCCTTGCTCTCATGGTTTGTTGATTGGTTGATTTGGGGGACGGGACCAAACAGCGAGGTCATCGGTTCCATCAGATTAGGGAAGGAAGTCGGCCGTGCCCTTTCAAAGGAAGAACCCCGGAATTTGTGTGAAGCGATTTAGGGAAATCAAGAAAAACCTAATCAAGGATGGCCGGACGCGGATACGAACCGCCGTCCTTCCGATTGCGAGTCCAATGTGCTAACCACTGCACCATCCCGCTCGGACTTCTCTCATGTAATCAGTCTGAAATCCTACTGTGTCTCGAGATCTCTTCGACGTATCCAACATTATTTCGCGATTCTTAAACAGAGTGTTAAATTCCACCAGGCATCTTCCTCTTTCATTTCATTCCCCCACTCGACATTCACCTACTATTTTTCTATCTCTTCCTTTCACAACTATCGAATTCCAGTCCCCCCCCCCCCCAAATCACAAATTTTTCACTCTCATTAACTACCTGAATAATTTCTTTTATCTCAACACACATTCATTCTGTATCTTCTTCACCTGTGGAGCTCGTTGGCTAAAAATTTGTACTACACCGTTGGGTGTGGGCTTTGTTAACTACGCTCATCATAGTAGCTTACTTGCATTCCAATTTCTTATTTGCTGTTAGATCTGCTCCAGCATTACGCAGTTGTATCTTGTATTTATAACACTGATAGCTACACGGTTTTAATGATTGACAGTTTGAGACTGAGAAGCGTAACCTCGTCTCGCGGGTCAAATTTAGGGTTGCAACCTTTGTTTAGAATAATCTTACATGTCTAGCAGCGTACCAGTTATCCAGATTGACAAATAAACCTTTCCGAAGGAGTCTGTAGAATATTTGTCTTCCGCTCCGCACATCCCCAGGAGTGTGTGGGTTCGGGCCACGGCCGCGATTGTGATTTACAGCGACGGCATCGAATGTCCGAGGTCAGGACGATACGAACGTTTCAGCCTCACAGTTAGTCTGTTAGAAGAGCTATGTGACTCTCCTGTGCAGTTGCGTACGTACACGTCAAGCAAGTTATAAGTATTTCCGAATTTGCCAAAATAGTGGAACAGCAAGCTGACGTTATTGGTCACGTTGCAGTTGAAAGAGTGATGGCTTTGTCTAAATACTTTCTTTCAGCAACTCATTTTTCGGAATATCTTATTTGTCTATCATCCATCTTCGTACATTTTTATTTCTCAAGATAAATTGTTCCTTATGGTCTGAGCGATTTTAAATTATGAGAAAAATTCAAAAAATTCGTGGTTAACAGGAACTGATACGTTTTTCATTAAAATGGACGCAATACACTAGAAGTAATTTGTTTCTCTGGTGATAATGAAACAATGGCTGACAAAATAATAACGTTTAAGACTGCCTGGCGGCGCCGTAGTGGTCACTGAGCTGATATGTCTCTATTTAACCCTTTCGTGGGCAAAATTATTGAGCAGTTTTTTTTTTCAGTGAACGGAGAGCAGATGGTAGTTAACAGATAGATATATTTATCACACGGAATATCAAATTTGCTAGAACTGTGAAAGTGAGGTCACACAAGGTGGGAACTATTCTTCCCACTGCCCTTCCTTGGAGTTAAATGACAAAAACAACTTTTTCAATATATGTCATATTTATCTGATAAATTTACTTCTCTTGTTACAATGATTGTTCACAATTACTTGCCATGAAATTTTCTGAAACATGGGTCTATGCAAAGTGGTATTTGACAATACGTACAAACACAGCGAGTGCTCTTTTCCTCAGCTTTGGTACTACAATGACGGCACGTCCAGTAGGATTCTCCTAAAATGAGTTGATGCTCCCCTACAGCCACATGACGAAAATCTTCAGGTACTTTACCGCTTTTTGCCAGAAAGACAGGTTTTTGTCCACGCCTTTTTTGGGATGAGAAGCCAGCGATCAATTGTCTGGCTACATGGATCCTGTATGTGAGCTTATCATGCTGTCCACTTTCTCTTTTACTTATTTTCCACAGGATAAAACTGTTCACTGCAGCAACGTCCACCAAGAAATAAAATATTCTGTGCCACCATTTTACAGAACGTCTGCCAATAGCATACCTTTCTCGTAATTGATCTAACTTCTCGACACCACGCATTATTTTGTTGTATTCTGCAACCAACTTCAGGACAAGAAATCTCTGTACTAGTACCATCCTTGTTTTTCATTTTCACTGTGGCTGTTTCTCATGGGTCATGAATTGAGGACAGGAAAGTGACTGGACGGTTATCCATCCATTTTACTGCAGAAATGGCTCCCTTTGTTTCAAACTGGAATTCTCCTCGTTCCAATTTTACGTTTTCCTTCATAAATTTGGGTAAATCAAAAGTATTTACCTTATACTATATCTTTGAGGAAAAAACCACAAAATGTCACGCTAACAGCACTGACAGGCTCCTCTACAGAGCAACACCCAGCTATACAATGCCTTCACGCGAAGGTACAGCAAAAACGTCGGGTACTTCCGATTGGAAGTAGTACCCTATACTGTTCACTAGGTGGTAGTACCGTACAGAAGTGGGAACTGTGAATCCCACGGGACTAGGAGCGAGTTCATTGTAGGGGGAAGCATGTTTCCTACGGCTCACGAATGGGTTAAAGTTTGTGGTCCTTCAATTGATACGTAGTTTGCGGCTATTAAGGGAGAATAGTGCAGACTGGTTCTAAAACAACTTCGTGGTACTACACGTAGACATATTGCATTACAAATCGATAGAAACTACTAACTGCAGTCGATGAATAATGTAAATATCGTGCAAATGAGTTACATTAATATGAGATCGTATCTTATTGCAGCAGACACTTTAAAAATTATTTATTTTGATGTTTGTACTACTTTTGGTATTTTGCTATTGTGGCCTTCGCTGCAAGCTCGTAACTCAACTGTCCCATGCATACGTGTTACGATTAACATACAGTGCCATCTCCCGACAAGTTCCGCAACTGTTTCTCTAGCAGTTCGCTGTTGGTGCTGAGTCCTCTAGCGCTGTATTTTTATGCACTAAAAACCATTTAGTTTTGTCCAAATTAAATGTTTGAATAAGGAAACGCCTCGCGCGTTAATACAATAGCGTTTCTTATTTACTTCTCACTATGGAAATTCTGTCTTGAAAGGATGATATAAGATGAACGTCAACAAAAGCAAAACGAGGATAATGGAATCTAGTCGAATTAAGTCGGGTGATGCTGAGGGAATTAGATTAGGAAATGAGACACTTAAAGTAGTAAAGGAGTTTTGCTATTTGGGGAGCAAAATAACTGATAATGGTCGAAGTTGAGATGATATAAAATGTAGACTGGCAATGGAAAGGAAAGCGTTTCTGAAGAAGAGACATTTGTTAACATCGAGTATAGATTTAAGTGTGAGGAAGTCGCTTCTGAAAGTATTAGTATGGAGTGTAGGCGTGTATGGAAGTGAAACATGGACGATAAATAGTTTGGACAGGAAGAGAATAGAAGCTTTCGAAATGTGGTGCTACAGAAGAATGCTGAAGATTAGATGGGTAGATCACATAACTAATGAGGAGGTATTGAATAGAATTGGGGAGAAGATGAGTTTGTGGCACAACTTGACAAGAAGAAGGGACCGGTTGGTAGGACATGTTCTGAGGCATCAAGGGATCACAAATTTAGCATCGAAGGGCAGCGCGGAGGGTAAAATTCGTAGAGGGACCACAAGAGATGAATACATTAAGCAGATTCAGAAGGATGTAGGCTGCAGTATGTACTGGGAGATGAAGAAGCTTGCACAGGATAGAGTAGCATGGAGAGCTGCATCAAATCAGTCTCTGGACTGAAGACCACAATAACAACAACATGGAAATTCTAAAGGTGTTCATAGTTTGTGTGCTCTTGATGAAAATCGATAATTTGCTCAACTGAGTGCGAGGCTATTTCATTAATTAATTTTTGTGTCACAATAAAAGGTACGAACAAATATTGTGTTCCATAATTATAGATACTTATTTATGGCTTCTTCCGTTACTTCTTTGTAGAACAATTCTATATTTAAGGTTAAACAATAGGTACACTGTTTTGTTATTTCGAACTAGTTTTCGGCTCATTAGACAGTTATTTTCTGAAGATGGCCTAATGAGCCGAAAACTTGTTCGAAATAAACAAAAATCAGTAGAACAAAAACAGTGTATTTGTTATTTAACCTTAAATAAAACCTGTAGATTCTTATAAAACGCGGGCCATATTAAAACAAAAATTACGATTGTACTAGGTACGGTTTTTCACTGTCAAGACTGTTATGCAGCTCGTGACGTGAGATGAGCAGTTCCTCTTGTATCTGAGTACTGGCGCGGAATGTTGGTGTGGAATTTTCAGGCGCGTGTTTACTGTAAATTACTTTACGATCCCCAGAATCAGTACCTGTCGACTACGTGACAAGCGCACAGACGACCCCTAAGATATCTCCGCCCGCGGCTGTAACTCGTATTGTTTGCACCGGTGGCGCCTCAGCGGCGAGGAAAAAAACTAATTGCCGTTGACGTATCCGGCGCGCTGGTGACAGCGCCGCGACGTCCCCTCCCCTGCTCCCCCCGTCTCCCCCCCCCCCCCCCCCCCCCTTACCACTGCTCCCGGCCGCCCACGCCGCTGCCGTCACGTCAGAGCTGGTTTACTGCTGGCGCCGCTCAGCGCCGGACACGTGCGCCCCCGCTACCGGGGAAGCTGGCCTTCCAGTAGCCACTCGGCGCGTCTCTGCCTCACTGGACCCTCCACTGCAGTCCCACAGACGTACAGCACGAGTGTTTCCTTTCGACTAGCAGATCTAAGTCAAGGTCCTTTTACAGACAATATATCCCAAATGATAATGCTGCACTAGTCTCTCGTAAACAGTATGCATTCTGACAGTAAAATGAACATCTACGTGATTGCTCAGTTATTCACAATAACGTTCAACGTACCACCTTGAAGCTGTCTCTCTACTGCTCCACTCTCGACCGGGCGCGGGAAAACGAACACTTACATCCGTCTGTACGAACCTGATTTCTCTTATTTTATCGTGACGATTATTTCTCCCTATGGAGATGGATGCCAACAGAATGTTTTTGCAATCGGAGGAGAAAATTGGTGATTGAAATTTCGTAAGAAGATCCCATCGCGACGAAAACGCCTTTGTCTTAATGATTGCCACTCCAACCCACGTATCATGTCTGTACCACTACCTCCCCTGTTTCGCGACAATACAAAACGAGCTGCCCTTCTTTGAACTTTTTCGATGTCATCGGGCAGTCCCACCTGATGCGGATCCCACACCACACAGCAATACTACAGAATAGGGCGGACAAGCGTGATGTAAGCAGTCTCTTTTGCAGACCTGTTGCACATTCTAAGTGTTCTGCCAACGAATCGCAGTCTTTGGTTTGCTCTACCCATAACATGTGATCGGTCCAATTTAGGTCATCTGTGATTGTATTCCTTAAGTAATCAGTTGAATAGATTTGTGTGACTTATCGCGTAATCGAAATATGGTGGATGTCTTTCAGTACTCATGTGAATAACTTCACGCTTTTCCTTATTCAGGATCAATTGCCACATTTCACACGATACAGATATCTTACTAAGTCATTTTGAGATGATGATGTTTGGTTTGTGGGGCGCTCAACTGCGTGGTTATCAGCGCCCGTACAATTTCCCAATCTTTGCTCAGTCCAATTTCGCCACTTTCCTGGATGATGATGAAATGATGAGGACAACACAAACACCCAGTCATCTCGAGGCAGGTGAAAATCCCTGACCCCGCCGGGTATCAAACCCGGGACCCCGTGCTCGGGAAGCGAGAACGCTACCGCGAGACCACGAGCGGCGGACTACTAAGTCATTTTGTAATTCGTTTTGGTCATCCGATGACTTTACAAGAAGGTAAATGACAGCATCATCTGCAAACAGTCTAAGAGGGCCACTGAGATTGTCTTATATGTCGTTAATATAGACCAGGAACAACAGAGGGCCTATAATACTTCCTTGGAGAACGCCGGGTACTCCTTACGTTTTACTTGATGACTTTCAGTCTGTTACTACGAACTGTGCCTTTTCTGACAGGAAATTACGAGTCCAGTCGCACAAGTGAGGCGATATTCTTCCATAGGCACGCAGTTTGATTAGGAGACGCATGTGAGGAACGGTGTCGGAAGCCTTCTGGAAATCTAAAAATATGGAATCAATTTGATGTCCTCTGTCGATAGAACTCATTACTTCATGAACATCAAGAGCTAGTTGTGTTTCACAAGAACGATATTTTTTGTATCTGTGCTATGTGTTCATAGATGCCATGAGGAGGAGAGAGTGTTGCACCTAGAGGATAGGAACACATGATGTTCCTCGGCCAGTACTTCAGTCTAGTGAATTATTTTAAAATCACATGAAGAAATGCGCGTTAGGGACCACCATAAGCAGTTTGTATCATCTTCTACAGCTTTTGTTGCTACTAGACATGACGTTGTGTTTTGTGCAGCGTTCGTAAATCCGCTGACAGATAAAAATGTCAACACCAAAAAATAATTAATGTTGAGTATTAAAATTTCGGAAATACATCTGACCAGGTAACATACAGGGTGATCCATTGATCGTGACCGGGCCAAACATCTCACAAAATAAGCGTCAAACGAAAAAACTACAAAGAACGAAACTTGTCTAAGCTTGAAGGGGGAAACCAGATATCGCTATGGTTGGCCCGCTAGATGGCGCTGCTATAGGTGAAACGGATATCAACTGATTTTTTTAAAAATAGGAACTCCCATTTTTTATTACATATTCGTGTAGTACGTAAAGAAACATGAACGTTTGAACGTTTTAGTTGGACCACTTTTTTCGTTTTGTGATAGATGGTGCTGTAATAGTCACAAACATATGGCTCACAATTTTAGACGAACAGTTGGTAACAGGTAGGTTTTTTAAATTAAATTACAGAACGTAGGTACGTTTGAACATTTTATTTCGGTTGTTCCAATGTGATACATGCAGCTTTATGAACTTATCATTTCTGAGAGCGCATGCTGTTACAGCGTGACTAACTGTAAATACCACATTAATGCAATAAATGCTCAAAGTGATGTCCGTCAACCTCAATGCATTTGGCAATACGTGTAACGATATTCAACAGCGAGTAGTTCGCCTTCCGTAATGTTCGCACATACAATGACATTGCGCTGACGCATGTTGTCAGGCGTTGTCGGTGAATCACGATAGCAAATATCCTTCAGATTTCCCTGCAGAAAGAAATCCGGGGACGTCAGATCCGGTGAACGTGCGGGCCATGGTATGGTGCTTCGACGACCAATCCACTTGTCATGAAATATGCTATTCAATACCGCTTCAGCCGCACGCGAGCTATGTGCCGGACATCCATCATGTCGGAAGTACACCGCCATTCTGTCATGCAGTGAAACAGCTTGTAGTAACATCGGTAGAACATTACGTAGGAAATCAGCATACATTGCACCATTTAGATTGCCATCGATAAAATGGGGGCCAATTATCCTTCCTCCCATAATGCCGCACCATAAATTAACCCGACAAGGTCGCTGATGTTCCACTTGTCGCAGCCATTGTGGATTTTCCATTGTCCAATGGTGCATACTATGCCGGTTTACGTTGCCGCTGTTGGTGAATGACAATTCGTCGCTAGATAGAACGCGTGCAAAAAATCTGTCATCGTCCCGTAATTTCTCTTGTGCCCAGTGGCAGAACTGTACACGACGATCAAAGTAGTCGCCATGCAATTCCTGGTGCATAGAAAAATGGTACGGGTGCAGTCGATGTTGCTGTAGCGTTCTCAATACCGATGTTTCTGAGATTCCCGATTCTCGCGCAATTTCTCTGCTACTGACGTGCGGATTGGCCGCGACAGCAGCTAAAACACCTACTTGGGCATCATCATTTGTTGCAGGTCGTGGTTGACGTTTTACATGTGGCTGAACACATCCTGTTTTCTTAAATAACGTAACTATCCGGAGAACGGTCCGGACACTTGGATGATGTCGTCCAGGATACCGAGTAGCATACATAGCACACGTCCGTTGGGCATTTTGATCACAATATCCAGACATCAACACGATATCGACCTTTCCCGCAATTGGTAAACTGTCCGTTTTAACAGGGCTAATGTATCACGAAGCAAATACCGTCCGCACTGGCGGAATGTTACGTGATACCACGTACTTATACGTTTGTGACTATTACAGCGCCATCTATCACAAAGCGAAGAAAGTGGCCCAACTAAAACATTCAATCTCTTTGCGTACTACACGAATATGTAATAAAAGTGGGGGTTCGTATTTTAAAAAACGCAGTTGATATCCGTTTGACCTATGGCAGCGCCATCTAGCGGGCCAACGATAGCACCATCTAGTTTCCCCCTTCAAGCTAGACGAGTTTGGTTCTTTGTAGTTTTTTCGTTTGATGCGTATTTCGTGAGATATTTGGCCCGGTCACTATCAATGGACCACCCTGTATATAAGTGATTAACACTGCCAGATCACAAGTTACAGTAAGCGCGAGATAAGCCATTGCAAACGTAAAATCGTCGAGCGTTAAGAACCCCTGTAAACGCCAGAACCTTAAAGCCTAGCATTCAAACGTGCATGCATTGAGTTGTACAGGTGCCAGATGCTAGTTTGTTGGGCTGGAGTTCCATGCCTGTTGCACTTTCTGTCAACACAGAAACGGTTAATTTGGTTTGTGAGTGACGCTTCAGTTGCCGTCCGATAATGTGCCACGCGTGTGCTATTGAAGACACATCTGGTGATAGAGCAGGCCAAGGTAATGTGTCGACACTGTGTAGAGCATGTTGGGATAATACAGTGGTATGAGGGTGAGCTTTATCCTATTGGAAAGCATCCTGTGGAACGGTGTTCGTGAATGCCAGCACTACTGGACGAATCACAAAATTGACATACAAATTTGCTGTCAGGGTGAGTGGCATAACAACGAATGTGCTCCTCCTGTCATATGAACCGCAGTGCAGTCCATACCTCCATGTGTAGTTCCGGTGCGTCTCGCACGCAGAAAGGTGGCTGCAGGCTCTCATCTGGCCATATACTAACCAACACATGATCATCACTGGCACCGAGACAGAACTATCTTTCATCAGAAAACACAAAAGACCTCTACCCTGCCCTCCAACGAGCTGTCGCTCGACAGCACTGAAGTCGCAAATGGCTGCGACCTGAAGTAAGTGGAATCCACACTACAGGACGTCTGATTCGGAGCTGTCTTTGAAGTAACAGAGTTGGAACAGTTCGTTTTGTCACTGTGCAGCGAAATGCTGCTCAGATTGTTCTTGTACATGCAGTACGTTGTGCCAGAGTCATACGCCGAATTCGATGTTCGTCCGTCTCTTTATTGCCACGTGGTCATCTGGAGTCCGGTCTTCCTGCGACGGTAAGTTCCCTAGGCCACTGCTGCCAGTAATCGTGTACAGTGGCTACATTTCCCCCCAAATCTTTCTGCCATATCGCAGAAGGAACATCCAGCCCCTTGTAACCCTGTTAGAAGATCTCGTTCAAACCCAGTAAGTTGCTGAGAATGGCGTCTTTGTATCCTTAAAGTCATTCATGACTAACATCGATTCACCACGTCGAATCTCAAAGGTAACTAACGCTCACGACCGTTATAGAGTGTATTTAAAGGAAACCTGACCTGCATTCTCACAGTAGTGCCACTAACGGCACTCTTATGCGGTTGTCAATGAATTTCTACAGACATCATCTGCCAGACGAAGAAACAAGCCGACCAATGTCGCACAGTTTCTTTCCGGTGTTTTGCATTCATTCCTATCGGTGTATTTCGAGTTTTATACATTTAAGTGCTATGTACACTACTCGCCATTAAAATTGCTACACCACGAAGATGACGTGCTACAGACGCGGAATTTAATCAACAGGAAGAAGATGGTGTGATATGCAAACGATTAGCTTTTCAGAGCATTCACACAAGGTTGGCGCCAGTGGCGACACCTACAACGTGCTGACATGAGGAAAGTTTCCAACAGATTTCTCATACACAAACAGCAGTTGACAGGCGTTGCCTGGTGAAACATTGTTGTGATGCCTCTTGTAAGGAGGAGAAATGCGTACCATCACGTTTCCGACTTTGAGAAATGTCGGATTGTAGCCTTTCGCGATTGCGGTTTATCGTATCGCGACATTGCTGCTCGCGTTGGTCGAGATTCATTGACTCTTAGCAGGATATGGAATCGGTGGGTTCAGGAGGGTAATACAGAACGCATTGCTGGATCCCAACGGCCTCGTATCACTACCAGACGAGATGACAGGCATCTTATCCGCATGGCTGTAACGGATCATGCAGCCACGTCTCGATCCCTGAGTCAACAGATGGGGACTTTTGCAAGACAACAACCATCTGAACGAACAGTTCGACGACGTTGGCAGTAGCATGGACGATGAGCTTGGAGACCATGGCTGCGATTACCCTTGACTCTGCATCACAGACAGCAGCGCCTGCGATCCTGTACTCAACGACGAACCTGGGTGCACGAATGGCAAAACGTCATTTTTTCAAATGAATCCAGGTTCTGTTTACAACATCATGATGGTCGCATCCGTCTTTGGCGACATCGCGGTGATCGCAGATTGGAAGCGTGTATTCGTCATCGCAATACTGGCGTATCATCTGGTGTGATGATACGGTGTGCCATTGGTTACACGTCTCGGCCACCTCTTGTTCGCATTGACGGCACTTTCATCAATGGAAGTTACATTTCAGATGTGTTACGACGCGTGGCTGTACCCTTCATTCGATCCCTGCGAAACCCTACATTTCAGCAGGATGATGCATGACCGCATGTTGTAGAACCTGTACGGGCCTTTCTGGATACAGAAAATGTTAGACTGCTGCCCTGGCCAGCACATTCTCCAGATCTCTCACCAATTGAAAACGTCTGGTCGATGGTGGCCGAGCAACTGGCTCGTCACAATACGCCAGTCACTACTCGTGGTGAACTGTGGTATCGTGTTGAAGCTGCATGGGCAGCTGTACCTGTACACGCCATCCAAGGTCTGTTTGACTCAATGCCCAGGCGTATCAAGGCCGTTATTACGACCAGAGGTGGTTGTTATGGGTACTGATTTCTCAGGTTCTATGCTCCCAAATTGCGTGAAAATGAAATCATATGTCAGTTCTAGTATAATATATTTGTGCAATGGATACCCGTTTATCATATGCATTTCTTCTTGGTGTAGCAATTTTAATGGCCGGTAGTGTAATATCTCAGGGCAATTTGAAATACGTCGTTAACTCGTATGTTACAGGATTCTGTTGCAAGTGAAGTTATATATATTTTTAAAACTAGTTACACAACTAATGGACGGTGAGGACATGCTTTGTTGGTTGTGCGCCATCTTGTACCCTGAAAAAAAAGGTTCTTTTGCATGGAACATGTGGTACCTGCAGATGAAATGAGTTTCTTTAATGTCTTAATCCTATTATCTGTCTTGAAACAGGAAATTTTCATCAGCAGCTTCCACTTTTGATAATACTTAATTTCATTTTATTTACTAGTTGCTGATGTACGGTAGGGTAATAATGTGACAGACGGTTAAATTCAATACAGATAAAATGTTCTCGATTGTAACGCTTTTAAATTTCAGTAGAATGTAGATACATGACCATGTTCTGCCTGGAAAAAAGTTCTTACCTTATTTTTCAGGAGTAATTTTTGTAATTTGACAAAAACACTGCTGCACGTAAGAAGTGAATACCATGACTTGAAAATGAAATAAGGAAATTCATTAAAGTTTTATTAGGGAGCTGGCTAGAGGCGAAACTTTGAGAAGTGTCCCAAGGTACAACACTCTCCCCTACAAAACTGACAACTAGCTACTGCAAAATCCTACACATGAAGAGATATGCCATACTGGTATCACACTCCTTGTATGCAGAATCCTCTTTCATCTCATCATTACAGTAACTGTACATTTTCTGATCAAAAGTATCCGGACACTTGTTAGTGAACATTAGTGTGGAGCGTGCATATCCTTAGCCGTAATGACATTTTAATCTGTGCTAGGGATACTTTCTGAGGCTGTAGGGCAGTGGCTGGGATGCGAGTGGTAAGGTGCTGGTACAAATTAAATAACGTTTTATTTAATTTAAATATGACCCAATATTTATTTCCCCTTTTGTGTTAACAACCTCACAATAGCACAATGCCTCCAAAATAACAAGTTAAACAATCCACCAGTATTAGTTAATAAAAATTCATAGATTAAGTCAGAGACCGATCTCTTCACAAAGAAAAGATCAAATACTCACATACAAGTATTATCTAGCTTCCTTTCTTTATATCCACATATATTCAATGACAGCTTAACTTATACACACATAGGAAATGACGAAGTAAATTCTTAGATACGCCAAAGAAACAACTGTATATACACCTTTGCTTTAGTTACTTCCCCAATTGTAAGACAACAGACAACTTAAACAGGTATACATTGAAAGTTGTTGTGCCAATACGAGACAGACTGAGCCAAGTAAGTCTTAATCTTCAATATTTTCACATAGAAGAAGGTTTAATTAGATGAATGACGAACACTAACTTCGCTTAACGAAGAGCGCGGAGCGAACTGCCTCCGGCCAGAACACATACAGTATATATACAACTACAGAACATTCCAGTACAATGATTCTTGACAGTTTTGGATACTTCTAGAATGTACTCGAGCCGAATATAGAAAATGAAAATGTACAGTCCAGGTGAGTTTTGATCTCACGACCCCCTGCAACAATTCAGTAACATAACCACTACACCAAGGTGCTACTCCGAGTCCTCTGCGAAAATATGTATAGTAAGGAGTACCAAGGTTTACATAAAACAAAGATGAATACCAAAATTTCACAATAAGAGATTTACGCCCTTTTACAACTCACGTCGCCCAACGCAATTCCAAGCGCCTCTGGCCTGATTAGCAATGAACTCAACCTTTCGCTTCTCGGAGCCTGGAAAAATGCGCGCAGCCCATCCCCAGTCTCATCAAAAAATAATAACCAAAGAAATTCAAAGGCGCTGGGGAACGTACATAAAATCCAACGTTAAACTTATACAGCAACCATTACACATCAGTATTCAGAAGATTTCGTTACCAGTTCGGTACACTTCACAGGAATGACGCAAACACAAACATTCCCAGCAACAAACTTAAGTAATTACCAAATTATGGCCACTTTTAGCAGTTCACAATTATTAATAATTAACCTTTTAGTGACTTGGAACAAAATATGTCAAGAGCATACTTCCGCAAGCACTGATTAAACAACAATACAGAGTTGAACAAACTAGTTAGTACTGCCAAGAAAGTCCCATAGGCAAGCAAATGATGTTAAAAGCAAACGTACCCAAATCTGTGAGAAACGAGCAACGACACCACAATGTGGATCTCGTTACATCTACATCTACATCCATACTCCACAAGCTACCTGACGGTGTGTGGCGGAGGGTACCTTGAGTACCTCTATCGGTTCTCCCTTCTATTCCAGTCTGGTATTGTTCGTGGAAAGAAAGATTGTCGGTATGCTTCTGTGTGGGCTCTAATCTCTCTGATTTTATACTCATGGTCTCTTCGTGAGATATACGTAGGAGGGAGCAATATACTGCTTGACTCGGTGAAGGTATGTTCTCGAAACTTCAACAAAAGCCCGTACCGAACTACTGAGCGTCTCTCCTGAAGAGTCTTCCACTGGAGTTTATCTATCATTTCCGTAATGCTTTCGCGATTACTAAAAGATCCTGAAACGAAGCGCGCTGCTCTCCGTTGGATCTTCTCCATCTCTTCTATCAACCCTATCTGGTACGGATCCCACACTGGTGAGCAATATTCAAGCAGTGGGCGAACAAATGTACTGTAATGGCGTCAAACTGAAGTGAATGCGCTCTGATACCACTACCTTAAACTTGTAACACAAACTCTTAACGGAAAAATGCTTCTCGATTTGTTAGTATTCTTCCTGCGTTCTCGGCACTGAATGGAGTGACACTCCCCACTGGCCTCACATATGAACAGCATTGCCCACTGGCGCCGACCGCACTCACACCACACAGCAGCACCGCAGCGTTCCTCGCCAAACGCAGCCTGCTGCACACTCCATCCACGAGCCACGCTTCCTGATGTCGACCTCCTTCCAAACCCAGCACGAGATGCCTCTGAATGTTCTTCTAACCGTTCTCCACTGCGTAACTCAAATGCCCAGCCCAAGCTAATGAGAGAGTACGTGCGCGAAGTATCGACGTTGAACTGGCACCAACTGGCTATTTCGCGCGCACGGCACCCTTTCAGTGAGGTGTCCGAATGCCTGTGGACGAGATGATCGACTCAAGGTTTTGGAGCGAAGCAGAAGCTCTAACTCATCCCATAGGTGTTCCGCTGGGTTCATGTCGAGACTCTGGGTAGTCCAGTCCGTTTCAGGAATGTTATTGTCCACATACCATTATATCACAGATGCTGCTTTATGACAGGGTGCAGCATCATACTGATACAAAAGATCATCGTTTCCGACATGTCCCTCTACAGTACACAGTGTTGTAGAGAGTGTTCAAAGCCTTCTGTATTTAGCATTTTCATAAGTGCAATAAGGGAACTACACCCGACCACGAAAAACACGCCCGTCTGCCCGTCTGCACTCCACTATTGGAACTACACTACTGGCCATTAAAATTGCTACAACACGAAGATGACGTGCTACAGACGCGAAATTTAACCGACAGGAAGATGATGCCGTGATATGCAAATGATAAGCTTTTCAGAGCATTCACGCAAGGTTGGCGCCGGTGGCGACACCTACAACGTGGTGACATGAGGAAAGTTTCCAACAGATTACTCATACACAAACAGCAGTCGACCGGCGTTTCCTGGTAAAACGTTGTTGTGATTCCTCGTGTATGTAGGAGCCTTGCGTACCGTCACGTTTCCGACTTTGATAAAGGTCGGATTGTAGCCTATCACGATTACGGTTTATCGTATCGCGACATTAGTGCTCGCGTTGCTCGAGATCCAATGACTGTTAGCGGAATATGGAATCGGTGGGTTCAGCAGGGTAATAGGAAACGCCGTGCTGGATCCCAACGGCCTCGTATCACTAGCAGTTGAGATGACAAGCATCTTATCCGCACGGCTGTAACGGATAGTGCAGCCGCGTCTCGATCCCTGAGTCAACAGATGGGGACGTTTGCAAGATAACAACCATCTGCACGAACAGTTTGACGACGTTTGCAGAAGCATGGACTAACAGCTCGGAGACCATGGCTGCGGTTACCCTTGACGCTGCATCACACACAGGAGCGCCTGCGATCCTGTACTCAATGACGAACCTGGGTGCACGAATGGCAAAACATCATGTTTTCAGATGAACCTAGGTTCTGTTTACAGCATCATGATGGTCGCATCCGTGTTTGGCGACATCGCGGTGAACGCACATTGTTAGTGTGTATTCGTCATCGCCATACTGGCGTATCACCCGGCGTGATGGTATGGGGTGCCATTGATTACACGTCTCGGTGCATTCAAGACACTTTGAGTAGTGGACGTTACATTTCAAATGTTTTACGACCCGTGGCTGTACCCTTCATTCGATCCCTGCGAAACCCTACATTTCAGCAGATAATGCACGACCGCATGTTGCAGGTCCTGTACAGGCCTTCCTGGATACGGAAAATGTTAGACTGCTGCCCTCGTCAGCACATTCTCCAGATCTCTCACCATTTGAAAGCGTCTGGTCAATGGTGGCCGAGCAACTGGCTCGTCACAATACGCCAGTCACTACTCTTGATGAACTGTGGTATCGTGTTGAAGCTGCATGGGAAGCTGTATCTGTACATGCCATCCAAGGTCTGTTTGACTCAATGCCAAGGCGTATCAAGGCCGTTATTACGACCAGAGATGGTTGTTCTGGGTAGTGATTTTTCAGAATCTATGTATCCAAATTTCGTGAAAATGTAATCACATGTCAGTTCTAGTATAATAGATTTGTCAAATGAACATCCGATTATCATCTGCATTTCTTCTTGGTGTAGCAATTTTAAGGGCCAGTTCTGTACATAAGTGGAATTCGCGAAACCAAATCCCTTCCAATGTATTGCCACGGGGTATAGCGTGATTCGCCACTCAAAATCACCTGTCATCCGGTGTCCTACGGCGTCGCTGTTTACACCACTTTGACCATATAAATGTGTGTCTTATGAGGAGCTGCCTGACCATTCTTTTTAACCCACTACGCTCAGTCGTTTTGGCAGCTGGAATTCAAACATCACTTTGGAACTTTCCAGTGATTCCTTCCGCTGATTACATGAGAACTTCTACGTCCACCCTACGCAGTGCCTGACGATTCCTGCCCGCCAGTATACACCTGGTCTGCCTAGTCTTGGTTCAGCTGTTGTAGACCCTTCATGTTTCCACTTCACAATCATATCACGAACAGTCGACTTGCGCCGCTCTTAACGTGCTGAAAATTCCCTGGTGTATTTGTTACTCAGGCGATACCCAGTGACTAGTGTACGTTCGAAGTCACTGAGCTCTCCAGAGCTACCCATTCTGCTGCTAGTACTTCTCTACTGACAGCACATTACTATCCGCCTCCTTTTATACTGTGGTGGCATCCAATGGTCAGTTCCGAACTACATAGGTGAGTGTTACTTATCATCCGTTTATGACCGGTCATGTTTATTCACATGACCGGTTTAAGTTCCTCTAGAACTATCTTCAGGTCTGAAATGGCAATGTTTTCGTTCGTACAAAAACGATAATTTTATTGTGCATTTTAATTTTGCTAAGTACAGATTTTAACTTTGACAGCTACAGATCTTAACTAACTAGGAGACGGCACGACCGCGGGGTTGGGGATTTGTCCGAAATTTTGTGTGGTGAAAGAGGACCCCTAACAACTCACGTGGTTAAAATATTACGAAGCACTATCAGGAAAATCTCGGGAAAAATCGATCCAAAGTTTCTTAGGTGCCTAATGAGCACACAATGTTAGTCCATTCTCGAGCCGCCGTCTGGCCTAGATGGTTAGGGCTTGGACTATTACGCAAGATGTCACGGGTTTGATTCCTCCTCTGGCACTTTTCTTTTCTTCTGTTACATTTTCTTTTGTTATTCAACCAATTATTCAGAAAGTTTCCCAATCCTACATTATCTTTAACAAATTAGTTACATTACTGAACAAAAATTATTGGGTTTTTAATCAGAATAACAAAGTCGATTGGGAAACATTCAATTTTTATACGTATAATAATTATAAACAAGAACATAGCACCGCGAGAGATTTCTTCCGAAGATGTCTATGCAATTAAATTATTTTCCATCAACAGCTTTTCATAATACACCACTGCGTCCTTCAATCGTAATTATGATAGATCACTATGAATGGATTCTTCAGGAATTTCTTCTCCTATTCCAGACGAGCCAGCAACTTCTTCGGTCGACATTTTTAACCTCGGATCGGAATAATACGTTGAAATTTGAAACAGGTACGTCTGTTCACGACGAAATCGAAAAACAAACAGCCATTTACTTCTCACTGCTCGCGCACAGTCCTATGCGCAGATGACCGTTATAATCCCAAGTGGACCCTTACAAAACCCCTTTAAATCTTGAAACCCCTTTAAAAAGAAATAGAACAACGAGCACGAATATTTACGTTCTGAGCTAAAATAATATTTAAAATAATGTAGGTTTGAGAAACTTTTTGAATAATTGTTGGAATAACAAAAGAAAATGAAACAGAAGAAAAAAAAGTTCCGGACTAGGAATCGAACCCAAGACATCTGGCGTAAGGTTCCGAGCCCTAACCATCTTTTTTTTTAATCTCATTTTGTTCGTTTATGTTCGTTGTATCTGCTCGGGGCGGATGCCGCAAGACACCCGTTACAGCTCGTCGCTGATCCATTAACTCAGTTTTTTTATTACAGAGGGCAGTTAACCCTCTGACCGAACACGCTGAGCTACCGTGCCGGCTATCCATCTAGGCCAGACGGCAGCTCGGCTATGGAGTAACATTGTATTCTTATCAGGCACCTAAGAAACTTTGGATCGATTTTTCCCGGGATTTTCCGGGTAGTGCGTCCTAATATTTTAACCACGTGAGGTGTTAGGGGTCCTCTTTCACCACACAATATTTCGGACAAATCCCCGACCCCACGGTCATGCCGTCTCCTTGTAAGTATTTTTAGAGATAAAAGCAAATTAGAAAAATCCACTTAATACAGTACGTGCATATTTAATGTAACAAATGTACCAGACGCCACCTGTAGGAAAGAATTTTATAATTTATATAAATGACGTGCATTCTGCCAACCAATCTAATGTGGCGCGCCATGTGAAGGTTGCTGTGTGTGGATGGGTTACACCAGTAACCGAAATTGCAAGTACGTTCTGGTACATTTGATGATGATCGGATAGGAGGACATAGGTTTGTATTTGTGAAATAGGAAATTAGTATCATTGTCATTTCAGATCTGAAGATGGTTCTAGAGGAACCGAAACCGGTTATGTGAATAAACATTTTTGCGATCAAGGCGGATTATAAGTAACATTGCATAACCAGTGATGGCGGTATCCCTTCATACCCTCATACATTATGTCTCTTTTCACAAAATACATAGGGGAGAGTGGATATTTCTGAATCACCTATATCTTCTACATTAACGAAGGGGTGATGTTCAACTCATGCATCAAAACTAAAAAGGATACCTAGGCGCAAGCTGCAAATAGCTGCTTCATGTGGTTGCAGATAGTGATCTTCCGCATGCAGCTAGATCGCTCATCATTCATCTATCTACAACTGTGTGGAGCAATTTTCATTGAGGGTGTAATAGCGTTCCTCGAACAGATCAAAGCATTCGGTGATGGCAACCGCAGTTTCAAGTAACTGGTGGTGTGTTGTACGTTACTAGAAATCCGTAGGTTACCCGCGTGTGTTCTTTCAAAGCATAGAAAGCATCAATAGAATTCAGCACGTAGTCATATTCGTTATGACAGCCGAGAGATAACTGCTATTCATGTGTGTTTCTGGTGTGTCTTTCGGCGAAATTGGTGTATCTAGCCATTCAGGATTCAATTGATGGCGATCGTGATAAACAATCATGTATAGAGTTTTCGCATTCATTCTGGATGTGGAAATGGAAGATAACTTCGTAACTTCCTTTCCTTCTTAGTATTCAGTGGTGAAGCTATGTTCCACTGACGTGGGAAAATGGACGGCAACTACCTAAGGATACGGCGAACGCGGTAGCCACACACCGTGCTCGAGTACGAAAAGATTCTCGTTTCCTACCGTTTCCAGAGAAATGCTTATGGCCCGTTCTGTTTTCATGACAGGACGCTCACGAAATCACCTCCTTCGATATGTATGAAGATGGTATCTGTTCTGTCGGACATCTCCGAAAGAACAGATACCATCTTTATATAGTTAAGACCAAACGGCCATTGACCTTCATCTTCTGTGCTGGGTCCACACGCATTGCCCCAACTCTTACGGGACTCAGTAAGATTGTCTGGCATGAGTAATGAGTGTAATGGGTAGGGGCACTACCAATGTAGTGTGTGGACATAACAAATAAATTAAATTATCTTACCTCTATAGCAGCAACGGTGGAAGGCGATATATTCCCGTCTCTCATGAAAAAATATGAATGCTAGCTATAGGCTCAGCAGGGTGCAATGCTGGCCATAATACTTGAAATGCACATGAAATGTTTTGGACAAACGAGAACATTTAAGAAAAGACAACATCTCTGAATAATATATTACATGGAAAGGGAGGCGGTACTGATTTTGGTGAATTACACACACAGATTTTCTTAACAAAGTTGTATTGCATGTTAAGTTTGTCTTTTCAAATACATCTGACAACTGAGGTTACATGGGTAAAGAAAATCATATTTACTAATTGATCCACAAACAATGAGATTTTGAGAGCAAGTATTAATAAACCACTATAAATGCAAATCATCAAATTACATACAGCTCTGTTAACAGATCTTAGAAACTTTACGAAAGTGAAATATCTAACTAGCCTTTTTACCAAATGAGTTTACGTACATTCTGGGGTTACTCAAAAGTTACGAATTATCAGGCAACATATAACACTGCAACTAGATTTACGTAGCTTATGTAATCAAATACCAAATTTGGTTTATTACGTACTATGCCCCAACAGAACAAATAGTCCTGTCATGGAAAAGCCACGTATGACACTACCGTCTGCTACTGTTATACCATAACCTTAAGTAGGAGGCAGGTCGTGGAATAAAACTATCTTGTTAAAGCAGTTATGGTATAAAGCAACAGAGCAATGTTACCCTCTGAGAGGACTTTCGTTATGTTGACCGTGTTGTACCTAACGGAGGTGGCTTATCGGAAGTGAAAGTCAGAATTACGTAAATGTTCAAACAGTAACATAAGATTTTACCTAACTACACTGTTTAAAGAATAAAGAAAACGGTCGCCAGCCTAATTAGGCAAGAGAATGATGTACATTCTTGTTTAAGAAAATAGGTATGCGTAACTTCAACGGACAAACACAACCTACACTTGCCACACGCGAGTGCAATGAACTCTGGCACCTGAATACAGTGTGTTCAGGTTAAGGTTGGAGTTAACAGATCAGAACAGACTACAGGCATAAATATAACAGATAACAATACGCACTATTACTTTCATGGATTATTCAAACTGAATGGTCTTTATAACATTACTATTAATATTCACTGTAGAATCATAAATTGGACATTGGTTCAGTATTACTTTCCAAACATTTTCCTAGCTGACATAAAATTGTAAATGTAGTTCATTGCAAAATTATGAACTGGTCACCGGTTAAGCCTCTCTCAGCTAAATACTTTTCTATTTAGAATGAAAGTTAAGTGGAATTCACTAACAGGTTACTTATAACTGATTTTTGAATAAAGAAATCATTGTGGTGGTCTTTCTATTAATTGCTATTTCTCATGAGCATAAAGGATAACCTGTGGATCCTATTACACTATCAATACACTTTCAATACCCAAAAGAAACAAGTGCCTAGCGAGTATGAGTATATAACTTTCCACAACTGCAGTTTACCACTCTTCCTACAGTGAGACACAAAATTAACATATTTGTAAGATACTGACTCACCTTCTGCGATTTACAACAGGCAGCAATGTGATCATTTACTAAGCAAAACTTTATAAGCCTCAGTCTTAAGAACTTTTAATTTTGAAGTTGGCAACAACATATTACTAAGTAGTTTTAATAGGAAAATTATTTTCAGAGCGTCATTTACTTTAACTCACTCTCTTGCCACATTAACTTTAACTTTCTTTTTACTATGCTCAAGAGGCATTAATTAGCAAAACACTGGACTTTAATGTTCTTTCAGTAAGGACATACGGTCATCACGTTAGTTTAAACGGAGAGGAACCTGAAGGGTGTTATGATAAGGAAAAAAATCAAAGTGGGTACATAAATTAAGTTTTAATTACCTTATATTTGAGCACACTAACACATCCAATAAGCTGATCCTTCACTGTACATTATTATAGTGTTCTGTTACAGTAATTGCGCAACGTGGTGGACAATTGCATGTTAGTAGGTGGATTTGCAGGTAGAATTGCTGGACTCTGTCACTTCTTGGTGGCGATGATAGATACCAATTTCAGAATAGTTCGATCTCTTTATCCATCCATCCGAGGCATTGGAAAGCGTCAGGAAAAGCCTCTCTCGGAACCAGCACAATACACACACCAGCACAATTTACATGAGCGGTGCACAGTTTGGTAGCTCGTCCCCGACTGACTCTTTGTTCCACCTTTTCTACCTAGGCCAACCACAATTTGCGCGCACTACACAGTTCCGTTCCCGAGGGGAACCACAACACCTTTTACATACACAATAACTAAGAACCATAAGTGAAGGTCAGCAGTTTACTTAACAGAGAACAAACATTTTAAATAAAACTGAACCTTTGCACTTATTGAAATTCTAAAAAAAATTGTTTGAACAAATTCCAAATATAAACAGTAAGTTTTGTCTCCCTCCAATTGGGACAAAGAATTTAAATGTCAGATACACTATATTGCATAGAATACAATCATGACATCAAAGTTTTTACAAAGAAAGGAGTATACAATGTTGTGTTATCTATTCAATCAAACACATTTACAGAAGCTCAACGATGTAACATTAAATAAAACAAAAGGCAAAATAAATCAGTAGAGTATTAGGGCTATGGTGTTACAAACTGATCTATACTAATACACCCGCAAAAATAAATTCATAATTATTTAACATATTTACCTTGCTTGCATGAAGACTTCTGCTTCCATTTTCAACAGTATTCACATACCCACATTAATCTAACACTAGGTGGCTTCACACAGCACACTACAAAAACTGCCTACTCCATCGTCCATCCTTCACAGACAGCTACCTACAACTGTGCACCCAGCGCTCTCTTACTCCAACACTACAATCTCAGACCAGAAACAGTATCTTTGGCTCTGCGGTCGAGCACAGTCAGCGATCCGCTTTACAAAGACTATCAGAGACATACATCGTTTATATTATCATAGTTTAAGTTTAGTTTACATTAATATTCTTTTCATATTTAGGTGCCACATACAAGTGTGCACAAGTAGCTCCTTTCAAGAGCTATGAAGAGACGTTTACAAAATCGCGTTGTAGACACGCGAAGTGGCTGTGTCCAGCGCACAGAAACTGTTCTGCATCATCTCACACAGAGTCTACTGTAGAAGTGCATATAAGGTTTCGTTTTTAATAGAAAATGGGAAAAATAAACACATGGGGAGGAAAGTTGGGTATGTCAGCTAGAAGTCTCATGAAACTAAATGCAACACTTTTAGTTTGACTGACCTATTTACTGAAAGCTTCACTTATAATTTTACAGACAATATTTATTACTACTGTTCTTAAAGATGGTGTTCAAAGCGTACGACACGTGAAGATAAGCACCGACGTCGCGTTTGAAGCAAAACTCTTCTCTTATCATCTCACTTTATCTGTTGACCATTAGTCTTTACCTCACGCTGCTCGACCGCCCTGCTGTCTGATCGTACCTCTTGAACTAAAAGGTGTCATTGTAATACCGAGGTTTCCTTTGAATATTTTGATGCTGTAGAAAGATGTACAATAAGTACTGAAAATTCTCCAGATGTTTACGATTGTTACATCAAAATTTAAAAAAATCATTTCACTGGTATGTGTCCTACATACATTCCTAGTGAGATATTATTTCGTGGGGGTATGTGTCGTCTATGCAACTAAATGAAGGCAGTCTGTTTGTTGCCATACGCGTTTCGCTTCATTTATTTGGGAAGTATCGTCAGTGGCCTGAAATACATGTTTCTTTTTGTACATACAATAAACGTTTTAGTTGCAAACTTTTCAAAGGTGTGCCACAAGTTATGCAGCTGTATTTGCTAACAACGCTAATAACGTAACTGAATTATTTACAAAAATGAGATGCAGTTTTACAGCAGAAGAACCCCGAGAGCCTAACATACCTCCCTGGTGCATGCTTCAAGTTACCTGAACATCTTTCGATGACTCTCCATCCAAGATAACATGCTGCAACCTCCTTATCAACCACAAATTTCATTTGATAACCCATATCATAGTACTTCCGTTATGAAGTATTTGTATACCACTAAGTTCGTTTTGTATGAAAACTGTGACCTGGCCTACAACTATTTCAAGTTATATCGCTGTAACAGACAATGGCTGGTGGAAGTATATTATGAAAATAAAATTTACTTTTCAGGAAACAGGAAAATTAGTTATGGACTAGACTAGATGTTGTACAGCAGTACATGTTTCAGACTTTTGCCTTTAGCCTGCCTTGTACTAGAAGTTTAATACAATTTCATACCCCATTTTTAAATGGTAAAATCGACTTTTTAAGAGTTGTGGTGTTTTACAAAAACCAAGAAGGGTGCACCGGAAAGTTAGGATTTTTTCCAATGTGAAACATGTTCCAAGGTACAGCATGGTTGTGTATCTAGGAACAAATATTCTATTCACATTTAAAAGCACTGCAATCAAGGAAATCTTGTCAATAGTGCCTTTAATCATCTATCTGTTATATTATAACTCTACTATGAGCCAATAGCCAGTGATACCAAATTAAGAAGAAGTATTATCAAAAACCAGTTACAAGTTATACACATTTTGAAACATAAAGAAAAACATGTTTTATAATATTCTAGACTCATCTTAAAATTCTGTACCTGAAGAATTAATAATCGTACATGTCTAAAAGAAATGCCTCATTTTGATCCTGCAGCCACTGTCAATCCAGTCAATTGGAATAAATGACATCTGCTAGTCGGCACTGATTTAAATCAATAGCGAAAGTTGAAAATTGGTGCAGGACTGGGATTCGACCCCAGGTCTACAGCTTACTAGATAGATGCACTGACCACTGTGCCATCAATATATAGTGGTCATCACAACTGCGTGGACTACCTGAACACACATCCTGTCAGATTCAAATTCTCAGCTTATTCTGATTGACTTAAATTAATGAGTACTAGCAGCTAATGACATAAATTCGTTTGTGTCTTCATTCATAATGGCTGCATTGTCAAAATACGTCTATTATTTCGGATGAGAATAGGCACTACGTGTACAGTTAAGGTGAGGACAACCACTTGATCACTTCAGTGTAGATGCACACCAAGCTCGAATTCTTACAGCAATTGGCGAAATGCTGTGTGTGATTAATTAGGATAATGGACAAGCGGCACTACATCTGTAGTGTGCAGCTAAACTGAGGATTAGGATCTAATGTGAGGTGTGCTGGGGTAGTCTGAGCAGCTGCGATGGCAACTGGGTCCAGATGGGGCAGTGGTCTGCCTAGTAAGATCTGGGTTGAGGATTCAAATTCCAGTCCAGCAAAAATTTTCAACTTTCCTCATTGATTTCAGTCAGTTCCCACGAGCAGCTAATGTCGTTAATTCCTTTGCGTTTTCAGTAATACATCGTAAATGGGATATATTATACAGTACTTACATGTGTAGACTGCAAAATATTTACAAATGCTACACAAAACACAGCCTCATGTCTAACAACAACAAAAACTGTACAAAAGCTGGAAACTACTTGAGGTGGTTTTTAGTGCACATTCCTTCATCCGATTCTAATAATATCCGTCACTAGACTGAAGTATTGAGCAAAAATCCTAGGTACACTACACTCTAGGTACAACATTCTGCCCTTATAAATGATATACCATGTCAATAGCCAACAGCATAGCCAGTGTCGTTTATAGATGATGCTAAGTAATAAAACTCATACTTGCAGAAGATAATGAAGATGATTTATAGTGTGCAACAGAAAAACATGCAGATCTATTAGATAAAATTGTACGATGATATATGAGAAGAAATGGTGGAGATGAGCAATAGAGGCACAAGAACAAGTGCCAGAAGCGATATAATCATAAAATTAGGGAGCTATAATCTTGAAACATCTTAGACTTCCTGGACTTTAGTTAGATGATCATTTTTAACTATGTGTAGCCTCAAATGTAACATTGTAACAATGAAAACATTTTAAAGCTCAACTCAAATGTGCATATATTGATACTGTCTGAGGAAGTGCAAGTTTCTTCCCCCCCCCCCCCCCCTCACCTCCCAAAAAAGAATGGAAATAGATTAATAAAGTTTAAGACAGGTTATTGATAAGGAATGATACAGGAAGATTCATTTTAAGGAATTTAAAATTTTGTCTCATCCAACATTATATACACAGGTTGACAATTATTGAACTATATGAAAAACACGTTTCAAACTATGGCGTGCACACACTTTATTCAACTTGTAAACGTTACTAAAGATATTTTGATTCAGTTTATGACATTTCATATATACCTGCCATCATTGGCGATGATGTGGTGCAGACAATAGCGAATTTCTGGATGATCCACTGAAGTGTCGGAACATCGATGCTGTCGACGACCTCCTGAATAGCTGTCTTCAGGTCAGTAATGGCTTTGAGGTTATTGGTGTACACCTTGTCTTTGATGTAGGCCCACAAAAAGGAGTTGCATATGTTCAGATCTGAAGAATATGGCGGCCAATCGAGGCCTATACCAGTGGCCTCTAGGTACCCCAGAGCAGAATGCGGTCCCCAGAGTGCTTCTCCAGAGCATCAAACCCTCTCCTGCTTCGGTGCAGTCGAGCTCCGTCTTGCAAGAAGCACATCTTGTCGAAATTAGGGTCAGTTTGGATATTGGGGATGAAATAATTTTTCAAAACCTTCATGTACCGTTTGGCTGCACCGTTCCACCAAGGAATATCGCACCGATTACTGTGTGACTGGACATTGCATACCACACGGTCACTCGTTGTCGGTGAAGAAACTTCTATATCGCGAAATGCGGATTCCACTTTCCCAAATGCTCCAATTTTACTTATTAATGAAATATCCAAATTAAAGAGCGCTTGGTCACTAAACGAAACCACAATAATTCACATCATGCCCTGCGGATAATTGTGTAGTTTGAACATCTTAACGCGAACCGTTCAGAAGTTATGACGATTTTATTTCATATAGTTCAATAAGTGCCAAGCTGTAGATGAGTGAACGTTCAGCACTAAACAGCGAATTTTCCAATTACTAAACTAGAAATAGGAATGATTTTGATAGAGAAGCCGGTAACAAGATTTTAATAAAAAAATTAAGCTATATCTACCTAAAATAATCTTCAGAGCAATGCCTGAAGAAATAAAGATTTTGAAAACGTCAGGTACTTTTGAGGAAGACTTGAAAAATATGTTAATTGGTACAGTTTCTATAACATTTACTTACACATAAATTATTCACATTGACATTGTTAAAGAATATGTGTGATGTGATGTGCTGTGACTTTCATAAAAAGATTGTTTCTGTGAAATGTGAGGAGTAATGAAACATAAATTACAACTTAAGATTTTCATGTTTTTGTACATAATTGAAGATACAAAGTTATCTCGCCTGAATTTCGTGTGGTTTTTTTCTGTTTCTCACTGAGTTGCCCATTTCATTACACAAAATGATTAAGAAATGAATGTACTTCATTATTATTTTTCTGAATGACAGCAGTCTGCCACACTGGATTACAACACCCTTTTATCTTACATATCTAAGCGGTATCCTATATTGAAGAAACACTTCTTGCCATCTTTTAAGTCTCCTATTATAATAAAGTATTTTATTATACGATATTATCGTGATTACTTTTTTATTTTAGTTTATTTCATTTCATACAGTCCACCTTCACTAAACTTTAACAATGTGTGCTCAACGGAAGTTGGAACTGTGAAATACGTTCTTTTGACACGTTATACTGCGTAATTTCCCTTTTTTATTTCACTTTTAACTTTTATTCTGTCACCTAAACTGCCAATTGTTAGGTTGTACCTTAAATTTAATGATATTACATCAGGTTACGTATTTTAGAAATTTGAAAGTGGCGACACAGCCAAACCTGTAACATAGTGAACACTACCAAAAACTAGGATACTTTAAGGCAGGTAATGTCAGACACTGAGGTAGATTATTTCCATTCATGAAATTTGCTTCGGTTCTGGACCCTTCTGCAACTTAAAACTTAGCTTCTCGACCCAATGCTGTGCTGTCCATAGCGTTACAGATTTTATCACACTCTGCTCCATAGAGCCTGAAAGCCTGATACTGACTTAGGTAAGAAGGTGGTTTTGAGAGAAGGATGTTGTAATCACAGAGTACAAGAAAATTTGCAGGTTATTCATGCTGCAGGAGTGATTTTATTCTCTTATGACCAAAGACATTTTCCAAGACTAGACATGAAGATAAACATATGTTCAGTAACAAAAAGGGCGAATATGGAGAGTGTCATATGCTTCAACCAAAAGAGTATTACATGTTTGTACTTATTTTGTGCCATATACGCGTAACACATACACTTCGATTAACACTACTAGACGTTAAGAGATTTCGTTTTCGTAACTAGCAGATCTCCTATGAACTTTTTATAGCGACATTAACGAAGATATAACTTTATGCAATTAACCAGGATAATATTAACAAAATTTCCTGTTCTGTCCTTCCAAAGCTGAACGCAGTGAACTTTATACATGATCTATGATCTAGTCACATGTTCTTTCGATATCCCGAAATATGCAAAAGATGAAATCTATTGTACCCTCCAAATCAAATTCAGTGTTTCCCTGTAGGTGCGTACTGCAGAAGACCAAAATACTTCTGTACATGTCCGACATTAGCATTTGGCTACATCTCCCCACATTTCACTAAAGGTCTCTCTTGATTATGGCATTGAGTCAAAAAGGCTATGGCTCCGTCTTTAGCGAATGGCTTACTATGTTTCACTTGTTCTAGTGCAACATTTCAGCTGCCTTTGCTACTGGATGGACATGAAGGGATAGTTGAAAACAGAAAAAATCCCAGAAGTGTCCCATGAGTGACTTACCTGTTGAACATCCATGTTATTCTAGAACTGTTTTCGCTCACTGCAGGTGACGGTGTCTTAGGTATTAGGTCAGGAGTATCTTCATTTAGAGAAATGAGTGAATGTACTTCGTGGTACAGCTGACGTCAGAGAAGTGTGGCAGCAGATAATGGGACAAGAGTTCCATAATCACTATTATGACAGTAGTCGATTTAACGTTCGACACCTCACCACTGTGGTGCATTGGAGGTCTCTTTCATATTGTTTTGAAGTCACTTTTCATTTCCTTTGATAAAAGTATGCAACATATGCATGTTTTTACAAATAAATACGTTATACAGGCAGTAATTTACTGTAAAGAGAAATACATACACTAATTATTGTCCGTTTATTATCTATTGCTTCATCATAGGATGACATTTAGCTTCAGTGGGACCATATACCCTTGAATGCAACGTTTGGCGCTAAATACAATTATATGCAGTCTTCAATACATGTCTACAACTCTAACGGCCTCTCAGATTACCATCTTCATATAAATTAATTCCCTTCAGTGTTAATTTTTATGCAACATAATCTGATGTGTCATTACTAATATTTTTACTCCTATGTCTCAGCTAGAGAAATATGAAGGTATTGCCTATGTGCGTGCCACTGTTACTCTGTGCTCTAGGTGGAATGGATATTGCCTGTATCATTTTTAAAGTGTCATGCAGACCTGTTAACAGTCTTTTGTATTGGGGGTCAGTCTAGGAGCTAATAACCCCCACAAAAAGTTAAATTGATGTCTGCGTTATAGACTGAGGAAGTTACAGTAACCATAGTCTAGAGAGAGACTCTGTATTCTGAACTGAGAATGCTGTAAAGCACTGTGGTTAAAAGATTTTCTTCGAAAATTCGAACAGCACATATTTGATACGTACAACTTCTGATACATCAGTATAGTTGAATAAAACATTAAAGCAAGCCTATATGTATGCGACCTCTTCTGCTATCGGCAATGAACTCCCTCCATAAAAATCAGATACGATTAAAATCTCTGAAGAGATTTTAGTTCTGCTAACACAAAAAAAAGCAAATCAAAATAAACACTGGGGAAATAGTGTGCAGAGACATCAGTTAGGAATGACAAGCTCATGTGAAACATATTCTAGGATACGTGTGCAGTATTCTGCTACTGCGGTGTAACTTACATGCTGGAAAGGCAGTGAGATAAGTAAGACAGCATAGCCCCATTCATGGTAAAATGGGTAATATCTAAGAACTCTTATATGAATTGGAAAACCGTGCTACACAGAAATAGGGTTAAGAATTAGCTGATCCAAGATGCAGATTATCAGACATGACAACAGTAGCTGCTTAAATATCAGAACTCAGCAAGATACATTAGCCAAAGTAAAAAAAAAAAAAAAAGTTGGTGTCTCTTCTGAGAAAGATGGCTGAAGCAATGACGAATTCAAAACCAGATAAACACAAACTTTTGAACAAAATACGTCTGTAAATATTTTTTGAAAAAGTAACAACAGTGTAAGTTTTCACTACTGATCTAAGTAATACAAGAGGAAAGAAAGAGTTACACTTCAGCCCTCACAACCCACAGAGCTTAGTACTCTAACTGCCTTGTGTTCTTATGGGGGTCAGGTATAATCTTTACCGACAGAAGGTACAACAATAAAAGTATATGCAATACCATGAGCTGTGTGACTGAGAAGTCAACTCATATAGTTGTGAGAGTTTTCTGTAGATATCATAGTATTAATTGGATATTAAGGCTGTGGTAGTTTAATACTTGTAGATGATGGACCTAAGAGTTTTCATTTTCTGTTGACACTCCAAGTTAGGTGGTGGGACCAGTCTTACAAGTAGTAATAGTTTGGACTATTATAATGGCTTATGATCTTTTGATAATATATACAACCTACACAATAAAAAATCTCTACGCAAGTATATTTTAAATAAAGGGACATCCTTATCTATAAATGTAGAACGTTGTCACAACACGATAGGTAGTAGATGTGCGTGACGTAGCTGGAAACTTTTCAGGTAGAAATTGCGGATACGTGGAAAGAATATGTTGAAGAACTCAATGAGGATGAGGACTTAGCTGATTACGCGACAGAAGATGAAACTGAAGTCGATAACGATAAGATATGAGATCCAATATAAGAATCATAATTTGAAACTGCTATGGGCGATCTAAGATCAAATAAGGCAGAAAGGGTAGATAACATTCCATAGGAATTCCTAAACTCTTTGGGCGAAACCGCGACAAAACAGCCATTCACCTTGGTGTGTACGATGAGTGAAACCGGAGGTATACCATCAGGGTTCCGGGATAAAGTCATCCACACAATTCCCGAAAGTACGAGAATTGTCGCACCATGAGTTTAACAGTTCATGGATCCAACTTGCAGAAGAATGGAAAAGAAAATTGAGGATCCGGTAGAAGACGATCAGTTTGTCCTTTGCAAAGGTAAAGGGACAAAAGAGGCAGTTCCGATGTTGCGATTGATAATGGAAGCAAGGCTGAAGAATAATGAAGACGCGTTCATAAGATTTGCAAGCTAGAAAAAGCGTTCGACAGTGTAAAATGGTGTAAGACGTTCGAAGTGATGAGAAATATAGGGGTAACCATTGGAGAAAAGCGGTTTTATGGGTGTAGACAATATGCAGAAAAACCAAAAGTCAACAATAAGAGTGGTAGACCTAGAACAAATTGCTCCAATTAAAAAGGGGAAGTATTATTGCAAGAGTGGGACTTAAAATCAAGATGAAGGGATGTCAGTGATAGGATTTGCTGCAGATATTGCTACCCTCATTAAATGTGAAGAATAAGTACAAAACGTGATGAATGGAATGAAAATGTAATAAGCATAGAATATGCATTGAGATTAAATCGAGAGAGTAATGAGAAATAGAAGAAATGAGAACAGCCAGATATTAAACATCAGAATTGGAGATCACGAAGTAGATGAAGCTAAGGTCTTCTGTTACGTAGGCAGAAACGCAACCTATGACAGGTGGAGCAAGGAGGACATAAAAATTAGAGTAGTACTGGCAAAAAAAAAAAAAAAAAACATTCCTGGCTTGAGAAGTCTACTTGTGTCAAACGAGGGCCTTATCTGTACTGTTCCTTATCTACATAAACGATTTTGGAGACAATCTGAGCAGTGGTCTTCCGTTGTTTTCAGATGACGTTTATTGAGTAATAAAGTCATGAGAAGATCAAAACGATTTAGAAAAGATATCTGAATGGTGCGAAAAGTGGCAGTTGACTCTAAATAACGAAAAGTGTGAGGTCATCCACATGAGTGCTAAAAGGAACTCTTTAAACTACGGTTACACGAAAAATCAGTCTAATCTGAAAGCCGTAAATTCAACTAAATACCTAGGTATTACAATTACGAACAACTTAAATTGGAAGGAACACATAGAAAATGTTGTGGGGAAGGCTAACCAAAGACTACGTTTTATTGGCAGGACACTTAGAAAATGTAACAGACCTACTAAGGAGACTGCCTACACTACGCTTGCCCGTCCTCTTTTAGAATACTGCTGCCCGGTGTGGGACCCTCACCAGATAGGACTGACGGAGTACATTGAAAAAGTTCAAAGAAAGGCAGCACGTTTTGTATTATCGCGAAATATGGGGTCACAGAAATGATACAGAATTTGGGCTGGAAGTCATCAAAAGAAAGGCGTTTTTCATTGCGACAGAATCTTCTCACGAAATTCCAATCACCAAGTTCCTCCTCCGAATGAGAAAGTATTCTGTTGACACCGACCTACATAGGGAGGAACGATCACCACGATAAAATAAGGGAAATCGTAGCTTGTACGGCAAGATATATATGTTCATTCTTTCCGCGCGCTATATGTGATTGGAAAAATAGAGAATTGTGAAGGTGGTTCGATGAACCCTCTGCCAGGCACGTGAATGTGATATGCAGAGTATCCATGTAGATGTAGATGTAGATGTTAATCTGAGGAAGACATTTATGAAAATGTACATTTGAAGCCCATCATTGTATAGTAGTGAAACATGGACTGTGGGGAAATCGAAAAATATAAGAATGGAAGCATTTGAGATGTGTGGCTACAGAAGAATTTTAGTTAGTTACATGTTCCATAGATCATTTGATCGATTGTTTTATCGAAACGCTGTGCGAATAGAATAGAAAGAATGCTGACATTTAGGCGTTTGATGAAAGAAAGATAAGGAAAAACGAGGTCCTCCACAGATCAGCGTGGAAAGGAATATGTGGTAAACACGGACAAGCCGATGGGACATGATAGGACATCTGTTATGACACCAGGGAATAACTTCCGCAGTACTGGAGGGAGCTGTAGAAGGTAAAAACTGTAGAGGAAGACGGAGACTGGAATACATGCAACAAATAATTGAGGACGTAGGTTGCACGTGGTACACTGACATGAAAAGGTCGGCACCGGAGCGAAATTCATGGCAGGCCACATCAAACAAAAATAAAAATAGCAACAGAGCACCGTACTATCATTCGGACTTTGAGAATGATTGAATTATTAGCATGAAGAACACGAAGTATCATACTAACCGACTGTAATGGAAGTTGGCTGTAGCGTCATGACCGTAGAACGGGTGATGACGAGATGGACTCAGCAAAACAGTGTGGGAAGACGAGTAGATGTGTGTCCTTTCAGAAAAATTGCAACATGTGAAGCTTGTAAAACTGTTCGACTGTCTCTGATAAACTCTTAGAAGACGACCGTTCAAATCCAGGAAAACGGTTCAGGCAGAGGGTTACCACGAACCATCGGTAACAGATTTACTGGTAGCTGGGTTAAGATGACAAGTTACCATGCGTCGTTTGCCGCTAACATCGTATCAGAGACAACAGAAACCTGCATGGTGTGCAGACAGAGTTAACTGTGGTCGTGAGTGGCACTCTGTGGTGCTCAGTGATAGACCTCGCTTCTGTTTGTGGCGGTCGGATCTACATCTCCACAACGATACTCTACAATTCCTGGACTCACTGTGTCAGAGCTGTAGGATATGGCAAACCAGACTTATTTAGTAATTGTTGAAGGGAGACTGAATGGTCGCCAGTGTGCCAATAGTGATAAATCTAGTTATCATACACTACATTGACGAGAGCTCCAAGTCTGATATTCTAGCAGAATAGGGCAAGGCTCCACACTGCATTTTCAGCCACTGATTCCTTGGAAATCGTATGGATCCTTGACTGTCCTGTCTGGTCTGCTAATTTGTCAGCTGCGGAGATTGTCTGTGATGTGATGAGAAGATTTATAGTTTAATATCAACCACTAGCCACAAATCTTCAGGAACTGTAGCTGCACATGTTTCAGACATGGGAAGAAATTCCTCAAAATGATGTTCAGATGCTGTTTGTTTCTGCATCTCAATATCAATGAACAGAAGAGTGTACTTGTGGCTGTAGGGTTGCACGTGCTACTCTGAGATGCAGAGGTTAGCACAGAAGAGGAATTCGTGGCGGGCTGCATCAAACCAGTCAGAAGGCTGATAACTTAAAAGGAAAAAAGGATTCACAACTCACTCTGATGCTGGTTACGGTCATCAGTTCCGAAGAGATTGAAGGTATAATCATTTAATATCTCTAGTGTAGTGAACATCTCCATAAAGTTGGATAAGTTCCAGCTGGTGACTCATGGGGCAACGCATTCCATTTTCGTGAGGGCATCCGTAGGTTAAGACTACGTGGATACTGTGCAACACATATTGTACTACAGAACACTAATGAAACAATCCGCTTCGCCCATAGCCTAGGTTTCTGAAGTAGTAACCAGTTACTACTTATATCAGGTTGATGCATATGTTCATAGCATTTTTCCATAACACAGCATATATGCATAACAGACACTTAAGTTATGAATGATACGTTCTCCTACACTTTTTTCAATAGTCTGCCAGCACTGGACGAATTTTTCAATTTCATGACAGTAGAAATCACGTCGTTTCGAAGGGAAGGACTCGTCGAGTCACGTTCTGATCGTATTTTCATTCGGAAAGGAAAATTGTGAAGGATGTTCGATAGAGTGCGGAAAAGGTTAAAAATCAGAAAAACACTTCCCTGTCGTGCTCTGTCCAGTGAAATTATCCCCATACAATGCGCAAATATTTCTGGCTACCACCGCTGCTGTCACACCTCTGTTCAATTCAAACACAAGAATATCACGTACATGTTCCGATTTCTCCACTTGGTACTCCATTTTCTAGCATTCATAGCTCCACTCACTATCTCGAAACGACAAAATGGCGAAATGTAAACTCAAATAGCAACTAAAAATAAAAAATGACATTCGATAAATAAACACACAGCTACCGGAATACCAAGAGGCAAAAAGAAAAACCTAATAACTTATGAACCATTATAATAGTTTATCACTACACATTTTGAAGCCACTGAATCATTTTCAAGTGCTGGTTCTTTGCACATACTTACATGGCAAAACATTGTAACAAAAAGAGTACATAAACATTCTTATTCATATTCATTTTATTGTTACACAGGGTTCTTGATACCAAATAACACATTCTATTTTACAATAACATTCGTATGCTCTAGTTCCTAATGCAAGACATTTTATAAAGCGAAATATGGAGACAATTTCAGTCAGAACATGAAATGTTTGTGAGGCATTCAAAATTTTCCGTTTTGAGAACTTTTGAAGTGTTGCCTAACGACATCTAGAGGAGGAAATGTGCTTAGACGTGAAATATAAAAAGCTTCTTTTCATCAAAAGCTTAATACAATGTCTTTGTATTTTCTTTGATCCTGGAAATAACTGGTTACAAATTGTTCTCTGTATTCATTGTATATGTTGTGACCTTTGTCCTCTGCAGTTCAAATATGGTTTACTTCCCCTTAGTTATGAATTTCATATGTTTTAGCAAGTTGATGCTACTTAGAATAACAACTTGCCATACGCAACTACCCAGTTAAATTATTCCAGCATTGTACAAATATTCATTTACACCAAGAGAAATAATCAACAAAAGCTCACTTCCTACCTGCTGGAACTTTGCTTAAATACAACAGTACTAGGAAACAATCAGTATGTAACTGTCTGGCCTTGTGTGAAGTCAGATAAGCCACTTTACTGACAATTTTCTTATCAAAATCCTAGTGTCCGGCATTCGTTCCTCCACTGGAAACTGTTCCAGAACACTGTCTGAAGTAACAATCACTTTGTAATTACTCTCATAAAATCTGTTTTGCGAATGGATTATTATTAATTCTCTTATCGTTCATGCCTTGGACTCATCGCCAAGGATTTCTTACCTTGTAAATCGTGTCTCATTTTCAGTTTTTGTCCTTTGTATTTTTACATCAATTTCCAGAAAATTATCCAACTCTTAAATCCCATCATGTTGACTTGATGCCCTTTGGTGCTCACCGTTAATTCCCCTTCCCCGCCACCCCCCCACCATCCTCATGGAAATGGATGGCCATGGCCTCCACATGCTACCATGGGTTCTAATTTCAGTACTTAGTTATAACTGAAATATTCATTACCCATAGCATTGATCACCATGCTGTTTTCACCAAACACTCTTATATAAATGCTCACATGCAGACACCTTTCTTCCAGACTCTTTCTCCTGTTAATCAATTCTTACACTACCAGACACAAGTACAATGGCAAAGAATGAGTTCAGTGATTGTATCTATAACTAGAACATCCCAAGTGTACCTTCTGTAAAAAGAAAATGCTGGCATGATTTTTTTGTAACAGCAATAAAAATACTTTGAATTTCTACTTCATGAATTACATTAAATTATGTTAAATCAGTTATATTTATTTCAGTTCAGATTTTGTATAAGTTGAAATATGTAGTCACAGAAACTTACTCTCTCTGAATATTTCTTATTGCTTGCTGTCTGTTCATTTGCCTACACCCAGGTTTCAAATTAAACATGCATAGCATAATTTGTACTGCATAGAATTGATATGTATTTGTCATTAATTTGACTCATGATAATGTCAGTTCTTTACTGCATCATTTAGAAAACAGGCAACTAAAAACTTTGACAGGTATGTTCACAACACCAGGGTATATCAGCACCAAGAATATGCTTATTTTCTTGCTGCTTTGTTATCATTTTCTTGTTTAAATGCATTTTGGTTGCATGAACCATAACCAATGTATCATTCCTTCTTCACTCTTCTTTATTATGTCATACCATTATATTATTAAGTTTTGTATTTAATATCACTATAGCCATATAAACTAGCAAATTTTTTATTAAGAGACTAGGTGCCACTACTAACATATTGATTGCTGATTATAACTTCTTGTTTATTCCACTGAATCTAGGACTTCTACTAGCACAGTTAATGTAAAAAGTGTAATTACTACAGAATTTCACAACATATGTAAAAATTGATGTGTTCATCTGATTAATTTATATGATGGATGAAAGCAAAATCAAACAATTAGTGAAAAAAGGGAAAACAGCCACCAGCTGCATAAAAGACTTCACAATCACATCAGGTAAACAGAACAAATATGGCTTAAGTACATACTTGTTCATTTATTACAAGCCAAATATTAGTACGTGAGACACAGCTTCAAATATTTGTTGCTTAACTGGTGTGCATTTTAAACTGAATCATGTTTCATTGAAAAGGAAAGAAAGTTATCAGCCCTCTCAAAAACAATAGATGCAGTTCTGTACTTAACAGTATGTTCACCACTACAGCCAATAATTTTCATAGTATGGCACATAATATATTAATTACCTCAAATGTACCTTTATATACTGTTTCAAAGCACTTATAAAAAGCTATTAGAACAGATTTCAATGATAACAATTTATATAATGCAAACTATTTTTTTCAGTTTTTAGCAAGATCATCTACTTGATCTTGGTCATTCATCAAGCAAATGTAGCATAATTATTGATGCTTTGCTAAACTTATAATATCAGTTTCATAAATTCATTCAACAGATACTAATAATGTACAGTTCTAAAATTTTTCTTTCATCTCAGTGAAATGTATATTACTAACTAACTTATGATGTTATTTCAGAGTATTGACATTTTTCTAAATTTATCTTATAGGAACATTTTGGTTACCTGATTTGCTCTCAGAACAATACTAAATGTTGTATTATGTAATTCAAGAATTTTATCAGGAAGATAGAGTACGTTTCTGGTTGATGAAGACTCATAAACAAAGTTGCTAAAACTTGAGTTCTGGGATCTCTGTTGGTACTTGCGACCGAACCGCTGAATCTTTCCATCAGTAAATGGGGTATGTTCTCCACAGACTCGGTTGTTTTAACCCCCTCCACTGACGGAATGACCCACTTCCCAATTTCGTATGTATAAAACCAATACGGACTTGTAGCTGTCACGCCTTTGCGCTTACTGCTACGTATTTTAACTGTAAATAGCTCAGTCCCAATGGTAAGAGGCAGTAGTGAATTCACGTAGTTAATATTTGAATCCAGCACAGCTGCCACAAGCTCTGCTCACTTTTACTCCACTCCTGCCCTCGCCATTGCACCACATTAACTAGGTGCTACGTGGACCTTGCTAAATTCACTTGCATATACATTTTTGACCGTTACTCGCCAGTATTTACCTAATGATTAGTACACTCCTAACTGGACTATTTCCCTAAGAGCTGTGATGATTGAACGGGTTCGATCCACGGCCTACAGTGCCCTACAGTTCACACGATAACACTGCCTACCTGACCCACTTAACTTGGTAGTGAGCTTATGTATCCAATCACCACTGCTAGCAGCAGTGGATAATCCTATCAGCACGATGAGAGCAGCAGACTTACCGTCGAATCCTCCTGAAAATACTTATAACTACGGTCGCCAGCTCTGAAGGAGCAAAAGAATAAATCAATTTTTGGGCTCGTTTCAAAGTGAAATGGCTTGAGTTGAATTTAAACTTAATTCTGAATATTACTATTTCTGATCATTCTAGATTATTCTACAAAGCAAATACTCTCTCAATTTCTGTGAGTTGGCTTGGTAATTACTACCAAGACATGTTATGCAACTTCGGTTAACAAAATTCTATCCTTCAACTTATTTAATGATTTTGGATATTACTCTTTGGACCATTGATACAGAATTAGTTAAGTGACTTTACTTGAAAGGTTGCTCAGAAAAATTTAAGTAACTGTAAATAGGCGACTCATTCTGGTGTGACCATTGCTCTTTTCAACATTCTTATACGCTAAAGTATTCCACAACCAAAAGAATTGTAAATGAAAGAGGCGATGGTGGCCTCAGTCTGATTTCACTATACTATGTTTGAGGTTACTACACTTTACAATGAACAACATGCGTCGTAATTTTACTCATTACTATATTCTGTCCTCTGCAATTGCATAAAAGAAAACTGGTATTCTCCTTTTACATGTATACAAAGTTCGACTTAACAATTGCAAGCAGTCTTGCCTTGGGTAGACGTGTCGGTGCTGGTGGTGAGATGCATGTGGCTAACGCAGCTCTTCACGCCTCATGCCCTTAATGGCGGCTGGAACTATGAGCTGTAGCACTCGTATAAGCTACTGCACGTCCGCCATAAAATCTGGGCACAGGAACTCTTACAATCAGCCCCTTACATTGGCATAGAGGCGGCTTCAACAACCATTCGTCGCGTTTTACTCCAAAAACGGCGACGATATTCGCCTCTTCGCTGTTGCACAATCACTTTTGCGTGAGCACAGTTACGCACGTCCGATCACGTCAACACTCCCCAGGCCATTCCATTGTTCAGTCCCTGTGTCTCCAGCTACCCCTAGCTACGCTCGTATCACCAAGAGTGGGGGCGTTCCCCTACCACCTTTTTACCGAAATCATTTAGTATTTAAGAATATTTATATTTACTACCCTGGAGTTCATACCAGTCATAATAATTTACTACTAGCGCTTCACAACATTAAATTATACAGTAATAACTTATAATTACCAAGAAAAAGAATACATTTGACTCCAATAGCTTAGTGCATTGTCTGACAGGCAGCGCTAATTCCCAGCTTCGCCAATAGATGGCATCAGGGTGCACTCCCTGGCAGTCTCACACAAGCGCGCCCGTTTCAGACGCGCGGGCTCCAAATTACTGTCAGCCCACCATCATTTCAGTTCCGTTACATACTGATATCTGCAAATTGGTGCTGCAGTCTGTAAATAACATTCACAAAGTTTTATTTTAATGGGAATTCAGTGTTATACTACAAAAATATATTAATGTACATTAATACATCAAATTATGTTGATTTCATTTCTGAACAGAGTATTTATCAGTAATGTCAAGTTTTGTAATGATAAAGAAATGTTTATAAATAGACAAGAGCGCCATTTGAATGTAAATTTGTGATAGTTATAGAGTATTATTATTTATTAATGACTGTTCCTGTTCAGTCAATAAAAAAACTCAGAGTACATATATTGTTCACAGAGAACAGTTTTGAGTAGGTTTAAAAAACAGTTACATTTACAAAAAAAAATTGTATGGAAATTTCATAAGCTTCATGATGCTTCGTGAATGAATGTGAAATACACAAACAAGATTTTAGAAAGCAAACTTGTGTTTCTACTTCATGAGAAAGTCTTTCAAGCAGTTCCACATTCAACAAAAACAAAAACAAAAAACACAAAAAAGCTCACTGTTCTGTAGACAGTTCATACAATACATTAGCAGTATATCTGGCACAAAATACTTATTTACTTAGTTATTTGACTGAAGTGAATGTACTTACTTAATATGTTTTGTCATACATCTATGAAGTTAACAGAAATTCTTCAGTACAATTTTAAAATTTTTCAGGGGCACTGGGTCAGTTTCTTGAAAGAAATTGATTGATGTCAGGACCTGTAATTTAATAATCTACTTTCTTATGACTAGACCATGATTGTTTACTTTCATGAGGAATTTTACTTCATTGTATGAATTAAGCAACCTTTGCATATTTGGTATTGGCCACAGATATATCACTTCAGTAGTAGCTCTTGACCATAGTTTCTGTCATTACCAACAGTTGTTTGCAGCATTGTTCTGGGTTCAGTTCGACCATTACATATCTACTAGATAAGTATCAAGAAGTCTTAAGGAAATAGTGTTCACGAGTTTGTACTACTGTTAGTTGATGATTTTTCATCACTGTGACCTTTAATGAAGAGCCATTCAAAAGTGGTAGTTTATTTGAAGACAAACAGTTGATGATGGTAACATTCATAAGCCAACACCATAATTCTAAGAGTCAACATCGGTTTAGAGAAATCAAGAACAGTCTGTGAGACTAAGTGAGGTTATTCAACTATTGTTTCATTATGTGATACACATGTGATACAGAATAGTTACTGCTTGTCTTCACATCTTATGTACAGTATGTCCATCAGTTTGATCTAGTCAACATTACATTGCAGTCTTTATGTGTAATACAATGACAACAGTAGACTATTTACACTGCATCATACAGTAAATAAGACAACATTTTATTTTTAATAGTTTTCAGAGATGTTCCATGAATAACATTGAAGCACCCTTGTACTGATTAAAGTAATAGGCTGAAGCACTGGAAAAATGGTTCTGAATTCCTTCATTCTCTTTATCTCTTCTCTGTTGTATTGTGACATAATAAGGAAAAGTGTGTATTAAGAAACTGTGCTTCGATCCTGTATTTAGTTTCTGTAGCAGAACCATATTTTTGCAAAACACTTGAAAAAATATCACAGTCTTCTGTTCACCTATCTGTGAAGTGATTTTTTGGTTGTTGAGTTTTAGGCAGCTAAGTAACATTACAGTTAGGTATCAAGTCGATGTGATATAGTGCAGATGTGTATTGCTAATGTTGTACATGTATGTAATTCAGTGTTTGTTCTCTCTTTCAGGCACCATCTTGCGTTTATTTAGAGAGAACACCAGATACTTCTTATTGTACTGATTTAATTCTTTTATATTGTTCACTACACATACTCAGTCATGACACTATATTTATACTATAGAACTGCCAGCACATAAATTTCGAAAGGTGTCCATTGATTTAATAATTATTTAATGTAACTGATTGTCAGTAATTTTAAGAAGACTTCCTTATCATACACCAAAAGTCACTGGTAATTTTAAGAGAAATTTTCAGCCAAGTTAACATATTGTGGTAAATACAGTGGATTCGTCTATTTTACATATACTTGGACGGATACTCCAAATAACTGCACCTTTGTTAAGTGCCACATGGTGCTGAAACTATTCTAAAAACGGGAATATAGGCTCCAGTTGTCCCTCTGCTACTTCAATTTATAATTTGTGACTTTTTTCTTTGGATTTTAAAGAAAGATATTGTAGTCGAGCTTAGAATATATTTTTGGGACTTGTGAAGAGATAGAGAGTATAGTTATGTGATGTTGGCTATTTAACATTTTATTCTGTAGTGACTTACACTGTGTATCACAGTTGCCTAACATGTCTAAAAAAATGGCAACCATGACAATACAGCCATTCTAGAATGCACAGTGTGTAGCCCTACAGGCACGACAACAACAGTCATGTCATAACATCACAACTGTGCCCTTAGTCGCTTATTTTATACACAAGACGATCTGCTGTTATTGTGACTCACTTCATCCCAGTATTAAGTGACTTAGCACAGTGGCAGTTTGTATATACAATCGCTGTAGAGATTTATTAAAGTTTATCCAATTTTAATCTTATCTTGAAAACCAGTACTGGTCATTGTAGAAAATTTGTCCTTCTAGTTGCTCCCAGTCTAATATTAGTGGTAACAGCAATAATAGTTTTATTCATCTGTGAATCACTTTCACGATGACGTTCGACATGTCATTGTATCACAGCTTTAGACCAGAAAACCTATTTTATATATACAGACATTAACATTCTTATGGGTCTCGTTTGATAAGGGTTATGACCTTATATTATAAACCATCTTGGCTTTCAGTTAAAGTAATTTAGAGGAACTGTGGGGGACTGAAGCCAGGAAGAATGGATGGAGAGTCAAGTCTCCATCCCCCTCCCACTACCTGAAATATATTGCTAGTAATTGAAAACAGTGCAAACTAACCAAATCCATCCCTAGCGTACCGTACTGTTTTGCCTATGTATTCTCCCAAAGATGTTATCATGTAAAAAGCTACTGCTACACTGTTCATTCATTTTTCAAAAGCAGTCAATGCAAACATTACACACACTACAAACGCACTACAACTTGTCATTAGGACTGTGACTATGATGGCTGGTTTCCATTTCATGTCCCAAAAACTTCCAGAAAGATGTTTAAAGTCAGCATTGCTCCATAATGTGTGCGATGTGAGTGTTGGGAAAGACTTCTCACTCCTCAATAAAGGTAAAGTTTTGATATATTTCACCTTCTCAATACTTGTGTGTGTATGTGTGTGTGATGGATGAAGAGGTTAAATTTGGACACCATCTGTAATTTTGTCATGTATGGAGTACCTCCTTATTTCCTTTTGGATATGGGGTAGTAATTATTGCTTTTCATATGCACTGAACAGAGTCTTCATACAGCATTTTGGCAAGATGAAATATTCATGAACTGATACTGAAATATCTTTTTACACACTCATTTTTTGCATAGTCTTGGATACTATTCTTTTAGCAGAAAACACTTATTCGTACAGTTTCACAGTGAGTATATTTTAGCCCTGAAATGCCATTCTGAAAACACTATAAATATCAAGTTATAGCTACCATAACCACTTCATCGTACATAAAAGACTTTGCATTTGCAGTAATTTTAAATGAGAATTTTGGTGTACTTGAGATGTTATCACATTTGATGAACAGGGAAAATGTTCTGACCGCTTGTAACTTGAATCCTTTCAATTTTCTTTAACTTAGTTTAATACGCAAGTGCAGTTTAAAACCCAGATTATGCTTTTTATTTTGTAAAATAGGTGTCTCATCCTGTATTTTTACATCCAGGTTTTTAATAAAAACTCTCTACTGTTTGCGTTTTATTAGAGTAGCATTTCCTAGTTTGTCAGCAACAGGATTCTCTTGTCTCTCCCAGAAAATGTTGTTAATCGTTTTTCCCTTTGTTAAAATACGTACTAAATTTTGGAACGACCACCAACTTCATCATATTGCTTCGATTTTTATTTCGATTCTGTCTTAAAATTCTACATCTATGTTAAGTCTAATGTAAGATATCAATTGGAGTGATAGTTACTTGTACGTTATATGAATCAGAAGTGTGATCTTTCGTTATGAAATGGAAACTGTCAATTAATTTACAAATGAGATACACTATTGCAGTGAAATGTATAGCAGTACTGTGAGCAATTACATGACGACGCTAAACTCGAATTACATTACTTTTTCGTACTAAGGTGTTTTGCGCTGAACGCCATTGCAGTCTTTCCCTTTCTCGTTCTCTTTCTTTCTCTCTCTCTCTCTCTCTCTCTCTCTCTCTCTCTCTCTCTCGCTCCCTTTCTCACTCTCCCCCCCTCTCTCTATCTTTGTTATGATAAAAGGATTTGTCTGAAGTCAGTTTTATGTTTTACTGCACTTTGCACTTCATAAAGAAAGCGGCAAAAATTTTTATGGTTAAATACATTACGTGTTTCTCTTTCTAATACAGTATTTTATAGTGCTGTTTTGTTCACTACAAATTTCATGAGGGGTTAAATGTTCTTTGAGACTTCTGTCTGTGTGCCTGTCTACAGAGAACCATCTATAAGGAATTCTAGAGTCGACACCATGTATCCTCTCTACAATACAGTTTACTCCACAGTGGATATTTGGCCCACAATACGTTGTCATAAGAGATTACTCAGTGAAAAAAAAAAAAAACGAAAAATATGTCACCAAGAATTCTGAATATTTTGTTTCATGTATTGATTTTTTTTCTCATGCTTTATTTCTAGAGGGTTGGTCAGGTTTTGTGCGACAAACAGTTGGCTAGTTGGCTGTATTGTATTGTACTAACTTCCGTGACTGCGCATTTTCAGAAATTTTGTTCATAATTTTCAACAAAGTGTTGTTTAATTTTTTAAGTGCTGAAGTTCCTACATTAGGCTTGAATATAATAACTGCATCATCAGCAAGAAGAAGTGTTTCAACTTCTTAGGGTTTACTCTCAAAGATTATTTACACATAACAAGAACAGGAATGGACCCAGTATCGATTTCTGTGGTACATCCATACTGATTAGCATCTCTCTGAAGATGCAGTTTCGGTCTGTACACTTTCTAGTTTTGTTTTAACGTGATCCCCTGCATTTCCCTTGTTAGATAGGATGAAAAATTACCTGATAACGTAATATTCGAGTTCCCGTAAGAGCATAATGCGAACTACAGAATCAAAAACCAAATTAGTCGATATTTAACCACTAACATTTTGCATGATCTATTCGGGATTGGAAAAATGGCACAAACAGTTTGGTTAGTTTTCGAAACGGTCTTAATAACATTTTCCACATTTGCCTTTGATCAGATTTCGAGAGATGTAAAACCTATACTGGACAAATATTTATCAAGGTTACCCATTCATGTAAAATATATCGGGCTCTGTGTGTCAGAAGGATATTACATCAGTTGTTTGACACAACTTCTCGTATAGTTTTAATTTTGGGCCATCTTTGGAGAGGATCATCATCAAGTGAATTGCAGCAATGTTGAATACAGGTTCAGATTTCGTAACTGTTGAAAATTAAAGAGAGCAGTCGTTGTTTACGTTGGGTATCTTTGGGTGAATTTTCGTTGGAGATAAACTGCCTGCAAAAACAATATGATGATGTCACAGCATTCCAGTTTGAGTATTTGAACGAATACAACTTTACTACTTTAATAATAAGTGAAACAAAATTATTGTGAAAATAAGATTGTCACTAATGTCGCCTCACAATTTGTACACGTTAAAACGATCGTGGAGCTTTACTTCTAACAGTTTACTGTACATGTATATTGAGGTTCAAGCTGTGAGAATGTGTCTCTCTTACTGCAAAATGCGAATACTGTTTTGATTTTGTATGTCATTCAGGTGATAGTCATTTCACAGTTACTTCAGTCAATGACACAAATTTCGTTCTTGAAGCCGAAGTCCGGCTTGCGAAATAGATCTCAAGACGTTGAAAGGTATGGGCGACTACTCCGTATTATTGATATACAAACAGACTAGCGGGGTGGCGTTCAGCAACACAATCACCTCTTCATGTTTCGTTGACAGGCGCTTTATGGTACATGGTGATCACGTTGAGGCTTTCAAGCTCTGGTTATATTAGGCTGCTGTATGCTATGAGGAGGGACTACTTAAGCTTGTTTCGAGATGCAAGTGTACCCGTTTTCGATGTTATCATTTGAACAAACTATATTTACTTAGGTTCTTTAGTATTCTTAATAACGTCTTGGAGTGCTGATGCTGTCTGAACTTATCGAAGGACTCTGGAAACTTGCAAATATCACAATAATCAAAACACTGGGCTAACTTGCTCGAAGAACGTAATTCGCTGCGCGCTACCTTGCGAGACAAGGAGGTGCACGAGCCCTGGATCGAATCCACTCGGCGGATTAACGACAGCTGAATTGCTACACTGCGCAACTTGACTGTAGTTTTTCGGCGGTTTTCTGCGCTCGTTGGCGAAACTGCGTTGATCCTTAATATCCACCCCAAAATATGGAACAAATCAGTTAATTTCAAACTGAACCAAGGTCTGAATTGAATATTCTAGTTGTACGATGTCTGAAATGAGGTGCGTGTGCCACTTACGTTTGTAAACTGGTAGTACTTAGCAGCAAACAAGGGATGTGGTAACGACATTGGTGCCACTACCTTGAAAAACAACACTCAGTCATTTGGAATATTTTCCTGATATTACCACCGTTCACTTGTTGTAGAAGACGGAACATGACTCGTCACAGGGGCTTTCAGAGATGCATTTCATCCAGGCTTCAGCGGGATGTAGGCACGGGAAGGCGAATGAATACACACAAAGAAAAGTTTCGGCATAGGTGTTACCCTACTAGAAGAAATTCGTCACCGTGAAGAAACTTGATCATTCAAAGCACAGAGACTCTCGACAAACAATCTTTCACATCGTAGAGATTGAGAATGATGTTGAGTCATCTGAAAAACGATTCATCGCTAAACACCTGCAATGGCACGCACGCGTCGAAAAATACAACCTGGTTAGTACAGGAGTACAAGCATTTATGTACATATCATAAAAAATATGCTTACAAGTAGTAACAATAGATCCATTCGCTCATTGCACTATCTATGCATACACGGAACTGGTGATCGTCGCTTTGAACGGCTCTTACAGCCGTATGTTGTTACAAGGCGTAATTTGTTTTGGCCAATTTAAAACAAACCTAACAACCAATTGCTGACCTATAGTTTCGTATCTTAAAGCAAATACAAGAGAAACGGTACAATTTTTACACTAAAGATTTATTAAAAGCTGTATACTCAGGTGTTTATTTACCTCGTCTTTTCTATACCAATGAGTTGCTACTGACAGTTTAAGTTGGCTGTCAAGTTAGACACAGTACTACCAACATGTTGACCATGCAAGCATCACTGTGTCTTGACATGTCACTATTGATACGATATTCCTTCTTCTTCATGTTTATAAGATTGATTTGGTAACCGACAGATCAAGTTGCTACAGACCTTAGATATAGCACTACCAGCATGGTGATCAAACAAGCATCAATAAGGCCAGACATGTCGTTATGTAATATAATATTTCTTCTCTTTCTGAGGAAGTGCTACCTGCTACTATGACTAGGTTCTTTATGAAGTGCAACACTAAAAGAGAAAAATGAATCTAAAATTGATCTGTGAAAGAGTAATTTTTTCCGTAAGATTATCAACTTTCATGTCTGTTGACGCTAATTATCCACAAATATTTACCAGCACTTAATAATAATGGAAATAGCAATTTCAACACTGTTGAACTCAAAAGGTCGAAGAAAAAGTATATTATATGAAATAAAATTCTTCTGAGTGTTAGGCCACATAATTATGAAATACTAAAACAACTACTGAGGTGACGTTACGGCCTTCTTTCAAGCGGCCGTCTTCAGGAGAACTAAACCGAAGAGGAGGCTTTATACATGTTTTCAAGTTTCATAACGACGCGGTCTAACAAACAAAATGATTTTATTCGAATTTATACTAGTCGTGGAAGCCTTTACGTTACTTTACTTTGTCTGAAATAGGCACTTGGTGCTAAAACATATGAGAAAAATAGAGGATATATTTACTGTACTTTTTATGACAGTAAAAACAAGATAAATGAACAGTTGTTGATGAAAATTAAATAATCACAGAATAATCAGTGTTTGTAATTTGTGTCAATACGGCACTCGAGCCCCTCTGCATTGTGTTATTTGTACCTCCTGTTGCTCACTTTTCCACCTGGAGAAGTGAACGACTCTTGTGACCGACTCAATAAAACCATTTCACAGGGAGGGTGTCACAAGGCACCTGAGTAAACAAATCCACTGGCGCAAGAACATGTACTCACGACGCTGAAATTGTGGAAGTCGCCACCCAACATCTCAGAAAGGAGGAATTGTGACACCATTACAGTAACGCTAGGACTGTGGCGTTGCTAATACGACGGAAAAACCAGAGAAATGATGTCATGAATGACCAACATCCACGGTTAACGCGTCGATTGGGGAGGGGGCAAAACTGCTACCATTCAGAAACGTAGCAAACCAGTTCACCTAGCACATATGAAGCCAAATGTAGATACCTACTCTCAGTAGTCACGCCCCACTAGCCACCCGGGGAGGTCTACGCCCCACGATGGGTCCACAAGCTGCCATCAACAGACTCCGTCTTCACTAACCCCATGTCACCCTCTGTGCTGAGTCTGGATGCTGTTGCTGGCGTGCCGCTTGACCACTCATGGGCCATCTACTGGGTGACTGTCATCTGATCCGAGGCGCCTTCTTAGACCAGGGTTCGAGCATGGGCCGTTTGGCTGCCCGGCCATCACCCCTCGAGCGGGTGAAGTCTATCGCTGTTCATTGTCCCGTATGGGCATACACTGTTGCTGCTCACCATCAGTACACGCCACCGCTATAATCCAGCCTTGGGGCCACTGTTTGACAGCGACTGGCCAAGTACACTTAGTGCTGAGTGACTGGGGGTGCAGTGCGCTGTCTGATGTACGATGCAGAGCATTCCACTCTGCTCCTGAAATAGTGTTAGAGTCGCCATGCTCATGGCAGCACCTTGCTGTCTGCTGGCATCGCCTGGGGGAAGACATAGCGCTGTCTGCCTGTTGGGCTGTTGCTGACACCAGCACACGTCTCCAGCAGAGACCACCATATGTCACAGAGAGCACCAACCGACTTATTTGCTGTTATAGATTGTTATTCAATAAAGGGATTTTTCCGACCTGTACTGTCATCACCTGACACGTGACACCACACCATTCCAGACATACTGATTACAGCCAGCCTCGCCACTCACTGTTGCACATACTCACCCCGGCCACAACACTACTGACAAAATAGCTTGTAAATTAATCAGAAAGTGAAAAAAACTGTTCCACTTTTAGTGTGTACTGGTTCACATTCATCCAAGGTGTCCCCTTTGTTGCACATTATCTCAGTGTAAACTGAAAGTGCTATCAATTTCTTATCATTTTGTACGAAAACTTGAGGGGGATGAGGGATGTTTCAGTAGTCTTAACTTCTCAAGGAAGTGATCTGCTCAAGTTTGGTAATTTTAGAAACAGTGCTTCTTTTTAAATTTACTGAGACAGTTTCCAAAGAGTATGACAGACATAATGAAGCAGTTCTACATTAATGCAACCGACCCAACAGTAGGTTACCGAAGATGGTTGCTTGAAATTAATGAATAACTTTATAAGTGTACATTAGCTCCGGGTCGTGCGGTGTAGTAATAACTGCATTAAGCTGTAGAGAGTACGGTACTTCAAAAACGCACTAGTATACCCTGTCTTGGAGAAAACGGTCGTCTCAGTATAGTATTTTAAGGAACCATTTGCACTCGAGCACAGACGATATTTAATTTACTGAACTTAGATTATATGTATCGGTTTTTTAAGACAAGAGAAAGCAAAATAAAGGAATTAACACCGCTCTCTTGTCGCAGCCAGTAGGCATCTACACTCTTATGTCATTCGTTGTCCTAGAAGGACGTAATATTTTGTGTGGCTCCACAGTTAGCCATATTGACACTTATTTGCAGAAAAGAGGCGCAGAATTAATAAGTCGTTCTCATTTGTGAATTATCTGCAATTATTTACCTAGAATTTTACGTAAGTGTCATTCACATCGTAATGTATACGTTGAAATGAATATATGTGTTATTTAATCGTATGCTTTTCTCTGTTTTAATAGTTTTAGTCACCCCATTGTCATGATTGAAGCTGAGGTCAGATATCAGACTTTGTCTACAAATAATATATATTGAGCCCTGGCTTCGTTCCGTACATCTTCGGACATGCGAAGCTCGATAAATTCACGGCGTAAATTGCATTTACTTTATTGTGTGACCTCAATGAACAATGCTACGTAAGATTTTATGAAACATTAAGAAATTCAGTTCCAATCTAAAAGGCGAAACAAACTTAGATCTCTCAATTACTTATCCAACAATAATTATTATTATAATCACAGTAATATTATTATCATTTTATTTTATTTTTATTTGTTAAAGTATGTAAATAACACAAGTGAAACCGTGGTCGGCGTTCTGTCATTCCTCGCAGCGCTTCTTTGACGGTAGGTGTTCCGGCGGTATTACGCCAAGTACACGTGAAAATATAAGATGTCCCGGCTCTTCGAACGGCTATCCCCCCCCCCTCCCCTCCACCCTCTCCAAACCCCACCCTACAGAAGGGTGAAAGCACAAAACGCAAAGCGATGCGGAGCAGGTAGGCAGCATGTGCGAGAAAGAAGGCAAAAGAGCGAGCAGAAAGACGGCCGCAGGCGGAGAGGGTATGGGGGGGGGATGGGGGAGGGGGAGGGGGAGAGGTCTGTGCCGATAGCGCTGGCGGCTGTCAGCTCCAGCGCCGCTCGCGTGCGTGAGTCTGTGTGCGTGTGTGGGCGTGTGCGTAGTGCGTAGGCGGCCTGCAGACGCCGCCGCCGCCGCCGCCGCCGGGATTCGATAACAATTAATGCAACAGCGCGGCAGCCCCTCAGCTGCGCTGGATAAGCCGACGCTACTACGCCCCGCCCAGAAACAGGTCCCCCCCTTCCCGCTTCTTCCCCTTTTTTTCTATCTTGACTTTTTTATTCCTCCGTATATATTTGTTATAGCATCAGTATTTATTGGGAAAACCTCTGTATGAAAAGCCCTGCGTACATATATCCATATATCGCTTCGATTTCGAATCCTTTGAGAGATATTTACTATCTGTATCTTCGTGCGCCGCCAGCGGTGCTTTTTATTGTGAAAAAAAAGGACCCGTAGTCTTTTTTTCTGCCCCGTAGCTACTGTGCGTCTGGCACTTTAGTGAAGTTCCTGCAGTAAGAACTAAGTGACGTTTGCGGCTACACGGCTCTAAATACTCCGTTTATTTAGTGGGTACCGAAACCATACGTGTAAACATTTGAAGTCTTCGCTACCCTTTCAGATTCACGGATTTCGTTTCCGAATCATCTATGGACACTCGGCGAAAGGACTGTATTTCATTTGCAATACATTTTAATGCACTCTCGTTCGATGTGAAACATAACACTCTGATGAAATTTCTAGCAAAATTTGTACCGACCTTTCTTCCGACTTAAATATTTATTCGTCCATCACATATTTTTCAAGCGTTAGTAGTGACATAATCAGATGGTGTATAATTTAGATACTGTTGTGTTCTACGGTTAATGCTATCGAAAAGTGCAATTATGTAGAAATGAAAGGAAATCACACACCTTCTTATCAGTCTTTATGTGGCTGCGTACATACCATTTACAAGATTGCAGATAACTACTTATTTCAGCAGAAAAAAGCCTTTCTGCATCTAGAGGAGTGTTTCCCAACTTTTCTGAGGCCATTAACCCTGAGTACAGTCAGATATTAACTAGTTGCCCTACCTCCAACGTCATCAACGTTAATCAATAACTAACATTAAAAATAAAAAGGAATTTTGTGTGTACACTTTTATCTTTAGAATGACAATAGGTTCTGTAGGTTTTTATTATATAATGAACTAACGTTCTGCTTATTTCTAACGACCTCTTTTTATAGAATGATAATGCATCGCGAGTGCTACCTAAATTCCTCTTCAGAAAAGATAGGTAACTATCCACATTGAGGGTAGACACTTGTTACAAGATGTGCTTTTAAAAGCAACCGATTTAAAATATGTGCGCTAAATTTATTGTCTGTAAAGTACTTAAAAAAAAGTTCAAATGTGTGTCAAATCTTATGGGATTTATCTGCTAAGGTCATCAGTCCCTAAGCTCACACACTACTTAACCTAAATTACCCTAAGGACAAACACACATTCATGCCCGAGGGAGGACTCGAACCGCGGCCGGGACCAGCCGCACAGCCATGACTGCAGCGCCTGAGACCGCTCGGCTAATCCCGCCCGGCCAAATTACTTCATTACTGGACTCCTGACTTCTGAACTGGTAGAAATTGGAAGACATTATGCGGCCAATGCATTATGTCTGAGCACTGCTACTAACAATGATAATACTGTGTAGACCCTACAGCAATTTAGTGATCATTACGTAGTTACTGTTGCATTGTGCCGTCAATTAGGTGGGTTATCTGTTGCCAAATAAATAATGAGGCAGTTTATGGTCAACTGCGGAAACTATTTCCATCTCGGAGAAGTCTTTCTGATGAGATATTAAAACGTATGTCATACATATGTATCAATTTTCCTGTCATAAATGAATAGCACAAAGCAAACTGTTCGACCACCCTGGTTGGGAACTACTGATCTAGAGAGTTGTCATACATTCGTGTTGTTCCTCACACAGTAAATAATATGAATCGATCTCCGACGAGGAAATTCCGAAGGCTGTTCAGGGACTTTTTCTGATTATTTAAGTATAAGCGACCCGTGACCTACCGTGTCTCCTAACACAGCAACTGCATTTCTTTTCGTTTCTTACCCTCATTTACCTTAGTACCTTCATTCTCAGATAAAGTAAGGTAAGGTAAGGTTCCGCCTTCGGGGCCAATTGAGGTGACCCGGGCCTGACCGATCGCCGTGTCGCCCTCTGTCAATGGCTTCATTGGATGCAGTATAGAGAGGCATGTCGTCAGCACACGGCTCTCCCGGTCGTAGTCAGGTTCCTAGACCGTAGTCGGCCGGTGTGGCCGACCGGTTCTAGGCGCTTCAGTCTAGAAATGCGCGACCGCTACGGTCGCAGGTTCGAATCCTGCCTCGGGCATGGCTGTGTGTGATGTCCTTAGGTTAGTTAGGTTAAAGTAGTTCTAAGTTCTAGGGGACTGATGACCTCAGATGTTGAGTCCCATAGTGCTCAGAGCCGTGTGAACCATTTGAACCGAGACCGTCCAGCCGCTTCTGTTCCGTCAAGTAGCTCCTCAGTTGGCGTCAAGAGCGTGAGTGTACCCTGCACCGGTCCTCGTACCGATGAAAAATGCTCGTCAGTATCTGGTATCGAACCAGGGTCCCACGCGTGGCAGACAGTCGTGTTGAGCAGTCAGCTATGGACCCAGGTACCTTCACTGTTCTGAAAATATTTACACATCTGTGCAAAAGTCGTGCGTATGCAATATCTGCCTCGTTTGGAAACGAACTTGTTCCGTTTCATAACAAAATGGTTCGAATGGCTCTGAGCTCTATCGGACTTAAGATGTGAGGTCATCAGTCCCCTAGAACTTAGAACTAGTTAAACCTAACTAACCTAAGGACATCACACACATCCATGCCCGGGGCAGGATTCGAACCTGCGACCGTAGCGGTCGCGCTTATCCAGACTGAAGCGCCTAGAACAGCTCGGCCACTCCGGCCGGTATTTCTTAACAGCATTTGCTGTTGACAACAATAATGTCCACTTTACTCTCTGGAGTGAGTAGTGCTCGGTTCTAAAAAGGGTTTGTTTTTCCGACAATGTCTGTCATACTTCCACAGTGATGCACGACAGTATGGATAACGTTACTGGTAGAAAGTTGGCCAATTTGCAACTCGTGAAATGCATTCACTAAGTTATGAGCGCGCAGTGGTTAGCACACTGGACTCGCATTCGGGACGACGACGGTTCACACCCGCGCCCGGCAATCTAGATTTAGGATTTCCGAGATATCCTAAATCACTCCAAGAAAACGCCGCGATGGTTCCTCTGAAAAGGGCACGATCGACTTCCATCCCTAATCCGACGGGGCCGACAGCCTCACTGTTTGGTCCTCTCCCCCCAAATCAAGCAACCAAGTTATGGAAAACCGACACCCCTACGGTATGCTGAGCTGTTCCTACAGCAACGAAAATCACCACACGCTACTTTTCATCACTGTGGGGCTGGTCCCGGCGGAAGTTCGAGTCCTCCCTCGGCCATGGCTGTGTGTATGTTTGTCCTTAGGATAATTTAAGTTAAGTGGTGTGTAAGCTTAGGGACTGATGATCTTAGCAGCTAAGTCCCATAAGATTTCACACACATTTGAACATTTTTACTTGTCATTTGAGAGCTATTGTATTACTTTATAGCCGGCCGGTGTGGCCATGCGGTTAAAGGCGCTTCAGTCTGGAACCGCGTGACCGCTACGGTCGCAGGTTCGAATCCTGCTTCGGGCATGGATGTGTGTGATGTCCTTAGGTTAGTTAGGTTTAAGTAGTTCTAAGTTCTAGGGGACTGATGACCACAGAAGTTAAGTCCCATAGTGCTCAGAGCCATTTGCACCATTTTATTACTTTATATCTAGCGTTGAACGTTTAGGTGGTTGCGTACTACAGCTTTTTGTACTGTTGTGAATGCATTTTCGCAAGAAACAAAGGTGAGTGGGTAACAAAGAGAAGAAATCGCATTACGAATTACTCTGTCGCATACTAGCCGAGAATGTGAGTCTCTTACACCAAAATACTCACAAAACATCTTTGCACCATTTCCGAAACTTTGTAAGTGAAATTCAGGCTCATCTTGTATATCCATGGGGGCGATTATCGAAGAGCTTCGATATTGCTGTGCCTGTTTTATCCTGAATTACGATGCAAAGTTCCTCTGGACATGCCGCGTTATCGCATTTATCCGCCGACACCAGGCAAGCAACTTTCAAGTAAAATGTCTCACCTTTAGGGGAGTGCACGTAATGGATGTACGAGACAGGTTGTAGACGCGTATTTGACGACATTTGGAAGCTTGGATCTGGCCGTCAGTCGTCAAAGGATAGCCCAATGGTAAGGCGGCCGCTCGCGATAAGCGGAAATGCAGCGTTTCAGCCCCGGTCCACCACAGATATTCATTGTCGTCATTCCATTCTCCAGCTGGTGGTAGTCCTTATTCGCTGTGCACAGTATTTTTCTTTGTGTCATTTAGATTCACCAGAGAAAGGGGAAGAGCATTTTCTTGTCTTCTATTGCATTTGTGAAGATCTCTACTGCCGTCACCGAACGACGTGGCGCAGTGGTGAGATAGAGAACCCGCGACTGGGGACTGGGGTTCAGGCCGCTATCCGGACATCCTCATGCGGCCTTACCTCGGTTTCCCCCGACTACTCAAGACAAATACCGAGACAGTTCCTTTGAAACGTCGCCGATCTCCTTTCCTAGCCAAGTCCGACCAAAACTTGTGCTCGGTCCTTACTGACCTCTTCATCGACAAACCCTACTGATTCTTCCTTTGCTTTTCAGAAAACATTTCGTCAGTTAACATCATTAACTGTTTACATACATTTCTAGCGGATGCAATAATCTGAAATCTAATGAGTTTCTTTTGTGCGATAAATACTGGAGTTGGAGAAAACCGTGGAAACACGGAGAGAAGTGCACGCTTGAGCATAAATGCAGATGCCAGCCCAGCCCGCTTTGTTTATTTGACCACGAACAGCACCTGTGCAGTGCCCTCAATATCTTGCAAGTCTCACTGGTGGTCAGAACACTGTTCTGTGTAGTTTTGACGCATTTATCGGAGATAAGTGAATTCGACGCGGGAGATATTTGGTGCTCGTATGATGGCCGTTTTCGAAATCAAAATAGCCAAAGATCTCATGTCTCAAGGGGCATCGTACCGAATATTTATACCGCGTACGGAGAAAGCGCAGAAACATTATCCACTAAGTCACAACACGGATGAAGTTTGTGTTGAGTGAATTATTGTTTATTTCAACTTTCTGCTACCAGTCACTTTTTATTTTATGATTAATCTAACACAATGCAACGCGTTTCGAAAATGTTCTGTTCATCTTCAGGTATTTATACATACATACATATAGAGAAATGTTTCTTACAAATAAACAGTCGTACACTATATTAATCTAGAACTTTTTGACCATTGTTTTCTTTTTTTACTGTAGCTGCTGGTGTGGCATTTTGGGGGAAGGAGGGGGGCAGTGTTTGGCTAGAAATCGATATCAATTATGTCTTCTGCTGGTTTTCTTCCTTATGGTTGACTATGTATATCACAGCAATTTCATCGACTTCCTGCTTCACTTGCATCACTGGTGTAATGGCGGAGCTGTTGATTGACATTACACTACTGGACATTATATTTTGTCACTGATTGCCAACGTAGTTGACTGCACAAATTGTTTATGTGTTATATGTGTGTAACATCGGAGCAATTTGTGCAGTGAATTACGTTGGCAATCAGTGACAAAATATAATGAGCCATAGTATAATGTCAATCAACAGCTCCGCCATTACACTAGTGATGCAAGTGAAGCAGCAAGATGATGAAATTGCTGTGATATACATAGTCAACCACAAGGAAGAAAACCAGCAGAAGACATGATTTCGATTTCTAGCCAAACACTGCCCCCCTCCTTCCCCCCAAATGCCACACCAGCAGCTACAGTAAAAAAAGAAAACAATGGTCAAAAAGTTCTAGATTAATCTAGTGTACGACTGTTTATTTGTAAGTAACATTTCTCTATATGTATGTATAAACGCCTGAAGATGAACAAAACATGTTCAAAACGCGTTGCATTATGTTAGATTAAGCATAAAATAAAAAGTGACTGGTAGTAGAAACTTGAAATAAATGGTTATTCCACACAGTCACGGTGCACAAACATAGCCATATGGCGAGTTGGAATTCCGAAACCAGTCAGAGTGATGAAAATGCCCGTAACAGGAAAACGCAGTGAGGAAACCATAAAACTTGGATTACATAGCACTGGAAGAATCTCATTTGCTTGGATAAGTCTTCCTTACACTGTTTCCAACTTCTGGCGGAGTTTACGTCCCAAGAGTGAAAGAGGGAATTTGCACAACCACACCGTGTTGTTCCATGGGCCACATTCATACTCTGGCAGATCGCATTACTCTCAAGGATAATGTGACCATTTTGGCTGAGCATGACCATCCCATTGTTCAGTGTTTGTTCCCCAGTGGCAACGCTGCATCCCAAGAGGACAAGGCCCCTGTTGATACGCCTCGCATCGTTCAGGACTACATTTGTGAGCACGAGGACGAACTGTCGCTTCTGTCCTGGCCTTCAAAGTCCCCAGATCTCAGCATTACTGGGGGCTTGTAGTCTACTTTGGAGAGGAGAGCGCATGATCGCTATGCACCTCTATTATCGTTACTGGAAATTGACTCTATTTTGCAGACAAATGGTAAAATATTCCATTGATCACCATAAGGGGCTTGTGTTTATCCATAGCGAGATGATTAGAGGCTGTTTCGAACGGCAACGGGTTTCCTACACCGCAAGAGCCATGGTGTTTTTGGTGTTTCCACATTTTTGTCCAATCCACGTACGTCTTGCGCAACAGGGAAGAAGCAAAAATTATTCTACATGGTTTCAAAGACATCAATAAAGAAAAATTGTGAAACATGTGAATAATGTCCCTAAGTTCGGCTTTAGTCTTATTCCATAAGTGTCAAACTACATCATTTTCCTGTTCATTTTTTAAAAACTGCAATGGGTTCCTTTTTGTACATTACGTTGCGATGATGTATTTCGGATATTCGCGATAATTCACATAGTAAAAAAAAAAAAAACTGTTCGTAGTAATAAAAGTGAAAGTATTGGAGAGAAGAGACATATCTAGACTGAATTAAATACTGCAGTCAGCATCAACACTCTTATTGATGGTTTAAAACATTATATCATTTTAAGTCGTTTCAAATGAGATTTTGTAAGTCATAGTACAATATGTCGAAGGGAGGAACTAGTGCATCAGTGGCCTATCATCAGCATCATTCGTATTCCATTCGCGAATTGTGTGTGGAAAATGACTGTATACCTCTTCATGTGTGAGAGTGATTACGTGGGACTCGTTATCCTTACACATCCATATGCCCAGTTCGTAACTGAAATGACTACGTCACCGACGAGTGTCTCTGCATCTTAACCGACAACTGTATTCTGGAAATATTCTTGTCGCGAGTTGGACGATACTTCTGATACCTGGTTAAATCGTCTCCCTTCCTGTTCTGTTCTTGAACAGTAAGTGGGAAGAAAAACGATAGATAAGTCTGAATATAAACTCCAGTTTCACTAATTTTACAGTTGCATCGGCAGTGATGTCACTATTATCATCGCACTGACGACAAAAGCTACAGCCATGCCTCAACTTTAATTCTTAGATACAGAAAGAAAGCAGACAGAAAAGATGTTTCCGGAAAATGGTATTAAGGAATTTCGTAAGAAAACCAGTTTACTTCTGGGTTACAAGTTTTGGTAAAAAAAAATCTAACCAATTATGAAGCTGTGTTGAAATTTTTTGGGCTGTCAGCTGCCTGACATCGTCATCGTGAACCAATGTTTGGATTAGTTTCCTACTCACTGCAACCCTTTAGGATGCCAGGGCTTTCGGCACTATGACTAAAGAAGACGAGTAGCAACGTTTTCGCTACCTACGGGTTCCTGCACGTGAGGAAGAAAAGACAGAAACTTTGTATCAAGATGGAAGTGCTAGTTCAAGAATAACCTGAGAAGATTTTACCAGCGAAATTCACAGAAGAAGGTGGCAGTCTTAAATTACAAAAGTTCGTTTCATAGAGTTCTGTTAATGAATCCTACGATCAAAAACTAACGTAACTGAAGTATCACTGAAGCGATGGTGAATGGCACGAATGTTGTACAGAGACGTTGGCCTAATTTGTGCCTACAAAGTGGAATTCGTCTCGTGCGAACTATTTATATTCTTTTTTTACATGTACTGTACCTGCCACCATAAAAAGTTCGCTGATACACTGCATTGTAGTAGTATCTTTTTCGTCACTTCTTGTTCCTTTCGTGTACTGTGCGACCAAACACAGACCCTCGATGATGATGTATGATTTGTGGGGCGCTCAACTGCGTGGTCATGAGGCCCGTACAATGTCCCAATCGTTACACAGTCCAAATGTTTTACACAGTCCAATCCAGCCACTGTCACGAACGATGATAATGAGGATAAACGTATGAGGACAAACACACACCCAGTCCACCGACAGAGAAAAATCTCCAACCCGGCCGGGAATCGAACCAGGATCCTCGTGATCTACAGACAGCAACGGTAGCCACTAGACAACGAGCTCCGGACAAAACAAACCGTCATATGAAGTCACAAATGCACGATGTTCTCTAATTTGGCTGCCATGGTCATGGTACGAGACGCAGCTGTAGACTATGGTTTTAAGGACACTGAACATCTGTCATCAGTCTCGTATTCACTTCCCAAGACGAAATCAGTGTACCTTATCCGTCTGTATGCAGAGCAAATTTATGTGCAAAAGTGAGTAGTTTTTCCGTATGTTTGTGTAGTGAGTATCTAAGGCAGGACGTGGGTAGCAGTCCAATATTCACCTAGAGGGATGTGGGAAACCGCCTAAAAGCCAGTTTCAGAATGGCGGGCGCACTGGCGCTAGTCGTTAATCTGCAGCGCGGATTTCAGTCAGTGCTGGCGCGCCTCCCCGTATCCAGGAAGCGGGCACTTTAACGTGCACAGTTATATGTTCTGGTATTGTACGAGATGTTTATCAGAGAGAGAGAGAGGGAGCAAGAAATTTATTTATTCGTCTTCCAACACTGCTCTATTAATTCTGCTGTCTTTCTTGTAGTAACTCCTACTGAACACCAATGATCATTTCTCAGAAGCTCTCGCACTTACGTAACAAGCCCGTTACCAGGTGTGAAGTGCTATTTTGAAGTTTCTCTACCTCTGTGCGGTATTTCCACATTATAACAGTCCCACACTGACCAATCATACTCGCGAATCAGTCACAGGAGAATTTTTTAATCGATCACCAACGCGGACTCCTCTGCTTTCCTTTATACTAAAACAGTGTTGTCCTTCCATCTGACAGTTGTGACTCAGTGGTTTGCGATACTGCTGCCAAGCATAATCTCATCTTTCCTTTTGTAGTTGAGTGTTTGACCAGGTAATGTAGCTGACATAGATTTTTCTTTTTGGGGAGAGAAAGATAGATACTTGTTTCTCCGGGATTCACTTCTCTTGAGTAGTGTTACTATTTTCCCTTGTTGCATTAAACTGCTAGACGTATTAACGATCATATCTTAATTTAGTTCATTTATAGACAGATACGAAAACAGTATATTAACCTTCCTATCCACATCTCTTGATACTTTACATCTATGCCTATCAGTGTAAATCTATATTAGTAGCTAAGCGTACTGAAATGTGTGGAAATATACCTGTCTTTTTTCCCTAAATGGATGTTTAGTTCTACCTTGGTGTGAACCCAATGAAACTGTAGATAAATTCCGGGCTACACAAAAAAATTTCCGTCTAGTTGCCAAGCACATCGGAATGAATAGTGATGTTCTGACACTACATTAATTCATCATATTCAGCAGTATAATTCGTTTTATTTGTCTACATGTGTTGAACGTTATCAACTAGTTCAAAATGAAATAGTAGAACTCTTATTTTCTTCTAAGCGTGTGCGTGGCTGGATTAAAGGAAAATTGAGATTTCAAGTTGCGCATTACTGTGGCTTACCTTACTAGCGAAACATACTTCGTTATCACAGTGTTTTCAGTTTATTTATTATTAGAAGTTCGACTTGAATGAAATCCTACCCGAAGGTCTTAGAAATTTTTACATTTAAGTTCAATATCAATCAACGCAAGATTTCCAAGATCTGTTTATGAATGAAATAACGAGTAACATTTGTTTTACGTTACGTTGCATTAATACTTGTTCCATAGATCATGAATAAGAAATTTCGTAATAATGTGGAACGTGTCATTTTAATATCAGGTTTCTTTGCTTCGTATAATTAATTTTTTCCAATTAATAGTTCATATCCAAAAATTCATCTAGTGAAAAGAGGAAGTTGTCATTCAGCGATTCTTTTAATCCGTTTTTAAATGATGGGTTATCTCTCCTACTTTTACTGCTATCTAGTAAACGACCAAGGACTTTTGTGGCGGTATAACTCCCCCATCCGTCCCAAAGTCAAATTTAACCCAGAATATAGAAGATCATTCTTTCTTCTAGTGTTGTAGCTATGTACTTGGCTATTATTTTTAACTGGAATGGGATAGTAATAAAAAATTTCATAAGTACATGAATGTATTGTGAAAGTTCTGCGACTATCCCTAGTTCCTTAAATTAATGTCTGCAAGGTGACTTGGGTGAGTGACAGCTATTATTCTGATTACACGCTTTTGTGTAATAAATGAATTAATTCTCTTAATGATGAATAACACCAAAATATCATGCCATATGACAGCAGTAAATGAAAATAGGCGTATTAGGATAATTTACTGATATGTTTTACACCGAAAATTGCAATAACGCTAATAGCGTAAGTAGCTGAACTTAAACGTTTCAGTTGATCATCAGTTTATTTCTTCCATTTCCATTTCTCATCAGTGCACGCACCCAAAAATTTGAATATTCTGTCTTAGGAATAGACTTCTGTTCAAAGTCTATATTTATCAATGGGATTATACCATTTACTGTGCAGAACTCTATATACTTCGTTTTCCCACGATTTAGTGAAAGTCAGTTTGCAGAGAAGCACTTAATAATTTTCTTAAAGACATTATTTACAATTTCTTCAGCTAATTCTTGTTTGTTGGATGTATTTACTGTATTTGTATCATCAGCAAAAAGAACTAGCTTTGCATATTCATAAATATAGAGTGGCAAGTCAGTATATTGAAAACAATATTTATCATAAAGATTTTGCCCTTCGGGTGAGATGAAAATCAAGATGATGGAATGTAGTGAGCAGAATTTGCTACAGATATGACACATAAATGTCTTCAAAAAAAGGTTGCATATCCTCTTCCCTACTTATAAACTTTGTATAATTCGTAATTTATAAACGTCGTAAGTAACAAATAGTAACTTAAAACCAGCAAGCTACTGAATTTTCACATAAATGTCGAAGAAGTAGCTAGGTTTACAGCGATGGAAGGACATACAGACACATAATAAGCATTTCGAACATTCTGCGTGGAGAATGTAAGAGAAAGGTGACGATATATATTGAATAATAAAATATTATGAGAGTGAAGAAAAACTATTTGTTTGGCCGTAAATAATTTCGAGTCGAACCCCAGTTTCAAATGGCAAATATTTCCCGTCACTTTACGCTTGTATTAAATGCATACACAAAAGTTCAATAAATCTGCTTGTTCCCAATACAGTATTTAAATTTTTCGAGAAATATATTTTGTCAGTTAAAAGTGGGCGTTGGTGTAAAACTAGAGTAAAGTAGTTCATTTTTTGAAACAGCGACTAGGATAATGGCATTTGTTGCTAAATTTCGAACATTAATGAATTCCCCCGTCAGACGGACAAAAATTTAAGACATTCCGATATGTACTGATAACGCGACGAAGGATAAGAAGCAGCCGCAAGGAGCAGTTTCTTGCCACAACGAGACTGGACATTCCTGAATCAGAGTCTCGCAGAAGACAAGTGAGAGAGGCGAACTGCTGCTACAGTCTTGCTGACCTTACCCCCCCACCCCCCCCCCCCTCCTTTCATCGTCACACCCGTCTTCGCGCCACTCTCCCACTCCTCGTCACAGCCACCACCCCCCTTCCCCCTCACCCTCCAGCTCCAGATCGAGCTCCTTGGGAAGCTGGAGTCTCCCTCTTTCTTGCTGCAGCCGTCTTGGGCTCCACACCAGGTGCGCCGTCTCTATTGCATGTTCTTGCAGCTTTCTCTGCCGCTAATCCAGTGATTTTAGTTTTATTTTCGTAGCTGATGGTTTTGTTTCTGAACTACGTTTCAAAAAATTGTGAGACGGTTATTCCACATTGCCTTCGCTATAACTAATTTTACATGCAATCCTTGTAGGTATTTTCCGCAAAAAGACATAGGATGTTCATCTGCATTCGCAATATCAAACGAATAGTAATGAAATTCACGATAAGTTTGTACTGATGTCAGTAATATCTACAGAGATAATTTGTTTCTAATTGTGTCGAATCTCATCCTGTTACTGTAAAGCAGTTAGTGTTGCACAGTAGAACTCGTTAAGTGACTTTCTTTGTTTCCTTCTTTCTTTGTTGAGGCTGTCCGTGAGAGACCCCGAAAGCGGTGCTCCCTACATAACGCATAAGAATACGCGTAACTTAATAATTTCTTCCTATATCTAAACGGTATTTATTGTCATTACATTTCGATCAAATGCAGTTTCAAGTATTTTAATAACCTATTATGTTATGCCGAAAAGCAGTTATAAATGTACTCACAATTAAAAATCAATGGCTGTTTTCAGAGGAGGTCACATCTCAGTTTTGTATTTTCTTAACGAGTTCATTATCGTTTTCTGCAATTATTTACTACTGTCTCAATAAAAATTATAATGTAGACAAGGTTTTATTATTCATTAAAGGATGAACAGTCTCTTACTTTTCAGTAACAGAGAGACATTGGTTGTTCCCGAGCGGTATTACCAAAGCGCAGCAACTCGATTTACTTTCATAGTCCTATTTCCCTTCTCCGTCATGAACATCCACAATGCCTTTATATCTTCAGATGGCATGTCTAGTCGACAGTCTAGCACATGCCACAAACAGCTTGTCTCATTGAAGTTTTCGTGTACTTGACAATGTGAAACGCTAAACCTCAGATATCCCTTGCGTTCTACAGTGGGATTAATTTCATTGGCGTATTCAGTGCACAACGCAAGTGCAAGTGTGCATGTTTTTCAAAACAGGGCATAATCGTAATCATCCGTAAGAGACCAAGGGTCAACTGTCTGTATGTACCTGAACAGTAGGCACAGTAGTCTTTCGGAATGAGGAAGTTGTACAGAACGAAAACATGAGAATTAGAAGCAATATTCATTTTGTTTTCATATGCATGGGTCTTTAAAACGTAAGAGAGAAAGTCTGTTATGACATAGCTTACTACGTCTGTTGGGCTGTATTTTTAGTGCAGCAGAGTATTAATACCGAGGAAAACACTCTCTCACAGTCGTAATACGTTAGTTACTGTATGTAACAACATAAATACGGACGGTAGTGAAATATGAATTGCAGTAAAGTCTAACAGTGAATGGTAGGACAATGTGTGTGCGGTTGTGTAGTGTTATCGTGTAGAACGTGAGATGATCAAGTAATAGGAACTTCTGGTAGCAATATCAACAATATGGAAAAGAAGATTTGTCGGGTTGCAGACACGCACAATTAAAAAGACACTCACGTAAAACTTTCGGCAATAGCCTTCGTCAGTAAAAGAGGCGCGCGCGCGTACACACACACACACACACACACACACACACACACACACACACACACGACCGCCTACTCCAGCATCTCGGGCCGGAACGCCATTGCATAAGATTTCAGCCAAAGCACTTTGGCCCGAGTTACCATAGTTGGCGGTCTTGTGTGCGTGAGGTGTTCTTGCTTGTGTGTGTGTGTATGTGTGTGTGTGTGTGTGTGTTTTACTGACGAAGGCTGTGGCCGAATGCTTTATGTGAGTGTCTTTTAATTGTGCCTGTCTACATTGTAGAATGTGTGATTAATAATTCGTGTCTTTACAGATTACTTAATTTATATCTAGCTGATACAACAAAGAATTATTTAACCAGGAGGTAAAAATGATAGAATATACTGATGAATAAATGATAGTGATCTTTCAGCTGTATACAACACGTAGTTACCAGTGACATTTGGGTATTAGGCTGAATCAGATTTGTTGTAACTACAGCGTACATATCAGTAAAATTGTAGAGCAACGGCATCCAAGGAGCAGTACCATGTTACTAATAGGATAATCAACGAATTTTACATATTTAGTGTTTATACTTTGATCTCAGCTGTAGCTATTTGACAGCGCTAAGGACATCAGAAGCTGGGCAAGAATGGCTACAAATATCGACAACATAGTATCGGACTCGATGAGTGATACAATAACTCACATTTCTGGAACGAAAACGAAGCAAAGTAATGAGAGCAGAACTTCAAATATTTTAGGGAATAACAGAAAAGATATAGATAAAAACGGGAAGGAACGTGTAAGCGGAATGGGAAGTAAGAGAACGCCAAACAGAAGTAACAGGTGAAAGGACTAAACTAGCGGGTGAAACGATCTCGGAGAGATTACGAAAGGGATGGAAGTGTGAATCTTATTTCATTGAAATGATAGAGAACAATCCCAATCTTTCCGTAACGTTACCAAATTATTCATGCAATAAGGTGCCTTTGAAAGGTACTAAAAAAACTGAATGAAAAACTGTTTTGATATACGTTGGAGTACTTCTTTTTTGTTAAGAAAAATGGTTTTGTAAAAAAATTAGGGAAATAACATTCCTCCTGCAATTTTATCGCACCGGGAATGACACACCAAGATGCTGAATTATTACCACATTACCATTTCATTACGGTGAAAGTGAAGGTCATTAACAAAACCGAACGAAAAACTGTTTTGATAAACGGTGGACTGCTCCTTTCCTGTTAAGAAAAAATGATTCTGTAAATAATTAGGGAAATAATCTTCCTCTGCAACTCTGCCGTACCAGGTATAACTTATTTAATGCTGAACAGGTACGCAGGTATAAATGTACCTGTAAAGCTGTACATTTACGGAACCACATTCAGTATGTACAGCGAAAGTACAAAAAAGGAGCAACAGCAGAAGAGGGCATAAATCACTGCATTTCGTCTCCATACTCAAAGGCTGCCCCATATGTGGTTGAGTAACTAACGAACGGATCCTAACAATAATTTAAACCATTTAAAAATGAAACATGTTATTATGACTGTGTGAATAAACCTAAGATAAGTTGCGTGAAGGATGTGATATGAATCGGCTAACACGTTAAACAGATACGAGTAGAACGAACACAAGCAGTATATTGCCTTTGATAGTGATAAAAGTGGTTTGAAAATTTTAAGAGGAAGGTTGCGTCTGTACATATGATTAAAAATTCTGAGAAATATGAGGAAGCATTTCTGAAACTGTCAGCTGCCATTAAATCTTAGATCGACTAAGCTACCACATGTATATTTCAACGAACCACGTCTCTGACTACACCTATTTGCGGAATGACTGCTATACACCTTCTAGGTGCAGAAAGCCTGGTAAACGTCGTCAGTAGCTTGTGTAATAAAATGAATGTTAAACATGACCGATCGCCATCAAAAGTAGAAAGGAACAGCAAGAACAAAGTTAGGAAATAAGAACGAAACAAAGAGTTGAATAATGATGTGTTACATTTCTACCATTGTTTAGTTTTTGTACAGGTAGATATTTCCATCTTTAATGAGTTGTCTGAATGAAATTTATTGGAGTTGGAACAAAACTCACTTAGAGGAGGATGAAGAACGAAACTGACCATGATTTGTTAAGAAACCGTTCTGGCATTTGGTCAAGTGACTTGGGAAATCATGGAATATAGTCAGACCAAGGCTTCAATCCTCTCCTGCTGCAGTCAAGTCAATGCAAACTGTTTAAGAATTTTGCTTAATTCAACTAAAGAGACACTGATAAAATAGCTCTAATAAATTGGATAAAAATCTACTAAGACAGAATCTAGTAAAATAAAATGTGGAATGGCAGAAAACTCAGTTTAACCGATAATCCTGAACGGATTTTAACTGGAAAGATTTTCATATTTTCGTGTGTTATTTTGACAGTGTGGATTAACATTATCATTTTCAAAACCATATCAGTACTTATGCGGAACCATTAAAATTACAGTTTATGCAAAGCAGATAGCATCGGTTTGTGCAGCCGCCAGATAACTTTATGCAGCAGATTGTAGGAAACTTTAGCGAACATCCGTACTAACCATACTCAGAAATACAAGTTGCATGATTTGCGTTTCCGTGCTGCTCGAGACATTCATTACAGATAATTGGTTACTCATGAAATAAGTGGGTCTACGTATCAAAAGAAACCTGCAATACGTTGTAGATCATCAGTACATACGAGAAAATTGCTTTAGTAGATTGGGTAACACTGTATTTCGAAAAACTATTTCCAGTACATGCATACAGGTAAGTAATTCGTCTGTGTTAAAGTGTCATGAAAAAATCTTATACGCATTTATTGGGAAGCAGCATGCGATACAGCCATCATAGATAATCTTTATGTTGTTCTTAACAATTTCTAGTCAACGAAAATAAATAAGAGATATTCAATGCTTACAAACATCCTGAGAAACAAAACAAAAAATGAACAGATTATCTAAAAAAGTCTAATACTTACTGAACTCTAACACAGGAATGTTTCTTATCATTAACGCTTCCTATGATAAAACTAAATTAAATTCTTTAGCTCTGGAAAAGAAATATTCTTGAAATAAGTAATATATGAAGGGTGCTCCATAAAGAAAGCAACTTCTGAAATGCCTGACATTTCCGTTCTCGTAGTTTAGGAGCAGACCTAGTAACTTAGCAGTAAGTTGCACGATTGTCATCTGTTTTCTTTGTTGTTAGTAATAGCGAACTTCGTGATGGAACAGAGTATTATCACAGTGAAAACTTAATACAAATGTGTAAATATTGAGCAGAGATTGTTCGCAAACTGCGTTGATTGTTTGGTCAACGTAATGCTCTGAATATGTCAACTGTGATGAGACTGATTGCTAAATTTCAGAAAACGTTAAATCCTCGGGGCGTCATCGTGTTAGCCGCTACGCAAAAAAGGAACACCGCCATCGCGAGCTATAAAAGCTGCTGTAAGTCCAGTAAAATCTGTTCGTCAACTTTCATTACAACTGGTAGTGTCCGGAATCAGCGCGCAACAATTTCTGAAAGAAGATCTGCACCTTTGGGCATATAAAATCCAACCGACACAAGAAATGCAGCCATACGATCACGAAATGCTCCGAGTATTTGTCCACAGAGTGCTTTCGAAACAAAGAACGGACAACAGATTCGTTAAGGAAGTAATGTTCACTGATGAGGCTCTCTTCCTGTTGAACAGTATGGTGGTGAATAAGCAAAACTGTCGAGTGATTATGAAGAAGCTGTTAAATTCACAACGAGTGACTGAGTGGTGAGGCATATGGCATGAGCACGTTAAGTGTGGGGCACTTCTTCGAGGACGGCGTCAGAAATGCATGAACAGTGGACGGCGAATGCTAGTGCGATGTGTTAAGACAGCTTTTGTGGTCTGAACTGATATTGTGAATGGTGAAGAAGTTTGATTTCAACAGGATAGCGCAGCCTTTCACATATCGATTGGAACTATGCACTGGTCATATGAGAGGTTCGCTGACCGAATGATTTCTCGCAACGTTAATATGAACTGGCCACTCAGATCTTGTGATCTGACATCTAATGATTTCTTCCCATGGGGATATTTGAAATCTCGTTTGTACGAGGTGCATTCAAGTCCTAAGGCCTCCGATTATTTTTCTCCGGACTGGAAAGAGATAGAAACATGCGCATTGTTTTAAAATGAGGCCGCGTTCATTGTCAATACGTCCCAGAGATGTAAGCACCGTACGGCAGATGGAATTTTACCGCCAGCGGCGAGAATGAGAACTGTTTTAAATACTTAAAATGGCGACGTTTTCCTTACTTGAACAGCGTGCAATCATTCGTCTTTTGAATTTGCGTAGTGAGAAACCAATTGAAATTCATCGACAGTTGAAGGAGACATGTGGTGATGGAGTTATGGATGTGTCGAAAGTGCGTTCGTGGGTGTGACAGTTTAATGAAGGCAAAACATCGTGTGACAACAAACCGAAACAACCTCGGGCTCGCACAAGCCGGTCTGACGACATGATCGAGAAAGTGGAGAGAATTGTTTTGTGGGATCGCCGAATGACTGTTGAACAGATCGCCTCCAGAGTTGGCATTACTGTGGGTTCTGTGCACACAATCCTGCATGACGACCTGAAATTGCGAAAAGTGTTATCCAGGTGGGTGGCACGAATGCTGACGGACGACGACATGGCGGCCCGTGTGGCATGTTGCCAAGCAATGTTGACGCGCAACGACAGCATGAATGGGACTTTCTTTTCGTCGATTGTGACAATGGATGAGACGTGGATGCCATTTTTCAATCCAGAAACAAAGCGCCAGTCAGCTCAATGGAAGCACACAGGTTCACCGCCACCAAAAAAATTTCGGGTAACCGCCAGTGCTGAAAAAATGATGGTGTCAATGTTCTGGGTCAGCGAGGGCGTAATCCTTACCCATTGCGTTCCAAAGGGACTACGGTAACAGGTACATCCTACGAAAATGTTTTGAAGAACAAATTCCTTCCTGCACTGCAACAAAAACGTCTGGGAAGGGCTGCGCGTGTGCTGTTTTAGCAAGACAACGCACTCGCACATCAAGCTAACGTTACGCAACAGTTTCTTCGTGATAACAACTTTGAAGTGATTCCTCATTCTCCCTACTCACCTGGCCTGGCTCCTAGTGACTTTTGGCTTTCTCGAACAATGAAAGACACTCTACGTGGCCGCACATTCACCAGCCGTGCTGCTATTGCCTCAGCGATTTTCCAGTGGTCAAAACAGACTCCTAAAGAAGCCTTCGCCGCTGCCATGGAATCATGGCGTCAGCGTTGTGAAAAATGTGTACGTCTGCAGGGCGATTACGTCGAGAAGTAACGCCAGTTTCATTATTTTCGGGTGAGTAGTTAATTAGAAAAAAAATCGGAGGCCTTAGAACTTGAATGCACCTCGTATGTCAACAAACAACGATCATTTCCAGATCTCACAGCCGTAATTCATAGTGTAATTTCAGAAAGTTTTGGAAAATTTTATCGAAATATGACTGGCCAAAGTCGAGGAGGGCATTTGTTTAATATCATATTTCAGATATAATCACAGGTACAATGCAATAGTTTATAAATTACTGAACTTTATCAATAACTGTGCATTCACAAATTGCGTTCCTTATCGGACACCCTTTAAACATAGGCCTGCAAACACACACTTTAGAAGAACAGATATGACAGGCAGAGACATGTTATGACGTCGTGGTTGCAAGGAATCACAAATAGGAGCAAATGATAGGGAGAATTGGACTGAAAGAAGTAAAAACTGTAGGTACATACGCCACATCCTCAGGGACCAGGTCATTTTATTGACAAGTGAGGTGACAGTCCATCATTGTAGGATGTAGGAGAAAATGATAAATTTCGACCTAATGAGGCACACTTCGTGACGTAAAGGCTGCCCGAGCAGTTGTATCAATACAGAATGACCCTCCCCCCTTTTCGCCGCCTCCGGTGGCAACGCAGGCGTCTGTTCTCCCAAACAAATGGGTATAAAGGTGGCGAATGGCGTCAAGCGCTAGATTGTTCCAAGCATCTTACACTTTTTGTTGCAATCCCTCAATGGTTCTTGGCGGCCCTAGAGAACAACTAAGTTACCGCTTCATGTGCCATACGTTTTCTTCAATTGGCGAGAGATCTGATGGTCTTGCTGGCGAGGACGCTTGTTGGATACCACGTAGGGGACGTTGCGTCCAGGTAGCCCCATGCGGACGTGGGCTGCCCTGCTGAAAATGCACATCACCTTTCTAGTGGTAGCATGGGCATAGCAGCCTGTGCAGTGCAGCGGATACTGTTTACTCTACCCTGCAGAGACCCCACATGTCAGCGCGAGCTGTAACTGGTGGCTCGCAACACTATAAAGCATGAGGTGCGGCCTGTGTGTTGTGGGCGAACGTACTTTGGAATAGGCCTACGCAGTACACGTGTAGGTCCATCAGTTGCATAAAAACAGAGCTTACTCACGTAACTGAAGACAACGGAGGGCTATTCCACTCACCAGTCAACTTTTTCACGACAGTAGGGTAGCCCTGCTTAGCAGCGTCGGGCTGTCACTAGTAGTCTGGCCAGAAGCACACGTCATCTTATTCCTGCTGCAAGCAAACCGTCCCCAGTGGCCCCTGGTGATGCAGAAGGTGCATTGAGTTCCCAGATTGTGTCCCTGAATGGTGTTCAGTCGGCCACCGCTGCTCTAACAGTGCATCGACACTGACTTAGCGTGTGTGCCATGCAGACGTCCACGACCGGATGTTCTACGCACCACTGTTGGATGCAGTGACACAGCACCGATACTTTACGTCCAACGTTTGCAGCACCCGTCGATACATACATCCAGCTTTCCGCAGGCCCACAAAGCGACGCAGTTCAAATGGCTGAAGTTCTTCGACGGGAGTACGTACTCGTCGCTGGGACATGGTTGTACCTTAGAATAAATACTCTAAACACTGCTCGCCTCTAAACTTAGCACAGTTACTGGCTGCAGAGTCAAAACAGAGGGCTCTCAGACAGAATTCCTTAGTACTATCTGATCGCCGATGACCGTGATGAATGAATCACTAACACTACGACCCCACAATACGCACATACTACATCCTGGTCGCACTGAACACAGTCCTTGAAGGTGTTACGTGAATGGCAGAGGGGTGCAGGAAGAGGGTGGAGTTAAAGACATAGAGAGAGAGAGGAGAGAAGAGGCTCGAACGATACATTACACTCCCAGATTAGTCTATTTGTTTGCTTTCAGACAGATGAAATAGCTATAAAAACACTTTTATCGCGCCCAAAAAATGTCTCATAATATTCCTTACGAGGTAGAGCACGTCAGAACGTAGATGAAAAAGTCTTCAGCAACAAATAAAAGAGTGTTAGACGACAAGGATGGGTCACATATGAAAACAATTGATCATCACAATGAAACCTTAGTGAGTTGGAAACCCAATAAATGCAGTAGCTACTTTCACCTCAGGTGTAAAATTTAGCATTATCACATGAAGAACGTTTATGTCAGCAGCAGTGCAAGAGAAATTAAAGTACGTGTATCTGTGACAAAAAGCAAGTCTTTTAAGATGGAATCCTACCTGAAAACAGAACGCCAAGAATAGGACGGAAAATCAATCATTGCTACGTGCGACGAATAACAAATTTGTGTGTGATGGTTTCTAGATACGACAACGATTATACATTAGGAAAATGTGACATCGTAGTGGAATATCTAGCTATTTATTCTAAATTACTTTGCGCCTGTGCCATACTCAAAAGTTGTCAATTCTGCGAACTAATAACTAGTACATTTGCTTATTCAGAGTGCAGTAACACACTGAGATATGATATTCTGCATGGCATCACGGACTTCACCTGAATCCTTCTTCCGTTATATTCTTTTTTCTGCAACTAGTAAGCCCTCATAGATGTGGGGGACAATATCTCTGTAGTTCGTATATATAACAAAGCTATAACAAAGCAATTCCACCGACATCGACATTGTTAGAGACGGAGCTCCAGTTCGGATTAATCGAGGATACCTGAAGAAGTTAAGTCGTGTCAAAAACCAGTCCGTCCGCAACTCGTAGCCTTGCGGTAGCGTTCTCGCTTCCCGCGCACGGGGTCCCGGGTTCGATTCCCGGCTGGGTCAGGGATTTTCTCTGCCTCGAGATGACTGGGCATTGTGTGTCTTTCATCATCATTTCATCATCATTGATTCGCAAGTCGCCGAAGTGGCGTCAGCTAAAAAGGACTTGCAATTTCGGCGGCCGAACACCCCGCATGGGGTCTCCCGGCCAACAATGACTATTCGCATGAAGTCCTTTAACGAAATTCAGAAGAACGAATAACTAGAGATGAATTTGAATCCTCTTTCTCCCGAAAGAGAAACCAATGTCGTGCTTGCCTGCCGCTGTACATAAAAATTGGTAAGAGAATCGAAATCTTGCGCAAATCAAAAACGGGTCAATCCACATCGTGTGGCTATCACTGAGAGACCTAAGGCAAAAGTTAGTTCGAAGCCACTAATTTCTGCCGGCTGGTGTCACCGAGCGGTTCTAGGCGCTCCAGTCTGGAACCGCGCGACCGCTACGGTCGCAGGTTCGAATCCTGCCTCGGACATGGATGTGTGTGATGTCCTTAGGTTAGTCAGGTTTAAGTAGTTCTAAGTTCTAGGGGACTGATGACCTCAGATGTTAAGTCCCATAGTGCTCAGAGCCATTTGAACCATTTTTACTAATTTCAAGTGTTTATGGCCAGTCGACACGCAGTTACGATAATGGAACTAAAAATAAAAATCGATGACCTTTACTACAAAGTGGACATGCTAGAAATACTAGGATCGTCAGTGACTTCAGAACGTAACGACAAAAAAATTGATTCACAGACTCTAAAATGAATCCGACTCTTAGTGAAGATGTTGATCGAAAAGCACAGAGAGTAGATAGGAATCGCAAATGAACGCAGTGAAATAAAAATAAAGTAAAGAAACATGAGGAAAATAAGAGAACAGTTTAACAAAATGGTTTCTTTTTCGTGCAGTGATTACAGAGCAGCAAGTTCGCTTGATTTCTTAATAAGGCTGGTGAAAGGAACCAAATGGCACGTACCGGTGCACTGAATACCTAAGCTCGTACTAAAGATCCGAGTCAGACCCGCCGGGATAGCCGAACGCATAGACGGCCGATTAACGCCGCAGAGAGACGGCATGGTCACTAGTATGCGTACAGTGCACCTGGTACACCCTGATGCGGGGACGTGCGCACTGTGGTACCAGGTTGTAAAAGGGAAATATGTGACACGCTCCAGGTTACATACAATTCAAATGAGAATACGTCACTATGCCCACAGTGTTAAGTTACAGATGCAGATGAACTTCACCTGACACATGGGCCTGCAGCGGCAGTGTGGAGTTTGGTCCAAAATGTGATCGCCTTCCTCTTGCGGGTGACGCCGAAAGCAACTGAACCAGGGTACCACTTCCCCCTGGTATTACATGCTTTCCCCGAACTAAGAGCAACGCAGTGACTTGGATTCCGGGTCTGATGCACTTTAACCTCTCGGAGAGACCGGTAAGAATATGCTAAACTTTTGGGGCTCAGAACAAGAAAGTCACTGACCGATTTTGCAAAATCCGAGATATCTAACATATTACGCAGATTTTGTTGGCAGTGCCTTGCTTGATCCCCCACCTAGATGGAGTGTACCAGATTGGGGAATATAATTACTACATAGGATTATTCTGAGCAAGAAAGGACCGGGGCGGTGGAGAGGATCCGTCAGCATACCTGAACACGTGTCCGGCTGTAGCCCGAGGTACGACAGGGTCGGCGAGAAATGCGTCCACGAAGAGCGACGTGATGCGTTATTGTTTTGTAGCGAAACAAGCTATTTATGTTTATTATTTCTCACACCATTTACGTCAAAAAGAAAAAAAAGTAGTGCTGGAAAAGTAAACCTATTTACGTTCTCAAGAAATATTTTGTTTTATGAAGAAAATCGTCTCTTATTTTCAAACAATAGAGATTTTTAATTTTTTTTTCCTTCATCATTTTATCTGCAACTTTTTACTCATGTAGTAAGCTTTTTTTTGTTCTCCACAAGGAAGACTTTCTTCTTTATTAAAAAAAGGTAAGCAGGAGATCCCGGGTTCGAATCCCGGAAAAAAAGAAGTCGCGTTAACGCACCGCTTCTGGAATTCGGGGAAGCGAACTTGCCCAGGACCTAATCCGCCTCGAGGGTTAACGACGAGGACTGCTAAGTTGGACAGCCTATATACGGTTTTTACGCGGTTTCCCAGTTCCAGCTAGGCAAATGCCGGGCTGACACCAAGATTCTACTTCAAATACACGCCACACAAACATTTAAAACACGTTCTCGCACTTGAATATGTGTGTTGCTCAAGGCGCAGACGGTTGGAGTTGTCAGAATCTGTCACGGGGGAATGGTACCGTCAGGAAGGATAGCCGGCCACTGTGGGTGAGCGATTCGAGGCGCTTCAGTCCGGTACCGCGGTGCTGCTACGGTCGCAGGTTCAAATCCTGCCTCGGGCATGGATGTGTGTGATGTCGTTAGGCTAGTTAGGTTTAAGTAGTTCTAAGTCTAGGGGACTGATGACCTCGGATGTTAAGTCCCATAGTGCTTACAGAAATTTGAACCACTCTTTTTTTTTTTTTAGGAAGGATATCCAGAAGGATATCCAGTCACTAACTGACAATGTCATTGCCAAAACCCATACAACAATGGCAACCTCGCAGAGAAACGGGAACAAGCAAAGGAGAACAAGAAGAAGGGACTGCAGAATTGAGTCAGGTCTCAGTATAAGCCAACCAGTGGCATGGATTATCCGGGGAAAGAGTTAAGAGATAGCACCTCCACCATCCCTTAATATGTGCATAACATCGGTGTGCGAGATCGTTTCCAATCACAGGATATTCATTGCCGTATCTGGAAGAAAACGCTGCGCTCTTGTGCTTCAACTAAACATAACATTTCATGAACGTGACCAATTGCAAGTCGCCACCAGTCAAAAATATGTAACAGACACCTTAGCAGCCGCGTTCCGATTCAAGCACCTTCATAGAGATCGTATTAATCGTGAGAGGAAATCTATTTTGTCTGCATGTTTGCAACTTGCAGAAATATATAACAACAAAGCATGGAAAAGAAGTAGTTTACATACCCCATGTATATTTACATGAAATAAGAAGTTACATGATACAGACTGATCATATCAGTCTCTACAAATCAGTAAGATAAGAAAATAATTTTTACAAGTAAGTCGTTACACTACATTACGGGCTCTGAATATTGCCACACGAAGAAGAAATAAAAAGGAAGTATTTAAGAGGGTTTCAATAAATGAGTTTGTCGCACACCATAGAAAGTGACATGGGATGCACTTAGACCACAAAATTCATGGGATAGCAATATCCACAAATACAGAATGTAGAAAGGGGGCAGTGCACTGGTGGATCTGTCATTTTTATTCAGGTGACCAACGCGAAAAGTTTGCGACGGGAATTAATAGACTGAATGCCGAATGGTAGTTGGAGCTAGATGCATAGGACATTCCATTTCGGAAATCGTTGGGGAATTCGGTATTCCGAGGTCCTTAATGTGAAGAGTGTGTCCAGAATACCAACTTTCAGGCGTTACGTCTCAGCTCGGAGACGGCCTCCACTTAGCAACCGAGAGCAGCGGCGTTTGCGCAGAGTTGTCAGTGCTAACACACCAGCAACAGTGTGTGGAATAACTGCAGATTTCACCACGGTGAAAGTATCCTTTGGGATAGTGTGGCAGAGTTTGGCGTTAATGGGCTATGGCTGCAGACAACCGACGCGAGTGCCTTTGCTGACAGCACATCGCCTACAGCGCCTCTGAGCGCCTCTGATGACCATATCGGTTGGACCCTAGACTACTGGAAAACTGTGGTCAGATAAGTCCCGACTTCAGTTGGTAAGCGCTGATGGTAAGGTTCGAGTGTGGCACAGACACGAAGTAGCTATGACCTAAAGTTGTCGATAAGCCAGTTTGCAAGCTAATGGTGGCTCCATAATACTGTAGGCCGTGCGTAGAAAGAATGGACGCCTGTCCACTGGTCCAACTGAACCGATAGTTGACTGGAAACAGTTATGTGCGGCTACTTGGAGACCATTTGCAGCCTTTAATCGACTTCATGTTCCCAAAAACGAAGGAATTTTTGTGGATGACAATGCGCCATGTCACCAGGCCACAGTTGTTCGCGACTGGTTTCAAGAACATTCTGGACAAATCGAGAGAATGATTTAACCATCCACCGAACATTTAAGGGACATAATAGAAAGGTTAGTTTGTGAATGAAATCCTACACCGGCAACACTTGCAGAATTATGGACGACGGCAAAGCAGTATGGCTCAGTATTTCTCCAGGGGACTTCCTACGCTTGTTGAGAGCATGCCTCGTCGAGTTGCTACGTCGGAAAGAAGGAGGTACGACACGATATTAGGAGATTTCTCTTAACTTTGCTACCTCAGTATAAACAGACTGCATGACATAGAAGTTAAACACCTATCCGGATAGCGGACAAAGGGAGGCGCACTAACGGATTAACGACGAGGGCCATACGTGCCTGCCAGCCTGGATGTACGAGGTGCATTCAAGTTCTAAGGCCTCCGATTTTTTTTCTAACCAACTAATCGCCCGAAATCGATGAAACTGGCGTTACTTCTCGACGTAATCGCCCTGCAGACGTACACATTTTTCACAACGCTGATGCCATGATTCCATGGCAGCGGCGAAGGCTTCTTTAGGAGTCTGTTTTGACCACTGGAGAATCGCTGAGGCAATAGCAGCACGGCCGGTGAATGTGCGGCCACGGAGAGTGTCTTTCATTGTTGGAGAAAGCCAAAAGTCACTAGGAGCCAGGCCAGGTGAGTAGGGAGCATGAGGAATCACTTCAAAGTTGTTATCACGAAGAAACTGTTGCGTAACGTTAGCTCGATGTCCGGGTGCGTTGTCTTGGTGAAACAGCACACGCGCAGCCCTTCCCAGACGTTTTTGTTGCATTGCAGGAAGGAATTTGTTCTTCAAAACATTTTCGTGGGATGCACCTGTTACCGTAGTACCCTTTGGAACGCAATGGGTAAGGATTACTCCCTCGCTGTCCCAGAACATGCACACCACCATTTTTTCAGCACTGGCGGTTACCCGAAATTTTTTTGGTGGCGGTGAATCTATGTGCTTCCATTGAGCTGATTGGCGCTTTGTTTCTGGATTGAAAAATGGCATCCACGTCTCATCCATTGTCACAACCGACGGAAAGAAAGTCCTATTCATGCTGTCGTTGCTCGTCAACATTGCTTGGCAACATGCCACACGGGCAGCCATGTGGTCGTCCGTCAGCATTCGTGGCACCCACCTGGATGACACTTTTCGCATTTTCAGGTCGTCATGCAGGATTGTGTGCACAGAACCCACAGAAATGCCAACTCTGACGGCGATCTGTTCAACAGTCATTCGGCGATCCCCCAAAACAATTCTTTCTACTTTCTCGATCATGTCGTCAGACCGGCTTGTGCGAGCCCGAGGTTGTTTTGGTTTGTTGTCACACGATGTTCTGCCTTCATTAAACTGTCACACCCACGAACGCACTTTCGACACATCCATAACTCCATCACCACATGTCTCCTTCAACTGTCGATGCATTTCATTTGGTTTCACACCACGCAAATTCAGAAAACGAATGATTGCACGCAGTCCAAGTAAGGATAACGTCGCCATTTTAAGTATGTAAACAGTTCTCATTCTCGCCGCTGGCGGAAAAATTCCATCTGCCGTACGGTGCTTCTATCTCTGGGAGGTGTTGACAATGAACGCGGCCTCATTTTAAAACAATGCGCATGTTTCTATCTCTTTCCAGTCCGGAGAAAATAAATCGGAGGCGTTAGAACTTGAGCGCACCTCGTAGCTCTCAGTCACACCTCACTAGGAAATTCCGGGCTAGTACCCACGTCGCTCCTCGTGTACGCTATTATGCAAATATTTCGAAAACATGCTTAGACTTGAAAATGAGCAAGCACTAGACACATAGCGATGGTCCACACGGATTCCGTCCACGTGGAACGCTGTGCAGTCTGGAAGGGCATCCGGCTAAACATCGCCACTAACCGTGCGAAATCCGAAATAACACACTGACCACGTGAAGACACGACATGTTCCTAGGAAGGAAAAGAAAACGAAGAGGAAGAGGATTCCTTAGAAGTAAAATTTCACGCAATGTCCTACAACAATAAGACGCCGAGTGATGAAATCCCTCGATGTACTCTTCGTGGAGTAGATACACGTAAATATATCACGGATGCTTTAACTACGATAGAGACTACCTGCAGTTTACAAGGGTCTGAGGTATCCATTAAAGGCAATGGATGTAGAACCCATCACACCAGGGAGTCGTCCAATGAGACAACGGATGACACACACTGGTAATAATGCTTACTCCCTGGCGTTTCACGGAAGTGTTCTCACTCCATACCCAGTATGAAACGAGATTCATCGAAAAAGATGATTTCATGTCAGGCGACACGCTGCTGGTTATACAAGCATGTCTCTTGTAACTGGACGCGATTTTTGTATCCTGTGAGGGGCGTCCTACAGCAAGACAATACATGAACAAAATGCGCAGACGATGATTCGACGTCAACGCACTAGGGCTGTAGGTAATGGTACACATGTAGCTTAACACAACACCACACTGCAGGAGCATTTCGGTCGTCAGTCGTAGCTTTATGAAGGATAGGCCTATAGTCCGTACTGACTTAGACCACTAATTCAATACAGGGTTTCACTCATCTCTGTAGTAGCATACCTTGTGTAGTAGGTCTTGAGTTTGACAATCTGATAAGCACGTCAAGGCTGCCTTACCATTTGTCCACGTTCAGACTTCGAGACCTCGTGAAATATGATACAGCAAAACCGATCTCTCCTGAAAAAAAATAAAATAAATAAATAAATAAAAATACTAAAACCGATCTAAAAAATGTCACTGCTTTACGAGTTGCATGTGAATGTACGTGTGCAGTATAGGGCAAAGAGTACGACTAGTATAAATTAAACACATTTTGACATTATCAGCCCAAACAATGTTTCAGCATAATTTACTGTTTAAAATCTGACGTTTATCGCACGAACAGAACCAGAAATTAATGGACAAATTTTTTAGTTTTCATTCTTACACGAACTACAGCTTTTTTAAACAAGTTTGTTTTTAAACTGTGATCTCCTTAGACAGTTTATTGTACAAATTTATTTCTTGACAGAAAATACAGGATTGTTCATTTCTCGGAAAACTTAAGTTCAGTTTAGGTTTTGCTTCATGGTGTTGATCAGAGCTCTGTGTGCAATAATTATCGAAACTATTTCTGACGTACTTAACTAGAGAGGCACTTGTCACAACTGATGCCAAACTGAATTCGTTGCCGAGTAAAATCACACCACGAAGGCTATCTAAAAGACGTAAATTGCATTTGAAGGAAACAAAGCTTTACACGCAAACAGTGACGTTTAGAATAGCACGTGCTTCGTACACACACCCATTTTCTTTATCCCATATTGGGATTTGTAACCATAGCTACTGAGCTGCACAGTGAAACCAGTAGCTAAGATCGGTGGGACATCTGTTTGGGACACACCAAATAATCTTCAACACGAATCAACCGTATGCAGAACAGGTGTGGAATCTAATGACGATATTAAGGATCTGCTGATGAAACAGCAAGATCGTCATCTACATAGACATATCACAAATGTGAACATGTAAAGTTATGTTGCACCCAGACCTTTGTGAACGGCAATTGAAAAAACAAATTACACTCACGAGAATGGAAGCTGTTACATCATAAACGCCTTGAGCGAACGCTGCCAAAATGACATTCCAGTTTCTCCACGTCCGTCGCATATGTTGGTTTAAATTTCATCCTTATGCAAGATATATTTAAGTATTTTCACTACTAAAAAAGTCATTTCTACGTATGAAGAATGGCATGTGATGGCTCCTGGTGTAAGGCTAATGTTTCTGGAACGAAAGGCAGTAAATTCAGTTAAATACCTAGGATTAATAATTACCAGTAGCCGTAACTGTAAGGATGACATAGAGCATGTTGTAGGGGAGGAGAACCAAAGGCTGCGTTTTACTGGTAGGCCACTTAGAAGATGCAACAAATCCACTAAAGAGACAGCTTACGCTACGTTTCTCCGTCATCTGCTAGAATACTGCTGTGCCGTATGAGATCCTTACGGATGGGATTGACAGAGGACGTCGAACAAGCTCCAAGAACGTTAGCTCGTTCTGTACTGTCATGAAACAGAGAGTGTCACGAATGTGTTTCACGAACTGGGGTAGCAATCATTTAAACAAAGGCGTTTTTGTTTGCGGCGAGGTCGTTTCATGAAATTACAATCGCCAACTTTCTCTTTCGAATACGGAAAAAATTTGTTGACGCCCACTATCATAGGGAGAAACGATTATCGTAACAAAATAAGAGAAGTATGAGCTCGCACGGAGAAATTTAAGTACTCACTTTTCCCGCTCGCTGTTCAAGAGTGGAACGGTGTAGAAATAGTGAGGAAGTGGTCCGATGAACCCTCTGCATGGGACCTAAGTATAAATTTCAGAGTAGTCGTGTGGATTCAGATGAACTTTTCAGGTGAAGATCGCATCACATCATGCCCAGGGGATGTGTACGGGCCGGCCGTGGTGGCCAAGCGGTTAAAGGCGCTACAGTCTGGAACCGCGCGGCCGCTACGTCACAGGTTCGAATCCTGCCTTGGGCATGGATGTGTGTGATGGCCTTAGGTTAGATAGGTTTAAGTAGTTCTAAGTTATAGGAGACTGATGACCTTAGATGTTAAGTCCCATAGTGCTCAGAGCCATTTGAACCATTTGATGGATACGGGCAGCTTATTGCCGTCTTTTGAATTCTGATCAAGTTCCAAACATTGGCTGGAAGTCATGACAGATCGCACAACAGCTGCATGTAGTGCAATGTCTGAAGGACGAGAGAGACGAAATGGACAGCAGCGTAGTCTGCTTGCTGAGGCCATGTCCTTCCATACAGACTACATCACAAAAGTACCGAAGGACTTTTAGACTGGTTCTGACAACTAGATGCGTTACAGCAGCTGGAATTCAGGCAGTCGTCACAGACAGACAGACTGTGAACACGGACCATCGGGCATAGATTACTGAAAGCAAGTTTGAAATCCACAGTTGCCATCTAGCGTTGGCAAGCGTTGTCCACCGCTGACACTACATTTCAGACAACGTAGAACTGAACGATGTAGCACCAGGGATAATTGGGAAGTTGAGTACTGTTCAGAGACAAGCCTCTTTTTGTATATGGCAGTGAGGTCGACGCCATTGATTCACTAAAAGATCTGTTGATAACCCACAGAAAGCAGCGACTGTGTACGTATCTCTCACACTCCCGGATTCGAGGTGTGCGGAGCTATCTGATATGACAACAGCACTGCTTTGGTAATTGTTGAAGTGGCGCTTGCCAACATATGGGGAGAAAGGCAAACCCTGTTGTGGTACCTCTAACGACTAGGGAATCGGAAGGCATGTTCCAGTCGGATATTGCAAGACCACACAACGCAGTTCGCAGAAAAAATGCTTCGAGCAATGTTCGAGTTCTCGAATGGCCTGCCTAGTCCCCATTATGTCACCCATAGGGAATGTCTGAGATGCGACTGGGAGACATTTTCATACCAGCCTCCATCAAGGAGTCTTAAGGAACTGACACAGCAGGTGTTTCGGATATGGCAGTTACTCAGTATGGAGTTCGGGGGTTCTTTGATTCTATGCTACGACAAATATATGGGTGTGTTAGTCCCCATGAGGGTCACAACTGATATTGATGTTGATGATGGTTATAGGTTCCGAATGAAATGAAAGTTTAATACCAGTTTTGAGGTAACAAAGATAGGAAATATCGGACTGGTGCTTCACAGTTTAACATGTTTCATTTCCGATGGTACACTGTAACCAGTCACATTTATTGGTCTTCCCACTGAGCGTTCCGTAGTATAATACCGTCAGAGTCAAACGGATTTATTTCATTTAATAACGTATAGACGAATTATGTGTGCGACTTTTTCTGTGCAGCCCGTTGCAGTGTCTTTCAATGGTCACATGCTGCTGCACCAGTCACAGTTGCTATAAATAGAACCTACTTTCGAAACTTCCTGGCAGATTAAAACTGTGTGCCGGACCGAGACTCGAACTCGGGACCTTTGCCTTTCGCAGGCAAGTTCTCTACAAACTGAGTTACCCAAGCACGACTCACGCCCCGTCCTCACAGCTTTACTTCCGCCAGTACCTCGTCTCGTACCTTCCAAACTTTACAGAAGCTGTGCTGCGAGCCTCTCATTCTAGAAGTTACTTTCCTTTAACGAACAGTCACCTAAGTGAACAATTTGAGGATACCATTGAACCTAGCGAATAAATCGCTTTATTCTGTTGAGAACATTTGCGGATCCAATATGAGCTACTTTCGTTTCTGCTGAACATAATCCGTCTAGTATGAAAGACTGAGGTGGATTAGCAATATTCGTTTGAGTCATTAACACACCTGAGAAGATATTCCGTCTGACCCTGTCTTAGTTATTAATTGACAACGCTCCTCAGAAATGTAGGTAAACGGAATATAGCTCAGTATTTGCGGCTGGTATCTGAAACATGTCGTGTATGTAGTAGGTTTATGATATTGGACACTGATTTATCGAAATGTAGATATATCGGAATCAATTACACAGTATCATAATCGATATTCGTCCAACCGTTATATCAGTGACATCGATATTTTGTGGCTATATAATCCGATAATCAGGAATGTCACTCCAGAAATTGAAACGGTTGCTAGTAGTAACGGGGTATACACACATTTGCTACCAACAATGTAGTAATAGAATTATGCAACACGTAACTGAAACCGAAACATCACACGTTCTTCTGCCTAGAATCGCATCTCACATAATTAGCAGCCAACAAGGAGGACAAAATACATGAACAATAACTTACGCAACGAATAGAATAAGTCATCTAAAGTCGGAGTGCTTTAGTATGGGAAGAAAATAATGGTATAGTTGCAGGAGGGCGTTCATTCGACGAACTTCATGAGATAATATAAATTCTTTCATGGTCTGTGGAAAATACTGCTTAATGACAGCTGACATTTTGTTAAAAAACTACAGACAAAGTATACATATCTTTTATGAGTCAATGGAATGAATAATTAATCTAATCTAATCTAAAAGGTACAGAAGTAAGAATATTTCGGTCTGAATACAAGAACATACCGAGTTGAGAATTCGGATCATAATGTAGTAGAACAGGTAAATAAATGAGGTGTCATGCGAGGAAGGATGATACAGCTAAAAAATGAAATTATTTAATTATGGTGTTGAAAATTGCGAAGAAAGAGACGATCATCAGATTATGAAAGAGAATGTTACTTTGCTAAAGAAAGAATGATTTGATGTACCTGAGTACTTTCACATTGTTAATGCGACGTGTTTGGAACTTGCAAAAGGAAACAATACAAGCAAAAATGGAAAATAAAGCAACAGTGGTCGGGAGAATGCTTTTTTTCGATGAGAAATGAGAGATATCTTGAAATCCGATTATAATGTGGACAATGAATTTCGACAACATGCATCTTAATTTATATGACATACATAATTCTAATAATGTAGCAAAATCTAAAAAGAGAACTGTATACCCAAAAGAAATCAATGCAATAATAAAGCAGAGACAGTCGAATTATTTGTTCTAAGCTAGAGAATACAGTCGAATAAATCAGGCGGAAGAGCGAGAGGGAAAACAGTGTATAACAATACTTGTAACTTTGTTACCCCGAGTGTTCGACATTTGTTGTGTTCAGAGAGTGAAAAGTAAGTTGTGACAGACAGTAATCCGCGACATCATTGATGGCGTTCATTCGGTAGCATAAGCTAAGGTCAGGGAAGGACAATTCAGTGAAATACACAGACTACTTTGACTTAAATGTGAGCAGATGAAAGTCTCGTTAAACATTATAAAATGATACGACAATGATAACCTGCTAGAAGTCCACGACGCGGGTGTTCCAATACATGAATTAAAATGTTTTAAATATTCATTATAACAGTCTCTATTGGAAAATCTCATAGATTAGTAGTAGTTCGTAGCATTAATGACCTTCTTCGGATGTGATTAATTCCAGATTGCGAAAAACCAATTAATTCACACTCATGACTAATCATATCTGAAGATCACCATTAACTGGTCGAAAATAGTAATCATTTGTGAAAATGTACAAATGAGACTTCAAATAATTACCCGCCAAGGTTACTGAGAGCGCTAATGCGCTGCTTCCTGGGCTCGGGTAGGCGCGCCGGCCGCAGATCGAATCCGCCCGGCGGATTACCGACAAGGACCGGTATGCCGGCCAGCCTGGATGTGGTTTTTAGGCGGTTTTCTACAACCCGCTAGGTGAATACTGGGCTGGTCCCCACGTTCCGCCTCAGTTACACGACTCACAGACATTTGCAGACGTTAGCACTACTTCATACCTCCCACTAGATGCAGACAGCTGGGGTACACTACTTCCGTCCTGGGCGTGTTCGTGTTGGCGGCAGGAAGGGCATCCGGCTGCCCCCTGTAACTAACACTGCCAAATCCGTAATAACAAGGTCGACCCACTGTTGAGGCGGGACAAGGCCCAAAGAAAGAAAGAAATAGACTTCAAATAATTATATTAAAAACTTATAGAGTTGCGACTTGGCTCAAGATAATAAGTCAACACAAGAATAAAAGTATTTCTGTTGCACTGAAAAACAAAATACACGAAATGTCAAATCAGAGGCTTCAAGTATAGATTCTCAAATGGAATAAGCTCTCCTGGTCACAAAATTTCGCCTTTAGTTAAGGATAATCTTATACACACAAACAGTACAACTACTATGTCGATAATGCAAACATCAAAATAGGAATGAATCATTAGATTTCTAAATTTGAGGCTGTGGAATAATACATACAAGGCTGTGATGGAAATTAATACCTCCTAATTTCTTATTCTGTTCTCAATACCGGTTGAGGTAGTAAACGACATGCATATTACCAACCAGCTTGGATGTTACGAGATCGACTTTCACGCTTCGTTGACGCGAGTCGTAACCCTCTCCACTAGAAGGCTCCGAGTTACAGCGTGTAACATGGCTCTGCGTAACGTAACTATGTCGGTTCGTGAGAAACAGACCCTCAGAAATCCGAAAGCACGAAGAGTTCGTCCACACATGAAACACCCTCTTCTTTAGGGAGACGATTCCAGACCACACGCCTTGGGTTCACTGTCACCGACCTTCTCCATACAGACTTCGCCCCATCCGATTTTCATCTGATTCCAAAACTCAAAGAACACCTTCGACGACTTGACTTTCGTTCTGCAGTGACGAGATCAACAAACTGATCTCTCGTCGGGAGAAATGTGTTCGTCGCCAGGGTCATTACATTGAAAAACGAACATGTCGACATGAAGAATAAAGATGTAGGATGTCTATAAAGTTTGGTTCTATTTTAAAAAATTGAAGAGTTCTTACATATAATAATCGGAGGCATTACTTCTCAGCACGCCCGCGTAATAGATATACTTGACAGTAAACGGGTACACGGTAAGAGAGTAAAATAAATAACTGTACATGAAGAATAAAAAAGGTAGTATGTCAAACATTCTCCTTCGAATGCGAAAATGTCTTGTTCACGCCAACCTACATAGGGAGAAATGATCATGATAAGAGAAATCAGAGCTCGCAATGAAATTGTTCATATTCTCCGCGCGCTGTTAGAGACTGGAACATAGAGATATAGTGTAAATGCGGTTCGATGAACTATCCGGAGGCAACTAATTCTGAATTGCAGAGTGGTCATGTAGATGTATATTATATTGAGGATTTTTTATTCCCTGTCAGAGAGAAATTTCTAATGTAATGTATAAAATTGCATATATGTCGTACTAAAGATAAATTATTTGACATAAGCTGCTTGTTGATAGTAGTGTATTTTATCGAATTAGTTCCGGGTATTGCCCATCGTGTGTGACCTTTGTACTCCAAAAGACAAGTGTCTGGTAAGTGGATTGCTCACAGTGTCTATAGCAGTGTTCTATGCGTACGTGATTTTTTCAATTCATTGTAATGTGAACTACCTTATACGCAATTTTTTAGTAAACGTCGGTAGCTGTAAATGGTAGTTGCTATACATGTGGAGATTATTTTTTGTTGTCCATCGCAGAATATATATATATATATAATGCTACTTATAATTTGTATTATCTCTATTAGCAGAACAAAGAAATTTATTGTCATTAAAGAACACTAGCGAAATTTCCGACGAGTTTAGCGGTTTTTAGATCTGTCTCTTCATTTAAAATAGCGAAGATGTTTCATTACATATGAGAGAATTTCAATGTCTTCCAAAATATTTAGTAAGCTGCCCTATCATGCTAACCTGAAACATTTATTTCGTATTTCAAGTTCCCCTTCTAATTTTAAAATACTGCCCCAGTTCCTAAAATGAACCTCTGCACGAAGATTGTTCATGAAAGAAGGTGGAACATTATCTGTTAACTCAGCCGCATGGCAACATGGAGCATTTCATTGTCAAAGAAAAACTGGTTAACAATGACGCTGACGATGACAATTATGAGAATTCCTATAATTGTTATGCAAATGTGCTTCACTAATAAGTGCTATGAAAGTCATAATGTACTGACAATCTGACAGCTGCTAAGTGAATTGCTTTGATTTTTACAACCAGTTTCGGACTTTCAGATCATCTTCACGAAACTGAAAATCAACGTATATGAAGCGGGCGTACTTCATAAAACTTAGCCGGCCGCAGTGGCTGAGCGGTTCTAGGCGCTTCAGTCTGCAACCACGCGACCGCTACGGTCGCAGGTTCGAATCCTACCTCGTCCATGGATGTGTGTGATGTCCCTAGGTTAGTTAGGTTTAAGCAGTTATAAGTTCTATGGGACTGATGACCTCAGATGTTAAGTTCCATAGTGCTCAGATCCATAAAACTTACTTCATAAACATGTAAATAATGATAACCGATAACAATAGAACATATACATGAGTTATACGTACAAAAACGTCACCAAAAATATCACCGCAGTGTACTGGTGTTCACATTATGATTATCAAACATGTTTGTGAACTCAACCTGTATCTTAAGTTCCGTAAAATTTCATTTGAACGGAAATTGACCCCTCAGCCCCCCTCCCCCAACAACCCCCCCCCTCCCACACACACACACACAACAAACACAATTTTCCTACTCGCCATATGAATTTCTCGTCGTGGTCATTAAACGAGACGTATGTGGGAGGACGTAAAAACGTGCATTTTGCCTTTTCTGTATTTTTTGTTTCTTATAACGACTCATAAGAGTCGAAAACGGCATACTGTACTCCTCCCTCATGTTTGACTTTTCAATGGTGCATTCGGAGCTGACTTCACTTCTTGGAACAAGAGGATTTTCGGCGAATGGACTGGCCTGCCTTAATATCCCAATCCTCCCGCCGGAGGCTCGAGTCCTCCCTCGGGCATGGGTGTGTGTGTGTGTGTTGTTCTTAGCATAAGTTAGTTTCAGTAGTGTGTAAGTCTAGGGATCGATGACCTCAGCAGTTTGGTCCCTTAGGAATCCACACACATTTGAACAATACCCCGACGTAAACGCCATCGAGCAGGTGTGTAATGGGTTGGATGAAATATCTCCACATGCACTAGCGGGCATCCACCAGTCGTTAACTGCGATATGGAGAAATGGAACGCCTTACAACAAGAATCCCTTACAAACCTTGTGACCAGCATGGAAGCACGTTGTAGATTGTAGAGCATGAAATGTTATCTGTAGTGATCACACACTCTATTAACGTACTACTAGGTCCCAACTTTTGTAATTCCCAAGGGGCCATTATAAAACGCGGTGACTTTTGTGTAATTATTGTCTTGGAATACATGTGCAATATCTTTCAGTCTCATTACGTGATTCCTTAAGTTACCTTCTGCACTAAGCTACAGTAGTTGTTTCTATGAATGGTCCAAGTTCCATCTATTAATGTTACTTGACAGTGACAAGTCTCGTGAAAGTTACTTTTTTTAAAAAAGTTTTGCACATCAGTGTATAAAAGTAATTGTTTAAAACTATTGTAACAATATTATTCATGTGACTTAACCTTTGTATTTACAGAATAATGGAGCAGTTCGCTCTCTCCTTATCCTTACCTGTCCCTCCACTCCATTACCAATTTACAACGAGTCGTTGAACATTCAGTTTATGCACCTCTGGATTATCAGTCGTTGACGGTCGGCGTAAAGCTCACGGTGTGACAAGAGAAGGTGTGATATTAACCACATTGCAGTAGTTGTAAGTGACTCTTCCGAACTCTCCCTTTTTCCTTTACTGGACGTGACCCAAGGATATGGTTTTCGTCACACCTTCCCTCTTCTCTGATAACGCGCCAAGGTCATGTTACCTCAGCCCCCGCGTCAGGTAAAATTTATTTATGCTATCTAAAAACTTGGGAAAAACCTCACAGTTGCAGGCGCATTCCTATTGTTGTGCGTAAAAATCATAAATGTGAGAACTGGTTAAGTTTGCCTATAAAATGGCAGAAATTACTGGAATTTCCTTTTTTCCGACTTAAAAGGATGGCAATGAGCCGTGACAAGTAGACAAGAGGGCTGGTTTTTAATTCTGGTAGAGGAATGATCTGTAAATTGTTATATTCGTTAGCTTTCCCAGTTTTTTTACAATTTTTCTACTTTGGTGCTGTTACATTGGCTTACTACTTTTACTTATCGGCATTCCGCTTCGAGTCGTGGAATCTGCTTCCAGTGACCGCTATTTTCTGGCTGTCGTGTAATTTGGTCATTTTTTTGGACACATTCGTAACTTCTCTTGATTTCACATGTGTCTCATTACTATTCGTGATCGAGCACCAGTAGCTCAAGTTCAAGGACTTTTTCATATACACTCCTGGAAATGGAAAAAAGAACACATTGACACCGGTGTGTCAGACCCACCATACTTGCTCCGGACACTGCGAGAGGGCTGTACAAGCAATGATCACACGCACGGCACAGCGGACACACCAGGAACCGCGGTGTTGGCCGTCGAATGGCGCTAGCTGCGCAGCATTTGTGCACCGCCGCCGTCAGTGTCAGCCAGTTTGCCGTGGCATACGGAGCTCCATCGCAGTCTTTAACACTGGTAGCATGCCGCGACAGCGTGGACGTGAACCGTATGTGCAGTTGACGAACTTTGAGGGAGGGCGTATAGTGGGCATGCGGGAGGCCGGGTGGACGTACCGCCGAATTGCTCAACACGTGGGGCGTGAGGTCTCCACAGTACATCGATGTTGTCGCCAGTGGTCGGCGGAAGGTGCACGTGCCCGTCGACCTGGGACCGGACCGCAGCGACGCACGGATGCACGCCAAGACCGTAGGATCCTACGCAGTGCCGTAGGGGACCGCACCGCCACTTCCCAGCAAATTAGGGACACTGTTGCTCCTGGGGTATCGGCGAGGACCATTCGCAACCGTCTCCATGAAGCTGGGCTACGGTCCCGCACACCGTTAGGCCGTCTTCCGCTCACGCCCCAACATCGTGCAGCCCGCCTCCAGTGGTGTCGCGACAGGCGTGAATGGAGGGACGAATGGAGACGTGTCGTCTTCAGCGATGAGAGTCGCTTCTGCCTTGGTGCCAATGATGGTCGTATGCGTGTTTGGCGCCGTGCAGGTGAGTGCCACAATCAGGACTGCATACGACCGAGGCACACAGGGCCAACACCCGGCATCATGGTGTGGGGAGCGATCTCCTACACTGGCCGTACACCACTGGTGATCGTCGAGGGGACACTGAATAGTGCACGGTACATCCAAACCGTCATCGAACCCATCGTTCTACCATTCCTAGACCGGCAAGGGAACTTGCTGTTCCAACAGGACAATGCACGTCCGCATGTATCCCGTGCCACCCAGCGTGCTCTAGAAGGTGTAAGTCAACTACCCTGGCCAGCAAGATCTCCGGATCTGTCCCCCATTGAGCATGTTTGGGACTGGATGAAGCGTCGTCTCACGCGGTCTGCACGTCCAGCACGAACGCTGATCCAACTGAGGCGCCAGGTGGAAATGGCATGGCAAGCCGTTCCACAGGACTACATCCAGCATCTCTACGATCGTCTCCATGGGAGAATAGCAGCCTGCATTGCTGCGAAAGGTGGATATACACTCTACTAGTGCCGACATTGTGGATGCTCTGTTGCCTGTGTCTATGTGCCTGTGGTTCTGTCAGTGTGATCATGTGATGTATCTGACCCCAGGAATGTGTCAATAAAGTTTCCCCTTCCTGGGACAATGAATTCACGGTGTTCTTATTTCAATTTCCAGGAGTGTATTATACTCTTGTCTACATTTGCACAATTATTTTCGTAAATATAACACAAAAGTACATACCATGTCTTTTTCTTTCAGAATTCTGGAAAAAGACTTCTTTTTGTATTCATGCTTTCGCACCACATCGCAACCAGAGAAGCACAAAATGCAAACCAACCTCTCCAACCTCCACTCTTTCACAAGGACAAGCAACAACCCACGTTCACACACACACACACACACACACACACACACACACACACACACACACACACACACACGCGCGCGCGCGCGCAATCGCGCGCGCGCACACACACACACACACACACACACACATATTACTGCACACGTATGCACCAACGAACACACCTCATGTCGACGTAAGGGCCTTAATCAAATAACCAGGATTTACTCTCGTAGAGAACATACCATCACTGTACATAGGCAGATATGGGTGTATAGAGCTTATAGTCGATTACGGGACGCTGGTAATCTCTCCTCCCGCAAAGGTCATGAATGCCCAAAGGTACCGACTGGCCGCCGCATCATCTTCAGCCCACAGGCGTCACTGGATGCGGCTATGGAGGGGCATGTGGTCAGCACACCGCTCTCCCGGCTGTATGTCAGTCTCCGAGACCGGAGCCGCTACTTCTCAATCAAGCAGCTCCTCAGTTTGCCTAACAAGAGCTGAGTGCACACCGCTTGCCAACCGCGCTCGGCAGACCGGATGGTCACCCATTCAAGTGCTAGCCCAGCCCGACAGCGCTGAACTTCGGTGATCTGACGGGAACCGGTGTTACCCTTGCGGCAAGGCCGTTGGCCTTATGGGATGCTACAATGGAAAATTGTACTGAAATGCAGGATGATCTGCAACAAATTGACTCATGGTGCAGGGAATGGCAATTGAATCTCAATGTAGACAAGGGCCGGCCGAGGTGGCCGAGCGGTTCTAGGAACCGCGCGACAGCTACGGTCGCAGGTTCGAATCCTGCCTCGGGCATGGATGTGTGTGACGTCCTTAGGTTAGTTAGGTTTAAGTAGTTCTAAGTTCTAGGGGACTGATGACCTCAGAAGTTAAGTCCCATAGTACTCAGAGCCATCTGAACCATTTGACAGTGACCCGATGTTAGACTCAATGGGTACTTGAGGACACCTATCCTCATTGTCAAGCTTCCTGTCAAACCACGTCTGACCACCACAAGGGAGCATCGGGCGTATCTTAATCCCACCACATCTTCACCTGGCGTCAGAGAACAAGTAATAATGGACTTATTGCAACATTGTGTACCACCCAGCACGACTGGTCGAAAACTAGCAGCAGCCAAACTGCTCACTTTTATTTTATATTTTTTGTGTATTAGATCCTTTGATTGTGCCACCTATTTTTGTACTATTTGTGCACATATATAGATGTTTTCCTTTTTTGGGTATTTTAAAACCTAGATAATTTTTCGATTCCCTTCCTCTGGCCTCGTTTATGGACGAACAGTAACAGAGAAAATTACACGAGTCCTTACACAACCTTCTCAGTTTATCTTGAAAACAAGGCAAAAAAATGTTAAGAAGATATAAAAGCAAAAAATTCATTTTTATACATGATGGATCACGGCAGGGATAGGTTAACTCCAAGTTCCAAGACGATGAGGTTGACATTGTCACCCCCTCCAACGCCCGTGTCAAAACACTCTTCTGAAGGAGACTTGACGATGCCATTCTGCTGTGTTTCGCTACGTAGACAGACTGTGCGAATACAGTCGCATGGCAACCATCGTGTTTTTGACGTTCCGTTCCATTCCGTTGCGTGAATCATCATTCTTTGCAATGCGTTTACAGTGTAATATGTTAAATTTCTGTCCTATTTAGTTCACATTTACGACTACGTATTCAGAGGCTATAAACAGTTTTGGCACTTTTCGCTTTTATATGATGCAGTAATAATTTAAATTCCTACTTATACTTTTCGTGGATCTTTATCTACATTTTGTCCTTTTGTTCCTTTGTTATCGCTGTTCTTCTCCTCATAAGTGGCATTTAAAATTTTGTTGTCAGACTTCACAGCACTAGTACCTGAACACCCGTTTTGATATTTAGTTCCGGTTGGTGTTGGCGACTGTCGATTGTTGTTACCAACTACTAATCGTGTTATTGTGATATCTGTGATTTGTGTGTGTGCACGTTTGTGGGTGTGGACTACTGCTGATTCTCCTATGATTAGTTGTGGGGTATCTTTCTCCTTCACTGTCTGTCATTGTGAGTGTTTGTGTGTGTGTGTGAGGGGGGGGGGGGATTCTTCTGAGCATTTTCATACCTAGTTCGATCTTTGTAGAATGGGCGTCGTGGTGATTTAAGTGCTCTGCGAATGTGGAATGGCTTGTTTCATACTTCCAACACCTGAAATATTCTTCGATTGTGTCTTCAATTTCCTACATTTTGTTGTTGTTGTTGTTGTCGTTGTCTTCAGTCCTGAGACTGGTTTCATGCAGCTCTCCATGCTACTCTATCCTGTGCAAGCTTCTTCGTCTCCCAGTACGTACTGCAGCCTACATCCTTCTGAATCTGCTTGGTGTATTTATCTCTTGGTCTCCCTCTACGATTTTTACCCTCCACGCTGCCCTCCAATACTAAATTGGTGATCCCTTGATGCCTCAGAACATGTCCTACCAACCGGTCCCTTCTTCTTGTCAAGTTGTGCCACAAACTCCTCTTCTCCCCAATCCTATTCCATACCTCCTCATTAGTTATTTGATCTACCCATCTAATCTTCAGCATTCTTCTGTAGCACCACATTTCGAAAGCTTCTATTCTCTTCTTGTGCAAACTATTTATCGTCCATGTTTCACTTCCATACATGGCTACATTCCATACAAACACTTTCAGAAACGGCTTCCTGACACTTAAATCTATACTCGATGTTAACAAATTTCTCTTCTTCAGAAACGCTTTCCTTGCCATTGCCAGTCTACATTTTATATCCTCTCTACTTCGACCATCATCAGTTATTTTGCTCCCCAAATAGCAAAACTTCTTTACTACTTTAAGTGTCTCATTTCCTAATCTAATTCCCTCAGCATCACCTGATTTATTTCGACACATTCCATTATCCTCGTTTTGCTTTTGTTGACGTTCATCTCATATCCTCCCTTCAAGACACTGTCCATTTCGTTCAACTGCTCTTGCAAGTCCTTTGCTGTCTCTGACAGAATTACAATGTCATCGGCGAACCTCAAAGTTTTTATTTCTTCTCCATGGATTTTAATACCCATTCCGAATTTTTCTTTTGTTTCCTTTACTGGTTGCTCAATATACAGATTGAATAACATCGGGGAGGGGTTACATCCCTGTCTCACTCTCTTCCCAACCACTGTTTCCCTTTTATGTCCGTCGACTCTTATAACTGCCATCTGGTTTCTGTACAAATTGTAAATAGCCTTTCGCTCCCTGTATTTTACCCCTGCCACCTTCAGAATTTGAAAGAGAGTATTCCAGTCAACATTGTCAAAAGCTTTCTCTAAGTGTGCAAATGCTAGAAACATAGGTTTGCCTTTTATCAATCTAGCTTCTAAGATAAGTCGTAGGGTCAGTATTGCCTCACGTGTTCCCATGTTTCTACGGAATCCATACTGATCTTCCCCGAGGTCGACTTCTACCATTTTTCCCATTCGTCTGTAAAGAATTCGCTTTAGTATTTTGCATCTGTGGCTGATTAAACTGATAGTTCGGTAATTTTCACATCTGTTAACGCCTGCTTTCTTTGGGATTGGAAGTATTATATTCTTCTTGAAGTCTGAGGGTATTTCGCCTGTCTCATACATTTTTCTCACTAGATGGTAAAGTTTTGTCAGGACTGGCTCTCCCAGGGCTGACAGTAGTTCTAATAGAATGTTGTCTACTGCCGGGGCCTTTTTCGACTTAGGTCTTTCAGTGCTCTACCAAACTCCTCACGCAGTATCATATCTCCCATTTCATCTTCATCTACATCCTCTTCCCTTTCTATAACATTGCCCTCAAGTACGTCGCCCTTGTATAGTCCCTCCTATATTTTATGTCTGTGTATATTGCAGTGTAACCTCTCTGCTCAAGTTTGTATATTCCTGATTCCTGGAAGTGGTCTCTCTTGATTGTTCGCTAGCTTAAATCTGATTAGAACGCTTGGACGGTTTCATATGCTATTTTGAAGCCCTGTTTCTTTAGCATATTTGCCACTCTGTACGTAAATTTATGTGTGTAGGTCATAGTGTACCATCGTCTTCTTTTCTGTGTGGTGTTATCGTTGCATATGTGTGCTATGTCTGTTTAATGAAGAAACAATAGCAAGTGGTACGGGTTTGATGGAAATGCTAAGCGAAGCTCGGCAATATAGATGGATGGAGACCCTGGAGAGGATGGATATGACACATAGCAGCAAAATAGGCTAGAATCTCATTAAAACTTGACGGAGGCCCGAATGATCCGAAACTGTCTGCCGCGGTAACACCTAATCGAGTGGCTCATAAACAGATCCTGAATGGAAAGACTAATACAAAACAACAGAAAGTAAAAATAACAAGACTTTAGAATCAGAAACTATTAGGTTTTTAACACCCTTTACAATGCAGGAATTCAGCAAGGATCTCGGAAATATCAAAAGTGGCAAAGTAGCTGTAGTGGATGACAAGTGCACGGAGCAGATCAAATGCTTTGGACTGGGCACAAAGAACTAGATCCTGCGACGCTTCAGTCAATGTCAAGAAACATGTAAGATCCCAAAAACGTGGAAAAAGGCAAGGATAGTTGCAATCTTGAAACCCGGGAAAGCACCTAATTCACCCTAGAACTATCGTATGGCAGACTCTATTGACATGAAACTTATTCCTCAACAAGCTGGTTTTAGAGCTGGAAAACCATGTACTAGCCAAATTATGTGCTTAACCGAACACATAGACGAAGGATACGAAAATAGAAAGATAGCAGGGCTAGCCCTGGTCGATATCAGCTCTGCGTGTGATACAATTAACCACAGGCTGCTGCTCCAGAAGCTCTATAATGAACTAAGAGACTATTAATTTATTAAGGTTATCGAATACCTATTACAAACTAGACAATTTTATGTTGTTCTCGCTAGGAAAAAGAGCAGATGGAGAAACCACGAAGTTGGCCTGGACCAAGCAAGCGTTTTGGCGCCCTCCCTATTTAATCTGTACACCAACGACCAACCAATGCCTAAGAATATGAGACATATTCTTTTTTACGCATGACCTGGTAATTACAGCACAGGGGAGGACCTTTGAGGATTTAGAACAGAATCTGGAGAAAACTCTTAGAGAAATGTCAGAGTATTATAAAAACAACTTTCTTAAGCCAAACCCGTCCAAAACACAAGTCAGCGCCCACTTTCTTCGATCCTGGCAAGCTAACCCTAAACTTAGCGTCTCTTGGAATAGTGCCACATCTTGGGGATCTTACATGTTTCGTGACATTGACTGAAGAGTCGCAGGATCCAGTTCTTTGTGCCAAGTCCAAAGCATCTGATCTGCTCCGTGCACATGTCATCCACCACAGCTACTTTGCCACTTTTCATATTGCCGAGACCCTTGCTGAATTCCTTTATTGTGAAGGGTGTTAAAAACCTTTTAGTTTCTGATTCTAAAGTCTTGTTAATTTTTACTTTCTGTTGTTTTGTATTAGTCATTCCCTTCAGGAGCAGTTGATGAGCACTCGATTAGGTGTTACCTCTGCAGACTGTTTGGGACCATATGGGCCTCCGTGAAGTTTTTTAATGAGATTCCAGGCTATTTTGTCATATCCATCCTCTGCAGGTTCTCCATCCATGTATTTTACCGAGCCGAGCTTCACTTATCATGTCCATCAAAGCCGTACCACATGCTATTGTTTCTTGATTAAACACATACAACACACATACGCTATGATGACAGCACACAGAAAAGAAGCCGAAGGTACATTACGCTGGTATGCTCCAGTGTGGTGCTCGATAGATCTCTGACATTAGCTAACAGCTAATGGGGTGATAATCCTTCCATATTAAGAACCACCGCACAAGCCTTGCGCTTCTCTAGCCGAATATGCCTGCCCAGTATGGTCCAGATCAACCCACGCAAAGAAGGTCGATGTAAGCCTTTATGAAACATGTCGATTACCAACAGGATCCATAAAACCTACTTCCCAACCAAAACTATATAGAGCTGCCGGGTTTGCGAACCCCAACTCTAGGAGAACAGCATATGAATTCAGAGAGTGGCACAGAAAAACAATTGACGATCGTCATCCCCTTTTTGGCAGTGAGTGTAAACATAGGTGATTGAAATCCGGTGAAAGGTTCCTGGCCACGATAACAGAAGAACCACCAGCTGATTAACCATCTGTACAGGATTCAGCATGAACTGGAAGACGTGGAGGACACTGAACAGAATAAGGGCATGAGTGGCCCCAGTGAAGACAAATATATGATTAGGTGGGGTCTTGGAACCACGGATGATAAGTGTGACTGTGGCGCTGTGCAGGATATGAAGCATCTGCCCGCCTGCCCAGACTGCCCTTTTAGGTCCAACCCCGACGATTTATGGCTGGACAAGAAAGAAGCTTTCGACGTGGTCCTATACTGGGCTGAAAGATCGTGACCTGGTTTCCGGAGACGAAAAAGGAAGTAAGTGTGTGTGTTTGTGGGTTTGGGGCTTGTGAGTCTTCCTGCATTCTGGAAATGTTGTGTTTGTCTTCTTCAGCCCATTTTTCCCTTATTAAACCCTCAGTATTGCTCCGACAGTCGAATAGCACCTCAGCTTTGTTGTTAATGGGGAAATCCTGCCTGTACCTCAAGTGTATGCGATCCATTGATTTTATGGAATTACATTTTCTTGGATACATATGAGTCTCAACTTTATCTTCGTTGAGGATAGAAGCTGAAGCACTTAACTAAAATTTTTGCCACAACCAGGACGCGAAGCTGTGTCTTCTATTTACTGGGCAGATGTGCTAACCACAGCAGCGTTGTTGCTACCAGTGCTGCACTTACTACTGTAGTCCAATGCCTTCCCTAACACAAACTTCCAGTAATACCTCCATCCCATTTTAGTTAATCCTTTCCTGTGTGATAGTGGTCAGAACACCTGTCTAATATGCAGGAGACCCAGGTTCTGGTCATAGCCACCGCCCAAACGTTATTTCACTGCTTCAGCTTCTGTCGTTATCGATGATAAAGTTTAGACTCAATCATCGCCGAAAGTGCTGTGTTTGTTTTGTATTTGTATTTTGATTTTTTAATTGAGTCTGTGTACTACATGTGCGTCACACCCATTATTCCTACCTATTCGTGTGAGTTTACTCATTTCTATTTCATAATTTATTTTGTTGGGCGGAATCCTCTTTACTCTATATAACGTGTATCTTAGTGACGCAAGCTTTTGGCTGTGGGAATGATTAGATTTGATATGTATTATTGTGTCTGTAGCTACATCATTTACATGTACATATACACTCCGCTAGCCACCAAGTGGTCTGTGGTGGTGTGGTGGAGGGCACAATTCGTGCCAAAGTCATATTCCCCCCCCCCCCCCTCTCTCTCTCTGTTACACTCGCGGATCGCGCGAAGGAAAAACCACTGTCTGAACGTCTCAGTACGAGCTCCAATTTCCCTTATCTTTGAATGGTAATCATTACGCGATTTGAAAGTTGGTGGTAAAAATATATGCTCTACAACCTCGGTGAAGATTGTATTTCGGAATCTAGTGAACAGCCCCTTCCGTTTAGCGCGCCGTCTATCTGGAAGAGTAGCCCACTTCAAACTTTCTGTGAGACTTGTAACGCTCTACCGATGGCTAAATGTACCAGTCACTAACCTTGCCGCTCTTCTGTGGACCTTCTCAATCTCTTGAATGAGACCCAACTGGTAAGGGTCCCATACAGACGAACAATACTCTAAGACTGGACGAACTAACGTATTGTAAGCCATTTGCTTTGTTGAAGGACTGCATCGCTTCAGGAATCTACCAAATACCGCAATCTAGAGTTTGCCTTACCCGTTACTTGTATAATATGATCATTATCATTCCATTTGAGATCATTTCGAATAGTCACACCCAGATACTTGGCTGATGTTACCGCTTCCAAAGACTGATCATTTATTTTGTACTCATACATTAATGGGGATTTTTGCCTTGTTATACGCAGTTGTTGTTATTGTTGCTGTTGTTGTTGTGGTCTTCAGTCCTGACACTGGTTTGATGCAGCTCTCCATGCCACCCTATCCTGTGCAAGCTTCTTCATCTCCCAGTACTTACTGCAACCTACGTCCTTCTGAATTTGCTTAGTGTATTCATCTCTTGGTCTCCCTCTACGATTTTTACCCTCCATGCTGCCCTCCAATGCTAAATTTGTGATCCCTTGATGCCTCATCCCTTGATGCCCTACTAACCGGTCTCTTGTTTTTCTCAAGTGTGCCACAAACTCCTCTTCTCCCCAATTCTATTCAATACCTCCTCATTAGTAATGTGATCTACCCATCTACTCTTTAGCATTCTTCTGTGGCACCACATTTCGAAAGCTTCTATTCTCTTCTTGTCTAAACTATTTATCGTCCATGTTTCACTTCCATACATGGCTACACTCCATACTAATACTTTCAGAAACGATTTCTTGACACTTAAATTTATACTCGATGTTAACAAATTTCTCTTCTTCAGAAACGCTTTCCTTGCCATCGCCAGGCTACATTTTATATCCTCTCTACTTCGACCGTCATCAGTTATTTTGCTCCCCAAACAGCAAAACTCCTTTACTACTTTAAGTGTCTCATTTCCTAATCTAATTCCCTCAGCATCACCCGATTTAATTCGACTCAAAGTTTTTATTACTTCTTCATGGATTTTAATAGCTAGTCCGAATTTTTCTTTTGTTTCCTTCACTGCTTGCTCAATATACTGATTGAATAGAATCGGGGAGCGGCTACAAGCCTGTCTCACTCCCTTCCCAACCACTGCTTCCCTTTCATGCCCCTCGCAGTAGGTTGCCAATATTGAGAGATAACTGCCAGTCATTACACCAAGCATTTATTTTCTGCAAATCCTCATTGATTTGTTCACTACTTTCGTGTTTTACTAATTTCCTGTAGACTACAGCATCATCGGCGAACAGTCTAATGCCGATGTCAATGCCATCAACCAGATCGTTTACTTAAATCGTAAAAAGTAGCAGACCTATTACGCTGCCCTGGAGCACTCCTGAAGTTACGCTTGTTTCTGTCAAAGTCACCCCATTCAGGACGACATAACGCTCCCAGTCTGTTAGAAAATTTTCTATCAAACCGCGTATGTCATCGGATAGACCGTAAACAAGCACTTTTTGGAGCAAGCGACAGTGCGGAACTGAGTCGAGCGCCTTTCGAAAGTCGAGAAATATGGCATCAACCTGGGAGCCGGTATCTAGAGCCTATTGTATATCATGCACAAAGAGGGCCAGCTGTGTCTCGCATGACCGCTGTTTCCTAAAACCGTGCTGGTTTCTGCAGATGAGCTTCTCAGAGTCTAGAAAGGTCATTGTGTCTCAACACAAAATATGTTCCATGGTTCTACAACAAATCGATGTCAGTATTCTGAAATTTTCTTTTAACATGTTATTTTAAGAAAATTTATTTGATATTCTTTCCCTTTTCCTAGTATGACTTTGTAATGTTGATGGATTAAGTTGTTCTGAAAGCGGTGCTGATATTCAAGATGATAAAAGCGGGTTAAAAGCTGTGAGCTATCTGGGGAAATTATCCTTGCATTACTGAGCAACTGTTTCACCAGGTATCCAGTCTAGTTTACCAAATTGCCAACCAGACTAACCTTAATTATAATCTTTTAATAGTCATCTTACGACAATCGGTGACATATATATAAAAAATAGAATTTAAATAAAAAGAAATAAATCAGTTTATATTTATACATTTATATTAACATTGATCATTGTACCGTTAAAATTTCAGCATATCAAACTTGATTCATAACTAAACTGGTGCCTTATTTAGGATTGTGAAAATGTGAGTTTGTAATCTTACGGAACACATCAAATATGGAGCCAAGATTGGAAGACTGCATACAGCACTGAATTCATAAAATAACACACGAAGAACGTTGAAACATATTAAAGAGGAAATTAACCACAGCCAACCGATTCAATTTTCACCCAAAGAAGTTACGTTCGTAGCGCAATCCTGTCCGTCAAGAAATTACTACACACTGGTATACTAAATTCATACTAACTCTCTGTGAAACCTTCCCGAAAAGAATAGCTGAGGGCTACTGTGATGATTACACCACATGCTTCACGTGGTCAACTTGGTTTACACAAAGAGTGTGACTCCAAAATAATTTTGATAATCAAAATAAATTATGTCGAAACGAATTTACGAAAGAAAAACCTCGAACTGGTTACTATCGTATTACTATTAACCTGATGGGTCAAACAACTGTATAAGCACGTGGTACTGGTCTCACAAAGTACACCCCACGTGGGTTGAACATAAAGAAAAGTTGCTATATTGAAAAATATTGTCAAGAGGAGACGTTATAATCTCACACACATTGGCATTTAAGATTGATGATCTTAGAGTTACGGTTCATCAACACGTGGTTCCACTTTACTCACAATGTAGTGATAAAGTAACTACTGGAAGATGTTCTGAACTTCACACTCGAATTACACTGCGCTGCAATTTAAGATAACATAAGATATTTTAAATCCAAACCTGAAATTAAGGTGATTAAATTTTCAGTTAGGCTGAACTTAAGAAATCCATTGTCCTACGGACTTAGCAGAGACACTCTTAGCCGGAGATCTTACCACTTCAGACGCTCGCCGCGCACCGACTGCCGTGGGCCCCTACCGAGGGTGCTTCACAGATACAAACGGAAGTGACCACAGAGGCAGCTTCCTATACCAACATGACAAGGGACGGACAGGACCATACTAAGAATAGAAACCTCTTTGCTTTTAGAAAGCGTATCTACCTGTTCCGACGTTGGTCCTACTGTTCTCTAGCAGACAGGCTTATCTGCTACCATCAAGCATGCAACTAGAAATACATTTGCTCATTCATCCTTTCACACAGAAGGGAAGGGGGATGACAGTATCTTATCATATACACTACATAAAAGAAAGGGGATGTAGGTTCCGTATGAGACTGTGTGACATGAATTACATATAAACTGTGTTTTAAAGTGTAGTAGTGTGACAGATCGTTCTTGTTTATGTGTAAAATTAACACGTTTCACTGCTAAGTCTCCTCCCAGATGGAGTCAGAAACACCACAGTAAATTTAGAAGTGGAATGTATGCCGTAGATGACAACAGTTTTAAGAAATTAACATGAAAGGAATCCAACAGAGACCTTTCAACTTTTGTGTTCTGATATGCTTTGTTCATTCCGGAGTGCTGTTCATCTATTTTTTGCATTTGGCTCGCAGACTGGACAAATAATGAGATTTTCACTCTGCAGCGGAGTGTGCGCTGATATGAAACTTCCTGGCAGACCTGCCCGACCGAGACTCGAACTCGGGACCTTTGCCTTTCGCGGGCAAGTGCTCTACCATCTGAGCTACCGAAGCACGACTCACGCCCGGTACTCACAGCTTTACTTCTGCCAGTATCTCGTCTCCTACCTTCCAAACTTTACAGAAGCTCCCCTGCGAAACTTGCAGAACTAGCACTCCTGAAAGAAAGGATATAGCGGAGACATGGCTTGGCCACAGCCTGGGGGATGTTTCCAGAATGAGATTTTCACTCTGCAGCGGAGTGTGCGCTGATATGAAACTTCCTGGCAGATTAAAACTGTGTGCCCGACCGAGACTCGAACTCGGGACCTTTGCCTTTCGCGGGCAAGTGCTCTACCATCTGAGCTACCGAAGCACGACTCACACCCGGTACTCACAGCTTTACTTCTGCCAGTAATTTCACACAGGTCGTTGTGACATACCTTCACTCGATACTCCCTGATTAGTATCCCAGCTATTAACGTTCGTGGAGTTTAGGCATTAATTCTGCACAGTCGTTCTGCTATGAGACGCTTAATACCGCCACCCGCTATGCACTGTAAATAAGGAGGTGGCAGGGTGCAGCCCTCGGAGGCGCCAGCTGCGGCAGAGGGCTCCGAGGACGCAGGGCAGAGGTAGACGCTCCCAGCCCCACAGTCTCCCTCCGCCAAGTTGCGGGAGTGGCGCCAAGTTGGCGAGTTTCTGCTCTCCTCAAGTCTGTGGCGTCAAGTGCCGCCAACTTGAATATCTAATTCCCCCCACCCCCCACCCCCCACCCCCCACCCCCTCCAGCTCGCCAACCCGGCCCCGCGAGCCCTCGGCGCTGCTTCTGCTGGACACCCTTAGGGCGCAAAGGGCCAGTTTTTGGAAGGACAGCAACCCACTTGCCACCAGTTTGCCGCGCAAGCATTTCGCTCCGTAAACTGCGCGAACACGACGCCTTGCTGCCTAGTTTCTTGGCCCAGGCAACTGACTACTCTCTTTAACAAGGAAACATCACCAACTTGACCTCACATTTTAAAGGGAAAAACCACACTGTCAAAAAACCAGCCCAAGTAATGGACCCCAGTCGAAAATAAGGCCTAAAATTCTGATAGTGCACTGTTACGAGGGTCACTCCAAAATAAACTCTCACTATTTTTGAAAAATACGGTTTTCATTCTGCATGTGTGAAAGTTTTACAGTGTGTAGATACATCCTTGTTTTCAAACTTAGTTCAACCTGTTCCCGTGAGTGGCGCCGTCACAGCATCTCTTCAAGTTGGCTGCTACACTTGACGTTCGTCAGAAGCAACGTGCTGTCATAGAATTCCTGTGCTGTGAAAACGAGACAGTGGGAAACATCTGCAAGAGGTTGAAAAAGGTGTATGGAGATGCTGCTGTCGATCGCAGTACAGTCGGTGGGCAAGCAGGTTACGTGATGAAAGCGGGGACGGCAATATTGAGGATTGTCCTCGCAGCGGCAGGCCTCGTACTGCACACACTCCAGACAATGTGCAGAGAGTTAACGAATTGGTGACTGCTGACAGACGCATCACAGTGAACGAAATGTTACGCTACGTTGGGATAGGGGAAGGAAGTGTTTGTAGAATACTGACAGTGTTGGCGTTAAAAAAGATTTCTGCCAGGCGGGTTCCCAGGATGTTGACAGTGGCTCACAAAGAAACAAGGAAAACGGTATGCAGCGAACTTTTGGAACAGTACGAGAATGGTGGAGATGAATTTCTTGGAAAAATTGTGACACGTGATGAAACATGGCTCCCTCATATTTCACCAGAGACGAAGAGGCAATCAATAGAGTGGCATCATGCAAATTCACCCAAGAAAAAAAAAATTCAAAACCACACCTTCTGCTGGAAACGTTATGGCTACGGTGTTTTTCGATTCTGAAGGACTCGTGCTTGTGGACATCATGCCATGTGGAACCACCATAAGTTCTGATGCATATGTGACGACACTGAAGAAGCTTCAAGCTCGACTGAGTCGTGTTCGACCACATAGGCCAAAGCAGGAAGTTTGGTTTTGCTGTTGCACGACAATGCACGGCCAAATGTCAGTCAAAAAACCATCGAAGCGATCACAAAACCCGGATGAAAAACGCTGAAACACCAGCCTTACAGTCCTAACCTGGCCCCATGTGACTATCATCTCTTTGGGAAACTGAAAGACTCTCTTCGTGGAACAAGGTTTGAAGATGATGACTCCCTTGTGCACGCTGCCAAACAGTGGCTCCAAGAGGTTGGTCCAGAATTTTACCGTGCTGTTATACAGGCGCTGGTTCGAAGATGGCGTAAGGCAGTTGAGAGGGATGACAATTATGTGGGGAAATGAAAATATTGTTCCTAAAGGATGTATCTACACACTGTAAAACTTTCATACATGTAGAATAAAAGATGTAATTTAAAAAAATAGTGTGCATTTCTTTTGGAGCGACCCTCGTATAATGTTCTGAATGTACAATTACCAAATATCACGTGCACCGGGTATTTGACACCCGCTCCGCCCCTCTGCAGCTGCTCAATGCCCGAGAGCGAATTAACGATGGCGGTTATGACTGAAACAACCGTTTTCCGGAAATTTCGTTTTTTTTTCATGCCAATTGAGACCGCCTCTTAAAACCGCTCAAAATAACTGGTTTCTGAAATGACCGATTTTCGGTTTTTTATTCCTATTGTTCCGTGCAATAAACGTCGAAATCGAACAGAGACTGAAAAAATTTGCTTCACTCAGTTTCAAGATACATAGAATCAAAATATTAAACTGCATAGGCGAACAACAGAAAACGTACTCCTTCCACTGTTCGCTGCTTCCACTGTTCGAAAAGTGATAACGGGTTGAATATGAGAAGCAACCAATATTCTCCTCCTAAGAGTTTTGAAACTGTGCTCAAAAAGTATGTTGCAATCACAGCTTACCAGAGCATCTCAGATTTTCATAGACCTTTGCAGAATGTCTACGGGAAACTGGCAGTGAACAAGAGCACGCTGAATCGTTGGGCGAGACGTCTGTTATCGCCGCACTTGTCGGATCTCCCACGTGCCAGCCGGCTGCACACAACAGTGACTCCTCTAGTGCTGGAATATGTGAACTCTTTCATTCGAAGTCTCGACGGATCACAATCAAACACCTTGCTGCATAACTGGACGTTTCTGTTCGTAGTGCTGACACTCTCGTCCTTTAGCTGGGTTACGTACTCAAAGGTGCGTGGTCACTGGCTTCCTTGCCACCAACCAGAGGACCGTAAAGATCAACGAAGGCTCATCTGATTCGCCCAGTGAAGGATGCACTCCGCGGGAAATAGTGCATGGATGATGGTGAGGTTATTGAATATACAACACGTTGACTCCGGCGTTAACCATTAAGGTGGGACCATGCGAGTGCACCGGCCCTACCTATAAGATGGTGTAAGGCCATCGCACTGAACGCAGATTATTTTGAAAAACACGGTTTTGTACCCAAAAGTGTGCAAAATAGGATGTTGTGTTAGAATCACGAATAAAGTCAATCTGCTTTCAGAAAAGAATGTGTTGCATAAGTTATTGCATGCCCCTCGTATGAAAGTGCGCAATTTCTTTAATAACGTTAATACCTGTAACTGCGCTTGCTTTGGCTTAGTCCTGTTAGGGCACATGCTCCCAGTGTCCCCCTCTAGCACAAATACAAGCTTCAGTACGCACCCTGGTCTCTCCTTGCTAGTTACCAAATCCTTACTGTAATGCCCCCAATGCTTCTGTTTGAATCACTGCAACGAATTCTTCTTTGTTGGTAATCGCCGATCTGTACACCCCCTCTTTGAAGAAACTGCAGGAAAAGAAGTCCAGTAGATTCAGATAGGGGAACTGTGTTGGCCACGGAGCAGGATACCCTCTTCCACCCTATAAAGCTGGAAAATGGTTGTCCAACCATTGCCGTACCCGTAGTTGGAAATGCGCTGGAGCAACATCTAATTCATACCGTAGGCATTGTCTTGTCTGTGGGGCATATCATCCATTACTGTAAGCAAACCTTCTAAGAACTGCAGGAAATCGGCACCCCTTTCCCCCTCATTTTGACCTCCAGTATGAACTGACCAAACACTGTTCACGAAGGATAATACTGAATCTCGTTTCGAATGAGGTGGAGCGAATTACACGCGGACCCTCGTCTGTGCAGTCGTGTATGTTGTGTCTGTCTTTCTGAACCCTAATTATTTCATAAGATGTGATTTACGGAACCTTGTTGGTCATGAACTATCCATAACAACCACTGACAGTATGACAGATGATGTCTATGATCTCGTGGCTTTAGTTCTTCTACATGGTTCTGATGATATTGACCAAGACCTTGCGGATGAAATATTCGACAAACGTGTGAGTGGGAGAGTCCAACACGTCGCCCAACACACCCTGAACCGATAGCTGGACGTGTTTCTACAGTACCTAGAATTCCTTCTTCATGTCCTGTTCGACCAACATGATGCGTAGGTTGCAGCATTTTCGTACCACCATGCATTGGTGAAGTGCTTGAAACAGCCATCTCCTTGGATGGGGTCGTTGCGGAAACCTCCCACGGTATTCTCTTTCAACCGCGGCCGCATTACCATTACAGAAACTGTTAAAGAAGTGCATGCGTCGGTATTTCACGTTAGTGAACATTGTGTATGTTCATACAGGGACTTCACCATCGGAACTGATCGCTTCAGCCGTCTCGTACAGAAGCACACAAGGCTAAACAAAACAAGCGGAATGTCAGTAACATTGAATGTTGTAGCCGCGCGGGATTAGCCGAGCGGTCTTAGGCGCTGCAGTCAAGGACTGTGAGGCTGGTCCCGGCGGAGGTTCGAGTCCTCCCTCGGGCATGAGTGTTTGTGTTTGTCCTTAGGATAATTTAGGTTAAGTAGTGTGTAAGCTTAGGGACTGATGACCTTAGCAGTTAAGTCCCATAACATTTCACACACTTTTTTTTTAATGTTGTACTAGCGGCAGAACCGTGATCAAAAGGCAGCTTAAGAAACTCACACAATGGCTGACAACTTGTGACGTTCAATATGGCGTCTCCCAAACAATTCTCTTTGCATATAAGGGAACGAATACGGAAAAACGGTTGCAAATAAGGTCCTCTGTTATCTCCTTTATGGATTGACCTTACCTTTTGATACACCCTGTATAAATGACCTGGTGGATCAAGCCAGAAACTCAATAAAGCTGTTAGCCTGTTATACTGTTGTACAAAGGCTATCTATTCGAAAACTAAGCTACGATCGGTAACGAAATGCAAACCACAGTAAAAATCAAAACCTTTTCAGTGGCAACAGTTTGCTACACCTTCCAGCTACTTCTCTACACAGTCGCCACTCCGACTAGTAACGTTGTACCAACTTTCAAATACCCTCGCCATAGAAGGCAACCACCTGTGCTTTCTGCCACTTCTCTACGCTGGTCTGCAATTCGTTGCCTGTGCAAAACAGTTGTCTTCATAGCCAGCAGTTCGTGTGAACAGAGACGTACATCGGACGGAGCCAAGTCCGGTCTGTATGGTGGGCGATTACAAACTTCCCATCGACAACGGTGGAGGAGCGACGTCATTTCCCCTGCAGTGTGCAGTCGACAATTGTCAAGAAGAGGGAAATGCATGACAGGCACGCTATGTGGGGTTGCTTGAAATCAGGCGAAACCTCGCAATGGGTGACCATGCTTGGCGGAAGACACTGTTTTATAGGCTTCTTTACATGCCCACTGTGAGCTCAGAACTTAGAGAGCGACGTGATGCGATCGGCTGGCATACTAGAAACACTTTCAAGCACATATGTGTGAGGATTCATCGGATTTTCACTGTCGTTTCCATTTCGCGACCTATTGCACGTTATTTTTTAAATGTCGCGACGCTATAAAATTGTAGGGCAGTGCAGGAAGACTTACAGAAGATAGACGCTTGGTGTAATAATTGACATTTCTCTCTCAACCTAAACAAATCTGTTGTATTGCCCATAAATAGGCAGGAAGACCCGTTATTGTACGATTACACGAAACAGAAGGATTGGCATTAATTAAATATTTGGGAGTTTGAGTATGGGATAATATGAAATGGAACTACCACATAAAACTGATAAGAGCAGATAATACACTGATATTCATATGAAGGCCCCTCAGCAAGCGTAGTCCACCAAAGAAGGAGGTAGGTTACAAAAACCTCATTCCACTGAGAGTCTACAACTCAAAGAGTCTGGACATCTTGCTAGAAAGTATTCACAGAGGCAATGGAGAAAATTCAAAGTACAGCAGCACGGTTCGTCGCGGAATCACTTAGTAAGGGCGAGACCGTCACAGACATTATCATTCAACGATAGTGGCATACACTACGAGAGACATCTTTTGCGTCACAGTGTGGCTTACTATAAATACACGTGAACATAGATTCCTAGAAGAGTCAACCCAGATATTGATTCCTTCTATTCTTATCTCGAGAAATGACTATGGATGAGAAACAGGAGAGGTTCAAGCCCACATTGAGGCTTACCAACACTAGCGCACGAGTGTGGACAGCAATATGTAAGGGCGGAACTGACAGGAGTACGCAAGGAACCATCCACCACACGCATTATTGTTCCTGACATTCCAGAACTTCCACTGCATGTGTGGTATTTCCAAACCCATAAGTTTCTATTAGAAAGCTGTTGTATTTCGACTCGACTATCAGCTCCTTCAGTTTGTGCGAAACATCTTGAATCGCACCGAGTAGTGAAGTACAACGTGAAAAACGCATTGAATTCTGATGAGGGCCGACGCTTCATGCAAGGATGGGCAGTTGACCATAAACAACGATAAGTATAGCGTATTGTTCATAAACTGGTGAAAAAATCCAGTATTGATCGATCTTGAGAGCAGTGAATACTGTAAAACACCTGGGAGTATACTCTGGAACGACGAAAAGAGGAAAAACAACATATAACTGCCTGTAAAAAAGGCGAATATCAGACTGAAATTCATTAATAGAATCATACAGATTTTTACTTTGTTTTACTCCATTACTCAAGGTGCGCTGTTTGGCTCATCGTCACGTCATTGCAAGTATGTAGGACTTCGGTCTATCCGGAGGTGGGAGGATAGTCACTAGAAGTGTAATCTAAGCACAGTACAGTCCAATATCCCACCAGTTGTCTTTAGGAGGGGGGATAACATGGAGTGTGACCGTCAAAGATAGCGTTGGTGGCGTGGTTTCTGTGGAAATCCAAATGAAAAAACTAAACTAATCTCCGCCAAAACCGGCCACGAAGACTTAACGGTACCGACCGACCGCCGTGCCCACAGGTGTCACTGGATGCGGATATGAAGGGCATGTGTGGTCAGCACACCGCTCTGCCGGCCGTTTTGTCAGTTTATGAGACGTGGTTTCTGTGCAAGGAGAGTGTAAACTCAGCGGATATTCACATTCGACCGTTGGTAGTGTGTGGGGAGTGTCCGCTGTCACGAAAAGGTCTCCTGCAACACGACAACACCCGTTCCATACTACCGGGAAACCACAGTTTCCATTGTTGAAATGAGATTCCTGGTACTGCCACATTCGCCGCATTCTCCCGAGTTGGTCCCTTTAACTCCTGTAGGCCCTACTCGAACGACTTTTCTTGAGCCTGTCGCACCCCCCCTCGGGCAGCTGCCAGCAGTTCCTTTCAGGTCTGCGAAAGGATGTCCGCGGAGAAGTTTCTTCATAGCCTCGAACAGGTGGTAATAAAAAGGCGCCCAGTCAAGAGAATACGTTGGGTATGGCAGTACCTGGAACCCCATTTCATGGATGACAGCCATGCTTTTCCGACACGTATGGGGAAGATCTACGTCGTGTTGCAAGAGCACTTTTCGTGACACTGCACAGTCTCCACACAATAGCACCAATCGCCTGTAAATATCTGCAGTGTTTAATCCTTCTTTCCAGAGGAACCACCTCGTCCAGCGTTCTCCTTGATGATCACACTCCATATTCTCCATTCACGTAGAGACAGAAGTTGGGAAATTGGTTTACTGTGCAGGGATTACACTTGCAGCGGTTGTCCTGCCACCTCCGGTTAGACCAAAGTACTACGTACTTGCAACTGTAATGATATGTCCAGTTTCGCAACATGGATGATAGGAAAAAATCAAGTGTAAATCAGTATGGGACGCCCCTTCTTCTTCAAGAACTTCTCCCAATTCGTGACTATTGCTCGCCACCCTGGAACAGTTAATACATGGGATTAGTAGAGGAGATAGAATAGTTGCAACTTTTAAGAAGAGTCAAACAACATATTACTCCCTGCCACATAAATATCGCCAAATGAGCGTAATAATCATATCAGAAAAAAAGCATCTCTTTGAAGAGGTTCAGCGATACTCGTCCTTCCCGCACACCAACCGGGAATAGGACGCAAAGATGGAAAGCGATAGTCGTACCAGAAGTACCGTCCGACGCACATCGTAAAGTCGCTTGGGGAGTAGATAGAGATGCAGGCCAGGGAAACGACGTTCCCCACATCACTGGATTCTCAGCGGTGTGGCAATGCTGTCGCCACCACTACCTCCTGCGAATTTCTTTTAAGAGCGTTCCTGCTTTACGAGACATCAGTAACACCCCTCCTGAGGACAACCGTTACCAAAGTTGTGAAAGTTATATAGATTATTCGTAACATTTCTGGTCGTCTGGAGCGCGTTACACAATAATTAATAGACAAATTGCACTTATACGATGGACGGTGTCACAGCATGTCACAAGAAAACATGCCATTTATTATAAGGCAGTGTTCCGGCCGCTGTGGCCGAGCGGTTCTAGGCCCTTCAGTCCAGAATAGCACTTCTGCTACGGTCGCAGGTTCGAATCCTGCCTCGGGCATAGATGTGATGTCCTTAGGTTAGTTAGGTTCAAGTAGTTCTAAGTTCTAGGGGACTAATGACCTCAGATGTTAAGTCTCATAGTGCTCAGAGCCATTTGAAGCATAAGGCAGAGTGAACACTATATTGGAATGTTATTCTTCTCTAATTCGGAAACTACATACCGGTACAATACTTTTGTTCAGAAGTGTAGAGACAAAATTTTTCTATCAGTCCTGAAAGTCACTCTGTTTATTGGCCTGAAACGTACTATGATCGAAACTTGTGACAATAAGAGCAACTGATGAGGAAGAGCGACCATCTGCAATATGGGCAGCAGCATCTTGCAACACACTATTAGTGAGAACAATTTACGTGTGCAACAATAAGAATGCAGTGGGAATGCATTTACATCAGCTGGACGAATTTTATGGAAACAAACACTCCAAACCGACGTTTCATGTAAGTCACTTGCAACGAAAATCTGTAACGCAACCATCTGTGTGTGGCGTGTTTATAATTATGTATTATTTATATTTTAGGAAAATTAATCTGTAAAAAAAACACACAACATGTCATAAAGAAAGCGTGTAAACCGTCTGAGGATGAATCACAACGATTCGAAACCGGTAACGGTGCCCTTTGAATAAAGGAACTGAAAGTAAATTTGTGGCTGGTTGCTGTCCTAATACCATCAACATTTGTCTTCAAACAACAGCCACGGTCTCCATCATGTCATCATATGACAAAATTGCAAGGCACTATCTGTTTCTTAGGTCCTCATGAGAAAGGTTTTAACTGATTAACTCACCTTGATGCTTAGTACTCCTCCTGAGAAAGCGCATAGATTTGTCAGCAAAACTGTTTCCAAATTAGTTCAACGTTTGTTAATGTCACGCGGCAGGGATACCTGCATCGGCATTCTTAGTCGTTCATTGCACCTGCAACAGATATGAACTTATGAAAAAACTTATATCTACATACAACTTACCAAATCATTTATGACGTAATCAATACACAAGGCTACAGAGTATCATGGAGTTGACTTGAGAGTTTACAATTCTCAAAATTAAAGAATTTGTCAGCTGAGTGCAAAAGTCGCAACAGGAGCATATGGATTTAACATTACCCAAAGCTTCTTAAACTGGTAACCTCCAAACTAATGAGATTGTTATAAAACAGACAACTATGGCGCAACAATGAAAAAATAACTTACCGGAATTTTGCTCCCCATCGCTACTATACTCCCGACTCACCCTTAAGGAGACAACGACGTTATGTTTTAAAAAATGCATGTTAACTTTAAGTTATTGAATTTTACACATTTATTCCAACCAGTTTCGATTTCGACTTTCATCCACGAAATATAAAAAATAATATGACTTTTACATTCAATATATCGTCACCCTTAAGGAGACAACGACGTTATGTTTTAAAAAATGCATGTTAACTTTAAGTTATTGAATTTTACACATTTATTCCAACCAGTTTCGATTTCGACTTTCATCCACGAAATATAAAAAATAATATGACTTTTACATTCAATATATCGTGGTACAAACGAATTCCATACTGCACGGCATATTATGACACAGCATCAACAGCTACCAGTGAAATATTGTAACTTATTTAACGAAAATACAGTGTTATGTGTCACACCACAAATCTGAATTTTGAGTCTTCAATTCTCATTGGACCCCAAGAATTTCTTCAGTCACTTATCGTTTCTCTTACATCTGAAGACGATTTATACAAGGTGAAAAATACCAAGTGGTATCATGCTGTGGAATTGCCGTTACCTCTACATCTGGCTGGAGAAGTCAGTACATAAAACAGCGGTGTTTAAGGAAGTTTTAGGGATGAGGAAAGCTGTACTTTATTCAGATAATTTCACTAGGAAAGGTCTTAAAAGGACAATGCACGTTTTAAAAAGTGACAAATATGGAAGCTTTCTTGTACAAAAAAAATGTTAATGGTGGGCGTGGCTGCTCCTAGCTGCCCCACCTGCATGGCAGCGAAGTGTTGTACTCTGTAAGACGTGGATAGAGAGCTGTGTTTGCAGGTGTTACAGCAGGTGTACAGCAGCGTCGAAGCCAGAGTTTTTTCTGATGAATCATAAGCAGTAGCTCAATTCATCTTCTACGCATTCAACACTGCCATATTATTTGAGTGGGAACTACAACCAGTCACTTTGTAGTGTTTCAAAGCTCGTAATTGTCCCACTGTACAGTTCCCTACCAATTCCTGATTTGCAGGAACCCAATAAGCACACAGTGCCTTCAAGGGTGCCGAGGGAGAGGGGGGGAGGACGAATAACATCGTGTCTAGCGTTTACAGTGATCAGCCAGAACAGGATAACCACTGACCTATTATTGATATTAACCCGTCTAGGCGATAGCAGCGTCTCCTGGCAAGGGATGACTGCTAGTCAGACACACACACGGTGCATGTAGTATTAGTGGGCGTGCTGACCGTATGTAGATTGAGGGAGGACGGTGATCGATCTGAGTTTGACCCAGGGCAAACTGTGATGGCCCAGAAGCTCGGCACGTCCTGACTTCGTGGAGTCGGGCGCCTACCCCTCTCATTGCACATGTCGGACCTCGTAGGCCAACTGTGGCGGAACTAACATCAGACTTCAATGCGGAGCAGAGTACAAGTGTGTCTGAACACACAGACTGCAATGAACACTTCTAAAGATGGGTCTCCACAGCCGATGATCCATGCATGTGCCAATGTTAACACCATGACGACGGCAACTACGACCGAAACGGACACGTGACCACTGGAATTGGACGTTGGCGCATTGGCAGAGGGTTGCGTGGTCCCCTGAATCCCGATACCTTCTTCATGACGCCAATGGGAGGGCGCGAATCCGTCGTCTCCCTAGCGAACAACTCCTTGACGCCTGTACTGCAGGATGGAGACAAGCTGGCGGTGGCTCCATTATACCCTCGGGAACATTTACGTGGGGGTCCATGGGTCCAGTAGAGCTCGTGCAAGGCACCACGACGGCTAAAGAGTATGGTACACTGTTTGAATACCACGTACATCTGTTTATGGCGATCATGTTTCCCGATGGCAGTGGCATTTTCCAACAAGATAATGCGCCGTGTCACAAGGCCAGGATTGTGATGGAGTGGTTCGAGGAACACAGTGGCGAGTTCCCAATTGATGTGCTGCACGGTTCAAATGGTTCAAATGGCTCTGAGCACTATGGGACTCAACTGCTGGGGTCATTAGTCCCCTAGAACTTAGAACTAGTTAAACCTAACTAACCTAAGGACGTCACAAACATCCATGCCCGAGGCAGGATTCGAACCTGCGACCGTAGCGGTCTTGCGGTTCCAGACTGCAGCGCCTTTAACCGCACGGCCACTGCGGCCAGCCGATGTGCTGCACGCCCCCGTCGCAATTCGCCAGATCTGAACCCGAGCGAACACATCTGGGACCTGACTGAACGTGTCGTCATGCCTCATAGTCTCCTTCCCCTAGACTTGCTGGGATTAGGTAACTTGTATGTACAAATGTGATGCTAACTGACTGCAGTGACCTACCAAGGGCCGTCCGCTGTGGTCGAGCGGTTCTAGGTCCGGAACCACGCGGCTGCTACTGTCGCAGGTTAGAATCCTGCGTATGTTACAACTCATATTCCCAACAACGTAGTTGCACGTAGCTATAAGGAGATCGTCAACAATAGTGGAACAAAAATAAATTGTAAACCTGAGAGCCAACAAAACTAGGCGCTGTCAGGGGCCCACCCAACGCCACGTGTAAATAGTGCGTTAGAACATTGATTTGTAGCGATTATGTGGGAGGTGTTAAACATTGGTAACATTTCACTTAATTTACATCTTTTTACGATCTACAGAGCTTCCCAATCGTTTAATGTTTCTGTATTTCTACGTGAAAAGAATAATTTTGACGACGACATGTATACACGTCGGAGGATTTCAAAATCTGACATGTGCTGAAGCAAAAACAAAATCTATTGCAGTATCACTATAAAATCGCCGAAAGGCTGAAACTTAAATTGTGGAATAAATATTTTCTACAGTAAATGGTGAATGTGGTGCTTCGTACCGCTCTCCAAGATGCAACCTGCCCACATTGGTACTCAACTACCATCGGTTACTTCGCTCGCTCTACGCGAATGTGGGACAAGAATCATTCTGCAAATTGATGCAGAATTCATCTATGAAGAGCACATTTCTTTTTAATTCTTTTATTTGTCCGTGGGCATGTATGTTGTTGGCTGCACAATAAAAGGGCCATAAACCAGCAGTCGCCCGACAGTCTTTACACATTTTAATATTACCAAATCTACCTCAACAACAGAAATGTACAAAATCATTTGCTCAACCAACTCGTAACCACTGTATTCAAAACTAACTTTCTATACGAATTATTACTTTTTTTGTACGTTTACAACATAACCATTAAACTGTGCGCAAGTTGCTTAGAATGTAAGCTATCTGATATGTAAACAACTGTCGTTCCTACAAACACATCATCATGCACTGTAGCTTGAGTTTTAAAACAAATAGATGTAAAACTAATTTCTGTGTCAATTTCTTCTTTCTCTTTGTATGTCAACGACAATGATAAAGATAAAAGATATTTTTTCACGTAAACCACTGCACATTCTAAAAACAATGTATATATAATATCTGTTACGTTTAGTGACAAATCAGTATGCGGCAGGTAACAGATGTTAAATGTAACTTGAAGAGAATCTTAATTCAAGATAGTTGCACGTAGCTATAAGGAGATCGTCAACAATAGTGGAACAAAAATAAATTGTAAACCTGAGAGCCAACAAAACTAAGCGCTGTCAGGGGCCCACCCAACGCCACAAGGATTGGGACTGGAATAAAAAAATATTTATAAATATAAGCAATAAGTAAGCAAAAAATAAAATTGGAATGAAAACAAACTGCATTCTGCTGCACTAGCGAAATTTAATTTGTCTCATAAAGAAGAAAAAGTTTTACCAACAGCCTATGGAAGAAACCATTATTATTGTAAATATCAATTAAAAAAACTCTGTCGTGGATATATTACACACTGCTGGATATCCGGCAAGAAGTTCGACTGTTGTGAGCGTCCGATAAGCACTTCTTCTAAACTCTGCAACTGTTGAAGCAGCTGTACGCTCTGAAGACGATTTTCTTCCAGAAATCGTTGAATTTCGCCACCCAGTTAAGGCCAGATACCATGTATCTAGACCGTCGGCTATATACCGGGTGATCAAAAAGTCAGTATAAATTTGAAAACGTAATAAACCACGGAATAATGTAGATAGAGAGGTACAAATTGACACACATGCTTGGAATGACATGGGTTTTATTAGAACCAAAAAAAAAAAAGTTCAAAAAATGTCGGACAGATGGCGCTGGACAGCAAAACGTCAGTGACTGCTACCGTGACGGGTGAGCGGTTCGCCGATATGTTACAGAATCGCATCATCCCCAGCCTGGCTGATAAACACCTGCTGGAACGTATGATGTTTATGCAGGATGGCGCTCCACCCAATATTGCTAGACGCGTGAAAGATCTCTTGCGCGCGTCGTTTGGTGATCATCGTGTGCTCAGCCGACACTTTCGTCATGCTTGGCCTCCCAGGTCCCCAGACCTCAGTCCGTGAGATTATTGGCTTTGGGGTTACCTGAAGTCGCAAGTGTATCGTGATCGACCGACATCTCTAGGGATGCTGAAAGACAACATCCGACACCAATGCCTCACCATAACTCCGGACATGCTTTACAGTGCTGTTCACAACATTATTCCTCGACTACAGCTATTGTTGTGGAATGATGGTGGACATATTGAGCATTTCCTGTAAAGAACATCATCTTTGCTTTGTCTTACTTTGTTATGCTAATTATTGCTATTCTGATCAGATGAAGCGCCATCTGTCGGACATTTTTTGAACTTTTGTATTTTTTTGGTTTTAATAAAACACCATGTCATTCCAAGCACGTGTGTCAATTTGTACCTCTCTATCTACATTATTCCGTGATTTATTAAGTTTTCAAATTTATACTGTTTTTGATCACTCGGTAAATTTGGAAACTCTACACCTCACCGGAACCGCGCGACTGCTACGGTCGCAGGTTCGAATCCTGCCTCGGGCATGGATGTGTGTGATATCCTTAGGTTAGTTAGGTTTAAGTATCTCTAAATTCTAGGGGACTGATGACCTCAGATGTTTAACTCCCATAGTGCTCAGAGCCATTTGAACTACACCTTAATAAGACTGCGCTTTATATTTGTCCTGGTGCAACTCGTTCGTCGATTCTGACTTACAAACTGGATCCCAGAGGGCATTTTCCTGGGATTACGATATTATTTTTACCAAGAGACTATAGGCCGTGCACGACAAAAGCGTAAAAATGAATGAGACATTACTAGACTAATACAATGATTTTCGACATTTTTGAGCAGAAGTAGGGATAGACAGAAGTAAGGACTGCTGTTTTTCTAAACAGGAAGCGCGATTCCGGCTATCCTCTCGTTTTACAGAGTGGATGAGACCTCTACAGAGTTCAGTGTTGATCACCAGGAGTACAGACGATAGCCTAATACCGTACGTTGTAGGCAAGACGTAGCTCACCTCTTAACAGTTCTGAACATGGAACAGTTAGCAAAGACTGAAAGAAAAGTGATTATCTAATCTGTGGCACAGGCTTTCCGAAGGACATGGGATCGATATTTCGAGAAAATGGTCCACTTTGTGGGAAGTCGGTGAGGTCGCTCTATCGAGTTTAGATGCTGGGGAGAATTTCGTTTTCTTGAGGATGTTGCCGTCAGTAAGAACGTTCGTCGTAGAACGCTAGAGACATTGTTGATGCAATGTGTTGCACCTGGTACGGGAAGCACTGGAACTGTTTCGACCACTTCATACACCAACCAGTGGATTTGTCTCGACCCTCAATTAGCACCACTAACAACGATATAGAAGATGACAAGTTTTATTAATGCAGTGTTTCGTTATCCGTGCGTCAATCCGAGGACAACTGTAGAATACAGGCTGTCAGAAAGAGATTTTTTTAAGGCAATTACAACAAAGAACGTACGGACAACGTTCAATGAAAGATCACCGCTGAGGAGGAAGGGCAGACGTTGACACATCGAATGGGTGGTGGGGGTACTGGCGTATGAAGTACGACACTCAAGAAAGAGTAACAGGGAAGTAATAAGAGCACAATGACTGCCACAATTCAGAGAAATTCTTAAAACCACACAAGCGGTATGACGAATATATCTGCGTCTTAGAACATACTTGATATAAATGATATGAGGAAAAAGCTCTAAGATTGAACGGGTGCATCGAGTGTATCATAGGACGTTAAGAACAGTAGAATATTACGAGGGTAAGTCAATTATTATCCGCAGTTAAGTTATATTTTTGTTTATTTTAGTAGTACTGTTGTTTTACGTTGACGACGCATGTTTCGTTTATTTATTGTTATATCTTCGCGATTTTCAAGCCGCTAGGTTAGTTTCGTTATCGCTGTCGTGCTCTTAATCATGGCTGCTCCGCTGTCTATTTGCACCAAAGAAGAGCACCGTTCAGTGATCCGTTTTTTGTGGTCGGAAGGCTTATCAGGGGCCGAAATTCATCGATGATTTCCGGTACAGTACGGGAACAGTGTTTAGCCACAATGGAGTTTCTACGAATGGATTGAAAAATTCCGAAATGATCGCACAAGTGTTACCCACTATGAAGGAGCCGGACGACTGTTCACCGCCACAAACAGAAAACCATTAAGATTTCACGTGAAATGATTCCCTTGGACAGACGATTAACTATTGACGAAGTGACACATCGTGTGCAAATTAGTCACGGTTCTGCGTACGAAATCATCCACAACAGACTTGGGTTTCATAAAGTTTGTGCAAGATGGTTCCCAAAACCATTTACACAGTTACATAAACAAACGCTCTTGGACATCTGCTAAAAACACAACTTCTTAGACAGGATCATTACTGGTGACGAAACACTGATCCATAATTACGAGCCGGAGAGTAAACTGCATAGTTTGGAATGGAAACATCCAAATTCATCGTGCAAGAAAAAGTTCAAGACCCATCCGTCCGCAGGAAAACTGATGCTTACGGTTTTTTGGGACGCACTAGGTCCAGTACTGGAACATTGTGCGGAAATGAGCACAACAATAAACAGTGTACATTATAGTTAGATGCTTACAGCCAGGCTAAAGCCTGCTATTCGAAGTAAATGCCGAGGATTGCTGTCAAAAGGTGTTGTTTTGTTGTCCGATAGTGCCCGTCCGCATACTGCTGCCCCGACTGCTAGAACGCTCCAGAAACTCAAATTTGAAGTACTGGATCATTCTCCATATAGTCCCGATCTGGCCCCTTTTGACTATGACGTGTTTGGTCCACTCAAACAGGTATAAGGGCCGTCGATTTGCCTCGGACGAAGCAGTGAAAGAAGCGATGCATTCCTGTCTTGCAAGTCAACCGAGAACCTTCTTTTATGAGGGCATCAGGAAGCTTGTACAACGATGGACCAAGTGCGTTGAAACACAAGGAGACTACGTCGAAAAATGATGTTCTTGTAAGTTTCCTATTTGATTACAATAAAATTTTATAACTACGTTGCGGATAATAATTGACTTACCCTCGTATTTTGATTGCGACATTTTACAGTAACTGCAACATGTCTTCTTATCAGTGAGTACCGGCAGCATTGTGTGAATTATTGTTGTTTCCATTGCTGATTTAGATCACCGCTGTAAATAAATGCCCGGTGAAGATTGGTTTCAGCCATCGAGACTTCAAAGCGCTTGAAGGCCATGTTGCACCTGCCGGATTTTCGCCCGAGGACTGAATGCTGGGCGATAGAACTCGTTATGAATGAGTTTTCTACTTTAAATAGTGGCCGTCCTGCCACTTGATCTTACCACTAAGAACACCATTTGGTAGAAATTGTGTACGTCTCCCATTGTGGAGAAAATGAAGGGCGGCCGGCTTCATAGCCATGGAACAGCGCCTCCCACCGTCTGAAAACCCAGCTACCGTCTGGAAGACAATGGCAGTTTCCCATTCACACGATTTACGCAGGAATGGAAGGACACCGTTATTAAGAATGTGAATTTCGTTAACTTCCTCCGATCGACGGAAGGGCATTCCAAGAGTTCGGACCAAACACTGTTGAAGAAGGAAAATATAGAGATCAACAAAGGTTTTTAAGAGTTTCTCACTGTGCAAATGACGTAAAGGATTGCCTGGACAACGAGTAAACACATAACAGAGCAGTGAAAGTACTGTAGAGAGATATTACGCACAGAATATGCCTGATAGAAACGCTTGTCAGGTTGTGCTCCAGAAATATTTTCAGTGCACATCTTTACTTTCTGTCTGCATTATAAGTGAACCAGGAAGGTATACAAAAAAAGACGAAAAATAAAGCAACTCTTCTTAGAAAGTATCATACAAAATTATGATAGGCAGAGGTCCTGACGTAAGGAAGAAATGCAGTGCTTCCTCTGAAAGTGTACTTCTTATCAGCTCCACTCTTTAATTCGGTACATGGAAGAGATGTAGCCAGTGCACCCACCTTTCTGTTACATATCCGAGGTAATCTTCAATTGTTCTTAAAATAAAACTGAAATTCGACCTAGGGGAAGAACTGTCTGCAGTCCAGAGAAATATAGGAGCAGGCGAGCCAATACTGGCCCTAGCACTTATCTTACAAGACAGGTTGAAGAAAGGCAAACGTGTCTTTATAGCTTCTGTAAATTTAGAGACAACTTTTGACAGTGTGGACTGGACTACATTCTTTGACATTTGGGAGGCAGCAGGGAAAAAAAACGAAGGGAGTGAAACGTTATTTACAACTCGTACAGAAGGAAGGGTCGCAGAACATCAAAGAGAAACAGTAGTTGAGAGGGAAGTGATACAGAGTCGAATCTTATCCCTAACAATATTCAGTCTGCACGTTGGACAAGCTGTGAAGGAAACCCTTTAGAAATGCGCAAATGGAATTAAGGTTCAGGTAGAAGAAATAAAACGTTCGCGATTTGGAGAATCCTCTCAGGGGCGACTAAGAACTTGAAAGAGCAGTTGGAAGGAATGGATATTGTCTTGGAAAGAGATGATAAGAAGATCAAAGAAAGAGAAAAAAAGGAATTTGGAGCGTAGTCGGTGTAAGACAGGCATTGCAGAGAGAACTACGATAGGAAATGAGACTCTGAAAGATGTAGATGAGTTCTGTTTTATGGGCAGGGAAGTAACCGATGCTGGCTAAAGTAGGAAAGATATAAAATGCAGGCTTGCAACAGCAAGAAAAGAATTTCTGAAAAAGTAGAATTTGTTAATATCTAATACCGATTTTAGGTTACGAAACCTTTTCTAAAAGTACTTGTCTGGCGTGTAGCCTTACAAGGAAATGAAACATAGAAGACAGGTAGTTCAGATAAGAAGAACATTGAAGTTTTTGACGTGTGGTGCTATAGAAGAATGGTGAAAATTCGATGAACTGGTCGAATAAAAAATGATAACATTGTGGCATTTGATGCATCAAGGAACTGTGAGTTTGATAATGGGAGAAAGTCAAATGCTTCAAATGGCTCTGAGCACTATGGGACTTAACATCTGAAGTCATCAGTGCCCTAGACTTGGAACTACTAAAACCTAACTTAACCTAAGGACATCACACACATCCATGCCCGAGGCAGGATTCGAACCTGCGACCGTAGCAGCAGCGCGATTCCGGACTGAAGCGCCAAGAACCGCTCGACCACAGCAGCCGTCAGGAGAAAGTGTAAGTGTGTGTGTGTGTGTGTGTGTGTGTGTGTGTGTGTGTGTGTGTGTGTGTGTGTGTGTGTGTGCGTAGGAGGGGGGGGGGGGGTTCTTAGAGGAAAACCAAGGCTTGAATACAGCAAGCAAGTTCAAATGGTTCAAATGGCTCTGAGCACTATGGGAGTTAACTTCTCAGGTCATCAGTCCCCCAGAACTTAGAATTACTTAACCCTAAATAAACGAAGGACATCACACACATCCATGCCCGAGGCAGGATCGAACCTGCGACCGTAGCGCCTAGACTGTAGCGCCTAGAACCGCGCGGCCACTATGGCCGGCCGAGCCGCAAGTTCAAAAGGGTGTAGGCGGTTGCAGTTACGCAGAGATTAAGAGGCTAGCACACGATAAAGTGGCGTGGAGAGTTGCATCAAATAGTCTTCGGACCGAGGACCACAACAACAATGTGACCGTCTCACTAAGAAGTAAAGAATGAACTGGGACCTTAAGATTTGAATCCTGAGTTTTCTATCTCTTCAGATTCAGCGTCTGCCATTAAGCATCATGAAATCTTCTAATGGTTCAAATGGATCTAAGCACTATGGGGCTTAACATCTGAGGTCATCGGTCCCCTAGACTTAGAAATACTAAAACCTAACTTAACTTAAGGACATCACACACATCCATGCCCAAGGCAGGATTTGAACCTGCGACCGTAGCAGCAGCGCGGTTCCGGACTGAAACGCCTAGAACCGCTCGGCCACAGCGGCCAGCCATGAAATCTTCATCAGTGAATTAAGAAGCAGTTTGTTTCTATTTTACCCATAGAGCATTTACAACGTTATATACTAGATAGCTACCAGAAGTAAAGAGTTTTCGGGCGCAGGACGTCGGAGTTACAGTGAGTGACGAACAGTAATAGGAAGGCGCTGGAACTCGAGTCGGTCGTCTGTCCATGAAGCCCATGCTGCGCTGTTGCCTCCGTGCAGTTCTGGCAGAAATAGTATCGGCCGCGTTCTAGCTCACAGTCGGCCGTCAGTCGCGATGTGCGGCTCTGCGGAGAAGCCGTGACATCCGTTCGTCAAATGTACGATGGGAAAAATAATTCTGGCCTAGAAAACACTGCATGCACGTTAAGATAGGCAACCCAGCTTGTACCATCTGCTCCACTGTCAGGCGGATCTAACTTGGGTTGCTTGCCTTAACCCTTTGAGTCCAAGTGGGTTCTGCCTGAAACCAACTTTTTATTAATTTTGTCTTAAAGTACCACTGCCTTTCGCTCGAAACCAGCGACGCTATTGTTAGACAGAGTCATCTAGTGGTACACTGAGGTTACAAAGCAACAGTCGGCGGGAGGATTGTACTACATGATTGTAGATTTTGACGTGTGGTTTCTTTTACAGTGACCATAATGAGGAGATCATTGACAGGGAAAGTAAGTACAATTAAAGTTATTGTCAAGAAAATTTGAGTTTGTACTAATGCTTTTATGAGAGGATTCGCAACGAAACCACTGGGACAGTATGTATTTTTGATTCAAATTTATTAAATTTTAGACCCATTTTTTTGCTTATTATTGAGGACAACAATTTGTTTTAGGCATTACGACTTCATGGAACTTTCGAGACGTGGGATTGTGTCTAGCAAAAATGTGAAATTGCTTTCAAATGTATGTAATGAAATGATGAGTGGTTGAAACTGTATGTCCAAGTGGTTCCAAAGTGGAACAACCTGCTTGAAACAATTTACTGTCTAGTTTTTGTCAATTTCTTCTTGTATTCGTTGCTTACGATGATAATAAAGATTAATTTTGTGATTTTTTTTTTGAGTCATCAGTTTCGTGACTGGTTTGATGCGGCCCGCCACAGTTTGCTCTACTATGCCGACTCTCTCGTTTCAGAGCAGCACTTGCAATCTACGTGATCAAATATTCGCTGGATGTATTACAATTCCATCTAGTACCACAGAAGATGATGTCTTAACGAATGTCCTATCATCCTGTCCCTCCTTCTTGTCAGTGTGATCAATACATTGCTTTCCTCGCCTATTCTGCGGAGAACCACCTCATACTTTCCCTTATGAGTCCACCTAATTTTCAACATTTTTCTGTAGCACCACATCCCAAATGCTTCGAGACGTGCAGTAAGGTAAGGTACATGAAATATTTTTTTCTAGCCAGTTTTATGGTACTTTGCCAATCTTCTACTTGTGATTGTCCTATAAGGCGGTTTATGCGTGTGGAGATATTGTGCACGTGATGCTCAAGATCCACTGTTAAATTCGGGAATCTAAATTGCGACATTGCGCCTTATACCGATTATCATCCGACTTCCAAAGTTGGATAACTCGCGACGTGCTGCAATGTTGAGCACACATCTGTGTGTAACAGACCATTCAGATATGGCACTACGCCACATCTAGCCGCAACAGTGGGGCGTCATCTTCAATCCTTTCCCTGACTTTCCGCCACTCACTCTAATATATACACCCAGGCACAATGTTAAGCGCATGCAGTTTTGGCCTGTCAAAAGCCAATGCGCTCGTGTTCTCTTAGAGAGATTCAGTTTGGCGCTTTGAGAGCTGGTATCGCTCGTTTAACATTCTGCGTTACGTACAGACGGTTTTTACAAGTTACACTGTAGCGAAACAATAAACGTTAGCAAAATATTTTCTTACACTGTGAATCGCGCAACATATTCCCCTGTCATTCTATGCACTAAAAGGTGGGAAGGGGAGATTCGTATACACATATATAGAAGATTAAGGAAGTCAGAGAGGAAAAAATAGAAGCGAAATACGCATCAAAACCTAGCGGGTATATACACAAGGAAGCAGCGACGGCAGGGTAAGCCGTCCGTCCGAGTGCGTTGCCTCCCCACGTCCCTCTTTTCGTCGTGTCAGAGGCAACGTGTGGGTGGGGCCTAGGGAAAAAAGCCCTGCGAGGTGTATAAAAAAGAGAAAGGCGCGTGAGCTTCCCTTGTTTTCCCCGTACGCACCTGTCGAGCGCGCGCCGCGGCCAACCAGCCGCGCAGCTGAGATATTCGGCGAATATCGCGGATCCCACGTGGTCGTGCAGTGGAGGGGGGGGGGGGGGAGTGGCGGGGGAAAGGGGGGGCGGCGGTGGGCGTCGCGGCGCCGCACCGCTCGGCGGGGGCGGGCCCGCTAATGAGGCGCCGTAGCCATGGCGACGCCGGCGGCCGCGCGCCGCCATATTGCAGCCCGACGCCGCTCCGCCGGCGGCCATGCGGCCGAAGCCGCTGCCGACGTCGGTAGGGAACGCGGCGTGGCAGCGGCGGCGGCGGCAATTCTGTTAGCGTTAACGAAACGCGTCGGAGCTGCGCCGTTCCACGGGATGCCAAATAAATACCGATAGCGGCCGATACAGGAGCCGCCGGAGCGATGGTTGGATAACTCTGTTTCCTGCGACAAGCGGAACGCGCCGTATTTTCGAGTACGACGCGGCCTTATGCGACAGAAGTAAATTATCCGCCGTCGCCGTTCTTCTGCGGCAAAATCCATACTTCGTTCTGACACTTTTCGGGGAACTATCTGCAACACGCTTTAGGTTGCCATTCATGTTACATAAAAAATTTTAGGGTCCCTTCTGAACATTTTATGGGTAGTACAGTGGTAATGTGCACGAGAGCAAGTACACACTCTAAATCTAAGAAAGGTAACTTTATGTTTACGGGTTTGGTGAAAGCTTGCGATTGTAATTCACTAATTGAAACTCTAACGGTAGCAGGATTATATTAGTGGGACCGAAATGTTATTTACAACTGTTATTTACAACTCGTACAATTGGGGAGAAGAATTGGGAGAAGAGGAGTTTGTGGCACAACTTGAGAAAAAGAAGGGACCGGTTAGTAGGACATGTTCTGAGGCATCAAGTGATCACAAACTTAGCATCGGAGGGCAGCGTGGAGGGTAAAAAACGTAGAGGGAGACCAAGAGATGAATACACTAAGCAGTTTCAGAAGGATGTAGGTTGCAGTAAGTACTGGGAGATGAAAAAGCTTCCACAGGGTAGGGTAGCATGGAGACCTGCATCCAACCAGTCTCAAAACTGAATACCACAACAACAACAGCAACAAGACACTGACTTCAGACAGGTAAAGAGCACGGAATTAACACATTTGTTGAGAAAGGATTAAGTCATAGTTATAGATTGTCTCAAATGCCACTCGTCTGCACACAGAACAATAACTAAAGGAAACTAGGAAGAAAACTGGAAAATGGAATTAAAGTTAAGAGAGAAGAAATTGTACACAGAGCAATAACTAAAGGAAACCAGGGAGAAAATCGGAAAAGGAATTGAAGTTAAGAGAGAAGAAATTAAAACTTTGAGGTTTAACGATGACAGTGTAATTCTGCCAGAGAGGACAAAGGTCTTGGAAGAGCAGATGAAATGAATTTATAGCGTCTTGAAGAAAGGATATAAGATGAACTTCAACAAAAACAAAATAAGGTTCAAATGGCTCTGAGCAATATGGGACTTAACATCTGAGGTCATCAGTCCCCTACAACTTAGATCTACTTAAACCTAAGTAACCTAAGGACATCACACACATCCATGCCCGAGGCAGGATTCGAACCTGCTCCCGTAGCGGTCACGCGGTTCCAGACTGAAGCGCCTAGAACGGCTCGGCCACTGCGGCCGGCGCAAATTAAGGTTAATCGAATTTAGTTGAACTAAATTACATGGAAATCAATAAAAATAAGGTAAGGGGAAAGAAATGTAGTAGAATTGCATCAAGCAATGCTGAGGAAATTGGGTTAGAAACTGAGGCACTGAAGCAAACAGAACAGTTTTGTTATTTTGGCGGAAAAAGTGATGATGGCCTAAAAAGAGAGAATACAAAATGCAGACTGGCGATAAAATATTACGAGGCTCTTCCAGAAAATACTTGTCTGGACTGTTGGCTTGTCCAGAAGGAAAACATGGACGATAAGCAGTTCAGAAAGGAACACAAAAGAGGCTTTTCAGATATCGTGCTAAAGGATAATGCTGCAGATTAGATAGGTGGATCAGATAATAAATGAGGAGATACTCAGGCGAACTAGGGAAAAATAAAATTCCTTTCACAACTTTAGAATAAGGGATCTGTTGATAGAACACATTCTGAGACATCAAGGAGTCATTAATTTGTTAATGGTAGAAGTGGGGGAGTAAAACTTGTAGATGGAGGCCAAAGATTGGCTACTGTAAGCAGGTTAAAACTGTATGAAGGTTTCAGCTACGAGGAGACCACAAAAAAAAAAAAAATCATCAATGCACAACAGTGGCAATGTCGCTGAATTGGAGAATCCATTGTAATATTATAAATGTGAAAATACAATGCCTATACAATCCTTAACGAGTTTAATCCTTTTTTCCATACTAATGTCATGAATATGAAAGTAGCTTTGTCTGTCAGTTTTGCACGACTAAACTGCTGAACCAACTTTGATGAAATTTGAGATGGAGGTAGTCTGAACTCTTATGAACAACTTGGGCTGCTTTACAAGCAGTCTAGTACAAGATACTTATTGATTTCAGAAATAATATGCGAATTATGGAAAAGTATTTACTCTTGGACTTTTGAATTTTACCAAATTTGTGAAAACGCTTCTATTAGTTGATACGTTCTGTGGAATATGATTCAACGTTAAACCGCCGAACCAATTTCGATGAAATTTGGTAGGAGGATAGCTTGAACCCTGGGAATTAACATAGGCTACTCTAGAAAGTGATTTTAAGAATTTCGACCCATAAAAGGGTGAAGTAAGGAATGAAACATCGATATATTGAGTCACCACCTAATTCAGTAGTATTTACCATATGACACAAAATTTTAATTTTCATATATTTTAAGAGGATGATTTAGCTTAATCTGGTTGTCTTCAAATTTAAAAGCATGTAATGAAAAATTGTTTTTGGTAGAATACTGTAATACTAAAAGTGTCCTAAATACATTTTATGATTTTCAAAAACATCCGTAATGATTTCTTTTACTATTATTTCTACATTTTTTATGATTGCTAATAACAGTTACACTGTTAGTTGTCAAAAGTATTAGAATCACATAAAATTGTCATTGGTTAATGGGTTGACTTCAAACAAGCTCTGTGTATAGCAAAATGCATTGCTGACCTCTCTGTCTTTTTCGTACGTTTTAACCAGTTCTTGTTGAGAAGGGTGTGTTGATTCCTAAAGTGATGTTAATTTTAATGTATAAATTTCTTTGTAATTCAAGATTTTGTGTGATACAGTGTGCTCCTCAGAATGAAGCATTAAATGATGGAAATAATCAAGAGAAAAAGATTCGCAACCAATTATTTTAATTTTGATGCATGACCAGATTTTCAATCCTGGATCTCTTCTCTTCAGATAGAAATCATATTTCTAGATGTACTTGCCAATGAAAAGCATCGAGAAAACGGTATGCCACTCAATGATAACTCACCACATTTTTGCTTGTTCTCAAGGTTCTGAGGTTTATTTGCACACACCATTCCCATGCTCGCCTTTGAGGTTTGCAGAACAGTCTTCAGTATTAATTTTATCCATTTGCGAAACAGAACGTCGGAACCTCCATGCTCCGGTCCATCTGTTGACAGTCCTCCTGATTCCTTCCCGGAAGAAGCTCAGTGGTTTCGTGCACATCTGCTCTTGTATTGTCTCTGCAACCTCGTCAACCGACAAAAACCGGGATTCGTGCTACTGCTCCTATATCGGAAAAAGAAAGTTAAAACCAGTTGACTGGCGGGGTCAGGGATTTTCACCTGCTTCGAGATGACTGGGTGTTTGTGTTGTCCTCATCATTTCATCATTATTCATGAACGTGGCGAGACCGTCCTGAAGAAAGGTTGGGAATGTGTATGGGCACTGATAACTGCGTAGTTAAAAGTCCCATAAACCAAACATCATCATGATCATCATCATCAAAACCAGTTGAAGAGAGTCTGAGACTGACATTGGATGCCCCAGCGCTTAAAGCGGTGATTATGAATGCACTGGATTGTTTCAGAATTGCCTGAGGGAAGCAAAATCGCACCTTTTAAAGATTTTCCTCTCTTCTTGATTTTGATTTTGATATTCACATCAAGCTGTAGCTCACAGAAGTTATCACGATTCGCTGCTCAAACATGTGGAGTGTTTCTGAACTTTTTGCTGAAAGCCAAGCTGGAGGATTCCACACCATACTGTACCACATACTCTGCGGTGTGGAATGATACCTACCTATCATCAACGTATACAGACCAACTGAGACAGTCTTCTCCTTCCTTTTACAAAGGCCTGAAATGTCAGTTCGACATTTCCAAACGTTCCTGTTGGTCATACGGTATCCACGAGCACAAACTTTGCGAAAGTTTAGAGATTCATGGACGATTGGTAATGCTGAACAGTGGCTAATATTTAACTCACGGAGAATATCATCAATTCTAGCAAGACGATGATTAAGGAATCATTGGTTCAGCTGTCTCGATGTTGCTGTCCGCTTTCTAGCTGCATGTCGTCCCCGAATGTTCTTCACCACAGAGAGATAAACACCCGGTTTTAAAGTGATTTATCCACTTGCAAATTTTTGTTTCACCAAGGCAGCTATCATCTTACTGGGGATCCATTCTTCGAATTATCTTTGCATCCTCAGTCCATTTACAATACAGAACACTATGACTCTTTTTCATCCTTGGTGCACAGGAATAGTGGGGCACTCATGACATACTGCCTCAAAAAAACCGTGAAGCACCCAGACGAGAGAAAATAAATGAAACTCAACGGGTTGTGAATATATATGATGGTATTTCACTGATCACAATACCGACTTAAATGTACAAAGAACTTCGAAGTCTGACCCCACTTACAAGTACGACATTTACACGCCTCAGGTCTGTGTCCACGCACTTATTTGTTGACTTACGACCAATCTGGTCCTAAACATGTTCTACGAGGAACAGATCAGCGGATCTTAAAGGCCACAGGAGTACCTCAACATTACACAGTCAGTTCATACAGACGTGTCACGTGTGAACAATACTTGCTCTGCTGTAAAATTGCATCAAGCCACTGCAGCATGACAGGTAACACAAGAGGAAGCAGAATGTCCGTGAAGTACCGTTATGACGTCAGAATTCCCTGAATCGATACCAATCGCGATGTGAAGTCAGACCTGATGGCTCCCCACACAGTGACACCAGGAGTAAAACCTCTGTGTTTCTCCAAAATAACACTCGCTTACGATGTTCATCTAGGACAGTGCAGAACCGCAACAATAACCATCATTTATCCATGATTGCCAGTAAGACACGACGCCGAAGGCAGCCGTTCATGTTGTGGTGTCTAAGGTAGCCTGCAGATGGCACAGTATTTCCCTTGTCTAGCTGCTGCAAGTTTCTGACCAATGGCGCGGCATAACACAGACTGCTGCAGGGAATCCACTGCTTGTTCTTCGATGAGAGGCCATGATGTGAAGGGATTATGACGTGCTTGGTAACCAACGTGGCGTTCCTCCCTTGTGGTGGTCACACGTGGTCCGCTGGAACCTCGAGGACCAGCATACCTGACCATATGTTTCCAAACAATCCAAAATGAGGCCATCGTCACATCTGATTGTCTCACAAATACGGATAATTGCACGATTCGAGCAAATGGCCGAATGGAGTTCTATAATGTGGCCCCATTGAAACTCTGTCAAGTGCTGATAGAGCTGTCTTAACACGAGTACACGGCCACTCCGGGATCTTCAGAATTATCGCTCAGTATCTGAGGCTGTTTACTTCACACACGAGGGCTGTTCAGAAAGTAAGGTCAGATCGTCGCGAAATGGAAACCACAGTGAAAATTAAAGCTGTTTTATTTGCAACAGTTTGCTACATTTTCCAGGCTACTTCTCTACAAAGTCGCCGCTCTGACTTAGACGTTTGTCGTAGAGCTGACCATCTTTCCAATAGCCCATCATAGAAGGCAGCCAGCCACCTGTGCTTTCCGCTAGTTCTGTGCGTTGGTCTCCACTTCATTGTCTTTGCCAAAATACTGTCTACACAGCTAACGGTCCGTGTGAGCAAACATAAACATCACAGGAAGCAAAGTCCGTGCTGTATGGTGGGTGATCAAACACTTCCCATTGGAAACACTGCAGGGGCGTCCTCAATGCCCAGTAGTGGGTGGCCTAGAATTGTCATGAAGAAGGAAATGCGTGACAGGTACGTTACATGGAGTTTCATGGAATCAGGCGAAACCTCGTAGCGGACACCCATACACTATCGTTCTAGGCACCTTTACGTACTCAATGCGTGCGAAGAACTGTGAAGAGCGAACGGACGCGATCAACAGGCGAACTTAGACGCTGCCCAACATCTCTGTGCAAAGCTTCATCGGATGTTCGCTGTCGTTTTCATTTCGCGACCAACAGAACTTACTGTCCGCATATTCCGCACCGTACGATGACTTACGGAGTATCTATGTAGATGTAGATGAATGATGTACATCCCATGTATACACTACCAAGCCTGGTAACAACACCGAACACAAACAATTAACACTACCAAGCCTCATAACAACACTGAATGCGAACAATACTAATGCTCTCCGGTAGCCATTCTACGTGTTACAGAGAATTCTCATTTTAATTATTTACATATGCGCTGATGGTATGTACGAGAACGAAATTACATTGACATCCGGCCTTGTCTGCTGGGCGCTTCACGTTTCGCATCAGGCACTGCATTTAATGATCGTATTGCATGTAAAGCTAGACAAGGCATCTATCGAGCAAATAGTTCAAATGGCTCTGAGCCCTATAGGACTTAACTTCTAAGGTCATCAGTCCCCTAGAACTTAGAACTAATTAAACCTAACTAACCTAAGGGCATCACAAACATCCATGCCCGAGGCAGGATTCGAACCGGCGACCGTAGCGGTCGCGTGGTTCCAGGCTGTAGCGCCTAGAACCGCTCGGCCACCCCGGCCGGCTCTATCGAGCAGTGGATGTCAAATACCTGACGTAGATGATAATGATAAACATAGGAATCATGTCGATTGTAACTCCCTTTGAGGAAGCTGCTGTTCTAACCATGTGTTTTGACAGAACGGTAACTTCTAAGTGCTATTACATATAATCCACTGACCGACCAGATAACAGCCATGCCATTTTACCTGAATACGACTGTTAGAGCTGAGAGCATATTTACTGGAGCAATGGCACAGTACACTCTCAGATGTGTAATTAGTTCTCTGAAGGCTAGATGCCATACAGAGCTGAGATGTTCGACCTGTTATGACCATCTCCAATGCCCGAAACAACTTTAGAATAGTCTACTTGACAATGGTAGAGACCAAACTGAGGAGTCGCAAGATGACCAGATAAATGTAGTCAAATGCAGTATAAAATGCATATTTTATCTGTGGTCCAGTTTTTGGGGGTGCAACCACCGGCCCCTTACTAGTTGAGCAACATGATTAAAATGCTGTGTGCGGTGTCCTCGCACATTCGGACGTCACTCCGTTAGTGGTCTCCGGAAGACTCGGGTAAAAACAGCAGGTGCTCCTTCTCTGATGCAAACAACAAAATCATAGTGGCTGTGACAACTTGTTCCCTGCTGAAATGGACATTGTCTCCACCTACCGATGCAACCTCCGGATTACGAGGAATTGTCAGCTGCGGGATCCAGGCGTGTAGTTTTCTAGGGTTTTACTTTTACGAAAAAAAGAAATTTTAAAAATCACTTCAGGAACATCATTGTGAAAGCTTCGTAAATAACAACAATAATGTCATTTTTATTGTAAATTTGGATTCACAGTAAGCGTATGGCTCAGCAGTTCAGTACCAAAGTGCGAAAGCACACCGAAGATGTATGTAAGGATGTCAAGGTTAACAGGAGTTATAACGCAACAGCAATAGAGGTATAGTTACTGATTTTAGGAAAATATTGTTCCTTGAAAATCGCCAGGCACAGAGATTTATCCTGTTGGTTGCGGAAAGTAAAGAAGACAGGAAGATTTCTAACAGCGAGGTCACTGGAGACGGAACACAAGCTCAAATGACGGCGGGGCGGAGAAATAAATCGGCTGCGCCGTTTCAAAGGAACCGTCCTGGAACTCGTCTTTAGCGTTTTAGGGGAACCTCGGAGACCCTACACATAGGTACTCACACAGGGATATGAAAAGTCGTTTACCACCAAGCTCGGTGGTTGTTTGAAGAGGACACTAAGAAGGTCTGGCAAATCGCCGGAGGTAACAACATGAAATCACGGACAACCGGTACGTGACAAAGAGATAACGATAATGAAGAGATGAGAGTCGTGTTTGCATATTATTCCCAGTCATTCTCTAAAGAAAGAAATTGCGCTACGCGAAGCCAAGTAGAGGCGTAATCTGCTCCATAGCGGAATCGATATGCATTGAACTGACAGGAGACGATGAGACTGATACGAAAGTCGAGAGGTCAGTAGACCACATCGTGCTGCTCAACAGCGGCCGCCAGACAGTAATATTAGAGGTAACAAAGTATGAAATTGTACAGTGTGATGTGGTTTTCCCTTATGCATTAAGAAATGACGATTCGTAAAGCTTCGCATAAATCTCAAGTTATTTGACTTAAATTCCTGACATAGTTCAATGAAACTATTGGTATCAAAAATGTTGAGTAGTTATATCTAATCTGTTTCATTTATATTGTTGTTTGTAACTTGAGTTGATACTGTTGATACTGTTGATACTGTGTACTTCATAATTTTCTTCATAGTGCGCATCATCAGACTAAATAACTGTCAACCCAAATGAGATCTGAAGACTCGAATTCGACTTTCGCAAAATGCGAGCTGCAATTCTTCCGCTACATTGGTTAAGATTCACAAACAGTAATTCTGAAATGATCAACGGAGATTTTATTCTGAAGTAGTAAACAAAAGATTTATAGATTTAGCTCCACTTGCAATGCAGACACCTATAGCCAGTTTTGAAAGTCATATTGCAACGTGCTAAAGAATGTAAGCCTACAGGCTGAAATAATGCATTACACGAATAAAAAAGGAGTTCACAGAATAAAATTAAAACTATATGGTCAGTCGGTAAAGACTTATCACTGCAGAAGATGACTGCCCAACATATCACTTATATTCTACGTAACACTGATACTATCAATGATCCAACACAGATGCAAATTTTTAATAGCCGTTTGCAATCAGTAGTTGGATAATTGAAGCTTTCGGCACAGGCAAGGGCAAAGAATTTTTAAAGTCAATGTCCCGAGTCGTTTGAAACACATGCAATTCCAGGAAATAAGCAAGGAGGAAACTGAATAAATTCTTAAACTATTGAAAAACAGGAACTCAAATGGTTAGATTTAAATATCAGGCATACTTGAGGAGACCAGTACACGTTAGTTATGTGCACCTGTGCAATATCTTTCAAGTGCGGGCAATTATTTAATATTTTTAATGAAATCACATCTCAAAAATGTACATAGTGTTTTACAATGACAGCAACAGTTTCCGAAAATTTTTGAGAAAGTAATGTATAAAAGAGTAATAACACATGTTGTGGTCTTCAGTCCTGAGACTGGTTTGATGCAGCTCTCTATGCTACTCTATCCTGTGCAAGCTTCTTCATCTCCAAGTCCCTACTGCAACCTACATCCTTCTGAATCTGTTTAGTGTATTCATCTCTTGGTCTCCCTCTACGATTTTTACCCTCCACGCTGCCCTCCAGTACTAAATTGGTAATCCCTTGATGTCTCAGAATGTGTCTTACCAACCGATCCCTTCTTTTAATCTGGTTGTGTCACGAATTTCTCTTCTCCCTTGTGCTGTTCTCTACCTCCTCTTTAGTTACGTGATCTACCCATCTAATCTTCAGCATTCTTCTGTAGCACCACATTTCAAAATCTTCTATTCTCTTCTTGTCTAAACTGTTCATCGTCCATTTTTCACATCCATACATGGCTACGCTCTATGCAAATATTTTAAGAAAAGACTTCCTGACACTTAAGTCTATACTCGATGTTAACAAACATCTCTTCTTCAGAAATGCTTTTCTTGTCATTGCCAGTCTACATTTTATATCCTCCCAACTTGGACCATCATCAGTTAATTTGCTTCCCAAATTGCTATACTTATTTACCACTTCCAGTGCCTCATTTCCTAATCAAATTCCCTCAGCATCACCTAATTTAAATCGACTACATTGCATTAGTCTCGTTTTACTTTTGTTTCAACATGCAGATATGCTTCCAGATCAGCGGTTTAGCTTAAGGAAGTTGTATCAAGAGAAAAGGTTATTTTTTCTTCGCTGTGTGAGCTGCATTGAGACACCTGTAAAACACATTGCTTGCACTTTATGTCGTTAATTCCTGAAAAGTCGGAATTTGGCTATAAGAAGATGATCGCATGATCGATGAAGTTGACCTTTTTTAACTTCTTTCGACAGAACATATGAGAAAAGCTCTTTTGTAAGTATCATATCCATAAAATTCTGCAGAAAATAAATGCTGCCATCTATACTATAAGAAAAATCTTCATCGTCTCGGCACTGAAATGCAAAGCATTTATACTTTCTATACCTTCGCTATATTACATCCTGTGTTGTTATATTTTGCGAGAACATTGTGTTGACGCAAAGAACGCTCTTAGACCAGGGAAAGACTGCCGGTACAGCTCAGTGAAAAAGAACTGGCACATTCACTTTGTCAAAATTAAACGGGAAGAGAGTATTTGCACTTGCACAACAATTCTTTAACCACTACATAGACCGGTATTCACTAATCAGTAGATTTCTAGAGGGAATGAGAATGTAATTTATACTTTCAAATCTAAGTTAAGGGCTTCATTACAGAATGGTTCACCACAGTAGCTCACAAACTGTAGATGTAGTGTACTACTACAACTCATCTGCAAATTTTTACAAGCTTCATTTAGGCTTTTCAATGGTTCACACAGTGGCACGGAACATGAGAGAGAAATTGAAATGATAATACAAATGAGGTATGTGAAGCTATCAACTATTTTAATATTTTACATTATAAAAATTTGCTTAGATCAGTTACTTAAGTTCAGCTTAAAAAGATGTAATAAGCAATTTTTTTATGTGGTTCTGAGGCTGGCTGTATGTGTGACGCCCAAAAACGAATAATAATAATATTAATAATAATAATATTGATAAGCAGTTGGATGGGTGACCGTTCCGTCTGCCGAACGCTTTAGGTAAGCACGGCGCACTCAGTCCTTTTGAGGTCAAATGAGGAGCTGCTTAAAACTGACAACGGCCGGGAGAGCGGTGTGCTCAGTACAAGCCCCGGCATATCCCCATGCAGTGATGCCTACAGGGCTGAGAACGACACGGCGGCCAGTCGGTAATGTTGGGCCTTAAAAGACTGTCTGGAAGGGATTTAGTTTTGCCACTGAGCTACCGAGTCAAACTGTGAAACAAATGAAACAGTAATTTCTGCTTCTCTCACGACAGTGCTAAATGTACATCACTTCTAGTTTCTCGAAATAAATATTCCACGTCAGACATTTAAGCATTATTGTATAGTGACAATAAATAGTTCTAAATAAATATAAAATTTAATTGATAACATTATTAATATGTTAAATCAATAAATTACTGTGCTTCTGAATATGACCTTCAAAAACATTTTCTTGTCCTGAAATTAACTCAGTTTAGTAAAATCTCTAATGGCGACGCTTGTGACGATTTATATGTTTGTAAGTAGTTTTGGCAACTAGCTTCCGCCAAGAGTGCCAGTTTACTATCGTGCTTCTCCGTCCACCTGTTCTCTGCAACATTTCATCTCTGTGCGGTATTTGCAATACAGGCGCAAGATCACAACGAATGAAACGCTTTAGTGTCAGCATTAATCTTTGCATGTTTTGCGTTTGTTTATTGAATTACCGCTGTTATATTCGTTTCCTATCACAACATTTTGCATCATACCAATTCAAATAATTACATTATTGTCCAAGGTATGGTAGTGATGGAATTTTGAATTAGCAACTTAGCAATGTTCGTCGGTATAATGGATACTGCTGAGGACACTCGAGTGTAAGTCCACAAGCACATCGGTAGGTCACGCATCATTTTTCACATAAAGGGTGATACCTAATTATTAGCGCGCGCTAAATCCTGTTGCGTAACCACAACACGACTTTCCCAATTACTACTGTGAGGTAGGCATCCTGTAACATGTGTTCTATTTTGCAGTCAACAGTGACTTCAACAGTCCCGAAGACTTTAAATTAATCGTGATACACAAACTTCACGAACATGCTGCTGACAGTCTGCTTTATCATTATTTCAAAATAATTCGGAAAAAAAGATAGATACAGGTTGGAGACGCAAAGCACAGCAGCCTAAATAGTCTTGACAATTGCACCAATTGCAAAACAATTATCTCGAAAACAACAGACAGAGGCTGCAAAAGGTCTTTGTATCAGTCACTGACATAATTCAAATTTTCCTGCACTTCTTCGTGCTCGGAGAAGCGGAAGTCTGATTTCCTGTCAGAGAGAAATCAGTGCTCAAGGCCATCAGGTATCGACGGCCTGAATTCTGTTCAACGGTAAATGAACTGTCTAAAAACGTTCTGAAACGATAAAGAATACTCACGATACAGAACATTCTAGTGAATATTGACTATTATCTATTACTTCAAGAAGAGCTCCGAGGCAGACGCCCTATAGCGTGCATTCGACTGACCCCAAACCACCGTCCTTTACGAGTTCAGCGGCGTCAGGCGAGAGCTCATTGGAGGGCAGAGAGAAGTTCTTTTCTGTTTTCTGACGAAAGCTGGTTCTGCCTCGGTTCCAGTGATGGCCGTATGTTGGTTAGAAGGAGGCCAGTTGAGTGAAGCACCCATCCTTTCTGCGTGCTAGATATACTGGACCTACACCTGGAGTTATGATCTGGGGTGCTAGCTGGAATGGCAACAGGACCACTCTCGTGGTTATCCCAAGCACCATGGCTACAAATTTATACGTCAATCTATTGATTCGATCTGTTGTGCAGCCATTCATGAAAATCATTCCAGGGTCTATTTTCGAACAGGATGACGCTCAGATATGAAACATCCCGGCAGATTAAAACTGTGTGCCCGACCGACACTCGAACTCGGGACCTTTGCCATTCGCGGGCAAGTACTCTACAAACTGAGCTACCCAAGCACGACTCACGCCCCGTCCTCACAGCTTTACTTCTGCCAATACCTCGTCTCCTACCTTCCAAACTTTACAGAAGCTCTCCTGCGAATCTTGCAGAACTAGCACTCCTGAAAGAAAGGATTTGCGGAGACATGGCTTAGCCACAGCCTGGGGGTATTTTCAGAATGAGATTTTCACTCTACAGCGGAGTGTGCGCTGATATGAAACTTCCACAAACTGACATCCGGCACCTGTATTACACAATGCATTCACGTTTTCATGCTTGCATTCAATATTCTGGCGGTTACACTCGGGTCAGATCTGGGCACATGACTAAGAAAACTAGACAATTGTCACTACAAAATACTTAGCTTGTGCCTGGAGGTACTGAAGTCTACACCGACTAACACTCTTCATGTCGAAGCAAATGAACATCCCCTGAATCTACGATCCCAATACCTGAGTGTGAAAGTCTGACTAAAAAAGTCGCAGATCATAAAGCATCAGATATTACAAGACGTCTGTAAAGTAACGCGGCTGTGCTACACTGTCACATATTGGCTTAACAAAAGCATTCCACCTCCTGTAGCCACATGTATGGATAAAGTCCATTCCTGACTGTCAGCTGAAGATTATTCTGCTTTAAAGTGAATTACCGCACCAGCGTGTTAAAATTACGACTTGTACAAGACGTGGACCTTGGCTGTAGTTATTAAATAATTGCGTTTTGACAGAGCACCTCCCCAAACATAACAACGCAAAGTTCATCTATAAGGTCACGTCGAAGAATGAAGATGGATCTGGTTGTTCTTACTGGGATAACAGCTGTCATATCGGAAGTTTGTTTTATCTAAGGATTACGAAAATCTACATTTTGCGCATACTGTATGCCGAGAATCGCATGGTCTATAATTTCGTTTTCCTTTCTGATTCAGGTCAGCGCTATACGTCTGCACAATGGACAATCCTATCAACAGCATTTGACATCACGAATCTGATGTTGCAGGTCACAAGCAGAAATCATGAAACGACCATGTGCAGGGTAGAAGCACACTGTAGTATTCCTAGCAGTGAAACGGTAGACAAACTAGCCCGAATAAGGGTCTATGACTGAGGCAGGGGACACATGGAATTACCAGCTACAGACATTTTATATGTTATCAAACAAATAATCTGAGAGAAGTGGTACAGAGAATGACAAGAGACCGGCACAAACAAAGGCAAAGATTCTAGATCTACATCTACAGTTATACTCCGCAAGCCATTGTGTGGTGCATGCGGATGGTACCCTGCACCACTACTAGTTGTATTTTCCCTGTTCCACCCGCAAATAGAGCGAGGGAAAAACGATTGTCTATATGTCTCGGTACGGACCCAAATTTCTCTTACCTTATCCTAATGATCCTCATGTTGGTGGCAGTTGGAACGTTCTTGTTTCATGAACAGAAACGTCGACTTTCCTCTAGTGACTCCCATTTGAGTTCAAGAAGCATCTCCGTAATACTCGTGTGTTTATCGAATTGCTTCTATGTCTTCCTTTAATACGACATGTCGAGTATCACAAACACATACTCAACAATGTGTGGAGTAGTGTTCTACAGGAGTTCTCATTTGTAGATGAACTATACTCTCCTAAAATTCACCCAATAAACCGAAATCGGCCATTCGCCTTCCTTATTACCACCCTTTGTGCTCTTTCCATTTCATGACGCTTTGCAACGATTCGCCTTGTTATATAGTCGATATCACACTATCAGTGCTGCATTCGAATATTACGGGATTGTTTTTGCTACTCATATGCATCGACTTAGATTTTTCTGCATTTAGAAAGAGCTACGATTCATCACACTTACTAGAAATTTTGTCCAAGTCACCTCGTGTCCTCCTACAGTTACTACCACAGCGTCATCAGCCAATAGCCGCAGAAGAATGTGCCAAACAGAACCCGGTGCTGATTACTATCCTCTGGCACGGGAAATATCGTTGTTCCAGAAGGGTCACGAGAACTGGAAGGCGCCTCACATTCAACTACGGGCTGTTACAGAATTAATCTACATCGGACTGATCTATTCCCGTTTCTTTTCTTTTTTTTGTGCCGCAACATATATAGCTCTACAAGCCACGTCCTACAAAGTCTCTTTTCACCATTTGCTTGCTGTTCACCGACTTCTGTCCCTGTGCTCCTGAGCTTGAAAGACTTGGGAAAATATTGCCTTTTATATGCCTTCTTGTTAGAAGAACAGTTCAACTTTTAATATGATTCTGTTCAATTTTCTTTTTATCTCAATATACAGAGCATTAAATGTTAAGTGTACGGTACTATACAATATGTCAAACCTTATATGGATGATGATGGCTGTATGAGTGCTGCTGAGATGCTAAAATAACTTCATATTTTCCTTTTTTTGGGGTTGGGTTGTTTGGGGGAAGAGACCAAACAGCGAGGTTATCGGTCTCGTCGGATAAGGGAAGGACGGGGAAGGAAGTCGGCCGTGCCCTTTCAAAGGAACCATCCCGGCATTTGCCTGGAGCGATTTATGAAAATCACAGAAACCCTAAAAGTGGATGACTACGTATACGACTTCAGTGCAGATGGAAAGAAGAGATTAACGAAGACATAAAGATAGTTAATTTGCACACAGAATATATGTTAGATCGAACGCCGCTGAATTGGGAGACACTAGCATGGAGCAAAAGGTTAAACGAACGAATTTTAGCGGCGTCGATCTTATAATAAATGTGAAGAAACAGCTTCCACATAGTACAGAATATAAGGAAGACAGGAAAGAAAGATTACGGTTTAAGTTCCGCTGTTGACGAAATTTGGGGATAGAACAGGTCAGCGTAGACAAAAATGGGTAGGACACTCGGTTTTTCTCCGAAGAAAATGCCGGAAACCTAAGTCCTATTACTCATCCAGAGATTTGATCGTCATTGCAATCTTGTGCCAGCCACATGCGTTATCAACTAAACCTTTGTGTCACCTCACTTGGTTACAGCAAGTTAATCGTAATGAAGACTGGACGCACGGAAAAAATCGTTATGTGTGAGGTTATATACAAACTAGACTTAGTACTCGATCTGTAATATTTGACAGAATACACGTCATGTTATTTGAACTCGTAATAGCGAGAAGCCACTTAAAATAACATAATCTGCACCATGCATCTGAGAAACACGGTGTAATTTTAAAGTTCAAGAGATGCTGCTGAGATTGGTTTGACAGGCGGCACACTCTGAGATCTACAAGATCTACAAGATACGGTAGAATAACATGGGATCGAACCATCGATTCGCAGCACTTTTTTACCTTAGGGCGTACAGTGTTTATATAGCGATGCTAAAGACGTTGCTGTTTGATAAACTGGAGGAGATGACAGTGGCAAGCAGTTTCCGCATATATACTAAGCCGGAACTAAACGAACTGAGACTGTTGTGCCAAATGAAGGTAATATCTAATCACAACGAAATTCCCCATGCATAAACCTTTTTCTGTTAGTGCATCCTCGACGAATACATGATGTCGTCGAAGAGCACAGTGTTTCCTGTGACTGCTGTGTATGTGCCCCCCTATTGATGCCTGTGTAACTGAAGCAGGGAAGGTAAGGCTGAAATACAGGGCGACTGGTAGGTAGGGAAAGAGAAGAAAGCTCGCATGAACGGCATTGGTAAGTGGAATTATTGTCAGATTAGCCCCTGTGGAAGCACCTCATTAGAGTAAATTAAAGTACGTCCTTGTTTTGCATTTTAAAGCGAAACATTTCATCACCCAAATGAATCAAAGCAGTACAACATGTTTTAGGTGAATGAAGAAATTTTGGTATTGTCAGACAATAAATCTACAAGTAAGGGTAAACGGCTGGAAAGTAATTCAAATCCATACACCAGCATATGGATACAAATGAGTTGATAATTACTGTTGTTCGATTTTTTCAACTCCTGTATGGGGTACAAGTAAATGATAAAAAGCAAACGATAATTGAAGCCTATAGGAAATCTACCCAACTCTATACGGAAATGCTCTTGAGAGACGATATCAAGTTTCTGTTGTTTCTCGAACAAACTTCATCATCGTAACATTCGAGTTATTTCCACCAATTGTTCTTACCTTTAATTGTAATAGCTCAGATACTTATAGCTACATTATTACAGTTCGCTGTCGGTTAGTAATAGTAATAATAATAACAATAAAGCAAAGCCATCGAAAGATTAGAGAGGTGTTCTTTCCTAAATCCGTTGCAGTGCTTTAAATTCTCGTTCTTTGTAGAAATGGAGGCGAAATAAACAGAACGAAGGCATATGACTTGTAACTGGTAAGAGTGTAGAAGCGTGGAATGTTCAGACAACAGCCAATCCTTACTGTGTCACGATTCCTTGCATTTCAGTGTAACCAGCCGCCTCTGAAATGGACGCTTTTAATTAGTATACCTGTAGCGAACAGTAACGATTCTGATTTCATTGAATAGGTGTACATACACGAAACAGCCAAAAACGTGCTTATCAAGCTACTAGAAACTCACATATATAGGTTGAACATATATAAGTGCAGATATTTTTATACGTGGTACTTTAACACGTATAAACATTAGTGTTTCGGTTGTTTTTTCTTTGCATCGAACAGTTTTCCCACAGATATGTCACAAACACGACCTGATGTTTACTGCGGAGCTGTGCCTGGGCAACGAAGTGAAAGTCACCTGGCGGTATAGATAACCCGTTCTGCGCCCATGCAGCCACACTTCAATAACTGACCTGCTACCCATGGGAAAATAAGCATTAATGGCTATCTCTTGCCACATATACTTGAGTGCTGAAAACGTACGACTTATAATAACTATAATTAATAGTCTGCAAAGCATGTAAATGCTGCTGTAATGTTGTTCAGCACACCGTCCTCATTCACCAATAGGAATTCTGCTCTTATACCCATTACATCCTTTATATGCATCGTATTGCACCGTACTGGAAGAAGCTTACATAATCATTATCGAAGAGTGGAACATAACTACGTCTGAAACTTCCTGGCAGATTAAAACTGTGTGCCGGACCGAGACTCGAGCTCGGGACCTTTGTCTTTCGCGGGCAAGCGCTCTACCAACTGAGCTACCCAAGCACGACTCACGCCCTGTCCTCACAGCTTTACTTCTGCCAGTATCTCGTCTCCTACCTTCTAGACTTGCCCGCGAAAGGCAAAGGTCCCGAGTTCGAGTCTCGATCCGGTACACAGTTTTAATCTGCCAGGAAGTTTCACATCAGCGCACACTCCGCTGCAGAGTGAATATCTCATTCTGATAACTATATCTCTTTTTTTAATGTTATAGAGGTTCATAGGTAGCGGATGTGGCGGATAAACATTGAGATCTCTAGTTAGGGTATGCTGTTTGGGAACAAAGGTAATAAAATAGCTGTATTTCATCAAGGAGTGTAACTTCATCGGAAAAAAATTGGTAAGTACAGGAGAATCACCAAACTTCGGCGAAGTTTAAGAATTAGCACAGGTGACGTTATTTTTGCATTCTAAGAACGAGGCTATAAATGTAGGTGGCACTGTAAACGCTAAATGGAAATCATAAAAAGCGATTTGTGACCTTTTTTTACATATCTGCTTGCTCTTCATCACATTCCTCGTACACAGCATCGACCACTCTCGTGTAAAGTTGATAGCAGCGAAGAAACAGAAACCGCAGCGTTAGCATAAAAGAAGATAAAGAAGTCGGAGCAGTTAACAATGTAACACCGTGATTACTTTTTCTCCGGGCGTGGTGGTCGAGCGGTTCTAGGCGCTTCAGTCCGGAACCACACGGCTGCTACGGTTGCAGGTTCGAATACTGCCTCGGGCATGAATGTGTGTAATGTCCTTAGGTTGGTTAGGTTTACTTAGTTCTAAGACAAGGGTACTGATGACCTCAGATGTTAAGTCCCATAGTGCTTAGAGCCATTTGAATCTTACTTTTTCACCCACGTGTGATGACATAGAGAGCGCGTCCGTTACACAAATCGTTTCCTAGGATTTTAAAAATAGCTGCAAATGTCTACCGTCAGCAACTTAGAGCTAAGCTAACGTAAAAGAACGTAAAATATTGTATCAAGTATGGAACGGGAGTGCACGTCCACAGCCCAGCAACATGTCATAATCAGTAGCCAAGTAACTTGGTTGGTAGACACTTTGTGTTCCTTCAGAAGTACTCAGATTTTCCTGGTCTCTGTTGTATAATCCTAATAAACACGGTTCTTCTAAAACTTGCTTCACTTCCATAGAATCAAATTTTAAAATTTTTGTTTAAAATACGGAAGTTTAAATTCATACGCGACGCAAGTCATATCACAACTTTTACTAAGATTAAGAAAACGATACGAGCTTTTACATTAAGAGACGATATTGTCCACCCACGCATACTGAAACTCAAACGTGACACGTTTCAGTAGTTTAGTTGAATTACATCGCAGGAGGTGCCCTCTAGCCACGATCTTTCGCCGCCAGGTACACGGCTTTTTGCAACGCGAAGAGCGATCCATCACGGCCATCGATTACGGTGAAAGCGCGAGGTAGGCGCCTGTGTTCGATCGTCTTCCCGTCGGCGTCCGGGTAACCAGTGCGAGGAGCTCTTCGACCCTCTCGTCGGCTGGGAGAACGTTTTTAATATTTGTAACGGTCTCAAGAAAATGTGTATTCTTGTAGTGGCTAATTCCATTCTAGTCGACTGCACTTGCGATTGGTGTTTCAAAAGGTACCATATCGGTATTTGTACCGCATACAGGGAAAGAGGAAAAATTTCATCAGGTAAGGCAGAACCTGGACAAAACTGTGAGTTGATGATTGTGACTAAATGTCAGACAGAGGACGAAAACTGCAAAAGTCACTGTTGAGCTGAATGTCGCACTCGCGAATCCCAACAGCACCAAAACAACGCAAAGGGAGCACCATAAGCAGGTAATTCCACAGCGAGCTGGAATTTCAAAAGCCACTCATCAGTGATGTAAATACCTGCAGTAAGAAAACGTGGTGTCGAAGCCATAACACCGGTACTATGGAGCAATGAAAGAATTTCATTTGTTCGGATGGATATCATTTCATACTGCTTCCAACTTCTGGATGATATCACGTCCCAAGGGTGAAACATGGTTGGAATACGGTGATGATTCTGCAACCATATTGTTGTATTCCATGGGCCCCACAGGTACTCTGCAGGGCCGCGTTGCTGCGAAGGATTACGATACCATTCTTGTCAGGTCCATCCCATGGTACAATATTTGTTCCCCAATGCTGATGCTGCGTTCCAAGACGATCTCTGTTTACACAGCTCGCATAGTCCAGGGTTCGTTTCGTGAGCACAAGGATAAAGTGTCGATGTCTCCAGTGCACCACATTCACCATATCTCAGTATTATTGAGCATTTGTGGTATACTCTGGGGAGAAGGTTGCGTATCGCTATCCACCGCCAACGCCATTACCTGAAGTTGCCAGTATTTGGCAGGAAGCATGGTATAAGATTCCCTTGAAAGTCATACAGGTCATGTATTTATCCATTCCGACACGACTGGAAGCTGTTGTGAATGCGAACGGGTTTCCGACATCGTATTTGACATGGTAGTGTGTTGAGTTTTTGATGTTTCCATATTTTTGTTAAACCCCTGTGTAAGGTAAAATGCTGCATGTAGGATGAAGCAGAACTCCACGGACAAACTTTTAGACGTGGTAGTATTGTCCGAAATAAGAAAAAATGTGTGCAGTAAAAATGGGCTCTAAGGTGCATATCTCAAGAGCTATGAGCACTTAGCAACCTTTGCTACTGTGAAACACTTCTCTTCTACTGAACAGCTACACCTAGCATATTACACCTCATATTTACTAGTCACTGAAAAGCAAAGAGTTTCCAGTAAAAGAGATGTTTTCAGAGAATTCAGGCATTGTCATTGTTGAGTGTCTACATTAGTAACGTTCTGGCTGTTTGGCTGTTAAGCCAACGTCGTGCGTCTTATTCTGCTGCGTTATCGGAAAGTTGTCACGGTTGCCCCCCACGTCGATCCTCGCAGCTTCTGTATTATGTGGTTATTTGACACAGCCTTTCCACGTGTATTGAAATGGCTATGTGCTGCTTGTAGTTGAGAGTCCCGTCCACTATAAAACCTATTGGAACAACATCTACAAGCAAAGTACCTTCACAGTAATCACCACTAACTACAACACTCTTCTGACATCGGCTGTAAAGCTGCTGGAAACTGACAGCAACGCTTCTTGTGGAATCGTCGAAGCAGCATGGTCAAGTGCTGTGGGATATCCGCACTGCTACAGGAGATGAGAGCTACAAACACGATCCGGAGAAGAGCCTACAGTCAATGAAATGGTGTTCATAGTGTTCCCCGCCTCCCTCGGCTTGAAATGCATGGTGAATCGTAGCCTTGCTGCCGAAAAATGCCATCAACATCGTCTTAATCTTGGATTTTGTCAGCCGACTTCTTTGGGAGGCAGGGAAGACGCGTACACGTTCGATGGCAGTTTCGAAAAGCTTTCCAACCATTGTTAGAATACAGTTAATGATGATTACTTTGAGGACCAGCAAAGGTATTTTGTTTGTAACTGTAGTTTCTTTTTTTTTATCGGAGACCATCAACCGAACAATTCAGAATCACCTTGTATTTTGGACAAGCTTTGTATCTGATTTGAGACCCATTTACGTTTATTTCCGTTTCTGATTAACTGTGTTATTATTCAGATGGTAGCATAAACATCCCGTCTTGCTACCATTTGGGATCAGTCTCCATTTACTGTAATTTTTTTCAAGACATGCAAGATCGTTTGACAAGGGATTTCAGATCGATTCCGTATTTCTGGATTTCCGGAAGGCTTTCGACACTGTACCACACGAGCGGCTTGCAGTGAAATTGCGTGCTTATGGAATATCGTCTCAGTTATGTGACTGTATTTGTGATTTCCTGTCAGAGAGGTCACAGTTCGTAGTAATTGACGGACAGTCATCGAGTACAACAGAAGTGATTGCTGGCGTTCCCCAAGGTAGTGTTACAGGCCCTTTGCTGTTCCTTATCTATATAAACGATTTGGGAGACAATCTGAGTAGCCGTCTTAGCTTGTTTGCAGATGACACTGTCGTTTATCGACTAATAAAGTCATCAGAAGATCAAAACAAATTCCAAAACGATTTAGAAAAGATTTCTGAATGGTGCGAAAATTGGCAGTTGACCCCAAATAACGAAAAGTGTGAGGTCATCCACATGAGTGCTAAAAGGAATTCGTTAAACTTCTGTTACACGTTAAATCAGTTTAATCTAAAGGCCTTAAATCAACTAAATGCCTAGGTATTACAATTACGAACAACTTAAATTGGAAGGAACACATAAAATATGTTGTGGGAAAGGCTAACCGAAGGCTGCGTTTTATTGGCAGGACACTTAGAAAATGTACCAGATCTGCTAAGGAGACTGCCTACACTACGCTTCTCCGTCCTCTTTTAGAATACTGTTGTGCGGTGTGGGATCCTTACCAGATAGGACTGACGGAGCACATCGATAAAGTTCAAAGAAGGGCAGCACGTTTTGTATTATCGCGCAATATGGGAGAGAGTGTCACAGAAATGATACAGGATTTGGGCTGGACATCATTAAAAGAAAGGCGTTTTTCGTTGCGACGGAATCTTCTCACGAAATTCCAATCACCAACTTTCTCCTCCGAATGCGAAAATATTTTGTTGACACCGACCTTCGTAGGGAGAAACAATCATCACGATAAAATAAGGGAAATCAGAGCTCGTACGGAAAGATATAGGTGTACGTTTTCTCCACGCGCTTTACGAGATTGGAATAATAGAGAATTGAGAAGGTGATTCGATGATTTCCATGTCGTCTACATATGCAAATATTCTGATTCCTGCTTCTGAAATGTCAGCTACGTATAGGTTTAAGAGAGTTGGATTCAATAGCGAACCCTGAGGTAGGCCATTATTCGGGCTCTTCTGCGGTTTCTTTTATTTTTTTTTTTTATTTTTTTTTTTTAAACACTGATTTACTTGGAAGAATCCGTAACCAAGAATGTTGTTCTGGAGCCTAGCTAGTGTCCTACAAGGAATTGCAGAAGAAATTTACACTGAAAATCGCAAAATGAAATAGGCCGCAGTGATATCTATAAACACGGTTTATGTGTTTTGTTACTACTGGACACCAGCTTTAGTTCATATTGTTAAGCTGCGTAGCAGATCCGCATGGCTTTGACCCCGTTTAAAATCAAGTTTTTTCTTTGCAATGTTTCCACCAATATCATGCGTTATTACGTTGAGAGTCAACCGTTTCAGAAATTTCTAGTAGGAACTTAGGGTGGCTACAGATCGGTAATTCTCTGCGTTTTCTTTTGATTTTCCTGGCCTTAGGATGGCTATCACGTTTGCTTTCTTGAAGCCCTTTGGAAGGAAACCCGATTCGAGAATATCAGTGAAGAAGCGGCCATATTTCCTGAGGTTAGTAACGAGTTCATTGAGGAAACCGTCAAATCCTGGAGTCTTGCCTCTTTTTAAGCTGTGTAGTATTACGGACATTTCGTCAGTAGCAAACGGGGCTGCATATTTCGTATTTTCTCGGAATATTTCTATTAGAATGAATGGCTCTGAGCACTATGGGACTTAACATCTACGGTCATCAGTCCCCTAGAACTTAGAACTTATTAAACCTAACTAACCTAAGGACATCACACAACACCCAGCCATCACGAGGCAGAGAAAATCCCTGACCCCGCCGGGAATCGAACCCGGGAACCCGGGCGTGGGAAGCGATAACGCTACCGCGCGACCACGAGATGCGGGCTATTTCTATTAGAAGTTTAAGTTCTTGTTTGATATTCCTTGTAGGCGCTCGTTCTTTTGGAGCTCTTGCTATTGATGTTATACGGAGTGGTACTTGATATGCAGTCCGTCCTGGTTCTTCTCGGGATATCTGTTGACTGGCTCCCACCTTTATTGACAGGCTCCATGCTTTGCTACTAGACTGCCTGAAATCGGTATTCTCAGTCAGTTCAGCCCATATTTGTCTTCGTGCAGTGTCTGGGCTGTGGAGTAGGTCATCTGCTATATCGGGGACTCTGCTTTCCACTAATTGTTGACAGAGAGTTTCGCTGCTGTTATTCCTGCGTCTTATGTACTCATTGCGGCGTCCTCTTGCGATGTGTTTTTCATTGTAGTTACTTCGAGTGGAGGGTATTCACCCAAGGCATTTATCGAGGTCGGATGTAAGGTTTGTTCAGTTTACCTTCTTGAAGTTCCATCGATATCTAGGAAAGACTCTCATTATTGGAACTCGGATTCCAATTTCCAGCAGTATTGCATGGTGTCGGCTTATCGGAAAATCTCTGAGAACTCTTCTGGAAATTTGAATGGGTTGATTGTTTAGCTTGTTTACTACAAAAGCCAGGTCAGTATTATATTCCCTATTCCAAGCAAAAGACTTTAAGCTATTCCGGTAACTGACGTCCGACACATGATGAAGACCATGCTCCTCAGTCCATTTGCTAGAGCTTCGCTTTTCAGATCATTTCTGCTGTACTTATAGTTAACATGGTCGCTGTTATGTAAGTCTGTAGGCTTTCGTGGCCGTTGTCACTGAAGTTAAAATCTTCTGGGTTATTAGGCCGCGTAGTGTTTCTTCTAAAATGATCAGCGTTTCGAACCCTCTGCTGAGATCTTCCTCAGGATCTTCTGGTGTCCACTACTGCTAGAACACTCTTCTAAAATGATCAACGTTTCGACTTCTCTGCTGGGATCTTCCTCAGGATCTTCTGGTGTCCACTATTGCTTGTGTTCTAGGAGTAGTGAACACCAGAAGCTCCTGAGGAAGATCCCAGCAGAGGTGTCGAAACGTTGATCATTTTAGAAGAAACATGACGCAGCCTAATAACCCAGAAGTTTTTAACTTCAATGGTTGCTGTTAGTCTCACCTGTACATAGTTAGAAGTGACTGAGTTATCATCAGGTCTACAGGCCATGAGGTGGAAGGTGGACTGTATGTATTTACTGTAGTCAAATCCCCAACAGTAATTACGATCGAGTGAATATCGCTGTGGGTATTGGTAGAGACCAGGTTAAAATTTTCAATAGCACTTCGGAAATAGGTAATAATACCACGTATGTAATGGCAGGTGATGCACATGATCACATTCAAGTATTTTAGCTCTGTGTCGTGCCTGTTCCTTGTTTCCAGAGTGGGCTTCTTGAACGAGTGCTACGCCTATCCTGAGAGCCCATAGTAGATATTTTTGCACTTTGATATGTTTCTTTCTTCAGTATTCACTTGGCAGATTTGGATTAAGTCTCCATTAGCTCCAGTCAGGTAATCCTTAAATGGACTGTTCTTATTTGCCATGTGTACTAAATTTCCAGCTGATCCTAGGATTGTGTGACTGCCAGTACATTGCTGGTTCTGTTGCGTTACTAATGATTATGATGATGATGCTTTCTTTGTGGGGCACTCAACTGCGCGGTCGTCAGCGCCTGTACAAAGTCCCATATTGTACACAATCCAATCCAGCCTTTGTCACGAATGATGAAGATGATGATGATGAAAAGATGAGGACAACACAAACACACAGACCCCTGGCAGAGAATTTCCCCAACTCGATCAGGAATCGAACCCGGGACCCTGTGATCGAGAGGCAGCAACGCTAGCCACTAAACCACGAGCTGCGGACTTAAGCGTTACTAAGGATCCACTTATAGAATTTTTGGTACAGACGCCAACTAACTTTACACTCAAGTATGGTGATATAACTGCTTCACATACATAGTTAATGTTGGCAGTAATTCCATATTACGAACCATATTACTCTTCAGACAGATGCTTTACTGTGTTTGAACTGTGATACAAGTAATAAATGAAAAGCACCAGTTTGCTTTTGTTCTACAATATTACTTTTATTGTAAACCGGTTTTCGGCTTACAAGGCCATCTCCAGACATTTACTGAGATGGCCTTGTAAGCCGAAAACCGGTTTACAATAAAAGTAATGTTGTAGCACAAAAGCAAACTGGTGCTTTTCATTTATCATAATGTTGTTCTATCAAGAACCGACGGAAGATTCTGTTAATGTGATACAAGTAGTTTCTAGTCGTCATTTTCCTACCAAGAGAAAACGAGTACTACATTCATTGTTTTACTGGTATTTGCATTTTGATAGTCATGACTTGAATCATTACTGATTCCCGCGTAAGAAACTAAAGCAGTCCAAAAGTACGAGGCGTATTCGGAAAGTAAGATCTGATGAGGAGCGAAATGGAAACTATTAAGAAAATCCTATGGAACTTTGCACAGATGTGTTGGGCAGTGTCTTTAGTGCGCCTGTCGATCGCTTCACGTCGCTCTTTTCAGTTCAGGGCGCAAAGTGATCACATAGAAATTCCTAAAACAAGTGTCTTCCGCCAATTATGTGTATCTGGTGAGAGATTTCGCCTGAAGATATGCAGCCCACATAACACAAATGTCATGCGGTCCTTTTTTCAAGACAATTTTCAGTCGCATTCTGCAGGGGCAATGAGGACGCTCCTGCAGCGTTTTCAATGGGAAGTGTTTGATCACCCACAAAAAACAGCCTTTAATTGGCTCCCTCCGTTGTTCATCTCTGCTCACTTGAACCGCTGGCTATGAAGTTAACATTTTGGCACAAAAAATGAAAGGCAGACAAGTGTAGAGAATTGGCGGAAAGCACAGGCGTCTGATTTCTGTGACGAGGATACTGGAACGTTTGTACAACGCCACGAAAAATGTCTAAGTCGGAGCGGCGAATGTTTGATCAGTTTTCGAAGTATGAAACGCAGACTACACGATGCACCGCTAAGAGCTTTTGAGAAAAACTTTCAAGAATCATTCAGTTATTTCTGGAAAACACCGAATGGCGAACTCCATAACAACTGGAGTTTAAGTAAGGTGTAAACAAAGATTTGATATTCACTATCCTCTGATGGACTTGGAATTAGTTCCTGAACCTGATACACCACAAACCGCATTTCAGAAATTGTGTTCACACTGTCAAAGTGAATCTCGGTGAAGTCACGTCCGAAGCGAACATAGCTTGATATGTATGCGTAACAGAAATTCATTCGAATTGGTACTGTCGCAGTGCTTGAAGCATTTCATTTAGGATAAATATTAAAGAATATTCATCAGCCTACCTGTGCTTATTTTGACGATTCATTTTCCATCTGTGACATCACTATTTAGAGCTGTGTTCCCGGCGAATGTTACGATGCAGCATAAGCATCAGCTCCTGTGAAAGAACATAACATCAGAGGAATTACAGTTTTATACACAAAGGCGCTAAACAAGTTGAATAAAAATTCAACTGTTGCAGTACTCTGGATAATGAATACTAGGCTAAAATTAGAGGTGTTCAAACAATAGCTCTCATTCGTAAATGGAGCAGGAAGGACGAGTGGAAATGTAGATGTATTACTGTAGAAATGATTTTCTGTGTTGTCGATAAAAACACAAGTGACTTTAAATAAAGGTAAATATTTCGAAGTTTCTGGAGTACACAAAAAAGTGACAGGGGTGGCAGACTTTTGGACTGAACCTCTAAGTGTATTCTCATCAAAGCTCGAAACTGTGGGCTTTTGGTTATCGTAAACTGGGCTTAGGTGGCCATACTGGCTACTTCTTGAAACTGTAACCAAAAACTTGATAGACGATATTACAATCTGAGAATGAGAGACACACTTTTAAGATTTATTGAAATCAAACGCTCCAATTTCCAATCAGACTCTTCAGTTGCCAATAATGTTGTAATTTCTTTCAAACAACCGGTTTTGACTCAATTACAGATCGTTCTCAAGTGTTTTGGTATTTATGCGGAGATACCACTGTTAAATAATAAAACATGACAATTCGGACTACCTGCGTCTTTGGTAGCTGAAATAAAGAAAACAAGCAGTTTTACGTATTTTATTATGTGAATATGCTGTCCTCAGCATAAACCATGGTTGCATGAATAAAACTACAACATTATTACCATGTGGAGCGTTTGATTTCAATATTCTAACAATCATCTCTTCCACCTCGAGAAACTTAACTATTCTCTCATGGACAAGACAACTCTTTTAAGGTCCGGAAATGTGCCATACAGTTTGGAAATAGGTTAATATTGAGTTTCTGTGCCCTGTGTCATTTAAATTGTCATGGAAACTTTTGTGAATGAAACAGGAAAATAACAGGTCAAGAGTATATCCGACATCATTAATATGAGGGGAGAGGGGACGGGGTCTTATCGTGAATTGTTGTTTCTTAATATGAAATTGAGGCTCGCTGGAATCTTCGGCCATTGATTAAGTTACATACTAGTTTCATTTAAGAGGAAAACAGAGGCTTGTTTAGTTTATCTATGAACACTGCTTATCAGAAACCATTAAGGAAATTGCTTTCTCTGTCTCTGTATTAACAGTTCTTTCTCTTTTATGGTCAATCCTGTCTATCGCTTGCCCTTTGTCCCGCGGTTACGGGTAGTCGGCCATGGTTAATCGGATTTGGCATGTTAATTTTAAGGGGTGGCCGGATGCCCTTCCTGCCGCCATCCCGTACCCCCCAGGACGGAATTACTGCACCCCAACTGTCTGTGTCTAGTGGATCCATGAAAGAGTGTGAATGTGTTCAGTGTCTGCGAGCCATGCAACTAAGGCGGAACGTGGGGACCAGCCCAGTATTCACCTAGCAGGATGGGGAAAACCGCCTAAAAACCACATTCAGGCTGGTCAGAACACCGGCCCTCGTCATCATTCAGCCGGGCGGATTCGATCTCGGGTGCGCGCCTTCGCGAGTCCAGGAAGCAGCGCGTTACTGCTCGCAGCTACCCTGGCGGGTTTTTATAGTCAGTCCATACTGATTAAAATAATCTCGTGATGTCTGAAATTAGACCGTAGCTACTTTTAATAAATTTTGAATGGAATTTGTCTCTTCTCGGTGTTGACGGTCAGAAAAGCACTATAGTAGAGCGATGCATCTTATAGGAGGTTTGAGGCTCTGAGCACTATGGGACTTTACATCTGAGGTAATCAGTCTCCTAGAACTTGGAATTACTTAGACCTAACTAACCTAAGGACATCACACACATCCAAGCCCGAGGCAGGATTCGAACCCGCGACTGTAGCGGTCGCGCGGTTCCAGACTGAAGCGCCTAGAACCGCTCGGCCACCGCGGCCGGCAGGAGGTTTGAGGGAAAGGGAAAAGTAGACTAAAGCAGGTTAAAGGAAGCAGGAAAATACAAGTTGAAAACACAGAAAAAGGGAAGTAAATGGAGAAACGAAAGAAATACAGAAACAATACTAATGATGAAAGGTAAACACAGAAATCAGATTACAATAAACAAATAAAAATACAGCAGGATCAACGTACGCCAGGAAGGAAACTGAGAGCGGGAAAGGTGAGGGCTTCACTAGGTAAAGGAAAGAAGAAACTAAAAAAAGGAAACGAATAATGCAAATAGACGAAGTCAAAAAAAAAAAAAATGTTCAGATGTGTGTGAAATCTTACGGGACTTAACTGCTAAAGTTATCACTCCCTAAGCTTACACACTACTTAACCTAAATTATCCTAAGGACAAACACACACAACCATGCCTGAGAGAGGACTCGAACCTCCGCCGGGACCAGCCGCACAGTCCCTGACTGCAGCGCCTTAGACTGCTCGGCTAAACCCATGCGGCGACGAAGTCAACGGCGGAGGTGATAAGGAAGACAGAAATGGAGAGGATACAGTAATAAGCTGAAATTAATGGTAGAAAAACTTGATTAATAAAAGAGAAGAGAAACTGAAACAAAAAAGAGGACAATAATCCGAGAAAGGAACCAGTCGACTCAAAGAAAAATAGAACGAAAGGATTACGAAGAAAGAAATAGCATCAAGTTATTTCACAGAAACTAGAAACCAGGTCTGAGACCTTTTCTTTGTATTACATCAGGTCATTTATGACACTAGAAGTAAACGAATTCGATGGTCTGGTTACGTACAAGGCTGCCGCGAGCGAACAAGAGAACTGACTGATGTACACTCCCAAACAAATTAGAAACGTATGTGACACTGTTGACAGATGATATGCGCTACGATCCCTGCTCCGTATTTGAGACCACTCGGGAGGGTTAACTAAACATGCAAATTGTTCAGCCTTACGGAGAAGTAGCGCGAAACGGGCGGATGTCCCCCGAGGCGGAGCGGAAGAGCTAGTCCGGGATTTTCGCCACGGTAAAGATGGGGACCAGTCGGCGTGTCCGGTCGCCGGCTGGTTTCTCTGCGGCCACGGAGCCCCCGCTCTGCTCTGCTCTGCTCGGCAGAGTTTCGAGTTAAGATTCCGCCAAGTTAAACAGGAGCCGGCGGCGCAACATCTCAGGTTAAACGCGGCGTGACGGCAGCCCGCCGTCGCTGGTGCAACATTTATCTCGCGGACATCTCGGCCGACCCGAGAGCCAAGTGGCGGCAAGCGCCGGCGAGCACAGCCCGCACGCACTTCTGCGACCAGCCGCCGCCGGCGCCCCCACAACGTATCACGCTAACGACTGCGCTCCCCAGTGCGCGTCCAAACAACCTGGTAACACTCCTCTGCACCATACATTCATCTAACTTGTCTGAAATGGCGACCGTTCTCAGGGTACTCTCAATGTATTGACGGGATCGGTGATTTTACTTTTTTTACTACTTTAGAAACTCATTTGATTAAATACCATACCAGACTTCGAGAAGAATATAATAATTCCAATCCCAAAGAAAGCAGGTCTTGACAGATGTGAAAATTACCGAACTATCAGTTTAATAAGCCATGGATGCAAAATACTACCACGAATTCTTTACAGACGAATGGAAAAACTGGTAGAAGCCGACGTCGGGGAAAATCAGATTGGATTCCGTAGAAATGTTGGAACACGTGAGGAAATACTGACCCTACGACTTATCTTAGAAAATAGATTAAGGAGACGCAAACCTACGTTTCTAGCATTTGTAGACTTAGAGAAAGCTTTTGACAACGTTGACTGGAATACTCTCTTTCAAATTCTGAAGGTGGCAGGGGTAAAATACAGGGAGCGAAAGGCTGTTTACAATTTGTGCAGAAACCAGATGGCAGTTATAAGAGTCGAGGGGCATGAAAGGGAAGCAATGGTTGGAATGGGAGTGAGACAGGGCTGTAGCCTATCTCCGATGTTATTCAATCTGTATATTGAGCAAGCAGTAAAGGAAGCAAAAGAAAAACTCGGAGTAGGAATTAAACTCCATGGAGAAGAAATTAAAAGAATGAGCACTTGCTCGCGAAAGGCAAAGGTCCAGAGTTAGAGTCTCGGTCCGGCACACAGTTTTAATCTGTCAGGAAGTTTCAAGAAATTAAAACTTTGAGGTTCACCGATGACACTGTAATTCTGTCACAGACAGCACAGGACTTCGAAGAGCAGCTGAACGGAATGGACAGTGTCTTGATAGGAGAATATAAGATGAACATCAACAAAAGCTAAACGAAGATAATGGAATGTAGTCGAATTAAGTCGGGTGATGCTGAGGGAATTAGATTAGGAAATGAGACACTTAAAGTAGTAAATGAGTTTTGCTATTTGGGGAGCAAAATAACTAATGATAGTCGAAGTAGAGAGGATATAAAATGCAGGCTCGCAATGGCAAGGAAAGCGTTTCTGAAGAAGAGAAATTTGTTAACATCGAGTATTGATTTGAGTGTCAGGAAGTCGTTTCTGAAAGTATTTGTATGGAGTGTAGCCAAGTATGGGAGTGAAACATGGACGATAAATAGTTTAGACAAGTAGAGAATAGAAGCTTTCGAAATGTGATGCTACAGAAGAACGCTGAAGATTAGATAAGTAGATCACATAGCTAATGAGGAGGTATTGAATAGAATTGGGGAGAAGAGGAGTTTGTGGCAGAACTTGACTAGAAGAAGGGATCGGTTGCTAGGACATGTTCTGAGACATCAAGGGATCACCAATTTAGTATTGGTGGGGAGGGTGGAGGGTAAAAATCGTAGAGGGAGTCCAAGAGATGAATACACTAAGCACATTCAGAAGGATGTAGGCTGTAGTAGGTACTGGAAGATCAAGAAGCTTGCACAGGGTAGAGTAGCATGGAGAGCTGCATCAAACCAGTCTCAGGACGGAAGACCACGACAACAACAACTTACGTGTTTGGGGTAAACATTTTTTATTTTTCGACACTGTCTCCTTTTAGACTTATACATTTCGTCCAACGCTCTTCTAATTTTTTGATCCCTTCCGAATAATAGGAGTTGTCCAAATCTGCAAAATAGGTATTAGTTGCTGCAATCACTTCCTCGTTTGAATAAAATCTTTGTCCCGCCAGCCATTTCTTCAAATTGGGGAAAAACAGTTGTCCGAGGGAGCCAAGTTTGGAGGATAGGGGGGATGTGAAACGAGTTGGAATCCTGTTTCCATTCATTTTGCAACCACAACTGCGGAGGTGTGTGCTGCTGCATGGTCGTAATGGAAAAGGACTTTTTTTCGGTCCAATCGCCGGCGTTTTTCTTGCAGCTCGGCTTTCAAACGGTCCTATAACGATGAATAATATGAGCCTGGAATAGTTTTACCCTTTTCCATATAGTCGATGAGGATTACCCCTTGCGAACCCCAAAATACCGTCGCCATAATCTTTCCGGCCGAAGGAATGGACCTTGCCTTTTCTTGGTGCAGGTTCTCCCTTGGTAACCCATTGTTTAGATTGTTATTTGGTCTCTGGAGTATATGTATCCATGTTTCATCCACAGTGACGAAACTGTCTTGCGGATTCTCCTTGAACAGCTGCAAACCATCCTTGCAGCACTTCACACGATTGCAATTTTGGTCAAGTGCGAGCTATCGCGGGACCCATCTTGCGGATAGCGTTCTCATGTCTAAATTTTTATGCAAAATATTACGTACCCGTTCAACCGAGATGCCCACAGCACTAGCAATCTCATGAACTTTATGTCGTCAGTCATCCATCACCATATCATGGATTTTATCAATGATTTATGGAGTCGTAACCTCCACACGGCGTCCAGTACGTTCAGCACCACTTCTGCCCATATAGCCACTCCGAACATTTTGAAACCATTTATAAACTGTTCTTATCGAAAGTTCAGAGTCACTGTAATGTTTATCAAGCCTCTCTTTAGTCTCCTAAGGCGTTTTGCCTTTCATAAAGTAATGTTTAATCACCACACGAAATTCTTTTTCGTTCATTTCTTGACAATCACTCGACTTCCTTGACTCACACGAATGCCAAACACAAAGAAATTGACCAATATGGCTGAAACTTTGTGTGTGTGTTCTTTCCGAAGATGCTACTAACTGAACATGACCTCGAAACTCGCCGGTGGTGCCATCTCACGGACTTTGCACGGGCTTTTAAAACGCCCCTCGTACATGACACATGAAACATACGATCCGAATGTTCAACATACATTTTATGTGTCCTGATCACAGTATACAATTATGATGATCAGTTTTTTGCTGATACGATAGTTCCGGAATGTTCTCTGGGAGCTATTTTCAAATCCATACTGTTTATTCACTACCGCCTACTCAAGTAGGGAAGCTAAATATTTGAGAAAGCAGTGGCAAGGAGAAATTCGTGTTGAAGCATTGATTTAAGCAGGTGTCCGATTTTCGTTAGTTACATGCACAGAGAAGGCCAAAGTCGTGAGATTTCCCCTCATATGGCTTCCTTGTCTGGTGTACTGCAGTAGAACCACGTGCCTTAGACTCAACAAGCCTGTGAAAGTCACGTACAGGAATACTAACTTATGCTGCCTCTATAGACGTCCGTAATTGCGATAGTGTTGCTGGTGCAGCATATCACGCACGAACTGATCTCTCGATTATGTCCCATAACTGACCGAAGGGATTCATGTAGGGACATCTGTGTGGCCAAACGTTCATTCGAATTGTCCAGAATGGTGTTTCCACCAATCGTGACCGTGGCGATATGGCACAGTTTCATCCATAAAAATTCCATCGTTATTTGGGAACATGAAGAACATGACTGGCTGTAGATAGTCTCCAAGTAGCATATAGTAACATTTTTCCAGTCCATGGTCCATGTAAACGCAGTCCACATTATGAAGCCACCACCAGCTTGTACAGTGCCTTGTTGACAACTTGGATCCATTGCTTGTGGCAACTGCACTAAACTCGAAACCTACACTCAGTTCTTCCCAACAGAAATCTGGAGCCATCGGATCAGGTGGCGGTTTTACAGTCGTCTGAGGTCCAGCCGACACGGTCATGTTCCCAGTAGAGAAGCTGCAGGCGATGCCGTGCTTCCAGCAAGGGCACTCGCATTGGTCGTCTGCTCCCACAGCCGGTAAACGCACATTTCGCAGCACAGTCCTAACGGGTACCTTCATCGTACATCTCACATTGATATCTGCGGTTATCCCACGCAGTGTTGCTTGTCTGTCAGCACTGACAACTCTACGCAAACGTCGCTGCTTTCGGTCGTTAAGTGAAGGCTGTCGGCCATGGCTTTGCCCGTGGTGAGAGATAATGCCTGAAATGTAGTATTCTCGGCACGCTCTTGACGCTATGGATCTAAGAATATTGAATTCCCTAACGATTAACGAAGCTGAATGTCCTATGCGTCTAGCTCCAACTACCATTCCGCTTTCAAGGTCTGTTAATTCCCGTCGTGCGGCCATATTCACGTCGGAAACCTTTTTACATGAAACAACATAGGACAAATGACAACTCCGCCAATGCATTGCCCCTTTATGCCTTGTATACGCTTTACTACCGCCGCCTGTGAAACTGTCTGTCACTATCCCATGACTTTACTCACCCTAGTGTAAATACAACTGCTTGAACATCCCTCGTACAGCTACTATGAGTCCGCGAAACTCTGAGACAGAGGTGACTAATAATCGAAAGTCTGTTGTCCGATACACGAAGCTTTAGTTAATTATTCATTATTGGCTACCATATACATGGTTTGCTACCTAGAGGCAAAAGCAAGCCGTGTAACTGGTACTACAGGGATTTAAACCACGAAAAGAGAAGCCAAATTACATATTTTACGGGTATTACATACTGTAAGTAGGCTGTTTATGTGTAGCGCTCTGTATTAAAATCACTGGCTGTGCTGTGTGCAGTCTGTGGCTAGTTTGCATTGTTAGGGGACGTTTCAATACTCTATTACCGAACATCGCCCGTCCTATAACCACTCGATATAAAAATTTCTCTTATAACTTAAATTCACTTACTACTGGGGAGACCCGTTTAACTCTTAGTTGCACACTACACTTCTCGTTGGCTGTGTCGTGAAATCGATTAATTTAGTTTATTCTTAACAATATTGTCTTACTGGCTTCACATATCTGCAAAACACGTTCTTAACACTATGAGAAGGGATTCCTTTGTGTAAACCATTCAGACTGTTCTTTCTGCATGAAGGGTCTCTGCACTTTCTTCACAGCAGTTAAGCGCTCATGTAGATACAACGTTTGTTATCATCAGCATCATCATCTTCAAGGGTTAGGGCTTTCGATTTGATCCGCCTCACAATTATTCACGCCCTCTCTTTAAGGGACGACCAGTGTGTCTTTTCCCTATTGGGTTATATAGCATTGTAGCTTTAGTTATCCTATTATTTGTCATACGTTGGACATGCTCTTTCCAGTTCAGTCCATACTTTTCAGTTATAGCTGTAATGGGTTGAAGATTTAGTATCTGTCTTGTGTCGGTGTTTCTTTTATGGTCCAGTAATCAATATCCTGCAGCGTCACGGAGGAACGTCACTTCTAATGTACAACGCACATGGACTGATATATCAACTGCTCCAGGCACGTCTAAGATGGCGACAGACACATGACTGTCGGTGACGGCGTTCATCTAAATAGTGCATCACGCTTACTCAGCCGTGACTGAAGTCCGAACTGAGGCCATAGCTATAGGGAACGATTTGGTACGATGAAACACTGCAATGTGCTCCAACGTACAGCACTTTAACTACAGCTCATTATGACAGCTAGCTAATCAAGAGCTAATATCGCAAGAGTGGGCTTAGAGTTTAGTTGATACTTGTTGGATACTGTCGTTGACGCATGCATAAGCATTACGTCCTGCACATAAGACGGCTGTTCGGAAAGTGAGGAACGATAGGTCACGAAATGGAAACTACAGTAAAAATCAAACCTTTTATTTGCAACAGTAGCTTTCCAACTACTTATCTTCATAGTTGGCGATCCTAGTTAGAGTTTGTCATAGCGTTTTACCAACTTTCCAATACCCTCGTTATAGAAGGCAGTCACCAGCGCTTTCCGCCAATTCTCTACGCTGGCCTACAGCTCGTTGTCTGTGCCAATATGTTGTCTTCATAGCCAGCGGTTCATGTGAGCAGAGATGAAACTCAGAGGGAGACAATTACGGGCTTTATTGTGGGTAATCAAACATTTCCAATTGAAAACGATGCAGGAGCATCTTCATTGCCCCTGCAGAATGTGGCTGAGAATTATCTTGAAGAAGAAAACGCACGACAGTTATGTAATGTTGGCTGCATAGCTTCAGGCGAAATTTCCCTCATACTTGGCGGGAGCTTGTTCTAGGTATCTTCATGTGCTCCCTGTGTGCTCAGAAGCAAAAATAACGACGTAACGAGATCGACGGGCATACTAGAGACACTGCCCAACACACCTGTGCAAAACTTCATCGGATTTTCACTGTGGTTTCCATTTCGCGACCGATCGTTCCTTACTTTCCGAATAACCCTCGTACTACAGCGTCGCGGTAGCAAGTAGCTATTACGATTCCTTTTGTATTTTTGCGCGTAATACTCTCTAGTGACTCTATTTTGATTGGAACGCGGTATTATTCAATAAATGTAATGCAGCAAAGAAACATCCGAGTTTAGGACGGTGTAATTTGCCTAATTTACCACATCTCGCTGAAACATCCACTTGTAGCTTTGCAGATTATCTACAGCTTCGTAAAAATATGTCCAGATTTCGTCACCTGTAATTACACTCGTCGCAGTATACTTCTCTTAATATTTATTTCTACTAAGCAATCAGAAGTCCCATTTGCTCCTCTTTCAATGTATAGGATATTGATAAATAATAAAGTTTTTTTCACTCCGACGTTTGCTCGAAATTGAAATAAAATCGTCATAACTCCTGAGCGGTTCACGCCAGGGCGTTCAAACTGCACGGTTGGCCGTGGGGCATGATGGAAATTATAATGCGCATGCACACGCGCCTTGTTGTTGTGGGCCACTTTCATTTGGACGCGTTCGTCACGAAGCAAAACTGGCGTATTTGGGGGACTGAGAATCCACATTACGCGATCGAGAAGTCTCTTCAGCCTCAACAGGTGACTGTGCGGTGCGCAATGTTTAAGTCACGCAATAATCGGGGCGATATTCCTTTACGGCACTGCGACTACCGAACGGTACGTGAAGGTTCACGAAGATGATTTCATCGCCATTGTCCAAAATGACCCTGATTTCGAAAAGGTGTGGTTCATGTAAGACGTAGTTCAACCCCATCGAAGCTGGAGAACGCTTGATGTTCTGGAGGAGCAGTTTGGGGACGGCATTCTGGCTCTTGGGGCACCCAGAGGCCGCCGGCATGGGCCTCTATTGGCCACCATATTATCCGGATCTAAACTCATACGACTTCTTTTGTGGGGCTGTATTAAAGATAAGATGTACAGCAATAACCCAAAAACCATTTCTGAGCTGAAAACAGCGGTTCAGGAGGTCATCGACAGAATAAATGTACCGACACTTCAGCGGATCGTGCAGAACTTTGCTATTCGTCTGTAATACATCATCGCCAATGATGGCAGGATGTCGAACATGTCATAACTTAAATCCGAATATCTGTAGTGACGTTTATATGTTGAATAACGTGTGGGCACGCCGTAGTTTGTAAGAAGTTTGCGTTTTTTCATATAGTTCAGTAATTGTCACCTGTATATGCATTGCAGGTGACGAGAAGCCCAAGGACTTCTCTAGGTGTTGGCTTAACGCGAACTGATGTTCCTCCAATTGTGTCGGTAATGCATAACTGGTCAAAAGGTCAAGACATCTGCAGTCAGTCCTCATGGCAAAACTTAGACCTCCCAAAAATTACTTCCGTTGCTGAAACAAGCACTGTAATGAGAGATAGCCACGAGCAATGAACAGGAAGTTCGAATTCTGATGTCGAAAGAAATGTTCATCGCTGACAGGTGGAGAACAAATTAACCCTAATATTGACCACCAGACAGTCCACAATTGAGCTATTTGAAATCCTTACATTGTATTACTCTTAAGACATAAACTCACACTTTGCAAATAATTGGCACAAAAGCGCGCGGAGAAATAAAACATTTCCGGTTAGCCGGATGAACTTACGTTCCTCCGACTATTTAACCCCGATAAAGCTCGCAGAATAACCTGAACAGTCTTGGCCAAACACTGGGGCCGTTTCTCTGCAGTACTAATCCACCTCCAGTCTTCAAAGAACATTATAAAGGAAACAAGCTAGCTAATGCTTTCGGGCAGCTCCGTTAAAACTGCCCACACTGCAAATATGGACAGTACAAGTCACACATATTAGCACATTACTGTTTCCCCAAGACAAAAGAATGTAATGCAACATAGGTCTCAACTGAGTCGCGCCTCAGAAGCGAACAGCTTAAGCTGTACCTGCAGGAAGTAAGGTAGCACCTAGGAAAAGCAGGAAGTAAGTTAAGAGATGTAAAGACGACATCTGTATTCCCTTCATACTGTTTTTGCACACGAATTACTGGCACACTAGACAAAAATCGATCGTGAAAGCATAAAAATTCAGTTAATAGCATCTACTTAATAGTTGTTTCATAGTTTTGTTGTTGTAGAACGCTATTCCTGGAATGTTAGAGTTCTGAATTTTCATTCTTTATTTAGTAAGTGATTTACTATTTTAGATTCTGTTTCTTGGTTTATTTTAATTATGTATTTCAAGAGAATTTTAGGAATAATTTTCATTATTCCAGATGACAGCATGCTGTGCGAAGAACCAGAAGTCGAAATGAATCAACAACCAAATAGAGTTGAGAGAGAAAATGAGAAATCTGCTTTGTCAGTGAATGAGAAAAAGACCAAGCTAACGGGAATTGACGTACGTGGCTCACTACCATGTCCCGATATACTACGAGAATATGAAGACGTTGATCACTTCGTCTGCCTGGGCTCAGTGGTTTATGAAAGAGGGTAGGTCTTCACAAGAAATACGGCGTAGAATTTCTCTGAGTAGGGATGCTGCATCGATGCTCGCAGTGATTTGGAGAGACCGAGCCCTAGCAATACTTACTAAATTGAAAGTGCTGAAATCTTAGATACTTGCAGTTTTCGCTATCTATCTGAAACGTGTACGTTAACTGAACACGAGACAAAATAGCTGATGCTTTTAAGACGTGGACTTGCAGGCGGTTGCTGAGAATTTCATTGATGGACAAACGAAGAAACTCCTTCAAGAACGTAGGGTGAAGAGGAGGTTGTCTAGTATTTGCTTCCATACAATCCTGCAGCTCATTGGTCACATTTTTCGACGGCAGAAGTATAACTTGGAAAAGTTCGTTATCATCTAAGTTTAACCTTTTTAAATGTTCGGATAATAAGTTGCCGTCTCTTTATCTAAGAATAGATGATGAATGCAGCTAGCCGCTATTTCTGTGTAATGTCTTATCTGTATAGACGTGTAACTGTTTGCCTTTAAGATCCCTTCACCTTCACACATAAATCTATACAGTAAAGTAAGACCCTCCCCGTTCTTGGCTGATCCATGATAAGACAGGCGAAAAATTAGACTAATGGAGGATTATTAGTATTATCTCTATTTTCATTCGCTCCCTCTCTTTCTCTCCTTTATCTATGTACAGTTTTTAATATTAATATTTCATTACGTGAAATCAGCCAAATAGGATCTTTGGTGGAGTCCTTCGTCTTGGTAATCAGCGGCTGGCTTGCTTTAAGAGATCTTTACATTTATTATTACTGTTAAACACTGCAGTCAGTCGGGAGAATCAATCGTTTGGACAATTTGTTCCTTTTACGAAAGATTGCGAATTCCAGATGTGTACGAAGCCTTTCTGGACGATTTAACACAGACTCGGTGATTGCAGGCTCTCTTCGACACAGCTGAAACTTCCCCACTGATTACAGGGCCAACGTGATCGTCAAATGATTCAGAAAAAACACATTCGTTCATTCACTCCAGAACAAAAAAGTCACAAACCTTATTTATGGAGAAAATTGTGTATTAAATCCATCTCCATTACATATCCAGATCTCCAGTGATTCCACGCCTTAATTATTTTCCTTTTACAGTCTCTTTCTCCTCAAACAAACCGCTAGCGGCACATATGTTAATTGGCTCGCTTTAGCGGGAAGAAAAGCATAATATGTATCCCTCAACAGATACTCCAGAAGCCGTCCTCGTTACCACTCTTAACAACCATGGAGAATGCATATATGCATCTCTGTTATTTCAAAGAATAAACGCACTAGGAAATACTTTGGCGTCGTCGTGCTGTCGCCGTATATATTACGAGAAAATCAGATCAGATAATTTTCCAAAGTTAATGAATGTGGATGGTTTGATTGAAAATGATTAATTCGTGCGTGGTAGAGGGTATTTTCTGTGGGGACATTACAATGCCCCTCGCAGCGAGCGAAGTTTGTGAGCCTAATTTTGATTTACCAAACACACTTCGCGAGCTATCTATTAGTGTGGGTAACCCGAAAGTGATGAGTGTCAGTCCTCCGACTGAAAAAAAAATTATGTTTAAGACAGACGAAGAAAAGAAACATTGAAAACAGAAGAAATGAAGAGACAGGCACTGCGGCTGTATTGCTTTTACGTGCATCAAAGTGTTATGTCTGCTGTGCACAGCCAAGGAAGATGATCTTTCATGTAACTGTTATCAGGGTCTACCCATTCGGGAACTTTCTTAAGCAGGGAAACCTTGGAAAACCTCTTAAGCCTAGACCCCCAGCGTACGGTTCATAGAAGATAGGATAGCCTACAGAAGAGAAAAAATAATTTTGAAATTGATCTCTAAAGGAAAGATTGGGATCGATTCATTTAAAGAGTGATTTGTGCCTCTAGCTAAAAAAATTTTACAATCAATAACTCGAACTTTATATATATATATATATATATATATATATATATATATATATATATATATAATCCTGTTCCCAGGACAATATCTTGCGGTGCTGAAACTGCCCCGGATCTTGCATGTCCCCGACGTCCACATTTGTAGTCGGTCTTCTACGCGGCCCACAATGGGAAGAGTAGAAGGGACAGGGATACCAGATTTTACATGCAACATTCATTCCAAAAGAATTAGCAATGACCGAAAGGGAAATTCTTACTGTAAAAGAACTGGTAATGTTGCACCGTCCAAGATTCTCCTTCTGATCTTCAATAATGCAGTCGGATTCATTTAACTTTTCAAACACTAATTGACCGAAATCTTCTTTGACTTGGAACTCATTAATTACGTGCTCTTTAGAATTTTGGGCCGTCCTGATTACTTGCACACTGATCCCACAATTATATTTTCTCGTAAGGCTTTTTTTTTTCAACAACTCCAACTCAATATCTTGTTTATTAACATTCAACCAAATTTTTCCTGTTTTAAAATCTATTCTGCATCCGTATTGTCGTAGGCTGTCGACTCCGATAATGCAATTTACCACCAAATTTTTCACAACAAGGAATGTGCTTAATATTGCTACATTTCCGAATTCCACACCAAGTAGTGACTGCACCTTTACATTAGCCGATCGAGCCCCAACGGCGCCATTATTCTGCAATTTTGAACTGGAAAAATGGTACTCGTCTTATATTTCTGATCCTGTTAAATAGTGCCTCCGAAATAACATTTGTGGTTGCAACTGTGTCTAAAACCGCCACTATAGGTACGGTCTCCATAATGACTTGCACTTCGGCTACTGCCACCTGTTCCTTATCCTCATCTTGTGGTTCTAAGTCCTCGGTCAGTTCATATGCCAGTAATCGTCCATCATTATACGTTAGCATGGGTACACATCCTGTTGCCCCTCAACCTCCTCCGGGGCCAAGTGGGTCCTTATAAGTTTGTTGGATTTTGATTTGTCTGCTGTTTGACATCATCCGTCACTTCGGTAATTACCGGTTGATTCGTAGATGTCCGTCCCCACTGATGTCGGATATTTGAATTCACCCCTACGGTTGATTCCACTTTCTATTATTGTTATTATTCCAGGCTTGGGGTCTGAAATTTCTTTCGTTCCCCCACACGGGGTTGTATCTTTTCCCGTTCCTGTTGTTCCTTGAATAGCCCCTCGCACGACCAAAACCGAGATTACTATTGAGATTTTGAGGGCTTCCTCCATTATTGAACGATCTATGTTCATTCCTTCTAAGTGTCGATTGATCGCCATTGGTATAACCCATACTTCCACCTTGCCTTCCGTTTGGCGGAGGTTCTATCGCCCTATATTGGAATCTGTTATCACGGGCTTTCTGGTTGTTCTCTTCGATAATATCTATATGGTCTAACGTCGTGAGGAACGATTCCGAGTCTTTGTCGTTGCCGTAAATCAATTGATTCCGGATCCTAGTTGGTAGTCTTGCCTTAAGTATGTTTATTATGTCTGGCAAGGGCATAGGTCTGTCCCAGTATCTCGTTTTATTTATATATTTTTCGAAATACCTTCTAAGGCTTCCTTTCGAAAAGGAGAAAGGATCTGGGTAGAGCACCTCCTGCCTTAGGCGTTCCTGTACCCCTTCTGACCAGAACTTTGCTAAAAACGCCTTCTCAAAATCGTCATATGTCGGGCAAACAGAAGTCATGTCCGAGGCCCAGATCGCCCCCGAATCTTGAATATATCCTGTAACAAAACTGATCCTCTGCCACTCCGACCAATTTCTGCGTAGCACTCCTCTGAAACTTCGAATAAAAACAATTGGATGGACCCCCCTTTTGTCATAGTTAAAAATCTGGAATTGCCGATGCTTTATCATTTTTTTCTTCGGCATGGCAAAGGCTTTCGTAATCTCCATTAGATAAGAATTCACGCGATCAACCAGCTTGTGGCAATTTAATGTTTGAATTACTTGCACAAGTCGGTATTGTGTGCGAATGGGTAGTAACTGGCTCTGTAGTCGCTGCCAACTTCTGCTGCTGCCCTGTATTCATTTGTTCTGAGCTTTGTTGTGAAGCGCGCATCGACTCTTCTATTGTTTGTTTCCAATGCTCCAAATCAGCACCTAACTGCTGTCGCACCTCCTCAAGTCCTTTCGCAAACAAATTCTCTTCCTGTTTACCAGATAAACTCTGGAATGCTGCCTTAACATTTTGCTCAACATTTTCACACATTAGCCTTTTGTTTTCTAATGTGATTTCGGATATTTACCCATTAATACGTTAATTTGGTGGTCTATAACGTCTTGACGCTCTGTCAGATGTTCAACGCTTTCCTTTAGGTTAGTTTGTGTACGTGCCAATTCAGGAAGTTGCGCAATTGCACATGACATGGCGTCTTGCTTTTGTACTAATTGCGGAACCATTTCCAATTGTTCCCTTACAGTATCTATCTTAATAGCCACATACTCCTTCATTTCGACACGTACGCGGTGAGTAGATTCCTCACATTGTGCTTTCACCAATTTTATTTGTGCAGTTAATTTTCGTTCCGTCTCTTCGGCCTGATCTTTGAGTTCCTTGATCTTCGCCCCTATCCGCTGCTCTAATTCGGAAAAACTGCTGCTTAATCTCAGTCTGGACTAATTTCATCTCTTCTTGAGTTCGAGTGACTGTCACTAATTGTGCTTTAATATCGGTTTTCAGATTTTCCTGCCCTTCAGTAACTGAGGCTAATTTCACGTTAATGTCGGTTTTCAAAGTATTCATGCTCTCGGTTATCATCTGCATCTGTCTCATGATAATTACCAATGGATATAATCCCTGCTGCGTACTTGCTGTTACACCTCCAGCCGTGTCTACAGGGCGTTCTATTGCGCTATCTGTAGCCATCGGTCCTACAACACTTCTTACTGCGTCATTATTATCAGTGCTAACAGCTGAAGGCTGATGCGTGCTGCTTTGCTCTGCTTGACTCATCCTAAACATTGCCCTAGTTAAAACCATATAAATGTTCTACTGTCACTATATATATATAACTCTCCTCTATTGTCGCTATATGTACCTCCGTTCACACAAGAGTACTTCTGTGTCTACTTTCTTAATGTACATATACAGATAAATGCAATTGGGACACGTCAATCAAAACACTTCCCATATCTAACATGATCACAATTAAACAATGTTCAAATATCACTAAACAGAAAAGCGTATTCTTCAACTGTACTAGCAAGCTTTAATAGCAAATATATAGCTTAGGACTTTACTCTGCGCCCAGCGTGCTGTCTTTCGGGTTTATTTGTAGATCCAATTATATCACCTGCGAGTCTTTCCTCTCTTTTTTTCCAAGCGTCAGTTAGGTTAGCTCGTCGTAGTTGACATGAAACAGAGAACAAAATTATTTTAACAACGTCCAAAAATGGGTCCTGTCACGGATTGGCCATTTTAACATTTTTAAATGTTCGGATAATAAGTTGCCGTCTCTTTATCTAAGAATAGATGATGAATGCAGCTAGCCGCTATCTCTGTGTAATTTCTTGTCTGTATAGACGTGTATCTGTTTGCCTTTAAGATCCCTTCACCTTCACACATAAATCTATACAGTAAAGTAAGACCCTCCCCGTTCTTGGCTGATCCATGATAAGACAGGCGAAAAATTAGACTAATGGAGGATTATTAGTATTATCTCTATTTTCATTCGCTCCCTCTCTTTCTCTCCTTTATCTATGTACAGATTTTAATATAATATTTCATTACGTGAAATCAGCCAAATAGGATCTTTGGTGGAGTTCTTCGTCTTGGTAATCAGCGGCTGGCTTGCTGTAAGAGATCGTTACATTTATTATTACTGTTAAACACTGCAGTCAGTCGGGAGAATCAATCGTTTGGACAATTTGTTCCTTTTACGAAAGATTGCGAATTCCAGATGTGTACGAAGCCTTTCTGGACGATTTAACACAGACTCGGTGATTGCAGGCTCTCTTTGACACAGCTGAAACTTCCCCACTGATTACAGGGCCAACGTGATCATCAAATGATTCAGAAAAACACATTCGTTCATTCACTCCAGAACAAAAAAGTCACAAACCTTATTTATGGAGGAAATTGTGTATTAAATCCATCTCCATTACATATCCAGATCTCCGGTGATTCCACGCCTTAATTATTTTCCTTTTACAGTCTTTTTCTCCTGAAACAAACCGCTAGCGGCACAAATGTTAATTGGCGCGCTTTAGCGAGAAGAAAAGCATAAGATGTATCTCTCAGAAACACGTCAATCCCTCAACAGATACTCCAGAAGCCGTCCTCGTTACCACTCTTAACAACTATGGAGAATGCATATATGCATCTCTGTTATTTCAAAGAATAAACGCACTAGAAAATAGTTTGGTGTCGTCGTGCTGTCGCCGTATATATTACGAGAAAATCAGATCAGATAACTTTTCCAAAGTGAATGAATGTGGATGGTTTGATTGAAAATGATTAATTGGTGCGTGGTATTATTTTCTTAATTTCGTTAATTTTGTTCCGCGTGTGATCGTTATTTTAATTGTTTGTGTACCCTATGTCTGAGATGGAAACTGGGGAACAGCCTAGCATTTGCCTAAGCGAGAGTGGGAAACAGCTAAAAACACACTCAGGTTGACCGGGCTCCTGATACGGTCGTTAATACGCCGCACAGGTTCTATCTGGGTCTAACCTTCGTCTCTCGCAAGCTCGTGCGCTTCACGTTACCTATTTTTCTTTTATTAACGAAATTATTCTTCTTAAAAGTGACAAAATACTCCTGTTTCTTAAACTCTAATCTTTTTCTCCTTAAGAATCTGTTATTCTTTATTTATAGTTCTGCTTTTAATTTATTATCGTACATATTTTTTATTTCCAAAAGCGTTCTCATGTGTTTGTGACGTGAAGTCCTTCATTCAGTTAATATGGAAGGGAAAGAACCTATTCTTCTTGAGCTAAGTAATAGCAAACCTATTTTCTCCTTCATGTGATGATACAACAAATAAACATCTCCGAAACCATTCTTGGTATTTCGGATGGTGATCATCCAAGGTGTAAGTTCTATATTCTAATAGTGTTCATTCTTCTTTTGTCAGCGGATTATAAATATACTGAAGCACGAGCCAGGTTTAATTGTTATTCTTCGTAGCAGGGTATAACTTCTAGCAGAGGCTCGACCATTATCTATGCTTCTGACGTCTGATTAATGATGGCCTTTTTTTCCTAGTCCACTTCCATACGCGGTTGCGATCACTGCGTACGAAAGACAGGAGCAGGTAGTCGGCTAACGTAGGTATACAATATTTTTGATTCATGGAATCGTTTATCCAACATGCATTGTCCTTGATCATAAACCAATATCAATTGCTACTTCCAGTATCATGTGATGAATTATTAGATTCTTCTAAGCACTTTTTATACTGAATCAATATGAGTGCAAAACAATTACGTTGTCTAATTCCTGTGTTAAAGTGAACTGAAACATATTCGGAACAACACGAAAATATTTGGTGTTTTAACATCGGATTTCTGAACTTTTCTGACAGATTAAAACTGTGTGTAGACCGGGTCTCGAACCTGAGACCTTTCCCTGGATCTGTACATTTAATACAATTTGCTGCCTTTGCTACTCACATCATCATGATACGTTCATAATTCTCCAAAGCCTCCATTTCTTAGCTCGTTTCCCGCTTGACTGTCGGTATCACGCATTAATAAACTAACAAAATAAATGTCTCTAGTTCTTCAAGTCTCGCTAGAAAAAAAGTTTTTCTGTCTTTTTTTTAATTCCATACTTTTTAAAAATGGAAATGTTAATTAACTCTTCTTTGTGTCAATACCGCAAACTCGTATTACTACCTACTATCTCTGTTTTTCAAAGACTGATTCTGGATACAGGAAAGTCAAAACAGCCTTCGGAGAAATTAAAAGCAATGGCGTCGACATTGAGACGACAGTGGGAATTCCATTGTTAAAACCAGAGGAGAGAACGGATGTCTGCGTAGAGTACGAGTACATCGAATGCTTCTACGAGGAGGAGGATTTACCTGATGCCGTGACAGAAGAAGGTATGAGAGTAAAGATGGAGCATGTAGAGCATTTTGTTATTAAAGTCATAATCTGACAGAATTTTCGAAGACTTACGATGAAATAAGGCAGAAGGGATAGGTTACATTAATAGAAAATTTGGTGGAGTATGGGGTGGCGGGGTGGGGGGGGGGGGGGGGAAGGCGTAAGAGGTAACCGAGTGACTGTTTAATTTGGTGTGTAGAATATATGAAACTATAGATCTATATTTTCAGACTATTGGGAAAAAAATTCGTCCTCGCAATCCCGATGATAGCAAGGGCACATAATTGCGAGAATTACTGTACAATCAGCTTAACGTCACGTGCATCTTCATTGCTAACAAGAATAATGTACAGAAGAATGGAAAACAAAATCGACGCCCTGTTAGATGATGATTAATTTGGCTTTCAGAAAGCTAATAGCACCAGAGAGGTAGAGGGGTAGCTCCAACGTCGTGATTGGTAATGGAAGCAAGAGTGGAAAAAAATCAACAGTCAAAGGATTTATCGAACTGGAAAATGCGTTAGGCAGTATAAAATCGTGCAATACATTCGAAATTCTAAGGTAAATAGGAATAAGGAAAAGGAAAATAAGACTAATACGTAGTATGAACCGTGAAAGAACCGAAGGGGTACAATAATAACGGAAGACCAAGAACGGCGTACTCGGGTTAATAAGGGTGTAAGATACAGATACGGTCTTCCCACACTACAGCTCGATGTATACAACGAAGACGCAATGACAGTAATGAAAGAGAGGTTCAGGGTAGGATTAAAACCCGGGATGAAGTGATATTGATGATAAGCTTCGCTGGTAACGTTGGTAACCTCGGTAAAATTGAGAAAGAGTTACAGGACGTGTAGAATGGAATGAGTACGGAGTATGGATTAAGAATAAACTGAAGAAAGACTAAGGAAACGAGGAGAAGCGGAAACGTAAATAGCGATAAGCTTAGCATCAGAATCTGGAAAAGTAGAAGAAATGAAGCTATTCTGCTACCTTGGACGCAAAATAATACAGAACGGACGAAACAAAGAGGAGATAAAAAGTAGAAAAGAAACGGGTGAAGAGGGGATTCCTGACCAAAATAAGTCTACTTGGATCAAACATTGGCCTTAATCTGAAGAAGAAATTACGCAGAACGTGACTTTGAAGGAGAACACTGTATGAAACTAATAATAGGCTGCAGGAGAACAGAAAAAAGGGAAAACCGATGTGTTTTAAATGTGATGCTATAACATCATGTTGAAAATTTTATGGATGGATAAGAAACGAGTAGGTTCTACTGAATCGACGGGGAAAGGAGCGGCCGACACGAATAAGGGACACGACGATGCAAATGCATAAAAGCATCATGGCATGACTGGGATGGTACTTGAGAGAAATCTAGTGAGAGAAATGTAGAGGGTAAGACCTGTTGGGGAAGGCAGAGATTGGATTATGTCTAACAAATAAGTACTACTCGGGCAACGACTTTACCGCAGTGGATACACCGGTTCCCGTGAGATCACTGAAGTTAAGCGCTGTCGGACGCGGTCGGCACTAGGATAGGTGACCGTCCAGGCTGCCATGCGCTGTTGCCATTTTTCGGGCTGCACTCAGCGTCGTGATACCAATTGAGGAGCTACTCGACCTAATAGTAGCGGCTTCGGTCAAGAATACCATCATTACGACCGGGAGAGCGGTGTGCTGACCCCACGCCCCTTCTATCCGCATCCTCCACTGAGGATGACACGGCGGTCGGATGGTCCCGGTAGGCCACTCGCGGCCTGAAGACGGAGTGCTTTAAAAGTAAGTACTACTCAGGAGAGGAAATCTTGGCGCATAGCATGAAACTAGAGGGCTAATGACAGGAAAAAATGTTAAACCCATATGTAAGAAGGAATAAAAGGGCTCTTATGTAGGGCTCATCACTGTGGCGTCAGTTATCTCGTTAAAAAGTGATGGCAAGCTCAAAACCCGCATATGGGTCGCATTTACTTGTTTTAGAACATGGATTTCACGTCTGGAAAGCTTGTTACTGTAATTGCTGTGGTTGTAGTGAAATCACATAGATGTGTGGGGTACATAATGTTACATGTATCACAATTTTTTATTGTGTTGTAGTTCGAAAATGATCAAGGGAGCGAAATTAGGTGATTGATAAGTGATGAAATAAAGTAGTTGTTTGAAAGTAAAACAGTACATGCAGGAAAATGACTTTCCTCGAGAAATTTACAGCGGTTGTGGATCCATACATATAAAAGACCAATGATGATGATGATGAAGTCCCATACTCTGTGACAGAGCATAGGGGAACGATGCGGGAGACCCTCACCGCTGTACTAGGCAAGCTCCTAGTGGAGGTGGTTTGCCATTCCCTTCCTCGGACCGTAATGGGGATGAGTGATGATGATGAAGACGGCAGAACACCCAGCATCTCGAGGCAGGTGAAAATGCCTAACCCCGCCGGGAATCGAACCCGGGACCCCGTGCTCGGGAAGCGAGACCACGAGCTGCGGACAAAAGACTAATATTTCCTGAAAATCAAAACTGCAGAAATCCGTACATAACCGAGGTTCCTGTCAAGTCGTGCATCGTCGAGAAAAATGTGTGCATTGAAGGGCGGCTTTGTAGATATGTACCAGCATCTACACAGAGTTTCGCGGCCGCAGGCTGGTTGTTACGAGATGATAGTTAAGTATGTTTGTATGTCTCTCTTAGCATGGAATGCTTGTAAATAATCGATACTGTAGAAGATGATATCGATATTAGTGGGTAGTGTGAGGGGTGACCATCGCTCAGCGACGACAGTTCCGCAGCGCTGCGCAGCGGACGCTCGCTGCCGGCGCGGAGCCCTCCCGCCGGCCGGCGGCGACGCCGACGCCCGCCGGCGCGGCCGCCGCTGCGACGCCCTACGCCGGCGTCGGCGTCGGGCGGCCGACTGAGGCGGCGCCAAGGAATCGCCAAGGAGGCGTCGCAGCGCCTCTTGTGACGGCGTCCGCAACTAGCGGCGGCGGCGGCAGCTGCGGGCGGCGACGCGACCTACGACAAGGCGACGCCGGCCGACTCGACGCCCCGGGCGACAGGGGCAAGCATCGGCGCCGAGGACACCGCGACGCGTCAGAAGCTGCAACCGGCGCCTCGCCGTCTTAGGAGCAGGCTTCTGCCGCGAATGCGACAAAAACGACGATACCCCGGAAGGGTGACAAAAAGCACGTTGCACATTTAGGTATCATAACTTTTCTGTATTTACGTCATATTTTATTTACTTTTCTCTACAATCAGCAGAGACGTTTATATACAAGATTCATCCGATTTCTCAGGAGTCTATCTTCTACAGAAACGAAGACAGAAACTTGGGATGTATTTCAACTTACGCACTGGCCAACAAAGTTTTTAATTTCAAAACAACCATCAGTTTATGTGACTGGATTTGCGATTTCCTGTCAGAGAGGTCAAAGTTCGTAGTAACTGACGAAAAGTCATCGAGTAAAACCGAAGTGATTTCTGGCGTTCCCCAAGGTAGTATTATAGGCCCTTTGCTGTTCCTTATCTATATGAACGATTTGGAAGACAATCTGAGCAGCCGTCTTCGGTTGTTTGCGGCTGACGCTGTCATTTATCGACTAATAAAGTCATCAGAAGATCAAAACAAACTGCAAAAGATTTAGGAAAGATATCTGAATGGTGCGAAAAGTGGCAGTTGGCCCTAAATAACGAAAAGTGTGAGGTCATCCACATGAGTGCGAGAAGGAACTCGTTAAACTTCGGGTACACGATAAGTTAGTCTAATCTAAAAGCCGTAAATGCAATAAATACCTAGGTATTGCAATCACAAACAACTAAAATTGGAAAGAACACGTAGAAAATGTTGTCGGGAAGGCTGACCAAAGGCTGCGTTTTATTGGCAGGACACTTAGAAAATGTAACAGACCTACTAAGGAGACTGCCTACACTACGCTTGTCTGTCTTTTAGAATACTACTGCGCGGTGTGGGATCCTTACCATGTAGGACTGACGGCGTACATCGAAAAAGTTCAAAGAAAGGCAGCTCGTTTTGTATTATCGCGAAATATGGGAGAGAGTGTGACAGAAATGATACAGGATTTGGGCTGGACATCATTAAAAGAAAGGCGTTCTTCGTTGCGACGGAATCTTCTCACGAAATTCCAATCACCAACTTTCTCCTCCGAATGTGACAATACTTTGTTGACACCGACGTACATGAGGAGAAACGATCACCACGATAAAATAAGGGAAATCAGAGCTCGTACGGAAAGATATAGGTGTTCATTCCTTCCGCGTGCTATACGAGATTGGAATAATAGACAATTGTGAAGGTGGTTCGATGAACGCTCTGCCAGGCACTTAAATGTGATTCGCAGGGTATCCATGTAGATGTACATGTAGGTGTAGATGTTTACAAACTCGTGTTTTCTTATGCATGCAGAAGCATGAAGCTTTTTAAAATTAAATTTAGGACCAAAGTTTTAACCTACGGTTCACTTAATCGGATGCGTGACAAACAAGGCGACTTCAAAAGGTAAGTCACACATTACCGCGCCAGCGCAAGTAATTTTTATTGAATCCTGTTCTACACTTCAAAATGACACAGATGCTTGACACTGTTTTTCAATACAAGTCTCTGTAAACAGCGTTGGGAAAGTGCTTACCAGTCGTCCGATTCTTCGACTACAGATATTCGATCCTTCGTTATGGAGTCATTCGAGCATCGTTGTGTGAACGTCCTCACCGTTGGAAACTTCTGCGATTGCTTCAAATCAATTCCTGGATGGCCTGGACATGGGCGATGTCGATGTTTTTTCTTCGCGTTCAGCATCACCACGCCTGTGGAGAAGTAATGAAATTGTTTTCAACATGTCACTAGGGCTGGAAACAACATTGAATTTCGTCGACATCCTGTCTGTGTGCGATTTAGTCGCTTTACCCACAATAATCGTACTATTTCACGTAATTCAGTTTTGTAGTATTTTTCCAACTGCCACGTCATTTCATTCGCACACTGTAATGTACGAGTACTCGTTTTGTGTACTGCAGCAGAACTGTGTCTGCAGCAAACCAAGGACAAGCACTCACTTCTGACACTGCGCCGCCCCGGTTGCGCAGTGGTCTTAACGAAGGACGACACGAGTAACTTACGTTTTGAAGTCCCCGTCGTACATCCAGACAATAATCAAACTCGACCCGTAGCCTTGAACGCAGTTTGGCCAAAGGAACGGAACATGAAGCACACGGGTAGAGTATTCGGTGAACTTCACAATAAGAGAAGCATCAAGTATAGTGAGATCCCTTATAAGGGAGGCTGTTCACTGTTAGTAAATGCGCTTACATGTAGGTGTCTGTGGTGTGGAGCAATCTGTTTAAAATGAAATTTTCAACATTTACTCGCAGTCGTGGAAAGAGCCAAATCTGCAACATATCCAGGTCCATTATTCCTGGAATTAACGAGCTAGCTAGCTGCCACCAGACAAACACATAACGCCAATCACAAGACCTACAACGTTCACCTGATACCCAAACAAAAATTTAATTTCGATGCTTAAGTCAAATATCTGTCTTTATTAATGTGGAACATACAGTCTTATAAAATCAGATGAAACCTCTTGTATTTTGAGAACCTGGCACTGACAGGTTCCGTTCTTCCTAATATCAACTAAACAAGTTCTCTTCTCGCGCTTCAGTCCCTACTGAACAATATCATTGGCTGTGGAAGGCTTCCTACCGAAAAATTATTTAAAGTAACTTGATTCATTATACGAATGGTACTGGCTGATTTCCTGTGACTTATGAACATTCTGTGGTCATGTGTTACCTTGCATTGAACTACTTCTACGACTAGGTATCCCTTACCGTTTGTCTTGGATAGTCCATTAGGTTCCACCATCTGAAACTACATGTCAGCATTGATAGTGTGTCCTCGAAACCGGTTGACATCTCGAATGTACAATATTTTGCATGGTTTTATCACTGACTACGATAGACCTTCATCTCCCTGTCTCATCACAAACGTGTCTTTCAATCTATTGTTTGTTCACGAAATCGTACTGCCCATTTCTTACATATTAATAAACTACGAAACGGGTTAACGATTCTCGGTGCGTTTCGTTTTCGGAATCAGTAAACTACCACCTACGGAATTCGAAATTCAGACCTGACCAGTTTCCTTTCATACTCACACAGAACAAATAGACAGTTTCTTCATTTGCGAAAAGTAACCAGTATTCCTTTTCAATACATACACTATCCTTCCTCCATGGTTAAGTACCGCGCAGCGTCTGCTGAGAAAGACACTCGCACCTGCTATTTTTTCAAAACCACTTCCTTCTAGGGGATCAAAGTTAGGTGAGAGTTAAACATTCCACTTCCTCTTCCGTTACATAGCCTTTGCATAACAATGAATAAGTAGGATCGCCATGCATTGTATCTCCTACCATAGTAATGTTTCGATGCAGCCATCCAAACTGCAATATAGGTTTTCGGAAATACGGAAGAAACCACACATCCGATAAGACAAACATTTGACTTCAAATTTTACTCCATCGCCTCAAACGGAGATGTTATCGTCTTCCATTTGACGCGAAGTAAATTCAGTTCTGTCACGGTTTCCACAAACCAGAGGAATAGTCACTGGTTGATTCGCCTCTTTGTCTCACTGAGTTCTCTGTCAGTAATGCATTCTTCCGAACGCTTTACATGGAATGTTCGGGTTTCCTTTTACTATAGCCGTTAGAAGAATTTTACAAGAGCGTCGCTAGAGATGGCCTATGTGACGTGCAAATAAAATCCATTTTTTGAACGTTTTGGATTGAATTCAAATTAAGAACACTCTGTACGCCTTAAGGACAAGAAAACATATTCTTTTCCTGGCAGCGTTTTTCATCAGTTTGTTTAAGCACATCGCCATTGACGTCGGGTCTAACATAACCCGTAAAATCAAATACTGGCAGAATAAATGAACGATCTTACAAAGCATAACGTTTCTTTCGTTTTTCCAGTACCAACACAGTCTTAAATTTTAGAGTTTGGTTAGGTAAACTGCTAACAGCACCATAAGGGCGCCCCTATAATCTTCCGACTAAGCCTTAAACTGCAATAGATCTTTACGTAACGGCAGGTGAGACACCAATACTGAAGACAGCGTCAAACGTTGCAATGCAAACAACGATTGCAGTCTGAAGTGCTCTTCCATCAGCAGATGGGTGACCTTATTCCAGTTTGATAGGTTAGCGTAATGGAAAATGGACGTCTCAAAACTTCTTTCGGTGTAACAGGCCTTCTAATAGCGACTGATAGATAACTTCAAATCTTCCCAAAGTATATACGACATCCAGCTAAGGTAATTTGCTTGACAGTAGGAAGATTGGAGATCAACAAACTGGCGAGCGAGGTTGTTAGAAACGTTACTGGGAGGACACTAAGAAACTTAAGTTCGTGTGTAACTAATAAGTTTCACAAGTTCACTTATCAATTATTTTCGAATTGCTGTGCTTGATTCTCTACTTACTGGGTTTCGATGAATTGCGTAGATTACATTTCAGAAGGTGATGCGTATCAAAAATATCGTCATGACTTTCTAATTTACAATATCAGTGCAAATTATGAAAGTGCTACTAAAATGAAATATGTCTGTGTTGCTGTAGTCTTTATATTAGCCAACATCCAAAAACTTTGTTTATTCACGTGCAGGCTTTTAAAGATACATCACATTTGTTGGTGGTAGAATACACGATCCACTGTGTGTTTAAAATCATTTCTGCTCGGTTTCAGGCATTCGATCTGGCAGACTTCCTAAGGATGACAGAAGGAAAATTTGATTTAAAGACTTACATCAAAAATGTAAGATCAGTCAACCATTAAGTTATTACAGTAGCTATGACGATCTTAATTAAATGTATGTCATCATTTTATTTCAGAAAATCTGAAATTCAAATCAATAATAATCAACTAGTTCTTGTTATACCTGCCAGTGAAAGTATACCAGAGGTCCAACAATAAATTTCAAGTATGTCTTGAAGTTATTTAATTGGAAACAGCTTAAGATTCAGATATTGCAAATTTACAATTCGAAAACATTGATAAAATTAATATATAAAGTTCAGATATCAAAGAACTCATGATCTTTCTAGTTAGCCCAATAAGTAGAGAAACATTACCCACAGAAATTGATAACGAATATGGCTACAGAAACGTCTAATAGCTACAGTAAATTTAAGGAATGTTTGAGGTATTTTGCGGATGGATCTTTAAAAACGTAACAGAACGTCCAATAAAGGCAGTCAGTTGAAAGATTCTTGCGAATTTGAAGTGTCTACAAGAATAAATACTATTTTGGTATAAACAACGGCCAAAAGTAAGACTTTCAAACACTTGTTACCCATCTGTAAAAAAATTACAGATCTTATAGCTGGTTAATCACCTGTTGATTGTAACATTAGAAATAATAATAGTAAATAAAAAATCACAATTAAAAACAATAAGAACGATATATACTGTGTTGCTGAGCTATTGTGATACATTTAAAAGTGTTTATTCACTATTGTCTCATATTGTATTAGTCAAATACACTTTGCATATTTAAACTACATGTTTCTTCAACTTGAAGATTTATTGCCCAATACCTAATAATTCGTTATCGATTGACCTTTTGTCTGCCCTGATATCTTACACAAATATTACTTCTACAACAACTGTTACTTTTTCTCCCTTTGTGGTTTGTAATTCCTTCTCAAACTTCTGCTATTATAATTGTAATTGAGCTTAGATTTAAATTTATAAAATCTTGTGACACTACCTTCGTAACCCTTTCACAATTTATGACCTTCGGAAACATTTCTTGTTTCATTCAACAGCGATTTTGTAAATCAGGGAAGGGAAAAAAATAGTTGACACAATACGGCTCTCTGAGCTGTATCATATAATTTGGCTTAGCACATGTTGATATTTTCTGTGACAAAATCATGTGGAAAAGTTTTTCCTCCTTCTTTGAATAAATGATTTGGTACCATCATTTTACAATCTTATCAGTGTTTGGAATAATGACAATGAGAGCTGCATTCGAACATTGATATACTGCTGGTATTGCAAACATGGAACTAAACGACAGTTTTGATGAAGGTTCTCGGGTCTCCAGCCGGATGACAGTGTTGCTATCTCGCAACGTTTCGGGTAGTATGACACTTCCCGAAACGTTGCGAGATATCAACGCTACCACCCTGCTGGAGACTCGAGATACCATCATGAACAGTTTACGCCAGGAAAGCCTACAGTCACATAAACAACAGTGTTGTTTGTTTGTGTGCGTTGTGTGTGTGTGTGAAATCTTATGGGACTTAACTGCTAAGGTCATCAGTCCCTAAGCTCACACACTAAATAACCTAAATTATCCTAAGGAAAAACACCCACAACCACGCCCGAGGTAGGACTCGAACCACCGCCGGGACCAGCTGCACAGTCCCTGACTGCAGCGCCTTAGACCGCTCGGCTAATCCCGCGCGGCTTGTGTGCATTCATCAGTTGCTCTTTATTTGCAATATTATATTTACATATATTGTGCAACGTGCATGTATTAGTATTTAGCAACAGCACTGACCAGTAGTCAGGTTTATAGTATAGGTGCATATGTATCTAAAGATCCCTTTGGCAAATTAAATTTTCTAATATCGACTCCCAATGACAGAAACTATTCTGGAATAATGTCAAGTACCAATATTTTTTTATGGTCGTCGCTAAAGAGGTATCCCTAGAAAATTTTTTCGCTTTACTATTGTTCAAATGCTTATTATCTCCGAAATGGAAGTAGTTAAAAATTTGGCAGCAGATTACTTTTTTGTAATTGGACTCCGTATCTCAGTGGATGATCGTTAATCGGACCTAGATCATATACATGGAGCGTCCATATCAGGAACCGCTCCTGATGGAGTTGATAACAGCCTGTTTTTGTACTGTGCCGCTCGCTTCTCTTTTTTTTTCCTGGCTTTCCTTCGATATATGCTTTCTTGTACACGAGTAAAAACGACAGAAATCCGAATACATAGACACTACCTTGGGTATAATCCGATATTAAATTTATGTCACAAGATATTAAAGGCTGCATTGATCAGCGGGCCGGCGAGCGTTCGCGAGCGCAGCTATGCAGGGCGCCGCCCCCACCCTGCGTTCGCCGGCCATTCGCCGCGCAGTTCTTTCTCTCTCTCCTCATTTTCCTTTCTCCGTCCTTCTGTTCCCCCGGCTCGCTTCCTCCGCCTGTACGTGCTGCGTGCCCCTGTCTGTGACGCAACCCTTCACACACGCGCACAGCCCCGCGTCCACGTATGAGCTATACGGTACGCATGCTCTCTTTTTGGCATCGGGAAAAAGTGACGTGGGAGCTGGACGAAAAAGAGGAGGTTAGGGGAGAGGGCGGGGTGGGGGGTGGGACGTGGAGTGGGGGAATAGACGGAGGGATTTCCGAGAAAACTGCGATATGAAACAAAGAATCTATACGGAACTTGTGATGAATTGAACGAAATAAAATTGTATCGGACGGAGGAAGTGAATTTCGCCTCACTTTAATTGCGAGCCTTATTCACGGCGAGCTTGTTATTTATCACGGCGTCCTTCCTGTCGTCTTGCCGGTCCTTTGCAGGTCCTACAGCTGCTGCGGGTATCGAGAGGAACAGAGAAATTAACAATGAATGTGGAGGATGTGTGCTGCGCCGTCTTGAATGCGGTGGCGGTATTGTGCGGCGCGCCCTCTACCTGTAAATAACGCACCGGCGTCGCCGCTGTCTGCCAGCTCTCTCTGCCATTGTGGGGGCGTCCAGAGGCCGGGCTGCTGGAGCTGGACCTTCGGTGAACGGGCCATGTTGTTGCACGTGAATTTCCGACAACAATAACTCGTTGAGAAGAAACCCTAAATACTCAAAGTAAACACCGCTTGGTCCTGCGCACCTGGGTCGCCAAGATACCGCTTTCAGTGTACGTTAGACGCCCTGGAATACAGAATTTTCTAAACCGCATATTCGCAGCTACGCCGTTGCTGAACATCACGATAGTTGAAGAGTGGAAATGGGAAGCGTTCCACGTGCCAGATTTTCCCAAAATGCGTTTTCAGTGCTTTTGTGTTGTCGGTACTCCGTTGCGTGTCCCTAGACTTGATCCAGGTGAAATTGCTTCAAACATGCGTTAGTAGATGACACCATGGCCTGCGCGCCAAGATTTTGACACCGATCCTCACAAGCGACTTCTAATCAAGCTGCGGGCCTATGGGGTATCGTCTCAGTTGTGCGACTGGATTCGTGATTTTCTGTCAGGAAGGTCGCAGTTCGTAGTAATAGACGGCAAATCATCGAGTAAAACTGAAGTGATATCAGGTGTTCCCCAGGGAAGCGTCCTGGGACCTCTGCTTTTCCTGATCTATATAAATGACCTGGGTGACAATCTGAGCAGTTCTCTTAGATTGTTCGCAGATGATGCTGTAATTTACCGTCTAGTAAGGTCATCCGAAGACCAGTATCAGTTGCAAAGCGATTTAGAAAAGATTGCTGTATGGTGTGGCAGGTGGCAGTTGACGCTAAATAACGAAAAGTGTGAGGTGATCCACATGAGTTCCAAAAGAAATCAGTTGGAATTCGATTACTCGATAAATAGTACAATTCTCAAGGCTGTCAATTCAACTAAGTACGTGGGTGTTAAAATTACGAACAACTTCAGTTGGAAAGACCACATAGATAATATTGTGGGGAAGGCGAGCCAAAGGTTGCGTTTCATTGGCAGGACACTTAGAAGATTCAACAAGTCCACTAAAGAGACAGCTTACACTACACTCGTTCGTCCTCTGTTAGAATATTGCTGCGCGGAGTGGGACCCTTACCAGGTGGGATTGACGGAGGACATCGAAAGGGTGCAAAAAAGGGCAGCTCGTTCTGTATTATCACGTAATAGGGGAGAGAGTGTGGTAGATATGATACGCGAGTTGGGATGGAAGTCATTAAAGCAAAGACGTTTTTCGTCGCGACGAGATCTGTTTACGAAATTTCAGTCACCAACTTTCTCTTCCGAATGCGAAAATATTTTGTTGAGCCCAACCTACACAGGTAGGAATGATCATCAAAATAAAATAAGAGAAATCAGAGCTCGAACAGAAAGGTTTAGGTGTTCGTTTTTCCCGCGCGCTGTTCGGGACTGGAATGGTAGAGAGATAGTATGATTGTGGTTCGATGAACCCTCTACCAAGCACTTAAATGTAAATTGCAGCGTAATCATGTAGATGTAGATGTAGATGTAGATGTGCTTCCGCAAGGAGTACAAAAATGTATAGTATACTAGAAGTGGTTTTTGTTGTTTACAGTTGTAATAGTTTAGAACCAAATGGTGTATTCCTGTACTTGTACTATCAAAATTAAAACTTAATGCTTCAGTATTAATGGCAATTACAGCTATTTTGTCGAAAATTGAAATATTTGATATCATGGCTGTGTATAAAATTCAAAATAATTCATGCAAAGAAGAAAACTGCAACCAGCCACTGTTAACAACGCTGTTTATTTACACAAACAGCGCCGCTACAGGTTTAAGTTACTTGTTGGACAGATAACAGCCAAGAATTAATGTAAACAAATGTAATACAAATGAGATAAGCCGTCTGCAGATGAACCTGTAGGCTGTAAAGCACAAACGACGACATTTTAGTAGATTAACAGAATTAGTTACAATGGTTGGTTGCTGTTCTCTTCTTTGCGAGATCAACTTGTTAAAATTTTGTAATTGGCACGCAGAACCAGTCCTGGTGCGGCACTGATAAAGTCCTTAATAAAGTATTTGTTTTCTAATTTGTCTAAATATTATCTTTTTTTGTTTGTTTTTGTTTGCGGTGGACTAAGACCGTATTCCACTTCCACTCTTCAGTTGTGTTTTACGCAGGTTTCTGCTGTGGAAGATGGATATTCATAAATCTGAAATTATGAAGTAAAAACAAATAAAGTTAAGTAACTTCTATTAAACATTTTTCTAACCCTCGAAATACCAAGGCGAAATGATAGGCCCGGAGGGGGTGGGAAGGAAGGAGTATTTTACGGCAATATTTCAAAAATATTATGATCTACTCAGCAGGTTTATATTTTAAAATTTCAAAAAAAAATATGTTTTTTGATAAATCCTTCTACTATATTCTATATATGTTTGAAATTTTCTTGTTCAACATAGACTACAAACTTAACTCTCGGAAGTAAATGTCAGTATCCCCAATGAATGTTGTATTCAACACTTCCAAGTTCAGGGCTTCACTTACAATAACATCTCTTTAAAAAGTATGTTAATAGTAAAATTCAACAATAATGAACGAAATTTGTTTTAAAAAAAATGTGACCTTCATAATGTCAGTAGTACACATTATTGAATATGCGTTGATATTGCTAAGTGTGTGCTATTTTCAGGTTCTCGACCGTACTCACACATCAGTATGGTACCTAAAGAAATATGTGCGTTGTCAATATAATTCATCAAGAATTAAGAATCTTGTTTCTTAGTTTTAATTTGTTTAATTTTTTTGTGGTGGGCGTATGTCCCGTCTCCTCCAGCCCTTTGTAACCAGCGTTATGGTATTGGTATTGCTAGGGTAAAATGTGTCTTTGGAGCTATAAGAAAATGCATATTGTTGTTGCGGAGGACGTGGACGGGAGAGAGTGCAGAGATGACTAAACATAGTGAATACTTAGTCACCGTTTACATCTTCAACTCTATCACTACTACTCCATTATTGAATTGAAATAAATTAATAAACGAAGTGGAAATGTGTAATGTGCGAATCAAGCTTCGCAAAAACACTGTGTTTGTTTGTGGATTTTAACAACAGGAGAGAAAGCAGATGGGAACCAAAATTTCTAAATTGTGAGAAGCTACCAATACACAGTAATGTACAGAGGGTTCCATAACCCAACAATGTAGAAAAAAATTAGAACTTAATGAAGTGTATCCGTTGACGATAGCATAAAGGAGCTGAAACATATTTGGACTTACATAAAAACAGTTGTTTACGTAACAGGCGGGCTTGAACTCCAGTAATTTTTTCTGCAGACATGGCTAATGCAGTAGCTTCATAACCAAATAATGAATAGCACTGCTTCTTCATTTCACTTCTATTGTAAATGAATAAGCAGTAACATAATTAAATGTCATAATGTACATACGGCAAAGCATAAATGTAGAGAACGTTTTTATATCAAGTGAAAGTCAAAACGGGTGGTTAAAGTACTTACATGTAGACACAGAGTGACGTTTACCCACAAGTATTCAAACAAACAGTATTGGTGCACTACTGTGTCGTATTTCAGATCAAGAAATGTGTCGAGCTGCAAACCGATGGAGATTAGGCAAAAAGTAGCAGTTGTAAACGAAGGAGTGTCCCAGAAAGGTGTCAGCGGACAACGCTTCTCGACTTAAACTAAATTCAGATATTAAATACCGTATGTGAAAACCACAGTTCAATATCTGTTGTAACGAACTAATTTAGATGTACGAGAGTGTGCTGAAAACTAAACTGTTAAAGCTTTTCACATGATACAGAAGTTATTAACATTTTACATGTTGATTCTTCGTGTCTACACGTTTGCAGCCCACTGCTGCTAAAGGACTTCGAATTGTAACGTTTAACATGGCAGTGTGTAAAATAACTGTGTCGGTGCGTGAGAAACAGCACTCTGCTGTCGAGTTTTAAATTCTAACAATTCGCCCTCACGTGTAAGACCTTCTCTTTCATTACGACAACACTAAACCATATACGAGCGCTGCAGCATTAGCAAGAATCTGACGCCTAGGTTCACTGTCATTGATCCTCCATACAGTTCCGATGTGGCTCCCATCAAAATATCACCTGTTTCCAAAAATTAAGGAACACCTTCGAGGACTTCACTTTTATAGTGATGAAACGGTGCAAGCAGAGATGAGGTTTTGGCTCTGTCGACAAAGCCAAACATTCTATAGTGCAGGTTCAACAAACTGGCCTCTCATCGGGAGAAATGTGTTCGTCGCCAAGGTGACTATGTTGAGAAATTAATATGTAGACATGAAGAATAAAGATGTAGAAAGTTAATGGCGTTTGTTGTATTTAAAAAGCTTTGAGAGTTTTCAGCGCGCCCTTGTAGAAAGCAAGCCAGCGTTGATGATGTTTTATACCAATAGAACGACATGCGTTTGGTGACAGAGATACGCAGTTTCTTCTAATTGCACAGGTGGATTTTAAATGTCCTCAATAATTGTAAAGAGGCTGCTGGCCACTATGGCCATACAAATGAAGAATTAATGTTTAGTAGATATGCTAGTATATGTCTGCAATTCTGTGACACATTAAAACCCCCGCGCCACAGTACCACAGTACTTCTCTAGACGAGGCTACACAAATGGTATACTCAGCTGATCAAGAATAGACCCGTAATTCGTTTTCTCCCTTTATGAAGGAATCACGTTGAGATAGTGCACCTGTACGTCAAGAAATCACCACCACATAAGAGAGGGGTTAGATGGGTAAACACTTCCAGTCAATTAAAATTCTGGACTTCTGTATGAAATTCTGTCGCAGATCATTCCATCGCTGTAAAAAGTATGTGACATCGAAGGGTGGATACATAGAGAAGACTGAGAACGTCACCAAGTGTCATGGCCGCAGATCCGTCGAAGTACCAACTGTTGAATTCTTGCATTCTAATAGTTTCAAAATGTTCCTGAGACCTTTGTGCAAACTCGCGATTGATAACCGACGGAAAATTTTGCCTTTTTCAGGTTGGCACAATTATCTGACATGACAAGTTCGTAATGAGGAGTACTGTCTAGTGACTTAAATGCATGTCACAGAATTTCGAGAAGTTGTCTCTATAACTAAGTCTTCAATTATTGTAAAGAAACTGCTGTCACTATGACCACACAAATGAATAATTAATATTTTATTTGTCTTGCAGTCCTCGGACTGTGCTTTACAGTCTCTCATCAACTGCTAAACTGCACATATGAAAACAAAGCCCTGAAAAACAAGAGAAATTGTTAACAACAGACTGGTAATTATGAACAATTTCGTGGACATAGCTCACGCATTGAAGATAGTTCCAAATGAGTGTGAAAAACAGACAGAACATCAGCTGGCAACCCCTAAGATAAGACCATAACAAAAGCAGTGAGTTTTTAGAGGGATCGAGAGTAAAGTGAAATGGATGCTGGCAATGCTTTCCAGTTACGGAGATCAATATGAGAGAGCAACCTTGTAGTAACAGATATTCTAATGGTTTCCTCTGCTGCCTGCTGAGCACTACGACGACGACAAATCTTAGCAATATAAAAATTTAAGAAATTTCAAGATCCCTAATGAAGAAAAATTTAGCACTTCATTTCTGTAATTGATACATAATATTTTCTAAGTAAGATAACAAGGTAATTCCAGTAGTAGCCGAGTGGCAACCACGGAAAAAAATTCCCCGGTGCAGTTGACAAGTTTTGGAACTAATTTCGAATCAATGTTTACTGTAATTATTTTATGTAAGCTTGACTTCCTTCAAAATACTTGCTCTCCCTTCCCCCGCTTTCCTCACTTGCACTGAGAGCTGTGAAGTTGTACAAAACACTTCTTAAAACACGTTATCAGAAACTGTAGACAGCTTCTGCGTGGTCTTGAGAATTCACATGATTTGGTTTCCACTGAGCCAATTGTAACCACATTAACAGGAGGAATTCCATATATGTAAAGAAGGGAAAACTGCGCAGCGTACTTGCCATGCAACCAGAACTAACGCTTTCCTGCCAATTGCTTGACTGTACATAGTAAACAGAGGAACATGTCAAAATTAATGTTCCCAAATTCTTAGTTTGACCATCTACACTGAATCTGTACTACGTGACATCTACTTCACAGTAAAATCTTAACATCACTTTCTCGTTGCGTTTACCAGAAAGTCTGGAACCGCGCGACCGCTACGGTCGCAGGTTCGAATCCTGCCTCTGGCATGGATGTGTGTGATGTCCTTAGGTTAGTTAGGTTTAAGTAGTTCTAAGTTCTAGGGTACTGATGACCTGCGAAGTTAAGTCCCATAGTGCTCAGAGCTATTTGAACCATTTTTTTGCTTGCCAGAAGGATGCTCTTCTCTTTGATGATACTGACAAGGGTCGTTTCCGCGCCGTCTTGGTTACACAGTACACGACAGTCATCAACGGCTCTTCAACTTCACCTGTTATAACGTTGTCATCGTTTATCGCTGATATTCTATTAGCTTCATTGTGTTATTTTCCGTGCCATTTTCCCTGCCATATGTAAAGAAACATATTGTACATTTGAACTGCCTTACGCAATACAGTGAATTTTTTTCTCCGTTTGGCCATCTTTTCAGAGACGGTTGCAGGACTCGGCTGTTCAGTACAGAAAGTCAAATCAAACACCTTTCAGCCATCTAATTCCCAAACTATTATTTTATAGGGCTACCAGTTTCGGCGATTTACTACGCCATCTTCAGGCTTACTGACCGACGTGTAGGAAGATTCCAATCTCGGTTCCGGTCAAAATTGGAGCCAGCATTCCGAGACTACTATCTGTAGAGTTCTGCTTCATACAAGGATCACTTCAATCGTTATCTCTTTATCTTTTTAGCTATTATTTATTTCTTTATTCTTTGCATCTCTCATTTTCCGCTCATGGTATCTGGGCGGCCTTTTGACAGAGCACGCTCTGCCCATTACAGCCAAGTTGTATGTGAATGAAGCAGGAGGAGTTCCAATTTAGAATATTTGGGACGGGTTTCTAGAGCTTAAACCGATAATCTATATAGTAAATGATGCTAGCGATCTTGGCAGTTAAAAATCTATTCAGTGTGCTTATGCAAAATGGTGTTTATCGAACACATGAGGAAAAATCGAACAGCAATTTAACAAGTAGATCTATTCTGTAATTGCATATCCATTCATTTTACTTTGTCAATGCGCTTGCAGTGAGACACCGCAGAGTATTCACCGTTGAGATCTGAGAAAATTATCCCCAATAATGCGGAAGATGATTATGTTCTCAGGAGAAAGCAGAGATATGGAAAACAATACAAATTAAAACGACTGAGAGCGGTGAAGTATTGCGATAAATAATGCTGATTGCTTTGTGAGCTTTACAGTGCACTGGAAGATCTAAGCACAAACGAGGCACAAGCTGGCAACGACATACCTGTGGAGTAATTAAAATTATCTCGGGATTAAGAGGGATATTTAATATGAGTTCCATGCTTTTGCGGCATACCTCCAAAATCCCAGAAAGCATTACTCTCACACTGCCGGCGAAAGCATGTTAGAGCAAATGTGAGAAATGTTTCATTGAAGCCTCTTAACTCCTAATTAGAATGATGAGAGCATGAATAGATACAAATGGAGGGAGAAAGTAAAATGCAACCGTTTTCACTTCAGAAAATATAAAATCTCTATAACAGAAATTCTCTCTTTTTGTTTAGGGATGAGAGAAAGAAACATTTCTAATTAACTGAAAAAGATTGTAGATTATTATTGTCTTGGCTTCGAAAAATATAAAGGGCTTCAGGAAACATAAAGGCGCTACAGAACTAATTCTGACTATATGATAGTTACGGAAGAAAAAACGTTTCTAACCAGTTCTGATTATATGATAGTTACGGAAGAAAAAACGTTTCTAATTCGACCCACAACGTCCTTTATGGGAAACTACTTGAATGTATTAAATAACATGATCGTTGAATACTAAAAGTAACCAGTAACTTCTACCTTCAGATGGCACACATTCGTCTTTACACAAATGGATTCACGAGTTAAACTTCAGCTATGAATCGGTTTCTGGGTGTGTCGTGATCTAAATTTCGTAAATAAATGTGTCCTATGTCGACTAATGTTTCGAAACACATATTAACATCTACATATCAAATATACCATATCTGTTAGGAATAGTAATACGGGATATTTTGTTGCTACGTTTTGTTTCGATGACGCCAAAAGATCATACAGACAGTTTTTACTTTAGTTACAAAGGTTTATAGTTTCTGTTTTGTAGTTACAGTTAACTTAGAAGAAAAATGGATACTGTGATAAATGAAACTAACCAAATCTAACGTGACGAGGCAGGAATGAGAATAACTACCAATTAGCATCAGAAGGTGGAAAAGGTAGAGTATAAGAAAGAAAACATTTCTTTTTTCAATAAATCAATACATCATAACATGGATCCGGTAGGTCAAACATGAAACTTTATTTGGACATGTGAAGAATGCTTTCCTCTAAAACAAGTTGTTTGAAAGACTGCTCGATGAAGAAATAACAACTTACTATAACTGCAGACTCGAACCAAATGAGCTTGTGACGTTAAAATACGTCCAGTCAGAATCTGAAGAAGAATGTTGAATCTCCCAAAATTTAGTGTCGCTGAACTATATCACAAGGTAATTTCAAATATAATACGGTAAAGGCTGGCCGCGGTGGCCGAGCGGTTCTAGGCGCCTTAGTCCGAAACCCCGCGGCTGCTACGGTCGCAGGTTCGAATCCTGCCTCGGACATGGATGTGTGTGTGATATCTTTAGGTTAGTTAGGTTTACGTAGTTCTAAATCTAGGGGACGGATGACCTCCGATGTTAAGGCCCATAGTGCTTAGAGCCATTTGAACCATTTGATACAGTAAAGAGAGAAATCTGAAGAAGTCATTAACGAACTAAATTACCTAAACCTAATTAATTAGGATTTGGAGAGGGCAATACTGCGAAAGCCTTCATGACAAATGTTGGTATGTGCGGCGTTTGTTATTGTGTAGATGTAAACCAGTCAAAAATGCCGAGATGAAGATTCGGAAGAAAGTATGAAAAGGGAAGTATGACAACAGTGGACCCATCAAAAGAAAATTTAAAAAAAGAAAGAAAGAACAATGGAGAGTACTTCTCCATCGTCAACTGGTATCTAATTTTGTGTGCCTGCTGTTGGTATCTGTCACTGTTATGGTCTTACTGGTTTGAAGCAGCTTTCCTCACTAGTCCACCCTGTGCAAGCGTCTTCATCTCTGCATAAGTTCTGCAGCCTATATCCATTCGAAGCTGCTTACTGTATTCAAGCCTTTGTCTACAGTTTTAGCCCCCCCCCCCCACTCACACACATAAACACACACACACGCTTTCGTGAATTACTAAACAGACAGTATCTTGATGCCTCAGGACGTGTTTCATCAAACCGATCCCTTCTGTTAGTAAAATTATGAACATCTCTTCTGTAAGGTACGCCATGATGAGGTCAGCGACTGTTGGTAAATGCAAATAAAACAGTATCTACGGCAGTCCCTTGTTTATTTTGCCATAATGCGTTTCAATGGTTCCCGCTATCATATTCAGGCGGAGAGAATTGTTTATTTACATGGCTATTGTTAATGAACGGTAATGTCTAGACTCTTCACCAACATCAGTGACATAGATAAACAACTCCTCACCTAAATGTGATCGTGTCCCCATCTAAAAGTGATCGTGTATACTGTGTGTACTCTCCACCAACACCAGCCGTGAAAACAGACAATTCTCCACCTGAAGATAATGTGAGCCATGGAAACGCGAAGTGGCAAAATAAACAAGTGACTCACTCAGAAACTGTGTTATGTGTAGTAAAGTTATGCCATAAATTTCTTTTTTTTTTACCAGTTCGATTCAGTACCTTCTGATCAGTTATTCGAACTATCCCTCCAGTTCTCAAAACTGTCCGGTATCACCACATTTGTAAAGCTTATTTCCTTTTCTTTTCTGAACCGCTTGGCCTCCGCACTTCACTTCCTCACAAGACTACAATCCATACAAATATCTTCAGGAAATATTTCTTAACACTTAGTTTTATGTTTAATTTAACAGATTCATCTTTTCCAGCAACAATCTTCGGTTATTTTAGTGAGCAAAACAGCAAAACTCAACTACTTTTAGTGTCTTATTTCCTGTTCTAATTAGTATCACCTAATATTGCTAGACTACATTCTGGTAATTTGTAGTTAGTATCTAATTATTACTTCAAAGGCACTTGTGACCATCCTGTAGTTTACTAGGGATGGCGTTACCAAGAATTATATAGTCTTGTTTTTACTATGAAAATACAACCAATCAGAATATTACTTTAAGACTCAGATTTACTGTTAACACTTTCTGGCTCATAAAATGCGGACAGGAAACAGAATTACTTATTTCTTTTTTATTCATACATCAATAAGAATGCATTTCCATAGTACTGACTTTTTTATTGCATTTTTTATTTGATATCAGTTCAACGAGATCATTTTCTGTTTCAGTTCGGAGCAGGCAGTAACTTTTCCTAAGTACCTAATAAAAACTTAAGATTAATTGTGTACACTGATCATTAATATCTTTTATGCACAGTATTTTAAATCAGTACATTTATTTCTCTAAGACTATTATTTCAGTGCGGATTTCTTAACAACCGGCATTACATGGGTATACTAGTACTTACATATTAACTGTGGTAGTCATGAACGGAGCCTGGCGTTCGGCAAGAACCGCGTTTCTGACGAAAGTCGTTGTGATCGTTCCTGTTGTGTTCATCTGAAAGAAAAAAAGTTTGAACCATTAAGAACGCTAGCTCTCGCCAGTTGCCTAGAAACAGCCCAATTACCACTCTAAAACAAAACTACCTGTTGTCACTTTCGAAACTACATCAGCATTTCTGGCAAAATAAAAAAAGCTTGTCAGTAATTGAACCATGGTGACTGATATCAAAGGTCTGCCTAGAAGAATTTTCCTGTAAGTTGTAGCGTGGAAGCTGCAAGTGAAATGAAATTCAGTGGGAGGAAACACTCAGAGTTAACAGAACATTTAATTCGTGTATTACGGGAGTAACTGCAGTATATGAGGATAATGACTTGAATCTAGTATTCCAAAACTGTTAAGTAGTGTGTAGCTTATGACATGCGGTGGGATGCCTTGCAATAAAAACTAACGACTTTTGCAGTAGCGTTAGCAACGTAGTGCAGTAATTATATGTCTCCGTAAAAAAAAAAAGGAGCACAAACGTTGTTATCTGTGACAACGTAGGCTTGGGTATCAGATAGGGAAGAATATGATGATGCTCTGCAAGGTAACCAAACTTAATCCTATTATGTGGTAGCTGTTAATGAATGAAACTTACAAAACAGAATTTCACACAACAATTGTTAAACATTATGTCACACATTTCATACATTCATTCGTACTCCATCATATTTATAAAGAAATTACGTTGTTGCACTTCAGTAACAGACAACTACTGCAGAGGGATAAATTCACCGCTGTGAAATCGTAACTTTATAAAGAGATAGGAGACAGGAGAAATTAACGCACTGATAATGAATTCAGCGTTGTGCCAGTACACGTGGAACGATTTACTGAAAAGTACAGTGTGAGAGTCTGAGGAAACGAGCGCTGTGTAATTTTAAGCAGAAAATGGAAAATTATACACCGCTGGTCCTGGAAGTAAACGTGTGTCTTATAAAGAAAAAGAAAGTGCTATTTCGTTAGGTAAATAATAAATTCGAAGATTAAAACGGTTCTACAGGGATAACCGATAAACGATGAACATCTTAACAGAACAGAAAAGAAATAACACCTGCCGAAAACAAAAGTGGTCTAGAAGAACAGGAAAAGAGTTTTCGCAAGAGAAAGAATGTTAACAACTTCATTGGTGGGGCAAAAGGTGTAGAAACATGCCTGGAACAAAAATATAATGTGTGGAGAAAGTACATCTACATCTACATTTATACTCCGCAAGCCACCCAACGGTGTGTGGCGGAGGGCACTTTACGTGCCACTGTCATTACCTCCCTTTCCTGTTCCAGTCGCGTATGGTTCGCGGGAAGAACGACTGTCTGAAAGCCTCTGTGCGCGCTCTAATCTCTCTAATTTTACATTCGTGATCTCCTCGGGAGGTATAAGTAGGGGGAAGCAATATATTCGATACCTCATCCAGAAACGCACGCTCTCGAAACCTGGCGAGCAAGCTACACCGCGATGCAGAGCGCCTCTCTTGCAGAGTCTGCCACTTGAGTTTGTTAAACATCTCCGTAACGCTATCACGGTTACCAAATAACCCTGTGACGAAACGCGCCGCTCTTCTTTGGATCTTCTCTATCTCCTCCGTCAACCCGATCTGGTACGGATCCCACACTGATGAGCAATACTCAAGTATAGGTCGAACGAGTGTTTTGTAAGCCACCTCCTTTGTTGATGGACTACATTTTCTAAGGACTCTCCCAATGAATCTAAACCTGGCACCCGCCTTACCAATAATTAATTTTATATGATCATTCCTCTTCAAATCGTTCCGCACGCATACTCCCAGATATTTTACAGAAGTAACTGCTACCAGTGTTTCTTCCGCTATCATATAATCATACAATAAAGGATCCTTCTTTCTATGTATTCTCAATACATTACATTTGTCTATGTTAAGGGTCAGTTGCCACTGCCTGCACCAAGTGCCTATCCGCTGCAGATATTGTGAAAAGCAATGGTCCCATAACACTCCCCTGTGGCACGCCAGAGGCTACTTTAACATCTGCAGTGCGGTCTTCCTCTGTGAAACAGCTTTGGAAAAAGGTGTTTAGCATTTCAGCTTTACGCGTGTCATCCTCTGTTTCAATGCCATCATCATCCCGGAGTGTCTGGATATGCTGTTTCGAGCCACTTACTGATTTAACGTAAGACCAGAACTTCCTAGGATTTTCTGTCAAGTCGGTACATAGAATTTTACTTTCGAATTCACTGAACGCTTCACGCATAGCCCTCCTTACGCTAACTTTGACATCGTTTAGCTTCTGTTTGTCTGAGAGGTTTTGGCTGCGTTTAAACTTGGAGTGAAGCTCTCTTTGCTTTCGCAGTAGTTTCCTAACTTTGTTGTTGTACCACGGTGGGTTTTTCCCGTCCCTCACAGTTTTACTCGGCACGTACCTGTCTAAAACGCATTTTACGATTGCCTTGAACTTTTTCCATAAACACTCAACATTGTCAGTGTCGGAACAGAAATTTTCGTTTTGATCTGTTAGGTAGTCTGAAATCTGCCTTCTATTACTCTTGCTAAACAGATAAACCTTCCTCCCTTTTTTTATATTCCTATTAACTTCCATATTCAGGGATGCTGCAACGGCCTTATGATCACTGATTCCCTGTTCTGCGCTTACAGAGTCGAAAAGTTCGGGTCTGTTTGTTATCAGTAGGTCCAAAATGTTATCTCCACGAGTCGGTTCTCTGTTTAATTGCTCGAGGTAATTTTCGGATAGTGCACTCAGTATAATGTCACTCGATGCTCTGTCCCTACCACCCGTCCTAAACATCTGAGTGTCCCAGTCTATATCTGGTAAATTGAAATCTCCACCTAAGACCATAACATGCTGAGAAAATTTAAGTGAAATGTATTCCAAATTTTCTCTCAGTTGTTCTGCCACTAATGCTGCTGAGTCGGGGGGTCGGTAAAAGGAGCCAATTATTAACCTAGCTCGGTTGTTGAGTGTAACCTCCACCCATAATAATTCACAGGAACTATCCACTTCTACTTCACTACAGGATAAACGGCTTTTTACAGGAAGTAACACTATTTTAATTTTGTGGCTAGTGGAGTCTGTCCTTCAAAGCGTATTGTATAATATCTTTTCAACGGAAAACACCGTTAACTTATCTGAACAGTGAGCAAAGCCAACGATTCAGTACAAAATCAGTTCATAACAGATACATGGGATATGTAAAGCAAAAGTTGCGGTCTCGTATCTCAGTTACTATCAGCATGGGGTTAATATCAATATTATTTCTGGGTGTCTTACAGAAGTACTGAGAACATTAAAAATTTTCGGTGTATGAATCCATATTAAAAGGGGAAAAAAGTGACATTATATTCAAGAGATTTATTACTTCAGGGAATTTCAGTTATCAAGGGACATTATACTCAAGAGAGTTATTAGAAAGCAGGTTCATCTCAAAACCCATAAAATTACAAAATATTATTGAAACACATGATAGTATAAAAAGTGGAATGTTTTTAAAGAGCGGTTACTAACAAGAAAAGTACTAACTAATACACGAGAACAGAACTTTCACATAGCTAATTAACTCTGGAATTTAAGAACTAATCTTTTAAGTCACGTAGTTTTCCTGTGACCCACACTGAAGTAAAAACAGTTTTGTTGTTTACGTTACTGTTTGAGGTTTTGTGTAATATGTAATGCATCAAAGTTTAAAAACGTTATCAAATAGATAAAGAAACTGCACAAGCTCGTCAGTTATGGCTGCAGTGTTATTTTATCACCTTTTGCTGGCTCAGTTTCTTTTTAATTTTATAACAATGTTTACCTAATTCAGATTTTGCTGTGGTTAGCAAAACTGGAAGCAAGAAGTAACTAAACTGGTGGAGTCTGAAGAGATATCTATAAATTAATTGTAATATAATAACTGTTTTTTCAGTGGAAGAGACTTTTTATTGGATTACATCACACCTGTCGATGAAAAAAATCAATTTCACTTTTACATTCAGTATTAAATTTTAGTGGTAATGCTTAAACAGAGTTAATATTGATCGGGCAAAATTTTAAAGAACATTATGAAAATGGTGTACTGCTAGAGAGCCATAAAAGATTTCCAAACCTGCATTGTGACTCATGTGGACTAAATTTTTTTTAAGAAAAGGAGGAGATGGTTTTTCTCCCCTCCATTTAGACGATCTCAGAAGAACCCAACCCCTGAACACTTGCCAGCTTTTTTAATTTTATTTTATTTCTGCATCTGATCATTCTACAAATACAACACGGCTGTGTTGTATATAGCGATGAAAAGTGATGCAGCCACAGGTACGTCAGCTGCTAGTGACAGTAGACAAAACTGTACGCACATACACGGGTCTACCGTACTCATTTTTGATTGGGGTCAACAAATTTCTTTTATTGTGAAATAAATACTCAAAAATTCCTAAATATATAGTATTAAAAATATGACATTAGTAACATAATGTTAACAGTCATTGCTAAGCTGATTAGGGAACGAGAAAGTGCATCTGTGTGCGGCGTTTGGATAATCTTTGCCTCATTTGATACATTATTACGAGTCCCTTACCCTGACGTACCGATACAAATATCACAAAGTAAAACATCTTTCTATATTATTTGTTTAAATTGATCTAAAATGAACTTAAAAGTTGCTTATATAAAAGATAATAGAATTTGTCTGAATAAAGAGTTGTAGAAGCTAGTTTGTGTAGTGAATTGATGTCACGTACATAATGCCACATATCATTTTTCTTAAGGAGACCACGTAATACTATGATTGTTAATAGTACTTGATACACTTTAGATATTAACGGAATTGTTTTGTGGAAGGATATTTCTAGTCCTTAACAAAAATTTGGTAATAGCAGCGATGTTTAGAGAAATCCTGCGAATAAGAGGTCTAGTATTCTTATTTAAGAATAAGTCAGATAAAAGGAAAAACCACCATTTTGTTTTTATAAACATTTACACACACAAGGAAAGTTTGCTCTGCAGACAGGAAGAACATAATAATATCAGCAGTGAACTACAAAGTTATACCGTGACTTTCTAATTGGAAAATGTAAGCACATGGCTGTATGCTGATTCTTCTGCAAAGGATTATTCTTGAAAAGGAAATTGATGTAAAAGCACTTCAAAACAAAATTCATTTTACAAACTTCTTCTATGTTTCGTAAACCGCGAGGGAATTATAACATGATTATTATTACCCATTAAAATTACAAGATACCAATAGTTCTTATACCCCAAAAAATTTCAGTTTGAAGTATCTTTATGCGCTGTTCTGTTCTCACGTGCTACTCACAGTGTACTATAAATCCTTAATCATCAGAAACCAAAGTGCTGTAGTTAACTGAGTGAAAATAAATATAGGAAGAAGACGTTTCAGAATGGAACCTGCACTTTGATTTTAATTTACTTAGCGACTAGTTTCGAAAGCATTATCATCTCTGCTCGAAGTAATACTGCGGCTTCCCGATGGCCATTTCTTCCATTTTCCTAAACTTATGAGGTGCGGAGCAACACCTGCACTAAGTACAGTAAATACAGAAATTATAAAACGTATGTTGGAGTGGAAGTTTTCAGCACTAGGTAGAGAAACTACAATATTCGTTCTCCTTAGAAAATATGAAATATTTTATGATGGAACATAAAGAATCCTTAATACCGAAAGCGTATTTATCTTGCAATTGGAAAATGTTTTCACCTATCCTGCCGTGGAGAGGAGGACAACGGGATATTAGAATATAGAGGGTGGGTACTTTCTTTATCATCTGACGACTTTTAATGTTCCTGCTGCAGTCAGGACAGGTACAATCGTACCTGTACTAATCAACTAAAAAAATTAATGAAAGGGCTGTTTTCAATCGTTGATATCGTGAACAAAATGCAGTAAAGGTTAACAGTATGTCTACAGAACGTATATATGGTACACAAAAGTTAATAATTTTCTCCTTTTCAAAAATCAGAGTGACTTAGTTTATTATAGCAGGTCATTGAAGATCCTTTTTTAAAAAGTTATAGTAGTCTGCTGTACTGAAACAAAAGAGAAACATATTTATTTTTTTAAGTAAGAAATAATAGGGATTGAAATTTTGATAAGTAAATTTTATTTCTACCACTATTACTACTTTCAGAAAAACACGTACAAGTTACTAAAATCTGTTTCGAACATGATTATTTTCGGACATAGGCTAGCGGATATTATCGCATGAATCATAAGACTTTTGTAATTGGCAGTGAAAGTGACACCTTAAAGCAATATGGATCGCCAGCAAATTGTGACAGACAACGTAGAGTTGCGCTGTGAGTTGGTGTGTTTTCAAGAAGTTCTAAAATGTCTCACCATTCACAATCAGTGGGGCCGATGTAGCGGAACACGTGGAATATAACTAACGTGTCTTTGTTTTGCCTTGTATTGCGCCTCCTCGCCCTGGCGAACGTCTACTTTGTATTCCTGCGGTGAAACGTCTCAGCGTAAGGGTGGAGAAGGAGAGGTGGAAGCCTTGGCGACGAACCTGAGCCTCCCCTCCCCCCCCCTCCCCCCACCCTACAGCAATGCGTCTGCGAGAGCAGGTTATGCTAAACAGGTCGCTGAGCGGCATCTGGAGACGGCCTCTTCAAGGACGTTGCCAAAACAAAAGGAGTGGCACAGGTATTTGCGAACAGAAGATTAAATGCGAAGACGAAGCCCCATTCAAGAGATAAAGGGTGAAGGTCGCTGTCGGAAACAGGTCTGGACGAAGACTACCGCCTCACATTCCTCAGGCAACAGAGGTTCCGCTTTCACTTGACGCAGGTGCTAACAGTATGATCGCCGAGAATACAGTTACTTGCAGACGTTAGCGACTGCTCCAAGTATTCGAGGAAATAATATCCCGGATAAGTTCGAGTACAATATCTCAACTTGAGGTGCTTCTAGTTCATTGCGTTTATAATAATATCATCATCTTGCGAACGTTGCAGTTCTTTCTTCCGTCCTTGCTAAGAAAATTAGAGGGGAATTCCCCCTTCTGTAAGACACCTTTGTACGTTTATCTTCACCCAGACATGTTTCAGCACTTTTTGTCCTATCCCCAGTGGGCTTATCTGCTTATTTTCCTTCCGAAAAATTGTTGTTATATATGTTACCGTTTAAAGAAGCTTATGGTAAAAAATATTTATGTTTTTAAAATGAGCGATTGACGTCAAATGTTTTACACTGATTTGCATTGTGTCACTGAGCTGATTCTGTGTTTTTTATTTACCATAGCTCTAAATGTTTCTTACAAATAGTAACAGACTAAAATAAAAGTTAACAACAGAAGGAAACTATTACAACCAAAAACCAGTACCTCCGGGGAAGAAAGCACTAAAGGGATAAACATCACTGTGTAATGAAACCCCCCATGCCACAATATAAGAACTATATAAATAACACCCACTCCAAAACTGTGTATGATCAGCCTCTAAAATTAAATTCCCTTCTTCCCAAATTGTACATCATTCACTCTATATGCCTGTCCGCAACTCCCTCAATCTCTCTCTCTCTGTCTGTCTCTCTCTCTCTCTCTCTCTCTCTCTCTCTCTCTCTCTGTCTCTCCTGTCTTGGAAACAAGCACACAGACACGTACTAAACACCAGAAATGTCGACAACACTTCAAATCCACACTCTACATCCCAAACAAACATACCATGAAACAAATCAACATCACGCAGCCACGCCAAGACGTAATGGCGGTAAAAACTCTGTGCTTGGCGAACAAATCGTGGAAAAGGCATGTTTAACGATAAAAGCGAAAGTAATAAGTGCGGTAGCTCGACATAAACAAAATAAAAACACCACAACATCAAAAACTTTTAGTAACATGCTAAATAACACGATAATAAGGTTTCTCAGTCGGAAATCCATAATAAACAGAAAAGTAAAACAGCTGTTTGCTGTTTGCAGATGACAAGCTAGACTGAATAATAGACTTAAAGCCACTAGCATAATCATCAAATAGCTTCACGGAGATATGTAAACAAATGCACACATCCACTTTATTTACGAATCGTAAATAAAAAACAGAGAATGCATCAACTCCATGAAATTTGTCTCAGCTATGCACTGAATGCAAACCATTGAAACATATTTGACGATAATCGCACATTTTACAAATGTAATTATTTTGTACCAAAGGTTTCTTTTGATGGGTAACATGCAACGACAATTTGCAGAAGGAAAATAAATTCCGTGAAAATAGCACAAAAAGTGCTGAAAGATGTCTGCGTGAAAGCAAAATTACAAAGGTGTTTTGCACAAGTCGGAATTCCTCCTCCCAAATAACAATATCAGGGACGCAATAGCACTCAGTATAGTTATTATATTTTCTTTTATTGTGGCATACTTTCTATGGAGCTGAACAAGTCTGATAACGCAACAACGCATAAGGCAGGATATCGAGTGAAATCTGTGACTGGACTTAGGATATCTTGGTGGAGACGACGCAGTGTATTGTCTTGGATAGAAAGTCATTCATGGACGTAAGTCGAGATTGGTAGTCTAGTGAGACCATAGGGGTCAAGGTGTTGAATCCCAGTAAACACTATAATGTTCTCAGTCTACCTTTACATAGCTTTCACCTCTCAATGATGTTAAGATATATCACGAAAGACTGCTTCGGATGTCGTGTTGCGCTGGATGCCCCGTTTCTCTGGTACTGTTAGTGTGTTTGGTTAGGAGTCTCCAAGTGTCCGAAGTAGCGTCCAATTTCAAGAACTTGCAACAGGCTGCTTGGGGACTCCCAGCCAGTCTTAGAATACGAATTTATTTCTCTGTCGAAAGACGTGGAAGTAATGTCAGGTACGCCAGAGGAAATTGTGTTGGGACCCTCGCTGTTCATGTTATATATTTCTGACGCGACTCCCAATTTTGCAAATGATTCACTCTTCTGTAATGAGAAACCGCCTGAAAAACTGTGCAAAAATTCATTCAGATTTTGATGACATTTCAAAGTGGTGTAATGCATGGAAACATGCTTCAAATGTACAAAAATTTTGAAGTATACACTTCAGAAAAAAAGCCGTAATATACAATGACAACAGTATCAACGAGTGACAGTTGGTATCACTCAATTTATACCATTATCTGCGTGTAACAAACTTTTAGGCATATGAAATGGAATGATCATAGGCTCACTCACACTTGAAGCATGTGGTGGACTTCGGTTCATTTCTCGGACACTGGCCGAATATTATGTTTACAAAGGAGTCTACTCCAAAATAAGATACTGCACAGCGGCGACCACAGCTGTTACGAAACACATTAAATGAATTCGTTTTTCGTTGTCGTTATTCCATTTTACAGCTGATGGTAGTCCTTATTCGCAATTGCGAATTCATTTGACGTGTTCCGTAACGGCTGTAGTGCCACAGTGCCTGTTTCTTTGGACATGCATGCATTTCCAAAGGAACTTTGCGTCGTAGTCAGAATAACACAGGCACTGAAATATCGTATTGATCTGCCGACACCGGGCAAGCGACTTTCAAGTACAACCTCTGACCTGTACGGGAATATACATAATCGATGTGCGAGACGGGTCGCAGACGCAGGGTTGACGACATACGGAAGTTTGGGTTTGTCGGTGAGTCGGGTCTAGGTAGCCAAATGGTAAGGCAGCCGTTCGCGAGAAGCGGGAATTGCCGGCTCGAGTCCCGGTCCGTCATATTGTTTTCATTGTCATTGTTCCATTCTACAGCTGATGGTCATTTGATATATTCTGCAAAATACCCGTGCGAACCAACTTATAATATTGTTCAAGCACGCTGCACCCGCTCCAGACTAATAGAGGATATTGCACGTCTATAACAAAGAGCAGTACGAATGGTCACAGATTTGTCTGGCCCGTGGAAGAGCGTCACGGAGATTCTGAAAAAACTAAACTGGAAACGCTCGAAGAATGGCGCCAACTATCCCACAGTCTACTTACAAGGTTCCAAGAACCAGCTTTAAGTGATAAATCTAGGAATATACAACAATCTCTTATGCATCGTCTGCGTAGGGACCGCACAGGCAAAAGATGCTAATTACAGTTTGCAGAGAGGCGTTTAAGCAACCATTCTTTCCACGCCCTATACGTGAATCGAACTCGATGCAGCCCTAATAAATAATACAGTGGGAAGTACCCTCTACTATGCACTTGACAGAGCTTTGCGGAGAATAAATATATTTGTCTTTGGGTGCAGATAAACACTCCATTTCAGTTAGTTGACATTTATTCCCGTCTTCTTACAGAAAACTCCAGTTTCTCTCCAGTAGGAAGAAGGCAGGGTATAGTAGGTTTTACATTAACGGCATCTTTTCTTAAACGCTCTCAGATTTCTCCCTATGTATACTCTCCTGAGGATTCCACAGGCCCCAGTAGTTTTACAGTACATGTCCCACAAGCGTTTTTAAGCAAATTGCTATATTCTAGCATATTATCACCACTTAGTTTAAATTCAAGTCCACGTGGCCTTTTTCCTGTCTGTACGTGAAGGCTAGTCTCTGGAACTACTACAAGGATTTTTATACTGTTTTCACTAACAGACAGGCCGATTCAGTAAGAAGGTTTGTGTAGGTAATTTACATGTCGTCCGCCTACGGTAGTACTACCCCTGCGAATGTAGAATGTCTAATGTTTCATATTCCCATCCATTTCACGGAATTGTATCACACAACCAACTTCAAAACTTTTTCAACGGGAAGTATGTACATTAACTTCATTCGAAATCTCTTGAACAAAGAAATGTAGTGATACTGAACTTGTAGTGAGACGTTTAGTTAAGACAGAGTCGTCAAATACGCTACATAATGACAATACCAGAAACATACTACTTTATCTTAGCTTCCAAGTAGAAATAGTGATACGTCTCTTGTTTTCAAACTCCTGGGCCGTTTATGAATTATCCGGAATAATCAGACTATCATACCTCCTCATTCATATCCGAAATTTCTTAAATGGCTGCGGATGACGTTCGTTAGGAACGTTCGGTGTGTCCTACGTGCCTACAAATTTTCTGTCTATACGTAGATATGAACACTGGAATATGGAAAAGAAAATTAAATATGACTGGTGCTGTAAGACAAGATAATGTCGACTTTTATTTCCTCCATCGCTACTACTACAATTAATCGATATCTGATACCGTCACAGGCAGAAAGGCCATAGTTTAGCAAAAGTTACACCTTTAGCTGCGCTGGACCATTTCCTTTCATTGTATACTATTCACTTGCGAGATTAATTATCTCTAGCATCTTCGTTACAATAGCTAGTATTTATCCCGTTGTCTCGTGGTCATGATACTTCCTACGCACGAAATCTTGTCAGATTCATTTGTTTAGTGACTCCCAGATTTTATACACTCATTTACGTCACCTGCCGTCGCAGTAACACGGGCGTTTTGGGTTACGTCTCAGATCTGTTTATGAGACTTGCTTGAGCCACGCATATCAAGCAGCTTCGAAAGCACTACCGCTGAACTTTGATGCAGACTTCTACTGCTATTGCGTTATTCGGTTGTAAATTTTCTTGTACCATTCCAGCTTTTAAATCAATAGCTGTGTTTCATTCGTACCCTTCGCACTAGGATCTACCAAAATACAGCTCTGCGCCATGTGAATTAGTTGTAGAATTTGTAATGTTTTACTCATTTGTGGTTACATTACAACTGTCTGTTATTATGTTTTCCTTTTCTCCTTCTTTCTGGGGTGTAGCTATTAATTTATTCTTCCCTGGAACTAAAACATTAAAATAGATTGTGTGTTCTGGATTATGTGACTCTGTAGATTTCGTTTCATAAACTTTCTACTGATTAGATGAACTCGGAACAAACCCTCAGTGTACAAAGTTAATTTATTGTCTATAGACTGGTTTTAGTATTTAAGGGAATGACGAATTTCTGTTCTCGACAGCTTCTTGTGCTTCTGGCAACGAAGGTTCTCAGTGTACGTTTGATAATTTACGTACAGCAGAATTTCCTGTTTCTACGAGTAAATATACTATTTATTCACTCCCATTGTAAGTGTAGAACTGTTTTTGGAAGATATACTAGCATCTAACAGTATATTAAGAATATACTTATTAAATACTCTTCTTTAACGTATCTGAATAACTACAATCCCCACTTAATTCGTTTCATTATAATACCCTATTTTAACATACTTTGTACTAACGAAGTTTTACATTAGCTCTCCCTACCCGACAAAGTGAAATGGCGCAATAATTTAGACAATGAAGCCGTATGCGGGTGAAATCCGTGGCCGACATTACATATTTAGGACGAAATTGGTTAATCTGAACTGTTTAAGACAAATACCGTGTTAGTTCGTATGAATAAGACTCGGCATGATTCCTTCTTCATCCTTCCCGTAGCCGAGATTGACCACCATGTCCAGTGTCTTGGTCGCTACTGGTACGTTAAACTATAACATTCGTCCTTCGTATCCACAGCAAGCAACACTGACAGAGTAAGACGGAACATCTTTTCTTCTATCAGGCAGCCTCCTAACCAAGTTCGCATTAAGCTGATTCTGCTACGTTGCTGTTAGACCAGCTTCCGACTCAGCCCTTTCTGTATGGTATTCCTTCATTTATGTCTTCTTCCCTACTTATGCTATAATCAATGGTGACACTCTTGGGAGAAAATTCATACCAGTCTCAGGTCAGCGTTGTTTCAAGATGAATAGAATTTGGTGTACCGGGTGAAGCTAATACGCCAGGGTACTGCATTGTTTTTGTTTGTTATCATAAAGGTGACACTTTTCTCTGAGAAACAATCCATAGTGAATTGTTGGTGCATTTCTTCACCCTTTCTCACTGAATGCAGCTACCGCGTTACTTGCAGTAAAGTTACTTACCATTAACGTACAGTTTTAAGTTACAATTCCTTATACCGGCGAAGACCATCGTAGATTTAAGTGTTCACAGTATTTCATCGCAGCTAGATGAACTGACCTTGGAGAATCGCTGACTTTAAAGTTACCTTCATTGGGGAAAAAAAAATCAAGTTCACCCTATCTCTAACAGGAATTTATTTCGACCTCTCCTTCGCTACTTTTACTTATCTATTAAATAGCAAACCAGGAATTTATTCAAGGTATTTGTTTTCCCTTTGATATATTTTAGTTCGAAAATAGGATCAACGTCTCCGAAATCGCTGAATTCATTATAAATTATTGTCACGTGCAAATCTCGAATGACATATACGAAATGGTAAAGAAGCATCTAGCAACCTGTTGTGCTAACGGCAACGTAACTACTTTCGTATCGACCGAAGAGTAGTTTAATCGATACGGAGAAATTGACGGACTAGTGAATATTTCAGGAAATAATAGGATTAACGCAAGTGCAGATTTCGACTTTCACGCACGACTGTAACAGATGTTCTCCTACTCAAAATTATTGGAATTTTTCTAATACCAGTAACTTGAAGATTTACCTTTACAACATTTCGTATACACTCAAGAGCTTGAATGTGTCTTACTTTGTTGTTAGGGACATTTATTTGTCTTTTTTCTCTACGTGGTACGTTTTTATTTCATATTCCTTGCCCACTGACATTTATCAATTCATGATTTCCATTTTATCAATTCTAGTACAGTTTGTTTCTTTTAGCCAGACATTCTCCAGTATATTTTTTCTCTGTTTTAACGAGTGCAGTACCTACCTGAAATTTACACTTTTGTCTGCCATCTCACAACTTTCGTCTATGAAAATCATCTCTGCTACTTAGCCTGTAGAAAACAAAAACACATCTTCACTGGGGTGAAAAAGTTCATGGGACATTTACACAGATGGCGATAATTTCGCGTACAGGAGATACAAAAGGGCAGCGCATTGGCGTTACTGTCACTTGTAATCAGGTGATTCACTTAAAAAGGTTTCCGACGTCAATATGGTCGCACGACGGGAATTAACAGACTTTGAACGCTGAATAGTAGTTGGGCTACACGTTTGGGACATTACATTTCGGAAATCGGTAGGGAGTTCAATATCCCGAGACCCACAGTGTAAATAATGTGCCGAGAATAACACATTCTAGGTATTACCTGTCACCAGGGACAACGCAGTGGCCGACGGCCTTCGCTTCAAGACCGAGAGCAACGGCGTTGCGTACAGCTGTCAGTGCTAACAGACAAGTAACACTGCGTGAAATGATCGCAGAAATCAATCTGGGACGTATCACGAACGTATCCGTTAGGACAGTGCGGCGAAATGTGGCGTTAATGGGCTGTGGCAGCAGACGGCCGGAGCGAGTGACTTCGCTAACGGCACGACATCACCTGCAACGCCTCTCCTGGCGTCGTCAGAATATCGATTGGCCCTAGATGACTGGAAAACCTTGAGTCTCGATTTCAGCTGGTACGATCTGCTGGTAGAATTCGAGTGTGGGGCAGATCCCACGAAGCCTGGACTCAAGTTACGAACAAGCTGGTGGCGGCTCCATAATGGTTTGGGCTGTGTTCACATATAATGGACTGGGTCCTCTGGTCCAACTGAACCGATCATTGACTGGAAATGATTATGTTCGATTACCTGGAGAGTATTTGCAACAAAAAACGATGGAATTTTTACGGGTGACAGTGTGCCATGTCACCGGCCCCACAATTGTCCGCGTTTAGTATGAAGAACATTCTAGACAGTTCGAGCGAATGGTTTGGCCACTCAGATCTCCCGGCATGAATCCCATCTAACATATATGAAACATATTCGAGAGATCAGTTCGTGTACGAAAACCTGCACCGGCATAATTTTCACAACTATGGACGGCTGTAGAGGCAGCATGGCCCATTATTTGTGCAGGGGACTTCCAATGTCTTGCTGAGTCAATGCCACGTCGAGTTGCTGCAGAACGCCGGGCAGAAGCGGGCCAGACACACCATCAGGAGGTTTTCCGTGACCTTAGTCAGCTCACTGTGTGCTCTCTAAGGATCTGCAATAGGATCGGCAGTTTTCAGAATACTTTGCAAAATTCTGTGGTAATTTTTTCTGCAACTAAATATTTTCTGTTGGTAGCGCTACAGAGTAACAGTGTAGTTACAGTATACCTCACGAAATTCCTTCATTTTGTAGTGTAAGTCTACTCCCAGAGAGCTAATTTCACACAAGAGACCGCCTTCACGCCACAGATCGGCAGCAAATAAAATTTGACGAAGGTACCTAGGTGCAAAATAGGCTACGTAATTGTCTTAGTTGGAACATTTTTCACATATGCATGCAATGTATGTGACAGATGCTGCAATTAAAAACAGTTATGTATCTCATCAGGTTACCTTCCATTCAGAAGGCTGTTGCAAGCAGCGACTGTTATATTGACTTGTAAATAATAGATTTCAGCTATCAATCGTGCTTTTTACATTTTATTGGCAGATCTAGATTTCAGCCGGTAACTAGCCATTCTCATCAGGTTGCATTCCATTCAGAAGGCCGTTGCCAGCAGCGACTGTTATATTGACTTGTAAATAATAGATTTCAGCTATCAATCGTCCTTTTTTAAATTTTATTGGCAGATCTAGATTTCAGCTAGCAACTAGTCATTCTCAATGCACTATCATTTTTGATCGATGCACGTAATGCCTGTTGGGCGGGCTTCATTCACAGATCATTGAATACTCAGTACTGAGTATTCAATTTTTGATCAATGCATGTAATGCCTGTTGGTCGGGCTACATTCACAAAAAATGGTTCAAATGGCTCTGAGCACTATGGGACTTATCATCTACGGTCATCAGTCCCCTAGACTTAGAACTACTTAAACCTAACTAACCTAAGGACATCACACTCATCCATGCCCGAGGCAGGATTCGAACCTGCGACCGTAGCGGTCACGCGGTACCAGACTGAAGTGCCTAGAACCGCACGGCCACAACGGCCGGCTGCTACATTCACAGTTTATTGAAAACTCAGTATTGATTATTCAATGAACTGTGGAAAAGGCCCGATCAACAGGCATTACACGCATTGATCAAAAATGATACTGCATTGAGAATGGCTAGTTCATAGCTGAAATCTAGATCTGCCAATAAAATTTAAAAATGACGGCTGATACCTGAAATCTATTATTTACAAATTACGTATCTGACGTCAAAAAGTATTTCTTAAACTTGATGTGCTTTATTCCTTGATTTGAAGATGGTCACTTGTTCGGAACATGTTGCCTGTCAATAAATATACATCAAGACCACTTTTTGTGGTTCTACGATGCCTCTCTCAAAATTATCATTGCGGTTACAAACTGATCATATTTTGTCTCAATAACGACATTCAGTACCAACTTATTTCGCTAATAATATTTCTCTGTATGGTGCGGTTCATGGGAAAATCTTTGTACAGTCTTATTTACGTCCTCACACTGAAAGTAGGTTCTACTGATGTCATTTAGGTTGGGCCAGATGCACATTGAAGACGATTCTGCAAACGCTGGAAATGTAATCGAAGTGAAAAATTATGTGCTGTTATATTCAGCTTGGGAATGGGAGGTGCAAAGAGGAATAGCGACTGGCGAATTTCCAAAATTATGAAAAACACAGCGGAAGTACAATAATTATATTATTGAAGACGTAATTCTACGCAGAATGGTAGAAGTAGGTTTTTTCCTTTTTCTTTTTCAAATTAAGAAGAAGGGAGATTGCGACTGCTCTGGTGCATAACGTACTGGTATAACAACGAGAAAGATTATTCTGGATATGTACGCTTAAAACATAGTCTCCTGTGCGTGTCGAACGTACATGTTAGGGAAAGAATAAGCAAATAAATGTGTGGAAAATGAAATACTGACCTAAAGGACGATTGAGATGTCGAGTGGACAAACAAAAGTGGTTCAAATGGCTCTAAGTACTATGGGACTTAGCATCTGAGGTCATCAGTCCCCTAGACTTAGAACTACTTAAACGTAACTAATCTAAGGACATCACACACATCCAAGCCCGAGGCAGGATTCGAATCTGCGACCGTAGCAGCAGTGCGGATCCGGACTGAAGCGCCTAGAACCGCTCGGCCACAGCGGCCGGCGTGGACAAACAGTCCATACAGTACCTGTTCGCAGAGCATGAAGTCTGCTTGGTCCTGTTTAAGCTGTGGTTGTTCTTTCGCGTTTGCATTTCACAATCACAGTGACAAAGCCGACTTGGGCAAATTTAGAAGGGTTGAAATCACGCTGCTGAATTTGTTGCTAGGTGACTTCCAATGACTCATTGGAAGTCACCTACCAACAAATCCATGTTCGAAGTCATTTACCTCTACTGATCGATCCGTTCTGCTGTTATCATTTCTCTAGTGACAGTTACCATGTCTCTGCTGACAACGCAATACTTCTCGCCTCCTTTTTTATACTGGCGGCCATCTGGTGGTCCAGATACTTTTGATAAGATAGCGTATATAGATAACATTTACAAAATAGAGAAGTTAATGAGACAACTGCGAAGGAAACCAGAAAGAGTTAACTTATCGTTGAAAGGCGTGGCAGAAACGAGGCATTTTAAGAATTAGGGGTTAGCTGAGGGACAAAAAGATTTCAAATATATTAAACATATTACGTTGAATAACATGCTCCAATAAATACCACAAGACGGAAATACATGAACAGTTGGATCATTCCTGTCTAAATCTAAATGACAAAAAAAAGAAAGAAACTAATAGCCACAGTGGACTTTCCACGGACTTATAGTACATATGACCTTTTCCCAGCGAACATTAAGAAGCAAGAGGGCCGTAATAGATCTACAGTCTCACATTACGACCACGAATAACAACAAAAGCAGCAATATACAGGGTGTTTGGAATTTCCCGTTACAAAATCGCAGGACCTGTACAGGGGTATGAGTACATAATATCTTGAACGGGAACTCATGGCCGGAAACTTCATCCAACGGCGCTACAGAGCGTCAAAGCTATAGGCGACGGCAACTGTAAATGTGTGTGTATAGAGAGTGATTTCGTGATGATGTTACAAACTCTCAAGGATGATTGAGACGGATAAATGTATCAGTTTGAAGTAAGAGTCCCTGATTCGCAAACGAACGAGTTGAAAGTTACAAGCGAAAACTATTCTGACAGTGGAATACGTGTACCGGTACTGTTGTTCCTAAGAATGTAGGGTTATGCAACTTTCAGAAATGTCTAGTAGACATGGTCTCTAAACTGCATACCTTAACAGCTATGAGCTCTTGTTCAGTAGAGGAGAAGTGTTTCTCACTAACGAAGACGAACAAGTGCTCATAATTCGTCAGTATGCATTTTAGAGCCCATGTTTACTCGAAATTTTTTCTTGTTTCGGTCCATGGTACCACTTCTGAAAGCTGCATACCCTACATTCTTAGCAACAACCGTACCAGTACATGTATTCCACTGTCAGAGGTTTCAGATCGGTTTTCACTTATAAATTTAATCTTTTTCTTTTGAGGAACAAGGACCTTTACTCAAATTGATACATTTATCCTCCTACATTATCCTTCAAAGTTTGTATCATCAGCACGGAATCACCCTGTATATAAATGCACATACACGTGCCTATGACTTTGACCTGTAAGGAATAAAGTTCCTGTTCAAAATGCTATGTACTCAATCCTCTCTACAATCCTAGAAGTTGGTAACAGGAATTTCCGAACATCCTGTACACAGCACCATTTTTTGGTGTCAGGCCTTGATACCACTTTTAAATTTCGACTCATATAGTGGACGGAACTTTATTGGATCGCCGTAGCAACCACAGCAGCAGCTATTTTCTTAGAGCAGAACGGGCTGCGCCAGTTGGCAGTAGAGGCGGCGAGCGCCACGCAGCGCGTCTGCTCTGAAAGTTGTGTCGCGGGCAGCGGTGCCGCAAGGCGCATTCCTCGCCGAACAATGCGGCGCCCCGACGCGGGGGCAAGCGGCAACGGCGCAGCAAGCGGCAGGGCGCAAAAACTGCAACTTGGCAGGCGGCTAGTCGCATCTCAGAGGCGAACAAAAACGAAGACAAGCCCTCTCGGAACAGTTCGGTACCGAAGAAGGTCTTGTATCTCCGTAGAAATGCTCCTTGTTCCCATCGTTTACTATATAAAGAAAACAATCTACTAAAACCTACCCATCCCACATCATCCCAAATGAAAGCTCCATCCCACACTTTCCTTGCCCAAGTCGAACCCACCCATCTCCAAACACCCACATCCCTCTTATCAGTTTCTTTCCACATAGAATGGCTGGGACAACAGATCTCCGCTGTCGAGGAAAGTGGCCCACATGCATGCACAGCACGAGTACTGAAATCCTGGCGGCCAACATCAGACATCTCATTGTTACTCGTAGTAGAGTGGTATGTGTTCCAATGTTGGTATTTCGAAAGATGGTTCAAATGGCTCTGAGCACTACGGAACTTAACATCTGAGGTCATCAGTCCCCTACACTTAACTTAACTACTTAAACCTAACTAACCTAAGGACATCGCACACATACATGCCCGAGGCAGGATTCGAACTTGCGACCTTAGCAACAGCCCGGTTCCAGACTGAAGCGCCTAGAACCGTTTGACCACAGTGGCCGGCTTGGTAGTTCAGATAGTAGTATCTGATTTGTTAACAAGCTGACGACTTCCAAATCTCTACCCACAAGTTGCAGAAACCACCATCAAATCTTGCTCATAATAAACAGAATGTAAATCACATCACCACCGTATTGCCGCAAACTTGAGCAGTTGTTCCACCTTCCTGAACGTTTTTGTATTAGTTGTAAGTATTACAGTGCAATGGTTGAAGAGCGCAAATTTGGCTGATGCCATCCCATCCCTAGTGGGTGGGACAGTAAACAGTTGTTAAATAAAAACATTAGACAATTAGAGTACAGAAAACTACTACGAAAGCATAAATCAAATGACACGAAAATTGAGCATGTTGCTGCTGCTGTATAGCTGTTCTAAACTCTCGTACCAAAAAATTGCACTGTACTTCAATGGTGTCATTGTAAATGGCAACATATTTTGTGCTAACACACCAAGCTGAGACAAGCTATTTGATCGATCAGCATTGAGGTGTCTTTTACTGAACGTTGTTCGAGGTCCAGTAAATCTGGTCTACACTACCGTATAAAAAAACTGCACTGCATTTCAATTGCATCATTGCAGACAATAAGGTTTTGTCTGCAATGATGCAATACGAGGGCTATTCGGAACGAAAGGACCGATAAGTCACGAAATGGAAATACAGTGAAAATCAAAACTGTTTTATTTGCCATGGTTCGTTACACCTTCCAGCTACTTCTACACACAGTCGCCGCTCAGACTTAGACACATGTCGTAGCGTTGTACCAACTTTTCAATTCCCTCGTTATAGAAGACAGCCACCAGCGCTTTTCGACAATTTACTACTCTGGACTGCAGCTCGTTGTCTGTGTCAGAATGTTGCCTTCATAACCAGCGGTTCACTTGAGCAGAGATGAACCTCAGGGGTACCCAATTATAGGCTGTATTGTGGATGATCAAATACTTCTCATCGAAAAGGCTGCAGGAGCATCTTCACTGCCCCTGCATTGTAGTGTAGAACGAACTGCATGACGGTTATGTTATGTGAATTGCATAGCATCAGGCGAAATCTTTCGTCAGGCCCTCATACTTGGCGGGAGACGCTTATCTCTAGCCATCTTTACGTTCTCACTGTGAGCTCAAAACTGAAAAGAGAAACATGATGCGTTCGACAGGCGTACTAGACACAGTTCCCAACGCATCTGTGCAACGACCGATCGTTCCTTCCTGTCCGAATAACCCCCTAATTTGGCTGACCGGCATCCAGGCATCTTTTATGGGACGTTGCTAGAGTCTCACTGGTGGACTGAATGTAGGTTAAAATGGTTCGTGAAATGTTCCTGCGTTTATTGTTCGTACGTGGTGACAAAAATGTCTAACCACTGGTTATTTATCAGGCAGGTTAAGTGATGGGCGAGGCCAGATGTTCTGCCATGAACAAAATTTTATGTTGAGCACTCAGTAGCACTGTACTGCGACCTCATCCACATCCGGTACAGCGTTGGTGCAGTTGGCAGTGCAGTGATTTCATCTAGCACCTACTGCTAGGGAAAAGGCCTCATGAAAGCGGTGTACAATGGGTGTGACTAGTTTCTTGGGGACATCCCACCAATAATCATAGAGAGCGTTTCTGGTGTTCACAACAGCAAATACATACAACTGTTAGGTGATCAGTGGAGCAATATTATCCTCAGACGTGAGTCGCGCTTTAGTTTGCAATACAAAACTAAATGTGTTTCCATTCGGTGTTGAGCGGGAACCTTTTATCATTCACTGTACATCCTAGGAAAGAACACCGTAAGAGGAATTATTGTATTTGTATGTGAGTGATACAGTTTTAGGTGGATTCACAGTTTTCATATCTCTTAGCGCTTAGCTGGAAAACTAACTAAGTTTATATCTCTTGCGTTACATTGTCGGTAAATCACTTTTTATTACTTGAATGTTTCATTGTAGGTTGGCGGCCAAGGAATAAAGAGGAGAGACAATGAGGAACGCCGGAGGAGAATCCGAAAACATATGTAGTATTAATTGAGGATGTAACCCAGGTGTGAAGTGAATTAAAAAGTAGCAACTACTTCCTTAACGCTATTAGGTGAGAAAAAGCTTCCGTACAGTGAGATTTTGTGTACACTGAGGTGTTGTGTACGTTAGTTATTATCTTTCGGTGAAGAAACAATCAATGATAATCACAAGGAATTCTAATAGTCATTTATTTATTTTACATACAAAGCAAACCATTACTACAGCTGGAGTGACTGAAAGTGAAGATTATTTAAAGTTTACAGCATGATTACTGAAAAACTGACGTCGTAAGATAAGTGTGTTTCTACCTCAAAAGTAATTTACCTAGACCAGTACTTAGCCGAGGTAATTATTCGGTTACTTGCGAATTAAAATAATACTTCAAAAATAGATAAGCTGTGGAAGAAAGCTTCAGTGACTATTGTTTTCTAAAAGAAAACCAGAGAAAATACTATCAGTAAAGACTGAGATTTTACTTAGAAAATGTCACAACAAGTAAGTCTCAAAGACTAACGGAACATTATTAAAATATGCCTCGAGAAAGAAGCAGTTGAAACCGTAAGAGGAAAGAGGAGACCTAGGAAAGAAATTACAACAATGAACTTCTCGTTGAAGTAATATTAAAGATACAATTAACATTATTGCAGTCTCTTCGAAGCCAAAGCTAGGAGGAAAATTGTCATAAAAAAGGGAGCCCTTTTGCGCTGAAGTCACGAAAATATTCATGCATTATTTTTATTAGTAGCACAGAATATTTCATACATTAGAGACAAGTAATGGAGCTGCTTAAGCATATTTAGAAATACACAACTTACTCAAATCCAGCATCCTAGTAACAGTGTCCGTTACGCTGTAGAAAACTGTGGTATTACCCACAAGAGGACACAAATGAACAAGCGAATACTGCCTGAGTACTTATATAGATTCCTAAGTACGAAAGAACTGTTATAAGTATTACAGAAAGCGATGTACGGTGTAGAAAAACCGCAGATAGTAATGTAAATAATCTTGTTAGGAACAAGATATAGAAAAAAAATTCTGAATCAAAGACTCTTGCGAGTATTTTTACAAATCTGTATAGACCCTAATGATGGTCGAATGAGAAATAACTTAATTAAGATCTCTGATCAGGAATGGAATTCAAATTACAAGATCTGATCGGCTTGTTGAATGCTTATGTGAAGTTCATGGTAAGTTTTGAACAGACGCTTTGTGTAATAGCTGTTATTTATCTGAAAATGCATCGGTTTAGAAAAAGTTTTCGCAAATTATTGCTAAACCGAGAATAGTTTACTTAGAAACATCTTTTGCATTTATTAATTCTCAAAGCCATCGCATCTGGTTAAAATAATTACTGTATAATGAATGAGGCGGCCATTGATAGATTCTGTCAGAGGCCTTTATAGAAACCAAGTAAACAAAGTTATTTGACATTCGGTAGTCGCATACACTAAAAATTAAGGAAGATATGAATCAGTTCCAGCTTTCTCTGGCATAGTCGTTTCTACTGACAACATTTTCAAAGAATGGTTTTCTAAGACAGTTTTCACTTAAATAAGATCACATGTATCAGCAATAAAATGTATCAACACTTTTCTAATTGTTGATGTTCAAGTTATGCTATCAGAAATAAAATTTAGCTCTTATTGACACTCCAGTAACTCAAGCCGCTGTGAATGAGAAACAAGATGCAGTTATGAAAACAAAAGACAAATTTCGTCGGTTTCAAAGCAATAAATATAATCAGAACCATGATTTTCGTTGATTACTCAGAGACAGAACACGACTCACACTTCAAACGTCTAGAATGTGATACACGATACAAAGGAAACTACCACAAAAAGAATTAAATGCATAGATTTCAATACATATTTGGTCCTATGCTCAAAAAAAAAAAAAAAAAAAAAAAAAGGTTCAAATGGCTCTGAGCACTATGGGTCTTAACTTCTGAGATCATCAGTCCCCTAGAACTTAGAACTACTTAAACCTAACTAACCTAAGGACAACACACACATCCATGCCCGAGGCAGGATTCGAACCTGCGACCGAGTGGTCGCGCGGTTCCAGACTGTAGCGCCTAGAACCGCTCGGCCACCAAGGCCGGCAGCACCAATGAAGTTCTGGTGAAAAGTGTAAGGTTAGACTTTGCTAGACACAGAGGCCTTGCCTAGTACGGCGGTGCGGGTCTCCCGCATCGTTCCCCTACGCTCTGTCAAGGAGTATGGGACTTCATCATCATCATCATAGTTTTTTCGGAAAAGTAGCTTATTCGTTTCATTTGTGGAATGACGACGAGTGTTTGTCATACTGGGAATTGTTCTAAAGTTAGATGACTGCGAATATACATGTTCACTATTTGAGGAGTCAGTACCAACCACACAGCCTTATACTGTATTCGTATGGTATTCACATATGGAGTGCCGAGCGGAATCAGTCAGCTACGTGGAGGTGCTTGGATCTGCAACTTCAGCACGACGTGATTCGCGGAATTGTCTACTTTTTGGACGTGGTTCGCACCTGTGTGATCGTACTGACGCTATGGACCAAGTCGTAAACCATTGTTGTAACCCTAGAAACCTCCCGAAAGCATCTTTTTCTGTTTTTATGGCACTGTTATTGATGTGAAAATAATTATGAATTCAGTAAAGAGGTGCACGGATACGACATCCAGCTATCTTTAACGTCTTACCTCTCGACATCAAACAACCCACACTGCAGAAGATAATGTTGCTCGTCACCATCATTTGTGTTAAAGTATTCCATTATTAAATACAAAAAGAATACCATGTATTGGTTAATATAAGACGAAAGTCTATTGACTCACAAAAGTATTTCGGGACTCTCGGTTCTGTGTTGTAAAAGAATGTTTCGAATCGTCTGTGACTCAAATATAAATGTCAAAGTCAAAGAGAAGCATAAAAGGCCGTCGTAAGGCCCATAATATTGTAGGGAGCAAAGAGATGGGCCTCAAGTAAAAACCAGAACATTAAGTTAGATACAACCGATATTAAGGTGAGGTGGTTGTGTGAGTCACTATAATGGCCCGGATAACAACTGTGAAAATCCGACGAACTAAAACATTTATGGAAGTGTTCAAGGAGGTCCAGGAGAGAAAGTTTCATCCATATGGATACATCATGAGAAGAGACCGAAGTCTCTGGTGATAGTAGTGTAACGCTCCAGAAAGTGGAAGACGCTAAAATGGAGTAGGCGAACTGCATTCGAGAGGACCAGAGATAAAAACAACTGATCGGGATGACACGCAGCACTGGGGAAAGTAGAAGAAACGTGCTACAAATGTTGGCTCTGCGGAGAGCAGCAAAAGACGCAGAAGATGATGAGAAAGAAGAAGAGGAAGACGAAGAAAACGTGTAATGCCATGTACTGGTACTATTGTTTTATGGCAGACTCACCCTCTGTTACTGTGCATATGTTGGTGTGAACGTTTTTGTTCTTTCCCTCCCCCCCCCCCCCCCACTCAACCCTTTCTTATACTGAACCTGTACAGGGTCCGTGGCTTGTAATGGTAGTCAGTGCAGCCAGTAATACTTTCAAACGTGATTATCATCTTCTGTGATGCTTTCCAGGTATGACTTAAACGGTCTTTTGTCACTGTTTTGTTGAAATTTCAGCTCAGGTCAAATATTTGTAACCAGTGACTTTATGTCTGATCCTTCCACGCTTCAGCTAATTGGACCTACATCATCAAGGAAATGTGAAAAGCCACGTAGTTAGCTGTTGATGGGCAACATGTGGGACTGTTTTCTGGTGCTTAATATTACATGGTTCACTTTTTGTAAGACTTTTATGACTTAAAACAATATGTACTTTTTTGTGATCTACATGTCACGCAACTGTCAACATGTTCTTTGTAATGACTTCCGGTTTTGGTTAATAGCCGTCATCACCGAATGTGTGTACGGAAAAATATATGAAGCAATCAGAGTCGCGTAGACGAAATGGTGTAACATAATACTCGTACATAACATAACTCGTACATACAAAACTTCATACATTATTCGCGTATCATGTCACGTCGTATCTGTGTGGCAACGTAATTGATAGAGCCCCATCACAAATGCTGAACATCAAACGAATAATCAGATATTCAGGGTGTGATGAGTAAGATATATAATTGACCGAGAGCTAATTTCATACAAATTATAAATTATACCATGTCTTTCCATAGTTGTTGTTTACTCTGTGTAGTTCTGATTGGTTCATATTTTTTATTGCATAGAGACACTGTGTTATCGTAAGACACCAGTAGTGATACTGAAAGACATACGGACAGCTGCGTGTAACGCATTTCTTGAAATACTTAACAGCTGCAGACAATCGCCTTCAAAAACATTAGTGCCTGCTTACACTCAGTTCGTTGTCAGATTAAAGAGACATTATCATTGTAGTTTTTCTTATCATACTGCCTCCTTAATCCAGTAATTAGCAATGAAACACTTGTTCTTGCCGGAAGTCAGGTTTCTGTCCATGGCTGTTCGGTCACGACCTATGTCGTGAGACATTTTTGGCCTTGTAGCTGTTAAATTAACATCAGATTCAACTAATTTTGACGTTTAGCGAGTCACTGGGTATGGATTTATTACTTTCTTTCACCAGTAAAGAAGGAATACAGCATAGATATTGTAAACAACATCAACAGTATAGAATACGGTTACCACTGACATATTCAGGTAAGTATAGATAGAACCTGGGTACTACTTTGGCCAGTACGTAGCTCTGTAATTTGACTGAACAAGAATAAAATACCCATTCGGACATCCCCAATTACCCTAAAGGCCTTCGAGCAAAAACTATGATGGCTCCTTCAGTAAGGGAGTTTCTTCTACGGTACTAAACCAACTTACCAATATCCTCCTTCAAGACAAAATACACGAGTTGACGTGGGTCGACGATGAGCACCTCGAAAAACACAGAAAAAAAGTGTTTGGCAATGACTGACGCAAATAAGCCAAAATATCTGGAGACAGTGAATGATAATACATCTACATCCTAAAGATCTGAAATCTAATCCCTAGAGCAAAATTTTATCGTTTGAGGAAATAAACTGTAAGTTAGTAGGTTTCTCTTCCCCAGGATACGAGCCAAGAAAAGAATATTAAATATTGCTTTTATAGTAAATCATTTAACGCTTAGCGTTCTTGTTCGTCTTCCGATAAATATTCAATACTGTCATAGAAATTGGTTGTTAATGATGGGGTAAGATTTTATGGCGATTAAATGCGTCAACTACATTTTTCGTCCCTAGTTCATTGTCCCTCCACGAAGCGCAAAAATGTAACAAACCAGTAAAAATTAGATTGGCGCCCGGTACTAGTTTTCCTGGATTATCACAGTAATATTTCTACTCCAGTTTTCCGGCAAGACTTTATCGGTGTTTTGTTGATTACAAGTTTTTTTTAACTGCCATATCGAGTCAACCTACGCAGTATGAGAAATGACTCATTTCTTTCTGCAATAAACAAATTCCTTATACTGCCACAACTTCTAAAGAAGTAGAAAAGTAACTTCGCTAGTTGAAAAATGTAGCCCAGAATAACGGATACAACAGAATGGTCATTGATGAAATATGTAATTTCACGAAGTCAGAAAAGAAGCAATTGAGACAAAGTGTCAGCTATTTACTGCTCTGATTGTAGAGATAACTGCATCGGACAGACGAAATGGAATTTTAAAACCCGATACAAAACTTAGTGTTGGATGGCAGTGGGTGGAGGGGGGAGGGGGGGGGGGGAAGGGGGGTGGTAAAATAGTTGAGGGCGATGAATACAGTAAGCAGATTGAGAAGCATAGAGGTTGCAATAGTTATTCGGAGATGAATAAGTTCAAACGGGATTGAGTAGCAAGGAGGGCTGCATCAAACCAGCCTTCGGACTAAAGATCACAACGCAAACAAGAAACACAAATAATTAGAAGGATGAGTCATGGGAAGTAAATCTATTTTCCGAGTTCAATTGATGCAAGATAATCCTACCGTGCCCAGTATTGTAAACATCCGCGTAATCCTTCATAGCATGAAGAACAGATACTTTATGAATGTATAGCAAGAAGTAGTAGAAATTTGCGTCCATCTGACAAAAAAAAAAAACCCAAGGAGAAGACGTTCAACGACCGATGCACATTAAGAAGCACTGGTTTCTTGGCCATCGTACTCCACAAATTTGTAGCTGTATCTAGATATTTTTAAACTAAACAGGACTTTGTAAGCAGTTCACGATGCGTCCAAGCTGCGCTAGTTCCCTCTACGTGCCTCTTGTTTTAACGTTTCCACGATAGAGGACATAACTTTACACTCGGCTTGGACTCCCCAACAACTGCAACTAATTTACACTTTTATTTAATCTGAATAAATCTGCCGTCAGTCTGTTAACGGTAATGTATGTAAACTGTAACGTCGAACAAATCAGAATACAACTCTTCTTATAGCTAAAGCACGCCATTACCTTTAATATAGCGAAGTGTACACATTTTGTTTCAGCTTGTTACAGGGCACAAAACTTTTGAAAACCACTTGACTTATTTCTTTTATTATTTGATGCTGCTTCTCTACAGCACAATGTACTTACATTTTAAATATGCAATATTTGTTTTTCATCACCTAATACAGAAAACATTTATGTATCCACCTCATTATGCGTTGACAATTGCAGTTCCAGATGCACGGAAAAATGGTCTGATGTACAGGCCGACACCAGTAGTCGATTTAAACAAGTTCTTACTAGCAAATGAAGCGGCTTTTCACTAACTGAACACACACGTGCAGAATCAGGATCGTCCGACTATGGAGAAACTAACAAAAGCCTCGAACCATCACCATTCGTCACAAAGAAATTCGGTGCTAAAGACTCTGGTCCATACAGCTGAACACTTTGACAAAAGAAGAGCCTCACCGGAGATTACAACCCTACGAATGGTGTTCCGAAGGAGTGGGTACTCAGAACATCAAACTGAACGAGCGAAGCAGTCAAAATCGAGAACGCCTGAGAAATAGGTAGAGACTCAAACCGAGGAAGAGAAGCCAAAAGTCGTTTATCTGCCTTACAGTGGCCCAATATACGAAAAGATCGGTATAGAGACACGGCAGCTCAGATAAAACAGAAGTCTTTGTAATGTTAAAGACGATCCTTCTCCTCTAGCCGACTGCATATCGCATTCCATGCGAAAGTGTCACGTCTTATGTCGGGCAGACCATCAGAACAGTCGAGGAGAGGTGAAGGAGACGTCAGTGACACACCCGACTAAAACAGCCAAGCAAAGCTGCTGCAGACGAGCGCTGCCTCGAATATAATCACGAAATGAAATACGATGACGCCAGTATCATGGTGCAAACGTCAAGTTTCTGGGACAGCGTAAGCAAGGAGTCCAACGAAATAAAGAGGCAAGGAAACAATGTGAATAGGGATGGAGGTTTCAATATAAATAACACTTGAAGTCCAGGACTCAATGTATAAAATAAAATTTCGAATCAAACACCCTGAGCCGTCTAAATTTACAGACGTTGTTTTATTTGTGCAACCAGTTTAAACGCTAAATGACGCCATCTCCTGGCCCCCTGACAGACGCGTAGGAAGAATCCCACCTCTGGTCCAGTCAAAATAGAGGCCAGCATTCAGTGAATGGTATCAGTAGACTTCTTAACACAGAGGATCCTTCGATCACTGATTATCGAAAGGATACGTCACTGAATGCTGGCTCCTATTCTGACTAGGCCGGAGCTGGGGTTCTTCCTGCACGTCGGTCAGGGGGCCTGAAGATGGCGTAATTTAGAGTAGAAACTGGTTGCTCAAGTAAAACAAAAACTGAAAATTTAGACAGCTGAAGGTGTTTTGATTCGACATCTTCTATTGCACAGCCGATGTCCTGCGACCATATGTGTAAAGACGTACTTAAGAGATTCAATGTGTTGCAGTCTCGCCGACCATCGCATCACTCAAAGTTGAAAAATGCTGAGGGAAGTTGCGTATCAAGGAGTGTCAAAGTAAGGTCTGTAAAACAAAAGAACATCAAGGGGCGCAGTGGACGTCGAGAATCGACCTCGTCTATAAACAGCGGCGTGAGAGCAACAATAGCTGACAGTCTGATTGGAGTCCAGACAGCGAGTACACATAATAGAAAAACTCGCCGCACCCGAAGAAGATGGCTGGGTCGTTCGTCGAAATATTGTGCAGAAGATGGAAACAATACCATGAAGCTCAGAATTAAACGAAAGCCTTTTCCTACTGGGGAAATAGAAAAAAGACAGATGTACAAGACCATGCTCTTCATTCAGGAAACAATGGAGTGATGTTTTCCGAAACAAAAATTTTATCTACAAAGGCGGACAGGTATCCACGCCTGCAGAGAGAAGCATCGGAGTATATATATGAACATTGGGAAGGTTTTAATAGATCATAAGAAGACATGAAACTTAATTATATATAGACTATAGCTTTACAGGCTCGATGGATACGTTTTCCTTTGACAAACGATAGTTCGGTATTAAGCTTCAGCTTTCACGAAGTTCACCTCTCCTGATCACGGAAAGTCGTATACAGGGTGAGTCACCTAACGTTACCGCTGGATATATTTCGTAAACCACATCAAATACTGACGAATCGATTCCACAGACCGAACGTGAGGAGAGGGGCTAGTGTACTTGGTTAATACAAACCATAAAAAAACGCACGGAAGTATGTTTTTTAACACAAACCTACGTTTTTTTTAAATGGAACCCCGTTAGTTTTGTTAGCGCATCTGAACATACAAACAAATACGTAATCAGTGCCGTTTGTTGCATTCTAAAATGTTAATTATATCCGGAGATATTGTAACCTAAAGTTGACGCTTGAGTACCACTCCTCCGCTGTTCGATCGTGTGTATCGGAGAGCACCGAATTACGTAGGGATCCAAAGGGAACGGTGATGGACCTTAGGTACAGAAGAGACTGGAACAGCACATTACGTCCACATGCTAACACCTTTTTATTGGTCTTTTTCACTGACGCACATGTACATTACCGTGAGGGGTGAGGTGCACGTTCGACGGGCGTTTCATAGGACGTGGAGGACGCATAAATTGGCCAGCCCGTTCTCCTGATCTTACACCTCTGGACTTCTTTGTGTGGGGTACGTTAAAGGAGAATGTGTACCGTGATGTGCCTACAATCCCAGAGGATATGAAACAACGTATTGTGGCAGCCTGCGGCGACATTACACCAGATGTACTGCGGCGTGTACGACATTCATTACGCCAGAGATTGCAATTGTGTGCAACAAATGATGGGCATCACATTGAACATCTATTGGCCAGACATGTCGGGACACACTCTATTCCACTCCGCAATTGAAAACGGAAACCACGTGTGTACGTGTACCTCACCCCTCATGGTAATGTACATGTGCGTCAGTGAAAAAGACCAATAAAAAGGTGTTAGCATGTGGACGTAATGTGCTGTTCCAGTCTCTTCTGTACCTAAGGTCCATCACCGTTCCCTTTGGATCCCTACGTAATGCGGTGCTCTCCGATACACACGATCGAACAGCGGAGGAGTGGTACTCAAGCGTCAACTTTAGGTTACAATATCTCCGGATATAATTAACATTTTAGAATGCAACAAACGGCACTGATTACGTATTTGTTTATATGATCAGATGAGCTAACAAAGCTAACGGGGTTCCATTTAAAAAACGTAGGTTTGTGTTAAAAAACATACTTCCGTGCATTTTTTTATGGTTTGTATTAACCAGTTACACTAGCCCCTCTCCTCACGTTCGGTCTGTGGAATAGATTCGTCAGTATTTGATGTGGTTTACGAAATATATCCAGCGGTAATGTTAGGTGACTCACCCTGTATAGTGGGTCGAGGTGCTGCAGACATGCTTTCGTCTGTAAACCATGAAAGGGGCTATAAATTCCCTAACGTTGGTGCCATCTGAAGGGAATATTGGGATGGATTCTTGTAATGGCCACATACCATTCTGGGGCCCCGTCTCTTTCAGCTGAACCAGTGCCTTGCCTCTAACGTTACTGAGGTGTTAATTTCAAACCTTCATCTTCCCTCACCTCTAAACTGCGACTGTGCTTCTGGTAGTATTTATTGCGTACAGTTGTGACTTCATGGACGTCGAGGGAGAAACTGCATATTATTTTATGCACAACGAGGAGAAATGTAAAAATCAGACAAGGCTCACAGTGAAAACTCCAAGTTAGCATAAACCAATATTCAAGAAAGGTAGTAGGAGTAATCCAGTAAATTACAGGCCCATGTCATTAACGTCGATATGCAGCAGGACTTTGGAACATATATTGTATTCGAACGATACGAATTACCTTGAAGAAAACGGTCTATTGGCACACAGTCAACACAAGTTTAGAAAACATCGTTCTTGTGAAACACAACTAGCTCTTTACTCGCACCAAGTGTTCAGTGCTATTGACAAGGGATTTCAAATGGATTCCGTATTCTGGATTTCCGGAAGGCTTTCGACACTGTGCCACACAAGCGGCATGTAGCGAAATTGCGTGCTTTTGGAATATCGTCAGTTACGTGACTGTATTTGTTATTTCCTGTCAGAGAGATCACAGTTCGTAGCAACTGACGGAAAGCTGTTGAGTAAGGCATAAGTTATTTCTAGCGTTCGCCAAGGTAGTGTTGTTGGCCTTTTGCTGTTCCTTGTCTGAGCAGCCGTCTTCGGTTGTTTGCAGATAACAATGTCGTTTATCGACTAGTAAAGTCATCAGAAGATCAACACAAATTACAAAACGATTTAGAAAAGATATATGTATGGCGCGAAAATTGGCGATTGACCCTAAATAACGAAAAGTGTGAGGTCATCCACTTGAGTGCTGAAAGTAATCCGTTAAACTTTGGTTACACGATAAATGAGTCTAATCTAAAGGCCATAAGTTCATCTAAATACTTAGTAATTACAGTTACGAACAACTTAAACTGGAAGGATAACACAGAAAATGTTGTGGGAAAGGCTGTGTTTTATTGGCAGGATACTTTGAAAATGTAACAGATCTACTAAAGAGACTGCCTTCACTACGCTTGTCCGTCCTCTTTTAGAATACTGCTCCGCGGTGTGGGATCCTTAGCAGATAGGATTGACGGAGTGCAGTGCATCGGAAAAGTTCAAAGAAGGGCAGCACGTTTTGTATTACCACGAAATAGGGGAGAGAGTGTCAGTGAAATGATAAAGCATTTGGGGTGGACACCATTAAAACAAAGGCGTTTTTCGTTGCGGAGGAATCTTCTCACTAAATTTCAATCACTGACTTTCTCTTCCAAATGTGAAAATATTTTGTTGACGCCGACCTATACAGGGCGAAATGATGACTATGGTAAAATAAGTGAAATCAGAGCTCGCACGGAAAGATATAGGAGTTCGTTCTTTCCGCGCACTATAGAAGTTTGGAGTAATAGAGAATTGTGAAGGTGGTTCGATAAATCCCCTGCCAGGCATTTAAATGTGATTTGCAGAGTATCCTTGTACATATAGATGTACAACATTGTAATGAATTGTACGTATTCCGCAGAACTTTCTTTTATAAATTAATGAAGACAATGCGTTTCTTACATGGAAAAATATAACTGACGTAAATTGAATTGCTGTTACATTATATCACTGAAATTTTGAGTACGTAACTAGTTTTAATGTTCTCGTAAGTGATGTATCAGAATTGCACTCCATTCTGTTCGGAGATACAAAAGCGAAATTACTAGACGCTGAATTATTTTTGTGAAAGCTATAATAAAGCAAAGAATCTTGCGAAAGGTAACATAAAACAGAATGTCCTGCACTCCTTAAAGCGCGAATCATTGGCCGAAAAAGAGCAGTGAAACGTAAAAATTCAACATCTTTCAAAAGCTTCACCTGAAGCTTTTAATTACTCTCCTAACTTAACAATTCTTTCTTGTGCTATATTATATTATTCCGTTAAATAATATGTCTGGATTCTTCAAGTAGTCATAAGATTAACAGGAAAATAAATACAGAATTATTCGTGCGTGCGCTGCTCGTCTGACCCTCGAGCGGATCCGACCAAGGAGGTTCTCTTTACACTGCGACATGAAGATTCTTCTGTTTAGTGACATTCTTACACTGAAAAATGAGAAACATGTGACACGACGCATGAAATTGTGTTAAATAAGCTTTCCATATGAGCTGCTCGGCCACCTCTGTTACTTCCTTTTAAATACGGATACCACTGCACGCCCGTAAATTAAACGTTCCTGCACACCAGGCGAATACAGATGACCACATCAAATGGTCGAAAAACTTATGAGCGCCACTAGAAACGTTTCATTTTCTTTTGAAGAAAGTTATTCATGCACATTAAGGAGATACGTTAACTGCGGTCTTGGGGCTATCGCCGTTTCCTTTGCTTTCTACAGTATTTAAACCATATTATTCGCAAATGGGGAAAACGTCCGTATACTATCTGGAGGGCTACACGGCGCCCATGTGTGTCGTTGCATGATTCCCCCCACTGTGTACCAACTTATGTCTTAAGAGAGTTTGCTCGGAACTGCTCGGCCATTTTCTGTGTTTAGTTACTCATGCACGTTAAGCGGATACTTTCTCTGTGTACTCAGCGCTGTCACTGTTTCCCTTACCTTCCATTTAAACTAAATTGTTTGTAAATATAGAAAATGTTCGCACGACACCTGGAGGTCGGGAGAGCGGGAATGTGTGCTGTCGCCTGGAGCCCACCTCTGTGTAGCGGTGTGTCTCAAGAGAGTTGGATCGTAGGCACTCGGCCATTTTGTTACATTTGGCAAACATTTTGTGATGTGTCATTTCGCAATGAAAACAAGTACGGGACTGCGAAATACGCAACGTCAACTTAACTTCATCCAAAAAAATAATATTTATAATCTATTGAGTGATTTATAATTCACTTGTATTTAAAACAAAGTGTGCCTTTACAGAGCAGCACGACATGGAACGAGAACATATGGTCAATTGCGTAGAAGGCGAATGATCGTCTGGGATTCAATGGGATGATGGTATAAAAGTGTAGCTCATTTATAAAGAATACTGTGCACAGAACACCTTAGTACTGCTTGAGGATTTGGGAGCGCCACTGGGTGGCAGTAAAAGAAGAGACGTGCTGCTGTATTTGTTATCGGTAGGTTCGACCAACACTCGAGTATTACGGAAATGCTCCGTGAACTCTAATGGGAATCACTGCATTGAAGACGACGGTGTTTTCACAAAACGTAACTGAGAAATTTTAGAGAACCGATGTTTGCTGCTGGCATCAGAATGATCTTAATGTCACTAACGTACATGTCGCGTAAGAACCACGTAGAAATGATAAGTATAATTAACGCTCCATTTCCGAGTGGAGCAGGAAAGGAAATGACTTGTTAAAATTCATAGTGAATTCGGGAATTGTGGAAAATAAATGACAGCTGAAGGTTTCACCATGAATTTTAGAGCCTCAATGTCCTCATAGAAATGACTGTTGGTGGTAAAAAACAGCCTCCGCCATGCACGGTGTGTTGGCTTGCGCAGTATGTACAGGGATAGGCGACGTAATGTGAACAGTGGTAGTAATGGGATGGTTATGTCTGACGGTCAACAACGCAGGTAAGGCACATATCACGCTGGACTGTGCGTGTCAGTATGGACTAGGCATCAGTACAAGTTGTTTACGAGTAGCACACACTTCGTATTTGCATTCGCAGGCCCAGATCGACGAGCAATGGAAGACCTAACACAGTTCCAAATAGGGCAGATTGCTGAGGCCCGATTATCTGGAGCATCAGTAACCAAGACAGCCAACTTATTGAATGTTTCAAGACCAACTGTTTCAACAGCCGTGACACCCTACACAAAGCACGGAAAAGACACCATCGTGTAAACGTAATAGTGGGCCCGAGACAAAACTAAATGACAGAAATCGTCGTAGGCTAACACGAATTGTGTCAAAACAACACAAAACTACGGCGGCTGAAGTGACCGCAGAGTAGTTGGTGTTTGAGGTGCACCTTTTTTAGATTGAAATCAGCTGATAGGTATACCTGCTTAAAGGAAGTCCCTCTAACTAAGGACTCACCTTCATAGGATTTCATGTCTCCAAGTAGAGAAGGAATTAGCATATTTCATCACAATGTAAGAGGTATTAGAGACAAAGTTAGTGAACTGCTTACAATGTTGACTCTGAAATTATTGGTACGTCGGAGAACAACTTAAATAATTTGACAATTCAGAGCCTTCCTTTACCAGGATACAGATCAGCTGGCTGTTTTTCAAGGAGTTCCTTGCTTGATGGGGGAGTGCCTACGTACGTAAAAAACAGTATTCCGTTTGAGTCCATCGACCTATCACGGCGCTGCACTGAACAGATATTTGAATGTTGTGCAGGGGCAGTTGCATTTAATGAAACTAAACTTCTAATTGTTGTTGTCTATAGGTCCCCTAACCCTGACTTCAGAGCATTTCTTTTCGAGCTAGAGAGAGCTCTTGAGTCACTTTGTACGAAGTACCAGATATTAGTTATATGTGGTGACTTCAATATAAATTTTGTGTATGATGGTGCAAGAAAAAGGATATTAGTAGATCTCCTAAATTCATATGATCAGATGCAGACTGTGTTTTTTTCCAACTAAGGTGCAGGGGAACAGTATCACAGCCACAGACAACATTTTTATTCATTCTTCATTACTAGATGGGCATTCCATTAGTAAAAGCGTGAATGGCGTTTCAGACCATGATGCACAAATTTTAACACTAAAAGGCTTTTGTACTCAAAAAATTGTGAGATGTAATTACACACTATGTAGGAAGTTAATCCATCAGCAATAGAGAGTTTTTTAAAACCTTGAAAAAGAACAAGAGTGGCAGGATGTTAGTAGTGCCAACAACATAAGTGATAAATATAATGCTTTCCTTAGCACATTTCTCATGCTCTATGAGAGTTGCTTTCCATTAGAACGTTCTAAACGGGGTACTAGCAGTAATAGGCAGCCTGGGTGGCTGACTAGTGGGATAAGGATATCATGTTGAACAAAGTGGGAATTATATCAAAATGTTAGAAGTAGTCACAATCAAGCTGCAGTAGCCGTTACAAACAGTATTGTAAGGCGCTTAAAAATGTTATTAGGGAGGAAAAGAGTATGTGGTATGCTAATAGAATAGCTAATTCACAGGATAAAATGAAAAACATATTGTCAGTTGTGAAGGAAGTGTCTGGTCAGTAGCACAAGGTCGACGATAGAAAGTCAGTTCGCAGTAAAAATATTTCTGTTACTGATAAATCAGATATATCTACAGTATTTAACAATTATTTTCTTTGCATTGCTGGTGACTTAAATAAAAATTTAGTTTCTACAGGGACTCATATAACTCTCTTGGCAAATGCCTTTCCGAGATTGATGTCTGAAATACTCCTTTCTGATACAGCCGTGAGGGAGATTGAGTCAATAATTAAACCACTGAAGACTAAGGCCTCTCATGGATATGATGGAGTGCCTAGCAGAATATTAAAGTGCTGTGCTGCACATGTTAGCCCTGTATTTAGCCATATATGTTATTTCTCCTTTTGGAATGGTCAGTTTCCTGACCGATGTAAGTACTCAGTAGTAAAGCCGCTTTATAAAAAGGGAGACAGGTTTAATGCAGACGATTTTAGACCTATTTCTGTGCCATCAGTGTTTGCTAAAGTTATTAAAAAGGCTGTGTATGTAACGATATGGATCTGAGCACTATGGGACTTAACATCTATGGTCATCAGTCCTCTAGAACTTAGAACTACTTAAACCTAACTAACCTAAGGACAGCACACAACACCCAGTCATCACGAGGCAGAGAAAATCCCTGACCCCGCCGGGAATCGAACCCGGGAACCCGGGCGTGGGAAGCGAGAACGCTACCGCAATGTAACGATAATTAGTCGTTTTATATCACACGATTTGCTATCCAATGTACAGTTCGGCTTTAGAAGTCGTTTAACAACTGAAAATGCTATATTCTCTTTTCTCACTTTTAAGGCGTTTGATTGTGTTGATCACAAAATATTGCTCCAGAAGTTTGACCATTACTGAATACGGGGAGTAGCTCACAACTGGTTCACCTCTTACTTTAACAACAGACAGCAATAGGTCATTTTCACAATGTTGAGAATGGTTGTGAAGTGGATTCTGAGCGGGGTACAGTCAAATGCCCCAGGGACCAGTGTTGGGGCCACTCCTGTTCCTTATTTATATAAATGATATGCCCTCTAGTACTATCGGTAACTCTAAAATATTTCTGTTTGCTGAAGACACTAGCTTGGTAGTAAAGGATGTTGTGTGCAACATTGGCTCGGTTTCAAATAGTGCAGTTCATGACTTACGTTCATGGTTTGTAGAAAATAAACTAAAGCTAAATCACAGTAAAACTCAGTTTTTACAGTTTCTAACACACAATTCAACAAAACCTGACGTTTTAATTTCACAGAATGGGCAAATGATTAGTGAAACTGAGCAGTTCAGATTTCTAGGCGTTCGGATAGATAGTAAACTGTCGTGGAAAGCCCACGACCATGATCTTGTTCAAAGACTAAATGGAACCATTTTTACTATTCGAACGGTATCTGAAATGAGTGATCGTTCGCCACGAAAACTAGTATACTTTGCTTATTTTCGTTCGCTTATGTCGTACACTGTGTAAGTAGGCTGTTTATGTTTTCTTATTGGCAACGTTACGTAGCGCTCTGTATGAAAATCACTGGCTGTGCTGTGTGCAGTCTGTGGCTAGTTTGCATTGTTGTCTGCCATTGTAGTGTTGGGCAGCTGGATGTGAACAGCGCGTAGCGTTGCGCAGTTGGAGGTGAGCCGCCAGCAGTGGTGGGTGTGGGAAATGAGATGGCGGATTTTTGAGTACAGAATGGATGTAATGAACTGCTATATATATTGTGACTATTAAGGTAAATTCATTGTTTGTTCTCTATTAAAATCTTTCATTTGTTAAAATTGTTCTAAGGGGACGTTTCAACTGCTATACCAAAACCATCAGCGACGGCAACCAAAGCAACGAAGCGTGAAACATGGTGTCAGGAGCATAAATTCTGGACGGCTGATCACTGAATACACTTCATATGGTTCTACGAGGCAACGTTTCTGTTTTTTCCAACAGCGGACCGGGTTTATATCTGGAGAACGCCAAAAGAAGCCGTTGATTCCAACGGTTAAGCATGGAGGTGGAAGTGTGATGGTGTTGGCAGCCATATCACAGTATTCTGCTGGTCTCATCATTACTCTCAACGACAATGTAACAGCCAACGGTAATGTGAACATTTTAGGTGATCAGGTGCACTGCGTGATTCAGGTGTTGTTCGCTAACAGTGATGCCATATTCAGGACGATAATGCACCCATTCATACAGTCAGGAGAGTACAATCGTGGTATGAGGAGCATGCAACTGAACTGGAGCGTCTTCCCAGGCTAGCACAGTCCCCCGTGCTTCAACATTATCGAACCCTTGTGGACGATATTGGAGCGCAGACTCCGGAGCAGATTTCCGCCTCCCTCGTCACTGCAGGAATTAGAAGAGGTTCTGATCGAAGAGTGTCATAACATTCCACTGGAGACTATACAATCATTATATGCCAGTATTCCAAGAAGAATCGCAGCTTCATTAGTAGCAAATGGGGGTCCAACGCTTTATTAATAAACCATTCCCAAGTACGAGGTGCATTCAAGTTCTAAGGCCTCCGATTTTTTTTTCTAATTAACTACTCACCCGAAATCGATGAAACTGGCGTTACTTCTCGACTTAATCGCCCTGCAGACGTACACATTTTTCACAACGCTGACGCCTTGATTCCACGGCAGCGGCGAAGGCTTCTTTAGGAGCCTGTTTTGACCACTGGAAAATCGCTGAGGCAATAGCAGCACGGCTGGTGAATGTGCGGCCACGGAGAGTGTCTTTCATTGTTGGAAAAAGCCAAAAGTCACTAGGAGCCAGGTCAGGTAGGGTAGGGAGCATGAGGAATCACTTCAAAGTTGTTATCACGAAGAAACTGTTGCGTAACGCTAGCTCGATGTGCGGGTGCGTTGTCTAGGTGAAACAGCACACGCGCAGCCCTTCCCGGACGTTTTTGTTGCAGTGCAGGAAGGAATTTGTTCTTCAAAACATTTTCGTAGGATGCACCTGTTACCGTAGTGCCCTTTGGAGCGCAATGAGTAAGGATTACGCCCTCGCTGTCCCAGAACATGGACACCATCATTTTTTCAGCACTGGCTGTTACCCGAAATTTTTTTGGTGGCGGTGAATCTGTGTGCTTCCATTGAGCTGACTGGCGCTTTGTTTCTGGATTGAAAAATGGCATCCACGTGTCATCCATTGTCACAACCGACGAAAAGAAAGCCCCATTCATGCTGTCGTTGCGCGTCAACATTGCTTGGCAATATGCCACACGGGCAGCCATGTGGTCGTCAGTCAGCATTCGTAGCACCCACCTGGATGACACTTTTCGCATTTTCAGGTTGTCCTGCAGGATTGTGTGCACAGAACCCACAGAAATGCCAACTCTGAAGGCGATCAGTTCAACAGTCATTCGGCGATCCCCCAAAACAATTCTCTCCACTTTCTCGATCATGTCGTCAGACCGGCTTGTGCGAGCCCGAGGTTGTTTCGGTTTGTTGTTACGCGATGTTCTGCCTTCATTAAACTGTCGCACCCACGAACGCACTTTCGACACATCCATAACTCCATCACCACATGTCTCCTTCAACTGTCGATGAATTTCAATTGGTTTCACACCACGCAAATTCAGAAAACGAATGATTGCACGCTGTTCAAGTAAGGAAAACGTCGCCATTTAAGTATTTAAAACAGTTCTCATTCTCGCCGCTGGCGGTAAAATACCATCTGCCGTACGGTGCTGCCATCTCTGGGACGTGTTGACAATGAAAGCGGCCTCATTTTAAAACAATGCGCATGTTTCTATCTCTTTCCAGTCCGGAGAAAAAAAATCGGAGGCCTTAGAACTTGAATGCACCTCGTAAGTACAGGTGTTCACATTATTTTGCCTACCCCCTGTATATACTCGTACATGTGGCTGTAGGTATCTTTACAGAATCCTGTGGAACAATACTTAGGGGGCTTAAGAATGCCTGACAAATAAAGTGAATCTTCCAAAGACATGTTAGGATGTCAACATAACTTCGCACATGTACACCTCATCTGTTGGTTGCAGTTCTCTATGACAGGAAGAACGGACACCGGACATCGTTGCTGCTGTCCGTATTTAGTGCTGTTATCAGTTCTCCGAGAGTAAATACGGGGCGTGAACAGCGTCAGACGTTGAGTGATCAATGTGAATGACGCGGACATACCACGTACCCGTGTAAGACAGAGGCATCAGCACCTGACAGAATTTGAAAGTGGTCTCCATTTGGCCGGCTGGTCGAACTGTACATTATGCAAACTTGTGAGGCATTCGGTAGTGTCAGTGGCCCGATGTTGGACTATATGCGAATGTAAGGGCAGGTGTACTTGTCGTCAAGGTTCCGATCGACAACGACTGGCCACCTTAAGGGAGGAGTGCCTTACTGTGCACTAAGCGACTGCCGTCTGGTTACAAGTGAAGGGCTCCTAGGAACGTTATGTGTCATCTCGAACCATTGGTCGGAGGCTGTTAGCAGCTGGACACGGGATTTGTCGCCCCATCCTTAGATTGCCGTTAACACCACGACGCAAACATCTGAGATTTTAACGGTGCCGTAACCGGGAAGCATGGACTGCCAATGAATGGCGTCGCACTGAACTGAGAGATTAAATTCGGTTCTGTATTACTTCGGGTAACTATCGCCGGCGATATATGGCGCTGACCTATTTACCACTGTTTTGGAGACACACAGCGGTGTAACGCCAGTAGTCATGAGCCAGAGCGATCGGTCAAGACTGTTAGTGATTGGGGAAACTCTGACGTCACAACGGTACATCATGGACATCGTGCGTCCTCATATACATTGAAGAGCCAAAGAAACTGGTACAGCTGCCTAATATCGTGTAGGGCCCCCGCAAGAATGCAGAAGTGCCGCTACACGATGGGACATGGCCTCGACTAACGTCAGAAGTAGTGCTGGAGGGAAATGACAACATGAATCCTGGAAGGCTGTCCATAAATCCGTTAAGAGCACGAGGGGGTGGAGATCTGTTCTGAACAGCAGGTTGCAAGGCAGCCCAAATATGCTCAATGATGTTCATGTCTGGGGAGTTTGGTGGCCAGCGGAAGTCCTTAAACTCAGACGATTGTTCCTGGAGACACTTTGTGGCAATTCTAGACGTCTGGGGTGTCGCATTGTCCTGCTGGAATAGCCCAAGTTCGTCGAAATGCACAATGGACATGCTTGCGTTCATGTCACCTGTTAGACCCGTATCCAGACGTATCGGAGGTCCCATATCACTCCACCTGCACACGCCTCACACCATAACAGAGCCTCCCAGCTTTAACAGCCCCCTGCTGAGATGCAGGGTCCATGGATGAGGTTGTCTCCATACCCGTACACGTCCATCCGCTCGATACAATTTGAAACGAGACTCGTCCGACCAGACTACTTGTTTTCAGTCATCAACAGGCCAATGTCGGTGTTGACGGGTCCAACCGAGCCGTAAAGCTTTGTGTCGTGCAGTCATCAAGGGTACACGAGTGGGCCATCGGCTTCGAAAGCCCGTATCGATGATGTTCCGTTGAATTGTTCGCACCCTGACACTTGTTGAAGGTCCAGTATTGAAATCTACAGCAACTTGCGGAAGGGTTGCATTTCTGTCATTCTCTTCTATCTTCGTGGGTCCCGTTCTTGAAGGATCTTGTTTCGGCCTCAGCAATGTCACAGACTTGAAGTTTTACCGGATTCCTAATATTCACGGTACATTCGTGAAATGGTCGTAAAGAAAAATCCCCACTTCATCGCTACTTCGGAGATGCTGTGTTCCGTTGCTCGTGCGCAGACTATAACACTCACTTAAGACTTAATAATTTGCCATTGTAGCAGCAGTAACCGATCTAACAACTGGGACAGACACTTGTTGTCTTATATAGGCGATGTCGTATTCTGCCTATTTAAATATCTCTGTATTTGAATATGCATGCTTCTACCAGTTTCTTTGGCTCTTCGGCGTATTTATATATGCTACAGCACTGTGGTGCCATTTTCAATACAGTGCTTGTCCACCCATGGCTTGTGCCTCCATGAACTGTCTGCCTGGTGTCGTGGTCCTCCCGTGGCCAGCAACATCCCCAGATCTGTCCCCGATAGAACGCGAGTGGGATCACCTCTGACGTCACCTCCGGTCCACTGCCAGTAGTCACGATATCAAGGACCAATGACTAAGTTGTGGCTCAGTTCGCCTCAATAGGAGTGCAACGCCTTTATGACTCCCTTCCGAGTCGAATCAGTAGATGCATACGGACCAGGCCAGGTGCAACATCATACTGATAAGTGGGCTACACTGTCAAGTTGTTTGTAAATTTCATTCGATTTTATAATCACTGTAATAACATACCACACCCTCACAAGAAAAGGCGTTTCATTTCGATTCCTCCTTCCTACCTGGATGTTTCACTTTTTTTTTTTTTGTCAAGCAGTGCTTTATAAAAAAAATATGTCAATGTGAGTTAAAAGTTTGAGAAATAAGAAAAGAAAGATGTTCAACTGCTATCCATGGAAACGAATTACTGCAGCCGACGTTTTGGAATGTCAAGGTTAGACCACACAACAATCGAAAAAATCAGAAGTGTGATGGAAATGGAACGGAAACTAATAGAAGCTATTGAGAGGAAGAGGTGACTATGGTATGGCGATTTAGAACGAATGGATGAAAATACAGTACTGGCCATTAAAATTGCTACACCACGAAGTTGACGTGCTACATGCGCGAAATTTAACCGACAGGAAGAAGATGCTGTGATATGCAAATGATTAGCTTTTCAGAGCATTCACACAAGGGTGGCGCCAGTGGCGACACCTACAACGTGCTGACATGATGAAAGTTTCCAACCGATTTCTCATACACAAACAGCAGTTGACCGCCGTTACCTGGTGAAACGTTGTTGTGATGCCTCGCGTAAGGAGGAGAAACGCGTATCATCACGTTTCCGACTTAGATAAAGATCGAATTGTAGCCTCTCGCAATTTTGGTTTATCGTGTCGCGACATTGCTGCTCGCGTTGGTCGAGATCCAATGACTGTTACCAGAATATGGAATCGGTGGGTTCAGGAAGGTAATACGGAACGCCATGCTGGATCCAAACGGCCTCGTATCACTAGCAGTCGAGATGACAAGAATCTTATCCGCATGACTGTAACAGATCGTGCAGCCAGGTCTCGATCCCTGAGTCAACAGATGGGGACGTTTGCAAGACAACAACCATCTGCACGAACAGTTCGACGACGTTTGCAGCAGCATGGACTATCAGCTCGGAGACCATGGTTGCGGTTACCCTTGACGCTGCATCACATACAGGAGCGCCTGCGATAGTGTACTCAACGACGAACCTGGGTGAGCGAATGGCAAAACGTCATTTTTTCGGATGAATCCAGGTTCTGTTTATAGCATCATGATGGTCTCATCCGTGTTTGGCGACATCGCGGTGAACGCACATTGGAAGCGTATATTCGTCGTCTCCATACTGGATTATCACCCGGCGTGATGGTATGGGGTGCCATTGGTTACACATCTCGGTCACCTCTTGTTCGCAATGACGGCACATTGAACAGTGGGTGTTACATTTCAAATGTGTTACGATCCGTGGCTCTACCCTTCATTTGATACTCTTCACTTCAGCAGGATAATGCACGACCGCATGTTGCAGGTCCTGTACGGGACTTTCTGGATACAGAAAATGTTCGACTGCTGTCCTGGCCAGCACATCCTCCAGATCTCTCACCAATTGAAAACGTCTGGTCAATGGTGGGCGAGCAACTGGCTCGTCACAATACGCCGGTCACGACTCTTGATGAACTGTGGTATCGTGTTGAAGCTGCATGGGCAGCTGTACCTGTACACGCCACCCAAGCTCTGTTTGACTCAATGGCCGGGCGTATCAAGGCCGTTCTTACGGCCAGAGGTCGTTGTTCTGGGTACTGATTTCTCAGCATCTATGCACCCAAATTGCGTGAAAATGTAATCACATGTCAGTTCTAGTATAATATATTTTTCCAATGAATACCCGTTTATCATCTGCATTTCTTCTTGGTGTAGCAATTTTAATGGCCAGTAGTGTACATGGTAGCGAGATGGACCCTAGAGGGGAGGGAAACGAGGTCGTTAGCATAGAGGATGAGTTACAGATATCAAGGAGCTATGGGCTCCAGCTACTGTGTAACGTATCTCTTCTGCTTGGCTCTTAAGTTATGCATTTTACAAACCATGTTTACTAGACTTTTTTCTGTATTTGGTCCATATTCTTAAATGGTCGAGATTCTTAAATGTGTGTACTGTACTCCCTCACGAGTAAAACAAATCTGAGTTCCTTCGCAATGCAGTACGTTGTTTGGATTTCAGTGTAACCTGTTATGTTTGCCACACACATGAGCAGGATACTAATATAAACCTTGCAAATGTTTCTTCAAAATTCTTGCGATAAACAGAAGTCTGTTGCCATATGTTTTAACTCAGCTTCAGTCAACGTGATCATTCTGCTTCATATCAAGTGTTCCAAAATGGTTCAAATGGTTCTGAGCACTATGGGACTTAACATCTGAGGTCATCAGTCCCCTAGAAATTGGAACTACTTAAAACTAACTAACCAAAGGACATCACACATATCCATGCCCGAGGCAGGATTCGAACTTGCGACCGTAGAAGTCGCCCGGTTCCGTACTTAAGCGCCTAGAACCGCTCGGCCACCGCGGCCGGCGGTCGCATTTTCGTTGCCACTGAGTAAGTCGATTTGTTCCAGGTAGGTTCCTGGCTTAAAATTTTTAAAGTGTCCTTCAATCGTGCTATGAGTAATTATGGGTGATAAAAAATAGATCTGTAGTTTAGTTCTGCTCTCTGCTCTGTATACCACAGGAAACAGTTGCTTGCTGAGCCTATGTGAGAGAAATTATGCTTCATTCCATTGTGTTCTTGCACACAGGGTACAGAAGCTGATCAGGAGAAAAGGTGACAGATCTGAATACGTCTCATAATTATTCTGGATACAGAAGTCTCTCAAGCTCTGCCACACAAAACAGGCGGTCAGTTAAAGTTTTGATAGTAGATAAAAAATCGTTTCCGCGAAATTTTAGGTTGGTAGAACTCAGTAGTGAAAACTTTCACTCATACAAACCCAGAAGTAAATTTATAACTGGAGTAAATGTATGTTAGCTGTTATGTGTGTCGACAGAAGTGCCGACACAGTGTTATTATGAAGGGGCCGAATAGGGCACGCGTCAACTCACGCCGTCCTGCGTTAAGTCTGAAACAGGATACTTCATAAATGCTATAAAGAAAAGAACGGAGCTTCTCGTATACTCAACTTTATTCTCCTGTGTGGTACATCTCCATGGTGAATACAAGTAAGACTCTCTCCAGATATGGTTAACTGCGCCTTGCTAGGTCGTAGCTATGGACTTAGCTGAAGGCTATTCTAACTGTCTCTCGGCAAATGAGAGGAAGGCTTCGTACGTCTAATCGCTAGCAATGTCGTCCGTACTACTGGGGCGAGTGCTAGTCCGTCTTTCTAGACCTGCCATGTGGTGGCGCTAGGTCTGCAAGTACTGATGGCGGCGACACGCGGGTCCGACATGTACTAATGGACCGCGGCCGATTTAAGCTACCACCTAGCAAGTGTGGTGTCTGGCGGTGACACCACATTAGCGGCACTTACACACAAGATGGTCCCAGTACTTATTTTCTAAGGTGTGAGCAATATTAATGTAACATTAAAAAGTTATGCTTATGTATTTTTCATTTCTGCAGCTAAATAACTAGAGTTACACAAATATAATACAGTATGTCTGATTGTGAACCAATGCGCACAAAAAGGAGTCTTAATGCAATTTTGTCATATGATGACATGTTGGAGACCGTGGCTGTTTTTGAAGACAAATGTTGATGGTGTAATGACAGCAACCAGCCACAAATTTACTTTGAGTTCCTTTATTCAAAGGAAACCGTTACCGGTTTCGAATCGTTGCGATTCATCATCAGACGGTTTACACGCTTTCTTTCTGACATTTGGTGTGTTTTTTTTATAGATTAATTGTCGTGAAACGTCGGTCTCGAGTGATTGTTTCCATAACGTTCATCCAATCGATGTAAATGCATTTCCACTGCATCCTCGTTGTTGCACACGTAATAGTTCTCACTGTACACTTCTGGAATATCAGCAGGCGAGCTCCAGAATCGTCATCAAGTAGCAATTGGCTCACAGATGGAGAGCTATTTTGCTACAAAACAGTTATGAGTAAATCTAGAAATACGGCAATAAAGGTAACACGTGTCATATAACATACTGCTCCCTAATCGCCAATATTAATTTAGGTATCCCTTGATTTACCTAAATTCTGTAACATGGATGACTCAGAGATTCTTTTAAGTAGCCCATAGACTGCTTTCCTACCTATACTCTAAAGATCTCGACGTCGACGGAATGTATAACTCAAACCATTTTCAGCGCCTTACATTTCTGGCGTTGTCCTCATTAACTTCTGGAATATAAATCGTATTTAAAACAAACAAACAAAAATGGTTCAAATGGCTCTGAGTACTATGGGACTTAACATCTGAGGTCATCATTCCGCTAGAACTTAGAACTACTTAAATCTAACTAACCTAAGGACATCACACACATCCATGCCCGAGGCAGGATTCCACCCTCCGACCGTAGCGGTCGAGCAGTTCCAGACTGAAGCGCCTAGAACCGCTCTGCCACACCGGCCGGCGTATTTAAAACCATTGTTGAACTTCAATCAGATGCAGAAACTATATTCTATAGCTTTGAAAAAGTGCATCGATGAAAAGCAACTTTCCTTATACTGGCGAATGAGGATTCCTTGGATTTCGGTAACGGCTCTACTTGTTTTCTGTAGATAAAGGTTGTACAATTTTTTTAATTTTTTTCTGCCTAATTTGATGACTAATAAAAGGTGATGTATTACATTGTTGCTGTGTGACTTCAAGAGGCAGATTCACTCTCCTCATTGAAAGCACAACTGGCCGTTTTCTCCATGAAGTGTGAGTATTAATTATATTTATTCAATTTTGAAAACTATTGTGACAAGCGCGAGCAAGGTTTCTCATCAGGTATGTGTTGACTACGATGAAAGAGAAGGGAGACGATGATACCTAATGCAGACACTTAGCTTGCTCCGTCAAATGGCACCAAGAGTGTTTCTGAGCTCAGTGCCCCATCGGAGATACGAATAATCAGTGAAGCTTCAAATACTCTTCCTCCATGATACAATGCGGAGAGCTTTATGATTTAAATCCGTACATTGAACTAAAGTCTGGCAATCTGGAATTTTAAGCAACCATTTTCCTTTCTTGTCATAACCGCAAAAACTGAAAATTTCTTTCTCAACCAGGATTCGAACTCAGTTCCTGCCTTTCGTGTACCGCCAAATTAAAATGCGTCGTCGGCCTCAGCTACTAAGTAAGGTATTTGACACGTTTAGAGAGGGCCTCAGTTTGGTTCTAAATCGCCAAGTGGTGCTGCTGTTTCATAGCTAGAATGACGTGTCAACGTTTCTGTGGAAAGTTCGCTTTGAGTCCCTCTATAAATGAGAAACTTCCTGGCAGACTAGAACTGTGTACCGGACCGAGACTCGAACTCGGGACCTTTGCCTTTCGCGGGCAAGTGTTGTACCACTTAGGAAGGTAAGAGACGAGGTACCGGCAGAATTGGAGCTGTGGGGACGGGTCGTGAGTCGTGCTTGCGTAGCTCAGTTGGTAGAGCACTTGCCCGCGAAAGGCAAAGGTCCCGATTTCGAGTCTCGGTCCGGCACTCAGTTTCAATCCGCCAGGAAGTTTCATATCGGCGCACACTCCGCTGCAGAGTGAAAATCTCATTCTCCCTCTATAAAGGTTTGTGCGGTTCTCTTCCAGAAACAAGCTGGGCCGGCACGCCTCGACCAAACGAATGTGTCGCAAGATGCAGCATGCTGGAACTATAGCTCTCCTCTGCTGATGAGCTTCGAATAGCGAACGTCGTGGCCGAAACGTCATCCCTCTGGACACTTACTGTAAGCCTGTTAATATAGACCTATAAGGAAGATGTCATTTTTAAAACTGTGTGATGATTTTTTGATATTTCCTTTACTTCATATGGATGACAGACATCCTTCGTCTTCAAACACATTTTGTTGTTGTGGTGTCCAGTCTGAAAACTGGATTGATGAAGCTCTCTATGTTAATTAGCCTCTTTGCATAACTATAGCAACCTACATCCACCTAAACCCGCTTGCTGTAATCAGTCCTTTGTTTCCTTCTACAGCTTTTACCGCCTCACTTCCTTCCATAACCAAAATAACCCCGATGTTTTAAGATTTGTCCTATCTTTTCTCCCCATTTAGATTCAGTATCCCTTCATTAGTTCTTAGTTCTATTCATGTAATCTTCAGCAGTCTTCAGTAGCACCATATTTCATAAATTTCTATTCCTCTCGTTTAACCAGCTTATCGTCCACGTTTCACTTACAAAAAAACTTATATTCCAGACGGAAATACGTCCTAACACCTAAATTTATATTAGATATTAACACATTTCTGCTTTTCAAAAAGACTTTTCTTGCTATTACCACTCTGCATTTTATGTCCTCTCTACTTAGGCAGCCGTCGCTTATCTTACCACAAAAGTAACAAAGTTCTATCCAACATTTACTGTCTCATTTTCTACTTTCCCCAGCATCATTTGACTTAATTTTAGCACATTCCGTTACTCTTGTTTTAATCTGTTGTTGCTGAACTTCATCCTCTTTTCTTGGCACGATTTTTTTATTGGTAAAAGCAGTTCCAACGAATAGGCAAAAGGAGAGATCGAACCCTACCCAGCAAGCTATCAACGCGTTTCAATAGAACAGTGTTCTAATCGGCTGAACTTGCGAGGCCTTTGTCGTCTCAGATAGTACAAGCAACAACCAGCTGTAATCAAGAATTTAATACTGAGCTCGTCCTCGAAAGTGGCACCGCAGTCGTAGAAAGAATTTTCACTCTGCAGCGATGTGTGCTCTGGTCTGAAACCTCCTGGGGGATTAAAACTGAATGTCGGGCCGTGACTCGAACGCGGAACTTCTGCCTGTCGCGGCAACTGCTCATTCGACTGGACTATGCATGCACAACTCACATCCAACCCCAGGAGCTTCCTCCGCAATTTCCTTCCTTCCAGAAGTCCTATTCCTATAAGATGTGCAGCAGAACGTTTGTCAAGTTTGTAAGGTAGGAGAGGGATGGTGATGGAAGTGAAAGTATGAAGGCGAGTTGTGGGTAGATCAGTCGGTAGAGCAGTTTACTAAGAGAGTAATTCTTATCGCTGTTGATTGACAACACACTATCTGTTCGTCCCCAGTCAACAATGTCTCCTTCTGCTATCGTACTGCTGTATCCTCATCCACTCAATGCAGTATGGGACTGAAACACCAAATATTACAAATTTTTCTGCAGTTTCCAAATCTCACTACCAATTGTGTCATTTAACTTTCATGTTATATCTCTATTACTACTTTGATATTGGTACATGTAGGAGAGAACAATATTATTTTATCCACACTGGACGAAGAACTACACGTCTTCAAAACACAATCACTCCTTCCAGCGTGGTAGCAGTGATAATGTTCCCGATGACGGTGCCATTCAAAATGGTTCAAATGGCTCTGAGCACTATGCGACTTAATTTCTGAGGTCATCAGTCGCCTAGAACTTAGAACTAATTAAACCTAGCTAACCTAAGGACATCACACACATCCATGCCCGAGGCAGGATTCGAACCGGCGACCGTAGCGGTCGCTCAGTTCCAGACTGTAGCGCCTAGAACCGCACGGCCACTCCGGCCGGCGACACTGCCATTAAAGCATAGTTGCACAACATGGTTTTCCAAAATTCCCTCATCAAGGAAGATGTAGTACGTATCCCATAATTCGAATCAAGGACAACTAAGACCATCTAAGATGCATTCTGTATAGCGAAATTACTTAAATCTGGTTCGAACCCTTTTATCAGTTACGTCCCTTTCGGAGTACTCCGATGAAGTAGTACTGATTTTCGCAGTCACGCATAACTACTCACTTCACGAATGACCCGAACCTTAAGACTAGAAAGCTGCACAGATCACACCAATCCACAAGAAAGAAAAAAGAAGTAATTCGTTTAATTATGGACCCATATGATTGACATCTATTTGTTGTAGGATTGTGGAATGTGTACTGTACTTCAACATTATGAAATGTCTCGAAGAAAACGATCTATTGATGTATAACCAGCATGGATTCAGAAAATACCGTTATTGTGAAACGCAATGGGCTCCTTACTCACACGATGTAACGAGTGCCACTGGGAGACTAGCAGATTTTCAGAAGGCCTTTCACACAGATCCTCACAATGTCCCTGTAATGAAATTGCGTGCCTGTGTAGTATCGTCTCAGTTGTGCTACTGGACTCCCGATTTCCTGTCAGAAAGGTAACAGTTCGTAATCACTGGCGGCAAGATTTCGAGTAAAAAGGAAGTGATGTCTCCTGGGCCACAAGGAAGTGTCTGGGAAACAATCACAGTAGCCCTCTTAGATGCTTGCAGATAATACTTATCGGCTTGTAAAGTCTTCATAAAATAAAACCCAATCCCAATATGATTTAGACAAGATATCTCTCTAACCCCCCCCCCCCCCCCAAGAACGATGGACCTTGCCGTTGGTGGGGAGGCTTGCGTGCCTCAACGATACAGATAGCCGTACCGTAGGTGCAACCACAGCGGAGGGGTATCTGTTGAGGGGCCAGACCAACGTGTGGTTCCTGAAGAGGGGCAGCAGCCTTTGCAGTAGTTGCAGGGGCAACAGTCTGGATGATTGACTGATTTGACCTTGTAACACTAACCAAAACGGCCTTGCTGTTGTGGTACTGCGAACGGCTGAAAGCAAGGGAAAACTACAGCTGTAATTTTTCCCGAGGGCATGCAGCTTTACTGTATGGTTAACTGATGATGGCGTCCTCTTGGGTAAAATATTCCGGAGGTAAAATAGTTCCCCATTCGGATCTCCGGGCGGGGACTACTCAGGAGGACGTCGTTATCAGGAGGAAGAAAACTGGCATTCTACGGATCGGAGCGTGGAATATCGGATCCCTTAATCGGGCAGGTAGGTTAGAAAATTTAAAAAGGGAAATAGATAGGTTAAATTTAGATATAGTGGTAGTTAGAGAAGTTCGGTGGCAGGAGGAACAAAACTTCTGGTCAGGTGAATACAGGGTTATAAATACAAAATCAAATAGGGGTAATGCAGGAGTAGGCTTAATAATGAATAAAAAAACTGGAGTGCGGGTAAGCTACTACAAACAGCATAGTGAACGTATTATAGTGGCCAAGATAGACACGAAGCCCATGCCTACTACAGTAGTACAAGTTTATATGCCAACTAGCTCTGCAGATGAAGAAATTGAAGAAGTGTATGATGAGATAAAAGAAATTATTCAGGTAGTGAAGGGAGACGAAAATTTAATAGTCGTGGGTGACTGGAATTCGACAGTAGGAAAAGGGAGAGAAGGAAACGTAGTAGGTGAAAATGGATTGGGACTAAGAAATGAAAGAGGAAACCGTCTGGTGGAATTTTGCACAGAGCATAACATAATCACAGCTAACACTTGGTTCAAGAACCATAAAAGAAGGTTGTATACATGGACGAATCCTGGAGATACTAAAAGGTATCAGATAGATTATATAATGGTAAGACAGAGATTTAGGAACCAGTTTTTAAATTGTAGGGCATTTCCAGGGGCAGATGTGGACTCTGACCATAATCTATTGGTTATGAACTGTAGATTAAAACGGAAGAAACTGCAAAAAGGTGGGAATTTAAGGAGATGGAACCTGGATAAACTGACTAAACCAGAGGTTGTACAAAGCTTCAGGGAGAGCATAAGGAAACAATTCACAGGACTGGGGGAAAGAAATACAGTAGAAGACGAATGGGTAGCTCTGAGGGATGAAGTAGTGAAGGCAGCAGAGGATCAAGTAGGTAAAAAGACGAGGGCTAGTAGAAATCCTTGGGTAACAGGAGAAATATTGAATTTAATTGATGAAAGGAGAAAATATAAAAATGCAGTAAATGAACCAGGCAAAAACTAATACAAACGTCTCAAAAATAAGATCGACAGGAAGTTCAAAATGGCTAAGCAGGGATGGCTGGAGGACAAATATTAGGATGTTGAGGCTTATCTCACTAGGGGTAAGATAGATACAGCCTACAGAAAAATTAAAGAAACCTTCGGAGAAAAGAGAGCCACTTGTATGAATATCAAGAGCTCAGATGGAAATCTAGTTCTAAGCAAAGAGGGGAAAGCAGAAAGGTGGAAGAAGTGTATAGAGGGTCTATACATGGGCCATGTACTTGAGGACAATATTATGGAAATGGAAGAGGACGTAGATGAAGATGAAATGGGAGATACGATACTGCGTGAAGAGTTTGACAGAGCACTGAAAGACCTGAGTCGAAACAAGGCCCTGGGAGTAGATAACATTCCATTAGAACTACTGACAGCCTTGGGAGAGCCAGTCCTGACAAAACTCTACCATCTGGTGAGCAAGATGTGCGAGACAGGCGAAATACCCGCAGACTTCAAGAAGAATATAATAATTCCAATCCCTAAGAAAGCAGGTGTTAACAGATCTGAAAATTACCGAACTATCAGTTTAATAAGTCACAGCTGCAAAATACTAACGCAAATTATTTACAGACGAATGGAAAAACTGGTAGAAGCCGACCTCGGGGAAGATCAGTTTGGATTCCTTAGAAATGTTGGAACACGTGAGGCAATACTGACCTTACGACTTATCTTAGAAAGAAGATAAAGGAAAGGCAAACCTACGTTTCTAGCATTTGTAGACTTAGAGAAAGCTTTTGACAATGTTGACTGGAATACTCTCTTTCAAATTCTGAAGGTGGCAGGGGTAAAATACAGGGAACGAAAGGCTATTTACAATTTTTACAGAAACCAGATGGCAGTTATAAGAGTCGAGGGGCATGAAAGGGAAGCAGTGGTTGGGAAGGGAGTGAGACAGGGTTGTAGGTTCTTCCCGATGTTATTCAATCTGTATATTGAGCAAGCAGTAAGGGAAACAAAAGAAAAATTCGGAGTAGGTATTAAAATCCACGGAGAAGAAATAAAAACTTTGAGGTTCGCCGATGACATTGTAATTCTGTCAGAGACAGCAAAGGACGAGGAAGAGCAGTTGAATGGAATGGACAGTGCCTTGAAAGGAGGATATAAGGTGAACATCAACAAAAGCAAAACGAGGATAATGGAATGTAGTCGAATTAAGTCGGGTGATGCTGAGGGAATTAGATTAGGAAATGAGACACTTAAAGTAGTAAAGGAGTTTTGCTATTTGAGTAGCAAACTAACTGATGGTGGTCGAAGTAGAGAGGATATAAAATGTAGACTGACAATGGCAAGGAAAGCGTTTCTGAAGAAGAGAAATTTGTTAACATCGAGTATAGATTTCAGTGTCAGGAAGTCGTTTCCGAAAGTATTTGTACGGAGTGTTGCCATGTATGGTAGTGAAACATGGACAATAAATAGTTTGGACAAGAAGAGAATAGAAGCTTTCGAAATGTGGTGCTACAGAAGAATGTTGAAGATTAGGTGGGTAGATCACGTAACTAATGAGGAGGTATTGAATAGGATTGGGGAGAAAAGTGTGTGGCCCAACTTGACTAGAAGCAGGGATCGGTTAATAGGACATGTCCTGAGGCATCAAGGGATCACAAATTTAGCATTGGAGGGCAGTGTGGAGGTTAAAAATCGTAGAGGGAGACCAATAGCTGAATACACTAAGCAGATTCAGAAGGATGTAGGTTGCAGTAGGTACTGGGAGATGAAGGAGTTTGCACAAGATAGATTAGCATGGAGAGCTGCATCAAACCAGTCTCAGGACTGAAGACCACAACAACAACATCTGTCTAACGTTAAAAGCGGTAATTGACGCTAACCAATAAAAAGGGTTAAGCCATCAACATGAGTACTAAAACGAATCCCTTAAGTTTCACCTACACGAAAATAATACATATTTAAAGCCTTGTCAATTACAATAAATGCCTAGAGATTACGATTACCATTACGAACAAATTAAATTGGTTCCATCAAACAGAAAATGTTGTTGGAAAGTCGAACCAAAGGCTGCGTCTTACTGACAGAATACTTAGAAGATGCAACACAGCTACATAGTAGACTGCCTACATGAAGCTTGTGCGCCCATTTCTGTAGTACTGCTGCCTCGGATACGATTCACGAAGTGCATCGAGAAAGTTCACAGAAGGGCAGGTCAATTTGTATCGCCGCGAACAAGGGGACAGAGTGTGGAATTGTGGAGGCAGTCACGAAAACAAAGACATTTATCGTTGCAGTGAGATCTTTCCACGAATTTTCAATCACTAACTTCCTTCTCCGAACGCGAAAACATTTTGTTGACATCGGAAAAAGTTATCATCGAAATAAAGTAAATTGTCACTTCAGAATGTACGTGGCCGCCAGTTAGAGCAGGAGCAGAGCGCTGGTGGATATGCAAAACGAGCACCCGGATTTTTGCAGAGTTGTGCAATCTGTATCTCGGTCTGGCATGTAACTTTTTTTTAAACAAGATTGAACTTCTTCAGTTACAAGATCGAATGCAGGAATCACGTGTGGTAGTAGTTGTTTATTCTTGATATTCCAGATACCCCATTCAGGTCACTGACAGAGAAGTAATCTTAATGGATTAAGACAAGGGATTACGTATAATCTAGACGAGTGTATCGTGGTCTGCAACATACAGGGCGTCCCATGAGGAATGGTCAATGACAGTGATATAAGAGGAACTTTCATTCGAAGCAAAAAAGTGTAGCATAATTTCCTAAACGCATACCTTAAGATATAAGAGCACTTCTTTATCTTCGATGCTATGAAAGAAATCCCTTCTACCACAAGCAATTTGCTTCCCATATTTTGGGAGGTTGTAGTTTGGACCAAAACAAGAAAAAAAGTCCGTCAAACATGGACTCTAAAGTGAATACCTTAACAGTTATAAGCGTTTGTTCATCTTTGATGTTGTGTGTTGAACATGTTCTCGCAGCTCTGGAGGTACACATGTAAGAGCCCACGTCTACAACACAATTTTCCTAGATTCGACGCCCGCTACCTCCTCTATGCTACCTCCTCTTACGGTGTCGAAGATGAAGAGGTGCTCAGGCATGTTTACTGGACTTTTTGCTTCTAGTTGTCTTTACTATCATATCCTTGAATACTGACCATTCCTCCTGGGACACGTGTCTATTTTAAACATTCTACTATGTGAGTTGTAGGTTGTTAGTACTAAGCCATATACTACCAAGTAGAAACCGAAGAGCTTGTTCGATAGTCAGATTCCTTCGATACTGGACTACTTCGGTAAAAGAATACTACTCGTGCGTTTAGTCGCGATTACAGCGACTGCAAACCGCTGAAATGAATGGCAAAGCACGAAACCTCTATATGCGGAATGTATTAACATATATTTTACCAGATCTAGAAATCATGATTTACCACGTTCTTTCTTCTCGGATGGCGGAATTTCAACGCAGCCTCCCCGATGCATTTCCGGGAAGATTTAGTCAGCAGTACACATCGGGAAAGTTTACGTTCACATACAGTATATACAGGGTGTTACAAAAAGGTACGGCCAAAGTTTCAGGAAACATTCCTCACACACAAAGAAAGAAAATATGTTATGTGGACATGTGTCCGGAAACGCTTACTTTCCATGTTAGAGCGCATTTTATTACTTCTCTTCAAATCACATTAATCATGAAATGGAAGCACACAGCAACAGAACGAACCAGCGTGACTTGAAACACTTTGTTACAGGATATGTTCAAAATGTCCTCCGTTAGCGAGGATACATGCATCGACCCTTCGTCGCATGGAATCCCTGATGCGCTGATGCAGCCCTGGAGAATGGCGTATTGTATCACAACCGTCCACAATACGAGCACGAAGAGTCTCTATACTTGGTACCGGGGTTGCGTAGACAAGAGCTTTCAAATGCCCCCATAAATGAAAGTCAAGAGGGTTGAGGTCAGGAGAGCGTGGAGGCCATGGAATTGGTCCGCCTCTACCAATCCATCGGTAACCGAAGCTGTTGTTGAGAAGCGTACGAACACTAACCTGTTGATGCTACGCACTGATGTGCTTGATGCTAGTACTGTAGAGCAATGAGTCGCATGTCAACACAAGCACCGAAGTCAACATTACCTTCCTTCAATTGGGCCAACTGACGGTGAATCGAGGAAGTACAGTACATACTGACGAAACTAAAATGAGCTCTAACATGGAAACTAAGCGTTTCCGGACACATGTCCACATAACATCTTTCCTTTAGTTGTGTGTGAGGAATGTTTCCTGAAAGTTTGGCCGTACCTTTTTGTAACACCCTGTATATGACATGGGTTCGTCAAATATTTATAGACGAAAACCGTGATGATTTTTAAATATAGACTAAGGATGACAGTTTCAGCATTATATCCCACAAACTTAGTTAACTTATAGTATCAGTATACAGCCTAACATTTTGTGTAGACGTTTTATTACTTTTATTTTTATTGTAAATTTCGTTAAATTCATTTCCGAGCCTCTATCGAAAATGAAGCTGCTTATATACAACAATGTGATCTGTGGTCATGTTAAACGACACAGATGTCATCGAAATAGTAAGTACATTACTGACCCCGTTTTGGCCGTCATTAAGGGAAATTAATTTATAATGGAAATATACGGAAATGCTCAGAGATCTCCAACACGAATCGGTATAGCGTCACGATACTATTAGTCTTCGTTGTTTTTGATAAATCCTTTAAACGGCGTCTTCAGCTGTGTAATTGCTGACACACCATTCAGTTAACTCATTATGAGATGAAGCTGTATAAGCATACTGTCTAGGATACTGCCTCATCTTAAAATCACCAGAGAGGTAGAAAGGTATACGACAGTGAGCTTCACTAAAATTCTTTCACAATGATTGAAATAGACTGTTTCTCTAGCGTTCAGTATTACACTCTGCGAAATTCCGAGAGTTTTGTTAATGAATCAGCGATTTCGAGGCATACACGTAGTGAATGGTAAACAAGAAATTGGTGGTTTCATTTGTTACTTACGATATGACACCATTTTCTACCTTATACGTTGATTGAAATGGGTTGTACCCTCAAACATTTATTATCAGGTAAAAGAGCGGTTACGCCAATATGATGATCAAGTGTCGTCCTTAGAACAATTCCGACTGCAGTCTTATCTGTCCATAGTGTGTGTACAGGAATAAGTAACAGCACTACAGCTGTTAAAATGCCGTAATCGTGTTGCCCTCGATAAGTTAAATGATTAATTGCTCTTAAAGTTGGTCACATCTGATACCGAAGAGTTTTGAAAACAATTGTTAATAGTCAACTGCAAATAAAGCAATTGATTCGTTGGAAGTGTTCGCAGAAACTGTAACTATAAAAAAAGTATCTACGTGAGACTAAATCCATCGGGTCCTACGCTGATTTTTAGGCGAATTCTGCAGCGTTATACAATCATTTAAATAAAATTTATTTATGAACGTACAGCCACGAACGGATAAACTGACCACACCTCACTCACTTCATCCTTGAAGATGTCGAAAAGAGGAGCTCATGGAAAAGAAGTATTACATTGTATCCTGTTACTACAAGTATGTAGTTTTTAACTATATAACTCAGCTTACAATTTTAAGAGTAAATTACATTAGAGATTTCATCAAACTCAGTTATCGTAATGAAAAACTTTTGAACGATATAATTTAACATACATGTAAAGAAAGAATCAGACACTAAAGAGAACACAAAGAACCGTTTGTGGTTGTCACGATAACTGGATAAATGGATAATTTTGAAGCATTTTTATTCGCTTTCTCATCAATGCATTGATGGGAAATTGTTCACAGCTCTTCATGAGTCATTCATTATTCGAAGATTTGGTCTTTTGTATACAGCTAGAATTCTGCAAAAAAGAATAAATAAATTAATAAAAAATAAAAAAACATGATATTCCACTTTTTCAGTTTGGTAGAGAAGTAAATTGAAAGGACACGATAGTTCTGCAGTTGTGAAAAAATTACGGATTCTGAACAGTTTCTTATGTCCCTTCAAATATGCATGATTACTTGACAGTTCATACAGTGAACAGTTTTTTTAGATACAAGTGTTAAAACTATTAAAATTGAAACTGAATGAAATGTCCAATGATCCGCTGTAGCTGCATTTTTTCAGGTTAATTATAAACCCACACAACCGGTTTCGCAACTTTTACGTTGCATCTTCTGATTCAAATATAAATGCTATGCCGTATATTACAGATTGCTCCGGAGAAACAATTGGAGTGACTACGTAAAATTTGTAGCCCTCCTCAATTGACAATAAGGCCATCGACAGCTGACAGAAAGACCACCGTCATTGATGTATGTCATGTCTGTGTTAAGTCGGGAACTGTACAGTTGTCGATTAAAATATGCTCTTTGTCGGGCTATATCAAGCAACAAAATGCCCCTCACGGATGTTTTTTAGGGAAGTACTGGGCCCTGTAGTGACAAAAACTGATACGCTCATGTGTATTTTCCACCATCATAGCAGCTGACAACATAAGCTACGAGAGTCCTGTGTGTTGTCGAAGCATGTGCCGTTGCTGCCGTCCGGTACCCGACATACCACAGACATCCACCAGAGGTTTTTCAAAAGCATCAAGAAGTGGTGTGAGAACTTTAAGGAAACAAGGAGTGCCAGTGATCTCCCTAGAACAGGCAGGCCTGGACATAGTGAGCGTACTGTTGAGACAGTGAGAGACTGCTCCGTGAGAAATGCCAGAAGTCAGAACGAAGGGCCTCACGTGAGTTTCACATTTCCGAAGACAACAGTGCATCGCGTCCTCCTCTTCCATGCGCAAAAACTCCATGTCATGCTGTCCCTCCAACAACGGATTACACTTCTCGTTATGACTTTGCTGTTGCCATGCTGGCTGAGTTGAGGCCACCGTGCATTTGAACGGTGTCGTCAACTGACACAATGTTAGGATCTGGCGGTTCCACAATCCCTGCACTGTATTTGACACCGTCAGAGACACACCTCAGCTGAAAGTGTGGTGCGGTCTTACGCACAATAAAACGGAAAAGAGTACATATCGAAATTTATTAATTGTTTGTGTCTGCGCAAAAACCTGAATATTTTACCTGCACTTCAGGATAACAGATGTGTAATATTTTTTGCCTAATGCGTATCTGTAATCAGGGAAACAACTCTGGGAGACCTCGTTTCGTGCGTGTTGGTTTAAATGGCTCTGAGCACTATGGGACTTAACATCTCTGGTCATCAGTCCCCTAGAACTTAGAACTACTTAAACCTAACTAACCTAAGGACATCACACAAATCCATGCCCGAGGCAGGATTCGAACCAGCGACCGTAGCAGTCGCGCGGCTCCGGACTGAGCGCCTAGAACCGCTACACCACCGCGGCCGGCCGTGCGTGTTGTATTAGTTATATTAGCACACTAATTTCTTGTTGTCTTCAATGCGTATTTGTTTAATTACTCAATAAGAAGCATGAAGCATATGTATTGGCTTTTCTGAAGCGTACTTATTCACTTTTCTCTCTTAAAAAAGTTGATTTTTATGATTATGTTCACAACATTGTATGCTGAAATTTTTTGCGGTTCAAAACTTTGTACCAGCTGGGGCTCGAGTCTAGACACTTACCTTTGGTGCTAAATGCTTTTACAGGCTGAAAGATCCAGGCACAGCTATTACCGGTTTTAACTCTGCTGTCAGCTCTCTCTCTCATTTTACAAGATTCGCGGTAGTTGTCATGCATAGCTTTCTGGACGAGCGCTCCTATAATAAAAATAATACAGCAGTGATACAGCTCGTCTAGGCATGGTGATTGTCTCCAGATAAAGCTTTCACTCTGCGAAGCATTCTAATATTTATTCTTGAAACGTTCAGTGGATCTTATTGCTCCCTAAATTTTCTTTATATTGGATTAGTATTGCCTGTGAGTGACTAACAGCACGCACAGTTGAAAAGGTAACTGCGGTCAGTTTAAAATGAAAATGAGTTTTGTTTTCAAGTGTTTTGAAGTATACTTTTCTCTGAATCATCGTTGTAGTGTAACTATAATGGTGAAAGTCTAAACCTCATAAAGTTTATTCGAAGGAATAGTATATAAGACCTCGAGGTATTAAGGGTATAAATTAATTACGAACTCCACCAAACACAATAGATATTACTATAGAGAGTATGGGGAGAGAAGAGGTACGTATTACTATAGAGAATATGAGAAGAGAAGAGAAGAGAAGAGAAGAGAAGAGAAGAGAAGAGTTCTTCTTACGGGGAAGCCGCAACAGTACAAATCCATTTCTAAAAATGAAGAAAACCGAAGGACTGTTGCTTAATTCACAATCTTTTATTGGGCACACGACCCGTTTCATAACAGTTAACGTTCCGTCATCTGGTGTGAAAAATAAAATCGCTTAGTCATCTGAGGTCATCCTCAACCCCTGTGGTCTTGGAATCAAAGGTTCCCTGTCAAAAGAGTTAAAGAGACTAAAATTCCACAACAGCCGCTCCCCTGTGCTGCGTGATCGGGAACACAAATACGAAATTTTTGTCACTTTTACACTTTTGACAAGGAATCTTTGGTTTATGGGATGAGGATGACTCAGATGATTAAGTGATTTTATTTTTTATAGCAGATGATGAAACTATAACTATTCCGAACTCGGTCGTGTACCCAATAAAAGATTGTGGATTAAGCAACTGTGTTGAGGTTCTCTTCATTTTTCGAAATAGGGAAGATACAAGTGGCGATTCGAGATCATAGGAGCTTAATGACCGGTCGTAGTTGACGCCATTGGAGATGGAGCACAAGGTCGGAAAAGGACTTGTAAGTAGGCTGTTCAGGTTTTTATATTGGTAACGCCACGTAGCGCTCTGTATGAAAATTACTGGCTGTGCTGTGTGCAGTCTGTGGCTAGTTTGCATTGTTGTCTGTCATTGTAGTGTTGGGCAGCTGGATGTGAAAAGCGCGTAGCGTTGCGCAGTTGGAGGTGAGCCGCCAGCAGTGGTGGATGTGGGGAGAGAAATGGCGGAGTTTTGAAATTTGTAAGACTGGATGTCATGAACTGCTATATATATTATGATTTTTCAACACTATTAAGGTAAATACATTGTTTGTTCTCTATTAATATCTTTCATTTGCTAACTATGCCTATCAGTAGATAGTGCCTTCCATAGTTTGAATCTTTTATTTAACTGGCAGTAGTGGCGCTCGCTGTATTGCAGTAGCTTGAGTAACGAAAATTTTTGTGAGGTAAGTGATTTGTGAAAGGTATAGGGATTTTTGAAAGTCAGATTGCGTTGCGCTAAAAATATTGTGTGTCAGTTTAAGCATAGTCACGTATAATTTTTCTAATGGGGCGTTTCAGACTGAACTGATACAGATGAATTGATGTTGGGGGATAATGCAATTATAAAATCTGAATTGCCGAACGGCGACTTGAAGGGCAATACACCGGAATGCCACTCCAGTGATAAACACCACAACAGCTCAGTCGGTGTGACAGTTGTAGAATACAGCACAGTCTGACAAATTGTTCCCAGACGGACCTATTAACACAGAAGTTACCTTCCCCTTGCAGTCGTGGTACCGAACGTACCATTTTTTCAGGCTGAACTGGGCAGCAACACTAAGCTATGTGATTTGTATTCTGCGTAGGTGCGAAATTTGTGGAATACAACACTGCAGCAGACTGACAACGTATGTGAAGGACAACGAAACTCTAAGCATATCGTTGGGAGATGAGTCTTCAAATAAGCTTAAATACTTCTGTGACACTGTCATGAATTCTGAGACGATACCAGTTCGAATATGTCGATTTATGTGCAAAGAACAACAGACTTTTCTGACGTTGTTGGGATAATATTGTGAAGTCTTGTCGTACAGCACAAACACTGGGCTTAAAGAATTGCCTGTGGATCCCATGATAGGTGTTCGCTCACTAGATACGACTCGAGGGTACTATAATGTTCTGTCTGAACAACTGATATTTTTTCATGTTGCTCTAGCCGCATCTTCAATTCAAAGAATCTTTTTAATTAGAATAAATTTACACTTTCATACAAGTGAATTCCTAAGTATACAGTATGATGCTGAACGACACGAAATGGCGTGAAAAGCAGTTCCAGAAAGCCACGTGTCATTATAGAACGTATCAGAAGTTGTTCCAGTAACAGTAACCAAAGTGTTTAAACTAGTTTTTTTATGTGCTGTACCCAGAGGTGTACAAATGACAGTAGTTCGTAGGATGGCTAGTCCCGGTCTTTGAATAAAAAAAAATTACGAACGCTTTGTACCACTTCTGGTTTCATCCAGTCATGGTCATGAGTGGTAAACACAGATACTAAAACAGGACAATGTCTTTTCAAGTATACTGTATGAAGGACAGTACAAACTCGGTTATGTAACTTAACTTCAAGAGAAAGAATAGCTTCACTTGCATAGAATGCGGCCGTAAAATGACACTATAATACTTCATCACGTGATTATTTAATAGCTATCAAAATGATTCTAAACTAGAAAAAAGTTATACTGAAACTGAAGTTGATGGTTATTGAGACAAATTATGACAAGCTGTGAATAACTGTAGTTCAAACAAGTGAAAGAGAACAGTTTTCTCCTGATAATTTTGCTGTGATACTACCATTTGATGCGGATACTACCATTTGTTTTGTGCCATTTTAAGAATACAGCTCAGTACTGTACATGCAAATGAATTTTGCTTTTAAATTGTACGATAATCTTGTATTAGAAGAGAGAGGAAACAAAACCTGTGGTAAAAACAGCAGCGTTTGTCACCAAAACTACAAAGTAAAGTAAGCTCATGTATGAAATTTCCAATTCAGTGTAGTATAAATATCAAAATGCTATGCAGGATAATTATTCATTTCGTGTTGGGGAAGATACTTTGTACCACGGTTAAATATTTAATTTAAAATCAGGAAGCAGAGAAGCACTGCACAAACAGTAAACAGAGAGCCAACGGTGAGGAAATCAACACTAGCAAAAATTCTTGGTTCTCGTCAGTAACAGAATAACTTATCATTCGATAGATTTCTGTTCCATATAAGTGCAAAGCAGAATTAATGTGTTCGTTTGTTAAATAGTAGTTTTACAGGTGGATTAATATCATGATAGCTTGTTATAAAGCCAAGGAGATTCACAGACAGGAATAATTACACAGTAAAGATACATTCATTTACAAGAGAGTATTTTCTTTCTGTTTAAATTAAAATTATGCTGTTATATTTATTAATCGAAACATGTTGGAAATATATGCAAATTATTTCCTGTAAATAGTACTTTTTATCAAGAAACCATTAAACCCATATAATTTTGGAATTATTTATCGACAACTTTCTTTCAGGATAGAGGCGCTGGAAACCTTTTCTTTCTTTTTTTACTACATACTTCACTGTATCACCCTCAAATGGTGTGAAAATTACAATTTGTATTTTTATCGTTGAATTTAATTATTTCGGAAGGTTTATGACATGTAATTTCCAAGTAAAGTTCTCTACCAGTCTTATCACTAAGAGAGTTGCGCCACTGTGTTTAAAGCAGTTGTTCTTCTCCATGATGCATTATTACTGACTGTATATATAGATTCGTACAAAAAGTTTAAATAGTTTTGTTTATACGTTATGAGATTTTCCATTGACATAAAACCGAAGAGTAAATGCAAAGAAAATTTTATATATTTAGCTCTCTTTGTCTATGGACCCCCAGTGGACTGTTTTATGACGTTTGCACCGTCGTAAAAAAGAAAACAGATGGTTCTGATTCAAAACAGGGTAGGATGCTGTTTATATTTAACACTAACAGAGTTGATGCTAATACCGAACCTTGTGAATTGCAAGGAAAGAATCGTCCAATAGTTCAAAGCTATATGAAATGAAACGAACATGTGAGAACTGTGGTAGGGAAGGCTGTTGGTGGACTTCGGTTTATTGTGAGAATTTAGGAAAAGTATGGTTCATCTGTAAAGGGGACCGCTTATAGGACGTGATACGACCTAGTCTTCAATACTGCTCGAGTGTTTGGGATGCGTACCAGGTCGGAAAGAAGGTGGACAGCGAAGCAATTTAGAGGCGGGCTTCTAGGTTTGTTACCGATAGGTTCGAAGAACACGTTAAGTGTTATGGAGATGCTTCGGGAGCTAAAATGGGAATCCCTGTGGGTAAAGCAACATTCTTTTCGAGGATCGCTGTTGAGAAAATTTAGAGAACTGGCGTCTGAAGCTGACTGTTGAATGATTCTACTGCCGCTAACATACATGGCACGTAATGACCACGAAGGTAAGATACGAGAAATTGTGTCTCATACGAAGGCACATAGACTGACGTGTTTTACTCGCTTTGAGTGGAGCAGGAAGGGTAACGTCTAGTAGTGTTAGTGTTACAGGGTACCCTCCAGCCCCCACCGTACGGTGGCTTGTGCAGCATGTATATGTATAATACAAATATAGTAACGCAATCAAAAACTTTTCTGATATTGTATGTTATTACTCTTGTCGTTAGATCTATAGTGCATTTTATTATGACCCTTGCATCATCGGATAACCTAATAGTTTCTTGTTTGATATAAATTTAGATACCTTATATATAACATGTTTGTGGTCAGACCAAAATTGAATCCAATTGAGTTGTAGAGATTACTTCAGACAGATTACAAGAACCAAGGATTATTTTTCTGTGGTGACATCTCTCTAGCCAGTAGATAATTTTTTTACGCGAACCAACCCAACCCATTTCTATAACATTCTTGTTTCTATTATTTAAATGTGTAGTGGTGCAGATATTAATTTTCATTTTCAGTCTGTTAAGTGCGCCACCTATACCACAATCAAAGGCCTTCGAGAGACATTATAATATGGTATCCCAGAAAGCATCTGACAGCCTTACCACATCGCAAAAATAGTACATTGTGCAAATAGAACCAAAATAGAGGATGCCCTTTCACAACAGTCAGGGTCCAGAGTACAGGATCAGGATGCATGAAACGCAAAAATTAATGATAACACTAAAAGGGCAAATATGGGCTTCCTGCTTCGCGGATTCCCACAATCAGCGAAGCAAATATGCTGCCACTGTGCCCGAGGAATACAACTAACGACCAGAAGGCTACAACTGCGGCATAAAAATAATATTTTGATAAACAGTCCCTCTCTCTGCCAGTTTCGCTTTCTGTCCATTGACGATGGCCCACCAACAGTGGCCGGAAGAATTTTATCGAGTAAACTCACTTCTCTACCGTAAGCGCTGGAAAACTCCGTTTTGTAAGTGAACTCAACACTGGTCCTTGACAGTGTTCAGCTAACCATGAACGCCAAATGATCCTGAACAAGATCCAAGCAGAGGGGCCGAAACGTCGATCGTGTAGAAGTATAACACGATGCGGCCTAGCATCCTAGAAAGTTTTACCTACTATGACAACAGCTACGAATGTCTGTAGACTGTCTGTGACTAAAAAAGCTCCCTTGGTTCCTTTCCCAATATCATATGCAATTGAAGGTCGGTCATCGATAGGATAGAAGTATTTTTAAAAAAAATTGCATCCATGCCGAAAGGACCAATCTCCTGGTACATAAATGCCAAGAAAGATGTTATAGATATGGTCATACGATTAGAATCTACATCTACATTCTATACTTTGTAACCCACCGAGACTGAACGGGGTGGCGCAGTGGTTAGCACATTGGACTCGCATTCTGGAAGATGACGGTTCAAACCCGCGCCCGGCCGTGCTGATTTAGGTTTTCCGTGATTTCCCTAAATTGCTTCAGGCAAATGCCGGGATGGTTCCTTTGAAAGGGCACGACCGACTTCCCTCCCCCTCCTTCCCTAACCCGATGGGACCGATGACCTCGCTGATTGGTCCTCTCCACGCGAGTCAACCAACAAATCCTCTGTCAAGTGAATGGAAGAGGGTACGTTCCACTGTACCAGTTATTAGGGCTTTTTCGCATTTCAGTGGCACATGAGGCGCGAGAAGAATGAGTGTCTAAATCCCTCTGTGCTTGCAGTAATTAGTCCAACCTGGTTTTAGTGATCCCTATAGGAGTCATACGTAGAGGTTTGTAATATATTCCTAGATTCACCATTTAGAGTTGGTTCTAGAAACTTTCTAAGATTTTTTTCACCTGATAGTTTGCGTCTATCTTAGAGCATCTTCCAATTCAGTACTTTCAGCATCTTCCTGACACTCCCCTATTGCTCTAACAAACCTGTGACCAGTCATGTTGCCTTCTCTGTACCTGTTCAATATCCGCTGTCAGTACTATTCAGCACAAGTAGGACGGGTCCCTTATACTGGAGCACTAAAGTTCTGTATACTATTTTATTTGTCAACTGGTTGAATTTCCCTAGTACGGTACCAACGAACTGCAGTCTACCACTTTCTGCTTTACCTATCACTGAGCCTATGTTATTGTTCCATTTCATATCCCTACAAACTGTTAAAACGAGGGATCTGAATGTCTGGTCGCGAAAACTGACAACGGCTGGGAGAGCGGTGTGCTGAACACATGGCTCTAACAATCGGCATCCAGTGACGCCTATCGGCTGAGGATGGCACGGCAGTCAGCCGGCACTGTTGGGCCTTCCGAGGCCTGTTCGAACGGAGGTTAATTTTATTTATTTATTTACTAATTTTTTTAGGTATTGGTATGAGTTGAGCGATTCCAACTGTGACTCATTGGTATTGTAGGACACTATGTTTCTTCCTTCTTGTTTTTAAGTGCACTATTCCTCATTTCTGTACATTCAAAGCAGGTTGCCAATCTCTGCACCACTTTAAGATCTTATCAAGATCTGATTGATATTTGTGTAGCTCCTTTCAGACAATGTTTCATTATCGATAACTGCATCATCTCTGAAGAGGCTGCGGTAACCATTAATACTGTCCGCTAGGTCATTAATAAACAACACCATCAACAAGGGTCCCAATACACTTCCATGGAGCACGCCCCAAGTTACTTTCTATATCTGTTGACTGCTCCTCCCTACCAAAAAATCCTCAATCCAGTCACAATTCTTGGTACCTCATAGGATCTTACTTTTGATAACAGAATGGGAATATTGAGAAACACCACATATCCGAAATATCAAACTTTTCACGACATACAAAAACATTCCAGGTCTTAAAATTATACTTAAATTCTGGTTTTCTTCTCATTTTTCACTAAAATTAATGCAGAGCGACGAACACTAATGCCCTGTAGACAATAGTGATACGTATTCTTGTCGTTAAGCTAAAATTTATTTTGTGATCATGAGGGCTTTCTCAGTGTTTTGTAATGCATTAGCATAAATCGTTACTTGAGTCATACTTTATTGATAACATGGACAAAAATCTAACAAACTATGCCTATTTTTCCATTGGAATTATATTCCACACATAGTTGTTGTTGGCCGATTGTATATGTCAGTGTAGAAGTTCTGGGTCGTTTATTCTTTTGGTGGGAATGTGGGAATTCGCCTTTTTTCTTGTCATTGATAGGCACGTACCGATTGTTCTCTCCGCTTAAAACAGTGCTTAAAATCAAAACAACAACAAAATAATTGAGAAACAGTGTATCATTGGCACCTGTGGGGGTTTCTCTTCAGTTTAGGTGATACAATGGCTGCATACAACACAGAAAATGCCAGAACATACAGGGTTTCTCCATGCCATGATCAGCCTACACGTCTACAGTAAAAATCATAGGTAATCCAATTTTGTCAAAAAAATGGACATTTGCGGTTTCTCAGTATTCCCATTCATTCAGGGCGACAAACTACAGGGACGGGCTTCTGACTGGTATTGGAGGAAAAAAGGTCAAGTGATCATATGTCCGAAATTGAATCGTTGCCAGGCAGATGGTGTTGACGAATGAAAGTTCCTCTGACCATCTGCCGTGTGTTCCTAGTGTGTTGCCGGCGGTGTGACTGACGCAGCGTATGGTACTGTTAGCAGTGGAATGGGGACACGCCGAGATGGTTGCCAAGAATCCCTGCCCACTCAATGATTGTGGACGGATGTTGACGAGACACCTCAACTACTCCCAGAGGACTGTCTGTATTCCACAGATGACGATTATGCAGACTGATGATGCCAGTTCTGGTAAACGTTGCTTCATCGGTAAAGAGGACTGATGGCAGAAATCCCATAATTGTGTTGGTCTGGCGCAAAAGCAATCGAAAAAATCTTCACCGTAGAGGGAAGTCCGCTGCTTAAAATCCTTGCCTTCGTTGCAGGTGATGGGATAGAAGTGGTTGTTATGGAGGATACACGTAATTGTACTGTGGCTTACGCCATGTTGGCAGCCCAATCGCCTGCAGCTTGTACTGGGGTTCGTCGCAGTATCCTGTTGAACTCGGTTCTACAAATCTGGTGCACGCACAATCCACCACCTCCCTGTACGTTGGTCTGTCTGAAAATACCCACGATAACACATCCTCCCAAAAATGGCATGAAATGTTGTCGATGTGACTCGTGTATGTGATGGTACTTGTTTTGGTACAACTGTGTTGCCTCTCGACCGTTTCCATTTGCTTGGCCGTACACAAAAGCCATCTCGGCTTGTTGCCAACATGAATATCGGACCAATCTGCTGCTTATAGTATGCTGCGTACTCACACAGCCTACAACACACAAGGAGCAAACGACATATGATCAAAGGAACTGTCGTTGTCAGCGCCATCTACCGTGGCCACTATGCATTTTTGGACACGTCTTTATTAGACCTTCCTTCCCCAATTTCCAGTCAGGAAAACGTCCCTAACCTTTGTCGGTTTTGTCAATGTTCACTGTGTATTAGCGTAGATGTGGTACTTAGTGAGATACTTTTCGTAAATCGACAAATACTGCATATACCTGCCTGCCTTCATTCATTCCCAAGATTTGCGATCTTTTACAGACGCTCGAAATTTAGCGCGGACTTCAGTGCGAGATGCCTATAACAGTTTCCACAACAAAACTTTGTCTCGAAACCCGGCAGAAAATCCAAAGAGATTCTGGTCGTATGTCAAGTATGTTAGCGGCAACAAACAATCAATGCCTTCTCTGCGCGATAGCAATGGAGATACTATCGAAGACAGTGCTGCCAAAGCAGAGTTACTAAACACAGACTTCACAAAAGAAGACGAAAAAAATATTCCAGAATTCTAATCGAGAACAGCTACCAACATGAATAACATAGAAGTAAATATCCTCGGAGTAGTGTGGTTGTTGTTGTTATGGTCTTCAGTCCTGAGACTGGTTTGATGCAGCTCTCCATGCTACTCTATCCTGTGCAAGCTACTTCATCTCCCAGTACTTACTGCAACCTACATCCTTCTGAATCTGCTTAGTGTATTCATCTCTTGGTCTCCCTCTACGATTTTTACCCTCCATGCTGCCCTCCAATACTAAACTGGTGATCCCTTGATGCCTCAGAACATGTCCTACCAACCGATCCCTTCTTCTGGTCAAGTTGTGCCACAAACTTCTCTTCTCCCCAGTCCTATTCAATACCTCCTCATTAGTTATGTGATCTACCCATCTAATCTTCAAAATTCTTCTGTAGCACCACATTTCGAAAGCTTCTATTCTCTTCTTGTCCAAACTATTTATCGTCCATGTTTCACTTCCATACATGGCTACACTCCATACAAATACTTTCAGAAACGACTTCCTGAAACTTAAATCTATACTCGATGTTAACAAATTTCTCTTCTTCAGAAATGCTTTCCTTTCCATTGCCAGTCTACATTTTATATCCTCTCTACTTCGACCATCATCAGTTATTTTGCTCCCCAAATAGCAAAACTCCTTTACTACTTTAAGTGTCTCATTTCCTAATCTAATTCCCTCAGCATCAGCCGACTTAATTCGACTACATTCCATTATCTTCGTTTTGCTTTTGTTGATGTTCATCTTATATTCTCCTTTCAAGACACTATCCATTCCGTTCAACTGATCTTCCAAGTCCTTTGCTGTCTCTGACAGAATTACAATGTCTTCGGCGAACCTCAAAGTTTTTATTTTTTCTCCATGGATTTTAATACCTACTCCGAATTTTTCTCTCGTTTCCTTCACTGCTTGCTCAATATACAGATTAAATAACATCGGGGAGAGGCTACAACCCTGTCTCACTCCCTTCCCAACCACTGCTTCCCTATCATGTCCCTCGACTCTTATAACTGCCATCTGGTTTCTGTACAAATTGTAAATAGCTTTTCGCTCCCTGTATTTTACCCCTGCCACCTTCAGAATTTGAAAGAGAGTATTCCAGTCAACATTGTCAAACGCTTTTTCTAAGTCTACAAATGCTAGGAACGTAGGTTTGCCTTTCCTTAATCTAGCTTCTAAGATAAGTCGTAGTGTCAGTATTGCCTCACGGAGTAGTGAAGCAACTTAAATCACTTAATAGTAGCAAGTCTTCTGGTCCAAACTGTATACCAATTAGGTTCCTTTCGGAGTAAGCTCATACATTAGCTCCATCCTTACCAATCATATACAACCGTTCGCTCGACGAAAGATCCGTACCCAAAGACTGGAAAGTTGCACAGGTCACACCAATATTCGAGAAAGGTAGTAGGAGTAATCCAGGCCCATATCGTTAATGTCGATATGCAGCAGGATTTTAGAAGATATATTATGTTCGAACATAATGAATTACCTAGAAGAAAGCGATCTATTGACACACGGTCAACATGGGTTTAGAAAACATCTTTGTTGTGAAACACAACTAGCTCTTTATTCACATGAAGTGCTGAGTGCTATTGACAAGGGATTTCAGATCCATTCCGCATTTCTGGATGTCCGGAAGGCTTTTGACTCTGTACCATACAAGCGGCTCGTAGTGAAATTGCGTGCTTATGGAATATCGTCTCAGTTATGTGACTGGATCTGTGATTTCCTGTCAGAGAGCTCACACTTCGAAGTAACTGACGGAAAGTCATCGAGTAAAACAGATGTGATTTCTGGCGTTCCCCAAGGTAGTGTTACAGCGTCTTTGCTGTTCCTTATCTATATAAACGATTTGGGAGACAATCTGAGCAGCTGTCTTCGGTTGTTTGCAGATGACGTTGTCGTTTATCGACTAATAAACTCATCAGAAGATCAAAACAAACTGCAACGATTTAGAAGAAATATCGGAATGGTGTGAAAAGTGGCAGCTGACCTTAAATAACGAAAAGCGTGATGTCACCCGCATGAGTGCTAAAAATAACTCGTTAAACTTCGGTTACACGATAAATAAGTCTAATCTAAAAGCCGCAAATTAAATACCTAGGTATTACAATTACGAACGACTTAAATTGGAAGGAACATAGAAAATGTTGTGGGGAAGGCTAACCAAAAACTGCGTTTATTGGCAGGGCACTTAGATAATGTAACAGATCTACTAAGGAGACTGCCTACACTACGCTTTTAAAATACTGCTGCACGGTGTGAGATCCTTACCAAATAGGACTGACGGAGTACATCGAAAAAGTTCATAGAAAGGCAGCACGTTTTGTATTATTGCGAAATATGGGAGAGAGTGTCACAGAAATTATACAAGATTTGGGATGGACATCATCAAAAGAAAGGCGTTTTTCGTTGCGACGGAATCTTCTCACGAAATTCCAATCACCAACTTTCTGCTCCGAATGCGAAAATATTTTGTTTACACCGACGTACATAGGGAGGAACGATCACCAAGATAAAATTAGGGAAATCTGAGCTCGTACGGAAAGATATAGATGGCATTCTTTCCGCGCGCTATACGATATTGGAATAATAGAGAATTGTGCAGGTGGTTCGATGAACCCTCTGCCAGGCACTTATTTGTGATTTGCAGAGTATCCATGTAGATGCAGATGTAGATGGCTTTCAGTGCGTCATATAAGAAATGTGAGAATAAGGACAACTATGACGCTCCTTCAGAATGACCTTTGGATACTTTGTGACATAACGAACAACAAGCTGGCGTTAAATTAATGGACGGACGCCAGGCTGGACAAAACTAGTTGAAGAAAAGACTCTGGATCAAAAGGAGTTGAAGCGTGTCGTGATGTCCACCAGGACGATTAATGACGTCTTAATAGATGGCTCTTTTGAAATTCAAAATGTGAATATTTGATACTGTTACTTCGCAATTCTGAAACGCTCCTGGTTCACTACCTTTCCCGAAATGGTGTAGAAAGACGCCGATATCTAAACTAGTCGATAATTACTGTATAGGGGGCGCGTCTTTCCATCCCTCGGCTCGAGACGGTGAGGGCTGCCAACCTCTCAAGTCAATCACTGATCAATAAAACCTGGACGCGAGGCGCGGCGAGGCGAGGCAGGGCCCTTCCGCGAGACCGGCCGGCCCTCTGCCACCCCACAACCGCCCCCACCCCCTCTCCTTCCCCCACACGTTGTTACCACCCCCTCCCTCCCGCCCCCTTGCTGCTCGCCCCCTTCGGGCCGCTGGCCGGCGCTCAGCCGCAGCGTCGGCGTCCTTGCTCGCTCCCAAACACTCACATGTAACATAAACATTTCAAAGCAAATCCACGTCAATTCGGGGCCGGCCATTTTTGGGGGCAGTCGATGGAAGCGCGGCGGCGAAAGAGACGGGAGGGGGGGGGGGGGCGGGGGTCCGAGGGCGGGCCCCAGCGCGGCTATCTGGAATTTCCACTCCCTCTTTCAGTATTCTAATCAGTACGCTGTTACGGGAAACATCCACCGTTCGTCATTAATTCATATCATTTCACTGGTTGACTTAAGAATACTTTTTGCGTTTTTTTAAATTTAGAGAGAGAACTTTTTGTTATTCCGGCTTCCTGTGGAGCCCGCCACTCCTCTCGACGCAGTCTTTCCCGATCGCCGTGACCTGTTACCCTTCAGAACGTCCGGAATTTTGTTACTGTACGCCAGTCGATGATGAATATTAATACCGGGCGCCAGGGGGATGTGGAATGTGATACCCATCGTCGAAGACGCGATTCGGTACGACCGCCACTGAGAATTCTGTTGTCTTTCCTCTCTTCTGATTGTAAAAATATTTGTATTTTTTTTTGAGAAATTCAGCGAAGTTTCTGTCGGCTAAAATATCGTTTGGCAGAAAATTGCCCTCCAGCACAACAGTAAAACGAGGAAGCAGAGAACGTTGTCACAAAAAAGAAAGGCAGTTTCTGAATAAACTAGACCTTCAGTATCGTTGTATGTGCAGTAGCTACTGACTATAACGTGAAAACTAAGTATTAACTACTTCGTTATCATACAATTCCCTCAACAGAAAAATAAAAAATACACATTTTAAGTATCAGTACGCAGAATATAACACACCCTTGTCTAAATGTGAGATTCATCTAATTTAAAAGAAAAGATGTTTCAAGAAGCCATGATCCCATTACCAAGTTATTAAGATTATTGTGCCATTAAACACGTTGAAAAACAAGAAGCAAGCAAATATTTTTCACTGTGCCTAGTAGCATAATAATTTTAACTTGATAATGCGATCAAGTCGATGTGTTCTGAAATCGAATAAATCTCACTTCTGGGCAACGAGGGCATAATAAGCTCCGTAGTAATATTGTGATACAGTTGTACTATGATTTACAACGGATAGATTTCAGGGTAACCATAGCAACTTTTTCTGGGAAAACCGAAGCAGTTAAATGTGTGGAAAATTTAATAACGAAACATTATTTGAAATAGGTTATGGTTCGCAGCTTGTAAATATTTTTGAAAAGTCGTGATATGCACAAAAGCCGTAAATATCTTTATTAAAACCCTCACTTTCAGTTAACAACAGGCCATCCTCAGGTATAAAAAACGACATAGGGTTAAGTACAATGACGATCATTTTTAAAAATTTTTGGGGGTCCATTGTCTTAACGTGTTTTGAGAATGAAAACGGCGTCCAAGCAGCCCGTACTCTATTTATTATCCACACAGTTAGGCAATTTCAGCCGTTGGTCATTTTCAAGCACATAAAATGAAGCACGAAGCTTAAAATATGTGCTTCAAAATGAGTGACGGTTGAAAGTGGCCAGCTGTACGGATAATAAACAGAACGCAGACTGCTTGGACCTTTCTTTTCCACTCTAAAAAAAATGATCATTTGTATCCAGATCAACATATACATTAACGGTATCAAAACTGTAGAATGCAGAAAACTGCCCGATTCATACATTCAGCGACATGTTAACAAGGGAACCAAAGGAAGAACGTTGCCATGATCGTGATTGTGCGCATATTCTGTAATTTATATCCTTTTTTTACCAGAGGATAGTTTACTGTTTGACCGAAACTGTTAGTTTTAATAGAATGACTTAAAGGTATTTTACAAATGTTTCATTTTTCTCTGATAATAAAGTTGTGTACTTTCTTTTCAATACCAGTTTTACATTTCCATCGCACATTTCTAAGCACAGCTTCGTCATCAGGGTTTCAGTTTGCTATCGAAGGATGCACTCAAATGTCAGATACGCATATCTGGGAATTTTACTGAGTTCTGTTGTGAGTGGCATTAGTGATTACAGTGCATGTGTTCTTTACACAAATTTATGAACACTGTTAGATGAACGTACTGTATATATTCATATAATAATGTAGAAGCTACTACATTTTGTCATACGCAACAAACATCAGAAAAAATTCCAGATATGTGTTTCTGGTGTCTTGACCTGCGAGTGAAGGTTTTTCGATAGGCAACTGAAGCCCTGATGATGAAATTGGTCTTCGAATAAAATTGTTGGAATAAAATTGCTGTTGAAAACAAGGTATAGGAAACTATTATGGTGGTTAGCAGCTAAAAAAAATCAGCAGTCACTAAAATTTAAACTATTTTGCTACACATTTTCCATATCAGTAACGAAATGAGAAAGGGAAACAGACAGATCTCGTGGTAAGTAGTAGTTATTACTGTCACTGTGCTACAAATGACACATTAATATGCAGTCAAATGCACATAAAAAACATATTCTGTGATTAGACTGTAATACCCGAAGTATTTTATTTAGCGCTGACAAAGAATTCCTTTCTGTTTGCAGTAATTATACCCTCCTTCGCCTCAGTTACAATATTTTTTGTCAAAAGGTGGAAAATACTATAAATTACAATGTGGATTAAATTTTGGGCTGAGTATGATAATACGAAACAGAAATTAATTTTGCGATTGACAGCGTAAAAATCAATTCCAGTTCATTCACCTTTGTCTTACTAACCAAGTAGCGCTGAAAGAACCTGTTTCGTAAAAGATACGAATGTGAGACTACTTTTAGAGAAACAGGAAAAGCTATCAAAGGTGGAATTTTCGCATCCATGCTTGTGATTCGTGCCTTACTTCGGGCATATTGTAAGTACAATTATCTTACAATTTTAAAAGAGTTAATAAAATCTACAAGGACAAAATATCTGAAAGAAATGCCTTGGCACCCTTATTTTATTTTTCAACGTGGCCTGAAAATTAATGGAAACGCACAAATATTTGCTTTTTGAAGAGTAGTTTATTTAGTCAAAAGTTTTCACGGCTAAATAAAATATTTTGACTAATGATTAAGACACGTGAATCGTACTGAAAATTAAAGTTACAGAAAATATTAAAGAAAGATAAATTCGACCTGGTGTATGTTATCATTGCCTTAGAAGTCTTCTCAATATACCTGTGTCTAACTTCTTGTATTGCACTTGTTCGTGAGAGTCCAAGCAGTCGCCTGCGAGTCCAAGCAGTCGTTGTACAAATTAATGCGACAGTAATGGATAATAAAGCCGGGAATATATACTAATGAAACATCGTTCATAGGAAATTTTTGAGGTACCGTAAAAAGTAATAAAAATTGCACCATCGAAATGAGAGTAGTTTTATATCGGTTCATTCGAGTGTTCCATATTGAGTTCTATTAAAAGTCGTTATCAATGGTTTCATCTAATTAGATATCTCTCTTGCTTGCCTAACAGAAAAAGTAATTAATTACAACCTGTTTTGTTTCAACAAAGGGACACAGCCAAGTGCATATGCATTCATGCACACCGAGGAGGAACGAAACACACATAGAAAGAAAACGAGGATGAGGGTTGTCAGTAGAATACAGATGGAGTAAGCAAATAAGCAGCAAAGAACGAACAGAAAGAGGGAGCCTAGGAAAGCGCCTAGTAGAGCAAGGAGGGGGAGAAAGATGAACACAACAAGAAGGAAGAAAGAGAGAGAGTGAGTGAGACTGAAGCGTGCTCTCAGATCATTATCACAGAATGAGGGTCTTCGATTGTAGATGTTACTGTTCAGAGTATTGGCATACAGAAAGCAGCTTTTAGGGTATGATTATAATTTGTAAAGACCATTAATAGTTCACAACTTGTATGAGTGCTGTGACGTTTGCTTCTGTCCCAAACATCCCAGGTGACTGTCTCTGACTATATCCTACACTAGTTCACTGTCAAATTTCAGTTGTCTGACCAACAGACAGTATGTAGATGATATTATAGTACATTTCGTTTTTAATCTGGTAAATTGTTCTCAGATAGGCCAAATGACATGGTTAATACCTTTCCCTTGTAATCGAGGTACCGAATATACCTATTTTTCAGGCTTCACAGGAGAGCAGCAATGATGGGGTTCTACGCTACGTGAACTGTATTTTGCGTAGATGCACATAGTATGTACAATTAACACTAAAATCAACATCCTTTTGACCAAAGGCCTGTAAATCTTCGTACATCAACTCCTCGCTAGTCATTGCTATCTACGCTAGTACTGTAGGAACAGTTGACTTTCCTGTCAATATTTAGGGAATAATTACTGCAAAATAGAATCTGCTTTCTAAGCATAAGGCTACACTTTTTAAAAATAAAATAAAATACCGAAGGCTGTTGCTTCTTATTACACCGAGCTGTATGTTTGTACCAGATACCGGATCGTAGTAATAGATGGCGACTAGAGAAATCAGACTATATTCGCAAAATGTTACTTATAGGAAAGGTACAAAAAGGAAATATTTTACAATTTCCTGCAAAGCACATAAATTGCCGGAAACTCTTGACGCTGAGCAACATTGTATGGGCTCTCAAGAAATAGTTTATTAGATGATGTTTACGCATCTTCTAGTCTTACCCCCCAAGCACGTTTTGTACAATAGTAACGAGGCTCATCTACATTTCAGTATTACGTTACTGCACAATAATACTATTTTTTTAGAGTCTTATAAGACAACCTTGATTGTAAATATGTATTTCCAGCAAGTGTCTTAGATACAATTCCTGTTGAACGTTTTGACCCCAAAAACTACTTATAAATATTATATTTCACCTCTTACCTTTGGTACATGATGTAAATAATTAAATAAAATTTTCTAGACTGTAACAGCATCATATCTATATTCACTATTGGTGCACTGAAAGTGATCTCTCAGCAGAAACATTTCAAATGAATGAAAAATAATTTTGGAACACAGTCTAAAAAAAACGTTGCTCCAATGTGAAATATTTTCTTTCCGGTCAGATCTGCAGCATAGAATATACCAGAAAATTAAATTTCATAACGAATAATTCCAGGAAAGCTGAAAGGAAAATGATTTTTCCATTTCCTATATCGGTAGCAAAATGAGAAAGAGAAACAGGCATTTCTCGCGGTAAGCAGTAGTTATTCCTTTCTTTTTGCTACAACGTAGAATAATTCTACCAGGCACCCCTCAGTCCGTCCCCTCCGTGTGCCCTTACCTCTTGGACACCAGCAATCTACCATCTATGCAACTAAATATACGTCCATCACAGTCATCGCTACCTCCTCCAAAATGGTCTGTTCTATCCTCATTTGTTTTTATGGTAATTGTAATCCCTAGGTTTTTAGAGGTGTTTAGTTGAATCTACAATCTTTAAATCTGAGTGATGTTCGTGTAACCAAAGTTATCGGACTTTTGTAGCACTTAGATTAAACAGTAAGAGCAGCAGAGGGCCTAAAACGCTTGCTTGGGAATCCCCAGATATCACTTGTTTCACCTGTCACGTAGTACAAATACGTGACAAACGTCTTAAAGAAGAAAGTTTTCTGCAATGACTGTAATATATCTCCATTTCATTAAGAAGAAAGTTTTCTGCAATGACTGTAATATATCTCCATTTCATCAAGAAGAAAGTTTTCTGCAATGACTGTAATATATCTCCATTTCATTTTTATTTTGTGTACTATGTTTTTTCCGCTGTGTACCCATTCTCAAGTAAATTCAACCTCTAATAATTACATATGTTTTGGATTTCAGTCATTTTCATGGGCAGTTCGTGGTTGGTTAATGCTTTCAGGTCCGGGCAAAAATGGAGTACCAATGAAAATGACTGTAACCCAAAATATAATAGTTAACGCATTAACATTTTTCTTGAGAATGGGTGCACAGCGGAAACAACGAAGTAAGCAAAATAAAAGTAAAACGGAAATAAATAATCGCCGGTTCTGGAAACATTTCTTTCACGACGTTTATCACTTATTTCTCACTAAATGACCACCCGCCACATACTATTAACTGTGACCTATCTGACAGTAAATCACGAATCCAGTCGCACAACTGAGACGATACTCCTTAGCCATGTAATCTGATTAGAAGCCGCGTGTGAAATATCGTTTCAAAAGTGTCCTGGAAATCTAGAAATGTGAAATGTACTTGAGTTCCCCTGCCTGTAGCAGTCACTGCTTTTTGCGGATAAAGTGCCTACTGTGTTCCACAGGAACGTTATTTTCTGAATCCGCGCTAGTTCTATGTGAAAAAGCTCATTTTTTAACATCTAAGTGCAGTACGTGTTCCCAAATCCTATAAGAATCGCTCTCGGTCTTACTAGTTGATAACTGAGTAAGTTACTTCTATTTCCTTTCTTGTGGATTGGTGTGACACGTGCAACTTTCAGTCTTTAGGTACTGATCATTCATAGAGTGAGCGGTTGTATATCATTTCTGAAAATGAGGTTTCATCAGCATGCCCGAAAGGAACCTACTCAATTGGTATACAAACAGCAAGACTTGCAGAATGAGATTTCCACTCTGCAGCGGAGTGTGCGCTGATACGAAACTTCCTGGCAGATTAAAACTGTGTGCCCGACCGAGACTCGAACTCGGGACCTTTGCCTTTCGCGGGCAAGTGCTCTACCATCTGAGCTACCGAAGCACGACTCACGCCCGGTACTCACAGCTTTTCTGCAAGATTCGCAGGAGAGCTTCTGTAAAGTTTGGAAGGTAGGAGACGAGATACTGGCAGAAGTAAAGCTGTGAGTACCGGGCGTGAGTCGTGCTTCGGTAGCTCAGATGGTAGAGCACTTGCCCGCGAAAGGCAAAGGTCCCGAGTTCGAGTCTCGGTCGGGCACACAGTTTTAATCTGCCAGGAAGTTTCATATTTAGCAAGACTTGCGTTTATTAAGTGATCTAAGTTGCCTTGCTAAACGAGGGACAGTTTTCACATTACCAGTCTGTGTCTCAATGCTGTATATCAGAACTGATATACATATTACTCGTATGCTTTAGAAGCTTCGTATGCTTAGTCATCAAAACCCTATCTAGTTTACTAAAACCGTTCCATACCATTTTCATTCATGTAAGCGGCCTTTCTTTTCTTTTTTAATGTCCGTCCAGCCGCAGTCCTCATCTGCCGTATAAACATAAAACTCATCGACTGCTACTACGACTTCGTTCTAAACCTCTACTATATTCAATTGTTATTTTTTTTCTGTCTCTCTCTTAAACGTACTTGAATTTGAGGGACTGTAATACCAAACACGTTTAATGTTTATTTATAAGGCATCGTCATTGGTGTGGATAACCACAGCATTTACGAAAAGACTATGTAACATCAGTATGATCTTATTGTAAAATTGTTTTTGAAATTCCATTTAGCCAGAATGTGAGGTACTCCCTCGAAACATGTTGCAAAATAAATAAGTAATACAATAGTCAACAAAGTTTGTGACTAGTAGCGGTAATTTAAAAAAACCTTTACTTGTAGTACACTTAACACAGAAAAATGCAAACAAAAACAGCTTATATAAACAGCTACTTCAGCAGATAACCACCCGAATAATTCTTTAAATCATTCGTACTACATTATTTAAGTCTTACTTTGACTGATATTCAGGGGTATTTTTAATTTGGCATACGTCGTTCATCAGTTCGTTGATAGCGTTAATCTACAATAGAGGGAACAGTGGAGTGTCATTTGAAATACGATTACGGTTCAGATCCGTTCCATTTGCATGTGTCTAGTCTTCGTTTCGTCATTTTAGGAATCCTGAAACGTCTAGGACTCCTGAGAATGGCTTCCGTGGTAAAGAATATTCTTGCCTGATATCTCTTTCAATTTTCTGTTTCTCATTACCCTGATTTATAGGTGTCGTGGAAGCTGCACACAGCTTCCAAGCGCTGCACAACAAGCCGGGAAAAAGCAATGTCAGGGAAGTCTTTGATGTTTCATTTAACGTGTTTTGTGCCAAAAAATTCAAAAGCAACTGTAATAATTGTCACATAATTGAATTACAAATAAAGTGTAGAAATGAGATTAGTGACAAACATAGCTTCAACATCGTAAAAGTACGAGGTACAGGTGAAGGAAATTTTTTACCACGAAATTAACGTAACACATGAAGTACGAAACACTGATAATCCACGAAATAGACTGGAACATGTGAGGAGAGGATCCCGCCCAAAAAGAAATTTACTGGAGAACATTTACTTGCGATATATATTTCGTAGAATACACATCTGGAGCCTAGAACTGTATGCCGGTGAATAACGGACTGTGATAAAACCGGAAAAGAAGTGAATAAAAGATCTTGAGGTGTGTTGGTATAGAAGGATGTAAGAAATGGAGTGGGCTGATAAGACAAAGCATGCGGATCTCTCCATGATCGCCGACAAAAGCAGTAATGGAAAATACAAGTTATAAGAGAGGACAGGATGACAGAACATTAATAACTTTCGTACTACGAACTGTAGTTGCAGAATGGACAAATTGGAAGGTAAGACAGAGAGTATATACGACAAATAACTGAGAGCGTTCTATCTAGGTAATGTTATCAGATGTAGAGATTGACGCAGGAAAAGAAATCATGGCAGGCTGTATCAAACAAGTCAGAAGACTGATGAAAATAAACTACAACAGTGCAGTAGTGAAAGACAGGCTTAACAGCACGGTACCACTGTAATTGGTTTACATAAAGTGCTGATTGTAGTCGAATTAAGTCGGGTGATGCTGAGGGAATTAGATTAGGAAATGAGACGCTTAAAGTAGTAAAGGAGTTTTGCTATTTGGGGAGCAAAATAACTGATGATCGTGAAAGTAGAGAGGATATAAAATGTAGACTGGCAATGGCAATGAAAGCGTTTCTGAAGAAGAGAAATTTGTTAACATTGAGTATAGATTTAAGTGTCAGGAAGGCGTTTCTGAAAGTATTTGTATGGAGTGTAGCCATGTATGGAAGTGAAACATGGACGATAAATAGTCTGGATAAGAAGAGAATAGAAGCTTTTGAAGTGTGGTGCTACAGAAGAATGCTGAAGATTAGATGGGTAGATCACATAACTAATGAGGAGGTATTGAATAGGATTGGGGAGAAGAATAGTTTGTGGTACAACTTGACTAGAAGAAGGGATCGGTTGCTAGGACATGTTCTGCGGCATCAAGGGATCACCAATTTAGTATTTGAGGGCAGCGTAGAAGGTAAAAATCGTAGAGGGAGACCAAGAGATGAATACACTAAGCAGATTCAGAAGGATGTAGGTTGCAGTAGTTACTGGGAGATGAAGAAGCTTGCACAGGATAGAGTAGCATGGAGGGCTGCATCAAACCAGTCTCAGGACTGAAGAACACAACAACAACAAAGTGCTGATGCCGCCATGGGTAAACGTTCGGCATCATATAGCAGCACTCAGGATGAACGTATGCGTCGATGACCGAGAAGGGAGTAGAACCGCAACATTCGAGTTACTAGCGGAACGGCTAACCTTTCCAACACCGTTTAAATATTAAATGTCAGTATTTGATTCGATTGGCACTACTCAGTTTCCACGATCGCTTCGAATTAATAAATAACATTTTTGCAGCGTACATGAATCCGAGAGTGAACACTTTATGGAGGGCGGCGTGTTTACCAGTAGGCCTGCCGGAGGATACGGGTGACCCATCGGCGAACTGCTGGGGCGAACGCCCGGCCGCCGCTCGGCGTGTAACTGTGTCTTGAGGCTATCGATTATCCATTAGCCTCTCCTCTCGTCCCACCCACTCCCACCCTGCAGGCGCCGCTGTTTGCTGCTCGCTTCAAGACGCCTGCCAGCAGCCGACAGTGCCTCTTTAAAGCGTCCCCAGCAGGCTACAACCTGTGCAACCAACACGTGCACAAGGCGAGCTACAGCTAAGAGACCAACAAGTGCACCGCTTTGACACCAGTACTCGTCTTGCCAAAATATTTCTATAAATTTCCCGTATTTTTAAATTTTGTCACAAAAAAACTAGAAGTCGCCGTTTCTACATTAAGATGTCCGCCTCAAAAGCAAGTATAAGCATTTAACTTTGCACATACTTATGTTAGGTACTGTCACTGTCTGTTTGTAATATAAATAAATACTCGAAGTAAGCAGTCACTAAGTTTTAAAGTTTTCTTTTTATCTACTACGCTTTCCGCAGGGTTAAGCTTCCTCACCAGGTCCGGATTTAGCTCACGTGCATTGCTCCTCGGAAACCAACGATGTGTGCTTCTCCATTCTTCACTTTTCTCAAAATCACTGAATTTAAAGTTAACACGTACACTTTTTGCAAGGAATTAGCCAATAAAACGTCTTCAATAGAAAACTCTCTAAATAAAAAGTAAGATATTTATCGCTTTGTTTGAACATAAATTTAGGCCCAAACACAGGCGATTTTCATGAAAACAAGCCGTATATCCATTTTTTAGCTATTACCTAGACTGTAATATAACACAATTAAAAAGAATAGCTGAAATTTCATCGTAACACAGGGAGAACGTTAGTACTGACGCTTACTGCCCGCGATTCTCGTGAAACGTATACTCTCATTTCACTGTATCGCATTCATATTTTGTTACACAATTTGTATAAGAACAATTACAGTTTTACGTCCATCTGAATCTTAGATCATATGACGAATAACACAGAACTACTAGTTAATAGCATTTGCGGTTAGTCGTGACAATTTAACATAACTCTTGGAAAGTGTATTACGTATTCTCAGTAACAGTTTATTGAATACAGTGAGAAATTAACGTTTCCTATTCGATGCTACAACCTTTTTCCATACTCAGAAACAATACCTGTTTTGTCATTGATCTTCTAATAAGAAAATTACTTCCTGTAGAAGTCTGGATGATTATTACTCTACAATAGCCAAGTCATAAAATTCCGTATCGATGACAGCAGCCCAAAATTATAATACAAGATGAGAATAAACTTGGTAATTTTTCCAATTTTTTCCTTCTTCACTCTTTTTTCAGTTTTGATTGTTTGTAAAGATATTATTAGAATTTTGTGTCTCTTATTAGTATATCTTCCTATGAGCAACCAAAAAACTACAGCGGTAAGAGGTGTAAGTGAATCACGCTAATATCTCTTTATCTACAACACGTCCATAACTTCGCTCTTTTTAGAGTAGCCTATAGTAACTGGAACGACAATAATTGCAGGCTATGTTACATGCACAGTAAACAACAAAAAGAAAATACAGTAGCAGCGAAATGATAGTTGCCAAATAGCTGAACATTTTACTAGAAATAATAGATTTACGAGTGCTGATAAACAATCTACTTAGGGATTAATACACGAATTTCGTTATAGTGGTACCAACGTATCTGTCCTTGACCAAACAGTTATTCATTAAACGCTGTCCTCTGGAAATTCATGTCTGCCGCAGTGACCGCGAATCAACGGAACTTTTCACTGGCGCTTCATGACGCAATACACGAATTGTGATAGCTACAGTACACATTTCACCCAAGTGCATGACAAACGAAGCTCTTCTTTCTTCTCATATTCTGAAAACATTCAATGCCGCACTGTGAAAAAGTCTTGTGTTGGGGTTTACTGAAATTCAGTGTTATGGTACAGTGATACGTAAGCATTTTATTAATTCAACGATGCAGAATGAACAAATTCGGGAAGTGCATATTTGTAAGACTTGTAAAGTCCCAAACAGTGATAATGATTCCGGGAGTAATATTAGTAAAATAGTTGACATAATAGTACTATCAGTACTGAAATTTAATCTACAAGGTGTATCATTCCACATAAATTCGTTTAACTGTTATTGATGTAATCTGGAAATATATAAGCATGAATTCATAGGAAATAGGCTTGACGCGTGAGACTTAAATTTCAGTCTCTCCTTAAATTTCCATTTCTGTTCGTTCCGGTACAAATATTGCAAGAGCTTCAAAGGAAGTGTGCTTAGAAAAGAGGATTATGAGCGATTCGGAAACGTTTACCGTAGTACAGCAGCCAGATTACGTCTTGTTTTCAAACTGTTCTGCTAATATGGATGGAGTGACTCATTGTGCAATGAAAGAGAAGCAGAAATATTAGACTCAGAATGAAACTGTATACCTCTAATATTTAAGTAAACAGATACAACAATTGTGGTGACTAAATGAGAAACTTGAATAACCGATTTACAGACGCCATATTTAACTGGGCTAGCAAATTTGCTTCAGCTCTTAACATGTAAACACGGCAGCGAAAAACGGTTTCCGAGACTCGGCTTTCGTCTTTCAGAAGATGTGTTGCACGTAAACGTAGTGACTATGAAATAAGATTATGACCACACAGCCACTCGATAGCCATAGATTAAAAAAATGGTCGAATGCATATGCATGCACGTGCCGTCTATGGATCGAAACCACATAAAAATTACTATTTATTATACAAATGGCATTACTACAAAAACATCGAAAAGTAGCATCCACTTCGAGATAGCAAAATAGTGCAGAACACTTTCATTTGCACATGAATCTATCTTTCCACCGTCTGGCGCATCTCTTGCGTTGGTCCCGGCGAGAGAGTCTGCACATACAGTACAGGTTAAGGTAGAATAGGCGTTCTGCAGCATGGGTTATGTACACAGATAATACAATACTTAACATACGGTGAAGTAATTCAAATAACGTATTCAGTTTCTTGCGGCAGCGAAAGCTAATAATTCCAACAGAAGAACAATTTCAAATGTAGATCTGTTAAATTTTGTTCATTACGATGCACGTTCAGAAAACTCGGAATTACGCAAAATTTATTACTAATCATAGAATCAACATGATGAATGCCGTGACAAAGACGTGAAGTGAGAATATATAACAAATTAAATTGTTTCAGTAAATGTATGGAGGCGAGCGTAGTGAATGCACAAAGTAGCAACAAAAGTTGTGACGACAGTAATGACCGAATAAAAAAGAAAATATACCGGATTGTTGCACGTTCCTCATAATTGCATAATGCAGTCAGTTTCGATAATCCTTACAGAGACGACATTTTTTCACAGAAAAGGAAATGTACTTTCCTTAGTGAGGCAGTGTCATCGTAGCCTGATGGCAAGTATTACAATTTTAGATGAGAGCTTATAGCATAGGCTTTTGAGAATGTTGGGAGGTAGAAATGTTTCGCACCTTTCTTTCCGATACGATGGGATTTATATCATACTTAATTAATATTCTTCAATTTGCAAATACGATCCCTTTTCCTACTTACACACTAACATACTTTAAGCTGTAGTATGAATTTTTGTGAATATTGGCTCTTTCATTAATTCAGATAACCTGAAGATGATCAGGATTACACAATGAGTGAAATAGATCGTTCTGAAGAAGAATCAACCAAGGCTGTGTAATTATGTCACATGAACTTTTTAAAGTTGACATAAGGTTTTTCTTAGTATAGTACCGCGTCATAATGTAAGAAAGCTATTCTGGAGAAATCAACGTTTCAGCCACGGTTTTTTACATTAGGACGCGGCACGATACTCAGACAACCTTTACGTCAACTGACTCTCACCGTGGAAGCCCACGTATTTAAACGTCTTAATGTGTTAGACAGACGTCATACACTGTGTCACAAACTTTTCACTTGTCACTCATGTCCTTCTCGGCATGTACGCCACAATATTGTAAAAAATTACACTCCAACAAAATAGTTTTTTTAAGTAGGTCGTCTTTTTCTGTGGACATATCTCAGCTTACCTTTTTAAATAAGAATGACTGGGTTGGAATACAGGTGAGTCTCCCAGACGCTGGTAAGCTGCCTTTGTTTGACATATTGAGCGCTTGCAGTGATTGGAGACCCGCTGCTTCTGAATGTTTTGACAGCCTGAGGTCTCCTCAGGAACGTAGCCGGTGTCCGCATAGTAGAGTTGTCGTCTGAAAAATACGCACACTAATGTAAAAATGTATTTGCTAGAGCTGAATGTGCAATTCATAACTTATCTCCGTTGACTCCTACATTAGTTCATCCTAAAAATTAACAAATTATGGGAGAATTGTCTTCATTAACTTATGAAGTGTAAACGTTTTTAAAATAAAGACCAGTCTAATATCGCATGTAAGTTGTTAGAATTTATTAATCGGGTGACCGGTTTCGATCTTTGTACGATCATCTTCAGACCATTCCATGATGACTGCTGCAGAGAGCGCATCGAGGAGCGCCCCGCTTTGTAGCGCTGGTAAACACTGCTTACTATCGATCTCTTTTCTCCCAGGAACAATATTCGAAATTACTTAGTTAAGATTGCTACGCTCTTTGGAATTCTGAATTAATCATGTGTAAAGCAAAGGGAGCGAAAGTCAGACTGCAGTTCTAAGAATCTAGAAACTGAAAGGGAGGCATTAGTTGAGAAGGAAGTGAGACTGGCTTATAGCGTGTCTCATGTAAAACTCAGTCAGAAAATAGAGCAAACAACAAAGGAGATCAAAGTGAAATTCAGCAATGGAATTAATGTCGAGGCAGAAGAAATAAAAACTTTAAGGTCTGTCGTTGCCTTTGCAAATAATTCTATCAGTGACGGTAAAGAACTGCTGAATGGAATGGATAGCGTATTGAATAACACAACAAGAATAAAACACGGAATATAGTCGAACTGGAACAAATGGCGATGGGATCTAGTCAGGAAATAAGACATTAAAAGTAGTAGACCAATTTTACTGTGTAGATAGCAAAACTAACGATGGCCCAAGTAGAGAGGATGTAAAATGCAGACTGTCAACAGTAAGACACGTGTATCTGGAAAGGAGAAACATTTTAGCAGTTAAGGTAAATTTAAGTTTTAAAACTTATTTTCTGGAAGTACAGTATTTGTCTGGAATCTTACCTTATACGGAAGAGAAACGTGAACGACAAACGAAACAGAGAAAAAACTACAAGCTTCGCCTATGTGGTGCTAAGGAAGAATGCTGAAGATTAAATTGGTAGATAGAGTAACAATGAAACTGGGGAAAAGAAGCACTGTGGCACAACTTGAGTACAAGGAAGGATAGTTTCATAGGAAGCATCAAGAAGCCCAAGGAAGGTCAGTTTGGTAATAGAGAGGAGTGTTAGGAGTAAAAATTGTGTGGGTAGACCAAGACTCGACTAATGTACGCAGACTCAAGTAGCTGTAACGTCCAGTTATTTTGCATAGATGAAGACGATAGCACAGGATAGATTAGCTTAAAGAAATATGTTAATACAGTCTTCGAGCTGAGGACCGCAGCAAGAACATGACAAATCAGCGAAAATATGCGTTTCTTGTCTCAGACGCTTTTTAGATAGTAACTAATTCATATCGAGCAGGCAAAGCAAAACTAAAATTTGTAAATATTGTACTGCAGGGTTTTGAATTCGGTATTACTTATTAACGATGAATAAACAAGTGATAACTTGTTATTTATTCATTTATTTTTTGAATATTCTCCCAGAGGCATTACACATTACTTTTCACGCACTGAAAGACGATCTCTACGGAGATGATGCAACAGACGACTGTTATTGTATGCAGAAGCCGTAGGTAGTAGCACAGAAAAGTTAGAATTGGGAAACAGTATGTATTGAATTTATGACTGAAACAATCAGTTATTTTACTTCTGTTATAAGCTAAGTGAGAACAGGCACAAGATTTGGAAAACCCGAGCACTGATCTTCGACACAGGGGTAACGATTAATATTATTGGTCTCGATGTTCTTGCAACAGAGGCATAAATTTCGTATTTCGTGTAGTTTTCTCACTGGTGGTCTCAAATATCATTTCGTAATATAGAATGGGTAATATGAAACAAATCTTTTTCGGGAACGAGTGATCTGTAAGTTGCCTGAGACACCATACATTTAAGAGATCTTCGTAAAATCGTCTTTAGGTTGTACTCCACGTCTTTCGTATATGACATTTTGAAATGAAACCAGGACGAAGTTTCTAATATTTTTCTATTTTTTATTGTTCTCTAGCAAGTTTCCGTTATATTTCTTCGCCGAGCAAACTTCAAGAACATTAGAATTGTGTAAACTACAGATCTTTAGTTTTGAAAAATGTTAGCTATCTAGTGACGAAAGACTCGGTTGTCCCGCAGTATGACAAGACTTCTTCTAGCCCAGAATGAAAAAAAAAAAAGATGTTTGAATTTATAAAACGAATATTTATACACTTGATGTGCAAAATGAAGGCACCATAATAATTATTATAGTTACAGATGTAGACCAGCGCTAGGAATAGAGGTGACATCAAGAAATCGTGTTCGCTGTATATGTGTAAATTACAACTACAATTACCCTCACGATGCAGAGAGCTTTGGGTAAATATAAAACAGTGACGTGTATAAAGTGTACCCAACGTCTAAACTAATATCTTTTATATGTATTTACATTTATAAAAACAAACCTAATTTGTTAGGGGATAGGCCGGCCCTAGTGGCCGAGCGGTTCTAGGCGCTCCAGTCCGGAAACGCGTGGCTGCTACGGTCGCAGGTTCGAATCCTGCCTCGGGCATGGATGTGTCTGATGTCCTTAGGTTTAAGTAGTTCTAAGTCTAAGGGACTGATGACCTCAGATATTGAGCCCCATAGTGCTAAGAGCCATTTGAACCAATTTTTTGTTAGGGGATATGCTTATGTGCAATGGTCTAATGCCTTCGCTATTTATCTGTTATTTTATCCCCTTCAGGACACGTTAAATGCAATGTCTAGTGATTTTGCAAGCAACATACATATTTCAGCATTGTATATAATTACAGCATAGCAGGTTACACAGTGAAAGGTCGTACCTTTCGGTAGGTGGCATACCATCAATATCCTTTCCAAATTAGTTGAATTATATGTCGCAGAACACTTCAACAACATCGTATTCATTATTTCATCTTACAGGGATCGTCGTGTTAATGACACTAATGGCACTTTATTAGACGAAGTGGAAGTATTATGATCTAGTAGGCTGCCAATATTTTACCCAAGGATCCAAATAATTCTGTGTGACATCACAAGAAAAGTATATATTTGGTAGTTAGGTCTTCAGTAGCGTTATTGATAACAGTATAGGTGTTACGAGAACTTTACTGGTTGCCAAGGGTTTATGGCTAGGAAACGAGTTATTTATTCTTTTATTAAATGGCACCAAAAACAAATGTAATCTGTAGAAAGAGGGCAAACATGTTAACACTTTCATGATACGCCTATCACTTGTAAGCCCTTGGCTGCTTTCTTTTTAGTTTTTTTTAATTTTTTTTTCTTTCCTATGGCGAACATACTCCTATTATACGGTGTAAAGTGTTGAAAATTAACAGCGTCCACCCTTTTGCCTTATTATCCTCTATAACATTAATTGAGGAAGGCTGAATACATTTTTCATGTCATAAATTGTGATGTAATACTTTATTAAAACTAAAATGAGTACAATCACTTGAAAATGCTACTAAGCCGAAATGGCAATAGTGCATCCAGAAGAAAAAACCAATCAAACGCGAGTAGGACTCACGCTCTGAGTGTTCGGTGCAGTCTTAATTCTGTGTATAGAAAATAATAATGGTTTCGCGGGCCGGCCGTGTTGGCCGAGCGGTTCTAGGCGCTACAGTCTGTAACTGCGCGACCGCTATGGTCGCAGATTCGAGTCCTGCCTCGGGCATGGATGTGTGTGATGTCCTTAGGTTAGTTAGGTTTAAGTAGTTCTAAGTTCTAGGGGACTGGTGACCTCAGAAGTTAAGTCCCACAGTGCTCAGAGCCATTTGAACCATTTGAATGGTTTCGCTTGGCTCAACAGCCAGGCACAAGACTCAATTTGACGCCTCTTCGGTGATTTCCGTGCCCCTAACCTACACCATTTATCCAACTGGGGAAATTGGACCTACAGCTCAACGTTGAACCCGAACCACACGTTGTTTCTGACTACTTTTTATAACGTTGAGAGGTGGAGGCTAGGCTAAAACGAAGATTGAAAAATCCGTAGTCCAGCCGAAATTAGATTCCAACGCCTCTGGACAACCGCTAAACCACCACCCCTATAATATGTATAGATCAGGTGTGGTCACCCTTTCCACCCACGGCCGACTTTAGTATCTCTGTTAATAGCAAAATTTTCTAACTGCTCACCGGTTTTACAGTAAAATTTGGAAATTTGTGGTAAGTTCCTATGGGACCAAACTGCAGAGGTCATCGGTCCCTAGGCTAACACACTACTGAATCTAACTTAAACTAACTTACGCTAAGGACAACACACACGCCCATGCCCGAGGGAGTACTCGAACCTCCGATGGGGTGAGCCACGCGAACCGTGACAAGGAGGATCGGACCGCGCGGATGTCCCGCGCGGTGGTTTCACAGTAATGGTGATTTATAAAGAAGGGAAGCAGCTTTACTTTATAAAATGTATAAGTCACAGTTACGGCAAGCTAAAGCTTATAATAGACGCTTACCAAGTCTCTTACGTCAAAATTTCATGAAAACCTGTTTTTGAAACCACTACTGCCTCCCGCTCGTCATGAAAACTGGAATTCCCTAGTGGGCGGTAGGGAGCAGACTGGCTGCCGCTGGTCTAGATACTTCATCTGTAGGTTTTATTAAGAGCGTTTGTATCAAAATATGTGGCACATAGTGTTTTAACAAAGGAATAAGCAGACAGACAGCGAGACAGTAAATGGCAAAAAATGGTTCAAATGGCTCTGAGCACTATGGGACTTAACTTCTAAGGTCATCAGTCCCCAGTAAATGGCAAAAAGTATTTTATTTGTTATAATCTCAAATTAATTCTTTAAGGTTTTTTCCTTTACTCTTACTGTGACTTGCCGCTTGTCAAATTGTATGATTGCATGAAGACGGTAAGTACACAGTAGGTCTTGATGAGCGAGTTAACGAGTATCGAAATATGTGGTATAAATGCCGCTATCTTTTGAATGCATTGACTTAGAAGGGTAAATACTTTACACCGCCAAAGGACCGTAGACGTTGGTACCTGACCTAAATTTTAACTTGATACCTATACCCTTTCGTGAGACAAAGGGGTTTTAACAGACGGACAGACGCACGTACGCTCTACAAATGGCAAAAAATATTTTTTGTTATGTAATTACAAATTAACGTTTTTCTGATTTTTTTCTTCACTTGTACTGTGAAACATTCCTTCTTGTCGAATTTCATTATTCTATTCCAACCAGATGCGCCCAATAGATTTTGATGAGTGAGTTTGCAAGTGTCGAAACATGTGATCCTAATGGCCGTATCTTTCGACTGCGTTGACCTAGAAGCTTAAATTTTTCACACCGCCAAGGGACAGTACACCTTAGTACGAGTATGTAACACACGTACAGCCATTCCTGAGAAAAAGAGGTCTTAGTCCTTTGAGGCACAGTGGTTTCTGCCTGAAACGACAATTTTAGCAACTTTTTGTTTGAAGTACCAGTGCCTTTCGCATGAAACCACCAATACTAATGCAAGACAGAGAGTTCCAGTGGTAAGCTTTTGTACTTAGTTTTACTCTGTTGTACTTTTACGTTGTAGCAGTCATCTCTAGCGTTCAATGCAATAGTTGGCGTTGAGACTGTACTACGTGACCGTAGGAGATAGTGAAATGTATTTATTTTTTAAATTTTTTTTATACTGGCGATGTTGACGAGACCATTGACATTGAAAGTAAATATATCTATGTCAACGTAACATAAATTTTAGTTATTACTACCGTATTTATAAGTATTATCGAAACCACTGGGACAGTATATAATTGTGATTCAAAATGTATTAAATTTTAGTTGCAATTTTGCTTTTCTTTACGGCTATGATTGGTTTTAGGCGTTGTCAGTACGTGGAAGTTTCTAGACGTGTGATTTGTACAAATCTGCTTTGAAATATGTCACGTGAAGTGATGGGTGGTTGAAAACTGAACGTCCCAGTAGCTCCACAGTGAAACCACCTACTCAAAACAACTGACTGTTTACCTATTGCCAATATCATCTTAGATTCATTGCTTACTTAGTGAAAGAGGATTAATTTTGTGAAAAATTTTACTTTAATATCCCAGACTACAACAACGTCCTTAAAGGAATGGTCTGTTTACTTTTTTGCTAATTTATTCTTGTCTTCCATGCTTACAATGATAATTAGGGTTAATTACGTGTAAAAATTTTAAAACTATGTTTTTTTTCATATTGATGGACTCAGAGTGTTAACGGACGGACAAACAGCCAGCAAAGTGTTCCTATAATACACCACTGGCCATTAAAATTGCTACACCAAGCAGAAATGCAGATGATAAAGGGGTGTTCATTGGACAAATATATTATACTAGAACTGACATGTGATTACATTTTCACGCAATTTGGGTGCATAGATGCTGAGAAATCAGTACCCAGAACAACCACCTCTGGCCGTAATAACGGCCTTGATACGCCTGGGCATTGAGTCAAACAGAGCTTGGATGGCGTGTACAGGTACAGCTGCCCATGCAGCTTCAACACGATACCACATTCACGTACTGTGACGAGCCAATTGGTCGGCCAATTTTCGGTTGGTGAGAGATCTGGAGAATGTACTGGCCATGGCAGCAGTCGAACATTTTCTGTATCCAGAAAGGCCCGTACAGGACCTGCATATGCGGTCGTGCATTATCCTGCTGAAACGTAGGGTTTCGCATGGATCGAATGAAGGGTAGAGCTACGGGTCGAAACACATCTGAAATGTAACGTCCACTGTTCAAAGTGCCGTCAATGTGAGCAAGAGGTGACCGAGACGTGTAACCAATGGCACCCCACACCATCACGCCGGGTGATACACCAGTATGACGATGACGAATACACGCTTCCGATGTTCGTTCACCGCGTTGTCGCCAAACATGGATGCGACCATCATGATGCTGTAAACAGAACCTGGATTCATCCGAAGAAATGACGTTTTGTCATTCGTGCACCCAGGTTCGTCGTTGAGTACAGCATCTCCTGTCTGTGATGCAGCGTGAAGGGTAACCGCAGCCATGGTCTCCGAGCTGATAGTCCATGCTACTGCAAACGTCGTCGAACTGCACACGGTTGTTGTCTTGCAAACGTCCCCATCTGTTGACTCAGGGATCGAGACGTGGCTGCATGATACGTTACAGCCAAGCGGATAAAATGCCTGTCATCTCGACTGCTAGTGATACGAGGCCGTTGGGATTCAGCAAGGCGCTCCGTGCTACCCTCCTGAACCCACCGATTCCATATTCTGCTAGCAGTCATTGGATCTCGACCAACGCGAGCAGCAATGTCGCGATAGGCTACAATCCGACTTTTATCAAAGTCGGAAACGTGATGGTACGCATTTCTCCTCCTTACACGAGGCATCACAACAACGTTTCATCAGGCAACGCCGGTCAACTGCTGTTTGTGTATGAGAAATCGGTTGGAAACTTTCCTCATGTCGGGACGTTGTAGGTGTCGCCACCGGCGCCAACCTTGTGTGAATGCTCTGAAAAGCTAATCATTTGCATATCACACCATCTTCTTCCTATCGCGTCTGTAGCACGTCATCTTCGTGGTGTAGCAATTTTAATGGTCAGTAGTGTAGTTCCATTTTTGTGTATTGGGGGTACGCAACCCTACAATAATAAAAATCAAATGGCGAATTCAGTTTTATTTTACATAAATTATTATTGTTGCAGTCATTTACATATCCTCCGTGGTAAAAGAACAGGAATACTGGAGAAAGCACGGCTACGGCAGGGTGGTGCAGCCACGCGCTCGCACGCCATAAAACCCGTTTCGATTCCAGAAGCTGCCGTTTTATTTGGCACTCGGGCGCTCGCGGGAAGGTAGCTGGTGATTAAAAGCCTCGGTCGATTTCCGGGAGCAGAAATGCGGAATCTAGCGGGCGAACGACGGCGCACAATGGCGCGCGCTCCGCGTATTCAGCGGCCTGGCCGCCTGCGCGCGGCTGAGCCGGCGAGTCGCCGCCGGCGCAGCGCAGCGAGTGGCTCGCAGGCCGCCCGTGCCCGATGCGACGGCCGCCGCGACAGCTCGTCACCGGGCGTGACGCCAGCGCGCCGCGGCCGCCGCCGCACCGCCTCCTTAATTGGTGCGGCGGCGTCTTAGCGGCGCGCTTGCCGGGCCTGGACGGCCGCTAATTGCCGCGTCAACACCGCCCCCACAGCCCCCGCCGCCCCCCTACCGCCCCCCGCCGTAATGAGCCACGCCGGTAAACACCGTAACGCCGCCGCCTGCGGCAGGCAATTCAGATCGTGAGGCGGAGGTCAAGACTTCTGCAAGCACCCGGCGCGCGCCTTAGCATTTAAGTCGGGCCCTTTTGTAGCAACACTTACAGCTGCCATATAAGCGGTTCTTTGCAGTATCCTATTTGTCTCACATCGACTCACACAGTAGCTGCCGTTGTCATCACACTGCATTCAGAGCCAAGTCCTAATGTCGCAGCCTAAATTTGCAGTGACTTGCATCAAATTGCTACAGAATCGTGTTGTAATGGGTCCTTTTTATATAATACTGACGATGTCACTAACAAAGAAAAACAATGATAATAAATGTAAGTAGGTTGATTACATTTTTATGTAGGTAACGCCACGTAGCACTCGGTATGAAAATCACTGACTGTGCTGTCTACAGTCAGTGGCTGGTTTCCATTGTTGGAATATTTGCTATTGTAGTGTTGGGCAGGTGGATGTGAACAGCGCGTAGCGTTGCGCAGTTGGAGGTGAGCCGCCAGCACTGGTGGATGTGGGGAGAGAGATGGCAGAATTTTGAGAGCGGACTATCTGGACTTGTGTCTGCCAGGAAAAGGAAATTTGTAAGACTGGATGTCATGAACTGATATATATACGTATATATATATATATTATGACTTTTGAACACTATTAAGGTAAATGCATTCTTTGTTCTCTATCAAAATCTAACTATGCCTATCAGTAGTTAGTGCCTTCAGTAGTTAGAATCTTTTATTTAGCTGGCAGTATTGGCACTCGCTGTATTGCAGTAGTTTTAATAACAAAGATTTTCGTGAGGTAAGTGATTCATGAAAGGTATAGGTTATTGTTAGTCAGGGCCATTCTTTTGTAAAAATTGTGTGTCAGTTTAGTGTTGATCAGAATAAGTAACGAGAGAAATGTCTGAGTACGCTGGCTGCTGCGGCCGAGCGGTTGTAGGCGCTTCAGTCTGGAACCGCGCGACCGCTACAGTCGCAGGTTCAAATCCTGCCTCGAGCATGGATGTGTGCGGATGTCCTTAGGTTAGTTAAATTTGAGTAATTCTAAGTTATAGGGGACTGATCACCTCAGATATTAAGTCCCATAGTGTTCAGTGCCATTGGAGCCATTTGTCTGAGTACGTTCAGTTTTGCTCAGCTGTTTGAAAATCAAATAACGTAAGAGCTTTACCAGCACAGTCATTTACAGTTTTTTCCAAAGGGGACGTTTCATAAAATCCTGGAAGTGGACATATAGTGGGGGTGGTAGTATCGCCTACACAAGGTAGAAAGGGGCAGCGCATCGGTGGAGCTGTCATTTATACACAGGTGATTCATGTGTAAACGAGCGCGACCTCATTATGGAGGCACCACTGGAATTAACAGACTTTGGACGCGTAACAGTAGTTACAGCTACACGAATGGGATATTCAGTTTCAGAAATCGTTGGGAGTACAAATTCCGAGATCCACTTGTCAAGAGTGTGCCGAGAAAACAAAACATTAGGCATTACCTATCACCATGGACAACGCGGTGGGTGACGGCCTCCAATTAACGACCGAGAGCAGCGGCGTTAGCGTAGATTTGTCGGTGCAAACAGAAAAGCAAACTGCCTGAAATGACAGCAGAAATCTATGTGGAAAGTATGACGAATGTATCCGTTAGGAAAGTGCGGTGAAATTTGACTTCAATGGGCTGTTGCAGGGGACGACTGATGCGAGTACGTTCGGTAACAGCAAAACATCGCCTGCAGCGCTCTCCTGGCCTCGTGACCAGCGGTTCGGCCCTAGACGACTGGAAATCGTGGCATGGTTAGATAAGTTCCGATTTCAGTCGGTAATAGCTGATGATAGGGCTCGAGTGAGGTACGGAGCTCCACGAAGCCATGGAGCCAAGGCACTGTGCAAGCTGATGGTGTTTCCATATTGGTGTGGCCTATGTTTATGTGGAATGGACAGGGTCCCGTGGTCCAACCGATCCTATCATTGACTGAAAATGGATATGTTCGGCTACTTGGAGACCATTTGCTGCCGTTAATGAATTTCGTCTTCTCAAAAACGATGGAATTTTAATGGATGACTATGCGCCACAGTTTTCATGTTTCTTGCTGAATAGGTTTGATTTATGAAGAATGGAATTACTTGCTTGGATAGTAAAACCATAATTATTCTTAGTCACCGGCCCACAATTGCTTGCGACGAGTTTGAATAACATTCTGGACAATTCGAGAGGATGATTTCGCCTCCCAGATCGCCCGACATTAATCTCATCGAGCATTTATGGGATACAATGGAGAGGTCACTTTGTGTACAAAATCGTGTAACGGTAACATTTTCGCAATTATGGACGACAATGCTCAATGTTTCTGCACTGGACTTCCAACAAGTTGTTGAGTCCTTGCCTCACCGAGTTGCTGCACTACCGGGCATAAGGAGATCCGACTCGACATGAGCAGGTATCCCACGACTTTTGTCACCTCATTGTACCGCAGCGTGGGGTACAGCGCATTTCTCTTCTTTCTACACGGTGGTCTTAAAGTCTGAAATACTTGTGCGGGTATTGCGGGGTAGGTTGTACTGAGAAATAATCATTAATAAAAAAATTCGATTCGATACGTCGTTTCCGATTTAATTAGCATTGAAGTTAGCCAGTCAGGTCGTTTTGCAAGCAGGTAACGAGTGGTTATAATTAAATTGCTTCTACTCACAGAGGCCCAGTGTGGGCTTTAATTATCGTATGACAGCGAAGCTCTCTAATGCGCTAATGCGGAACCGATTTGCAATGGAAAAAAATTAGTTCCAACTTTGGCCATCAGATGCAAATCTGGCGCTGAGAATGCAAGAGAGACGTATAGAAATGTTGCCTTACCTCAGGAACGGGACATGGGCAACGTCTAACAAATGGGACGGGCATAATGTTGATATAACTAACTGCTGGTAGCACAGTTTGTTAAATATGAGCTCAGAAGACATTGATGAGATGCTGTACAGCGCCAGATCTGCACCTGGTGGCCTACATAGCAACAAATTTATTTCCACTATAAATTGGTCCCGCATGAACGCATTAGAGTACCTACCACATTTTGCTGCCATAAGATAATCACAGCCCACACTGGACCTCTATGAGAAGCTGCAGTTTGATTGTAACCACCAAGTACAAGCAGCCTGTCAGAGACGATAATCGTCAAACGTGTTCTTCGTTTGGTTTCCTCAAACCGAACTAACGTGTCTTTTGCTCCTGTAGCTTAATTTATCACTTCCGGAAGAAGCACATTTCAACTGCTAATGAGAATTTCAACAAGTGTTAACTCTGTGGGTTACCGCATGTTGGGCGGAAATTGTGCATTCAGTGACTTGATTTTCTAATGTCAATGCTGATTAAATCAGAAACTGTGTAACGTATCGAAGTTTTTTCTTAACAGTTACTTCTCAGCGCTCTCTGCTCTGCAACACCCTTACAAGCTCTTTAGTCTGTTTCCGTTCACTCTGCATAATTCTACTTTACCCTGTTCCATTCGCGTTCAGCGAGTGGGAACAACATCGTTATACCTCCGTATGAGCTACACTTTCTCTTATTTAAAGAAATCCTATCGGTAATGAGAATAACACTGTTCTTGTTGTTGTGGTCTTCAGTCCTGAGACTGGTTTGATGCAGCTCTCCATGCTACTCTATCCTATGCAAGCTTCTTCATCTCCTAGTACCTACTGCAGCCTACTTCCTTCTGAATCTGCTTAGTGTATTCATCTCTTGGTCTCCCTCTTCGATTTTTACCCTCCACGCTGCCCTCCAATACTAAATTGGTGATCCCTCTATGTGTCAGAACATGTCCTACCAACCGATCCCTTCTTGTAGTCAATTTGTGCCACAAAATTCCCTTCTCCACAATTCTGTTTAATATCTCCTCATTAGTTATGTGATCTACCCATCTAATCTTCAGCATTCTTCTGTAGCACCACATTTCGAAAGCTTCTATTCTCTTCTTGTACAAACTATTTATCGTTCACGTTTCACTTCCGTACATGGCTACACGCCATACAAATACTTTCAGAAACGACTTCCTGACATTTAAATCTATACTTCATGTTAATAAATTTTCTTCTTCAGACACGCTTTCCTTGCCATTGCCAGTCTACATTTTATACCCTCTCTACTTCGACCATAATCAGTTATTTTGCTCCCCAAATAGCAAAACTCCTTTACTACTTTAGGTGTGTCATTTCCTAATCTAATTCCCTCAGCATCACCCGACTTAATTCGACTACATTCCATTATCCTCGTTTTGCTTTTGTTGATGTTCATCTTATATCCTCCTTTCAAGACACTGTCCATTCCCTTCAGCAGCTCTTCCAAGTCCTTTGCTGTCTCTGACAGAATTACAATGTCATCGGCGAATCTCAAAGTGTTTATTTCTTCTCCATGGATTTTAATACCTACCCCGAACTTTTCTTTTGTTTTCTTTACTGCTTGCTCATTATACAGATTGAATAACATCGGGGATAGGCTACAACCGTGTCTCACTCCCTTCCCAACCACTGCTTCTCTTTCATACCCCTCTGCTTTCTGTACAAATGGTAAATAGCCTTTCGCTCCCTGTATTTTATCCCTGCCACCTTCAGAATTTGAAAGAGAGAATTCCAGTCAACATTGTGAAAAGCTTTCTCTAAGTCTACAAATGCTAGAAACGTAGATTTGCCTTTCCTTAATCTTTCTTCTAAGATAAGTCGTAGGGTCAGTATTGCCTCACGAGTTCCAACATTTCTACGGAATCCAAACTGATCTTCCCCGAGGTCGGCGTCTACCAGTTTTTCCATTTGTCTGTAAAGAATATAATTACTATAAATAAAAGCAGAAGACCAACAGATGTCACAAGAGGCGCACCCAATAGTACAAAGAAACCGGAGAGAACTGTCAGTAGAAAAGTAATAACATCAGATTTGTCAAGTGAGGAGAGTTCAGTGACTAACTAGTCACTGGGTGTCACCTGACAAGAGAGCCGTACTAACTTCGCCTCATCGAAATTATTCATATTGACAGTGTGTGTAAGGCACGACTGGTACTTCAATATAGGGAAACAGGAAGGCACAATTCTTAACCGTTTTCGAGAAAATGGAGTTTAAAAATTATAGGCTTGCTTATGTATCTCGAATGGTCGCTAGCCGAGCGGGTTATACTTTTGGTTCGCAAGCGCGAGGCCTCTGAGTCGAATCCTGTCCTCCAAAATGTATTCCGGTGGTGCGGCCTTGAGACTTTAATTTTTTACAGTCGGGTGAAGAACCCCACAAAATTAATACAAAATTGCACTTATATCTAGAAACAAGATAGCGAAATAGCTTCTAGAGAAGACTGCAGGACAACTCCACCAATCGTGACCATGAGCTGTCTGCATTAGTATACGATACGACACTGTGGAACGCCACGAAATTGCCTGATGGCTGAGAACATTTTATGGGTGAAAACCAAGGATGTTATACAATAGACAGATTGAAAGCAGCGAACTGTGTGTCGACTGAGAACTTTTTATGGATGTAAACCAAGGATGTTTTGCAACAGACCGATTGAAAAACTTGTGCATATGCAAAAATTCGGCATTCATTACGTGAGCTGTAAGTCTCAATAATTATTTGTTTTCCGAGTTTCTATGATTGTTATCATTCTACCCCGTGAACAGCTTCATAGGATACAGGCTATAATCGTCACAAACGTAGATGTGGCAATATAAATAAGTTGACTAGACTGATTTGCTAGAAAGTTCTCGTGTATTCTTGTGCCCTTTCCCTTACTTCCAGTCTCCTTAGGAAAGAATTTTTTTTTCCTTTCTTCAGATTAAATATTATGAAAATAACGAAAGAATCATTATCTATTGATAATTTGCACAGTCTTAAGAATGTGTTTTAGAATTACGTGGGAATGGAACGAATGCACCACAGCGAGATTCGATGCAGAGACCTCGTACTTACCAAAATAGGCGCTTAATCGCGGAGACACGGACTCCTTGAACACTACCGACCACACAAAGTATACAGGTATGCCTACAATTTTCAGACTCGATTTTCTCCATTGCGGTTGCAAGTTGCGTCTTCCAGATTACATACGTTGAGGTTCCACTCGTGGCCAACGAACCTTGTCAGTATGACTAAAATTGGTGACTGAAAGTTCGTACTGACACCTTGTGACTACCAGATATATGAGGGACATTTCAATCCTTCTAAAGCTGCCCAAGTCGACTGTTGGTGCTCTTATTGCGACGTGCAAATCACAGCTAAACCAAAACCAGCAGACCTCAGGTAATGACGGGCAGGGAATGTCGATCATTCAGACTTCCCTTTGAAGGAGCCTAAGTAGCTAAATGTAACTATTTCGAATAATTTGCTTACTGATGAATGGTATGTTCAAGGAAAAGTTTGAGCCCTGGAAATGTCAGTTCTCTATGCTATTTCTTGCTAGTATATAAAAGGACTCATTTTATTACAGCTCTGAGTGACAATGTCCGAAAAAGGATATTTCGCAAACTTTTAGTTTTATGGTACTTGTATGTCACCAGTTTCGTAGATTTTCAATATTATTTTAAAGATAAATACTATACGTTTTACGTTCGCGCCGTACTAGTATCAGCAGTTTCTTGTGGAATTTCAAGTCTTCCGTTTGCTATGGTTTTTTCCAAATAAGCAAATGTGTACTTCGCCAAGAGGTTGCAGGAGGGTACAGCTGACTTTCGGCTGCCGAATCAAGATACTGGATAATGTGAAGAGTCACTAATTTTTTGTGTGCGATCTCCTTATATTCCGTGTAAGCCTATATCAGCTTCCATGGAAACAATACACAGAATATTTGTCTGTCTGCTATCTAGTCGGTTCAAACTGAGCATTCCGTAGTGTGACATAAAAATATTCACAAATTCTGGGACATCTTAATGAAGGAATGAAAGAGGTATGTTGAAGGGAAAACGGCCTAAAAGGAAAAATTATCAGTTTTAGCTGTAGTCTTTCAGAGACCTGGCAGGAAAGACAATAACAGTAAATCTTTTGTAAATGTTACAAAGATGAACAACTTAGGAAATTACAACTCCTTCCTTTCAGGCTGTGTGCAGATGGTGTAAAATAAAACCAGTTGCGTCCTTGAAAGATTTGACACCTAGTTTTTATAGTCTTCTTCTTCCATTTAAATATTAGGAAATATAGCCATTCACAGCACCCGTCCATTACCTGGTTTGCTCACTCTTCTGATTTTTCACATAAATTTTAACTTTTAGTGCTAACCAGTCATTGCCAATTCTTTCCAGGTGGCCATTCGACTTCAAAGGATTCTGGTTTATTCATGAACTGAGCTAGATTTTTTAGTCCCACCTTTAACGCTTCGTTTCGAATCTTATCATTTCGTATAAGCCTTTCACTGATTCAGTTCTCATTTATTTTGCCTGTATTCACCGTATCTCCTCCTATACTTTGTTTTCTTTTTTCATTCTCGTTATTGTACAATATACGAAGCTGAATGTAACTGACATTTCTTTCATTGTCTTCACTGTAGTCTTTGTTACTGAGCTTCATATGTACGAAAAACTTTGTACTTGTACTGATTCATTGTTAACTGTAATCTTTGACAATTTCAAGGTCAATACCTTGGTTTTCTTGGAAGAAACTTTCATGCTGAATTTTTGCATTCTTTGCAACAGGATACAGATACTTGATTACATATTGATTTCACTAACAATGAAAAGACTATATCACCAACAAATAAAGGTTGTACAGCAAGATTCCTCTACATGTTTGCTATTCTCATAAAATTGTGTCTATGAAAGTCTTAAAGAGAATTAATGGACACACTATATTTTCGGCTGACTCTTCTGTTAGTAAATACGTTTTATGTAGGTTTGTCCTCAAAATCAAATGCTGTGCATTCATTTTTACACATACTTGCTTCTATCAGATAAAACGAACAGCTTATGTTTTCCATAATATTCTACAGTTTACTCATTTTTATTTGTTCATTTTTACCCTAGCAAAGGCTTTTCAAGGACCAATGATGAAATTTGTGTTTCCCTGCTACATTCTGTGTATTTCTCAATCTATTGGCTTAAGAAGACAGCAGTTTAGCTACTGTTTATAAGAACACATTCTACTTCATTGTTCGGTGGTTAAATTTTAGGTCATTGTCAAATAGTTATCATCTTATTAATTATTGATATTACAGTTGAATTTTTTCAGTCTTGAAAACGTTTATCTTTTCAACACATGCCAAACTAGTTTAATAATCTTGTGTACAGCAGGAGGCTTCCACATTATTATGTTTCTGCATTTATTTATCTAAACTTGACGCTTTTACATTTTGGCATTTTTGAAACTTTTAAGTATTTTAGTGTTTGTGTTAATTGTCTTGTATTTACACTGTCTTATCGTCGGGTATCTGAGTCTTTCGCTCTTATATTTTCTGCATTTGCGCCATACAATAAGTTACTTCAGATTTTCTTTACATTATCCTTTTTTATTTTTACTTTAGATATCTCTAACACATTAAAATTTATAATTTTTATAAGTCATTTCCTGCCACTGATTCTTTATATTTGCAGTAAAGCTTTCTCAGTGTCACTTACATGACATGTTTGCTGTTTCTCCTTCATTGTCAGTGGGATGACTGATAGTCGTAATACACTTTATCTTTTTAATTGTTTGGTTGATGTAGGAATTCTAGGTTTTTAATATTTTTTCTGTCAATTTCGAGTATATAGTGTTCAGTGCTTGTAACGATATTATCACTCATTTACATAAGACCTTTTGTCTTGTGATAACATGTCACCACATTGCAGTTATCCATTTACAGCAAATTATTGTAATAGAAATAAAAAGTATTTTTTATGTTATCCTGTGTTGTTTTAAAAATAAACACATCACTATGGGTACTGATGAAAAATATTTTAGAAAATAACTGCAGACTAAGGATAAAGATATTTAACTCTTATATAATTTAGACTCCAATAGTTTTGTGCTGAACTTTATAACACAAAACTTCCACTTTAAGCAATCAAGTCAAGCACTGTCACCACATCACAAGGATAACGAATTTGATGTTCCATGTGTTTATTTACCAAAAGTTAAACTGTGCATACTATAAGTAAAAATGCATGACTATTTCATTTCTACAAATAACTGCCAAATATGAAAAAATTATCATGAGACGTAATTATAACTTATAATACTGAATATAATATAAGTATCATAAATGAAAGAACGGAGGTTAGAATTCAATGTATCATACATTGAAAGAAAATTAGAAGGCATTTTACATTCCTATAATACTGAAACTTTGGACAGAGATCCTAAATCAAATTATGTCATTGCATATAATATTCACATTGTCTGTAATAAATTGCTATACAGAGCAAGATGAAAGTCACCAGACTCAATAAAAATGTATTAAATAAAATTTATAAATAAAAATATTTTTCAAAATACTAATAGAGTGGAGAAAAAGTAACAGAGCGCTACAGTATCTTCAGGAAGTAATAGAAAGTGGAGGAACTTAAAACTAAAATAATAAATGCCTATCAACATAACCAAAGTCATCGATGTAAACCACAGTACAACCAAAGAAGCAAGACCTTCAGTCGTCTAGAGCCCAAAGTACATGCCAATAAAAAAGACTGAATCCTTTCCATGTATGAATATAAAGAGCGTTATTAGTTTTTTTACAGATGAAAAGGATAATTTCACAGAAGAAGACTGCCACAATCCAAATTAAAAGAAAGTTGAACTGTTGGATATTGTGTACATTTTACAAGTGATTTAATTAATCACAAAAATCCACTAAAATGTAGTAACATTGTAAACTCTTGATACAAGCGTTATATCAACTATATTTTTCGCAAGAAAGAAAAATATATTATGTTAATAACAGATAACTGCAAAACTGTAAAATACCCAAAAATATATCACATTATGGTAAGTACACTTCCAGTAAAATAGTGGTCTCCAGAATTAAACCAATAGTAAAAGCATTATTTGATACAGTGGTGCTAAAAATGTTTATCATATGACAAGAGGTATGTATAATTAAATGTATGCTAAAGGCTCGAAAGTGGAGAAACAGACAAAGTAAATCTAGACTGACATGAAACAATAATTTTGAAAGTGGAATGATACGCTGAAAAATTAACAGTTCAGTTTACACAAATATCACAGCAGAAACCATACTATTTGCAACATTTCAGAACAACCACAGAAAACTCTTTTTAAATCTAAATGAACCAAGCTCGTGTTTTTAACAATTGTTTAGCACAGTGTGCACCCAAACATTACAGACGACATGTCGGAAGCTGTTACGGGATACTGTCTGATTACTTTAGTATAAGGGGTCTGTGGTCTCCGGCGGTTGTCAGCCACTGCATTCACCACTCTTAATGTACAACTAGCGCTACTGGAAAAACAAACATAAGATATCGCCGTTCAATGCTGGATGCAAGCTCGAGGGCGAAGAGTGACGGGGGGATTACTATCGTCGGCAACATTCCAACTATCCAAAAATCTCGTAACTTTTGTTGAGTATTTCTACTATGGCACCAAATAAAACAAAGTCAAAAACAATAGTGGGATTATGGAGCTGCTTAAATGTAATTCTTTTCTAAGAAGTCAATTTCTAAAAAAAAAAAGAACTGTCATCAAAGAACATTTGCAGAAGTATAGTGTAATATCACCCAATCTGATGAAAACCAGTTTCTACAGCCCGAAAAAAGGAAGATCGGTAAACAAAGGGTATCCACTGACAATGACGTAAGCGTGCTGAAACGTATTTGGAGCATGTAAAGGGTCCCAAACTAGACATTGTTTTGCAAATGCGTATGTCTACAAACAAAATATACTTCAGTGCAAAAAAAAAATTGTATTTATGATTCCGGCATTTGCCTTGGCTTCTTGTTATTTCCGTAATGAGGAAGAGGTGACCTTGAGAAAACCGGAAATCGTGGTCACTCCGCCTCCTGCACCCCGCCAAGGTCGCTGTGGAAGGAACAGGTGCAAACCGGTCAGCTCCTTGGAAGACGGGCAGGAGGATCTCGGCGCGGAGGTGGGGGTGAGGGACCTGAAGCTTCTCAGGGTCCGACGGTATGTGGCGCACGTGTGACGAATAACTGTTTTAAAATAAAGTACTCCAAAAGGTCTAACGAAAACCGTAGAAAACCCTTATTCTCGTCGTCCGAAAAAGGAAATTTTCTCTCCCAAAATAACTACGAAAACCTTAGAACACCTTCGCCACAGGTGGCTGAGAAGAATTTAGTATCTCCAGAATCTGCCAGGAAGTTTCAATTTAGTATCTATCGTCACTCTGGTAGATAATGACTGAACTCTGAAGTTCAGCTAGAAACAACTCTGTAACCGCTTTTATCCCCGTTGGTCTGCTCAGAGACAAAAACAGCTGTAGGGATTTTTATTGCTCTCCTACTGTCGCATTTATCTTTGAAATGATTACCGCAATTGTTCAAAATTAGAACTTCTTCGCATCCATTGCAGTTACGGAGCAATCTGTCAGTTTAATGTGGTTTGCACAGCCTTCTAAGTCACTAATTGGAACGAAACCGATAATGATTACAGTGGCAAATGCGGCAATAACCTAGTCACGAAAAAATTCGTTTGTACAGTCACTGAAGCTTTCGAAAATTTTCTGGATATGTATTTTGCGCATTACTTGCCATATCTTCCTAAATCTTTCAAATTATATCAGTTTATTCTTGTATGGTATTTAAATGGGAGAGACAAAGAAGCAACAACATTTTTATTGCTTCCCGTAGAAAATTTGGGTGAGCTTAAAGTTATTGCATTGCATATTCACGATATAAGAACCAGTATCACTAGAGAAAAGAAGCAGTAGCCCAACTGACAGCGAAATCAATGTGGCTTCCTAATTCTGACAAAGAAAACCGTGTAACAGCAAATTATATGTCTTATACAGAGGACAACCAAGGAGATTTTTTAAAGACGTTTATTTTTAAAAATCTAAAATTTCTGTACTTTGCACAGGTTGATTTTCCAAAATACTATCGTATTACGAAACAATATACAGGGATACAATGGATCACGAGCGAAACTGCTCAAAGATTATCCTGCGCAAAATTACAGATGGCGGTATGAAACTACCAGGAAGTGTTAGAAATTCGCGGTAAGTATGACAACTCTTAGCAGGTTTTCGAGCGGAAACTTCTCAGAGATCGCCTATGCTCTTGTTATCGATCAAATGTACATGCTCCAAATTACGCAGCTATTCTTTGAAGTGCACGATTGTAGTTCGTCGTTTCTACTACCAACCTAAAAATGGCAATGGCAAGAAAAACAGTTTCTGAAGAAGAGAAATTTGTTAATATCGCGTATAGATTTAAATGTTAGGAAGGGAGCTTTCTGGAAGTATGTGTGGAGTGTAGCCTATATGGAAGTGTAACATGGACGACAAACAGTTTAAACAAGAAGACAATAGAAGTACTTGAAATATGGTGCTACAGAAGAAAGCTTAAGATTAGACAGGTAGATCACATAACTAACGAGGAGGTACTGAATAGAAATGAGGAGAAAAGAAATCTGTGGCACAACCTGGCTAGAAGAAGGGATAGGTTGGTAGGACACATTCTGAAGCATCAAGAGATCACCAGTTTATTACTGGAGGGAAGCGTGGGGGGTAAAAATCTTAGGGGGAGACCAAGAGATGAATACAGTAAGCAGATTCAGAAGGATGTGGGTTGCAATACTCAGAGATGAAGAGGCTTGCACAGGATAGAGTAGCATGGAGAGCTCCGTCAAAGTAGTATTTGAACTGAAGACCGCAACAACAACATCCAAAAATGAAGCGAAAACTCCAAAATAGGAGGAATGATGAGGCAAGAGGCAGAAGCTCCACAGGGAAGGCATCAAACGACCTGAAGCATTCAGATACACGTCCGGGGAAGAAGTCAGTCTAACAGTGGAAAATCGTTCGAGGTGCGCTGAGCTCAAACCTTCGTCACAGGGGTGTTTTGTATGTCAGTTGCTTCGAAAATATGCAGCCGTCAAATGTCGTTAAGATTCACAGTGGAAAGTAAAGATGGGAAAACGCTCAATCAGCCAACACCAGCGAAGATCTAATAGGTGCTAAGCTAGAAACAGGAGAAAAACATTAGCTATTTGTTGTAATTGAGGAGGAATCTGCAGCCGTCTTTCTCTCAAGTCGCGCTTTTCCTTTTAGTTTTACTACCTCAAATTTAACTTGAATAATTACGTGTATGTATTTTATAACAGCGTTACAACAATTGATTATCCTTGTTAATTTACACCGTCTGAAGATTGTCTTTAGGGATGAGTTTTTCAGAACACGATGAGTGATTGAATGAATACTTCTTCACAGTATAAAACAAATTAATTCATTCTGTGTAATGCGATACCGTCCAGTCTATTACCTAGCTTGATGGATATAATGTAAATGCAACTGAAATAAGTTTTCCAAAATTTAAAAAAAAGTCTTATATTTTGGCAAAATTTTTGCATACATCATAGAGCGCAAACAAAGAAAGAGGTCTTTGATATCAAATATCCTTCAATCCTGAAATTCATGTTGCTTTAGAGGAAGAGCTGTTAATCACAAATCATCATAAACAATTACAAACACGTTCCAGAATCCTGCAGAAATGACGTTAACTGCTTAAGGATGCAGCCTAATGCCTGAGATTAACAACATTCCTGGAAAACAGCAGCGTCTTACAATCTTCTCCAGTGACGAGTGTGCCTCGCTGTTACAGAGATATTAGGTGTGCTATCCTATATGTGAAAACAGCCCTCCTGCATACCCAGAACGGCAGAAAATAACTCTGGTTGTGTGTTTTCAGGTTGCTTTCCCGTGTCACATACAGGTGAGCGGAACACGTAAATTTGTGAGGATTCTGGGAGAGATCGATTCATCTGTGTAAGAAATTGCACATAGGAAATTGCACAGAATACGTTATCATAACCAATTACATTTTTTATTGTGTCAAATACTTATCAAGTAGACTTTATACATAACATCGGATAAAATCAAACACGCGATGCCAGAATCGCAGCAAACAAAAGTGTAACAGAGCTGTCCAGGGAACCAAAACGCGAATGTTCAGAATGAAGGCAACTTTGTTCTCTCGCGTCCTATTGGGAAAATTTAGATAATTGCTATTCTAGGAAGATAGTGCAGCTATTCTACTGTAGGCATATCGTATCTCTAATTGGGATCGTGAGAATAAGAGATATTGAGATGCGTTCCGAGGAACAGACAACAATTTTCTTTCCTCCGCTCAATACGTGAATGCGATAGATAATCACTAATACGGAACAGTGATATTTACTCTACGCTGTCCTCTCTAGAGTAGCTCGTGCAGTATAGATTTACGTGTGGTGACAGATGTAATTGTTTCTCGTTCTTCACCTTGCATATGCATGAGTTATAATAATACGATACCCGTAATGAAGGAATTTCGAACACAGAATTGAGATAGGTGATCACTGCTTTCACACCGGTATGACTCACAGGTGGTTGAACGGACGTTTCGATTAAATATGGTACTGAAAATTGGCGATTAAGTTTGTTAATTTGTATACACAATTGTGACTTCTACCTTTTCATCGCTTTGGTAATCCTCTTATTAAAGTATACTGATTATGTACTTCCCTTCCATTTCATGGTTGATATTTTCTTACACAGGGGTATTAAATAATGCATCTGAATTCGAAACTAATATTTTGTACATTGTAGACCTGGCAGTTAACAGTAAACAGACAACTACTTTTGCCATCAAATGTTTTATTATCAGTAACTATTTGTAACTATGACAGCGTTTTCACTTATCATCTCTGAAGCTGTAGTACCGCTATTTTTTACAGTGTAAGCTGCCAGATCCCATAGGTGCTACCATCCCGGGTACTAAATTTTATCCATTCCATTTCCGATCCAGCGTTCAGAACAGTTTATCACAAATCTTTATTCATATTACTATAGTAGACACTAAAAAGTTCAGATTAATGACTGTTAATTGAAACTGACTGGTCCTATTACACCACAGTAAGAGAAATGCGAAACTCTCTGAAGACAGTTCGTTGAAGCAAATAGACAAGAAAAATGTACAGTTAGCACTTGTAGTTGACATTTAAAAGCTGCATATCCTCAGAGGGATACGAATAGTAAAGAGAAAGGCAAAGTTGCTAACTATACTCATAAGTTTATCGTGGGTGATTACGGAAGGAAAAGACATGTCAGCAATAAATTACGAAAAGTGATAACTATAGGTACCAAATTCTTTGTTCCGTGAAATTCTTACGGTAAATCAGATGGGGGAAGGATGAGGAAGCAAAGCGACTTCGACCTTCTCAAAGCAAACATCCATGTATTTGACTTAAGCGATTTAGAGAAACCACAGATGGCCCCCACAGACAGAGGGTTTTAACCGACATTCTGCGGATTGATGATCCAGTGTCATTCTTCACTGTGTCACCTCGATTGGCCAAGACTTCGAAAAATAGCCTCCAGACCACCGAAAGGAAAAAAAAAAAATCTTTACAAAAACATTGTCGCCGACGATCAAAGTGAGAATGAAATTTACGTCCTTCGGAAAGACTGTCTGTGTGCAAAGCTGCATATGTTTTTGTAAATGTAACAAATAGTCCTGTATTCTTTCACAGACAAACTGTATTTTGATTAGTGATAGTAACAGGCGAAAATATTGAGAGTACATTGGTAATTCGACTGTTAAATGCAGAGGAGAGAGCAGATAGGTGGAGAGAGTACACTGAAGTCCCCTATATGAGAGGGGGAACGTGTCTGATCATGTGACAGAAAAAAGAAACAGAAGTCGACCGGCTTAAGGGATCGAGAAGAAAGGAAAAATACTGAGGACAGGTTAGATGACGATCAGTTTGGCCTTAGGAAAGGTAATAGTACCAAAAGGCCACTTCTGACGTTCAGATTTATAGTGGAAGTAAGTCTGAAGAAGAATAAAAACACTTTCATAGGATTTATCGACTTGAAAAAAGCATTCGACAATGTAATATGGTGCAAGATGGTTGAAATTCTCAAAACGAAAAAAATGGGTTAAGCAATGGAGAAATACGTGTAATAAAAAGTATGTACAGTAACCAAGAGGGAACAATAAGTCTGGAAAACCAAGAAGAATGAAGTGCTCAGATTAAAAAAGATGTAAGACAGGGATGTAGTCTTCCGTCCCTACTGTTCAATCTATACGTCGAAGAAGAACTGACGTAATTAAAAGAAAGATTCAAGGGTGGGTTTAAAATTCAAGGTGCATGGATATTAATGAAAAGATTCGCCGATGACATTCCTATCCTGAGCGATAGTGAAGAAGATATGCAGGATGTTCATTTGAATGAACAATCTAATGAGTACAGAAATATAATTGAGAGTAAATCGAAGAAAGAAGAGAGTAATGAGAAGCAGAAGTAATTACAACAGCGAGCAAGTTCATATCAGAATTGGGGATCACAAAGTAGGCGAAGTTAAGGAATTCTACTACGTAGGCAGCAAATTAAGGCAATTCGAACCGAGCAAGGACGACATAAAAAGCAGACTCGAAACAGCAAAAAGGGCATTCCTGGCCGAGAGAAGTCTCTTGGTATCAAACATAAGCCTTAATTTGAGGAACGAATTTCTGAGAAAGTACATTTGGAACACAGAATTGTATAGTAGTGAAACATGGACTTTGGGAAAACAGGAAAAGAAGAAATCGAAGCACTTCAGATGTGCTACGAACGAATGTTGAAAATTATGTGGACTGGTAAGGTAAGGTGTGAGGAAGTTATTCGTAAGATTAGTAAGGAAATGAATATATGGAAAACAATGACAAGAAGAAGGGGCAGGATGATAGAACATGTGTTAAGACATCAGGGAATAATTTCTGGGAAAGACAATTGGAATACATCCAACAAGTGACTGAGGAACGTAGGCCGCAATTGTTTCTGTCAGATGAAAAGGTTGGGACAGGATAGAAATTCTTGGCAGGCCACATCAAACCAGTCAGAAGACTGAAAATAAAAAGTAAATAAATAAATGAAAGGCATAAAATAAAGAAAAGAAGCAGACTATATATCTTACTACATCTTTTTCGCATTGTATATGTATATGTGTGTATGTACGGATAAAGATGTCATTTATGTTCTTACTGACGTATAATTGATACGAGAAGAGCTTAAACGAAAGCAGGAAAGAACAAAACTGGATATAATTACTATACGAGACTGTATGGAACCGTGAGCTGTATGGAACCATGAGCTATAAAAAACTCGTTAGTGACATGACTTTCATATGTAGCGTTTTCCTCATAATTAATTCCAAGATAGAAAAACATAAGATTCAGCTTTCGCAGACATTAGGCACGTTGTTGAAAATAAAGTTTGCTGCTCAGGTCTACCTACTACAAAAATACTTGCTCATTCTACAATTTATACGACTCGTTTATGAATTATGAGCGAACTGATTTAGTGGGTGAGACGAGATAATGATTTCTATCCAAGTACATAGGAGACAAAGTGAATTTTATCCATAGTGGGTGCTGTTGATCTCCGTGACTGTTCCTTTATAGGGTGCAGAAAAATTTCCGCTACCAGTCACAACAAAAGATTATTTATTCGTCACACGACCGGTTTCGGACTTGTGCCCATCCTCGGGTGTTTGTAGATTCATGTACATATTTTTAATTGCTGGCGATCACTGCGAAAATACAAAAACTTGTTTGCTGGTGACTAAACAGATAGAAGTGGAACAATGGTAAGTTCTTTGACCATAGCCTACATGTTTGTATGTAAACACAGTGTATTTCACGAGTGCATATCGTAATAGTGAAATATGCAGCTAAACTTTATAAAACTGAAATATGAACGTGCAAATGATAAAAAATGTGAAACCAAATGGAAAAACCGTTACCACAGCGTAATTATAATATGATGCTTCATCTTCCTGTAAGTACAGATATATTTGCCAGTTGCCATTCTTCCACTTGTATCTGTTTAGTCACCAACAAATATTTTTTTTTTGTATTTATACGCTGACCTCCATCAATACAAACATGCACATGAATGTACAAGTTCTTTGACCATAGCCTACGTGTTTACGTAAGTACAAATACATTTTCGCCAAAGGCTGCCTTGCCACTTACCATTGTTCCATTTGTATCTGTTTAGTCACCAGTAAACAATTTTTTTGTATTTATACAATGATCTCCAGCAACACAAACATTTGCATGAATGTATAAACATCTGAGGATGGGCACAAGCCCGAAACCGGTCGTGTGACGAATAAATAATCTTTAATTGTGACTGGTAGTCACCAATCTGACTAAAATTATCCGAGCGCCTATTAGTAGACATGAACATGGTGTGTGTCCATCTACTGATTTTATTACGGTTTGAATTCTGCTGGAGATACTTTCAGTTGATGATGAAATCCCATACTCCTTGACAGTTAGGTAGTTGAATGTACGTGGAGGAGTGGCAGCTCCCTCAAGAGTTGAAACCAGAGTAGGCAGTGAAGCTGAACACTGAGGTCTCTACGTTGTCAAGCAGATACAAGGTGATATCGTCTCCTGTACACAGTACAGACTGCTGTGTAACGTGTTCACATCCTCCCGCATTTAACGATTTCTTGAATGCAAGAAGGGAACCACACTGTAACCACGGAAAACACCCCCATACCGTAACACTACCTCCTCCATACTTCACAGTTGGCGCCTCACAAGATGGCTAGTAACATTCTCCATGCATTCGCCAAACCCAGTCGATTCCTTTGGAACGCCACAGAATACAGCGTGATTCATTCTCCAGACTACTCGTTTCCAGCTATTCACTGCCCAGTGGCGAAGCTATTTACACCATCTCGAGCTTCGATTAACATTGCCTACAGAAATGTGTTGCTTATGAGGAGCTACAAGATCATTGTACTCCATTCCTTTTTAACCCGCTATGCATAATTACTGTGCTAGCTGGACTACTGGTAGCACTTTGAACACACAAGTGGATCATTCAGCCGATTTCAGAAGATTTTTTACTCGATGTTCCCTGTGCGTCATTACATGAGGCTTGCCTTGTTTTTGTTCCTTCACGTTTCCACTTCACAATCACGTAGCCAACAGTCGACAAGGGCAGGAATATGTTAAATTAAAAAAAAAGATGTATTAAAAGCTTCTAGAAACACTTCAGAAGTGTTGAAATGTGCCGGCTTGGTTTGCTAGGTGACATCCAGTGACTAATTCACATCCGAAGTCATAAGCTGTCCTGACCCACCCATTCTGCTCTTACTGTTCCTCTATTGAGAATACAATACCTCCCGCTTCCTTTTGTACTGGCAGGCTCGCCACTCGTGACATCTGATGGTCAGTTCCGCATTATACAGGACTGTCCAGATACTTTTGGTCAGATGGTATACATTACCTTTAAAAGTGCTTCTCATTGATCCCTTATTTATGCATAAAAACATGGTTCTGTGTTCGATTTCTAACGTTTCAATGAACACCATATACCTAGTTTACGAGGGCTATTCACATTAAAGTTTGGTTTATTTGAAATAGTTGGCTACATCTCCCAGCTACTTCCCTACATAGTCGCCGCACCGATTAAGACGTCTGTCGTAGCGTTGTACCAATTTTCCAATACCCCTGTCATAGAAAGCAGTCACCAATTCTCTACCCTCGTCTGCAGCTCGTTGTCTGCGCCAAAATGTTGTCTTCATAGCCAGCTATTCATGTGGGCGCAGATGAAACTCGGAGGGAGCCTAGTGCAGACTGTATGGTGGGTCATCAAACATTTCCCATCGGAAACACAGCAGGAGCATCTTCATTGCCCTTGCAGCGAGCGGCCGAGAATTGTCATGAAGAACGAAATGCATAACAGTTACATCGTGTGGGCTGCAAGAGATCAGACGAAATCTGTCAGCAAGCTCTCGCACTTGGCGGGAGACACTATTTTCTAGGCGTCTTTACGAGTCCACTGTGCGCCCAGAACTGAAAAGAGCAACATGACGCGATCGATGCTCGTAGTAGAAACACTGACCAATACATCTGCGCAAAGCTTCATCGGATTTGCACTGTGATTTCCATTTTGCGGCCGATCAAACCATAATAAACGAAGAGCCGTCTCATTTTTACTTTGTAGGAAAAGTGTTAACTACTGTTTATTTAACGCATATAATTTCTTTAGGTTTGGTGTAAATAGGATTAGAAATGGAAATGAAATCCCATGCTTCCTGACAGAGCGTAGGGGAACGAAGCGGAAGACCCGCACCGCCGTACTAGGTGAGGACCAAATGAAGGTGGTTTGCCGTTGCCTTCCTCCGACCGTAACGGGGATGAATCGTGATGATGAAGACGACAGAACAACACTCAGTCATCTCGGGGCAGGTGAAAATTCCTGACCCAGCCGGGAATCGAACCCGCGACCCCGTCCTCGGGAAGTGAGAACGCTACCGCGAGACCACGAGCGGCGGACTAAATAGGGATAGTCATAGCTAATTAAAACAACGATTATACTTGCATGACTGCATTTGTAACAATTATTTGGTTTGTGGAATATCCTTTGGAAGTGATTCTGCTTTGTGCTTAACGAACGAAATAATAGCACTCAAGGTGAAAGGAGTTGTTTCCCATTATCGAAAGAACACTATGGCAGAGAGACAGTCCGAAGGACATTCGATGCCTCAAAGGAGGTTTCAGTGCCTGAACTTGTTATTCTAACGATTTCACTGCCACTACCGTTGTGTTAAACCGGAGGTAAAAGAACAAAGAGAAATAGAAAGAAAAAGAACGAAGGAAAAAAGTATACTGAATCCAGTAGAATAGCAACAGACAAATATCAAGACGGATATGAATAATTTTTAACGCTAATTGTGTTAAGAAATTTTTAATATTACCTTCTGTTGTTAAGAAACGATATCTTTGCTATGGGCAGACAATTCTTCTTTTACCAAGTTTGGGACAAGGTAGCTGTCCAAGTAGTTCTGAGAAGTAAATGTCTCTATACTGTTCAGCTTATTTGAGTTTGTACAGGAGACGTATCAGAAAGAACATAATTACTGAATATCACTTAAAACGTCCGGGCTAATACGCCTCGAGTTAGCGCCAAATATATGGGCAGTGTAGAGGGCACCGTAGTCCATCATGTGACATCGGCTACGAGATTATCTCTGGTAATGCAAACATTCTCGATTGAAAGTGGTCGATCCCCATTCTTATGTTGCAGTTTAGCTATCGAAATTTTATCTAATTTAATACCTTCCTCTTTTCTGTTAAAATTATTACTGTGTTTATAAATCTCAATAGCCTCTCTACTGATAAGCACATGACAGTATGATGTTGTCGATATGCTACTCGTCTCAGTGTATTTTATTTCATGATCACACTCTTGGCAAAGATGTTCCGTTACGGCCGATTTGCTCGTATGTCCCACACAGCAGTTTCTCTTTTGTTCAACCAGACGGGTGTTACACTTCTTCTTATGGTATCAATGCAGACCAGTTGAAAACTACAACGATTTTATACACACCCGGCGTAGCCAGAGTCTGTCGTATATATTTTGAAGATGTTAAACATTCTTTTACCTTCCTGGGGGTAGTTTCCACACAATACTTGCTCAACACTTTCCCAATGCGATCTGTAATCGTGTTGAATGGAACTTTATCTTTGGGCGGACGTCGTTTCTTGTCGATCCTGGTGCTCACCAAAGGGAAAGTGTTCCATCTTTCTCGTTGTTTTAATAACCTTTCTCCTCGAATGTCGACCGTGGATGTTCAAGCCCATCTTCTAAATAAGTCGGTTCACAAATTCTGTGAGCTCTGTCTACCATGGTTTTCATCACACCTCTTTTTTATAGGGCGGTGGTTAGAATCTGTATTCACTTTACGGTCATTGTGCTTAGCTTCTCTCTACATGCTATGGCCCAACGACCAGTCCCATCGCTTAATGACAGACACATCCAAGAAATTCAGTTGGCCATTATCCTCCGTATCAACAGCAAACAGTATTTTCGAATTGATACTGTTGAGACGTATCAGGGAAGTATCGCGCAGTCGGAGAGAAAAACGTTTGGAGAAAGTTTCATGCATCGATCACGGCCAATTAGCTCGGAAGTTTTAAGTGATGTCAGTATCGGCCGTGAAAGCTCACATTCTTCCATAATTACTGAATGATTGCCGGCCGGAGTGGCCGTGCGGTTCTAGGCGCTACGGTCTGGAACCGAGCGACCGCTACGGTCGCAGGTTCGAATCCTGCCTCGGGCATGGGTGTGTGTGATGTCCTTAGGTTAGTTAGGTTAAATTAGTTCTACGTTCTAGGCGAGTGATGACCTCAGATGTTAAGTCGCACAGTGCTCAGAGCCATTACTGAATGATTGTGCGTTATTAATGTAAACACACACGAAGCTCGGGTTCAGGAGCGTCAACTGCAAGTACTACGTGAATTCAAGCAGCGTCATAGAAAACAACTTCATTGCTTTCGTACGTACATTATGAAGCAGACCTCCTAAGTCTACATTATTTAAAAAAAGCGTCGTTGAAAATGAGACTTTCCGGGGACGGTTTGTACTGTGAACCTTTTTGACAGATTCCGATGGCAGACTTCGTCTTTCGAGGATTATGCTCTGGTAAGCGAAGTATACGATACAGCACGTGTTTCGCAATAGAACTCCGAACTATCAGAACATCATCGACACAAAAGTCGCAATTGAGTTTCAATGCTCAGACGAAATTTGAACTTTGTTGATGACATTGTAATCCTGCGAGAGAAGCCAAAAGACTTGGAATAACAGTTACACGGAATGAATAGCGTCTTAAAACGTGGTAATAGCCTGACAGTCAACAGTGGACAAACAAGGTTAAAACTAGGATAATGGAATGAAATCGAATTTAATCAGGAGACGCCGAAGAAATTAGAAAATAAACACTAGAAGTAGTAGGCTAAATGTGTTTTGCTGCTTGGACAGTAAAGTAAGTGACGATAGTAAAAGTAGAGAGGATATAAAATGCAAACTGGCAAGAGCAATAAAAGTGTTTTTGAAAGAGAAATTGTAGAGATGTAAATTTACCTATAATACTGTATAAGCTAGAAAAGGGCAGGAAGACGGATGGTACATTACTACCGTCAGGAAACACCCTTAACGTATTCTGGCGTGACACTGTAAATGTGTAATTAAAGAGGCTGAGGTATGTGCTGAAGTGTAACTCTTATGCCTTTCCAATAAATTGCTTAAATTTAAGGTGTTCAGTGCAGCGTTTGTGTTACTAAAATCTCGCCAGAAACCAGAGAATCTCAAATAAAAGTCCTTCCATGCAGATTTAGAATAACTGAATCCACAGATTATTTTAGAAGAGTACGGGAATGTTCCATCAACAATACCATGCCACATTATTCCCTCGTAGAGATCTTAGTGAACATGTGCACTGTGTCTAGCGACCTCGTGTTCAAGTGTCATTTTCCCAACTTTTACTGTTTGAGAACTAATTCTGCTGAGTATATGATTACAGATTCGCCTAAATTGCTCGAAATAATAAATATAGTAATCATCCGAAGTGTTAATTAGTATCGACTTCACAACTGATTTTGACAACCAATGAACCACATACACTTTCAAATCAGAGATCCTCAAGGTTGATAAGTAGTGGTTACGTTTGGAGATCGCACATTCTAAACACCTCTTCAGCACATAGCACTGTTTGGTTGATAATTTTAATAATTTACAAGCTGTAACTGTGTGCTTTCCACAAGTGCTACCTCTTAGCTGTTCACTTACACACTTAATTTTTCTCGTTTGTCACTGCTGATGATTAAAAGAAAATAATTGCAAGTTTTAGTACACTGTTCCTATAGAAAGGGTACACTACCCATTTCTCATACTACGTTCACGTCGTTGTAATTGTCTCAGTCAGACCCAGTGTCGTTTGCATATGTGATTTCATGAATGTCCTACAGCGATTAACTGCCGTATTGACAAGTGATGTGGCAGATAGCTCAAAATTGTAGAAACATAAAACAACAAATTCAGACCAAATTGCCGGCCGGTGTGGCCGTGCGGTTCTAGGCGCTTCAGTTTGGAACCGCGTGACCGCTAAGGTCGCAGGTTCGAATCCTGCCTCGGGCATTGATGTGTGTGATGTCCTTAGGTTAGTTAGGTTTAAGTAGTTCTAAGTTCTAGGGGACTGATGACCTAAGAAGTCCCATAGCGCTCAGAGCCATTTGAACCATTTTTTTAGACCAAATTAAACACACATGACACAGTATCAATTACCAAACTGTCGCGTCAGTACTAAGTGTGCCCCTCCCTCCTCCGCCCTCCCCCCCTCGCTCTCTGGCGACAAGGCAGACTGATATTCTCACAAGCAAACCATCGTAAAAGTGCCGAATCCCGTATTCGACAGCTTGTCCGAAGCAACTTGCACTGGTCCACCCAGGCTCTCGAGAACGAGTAAATTCCCGCTTCACCACGTACCATACATGTTCATCTGGCAGTTTTTTTACACCAAGAAGAACACGATGCGTCTCAAAAACCGTATGTGGACGGGCGTTGTCCTGCTGTTAAAGCACGTCACCGTCCTGTCGAAGAAATTGCAGCAGCACGGGGATGACAATTTGTGCAGCGTAGCGGACACTGGTTACTATACCTTGCAGCAACACCAAATATAACCGCGAACTGTATATGATGGCCCCCGCACACCAAGAAGCCTTGGGTGGGTCTTGTTTGGGACTTGCGTGTCGCTGACGACTACAATCCAAAATACGCCGTTCACCAAGTTTGCGCTGTACAGTGTACATCCATCACAGAGCCTACTCATCACGGAAGACAACAGAGTTCCAATCCACTCTCTAGTCGACTCTTTCACTACGCCAGAGGACCCGTACTTGGCAGTGACGTGGTGTCATTGTTAGCCTGGCCACACACACGCGCAATCTTACTCTTACTGCAAGCAGACGGTTCTCTGAGGTCCTTGGTGACACATGTGGTGTACCATGTGCCCGCGTTTCTTCTCTCTATGATCTTCGATCGGCTACTGCTGCTCTCTCAATGCGCCGATCTTGACGTGAGTCTATACTACCTGGACATCCAGATCGTGAAACTTGCTGGCAGATTAAAACTGGGTGCCGGAGCGAGACTCGAACTCGGGACCAGATCCATGGGTGTGAGATGTTCAGCAGGCCGTTGCTGAAAGTAACGACTCACGACCGACACGTTGTGCTCACCATATGATGCACCCGTGGATACATCCATTTAGTTTCCCGCAGGCCCGTAATCCGACCCTGTTCAAATGGCTCACGTTCTTCAACAGGAGTACGTACTTACCGGCGTAGAGTGGTTGTACCTTAGAATGAATGTTCCACACGCTGTTCATCTCTGAACTCAACACATTTCCCGCCTATGAAGTCGTCAAAAAATAGGCCACACAGGCAACTTCAAAGCGCCACCTCATCCCCGTTGACGGTGACAAATGCATCACTTACACGACAGCCCCTAAGTGTGCACGTATTACGCCTTCGTGCCACACAACAGAATCCTTGGGGGTGTTGATTTTTGTTTTATTTTTTTATTTTCCGGCAGAGTCCTACCTGAAGATATAGTTCTTCTTCCGGCTATGTTAACGCGATTCTTAGTCTACACGCAATATGATAAACGGCTAAGGTTTTACAACAATAAATGGGCAATATGCCATTGCTAGAAATCGAAATATTCGAACTATATAATTTACATGAAATACTTCGAGGTATCTAGGACGATAGTAGTGCAGTCAGGTACATACAAAGATTACGAAAAACAAGCATCTGTATGCCGCCACATTCCGATAAAAGGAATGGCGCATCACGAAGGAAGATACTTCCTAACAACTAACGTATTGCTACCTGTAAATTAAAAGCACCAAGCGTATACCAGCAAGGGAATTAAACGGCATCGACTTACAGTATTGAGGCGAAGAGGCGAAGTAATTACACTATTGTTTACAATGTGAAAAGCGAGAGTTTGATCTTCAAAGGGCTTAGTTCAAGAGAAATTTCCTTTCCTTTTCTCTCCCATCCCCAATCTCAATGCGCAATTATTTTGTTTGTACGAAAACGCTTTTTGTCTGGGATTCTTCGATCTGGTGACGATTATTCTCAAACAAAGAAAGTAAATAAAATAGAAAGCACTTGGTTTAGTCTGTCATACAGCACGTATGTCATAACAGAGTAACATATTTACACAAACATGTATTGGAATTGTCTGACAGCGCTTAAGATGACAGAATTCGTTGTAAGTATTTCTCCATCAAGCAGCACGCGAAAGAGGAAAGAGATCAAGTCGCATCACATCATGAAGGCAGAAAGGAGCAGCTATATAAGTATATACATTGTGGAGTACGTACAAGTACCTTGTATGGAAACGCTATGACACTTAATCAGTAAAAGGTAAGTATCCAGCTCCAGTTCTTTAATATTTTCCTACACTCATGGCCAAAGAAAACATGTACCTTCAGAACGCACAGGTGTACCTAGAGGAATAGAAGAAGTAAGACATTAGCACATTTTACCAAGCAAGCAACATGCACGAAGTTATACTTTCAGGAAAATCGTATTTAGTGCTTGTAACTATTCCGGAGAATCCAAGAAATGTGATATTTAGGTATAGGAACTGATGAAATAACAGTAGGAATCAAATTAAAACAAAGAACGTCCTGAATATGCTTAAAATTGGAAATTAAAAATTTGTATTGTATGTAAATTATAGCGCCGTAAATTGGATCAACATAGCAGCAACGAAAGTATTTCTGTGTATTTGTCTGGTTGACTTACAGTGAGCTGTAGAGTTCCATTATTATTAAGCAAATACGCAGCAAGATGATACTCGTTTGATAATATTATAATCTCTTCCAAAGACACGAATCAAAAGACGCAAGTAGTACTTCTCATTTGAAAACCTTTCTCCAACTGTGTGTCCTCAGAATGCTGGGGATCGGTTATTATTTTCCCGTCATATGTACCAAGTAATGTACGATGTCTTGGTAGGTTTATACACTAATTAACCGCTATGTGTGGCAGCAGTTTTCTCTTCTGCTCTAAAAATAAACAGGACAGGTACATGTGCAATGAAGGCCGTGGTTCGTTTTTGACTTCGTGGAAACTGACAGAAGTAGACAGTTGCTATCAATACAGTGTTGGCAACGTAGGCCACACATTTAGATGATCAACTCTTCGTGAGCAAATAGGAAGAAGTTTGGGTATCCACGATATAAACCAAAGTAAACCGCCTTCAAGTGTGGCTAAGTAAAAGACAAGTTTGATGCTAACTTCACAAGCAACAGTCGTTTTACAAAGAAGTACTTAAGCTTTGTCATGATGACGACGATGTCAAACGAAGATGTGTTTCCATTGAGCATGACAAATTCCTCTGACATGATGACCACAGATCTCTCAAAAACGGTGTGTTTCACAGTATCAGAACTTACTTTTCGAATTATTCTACAGCAGCCTTCTCCTAGGGCGAGAGGAGTGGGGCAGAGAAAGCCTCCCTTGCCGAGCCTTTGCCTCCTAACATAGGACACAAGATCCAAAGAAGAGCAGTGCACTTCGTTACGGGTTCGTTTAGTAAGCTGTAGCACATTTTAAAGATCTTCATCCAACTCCAGTGGAAGACAACAAGAGAGGCGTTGTGCATCACGAAGGGGTTTACTTTACAAAAAAGAAAGAAGTCAGGCCAGGTGTTTCGAGGAGAACCAGACAACACATTATTGCCTACAGTTTAGTAAGTGTCACTTATCATCTGTTGCACCTCTGGCAATTTTCTTCTTCTTTCTTGACTTTTCCTTGTAGAGGTAGTCAAATGGTTCAAATGGCTCTCAGCACTATGGGACTTAACAGCTCAGGTCATCAGTCCCCTAGAACTTAGAACTACTTGAACCTAACTAACCTAAGGACATCACACACATCCACGCCCGTGGCAGGATTCGAACCTGCGACCGTAGCGGTCGCGCGGTTCCAGACTGACGCGCCTGGAACCGCTCGGCCACACTGGCCGGCGTAGAGGTAGTCGTTTTCTCTTTCCAGTAGTCACGGTTACTCCTGTCGAAAGCCGTTAGGCCCTCCTCATCCGTTGATCGTTCAATATATAATTCCCACTACAAAAATTGCCTCTTCTTTTGGTTCTTCCTGGAGCCCATGTTAACAGCCTCTTGGAGCACTTGTCATTGCACATACTTTTAACATGCCCAATTCACTGAAGATTTTAAACCTCCACATAAACTGTGCCACTTCCACCTTTTTCCGTATTTATGATGTTTCGACCTTATTTTCGTCAGTGTGACCATGATTCGGGGTCCACATTAAACTGTAGCCCCCCCCTGTAGCTGGCTGACTATGTCCTAAAGGTCGTAGGAAGGCAAGGGCATACCACGTCCAATAGGACTATGCCTACTGAAGCACTGAGTTATTCAAGTCAATCTTTGCCTTATTGGAAGTTTTGCCTTTTTACCTTCCAGAAAGCTTACATCATCCTTCCCAAGCGCCACTCACGAACGGAAGAACTGAGGTGGTAAATGAGAATGGTAACAGAAACACCCTCCGCCACATCCTGTGAGATGGTTTGTGGATTGTTAGAGTATTTAGTAAAATGGAGTTCGTGTATCTGCATTCATGTATTTGTTGATTTTAAAGCAGCATATGACAGCATGAAAAGAAATAAGCTTACTGTAGCCATGAATGGCCATACCACAACATTTAATACGTCTCATAAATTTGTCCATGGGAAAATCATGTAAAGTCCAGATACAAGGAAATTTAACGACAAATTCTGAAACTACCTGGGGACTGAGGCAAGCGGATGCACTCTCATTTATGCTTTTTAACATAGTGCTAGAGAAGCTAATAAGGACAGCTCAAATCAACACAACAGCCATAATACACATTATAACGGCCCACCTTCTCGCCTATTCCGATAACGTGGATATTATTGAAAGAACATAAGTAGCTGCTAAAGAAACATACAGGACACTGGTCGCAGCAGCAACAGAAATGGGTCTGGACGTGAACATCAATAAAATCAAATTCATAAGAGTAACACGACCAGACCAAAATTGACCAGGCACAGAATGTGTTAGACAAATTCACTAAATGGCAACGCTGGTATCATCACAGAATGATATTAGTACGGAAATAACGCGGCGTATCCACCTACCTAATAAACGCTATTAGGGGCAGGCCCCACCACTTTAGCCCAGAAATGTATCCTGAAGCACAAAGTGTCAACTATATAACACTTTAATACGTCCAGTATTAATACGACGGCTATTTGGATAGTAAGGAACGACAGGTCGCGAAATGGAAAATACAGTGAAAATCAAAACTGTTTTATTTGCAACGGTTAGCTACACCTTCCGGCTACTTCTCTGCACAGCCACCGCTCAGACTTGGACATCTTTCGTAGCGTTGTACCAATTTTTCAATTCCCTCGTTATACAAGACAGCCGCCAGTGCTTTTCGACAGTTTTCTACTCAGGATTGCAGCTCGTTGTCTGTGTCAAAACATCGTCTTCTTAGCCAGCGGTTCATTTGAGCTGAGATGAACCTCAGGGGTAGCCAATTACAGGCTGCATTGTGGGTGATCAAACACTTCCCATCGAAAACGCTGGAGGAGCATCTTCATTGCCCCTGCAGAGTACGGCCGAGAATTGTCGAGTAGAACGAACAGCATTACAGTTACGTTATGTGGATTGCATAGCTTCAGGCGAAATCTTTCGCTAGGCTCTCATACTTGGCGGGAGGCGCTAATTTCTAGCCCTCTTTACTGAAAAGAGCGACATGATGCGATCGATGGGCGTACTAGACACAGTGCCTAACGAATCTGTGCAAAGCTTCATCAGATTCTCACAGTATTTTCCATTTCGCGACCGATCTTTCCTTACATTCCGAATAGCCCTTGAATATAGCTTACAAACCTGGGCACTGACACAACTGTGAAGAACTAATAGAATGTTTTGAACGGAAGATGCTATGCAAGATCAATGGAGAGACAAATGAATATGGAGCATGTCGCAGACGATATAATTTTGAAATTTACAGATCTTGAGATCATAAAGTTCATTAAAATAAAACACCGGAAGTCGGTCAGCCATGCTTTTCACGTGGAACATGAAAACCCAACAAAAATAGCACTGTTGCAAAATCCAGTGGGATGTAGAAGCAGAGGAAGTCCAAGACCAATGTCTGGATGACATGCAAGAATAATTAGAAATTATTGGTGTCAGGGGATGGAAACGAAAGACTCTGCACAGGGACGAATGGAATGATGTAATAGAGCAGGCCAAGACCCATAGAGGGCTATATAGCCAGAAAGAAGAAAACGAAGAAATATCTGCATTCCTTCTCAGGCGTGAGTGCGACATCTCATTATGGATGTCATATATATCCACCAAAATTTTAAAAAAAGGGAAAAATACCATAATCTTCGCTGGCTTCGAACTTCAAGTGAAATGTTAAATACATACTCGTATGTACATAAAAATATCAGTTTTCATGAGTAAATACAATTTTTTTAGTTAGGGTATCTAAAGTCTGTAGCGGAATGAAAAGTTATAGACACTATATGGATGATTCAGCTAAACGGCCACGAATAAAGAAGTTCAAATGTGTGTAAAATCTTATGGGACTTAACTGCTTTGGTCGTCAGTCCCTAAGCTTACACACTACTTAAACTAAATTATCCTAAGGACAAATACACACACCCATGCCCGAAGGAGGACTCGAACCTCCGCCGGGACCAGCCGCACAGTCCATGACTGCAGCGCCTGAGACTGCTCGGCTAATCCCACGTGGCAAATGACCATGAAATTTGGGAATTTATGGTAAGGTCTTATGGGACCAAACTGCTGAGGTCATAGGTCCCTAAGCCTACACACTACTTAATCTAACTTAAACTAACTTACCCTCTGGACAAAACTCACACCCATGCCCGAGGGAGGACTCGAACCTCCAACGGGGAGAGCCTCACGGACTGTGATAAGGTGCCTCAGATCGCGCGGCTACCACGCGCGGCTAATGGCCTTGAACTACATGAATAGATTCCCAAGAGGATAAGGGGCAAAACAAAAAGGTCATATATCGACATTTGACAGCAAATGCATTTTGCGGAAGTTACACTAGTTTGAAGGTGGAGACAAAAGATCTTTGTCAGGTACCCTAGTATCAGCACCAGGCAGGTGGCGTGCCATCATGGCGTAAGCCAGGTGGCGGCGTGGAATGTTCTGCACGACTGTCACTATCCGAATCACTTACAATGTGTGCGGGAAGATTTGTCTCCATGACGACGGCTTTTTCTGCTTGTTGGTAGAAAAGGTCACCAAGTTGCTGTGATTTCTGTCATACATCCTGTTCACAGATGAGGCTACCTTTTTGGATGGCTTTTTCGTCAATGTTCACAACACCCACCTATGGATTAAGGAGAATACTATGGTATGGAGGCAGCGAACCGTCTGCGCCGGTTCACCCTCAATGTGTGAACGGTGATTTTCAACCGCCAAGTTTGGAATGAAGACAGTACTATAGACAGGGCACTCCCGCTTACCTAATGTGTTCTCACGCATGCTGTCAATTATTGAAATCTACAGTGTCAAAGATCGTTTATCCTCACCTTGAAGTCGGTGTAGCTCCCTTGGAACGCATTTATGGCCACATGTCCAAGTGACCTTTTCTTCTCCTTACATTCTCAGTGATACTTCCCCGCATTTTGTTTGTACCCGTTTTGAAAACCACCCACTATAGACCAGCAATCGCAAGCAATATTGAAAAGAAGAAAGGAAAAAAAAATCCATCAACAGCATATTCCTGTATCATTCTTAAGACATCCTCGTAATACGAGAAATAAAAGCTGTTTTTATTTGTTTAATAAACAGTAATTATGTGATATTTTGATAAAACAAAACCCTATACGTTTCAAGTTTTATATAAAATAATGAAAACCTTCAGTTTTTAGAAGACAGTGCAATTTTGTCTTTGTTTTCCTTGAGAAGTTATTCAACCGATGCTTTTTATTCCATGCCCACAAGATACTCTACGTTGTTGATGATCTACTACAGTCAAATATTAGGGCGACAACTTTGTTTCAGTTGTTTTTTTCTCGAAGTTCGAGCCTTTAACGTAAAAAACTTACAAAAAAATTACTTTCAAAAAAATTACGATTCAAATAATTGATCGTCGCTGGCTGCTATTTTGCCCTATCTTTCAAGCAGCGTACGTTGGAAGAACTGGGCGTCTTTTGACAAGATCCGGGAATCGAAGCAGTTTTGCACTTCTTCATATGACTGGAAATACTGACCAGCCAAGCCGCGTGCCATTAATCGACAAAAAGTGGTAGCCAGAAGGAGCAATGTCTGGAGAATACGACTGCTGGGGTAGGACTTCCACTTTCAACGTTTCCAGACATGTTCTGATGGGTTTCGTGACATAGGGCCTAGCATTGTCATGCTGTGTTTCATCTTTTCTTATCTGTCGCTGTACTGTGGCCGTTTGTCTTTCAATGCTCTGCTCAAACACATCAATTGCTTTCCATAACGAGCCCCTGAGGGTGTTTCCATCGGTTTCACTACCGTCGAAACCTACTCTCTCCCACCGTCACGCCTGTCTTCGACGTCATAAATCACCGTTCTTGAAACATTGAAATCATTTTCTGTACGTTCTTTCACTGACAGGTGCCTCACCACAGGTCTTACCCAGCGTTTTATGGGCCATAGCAGCAGATTTCTGCATTTTAAAATTTTCCGCAAATGAGGACAACTGCGCTCGTAAGTTGACATATTCAGCAGAGCATAAGTTTATGATGCAATTGCAGTTCTACTAATATTTTATGGCGTTATCTTTACAAATCGATAATCTTATTTTACGACACTTACGACCTACCACCCGCACCGCCACAGGTCCCGTACTCGATCTGTATTACTAATCCACGTATGGAATGACACAGATAGAGGGCAGCTTGTAGTCAAGTTTTATGGCTTGTACTGTGACTTGGCGGTTAGCTGAGTGCGTTACGTACTAGAAATCGAAATTCCATGGTGGTCAGTCGTCACTTGACCATACGATTTCATCAGGTATTTATCAGTTTTGTTTGTACTCGCTAAAAACTCCAGTTTACGCTATGATTCGGAGTACACGATAAACCGTTGATCCCCATCTGACAGACATCACAAGTCAGCTCACCATCCAGTGGAAGACCAATGGAGGCATGTCATCTAAAACCACTGCTGTGTTAACTGCTTCACGTCTGATGAGATGGAAGTGTTTTCCTCATTTCGTTACTTAATAAAAAAAAATATATAACACAGTGGTATTGCTTCGTACAGTTTGGACAGTTAAACTGAAGAGCTTCATTGCCCACAGGATGGAAACGTTTTCACAAGTTTGACTTTCATTTTTATGCAAGACAGCTCTTCGTGATAACTTTTCGAGTACGGAAATTACGTGGTAAACCAAAACTGGTATACTTTACTTTCAAATTTCCAACAATTCGAAGCGTCCTTTTTTTGCTGGTTGGAGTAGGTGCGGAGCTCTGTGCAGCAGACGCCTAACTCGCAGCCATTTCAAATATACATAGACGCTCCACACGCCGAGCTCTTTTCGGGTGGACGGCTAAAGTCAATACATAAACGCTTTCGAGTCGCGTCGCCTGCCTTTAAAAATACATGTCTTACGGCCGCGCCGCGACGACAGCGCCAAGCGCGGCCGCACCGCGAACAACGCAACGGCTCTCGGCGCTCGAGTGGCTGGCGGTGCGATGCGCCGCTCGTTTCGAAACGATCACGTCGCCACAGCTGCTTATAATTCGAGGTACTTCTGCTACGGTTCTCACGGAAACACTAAGGCATGAATGACCTACGATTTCTCGTTAAGAAGTGTCCCATTTGCCGAGTAATGAGTGACTTTTCGCATCGGCGGGAGGCACCAAATTTAAGTACAGGGTGATCAAGAAGTCAGTATAAATTTGAAAACGTAATAAACCACGGAATAATGTAGATAGAGAGGTAAAAATTGACACACATTCTTGGAATGACATGGGGTTTTATTAGAACAAAAAAAAAACAAAGTTCACAAAATGGTCGCTGGACAGCAAAACGTCAGTGACCACGCATGACAATCGTGTATAAAAGGAGCTGTAATGAGAGAGAGAATCAGATGCGCCAGCAGTCGCAGCATGTTGACGTTACCTGAAAAGGCGCTTTTAGTGAAGCTGTATTAACAGAATGGGGAACGTGTTAGTTCAGCGTTACGATCCTATCGCCAGAGGAAGGGGATTCGAACGGGTGAAGGTCCGTTGACAAATGCAGCTGTGGCGAGAATGATTTCGAAGTTAGAAGCCACGGGTTGTTTAGACGATAGACCCCGTAGTGGCCGACCGAGCACAAGGCGTAATGCTGCTGAGACAGTTCAGGAAGAAATGGAGGCTGTAGCGGGTTCGTCTATGCACGGGGAAGTCAGCGCTCGTGCAGTCGCACCGGCATTTCATACACTACTGTTTGGTTGGCACTTAGGCGTACCCTCCGACGCTAACCGTACAAAATCCTTCGGCATCATGAACTGTTACCTGGCGATTTGGTGAAGCGAAGGGCATTTGCGGTGTGGGCGTTCCAAAAGATGGCGGAAGATGACGATTGGTTGAGTAACGTGTTGTGAACCGACGAAGCTCATTTCACGCTCCGAGAGTCTGTAAACGCCCACAACTGCAGAATCTGGGCTAGTGAAAATCCTAGAACTGTCGTGGAAACTCCACTGCACGACGAGAAAGTCACGGTATGGGGTGGATTTACCACATCTACCGTTATCGGTCCTTTTTTCTTCGAGGAAATGCGTGATTCTGGTTTTTTAACTGCTACTGTGAGGGGTGAGAGGTACGCCGATATGTTACAGAATCGCATCATCCCCAGCCTGCCTGATAAACACCTGCTGGAACGTACGATGTTTATGCAGGATGGCGCACCACCCCATATTACTAGACGCGTGAAAGATCTCTTGCCCGCGTCGTATGGTGATGATCGTGTGCTCAGCCGCCACTTTCGTCATGCTTGGCCTCCCAGGTCCCCAGACCTCAGTCCGTTCGATTATTGGCTTTGGGGTTACCTGAAGTCGCAAGTGTATCGTGATCGACCGACATCTCTAGTGGGATGCTGAAAGACACCATCCGACGCCAATGCCTCACCATAACTCCGGACATGCTTTACAGTGCTGTTCACAACATTATTCCTTGACTACAGCTATTGTTGGGGGAACGATGGTGGACATATTGAGCATTTCCAGTAAAGAACATCATCTTTGCTTTGTCTTACTTTGTTATGCTAATTATTGCTATTCTGATCAGATGAAGCGCCATCTGTCGGACATCTTTTGAACTTTTGTATGTTTTTGGTTCTAATAAGAGCCCATGTCATTCCAAGCATGTGTGTCAATTCGTACCTCCCTATCTACATTATTCCGTGATTTATTCAGTTTTCAAAATTTATACTGCCTTTTTGATCACCCGCTATTCAAAGCACTAACGTATACACCTATATGCTGAGGTGACAAAAGTCAAGCGATACCTGCTGATATCGTGTGGGACCTTCTTTTGCCCGAGGTGGTGCAACAACTCGACGTGGTAAGTCGTTGGAACTCCCCTACAGAAATACGAACCTTACTGCCTCTCTAGTGGTCCATAGTTGTGAAAGTATTACCGGTGTAGGATTTTTGTGAACGAACTGACCTCTTGATTGCGTCCCGTAAATGTAAGGGATTCACGTCGGTCGGTCTGGGTGGCTAAATAATTCGCTCGAATTGTCTAGAATGCTCTTCAAACAAATCGCGAACGATTGTGGCCCTATCGCGCATTGTCATCCCTCGTTGTTTGGGAATATGAAGTCCATGAATGGCTGGAAATGGCCACCAAGAAACCTAACATCCACAGGTGGCAGTGTATTCCATGTAAACACTGCCCAAAACATTTGGAGTCACCACCAGCTTCCACAGTGCCTTGTTGGGTCCATACCCTCTTGGACTCTGCGCCACACTCGATCTCTTACCAACTGACCACACCACAGTTTCCGGTCCTCTCGGCTCCTATTGACATGCTGACGAGCCCTGGGGAGGCGTTACAGACGATGTCTTGGTCTTAGCAAAAGATGATGATGATGATGATGATGATGATGATGATGATGATGATGGTGTTTGGTTTGTGGGGCGCTCAACTGCGCGGTTATCAGCGCCCATATAATTTTCCAAACCTTTGCTCAGTCCAACCTCGCCATGATGAGGACAACACAAACACTCAGTCGTCTCGAGGCAGGTGAAAATCCCTCACCCCGACGGGAATGGAACTCGGGACCCCGTGCTCGGGAAGAGGTGTTAGCAAAGGCACTAGCGTCGGTCGTCTGCTGCCATAGTCCATTAACGCCAATTTCGCCGCACTGTCCTAACGGATACGTTCGTCGTACGTCCCACACTGATTTCTGGTACTAATTCACGCAGTCGTACTTGTCTGTTAGCACTGACGAGTCTACGCAAACGCTGCTGCTCTCAATCCTTAAGTGAAGACCGTTGTCCACTGCGTTGTTGGTAGTGAGGGGTAATACGTGAAATTTGGTGTTCTCGGCACACTCTTTTCACTTTGAATCTCGGAGTACTGAAGTCCCTAACGCTTTCCGAAATGTCACTTGCCAAGCGTCTAGATCCAACTACAATTTCTCGTTCAAGTCTGTTGATTCAAGTCGTGCTGCTGTAATCACGCTTTAAACCTTTTCACATGAATCATCTAAATACAAATGACAACTCCACCAACGCATTACCCTTTAGTACCACGTGTACACGATACTATCGTCATCTGCATATGAGCGTATCGCTATCCCATGATTTTCGTCGCCTCAGCGTAATTAAGTTACCAAATTTGAAAGCTGCTGTAAACCAGCCAACATCGTGACCATCAACAATACTTAGGTCTGTAAAATTGTAATAACCAACTGCTCTCCCAATCCGTCAGTTTTTAACACCCGTTGCCCGCCCGGAGTGGCCGAGCGGTTCTATTCGCTACAGTCTGGAACCACGCCACCGCTACGGCCGCAGGTTCGAATCCTGCCTCGGGCATGGATGTGTGTGATGTCCTTAGGTTAGTTAGGTTTAAGTAGTTCTAAGTTATAGGGGACTGATGACCCCAGAAGTTAAGTCCCATAGTGCTCAGAGCTATTTGAACCTGGGCGCTGTTGTCCTGAACAGGGTCGGATTGGCGTACGGCTGATTGTTACCAATTGTTGACTTTACTACTACTTTATATGAAGCAACAATGATGGGTTTATACAAGTACCGTTCAGTCATAGGGTTTCCTAATTCCTAGTAAAATTGGGGAAGTACTTATTAACATCAGCAGCCTAACAGATATCAGTACTATTCTTTTGAACTACACATTGTTGTAACTGTAACCAACGTGTTTCTTTCTTTAAAATTTACCGTTAATTTACGTAGCTTCTGATGCATGAAATTCGAATCGAATGTGTTGAATCAACTACATTCCAATGTAAACCCGATATCAATCCATTCTTATACATAAATCACAAGAACAATTATTTTTAAATCTAGGTTTCAACACTTCGCACAGTTCATTTTTATGTGTAAAGCCATTAGCTGGCTTTACATAAAGGGCATGTTTGACAGCATGAAAAGACATGACTCGTCTAGTTTCGTACAGCAGGAAGTAAAGCATTAAATATAAATGTAGTATACCAACGAGAAACAGTAAACAGCATTCGGTTTTCATCAACTGACAAAAGTTCATATAGCTAATTTTTTAGAATAATTTATAGGTTCTCTGAAATAAAAGTTACCAGCTTATTTTCGTTCCGCAATGTATTATTCGGTAATATAACACAGTAACTGTTTCCTTCAGCAATATTTTCATTTATCAGTCCAAACAAATACTAGAACGCAGTTTGTTCCCTATATTCTATTCCAGTTTGTGAACAACTGTTATATTCTTAAGTAAAGACAGAAATTGTATTACAGACAACTGAAAAAGAGTATGATGCAGGTTAAAGCTGTTTCACATTGATAATTTTTGCTATCACTCATGTTTCATACCTGAACTGTATGACGTTATTAGGTATGTACCTATATGTACCTATAAATGAAGACTGTGTAACTACACAGAGTAGTTAAAAAATTATGTGTAACTGCTGTACACATTCAACCACACAGTTAACTTGGAAATGATACAGAAAATAAGGGACTAAATTAATGACAGCTAACTCTAAATAGGCCCTGAACACTTAAAAATAAACATCACGTCGTTTAATCAAACGTTTCTTACGTTAAATGAACTTACCGCAAATATTACGAAGTCCAACATCTCACTTCCTCCTGATTATGAACTCTGCTTAATGTAACATCATTGGCGCAACAAAGATCATGCGCCGTCCTTAAAACTGCGATAAGTTTCCCTTATTGTGAATAATTCTGTGACATTTCACTACCGGTGCACGTTTCGAAAGACTTCATCAACTGCACCGGCTTTGTTCCTATAATGTATAGAAAGCATTTTTATGAAAGTATTAAAAAGAAAACAACAAAACAAAAGATAAATATTTCAGTCTCAGCAGGTCGCACTGATAACTTTTTGTATGCTTTGTAAAATTACTACCAGTACAGTAACGTCAAAGGAAGTTGGATGAATAATCTGATTAACGGTGAATCATTGTATTCTGAATCATACCTACGGACATCTAAGAAAATTTCTGCCCTCATCTAGAATTTTATATTTCCTGTACTTGAAGGGCTGAATAAAATAGATTTCACATAAAGCAGCGATTCTAAGCGAACTAAGTGGTACTTGCTACCGCTGCTAAGTACAGTTCACTGGCGACGTGGAAGCTCTTCCTTTTTTGTACATATTTACATTAGTGTGATCTCGAAACTATATTCTGTTTTCTGTCTATGAAAAAAGTACCCTACAGCTTTAGACGATGGTTCAAAGTACCGCATATTTTAAAGCTTTTACGGCCTCCCCGATTTTGCTACAGTCAATTAAAAAAGAAAAAAAAGAAAGAAAGACAGCTACAGGGTCGACATGAGATATTTTGCCACATTTGTGGAATATAATTTCAACAGTTTTTAATTTTTGTGGAGACATCTAATAATTAAATATTGTGACGTATGGATATATGTTAATGAAGTATGTGAATAATGAAAAAAACCGCAACGACAATGTATGATCTCACGGAGATCTGAGGATAATAGGATGGACTGTAAAAATGTAACCAATAATACTCCACTCAACTAGCAGTTAGATTATGAGCTGAGCATCATCACAGGGGAATGCGTAAGACTTCCTATAAGCTAGGTAAACATAATTCCTTCACTCTTAAAAAAATAGACAAAGGAAATGGAACCGGACATACTGAGCGGAAGGGATGGTAACTAATAAAGCAGCTCCTCATAAACGGACGAAGAGCTATGTAGACAACTTACAATTAGTTTTTTCGGTACGGAACTTTAAGTAATGTGCATTTTTTTCATGCAACGTCATTCGGCGTCGGAGTGAAATTGACTCATAGTTACTGATTTTTCGGAGCGATCTATGCGGTGGCTTACTTTATTTGTACATGCGTTTTTTATTGCGCCCAGTACGCAAGAAAAATTACGCAAATATCACTATTATCTGTATTCATATAATTTTTTCCAACACAAGTAATCAGATAATAAATTTCCTAAAACTACTTTAGACCAGGACGTTGGTATTAGTAATTTGTAGCCTATTAGACTTTCTGTAATTACTGTGAATTATTTTACACGAATGCCACATTAATTTTGCTTGCACGGATGTGGATCATTCTTTTGCTGCTCCTTCCCAAGCTGAGTTTTTATGATCTCACAATAGCAATAAAAATAATGAAACACATTTATTGGTGCGACATATGTCGACAACTTACATATTCTACTTAGTGAAGTCTTAAATACAATAAAAATACAGTTTTTATCCTAAATGCAAAAAGGTAAAGGTAGATCCGTCTTCAGAAAAAGAAAAAGAAAAAGAAAAAGAAAAAGAAAAAGAAAAAGAAAAAGAAAAAGAAAAACACTGGTCCTCCAAGACAAGCAACAGTCTCTACACAAGTGTTTGCTTAAGTTTCCTTTCCGTTACACATCGCTAAACTGGGATCGATAATACTCGTAGAAGCCATACGGCACTGTTTCGTTGTGATGAGGCACTGCAACCAATGTACACGTTCTTCAAGAATCAACTTTAAGTACAATTCTCTTTGTAACGGCTGCGCCCACGAGAACCTTGTAATGCCCACGTAAATGAAAACAAAATGAATATGAAGGTTGTTGTGGTCTTATCACTACAGCATCGGGAAATAGTAATTACTGTGCACACAAAGTATAACGTTTTCTTTACACTGAAGGCGAGACGCAGAGCTCAGATGCAACCAAAAGAGATAACACGTTTGGACCGAAACAGTTCTTTAAGGTAATTACTGATCTTCAAGATTTAGTCAGCACACGAAAATAATTAAAAAACAAACGGTCTGACTGTGGCAAGAAACGCCACATGAAGTCCACACCTCGGTATGTGCCGTGCTTATGCTACCTAACACATTCAACTAAAAGTCTGATTCGAGCACAGTGATACAAGCGAAGTGCCATATACACTGGCGTCGATCAATCCTAGAACACAGGAAGACAAAATATTGTCACGATAAATTATTGTTTATGGGTTAAGAAGTCCAGAAATTGAAATAAGAAACACAGATTAATATTGCCGTCTTTGGGATGGAACGATAAAATATTTACCCATCGCATTGTTTTTGTGTGGTAGCAGAGAAAATCTTAAGCCTGTATCAGTAGTTGACAGGAAAAGAAGGTGTTCTGTAAGGTGCACTGTCTGGTGATCACAACGTTGCAAATAAATGATGCACATCGTCCGAAATAACCCTCGCATCATTTGTTCAACAGCATACTAGAGCATATCAGAAAACTTCTATAAGTTAAAATTTTTGTCATTGTTGGACTTATTGACCTGGACGTCCATAGGACTTACCAGAACCTTGCACTGTAACATAAATTCTACTACACAACCACAAAATCCAAAAGATAACGTTTTTCTTAGTGGCAGTACAGACTGCAAAAAAGTCGATATAGATAACTCGAACCAAAACTTCTATAGCTAGTAGAAAGAATAGTCACTCACAGCATCTATATAACAACTGTTTATGTTACTTGGCTTCATAAGTTTTTCATTGCTTTTAATTTTTTCCCCATTTTCATTTGCTTCAACTTCAGCTTCAGCTGAAATGTTGAACATCCACATAAAATGGCGACCGAAAACATGTAAAACAGCGGGTGCAAAAAAAAAAAAAAGGAAATCAGTTGTTGTAATAATCATTATTGCACCAGGGCATTATAAGAACTTCATCATCTGTTAGGTTTCGGCAATGACCGTCAGACGTTCCTGAACGCAAAGACTTTCATTTAAATCTGGGATGCACACGTACTTTCAAAACTTTTCCAGTCCATATAGTCAGCTTAGAAGAATCACATTTTCGTTGCGATAAGTCGAATTACGTTTGTACGAACATACACTCCTGGAAATGGAAAAAGAACACATTGACACCGGTGTGTCAGACCCACCATACTTGCTCCGGACACTGCGAGAGGGCTGTACAAGCAATGATCACACGCACGGCACAGCGGACACACCAGGAACCGCGGTGTTGGCCGTCGAATGGCGCTAGCTGCGCAGCATTTGTGCACCGCCGCCGTCAGTGTCAGCCAGTTTGCCGTGGCATACGGAGCTCCATCGCAGTCTTTAACACTGGTAGCATGCCGCGACAGCGTGGACGTGAACCGTATGTGCAGTTGACGGACTTTGAGCGAGGGCGTATAGTGGGCATGCGGGAGGCCGGGTGGACGTACCGCCGAATTGCTCAACACGTGGGGCGTGAGGTCTCCACAGTACATCGATGTTGTCGCCAGTGGTCGGCGGAAGGTGCACGTGCCCGTCGACCTGGGACCGGACCGCAGCGACGCACGGATGCACGCCAAGACCGTAGGATCCTACGCAGTGCCGTAGGGGACCGCACCGCCACTTCCCAGCAAATTAGGGACACTGTTGCTCCTGGGGTATCGGCGAGGACCATTCGCAACCGTCTCCATGAAGCTGGGCTACGGTCCCGCACACCGTTAGGCCGTCTTCCGCTCACGTCCCAACATCGTGCAGCCCGCCTCCAGTGGTGTCGCGACAGGCGTGAATGGAGGGACGAATGGAGACATGTCGTCTTCAGCGATGAGAGTCGCTTCTGCCTTGGTGCCAATGATGGTCGTATGCGTGTTTGGCGCCGTGCAGGTGAGCGCCACAATCAGGACTGCATACGACCGAGGCACACAGGGCCAACACCCGGCGTCATGGTGTGGGTAGCGATCTCCTACACTGGCCGTACACCACTGGTGATCGTCGAGGGGACACTGAATAGTGCACGGTACATCCAAACCGTCATCGAACCCATCGTTCTACCATTCCTAGACCGGCAAGGGAACTTGCTGTTCCAACAGGACAATGCACGTCCGCATGTATCCCGTGCCACCCAACGTGCTCTAGAAGGTGTAAGTCAACTACCCTGGCCAGCAAGATCTCCGGATCTGTCCCCCATTGAGCATGTTTGGGACTGGATGAAGCGTCGTCTCACGCGGTCTGCACGTCCAGCACGAACGCTGGTCCAACTGAGGCGCCAGGTGGAAATGGCATGGCAAGCCGTTCCACAGGACTACATCCAGCATCTCTACGATCGTCTCCATGGGAGAATAGCAGCCTGCATTGCTGCGAAAGGTGGATATACACTGTACTAGTGCCGACATTGTGCATGCTCTGTTGCCTGTGTCTATGTGCCTGTGGTTCTGTCAGTGTGATCATGTGATGTATCTGACCCCAGGAATGTGTCAATAAAGTTTCCCCTTCCTGGAACAATGAATTCACGGTGTTCTTATTTCAATTTCCAGGAGTGTATGTTGCTTCACACAACACGAAATAATATTCAAAAACAATTCATTCATAATCAACTAATAACACCGTGCACGAAGTTTCAAATTTTCCACTATTCTTTAGCATCAAGATACACGAAAACATCTTTAGAACACGTATATTGAATTAAAACACATCATCTAGCAATTCCTCATTCGTCAAGACGATGTACTTAATTAATGAAGTATGTCGATCGAGGTCACGCAACACTAAGACAAGTTCAGCAAGATACACGCAGTGCGGTGTTTCGCTACATCTCCAAATCACTGGTGAAATATTTGAGGCGATATTTGCAACACTCTCACGAATAATTCCTTCTCCTATCGGAACCGTGATACTGTCTTAACTAGGTAAATACATAATAAAAAATAGAAGGAAATTATACAGCTCTTTTGCAGTTGGCAAAGAAATCCGAGACTTCCTGAATGTCACCAGTGGTTGCCACACTCATTTGACGAAAAATACTGATTAGTCACAAAGTCGGTGCAAGCTGTTCGGCAAAGGTCACATTTTTCCAGCAGTATGCTAAGGTTGCATACGTTTCTCGCTCCATGTGTTTTCTGTATGAATTGTTATAACTAAAAAGCAGTTTCAACGTGACATTCAAAGTCTTAGTTCTAGATTACTCCTCAGAAATGCGTTAATACTAACGACTGTTACAGCTATTCATATTTCACAAAACGTCTTGTATCTTACGTTAGACTGCTAAAGACATTGCGGGGGGGGGGGGGGGGGGGGAGGGGAGGGGACGTAAGCTAGATAGCTCTACGAGGGTGAGGAGCTTTAGACTTAGTGAGTCTGCGGAACCACATAAAATCTAACTGAGTTAGTTGGACTGTTATTTGGGAACCACTTCACCCTAACAATATCAGATGATGTATGAAACATTCCTAACTCAGACGTCATACTTAGTTGATCGATAGATAGCGCACTCGCAAGACCGAAATTCTTTAGAATTTACGAATAATAGCTTAACATCAGTCATATGCCCTTTCATACGTATCTTGGTCTCTTAGAATGGCTAAGCCAAAATAAGCGACGAATCTCAGTGTATTCGCTGCAGAAATCAAATAAGCTTACTCTTGTTGAGCTTGAAGGGAAGATCCGTAGTGATTACTTAGGAGAAGAAGAATTTCTTAGCCGAGATGTCTGCAAAACCTTTATTTCGGCAAAACTGAGATGCAATCTTCAGATCTTCCTAAAGGTTATTACAAACATCTTGTGCCAGATACACACCAAATCCAATTCGCCACATCAGTTTTGTGGCGCCCTGGTAGACATGTATGTTATGGAAAAATGTTTAGGCGAATTTTGATGTGCATAGTAATTTAATTTTAACGTGCCAACGCATAGACAGTTTCATATTTTATGTACTTGGAAATTCAATGAAAATTTTTGTGTATAACTGGCACAAGATGATTATAATAACCCACTAAGATCTGAAGATGAAAACTTAGTTTTATCGGAACCAGTTTCCAACAATAAAGTTTTTATAGTGATCTTAGCTAAGTAGTTCTTATTCTTCTAAGAAATCAAATTATTCACCATTCTTTTCTTGATAGGCTAATTTCATACTGAAGAAGGAAAACGCAAAATTATTAACATTATATTTCGACTTAGCAATACGGGGAACCGTTATTCTGCTTACAAAAATATCCCCTAGTGAACAGAGTCTTGTAACCAAAGACGATAATATTTATAAAGCGTGAAAATAAACACTTGGCTGAAAGGAATGCGCTGACAGTATACAAAGTCTAATGAAAGTAACCTATGACAGTAGGACCGCTAAGAAATCAAAGCACTGAAGACAGAGACCAAGGTTCGAATACAGTACGCAAAGTCAAACGAATATACGAAAGGACTTCAAAAAATAAATTATACGTTATTATGGTAGGCAAAGTATATTTTATTGAACTCTGTATTACACTTCAAAGTCGCACAGATACATCAAGTTATTTTTCAACAGTCACCAGGTGTCTGTGAACAACAGTCACAATGTTTTATCAATTTTTAAATTCCTCGACGTTAGAAATCCGCACGTTGGTCACGGGGCCAGTCAGGAGCCGCTGTGTGAACGTCTACATTACTGGAAAATCTCTTCCGTCTAAATCAGTGCTTCCCAAACTTTTCCTAGGACAGAATACTTTGAAAGTCCTGGTACTTTACTTTGAATGAACACTTCATTTGTTTTGAAGGTTAATTAAATTTTAGAAAATTGGAAAAACTTATTTTATTCAGTGATTACCTCACTTTCATTATCATTATTACCTCAGATTGTCAGTTGTATTAGATGCGATCTCAGAATCTAAACACGGTCATTCTTATTACAGAAGTTTCTTCGCCCAGATAGCATAAAATAGACACAAATTATAGAGACGACAGTCCATTGTCTCGTCTCTCGTAATACAGCAAGAGAACAGCTGTAGAAACAATACACAATAGTTACAAATAAAATTCATAAGACGTCTTATGTATTTTATATGTAGTTACTGCGTGCTGTTCGTACAGCTATTCTCTTACTGTATGACAAGAGACGGTACTATGGAATGTCATCTAATTAATGTGAACAGTCGGCGAAACAGATTGATCCTGTAAAAATTTTTCCGTACAAATTATCTGTAGATGCTGATTTGATTTCGCTAAAACTAGTAATCGTTGTTTAATTTTTCATAACTAAGATTGCCGAAATTGCTATAATGGAAGTAAAAAGTTTAACAGTCACTGGCGTAAACATGATGTCTTTGAAAAAATTTTACATGACTGTGAATCCCAGTTATGAAAAGTTAATTAATTGCTTGCCTAGCAATGCATACGAGATTTTGCTAATTTACCAACGAACGAAGATAAAACTACTAAAGACAACAGAATGTATGTGTATAAACATTTTGTGTTTCAGCTGCACTTGATATGGGTCTAATTGCAACAGTGGAAATAAAAACTTTAACAGTCAGTGGTGTAAACATGATGGCTTTCAAGAAATTAGAAATCGTTGTGTATTTTTATGTGATCGTGGAGAACAGACTTCTTTAATAAAAAGAATAATAGTGTTTCAAATCATGAATAATGACGTAGAAATCATGAAAAAAATTTAAAAAGTAATTACTACCACCAAAATGCCGACAAGATCGCCATATTCTTAATAGATTTTTGCGAAGAACTGATTCACTTCCCGCGCAATACTAGTGTTGCGCGGAACACAGTTTGGGAAACCCTGCCCAAGATGCCATTTCAGCTTTACCGCCTGTACTGTATAGCAGATCAGCATGACCCCCGTCTCTGTGACCTTAGTGAAACAGGTGGCACCGATTTACCACGGCTAGACGCGACATTGCATGCACCGACAGAATCTCATTGCGAATCTGTCTCCAATTTACACGTTTCTCTGCAAGAGTTTTACTGTCCCGAATACCTCAATTTTGGAGAACGGTTCAAGCTACCATGCCTTTTCAATAGCGCACTATGATGTACCGGTATCTGTACCGCAGCAACCGGCCGCGGTGGCCGAGCGGTTCTATACGCTTCAGTCCGGAACCGCGCGACTGCTACTGTTGGAGGTTCGAATCATGCCTCGGGTATGTGTGTGATGTCCTTAGGTTAGTTAAGTTTAAGTCGTTCTAAGTTCTAGGGGACTGATGACCTCAGACGTTAAGTCCGATAGTGCTCAGAGCCATTTGAACAATTTTTGTACCGCAACAGAACTATATCTGTAAGAAACTCTGAACATGTACTCTTTTGTGACAATACACTAATCTTGTTGCAAATTTATGTATACTGAGAATATTACAGATCCTATTAGACTTCCTTGGGGCTGACCCGATGTTACTTTCCATTCCGTGGAATAATCGCCCTCGAGTACAATGTGCCGGCAGTGCCTTCTATTAGCCAAATATTCTTCCAATTAAGTCACAAAAGTTTCCTCTAAAAACGATTAGCTACAATTGGGATGGTTTTAGAATGCCCCAAACTTATTTCTAACGCACCACACAAAGCGACTGAGGAATTTATGCTTTCCGGAACAACGCCATACGACTTTGTGCTCAATCAAGGTTACACTCTACAGATAGACTGACGTAAAAAAATCACAGCACCAAAAACTAAGCCGGCCAAAGTGGCCGTGCGGTTAAAGGCGCTGCAGTCTGGAACCGCAAGACCGCTACGGTCGCAGGTTCGAATCCTGCCACGGGCATGGCTGTTTGTGATGTCTTTAGGTTAGTTAGGTTTAACTAGTTCTACGTTCTAGGAGACTAATGACCTCAGCAGTTGAGTCCCATAGTGCTCAGAGCCATTTGCACCAAAAACTAATTACTGTAGAAAAATGAAATACGTTTGTCTAGGTAATATAATTAAGCGATTACAAGATCATAGATTAATGTAAGAGCGAGATAAGCTACTGCGAATGAGAAATGCTTGTATAACCCACAGAATGTTGAATGCAAGCATGCAAACACGCACTGTGCTGTACCAATGCCGGATATCAGTTTGTAGGGTGGACTTCCAAGCCTGCTGCACTTGGTCGGTCAATACAGGGACGGTTAACGCTGTTTATGGATGACGCTGGCGTTGTCGTCCAATGATGTCCCGCATATGCTCGATTGGAGACAGAGCAGGCCAAGGCAAAATGTCGACACTCTGTAGAACATGTCGGTTTACAGCAGCGGTAGGCGGGCGATCGTTATCCTGTTGGAAAACACTCCCTGGAAAGCTGTTCACGAATGGTAGAACAATACATGGAAACACCAGGTGACTTACAAATTTGCAGTCAGGATGCGTGGGATAAGCACGGGAGCGCTCCTGCTGCCATACGAAATCGAACCTCAGACTCCATGCTTAGGTCCGGTGTGTCTTGCAAGCAGACATAGCCATCACTGGCCCCGAAGCAAAACCAGCTTTTATCATGAAACACAACAGACCTCCAACCTGCCCTCCAACAACCTTTCTCTCGAAACCACTGAAGTCGCAAATGGTGGTCGTTTGGGATCATTGGAATGTACGCTATAGGGTATCTGGCTGCGAGCTGTCCTTGAAGTGACCGATTTATAACGGTTCATTGAGTCACTGTAGTGCCAAGTGCTGCTGCAGTACTGCGGCAGATGCGGTATGCTACAGGGCCGTACGCAGAACACAATGGTCTTTCCTCTCAGCGGTGCCGTGCGGCCGTTCGGAGCGCGGTCTTCCTGTGACCGTAGGTTCTCGTGACCACCACTGCCAGGAGTCATGTACAGTGGCCACATTGGTTCCCAGTCTTTCTGCAGTGTTGAAGAAGAAACTTCCAGCTTTTCGTAGCACTATTACACGACCTCTTTCAAACTCAGTGGAATGTTGATAATGGCATTTTTGAAGCATTGTTGACTTACGTCAATATTCCAGAATTTGCAACACGAACAGCTGCTAGCATGAGTTTCTTAGAAGTAGATACCTTAGGGGTTGCGAAGCAACTCAAATCGCTTGATACGGGCAAGTCTTCAGGTCCAGATTGCATACCGATTAGGTTCCTTTCAGATTACGCTGATACAATAGCTCCCTACTTAGCAATCACATACAACCGCTCGCTCACCGATAGATCTGTACCTACAGATTGGAAAAATTGCGCAGGTCGCACCAGTGTTTAAGAAGGGTAGTAGGAGTAGTCCATCGAACTCCAGACCTATATCATTGACGTCGGTTTGCAGTAGGGTTTTAAAGCATATACTGTATTCAAACATTATGAATCACCTCGAAGGGAACGATCTATTCATACGTAATCAGCATGGTTTCAGAAAACATCGTTCTTGTGCAACGAAGCTAGCTCTTTATTCGCACGAAGTAATGGCCGCTATCGACAGGGGATCTCAGGTTGATTCCGTATTTCTGGATTTCCGGAAAGCTTTTGACACAGTTCCTCACAAGCGACTTCTAATCAAGCTGCGGGCCTATGGGGTATCGTCTCAGTTGTGCGACTGAATTCGTGATTTCCTGTCAGGAAGGTCGCAGTTCGTAGTGATAGACGGCAGATTATCGAGTAAAACTGACGTGATATCAGGTGTTTCCCAGGGAAGCGTCCTGGGACCTCTGCTGTTCCTGATCTATATAAATGACCTGGGTGACAATCTGAGCAGTTCTCTTAGGTTGTTCGCAGATGATGCTGTAATTTACCGTCTAGTAAGGTCATCCGAAGACCAGTGTCAGTTGCAAAGCGATTTAGAAAAGATTGCTGTATGGTGTAGCAGGTGGCAGTTGACGCTAATAACGAAAAGTGTGAGGTGATCCACATGAGTTCCAGAAGAAATCCGTTGGAATTCGATTACTCGATAAATAGTACAATTCTCAAGGCTGTCAATTCAACTAAGTACCTGGGTGTTAAAATTAGGTTCAAAAATGGTTCAAATTGCTCTGAGCACTATGGGACTTAACTACTGTGGTCATCAGTCCCCAAGAACTTAGAACTACTTAAACCTAACTAACCTAAGGACATCACACACATCCATGCCCGAGGCAGGATTCGAACCTGCGACCGTAGCGGTCACGCGGTTCCAGACTGTAGCGCCTGTAACCGCACGGCCACTCCGGCCGGCTGTTAAAATTAGGAACAACTTCAGTTGGAAAGACCACATAGATAATATTGTGGGAAAGGCGAGCCAAAGGTTGCGATTCATTAGCAGGACACTCAGAAGATGCAAAAAGTCCTCTAAAGAGACAGCTTACACTACACTCGTTCGCCCTCTGTTAGAATATTGCTGGGATCATTACCAGGTGGGATTGACGGAGGACATCGAAAGGGTGCAAAAAAGGGCAGTTCGTTTCGTATTATCAAGTAATAGGGGAGAGAGTGTGGCAGATATGATACGCGAGTTGGAATGGAAGTCATTAAAGCAAAGACGTTTTTCGTCGCGGCGAGATCTATTTACGAAATTTCAGTCACCAACTTTCTCTTCCGAATGCGAAAATATTTTGTTGAGCCCAACCTACATAGGTAGCAATGATCATCAAAGTAAAATAAGAGAAATCAGAGCTCGAACAGAAAGGTTTAGGTGTTCGTTTTTCCCGCGCGCTGTTCGGGAGTGGAATGGTAGAGAGGTAGTATGATTGTAGTTCGATGAACCCTCTGCCAAGCACTTAAATGTGAATTGCAGAGTAGTCATGTAGATGTAGATGTAGATCACGTGCAATCTTTCCAAGGTAACTAACACTCGTGACCGTTACAGTGTGTATTTAGATGAAGCTTGATTTCCATCATCATAGTCCCGCTACTAGCGCCGCTGTTACGCGTCTGGTCCCATATGTTAGGAGAAACCATCTTTCAGATTGTGATGTACCGGATTACTGAAACTATCGATACCATCGGTCGGCGAGTTATGCGGTGCCGTGAATCGACATGAAAGAACAATTATATTAATATATAAATTACAGTGAACGTTAACATAAACTGAAGCATTATCATTTTATTATGAAAACGAATAATTTGCAGGACAATCGTATTATGTATTGCTGCAGAACTATTTGAGAACTCTATTCAATTTTCGTACTGTTTTCATATGTGTATACTTGTGATGTATAAAATATCTATGCTGAATTCATGTTGGCAAACCTGTGTACTTTGTAAGGTCTTCTACTGTTAATGTAGAAACAGTTTTGCCGGGCGACGCGAAGGGACAGTCGCGTTTTGGTGAATCTAAGAGACAGTGAGTCTTGAGAAGTTGTGAGAAACGGACGGTTTCGGGACAACGACTTATGTTGGAAAAGCTCTTGTTGGTGAAATACTGATTGTTATGAAGATGATATTACGAAAATAATATAGAAATATTGGAACACGTGAGGCAATACTGACCCTACGACTCATCTTAGAAGCTAGATTAAGGAAAGGGAAACCTACGTTTCTAGAATTTCTAGACTTAGAGAGAGCTTTTGACAATGTTGACTGGAATACTCTCTTTCAAATTCTGAAGGTGGCAGGGGTAAAACAGAGGGAGCGAAAGGCTATTTACCATTTGTACAGAAAGCAGATGGCAATTATAAGAGTCGAGAGGCATGAAAGGGAAGCAGTGATTGGGAAGGGAGTGAAACAAGGTTGTAGCCTATCCCCGATGTTATTCAATCTGTATATTGAGCAAGCAGTGAAAGAAACAAAAGAAATATTCGGAGTAGGTATTAAAAGCCATGGAGAAGAAATAAAAACTTTGAGGTTTGCCGATGACATTGTAATTCTGTCAGAGACGGCAAAGGACTTGGAAGAGCAGTTGAACGGAATGGACAGTGTCTTGAAAGGAGGATATAAGATGAACTTCAACAAAAGCAAAACGAGGATAGTGGAATGTAGTCGAATTAAAGCGGGTGATGCTGAGGGAATTAGATTAGGAAATGAGACGCTTAAAGTAGTAAAGGAGTTTTGCTATTTGGGGAGCAAAATAACTCATGATGGTCGAAGTAGAGAGGATATCAAATGTAGACTGGCAATGGCAAGGAAAGCGTTTCTGAAGAAGAGAAATTTGTTTACATCGAGTATAGATTTAAGTGTGAGGAAGTCGTTTCTGAAAGTATTTGTATGGAGCGTAGCCATGTATGGAAGTGAAACATGGACGATAACTAGTTTGGACAAGAAGAGAATAGAAGCTTTAGAAATGTGGTGTTACAGAAGAATGCTGAAGATTAGATGGGTAGATCATATAACTAATGAGGAGGTTTGGAAAAGGATTAGGGAGAAGAGAAGTTTGTGGCACAACTTGACTAGAAGAATGACCGGTTAGTAGGACATGGTCTGAGGCATCAAGGGATCACCAATTTAGTACTGGAGGGTAAAAATCGTAGAGGGAGACCAAGAGATGAACACACTAAACAGATTCAAAAGGATGTAGGTTCCTGTAGGTACTGGGAGATGAAGAAGCTTGCACAGGATAGAGTACCATGGAGAGCTGCATCAAACCAGTCTCAGTACTGAAGATCACAACAACAACAACAACAAGATATAATATGGAAAGTTTTAAACAGTATCAGTTCTTACGAAGCATATTACAAGCCCAAGGACCCATTGTATTAACAATTACAGCAAATCCAGAAGTTACCCCTAGACAACGAGCAAGCAACAACGATTATTCAAGGTAAGGTAATTAAATTATTCCGTGTTCGTACTGTAAAGTTACCTTCTCTTGTCAAATATTTAAGTCTCTTATGCTCTGTTAATAGAGTGAACAGACTGACGGGGACTTGTGGTCCACTATTGAAACTTTTTTTAAAACCACATGTCATAATTTCATATAAAATAATTGACGATATTTAATATTTGTTCCTCGATCGAGAGAGGGAACATTACAAGATGTAGAAACATCCCTGCCAACTTTCGTTTATGTCCTACTCCTTGCGGTTCTTTGCGTCATTTTATGTATGGCGGCCTCTACCACGTCTATAATGGTAGAACTCGACGACAGTTGGCTGCAGACGAATGGCAGCACACTTCCTCTTCCCCTTGTTAGGTCGCATCCTTCCGGAGAGACGAGACGCTTCCGTCAGCCGTTTTCTCCCGCCAGGTCGCCGCATGGTGGGAGAGGCCGGCCACCTTTTGTACCGAGTCTTAATGCCAGAGACACCTGAGCCTCTGCCACTAATACTTGGTACCTAGCGGGGCCCGGAATTAACTGCTGACGGCTTTTTATGAGGCTTACGGCTCAATTAGATTTTCGACAATTGAGGAGCAGGCACAGATGCGGGGGAAACGCGAGCCGCGAAGGACTGCGCTAAGCAGCGGGACGCAGCGTCTTGTGTGGTGGGGGGAGGGTGGAGGCGGGGGGAGAGAATGGCGCCGGTGGGGGTGGGAGCACACCTCCCTTCTCAACCGGCGACCTAGTTCCCAGCTGGCCTGACTTTTCTGCCAGATCGGTCGGTGCATCTGTCTCAAGACACTGCTCCTTACGCGATTTAATAATAATGAAACTAGAGGGGGCATTGTTAACGTACAGTGTCCCTCGTATTTTTATACGTTCCTTTTAACAGAACCCGAGAAATATGTCACTCCATCACATTAAGTGCATAATTTACTAACGGACATAAAAATAAAATTAAATGAATGTTCCATAAGATGATATACCGGGTGATCAAAAAGTCAGTATCAATTTGAAAACTTAATAAACCACGGAATAATGTTGATAGAGAGGTAAAAATTGACACACATGCTTGGAATGACATGGGGTTTTATTAGAACAAAAAAAAACGAATTTCACAAAAACTGCTACCTGCTACCGTGACGGGTGAGAGGTACGCCGATATGTTACAGAATCGCATCATCCCCAGCCTGGCTGATAAACACTTGCTGGAATGTACGATGTTTATGCAGGATGGCACTACACCCCATATTGCTAGACGCGTGAAAGCTCGTCGTTTGGTGACGATCGTGTGCTCAGCCGCCACTTTCGTCATGCTTGGCCTCCCACTCCCCAGACCTCAGTCCGTGCGATTATTGGCTTTGGGGTTACCTGAAGTCGCAAGTGTATCGTGATCGACCGACATCTCTAGGGATGCTGAAAGGCAACATCCGACGCTAATGCCCTGCCATAACTCCGGAAATGCTTTACAGTCCTGTTCACAACATTATTCCTCGACTACAGCAATTGTTGAGGAATGATGGACATATTGAGCATTTCCTGTAAAGAACATCATCTTTGTTTTGTCTTACTTTGTTATGCTAATTATTGCTATTCTGATCAGATGAAGCGCCATCGGTCGGACATCTTTTGAACTTTTGTATTTCTTTAGTTCTAATAAACCCCATGTCATTTCAAGCATGTGTGTCAATTTGTACCTCTCTATCTGCATTATTCCGTGATTTATTCAGTTTTCAAATTTATACTGACGTTTTGATCACCCGGTAGATTGATGATAACAGGTACAGCCTGTAATTATGAGCGGTTCTTTGGCCTATAATGATGCAGGAAATTGCCAAAAAACCCACATGAAGATACCTGCACCAGGTCATCATTACCGAAAATGTTAATGACATAGCAAAATTCTCATTACAGTCATCGAGGGCCTTTCATGGGGGCCAAATGGATATGGTTTTAAATAAGAACTAATTTCCGGAATCTTACCATATCTTCTCGTTACAGGCAACCTAAGTAGCTAGTTTAATCCATAAAGTCAGCATTACTCTTTCTTCAGTTCCGTTTCCTTACCTCTCATCTGCTGTCCATTTTAGCCGCTGTAGTTTTGGTTCTGTTTTGTCATGTCTTTTCACCTCTTAATTTTGTTTCTATATTTTGTTTTGTCTTTAATTTCTTCCTTATTTGTACCAATTTATTCTAGGTATTCACGCACTCTCGGAGCCATTTGGAGTTGCCTTTTAATTATTCAAATTGTCGGTCTACTAGGACTCATTCTTTCCGTTCAACATCGGTCTTCCTTTTCGTCTGTAACGTTTTGACATTGTAGTAGGCTTTCGTATTACCTCTTTTCTCCAGTTGTTCTATTTCGTAATATCTTCTCCACAATCTACCTTTAGTTTTTCGTGGGACATCCATTTTCCTTAATTAATCTTAAAATCAATGTGTCTCTGCATATGTGCATTCTGACCAGACCACTATATCGTAATGATGATTTTTTTCGTCTACAAAGAATAACTTTTTGTAATCATTTTTGTTAAATTAAATGTTGCGTAAGTCTTGCTTTCATGAGCTCCTTTTTCCTCTCCATTACTCGAGTGACTTCTCGTAGATACTTTAATGTCTTTTCTCCCAATATATCCATACTTCGTGCTTAATTTTGCTGGCACGGTCTTATTGTTTGTCGTAATCTTTTTCCCGAAGGGGATTTGTAATCCTTATTTTCCTGATACTTCTTTAAGTACGTCTATTTGTTTTTGTGCTATCATTTCATACTGCATGAAGAAATTCGCTCCCGTCTTTTTTGTCTTCTTGATGACGAAAAGGTGGAGAATTTTTGTCACTGCAGTGACTGTTATTACATTCGTAACCAACTAAGTTATGTACCCAACATTTTCCACAAAAAGGAATAAATAAAGCGTACGGTTATAGTATGAAGAGTTCATATCGTATAGTGGTGACGCTTCTACTATGCATGATTCGTAGTCTCGTCTATTAGTGCCACTGTGATTAGTATTTAACAGTAGTTACCACATTAGTTAATTGATTCCATACAGATTTATTGCCGGTCATAGAAATTAGGATCCGTGCTGATACGAGCTACAAACACACAGATCCTTTTTATTCATTTTATTACTGTAGACTACTGCTGTATTATCAGCACCTCTAACCACTTGAAAAAGTTGAAATTGCAATAGTGGATATTGTAATAAATAGTACAATCGATGGGTAATATGATGTCGTTTAATAATAGCCCATTTGCTGTCACAGTTTGTTAATTTCCTTTCTGCAAAGTACACTCTGGCTTTCAGCGCGCTAAATCCACTTGAACTTTTCACTGGGTCATTATAGAAACAGCAGAGCTGTTAACTTGATTAGAGAGCATTCTGGTTTTTACTGGTAAATCTGCTTCAGTTTTGCAGCTGGCAGTTATCGAAACATCATTTGAGGGAAAAGAGCGCCGAATGAAATATTGTGGGAAAAACTCTTGCAAAATTCATAGAATTGTTTCGAAATTAATATTTAGAATACTATTCATGAAAAAACAATAGCTCATTTGCTTAATTAACAGACTGCTGGAAAAGCAAATCTACTGCATCGAAAAAGCAACGTAGAATGGTCGGAGCTGTTTACTTTTACTAAATACTTCTGTGGGTTCATACACCCACATGGAATCGACATACTTCCTTTATATTACTCAAATACGCTACAAAAGTTTTATCATATTCAGAGGGTGTTTCATTCTCTTTTCAGACAACTTTTCTGGTTTTTAGCTAACATCTAATGATTTTTATACAGCACAACGAGCAATATATTTGACGTCAGTTAAGAGCCAGTAGCAGTTTTGTAAAATGAAATATGTACAAGATTCATGGCTAGAATTGTCAACAATAACAAAACTTTGCCGAAACATGTTCGTGTAAAACAATGTGATAAAATACTTTTTTTGCCCCATAATATTTATTTATTTTGCGACCTAGGGTTTGGATTATTAACGCATTGTCTATCGTTGTTGGCAAATTAACGCTATACAATGAGTTAATAAAGCGAACCTAGGTCGTGAAATTAGTAAATATTATTTTAACAGTGGCATAAAATGTTTTTTTCTCCATTAATCACGTTTCACCACCTACACAAAGAAAAGTTAACAAAAATTAACGAAGTATTTGTGTGAAGGCGAATGCAAAATTAATACATCGTTTTCTGCGGACAAAGACAAATCAAGAAACGTTTTGACAAAAATAGAAGAGAAAACGTTGCTTGGTTCCGTAGTACTCTAGTACCACTACAGCATTGTTTGACTGTCATAGCAGCACACAACAATTAATGACAACTACATCAACGTTTGGTTTTATTTTCTTCTCGAAAGAATAAACGGCATGAAGACAAAGACTGTGAAAGGAAGTAAATGTATCAACTCGTTTCTTTCTGCTACGTTTCTCAATACATTTAGTCTTATCTGTAGTCCCAAGTTGTCTCCGACAATGCTATGCCTGTTTTAGTGTTCATTTTAGTTGGAATATGAACTGTAAACAACGAAAATTCTTGCATCAACAGCCAACAAACCACTTGTAGATCTATTAAATGCAATTATGAGCGATAATGGTAATATGCCTACCGTTGTTAAACGTGTTCTCCTACCACCTCCCCCCGCCCCTCCTTACCCATGGTCGCCAGTGTTTGTGAAAAGGTAAAATACTGTGATAGTGAACAGAGCAACCATTCTCTTGTAAATCCTTCATGAGTTTTAGTCAAATGGACGTTGTAGGAAATATAGAAATTGTTGAAGAATGGAAAGAAGGTAACTTTAAATTTTACATCGTTCAACTTAGCGGCCCGAGTACTGGCTCGTTTGGACAAATTAGCAGAGCGAATCGGCCGATATCTCCCTGAGGAAACCATCCCTGTATTCACTTCAAGCGATTATGGGAAGCCACAGAAACAATCGGTAAAGGTGTTGAACTTCGCACATTCTTTACATGTGTACAGCGCTTAACCACTGGGCCATCTGGCGCATTGCTTAGTAATGGGTCAAACTGAGTGAACGTTAGCACATATATTGGGGAGAAGCTCGGTTCATTCGCCTATATACTGAATCAAGTTTAGCTTCATTTCTCAAAATTCGCTCCAGTTGGCTTTCAGGAACGACTCACCCATCAACACAATAGCCAATTTTTCCACAATATGCTAGTGCTCCGATTCCTGTTACTTCGCAGGCGAAAGGAAGTAAGGGAAATTTATCGAAAAAGTGTACAGTTTCAACAGATGAACAGTTAAGTCACTACAGAAATTTGAAATAATGTGCTTCAGGCTTCAAGAAAAGTAAATTAAAGTGTTATTGGTAAACCAGTGGTAAGATGAGAGTGAAAAGTTTCCATCGAGCAAGAAGAAGATGGACACTATGAAGGACATTAATCCATTATGATGTGGTCTTTAATTAGGTTATTCTGCTCCAGCCAGTATTAAGTGTCCTATTTAATTCATAAGTAGTATGTACAGCGAGAAATAAACATTTTAGAAAATTTTTCACGCAGATCTTATAGTTTCCTGACTTTTCAGTGAACCTTCCGCTACTGGAGAGCTGTGGCTCTTTTTGATTATGCTACAACGTCTATGCTTAATTAAAAATGGAGTTTAAAGAGATTTGTTCAAAATTTCTTTCTGGTCTCGTTCTCGAACTCTTACTTCGTGATTCGTACTCACTTCGTGTGCCCTCATTACACAGGTCTCGCAAATACATTGTTTTCTGGGCAGTGAATAATTTCTGTTCGTTTTGCGAAAGCTCAATTGCCATACGTCCAGAGGTTTCCTTTGAAATACACATATCTTAAAAATTTTATTTCGTGTGCTTTGTTCTTCGATTCCGCTGCCAGGTAATTTAATTCTAAATTATTTTATCTACCAATAAGCTACAATTGTTTTCCAAACTGCAGGGCGTGTAGACGTCTTTCAGCATTACTAAAGTGCTTGGTCACAAAAAAAATGGTATCTTTTCGGATACGTGAGCTGTCCTATAATTTTATTTTAAATATTTAATCTTATGTTCTTCGAAGAGTACGTAGACGTTTCTGGCAATTTCAGTTGTGTGTGTTCAGATGGTGATACAGAGAGGTTCGGTTTGTTAAATTTACTAAATCATAATGGAAATACAAGACTCTTGTAGACTGTAGTTCATAGTTGGGAACAGTTTCATACATCCCAAGAGTCAGTGATAATAGAGTGTGAGGTAAAGAGATTGGGCAAAACTATGGGACCACCAAAAACACAACACATTACCGTGCCTAATACGGTATAGGAAAACCGTTGGCATTCAAAATAGCTTCCAGTGGTCTCGGAAATGCATCTCGTACGTTTTTATAGGGAATCTTTCTGCAAAATAGTGGCCAGTTCGAGTAGCGATGCTGGAGGCGGATTACGATTACGCACCCTTCTCTCCAGACTAGTCCACAGACACGTAGTAACACTGAGATCTGGTGACTTTGGCGACAGTGGGAGATGCGACAGTTCATGCTCAGAAAACCAGTGCTACACGATGCAAGCCGTGTGAACAGCGTCCCTGTCGTATTGGAAAACAGCATCCCCATTTGGGAACAAATGTTGCACCATCAGATGCACCTGATCGGCCAAAATGGCCACATAGTCATTGACAGTAATGTTACCTTGAACAGTAACCGTGGGGCCTGTGGAATACCACGATATGGCTGCCCAAATCATTAAAGAACCCCCCCCCCCACGTTTTGCTCTTGGGAAGTAAACTCGATTCGATCAGAAGTTGGAAACAGTATGAAACAAGGCTCATTCGACCACTCTTGCGTTCTAACGTTACTCCTTAGTCCATGTTTTATGGCTTCAGCACCAAGTTTTGCTGCTATCGGCATCTGCGTCACTGGTTAGTGGTTTTCGAATTCCACGTCGTCCTGCAATTCCCTGCTTATCGAATTCCCTTCGTATTGTTTTGGCGCTGACAGATTATTACGAGGGCGACATTCAGTTCTGCAGTGACTTTTGCAGCAGTCGTCCTCTTATTTTTTTTTCACCATCTACTTCTATTACCATCGTTGCGATCACTCAAATACACTGTCGTCCGCATTGTGACTCAGCGGATGACGTTTTTTCGTTTTCCCTGTACGCGGTATAAATCTTCTATACTGTGCTCCTTGTAACACCAACTTCGGCTCCCTTGGTTTTGATAGCAACATCCGTACGAGCATCAACAGTTTACCCACGTCCGAATTCTCTTGTCTCCAACACAACGCACTCACTGCTACACAGAACACTTTTCTGACCACGAGTGGCTCTTGCAACGTGTTGAGGACATTACTCAGGTACTGTCCTCAGACAGATACAACATCGTAACCTGCAGGCCGGGATGGCCCGTGCATTTCTGTTCAAGCACACAATTCTCACGGTGTTTCATATTTCTGTCCAACATCTGTAGCTGGATATTATATGGATGTTTGTGTTTTGAAACTGTGGTATACTATAGCATCGATAAAATATCATAAAGAATCTGTGTAACGAATTTACTTCTAATGGTAGTATCGTATATTTTAATAATTTACGCGTAATTTTCACACAAAATTGGGACACTGAATACGAATAAATAGATAAAATTGCACTAGGAACCAAAATGAAAACTAACAAGTACAGATAACGCTTGAAGATGGAATCCTTTGATCACACAAAAATTGTTGTGCTCGATACAACTTGTGAACATCTGAACACCTTTGTAAGTAGGCTGTTTAGGTTTTTGTGTTGGTAACGTCACGTAGCGCTCTGTATGAAAATCACTGGCTGTGTTTTGTGCAGTCTGTGGCTGGTTGGCATTCTTGGAATATTCGCTATTGTAGTGTCGGGCAGTTGGATCTGAACAGCGCGTAGCGTTGCGCTGTTGGAGGTGAGCCGCCAACAGTGTTGGATGTGGGGAGAGAGATGGCAGAATTTTGATAGCGGACGATCTGGACGTGTATCCATCAGAAAGAGTAAATTTGTAATATTGGATATCATGAACTAATATATATATATGACTTTTGAACATTATTAAGGTAAATACATTGTTTGTTCTCTATCAAAATCTTTGATTTGCTAACTATGCCTATCGGTAGTTAGTGCCTTCAGTAGTTAGAATCTTTTATTCAGCTGGCAGTATTGGCGCACGCTATATTGCAGTAGTCTGACTAACGAATATGTGAGGTAAATGATTCATGAAAGGTATTGGTTAACGTTAGTCAGGGCCATTCCTTTGTATGAATTATTGAAAGTCAGATTGCGTTGCGCTAAAAAAAATTGTCTGTCACTTTAGTGTTGATCAGAATAAGTAAAGAGAGAAATGTCTGAGTAGGTTCAGTTCTGCTCAGCTGTTTTAAAATCAAATAACGTAAGGGGTTAACCAGTACAGTAATGGATAAATTTTTCTAAGGGACGTTTCAGCTTACATAAAACTTTCTTGGTCTACTCACTACTTTTTGTGAAACCTGAAACAGTCGACGACAACCGGAGTCATTTTTAGGAGCTGATAGTTGTACTTGATAGAGTGCTGGCCTTTTTATTAAACATTCTCTCGTCTCGGTAACACCATGAAAATGTCAAGGAACTGTCCTCTGCCAAGAGACATTATGTCAACGTTCGCGAAGAAGTGCAATTCGTTCCGAGAATCCAGTTGTCAAGTGAATGGCTTGGCGTATTTCTTTGCGGAGAGATTTCCACACTCTTCTACAACTTTTCTTTCATTTGTATCTTTCAACCTATATCAACATTCGATTGCGCGTAACCCCGCTGACATATTTATCACACAACTAGGAGATTCGTAAAGGAAATCACAAAACGAGGCTACCCGTTAGTTGAGGCACTGAACATGTATTCTTGAAGAGTGACATTAAAATCCCTAGATGTTGGCGAAGGTTGGGACGGTTTCTTAGATCCGATTGCTTCCCTAGAAGAAATGAATTAAGGTTTCATCTGTAAACACATAGTTTCAACAATAAAAAAAATTATTTAGCCGTTCTTACCTTCTCACAAGGTCTACTAGGGTACAAAATATTGCAATCTTCATAACAGATTTATCGCTGGTTTCAGTAGTTTTAAAGCCTGAAAAGCCAGTTTTTTAAATTTAATTTTTTAAGGCAGTGATTCGGTTGATTACCTGTCGAGTATATTTTATAAAACTTATTAACTTGTTGTTGGATTCCATTAGATCAGAGGATAACAATCAATAAAAGTCGTATCTGTTCACACTCATTGTATAACATACTGTGCTCGGATAAATAGATGTGTTACTTATGAAATGTAACAAGACATCGTAAATCTAATTTTAAAAACATGTCACAGAAAAAAGGCCAAGTGGCAGACTAAGGAATTGCTGGATGAAAGAAACAAACGGTGAAAAATTATAACACTGTGAGTCTTGTCGTTAATAGTGCACTTGATGCGAGCAGCTATTCAATGATTTTCACAAACTGAAGAAATACAGACAAGATATACCGAGCTTACATGGCTGTATTTTTGCTACGGGACATTAACTTGTTTGATCGAAGAAACTCCACATACGGTAAAATAACACCAAAGACACAGTTATGAATTAAAACTGCATATTATTATATAAATTCTACGTAACATGATACAAAAATATGGAACAGGCGTTATCATTTTTCGTTGTTGGCGGGAACATAAATATTAGAGCACCAGTACCAAAATCACTGTCGTTCTGTCTTTACAAAGGAAATATTCATCTTCTAAACAGAAGGAAAATATCGAATGAACCTATGCCCCGTATAAAATTTTTACAGCTGCAGTCTGCATCTTCAGATGCGTATAAATTTCCAAATTAAATCAAAATTTAGAAAATAATACCTTCAATGTTTGGAAATAAGGGCGAAATACGCGATGGAAAAGCTATCGGTATTACAATGTCAAGACCTTGAGAAGTGAGTGGAGAAAATGTTGTGATTGGTAGACCTCATTATTAATGCCCCAATTTGAGAAGCGATCACACTAATTTCGTACTGAAACTGTCATTTATGGTAATAAGTATACGAATATTTCAAAAGATCGGGTTTAAATGACAGTATGTATAGGAAAGTATAAAATATCTCATTGAAATCAATGTGTTAATTCATTTATATCGCAGTACAAAAAAGGAGAAAAAAAAGCATTCTTAATGTCTCGTTTCAGTTGTCGCCCGTTAGATATTACAAAGTTTCAAATGAAATTGATTTTTCTAGATTATCTGGAGCAACTGTTTGTCTTAAATTCAGTTAAACCTCTGTCAAACAAGCAGCAAACGTTAGTAATTTAAACCCAGAATAAAGTAACAAGGAATTACGTTTCCTCTTCTGCAATCACTCAAAGTTAAGCAATAATATTCTCTGTCACGCAGTATATTATTATCTGACTTCAATACCGTGCAGGAAAAGTAATTTTTTTTACAAATATTACGAGCACGTGCTAAAAAGCAATGGACGGAAATTTTTTAAGCGAAAACCATTAAAGCTTTTTAAATCAAACGAAAACGTTGTTAACATTCTGCATCTTTATTCTTCGTGTCTACATATTTATTTCTCAACGTAGTCAACCTGGTGATGAACACGGTTCTGCCAACGAGAAATCAGTTTATTGATACCGCCACTGTAGCACGTTTGGCTTTGTTGACGGAGTCACAACCTCACCTTTGCTTGCACAGCTTCATCGCTATCAAAGTGAGGTCCTTGAAGGTGTTCTTTAATTTTGTAAACAGTTTAAAATCGATGGGCCAAGTTGGGACTGTGTGGAAGATGATCAGTGTCAGTGAACCAAGGCGTCGGATCGTTGCCGACGTCGTAGCTCTAGTCTGGGGTCTGGCGTTGTCATGATGAAGTAGGGGGTATGTCATGCGTGGGCGAACTCTTCCAATTCGAAACTCGATTACAGTACACTGTTACCGCCACGTTACACGCTATAATATCGAGTCCTCAAGCGCTGCAGGGCCGCAAATATGTAGACGTGAAGAATAAAGACGTAGAACGTTAACTGCGTTTGTTTTCTTTAAAAATCTATAACAGTTTTCAGAGAAAAAAATTCAGAGACATTACTTTTCAGTGGGTCTTCGTATTTATACCCCTTTAAATGACCTTGTTATACATTAATCACGATACTTTATTATTTAGTTATTACTGTCATTTTACACAGGTATAGTATTTCTCGTTTCACTGAATCTTTATTTCATTACGGAACAAGATTAATGGTGTCTGATCAACCCCCATTACATTCCACTGATCATGCTGATGTGCCTTCTGATAGAGGTAAGTGTTTCTTTTTTCTTTTAGTTTCATGAACTTAGTTTCTCTGCGGTGTATTGAACAGTTACTTACATTCTCATAAAGCAATGTATATGTTGCAAAGTAATCGTGAGCGAACATCTCAGAAGTTTATGATCACCTGTTGCATTTCAGGCTGTAAACAAGTTAGCAGTTCCGAACATTTGTGAAATATTAGCGATACAAAAATATCTTAAACCCAAACACTTCAATATTCCAAACAAATTATTCATTCCTGTTAGTCATGAAATTATTCATCAAAAATCAAAACTACTTTTTAATTTTTTTGTAAAAAATCATAAGAGTTGTTTATAACGGATTAAAAAGTTGTGCAGTACGTATTCTCACTACTCTTTTCTGGAATGTCTGGCTCTACCGGATTTTCTGCCAACTCGATTATGATACAATGCATTGTTTCGAATATTTTAATCCAGCATTACAATAATCATAAATTTCATTTAGGCTGTTTATAACCTGTTTATGCAGATATATTTTGCTGATAGGTAACGTAGTTTACATATACATTACACTTTTGTGACAGATAGTAAACTCATTTAGCGTCGATTGAGTTTTGCCAATGCTAAATAAGTAAGACTAGTATTCATTCGTGGCCCGATCGAAAATTGCTTCTTTGATACGCAATTTCAGAATTTGCGGTATACGATTGTATCCCGAAAAGTTAATGTCACTTTTCACCAAAGTAAGTACGTGAGGTAAATTTTCATTTGTAGAGACGACACGTACCTAACTGCACAGGTACGTCTTGCTTCACAAACTGCCCACTTCATTCATGGGAACATTAAACGAGGAATTAGTTCACAGGAATTCAGACAGTTCAGTTACTTAGAGTGAGACTAAGATTTCTGTCTGTAGTTTGTCGAACTATGTGCTCTGTAATTCATCCTCTTTCCCACAAATGTCAGACTGTGCTCTATAATCATGCGAGTAAGAAGTCACAGCTGACTTATTCAAACTAGACACAAAAAATATTGTACTCATGAACGGAATCGGTACTGTTTGAATCATTGTGTGGACGACAAAATTTTTAAAAAGCCGCAATAATTTTCTGTATTATATTCTCATTCTGAAGAATTATTAATTTCAGGAGCTTGGAAAGCAAGTTGAATCTGCGTAATTCTTTCAACAATCGAATCCCGTCAGTCGTTCAAGAGCCGCTGCGTAGCAGCAAAGCTAACGCCTTAGTAAATTAACGGAAAAGGAAACAGGAGAAAAAAACACATGAAATTTGCAGCTGAAATAAGTACAGAAATAACTTACTTACAGTATATCTCAGACAATTTTCAATCTACAGTCTACCTGGAGATCATTATCATTAATTACAGCATCCTACTTTCATGTGACATGCAGAAGGTTATCTGAACCAGAAAAGTAATGTGAAATACATCCAGTGGAAATAATATGAAATGTTGTACAGTCACTATAACGTTCGATCTAGCGTGGAAGGCTAACGCAGAATCATTTAAAATTACTTCCATAAAACGATGCAATTTTTAAACAGAAACATTCTGAAGTTTTTAGTGAAGCGGATATTCTGGACGCCGTATTTATTATACATATATACATTGATGTGTGTTTTCTAATAATTTTCCCGCGTAGTTTGGCCTGTAGTATTGCTTTTAGTTTCATCTTAAAGACTACAATGTCGAAATGTCATACTATGTTAAGCAATCTACAGTCTACGACAGTTCATATTTAACTACCTAATAAGTAACAACGGGTAAAATCTTAATCGTATTAATTGTTTACTTTTGTAGGCAGTTGAATGCCGTATAATCAATGAAACAACATTCACCAGAAGACTAGATGGATGATTATAATTTATGAATATGCCATTGTGGCAACAAATACCAAAAGAATATATTTTTTTACTTTCTCCATTTCTAACATTTATTGTTCTGCCCAAACTCATTCTACGGTGAATCCGCTGGTAATATACCTTACAGAGCGTCACAAAACTACTCTTGTGTAGATAAATTGTACAATGATTTTAATTTACATTTTCAATAGAAGAGAAGATAAAAATATAAGGGCAATGAAAATTTCTAATCATCCATTACAAGAAGTCTAGCTACTAGGACAGCGAATGCAGAAAACAAAATTGCTTCAAACAAGAGAGTACAATTTCTGAGTTACTTCTAACAATTTCTGAGTCACTTTTGATCAGCCTCTCTTGACAGAATAGTTTCGTCAGCAATATACAAGTCGAAAAATAATAGGAACTAGTATGACGGATACGGAGAATACAATTCTTAAATGAGTAACGCAAAAAAAAAAAAAAATTGCAGGAAGACGGCAGGAATATAAAATTTTGTAATGCAATGTGAAGGGATACAGAGCTAACACGTAAAGCTAAGCTATCGCCATGAAACATTTCTAGTTTATCTACATTTCAACATTTAAAGTTTTGGAGCGTAAGGAGCCTAATAGCGGTACCGGGAGCTTGATGAATCTTACATAAAAAACGATTTTCGAATTCAAGTGGCAGACTGCCAGTATTGAGTGTAACAGCTACAGTAGGATACAAGCAAGGTATAAATAAAATTTTATCGAGTGTTCGAGTCCTTTACAAAAAGAAAACGTTCCATACTTAGACCAATTATAGCAATTTACTGTTTGAGCAACATTATCTGAAGTATTACGGGCTGCATGGTATGAAACTATTTTGTTCTTGTACCTGACTCAGAATACAGCAAACAGATCACAATTACAAATATTACTGGAAACTATTACATTGTTGTGGAACAGACATTATGAGATACTATCTGTTCCTGGAGAAATCCTTGATTTTCTGGTTTTTCAAACAAAGAAAACAGTCTGTGAAGGTTACTTTCATGTGTTTGCTGATGACGGTTTCGATTTTATCACAGAAAAATTATACTATGTGTTCATTATAAACATACTGGGTCAAGAATTAAGCATAACATTTGCATTCAGAGTCAAATATTCTGTATTTAGAAAGGAAGATCAAAATAAAATTGTTAGATTATAAGACGATTTCACACTATATGAAAGGAAACAAGACTTAAACACAACCCAAACAAATGTATGTGGAATATTTGGGGTTAATCTAAATTTTAAGCCAGAAATTTTTGTCAGATAGAAATTATTTTAAGAGGAAATATATTGCAAATGTAAAACTCTGAAACTCACTTACTCAAACAAAAGTTTTATTTTATTTTTGTGCCTAGTTACAAAATGCAAGTGGTGTGATGTCCATAACATTGGGAGGAATAAATATTGTGACAGAATTACTTTTGTTTTCAGCGTTGTCATCCAACAGGATGTTTTGTTACCGCACCTAACCACTATGACAGGGAAACTCGGCGTCAATTCTTAGTCTCTAAGATACCCAGTGTGATCAAGAAAAACGTAGAGCGTATGTCAGCTGCCATTGAAATTACTACCTGAACAATGGAATAGCAACCAAATATAAGCACAAACAGCACTATATAGAAGTGTTCTCTTCCACCATTGCAACTGGTTCTTGTAGGAGAAATTTTTGTCATATACAGCAGTTATTCTTTCTTTTCATGAGGAAACAATGAAATTTAGGGAGTAATTCAAAATGTTACTGAACCCTCGCCAGAATTATACAGCGAAAGGGGGTGCTCTGGAGAGAATATCACTAACTTGTTTTCGGCAAACACGATTCGTGAAAAACTTTCCTTGAAGCCGCTGAAAAGGGCAACGAATGTACCTTAAGACTAATTTGTAGAGCCACTTCTGATAATCAGCGCTGCTTATTCCAATGACATTCGATTTAGTTTAGCTAAATTAACAGAATCTTCCGCCGGTTTTTGGTAGAGCAACATTATAATAAATGAAAAGCACCAGTTTGCTTTTGTTCTACAATATTGTAGAACGAAAGTAAACTGGTGCTTTTCATTTATTTTAGCTAATTTCTTTTAGATGAATAACAACAATACAGAGGTAACGTATCATGGGAAAATGAATTCCACAACGGGAGGTCACTGAGAAGATAATCTAATATTGGTTAAACGCTCCTTGTGCTCCTATGGACCGTTATCGTAATATTCGCAGGCCGTGTCAATACGTGAAAAATATTCTTACGATTGATGCCATGCATCTGTCTACATTATGTATTTTTCATCGTGGATGTCTCTGGCACCGATGAGTCGAGAGCACAGAAGCTACAGACAACACAACTCTCGTCAGTAACAAATAGAAATGAAGAATAACATGTGACAATAGCTATTGTTTTGAATATTCCACAATCTTTGGTTGGTTAGTAAGCCATTAAGAAAAAATTATTGAAAGTAATGTATGCAATACAACATTGTATGGATGTAACACATGGATTATCTGAAATTCGGAGAAAGCGCCTGTATTATGGTACTACCGAAAAAAATTAAAAAATTAAATGGTTGTTTAAATATGAAATAAATAAGTAAAAAGAATAAGAGAGGAAAGAAGTTTTCGGAAGAATTTACCAGAAGAAGGGATAAGTTTGAGGGACATCTGGTACGGCGTTCAGAATAATTACTTTGGCTCTGGAAGCAATGCCACAAAGGAAAACTGCTAAGGCAGAGGAAGATTGCAATATTTAAAACATTTTACAGCGGTAGTGGGGTGTAATAGTCAGGTAGAAATCCGTGATTAGCACAAGAAATATAAGAAAAATATGAATGACAGTATTAAACATTAAAAGATTTTTTTTAATTGAAAAAAATTCACTTGAAGTAATTAATAACAAAAATCACACAATAATTACAGTTTTCATTGGCATTTATTACAACAATAATGCTGTTACTTTTACGGGTGCTAGATATGGAGAAGTATTTAAAATGAGAAAGTATTTAAAATATCAGTTGATGAGGATAAGTACTCACTAGCAGTTCTTCAAATTATAACCACATACAAGACCGCACAGCAAATTTAGTGGCCAAATAAAATATATTTTATGAATTTTTGAAATCGAATTAATGACAATGAACACGTATTTGGAAGGAGTGGCGTTCAAATACATGCCTGGTCATTCATATTTAGATTTCTTGTTTCTCCACCGTTGGCCAAAAGAGATAATGCTCTGTCTCTAATGATATTGGCGTCGACGAAATGTTTCAGTCTATCCTGTGTTCCGCCAATTTTTCTCCTTTCTTCCCATCGTCCCTTCATTTTCCTCACGTTCTTTCTTGGAATTGTGCACACATAGAGTACGAAGTCAGTTACAAATGTACCCATGTACAGAGATCAAATTTCGAGTGTCTAGCTGGTTCGTAGTTACGCTGGAGATAGATACACAAGTCCTAGAGCGCTTGAAATTTCTATATCACAGAATATCATCTTACATTCAAATTAAATTACTACTCTCACGTAATTTAAACAAAGAAAAATGAAACAGCATTCTCTTGTAGTTTTGTAGAATGAAGAACCTTATTTAGCCGATCCTAGTTTCAGAAACATTCCAATCTTCAGATTTTGACGCATATTTTTAGCTCAAATTATAAGGGGAAGTGAAAAAGTTTCCGTTCGAAGGCTACTCTTTACCCCTTACCTACACGTCGGTTCTTACATACCCTTATTGGAGTCGCGTCAGGTTGCATACATATTGCAGCGCTTCCTTAAACGGAAAATTTTTGATCGGCCCTTAATGTAGATCTTCATGCAGAGAAAGTCATTTCTGTAATGCTACAAAAAAGCATTCTGTATTGTTTTGCAAAACATGTGCTTTCTCTTCGTGAGAAACAGTTTGTCACTTCGAGGAGCTTAATAAAAATAAACTCTGTGATTATGCAAAAGATTTTCTCTAATTCAGCGAACACCTACTTCGTGCCTCCGTTATTATTTCCACCTAATATGGCATAACCGTGCCAACTTTAGATGGATACATAGGCAGTTTAATTTTAGAGAGGGTTTGTACTGCCGAAACGTGCCGTAACCACCTTTGTTGATATTTTAAAAAAATAGTACTGACGTGTTAAGTGATGCCTGGATTTAGTGAAATACCTCGCGAGGGACCTAGGATCGAAATTAGTTGATACTAAGTAAATTGTCCACTCGAACAATTTGTGAGTGATTTAGAATTTTTACATCATCGTTTCAATTCAGTTGTAGAAGAAATGAGTTAAGCGTTGTGTAGTATCAGACTCGGTCTAAATTAATCCATATTAAAATGGCGTTGTGTGAGGTTGCAGCAGCCATCTAAAGTTTAGAAAGCTACATACATCACCTTTTTCAGTGACTGTTTTATTTACAATAACTGGCATGACACATTTCGACATCCCACTGCCTTCTTAAAGATTCCATATTTTACTCCAAAAATATTACGTGTAGTAGGCACTTCTACAAAATGTGGCGTTTTTACCGGGTATACCGCTTAGCTTAGCTGCAGTTTCTCTCGTGGTATGTCATACTAAAAACCTACGGGACTGTATACATTAAACTATATTACTTCGTGCCACATCGTTTTCTGATCAGCAGCGATATTTGGCCGGCTGGCCTAAATGGCTCGTCCAGAAGAAAACATACTTTTGGAAGAGATTTTCCTCTTTTTCCACCCACACAGGTTTCGGAGAAGTTTTATCATCAGTCAGATATTGTGCTACAGTTTGAGGTTCAAAAATGACTCTGAGCAGTATTGAACTTAACTTCTGAGGTCATCAGTCGCCTAGAACTTAGAACTAATTAAACCTAACCAACCTAAGGACATCACACACATCCATGCCCGAGGCAGGATTCCAACCTGCGACCGTAGCGGTCGCTCGATTCCAGAGTGCAGCGCCTAGAACCGCATGGCTACTCGGCCAGCGTTAGAGGTTTGCCTGAAACTTTTATGTAAGAGGCGAATAAAAGTTTTCATTTTGGGGCGTTGATGGAGCGTATATGCAACCCAGCGACTTCAGTGGTATCAAGCGAGAGATCATTGCAGGCCAGCAGAGTGGATGTCTGCTGTCTTTTCTGTTGAAAGCTGGTTGTGCCTCGGTTCCGGTGATGATTAGGAGGAGGCCAGTTGAGGGCATGCAAGAAACTAGTCTGGATGCTAGACATGCTGAATCTACAACTGGAATTACGGTCTGGGGTGCGATTTCGTATGACACAGCAGGAATACCCTTGTGGTTATCCCACGAAGCATCACTGCAAATCTTAATTATGTCTGATACTTCGACCTGTTCTGCTGCCATTCATGAACAGCATTGGAGAGGGTGTTTTCCAACAGGATATCGCTCGCCCACATACCGCTGTTGCAGCCCAACAGAGTGTCGACATGGTGCTTGCCTGTTCGATGACCAGATACATCTTCAATCGAGCACATACAGGACATCATAGGACGAAAACTCCGCCGCATTCCACAACCAGCATTAACTGTCCCTGTGTTTGCTCTCTAAGCGCAACATGCATGGACCTCCATCCTAAAAACGTATATCCGGCGCCTGTACACCACAATGCACGAACATTTTCACGCTTGTATTCACCATTCTGGTGGGTACACCGGTTATTAATGTACCAGCATTTCACATTTGCAATGGCATATCTCGCAAGTGCATTAACCTTGTGGTCTTAGAATTAAATCGTGTACATACACTCATGCTCATAAATTAAGGATAATGCAGATACATGGTGAAACAACGCTCAGGGTATGACCATGCTGTGTATTTGACGTGCGGTCGTCGCAAGGTGGCGCTGGCAGCAGTCTACATATGCAGAAGTATGTTGGTGCATGTCAGAGTACGGTGCAGAGAGTAAGTGTACATAAGTTTTCAGACATGCTAATGGTGACTGTGTGTTGAAAATGGCTCAAAGAACACATGTTGATGACGTTATAAGGGGTAGAATACTAGGGCGATTGGAGGCTGGGCAAACACAGCAGGTCATAGCACGGGCACTCCGTGTGCCACAAAGTGTGATCTCAAGATTATGGCAATGATTCCAGCAGACGTGTCCAGGTGCTACAATACGGGTTGTCCACAGTGTACAACACCACAACAAGGCCGATATCTCACAATCAGTGCCCGCAGATGGCCACGGAGTACTGCAGGTGGCCTTGCTCGGGACTTTACCATACAAACAGACGACTGAACTGACATGGTTTATTCACCTGGACATCTGCAAAGTCCATTCCACTGACGCCTGGTCACAGGAGAGCCCGTAAAGCCCGGTGCCAAGAACACAGTACATGGTCATTGGAACTGTGGTCCCAGGTTATGTTCACAGACAAGTCCAGATATAGTCTGAACAGTGATTCTCGCCGGGTTTTCATGTGGCGTGAATCAGGAACCAGATACCAACCCCTTAATTTCCTTGAAAGGACCTGTATGGAGGTCGTGGTTTGATGGTGTGGGATGGGAGTATGACTGGTGCAAGTACACCCCTGCATGTCTTTGACAGAGGAACTGCAACAGGTCAGGTGTTTCCGGAAGTCATTTTGCACCAGTATGTCCGCCTTTTCAGGAGTGCAGTGGGTCCCACCTTCATTCTGATGGATGATAACACACGGCCCCACCGAGCAGCCATCGTGGAGGAGTACCTTGAAACATAAGATACCAGGCGAATGGAGTGGCCTGCCTGTTCTCCAGACCTAAGCCCCATCGAGCACGTCTGGGATGCTCTAGGTCGACGTATCGCTGCACGTCTTCAAACCCCTATGACACTTCAGGAGCTCCGACAGGCACTGGTGCAAGAATGGGAGGCTGTACCCCAGCAGCTGCTCGACCACCTGATCCAGAGTAACACAACCCGTTGTGCGGCCTACGGAGTTGTGCATGGTGATCGTATCCCGTATTGATGCCGGGGTCCATGCACAGGAAACAGTGGCGTTTTGTAGCACATGTGTTTCGGGACGGTTTTCTCAACTTAACACCAATACCGTGGACTTACAGATCTGTGTCGTGTGTGTTCCCTTATTAGTGCCAGTTTTGTGTTGTGCCACGTTGTGTAGCATCACATTCTGCAGTTATCCTTAATTTATGAGCATGAGTGTATGTTACCTTTACTAATGTATTCCCGAAATTTGTTTTCTACATAAATTATTTCTTGGTGTTGTGATTTTTTTTTCCATCAGTGTGCAATACCAATTTAAGCACATCTAAGGAACCAGCGCTGTCGTCGAGCCTAGAAGCGTCGTGGCAAACTGTTCTTGGAAATAAATCAGCGACCGTAGCGGAGCCCGCGTACCGCTTTAAGGACGTTCGCCTCTCTTCAGACAAGGGTGTTATGCTTTTTCACAGTAGTCAACGTGAGTTGTACCGCAACCGGCCGGTACAGTGCGGCCGGCGCCTCTTGGCTCCGGCGCCCCTCGCCTTCCACGACGCTCGGCGTCCTTGAGGCGGCGCAGCCTTCCGTCTCCCCCGCGGCCCGCGACTGGCAAGGTCGTCCGCGGGGTGGCGACCGAACCGGTTGTGCCGGTTTCCGCGCTCACTCTCCGCACAATCCGCGACGCCGTCTTCAAGGGATTTTGCACGTCTGACGGCCACGAAAGCGGAAATAAATCCCTCCTCATCTCCCCACTGAAACGATCTGTATACATCCAGTAAATCTCTTCATTGTTTTACAGGGAGTAGAGAACTGATTGGAATAATATGCACCCACCCAGTAAAGCTATTTATTTTTTGGTATTTTACACATAGCTGCGCAACAGCAACGGTTCCACGTAATAAGACTAAAAACAGCCGACCAGTTGCAATGGATAAAGAAATCTTTACCTAGGTTTCGACGGATTTAAATCTGTCTTCTTCAGAAGGCGGCAGTATTACATTAATATGGAATGATGTATTATCGTCGTTTTTACAAATATCCATTAGTCCAAATTAAAATATAGCCCTGAAAATAGGGTTTGTCACGTAAATAAAAATTGGTACATGGATGTTGCAGAGCTCAAAACATCCATGTACCAATTTTTATTTACATGACAAACCCTATTTTCAGGGCTATATTTTAATTTGGACTAATGGATCTATGCAGATATTTGTAAAAACGACGATGATACATCATTCCATATTAATGTAATACTGCCGCCTTCTGAAGAAGACAGATTTAAATCCGTCGAAACCTATGTAAACATTTCTTTATCCATTGCAACTGGTCGGCTGTTTTTAGTTTTATTATTTATTTTTTTATCGGGAATAGATAACCGATCTTTCACATGTCGGAATAAGCCAAAATAAACTGAAGTTTCACATCTCGGAGTAAGCAAAATAGTCTCCTTCACAATAATCCACAACCATGACATGTCTGAACATCTGTGGAGGAATGGCAAGAACCGAAACCAATGAAGGTAGTGATGTTGGACGCTGGAATCTGAAGTAATGTCGACGTCCTAACTCATCCCAAATGTATTAGGCCAACATTACTCAGGGCTGGCCAGTCTATTTCAGTGATGTTGCTGTCCACAAACCATTGCCTCAGATAAGCTTTTATATGACAGGGTGCATATATTACTAATAAAAACAGTCATCATTTCCGAAATGTTCCTCCACTTTGCGCAGCACACATTGCTGTAAAATGTGTCCACACTATGTGATCAAAAGTATCTTGACACCCCCATAAACATACGTTTTCCATACTAGGTGCATTTTGCTGCCACCTACTGCCAGGTACTCCATATTAGCGACCTCAGTAATCATTAGACATCGTGAGACAGCAGAATGGAGCACTCCGCGGAACTCACGGTCTACGAACGTGGCCAGGTGATTGGGTGTCACTTGTGTCATTCGTCTGTACGCGAGATTTCCACACTGATGAACATCCCTACGTCCATTATTTCCGATATGATAGTGAAGTGGAAACGTGAAGGGACACGTACAGCACAAAAGCTTACAGGCCGACTTCGTCTGTTGATTTACAGATACCGCCGACAGTTGAAGAGCGTCGTAATGTGTAAAAGGCAGACATCTATCCAGACTATCACACAAGCAATCCAAACTGCATAAGGATCCACTGCAAGTGCTACGGCAGTTAGGTGGGATGTGAGAAACTTGAATTTCGTGGTCGAGCGGCTGTTCATAGGCCACACATCTGCCAGTAAATGTCAAACGACGCCTCGCTTGGTGTAAGGAGCGTAACCATTGGACGATTGAACAGTGGAAAAAGTTGTGAGGAGTGAAGAATCACGGTACAGAAAGTGGAGATGCGATGGCAGGGTGTGGGTGTGGTGAATGATCGGTGAACGTCATCTGCAAGCCTGTGTAGTGCCAACAGTAAAATTCAGAGACTGTGGTATTATGGTGTGGTTGTGTTTTTCACGGAGGGGGCTTGCAGCTCTTGTTGCTTTGCGTGGCACTACCACAGCACAGGCCTACATTGATGTTTTAAGCACCGTCTAGCTTCCCACTGTTGAAGAGCAATTCGGGGATGTCGATTACATCTTTCAACACGATTGAGCACCTGTTCGTAACGCACGGCCTGTCGGGGAGTGTTACACGACAATAACACCCCTGTAATGGACTGGCCTGCACAGAGTCCTGACCTGAGTCCTATAGAACACCTTGTGTATGTTTCGGAAGTCCGACTTCGTGCCAGGCCTCATCGACCGACATAGATACCTCTCCTCAGTGCAGTACTCCTCGAGGAATAGGCTGCCATTACCCAAGAAACCTTCCAGCACCTGATTGAAGGTGCGAGAGTGGAAATTGTCATCAAGGCTAAGGGTGGGCCAACACCATACTGAATTCCAGCATTACCGATGGAGGAGCCACGAACTTGTAAGTCATTTTTCAGCCATGTGTCCGGATACTTTTGACCAAACAGTGTACGTCATTACGCATTCAGTAGTTTCAGTGAGGGGACCACACCCTGACCACGAAAATCAGCCTCATATCACAACACCACCTCCTCTGTACTTCACTCCTGGCTCTATACATGATGCCAGCTAATTCTCTCCCGGCATTCACCAAACCCAAACCCTTGCGGCAGCTTGCCACAGGATATAGCACCATTTATCACTTCAAGTGGATCGTTTCCAGTCATCCACTGTCCAGTGGCGTTGCTATTTCCACCACTTCAAGCATCCGTTAGCACAAACTTCAGGAATATGTGCCTTATAAGTTCAAATGGTTCAAATCGCTCTAAGCACTATGGGACAACATCTGAGGTCACCAGTCCCCTGGACTTAGAACTACTTAAACCTACTAACCTAAGGACATCACATACATACATGCCCCAGGCAGGATTCGAACCAGCGACCGTAGCTGTAGCTGGGTTCCGGAGTGAAGCGCCTAGAACCGCTCGGCCACAGCCGCCGGCCGGCTTATAAGTAAGTTGCTCGACCACTGTATCCCATTATTTTTAACTCGCTACGCAGTCATTGTGCTGGCTGAATTGCTGGTACTTCTGTACTCGCTGGTGATTTCTTCTACTGATTTTATGACAGTTTTGAAAGAGAAAAGTCTTCGTGCGAGCATCAAATTAGAAACAGAATGTTTACTGAATACAGTGCATACCGACAATCTTTCTTTCCACGAACAATACGAGACTGGAACAGAAGGGAGAACCGATAGAGGTACTCAAGGTACCCTCCGCCACACACCGTCAGGTGGCTTGCGGAGAATGGATGTAGATGTAGATACTCCTCGTAGAAACTACTGTTACCTTCTTAGACACCAGAATGTGGTCAGTTTCGTAGCAAAAACTTTCAGTTTGTTCACACGGGAAACAAACTAAGCAGGATACAGGATATTACATCGCTTGCTCATAAATCGATAAATGTGTCAGAGATGTATACGTAAGGTATCCATGTAACTACTGGTATATTACATGCTAAAAAATTTAACAAGCAAGTCCAGTGCAGAGAGAGCCAAAGCAGCAAATACATGTTCAGAGCAAGGTAAAATCGAAGAAAGAGAGGGAGGAAGTTCTTTATTCGATTTGGACGTAAACAGTTAATATATACAGTTCTACTACACGATACATAAAATAAAATTACAAATCTACTACCATGTACACATACGTAACTATATGAATAGTATTTATAACCCTTACAGTAGAACGAAAATGGCAAGCTGCAGAACTTCGACTGAGAGTTCAGTGTACAATATAATGACCTGGCTGCCACCTAAATGTCATCGTCCCTACGTTGCTAACAGCTGCTAAAGTGATGGGCGCGCCTGATCATTGTACCTATATGATGCTATTACAAATATAAAATTCAGATTACAACTGAAAACAGATTTTACTGTAACGCTTCACAGATATTTATAATTCGTGACGTGACTGTGACAGACGTTCCATAGAGAAGATAAAATTACGTAAAACTACGTAACAAGCGATCACACAAATGGTGAACCATAATTCCATGACAAACTTTCAGAGGTGGAAGTGTGGCCCGAAACAAGAAACAATACACAGCAAACAGGGCCTCTAAAATGCATACCGTGATAGCTGAGGGGACTTGATCAGTAGGTGTGATTAACAATAGCCCTTATGGCATGCACGTTAAAGCCCATGTTTCCTGGACATGTTTTGTCTTGCTTTGGACAATACTACCATCTTTTAAATTATGGAGAGCAAAGAGCTATCGCTAGAAGAGATGTGTCTTACAGCAGCAAGATAAAAAAGCCCTCTTAGCTCTTAAGGTATGCATTTTAGAGTCGATGTTTACTAGACTTCCTTTCTTGTTTTGGTATTTGTAAAGTAAGAAAGTTTGTCAGATGTAGTTTGGTTCACAAATATGACAAAAGCAATTAGTCACAGCAAAGAAATGGCATGATGTACAAATGTAAATGATGATAAAATACGCAGTGAAACGATGACCAGTTTTCAATGTAGCATCATGAGCCTAAGGTCGTCTAGCATGCGCTACCAGCGGCTAAAAATGTGCTGCCGGTGCCTAATACGATGCCAGATCATGCATGGAGTGAAAATTCATGATAATCGAACACATTAATATATCTATACATAAATAAGTGGACAGAAGTAGTTTGCTACGGCAAAAATATGCCAACGTGTAAAACATTCCATGACGATACAGTATACTAAGAAACGATGGTTTGTTTACATGGACACCTAGTTTGGTTACGGTAAGAGGTTACAAATGGATTTAGGTTGCAGTAGGTATGCAGAGATGAAGAGGCTTGCACAGGATGGACAAGCATGGAGAGCTGCATCAAACCAGTCTTCGGACTGAAGACCACAATAACAAATTGCAAGTTCTACATCACAAGGTTTATTGCGAACATGATACATGGAACATGCAAGAAACTGAAGTAAAGTAACCATAACATCAACATTTCAAGGAAATGACGGCAAAAAGTTCTGTGCTTCCTATTTCTGTTGTTTAAGGATAAAATCAGAGTTCTGAAATTTGCCACTTAATATAACGCTTATATCTGGAGTGTGCGGAGGAGGGTGTATGCCAGTTTCGTAACCGACCGTTTTCGTCCATGAATTATACTCTACGAGTCTGCCGATAAATATGAGTCTGGCATCTGCGTTTTCCATGGTTACATTTGTGTTGTGATTCCGTGATTCGATCTTAAATCACTCCAGAGAGAAACGAACAGAAACGTGCTATAAGTTAGTACCAGTACACGAAATTCGAACAAAGTGCTTAAGTGTATGGGTATCTAATACTGGCGAATCTTCCTTGAAAAGAAGAAAAATAGTGAATGAGTTGAAAGTTACTTAGTACCATTTGATTGTAAAGGAATTAGTAAATATCAAACGTACAGTGCAATCACTTATCTTGAAACGTTCGGTTGCCGTAGGTGTGTAGAGATGAACACGCCAACGTGTGACGGAGAACGTTAGACATCAGCGTGAAAACACTATGGAAATAACTTTTGTATTATACTTTTTCGTTGTTGTTGTTGTTGTGGTCTTCAGTCCTGAGACTGGTTTGATGCAGCTCTCCATGCTACCCTATCCTGTGCAAGCTTCTTCATCTCCCAGTACCTACTGCAACCTACATCCTTCTGAATCTGCTTAGTGTATTGATCTCTTGGTCTCCCTCTACGATTTTTACCCTCCACGCTGCCCTCCAATGCTAAATTTGTGATCCCTCGATGCCTCAGAACATGTCCTACCAACCGATCCCTTCTTCTAGTCAAGTTGTGCCACAAACTTCTCTTCTCCCCAATCCTATTCAATACCCCCTCATTAGTTACGTGATCTACCCACCTTATCTTCAGCGTTCTTCTGTAGCACCACATTTTGAAAGCTTCTATTCTCTTCTTGTCCAAACTAGTTATCGTCCATGTCTCACTTCCATACATGGCTACACTCCATACAAATACTTTCAGAAACGACTTCCTGACACCTAAATCTGTATTCGATGTTAACAAATTTCTCGTCTTGAGAAACGCTTTCCTTGCCATTGCCAGTCTACATTTTATATCCTCTCTACTTCGACAATCATCGTTTATTTTACTCCCTAAATAGCAAAACTCCTTTACTACTTTAAGTGTCTCATTTCCTAATCTAATTCCCTCAGCATCACCCGACTTAATTTGACTACATTCCATTATCCTCGTTTTGCTTTTGTTGATGTTCATCTTATATCCTCCTTTCAAGACATTGTCCATTCCGTTCAACTGCTCTTCCAAGTCCTTTGCTGTCTCTGACAGAATTACAATGTCATCGGCGAACCTCAAAGTTTTTACTTCTTCTCCATGAATTTTAATACCTACTCCGAATTTTTCTTTTGTTTCCTTTACTGCTTGCTCAATATACAGATTGAATAACATCGGGGAGAGGCTACAACCCTGTCTCACTCCTTTCCCAACCACTGCTTCCCTTTCATGCCCCTCGACTCTTATAACTGCCATCTGGTTTCTGTACAAATTGTAAATAGCCTTTCGCTCCCTGTATTTTACCCCTGCCACCTTCAGAATTTGAAAGAGAGTATTCCAGTCAACATTGTCAAAAGCTTTCTCTAAGTCTACAAATGCTAGAAACGTAGGTTTGCCTTTTCTTAATCTTTCTTCCAAGATAAGTCGTAAGGTCAGTATTGCCTCACGTGTTTCAACATTTCTACGGAATCCAAACTGATTTTCCCCGAGGTCGGCTTCTACCAGTTTTTCCATTCGTCTGTAAAGAATTCGCGTTAGTATTTTGCAGCTGTGACTTATTAAACTGATTGTTCGGTAATTTTCACATCTGTCAACACCTGCTTTCTTTGGGATTGGAATTATTATATTCTTCTTGAAGTCTGAGGGTATTTCACCTGTCTCATACATCGTGCTCACCAGATGGTAGATTTTTGTCATGACTGGCTCTCCCGAGGCCATCAGTAGTTCTAATGGAATGTTGTAATCAAATCTATCGTATTACTCTTACGTTCCTTGCATTCTATTACGCATTAACGAGCCGTAGCTATTCAATAGCTTTTAGCATTTCTGTTTTTATTACACTGCACCACATTAGTAATGAACTGGTTGTGTGTAGGTTTTTTTAGAAGAGGCATTCTCGTTATACCTCTTATAGTTAAGTGCTTATTCCGTCGCTTCTTGATGAAACAAATTCAGAATTATAAATGAAAAGCACAATACTGTGGCTATTCTTCAGTATTCATTTATTTCGTTAATGGGTTTTCGGCTTATAAGGCTCTCGTCAGACGATGACTACAGTCAAAGTCCGATGACGAAGCTAAAAGTAACGCGCTTTTCACATGTAAAATTACGTATGTTTACAAAATGAGTAGATTCGATAATGGTCAAGATGTTCAAACATGTACATGTCAATAGGAGGTAAGGACCGAACAAAACAAAACCGCTTCTGAGGTAATCGAAGTCCCTCTAGCCATGGTGTGTACTGATGGTGGATAGTTGCTTGTTGCCGTTTTGATTTGACATCTGAACCTCTAACAATGTTTTACTGAAATTTATGCTACATTAAAACAACTCAGTATAATTAGTTGTAGAACAAAATGCATGTCTATGTTTGAAGATAGAACACTTTTGGTTACTGTGATCAACACAGTTACAGTATTTTTTAAAGGAAATACAGAGCCGTGAAGCGCTGAAATACTACTAGCAGAAAACACATATTTACTAAGAAATGTAATGTTGCAAGAAAGATTATCGGTTTGGGTAACTGAGGGAAAGATATAGGACTACGAAGGTCTAAACGAGGATACTTCAGAAATAGAGGAACTGCTGTGACCAGCAGGGTGGTTTGGCGCTACTTGTCGTTTAGCTGCAACTTACATAATCTTTAAAACTTTTAGTACTTTGTGTAGATGAATTTCGGATGGTACAACGTCTTTTGCAAATAGCACGTGGACATATAACAGTCATGGCAACATAGCAATACAGAAGGTAGCCTGAAGTATCTTGTTGTTGTTGTGGTTTTCAATAAGAAGACTGATTTGACCCAGTCTTTTCATCTCTGCGAAACTACTGGAACCTACACCTTGCACTACAATTTTTCGCCCTCCGCCATACCAACCCACTCACCCATCTACACACATGCAAACACTCACATACAAGCACTTCCCTCCATCACGAAACTGACGATACCCCAATGCCACACAATGTGCCTTATCAACCTTCTGTTAGTCAGATTGTGCTACAGATTCTTTTTCTGTTTTTTTTTAATTAGATTGAATACCATTAAATTATTTAATCAATCTATTCATATAATTTTCAATGCATTGGCGGTTTATTCTATTGCTTGATTATTCGTGACAGTTTAAAATTGTAATTCTCATCAGGACACTATATCTTTTTGCTAACTCTCACTTCATGAAAGTAACCAAAATTTTCAGCTTCTACTACTTGTATTTAAAAAAATCCACATATTCTCTCCCACGACGCATCAGGATGCGCATATACGTGTGAAGTATGCTGGAGGTTTCTTCAACAATGTCGCTTCAGCATATATCAATTTCATGCATTACCGGCAGCGCCGTGAGAGTAGCGGGTGTTATTTAAATTGAAAAGGAAAGATTAATTCTGCGCCACCATCCACCAGGTGTCTGGACGGTTAAACTATCACAGTTAGATGGGAGGCGCGTTTTACAAAGCTATTTTTTATTGGCAAGCATCGGCGATTACTTGCAGCAGCATTTGTCTTCGTCGTGAGGTTAGATAACGACTTGCAGCGCAAGAAGAGCAACAAGTTTACTGAATCCTCAAGCAGAAAATCATTTATATTTCTCACCGTACATAAATCACTCATGACTGTTGAAAACATTCGAAAGCTGCCTGCAAGCGTAGTTCTGTTCTGAAACTAAAATCGTGTACATTATTTAGTGTGATTACTTACTACAGAGCAGAAGAGAACAGTTTTGAACTTAAAACCTTCTCTCTTTTTACTTTTGCACATCGTTATAATTTGTATCAGATTGCGTCACAGCAATATTTTTAGCCTGAAGCAAGGAACCTTTAAGGAAAGCGAGAGGAACTCAGTCGGAATTGTGAAGCGTGGCCTGTGACAAAATTACTTATAATCTTACTGAGAAATGTCTGTGTCGGAATATGAGAATACGATCGGACGGTAGCAACTAACAAAATAGAAAATTAAAGCAAGTAGCACGAAATACTAAGGTGGTAGACATGAAAATAACTCTCTTGAACTTATCTTTGTCTTTTCCAACAGTATACTCTGACTGTATTAGTACGTTATATTGCTGTGGAATATGTATCAAAATGGCAGTATAGATTCACATCTTCTGTGTTCTCTGTTGTATCTTCCAGATGTTATGGAGCAGAAACTCATTTAAGTTAAGTTCTTAATCACGGGAAATGAGCAGAATTTAGCGCTGCAAAGTGTAAGGGAGGAATGGAGGGCGTTTTTGTTTTTTTTTAATTAAGTGTTATAGGCCTCAGTCGTTAAATATGTGACATAAAATACGCAGATCAATTGACACACCGTCCCATAAAGTAATTTTCTATGGAATAATGCAAGATGCTATCGCTTATAGACAGAGAAACGACACAAATGATTTTACCCAGTAAAATCACACTGTCAAGAGAAAGCGCTGCAGTTTGAAATGGATTTTTTATTTCAAAATAGTCTATGCGACAGTACCCAATTCCGGATAAAAATGTCAAACTTGGTGTGAAAGTTTATAGGTGGCTAATACATATTGCAAACAGTTTTCTATCTGCGTCCCTGAATCGTGATAGGGGAGTCATTTTTCTTTTTTGTATACTTCAGCCTTCACATTTCTCCGAGATAATGAAAAAGGTATGTGGCTGATGCTCCAGCGAACTGGTATATGTTTCTTCACTTTTTTGAAGACTTTTGGGAATAACGCTACAAAGATAATTTTTGTTCTAGTTTGGGTTTTTTTTACAATAAAATGCAATAAAACTTCAAATCAAAAGCCACTTGAAACACGAACCAAAAGTTTTATTCAGCATGCACCCAATTCATCTACAAACAGTTGCGAAAATATTTGATGGCCTTAGTTCCACAGCCTGAAACTAATAGTTAAAGTTTCTTTCCGAATTTGCTTTCGAAAAAGTCCACAGCATAACAACTATCTCATCTAAAGGGCTGAGAACTCATGTGGTACAAGTGCCTGCTGCAGTAAACTGCTTAAATGCCTGTCAGAGTTAAATGGCTAGTTATAAAGTATTTGAATTACTGTCCAAACATCAGACATTTTGTTCTGATTATCTGTTAGTCCGTGTGTAGCTGTAGATATGGTTCGATATTGTAGGGATTCTGCATTATTTTTTACAGTATATTAAAAATGTCTATACTTCTTGCATCTTAAAACTTTTAAGAGTAAAACAGATACAAGGGCAAAAACATTATTTTACTGTGCTTTTGTTCCTAAAGATTTTTTTAGTAAACACAGATGATTTTCGTAGTACAATATATGGTCATTATAAAAGAGGAACATGTGCGTATTTAATTAAAAATTAATATAATAATCTGAAAAAGTAGCTAGATACCAAATAAAATAAAAATACATAAATTAAAATATGTTGCTGTGACTCCAACACATATGAGAGAGTATTCATTGTCATTTCCTATAATTCGCTTGCTGTCAGTGAGATAATGTCTTCCCTGGGGTTACATGTTGTACCACTGTGTTCTACATTTTTATGCCTTGATTGTCTCCTTATTTGGTCTCGTACCCTTCTTTCTCAACTCCCTCTTCTTACACTACGGTACATGCAATCTGGGAATGGGATATATTGTTACAGTAATGTGGTAAATTGGAGGGATGTGCTTCTTTATTTCCTGGTGATTTTTCCAATTCTCAAATTTTATTTCGTAATCATCTTGATCCAAACGCCGCAGAAGAGGTATTGATGGGCGACCAGTATTGCACATCCTAAAACCGAGTCAATAAACTCAAAATCGCTTTTCAGTGAATACTTGAACTGCATTGTTAGAGAATTTTCTTTGCTTATTCTGACCCAAATAATAGTTCTCCGCTCCATGTTATCGGCGATAGCGGCTCAGCTTTTCTCACCCGATGATGACGGCCAGTTGGCCAGGTGGAAAATATTATGTGCAGGTGACAGTCTGGTCCGGCTGAAGAAACGACAAGAATTTAAATATTTTTCCATTGTTTTTTGTTTATGTGAGCGTCTTTAGCCAGTTTGCCCTTTGCTACGGCTTCCATGGCTTTAAATTAAAGAAAGTTTTCTGTTTTCATTTGCACTAAGGAAAACTGTAGGCTGACCTTCTTCACTGTTTTCATTCCGTCATAGGGAACAAATACATATTTTACGCGCTTTTAGCATTATCAGAATACATGTAGGCGTGGCGAGGTTCAAGAAACTTGTGATCTATTGTGTCAATATGCTGACTGCGCGCAAGATATATTTGAACATGCATTAAATAGAGCTATAAGTAATCTTAAAAACATATACATTAGTCTGCCCGCATCTCGTGGTCGTGCGGTAGCGTTCTCGCTTCCCACGCCCGGGTTCCCGGGTTCGATTCCCGGCGGGGTCAGGGATTTTCTCTGCCTCGTGATGGCTGGGTGTAGTGTGCTGTCCTTAGGTTAGTTAGGTTTAAGTAGTTCTAAGTTCTAGGGGACTGATGACCATAGATGTTAAGTCCCATAGTGCTCAGAGCCATTTGAACCATATACATTAGTCTGTTGCACTAATTTCAAAAACATTTTCACTAACGATAGCAGCAGTTCACCTTTCGTCGGTCATTTCACTTGTACTGGTTGTATTCTAAATGTAGTCCCGGCATTGGCTTAGAGCATATACTTATGCTTACTTATATTCTATATATGTCAGAGAGTGCAGAACTATGCAGGAAATCTCTTGTACTTCCATTACTCTGAAGTAATCCAAACTTTAACTTAATACATGTGGGCTTAGGCTATTTTCTTGCGAAGTTTCACTTGTACCGTTTGTAATATCAACCCCTCAACTGTTTACACAGCATTTTAAATATTTTATACATTTCTTTCTGTTGTTCACGAGCGAAATGTTAAACAGCATAAAGACCTCAGTTCTTTCTCCAGTCCTTTCGCGAAAATAATTTATACGAAAAGAGTATTAGGCTATTTAAGCTATTAAAGTAGGAAAGCTCTTTTTCTGTATTTATTATTCGAACGACTTCTCTGAAATTTTCATTCAACAAAATCACATATGAGCGACATCACAGCATTCGGAAGTGAATGTCTGGAACCTATGCCTCTTTTATGCACACTTAACGGAGAACAGTAAAGCAAATTAGTGGGTTTGTAATTATATGTTGTGCAGCCGGTTGTCTCCTGTCCATGTAAATTATTCCAACCTGCATACAAACAAGCGTTAGCTCTAGGTAAACTGGAACGTCCCGTTTAAAAGCGCAGAAACCGACGACAGTATATCAGGACCAGTGTGTGTGATGCGCAAGGGAATTCTAGGCAAAATGACACTTGGCAGAGAAAGAGTAAACAGAACTAAATAGTAAATTACGTATAGACACATTGGGTATGAAACAATCCGATGATATATAACAAATATAACGCCAACCCAGTTAGCAAATAAAGGCAGCGACAGTGCGCATGCATTTCAAAATACTATTTTCTCTTAGAAATACCTCCAGTTGAGATGTAACTTTTACGCAGCTTAGATTAAAGATACTAATTTACTGTAATATAAATATCAAAATTTTTTTTCTGGTCTCTCCTTATTCAGCTTCTAGTCAATATTGCTCAAAATTGTTTCTAAATGCCACTGGCTGGTCACATCTGTTGGCACAAGATCTTAAGTCCTAAATATATAGACAATATTCTTTGTGTGACAGACTCAGCAATAAGAAAATGAACGTATTCGAAAGACATTCTAAGAAAATTAATTTGTTCTTGGCAAATTTTGAAACTGAAAATTTAGAGACAAATATATTCGAGGGTCTCCAACACCAATAATGTAAGGAATATTTATTATAGCAATATCTCCACTCTTATTGATTTCCCTTGTTAAAAACAATATCTCGTCCACAAATAAACGTTCTTTTGTAGTGATTTGTCATTTTTTAATGTTTCACGTGATGTTTCTCCTGGTAGAATAACCTGAGCTGCGTGTTGCAAGACGTGCAGTATAAGGCACTGATTGTTAGTAAAATATCAAGAGTATTTTTGTAAATGTAGGAATACACGTTATTCATTCAATATTCAGTTCACGTTTTTGCGATTTTACGAGATCCTTTTGTGGAATGAAGGAACAACCCAAGTATCCACTAACCCTGAAGATAAAAATACTGTTTCGAATTTAACAATACTCATTTTTTCAAACGATATTTCTTTACAAAATGTGCCCAGGTGTTTTATGAATGTCTGAAGAGAGCTGAGAAATACTTTTCTTTCTTTTTTTTAATTCAAAGCTTTGCTCTCAAACAAACGAATCTCTGGTGTCGTAGGATGGGGAGAAATTTCATAAACAGTAAAAGCGATCGAGCGATGACATTCTGGCTTAAAAGGGACGGAGGGCGGCGTGAGCACGTGGCTCCTGTGACGTCACAGCATGGCCGTTGTTTTGGCTCGGTGGAGGGGGTAGCTATTAGTTCCGGCCACAGCCGCCCACGGGCGCGTGGCGCCCCAGGCAGTGCATGCGAGACTGCTGGAGAGAGTGGATGTTCTGTGAATGGCGGTTCAATGATCTTGGGGAGAACGTAAACATTCTTACGCAAAACAGCAGCAGACGTAGAGTATCACTAGCTAAGTGTAAGTTATCAGTCGTTCAATACTAGGAGCATCATTTTTTCTATCGGAGGAAGAACCATACCATTAAATCGCGGACGATGAATTAGTTGCTGTATCGTTTTCAGTACTTAACCATTATAAAACAACAGTGTGAGCCCGTATGTTAATACAGTATCTGTGATATGGAAACTATATTTTTCTAAAAGTACATCAAGTTTTCTTCCGTTTCTACAGTGACTGAGAGGTTCACTAAAGTATTCTACTGCAGTCTTTTGTTAGCTGGCATAGTTGAAATCTATCGTTTTTTGTTTAAATGCTACAATGTAATGCTCTCACGCGAAAGAGACAAGGAAATAATGAGCCAAATATTTGATGATTAGAGTAAATTTGTTTCCAAGATGTCTGCATGGGTTTTACAAATGTGTCGTCATGATTTTTTACCAAGTATTTGTGTTCTTTAAGTAAATTTATGTGCAGGGTGCAGAATGAGGGGTAGTGATAGACGAGAGCGTGAAACAGGATTTATTTACAAAATATAGGTGGTTACTCATTTTTTGTTTCGATAGCTCTGCGAGATCGAGATCTGTCGTGGAAATATTACTAGCATTTTGGAAGACATTTACTGCGATAAGTCTTTGTTTTTCAAATAAATACCAAAACCCTACCTCCTAACAAAATAAAGGTTTTTTAATATCTAATGAAATTATGTTTCAGCTCGTTGTATACTTGTCATGACGGTTTATCGTCTTATTATCCCTCCTTTCTCATGTCTCCAGTACAACTATAGTAAAATAGCACGGGCGAACACACACACACACACACACACACACACACACACACACATTCAGAGAGAGAGAGGGGGGGGGGGGAAGAGACGGAGAGAGAGAATTTCTTTATTTTAAAAACATAGGTGTGGAACGATGAATGATATTCCATAATGCGTTAGTGATCCCTCATCTGCAGAATATATTTTAACATAATTAACTGCAGGGCCAGTTTGACGATTAGGAAATAGAGTAGTTTTCTAATCATATTTCAAAACGGCAAATAAAATGTTAGTAAAGTGAACAGTTAAACACACCTCTGATTTGTGCACAAATGTGCCCTCTGGTGGGCGTATACCTCACAACGAGCTCGGTGTTCTTATGTTTCTGTTGGAATTAAGAAGAGACATTTCTACATTACAGATTACTGATCCCGTATGATAGTTACATGCAATGATCAGTAATAAAGGCCTTTTATTTGTATGATCTACGAATATAACAGTCTCATTATATATAGGCAGTACTCAAAGTAATTTATGTTGGCTGGGTCAGTTTCTTGCCTGTCCTTTGCGAAGTTTTATTTGTTCGGTATTCCACTGAAATTTAAAATCAGGTTGAACATTCTCAACTCTCTCGACAAATTTACTTGACCTAAAGGCTCAAATACATACAGTCTGACAGATTTTGTTAAATAATTACTTAACAGCGAAACAAAGAGTTGGGCGTAAATTTTCTATGACCCCATGTGACTTTTGTCTCATTACCATTATGTTCGGCCGCCCTTAAGAGGCGCATCAGCGTCACTATGTACTTCACTCGTAAAACTCAGAGAGCGCAATGTCCTAGAACAATCAACTAATATAGTGTTTCTTCTTGAAAAGATAAAATTAAAATGATTCGAACTCTCACAGTGGCCCACAAATAATCGTTCTTTCCAACCATCATTCGCGAGTGGAACAGGAAAGGGGGCGGGAGAGGCAAGTGACAATGGTACACGAAGGTATTCTCCGCCAAGCACCACAATGTAGCCTAAGGAGCATAGGTGTAACTAGAAAAAATCAGAGTTCGATGGTCTTTCTGACCGTAATTATTGTTCGAGGCTTTCAATTGAAGATAACGATTTATGCGAATATGATGAAGACATTATATATTTTGCACACTATCAGAACATCTCCACTTTGCCCTCCCGCTCTCTTCTACAGTCACCACGCGTGTGCATCTACTACAGGTCAACGTTGTTGTAAAACATTTTATTATCGTTTTCAGCCATAATGTAATTTACAAGGTAAGATCGAATTTGAGGAATTATTTCACCGCACACTATTAGTATGTTAACATTAATACTTACTACGAAAGCATTAGCAGACTTTAAATTACACTTGCGTCACGGGTATCTGGCGATATGAACTATAACGCCCTCCGTCTAAGTCGCTGTCTACCACCAACAACCAGAACATGAGAAACACTTCTAATAATTTTAACCACTACAGCTTTCTAGAAAAGCATAATTATTGGAAGCTTCTCGCCTATCTGACTGTTCGATGTTCAGTGTAATGTTGGAGAAAGTAGACAGTGCGATTTACGGAAATTAAATTTCGATTATTATTATTAACATCGTACCAGAGTCGTGACTGTATTTTGTAAGCAACTTCGAATATGCAATTTCATCAGACATTGAATAACAAAGCAATAAAAATAAAACTACATTGCTGATAAAATATTTTTTTAGTGAAGAAAGTAAAACGCAGGGAGCAAACAATAACATTCATTTGTCTTTAAATTTGCTAAGAAACTGTAAACACGTCTTAATATTAAGGGCAGTTTCTATGTCTGAGTTAACCTTTGGACACGTTGGTCAACCACATATTTGAATGGTTGAACTTAGACAATTTCTTAACTGTACATCAAATTATTATATTAGAATGTAGCAGTATTTCCAGATTGCATAATTTCACCTCCTGCGCAACGTTATCAATCTCTCTTTGGTACATAAAATATTACCACAATCCCTATTCACAAATTTCCTGAGCTCAGTAATTAAATACGTGTCGCTAGAAATGACGGAATGCAGTTTGAAAGGAAGCTGTATTTCTAGCATCACAGCGCATGAGAAACAACAGTGTTGTGCTTGCTAGAAAAGTGACGAAATATGTTGCTTCTTGTCAGCATCAGAAGCTCAAATGAGTTGCTGATTGCTTATAACCGTTACGTGCAATAAGGAATAAAAATGATTCTAATTCATGTAGTCAACGAAAATTTAGATATACTCATTCTACGGAAATTGTAATTGTAACCACAGCCAAGAAAAGGGACCGCTGTCTCGCACAAATCTATACACTACAAACGTCCTATGTCTTCGCTGCTGTTTTAAGAGTTTCTGACATTCTACACTGACGCATCCAAAGATTACGTAATGTTCAAATAAAAATAGCAAAAATCATGCATAGTATATAACAGTCATATCACCCACGTAACCATTCTCATTACACTTTGCTCAAATAAGATAATAATCTTACAATTAATTTCGTCTTTTGGATAAGGAAGACTCGTGCAGTAGCTCCAGAATGCAAAGTAGTTTGGTATAAATGCATATATAAAGCGTATTCCTTACAAGGCTTTTGTTAATTGCAGTAGGCATAAGCTGTGCGTTCCTATAATAGTAAGTACCAATTTCACGCAGCAATCAGTGTAAGTTATCACTACATATAACAGATCGCTTACGGTTGTTCTAGCTACCTATACTGTTCACAGATTTCTTTTGACATTAAGTATCATGACAGTTACAAAGGACAGCAATCATATTTCAAGCGGTATACTATTTCGAAGTTCTTTCGTTACCACATTTACACCAACGCAGTAGCGCTACAACTCATCAGGCATCAAGTAAAAGCCTTGCACAGGAAAACAGTATGCAACTGCATAAAGCATACTGACATTTTGTAATAAACTGAGATCCCTGCTTCAGGCCTGAAAGGAAAACCCATTACTTAAAGACATGTATTACGCACTCACAAGCAAAAAAAAAAAAAAAAAAAAAAAAAAAAAAAAAAAAAAAAAAAAACCGGAGAACTCAAACTCAATATTGGTACGTTGCAGATATATCCTGTTGCTCTGCACATATCTCTTTATTTTAAATTATTTATTTCTGTTCAACAGTGTATGATGCTGGTACATTTTTGTAGGTAGAGGAAAAAACTTAATGGCAGTGTTGGAAGATACTAACTAGCCCACCTGTGTTACGTTAGTGAGCCTGCTACGTACTTTGCTATTTACTTTGCTAATTTAATCTGTGGTGAGAAAAAGCTGGCATCTTAAAAGGACTTTGTTGTTGTTGTGGTCTTCATTCCAAAGACTGGTTTGATACATCTCTCAATGCTACGGTGCAAGCCACTTCGCCCAGTAACTACTGCAACCCACATCCTTCTGAATCTGCTTACTGTATTCATCCTTAGGTCTCCCTTTACGCTTGTTACCGCCCCCCCCCCAACTCTTCCCTCCAGTACTAAATTGGTGAACCCTTGATGCCTCAGAATGTGTCCTATCAATCGATTCCTTCTTCTAGTCACGTTGTGCCACAAATTTCTCTTTTCCAAAAAATTGTTCAAATGGCTCTGAGCACTATGGGACTTAACATCTGTGGTCATCAGTCCCCTAGAACTTAGAACTACTTAAACCTAACTAACCTAAGGACATCACACACATCCATGCCCGAGGCAGGATTCGAACCTGCGACCGTAGTAGTCGCGCGGTTCCGGACTGAGCGCCTAGAATCGCTGGATCACCACGGCCGGCTTCTCTTTTCCACAGTTCTGTTCAGTACCTCCTCATTAGTTGCTTGATCTACCAATTTAATCTTCAGCGTTTCTCCATAGCACCACATCTCAAACGCTTCTGTTCTCTTCTTGTCTAAATTAGAGAGATTCGAGCGCGCACGGAGGCTTTCCTGCAGTTTTCTTCCCGCGAACCATACGCGACTGGAACAGGAGGGGAAGGTAATGACATTGGCACGTAAAGTGCTCTCCGCCACACACTGTTGGGTGGCTTGCGGAGTATAAATGTAGATGTAGATGTAAACTGTTTATCGTCCATGTTTCACCTCCATACATGGCTACAATCCATACAAATACTTTCAGAAAAGTCTTGCTAACACTTAACTCTATTCTCGATGTTAACAAATTTTTCTTCTTCAGAAACACTTTTCTTGTCATTGCCAGTCTACATTTTATATCCTATCAACTTCGACCATCAGCAGTTACTTTGCTGCCTAAGTAGCAAAACACATCTGCACTTTAAGTGTCTCCTTTCCTAATCTAATTCCCTCCATATCACCTGATTTAATTCGACTACATTCCATTATCCTTGTTAGCTTTTGTTGATGTTCATCTGATATCCTCCGTACAAGACACTATCCATTCCATTCAACTGCTCTTTTAAGTCCTTTGTTGTCTTTGGCAAAATTACAATGTCGTCGCAAAACCTGAAAGTTTTTATTTCTTCTTCTAGGACTTGAATTCTCAGCCAAATTTTTCTTTTGTTTTATTTACTCCTTGCTCAGTGTACAGACTGAATAACATCGGAGGTAAGCTACAGCCCTGTCTAACTCCCTTCTCAATCACTGCTTCCCTTTCGTGCCCCTCGACTCTTATAACTGCCATATGGTTTTTCGGCTCCCTGTATTTTACCCGTGCCAGCTTCAGAATCTGAAGGAGAGTATTCCAGTTAACATTGTCAAAAGCTTTGTCCAAGCCTACAAATGCTATAAACGTAGGTTTGCCTTTCCTTAACCTATCTTCTATGAGAAGTCATAAAGTCAGAATTGCCGCGCGAGTTACTACATTTCTCCGGAATCCAAATTGACCTTCCCCGATGTCGGATTCTACCAGTTTTTCCATTCTTCTGTAAATAATTCGTGTTAGTATTTTGCAACCGTTACTTGTTAAACTGATAGTTCGGTAATATTCATACCTATCAGCACATGATTTCTCTGGAATTGGAGTTATTATATTCTACTTGAAGTGTGAGCAACTGTCTATCTCACACAGTTTGCTCACCAGACAGAAGAGTTTTGTCACGGCTGGCTCTCCCAAGACTATCACTAGTTCTAATGGAACATTGTCCACTCCAGGGATCTTGTTTCGGCCTAGGTCTTTCAGTGTGCTCTCAGATTCTCCACGTAGTATCATATCTCCCATCTTATCTTCATCTAAGTCGTCTTCCATTTCCATAAAATGCCCTCAAGTACATTTTTCGTGTATAGACGGTCTGTATACTCCTTCCACCTTCTTGCTTTCCCTTCTTTCCTTAGGACTGTTTTTCAATCGAAGCTCTTGATATTGATGCATGTGGTTCTCATTCCCCCGAAGGTTTCATTAATTTTCCTGTAAGCGACATCTGTCTTATCCCTAGTGATATATGCTTCTAAATCCTTACATCTGCGTTCTAGCCATTCCTGCTTAGCCATTTTGCACTTCCCGTTGATCTTTTTAGGCGTTTGTATTTCCTTTCGCCTGCTTCAGTTACTGCATTTTTACATTTTCTTCTTTCATCAGTTAAATTCAATATTTCCTGTGTTACCCAGGGATTGCTACTAGCCTTTGTCTTTTTACCGACTTGATTTTCTGCTGCCTTCACTATTTCATCTCTCAAAGCCACCCATTCTTCTTCTACTGTATTCTTTTACCCTGCCAATCATTCCCTAATGCTACCTCTGAAACTCTCTACAACCTCTGGTTCTTTCAGTTTATCCGGGTCCCATCTCCTTAAATTCCTACCTTTTTGCAGTTTCTTCAGTTTTACTCTACAATTCAAAACCATTAAACTGTGGTAAGAGTCCACATTTTCCCCAGGAAATATCTTAAAATTTAAAACCTGGCTTATAAAGGGACTTTAAGCTTTGCAATCAGAGTTTCACTTAGAAGGATACGTGCTATTATTATATCGGAGTGAGGCATGGCTGAATAATTCATTTTTTGCAAAGAAGCAATTCGTACCACGTGACTAATTCCAATACACCGTTAAAAATTGCAACCCGGTGTAATGGGACTAAGTTATTACTTTGGACTCAGAATAAGAGAACGGCGATACAAATGTCTCGTATTTAAGTGCAGCTAATACCTTAAGAAAGACCCGTCTATCTACCAAAGGAGACTGCTTCGTCCTGTCCGGTAAACTCAATGCAAAAACATAATCAAAATTACCACAGTTTTGAGGTAACACAAGGTTTCTGTCACTATGTTTACAAATTGTGGAACAGTTTCTTCAATGTGGAAAGACTTATTTCTTCCAAAGTCGTCTTTTAAGCAGGATACAGTCAATTCCGTGGAAACTCATAATAAGTTTATGTGTGCCACTGTTTTCACATTTTTGGAAATCTTAAAATCTAGACTGAAAACCTGATAGCTCCGCTATCACATCATCAGCTGCAACCCGCTTTTCTCGAAATAGTTGCATTAAAGTAACAACAATGTTAGAGCCGATACGAGATAGCGAGCGTGTTGGTCTTATTGATCTGGAGGCGTACCGTAGTAGTGAAGAGAACGGCTTCTATCGAGTTTTCTTCTTCTTTTACCAGGCCTTACCTCATATCCTCAGGGGTCAGCACGTTAATCTGGAATTGATTCCTCCCTGCGAAGTAATTTGTGTACGCAATCTGTCTACGTGTAGTGATATACCGAGTGAAAGTGTGAGAGCGTTTTCTAGATGTTAGTGAATCGTGTAATTGAAGCGGGAGGCGGGTACCAGCATAGTATTCACCCAGACGGATGTGGGAAACCGCCTAAAACCCAAATTCAGGCTGGCCGGTACTCCGGGTCTCATTGGTAATCCGCCGGGTGGATTCGATCCGGGTTCGGCGCTCTTCCCAGAATCCGAGACGTAGCCTGCTAACGCACGCGGCTATCCAGGTGTCGCGGACGTCATATCGAATCGTCTTATTAGCATTTTTTTTTATAGTTTACCTAAGTAATTTGAGGCGATTTCCTTTAACATGTATTTTCCGCAAATTTCTTCAACTAAAATAATGCTTGGTTTCTTGTCAGTGTACACGAATCGTTAAAATGGAACCTTTCAGCTATCCTGCACTTTAATCTTCGCACAAATCACTTGAAATTCGGCCAGAGAGCAGTGAACTATTTACTCATTCCCCTACACGCCGTGAATGGCATTTGGCACCACGAATAAATCCTTTTATATTAATTTATTTTTCTGCTATTAGTGATTTATAAAAATCGCCCAGAGCGCAGCAAAAGGCTGTTTAGATAAAATTCGGCTCGCGGATCTCGAAGAAGCAGTTTTGCAACTTTTGTGTGATTTCTCTTTAGCTGCTAGCATATATCACAAGCAATAATGAATAAATAAAATGAAATTTACTGTTCACTTACGAGAGGAAGGAAATGGATAATTCTTTCATTAACTGCTGTAACAATGACGGTGTACATTAAGGTTTCTCAGTCCTAAATATCGACCTGAATACTACTGACAGTTTTCGTCCTGTTGCATCTTCGTTTTAAGCATTTTCAGTGTTGGCATCTTGCAGTTTTCCGGAAACAGAAATTACAAATTGGCACGCTATACGATGTTGAAGAGTTCGTGTTATGGACAAGTACATGTAGTAACGATCCTGTATCATTCAGTAGTAAACTCACAGTATCTCTACCACAACTCCTTTTAAAGTTTCCTGTCTTTCGTGACTGAAATCTCACGTCATAAAGCAGATTCTACTACGGTAATGCACCTGTGTTTTGGCTAATAAACATATACAAACGGATGTTCTAGGATGGACATACATTAAAATCAGTCAATATTATTTTCGCTACACCATACAAATTTAATCACTTACACGTCACGTTGCCGATAATAGCAACTGCACTGAAGAAAAAATTTACCCAAAATTTGTTCGCAAATGTTCTGTTTTACCGATGCTTGGTAGACCTAACATTCTTAAGAAGTAGAGATAGATACTGAAACTAGCGCATAATTTGTAGCAAATATCTGAACCGCCCGTTACCACTATAGCGCAACGACTGTTCAAAGTAATTACATGAAAAATTACTTAATGAACAAGCTTTGATACTTTTAAAGTAATTTCCAGTTCATAACACTTTCAATTAACTCCATCTCTACAGAAATACCTATAATGGTAAGTATCGCATCTGCAGGCTGGACACGAGGAAGCACTTAGATTTAAAAAATCTGAGAGCATTTCACCGTTTTGATGACACATGAAAAGCTAAAACTTTCTACGAACTGGGACTGGAATGCAGATACCTGCCTTCCGCAGATGTTGCTCTTTCATTTTAGCTGCCTAAGAAAACCTTACGAGTCTAGACAAAGCACATTACTTTACGAACTTCTTTCCACACCATCCAAACAGGAGTGAACTTGTTCTTCGACGGTCGGGTACTATCATTCTTGGTACAATGAAGTGTAAAAATAATTTAACACAACCTCAGTTAATATCAACATCGCCTTTGAAAAATGCAGACAAGAGTGTCAGAAAAATCACACTGACACAGAATAACGGCCAGTACAGTGAACCAGACACAGGAAAAATATCGCTTAAGTAATAGAGTCTTGAATTCACAAAGCGGTAGGCGCTAATCCATCACGCTTAGCTCAAAGACGGGAGCAACAGAGGTATTCTATGTTTCGTGTATACCTGTGACTGATACTGATGGAAAATTCCAACCAGAGTGCAAGGACAAGATAGGAAATAGCAGATGCGTAACAGAAATTGCGAAACGTGGTTGGTTTACTAGTTAATGTACATTTATACTGTCCGATGCTCCTAACATTACACCTCAAATGACTTTTGAACATTAAAATATTTTTAATCACGTTTCACCTCTAGGGATAGTAACCAGGGGCTCATCGAACAAAGACCAATGCATTTTGGCAACTTTATTATTCACGGCGCTTAAGGCATTAACTTAGTTATTTTTATAATGGAACCAAGTTCTTTTCTGTAGAATAGTAAATCTGCCTGATAAAATAACTTTCTGAAAGATCGTTGTCGCCTTTCACGAAAGAAATATTTATCCATAAAATCCACTTTTGCAGTTTCGTAGGTTCAAGAGGAGCAACAATTTTGTGCTTCAGTCATAACTTTAAAAATAATTGATGTATATGTGTGTCGTCACCCCATCCATAGGCCGAGTATTTAGCCTGTTCGCATATTTTTCATAAATAACAACGTTAAATGTTCAGCCCATGTGCATAGTAATGACATGTATACATGTCAGATGTACTATTTTGTACATACAGCAGGGACAGCTGAAACAAGTTCATTGTTAACGTTTAAGAATCTTCAAACCGTTTTTTACTAAAAAAAAAAGGGTCTTGTGAACTGATGGGCGTCACTGTGACTGAAAACTCTTCAAGCTACTTTAGCTTTTTGTAGTCCTTTATTGAGAACACTGCCGGTTTCTCACCGTTACAGGTGCATCCTCAGGCGATGCAATGATTAGCCCTCAAACACTCGGGAATCTGCGATGTCCAATAGTTCAGTTGTAACTCGGAAATGTTTATCCACTGCACGCTGTTATCAATAGCAAAATTGGCGTTAAGCACCAGTAGGTGAACGTCAGATTGGACACGTGGGGCGACAAGACCATTGAGCAAATGTGGGACCGGCGACTGTTTGTTATGCCTATACTGCTTACTAGTATTATTGGTGCCGTTGTACTAGAAGCTCATATTAACAGTGGTCCTTCATGCCAATTTTGTTACTGACATCCACTTCTAACGGATTTACGCTTTCTATTTACAACTGAACTATGGGACATCATAGTTTCCCTACTATTTGAGGGTTAATTATTGCTTCATCGGAGGACGCGCCGGTAACGGTGCGAACGCGACAGTGTTTGCTGAAAGGGCTACAAAACAGCTAAATCGGCTTGAAGAGTCTTCATTCACTGTAAATCCCAAAGTTCGTAAGACCTTTTTAGGTAAAAAAACGTGTTGAAGATCGTTAAATATTAACATGTCAGATATTTTTAAATTTGAATCTCTACTAAAGCAAAAATTTCTTTCTGCACTCCACTTCAAAATGGCACATTGTAACAGTGGATTCTGTGAATAAATATTGTATGATAGTGAAAAATGATGTTTTTCGAATAGTTTTATAAGATGCAGCCACAAAAAAAGATTTATAATAAAAATTTAGATATGTAACTTTGACGCGAAATAAAGCAGTACATGTATGTTGGATATGGGGATTATTGTGCAATTGTGGCAGGCGCTCCCAAATGTTTACGTTCTGTGAAGAGTGACATGAAAATCAGGTATCACTTGCATCGGTTAAGCTAGTTTCTGTGTAGAGTGGTGTAATCTGCCGGGCGAAAATTATTTGTGTTCTTTTCATCAGCCCGTCTTCGTCTTGGTGAATCTAGGCTACAAATATCCGAACACAGCAAAAGTTATTTGAAGTAAATGGGGAAATGTTTTGAAACTATGAAATTGTGCATTTATAATGGCTAGGCACTAGCCAAAACTAGATTTGCTTTAATAAAACCTGAAAGAAAAGGACGATTGATTGTTGTGCTCCATCATTTTGAAAGTCATGTCACAGTCGGTGAGTGCAACTACATTCCGGATGGAAGATAATTTGGTGAAGTAAAAAAATTAGGTACATCGTATCAAACTGTACTAATATTAGAGGCTGTATGATAATTAATAGCGGAAGTTGTCAGGGGTGAAGGTATGCGACATGAGAATGGAAAACGATCTAGTGAACATGAACGAGCGTTTGCGAGATAACTACGAATGTGTGGGTACGACCTGCCACTGACTTCAGCACTAAATGTTGTCCTCATTAGTAAAGATGTACTTGCCAATCCAGTTGCTAAGTGGTCTTTATTTATGGCCACGACCTGTTCCGGTCTCCGCATCCACACTATTTTCAAGTGAATCTGAAAACTGGGCTCGAATTTCAGCCATGGTTCACCTTAAACAATACTGATTTAGTACGTTCCATGTTACAATCCACTGTAAACTACTACCCACTAAAGAAGGTGTTCTACGGGTCGACCTCGCAATTGGATACAATATTACACTCATTTCTATACAATTATCTGCCCCAATTACTCAATTTTTGCATCGGAATGCTCTGTACTCCACTTCTGAGGTTACTCGAGACATAAAGATCGGGGAAACCGAGATCAGGTGATGCTGGGAACCAAAGTGCAATCCATATCCACTGTGGGGCATAACAGTGCGTTAGACATCTTACATCTGCAGAAAGATCTGCCTATGCCTCTTCATGTATGTACCTCATTCCCCAACCATGGAACATGGATGGAATTTGAGACCAATTAAATTGGTATTAAATCGAAAACTTCACATTTCAAACACATTTGTACAAAATCCTATGCCTTGTATTGAAGTCAATGGCAGCTCGTAACCACACATTCGAAGTGACAGTTGTGACGAGGTGGAATGTGTTGACAGAGACACCTAAAGTAATTTTTTGTTTTGACAATCGTTGGTTTCGCCAACTCACAACGAAAGGTCACATTGTATCCTAACGTAGAGCTCGTCTGAATATCGACAACCAGCTTGAAACTCGTATAGGCAAAGTAATTTATCATACAAAAGTGAATGGTGGCAGTTTTCAAAACCTCTGAACCTGTAGTAAATCTAATTTCTAGTAATACGTACTATAGACTATACAACGCTGTGCTACACTGCTAGACAGGAAACGAATTCTTCTTTTAGTGTACATGTATGGCACTTGCAAAGAGCCGCTTTTCCTTGCAGAAATTTCCCTCCGCAAAAGGGTCAGTCCGCAGAAGTGTTGCAACCACATTTGTAAGTCGGTTGCAATGCGCAGTGTCTCGGAGACAGTAGATGCGTTATTGACGTCTACGAAAACTAAAGAGTGCGACACGTCATTTTGGTTTCCTGAGGGATTACGCGTCCATCCCGCATCTGTCGTAACAGCAGCTTCATTGCGCCTGAGACACTAGCAGAAGCCACTTACGTAATTTCCGAAAAATTTGATTATATGATATTAATAATGTTCAGCATAAATTAGTGAATCATTCAGTTTTTACAAGCAGAGAATTCTACGATTATTACATTGACAAATGCAGCACGATTTAGCTTTATGGTGGTTTAACTACGATGGCTATTCGAAAAGTAACGTCCGATCGGCAGCGATGTGGAAACAACTGCGAAAACCAAAACTGTTCTATTTGCAAGAGTTTGCTACACTTCCCGGCTACTCCTTTACACAATCGCCGCTTCATACCGTTGTGCCAACTTCCCAATACCCTCGTCATAGAAGACAGCCGCCTGTGATATCCGACAATTCTCTGCGTTGGTCTGTAGCTCGTTGTCTGTGCTACAATGTTGTCTTCATAACCAGAGGTTCATGTGAGGAGAGATGAAACTCAGGGGGAGCAAATTACTGGCTGTACTGGGCACGGTCAAACACTTTCCATCGAAGACGTTGCCGGAGTTTATTCATAGTCTCTGAAGAGTGCGGCCGAGAATTTTCGTGAAGGAGGAAACGCATGACAGTTATGTTTTGTGGGCCGCGTGACATCAGGCGAAATCTCTCAACAGGTAGTCATACTTGCGGGAGATAACTTATCTGTGTACCTTATGGCCACTGTGCCCTCAGAACAGAAAAGAGCGACGTGACGCTTCAAAAAAATGGTTCAAATGGCTCCAAGCACTATGGGACTTAACATCTGAGGTCATCAGTTCCCTAGACATAGAACTACTTAAACCTAACTATCCTAAGGACATCACACACATCCGTGCCTGAGGCAGGATTCGAACATGCGACGACAGCAGCAGCGCGGTTCCGGACTGAATCGCCTAGAAGCGCTCGGCCACAGAGGTCAGCTCGACGTGACGCGATCGACGGGCTTACCAGGGACTCTGTCCAACACACCTGTGCAAAGCTTCATCGGATTTTCGCTGTAGTTTCCGAATAGCCCTCGTGCATTTGAGAAAAGAAGTAATGTCAAATATACCGGGTGATCAAAAAGTCAGTATAAATTTGAAAAACGAATAAATCACGGAATAATGTAGATAGAGAGGTACAAATTGACACACATGCTTGAAATGATATGGGGTTTTATTAGAACTAAAAAAATACAAAAGTTCAAAAAATGTCCGACAGATGGCGCTTCATCTGATCGGAACAGCAATAATTAGCATAACAAAGTAAGACAAAGCAAAGATGATGTTCTTCACAGGAAATGCTCAATATGTCCACCACCATTCCTCAACAATAGCTGTAGTCGAGGTATAAAGTCGAGGTATAATGTTGTGAACAGCACTGTAAAGCATATCCGGAGTTATGGTGAGGCATTGGCGTCGGACGTTGTCTTTCAGCATCCGTAGAGATGTCGGTCGATCACGATAGACTTGCGACTACAGGTAATCCCAAAGCCAATAATCGCACGGACTGAGGTCTGGGGACCTGGGAGGCCAAGCATGGCGGCTGAGCACACGATCATCACCAAACACCGCGCGCAAGAGATATTTTACGCGTCTAGCAATATGGGGTGGTTCTAATAAAACCCCATGTCATTCCAAGCATGTGTGTCAATTTTTACCTCTCTATCTACATTATTCCGTGGTTTATTAAGTTTTCAAATTTATACTGACTTTTTGATCAGCCGGTATAACTGAATGAAATATGTGACAGCAGAAAGTAGCACGACTTCATTTGGCTTGCCAATGCTTAGGAACATTTTACAAAACTAGTTTCAGTAATTAAGGCAGAAGGTTGTAGCTTAAAGAACGCATAACGAATATGAAAAACTATCTGTCATTAAAATCTGGTCGTGATGGGCCTCTAAGACATTAGTCTACGTACTCTAAATTACTAGGTCCGACTTCTACAGGCGATGAACTGCAGCTTGGGGCTGAGGCTGAGTATCTAACCGGCTAAATTGGTTCGTAACGTATTAATATCCGCGGATGTGTACATGGGAAATGCGGACGTGCTGTGGTGGCGAAATATGACCTCTGATAGCATGCTAATAGACGTAAACATGTACAATACTGTTGGTTTGCTCCACAGATGCACAGAAGTAAACATAATCGCCGCTTCATATCTTTGTGACAAGTTTCCAATACCCTCGTCATAGAAGGCAGCCGCCTGTGATATCCGACAATTCTCTACGCTGGTGTATAGATAGTTGTCTGCACCAAAATGTCGTCTTCATAACCAGAGGTTCCTGTGACGACGGATGAAACTCAGGGGGAGCAAATTACTGGCTGTACTGGGCACGGCCAAACACTTTCCATCGAAGACGTTGCAGAAGTTTCTTCATAGTCTCTGCAGAGTGCGGCCGAGAAATTTCATGAAGAAGGAAACGCATGACTGTTATGTTTTGTGGGCTGTGTGACGTCAGGCAAAATCTCTCAACAGGTAGTCATACTTGCGGGAGACAATTTATCTAGGCATCTTTAAGGCCGCTGTGTACTCAGAATAGAAAAGACCGACGTGACGCAATCGACAGGCTTAGCAGAGACTCTGTGCAACACACTTGTGCAAAGCTTCATCGGTTTTTCGCTGTAGTTTCCGAATAGCCCTCGTACATTTGAGGAAACAACTAATGTCAAATATATAACAGTATGAAAGATGTCACGGCAGAAAGTAGCACGACTTCATTTGGTTTGCCAATGTTTAAGAAAATTTTACAAAACGCGAAACTTCCTGCCAGATTAAAACTGTGCTGGTTTTGAAAGGTTCGTAGGAGAGCTTCTGTAAAGTTTGGAAAGTAGGAGACCAGGTATTGGTAGAAGTAAAGCTGTGAGGACGGGGCGTCAGTCGTGCTTGGGTAGGTCAGATGGTAGAGCACTTGCCCGCGAAAGGCAAAGGTCCCGAGTTCGGGTCTCGGTCCAGCACACAGTTTTAATCTGCCAAGAAGTTTCATATCAGCGCGCACTCCGCTGCAGAGTGAAAATCTCATTCTGGAAACATCTTGCAGGCTGTGGCTAGGCCATGTCTCCACAATATCATTTCTTTCAGGAGTGCTAGTTCTGCATGGTTCGTAGGAGAGCTTCTGTAAAGTTTGGAGAGTAGGAAACGAGGTACTGACAGAAGTAAAGCTGTGAGGACGGGCCGTGAGTCGTGCTTGGGTAGCTCAGATGGTAGAGCACTTGCCCGCGAAAGGCAAAGGTGCCGATTTCGAGTCTCGGTCCGGCACACAGTTTTAATCTGCCAGGAAGTTTCATATCAGTGCACACTCCGCTGCAGAGTGAAAATCTCATTCTGGTTTACAAAACGCATTTCAGTAATTAAGTCAGGAGGTTGTAGCTTGAAGAACGCATAACGAATATGGCAAAGTATCTCGCATTAAAATCTGGTCGTGATGGGCCTATACAACCTTAGTCTACGGACTCTAAATTACTAGGTCCGACTTCTACAGGCGATGAACTGCAGTTATGGGGTCCGTCTACCACCAGTGACTCAGAGTATCTAACTGGCTAAATTGGTTCGTAACGTATTAACATCGGCGGATGCGTACATGGGACATGCGGACGTGGTATAGCCCTCGTGCATTTGAGAAAAGAACTAATGTGAAATGAAAGATGTGACAGCAGAAAGTAGCACGACTTCATTTCGCTTGCAAAGGCTTAAAAAAGTTTTACAATACACGTTTCAGTAATGAAGGCAGAAGGCTGTAGCTTAAAGAACGCATAAGGAATATGACAAACTATCTCGCATTAAAGTATGGTCGTGATGGGCCTCTACAACTTTAGTCTACGGACCCTAAATTACTAGGTCTGACTTCTACAGTCGATGAACTGCAGTTAAGGGGTCCGTCTACCATCAGTGACGCAGAGTATCTAACTGGCTAAATTGGTTCGTAACGTATTAATATCCGCGGATGTGTACATGGGACATGCGGACGTGGTGTGGTGGCGAAAGATGCCATGAGGTCGCATGCTCAGTCTGGAAGCCCGCGACCGCTACGGTCGTAGGTTCGGATCCAGCCTCGGGCATGGATGTGTGTGATGTCCTTAGGTTAGTTAGGTTTAATTAGTTCTAAGTTCTAGGGGACTGATGACCAATGCAGTTAAGTCCAATAGTGCTCAGAGCCGCTTTTGATCGCTTGCTAACACACGTAAACATGTACAATACTGAAAATTTCCTGGCAGATTGAAACTGTGTGCCCGACCGAGTCTCGAACTCGGGACCTTTGCCTTTCGCGGGCAAGTGCTCTACCATCTGAGCTACCGAAGCACGACTCGCGCCCGGTCCTCACAGCTTTACTTCTGCCAGTATCTCGTCTCCTACCTTCAAAACTTTACAGAAGCTCTCCTGCGAACGTTGCAGAACTAGCACTCCTGAAAGAAAGGATACTGCGGAGACATGGCTTAGCCACAGCCTGGGGGATGTTTCCAGAATGAGATTTTCACTCTGCAGCGGGGTGTGCCCTCATAGGAAACGTGAGTCGTGCTTCGGAAGCACAGATGGTAGAGCACTTGCCCGCGAAAGGCAAACGTCCCGAGTTCGAGTCTCGATCGGGCACACAGTTTTAATCTGCCAGGAAGTTTCATATTAGCGCACAGTCCGATGCAGAGTGAAAAATCTCATTCTGGGGATGTACAATACTGTTGTTTTGCGCCACATATGCACAGAAGCAAGAGTTATCCCTATCCACATGCACCAGAGATGTATTACAATGTAAAATGATGCTGGAAGCTTAAGATACTTCCTTGACGTAATGATGAAACTGGCCTATCGCATAGTTAAGAAGAATACAGCCTACTTGGACCGTGGTTTGATTTCCAAAATAAGACGCAGACCTTGTAATGGATTCCCCGGCAGTAAGCAGACTCCGACACGTCGCGAGAGCGTACGGACGGCGGACAGGCGGTCCCCCTACCTGCTGTAGCCGCAGCGTCCTTTCCTCGCGGCCGTGCCTAGGTGTCCCGCCTAGGTAGTCCTCCTGTCCCGGACGGCCCGCAGACGGCGACTGCCTGGCCCACGGCACGCTACGGGACGGCCCGGCCCGTACGCCACGGCGTGCCGCGCCGGGCCGCTTTTTACGCGACCCGCATTCTGGTCCGGGTCCCTGTCCCCACCGGCCGCTTTTGTTTCGCGGGCCATAACGAGGCGCGCCCGGCCCGGAACGGAATGCAAATCAGGCCCACAAAGGCGGGCCTCCACTTCCTCATCGCCAGGTAGCGCGCCTCGCCTAGGCTGGCCGGGCCAACGGAAGCCGCGCCTAACGTCCCGCGCCGTTCCCAGGCGTCCCGCGGCAGGACGGGCCGGGCTGCGACGAGCTGTCCCGTCACCTCTGACCCCGAAGACCTGACCGTCGATGCCGGCCCGCATGACCGGCACTCGTGACAACGTTCCCTCGCGTATCGTGTCATTCCTGGAAACCCAGAATCTCTCTGTAGGAATCAACATGGACTCCGGAAACAGAGATCGTGTGAGACCCAACTCGCTTTATTTGTTCATAAGACTCAGAAAATATTAGATACAGGCTCCCAGGTAGATGCCATTTTCCTTGACTTCCGGAAGGCGTTTGCTACAGTTCCGCACTGTCGCCTGATAAACAAAGAGCCTACGGAATATCAGACCAGCTGTGTGGCTGGATTTAAGAGTTTTTAGCAAGCAGAACACAGCGTGTTGTTCTCAATAGAGAGGCGTCTACAGACGTTAAAGTAACCTCTGGCGTGCCACAGGGGAGTGTTATGGGACCATTGCTTTTCACAATATATATATATATATATATATAACCTAGTAGATAGTGTCGGAAGTTCCGTGCGGCTTTTCGCGGATGATGCTGTAGTATACAGAGAAGTTGCAGCATTAGAAAATTGCAGCGAAATGCAGGAAGATCTGCAGCGGATAAGCACTTGGTGCAGGGAGTGGCAACTGACCCTTAACATAGACAAATGTAATGTATTGCGAATACATAGAAAGAAGCATCCTTTATTGTATGATTATATGATAGTGGAACAAACAGTGGTAGCAGTTACTTCTGTAAAATATCTGGCAGTATGCGTACGGAACCACTCGAAGTGGAATGATCGTATAAAATTAATTGTTGGTAAGGCGGGTGCCAGATTGAGATTCATTGGGAGAGTCCTTATAAAATGTAGTCCATCAACAAAGGAGGTGGCTTACAAAACACTCGTTCGCCCTATACTTCAGTATTGCTCATCAGTGTCGGATCCGTACCAGGTCGGGTTGACAGAGGAGATAGAGAAGATGAAAAGAAGAGCGGCGCGTTTCGTCACAGGTTTATTTGGTAAGCGTGATAGCGTTACGGAGATGTTTAGCAAACTCATGTGGCAGACTCTGCAAGAGAGGCGCTCTGCATCGCGGTGTAGCTTGCTGTACGGGTTTCGAGAAGGTGACTTTCTAAATGAAGTATCCAATATATTGCTTCCCCCTACTTATACCTCCCGAGGAGATCACGAATGTAAAATCAGAGAGATTCGAGCGCGCACGGAGGTTTTCTGGCTGTCGTTATTCCCGCCAACCATACGCGAGTAGAACAGGAAAGAGAGGTAATGACAGTGGCACGTAAAGTGCCCTCCGCCACACACCGTTGGCGGCTAGCGGAGTATAAATGTAGATGTAGATGTTGACCTAGAGAAGAACAGTGGCCGGTGTTCGGTTAAGTCTAGTTTGTATGGGTCTAGCGTAGCAACGATCCTTTGCATTACAGCAAGAATAGAGAAGTTGCTGAAAATCACTTTTACAACAATTTAATGCAACCCACACTACTGGCCATTAAAATTGCTACACCACGAAGACGATGCGCTACAGACGCGAAATTCAACCGACACGAAGAAGATGCTGTGATATGCAAATGATTAGCTTTTCAGGGCATTCACACAAGGCTGGCGCCGGAGGCGACACCTACAACGTGCTGACATGAGCAAAGTTTCCAACCGAAGTCTCATACGCGAACAGCACTTGACCGGCGTTGCCTGGTGCAACGTTGTTGTGATGCCTCGTGTAAGGAGGGGAAATGCGTACTGTCACGTTTCCGACTTTGATAAAGGTCGGAAAGTAGCCTATCGCGATTACGGTTTATCGTATCTACATCTACATCTACATACATACTCCGCAAGCCACCTGACGGGTTGTCGTGGAGGGTACCTTGAGTACCTATATCGGTTCCCCCTTTTATTACAGTCTCGTATTGTTCGTGGAAAGAAGGATTGTCGGTATGCCTCTGTGTGGGCTCTAATCTCTCTGATTTTATCCTCACGGTCTCTTCGCGAGATATACGTAGCAGGGAGCAATATACCGCTTGACTCCTCGGTGAAGGTAAGTTCTCGAAACTTCAACAAAAGCCCGTACCGAGCTACTGAGCGTCTCTCCACTTGAGTTTATCTATCACTCCGTAACGCTTTCACGATTACTAAATGATCCTGTAACGAAGCGCGCTGCTCTCCGTTGGATCTTCTCTATCTCTTCTTTCAACCCTATCTTGTACGGATCCCACACTGCTGAATAGTATTCAGGCAATGGCCAACAAGCGTACTGTAACCTACTTCCTTAGTTTTCGGATTGCATTTCCTTAGGATTCTTTCAATGAATCGCAGTCTGGCATCTGCTTTACCGACGATCAACTTTATATGATCATTCCATTTTAAATCACTCCTAATGCGTACTCCCAGAAAATTTATGGAATTAACTGCTTCCAGTTGCTGACCTGCTATATTGTAGCTAAATGATATGGGATCTATCTTTCTATGTATTCGCAGCACATTACGTCTACATTGAGATTCAATTGCTATTCCCTGCGCCATGCGTCAATTCGCTGCAGATCCTCCTGCATTTCAGTACAATTTTCTATGGTTACAACCTCTCGATATACCACAGCATCATCCGCAAAAAGCCTCAGTGAACTTCCGATGTTTTCCACAAGGTCATTTATGTATATTGTGAATAGCAACGGTCCTACGACACTCCCCTGCGGCACACTTGAAATCACTCGGAAGACTTCTCCCCATTGAGAATGACATGCTGCGTTATGTTATCTAGGAACTCTTCAATCCAATCAAACAATTGGTCTGATAGTCCATATGCTCTTACTTTGTTCATTAAACGACTGTGCGGAACTGTATCGAACGCCTTGCGGAAGTCAAGAAACACGGCATCTACCTGGGAACCCGTGTCTATGGCTCTCTGAGCCTCGTGGACGAATAGCGTGAGCCGGGTTTCACACGATCGTCTTTTTCGAAACCCATGCTGATCCCTACAGAGTAGATTTCTAGTCTCAACAAAAGTCATTATACTCGAACATAATACGTGTTCCAAAATTCTACAACTGATCAACGTTAGAGATATAGGTCTATAGTTCTGCACATGTGTTCGACGTCCTTTCTTGAAAACGGGGATGGCCTGAACCCTTTTTCAATCCTTTGGAACGCTACGCTCTTCTAGAGACCTACGGTACACCGCTGCAAGAAGGGGGGCAAGTTCCTTCGCGTACTCTGTGTAAAATTGAACTGGTATCCCATCAGGTCCATCGGCCTTTCCTCTTTTGAGCGATTTTAATTGTTTCTCTACTCCTCTGTCGTCTATTTCGATATCTACCATTTTGTCATCCGTGCGACAATCTAGAGAAGTAACTACAGTGCAGTCTTCCTCTGTGAAACAGCTTCGGAAAAAGACATTTAGTATTTCGGCCTTTAGCCTATTATCCTCTGTTTCAGTACCATTTTGGTCACAGCGTGTCTGGACACTTTGTTTTGATCCACCTACCGCTTTCACATAAGACCAAAATTTCTTAGGATTCTCTGCCAAGTCGGAACATAGAACTTTACTTTCGAAGTGCTAAGGATGCGAAATTTAACCGACAGGAAGAAGATGCTGTGATATGCAAATGATTAGCTTATAAGAGCATTCACACAAGGTTGGCGCCGGTGGCGACACCTACAATGTGCTGACATGAGGAAAGTTTCCAACCGATTTCTCTTACACAAACAGCAGTTAACCGGCGTTGCCTGGTGAGACGTTGTTGTGATGCCTGCATTGCTGCTCGTGTTGGTCAAGATCCAATGACTGTTAGCATGGAATCGGTTGGTTCAGGAGGGTAGTACGGAACGCCGTGCTCGACCCCTAGGGCCTCGTATCACTAGCAGTCGAGATGACAGGCATCTTATCCGCATGGCTGTAACGCATCGTGCAGCGACTTCTCGATCCCGGAGTCAACAGATGAGGACATTTGCAAGACAACAACCATCTGCACGAACAGTTCGACGACGTTTGCAGCAGCATGGGCTATCAGCTCGGAGACCATGGCTGCGGTTACCCTTGACGCTGCACCACAGACAGGAGCGCCCCCGATGGTGTACTCAACGACGAACCGGGGTGCACGAATGGCAAAACTTCATTTTTTCGGATGAATCCAGGTTCTGTTTACAGCATAATGATGGTCGCATCCGTGTTCGGCAACATCGCGGTGAACGCACATTGGAAGCGTGTATTCGTCATCGCCATACTGACGTATCACCCGGCGTGATGGTATGGGGTGCCATTGGTTACACGTCTCGGTCACCTCTTGTTTGCATTGACGGCACTTTGAACAGTGGAAGTTACATTTCAGATGTGTTACGACCCGCGGCTCTACCCTTCATTCCATCCCTGCGGAACCCTACATTTCAGTAGGATAATTCCCGACCTCATGTTGCAGGTCCTGTACGGTCCTTTCTGGATACAGAAAATGTTCGACTGCTGCCCTGGCCAGCACATTCTCCAGATCTCTTACCAATTCAAAACATCTGGTCAACGGTGGCCGAGCAACTGGCTCGTCACAATACGCCAGTCACTACTCTTGATGAACTGTGGTACCGTGTTCAAGCTGCATGGGCAGCTGTAGCTGTACACGCCATCCAAGCTCTGTTTGAGTCAATGCCCAGGCGTATCAATTCCGTTATTACGGTCAGAGGTGGTTATTCTGGGTACTGATTTCTCAGCATCTATTCATCCATATTGCGTGAAAATGTAATCACATGTGAGTTCTAGTATAATATATTTGTCCAATGAACACTCGTTTATCATCTGCATTTCTTCTTGGTGTAGCAATTTTAATGGCCAGTAGTGTACTTATTGAAAGAGGCTACTCCAAGACAAAACCTTGATGTAATTGTCAATGTCAATAAAATCCACGAACTACAGCCTTGTAACTTAAGATATTTTATTTTATTGTGAAGGCTAACAGTTTCAGCATTTCATTATGCTATCCTCAGGTCCTATACGAATCTGTCCAAATGAACGTAAATGTATAAAGCCATAAAACTCTGGATCTCCTGAATTCAGTCATTAGACTGCTGTATCACGTCTTCGAATGAAGCAATAGTGTAACGATTGAATTCACTATAACCAGAGGTTTATGGCTCTATACGACATGTTAGTTTATTTGGATACATTCGTATGAGATCTGAAGATGGCGTAATGAAATACTGAAACTCGTAGGCTTCCCAATAAAATATCGTAACTTACACGGCTGTTGGTGAATTTTATTGAGATTGACAATTATTTAACCAATCGATGTTCCCTGTCTATGATGGACCAACGGAAATTTAACTTTGTTATTGTTGTTGTTGTTTTGGTCTTCAATCCGAGAACCCATTTGATGTAACAGTCCAAGCTAGTCTCTCCCGTACAATCCTGTTCGTCCCTCCATAACCACTGCAAACCGATATCCATCTGAACCTCTTTACAGCAGTCTAAGTCTTGGTCTCCCTCCACACTTTTTACCTTCAGCACACCCTCCCATTAGCAAACTGACGATTTCTTGATGCCTCAGCGTGTGTCCTATCAACTGACCCATTCTTTTAGTCAATTGTGCCATAAATTTCCTTTTTCCATAATTTCATTTATTATCACATCATTATTTACTTGATTCTACTTATGTAATCATCAAGATTCTTTTTGAGCTTCCTGTTGTTTTTATCTGCAGTGTTTACAGCACAAGTGTCAATACAGTGACACATCTTCAGTGCAGATTAATTAACATTTAAATTTATACAGATGCTAAAATATTTACCTTCTTCTGAAACGCATTACTGCAATCGCCAGTCTGCATTTTATACTGCCTACTTCCACAATCGTCAGATGTTTTGCTCTCAAAATACTAAATCTTACCCCCCTTCTTTTAATGTCCAGTTTCCTAAACTAATTCCTTCCGACTCGCCTGGTTTGAGTCCCCTGAATTTGGTTACCCGTGTTTTACATTCTTTTTGCGTCCAAGTTACAGCCTGTAGCCATTCCATTCAACCAATGTGCCAAGTTTTCTATTGTTTTTTTTTCTTTTTCCGTTTAGACCTTTACTAGGACACTGTCTACAAGAGAGAAATTCATCCACACTTGAATAGCACGTGTGAAACAATGGGGCTGTAGTCATGTTTCAGACGCAGCAGAAACAGTAAGCTAACCGATACGTATTGCGCCGATCGCGGAAAAACTATTTCGAGTCTTTGGATAAATCAATTAGCCTGAGGTTCCCTGCACATCTTCCACAAACCGACACCTGAGGCAGTGAGGACCTTCTCAGATTCTGTGTCGTACCTAACTAACAGACCCCTCGTCCGCACCCCGAATTTCCTCAAACACAGTTCGTCACAAACAACGATTCATCTTTCTTACTCTGCAGTACTAAATAAAGGACGCCGAGAGTCTTTTCGTAATAACATTTCCACTCTGAAGCAGAATGTGCGACGCTGTTGACCTTTCTGCGTTGCTTCACGTCCGTAGGTATAACCTTAAATACCCTACACGTGACCCCTGGGTGGTGCTAAGAAAGCAACAACGATAAGATGAGACCGAACTGTCTGAAAAGACCTCTCGGTCAAAGAATGAAGAAGGACATGTGCGGTCCTATTCAGGACCCACAAGCTCGTAGAATTGGACCATCTCTGCGCATCTGTCAACTGAATATCGAAGGGATAAGTCGAGCAAAATGTGAGTATCTTTCCAGGCTCACACAGAAATATGCAGTTGATATCATCGCACTTCAAGAAACGCACACAGCTGATGAACCACAGCTACAGAGTAGGGGGAAAATACCGGGCTTTAAACTGATAGCCTCTAATTACCATCAAAATTATGGCCTTGCAACTTACGTCAAGAATCACATAACAAACTACCAGCTGCTGTCAGAAAATTCTGAAAATGACATTTTTACAACTGCTGTTAAAATTGAAAACCTAACGATAGTTAACGTGTACAAACCCCCAGGGACTAATTGGCCTAATCCCGTTCTACCGTCTCTGCAACATCCAACTATATACCTCGGTGATTTCAACAGTCATCATCACCTGTGGGGATATATGGAGAATGACCTCAACGGTGAAGCGCTTGAGGACTGGATGGAAACTGAAAACCTGAATTTAATTTACGATGCTAAAGATCTGCCTACCTTCCACTCAGCTCGCTGGTCCCAAGGCTATACCCCAGATCTGTGCTTCACAACTCAGTCTCATAATTCCCTAAATCAAGTACGACGAACTGTGCTCAAGGAATTCCCACATAGTCAACACAGACCTGTTATATTGGAGGTGGGGATGTCTATACCTGTTGTACGATCACATCCTAAACCGAGGTGGAACTTCAAGAAAGCCAACTGGACTGAATTTGCAAAGCAAACAGATTCCAATATCAGATGGATCAAACCAACGTACAACAACTACAGCAGATTTGTTGGGGTTATCAAAGGTGCAGCCAGACGATGCATTCCTAGAGGGTACCGTAAAGAGTATATCCCTGGTTGGAGTTCCGAGAGTGAGGAGTTACTAAAAGAATATGAAGACCATCCTAACTCTGACAATGCAACAAGCCTCCTCCAGTCCCTGGATGATAATCGAAGAAAGATCTGGCATGAAACAGTGGGGTCCCTAGATTACACCCATTCTAGCAGAAAAGCCTGGTCTATCATCAGGAAATTAGACTCATCAAACCCTACAACAAAAAGATCAAAAAATGCCATCAATTTGAATGACTACGCTAAACACCTTGTGTCAGTTACAAAGAATATAAAGGACAAGCAAGTCAAAAGGGATATCAAACTACAGCTGAACACCAAGAAAAGAGCAGCCCTACAGTCTCCCGAATTCTCTACTCCATTTCAAGAAGAGGAAACTAAAGCTGCAATCAAAAGTATGAAACTTGGAAAAGCAGCTGAATATGATGGAATATACCCAGAATTCCTGGCTCACTGTGGACCAGCTACAGTAAAATGGTTGACCAACTTCCTTTCAAACATCCTGCAAACTGGAAACATCCCACATCTGATGAAGAAATCAAAAATATTAGCCATACTGAAACCAAATAAAGATCCCACAAAAGTGGAAAACTATCGTCCAATAGCACTCTTAAGTATCACTTATAAACTCCTTGAGCGTCTGATCTACAACAGAATCTGTGAAACAATCAACCATCATATTCCTATCGAGCAAGCAGGATTTAGACCTGGGAGAAGTTGTAACGATCAGGTACTATCTCTCACTACGCACATTGAAAATGGGTATGAGAAGAAATCAGTAAGTGTGGCTGCCTTTTTGGATCTATCTGCTGCCTATGACACTGTTTGGCGAGAAGGACTCCTTTTAAAATTTGTGAGTGTTATCCCATGTCGTAAACTCACGGCCTTACTCAACAATATGCTAAGCAATAGGTACTTTCAGATCTACTCAGATAATGATAGGAGCAGAATGTTTAAACTAAATGACGGCTTACCTCAAGGGTCTGTTCTGGCTCCCCTCCTTTTCAATTTGTATATACACGACTTACCAGAAACATCTTCAAGGAAATTCATATATGCTGATGATATTTGTCTGGTGACTCAGTGCTCCAATTTTGCTGATGCTGAAACTATCTTATCCACTGATCTGGAAGCCTTAGACAAATATTTCAAGAAATGGTGCCTCCACCTAAATCCTCAGAAAACAGTTATATCTGCATTCCACCTACGTAACAGACAGTCAAATTACAAACCAGAAGTTGTATTCAGAGACCAAGTGTTGCCATACTGTAGTACACCAAAGTACCTGGGATTAACACTAGATAGAACTCTGTCTTTCAAGCAGCATTTATCAAATGTGGCTGCTAAAGTTAAAACTAGAAATAATATTCTTCAGAAGCTTGTTGGTACATCATGGGGAGCCAATACTAACGTCCTGAGATCTACAGCATTAGCTCTGTCATATTCTGTTGCTGAATATTGCTGCCCAACCTGGATCAACAGTGTTCACACTAAGAAGATAGACGTGCAACTCAATCAGGCAATGCGATTAATCACAGGATGTATTCGGAGCACAAACACGCTGTGGCTGCCTGTTCTAAGCAATATCCCACCTCCAGCCCTAAGAAGATCAGAAGCTCTCCTAAAGACGTGGAAAAACATTCAGCAGAACCCCCAGCTCCCCATCCATCAAGATATTGTACAAGGAACACACCAACGCTTGAAATCGAGGAAACCACCATGGCGCACAGCACTCGACCTTGAAGGATCTGCTTTCAACATTAACAGTTCATGGAAACTCCAGTGGGAACAGTCTTCAGTAGCCAATAAACATCTAGTCGAGGACCCTTCCAAGCAGACGCAAGGATTTGATCTTCCAAGGCGTCAGTGGAGGATCATTAACCGCATTCGAACTGGACAAGGCAGATGTGGCTATCTACTGCACAAATGGGGATGGGTTGGCTCTGCAAATTGTGACTGTGGTGCCCCCTCACAGACGATTCATCACATTGTTGCTGACTGCCCTCATCGTACTTTCAGAGGAACTTTAATGGACATTCACCGTACATCGGATGAAGCAGTCAAGTGGATTGAAGAACTAGACATAGAGCTGTAAAATTGTACGAACTTGTGATTGTACATTTTAGTCCTGAAAATATTGTATATAAATGTAAATCAATGTACACATCATACGATAAATAATAAATAATAATAACCTTTCTGCCAGGTCAAAACTGTGTGGCAAAACGGGACTCGAACCCGCTCCCAGAGAAGTACTGGTAGCATTTAAACTGTGAAGGCAGCTCGTCATGTATGCTTGGGTAGATAATTCAGAATGAGCACTGCTACTGAAGTGCAAGAGTCCGTATCGGTACACTGGTTTAATCTCTCAGTCCGTTAGCAACGGCCATCACCAACTAAAGACGCCATTGGTTTACCAGTAAATATATTTCTGCAACCGTCAATTATGTCTCTATTCGCACATTCGACCCCGCCCCCAACCCCCCCCCACCTCTCTCTCTCTCTCTCTCTCTCTCTCTCTCTCTCTCTCTCTCTCTCTCTCTCTCTCTCTCTGTGTCTCCCCTTTCTCACTGCGTGCGTGCGTGTGTAGTGTGTGTGTGTGTGTGTGTGTGTGTGTGTGTAACGGCCTAACAGTATCATACTTCCCATTTGCCTTGAATAAATCACTTGAAACGCACTATTGCAATATATCTGACCGCATAGAGACTGATTGGGACAACTACGTGTCTCAAGGGTTGTTCCTTAAATTTCGTTTTCTCTGAAACTCCGCCAGTAACCACTCCTTCGCAATAAGTTTTTCGTTTTACTAGAAGTAGCTAAAATTTGTAAAACAAGCTTCCAAAAATACCTACGTATTTTAATTAATGTTAAACAAATATCTCTTGGTAAACCAGAGGCGGTTTCCTGTATTTTCCGTGAGGCCAAATTACTCCTTAGATGCGCAGTCGAAAGAGCTAATCTTTCTTGAAAATGACAGCTTTTAACGAGCACTGCACATGTTAACTCAATCGGCCGAGCTTACGTATACGATGACTATGTATATGACCGTCCTGATCGATTACAAAGGACGTATTTTGCTATCTAAGATGACGTTAATACTGGTTAAACCAAACGGTGACTGGGATTCTTTGAACTGTAAGTTAGATCGTTGTAAATAACGGAGATGTCAACTAAGTCTTCATCATTTGTGCCAGTAAGAAGAGATAATTTATCGTAATTTTGTCACTTCTTATTTGGCATAGATATTTAGAAGAGGATTTCCTGCAGAAACAAAAACGAATCGCCTTTTCACCTATCTTTTCTCTCTCCGTTTTTGACCATGAGATGGGGGTCTTCCCGAACACGGACCTGATCTCGCTTTTAAAACATCGCCGCGCGGGTTTAGCCGAGCGGTCTAAGGCGCTGCAGTCATGGACTGTGTGGCTGGTCCCGACGGAGGTTGGAGTCCTCCCTCGGGTATGGGTGTGTGTGTGTTTGTCCTTAGGATAATTTAGGTAAAGTTGTGTGTAAGCCTAGGGACTGATGACCTTAGCAGTTAAGTCCCATAAGATTTCACACCCATTTGAACATTTTTTTTCTAAAACATCACTGCAGGCGCCAACGGCTCTGCGACACCTGGGCAAACTGTTTCTTATGTCTTATGTCTTGATTTACATTTTAAAAGCTGATCATTGAATTCTTAGATGTTCTGTAGATCGTATGATTTTGGTTTCCCGAACAAAAAAAAACCAAACGTCTTGTTCGAAACAAGACCTTTGTCCAACTTGGGATAAAGACACAAAAAATCTCGATAACAGTTCACTTCTGTACTGCTAAAGACACTGCATGATTTTAGGCAGAAGTACCGCAGGTATCCGTATCGCCATCTTCTGATTGCAAATTCCATTAATCGTGGATACTGGATGGACGGATGACTAGCGTGTTCAAAGCCGTCCTCTAGCACGATCATTTGGCAAAATGTCTTCAGGAGTAAGTAATATATTTTTGTTCCTCTTTTTGGAACGTACTAACTCGAAAAATTGTAAATATACTGACTGAAGAAAAAAGGCATCACAAAAAATAATTAAAACAAATTTTAGAAGTATCTCGACGAGGCCAAGCTTTCCGGGCAGCTCCATAGAGTGTTTGATCAGCTATCACTGACTTACTGGGTTGCGAGAGGCTTACTGTTCGTGTGATCTGGCCAACTTAGGCTTCGTGTATTGGCAAGGTATTCTGTAGATTCTGTCCTTCCACAGTCTTATGTCGTCCTTTACCGAACAGAGAAAAGCCCAAGTTTTTGTAGATGGCCGAAAGATTAGCATAATGTTACCTTAGGATTCTGCATGATTTCAACGAAATATGGCCCTGAAATTGAACAGCTTCTTTTCCTCTTTTGACTGGTCACCTTTCTTCCTCTTAAAGCTGTGCTGATCGATGTGAAAAATAGCCATTATGTTTGAACAGACATTGTATGTGTTCCAGCTCCTATGCAGAGCTGCCTCTACAAAACACCACATTAACCCGTGTACCAACTTTTCGTAGGACGCCCATAGTTTCTGAAGGGGCGTGACAGCTAGACCCCTGCAAATAGAGGTTCGTATGTGTGGGATTACGGTAAACGGAACTCCTTAATGACCTATCCATTTTCCGTATGACCACAAACGGCAGTCAGTTGATCTTCTCCACATCCATCAGCAGCAAAATATTGTCGTGGAATGAATTGATATGCTGAAACATGCGTGACATTTCTTCTTCACAATGGGGCCACGCACCAAAAGTATCATCAACATATCGTCAGAAGACTTTCGGCTTAAGTTCTGCCGAATCAGAATCAAGTGCCCTTCCTTAAAAAGAGGGGAGATAGCACTGCTTGTGACAATATCGTCAATTTCCTTAACATATTCGTTGTTGAATAAAAAGTAAGTTGAGGAATGGGCATGATGAGATAGCTCTGTTTCTGGGTACATCCAATATTGCCGAACACGATCATTTTGTGGGGAGCACATTGTGCTCTTGTAGGAGCGATGTAGATGCTTGTAAAACAATAAACTGGTAGCGAAGATCGCAGGAATTCTTTTTATTCCATGATTACCGATTTCGGCGAAACTAAAGCCGCCATCATCGGATCTTAGGACACATACAGGTTACAAAATCAAGGCAAACAACATTAATGGCAAACAATGTCCTAAGATCCGATGATGGCGGCTTTAGTTTCGCCGAAACCAATAATCGTTGAATAAAAAGAATTCCTACGATCTTGGTTACCTGTTTATTGTCTTACGAAAATTTTGGTGGTCAAGGTGACAGGTTGAGGGGTGACCTGATATTGCAAGTGGGTGTATTTATTTATTTTTAGCTGACAAAGTTACCTGATAAATTTTTCTTACCTTGTTTATGTGTTTAAAACGACATGAAAAAAAACAAAAAAAACTGGTATAGGCACGCGTATTCAAGTACAGAGATATGTAAACAGGCAGCATACGACGCTGCGGTCGCCAACGCCTATATCAGGCAACAAGTGTCTGGCGCAGTTGTTAGGTCGGTTACTGCTGCTACAGTGGCAGGTTACCAAGATTTAAGTGAGTTTGAACTTGGTGTTGTAGTCGGCACAGAGGGATGAAGTGGGGATTTTCCCGTACGACGATTTCAAAAGTGTACCCTGGATATCAAGAATCCAGTAAAACATAAAATCTACGACATCGCTGCGTCCGGGAAAAGATTCTGCCAGAACGGGACCAACGAGGACTAAAGAGAAACTTTCAACTTGACTAAAGTGCAACCCTTCCGCAAATTGATGCAGATTTCAATTCTGGGCCATCAACAAATGTCAGCGTCCGGACCATTCAACGAAACACCATCGGTATAAGCTTTCGGAGCCGAAGGACCACTCGTTTACCCTTGATGACTGCATGATACAACGCTTTACGTCTCACCTGGGCCCGTCAACACCGACATTGGACTATTGATGACTGGAAACATGTTCCCTGGTCGGACGAGTCTCGTTTAAAATTGTATCGAGCGGATGGACGTGTACGGACATGGAGACAACATCATGAATCAATGGACCCTGCGTGTCAGCAGGGGACTAATCAAGCTGGTGCAGACTCTGTAATGGTGTGGGGCGTGTGCAGTTACAGTAATACTGGAACCCTGATTAGTCTACACTACTGGCCAGTAAAATTGCTGCACCACGAAGATGACGTGTTACAGACGCGAAATTTAACCGACAGGAAGAAGATGCTGTGATATGCAAATGATTAGCTTTTCAGAGCATTCACACAAGGTTGACGCGGGTGGCGCCACAAAAACAGCAGTTGACCGGCGCTGCCTGATGAAACGTTGTAGTGGTGCCTCGTCTAAGCAGCAGAAATGCGTACCGTCACGTTTCAGACTTTGATAAAGGTCGGATTGTAGCCTATCGCGACACGGTTTATCGTATCGTGACATTGCTGCTCGCGTTGGTAGAAATCCAATGACTGTTAGCAGAAATTGGAATCCGTGGGTTCAGGACGGTAATACGGAACACCGTGATGGATTTCAACGGCTTTGTATCACTAGCAGTCGAGATGACAGGCATCTTATCCGCATGGCTGTAACTGATCGTGCAGCCACGTCTCGATCCCTGAGTCAACAGATGGGGACGGTTGCAAGACAACAACCATCTGCACCAACAGTTCGACGACGTTTGCAGCAGCTTGAACTATCAACTCGGAGACCATGGCTGCGGTTACCCTTGACGCTGCATCACAGACAGGAGCGCCTGTGATGGTGTACTCAGGATGAAACTGGGTGCACGAGTGGCCAAACGTCATTTTTTCGGATGAATCCGGGTCCTGTTTACAGCATCATGATGGTCGCATCCGTGTTTGGCGACATCGCGGTGAACACGCATTGGAAGCGTGTATTCGTCATCGCCATACTGGCGTATCACCCGGCGTGATGGTATGGGGTGCCATTGGTTACACGTCTAGGTCACCTCTTGTTCGCATTGACAGCACTTTGAACAGTGGACGTTACATTTCAGATGTGTTACGACCTGTGGCTCTACCCTTCATTCGATCCCTGCGAAAGCCTACATTTCAGCAGGATAATGCAAAACTGCATGTTGCAGGTCCTGTACGGGCCTTTCTGGATACAGAAAATGTTTGACTGCTGCCCAGGCCAGCACATTCTCCACATCTCTCACCAATTCAAAACGTCTGGTCAATGGTGGCTGAACAACTGGCTCGTCACAATACGCCATTCACTACTCTTGATGAACTGTGGTATCGTGTTGAAGCTGCGTGGGCAGCTGTATCTGTACAAGCCATCCAAGCTCTGTTTGACTCAATGCCCAGGCGTATCAAGGCCGTTATTACGGTCAGATGTGGTTGTTCTGGGTACTGATTTCTCGGGATCTATGCACCCAAATTGGCTGAAAATGTAATCACATGTCATTTCTAGTATAATGTATTTGTGCAATGAATTCCCGTTTATCATCTGCATTTCTTCTTGGTGTAGCAGTTTTAATGGCCAGTAGTGTAGACATGGCAGGTGACACGTATGTAAGCATTTTGTCTGATCATCCGCATCCATTCATGTCCATTGTTCATTCCGACGGACTAGGGCAAGTCCAGCTGGACAATGCGACACCCAATTCGTCCATAATTGCTAATATGTGGCTCCAGGAACACTCTTCTGAGTTTAAACACTTCCACCGGCCATCAAACTCTCCAGACATCATCATTATTGAACATATCTGGGGTTCCTTGCAAGATGTGAAACGTCCCCTTAGAAAAATTAATAAATTACTGAGCTGATAAACCTCTTACATTATTTGATTTTCAAACAGCTGAGCAGAACTGAACGTACTCAGACATTTCGCTCTTTACCTATTCTGATCAACACTAAACTGACACACAATATTTTTAGCGCAACGCAATCTGACTTTCAATAATCCCTAAAAAAGAATGGCCCTGACTAACATTAAACTATACCGTTCACAAATCACTTACCTCTCTAACAATCTTCGTTACTCGAACTACTGCAATACAGCGAGCGCCACTACTGTCAGCTAAATAAAAGATTCGAACTACTGAAGGCACTAACTACTGAAACTACTGATAGGTATAGTTAACAAATGAAAGATTTTGATAGAGAACAAACAATGTATTTACCTTAATAGTGTTCAAAAGTAATAATATACATAGCAGTTCATGACATCCAGTCTTACAAATGTACTGTCTCTGATGGACACACGTCCAGATCATCCGCTCTCAAAATTCCGCCATCTCTCTCCCCACATCCACCACTGCTGGCGGCTCACCTCCAACTGCGCAACGCTACGCGCTGTTAACAGCCAACTGCCCAACACTACAATAGCGACTATTTCAACAATGCCCACCAGCCACAGACCAGCACAGCCAGTGATTTTCATACAGAGCGCTAGGTGACGTTACCAACATTAAAACCTAAACAGCCTACTTACAGATGCTGTTCATAAGAGATATTCACCCCTTCATTCCCTTACGGATTTATGCTCAGCCCTGCAGGGTTCATGGCGTCAATTTCCTCCAACACTACTTGAGACATTAGTAGAGTCCATGGCGTGGTGCGGACTTCTGCACGCTCGCGGGGGCCCAAGACGATATTAGGCTGGTGTACCAGTTTCTTCGGCTCTCCAGTGTATATATTGTGTATCACTCGTCTTTCCCTATAGCTTACCCCTATTTTTCTCAGATTTTCGAAAAAATGGTTCAAATGGCTCTGAGCACTATGGGACTTAACATCTGAGGTCATCAGTCCCATAGAACTTAGAACTACTTTAACCTAAATAACCTAAGGACATCACACACATCCATGCCGAGGCAGGGTTCGAACCTGCGACCATAGTAGAATTTCGGTCTTGGGCTATTTTACATTTTTGAACGCTTTCTCAGGTCGACAAATCGTATGAACATATGCCTCGTTTTTTTTTTTTTGTTCTTCTTTCCATTATTGTCCGCAATGTCAGAGCTTCCTCTCTGGTGCCTTTACGTTTCCTGAAGCCTAACTGGTCGCCGCGTATGATATCCTCAATCTGCTTTTGCATTCTTCTGTATGTGTATTATTCTTGTCATGAACTTGGAGCTGTTGAGCTGATTGTGCAATAATTCTAGCACTTGACAGCTCTTGCAATTTTCGGAATTTTGTGGATGATGCTTTATTCGGTAGTCTGCTCCTATATCGCCAGTGTCATAGATTGAACACACGGTCATGAACAAATTATTGTTGGCTGTCACTTCCCCCGGAGGGGAGGGAGGGGGGATCTTTGAACACTGTACACTCACTAGTCAGTGTTATTATTGTGACACTGCACTCCTTTCTCATGTGAATCTTTCTAGGGATGCATTCAGCGCTGACAACATTTTTATGGAAGACAACGTGCGACTGCATCGAAAGCTTAAGTTCTTGAAATGAGAGGGTGTGCGGCGAACTGGCTGGCCTGCCCGTTCCCCTCACTTAAGTCTCATTGAGCAATTGTAGGATGCGCTGGGGAGACGTACCGCAACACGTCTACAAGCACCGACGACCATCCACCAGTTGTCAATCGCACTGCTGGAGGAACTGAACGCCCTACAGCAAGAACTCCTCACGAACATTGTTGCCAGGATGCGGCCACTTTCCACAGCACACTCCGCCGTCCGTGGTAATCCTACACCATATAAAGAAGCAGGCTCTGCCGTTTAAAACGTCCACGCGGCCATAATAAATCGAGGTGACTTCAGTATTATTATTGGCAATTCTGTTCGTCTCACAGCGTATTTCTTTCGTTACCTTCTGTACCTTACTGTAGCCATTCTTCCTATGTATGTTTTTATCGAGCTACGTTACTTCGCAGTGACACGTCATGATAAAGTTACTTTCGTCCTTACGTACTGCACATCAGTGTATTACTGCGAGCTATCTGTACGATGCTCTCCTATCCCTCGTGTCAATGATTTAGTAAGCTGGGCGCGCACATCCTCTGGACATGCTGTATCGCGATCTCAACTTGATACTTTACAGTAACGTTAGACCAATCCGACAACCGTCATCTGTCATGTGTAGGAATAGGTTTCTTCTGTACGGAAAATACTGCTGGCGTAAGGATGAAATTTTAGTCAACAAGTCTGACAGACATGAGAATACTCAAGTATCAGTTTGGCAGTGTGTAACACCGAAAATGCAAGATGCATGGCACCTGCTACCGATGTATAACTTTATTTTTAATTCTATGTAAATATTTGTTATTTAAATGCTTCTTTTTAATAAATGATCTTGTGATATAACATCGGAAGTTCACTGAGGCGTTTTGCGGATTATGTTCTGTATATCGAGAGGTTGTAACAATAGAAAATTGTACTGAAATGCAGGAGGATCTGCAGCGAATTGACGCATGGTGCAGGGAATAGCAATTGAATCTCAATGTAGACAATTGTAATGTGCTGCGAATACATAGAAAGAAAGATCCCATATCATTTAGCTACAATATAGCAGGTCAGCAACTGGAAGCAGTTAATACCATAAATTTTCTGGGAGTACGCATTAGGAGTGATTTAAAATGGAATGATCATATGAAGTTGATCGTCGGTAAAGCAGATGCCAGACTGCGATTCATTGGAAGAATCCTAAGGAAATGCAATCCCAAAACAAAGGAAGTAGGTTACAGTACACTTGTTCGCCCACTGCTTGAATACTGCTCAGCAGTGTGGGATCCGTACCAGATAGGGTTGATAGAAGAGATGGAGAAGATCCAACGGAGAGCAGCGCGCTTCGTTACAGGATCATTTAGTAATCGCGAAAGCGTTACGGAGATGATAGATAAACTCAAGTGGAATACTCTGCAGAAGAGACGCTCAGTAGCTCGGTACGGGATTTTGTTGAAGTTTCGAGGACATACCTTCACCGAGGAGTCAAGAGTATATTGCTCCCTCCTACATATATCTCGCGAAGAGACCATGTGGATAAAATCAGAGAGATTAGAGCCCACACAGAGGCATACCGACAATCCTTCCTTCCACAAACAATACGAGACTGGAATAGAAGGGAGAACCGATAGAGGTACTCAAGGTACCCTCCGCCACACACCGTCAAGTGGCTTGCGGAGAATGGATGTAGATGTAGATGTAAGGACATTGCTTCACTGTATATGTACATTTACATTTACACACCGTCAGGCGGCTTGCGGAGAATGGATGTAGATGTAGATACAAGGACATTGCTTCACTGTATATGTACATTTAGGTAGAAGTCTGTTGACATTACATTGTATTTATCTGTGTTTCACTGTGAAACTTATAAGCTCTGGGAAAAAGCCAAAGGAACTGTTTTTTGCATCGACTAGCAACGATAACAGCAGTGCTTGTGCGTTGTAAAATCTTTGCGTAGGGGGTTGTTGCGCAGAGCGGACGGAGACAGCGAGAGACGGGTTCCAGCGCTTGTAGTGTGCGGAAGTGTGGTGTTAACACTCTCGCAGTAGAGAGTACCAATTTCGGCGGCATGACGTACGCGCGCCGACCAGATGTCTAGAGGAGGAGTACGGACAGTTGACGGGCGGAAGAGGCTGTATTAACTACGATCGCCCGTTCCTATAATTAGCCGTGGCTCCACGATATGGTCGGCCGGAGTGGCCGAGCGGTTCTGGGAGCTACAGTCTGGAACCGCGCGACCGCTACGGTCGCGGGTTCGAATCCTGCCTCGGGCATGGATGTGTGTGATGTCCTTAAGTTAGTTAGGTTTAAGTAGTTCTAAGTTCTAGGGGACTGATGACCTCAGCAGTTGTGTCCCATAATGCTAAGAGCCATTTGAACCATTTTCCACAATATGCTATCAACAACAGCAGCAGTTCCATGAACACAGTTTCGTCGTTGGCTCGGAGTGTCGTCGTATGCACAGCAGTGAAACAAGACTGGTCATTGGTAGAAAGTATTATCGGCTAACGCAGCAGCACAACTGATCGCGATTTGGTTGGTAAAATGTATTTAAATAATGATGAGTTAAATTCAGGGCGGTTGTGTTCTCATTGTCCCCAGACATTGTTACCAAGCAGGGTCCTTGCTCCTTTTTTTTCTATATGCTAACCGAATGTCATAAGAAACCAATTGAATAGTTGCAGCCAGTTTATTAATGAATAATTTCACTTTTAAGAATTTTAGCCTCAGTCTACTTTCAATTAACTTTTGTACAAGATGACTAAAGTAAAGCAATTTCATTTTTCAAGTTTTGAGAATCAATCACTGGAAAAAAAACAAATCTAAAGAAATGCACAAATTAAGAGTGCAGTTTTATTTATTTTACATATAGCTAGGAGCACATGGCTGTTGAATCAGTAATTCAAGAACAGTCTTAATCGCATTTATTATTGTTATAATAACGCCAACCCGTTTCAACCCGACGTAGGGGTCATCTTCTGGGCGTTTACACCAGTGGTCGACTGCTGGTGGTGTCACTCCTGTTATGTAGACAGGATGGCTCAAATGGCTCTGAGCACTATGCGACTTAACCTCTGAGGTCGTCAGTCGACTAGAGCTTATAACTAATTAAAGCTAACTAACCTAAGGACATCACACACATCGATGCCCGAGGCAGGATTCGAACGTGCGACCGTAGCGGTCGCTCGGTTCCAGACTGCAGCACCTAGAACCGCTCGGCTACTCCGGCCGGCTGTAGACAGGAGTGACACCACCAGCAGTCGACCCGGAAGATGACCCCTACGTCGGGCTGAAACCGGTTGGCGGCATTATAACAATAATAAATGCGATTAAGACTGTTCTTGAATTATTGATTAATCATACTAATCACTGCTTCTCTCCACAACCACGTTGTCCAAAAAACATGGCTGATTGGTTTGGTACGTATTCTAGTGTTTAATTCTGTTCAAGTCAGTAAAAAAGGCGCAGTTGTTCAGATAATAATATGAAATACAAGTTGCAAAATAAGTAACGGCAAAGTAAAAAGTGCTTGCCTTTTTTCTAAATTTCTTTGATGACGTTATGCTGAGGTCCCTGAAAGTTCAGTACTAACATACAGTTTAATTGCATATTTTCAAATCATTACTCGGTTGCCTTTTTCAAAGTTTAATGCCAAACATAACGTAAGAGTGAGTTCTCAGTTTTCTTTATCATTACATACTCACTTAAAATTAGTGAAAAAAAAAGAAAAAAAGAACGTGGCATCCTTTAGTTGCCACGTCAGTGTTTAATGATACGTGTATTCCTCTCCCATCATCCTGTACAGGATTTTTTATGTAAATTGCCGTAGCGGGCTGCCGCCCGTAAATTAAATTCGGTTTAAATAATTTTATTTTTAGTATACTTTCCACCAGAAGGGTCGTTTGTACACTTTCCTCCTACTTATCGGTATCATTTCTGCGGGAAAGATGTAGTTGTTGTGGTCTTCAGTCCTGAGACTGGTTTGATGCAACTCTCCACGCTACCCTACCCTGCGCAAGCTTTTTCATCTGCCAGTACTTACTGCTACCTACATCCTTCTGAATCTGCCATGTGTATCCATCTCTTTTTTTACCCTCCACGCTGCCCTCCAATGCTAAATTTGTGATCCCTTTATGCCTCAGAACATGTCCTATTAACCGGCCCCTTCTTCTAGTCAAGTTGTGCCACAAACTCCTCCTCTCCCCAATTCTATTCAATACTTCATCATTAGTTATGTGATGTACCCATCTAATCTTCAGCATTCTTCTGTAGCACCACATTTCGAAAGCTTCTATTCTCTTCTTGTCCAAACTATTTATCGTGCATGTTTCACTTCCATACATCGCTACACTCCATACAAATGCTTTCAGAAACGACTTACTGACATTTAAATCTATACCCAATGATAACAAATTTCTCTTCTTCAGAAACGCTTTCCTTGCCATTGACAGTCTACATTTTATATCCTCTCTACTTCGACCATCATGAGTTATTTTGCTCCCCAAATAGCAAAACTCCTTTACTACTTTAAGTGTCTCATTTCCTAATCTAATTCCCTCAGCATCATCCGACTTAATTCGACTACATTCCATTATCCTCGTTTTGCTTTTGTTGATGTTCATCTTATATCCTCCATTCAAGCCACTGTCCATTCCGTTCAACTGTTCTTCCAAGTCCTTTGCTGTCTCTGACAGAATTACAGTGTCACCGGCGAACCTCGAAGTTTTTATTTCTTCTCCATAGATTTTAATACCTACTCCGAACTTTTCTTTTGTTTCCTTTACTGCTTGCTCAATATACAGATTGAATACCTCCGGGGAGAGGCTACAACCCTGTCTCACTCCCTTCCCAACCACTGCTTCCCTTTCATGCCCCTCGACTCTTATAACTGCCATCTGGTTTCTGTACAAATTGTAAATAGCCTTTCGCTCCCTGTATTTTACCCCTACCACCTTCAGAATTCGAAAGAGAGTATTCCAGTTAACATTGTCAAAAGCTTTCTCTAAGTCTACAAATGCTAGAAACGTAGGTTTGCCTTTCCTTAATCTTTCTTCTAAGATAAGTCGTAGGGTCAGTATTGCCTCACGTGTTCCAACATTTCTACTGAATCCAAACTGATGTTGCCCGAGGTCGGCTTCTACCAGTTTTTCCATTCGTCTTTTCTTTGGAGTGACCCTCGTATTGTTTCCACGTTTTCCGCGGTTTCGTGTTTCTACCGGCGACGTGAGGCCGTCTCGCCCATTTTCCGGCGTTCGCGAGGTGACGGTCTTCGCAGCAGCGTATAAGTGGGTCAAGGTGGTCAGATTTCCGAACGCCGCGTGGTGGGGAATGAAGCGACCAGAAGCGCAGCTTGTGGGAATTAGTCGGCGGGCCGCGGCCCCAGTGATGAGGGCAGCGCCTGCGGCCGCATTGTGGAGCGCGCACCTTTGTGCCGCCTCACGTGCACGCGAGGCGGAAACCGCCGCCTCCACAAAAAACACCTCGCGTCGCGCCGCCTCAGTTCGCGGCAGCTCTGCCGCCTCCCGCCACCGGGGCACGCTCCGTACTCGCCTATCAACGCGGACGTACAGACCCCTCACACCATCAACATCTTTACCGAGCCCTTGCAACCTCCCTCTTACTCTTCGGCCTATCCTGCTTGCCATATAAAACATGAATCGCGTGTATGCCTAATGGATATTTTCTAATTGTATAAGGCTGAGGATATAAGATGAACATCAACAAAAACAAAACGAGGATAATAGAATGTAGTCGAATTAAATCGGGTGATGCTGAGGGAATTAGATTAAGAAATGAGACACTTAAAGTAGTAAAGGAGTTTTGCTATTTGGGGAGCAAAATAACTCATGATGGTCGAAGTAGAGAGGATATAAAATGTAGACTGGCAATGGCAAGGAAAGCGTTTCTGAAGAAGAGAAATTTGTTAACATCGAGTACAGATTTAAGTGTTAGGAAGTCGTTTCTGAAAGTATTTGTACGGAGTGTAGCCACGTATGGAAGTGAAACATGCACGATAAATAGTTTGGACAAGAAGAGAATAGAAGCTTTCGAAATGTGGTGCTACAGAAGAATGCTGAAGATTAGATGTGTACATCACATACCTAATGAGGAGGTATTGAATAGAATTGGGGAGAAGAGAAGTTTGTGGCACAACTTGACTAGAAGAAGGGATCGGTTGGTAGGACATGTTCTGAGGCATCAAGGGATCACCAATTTAGTACTGGAGGGCAGCGTGGAGGGTCAAAATCGTAGAGGGAGACCAAGAGATGAATACACTAGGCAGATTCAGAAGGATGTAGGCTGCAGTAGGTACTGGGAGATGAAGAAGCTTACACAGGATAGAGTAGCATGGAGAGCTGCATCAAACCAGTCTCAAGACTGAAGACCACAACAACAACAACTCCAAACGAAATGTACACTATTTTTTTTAATCCGTCTTTTATTCTACATGTTTGAAAGTTTTACAGTGTGTCGATACATACTTCAGGAACAATGCTTTCATTTCTCCACATGATTTCCATCCCTCTCAACTGCCTTACGCCATCTTTGAACCAGCGCCTTTATACCCTCCCAGTAAAATTCTGGACCAACCTGTTGGAGCCACTGTTTGGCAGCATGCACAAGGGAGTCATCATCTTGAATGGCCGACATTTGCCACACCGGAAATTTGCCACGCCGGACATTTGCCACACCTGCCCCTTCGCCAGGTAGCTTGTGTAGCGATCCCTCAGGTAAGGGACGCCGCCCTTCCTCGTACTTCTTTTGTCCGCTTTCAAACCGCCGTCTACACATCTGACTCGATACAACCAGTAGGTAAGGGACCTTCTTCTTCGACATCCTGGCAAAACACAGAGCTTCTTGAAACTTCCTGGCAGATTAAAACTGTGTACCCGATCGAGACTCGAACTCGGGACCTTTGCCTTTCGCGGGCAGGCTGTGGCTAAGCCATGTCTCCGCAGTATCCTTTCTTTCAGGACTGCTAGTTCTGCAAGGTTCACAGGAGAGCTTCTGTAAAGTTTGGAAGGGAGGAGACGAGATACTGGCAGAAGTAAAGCTGTGAGGACCCGGCGTGAGTCGTGCTTCGGTAGCTCAGATGGTGCCGGCACGGTAGCTCAGCGTGTTCGGTCAGAGGGTTAGCTGCCGTCTGTAATAAAAAAAACTGAGTTAATCGATCAACAACGAACTTAAATGGATGTCTTACGACGTCCGCCCCCAGAAGATGCAACGAACTAAAGCGAACAAAATGAGAAAAAAAAGATGGTAGAGCACTTGCCCGCAAAAGGCAAAGGTCCCGAGTTCGAGTCTCGGTCGGACACACAGTTTTAATCTGCCAGGAAGTTTCATATCAGCGCACACTCCGCTGCAGAGGGAAAATCTCATAACAGAGCTTCTTTTCCGAAATCGAAATATTTATAACTTTTGGGAAACGAAAGCAATACCGACGATTATGTCAGTATATAATTAGTTCTGCCAAGTATAAATATAGATCCCACTGTCTGTACGGTAGCTTCCTTTCACGCCTACTGATCACGATAGAAACAGTCCATCGGCAGGGGAGCAACAAGAAAGGAAGGTTGTAAAGAGAATGCGACTGTATGCTAATCATTTCTTTTTGATCACTGCATTTGTGCCTACTTTAATTACTACAACTGCATGCCCAAAAGACAATAAGGAAAGAAGAAGTGGGAATGTGAATAGTTGAAAAGAAGAACGTCATACTCCATGTTAATGTACTCTCTAAAATCCGATATCCCTTGCGGCGAAACATTAGTTAATAAAGTGTAGCGGTACAATGTTCAAAACATGACTGAAAATACGTTCACTAAATAGAGATAAGAACATCTATGATTGACATGTCATCTAAAGCCGACGTACAATTTTAAAATGTTAGAAATAAGGAAATGAAGTAACACAGAATGCTATGCTTGTAACGTACGTTGTTGTTCTACATTATTTAGCTCTGGTATGTACAGAGTCACAGAGAAAGCATCCTAGGTTTTGGAAGGAAAGGCCGTAATTGTAATGATCTGCGCTACAACGGAAACAAGAAGCACAACTTAAGGAAAAATAATTTAATGTGTGTTTCAGCTCACAAGTGACATTGCAGCAGATAGTTCCTGTGACTTAGTATAGGCAGAGGTTATATTCGACAACCGGAATAAATTAGTAAGTGGCTCCTTTTACCGACCCTTGGTCTGAGATGAAACAGTTACTGAACAGTTCAAAGAAAACTTGAGTCTCATCACAAATAGGTACTCTACTCATACAATTATAGTTGGCAGTGACTCCAATCTACCTTCCGTATGTTGACAAAAATACATTTGCAGACCCTATTGTAGATAGAAAACAACTTCCGTAATTGTTCTAAATGCTTTTTTTTAAAATTATTTTGAACAATTAGTTCACGATGCCATCCAAATTGTAAGTGGTCACGGAAACACACTTGACCTCTTAGCCACAAATAATCCTGATCATCACGACGGATACTGGGATTAGTGAACACACAGTCGAGCGAGGCTCAATTCCGTAACAAAGAAATTCACCAAAACTAAACGCGAAATATATCTATTTATAAAAGCAGCTAAAAATTCGCTTGACGTCTTTCTAAGAGACAGTCTCCAATACTTCCAAACTACGTAAGTGAAGACCATATGTGGCTTCAGTTCAAAATAATAGTATCAACAGCACTCGAGAGATTCATACCAAATAAATTAATAAGAGACGGAACTGATCCCCCATGATACACAGAACACGACAGAAAGCTGCTGCAGGAGCACCGAAAAAGGCACGTATAATTTAGACACACATAAAAACTCCAAGATTGTCGAAGTTTTCCTGAGGCTCGACATTTGGTGCGGATTTCAATGCGAGATGCATTTAATAGTTTCCACAACGAAAGTCTCTTTAGAAATGTGGCGGAAAATCCAAAGAGATTCTGGTCCTATGTTAAGTAAACCTGCGGAAAGGCTCAGTAAGTACCTTTACTGTGCGACAGCGATGAGGAGGAGGAGGGGGAGACAAGGGTCCCAACCCTTCGGAGCAGGTAAAATCGTGGCAAATGTCCGGCGTGGCAGATGTCCGGCGTGTGACAAATGTCCACATACCCATCATCTTCAAACCTTGTTCCACGAAGAGACTCTTTCAGTTTCCCAAAGGGATGATAGTCACATGGAGCCAGGTCAGGACTGCAAGGTGGGTGTTTCAGTGTTGTCCATCCGAGTTTTGTGATAGCTTCCATGGTTTTTTGACTGACACGTGGCCGTGAATTGTCGTGCAACAGCAAAACATCCTGCTTTTGCCCATATGGTCGAACACGACTCAGTCGAGCTCGACGTTTCTTCAGTGTCGTCACATATGCGTCAGAATTTATGATGGTTCCACTTGGCATGACGTCCACAAGCAAGAGTCCTTCGGAATCGAAAAACGCCGTAGCCATAACTTTTCCAGCAGAAGGTGATCTTTTTTTTGGGTGAATTTGCATGATGCCACTCCATTGATTGCCTCTTTGTCACTGTTGAAAAATGATGGAGCCATGTTTCATCACCTGTCGCAGTCCTTCCAAGAAACTCATCTCCACCATTCTCGCACTGTTCCAAAAGTTCGCTGCATACCGTTTTGCTTGTTTCTTTGTAAGCCACTGTCAACATCCTGGGAATCCACCTGGCAGAAACATTTTTTAACGGCAATACTTTCAGTATTCTGCAAACACTTCCTTCCCGTATCCCAATGTAGCGCGACAATTCGTTCACTGTGATGCGTCTGTCAGCAGTCACCAATTCGTTAAATCTCTGCACATTGTCTGGAGTGTGTGCAGTACGAGGCCTGCCGCTTCGAGGACATTCCTCAATATTCCCGTGCCCGCTTTCATCACGTAACCTGCTTGCCCACCGACTAACTGTACTGCGATCGACAGCAGCATCTCCATACACCTTTTTCAACCTCTTGTGGATGTTTCCCACTGTCTCGTTTTCACAGCACAGGAATTCTATGACAGCACGTTGCTTCTCACGAACGTCAAGTGTAGCAGCCTTGTTGAAGACATACTGTGACGGCGCCACTCACGGGAACAGGTTGAACTAAGTTTGAAAACAAGCCGGAAGAATGTATCTATACACTGTAAAACTTTCACACATGCAGAATGAAAACTGTATTTTTACAAAAATAGTGTGCATTTCTTTTGGAGTGACCGTCGTACTAATTATGTGTTGAGTTAGTATGACGAGCCAAATCTGTTGAATCCAAACTCACATCGGGAAAGTAACCTTTCGCAGGGGCTACTACGCATGTGACCTTCTCACGCCGACTTATAAACTTTCCACTGATTCCCTCTCATCCTTACTGCATGTCTGATTCCACACCCCACATGACATCTTATGCTGCGCGTTGGTGGTAGGTACTTGTGTATCAGTGTCACTTCCCGTCTGTCGTGAACCTGCGTCTGACCTGGAATCTAATTTTACCTACATGGTCTTTCCGCGAGATATACGTAAGAGGAAGTAAATATTGGTTGATTGTCTTAGCAACGTATACTCACAGAATTTTATGAGTAAACCATATAGTCATGCACAAAATCTATGTTGCATCTCTGTGACTTAATCGAATTTACTAAACGGATCTGTGACGAGACGTCCTGTTCTTCCTTAGATCTTCTCCACTTCCTCTGTCAGCCGTCCTGGAGGACTAAGCTTTACGAGAGTTTATAGTGTTTCACACCAACCCATCCCTTCCACTAACAAACGGAAATTAATGGAAGTGATACCATACTGTGGCCCTGGATGCATCTGACTCGATCCTATCTGCAGGACTGAATCAAATAGATATATACATTAATCTAAGCTAATAATAGCTATCTAGGTGAACAAGAAAGGCGGTACCACAAACAATGGCAAGACGGCAGATTCGCTCCTTAATTGTGGTATATAGTGCACACAAGATTTACACAGCAACAGAAAACAAATATTCGCTACTGTAATCGGGAAGAGAGAGTGCAGTAGCATTCAGTATCAGATTCACGTGTTATAAAACAATAATTAATATGACACTTGTAAAACTTTGTTCAATGTATCCCCTATAGCGCTGAGACAAGCGAAAGAGAGAAAGAGATATGCTAGCAATGAGAAGCTACTGTGTAGCATGATGGCGTGTTTCCTAGCCTGTAGGCCATAGCATTTCGCAGCTCTGTGCCAACGGCAATAGGCGGGTGTCCACGAGGTCCTTTCTGATGGACGCCGTATGTTGACTGCTTCAGGAGTGACCACGATGGGGGTCCCATTTAAAAACTCGGTCCAGCAAAGTTGTCAGACTAGGCACTATTTTCTATTACAATCCTAAACAACTATTCCTACAAAAAGCTATGTGTGCCTCAGCAGCGATTTCTGAGGTGCCGGCCGGAGTGGCGGAGCGGTTCTAGGCGCTACAGTCTAGAACCGCGTAATCGCTACGGTGGCAGGTTCGAATCCTGCCTCGGGCGTGGATGTGTGTGACGTCCTTAGGTTACTTAGATTTAAGTAGTTCTCTCAAAAATGAGATCGACAGGAAGTGCAAAATGGCTAAGCAGGGATGGATAGAGGACAAATGTAAGGATGTAGAGGCTTATCTCACTAGGGGTAAGATAGACACTGCCTACAGGAAAATTAAAGAGACCTTTGGAGATAAGAAAACCACTTGTATGAACATCAGGAGCTCAGATGGAAACCCAGTTCTAAGCAAAGAAGGGAAAGCAGAAAGGTGGAAGGAGTATATAGAGGGTCTATACAAGGGCGATGTACTTGAGGACAATATTATGGAAATGGAAGAGGATGTAGATGAAGATGAAATGGGAGATACGATACTGCGTGAAGAGTTTGACAGAGCACTGAAAGACCTGAGTCGAAACAAGGCCCCCGGAGTAGACAACATTCCATTGGAACTACTGACGGCCGTGGGAGAGCCAGTCCTGAGAAAACTCTACCATCTGGTGAGCAAGATGTATGAAACAGGCGAAAAACCCTCAGACTTCAAGAAGAATATAATAATTCCAATCCCAAAGAAAGCAGGTGTCGACAGATGTGAAAATTACCGAACTATCAGTTTAATAAGTCACTGCTGCGAAATACTAACACGAATTCTTTACAGACGAATGGAAAAGCTAGTAGAAGCCGACCACGGAGAAGATCAGTTTGGGTTCCGTAGAAATACTGGAACACGTGAGGCAATACTGACCTTACGACTTATCTTAGAAGAAAGATTAAGGAAAAGCAAACCTACGTTTCTAGCATTTGTAGACTTAGAGAAAGCTTCTGATAATGTTGACTGGAATACTCTCTTTCAAATTCTGAAGGTGGCAGGGGTAAAATACAGGGAGCGAAAGGCTATTTACAATTTGTACAGAAACCAGATGGCAGTTATAAGAGTCGAGGGACATGAAAGGGAAGCAGTTGTTGGGAAGGGAGTAAGACAGGGTTGTAGCCTCTCCCCGATATCATTCAATCTGTATATTGAGCAAGCAGTAAAGGAAACAAAAGAAAAATTCGGAGTAGGTATTAAAAAGCCTTGGGGAAGAAATAAAAACTTTGAGGTTCGCCGATGACGTTGTAATTCTGTCAGAGACAGCAAAGGACTTGGAATAGCAGTTTGTTAACATCGAGTATAGATTTAAGTGTCAAGAAGTCATTTCTGAAAGTATTTGTATGGAGTGTAGCCATGTATGGAAGTGAAACATGGACGATAAATAGTTTGGACAAGAAGAGAATAGAAGCTTTCGAAATGTGGTGCTACAGAAGAATGCTGAAGATTAGATGGGTAGATCACATAACTAATGAGGAAGTATTGAATAGAATTGGGGAGAAGGGAAGTTTGTAGCACAACTTGACCAAAAGAAGAGATCGGTTGGTAGGACGTGTTCTGAGGCATCAAGGGATCACCAATTTAGTATTGGAGGTCAGCGTGGAGGGTAAAAATCGTAGAGGGAGACCAAGGGATGAATACACTAAGCAGATTCAGAAGGATGTAGGTTGCAGTAAGTACTGGGAGATGAAGAAGCTTGCACAGGATAGAGTAGCATGGAGAGCTGCATCAAACCAGTCTCAGGACTGAAGACCACAACAACAACAAGTTCTTGGGGACTGATGACCTCAGCAGTTAAGTCCCATAGTGCTCAGAGCCATTTGAACCATTTCTGAGGTAACTCTCCAGATTTGTTAAGTTGCCATAACCTGGTTTGTCCTAACCGCCAACTATGCTGTGACGGGCCGATTATATCCGGTCATGAATGCATGAAGGTGGAGGTGAATTGCAGCAGTGCTAGTTGTAGGAAAGCGCAGGCGTTATGCTTTACATTGTAAGGTTTACAAAGTACGATAGGCATTAAATAAATAAGGCAACACACTTTTTTCTCGGTCAGATCCGGCTGAAAAATTTCGGAATTTGTTGTGAGATATCGTCGAATATTCTTTCAACCGCTATAGCTTCATGAAGTTCCGCTAGGTGGCAGCCATACATATAACTTTCACAATAGCGACTCCAATGGAGGTGCATTCCAAGTGGAGAGTCGTCATTGAGTTTCCTTTGGTAAAAAGTCAGAACATGGCATATTTCCATATGTGCTTGAGGAAAATCTACGAAGACCTGGCGCTCAACAAAAGCACGTTGAGCCGTTGACCTAGGAGTCTGTCATCATCGCCACAATGTCGCGCGAAACATGTCCTGTTTCCTATGTGCCGGCCGGCCATACACAGCTGTAACTACTGCAGTGTTGTAAAGTGCGGACATTCTCACAAAAAACGCACTTCTTCTTCCCCATGACTGCGCAAGGCTTCACACAAATCACCGCACACGCCAAGAGCTCACAGAAGTTGAACGGACTGTTCTTTCTCATCCACCTTACAACCTGGACCTCGCACTTTCCGACTTCCATCTGTCTGACCCAGTGAAGGATTCTCTCCGCGGGAAGCAGCACTTGGAAGATGGGGAGATTTCCGTTGTGTCCGACTTCGGACACTGAGGTGGCTAGTAATACACTTACGTTGTAAGGTGGCCATAATTTCGCACCTTACAACCACTCATCCACACACTTTGCCGTGATCTACAAACACAACTAGGTATCATGTGATAGGCCGTACATCGTATATATGAATATACAGGGTTATTACAAATGATTGAAGCGATTTCACAGCTCTACAATAACTTTAGTATTTGAGATATTTTCACAAAGCTTTGCACACAAATACAAAAACGCAAAAAGTTTTTTTAGGCATTCACAAATGTTCGATATGTGCCCCTTTAGTGATTCGGCAGACATCAAGCCGATAATCAAGTTCCTCGCACACTCGGCGCAGCATGTCCCCATCAATGAGTTCGAAAGCATCATTGATGCGAGCTCGCAGTTATGGCACGTTTCTTGGTAGAGGAGGTTTAAACACTGAATCTTTCACATAACCCCACAGAAAGAAATCGCATGGGGTTAAGTCGGGAGAGCGTGGAGGCCATGACATGAATTGCTGATCATGATCTCCGCCACGACCGATCCATCGGTTTTCCAATCTCCTGTTTAAGAAATGCCGAACATCATGATGGAAGTGCGGTGGAGCACCATCCTGTTGAAAGATGAAGTCGGCGCTGTCGGTCTCCAGGTGTGGCATGAGCCAATTTTCCAGCAAGTCCAGATACACGTGTCCTGTAACTTTTTTTCGCAGAAGAAAAAGGGGCCGTAAACTTTAAACCGTGAGATTGCACAAAACACGTTAACTTTTGGTGAATTGCGAATTTGCTGCACGAATGCGTGAGGATTCTCTACCGCCCAGATTCGAACATTGTGTCTGTTTACTTCACCATTAAGAAATATGTTGCTTCATCACTGAAAACAAGTTTCGCCCTGAACGCATCCTCTTCCATGAGCTGTTGCAACCGCGCCGAAAATTCGAAGCGTTTGACTTTGTCATCGGGTGTCAGGGCTTGTAGCAATTGTAAACGGTAAGGCTTCTGCTTTAGCCTTTTCCGTAAGATTTTCCAAACCGTCGGCAGTGGTACGTTTAGCTCCCTGCTTGCTTTATTCGTCGACTTCCGCGGGCTACGCGTGAAACTTGCCCGCACGCGTTCAACCGTTTCTTCGCTCACTGCAGGCCGACCCGTTGATTTCCCCTTACAGAGGCATCCAGAAGCTTTAAACTGCGCATACCATCGCCGAATGGAGTTAGCAGTTGGTGGATCTTTGTTGATCTTCGTCCTGAAGTGTCGTTGCACTGTTATGACTGACTGATGTGAGTGCATTTCAAGCACGACATACGCTTTCTTGGCTCCTGTCTCCATTTTGTCTCACTGCGCTCTCGAGCGCTCTGGCGGCAGAAACCTGAAGTGCGGCTTCAGCCGAACAAAACTTTATGAGTTTTTCTACGTATCGTGACCATATGTCAATGAATGGAGCTACAGTGAATATATGAAATCGCTTCAATCATTTGTACTAGCCCTGTATAAAGGAGACTGACTTTGTCACATACGCCTTGTAAATGATTCTTAACGCTTATTGCATGAAAGATGAGGGAGTGTCTTCATTATCAGAACGGGGTAATGAATGATTGCCTATACTAGTAGAGGTTGGAAGGACAGTGGAAATGAAACGGCAGGCGGAACTCGGCCCCTGGATGGAAGGCCGACACGTGGGTGTTGATCCTGCTTCAAAACGGGAAGTAGTAAGATGGACGTTGGGACACCTGAGCGCTGGAGCACAATAGAGTCGGGACCGGCCAGTTGGGTAGCCGGACGGGATGGATTATGCTTCGGAAACTACGAAAATCTGGGACGCAGCTGAGAGGAACGAGAAAGCGTCACCTTGGAAATCATGCAGACTGGATTATTTCCGCAGATTTTTACTCAGAAGCGTACCATTGTATGAGTATAGGTATTTCCTCGCAAACTTTCCGCGCTGAACGTCAAAAGACTAAAATATGGTTGGTCAGCGTTCGGAAGAATCTGTAGAGAGGGAGAATATTCCGTGGTTTCGGGATTATGATTCGTTTTCGGGATTACGATGGTGGGGAGCCGAGCCATGCTGGGAAGCCAGCGGTGGAGAGACGTGGTCTTCCGTTGTGAGATCCCGTGTGAGACGGTCACTCGATATCAGCTTTGTTGGTACAGACGGACTTGCTGTCTTTGCTCTCAGGAGAGCTTATAGTTAGAACAGTTAGGCACTGTACTGTTGCGAACCTATACGATTCTCTACTTCACCTCCAGGTTGGAAGTCGTCGTTGAATACGCAGCGTTCAGTAATTGTACCTATACTTACATTGAGACATTATCTGAACTCCGTCCATGTGGCTGGGAGTTCGCGTTTCTCGTCTGTAGAACACAGAGAGGGGAAGACAGTATTAGAGTATATTAGTCAGAGGACCGCCTTCTGCCGTCCTAGTGTTTGAAGGAGTTTATTTGTGGCTGGAGTGCTTCCATCGTCGCAGACGAGTACGAGAACCATCACTTCGACGCACCGGACGCAGTACATACGGTGATATCGCAAATTGCTTCGGCTTAATAGGGCTATAAAAGCTAAACAGCTGTGATCACGTTAGTTTATTTCCACTGAGGTTCCACTCCACCGTAGATCATATTTGAAAGTAGTGTCTTCTAGTGTTTGGTACGTAGTCAGTCATTTCGCGTTATTGATATTAGATCGTGCAGTCATAATAAAGGGCAGAGTTGGGCAATTAATTAATAATTTTAGTTAGGAAATGTAGACAATTGTATTTAAAGGGTTGATTTTAATCTAAAATAAATATATATTGAACGACAACGTTTATCATTTAGTAGTATTAGTTGCGTTCATCATTCGTTTTTGTTTATAATGTAATTTATAGAATTAAGAGATCCTAAGACCTGCTTCAGGGGGTAGTCAGACAGGGCAAAATCATCGTTTAACGATTATTATTTTCCGTTGCGCACATTAATTTTACACCCGCCTGGAGTAGCATCTTCGAACGATCAGAAAAAAAACAGAACATCTTGAACATCTAGGTATAGGACGTTCTTATTTACAGAAAATTAGTACGTTGTGCAGAAATGATTAGCATTTGAACCTTGTCGGCCCGCGGTTTCAAGGACTACATCGATATCGCGGCGCAGCACCATCTACCGGTAAACAGTGCATGGAGATCTCGTTGTCACTGTAAACAGAAGTAATGGATCAATATGACTTGAGCAGACGTGCAGAATGCCCGGCAGATGTATGCGTGAACCGTTACTGTCAAATCAGTGAGTTTGAAAGAGGGCGCATTATTGGCATGAGAGAATGTGATGTATCTATCCGGGAAACTGGTGCTAGTGTGGAACAAAACGTTTCGACGGCGCAACTGGTGTGTCCAGAATGGTTCACGGAAGGCCGTAGAGCCCGACGAGATTGGTCAGCTCGCTTCACCCAGACCACCCCCAGAGGAGACCGACACCTCATCCGGATTGCATTGCAGTACAGATCTGCGTCCTCCACGGCTCTGGTGAAAAAGTGCAACAGTGTAACAAATCGTACATTATCAGAGGTCCACTGCCATTTATTACGGCATGGTTTACGTGTGTGTCGTCCACTTCTCCACCTATCTTTGAAGAATGTGCAGAAACATGCTAGACGCCAATGGTGTTTGAATGACGTCACTGGGGACAGGAATGGCATCAGATAGTGTCTTCGGATGAATCCAGGTTCTGTCTGTTTGAAAATGATGGCCACATTTTGGTTCGCTACAGACAGGGAAAGCGGCATCACAGTGACAGCATTCGCACAAGACATAAAACGCCAACAAAAGGCCTTATGCTGTGAGATTCTATTGACTATAACCAGAAATCACAGTTCGTGCGTGTTCAGGGCACTGTAACCAGTGTGAGCTATGCGACCCTTAGCCTTGCTCTTTCTGCACAACACTCCAGACGCCATTTTTCGCAAATCAATGCACGGCCACATGTTGCTACACGAACACGTTCCTTCTTGGTGTCATAAGAAGTTTGCCTTTTGCCCTGGCCCACCAGATCAGCAGACTCGAAAATGTGTGAGGTACGATTAAAAGACGGACGCAGGGTTGTGACCCAATGCCATCCACCATAAACGAACTTTGGAACCAGGTGAATGCTGCATGGATGGCTATCTCACAGGATGCCATTCGTACCTTATACTTGTCAATGGCATAACGCAAGGAACAAGTTATTAGGACCCTGTGCCTACTAGGCAACGGGAAACATGTTGAACCGAGGTGGCTGAAACACTTATCATTTCTGCAGAACACACTAATGTACATGTCCTATGAATAAGAACGTCCTGTCTCTAGTCGTTCAAAGTGTTCCACGTTTTCTGAACGTGAGTGTAATTCAATTAATTAGAACACTCTGAATAAGTAATACTTTATTAATTACAACAAAACCTATCTTTGCTCTCCAAGCTCGGCTGTAACTGTGAAACTGCAAACGTGAACTCTCGGTTCCGAGCACACTAAATGAGCCACGATTCCTCAGTAGCGAATTGATACAAGTTCAGAATGGCTGTACTGTAGCTTTACTACTATCACCAGAAAAATCAAGTTCATAGACACTTATTGACACAGTTCTGAGAGCGTTTGCGCGTAGGCACAGTTCACATGAGAAGGAAGTCCCTCCATTCCCCGACGGTTTACACTGGCTGTGTCACTGCGAGTGGGCAAAGAAACGAGGGTACTCCGACAGGAGCTTCGTGGAAGACTTGAACTTGAACAGAATTGCCCTCCTGGCTTCTGGCGACACTACTTCCAAGTCGGAGGCGTGGCGGAGACACCTAGCCACTACGGGAGGCACGGCTTCTTCAAATGGTTCAAATGGTTCAAATGGCTCTGAGCACTATGGGACTTAACATCTGAGGTCATCAGTCCCCTAGACTTAGAACTACTTAAACCTAACTAACCTAAGGACATCACACACATCCATGCCCGAGGCAGGATTCCAACCTGCGACCGTAGCGGTCGTGCGGTCCCAGACTGAAGCGCCTAGAACCGCTCGGCCACACCGGCCGGCCACGGCTTCTTCCTAGCACCTCATTTGCACCTCGTGATACCACTTTGCTGTGCAGAATCTCTGTGGTAGTCGATACTTCTTGCGCCAATTTCGATACTGGACGACACCGCAATTAAGTGATGCAACAAGATTTTGACTCCGACGTCAACCAGTAGACCGCAACATAGCTAGCTCTTTATTCCCATGAAGTAATGAGTGCTGTCGACAAGGGATCTCAGATCGATTGCATATTCCTGGATTTCCAGAAGGCTTTTGATACCGTTCCTCACAAGCGACTATTATTCAAATTGCGTGCATATGGAGTATCGTCTCAGTTGTGTGACTGGATTCGTGATTTCCTCTCAGAGAGGTCACAGTTCGTAGTGATAGACGGTAAATTATCGAGTAGATCAGAACTGATATCTGGAGTTCCGCAAGGAGTGTCGTAGGCCCTCTGCTGTTCCTGATTTACATAAATGATCTAGGTGATAATCTGAGCAGCCACCTTAGATTGTTTGCATATGACGCTGTAATTTACCGTCTAGTAAAATCATCAGACGATCAATTCGAATTATAAAATGATCTAGAGAGAATTCCTGTATGGTGCGAATAGTGGCAATTGGCACTAAACAAAGAAAAGTGCGAGGTCATCCACATTGATACTACAATAACTCTGATAAATTTTGGGTATACGATAAATCGCACAAATCTAAGGGCTGTCAATTCGACTAAATACCTAGGAATTACAATTACGACCAAGTTAAATTGGAAAGACCACATAGATAATATTCTGGGGAAGGCGAAACAAAGACTGGGCTTTGTTGGCAGGACACTTAGAAGGTGCTACAAACCCACTAAAGAGACAGCCTACATTATACTTGTCCATCCCCTGCTGGAATATTGCTGCGCGGTATGGGATCCTTACCAGGTAGGATTGACGGAGAATATCGAAAAAGTGCAAAGAAGGGCAGTTCGTTTCGTGTTATCGCGCAATAGGGCTGAGAGTGTCACTGATATGATAAGCGAGTTGGGATGGCAGTCAGTGAAACAAAGGCGGTTTTCTTTGCGGCGAGATCTATTTACGAAATTTCCATCGCCAACTTTCTCTTCCGAGTGAGAAAATATTTTGTTGACACCCACCTACATAGGGAGAAATGATCATCATAATTAAATATGAGAAATCAGAGCTCGAACGGATAGATTTAGGTATTCCTTTTCACCACGCGCCATTCAAGAGTGGAATGGTAGAGAAGTAGTATGAAAATGTTTCGATGAATCCTCTGCCAGGTACTTAAGTGTGAATTGCAGAGTAACCATGTAGATGTAGATGTAGATACCATGTTGGCATACAGGACCGCCAGTAAGCTTCCACAAGGCCTTCGCATTCAATGGAGATTATATTGAAAAATAGGATTTGGTAGCCGAAAGTATGGGGAATGATATTGAAAGACGTATACATTGCCGACGATGGGCGAGGCATGACAGAATCTCTGAGCAGAGAGTAGTTTATCGTTAGTTGTTGCTAGTCTGCGCTTGTCTGCGCGAGTCGACAGTAGTGGTAGTCGACAGTAGTCGTCAGTCCGTGCTAGTCCGTGCTAGTCGGCGGGAGTCGGCATGCGTTGGCTGTGTGCCATGCTCGGGACTCTGGTCAGGACTCTGGAGGATGAGTATTGTTGTAGAAGGTAAAGAAGCCGCCTTGCGCATATTTAATAATGTATGTTAATTGTAATTTAATTTGTTCAAAGAAATGCCCCAATAATAAATTTTATAATATAAAGCAACTCTTTTAAAGAAAAGCATTCATTTCAATTTAAAGAATATTTCAAATGCATGATCATTCCTTCCAATAATAACAAAAAAAATATACGCCAGCATTGCACGAAGCTGTGTCGAAAAATTCCAACTTAAAGAGCAGATATAATTGCGGTTTTTATTGAGGTAAGAATTTTTGCTTTTTTTATTCAGAATACAGGGCCGAAGGCCAGCGCTGCTGCCCTCAAAAAATTTATCAGGTTACTAAACTTTTTTACTATTTTTGGTGTTTAGGAATTGTTCTATTTCGAACTTGACATTAAATGTGGGAATATTAAGTGTGAATGCATTCTTTGCACAGAGACTATAAATGGGAGCCAATTTTGTTCAGAGGTTGTAAGTAGGCTGTTTATGTTTTCTTATTGGCAACGTTACGTAGCGCTCTGTATGAAAATCACTGGCTGTGCTGTGTGCAGTCTGTGGCCAGTTTGCATTGTTGTCTGCCATTGTAGTGTTGGGCAGATGGATGTGAACAGCGCGTAGCGTTGAACAGTTGGAGGTGAGCCGCCAGCAGTGGTGGATGTGGGGAGAGAAATGGCGGAGTTTTGAAATTTGTAAAAATGGATGTCATGAACTGCTGTATATATTATGACTTTTGATGACTATTAAGGTAAATACATTGTTTGTTCTCTATCAAAATCTTTCATTTGCTAACTATGCCTATCAGTAGTTAGTGCCTTCCGTAGTTTGAATCTTTTATTTAGCTGGCAGTAGTGGTGCTCGCTGTATTGCAGTAGTTCGAGTAACCAAGATTTTTGTGACGTAAGTGATGTGTGAAACGTATAGGTTAATGTTAGTCAGGGCCATTCATTTGTAGGGATTTTTGAAAGGCAGATAGCGTTGCGCTAAAAATATTGTGTGTCACTTTAGTGAATGTTTGAGTACGTTCAGTTTTGCTCAGCTGTTTGAAAAGCAAATAGTGTAAGAGGTTTATCAGCACAGTAATTCAGAAATTGTTCTAAGGGGATGTTTCAAGGTTACATTAAAATCAATTTTGTTCAGAGGTTACAATATTTAATAATTCATTTAATTTAATAATTGTATTGGGAGGTTACACTTGGCTCATTTACATTTTCATTGACATATTCTTTGTGGGGAGGTTACAATATGTTGTATTGGAATCCTGAACAAAACCAACCTGCTTTCAGAAAAAAAAAAAAATTGTGTGGCAGTGCGTCAGAACAGTTGACAAAACAGTATCCACACTTGCAGCCACCAAAAGTGTTTAGTCTACACACTGAAAGTTAAGGCAAAGTCCAAACAAGCGAGCTGGAAAACGTATAAATACCCCGCCATTTTATACTAAACTGACTTTTTTTAGTATTGCAGCAACTCTATCACCACCGGGCTGCGTTGCTTAGCTGTCATCGGGAATGCTGTTCGTGAAACACACTTGGACCCTGCATCAGGGAAGTCTGCCCTGGGATCACAGGACCTCGACCAAATGCCACAGTGACACATCACGGGCCCCAGGAAGCTGCTCGCCGGCGACCATCGGCACGTGGTCTGTGGTTCGCTGCCATCACGTCACCAGCCTTCCACCTTGATGGACAATACGGGATGGATGAGCCCCGACTCCTGATCGTAGCCAGCAGAGGCCGCCCAGGGCTGGAGCAGCTGAAGACTGAATCAGCCGCGTCTTGGGCCACTGCTCACCCGATATTGCCCACTGGCAGCATTTCAGGGCGACGACAGGCAGGAGGCGTCTGAATGTCGCTGCCAAGCTGCCGCCTCTTGTACTGAGCTACGGTGGGGTTCCGTAATAAGGCATTTAGGATTATACGGTATTGCACCCACCCATCCCATCTCCACCAGCCAACTTACACTGTGCTCTTAATGTCCTTCTAACAACCGAGGAACTTCTCTGATGGTCACCGCCAGCCTGGTGACCACCCATTTTACAGTCTGAGAGATGTTGCCTTAAAATTAACCTGGCCCAAAATTTCATCTGACCAGAGGGAATAATGTCAAGTAATTTGTGTCTCCCTCTCGTGTCCAGGACACAAGGAAAATTGGGAGGCAAGTTTTTTTATTGCAATTGATAACTTAATACTTTCTTTCTTTTGCTACTGCCTTTATCCCACATTGTGCACTGGGTCGGCAGGGTGAAGTACGGATATGGCTGGTTGATGTTTAAGGGGTGGCCGGATGCCCTTCGTGCCGACACCCCATACTCCCCAGGAGGGAATTTATTTACCCCAGCTGTCTGCGTCCAGTGTAAATCGTGAAATAGTGGGAATGTTTTTCAAATGTCTGCGAGTCGTGTAACTGAGGCGAGACGTGAGGACCAGTCCGGTATTCACCTACCAGGATGTACAAAACCGCCTGAAAACCACATCCAGGCTGACCGGCACATCGGCCCTCGTCGTTAATCCGCCGGGTGGATTCGATCCGGGGCCGGCGCACCTACCCGAGTCCAGGAAGCAGCGCGTTAGCGCTCTCGAAAAAAAAAAATGGGTCTGAGCACTATGCGACTTAACTTCTGAGGTCATCAGTCGTCTAGAACTAAGAACTAATTAAATCTAACTGACCTAAGGACATCACACACATCCATGCCCGAGGCAGGATTCGAACCTGCGACCGTAGCGGTCTCGCGGTTCCAGACTGTAGCGCCTAGAACCGCTCGGCCACCCCGGCCGGCTTACTTATTCCGATCATCACTAAACTGACACACAATATTTTTAGCGCAACGCAATCTGACTTTCAAAAATCTCTACAAAAGAATGGCCCTGACTAACAATAACCTATACCTTACATGAATCACTTACCTCACAAAAATCTTCGTTACTCGAACTACTGCAATACAGCGAGCGCCAATACAGCAAGCTAAATAAAAGATTCTAACTACTGAAGGCACTAACTACTGATAGGCATAGTTAGCAAATGAAAGATTTTGATAGAGAACAAAGAATGTATTTACCTTAATAATGTTCCAGAGGCATCATATATATATCAGTTCATGATATCCAGTATTACAAATTTACTCTTTCTGATGGACACATGTCCAGATCGTCCGCTCTCAAAATTCTGCCATCTCTCCCCACATCCACCACTGCTGGCGGCTCACCTCCAACTGTGCAACGCAAGGCTCTGTTCACATCCAACTGCCCACCACTGCAATGGCGAATATTCCAACAATGCTAACCAGCCACAGACTGCACACAGCACAGCCAGTGATTTTCATACAGAGCGCTAGGTGACGTTACCAACATAAAAACCTAAACAGCCTACTTACAACATACTGTGTTCGTTCCACATTCAGTAGAGGCTCTCCTGCGACGCTGTAGAGCTAGTACCTCCAAGGAACGAGTATACAGAAAGAGATTGTGACTTCCCGTTGCTACTCATGTTGCTACAACATGAACCCTAAAATGCTGTCAGATTCGAGTTGACACACAGCGTTAAATTTGTACAGCTACGTGTTTTCTCCGCAAGCCACCTCAAGATGTATTGCTGGGGCTACTTCTAGTACCACTATCAGTTCCCTTCTTTCCTATTGCTGGCACGAATGGCGTGCAAGGAGATCGACTGTAGGAAAGTGTCCATGTGGATTGTAATTTCTCTGATTTCACCGTCATGGTCATTTCACTACACATAACTGGGAAGGAAAATCTATGATTTTTAATTTTTTTAAATCAATTATTTACAGTTGCTTTTTCTATCATTAATGTATTTCATAATACGTTTCCTTAGTTATATTATCGTACAACCAGCGTATTTGGGATTTTAGGCAAACAGATTCAGTCAGAGTAAATTTTAGTGACAACCTGCCCAACTTTGTGTTGGTTGTATTGAGAATACAATATTCAAACAGAGTTTTTAGTAAAGCATTGATGCATATTTAAGACCTATTTACACAATAAAGTAATAATTTGTGTAGTTTAGTCACCTTCCAGTGCAGTCACAATCTTCACAAAGTCATTTTGGCCTTGAAGTACGTAACTCCTAAGTTCTATTAACTGGAATAATTTTACTTGCTTTACTGCGAGCAACGGTTCTGTCTGGTCTCTGTATTGAAGCAACATCAGTTTCGTCCCTTCCAAATTTCTGAGGTTAAAAATTACGTCTTTAGAGAATTGCTTCGATGTTTGTTCACATGAACGGAGAAGACTGCGCTAAGCTGATCATCTCTGGTTTTCGTGATGAAAGAGTTGAGTGTCTTTCTAAAAAACTGCCGAACCAGTTATTTCCAGCTCATCCATTACCTTGCCAAGATTTAGGACATTTAATAGATTTCTCCACACAAAAATTAAAATCCAGTCTTTATTTCTTTTGAAATTTAACCTCAGCAAACACTCCTTGCTTGAAGAATGTATTTCTTTAATTTCTTGTCTTCGTCATTACAAAATTTCCTATTTTTAAAAAGAAACCAATGGTGCTGGAAGGGCTACCTTGTGTTCTCCGTTAATTTCATCTCGGGAAGTTAGCTTAAATATCTTACTATACTCCTTCACGAACCATGGACTTTGCCGTTGGTGGGAAGACTTGAATGCTTCAGCGGCCCTTCCAGTAATTGCAGGGGCAACAGTGTAGACTATTGACTGATCTGCTTTGGAACATCAACCAAAACGGCCTTGCAGTTCTGGTATTGCTAACGGCTGAAAGCTAGGGGAAACTACAGCCGTAATTTTTCCCGAGGGTATGAAGCTGTACTGTATGGTCAAATGATAACGAAATCCTCTTTGGTAAAATATTCTGGAGGTAAGATAGTCCACTATTCGGGTCTCTGGCTTGAGACTACCGAGGAGGATGTCGTCATGAGGAGAAACAAAATTGGCACTCTAGGGATCGGGGCGTGAAATGTTAGATCACTTAATCGGGCAGGTAGGTTAGAAAATTTAAAAAGGGAAAGGAATAGGCTGAAGTTAGATATAACAGTAATTAGTTGAGTACTAATAGGACTTTTGGTCAGGTGGATACAGAGTTATAAATACAAAATCATATAGGAGTAATGCAGGAGTAAATTCAATGCTGAATTAAAAAAATAAGTACGCGGATAAGCCACTACGATCAGCATAGTAAAAGCGTTATTGTAGCCATGATAGGTACGAAGCCCACACCCACAACAACGCTATACGTTTATTTGTCAATCAGCTTCGCAGATGATGAAGGGACTGAAAAAATGTGTGATGAAATAAAAGAAATTATTCAGATAGTCAAGGGAGACGAAAATTTAATAGTGGTGGTGGATTGGAATTCGATGTTAGATGAATATGAACTTGAGGGAAAGCAGTGAAAGAGGAAGCCACCTGGTAGACGTTTTGCACAGAACACAATTTAATCATCACTGCTACTTGGTTTAAAAGTAATTAAAGAAGATTGTACACATGGGAGAAACCTGGGGACACCCCAAGATTTTAGATTGATTATATAATGAAAGACAGTGATTTCAGAACAATATTTTAAATTATAAGACATTTCGAAGGGCAGGTGTGGACTTCGAACACAATTAATTGGTTTTGAACTGTGGATTAAATCTACACTACTGGCCATTAAAATTGCTACACCGCGAAGATGACGTGATACAGACGCGAGCCGGCCGGAGTGGCCGAGCGGTTCTAGGCGCTACAGTCTGGAACGGCGTGACCGTTACGGTCGCAGGTTCGAATCCTGCTTCGGGCATGGATGTGTGTGATGTCCTTAGGTTAGTTAGGTTTAAGTAGTTCTAAGTTCTAGGGGACTGATGACCTCAGAAGTTAAGTCCCATAGTGCTCAGAGCCATACAGACACGAAATTTAACCGACAGGAAGAAGATGCTGTGATATGCAAATGATTAGCTTTTCAGAGCATTCACACAAGGTTGGCGCCGGTGGCGACACATACAACGTGCTGACATGTGGGAAGTTTACAAGCGATTTATCATACACAAACAGTAGTTGACCGGCGTTGTCTGGTCAAACGTTGTTGTGACGTCTCCTGTAAGGAGGAGAAATGCGTACCATCACGTTTCCGACTTTGATAAAGGTCGGATTGTAGCCTATCGCGATTGCAAATTATCGTATCGCCACATCGCTGCTCGCGTTGGTAGAGATGCAGTGACTGTTAGCAGAATATGGAATCGGTGGGTTCAGGAGGGTAATACGGAACGCCGTGCTGGATCCCAACGGCCTCGTATGACTAGCAGTCGAGATGACAAGCATCTTATCCGCTTGGCTGTAACGGATCGTCCAGCCACGTCTCGATCCCTGAGTCAACAGATGGGGACGGTTGCAAGACAACAACCATCTGCATGAAAAGTTCGACGACGGTTGCAGCAGAATCGACTATCGGCTCGGAGACCATGGCTGCGGTTACCTTTGACGCTGCATCACAGACAGGAGCGCCTGCGATGGTGTACTCAACGACGAACCGGGGTGCACGAATGACAAAACGTCATTTTTGCGGATGAACCCAGGTTCTGTTTACAGTATCATGATGGTCGCATCCGTGTTCGGCGAAATCGCGGTGAATGCATATTGGAAGCGTGTATTCGTCATCGCCATACTGACGTATCACCCGGCGTGATGCTATGAGGTGCCATTGGTTACACGTCTCTGTCACCTCTTGTTCGCATTGACGGCACTTTGAACAGTGGAATTTACATTTCAGATGTGTTACGACCCGCGGCTCTACCCTTCATTCGATCCCTGCGAAACCCTACATTTTAGCAGGATAATGCACGACTGCATGTTGCAGGTCCTGTACGGGCCTTTCTCAATACAGAAAATGTTCGAATGCTGCCCTGGCCAGCACATTCTCCAGATCTCTCACCAATTGAAAACGTCTGGTCAATGGTGGCCGAGAAAATGGCTAGTCACAATACGCCAGTCACTACTCTTCATGAAATGTGGTATCGTGTTGAAGCTGCATGGGCAGCTGTACCTGTACACGCCATCCAAGCTCTGTTTGACTCAATGCCCAGGCAACAGAGGTGGTTGTTCTTGGTACTGATTTCTCAGGAACTATGCACCCACATTGGTTGAAAATGTAATCACATGTCATTTCTAGTATAATATATTTGTGCAATGAATACCCGTTTGTCATCTGCATTTCTTCTTGGTGTAGCAATTTTAATGGCCAGTAGTGTAAAACAATTGCAAAAAGATAGGGATTTAAAGAGATGAGACTTGGATATGTTAAAAGAAGCAGACTTGGTTAAGAGTTTCAGAGGGAGCATTAGGCAACGGTTGACTAGAACGGGGGAAAGGAATACCGTAGAAGACGAATGGGTAGCTTTGAGATTTGAAGTATTAAAGGTAGCAGAGGATCGAGTAGGTACAAAGCTAAGGTCGAACAGAAATGCTTGGGTAACACAAGAGGTATGAATTTAGCTGATGAAAGGAAAAAATATAAAAATGTATTAAATTAGACAGGAAAGAGGGAATAGAAACATATATAGATTGACAGCCACGGCAAAATGGCTAAGCAGGAATGGCTAGATGACAAAGGAAAGGGTTTAGAACCGTATATCACTAGGGGAAAGATTGATATCGCCTACAGGAAACTGAAGGAGGTCTTTTTAGAGAAAAGAGAAGCAGCTTTGTGAATATCAAGAGCTCAGATGGGAAACCAGACCTAAGGAAAGACGGGAAAGCTGGAAGTTGGAAGGAGTATATAGCGGGTCCATACAAGGGCGATCTACTTGAGGGCAATGTTACGGAAATGGAAGAGAACGTAGATGAAGGGAGATATGATACTGCGAGAAGAATCTGATAAAGCTCTGAAAGATCGAAGTCGAAACAAGATCCCGGGCGTAGACAACATTCCGTTAGAACTACCGATAGCCTTGGGGGAGTCAGCAACGACAGTAATAAAATGCAAACCTACGTTTATAGCGTTTACATAATTAGATAAAGCTTTCTACAATGTTGACTAGAATAATCTCTTTGAAATTCTGAAGGTAGTAGGCTAAAATATAAGGTGTGAAAGGCTATTTACAATTTGTACAAAAACCAGACGGCAGTGATAAAAGTCGAGGGGCATGGAAGAGAAGCAGTGGTCAACAAGGGAGTTAGACAGGGTTGCCACAGAAGCGGTCTTTAAATATGGTGTTGCAGTCTTCATTAGTAAAACTTTTTATTTGCCAAGATCGGAAGGATGGACACAGACATCACTACTTCCGTTCACTTAAATGACCATACAAACTGAAAATGTTGCCCAAATCGTTGTGCAGTGACAATGGCAAGGAAATCTTCTCTGAAGAAGAGAAATTTTTTAACACCGAATATAGATAGGAAGTCTTTTCTGAAAGCATCTGTATGCGGAGTAGCTATGTATGGAAATAAAATATGGACGATAAACAGTTTAGAAAGAAAAAGAATAGACTATTTTGAAATGTGGTGGTACAGAAGAATGCTGAAGATTAGAAGGCTATGACTCTTTGAGAGAACCACTGTTTCCTCCAGTGTTTATGTATTTACGCTCACAGCTGCAGAGTTCATGTAGTTTCCGTTAATGCATCAGATGCAAAGCTACTTTAGAGAACCACTTTCTTTTCTATTTGGACTAATCTAAATCCTAGCAACTTTGTGCACAGACTTTTCAGAGTGTATACGCTGGCTATAGATTGGAGAGAAAAACAAATTCAACAGTGAATGATCTTAATAAATACGTAGTAAGTTCTCAGGTATACATTCTGGATGTTCTGGAATAATTTAACATAGGACAATGTGATATTAGTTAGGATGTATCTAGTAGACCGTCTTGAGCGGCTCGCGGTCGTGCCGTTTTTTGCTCGTCATCTTATTTTTGTGGTTCTGTCGCCTCGTTTTTCTTTTTACTCGATTTACTGGCGTCACTAGGTTGCTGGTTTGCTTGCCCGTGAGTGGCAGCAGCAGCAGCAGCGCTTATCGATAAGCGCATTGTCGTACTGTCTCTAGAGCGACCGCTAGTATTTCCGTGTTCCGGGTTGTCGTGCGTCTTGGGTTGAGTCGGGGTGGGGGGTGGGGGGGGGGGGGGGAACAAGCAGTCGGGGACGGAGCGCCAGTGAGGTGCGGGCAGCCAGTACTTGGCGGCCGCTGGCCACAGACATGAACTGTCCGACGGAAGGAGATTGGAGCGGGAACGACCGCTGGTTGGTCGTCTCATTGGGCGACGTGTATTTGGTCTTCTGATCGTTTCTGGGCCTCGTCAGTTGGTCATCTTGCCGGACGTGGGTCGGTTACTTCCTCGTACAGCAGGGCTTCACAACATACATGCTCGCGGAGCAAGCTGTGAGCAGCAAGGCGCGAGCACGGAGCAGCGCGAGCACGCTACCCCCACTACCGGACCAGAGCGGAGAGTGGGGAAAGTCATGTGGGGCACACAACAGCTGCCGCCAGTCAATGTAAATCCGCGGCCACCTGCAGGGATATCACTCACGAATTATTACTGCGACAAATGAAACAAATAAAGGAGAATGTTCACATGCCACATAATTTTATTAGCTTAGTGTATGCCTCTACATTCGCATTAATTTGTGAACTGTTACACAATAAAAGGTGTCACTGAAGTGTGGGATTCTCGGTTATCTTGTACTTTTTGCCCCTTTTACAATTGCGTCTATGTTTGGAGTAATTGTTCTTGTGCATTTTAGGCGCTGCGTGCAGTTTAAATTCCGATCAGACAATGCGTTTCTCAGGCGCGTCTTGTTACATTTCATTGCAGAGAACAGTTGTTCACAAACATACGTGGAACCGAACATTGATATTATTGTAGCCGCCAGTTTGTGCAAACGAGGAAATCTATCCTGAGGGAAGTGTCTGTAGAATTCCAAAATGTTTTTCTTGTTCTGAAATTTGTCTCTGTATTCTCTGTCACACTGCAGGTCAATAATTTCTTGCTGCAGCTCAGGACGAATCTCTTAAATATTCGCTGAATATGGAGAGAACAGATCAAAATCACTGTCTAGTGCTGTCAGATCTTGAAAGCGTTGATCAACTAAACTATGTGAATAACGTTCACAGTCTTTGTGAACATCTTGCATGGATGATAATTTAGGAAAATGAGCTAGGTTTCCTGTTTCCAGCTGACTCACCCAAAGTGTCAATTTCATTTTAAAAGCTCGTATTCGATCTATGAAATGAGTAATTAGCAGATCTTTACCTTGTAGTAAAATGTTCAAAGCATTCAGATGGCTAGTTAAATCTGCTAAGAACGCGAGATCACATTGAAACGTGCGCGCGCATTTCCCCTCCCTCCCCTCCCTCCGTACTCCACGACCTTGCACCTGCTCGCGAGCACGTGCCTGAGCAGACGCGAGTACTCGCGCTCAAACCCGGCCAGTTGTTAAGCCCTGTCGTGCAGAGACGTCGTCGCCGATGCGCAAGAGCTACCTTTGCATGGGTGGGTCCGAACCAGTGTGCCCGGGTCGCCGTGTCTCCAAGTTACGAACGGACATCGAGTTGAGTCGGATTGGGGCTGCGCTGAGCTCCGGACAGCCAAGACTCCCCCGACCGTTGCCGACACTCGTAACTTGAGTGGGGGCGGCTTGGTTGGTCGTTCGGTCGGTCGTCTCATCGGACGACATGTATTTGGTCGCCGACCGCTTATGGAAACTCTGTGTGTGCGTGACTTGTCATTTCTCGTTGTTGTTCCACGGTGATTGGTATTAGGTTTGTTGAAGTTCTTGGTGCAAGGGTTTACGTGGAACTGTGTGTAGCTTGCGTAATTTCAACGGAGATGTTAATGCTGTCCGCGTAAAGGAGTAGGCAGTCGGTCGGTTGGGACAGAGCAGCGAGGAAGTCTCCGCGGCGAGGTCATTAGCGTAGTGTTCCGCAGCGTGTTTTTCCTCGTCGTGTTGATGCCGTCCGTACCGCGTGTAGTTCCACAGCCTCGGTGTTGTTCATATTTTTCTGTGGTTGCTGTGCTTAGGCTGTTCTTAGACGCCAATTGTCAAGAAGTAATGGTGCTGGCATCTTCGTCCTCGCTGGTGTTTTCGCTTGTCGTGGCGTTGGTCGGGTGGGAGGGAATTGATTAGATTGTTGGTTGGTTTTTCAGCCGTCCCTAGGTCGTGCTGCCACCCGGTTACTTTGTGTTACGCTTGGCTGTCTGTCTCACCTAAACTGTTGTTAGAGTTTCCTCCCCAGGCCGACACTTGGAACACATCTGGAGGCTTTCTTTTCGTGAATCGCTACTGACGACGGAACCGCCCCATCGCACCCCCCCCCCCCCCCCTCAGATTTAGTTATAAGTTGGCACAGTGGATAGGCCTTGGAAAACTGAACACAGATCTATCGAGAAAACAGGAAGAAGTTGTGTGGAACTATGAAAAAATAAACAAAATATACAAACTGAGTAGTCCATACGCAAGATAAGCAATATCAAGGATAGTATGAGCTCGATAGTGCAGTGGTCCCGTGGTTAGCGTGAGCAGCTGCGTAACAGGAGGTCCTTGGTTCTAATCTCCCCTCGAGTGAAAAATTTATTTTCTTTATTTTCGCAAAGTTATGATCTGTCCGTTCGTTCATTGACGTCTCTGTTCACTGTAATAAGTTTAGTGTCTGTGTTTTGCGACCGCACCGCAAAACCGTGCGATTAGTAGACGAAAGGACGTACCTCTCCAATGGGAACAGAAAACATTTGATCGCAAGGTCATAGGTGAACCGATTCATCAACAGGAAAACACGTCTGATATATTCTATACGACACTGGTGACGGCATGTGCGTCACATGACAGGAATATGTTGTCGACCCACCTAACTTGTACACTTGGCCAATGGGTAAAAGATTCTTCTACCATGCCCGATTTAGGTTTTCTTGTGGATATGATAATCACTCCCAAAAAAGTGATGAAAACATAAGAGTTTGTCACATAAACTAAAAATAAAAAAATTGACCTTTTCATTCGAGGGAATACTTGAACCAAGGACCTCTCGCTCCGGAGCTGCTCACGCTAACCACCGGACCACGGCGCTCCTCAGCTGGCATTATCCATGATATTGCATATCTTGCGCATGGACTACTCAGTTTGTAGATTTTGCTTATTTTTTCATAGTTCCACACAACTTCTTCCTGTTTTCTCTATTGATCTGTGTTCAGTTTTGTCCGCCGCTCGTGGTCTCGCGGTAGCGTTCTCGCTTCCCGAGCACGGGGTCCCGGGTTCGATTCCCGGCGGGGTCAGGGATTTTCACCTGCCTCGAGATGACTGGGTGTTTGTGTTGTCCTCATCATTTCATCATCATCCACGAAAGTGGCGAAATTGGACTGAGCAAAGATTGGATAATTGTACGGGCGCTGATAACCACGCAGTTGAGCGCCCCACAAACCAAACATCATCATCATGTTCAGTTTTTCAAGGCCTATCCACTGTGCCAACATATAACTAAATCTGAGGGGGTGCGATGGGGAGGTTTCCTTGTGAGCACCACTGTTCTGCTGTTTGTGATTGTGATTTTCTTTTGTCGCAAGTACTGTGCCAGACCTTCAGCCGTGTATCAATTTTGTTTGTTCTATGTTCAGTATATGGCCTTCAGCCGAACCTTATGTGAAGTATTTTAAGATTAGGCCTTCAGCCGTGTTTTATTTAAAATTCTTCTTTGCTCTGTATTTGTTTTTAAAATCTGTGGCTTTCAGCCGTAATGTATAAACTCCTGTCTGTAAGGTTTCCCTTTAACTATCTTGAATTCTTAAAATGGCCTTCAGCCGTATTGTGTAAATGCTTGTCTTTAAAGGTTCCCTTTTATTGTGTTGAAATATTATTGGGCTTTCAGCCGAGCAATTAATTTAAATTTTCCTTAACATGGCTTTTAGCCGATTTTCTAAATGCTTGCCGTTTACAGAATTTCCGTTGCTGATCTGAAATATTTGGCTCTGAGCACTATGGGACTTAACTTCTGAGGTCATCAGTCCCGTAGAACTTAGAACTACTTAAACCTAACTAACCTAAGGACATCACACACATCCATACCCGAGGCAGGATTCGAACCTGCGACCGTAGCGGTCTCGCGGTTCCAGACTGTAGCACCTAGAACCGCTCGGCCACCACGGCCGGCCTGAAATATTATTTGGGCCTTTAGCTGAGAAGATGTTTTAATTTTACTTAAATAAGGCCTTCGGCCGTTTGTCTAAATTCTTGTGCCTTAAAAGGAATTATTTAAGGATATTCTAATTTTACTTAAGTAATGCCTTCAGCCGTTTCTCTAATACCTTCTTTCAGAAGGAACTATTTAAGCTTTACTATTGAGAAGTTACTTGGGCCCTCAGCCGTGAATTGATCCTTGTTATTTTAAAGAGAAAACTGTGCATTGGTTTTCGAGGAATAAAGTTGTGTGTTCTTGTGTAACCAACAGTAACTGATTTTGTCCCCTTTCAACAACCTGATCCGCTCTGTCCTCCGAAACCGGATTTCACGTATTAAAAACCGGTATATTCACAAAAACCAAGGACTGAGCACTAAAATTAAAAATTTGTAATAATGCCTGTCTGTGAGTTCCTAGCGTAAACCGGAGACATATCTGCGGAGGAAGCTTGGAATTATGAATAGCTGCTACACGACAGCAGCAACTGTTTCAGGTTTGTTAGAGTCCAAAAATAAAGGAGCCTGTAACACGATCGTTTTTCTCGGGCATTTTAATACAGCCCAACAGGTCTTCCGCTTGTCACACAGTATTCTGTCGTATCGTAGTTGTCTCTTCACTTCTGGTCACCCGCTTCGCGTCTACCGAAGCCACTATCAGTCGTTCCTTAATCAATCTCTTATTCGTCTCACTGAAGACCCCGACAACACATCTCTGAAACGTTCTTTCCAAACAGCGACAACTGACCAAGTATTTGTTTAAAAATAGAGTTGCATTAATTGCCTAGTTGGAAGTGGATCGACATTACTCTCTGTTCTGCTGTAATGAGTATGACTTAGGAAGTCGTGACCAATTGGAAAGCTAGTCTTGTTTCCTGTTGTAATGGCTGATGCACCCTTCCTGGTTTTATCACGAAGTTTCACCTCTCATCTACTGAAAATTCGTTGACACGAGGTTCCTGGAGGTACTGAGTATGAAATCAATGAAGATGCAGTGACTGGAAGTGATATCAGTGAAAGTACGCTAAAAAACGCTGAAGTCAGTAGAATGAAAATGTCGTGACTAAGGAACAGGCGAAAAAACTGACAATCGAAGGTTGAGTCGAGCCTCGCGGCGTGTCCAGATAGGCTTATTTTCTTTCACTACACGGTCGGAGTGAAGGAGACTTGCTCAAGAACGACCTATTGACCTTCGGAGCCTTAGATTACTTAATTTTTTTCCGTTGGGACATCACATTTAACGTTGACTGTATTCGAAAGACCTGAGTCGAAACAAGGCCCCAGGAGTAGACAACATTCCATTAGAACCACTGACGGCCTTGGGAGACCCAGTCCTGACAAAACTCTACCATCTGATGAGCAAGATGTATGAGACAGGCGAAATTCCGTTAGACTTCAAGAAGAATATAATAATTCCAATCCCAAAGAAAGCAGGTATTGACAGATGCGAAAATTACCGAACTATCAGTTTAATAAGGCACGGCTGCAAAGTACTAACGCGAATTCTTTACAGACGAATGGAAAAACTGGTAGAAGCTGACCTCGGGGTACATCAGTTGGAACACATGAGGCAATACTGACCCTACGACTTATCTTAGAAGAAAGATTAAGGAAAGGCAAACCTACGTTTCTAGCATTTGTAGACTTGGAGAAAGCTTTTGACAATGTTGACTGCAATACACTCTTTCAAATTCTGAAGGTGGCAGGGGTAAAATACAGGGAGCGAAAGGCTATTTACAATTTGTACAGAAACCAGATGGCAGTTATAAGAGTCGAGGGACATGAAAGGGAAGCAGCGGTTGGGAAGGGAGTGAGACAGAGTTGTAGCCTCTCCCCGATGTTGTTCAATATGTATATTGAGCAAACAGTAAAGGAAACAAAAGAAAAATTCGGAGTCGGTATTAAAATCCATTTTCTCATTCGTAAAGTAATCAAAAGTTTGAAGCTGTTTTATACTTGGGAGTTCGAGCCTGTAAAGAATCATAGGGATTACTGATAGTAACTAATTCTAACAACGGAAATCTTTTGATCAGCATTCATCCAAGAAGATACTTTTATGTGGAAGAAGAATTGAAGTTCTACTACTGGATTGTAGTACTGTTCGATTAGAACGCGATCTAAGGGTTTGAGCAGGGAGTGGTCGCGGTATCCTGGCGTTCCATGTGGAACACGAACCTTACGCCACTTAACTCCCAAGGCTGTCAGTAGTTCTAACGGAATGTTGTCTACTCCTGGGGCCTTGTTTCGACTTAGGTCTTTCAGTACTCTGTCAAACTCTTCACGTAGTATCGTATCTCCCATTTCATCTTCATCTACCTCCTCTTCCATTTCCATAATATTGTCTTCAAGAACATCGCCCCTGTATAGACCCTCTATATACTGCTTCCACCTTTCTGCTTTCCCTTCTTTGCTTAGAACTGGGTTTCCATCTCAGCTCTTGATATTCATGCAAGTGGTTCTCTTTTCTCCAAAGCTCTCTTTAATTTTTCTGTAGGCAGTATCTATTTTACCCCTAGTGAGATAAGCTTCTATATCCTTACATTTGTCCTCTAGCCATCCCTGCTTAGCCATTTTGCACTACCTGTCGATCTTATTTTTGAGAAGTTTGTATTCCTTTTTGCCTGCTTCATTTACTGCATTTTTATATTTTCTCCTTTCATCAGTTAAATTCAATATTTCTTCTGTTACCCAAGGATTTCTATTAGCCCTCGTCTTTTTACCTACTTGCTCGTCTTCTACCTTCACTATTTCTTCTTTCAAAGCTACCCATTCTTCTTGTACTATATTTCTTTCCCCCATTCTTGTCAATCGTTGCCTTATGCTCTCCCTGAAACTCTCTACAACCTCTGGTTCTTTCAGTTCATCCAGGTCCCAGCTCCTTAAATTCCCACCTTTTTGCAGTTTCTTCAGTTTTAATCTACAGTTCATAACCAATAGATTGTGGTCAGAGTCCACATTTTCCCCTGGAAATGTCTTAAAATTTAAAATCTGGTTCGTAAATCTCTGTCTTACCATTATATAATCTATATGAAACCTTTTACTATCTCCAGGAATCTTCCATGTATACACCCTTCTTTCTTGATTCTTGAAGCAAGTGTTAGCTATGATTAAGTTATGTTCTGTACAAAATTCTGCCAGGCGTCTTCCTCTTTCATTTCTTAGCCCCAATCCATATTCACCTACTACGTTTCCCTCTCTTCCTTTTCCGACTGTCGAATTCCAGTCAACCATGACTATTAAATTTTCGTCTCCCTTCATTACCTGAATAATTTCTTTTATCTCATCATACATTTCATCAACTTCTTCATCATCTGCAGAGCTAGTTGGCATATAAACTTGTACTACTGTAGTAGGCACGGGCTTCATGTCTATCTTGGCCACAGTAATGTGTTCACTATGCAGTTTGTAGTAGCTTACCCGTACTCCTATTGTTTTATTGATTATACCCCTATTTGATTTTGTATTTATAACCCTGTATTCACCTGACCAAAAGTCTTGATCCTCCTGCCACCGAACTTCACTAATTCCCACTATATCTAACTTTAACCTATCCATTTCCCTTTTTAAATTTTCTAACCTGCCTGCCCGATTAAGGGATCTGACATTCCACGCTCCGATCCGTAGAGCGTCAGTTTTCTTTCTCTTGATAACGACGCCCTCTAGAGTAGTCCCTGCCCGGAGATCCGAATGGGGGACTATTTTACCTCCGGAATATTTTACCCAAGAGGACACCATCATCACTTAACGATACAGTAAAGCTACATGCCCTCGGGAAAAATTACGGCTGTAGTTTCCCATTGCTTTCAGCCGTTCGCATTACAAGCACAGCAAGGCCGTTTTGGTTAGTGTTACAGGGCCAGATCAGTGAATCATCCAGACTGTTGCCCCTGCAACTACTGAAAATGCTGCTGCCCCTCTTCAAGAACCACATGTTTTTCTGGCCTCTCAACAGATACACCTCCGTTGTGGTTGCACCTACGGTACGGCTATCTGTATCGGTGAGGCACGCAAGCCTCCCCACCAACGGCAAGGTCCGTGGTTCATTGTGGGGGGGGGGGGGGGTAGCAGATAGGCACAAAAAAGAGACTGCCAGGAAGTGAGCTTTCGGCCGACAAGGCTTTGTTGCAAGTATACAACAAACACACACACACTCGCGCAAACGGAACTCACACACACATGACCGCAGTCTCTGACTAGTGAGACAGAATCTCCGCTACATGGTGCGTAGCAACTATCCTTTCCGTAATATTGTTACATTCCATCCTGGATTTTCCATTATTTCTAAAATAAACTTTGCTGGACACAATTATGAGGTTTGTTTCTAATGGTAGCTTAACTCCTAAGGTTTTCCACAGACACGCTTCCACACGTACTCGATTTATTGCCCATAGAACGTCTTGGCGGCATTCAATTTCCCTCCATGTCTTCGGCAATACTTACACTACCGGCCATTAAAATTGCTACACCAAGAAGAAATGCAGATGATAAACGCGTATTCATTGGTCGAATATATTATACTAGAACTGACATATGATTACATTTTTACGCAGTTTGGGTGCATAGATCCTGAGAAATCAGTAGCCAGAACAACCACCTCTGGCCCTAATAACGGCCTTGATATGCCTGGGCATTGAGTCGGACAGAGCTTGGATGGCGTATACAGGTACAGCTGCCCATGCAGCTTCTACACGATACCACAGTTCATCAAGAGTAGTGACTGGCGTATTGTGACGAGCCAGTTGCTCGGCCACCATTCACCAGACGTTTTCAGGACCTGCAACATGCGATCGTGCATTATCCTACTGAAATGCAGGGTTTCGCAGGGATCGAATGATGGGTAGAGCCATGGGTCGTCACACATCTGAAATGTAACGTCCACTGCTCAAAGTGCCGTCAATGCGAACAAGAGGTGATCGAGACGTGGAACCAATGGCACCCCATACCATCACACCGGGTGACACGCCAGAATGGCGATGACGAATACACATTTCCAATGTGCGTTCACCGCGATGTCGCCAAACACGGATGCGACCATCACGATGCTGTAAACAGAACCTGGATTCATCCGAAAAAATGACGTTTTGCCATTCGTGCACCCAGTCTCGTCGTTGAGTACACCATCGCAGGCGCTCCTGTCTGTGATGCAGCATCAAGGATAACCGCAGCCATGGTCTCCGAGCTGATAGTCCATGCTGCTGCAAACGTCGTCGAACAGTTCGTGCACATGGTTGTTGTGTTGCAAACGTTACTCAGGGATCGAGACGTGGCTGCACGATCCGTTACAGCCATGCGAATAAGCTGCGTGTCATCTCGACTGCTAGTGATACGAGGCCGTTGGGATCCAGCACGGCGTTCCGTATTACCCTCCTGAATCCACCGATTCCATTTTTTGCTAACAGTCATTGGATCTCTACCAATGCGAGCAGCAATGACGCGATACGATAAACCGCAATCGCGATAGGCTACAATCCGGCCTTTATCAAAGTCTGAAACGTGATGGTACGCATTTCTCCTCCTTACACGAGGCGTCACAACAACGTTTGACCACGCAATGCCGGCAACTGCTGTTTGTGTATGAGAAATTGGTTGGAAACTTTCCTCATGTCAGCACTTTGTATGTGTTGCTACCGGCTACAACGTTGTGTGAATGCTCTGAGAAGGTAATCATTTGCATGTCACAGCATCTTCTTCCTGTCGGTTAAATTTCGCGTCTATATCATGTCATTTTCGTGGTGTAGAAATTTTAATGGCCAGTAGTGTATTCAGTCACCGCCACTACAGTGTCTCGGCTTCGTACCGTAAGATTGTCCACTTCAGGAACTGGTGAACCGAACAGTTTACTCTTAGCGTTACCACACTAAAATAGGTAAAAACGGTGCTATGTCTCGTGAACGCTTTCAACATGATGTTGAGCCGATACTTCTGTCCGAAAAGTTTTCATCCAAAACTCGTGAACGAAAAACCTTAGTGTCGTGGTGCATCATCTTGTTGAAAACTTACCCATGGTTGAAATTCCAGTAAATCATATACGGTCGGACTACATATAGATGTGTATCCAAGAAAACATCGTAAATTTTGCTACAACTTTTATAAAATCTCTTGGACATGTCTATGTACGAATGGTGTCTCTTTTTTCAGCCAGTTTCGTTTGAAAAATGTGGAATTTATTGTGTAGGGAGATGAGTTCCATGCAGAGAGCTGTCACTGAGTTTCCTTTGGCAGAAAATCAGAGCATCGCAGATATTCATAGACGCTTGGAAAATGTCTACAGAGAGTTGACAGTGAACGAAGCACGGTGAACCGACGGAAAGACGGTCAACCGTTGGACAGACGTCATCATTCGAGTGTTCTTCCTCATCCACCTTACAGGCTGAAGATCGCACCCTCCATCTGTTTGGCGCGACGAAGGACGCATTCCGCTGTCAGATGATGGGGATGCTCCGGCGTCGACCAATGGAATGGTACCATGCGGGCATGCAGTCCTCCCAGTGCGGTGGCGTAAGGCTGTCACATTGAACGGAGATTATGTTGAAAAATAGAGTTTTTTAGTCAAAAGACTGGAGAGTAATATGTATTAGAATTCTCAATAAGACCAACCCGTTTTCAGAAAAAAATTGCATTACTTATTGGACGCCGCTCGTACATAGAAGAAGGTTAATCAGCTAAGCCATCTTTTTTCAACAAAATGTGTAGCTTTGCCCAGCGTAGCTCCTTAATAATACATTTTTGTAATCAGATAATTTCTCCCCTCATCCCTCAATATGCTACTTATTTTCAGTTCATTTTGACTATAGGGAGAGCGCTAAAAAAATCGACTATCTGGAGTTACACTATGTGTGACTGGGTAGCTCGGTAGTTAACTGTCAGACCAGTGAAAAGTTCACCCCTGTCCGTGCTAGAATTTTTTCTATTACCTGTAGCTTCTTTCATAGATACAAATAATTTGTCAACGCCCATAGGTAGATGACATTTTCCTTGACTTCCGGAAGGCGTCCGATACAGCTCCGCACTGTCGCCTGATAAACAAAGTAAGAGCCTACGGAATATCAGACCAGCTGTGTGGCTGGTTTTAAGAGCTTTTAGCAAGCAGAACACAGCATTTTGTTCTCAATTGCGAGGCGTCTACAGACGTTAAAGTAACCTCTGGGGTGCCAGAGGGGAGTGTTATGGGACCATTGCTTTTCACAGTATATATAAATGACCTAGCAGATAGTGTCGGAATTTCCATGCGGCTTTTCGCTGATGATGCTGTAGTATACAGAGAAGTTGCAGCACTAGAAAATTGCAGCGACATGCAGGAAAATCTGCATCGGATAGGCACTTGGTGCAAGGAGTGGCAACTGACCCTTATCATAGACAAATGTAATGTATTGCTAATACATAGAAAGAAGGATCCTTTATTATGTGATTATATGATAGCGGAACAAACACAGGTAGCAGTTACTTCTGTAAAATATCTGGCAGTATGCGTACGGAACGATTTGAAGTGGAATGATCATATAAAATTTATTGTTGGTAAGGTGGGTGCCAGGTTGAGATTCATTGGGAGAGTCCTTACAAAATGTAGTCCATCAACAAAGGAGGTGACTTACAAAACACTCGTTCGACCTATACTTGAGTATTGCTCATCAGTGTGGGATCCGTACCAGATCGGGTTGACAGAGGAGATAGAGAAAATGAAAGGAAGAGCGGCGCGTTTCGTCACAGGGTTATTTGGTAAGCGTGATAGCGTTACGGAGATGTTTACCAAACTCAAGTGGCAGAATCTGCAAGAGAGGAGCTCTGCGTGGCGGTGTAGCTTGCTGTCCAAGTTTCAAGAGGGTGCGTTTCTGGATGAGGTATCGAATATATTGCTTCCCCCTACTTATAACTCCCAAGGAGATCACGAATGTAAAATTAGAAAGATTCGAATGCGCACATAGGCTTTCCGGCAGTCTTTGGTCCCGCGAACCATACGCGACTGGAACAGGAAAGGGTGGTAATGACAGTGGCACGTAAAGTGCCCACCGCCGCACACCGTTGGGTGGCTTGTGGAATATAAATGTAAATGTAGATGTACATACAGACACCGCAAGCCACTGTACAGCGTGTAGGGAAGATTACTTCGTACCATTGTAGCACGTCTCTCCAACTCTGCTCGTGTATTGAGCGAAGGAAAAATTACTGTCTAAATGCCGCTGCACACGTCCTAATCTCTCTTACCTAATTCCGATAACACCTATTTGACATACGCGACTGAGACCCAGGTTACACTGGCTGGGAGAGACATTGAAAGGTGCATTCTACCTCCAACAGCGCCATGACTAAGGTAGCAAAGGGGGTTAAAACAAAGCTTCGGGTTGATGGCAGCTTTACTTGCGCTATCATGAGGTGCATGACTGAGGGAACACATTATGCCGGTATCAATTTTCCTCCGTTTAACCGTGTATGGGATGCCAGAAGCCCGGCTACCAGAATGCCTACATAAAATATCGAGATCCATTACTTTCACTGTCAAACTCATTGAGGATTGTTAGAAGGTGATCAGTTTGTCTTTAGGAAAGGTAAAGGCACAAATTCAAATGGCCCTAAGCGCTATGGGACTTAACATCTGAGGTCATCAGTCCCCTAGAACTTAGAACTACTTAAACCTAACTAACCTGAGGACGTCACACACATCCTTGCCCGAGGCAGGATTCGAACCTGCGACTGTAGCAGCAGCGCGGTTCCGGACTGAAGCGCCTAGAACCGCTCGGCCACAGAGGCCAGCGCTAAAGCCATCAGAGGCAGTTTTTACGTCGCGTTTGATAACGGAAGCAAGAGTGAAGAAAAATTTAGACAGGTTCATATGATATGTCGACCTGGAAAATGCGTTCTCCGGTGTAAAATGGTGCAAGATGTTCGAGTTTCTGAGAAAAATAGGTGTAAGCTATAGGGGAAGACGGGTGGTATACGATATGTACAAGAATCAAGAGACAACAAAAATGGAAGACCAACAACGAAGTGCTAGGAGTAAAAAGGGTGTAAGACATGGATGTACGAAGAAGCAATGATGGAAATAAAAGGAAGGTTCAATGGGATTAAAATTCAGGGTCAAGGGACATCAATGATAATATTAGCTGATGACACTGTTGTCCTTAATGTAAGTGAAGAAGAGGTACAGAATCATTGAATGTAATAAACAGACCATTGAATACTCAATATGGATTGGGAGTAAATAAAAGAAAGGCGAAAGTAATGCGAAACAGCAGAAATGAGAACAGCAAGAAACTTAACATCAGAATTGTGGATCACGAAGTAGACGAAGCTAAGTTATTTTGGTACCAAGGCAGCAAAATAACCCATGAGAGACGGAGCAAGGCGGACATAAAAAGCAAACTAGTTCTGGCAAAAGGGCATTCCTGGCCAAGAGAAGTTTACTGTTATCAAACATAAGCCTAACGTGAGAAAGATATTTCTGAGAACGTACGTTTGAAGCACAGCATTGTACTGTAGTAAAATCTCAATTGAAAAGAATCAAGGCATTTGAGAGATGTGGTGATACAGAAAAATGTTGAAAATTAGGTGGACTTATAAGGTAAGGAAAGAAGAGATTCTCCGCAGAACCGGCGAGGAAAGAAATGTACGATCTACACTGACGAAAAAGGGGACATGATGCTAGGGCATCTATCAACACGTCAGGTTATAACCTCTGTGGTACTAGAGTGAGCTGTAGAGAGTAACAACTGTAGTAGAAGACAGAGATTGGAATACATCCAGCAAGTAAGTGAGAACGGAAGAAGCTGTTGCTGCTCTGAGATGAAAAGATTGACACAGGAGAGGAATTAGTGGCGAGCCGCATCAACCCATTCAGAAGATTGATGTCCTTGAGAAGAAAACAATTTTTTGTTGAATTCTCTTGTGTTAAATCTTCAGATAATTACGAGTAAGCCTTTCTATGATGTGAAATGGCTGTCTTATATTGTCTCTGAGAGGAGACTGTTGAGCATTTCTGTGACACTCTTATATTAATTAATCAAAATCATGTAGAACTTGAGGCCGCTTGACTAACGAAGAAATATAGTGATTCAGTTTTTTATCTCTTTGGCGTATTGGTTTACCTCCTTGCTTCTCAGTCCAGCATACGTCTTCCACACAACTAAATTGTTTTCGTTTCAACGGAAGTCACTCCGAATGGATAACGTGACAATACTGGTCCCTATTTGAGCGAAAATAATGAATCCTCGTACCAAGCGGATATTTGTACGACTTCCTGAGTTTCGAAATTTTCTTACATATACAGGGTGTATCGCAGTTCATGCTACACACTTCAATAGCTTGTAGAGGGGACTGAGAAGATCAAGTTTTACACAGGGGCTCACGTCCGAAGAACGATATCCAATGACGATACAGAGCGTCAAAGTTATAGCCGCCGGCGCCTGTAAATCTATGTAGATGGTGACAGTTACTGAACTATATGAAACAAAATCTTCTGTAGAGTATTCTTGTAAGCAACTTCGATGCATGAGCCGTTAAGCTGATTGTGCGGTAATTCCCGCACTCGTCAGCTCTTGCCGGCTTCGGAATTGTGTGGATGATGCTTCTCCGAGTCAGATGGTATGTCGCCAGACTGATGCATTCTGCACACCAACATTGTTGTTGTTGTGGTCTTCAGTCCTGAGACTGGTTAGATGCAGCTCTCCATGCTACTCTACCCTGTGCAAGCTTCTTCATCTCCCAGTACCTACTGCAGCCTACATCCTTCTGAATCTGCTTAGTGTATTCATTACTTGTTCTCCCTCTATGATTTTTACCCTCCACACTGCCATCCAGTACTAAATTGGTGATCCCTTGATGCCTCAGAACATGTCCTACCAACCGAACCCTTCTTCTTGTCAAGTTGTGCCAAAAACTCCTCTTCTCCCCAATTCTATTCAATACCTCCTCATTAGTTATGTGATCTACCATCTAATCTTAAGCATTCTTCTGTAGCACCACATTTCGAAAGCTTCTATTCTCTTCTTTTCCAAACTATTTATCGTCCATGTTTCACTTCCATACATCGCTACACTCCATACAAATGCTTTCAGAAACGACTTCCTGACATTTAAATCTATACCCGATGTTAACAAATTTCTCTTCTTCAGAAACGCTTTCCTTGCCATTGCCAGTCTACGTTTTATATTCTCTCTACTTCGACCTTCATCAGTTATTTTGCTTCCCAAATAGCAAAATTTGTTTACTACTTTAAATGTCTAATTTCCTAATTTAATTCCCTCAGCATCACCTGACTTAATTCGACTACATTCTATTATCCTCGTTTTGTTTTTGTTGATGTTCATCTTATATCCTCCTTTCAAGACACTGTCCATTCCGTTCAACTGCTCTTCCAAGTCCTTTGCTGTCTCTGTTTCTTCTCCATGGATTTTAATACCTACTCCGAACTTTTCTTTTGTTTCCTTTACTGCTTGCTCAATATACAAATTGAATAACATCGGGGAGAGGCTACAACCCTGTCTCATTCCCTTACCAACCACAGCTCCCCTTTCATGTGCCTCGACTCTTATAACTGCCATCTGCTTTCTGTACAAATTGTAAATAGCCTTCGTTCCCTGTATTTTACCCATGCCACCTTCAGAATTTGAAATAAAGTATTCCAGTTAACACTGTCAAATGCTTTCTCTCATGAATAGTCTTTTTGTTGCCACTTACCCCAATGATTTTAGAAATTCTGAAGAAACGCTATCTATCTCTTCTTCCTTATTTGATCTTAAGTCCTCCAAAGCTCTTTTAAATTCTATTTCTAATACTGGATCCCATATCTCTTCTAAAACGACTCCTGTTCCTTCTTCTATCAGATCAGACAAATCTTCACCGTCATAGAGGCTTTCAATGTATTCTTTCCACCTATCTGCTCTCTCCTCTGCATTTAACAGTGGAATTACCGTTGCACTCTTAATGCTACCACCGTTGCTTTTAATGTCACCGAAGGTTGTTTTGAGTTTCCCGTATGCGGAGTCTGTTCTTCCGACAATCATTTTTTTTTTTCCGATGTCTTCACATTTTTCCTGCAACCATTTCGTCTTAGCTTCCCTGCACTTCCTGTTTATTTCATTCATCAGGGACTTGTATTTCTCTATTCCTGAGTTTCCGGAACATTTTTATACTTCCTCCTCTCATCAATCAATTGAAATATTTCTTCTGTTACCCATGGTTTCTTCGTAGTTATCTTTTTTGTACCTATGTTTTTCTTACCCGCTTCTGTGATGACCCTTTTTAGAGGAGTCCATACCTCTTCAACTTTACTGCCTACTGAGCTGTTCCTTATTGCTGTATCTATAGCCTTGAGAACTTTAACCGTATCTCGTCATTCCTTAGTATTTCAGTATCCTACTTCTTTGCGTATTGATTCTTCCTGACTAATGTCTTCAACTTCAGCCTACTAGCCTACTCTTCATCCATACTATATTGTGATCTGAGTCTATATCTGCTGCTGGGTACACTTTACAATCCGGGCTCGTACCCGTGGTCAAGGGGTAGTGTCTTTGATTCATAATCAAAACGTCGATAGTTCCGGGTTCGAATCCCACCACCGCTTAAAGCTTGATTAATTATCAGCATTGGCGACCGAAGAGTTCCGGCATAAGATGTCACCCTCATTCTGCCAATGGCCTTGTCAAAGAGGACGGAGGAGCGGACAGAGGTTCAGGGCACTCTCTTGCCCTGTGGGTGGGAAACAGCCCCTAAAGGCGGAAGAATCAGCAATAATCAACGGCATGAGGATGCAGAAGGCAATGGAAACCACTGCATTAAAGACAAGTAATGAGCATCCACAGGAAATGTGGCCAGTAATTGAAGAAGTGTCATCATGATCTCTCCATTGGCAAAACCTTCCGGAGTAGTCCACCATTCGGATCTCCGGGAGGGGACTGGCAAGCGGAGGTTACCAAGAGACAAGGACTGAATAATCAACGAAGGGATAACGTTCTAAGAGTCGGGGCGTGGAATGTCAGAATCTGCAACGTGGTAGGGAAACTATAAAATCTGAAAAAGGAAATGCAAAGGCTCAATCTAAATATAGTAGGGGACAGTGAAGTGAAGTGGAAAGAAGACAAGGATTTCTGGTTAGATGAGTATAGGGTAATATCAACAGCAGCAGAAAATGGTATAACGGGAGTAGGATTCGTTATGAATAGGAAAGCAAGGTAAAGAGTGTGTTACTGTGAACGGTTGAGTGACAGATTTGTTCTTATCAGAATCGACAGCAAACCAACGCCGACAACGATATTTCAGGTATACATGCCGACGTCTGTGAGGATATTGAAAAGGTAATACAGTACCTAAAGGGGGATGGAAATCTAATATTCATGGGAGACTGGAATGCAGTTGTGGGGGAAGGAGTAGAAGAAAAGGTTACAGTAGAGTATGGGCTTGAGACAAGGAATGAGAGAGGAAAAAGACTAATTGAGTTCTGTAACAAGTCACAGCTAGTAATAGCGAATACTCTGTTCAAGAAACACAAGAGGAGGAGGCATACTTGGAAAAGGCCGGGCGATACGAGAAGATTTCAGTTAATTCCACTACCCACCGTTATCCTTGTTTAATTTATATTGATACTCGTCTTACAATCTCTTTCCGAGGCACTATCCATTCCATTTAACTGATCAGCCAAGTACTTAGCTTTAGTTAGTGCTTGTACAATATACAGGTTGAATAATATGAAGAATAGCTATAATCCTGTTTCACCACCTTCAACAATCGCTTCCCTTTCATGACTATTAGTACGATCTAACAGGTTTCGGAAAACCTTTAAATGCACGTAGTTCGTGCCACCTTCAGAGTATGAAAGGGTGTCCCAGTAAATATTGGTAAAAGCTTTTCTTAGATGTACAAATGCTGTGAACGTAGAGCCATCTTTTCTCAACATATTAGCCATAGTGTCAGTAATTTCTCTTGTGTTCCTACATTTTCCAGAACTCATTCTGATTTAACCTGAGTTCGGTCTTTACGAGCCTATCCATTTTTCTGTAAATAATTGGTGTTAGTATTTTACAACATTTATTTATCGAACAATTATTTGGAATTGCCATTATTACTTGAAGAATGAACGAATGAAATGCAAATTCTATTTTCATGCAGTTCTAAAAGGAAAAGAGAAAAACCATAAGAGTATGGCATTAAAATTTACAATAGGATGTGGAAGAAGATACTGAAAAGAGAAGAGAAAGTAGAGAACGGAAGATAAAATATAAGATTAGAAAATGATGCTGTTGTTTTGCTTATTTCGGTACTCATAGTGAGAGCATCAGAGCCCGTACTTGTGGAAGAATAATAATGAGTTAACAATGGTTCCGCCTTTTTGCAAGTAGACAAATTATTGTTGTGTTTTATTGCCCACACATATTTCGCCACAGTTCTTGATCCTCAGTAGGTTTTTTAATTAATTTCGTGAAATACATATGCAGAGGTTATCTGTAGGTTGATTAATATGCTAGATCAGATCCTGTTGTCATTTAAACTGTATCTGCACTTCACTTTTTATTTTACATTGTGTATGTCCTATGGCTGCCAACCAAAATCAGCCACAGGTCTAAATTAGCACACCATGTCCTCTGCGAACATGAGAAGTGTTAGAAAATCGTCTGCATCGAACATTTTTTAGTTTATTATCCAGTTATTAAATTGTAATTTCTGTTAAAATTAACGGCATATGTCCATTTTTGCCTTATCGTTGTAATATTTTACTAGCGTTAGCTGTGACAAGATTGTTTATATGTGCTAATAGTGTCTTTGTATAGATGAGCTGAACCTGCAGGCATCGATAAAAGTTTTGTCAAACTTAGGTACGGTGAACTATTTCTAGGCTTCCAAAAACTTCTGTCGAAGTCCACAGATTCAGGTTATCTACACGAAAACACGTATGGTATATAAAAACAAACGTGTTACAGGTAAGGACTAGCAAAATTCTACAATGCTAATGCCAAAAACGGGCATATGCCACAAATTTCAACGGAACTTACATATTAATTTTGGATAATAAACAAAAAAATTAATGCAGACGATTTTCTAACATTCCTCATGTTTGCATATGACATGGCCTACTAATTAAGACCTTTGGCTGATTTTGGTTGGCAGCCACAGGACTCACACAACGTAAAGTAGAAAGTAAAGTGTAGATACAGTTTAAATGACAACAAAATCTGATGTATCGTATTCCTTAACCTAAAAATAATCTGTATTTCAGGTAAATAATTAAAAAAAATCACCCAGCATCTCATAACAGTGATGAAGCATGTGTAGGTGATAACACAAAACGATAATTTGTGTACCTGCAAAGTAGAACAGATGTGATTTCTGGCGTTCCCCAAGGTTGTGTCCTTATCTATGTACACAAGTTAGGTTGTTTGTAGATGATGTTATTGTTTATCGTTTAGTAAAGTCATCAGAAGATCAAAACAAATAGCAAAACTATTTAGAAAAGATACCTGTATGGTGCGAAAATTGGCAATTGACCCTAAATAACGGATAGTATGAAGCCATTCACATGAGTGCTAAAAGGAATCTGTTACACAATAAATCAGTCAAATCTAAAGGCCGTAGATTCAACTAAATACCTAGGAATTACAATTACGAACAACTTAAATTGGAAAGAACATATAGAAAATGTTGTGGGGAAGGCTAACCAAAGACTGCGTTTTATTGGCAGGACACTTAGAAAATGTAACACATCTACTAAGGAGACTGCCTATATTACGCTTGTCCGTCCTCTTTTAGAATACTGCTGCACGGTGTGGGATCCTTACCAGATCGGAGTACATCGAGAAAGTTCAAAGAAGGGCAGCACGTTTTGTATTATAGCGACATAGGGGAGAGAGTGTCACTGAAATGATACAGGATTTTGGTGGACACCATAAAACCTAAGGCGTTTTTAGTTGTGGCAGAATCTTCTCACGAAATTTAATCACCAGTTTTCGCCTCCTAACGCGAAAATATTCTTTTGGCACCGACCTACATTTGGAGAAACGTTCATCATAACAAAATAAGGGAACTTCCTGGCAACTTGAAACTGTGTGCCGGACCAAGACTCAAACACAGGACCTTTCCCTTTCGCGGGCAGCTGCTCTACCAAGCCTGCCGGTGTGGCCGGGCGGTTCTAGGCGCTTCAGTCTGGAACCACCCGACCGTTACGGTCGCAAATTCGAATCCTGCCTCGGGCATATATGTGAGTGATGTCCTTAGGTTAGTTAGGTTTAAGTAGTTCTGAGTGCTAGGGGACTGATGACGTCAGATGTTAAGTCCCATAGTTTTCAGAGCCATTTTGCTCTATCAACCGAGCTACCCAACCACGACTCACGCCCCGTCCACACAGCTTTTACTTCTGCCAACACCTCGTCTCCTACTTACCAAACTTTACAGAAGCTCTCGTGCGAACCTAGCAGAAATAAGGAAACTCAAAACTCGCACGGAGAGATATAGGTGTTCGTTTTGCCGCGCGCTCTACGAGACTGGAATAATAGAGAATTACTGTAAATGTGGTTCTACGAAACCCCTGCCAGGCACTTAAATATGATTTGCAGAGCATCCAAGTAGATGCAGAAAGAGGTGGACCCATCCTTGATACATTATTACATCTACATCTACATGATTACTCCGCAATTCACATGTAAGGGCTTGGCAGAGGGTTCGTCGAACGACAATCATACTATCTCTCTACCATTCCACTCCCTAACAGCGCGCGGGAAAAACGAACACCTAAACCTTTCTGTTCGAGCTCTGATTTCTCTTATTTTATGATCATTCCTACGTATGTAGGTTGGGCTCAACAAAATATTTTCGCATTCGGAAGAGAAAGTTGGTGACTGAAATTTCGTAAATAGATCTCGCCGCGACGAAAAACGTCTTTGCTTTAATGACTTCCATCCCAACTCGCGTATCATATCTGCCACACTCTCTCCCGTATTACGTGATAATACAAAACGAGCTGCCCTTTTTTGCACCCTTTCGATGTCCTCCGTCAATCTCACCTGGTATGGATCCCACACCGCGCAGCAATGTTCTAACAGAGGACGAACGAGTGTAGTGTAAGCTGTCTCTTTAGTGGACTTGTTGCATCTTCTAAGTGTCCTGCCAATGAAACGCAACCTTTGGCTCGCCTTCCCCACAATATTATCTATGTGGTCTTTCCAACTGGAGTTGTTCGTAATTTTAACACCCACGTACTTAGTTGAATTGACAGCCTTGAGAATTGTACTATTTATCGAGTAATCGAATTCCAACTGGTTTCTTTTGGAACTCATGTGGATCACCTCACACTTTTCGTAATTTAGCGTCAACTGCCACCTGCCACACCATACAGCAATCTTTTCGCTTTGCAACTGATACTGGTCTTCGGATGACCTTACTAGAGGGTAAATTACAGCATCATCTGCGAACAACCTAAGAGAACTGCTCAGATTGTCACCAAGGTCATTTACATAGATCAGGAACAGCAGAGGTCCCAGGACGCTTCCCTGGGGAACACCTGATATCACTTCAGTTTTACTCGATGATTTGCCGTCAATTACTACGAACTGCGACCTTCCTGACAGGAAATCACGAATCCAGTCGCACGATAAGAGGACTACCTTTTCCAAACGTTATTGAGGCCTACATGGCTTCGAACACGTAAACACCCACGAGCAGCACGCAGCTGACATACGGCCGGGCCGCACAGTAGGAGGGACAACGGCGGTTAGCCGCGGCTGGAGCCTCCGGGCGGCTCGGTGCGGTGCGCTGCGGAGAGCAGGAAGCGGAGCGGAAGGCCCCGGAGTGGAGCCGTGCGGATCACCGCTTCGCCTCGCCCGCGGCCGCCGGTGTCCTCCTGTGAGCAAGGTGGCGCGACACGCCCTCTGAGGTCGTTCCGGGCGGCGTCATTAAGACGGCGAGAGCATAAAAATAATGACGCCGGCCCGGCCCGGCCCGGGACACTTTTAATTCCGGGTGGCCCCGGCAGCGGCGGCGGCGGCGGCCCACCCCTGTCGCGTCCTGGCGCGGTCGCCATTATGCGCCGCCGGCAGCCGGACGCCGCCGATGCCGCCGCCTCGTCACGGGGCCTGCATAATTAATACCGGGCCCGTCGCGCAAAAACAAAGCCCGCCTCTGTAGCGCCGCTGCCACCTTCCAATCGCCCCGCTGCGTCTGCGTCCTACCCACCGGCGGTTCCTGCGACGGAAAACGCACAGTGTTTGCTGTTTTTCCTGCATAAGTACGTCTCAGCGTACAGCTAGCTCTATACGCGTCATAAAATTGTGTACTGCCTGCAGTCATTTACTTACATGTTCGGCTACTGACTGGGTTATCTCTATCTCCAACTATTTCCGTACTCGAATAGCAGTGTGTGAAATGTCTGAAACTGTCCACGTACGAGGTGTGTGAGAAAAGTAATGACACTGATTTTGTATTAACCAAAGTTTTTATGAATGAGATTTTCACTCTACAGCGGAGTGTGCGCTGATATGAAACGTCGTGGAAGATTAAAACTGTGTGCCGGACCGAGACTCGAACTCGGGACCTTTGCCTTTCGCGGGCAAGTGCTCTTCCATTTTTTTTTTTAAACTGTATCACAGGTATATTTTTTATGGAACTAAACTTAAAATTACATCATCTCCTAAATTCACAACTGCCAAGTCATTATGGAGTGTAAAAAAACTGGAAATGAACAGAAACCGATATGTTATTCACTCCATTTCATTTTAAATGCAGTAGATATTTTAACAATTGGAGAAAAATCACTGCAGTACTTCATGATACAACATCCAATAACTTGTAGATAACACTATCATCAAAAAGGTAAGCTAATTCATATACTTCGACATTACAAAAATTGAAGAATCACAATTATTGAAGTATGCCACTTGGTTTCTTAAACAAGTCACCACAAAGGCAGAAATATCCAGTAGTTTCCATTTTTGCACCTAGTACAATAAATACTTCTCCAATGCACTTTACACTTGCAAGCTGCTTGTCTCAACGGCAAAAAGTTTTAATTACGTTCCAATAATTTAAACTGAAATAGCTTATGCCTCAGGGCATCACATAATAAACCTGCTCTGATTATTTTAAAACTACCGTGTCCACTTAAATCTACAACTGTAGAGCCAGTGCGGATTTCTTGTGGATTTTTGCCAGCATCAAAAACTGTATCTACATATTGCCACAAGTGAGAGAATTCTTCTACTGCAATTGCACTCTGTTTTCCACTGCTATTTGCACTAGTAAGAGCAATACGTTCTCCGAACTTTTTTACAACTTCAACTATAAATCTGTCTTGTGGAATGCGTATACCGATGTTCGGGATTCCAGGATTGAATTTAGCATTTAAAGTTTTTGATCTTTTGAGGACGATTGTAAAAGGTCCTGGAAGAATACACTGTAAGAGGGCAGGAGCAAGAATGCTTGTGTCTGCCCACTTTTCCATTTTGCTGATACAACTAACACAGATCGCAATTGGTTTCGCTGCATCCCGACGTTTTAAAATGGCTCAAATGGCTCTGAGAACTATGGGACTTAACATCTATGGTCATCAGTCCCCTAGAACTTAGAACTACTTAAACCTAACTAACCTAAGGACAGCACACAACACCCAGCCATCACGAGGCAGAGAAAATCCCTGACCCCGCCGGGAATCGAACCCGGGAACCCAGGCGCCGACGTTTTATTTTGTACAGTTTTTCAACAGCATCTTCACTCTGAACAACACCTGCCAGACCGTACACAGTGTCAGTAGGTACCGCTATCACACAGTCTTGCATTAATAAACGCACTGCTTGCTCAGCATGCTTCCAATTTTTTACGGTTTATCGTCACTCTATTATAAAGCCCACTGTCCACGAAAGACTTACGAACACTGCCAAGAGCTTTATAATCATGTTTAATCGATTGCAGAGCCATTTTACGAAGTAACTCCGCCGTTTCGTAATGGATTTTACTGTTACGGTGCCGGAGACTTATTGTCGTTCCAAACACAGTTATCTTAATCATTGCTTTAGGCATGGACATTTATCAATGTACACACATAATTCGTGTGTCTTCCACGTAAACACATCCACAAATGTGCAAATGTCACTATCACACGATCAACGTAACCAAACCGTATCACATGGTACCCTTCGTTCCACAAACAAACGCGATGCACACGCCATCTGAGCTACCCAAGCACGACTCGCGCCCTGTCCTCACAGCTTCACTTCTGCCAGTACCTCGTCTCCTACCTTCCAAGCTTTACAGAAGCTCTCCTGCGAACCTTGCAGAACTAGCACTACTGAAAGCAGAACTAGCACACACTTTTAATCTGCCAGGAAGTTTCGTATCAGCGCACACTCAGCTGCAGAGTGAAAATCTCATTCTGTAAACATCCCCAAGGCTGTGGCTAAGGCATGTCTCCGCAATATCCTTTCTTTCAGGAGTGCTAGTTCTGCAAGGATCGCAGGTGAGCTTCTGTAAAGTTTGGAAGGTAGGACACGAGGTACTGGCAGAAGTAAAAAAATGGTTCAAATGGCTCTGAGCACTATGGGACTTAACTGCTGAGGTCATCAGTCCCCTAGAACTTAGAACTACTTAAACCTAACTAACCTAAGGACATCACACACATCCATGTCCGAGGCAGGATTCGAACCTACGACCGTAGCGGTTGCGCGGTTCCAGACTGTAGCGCCTAAAACCGCTCGGCCACCCCAACCGGCGCAGAAGTAAAGCTGTGAGGACTGGGCGTGAGCTGTGCTTGGGTTGCTCATATAGTAGAGCACTTGTCCGTGAAAGGCAAAGGTCCCGAGTTCGAGTCTCGGTCCGGCACACAGTTTCAATCTGCCAGGAAGTTTCAGAGTTTTTATATTTTTCAGATAACATCATTGTCAATTATATGAATGCGTGGTGTCTGTTTTTTTCGGACATTTGTCCGAAACAACACACAACTGGCATTCATATAATTGATTGATTAACATATCTGGGCAATGTTCTCCAGTGTGGACGCACAAATACGTCTGACCTCTTGTGGAAATCTCAGAGTAACGAACGTGGAGGGAATGGACAGGGACTGAGAATAGGTAGCGCTCGATGAGAGTATGGATCGGCCGTGAGGCGTGACGAGATAGTCCACGCAGGTGAGCTAAGACTGTGTCCCGGATGGCACAGTGAATCCTGGTCGGGTGCACATTATTATTTGTCGCCGCTGAATCCGAGTGACTTCCCCATGTAGTCTGCAGCGGTCATCCCCTCCCTCTCCTTTCCTTTCTTCCCCTCAGCCCCTTCAATTTACAGGTAACATTATTGTCCACTTCAAACAAGTTCCCTTCGGTAGTTATATACAGATAGCACTTGGTAGCGGTCCCAAAACGCTTGCCGGCCGGTGTGGCCGTGCGGTTCTAGGCGCTTCAGCTTGGAACCGCGCGACTGCTAAGGTCGCAGGTTCGAATCCTGCCTCGGGCATGGGTGTGTGTGACGTCCTTAGATTAGTTAAGTGTAAGTAGTTCTAAGTTCTAGGGAACTGATGACCTCAGATGTTGAGTCACATAGTACTCAGAGCCATTTTTTCAGAGCCAAAACGCTTCAGTTCGTAGAGTCTTTAATGAGTCGGTAAAATCCTTTCAATATTCTCCAGAGTCACAAAACGATATCCTTTGAAGACAGTTTTTGAGTTCGGGATAGGTAAAAGCAACGAGGACCCATATTACGTGAATAGTGGGGCTGTGGAACAAGAGGAACGCTTTTTGAGGTCAAAAATTCCATGATGGAAGTGGCCATCTGACATGGGCCGTTGTCATGATGCAAGATACAATTATCTGCAATTGTCCTGAGCCTTTCAAGGATATCTTTGTCGATCAATTGCTTAGCAGTTGTCCGTATTGCTAAATATGGCTCCTACTCTCACAAGAGCACGCACGCGTTCGACATTTTCGTTGTTTTTTAAAGTTTTAGGTCTCTCTGGGTGTGGTTCTTGTTCAACATGTTCTCGGCCTTTTAAAAATGATTAGTGCCAGCGAAAACCCTGAACTCTTGATACGGAATGTTCCCCACAGGACTGTTTCAACTTTTTAAATGTCACAGTCACGGATTCCCCGACTTTAAGAGAAAAGAAAAGCATGACTGCTATCGCCGCTCTATATTCCACTCTTCCATTTCCGTAACACACAACAAAACACAACTTCACTGATAGTGCTTTCAAAAATCACATGATGGCTGTACGGAGCTGAAACTCGGACTGAGCATCTGTAAGGGATGAACACACCCGTCTACACAAGTAGAACAACACAGTGTTGCCAGATTGCTTGCACTGTTGTCAGTCTCATTACTTTTCTCACGCATCTAGCGATTGCCTATGCGCTGAACAGAAGTCATTCAGAATAACACGCCAACGCTGACGCTTGCATATGGAACATAATAGTAAGGCAACAATTTGTAATGCACCAGAAAGCAAAATGCTATAACGAACATTTTGACTTAGTTTATATGGCCAAAACTGGTAGCGACGTAATGAAGTGTGTGAAAGCAGCTGATCGTGTAGCTATGCAAATACGTCTTTCATGAAACGAAGATCATTGACAACTTATAAAACAGTTATATTTGATACTGAAGAAAATACATTTTACTTATTTCGTTTGGGAAGAAACTCCAAATTCTCAGTGAGTTAATTGTAAGTATACGTAGTACATATGTTTTACATGAAACTATGTCTTTATTTATTTTTATCATTTAAACACTGACCTACAGAATTTTCCCTGACAAAGACAACTCAGACTTGACCTATTCATTTATTACCCACAGTATACAAGCCCAACGCAATCTGACTGCTTTGCACTGACAACATAATTAACACAAAAGAATGGTCCTGAATTGCAAGAAATCCTAACAATAATAAAAACCCAAAAAAATATGAAATTAAAGAAATATGAAACTACCTCCAACTCTGTTAATTACCTAAACACATTTCAGTCAGGAATCACATTTTATTTTTATAAGTCACTTACCTCATAGAAAATCTTCATAACACGAACTACAGCAATTACACCAAGCGGCAACTACATCCAGCTAAATAAAAGGATTCCAACTACTATACACTTAAACTGCTAGGAGGCATATGGTTAGCAAAAGAAAGATTTTGTTGAAGAGAAAACAATGTATTTAGAAAATTTTACCTTATTCATGTGACACCCAATTCCAAAAATTATATACTTGTCAATAATTCCACAACCCAAACTTTACCAACATCCAACCTCATTTACATTTCCTTGCGTCTCACTTTACAATGCATGTCCTACCAACACAGAGTCTCCACTAAGAACGACATGTCCACTAACTGCTAGCCCGTCCAACCACAGAATCTCTTGCCGAGGGTGCAGAGCGCTGTCAGCGATATTAACACAATCTATAGCGCTGCCAACATACAAACAGGCCACTTACACACATAGCAATAATAATAACAAGGTATATAAGGCAATAGCTGCAGTAACGAAAGGTACTGCAGTAACGTGAGTCATTTTAACACTGCATGTAGGTAAGAAAAGAGATACAATCCCACCACTTTACTCCAGTGGCGATAAATAACTGGAAGCAGATATGTTTATTTTCTTTTCTTTTTTTTTAAGTATTATGACTGGTTTGATGCGGCGACTTTACCAATTCCTCTCCTCCTCCGCCAGCCTCATCACCTCAGAGAAACACTTGCGATCTACATCCTAAAAAAAATTGTAGGATGTATTCCAACCCCTGTCTTCCCCTATATCTTTTACCCCCCAGAGCTCCCTCTAGTACGGGAAAGTTACTTCCTGCCTGACGTCTCAACACATGTACTATCATCCTGCCCCTCCTTCTTGCCACTGTTTTCCATACGTTCCTTTCTTCGCCGATCCTGCGGAGAACCTCCTCATTCCTTACCTTATCAGTCAACGTAAATTTCAACTTTCTTGTGTAGCACCACATCTCAAGTGCTGCGTTTCCCCTCTGTTCCTGTTTCTCCACAGTCCTTGATTCAGTACCATACAATCCTGTGCTCCAAACGTATATTCTCAGAAATTTCTTCCTCAAATGAATGCCCGGCTTTCATACTAGTAGACTTCTTTTGTCCCACCATGGTCTGTTTGCTTTGCTAGTCTGCTTTTTATGGCCTCCTTGCTCCGTCCATCATGAACTATTTTGCTTACTTGGTAACAGAATTCCTTAACTTCACCTACTTCTTGATCACCAATTCTGATGTAAAATATCTCGCTCTTCTCATTTTTGCTACTTTCCGTTACTTTCCTCTTTCTTCTAGTTACTCTCAATCCATATTCTGTACTCATTAGACTGTTCATTCCATTCAACATAACTTATTATTCTTCTTCACTTTCACTAAGGATAGCAATATCATCAGCGAATTTCTTCATTGAGATTCCTTAGCCTTCAAGAGTGAGATTAAATCTCAAGAGTGAGATTAAATCTCACTCTTGAACATTTCTTTTATTTCCGTCATTACTTCTTCTGATGTGCAGATTGAACAGTAGGAGCGAAAGACTACATCCCGGTCTTACACCCCTTCTACTCCGTGCACTTCGCTCTTGGTCTTCCACCCTTATTTTTCTTTTGATTATTGTACATATTATAAGAGGCGCGAAATGGAAACCACTGTAAAAATCCGATGGAACTTTGCACAGATGTGTTGTGCAGTATTTTTAGGGTACCTGTCAATCGCTTCACTTCACTCTTTTCAGTTCAGAGCGCAAAGTGATCAGGTAGAAATACCTAAAACAACAGTGTCTGACGCGAATCATGTGAATCTGGTGAGAGATTTCACCTGAAGCTATGTTTGCCACATAACATAAATGTCATGTGTTTCTTTCTCGAAGATAATTTTCAACCGCATTCTGCAGGGGCAATGAAGACACTCCTGCAGCGTTTTCGATGGGAAATGTTTGATCACCCACAATACAGCCCTTAATTGGGTCCCTCAGTTGTTCATCTCCCCGCACATGAACCGCTGGCTACGAAGACAACCTTTTGGCACGAAAAATGAAAGGCAGACCAGCGTAGAGAATTGGCGGAAAGGACAGGCGGCTACTTTCTGTTACAAGAGTTGTGGAAAGTTTGTACAACGCCACGACAAATGTCTAAGTCGGAGCGGCGACTATTTAGAGAGGTAGCTGGAAGGTGTGATTAACTGTTGCGAATAAAATGTTTTTGGTTTTCACTGTGGTTTTCTTTTCGCGACCGATCGGACCTTACATTCCGAGCAGCCCTCGTATATTATCCGTCTTCCCCTGCTGCTTACTCCTGCTTTTTTTTCATCATTTCAAACATCTGGCACCTTTTTCATTACCGAACGCTTTTCTTAGGTCGATGTATCCAATGAACGTTTATTGATTTTTTTCAGTTTTTCATCCATTAATAAGCCAACCTAAGGACTGTCTCTTTCGTTCCTTTGACTTTTCTAAAGGCGAACAGTAACAGCCGTGAAATGCGTTACCTGTATATTGAGGTCGATGTTACAGACAGCATTGATGCCAGGATGGTCATCTCAGGATGGCGTCTTCAGGTTCATGGACGGGAATCAGAAGAGCTCAACTAGCAATAACATTCTTTTTTCAGTAGGACGATCGTACAGAGCGTGGGAACTCGGTGGCTTGTGAAGGCAGCAGCTGCTACCTAAGCATAGCATTCGGTGACATAATTGTCCAGGACAGCGCTATAGATAGGAAAAACAGAGCGGGTAAAACCGATACCACTATTTTATTTCTGAATATCCGGTATATTTCGGTGTTTCTTTTGTCTGGTTAACAACAGTCATTTCTGTTTTTCCTGATAACCGGGTACAAAACAGATATGTCAAAATGCCATAGCAGTGGTAGTAAAATGTTTGGTTTTCAAATAAAACTTTTAGAAACGAGTTTGGCAGGAACCTCTGTGACTTGTGAAAGACTGGTATCGGTTTTGAACGATACTGTTTCTGATGAAAGGAGAGAACTTACAGATCAGTATCTTGTAGAACCGGTTTTTATGAACAAATTGCGCAATAAACATTGGTTAGCGGGTTAATTCGTTATTGAAATTTTAACTGTGGCCACGTAATTTTTTCTGGTAGATATTATATTTTGCCTATTTTCATTAGAATTTTTTGAACTGACGTTTCTGGTTTCGTCAGAAAAAAGTCAATTGTTTTCAATTCCCATTAAAATGTAAAATCTATATTTATAAAAAAAACACATTTTTTTCATTCGGAATAATTAAATAAAGAGCACGCTAGAAATTTTACGCAAAAGCTTGTTATTCGTCTGTTAAAAGTTTAAAAACTGATTTATAGTTTACAATAAAAATAGAAAGTAATAGATCTGATGCTTGTGTCTAAATACAACGCCTTTATCTGCCTGCAGCCGCTTGAAACGCGCAACTTAATAGGTAAAATAAAGTTTTCTAACTTCAGTTTAACCGATTTGGACTGACTATTCGTAATGTCCAGAAAGTGATATGACACTCGATTACAACATGATTTTTGATCAGACGTTTAAAAAAATTAGAATCAGTAGAGAACACTGGTGAATTTTTTTGTAATATTCAACCCCACTACTTTTCGCGAAAAGCAGCGAACAGTGGATGGACTAAGTTTCCTTTTATTTAAGTTATTTAAGTATTTCATTTTATATTTTGACTCTGTTGATCTTGACTCGTATAATCCAAAACTCTTAAGGGGTCGTAGAATATTTTGATATTTGTTCAATGTCTATTAGTTCGTTAGTGAAAATAATAGTAATAAAAAACTGAAAATCGGCTATTTGCGAAACAGACTCTTTTCAGCGATTTTAATAGTTTGGGTAAACTGGAGATGAAAAAAAAAGATATATAACTGAAAACCGGTTGTTTCAGCCACAACTGCCATCCATAGACAAAGCGGGGATGCCGGGCAGGAAAGCTGCTTCTGCAAAGTAACAGCGGCAGGTGCCTGTGTCGACTTTCGACAGGCAGTAGGCGCATGCGCAGGACAGACAGCCACTCCGGCTGTCGTTCAGGCAAGTGACATACTGGAGTGCGGGACCCAAACCTAAGATCAGCTTACTGAAGACCCCCAGGAACCGGACAAAGTCGCCCCGACGGCGGTGCCCTCCTGGTGGCACCGGCTCGAATCATCAGGTCCAGCTGTGGCTTGCAGACCAGCAGCTAGCCGATGACGTAGCTGAAGCTGACCGCCACACATGCGACTGACGGTTGGCTTGGAGTATGTGTCGGTGTCAGTGCTGAGAGGGCTGAGTTCTGAGTATATGTAGTGGCTCTGACCAAGTTTGTTGTGACAGGGCGTCATCTCAGGTCACGTAAGGGACCAAGATTGCGTCGCAACACGAGGAAGTTCTGCTCACCATTGCGCCAATCTAGTGTCTTGCACCATGCTGTTTCAGAAACATTCCAGGCATTACAGCAGGATTCCATAGACAGCTTCCTTGTCCGCCTCGCCTCGGATTATCAAATCTTGGTGGAGGGCTGTTACCACAACACAGGAGAAACCATCCATAGGTACCTAAAGTGGAGTGACCCGATAAAATTAGTTGAAGCTAAAGCAAATGCAAGGGTGATGTTCATTGCATCTTACGGACATGACATTCATCCGAGAAAGAAGTATCATCGTAAAACTGTGTGTGACTTGCACACGATTACTTACTATACGTACAGTTCCATTTTTTGTTGTTATTCGTTTGGTAACGGATAGTTTACGTAAGCTGGATCTCTTTAGGAAACTCATTTATTGTGATTTATCGCATTTTAAAAAAATTAAATTACTATAACCAGAACAGTAGGAAGTTAGCTCTATCTGTAAAACAATGGTCGTGTGTTATACTTGTCTGTGAGATCCTGAGAGCTATGTTAACTAATCTAATCACAATGGGTTTTTTTTTCATCTGCTCAGAATGGCCCCTTTCCTGGCAGTGTGTGAGAGATGGGTTTTAAGTAAACCTACTGACTATAAGTATTTCTAGATCATTCTCTAACGCTATTGAACAGCACAACTGGACAAACCAAGTCGCGCAGCCGTGAGTATAACGCCGCCCATCACAAGTAACAATCAAACGCAGCTGCCATATCCACCTCTACTCGCACTACATCCTCTCGTGAATTTTGTATGATGTTTATTGCCCTATTAATTGATTCCTCAGTGGACTTTCCGTTGCAGACCCCACCTGATTTTCATTAACATTTCCTAGCTGGTGCATATCAATTATTCTTTTGCTTGACAGGCGCCCTAGCACTATATCTAAAGTGTTTAGTAAGTATATGGGTCGATGTGACTTCGGACGCATTGGAAAATCGAGTTACCTTTCCTCAGTATAATAATTTCCGCCATTTACCATGAAGTTGATACCCTGCAGTGCAGTAAATAGCCGTTGAAGAGTCAGGTTAACCATGGCGCCCCATGATGTAATTGTTGAAACAACTCATCTCTTTATGGGCGCTGATAATCTCGACTTTGAACGCCCCTAATCTACAAACACACACACATACAGCTCACCTCTTATGTCATTCGGTAGAAAGGAGTTTTTTTTTTCTTGTTGTCCAATAGCAGTTTCAATCTCGCAGTAAGGCGCTATAGGCGTGTTACCGTCGTATGGTTTTCCCACAGTTTCACAAAGTCTTCTTGTGTCTTCTACCAAATCATCTTGCAACTGTACGTCCACTAACATTGTAGCTGATTCCATTCAATCTTAAGTTTTCTCTCCATCTGCTCTAATCTTGCTGCTCAAGAAAGTATGCCACTTACTTCATGAATTGAGGCTCAGCTCGTTTCCGACGTAGTTCTTCCACAACTTACTCCTGTAATTCATTATTCTGTCCTGGTACTCCTGGCTTTTCATTACGTATGCCCTGAGCCTCCCCTCCCTCTTCTGTTGCCCTGTGCCTCAAGTGCCCGTGGCACATACTACGAAGCCGTCCAACGTCCTTCTTGAAATTCCCAAATTCAGAGGCCCATGGCTCAAGTCTTTTGTCACGCCGTTCAATTCAGATTGCAGTACATCAGCTGTTGCTTTACCCGGTGCAAACACCCCTCTGTCTATATTCGCAGTGTGCTCATTTTCACTATGTGAACGGAAGTTTTCCTTCAATAAACATCAGTTTGCCTTATGAATTAGGCACACGTACTAGAAATGTTACTAGTCAATATTTCTTGTCTAGATCCTAAGACGATGAAGGTTACATTACCATCTCTCGTGGTAGACACGTCAGTGACACATCATTCTCTTGTATCTAAGAATACTTCCCTTGTATCGAGTCTCACGTCAATCTTGGAACATGCTTCTACCCGATTTTGAAATGTGGGTGCATTGTGGGGTCTGTTCACCGCCAATAGATTTAACTCATTCATTGCATGTTTTGAATCCAGGCCTCTTGGATTTGTTAGCTCACTGTATCACTGCAGACTGTCAGATTATGGTTCCTGATACCTCAAAATACATCTGAGATTCCTATGCCCTTCTATTACATTACTAGCTGTGGTACCCGGCTTCGCTCAGGGAGTTGATATGAGATTGTGTGGTAGTTGAAATAAAAAGATAAACTTTAAAATGTAAGAGGTAAAAAAAATTGTTGCAAGCAATTCTAATTATTTATAATATTAAAGTGTAATAGGTTAACAAATTTCATTGTAACCATATTCTAACTATTTACAGAATTTATTTATAAACAACATTTTTCATTTTGTTATCCGGGATATGTTATTGTTGTTGTGGTCTTCAGTCCAGAGACTGGTTTGATGCAGCCCTCCATGCTACTCTATCCTGTGCAATCTTCTTCATCTCCCAATACCTACTGCAACCTACATCCTTCTGAATCTGTTTGGTGTATTCATCTCTTGGTCTTCCTCTACGATTTTTACCCTTCACGCTGCCCTCCAATACTAAACTGATGATCCCTTGATGCCAATTCTATTCAATACCTCCTCATTAGTTATGTGATCTACCCATCTAACCGGGATACCTATGTACAAATATTTCGAATTTCCTATTCGAGAGCAAGCTAAGTATAGTTGACCGTGAGAGAAGCAGGAGTCTTTGAGGTTGATGCCGCAATATTTTGAAGCATGTCCATGCGCTTTGTTAATTATAAAACTGTAGGCTAATTAGATCAGAAATTGCAGTCTTTTGAACTGGAATGGCAATTCAGTAGAGGTCAGTGGTATTCTGGGGATAAGTACAGGGTTATTACAAATGATTGAAGCGATTTCACAGCTCTACAATAAATTTATTACTTCAGATATTTTCACAATGCTTGGCACACACATACAAAAACTCAAAAAGTTTTTTTAGGCGTTCACAAATGTTCGATATGTGCCCCTTTAGTGATTCGGCAGACATCAAGCCGATAATCAAGTTCCTGCCACACTCGGCGCAGCATGTCCCCATCAATGAGTTCGAAAGCATCGTTGATGCGAGCTCGCAGTTCTGGCACGTTTCTTGGTAGAGGAGGTTTAAACACTGAATCTTTCACATAACCCCACAGAAAGAAATCACATGGGGTTAAGTCGGGAGAGCGTGGAGGCCATGACATGGATTGCTGATCATGATCACCACCACGACCGATCCATCGGTTTTCCTATCTCCTGCTTAAGAATGGCGGAACATCATGATGGAAGTGCGGTGGAGCACCATCCTGTTGAAAGATGAAGTCGGCGCTGTCGGTCTCCAGTTGTGGCATGAGCCAATTTTCCAGCATGTCCAGATACACGTGTTCAACCGTTTCTTCGCTCACTGCAGGCCGACCCGTTGATTTCCCCTTACAGAGGCATCCAGAAGCTTTAAACTGCGCATACAATCGCTGAATGGAGTTAGCAGTTGGTGGATCTTTGTTGAACTTCGTCCTGAAGTGTCATTGCACTGTTATGACTGACTGATGTGAGTGCATTTCAAGCACGACATACGCTTTCTCGGCTCCTGTCGCCATTTTGTCTCACTGCGCTCTCGAGCGCTCTGGCGGCAGAAACCTGAAGTGCGGCTTCAGCCGAACAAAACTTTATGAGTTTTTCTACGTATCTGTAGTGTGTCGTGACCATATGTCAATGAATGGAGCTACAGTGAATTTATGAAATCGCCTCAAACATTTGTAATAGCCCTGTAGTGTGTATCATCTGCATCTTCCAGATATAAGTTCGGTTTCGAAGATTTTATTTGATAGCAGTTTCATGATCATCCTTGTTCCAATACATAGTTTTGCTGAGTTGAGATTTCTGAGCAGTATGATCGGAGATCCAGTTTTAACTCGAAGTTAGTGTAATGACATTCCTGGAACTTGCAAAGAGTTTAGAAACTCAATTGGGACGTTCACACTTTCTTCAACGTTTACCATTGTGTCGATCGATTTGTATATTCTCTCTTCACTGGGAATTTTCTTTTGAATATTAAATTTGATGTCGTCGACAATATTATTTTTGGTTATCACTGTTAGCATTCAACCGCGATTCTTATACATGTATTTTAACAACGCGTTTCAAGAGACAATGCTCCCATCATCAGGTTGTAAAATCTATGTCATGAAATTAAACGGACTAAAAAGACAAAGTACCATCACAAATAGTTGGGAAGTCCATAGAGTAAAACAGAATTAAAAGTATCTTGGACTGTGGGTCCTCGTCTTACATTGAAGTTGTTGACACAAGTCGATGGCCGCCCCATAGCTACCAAATAAGCTGTCGCACTGTGCCGACTCGGGAGCTGTTGTGGACTGACGTGCCTAGGTGTTGTGGCGTGGTTACAGCCGTGTGCTTGGCGGTAACGCTATGCTATTGGGCGCCTGATTTCCTTATAGCATTGGTCTGCCATCGTTAGTCTCTCGCAGCTCCGTCAGTGACATGCTACAGTTAAAATCGCATACCTACCCTAAAATAATTCTAAAAACCCGCTAAAAAATCTGACAATTGTTTACAGTTCCTGGACGTGAACATAAAAAAGCAGGGCAACAAACATGCGCTCTCCGTTTATAGAAAACAAACTACGACTGATGCCGTGATCCCGAATGATTCATGCCATCCGCAGGCTTATAATGAAGCTGCTTTCCGTAGTCTCGTGCATAGGGCAATCAATATACCTATGAGCGAAAAAGATAGGGAGACTGAAATTAATACCGTTAAGAGAATAGCGATGAATAACGGTTACAGGATAGATATGGTTAAAAAACTGTTACGGAAAAGTAATAAGCGCAAAAAGAATAAACCTGATGGAGAGAAAGTGAAAATTATCACGATGCCATACTACGGAACAGTCTCACAAAAGGTAGCAAATATTTTTAAGCCATACGATGTTAAAATAGCTTTTCAGACTAATAACCTAGTGAGGTATAGCCTTAAGCACGATATTGGCGAGAAGAGAAATAAGTTTGAAAGATCGGGAGTTTATAAGATTCAGTGCAGAACTTGTGATGCAAAATACACTCCTGGAAATGGAAAAAAGAACACATTGACACAGGTGTGTCAGACCCACCATACTTGCTCCGGACACTGCGAGAGGGCTGTACAAGCAATGATCACACGCACGGCACAGCGGACACACCAGGAACCGCGGTGTTGGCCGTCGAATGGCGCTAGCTGCGCAGCATTTGTGCACCGCCGCCGTCAGTGTCAGCCAGTTTGCCGTGGCATACGGAGCTCCATCGCAGTCTTTAACACTGGTAGCATGCCGCGACAGCGTGGACGTGAACCGTATGTGCAGTTGACGGACTTTGAGCGAGGGCGTATAGTGGGCATGCGGGAGGCCGGGTGGACGTACCGCCGAATTGCTCAACACGTGGGGCGTGAGGTCTCAACAGTACATCGATGTTGTCGCCAGTGGTCGGCGGAAGGTGCACATGCCCGTCGACCTGGGACCGGACCGCAGCGACGCACGGATGCACGCCAAGACCGTAGGATCCTACGCAGTGCCGTAGGGGACCGCACCGCCACTTCCCAGCAAATTAGGGACACTGTTGCTCCTGGGGTATCGGCGAGGACCATTCGCAACCGTCTCCATGAAGCTGGGCTACGGTCCCGCAAACCGTTAGGCCGTCTTCCGCTCACGCCCCAACATCGTGCAGCCCGCCTCCAGTGGTGTCGCGACAGGCGTGAATGGAGGGACGAATGGAGACGTGTCGTCTTCAGCGATGAGAGTCGCTTCTGCCTTGGTGCCAATGATGGTCGTATGCGTGTTTGGCGCCGTGCAGGTGAGCGCCACAATCAGGACTGCATACGACCGAGGCACACAGGGCCAACACCCGGCATCATGGTGTGGGGAGCGATCTCCTACACTGACCGTACACCACTGGTGATCGTCGAGGGGACACTGAATAGTGCACGGTACATCCAAACCGTCATCGAACCCATCGTTCTACCATTCCTAGACCGGCAAGGGAACTTGCTGTTCCAACAGGACAATGCACGTCCGCATGTATCCCGTGCCACCCAACGTGCTCTAGAAGGTGTAAGTCAACTACCCTGGCCAGCAAGATCTCCGGATCTGTCCCCCATTGAGCATGTTTGGGACTGGATGAAGCGTCGTCTCACGCGGTCTGCACGTCCAGCACGAACGCTGATCCAACTGAGGCGCCAGGTGGAAATGGCATGGCAAGCCGTTGCACAGGACTACATCCAGCATCTCTACGATCGTCTCCATGGGAGAATAGCAGCCTGCATTGCTGCGAAAGGTGGATATACACTGTACTAGTGCCGACATTGTGCATGCTCTGTTGCCTGTGTCTATGTGCCTGTGGTTCTGTCAGTGTGATCATGTGATGTATCTGACCCCAGGAATGTGTCAATAAAGTTTCCCCTTCCTGGGACAATGAATTCACGGTGTTCTTATTTCAATTTCCAGGAGTGTATTTTTAGCTGCCAAAATTGCCCTTTCGAATAACCAGTCCGGATTGGTATAGTTGAGTACAATGTTTGGATAAATTTGATCGATGAGTTAGTTTTCAGCAGTGGCTATGCTGCAGAAATCACTGCTGGGTTTGATGGGGCCGGCCGTTCGGTCAGTAGGATAAGTGCGTTCCTTTATCTGTAAATGTTGTTGGGCAAAATGTGCTGCTGCTCCGCCTTTCGATGGTTCAACTCTCATATTTCTTGTTAGTCGCAGTATTTGTACGTGTGGCCAGAGATGTGCATAACACAGCCAGCAGATTGTGGATGAATTTAATTGTTGATAACGCTGAAAACGAAGATCTCAAGACATGCAATAAGATCACAGTTACCGCCAGTATCAGAATAGATTTAGCGTACCGGACGTGTTCCCCCATTTCCTTTGAACAGTGTATTTAGCGCACCCGGCACATCCCCCTTTTAGTCATGTGTACGTTCACATATACGCTGTATGCAATATATTTAAAATTTCGTTATTTGATATTCTTACTAGTGTTGCAATTTTAGTGACTAATAGTTTACATATACTGGACAGTTTATGGTCACTGAATCGGCAACAGAACGGAACGGTCACAGTAAACGAAAGCAGCTATCACGCAAAGATATTTCATTTTGTTGTGATCTTCAATGCGAAGAGTGGTCTGATGAAGTTCCATGCTGCTCTATCTCGTGGAAGCCTCTTCTTCTCCGAATAACTACTGTAACCTATATCCTTCCGAAACTTCTTACTGTAGTCATCTCTTGGTCTCTCTTTTCGACATTTACCCCCCTTCCCCCCTCCCCCCCCCCCCACATCCCTCAAATAGTCAAACGTCTCAGAATTTGTCCTACCAACCGATCCCTTCTTTTAATCAAGTTGTGCCACAAATTTCTTTTCTGCCCAATTCTATTCAGTATCAACCTATTGGTTATGTGATCCACCCATCTAATATTCGGCATTCTTCTGTAGCACCACATTCCAAAAGCTTCTGTTCGCTTCTTGTCGAAACTGTTTATCCTCCATGTTTCACTTCACTCCAGACAAATGCATTCAAGAAAGACTTCCTAAAACTTGAGTCTATATCCGATCTTAACAAATTTCTTTTCTTCAGAAACGCTTTTCTTGCCGTCGCCAGTCTACCTTTTACATCCTCTCTACTTCGCCCATCATCAGTTATTTTGCTGCCCTAATAGCTAAACACATTTGTTACTTTAAGTGTCTCGTTTGCTAGTCTAATTCCCTCAGGACCATCTAATTCTATGTTCATCTTATATATTCCTTTCAAGACACTGTTCATTCCATTCGACTGCTCTGCCTTCTCCAAATTCTTCTTAGATTTCCTTTACTGCTTCCTCATTGTACATATTGAACAATATCAGGGATAGGTTACAGACTTGTCTCACTCCCTTATCAACGACAGCTTAGTTTCATTTGACTTAGGTCTTTCAGTGCTCTGTCAAATTCTTCTCGTAGTATCATATCTCCCATCTTTATTTTTATCTACGTCGCCTTCCATTTCTGTAACACTACTCTCAACTTAATCTCCTTTTTACAGATGTCTTATATTTCGTACATCTTACATATCCGAAAGTATGTAATTTTCTTTCGAGCTTTTTTTTTTTTCGTAGCCGGCCAGTGTGGCCGTGCGGTTGTAGGCGCTGACCGCTACGGTCGCAGGTTCGAATCCTGCCTCGGGCATGGATGTGTGTGATGTCCTTAGGTTAGTTAGGTTTAAGTAGTTCTAAGTTCGAGGGGACTGATGACCTCAGATGTTAAGTCCCATAGTGCTCAGAGCCATTTGAACCATTTTTTTCGTATAATTTTTCTCTGCATTTGGTAGTTAGTGCAGGAAAGCTAATAACACCCTTGACTGGAGAAAATCTTCTTGTTCTTTGTGACTACTTTGAACGTACCGTGACCGAGTTTCCTTGTAGCGTTTGAACACATTTCAAGACTGTTGGTCTGGACGGCAGCGTCACGAAGAGTTTGGAGAACTGCTGTTCTCTTCTCCCCGCTCACTCCTCAGCCGCTGGACCCTACGCAGTCGGAGGAGCTGCAGCGTCGTTACGTAGGTTACAGGAAGGTGCGTAATTAGATTCGTTGTTTCTCGAGTTGCTGGCCCCTTCCCTTCCACTTCTCTTTCTCATTTTTTGACCGTTTCCCCTTACAATTAACCGAGGAAAAGATCCATTTATCTCATTTTCGTACCTTTTCCCCCTACTCGCCTGTTCTCTTTTTTCTGAAGAGTGAAGATGTAGTGTCTCCTATTTATTGTGGCCAGTTTCTTAATTAGTCAGTTTACGTACACATCACACCCTTTCATATTTCACGTTTCTATTTGGTATAAATATATCCGTGTCTTACTCAATGTTGGAAACCAGCCTAGTCTTATAGCTATTCAGATATCCGATTCAGTTGCTTTTTCAAAATATCTGCCAGTCTGCATTTGAATTTTTCTTCAAATTGTCTCATGAAATGACTTGCTCAAAAAAAGACTCCTTCATGCTGATACTCAGTAGCATACGTTGTATTTATGTTATCTCGCAGTTATATAAAATAAGCGACGAATACATTACAAATGAGAAAGGAAGTCAGAATCAGTGTTGGTCACAAAATGCAGATTACCTTTCTTTGGAGTAGGATATACACTGAAGCGACAGAACTCATGGAGTACCTGCTAATGTCGTGTCGGGCTTCCTCTTGCCCGGCATAGTACAGAAGTTCGACCTGTCATGGACTCAGCAAGACGTTGGAAGTCCCCTGCTGAAAGATTAACCCATGCTGCCTCTGTAGACGTCCATAACAGCGAAAGTGTTGCCGACGCAGTATTTTGTGCACCAACTGACCTCTCGATTATGCCCCGTAAATGTTCGATGAGATTCATGTCGGGCGATCTGGGTGGCCACATCATGCGCGTGAATTGTCCAAAATGTTCTTCAAACCTATAGCGAACAATGGTGCCCGGTGAGAGGGTGCATTTTTGTCATCCACAAGATTTCATTCGTTGTTTGGGCAGCTGATTAGAGATAAGGGACAATGGTGTGGAACAACTTCCATCCCCTTAATTTAGGTTTGAATGGTAATTAAGCTATGTAATGGTGACTCTATTCTTTTTTCATAATGATTAGTAAATCTATACTGCGGCACATCTTGAGTATCTACTAGAGGTAATGCACATCTTGAGTTTTGATGTACATCTTCAGAGTTTGCTATTTTGCAAATGGAAAAGAAACCCAACTCTTTCAAGTTTGACCACTTTCAGACTTACTTAGAGTAAAGTTTTGTAGTGTAATGTGTACTTGATTTCAAATTTTTACGAGCCCAAACCTTTCGTACTATAGTCAATTTTAATGCTAATTATTGTAATGTTATGAGAACTACGTAATGTATTTATTTATGATGTAATGACTATCATTTGCCATTAGTGTTAAACATTTTCTTAGACTTAACTTAGAAGTATAAGTGTACTAAACTAGGGCATTTTGTCTCTTTTTTTTCATGTGCTGTGGCGGAGGAGCACCACCTCCAAGAGAACTGATCGCAGTGCCTTTCCTAACTAACTGCCACTTGAACCTGTTGAAGGCGTGTACAGCTTGGCGAGAGAGTGTGTAAAAACTCTGTGAACAAGTGAAGGTGCTTGTGAAAAATACTGAACATTGAGCACGTGAACTGCAATGCGCAGAATAATGTAGTTTCTGTCAACCCATGAGGATTTATTTTGTTTAGCAGAACAGGACATGTACAAAGTGGTATGTGTTTTAAAATATAATCCTTGTTTAACCCAAAAAGGACATTTCTTATGGTGAAGATGCATAAATTTTGTTAAAAGGATAACTGGTGGATATTTTGTATGTAATTATTTTGTATTGGCATTTTCGTATGGTCAGTTGACGTAACTTAGAATTTGAAAAACGTATTTCCTGCAGTTTTTGATAACATTTCGTAAGTAATAAATTTGTGTGAGTGTGTAGATTTTAAACCCAATTTCTCGCATCACTAATGGTCATTGAACTGTCCAGTTAGCTATTAGCAGTATCTATCTGGTCGATCCAATGAGGGAGTGATGTGACGAAGCAAGCTGGGATAATTTTAATTCCCCTCTAGTTTTGCCATTTGCCTCCTTAAATTCGTTTTGTTACTTTTAACTAATTATCATTACATACATGAATATAATCTGCATTTCCATAAAACAGAAAGATTAGCCTTCTGTTTTAAATAATATAACACCAAATCTGATTTCGTGCTTAGTTTTATGTATGTAATTGATTCTCTAATTTATTTTGACTATTCCTAGTTAGTATCGTTTGTTATAAGATGAAATCAGTGATTGTTTCGTAACTTAAATTCTATTGTTGACATATAAACAAGTAAAAATTCTGTAATAGTTGTAAACATTTGGAAAATGAAGTACTAGTAATCTGAAAGTATCTGTTTAACTCTATTCAAAAACATGTTAGCAAAACCATCCCTTCATTAATTCCAAAGTAGTTAACAGTTTTATCAAAAGTATTGTTTACGTAACTATATTTGTTAATTTCACGATTAAAACAAATAATTCGGCCTAAACCTCGTAGAAGAAGAAACTGTTAAAAAGACGCAATTTTTCGATGTATTCAGTTAATTGAGTGAGTTAAGTTTTAATTTTAATTTCTGTAAATTTAACTTCGAACAATGTGTAGTTTCAGTACCGCTTATTGTGATGATATATAAGGGCCCAATTTTTGGACACGAGACAGTCAGTCCACTGCCGAGTTTCAGACGAGTAACCTCTGTTGGTTAGAACAACAACAACGCTTCAATTTAACTGTGAAATAAGTGTGCTTTACTGTATGATTAAATGATGATGGCGTCCTCTTGGGTACTACTCAAGGGGGCTACTCAAGAGGATGTCGTTATCAGGAGAAAGAAAACTGGCGTTCTACGGATCGGAGCGTGGAATGTTAGATCCCTTAATCGGGCAGGTAGGTTAGAAAATTTAAAAAGAGAAATGGATAGGTTAAAGTTAGATATAGTGGGAATTAGTGACGGTCGGTGGCAGGAGGAACAAGACTTCTGGTCAGGTGACTACAGGGTTATGAACACAAAGTCAAATAGGGGTAATGCAGGAGTAGGTTTAATAATGAATGGGAAAATAAGAGTGCGGGTAAGCTACTACAAACAGCATAGTGAACGCATTATTGTGGCCAAGATAGATACGAAGCCCACACCTACTACAGTAGTACAAGTTTATATGCCAACTAGCTCTGCAGATGACGAAGAAATTTAAGAAATGTATGATGAAATAAAAGAAATTATTCAGATAGTGAAGGGAGACGAAAATTTAATAGTCATGGGTGACTGGAATTCGAGTGTAGGAAAAGGGAGAGAAGGAAACGTAGTAGGTGAATATGGATTGGGGCTAAGAAATGAAAGAGGGAGCCGCCTGGTAGAATTTTGCACAGAGCACAATCATAGCTAACACTTGGTTTAAGAATCATGATAGAAGGTTGTATACATGGAAGAACCCTGGAGATACTAAAAGGTATCAGATAGATTATATAATGGTAAGACAGAGATTTAGGAACCAGGTTTTAAATTGTAAGACATTTCCAGGGGCAGATGTGGACTCTGACCACAATCTATTGGTTATGACCTGTAAATTAAAACTGAAGAAACTCCAAAAAGGTGGGAATTTAAGGAGATGGGACCTGGATAAACTGAAAGAACCAGAGGTTGTACAGAGTTTCAGGGAGAGCATAAGGGAACAATTGACAGGAATGGGGGAAAGAAATACAGTAGAAGAAGAATGGGTAGCTTTGAGGGATGAAGTAGTGAAGGCAGCAGAGGATCAAGTAGGTAAAAAGACGAGGGCTAGTAGAAATCCTTGGGTAACAGAAGAAATATTGAATTTAATTGATGAAAGGAGAAAATATAAAAATGCAGTAAGTGAAGCAGGCAAAAAGGAATACAAACGTCTCAAAAATGAGATCGACAGGAAGTGCAAAATGGCTAAGCAGGGATGGCTAGAGGACAAATGTAAGGATGTAGAGTCTTATCTCAGTAGGGGTAAGATAGATACTGCCTACAGGAAAATTAAAGAGACCTTTGGAGATAAGAGAACCACTTGTATGAACATCAAGAGCTCAGATGGAAACCCAGTTCTAAGCAAAGAAGGGAAAGCAGAAAGGTGGAAGGAGTATATAGAGGGTCTATACAAGAGCGATGAACTTGAGGACAATATTATGGAAATGGAAGAGGATGTAGATGAAGATGAAATGGGAGATACGATACTGCGTGAAGAGTTTGACAGAGCACTGAAAGACCTGAGTCGAAACAAGGGCCCCGGAGTAGACAACATTCCATTGGAACTACTGACGGCCTTGGGAGAGCCAGTCCTGACAAAACTCTACCATCTTGTGAGCAAGATGTATGAAACAGGCGAAATACTCTCAGACTTCAAGAAGAATATAATAATTCCAATCCCAAAGAAAGCAGGTGTTGACAGATGTGAAAATTACCGAACAATCAGTTTAATAAGCCACAGCTGCAAAATACTAACACGAATTCTTTACAGACGAATGGAAAAACTGGTAGAAGCCGACCTCGGGGAAGATCAGTTTGGATTCCGTAGAAATACTGGAACACGTGAGGCAATACTGACCTTACGACTTATCTTAGAAGAAAGATTAAGGAAAGGCAAACCTACGTTTCTAGCATTTGTAGACTTAGAGAAAGCTTTTGACAATGTTGACTGGAATACTCTCTTTCAAATTCTAAAGGTGGCAGGGGTAAAATACAGGGAGCGAAAGGCTATTTACAATTTGTACAGAAACCAGATGGCAGTTATAAGAGTCGAGGGACATGAAAGGGAAGCAGTGGTTAAGAAGGGAGTAAGACAGGGTTGTAGCCTCTCCCCGATGTTATTCAATCTGTATATTGAGCAAGCAGTAAAGGAAACAAAAGAAAAATTCGGAGTAGGTATTAAAATCCATGGAGAAGAAATAAAAACGTTGAGGTTTGCCAATGACATTGTAATTCAGTCAGAGACAGCAAAGGACTTGCAAGAGCAGTTGAACGGAATGGATGGTGTCTTGAAGGGAGGATATAAGATGAACATCAACAAAAGCAAAACGAGGATAATGGAATGTAGTCGAATTAAGTCGGGTCATGTTGAGGCTATTAGATTAGGAAATTAGACACTTAAAATAGTAAAGGAGTTTTGCTATTTGGGGAGCAAAATAACTGATGATGGTCGAAGTAGAGAGGATACAAAATGTAGACTGGCAATGACAAGGAAAGCGTTTTTGGAGAAGAGAAATTTGTTAACATCGAGTATAGATTTAAGTGTCAGGAAGTCATTTCTGAAAGTATTTGTATGGAGTGTAGCCATGTATGGAAGTGAAACATGGACGGTAAATAGTTTGGACAAGAAGAGAATAGAAGCTTTCGAAATGTGGTGCTACAGAAGAATGCTGAAGATTAGATGGGTAGATCACATAACTAATGAGGAAGTATTGAATAGGATTGGGGAGAAGAGAAGTTTGTGGCACAACTTGACCAGAAGAAGGGATCGGTTGGTAGGACATGTTCTGAGGCATCAAGGGATCACCAATTTAGTATTGGAGGGCAGCGTGGAGGGTAAAAATCATAGGGGGAGACCAAGAGATGAATACACTAAGCAGATTTAGAAGGATGTAGGTTGCAGTAGGTTCTGGGAGATGAAGAAGCTTGCACAGGATAGAGTAGCATGGAGAGCTGCATCAAACCAGTCTCAGGACTGAAGACCATAACAACAAACAACAACAACAAGTGTTAAACAGTTGGCTGTGTGTAAAAACCATTTACAGTGGCTGTTTCCATTTGTACCTGTTTATTCTTCAAGGACTGTGAACTCTGTGGTTAAGTTTCACTGCACGTAGATTTTCAACAGTAAACTATTGTAGTAGTATATGGAGTTTCGCCTGCAAACTATTAATGAGGCTTATCACAAGTTAAACAATAGCGCACTGGCCATACACATATAACTGTGTATTACTGGGGGGGGGGGGGTTGTGAGCAGTGAAATTAAAGTACTATGAAACACAACTGTGCACCTGTCAGCTATATAGTTTGTAGTAGTCAGTGTCGGAATCCACAAGCCATTTCTTCAGCCAGTGTAGCAACGCAGTACGTCGACACCGAGGACAAAAAACAACAAACGAAGAAAATAAAGCAGTTTGGAACCGCCACACATTCCTTGTAACACATCCCACACTATTATGGATCCACCGTCCGCCCCCGGTAGCTGAGTGGTCAGGAGCGCCGTGGTCTCGTGGTTAGCGTGAGCAACTGCGGAACGTGAGGTCCTTGGTTCAAGTCTTCCCTCAAGTGTAAAGTTTATATTGCCGGCACGGTAGCTCAGCGTGTTCGGTCAAGGGTTTGCTGCCCTCTGTAATAAAAAAACTGAGTTAATGGATCAAGGACGAACTGAAAAGGGTGTCTTACGACGCCCGCCCCCAGCAGATGCAACGAATGAAACCGAACAAAATGAGATTAAACAAAAGAAAAAAAAAGTGGTCAGCGCGACGGAATGTCAATCCTAAGGGCCCGGTTTCGATTCCCGGCTGGGTCGGAGATTTTCTCCGCTCAGGGACTGGGTTTTATGTGGTCCTAATCATCATCATTTCATCCCCATTGACGCGCAGGTCGCCGAAGTGGCGTCAAATCGAAAGACTTGCACCCGGCGAACGGTCTACCCGACGGGAGGCCCTGGTCACACCACATTATTATGGATCCACCAGAAGCTTGCCCAGTGATTTGTTGACAACATGGGTCTATGGCTTCCTGAGTTTGTGCCACACTCTAACTGTGCCATCAGCTCTTGCCAACTGGAACTGCGGCTCATCCGATCAGGCCAGGGCCAGGTCAAGGATTTCCATTCGGCTACGGTTCAATCGATATGGTCAAGAGCGCAGGAGAGGCGCTACAGGCTACATCGTGCTGTTAGCAAAGACAGCTATATCGGTCGGCTGCTGCCATAGCCCATTAACGCATGATTTCGCCGCAGTGTCCTACCGGATACGTTCGTAGTACGTCCCATGTTGATTTCTGCGGTTATTTCACGAGGTGTTGCCTGTCTGTTAGCGCCAACAACTCTACGGAAACGCCGGTGCCCTCGGTCGTTAAATGAAGGTCGTCGTCCCCTGCGTTGTCCGTGGTGGGAGGATCTTGGAATATTGAATCCGCTAACGAATGTCCCATGCCTCTACCTCCAGCTACCATTGCGCGTTCAAAGCCTATTAATTCCCGTCGTGCGGCCATAATCACGTCGGAAGCCTTTTCACATGAATCAGCTGAGCACAAATGACAGCTTTCAATGCCCTGCCCTTTTATACCTCTTGTACGTGGTACTACCGCTATCTGTACATGTGCATATCGCTATCTCATGGTTGTAGTCACCTCAGTGTAAGCGTTGTTGAAAAGCAGGTGGATATGTCGGCGAAAGGAAACGACTGCTTTTCTGGGCTTTAAAAGAGAGGTGCAATTGGCAAATAACAATCTATTGCAATGTGATCATCTGGGAAGCACAGCATACAGTTTACGTAACAAAGGTAAGTCTATACGAAAGACAATTTCGTATATGACAATTATTTAACTAGCACGAAATTAAGCTGAATGCTGCAAAGGGACGTGCTGCATCGTTTTTATTAGTGTTCGTTGTTGAGCAATACCTTGGACGTCGCCGGCTTGGGTAGCCGAGCGGTTCTAGGCACTACAGTCTGGGACCGCGCGACCGCTACGGTCGCAGATTCGAATCCTGCCTCGGGCATGGATGTGTGTTATGTCCTTAGGTTAGTTAGGTTTAAGTGGTTGTAAGTTCTAGGGGACTGATGACCTCAGCAGGTAAGTCCCATACTGCTCGGAGCCATCATCTCAGCACCTTGGAAGCTGATGACACTGTGTCTATCAGTGCTCAGAATGGAAAACGCCATGCCAAGGTTTTGTGGTCGCATTAAGAGGCTTCGATTGAAAGCAGTCCAGTCCAATGTATAGTAACCGGAACACCACAGGATCGGCCGAGGGCGCCGAATGGTGAGTTGCCGAAAACAACTAAGGACAACAACAATGGTGGACGACAACAAGACAACACGATGGAAAGACGAGTCTGGAGTGCAAACCAAATCGAGAACCTAGACGTAGCAATAAGTGATGCCAAGTGACGAAAGCGCAGTCGAACATGACTGATGTCTGTACTCCGTTGCGGCTGGCTTTCCAGGCTGGCGAGTTTGGCGTGACCCGCGGGGGGAGTCATTCCAGATGTGGAAAGGGTCCTTCCGGATGCCATGAAGGGTACAGGGTGCACCCATTTGCAGGTGGTCGCTCATGTCGGCACCAATGATGTGTGTCGCTATGGATCGGAGGAAATCCTCTCTGGCTTCCGGCGGCTATCTGATTTGGTGAAGACTGCCAGTCTCGCTAGCGGGATGAAAGCAGAGCTCACCATCTGCAGCATCGTCGACAGGACTGACTGCGGACCTTTGGTACAGAGCCGAGTGGAGGGTCTGAATCAGAGGCTGAGACGGTTCTGCGACCATGTGGGCTGCAGATTCCTCGACTTGCGCCATAGGGTGGTGGGGTTTCGGGTTCCGCTGGATAGGTCAGGAGTCCACTACACACAACAAGCGGCTACACGGGTAGCAGGGGTTGTGTGGCGTGGGCTGGGCGGTTTTTTAGGTTAGATGGCCTCGGGCAAGTGCAGAAAGGGCAACAGCCTCAACGGGTGCGGGGCAAAGTCAGGACATGCGGGGACCAAGCAGCAATCGGTATTGTAAATGTAAACTGTCGAAGCTGCATTGGTAAAGTACCGGAACTTCAGGCGCTGATAGAAAGCACTGAAGCTGAAATCGTTATAGGTACAGAAAGCTGGCTGAAGCCAGAGATAAATCCTGCCGAAATTTTTACAAAGGCACAGACGGTGTTTAGAAAGGATAGATTGCATGCATCCGGTGGTGGAGTGTTCGTCGCTGTTAGTAGTAGTTTATCCTGTAGTGAAGTAGAAGTGGATAGTTCCTGTGAATTATTATGGGTGGAGGTTACACTCAACAACCGAGCTAGGTTAATAATTGGCTCCTTTTACCGACCCCCCGATTCAGCAGCATTAGTGGCAGAACAACTGAGAGAAAATTTGGAATACATTTCACATAAATTTTCTCAGCACGTTATGGTCTTAGGTGGAGATTTCAATTTACCAGATATAGACTGGGACACTCAGATGTTTAGGACGGGTGGTAGGGACAGAGCATCGAGTGACATTATACTGAGTGCACTATCCGAAAATTACCTCGAGCAATTAAACAGAGAACCGACTCGTGGAGATAACATCTTGGACCTACTGATAACAAACAGACCCGAACTTTTCGACTCTGTAAGTGCAGAACAGGGAATCAGTGATCATAAGGCCGTTGCAGCATCCCTGAATATGGAAGTTAATAGGAATATAAAAAAAAGGGAGGAAGGTTTATCTGTTTAGCAAGAGTAATAGAAGGCAGATTTCAGACTACCTAACAGTTCAAAACGAAAATTTCTGTTCCGACACTGACAATGTTGAGTATTTATGGAAAAAGTTCAAGGCAATCGTAAAATGCGTTTTAGACAGGTACGTGCCGAGTAAAACTGTGAGGGACGGGAAAAACCCACCGTGGTACAACAACAAAGTTAGGAAACAACTGCGAAAGCAAAGAGAGCTTCACTCCAAGTTTAAACGCAGCCAAAACCTCTCAGACAAACAGAAGCTAAACGATGTCAAAGTTAGCGTAAGGAGGGCTATGCGTGAAGCGTTCAGTGAATTCGAAAGTAAAATTCTATGTACCGACTTGACAGAAAATCCTAGGAAGTTCTGGTCTTACGTTAAATCAGTAAGTGGCTCGAAACATCATGTTCAGACACTCCGGGATGATGATGGCATTGAAACAGAGGATGACAAGCGTAAAGCTGAAATACTAAACACCTTTTTCCAAAGCTGTTTCACAGAGGAAGACCGCACTGCAGTTCCTTCTCTAAATCCTCGCACCAACGAAAAAATGGCTGACATTGAAATAAGTGTCCAAAGAATAGAAAAGCAACTGGAATCACTCAACAGAGGAAAGTCCACTGGACATGACGGGATACCAATTCGATTCTACACAGAGTACGGGAAAGAACTTGCCCCCCTTCTAACAGCCGTGTACCGCAAGTCTCTAGAGGAACAGAAGGTTCCAAATGATTGGAAAAGAGCACAGGTAGTCCCAGTCTTCAAGAAGGGTCGTCGAGCAGATGCGCAAAACTATAGACCTATATCTCTGACGTCGATCTGTTGTAGAATTTTAGAACATGTCTTTTGCTCGAGTATCATGTCGTTTTTGGAAACTCAGAATCTACTATGTAGGAATCAACATGGATTCCGGAAACAGCGATCGTGTGAAACCCAACTCGCTTTATTTGTTCATGAGACCCAGAAAATATTAGATACAGGCTCCCAGGTAGATGCTATTTTTCTTGACTTCCGGAAGGCATTCGATACAGTTCCGCACTGTCGCCTGATAAACAAAGTAAGAGCCTACGGAATATCAGACCAGCTGTGTGGCTGGATTGAAGAGTTTTTAGCAAACAGAACACAGCATGTTGTTATCAACGGAGAGACGTCTACAGACATTAAAGTAACCTCTGGCGTGCCACAGGGGAGTGTTATGGGACCATTGCTTTTCACAATATATATAAATGACCTAGTAGATAGTGTCGGAAGTTCTATGCGGCTTTTCGCGGATGATGCTGTAGTACACAGAGAAGTTGCAGCATTAGAAAATTGTAGCGAAATGCAGGAAGATCTGCAGCGGATAGGCACTTGGTGCAGGGTGTGGCAACTGACCCTTAATATAGACAAATGTAATGTATTGCGAATACATAGAAAGAAGGATCCTTTATTGTATGATTATATGATAGCGGAACAAACACTGGTAGCAGTTACTTCTGTAAAATATCTGGGAGTATGCGTGCGGAACGATTTGAAGTGGAATGATCATATAAAATTAATTGTTGGTAAGGCGGGTACCAGGTTGAGATTCATTGGGAGAGTCCTTAGAAAATGTAGTCCATCAACAAAGGAGGTGGCTTACAAAACACTCGTTCGACCTATACTTGAGTATTGCTCATCAGTGTGGGATCCGTACCAGATCGGGTTGACGGAGGAGATAGAGAAGATCCAAAGAAGAGCGGCGCGTTTCGTCACAGGGTTATTTGGTAACCGTGATAGCGTTACGGAGATGTTTAACAAACTCAAGTGGCAGACTCTGCAAGAGAGGCGCTCTGCATCGCGGTGTAGCTTGCTCGCCAGGTTTCGAGAGGGTGCGTTTCTGGATGAGGTATCGAATATATTGCTTCCCCCTACTTATACCTCCCGAGGAGATCACGAATGTAAAATTAGAGAGATTAGAGCGCGCACAGAGGCTTTCAGACAGTCGTTCTTCCCGCGAACCATACGCGACTGGAACAGGAAAGGGAGATAATGACAGTGGCACGTAAAGTGCCCTCCGCCACACACCGTTGGGTGGCTTGCGGAGTATAAATGTAGATGTAGATGTAGACTCTATGTGACAAAAGTGCTGGCAGTGAGTTCATCAAACGACCTTCATAATAATTCTCTGTTGTTCCACCCTCGAACAGCGCGCGGAAAAGTGGAGAATCTGTCCAGAATATGTGGAGAACACAGACTAATAGAAGGGTCGGGATGGAACATTTTCTATTGTGCAAGATGCAGTCATAAAGCCAATAATTTTGGGGGAAGACAGAACACAGAGATTGAAACGTTTCTAACAGGAAGTTGGCAAAGGTGAAGAGCAAACCAGAAACTGTGAAAACTGATGATGTAAGGATTATAGGCCTACACAAGATGAGGCAGCTAAGACAGGCCACCCCATACATATTCAAAATGGATGAATATACAGTGGTACATTTTTTGCCAAGTTTTAGTGGATATTATTTCGAATTTTCTGACGTTAGCAAGTAATTTTTATCATATATGAAGATGGTATCTATTCTTTCAGACATCTTCATATATAGTTACGGCTCACCGGCCATTTGACCATCTTCTTCTGTGCAGATGCACAAACAGTGCCCGAACACTTACGGGAATCGGCAGTAAAGCCACGAGTAATGAGTGAAATGGTCGCCGGCACGGTAGCTCAGCGTGTTCGGCCAGAGGGTTAGCTGCCCTCTGTAGTGAAAAAAAAAACTGAGTTAAACGATCAACGACGAACTTAAATGGGTGTCCTACGACGTCCACCCCGAGCAGATGCATCGAACGAAAGCGAACAAAATGAGATTAAAAAAAAAAGGGATAGAGCGTCTTCCATGTAAGCAGTAGGTCCCAGGTTCGAGTCCCGGTCAGGGCACACATTTTCAGCTGTTCACATCGAGGTATATCATCAACACCTGTCGGCAGCTGAGGGTTTCAGTTAGTCATCATTTAATCTTGTTTCTCTTGAACTCTAAATAATTTCTAAGTTTACTCCCAGATATCTTACATGATACCTCGTTCACCAGACGCCATCTTGTCTCTGATGACGGCGCGTAGTGTACCAGTGCCAGGTATTTTAGTCCGCAAACCTTCGTAGGTTGACACACTAGTACAATATGGTCTGGTGTGCCAAAATCACCACGTGCACGCATAATTGTCAGACGTTTCTTTATCCCGTAAAAATATTGGTGTTGAAATAAACGACCGGTCAGGCATTGATTCAAGCCTCCAGATGCATTTACATGGGTCATAAGCAGCCTCTCCTTGAGGTTGGGAAATGTGCCATATATCCTGGGAGCTGTTGTGATAGTATCCCAGTCTCTTTGTCGCTCACGCAGGAGACATCCCATCGTTAGGGAATTCAATATCCCAAGGTGCAAGTGTCAAAGTGCCGAGAATACTAAATGTCAGGCACTATTTCTCGTTAAGTGAAGACCGTCGGCCATTGCGTTGTCCGTGGTGAGAGGTAGAGCCTGAAATTTGATGTTCTCGGCACACTCTTGACATTCTGGATCTCGGAATACTGAATTCCCTAATAATTTCCGAAATGGATTGTCCGTTGCTTCTAGCTCCAACTATCATTCCGCGTTCAGCGTCTGTTAATTCCCGTCTTGCGGTCATACTCACGTCGGAAACCTTTTCACACCAATCACCTGAGTGCAAATGACGTCTCCGCAATGCACTGCCCATTTGTATCCAGTGCACGCGATACAACCGCCGTCTGTACATGTGGATTCTCTATCCACACGTGTGGCACCTCAGTGTATAAAAGAGTGCACGAGGCTGATAACTGAAGATATGCTCTTAAGGACAAATGCATGACTACGAATGTATCACATGGCCGCCGCTCATGTAAAGCCAGGCTTCAACACGTCTCCTCATCGATACCATACACGTTCAGAAGTACCAGACCTGCTCCGAATGGGGTGACAGCTATCCCGGAATTCATCAGAAGCGCTGCTGTACGCCAAACGTTTCAAATATTCCCACATCAAAACATCCAACGACTTCAAATCGGAGAACTAGTGATGTGCTGGTATTGGCGGGCCGCGGCTGATACACTTGTTATCGAAAATCTGTTTACCGGTACTTGGATACCTAGAATGATGATAAGGTGAAACTAGGCGGATTATCACTTTGTAATTCTACATCTACATGTATACTCCGCAAGCCATCTTGAGGTGTATGGCGGAGGATAGGTTGTTTACCGCAGTAACTTCCCCTTTCTTGTTCCAGTCGCGAATACACTCCTGGAAATGGAAAAAAGAACACATTGACACCGGTGTGTCAGGCCCACCATACTTGCTCCGGACACTGCGAGAGGGCTGTACAAGCAATGATCAGAGACATGGCACAGCGGACACACCAGGAACCGCGGTGTTGGCCGTCGAATGGCGCTAGCTGCGCAGCATTTGTGCACCGCCGCCGTCAGTGTCAGCCAGTTTGCCGTGGCATACGGAGCTCCATCGCAGTCTTTAACACTGGTAGCATGCCGCGACAGCGTGGACGTGAACCGTATGTGCAGTTGACGGACTTTGAGCGAGGGCGTATAGTGGGCATGCGGGAGGCCGGGTGGACGTACCGCCGAATTGCTCAACACGTGGGGGCGTGAGGTCTCCACAGTACATCGATGTTGTCGCCAGTGGTCGGCGGAAGGTGCACGTGCCCGTCGACCTGGGACCGGACCGCAGCGACGCACGGATGCACGCCAAGACCGTAGGATCCTACGCAGTGCCGTAGGGGACCGCACCGCCACTTCCCAGCAAATTAAGGGACACTGTTGCTCCTGGGGTATCGGCGAGGACCATTCGCAACCGTCTCCATGAAGCTGGGCTACGGTCCCGCACACCGTTAGGCCGTCTTCCGCTCACGCCCCAACATCGTGCAGCCCGCCTCCAGTGGTGTCGCGACAGGCGTGAATGGAGGGACGAATGGAGACGTGTCGTCTTCAGCGATGAGAGTCGCTTCTGCCTTGGTGCCAATGATGGTCGTATGCGTGTTTGGCGCCGTGCAGGTGAGCGCCACAATCAGGACTGCATACGACCGAGGCACACAGGGCCAACACCCGGCATCATGGTGTGGGGAGCGATCTCCTACACTGGCCGTACACCACTGGTGATCGTCGAGGGGACACTGAACAGTGCACGGTACATCCAAACCGTCATCGAACCCATCGTTCTACCATTCCTAGACCGGCAAGGGAACTTGCTGTTCCAACAGGACAACGCACGTCCGCATGTATCCCGTGCCACCCAACGTGCTCTAGAAGGTGTAAGTCAACTACTCTGGCCAGCAAGATCTCCGGATCTGTCCCCCATTGAGCATGTTTGGGACTGGATGAAGCGTCGTCTCACGCGGTCTGCACGTCCAGCACGAACGCTGGTCCAACTGAGGCGCCAGGTGGAAATGGCATGGCAAGCCGTTCCACAGGACTACATCCAGCATCTCTACGATCGTCTCCATGGGAGAATAGCAGCCTGCATTGCTGCGAAAGGTGGATATACACTGTACTAGTGCCGACATTGTGCATGCTCTGTTGCCTGTGTCTATGTGCCTGTGGTTCTGTCAGTGTGATCATGTGATGTATCTGACCCCAGGAATGTGTCAATAAAGTTTCCCCTTCCTGGGACAATGAATTCACGGTGTTCTTATTTCAATTTCCAGAAGTGTAGTTCGCTGAAAGAACGATTACCAGTAAGCCCCCACATCTCTAATTTTATCTTCATTTACGACTGACTTTCAGGGTTTCAAAAAAAAATGAAAGGTATCCTTGGACATTAAAACCGGCATGACTGCGCCTATAAATACGTCGTATCGACAAAACTATTGGTTTCCGGACCGATGTTTATCGGCATTATTTGCTGCGTATGATACCTCAGTGACGACCACTGCACAAAATATTTAAATATTGCACGATATACCGAAAGGAAGAGGAACTACAGATTTTCAGTAGCAAGAAACAAGTGTCTTAACTGAACATAGAATCCTTATTTTTGAAGTGTTGATTTCGTGACGGTATATTGTGATCATTGTGTTCGCAGGATCTTTTGATGCCGTGTCTCTTAAGAAGCTGGTTGTTTATCATCTGCCTTCGTTAGTGCACAAGAGCTGACATGCCGGCTCTTGGAACGCAGGGCATCCCAGAGCCGTTCCTGCTGACCCGCCTCTACAACGCATTCCCACAAATCCAACTGAAAGGTTTATGATTGCCGAATTACGAAACCGACTTGGTTTTCTTCTACTGGAACTTTATACTATTTTCTGCAGCATTTGAAAGAAACTGCTAAGAGAACTTCAGCGATGTGACATGTATAGGACTTGATCAAATACTATTAAGCTGGTAGCACCTAGACCACTGTCCCACAGTCAGGAAAAGAGGTTCCATAACATCTGTCCTGTTATACCAAACGTAAGCAAACACGTAACTCAGGTATGGTTCTTGTGTATACCTGGGCCTTTGAAGCCCATCCGTTACTGATCTGCTGTTGTAGCAAACAGATAACTGTGTCCTAAGCCTACTAAAATATTCTAAATGTATACAACAGTCGAAAAAGTGCATATCTTTTATGACGAATGTCAACAACCTATTACACCAGCGGTGAAGTTGTATGCTTGAGAGTATCCAGCACTCACGATGTGTCTTTGCAAACAGTATAAAAGAAGTTTTAGAAACCCGCAAGTGAGAAGAGTAAAATACGCCACGAAAAAAGAAGAGCAACTGATGAAAGAGATGAAACTAACATTTTAGCAGCGGTAACACACAAGTCAGATGTTACTAAGAGACCTCTCAGCCAAAACAGTGTTCTGCGAACACTAGATCCAGTCGTATTTCATCCTCTCCACATTTTGCTGCATCTGCAACTTCATCTCAATGACTTCCAAAGTTGGTTACATTTCTCCGAATGCTATCTATGCGAAATTCAAAATAAAGCCTATCTATCCCAACTTTTGGTTAAGGAAGAAGCATCGTTCACAAACCATGGACAAGTAAATTTTCGCGATATACGCTAATCGTCACTTGAAAATCTACACTGACTCAAAGAAGCGGATAAAAACGACGCTCTTGGTCTGTCAACGTTTGTTGCTTGTCTTTTAAGAGCCAGATCATTGGTCCTTGTTTTATTGATCGGAATCTATTCACACTCAAGTATCTCGAGTTGCTAAGATGTTCTGCTTCCGCAGTTGTCGTACCAACATGACGGATGTCCCACTCCGCACATGTAATGACAGACCCTCTTGAAAGAACATTTGGAGACCATTGGAACGCTCATTGAGGAAATGCAAAACGGTCTGCACATTCATCACCAAAGTTAACAATTCCATACTTTTTCTGTGGTAAGAATTTAAAGGAGAGATCTATTAGGAAACACCGACGCCTCCCGATTTTTGAACGGGTCTGAGCTGGCGCAAACACCAGATAAAATTCAGGGTGCAGTATTGTTTCTCCACAACAACTTCATACCGTGTAGCCATGCTCAAGGTGAACATTCTCAGCAATTAGTTTGACAGCCGTGAAAATAAACACTCGAATCGTGTCTTACTTACATCTGGTATCACAGGGCAGATGTATATGGAACCTCTTCTCCTGACGACGAGATCGAGGTCTGCAGCGCCGTTACCTTGATGTTATTTGATTAAGTCCGATAAATGTTATATGGCTGTAGATCCACTACAGCAAAGAAGTGGGATACGGAAGTACTAAGGAATGACGAGATACGTTTGAAGTTCTCTAACGCTATAGATACAGCAATAAGGAATAGCGCAGTAGGCAGTACAGTTGAAGAGGAATGGACATCTCTAAAAAGGGCCATCACAGAAGTTGGGAAGTAAAACATAGGTACAAAGAAGGTAGCTGCGAAGGAACCATGGGTAACAGAAGAAATACTTCAGTTGATTGATGAAAGGAGGAAGTACAAACATGCTCCGGGAAAATCAGCAATACAGAAATACAAGTCGCTGAGGAATGAAATAAATAGGTTCAAATGGTTCAAATGGCTCTGAGCACTATGGGACTCAACATCTGTGGTCATAAAGCCCCTAGAATTTAGAACTACTTAAACCTAACTAACCTAAGGACATCACACACATCCATGCTCGAGGCAGGATTCGATCCTACGACTGTAGCGGTCACGCGGTTCCAGACTGAAGCGCCTTTAACCGCACGGCCACATCGGCCGGCTAAATAGGAAGTGCAGGGAAGCTGAGACGAAATGTCTGCAGGAAAAATGTGTAGACATCGAAAAAGATATGATTGTCGGAAGGACAGACTCAGCATACAGGAAGTCAAAACAACCTTTGGTGAATTAAAAGCAACGGTGGTAACATTAAGAGTGCAACGGGAATTCCAGTGTTAAATGCAGAGGAGAGAGCAGATAGGTGGAAAGATTACATTGAAAGCCTCTATGAGGGTGAAGATTTGTCTGATGTGATAGAAGAAGAAACAGGAGTCGATTTAGAAGTGATAGGGGATCCAGTATTAGAATCGGAATTTAAAAGAGCTTTGGAGGACTTACGGTCAAATAAGGCAGAAGGGATAGATAACATTCCATCAGAATTTCTAAAATCACTGGGGGAAGTGGCAACAAAACGACTATTTACGTTGGTGTGTGGAATATATGAGTCTGGCGATATACCATCTGACTTTCGGTAAAGCATCATCCACACAATTCCGAAGACGGCAAGAGCTGACAAGTGCGAGAATTATCGCACAATCAGCTTAACAGATCATGAATCAAAGCTGCTTACTAGAATAATATACAGAAGAATGGAAAAGAAAATTGAGAATGCGCTAGGTGACGATCAGTTTGGCTTTAGGAAAAGTAAAGGCACGAGAGAGGCAATTTTGACGTTACGGCTAATAATGGAAGCAAGGCTAATGAAAAATCAAGACACTTTCATAGGATTTGTCGACCTGGAAAAAGCGTTCGACAAAATAAAATGGTGCAAGCTGTTCGAGATTCTGAAAGAAGTAGGGGTAAGCTATAGGGAGAGACGGGTCATATACAATATGTACAACAACCAAGAGAGAATAACAAGAGTGGACGAAGTGCTCGTATTAAGAAGGGTGTAAGACAAGGCTGTAGCCTTTCACCCCCTACTCTTCAATCTGTACATCGAGGAAGCAATGATGGAAATAAAAGAAAGGTTCAGGAGTGGAATTAAAATACAAGGTGAAAGGATATCAATGATACGATTCGCTGATGACATTGCTATCCTGAGTGAAAGTGAAGAAGAATTAAATGATCTGCTGAACGGAATGAACAGCCTAATGAGTACACAGTATGTCTTGAGAGTAAACCGGAGAAAGACGAAGGTAATGAGAAGTAGTAGAAATGAGAACAGCGAGAAACTTAACATCTGAATTGATGGTCACGAAGTCAATGAAGTTAAGGAATTCTGCTACCTAGGCAGTAAAATAACCAATGACGGACGGAGCAAGGAGGACATCAAAAGCAGACTCGCTATGGCAAAAAAGGCATTTCTGGCCAAGAGAAGTCTACTAATATCAAATACCGGCCTTAATTTGAGGAAGAAATTTCTGAGGATGTACGTCTGGAGTACAGCATTGTATGGTAGTGAAACATGGACTGTGGGAAAACCGGAAGAGAAGAGAACCGAAGCATTTGAGATGTGGTGCTATAGACGAATGTTGAAAATTAGGTGGACAGACAAGGTAAGGAATGAGGAGGTTCTACGCAGAATCGGAGAGAAAAGGAGTATGGTGAAAACACTGATAAGGAGAAGGGACAGGATGATAGGACACCTGCTAAGACATGAGGGAATCACTTCCATGGTACTAGAGGGAGTTGTAGAGGGCAAAAACTGTAGAGGAAGACAGAGATTGGAATACGTCAAGCAAATAATTGAGGACGTAGGTTGCAAGTGCTACTCTGAGATGAAGAGGTTAGCACAGGGAAGAAATTCGTGGCGGGCCATCAAACCAGTCAGTAGACTAATGACCAAAAAAAAAAAAAGATCCACTAGAAGCTTCTTTAAAACGTCACAGAAGAAAGTATGCAGCTCTATTACAAAAAACAAAGTTGACTTCTTAATTCAGGGACTATAAACGATAAAAATTATTTACAATGTCAGGAAATTCGCCATATTGTTCGCTATAACTTGGCGAAAAGTGCACATCGGTATATTTATTCAGTCTGGATATACTTGGGGAGGTCTATCTTAGCTGATTCAACCTCTATAGATGGTGAACTTGGAGCGGCAATCTTGTTTGAGAAAACCCTGTTGCGAAGGCTCCCTGGCGACCAGTAGCACAAGTAAAGGTGACCTGACAGTAGGGCCCGTTTTCTCAGGACTGCTTCTACGGGTTCCGGTTCGTCTTGTTGTGTTACGGAGATGTTGAGGAACAACTACCGCGAGTCGTCGGTAGGGTCTCGTTCGCTCGGTGCATACATCACGTGGAGCAGCTGGTGTGATAGCTCTCGCCGGGTGACTCGCTATAGCACCAAGCCACAGGTCCTACCGGTGCGCTCCGATTGGAGGAACATGCTTCACAACCTTCTTTTCCTGTTCTTACCCCGTATCTTCACGGGTCGGCAATGCTGGTAGCAGAGGGTGGCCGGATATCTTGCCTGTCACCACGCCTTCGCCCTCAAGAGGAAATTTGTGTACCCCAGCCGTCTGCGTCTAATGTTGACGCAAGTGAAGGTGTGAGAATGTCTCCAAAATATTTACGAATCGTGTAACTGAGACTGTCGATATCAGCCATTTATTCACCTAACTGGATGTGGGAAACCGTCTAAAAACCACATGCACACGACCGGCATTCCAGCCCTCGTCGTTAATACGCCGCGTCGGCCGGATTCGATCTTGCGCCGTCGCGTCTCCCCGAATCCCGGAAGCGGCATGCTAATGCACGCGGCTACCCGCGAGGGTCGAACATGTTTCTCAGTTACCTTGTCTTATCGACCTTCGTTTCGAACGAGACGGCAGGTCGATAACAACATCGGGTATTCTGCTGGAGCGACCTTCGTATGTCATTTCCGTGATTCCACCATTGCATGTGGAGGCCATTATGTTTGCATTAACAATGCCACTGCCGATATGTTTTTGGAAATATATTGCATAAACGGACCATAATATTGCTGCAATCGTCGGATTTAGCGTTACACTTGTCTCTATCACAAATATTTTACTAATTTTCTGACGTATTTCGGTCACCGGTCATCTTCAAAAGAACTTGATATACACAGTCCAAAACAGGTAGGGGAACACTTGTATCAACTTTAGGTATGCTAAACCTATTTTGACAAACATACAATGAAGGCTTTCACGACTGAATGTTTCAGCTGCCGAGAATTCTTCCGGGTTGTATGCCCGTGGTCCATGGAACTCTTCTATCACTGACGTTTCGTCCAAAGCTACGTTGGACATCTTCGGAGGTGCTCCTGGTTGTGCTGAGTCTTGCCGACTGATGAATCGGACGGCGAAGAATAGTCTGGATACCGTGGAAAGTGGGCGTGGTCTGGATTTCATGTGATAGCAGAGATAAACCTTGTCAAGGATAAAATATAACTATCGATCATAGTACGTCAAAGATAAAAACTTCTCATCGATTCTGTAGCGCCACTGTCCATATATCGCTGAGTTTCATAGCTTCTTCTTTTCTGTTTTGTAAAAGGCCGTACCTGTGGTCTTATTGCATGGCTTGAGATCTTCACTTTAAATGTAGGCAACAATTAAAATCATGCGTTACAGCGTCAGAAGAAAGTGAGTACTGGTGTGCCAGTGTTTTCTAGTAAGGTACACAGATAGCAGTCGTCATTTGCGGACGTAGCTTTCAACCAAGTTTTGTTAGGGTGGTGTATTTTATCTAAAAAGTATGGACTTTCGGTCGGGTTGCTAGAGATGCCAACGCCTCTTTATGTGCCACGCATAGATTGTGGACACGCTGCAGGGGGACATGTCAATAAACGACAAGCGTTGGACAAGGTCGCCGATACATTACAACCACACGTGAAGACCGATATCTGACCATCTCTGCGTTGCGGCGTCGTACGGATATCGCGCTGATACCGCCAGAGCGTTGCAAGACGATATCATAAGGGCCACTGGAGCTTCAGTAGTGAACAGGTTACGAGAAATTACGACCCAGACCTCCTGTTCCAGTACCACGCTGGAGACCACCTTACAGCTCGCGTTCAGATCTGCCGTACCCATGTCAACTGGCAACTTCGTCACTGCCGAAGCCTGTTACTCATAGACGAGTCTAGCTCGATGCAGGATGATGGCATTGTTCGTGTGCTGGGCCCCGTGGTGAGCGGTACCTGCCAACTGTTTTCCAGGAAACTGACATATTTCCAAGGTACTGTGATGTTGTGGGGAGGCTCCCTTGTTGACAGCCCTTGTTGTCGTAGTCCATGGTCGTCTTACTGCCTGGCCCTACATCGAATGGATCCTGTTGGATCATGTGGTGGCTGCTGCATACGGTGGTGGCCCTGAATTCCTTCTACTTCCAGGGCCTATGTGGCAGGCGTCAGCAGGCATGTCCTGTGAAGCACGGAGACTGACGTCATGGAATGACCGGCTGTGAGTCCAGACCTAAACCGCACCGTTCATAAGTAGGACATGCCGGCATAAGTGTTGGTGGTCGTCCTGTTCCACCACAACACACTCTCCATGAACTCTCATGGGCTCTCATTGAATAATAGGAACGGATACCACAGGTAGGCCCAAACGGAGCATGCCAGGTAGGTGTCAGGCAGTGACAAACGCTCACGGAGGGCATACACGTTATTGCAGCTCTCAGAGCTAATCAAAAAGAGACCAGGATGACGGGTTTAATGATTGTTTCCACTTAGTTTTCGAGATCGACATTTCAGTTCTTTTTGCGTAAATTTTCAGCGGTCGCGCAGAATAATTCCAGACTGCGGTGTTACTTCACTAATGTGTTGTTGGTGTGGTCTTCAGACCAAGACTCAAAAAATGGTTCAAATGGCTCTGAGCACTATGGGACTTAACATCTATGGTCATCAGTCCCCTAGAACTTAGAACTAGTTAAACCTAACTAACCCAAGGACATCACACAACACCCAGTCATCACGAGGCAGAGAAAATCCCTACAGTCCAAGACTGGTTTGATGCAGATCTACATGCTACCCTATCCTGTACAAGCTTCTTCACCTACGAATAACTACTGCAACCTACATCCTTCTGAATCTGCTTAGTGCATTCATCTCTTGGTCTCCCTCTACGATTTTTACCCTCTACGCTTCCCTCCAATACTAAGTTGGTGATACCTTGATGCCTCAGAACGTCTCCTACTAACCGATACCTTCTTTTAGTCTGGATGTGCCACAAATTCCTCTTCTCCCCAACTCTATTCAATACCTCCTCATTAGTTACATGTTTTACTCATCTAATCTTCAGCAGTCTTCTGTAGCAACACATTTCGAAAGCTTCTATTCTCTTCTTGTCTAAACCAGTAATCGTCCATGTTTCACTTCCGTACAAGGCTATACTCCACACAAATACTTTTAGAAAAGACTTCTTGAGAACTAAATCTATACTCCATGTTAACAAATTTCACTTCTTCAGAAACGCTTTCCTTGCCATAGCCAGCCTACATTTTATATCCTCCCTACTTCGACAGTCGCCGGCCGGAGTGGCCGTGCGGTTCTAGGCGCTGCAGTCTGGAACTGAGCGTCCGCTACGGTCGCAGGTTCGAATCCTGCCTCGGGCATGGATGTGTGTGCTGCCCTTAGGTTAGTTAGGTTTAATTAGTTCTACGTTCTAGGCGACTGATGACCTCAGAAGTTAAGTCGCATAGTGCTCAGAGCCATTTGAACCATTTGAACTTCGACAGTCATCAGTTATTTTGCTTTCCAAACAGTAAAACTCATTCACTACTTTAAGTGTCACATTTCCTAATCTAATTCTCTCAGCATCACCTGGTTTAATTCTACTACATTCCATTATCCTCGTTTTGCTTTTGTTGATGTTCATCTTATACCCTCCTTTTAAGACACTGTCCACTCCGTTTAACTGCTCTTCCTGGTGCTTTGCTGTCTCTGACACAATTACAATGTCGTCGACAAACCCCGAAGTTTTTATTTCTGCTGCTGCTCAATATACAGATGGAATAATATTGGAGATAGGCTACAACCCTGTCTCACTCCCTTCTCAACCACTGCTTCCCTTTCGTGCCCCTCAGCTCTTATAACTGCTATCTGGTTTGCGTACAAATTGTAAATAGCCTTTCGCTCCCTGTATTTGACCGCTGCGATCTTCAGAATTTGAAAGAGAGTATTCCAGTCAACATTCTCAAAAGATTTCTCTGAGTCTAGAAATGCTAGAAACATAGGTTTGCCTTTCCTTAACCTAAGATAACTCTTAGGGTCAGTATTGCCTCGTGTGATCCAACATTTCTAGGGAATCCAAACTGATTCTCCCCGGATTTAGCTTCTACCAGTTTTTCCATTCGTTTGTAAAGAATTCCTGTTAGTATTTTGCAGCCGTGACTTATAAAACTGATTGTTTGGTAATTTTCGAACCTGTCAACACCTGCTTTCTTTGGGATTGGAATTATTTTCGTCTTGAAGAATGATTCTATTTCGCCAGTGTCACACGTCTTACTCACCATATGGAAGATTTTTGTCACGGCTGGCTCTCCCAGGGTTATCAGTAGTTCTAATGGAATGTTGTGTACTCCCGCTGCCTTGTTTCGATTTAGGTCTTTCAGAGCTCTGTCAAATTCTTCACTTATAGGGCCACGTTTATCATTACACATCAGATGGAAATGTGTTTTTATTGTTGCCTGACGCTGTAGACTTTCCACTGCACTACAAGGAGAGACGACAGCACGTGCACGGGCCAGTCAGACGGACACGACGACAACATAGTTTTGGTAAGCAGTGGCGTAACAGATTTTTCACTTTTACATGTACACAATGTTTTAAGGACAGAACGAAGTCGTTCGCCTGAATACGAGTACAGGCAATGGAGAAAGTTATCATTAAGCGATTTAGACAAATGGTAAACGTTGGAGACTTAGCACTATGTATCGATCAAGCGCTGTCCTTGTTAACATGCAGCAAAATTGTACAAATGACTCTTAGCAGTCAGTCAATAAACATAATTTTACGACTATGCATTATACAGGAAAGTGCACAAACGAAAACTGTCTGCACTGTAATTTATAAAATGCCAAATATATAGTGCAACTGACACTACATTTCTGGGGAAGAAATATTTATTAAGTACACCACTCTTAGTACGGTGTTACTAATGGAGATCCACTACATGACAACAGTAAGTATATCATATTGTCCCAACGACTCGGCAGTTTCGGCTGTGATGGGCACGCACATATCGAAATGGGACCAAGAGACAATGGATACGAACTTCCTAGCCAGATAAGCGTCACCGCTGTGCCATTACGCTGATAATCTCATCAAAATACGCCATATGTGAGGAGGAAGCCAGTAACATTGTCCTCTCCAGGCCAGTAGCCTTATGCGTAAAATCGTAGGCTTTTATCTTATTGGTTGTGGGATACAAGGCCAGTACGGTGGCAGAATAAATGAAGGTCAGTTTCGCACCTTACATAAGAGTTTTATACATCGTAAAGGGAAGGTGAATATCAAACCTGACTTACTTCGGTGGTAATAAGCAGATTTGCCTGTAAGTATGCAATGTAACAGAGATGACACTCAATCGACACTATTAACACACCGCTCCTATAAAATGCATGTCAGTGAGCAGAAGGTAATACAAGCAGCGAGAATAAAGGTTTTTTTTTGTGGGAGCAGGCATGGGCAGAAGTAGAGGCTGCACCATGGGAGGCACCACGAAAACCTGTTAGGGGGCATCCCGAAGTGGGAGTCAGCGACCGGACAGGTGACACATACTGGACAGCAAGTAACAGGCCACCAGATGGACAGAAATAAGCTTTAGAAAACTGCGTTTCGGAATTCCAAATGCATATGAACGAAACCAGTGACGCAGCTGATCACGTGAACAGCGAGTGGTACACATGTGATGTACGCATGTAACTTTTAGACGTCTGGAACGGGCACAAAACGTGCAATTGGCGGAAACGAACTAGGAACGAATAAAGTGCAGAGATTCCGACGCAGTTTAATGGTAGGGCCCTAGCGATTGGCAGAGAGAGAGTTTCCGCAAAATAAGAGGAACGCTCCTATAGGTCGACAAGATGTGGAGAATGAAGGAACGCAGGTGGGGAGACAGTTCGGCTAAGAGAAAGACAAGATCGACATTTTCGGGGACTATTCTCTGAACTGGAGTCAAGTGCAGAAAGGGGCGCATAATGCTCTGTATGACGCAGAGGAGAAATTTGTGTGAACACTGTGTTCACTGTGGCTGACATTCAGCTAGATATTAGCTGTAGAATCGTTGAGCTCCAACTGTTGAGAAACTTTCTGAGGACGAGATCCGTTCGTTTGACAACTGTCGTAACATTGTCACATTGTAAACTGTGTAAATGCGTGTATTTCTGTGATAAGATTGCAACATTAAACCAAAAGTATTTACAGCTTACAGTGTAACCTCCCCACAGAAATATTTATAAATAATGAATTTTTGTGTAACCTACCCACGGAAATATTAATAAATAATGTATATTTGTGTAACCTACCCACGGAAATATTTTAAAGATGAACCAAATGTAACCTCCCCACAGAAATATTTATGTTTTAAAATATATACCATGTGTTAACTCCCACGGAATGATTAATTAAATGATGAATTTTAAATATTGTAACCTCTGAACAAAATTGCTTCCCATTTATAGTCTCCGTGCAGAAATGCATTCACATTTAATGTAACCACAAAAATTCTTTTCTCATTTAATGTTAAGTTCAAAATAGAAAAATTTCTAAACCCAAAAATAATAAAAAATTCAATAACCTGGTAATTTTATGACGACAGCAGCGCTGCGCCACGGCCCTGTACTCTGAATAAAAAAAGCAAAAGTTCTTACCTCAATAAAAACTGCGAATATATCTGCTCTTACATAAAAAATTTTCGGCACAGCTTCGTGCAATGCTGGTCTATGCTTTGTGAATCATGAAAGGAAACATAATCCATTGAATAAAAACTTCAAATTGAAATGAATGCTTTTTTTTAAAAAAAAATACTTTATATTACAAAAATTATTATTGGGGCATTTTTTGAAAGAAATTGGATGACAGTTAACATACATTACTAGATATGCGCAAGGCTGCTTCTTTACCTTCTACAATAATACTCATCCTCCAGAGTCCCAACCAGAGCAGACTGCCGACACGCGCCGACACGCGCAGACAACCGTCGACTACTGCAGACTACTGTACTACTGCCGACTACTGCCGACTAGCGACAAGCAACAACTAACTACATACTGCTCTCTGGTCAGAGACTCTCCTAAGTCTTGCCTGTTGCAGGCAGCGCATACATCGCATACCTCTTACAACACAATTGTTATTCTGTCCTCAAAACCTTACAAGTGCACAAACGAGAACTGTCTGCACTGTAAATTATAAAATGCAAACTGGCACCACATTTCTGGGGAAGAAACATGAAGTAAGTACACCACTCTTAGTACGTTGTTACGAATGGAGGTCCACTACATCATATTGTCCCAACGACCTGACAGTTTTGGCTGTAACGGGCATGCACACATCGAAATGGGACCAAGAGGCAATGGATACGAACTTTCTAGCCAGATATGCGTCACCGCTGTGCCATTACGCTGATAATCTCATCAAAATACGCCATATGTGAGGAGGAAGCCAGTAACGGGGTCCTCTCCAGGCCAGTAGCCTTATGCATAAAATGGTAGGCTTTTATCTTATTGGTTGTGGGATACAATGCCAGGTTGCATGAATGCCAGATCTCTGGTTCCTTATCGAGTAATTTTTTACTCAACTTGTTATCCTTATTGTTACAACTTATTACCGAGTTTATTTTCCTTATCGCCATAATTTATGACCTCATTAAGGTAGACTCTTATGTATTCTTTGGGAATGGTGTTTACTTAGGATCCTTATTGATGATATTTATTATTCAGTTAGGCTGAATTAAGGCATAAGATGGTGTTCAATACGACAGAAGGTCAAAGCGTCACCAAGATGTTATATACATGAAACGTTGTATGAGTATGTCCAATATCATCCCTATCACGTTACGATGGAGATAGTCCAGTGTAAAACGGTGGGAAATTAAAGTAATTCATGTAAGTTAGATCTTTTGACAGTTGCTTATCGCATGGTCTATTTATTTAATACATTTAGGAAAGATCTGGTGCAATCTTTAGGTATGCTTTAGGCATGTTTTTGAAATGAAGTACACCCTTGCTATATAGCAATTACATTGTGGAGGTGCGAAGACTTTTTTTAAATATATTACACTGATAGTTCATGGTTCGTGGTTAATAGCAACCCTAGATTTTTTTATGAGGTCGCGCTGCTGCCCCCCCCCCCCCTCCTCCCACCACACTGACGGCGCCTGCATCCACAACCGTGGCAGGGAGTCGCGCACCGACTCTTGCCCTCTGCTGCCAGTGGATCTGCATTGTGAGGTAAGGAATCCAGACAGGCTTGTCAGCAGGCCTGCCTTATCTACTGACCCTCACCCCACACCACAGCACAGGTTTTACCTTCAAGATCACGCAAATCACAGACCAGGACAGTCTACAGAAGTCGAGTACGGCAGAAGCGTCTCTTGCCAAGAATTCTGCTTCTAAAAGTTCATTTTTCTGATTTGTCATTAAGCCTTCATTCATGTGTATGGAATGCAGCAAACATGTAGGGCTACCTTTGGCTTGTCCACGGTATGGCACAGTTCACTGTCTTGTGAATCACCTGTCTTGTGTGTGTGTGTGCACATAAAGATAATGCGTGCTATGTCCACACGTTTTTTTTTTTCTAAACACAGTGTGGTCTATAGAAGTTGCCGTGCAAACCTACATATTACAAGTAGGGATCACAAGGCATTAATCTCATGTCTACGGAGCTTCAATCTTGGAGATGATGAACGAACACAGTAGCCTGTAGGCTCGGTGGTAACTGCAGACTGTACATTACTCGGCGCTCTGAAGAGAACTGCTCAGCGCTCCAGTATTTGACGAGACATCGACCAATTGCTGTCCACACACGTGACGTCCATGGGTTGGCAGCTGTGGCCACCAGAGGACCTCAGTATAGTTCGTACTGCCAACCCATACAGCTGCTGCGCTACGTGTGTTTCTAGTGCAGCTTATCGATTGTGGTGTGGTAGTCTCTGGAGTCGTGGGCACCGTCATCACATATTTAATACACGCAGTGTTCATTTTTCCCACAGGATATTTGAAACTGCAGTGGCTGATATGTCTGTGGGTAGCATACGAGTATACCTTCTGTGACTTGGGCAAACGAAAAGCCGAAAGTTAGAGAAAGATGGATAACACTTAACAAAATTTTAATACTTATGAACTAAACAAATGTGCGGAGCTAGTAGCATATGCATCGGAGTCCACTGTCACTCACGTATGTGTCTCCCATACAGGAATCATTTAGTGTCGAGCGAAGAGCCATCGGCAGTGCACTCGGAAGAAAAACGAGTGCGTGGAGTTTTGTGTCACAGATCCCTGTTCTGGCCTACGTAGCACATTTAGAAATGTCTACTGTAGAATGTCTTTTCGTTACAAGAAACGAAATAAACCATTCGTATTTCATTATTTTTGGAACACTGCCAACCTGCCACTGACCTCTGTGCTCTTAAAATCTGTAATGCCTCCGTGATGCTGATTTGTTTTTTGAAAAATTCATGCCTCTGCCATTGCTATGTAGTCCATATCTGAAAAATAAAAATGTGATTGGCGGTAGAAAAAGATATTTCACAAACAAACCCAATACTTACATTTCGTTCTGAAGGCGGAACTTCCGCTAACTGCAACCCGCGTGCCTGTTCCAGTCGCGAATGGAAATAATGTTGGTAAATATCCATATTAACACTAATTCCTCCATTTTCTCGTTGTGGTCATTTCTAAAGTAGTATGTGGGGGAAGTTAATATGCCGCCCAACTCTTCCGTGCATGTACTTTCTCGGATTTTCTGCAGTAAGTCTCTCTATGATGTATGACGCCTTGCTTATAGAGTTTACCACTGGCATTTGTGTAGCATCCCCGTGACGAACTTAGAACACCTAAACGATTACCTAGGCGCCACAGTAAAATTTATTAGAGAGGTTGCATATGGTGCATACTCAGGAAGTTATTACTCAAATCCAAGTTTGAAATCATACTATATTATTACACAGCTCTGAAAAGAACTTTGAGGAACTGGATGTTAGTTATGAAAAGAAGATATTAGAAAGTAGGGAAGAAATTCTTAATTAGTTAAGGTTGATGACATAGTAACTTCTGTTGTACAGTTAGTTGCTAATGCAAACAGAGCTCCAGTGGTACTTTACCTGATAGTGTTGGTGAATATGAAGAAGTGGGGTCATTAATTGAGATGCGAGGACGGTGAAACTCAAATTAATAGAAGAAGAAGGGATTTATGTTAGGAATTAAATTCAAGAGTGTCTAAGATTTGGAGTAAGGCGATGGTGTTGCTGTAGCCCATTCTTATAGCAGAGGTCATACATGTGATAATGTGGATTCAGGAAATGAAGACGAGCCATATCCTGTATCTGAACAAGAATGGAGGAGAACTCATTGTAGTCGTGATCAGTTCGGTCATGAGAATGTGAAACTTGAAGGCATCTTTGGTTTTGGCCTAAGTCATTTCTTGTCTGTGGCACTTGAGATTGTCGCGAAAGGAGAAAGGGGTCTTTATCAAAACTTAAAACATTTTTAGAAAAATCTTTTAATGCCTAGCCTGAATTTACCTAAAACAGCTAAAATAGGATGACTAGCATCTTCAGACAGATAAACAAGCAAAAAAAAATACATAAAATTGCCTTAGGAAAACCTTGTAACAAAATAAATATACATACATAAAAGCCGGCCGGTGTGGCCGTGCGGTTCTAGGCGCTTTAGTCTGGAACCGCGTGACCGCTACGGTTGCAGGTTCGAATCCTGCCTCGGGCATGGATGTGTGTGATGTCCTTAGGTTAGTTAGGTTTAAGTACTTCTAAGTTCTCGGGGACTGATGACCACAGATGTTAAGTCCCATAGTGCTCAGAGCCATTTGAACCATACATAAAATGTATGAAGAAATACAAAGATATATCCTAATACTCCGATAGATGCCTGTTCTCTAAATTTTGCCAATAGTATTCCTCCAAATAATGTCGCCTGTCCTCCACGGATTCCCATTCGACTTCTGAAAGCATCTTGTAGCGCCGCTTCCTTTGGACGAAAAATGAAGACTATAAAATTCCAAATTTCATAAAAAAGCAAAGTCCTTTTGGAATAATGTTGCGTGAATAGCAGCACGTAGATAGAAAAGAAATTCAGTACCAAGTCATTCCACCAAGAAGGAGGTAAACGGCTCGTGTTGTCTGTAGTTCAATCATGCCTAGACGGTCAATACCGCGGTACAATCGCGTCCGCATTGTTACTTTGTGACAGGAAGGGCTCTCATCAAGGGAAGTGTCCAGGCGTCTCGGAGTGAACCAAAGCGATGAGAGACAGGAACTGTAGATGACATCCCTCGCTCAGGCCTCCCAAGGGCTACTACTGCAGCGGATGGCGGCTACCTACGGATTATGGCTCGGAGGAACCCTGACAGCAACGCCATCACATTGAATAACGCTTTTCGTGCAGCCACAGGACGTCGTGTTACCAGGACGTCGTATGCCACGATGAATACAGGCATGCATCGATGCAAGACGACGTGCTACTGGGTATTAGAGGTGCCGGTGTGTACAGCAATCTGGACCAGCACCTCTGAGGGTCTCGCTCTACGTTCGTACAATATGCAATGTGTGGTTTTAATGAGCAATAAAAAGAGTGTTTATGTTGATCTCTATTCCAATTTTCTGTACATCTTCCAGAACTCTCGGGCCCGAGGTGATGCAAAACTTTTTTCTATGTGGGTATCTAGAAAAAACATTCTGATTTAATTTTAGTTTTACTTAAAATCTGTATGCTGGGTGTGGTGTGTCTCGTTTGCTGTTAAGTTTAGTAATGAGCATGAATGATTTCTATTTCTATTTTCAAACCTTAAACTCAAATTTTGTTTAGCGCATTATAGCTGAATTGCTTCTAAAATGATTTTATTTTAATGTTAGTCAGATTATTTTAAAGCCTATTATTTCTTAGTTGTCAAATGTAAGTCGCGTCTTACTATTTTTTTCTTCTTGTCAACTTAGTTACTGTTAAATTCATTAAATTTCCAAAATATGCTCATAGCTTAGCTTCTGCAATACGAGAACAGATGGTAATCAGTTCCATATTAGAATCAAGATATTTGGATTTTGCAACTCGTGCCATAGTAGTGTGAAACGTCAGGTCAAAAAGCCCTGTAATCAGGTTACTCTTACTTAATTTAATAAAAGGTTTTATTAAGTGTTTCTTATTAAATATCTTTATTTTTGAGATGTATTAGGATGTTATGTAGCAGTTTCTAATGTCCTCTTGTACTCTCCTCCAGAGCACTTCCAAACCTGTTCAAATTGCGAAGAAGCGAATGATGAAAGTTGCCTGTTCATTTCATTTCATTCACTATATTTTTACTCTTCACAAATAATGACATCATCTTTGCTTCACGTTTTGTTCAAATGGTTCAAATGGTTCTGAGCACTATGCGACTTAACTTCGGCGGTCATCAGTCGCCTAAAACTCAGAACCAACTAAACCTAACTAACCTAAGGACATCACACACATCCATGTCCGAGGCAGGATTTGAACCTGCGTCCGTAGCGGTCGCTCGGCTCCAGACTGTAGCGCCTATAACCGCACGGCCACTCCGGCCGGCTCCACGTTTTGTGTTTCTGTTATGCTTAGCTATGACTGATCAAGATAAGCTTTTAGACGAATCTCTTTGTATGCCCAGGAAGCTAGCCGGTGTAGTGTAACGACGTAAGTTTTTTATAAATGATTTTCTTTCGACATATGACCATGTGTAGACTTCGTCACCTACGTCAGTTACAACCCACTTCAAAATTATTTATATTCTTTTTAAATTGTCTCAGAATGGTTCTTGAACGAAACTGTAAAACATCATTTGAGTCGTATGCACAGAATTACGTCACTCGGGCCAATTGGTTTGCGTAAACTTGTTCAATTTTAGATGTCGTTTGTTTCTCCTCAGAAATTATATTGATACACGTTATCTGATTTAATCGATATTAGAACCACATTAAATAAACTTTGAGATTCAAAGTCGCGATGAATGCTGTCAAAATTCAATAATCTTGTCAAATATATTATTAATCCATTCACATAATTCTTCATAAATAAATCCTCAGAACACGTATTTCAACTTTAGTAGCATCCACTAGTTTATTATCTTCCTACATACAGACGTGAACCTGAGCCTTGACAAGATAGGACTAACCATTTTCAATAAGATTAAACTTCCTATGATATCATTGTTGTACAAAAAAATTACATATTTTCATTTATCAATTTTTAGAAGCACGACGCAACAACTCGGTTTCAGGATCTTCTGTTGCTCTTTGGCTGTCGACCCGCGACGTATAGTGGCCAGCAATTTTCTCTCTGGTCGCGGCAGCGAAGATGCTGTCTCCGTTCGTTGCGCCGCCCTCTCCGTACATGAAACACAAAAAAAATACAAAACTTTAGGCAATTCACAACCATTACAAAATATTACAAAAACACCTAAACAAAAACTAAATTAAACTTATATTCACCTTCAATGACCTCACAGTTGCCCCGTGAGGCCTGGATATCAGAGGGTGTGGGTTGAGACCCCTGTTATCTTCTGCAAGTTCTGCAAGCCCGGCTGTTCGGAATCTAGCTGCTCGGTAACGTAAAACTATGTATCACATTAGGTCAAAATCATTGTTTTCAAGGGAAGTGCCTACTATTCGATTACGCATACCATTATTCAAATACATTGTAAGGCACAGATTCTTAGCGCAGTCTGTGCCTGCCAAAAATTACTGCGTTTCGTCCGTTCCATGCGGAAATTTACTCTTAACTGTGCTATTATGGTAATTCATAACCGAATATATGGAGATTACTCCCTTTCATTTAATAGTTGCTAATAAATACTAATTTAGTACGTTCTTTAACGTTGTTACATTAGGACAGAGCGTTCAAATTGTGATAGATTAGTTTCAGTTTTATTCATTTACTAGAGTTATTCTTTCCAAAAATGTATATTACTAATAAGTTTCTCACAATAACTAATAGTACTGTTTACTTTACGTCAATCTTTTCCCTAATGCCTTATTTATGCCTGAGGTCAAGAAGAAATCAAGCAAAACTTTCTTTAGAATCTCGGCACGGCTTTCTTTACCTTCGGACACCTTGTTGGGTAATGGCAATTTATTTAGGAGAAACAAGCGAGAGAGCCCCGTTTGATGTGTTCTACATTAATACTATTACAAACCTCTATTAAAGGCACTCTGCTATGTTCTCGTGAGCCATATAGCTCTGGACGCCCATGGTCCCTAAAATTATTAACCATCCCCTTTGGTTCCTACTATCCGAGTAAATATACTATCTACAAAATTCCTTCTGACCTAATAACAAAACTTTCTTCCATATAAATCCCCTTTTAGTTATCTTCCTCCTTTTGAAGTACCGGTAGATTATTGTAGAACACTTGTTTAAACTTTCTATTATTTCTTTAAAATAACACGTAACTATCACGAAAACTTCACATGAATAAACTGTGAACGCTCTTCCGTATGTAACATATACTAAATATTAACTTATTTAGGAATGAAGGGTTTCATTTGATCAACACTATATAATCCTTTAATTACACCTGATGAAGGTTCCATAAGAAGTAACGCTTTGGGATGTACAATCTTATGTACAACATATGGACCTTCAAAGATAAAGAAGAATTTTCTACATTCCTTATTGATCTTCGAACTTTTAGGATGAGATCGTACTAATACACGGTCTTCCTTTTCTCGTTCGGATGGACAATTCGTAGAATAACATTTTTCTTTCCTTTACATAATACGGTAACCCACTAATTAGGACTCGTATTAGATGACTTTCAATCATTGGTTCTCCAATTAATTTAGCACGGTTTAAATGCCATTAGAAATATTTCCTATAACCTCTCCACCGTTTAGAATAAGGAGGAGGGTCTAACAACTCTAAGGTTAAGTGTTATTGTTTTCCTCTCGACCAATAATTTTGTTTAAACTGCTTAACAAAATCATCCCAAGCCCTAAATTCAGTTCTATGCAGTACTGCCCATTACGTAGCTTCTGCTTCTAAATGTCCTATTACAAATTGAAACCGTTTTTCATTACTCCATTTAGGAGATAATGAAGTTTCAAAAGCTTTTATAAAGATTATAGGGTGAAGTTCGCCTCCTGGTTTGAATACAGGAAATCGACTTGCTACATTTGAATTTGTCGTTATATCATCCCAACATTCTGCGAGAGACATAGTTGGATTTTGTTTAGATTGCAGAGACGGAGTTGCATCGGATTGGCTTACCGTGATTTCTTTATGCGTATTGTTGTCGTCCGAGCTAGCAAACTCGATGCGACTGTTGTCTCTGATTACGTAATTGCTTCTACTACTTGAAATGTTTTCATTATTACCTAATTCCGATAACCGTTTAGTAATTTCCTGTATTCGCATTTCTGTATTGGATACGCGGTTAGCTAATATCGATTCTTCACTGTGTTCACGATGTGAACGCTCTGTACCGTCGTTAATGTTATTATCTTTGGAGGTCTCAAGGTTACTGCAAATTTCAGTAATTAAAAATTTCATGTTTTCTAGTTCAGTATGATCTTTTTCTACTTGATGCGTTAATGTCTCTAATTCTACCTTATGTATTGAAGACATCTCTACAGGTTTGGTAGAGACCTCTTTAATAGATTCTAATAATTCTCTACGAACAGTTTCTGTTTGCATAGAAAATTCATCTCGTAACTTATCGTTATTTTTCTGTATTTCATTTACAACTAAGATATTGACATTATCTAGTCTCTCGGTTAAGTCAGTAATATCATTTCGCATGCGAGCTGTTTCCTCACGGGATTCCTGGATATGTTCTTCTAACCTTTTACAATTACCAGCAATCTTATTACTAAGTCCTACTAGTCTTTTCTGCATTTCAACTTTAGAAGCCTCTATTTTATCAATTCTCGACTGGTTTCATTAAGATGTTCCTGTAACCTGTCTGTCGATTTTGTTAGCTCCCCTTTAAGTTCCTCTTTTAATCTAGCCGTAGATTCTTCGTTAGACTGTTTTAATTCCTGTTTTAGTTCCTCTTTTAATCTAGCAGTAGATTCTTCATTAGACTGTTTTAATTCAGCTAAAAAATCCCCGTTAGATTGTTTTAATTTAGCGATCGCCCTAAAAAGGGATCTCATGCTCCTATCGGACATAGACTGCTCTCCGTCTGATATTTCACTTCCCGACATTATTGTAAGATATTAACTAGTTACACACGCAGACTTGTAATCAACAATTCTGTAAAAGCACACTCCCTATGTACAACACTCCACTTCCAACTTGAAACAGACTCACCGTACACTAATATTGTAATTTGTAGTTCTCGATGATCAGTGTGCTGCTATGGGCTGCAGATATAACAGCCGTCGATGCAGCCGCTGAAATGCTGCGACCCCGCTTCCGCAACCGGCAGGACGCTGAGTCGAACACCGGAGACTTCACTGGCTGCAACCACGCCCGGCACCACCGTAGACAGGCGAAACCCTCAGCAACACCTCTAATACCAGCCGGAGGAACGCGCCCCAGCTGACGTACTGGGCCTGTTAGTTTAGGAGAAAAAGGGTTGTCGGGGTTTGCAGCGTTCAGCTGCTGCCCAACAGATGCGCCTTCTCGTGGAATAACTGCGTGACCGTACTGCTTGGCTGCGCTCCGTCAGATGCCCACACCCGCGAAGTCGCCGCTGGCTGGTGAAGGCTCCACGAAAACTCGCGTTGACTTCCGAAGGACTCTTGATGTTTTAATTGTTTCGTACCTGTGTGTCTTAGTTGCACACAAGTCCTGTCACGGTCGCCACGGTGTAGTGTAACGACGTAAGTTTTTTATAAATGATTTTCTTTCGACATATGACCATGTGTAGACTTCGTCACCTACGTCAGTTACAACCCACTTCAAAATTATTTATATTCTTTTTAAATTGTCTCAGAATGGTTCTTGAACGAAACTGTAAAACATCATTTGAGTCGTATGCACAGAATTACGTCACTCGGGCCAATTGGTTTGCGTAAACTTTTTCAATTTTAGATGTCGTTTGTTTCTCCACAGAAATTATATTGATACACGTTATCTGATTTAATCGATATTAGAACCACATTAAATAAACTTTGAGATTCAAAGTCGCGATGAACGCTGTCAAAATTCAATAATCTTGTCAAATATATTATTAATCCATTCACATAATTCTTCATAAATAAATCCTCAGAACACGTATTTCAACTTTAGTAGCATCCACTAGTTTATTATCTTCCTACATACAGACGTGAACCTGAGCCTTGACAAGATAGGACTAACCATTTTCAATAAGATTAAACTTCCTATGATATCATTGTTGTACAAAAAAATTACATATTTTCATTTATCAATTTTTAGAAGCACGACGCAACAACTCGGTTCCAGGATCTTCTGTTGCTCTTTGGCTGTCGACCCGCGACGTATAGTGGCCAGCAATTTTCTCTCTGGTCGCGGCAGCAAAGATGCTGTCTCCGTTCGTTGCGCCGCCCTCTCCGTACATGAAACATAAAAAAAATACAAAACTTTAGGCAATTCACAACCATTACAAAATATTACAAAAATACATAAACAAAAACTAAATTAAACTTATATTCACCTGCAAACTGGGCTGACACTGGGGGATGGGTGACGCTTCAATTTTGCGTCCCTCAACACCGGCCGCTGTGGCTGAGACGCTCTTGGCGCCTCAGTCCAGAACCGCTCTGCTGCTTCGGTCGCAGGTTCGAATCCTGCCTCGGGCATGGATGTGTGTGACGTCCTTAGGTTAGTTAGGTTTAAGTAGTTCTAAGTTCTAGGGGACTGATAACCTCAGATGTTAAGTCCCATAGTGCTTAGAGCCATCTGAACCATTTGAACCCACGCAGGCATTTTCACATCTCTGGGAGGTTGGTTTATCTATTAGCCATTACAAAGCTTTGCAGTTTGGAAGCCAGGAGGTGTTCCTCGTCTGAACCTACATCCGCCATTCTGTGTTCTGATTCAGAGAATTCTGGCGTTAATTTTCGTGGGATTCAGCTCTGTTTGAGTCAGAAGGAGGTTTGACTTTGTCTCGTAGGTGCAGGATGTATCAGAGTCGATAATGATATAGAAATTGGAGGATATCATTTCAGTTACTTGCCATAGTTTATATTAAGCGACTGGCTGGGTTAAATTGACAGTGTATCATAAATTTCTGCACTGTATGATTTACAATTACTCCACAATCACCCATGCAGCAATATCCTTCCACACGGCAGAACGGAACCTCACAGGTTGCTCATTTTTGATTAAGGGGCTCCGGAAAGGCTCAAAATCATGAAAAGTTCAATTTTTACTTTTTTGCTTTTTCTGAATCTGCAGACTATTACCTTTTAATAGATATATAATTTATTCAATTCCGAAGACTACAACTATTTTTAAATTTTTTTGAAATGTGTTCTACATGGGCGTGACCCACTGTGGCGCTGTTATTATTATTAACCAATTATGAATAATTAATAATAATAATAATTATTATTATTATTATTATTATCATTATTATTATTATTATTATTATTATTATTATTATTATTATTAATAACTGAACTGTTGAAAAAGTGTATTCACGGAAAAACTCAAAACCCCAATGAAAGTGTAAATAGTGTTATATGGTCGAGAATCCCCAAGACTGTATTTGTTGGAATAGAAACACTTCACTTTGGTGTGTATGATGCTGTTGCGACTTTCAATGATGGCAACATTGTAAGGTGCAAGGTATTTAGAAATATGGGAATGAAGATAGGTTCTAACATGGTACGAGCGATGCTTGCTTTAGACAAGGAACGCCTTCGGGCTGCAGACAGGGCTGTAAAGAGTCTAGAAATACAAGCAAGAGTAAACAGGAAGAGGAACAAGAGGAAGCTGCAGGAGGAGTTTGCAGAGGATGAAGATAATCCATCCTATGGACCTGGAATGCACTAAAAAGTTAATCCAATCTTTGTCGCTCGATTCCCAAAACTTTTATTTTCTCATACTAATTACATGTTTTCTAAGGATCTTCCAAACATATTCGTTTCAAACTTTCAGTAAATGTTACACAGTACCTTCTGCATAATTTAACACAGCCTTTTTCCAAAAAACTGTATATTTTTGAATATATAAATAAAAAATTGCAAAAAAAGTTGTGAATTCTCATTACAATAGAAAAAAATCATCTTTAATAACTGAACTAAAATTTTGTAAAATCCCTGTGTTAAGTTGTAGCCCATATTCCAATAAATAATCTGTAAAAAGTTCAACTTCCTACCTCAAATACTTTGTGAGGAAAGATGTAATTTATAAGCGTTATTTTAACATTGCAAGTATAGGGCGTTCCGGAGCCCCTTAAATGAAAGTTGATTGTAGAAACAAATTTTACGTCTTCAAGTCTATCACGCTGTGGATGAAATGTTATTATATTAAAGAGTTGTTGCATTGTTTAAAATTGTGTATTGAGGACATATTATTCCGAATATCCCTTGTAAGAGTCACTTGTGTATTTTCTGCTCTGAGTACTGATGTAGGCTTGTAAATCAACTACATTCTTCAGATGCAGGAAGGTAATTCGATGGGTTTTGTTCTGGATGGGCTCTACTTTCTCAACACACTGCACAGTGATCTCGCACTTTACTGAGATACTGGGTGAAAAAAGGTATTCATAACTTGTGTGTTGTCTTAATGATTCAGTTTTCAGGGTTTGGTACATGATGCCTATGGTGATAGGTAAATTTGGATATTGGAATGGCAGGGTGAAGTACAGTTCAACTGTAAGAATGCGATCTACAGTGGTGGCGATGACTGGAGTCGAATGGTGGACCGTCAGTAAAACATCCCTGGTTAAGAAAGTCTTTTATTCGTAACAGATAAAAAGACGGAATCATACCTCCAGAGGAGGTCGATGGACTCTGTGACGTAGTCGACTACAGTTGCTGGAGAGTGCCACCGTGTGTCGTTGTCCACCAGGAACGGGATACATGCTGGTGGTGCCACGTGCTATTGTCAGCACAGCTATAGAGAGCTGACACACAATGGCACGTCATTGGCGACAGGTGACAGAAGGCAACCCTGACTGCTTGGCCACTTCCATATTGGCAGCATTCAACATATTGGATTAGGCTTGGCTAAACCGCAGCTTCTGGCATGACTGAAGGCTCCAGGTGACAGCAGTAAGACTGGCGAAGAGACGGTGTAGCTGGCAGGTAGCTGACCCAGGCTTGAACCTGCAACTCACCAGGGATGTTGTCGTCAGCAGGAAGAATTCACCCAGCAGGTGACCCAGTAGTACGACGTCTCCAAGTTGACTGCATACAAAGTGGAGCCCTGCAGCTGTTCACAGTGTAGTCTGTCGGCAGCTGCTGTCTGCATCATCTTGGATTATGAGAGATCTCCTTCTCGCGGTGTTTGGCTGGTGTAGGCTGTGTCACTGAGCACAGTGTGCACACATGGATACTACTGAGCACAATGAGAATGAGGGTCTGAACCGAGTGGTAGATCTGTGAGCTCGGCTGGCAAGTGTTTCTCTAATGGCAGCTCTCCCAGTCCAGAAACCTCAACAGGGTTGAGCGGCCGGTCGTCGCTATATAGTAGAAACGACTCCATTTCGCCCAGTTTTCCTGTATAGTCAGCACCTTCAGGAGACCTCTGGAGCTGCAAGATGTTGCTGGCTGGTGAATTTGTAGCATCGGCCTAATGAACGAATGTTGTTGCGTCCTGAATATAGTCTATGGTCCATATCACCTGGTTAGGCTGAAGGGCACAACTTCCCTTGTCAAATTATTCCACACAGAGTTCGGCAGTTCATCTCACCCCTGGTAAAGCCGTGGTCCATCAAGTTATTCCTTCATGCCTGAGGAGAAATCCTCATCTGCACTGCTGGAAGCCATAAATCGAAAGGCAACACATTATTATGTTTTTGGCCAGTTTGCTGATGGATAATTTGTCATTTAATGTCTGAACAGAAGCTAAGCAAAAATCATTTTCATTGCGCTTAAATCGTGTAACAGCATGTATGTCTGTGTTCATTCTGTTAAATATATGGGGTTAGATTGCGTTTCCAAATTAGTTTCTGGGGTATAAAGATGTTTACTTACTGCATAGCTGACAGGTTCAATGTTTTACTTTCATCGTTCATGGGAGTATAGCCGATATTTGGCAAAAGAGTGTGTACCATTAAATGTGAACACGAAACGGAAACCAAATACTATGGATCTTCTCAAACAATTAAGCAACATTTACTCTTCGTGTAATTTCTGAATTTGGTGATGAAATCATTAGAAACTTAGCCAACTCTGTACTCCTCTAGTCACTGATGTGATATGGAATAATTTTCCGGGTCGATTCCGCACATAGACATAAAATATTCATTGTACAGAAACGTGAGCATTAAAGTCAGTATTCCTTCTTTAAATGCACGTGGGTAACGTATTTTTTTTTAAAGTAAGTACAATACTTGCCCCGCAATATACTCTCTCATGAGCTTTGTTTTAGAGAATCAGACACAATTTGAAAACGATAGTAGGTTTCATAAACCTAGCACCAAGAACAAAAATTGCCTCCACTATCCACAAATTGACCTTAGTACTGCACAGAGAACACCAATGTATGGATCCATAAAAATATATCGAGATCGTTCCTGTGATTTAAGAGTGACCGCAGATAATGGAACTTTTAAAAATATATTGAAATCTTCTATGCTCGATAATTCGTTCTACCTCACAGATTAATTTTTTAGCGCCGGCCGGTGTGGCCGAGCGGTTCTATGCGCTTCAGTCTGGAACCGCGCGACCACTACGCTCGCTGATTCGAATCCTGCCTCGGGCATAGATGTGTGTGATGTCCTTAGGTTGGTTAGGTTTAAGTAGTTGTAAGTTCTAGGGGACTGATGACCTCAGAAGTTAAGTCCCATAGTGCTCAGAGCCATATCAACCATTCTTTAACCATTAATTTCTGACTGGATAATATGTATGTGGTAGGCGTCCATTTATCAAATTTTATTGTAAGATTTTTAAAAAAATCTAGTTGCGTCATTATCCAACATGTAGCCACGTTTTAATAGAGAAAATGTAACTTATTTGTAAATATAGTGACACGTGTGACATTATTTCGATTTGTCTAGAATATGATCCACTGAATATCCAAAAAACTAAATAACTTTAATGTTGCTGTACATAGCGTAAACAATGCTCCTGGAAAAGGCTAAGTTGGCTTTCATGTGCGAGCCCCAGAAGGTGTACTAAGCGCTTTGTGAAGACAACAGGTGATCTTTATTCAGTACGAAACCTTTTCATGCTTTGGTTGTATTCCTTGGTAGTGTTTGAGCAGCACGATTTAATTTTCATGTAAACTGGTATTTTCGTATGTCCGCTTCGTGTAACATTTTTTCTCTGAAAATGATGATGTCACCTTTAAGATCGGAGTTCTGTTCATCCAGTCGCAAGTTATATGTAGGCACTTGAATTTGTTGTTCTACAATGCAATCGTCAATTTTTATCTCTGATAGGCACTTACGTACGCCTGAGAGCAGTATTCACGACGAAGAGTAAGGCTCTCTACAAAAGCTCTAAAGGTCATTTAAAATTTTCCAATTCAGTATTCGCTATTTATGGGTGTACGAAAGTAAATAGCCTACTCCGTGCAGTAGGTAACAGTCTGTACGGATCTGGCGCGTTATCAGTAGAAACTCTGCATTAGTAATAGCTTTCCTGCGCAGACATTACGTAATGTGAGTACTACGTGTGTTTCAAAGACATTGCGTTTTACGGTTACAAAACGTACTTAGACGCTGCAGACGTTTCGCTACTTATCAGCAGATGGGTGACTGGCGGTATCGCACGCAACCACAGGGCATGCGCCAGCTTACTCTGGTGGCCGTCAGAAAACCAGAAGGAAGCGTAATAAATCAAAGGTTTGCGAGCCGTTCCCGGAATTGAAATCTGGTGGGACTCGGGACACGGGGCGGCGATTGAATCCAGAAGAGATCCATCACGTGCAGGGGGCAGGCTCTGTGAGGTATCGACATTTCTCGGCAACGTACAGTTCCCCAGTCCTCAGGAAGTTTGTCCTTAAATAAGAAAGCTGGGTTATTCCGTGCCAACAGCAAAAAAATTTATTTTACGGGGTACAATTTGTTTTTTATACATATAATGGCGCGTGCACATGGTTATCAGTACTGGCACGGTGAAATGCAGCACTGCGTCACTGGACACTATATATCTTCCGCTGAAAATATACAAAAAATATTTTATCTAGTAGAATGCATCCAGCTAAACAATAGTTTGTTTCAGGCGAGCATGTCGAGGTTTGGATTTTTCTGTATTTCCAGTTGAAGTCTATGAAACGCAACATCCGTAGTTGTTCTAATATCTGAGAAGTACAGGTTTCAAACTTCGACAACATTATTTCACGTATATTGCCTACAAAAAGAGTGAATAACCCAGAATGGGAGTGTCGACGAAATGGAATTTCACCTGTTGAGAGACTACGAGGGGCGTTTGAGAAGTCTGTGCAAAAATTAAACTTCTTACGTGTTTGGGGTAAACCTTTTTTATTTTTCGACATAGTCTCCTTTTAGACTTATATACTTCGTCAAACGCTATTCCAATTTGTTGATCCCTTCCGAGTAACAGGAATTCTCCAGGTCTGCAAAATAGCTGTTAGTTGCTGCAATCACCTCCTCGTTTAAATATAATCTTTGTCCCGCCAGCCATTTCTTCAAATTGGGGAACAAATAGTAGTACAAGGGAGCCAGTTCTGGAGAATAGGGGGGATGTGAAAGGAGTTGGAACCCTATTTCCATTAGTTTTGCGGCCAACACCGCTGAGGTGTGTGCTGGTACATTGTCGTAATGGGAAAGGACTTTTTTGCGGTCCAATCGCCGGCGTTTTTCAAGCATCTCGGTTTTCAAACGGTCCAATAACGATGAGTAATATGCACCTGCAATAGTTTTACCATTTTCCAGATAGTCGATGAGGATTATCCCTTGCGAATCCCAAAAGACAGTCGCATAACGTTTCCGGCCGAAGGAATGGTCTTCGCCTTTTTTGGTGTAGATCCTCTCTTGGCAACCCATTGTTTAGATTGTTGTTTGGTCTCAGGAGTATAATAATGTATCCATATTTCACCCACAGTGACGAAACGAAGCTTAACGTCCTGCGGATTCTTCCTGAAGAGCTGCGAACTATCCTTGCAACACTTCACACGATTCCGTTTTTGGTCAAACGTGAGCAATCTCATAACTCATCTTGCGGATAGCTTCCTCATGTCCAAATGTTTAGGCAAAATATTATGTACCCGTTCATTCGAGACGCCCACAGCACTTGCAATCTCAAGCACCTTAACTCTTCTGTCATCCATCACCCTATCACGGATTTCATCAATGACTTCTGGAGTCTTAACATCCACAGGACGTCAGAACGGTCAGCATCACTTGTGCCCATATGGCCACTCCGAAAATTTTGAAACCACTTCTAAACTGTTTTAATCGAAATTGCAAAGTCACCGTAATGTTTATCAAGCTTCTCTTAGTCTCCTGAGGCGTTTTGCCTTTCATAAAGTAATGTTTAATAACGACACGAAATACTTCTTCGTCCATTTTCTGACAATCACTCGACTTCCTTGATTCACACGAATGCCAAACAGAAAGAAGTAGACCAATATGGCTGAAACTTGGTGTGCGTTCTTTACACAGATCCTACTAACTAAACATGATCTCGATACGCACCGGTGGTGCAATCTCTCTGACTTTGCACGGACTTTCCAAACGCCTCTTGTACGTGAAGTTATTTCAGCGATTATAGAATCGAGTCAAATTTACAAGGGTGGCAGTATAGTCCTGTTATCAGTGTGAAATTCCACCTTCTCTGGTATGGATGCATACACTGGTTCAGATGGGCAGGGTGTCCCCTCCCGAGGCAAGATGGGCCGCATTTGTTGTAACTCGTCCTTGATACTGATACTGAGATGCAGTTGACTATCGAACTAGTCCCACACAAGATTCTACCAGGGGCGTATCCGGGAATCCTGCTGGCCACAAGAGAACCTCAACATCACCCACATAGTTTATAGAGCCTCGTACCACGTGTGGAGGAGCATTGTCTTGTTGAAATGTAACACATGTGGAGGTACCGTTTCGTCGTTATATTTCCTTAAGTCTGTAATAGTTCTTTATTTACGTGACCATTACGGCACCCTAACCGCAGTTCTCGATACCAGTAATATCGTACTACTTTTCTGCGAAGTAACAGACATATTTTTGCGACAATATTCACATTTGGTTTTATTAATGTATAGGTACTCCGATGTATCGATATATTACAGTGATATGGTTCTTGTGTGTATTCATTTCTGTGAGACTGTCATAATCTTTGACTTACTTGTAACCTTTTTGGCGCGAATGCACACAGAGCAGTCTTTGTTTCACTTTGAAGAAGTTAAGTTGTTATTTCGCTTTGTAAAAGAACAGCCAAGTCTTGTGTTTGGTTAAAGTGGAAATTAAATATATGAAGATTGATACAAAATTGTTTTCTTGATGATGTGACAATTAAGAAGAAGTATATGTGAATTTGCAAGAAGTTTAATAAAAATGTGGATCGTGAACACCAAGTCAAAAATTATTTCTACCATACCATTGTTCTGGTTTGTGATTGTTTGATCATTAAGAATTTCCTGAAAAACACATTTGTTAGGTCTTCAAATATTGCTAAAATACAGATCTGGACCTTCTAGCAGTCAAAGTGGAATCACCCTAGAATCAACTAGATGAGTCATAATAACTTCGACGAAATCTACATGGGAATCCATTCAAGATAAGTGCCAAAATTAATGACTTTTTTTACAGTGACTTCATTATTTCCATTTTGACGATACCATCCAAAGTCAATAACTTTGTTGTTGCCAGATAAAGCGAACATATGGTGCATGAGGAGCATTATTAATCTGATTTCTAACCCACTTTGCAAGTGGTGGTATTGTTAGAAGACTCTACCATCCGTGACCTGAATTAATATCCGATGACTCCTCACACCATGACAGCAGGAGTAACATCGCTTCTTCCCTACAAAACACTGGAAGAATGGGATCACTCCCCAGGTCGCTTCCATACTTGCTGACGTTCAACATCCAGAGTATTGCAGAGGTGCGTTTCATTTCTGGACACAATACGATGCCATTCATCAGACGTCCAGCCTACCAGTCATGGCATAAAACGCAGTCGTTTTTGTTGTGGTGTTAATAGCACTCTACACATGGGGCGAAATCCCCTAGCGTTGCTGCTGTTGGTTTCCGCCCAACGCAGAATGTTGGAGGGATAATTATTTGTTCTCGGACGCAGGCACAGATCTGAAGGAGTGAAACCTCCCCTTAGAAAAATTCATGAATTACTTTGCTGATAAACCTCTTACGTTATTTGATTTTCAAACAGCTGAGCAAAACTGAATGTACTCAGACATTTCTCTCTTTACTTATTCTGATCAACACTAAACTGACACACAATATTTTTATTGCAACGCAGACTGACTTTCAATAATCCCTACAAAAGAATGGTCCTGACTAACAATAACCTATACCTCTCATGAATCACGTACCTCACAAAAATCTTCGTTACTCGAACTATTGTAATACAGCGAGCACCAATACTGCCAGCTAAATAAAGGATTCTAACAGCTGAAGGCACTAACTACTGATAGGCATAGTTAGCAAATGAATGATTTTGATAGAGAACAAACAATGTGTGAATCTTCAGGTTTTCGCGGCACAAAGACTGCTCCATTAAGTTTCGGGAATGCAGCCGCATGAATTTTGCTTCTTCTTCTAATATTTCGGCTGTATACCTTTCACATCTTCAGAGAGAGCCGTACGACTGACGCTCCACCCCTCGCTCCATCCTTTTAAACTCGCAGACCGCGCCACTGCGCATGCGGCTACAGATAAACAAGGCGCCAGTGATGTTGATCGGCGGCAAAGACGTACAATATGCATGAGTTACGTCTGTGGCTGCGCATTCGATCCCTGCTGGGAGGTCGATGTATTACCGGGAGCTGAACTGTAGCGACGTCTTTGTAAGTTCAATATTGAAAGTGCCGGATTCCATGATTTATCTAATGTGAAACCGATGTCTCTATTATTTAATTCTTCGTCAAGCGGATTTCAATGGCCTCTTTTATTACGGAGTCCCAGAAAGATGAAACAGAAATCAGAATTTCGATATTTTCATATACCATAGGGTGACCAGAATCAATACAATGCTCTGCCACAGCTGATTTACTGGGTTGTAAGAGCCGAGTGTATCTGCGATGTTCCGTACACCTCTCTTGGACTGTACGATTCGTTTGTCCGATATATGAAAGGCCACATTCACATGGTATCTTGTAAACTCCAGGCTTGCGGAGTAGTAAGTCATCTTTAACGGAACCCAGGAGTGCAGCCGTCTTCGCCGGTGGACGAAAAATCACTTTTACTTTATGTTTAGTGAGGATCCATCCTATTTTGGATGAAAGGTTTCCCACATACGGCAGGAAAGCCATGGATTTAAATGTTTCCTCGTCATCTTCTGCATTCCTTACGGACACCTTAGGTTTTATTTGTAGTGCCTTACGTATCTGTTGTGGAGAATACCCGTTGTCCTCAATAACTCTCTTCAGATGTAAAAGTTCGTCTTTTAAACTACTTTCATCAGATATGACGTGTGCTCGGTGTACCAAAGTTCTTAGAACACTGCTCGTCTGCGAAGGATGGTGACAGCTATTTACATGTAAATATAAGTCCGTATGGGTGGGTTTCCGATATACTGCATGATCCAAAGTGCCATCTTCTTTGAGCCGAACCAAGACATCCAAAAATGGAAGACATCCTTCCTTTTCCACTTCCATTGTAAACTGAATTTGTCCATGGATGGAATTCAGATGGTTTAAGAAGTCCTGCATTTGTCCTCGCCATGGGGCCACACTACAAAGGTGTCATCAACGTACCTCCAAAAAACTGTAGGCTTCAAACTAGCAGACTCCAGGGCCTTCTCCTCGAAGTCCTCCAAGATGCCGAAACGGTGGTTCTCCCTGCTGACAAAGGTAATGCCACTGTTTTAATGTCACGTGACGACTATCATGATAAGATATACATACTTTTTATTTAATAACGACTTTTTTGAACAGACTGACGGTGTTGCCATGGGTAATCCTTTGTCACCCTTGGTGGCCAATTTATTTATGGATGGACCATTCCTAGACCGGCAAGGGAACTTGCTGTTCCAACAGGACAATGCACGTCCGCATGTATCCCGTGCCACCCAACGTGCTCTAGAAGGTGTAAGTCAACTACCCTGGCCAGCAAGATCTCCGGATCTGTCCCCCATTGAGCATGTTTGGGACTGGATGAAGCGTCGTCTCACGCGGTCTGCACGTCCAGCACGAACGCTGGTCCAATTGAGGCGCCAGGTGGAAATGGCATGGTAAGCCGTTCCACAGGACTACATCCAGCATCTCTACGATCGTCTCCATGGGAGAATAGCAGCCTGCATTGCTGCGAAAGGTGGATATACACTGTACTAGTGCCGACATTGTGCATGCTCTGTTGCCTGTGTCTATGTGCCTGTGGTTCTGTCAGTGTGATCATGTGATGTATCTGATCCCAGGAATGTGTCAATAAAGTTTCCCCTTCCTGCGACAATGAATTCACGGTGTTCTTATTTCAATTTCCAGGAGTGTATATATCAGTTCATGATATACAGTCTTACAAGTTTATTCGTTCTTTTGGACACACGTCCAGATCGTCCGCTCTCAAAATTCTGCCACCTCTCTGCGCACATCATCCACTGCTGCCGGCTCACCTCCAACTGCGCAACACTACAATAGCGAATATTCCAACAATGCCAACCAGCCACAGACTGCACACAGCACAGCCAGTGATTTTCATACAGAGCGCTACATGACGTTACCAACATAAAAACCTAAACAGGCTACTTACATGAGCTAGGATGTGAGTGTACAACGTGGGGGGAGGGGTGGGGCTTCGCTTGTGGTAGTCAGAAGTCGTCGATCGGAACGTTGACGTCGAATGTACCTGTTCTCGTGTTTCCGTGCAGTCAAACGAGTGTCACTGCCATATCACAGTGCGCCACAAATCTGGATATTAACGATACAACCAGTTAGCCAAATGGAGATACACAAAGAGACCCATTTAAAACTCTGTCAGGTGCTAATAGAGCTGTACCAAGATTCTACTCCAGGCGAGTGTATGAATGTGCGCAACGGAAAAACTGAATGCGAAAATGAAGATTTTGGGCTTGTCTGAATACCTCCTGAAGCAGGTCTTAGAATCTCTTAAGGGTGATATCTACTCCTTCTTGCTATTTAACATATAAATTACAACATAAACATAAATGAATGATTAACGGAACTACACTACTGGCCATGACGTGCTACAGACGCGAAATTTAACCGACGGGAGGAAGATGCCGGCCGCGGTGGTCTAGCGGTTCTAGGCGCTTAGTCCGGAGCCGCGTAACTGCTACGGTCGCAGGTTCGAATCCTGCCTCGGGCATGGATGTGTGTGATGTCCTTAGGTTAGTTAGGTTTAAGTAGTTCTAAGTTCTGGGGGACTGACGACCATAGATGTTAAGTCCCGTAGTGCTCAGAGCCATTTGAACCATTTTTTTGGAGGAAGATGCTGTGATATGCAAACGATTAGCTTTTCAGCGTATACACACAAGGTTGGCGCCCGTGGCGACACCTACAACGTGCTGACATGAGGAAAGTTTCCAACCGATTTCTCATACTCAAACAGCTGTTGACCCGCGCTGCCTGGTGAAATGTTGTTGTGATGCCTCGAATAAGGAAGGGAAACGCGTACCATCACGTTCCCGACACTGATAAAGGTTGGATTTAGCCTATCGCAATTCCGGTTTATTGTATCGCGACATTGCTGCTCGCGTTGGTCGATATCCAATGACTCTTAGCAGAATATCGAATCAGTGGGTTCAGGAGGGTAATACAGAACGCAGTGCTGGATCCCAACGGCCTCGTATCAGTAGCAGTCGAGATGACAGGCATCTTATCCGCATGGCTGTAACGGATCGTGCAGATACGTCTAGATCCCTGAGTCAACAGATGGGGACGTTTGCAAGACAACAACTATCTGCACGAACAGTTCGACGACGTTTGCAGCAGCATAGACTGTCAGCTCGGAGACCATGGCTGCGGCTACCCTTGACACTGCATGACAGCCAGGAGCGCCTGCCATGGTGTACTCAACGACGAACCTGGGTGCACGAATTGCTGAACGCCATTTTTACGGATGAATCCAGGTTCTGTTTACAGCATCATGATGGTCGCATCATTGTTTGGCGACATCGCGGTGAACGCACGTTGGAAGCGTGTTTTCGTCATCGCCATACTGGCGTATCACCCGGCGTGATGGTATGGGGTGCCATTGGTTACACGTGTGGGTCACCTCTTGTTCGCACTGACGGCACTTTGAACAGTGGACGTTACATTTCAGATTTGTTACAACCCGTGGCTCTACCCTTCATTCGATCGCTGCGAAACCCTGCATTTCATCAGGATAATGCACGGCCGCATGTTGTAGGTCCTGTACGGGCCTTTCTGGATAAAGAGAATGTTCGACTGCTGCCCTGGCCAGCACATTCTCCAGATCTCTCGCTAACTGAAAACGTCTGGTCAATGATGGCCGAGCAACTGGCTTGTCACAATACGCCAATTACTACTCTCGATGAACTGTCGTATGGTTTTGAAGCTGCATGGGCAGCTGTACCTGTACACGCCATCCAAGCTCTGTTTGACTCAATGCCCAGGCGTATGAAGGCCGTTATTACAGTCAAAGGTGGTTGTTCTGGGTACTGATTTCTCCGGATCTATGCACCCAAATTGCGTGAAAATGTAATCACATGGAATTTCTAGCGTAATATATTTGTCCAATGAATACCCGTTTATCATCTGCATTTCTTCTTGGTGTAGCAATTTTAGTGACCAGTAGTGTAGTAACTATAAAATTATAAATGATGTTTCTGCTTGTACGTTTATTGAAGATTAAAACCGCTTTATGTATTACAAATGTTTATATATCAATGACCAATGGACATAAAGAGACACAAATGAATTTCCTAACTCATACCAGTGATCAGTTTCCCAAATCTGCCCCTTTTTACGGGTACGCGATCTAATATAATTAACGCGAGATGACTGACACCATCTACGTACCCAACACTAGAAGACACTACTTTCAAAGATGATCTACAGTGGCGTGCTACCTCAGTGGAAATAAAACTTATGTGATCACAGCTTTTTTGCCTTATAGCGTAATAAGCCGAAGCAATTAGCAATGTCACCGTATGTACTGCGTCCGGTGCGTCGGAGTGACGGTTCTTGTACATGTGTGCGACGATGGAAGAATTCCAGCCACAAAATGTTCTCTTTCATACACAAGGACGGCAGAAGACGGTCCTCTGACTACCTCTAATACAGTCTTCTCCTCTCTGTGTTCTACAGACGAGAAACGAGAACTCCCAGCCACAAGGACGGAGTTCAGGTAGCGTCTCAACGTGAGTATAGGCAGAAGAAGTGCGCTCAATCACTGAACGCTGCGTCCAAAATCGTATAAGTTCGCAACGGTACTGGGCCTAACAGTTCTAACTATAAAATCTCCTGAGATCAAAGGCAGCAAGTCCAACAAAAGTTGATACTGAGTGACTGTCAAACTCGGGCGCTCAAAACCGAAGACCTCTCGTCTCCGGCTTCCCAGCACGGCTCCCCTCGCTCGTAACTCAGAAGGCGAATCATATTCTCGAAACCACGGCATATTCTCCCTTTCTACAGATTCTTCCGAACGCCGACCAACGACATTTTAGTCTTTTGTCGTCAATCGCAGAAAGTTGGCGAGGGAATACCTATACTCATACGATGGTACGCTTCTATGAGTAAAAATCCTCAGAAATAACCCAGCCTGCGATTTCCGAGGTAACGCTTCCTCGTTCCTCTCTACTGCCTCCAAAATTTTCAGAGTTTCCCAAGTATTACCCGGTTATCCTTCCGGCCCCATTACAATTTCGACCGGGAGCCGCTGTATTGTGCTTCCGCGCTCAGGTGCCCAGACCGTCCGTCTTGGCACTTCCTGTGTGAAGCAGGACCAACACACGTGGGCGGGCTTTCCCACCCAGGGCTTGAGTTACGCCTGCCGTTTCATTTCCACTGGCGTCTCAACCTCCATTAGTATAGGCAATCATTCATTACTCCGTTCTGATAATAAAGACACTCCGTCGCCTTTCATGCAATAAGCGTTATCAGTTATTTACAAGAGGTACGTAACAATGTCAGTCTTCTTTAAATATTCACATATACGATGTACAACCTACCAAATGATACCTAATTCCGGTTGTAAATCACGACAAAGTATGTAGATGGGTGAGTGTAAGGTGCGAAATTACAGCCACCATACAAGTAAAAACTGCTATGCCGATTCCAGCACATATCTCAGCCTTGCTTTTGGCTCTAGATTACCTGGTTTCAGGACAAAGTGAGCCAATATTTGCGGCGTGCCTAAATGGAGAGGCAATGACGACACAACCAAAGCGTTTTCCATTTCACTTGTTATTCCGTTAAATAGTTTGAAGCATTCTAACGCAAGCATCTCACTGATTCAACAGCAAGCGCATACGGTCGCGGCCTGAGGAAAAGACTTCTTCCCATAGACAGACACTATGAAGACGGTGAGAAAATAAGTCCCGTACGGAGGGAAGCATATCTTTAATGTTCTGAATAAACATAAACTGATTATGAGTTCAGAATGAGATTATCACTCTGCAGCGTAGTGTGCGCTGATGTCAAACTTTCTGACAAATTAAAACTGTGTGCCGGACCGAGACTCGAACTCGGGACCTTTGCCTTTCGCGGGCAAGTGCTCTACATCTCCTTTTTCTAAATCTCATTTTGCTCGTTTTCGTTCGTTATATCTGCTCTGGCCGGACGTCGAAAGACGCCCGTTTTACTTCGTTGATGATCCATTAACTCAGTTTTTTTTTTTTTTTTTTTTTTTTTATTACAGAGGGCAGCTATCCCTCTGACCGAACACGCTGAGCTACCGTGCCGGCGACATCTGAGCTACCCAAGCACGACTCACGCCCTGTCCTCACAGCTTTACTTCTGCCAGTACTTCGTCTCCTACCTTCCAAACTTTACAGAAGCTCGCCTGCTTGTGAGATTGCCAGTAGCAACATAAAATATTTCGTTGATGATGCTGTTGTGTACGAGAAAAAATTCGTCGTTGGACGTTCAAAATGAATTGCAGAAATACTAGTAGAAAATTTTCATTTTTCTAATGAATGGCAGGCCTCTTTAAATATGGATAAATGTAACGTGGTGCCCACGACAAAGAAAAAAGACCCTAAATTATCTAATTAAAAAATTAGTAGCTAAGATCTTGAGGCCATGACGGCTTATTAGTATTTCTGAAGTGAAAGGATAAAGAAAAATCAGTATGCAGGAAGGCAAAATCAAGACCTGAATTTGTTGAAATAGTTCTGAGAACATACGATGAATTTGTAAAAGAAATCGCATGCAAGACGTTATAGTATTATTACAGTCTTTGAAATCTTTATGAAATTGGTGTGACGAATAACAAATATCGAACACGTTTAAGGACTTTACGATGGATCTTAAGAGATCGATATAGTATATTAAAAAGTGTAACAGTTAGCGGAACTTACATGGAAATCCTGGGAAGAGAAACCATGTCACTCTCGCGAAACCTTGTAGAATAGGTTTACTGTCACCATCCTACGTCTCTGACACGCATCATGAGAGTAAGGTAAATTATGGCACTCACAAAAGCGTAAAGTCATTTTCTCTTCACTCAGTATCCGGATGGAACAGGAAAGAAAATTTATAAAACGGTTGTCTCTTTGATTACGGTAATCTACAAAACTGTAAGACGAATTTTCATGGCATTTTCGCAGGCAACTTGAGGGTAGGGCTTCATTTCATCAAAATTGGATCACGAGATAGATACATATCGTAATTTAAAGTTTCATCCAAAACTTAGTAGTTAGGTTGCTTAATGATCACGGCGTAGTACACTAAAGAAACAATAGGTGGCTCTGTCAATTTCATAGTACACCAAAGAATTAATAGACGGCGCTGTCTTCTTCTTTTTTTTTTTTTTTTTTTTTTGGGCTCAGTGGCAATTGTACTTTTGGAAGTTTTAAGTCCGTGACAAAATAAAGAAGCGCTGCCTAAACTTTATGAATATGGCAGCGCATTTAATTGGATATCCAGGATATATGGATTTACTGATTTCGCTTTTTGTATTAAAAACTAACGAAATTGCTTTGGTTCTTTCGTTGGGTTTCATTTACATTTCATTTCTTTCCTAGGAAAGTTTTTTTACTTCATTGGCAAAAGTGTTTCCGGAAGCTTACATCAGTGACACAAGAAAGTGCTGCGATCATATCTTTATGAATACAGACTGACATTGGATGTTCTTCGCTAGCATATAGGAATTTACTGATTTCGCTTCTTGTATTAAAAACTTAACCACATTACTTTGCTGCTTACGATAGGTTTTACTTATATTCTCTGTTAGGAAAAACGAATTCATTAAGTTTGCTTGGTGAGTTGAGTGCCAACACATTACATTCTGATTTCGATTTGTTTACGAATAGAAAGCCAAGAAAACGGTCGATTCTTTCTTAATACAGCACGACGGTTGAAAGACTGGGGCTATGGAGTCTCAAGAATCCAAGAAAGATCTTGAAGGGAGACTCGCTGTGGCTCAGCAGCATTAGGCTTCAATTCGGTCTTTGAAAACTCCTTTCTAAGGCAAGGCGTGACGTCACTGTGATCGAGAGCATTATGCTTCAGATCGCTTCTCACAACACTTAACTCATACAGGCATAAAATACCCTCCGTACAGGTGTAATGTTGATGCATTAAGTTGTTCTAAAAGCGGTGCTGATATTAAAGACAAGGTCTCTGTTGGATTCCTTTCACAATGTAACATCGTAAGAGTCGAAATTAGTGGCGCAGGCGAGCGACTTTTACACTTCGAATCCCACTTATTCCTAACAATTTACCATTTCGTTTCAAACGTAGATATCGGGGAACTTACGTTGTGCCATGACCATAAAGAAAGCACAAGGAAAGACGTTGTGCGTTTCATGCGTGAAAGTTAGCTTCAGTTGCCTTTCACATGATTAGTTGTACCTGACTCTCTCATATTAGTGAAGCAAACAAGTTCATTCATGTCCCCAACCACACTACTTCAAACCTTGCTTACAAAGATTTTCAAGTGAAAAATAAATTCCATAACTACAAAGTCTCAGGCACTGCTGTAAATAAACCAGAATGAAAAGTGCTCCTATCACAGCACAAAAATGTCGAATGTGCCCTGGGCAGAAATATGGATGTCAAAGCGGGGAACTAGCTTTTTGAATGCTCTGGCAACTTCAAAGACATTTAATTGAAATTCGCTCTTTTTTACATTTTACTGTTAGTACCCATGTCTCAATATAACGCATCATGCCAAATAAAGTAACATGGGGCATGATATCATGTCGTATAAGATGACACATGCATCATGTAGTCCTACGAGACATTTGTCATACCGATCAATATGACACATTCACCTCCCGAAATTTGTTCCTCCTGGGAAGACTTTTTATCTACTACATCCATACTCCTCGCCCCCCCCCCCCCCCCGATGAACCATGGACCTTGCCGTTGGTGGGGAGGCTTGCGTGCCTCAGCGATACAGATAGCCGTACCGTAGGCGCAACCACAACGGAGGGAACCACAACGGAGGGGTATCTGTTGAAAGGCCAGACAAACGTGTGGTTCCTGAAGAGGGGCAGCAGCCTTTTCAGTAGTTGCAGGGGATGACTGACTGATCTGGCATTGTAACACTAACCAAAACGGCCTTGCTGTGCTGGTACTGCGAACGGTTGAAAGCAAGGGGAACCTACAGCCGTCATTTTTCCCGAGGACATACAGCTCTACTGTATGGTTAAATGATGATGGCGTACTCTTGGGTGTAATATTTCGGAGGTAAAATAGTTCCCCATTCGGATCTCCGTGCGGGGACTACTCAGGAGGACGTTGTGATTCTTCAATTTCTCCAGGCGTATTTTATGACGAAATAAATCTCGGGTGAACAGCCTGGTATGAGTGTGCATAGGACACAATATTTCGGCAATCGACCACGTTGCCATCATCAGGTGCGCTGATGTACCGACCGGCGGTGGGCCGGCGCCATGTATATATAGGACAATCCCCCTCCCGCTCCTCCGTCAGGCGCTTCCTATGAGTCGGTGCGGTCCGCTCCCCGTGCGCGTTCCAGGTACAGCGACCGTTCTCCCGCCGTCTGGGCGCTGCGTCCTAAGTCTTCTCGTTCAGGAGGGTCTGCCGGCACCGCTCTCTTTATTCTTCCCTCCTCCCCCGAAGTCGGTACACTCTGGAAAATATCCTTTTTCTTCTTAATCCGGTTGATCGCGGGTTCCCATGCCTTGCTAAGGATGTAACCGGCGTCATGATTTAGTTGTGGCTCCCTTACTCTGATCTTTATGACTTCTTTGATGACACAGTCCCAGTATTTGGAAGTCTGTGTCACGACTTTGGTTTGGTCATAATCGATACTGTGGACTTCCGACAGGCAATGCTCAACGATTGCCTACTTACTGGGCTGTTGTAGTCTAGTGTGCCGTTGATGTTCTCGGCATCGGTCCTCAATGGTACGAATGGTCTGCCCTACGTATACACAACCGCATTGCCAAGGAATCTGATAAACCCCTGATTTACATTGCGTCCTACGCACACTCATACCAGGCTGTTCACCCGAGATTTATTTCGTAAGGAGGACGTTGTTAGCAGGAGAAAAAAACTGGCGTTCTACGGGTCGGAGCGTGGAATGTCAGATCCCTTAATCGGGCAGGTAGGTTAAATTTTAAAAAGGGAAATGGATAGGTTAAAGTCAAATATAGTGGGAATTAGTGACGTTCGGTGGCAGGAGGTTCAAATGGCTCTGAGCACTATAGGACTCAACTTCTGAGGTCATCAGTCCCCTAGAACTTAGAACTACTTAAATCTAGCTAACCTAAGGACATCACACACATCCAAGCCCGAGGGAGGATTCGAACCTGCGACCGTAGCGGTCTCGCGGTTCCACACTGTAGCGCCTAGAACCGCACGGCCACTCCAGCCGGCCGGTGGCAGGAGGATCAAGACTTATGGTCAGGTGAATACAGGGTTATAAATACAAAATCAAATAGGGGTAATGTCGGAGTAGGTATAATAATGAGTAAAAAAATAAGAGTGTGGGTAAGCTACTACAAACAGCATAGTGAACGCATTATTGTGGCCAAGATAGACACGAAGCCCATGCCTACTACAGTCGTACAAGTTTATATGCCAACTAGCTCTGCAGATTATGAACAAATTGATGAAATTATGATGAGATAAAAGAAATTATTCGGGTGGTGAAAGGAGATGAAAATTTAATAGTCAGAGGTGACTGGAATTCGATAGTAGGAAATGGAAGAGAAGGAAACGTAATAGGTGAATATGGATTGGGGCTAAGAAATTAAAGAGGAAGCCGCCTGGTAGAATTTTGTACAGAGCACAACTTAATCATAGCTAACACTTGGTTTAAGAATCATGATAGAAGGTTGTATACATGGAAGAACCCTGGAGATACTAGAAGGTTTCAGATAGATTATATAATTGTAAGACAGAGATTTAGAAACCAGGTTTTAAATTGTAAGACATTTCCAGGGACAGATGTGGACTCTGACCACAATCTATTGGTTATGAACTGTAGATTAAAACTGAAGAAACTGCAAAAATGTGGGAATTTAAGGAGATGGGACTTGGATAAACTGACTAAACCAGAGGTTGTACAGAGTTTCAGGGAGAGTATAAGGGAACAATTCACAGGAATGGGGAAAAAATACATTAGAAGAAGAATGGGTAGCTTTGAGGGATGAAATAATGAAAGCAGCAGAGGATCAAGTAGGTAAAAAGACGAGGGCTAGTAGAAATATTTGGGTAACAGAAGAGATACTGAATATAATTGATGAAAGGAGAAAATACAAAAACGCAGTAAATGAAGCAGGCAAAAAGGAATACAAACGTCTCAAAAATGAGATCGACGGGAAGTGCAAAATGGCTAAACAGGGATTGCTAGAGTACAAATGTAAGGATATAAATGCGTATATCACTAGGAGTAAGATAGGCACTGCCTACAGGAAAATTAAAGAGACCTTTGGAGAAAAGAAAACCACTTGCAGGAATATCAAGAGCTCAGACTGAAACCCATTTCTAAGCAAAGAAGGGAAAGTAGAAAGGTGGAATGAATATATAGAGGGTCTATACAAGGGTGATTTCTTTGAGGACAATATTATGGAAATGGAAGAGGATGTAGGTGAAGATGAAGTGGGAGATGTGATACTGCGTAAAGAGTTTGACAGAGCACTCAAAGACCTAAGTCGAAACAAGGCCCCGGGAGTAGACAACATTCCATAAGAAGTAGTCACCATCTCATGAGCAAGATGTATGAGACAGGTGAAATACCCTCAGACTTCGAAGAATATAATAATTACAATCCCAAAGAAAGGAGGTGTTGACAGATGTGAAAATTGCCGATATATCAGTTTAATAAGTCACGGCTGCGAAATACTAACACGAATTCTTTACAGACGAATGGAAGAACTGGTAGAAGTCAACCTCGGGGAATATCAGTTTGGATTCCGTAGAAATGTTGGAAGATGTGAGGCAATACCGACCCTACGATTTATCTTAGAAAAAGGATTAAGGTAAGGCAAACCTTCGTTTCTAGCATTTGTAGACATGGAGAAAACTTTTGGCAAATGTTGACTGGAATACTCTCTTTCAAATTCTGAAGGTGGCAGGGGTAAAATACACGGAGCGAAAGGCTATTTACAATTTCTACAGAAAGTAGATGGCAGTTATAAGAGTCGAGGGGCATGAAATGGAAGCAGTTGTTGGGAAGGGAGTGTGATAGGATTGTAGCCTATTACCGATGTTATTCAATCTGTATATTGAGCAAGCAGTAGGGGAAACAAAAGAAAAATCCGGAGTAGGAATTAAACTCCATAGAGAAGAAATAAAAACTTAGAGGTACACCGATGACATTGTAATTGCAGTAGGTACTGGGAGATGAAGAAGCTTGCACAGGATAGAGCAGCATGGAGAGCTGCATCAAACCAGTCCCCGGACGGAAGGTCACAACAACAACAACATCTATACTCTTCAGCCACATGATGTTATATATTGTTTACTACTGCTGGCGAATCTTCTTGATTGTGGGCACAGGATCAAGGATTTTACCGTATAAATTGCAGTCTCAAGTTTAAAATGGTTCAAATGGCTCTGAGCTCTACGGGTCTTAACTTCTGAGGTCTTCAGTCCCCTAGAACTTAGAACTACTTAAACCTAACTAACCTAAAGACATCACACACATCCAAGCCCGAGGCAGGATTCGAACCTGTGACCGTAGCGGTCGCGCGGTTCCAGACTGTAGCGCTTAGAACCGCTCGGGCACTCCGGCTGGCTCTCGAGTTTAAACTATCGTTTGTCGACAACGGATAGTGATTATTGGATAAAAAATTTAATTTTGACTTTATTCGTCTATTTGTTTTTATGAAAAGTTCTGAACGTATTCGTATAAATTTAAGGTATAGAAGAGGCGCGTTTCAAAAGCCTCCGAGAAAAACATGCTCATGTAAAATCTACTGTAAACGTAAGAAAGATTTTTCCAAACGGGTAAAACGTATCTTATAACAAGGTCCAATGACCAGTGGATTAAATTTGAACCATCAGCTTCGTTCCAATCGGGACTTAGCCTAAGGATGATTGTTTCTGCTCGTAAATTTCGAACGGTGAACATACAATTTCTCTACTAGGTGAGTATTAATTTCATCCCAATAAAAATCTTTTGCAGAAGAAATTAATCGGTTCAAACTATCAGCGTGGGTGCCATGTCCAGTTTGTCGTTCCACATTTGTTTCATGAAGTGCAACACAACTACAGTAACACAGATGTTTGGATGGCCACACAAATTGCCGCTGATCCGGGCTAAACTAAAAAGGTTTTACCTCATGCTCCTAGCATAAATAGGAACCTAGCACCAAGATCTGCCCTCCCCCCCTACCCCTCCCCCCTCCCCCACCACGATTCTTCGCACGGCCTTTTCAGAGGCTGTAACCTAACTAGGTTAAGGAAATTGCTTCGAGCAAAGTGGCACAGTGGTTAGCGCACTGGACTCGCATTTGGTAGGACGACGGTTCAAACCGATGTCTGGCCATCAATATTTAGTTTTCCGCGATTTCCCTATATCGCTCCAGGTAAATACCAGGATGTTTCGAATCTGTACCCAACTGAGGAGATGGTCCAGCTGATATATGACCAACTGTACTTGCTCCAACGGCGGGGTAAGGAGGTGTCCTTCTGCTGGGTGCCTGGTCATTTAGGAATATGGGGCAACGAACAGGCCGATCGGGCTGCCAAGGAGGCCTGCAGAATGCAGGATGTTGTCCAGTGTCCTATTCCCTTGCAGTCTGTCATCTCTGCACTCCACAGGTAGTGCATGGAGATGTGGGAGGAAGAATGGCTGGCGGTGACGGCCAATAAACTGCGGTCGGTGAAGTCAACAACTCGGCCGTGGCGTTCCTTCTGCCGGTTACTCAGGCGGGAAGAGGTGGCCCTCACACGTCTTCGGATCGGGCACTGTCCTCTCACACATAACTTTTTATTACGGCGGGAGGATCCTCCGTTTTGTGATGCTTGTGGTGTGCACGTCTCTGTCCGGCAAATTTTAACAGACGGCATTTTATACCGTGCTGCAAGGGCGGAAGCACAAGTTGATGGGAATCTGCCCTGTGTTTTAGCTAATGATGAGACGTGTGTGTCTAGGGTTTTAAAGTTTTGTGATGTGTCTGGACTCTGACCTAAAATTTTAGGCCGGACATTTTAGTTTATTGCAGAGTAGCTGACTCTTCCCTTTTTTCCTTGCGGTCAGCCAGCCACTTCCATCTGCTATATTGTTTTAGCTCCCTGTACCCTTTTCTTCCTTTGTTGTCCATGTTTTACTGTTGACGACGTGCTTCGTCACACGCTTCGGTGTGGGTAGGCACACATCTTTCAAAGCTTGTTACCTGTGTATTATGTTCTGTTTTCTCTTACTGTCCTGAGTCCTTTCTTGACACCCGTCTCACTATGTTCCTGAGCGGGCGCTGAAGACCTTGCCGTTGTTGTTGTTGTGTTGTTGTGGTCTTCAGTCCTGAGACTGGTTTGATGCAGCTCTCCATGCTACTCTATCCTGTGCAAGCTTCTTCATCTCCCAGTACCTACTGCAACCTACATCCTTCTGAATCTGCTTAGTGTATTCATCTCTTGGTCTCCCCCTACGATTTTTACCCTCCAAGCTGCCCACCAATATTAAATTGGTGATCCCTTGACGCCTCAGAACATGCCCTACCAGGCGATCCCTTCTTCTGGTCAAGTTGTACCACAAACTTCTCTTTTCCCCAATCCTATTCAATACTTCCTCATTAGTTATGTGATCTACCCATCTAATCTTCAGCATTCTTGTGTAGCACCACATTTCGAAAGCTTGTATTCTCTTCTTGTCCAAACTATTTATCGTCCATGTTTCACTTCCATACATGGCTACACTCCATACAAATACTTTCAGAAATGACTTCCTGACACTTAAATCTATACTCGATGTTAAAAAATTTCTCTTCTTCAGAAACGCTTTCCTTGCCATTGCCAGTCTCCATTTTATATCCTCTCTACTTCGACCATCATCAGTTATTTTTCTCCCCAAATAGCAAGACTCCTTTACTACTTTAAGTGTCTCATTTCCTAATCTGGTACCCTCAACATCACCCGACTTACGACTTAATTCGTCTACATTCCATTAACCTTGCCGTTGTGCGCCCCCCCCCCCCCAAAAAAAAAAAAAAAAAAAAACTCTACTACTACTACTACTACTACTACTTCTACTACTACTACAGGATATTTCCTCTGAAAGGACACGGCCGGTTTCTTTTCCCATTCTTGACACATTCCGAGCTTGTTCTCCGTCTCTAATGACCTCGATGTCGACAGAGCGGTAAACGAAATCTTCCTTCCTTCCGTCCTTAGGAATTGCCTTTATATGAGGCAAAGTACTGACTGGTCGATTATGAATGAACCTATAAGGTGTTGCTGCAGACTCACGACACGAAGTATGCAACCCACAGAAGGTCGTTCCTGGAGAACACAGGAGCAAAAGATAATCTACTCGGCGTCCAGCAGCCGTGAAAGCGAGCGGAGCACTCCGGCCGTAATTTTTGGCACTCGCTCCGCGCAGAGTGGTACGGAGTAATTACAGCGAGGAGGCAGCCGCCCGCCCTCCGCCTATCGACGTATCGCGGCGTGAGCGTCGTAGAGCGGGCGTCAGCGGACGCGAGCCGCGAGCCGCGAGCCGCTGGCCGGAGCCGCCGCCTGTTGGGCAGGGGTCAATATTTAGTCATCGCGAGCAGCGCGCCGCGCTGTTTGCCGCCGCGTCGCAGCCCACGTGCGCCGGCCGTGGCCGGGGCCGGGCCGCTCTGTCAACGCCGCCCGGTGTCGCCCGCCGGCTCTTCCACTTCTCTGCGGCGCAGGTGCGCTCAGCTTCGCGACAGCGAAACTCGCCACCGCGCGCCTGCATGCTTGCAGCGGCAACAGCAGCAGGGGAAACCTGGTGGGCGAGGGATGCAGAGAAGGGGAGGGGCTCCTCAGGAGAGAGTGTGCTGACATTCTTCTTATCGTGCCTCTAATCTGTAGTTTCTAAATCTGCTCTCATGCAGCACATTTTGGATTAAAGTTGACAGCTCTTTGCTGAAATGCCCTAAATCACCTCTCACAAATCCTAACACGTATCTCTGAGCAAGGTTGCGATGTTAAGGGGGCTGATGAGAAATGAACTCTACCCCTCAGAAGCGGCCTGGGAATGAACAGGAAGGACAGGAAGATAGGACATGTTTTAACACACGAGGGAGCAACTTCGAGAGAGCCGTAGAGTGCAAAAGCTGTAGCGAAAGAAAAGACAGAGATTGGAATACATACCACAAATAATCGAGGGTGCTGAGTGTGACATTCAGATTTAGGGGTTTGTAAGGACTACTACTATTAAACTCAAACAGTCTAAATACTGCTGCGGCCACATGTAGTAAGCATTGCTTCACACAGTCGAGAATGGCAAAACAGAGGCACGCCGGCGACCGAGCCGTTGCGAAGTAGGCAGGCACAGATAGCCTTGCTGACAGCAGCAGTCTACCAACAGACTGACGCAAGGACGCACACAGACCGAGCGCCGAGCGAGGCCTGGAGAGTGCTGAGTAAGGGGAAGTGAGGCCAGGACGCTAAGTTACGTTGCAATATACTGCAGGAGTAATAACAAAAAACTACCACCGAGAGTAAAAAACGTCCTCCTGTCGGATATAAATAGTGGAGTGCCGGAGGCAACAGACAGAAACCATTAGGAAGCAGTTCGGATCTAAGGACGGACGTGGTCCGTGTCCGAATGTTCAATCTTCGTAGGTGACGATTCCGGAAGTCTGTTCCAGCTCGCAGGAGTCATCCGTTCACCACCAGATGTCAACTTCAGCTCTAGAGGTCGGCCCGAGTTCGGTCGGCACCATGGCTGACTAACTACAGCGAGAACTTCCAGCAGGACCGGCTGCAGCGCGGTCTCGGTCACAGGCGCCGCCGGGGACTGACGCCCGCGCTTCACGGCAACCCGGCCCCACGGCGCGTGGTCCGTCCATGACGGGACCTCGCGGACATCGCGACTGACGGCTTCCCAGCCGCCGGTGCAGCAGGTGTCGGCAGCTGACCTCACGGCGACGCGGCTCCGTGGGCGTGCCGTACTGGAGCGTCGAGCGGCGACGAGTTCATCTCAACCACAGGGCATCCTGGCTTCAGCGGAGCACTGGTGGCCTGAGGCTCCCGAGTGCGATCAGCGGCGCACGTTGTGCGCATTGTCGGAGAATCTACACAGCAGCAGCGAGGCGGCGGGATCCGCAGGGCTGGGTAGCGACGACGAGGGAGAAATTGTAAAGAAAGTTCAATAAATAATTGTAAAACTCCACGCCGTCTCAGTCTCTGGCACAGCCACTGTGTCTGCTGCTAACAAGTGGTGTAAAAGCAGTAACAATACATTGTTATGCAAAACGTAACGATCGTCCTCACATGTAAATCAATAGCCACTAACAGCTAAATGTTGTGTTAATGTATATGATCCCACTTCCGGTCACCAATGTTAATGTATTTGTTACATATGCCTCGTGACGACAGTGTACATGAGGTCGAGCGGTCAGGATTTGAGAATGGGCATCCAGGGCTGCCGTTAAATGACGAAACAGGAAATTAGGTACAATAAAGAGGATATATTTCAATGTACAGTGTACAAGGTGCGCGCCTAGGGTCGGAAGTTACCAGGTTAGGCCAGTCCAGGAATATAAACATGGTGGCAGCCAGTCAAGGAATACGTTAGGGAATTATTGTCATCACCATCACCTGACAAGCCACAGTCACTTTCATCTCCCCCTCTCCAATCAGTCACAGCGTCATACTAAAATGAGGCAGCCAACCGCAATGTAGCTGTGAATTATGCAAGTTTCTGGCGCCATGTTCAAAGATATCCGTTATTTCGATAACCTCCACATGAGCAGGCATCAAAGTCTAAGATATTTCAGTAAAATAGCATCATGTTCAAACATATTTACCTCTGTAATGAGATTTTCACTCTGCAGCGGAGTGTGCGCTGGGAGGTAGGAGACAAGATACTGGCAGACGTAAAGCTGTGAGGGCCGGGCGTGAGTCGTGCTTCGGGAGCTCAGATGGTAGAGCACTTGCCCGCGAAAGGCAAAGGTCCCGAGTTCGAGTCTCGCTCGGGCACACAGTTTTAATCTGCTAGGAAGTTTCATATTTACCTCTGAATTGCGCGCACACACACACAAGCGCACACACAACACACACACACACACACACACACACACACACACAGACATACTTTAAAAATACGTAATCTCTGTATGAAATGTGTAAAATATCGTCATATTAAAAAAAGGTTGTCAACTGTGTTTTCATGCCTCACTACAAACTATTGTTTATGGACTCTATTGACAGTCACGTCTATACATCACATTACGAACTATATACCATTTATTCTGGAATATGGAACAAGTGAAAATACTGTTGTGTAAAGCTTCAAAAAGTGAAATAAAATCAATCAGTTTTGCTCTATGCTCTTGTTGCTACTAACAGATAACAGACTTGTTAACGTCCATACTTCGATTACTGCACTACAACTGGTTTAGTATGCACCTGAGCCTCAAATTAATTCTTTAGATCCGTGATGCTTGCTAAGTGTCATAGTGCTCTATCAGTCTGTAAGTTGTCTGAAAAAATACGCCAGCAATGCTAAAACGTTCAATGTTCACATCAAGTGTCAAAATGTTATTTTGCTCATATACACAAATACCCATCAAGTTGTTGCCTGAAACATTATTGCGAACACAAAGTAACTATCCCAACGTTATTTCCATGGCTAAAAAGTTACAAATAACAGTTAAACACACAGCTGAAATTGTAAGTTTGCATGTAACTGCAGAAGATGCATTCTGGCTAAGCTCGCAAACACATCAATAAATAGTCCGCAGATCGTAGTCGTGCGGTAGCGTTCTCGCTTCCCGCGCCCGGGTTCCCGGGTTCGATTCCCAGCAGGGTCTGGGATTTTCTCTGCCTCGTGATGACTGGGTGTTGTGTGATGTCCTTAGGTTAGTTAGATTTAAGTAGTTCTAAGTTATAGGGGACTGATGACCATAGATGTTAAGTCCTATAGTGCTCAGAACCATTTTTTGAACATCAACAAAAAAAACTGTGAATTACTTGAAGACTGTAATTAATTAAGTATGCTCTTGGTGTAAGTCACAACACACTCTCAAATTAAATATTTTCACATCTTAATTGTTCTGCAACACCATTTTAGAGGGGCAAAGAGAATGTATCATCCATAATCTATGTTACTAACAACCTAAAATTGCTTTTGAATTAGGCATAGTAGAGGTTAAATACAAATCAGACTGCTGCAATATTTACCAATATGAACTGTGCAGTCAAGGCTGTCTAATACATTTACAGACAGTATTTCCTATAATCAAGTATTAAATTATAACAACATCAAATAAAAAAAATGCAGTATGAAAACACACATTGACTCACACAGCATAACCAAAAGACAAACGAAACGATTTTATGAAGGAAGGAGGGAAGTTGTGTTACTACGACATATCACTTAAACCGCAACTCAGTTTTAGAAATGAAGGGATAAGGTGTTCCTATGACGATGCTCCATTTGAACTGAAACCCACAAGCAGAGTGTCTGCTTTTCTTACACACAATAGAAGCAAACACTATGACAAAGACGAAACATTGCCCTGGAAGATAGAGCAACGCGACATAGTTGACATCCCGAAAGTAAAGTCTTCCCTAAAATTATTCACGCTTTGTGGAGTGCCAAAAGCACGTGTAAGTTGTCATTGTAATATGTAAGTATAGTTACAGATCTCAAAGAAATCAACCTTTGCGCCAAAATAAAGTTGCACTATATGCAAGATACCGAAAACAAACAGAATTTCTGTATCTATATTACTCATAAAAATATACACAGCATGTTAATTAGCACTGCCGAAGTAAATTACAGGTTAGCAGAGGAGCATAGCTTGATCTTTGTGCCATATATTGAATTCATCCCAGAACATACATGGACACTGCTGCTGATCTAACTCATAGCCTAAAGCGCACTTCTCGATGAGAACTATAAAAGTAAAACATGTTATTCCAATTTCTAATTCATCTGCCACTAGTCATTCAGTGCTAGTAATTTTATGAACATTTCAAATGTTACTATAAAAAAAGAGCAGGCAAAGGTTGACTACAAAATTATCACCGAATGGAGTTTTCTGTCTTGTGTTTTTGGTGCACACTGTTAAGGATGCTTGTGTTTTGACTGGAAACGTTTTGGAAAAAGATCTATTGCACCAACTTTCCAGATATTAGATAAGTGGAAACATGCTCGAAACATTTTCAAGAAAAAAGATAAGCTGTAGAAAAACAGATCCGGCTATATCAAACTTTTTTTAAAAAATTCAAAATGTTTGAACTGAGATCGATTTTAATTAATTGCTGACTAGGATTCGGCATGGAAAGGTCAAAGAAAACATGCATCAGGTCACTGAGTCTTTATATGTCCATTTTCTTCCAGATACTTCAAGAGAATGCCGTCTGAAAACTTCCGGAATTACCTGAAATGTATTTTCTTGAAGCATGGTTTCGAGCTCGGTGAGGGGGGGGGGGGCTATCCATTATGCATGGCAAGTGGCTAAAACGTTTTATTACTTGAAAATGTGTATATTCTGTGATAAATTTCAACGGTCGCAATAACCATATAATACAATTTGTGATATCTGTATTTTTCATATTTTCTGGGCGAGTTAATACAGTTTTGGCGACAAGTTGACGTATAGTTGGCCAAAGTTGATATAGTTTTGGGGCAAGTTGCAGACGATTCAAACATTGAATTATCATTGTGACAATTGATAAACGTCATAGATTTTGAAAATAGTTAAGCTGAGACTATGTTTTATTTTAAACTAAGTGTGTTACATTATTAGAACTTTGGACATTCACAAGTGGTGTTATCTGTTGGCTATGACAAGCAAGAGGAGTATAAAGCACAGTTAAACTTATTTTACATTTTGTAATTTTACAGAATAGCATTTAAAGTAAAACTCATCTATGTATTTCTAAGTCCTTAATCACATTGCATAGGAGAAGGTTGGTGTTTATTTATTGAGAATATATTTCGTACTCATGCTCATATTCTATAATTAATGTCGTACAAATTCATAGTAGCGACTGGTGAGAGGGACCAGAAACAAATTTTTGTAGTCATGGATGAAAACATAATTAGAATTTTTTTTAACATGACGGGGGGTGGCGGGGGGGGGGGGGTGGGAGCCGCGCAGACCGTCGCAAGGTGCCACGGAGCTACCCCGCGCGGCTAACTTTTTTTGAAAGAGTGTGTGTGGGTGGGTGTGTTTGGGTGTGGGTGGGTGTTTTTAAGAGGCAATTATCTTTGAAAATGTTGCCACTTTACGTAAGTATTTTTGATAAAGCGTCTATAAACATCTTTGAACATAACACTGTTTTAAGCAAGTGACACGTATCTTCGAACGTGGTGCCAGAAACTTGCATAAACTCACACTTGCATTGTGATTGGCTGCCGCATCTTAATGCCAATCTGTGACTGGATGGAGACGAGAGGGAGTGAGGTAGTGGGAGGGGGATGGGTAAATAGGTGAGAATTGTCACGTGGTGATGATGATGATGATAATGATAATGATGTTTATTTCGTAGATTAAAGGTGAGTGGCTTCGTCACAAATGTACACAAACTGGATGAGAATACCCAATGTAAACAAAGTGGATCAAAGAGTAGGGTGATACACTACTGAGATCCTACCGTTCTTTCATGTAACTCATGTACACATCCGAATTTACTTGCGTTTGTGTTCAAATTTCACCATTCAGTGTAATGTACACGTTTATATTAGTCAAAACCTCTTCAAAACAATCAAATATCTGTGAAGGTATGATTTTATCCTATTTTCAAAGGGCTATTTGGTAAATGGTTGAAACCCTTCACTAATTTTTTCCTTTAGAAGTATCTGCCAGTGTTCGGGTAGCTGTAACAACAGAACAAATGTTTATCGATGCCATCAAGCCAATCCATCGTTTTCAGCAAAAACTACAACTTTTACATTTACAGTGAACCTGCAACGCTCTAACGTGTACATCTTATCCCAGCACTAACTATTTCTACAAATTCGATGCATAATTTCTGCGCACCCTATACATTGGTATAGATGTGCAATGGTAAACACATGAAATGAGACTGAGTGCAAAGTACAAATGCATCTTCCAGTAGAAAAATATTAAAATATTACGTTGCTTTGGCATATCACTGTCATGAAAGGAAGTTTTCACACTGGTGCCTCTTTTTATATAGAGTCTGACTCAGGTTGGAACAAACTTCAGATGTTATTCCACCTGAACAGAGGTTGAAGTTTTTCAAAATTAGAATCTGAAGCAGAAGCCTTAAATTTCCTTTTCAGCTTTCGATACATTCATGTAAATCGTAACTGTTCTCATGATCAATTCTTCCCTTAGTAGCTTCATTAAAGCACAACAGAGGTGGCGTTTAACTATGAGAAACGTCACTGGTAACATCCAATTTTGCGGCAATATTCAGCACTGCGTTCTTTTTTACTTTTAGTGTCGCAAAGTTTGTTGGAAGATATAGCCTCACACGATTCTGTGCTTTACATTACACGTTAGCATCATACTTTTATGATGCCATGAGACATTAGAATTTCTCGAAGCTGTTAAGAAATTTCTAGTGGAACAATAACTGTTTTCCAATCGTGTATTTGTATTTCGCGCACAGTTGTTTTGCAATTTTGCTTTCTTAGCCGTTGGAGTTGCTGTACTGAGAAGTATTATCGTGAACTGCAACTGGCGTTGCCATCGTATATGGCACTACAATGTTTAAGATGCATTTTTAATCGCTAACAGCTGTGTTTAAGGTAAATGAGCATACTGATGTTTTTTTCCGATCTGAAGTGAATGGAAAAACGAAACACTGCCCTTGTTGATCAAGCATGGAACAATTACGACAAATATTACTGCTGTTGCAATATAGCGGGTAGCATGAGCACTAGCAAATGTACACTTTTCGTCATCAAAAAGAAATTAGCTCATCTCCAAATAAATGAATGAGTATATTGTTCTAGGTCGCTCTGAAGCGAACGCTTCAATTATTGTTAAAATGAGAATTCAGCTGTAGACGAAAGAAGCGTCTTTAATTCGATCACTTAATTAGGCGTAATGCCACTCCCAGCTTCATTAGAAGGCGCAAGCGAATCGAGTAACTGCAGTAAGTCGGACAAAAGAGGTATGATCGTCTACCGAACGTGGTATCTACAGCAGTTGCGGAAGACCACAATGACCTCGCTTCTCTCACACGCCAGGTTGCAAGAGAAGGGATACAATATTTTATGGCAGCCAGAAGTCGTACCGAGAACACAAGATACTGCAGCTGTGAACGTTGACCCCATATGTCAGGAATCAATAGAGTATTTTATAGCAGCTGCGACCTCATGTGAATTTAACATAAAATATGTAGAACGCCTGGTTAGATGTAAGACGCGGTCTGGTGGCCTTAATCTTGTCGGAAGCACTACAACATTAAATAACTATTGGTATAAACAAGATGTTAATATCATACCATTAGGAACATTGAAAATAGGTCATCAAGAAGTGAGCATCGGATGGAAGTGAAGTTTATTGGCCACAGTTGTACAGATGAGAGGTTCACCTGATCCCAAAATCAGGACAAGTAAACAAATACGGTAAGTTCAAGTAAAAAATACATAGCAACATGAGTAACGCGTTGGAGCACCTGCTGCAATAAATGCTGTAAAACCATCTGGCATCGACCTGATTAAACGTATGATGTGGTTCTGCGGCAGACTAGCTCACAAATCTACAACAGGCACCTCCAGATCACGTACAGAGTGACACGGCGGGATCTGACGTTCCAACTGGTCCCACACATGCTCTACAGGGGACAGGTCAGCGGAACCATGGTATGGACGGAACATGTGGGAAGTCTTGAACAACTCGAGCCGTATGTGGACGAATATTATCTTGCTGGAAAAGTGCCCGTGGTAGACTAAGTAAGAAAGGTCCCACACGAGGTCGAAGAGTGTCATTGAGAATTGGCAATACTCTCTTAGGATTTGAAGGTTGGTTACAACACGCATACACAAGCTCTGGAATCTAAGATATTGTTGTCGCGCTTCGCAGCGCACGGATTAATTAGTGGCAGTTTGGAAGGCAGTGTAGGAGCCCGCCTGCTGTGGTGCGCACGTGTGTTGGGCGAGGGGTCGTCGCCGAGCTGCCGTACTGCCGTGTCCGCCAGCAGCGACACAGGGTTTGGTATTGAGCTGATATTTTTTATATTTTTCAGCGCGCTTATTAATTTAAAGAAAAGGGTTTGTGTATGTGTGTAGCAGCAGACAGTAATTTTGATGATGATAGGAGTTGAATTCTTAAGGGAAACCATTGTTAGGCGAATATATTAACTATTGACTTTTTTCATTGATTTCTTTTGTAATTGTCAGGGAATTGTTTCACTATGTATTTAATTGAGAAGTATTTCAGTCTGTCTCAAGAGTTTGATTAATTTGTAATATTGCTTTAATGCCACTGGAGGCAGATTTACATACGAAGCGATTGTTCAAAGAGCTTCTAGCGTTTTGTTAATTGAACGAGAAAGAATCGCTTTCAGAATATAGTTTTTGAAAAAAGGAATTACTTGTGTTGGGTTATCATTTATCGAGTTTAGAATTAAACAAACCCTTTCTCTTGAATTATATGTAGTTGTAGTAAGCAGCAGCAGCCGCAGCAACAGCAGGAGCCGCCATGCAGAACATGCATTGCACTCAGCATGAATAATAGGTTTTTTTATGTTTTTGTTAAATAATGAAATGCAGTAGATCAAGCAGTGGCAGCACAAAGACCAGTAAGTTATTTGTTGCGCACAGGGCCAATAAAAAAAAATATAATGTTTAGGCGATCGGTGTAATAGTAAAGTTAACAAGAATACGAGCAGGAGATTTTCAGTAGAAAACACGAGATAAGAAGAAAGAGCTCCCAACTTTCATCATCACGATAACACTGGCCCGTTAAGGTTACAGGGGACCGGCTATCAGAGGATATGGCCCTCCCCGAACATTACGCTAGCCGTGCGGGTGGCGTGGCGAGCGTCGACGTGGGTGGGTTCTGTTCTCGAGGTTGCCTCTACACGCGTATGCGGTTACCATCCATCCCCATAATGAAACGGTTTCAGCACTAACCGCCACATTTTGTCAGTCTGTAGCAGTACACGTTCATCTGGCTGGCACAGCTGTAGATGGCGTCGCCGATGTCTCGGTGTTTACGTAACACATGACAGGGGTGCCTGGATTGCAAATTCGCATCCACAAGGCGTCTGGAATGGTTTGTGGAACAACTGGCAACTGTACGAGGTGCATTCAAGTTCTAAGGCCTCCGATTTTTTTTCTCCGGACTGGAAAGAGATAGAAACATGCGCATTGTTTTAAAATGAGGCCGCGTTCATTGTCAATACGTCCTAGAGATGGCAGCACCGTACGGCAGATGGAATTTTACCACCAGCGGCGAGAATGAGAACTGTTTTAAATATTTAAAATGGCGACGTTTTCCTTACTTGAACAGCGTGCAATCATTCGTTTTCTGAATTTTCGTGGGTTGAAACCAATTGAAATTCATCGGCAGTTGAAGGAGACCCTGTGATGATGGAGTTATGGATGTGTCGAAAGTGCATTCGTGGGTGCGACAGTTTAATGAAGGCAGAACATCGTGTGACAACAAACCGAAACAACCTCGGACTCGCACAAGCCGGTCTGACGACATGATCGAGAAAGTGGAGAGAATTGTTTTGGGGGATCGCCGAATGATTGTTGAACAGATCGCCTCCAGAGTTGGCATTTCTGTGGGTTCTGTGCACACAATCCTGCATGACGACCTGAAAATGCGAAAAGTGTCATCCAGGTGGGTGCCACGAATGCTGACGGACGACCACATGGCTGCCCGTGTGGCATGTTGCCGAGCAATGTTGACGCGCAACGACAGCACGAATGGGACTTTCTTTTCGTCGGTTGTGACAATGGATGAGACGTGGATGCCGTTTTTCAATCCAGAAACAAAGCGCCAGTCAGCTCAGTGAAAGCACACAGATTCACCGCCACCAAAAACATTTCGGGTAACCGCCAGTGCCGAAAAAATGATGGTGTCCATGTTCTGGGACAGCGAGGGCGTAATCCTTACCCATTGCGTTCCAAAGGGCACTACGGTAACAGGTGCATCCTACGAAAATGTTTTGAAGAACAAATTCCTTCCTGCACTGCAACAAAAACGTCCGGGAAGGGCTGCGCGTGTGCTGTTTCACCAAGACAACGCACCCGCACATCGAGCTAACGTTACGCAACAGTTTCTTCGTGATAACAACTTTGAAGTGATTCCTCATGCTCCCTACTCACCTGACCTGGCTCCTAGTGACTTTTGGCTTTTTCCAACAATGAAAGACACTCTCTGTGGCCGCACATTCACCAGCCGTGCTGCTGTTGCCTCAGCCATTTTCCAGTGGTCAAAACAGGCTCCTAAAGAAGCCTTCGCCGCTGCCATGGAATCATGGCGTCAGCGTTGTGAAATATGTGTACGTCTGCAGGGCGATTACGTCAAGAAATAACGCCAGTTTCATCGATTTCGGGTGAGTAGTTAATTAGAAAAAAAATCGGAGGCCTTAGAACTTGAATGCACCTCGTACATGTGCTTGCGTCGTGGAGTGGCTGCAGTATCCCATACCTCTCGTCGCACGATCCTGTGATCCTCGCGCCTCGTCCTCTTCCTGACCGCTACAGACCCGATACGTGGCGCGTGGCTGCCATCTGGTATCCACTGCTCCAAACACAGTATGATGGAACACTCCAACGATCTACCTGGCGAGCCACACGGCGTGCCGACCAGCTTGCGGTTTTCACGCCGGTCATTAGGCCCCTCTCAAACTCACTTAACAGCAATAAATGCCGTCCAACAAGGCTACCTGGCACTCTGTGCCTACTTAAGTCCTCCTCGAGTCAGGATGTGATCGTCGAGTGTATGACTCTTTAACACTATTGAGCCGTGTATCGACTCGTGCTACACCTTGTGTTTAAATTGCATTGATTTTCCTTTTGTTCCCCTGACATGTTTGTTTGATACGTTGTCTGTCATTAAGGGGCTGCTTGGTTGTCTTCTCCCTCTGTTATCGATATGTGCGTTCTTGCTTCCGGGAAACTGCTATGGAGGAAGCGAAATCTTTGACTGGTGGTACCTTCGTGTGGTGGCGCGAAAGGAGGGGCGTGAGCTCGGAGCGTCGGGAGGGCAGTGTGGCTCGCCAGGCGTGGTCGGTTGTACCGAGTCGCCACGTGATGTATGTCGGTCGTGTCTAACGAGCAGATGGAGTTGACGGAAGAGCTCCCCCACGAGTTGGTTGTATACAGAATCGCCCCACGAGTAGTTGCTGTTCATTTCACCGTGATGGGACGTTAACAAGCTTCTTTAAGTCCTCAGTTTCAACACTGGAGTTTAAAAAGGAGACACCTAACATGAAGGAGTGGTCACGACCCGTCAACGTTGCAGAGAAGACGTGAACTCCGATGACAGAGCGTGTTGTCGCGTGACCGTGGCGTGTTGGGTACACTGGCGACGCGTGCGCGGTCGGATGTGTGGATCCTTGCCATCGGAGGTCGTGTACTGCCTGTTCGAGCATTATTGTAAGTTAGTGGAAGGTTTAATCATTAAGTAATAAGTTTGCGTAACCAGTGTCTCTTCTGCCTTGTGGCCTCCAGCGAAAAGGTTTCCTATCCCCGACACCGGTGTAATTGGAGACAGTGATCTTTCCTCCTCCTCTCGTTACTGCCCGATGGGAGGTGTAGTTTTGGCAGTTTGATTGTTTCGCTATTCTGTCGTGTGTTATGAGTACATTCATGCTTCTTGTTGGTTGATCATGTGGTCGCTCATTCAGGAGTGTGGCGTGTAATGTTTCCTTGCACGAGGTTAGCTCTGATTCTGTCAGCAAGTTAAGCCATCTTATTACAAGTTATCGCTGGCTAAACGTCGGTGCAGTGACCAGCCTGAGAATGGCAATTGTTGTTACCGGCGTATTTAAATTGGCCAGTATTCTGCCTAGCCTGAGCATCCCTGAGTGGGTGATTTGTGGCCGCCTTACACGGGTCCGTCATATCTGTTATGTTCTAATGATATTCCAGGACACTTTTGTTTAAAATCTTTTTTAAATTCCTCCATTCCTTTATTGCCATTAATCGTGTGTTTGCTGAGACCTTTGATTTTTTAAATGGCGGTGTTGCTAGCTTCACTACCCCACCGTACTTTATTAACAAAGTTCTGTATTTACTTTAGTAGCCTGTTTACTAATGTTCTTTAAATTTTTTAAACTGTTGTATTGCTATAAATTACTTGATTGCCGTTAGCGGCGTGTTTAAAAGGTTGTTTATTGGGGGTACTGCTAGTTTCTGTAAGATATGAACAAAACATTTGGGTATGAAAATCTCAACTCGACAGTAAACTACTAGAAATTTGTCCCCGTTTCCCAACTTGTGGTGTGGCTTGTAGTAACCGTAACCACTGTGTGTGTCCAACTATAGCTTAGGCACTACATACCTTTTGCTGTTTCATTTTGCCAAGCGTAACCACTGTGTGTGCCAACTGTAGCTTAGACACTACATATCTTTTGCTGATTCATTTTTCTCTCTACTTTGTTCAACATTCCATCATTAAGCTTCTGTAATTATTCTATGATTAATTCGGTACTGTATAAAAATGTGTACTTTTTTCTTTGTAGAAACTTTGATGTCCTGGTATAATCATATGTAATGTATTGTCTTTATTATTCAAATTCTCTGCCTCACTTGGAGGGGAAAAAAATGAAGTCCCATGCTTCTTTACAGAGCGTGGGGGAACGATGCGGGAGACCCGCACCGCCTTACTAGGCAAGGTCCTAATGGAGGTGGTTTGGCGTTGCCTTCCTCCGACCGTAATGGGGATGAATGATGATGATGAAGGCGACACTACAACACCCAGTCATCTGACCCCGCCGGGAATCGAACCCGGGACCCCGTGCTCGGGAAGCGAGAACGCTACCGCGAGACCACGAGAGGCGGACCTTGGGGGGGAGACAAAACTTATTATGTATAACTGACAATTTGTTCAAATAATTTTATGTAGAATTGTCAGTATGTGTAACTGATCTATTTTATTTAATATGTTTGGTTGCTGTTATGTAATTGCTAACCCTCACTTAGGGTTTTTAGTTCTTTACATGTATAAAAGATGTTGTGGTTCCCCCTGGGACGGAATCTTGCAGCTCGCGCAAAATGTGGTTGGCATGGATAGAAAGCTGGAACAAAGAGTCAGTCGGAGACGAGCTACTGAGCCGCTAACAGGTCATGCAAAGGTTGTGATTCATGCTGGTGCCGAGAGGGGCTTTTAGTGCCGTTTCAATACGCGTTAAAGCCTCGGATGAATGGAGTAATATGCTGGCAATACTCTGAAATTAATATCCATCTTCGCCACCAAGAAATGACAGAGTCCAGCTTGTCTATCTGCACCTCCATTCAACAAAGTCCACTCGCCATCACATTGGGCAATCAGTGAAAAGGGACCAGGAAACAGTAGAATTGTACAATGAAGGATCAACTCATTGGATATTTCAGTGTGCTCAAATATAAGGTAATTTATACCTGAACTCTTGTACCTATACTGATTTTTTATCCTCACTCACTTATCCAATTAGCGTCCTTCTCGTGTTTAAGTGCTTACCGAGTATCCTAACTGAAAGAATATCAAAGCCCAGTGTGTTATATTTAAAGGCCTCTTTAAAACATTAAAAGTTTTGGTTAAAATTAATGTGGATAAAGAATGTGCCATGGTAAGTGTTTGTTGAAGTAAAATGTGCAATCAAAATTGTTGCTTTGAAAATCTATGAGTTTTCAAACAATTATCGACAGTAAAGAAGTAGATAAATTCAGTTAGGTCTTAAAACAATTTGCTGTTACTTCAAAGCTAATAGAATACTTACTCATATTGAGGCTAGAAAAATTTTGTTCAGTAAATGAATAATGCAGCTTGTTCTCCACTGTGTCAGGAGAGTCAATGCTTGATGTTTTATGTTAACTTGTGTTTTACTGCAGTAACAGGTCAAATTACTGAAAAAAGTTTCATGGTTATGTTTCATGGTTATGTTTGCTAAAATAAGGATCTCATTTGTATGGGAAAGAGCGTATCATTAGTGTAATAGGACCTACAGTTTGTTTATGGTGCTCTCTAGTAGGAAACATTTGATAGATAGTCCATTTGTTATGATTACAGTAACTGCTTCAGTCATAGATCAGCGAGAAAGTGTTTGTCAGTGCATTTCATTTAAATTTTATTTTAAGTGTAACCTATGTCCAATTTATGATTCTATGGTGAAAATTAATAGTAATATTGTTGAGACCATCTTGACTAAGCTCTGAAGACGACAGTGTATGTCAGTATCTGTTGTACTTAGGCAAATAGTTTGTTCTGCTCTGAATATCAGCTCCCACCTTAACGTTAACATAAGCTTCTGCTAGAGTTCATTGCACTCTTGTGTGGCAAAGTATAGGTTGTGTTTGTCCATTAAAGTTACTCATATCCATTTTCTTGAATAGGAATGTTACTCATTCTTATGCCTAATCAGGCTGGCGACCGTTTGCTTTATCATTTGCACAGTGTGGATAGGCAAATTTTATTTGTTATCGTTTAAAAATTTACGTAATTCTGACTTACCCTTCCGATAAGCCACTTCCGTTAGGTACATCACAGTCAACATAACAAAATTCCAGAGGGTAACACTGCTCTTCTTCTTTGTACTGTAATTGAATCAATAAAAATAGTTTCATTATACGAACTGCTTCCAGCTTTGAGGTTATATTATAGCTGTGGTGTCACGGCCAGACACCACACTTGCTAGGTGGTAGCCTTTAAATCGGCCGCGGTCCGTTAGTATACGTCGGACCCACGTGTCGCCACTATCAGTGATTGCGGGCCGAGCGCCGCCACACGGCAGGTCTAGTCTAGAGAGACTCCCTAGCACTCACCCCAGTTGTACAGCTGACTTTGTTAGCGATGGTTCACTGTCTACATATGCTCTCATTTGCAGAGACGACAGTTTAGCATAGCCTTCAGCTACGTCATTTGCTACGACCTAGCAAGGCGCCATATTCAATTACTATGAATGTATTCTGAACAGATAATATTGTGCATCATGTACCGTCAAGAGCGACGTTCATCATTAATGGATTAAAGTTAAGTATCGAACTAATTACGTCCGCTTTCTGAATTCTAATTCCTTGTCATGTTCCACACCTCACGTCAGTATAGTCCTTCCCTCCTCACGCCAGCCTGCGTGAGCTAAAACCCGTGCATTTCGGCCTCCACTAGTAACACGGTGTTGGCTCTTCTGCCAACACAACAATAGCAGTGGCAGCAGTGGGAGTGTTATAACTACACGCCGTTGAAATAGGGTACCCTGCCCGATTGCAGTGCCACCACAAGGTGTCTGGGCATACGCATTGGCACCACACTTGGATCATTTGCATATTCTCTGTACTCATCTGCAACGTTTCGTGTCTGTGCCCTACTTCCCTCTGGGAGCAGTCTCCCGGTGCTTTATTTCTTTTCCATACTTTCTATCACCACCCAACATCGTATTTCTACGACAGGCAGTGTCACCTTCCCTATAAACGAAACTTTCTGTTTTATTGTTTAACTTCTCAAGTACCTGTCGATACAAATGAACGTGTCTTCATGGGAAACGTAAGTCTTAATTTTCTCAAATGTTGCCTATTGTTCTTAGTTACACATGATGGGTATTGCTCTAGTTCATTATCTTTTGGTTGAAAATCCTGCAGCAAACTTTTTCCTTTTTTTTAAAAGTATGGTTGCACATGTGGCGTATCTGATTTCTCCGTTGTTCATAATCTGTGTTTAATAAACAGTAATCTACAATTTCTGTAATATATGAGCAATTGTAAGCGAAATAGGGAGGATATGGATATGATAGCACATTGTTCGTTTGATTCTGTAAGCAGCGTGAGGTACCTGGCTGAACTCTACCGCTTTATCTCGGAATGGTCCCCCAAATGAATCTTTCATAAATGACACGGCCAGAAGAATGATGATAAATCAGAGGCGGTACTAAACAAACGGCAGCGGGTCCGAGAAGAAGCGTTTACTACTTGAAACATGCCGCCGTCCAGCGAGACGTGACGTTCCGCTACTTACTTGCATTGTCCGCCGACGCCAATAAATACCCGACGCTGGCAGTGAAACTGCCTCACAGCTTCCTGTCGGCGCGTAGCGTGTGCTGCATAAGCAGCAGGGGCAACGCCCTCCGATTCGGCGGGGCGCGTGGAGGCATCTGGCGCCCTCGACAACTGAAAAGAACAGGCTTTGCCGCGCGACTCGCGACCACTTGTCTCCTGAGGACACTCGTCCGCTGGAGAGCGTGCGAGGGTGCAGCGGTCACAGCACGCGCTCTGCTCGAGCGTGCAGCTCGCTCCTCGAAACCATTTCATTTTACCGTCGAGAAAAGATTTAGTTCCTTTGATCTTCTGTCCAGACATGGCGCAAAAGCCGACAGATAAAAATGTAGCGTGAATACGTGATTTAGACGCTTACCCGTATTGTAGACGTGCAACAGGAATAGGGAAACACACTTTCCTTTCTCGTGGTCTTTTAAACTATGGTACTTGGACTGTGATTTATTTTCAAAGAATATTTTTAAGAATTTATTTTATTTACTAGCGATTCATCAAGAACATTAACACATTTAATCACACTATCTAAGCATGGAAGTAGTTGCCAGGGAGTAACTGATGAAATCATTACCAAATTCCTTTTTTATTCACTTTAATAGTGCCTAAAAGCATTTTTTAAAAGAAACAGATTTAAAATTATAATCAGAAAGAACCCTCTAAATATCAAAGTTACAATTTATTCAGAGGCAGAAAGAAACAAGTTTTGACTGTATGAGATTTCGGGCAGAGAACCTAGCCGCTCTCTTTTGACACGGTCGTAGTTACGACCGCTCACAACAGCCTCTGAAAGACTACACTGGTGCAAATCATCTAATAAACTGCGATTTCTCGAGAAGAACTGGCACAGCACCCACAAATCGCTCTCCCGAGCCGTCCGCTGCCAGCCGCTTCGACGGACGCAGGAAGGCGCGCTGATTTCCGGTCTCACGGCGTCGCAGCTCGCACCGGCCAGACTGATGTCGTGGGTTGACTCCTGATGTTCTCTTGTCGACCGCCAAGTCACTACCCCTGGCTACACGCCGCGGCCCACTGGACTCACGTGGCGACCTCACATGCGCCGACGCTCAAGACGGACCAGTCATCTTATGTCTCAGAGTGCGACCGACCAACAGATCGACCCATCCGCCAATGACCATTGCCTGAGCAACTCGAGCAGACTGGCGGCCTAACGCGCAGACTCAGATACAGGAACTAAGACTCAACCGGGCGACCACTCGCTGAGTTCTCTTACTGGCGGACTGGAAAGACTCTCAATTTGCCTTCTTTGAAGGTTGATCCGAACGACAGACATACTAGCGCTCCGAACGACAGACAGACACTAACTGCCTAACAAATACGGACAAGAGACTGACCCAGACTGACCCCCTGGCGAGCTCATAGGGCCCTTTAAATGCACGTGAACAGGCAACCTTTCCCCTTCCCCACCAGAGGGAGACACTAAAGCTGTAATTGCCACAACGGCGCCACCGCCAGAATCTTAGGGCGACTGCTTCACACTACGCGCTCCGGCGCGCTCTTCAAAACAGCAATTTTTACCACGGCTCAGTATAGTGTACCGTTAGCCAATTTTCTGTAGAGTAAATTACAACATCCTAGTAAAAGCGCGTGTTGAAAAGTAATACCCCCGGATATTTTACGTGTAAACTCTCAGAGCCTTTTAAATAAAACGAACGCTGTTCACACTCTACACCTTTATTATTTGTGTCTTCATATTTATTTCTCAGCGTAGCCACCTTGGTGACGATTCCATAACATGTCTGACTTTGTTGGTGGAGCCACAACCTTGCCTTGCCTCTGGTTGCACCGCTTTATCACTATTTAACTGGTTAACATGAAAATCGGATGGTGCCAAGTTGGGGCTGTATGTGGGACGATGGAAGACAGTGAATCCAAGGCGTAGGACTGTTGCAGACGCCGCAATGCTCGTGTGTGGTGTGGTATTGTCGTGCTGAAGCAGAAGGTGCTCCATGTGTGGACGACCTCTTCGAACTGGAAACCCCGTTTCATCACGCTGTTTTCTCAAGCACCGACTTAGTGACTGCTGTGTTGGCAGAAGAGCCAACACCGTGTAGCTAGAGGAGGCCGAAATGCACGCGTTTAAGCTCACGCAATCTGGCGTGAGGTCTGGAAAATGACAATGTAATTAATATAGCAAATAAGGTACGTTGCTGCTGGAATACTTAACTTTAATCCATAATTGGTGTACATCGCTCTTGACGGTACATGTTTTACAATCTCAATATAAACTGGTAATGGCGCCTTGCTAGGTCGTAGCAAATGACGTAGCTGAAGGCTATGCTAACTATAGTCTCGGCAAATGAGAGCGTATGTGTCAGTGTAGCTTCGCTAGCAAAGTCGGCTGTACTACTGGGGCGAGTGCTAGGACGTCTCTCTGGACCTGCCGTGTGGCGGCGCTGGGTCTGCAATCACTGACAGTGGCGACACGCGGGTCCGACGTATACTACAGGACCGCGGCCGATTTAAAGGCTACCAACTAGTAAGTGTGGTGTCTGGCGGTGACACCACAGTGACGTTACTCACAGCCATATTACTTGCTACATTTCGGTGCCCTCAAGCAGTAGAGGGCTGCAAATACGTAGACATGAAGAATAAAGATGTAGAATGTTAATAATGTTTAATTTATTTAAAAATCTTTAAGCGCTTTCATACAAAAAATTCGGGGTCATTATTTTTCAATATGCCCTCGTACATTAAAAAAATCAATACAAAATTTTTAAGGCTTTGGTGGCCACTTGGTAACAAACCAGTGTGCAATTTGTGCTTTTACCAGTGGGGGGGATGTCTTAGGGGGTTAGTATAATTATATATGTTACTAGCTTGGACCATGGATACCCATGGTTAAACAGTTATTTATAAATAGATGTTAATGCCGAAACTCACTATTGACGCGTATGAACTATCAGAAAAGCCATCCCTTGTTATATCTTTAAAAGTACATTAAAGGCAAAGCTTATTTACAAAATCATCTAGATACAGGTATATGAGGGGAATTCAAAAAGTAAAGGCACATTTGTGAAAAGCTGTACTTATTCTGATGATAGAAAACTGAAACATGCGTTATTTTTCTACGTAACATCCCTGGACTTCAATTCAGTTTTCCCGACGTTTTACGAGTTTTTTTTTTTATTTCATCAGAAAATACGTTTTTCTGTTGCATCTGTAACCAATTTTGCACCGCAGCAATGACGTCTTCATCACTTTCAAATCTTCTTCCCTGTAGTGCTTCCGTTAAGGGTCCAAACATGTGAAAATCGCTTGGAGCCAGGTCTGGACTGTATGGTGGATGTTCCAGCACCTCGAATCTCAACTCCTTTATTGCGTCGGCAGAATGTGGGCGAGCGTTATCTTGCTGCAGGATGACACCTCTTCACAGTTTCCACGACGTTTGGATCTGATTGCAAGTTTTAGTTTCGTACGCAACATATCACATCCACCATACAATACAGACCTGGCTCTAAAGCCTCGTTTACGCTGGGGCGACGTCTTGCAACATTGTGGCATGCTACGGAAATGTGGCGTGCGTCGTCTTGCAGCATGCTACAACAGGCAACATCTTGCGGCGTATGTTGCATGTGGCAGGTTAATTTATACCAAAGTAACAGAATTTGTGCCACACGTGTGTCTGTCTTGCAGTATAATGGATGATAAAGTGATCGCAGCGTCGGCCTACTTGGTACTTGCACATGCAGCTAACAACGGAAATGAAAACCAAAGGAAGAGAAAACTATGGTGGAAGAGAAGAGTATTTAAAGAAGGTCCATGAAATACTATCCTAGGAACTAGAAGCAGACGATGGTGCGTTATTTAGTAGTTTTACGAGAATGTCGACTGAAGACTTGAATTACTTACTGCAGTTAACTACACGTCTTATTGTAAAGAAAGACAACAACTGCCAAGACAGTATTTCACCAAGAATTCGATGGGCCATCACATTATGATTTTTAGCCACTGGCGATTCATACAAGTCTCTAATGTACTTATTTAAAGTGTCATATTCTGCTATTTCCCTCATAGTACCAGAAGTATGTGAAGCTATTTCATTGGTGTTGAAGAATTACATAAAGGTAAGCACCCAACATTCAGTACTGATTTCATTTAAGTAATGTTCTATTGGCATTTTTAAGCTAATTAAAATGGATATTAAAGAATTGTTAAAAATACTTATTTCTAAAATCGAATTAATTCAAGCTCTTCTGTTTCTGTTTGAACGAATTCGTCACAATTATTATTGTCCACATATACAATTTCACAGATAGGTTTTGCAACCAATGTTTCGGTGCTCGGATTTTGCTGTTCATACTACCCCAAGGCCGCTTTAAAAAGAACATTTGAAAATATGTGCGTGACATGTGTGGGAGGTACATGTTCTTCAAGAGCTACATCGCCGTCATCTTTTGATACTGTGTCCTCTGTGTCATCAGTCTGAAAAAACAGAGAAAGTAATGAGTATGTTTTACTTTTCAGATTCCAAAGGATGCTGAAGAATGGCAGAAGGTAGCAAGAAATTTCGAAGTGAAGTGGAATATCCCCCACTGCATAGGAGCCATATATGGCAAACATGTGCAATTTATGTGTCCTCCGAATATTGGAAGTGAATACATCAACTACAAAAAAACATTCAGCATTGTCCTTATGGCAATTGTAGACACAAATTACTGCTTTCAATATTTAAATGTTGGATGTCACAGGGACAGAAAGAGAGGGGAGGAGGAGATTGACTTAGAGGGGGAGAGAAACTGACCTTAGTGAAGCGGAGAGCGATAGAGGGGGTAGGAGGTGATAGAGGAGAGAAGCAGATGGACAGAGAGAAGGGCAGGAGAAGATGGGGAGTGGGAAAAGAAGGAGATGGACATAAGGGGAAGGTAGAGACATCCGGGCATTGCCGAGTTTCTTTACCTCATTTATAAAATTAATAAATCTTCATATGTTGTTAATTAATATCTTTGTAAATGATTCATGTTATATACGATACTCAAACTATACTAAAATATAAGATGCATAAAATGTAAAATTAAAATTTTTGTGTTGTTTTGTGCTTAATTTTAACACTCTGAAATTGTAAGTGAATGTTAATTTGTTAAATCATCGTATTATGAGAAAGCCACAGCAAAGTGTGGCCGGTTCAGCTTGTACTGCAGTGTATAATGGTCATTTTAACTTACAGAGTTTAGTTGAAGAGACGAGATGAATGAGATTGCTCCTGAAGATTCGAGGGTTTGCCTATTGGTTTGTCAAGGGCGCTATGGTGCTGAGACTTGATCCACTTTGCTGCAAATTTTTCTGCATCAAAGCAATGCAGTGGAGATCCATTTATTGAAATGAAAAGTAGATTTGAATGTGTCGGAATTCGTAAGTGATTTCTGTGATCAGTCAGTGTTAAATTCATGGCACTAAATCCGCGTTCACATTCAGCCGTAGATATAGGTGTAACTTCGACTGCTTTCACAAGTTCCTTCACAGAATTGGACATTTGTTGAGGATTCCTTTATAGATTCGAAAATCTATAATTAGTGACTCACATGTGCTTTCACGTAACTTAAAATCCACCTCATTACACAAGCAAGAAATTGACATGTCACCATAAAACACACGTTCATAATCATCTGAAGGCCATGTATCTGAAGTTAATACGACTACATCCGAAAAGAAATCCAGGTCCTCAAAGCGGTTTTTTATATTGTCTACCAAAGACTGAAAAATTTCTTCCGAAACGTCTGAAACCTGTTATATTCATCACAAGATGGGTCTTTAATTAATACCTCTTTGAATGTGCGCTTTTCCTCCAACTCTTGTACTATCATCCTAATTCGTGGCGAGTCATTTTTTTTTCAGTGTTTCAAGAGATCTTATAGCCACGTAAGTCTCCTGTTTCGCTTTAAGGACTGAAGAATTTCTGTTCTGCATAAAGAATGATAATACCTGCAGAACTTATAGGGCCTCATAAAGCAAAACTAATTCGATTATAAGCAACCACTTTGTGAAATGTTTTAGTAAACCTTCAAATTTAGATCTCTCCTGAGTTGATCGGGAACCATCATGTCTCAGTTTTTCAAAAAGATGGACAAGAGAGCTGTGACTTTCAAGAAGAGCTCGAACAGCATTAAATGAGGAAGCAACCCAACGTACGCGAAAAATACGGCCTAGTTTTAATAGCTGCTAGGATAATTCTTGTGGAACACATTGTAGTAGTCTCTGATTTTTGGGAGTTCGAGAAAACACAGAATATAAGGAATCTAAAAAAACTTGTATATGGTATACATCTGCTACATCATTCATAACATGGTGGACAGCTAATTCGATTTTGTGGTTCATACAATGAACGACAGTTAAATCCTTATGTAAATGACTACGCAGTAGAGCGGCTACGTCTTTGTAAGGTGCAAGCATTGCTGAGGCACCATCTGTTGCGATACCTACAAAGTGGTTTTTTAGTACATCATTTGTAATGCCATACTTTTCAGGAGCTGCTAACAGTGTGTTGAAAATGCATTCTCCTGTCTCGCTTTCTAATTCAACAATGTCAAAAAAATAATTGTAAGGAACTCCCTCAAAGGACATACGTAAATATATTATTAAACAAGCTTTATTGGAAATGGTTGTACTTTCGTCCGTCATGATACTAAAGTTTGTACCCGGTTCTACAAGGAAGTGAGCAAGATTCTTTTTCATTTCTTCTCCTACAAACATAATGAAATTTCGGCGTGCATGGTCAGAATGAAGCATATTACCGACTGATAATCCATTAAGCTTTTGTTGTTCGATTACTGCAGGATAAGATTTGAATGATAATTTTTGTTTAGCTATTACATATGCAGATCTGAACAACGAAGCAGTTGCGATTACTTTTTCTTGATGCTGGTTTCCCCACAACTTTTCACTTTTACTCACGCATTTTTCTAAACTTTTCTTTTCTTTTATACTCATGATTTCTACGTACTTCATGTGTGGTTTGCACTTTGCATGATCCCCGATTTTATCATTTAATTTTTTGGCGTTATTAGGAGAAACACCAGCTAAAAACGCGTTATCGATACGCATACCTTCACTGCTTTCCACCTTAAGTTCACGAACTTGTGAACACACTGTGCATATTACAAAGTTTTTGTCATTTACGGACAGCCACGGCTTAGTCTTTTGCCAGTTTTGAATACGTGATAAGGCAACACAACTTCCTACTATAATCTCAAGAGTACTGTTACTCCCATTCCTACCTTGAGACGTGTCACAGTTTTCAGTCACCGGAGATTCTGTCTCTTCCCCTGTATTAGCACCATCATTACCGTTTTCTTGTTTACATTCACTGTCTATTTTAACTATTTTAGCACCACTGTTAGTATCCTGACTGTCAGAGTTTGTACACCTATCAGGTAATTCACTGCTCTTAAGGAAATCAGAAATTTTACTTTGTTTGAATGACATCCTGAAATTCCTTAGTTCTTACAGGCCCGGACGCACTCAACTCACTAATGAAGCTACTGAAGCAGGAACGTGTGAAGATCGCCGTGTGTTTGGCGGACGCGAGGCAACGAACGAACGGCACTAATAATTTGGAGTACGCGATGCAGGGGAGCCTGTGTTAAGCTCCACCCACGTGGTTCGCGGCTAGCCAAGTCAGACTGTCCGATCCTGTCTGGTAGGTACCGTTGCTCACTTCGCACTACTTTGTGCTTTCGTCCCAGGTGCGTTAGTCCGCGCCATACTGTTGCCAAAAAATGGCCTAAAAATAAATGTTCGCACAGGTACCGGGCCGGTCACCTCCCTGTCTCAGGGCTCGGGGTGGGAATTTCAGCCCCCACAGCTCACCCAACACTGCGGTATGGCTGCTGCGGTATGACTGCCACACTACTTCCCTCGTAAGCTTGCAAGTAAACGGATGACGCACCTTAGACGGAAGCAACAATGACAACATGAGAATGATGATTTAGTTCTAAATGTTTTGAAATGCTTAACTACTACGTAACACTTTTTCAGAATTAATAAGCAAACATATTAACAGTACTAATAGTAAGACTGTATTAAAAACTTTCAGTGTTCGGCTCCAAAAATTTAAATTTTATGTAAAGTTTTATTCCAGTGAGTGGGAAAAAAACATCCCAGGTTGGGATGCATAAACTAAAACCAGAGGAGGGGATTGTCTGATGCAGAGGGTTGGAAATCCCCCCCATACACCCTGCAAATCGCACACTGTAACACACTGCCTATTGGCTTCTGTCTCTGGTTATTCGACCTACGTTCATCTAATGACTTTACTGACGTTTCGCCAACACAAGTGACTGGCATTGTCAAAGCTTCACCCTCCACCACCGGCAATAGAGGGTGAAGCTTTGACAATGCCAGCCACTCGTGCTGGCGAAACGTCAGTAAAGTCATTAGATGAATGTCGGCCGAAGAACCCGAGACGAAAGCCAATAGACAGTTTGTCAAAAAAAATCAACTTATATATAAAAGCTTTGCAACAGTTAATGAAAAGTAACGTGCTCCCATAACGACGAAAAATTGTTATACACCGCAGCTGCAGGTCGAAATTCTTTATTCAAGTAATAGAAACGATTTTCTGACAAGTAACTACATGCAATCCGAGGATAGAAACTTCTAGCGGAGTAAAGAATTTCTAATTGAAGCTGCGTTGACACCTCTCCGTTATATTCGTTTAGTTTGATTCTTGATTGGGTAAGAGTGTATGAATCTGAAGGTTCAGTGTTCAATTTTCAGTCACCGCTTTACTGTCCCTTTTCGATTCTTCCAACTCTGGCATTTACTGAAATACACGAACAATGCTAAGTTGCGGTTCAGAGTCCTTGTGTCCTGAGTCCTTGTGACTCTTTAGGTCCTTTTAAAAATGGCTGGGTAATTCAGTTCACTGTGCATTGACGACTTAGTTTGCTTAGAGTGGGGAAGATCTGTGATGCAAAAGCTGCACAAATCATTCAAGCTATCTATGAACATAACGGCCTTGCCGCAGTGGGTACACCGGTTCCCGTGAGATCACCGAAGTTAAGCGCCGTCGGGCGTGGCCGGCACTTGGATGGGTGACCATCCGGCCGCCATGTGCTGTTGCCATTTTTCGGGGTGCACTCAGCCTCGTGATGCCAATTGAGGTGCTACTCGACCGAATAGCAGCGGCTCCGGTCAAAGAAAACCATCATAACGACCGGGAGAGCGGTGTGCTGACCACACGCCCCTCCTATCCGCATCCTCAACTGGGAATGACACGGCGGTCGGATGGTCCCGATGGGCCACTTGTGGCCTGAAGACCGATTGCTATTATGAATATACCCCAATGACTTTGATCACATTAATTTTTTTCACTAAGAATCCTATAAAAATTATAAAATGGTCATATTCGCAACAGAAATGAAGTAAATAGAATTACATACATGCGATCCAATACAGAAGCTAAGTAAAAAAGTTCGCTGAATTGACGGTGACGCACTAACAATATCTGTGAATACACGCCCTTGAACAGACTTGTCCAAAAGTTCCACCAAAAATAAACTGATCGAAGTGGATTTGCCTTTTGCTACTCGCGGATGCTAATAACAATGATTTTTGTTCACAACTGTCTTAATCAAATTTGTTGGATGTCTAATACTCCTCCGGATTGATCTCTTATGAGTAATTATCAGAACTAAAAATCCAGTAAAGACAAAAATGAAAAATCACTATGAAACATGAAAAATAACAAAATTAATTATGTTAGAAAGCGCAAGACAAAGAGAAAAAGTAAAATATGTTCGCAGTATCTTGATAAGAAAGTACTTCGTCAAGCAGTCATCTAGCTCTTACTGTGGTCACTTAAAATCAAGTGCTGTACCTGCGCATGCGTCTTACTTAGGAAGTGAACAGTTATGTTCGTAGAGGGAACATGAGGATGCTGAGGTTACATGTGCAAGAGTTACAATTTAAAAATTATTTATCTTCAAAAAACTACCATGTAATCGTTATTTTTAAGTTTTTGAAATACAGTTAACCCAAATTTAGACTGTTTCAAGAAACCTAGATTAATTGGGATCTCGCCTCCAATAAAACTAAACGAATATGTTTGGCAGCATACAGAATTATAAAAGCAAAGGAACCAACCATAACTGAGAGCATATTTGTTAAAAAATACACAATTTTGCAAGCTAAGGTCTGCAAAATGGAAACGTAGAGTGGGATGACAAATGTTCAACCCATCCGCCAAAGTTCACGATCTGCAGCAGTGCTCATATTTCCTTTTTATCCTTTCAGTTGGATTTGTGGGAAGGTATTGCAGAGACGGGCCAGGAGGAACGGCACTGCTATGCCCTGCGTACCAAGAACAGGCGTGTCAGCTCTTGTGCACCAGCGAAGGCAAATGATAAGCAACCAGCTTCTTAAGAGACACGGCACCAGAAGATCCGGCGAACACACTCACCACAAGATACCATCACAAAATCAACGCTTCAAAAATGAGGAAATAAAAGTTCGGTAAAATCTGCTATGTTCAGTTAAGACACTTGTTTCTTGCTACTGAAAATCTGTAGTTCCTCTTCCTTTCCGAATATCGTGTAACATTTAAATATTTTGTGCAGTGGTCGTTACTGAGTGATTTTGAGGCATCATATGGTCACCAAAGGCCGCAAATAATGCCGTTAAACATCGATCCGGAAACCAATTGTTTTTCCGATACGACGTATTTGTAGGCGCATTCATGACAGTTTTAATGTCCAAGGATACCTTTTTCTTTTTTCTGAAACTCTGAGAGTGAGTATTAAATGAAGATAAAATTAGAGATGTTCGAGTTCATATGGTGGCTTACTGGTAATCGTTTTCGCGCGAACTATTCGCGACTGGAAGAAGAATGGGGAAGTGACTGTGGTACACAAAGTATCCTCCGCCATACACCCCAAGACAGTGTAGATATAGATGTAGAATTACAAAGTGATAATCCGCCTCGTTAGATCTAATCATCATTCTAGGTATCCAAGTACTGGTAAACAAATTTTCGGTAACAAGTGTATCAGCTGTGGGTCGCCGATGCCATCACATCCCAAGTTTTCCGATTTTAAGTCGTTGGATGTTTTGATGTGGGAATATTTGCAACCTTTGGCGTATAACAGCCCTGCTGATGAAGTCCGGGATGGCTGTCAAACCATTCGCCGCAGATCTGGTACTTTTGAACGTGTATGGTATCGATGAGGAGACGTTTTGAATCCTGGTTTTACATGAGCGGCGGCCATGTGATACATTTGTAGTCATGCATTTGTCCTTAAGAGCATATCTCCAGTTATCAGCCTCATGCACTCATTTATACACTGAGGTGCCACACGTGTGGATGGAGAATCCACATCTACAGACGGCGGTAGTATCGTGTACACCGGGTGTAAATGGGCAGTGCATCTGCGGAGATGTCATCTGCACTCAGGTGATTGATGTGAAAAGGATTCCGACGTGGTTATGACCGCAAGACGGGCATTAACAGACGCTGAACGCCGAATGATAGTTGGAGTTAGAAGCATGGGACCATCAATTTCGGAAATTATTAGGGAATTCAGTATTCCGAGATCCAGAATGTCAAGAGTGTGCCGAGAAAATCAAATTTCGGGCCTTAGCTCTCACCACGGACAACGCAGTGGCCGACGGTCTTCACTTAACGAGAAATAGTGCCTGACATTTAGAATTCTCGCCACACTCTTGACACTTGCATCTCGGAATACTGAATTCCCTAACGGTAGAATGTCTCCAGCGTGAGCGACAACGAGAAAGTGTATTGGCTCTGAGCACGATGGGACTTAACATCTATGGTCATCAGTCCCCTAGAACTTAGAACTACTTAAATCTAACTAACCTAAGGACATCACACAACACCCAGTCATCACGAGGCAGAGAAAACCCCTGACCACAGCGGGAATCGAACCCGGGAACCCGGGCGCGGGAAGCGAGAACGCTACCGCACGACCACGAGCTGCGGACCGACAAAGAGACTGGGATACTATCACAACGGCTCCCAGGATATATGGCACATTTCCCAACCTCAAGGAGAGGCTGCTTATGACCCATGTAAATGCATCTGGAGGCTTGAATCAATACCTGACCGGTCGTTTATTAAAACACCAATATTTTTACGGGATACAGAAACGTCTGACAATTATGCGTGCATGTGGTGATTTTGGCACACCAGACCATATTGTACTAGTGTGTCAACCTACGAAGATTTGCAGACTAAAATAACTGGCACTGGTACACTACGTGACGTCATCAGAGACAAGATGATGTCTGATGAACGAAGTATCAAATAAGATATCTGGGAGGAAACTTAGAATTTATTTAGAGTTCAAGAGAAACACGATTGTAAAGATAATCCTGAAGCAAATACTGTCAGTGGGCTAATGAATGTCACCGAGGATTCGCCGACGCCAAAATTAATTTCTACATAGCGGACGACCAGAAGCAGATGATACGTGACCAACAACGTGGCAGATATGGCGGAACTGCAAAATCAATGGGAACTTATACGAGGGCGTACTGAAGATTAATGTCTCCGAAATTTTGATTCTGTTCTCAGTATAGGTTGAAGCATTAAATGTCCTGCACATTAGTCGGTCGACTTTTCCGTTTCGCTGAAGAAAGTTGCAAACTTCTGGTGCAAGAGGGCTCCGTACTGTATGTAGCATGTAGTCGTAACATAACAGTGCAGTTGTAACTGTGCTGGTGCGTGAGAAACAGCGTGCTGTAATCGAATTTCGAATTCGAAGAGTTCGTCCACACATGGAGCATACTCTCCTTCAGCACGACAATGCTAGACTACACACGAATGCTGCGACATCCGCAACAATCCGAAACCTTGGATTCACTTTCACTGATCATCCTCCTTACGGTACCGTCGCTACCTGTTGTTTAGTCAAACTTGTGGGAATTTGTAAATAAGCCGCCATGGAATGTTCAGAGCTATCACTGGCACTATGCACAGTGTGAAGACGTATAGGTCATATCAATATGTATCCAGAAGTATTGCGAAAGGGGCAAGCCATGCTCAGTAAAACCCGTAACAAGCAGCAGTAATAGCCAGAGCGGGCAGGACAGTGTGACCACTCCAGAGACAGAACCAGGTTGAGAGCTACTTGATTGGGTGCTATGCAATAGCTCAACAAATGCGTATTGAGGCAGATTGATTCAGAGTCCAGCAGCATAACTATGATGACAGCTTTACGCTAGACGGCGGGATGACTGGGCACTACCATCTGCAGCCAAGGGTTCGAGACTGGCCACCTCGTGCACGTAGACTTACCCCACAATTTGGGGCTTGGTGCCACAGTGCCACCGACCTGCCGTCGTGTCTGCTGTCGGCATGGCAGAATCCTGCCATGGGACGGTGGGTCATGTCCAATGGTCGCCACCCTTCCCTCGTTATCACAGCGACAGCAAGCTGGGCCTGAGTCGCCTGGGCGTGGGCGTTCTACAGCGAAACACAGTCGCAACACAAGAAAAAAAGCGCCGCTGACATTTGGGCTTTGGTCTACTGACAAGATGCTGATGCTGATACGCGTGTCTCTTCGCCAGGGCGGTAGCCAGCCGCCCGATGGGCAAAGTGGGGCATTTCTGACTCATGTTGACAACAACGATGTGTGCGACAGAAACATAATAAAATATTCAACTCGTTCTACAGTCTGTCACTGGACCACGCCAGCATGTCACTCAACCACTCATCCTACAGGTCGGCTTCAACAGCCGGTGCCCCGGAACAGATAGTGGAAGAACAGCTGGTGTTTTTACTGCAAGTGTCATGCCAAATCAAGGGTTTTGCCAAGGGTTAAGTTCTGCCTGTAAGTTAGGTCCGGTATTTTTGAGTAGGTGTAAATACACTCCTGGAAATTGAAATAAGAACACCGTGAATTCATTGACAAAGGAAGGGGAAACTTTATTGACACATTCCTGGGGTCAGATACATCACATGATCACACTGACAGAACCACATGCACATAGACACAGGCAACAGAGCATGCACAATGTCGGCACTAGTACAGTGTATATCCACCTTTCGCAGCAATGCAGGCTGCTGTTCTCCCATGGAGACGATCGTAGAGATGCTGGATGTAGTCCTGTGGAACGGCTTGCCATGCCATTTCCACCTGGCGCCTCAGTTGGACCAGCGTTCGTGCTGGACGTGCAGGCCGCGTGAGACGACGCTTCATCCAGTCCCAAACATGCTCAATGGGGGACAGATCCGGAGATCTTGCTGGCCAGGGTAGTTGACTTACACCTTCTAGAGCACGTTGGGTGGCACGGGATACATGCGGACGTGCATTGTCCTGTTGGAACAGCAAGTTCCCTTGCCGGTCTAGGAATGGTAGAACGATGGGTTCGATGACGGTTTGGATGTACCGTGCACTATTCAGTGTCCCCTCGACGATCACCAGTGGTGTACCGCCAGTGTAGGAGATCGCTCCCCACACCATGATGCCGGGTGTTGGCCCTGTGTGCCTCGGTCGTATGCAGTCCTGATTGTGGCTCTCACCTGCACGGCGCCAAACACGCATACGACCATCATTGGCACCAAGGCAGAAGCGACTCTCATCGCTGAAGACGACACGTCTCCATTCGTCCCTCCATTCACGCCTGTCGCGACACCACTGGAGGCGGGCTGCACGATGTTGGGGCGTGAGCGGAAGACGGCCTAACGGTGTGCGGGACCGTAGCCCAGCTTCATGGAGACGGTTGCGAATGGTCCTCGCCGATACCCCAGGAGCAACAGTGTCCCTAATTTGCTGGGAAGTGGCGGTGCGGTCCCCTACGGCACTGCGTAGGATCCTACGGTCTTGGCGTGCATCCGTGCGTCGCTGCGGTCCGGTCCCAGGTCGACGGGCACGTGCACCTTCCGCCGACCACTGGCGACAACATCGATGTACTGTGGAGACCTCACGCCCCACGTGTTGAGCAATTCGGCGGTACGTCCACCCGGCCTCCCGCATGCCCACTATACGCCCTCGCTCAAAGTCCGTCAACTGCACATACGGTTCACGTCCACGCTGTCGCGGCATGCTACCAGTGTTAAAGACTGCGATGGAGCTCCGTATGCCACGGCAAACTGGCTGACACTGACTGCGGCGGTGCACAAATGCTGCGCAGCTAGCGCCATTCGACGGCCAACACCGCGGTTCCTGGTATGTCCGCTGTGCCGTGCGTGTGATCATTGCTTGTACAGCCCTCTCGCAGTGTCCGGAGCAAGTATGGTGGGTCTGACACACCGGTGTCAATGTGTTCTTTTTTCCATTTCCAGGAGTGTATAAGGGATAGTTTTATCTGGTTGATATGGGCAATGTGAGCTTCACAAGGAAGAGGTGTGGCTCATTGTGTAGTAGTATACAGGGTGATTCACGAAGATATGTAAATATTTTGAGATGTTATTCTACAGGTAAAACTTAAGAAAAAAAGTTCATATAAACGTAGGTCCGCAAATGTTTGGTTGCGGAGTTACGGTTCAAATGGTTCTAATAGTTCTGAGCACTATTGGACTTAACGACTGAGGTCATCAGTCCCCTAGAACTTAGAACTACTTAAACCTAACTAACCTCATCAAATCACACACATCCATGCCCAAGGCAGGATTCGAACCTGCGACCGTAGCGGTCGCGCGGTCCCAGACTGAAGCGCCTAGAACCGCTCGGCCACCGCGGTCGGCGCGGAGTTACGGCTAATAAAAGATTTTGCCTGAAATTTAGCAACTTCGCTAACATGAAGCCATCGCAAAACTTTGGGAGGTTAAAGTAAGGCACGAATTCCTTTTATTTTGTTGTTATTGATCTGGTGAATCTAATAAAACATGTCCCAGACGTGTATCTGCATTAGTTTTCCAGAACATCCAGAGAAGCAAAGAAGTACTTCCGTAAAATTTTTAATTTATTAACTACTTGGCCAAATCTGTTTCTTAAATTCCAGACAATTGCACAAAGTTTTCGACAGAAATTGTAGAGAATTTAATTCTGAAAAATGGAAAAATATTATGTTCACTGAAACTGTATGAATGTGTCAGATAGCCTGCTTTTATTAACACCATAGCACATGTGAATTCATGTTAAATCGGAGAGACAAAGCTCGGTGTTAAGGAAAGTGTACAGTGTACATACAATTTCATAATACATTCACAATAATTGTTCAAAAAATGTCTCCACCGAATTCAGTGCATTTAGCTGCACGTGTATGAACAGATTTTATTGGTTCAAATGGCTCTGAGCACTATGGGACTCAACTGCTGTGGTCATCAGTCCCCTAGAACTTAGAACTACTTAAAGCTAACTAACCTAAGGACATCACACACACCCATGCCCGAGGCAGGATTCGAACCTGCGACCGTAGCAGTCGCGCGGTTCCGGACTGCGCGCCTAGAACCGCGAGACCACCGCGGCCGGCAACAGATTTTATTGCTCGTTTCAGTTTCATAATGTTGTCCTTATTTTCGTCTACTGCATTCATAATGCGAGCAAGTAACGCCTCACGTGTATTGACATTGTCCTCACAAACTATGTCTTTCATCCATTCTCATACACAAAAATCCATGGGTATTAAATCGGGCGATCTGGGTGGCCACAGACGCGTAGCACCACGACCAGTCAATTTCTGAGGAAAATGTTCATTTACATGTGTAGTAACGCCGTTGGTGAAATATGGAGTTGCGCCGTCATGTTGAAAATACATTTGCAATCGTGTAGCAAGCGGAAAATTTTCGAGCAAGCGAAGCATTTTTTCTTGAAGGAATTGTAAGTACGTCTCGCCAGTTGGACATCGTGAGAAAATGAATGATCTAATAAAGTGTATGTTACTTATACCACATCACACATTTATGTTAAATCGCTGCTGGAAATTACTTTGCACTGTTGCATGTGGGCTTGCTTCAGACCCAACGTGCTCGTTATGTAAGTTGTTTATACCGTCTCGAGTAAATTGTGCCTCATCTGTAAATAAAATGTATTTGTGGCACTGCCGATTACTATTTAACATGTTGCACAACTCCTACCGAAGGTCAGGATCTCCCGGATGTAATTGGTGCCCTTTTTGTTCATGGTAAGGATACAGATTATTGTACTTCAGTGTACGCCATACATTAGATTGTGGAATGCCTAATCGTTGAGAGATACGTCGTGTACTGGTACCCGGTCATCCTTGAACAGCATCCACATTAGTCTCATCATCGTCTTCACTTATCGAGCGCTCGTACTGTTTGTGAACGCTAGGTAGGAAACCTCTCTCCCGTGACATTCGAAGTACTCCACTAATGCTTTGTGCATTCGGAATATTCCGAGTTGGATAACGTACGCGATATTTGTCAACTGCAGGCGTAGCATTACCATCACATTTGCCGTAAATAAACACCATATCGGCATATTCCTGTGTCGTTAATTTAAAATGCATCCCAATTTCATAAATAATCTACAAATTACAACAGTTAGTGTGTGGTTTCACTTAATTGCACCATTGATATTATGTTCTTTCACTGACCAATACAGAATACTCATTGTTTGAAAGTTAGGAAACGATTGAAACAACTCACTAAAAGATGTGAACAACGACATAAACGTTTCTACATTAATGGAAAGTAAACAAATTTACTTGTATAATAATCTTTGCGTCTCTGGATGTTCTGGAAAACTACTGCAGGCACACGTCTGGGACATATTTTAATAGATTCGGCAGGCCAATGAGAACAAAATAAATGGAAATCGTGCTTCACATTAACCTCCTAAGGTTTTGCGATGGCTTCATATTAGGGAAGTTTCTAAATTTCAGGCAAAATCTTTTATTAACCGCAACTCCGTAACTAAACATTTGCGGACCTATGTTTATATGAAGTTTTATCTTTAGTTTTACTTGTAGAATAACTTATTAAAATATTTGCATATCTTCGTGAATCTCCATGTATAAGCTGTTGTGCATCGTTCAAAATGGTTCAAATGGCTCTGAGCACTATGGGACTTAACTTCTAAGGTCATCAGTCCCCTAGAACATAGAACTACTTAAACCTAACTAACCTGCGGACGTCACAGACATCCATGGCCGAGGCAGGATTTGAACCTGCGACCGTAGCGGTCCCGCGGTTCCAGACTGTAGCCCGTAGAACCGCTCGGCCACCCCGGCCAGCTGTTGTGCACGAGCAACAATTCAGGACGAGAAGCTATTTCAGTCATTGTTTCGGTGTGTAATGGTGTTTACACTACAGGCCATTAAAATTGCTACACCAAGAAGAAATGCAAATGATAAACGGATATTCATTGGAAAAATATATTATACTAGAACTGACATGTGATTAGATTTTCACGCAATTTGGGTGCATCGATCCTGAGAAATCAGTACCCAGAACAACCACCACTGGACGTAGTAACGGCCTTGATACGCCTGAGGATTGAGTCAAACAGAGCTTGCATGTCGTGTACAGGTACACCAGCCCATGCAGCTCAACACGATACCACATTTCATCAAGAGTAGTGACTGGCGTATTGTGACGAGCCAGTTTCTCGGCCACCGTTGACCAGACGTTTTCAATTGGTGAGAGATCTGACGAATGTGCTGGCCAGGGCAGCAGTCGAACATTTTCTGTATCCAGAAAGGCCCGTACAGGACCTGCGACATGCGGTCGTGGTTTATCCTGCTGAAATGTAGGGTTTCGCAGGGATCGAATGAAGGGTAGAGCCATGGGTCGTAACACATCTGAAATGTAACGTCCACTGTTCGAAGTGCCGTCAATGCGAACAAGAGGTGACCGAGACGCGTAACCAATGGCACCCCGTACCATCACGCCGGGTGATAAACCAGTACGGCGATGACAAATACATGCTTCCAATGTGCGTTCACCGCGATGTCGCCAAACACGGATGCGACCATCATGATGCTGTAAACAGAACCTGTACCCATCCGAAATAATTACGTTTTGCCATTTGTGCACCCAGATTCGTCGTTGAGTACCCCATCGCAGGCGCTCCTGTCTGTGATGCAGCGTCAAGGGTAACCGCAGCCATGGTCCCGAGCTGCTAGTCGATGCTGCTGCAAACGTCGTCGACTTGTTCGTGGAGATGGTTGTTGTCTTGCAAATGTCTCCATCTGTTGGCTCAGGGATCGAGACATGGCTGCACGATCAGTGACAGCCATGCGGATAAGATGCTTGTCATCTCGACTGGTAGTGATACGAGGCCGTTGTGAATCAGCACGGCGTTCCGTATTACCCTCCTGAACCCACCGATTCCATATTCTGCTAACAGTCATTGGATCTCGACCAACGCGAGCAGCAAATGTCGCGATACGATAAACCGCAATCGCGATAGGCTAGACTGCGACCTTTATCAAAGTCGGAAACGTGATGGTATGCATTTCTCCTCCTTACACGAGGCATCACAGCAACGTTTCGCCAGACATCGCCGGTCAACTGCTGTTTGTGTATGAGAAATCGGTTGGAAACTTTCCTCATGTCAGCACGTTGCAGGTGTCGCCACCGGCGTCAACCTTGTTTGGATGCTCTAAAAAGCTAATCATTTGCATATGACAGCATCTTCTTCCTGTCGGTTAAATTTCGCGTCTGTAGCACGTATTCTTTGTGGTGTAGCAATTTTAATGGCCAGTAGTGTGTAAGCAGCCGCTCACGCAGTAGTAGATTAGTTACAGTAAGAAGTAATACACTGCAAAAAAAATTCGCAATACCAAAAAATAATTAATGTAGAATAACAAAATTTCGACTGGAATACTAATAACCACCAGAATCTCGAACGTGCATGCATCGTGTTGTACTGGTGCCGGATGTTAGTTTGTGGGATGGAGTTCCATGCCTGTTGCACGTGGTCGGTCAATACAGGGACGGTTAATACTGGTTGCAGATGATGCTGTACTTTCGTCCCATGATGTCCCACAAGTGCTGGATTTTAGACAGATCTAGTCATCGAGCAGGCTAAAACAACATGTCGATAACTCTGTGTAGCATATTGGGTTACAACAGCGGTAGGTAGGCGAGCGTTATCTATTTGAAAAATCCCTAACGTAATGTTACTCATGAATGTCAGAACAACAGGTCCAATCACTAGACTCACGTACAAATTTCTAGTCAGGGTGCTTGTAATTGAGACCTCTCCTATAGTCGCACGAAATAGCACCCCCAGCCCTTAACTCGAGTGCTGCTCTAGTGTGTCTAGCACGCAGACAGGATGGATGCAGGCCCTCAACTAACCGACACACGGCCATCATTGGCACCGGGACAGAACTAGCTTTCATCAGAAAACACCACAAATGTGTATGCGTGTGTGTGTGTATTCCTATGGGACCAAACTGCTGAGGTCATCGGTCCCTAGACTTACACACTGCTTAAACTAACTTGTGCTAAGAAAAACGCATACACCCATACCCGAGGGAGGACTCGCAACCCCGGCGGAAGGGGCTGCGCAATCCGTGACATGGGGCCTCAAACCGCGCGGCTACTCCGCGCGGCAAAACACAACACATCTCTACCATGCCCTCCAATGAACTCTCGTTTGACACCACCGAAGACACAAATGGTGGTTGTTTGGGGTCTCCTTGAAGCAACAGGTTTGTACCAGTCCGTAGTGTCACTGCGTTTCCAGCTGCAGATGCAGTACGATGCGCCACAGCCACACGCCGAACACGATTGTCTTCCTCCTCGGTAGTGCGACGTGGCCGACCGGAGCCCGGTCTCCTTGCGATCGCACTTTCCCGTGACCACTGGTGCCTGCAGCCACAGACTGTGGCTAAATCCCTGCCATGTATTTCTGCAATATCACAGAAGGAACATCCAGTTTTTCGTAGCCTTATTACACGATCTCGTGGAAACTCGGTGCGTTGATGAAAATTGTGTTACTCGACTTAAAGGCATTCTTGTTAACATCAACTCGCCACGTCCAATCTCAAAGGTAACTACAGCTCACGACCGTTACAGCGTGGTGTATCTAAAGTAAAATCGATTTCCATCCTTATACTGGCTCTACTAGCGCCAGTCTTACGCGACTGACATGAAATCTGAACAGGCATTATCTTCCAGATGTAGAAACAAGCCTATCAATTTTCGTTTATGACGCACAGCTCCTTGCTGGTGTTCGGCTTTTTTTTCTTTTTCGTCGGTGTATGATAGTGCCATTATTGAGTTTCCTTGTAATTTGAATTTATTTTATGCGGAGCAAGGAATATGGCTTGGTATTCAAGCATGCAAAGTAGTGGTAAACGTTGTGTTAGTGGTGTGTTTAAGTGTTTTTCCCATTTGTGTTTGTGTAATTGATAACAGGTATTCATGTCGTGTAAGTACTGCAATTAACGGGGTTGTGAGTACTGAAAGGAGCTACAGCAGGGGCGGTGTTTCAAATTTTGAGAGACAAAGTAGGTAAGTTGCGAAGGAAGATGACGGAGCTGTTCTAAGAAATTAGAAGCACTTGATGCTGAGGAGAACGAACTTACTTATCGCAAAACTCCGGAGTATAGAGAGACATTGTAGAGGAAGCACAATTACTGGTTGCCCGAAAACGGGTTTCAAGATGTGAGGAATGTGTTGATTCTGGAGACAACGAAAAAACGGAAAGAAAGTAAGAAGAGAGCAGGAAAAAAGAGCGAGCTGAAGAGGACGAGAGCAACCTTGTAGATAGCTTATCTATTACAGCAGGATGTCTCACTATCATTAACGTAATTAAACCTGTCGATCCTGTGTGGGATAAACAAAAACGTCACTGAGGGGTTATGTTGGGGACTGCAAACCTGTATTGTCAAGATAACATGCATAAAATTCGTCATTTTGGGAGAGATTTCAACGATAAGTGAAACCCGTAAAATTACCAACAGTAATCAACAATGTATTATGATATGAAGTTGGCTACATTGTTAGATGAAACTAGTAATCCATCCAAATAAAGAAGATTTCATGTACGATCTTGACTTCATGGATTTTCAATCAGTAACATATCTATTTTTTAATGTAACTTTTAACATTCCCTTTCTAAATCCTTTCTCCCTACAATAGTTAAGGCAAGCCAATTCCTAATTTATTTACACTACTGGCCATTAAAATTGCTAAACCACGAAGATGACATGCTACAGACACGAAATTTAACCGACAGGAAGAAGATGCTGCGATATGCACATGATTAGCTTTTCAGAGCATTCACACAAGGTTGGCGACACCTACAACGTGCTGACAAGAGGAAAGTTTCCAACCGTTTTCTCATACACAAACAGTAGGTGACCGGCGTTGCCTGGTGAAACGTTGTTTTGATGCCTCGTGTAAGGAGGAGAAATGCGTACCATCACGTTTCCGACTTTGATAAAGGTCTTAATCTAGCCTATCGCGATTACGGTTTACCGTATCGCTACATTGCTGCCTGCGTTGGTCGAGATCCAATGACTGTTAGCAGAATGTGGAATCGGTGGGTTCAGGAGGGTAATACGGAACGCCGTGCTGGATCACAACGGCCTCGTATCACTAGCAGTTGAGATGACAGGCATCTTATCCGCATGGCAGTAACGGATCGTGCAGCCACGTGTCGATCCCTGAGTCAACAGATGGGGACGTTTACAAGACAACAACCATCTCCATGAACTGTTCGACGACGTTTGCAGCAGCATGGACTATCAGCTCGGAGACCATGACTGCGGCAACCCATGACGCTGCATCACAGACAGGAGCGGCTGCGATGGTGTACTCAACGACGAACCTGTGTGCACGAATGGCAAAACGTCATTTTTAGAATGAATCCAGGTTCTGTTTACAGCATCATGATGGTCGCATCCGTGTTTGGCGACATCGCGGTGAACGCACATTGGAAACGTGTATTCGTCATCGCCATACTGGCGTATCACCCGGCCTGATGGTATGGGGTGTCATTGGTTACACGTCTCGGTCACCTATTGTTCGCATTGACGGTACTCCGAACAGTGGACGTTACATTTCAGACGTGTTACGACCCGTGGCTCTACCCTTCATTCGATCCTTGCGAAAGCCTACATTTCAGCAGGATAAACCACGACCGCATGTCGCAGGTCCTGTACGGGCCTTTCTGGATACAGAAAATGTTCGACTGCTGCCCTGGCCAGCACGTTCTCCAGATCTCTCACCAATTAAAAACGTCTGGTCAACGGTGGGCAACCAACTGCCTCGTCACAATACGCCAGTCACTACTCTTGATGAACTGTGGTATCGTGTTCAAGCTGCATGGGCAGCTGTACCTGTACACGCCATGCAAGCTCTGTTTGACTCAATGCCCAGGCGTATCAAGGCCGTTATTACGGCCAGAGGTGGTTGTTCTGGGTACTGATTTCTCAGGATCTATGCACCCAAATTGAGTGAGAATGTAATCAGATGTCAGTTCTAGTATATTTGTCCAATGAATACCCGTTTATCATCTGCATTTCTACTTGGTGTAACAACTTTAATGCCCAGTAGTGTAGTTTGTCTACGAGAATAGCTCCATCATAACACACAGAACAACTAATGAACGCTGTTCCCTAGCACTGCTGGACACTACACACTTAACGTAGGACTCCTAGTGACTTGAAAACCACTTTAGTTGTACAGCATTACGCATTTGGCTTTCTACTCGCCGTTGCAGCCGCAGCCCAAGCAATTCATTTCTCGAGCAAAATTTGGATAGTTTGGTGCGCCTGAAGATAGATATATTGCACAACAGGTGAAACGTCCCCTTTGAAAATTTATACATGGCTGTGCTTAAACTGACACACAATATTTTTAGCGCAAAGCAATCTGACTATCAAAAATCCCTACAAAAGAATGGCCCTGACTAATATTAAACTATACCTTTCACAGATCACTTACCTCACAAAAATCTTCATTACTCGAACTACTGCAATACAGCGAGCGCCACTACTGACAGCTAAATAAAAGATTCAAACTACGGAAGGCACTAACTACTGATAGGCATAGTTAGCAAATGAAAGACGCAACGGTCCAGCGCGAAGTTACGATTCAGGGAGAAATTCTCCACCACGTGACCAACAAGAAAGAAACTATGGAATCTACCGACATGACGACAGACGATATGATCGTAACGACAGACCTGAACTGCATCAGAACTGGCGGGATTTAAACAGGGCAGGGCCCTCTCGTCACGGTGAATTTGTAGAAGTTAGGTCTCCAAATCCCAATAACGATGCGCGCCAACAAAGAGACAATAGGCAATGACTCACACCTCTGGCAGCCACAAAACGTACTTATGAAACTGACGACGCAGCTGCCGTAGCTAGTAATTACGTAAAAATGGAAGACATTAGGGACATCTTACTCCAGGAACACGACGTAAAACATAACAACATTGCATATCCTGTGATTCACATTACTGTAAATGACGTAAAATTTATGGCAGTACTTGACTCTGGCAGTCCCATTTCAGTCATTAGTGAAACAGCTTTTAGCAAATGCAACAAATCGAACGATTGACCCACACTTCCATTACATAAGATTAAATTACAAGGTGCAATCTTTGGAAAAAGTGTAGATGTACGCCAACAAACGAATTTAGAATTCTTTTGCCAAAGCCACAGCTTCTCTATGAACTTTATTATTGTTCCATTATTGTCGACGGAAATTATAATGGGAGTAGACTTTTTGAATGAATACAAAGCAATCTTAAGCTTTCACGATGCTGAAATAAGTTTAGAGAAAGAAGGTAAGTCAATAGCTTTGAAATTTGAAGACTGGCTCTCAAACCGTGATGAGGAAATTAATCGGCTTTACCTTCTGTTAGACAACAGTTCGGAATTTTTTACGGAACTAGACACTAACAATCACTCTGCAAGTACTGACAGGGATAATATCGACGGCATATTTGAAACTAATGAGTTAATTCAGAATAAAATTCAAATAATTGAGAATTGTAATGGCACTGATAGGCAGGACCTTTTTGAGATTTTACAAGCACATTCCACAGTTTTTACTCACAAAACAGGAACAATCAAGGGATTTCAATACCAATTTCGTGTTCGTGAGCATACTAAATTTTGTGTCAGACCATACGTAATTCCAGCACATTATAGGGACCGTGTTAGAACAGAAATGCAATCTATGCTTGATGAGGGCATTATTGAGCCTGCAGTAAGCACATACAACAATCCGTTACATGTTGTTGAGAAGAAAAATGGATCGATCAGGCTTGTCTTAGATTCGAGACAAATCAATACTATCATTATTCCTGAAACAGACAGGCCGCAGACGATGGAAGAACTTCTTCAAAATTTTGATGGTGTAAAAGTGTTGTCTTCCATTGATCTCAGATCCAGCTTTTATCAGATCTAACTTCATCCAGAATGTAGAAAATACACAGCTTTCCTTTGTTTCGGCGTTTGTTATCAGTTTTGGAAACTTCCTTTTGGTTTGAATATTTCTTCGGCAGCATTCATTCGCGGGCTAAATTCCATATTACCTGAGTTCTTAAAACGTCACATCACCTTATGTGTGGACGATATTCTAATAGCAGAAGCTTCATGGGAACAACATAACCGCATCCTCAACAGTTTGTTACGTATTTTTGCAGAATCTGGAATTACAGTTAACTTGGAAAAGTCTGAATTCGGTAGGTCAAAGGTGAGGTTTTTGGGACATATTATTTCTTCTGAAGTCATTCAGCCGGATCCTGAAAAGTTAGAAGCAATCAGAGCCATTCCAGTTCCATCCACAAAAAAACAAGTCCGCAGTTTTCTAGGTCTCGTAAATTTTTACCGTCGTTTTCTGAATATGCAAATTCTTGTTACACCAAAACTTCGTTCTCTCACTGGAAAAATACTATTTGGAACTGGGACAAACAAGCACAGTTGGAATTCAATTCTTTGAAAGAATCGCTACTTAACGCGCCAATACTAGCTCATCCAAATCTGTCACAAGATTTCTGCTTAACACGGATTCTTCTAAAGTCGGTCTTGGTGCCCATTTATTTCAAGGAGCCATAGAAAATGACACTACCATTCAGAAAACCATTGCTTTTGCTAGCCGAGTGCTAACAAAATCTGAAAAAAATTATTCCGTTACTGAATTAGAAGCTTTAGCTATCGTTTGGGCATTTAACAAATTCCGTTTCTTTCTTTCTGGCAAGCACGTAAAAGTATACAGTGATCATCGTGCATTACAATTTCTTATGTCTTCAAAATTAAATCATGACAGGTTAAAACGTTGGGCATTGTTCCTGCAAGAATTCCACTTCACAATAGTCTACATTCCCGGCAAGGAGAACATTGTTGCGGACGCGCTGTCACGCGCACCGGCTGGGCTTGGGAAAAGTAACACAGAAGGCAACCTTGAGAAAAATTTCAGTATTCTTTACATTCAGAAAGTCGCCTTTGAAAACTTCATCACCACATCTTTAAAGGACATTGCTCATGAACAAGATAAAGATCCGATTTGGAAAGACATCAAAAGTAAATGGCTTGAAAAGACACACACTCAGATTCGGCATTATTACCTGGTTAGAAACAACATACTCTTCAACTGTTGATGACAAGCTATGGGTACTTTGCATTCCAGACGATTTTGTTAATAAGCTCATTTGGTACATTCATTTCAGCTACGCACATTTTGGCCCACGAAAATGTTATGGTATTCTTCGAACGACTTGTTATTTTAACAATATGGAAAAGCGAATTCGAAGAGTCTTGTCTATTTGTAAACTTTGTCAAAAGGCGAAACCATCTACTATCTCACATCGTGCTCCGTTGTTTCCTATTATTCCTTCTAAATTAAAAGAATTTGCTGCTGTTGATCTCTTGGGACCGCTTGTCAGAACATCTAATGGATTTTCGTACGTTCTAGTCGCTGTTGAACTTACTTCAAAATTTGTTTCTTTCACTCTGTTACGTAATGTCACTGGACGGTCTGTATCCAACGCCTTTGTTAAAAATTTCTTATGTGAAGTTTGACACGTCAGTAAAGTCATTTCAGATAACGGACCGCAATTCAGATCTGCTGTTTAGTCACGCATGCTTCGGAACTATAAAATCACACCTGTTTTTATTTCATTGTACTCACCACATTGTAACCCGTCTGAAAGGATTATGAAAGAAATCAATAAGCTTTGCAGAATTTATTGTCACAGAAAGCATCAGCATTGGGACAGATATTTACACTTATTTCAAAACGTGCTGAATGAAATGCCTCATGACTCCACAGCTTTACCACCTACTCTTGTACTGAAGAATGAAGAACCACCGAACAGAATAAGAGAGCTTGTACCTTTCCCGAATACACGTAAACTTTGACACAAAGACATAATTGATTTGGCTCTTAAAAATATAAAATCTGCAGCAGACAAAAGGAGAAAACTACACGGTAAAGCAAATGCAAAGAAATTATATATTGGTCAGAAAGTTCTCATTAAAGCTCATTCATTGTCACATAAGAAGAAACACTTGAGTCAAAAATTCTTTCTAGTTTACAATGGACCTTACAGAATCCGACGTATACCACATGATAATTGCGTTGAAGTTGAAACTCTGCGTACTAGGAAGAGTAAAGGTTTACACCACATTTCACATGTAAAACCGTTTATTGAAAGATAATCAGCTTTTTAACTTTGTCTTTGCCATAAAACGTTTCACTTCACGTTACTAGTATGCTTTAGAAACTGTTACCATGCAACAATGTTTGAAGTTAAATATCCAGTCAAGAACCAAGAGAACTTATTTAAACAGAAATTACGAATGCATTGTTATTGCGAACAGACGACACAGTGTTATTGTGTGGGTGCATTCTTGCTTGTTAGTTGCACGATTACGTAACGACTATAAGGCTCACATACTTAGAACATTTACCAGTACTGATAATGAGATTTTAATGCAACATTTTGGTGTACTTGAAAATACATACTGAATTAAAGTACTTTCCGAGAGATACCAGATGACACAGTGGTTAGTTTATGTGACAGCTACACGATTATATCATGACGTTATTAATGAGTGACAATTTACAATGTTGCTTTTGCGGTGTATCTGTTTTATATCTGCACAGTTTTTCTGAATTATTCTGGAAAGTAAAACATGTTTTAGTAGTAACTTTTGTGGTATAGCTACAATGAGACAGCCTTTTCTGTAGCACAACAATACGTTACAACACAGTAATTTCTTCATCACAACAATAAGTGTCATAACTAAGATATCTATACGCAAAGCATTTCACTTTTGTTTATCATGAGGTAAGTACATTGACTTCTGCAGAACTTAGCTTTCGGAGGACAATAGCTACGACACTTCCACAGAGATTATCTTACAGCAAGACGCACCTTTAGCGCTACAGGACACGTATTTGAGTGATTAATTTTGTACTTAAATCATTTATTTTTAAAGATATTTGAAGTACAATGATACAAAGGTTTTCCGTAATACATTTCATTCCATTCTTGTAATCTGTAACACCTGAGGGTATAATTACATTAATCCTCAGGGGGGTACACGCTTACTTTGTGTACCATGTGTTTGGCAAGCACAAGGAGCCCTAGCTAATATGGTATTTGCTTATACAACTTTACACATCGGTACCATATTCCTCTAACACACAAATTACACAGCTATCTGATCATTTAACTGAGAGATAAACATTTTTTTTTACTACATCAGTGACACATGTTTACGCAATTACACAGTTGGGTAACTTCACACTTACGAAATTGTATTTTGTCTGTACTTTGTGAACTGTTCATATTTTTTCGGACCCATTGTGATATTATGAGAGCTTTGAATGATATATTTGGTATGGGATCACGATTTTTAAAGTACGTTTGAGGCAGATGACGCTATTTAAATGAGCAGAGAAATTTTTTAGGTTTTGAAATTATTGCAGGAAGCTACGACGATTTTGAGATTTGACTGAGGTGTTATGATGTTATTATTATGACGACGATGTGTATTATGCTGTTGAGGAATGTTTATTATGATATGTATTTATTATGATGAATTGTTGAAGACGTGTTGATGAATATGTATATGTGTAATAAGGTAAGGAATAAGGAGTAGTGGTTAGGGACTCTGACTTGTGAAAAAGGATGTTGGAAACCAAGAATCGTACTTTAAGAAATGTGTGTAAATGCGTGAATGTATCACAATGCCGGCGAAAAATTTTTTGACACTGTTATATCCACACATTTGCAATGCAAATTCTCGACCTGTGAAATTTTGTATATGAGACTGTCACTGTAGCGGAAACTGCTGTCGTAAATATTTCTGCAAGAAAGTTAAGTGACCACCTGCACATAATGCGTTGTGGGCACCCAGCTGCGTCAGATGCCTGGAGAACAAGCCATTAGGGTGTGCCTTTTCAGAGGCACAGGTAGAAAAGAAAAAAAAAGGGAGTCCATTATCCTCGCTATTGACATTCCTTTGTAGAAAGCATCGTAAATACGACACCCTCAAACTTGAAAACATGATAACACTGTGGAGCTATTAATTTATGATATTTACTAAAATGCCTAATGAAATGATGAGAAACATTTTACATCTATTGTCTTTGTAGTTGAGAGATTGCTCATTTTGTTTAATATCTGGTTTCCAGTTGTGTTTCAGCATTAGTTTTATAAAATAAACTTAGATGCATTTGCTAATGTGAACACTTTCTGTCAACAGATCTATTAAATAATTATTTTATGATCCACATTCTTCGAAAAAGGAGCTCTTGGAATGGAAAGAACAATAAGAAGGGACTGATAACAATAACTGCATATATAATTTTCTTTTCAAGTACTTGGTAATTTTTTGTAGAATCAGTTTTTGTGGTGCACCACTTTAATTACATAGACATTAAAATGTGAATATACATTTCCCTTGTCTGCATTGTTGTCTTTAGTGTAATGTTTCTTTTTGCTTGAGCTATGTCATGTTTAGATATAAGTTATTTCATTTGCTGCTGCTGTTTGCCAGGCATAATGTTACTGAATTTGACTTTGTATTACGCTGTTAAGCCAGTTTACTACTGATTTATTTTTCTTGTTTGCTGCACAGTGCCTTATATTAGTTGTAATATTGCAATTGCTTTGCCAATTTGAATTTTTTGTCATTGATGTTTGTGTTAATTGTTTTGTGCTGCTGCATTGCCTCATCCCTTGGTATACATATCTGAGCTCAGTAGATTTAAGTTAGCTTAAGAGGGGGTAGACTATGTAAGAAACTAACTATGATGAATTGGAAGAAATGCATTAAGAAGCTATAAGAAAATAGTTTGGCCAAAAAAGTAGTGCACAGTGGAGAAAAACTATTTTTGAAAGAGGATGTGAACAGAATACAGAAAGTATGCTTGGATTGGATTTTTTTGGTGGAAGCAAAGGTTGAAATAAGACGAAAGATCTATGGAATGAAGTTTTAGGCTGGACTGCAGTACCAAATGTTACACTGAAAACAAACCCTGTCCTTTTCTTTTGTGTCATCCCTCTATATGTTTGTGTACCCTTGTGTATTTGTGTTTTTCCTGTCTTTATGTGTTTAGCTAATAAGATTTATGTTGTAGAATTTTTTTGATTATATGTTATTTACTTTGTAAAGATGTTTAGACATTATTTATTCTGTTTTGTTTTAATGCTCATGTGTGAAGTTGATGTTTCAAAAGTTATTCTGATCTTTTATGTATGTACTTATGTCATAATTCCTGTAACACTGATGTATATGTTTATTTCTATTCTTTTGTAAAGCCTGTACTACAAATGTTATCTGTAGTGTTATGTCTTTAATGACGTATTTTGTACCTTGGTTATTGTATTCTTATGTTATAAAATTGTAACTGACAGCAGTTCATCAAATTAAGTAACTTGTAAGTTCCATTTCACTGCACACGTTTCTGTTGGTCATAGTATAAGGACAATATGTGAGAAGTAGAGACTGTTAGTGTTTGCACGTGTGTTAATAATTCAGCAAGGGACTGGATAACAGCATTGCTGGTTCTAAGGACAATTTCAAAAAACTTTGTGAGTGCACAAGTGGTGGTTTATGGACTTGCTATATTGTCCGCAAGACTCTTCGATGGTGATTGTGCACCTGCACAGTTGCCACAGATGGCTGCTGGCAGTCTCTACAAGGACTACGGTGGGTCTGCATCTTTGATGGCCCACCATTACCATTATTTCTACAAGGACTGCAGTTGGTCTGCAGCTCTGGTGGCCCACCAATACCATAATCTCTACCGGGACTACAGTGGGTCTGCTCTGTGATGACGTACCTACCAATCTTCTTCAAAACGTCGAATGACTCTGCTGTGGGTTTGTTCTGTTGTGGCCCATTACCTGTCAGCATGTCTAGAGTCAGCACTGTCTTTCCATTGGAAGGACAACACTACTTCTTCAAGACTGCATGGAAATCCACTACTTCCGTGTGCATTCTCTTTTACTACTCAGACTTTGAGGGAAAAAAAACACTGTAATTTTACTTTGATAAATGATCAGGACTGTCTTTATGGACTGTGAGAAAATTTTAGCCTTTGACCAACATTGTATTGATTAGTGTGTGCATTTGATTTCTTTGTTATTGTAATTATGAAAAATTTTATCAAATCATTTTTGGCCACTGCCCAAAACAATTTGTAAAATTTTTTTGTGGGGAGCATGAGGGCTATGTAAGTAGGCTGTTTAGGTTTTCTTATTGGCAACGTTACGTAGCGCTCTGTGTGAAAATCACTGGCTGTGCTGTGTGCAGTCTGTGGCTAGTTTGCATTGTTGTCTGCCATTGTAGTGTTGGGCAGCGGCAGCTGGATGTGAAAAGCGCGTAGCGTTGCGCAGTTGGAGGTGAGCCGCCAGCAGTGGTGGATGTGGGGAGAGAAATGGCGGAAACTTGAAATTTGTAAGACTGGATGGCATATATATTATGATTATTAGTAGTTAGTGCCTTCTGTAGTTTGAATCTTTTATTTAGCTGGCAGTAGTGGCGCTCGCTGTTTTGCAGTAGTTCGAGTAACGAAGATTTTTGGTGAGGTAAGTGATTTGTTAAAGGTATAGGTTAATGTTAGTCAGGGCTATTCTTTTGTAGGGATTTTTGAAAGTCAGATTGCGTTGTGCTGAAAATATTGTGTGTCAGGTTAAGCACACTCATGTACAATTTTTAAAAAGCGGACGTTTCACCCTGTCAACTGAATCATATGCCTTTTCTATGTCTATAAAAACCATTATCACCCTTTTGTTATACTCCCAACTTTTTTCCATCAGTTGATGGATAGAAAATATAAGGTCGATCGTGCTCCTTCCTTTCCTAAACCCATGCTGTTCTTCACTCAGCTCCTTTTCTATCTTTTCACTTATTCGATTTAGTAAAATTCTTTCAAAAATCTTGGCTGTATGACTCATGAGGGTTGCTCCTCTGTAGTTTTTACAAAGTCTTTTATTGCCTTTCTTGCAGATGGGAACAATGTCTCCTGTTCTCCAGTCATCAGGTATTTTACTATTTCTCCACACGCTTGATAGTACTCTATACAGCCACTGCATTCCCACTGGACCTGCTGCTCTTATCATGTCCACTTATACTTCATCAGGTCCTGGGGCTTTCCCCCCATTCATCTTTTTCACAGCTTTTTCCATTTCTTTTCGTGTAATTTGTCATAATTCTGCTTCCCAACTTCTCTCAATTTCTTCATTATTTGTTGTTTCCTCAAGTACCTGCTCCTCAGCGTTTAACAGCTTCTTAAAATGTTCTTTCCAGAGATCTTTTATATTCCCTGGATCTTCAATAATGGTACCGTCCTCTGTTTCCATCTTCACTGGTCCTTCAGAAGCCTTCCTTTTATTTTTCATCATTTTTTAGAACATTTTCTTATTGCTCTTCACAACTTCTTCAAGTTTTTTTGTAAACTCTTCCCATGCCTTTTTCTTTGCTGTTTCCACTATTTCTCTGCACTTCTTCTTTTCCTCTATATATCTTTTATGGTCTTCATCATTTTTAGTTATCCACCATTTTTTCCATGCTCCATTTTTTCTTCTAACTGCTTGGGTTGTGGTATCATCCCACCAACTTGTCTGTCTTATTTTTTCCTTTCCAGATGTTCTGACACATACTTTTTGTGCTGCTTCGACTAAAGTGTCTTTGAATAAACTCCATTCTTTTTCTACATCGCAGAAAACTTCTTTTGGAAATTTTTGTGTTATTAATTCCCTGTACTTCTCAGCACATTCACTCTCCTTCAATTTCCAATCCCGTATCCTCATCACTTTCTTCTGTTTTCTATTTTTCACACATTGATTCATTTTCCATTGTCCCACCAGTAATCTATGGTCTCCATCTGCACTCACACTTGGAATTACCTTCATATTTGTTACTTTCTCTCCCCATTGCCTATCTACTAGAATATAATCAATTACACTCTTCGTTCTTCCATCCCAACTCTATCTGGTGATAACATGACTTTCTCTCTTCATAAACCAGCTGTTTGCTATTTTCATTCCATTCCTCTGGCACAAATCCAGGAGTCTTTTCCCTTCTTCATTTCTGCCTCCATATCCAAAACATCCCAATACTTGCTCAAATCCCTTTCTGTCTTTGTCTACCTGTGCATTAAAATCTCCCATCACTGTATTAGCACTCTCTATATGGTTTTCTAACACATTTTCAAAGTCCATCTTCTCTTCTTCGCTACATCCCACTTGAGGTGCATAAATCTGGATTACTTTTAGTGTTTCTTTTTGGAATCTTAGGTTTAAGATTATGATCCTGTCTGATATATATCTCACATTTTCAATACAGCTTTGTACATTCTTATTCACCATCACTGCCACACCATTTCTTTCATACCTGTTATTCCCACTCCAGTACAGTTTTCCTCCTCCTCTCAAATTCTTCTCACCTTTTCCCTTCCACTTTGTTTCGCTTAATCCCAATATATCTAACTTCCTCTCTGTTAGTACATCTGTCATTTCTTCCATTTTTCTATTGAGGGTTAATATATTAAGGGTGCCAATATTTAGGTTATTTTTTAGTCCAGTTGGTTTCATCTTCTTGTACTGATGAATATCATCAGGTCTCCCATCATTTGCACCAGTACTTGAAGAAGCAGTGGGGTCAAATCCTGAGTGGTTCGTTCCGAGGCTCGTCTGTGTTTTGAAAGCAATATATGAAGACTTTCCTACTGGCTTGCTAGGCCTAACGCAAGGAAGGATTTTCTGTTGGGGTTGTCTCCCTTAGCCTTTGGAGTTTCTCCTCCACCACAAGGCAGTGGTTCCCTCCTCATTTAATCCCCAGAAAGGAGGGTTCCATCATCTGCCAGCTACGCCGTTCCGAAGTCTTCCTTCTCCGCCGTCGCTGCCATTAAGGTCTTCACCCGTAACCCTGGGCATGGGTTCCGTGTTATACCCCACGGGATTGGGTCCCTGCCTGAACTCAGCCATCCTAGCACTCCGGCCTACTGAAGTGTAGGATGCCCACCCCCGCGACGTGGACGCGCCAGGCAGAAATTACCCCAGTGGAGGAATGGGGAAGGGCACCCTACCTCTCTGGAGCCAGGTTAATGATTGTGTATGGTGCCACAATGAAAGGGCACCTGTTACTAACTATTCGTATAAAATTGTGAGCCATATGTTTGTGACTATTACAGCGCCATCTATCACAAAGCGAAAAAAGTGGTCCAACTACAACATTCATATTTCTTTACATACTACACGAATATGTAATAAAAAATGAGGGTTCCTATTTTAAAAAACGCAGTTGATATTCGTTTGACCTATGGCAGCGCCATCTAGCAGGCCAACCATAGCGCCATCTGGTTTCCCCCTTCAAGCTAGACAAGTTTCGTTCTTTGTAGTTTTTTCATTTGACGCTGGATAGTTACGTGATTTAAGGAAACTGGAAGTGTTCAGCAGACGGAATCGGTGCATTAGCGGAGAGTGCTTTAAATCCTGTTGTATCTGACTGGTAGTTGTTTCCTCTGCACACTAGGAAGGCCGCCCGGGCAACTGCCCTGCCTGGAGGACTTAAGTGCCTGTCGCTGCAGAGAGTGCCCTCGCAGCGCCATGAGGATATCTATCTGCTCTCGACTGTTAAGACACTGTCGGACCGTGCGAAGTCAGCTACGCCCTACGACTCAAGACAGCGACACCAGTAGTCCCGTCTGGGTGCATCAGCAGTTCAGTCACAGCACTACAAGTTGGCAGTACCAAGAGCCACGTCTCAGCACTCTACGCCACCAGAACCGACCCAGTTCGTAGTGGTCTTAACCAGCAGAAAGTCAGCATCTTGTCCGTCCTGATGCCACCACTTACTACTACTTTAGGATTCGTCATGTAGGAACGTCACATACTAAATCAGAGAGAGATATTCCTGTTGTATGTAGTTGTGTGGATATTGCTCCAAGGACATTAAAACTGAGTTTCGTTTTGTTAATAAAGTTATTCTTTTAAAAGTGTCCTCTGCCACTCCTCAGAACGAGGATACGTCAGATCCTGCGCATCTGTCTGGGATGTTAGACTTACCGTTGCTGCACACAAAATAACCTGCAGTGGACAGCAATTCTGTGCCTAATATTTGTAGCATTTCAGTCCTGATGGGCAATATTATATAGGTCGAGTAAAACCTGTTGCGTGACCTCCATGTACACTTTCCTTAAAGCCTTTTCTTTCTCTTCTTTTTTCTTTCTGGCGCAAGCCAAGAGATCATTGTACATTACTTCATGTGTACTGTAGCTGAACTGATTGGTGTTTCAGTTTCGAGCTTCAAGATATAAAAAGCAATGCTCTCATGTTCAGCAGAATTGAACAGTTGAGCTGCGAAGATGTCAAGCATTTTGTGGTGGGTCCCTTTTCCAGTACGTTTGAATAATTAGAGAAGTCTGCCAAGAGTCTTGACGTAACTTATTGAACAAAAATTTTTAATGTAAAAGCTTTTAATGCCTAGATTCCAATTTTCATACAAATTTTAAAGCATGATGACTAGTTTCGGTTGCTTTCTACAATAATCTTCATATGGTTTGGATAGTAAAAAAGAGTTGAATATCCATTGAAATGCATCATCTTTAGCTACTGTCATGCAATGACAAGCATTCGTATTATGGCCCAACAAGACTATGTCTGTTGTTAAAAGTGTCATCATGAGCGAGGTAAGCTGTAAGCCATAATCAGGCAACATCCAAGTAACAAAGAAGGAAAAAGGCCAGATGCTTTGGTAAAAATTGCATGAAATGCCCATTATCTACTGCACAGTCTCCTGGTACACCAAAGATTCACAGATTATTATGTCTTTGATACTGTTCAATCTCACCCATTCTGTCAAATATCTGTTTTTCAAGGATACATACTTACGCGTTAGCTTCATCAAGGGATTGTCTAGGGCACTAACCGTGTTGAATTCAGCGGTGCTCTGGGTTTTCTCGAGCACCATGGTGGAGACAGAGTCGGTAATACTTGCACGACTAGGTCTAACGCATCGGCGCATTGTAGCGTGGCCGTCACCTTGCAACGTCCCCTTAGAAAAATTAATGAATTACTGTGCTGATAAACCTCTTATATTATTTGATTTTCAAACAGCTGAGCAGAACTGAACGTACTCAGACATTTCGCTTGTTACCTATTCTGATCAACACTAAACTGACACACAATATTTTTTAGCGCAACGCAATCTGACTTTCAATAATCCGTACAAAAGAATGGCCCTGACTAACATTAACCTATACCTTTCACAAATCACTTACCTCACAAAAATCTTCGTTACTCGAACTACTGCAATACAGCGAGCGCCACTACTGTCAGCTAAATAAAAGATTCTAACTACTGAAGGCAATAACTACTATAGGCATAGTCAGCAAATGAAAGATTTTGATAGAGAACAAACAATGTATTTACCTTAATAGTGTTCAAAGGTCATGAAATCCAGTCTTACAAATTTACTTTCTCTGATGGACACACGTCCTGATCATCCGCTCTCAAAACTCCGCCATCTCTCTCCCCACATCCACCACTGCTGGCGGCTCACCTCCAATTGCACAACGCTACGCGCTGTTCACATCCAGCTGCCCAACACTACAATAGCGACTATTGTAACAATGCCGACCAGCCTCAGACTGCACACAGCACAGCCAGTGATTTTCATACAGAGCGCTACGTGGCATTACCAATATAACAACCTAAACAGCCTACTTACATAGCCCCCATGCTCCCCACAAAAAATTTTACAAATTGTTTTGGTCAGTGGCCAATACAGATTTGAAAAAAATTTTCATAATTACAATCACAAAGAAATCAACTTACTGATACAATGTTGGTCAAAACCTAAATTTTTCTCACAGTCCATAAAGACAGTCCTGATCATTTTCTGATCATTCATCACAGTATTAATTACAATTTTATGCACAAAGTCTGAGCAGTAAAAGAAAATGCACACAGAAGTAGTGGATTTCCATGCAGTCATGAAGAAGCAGTGTTGTCCTTCCAACGGAAAGACAATGCTGACTCTTGACAAGCACACAGGTAATGGGCCACAACAGAGCAAACCCACAGCAGAGTCAGTCGAAGTTAAAGAATATTGGTAGATAGGTCACCACAGAGCAGACCACTGTAGTCCTGTTAGAGAGGATGGTATTGGTGGGCCACCAGAGGTGCAGACCCACTGTAGTCCTTGTAGAGATGGCCAGCAGCCATCTGTTGCGACTGTGCAGGTGCACAATCACCATCGAAGACTCTTGTACTATATAGCAAGTCCATAAACCACCACTTGTGCACTCACAAAGTTTTTGGTATGTCCTTAGAAGTCTTTCAGACAATATAGCAAGTCCATAAACCACCATTTGAGCACTCACAAACTTTTTGGTGTGTCGTTTAAGTTTTCCTGAGTTTTTGCAAGTTGCGTAACCGAATCGGTAGATGCAACTGAGTCAATTTTAGCTTGCAAGGTGTCGTGATTTTCATGAACAATTGTTTGCAGTTCGTTTATGGCTGCTTCGTGATTCTGTAATGCATTTTCATGACGCGAAAAATAGGTTGGAAATGCTCACAAATTTGTGTTTTTACGTCGTTACAGACTTTTTGACATTTCGATTCGATTTTAAGTAACTCAGCAGTTAAACCTTGACGTGTTTGTTCAAGCGTGGTGACTGTTTCTGATTTTGTTCCATTGCGTTTAACTGTTGCTGTGTTTGTCTCTGGTGCTGTTCCATTGTGTCTAACTTTTGAAGATTTTGTTCCATTGTGTCTAACTGTTACTGTGTTTGTCTCTGATTTTGTTTCATTTGTTGCATTAATTGCAATAATAATGTATTAGTGTCTGGAATTTGTTCCTCTATGCTTTTCGGTAGCGCATTTGGACAGGCAATATTCACATTTTGACGAGCAGAACATGTGTTTTGACTTATTTGAGAAAACGGTGAGGACGCAAAACCTGAATCTACAGTATTTGCAAGATTGTGTCCTGTCATTTCGGATTCCTGAGGCGAACTGTTGCCGACCGATCGATCGATAATGCTTCCCTGTTCACTAACTGTTTCACTGTCTACACCATTATTTGCCGCCTGCTCCATTTCCCTATGCACAGTTACCAAATTGCTATGTTGAACATTAGTTAGTTCGTTACACGGTGGTGCTGATACACTGCTATCATCTTCACTGTCATTTTTCAGTTTACTTTGTAGTCTAGTATTACGTTTTTCACACGCCATAATTGTCACAATGTTTCACACGATAACACAGAAAATCACAATTGGAAGAGTAAAATAAGAAAACACATTAACATAGCACTGAAAATAATATCTAGTTAATTGTAAGTGGAGCTGCAAAATATTTGGTGCAACTGTTTTACTGTACAACAATGAAAAACTACAACTACAAAGGAGATTCTCTCTATAATTATGCACTATCAATAAACAACAGCTACACTAATTACACAAGCTACAAGAAAAAAAGCAGAAAATTCTAGTGAGGTTGCAAGTAGGCTGTTTATATTTTCTTATTGGCAACGTTACGTAGCGCTCTGTATGAAAATCAATGGCTGTGCTGTGTGCAGTCTGTGGCTAGTTTGCAATGTTGTCTGCCATTGTAGTGTTGGGCAGCTGGATGTGAACAGCGCGTAGCGTTGCGCAGTTGGAGGTGAGCCGCCAGCATTGGTGGATGTGGGGAGAGAGATGGCGGAGTTTTGAAATTTGTAAAACTGGATGTCATGAACTACTATATATATTATGATGTTAAGGTAAATACATTGTTTGTTCTCTATTAACATCTTTCAATTGCTAACTATGCCTATCAGTAGTTAGTGCCTTCCGTAGTTTGAATCTTTTATTTAGCTGGCAGTAGTGGCGCTCGCTGTATTGCAGTAGTTCGAGTAACGAAGATTTTTGTGAGGTAAGTGATTTGTGAAAGGTACAGGTTAATGTTATTCAGGGCGATTCCTTTGTAGGGATATCTGAAAGTCAGATTGCGTTGCGCTAAAAAACTATTGTGTGTCAGTTTAAGCACAGTCATTGTTGAAAGGGGACGTTTCAAGGTATTCCGGCAGGGTCGCCATATGCAACGTCCGCTTAGAAAAATTAATGAATTACTGTGCTGATAAACTTCTTACATTAATTGCTTTTCAAACAGCTGAGCAAAACTGAATGTACTCAGACATTTCGCTCTTTACCTATTCTGATCAACACTAAACTGACACACAATATTTTTAGCGCAACGCAATTTGACTTTCAGTAACCCCCATAAAAGAATGGCCTTGACTAACAATAACCTCTACCTTTCACAAATTACTTACCTCACAAAAACCTTCGTTACTCGAACTACTGCAATACAGCGAGCACCGCTGCTGCCAGCTAAATAAAAGATTCTAACTACTGAAGGCACCAACTACTGATAGGCATAGTCAGCAAATGAAAGATTTTGATAGAGGACAAACAATGTATTTACCTTAATAGTGTTCAAAGGTCATAATATATATAGCAGTTCATGACATCCAGTCTTACAAATTTACTGTCTCTGATGGACACACATCCAGATCATCCACTCTCAATACTCCGCCATCTCTCTCCCCACATCCACCACTGCTGGCGGCTCACCTCCAACTGTGCAATGCTACGCGCTGTTAACATCTAGCTGCCCAACACTACAATAGCAAACAATAATGCAAACCAGCCACACACTGCACACAGCACAGCCAGTGATTTTCATACAGAGCGCTACGTGGTGTTACCAAAATAAAAACCTAAACAGCCTACTTACAACCTGAGTGGAGTGGGGACGAGTTCGACTATGGGTGCAGGGTTACTGGCCAGTGCAGCAGCATCTACCAGGGCCAGCTCAGCCAAGACCACCTACAATAAATCAGAACTTAAGCCAGATATCGGTAATTGACAATATGGCGGTAATCGTGGGGGAAAGCAAACCAGCATGCTTGTGTTTCCATAACGTGTGTGTGTGACATTGTATACGTGACGTTCAAGAGATTACTAGCGAAAGCATTTATTATTACCTAGGCCTATTATTTATGCTATATGGTGTGAACGTCGTCACAAGTGCTACGTTTGTATTTATTTTCTAGATTCTCTGGTAATTTCGCCATAATTTAAAGTGTAAACTTTCCTAGTGGTGGGTAGTGGCTGGTGTGTACCAGGATATAAATCCAATTACGGCAAAACATACGATACTTTAACATTTAAGTTTCCCAAAGAAACAGTACTGAGGAACAAATTGATTAAACTAATTCATAGGGATGATTTTGAAGTGAACGATAAAACTGTGGTACGCATTAAGCATTTTGAACCTAAGTTTGTGGTTAGAGAAGACTTTTTCCTGTGGAAAATAGTGAAAGCATGCGTGTGCCACGAAAAATACCAAAACTAACAAATGATGCAATTCCAACTATCTTGCCTAATCAAACTTCTTGTCACTCAGTACCAGTTCCTAAGGAAAGGAAGAACCCTAAAGAATGTGTTCAACAGCTACTGGAACGTGATGAATGTTGTTTCAGTAATTGGTGCGAAAATGATAACATACCTGACTTTTAGCATTTTAAAAGCGAAGTGTAGAAAAGGAATGTTTATCCATTTACACTTTTGGTAAAGGATGACTAAGTGTCTTTTATTAAATTAAAGGATGATTCAGTCAGTGATGTGCCATTAGTTTCATTGTGCTTCAGGATATCAAGTCCCTTGAAAGTAAAAGTGTTTCACAAAAATGTGTGTTTGCCTACAGAAACCTGGAAAAGGATATTACAGCCTGGGGAGCAAGAGGTCTTGAAATGTGACAAATGGACAAAATCTGACACTCTAGTGAGTCACCTAAATGGTTTAACAGATAGCTCTATTGGTACCATGGACAAGATTAAAATTTTAGTCAATGTTCTCAAACAAGCACTGAAAGCTGGTAGTGATTTTGATGATGATGTAACCCCTAAAATAGAATTTGCTTTGGAACAATTACAATTTGTAATAACAAAGCAAAGTAGATATTATTCTGAGTTTCTGATATGGGCAGAAACCATTTGCTTTTCATTTCTTGGTGCCTACCATCACTTGAGAAAAACAATGTGTTAACATTACCTCACCCTCTCTGTTTAAGGCAGTTTCTATGCAAAATGGGTCCAAATAAAGCTTGTATTGGTCCATCCCAAATAGCTTTTTTAGGGAAAAACATAAATTTCTTCAGGAAAATGACAAGGTAATTTCAGTGACGCTATATGAAGTTTATGTTAACTCAAAATTCTCTTATAAAGCAGGAAAGATACTTGGTGTCGCTGAGAATACTTCAGATACTACAACAGCAGGTACAATGCAGGTTTTCATGGCATCATCTTATATTCTAATTATAAAGAAGTAATAGCTCTCTTTCCTGTAAAAATCCTAATCTGGTATACTATAGAAAATGATAATTGACATATCAAAGATAATGTATGAGTTTGGATATGATGTAATATGCCTGGTAACAGACAACCATAGCACTAATAGAAAAATGCAACAGCTTATGTGTGGTGACACTTTACAGCCATGTATTACAAATCCAATCGCTCCATCCAAATTTCTCTTTCTCCTGTTCGACAGTGTGGACTTACTTATGTGTATCATAAATAACTGGTTGAATGGAAAAAATGAATCATTCATAATGCCAAATACTGAGGATACATTTGCTTTCATTAATGCTTTCTACACAGTGGTGAAGGGAATGCTGCATGTGAATATACTGTCAGTGAAGCTAAAATTTCAGATTTTAGGAACCTGTTTCATTCTAAGAAAAATAAGCTGTGGAAACTAGCCCAAAACTAATGAGAAAGGCAGTATATCCAACTTCTATTGAGAGACAGGATGTTACCCTTGCTCTCAGTGTTTTTGATCCTAAAAATGTGGCAGCACTAGAAATTTTGAAAAGTCAGAGGATTGAGATTTCTGATGGCACTATTCAATTTTTAAAATTAGTCATTAAATGGTGGGCAGTTTCTAATGTGCAGCATCCCATGAAAGGCAAATACACATCAGATGATGATGCTAGCCCAATCACTGAATCCACTCGCTCCAAACTTCTGTTTCTTGAAAACGTATGTAGATATCTGGCATGCATTGCCTACTCATGGAAAACTAACCAATGAAACAGATACTGCTTTCTCTCAAACACTTGCAACAACAGTTCAGTTATGATGATGATGATGATGTTTGGTTTGTGGGGCGCTCAACTGTGTGGTTATCAGCGCCCGTACAATTTCCCAAGCTTTGCTCAGTCCAATTTCGGCACTTTCCTGGATGATGATGAAATGATGAGGACAACACAAACACCCAGTCATCTCGAGGCAGGTGAAAATCCCTGACCCCGCCGGGAATCGAACCCGGGACCCCGTGCTCGGGAAGTGAGAACGCTACCGCGAGACCACGAGCGGCGGACAGCAGTTCAGTTATGCAGATGTATTTTAACCATACAACTGGTCCTACATTCTTACAGCAAAATTACACACTGATGCTTTAGAAGCAAGATTTGGAGCTTATAGAAGGCTAAGTGGCTGTACATATAATGCCTCACTCGAGCAAATCTGAGAGGAAACTCAAAGTAATAAGCCTACTAAAGCTCAGACCTACTAAATATGGTGAATTTACTTTAAATGATTTTGCAGCAAAAGTAAAACATTCCCATGACGGATGGATGAAGATTTGGTAGTCTTGGTACATACAAGAGTACTTGAAAAGCTGAGAAAAACTTGAAAATGTTCAGATTGTGAAGATATCTCACAGACAGAGGATGTAATTTTGTTGCAGTCTGAAACCAAAGAACTCATTTCCTATTTAAACCAACTGAATGGTGGGGGATTAAAGTGCCCTTGTTCTATAATAATTTCTTGTCTTGTAACATATATTAACTTTTCTAGTTCTGATTAGCAGCACATATGAGTCAGAATTTCTCAAACTTGAAAATGAAAGAGATGCAGTACTTGCGTTAGGAACTGAATTGTGTGAAAATACCACTAGTAACCTCAGTGATGTGCGCTAATGTGAAATTCCTTTAAAGACAATAATCAAGAAAAGTATTAAAGTGATTTCCAATATTTTTATTAATAATTATACAAAACTCTTAAATGAAAAGTGTGTTTCATAGGTAATTGCACGAACACTAATAAAACAAAAAAGAGGAACTCATGAAGACAGCAAAAATAACAAAACGCAAAGAGACCAAGCTGAGCAGCAAATAAATCCAACAGGTACTCAAAATCAAACCACTTCTAGCATATTACATAGTGACTGTGACTAGAATTAACTGCATGTCGTTTAATACAATTTAGAGCTTTAGCTGCACCCTTCACTTATTATTGTTATGTAGCTTCTATTTCGCAAATTATTATTAGTGTCCAAATATGCAATTTGAATGTGTTGTGTAGTAGTCTGTCTGGATTTGATTTTGAGTTTCATCTCCAAATTTTACTTTGTCATAGTATTTACTACATAATATGTGACTTTAACATAAGTTTTTATTTAAGTTTGAATGTAGTAAAATACATACAATACGAAACTTCTTACGCAAATAATTTCGTATTGGGGTACTGGTGAAATACTTAGCCTAAGACTGCCGCCATCTTGGTTTCTGTGTTGTGGTCTGATTTATTGTAGGTGGTTTCGGCTGAGCTCTCGCGTTGCTGACGTCACCGGTGATGGAAACGCTGTACACTCGTCATCGTCTTACCATTATTTTAAAGGTTCATATACACAGGGTAAAATAAGGAAGCGTAGTACAGTTCAGAAACATTCGACACGTGATTTTCAGAGCTTCACAACAGCGACACTGCTAAAGAACACTTTCAAACTTTGTCTGAAAGCTGTACAGAATGCTGTTCACTTGCAAGGTGCCATCTTGTTGTGATATGACTAATGGTTGTGGTGATGTAATAATAATAATAATAATAATAATAATAATAATAATGTGTAATACATTCCATAGCAAGTGTTCTTGATAATGGCTCACAGAGAAACTTAGCTAATAGCACAATTTTAATAAAGAGCAATACAGTCTACAACGAACAATGTATTCTTTTATGAAACACTTAGAGGTTGTGGATCACCATGGAAGCAAAATCTGAATAACAACTGCTTTGGATGTGTGGCGCTGAGCAGGCGACAAGCACTGCTTGCTGTGTTAATGTGCTGCCTCAAACCCTCAGGCGCTTGTCAGCCACACGGCGCGATATTCAGTACTCAGTATGTTTCACCACTTCTCAGTAACAGATGCAGCTGTGACTTAAGCATGCCATTCCACAGCACACAGAAACCACACAGAGTACCTCCCTCTCTTAAGAAAAGCGTTTTAACCACTCAGGGGTAATTAACTCCAGAATATCTCTGACAGTATTCAAGTATACATAAATTGACAGTGAGCATCACCACTCTGCAGTTCTTATCAAAGATAATAACAACCTTTATCATTCTGATGATGCTGAACTGCCAGTAGAGATCAGCACATTCACTTGTTTAAAAAATAACAATCGTGAATAGTACATATTTACGGCAGTCAAGGGAAAATCCACAAACTCCAAAGGGTAAAGATGTCGACATGTATATCAACACTCCCTACTGCAAGGCTCTGTATTATCGCTGATAGTGATTAATAAGAATGTAGACAAAAAACAAATATACATAAGAAATGATTCTTTTCCTTGCAGGCAAAGTGACATAAGTGCAGCCACAGCCACGTGACATGGAAATAACGCTGTTCAGTCAAACGTACAGTTGAAACACCAGTGGCTGCAAGCGTATCAGTGTCAGTATGGTATCGAATCAGGAGTTCTACCCTGTAACAGTATTTGAAAACCCACAATTTAGTGACATCAAAGTAATATTATCCATGGATCAATAATGTTGACTGCGCAATGTGCCAGTTTAGATTTCAGCCTTGTTACAATGTAACATTCACTATTCATCGGTGATACTTGATGAGTGTACAATCTCTACAGGAGAGTTCCCTGGAACAGTTAAAATATTTTATGAGGGAGAGTGTATACATTTACAGCAGTAGATTTTTAAAAATCTAATTTATAGCAGCTGTGCAATACAGCATCAGCTAGAGAGTCAACTACGGTGGTAGCTATATGCCCTCGGATTCTAGGAGATATTGTGTAGTACTATGCTTGAGTTAGCTCTCCAAACTCTAGACCAATTGGAAGTAGCAATAGCTTCACTCTATGATTCACGCTGTACATCAATGGAAGTGGAAATGCATGAATCAAGTTTGCCAGATGTGGGCCCAGAACTTTGATCATATTTATGTTTGGTTTTCATATTTAAAAATTTATAAATTAAAGATAAAGCAGTCATACCGGAAACCAGGATAAGGACAGGTATCGATCACTACTCCCTGAAAATGTAATAGTTGATTGTTGTACCATCTAACTCTGGGAACATTAATCTTATTCCGTTGCTGCTAACGCATCCTGAGGGGATTCACTTCGAGCACTGCAATTGTATGTGGGCACACTGAAAGTGTGAGGAGGCTCACACTCACTATGGATGCACGCTGAAAAGAAGAAGCATGAGAAGAAGGAGAGGGAGGATGAGTTACTACCAATTTCATTGACCATCGTAGTGATGGTGAGATAGAGCATTCAGAATCAACAGGAAGAAATCATATGTTAGGTAGTCGCCGTACACATTTAACTGATAATGGAATACAAGTTAGAAATGAGGACTCTGAAAGAACTCCTGATTTATTGGAGCTAATTTTCTTAAAAACTTCGAACGTCATAAGTGTATCCCAAAAGAGATAAAAGCGCATGGTACAACATTATGTATGGCTACCATGCACAGGAAAGGCACCAGCTCAAAAGAAGGAATGAATGGCTCAAACAATAACGTGTACAAGAGCATAATTAAATCCACATCAGCAGTCAAAAGGGTTGAAGTTTATCATAAAATACTGAAAAATCTACCTCTGGAGAATATACACTCCTGGAAATGGAAAAAAGAACACATTGACACCGGTGTGTCAGACCCACCATACTTGCTCCGGACACTGCGAGAGGGCTGTACAAGCAATGATCACACGCACGGCACAGCGGACACACCAGGAACCGCGGTGTTGGCCGTCGAATGGCGCTAGCTGCGCAGCATTTGTGCACCGCCGCCGTCAGTGTCAGCCAGTTTGCCGGGGCATACGGAGCTCCATCGCAGTCTTTAACACTGGTAGCATGCCGCGACAGCGTGGACGTGAACCGTATGTGCAGTTGACGGACTTTGAGCGAGGGCGTATAGTGGGCATGCGGGAGGCCGGGTGGACGTACCGCCGAATTGCTCAACACGTGGGGCGTGACGTCTCCACAGTACATCGATGTTGTCGCCAGTGGTCGGCGGAAGGTGCACGTGCCCGTCGACCTGGGACCGGACCGCAGCGACGCACGGATGCACGCCGAGACCGTAGGATCCTACGCAGTGCCGTAGGGGACCGCACCGCCACTTCCCAGCAAATTAGGGACACTGTTGCTCCTGGGGTATCGGCGAGGACCATTCGCAACCGTCTCCATGAAGCTGGGCTACGGTCCCGCACACCGTTAGGCCGTCTTCCGCTCACGCCCCAACATCGTGCAGCCCGCCTCCAGTGGTGTCGCGACAGGCGTGAATGGAGGGACGAATGGAGACGTGTCGTCTTCAGCGATGAGAGTCGCTTCTGCCTTGGTGCCAATGATGGTCGTATGCGTGTTTGGCGCCGTGCAGGTGAGCGCCACAATCAGGACTGCATACGACCGAGGCACATAGGGCCAACACCCGGCATCATGGTGTGGGGAGCGATCTCCTACACTGGCCGTACACCACTGGTGATCGTCGAGGGGACACTGAATAGTGCACGGTACATCCAAACCGTCATCGAACCCATCGTTCTACCATTCCTAGACCGGCAAGGGAACTTGCTGTTCCAACAGGACAATGCACGTCCGCATGTATCCCGTGCCACCCAACGTGCTCTAGAAGGTGTAAGTCAACTACCCTGGCCAGCAAGATCTCCGGATCTGTCCCCCATTGAGCATGTTTGGGACTGGATGAAGCGTCGTCTCACGCGGTCTGCACGTCCAGCACGAACGCTGGTCCAACTGAGGCGCCAGGTGGAAATGGCATGGCAAGCCGTTCCACAGGACTACATCCAGCATCTCTACGATCGTCTCCATGGGAGAATAGCAGCCTGCATTGCTGCGAAAGGTGGATATACACTGTACTAGTGCCGACATTGTGCATGCTCTGTTGCCTGTGTCTATGTGCCTGTGGTTCTGTCAGTGTGATCATGTGATGTATCTGACCCCAGGAATGTGTCAATAAAGTTTCCCCTTCCTGGGACAATGAATTCACGGTGTTCTTATTTCAATTTCCAGGAGTGTATATTACAACGATCCAAAAGAAATCATAGTCCAATTATGACTACTCACAGCCTCAGCTGCTGCAGAAAATGTATCTCACATTAATGAAATCATATCAATCATTTTAGATCTTCAAGAAAGAAGTGTCATCTAGTAATTATTGAGATAGCTGTTTGTGAGTTCCTCAGGCCAGCATGCCAACATTACCGAACAAGCATGTCGTAATATGGGCACTGGATGCTTTAAGGCAGGCCAGTCTCATGCGAGAATATTCACTCACATAAAGTTCTCAGGTACTTTTTAACTGTCACAGATATGTATTCAAAATTTGTGTAGGCTCTGCCTGTGAAGGTAAAGATGGGAAGGCAAGAGCGCAGGTCTTTGAACAGTTGCTGCAGATTGGAATGAATTGGTACCCTGATCATCTTTCAAACTGTCCATGAGGACGAAGTTTACAATAGGCACTTCAAAGCAGTAATGAAACAATACGAAATAAACCACTGCTCATCATTCCCCCATCTGACAGCTATCAGTAGTAGCAGTAGTAGTAGTGACAGTTACATTCATCCCTAGATCTCTTTTATGAGGATATTGCACATATCTTGGTATTACAACTAGGAAAAACAAAATTAAAGTAATTCATACATATAGAGACTCTTATAGACGTACTGGTTTAGTGGAGTATTACAAAATACAAAACTATGTTTGAGATGTCTTACATGCTGGACTGGTCAACGGGAATGTGTACAGTTCACAAAGTGCAGCGCAGAAAGTAGACAACTTACATCTTACAAGACAGTCACGGTGAAGAAACTGCAGTGAGTTTTTACGGAGAGGGATTACAGAAAAGCTCTGAATTGGATGTGTTCTTCATAGAGGGAGTTATAAGATGTCAAGTAAGCAAAGCATTAGTGAAATGGTGTGCCTTCCCCTCAAAGCCCAACACATATATGAACGTTCATCATTTGCTACATAATTCTCGGTGTGCTACCAGCTGAACTTATCTCTGGATACAACTTCTCCGGACCTGGAACCAAAGCTGCAAAACCGTCTAGCTCTCGGCGATAAGGGAATTAATATACCAGACGATGCTTGCAGGAAGCACAATATTACTTAGGCACAAATAAAGGTTGTCACATGAGGAATCAAATATTAGCTGATAAAATTAAGCAGCAAGTCGAAGAAAAGGTGTTGGTACATGTCAATAAAGCAATGGCTTCAAACTTAAATTGCATCCAACCAACAGTTGCTGCGGCAAAATGGATCTTGAGGAAGAAACGAAGAAGAAAAGACGTGTTAAAAAGCCAAGGTTTCTAGCAGTACCTGAGACGTCGGGTGGAATAATTTCATTTCTAATTCCTGGATCGACGAGGCTATCTGCCATTAGCCGCCTGGTCAGGGGCGCCTTGACACGGTCCGCGTGGCTGCCCCCGTAGGAGGTTCGAGTCCTTCCTCGGGCATGGGTGTGTATATTGTCCTTAGTGTAAGTTAGTTTAAGACAGATTAAGTAGTGTGTAAGCCTAGGGACCGGTGACCTCAGCAGTTTGGTCCCGTAGAAACTTACCACAAATTGCATTGATCGGTCTGGAAACATAAATATCATAGCTAATGTAACTGATTCAAATAATAAACTGCATCTACAAAGTGATGAAGTAGCGAAATATTTTCCCCCTAAAATATCTAAGCAAGTGTGACGGGAGGGGAGAGGGAGTATTGCGTTGATCGGTCTGGAAACATGGAACAGGATAGCAATTGTCACTGAGCTAAACAACAAACTGCATGTAGAAAGTGCTGAGAAGCATACATAAAACGATTTGATAAAAGGGCCTGAGCCTTGTGTAAATGTTAATGTACGTAAAGCAGAAATGAAAAAAAACACAGAAGAGACAGTGGACTTCTGCCACAAAGATTCAATAGCGTTGGTACTAGATTTCTCTAGAAGAAAATTTACTAGTCAAATCAGCAAGTGGATATGTTGCCAGCCAGTATGATTCGTGTTGAGTGTAATATCATGAAGAAATTGTACCTTAACGATAGAGTAATCCACAGTATATCCAGATTCTTTCCTACCATGGGTCCAGTTACAAGACTGTGGAGGTACCTAAAAATGCAGTCACTATTCAGACAGTACACCATCTCAAGCTGAACACTGTAGATCAGAACAAAGATCTAGTCAATTTTTACAATGAGTAAATTATTGTACATCTTCATTTGAAAAAGCATCATGGATATAAAGTATTAATAAAATTCACACCAACAGCAGAAGACCACCCAGCAGTGGAAGCAAAGCATGATAACATGTTATAATCAGAACTTTTTTCAGTCACTCAGATTGAAACCTCACAATGACGTTGTAAGTAGGCTGTTTAGGTTTTTATGTTGGTAACGCCACGTAGCGCTCTGTACGAAAATCACTGGCTGTGCTGTGTGGCGTTTGTGGCTGGTTTTCATTGTTGTTTTCTATTGTAGTGTTGGGCAGTTGGCTGTTAACAGCGCGTAGAGTTGCGCAGTTGAAGGTGAGCCACCAGCAGTGGCGGAAGTGGGGAGAGAGATGACGGAAATCTGAGAGCGGACGACCTGGACGTGAGTCCCTCAGAAAGAGTAAATTTGTAATATTGGATATCTGGACTGATATATATATTATGACTTTTGAAAACTATTAAGGTAAATACATTGTTTGTTCTCTATCAAAATGAAAGATTTGATAGAGAACAACGTATTTACCTTAATAGTGTTCAAAAGTCATAATATATATATCAGTCCATGATATCCAATATTACAAATTTACTCTTATGTAAGTACGCTGTTTAGGTTTTTATGTTGGTAACGCCACGTAGCACTCTCTACGAAAATCACTGGCTGTACTGTGTGCAGTCTGTGGCTGGTTTTCATTGTTTTTGCTATTGAAGTGTTGGGCAGTTGGCTGTTAACAGCGCGTAGAGTTGCGCAGTTGAAAGTGAGCCGCCAGCAGTGGTGGATGTGGCGAGAGAGACGGCGGAATTTTGAGAGCGGACGATCTGGACGCGTGTCCCTCAGAAAGAGTAAATTTGTAGTATTGGATATCATGGACTGATAGATATATTTTGACTTTTGAACAATAATAAGGTAAATACATTGTTTGTTCTCTATCAAAATCTTTCATTTGCTAACTATGCCTATCAGTAGCTAGTGCCTTCAGTAGTTTGAATCTTTTATTTAGCTGGCAGTAGTGGCGCTCGCTGTATTGCAGTAGTTTAAGTAATGAAGATTTTTGTGAGGTACGTGATTCATGAAAGGTATAGGTTATTGTTAGTCAGGGCCATTCTTTTGTAGGGATTATTGAAAGTCAGATTGTGTTGTGCTAAAAATATTGTGTGTCAGTTTAGTGTTGATCAGAATACGTAAAGAGAGTAATGTCTGAGTATGTTCAGTTTTGCTCAGCTGTTTGAAAAGCAAATAATGTAAGAGGTTTATCAGCATAGTAATTCATTACTTTTCCTAAGGGGACATTTCAACGTCACTCAATACAACAATTGCACTTCAATATGATGAACGTATCATTAGCCACAAGTGTTTTTCCCACAAACCTTCTGCTTCAACAATGTTTAAGAATAACGATGGGATATGAAATCTTATTCAATATGAAATTGGTTGAACAATCGTAGTCAAGAGCTTCCTATATTTGGAAGCGATATTTGTGGCTTGGAAGACTCCTGTCCACGAGAAGACTACTTGTACCAAACATGGACATTAATTCGAGGAATAAATTTATAAGACTCTATGTTTGAAGCACAGAATAATAGTGAAACATGGGCTTTGGAAAAACTAGAACAGAGGGGAATCTAAGTATTTGAGATGTGGTACCGCAGAAGAATGTTGAAAATGAGGTGGACTGATAAGGTTAGGATTGAGAAGGTTCTCCACAGAAGAGGCGAGGAAAGGAATATATGGAAAATAACGACAAGAAGAAGGGACAGTATGATAGGAAATTTGTTCAGACCTCAGGGATTAACCTCCATGGTCCTAGAGGAAACTGTAGAAGGTAGAAACTGTAGGGGAGGTAGAGATTGTAATACATCCAGAAAATAATTGAGGATGTAGATTGCAATTGCTACTCTGAAATTAAAGATTGGCACAGGAGAGGAATTAGTTGTGAACCCCATTAAATCAGTCAGATAACTGATTACTCAAAATAAAAGCTCAATGCCATCGAACATACATCAGCATCAGATCTATATGCCTTACAAAATGCTGGACGATTTATATGCAGACTGATAGATGGCCCCTTTAGTGTTTCTGTCCCGCTCAAAGTCGACTTCTTCGAATATAAATGTACCATTATGTACGCTAAATAGAAGATGATTCTATTTCAAGGTTCTACTGGTAATAAATCGTACATACTAGAAGGAGAAGAAGAGCGTAAAACTGCGTTAGATAAATTGGTATGGAAGTGCCACATGTACTCAATCATTTAAAGGCTAGTTGATAACTGTAAACCGAGCATTGGTAGATTTTACCCAAACTACTAGTTTTTCCATTCAGAAAGCAAAAACAATTACGGATTGCCGTATGACATGTGTGGAAGGTTGTACACATCATACTATGAGACTGATGGTGGTTTCAGATGTACACTCAGGACACAAAAGTTAAAGGTTTTACCACCCACAGTGGTGATAACTAGCTCAAAGAATCGTGAGATGCTGAAGACTGGAATTATGGACATGCATATTGAATTTGAATCATAGCAAAACTTCGCTGCAGGCGCCACAGCATATGTGTTACTGCTACATAACCATCTTGTAAACCAGTCACCACTAACAGGAATCGTACAATGCGCAGTATAGTTGCAGAGGTATTACACAACATCTGTTGTATTTTACAATGATGCTTCAAAGTGCGAATATCATCACAGACGCACAAGGGTATTACAATGGGTTTGGACAATTTATGGTTAGAGATGTTGCATGCATCGCATTCCCTGACGATGTACAAGTATTAATGAGGCATTCCACAACTGTCGTTTCACTCAAACCAGTTAGTTCAGTGCAGCGTGTTAAATATAAAAAAAACAATGGAGTGGTTCGCACAATTTTACCATGCAAAACGCTGGGATGATGATGGGGTGGTGTATAAAGATATGATGTCATCGCTCCGAACTCATGACATAGAGACAGCATAGGTAACATCAAAGGTCGTGAGAAGATGTCCTAGTTTCAAGAAATTTATGAAAATGCGCCTATTCAGAACTCTGAAAAGATAGACATCCTACCCTCAACCAGCTGAAGAAGAAGAGATGTGGACAATATGAGTTTATGAATGCTTCAGAAAATGTTTAGCTACTACTGAATTGGGTTGCCATTAAATAAACTGTTTTTTCATATTTTCTGTCGCCTCGCTTGTAGGCTTTGGGTAAGCATTTAGCATACAATCTCTGTGCTCCTAATGAAGAACTGAAGAAGTAATTCTGGAGACTTCTTCTAAACGATGACGAAAATGACAGCACTCGACTGCTGCATGTACCCAGCCGCCTTTGCAAGCCTCACAGTATATGGTAAAACGCTAATCATCCCGAACTTGGAATGACGTACACACATAATCTGGAAAGTGAATTCTTTTTCTAGCATCCATGTCTACTGCACAAGTGGGCTCAACCAGGCACAGTGCAGCTGTGCCTGTAGCAGTCCAGTGACGCAGTGCACTCCAGTATGCTGCACTGTGGCAGTGAATTTCGTGATTTTCAGTCACTGTACACAACGAAGGTAACATAAATGTATGACATCATTGTTTTATTAGAATCGACACAATCGTGACATCATTGTTTTCCACATGTGCACATGTAGTTGTGAAAAAATGCATGACATCGTTGTATTACAACAATGGCTTTCTGTGCCGTTGTGGGAATGCGTGACAGCTCTTGCTCACACCAGAATCGACGACACATGTGCGTGAAAAGGATCCTGCAGTGATTTCGCTGCCGGCCGGAGTGGCCAAGCGGTCCTAGGCGCTTCAGCCTGGAACCACGCAACCGCTACGGTCGCAGGTTCGAATCCTGCCTCGGGCATGGAAGTGTGTGATGTCCTTAGGTTAGTTAGGTTTAAGTAGTTCTACGTTCTAGGGGACTTGTGACTTATTTCCCCGGAAGTACACGGCCAAAAGTGGCAGCTTGCCTGATGATTTCTGCAGAAACAATTTCTTTCAGCACATGCGTATGTACAACTAAATGCGAGTACCCCGTGGTTGCCATCTGTACATACTAAGTGCTGAACAGCTCATACCCGCTGCAGTCAGATCAGCATCATGAAACGATCGATACACTCTGATGGCGATGGAGAAAGTAAGTACTCCCATCTCATGGAGAGGTCCGATGATGATGGGAGTCCACTATCACTCATACTTGATGATACATTATATGTGGAGTTAATGCAAGATGAGGATATTGTGTGTAAGCAGCAGTTGTTCTAAGTGGGCATCTACATTTTTCTTCAATTCTTATTGACTGTTATGTTGTTTTTAGGAGTTGACAATTTTTTGATAAATCCCATGCATGTCAAAAGTACCAGATATAACTGATCCTGGAATGCATCATATCTCTGCACATATGTGAGCATCTGCTTTTTTCCAGTTGCTAATGAACCCCCATCAGTTTTCACAGAATCAGGATAGCGCAGGTATTTATATGTTAGCCATACTGTCACTGATATCTACTAATGTTGATGGTAATATGTAGTACGTGTGTGTGTGCTTGTTTCATGTATACATGCCAAGTGCTGTTGTTGTTACTTGATGTATACTAAACAAGGAACCTCGATTGTTCTAGTGAGCCACACACAGTAGCGCAGGAGATGGATGCCCCCTAGCCAAATTTCTACGGATGGTAATGATGATGTACAGTTTTACAGCTGCTCAACAAATCTCAATTACCATTCTATCAACTTTATCCATGACACCCCCAATGAAGGCCTCAGATGAGAAGACTGCTGGAGGCTGTGTGCAATTGGAAGAGGCAGGATTTTTAGCATGTATACGTCTGTATACTTGCGTGTATGTTCTTGTATGCATGTTTGTATAGTTTCAGGTGACACTTATACACTGAAGCCCCAAAGAAACTTATATAGGCATGTGTTTTCAAATTTTGAGATATGTAAACCAAGCAGAATATGGCACTACGATCGGCAGTGCCTATATAAGACAAGAGTCTGGCACAGTTGTTATATGTGTTACTGCTGCTACAATGGAATGTTATCAAGATTTAGGCGAATTTCTTTGACTTTTATGTGCATGTTTCAGAATTACCTGCTGTCATCGAATTGCCACCTGCTTGAGATGTTTCTAGAGGAGTGAATGTGTCAACTTCACATCTATGGGTGGGACAATCACCAGCAATAACAAAACCATCACTGCTGGAACTATCATTGAGCCAACACATCTGCATCGTCATCACCTCATCTGGGCCCAGCCCTTCTGCTATCGTCCCTGGCCTAGCAATGGCAACCTAACAACCCATTTTATTTATGAAAATCCGGTAAATCAGGCAGTTGCATTAAACTCCTCTGCAGTTGCTGATATTTTCAGGAACAACACTAATACTGGTTACTGGGATTTCCTTAGTGCCGGCTGAAGTGGCCGTGCGGTTAAAGGCGCTGCAGCCTGGAACCGCAAGACTGCTATGGTCGCAGGTTCGAATCCTGCCTCGGGCATGGATGTTTGTGATGTCCTTAGGTTAGTTAGGTTTAACTAGTTCTAAGTTCTAGGGGACTAATGACCTCAGCAGTTGAGTCCCATAGTGCTCAGAGCCATTTGAACCATTTCCTTAGTGCTTGCTGAGCAGTGATGGAAAGGGAGCTCGCTGAAAACACCAATGGCTAGCAATATCCCTCCATCAGATGTAAAGCAATTTTATTCTGTGAGCTGATGCACCTCTCCAAAGAAGGCTGTAATAATGCTGTAGAGAAAAGCATCGTGAAAATTTGGGGGAAGGATGGCATAATATCACAGGGTGAGCCAATTGTAGAGTGGTATGGAACTTTTACTGACAGCGTCAATCTGTGTCGTTTTACCAACTGAAAGGAAGAAGGTCTGGTATGGTGCTCAGCTGTGTACTCTACCTTGATGTGTACTTACTTTTTGATCAATTTAAGAGGGGTCCAGTTTCATGATTCTTCCAGAAAATATTGCTAATGTTCAGAGTTCCGAAAAGACAGATGATTATGGTTTCACATGGTCTCTTCTGGTTTAGGAATTATTCAGTTCTCACATGCCATACAGCACCAAACTTCTGTGGGCATTGTGACCCCAAAGGCATCTCATTCCCTGACAAGATCCCAGATCTACCAGAATCTGAGAAGCAGAAGCCTAATTATTCATTTCATTTTTATGGTCTAGATTTAGATGAGAAAAAAAATCAGAAGATGTGAAGCATAAAGTAATTAGACATCTCTGCTTTTCCCAAGTAATCAGTAAGCATCACTAACACGAAGATTTGCTGCTATTCACTGAAGGTGAGAAGCATCCCGACATGTACATCAAGATGTCCCACCTAATTTCCGCCCAACTGAGTAAAAATAAGGGAACAAGGCATTTTTGTCCCAGATGCCTCAACTCTCTTAATAAGCATCCATATTTAGAAAGACGTCTGATTGATTGCTTGAGCCAGGGTACATGTGGAAACACCACTGATGAAAAAAAGTTATTAAAATCTAAGAAGCTCACAACCAGAAACGCTGCCAGTTCGTTGCATACGTTGAATTTGAGTGCAGGTGATTCTAATCACTCCCACACCATTATCAGAGAACGACACATCCCTTATATGGCGGTGTGTCAAGCTGCAATTGGGGATAGTCCTGTGAGATGGCTACTCTCTGCACTCAGAAAGTTCTAGGCGGTACAGTCTGGAGCAGCGCGACCACTACAGTCGCAGGTTCAAATCCTGCCTTGGGCACGGATGTGTGCGATGTCCTTAGGTTAGTTAGGTTTAAGAATTTCTAAGTTCTAGGGGACTGATGACCTCAGATGTTAAGTCCCATAGTGCTGAGAGCCATTTGTACCATTCTTTTGCGCTCAGAAAACTTCCATGGCATGTTGGTAGTCTTCATGACAACTGCCATGACACACGTCTTCGTCTATAATTGGAGTGGGTATGATTCTCACTTTCTTACTGAGAACTTGGGTGATTTCGGCTTGGAACTAGATATGGTCAGTATCATACCTTACGGCGTCGAAAAATTACATCATGAAAAGCCACCCTCTCCTGCAGTCCTTTCGATTCGTGCAAGCACCTCTTCAGAAATATGTTGTGACAATGCATTGGGAAAATATGCATATAACCTGAGAAGCATGTCCTGGCGATGCAAACTTTCATCTTGTGACGAATAAGAGTGTCATTTCCATACACATAGCTGGATTAGATTAGGGCCTTTGCGAAACGACATTGCCCGATATAACAACATTCACCAGCAAATTCACAGACACTGTCATAAATGAATGCAGAGGCGGTGAACGATTGGCGGAATTTCAGCAATTCTATTTTAGAGGAATGTGCTAAGGTGTACAAAGAGACCGATATGTGCTTGCTCGCAGACAGTTTTGAGAAATTCTGCAGTGTATCTCTAGGCCCATGCAGTCTGCATCAATCCTACTGTTAGACCACCTCAGGGCTTTCGTGGGATGAAATGTTCAATAAAAAGACATGTATCAGCTTTCAACTGTTAATATGCTGCTGCATGGGGGCTTAATTTAAATAAAATGCAAATATTTTTTCAGTAGCTGTAAGTCCGATTACGCAAGTCTCGTAAACGGCTGGCCCTGACTAGTTTTAGTACGCAATCTGACTGCATAGAAAAACAACAAAGAATGAAATGAAAATTTCAGTTAATACAATTAATTAATTGAGTCCCCAGCAACTATAAAATCTACGAAGCCAACAAAGCACAAGTGTAGCTGTTCTGTGTGTGGTAGTGTGACTCAACCCACATCTGGCACGGTTCTTCTTCAACAAGACAAGAAATTTTAAATACCATTTATACTGACGTGATAAAAGAAAATTAGAAATACTATTATTGTGCAAGAAAACCAAAATTACACTCTAATACAAGAACACACGCCAGATGCTTTGTTGACTGAACCTGTAATGACACATTATTCAGGTCACTGAAAGAATAAAAGAATAAAAGAAAATACCTCCATATATTGACGAAATGCGCTCTGACCATTACAATATCTCCATTAGAACAACATCTGCTATCTCTCCCATCAAACCACTTCAAAAACGTGGAACAACACTCTCCACTACCACATCTCACTCTGACTTCACGACAAGCAGTGTCCACCACAACTTCTCGGCGAGAACTGCCTGCAGCTACGTCTCAATAAGCACTGCCAGTGGAGGCGGCGGAACAATACTCTCTGGCGCGATCTTTGGCGCTGTGGCTCAGTGTAGCCACCTTTCATATGCCCTTCCTCCACGGGCTAGAATTTGATGGTATTTTTGCCAGCATTGGTGGTGAAAATACCACCAAATTCGTCAAAAAAATACAGACAAAATAAAAGATAATATTAATATGTAAATATCATATAACTAGATAAAATTTTGGCTTTGCACTGACCTTTCAATAGCCTAATACATAAAATACAGTAAGGAATACAAATTCTTTCATACATATGACTTTACATAATAGTTTACACAAGTAATATGTGGTTAAACAGTTCAATCAATAGCGTCAGCAATGACGAATATGTACAGGTAAGAGTCTCATAAGTTTTCACAAACAGTAATACACAAAAAATCAGTTTATACAAATATCACATAAAATGTTTTCATAACAAGTGGTTGACAGTTCCAGCAGTAGCACCCACAATGTTGAGTAGGTGCAGACACCATCAGGTGACATCATTTCAGTAGAAGCAGTCCATCAGTGGCACCCAGCATTGTGGAACAGGTGTAGACTCCAACAGGTGACATCATTTCAGTAGAAGCAGTCCATCAGTGGCACCCAGCATTGTGGAACAGGTGCAGACTCCATCAGGTGACATCATTTCAGTAGAAGCAGTCCATCAGTGGCACCCAGCAATGTTGAGTAGGTGCAGACACCATCAGGTGACATCATTTCAGTAGAAGCAGTCCATCAGTGGCACCCAGCATTGTGGAACAGGTGCAGACTCCAACAGGTGACATCATTTCAGTAGAAGCAGTCCATCAGTGGCACCCAGCATTGTGGAACAGGTGCAGACTCCATCAGGTGACATCATTTCAGTAGAAGCAGTCCATCAGTGGCACCCAGCAATGTCGAGTAGGTGCAGACACCATCAGGTGACATCATTTCAGTAGAAGCAGTCCATCAGTGGCACCCAGCATTGTGGAACAGGTGCAGACTCCAACAGGTGACATCATTTCAGTAGAAGCAGTCCATCAGTGGCACCCAGCATTGTGGAACAGGTGCAGACTCCAACAGGTGACATCATTTCAGTAGAAGCATTTCATCAGTGGCACCCAGCAATGTTGAGTAGGTGCAGACTCCAACAGGTGACATCATTTCAGTAGAAGCAGTCCATCAGTGGCACCCAGCATTGTGGAACAGGTGCAGACTCCAACAGGTGACATCATTTCAGTAGAAGCAGTCCATCAGTGGCACCCAGCATTGTGGAACAGGTGCAGACTCCATCAGGTGACATCATTTCAGTAGAAGCAGTCCATCAGTGGCACCCAGCAATGTCGAGTAGGTGCAGACACCATCAGGTGACATCATTTCAGTAGAAGCAGTCCATCAGTGGCACCCAGCAATGTTGAGTAGGTGCAGACTCCAACAGGTGACATCATTTCAGTAGAAGCAGTCCATCAGTGGCACCCAGCAATGTCGAGTAGGTGCAGACACCATCAGGTGACATCATTTCAGTAGAAGCAGTCCATCAGTGGCACCCAGCAATTTGAGTAGGTGCAGACAGCAGTCCATAATATTCACTATCACTGATCACACTGTTCATCAGCGTTTATTAGCAGAAAGTAAACATGTCCAATTGGCACCAATCATGTAGAAAAAGTACAAGTAACAGTCCATAATATTTGCTATCACTGATCACACTGTTCATCACCAGAAATTAAACATGTCCTAGTGGCACAAATCATGTAGAAAAAGTACAAGTAACAGTCCATAATATTTACTATCACTGATCACACAGTTCATCAGCAGAAATTAAACATTTCTAAGTGTCACACATCATGTTGAAAAGTGCAGGTAACAGTTCATAATATTCACCATCACTAATCAGACAGTTCAAGCATGAAGAATAGTTTGAATGCTCATACAGATGCTTTTACAACGCTCTTACACTAAACATACAAATCATAACAAACACACAAATGATATCAGATAATTGTCATATTACTATTACAAACACACAAACATCAGTAAACCTATAATATTTATGGGTGTCAGTGCAAGCCACTACAAACAAATAAAATAATATTTAGGAGATAGGTGGGTAGGATTAGGAAGGAAAACACACAAAACACACTCACTCATCTTTCATCCACATTAAGTACTACTGTGTAATTGAATAGTGTTAACTGTGTAAATCCACTTCTGTCAAAATTTCATGTTCATCATGTGTATCAAGTAGTAGTGACAGCAATGTATAACAGTCAATAATAGTTAAGTCAACGTCATAGTCATCATGTCAAGACCAATGTTTGCCAAGCCAGATGAAAATGTACGGTTGCTGAACAACTGTCAGTGTGCCAAGGTACGCAACTTCCTCTCTCCAAAAAAAAGTACATACTGCTTAGTGATTTAACAAAGTGTGTGTAGACAATCTTCCTTCCATTTTAGTGTTCTAGTCTGCTATCTTCCTCCTCCTTGTTCCATATAGACCAACAAAAAAAAATATGCACCTCACTTACTTTACCTCTTATACACCAAAACTCCAATCAACTTCATATAATCTCAATACCTCAATAATACCTCTTCAATACGTCGATACATATAAACCTTATCGCCAGTATCATTTCACTTCCATAACAACTCTTTCCTCTAGTCAGTCTCCTCGAATAAGTACAGATAAAATCCTAATGCAAACCTCATCATCCCATACAATCCGAAGACACACTGTCAACACACAACCTCTGTGTAATCCATCTGACCAAAATCTTCTACTCATTATGAATTATAAACAAAGAATGCATACATGACCTCTAACAGACTTAGTTCGAATAACTCTCAGTAATTAAGTACGATTACGGAGTGTGAATGATCCAAATTTTTCACAGTGTGGACACCACTTCAAGAATTATGGCAAACAGAAGCAAACATGTGGAGTATTTCTTGTGTCAAGTGTCACTTCCTATTTCAGTTGCTCACGAAAAATGCAGTGTAATAACTGTCAATGGTCTAAACCTAGTTTTGGTATGTCATATTGTTAGCTTCCTTCCTATTAGCATACATTTATACAGCTTCCATAAAACCTCCAGCTCATGTGACTTCTATGACGTTTCTTGTACTAAGGTCGCTCGTCGAATTACTGCAGTTCATTTTCTTATGTTAAAATGTAAAGCACTGAGCGTAAGCAAAACAAGCAATAGCGAGTAAATATACGAGTAGTGAACAGAATGTCAACAAGTGGATGCAGCACAATTCTTACAACGAGGCTCTGCCAAGCGAACAATCTGTAACTAATACCATAGTGTAACCTAAATCCTATGTTCATACACAGTACAACAGCATTTCTATATACCAAATTAAAGAGTAGTTGTGACAACAAACAGAAATGTATAAATATGCAATCCATACGCATAGCAGCAAACATATCTTACGTAATAAACAGATCATTAGCATCGTATTAGCGTAAGCAAATAAATGTTCATATGTAATCTTAATAAGTAAACATGAAGGCGCAAGCAGATAAATCACAAAGTATAACTTACATACCTAACCACATCAGCACAATTAATCAGGTGACAATTATAATTTAAATAATTAAGCACAGCAAGCACATAATAAAAAAAATATGACATCAGTGAAAAAGCAGTGCAGTCAAGCGATGCATAATATACACAAGTTACAACCCAGTTCATTAATAATCATTGTCAAAATCAGTTAATGTACGCAAGCACGTCGCTTCACAAGTAATTTCATTGAACATGTAATTAGCACAAAGTATGAATCACGTAATCGCGAGCAGTAAATTACGTCTAAAGTACGTACCTAAGTGGAAATATGTTACCTGAAAAATAAACTCAATTAATAATTACCTTTTTAGTTTATTACTTTCTTCTTCGAAATGACATTTTTCCTGAAATTTCCTCGATAGCAAGTCGTCTTAACGTCGGACACGCACAGAATTTACCTGAAGTTCTTAAATATTTTATAGAACCATATGCTGAAAAATACTGAATGTTAATAACATAATTCATCAAGTCATTATAGCTTTATACTGATTTTATTCGGAGAAAGACTGTGTATTTGTTTACGGCTGTCAGTGCATTCGCACTGAGCGCTCGATCAGCTGTAGGCGCGTGACATAGGAAGTGATTGTTTGCGGTCAACGACTGCCTTGTGCGGCGCGCAGACTTGACCGTTGCTTTGAGTATGTGCTGCCGCCAAAACACAGCGCGGTATCCTTGTACTCTCTGCATGTTTACGTAAACGGTTGGTTTCTCGAAAGTATGTCATTCCACAAAAATTTTAACGTTTGATATATGATGTATTCCCTTAGAGCGTCGTGATTTAAGAGTTTCTACTTCAACAGTGTTATCATGAATAATTTTGCGAATTCTATATGGACCGTTATAAAGCAGAAAAAATTTGCGTCACAAGCCTTTTCCTTTGTGAGACAATCGATGAGACTTAATTAACACTTTTTGACCAACTGACAAAATTTTTAAACGACCATGACGCTTCGCTGATTTCTCTCTTCTAGCAGCTGCAGATGCAATATTTTGCAGAGCCAGGTTGACAACTTCAGAATGCCGCAGTTTCCGTGTAGGCGGAAAAGGAATGATTTCAGAAATGCGATTTGTCGGTGCTTTGTTTTTTAATATCAGTACAGGCGGTAAAGAAGTTGAGTCATTAGGAAGTTCATTCAGAATATTTTGAAAAATATGAAGATACTGATCCCAAGTTCTGTGATTCTGATGACAATAAAGACGACACAATTTATTGATTTCCTTCATCCATCTCTCTGAAGCGTTAGATTGAGGGTGAAAAAGTGAAATGAAAATTGGTTTAATTTTACGATGCCGTAGAGTACGAAGCCAAATTTTAGAACGAAACTGTGATCCATTATCTGATATAACCTTATCAACATGACCCACTTCTTTAAGAAAATGTTTGATGAAAGCGTTAGATACTGAACGAGCTGTTGCTTTGCGTAAAGGTGTAAAACACACATATTTTGATGTCAACTCCACTGCTACGAAAATGTACGCAAAACCATTAGTAGAACGAACCACTGGACCAAACAAATCGACTGCAGCCATGTCCTTTAATTTCGCTGGAATGATAGGAAACAACGGTGCTCTGTGAGAAACTGTTGGCGGCTTAGCCTTTTGACATAATTTGCATTTGGCCAGAACAGATCGAATACGTTTTTCCATATTACTGAAGTAGCAATTTTCTCGTAATTTATGGAAGCATTTTCTGGGACCAAAGTGTGCATAACTGAAATGCGTATACCAAATCAGCTTATTAACCCACTCATCAGGAATACAAACTAACCAAACAGAGTTGTCGACCGATTTTCGTTTGAAAAGAATGTCATTGCGAACTAAATAATGCTGTCTAATCGCTACGCTTTCCTTTCTCCTCCACTTCTCCTTAATGTCCTTCCAGATTGGATCCTTATTTTGCTCCTTAGCAACTTCCTGGAGCGAAGACGAAATAAAGTTCTCAAACGCAACACCTTGAATATACATCAAACAATAATTGTTTTCCTTGCAGTCCTCTTCAGCACTTTGTTTCAAACCCATAGGTGCACGTGATAAAGCATCAGCAACAATATTTGAAGAACCCTGTATGTAAACAATACTAAAATCAAATTCCTGTAGGTACAACGCCCATCGTGACAATCTACCACGAGTTAATTTTGTCGACATAAGAAATTCCAGAGCTCGATGATCGGTATAAACCTTAGTATGTCTGCCGAACAAAAATGTGCGAAATTTTGTAAAAGCCCAAACAACAGCCAAAGCTTCAAGTTCCGTAATCGAATAATTCTTTTCTGATTTAGAGAGAACACGACTTCCAAATGCAATAGTCTTTTGTACTACAATTCCGTTTTCTTCTATCTCTTGAAATAAATGTGCACCTAGCCCTTTGTATGATGAGTCCGTTGCCAAACAAAAATCTTTAGATAAATCCGGATGTGAAAGAAGTGGAGCAGCAACTAAAGCATCACAAAGTTGTTCAAATTCTGACTGAGCTTCCTCATCCCAACACCAATTAGATTTCTTTCCAGATAGTCCACATAAACGAGGTGTGGCCAAATTGTCCAATCTAACAAAGCGTCTAAGAAAATTACAGACACCAAGGAAACTACGAACATCACGTTTTGTGGTAGGAACAGCATAATTACGAATAGCGTCTAATTTTTCTGGATCAGGAAGAATACCTTCTGTAGAAATAATGTGACCGAGAAATTTCACCTGAGAACGACCAAATTCAGATTTTTCCAAGTTTACTGTAATGCCAACTCTTGCAAAGATACGTAACAATGAATCCAAAATTTTGTTGTGCTCACTCCAAGAACGTTTAGCAACAAGAATGTCGTCAACATATGAAGTAATATTGTCACGAAGATAAACAGGTAAAATTTCGTTTAAACTACAAATGAATGCTGCAGAAAATATAGTAAGTCCAAACGGTAAATTCCAAAGTCACTTTTGGGTAAAACAGTCATATCCGGTTATTGTTTCTCTACTCTCTATATAGATTGATAGTAGAAGAGTTGTTTTTGACAGATGCAAAGAATAGTAAAAGAGTAGGCAGCGGTACAGAAAATTAAAAGAGAAATAGCACCACTACAGCTCGGGGCCCTATGCTTGCTACGGCACATATTCACTTAAGAGTAGTGAATCCCCTGAGGACTTTAATAGCTGCACATAATTTCAGTTTGTGACTTAGTGGCAAATTTAGCGGAAGTGCGTACAGAAATTGAGCTAACCATGCACATGGATGTATGTCATTCTTAGAATTGCGAAAGATCTTAAATTTCCGAACAGTTAAAAAGTGTTTATAGTCAAAGTTTTCTCCTAGTGGCGACAAAGACCTACCGCGTCTGTCCCAGTACGAATGTCGATTATTGTCAAGTTCGCGCGCCTGGCGCTCTCTTGTTGCTTCTCGTAAATGAAATAAATTACTATCTTCAAAACCCGCTGCTATCGGTGATTCCAAATTTCTTCTACCCTCTTTTCCTACGATTTTGCTTTCAATTTGTTTGACTTGCTTTCCTAATGCCTCAAATTCCCTTTTAACGCGATCATTAAATTTTCCCTGATTTTCAACATGTTTATTAATGTTCTGGTACTCTTCGGTTTCTGAAAATGGCAATGGTGCTGTATCATCCGAATCTCTGTCCCCATGTAAACTAAGATTTGTCAGTTTATCTGAAATTTCCTCAACTCTTTCCGATAAGTCACCTAATTGTTCTTTTTGTTTATTTACGTCTACCGTAAGTGTCGCGACTCGGGTTTCAGTATTGACACATTTGGTAGCTAGCTGTTCATATTGTTGTGTTAGGTTATTTAATCTGTCATTTGGTACGGATTCCTCGATTCTCTCAAATATTTCTTCCTTGTCCTTTGCACGTTGTAAATTTAACTCTGAAAATTTCTGTACTATCACGCGATCTCTTTCTTCCTGTTCTCTATCCTGTTCCCTTTGTCTAATCTCTACTGCAATTAATCTATTATTGTGAGAATTCAAAATCGGTTGTACTTCTTCTCTGATTTCTTTCTTTAATTCATCTTTCATATTTTTGAAACATGTCCCTATTCGTGAGTCTAACCATGTTTCCATTGTTTCCATATCAGTTTCTAATCGTGTTGCCAAAGTTTCCATCTGTGATCCCAGTGAGTCTAACCGTGTTTCCATTGTTCCCCTATCTGTTTTTAATTCAGATCGTAACTGTGATCCCATTGTTCCCATATCAGTTTTAATTTCAGATCGCAACTGTGATCCCATATTTAATATAGCACTCATCAACCGCTCCATAGTAATTGGTTCGAAATTCTTTTCGCCCATAACGTTTCCCGCAAAACCAGCTTCCTTTGTCATAGCTGTAAGACTATCTGTGTTCGATACTATTCCAGAATCTTCTGTCGTTAATCTCGAATTCTGAAAATTTTCTAGTTGTGAAAAGTTTTGAATTGGTTCCGGACTATTCTCCCGACTTATTAAATTGTTTTCAACTTCATTATTCATCACACTGTTGTCCTGTGTTGGCGAGTTCGCCATGTTAACAATTTCGTCATTCTCACTATTCATCATTTTTGCCTTTTTCATCGATCGCGTAATCATTTACAAAACATACAAAACTCGTCACTATATGAAAATTACACACAATGACTCTCTATCTTCAACAATACCACTCACACGAAATATTTCCCTCAAACACGATTAATCAAACAATTGAAATAATTGCACAAAAGCGTCAAACGCGTATACAAGACAACAAATCAAATTCTAAAAAAAAGAAAATACCATTAGATGAATGACAATTACCAAATCTACACATGCAAAATAGACTACAATTACTAAACTACAAATTACTACAACAATACTACTGTCTACTATTTTTAAAATCAGAAGAATTCCAAGGGACGATCCTGGCAGGGTCGCCACGTGCATGGGGGCTTAATTTAAATAAAATGCAAATATTTTTTTAGTAGCTTTAAGTCCGATTACGCAAGTCTCGTAAACGGCTGGCCCTGACTAGTTTTAGTACGCAATCTGACTGCATAGAACAACAACAAAGAATGAAATGAAAATTTCGGTTAATACAATTAATTAATTGAGTCCCCAGCAACTATAAAATCTACGAAGCCAACAAAGCACAAGTGTAGCTGTTCTGTGTGTGGTAGTGTGACTCAATGCACATCTGGCACGGTTCTTCTTCAACAAGACAAGAAATTTTAAATACCATTTATACTGACGTGATAAAAGAAAATTAGAAATACTATTATTGTGCAAGAAAACCAAAATTACACTCTAATACAAGAACACACGCCAGATGCTTTGTTGACTGAACCTGTAATGACACATTATTCAGGTCACTGAAAGAATAAAAGAATAAAAGAAAATACCTCCATATATTGACGAAATGCACTCTGACCATTACAATATCTCCATTAGAACAACATCTGCTATCTCTCCCATCAAACCACTGCATAAAACATGGAACAACACTCTCCACTACCACATCTCACTCTGACTTCACGACAAGCAGTGTCCACCACAACTTCTCGGCAAGAACTGCCTGCCGCTACGTCTCAATAAGCACTGCCAGTGGAGGCGGCGGAACAATACTCTCTGGCGCGATCTTTGGCGCTGTGGCTCAGTGTAGCCACCTTTCACTGCTTTTTTTCAAACTCAAGATTCGCAGTGATCTTTTCCAGTGTGTGTCCGTAATTATGCCAAGGTGATTAACCCACGAATGAGTGAGGAGGAGTACAGACTGGAACATCTCACCAATTTGCGTGACATACAACGACTTGTTGCTGTGTCCGGAGCACCCAGTCCCTTAAAATGGTACTAACCCCATGCTGATGACAAAGGTGCGAAACAAGCAGAGATACAGTCTACGCTATAGGAAGGTCCTCCAGTGTCTCACGTAACTGATTAGAATCACCTGTGACATTTCCTTCAGTCAACGTCCCTGGTTGAGTGAGTACATTGTCGTTAATACCGAACAGAGGGCTCTCGTGACCTGTGATTCTGAAAAAGGTTTTTATGACTTGATGAATAACTCACTTTTCGGCAAAACCATGGTGAAAGAAACCATCACGAAATTCATTTGGATTACCGCTGGAATGGGCTTTATAGGGCAATAAATTACGTATGTAGGACAAATTTTAAGCATGCCACAATCTTCAGTGAAGGACTGTGAACTGTGGAGATGGCTAAGATTTCAGTGGAGTTAACAAAGCCTGTCTGTACCGGTAAATGGGCATTCCGTACCTCTGTAAACTCCATATGTACCGTTTCCGCTACAAGTCTGCAAAACCAAACTTCGCTGATATCAAGTTATTTTATATGGCTACAGACTATTTCTTCCACCCAGTGAAAGGTTGTGACCCACAATTATGAAGTAATTAGGTACAATCTCGAGGAATTGGACGTATCTGAATATGCAGTCAATAATCCTTATAGCATAACACCTCAGAACAAGAACGTTACTGGACTGTTTACAGGTGAGGCAAATAGCTCACAGATTGTAGAGTTTGTCGGGCTCAGATCAAAAGTGTATGCATACCGCACACAGTGATGGAAATCAGTAGAGGGACAAGATACCTCCACCATCACTCTGATTTCCATTCCTGAATTAATCAAGCCGCTTCATGCACGACATGGAGTGCTATTTATGTGGCTGCTTAAAGAAATTTGCGTACTTGTAATTAAATTATTAAAGTAACTAAACTAGTAATTTTCCAGCTCCGTTTTTTTCTAAATGGTTAGGAAGGGCTTGGACTGGAGGCGACCCTGAATTTCTTAATTTTTATCAGTATTTGCGTGAGAGAAGCAGCTAGAAATGCGAGATAACGTATATGGCTCGACGAGCAACTTCGTAAACATAATAATACTTTACAACGTTCTAATCACTTCTGTCACTAGCATCTCAGTTTACATTTTAGAGTATATTCTAGAGTTCATCCAAGGAATGAATAATTTACCTTTAGTGCAGAAGGTTGCGTAAATCATAACACTTCCACCACCAGAATTTCAGCTTATCTTTACCTGCTGTTAATCACTTCTGTCACTAGCATGTCAGTTTACAATTTAGAGTACATTCTAGAGTTCATCCAAGGAATGAATAATTTACCTTTAGTGCAGAAGGTTGCGTAAATCATAACACTTCCACCACCAAAATTTCTGCTTATCTTTACTTGCTGTTATTTTCTGAGATCATGCCACTGTACTGAAATTCATTCGGTCCATCTAAATTCCACTTCTTCTTATCACTGAAAATCACTTTATCCCATTCTGAAGTCTAGACATGTGTTCTTCAGCATATTCCAATCTGGCCTGTTTATATCTGGGTGCTACAGCAGATTTCTGCAGTCATTTCCTGATGCAAGAGATTTGCCATTTCATAAAATTTGTAGTACTCATCTGGCAGTCACCGGCAAATGAAAATCAGCTACGAGTTGATAAGAATGATGGTTGTTTTCCTCATGGCACTGTCACACTCTTGGGTTATGTACACAACACGCCCTGTCTCTAACAATGTCGGTCTCCTGTATGCCGTAAGGGCACAGACGCGCGCACTAACACCACACACAGCCGACTGCCTTCATACAGAGTTCCATCCTCCACCACCTGAATCATTGATGTCTTGTTATATACTGCACTGCTAAGATGATAAGCGGAGCCATTTTACTGCATTTGACGGTATACTGGATCTCATAATACTGCATATACACTGTACACCAGTGTTCCAATTGACAAGTTAATTTTCATGATTTCCATTGGTGCAAATGCAGGTGCCACCCTAAGACATGCTAAGGATATGAATTATGTGGCTCCACAGGCTCTTACGATCAAAGAGTATAAGGCATATCTGTTCGGTGGTGAAGCATCTCGACGTGTGATGTATCAAGCAGTCTTTCGGTCATGATGCGATGAAGTCATACTGCACTGCAACTAAAAGTCAGTCTGTCGCGCCACGCCGCAAACGGCTTCATCTGTGTAGATAGGTTGAAGGACGCTCCACTTCTCACGCTATTCACCTGAGTGTTTTTTCCCTTGTGTGTGTGTGTGTGTGTGTGTGTGTGTGTGTGTGTGTGTGTGTGTGTGGACAGATGAATAGATGAAGTGTTTGTCATAGTTGTGTGAATGCATGCGAATGATTGCGCACATTGTGCAATTATCGCAATTATCTTTACTAAGCATCCTTCTTTTTTCCACATAATATGTGCTTCTGTATATGAACGTGAATGCGCATGTTTGTGGTTCTTTCTTCTTCACCTGTGGCTGCTAATCCCGATACACGGTAAATATTGCTTACAAAAAAAGCCATAGTAGTTTTGAATGTTAACAGCAATCAGCTGTTGTTGAGTAAATATTGTATACAAAATAAATCTCCTCCCCTGTTAGTATTAGTATGACATATATCTGGTAGTCATTAGGGTGGCCCTTAGCTATATGTAACTACATGCAATTTTCTGGCAGTTAGAACTGTTCTTCTGACATCCCCCACTTTGGTTCCAACTGACAAAAGAAACAGCCTGCGAAAAATTTTATCCCAATCCAACAAATTCTAGCCGATCCTTAAACGCCTTGAAGTTAGAACATAACATTCACAACTTCCGTTAAAACATATTGTATTCTTCCTTGTCTCTGCTCTACACTTGTTTTACGTGACAGTAATGTGTCACAAAGTCAAGTTAACTCAGAAATTCTTTAAAATAATTTTGACTCATATTAGAGAAACGTTCACTCGAGGAATCCAAAAAATAGTCTGAAAAATCTAAGAAATATCTAGTTTACTTTCGATAATGCATACATTTTCAGTTTCATGAAAGTTTTACGTATACCCGTGGTCTAGGAGATGAGTCGGCTCGCAGCCGTGCTAGCATGCGGAGCTGCTCCGCGCGCCGTCCGACGCTCCGCTCTCGGCGGTGTTTACTTCCTCGTCGCGGTGTTTGTGTCTATCGAGTCCAGTACTAACGTACACCATGGCGCATTCGTACCGCCGTGCAACGATCAAAATAACGTTTCAGGCCGAACATCCACGACCCAGAGCTTTCGAAGTCGAACAGTTCATACGTGAGGATCTACGTTTGAACCCCCAGGACGTAATCGGCATACATTTTTCCATCACTGGAAGTGTTGTCTACATCAAGATGTCGACGGAGGAAATTTGCAATGACATAATTCACCGTCATGCCACCGGACTGAAATTTAAACACTCTGATGGACATATGGGTGCTGTGGCAGTCGCCCATGCTGGATTCGGTCTCCGGACATTGCGGGTGTTCGAGCTTCCGTTCGAGGCGCCTCAGGATGTGGTCATTGCCGCTTTCCAACCATATGGCACCGTCTTGGGTCACGTCGCGGAGAAGTGGCAAACATTTACGACCTACCCCGTATTAAATGGCGTCCGGCAAATAAAAATTGAGCTGACGAAACATGTCCCATCGTACCTGCTGATTGGCGGTGTGAGGAACATCGTCATGTATGATGGACAGCCACGAACGTGCGCAGGATGTGGCCAGTAGGGACATGTACGTTCCGAATGCTTACACCGCCGTTTAATACAGACGCCGTTACGTGACGAGACCCAGGCTTCGACGGTCACGTCCTTACCCATCACCTACGCCAAGGTTGCACAGGACCCCGTCGTACCAATCTCGATTGCGCCAGCAGCATCGTCAATGCCACCCGCCGCAGCACAACGCGCCGAGGACGCAAGCACGGCGTCGCCTCCAGTGCTCGCTTCAGGACCGTCCGGGTTGCAGGCCGAAACCGATGTTCCTGTTGGCACCATGGACGTCGACCTCGGTGTCGTGCCGACGTCTGCCTTTGTCCAGACGGGTTCGGCGTCAGACGACGGGCGACCACATTCTGATTCAGAAGGCCACATCAGAAAACAGCGGTCGCCTCGCAAACACAGGAAACGACGACGAACGCCTTCCGATGACGCCCTTTCTCAGACGGCCCCACGAGATGTCGACCTGATGTCTGACGGTGATCTCCCACATTGCGTCCAGTCACGCGCTGTGGCAGCAACAGGCGCCCATCCTGTGACGCCTACTCTCCCAGCCAGGGACGTGTCCTCGCCGTTGTCAACGAATGATGACGGCGGTCCCCCTGCCACTCATGTTGCGGAATCCACAACACCCGTTCCGGAAGTACGTGACCGTCACATATCCACGTCGTCAGCTTCCTGGGCCGATGACGTTGAAGAAGAAGCGGAACAGACTGCCAGCGTGTCTGCACAGGAGTCCACCTCGGCGACACTGGGGCCGGCGCCCCGCCAGTAATTATCACCACTGCGGGACCACCGGCGGGTCTCCACCTGCCGGCTACTTCTACCGCACGTTCTGCAAATACTGAGGATGGCCGCACACAGCAATATCGTATCGCCACGATGAATCTTGCCACCATTCGTGCCCCCCATAAACTGGCCATGTTCAGAGACACTATTTACTCTGCGGATGTGGATATAGCACTCTTACAAGAGGTGTTTGTGGCTGATTTCCTAGTTCCCACCGGATACAACGGCCATGTTTCCCCCGCATCCGATAGCGGTAGCGGCGTCGCCATCCTGCTACGCGACGGACTCCCTGCAGAGGACGTCATCTACCTCCCCACTGCGCAAGGTATAGCCCTCACACTGTTTGGTGTGCGTATTATTAATATGTACGCTCCGTCCGGCACTGGCCGCCGTCATGACCGACAAACTTATTTTGCCGAAAGCGTCACACCCCTCTTCACCAGTCCGCAGGACGATTTGGTACTCGGTGGGGATTTTAACTCGACACAAGAGCCCGCGCACCAACTCCCGCGACATTCCCCTTATGCATCTCTCTCAGTGGTCATCGACCGTCTCCGACTTGTTGACACATGGAAGAAGCTCCACGGAATTCAACCGGGCTATACATTCTACACCTCTCACTCGTCAAGCCGCATAGATCGCATCTACGTTACCCACTCCCTTGCTGATGGCACACGTCATGCGGAAGTCTGGCCCTTGGCCTTTTCAGACCATGATGCGTACGTCTGTGACGTCACTCTCGCCCGACAGCAAGTGTGGCATAGTCGTGGTCTGTGGAAACTCAATGTCGCTCACCTGACCTCCTCAGACTGTCGCCGTATGGTCGAATAAGCGTGGGCACGCTGCCACCATCGTCGAGAAGCCTATGACGCCACCTTATCATGGTGGCTCTCCTCTGCAAAGCCGACCCTCAGGAAGACTCTGATGAGTTTTGGGAAGGAATTAAAGGCGTGGCAAACTAATACCCTGCACTTCTACTACACCATTCTACGTGACTGTACGACGATGCCTTTCTCGCCAGCCCGGCAGTCGATGGTCCATCGAACGAAGGCGCAGATCTCCTTGATCATGCGGCGTAACTTGGAAGGCACTGGAGTCCGTTCTCGAGCTTCTAATCGAATCCCTCAAGAACGTCCGTCGATGTACCACCTCCTTCAGGAAAGACAACGACGACGACGAGCTCTGATCCAAGTCCTCACTGATGTGGAAGGGCGCCGGCACGACACCCAACAAAGCATCGGTCGTGCTCTCCATGCTCATTTTGCCGGGCTATACGCAGCCGTACCGCATTCTGCAGCACTTGTTACAGAAGTCGCTCAGCTTACTACGAACACTCTTCCAGAGGATGCAGTGCATGACCTCCAAGACGACGTAACCACAGATGAAGTGGTAGACGCTATCAAGGCGGGTTCCGATGGCAGATCTCCTAGACCTGACGGTATACCCATCGAATTTTATAAAAGTTTTCACTATCTGTTGGCTTCCACGTGGATGGCAATCGCACAAGAGCTGATGTCACCGATGACAGTGGTCCCGAGCGCCTTTCTAGAAGGAATTATTATCCCCGTACATAAACCGCGCGGGGTATCGAGGGCGCAGGACTATCGACCAATTACTTTGCTCAACAGCGACATGAAAATATTCACACGGCTACTGGCATCGCGACACAAGAAGGTCGCACGTTACGTCACCTCCTGCGACCAGACTTCCCTAGGAGGCGACAACAACATCCGTACGGCCCTTTGCCGTTACAGAGACATGATAGCATTAGCGCACCATCAGCGTCTCCCTGGCGCCTTGGCTTCACTGGACTTTAGCCAGGCTTTCGACCGTGTTGACCACTTCTATTTACGGACAGTTCTTCAGCATATGGGTTTTCCTGGCGGTATTGTAACAGTGGTTATGCGCCTGTTGAGTAGTGCAACCTCTAAAATCATGTACAATGGTCGTCTTACACCGTCCCTGGTCATCGCACGATCTGTACGACAAGGATGCCCTCTTTCCACGATTTTGTATGCTTTCGCCTTGGAACCCCTGCTCCAGAGCATACGCCAACGTTTGGAAGGCATGGCTGTGCAAGGCCACCGTTTTTGTTGTACAGCCTACGCAGACGACATAGTAAGATGAAGTACGAGCAGCACTGACATGGGTGGCGACTTACGGCGAAGCGTCGGGGAGCTGCCTCAACGTGTCAAAATCCAAGGTCCTGCTCATTGGTGAGGGCTTGCCGGAGAGGTGCGCTGCCCCACTTAGTGTCGCCGCCACCATACGGTGTCTTGGACTTGATTTCACAGCAGACCTGCGCCGCTCAGCGACTATCAATGGTAGACGCTTGCTACAGACAATCAGAGCAAATCTCGCAGATCACCGGCTACGAGCTCTCGACGTTATCCAACGCGCGCAATACGTGAACATGTATCATGCTTCCCGTATACCACACGTGGCTCAAGTACTACCAGTCCCAAATCTCCTGGCGCGACGACTGTTGATGGCTTTCGGCTCCTTCGTCAGCTCGGGGATGTTATTCAAGGTGCTGTATGAATCCCTTGCACTGCCACGAGATCGTGGCGGGGTGGGACTCATCCACGTGCCGACTCGTGTCAAGGCACTATACGTCAGCTCCCAACTAAAACTTTGGCATCGTTGTCCGCAGAGCCTTACTGGCCTCCTGCTTCACAACTTTGCACCGGCCTCCTTGTCCGCCCCAGTACTGGTATCGACCATTCCAACCCCCTTTTATTACATCCAACGATTTTTCCTGGAGTTCAGCTATATCTACCGGTCCTTACCACTTACACGTTTATACCTCACGAAAACAGTCTCCGAATTGTTACAACAGTGCCGCCCGTCCAACCCCATCGAACGTAAGTATCCACAGTACGTGTGGCGACACATATGGAAGGCGATCCATGCGCGTTTTCTCGAATCAGACGTTCAATCAGCGTGGTACATCACCGTGAATGGCAAACAAGTTAACCGAGATCGTCTGCACCGCATCCATCTCGCCGATTCATCCCTCTGCACCCACTGTGGCGTGGATGACACGGATGTCCACCGGTTCCACTGTGGCACAGCGCTAGACGTCTGGACGCTTGCGCGGCGAATTTTGGCGTTTCTTACTCGCCAGACACCGGCTCAGATCGACGTCCACATGCTTTTGTACCCCGATAAGACTTTCTACCCCTCCGCCAAAACTAACTCTGTGAATTGGATCTGTGGCCTCACGATCCGCTATCTTTTTACTTCTGGCGACAAGTCTACGCTAGGATATTGGACTTACCTCAACGAACGACACTGCGTCCTGACACGCAACCCACGCTATAAACAATATTTTTCCAACTTCTTACGGAGCACTTTCGATGACCCACCTAGTAGCTGGAACGTCCAAGCCCTGAGAAGCTGAAAACTGTATAAAACGAACCGACCTGAATAGATCTGCTACCGAGAACCCACGCCTACGCCATGAGAAGAGACGTTTGGACGAGCTGGCATGCTGTAGGCGGAGACACTTCAGGAGCTCCTGTAAGAACTGGACTTTAACTACAAGTCGCACGACGACTTAAAAAGCTTTTCCTTATTTCTTCCTCATAGTTTGTTCTTAAAGGAAAAAGAAATTCGATTTTGGCTTTGAGAAACTTTTTTTTGTTCCAAAAGATTGCTTATAATTGGAGTCTTTGTTTTCTTTTGAAAAAAAAAAAACTTCGTTCTTAAAAAAAAAAAGGAGTAGCGTCTCGGTTTAGTAATCAAAACGTCCTCGGTCCCGGGTTCAAAACCCGCCACTTCTTAAATTTTGATTAATAATCATAATTGGCGGTCGAAGACTTCCGCCACAGGAAGTAACACTGATTCTGCCAAAGACACTGTCAAATAGAGCGCAGGATGGGACAGAGATTCAGGGCACTCTCTTGCCCTTGAGATGGGAAACTGCCTCTAAAGCTGAAAGAATCAGCAATGATCAACGGCAGAAGGAAATGGAAACCATTGCATTAAAGACATATAACGTGTATCCACAGGACATGTAATCTGTAACTGAAAAAGTGTGATGATGATATTTCCATTGGCAAAAGATTTCAGAATAGTCCCCCATTCGGATCTTCGGGAGAGGACTGCCAAGAGGGAGGTGACCATGAGAAAAAGATTGAATAACCAATGAAAGAATAACGGTCTACGTGTCAGGGAGTGCAATTTCAGAAGCTTGATGGTGGTAGGGAAATGCTAAGGCTCAATAAAGGGGTCAATGAAGGTAAATGATAGAAGACAAGGATTTCTGGTCAGATGAGTATATGGTTAGGGAGCTAGGGCAGAAAGTGTGTTACTATGAACAGTTCAGTGATAGGAGTTTTCTTATCAGAATCGACAGCAAACCAACTCCGACAACGATAGTTCAATTACATATACCCGACGTCGCAAACTGAAGATGAAGATATTGAGAAAGTATATGAGGACATTGAAAGGGTAATACGGTACGTGAAGGGAGATGAAAATCTAATAGACATGGGGGACTGGAATGCGGTTGTGGGGGAAGGAGTAGAAGAAACGGTTATGGGAGAATATGGGCTTGGTACAAGGGATGAGAGAGTAGAAAGATCAATTGAGTTCTGTAATAAATTCAGATAGTACTAGCGAATACTAACTATGTTCAAGAATCACAAGAGGAGGAGGTATACTTAGCAAAGGCCGAGTGATACGGAAAGATTTCAGTTAGATTACATCATAGTCAGACAGAGATTCCGAAGGCATACACTGGATTGTAAGGTGTACACAGGAGCAGATGTAGACTCAGATCACAATGTAGTAATAATGAAGACTAGGTTGAAGTCTAATAGTTTAGTCAGAAAGAATAAATACGCAAAGAAGTAGGATACAGACGTATCAAGGAATGACGAGATACGCTTGAACTTATCTGAGGCTATAGATTTAGCAACAGGGGATAGCTCAGCAGGTGTACAGTTGAAAAGGAATAGATTTCTCAAAAAAGGGCAATCACAGAAGTTGGAAAGAAAAACATAGGTACAAAGAAGGCAACTGCGAAGAAACCATGGGTAAGAGAAGAAATACTTCAGTTTATCGATGAAAGAGGGAAGCACAAAAATGTTCAGGGAAATTCAAGAATACAGGAAAATAGGTCACTGATGAATGAAATAAATAGGAAGCGCAGAGAGGTTAAGACGAAATTCACGAAAAATGTGAAGAAATCGAAAAAGATATGATTGTCGGAAGGACTGATTCAGGATACAGGAAAGTTAGAACAACTATCGGTGAAATTAAAAGCAAGGGTGGTAACATTAAGAGGGCAACGGGAACTCCACTGCAAATTGCAGAAGAGGGAGCTGACATGTGGAAAGAGCACATTGAAGGCCTCTATGAGGGGGAAGATTTGTCTGATGTGATAGAAACAGGAGTCGATGTAGAAGAGATAGGAGATCCTGTACTGGAATTTAAAAGTGTTCTGGAAGACTTAAGATCAGTCATCAAAATTTGTAAAATCGTTGGGGGAAGTGGCAACAAAACGACTGTTCATGTTGGTGTGTAGAGTGTGTGAGTCTGACGACATACCATCTGACTTTCGGAAATATATCATCCACACAATTCCGGAAACTGCAAAAGCTGACAAATGTGAGAATTATCGCACAATCAGCTTAATAGCTCTTGCATACAAGTTGCTGACAAGAATAATATACCGAAGAATGGAAAGAAAATTGAAGTGTGTTAGACGACGATAAGTTTGGCTTTAGGAAAGATAAAGGCATGCGAGTGGCAAATCTCACATTGCGGTTCATAATGGAAGGAAGACTAAAGAAAAATCAGGAGACGTTCATAGAATTTCTCGATCTGGAAAAAGCTTTCAGCATTATAAAGTAGTGCAAGGTGTTCGAAATTCTGAGAAAAATAGGGGTAAGCTACAGGTAGAGACGGATAACGTACAATAGGTACAAGAGCCAAGAGGGAACAATGAGAGCAGGTGACCAAGTACGAAGTAGTCAGTTTAAAAAGAGTGTAAGACAGGGATGTAGTCGTTCGCCTCTACTGTTCAGTCTGTACATTGAAGAAGCAATGATGGAAATAAAAGAAAGTGTCAGGAGTGGAATTAAAATTCAAGGTGAAAGGATATAAATGATACGATTTGCTGATGGCATTGCTATTCTGAGTGAAAGTGGAGAAGAATTACATTATATGCTGAATGGAATGAGCAGTCTAATGAGTACAGGATATGGACTGAGAGTAAATCGGAGAAAGACGAAACTATTGAGAAGTAGGAGAAAAGAGAACAGCGAGAAACGTCAGGATTGATGGTCACGAAGTCAATGAAGTTAAGGAATTCTGCTACCTAGGCAGCAAAATAACCAATGACGGACGGAGCAAGGAGGACATCAGAAGTAGAGAAGCATCAGAAGTAGACAAGCACCAGCAAAGAGGACATTCCTCGCCAAGAGAAGTCTACTAGTATCAAACACAGATCTTAATTTAAGAAAGAAATTTCCGAGAATATACGTTTGAAGCACAGAATTATATGGTAGTGAAACATGGACTGTGATAAAACCAGAAGAGAAGAGAATCGAAGCATTTGAGATGTGCTGGTACAGATGAATGTTGAAAATTGTGTGGAACGATAAGGTAAGGAATGAGGAGGTTCTACACAGAATCGGAGTGGAAAGTAATATGTGGAAAACACTGACAAGGAGAAAGGGCAGGATGGAAGGACATCTGTTGAGACATCAGGGAATGGTTTCCATGGTAGTAGATGGAGCTGTAGAGTGCAAAAACTGTAGAGGAAGAGAGAGATTGGAATACTTCCAGCAAATAATTGAGGACGTATGTTGCAAGTGCTACTCTGAGATGAAGAGGAACAGGTTTGCACAGGAGAGGAATTCGTGGCGGGCCGCATCAAACCAATCAGGTGATGGATGACTAAAAAAATTACTTTATAATTATCATTTTACAACATTAATATTTGTAGAATCAAAAGATAGTTTCATTGACTGAACATTAAACATTAATGACCCTTATGAGAAGATTAGGAAAAGCTACATGTTTTTTACGATCTCCAGAAACAATCTGTAAAATAAGTTGTTTCCGAGTTTCATTCTTGTCATTACGGTCCTGATTGGGTTCGACACCTCTTTCTGGATCATTCGTAACAACTAGCTCGTCAAGTTTTTGTATTGCAATTTTGTAATGGGAGTCATCTTTCCACGTAGAAGAGACATTTTGGAGAAAAATGGTAGTGATAGGAAACCTCATGAAGAATGTTTTTGTAGCAGTTGTTACAAAATATGAAAAGTCAGTATTTGGAGAACATAATTTTTGTGTGAAATGTGCCTTTTCACATGAGAAGTCTACATTCACGCTTTTAGAGCGACTAGCAATCACATTGTATATACTGGCGACTAGTAGTATTCTTTAGGGCCTTCACTGAGACTCAAGTTGCGGCTGTGGCTGTGCTGAGGCATAGTGAAACGACAGTAGTTCAGGAAGTGTGACTGGCGCTACTCTGGTTCAGGCAGGAACACGTACTTGCAGTTGTCCAGCATTTCAGCAGCACTGGATCGGGGGACTATAACAATAACAACAGAACCTATGTATAAACAGAGCATGTAACGATGTTATTACTTTATCTGTAAAATACATATGTAGTCTTACAAGGAAGCAGTATAACGTTAGCTGTTACCCTCAAGCAGATTGGTGGATTTTGCTAATAATAATCATAATCTTATAAGAAAACACAATTGACAAATATATACTGATCGCTGCCGCTGGTGGTGGTACTTTACGCTTGAAAAAGTACAGACAACAAATGACAGTCTACGTGTTATCAAATTATTACACTACTGGCCATTAAAATTGATACACCAAGAAGAAATGCAGATGATAAACGGGTATTCGTTGGACAAATATATTATACTAGAGCAGACATGCGATTACATTTTCACACAGTTTGGGTGCATAGATCCTGGGAAATCAGTACGCAGAAGAACCACCTCTGGCCGTAATAACGGCCTTGATACGCCTGGACATTGAGTCAAACAGAGCTTGGATAGCGTGTACAGGTACAGCTGCCCAAGCAGCTTCAACACGATACCACAGTTCAGCAAGAGTAGTGACTGGCGTATTGTGATGAGCCAGTTGCACGGCTACCATTGACCACACGTTTTCAGTTGTTGACAGATCTGGAGAATGTGCTGACCAGGGCAGCAGTCGAACATTTTCTGTACCCAGAAAGGCCCGTACAGGACGTACAACATGCGGTCGTGCATTATCCTGCAGAAATGTAGGGTTTCGCCGGGATCGAATGAAGGGTAGAGCCACGGGTCGTAACACGTCTGAAATGTAACGTCCACTGTTCAGAGTACCGTCAATGCGAACAATAGGTGACCGAGACGTGTAACCAATGGCATCCCATACCATCACGCCGGGTGATACGTCACTAGAGCGATGATGAATACACGCTTCCAATGTGTGTTCACCGTGATGTAGCTAAACACGGATTTGACCATCATGATACTGTTAGAACCTGGATTCAACCTAAAAAATGACGTTTTGCCATTCGTGCACCCAGGTTCGTCGTTGAGTACACCATCGCAGGCGCTCCTGTCTGTGATGCAGCGTCAAGCGTAACCACAGCCATGGTCTCCGAGCTGATAGTCTATGCTGCTGCAAACGTCGTCGAACTGTTCGTGCAGATGGTTGTTGTCTTGCAACCGTCCCCATCTGTTGACTCAGAGATCGAGACTTGGCTGAACGGTCCGTTACAGCCATGCGGATAAGATGCCTGTCTTCTCGACTGCTCTTGATACGAGGCCGTTGGGATACGATAAACCGCAATCGCGATAGGCTAGAATCCGACCTTCATCAAAGTCGGAAACGTGATGGCACGCATTTCTCCTCCATAAACGAGGCATCACAACAACGTTTCACCACGCAACGCCGGTCAACTGCTGTTTGTGTATGAGAAATCGGTTGGAAACTGTCTTCATGTTAGCACGTTGTTGGTGTCGCCACCGGCGCCAACCTTGTGTGAATGCTCTGAAAAGCTGATCATTTGCATATCACGGCATCTTCTCCCTGTCGGTTAAATTTCGCGTCTGTAGCACGTCATCTTTGTGGTGTAGCAATTTTAATGGCCAGTAGTGTAAAATTGTTAGGTTGAGCTTGCACGCTATGGGGCACAGTGGGGAACCCTGGGGAGGGATGAAGGGGTGAGGGTGCCCATCACAGAGCAATCACACGATTATGTCATGGCCTTGTTGCACGTTGCCAGATGTGGTGACGTGAGAATTCTGCGAAGATTGATGTCATGGCTTTGACGCTTGTGTTTCGATGCGATGATGACAGAATTCCAGGAATGCTGATGCTGCCGTCAGCTACTTTTGGTCCAGAAGTCGCAATAACCTTCTATCTACCATGTGTATAATTTTGACCCTAAAGCTTTGTGACACTATTCATGATGTCAGCAAACTACAGGCTTCAATTTGTATGGTACGCGCAAGACATGATGAAATTAGAGTGCTAGTATTAAGTTCACTGGCAGCCTACTGCTGACCACTATCAATGACCCATTTGCCTTTCTGTGGAAAAATGAGTTTTCCCATCAACATGCAAAGTAGCAGTCCCAAAACTGTTAACAAAGAAGGAATTTACCAAAGCACCTTACATCCAACGAATCCATTTGTATTTTTGCAGCGTTCTCTTACATCTGGCAGAACAAAGTTCACGACGTTATCAGTATTGCATATAGACGCCTACTCTGCTGTACTTACCACGCACCAGAGATGGTTATACCGGTAACAGCAGTCACATCTCCTTAAAATTAAAACTAGCTAAAGGGGACAGTTCAAAAAGGGAAGAAATGTTATAGTAATTTGTTTAAAATATAAACATTCATGTAATTGTCTTCAATAATTGCAGGAGCTGAAGAAACGAATTAAAATTTGTGCCACGGCCGCGCCTTGAATCCAGGTCTCCTATTTACGAGGCGGATGTCATAACCATTACATCTCTGTAGCAGTATGGCCAATACAGTTGCATGGATTGCCCTAGTTTGTTGCCCTCCCTAACACAAACTTCAATTCACGCCATCAAGTTCCGGTCGTGGCACAACTTTTAATACACTTCTTCAGTTTGTATTATTACCGAAGAAAAAGTAGAGACTCGTATGTCTCAAGAAAAATGTAATTCCATTCATGTATTTGATATTAAATATATCCTCCACAAAAGACAAGGTACAGTAACCCAGAAAAACCATCACAGTAAGTTTCAGGCCACCAGTATCTATGGGAAACGTTACCGAAACGGGAGCTTACATCACTGTGACGAAAAACAAGAGAATTCCATATCATGAGTTGCTACCACATGTATTTAGTTAACTTCATCCGAAAACAAAACATGACTAGAGTGCATCCACTTAGACACACAATTCTAGGCTATTCTTGGCAGCCAAGAAATTATAGAAAGCGTGAGTCTTTGCTGTGTTCACCCCATATGCGGGCGAGAGGCTGGGGACAGCAGACAGAGGCGAGTTGACATCAGGTCTGAACACTTGTGTGGAGTGGCACATATGTTGAGAGACCCTTCTACAGAGCCTCGGGCTCTTGCTGAAATAAGTGGCATTACACACTTGGTTGTGGTGATAGACTGACCTGAAGCTTAGTCCGAACCTTACGTTAAGCTGGAAAATGATAGTTCAATTGTTCAAATGGTTCAAATGGCTCTGAGCACTATGGGACTTAACATCTGTGGTCATTAGTCCCCTAGAACTTAGAACTACTTAAACCTAACTAACCTAAGGACATCACACACATCCATGCCCGAGGCAGGATTCGAACCTGCGACCGGAGCGGTCACGCGGTTCCAGACTGAAGCGCCTAGACCGCACGGCCACACCGGCCGGCGGTTTAATTGTGAATTGACGAAGCCTGTGGCTGTGAAAACAAAAAACAAAAAAATATACCTGATGTGTCTTGGGCTCCGCTAAAAAGTCAACAAACTCCATCTACTCACAAGTGTCCCTTCACACAACTGTCATTAAACTCCGAGACTCGTTTCGTTCGCATCGCCGTCTGATCCGCACTCCCCTGTCTGCGTACTAGTCTGTGTGGCCTCCCCAGACATTTGTCACGTTCATATTCCTTTCATTCTTTGTGTTTTTATAAATTAATACGGTGTCAAAATGTATTATTAGTATAGGCAGTCTTTAGCAGCCCAAGAAATACGGTGTTTTCCATGACAATCACACAGTAAATAAGTGAAATGGATACCATATCGCCCGCATCTCGTGGTCGTGCGGTAGCGTTCTCGCTTCCCACGCCCGAGTTCCCGGGTTCGATTCCCGGCGGGGTCAGGGATTTTCTCTGCCTCATGATGGCTGGGTGTTGTGTGCTGTCCTTAGGTTAGTTAGGTTTAAGTAGTTCTAAGTTCTAGGGGACTTATGACCACAGCAGTTGAGTCGCATAGTGCTCAGAGCCATTTGAACCATTTGATACCATATCTCAGACGTCTTTCCTGGGTGAGAATCCGAGCAGTATTCTCCTGTCCAGTTGTATCATTCCAACATCCTAAACTTACCATGTTGACACTTCGCTTCCTTAGTCTGTCTTGCCATACTGGAAAATGGAGAGCCGTCTCTAAATAAATTCCTGAAAAACTATATTTTGCCCGTTCCAGTGGTTCAGCCCTTATGTTTTGAAGTGCAGTGGTTCACAAAAAATGTGAAACACCCTGAAGACACGGTCGAACCTCAGTGTAACATCGTACGTGTATCCGTGATCGGCGGGTATGTAAATGACTAGAGTTACAATTCTCTGTGACAGGTGGGATTTCCACCACACTGCAATACTAATTTTAATTTTAATAATCAACAGCTTCAGTTGCGCCGTTTACCTAGAATTTAGCTAGGTTTCAGTCGGGATAATCCAACCTTCTTCAGAATAACAGTAACTACCGTTTGTCCATAGTGGACATCGTCAAGCTAAAACTAAAAACTAAAATAAACTCCTCCCGAACAGGCCATGAAGGCCCAACGGTACTGACCGGCCGCCGTGTCATCCTCAGCTCATAGGCGTCACTGGATGCGGATATGAATGGGCATGCGGTCAGCACACCGCTCTCCTGGCTGTTTGTCAGTTTCCGAGACCGGAGCCGCTACTTCTCAATCAAGTAGCTCCTCAGTTTGCTCACAAGGGCTGAGTGCACCCCACTAGCCAACAGCGCTCGGCAGACCGGATGGTCACCCATCGAAGAGCTAGCCCAGCCAGACAGTGCTTAACTTCGGTGATCTGACGGGAACCGGTGTTACCGCTGCGGCAAGGCCGTTGGCCAAGCTAAAACTACAAATCCATAAATTACCGTCAGACTATAAAACTTATCTGGAACTGCCTCGGGCCCACTTTGCGACCGCGATGAGGCAGCCACGAGTGCTGTACTGGAGTTCCAGTACACCACTCGTGGCTGCCGCATCGCGGTCGCGAAGTGGGGCCGAGGCACTTCCAGGTAAGTTATGAATGTTGACATTCTTGCATCGGCAGCGGTTGACGTATTGCTGTTCTGCTGGTCCGGGCCAAGGCCGCGTTTTCCTTCTGATTCGGCGGCTTTTCCGTCATCGTACGAGGCCGAAGTGTTAGCAGGTCACACGCAGTTCTGCGGATCTCCAGTTCCAGCCTCAGGTTGAGCAGTTTTCTGTTATTTTTTTGATATCGTGCCACGGCTGTGGTGTCACCGGATTAGGAAGTAACTGACTCACTATTTCTGTGGGCGTGAGCGTGTGATGAAAGCCCAGATCACGTAAGAAACAGATTGACCGTCCTTACGGCGGAACAGGCAACCGTAAAAATAGTTTTCCTGTCGGTCAACAGATGTCGCAGGCGACGTTACAATGCTAACTGACCTGCCCATGTCGCGGAATTGGCAACGCTGTATCTTCGGTGACGTGAATGACGCTGATTTGTGTTCTGCTAGAGCGTTGCGCGCGAAATGCATTCGTCACACAGCTGACTGTAGACCATGATCGGCTATGGTTTTTCCCGAGTTTTCAATCGAAGAATGTAGATTAGCTCCTGTAATTCTACAAACCAAGTTTATTTCTGCTATAGGGATACTTCACACAATCATATGCGAAATTAAATAAATGAAAAGTAACACACAAATATTTCTCGTGAGTTACTGTTTAAATGCAGACTGTATTGCAGTCGCATAGGTTTTACACTCACCTTCCATGCCATCTATTTCCTCTTTGTTATACAGCTCTTCTGATACGGATTATGGTGGTAAAAATGATCTCCACGTGCAGGTTAACACTAGAAAGTTTTCAAAACCTCAACGTCTTTGAAATATAATCCGTTAATTTACTGACAAATATTGCACTGAGCAGTGGGTTTCGCGTCCTGACATTACCGACATAATTATTTATTTTGCATAAAGTATGTATAGGGATTAGGTGAGTTATAACTACAAGATATTTTTCACATTGAGACTGTAAATAAATTTAAGAAACAGATTTTGCTTCATTTCTAAGTATTTCTGTAAGCGTTCTTAAGTAGAACCACATTTTGCATTTGCTTACTGTTGGTTGTAAACGAATATAATTTCATGTACGCACTTAACCACGATATCTTCGAAAAAAATAAATATTGTGAAACTTTAAATATCGTGAGTAAAAAAAAATCTGTGATTGTAAACATCTTAACTATGCGGTCAGCACATCTACTATTGTCACAAGCAGTACTGTTTTGCTCAGATTTAACACACTGCTTCTTTCTAGTTAAACATGGTAGAGTGATCAAGGAAAGGCAACGAAACTTATTTGTGCAGCCTAACGGAGAATCTTTATTTGGTACTTAAATACAATATGAATAAACTACATATTTTTTATAATTTTCAGTTTTGAGACAGTTCTACTACACTTGTCTTTGAACATTTAAAAAAGTCCAAATCTCAGCAAAGATTTCATTTAAAAATTATATGATATGATTCTTGTACAGGAAGGGCTGCCACGTTATATCAGAATATAAGATCGACAGAATGTAGATAGGATCGAATGCTTAGGGCTCTTCATTAATTCTTACTTGTAACTAATTTATTGATTCACCTGAATTTAAAACCCACTCGCATAACCTTTCTTTATCTTTGACGGGAAATCTGAACATTTTTAATTCAGGATTTGTTCGTCTACTCCTTCCACAGTTGATATACTCGCAGGTCCTCGGCATGAGGACTCGATCCACTACCATTGGTATGTCAGAAACAGCTGTACTTCACAGACGCCAAATAGTGGAAAGCTGCACGCGTTCGGCCAATGTTGCCACATATTTCACAGAACGGAGTGCCATCTAGTGGTTGATTCCACAAGTAAGGGTGCGACGCTGTTGCTGCCTGGTGGCCGTTCCCTGACAAGGGTTGCCTGCTAGACCAAGCGATTGGGCAATCTGTTTCTTACGTGATCTGGGATGAAAGTCTTTGGCCAAACTGAGCACTGAGTTTCTTGTTGTCTTTAAAAAAAAATTTGTGGTTGAACTGTCATTAACATTTTAATTGTGTTTTAGGGGCTCGGCAGTATAAGTACTTACCGTCATTTATACAGAACAGGCTTGTGGCCAATCAGCGAAGCACTACTGTTGCGCCGGCCGATGTGGCCGAGCGGTTCTAGACGCGTCAGTCCGGAGCCGCGCTGCTGCTACGGTCGCAGGTTCGAATCCTGCCTCGGGCATGGATGTGTGTGCTGCCCTTAGGTTAGTTAGGTTTAAGTAGTTCTAAGTCTAGGGGACTGATGACCTCAGATGTTAAGTCCCAGAGTGCTCAGAGCCATTTGAACCATTTGAATTACTGTTGCTTCCGTTTCACTTGTGGGTGGCCCTTGCACAGCTTCGCCGTATCTCGTTTATATGAGAGCAGAATAACCAGTGGTGGTGTGTGCGCTTCAGTGTTTTTCTTTATTTAATGTTTGTTGAACTTATATTCAAGTCCTGTTGTGTTCTAGTTGCGGGGACAGAGTGCAGCCGCAGGTTGATTTAATTAATTAGCTGTTTATAGCCAGGCCACCACTCTGTTACACAGTTGACATGTTTGATTCAAAATGGTTCAAATGGCTCAGAGCACTATGGGACTACACTTCTGAGGTCATCAGTCCCCTAGAACTTAGAACTACTTAAACCTAACTAACCTAAGGACATCACACACATCCATGCCCGAGGCAGGATTTGAACCTGCGACCGCAGCGGTCGCGCGGTTCCAGACTGTAGCGCCTAGAACCGCTCGGCCACTTCGACCGGCTGACATGTTTGAGCACAATTTGTAATTCTATGTATAATGCAAATTTCATAACACATTGTAGATTTATTTTAAAAATCTTAACTGTTTGTATGTACTTCCAAGAATCTTGGTAACTGTCAGCTGAGTCATGACTGAATTATTATTAAATAAAAAATATTTGTTTGGGAATGATAAATGACGCATCGAGTTGAGTCAGCCTTCCCTATCCTTGTTGACAGTCTCACTTGGTTTAGAATACCGCGTAGGGTCTGAACCAAATGTGGTGGTGCACCATCTTGTTGGAAAACGACCATGTCTTGGCGGCCAGCCAGTTGTGGTAACGCGAAGAACTCCAGCATATCAGAGGAATTGTTACAGTTGCCTCTTTTTCTGAGAAAAAAATTGTCCTGCAACGCAATCATCGATCAAAAACACTTTCCGGCTGTCACGTTCCGTCACAGTTTGGGGATTGATTGTGTCCCAGAAGTGAACATTGCGTTACCTTACCAAGCACGTGTAATGTTGCATTGTCAGAAAATGCTAAGTTGCTTAGAAAAGTTCCATCCTCCTATAAACGGTGAGGAACGACCACAGCGGATTGCATACCTTGTGAATTGTCATCCGGATTCAGTGCGTACAGCAGTTGCTGTCAGCATGAATACATCTGTAAACGTTTCCGAAAAATCCGGTACGTGGTCGCCCTAAGGATTTGCAAGCCCTGAAACGCCCTCCGGGCCGACTTCTGTAGTGAGCGTTGAAAAGGCAATCGTTCTCGTTCTGTGTCGGCTTCATTTGTTCCAGGTCGTCCAGTACGACGCTTCACATCAATGCTGCCTGTCTGCATACAATTCCTGCACCTCCAGCGTGTCGGCGTCTGCAAGGGTGGTTGCTTCCCATACCGTGTTTAGAAGTTCCTTAGAACCTGCGTGTCCCATCTGGATTAAACGGTTGTCATTATGCTTCATTCACGACAACCTGGAACACATACAAACAAATCATTGAGATTTTGTCTATCGTATATGCCAAACATGGTGCGAATATCTTAAATAGTTTGAGCATTATGACACACTGAAGTTGTAGAGCAACTCTTGAGACGACCTGTACGTATGTGGAGTGGGGGTGAAGGAACATGTAAACTCTATAAAAGTAAGTACGTTAGTGCACTTGAGAATAGCAGCCGCAATTAAATTTATGTGACTTGTGTGACGACTGCGGCTCTACCCTGTCACTAAGTATCGCCAAAATATCCGAAAAATACCGTGTTAACAAATGCAGTCCAATTCAAGCCGTATCTAAATAGACGTTTCTCCAAATTTTACTTCCCAACACAATAGCTGACCGTGCATTTATCGCAGTTTAGCATAGAATAACCATATTAAATAAGATTTAAGGACATTGACAAAAAAATTTGTTTCTAACATCAATAAACAAAAGAATACCAAAGTTGAGTGATGAACTCACAATTTTACACGACTCTCATTCAAAGTAATCACAACCCGTGTGGTTTGACAGCTACCCACCTTTGAATTACCCACTATATAATGTTAGCACCAATAGCAAGCGAGCTTCACTGTCATTGGTCGACGTTTAAGAAATTAATGGCGGGCGCCCTTGTCCAAGTAGCAAAGCATCACAATACTTCTGGTAAATGCTACGGCACACGAATTTAGACACATACCCTCCAAAAGTCATAAAAAATACACATGCAGCGGCACCGGATTTAAAATGTAAAAAACTAAAAAAAATAAAAATGGAAATAATTAAAAGGGAAATGGCTACTGCTAATGAAAGTCAACAATGTCTCATTAGAAGACACCACTTCGTGGGGAACACTTTTATTCTAAAGAAGACAAATGTTACATGTATGTCAGCCAAAAGGAAATTAAAATTGTTTGCTATAATTTTGAGTCTTTGAGAGGAGAGCGCTGCTTTTAAATCTTATCTTGTGTGTTGTGAGGATGGTCGCGATATCGACGTCAGCTGGCTGGTCCTGGTGAAACGCTGGGATCTGCTGCCACGGTCGTGTGATTGCAACTGATGATTTTTCCTTGTAATCGGGCGGGCGGTGGTATTCATTAAGCTGCAAATCTGATTACAGTGGCGTTTTGCAGGCCACAAGTTGGTCGATGTAATTGTTGTTGCAGCTCAGTATTAATGTTTCTGGCACACACAATTTAAGTTTACTTATGCCACCCACAGTTTATAAAACTTGCCGACGGCGAATTCTATAGAAAGTCAATTCGTATTATGACTGCCGCGATCGCGAAAAACCGTCCTGGGCGGGAATGTACTCACACACAATAGACAGTTCGCATAAGTTCATAACGACTGTTACTGATTATAGGCGTCCGACAGTTCATCGAAACACGAATAAATATGTAAGTTCACAGTACTTGAGTGTACGAAAACACAGTCAAAATACAAGTGCAGTTCAATTCACAGACACAGAGCTACATTACCGCCCATTCTCGGTTGCATTGTCATAGTTACTTCGTCTCACGGCACAGTCTCAGTATTTACTTCCCCCAGTTTCTACACTCACTATTATCATATCACGTACTGGTATAAAACAGTCATTCAAAACGTACATCGCTTGCCACTAAACTCAATCTCCACCAGTTCGTAAAAGTCACAACTCCCACAGTAAAACATCTGTCCGCCTCTCTAGCTACCCAACAACACAAACCCCCTTTGTTGGATGGACTATCGATATTGCTTCTACCAAACTTATTACAGTAAACGATAAGCACAAAAAAATTAAAGCTTTCCACAATCAATAAACTCTAAACATATTTATCTACTTACGAAAAACAAATAATTTCCAGTTACATATTACATCTAGGAAACAACTTTTATCTCTATATTACAGGATAAAAGAAAAAAAAATGCGCTACAACATCAAAGATATATGAACAGACGGGAAAAAAACAAGATAAATATAAATATCTATCGTAAAATAACTATGTCTTCACACTTGGTAATTTACTTTTATAAGAAACAGTTTTGTTAACATATTGAGTATATACATTCGGACATCAACTCAAATGTATTCGGTTTTATTTTTGTCACTATATCTTCCATGACATAAAGTTTACGAAAAATAGGATTTTAGAAATATGAAGTAGCACTAAAATGTGACTATGATAGATGAAACCGTCCAGAATTTGTCAGGATCGTTTTATTTTGGTACATTCCTTAGTTTTGGAGTATACGTTTAGACTACGACTGGTGTGTTTGCTGGTGTCCGGTAGTGTACCCCTCATCTTGTGAGTTAACGAGCATTTCGGTCATATTTAAGTATATGGCCGAAAGAGTCAGCCTTTAGGATTTTGAAACAAACCCTGTTGTCCAGGACTGCGTGACACAAAGAGTGCAGTTTCAACACGAGATGGGGAAACTCACAGGCGTCTATTGTACTGAATGAGGCCTAAGCACTGTAGTGTGCAAGTGAGACAGATGAGAACCTACGTCATAGGGAAACCTTGTAGAAGCTGTTTGTGGCCAGGGAGACGTAGCAATGTTAAATATGGGTTGTCCTAAGATCGTCATAAAGGGAAACACTTATGAAAACTATTGAAATCTGTAGTAATTCAGGGAATGAAGCCATAGTAATTTCAGTCTACCATCTTTCTTAAAATTTCATGGAGCTCCCCATAAAACTTGAATATTGATCATACCTATAATAGTTTAGGATTTACTGTTAATGTGAAATTAACAAGTTTTGTAACAAAGACCTGAATGCTAAAATCTGAACGCTTTGTTCGATCCTAACTACCGACATTTCACATAGAAGTGCATCATTAAAATGACAAATGTTGTAAATATCCACTCTGTGACTTCAAACAAAGTAAAGGTATAGTAAATTTAAGTTAGCAGTATTTTCAGTTTAGCATCAGATCATCATTTCCTCCTCACAAAACACATTGAACGATAACAGCATGACACCTTATTGATTCGTTAGGTAATAGAATATTTGTTGTAAAGTTTAGTGCATAATAGTTACTTTCGTTCTTTGTTTATTTATCAGATAGCACATTGGTGCAAGGCTACTGGCCATGACATTCAAAGTTAAGAAGGAAATTGTATTGGTTGTATGTAAGAGAACTTTTATCATGTAATGGATATTATTTTTACCTTATTTAGAAAGTTAAAGTGGTCAAGCTTTGATTATTTAAATATGTTAAAATGTAAAATAATGTAGAATAATCGGTAACTAATCAGATGGACGGCTTCAAGAAAGGGAACTGCCCTAGTCAGTTGAGCGAGGATGTTCGGTGCGTGGGAAACGCTATCGCAGACGGGCAGAGGGACAGTGCTGGTGGAGACGCAAAAGCGGACGGTCAGTCTTTAGGTAGCTAGGAAGTGAAACGATTTAGAAAATTTCGCGTTGTGTGGTATCGCGGGACTTAGTCTCTGAGCGGTGAACGCTTACTTTTCGCTTAGTTAATGAGGTGGGGTATTGGACTTGTAATTCGCGATGAGATTGTGAATGATCGAACGGTGTCAAATGGATATACGCTGGAGTGTAATAGTAATTCTAAATACGACCGCTTTCGCTATTAGTTTGCTTTCTGAATAAATATTATTCTAACCAAATCGCAACTGTGTGGTCTACATCATTTATGGGTCGTTAATTTAGCTCCAGATATTGTTATTACTGTTGTTATATGTTTTATTAACTTTGAATGTTTCATGTTCAATGTTTCTGCCATCAGCCAGACAATTTAACCAAAGGGCCACACGTGTCTAATTGAGGGCGTTTAATGCGTAATGCGACACGTGCGGTTCAAGCCTTAGACGAGTTTGAGCCAAGACATTTCGACGAAGAGGAACCGAATGTGAGCCCGAACATCTTTGAGATGTTAGCTCGCACAGTTGTCAAACGGAATCTGCGGTGGCTGACGCCAGCGAGCGTGTGACGTCAACAGTTGCAGAAAGGTCACTGTGCCGTTTATAACACAGCTCAACCACTAGCAGACGCCTTTAAGAAATCATCCCCAGAACATGATCTCTCCCTCACTCCATCTCCAACAGACATCTCATTGAATATATGCATGTTTTGTTAAGCACTGACCGGAAATCATGTTGAAGTAAGTTATTTTGATTCGGTACTTGTACCTCCAACTCCAGCCACACAAATAAATGCAGTGACTGGTGGTTTGCTTTACAAATTGAAAACATGTAAGCTGTTATTCTCACTACCGTTGAAGGCCATTTTCCTTTTTGGGTCCGATACGTTGGGTCTTGGGTTTCTGTGCACATCAGAGTAAATTTGTTAGCCATTTATCCCTCACGATCTGTAACTGCTTTTCAGCACGAAGATGCTGCAGTAGTATAAATACGTTTTTGGTGTTTCGTAAGCGTTTCACTCAACAATATTCTCATTCACAGTTCTCCAGAGTACGTACATGCAAACACCGTCTTACATTACCATATTTTTGCGACAAAACGACAGTGGAGCTGATCACGGATATCACACTAGACCACTGCTGTACTGCAAGCCAACGAAAATAGCTTCCAACCGTGTCTGTCGTTTTGAATAAAATGATCAAAGTGTGAGTGATTGTTGACATGACTAGTACACTTAATCAAAAAGGGTTGGACTTTTCCAGCACATAGTGGAGCATAAAGAGGGATATCTTTGTGATCAACTGCCAACACAAAGTCACTTATCGCTTCAAAACTCTCTATTCCGATGCCGATACGCTTGAAGTGGCCTCGTGTTCTATGAACGCTAGACAATATGTGGACTATTTGATTCAAACATTTCGCAACCTCTTCTCATATAGTAAGATTTTGCAGTGCAAGCACAGCAGAGAAAACTTGCCAGCTGGTGGCTTTCGTGAAAACGGACATTATTTTTTTATTCTGTCATTTACGTTACCTGTGCTCAAAATAATCAAGAACGTCTAGCGCAGTGAACTGTTGCACCCGACTGCTAAATGACGCTGGACGGTTCTATTTATAATGAGGATAAACGAGCTGTTTCGGAGAATAATGACCGATGACGTTAACGTCCAGCTCTTGCAGAATCGTAGAGCATTTTCTAATCTCAGACACTAAGATGTTTCTCGAGGAAAGGAAATATCAGGAAACACCATTCCTTTCTAACACAGTTTCCGTTTTGGATAAAATCGTTCTGAGTGTTAAACCGAACCACTGTAAACCGCTAAAAGATTTGCAGTCCACTACGTCTGAATACTACAGGGGAGGATCCTTGTATTGTGTAACAAAAGTTTTAGTATTTTATGATGACGCGGCCCAAGACACAAAATAATATTATTCAAATTAGCACTGACCGGAAAACCCTTCCAGCTTGTAACAGCTTGCTTTATTTACACACGGTATCATGAAGAAAGAAGATTCAAATGATCAGGTACCTCCTTTCTCGTAGATTTCTAAAAGAAATTACTGACCGTTCCATACTCCCGACTACTAATGAACATACGATCTCACTGATATTTACTACATAATCGGCAGAATGTTACGATGCGTGTAACCTCCCCCTCACTTATCGACCTTAATGACAGTGAAAAATTAAACCGCGTGTACCTAATGGAAATTTGGGAAAAGCAATCGTCACCGAAGTTAATCTGTCGGTGAAGAGGGAGGAAAAGTTTACATCTAAATGAAAGGAAAAATGCTAATGAAACAGGTGGAAATTAATTTTGAAAAGGGGTAAAGTTAATAAAGAAAGTAAATGTGCGGCCGTTACGTTAACAATTAACTAGCGGTAATTAGATATATGAGATCTGGGGAAAATTACGGTCCCCAGTCCTAAGGACAATTACTATAGTAACTGAAAAAGAAAGGTTATTACACATATAATTAGCACTAGAAGCGTGGCAACTGAAGGTTGACACGTGCAGTGTGAAAACTGAAAGTTTGTCAGAAGTAATATATTTCGCTACACTCTAACTTAATTTAGCAAAAGAATTAATAAAACAGGAAAATCGAAAGTTAATTTAGTGACTGAAGTTAATAGTGAGCTTTCTTTCTGAAGCACATCGAAATTCAGTAAAATACGGTTAGTCTTGGACTATCTCAACAATCATTTCAAAAGCTACTTGAATCTACCCAATTTAGAAATAAGAGATTTAACTTTGAACTTGAATTAAATGATTCTGAACAATTAACAATAGTAAAATTTAGTATGTACCAAGCTGAGCTGTAGTCACAGGTAAGCTAAAATATGGTAACAAAACTCGCACTCATAATTAGTGCTTGTGTAATCTAAATATTGTAGGCAGCTATGAATACTTTAACTGAACTTTGAAATTAAAGCAGTGAAATAGAATAATATTGCTTTAATGCTGGCGTTTGAATTTCAACGACACTCGGTTTCATTCCGGAAAAAGAAGGGACCCTGCTTGGTAATGCAATTGGGACAATGAGCAACAAAGGTTCATGCTACGTTGCTGTAATTTTGTGATTTGAACAGTTTGAAAAGCTGAGGTCTGCCATACAGTTCTAAAACTTTACATGTTTCCAGTCTTCCTTGTTGGTTGATTGAAGGTTTGAAGCCGTCGATCGAGGAGGTGGCGACAGTCACTCATTGTCGGTCGTCGCTGTTGCAGAAGCTGGATGTTGGCGCGCCTTCTTCTCGACACGGTCACCAGGCGAAACGGGCTCTTGATGCGCGCCAGCTAATGCTTCCCGTCCGCGACACCGTGTCAGAAACTATCATAGTAAGTCGAGCGCAATTACATGCTGCCCAACCCCGAAAGCGCGGCAACTCGCGGGAGCGTCACACAACACACCTGCTCCACTGCACTACCCCAGCCAGACTCTCTCTGCTCAGCCCGCGCTCCACGCGGCAGAGTTAATACTCCCAAAGATCCTAAATACTCTGGTTCTCCACACGACCTATCGACGTATTCGTTCGATAGCAGTTTTCCCTAGGCTAGACCCAGCGTAAAAATACCAATAATATTTACGAAACAAACCAATTATACATCGACATAAATGCATAAATAAGTATACATATACAAATAGTAAAACAATTACAATATGTAAAGACACAGAAATGTCATATATTCAGATAACAAAAATAAGGAAAACAAATTTATAGTACAATAGTTGGAAATAGGAGCATATGCATTTCCGGCGTTACATGCGTGACAAAAACGTCAACACCCGAAGGCACGATCATATGTCAATGTAACTTTATACACATACGCACCACTGGTGGATACCTGAAAGATTAGAGTTACAATTCTGTGTCAATGCTCCTCTAATGCACTGCTCTCTTATACCATGGGTACGCGATACTACTGCCATCTGCTTATGTGCATATCGCTACCCCATGACTTGTCACTTCAGTTTCTAACGACAGTACATTAATAAACTAAATAAATACCTCACAATACTATCTGTGATTTAAAAGTGATACCACAAATATTTCCTGGCACATGATTGCATCTCATTAGCACTGGTCAACATTCCCTTGAGGCTCCTACTAGTAACTGACTGGATAGCCAATGGAAGTCTTTATATTGTCAGGTGTGTTAGTGCAAGCCATTACATTTCGGTTTGTATACATAATTAAAAATCAAGTTAACCTAAAATAACAAAGTGGTTCAAATGGCTCTGAGCACTATGGGACTTAACTTCTGAGGTCATCAGTCCCCTAAACCTAACTAACCTAAGGACATCACACACATCCATGCCCGAGGCAGGATTCGAACCTGCGACCATAGCGGTCGCGCGGTTCCAGACTGTAGCGCCTAGAACCGCTCAGCCACTCCGGCCGGTCCTACAATAACACGTAAGAGTGTTCTGTCATAACGTACAGCCGTTAATAACTGTTTTACAGTGATTAAAAAGTGTTAAATTCTTTATTGTCGCGATATGTAGAGTTGTCCCAGCTAAAGGTGAATAATCAGTTGAAGTACCTTCAGAGTTAAAATAGGTCAGTAGTTCTTGTGGCGTCGACTTGGCGTTGTCGAAGAAGAATACGTCAGCGACGTACTTAGTTAACGTCGCTCGCATCAGCTGTTTGCAACGGCAGTTAAATCTATGTTCGGTGGGCAGCATTGCGTTGCCGAGCGTCGGCGTCTTCAAACACGCCTTTTGACAATGTGGACAAGCCAGTGACATGGTGCAGCCATTGGCCAAGAAGTATTCACGGTATAATTTTCATCTTTTATATGTGTATGGTGTCTTGTTCTTTCGGACATGTCCCGAGTTCGAGTCTCGGTCCGGCACACAGTTTTAATCTGCCAGGAAGTTTCATATCAGCGCACACTCCGCTGCAGAGTGAAAATCTCATTCTGGAAATGTTTAATTACTTTATCAATGTAACTTACTTATGCGGATATTTGCATAGTTTATCTTTGTTTCTACAGGGCTACCAGCCTTTTACCCGCCGCTTCGCCTGCGTGCGCTTAAAGCACATATACTACTCGCACCTCCTCGTCGCCCTTTCTGTACATCTCCTCCTTTTCCTTGTCTATTTCCATCTCCTTCTTCCTCCATACCTCTGTGCATCTCCTCCTCCTATGTCTTTCCATCTTCTTGTCACTATCCCACTGTCCATCTCGTCCTCTCCTTTTCTCTGTTCACCTCCTCCTCTCTCTATCCATCTCATCCTCCCCTCTCTCTGTTCATCTCCTACTTCCTCTTTCTGTCCATATCCAGCTGCCCCCATTCTCTGTCCACCTCTGTGTCCCCCTGCCTCTGTCCATCACCTTCTCTTCCAGTATCTCTGTTCATCTCCCCCCTCCCCCTCTATTTCCTCCTCCTCACTGTCTGTCAGTCTCCTCCTGCCTCTCTCTCTGTCCATCCCCTCCTCCCCTCTCTCTATCCAACTCTGTCCATCTCCTCTTCCCACCCCCTGTCCAAATCTACCTCTCCCTGTTCTGTCCACCTTCTAATTACCTCTCTGTCCATCCCTTCCTCCAAACTTTCTCTGTCTATATCCTCCTCTATCAACTCTCTGTCCTCCTCCACCCCTCTCTGTACATTTCTTCCTCCCCCCCCCACTCACTGCCCATCCCCTTGTCTCTCTGTCCACCTCTTCCTCTCTGTCCATCTCACCCTCCCACTTCTCTCTGTTCATCCCCCTCCCCCTCTGTCCAGCCCCCCCTCTTCTGCGTCCACCTCAGCCTCTCTGACCAGCCCTTCTTGCCCCTCTCTCTATCTATTCCCTCCTGCTCCCTTTTCCATCTCCTCCTCCTGCTACCTCTCCATATCCTCCTGCCTCCTCTCACTGTCAATCCTGTTTTCCTCTCTCTCTGCTCAGCTGCACCCATCCGCTCGTGTATGCAGTTCTATATCGTTTATAACGACTAGTCCAGTTGAACTGGGCTGGCCACTAAGAACTTAATGTGAGAATTTGACTAAAATTAACTTTATAGTAGCAAAAAACAGTACAGGACGATAACTTTCATTGAAGATGATAGTAAAATCTGACGTGCCCCAGCAAGTGTAACAGCCCCACTAACATTCTGAGTACACACGACAACAACAAATCAGGCAGCATCAGCAGCTTCACCAGATTGTACACAGGCATCGGTGGGCTATATTAAGGAATTTCAGAGCGATTTGTATAGAATTTTCACTTAGTCTAATGAATTGTGGATTTGCTCTAAATATGGTTAAATACTAGAAAGTGACCATAAAGAAAAAATTACGATACTGGGCAATAAATTTTTAAGTATTTTGGGGGAAAAGAAATAAATGACGTCAAATGGGACGAGTACGTAAAATCAAGAGTACAAAAGGTGAATGGAAGGCAGACACGTAGTCTCGGGCCCCCATTCATTTCATTTCCCTTCCTGGGTTTTGTCTTTTCTAAACCGACTAACCCGACGGCACTTTTCGGTCATGTTTCTAAGTCAGTTATCATTGGTAGTTACATTTTTACGCTTCCATGTACACTACACAGACTTACACTATATTTTTCCTTGTTTCAGTAAATGAATATGGAAATGTAATTTCCTGAAAACGGTCGTGTTTATAATAAAACAAAGTCACAAATGAAACGGATATTTTCAGTCTCACTATGCAGCCAGTTGCAGATGTTCTGTAAACAAATTTATGACGACAGATTTGTTGGAGTGGGATTCTTGGAAAGTGAAGTAGATATGTAAAGAAAATCGCACCCAAAAATCGTAGCGTTTGTGTTTTTTATGACGTAAGCATGGCAGCGGACATCAAACGTATTCAGAGATGCACTGCAAGGATCTGAACTGCTGGGTTCAGCCCATACATAAACGTAAGAAACGTACTGAGATCGGTGTAATTGGAAGAAGGGTGACGTTATTCCCGCGAAACGCTGTTGGTCAAATTTAGAAGACTGCGCTCCCTTCGTGTTATAGCTCACCTTTCGCAGAGATCGTGAGAATGAGAGTAGAGAGAGGAAACGCGTGTCACCGTGAGAATATATTCTTAATCAGTCTCGCAGTACGCTTCGGAGGATTGGAATACAGTGTAGTAAATCTGTTGTGTACGTAAATCAAGTGTGGTGTTGGTTTCTCTAGTGTAAGTAAGATGTTTTTTGAAAAACATTCCGGAAAGCATTTTCTGCTTCACGACAAACGCTTGCTGCGTAGGTAAAGGGTCCGCTGCATTTCTGTCAAATCTCCCACAGGGCAATACATGAATACCGGCCGCCGAGTTACTTCTCGAAGTCAGCTGGTGTTCCAACCCTTACAGTCTCGATGTATAAGAGATGTTGAACTTTAACTTCCGCTCCAAGGAATTTGTTAGGACAAGTAGGGAAGTCGTAATCTTATCCAGTTTAACAATAATATTTTTGCCATTTAAATCTTCTATCTCCTAACATAAGTTCCTTTTCTTACGTCTGTCTATCGTTGTAGTGCTTTATAAAACAGTTGTAATTATCTTTCATCTCTGATACCAAACAGCCGTAAACACAACTCTTGTGTTGATATGATTATTTCCTTCAGGTAAATAAATTAAAGTTTTCTAATGGGATTGTTCTGAATTCTTATAATGGCTTTGTGTTACGGGATTGAGATAAAACCGACTTTGCGTCAGTCCGATTAACCTATGAATACTGGATGTCTGTAATGAACTTCAACTGTTATCTCGGCCGCTTTGACATCCTATCCAGTTTTATACTTGTAAAGAATCGCTCATAATTTATTTGTTCTGGAAGTATTCGCACAGATGAACGTTATGATTTATCTTTCCTTAGTTTATTGGTTATACTCATTTTATCAGGTTCGTTGACTGTTAGCGACAATGATTCGCAATCATGGAACATGTTACTGCGTACGTGACTGATAGATTGTTGGATTTATAAGTAAGTAAATCAGATCTATCCGTCTTGATTGTAATAAATCTGTTTTAAAACCACTGATTGTGGATTTTATTTCGAAGGATATTATGCTAGTTTCTGCAAATAAATAAATATTACTGGAAAAGAGTAGATTTGCAATAGTACAAATATGTAAGTTACACAATCAACATCTACATCAGCATGTACATCTACACGATTACTCTGCAATTCACAATCGAGTGCCTGGCAGATGGTTCATCGAACCGCCTTCAAGTTATTACTCTACAGTTCTACTTTTGAACAGCGTGAGGGAAAACCAAACAATTATATTTTTCCTTACGAGCTCTGATTTCTCTTATTTTATTACGATGATCTTTTCTTCCACTGTAGGTAGCCGCCAACGAAACATATTCTCATTCGCAGGAGAAAGTTCATGATTGAAATTTCATGAGAAGATCCTTCCGCAACGGAAAACACCTTTCATCTAGTGATTTCCACCACGCCTATAGTATCATGTCCGTGGCACACTCTCCCCTGTTTCTTGATAATACAAAACGAGCTGCCCTTCTTTCAACTTCTTCGATGCCCAATCATGTCTGAAGCGGATAGCACACAGCGCAGCAACACTCCACGTGAGGACGGACAAACGTAGTGTAAGCGGTCTCTTTAGTATAGAAGTTGTCTTTTGTGAGTGTTCTGCCAATAAATCGCAGTCTATGAATAACTTCCTCCACAACATTATCCATATCATCGTTCCAACTTAAGCTGTACGTAATTGTGATCCCTAAATACTTTGCTGAATTCGAAGCCATTGGATTTCTGTGGTTTACCATGTAACCGAAACTTAGCGGATTCCCTTTCGTACCCATGTGGATGACTTCACACTTTTCATTTTTCAGAGCCAATAGTCGCTTTTCAAACCATACAAATATCTTGTCTAAATCATTTTGCAACTGGTTTTGGTCATCTGACGGCTTTATATCTGTAAACAATCTAAGAGGGCTGTTCAGATTGTCTCCGTTTCTGTCGATCAGGAACAGCAGACGGTTCTTCATTAGGGGAAAGCCAATTATTACTTCTGTTTTGCTCCAAGACTTTCCGTCAGTTATTACGCACTGTTACCTTTTTGATAAGGAATAGCGAATCCAGTCACACATCTGAGAAGATACTCCGAAGCCACGCAATTTGATTAGAAGTCGCTTGTGAGAAACGACGTCAAAAGCCTTCTGCAAATCGTAAGAATATTGAATCAATTTGAGATCCACCGTCGACAGTACTCATTACTACGTGAGATTAAAAACTATTCGCGTTTCACAAATCTAGTTTTTTTTATTATTTGTGAAACGCGAATAGTTTTTAATCTCACATAGTAATGAGTACTGACGCAAGAACGGTATTTTCTGAATCCGTGTTGGCTATTCGACAATAAATCGTTTCCTTCAAGTTATTTCACAATGTTTGAACTCATAAAGCGAAATGATTTAAGAATATTGAATCAATTTGAGATCCACTGTCGACAGTACTCATTACTACGTGAGATTAAAAACTATTCGCGTTTCACAAATCTAGTTTTTTTTTTATTATTTGTGAAACACAAATAGTTTTTAATCTCACATAGTAATGAATAATGACACAAGAACGGTATTTTCTGAATCCGTGTTGGCTATTCGACAATAAATCGTTTTCTTCAAGTTATTTCACAATGTTTGAACTCCAATGAATACTGACACAAGAACGGTATTTTCTGAATCCGTGTTGGCTATTCGACAATAAATCGTTTTCTTCAAGTTATTTCACAATGTTTGAACTCATAAAGCGAAATGATTTAGCCTGCCCCCTAGGTTTCAAGGTCTCGAATTTATGGCTCGAGCTTTTCATTTGCGCTGCGAGATTGTTGGAAAATAAATGTGCGGAGCAATGCCCATCTCACTGTACAACTGGTTAGATAAGATTCTTTCCACGTGTAAATCCTTTTGTTGTGCCTGGTGCTTCCTGAGAAAATGCTGAATTTCCTTGTAATTTAGTGAATATTATTAGTCACGAATTCCAAAATAGGCTCAGCCATGTAAGTATTAGAATTCCCAGACTTTTATCCCAAACGAAGTTAAGGAACTGACACAGCATGTAAAGTTATTCAATTAAACATAACAGTCTGAATATAAAAAATTAATAAACTTTCACTTTACGTTGTTTGTTGTCGTGCATGTTATTACAGTTCATGGCTGCCGACAAACAGAAATATTCCATACTGCACTCTGTGTGTGTGTCTATGTGTGTGTGAGGCTCGTGAGATACGTTCCGTAAACAGAGGGCGAACAACTCCAATCAAAATAAGTCGGGTGTATTCACATATCGTAGAGGAACAGGAGAATGGATAAAATCAGCCCAACAACTAACTGTGCTCAGTGCCTTTACGTCTGATGTTCGGTTAGACTATCTAACAACCCTACCACAACAATCGTCAAAAATTAATTATTTGCAGCTCACGCTGCTAAATATTGCATTTTCGGGCAACAACAAAGTCATATTATGTGGCAGGTGTCATTAGAGCACAGTTAATAAAGTCATTTCTTGAAATAATGGATAAACTAGGCACTCATCTTTTCGTGTTTCCCACGATGGTCTCGTTGTGAACTCATGGCTCAATCGTCAAAAATCTGGGTATTGATGATTCCAAGCTCGGATGCAAAGAGGCCTAGGGGTTATTCTGCGATATTCAAAAGTTTTATAAATGTGTTTCATAAACCATTCTTGAAGATTAAACTTTTGCAAGTTAGGACAATAGTGATGTAAAAAAGTAATCAGCACTCCGAATTTAAGTTACACTTCTTTTTTATTACTTTTGTTGCAATATCACGTAACTCGTTCCAAAACATCACTTCACAATATAAAACATACTTGAAAATATCTTCCTCACTGTTAAAGTTCTCATTTCATAAACATGACGACCAAAGCTTGACTCTCTAATAACCGCTTACGCACCCAAAAATCAGAGTTACAAGTACGTCAAAGATCATAATGACAAAAGAAAGAATACACATAAGAATAATATCATTGCAATATATACATATAGATGTATCGAAGTACCTCTACATTAATGAAATCAAATCTGAATGTTGTCACAGAAATATGTTAACTATTTTACAGAAACACAGTAGAATATTGCTGGTATCGAGAGGTTGAGGTGAGGTACCGTAATGGTTACGTAATTCAAGTACCATTACAACTAAGAAAAAAATTTGAATCCAAATTATTGATTTAATTAATTAATTTATTTATGCATTTATTGTACCTGGCACGTTCAGGGACTTCGAGATCGCTCTTACATTTAACTAGATTTCCTTAGTGAGTTAACATTACAAATTCAGATTACATGAGCTCCACTTAGTAATGGTAATAATAATAATAATATCAATAATAATAACTGCATGTAGAAACTGAGAGATTTCTGACAGAGACAGAAGATCAGATTGTTGCGAATGGGAACCACCGGAATTATACCCTGAAAGAGCAAGAAGTAGAGACAGCTGCAGAAAGTTATTCAATAGGTGATGGTGCTATACCCTGAAAGAGCAAGAAGTAGAGACAGCTGCAAAAAGTTATTTAATAGGTGATGGTGCCATGGTGTTTGGGAAGTGTTGTCGTTGAATGACTGTAGGAGGATAGCATGATGACTTAGACAAAATTTCTAGTTGGTTGTGATGAATGGCAGCTTCCTTTGAATCTACAAAAATGTAAGTTAATGCATAGAAAAAACAGTTCCGTAATTTTCGAATAAGGAATTAGTAGTGTATTGCATGACACAACTGGGTCGATAAAATAAAACAGGAGTACCGTTGCAAAGCGACGGACTGAGCACATATCTCAAACACATCCATTCTTGTTTCCCCACTGTTCGTGATTCACCACCACACAGTTCTATGCTCCACACGCACATACTCGGAAGTATCACACTTGACCAGGAACGCCCACTTTGCCTGTAGGCCTACTACTCCCCTTTATATGTTCTTCTTGCTTACTCCGTATTGGGTATTTTGCTTCTAAGATAGTAAAACTTCTTACTTCGTGACCACCAATGTTGATGTTAAATTTCTCTGTTCTCATTTCCGCTACCTCCCACCGGTTTTGTCCTTTCCCAGTTAACTCGCAATGCATATTCTGTACTCATTTTACTCTTCATTCCGTTCAACGGATCCTGTAATTCCACTTCACTTTCACTGAGGATAGTAATGTCATCAGCGAATCTTATCACTGATATCATTTCACCTTGAATTTTAATCCATTCCTCTGAATCTTACTTTTATTTCCGTCGTGGCTTTTTCGATGGATGAAATGAGCAGTAGGGGCGAAAGATTGCATCCCTATCTCATAAACTTTTCTTTCTTTGTATCCCAGTCTTATTGTTTCCTCTTGGTTCTTGTACATATAGAACACAAGTGCAAACAAATCTTGGGTACTGCTCGAGTATTTGCGATCCCCACCAGATTTGATTGAAGGAAGACATCGAAGTTATTCAGAGGCGGGCTGCTAAATTTGTTACCGGTAGGTTCCATCAACACGCAAGTTTACGGAAATGCTTAGCGAACTCAAACGGGAATCCTTGGTGGGAAAACGTTCTTTTGCGGAACACCAGCGAGAGCATTTAGAGAACCTGTATTTAATGTTAACTGCAGAACGAGTCTGTTGCCACCAACGTGCTTTTCGTTTGAGGACTAGAAAGATAAGACAAATTAGGTCTCGTTCTGGGGCATACAGTCAGTCATTTTTCCCTCGCTGTGTTTGTGAGTGGAACGGGAAAGGAAATGATTAGTGTGGTACGAAGTACCCTCCGCCACGTACCATACGGTAGCTTGGGGAGTATATATGTAGATGTAGATGTAGCAAGTGTGGGGATGAAAAGCAGACGATATAACATATTACGTAAGGATATAAATCCTCACACTTACAGAAAGTTGGGACAACAGTGTGCGTTAGTGAAAAACTTCTGTCCACGTTACAGTTTCAGTACTGTCACTGTCACAGAAAACCAAAAACCCAACATTTAGTGGGACCGCAGCGAAATAAAAGATATAAAACTCGGCAGTAACGGATCTGACATAACGGTGATCGGCAAAGCTGAACAAGCCACCTTCCTCATTAGACATCGCTGCACACAATACCCCTAATCTGCGAGTCAGTTGCGCTGATATAATGGCGAGGGATGAGATAAAAACTGTGTGGAACACGAATCTACACGCATCATCCCTGCCGTAATATCGGATATCGTCCTTGCTCCTAAGCGTTCTGTGAAGAGCCTACAGCACCTATGAGTCTGTTGAGAATCGTACAAGGCAGTTGTGCGTAACACCTGTAGATCAGTTCGTCAGGAACTTGGCATACATAAGTCACTTAGTGATAACTTGTTATTTAAGCTGTTGATTTTATACAACGCCATGTAAATTTGAGTGAGCCTTAAATAATAGTAACACTTATAGTAATGTATGTATCTTATTTAATTGACGTCCTTCTTATTATAATTGTGTCTAGTGGATTCTTCACCACGTTCTTGTCGAATGTGGGTAATGACATTGATATGTCGTTGGCAGCAGTGCTGAGAGAATGGAATCTGGTGATGAATTCGACTGGTCCGGATAACGAGATATAATAGGGTGAAAGTAGAACATAAGAAGAAGACAGAAATAGGTAAGGCTGAAAAAAGAGGTCACTGAATGTTCTAGGGACGTATGGTTGAAATACAGTAGGAAATGAATAGAAAGGAAATTTGGAAGGACGAAATACTACGCTTTTGAAGCCCTCTGAAACAATACCACAGCACCCACAGCACTCAAATAGATAATCAGATCGCTGGCCGCTGCGACCGAGCGGTTCTAGGCGCTTCAGTCCGGAACCGAGCTGCTGCTACGGTCGCAGGTTCGAATCCTGCCTAGGGCATGGTTGTGTGCGATGTCCTTAGGTTACTTAGGTCTAGGGGACTGATGACCTCAGATGTTAAGTCTCATAGTGCTTACAAGGTAACCTCCCCATCTCACCCCCGTCAGATTTAGTTATAAGTTGGCAAAGTGGATAGGCCTTAAAAAACTGAACACAGGTCAATCGAGAAAACAGGAAGAAGTTGTGTGGAACTATGAAAAAAATAAGCAAAATATACAAACTGAGTAGTCCATGAGGAAGATAGGCAACATCAAGGAGAATCCGATCACACGAGCGCCGTGGTCCCGTGGTTAGCGTGAACAGCTGCAGAACGAGAGGTCCTTGGTTCAGGTCTTCCCTCGAGTGAAAAGTTCAATTTTTTATTTTGAGACAATTATTATCTGTCCGTCCGATGCGAGGTAACTGCGCCGTAGTATCGGGCAAGGTAGAAGAATCTTTTTACCCATTCGCCAAGTGTACAAGTTAGGTGGGTCGACAACATATTCCTGTCATGTGACGCACATGCCGTCACCAGTGTCGTATAGAATATATCAGACGTGTTTTCCTGTGGAAGAATCGGTTCACCTATGACCTTGCGATCAAATGTTTTCGGTTCCCATTAGAGAGGCACGTCCTTTCGTCTACTAATTGCACGGTTTTGCGGTGCGGTCGCAAAACACAGACACTAAACTTATTACAGTGAACAGAGACGTCAATGAACGAACGGACTGATCATAACTTTAAAAAAAATATAAATAAACTTTCCACTTGAGGGAAGACTTGAACCAAGGACCTCTCATTCCGCAGCTGCTCGCGCTAACCACGGAACCACGGCGCTCCTGAGCGCACTTCGTACTTGTTGCCTATCTTGGGTATGGACTACTCAGTTTGTATATTTTGCTTTTTTTTTCATAGTTCCGCACAACTTCTTCCTGTTTTCTCGATTGATCTGTGTTCAGTTTTTCAAGGACTATCCACAGTGCCAACTTATAACTAAATCTGAGGGGGGGGGGGCGATGGGGAGGTTCCCTTGTTAGAGCCATTTGAACCATTTGAAGATAATCAGATCTTTCCTTTTCGCGGTTGAGTGTAGATAACTGTGTTCTGGTGAGCTTTGACTTTTCAGAAACTCTCCCTGAGCCGTTTTATTCGATCACCAGGTACACTCACATTTCCAGCACCGTTACAGTGATGTTATGTGACACGTCCCAGAAATAAAAGATTGTTATGGGTCACCAGTATAAAGAAATGACTGAAGAACTTTTGTTTCCGGTCGAGAGGAATGCTCTCCCGAAGATCTGAAGGATTTCGTAACTTTTCTGCACTTCGGATTTCATTAAACAGAAAATAATTTTACTCGTCGTAATCTGAGTTTCGCTGCGTGGCTCAAGTGGTAACTCTTGTAATACGTTCCATTGCAATTTAACTTCACCGAAAGGCAGAAGGGAAGTGAATGAAAGGAAATTAATCCGTACAGCAGTGGACAGTGTTATTCCACCAAAAAAAAAAAGGCAAACAATATGCCGAATGCGGGAGCCTCACGGGATGTATTTTATTTCAAAGCCGACGTCAAATAAAATTCGATATTGAACTGCCAATAATAAAAAAATTTAATTAAAGATGAAATACACAGACACTAAGCCCTCTGAATACTAATCCCTTACAAAGGCGAAAGGCAGAGGTTTTACATTAGCGCTAAGACACACGGGAATGTTAGAAGACGACAGCCAGTCATAGGGGGACTTGGCGTCACAACTCTACAAAATAAAAAATACATTCTTCAAAATCAGCTGAACCCATAAATAAAACATTATTGTCCCCGCAGTATCCCCCTCCCCTCTCGTCCCTCCCTCGCTGAACTCCCCCCTCCTCCCCTTCGCCCCCCCCCCCCCACGCCACCGTCAGTGGGGGTCTCCCGCGCCCTAGCGAATGCTCTCCGCAGACACACGTCGTTCTACAACACAACGCTGAAATTTTTATAATGTCCATTTCTCATTACATATCGGTTGTAGATGGTAATTAGCCCCGGCTCCGCCCCTCGACCAATGAGAGATGGGGACACGAGCGCTGCTTCTGCAATTAGTACGCGTGGTAACCGCCTGGCAGCGCCCTTGTCGAGTGCGCGGGCTCCAACAGCAAATGGTTTCCGGAGCTGCCACTGGAAGCGCTACTGTACTGTAGAATGGATCTGCGCGACGTATTTTTTTGAAGCGAACTTCAGAAATGCGTTTCCGAAGTATTTCGTTCGAAGGGTACACTAATTTTCCGTACTTCACATGACCTTCAACTGGCCAAATAGAACTGTAAAACAGATACCTTTCGTTTCTCGCCATGATTACCCTTTAAACTGTTCGAAATAGCTGAACAGTTTTCTACATACCGCAATTTTTATCCCTTTATTTTTGAAGAATCGTCATATGGATCAGTTTTAAATGATTTAACTGCTGCTCGTTCGTCTAACTGTGGGAGCTGACATAGCATTAATGACAAAATCTTGGAATGTGCACACTGACCCACTGACTATTCCTAGTGTCTTTTGTTTCCGTGCTTCTAAGAAAAGATAGCTAAGAAAATATATATTACTTTTTGTAGTTTTCAGTGTTTTCTTCATGTTCCCAAATGTTTTTGGTTGCCAAATGCTGAATCAAACAGTTCGTGTTTAATTACGAGTGATGTGTAAGTCGGTTTCCTTGTGCGCTGAAATATACAGTACTTCACCACTGCTTTCTTTTCTGATATGTTTCGTAAGGTGCTGAAAAACAACTGGGTAAGATAAAAAAGGTGCGATAGTGTTCGATGTAAGGCGGGATTGTCACAACAGTTTGCAAATACTGTCTTTGGGGACTTCTTTTGACCACCATAATAAAATGAAACATGTACAACCATGGTTTTGGTGTCATTTTATTATATTGCAATCAGTTCCGGTGACTCAATACATTATCTTCAGCTCTTAAAATGAGGGGGGTGAGCTCCAATCGTATACACGATCCTATCGGTGCGCAATATCTATGAACTGGCTTCCGTAGAATACTGTCAAACGGATGTGTCTGTAACAATCAGCTACCAACTTAACTGAAGTAACTTACTTATTGTGCAAACTAAGAAATCCATTCATCATGAGGTGTAACAATAATACTTGATGCGTTCTTCTGTGGTTTGCATAGTTGCTAAGCAGTATTAGCCCTATACGTCGTAATTAGTTCAGTGGGCAAAGCGAGAACCTCGCATTGTATCCACAATGCGGCAAAAGAAAATTAGATTTCAGAACGCTATTTTGCAGACATGTAAGTTTACTATGGTGCAGCTAGAAACCTGATATTAGTAAGAGCTCTTGAGAAATCAGAAAACTAAATGCTCTATTTCTGTCTGCTTCGTTAAGGGTTCTGTATAAAGCGCTAAACTTGTAAATGGTGCTAAGTGTACATGACATCCAAAAAATCTTCTGTAAGGCGAGTTTCTGGATAGGAAACTATCCCTTAAAATGGTGTGGTTGACAATCCAAAATTCATACTGATGATTTATTGGCGTAAACCTGATCGTCTGCTGACAATCTCTTCTTCTGGAGTCCATTTGCTTTGGCCCCATTTGCTTAGCGAACTTTCAGAAGGAGACGTAAATAACAGCTCTGTTATTTTCTTGCAAGTAAAAATGATGACACTGTGTTCGTGGAGATTACAGAAATTTGTTTCTGCATTCGAAGTCAGTGGCAACCTTTCACCCTACGGTTCTACATAGTTACAAATTTTTGCAACTAAAGGCTCTTCTTTGCCTCCGTACCGTTCTGCGTAGGGCATTTAAAAACCGAAAATGGCTTGAAATCGCCGATAACCAACAAAACCTAAAGTTTCAGTGTTCTCGCGGTCTGTCTTTCGGGGAAAGTTAGAAGACAGCTACTGCAGCTCTAAATGCAGAAAAATGTAGGTTAATGTAGAGGAGTAGGAATGACATACCCACAATGTTTAAATACAATATTAGTAGCGTACTGCTCGACACAATTACATCGATTAAATATCTAGGCATAACGTTCCAATTACATTCAGAGACTCTATTACACTGTATTAATAACATAATTACTAATTACATTATATTTAATTAATATGTAATATGAAATGGAATGAGCATGTAGTAGAGAAGGTGAATGGTCGACTTCGGTTTATTGGGAGAATTTTAACAAAGTGTGATTCATCTGTAAAGGAGACCGCATATAGGACACTAGTGCGAACCGTCGTTAAGTACTGTTCGAGTATTTGGGACCCGCACCAGGTCGGATTAAAGGAAGACATTGAAGCATTTCGAAGGCGGGCTGCTTAGATTTGTTACCGGTAGGTTCCAACAACACGCATGTCTTAAGGAACCCAAATGGGAAACACTGGAGAGAAGGTATCGTTCTTTTCGAGGAGCGCTATTAAGAAAATTTAGAGAACCGGTATTTGAGGCTGACTGGAGAGCGATTCTACCGCCAAAGTACACGTCACATAAGGAACGTGAAAAAAAGACTGGAGAGATTAAGGCTGGTACCGAGGCATATGGACATTTGTTTTTCCCTCTCTCTGTTTGCGAGTGGATCAGAAAAGGAAATCGCTGTTAGTGGTACAGGCTACACTCCGCCACGCACCAGGTTGTAGCTTGCGGAGTATGTATGTAGATGCAGATGTAGAGAATTGCTTAGTAAATCTGTGACCACTCCCTCCCTTCAGCGTCGGTTTTCAGCTGTAGAGTGTCTCTAGTTACCTGGATGTCGACGGGACGTAATCAAAATATAAACTAAGACCCTTACAAATACAATAGAAAGACATTTCCCTTATACACAAAAGTTTTCAGGATTCAGTGACGAAAAGAAAATCTTCATAATATGTTGTTCAAGAATATTTGGTCCGTATATTTAACTTTATGTGAAATGAAGCAATAGACGAACACATAAAAGAAAATTTGGCTTACAACAACGACCACTTGTAGTTAGTCCAACAGCGTAAATTTTTTCGAAGTACTGTTTCAAGGTTTAAACTCCCTATAGGCTAATTGTTTCGTTTAGTAAACATTTTTTCTAGCACACAGACACACACACACACAGACTAACTACAAGTGGTCGTTGTTGTAAGCCAAATTTTCTTTTATGTGTTCGTCTATTGCTTCATTTCACATATATATATATATATATATTACTTCATTTACCACTCGGTTAAATACATGACTGATTCGTGTCCTGTCTTATCCATAGATTCCGAAGATTTTGCGATCAGGAATTCCGTATTTGTCATTGACTCACAAACACTTTCATGTACTATGGGATTTTTCTTGATATTTCATGTGGCCCCAATTAATATTCTGATAATTTAAAAAAAAAACAGAATCCTATCCAGCTGTATACCAACGGATATCATATCCTATAGTTTGTGACACGAGGAGGATAATGACCTTAAATGACTTATCTCCAAGTGGCCATTGCTTAGAACATCTTAAATACAGCAATTGACTTGAAAACTCTTCGTTGGATGAATTCGTTCTATAGTTCAAAAGAACTTTGAGTGTCATACGATAACTCTATTGTGCTTTTGCTGATGTGGTACAGCTATCTGAATTTTAAGCGTTCAGCACGGTTCGATTGGTCCATCAATGCAGTTGTTACTCCCCGTCTACGCGAAATTTTCCCTTGATTAGCAGGCGTACTGTTTGTGGATTTACCCCTCATACAGCTCTAATCCACGGTTTGTCTTCTAGGCTACACAGTGGAAATTTTGACTTCTTCTGGGTGAGCACCACAGTCTCCATAAATTTCAGCAACGCAATTTCTATTAGGCTCTTATTTAAATAAGTACGTTATGAAGCACTATTTGGTAGTTAGACCGTGTAGTGATTAGATAAACAAACGGATGTGGACACTTACAAGGAATTCATTCTAAACCGACAGCCTGGTGGAAATGGTGTCGTACTTTAAGTCGACATCCTGTTTTTTCTTTTCTTTTTTTCATTTTTCTTCCTCCGAACGTTCGAAGACCACGGTGGCGTCATAGATACAGCTTTAGTGTGACTGAAAGAAGTACTAGCTGTCTCGCTGTTTCATTCCCGGCCCGAAATGAGTTGGTTGGGCTGTTAGGGGAACGTTTCCTTTACATTCCTGTCAAAGAAGATACCTTCGAGTTGCAGCCAAACCAAATTTCCTGCAATTTTACTCGGAACTAAAAGCTTCAGTTTCTTAGAAGGATAACATTTCCCAAGACCAAAATTTTATCGTAATTGCCCATCTGCGAAGGCTTGTGTGTAGAGCTTCACTTATGCCCAATAAATAACTTAAAGGACTGTGGAGGAATGTACTTTTTATTGCACCACACGCAAAGATTTAGCCCCGTACTAGTCACAAATGCAGATGACAATAATGACTATAATTACTACCTAGATGTGTCAGAGCAGCTGTTGTTAGTCTCGTATTCGCAGTTGCTACGGAAACAGAAGAAAGACGATGCATATTATTGTGTAACACATTGGAAACTGGTTGTTGAAAATTACTAACTGAATTTCCGCGGGATCGTTGCAAGTTCAGATTATTCAGCGTGTTTTTATTTCCTTAGAGCTGGAACCTGTAAGTAGTATCAACATCTAACACTATGATTTTACTTTATTTCTTCCTTACGTCCTCTACTTTGTCGCATTGTCTACGTAAAATATGCGAGTTGTAATAACTTTCGTTTCCGTCCCGGATGACGTGCTGCCCATCAAACAGTCTTCTGTTCAATGGTGGATCTAACTACATATCCAATATGAATTAATTTCCTTTAGTGGGAGCCAGTGCAACGCGGAACGAAAACTTTCCCTAGGGTCAAGAAACGGTAAAACCATCTGTTTACCTTGATTTACGGCTGTATGAATATTTTACGCCAAGACTCGGAGGCAGCTCACAAATCGCTCGACATATACCGAAATGTGCCAACCGTCCATCAGCTAGTCATAATTCTAGGTTTATTAGAAGGAACTCGGCAGCATACGTCAGCGAGAGAGCTAAATCAATGTAAGCAGAGCAGGATTCTCACAGCAAACCGTTCCACGAGCTGCGCGTTTTGGTCCCCTCAGCCAATGGAGACGAATAGTACTGTCATTTGCTAATCAGGCGCAATGCTCTCGGCGATTGCCTACGCCTCTGGAACTTGCACTGACGTCAAGGTAGTGCGACAGCACTGCACTTGGACAGTTGGGCGTCTAAAGCCTCACCAGTTTGAGACAGCACAGAAATTCACTGCACTGCGGAACCTCTATCAGTTATCTCCCTGTAGGGTTTCAGGATTCTTTCCTCTTATACACATACCTTTCTTTCCTTTAGTTTCAGTTGGCCACAGTTACGTTCGGTCCTCGTCAGCACACGACAGTCTGTTGTGTAATGTTGATATGGGTGTTACGGCATCGTGAAACCTCCGTATAAATTGTGTGTTTCCAGTCATCTTCTCTCTCACTTTTATTCGTTCTATTCTTAACAGACAAATCACGCTTGTTTAACGAATATACCCCAGACAGGCGGAATCACAGGTGAAATAGGTTTAATAAGCAGGAAAAGTAGGAAGATTAGCGGTTAACATCGCGTCAAAGAGGTGGTCATTAAAGATGGAGTAAATATTCAGGTTGGGGAAGAATGGTTGAAGAAATTTGCCATGTTCTCTCAAAGGTACCATACCGGCATTTGTTTTAAGCGATGTAGGAAAGCCGTGAAAAACATAAATCTGGATGGCCAGGTGGGGGGACGGATTTGAACCGCCGTCCCCCAGAGTAAGAGTCCAATGTCTCACCGCCGATTGGATAAGAGTCCAACAGGTGTTAGCCATGATGAGTTGAAGGGAAGCACCACAAAAATTGCTGTCAAGAAAAGAACAACACTTCCAACGGGATGCTGCCTACGTCACTGCCGTAGACATAAGAAAAGTCTCTTTTAGTTCATCGTTTTCGAGGAAATTCATTGGAGAGAAATCAAAATGAGCAAAAGAAAGGTCTCGATGCCAAAGCGAAGCGTCTACGATAGGCAGAATCCACACAGTCGCTCATTTATTAGTTGTAATTTCTACTTTCTCGGTCACAAAATTTGAGTACGACAAACAACAGCATTCATATTCCGCGCATATCTTTTTACTAAACCAATTAGACGCATTATACATGGGGAAAACAGTAGTAGGTCAAAATCTTAGAAGAAAAAGCAAAGGGATTTTTGGTTCAAAAATTTCATTCTAGAGGACGAAATCTACTTCTGTTGAGGGGTATACGCGCAAATATTTTAAATGCTGACTGAGGGCAGTGTACTGAACAACATTACGTTTATTTCATTTGAAGACTAGGAGCAGTATGTTTTTTTAGGTTGGTTAGTACGACCAAGTACGTGTGGCGAGAGTGAGCACATTCATGGCTATTTTCCTCTGGACAGCAGATCAGATACTGAAGTGTTGCCTCATGGATGCAAAACAGGTAGTCTATACTGAGAGGTGTAGTCCACTTAGTGGTGTAGTTACGACCGTGCAGAAGATATCAGCTAGTAAATTATGTGAGTTGTTTGCGGAAAGATTGTTAGACACGAAAAAATTAACTAACACACTGAAATGGATACATATTAAGGTATAAATGATCACAATATCTGTGCCTGTACCCCCAAACACCATACATGGAAACAAGCAACTACTAAATCAGGCGATTTTAGTGATCTGATTAATACCAAACCATTACAATACTGTCGTCGAAACAGAATGGCGTAGGTATTGTAAAGATTAATTTGGAAGAAGAAATCTTACATAAAAAACAGTAATATAACATCGTACGGATAATTCTGAGAGCAAAATGTTAATGTGATCAGTTGTATTTAACTGTCAAGTACAATATCAGTCTTTACAAAGGTGTTAAAAAAAAAAAAAAACAGGAATTAAACACGGCAATGTGGCCAGTAAAAGAAGCGCATAAACATACCAAAGCAGTTTGGTCTGAAACCTGGGTAAACCTCATGGCAGGACAATGAAAGGAACACGGCACAAAGAAATACCTGCTTCGTGACAACCTGTATGCTGGTAAAGCGTGAATGCCAAGATTGTGTGCTGTTTTTTCCGCGTGCGTGAAGGACGGGGATGAATGAAACAAAATACTGCACTTGCCGGTTAGAGGGAGGCCATACGCAGTGTGCGGGTGGGAATTTGTGTCTCCTATTGCTGTTACCATGGGAACTTGATGAGTGTCCGCAACAGTATTCTCGCTAGGCCAGGGAGACGTATGTTGCGGCTGAGAATCTTCAGGGAACGGCGGATGAACGGATGTGATACGATATAGTTTTAGTTACTCCTTACATTTGTTAAGAGTTACTTTCTTTTCTTAGTAACACTGTGCTTAGCCATAGATGTAAGGTTGTAGTTTCTTTACGGGACGTGGGGAGGAGGGGGGGGGGTGATACTGTGAGTGTGTGTATATGCGTGCGTGTGTGTGTGTGTGTGTGTGTGTGTATTATCAGTTCGGCAGACCATAACATGTTATTAGGTGGATGGTGAGTTAACCAAGTGTCATTCCCCAAATCAACGCAGTTCAGAAACTCGTCTTCTTGTTCGTCAAAATAGGAACTGTAACACATTTACCTCCATTCAGAATGGACGCGGCCACCTTGAGCTCACTTCTCGGTCACAACAGCGTCGAAATTTAAGTTTGGTGAATTGTGTCATGTAACGCACTCCACGTAACCAAATCTGCTGTGGAAAAATATATTTCATCTATTTTCCTAAGAAATTTATTTTCTCTTTTCGGTTAATCCTTGCATTTACTTGACAGACGGTACAGGAAATTCAGCCTAAATGCCTGCATAAAAAGACTGACTGAAAATAGTACTTCATAGTTTCTAGGAGTAAAGTTACGAATAACACGGAATTAAGAAAGAGAAGTTTTGTTGGTATAGGGCAAGATCTTTGTCCTTCCACGACATTTACCTATATTACATCGATTATTGTTATTGCCCGAGGCTCAATTTGAGTGGATTACGGAAACGTTATTCTAAAACTACAATTCTCGCCTTTGTGTTTCCTTCGCTTTTCACGTCCGGCGTTAAATGACTTGCTGACACACGGATGGAGAGTTCAGAACATTTGATCGAATCAGCAGAGACTGTCTTTGCATTTACGGTTGTCAGTTCTGAGAAAGTATCGAAAACGTGTTAGCACTGCAGTTTATAAGCTGCTCTTCTCGGTTTTAATACACGATCTTGTAAACATGTTGTAAATTCCCCGCAACTTCGGATACTGGCCTGCTTAAATTATTTATAAATTTTCCATTCGTAATAGCTAAACATAGTACAAATTAAAGTCGCCCGGTTCTCTGTGTGTATGTGACGTTTAAACTCAGGAACTACTGCTGTGATTTTGATACAGTTTTGCGCCTGCAGACAGACTGATTCAGTGGCAAGGTTTGTGCATATAATTTATTAACCACGTCAGAAAAGTCGCCCGCCATTATATACTTGTGTGTCACCCGTGCGACACCGGCGCGGGTCGCTACTGATGTGTAATCACGTGATTACGTTCCCACGGTCTTAACGCAACAGTTTAATACTGTAATATTCAGCAAATTCTCAGAGGTTCCTCAGTGGTGAGATACGCCATATTGACAATTATGCCTCCAATACTGCGTTTTTAAGTCTCCCCGCAAGTATTTTCAGCTTCTGTGTCCGCTCATGCTATAACATAGCAGCTCACAAATACGGCATTGTCAGCGTATTCATTTTTCTATTAGAAACGAGGACAAAAAATTAACTGTGATTGTAGCGTTATTCGTTTTCATGTATTCGTGACAAAACCTTTGGAATTATGAAATAGTCGTACAATAAATAAGCATATTGTACAAACGTATAAGTACAGCATCCAAATTAAGAAACACAGTATTGCTGCACGCTGGGCGTAGCTGCTTCGCCGTCCACAATGCGATTTTGTAAACGTCTCCAAGGCAACGCGTCTTCGCAGTTCTGTAGACGGCTATTGTTTTGCCGACATCCGTTTGAGCATCGTAGTTGATAGCTATCAAAAGCGCCACCAGGTGTCAGGGATTTCCTTAAGTCGACTCGACTGTAGGAGTGCCTTCAAAAAAATGGTTCAAATGTTTCTGAGCACTATGGGACATAACATCTGAGGTCATCAGTCCCCTAGAACTCAGAACTACTTAAACCTAACTAACCTAAGGACAGCACACAGCCGGCCGGAGTGGCCGTGCGGTTCTAGGCGCTACAGTCTGGAACCGAGCATGGATGTGTGTGATGTCCTTAGGTTAGTTAGGTTTAGTTAGTTCTAACTTCTAGGCGACTGATGACCTCAAAAGTTAAGTCGCATAGTGCTCAGAGCCATTTGACGGCACACACATCCATGCCCGAGGCAGGATTCAAACCTGCGACCGTAGCAGCAGCGCGGTTTCGGACCGGTCACAGCGTCCGGCTAGGAGTGTCTTAGTAGTAAACGTTAAATGTATCAGAGCTTCAAGTTTGATGCGGCAGTTTTTTCACGTATTTCAGTATTTATGACATCATATCTCCTGAACCGCGGTAGGTAAGTGGTTCTTACTCATGGAGGCGTTGTTTTAATTTAGCTTGCAACGAAAGAAGTAAATTTTATAAACAAGGCAGACCAAGACACCACTCACCAAGTGTGCCGAAAACAGTCTCCCAATCTCTTGGAAGTAGGTTAACGCGAACTAACTTCACGCACGAACTTAAGTTCTCCAGATTTTTTCCGCAATAGACAACGTAGAGATGAGAACGTCCTAGCTATAAATAGAGACCACTGACAGAAAGATGACTCGACACATCTTGAGACTGTTTAGACATATTAATCCCGTATGAAACACTACTTTGAAAATAAGACAATAGCAAAAATACCGTACACAACTAATGAGCTGTGTAACTAAGAGAGTATCTCACATTGCTTTCATCGAAGAGATTACTTCTTTGCCTTCCTGTAAACTGTGTATGGTGTGTCAAATTTGTAGTGTGAATCACAGTAGTAAGTGAGCGTGCAGTGTAGTGATACGTATGTGTTGTTGTGTACGACTTGTTGTGGATGAGTACGGAATCTCCTGCTTTCAAAACACAGTTACACGGCCGTCAGCTCACCCCCCCCCCCCCCCCCCCCCGACAGACAAACGGGTCTCCACCAGCAGCGCCTTACCACGTGACCTCGGTAGGCACTACAGAATCCACAGTACTGGGGTGTAAGGCGATCACGATGAGCTGTGCATTTCTACCTGCCCTGTCTACCCTGGGATAATTCTAGGAAGCCAGGAGTACTCGAACTACTTACCTCTGAGTCTAGACAGGCGTCTTTCTACCTCGCCTAGAGACATAGGTTCCCGAAGTAATTGTAACTGTTAAAATTCAGCTTAAATTATGCAGAAGCTTTTCTCTGTATTCTCTGAACTCATAGTGTTTCGTACATCAATTCAAAAACGAATAACAGGACAACGCACGATCTGTGGCTCATATTGCACACAGACGAGGCATCGCAATATAGTTGTAACGATTACATTGTTGGCTACAGAAATCAACGCCAATCTCTTATCTTTTTGCATATGGTCACGGAAGCGTTGTAAAAGGAAACAGAAAAGACTGGAAAATAACCACTAAAATCTAAAATACAATAGAAAGCAGTACGAGGTCGATGACCGAATGAAACACAATTTTTAATCGATATAATAAAAACATTTTTAAATAAATTTCTCCACGTCTTGTTGTCGTCCAGGATACACGTACTACCCATGTAATTAATAATCAACGTTGGTTTTTATTACTTATTTAGCGCTGGAACTTAACGTCTTTTTTTTTTCATTTTGTGACACTGGCAATATGTTTTTCACGTCCCATCATTCCTAGTATTGTCTCAGGATTATCAAACCGAGTTACACCTGTTGTGAAATTTAATCTCTCGGCTGAAGCATGCAGTACTGTTGGTTACGAGTAAAGTTTCTAGTAAGTTTTTAGTACATAGTGGATCAGTGCGGAGAGCTGCGTTCGGCATGGAATGAAATTAAATGTTTAGTCGGAACTGGTAGCAGAATGGGCTTCCTAACCTCTTTCAGACACCGTCGTGCTTTATGTACGCTTTCAGTGAGTACGAAAACTGGCTCCGGAAGTTATGGAGGATGTCTGCGATGAAGAGCGCTCACGAATCGTCCCGGGACGTCCTCCATCGCTCCTAACAACGATGCGGATATCGACTCTTATGTTTCAAGGGTACCTCTTCACCGAAGCTGCACTGCTATCCCCGTGTTTTGTCTTGATGTTCGTTATAGATGCGATGCACCAAATGATGCAGGTGGTTGAAAGCTGAACGGCGCTCCACTGCACTATGCCAGCAATCCGTACTCAGTTTAATGGTGGCGCGTGGTTCCTGCTGCAATCCGACACTGCAGAGGAAATCCTACAAACAGCCAGGATCAAAATCTCTACGCACGCGGCGCCACTGTCAGCTTTGAACACCCCACCGAATACGTGCACAGGCCTGATCGACATCGTCGTACAGTATAATAGGTATGCCTTTTAACCACGTGAGTTGTTGAAGTTGTTGTTATTGTTATCTTCAGGCCTAAAATTGATTTTATCCAGGTAAACACACTAACATATCTATTGCAAGTCTCTTCATGTCAGCATAACTACAGTAACGTTCATCTGTTTTAACCTGCTTACTGTAGCCAAGATTTTTTACCCCCCACCCCCCTCTCCCACGCATCCATCCATCACCAAGTTTATACCTTAATACCTCAGAACGTATCCTATCACCGATACCTCCTTTTCGTCAGATTCTGAAATCAATTTCTTTTCTCTTCAATTCGACATCTTCATTAGTTATCCATTCTACCTATCTAACCATCAACATTGTTCTGTAACACATTTGAAAAGCCTGACATAAATTTCATTTCCCCTCAGTTCGACTAATTCATTAGTTATCTGATATTTAAAACGCTTCTATTCTCTCCTTGTCTGAACTGTTTCTAATCTATGATTTCACTTCTGTTTAAGGCCACACTCTTCTGAAAAATCTCACTAACACTTTAATTTATAATTTATAATTATATCGTTTTCACAAACAAAGCCAATCACCATCATCTATATTACCTAAATAGCAAAACTCATTTACTACTGTACTGTCTCATTTCGTAATCTATCTGCACCAGCATCACCTAATTTGATTCGAATTGCATTTTATCACCCTTGTTTTAGTTTTGTTAATATTCATCTTATAATCGCATTTCAGGACATTACCTATTACTTGTCAAAAAAAAAATGGCTCTGAGCACTATGGGACTCAACATCTTAGGTCATAAGTCCCCTAGAACTTAGAACTACTTAAACCGAACTAACCTAAGGACATCACACACACCCATGCCCGAGGCAGGATTCGAACCTGCGACCGTAGCAGCCTCGCGGTTCCGGACTGCAGATTACTTGTCAACTAGCATCGAAAATCCCTTGTCATCTCTGACAGAATTCCATCGGAAAACCTCAAAGTTCTTTTTTAAAACCTGAACCTTTATTTCCTTTCCAAATTTCTCCCTGGTTTCGCTTATCGCTTAAGCAAAGTTCAGGCTGGATGACATCGGGGATAGGCTACAACAATGAGCTACTGTTTCCCTTTCATTCTTATCGACTCTTAAACACAGTCTGGTGCCTTACTTATTATTTCAAGTTAACCATCAACCTCTCATCCCTGACATCATATGCCAAGATCAGCCAATGGAAGGAGCAAGAAATTAGCTGTCATAATACTCTCAATACCAATAATCTTAAATGTAACTGAAATATTATGTAAAAAAATTTAGTTTTATATACCTGTTAAAATTGCACAGTTAATTTATAAATAAATATTTTAATAGTTTAAGCTAATTTACATTTATTTTCTATGTAATAAAGACAAATCTCTTGTCAGTGTGTGCGATGACTAATAATGCCTCTGGTCAACTTGAAATCTTTGATACTGTAGTTATATTGCAATCTTTGGCTTGTTTATAATGTGTAAATCCTGTATTCGTATCTGTGGCTAAGTGTGTTCAGCGATGTTTACGAAAAACAAGATATATGTTTCCAACAGTGCCTCATAAAAGTAATATACATCTAGTGAAAGTTTTAACTTGTGTAATTGTGAAAAACAAGACACAATGGTTTCAAAAATACGTCCTAAAAGAGATATATATACCTGCAGAAAGATTTATCTGTAAGTAACACCTCAAAACGTAAATTAAACTGTAAATATTTCATGTAACTGTACCACATGTAGTGATTATTTGCTCTTATACGTTAAACATAAATTATTCTGTAAATATTTCGTGTTACTGTACCACATGTAGCGATTATTTGTTCTCGTTTCTGTTTAGCCACAGATACTCAACCACCCACACAATGGGTACAAAAAAGCACTAAATGTATATACCATCTGATGATGAGTTGCTAGGCAGCTCGAAACCGGTCATGGTTAAATAAAATACATCTACATAAAAGGCGACTGGTTGCAGTAATTTCTGAAAACCTTTTCACTTCATAATGTTCTTAAAATGATTTTTGAGCATCACATCATGCTATACACTTGATATTTTTGTGTACAATGCAATGCAGTGATAATCTTTGCATTGGATTGTAATAAAAAAGATCGAGTGTATAGCACGTGTGTGATGATCAAAAATGGCTCTGAGCACTATGGGACTCAACATCTTAGGTCATAAGTCCCCTAGAACTTAGAACTACTTAAACCTAACTAACCTAAGGACATCACACACACCCATGTCCGAGGCAGGATTCGAACCTGCGACCGTAGCAGCCTCGCGGTTCCGGACTGCAGCGCCAGAACCGCACGGCCACCGCGGCCGGCGTGTGATGATCAACACAGAATGTAAGAATATTATGAACAGTGCCACAGTAATTTATTTACATTGTATGTTCTGTGTGGAATTCAACAGCATATATATCGAGCTAGAAAAACCACATGGACCACAACAAAAGAAATCGCCCATCCTCTGGAATTTTATGTGCAGCAGATGACATGTTGTTGGTCGAAGCAAACGTGTAACGAAAAATATTAGCCATCTGAAGATGTGCACGATAGCCCGAAACCGGTTATGCCATAAAAATAAATAATTTAAAAAGTATTTGTAGCTGGTAGCGTCATTCACCAGCACTCGCATCTCTCTGAAACGCCGATACACGACGCCAGCAGTTACCCACCACGTAAGGAACGCGACGATGGGCTGTGCCTCTTTAAGGCGCTGCCAGTGCGGCAGTCGTGTGCGTTGCCGACGACGAGGCTGCTCGCTTCAACACCCCCTCCTCCTCCACCTTCCCCTCGTCATCCTCCCACCCCCCTCTGCCGTCACTTGTGACTGCCGAGTGACTAGCTGCATTTCTTGCGACGCCCTAACTGCGGCGATCGCTGCGGAGTTTATCCGCGACTCGCGAGGCTGTCGCGCGGGAATATTAGATAAAGCGTAAGAACAGCACAGTATTGTTTCGCCGTAAATACATCCTTTAGCGGAGCAGCGGGCCGCAGCAGTGGAGTGACACTCGGCGATCTCCCGCGGCCCGCGAGGATTACGGCCGACTCCCCGCGACCTTCATTAGAACCATCCGGCAGCTGCGGCGGGCCCCTCGGTTTTAAACGATGACGCAAACAGAATAGGCGAGCCCTCCAGCGGGCGCTCGCGACCCGGGGTCTCCGCTTCGATCCCGCTCGGGGGCGCCCTGGAGGACTCCCCATTGTGGCGCGGCCGTTTTCGCGGCCCCCACAAGAGGTGCTCTCGCTTCTCGGATGCCTTTTCTCCCCGCTACGAAACAGTTCCAGACCGCGGCAATCTTAACGAGATGCGTAATTCCTTTGTGCCGCTAAACTTCGCAATTACAGTTCTCACCGAAGCGGCGACAACATTTCATAGCCCGCTAGTAAGGACAATGTAACTAAGTCCTGGAAACCGTCTATTTAAAAGTTTTCTTCCATTCAAATCCTATCAAACGCCATTAATTTGCGAATACTGTCACTAAACTTCTAGAGCGCGTTGCTACGGAGCAGACACAACATGCGAGCCGGGAGATTGATCCCACGTTTTTTACCAGCTATCACTTGTACCATATGCGCTCCGAAGATAAGGTTTCGCTCACCCCACCTTATTCATAACGACATTGAACCCCTCGAAAAACTACACTACTGGCCATTAACATTGCTATACCACGAAGATGACGTGCTACAGATGCGAAATTTAACCGACAGGAAGATATGTAAATGATTAGCTTTTCAGAGCATTCACACATGGTTGGCGCCGGTGGCGACGCCTACAACGTGCTGACATGAGGAAAGTTTCCAACCGATTTCTCATACACAAACAGCAGTCGATCGGCGTTGCCTGTTGAATCGTTGTTGTGATGCTTCGTGTAAGGAGGAGAAATGCGTACTATCACGTTTCCAAATTTGATAAAGGTCGCTTTGTAGCCTATCGCGATTGCGGTTTATCTTATCGCGACATTGCTGGTCGCGTTGGTCGAGATCCAATGACTGTTAGCAGAATATGGAATCGGTGGATTCAGGAGGGTAATACGGAACGCCGTGCTGGATCCGAACGGCCTCGTATCACTAGCAGTCGAGATTACAGGCATCTTATCCGCACGGCTGTAACGGATCGTGCAGCCACGTCTCGATCCCCGAGTCAACAGATGGGGACGTTTGCAAGACAACAACCATCTGCACGAACAGTTCGACGATGTTGGCTGTAGCATGGACTATCAGCTCGGAGACCATGGATGCGGTTACCCTTGACGCTGCATCACAGACAGGAGCGCCTGCGATGGTGTACTCAACGATGAACCTGGGTGCACGAATGGCAAAACGTAATTTTTTCCGATGAATCCTGATTCTGTTTACAGCATGATGATGGTCGCATCCGTGTTTGGCGACATCGCGGTGAACGCACATTGGAAACGTGTTTTCGTCATCGCCATACTGGCGTATCACCCGGCGTGATTGTATGGGGTGTCATTGGTTACACGTCTCGGTCACCTCTTGTTAGCGTTGACGACACTTTGAACAGTGGACGTTACATTTCAGATGTGTTACGACCCGTGGCTCTACCCTTCATTCGACCCCTGCGAAACCCTACATTTCAGCAGGATAATGCACGACCGCACGTTGCAGGTCCGTACGGGACTTTCTGGATGCAGAGAATGTTCGACTGCTGCCCTGGCCAGCACATTCTCCACATCTCTCACCAATTCAAAACGTCTGGTCAATGGTGGCCGAGCAACTGGCTCGTCACAATACGCCAGTCACTATTCCTGATGAACTGTGGTATCGTGTTGAAGCTGTATGGGCAGCTGTCCCTGTACACGCCATCCAAGCTCTGTTTAACTCAATACCCAGGCGTATCCAGGTCATTATTACGGCCAGAGGTGGTTGTTCTGGGTACTGATTTCCCAGGATCTATGCACCCCAATTGCGTGAAAATGTAATCACATGTCAGTTCTAGTATAATATATTTGTCCAATGAATACCCGTTAATCATCTGCATTTCTTCTCGGTGTAGCAATTTTTTAATGGCCAGTAGTGTAGTTACTCAACAAGTCGGCCAACTTCCGCTGAAAAAATGCGGAATTTGTTGTGGGACATCGTGAAATATTCCCGCTTCGTCTCCTATAGCTTCATGAAGTTTCGATAGGTGGCGCCGTTATAAGTTGCCTTCCAAATGGTGTCTGTAACGGAGGTGTTTTCCAAACAGAGAGCTGCCATTGAGTTTCTTTTGGCGGAAAACCAGAGGAGCGCTTTAAGAATGTCTACGGAGAGCTGGCAGTGAACAAAAGCACGGTGAGTCGTTGGGCGAGACGTCTGTCATCTTTGCAACAAGGTAGTGTAACCTGTCCGATCTGCGCGTGCCGGCTCGCCGCCCACTGTTGCTCCTGCTGACACTCTCATACGAGCGACGGATCACAATCACCTCTCTACTCAACTGAACATCTCTGTTGGTAGTGCTGGCACACTTGTCTACCAGTTGCGATAATCAATGGAGTGCACTCGCGGGGCTCTTCGCCCCCTAACAGGAGACCATTGGCAATAATGAAGGAGCATCTGTGCGGAATTGCTTTCGCGTTACGAGGCTGATTGTGACAATTTTTTGACGTGCATCGTCACAGGCGATGAAACTTGAGTTCGTCACTTCGAACCGGAAACAAAACGGCAATCCATGGAATGGTGCCACGCCACCTCTCCTCCGCAGTAAAAGGTCAAAGCTGCACCCTTAGACGGCAAAGGCATGGCAGCGGAACCGTGCTGCTGCTACGGTCGCAGGTTCGAATCCTGCCTCGGGATTGGATCTGTGTGATGTCCTTAGGTTAGTTAGGTTTAAGCAGTTCTAAGTCAAGGGGACTGATGACCTCAGATGTTAAGTTCCACAGTGCTTAGAACCATTTGCATGGCCACAGTCGTCTGGGAGGGCGATTATTCTGTTCGATGTCCGCCTTCATGGTGCACCGATCAACTCTGAAATGTATGTTGCTACCGTCAGGAAACTGAAGAAGCAACTTCAGCATGTTGGTCGCCACAAAAATACAAACGAACTTCTCCATGAAAAGAAAAGGCCTGGTACAAGTTTGCGCACTCGGGAGGAGCTGACAATACTTATTTCGATTGTTCTACCTCTTCCACCTTACAGCCCAAATCTCGCACCTTCCGACTTCCAACTGTTTCGCCCAACGAAAGATTGTAGTGTCCTGACATGGGTGGGAGAGGGAGAAAAGGGGTTACCGGTCAGTATGCACACACAAGCGGTACAGAGCAGAAGGCAGAAGGACAATCCACAGTGAAGGCATTTGATTGTTTTCTTCTATATGAGCCAACACTGGTGCAGCCATTTACTAGAAATGCAGGTGGTGAGACTTGGTATCGAATTCGTTATGGAGACTCTTGGACAAACAGGGTTTTGAAAAAGTAGTTTATTCCAGACGGGACTAACTAATACACTGGAGGCTAGTTCTAGGGTTAGAACAAGCATGAATAACACTGTTACAACAGAAACCAGTACAGAAGTCCCAGGAGTGGATGCTAACCACAGTAGCAAACGCTAGCTGCATCTTAAGGCAGCAACTCAGTTGCAAAACAAAACATACTGAATGTGACACTGTTCACTGAGGACACTCCAAGTGAGAGAGCAGACTTACGTGGAGATGGACTGAGGCTGGAGCCGACGGACGCGGATGCGGCGCCCAGATCGTCTGACTGAGAACTTCGCCAAAATGATGAATCTAGGGGTTTTAAAGAGTCGCTTGGGGGGCACTGTTTTTCCCACTTAAAGCCGCCCAGCCAGTCGCGTAGGTCTCTTGCAGGTGCCTGCCAGTCACGGTTTAGTTAGGTCCCCTCTACTGCTCCTAGAGCGGGGATGTTAATGAAGTTGCAGTAACTAAGTCCGTATTTGGCATCAACATTGTTCAGCTGAAAGCTAAACTTAACTGCTCTGCCAAATAACATTGCAACATTATTTTTATACGTTATTTAGCCCCACCCCTCGGGATCCCCGGAGTAGGGACTGCTAGGTCAACAGTTTTTGGCGTTTTCGCTTTCTTTCTAACCCTTGTGAGCCTACCGACGTTGCTGTTCTCAGGGCTGGTATCAAGCTGGCTTTATACGCTAATACGTGCCTGTTGGTTACAAAGTTCTACGGTGACAACCTACCACAGCGTCTAGACGACATATGAAGTTACATATTAATTCCTTGAAGAGTAACTAACGTCTTGTGACCGCGTCTGGGGGCATCTGCATTTTCGCAAGGCTCTCCCGTTACGGTTTACTTCATGTAACAACGCCTCTCCTAGTTTCGTCTGCCCTCAGCATCGTCTGTGCTTCCGCGCCTTGCAGCGCCTGTCCTCCTTTCTCACAGCCTCAAGATAACATTATAGTAGCAAGGAATAATCAATATATTACAAGATGCACTCCGCGGGAAGCAGTTCATGGGCTATGGGGAAGTTATTGACGCACCAAGGCGTAGGCTCCAGCGTTGACCAGTAGAGTGTTACCATGCGGGGATACAGGCGTAAGGCCGTAGCGTTGATCGGGGATTATGATGAACAAGTGGGCTTCGAAGTCAAAAAGAGTGCGTAATTACAGGTTTTATTGCAATCCTGCTTAAAAGCAGACTGCTTTCAGGAAAAAACGTTTTATATTACTTATTGAAGGCCCCTCGTATAGGTAAGTAGTTAGTGCTGTTCAGAGATGAATGGCAGTGATCAGAATGCCATAATCACTTGTGTGTTGATGGACCAACTGCTTAAGTGCTCTGCAAGTCATCACGATGTTTCGTGAAAAAGGTACAAGGAGGGAGAGGGAAATAAATTTCACTCGCGAGCGGAGCACGTGAAGAACAACCGTCGGTAAAAAGAAAAAAAAAATACGTTCGCGGCCATTTCACGAAATGTTCCTGGGAAGACGGAATACGTTGCTTAAATAGTCTCTGGAAAATGGAGAACAGTTTTTTTCAGAGAGCACCGCCAGTCACGATTCTTTGTTGAAATGGTTAAATTATATAATAGTGCAACATATGCACCACCGAAAGCATAGTCGGTAGGCTGCTTCAAAGTAGATGGCAGAGGATTCACTGTATCGGTATTGTCGACTTTATTTCCTACCTCATTCGTGTACTGATCGAAGGGAAAACGACTGATCTTTGCCTTTGCGAGTGCCGTGATCTTTTTCTCATATACTGTGTACGATGTTGGCAGCACGGTGATCACAGAATTTTCTGCGAGTACAGGTTCTCTATATTTACGCAACAGTGTTTCGCGGGAACTGCGTCCAAGTATTCCAATTTCTGTTACACTTTCGTACCTGCTATACCGACCTATTATCGTCCTAGTAGCACATGTATGAAAATAAAAATGTGCGTATGACACATCTGGCCGGGAGACCTCTTTCGCAAGTCTCTGAATTCGTTTGACGTCTGTTGCAATGTTTACTTGATAGTGACGCCAAACACTGGAACAATACTCTAGTATCGGCTGCGAAAGCTTCTTGTATGCGATTAGCTCTCCAGGTGTAATGCACTTTCCCAGAGTGCTTTCAACAAATCCGCCTTCTTTAATAATGATTTTACGTAATCGTCCCATATCCTAACCTTCTTATTATAACCCCTGAATTCTTATAACAGTTGACGAGTTTTAGATGTTGCGCCACTAATTTTGTAATCACAGAATATCTGTATATACCCTTGTTTACATGCTGTGTCTTGGATTTATCCATACTTGATGAGAAATGCCATTCATTACACCAAGCGAAAATTTGCTTTGAGCTTTATACCGTTTTTAGCGAGATTAGTGCTATAGTAAATGCAGCAAATACATGCTTCATAATGTATGCAAGAAATGGGTCGCTTACACTGTTTCGCAAAGACGTGGCATGGAACTGTCCCATCACCTTGTCATCCGGTAACTCGAAAAATTGCGCTTGCCTGACGTCATTGCATAATTGTTTACTGTGTTGTTTAAATTTGGTTCAGCAACTGAACATTTCATGAAGACGCAAAAATAAATAAAGGAATATAACGTAATATAATAACATCGCAGCCAGATGCAAAACATGGGAACGTCAGAGGGTGACACATTTCACAAAACAACTGTCAGATGTAACTCCTTTTCTGTGCGTTGGATGATTTCCTCACGCCAATTGCTCGGTCTAATCCATCCCATTTCGCACTAGACACCTGTTTCTTGATATAAACCACATGTGTAGTTATAGGCTTCTATATAAATAATCAGAATTTCTAAAATCACTGGGGGAAGTGGCAACAATACGACTGTTCACGTTGGTGTATAGAATGTATGGATCTCGCGATGTGCCATCTGACTTTCGGAAAAACTTCATCCACACAACTCCGAAGACTGCAACAGCAGAAACGTGCGAAAACTTTTGCACTATCAGCTTCACAGCACATGCATCAGAGAGATGGCGATCAGTTTGGCTTGTAAAGGCACCAGAGAGGCAGTTCTGCAATTGCTGTTGATAACGAAATCAACACTGAAAAAGTACCAAGACACGTTCCTGAGATTTGTCGACCTCTAAAAAGCGTACAACAATGTAAAATGGCGGAAGACGTTCGAAATTTTTAGGAAAATTCGGGTAAGCTATAGGGAAAGATGAGTAATATACAATATGCACAAGAGTCAAGAGGGAAAAATAAGAATGGAAGATTATGGATGAAGTGCTCGGATTAAAAAGGATGTCAGATAGAGAAGTAGTCTTTAGCACCTACCATTCAGTTCATACATCACAGAAGCAATGAAGGAAATAAACGTTCACGAATGGAATTAAATTTCAAGATGAAAGGATATCAGTAATAAAATCTGATGATTACACTGCTACTCAGTGAAAGTGCAGAAGAATTGCAGGATGTGCTGAATGAAATGAACTGTCTAATGAGTACATAATACGTTTTAAGAGTAAATCGAAGAAAGACGAAAATAATGAGAAGCAGCAGAAAAGAGATCAGCGAGAAATTAACATCAGAATTGATGGTCATGAAGTAGATGAAGTTAGGGAATTCTGCTACCTAGGCAGCAAAATAACCAACAATGCACGGAATAAGGAGGACATAAAAAGCATACTACCATCAGCAAAAAGGGCATTCCTGGTCATGAGACGTCTATTAGCATCAAAGACTTGACCTTAACTTGAAGAAGAAATTTATGAGAATGTACATTTGAGGCACAGCATTGCATGGCAGTGAAACATGGACTGTGGGAAAACCGGAACAGAAGGGAATAGAAGCGTTGGAGATCTGGTGCTACAGAATAATGTTGCAGATCAGGTTGATTGGTTAACTAAGGAACGAGGAAGTTCTCGGAGAATCGGCAAGGAAGGAATGTACAGAAAACACTGACAAGGACAAGGAACATGATGGTAGGACATTTGTTAAGACATCACGGAGTAACTTATGTCGTACTACAGGGAGCTGTAGAGGGCAAAAACTGTAGAGTAAAAATAAATTAATTAATTAAATGTAAATAAATAATCCAGATGATACAAAACATTCACATTAGATTCGTGAAACGAGAGCCATAGTCGGCAAAAAGCCAGGACTCCGATGCTGTCCTCGAGAGGCACTTTTCACGTATGCCAGAAGAGTCTCCTGCTTTTGGTGGAATGGTCTGGCAGAGATAATCTTTCCTCCATTGCTCACGAACGTCAATATGAAATGCAAGGTTTTAATACACGATCTTTGAAACTGAACAAGGAAATCAATCGTACAAGACTAAAGCACTGTTTAATCAACACATTGATTGGAAATATTACGAACTAACAAACAAATCCCACAACAAGTAGGTGAGTATTGTATTTATTTAAAACAGTTGAAGACAGTAACTGGATGGACAGCAAAAGAAATAAACTTAAGAGTAAGTAGGGCTTGGAGTGCTTTTGGTTTAAAAACTAAACTGCCGACCTGTTTGGGAAGGAAACCTTACAATCGATGTGAATTTTCAATTTTTACTTTTTTTTATTTTTAATCATACAGTAAAGCTGCATGTCCTCGGGAAAAACTACGGCTGTAGTTTCCCCTTGCTTTCAGCCGTACCAGAACGCAGTACCAGAACAGCAAGGCCATTTTGGTTAGTGTTACAAAGCCAGATCAGTCAATCATCCAGACTGTTGCCCCTGCAACTACTGAATAGGCTGCTGCCCCTCTTCAGGAACCACAAGTTTGTCTGGCCTCTCAACAGATACCCCTCCGTTGTGGTTGCACCTACGGTACGGCTATCTGTATCGTTGAGGCACGCAAGCCTCCCCACCAACGGCAAGGTCCATGGTTCATGGGGAGGAATTTTTACTTATGGCAGTGAAATACGAGCTTTTAATGTTAAAACATTCAAGAGCCTGGAAAATAAAGACATGAATAAGGGAACAGACTGAAGACGTAATAATTGCTATTTCTGTCACGATTTCATGACGTTTGTCTAAGTCTGGTTTGTCTGCTGTTGGAAAGGAAATATTTGGCACTAATTATTACCTTTATTTCATTTTCCTGATATCTAATTAGTTTCTCTAGAACTAAATTAAACGGTAGTAGCACTAATACGAATTCATGTGTTCTTGTCCTTTAAGTATGATCACAAGCGTTATTATTTTTCTACATTTATTAACGATCTATCTTACAAATATTTTGTAGGGAGGTATTAATGTTTTTAGCATATACTGAAACGTAAATTAGTTAATATGAAAAGAGAGTGTGCGATGCACGAAATAAAAGTATCATTGGCAATCGTACTATATATAACAACTCAGTGCCTATCTAAGGGTGAGCTGAGAACTGATATTCCAATTAGATACAGAAAATAACATTTATAAAAGCGTGTGACTATTACAGAACTCACACTGCAGGAGTATTCAACTTAACACAACAATTCATTCAGTTCCGATCTTGAACTGACGGAACTGGTATTATGTGTTGAAGGCAAATATGAGAAAAATTGCCACACACTGTTAATATTACTACACTGCCAACCGAACAGACGATCAATATTTGGAAACGTTGAGGTTAAGAATGTGCCTTTTACGTGTTTTCTGAGTTCGAGCAATTCGTTTAATTGTTAGCGCATGCTTGGACAATGTTCGATAAACCTTTTCCGCATGTTAAAAAGATAAAAAAAGCATGAAATTCTGATAAAGCTGTTGCTATGAGTACAATGTATGTAAGAGACACCGAAGATAAATTCCACATTGCTAATGATGACAGTAAATCACTATATTGGTAGCAAACAAGAAACTATAAAAGCTCAAATACGTCGTACGTGAGACTCAGTAACGTTTGTATCCCAAGAAATATTCTATCACGAGTTTCTCAAGGACAGAGTGGAAAGTTAAATTTTTGGCGAAATAAACAATAAAATACTTCGTTCGTAATACTTTAGCTGTGTTCAGGGTTGTGTTCATGGACTGTGTAGATAAAATCAGAAAAAAAGATTCACATAACGGCAGACACACTCTTGTGTCTCAGAACTTCCAGACTGAATGCGTCAGTGCTGTTTTATATCGCAATAATCGTGAAATTTGCATCATGTGGAGACGTACTGTTCTGAAGCAGTATAGTGATTTCACAGTAAGCTACTTGTAGAGTAGTATAAAAATTGACAAAAAACGTAATACCTATAAATTTTAAAACAATTATAGTGACAGTGTAGTACATTGCTGGTCCCCATGGAAATTATGTAGTAAAACTTACGTTTTTCGTTGTAGTTGTTGCTGCAATCTGTTTACTCTTATGGACCACTACAGCGCGGTCATCGGGGTACGACAAAAATAAAGAGTCCTTACAGAACTTTTAACATCACCTTTTGAGGACAAAAGAGTTTCTCAAAGCTATTTTCCTGAACTGTGTAACTTTTTTCTAATGAGAGTCCTAAGTGATTAGAATGCTGAGAGATTTTGACGTAAAAAAAGGAAAATAGTATGTCCACTACAGAAATGTCCTAACCACTTAATATCACATATCGACGTGTCTCAAGCTACACCAGTAACTTTTTTTTTGTAAAGTCAGTACAAAAACGTATCCAGTAAAACATCGCTTTTGAAAAGTAACTGCCGGCCGCTGTGGCCGAGCGGTTCTAGGCGCTTCAGCCCGGAACCGCGCTGCTGCTACGGCCGGAAGATCGAATCCTGCCTCGGGCATGGATGTGTTTGATGTCCTTAGGTTAGTTAGGTTTAAGTAGTTCTACGTCTAGGGGACTGACGACCTCAGATGTTAAGTCCCGTAGTGCTCAGAGCCATTTGAACCATTTTTTGCAAAGTAACTGCCATCTGTGACCAATAATAACATTACCTGCGCACTTCGCATGTAGAGCTACAGCAGACCATAAGTTCCCGTTTCGTGGGTTTTTGTCTCCGTAATTCTATTATTATTTTTTACCCGTGCATGCACCTGATGGCCAGTTTTCGTTACAAAGGAACGCAAACCAGAAACTGCAAAGAGTTTATTGCAAAAAACGGATTCTGGCGTACTATAGGTAGTTTTCCCGTGTTCCGACTGTTAGGAACGCTTAAATCAGAAAGTCACAGCGAAATGTGGGCATACAAGTGGCCTTCAGTGCATAAATTCGCAGTACAGAAGATTCTGCGTTTTGTTTCATTCTGCTTGCAAACAGCAATGTCTCTCTTTTACCGATCTACATGTTAAACAATGTATGTAATTGGTTACGTTTTACTTTAGTCGAAATTATTAGTAAATATATTATTATTATTATTATTATAACAAGTGATGGATAAACTGTTTGGTAAAAAAAATAAAGAAATTTTGGATAAATAGATAAAACAATTAAGTTTCCATTACTGGTTTGTTCATTTATGCTGCTAGTACTCAACAGTTCCGGTCTAGGCTAGTAACTGTAAGCACATCCCTATGTAGACAACAGTAGACTAAAAACGTCCTTCAGTGTAACTCAGTGATATTCTTAAGGTAGCTTCATGTTTCCTGATATGGGTCAAATAGCTTTACAGCACAATTCTTCATCGACAGATTATCTGTGAACAGCGAAATCAGGAAGAAAAGAGTTGTATATTCCTATAGGTTGGAGTTCAAATCAGATCGATACACCTATTCGAAAGCTTTGTAAGGTGAGCTATTTCGCCAAGCTGTACAAAGATGAGGCGCTTATAATTAAAAAAAATGCATTGTTATTTAAAAGACAGGTTTCGGCCGGTCACGGCAGTGAACCCTAGGTGCGCTGTGCACATAAGAGGGCGCATGAGTGCTTTTCGCTCTCCACTGTATCCTCCAAGCGTAGTAGCGACGATTGAGACAATTTTAATTTATTTGTCGCTCAGCGTTAATCTTTTTCTATGACGTGAGAAAGAATTACGGTATAGCACCAAAAACATGCAAGGACAGAGACGCATTTCTCTGTTTGCAATAACTGATCAGTTTAAGAACATTTTTAGAAAATATTATAAAACTTGTAGTAATCTTTAATTCGACTCTGGAGCGTAAATTAGCGTATGTATTTTAGTGGCGCTTCTGATACTTCCTGCAGTGTTTTCGTCTTTGCGTTTATAATGTTCAGTAGTTCAGGGTAAACTTCAATTTCTTTCGTACTTATGTTTCTGTTTTATCACAGTACTGGCAATGAAATTTTATAAACGCATAATGTGTGAATTCTATTTAATAATTAAGAAGAGCATGCTATCAAGGTGGAAGAATAATTTCCAGAACAATTTGGTCGCCGGCCCTTACATGGACTTTTGCCCTATATCGTGAATTTATTAGACTGACAGGGGATACGATTATTAATTTTTCTCTCGAAAACTATATACCATAAACATTCTCTGTGCTGCTTAAGTATTAGATGTTATCACCCAATCATTTGCGGAATAATTTGTAACTCAATGGCAGTTAATAGACTGTTTATGTAAGTCCACCCTAAGTAAAAATCGGACCCTATTACAGCTTATAAATATTCACATCGCCTTCGTAAAGTGAGAAGTTGTTGGATGAAAACCGCATGACTGGTAAAACTCAAGCTACTACCGGTAAATTTATCAAATACTAAAATAATTCTATTAATTTAGCCTATTAATGGTCTCGGACAACCAGTTCACCTTCAGGTGCCTGCAGTACGACTAACTGAACGGTATCAGTTATTGCCGTTTACACAGTGCCCTTGCAGGAAAAATACTGTAAATCATTTACATTTGGAAGTGGAATTGAAGCTAAAAGCTGTTGGCAAGATAAACAGTTTTTTACTGTAGATTACACTGCTACAGATGTCATGTAACAGAAGATTAATAATATCTGTCATAAATGTAAGCAGTAATCTGAAGATGAAATGAAAACTTCTGTTCGCTACTACCGTTATCAGGTACAATAAAATTATTTACATTGCTGTATGGTACTGTTCTTACTGCAGTGTCAAATAAAATAAGCTATCTTGCGTTACTGTAAGTACCGTAAATTGTAAAATGCGTTATTATTGTGAACAGTAAACTGCGTCAATCTTCGAAGTGTACTGCAGATTGGGGGATGCATCCTGTGTACGAAAATTATTTCATTATATTAATGCATTTTACTGTTGACTGTATTCATACATTTGCCTAATAAGGGAAATTTCAGTGACGCATGATGTTTCTTTTTTATGTTTAATTTTGACAGCACATTAAGACCTCTCCTACATTTATGTAAACAATTGTGTAGTACCCGAAGACGACCAGCAGCTCTGGTGTCTATGAAATATGACTTTGTTCAAATAGTTACGAGCTGTAGAGCACCAACTATAAAAAAGTATATAAAGATGAACTGACCGTGGCAAAGTAGAAATAGAAAAAATTAATATTATGATCAACATACTTCGGCAATTGTGTGGGTAACAACCGTTTCAAATAAATTAACAGAAAGAGAACATTCACATAAAGGTGTTTGGTCTCTACTGCATCGTGGCCGCATTGCAATGTCACTGGAGGAAAAACTTGTTGATTTCCGGAAAACCTTTCTGGTAGCAAGCAGTATTGCCGAGTGCAGCGAAAAGTGCCTGCGGGAGGCAACGTCACGCGTGGAGGGGGGGGGGGGGGGAGCCATGACCGCTCGGCACGGTATTGATCGCCGTTTTTGACCCAGTATTTCAGTTCGGCATGTTGGGCCATATCGCTGCGGTGGGCATAATTCATAGACGAAGCACAGTAGGCACTTGGCCCCTCTTAATTTCCTCGCGGGGCAAAAGACACGAAAGCTGCAGCCACTGGAAGCACCAGCAGGGAGGCAGAGAGGCGCCCGAGCAAGTATTGGGCGAAGCACCGCTACCGGCGCCCAGCCGCTTGTCCGGCTCCGGGCGGCCGTGTCACATTTTTCGTCGACAGCCGCGTGTATAGAGTGTAGCGCCACACACGTACACGCTCACGCACTCACACATGCACACGGCGCACATGGCAGCTGCAGCAGACACGCCCGTCGACACCGCCGCCGCCGCCACCGCCGCCGCCGCCGCCGCCTCCGACGCGTCGCACGCACCCAACGGCGGGGCGCGCACCGACGCCGGCTGCCGCCGATACTGCGCACGCGCCCCCAGGGCTGTCCGCAGCGCCGCCGACATGCTCTGGCAAGGGGTGGCCACGCGAGGCCTACTTCACGCGCATATTTTTCTCGCGGTGTTTATGTGCTGACTTCTTGTGAAACAAGGTGTCAGATTAATAACTATGACACATACACACATTATTGTCATCATCATGAGTCGTTATGCTCATTGTTGAGCGTCGCGACCCCATGAACCAATCATCTCCGTCCTGGGTGGTTAACAGCTTCCCTTTAGCCTCCTGAATAGGTAGACCAGAGATTTTCTTGATTTCATCAATTCGCTGCTCTTCTCCTCGGTCTCCTGCCCTCGATCTTCCCTTCCATGATTATTTTGTCTAGGTTTACTTCACCTCTTCTCACAGTATGGCCAAGGAACTGGATTGGACATTGTTTGAGGAGCAACTGTTTATTGAAGGAAGGAATAGAAAGAATGCTGGAGGGAAAAAGGGGAAGAGGAAACAGAAGATATCAAATGCTGGACAATATCAAAGGAGGCTAATATACAGAAATGAAAAGACTGGCTATGGACAGACAAAAGTGGAACAGGCTTAACCCATAGCAAGACCTGCCGTAGGGCAGAATACCATACATACATACTAAAAGAGAAGAGCGTGGAGGTATTGAGTTGCTCAATAATGGAAACACTTGTTCTTTTTTCAGTCCATTTTTTGTACAGATCCTGCATCAGTATCGGCTATGCATATGAAAACGACGTAACTTATAATTTAACTAATTTTTAAATGATATGTGACATAATATAAATAATAATGGTGACAAAACAAGAAAGCATGCAAATTTAAAATCTTACGAAGTAAGATAATGGCTACCGCAGTTTAATATATACAAGTGAATCTTGGATATTGTCTGAGAAAGACGAAAGAAGAATACAGTCGTTTGAGATTAAAGTTTTAAACGAAGAAGGAAGTAAGATTAGAGGTCAACTGCTTGCCGACAGTGAGTTGACAAAGCAGATGCTCGGAATACAAAAGGATGGAGAAGGAAATCGACCATGCCCTTTCAAAGGAGCCATCCCTGCATTCTCCTGGAGCGATCCAGAGAAATCACAGAAAGTCTAAATCAGGATCGTCGGACGGGGATTTGAACTGGTGTCCTCCCGAATGCGGGTATAGAGTGCTAATTCCTGCGCCACTTCGCTCGTTTTAAATTTTTAAAGGAAACTTAAAACATGTACCCTTAGAAATCATACCGATGTCATAAGAGAAGAACTCAATATATACTGATAAAAAATAGAGCAAGAATCACATCGGAGCAAGGGTGCTGGAAATGGAAATAACACATCCACAGAATGCGGTGAGACAAATTAGTTAAGTAAGTAATCTACCCCAAATCTAGAGGAAAGAGAGATTTAAGATGACCAAGGAGCGAATGGGTTCTTTGAAGACTCCATATGGTGAACAAGTAGAAGAAGCATTTGTTATAAATACAGTAATTTTCGCAGTACATCTTATCACTTACGAAATCTGTAGGTTGGCTCCTAAACAAATGGGTGTTAAGGCATGAAAGTTTTTATGGAAGCGTTTGTTATAACTACTGTAACTTTCGCATTTAACGAAATCTGTAGTTCACAGTACACATTTACTTGAAGAGAAAGCTGCATCAATAGACAAAACACATGACAAGGCCATAATCTTTAAGCTCCAAGCACTGTCAACAAAAGTCTGCAGTCACTTGGGGACCGAAGAACTGATAAACCGATGCGTACGCGTATGTTTTTCTTCAAACCGTACTACTCAACGTTTACATTACACTAATAAGTGAAGGTAATCTCTATATACTCTCTGAAAGAAAACGTGCTACTAAATGAGTGAGTGACTCATCATCGCCCCGCCCAAACCACTAAGAAGAGAGGGTGTTGATCTTATACTGTAGGCGCCGTTCAAGAATGGATTTTTTGGAATTCCACCACCTAAAGGGGTGAAATATGAGATGAAATATTTTTTTGAAAATATGTCGCTATTAAGGTAATCTTGAAGACAGAACTACGAAAACTGGTATATTGTTTCTCATTCAGAAACAAAAAAATACATGCTTTACGATTTTTGGAAATTTGATTCCTACAGGGAGGAAATAACGAGTGAAAGTTTTTTTTCCGAAAATATATCATCGTTAAAGAATTAATAAACCATTTTTAAAGCTATGTCTATGAAAATTGGTGTTTGACTTCTCGGTTACAAACAAATACTACGTGTTTTAGTGTTTTGTGGAAATTCAACACCTAAAGGGATGAAACGTTTCATGAAAATATTTCATTGTGAAGTCATTTTAAAGCTAAATCTACGAGAACTTGAATTTTGCTTCTTGGCTAGGAATTAAAAAAGAAAAGGGATTTCAGTGTTTTTGGAAATTCAACCCCTCATGGTGTAAAATAGGAGGTGAAAGTCTTTACGGAAATATTTCATTAAGCAAGTATTTTTTAGATTAAATCTCTGAAAATTTGTATTTGGCTTATACGTTAGAAATTAAAAGTTACATATTACAGTGTTTTTTGGAAATTCAGCACTTAAACGGGTGAAGTAGAGGATGAAAACTTTTATGAAAATATTCCGTTACATTAAAATATATTTAAAGCTAAATCTATGGAAATAGATATTTGTATTCTAGAGAAAAGAGAAAAGACCTTCGACTCCAGCTACTAGAATCGCTTTTTGGTCAGACGTACGTTCCGAAAAGGTCATGTTTCCACAGCCTTCTTTAGTATGAAAAGTTTAGATGTTGCAATTTGTAAACATCTAAATTTGATTAAAGAAAAAGAAAATAACAAAAAAAAATCTGCAGACCATACATTACACGAGCGAAGCAGCGGGCGCTAAGGTAGTATCTAATAAATTTTATATCTTTCCTTTAAGTTGTAAAAAATGCTTTGCACCTTATTTTGGAAACCTCGTATGACCAACAGAATAAACATTATTCGAGGCACTAAAACTAAGACTCCGTTGGTTAAATTCATATAGCAAAGGAAACCACTGTTTAGGGAAGTACGTAGTTAAACGTCAGCCCAAGTTTTGCGTCTCACCCCAGCAATACAATTGTTAAGCCACTGTGGTGGCAGGTGCTGTTTCGATTCTAAGTCGGATCGTTCCGAGTCAGTTTTACTGATCAGTCTCACTGCAGTTTTCATTCCATCACCCACACTCTTCTAGGCATTTCCGCTTCATTTCTGCCTAAAACAAACGAAACTATTACGAAGAAAACCTCATTAACACTAGAGCGCCAATGAGCAGATACATTTTTACTCTCATACATTCACGTGTAAATTTAACCATTGGTTAGCCAGTTTAAAGGCACAGAAGGATCTTTACATAACAACAAAAGTAAAATAGAGGGTAATAGTCCAATTCTGCATCCCTCCAGTCTGAGCCCTATCCCTATGCAACAACATGCTCTGTCGGCGTTCCCCGAATCCCTGTCTGAAATTAATTTTTAATTATTTAATTCCACATGTAAAATAAATTTGCAAATCGTTTTCGTTGCATCTTGGACAGCAAAAGGAAGTTGTAAGACAAATAATGCAAGCAAGTCTAGCTTATTATCCCTTGCAATGAAATCGCTTGCCAGCCAACCGGCTCTCACGCTGTCAAGTCTCTGTTTACAGAAAGCGCGTAAACTGACAGTCCTCATAGCCCCATAGTGTCAAACTGTCATCTGTTCTCGTGGTGAATAGATGCAGACCGAAAGCAATGTGAAGAAAATCACCTATGCAGAAATTTCTCGAAATTTCTTAACTACAGCTCATATGTTTCATCTCCGTCCAGATATTACGGAAATAGGTCTGCAGGGCCCATGATAGCGCGAGGCCTTTGGCATGTGCTACATGTGCCATGTATGCGGTATCCCGGCCCGAGGAATCTGAATGCCAGCTGGAAGACAAGGACTTGTGAGGTTGCGTTCACAGTAGCACCGGTAACAGTTGCCAGACGCAACAGAGGTCTTCCAATATAATCGGCCGACAGCTCCGTCACAGGACGTCCGACTCCATTCGTTAGTTTTTGACAGGGCAAGGGATAATGTTAGGTTAGGTTAGAAGCTATTCGGTTTATTTATTAGGTTAGATTTTAATCGAGGGTAGGATGGATAGCACGACGGCTCTGTGCTTGGAGACGAGTGCTGTTGCAGGTTCTGCTACTAAAAAGACACGTTTTTCAAACATATGAGATTTAGGGAGAAACGTTCTGTTACCTACTCGGGATGATTCATCATGACCTTGATTACAAACACGTTGTTTTGCTGTACTTATTTGAGACTGCGGAGACATATGTCGATTAACGTTTAATGACTGCCATTCAGCAACGTGTGACAGACGAGCGTAAAATTTTGAATAAAATACTCTAAATACCTTAACTGCTGAAAGCTGGAAACACGAACACCACATCTGCAAAATACTTCATAGAACAGTCACCACCCTAATAAGATAAAAACCTCAGGCTGCTATAGCACTAATTTGTAAACAACTGCTACCTACCGACTACTAAGCAAAGAAACGCCACCCTTCTCACTTGAAGAAATTATTTTTTGAGGCTATAATTAAGCCTAAAGTTGCAATAAACATTTAGCTCACTTGTCGTTTCCAATAAACCTGCGATTTCACTCCACTGATTGCGAGTGGTAAGCCGATTACGATGTTTTCCATCCTCGTGATGCCACAAACTACTCTTTCTTGGAATAAACTTAGCTGTTTCTCGCAGTCCATGTTTCGTGTGTAAGAATGTCGGTCGATTTGACCGAAGAAATCAAAATAATTTCAATTTCACCGATTGTTCTCGAAGGCTCTACGTTCGGACGACGAGATCGATTAAAGGGTGACCGTGCTTGTAGTGGAGTATTCGTTTGAAAAGATGGGCCGTCTTCGGCCGATGTCGGTCGTCGGCGTAATCCACCGATATCGGTGCCACTGTCACCGCAGCGTTGGACGGCCAATTGCCGGCTGCAGTACGTGCGAAGCGCTGCTATCGCAATATGGCGCTACACGTAATCCCCCGCGTGAATGAGCCGGCGGATAGCTCACGCAGCGGTTGGGGTACAGCCGCACTGCCGACCATGTATCACTCCCGTATTCGCTTCTGTCGCATATACTTGTCGCCCCGTCTGTATCCAGAATGTCTCCACTATGTTATCGCATCGTCTTTGTTTCTAGCTTGGTCACTCTTTGGGATCTGTTTGCTTGTAGATGACCTGTCCGTCTCGTGTTGTATCGTCTTGAAAGCCTTCCCTACGAGATTTGTCGTAATGTTCGTTTCGTCGACCTCCAGATCTGCTCCGACTTAGATCTCGCGTTGCTTCCTCTTCCCATTGTGTCTTCGATTGTGCCAATTCACAACTCCAGCAATATCGATAAAACGTCTCTGGCAGCAGTCTACATCGCACTGAGAATCTCAATAACAAAAGCTTTGCAATTAACAGACTGGATGTCTGTAGTGACCAATGTCCAGAAGAGATATCGACTTCATTATTAAAATAACTGACAATCCCGGCATTGCCCATATATTCATATCGCCAACTTGAAACGTCCCCTTTGAAAAATTATAAATGACTGTGCTTAAAGTGACACACAATATTTTTAGCGCAACGCAATCTGACTTTCAAAAATCCCTACAAAAGAATGGCCCTGACTAACAATATCCTATACCTTTCATGAATCACTTACCTCACAAAAATCTTCGTTTCTCGAACTACTGCAATACAGCGAGAGCTAATACTCCCAGCTAAATAAAAGATTCTAAGATTCTAACTACTGAAAGCACTAACTACTGATAGGCATAGTGAGCAAATGAAAGATTTTGATAAAGAACAAACAATGTATTTACCTTAACAGTGTTCAAAAGTCATTATATATATATAGCAGTTCATGACATCCAGTCTTACATATTTACTGTCTCTGATGGACACACGTCCAGATCATCCGCTCTCAAAACTCCGCCATCTCTCTCCCCACATCCACCATTGCTGGCGGCTCACCTCCAACTGCGCAACGCTACGCGCTGTTAACATCCAACTGCCCAACACTACAATAGCGAATATTACAACAATGCCAACCAGCCACAGACTGCTCACAGCACAGCCAGTGATTTTCATACAGAGCACTACGTGGCGTTACCAACATAAAAACCTAAACAGCCTACTTACAAACTTCCTATAAGAAACGAAAATAAAAAATGAACTATGTTTGTAGTGTAAAATCGAAAAAAATTTCATTGGAATGGACCTTCGACGTTGAAACACGTGTGTATTCATTACCAGCGATGGCGAGGCATGACAGAATCTCTGACCAGAGAGTTATTTATCGTTGCTAGTCTGCGCTTGACCACGCGAGACGACAGTAGTAGCGTGCTGCGAGTCGGCAAGAACAGTAGTAGCGTGTAGTGTGTCGGCAGGAACAGTAGCACGTAGCGAGTCAGCAGGAACAGTTGTACAGGGCTATTACAAATGATTGAAGCGATTTCATAAATTCACTGTAGCTCCATTCATTGACATATGGTCACGACACACTACAGGTACGTAGAAAAACTCTAAAAGTTTTGTTCGGCTGAAGCCGCACTTCAGGTTTCTGCCGCCAGAGCGCTCGAGAGCACAGTGAGACAAAATGGCGACAGGAGCCGAGAAAGCGTATGTCGTGCTTGAAATGCACTCACATCAGTCAGTCAAACAGTGCAACGACACTTCAGGACGAAGTTCAACAAAGATCCACCAACTGCTAATTCCATTCGGCGATGATATGCGCAGCTTAAAGCTTCTGGATGCCTCTGTAAGGGGAAATCAACGGGTCAGCCTGCAGTGAGCGAAGAAACGGTTGAACGCGTGCGGGCAAGTTTCATGCGTAGCCCGCGGAAGTCGACGAATAAAGCAAGCAGGGAGCTAAACGTACCACAGCCGACGGTTTGGAAAATCTTACGGAAAAGGCTAAAGCAGAAGCCTTACCGTTTACAATTGCTACAAGCCCTGACACCCGATGACAAAGTCAAACGCTTTGAATTTTCGGCGCGGTTGCAACAGCTCATGGAAGAGGATGCGTTCAGTGCGAAACTTGTTTTCAGTGATGAAGCAACATTTTTTCTTAATGGTGAAGTGATCAGACACAATGTGCGAATCTGGGCGGTAAAGAATCCTCACGCATTTGTGCAGCAAATTCGCATTCACTAAAAGTTAACGTGTTTTGTGCAATCTCACGGTTTAAAGTTTACGGCCCCTTTTTCTTCTGCGAAAAAAACCTTACAGGACACGTGCATCTGGACATGCTGGAAAATTGGCTCATGCCACAACTGGAGACCGACAGCGCCGACTTCATCTTTCAACAGGATGGTGCTCCACCACACTTCCATCATGATGTTCGGCATTTCTTAAACAGGAGACTGGAAAACTGATGGATCGGTCGTGGTGGAGATCATGATCAGCAATTCATGTCATGGCCTCCACGCTCTTCCGACTTATCCCCATGCGATTTCTTTCTGTGGGGTTATGTGAAAGATTCAGTGTTTAAACCTCCTCTACCAAGAAACGTGCCAGAACTACGAGCTCGCATCAACAATGCTTTTGAACTCATTGATGGGGACATGCTGTGCCGAGTGTGGGAGGAACTTGATTATCGGCTTAATGTCTGCCAAATCACTAAAGGGGCACATATCGAACATTTGTGAATGCCTAAAAAAACTTTTTGAGTTTTTGTATGTGTGTGCAAAGCACTGTGAAAATATCTCAAATAATAAAGTTATTGTAGAGCTGTGAAATCGCTTCAATCATTTGTAATAACCCTGTGTGTAGTGACAGTTGTAGCGAGTGGATGATTGTACTGAGCGGACGTCGGCATGCGTCGCGGGCGTGGTCTTCTCGCGACTCTGGTCACAGTTCAGGACGATGTATATTGTTATAGAAGGTAATGAAGCAGCATTGCGCAAATCTAATAATGTATATTAATTGTAATTAATTTGGTCAAAAAAATGCCCCAATAATAATTTTTTATAAAGTAACTCTTTTAATGAAAAACATTCATTTCAATTTAAAGAATATTTCCTATGCATTTCCTCCAAGAATCAAAATTAAATATAAGCCAGCATTGCACGAAGCTGTGTAGTAGAATCTACAATTAAGAGCAGATATGTAGATGCAGTTTTTTTTATTGAGGTAAGAAGCTTTAGCTTTTTTTTTTTATTCTGAATACAGGGCCCAAGGTCAGTGCTGCTGCCCTTATAAAATTTATCAGGTTTAATTATTTCTGTTGAGATGTTACATTCAGTTCATGATTCATTATTTAATTAATATTATTGTGGGTTTATGATCAATCTTCCTTCCTTAACGATATTTTGTGGGGATCTAACATTTGGCTCATTTTTATTTTCATAGACATTTTTTTAAATATTTCTGCAGGGGGGTTACACTTGGCGACATCAGGCCAGGATCGTATTTCTTTGTGAATCTTCTGAGAAGTAGTCATATATCTGCTCTTATTTACCTAATATAATTAGGATTTGGCGCAACGCATTTACTAATTTTGTCACTTTCTTCCACAGATCATTCGCAATTCGTTGCTCTTTGTTGTATTTGTGTTTGTTGGATTTTGCATTGTGCTTATTTCATTTTGTGAATAATTCTGATTTGTGTAAAACTGCCGCGAAAAACTGTTAATAGTGCATCGTGAGGTATAATGAGTGAAATAGTCGACTTAACTTGAACGATAGTACTTGTGTCACGCAGTGTAATGATGACAATCCCCCATCTATGGACAATCAGTGCGTGCCGGCCACTAATAATGATTTTGATCCTAGTGATGAACAGACGAATTTAATTGTGTCCTCTGTTAATTTAATGACAATTAATGATGCGGGGCGTTCTGTTGCAAAGAGCGCTGCCCTTAACACACCCAGTTTGCAGGATTTACGTGACGAACGGACAGATATTTATAATGAAAATGAACAGTGTAATCGAAGTACGACAGATTTATTTAATTCCGGTGTAGTGACCGATAGTGCACATCCGATTGGCAAACCCTTTCAGAAATTACAGAATGACCAAATGGTCACACAAAACGTGAGAATTGCAGGTACGCCATCAAACAGCACAGAGAATAGAATAGGTAATATTGGGTTGGATCAAGTTATGGCATTTTTTAAACAACTTAATAAAAAAATTGACAGCCATTTCAAACAATTTAATGAAAAACTAGACAATAATTACAAACAACTTAATGAAAGTTTCAAACAGCGGAATGAAAATTTCGACAACCATTTCAAACAACTTAATGAAAGTTTCGACAACTATTTCAAACAACTTAATGAATCATGCAAACAATTTAATGAAAGTTTTAAACAGCCGAACGAAAAATACGACAACCTTAATGAACAGACCAAACAACTTAGTGAACAGATTACAGCCGTTACCGTGCAACATCATGATACTAAAGAACAATTACGTGAGGATACTAAGACTTGTGCTACGAACAATAGTGAAGAAACTAGATCTGTTGCACAAGAATTAGGTAATAGACATGCAGGTACAACAGAATCAGTTAGAGATGAAATTAGTGCAGTCACTGAACAATGTCCTAAAAACGCAACACAGTTACGCGACGAGTTTAATTTAAAGTCACCAGAACTTTCACACACTCTGGATACGGAAGTCGATAAGAAATGTGAACAGCAGAACAACCAAATTGACGAACGTAATAAAGTGACAGAAATAAAAAATATTTCAGTTAATAACACGTCACAGAATACGCCACGTTGCGAGCCTTTGTCACACTCACAAAGTCAGTGTAACTTCAGCAATTTACAGAGACTACGCGACTTAAAATCCGAAAAGCTACGCGACTTAAAATCTGTAAAGCTATGCAACTTGAAATCCGAAATGACACAGACAAACAGATTCTCACACAAACCTGAACGTGTTCACAAATTTAGAGACGACGACGTTGATTACGAGCAGTTTTTATCCGTAAGAAAATCTAAGGAATTTAATAATGACAGAGCACAGGTACACGTTTTGAACTGGATACGTCGATTTATTTTTGTACTTTCACCAGCTTGGCCTGTACCGCAGAAGCTGGAATTAGCATGGATACAACAATTTGCTTTTGGATTTTTACCGCCAAGCTAAAATATATTTGCAGCGCGTAATCGACCTCAGGGGATTCATTACACTTTAATGAATATGTGCCATAGCGTGCACAGGGCCCCGAGCCATAGTAGTGATGTTTCATCTTTAGTTTTCTGCACTGCTGCCTTCTCTTCTACTATCCTTTGTATGTATCAAAGCAGCTCTTTAACTATCACTCTATCTATAATTAAGAATGACTAAAGAAAACTGGATATGACAAATTTTACCGAAAGTGACAATTTTCATTAGGCACTCCAGAACTACTAGCGTAATTTTAATAACAGATAAAATCGTAATCATCAGTATGTACAAAATTTTCAGCAGTCGCAAACGCATTTTGGTAACAATAGACATTTTTCACCACAACAGCATGAAAGCCAGCCGGTCAGCATACCTAACCAACAATGCAGTGTACAAGGTCAACCAAGCTTTAATGTTTCGCCGCGTGCACGTATAGTCTCTGCTTCAACAAATAGTAGCGCACAGCAACAAGGGAACCAGTACGTACAGAAAACACACTATTTCAATTCCTATCGCAATGCGCCATATAGAAATGGCTATCATGACAGACGTAAAAACAATGAGCACAATTTTCAGCGTACATCTAATAACAGTCGGTCTTACCAACAACAAAATCATCCGCAAGAACATATTCTCATGAATGAACCAGACAGTAGATATCATCCAGAGCGTAATACGTCTGGAAGAAATAACAGAACAGTTCAAATAGTCGAAATGCCACAGAATCCTCCTGATAATAATAATACGTCAGATAGAATTTGACTAGATACTGTACAGGTCGCATCTTCCAGTAACACAAGCACTACTTTAGACACGCAGAATGTTGTTCACGAAATTTTCAGCAGTAATCGATTCTGGATCACCTATGTCAGTTATAAATGAAGAAACTTTCAACGAGTGTAACAAAGAGAATACCTATCCTACGTTACCATTAGGCAAAACGAAAGTAAAAGGAGCAGTATCGAGTAAAGGAGTAGATGTTAAATTACAGACACATTTATCACTTTGTATTGCAGGTCACACATTTCACTCAAATTTTGGATTGTTCCCTTATTGACGACAGACATTATTTTAGGTACGAATTTTCTGGTACAACACGACGTCATTATTGACTTTCAAAATTCCTATTTAATGTTGAAGGATGAAAATGTACAATTGGCTTTAGAATTTCAGCACTCATTATCTGCAGAAGAACAAACAATTAATCGCACAGAGGTCATTTCCGTATCACGTAGCATAGACTGTAATTCCACATTGTTCACAGATACGTACGTACACAACTATAATACTCCAGACGAAGCCGACTATGACGTAATACAGACGATGTCTGAGATAAAGTTAAGCAAAGCAGTGCAAATACAGACGACGAACGCTCGCAACTACACAAAATTCTTTTACAGCAAGCTCCAGTTTTTGACAACGTTCCTGGTACTATGTCCGGTTTTATGTATGAATTTCAAGTGAAACAGCACGACACATTTAAAGCCAAGCATTATCCCATTCCATATATCCATAGAGAACAAGTTAAGAAAGAATTGCAAGCTATGCTTGACCAAGGAATTATTGAACCGGCAGTTAGTCCTTATATAAACCCGCTCCATATTGTTAAGAAAAAGGATGGCTCACTTCGCCTCGTACTTGATTCGCGTCACATCAATGACATTATGTCCGCCCCGGTAGCTGAGTGGTCAGCGTGACAGACTGTCAATCCTAAGCGCCCGGGTTCGATTCCCGGCTGGGTCGGAGATTTTCTCCGCTCAGGGACTGGGTGTTGTATTGTCCTAATCATCATCATTTCATCCCCATCGACGCGCAGGTCGCCGAAGTGGCGTCAAATCGAAAGACCTGCACCAGGCGAACGGTCTACCCGACGGGAGGCCCTAGCCACACGACATTTCCATTTCCAATGACATTATTATTAATGAAACAGATCGCCCACAGACACTAGAAGAACTACTGCAGAAATTTCATGGTACTGCTATTTATTCTACATTAGATCTGAAATCGGGATTTTGGCAAATTCAACTCCATCCGAACTGCAGAAAGTACACAGCTTTTCTCTGTTTTGGTGACTGTTATCAATTTTGTAAATTACCATTCGGTTTAACTATTTCTTCAGCAGCTTTTATTCGCGGTTTGAATACAATACTTCCGACAGAACTTAAAGACAGAATCACAACGTACGTAGACGACATTCTTATTGCAGAAGCTAATTGGTCTGAACACAATCTGATTCTAGAACAACTGTTGGAAACTTTTCGTGCACAAGGACTCACAGTGAATCTCAGTAAATCGCACTTTGGCAAAACTTCTATAAAATTTCTTGGACATGTAATTTCAGCAGGAGGCATTGCGCCTGACCCAGAAAAACTTCAAGCTTTACGTGACATTTCTGTTCCTACGACGAAGAAACAACTACGCAGCTTTTTGGGTTCAATTAACTTTTTTCGTAAATTTATTCATTACTCTGCTTTAGACACACCTAGATTATGCCAATTGACAGGTAAAAACACTATTTGGTCCTGGGATAAGCAAGCACATTCTGAATTTATGAACTTGAAACATACTTTGTAGAATGCACCACTTTTATCGCACCCAGATCTTACCAGAAATTTTTCCATTGCCACCGACAGTTCTAACACCGCTTTAGGCGTACATATTTTTCAGGAAATTGAAGAAGATGGCTCTACAGTAATTAAAAACATCGCATTTGCAAGTCGCATTCTGTCACCTGCTGAACGAAATTATTCTGTTACAGAACTGGAAACATTATGTGTTGTTTGGGCTTTCACGAGATTTCGGCACTTTCTTCATGGAAGACATACCACCGTTTACACAGACCACAGAGCGATACAGTTTTTACTTTCGGCTAAATTTACACACGACAGATTAAGCAGATGGAAACTTTACTTGCAGGAATTTAATTTCACAATTGTTCACATTCCCGGAACACAAAATATTCTAGCAGACGCACTATCTCGTTCTCTCAGCAACAATCAGCAAGACATCGCAACCAACTTCTGCAAAGCAAATTTCAGCGTCATGTACATTCAACAAGTTGCATTTGAAAATTTCGTTTCGTCGCCATTACAGGACATAGCACAAGAACAAAGTAAAGACAACGTGTGGAAAGAGATTAAACACCTTTGGCAAGATAGGAAAAATGTTACGATTAGAAACCATTACACTGTACGCAGTGACATTCTGTTTCGCCGCTCTCATCCTGACAGCAACAATTGGTTATTATGCATTCCTGACGAACTTGTTAACAAATTAATCTGGTATACTCATTTATGTTACGCACATTACGAAGCCAGAAAATGTTTTCTTATACTGAGACAGAACTGTTATTTTGCCAACATGGAGAAACGTATACGACGAGTTTTAGCGTCATGTAAAATCTGCCAGAAAGCTAAGTCAGACACAACTTCACATATTCCTCCATTACATCCCATTGTACCTGTTAAATTGAGACACATGGCCGCAGTAGACATTTTTGGTCCGATTCCCAGAACTAATAGAGGTTTTCGCTACATCTTTGTCGCTGTTGAACTCACTTCAAAATTTGTTATCTTCACTCCGTTACGCAAAGCTACTGCTAAAACTGTTTCGAAAGCATTTATAAAACATTTTTTATTTCATGTAGGGCATGTATTGAAAGTAATTTCCGACAATGGATCACAGTTTCGATCTGCAATATGGACACGTATGTTACGAGCTAGAAACATTTCTCCGATCTATATATCCAGGTACCATGCTCCTTCGAACCCTTGTGAACGATTAATGAAAGAAATTGGTAAACTGTGTAGAATATACTGCCATAAAAGACATATTGATTGGGACACACACATACTCTCATTCCAAGATGTAATTAATTCCATACCAAATGAATCCACTATGCTATCTCCGTCTGTTATACTGAAAAATGTTGAACCACCTAACAAAATTAAAGAATTAGTAAACTTTCCTACATCTCGTCGACTACGACACCATGAAATAATTGACATTGCGCTGAACAACATCAAACGTGCCGCAGAGCGCCGGAGAAGACAGCAAAAACAGGTTTGTACACGCCGTGACTTTCACATTGGACAGAAGATATTAGTACGTACACACTATTTATCCAACAGAGCAAAAGGTAGGTGCAGTAAATTTGAATTTCTATACGCAGGTCCATATCGGATTCGTAACATTCCTCACCCCAATGTTGTACACGTTGAAACTTTGAGAACCAGAAAAACCAAAGGAAACCACCACATATTGAATATCAATCCTTTTATTGAATGAAGATACTTTATGATTTAACATGCTGTAATGCCATTAGCTAATTTTTATGATCACGTACGCAACTATATTCACATGAATACTTACTGATGATTGTCGTATTTAGCCGGCCAGAGTGGCCGAGCGGTTAAAGGCGCTACAGTCTGGAACCGCACGACCGCAACGGTCGCAGGTTCGAATCGTGCCTCGGGCATGGATGTGTGTGATGTCCTTAGGTTCGTTAGGTTTAAGTAGTTCTAAGTTCTAGGGGACTTATGACCACAGCAGTTGAGTCCCATAGTGCTCAGAGCCATTTGAACCATTTGGTTGTCGTATTTTTTCTTGGCAAGTGCCCGGCAAGGTAAGGTTAGCAGGTCGCTTTTCTTGTCGTTGCACATCAGACCGTGCACATTTTTCAGATAAAATTAAGTATCTTATGAATAATTATGCAATTTTATCTAGTGACATATTAATTTTATTAAATTCTCTCTCCATTAAAGTCTTTAATTCTCGCCTCTATTAACTACACAACAAACAAGCTGAACACAAAGAAAGTCATATTTCTTGTCATCATTTTTTATGTATGTACGATTGTTTTCCTGTTTTGTTTGTATGCATTATGAAATAGTTAAGATATAGCAAACACCAGTTGACTTTGACATTTTGCCTTATGATATCTCAACATCGTGACATTTTTGTGTATGTATGATTGTTTTTCCTGTTTTGTTTGTATGCACTATGAAATAGTTAAGATATAGCAAACACCAGTTGACTTTGACATTTTGCCTTATGATATCTCAACATCGCGACTACTTTACCTTTTTTTTTTTTTTTTTTTTTTTTTTTTTGCTGCTACATTGTGATACACTGGGTACATTTTTTCCCTTTGAACGCTATGTATGTTTTTCACATATTACGTTTTCTGTCATGCTATGCTGTATGCTCAATTATGTTACTACAAACCAATTTTTATTTAGTGAGTATATAATTTAAATGCAAGACATTAATCTTTGTTCATCAATTTCAGAACGAAATGACGCGTAAAAGAAATAAATTAAACAGAAATGGGAATTTCACCTTCGGAATGAACGAAAGAAGATGCAAAAACCTCGTGAGGAAGAATAAATGGATCAGGGTTAACAAGCATTAACAAGAATATACTATACACATCGTAGAATAGGAGTGTTAACTAATTTTTTCTTTCAGAATACAAGGCGATTGATGTAGACTGTCAGACAGAACTACACATCTTAGTTTTAGTGATGAAATATGCTAGAAATAAGGAATAGTTGTATAATGAGTAATGAAGTGACGTTTTCTTTGCAGATGAGGATATGGATAATGGAGTTTTTCCTTACAGGTGATGATGAATGGCGAAGAATATGATAATATAGATAATGAAGTGATGGATAATGAAGTTTTTTCTTTACAGATGAGGATAATGTTGAAGTTTATGTATTTATGCTATGTAGTTATTTAAGTATCTGTTGCAGTTCATTTTGACAGTATGTGTTATATTACATAGTATGATAACTGAAGGTTTTGGAAAGGACAGCTAGGGAACACACTTTTTATACACATTTCACTACCTGTTAATTCGAAGTTCACTACTTTTCAGCATAAAATGCGTTTCTTCTTTCAGTTTTATAATCCATTTTTGTATATTTTGCAGGAGAAATTATATATGAAATTGATGTGCTATAAGCAGTTGTTCATGAAACCTATGTCATTTATGAATGTGATTACATATACTCTACTTGTTTCATAATATTGGTACAGCTGACTCATGATGAATGACGTTACACATCTTCATTTGCAGCAACAACTCAAAAGCAAATATTTTCATTCTCCAGTAATTACCTAACGCAATGCATTGCTAGAAAATAATAATAATAATAATAATAATAATAATAATAATAGTAATAATGCTTTGTAACTGGTCAATGAATGCCAATGATTGCTATAATTAGATTAATTATGAACATTATTCTGTAATGCTATGTCATTTATTACCTCTTGTTTTCAATGATGACTTCTGATGATTTGTAATTAGGCACTGAGTGCCAATATTCTCTGTAAAAACAATTCCTGAACATTATTCTGTAATACTATGTCATTTATTAGCTCCTATTTTCAGTGATGACATTTGATGGTTTATAATTAGGCAATGAGTGCCAATATTCTCTGTAAAAACAATTCATGAAAATTATTATGTAATACTATGTCATTTATTAGCTCCTGTTTTCAATGATGACATTTGATGGTTTATAATTAGGCAATGAGTGCCAATGTTCTCTGTAAAACGGTTCATGAATATTATTCTGTAATACTATGTCATTTATTAGCTCCTGTTTTCAATGATGACTTCTGATGGTTTATAATTAGGCAATGAGTGTCAATGTTCTCTGTAAAACGACGCATGAACATTATTCTGTAATACTACATACATGGTACAGAAATGTTCAATAACTGGGCGATGAGTGCCACCAACTACTAGTGTAATTCTCAATGAAGGCTAGTATGTGACTTAGTGTCCTTCACCTTCTGACCTAATTGCCTGGAATTACTGCAATATCCGTTTGTCCTGTATATCCTCTTGATCATGGAGCACGATATTTGTTTTGTGCACTAATTCTACGTTGGTGTACCTTACAAGAACGTGGTGTTGACACGACATGCTGTCCACCACCGTGAACGATGGAGATGCTATCATGGTCTCACTGTTTGGTGTACCTAATGTACTGTCAAAATGATAACATGGAATATTACTATAACATTTCAGTGTCTTGGCTACGCTGAGTAATACTTCTGGGAATAGAACTTCAGATTGTCTCACTTGGTGTTGTGCTTCTGTAGAAAGATATGGACTTTCAGTGCAGCTGCGTGCAACCTAAAGTGCTACAACCATGATGCAATCCTTCCCTTTCCTATCCTAATTCTTATAACACAGTGAAAATCATTTTTTGCTAACATGATTTGTATTCATGACCTATACATTTTTTGTGATTTGTTGATATGTTCTGAACTACAGTGCGTGTGCACTTACGTCATTTGTTAATATGTTTTGTACTCGAAACACGTGTGTATTCATTACCAGCGATGGCGAGGCATGACAGAATCTCTGACCAGAGAGTTATTTATCGTTGCTAGTCTGCGCTTGACCACGCGAGACGACAGTAGTAGTGTGTTGCGAGTCGGCAAGAACAGTAGTAGCGTGTAGTGAGTCGGCAGGAACAGTAGCACGTAGCGAGTCGGCAGGAACAGTTGTTGTATGTAGCGAGTCGGGAGAGGTAGTAGTCAGTCGACAGTTGTAGCGAGTGGACGATTGTACTGAGCGGACGTCGGCATGCGTCGCGGGCGTGCTCTTCTCGCGACTCTGGTCACGGTTCGAGACGATGTATATTGTTATAGAAGGTAATGAAGCAGCATTGCGCAAATCTAATAATGTATGTTAATTGTAATTAATTTGTTCAAAAAATGCCCCAATAATAATTTTTTATAAAGTAACTCTTTTAAAGAAAAACATTCATTTCAATATAAAGAATATTTCCTATGCATTTCCTCCAAAAATCAAAATTAAATATAAGCCAGCATTGTACGAAGCTGTGTAGTAGAATCTACAATTAAGAGCAGATATATAGATGCAGTTTTTTTTATTGAGGTAAGAATCTTTTGCTTTTTTTTATTCTGAATACAGGGCCGATGGTCAGCACTGCTGCCCTTATAAAATTTATCAGGTTTAATTATTTATGTTGAGATGTTACATTCAGTTCATGATTCATTATTTAATTAATATTATTGTGGGTTTATGATCAATCTTCGTTCCTTAACGATATTTTGTGGGGAGCTAACATTTGGCTCATTTTTATTTTCATAGATATTTTTTTAAATATTTCTGTGGGGAGGTTACAACGTTTCGAGATGTACACTCACGCTCATAAATTAAGGATAATACTGATACATGGTGAAACAACGCTCTGGTAGGTGGTTTGCGCGTTTAAATCACCTCGGGGTATAACCATGCGGTGCGTTTCACCTGTGGTCGTCGCACGGTGGCGCTGGCAGCAGTCCACATACGCAGTGATGTGTTGGTGCATGTCAGAGTACAGTGCAGCGAGTAAGTGCGCAGACGTTTCCAGTCGTGCTAATGGTGACTGTGTGTTGAAAATGGCTCAAACAACACATACTGGTGACGTTATGAGGGGTAGAATACTAGGGCCACTGGAGGCTGGTTAAACACAGTAGGTCGTAGCACAAGCCCTCCGTGTACCACAAAGTGTGATCTCAAGATTATGGCAACGATTCCAGCAGACAGCAAACGTGTCCAGGCGCTACAGTACGGGATGTCCACAGAGTACAACACCACAAGAAGACCGATATTTCATCATCAGTACTCGCAGACGGCCACAGAGTACTGCAGGTAGCCTTGTTCGGGACCTTACTGCAGCCATTGGAACAGTTGTGTCCAAAAACACAGTCTACAGACGACTGAACAGACATGGTTTATTCGCCCTGAGAGCTGCAAGGTGCACCCACTGACCCCTGGTCACAGTAGAGCCCGTAAAGCCTGGTGTCAAGAACACAGTACATGATCATTGGAACGGTGGTCCCAGGTTATGTTCACGGACGAGTCCACGTATAGTCTGAACAGTGATTCTCGCCGGGTTTTCATCTGGCGTGAACCAGGAACCAGATACCAACCCCTTAATGTCCTTGAAAGGGACCTGTGTGGAGGTCGTGGTAGGATGGTGTGGGGTGGGATTATGATTGGTGCACGTACACACCTGCATGTCTTTGACAGAGGAACTGCAACAGGTCTGGTGTATCAGGACGTCATTTTGCACCAATAGATCCGCCTTTTCAGGGGTGCAGTGGGTCTCATCTTCCTCCTGATGGATGATAACGCACGGCCCCACCGAGCTGCCATCGTGGAGGAGTACCTGGAAACAGAAGGTATCAGGCGAATGGAGTGGACTACCTGTTCTCCAGACCTAAACCCCATCGAGCACGAGTGGGATGCTCTCGGTCGACGTATCGCTGCACGTCTTCAAACCCCTACGACACTTCAGGAGCTCCGACAGGCACTGGTGCAAGAATGGGAGGCTATACCTCAGCAGCTGCTCGACCACCGGATTCAGAGTATGTGAGGCCTGTGTACGTGTGCATGGTGATCATACCCCGTATTGGTGTCGGGGTAAATGCGCAGGAAACAGTGGCGTTTTGTAGCACATGTGTTTCGGGATGGTTTTCTCAACTTATCACCAATACCGTAGACTTACAGATCTGTGTGATGTGTGTTCCCTATGTGCCTACGCTATTAGCGCCAGTTTTGTGTAGTGCCACGTTGTGTGGCAAGGTTTACGGTTATTTGCTTCCAGGAGTACCGCAGCTCCTACAGATGCTGCCATTAAACTTATATTGCAGCCAAAATTTGCATACAACGGTAAATGAATCTGCGAGACGTAGGGAAATACGGCAGTATCTTGGACTGTTGTGACATGTGACTTTTTTTATCCACTTTTTCATCCATGTAGCCAATGCTTCAAGTGCTGAGTCATTCATGCCCCTCGGCGAAACTGTTTCTGTCCAATCGAAATTCACAAAAAGTCACCTTTACATTCGTATGCTAACACATGAACTATTCACGTTTAGTACAGCACGTTTACAGTGAAGTAATTTCTTTTACCTGTGTCCGAGAAAAAAGTCTTCATTTGGTTTATTCTTATCTTACATGCCCTCGATCAGTAGACTCGGAGTGAGAGTTTCTGTAGCCTGGGCGCAGCTGCTTAGCTTGCCTACAACATGATGTGGTAAAAGACTCTATAGCAAAACCTCTTCATAGCTCTAAAGACGGCTATTGTTTTCCCCTACAGCCATTTGCGCTTCGCAGTTGAAAGCTGTCAAAAGCTCTGCCAGGTATCACGAATTTTCTTAAGGGGTGGTTTGCTATCTTTTCGTTCAAAAAATCGATATTTTTAAATTGCATTTTTGGATTCATAAAACTCTTCAGAATCCACTTCTGAAACGGTTTTTCCGAGTACGGAACGGAAATGTTTCTTATTCGCGACTGAACAAAAGAAAAATGCACCTGCCTGAAGTCGGCCTTTTTCACGGACCAGTTTTTTTTTCGGGAATTTCGACTTTGCAGCCGCGAAAAATTATTCTATGTGCTTGCCCAGGGATCATGTGATCAAGTGATCAAAGAGCGTACGACGTACTACGGCTTGGCAATCCGACGGCATTCAAATTCGGTGGAACCGATGAAGAAGGCAATTTGGGCAACATACACTACTGGCCATTAAAATTGCTACACCACGAAGATGACGTGCTAAAGACAGGAAGAAGATGCTGTGATATGCAAATGATAAGCTTTTCAGAGCATTCACACAAGGTTGGCGCCTGTGGCGACACCTATAACGTGTTGACATAAGGAAAGTTTCCAATCGATTTCTCATACACAAACTGCAGTTGACCGGCATGGCCTGGTGAAACGTTGTTGTGATGCCTCGTGTAAGGAGGAGAACTACGTACCATCACGTAACCGACTTTGATAACGATCGGATTGTAACCTATCGCGATTGCGGTTTATCGTATCGTGACATTGCTGCTCGCGTTGGTCGAGATCCAACGACTGTTAGCAGAATATAGAATCGGTGGGTTCAGGAGGGTAATACGGAACGCCGTGCTGGATCCCAACGGCCTCGTATCACTAGCAGTCGAGATGACAGGCATCTTATCTGCATGGCTGTAACGGATCGTGCAGTCACGTCTCGATCCCTGAGTCAACAGATGGGGACGTTTGCAAGACAACAACCATCTGCACGAAAAGTTCGACGACGTATGCAGCAGCATGGACTATCAGCTCGAAGACCATGGTTGCGTTTACCCTCGACGCTGCATCACAGACAGGAGCGCCAGCGATGGTGTACTCAACGACGAACCGGGGTGCACGAATGGCAAAACGTCATTTTTTCGGATGAATCCAGGTTCTGTTTACAGCATCATGATGGTCGCATCCGTGTTTGGCGACATCGCGGTGAACGCACATTGGAAGCGTGTATTCGTCATCGCCATACTGGCGTATCACCCGGCGTGTTGGTATGGGGTGCCATTGGTTACACGACTCGGTCAACTCTTGTTCGCACTGCCGGCACTTTGAACAGTGGACGTTACATTTCAGATTTGTTATGACCCGTGGCTCTACCCTTCATTCGATCCCTGCGAAACCCTACATTTCAGCAGGATAATGCACGACCGCATGTTGCAGGTGCTGTACGGGCCTTTCTGGATACATAAAATGTTCGACTGCTGCCCTGGCCAGCACATTCTCCAGATCTCTCACCAACTGAAAACGTCTGGTCAATGGTGGCCGAGCACCTGGCTCGCCACAATACGCCAGTCACTACTTTTGATGAACTGTGGTATCGTGTTGAAGCTACTCTGGCAGCTGTACCTGTACACGCCATCCTAGCTCTGTTTGACTCAATGCCAGGCGTATCAAGGCCGTTATTACAGCCAGAGGTGGTTGTTATGGGTACTGATTTCTCAGGATCTATGTACCCAAATTGCGTGAATATGTACACACATATCAGTTCTAGTATAATATATTTGTCCAATGAATACCCGTTAATCATCTGCATTTCTTCTTGGTGTAGCAATTTAAATGGCCAGTAGTGTATTTCCACAAGTTTTCGACATATGACCACTCACAAAACCAGAATTATCCGGCTGGGGAAACTAGTTGGTGCAAGTGGCTCATTGCAGAGGCTACCGGACATCTGGACGAATATCAACACGACCAGTCGCTCTCCAAAAAAGTTCGGAATGTGACTCATCCGATCTACGAGGCCCTTTTGGAGGACGAGTTATTGTACCGGTACTTCGGAGGAAACACACAAAATTCAAATGTAAGTTTGAACGCGTGTGTTTCGAAAATAGCCCACAAGCATTTGCATTCTGGTGCGAGGACTGTGGAGATTGCGACTTTCTTGGCAGTGAGCAGCTTCAACGAAGGGTACTCAGAAATTTTGAAGACCATGACAACGATGGACATCACCCTGGGACTCTATTCGACGCAGTTCACAGTTCGACCACCGGAATCAAGCGGCCGAAAACCGCTTGTCTTAGGCCGTACGAGCGGCTGTGGAGCAACACAGGACGGCCAAGATGTCTCTGATGGACACATGTCCAGATCATCCGCTTTCAAAATTCCGCCATCTCTCTCCCCACATCCACCATTGCTGGCGGCTCACCTCCAACTGTGCAACGCTACACGCTGGTAACAGCCAACTGCCCAACACTACAATAGCGAATATTACAACAATGCCAACCACCCACAGACTGCTCACAGCACAGCCAGTGATTTTCAAATAGAGCACTACGTGGCGTTACCAATATAAAAACCTAAACAGCCTACTTACACATTCTCATTTTTCCTCTTCAGACTGAAATTCATGGCATTAGTTTTCTTTATGTTCAATGTCACTTTATTGCTTATTGACCAATCATAAACTTCCTTGAGAGTTTCATTTGCTTTCTCAGCAAGGAGTTCACTTGTTTTCTCAGTGACTATAATATTGCTGTCATCGACGAAGAGAAATTTTTCACCATGAGTAACACTGCTGGGAAAGTCATTGATGTTTATCAGGAACAGTATTGGTCCTAATATGCTACCTTGCAGAACCCTCATAGTAATGTATAAGTGTTGCAATGTAATAAGTGTTTTACTAAATGTTTAGATCTATTTGAAGTTTGTGTTATCTCTACTCTTTGTACCTGATCTGTCAGGTATGATCGTAACCAGTCATTAGCTACCCCTCTTATTCCTAATGCTTCTAATTTATTTAATAGAATATTGTAGTCGACTGTATCAAACGCCTTGGAAAGATCCAAAAATATGCCTGTGACAAACTCATCTTTATCAAGAGTATCAAGTACAACTTTTGTGAATTCTACTATGGCTGACTCCGAATTTTTGCCACTTCGGAAACCAAACCGTGATTCTCTTAAAAGATTGTGTTTATTCAGGTAGTTCATTAATCTGTCTTTCATAATTGCTTCTATTATTTTTGAGAATGCTGACAGCAGGGAAATGGGTCGATAATTTTCTACGTCTTCTGAATTACCTTTCTGAAGCAAAGGTACAGCTCTTACCTGTTTTAACTGCTCTGGAAATGTCCCTGACGTGAAGGATTCATTTATTATATTTGTTAAGGAGCCTTGTATAATCCCTATGCTTTGTTTCAGTACACACAATGCCCGCGATGTCAATGGGACCTTAAACACCGATCTTGCTTCCTTCCTTCATTCAGTCTCTTTCTCGGGCGCTCTTGATTTTCATTGCAATACCCGCTTATTCTGATACTCTGAGTACCCATTCCTTCGGAACAATAATCTTAGTGCGAGACCCTCCTCATCCGAAAGTGATGGAACTGTATGGGGAAAAGTCTTTAACACCGAATATCTGTGTTACGGATGGTGATATATCGAGACGTGGAGCTAGAGGTTAGTGTGCGTTTGTTTTTTATGTACACTGCGACAGAGGAATCCGTTTCATGCTCTCTTAACACTTCGGGGAAAGGTAGCTGGCCCTCTTTTCCTAATTCCATCGTGAATTTTGTGTTAGGATTGATAGACTTTAAATAGAGTTCAGGCAGCTAGTACACATAACAGTACAACTCGCACTGGAGAAGATGACTAGCTCGGTCGTCGAAATATCGTGTATAAAATGAAAAAAAACTCGGTTGCACACCCAGAAGCACACGCCGCAAAAAACCTGACGAATAACAAGTGGCACCATGTCTTGTGGACAACGAATTGCTCAGTATTGCCGCGTAATTTATGTTGGGGTGACATTCTTTGTCAAGCGTTGTTTGTTCATCATATCATGACGTTTCGGCTCGTACACGGCATGTTGCTACGGCAATAACGTTCGTTTGCAGCGCGTGTTTTGACCCAATGGGTATAAGACCTTCGAACGCTACGGGGATCGGGTACTATGCCAATGCGATTACATCAGGGGACACAAATCTGTACCACTTTTCATATCGTTTGGTAACTTTTCAATATTTTCGTCTTGTACTTCGAAAATATCTTTCAAGTCAATAATGTACATACTACCAATAAATTTTATGTCAGAAACGTACAGGTAAAGTTAGAAGAAAATGGAATAAACACTTGCAGAGAAAGGAGTCGAAAAGACTTTAGTTAACAAACCTTCAAGTTAAAGGAAAAGACGTGTTGGCAGCCCAAGGAAATGATTAAGACAACTGCATGACCTAACGCTGGAACACAATAGCAAAAATATTCCACAAAACGTTCTTTTATTTATCAGGCACACATTCGTCAGTTAAAATAATGGACAATTAAATCTTTGGGCTGGGGCGGAAGCTTGTATAATTTTATTCAAACATATCCTTGAAAAAGAGTTGTGACGTTGCAGTGTTAATAAGGCGCAGTTTTAAGAAACGAGCGGATTGTGTGAGGCGTTTCAACGAGTTCCCCAGACAATGAGAAGGGCGTAGGACATTTGCTTTGTATTCACATCGGCTGCTACGTAAATAATAACTCATTCCTTTCCAATTCAATTACATTTTGTTTCGTCATATCCTGCGTGCGTCAGCGTCTTGACACAGCAGCTTTCTCCAGTCGTAGCAGTTCCAATACTCGATATGTATCGGCTTCTTACGGACCTTAACAACACCTAAGGATGTTCCAGGTATATCTGCACATGGACCTTGTTGGCGAATGGTGAAGTCAACGTGAACTACAAACAGGAATCATGTACGAGGGGTACCAACAGAGTTTTAATTATCACCCAGAAAACAAAGTTGCAGATATAATTAAAACACAGGTTGAAGAAAAATTGGCGCACTCGGACTCTGCAGCGTGATACCTCACATACTTTTCTTTTAGTGTTCAACCCTGAGGTTGGTTTGCAGCAGAGCGCCATTCCTCTCTTCTGTCTGCCTTCCTCTTCATTTCCACGTATGTGTTACATCCAACGTCATTCATGATCTGTTGCATATGTGACATCCTTGGTCGCCCCCGCCGATTCCTTCCCTCAGCTCCTTCTGCTATTGTCCCAATGATGTTTTTGTGTCGTAGGACGTGCCCTACAAGTTTATCTCATCTTGTTTGGATGTACCTCCACAGAGATCTGGTTTCTGTACTCTTCGAAGCACCTCTTCATTTGTTAGTTTGTCTCTCCAACGGATCTTCATCATCCTTCTACAGCTCCACATCTCCAGGGCCTCTATCCGTCTTCTCTCTTCTCTTCCTATTGTCCAAGTTTCACACCCGTATAGGTTTCCTTATTTTTAGACTGATGTTGTTACTGGTGAGTAAGTTCCTTCTCCGATTAAATGCAATTTTGGCCTTTTGTGTTCTGCCCGCAATTTCTTTCCGGCTTCTACCATCTCTTGTGATTTTGCTTCCCAGGTAAGTAAATTCCTCTATCGCTTCCAGCTCCTCTCTTCCAATTCTCATTCTCAGAGCTTCATATTCTGCTCCTGTACTGCATACCATCACTTTAGTCTTTTTCTTGCTTATTCTCATTCCATACTGATTGCATAGAATTTTTTCCATTGTTCTGAGGACTTCCTCTAGATCTTCTTTTGTCTCCGTGACTGTAGCAACATCGTCTGCATAACGTAGCATGTCTATCTTCTGCCCATTAATTTTGATCCCCACCTCAGTAGTTTCTCGAACTTGGTCTATAGCTTCCTGGATGCAAACATTGAGTATAAGAGGAGAGAGAGCACATCCTTGTCTTACACTACTCACATACTAGCAATACAAAAAAGTCTGTCACAAAATTTTGTCCTTCGCATATTTCGAGCAGTAAATGGACGTTAAAGATTGGCAATCTGGCAACATTTCAGTCACGTGTACAGTAACTATTTCTGTCAGCAAATAGGTTAGTACAGTGCAGTTGGTACAGTGGGTAGTGTTTTGGTTGGTATGCAGGAGGTTGAGAGTTCGATGCTCGGTCTAAGCATATTTGTTTTTACAAAATTGTTAAGGCTTTCGTGGTCACTTGTTGACAAACTGCCTATTGGCTTCTGTCTCGGGTTCTTCGGCCGACGTTCATCTAATGATTTTTCTGACATTTCGCCAGCACGAGTGGCTGGCATTGTCAAAGCTTCACCCTCCATTGCTGGTGGTGTTTCAGAACAGTAGAGCGTAATTCTGTTATTTTGGAGCATAGATTCCTGCCTTGGAGCCATCTTTTCATTAACTGGAGAAAAAGAAGAGTAATGGATGACATGATTAGCTGTGAATGCAAGTATGTAATTTCTGAAGGTTGTTTAGGAACACCTTTCATTCCAAAAGAAATGAACTAGAATGTTTTTGTTGCTGTCAAAGTTCTTGAAGTAATTATGGCGTCTCACCCTAATTTCAATATTACCAACATGGTAGAGTATCAATGTAGATGATTCAAATGCGTTGTATCAGAGTCTTAGTCATAACGTCAGTCAGCATTGGGTATGACATTCTCTGCTAAAAACGAAAGAGGAAACCAACCTCAAGTTAACATACGTGTAACTGTGCAGTGTCTGTGTAATCTCCTCAATAAGCTGCAAGCGTGAATTGTGTTCAGAATAGCTTGCTGTGTAGTTGTGAGTGCGTCATGTCGGAGATGAGGGAATTTGATCTTGGTAAAATGGTTGTGGCTCGTGTGATAGGTGCATCCTTTGTTGTACAAAGACCTTCACCCCTCCCCCCCCCCCTCGGCCGGGATAATGAAGGTATTGTTTGGTATGTGTCAACAATAACCTGACGTACAATACCGGAAATTGTATGTGAACTTACCTTTTGACTGATCCGTTCAATTCATTTTTCCTCTGTTTCACATTTTCTTTGTTATTGTTTCTTGTCTTGTATAGAACTAGTTTTTTAGTTTGGAAGTTGATTAAAAATATATTGGATTGTTTCACTATGTCGGATAATATTTCTTTAAATAATTTCCTTTATTTTAGCCATTGTAAAAGAAAATTAATATTTTTTGATATACGCAGTTATTTCACAATCTAATTTTACAATATATGGATCGTCGTTACACAGAAAGTTACGTAGAAATTAAGATACCTTTCTAAATATTGTAAAATACCCTAAATGCACGTTACCGTTCTATAACACGTATTGTATAGGTTGATTATACACAACAAAGCGTATAAACAAATCTTGGCACTGCGATTGTCTGATGCTGACAGATTATGGTCTTATGGGACAAAACATAATAAGAGCATACATCAAAATCTCCTGAAGAGGTTACGGGAGACTGTGAAGACAAAGCGTAACGAGAAACTGTCCAAAAGGATGTTTTTGTCCCACCTTAACGCCCCACCTCGTTTTGCAAAGGCACAGACATACATATTTCTTCTTTGAGCTATCAAATTTGTGCACACCATCCGTTTTTTCATGACATACAATCCACTGAAATCCTCCTCTTTCCAAAGATGAAGAAACCATTGTATGGCAGGCGCTTGATGATACGATTTTCGAGGGCGGAACGTTTTCTAAGCAGTCAAAATGAAGACGTCTATAGCCAACATCTCCAACAATTCATATATCGTGAGGAAAAGGTGTCGATTTGAAGAGCTAATATGTAGAGCAGCATAACACCACCGCCATGTTACATGACAGATTTTTTTCGAAGGGATGAAGATTAGGGTTTAACGTCGCGTCGACATCGAGGTCACTGGAGGCGGAGCACAAGCCCGGTACGTTGCAAAGATAGGGAAGGACAACAGCCGAGCCCTTCCAGAGGTACCGTCATCGTCCTGGAGCGATTGAGAAAAATCGCAGAAAACCTAAGCCTGGGCCGACGGGGATTTGAATCGTCGTCCTCTCGAGTAAGAGTCTAGTGTGCTAACCACAGCGTCACCGCAATCCATAATTTTTGGAGGTGGTAACTCAAACTCTATGACCATCCCTTGTAACAGGGTTCATAGTTCATTGTGTAAAGCGAGCGAGACATAGAACTCAAGGATTTTAGGATTCAAGGACCGTAGGCGAGTTATCTTTTTGATTTGCAAAAAAACCTTGGCATCGGCATTAGATTGATCCAGAAATAACGTTTTAGAATTTATTGTATACTTTAACTCATGCACTGCAGTGCACTGCAAATTAAACATTTAATCTCATTACAAAATCCGTGAAAAATACCGACCCACTAGAGCACTATTGAACACTAGCCCCAGTCGTAAGCAATGACAGGTAGCGACGAAAGCTGGCACTTCGCTGCATTTTAGTTGACTTTTGGAATACTGCAAACACACTGTAATTAGGTAATGATTTTAGGGTTTTATTTGTTACTTATAATAACCCATATCCCGTTGATCACTTGAGATCGTGAGTTGTACCACATTTTGTCAAATTATTCGAAAATATGCAGTTGCGCACTTTCATTGTATCTGATTATTCGGTAAATGTGATGAAATATTAGTAGAAATGTGTTAGAAGCTGATTCCATGCTAAACCTAGCCGCATTCGACAATTTAACAGGCTCAATCTGTTTCGGCCTACTAGATTTGTCGATGACCGTGCTACATGGAACAGGTTGTACGTGTTTCGTTTCCTATCCGAGAAAGTGGATGATTCATGCCGGTCTGTTCAAGATACAGGTAGCTTCTATTCTTAGCACGAGGATAATTAGCTGTTCCTTATTGGAGAAGGTTGAAGCAACACTGAAATAAGTTTAAGTGGATCCATAAACTCAACTCATTACTTATGCCAAATTAAACACATCAGAACTCAGATAAAAGCATATGTTGTAAACCGTTTACATTGTATTACTTCCAAGATGAATCCTATTCCGACAATGGAATGAGGCATGCAGCCATTAAAAAACTCGCTCTACAGGCAAACGTTCAAGATATCATGCTACACGCGACTAGTGGCCCTATGTCTGACCATCCATCGCCTCAAAATATAGCTTATGTCTCCATAGTGTCTTTTCCCTAATTCCACTTACATTCGACAAATTATTTCTTAGTATTTGTAAGTGCTAAGCCAGGAATGCACCGCTTCTTTCACTGCTTCGTCCGAGGCAAATCAATGGACCCTTAATGCCTGTTTGAGTGAACCAAAAACGTGATAGAAGGGGCAAGATCGGGACTATACGGAGCATGATCCAATGCTTCAACTTTGAGTTTCTGGAGCGTTTCAGCAGTGTGGGCAGCAGTATGCGGACGGGCATTGTCGTGCAATAACACAACACCTTTTGACAGCAATCCTCGGCGATTGCTTCTAATTGCAGGCTTTAGCCTGGCAGTCAGCTTCTCACTGTAACGGACTCTGTTTACTGTTGTGTCCCTTTCCCCATAATGTTCCAGTACTGGAGCTTGTGCGTCCCAAAAAACCGTAAGCATCACTTTTTCTGCAGACGGTTGGGTCTCGAACTTTTTGTTGCACGGCGAATTTTGATGTTTCCACTCCATACTCTGCCGTTTAATCTCCGGCTTGTAATGATGGAACCACGTTTCGTCACCAATAATGATCCTGTCTAAGAAGTTGTACCCTTCGTTACCATAGCAGTCCGAATGTTTTTTGCAGATGTCCTAGTGCGTTTGTTTATGCAACTGTGTGAGTAGTTTTGGGACCCATGTTGCACAAACTTTATGAAACCCAAGTCTGTTGTGGATAATTTCGTCAATAGTTAATCGTCTGTCGAAGAGAATAATTTCACGTGAACGCTCAATGGTTTCTTCATTTGTGGCGGTAAACGGTCGTGCGGCTCCTTCATCGTGCGTAACACTTGTGCGACCATTTCGGAATTTTTCAATCCACTCGTAGACTCTTCGTTGTGGCAAAACACTGTTCCCATACTGTACCAAAAGTCTTCAATGAATTTCGGCCCCTGATACGCCTTCCGACCGCAAAAAACGGAGCACTGAACGTTGTTCTTCTTAGGTGCAAATAGACAGCGGAGCAGCTATGATTAACAGCACGGCAGCCATAACGAAACTAACCTAGCAGCTTGAAAACTGCAAAGATATAACAACAAATAAACAAAGCATGCGTTATCGACGTAAAAAGACATTACTACCAAAATAAACAAAAATATAACTAAATTGCGGATAACAATTGATTTACCCTCGTACAAACATAACCAGTATTCTGCAATATTTATTATTTTACCAGTTGGTATTCGGCTGTTACGCCCTCTTTAAGCAGTGGATCTACTTTTACAGAGTTTCAAAGTGCAACTTCCACAAAGGAATGGAGGTGAACTGCCTCCAAATAATGCAAATTAATAAATACATATCCACTTGCTCGAGTTTAGTACTGAATGGTCAAATACAGTTCCCTCACTCGGCACTTCTAACTGAAGAAGGGTCCATAACCCTATGAGCTCTTTTTCAGAAAAGTGTTCACAATTAATCAGTGGGTTATGCAGAATATTCTATCACGGTTTTCTTGCTTTGTCTCAGTGCTGGAGATCAGCGAAGCTGAAATACGAAGCAAACTGTTCCGTACTAGGCTCACTTAAAAGGGTCCATATACAGCATACTGCCTACAGGAAAATTAAAGAGACCTTTGGAGATAAGAGAACCGCTTGTATGAACATCAAGAGCTCAGATGGAAACCCAGTTCTAAGCAAAGAAGGGAAAGCAGAAAGGTGGAAGGAGTATATAGAGGGTATATACAAGGGCGATGTACTTGAGGACAATATTATGGAAGTGGAAGAGGATGTAGATGAAGATGAAGTGGGAGATACGATACTGCGTGAAGAGTTTGACAGAACACTGAAAGACCTGAGTCGAAACAAGGCCCCCGGAATAGACAACATTCCATTGGAACTACTGACGGCCTTGGGAGAGCCAGTCCTGACTAAACTCTACCATCTGGTGAGCGAGATGTATGAAATAGACGAAATACCCTCAGACTTCAAGAAGAATATAATAATTCCAATCCCAAAGAAAGCAGGTGTTGGCAGATGTGAAAATTACCGAACAATCAGTTTAATAAGCCACAGCTGCAAAATACTAACACGAAATCTTTACAGACGAATGGAAAAACTAGTAGAAGCCGACCTCGGGGAAGATCAGTTTGGATTCCTTAGAAATACTGGAACACGTGAGGCAATACTGACTTTACGACTTATCTTAGAAGAAAGATTAAGGAAAGGCAAATGTACGTTTCTAGCGTTTGTTGACTTAGAGAAAGCTTTTGACAATGTTGACTGGAATACTCTCTTTCAAATTCTGAAGGTAGCAGGGGTAAAATACAGGGAGCTATTTACAATTTGTACAGAAACCAGATGGCAGTTATAAGAGTCGAGGGACATGAAAGGGAATCAGTGGTTGGGAAGGGAGTAAGACAGGGTTGTAGCCTCTCCCCGATGTTATTCAATCTGTATATTGAGCAAGCAGTAAAGGAAACAATACAAAAATTCGGAGTAGGTATTAAAATCCATGGAGAAGAAATAAAAACTTTGAGGTTCGCCGATGACATTGTAATTCTGTCAGAGACAGCAAAGGACTTGGAAGAGCAGTTGAATGGAATGGGCAGTGTCTTGAAAGGAGGATATAAGATGAACATCAACAAAAGCAAAACGAGGATAGTGGAATGTAGTCGAATTAAGTCGGGTGATGCTGAGGGAATTAGATTAGGAAATGAGACACTTAAAGTAGTAAAGGAGTTTTGCTATTTGGGGAGCAAAATAACTGATGATGGTCGAAGTAGAGAGGATATAAAATGTAGACTGGCAATGGCAAGGAAAGCGTTTCTGAAGAAGAGAAATTTGTTAACATCGAGTATAGATTTAAGTGGCACGAAATCGCTTCTGAAAGTATATGTGAAACATGGACGATAAATAGTTTGGACAAGAAGAGAATAGAAGCTTTCGAAATGTGGTGCTACAGAAGAATGCTGAAGATTAGATGGGTAGATCACATAACTAATGAGGAAGTATTGAATAGGATTGGGGAGAAGAGGAGTTTGTGGCACAACTTGACCAGAAGAAGGGATCGGTTGGTAGGACATGTTCTGAGGCATCAAGGGATCACCAATTTAGTATTGTAGGGCAGCGTGGAGGGTAAAAATCGTAGAGGGAGACCAAGAGATATTCATCTCTAAACAGATTGAGAAGGATGTAGGTTGCAGTAGGTACTGGGAGATGAAACAGCTTGCACAGGATAGAGTAGCATGGAGAGCTGCATCAAACCAGTCTCAGGACTGAAGACCACAACAACAACAACATACAGCATTCCGACACAAATAGAGTAATAGAAAATATGGGAAAAAACTGACACTGTCAACAGTAGCGTTTAATCCAGTTAAGCGAGAATAAGAAAAGGATATCAGGGATTTATTTACGTACATGAATGATGAAAGTAGTTCGTGGTTACAGAACATGTTTGAAGATAGTCACCAGCAACCAGACGTCCTATAGACAATAGACATCCATGCAAAGCAGGAGGAAGAAGAACAAGAACAAGAACAAGAAGAGGAGAAAGAAAAGTCCTTCAACAACTAGAAAGTGTACCAGACAAACTGTCCATCACAATACGTTGAGAACTGGACAAATCATGGGTATTTTATTTGTGAAAAATGCTCAAATGTATGTGAAATATTATGGGACTTAACTGCTAAGGTGATCAGTCCTTAAGCTTACACACTACTTAACCTAAATCATCCTAAGGACACACACACACACCCATGCCCGAGGGAGGACTCGAACCTCCGCCGGGAGCAGCCGCACAGTCCATGACTGCAGCGCCTAAGACCGCTCGGCTAATCCCGCGCGGCATTTATTTGTGTAGTTGTATTTCGTAATCAATTTATTTCCCATTGTTTTATTTTTGTAATTAAGCATTCCCTCATCATAGGTATCATTAAGAATAATATTACTGTTATTCTGTAATGTGTTCAGAGGCTTAAAATAACGTTTGATGAAATAAATGTTTACTTGTTACAACCTGCTGACACTGATTTACAGGAGAAGGGCCTATAAATGATTATCATAAATGTTATTTTTCAAAGTAAAAATGTAGATTATCATATCTCACATTATGGAAAGATTTACTTAATAGTAGTACACTTCCGATTAAAATATGCATGTATATTAGTGAAGTCCATTAAAAGTTAGCATTAAAAGATGGGGTAGTCAGGATTTCAAGTCACGGGCCATGCCCGGGACGCAGTGCCAAAGCGCTCAGCCTCGCTTCACATTTCCCCCCACCGCCACGACACGCTGCACGAGGAGAGAGAAGCGGGAAAAACAACGAATACGCCGCATTTAAATCACAGTACAGTCACATTGCATATGACTTGGTTTGATACTTCACACTTTTCAACAATGGAGACCACAAACAAAACAAGTTTTCAGCATTAATTAATTATTTTTGGCACGCTGAGACGTAATATAATTTTAATCTGGTACAGACTGTCGGCATACAGACAGACGCAGACAGTTTCACAGAGTTTCGCCCTCAAGCTGCCATGCAATCGTGCCGTACTTAGTTTCATGATCGAAAAAAACTTTTTCACACAAATATGTTGATAGATATATTGTATACTTCGAAAATCTACCTGAAAAAAAGCAATGTAAACATCCTGGAGAAGTTAAACAAAGAAAGATTTGTAATTAAACTGGAGTTACCCTGCAGGTCAGTCAGTTAATCAGCACATACACAGGGGCGCTTTCAACTGAAACGACAAATGGTCTCGAAAACAGCTCGGAAACAAATATAAGATTGACAGTTTCTTTAAAACATTTATAAAACTATCCTTGTAATTCTTGCAAGACTACAATGATTTCTTCAAACCTCACGCTTTCCTTAACGGTAATGAGTTAGGGAATTGGATTTTCTTTGGCAGAATGTGTCCCTTCTGCAACGCGATTTTCTTTTTGAATGCATCTCCATCATATCAGGCAGAAGTTACCTTGCAGTGTCTTACTTTGGGAAGTGGGCATTCAAGGCAACTTGAGAAGTGAAGTCTACAATCCAATCCGGATGTTCTAGTTTTCGCTCTTTCATAAATTCAACAATAGCGAGATTTAAATCGAAAAATCGTTCCATGCATGCCCATTGAATTAACCAATGCGTTCTGCCGTAATATACACTGAAGCGCCTAAGAAACTGTTATAGGCATGCGTATTTAAATGCAGATATATCTAAACAGGCAGAATACGGCGCTGCGGTCGGCAACGCCTATATGTGATAGCAAGTATCTGTCTGCTGCAATGGCAGTGTTATAATCGGCGCACGAGCGATGGGACACAGCATCTCCGAGGTAGCGATGAAGTGGGGATTTTCCCGTACGACCATTTCACGAGTGTACCTTGAATATCAGGAATCCGGTAAATCTCTGACATCGCTGCGGCAGGAGAAATATCCTGCAGGAACGGGACCAACGATGACTAAAGAGAATCGTTCAGTGTCACAGAAGTGCAACCCTTCCGCAGCTGCAGATTTCAATGGTGATCCATCGAAAAGTGTCAGCGTGCGAACCTTTCAACGAAACGTCATCGATATGGGGTTTCGGTGCCGAAAGCCCACTCGTGTAGCCAAGATAACTGCGCAACACAAAGCTTTACGTCTTGCCATGGGCCCATAACCACCGACATTAGACTATTGATGACTGGAAGCATGTTGTCTGGATAGATGAGTCTCGTTTCAAATTGTATCGAGCGGATGGACATGTACAGGTATGGAGACAACCTCATGAATCCATAGACCCTGCATGTCAGCAGGGAACTGTTCGGGCTGGTGGAGGCTCTGTAATGGTGTTGAGCATGTGCTGTTGGAGTGATATGAAACCCATGATACGTCCGGAACGACTCTGATATGTGATACGTACGTAGGCATCCTGTCTGATCGCCTGCATCCATTCATGTCCATTGTGCATTACGACGGACTTGGGCAATTCCAGCAGGACAACGCGACACCCCTGTGGACCTTCGGCAAGAAATGCATGATGCCCCTCGTAAACGCTATCCAGGAAAATATTGACTCCTGGAGTGACTGAAGAATAAAAAAGTTAATTAAAAAAACTAGTATATTGAAGTATAGAAATATACTGAAGAAAATTTGTAAGATGAGGGGCCACGAATCGTAGAAAGGAAGAAGACTACCCTGAAGGTGAAACCTAACGGAAGCAGACACGCTTACGTGTCTTGACTGTTTTTGACTCAAGGTTCAGTTTCTGATTCCTAATTCCATTCCTTCGCTTTTTAGTTTTAACACATGTATATAAACACACGTGGTATATTGTATGAACTGGTTAATCAATTATACAGGGTTATTACAAATGATTGAAGCGATTTTACAGCTCTACAATAACTTTATTATTTGAGATATTTTCAAAATGCTTTGCACACACATACAAAAACTCAAAAAGTTTTTTTAGGCATTCACAAATGTTCGATATGTGCCCCTTTAGTGATTCGGCAGACATCAAGCCGATAATCAAGTTCCTACCACACTCGGCGCAGCATGTCCCCATCAATGAATTTGAAAGCATCGTTGATGCGAGCTCGCAGTTCTGGCACGTTTCTTGGTAGAGGAGGTTTAAACACTGAATCTTTCACATAACCCCACAGAAAGAAATAGCATGGGGTTAAGTCGGGAGAGCGTGGAGGCCATGACATGAATTGCTGATCATGATCTCCACCACGACCGATCCATCGGTTTTCCAATCTCCTGTTTAAGAAATGCCGAAAATCATGATGGAAGTGCGGTGGAGCACCATCCTGTTGAAAGATGAAGTCGGCGCTGTTGGTCTCCAGTTGTGGCATGAGCCAATTTTCCGCGGGCTACGCGTGAAACTTGCCCGCACGCGTTCAACCGTTTCTTCGCTCACTGCAGGCCGATCCGTTGATTTCCCCTTACAGAGGCATCCAGAAGCTTTAAACTGCGCATACCATCGCCGAATGGAGTTAGCAGTTGGTGGATCTTTGTTGAACTTCGTCCTGAAGTGTCGTTGCACTGTTATGACTGACTGATGTGAGTACATTTCAAGCCCGACATACGCTTTCTCGGCTCCTGTCGCCATTTTGTCTCGCTGCGCTCTCGAGCGCTCTGACGGCAGAAACCTGAAGTGCGGCTTCAGCCGAACAAAACTTTATGAGTTTTTCTACGTATCTGTAGTGTGTCGTGACCATATGTCATTGAATGGAGCTACAGTGAATTTATGAAATCGCTTCAATCATTTGTAATAGCCCTGTATATACCATTAAATTGCTTTCGGTTACGAATGTCGTTTATATAGGGTATCCCAGGAGGAATGGTCAGCATTCAGGGATATGGCAGGAACGATTATTCGAAGCAAAAACGTCTGGTAGACATGGTCTCTGAAAGGCATTCGTTAAGAGTTATGAGCACTTGTTCATATATGCTACTGTGAAACACATCTCTTCTACTGAAGAAGTGGTCACAGCTCTCTTTAGACCCCTTGTTTACTATATTTTTATTTCGAATGATCGTTTCTGTCATATCCCTGAATACTGAACGTTCCTCGTGGGACACGCTGTACAAAAGATGAAAAGAATGGGCTGTACGGGCTTCCTGTCGTTATACTCCATTATTTATAACAATTTGTTCTATGTTCTTCGTGTACGCCGGTATGATCATTTGCTCCGGTGGCTTGGGGGATTTCACATGAGAAATCCAAACGTCTTCGGTTCAGTCCAAGTCGGTACTAGGATTTTTTCTCCCGTCTCTCCTTTGTATTATTTCAGTGTCTCAAAAATGCCAATGTGCTGCGTAATTTGGTCTCCACGTTAATTGTAGGCCCCCTTTAACTAACTGTGTAACTCAGTTCAAATGTCTGGGGAATGGAAGGGCGTACCACTTTCAATAGCGTCATACCTAAAAAAGCACCAGTGTTCAAACCAGCCTTCGGTTCGAAGACAGTCCGTCCAGTCTATCCGAGATTGTTCTCGATTTCTAACGACTCCGTTGGTGACGAAACAATAATCGTACTACACTGCTTTCTTTCCTACTTGTGTGGCGATGAAAAGAAGCGGTGAGTCAAACGTGACGCGTCAGTCACCGGCCTTGCGTGTTTACTCTGGAATTTGTGGAAATTTGTAAAGACTGTACCAGCAACCGTTTGTATGTAAGATATGTGACGCTAATGACTTCTCCTCTTCCAATTGAAATTATAAAATTGCAGAACATGTTGCAGTCTTTGTAAAATAGCTTATTACCAATTGTAAAAGTGTAAATTAAAAGCAAGAACCAGCTACAAGTAAAACAGAAAAATTTTACTGCAACGATTTCGGAATTAAAAATTTGTTTTCAGCAAACTGACAGTGGTCTCCAAAATGAACGCTCAGCAATAATGAATTCTCTAGCAATAATTCAATAACTAATATACGGACTTTTAAAGTTCCTGTAAATGAACATTCATGCCACCTTTGTGACCTTCGTTGACCTTCAAAGACCTTACTGTTGCACATCACTGGATTCGTCTCGATAGCCGCTATGAGGAAACAGGAACCAAACTAAAAAAATTGACCTTCACATCTCTGGCGCGACCTCACCTAGCAACAAAAAACCAACGTCCAGTATGGCCCCCATTGACCCATGAAACTTTTGTCCCACAACCTTTCGGTGTTATTCTAAGTGTCAATAGCTAGTGACTCACCCTGTATAGTTTTGTAGCCAAACAAGGGAGGAATGATATGGCGAATTGGAATCCTGAATAAAACCAAACTGCTTATAAAAAAAGGGATTGAATTACTTATTGAACACCCCTCATATAATGAATGAAGAAGCACACCACACTTTAGCATGTTGTTGTTATGATCTTCAGTCCAGAGACTGGTTTGATGCAGCTCTCCATGCTACTCTATCCTGTGCAAGCTTCTTCATCTCCCAGTACCTACTGCAACCTACATCCTTCTGAATCTGCTTAGTGCATTCATCTCTTGCTCTCCCTCTACAAGTTTTACCCTCCACGCTGCCCTCCAATACTAAATTGGTGATCCCTTGATGCCTCAGAATATGTCCTACCAACCGATCCCTTCTTCTAGTCAAGTTGTGGCACAAAATCCTCTTCTCCCCAATTCTATTCAATACCTTGTCATTAGTTATGTGATCTACCCATCTAATCATCAGCATTTTTCTGTAGCACCACATTTCGGAAGCTTCTATTCTCTTCTTGTCTAAACTATTTATCGTCCACGTTTCACTTCCATACATGGCTACACTCCATACACTTTAGCATATTATACAATATTTCGTAAATATCCGCTTTTGTAAATCTGCGCTTTTTTGTTTATGAATTCTCTTTTTTTCGTTTTTGAGTCACTGGTCTTCTACTTCATCGAAGGTAGTTTTTGACTTCTCTGTATGTTGAATTAGTCCTTCCGACGACCATATATTTTTCGATTTATCCGCATTTTTCCTATAGCCTTTCACGTTGATTTCCCTCCGCTTCCTATTTATTCCTTTCCTAAGTGACTTACATTGTTATATTCCCGTCGCTTTCTGACCGTTTTTGTTCCAATACAGACTTCTCCGCACGTACACGTGTGCGGTATATTCCCTCACATTGCAAGTGGGTTCCTTTTTTCTTTTGCCGATCTGAAACTCTCTTTGATCTTCTTTGTCGGTGTATAAATAGTCGATTAATTGATTAACTGACTTATTCTCCTACACAAGATTTCTTCATAGTTACCTTAATTTGTCTGCTGAACTTCTGTGATTGCCCTTGTTCACCCGTAATGCCTATTGTGGTATTCATTATCGTAGTATCTGGAGTCTTAAAGAACTTCAAATGCACATCATTCCACAGTACTTCAGTATTTCACTTTTCCCCGCGTTACGTTTTCCTGATGATTATTATCCTAAACTTTAGTCTCCATCACTACTGCAGTTGACCTCCGAAACCCGACTTAGGAATATAAAATTCCATACTCCGTCCATGCATTACCAAGGTTTGTTTTCCTTATTCCAACATCCACCTGAATAGTCCCCTCCCGGAGATCCGAATGAGGGACTATTTTACCTCCGGAATATTTTACCCAAATGTTTGTATAAATTACGTGCGATGTTTAGAGAACTAATTTTCACTGCAGAGCAAAGTCTAATTTGGAACTTCCTGGCGTATTAAAAATGTGTATTGGAACAGGGCTGTAACGCAAAACTGAGTGAGCTACTTTTTTTAGCGCAAAAAGTATTTTATTGCAGTAAAATACATGTATCTACATAGCTTTATAAATTTTGATACGAAGCTTGACAATTACCAGCACGTTAAATTATTTGCGTTAAATACAGAAACTATTAAAAAATGACAAAAGGAGTTTAAGTTTGAATCTACAAACAAAATGAATTATTTGAAATAATATACTAATTATATTTCCTTCTTGCACATTTTCCTCTCTATGCTATCTATATTGATGTAGTATTTGTATAGAAATTCATGACGGATCAAACCCTTGCTGTCGAAAAAGTGATCAACATCGTCTTCATCTTGGATTTTGTCAGCTGACTTCTTTTGGGACGCGAAGGAAACGATGAACACTATGCCACTGATTGTCCCTAGGTCTCTGGATCGTATTAGTAGCACCATGGCTCATATCCGGTAATTATGCGGACGTACCTTAACTTTTCACTGACGCTGAGTTTCGGTGATTTATTTTCCTTGACTTTGTGAACTTAACTTCTGCAGATTTGAGGCACCTGTGAACTGTAATTATTTGCGGCAGTTGATATTTATATTCGCATGTGGTGGACTTATTGAATGTTTCCATAACTGTTAGATTAACCAATTTTAGTTTACGACGCGATTGACAGTAGAAAATTTCACTTGGCACTTTGATTGTTTGCTGTTGATTTTGGTGAATTAATGCTTAGTTAAATGACGTTCTGTCGCACGTGTTCCCGCATTCCATGCTCTTTTCGCACTACATACATTATTACTTAATTGTTTTTTGTGTTAGAAACCGCAATTTATGTAAGAATACTATTCACGTATGTTTCAATATTACTCAGTAAAAATTTATTTGGTTTAAATTGTAATTCTTTTGTTTCGTCTACATAACTAATCCCACAGGAGTATCCAGTCATTTCACCCCGTGCGGGGTTTACACTGGCCAGCTTTCGTTTTCAGTCCCTTACTCGAATTACTAGTTAAGGAGTGGACGGCTCAAGCATATGTAGGTTACGCTCATGGCCATTAAGACAGGGCTAGGCTTCATTGCCTATTTCTTGCGTATCACGCTGTAGAGACACAATAATGCAGTACCGAGCGGGGTGGCGCAGTGGTTAGACACTGGACTCGCATTCGGGAGGACGACGGTTCAATCCCGCGTCCGGCCATCCTGATTTAGGTTTTCCGTGATTTCCCTAAATCACTGCAGGCAAATGCCGGGATGGTTCCTCTGAAAGGGCACGGCCGACTTCCTTCCCAATCCTTCCCTAATCCGATGCGACCGATGACTACGCTGTCTGGTCTCCTTCCCCAAACCAACCAACCAACCACAATAGTGCTCAGCAGTAACATGGGGTTATTCATAGCATTCGTAGTTACGGGACTATTCATAGCATTCGTAACACTGCTATAGGCCCACGGAGACCTAGCTCCGTATTCCACTCAGCACCATTTTGTCACCGTAGGCCTTCCACAAGCGAGATCTTAGCTGGAGTCCTGGACCACCGCTTCTCTTTCAAGGCTTAGCCCTCTTGGCCGTTTCCTCAAACAGTCTCGGTGAGGCATTTCTGATAGCTTCTCTTCTGTCTTCTCTAGCACAGACCTGAAACACACGAACAGAGAAACATTAGAATGCAGGTGTGGCAATCTAGTGGCGTTATGGTGACGCACCTCGTTCTCCAGGTTGTGGTCCTGCCGGTTCTGTGATGTTCTAGATTTCTCTTAGATGTCAACTCTTCCGGAGCTAAAGTATTTCGGCTAGCTGATGGAGTTCCATCGTCGGGAAATCCAGACGTCAAGTATGCTGGACTGTTGTTGAAATTGCTAGTCAATATTTTATAAAGTTTTAGTCTTCAGTTATTTATTTTAAAGTTTATTTGTGTTAATATTTGCTGTAGAAATAACTTATTAGTGCATTTTCATTCATCTTAGTCTTTCTTCCTATGTTGTTGACTCGAGTTGTCTGTATTCGAGAGTGTGCTGACGTCGTTCATCCAAGCCTCTCGCCACAGTAGTGTCTTTACATTTCGGGGCGGTTGCAACTGTAGCGGTTATAAAGCTAAGTACTGACAAAGTTACTTGTGCGCTGTTATACAGTTATTAAATTTAATAGCTTTCAACGGTGCTTCGTGCTGTTTGTGGCGAAATAACCATTTAATAAACTTTGGGAAACGTCCGCTCGCTGTGTTTTTTAGAGCTTTCTGTGTGTTGAAGTCGTTTAATAAATTTCGTGCTTTAGTTCTCAGCTGTCGTTTCTTATTGTTTCTAGTGAAACATTTCAGGAAAATTTTCATTCACTGTTTTAACCTCGGTGAATATTCCAGTGGCAGCTTAAATTTTTGGTATATCTAATAATTTTTTGAAGTTTTTTTGGTATAGGTATTAGTTGTGGTTTAGTAGCGTTAATGGAAGTAGTTGCTTTCTTAGTAGAGAGAGAATTTCGAGACCGCTATTGTTAGTTCTATAAATAGTTCTACTGGTGTAACTGAACTTAGGTAATGTATACGTATAGTTTTTCTCAGCAACTGTAAAATTTTACCAAGAGTGAGAAGTGTGGGCTCTGTCGTAGCTTTGTGAGTAGTGATTACTATGTGGGACTTGTTCGAAGTATTTCCATTGGGGGAATGCAGCCCGTGGGCATTCGAGCTAGATCCTCTCCTGGGAATGCAGAATTTCTAGTAGAAACAAGTTGATAGACGAGCAGGAGCGTAAGACCTGCGCCCTTCAGGTGCAGTTACAACACACAAAGGGGGAGCTAGACAGGTTTGAGGAGGCTGAAAGGTTCTGGGGAATGGGAAATGGCAGTTGGCAAGAAGGCAGCTAGGAGGAGGAGCTATTCATACCGTTATACTCTGCGTATATGATACAGATTTGACCAACTGTCAGAGATGAGTGGAGAGGAGCCTCTTATAGCTGTAGCTGTAGGAAACAAGCAGCAATCCTCAGCAGTTAGGAGGCCTAGGTCAGTTGCAAAGTCTAACAGAACGAAGGTGGTTCTGCTGCTAGGTAGTTCGCACGGCAGAGGTGTGGGCCAGCAGTTGTAGGAAGTGTTGGGGAATGAACACCAGGTCACCAACATTGTGAAGCCTAGTGCAGGATTGGCTCTGGTGACTGACAGCATAGTGGAGTTATGAAGGAATTTTACGAAGGAGGATGACGTAGTGATAGTGGGTGGAGCAGGAAGTAGTCTTGATAGGGATGGGAAACATGATGTAGTTGGTGACGTGGTAAAGACAGCTACTCAGAGCAGTGGCACTAATGTCCAGTTTGTGCAACTGTTTCATCGTCGTGATAGGCCTCATTCTTAATGCAGCTGTTAGGCATGTTAACATGGGGCTGAAGAGGGAACTGGTGTCAGAGGGCATGGGTCACATTTCAGTGGTGCCAGTTGGGCCTGTCAGTAGATCGGGTTTTACTAGGCATGGCCTGCACGTCAATAGGTATGGGAAGGGGAGGCTGGCAAAGCTTACAGGTGACACTGTAGTGGGTGGTGGTGGGATCGCTCATGGATAAATTCCTGTAGTAGTTGGTGTTAGAGCTGCACCTTTTTTAGACTGAAGTCAGCTGATAGGTTTACCTGCTTAAAGGAAGTCCCTCTAACTAACGGCTCACCTTCAGAGGACGTCATGTTTCCGAGTAGAGAAGGAATTAGCATATTTCATCAAAATATAAGAGGTATTAGAGATAAAGTTAGTGAACTGCTTACAGACGTTGACTGAAATTATTGGTATATCGGAGCACCACTTAAATAATTTGTCAATTCAGAGACTTCCTTTACCAGGATACAGATTAGCTGGCTGTTTTTCAGGGAGTTCCTTGCGGGGTGGGGAAGTGGTCATGTACGTAAAAACAGTATTCCATTTGAGTCCATAGACGTATCTTGGCACTGCACTGAACAGATATTTGAATGTTGTGCAGGGGCAGTAGAATTTAGTGAAACTAAACTTCTAATTGTTGTTGTTTATAGGTTCCCTAACTCAGACATCAGAGCATTTCTGCTGAAGCTAGAGAGGGTTCTTGATTCGTTTTATAAGAAGTACCAGAAATTATTTATATTTGGTGACTTCAATATTAATTTTGTATATAATGGTGCAAGAAAAAAATTCATATGATCTGTCTTTTCTCCAGCTAGGGTGCAGGGGAACAGTAGCACAGTCATATGCAATCTTTTTATTCAATCTTCATTACTAGATGGGCATTATGTTAGTAAAACGATGAATTGCCTTTCAGTCTATGATGCACGAATTTTAGCACTAAAAGGTTTTTGTACTCAAACAAATGCCACATGTAATTACAAAATATGTAGGAAAATTAATCCAGCTGCAATAGAGAGTTTTGTAAACCTCAAAAAAAATGGCTCTGAGCACTATGGGACTCAATTGCTGTGGTCATAAGTCCCCTAGAACTTAGAACTACTTAAACCTAACTAACCTAAGGACAGCACACAACACCCAGCCATCACGAGGCAGAGAAAATCCCTGACCCCGCACTAAAAGGTTTTTGTACTCAAACAAATGCCACATGTAATTACAAAATATGTAGGAAAATTAATCCAGCTGCAATAGAGAGTTTTGTAAACCTCAAAAAAATGGCTCTGAGCACTATGGGACTCAATTGCTGTGGTCATAAGTCCCCTAGAACTTAGAACTACTTAAACCTAACTAACCTAAGGACAGCACACAACACCCAGCCATCACGAGGCAGAGAAAATCCCTGACCCCGCCGGGAATCGAACCCGGGAACCCGGGCGTGGGAAGCGAGAACGCTACCGCACGACCACGAGATGCGGGCTTGTAAACCGGAACAAGTGGCGATATGTTTACTGATAACATAGATGACAAATATAGTGCTTTCCTTAATACATTTCTCATGCTCTTTGGCCTGGGTGGCTGACTAGTGAGATAAGGATATCATGTAGACCAAAGAGGGACTTATATCAAAATGTTAGAAGTAGTCACAATATCACAATCAAGGTGCAGTAGCCCATTACAAACGGTATTGTAAGGTGCTTAAAAATTATATTAGGAAGGCAAAGGGTATGTGGTACACCAATAGAATAGCTAATTCACAGGACAAAATTAAAATCATATGGTCAGTTGTGAAGGAAGTGTCGATTTAAAGTCAGTTTGTAGTAAAAATATTTCTATTACTGATAAATCAGATATGCACTCCTGGAAATGGAAAAAAGAACACATTGACACCGGTGTGTCAGACCCACCATACTTGCTCCGGACACTGCGAGAGGGCTGTACAAGCAATGATCACACGCACGGCACAGCGGACACACCAGGAACCGCGGTGTTGGCCGTCGAATGGCGCTAGCTGCGCAGCATTTGTGCACCGCCGCCGTCAGTGTCAGCCAGTTTGCCGTGGCATACGGAGCTCCATCGCAGTCTTTAACACTGGTAGCATGCCGCGACAGAGTGGACGTGAACCGTATGTGCAGTTGACGGACTTTGAGCGAGGGCGTATAGTGGGCATGCGGGAGGCCGGGTGGACGTACCGCCGAATTGCTCAACACGTGGGGCGTGAGGTCTCCACAGTACATCGATGTTGTCGCCAGTGGAAGGTGCACGTGCCCGTTGACCTGGGACCGGACCGCAGCGACGCACGGATGCACGCCAAGACCGTAGGATCCTACGCAGTGCCGTAGGGGACCGCACCGCCACTTACCAGCAAATTAGGGACACTGTTGCTCCTGGGGTATCGGCGAGGACCATTCGCAACCGTCTCCATGAAGCTGGGCTACGGTCCCGCACACCGTTAGGCCGTCTTCCGCTCACGCCCCAACATCGTGCAGCCCGCCTCCAGTGGTGTCGCGACAGGCGTGAATGGAGGGACGAATGGAGACGTGTCGTCTTCAGCGATGAGAGTCGCTTCTGCCTTGGTGCCAATGATGGTCGTATGCGTGTTTGGCGCCGTGCAGGTGAGCGCCACAATCAGGACTGCATACGACCGAGGCACACAGGGCCAACACCCGGCATCATGGTGTGGGGAGCGATCTCCTACACTGGCCGTACACCACTGGTGATCGTCGAGGGGACACTGAATAGTGCACGGTACATCCAAACCGTCATCGAACCCATCGTTCTACCATTCCTAGACCGGCGAGGGAACTTGCTGTTCCAACAGGACAATGCATGTCCGCATGTATCCCGTGCCACCCAACGTGCTCTAGAAGGTGTAAGTCAACTACCCTGGCCAGCAAGATCTCCGGATCTGTCCCCCATTGAGCATGTTTGGGACTGGATGAAGCGTCGTCTCACGCGGTCTGCACGTCCAGCACGAACGCTGGTCCAACTGAGGCGCCAGGTGGAAATGGCATGGCAAGCCGTTCCACAGGACTACATCCAGCATCTCTACGATCGTCTCCATGGGAGATTAGCAGCCTGCATTGCTGCGAAAGGTGGATATACACTGTACTAGTGCCGACATTGTGCATGCTCTGTTGCCTGTGTCTATGTGCCTGTGGTTCTGTCAGTGTGATCATGTGATGTATCTGACCCCAGGAATGTGTCAATAAAGTTTCCCCTTCCTGGGACAATGAATTCACGGTGTTCTTATTTCAATTTCCAGGAGTGTATGTACAGTATTTAACCATTATTTTCTGAGCATTGCTGGTGAATTAAATAAAAATTTAGTTTCTACAGGGAATCATGTAACACTCTTGGCAAATACCTTTTCGAGATTGATGTCTGAAATACTCCTCTGTGATACAGAGAAGAGGGAGATTGAAACAATAATTAAATCACTGAAGACTAAGGACTCTCGTGGTTATGATAGAGGGTCTAGGGGAATATTAAAGAATTGTGCTGCATTTGTTAGCCCTGTATTTAGTCCTATTTATAATTTTTCCATTAGGAATGGTCAGTTTCCTGAGCGATTAAAGTAACCAGTAGTAAAGCCACTTTATGAAAAACGAGAAAGGGATAACGTAGATAATTTTAGACCTATTTCTATGCCATCAGTGTTTGCAAAAGTTATTAGAAAGGCTCTGTATGTAAGGATAATTGATCATTTTATATCATACCATTTGCTATCAAATCTACAGTTCAGCTTTAGAAGTCGTTTAAAAACTGAAAATGCTATATTCTCTTTTCTCTGTGAGGTACTGGATGGATTAAACAAAAGGTTTCGAACGGTAGGCATGTTTTTTATTTAACTAAGGCGTTTGATTGTGTTGATCACAAAATATTGCTCCAGAAGTAGGTCCATTACAGAATACGGGGAGTAGCTCACAATTGGTTCACCTCTTACTTTAGCAATAGGCAGCAAAAGGTCATTATTCACGAAGTTGAAAATGTCTGCGATGTGGGGTCTGAGTGTGGTATAGTCAAATGGGGGGGAGGGGGAAGGGGGTGCCCCAGGGGTCAGTGTTGGGGCCACTCCAGTTCCTTATTTATATTAATGATATGCCCTCTAGTATTCCATATAACTCTAAAACATTTTTGTTTGCTGATGACACTAGCTTGGTAGTAAAGGTTTCAAATCGTGAAGTTCATGACATAATTTCGTGGCTTGTAGAAAATAAACTAATGCTGAATCACAGTAAGACTCATTTTTCACTGTTTCTAACACACAATTCAACAAAACGTGACGTTCTAATATCAGCGAATGAGCATACGATTAGTGAAACGGAACAGTCCAAATTTCTAGGTGTTCAGATAGATAGTAAACTGTCATGGAAAAGCCCACATCCAGTATCTTGTTCAAAGACTAAATGCTGCCATTTTTACTGTATCTGAAGTGATAGTTCGACACGAAAATTAGTCTACTTTGCTTATTTTCATTCGCTTATGTCATATAGTACATTTTGGGGTAACAGTTCCGATTCTAAAAGGATTTTTTTGGTTCAGAAACGGGCAGTTCGGGCAATCAGTGGTGTAAGTTCACGAACCTCTTGCCGATTCCTGTTCACAGGTCTGGGTATTTTGACATTGGTCTCTCAATGTATATACAGGGTGCGTCAAAAAATGTATACACACTTTGAAGCGTCATAGAAAATTTATTTCCCGTTCTACAATGTTAAATTTATGGAAATGGAAAGCTTAAAGTCCAATTGGAAAAATAAATGTACTTTGAAAATGATATTAATGTTCAAACTGGTGGCCTTCAGAATCAATACATTTCCGAGTACGAGTCACCACTGATTCCGTACATCGTACCTAAGTGTCCAATGAGATTTCTGCGCACACCGCTGAATCTCATTCCAAAGTGTGTCCAGGTTACATTTGCACACCTCATCTTTTACTGTGCCCCATAAGAAGAAATCCAGCGGCGTGAGGTCTGGAGAGCGTGCAGGAAACTCGACTGGTCCCCTGCGTCCTATCCACTGGCCTTGCACATTATGATCCAGGTACGCTCGTACGTCCCTATGATACTGCGGCTGGGCGCCATCTTGTTGGAAATAAAACTCATCATTACCGTATAATGCACGAATGGCAGGGAATATGGGGTCAGCAAGTATTGTTAGGTACATTTCTCCAGTAACAGTACCTTCAAAGCGGAAAGGCTCAATGAGTCCCCTTGCAGACAAACCACACCACACATTTACACCAGGCAAATTCACAGCCTTTTCAACTGTAATGTGAGGATTGTCTTCAGCCCAGTACACACAATTGTGCCTATTGACAGTTCCATTGAGTTTCAATTGGGCTTCATCCGACCAAATTACGCTACCCATAAATCTCGGTTCACGTCTCACCATCTCCTGAACCCATTCACAAAATTCTAACCTTCGATCTGGATCGTCGTCACTTAGCTGTTGCACCAGCCTTGGAATGTACACACGAAACTTGCCTTTATTCAGAATGTGTAGCACACTACTAGCACTTACATTACTCTCACGTGCCGCTTGCCTTGAAGATTTTTGAGGCGAACGCTGAAACGGTTCCAAGAACGCAGTTGTGGAATCGTCACTTGTAGCTGTATGAGGTCGCCCTGATCGACCTTTATGCACATCACACACTGTTCCATGAATTTCGAATTTGTCTCGTAGACGTGTAATTGTTAACCTTGAAGGTGGTTCTGTACCATACTCACTTCTCCACTGTCTTCGAACCGCAGCTACATTCTCAAACTTCCAGTACCACTTAATTATCTGCTTCCGCGCTTCAAAGCTCAAACGCACGTCCGCCATGTTGCAGTTACTTCCTTGTCACTGCTGCCACCTGTTGAAGAAACACAACATTACTTTCTCACAGATATTTAACCTTGTAAAACGGGAAATAAATTGTCTATGACAGTTGAAAGTGTGTATACATTTTTTTACGCACTCTGTATATTCTTTACTGTCGTTTCTTGTTAACAATATCAGCTTATTCCCAAGAATTATCAGCTTTCACTCAGCTGATACTCGTCAGAAATCGAACCTGTCTTTGGATCGGACTTCCTTAACTCTTATGCAGAAAGGTGTGCAGTATACTGCTGCATCTATTTTCAATAAGCTACCACAACAATTCAATAACCTTAGCGGTAATCCATGCGCTTTCAAATCGAAATTGAAGAGTTTCCTCATGTGTCATTCCTTCTATTCTGTCAAGGAGTTCCTTGAAAAAGTAAACCGATTCTTGTTGTATTATTGATTGCGTTTAGTTAAACTTATTGCTTGTCTGGTTTTAGGTTCATAAAATTTTATTTCATCTGTTATTACTTTTTTGTTGTAATTTCATGTACTGACTCGTTGCATGACCTTGGAGATTTACTAATCAATTTGGTCCACGTTTCTGCAGAGTATTCATTGCATTATACTTAGAACTCGGCGCAGTAGGGTGCTGTGGTGAGTGCCTTCATTTCTGTAAGAATGTTGACGTTGAGTTTAGAAATGGTGGAGGTGGTGCACCCTTCCTACCGCTTTGGCCTTTAGTTCTTCGGTGTGTTGAAAGGAATTAGGCGCCTGTCGAGAGAGGCATGAGGATACATTTACAGAGAGACGTCATTTCCAACATGCTGTTCGGTTAAAGGAGCAGTTTTACAAACAGCACTGTCCTGTTTCGAGTTAGCTCATTTCCAAGGGCACAATGTGTGAGGACACGACGTTCTCGTAAGTACGTAACAAAAGTCACTGTTACACATGGCTTGGTCATGAATGGATACAGTCTCCGAATAAGATCGATAGACTTTATACGTACACAACTGTTTGCAGTACAGCCATATATGTGGTTACAGATACGCTCGGGAAAGTTAAAAATGTACTTAAACATTACGGCAGTTACTACGACTTGGGCCGTGATTTTGGCACGTGATTGAAACAGGTAACAAATAAAGCATGTGACATAGCAGATTTTAAATGCTAATATGACGTTCAGTAAATTCCCGAGGGCTGACAGGTGTACGTCCGTGAATTGTGCAGAAGAGTGATTTACTTGACAGCTTTCATTGTTTCATTCACACACCGTGATGTTGCAGAGTATAGAATGTCTGCTGCTTAGTCCCATATTCAAGAACGTGAGATGAACAGTGTGTTCCAGAACACGTTACTCCACCGTGATCTACTGCGCACGTTCTCGCTTACTTTTGTTTACACAGAGGTCAAGTCATCGTAGTCCATATTCTTACGTATATGTCCAACCCTTTGCCACTACTGACGATCAAAGGTGAACAGAAACTGTTTTGGCGGAAAATGACCACCCAATGAGTGCTGTCGTTTCCGAGTTTCTCGCCAGCACACACCGTGTCATCGCCTTGTCACAGACTCACAGACTCACGATTCAAACACAGAGCCTGGCTCATGAAGTAGCCATATCCCAGTACTTTGTAGATACTCCTATACACCCTCTTCCATTTACAAGGTCGAGGGTTGAGCAGTCCCACTGTAGACACTTTACGACAAAGCTTGAATAATGTTTGTGGGACAATCACGATGTTGGCTTAATAGAAGAGAGAGAAAAGAACCAACGAAGAGCAGATCATTTCGTCACGGAACGTTTAGACGGTGTATTCGGTGCAGAAGCGTTACTTAGGTGCTCAACAAATAGTAGTAGCAAGCGCTACAAGAGAGTTTTCCTGCTGAAATTTCGGAAAAGCTCACATGTCTCGTGAAATGGCCACGACGGGAAAAATCTGAAAAATTAAAGTTCATAGGTTTATCGACAGCACCACGGACGAATGGCACAGAGACGGAAGGAAATAATAGTGGTTCAAGAAACCCTCCTCCAATCATTGCTCGATATTCCTTTACATTTGTGAGATGAAGTTTCGTTTATGAACTTTGAAACACGTATGTATGCAGGGTATTCATTACCAGCGATGGCGAGGCATGACAGAATCTCTGACCAGAGAGTTATTTATCGTTGCTAGTCTGCGCTTGACCGCGCGAGAGTTCAGTTGCATGTAGGCAGTCGCGAGTAGTTGTTGCGAGTGGACGGTTTTACTGAGCGGCCGTCGACATGGGTCGGCGGCGTACTCTGCATCCATCTCTGGTCACGATTCAGGACGAGGTATTCTGTTATAGAAGGTAATGAAGCAGCATTGCGCTCATCTAATAACATATGTTAATTGTAATTAGTTTGTTCAAGAAATTCCCCAATAATAATTTTGTTTTCAAAGCAATCGTTTTTAAAAAAGAATCATTCCAATTGAAACAATATTTCCTATGCTTTTCCTCCCAGAATCAATTTATCAGATTAATTATTGCACAGGGCTAAGGTCAGCGCAGCTGCCCTATTATTATGGGTTTAATGATTCACGTTCATTTCTTAATTTTTGTGTCGAGTTTCTTTTATTTCAATTTAATGATGTTTTGTGGGAGCTCAACAACATTTGGGTCATTATTATTCAGTAATCCTATGGGGAACTAACTTTTGGCTCGTTTTCATTATCATAGACCTTTCTTTTATTTCTGCTGCGAGGTTACACTTGGCTCTATTCCCATTAACATTTTTAAATATTGTTTTTTTGAAAATTTTGCGGGGAGGTTACACTTGGCGACATCCGGACCAGGATCGTATTTCTTTGAGAATCTTCTGAGAAATAGTCAGATATCTGCTTTTATTTACTTAAATATAATTAGGATTTGGCGCAACGCTTTTACTAATTTTGTCAATTTCTTTCACAGATCATCGGCAATTCGTTGCTCTTTGTTGTACTTGTATTTGTTGAATTTTGCATTGTCTTTGTTTCATTTGTGAATAATTGTGATTTGTGTTAAAATGCCGCGAAAAACTATTAATAGTACATCGCGAGGTGTAATGAATGAAATTACCGACTTAAACAACTTCACCGATAGTACTTGTGACACGCAGTGTAATGATGACAATCCTGCGTTCACTGACAATCAGTGCGTTCCAACCACTAATGATGATTTATATCTTAATGATGAACAAACGAACTCAATTGTCTCCTCTGTTAATTTGACGACAATTGATCACGCGGGGTGCTCTATTGTAATGAGCGCTGCCCAGCTTAACACACCCGGTTTGGAAAATTCACGTAACGGACAGGCGAATTTTTCTAATGAAAATGAACAGGATACTCAAAGTAGGAGAGACTTATTTAATTCCGAAATAGTGACTGACAGTGTACATCCGACTGGCAAACCTTTTTGTAAATTACAGAATGACCAAATGGTCACACAAAACGCGACAATTGCAGATACACCATCAAACAGTACAGAGAATAGAGTAGGTAATGTTACCTTGGAACAAATTATGGCAATATTGCTACAACAGGGTAAAAAACAAGACGACCTTAAAGAAGATCTCAAACAACCGCTTAATGAAAATAACGAAAATCTCAAACAACAGTTAAATGAAAAATTAGACAACAATTTCAGACAGCTTAGTGAACAAATTAGAGACGTTGCCGCGCAGTGTCATGATACTAAAGAACAGTTACGCGAGGAAATTGAGGCTTGTTCAAGGAAAAGTAGCGAAGAAATTAGGTCTGTTGCTCAAGAATTAAGGGACATGCAAACAGCTGCAACAGAATCACTCAGAGACGAAATTAGTACAGTCGGTAAACAATGCTCTGAAAAGACTACACAATTACGCGACGAGTTTAAACTAATGACAGTAGAACTATCGCGTACACTGGATGCAAAAGTAGACGCGAAATTCTACCAACAGAACAGTCAAATTGACGAACGTTTTAATCACCACATACAAAACAGTGATACGCGTTTCCACAAATTTATACAGGATCAAAATAAAGTAAAACGTCAAGTAATGCAAACAATCACAGCACAGAGACAAGAAGACAAACGTAAATTGTTCGCAAAGGCAAAAACATACGTGGACAGCAATATTGCTGCAGTGTCCGATGAAATTAATACCATCAAACAGTCGAACACAGAATTACGTGATGAAATTTCTGATCTTAAATCGAAAACAGACACATACACAACAGATTTTCAAACAGTGACCGACAGACTCGAACAATTAGAACTAAAACAGGATTCCGATGTCGTCAAAGCTGACGTTAAAAAGTTGAACGAAACCACACGTAAATTACAAAAACAGATTAATACTTCTGACACTAAAAACGATGATCAGGTAAAAATACTGACTGAAAAATGTGATGAATTGGCCAGTCGTACTGATATTATTGAAAGCAATAATGACAGCAAATCAGATTATACTGCACCGATTTTGTTTAACCAAATACCTGAATTCCAAAATTTACAGCAGACAATCAATGAGATCGATTCGTCTAATAACACATTGCGTAGAAAATTGTCAAGTTTACAGCAAGAGGTAACAGAGAAAAAAAAATTTCAGTTAATAACACATCACAGCAGACGCCACTTTGCGAACATTTGTCAGACTCACGCAGCGCGTATAATTTAGGTAATCTACAGAGAGTACGTGAGTTAGATTCAGAACAGTCACAGTCAAACAGATTCTCTTACAATCCTGAACCGGTTCCATCATACAGAGACGATAATTTTGATTACAAACATTTTCTGTCAGTGAGAAAATTTAAAGTGTTTAAAAATGACAGAACACAGATTCACCCACTGGATTGGATACAACAATTTAGCTTTGCTTTTCCACCGACTTGGCCCGTAATGCATAACCTTGAATTTATTTGCAGTTTTTTGGAAGGCGAACCGGCAACTCGTATGAGACCGATCGCTAGACAATGCTATTCGGTAGAAGAGTTTCAGAATGCTTTTCTATCAGCGTATTGGTCGAAGACGACACAGCGCGGAATTAAAGATCAACTAATCAGTTTACCAAATTATGAGAATACAAATTTTCCCAGTGTCACGCAATTTTTTGAGCATATGGTCCAACAAAACCAGTACTTAAAAAGTGAACCATATAGTGAATCTGCACTTATTCAATTATGTATCTCTAAATTACCACGATCATTAAGAGTGTCACTTCTAACGGGTCAGCAAAAGGAAAACATTTCGGCATTCAGAGATTTGTTACAGCTTCTGGAAGTACAGCAATCGGATTATTCCTTTATAAACAAAAATTTTTCATATAAGAAACAAGGCCAGCAAACTTAACAGTAATTACCATCAATCACGTAATTTCAATAGTAAAAGTAACAGACGCCTTAGGAACGACAACCACGAGAACTTTAATAGCAGACAAAATTTTAATTATCAGTATCGTCAAAATTATCAGCGCCAGGAACCATATTTTAGTAACAATAGATGTTTTTCACAACAACAGCAACAAAACCAGCCGGTTAGCATACATAACCAACAATGTAATGCACAAGGTCAATCTAACTTTTATGTCTCGCCTCGTGGACGTATAGTCCCTGGTACTACAAATAGTAACGCACGGCAGCAAAGGAACAACTACGTACAGAAAACACAGTATTTCAATTCCTATCGCAATGCACCGTATAGGAATGACTATTACGACAGACGTAAAAACGACGAGCACAATTATCAACATACGTTTAATAACAGTTGGTCTTAGCAGCAACAAAATGATCAGCAACAACATATTCTCGTGAATGAACCAGACAGTAGGTATCATCCAGAGCGTAATACGTCTGGAAGAAATAATAGAACAGTTCAAATAGTCGAAATGCCACAGAATCGTCCTGACAATAATAACACGTCAGATAGAATTTGACTAAATACAGTACAGGTTGCATCTTCTAGCAACTTCAGATACACAGAATGTTATTCACGAAAATATAATTACTTTTGACGACATCAGAGACACTCTTTTGCAGGAAAGACTAATTGTTCAGAAAACCATTTCACATCCTGTCATCGAAATTAAAATTGGTTCATCGAAATTTTCAGCAGTAATCAATTCCGGCTCACCTATGTCAGTTATTAATGAAGAAACTTTCAATGAGTGTAATAAAGAGAATACCTATCCTACATTACCACTAGGCAAAACGAAAGTAAAAGGAGCAGTATCGAGTAAAGGAGTAGACGTTAAATTACAGACACATTTCTCATTTTGTACTGCAGGTCACACATTTCACACAAATTTTTGGATTGTTCCTTTATTGACAACAGACGTTATTTTAGGTACTAAATTTCTGGTACAACACGACGCCATTATTGACTTTCAAAATTCCTATTTAATGTTAAAGGATGAAAATGTACAATTGGCTTTAGAATTTCAGCATTCATTATCTGCGGAAGAACAAACAATTAATCGTACAGAGGTCATTTCCGCATCACGTAGCATAGACTGTAATTCCACATTGTTCACAGATACGTACGTACATAACTATAATACTCCAGACGAAGCCGACTATGACGTAATACAGATGATGTCTGATAAAGTCAAACAAAGCAGTGCAAATACAGACGACGAACGCACGCAAGTACACAAAATTCTTTTACAGCAAGCTCCAGTTTTCGACAACATTCCTGGTACTATGTCCGGTTTTATGTATGAATTTCAAGTCAAACAGCAGGATACATTTAATGCCAAACATTATCCCATTCCATATATTCATAGAGAACAGGTTAAGAAAGAATTGCAGGATATGCTTGACCAAGGAATTATTGAACCAGCAGTTAGTCCGTACATAAAGCCGCTACATATTGTTAAGAAAAAGGATGGCTCACTTCGCCTCTTACTTGATTCACGTCACATCAATGATATAATTATTAACGAAACAGATCGACCACAGACATTAGAGGAACTTCTACAGAAATTTCATGGTACTGCTATTTATTCCACATTAGATTTGAAATCGGGATTTTGGCCAATTCAGCTCCATCCGAACTGCAGAAAGTACACAGCATTTCTCTGTTTTGGTGACTGTTATCAATTTTGTAAATTACCATTCGGCTTAACAATTTCTTCAGCAGCTTTTATTCGCGGTTTGAACACAATACTTCCGACAGAACTTAAAGACAGAATCACAACGTACGTAGACGACATTCTTATTGCAGAAGCTAACTGGTCTGAACACAATATGATTCTTGAACGACTGTTACAAACTTTTCATGCTCAAGGACTCACAGTTAATCTCAGTAAATCGCATTTTGGTAAAACTTCTATAAAATTTCTTGGACACGTAATTTCAGCAGAAGGCATTGCGCCTGACACGGAAAAACTTCTAGCTCTACGTGACATTACTGTTCCTACGACGAAAAAACAACTACGCAGCTTTTTGGGATTAATTAACTTTTTTCGTAAATTTATTCATTACTCTGCTTTAGACACGCCTAGATTATGTCAATTGACAGGTAAAAACACTATTTGGTCTTGGGATAGGCAAGCACACTCGGAATTTATCAACCTGAAACATGCTTTGTTGAATGCACCACTTTTATCGCACCCAGATCTTACCAGAAATTTTTCCATTGCGACCGACAGTTCTAACACCGCTTTAGGCGTACATATTTTTCAGGAATTTGAAGAAGATGGCTCTACAGTAATTAAAAACATCGCATTTGCAAGTCGCATTCTGTCACCTGCTGAACGAAATTATTCTGTTACAGAACTAGAAACATTATGTGTTGTTTGGGCTTTTACAAGAGTTAGGCATTTTCTTTATGGGAGACACACTACAGTTTACACAGACCATAGAGCGATACAATTTTTACTTTCAGCTAAATTCACACACGACAGACTAAGTAGATGGAAGCTTTATTTACAGGAATTTAATTTTACAATTGTTCACATTCCCAGCACACAAAATGTTGTAGCAGACGCACTATCTCGTTCTCTCAGCAACAATCAGCAAGACGTCGCAACCAACTTCTGCAAAGCAAATTTCAGCGTGATGTACGAGGGCAGTTCAATAACTAATGCAACACATTTTTTTTCTGAAACAGGGGTTGTTTTGTTCAGCATTGAAATACACCAGGTTATTCCCCAATCTTTTAGCTACACAACACTATTTTTCAACGTAATCTCTATTCAATGCTACGGCCTTACGCCACCTTGAAATGAGGGCCTGTATGCCTGCACGGTACCATTCCACTGGTCGATGTCGGAGCCAACGTCGTACTGCATCAATAACTTCTTCATCATCCGCGTAGTGCCTCCCACGGATTGCGTCCTTCATTGGGCCAAACATATGGAAATCCGACGGTGCGAGATCGGGGCTGTAGGGTGCATGAGGAAGAACAGTCCACTGAAGTTTTGTGAGCTCCTCTCGGGTGTGAAGACTTGTGTGAGGTCTTGCGTTGTCATGAAGAAGGAGAAGTTCGTTCTGATTTTTGTGCCTACGAACACGCTGAAGTCGTTTCTTCAATTACTTAAGAGTAGCACAATACACTTCAGAGTTGATCGTTTGACCATGGGGAAGGACGCTCCGCCATTGCAGGAGTCACAGCTGTGCACGGCCGGCCCGCACGCGGGAGATCAGACAGTCTTGCTTGACCTTGCAGCGATGATGACACACGCTTTGCCCAACGACTCACCGTGCTTTTGTCCACTGCCAGATCACCGTAGACATTCTGCAAGCGCCTATGAATATCTGAGATGCCCCGGTTTTCCGCCAAAAGAAACTCTTATCACTGCCCGTTGTTTGCAACGCACATCCGTTACAGACGCCATTTTAACAGCTCCGTACAGCGCTGCCACCTGTCGGAAGTCAATGAAACTATACGAGACGAAGCGGGAATGTTTGAAAATATTCCACAAGAAATTTCCGGTTTTTTCAATCAAAATTGGCCGCGAATAAAAATGTGTTGCATTACTTATTGAACTGACCTCGTACATCCAACAAGTTGCATTTGAAAATTTTATTTCGTTGTCATTACAGGACATAGCACAAGAGCAGAATAAAGACAACGTGTGGAAAGAAATTAAACACCTCTGGCAAGATAGGAATAATGTTACGATTAGGAACCATTACACTGTACGCAATGACATTCTGTTTCGCCGCTCTCATCCTGACAGCAACAATTGGTTATTATGCATTCCTGACGAGCTTATTAACAAATTAATCTGGTATACTCATTTAAGTTACGCACATTACGGAGCAAGAAAATGTTTTCTTATACTGAGACAGAATTGTTATTTTACCAACATGGAGAAACGTATACGACGAGTTTTAGCGTCATGCAAAATCTGCCAGAAAGCTAAGTCAGACACAAAATGGTTGGCTCTGAGCACTATGGGACTTAACATCTATGGTCATCAGTCCCCTAGAACTTAGAACTACTTAAACCTAACTAACCTAAGGACAGCGCACAACACCCAGCCATCACGAGGCAGAGAAAATCCCTGACCCCGCCGGGAATCGAACCCGGGAACCCGGGCGTGGGAAGCGAGAACGCTACCGCACGACCACGAGATGCGGGCTAAGTCAGACACAATTTCACATATTCCTCCATTATATCCCATTGTACCTGTTCAATTAAGACACATGGCCGCAGTAGACATTTTTGGTCCGATTCCCAGAACTAATAGAGGTTTTTGCTACATCTTTGTCGCTGTTGAACTCACTTCAAAATTTGTTACCTTCACTCCGTTACGCAAAGCTACTGCTAAAACTGTTTCGAAAGCATTTGTAAAACATTTTCTATTTCATGTAGGGCATGTATTGAAAGTAATTTCCGACAATGGACCACAGTTTCGATCTGCAATATGGACACGTATGTTACGAGCTAGAAACGTTTCTCCGATCTATATATCCAGGTACCACGCTTCTTCGAACCCTTGTGAACGATTGATGAAAGAAATTGGTAAACTGTGCAGAATATACTGCCATAAAAGACATATTGATTGGGACACACACATACACTCATTCCAGGACGTAATTAATTCCATACCAAATGAATCCACTATGCTATCTCCGTCTGTTATACTGAAAAATGTTGAACCACCTAACAAAATTACAGAATTACTAAACTTTCCTACATCTCGTCGATTACGACACCACGAAATAATCGACATTGCGCTGAACAACATCAAACGTGCCGCAGAGCTCCGGAGAAGACAGCAAAAACAGGTTTGTACACACCGTGACTTTCACATTGGACAGAAAATATTAGTACGTACACACTATTTATCCAAAAAAGGAAAAGGTAGGTGCAGTCAATTTGAACTTCTATATGCAGGTCAATATCGGATTCGCAGCATTCATCACCCCAATGTTGTGCACGTCGAAACTTTGAGAACCAGAAAATCCAAAGGAAACCACCATGTCTCCAACATCAAACCCTTTATTGAATGAAGATACTTTATGATTTAACATGCTGTAATGCCATTTGCTAATTTTGATGACCACTTATGCAATTATACGCACATGAACACTTACTGATGATTATCGTATTTTTTCTTGGCAAGTGCCCGGCAAGGTAAGGCTAGCAGGTCGCTCTTCTTGTCGTTACACATCAGACCGTGCACATTTTCCATTTTTTATGTATGTATGATTGTTTTCCTGTTTGTTTGTATGCTTTTTTTTTGCTGCTGCATTGTGAGATTCTGTGTAGATTTTGCTTTTGAACACTGTCTATGTTTTTGACATATTACGTTTTCTGTCATGTTATGCTGTATGCTTAATTATGTTACCATAAACCAGTCATTATTTAGTGAGTATGTGATGTAAATGCAAGACATTAATCTTTGTTCATCAATTTCAGAAAGAAATGATGCGTGAAAGAAATAAATTAAACAAAATGGGAATTTCACCTTCGGAATGATCGAAAGAAGATGCAAACCTCGTGAGGAAGAGTTAATGTATCAGAATTAACAAGCATTAACAAGAATATACTATACACGTCGTAGAATAGCAGTCTTAACTAATTTTTTTCTTTCAGAATACGAGGCGATTGAAGCAGGCTGTCAGACAGAACTACACATCTTAGTTTTAGTGATGAAATATGCTAGAGATAGTCCGCAGCTCGTGGTCGTGCGGTAGCGTTCTCGCTTCCCGCGCCCGGGTTCCCGGGTTCGATTCCCGGCGGGGTCAGGGATTTTCTCTGCCTCGTGATGACTGGGTGTTGTGTGATGTCCTTAGGTTAGTTAGGTTTAAGTAGTTCTAAGTTCTAGGGGACTGATGACCATAGATGTTAAGTCCCATAGTGCTCAGAGCCATTCTATGCTAGAGATAAGGAATAGTTGTATAATGAGTAATGAAGTGATTTTTTTGCAGATGATAATGAATGATGATGAATAATGATGAAGAATATGCTACTATGGATAATGAAGTTTTTCTTTACAGGTGATGATAATAATGGAATTATGATAATGAAGTGATGGATAATGAAGTTTTTTCTTTACAGATGAGAATGATGTTGAAGTTTATGTATTTATGCTATGTAGTTATTTAAGTATTTGTTGCGGTTCGTTTTGACAGTATATGTTATATTGCATAGTATGATGACTGAAGGTTTTGGAAAGGACAGCTATGGAAAACAATTTTATACACATTTCATTACCTGTTAATTCGAAGTTCACTGCTTTTCAGCATAAAATGCGTTTCTTCTTTCAGTCTAATAATCCATTTTTGTATATTTTGCAGGAGAAATTATTCATTAAATTAATGTGATATAAATAGTTGTTTATTAAACCTATGTCGTTTATGAATGTGATCACATATACTCTACTTGTTTCATAATCTTGCTACAGCTGACTCATGACTCATGACGTTACACATTTTCATTTACAGCAGCAACCCAAAAGCATTTTTTTCTATCCCCTGTAATTACCCAACGCAATGCATTGCTAGCAAAAAAAAAAAAAAAAAAAATATAATAAAACTTTGTAACTAGGAAATGAGTGCCTATGTTCTCTGTAAATCATTATATGAATATTATTATGTAATGACTGTTGATGATTTGTAATTGGGAAATGAATACCAATGTTCTCTGTAAAGCACCAGATGAATATAATGACTTCTGATGATTTGTAATTAGGAAATGAATACCAATGTTCTCTGTAAAGCACCACATAAATATAATGATTTCTGATGATTTGTAATTAGGAAATGAATTTTGCGGGGAGGTTACAACTTTTATATTAAAAAGCACCAGTGTTAGCAACTTCTACACTTTTTTGGGTTTCTTTTTCTCCTCCATTATTTTCCCTAGCCTCTTATTGCAGACAGGATTTTTTTTTTAAAGTAAAGAACCATCAAATTAAAATAACCTCTTGTTTTGTTGTTTTTCTACAGTGAGATGAACAATGGTTGGTGTTGTTTAATATTGCAAAGAAAACTTTGTTAATGCTTCATGGAATCTTCAAGTGTTTTCCTTGTTCTTCATTGAGAGTTCAATACCTTCATTCTTCCTAGTCTTCGGTCATTTGTTACGCGTTTATATGCCAGATAAGAAGAGTATTTTCTAGTTCACTCTCACACCACACACGATTTCCTATCTGCTCTTCATCCAGAGAACTCAACCAAGAGTTCCATCTCTATAAAAAAGATATTATTCTACCGTCTTTCGGAAAATGTCATCACCTCAGTGCAGGTTCCTGACCTAGTAGTTCATAACGAAACTGCAGTGAAACTGTAATAATTGTCACAAAGTTGTTTGAAAATGAATCGCTTTATGACAGACATGTATGTACACTTTTGCCTTTCCTTCTCTCAATTTGGCTGGTACTCACCAGTTCCTCTCTCCACGGGTCCTTCTGTCTCTCTCTCCCTCTCTGTCTCTCTCTCTCTCTGTTTAACCCTGTCACTCTTTCTCTGTCTTTCCTGTCTCTCTATCTTACTCGTCCCATAAGGTGTCACCACAGTAAATAATTACAGGCGTGCGACCTATTAACAAGGACTACCTATACCCCTACCCCTGAGAACAATTTGGGGTATCACTCCCTTCCTATAACGAAGTTATCGAGATTGCGGTTTATCGTAATTTAATATCAGCTGTGGTCGCCACGCGAGAGTAATTTTCTCTCGCGGGGAAGTTTGTTAGTGGCAGCACGTCACTCTAACGACCGGGCAATATTTTCGGTTGTCGTATTTGCCCTCACTTACGGCTTAGCTGCAATAATCGCTGTCACTGTGTAACAGCCACAGCTCCTCGGCTTAATTACATTATCACTGCTCCAGAAATTCGCAAGGCAGCAATATGTTTCTTCATCCAGTTGCGTGGAGCCTTGTCTCCACTTGATGTGTTCCCAAACGTTTATAAATATGTCTCACTGCAAGTACATTTTTCATTTAACATTTATTTATATTTCCCTTTACGGGGCTAGCGGAGAAAAATGTGTTTCGTGCTGTAAGTGGGCTGCTTCCGCGTTTGCAGCGCTGTGTAGCGCTTTGCATTGCTTTGCTTTGCTCTGACTGCATTTTCTTTGTAAGAGACTCTGTTGCTGGTCGGACTCTTTGTTGGAAGTTAATCGCCAGTAGTGTTGCGCAGTTGGAAGTTAGTCGCCAGCAGTGATGGAAGTACTGTTGGACAGTTCGAGGTGAACGGCCAGCAGTGATGGATATTAGATTTGAGACGTTAGCATTGATGGAGGGTAGAGATCCGAGGTGTTAGCGTAGGCTGACGATCTGTAGATGTTCGACTTGGAGATTGAATATTATTCATGATTATTTTGTACTAGATGTCAATGACGATTTATATTCGTGTCTGAATTGTATATCACATTATTAAGGTAAAAAATACATTATTTACTTTGCAACAAAATCTTTCCTTTACTAACCACATGCATATCGGTAGTTAGTGGCTTTAGTAGTTAGAATATTTTATTTAGCTGGCATTGTATTGCACTAGTTCGCGTAATGAAGAGTTTAGTGAGGTAAGTGCTTAATGAAATGTATAGGTTATTTTAGGATTTCTTTTTCGTCAGGGCCATTCTTATGCGTTAATTTGGTAGCAGTCAGATCGCGTTACCGTTGTACCGGGTGAACAAAAAGCCAGTATAAATTTGAAAACTTAGTAAACCACGGAATAGTGTAGATAGAGAGGTAAAAATTGACACACATGATTGGAATGACATGGGGTTTGATTAGGATGGCGCTTCACCCCATATTGCTAGACGCTTGAAAGGTCCCTTGCGCGTCGTTTGGTGAAGATCGTGTGCTCAGCCGCCACTTTCGTCATGCTTGGCCTCCCAGGTCCCCAGACCTCAGTCCCTGCGATTATTGGCTTTGGGGTTACCTGAAGTCACAAGTGTATCGTGATCCACCGACATCTCTAGGGATGCTGAAAGACAACATCCGACGCCAATGCCACAACATAACTACGGACATGCTTTACAGTGCTGTTCACAACATTATTCCTCGACTACAGCTATTGTTGAGGAATGATGGTGGACATATTGAGCATTTCCTGTAAAAAACATCGTCTTTGCTTTGTCTTACTTTGTTATGCTAATTATTGCTATTCTGATCAGATGAAGCGCCATCTGTCGGAGATTTTTTGAACTTTTGTATTTTTTGGTTCTAATAAGGCCCCATGTCATTCCAAGCATGTGTGTCAATTTTTACCTCTCTATCTACATTATTCCGTGATTTATTCAGTTTTCAAATTTATACTGACTTTTTGATCACCCAGTATATTGAGAGTAATTAATGAATACGAAAAGTTTGAGTTTTGTTAGCCAGGGCAAATTCAGTAGGTCAGTGCTTTAAGGATAAGGTCTAGCAAAGTGACACTTGCATTCAGTTTCACTCAGCAGGTTCAGCAAATATTTTATTAAGAAATTTCAATGCCATTTCATTACATACTTCATAAACATAACGTAAAATGATTTAAGAGATTACAGTAAGTGATGATATAAAAACTTGAAGTACGCAGTCTTGATAATTCACCTTAAGATACTCTACGACAAAATAAGCCAAAAAGCCGACGCGCCACGAAGGAATTGTCCGAAAGGGACGGACGTTTATAAATGGGAAGTACATGTACAGAAAAACAAATGATTACAATTTCAGAAAAATTTGTATGATTTATTCTAGAGAAACAGCTTCACAAACTGAGCAAGTCAATAGAACGTTAGTCCAGCGTAAGCCCGTAAGCAACCAGTTATCCGGCTTGACATTGATTGAACGAGTTTTTGGATGTCCTTCTCAGGGATAACGTGCCACATTCTTTCCAAATGGAGCTTTAGATCGTGAAAATCCCGAGACGGTTGGATGGCCCTTCCGTTTGTGCTCAAAACATTCTCAGTTTGAAAGAGTTTCTGCTACCTTGATGGCCAAGGTAGGTTTTGCGAAACACGAAGACAAGCAGTAGGAGCTCTCGCCGTGTTCAGGCGGATATTATCATGCTGAAATGCAAGGCAATGGCGGCTGGCGATGAAGCGCAACAGAATGGGGAGTACGATATCGTGGACGTACCGCTGTGCTCTAAGGCTGCCTCCGATGACAACTAAAGTGGTCTTAGTATGAAATGAAATGGCACCCCAGACCATCACTCCGGGTTGTCCGGCAGTATGGCGGGTGAAAGGTTCTTCGTTGGTCATCGAGCCTCACTTCGAAGCAGGACTCATCACGGAGGACAATTCTGCTCCAGTTAGTGAGATTCCATGCCGAAGACGAGCATGGAGATTCCACAAACAGGAACGGGGTACAAACAGCAGCTTTGGTGTCTCCCTCTGTTGGGAAAGGGGAAAGGTTGCTTTTCACTTGCATTTAAGGGGCGCTATGAGCTCGCCAGTCGGTCAGTCTGGGTGAGTCTGGAGTCAGTCTAGGGTCAGTCACTCGTCCCCAGCTTGCCAGTCTGTATCTCATCCGGCGCAGTGAGGAAGAAATCCAGTGTGCACTCCGTGTGCATTCCGGGTGGAGTCATTCTTGATGTGGAAAGGGTCCTTCCGGATGCCATGAAGAGCACAGTGTGCAGCCAGCTGCAGGTGGTGGCACATGTCGGCACTAATGACGTGTGTCGCTTTGGATCTGAGGAAATTCTCTCTGGATTCCAGCGGCTATCTTGTTTGGGGAAGGCTGCCGGTCTTGCTTACGAGATGAAGCCAGAGCTCACCATCTGCAGCATCGTTGACAGAACCGACTGCGGACCTTTGGTGCAGAGCCGGGTGGAGGGTCTGTATCAGAGGCTCAGACGGTTTTGCGACCGTGTTGGCTGCAGATTCCTTGACTTGCGCCATAGGTTGGTGGGGTTTCGGGTTCCGCTGAATAGGTCAGGAGTTCACTACACTCAGCTGGCGGCTACACGGGTAGCGGAGGCTGTGTGGCGTGGACTGGGCGGTTGTTTAGGTTAGAAGGCCTCGGGAAAGTACGGGGTGGGCTGCAATCTCAAAGGGTGCATGGCAAATACAGGACGTGCTTGGATCAAGGAACAGTCGGAATTGTAGTTGTGAATTGTTGTAGTTGTGCTGGGAAAGTCCCTTAGCTTCAAGCGCTAATAGAAAGCACAGAAGCTGAAATCGTTATAGGTACAGAAAGCTGGCGAAAGCCTGAAATAAGTTCTGCAGAAATTTTTGCGAAGTCTCAGACGGTGTTCAGGAAAGGTAGATTAGGCAGAATTAGTGGTGGACTGTTTGTGTCTGTCAGTAGTGGTTTATCTCGTAGTGAAGTCGAAGTAGATACTCCGTGCGAATTGGTATGGGTGGAGGTTAAACTTAACAGCCGAACTAAGTTAATAATTGGCTCCTTCTACCGACCCCCACACTTCGATGATATAGTTGCTGAACAGTTCAGAGAAAATTTGAGTCTCGTAACAAATAAATACCCCACTCATACGGTTATAGTTGGTGGGGACTTCAACCTTCCCTCGACATGTTGGAAAAAATACTTGTTCAAAACCGGTGGTAGGCAAAAAACATCTTCCGAGATTGTCCTAAATGCTTTCTCCGAAAATTATTTCGAGCAGTTAGTCCACGAACCCACACGAATTGTAAATGGTTCCGAAAACTCACTTGACCTCTTAGCCACAAACTATCCAGAGCTAATAGAGAGCATCATGACTGATACAGTGATCACAAGATCGTTGTAGCTAGGCTCAATACCGTTTCTTCCAAATCCACCAGAAACAAAAGCAAAATTATTTTATTTAAAAAAGCGGATAAAGTGTCACTATTGAGAGATTCATACCTCATAAATTGGTAAGAGTTGGAACTCATCCCCCATAGTACACAAAACAGGTCCGAACGCTGTTGCAGAGGCAACGGAAAAAGCATGCGAAGTTCAGAAGAACGCGAAATCCCGAAAATTTGCTAAAATTTACAGACGCGCGAAATTTGGCACGGACTTCAATCCGAGATGCCTTTAATAGGCTCCACAACGAAACATTGTCTTGAAATTTGGTAGAAAATCCGAAGAAATTCTGGTCTTATGTAAAGTACACAAGCGGCAAGACGCAGTCAATACCTTCTCTGCGCAGTGCCGATGGTACTGTTACCGACGACTGTGCCGCTAAAGCGGGGTTATTGAACGAAGTTTTCCGAAATTCCTTCACCAGGGAAGACGGATGGAATATTCCAGAATTTGAAACACGAACAGATGCTAGCATGAGTTTCTTAGAAGAGATACCTTAGGGGTTGCGAAACAACTCAAATCGCTTGATACGGGCAAGTCTTCAGGTCCAGATTGTATACCGATTAGGTTCCTTTCAGATTACGCTGATACGATAGCTCCCTACTTAGCAATCATATACAACCGCTCGCTCACCGATAGATCTGTACCTGCAGATTGGAAAATTGCGCAGGTCGCACCAGTGTTTAAGAAGGGTAGTAGGAGTAATCCATCGAACTACAGATCTATATCATTGACGTCGGTCTGCAGTAGGGTTTTGGAGCATATACTGTATTCAAACATTATGAATCACCTATAAGGGAACGATCTATTGATACGTAATCAGCATGGTTTCAGAAAACATCGTTCTTGTGCAACGCAGCTTGCTCTTTATTCGCACGAAGTAATGGCTGCTATCGACAGGGGATCTCAAGTTGATTCCGCATTTCTAGATTTCCGGAAAGCTTTTGACACCGTTCCTCACAAGCGACTTCTAATCAAGCTGCGGGCCTATGGGGTATCGTCTCAGTTGTGCGACTGGATTCGTGATTTCCTGTCAGGAAGGTCGCAGTTCGCAGTAATAGACGGCAAATCATCAAGTAAAACTGAAGTGATATCAGGTGTTCCCCAGGGAAGCGTCCTGGGACCTCTGCTGTTCCTGATCTGTATAAATGACCTGGGTGACAATCTGAGCAGGTCTCTTAGGTTGTTCGCAGATGGTGCTGTAATTACCGTCTAGTAAGGTCATCCGAAGACCAGTATCAGTTGCAAAGCGATTTAGAAAAGATTGCTGTATGGTGTGGCAGGTGGCAGTTGACGCTAAATAACGAAAAGTGTGAGGTGATCCACATGAGTTCCAGAAGAAATCCGTTGGAATTCGATTACTCGATAAATAGTACAATTCTCAAGGCTCTCAATTCAACTAAGTACCTGGGTGTTAAAATTACGAACAACTTCAGTTGGAAAGACCACATAGATAATATTGTGGGGAAGGCGATCCAAAGGTTGCGTTTCATTGGCAGGACACTTAGAAGATGCAACAAGTCCACTAAAGAGACAGCTTACACTACACTCGTTCGTCCTCTGTTAGAACATTGTTGCGCGGTGTGGGATCCTTACAAGGTGGGATCGACGGAGGACATCGAAAGGGTGCAAAAAAGGACAGCTCGTTTTGTATTATCACGTAATAGGCGAGAGAGTATGGCAGATATGATACGCGAGTTGGGATGGAAGTAATTAAAGCAAAGACGTTTTTCGTCGCGGCGAGATCTATTTACGAAATTTCAGTCACCAACTTTCTCTTCTGCATCTAGGCTGTAGATGTGGCCGTGTCAGAGGAACGATAGCTGGGCAAGGAAAGGGTGCCTTGGAGCCTTCAATTGGCCTTGGTAGGGTAGGTTATGGTTGGAAAGAAGGGTAGATTTCAGAGATGAGTTCCCGGTCTGGGAGGAGAACGTGATTGAAATTACAGTCAAAAGAATGTGGAGTGTTTAGAGATGCAGGGAAGGTGAGATGCGTTGAGAAAGGTGCGGCGGAAGGCTAGGGTTCTCAAGGATGGAAGAGACTACGCAGTATTGGGACTCAAGTTAGCGGAAGACGTAGGACAGCCGAAGTTGTTCAAGGATAGGTGTTTCAGGACATGTGTGGATGAGTGACAGTCGTGGGATATAATTCTCATGTTCGGCCAGTTAGTAGTTTTAGTTTATTTTGTGCTTCGTATTCGATGGTTGGTCGTTGAGAGCTCCAGATCAGTTTTTGATCGACTCTTGGTCCACGGTATTTTAGAGTTGGGTGAACTGGGTGGTTGTGGATTTTCGAGTAAAGGTATCTGAAATGGAATAATCGAGTCATTTTTCCTATGATTACTATCAGGGGTTTTACACTATTGATGGAAAAGTACCACTTCTTGAACTGGCCGGGGTGGCCGAGCGGTTCTAGGCACTACAGTCTGGAACCGCGCGACCACTACGGTCGTAGGTTCGAATCCTGCCTCGGGCATGGATGTGTGTGATGTCCTTAGGTTAGTTAGGTTTAAGTAGTTCTAGTTTTTGGGGACTGATGACCTCAGAAGTTAAGTCCCATAGTGTTCAGAGCCATTTGAGCCATTTGAACCACTTCTTGCAGCAGGAGGCTAAGAGCACAACGATTTTATTCAGTCCACGTTCAAAATAAAACTTACACTTCAGTTTTCGTGGGTGCATTGATATCTGATATGGGATGGAGTAATTACATTGCAAAAATTGAGCCGACTGGGGTAGCCGAGCGGTTCTAGGCCCTACAGTCTGGAACCGCGCGACCGCTCCGGTCGCAGGTTCGAATCCTGCCTCTGGCATGGATGTGTGTGATGTCCTTAGGTTAGTTAGGTTTAAGTAGTTCTAAGTTCTCGGGGGACTGATGACCTCAGAAGTTAAGTCTCATAGTGCTCAGAGCCATTTGAACCATTTTTTGCAAAAATTGTCTCCTAATTGACATTAATTATTAGTTACGTGATACGATTTATTAGATACTTCACTAGTACAAGCATTAATTACTCTAAAATAACCAAGTTTTGTAGGAGACCAAAAATTACTAAGATTTATTTAGTGAGAGTAGAAGGAGGCAGTGTTGGATTCTTCCGCTAGCTATGTCTGTTCACTATTTTGAATCTGATGTTGTAACTCTTACACATATAAATGAGTGTAGGAAGATAAGAGTGCGCCGATATGAGTTTCTTTCGCTTAAGGCGGCGAAATGACGCCACTGGGCCAACTCGCTAGGAACCCGTCTGTTCTTGCAGCGTTTGGTGTGTAGCCGTGGACACTGTGGAGGAAAAGTACGTTTCACCATCTCTCGCTTCTTCCTGATCTGACAGCAAATTTAGAAAGTTCTGCCAACTTGTGCGCCTTGAGTCATTTGAGGAAAGATATCACGTCTATCCAAGTCAGTTCCGTCAAAGTTGCAGTTCTTTGTTACGAGCATCTTTCCCTTCGAAGTATACTGCTTTAAAGTAACATTTTATTTGCACCTTACGCACGAAACTTTTTTAAGGCACATTCTGACCTGCATGTCGCAGATGTGCAGCTAAGACGTGCTCGAAACATTTTCGTGGAGCGGTATGTGCCTTTGACTTCGCAAATCTGCATATTAACATTTACAGAATCACTCCAGAACTTCCGTATCCCTTAATTCTTTTTGTCGATGGAAATGGGAAGCGAAGCAGAGTTTACGTTTAGGAAAGGTAAACTAGTGCAGATGCAAGTACATTTCACTTTGCATATTAAATTACGAACGTGACACATCATATTTTAGGGCTGTGGTACACGTTTCATACTATACTTTCACACCGTCTTATTAAACGCAGAAAAGATAAGTTTTTATGAAAAATAGTGTAGTATACTGTAGATTCAAGAGCTCGAGCACGCAAGAAACGCTCTCAAGTACAGCAAAATTTGTAATGGTTGATGACGTTATCGTTTCAGTGAATATCCCATTATATTTCTTGCAGACTGAATCGATAAGACCCTCTGATTCGCAAACATGATATGAGGGGTCAACGCTTTAAGTTGTTCAATTGTCTTACACCCTGTGATGCTCCAACATGTGCAATTTTAGGACGCCTCTAGTTTCATCCAGGTTATTTCTATTATAAGGTTTATAATTTAAAGAGCAATCAACGTCAAATATGGTTTTAAAAAAGTGTATTTAAATCACATCATTACCAATTTCGGAATTGTTACAAATCGATTTTCAGATGGCTCTTATCTTTTACTCGTGTGCAGCTGGGCCACGTTTTGTAAATGTCGAATGGGTGTGCCACCGTAAAAAATAGAGTGGTCTGTGTTAAAGCAGTTTGCCGAGGATTAAACAGCACTCACATACCGTATGTAAGAAATGTGTTAACTGTAAAATACGTTACACAAACACAGGACGGATTTGTCGCACAGAAATATACACCACTCCACCAAACCAGTTACGAGTACAAAATGAGGCCCCAGCAAGGACACAAGGAAACCTGTAGGGAGCGCTTGAAGATGGATTTGCAACAAACCCGAAACCGGTCAGGGTCTTATTTAAAAGCACTTTTTTAAGTCTTGGTTATGGCTGGTTGGTGTTAAAATCAGATGACTGGTCGGTGTTAAAATCAGAAGCTTTATGATTGTACTACAGCCATCGTACTTCAAACAAAATACCGTCCAGTTTTATCATCTGGATCATAAAATTGTACGAAATGCTACATGTCAGCAGTTTGCTGTCAGACAGTATCCTGGGATACTGCACTACGAAACAGAGCCTTGAATAATAGGACAATTGCAGTTTGAAATGGTCCTGAGAAAAATCACGTTTAAGAACCACTAAGAGATTCTGATGAATTATATACAGGGCTATTACAAATGATTGAAGCGATTTCATAAATTCACTGTAGCTCCATTCATTGACATATGGTCACGACACACTACAGATACGTAGAAAAACTCATAAAGTTTTGTTCGGCTGAAGCCGCACTTCAGGTTTCTGCTGCCAGAGCGCTCGAGAGCGTAGTGAGACAATGGCGACAGGAGCCGAGAAAGCGTATGTCGTGCTTGAAATGCACTCACATCAGTCAGTCATAACAGTGCAACGACACTTCAGGACGAAGTTCAACAAATATCCACCAACTGCTAACTCCATTCGACGATGATATGCACAGTTTAAAGCATCAACGATGCTTTCGAACTCATTGATGGGGACATGCTGCGCCGAGTGTGGGAGGAACTTGATTATTGGCTTGATGTCTGCCGAATCACTAAAGGGGTACATATCGAACATTTTTGAATGCCTAAAAAAACTTTTTGAGTTTTTGTATGTGTGTGCAAAGCATTGTGAAAATATCTCAAATAATAAAGTTATTGTAGAGCTGTGAAATCGCTTCAATCATTTGTAATAACCCTGTATTTACATACTGCTATGGCCGGCCGCTCTGGCCGAGCGGTTCTAGGCGCTTCAATCCGGAACCGCGCTGCTGCCACGGTTGCATGTTCGAATCCTGCCTCCGACATGGATGTGTGTGATGTCCTTAGGTTAGTTAGGTTTAAGTAGTTCCAAGTCTAGGGGACTGATGACAGCAGATGTTAAGTCCCATTGTGCTTAGAGCCATTTGAACCATACTGCCATGTTCAGTCAACCGATCATCATAAGGTAGTCTGAGCAGAAACACAAAGATCGCATGTGATACACTTGACTGTCTAACTATCAGTGCAATGATACGTGGTGTATGTGCACACGAAACTCTCATAACACAATCAATAAATAAAAAATACTATCCTACGTCTCTGAACTAACATTTATAGAACAAAGTGATGGAACTGACAGCTTTCATACATTTAAAAAGAAATACTTGAATACGATAGGTTTGTTCACTGTTATCTACCTCCAATGCAGCATTAATACTGTCAACAGTAAAACGCATTAATTTCGTTAAGTAATCATAGTCCACTGTCTTTATTCAGGACCTATACTCTTGCATGTATGTGGTCATAATGTTGTTTAAAATTCGTTCCTAAATATTTAACAAGAACCCCGATTTAAAATCAGCGCTAACACAATATTGTGCTTTAACTTCATTTCCTAACAGAAACAGATTTCAGATGTGCTTACGGTAACTACAATCACTGTATTAGTAAACTGCTACTTTAACAACAAGAATAACAATGAAAACAATTATGAAATTTAGTTACAAAACACGAGTAGTAGTTATCCGTATCTAAGAAATAAATTACAGAGACCAGTATGATAGTGCTCCATTTACACTCCAGGAAATTGAAATAAGAACACCGTGAATTCATTGTCCCAGGAAGGGGAAACTTTATTGACACATTCCTGGGGTCAGATACATCACATGATCACACTGACAGAACCACAGGCACATAGACACAGGCAACAGAGCATGCACAATGTCGGCACTAGTACAGTGTATATCCACCTTTCGCAGCAATGCAGGCTGCTATTCTCCCATGGAGACGATCGTAGAGATGCTGGATGTAGTCCTGTGGAACGGCTTGCCATGCCATTTCCACCTGGCGCCTCAGTTGGACCAGCGTTCGTGCTGGACGTGCAGACCGCGTGAGACGATGCTTCATCCAGTCCCAAACATGCTCAATGGGGGACAGATCCGGAGATCTTGCTGGCCAGGGTAGTTGACTTACACCTTCTAGAGCACGTTGGGTGGCACGGGATACATGCGGACGTGCATTGTCCTGTTGGAACAGCAAGTTCCCTTGCCGGTCTAGGAATGGTAGAACGATGGGTTCGATGACGGTTTGGATGTACCGTGCACTATTCAGTGTCCCCTCGACGATCACCATTGGTGTACGGCCAGTGTAGGAGATCGCTCCCCACACCATGATGCCGGGTGTTGGCCCTGTGTGCCTCGGTCGTATGCAGTCCTGATTGTGGCGCTCACCTGCACGGCGCCAAACACGCATACGACCATCATTGGCACCAAGGCAGAAGCGACTCTCATCGCTGAAGACGACACGTCTCCATTCGTCCCTCCATTCACGCCTGTCGCGACACCACTGGAGGCGGGCTGCACGATGTTGGGGCGTGAGCGGAAGACGGCCTAACGGTGTGCGGGACCGTAGCCCAGCTTCATGGAGACGGTTGCGAATGGTCCTCGCCTATACCTCAGGAGCAACAGTGTCCCTAATTTGCTGGGAAGTGGCGGTGCGGTTCCCTACGGCACTGCGTAGGATCCTACGGTCTTGGCGTGCATCCGTGCGTCGCTGCGGTCCGGTCCCAGGTCGACGGACACGTGCACCTTCCGCCGACCACTGGCGACAACATCGATGTACTGTGGAGACCTCACGCCCCACGTGTTGAGCAATTCGGCGGTACGTCCACCCGGCCTCCCGCATGCCCACTATACGCCCTCGCTCAAAGTCCGTCAACTGCACATACGGTTCACGTCCACGCTGTCGCGGCATGCTACCAGTGTTGAAGACTGCGATGGAGCTCCGTATGCCACGGCAAACTGGCTGACACTGACGGCGGCGGTGCACAAATGCTGCGCAGCTAGCGCCATTCGACGGCCAACACCGCGGTTCCTGGTGTGTCCGCTGTGCCGTGCGTGTGATCATTGCTTGTACAGCCCTCTCGCAGTGTCCGGAGCAAGTATGGTGGGTCTGACACACCGGTGTCAATGTGTTCTTTTTTCCATTTCCAGGAGTGTATTTAAGAGGATCATGTGTTACAAATACAGTAGAGAAAAAATGTACAAGAATGGTCAGTTACGGTTCATAATTACAGGTAACAGCTGGTCTGGAACGACGTACAGCTATCCCAAATCCGATGGTTTGCTTGAGCTTTACATTTACGAGGTGCGATTCTCTTCAAAGTTGTATGCTCTCAAGGTTCTCAGATAAGTAGGTATACGCTATTTGAAAAATGCAACTAATATAAATTTAAACAAGAAGTAATATAGGACAACGAGAGGGGAAAAGAAAGAACTGTTCGGATTAAACGGACACATCTGACATCTTGCGTATCCAAGAACCGATAAAAGAATGTTTCAGAAGTTGGGCTAATATTCAGTGTCAAGGGATGTCTAAGCAGTCGACAGTCCGAAGTCTGGTTTGATGCAGCCTTCCAAGCTAGTCCATCTTGTACAAATTCACCTCTGCATGACCACAGCAACCTACATAATTTTTAACCTGCTTACTGTAGTCAAACCTTGGTTTCCCTCTCAAGTTTTTATTCCCCACACTTTCCCCCAATGCCAAATTTGCAGTTCCTTAATGTGTCAGGATGTGTGCTCTCAACCGATTCCTTCTTTTAGCCAAGTAGTGCGAAACACGCCTCTTCGCCCCATTTTGACGTCGTACTCAGTACTTATCCCATCTACCCATCAAAGCGTTCTTCTGCAGCATCACTTTTCAGATGCATCTACTCTCTTCTTGTCTGAATTGTTTCTCGTCCACGTTCGACGTGGTCATAACCTTCGGAAAAGCCTTCGTAACACATCAATTTATTTTGGGCCTCCCGGCCAACAATGCCATACGATCATTTCATTTCATTTTCTATAAGGAAAGAAGCTAAAGAAATGAATTAAAATTTGTATGAAGGTCAGGTCTTAAATCCAACTCTTCCGATTACTTTTCAGGTGTGCTATCCACTACTACACCACACTAGCATTGTGGCTCAGTATGTCTCCAGCAAAGTGTAAAACCATCCGGTCAGCACATGAATATACATTTAACGCTAATAAATTTCTCTTTTAAAATAAGACATTTCTTATTATTTGGGATTTCCGTTTTATTAACTCTCAACTTCGACCATTCTCTGCTAATTTTCGGGCCAAATAGGAAAACGCTTTGAGTGTCTCATTTTTGCTAATCTTATCCCCGCGGCATTGTCTTAATTTATTCGACTGTATGTCATTTCACTTTTGTTTACGTTTGTTAATATTCATACGATCAACGAGGTGATTTTACAACGAAATAAATGCGCCGAAACTGTGAGCTTGAAGTGCTGCGAAGGTGATACAATCTATGGTAGTAACAATGAAGAATGGTTGGGATTTTTACGAGAACTAAAGATTATATGAAGTATTTCACAGGTTCAAGTTGTAGCGTGAGGAGCAAGTGTTTCTACAGTCAATCGTCATTAGTAAAGCCTATTCTATTTGTTATCATCTCTTTTATTTTACCAAGGGAACCATTTGTGGAGTTTGAAGACACTGTCTCTTGTTTTTATTAATGTTCCTATTCCTTTTAAAGCACTTTCGCACCAACGATTTTACACATCTCATTCTTTCGACTGACACGTTTGCTGCCACACCCATTGATCGATTGGCTTACCACCTCGTTCGGCATTTTCTTTTCCTGCAGAGTATTCGGATTTGAATTTTCCTGAAATTCGTTCTTTCTTCATTTATATTTCGCCACCTCTCATTTGTTTTCAGTCTCTCTGAACAGTGATGTGTAAGATGAAAGTCAGATCTTTTAGGTTGTTAATCCGCTTCATGTTCTTCTTCAATTTCTTCTACACGATCAATGTTTCGGCCCTTCTGATGGGCTCTTCTACAGGATCTTACGTTTCTCTCCGTTGGCTAAATACCGTCAAAGCCAGTGTCTTACTTATAAAAAGAAATTTCCCTCGCTTGTTCTGAAGAAATGGAATTATTGGTGAAATTCTTCCGGCTACTATTCCTGGTGGTTGTTTGTGTCACTCGCATATAATGTGGCGGGAAGCCACGAGGCTGGAAGTGTAAAGCGGTCTTTTCTAAAGAAGTTAAATTCATTCTTCTCAATCGCTTCTCGTACCTCCTTTCTATAAATGTAGGTTCCCTTGGCAACAAAAAGCACTTTATTGAGATCAGTGAACATAGAAATTCCCGCGGTTCTACTGATCTTTCGCCACCGGATATTTCACACTCTGTTTTAACCGCGTGTGGTGTTCGTGTTCTTTAACAAGATGTTTTCCTGTCCGTCCCGTTTATACCATAGGTACTTTGCCAGAGCCAAACGTCAGTTCATAGATTCCGGCAGTGTGGAGGTAATCAGGCGTGTCCATTTTGCTTCGGAAAAATTCTTTTATGTCGTTCTGACTGAAAAATATATTCCGAATTCTGCTGATGCTGTCAGAAGCTCAACTAACGAACGGTAGATGAAAAGAGCGAGAAGGCAGTTTCGTTCGCGTCGAACTCCGATTCCAATCTGTTACGTCACCGATACGGAAAGCACGTAAGATATATTGTTGAGAATGTTTTCTTCTGACTAGGAACCCTTTGACTGCAAGGTCGCAAAAGGCCAATGATGTTTACGGCATTCGACATTTCACATGTTGTCTAAGATGCTGCCAATGGCAACAGGGTGCGGAACTGGATGTATCCAATGGTGAGCACAGCCTGAGGTTACGGAGCGTACAGCTATGCTGACTGTTAATCTGTGTGGTAAATGGGATGGAAAGTTATTTATTGTGCTTCGAGAAAGTGGAGGTGCTCTGCCCCCCTACGATTCTTTTTCTTTGCACGATCTTGCAAAGGCAGTAGCAAATGTTCGTGTCACAACAAGCAAGAGTGGGAAAACGAGCATAAGAGAACTACAACTATCGTATGACAAATTCTTGTGGCTGGTCAGTAGCTGGTCAAAATAACTTGCTTTTGCTTGATTCTTAGTCTGTGGATAAAAATCATACTCCCTCGGATCAAAGAGTCCCTCCTGAAAAGTATGTGACATTGCAGTTCACAGCATCTTCAGCCATTTGATAAATTCAGCCTCTGGATTTTTGTCTTTCCTTGCCTATAGAACATATTATGGCACTATCTGCAGCTATGCCTTAAAGGATAGCCAGTTTCGCTGTAAGCTCGACGATAGACTGTTTCGCTTTCGAATGCATCCCATCAGTTCTCATCACCCTGTTATACTGATATGTTTCTACATGAATTCTTTAAGAGTGGGTACGTAACTGAACGTCCTGGACGGTTTTTAACTCACAGAGAGTTCGCCTTCGACCAAATGGTGCGAACCTCTGTGATCCCTGCGGCGCTCCATTTTTCATTCGGTGTCCATGGTGCATGTTGTGTTGGCTGAAGAGCCAACACCGTGTTACTAGAGGAGGCCGAAATGCAAGCGTTTTAGCTCACGCAGGCTGGCGTGAGGAGGGAAGGACTATACTGACGTGAGGTCTGGAATATGACAAGGAATTAGAATTCAGAAAGAGGAAGAAATTAGTTGGATACTTAACTTTAATCGATTAATGATGAACGTCGCTCTTGACGGTACATGAGTCACAATATTATCTCTTCAGAATAGTAACTGAATAAGGCGCCTTGCTAGGTCGTAGCAAATGACGTAGCTGAAGGCTATGCTAAACTGTCGTCTCGGCAAATGAGAGCGTATGTAGACAGTGAACCATCGCTAGCAAAGTCGACTTTCCAACTGGGACGAGTGCTAAGGAGTCTCTCTCGACTACACCTGCCGTGTGGCGGCGCTCGGTCTGCAATCCCTGATAGTGGCGACACGCGGGTCCGACGCATACTAACGGACCGCAGCCGATTTAAAGGCTACCAACTAGCAAGTGTGGTGTCTGGCGGTGACACCACAGTGCAAGTTATTGGTTTGTTTTGAACATTTCTTGAATGTCGACGAGCCGCCCGGGGTGGCCAAGCGCTTCTAGGCGCTTCATTCCGGGACCGCGCGACTGCTACGGTCGCAGGTTCGAATCCTGCCTCGGGCAGGGATGTGTGTGATGTCCTTAGGTTAATTAGGTTTAAGTAGTTCTTGGTTCTAGGGGACTGATGACCTCAGATTTTAAGTCCCGTAGTGCTAGAACCATGTGAACCATTTTTTGAATGTCGACGATGTCCCTTTTGTGTAGCGTAATACATTTATCTCATAGTATTTATGACCTCCCGGACGCTCATTTTCTGTCTTCCTCCTGATGTGCAAGATGAGTCATTAGAAGCTAACGTTTTTCCTGTCATGATTGTTGACACAGCACTTTCAAATGAGCCTTGTATGTATGTATGTATTAAACCGGGGACCTAGAAACGACGGAGAGGCTTCGACCCGCTGCAGGCCTCAGTGGTTCCTAACCCCGCAACAGACCACAGCAGTCCACCCACCCCACTGCCGTCCGACACTGAACCCAGGGTTATTGTGTGGCTCGTAGCCCAGTGAACCCCCCGGGAACGTATCATATTAGACGAGTGTAACTCCAAATGTTTTCGTGGTAAAATAATTATGGTGTACGCGTGCGCTGGAACGGTGTTTGTGCAGCAATCGCCGACTCAGTGTAACTGAGGCGGAATGAGGGGAACCAGCCCACATTCTTCGCCGAGGTAAATGGAAAACCGCCTTAAAAACCATCCACAGGCTGGCCGGCACACCGGACTTCGACACTAATCCGCCGGGCGGATTGGTGCCGGGGACCGGCTCGCCTTCCCGCCCGGGAAGCAGCGAGTTAGACCGTTCGGCTAACCGGGCGGGCAAATGAACCTTCCTAAAGATTTGTTTCGTAGGATTTCTATACACTCTGTGTCATAGGGTTTTGTCATATTTTTGACAGACCAACACATGTAGTGATGGGAAACGGACGTCAGGTGAACGCATAGCAGTACCGCCATATTGTTCATAAACTTCTCTTTTATATTGAAAATAGATTTCCCGCAGACCTAATTTACGTAACAGAGGTATGGAGGAAATTTACCGCCAATGAATACCACATTATACAACTGGCCTTTAAAATTGCTACACCAAGAAAAAATGAAGATGTTAAACGGGTATTCATTGGACAATTATATTATACTAGAACTGACATGTGATTACATTTTCACGCAATTTGGGTGCATAGATCCTGAGAAATCAGTACCCAGAACAACCACCTCTGGCCGTAATAAGGCCTGGGCATTGAGTCAAACAGAGCTTGGATGGCGTGTACATGTACAGCTGCCCATGCAGCTTCAACGCAATACCACAGTTCACCAAGAGTAGTGACTGGCGTATTGTGACGAGCCAGTTGTTCGGCCACCATTGACCAGACGTTTTCAATTGGTGAGAGATCTGGAGAATGTGCTGGCCAGGGTAGCAATCGAACATTTTCTGTATCCAGAAAGACCCGTGCAGGACCTGCAACATGCGGTCGTGCAATATCCTGCTGAAATGTAGGGTTTCGCAGGGATCGAATGAAGGGTAGAGCCACGGGTCGTAACCCATCTGAAATGTAACGTCCACTGTTCAAAGTGCCGTCAATGCGAACAAGAGGTGACCGAGACGTGTAACCAATGGCATCCCGTATCATCACGCCGGGCGATACGCCAGTATGGCGATGACGAATACACCCTTCCAATGTGCGTACACCGAGATGTCGCCAAACACGGATGCGACCATCATCATGCTGTAAAAAGAACCTGGATTCATCCGCAAAAATGACGTTTTGCAATTCGTGCAGCCAGGTTCGTCGTTGAGTACACCACCGCAGGCGCTCCTGTCTGTGATGCAGCGTCGAGGGTAACCGCAGCCATCGTCTCCGAGCTAATAGTCCATGCTGCTGCAAACGTCGACGAACTGTTCGTGCAGATGGTTGTTGTCTTGCTAACGACCCCATCTGTTGACTCGGGGATCGAGACGTGACTGCACGATCCATTACAGCCGTGCGGATAAGATGCTTGTCATCTCGTCTGCTAGTGATACGAGGCCGTTGGGATCCAGCACGGCGTTCCGTATTACACTCCTGAACCCACCGATTCCATATTCTGCTAACAGTCATTGGATCTCGACCAACGCGAGCAGCAATGTCGCGATACGATAAACCGCAATCGCGATAGGCTACAATCCGACCTATATGAAAGTCGGAAACGTGGTGGTAAGCATTTCTCCTCCTTACACGAGGCATCAGAACATTTCACCAGGCAACGCCGTCACCTGCTGTTTGTATTTGAGAAATCGCTAGGAAACTTTCCTCATGTCAGCACGTTGTATGTGTCGCCACCGGCGCCAATCTAGTGTGAATGCTCTGAAAAGCTAATCATTTGCATATCACAGCATCTTCTTCGGTCGGTTAAATTTCGCGTCTGTAGCACGTCATCTTAGTGGTGCAGCAATTGTAATGGCCAGTAGTGTAGTTAATATAAATATGGGTTTTGTCTATCATTGGCCTTTATGACAGCTTGAATTCTACTGGGGTCACTTGCAATGAACTGTCTGAATGTCTGTGGAGGAATGGCAGCCCACTGTCACTCAAGAGCCGAAATCGGAGAAGGTAGTGACAGCGGACGCTGAAATCTGGAGCGAAATCGACGTTCTTGCACATTGTAAGGGATGGGAAGGCCTTCACAGAAATTGCGATAGTAAATAATTATATTACCCGTTGTGTGGGCATTCGGAAATGGTCAAACGATTGCGTAAGCGAACACAGTTACTGGAGTGATACCAAGGATATCATGTGACGTCAAGAAGAATATAATAATTCCAATCCCAAAGCAGATGCTGACAAGTGTGAATATTACCGAACTATCGTATTAATAGGTCATGGTTGTAAAATACTAACACGAATTATTTACATAAGAACGGAAAAACTGTTAGAAGCTGATCTTGGGGAACACCAATGTCGATTTCGGAGAAATATTGGAACACATGAGGCATCAGTGACCCTACCACTTATCATAAAAGTTAGTTTAAGGGAAGGGGATTGGACACTACAGAAAAGATAACTATATATCCGTTTTCTTGCTCATCAATTTCGGCCAGTTCTGGACGATGTCTTCAATGAGGAAGTGGAGCCATTCCCTTTCTGATGCTTGTCAAATTACAGTGATCGGTCTGTAACGGTCGGTGTCGACCAAATGATGATTCTCGTAATTCCTTCTCACAGGTGTAGGTAACACGGGGGCATATCCCATATAAGAACGCATAGTAACGAACTGTGTCTTTCAGTCTAGCTTTCTGTGAATCCTTGACATTTTTGTCATAATGATGGTACGGAACTGCTTCCTTGTTTTCTAACACCGAAATCCAACTTGCCATACGTTCTGAACCTAAACCCTAGTCCATGACTGCGTATTAGGTATTACGTTATTTATAATATGTTCTCAGTGGCTGATATAGGAGATGATATTCCTACAGCATCTTAACATCATTATTTTTGCAAAACGTATCATTGAAACAAATCCGTATGTTTATGAGATTTTTGAGGCTCGTTGTTCGCTTTAATAATTTGCTATGAGTTTTTTTATGGTCTGTTGGGTCATTAAACTTTGTCGCATACATTCACGCCATACACCTATCCCTTGCATTTGCAAAGTACCATCAGTGTTGATTTCTTGCAAACGAATGTGTTCTGGAGCACTGTCTGCCTTTCTACCAAGTATATTCTGCCAGATCATATCTACGTTAATTTTCACTTGCAGGCCTCTTGTTTCTGCTCTCGTACACCTAAGTTATGAGTGCATACTGCACGAAGACTTACTATCCTCCCCTAAGTTTCAATCATATGATAACCAGACCACAAAGTATTTAACAAAAACGCCTTTATTTAATCAAACAGCAAATACAAGGTGTTCTGCTAACTGTACAGTTTGCCAGACTAAGATATACATCCGGTCACTTGGGAATCCCGAAACTACCTCATCGCCCTGAACAAAGCGCCGCGTGATTCGTGTAAGCGCACCCGGTACAGTTACTCGTACGAGAGCTTTCGACGGGGAGCCGTTTGAACAGGACTGGTTGACATGTCCTCTTGCAAAATGCAGCACTATATGCAACAAGGAATGAAAGAAATAAGTGACAGAACTCAAAAGCACACTCATGTGTACCTTGTACAAAACGCACATGAATTTCAATTTCTTCAGTATAGGTACAACAGAAACTCAAATTAACTATTTACACATATAAATTATTCTATGATCAATGTGCATCAAGTGTCAAAACGCTGGCAGGTAGACAAAGGCAGTCGATACAAGGAATGCACTCAGTCAGTGATACAGTTTTTCAGCGTCTAATCGGCTTGTGTGTTATACTACGCCAATCAGACGTCACATCAGCAAGACTTGTCGAAACGATCAAAATACACCGTCAGTGGGTTCACTCTTGCCTTTGTCTACCTGCCAGCGTTTTGACACTTTATGCACATTGATCATAGAATAATTTATATGTGTAAATATGAATTTCAATTTCTTCAGTATAGGTACAACAGAAACTCAGATTAACTATTTACACATATAAATTATTCTATGATCAATGTGCATCAAGTGTCAAAACGCTGGCAGGGAGACAAAGGCAAGAGTGAACCCACTGACGGTGCATTTTGATTGTTTCGACAAGTCTTGCTGATGTGACGTCTGATTGGCGTAGTATAACACACAAGCCGATTAGACACTGAAAAACTGTATCACTGACTGAGTGCATTCCTTGTATCGACAAGTCTTGTCTGGCTGACATACAGTCGGTATAATATGACACGCATATCGTATTGTAAAACACACAAGAACACTACTGCTGATGAAAGTTACAGTTTGAAGTACAACTGGCGATGAAAGTAGACAGTGTTTTCCCACGTCTCTAAAACTGGTATAACAGTCAGTCAAACATTATAGTGACACCCAAATTAATTATTTCCAAGTATATGACGCTTATCAAGTATCATGATTTTCCATGTCTAAAATATCTTCAAAAGTATATCAACAACACAATAAAATGCAATGTTTGCATCAATTATCACAATATTTTTACACACACACACACACACACACACACACACACACACACACACACACATGCACACAAACACATGTCTGTAGAATCCTTTTATAAAACATGAAACAAACTCTAAAGTAAGTAACATAACACTATTTGGCACACCTAAACACATATGACTAAAAAATAACATGTTAATCAGACAGTCTAAACTACAAGTGAGCCCTGAAAGATCAATGTTGAAAACTAACATGACCATTACTTACTGCTGCAGAAAATACATGTTGGCTAAAATACTAGGCAACCTCACGCACCGATACATGTTCCAAGTTACTGGAAGACTGTAATTAATTAGGTGCTCTCTTGATGTAAATCACAGTACACTCTCGAATGTAACCTAAATTGTTTTATTATTCTTGTCAAGTGTTGCAACATCGAAAATCATGTAAAGGGTGTTGTCATTTCAGTTTGAGGAAATAGTACAGAACGCAAAGTCACCACCTAACATTTTGCACTAATGTTTCTCCACCAGTTTAAGGAAGAAGAAGATAATGTACCATTAGAAAAAATAGTCGACATTGACTGGCAGTTATTGTTTACTTAGGCCTACTCAAGGTTAAGCACAAAACAAATTGCTGCAATATTTACTATGTGGAACTGTGATGCTAAGCTCTCTAAAAGTTTACAGACCCTATTTCCTACAATTAACTACTGAATAACGCAACATCTAACGAAAATACTTGGTGTAACTCAACAAACAATTATGCACAATATAGCTAAACGCCATGTTAGAAAGGAAGGAAGGAACTAAGGAAGGGAGAAGGTGTTTCTAAAGTATCACTTAAACTGAAATAATTCTGCTCTGTTGACACACTACACGACTCAAAAAGACAGAGATGTAACATCTCCAAATAGGGTGACAGAGTCTATATATAGAACATAAAATGTTTAGTAAAAGCACAATGGATTATCAAATTAAATATTTTCAACTCTAGATTATTAAAAAAATTAGACACAGCTTCCATATTTGTACTACTTAACAACATTATAGATATTAGACAACGATAGATCTATCTCCGCATCAGACATTAAGCTGACCTAAATATGTATAAATTGGTTGCAATACACACACAAGGGTACTAAAGCAGATCTACCTTAAAGCTTAAAGTGCTCTGAGAATCAGCGGAGTAAACATTGATAACATGTTTTGCTTTCAAAAAGCAGTTCATCCACACATATTGGAAGGCACAACAACATAATCAGAGTGTAAATGGTTTTGCTGATACATCAGGTTAGAGCTATTGAAACGTGTTTCCCCACCAGTATCATCATAGTCTTAACCAGTCCAGAGTTGTTCTGGGAATTTCGTGCAGTTTACTAGAGCTTGCTATGGGCACCCCATTTTTTACACCTTCCGAAGTTACGAACATTTGATCTTCCTCATGTCTGAGAATCTTCTTTTTCTTTCCATTCTCCATGTCGAGTTACAGTTAGAAACGTGAAATAAAATAATGTGCTTGGCAGGCAAGGCACTGACAGTTCCAAACAAATTTGCATCTAGAACTCAATAGCAGGTGTCCGCTACTGGATCTTAAATAGTATTCTCTCAGATTCAGATGAAGCTACGGTTTTATTTGCCATGGATGCTAGTTACTGGCTCTTCTGGGATATGCATCACTGGACATGCGCAACCATTATTGAGTCTAATCATGACAACGACTAAGCAAGGTGAGACTTAATCCGATAAGTAAAAGCAGTTGTTTCCAAGCTAAGGGCTGACAGTGTGCACCTGCAGGGGGTGTCACGTAGTCGGGTTGTTATCTACACTGGATGTCAAAAAAATGGTTCAAATGGCTCTGAGCACTCTGGGACTCAACTTCTGAGGTCATTAGTCCCCTAGAACTTAGAACTACTTAAACCTAACTAACCGAAGGACATCACACACATCCATGCCCGAGGCAGGATTCGAACCTGCGACCGCAGCGGTCTCGCGGTTCCAGACTGCAGCGCCTAGAACCGCTCGGCCACCCCGGTCGGCACACTGGATGTCAGACGGGGCGGGGCAGGGGGTCAACAGGCACGAGTAAGTGAATGAAGAACGGCAAGCTGTGGATGGTAAACGGTGAAAATTGGCAATTGTGAATGGTAAAGGATAAAAGGTAACCAGTACCCATAACTCGTTCTTCCGCTCTCACCTGGATTGCTTTCTATCATCCTCCGCCACCTGTTTCCTCTACTTTTCTGTGTCTTTCCTGTGCTTCTTCTCTATAAGCCTCTGCTTTTCTCGTCCGTTTCCTTTCTATCAGCCTCCTCTTTCGTGTCTCTTACCTCAGATTCCTTTCCTTAAGCCTGCGTTCTTTCCTGTGATTCCTTTCCATCAGCAGTCAGGAAGACACTTAAGCACATCAGACTTCTTGAAGGAGGGAAGTTTTTTGTCTCTATGGATCCACTTAGTCTCCAGCAAATGTTCCCGATGATGATGATGATGATGTTTGGTTTGTGGGGCGCTCAACTGCGTGGTTATTAGCGCCCGTACAATTACCCAATCTTTCCTCAGTCCAATTTCGCCACATTCCTGGATGATGATGAAATGATGAGGACAACACAAACACCCAGTCATCTCGAGGCAGGTGAAAATCCCTGACCCCGCCGGGAATCGAACCCGGGACCCCGTGCTCGGGAAGCGAGAACGCTACCGCGAGACCACGAGCGGCGGACCAAATGTTCCCAGTAGATAGGATAGTTCAGATGGCCCAAGACACTATCCACCTCCGGCAAAAGAAGAAGAAATAGGTGGCCTGCTGCTGGATTTCTGAATACGTGGTAAGCAGCGGGAACGGGGAAGCTGGAAACAGCAGAGAAGGCAGCCAGCCAGGAGAGTGCCGCAGTTCACCTCGACGTCCCCCAAGAGCGTGTTGTGTCGTGGTGTAACGCCGGAAATGCATGTCCTCCTATTTCCATCTATTGTACTATATTTTTTTCCTTATTTTGTTACATTTCTGGTCTTTATATATTGTAATTGTATTACAATTTGTATATTTATATTTATGCATTTATGTCTATGTATAATTGGTTTGTTTTGTAAATATTACATGTATTTTTACGCTGGGTCTTGCCTAGGCAAAGTTGTGCCATCGAACGATTACATCAATAGGTCGTGTGGAGAACTAAAGTGTTTAGGATCTTGGGTACTGTTAACTCTGCCGCGTGGAGCGCGGGCAGGGCAGAGTCTGGCTGGAGTATGGCGGTGGAGCAGGTGTGTTGAGTGACGCTCCCGCGAGTTGCCGCGCTTTCCGGGTTTGGCAGCATATAACTGCGCTCGACTTGCTGTGTTAGTTTCTGGCGCGGTGTCGCGGACGGGAAACGTTAGCTGGTACACATCAAGAGCCCCTCAATCGACGACTTCAAACCTTCAATCAACCAACAAGGAAGACTGCAAGCACATAAAGTTTTACAACTGTATGGCAGACCTCAGCTTTTCAAACTGTTCCATTTGCATCACTAAAATACAGCAACTTAGCGTGAACCTTTGTTGCTCATTGTCCCAATTGCATTACCAAGCAGGGTCCCTTCCTTTTCCGAAATGAACCCGAGTGTCGTTGAAATTCAAACGCCAGCATTAAAGTAATATCATTCCATTTCACTACTTTAATTTCAAAGTCCCCCCCCCCCCCCACCCCATGAACCATGGACCTTGCCGTTGGTGGGGAGGCTTGCGTGCCTCAGCGATACAGATGGCCGTACCGTAGGTACAACCACAACGGAGGGGTATCTGTTGAGAGGCCAGACAAACGTGTGGTTCCTGAAGAGGGGCAGCAGTCTTTTCAGTAGTTGCAAGGGCAACAGTCTGGATGATTGACTGATCTGGCCTTGTAACAATAACCAAAACGGCATTGCTGTGCTGGTACTGCGAACGGCTGAAAGCAAGGGGAAACTAGGGCCGTAATTTTTCCCGAGGGCATGCAGCTTTACTGTATGATTAAATGATGATGGCGTCCTCTTGGGTAAAATATTCCGGAGGTAAAATAGTCCCCCATTCGGATCTCCGGGCGGGAACTATTCAAGAGGATGTCGTTATCAGAAGAAAGAAAACTGGCGTCCTACGGATCGGAGCGTGGAATGTCAGATCCCTTAATCGGGCAGGTAGGTTAGAAAATTTAAAAAGGGAAATGGATAGGTTAAAGATATAGTGGGAATTAGTGAAGTTCGGTGGCAGGAGGAACAAGACTTCTGGTCAGGTGACTACAGGGTTATAAACACAAAGTCAAATAGGGGTAATGCAGGAGTAGGTTTAATAATGAATAGGAAAATAGGAATGCGGGTAAGCTACTACAAACAGCATAGTGAACGCATTATTGTGGCCAAGATAGTTACGAAGCCCACACCTACTACAGTAGTACAAGTTTATATGCCAACTAGCTCTGCAGATGACGAAGAAATTGAAGAAATGTATGATGAAATAAAAGAAATTATTCAGATAGTGAAGGGAGACGAAAATTTAATAGTCATGGGTGATTGGAATTCGAGTGTAGGAAAAGGGAGAGAAGGAGACGTAGTAGGTGAATATGGATTGGGGCTAAGAAATGAAAGAGGAAGCCGCCTGGTAGAATTTTGCACAGAGCACAACTTAATTATAGCTAACACTTGGTTTAAGAATCATGATAGAAGGTTTTATACATGGAAGAACGCTGGAGATACTAAAAGGTATCAGATAGATTATATAATGGTAAGACAGAGATTTAGGAACCAGGTTTTTAATCGTAAGACATTTCCAGGGGCAGATGTGGACTCTGACCACAATCTATTGGTTATGACCTGTAGATTAAAACTGAAGAAACTGCAAAAAGTTGGGAATTTAAGGAGATGGGACCTGGATAAACTGAAAGAACCAGAGGTTGTAGAGAGTTTTAGGGAGAGCATAAGGGAACAATTGACAGGAATGGGGAAAAGAAATACAGTAGAAGAAGAATGGGTAGCTTTGAGGGATGAAGTAGTGAAGGCAGCAGAGGATCAAGTAGGTAAAAAGACGAGGACTAGTAGAAATCCCTGGGTAACAGAAGAAATATTGAATTTAATTGATGAAAGGAGAAAATATAAAAATGCAGTAAATGAAGCAGGCAAAAAGGAAAACAAACGTCTCAAAAATGAGATCGACAGGAAGTGCAAAATGGCTAAGCAGGGATGGCTAGAGGACAAATGTAAGGATGTAGAGGCTTATCTCACTAGGGGTAAGATAGAAACTGCCTACAGGAAAATTAAAGAGTCCTTTGGAGATAAGAGAACCACTTGTATGAACATCAAGAGCTCAGATGGAAACCCAGTTCTAAGCAAGGAAGGGAAAGCAGAAAGGTGGAAGGAATATATAGAGGGTCTATACAAGGGCGATGTACTTGAGGACAATATTATGGAAATGGAAGAGGATGTAGATGAAGATGAAATGGGAGATACGATACTGTGTGAAGAGCTTGAAAGCACTGAAAGACCTGAGTCGAAACAAGGCCCCCGGAGTAGACAACATTCCATTGGAACTACTGACGGCCTTGGGAGAGCCAGTCCTAACAAAACTATACCATCTGGTGAGCAAGATGTATGAAACAGGCGAAATACCCTCAGACTTCAAGAAGAATATAATAATTCCAATCCCAAAGAAAGTAGGTGTTGACAGATGTGAAAATTACCGAACAATCAGTTTAATAAGCCACAGCTGCAAAATACTAACACGAATTCTTTACAGACGAATGGAAAAACTAGTAGAAGTCGACCTCGGGGAAGATCAGTTTGGATTCCGTAGAAATACTGGAACACGTGAGGCCTTACGACTTATCTTAGAAGAAAGATTAAGGAAAGGCAAACCTACGTTTCTAGCATTTGTAGACTTAGAGAAAGCTTTTGACAATGTTGACTGGAATACTCTCTTTCAAATTCTAAAGGTGGCAGGGGTAAAATACAGGGAGCGAAAGGCTATTTACAATTTGTACAGAAACCAGATGGCAGTTATAAGAGTCGAGGGACATGAAAGGGAAGCAGTGGTTGGGAACGGAGTAAGACAGGGTTGTAGCCTCTCCCCGATGTTATTCAATCTGTATATTGAGCAAGCAGTAAAGGAAACAAAAGAAAAATTCGGAGTAGGTATTAAAATCCATGGAGAAGAAATAAAAACCTTGAGGTTTGCCGATGACATTGTAATTCTGTCAGAGACAGCAAAGGACCTGGAAGAGCAGTTGAGCGGAATGGACAGTGTCTTAGAAGGAGGATATAAGATGAACATCAACAAAAGCAAAACGAGGATAATGGAATGTAGTCGAATTAAGTCGGGTGATGCTGAGGGAATTAGATTAGGAAATGAGACACTTAAAGTAGTAAAGGAGTTTTGCTATTTGGGGAGCAAAATAACTGATGATTGTCGAAGTAGAGAGGATATAAAATGTAGACTGGCAATGGCAAGGTAAGCGTTTCTGAAGAAGAGAAATTTGTTAACATCGAGTATAGATTTAATTGTCAGGAAGTCATTTCAGAAAGTATTTGTATGGAGTGTAGCCATGTATGGAAGTGAAACATGGACGGTAAATAGTTTGGACAAGAAGAGAATACAAGCTTTCGAAATGTGGTGCTACAGAAGAATGCTGAAGATTAGATGGGTAGATCACATAACTAATGAGGAAGTATTGAATAGGATTGGGGAGGAGAGAAGTTTGTGGCACAACTTGACCAGAAGAAGGGATCGGTTGGTAGGACATGTTCTGAGGCATCAAGGGATCACCAATTTAGTATTGGAGGGCAGCGTGGAGGGTAAAAATCGTAGGGGGAGACCAAGAGATGAATACACTAAGCAGATTCAAAAGGATGTAGGTTGCAGTAGGTACTGGGAGATGAAGAAGTTTGCACAGGATAGAGTAGCATGGAGAGCTGCATCAAACCAGTCTCAGGACTGAAGACCACAACAACAACAACAACAATTTCAAAGTTCAGTTAAAGTATTCATAGCTGTCTACAATAAACAAACAGAACTATATTTAGATTACACAAGCATAAATTAAGAGTGCGAGTTTTGTTACCATATTTTAGCTTACCTCTGACTGCAGCTCAGCTTTGTACATACTAAATTTTACTATTGTTAATTGTTTAAAATCATTTTAATTCAAGTTCAAAGTTAAATCCCTTATTTCTAAATTGCGTAGATACAACTTGCTTTTGAGATGATTGTTGAGATAGCCCGAGACTAACCTTATTTTATTTTATTTCGTAGTGCTTCAGAAACAAAGTTCACTTTCAATATCAGTCACTAAATTAAGTTTCAATTTTCCAGTTTTATTAACTCTTTTGCTAAATTAAGTCAGAGTGTAGCGAAATTTATTACTTCTTACGAAGATTCAGTTTTCACACAACACGTGTCAACCTTCAGTTGCCACGGTTTTAGTGCTAATTATATGTGCATTAACCTTTCTTTTTCAGTTATTATAGTAGTTGTCCATAGGATTGGCGACCGTAATTTTCCCCAAATCTCAAATATCTAATTAACGCCAGTTAATTGTTAACGTAACGACCGCACATTTACTTTCTTTATTAACTTTACCCTTTTTCAAAATTAATTTCCACCAATTTCATTTGCATTTTTCCTTTCATTCAGATGTAACCCTTCCTCCCTCTTTACCGACAGATTAACTTCGCTGACGATTGCTTTTCCCAAATTTCCATTTGGTACACGCGGTTTAGTTTTTCACTGTCATTAAGGTCGATAAGTGAGGGGGAAGTTATAGTAGGTGACAAAGAGAGTGTTGGCTGAGTGGAAAAGACAGTGGCTGGAAGTGGCCAGCCGAAAGCTGCGGTCGGTCAAACGAGCTGTTTACCAATAGTGCGCTTCCTCTCAGACTCCGAGAACGGACGAAGTGGTCCTCATTTACCTTCCTATTGGATACTGCCAATGAAACATGCTTATCTCTTGCAGCGTAAAGATCCACAGGAATGCAGTGTTTCTGCCATCACGCTCTCTGTGGATTGTGTTTTGAAGTCGTGTGTATTGTATGCTGACCGGAACGAAGCCTTCGGTCCATCGATGGACTTAGCCTCAAATGGTCCATCGAGGGACTTACCCTCAGTTTTAGGTGATGATGGAACAACAGCTAGAAAATTGTTGACATTTTGTCAACCTTCCTCCTGATGGATGATAACGCACGGTCCTATCGAGGTGCCATGTGGAGGAGTACCTTGAAACAGAAGATATCAGGCGAATGGAGTGGCTTGCCTGTTCTCCAGACCTAAACCCCATCGAGCACGTCTGGGATGCTCTCGGTCGACATATCGTTGCACGTATTCAAACCCCTAGGACACTTCAGCAGCTCCGACAGGCACTGGTGCAAGAATGGGAGGCTGTACCCCAGCAGCTTCTCGACCACGTGATACTGTAGTCTTACATATCTGTGTAGTCTGTGTTCCCTGTGTGCCTATGCTATTAGAGCCAGTGTTATGTAATCCCACGTTGTGTGGCACCACATTCTGCAATTATCCTTAATTTATGAGCATGAGTATAGGCATTAGTTTTAACATATGCTGGAAGGTTGGAAAAACTGCGACCAGTCGGTTTTATGAAATAATTTATTTTGCATTTACCAGTGGCATGCTCGATTGCTCAGCTTTAGATGAGGCCCAGGTTAGGTTCGAATGTGACAGTCCGGTTGTGAGTTGGCACAATCGATGAATGTGGTGTGGTGACGTACCGACCTGTGGCTTAGCCTAAGATCTAGGTTAGCCTAAAAGACGATGGTTTCGTTATGAGTTGGCGAAGCCAACGAATGTGAAAGCAAAAAAATTCTTGGCGTGGCTTGCGCTCCGCAGAAATGTCAACACATTCCTCCCCCGTACGAATGTCACTCTGCACAACTGTAACAATCTCGCAGTAAGGTCAGCCTGTAAATGGCTGCCTTTTTCCTTTTGGAATGTCCTATACAGCCTGTTAAGTTTATAAGTGCATCCTCCTGGCTAGGCCTCAGGGAGAGAACTGAAAAATATGCTGTGTTACACATAGCTCGGGATTTTCTAAAATTCCTAGCCTTTTCCAGACTCACTGTTTACATTCAGTGTATTTTCCGAAAGTTAGCTGAGGTACTACGACGTAATGTCAACAGTGCACTTCAGACATCAGCTTTTCACACAGCTCCTCAACGGAATGGAACGAGACGACGATGTCATTGTTCAGAGGGAAGAAAGTTTTCACATTGAGAGGAGGGGGAGTGGGAATTGGAGTCGTAATCTACCATTTTGGCTTCTTTCACTCGAAGAACAGCAGTGGATTTTGTGCTTTTGTGACTTCTTAACTCTTTATTTTTTTTGTTTTTGTGGCACACTGCAAAGTTTCTACGATAAATTGGGTATCTTTCTCGTGAGTGTTCTCTCACAAGTGAGGTCAAATAACTGAAAGGAAAAATAATTTACGTGTTACAGTAGCCAGACAAAGAAAAAGCCTACATCGGTGATAAATACCGAGGTAAGCTGATGAAACAATTTTCATTAAATAGCCATTTTTGAAGCGGAAAATTTTAGTTTTGTTGAAGGAGAACACGATATTTGTAACAGAAATAAAAGAAAAGGATAAGGTAAAAAGGCAGGTATTGTATTCTAAATATTTTCAGTTGTGAAACTTCCTGGCGGATTAAAACTGTGTGCCGGACCGAGACTCGAACTCAGGACCTTTGCCTTTCGCGGGCAAGTGCTCTACCAACTGAGCTACCCAAGCACGACTCACAGCTTTAATTCCGCCAGTATCTCGTCTCCTACCTTCCAAGCTGTGAGGACAGGGCGTTAGTCGTGCTTGGGTAGCTCAGTTGGTCGGTCAACAATGCCATACGAACATTTCATCTTCAATGTTCTTAATCCATACTTCCACACTATTAAACCGGCACGGTAACTCAGCGTGTTCGGTCAGAGGGTTAGCTGCCCTCTGTAACAAAAAAAAAAAAAAAAATGAGTTAATGGATCAACGAAGAACTGAAACGGGTGTCTTGCGACGTCCGCCCCGAGCGGATACAACGAACAAAAACGAACAAAATGAGATCAATAAAAAAAAGGGTTGGTAGAGCACTTGCCCGCGAAAGGCAAAGCTCTCGAGTTCGAGTCTCGGTCCGGCACACAGTTTTAATCTGCCAGGAAGTTTCATATCAGCGCACACTCCGCTGCAGGGTGAAAATCTCATTCTGAAATTATCAGTTGTGTTTGTAAGGTATATATTTTGTCTAGGAAATAAATGTTCATGTTTTGAAATTATACACTGGCTTTTATCTTATTTGTGGAAATGCTTTCACATACGCTTTTTCTATTGTTTCAGAAGTTTATCACGCAATATTTTTCCAGAACACTGTTTATGAATTAGGCACTAATTAACATTATCATAGCTAGTTCATAAATGTTGATACTATATTCCGAATATTTGCGTAAGGGAAGATATCCCATAACCCCAGATTCATCGTTGTTCACTGGGCTGAGAGAAATGTTGTGTTGATATTCGTTCTAGTGTGAACGCACCGACAATTGAGCGGAGACAACGGCGGTGGCGTTGCCTTCCGTTGCGTTGACGTCCAGTGTGAATCAGCATTTAAGTTATCTCTCCGCCATAGAGATGGGTAGTTCGCGAACGAACGGGTGCAAAGGAACGGTTCACCAATATGAACGAAAGAACCGAGGAACGAATTCCAAGGAACGATCAGTTCATAGTTCACTTCCGTCGCGGCGGTCTACTTATAGTTCCCGGGAACAAGGAACGATCGGTTCTTAGTTCACTAGTTCACTTCTGTCGCGGCGGTCACTTCGGCAGTTCTCGTTCCAGCCTCGGTCGCACTCGTCGTTCTTCGCATGACCACCTGTCTCAGCTCCACTGCCGACTGCTCCTAGTTAGTTCAGTATCCAGTTGTTCGTTTCGTTCACTGCGCTCCCCTATTTTACATGTATTCCAAACTGTTCTTGCACTTGGTTCTGCCTATTCAGTGTACACGACCGGTAGTCAGAAAGTATTTTATAGTTACGTAAATTACATAAAAATTACGTTGTATGTAACAGGTACGTCTTTTCAGGTAACAAAAGGGCATATCAGCTCACTTCATTATATCGATAAACAGCAGAAGACATAGCAAGGCAAGATTTTTGTTATTCATATATATTTTGGATTCATCGACTTCGTTTAGCAGCTAACTTTGAATAATTTGCTAAATTTTTAGTGTAAGAAAATTCATATAAAATGATTTTCGTGTATCTTTCGTATACAAAACATTACATTTAGGAAGGCTCTAATTATTTTTAAGTGTGGTTGTGGGTTGTGGACCAATTTGTTTCAGTAGGAAAAGCGGTGCCTCTCCATTTGAAAAGACATAGATTGCCATAAAATCGTATTTAATTATTATCTCAAAAACATTTGTTCAGAAGGAGCTTTCAAACCAAAAACTTCATTACTGCGAACTTTATTATTATTATTGCTGTATTAACGTTAATAATGCAACATAAAAACCTAATTTTCAGAGCGGTTCTAGGCGCTACAGTCTGGAACCGCACGACCGCTACGGTCGCAGGTTCGAAACCTGCCTCGGGCATGGATGTGTGTGACGTATTTAGGTTGTTAGGTTTAAGTAGTTCTAAGTTATAGGGGACTTATGACCTCAGAGGTTAAGTACCATAGTGCTCAGAGCCATTTGAAATATTTTTGAACCTAATTTTCACTAAGCGTATGACGCAAGTATGAGAAAACCATATTTTATTTTATGCTTCCATGAAGTCTCTACTTCGCCTACGAACTCAGAGACAACGTGAAGTACATATAGGGTGTAAACGATTATTGTTTACAACGTAGCATAGCTATGTAGTGGAAGTCGAAATGAAGAATTTTATACAAGGTACTTGTGGTCTATCAAGTTGGGAAACAGCCACCAACAGGTTTACAAGACTACGTGAGCTATAGCCCATGCGCGTCGCGTGAGATTTTCATGTTTTCTTCTCCAGCTCTCTACACATCGTCATCGATTGTTTAGCAGTTGTTGCTTGCATTAGCTTGTTATTTCTTCACTGCCTAATTATTTCATTTTTGTCTGTTTGTTGTATCTGCTCGTAACGGGCAACACATCGTCTGTAATTGGCGAGCAGTCTGTACTCGGGGCCGGTTTTCCGTGCGCCACCCTATATTATTTCCCTGCGATCAGCCACACAAGGCTACGGTTGACTAAACGAGAGGTTCTGCAGAATCACAGAAATTAGTTCTAAAAGTGTGTAAGAATTCTGTAATGAATAAAAACTGTCTACTCCAGGGGGGAGGCAAGTGCCCCCTCTTGGTGCCCTCCATCCTTCAGTCACCTACACTACTAGTTTTCAGTTTTTCATAAGAACCGTATACCAAGCACAAATGAACGGTGAACGAGTAAAAATGAACGGTTCCATAAAAAGAACGATGAGTAGTGAAGCAGTTCCCAAGGACGAACGAGTTTGCCCATCTCTACTTCGCCACTCTGCGGCGAACGCACCGCCACGACGCTACGTGACGTCGCACAGCGCCGCCGACTGCCTGCAGCGGGCAGCGCCAGCGGCCGTCTGGAGCATTCGGCTGGCAGCACCGCGCGCATGCGCACTCCAGAGCACCGCCAGGCGGTGGTGGTGGGGGTGGTCCGGCCGCTTGTTTTGACAAACCACACGGGGACAGCGGGGCGGCGGCGCGCGCCGTGTTTTTCTCTGTATTTTATTTATCATGATTAGGGCCGGCAGGGCGGCACTCGTGGGCGGCGCTGGCAGCCTCTTGTCGCCCGCTCTCCGCTTTATTATTTATTTTCATTACTCTGTCTCCACTGTCCCTGCAACACCGCTTTAATTTATATAAAAACGAGCCGCGCGTGGCTCTCAATAACTCTTAAGCTCATCATGTTCTGCCCACCTCTGCCGCCGAGAATTAGAAAGAATGTGTGCGCGCGCGTCCTCCGGAGCAGTCGTTTCAAAATTAAACGCGCCGGATTCCCCTTCGAAAATAGATTATGACCGGCGCAGACCTCAGCGGGGCAGCGCTGCGCCTGCGGTCTGTGAAGCCTTGTAGCGTCGCCCGGGTATGAGGCTCGCCACAGAAGGGTCTACAGTCAGTTCCTCGACGAATCGTTTCTTCGTGCTTCTGAATGTTCCGCGCTGCATTAAACACTAATTATATATCTACACATGTTATAAACTGTTAAGACACTCGCCGAGTTTTCCTGTATGTATGTGAAGGCTTCTCTATAGATCTATTGTAGAGATTCTGAGACGGTTTTCACTAACAGGCAGATTGATTCACAAGTAAAGCTAGTGTATTATGATATTTTGAATTGAATCTTCAAAGTTAGCTGCTAATAATTTTATTATATTTCCTTCAATAGTCCTAGCTCGGCGGTATTGTCACTGTGAAGTACAACTGCGAATATTTTACGGTATATTGATAATTTTTACTTATGGACCGTCTAACAGCAACTGAATAAAACACAGTTTTAGTGCCATACGCGTTTCGCCTTTATCTTCTGCAAGGCATCATCAGTGGCCTGGAATATGTACATATGTTAACTATTTAATTTACATTTTTGTCACTGTGCCTATAGGTTATAAACAGTTCTGGTGGTTGGTATTTCCTATTAAGTAGTAATGTTCCGAACTGTACTTACAGATTGTGTGAACAATTTCTTATATATTTCGCTCCTGTTGCATTTTTGGTGTTTTTCTTCTTCTTATGAACGCCAATTTGCGGTTTTTTCCCACATTCCACAGCACTATGAACTGAACGCTTGTTTCAATGCAATGTTTTGGTGTCTGTTGCCGACCGTCACATGTTTTTTTACCAAAGATTGAATGTTATTGCCAAACTTTCGAATGTAATTATTGAAGTATCTGTGATCTGTTCGTGTATGCATTTGTGTGTTTGTTTGTGTGTGTGTGTGTGTGTGTGTGTGTGTTTTGGTGTGATGTAATTTTTTTGTGCTGTGTGCCTATGTGTGTGTGTGTGTGTGTGTGTGTGTGTGTGTGTTGTTGTTGTTGTTGTTGTTGTTGTGTGGTATAATATCTTGCTGTCAGACGGTCCATAAGTAAAAATTATCTATATACCGTAATATTACACGCAACTGAGGAAGACAGGACTAAAAAAGTTGAAGATGCGAATATTTTATTTATTAGATAAAACACACATGCCGTGCAGAGGCACCTGCGAATATTACATTTTGTAAATTTCATTTACTTTTGTGATGTTAGTATATAGGTGAAGTTAACTGTACAAATATACTTACATCTCGCTGTGCGAGACATACATATCGCATCATAGATGAATTCTTTTGTCAATTGCTACTGTTTATCTTATGGTAAAATAAAGTCACGTAGTAACTTTATAAACTGTAATAATCGCAGGTATACTTGACAGTGACAGTGATACCGAAATAGGTCTATTGCACGAAATATAATAAAACTATTAGGAGTCATCTTGGAAGGTTCAATTTAAAACGTCGTATTACAGCGCGTTTCATGCTGCAGGCCAACCTGTACAAAACAAAAATGTATGGATAAATCTTGTGTACACAACTTGTAATTATAGTAACAATGAGTGCGGCGTAATATGTATATTGTTATCTTTTCCATATTTAATTGGCGTTCGGAGTGACATCTCGTGGCAATGTTGGGACCGACTAGCTGATCAACTTACAGGGGAAGTGCTATCTGACGGGAAAAGCAGTCAACAGCCGCCGGAAATCCAGAAAACAATGAAGCTTGAACAGAATCTATACATCTGTAATTGTCTTCGATGCACACAGTGTAAATGACAGCTGTTTACGATGTCTCACACTAGTACTGGGGCGTTGAGATGAACAATTTAATGGAGGAGACTTGCGGTCTATTAAGCCGGGAAACAGCCCCAAATTGGCCTAAAAAGCCATCTAAGCCCCAGCACATATGCGTCACGCAATATTTTCTCGCTCTCTTATGGCAGTGGCCCAGTCGGCTATTTCGCCAACATTGTTTAACTATTCCGTTGTGGTAATGAAAGAAAAAAGGAATTTGTAAACCTTATGCAAAAACTAATTACGTTTACAGTTCGATCTAAGCCTTCGATCTAATCTTAATCCTTACAAGCAAACTATTTCGTAGTAACAAGCCAAGACGAACAAAACGGTTTAGTCGTTAGTTTCATCCTGTTAAAGTTCACAATATACTGAATTAAAATTTACACGTACGTGAATGTTGCATTTTGTAAGCGCAATAACAAGGGACTTTTAATATTTAAGGAAGACTTTAGCCAAAAATTCGCGCAACCCGCATGCTCTGTAGCTTATGTAGCTTTTAGAAACCTATTTGAGGTCATTACCCGGCTTGGTTGACCGTGAGTGTCCTGGGTTGATTTATTCCTCTCAACCTCACCTATCTTCCTGTGGAATGTTGTAAAAAGTTATCGTTTACACCTCGTATACAGATTAGAAACTGAAGTTGCCCGCAGAGTTTTTCTTTCTACATGGGAAGGCTAGTCGCAGGAACAACTGTAGGGATTTTCATACTATTTTCACTAAAACATAGACTTATTCATCACACACACACACACACACACACACACACACACACACACACACACAGTAATTTGAAGTGAAGCACTTTGCAGGTGATGTTTTCCAATGCACTGAATGTGAGATGTGCTTCGTAATTCCCGAATATTTCGCATATGCGAAGCAGGACTGAATTTAATCTAATTTCGTCATTGAAAAATCTTGATTTGGCCGAATAGCTGTAGATAATTTCTTAATTAAAACTACCAGTTCTAATCAAACAATGGAAGTTCCTCATGCGTGAAGGACTGCAATAACCAAAGGACATGCTACCAACATTATAATTTGTATTTAGATCAACAAAATACATAAACTGCATGGAAAACTACAGAATGTAGGTAATTACTTGGTTTATACATCAGACAATTCATTGCCGGGGCGAAGTGTAAATATAGATGGCATTCACTATGAGTGAGGATGGTCGGTTGTTTGACCGAAAGAGGTAATTTTAAGTAAAGAAGCGACTTGGAGCTACTGTCCCAACTCACGACTTTTCAAAAAATTTAAAGGCTGTAATACGTCGCCTTCTTAAAGAAATGTATGTATAATTTCATCGTTGTGATCTGTCTGGGTTACGAAGAGAGGTCCTAAATATTATACACTCCTCACTACAGTAAAGTATTATGGAGTTATTGGCTGAGACACAATCAAGTGGAAGCTTTGGGACCATTAAAATGACCGTTCGCACAAACATAATTTGCTTCGCGGTTGTAATAACTGAGCCCAAGCGACTGTGATCATCGCATGACTTCTTTTTTGTTTTTATTGCTGACGACGAGGGGGTAGAAAACGGTCAGAGGAAATACCAGTGTTGGCCCATAGAGCTCTCCACGAGACCGCTTACTTAGCTAGTTAGTTTCGTTATAAGAACGTAGGCTTCCGTGGCAGGTGTCATATTGATTAAAATTCTTCTGGGTATTACGCCGCGTCATTGCTAAAAACTAACAACAATAATAAACTAAAACCAAGGTTTCGGCCGAATTGCAACGGCCTTCCTCAGGGCACGACTGGTTTTGCATAGGGATAGGTGCTTCTGTTTATTACAGACTATCGATATCTGACGTCACTGTTGTAAAACTTTTAATTGGCCCTCCAATATGATTGGCTAGTCATGACGTAAGGGAAGATGGAAGGAAAGAGGTTATTCGTGGATGTCCATGTCGTCAAAGATTGGTAGCTGTCCGCCAATCAGCGTTCGGCTTCTGGTCGGCATGTTTTCCTCCTGGTGTGCGCCGAAGTGGACTGACAGTTGCTCTACAGCTGTTTGTGCAGATACGTCCGAGTCCCGTGTAGCTTCTGCCCCGCGACTGTTCGCGGCCCGTCGGACTGGGATGGCCGGCAGCCAGGACGCCGGGAGTTTGCAGCCATCTTCTCTGTTGATGTTGTCAGGCTGCTTAATAATGTCGATCGCCTCCAGTATTCTGCGTTCTCGCATCCGCGATTCATTCGCCAGTACTCGGGCTTCCTGGAACCCGATAGGTTGTCCACAGTCACGGTGGTGTTCCGCTATCGCCGATTTATTATGTTGCTGTAATCGTACATAGCGTTCGTGTTCTGCTACTCGTAAGCTGACAGGTCTCCCTGATTCTCCTATGTAGGCAGCTCCGCACTCATACCGTAGTTCGTAAACACCTGCAGTGTTAAGATTGTTGACTACGTCCTTGGTGGAACCTATCATTTTCTGGATCCTGTGACTGCTTCGAAAAGTCGGTTTGAAACCTCGTCGGCGGAGGACGTTGCCTAGCCGTTCACTGACGCCTTTTACATATGGTAAGGATACCAATGGAAGCTTCTCTTCTTTGCCTTCTTCTTCTGTTCTGCTTCCTTTGGTTTTAGCTACCTTTCTTATCATGCCAACATGGCAATGTGGCTATGCTAAGGAATATTTTTTTTTCTTGAAGAACATAAATAAGAAATAAACTATACATTAACATACGATATCCTACTTATTTAGCTACATAAGGCAATTTTTATTCTATCCCTACCAAATGGCCACTTTGCCCTTTGGGGTGGGGCAAAGTGGGTATGAGGTGGTCACTTTGTCCGATATAAAATACAAAATTTAAACAGAATTAGTATTCTAAGTGAAAGTGTATTTTCAAAATAAAAACATTATTACCATCGTAGAAAAATAAAGTTTCACACTGAGTTTATTTACAAACGTCACAAATAAAGTCATTGTTTTCTTCTTCACACCCAGCACAAGCCTCATGTGCCCATCGTAAACAGCCCGAATACCTTATCCATCCTTCATTTTCCCTTGACTTGGAATATAAGTCCCCGCAGAAAAAGCAATCAGTATTACTCAAGTCACTGTCCGAGACTTTAAACAAAGCACGCTTCGCTGATTTTGATTTCATTTTCTGCTTTCATTTAACTTTTTCTTTGCTTCCTTCATTCCTCTTCTTATTCTGTTTTTCTTTTTTCAGTTCCAGCTTTACTGTCTTAAGTCTTTCCTTTTCTTCTTTTCCGGCTACTAGTTCCATCTTGAAAGGGCTTGAGGTCAAAACTGCAGCTGTTCCTGTTTTTTCGTTTATTTTCTAATTTGATAACATTTGCTTTAGGGATTGGAACCATATCCTGTGGGCTTAAAGCAAAAGTATAGGGCCTATTGGTCTTGGAGATGCTTATTAAATCACATGAAGTACTGCAATGAGGCAGTGGGCTGGGTTGGCTGTTTGAAACCCTCAGTAGTTTTGTAAAGAACATCCAATACTATTATTTCTCAATGAAAATATATTTTACTTTATGTCCGGCAAAGTGGCCAGGGTCGGGCGTAGTGGCCACAGACGTGGCTACTTTGCCCTCTTCGCCGTCATTACATAAATGCCACACTACCGGCTGAACGAATCGAGCAACGCGTTACACAGACTCATCATTTTGTGGCCTATAAACACCTCTTTTAAGATGTTACTATCAGTTGCCTGTATTATGAATGAAAGTTTGGTTACAATAATTAATTAAATACATTTACCTTACATCAGGACTTTGAAAAGCACGAAAATATTCAATAACTTTTAAACAAGTGATCAGAACAGCTTCCACCTTCAACAAATTTGACATGGCCTACCAGTGGAATAGTTGGCGCGTCCGCCGCTGTGTAGCAGCACCGTACAGTGCAGTAACAGCCAACAGCCAATGGCCATTATGCCCACGCTACCCCTACCGAGTGACAACATGTAAGTTTAACTCCCGTGTGTTGCGATAGCCATCTGACAGACTGTTTTCAAGCTAACGGTAATTTTCTGCAAAATATTTGCAACGCTTCCGGGATTCAAACCGGAGGCTTGCGGTTATGCTTAGAATTAGAGGTACTACCACTGGACCAACTTCTGAACGCTGTGTTTGGCAAGGATACTGGAGCTGGAGAACTTTTTTTCCATGAAAAGTTTCACGTATCTTCTTAAACGAATAAACGGAAGCTTCCGCTATATATATATATATATATATATATATATATATATATATATATATATGAAAGAGTGTGTATAGCGGAAGCTTCCGTTTATATATATATATATGAAAGAGTGTATATATATATATGAAAGAGTGTGTATAGCGGAAGCTTCCGTTTATTCGTTTAAGAAGATACGTGAAACGTATATATATATATACATGAAAGAGTGTGTATAGCGGAAGCTTCCGTATATTCGTTTAAGAAGATACGTGAAACTTTTCATGGAAAAAAAGTTCTCCAGAATTGCCTAGAAGAGGTGAGATGATGGAAAATGTGTTAAGAAATGTAGACGCAGTTTGTATGGCACTTTAAGAAGGTGTAGAGGGCAAAACTGTATGATGAGAAAAGCATTATATATATATATATATATATATATATATATATATATATATATATAATGTAGACGCAGTTTGTATGGCACTTTAAGAAGGTGTAAAGGGCAAAACTGTATGATGAGAAAAGCATAAAATATATATATATATATATATATATATATATATATATATATAATGCTTTTCTCATCATACAGTTTTTCCCTCTACACCTTCTTAAAGTGCCATACAAACTGCGTTTACATTTCTTAACACATTTTCCATCATCTCACCTCTTCTAGGCAATGTTTTTCGCCCACCCTGCGGAGAACCTGATCGGTCCACCTAATTCTTAACGCCTTTCTCTAGCGCCACATTTTTAAGGGTTCGAGTCTAGTTGTTTCGGGCTTCCCCAGTTTTCAAAGGTTACGGCGTACTTTACTTGAACAGCACTGAGAATGGCGTATAGACACTTACAGCACTTTCAAGCAACGAGCAACAGCTGCAATTAACCACTCCTGTCACGTGGACGGAAGACTGGACGAGTGGGAAATAATAAAAGCATAAAATGATGCTCACTGAGCAGGGCCGCTTTTATCTGCACATAAATTTTCCCGGTGGTGTCTTTCATGGTTGAACTGCAGTTTCTCTGCGTTCTACAACGCGAATATTGCTTCCTGCCCTGTTCAAGACTGAACCTGTGTAACCGGTTCATTTCATATCCCATCAAATATTATTTAAGAGATGTAACTGACGAAGTAAAAACGGCTCACCACAGTGCAACATATTATTACAAATACAGTTTCTTAGCACTCCACGAATTACTCTCGTTCGCTTTTCCATACAGCGCTATTGTCAACAGGTGTACGCGGAACTCACCTTGCGGTTACCCATTTCACAAACCATGAATATTAGTTAATAGAATCGTGATGCTCGACTAAACGCGAAACGAGACCACTGTCAATTACGACGAATTCGAATGTGGAAGCGTAACTGCATTATTGAATCTGGCCAAATTGTTTAATAATTGCTACTGATGAGTTGTGCTTATGATGGCAAGCTCTAATAATTGATACGATTTTCCTTGTAATTACTGCTTTCAGCTGATGATTTCCGATGGTATTTCCGTTCATACTCTTTCATTTCAGGGGCTGCTTTGAGATGCGAGCTTTACAATAGATTCGACTGCAAGAACATTTTTTTCAACAATTCATTACCACTCATTTGTAGTGTCTCTGAGAATTATATCGCTTTAAAAAAAAAAAAAAGGAGCGAAGTTCCCAAAACGGGATGGAGACTGGGTGATTGTACGAAAATACGAGTTTTCGCTTATGCACTGCTCGTCTACCATGTGTGGTCGCTAACTGAGTAGAGATGATGCGTCGCTGACGCCTTAGGATCGGCTGGTACACAAATTTATTCCTGTTATCAGTAGATTCGTGTAGTCTCCAAATTGGTGTTAGTGGGATCTATCCCACAAACAATAGACCACACAACCTGTAAGGGCAAGCAGCATAGTGTGAATAGCTTGGATGAATGATGAAATTAATTTAGTAATAATTAACTTTCGAATATGACCGTATCTTGTGTCTTCAAATAATGCTGGTCAAATAAATGTGACAGTTACATGAGGTTGCAAATCCTCAATAGTAGTTTGTTCGGATTATGTCACTTAGTGATTCCAAAAACAGGTTCTATAATGCCTTGTGAGCATAGGTTCCTGTAGACTGTCCAAAGTTTCTGATGTAGTCACGGAACAGAACTCACTAAACACACTGATTAAGTTAACCTGTTCAACTCGTATTACCCAAGACGTCATTATTCTGTTTTCACCCAGATACAGTGTGAAAACCACTCTACATTATGTATAGTCTTTTTTTCATACCTTTATTAATTTCAGAGATATCGGTGTCAACATCCCTTTTTTTCAAATGGCGCTGAGATAATGTCTACCTACATGTGGTTGGACCGACATGCCAACTGGAAAGTGAAGGTCGAAACATGTAAGGAAGATTAGCCAGTTAGCAGCTGTAACATTTCTGCTCTTGTTTCTGCCAGAACCCTGAAAGAAAGAACCGGCCGAGCGGTTCTAGGCCCTACAGTCTGGAACCGCGCGACCGCTGCGGTCGCAGGTTTGAATCCTGCCTCGGGCATGGATGTGTGTGATGTCCTTAGGTTAGTTAGGTTTAAGTAGTTCAAAGTTCTAGGGGACTGATGACCACAGAAGTTAAGTCCCATAGTGCTCAGAGCCATTTGAACTTGAACGAAAGGAGCACCCATGGAACTGAATCCATATGTATTATAAAAATGAATGTACGTATGTGTGTCTGTTCCACATCACCTCCTTAACCACTGGGCTTATTTCAACCAAACTTGGTACACACATCCCTTACTGCCAGGAAACAATCACTGTGGCAGTGAGAACCACCCACTCATAAGATACGACATAACGCAGGAGATATAACAAGCAATGACATACGTGAAAAATTGGCCCATCATGCATGACGTTTAACCATATTACTTCTATGTTACTATCTCTATTAGCAAGAAATTTTGCAGACATTATCCACATTTGCCACTAAATGCGCCTACAAATTATATAACGGTACCACATACATGGTACCTTGCCAAGTAGGAGGCATGTGTGGAATGTGGCACTCATTCTGCAAACATTTATAAAGCATATGTTGCCACTCTGATGATTATGATTAAGATCAGGAACCGTCAGTGCAGTCTCAGTAGGACTGCTTGAAAATGAACCTGTAAGGTTCGAAATTAGTCGCCTAATATAAACATGCTTACTCAAGCGTAAGAGACGAACTCAAAGCCTTATAAAATTCCTGGTAGTGCCTTTAAAAAGAATTGAAATAATTATAAGGATTCAGGCCTTGTAAATTTCTTCACTGAAGCCGATTTGGTTCAAACAAAAGTGAAATATTCCACCACAAAAAATTTGATGACTTGTCCAAAGATATGTTAAGTGGTAGATATGTGACATGGATAAATTTCAAATGGCAAAGATAACTTTAAAATAAGTCAAAATCTTTTTCTTATTGGTATAACCTTTTATACTACAAACGATTGTTTAAAACCTTAATCACATCTTCTTCTTCATTCTAGCGTTGTATCGTAGACAGCGCGTTCACGTGCACTTTATTATAGCGAAGTTCGTTGTTTAAAATCTAATTATACAGGGTGTCCTATTTATGTTGACCACCCCAAATAACTGTTTGATCAGTTGCAAATTACAAAATATTTCAAGCAAATGTTCTATAACCGTCAGGGGGACATCAATCAGCATGATTGCCTTCGTTGTAGCTTTGTTTTTTACAAAGATGTGAAAAGCGGTATGACTTTTTTAAATGGCACCCTGTATTTTTTATTTGGTAATTCATTTCCTCTCCTAAAGACCAATTCAAAAATGTATCACAGTGTACCATTCATGAAACTCAACATTATTAATTACATAACACGTTGACACTTCCAGTGCTTAGTGCAGGTACTAGGGGTAATGGAACACATCAACAGTGCTGACGTTGACAGAGGACAAATGTAAACATAAGTAGAATGCACACCCGTCATTTCGTCAACCAATGACAGTTGAAGATTTGTGTGAGTAGAATATACACCAACGAAGAGAAGGCAGAAATGCTACTCATCTATGGGGAATGTAAGTTAGCAGAACAGTAACTGCAATACAGTTTTCTTATGTACGGGTACATTTAGTACAGTAGTTTAGTCCTTTTAAATACTGTTGTGTAGAGCAGGCATACAGTAAATGCTGTTCTTCCTATAAATTGCATCGCGTTGTTGTTGTTGTTGTTGAAGGTAGGCGAAATGCTACGCAGGCAGCGGAATTGTACAGAGAGCGATATCCTGACAAAAACCCACATTCCCGAAGGATGTTTTCTCGTCTTGTTGCGACGCTTCAGAAAACGAGAAGTTTCAACCCACGACAATACAATCGTCGTGGCACTCGCATAGACGAAGCTGCCGAAATTACTGTTCTCGCTTCCGTTGCTATGAATTCACATGTGAGCACACGACAGCTTGAACACGAAATTCGCATTCCTAAGACCAGTGCACATCGTATTCTTACACGTCACCGGTTCCATCCTTACCATGTACACCTACATCAAGAATTGCACGGGAATGATTTCCAGAATCGTTTACAGTTCTGTCAGTGGGCACAGAAGCAAATTCTCGTCAACCCGAACTTCTCCTCCATTGTTCTGTTTACCGATGCATGTTACTTCTCAAACAAAGGACAGGTAAATACAAGGAATATGCACTATTGGTCCAGCGACAACCCACGATGGCTTAGACACGTGAAGCATCAGCATCAATGGAGGGTTAACGTCTGTTGTGGGATGCTTGGTACTACAATTATTGGCCCTTATTTCGTCAATGGTAAACGGCACAGCATATGCTAGTCTATATGGCACAGCGTATGCCAACTTCCTCAGACGAATTCTTCCTCCTCTTCTGGAAGAAGTGCTGCTAAGAACCAGAATGCTTATGGGGTATCAACACGACTGATGTCCAGCACATAATGCCTTGCGTGCACCGAAGGTACCCTGCCAGAGGGATTGGTCGAGGAGGAACAGTTAGTTGGCCTGCTAGGTCACCTGATTTAAATCCTCTGGACTTTGGGGATTCATTAAAGACGTTGTCTATCGCTATATTCCAACAACTCCAGAAGACATGTAGGAACGTATCGTGCGTGCTTGTAATTCTCTTCAGCAGGCTACACTGGAAACAGTAAATAATTCTTTCATTCAACGAGTGCACCAGTGTATCGGTGTCCAGGGTCACCACTCTGTTCACCTTTCAATGTTCTACTCCTGGGCGATAGTACAGGAGAGTCAAAGTCAAATTTTGTGTTATGTTTTTACTTGGTTTTCATTTGTTTTCTGACAGCTCTAGCAAGGGGACGAGTTTGTGATTACGGGCACAGAGTCAATATTGCGTAATGTAATTAATAACGTTGTGTTTCAGTGAATGATACATTGTGATACATGTTTGAATAGGTCTTTAGGAGAGGAAATGAATTACCAAATAAAAAATACAGGGTGCCATTTAAAAAAGTCATACCGCTTTTCATATATTTGTAAAAACACAAAGCTACAACGAAGGCAATCATGCTGATTGATGTCCCCCTGATGGCTAAAGAACATTTGCTTGAAAGATTTTGTAATTTGCATCTGGACAAACAGTTATTTAGGGTGGTCAAGATAAATGGAACGCTCAGTATACTATCAAATAACAAAAAAGACGATACGTCTCACTGTTCTTATGCCAAGTATTTTATGTTTTGTACAAACTCATGTGACAATTAGAAGCATGATTTATATCACTTTGTCTCGTCCAATATTTGTTACGACCTACCGTGAAGATTACTAGAAAACGTACAAAAAATGACACATATAGCCGAATGTCAACGTCACCACTTGCATATATATATCGTTCGCTCTGTTGCTATTTTGACAAACTGGTAGCAGTATCTCGCTTCGAATCTGAAGGAGCCAAACAAGTTTTGCAACTGTTTCAAACATCTGAATTTGTCGTTAGCCTTGAACTTACAACATCACATTGTGCAACAGATAAGGCATGTCATTCAGTTTCCACTAAGTAGGACGTGATACACTCACGATAACTGGAGATACGTGCTGAAGCTAAACTGAAGAGCGAAGGAAACTGATAATCGTGCTTAACATTGTGTAGGGTCCCCGCAAGCATGCACCCTGCCGCAACACGACGTGGCATGGACTCGGCTAATGTCTAAAGTAGTGCTTGAGGGAACTGACACCATGAATCCTGCAGGGCTGTCCATAAACCTATAAGAGTACGAGGTAGTGATCTCTTCTGAAAAGAACGTTGCAAGACATGCTCAACAGTGTTCATGTCTGGGGAGTTTGGTGGCGAGCGGAAATGTTAAAACTTAGAAGAATTTTCCTGGAGCCACTCTGTAGCAATTCTGGATGTTTGGGGTGTCGCATTGTCTTGCTGGAATTGCCCAAGTCCGTCGGAATGCACAGTGGACAGGAATCTATGCAGGTGATTAGACAGGATGCTTACGTATGTGTCACCTGTCAGAGTCGTATATAGACGTATCAGGGGTCCCACATCACTTCAACTGCACACGCCCCACACCATTATAGAGTCTACATCAGCTTGAACAGTCCCCTGCTGACATTAAGGGTCCATGGATTCATGAAGCTGTCTCCATAACCGTGCACGTCCCTCCGCTCGATAGAATTTGGAACGAGATTCGTCCGACGAGGCAACATGTTTCCAGTCATCAACAATCCAATACCGGCATTGACGGGTGCAGGCGAGGCGTAAAGCTTTGTGTCGTGCAGTCATCATGGCTACACGAGCCCAAATCGATGACGTTTCGTTGAATGCTTAGCACTCTGATACTTGTTGATGGCCCAGCATTGAAATCTGCAGCAATCTGCAGAAGGTTAGCACATCTGTCGCGTTGGATGAGTCTCTTCAGTCGTTGTTGGTCACATTCTTGCAGGATCTTTTTCCGGCCGCAGCGATGTCAGAGATTTGATGTTTTACCGGATTTCTGATATTCACAGTACACGAGTGAAATGGTCGTTCGGGAAAATCCCCACTTCATCGGTACCTCGGAGATACTGTGTCCCATCGATCGTGCACCAACTGTAACACCACGTCAAAACTCTTTTAAATCTTGATAACCTACCAGTGTAGCAACAGTAGCCAATCTAACAACTGCGCCAGGCACTTGTTGTCTTACATAGGCGTTGCCTACCGCAGCGCCGTATTCTTCCTGTTTACATACCTCTGTATTCGAATACGCATTCCTTCTTCGGCGCTTCAGTGTACAAAGCAGTGTTATTTGAGGCACGCTGGTGGAGTAAGAGTGAACTGGGCAGTTACTTGGTGCTTGTACAATCCGTGGCCTTTCTTACACCTTTGTCATTATATCACGTTTCCGACAGGATGTAGGAACCTTGTAATGCTTTTTAGATACGTACATAGCTCAGTGGTGAGTGTGTCTGCCATGTGGGCGACTTCCACTCGATTCCCGGAACTGCCAGTCATCTTTCCTTGGTGGACGGAATAAAACAGGATGCACTCAGCGTTCTGATGCAATGTGAGGAGCTGCTTGAGTGATGAGTAGAGTCTCGAAGTCTGGATAGCTGACAGCGGCTGGGAGCGCGGTATGGTGACCCCATTCCCCTCCATACCGCATCCGAATGATGCCATTTCCAAAGGATGAGGCGGCATCCGGCCGACAATCTGCGATCCTCAGGGCCTAAACGCGGAGTCTGTAAAACCTTATGATAAGGAGATTGGTAACACTGAGACTCAGGTTTAGTTTATTCTATTCATTCTGCTGATACAGGTAAAAAAAATAAAACACCGTCCGAACAGACCTTGAAGACCCAACGGGACCGACCGACCGCCGTGTCATCCTCAGCTCATAGGCGTCACCAGGTGCAGATAAGGAGGGGCACGTGATCAGCACACCGCTCTCCCGACCGTGGTCAGTTTATGAGGCCGGAGCACTTCTCAGTCAAGTAGCTCCTCAATTGGCCTACAACGGCTGCGTGCACGCGCTTGCCGACAGCACTTGTCAGACCCGGACCGCCACCCATCGAAGTCCTAGCCAGGCGCTTAATTTCGGTGATCCTCATACACGTAATGCTTGTAACAATACTTCGCGTATGTGAAAATTTCTAATGCCGGACGTGATTCTACCGTTAGAAGGAAGTTAAACGTCACCAAGAAGGAAAGTACACACTATTTCGAACGAGAGCATTCAAAGCGATGTTCAGTACTTTTAAAGCATCCGTCGGGATAAGAACTGCTTTGCTTGAGTACATTATGAGAGAAGATTGAGCTTCAAAATGTATGTGCATCTACATCTACATGATTCTTCTGCAATTCACAATTTGTTGTAGGCAGAGGGTTCATCGAACCATTTCTAAGCTACTTCTTCACCATTCCACTCTCGAATAGCTCGCGGGAAAAACTAACTCTGAAATCTTTCCGCGCAAGCTCTGAATTCTCATTCTATTATGATGATCATTTCTGTCTGTGTATACTGGAAATACTGGAAATACTGAAAGCTTCAAATAGATTATATAATTGTAAGAAAAAGATTTAGGAACCAGGTTTTAAACTGTAAGACATTTCCAGGGGTAGGTGTGGACTCTGACCAAAATTTATTGGTTATGAACTGTAGATTAAAACTGAAGAAAATGCAAAAAGGTGTGAATTTAAGGAGATGGAACTTGGATAAACTGACAGAACCAGAGGGTGTAGAGAGTTTCCGGGAGAGCATTAGGGAACGATTGACAATAATGGGGGAAAGAAATACAGTAGAAAAAAAATGGGTAGCTTTGAGAGATGAAATAGTGAAGGCAGCAGTGCCTACAGGAAAATTAAAGAGACCTTTGGAGAAAATAGAACTACTTGCATGAATATCAAGAGCTCAGATGGAAACCCAGTTCTAAGCAAAGAAGGGAAAACAGAAAGGTGGAAGGAGTATATAGAGGTCTATACAAGTGCGATGTTATTGAAGACAATATTATGGAAATGGAAGAGGATGTAGATGAAGATGAAATGAGAGATATGATACTGGGTGAAGAGTTTGACAGAGCACTGAAAGACCTAAGTCGAAACAAGGCACCGGGAGTGACAACATTCCATTAGAACTACTGATAGCCTTGGGAGAGCCAGCCATGACAAAACTCTACCGTCTGGTGAGCAAGATGTATGAGACCCCCAGAATTCAAGAAGAATATAATAATTCCTATCCCAAAGAAAGCAGGTGTTGACAGATGTGAAAATTACCGAACTATCAGTTTAATAAGCCACGGCTGCAAAATACTAACACGAATTCTTTACAGACGAATGGAAAAACTGGTAGAAGCCGACCTCAAGGAAGATCAATTTGGGCCCGCATCTCGTGGTCGTGCGGTAGCGTTCTCGCTTCCCACGCCCGGGTTCCCGGGTTCGATTCCCGGCGTGGTCAGGGATTTTCTCTGCCTCGTGATGGCTGGGTGTTGTGTGCTGTCCTTGGGTTAATTAGGTTTAAGTAGTTCTAAGTTCTAGGGGACTGATGACCATAGATGTTAAGTCCCATAGTGCTCAGAGCCATTTGAACCATTTTAAGATCAGTTTGGATTCCGTAGAAATGTTGGAACACGTGAGGCAATACTGACCATAAGACTTATCTTAGAAAATAGGTTAAGGAAATGCAAACCTACGTTTCTAGCATTTGTAGACATAGAGAAAGCTTTTGACAGTGTTGTCTGGATACTCCCTATCAAATTCTGAAGGTGGCAGGGGTAAAATACAGGGAGCGAAAGGTTATTTACAATTTCTACAGAAAGCAGATGGCAGTTATAACCGTAGAGGGGCATGAAATGGAAGCAGTGGTTTCTGAAGAAGAGAAATTTATTAACATCGAGTATTGATTTAAGTGTCAGGAAGTCCTTTCTGAAAGTATTTGTATGGAGTGTATCCATGTATGGAAGTGAAACATGGACGATAAATAGTTTGAACAAGAAGAGAATAGAAGCTTTCGAAATGTGGAGTTGCAGAAGAATGCTGAAGGCAAATGTCTTTCCTCGTTCATTGTTAGGTAACTAACTGCTCGTGAACAGTAATTAATTGTGGAACACTTTCCTCAAATACAGTCAGAACTGTTGTATCAACAAACATCAATGAATCAAGAAGCTGCAATGGAGTACACTGGTGAGCCAAGACATTATGACCACTTCCTTAATAGCTTGTTTGTATATCTTTGAAACGAAATACATAGCTTACTCTGCGTATCAAAGATCCGATAGTTTGTTGGTAGGTTTGTGGAGGTATGTGGCATTAGATGTATACGGACAGGTCATGTTCAAATGGTTCAAATGGCTCTGAGCACTATGGGACTTAACTTCTAAGGTCATCAGTCCCCTAGAACGTAGAACTATTTAAACCTAACTAACCTAAGGATATCACACACATCCATGCCCGAGGCAGGATTCGAACCTGCGACCGTAGCGGTCGCGCGGTTCCAGGCTGAAGCGCCTAGAACTACTCGGCCACTCCGGCCGGCACGACAGGTCATGTAATTCGCGTAAACAACGGATCGCTGATTTGCGTACACGGTGATGAGGCACGATAGCGACCCCGATGAGTTCCAAAGGATTTACCTCAGGCGAATTTGGTCGCCGATATCTCAAAGTAGGTTCACTGTCATGCTCCTCAAACCACTGTAGTACAGTTCTGACTCCGAGACACGGACAATTATACTGCTGAAAGATGACATCGCTGTCGGGGAAGACATCAGGTATGCAGGGATGCAGGCGGTTCGCGGCTGTCAGCGTGTTTTCGATTACTACCACAGGTCCTTTACAAGCGCAGGTGAATGCCTCCCACAGCATAATACTCCTCCCACCAGCTTGCATCTGTGACGCGCTGCACGTTTCGATCTGCCGTTCACCTCGATGACGGTGTTTATAAAGACGACCTAGTGAAGCAGAAATGTGATTCACCCGAAGTGTAGACTCGTTTCCATTGATGGACGGTCGAGTCCCGATGGTTCCGTGCCGATTGAAATCGTAACTGGCGTTGCCGTTGGGTCAACGTGTGGACACACAGGGGTTAGTTGTGGAGCACCATGTCTCCATGTTCAACAATGTACGACGAACGGTGTTCTCCGAAGCACTTGTACACGCATAATCATTGTCCTCTTTAGGCAGAGATGCCACAGATCACCATCTATCCTACTTTACCGAGCAGACAAGTCTCCGAACCCCATGTTCTGTGAAGAGGCGTGGACATCCAGCCATTTAGCGCCTAGTGGTAGTTTTACTGTCCTTCTATCTCTTTCCACAAATGCTCACGGCAGTAGCGAGTGGATATTCGACCAACTTCGCCGTTTTCGAGACACTGGTTCATAAGCTCTACGTAGTAATAATCTGCCATTTGTCAAAGTCTCTTAATGGATTTCCCCATTTGCAGAGCATATCTTCGCTAGAGTGATATCCCGTCCGTGTCTATTCCGCTTTCATACTTTTGTTATAGTGCGCGCAAAATGCCGTGGCCACTAGATCCACAGTCGGCCGGGGAGCCGGCCGGGGTGGCCGAGCGGCTCTAGGAGCTACAGCCTGGAACCGCGCCATCGCTACGGTCGCAGGTTAGAATCCTGCCTCGGGCATGGATGTGTGTGATGTCCTTAGGTTAGTTAGGTTTAAGTAGTTCTAAGTTCTAGGGGACTGATGACCTCAGAAGTTAAGTCCCACAGTGCTCAGAGCCATTTGAACAATTGTTTTCGGCTGGGGAAGCTTAGGGAGAGCGTCAGCGCTGTATGGGAAGCTCCTAGCGCTGGACGGGAAGTGCCCTTCTAAACTTAAGCCTGCGCTCGTATTTCTTGTAAATATTAAGGGGAGGCCCTTCACTCCCACATTTGAATGGTGACTATTCAAAAGTATCTACTGTCACCCCCGCTTTCGTTAGTATCTGAAAAGAATTCTGCCGACAATGCAGAGATCTATTTTCGCCTGGTTTGTTGACCATTTGCAACTTTCAGAGAAGCGACATGAGTGGCGTACTTTGAGTAAAACATAAACATTTGTGTGGTTGCCATGTCAAAATTTGCTTCTTTTGCCAAAACATACCGGTGTTTCGGTTCTGGGCGCTTCAGTCCGGAACCGCGCTGCTGCTACGGTCGCAGGTTCGAATCCTGCCTCGGGCATGGATGTCTGTGATTTTCGTAGATTAGTTACGTCAGTCTAGCGGACTGATGACCTCATATGTTAAGTCCCATAGTGCTTAGAGCCATTTGACCCATACCGGTGTTTACACTAAATCACCTCACTATGTTGTGTAGACACAATTGTGGAATACTTCTGAAACAGTGGTTATTAAGTTTGTTAAGTGAGGAACAGTGGAAAAGTAAAGCCAGTCCTTATGAAAAAGGACATCCTCGGTACAAAAAAGAAGTGTAATGTCTTCACATATTTTGTTGCAAAACCATAGCATTCTTCGTTTCACCAACTGTCGATGGCCCTTAAAAATAACATTGTTTCACCGAAAAAGTCTATAGTTATTAGAATTACACAGAAGGTAATGAAGTTCTACATAGTAACGATATGGTAAAATACTCTTCTCTTTGGGTGCTATTATTTGCCAAAATCTCACTTCGATATCTGAAACTGTTTATGAAATATGACGAATGTTGTGGATATTTCACTCTGGCTCTATCGCTGGCGCGGCGCGACCGTGAGTGAGTGCGCCACATCAGAACAATTTTCTCGCGAATGCTGCCTGATAGTTACCTCTACTCAAGCCTCAAGAAGAATTCGTTGTGTTAGCTACATTTCATACGCAATAACGTATTACGTAATATGCACTAAACGCAAAACCATAGCGACCTCTATTTTCATTGCTCACTTTCCGAATCTCGCGCAGTGTCTTACTTTTACATACATCTGACAATAACTATGATCATTAACGAAATGATGGGCATATCGTCATGAATCTGACATATAAAGCTACATGTAAAGCAAAAATGAGTTTTTTTTACCGCATAGTTTCCGTAAAATCGTTTGAGAAAACTTGCAGGGTGCGCGCCTCCCCATCCCTGACTGGCGGAAGGTTGGCAAACACTTACCGACCTCCCCTCCCGTAGAAACGAATAAACTCGCCCAGCGCTTTGGTCAAAAAATGGCCACTACGTATCGGCCACCGTATCCTGTGCGAGCTGTGCCGCGTACCACCAGGAGGGAACCAACATCGCGCTGGGCAGTGATCATAATGTTTCGGCTCATCGGTGTATACGGCCAAGGTGACAGCAGTGAAGACAGAGTTTGAAAGCCGATTTTCAGATTTCAGGGCAATGGAACATATTCTAGCTTCCACAGCTCAACCTCTCCAAAATGTGGATGTGGAAGGTATTTCGAGTAAAGTGAAATCTCTTTCCTCTCGTAGCGAGACTAAGTTTGAAGAGGAAATAATTCGATTTCTAAATAACACTTCCTTAAAGTCAGAAAACAATGAAGATAACTTTTGGAAATTAATGAAGGCAAGAATCTATCCTAACACTGTAAAAGTGGCGTCGCTTGTTTTATCGTTTTTTTTTGATCAACTTATATGCGTGGAGCAGCGTTTTCAACGATAAACACAGCAAAATCTTAGTGTAAAAGTAAACCGACTGATCCTCATCTTTCAGACTGACAGATTATTCTCCAGATCATGATAAACTTACCAATGATAATGCAATGTCAAATATCTCATTAGACTTTGTTCGACATATATGATGGTGTTCAAAAAGATTTCGGGCTTGCATCCGATCGTCGTAAACTTCATTGCACTATATTTCGGCTGGACAACTGCCAGCCATCTTCAGGTGAGCCGAACGAGGACTGACGAAGACGTTCTCCGAAATTGGCTCTGAGCACTATGCGGCTTAACATCTGAGGTCATCAGTCGCCTAGAACTTAGAACTACTTAAACCTAACTAAACTAAGGACATCACACACATCCATGCCCGAGGCAGGATTCGAACCTGCGGCCGTACCGGTCGCTCGGTTCCAGACTGTAGCGCCTAGAACCGCACGGCCACTCCGGCCGGCGACGTTCTCCGCTCCAACTCATATAGTGCGCTGATAGTAATGCCGCGCATGCATTGCAGTCGAGGAGAGAGAAGGGCCACACTGCCTAGCGACAGCGCCCTCGCTAGTGGAACTGCAAAACTCAGCTGCCGTCGGTATTGTCGCTGGCCGCAGCTGTCGAAGTCTTATGGTGTCTTCGTCTCGAGCAAATTTCGGAATGACGGGATTCCATGCCGCCGCCTTCACCCCCCATCCACCTTCTCCAGTACGCCGATGACACCGCCTTCCTTGCCCTTGCCTCCACCCTGCAACGCTCCCAACGCCTTCTCCAATCCCATTTCGACCGGTTCACTGCTTGGTGTAAGCAGTGGTTGCTCAAGATCGATCCCTCCAAGACCCAGGCGATCATTGTAGGCAAAACCACCCCTTCCTTCCGTCTCCTCGACTTCTATCTCACCATTTATGGCCATCCTATCGCCCTCACCCCCACCCTTAAGTACCATGGCGTCACCCTTGACCGTCGCCTCTGGTGGACCCCCCATCTCCAGACAATCCATGCCAAGGCACGCTCCCGACTCCGTCTCCTCAAGCTCCTTTATGGCCGCACGTGGGGTCTGGACCCCTCCACCATTCTCCAAACCTATAAATCCCTTATCCGCCATATCCTCTGCTACTCTCATCCCGCCTGGATCTCCGCCCCTCTGACCTTTTACAAATCCCTTCAAATCGTAGAACGCCATGCACTCCGCCTCATCTCTCGCATCCGTCTCCCCTCCCCCATGAGGATCCTCTATGACCTTATTCCGTTCCCGCACCTCCTTCTTTTCCTTGAACGGCTACGGATCCTCTAATCCTCCTGCAAACTTGGTCCCCTTCACCTGCTTGTCTCTCCCATCCTCTCCCACCCCTGTCCGCTGCTGTGCCTGCATTCCCACATCCCACCTGCTCTCCATCTCTACTCTCTCCATAGCCTCGCCCAAGGTGGCTTCCACCAACTCCCCCTCCCTGATGATGCCCTCATCCGCTCCATCTACCCCTCCTACCAACTTTCATCCTCCCTCCTCTACTACACCCTGTGTTTTCTCCCAAGGGCACCCACTCTCCCTTCTCTCCCTCCTCCCTTCCTCCCTCCCTCCTCCCCTGGGCTCCCACAACCCCCCTACCTTCTTTCCTCCCCCTCCCATGTCCTCTCCTACTGGCCTCTATACATTCCCCTCTACCCCCTTCCCCCATTTTTTCTCCTTTTGACAGGTCCCAGGACTCGCACACATCTAGTGAACTTCCGCGCGCCAGAGATCATCGCCTGGTGTTTGTGTGTGTCGTCGTGTTCGTGTTCAAATGTTCCAGTGTAACTCATTTGTGCTCCAACGTTCGCGTGTGCCATCTGTCATCTCTGTGTGTGTCCACATGTCTGAACATTTTTATTTTGGACTCTGCGCCCGTGAACGGCTCCGTGTGTTTTCATTTTGTATGTCTACGTTTGTATATCCACCCTGTCTGTTCTGCGATTGTCTTCTTTTGTGTCGTTAGTTTTATTTGTGGCCGAAGAGCGGCATAATGTGCCGCTGCTGGCCTACCTGCATCAGGTGTGAAATTAACAATAAAGAAAAAAAAGTCTTCGTCAGTCCTCGTTCGGCTCACCTGAAAATGGCTAGCAGTTGTCCAGCCGAAATTTAGTGCAATGAAGTTTACGACGACCGGATGCAAGCCCGAATTCTTTATGAAAAATTGATTCGCCGGGAAAGTTTCAAATTTTACATATATGATGGTGCTTATTTTCATTTTTTCAGATGTGCAACGGCTGGAAAACTGAGTAGTAGCATTACAACTATTGACCGAGAGAAAACTACTTTTTATGTATTTTGTGTAACGAAAATGGTTAATTTTTGCTGTGGTGTTGTTTTCTGCTTAAATCTTCATGAATTTTTAAATCGTTAGCTCTGTAAGTGGACTAAATTCCATGTAGTAGATCTTAAGCCTGAAAATATTGAGCACTCTTGCTATGGACTATTGCTAACATACAAATGATGCGTGATTGACTACCCGACTGTTACCCAGCCAGTGCCCACAGAAAATTGTGTCATGTGCTGGCTTCGAAATTGCCGTACACGCAGTGCTTGTTAGAAGTAAGAACTCTGTCGACTTCATATTTTTGTCAGCATACGGAGCTGCAGTAGCAAGTAGGCCTACGACGGAAGCTCGTAACTGAGCAGGCAGCGGCGCTTTCGTCAGCAGCGAGTGAGCGCTCGTGCTCCGCGCGTCTGCTCGTATCTCTCCCTCTCTCTCTCTCTCTCTCTCTCTCTCTCTCTCTCTCTCTCTGTGTGTGTGTGTGTGTGTGTGTGTGTGTGTGTGTGTGTTTGTGTTTGCTGTCCCACTGTGATACTCCGCAGCTCGCCGAGGCCAGGACGTCTCTCATGTCGCCCTGTCCTCCGGAGTTTTCTTTCCATTTCTGAAAGTGCTGGTCTCCCTGAAACTACCTTCCAACAGTGTTGATTGTCATAACATCGTGCTGCCGTACTCTCATTCGGCTTTAAATTATAATAAAATACACTTCGCCAAACCAAATGAAGAAACTGTTTACGACTAGTACTCGACAGAAAGTGACGTGCACATTTCCTATGTTAATTGCAGCAATAATGAAGAAATTCTAAAGCTGATATATCGCAGATTATTTCCAACCACCATTTTGAGCACCTGCATCACCCTAATCCCTCCGCGATCGCCAGACAGAGAGGCACCTTATTATTATGTCACCAAGTTTCACATATGATTTGATGTAGTAGAGTAATAATGTGACATATAGACTAATAAATACATTATTGACATGAGTTCCTCGATTACAACGCTTTTAAATTTCAGTCGAATATTTGTTTTTCTCTCTCTAAAAATGGTTCAAATGCCTCTGAGCACTATGGGACTTAACATCTGAGGTCATCAGTCCCCTAGAACTTAGAACTACTTAAACCTAACTAACCTAAGGACACACACACATCCATGCCCGTGGCAGGATTCGAACCTGCGACCGTAGCGGTCGCGCGGTTCCAGACTGAAGCGCCTAGAACCGCTCGGCCATACAGGCCAGCTTCTTCTCTCTCTCTCTCTTTCCCAATACGTCTTAGGACATAAATTCCTTACCAACTCCTACTCATCTTGTTCCATTTACTTCGTCCTGATAATGCTTCTGTCAGCGGTGTAAGCGTACCAAAATGTCTTGTTGATCCGGAAAACACCTACGCTGCGCGCCATGTGTGAAGAGGCTTGTATGTGGCTTGTCCAGAGCGAAAAATTTCAGTGTGGAATATCGGGTGCAGAATAGTAGGGTTCCCCCTAATAGGTCAGGCGAGCACTACACGCAGGAAGCGGCTATAAGGGTAGCGGAGTACGTGTGGCGTGCACATGGGGCTTTTCTATGTTAGAGGACCCCTCCCTTAAGAGTAAACACGATTTGCCTGTTAAATAGGCCACAGCGACCTAAGAGAATCTTGGTCGTCGCAGATCAGAGATACAAGAGATTAATACGATTTTAGTAAACTGCAGGATCATCCAAGGAAATGTCTCATAATTAGTATCGCCTACTGAACGTTATAATGCACAGATAGTACTGCGAACAGAAAGTTGGTTGACAACGAAATCCTAAGTTCAGACTGGAATGTTTATCGTAAGGATAGGTTAGTCGCCAGCGGTGGCGGCGTGTTTATCCCAGTAAAAAATTCGATAAAATCTAGCGAAGTTATCACGGATTCCGAATGTGAATTAATCTTGGTGAAACAGAGTATCAAAGACGGTCAAAAATGTTGATTGGATTCTTTTATGGACCACCTGGGTCAGGATCTGTAGTTGTAGATCGCTTCAGAATATCATTAGTAATTTTCCTGATCATTCCGTTGTAATAGGGGGTGACTTCAACTTGCCAGGTATAGATCTGGAGTGTTACTGCCATCAAAACTTGTGTCAAAGACAGGGAATCGGGTGGCATTGTTCTGATGTCTTGTCCGAAAATTACCTGGAGATAGTTAAAGAGGGTAACGTCTTAGACCTCCTGGCAACAAACAGACCTGAACTTATCGAATCAGTTAACGCAGAGGAAGGTATCAGTGATCACAAGGCTGTGAAAGCATCTGTGACGAGGGGTCCTACAAGGAATGTAAAGAAAGGCAGGAAGATATATTTGCTCAGCAAGGGTGACAGGATACAAATTTCAGAAAATCTCAGCAGTCAGCATCAAATATTCGGTGATGAGGACGAAGGTGTGGAGAACAAATGGAAAAAATTCAAATGCATCGTTCAATATGCTCTAGACAAGTATGTTCCGAGTAAGGTTTTAAGGGATGGGAAAGATCCGCAATGGTTTAATAGCCTTGTTAGAAAAGGGCTACGTACACAAAGAGCACTTCATCTCAGAGTCAAGAGAAGTAAAAATGTAGCTGACAAACAAAGGCTGAACGAAGCGAAAATGAGCGTAAGGAGATCAATGAGAGAAGCGTTCAATGATTTCGAAAGTAAGACATTGTCATCCGACCTGAGTAAAAGCCCTAAGAGATTTCGGTCGTATGTAAAATCAGTAAGTGGGTCAAAATCATGTATTCATTCTCTAAGCGACCACACCGGCACCGGAACGGAAGATAACAGAGAGAAGGCCGGAATACTGAAACGGCCTTCCGAAGTTGTTTAACCCCGGAACGTCGAAATGGCAGATATTGAGATAACCGATCGCGGAATTGTAAAGCAGCTACAATCGGATAGTAGCGGAAGGGCTTCAGGACCAGATGAGATACCTATAAGGTTCTACAAAGATTATGCGAAAGAACTTGCTACCGTTCTAGCAGTAATGTATCGTAGATCGCTTGAGCAAAGAAAGGTACCTAAAGACTGGAGAAAAGCGCAGGTCATTCCCGTTTCTAAGAAAGGCTGTCAGACAGATCCACACAATTATAGACCTATACTGTTGACGTCAATCCGTTGTAGAATTGTGAAACATGTTTTATGCTCAAGAATTATGACGTTCTTGGAAAATGAACAACTCCTCTGTAAAAATCAGCATGGATTCCGCAAACAGAAATCATGCGGAACTCAGCTCGCTCTGTTCCTCCATGAGATCCATAGCGCAATGGACAACGCCGCTCAGGTTGGTGCCGTGTTGCTTGACTTCAGTGAGCCATTTGACACCGTCCCGAACTGCCGTTTAATGAAAAAATTACGAACTTACGGAGTATCGGACAGACTTGCGATTGGATTCAAGACTTTCGTGCAGATACAACTCACCACGTCGCTCTTAACGGAACTAAATCGACAGATGAAGAGGTAGTATCCGGAGTACCACAGGGAAGTGTGATAAGACCGTTGCTATTTACAATATACCGGGTGATCAAAAAGTCAGTATAAATTTGAAAACTTAATAAACCACGAAATAATGTTGATAGAGAGGTAAAAATTGACACACATGCTTGGAATGACATGGGATTTTATTAGAACAAAAAAAAAAAAACACCCCATATTGCTAGACGCGTGAAAGATCTCTTGCGCGCGTCGTTTGGTGATGATCGTGTGCTCAGCCGCCACTTTCGTCATGCTTGGCCTCCCCAGACCTCAGTCCGTGCGATTATTGGCTTTGGGGTTACCTGAAGTGGCAAGAGTATCGTGATCGACCGACATCTCTAGGGATGCTGAAAGACAACATCCGACGCCAATGCTCACCATAACTCCGGACATGCTTTACAGTGCTGTTCACAACATTATTCCTCGACTGCAGCTATTGTTGAGGAATGATGGTGGACATATTGAGCATTTTGTGTAAAGAACATCATCTTTGCTTTGTCTTACTTTGTTATGCTAATTATTGCTATTCTGATCAGATGAAGCGCCATCTGTCGGACATTTTTTGAACGTTTGTATTTTTTTGCTTCTAATAAAACCCCATGTCATTCCAAGCATGTGTATCAATTTGTAACTCTCTATCTACATTATTCCGTGGTTTATTAAGTTTTAAAATTTATACTGACTTTTTGATCACCCGGCATATAAATGATCTAGTAGAGAGCGTCGGCTGCTCTTTAAGCCTATTTGCAGATGATGCAGTTATTTATACCGAAGTAGCAACGCCAAAAGACAGTAAGAATTTGCAGAACGACCTGCAGAGAATTGATGAATGGTGTATGTGGTATCGATAGCTACGATGCCACAGCGTAGGTGCCCTCTACTAGGTTGGCACTACGACACCGACACCGACGACAGCGCCCTCTAGCCCATTTCCTGCCGAGCAGACGACCAACCAACACTGTTTCATTTTCATAGTTGGCGAGCCACTACAGATTTTGCCTGTGTAACTTTTGTGAGATTTGATACAGCTTCGCACCTACATGCCCCTCAGTGCAAAGTTTGGTATTCACGTCATTATGTATTCAAGTTAATATTGTTGTGATATAGTAAAACCATGTCTAAGAGCAGTACCGAGAGATTTTTTTACCTCACCTACTCCTACTCGCTACCTATATTCGGCCTACCCTTCAGTTTACAGGAGCAAAATGGTTCAAATGGCTCTGAGCACTATAGGAATCAACTTCTGAGGTTATTAGTCCCCTAGAACTTAGAACTAGTTAAACCTAGCTAACCTAAGGACATCACACACATCCATGCCCAAGGCAGGATTCGAACCTGCGACCGTAGCGGCCTCGCGGTTCCAGACTGCAGCGCCTATAACCGCACGGCCACTTCGGTCGGCTTACAGGAGCAGACCCACGCGCGGCCTACCAGGTGGGATACAAAAGTGCAGACTATGTCAGGTGACGGTGAACTTAAATAAATGTAACATATTGCGCATACATAGGAAAAGAAATTGACTACTGTACAGCTACACTATTGATGACAAACAGCTGACGAAGGCGTCCGCCGTGAAATATTTAGGCGTAACTATCCAGAGCGACCTTAAGTGAAATGACCATATAGAGCACATAGTGGGAAAAGCAGACATAGGACTCATATTCATAGGAAGAATGTTAAGGAAATGTAACTCATTCACGAAAGAAGTGGCTTATAAGACGCTTGTTCATCCGATTCTTGAGTATTGGTCATTATCTGTAATTCGTATCAGGTAGGACTGATAGAGGAGTTAGATAAGATCCAACGTACAGCAACGCGTTTCGTCACGGGATCGTGCTTTACGGAGATGCTAAACAAACTCCACTGCCAACCGTTACAAGAGAGACATTGTGCATCACGGAGATTTACTACTGAAATTTCGGGACAGCACTTTTCAGAAGGAGTATGCACTATACCACGTCCAGTTGCTGGACTACGCCGAGCAAAAGGCGGTACGGCACGATATTAGGAGGTTTCCTATGACTTTTGTAATCTCGGTTTATTGCCAGGCGGCGTTCAGCGTCCCGAAGGTGGAAGCTGGTCTCAGTGAAGTGTGCTCAGATCGGCGAGTGGTATCCTCTCAAGGCAACAAGACGCGCCACTTCGTTCAGCAGGGCAGCAGCCGGGGGTGAGCTTAAGAGGTGGGCACCAGGCGGTGTAGTGTCACATCAGATCCTAGTTCCATTTTGGCACGTATTTATTACTTTGTGTTTGTCCTTCTTCCATTTATAGGTTTCACGAAGCAAACGCGAGTTTACACACTGCTTAACATTGCGCGCTGAACACAATGAATATTAATTCATTTTTATCCGCATTGTTAACGCGTATGGTACCTCAATACCAGCTGGTAATTATTACGGATATTAAGCTGCGGACAATTGTTTCAGAGGAAACACAACCAAGAATATGTACCTGCCTTGAGGCGCATGCGCAGTCCACTGTAGCTCTCGGAGGAATGTTCATTTCTCCAGCCGTCAGCCGAGCTGCGAATTTAGCAATTCTCAAAAAAAATTTTAAATACACTACTGGCCATTAACATTGCTACACCAAGAAGAAATGCAGATGATAAAGGAGTATTCATTGGACTAATATATTATACTAGAACTGACATGTGATTACATTTTCACACAATTTGGGTAAATAGATCCTGAGAAATCAGAACCCAGAACAACCACCTATGGCCGTAATAACGGCCTTGATACGCCTGGCCATTGAGTCAAACAGAGCTTGGATGGCGTGTACAGGTACAGCTGCCCATGCAGCTTCAACACGATACCACAGTTCATCAAGAGTAGTGACTGGCGTATTGTGACGAGCCAGTTGCACGGCCACCATTGACTAGAAGTTTTCAATTGGTGAGAGATCTGGAAAATGTGCTGGCCAGGACAGCAGTCGAACATTTTCTGTATATAGAAAGGCCCAAACAGGACCTGCAACATGCGGTCATGCATAATTCTGCTGAAATGTAGGGTTTCGCAGTAATCGAATGAAGGGTAGAGCCACGTGTCGTGACACATCTGAAATGTAACGTCCACTGTTCAAAGTGCCGCGAATGCGAACAAGAGGTGACCGAGACGTGTAACCAATGGCACCCTATACCATCACGCCGGGTGATACGCCAGTATGGCGATGACGAATACACGCTTCCAATGTGCGTTCACCGCGATGACGCCAAACACGGATGAGACCATCATGATGCTGTAAACAGAACCTGGGTTCATCCGAAAAAAATGACGTTTTGCCATTCGTGCACCCAGGTTCGTCGTTGAGTACACCATTGCAGACGCTCCTGTCTGTGAAGCAGGGCCAAGGGTAGCCACAGCAACGGTCTCCGAGCTGATAGTCCATGCTACTGCAAACGTAGTCGAACTGTTCGGGCAGATGGTTGTTGTCTTGCAAACGTCCCCATCTCAGGGATCGAGATCCGTTACAGCCATGCGGATAAGATGCCTGTCATCTCGACTGATGGGTTATACGAGGCCGTTGGGATCCAGCACGGCGTTCCGTACTACCCTCTTGAGCCCACCGATTGCATATTCCGCTATCAGTCATTGGATCTCGACCAACGGGAGCAGCAATGTCGCGATACGATAAACCACAATCGTGATAGGCTACAATCCGACCTTTATCAAAGTCGGAAACGTGATGCTACGCATTTCTCCTCTCTACGCGAGGTATCACAACACCGTTTCACCAGACAACGCCGGTCAACTGCTGTTTGTGTATGAGAAATCGGTTGGAAACTTTCGTCATGTCAGGAAATTGTAGGTGTCGCCACCGGCGCCAACCTTGTGTGAATGCTCTGAAACGCTAATCATTTGCATATCACAGCATCTTCTTCCTGTCGGTCAAATTTCGCGCCTGTAGCACGTCATCTTCGTGGTGTAGCAATTTTAATGAGCATTAGTGTACTTCCTGTATTTCTGACATCGATCTGTTGTAGAACTTTAGAACATGTTTTTTGCTCGCGTATCATGTCATTTCTCGAAACCCAGAATCTACTCTGTACGAATCAACTTGGATTCTGGAAACAGCGATCGTGTGTGACTCAACTCGCTATATTTGTTCATGAGAGCCACAAAATATTAGATACAGGCTCCCAGGTAGATGCCATTTTCCTGGACTTCCGGAAGGCGTTCGATACAGTTAAACACTGTCGGCTCATAAACAAAGTTATAGGCTACGGAATGTCAGACCAGCAGTGTGGCTGGATTGAAGAGATTTTAGCAAACAGAACACAGCATGTTGTTCCCAATGGAGGGACGTCTACAGACGTGAAAGTAACCTCTGGCGTGCCACAGGGGAGTGTTATGGGACCATTGCTTTTCACAATATTTATAAATGATTTAGTAGATAGTGTCGGAAGTTCCATGCGGCTTTTCGCGTATGATGCTGTAGTATACAGAGAAGTTGCAGCATTAGAAAGTTGCAGCGATATGCAGGATGATATGCAGCGGATAGGCACTTGGTGCAGGGAATGACCCTTAACATAGACAAATGTAATGTATTGCGAATACATAGAAAGAAGGATCCTTTATTGAAGGTTATATAGTAGCAGAACAGACACTGGCAGCAGTTACTTCTGTAAAATATCTGGGAGTATGAGTACGGAACGATATGAAGTAGAATGATCATATAAAATTAATTGTTGGTGAGGCGGGTGACAGGTTGAGATTCATTGGAAGAGTCCTTAGTGTGCATCAACAAAGGAGGTGGCTTACAAAACACTCGTTCGACCTATACTTGAGTATTGCTCATCAGTGTGGGATCCGTACCAGGTCGGGTTGACAGAGGAGATAGAGAAGATCCAAAGAAGAGCGGCGCGTTTGGTCACGGGGTTATTTGGTAAGCGTGATAGCGTTACGGAGATGTTTAGCAAACTCAAGTGGCGGACTCTGCAAGAGTGTAGCTGGCTCTCCAGGTTTCGAGAGGGTGCGTTCCTGCATGAGGTATCGAACATATTGCTTCCCCCTACTTATATCTCCCGAGGAGATCACGAATGTAAAATTAGAGAGATTCGAGCGCGCACGGAGGCTTTCCGGCAGTCGTTCTTCTCGCGAACCATACGCGTCTGGAACAGGAAAGGGAGGTAATGACGGTGGCACGTAAAGTGCCCTCCACCACACACCGTTGTGTGGCTTGTAGAGTATAAATGTAGATGTAGATGTAGATGACTTAATTGCTAAAATTTTGAGAGGGTCTTTCTTTCGGTGCAATCTTTCAGTGCAAAAACGTTTAGGGCATGTTTGGACAAGTCAGAGTGAATCACGGCCTTGCCAGTGCAGGAGGCACCCGAGCACGCAGAGCTGAAGCTAGGACTCCATCAATGGCAGCAACGGCCACCGGCGGTAAACTGTGCCCACACTGTGTGAACCAGCCGTAATAATGTGTGCCCGCACAAGGCAAACACCCAGGTTCGGGCATGAACCACGAACCCCAGATTTTTAACCCACAGACGGTGTAAGCCAGCTTGCAGCTGGCCTTCCGGCTCCAAGGCAACTATTCGACTCCCAGTGGTGCCCAGACACAGGCAGAGCCCGCAGCTTATGGAAGACAGTGTCTGGCAGCGCACGCTTCCTCTCATAGCTGGCTGCAGGCGTTGACTGATGCCGCGCGTCTTAAATTGGCAGTATTTGTACGAGATTGGCTCATCACTCTTTTGCCATTGCTTTGCTTTCCATCACGTAATCTATAATATAGTTGCAATTCGGACGTGAAGTAGTTAGGTCACCATTATCACAGTGGCTTCTAGCTTTCTGTTGTATCAACGATAGTACAACCCTGGCTTCGTTGCCGGGGCCTGAATTTGTGACCCGAGGCCTGGACGGCAGTATTTGTGGAATCGCCATAGTCTACTTTCCATAAGACCACCTCGTTCTGACCCGCTTCCAATGTGATTCTTGTGTTAGTCTGTGGGAGACGTCTGTAATTTAGCCATGCCATCTAAAGCTGGGCACAACACACCTCACCTCCTTGGAACTGTAGACAGTCAAAAGTTCTGAACTGGACTCAGCAATACACCTTGCAGTTGGACATTGGTCTATCATTTTAAGTACTTTGAATTTAAACATATCGGGAATAGCCATTCGTATCTTTCCCGATTCTGAATGTACCAGAATGACACCTTGGGCAAAACTGTGAGAGCAAGTCTCGTATGCTACTACACTACTGGCCATTAAAATTGCTACACCAAGAAGAAATGCAAATGATAAACGGGTATTCATTGGACAAATATATTATACTGGACCTGACATGTGATTACATTTTCACGCAATTTGGGTGCAGTGATCCTGAGAAATCAGTACCCAGAACAACCACCTCTGGCCGTAATAACGCCTGGGCATTGAGTCAAACAGAGCTTGGATGGCGTGTACAGGTACAGCTGCCCATGCAGCTTCAACACGATGCCACAGTTCATCAAGAGTATTGACTGGCGTATTGTGACGAGCCAGTTGCTCGGCCACCATTGACCAGACGTTTTCAATTGGTGGGAGATCTGGAGAATGTGCTGGCCAGGGCAGCAGTCGAACATTTTCTGTATCCAGAAAGGCCCGTACAGGACCTGCAACATGCGGTCGCGCATTAACGTGCTGAAATGTAGGGTTTCGGAGGGATCGAATGACGGATATAGCCACGGGTCGTAACACATCTGAAATGTAACGTCCACTGTTCAAACTGCCGATCTGTTACAGCCATGCGGATAAGATGCCTGTCATCTCGACTGCTAGTGATACGAGGCCGTTGGGATCCAGCACGGCTTTACGTATTACCATCCTGACCCACCGATTCCATATTCTGCTAACAGTCGTTGGATCTCGACCAACGCGAGCAGCAACGTCGCGATACGATAAACCGCAATCGCGATAGGCTACAATCTGACCTTTATCAAAGTCGGAAACGTGATGGAACGCATTTCTTCGCCACCGGTGCCAACCTTGTGTGAATGCTCTGAAAAGCTAACCAATTGCATATCACAGCATCTTCTTCCTGTCGGGTAAATTTCGCGTCTGTATCACGTCATCTGCGTGGTGTAACAGTTTTAATGGGCAGTAGTGTATGGATTAAGTTTTCCAAGATTTCTTTCCCATCGATTCAAATACGGTTCGTCCATTTGATAGTCGTTTCAACATGGAAAAGGCAAATATCGACACGGAAAATAAACTAAAATTGTACAACTGTTAGATGTTCAGCGGGATGTTCCTTTGACACAAGCTTTGCAATTAAATTAAAATTCAATGTGAAATTTTCCACAGTGTCTTGACTCACTGAATCTAAAAGAGAAAAATACATATGCTGAAGACTCAAAATTTTAGTTGTGTCCTATTGGTAGTCACGAAAAGCTCATGTGCATTCGCGTATTGTGCTGTGGACTGGAAAATTATTTCATAAGCATAATTTGGCAAAAGTAATGTCCAGTGCTGCAACTTCAGCTCTCCTGGAAAGAACAATGTTATCTGGCCCAAAGCAAGTCACGAAAGGCTTGTGGTACGTCAGGGGAACCTACAGCGGTGCGTACATTCATGAAACTTTTCCACAATGCAAATGATCGCAAGTGCCTCCTTCTCAACCTGACTGTAATTTTCCAAGGCGATTGTCAGTGTTTTCAAGGAGAACGCTATCGGCCGTTAAAAACCATGTTTTTGATCGGACAAAAGGCACTAAAGCATCCATAGCAATCCTCAAAATTGCATGAGGATATGTCGTAAGACATTTTGCGTCTAACAAAAATTGTTCCAGTTTATCAAATGAACGTTGCCATTCACTGTTCCAATTCAATTGTGTGCCCTTGCGTCATAATTTGTGAAGCGATTCACTTACGGATGCTGCACGTGGGATCAACTTCCTTGAAAATTAATTTACCCTAATACTACGTATAACTGCTTGTTGTGGAGTGCTGTAAGGGTCGTAATATGTTCCGGCATCGACCTGGTGCCATGTTTTGACAGCAATGTCCCAAGTATTTTACTTTGCAATGGAAGTAATCACATTTGCCTTTGTTACACTTTAAATTGGCAGCTTGTAAAATTGTGAAGAAAAGTTCCAGTTATGTAATAGTTCTTTTGGAATTTTTCCTGAAGTAATGATTTTGTCCAGGTACCTCATAGCGTTCAGAGCTTTTGTAATGTAACGTATCGCTGGAACAAACTAGGTGCATTGATAATCCCAAATCTTCTGTCGGTTCTGAGCCAACATAATATGTATAACCATGAACCTGTGTATTTCATCATCCACAGGCATCCTTGAGATCAAGTTATGCAAAGTAGACCCTGAGACATTAATCCTTCTGGTTTCGGAGTTGTGTTGAATCAATTATGGATTGAGCATTAACCCTTAGCTTCCCAGGTCATTTTTGTGTCACACTCTGTCCCAGATGTGGTCTGACAGACCGCTGTATTTAAATAGCCATAATAACTGCATTCAAGAATTTCGGTAAAACAGTTCAGTTCTTCATGTAAGAGGTTACATTAATACCATACAAAAACATATTCAAGTAAATTTTAAAGTTAGTTCTTGTGAAAAAACTTGTTTAAATAGGAAACGGCAAAAAATTAACACACCATTACATGATCATATTAGCTACAAAACCTCAAATATCCTGCACTCTAAAGTTTACTTTTTCCTATATTTTTATTGTTTGTTCTAAATGTAATGATAAACACGTGAGAAACTCCCATAAAACATTCAAAAAAATAAAAATAAAAATTACACTAGCAATTTTAGGTGTTTTGTTTTCCTCTCAGAATTTTTTTTAATCTAATATATTTATTTATTGCACTCGCTACAAATTTTCATGTAGCACTCAAGACAAATTGGCTTCTCAAACTTAAGACATCTTCCTCTTCTTTTTTGGGTCACAGGTGGAGTATATTTCACGTATTTTTAATCGTTCTACAACGATTTCTGCCCTTGGTTCTGCTATAACCAAAATATGGAGAATGTGAAAGTTGTTTACATCCTTTTCCATCTGTGGTGTCGCTTAAGTGTCTGCAAGCTTGATCATAAAATTAAAGCTTCTGGCTTGAGTACTACCTCTGTAGGAGTTGTGAAGGACAAACGCGTTACCACACTTATGTCCAACATGCGGATAAATAATGACATTGGTCATGGTTTGGTACATCGCGCAGTTGAACACTTGTCACATCCCTCATCTAAGTCATTAACACCATCTTTAGTGTGCTTATAGTGCGTAATTATTTCTCCTTTATTTATATCACCATCTTTACTTTCATCTTGGTGTGTAGACGAAATTAGAATCGTAACTCTAGCCCTTTTTCACATAAATGAGGTAAGACTTAAATCATGCGTGAATGCATACATTGCAGAACCAACTACTTTGCTTCTCATAAGTAAGAACTCTTTTTAAATTTCTCCTTTATTTTTATTTCATTTAATTTTCTTTTTTTCAATCGTTACCACGTACATTTGCCTTCTTGTATAAGTCAAGTTGCTAACTCGATTGAGATAAACCAACTGTCTGCGGCAATACGTAATTTGTTCAGTTGGTCTGTCTAGTCTAACCACAGCCTGAGTTGATTTTTGGAACTTTTTTTCTGTTGAGCGTAGATTTTTTCCACCTGAATCTCTTCCTGTGCAAACGTATGCATTAAACATACAGCCAGTGCGAGCGTCAGTGGGACACACAACTTTTCGGCCATACTTGCATGGTTTGTTCGGAACATACATTTTGAATCTGTCTTCACCACGAAATGAGGCCAGCATTTCATTGAGACATGAAAATTCTCCAATACTCTACAACATTTGACAGTTTGCTATTAAATTTCGTAAAACTTTCTGACAATGAAGTTAAGGGATCGATTTGTTTCACTTCAAAGGGGTTGCAAGCATGTTTAAAGTATGCCAAAATAGTATGCCAAAGCATCTAAACATATCGCGTCAAGAAGCATCTGTGGTATAAAATGATTTGGAATCTTCTATGCAGGCTTTGAAAAAGCTGAATAAAATAGTAAACCGAAAAGTGCTTTTTGTTCACAGAAGTAAGCTCATTGAAGCTTGAATCATTTTCAGGCTATTCTTCGTTTAAAATCTCATTAGTCCATTTCAATATGACACTCAAAACACCATCAGTCATAAGCAAAGACCAAACAGTGAGAGGATTCGGAATATTGCCTACTTGAGCAGGTGGCCACACTGCTGGCGAAGGAATGATGTTATGCGACCGAACACTAGATCGCTGGAGAAAAAGCTTCGACCACCAGCGATATTTGTTTGAATTAAATATACACTCCTGGAAATTGAAATAAGAACACCGTGAATTCATTGTCCCAGGAAGGGGAAACTTTATTGACACATTCCTGGGGTCAGATACATCACATGATCACACTGACAGAACCACAGGCACATAGACACAGGCAACAGAGCATGCACAATGTCGGCACTAGTACAGTGTATATCCACCTTTCGCAGCAATGCAGGCTGCTATTCTCCCATGGAGACGATCGTAGAGATGCTGGATGTAGTCCTGTGGAACGGCTTGCCATGCCATTTCCACCTGGCGCCTCAGTTGGACCAGCGTTCGTGCTGGACGTGCAGACCGCGTGAGACGACGCTTCAACCAGTCCCAAACATGCTCAATGGGGGACAGATCCGGAGATCTTGCTGGCCAGGGTAGTTGACTTACACCTTCTAGAGCACGTTGGGTGGCACGGGATACATGCGGACGTGCATTGTCCTGTTGGAACAGAAAGTTCCCTTGCCGGTCTAGGAATGGTAGAACGATGGGTTCGATGACGGTTTGGATGTACCGTGCACTATTCAGTGTCCCCTCGACGATCACCAGTGGTGTACGGCCAGTGTAGGAGATCGCTCCCCACACCATGATGCCGGGTGTTGGCCCTGTGTGCCTCGGTCGTATGCAGTCCTGATTGTGTCGCTCACCTGCACGGCGCCAAACACGCATACGACCATCATTGGCACCAAGGCAGAAGCGACTCTCATCGCTGAAGACGACACGTCTCCATTCGTCCCTCCATTCACGCCTGTCGCGACTCCACTGGAGGCGGGCTGCACGATGTTGGGGCGTGAGCGGAAGACGGCCTAACGGTGTGCGGGACCGTAGCCCAGCTTCATGGAGACGGTTGCGAATGGTCCTCGCCGATACCCCAGGAGCAACAGTGTCCCTAATTTGCTGGGAAGTGGCGGTGCGGTCCCCTACGGCACTGCATAGGATCCTACGGTCTTGGCGTGCATCCGTGCGTCGCTGCGGTCCGGTCCCAGGTCGACGGGCACGTGCACCTTCCGCCGACCACTGGCGACAACATCGATGTACTGTGGAGACCTCACGCCCCACGTGTTGAGCAATTCGGCGGTATGTCCACCCGGCCTCCCGCATGCCCACTATACGCCCCCGCTCAAAGTCCGTCAACTGCACATACGGTTCACGTCCACGCTGTCGCGGCATGCTACCAGTGTTAAAGACTGCGGTGGAGCTTCGTATGCCTCGGCAAACTGGCTGACACTGACGGCGGCGGTGCACAAATGCTGCGAAGCTAGCGCCATTCGACGGCCAACACCGCGGTTCCTGGTGTGTCCGCTGTGCCGTGCGTGTGATCATTGCTTGTACAGCCCTCTCGCAGTGTCCGGAGCAAGTATGGTGGGTCTGACACACCGGTGTCAATGTGTTCCTTTTTCCATTTCCAGGAGTGTAGTTCTAGCATGTCATTTCTGGGAACCCAGAATCTACTCTGTACGAATCAACATGGATTCCAGAAACAGCGATCGTGTGAGACCCAACTCGCTTTATTTTTTCGTGAGACCCAGAAAATATTAGATACAGGCTCCCAGGTAGATGCCATTTTCCTAGACTTCCGGAAGGCGTTCGATACAGTTGCGCACTGTCACCTGATAAACAAAGTAAGAGCCTACGGAATATCAGACCAGCTGTGGGGCTGGATTGAAGAGTTTTCAGCAAACAGAACACAGCATGTTGCTCTCAATGGAGGGACGTCTACAGACGTGAAAGTAACCTCTGGCGTGCCACAGGGGAGTGTTATGGGACCATTGCTTTTCACAATATATATAAATGACGTAGTAGATAGTGTCGGAAGTTCCATGCGGCTTTTCGCGGATGATGCTGTAGTATACACAGAAGATTAGAAAATTGCAGCGAAATGCAGGAAGATCTGCAGCGGATAGGCATTTGGTGCAGGGAGTGGCAACTGACCCTTAACATAGACAAATGTAATGTATTGCGAATACATAGAAAGAAGGATCCTTTACTGTATGATTATATGATAGCGGAACAAACAATGATAGCAGTTACTTCTGTAAAATATCTGGGAGTATGCGTACAGAACGATGGAATGATCATATGAAATTAATTGTTGGGAAGGAGGGTGACAGGTTGAGATTCATTGTGAGAGTCCTTAGAAAACGTAGTCCATCAACAAAGGAGGTGGCTTACGAAACACTCGTTCGACCTATACTTGAGTATTGCTCATCAGTGTGGGATCCGTGCCAGGTCGAGATGACAGAGGAGATAGAGAAGATCCAAAGAAGAGCGGCGCGTTTCGTCACAGGGTTATTTGGTAAGCATGATAGCGTTACGGAAGTGTTTAGCAAACTGAAGTGGCAGACTCTGCAAGAGAGGCGCTCTGCATCGCGGTGTAGCTTGCTGTCCAGTTTTCGAGAGGGTGCGTTTCTGGATGAGGTATCGAATATATTGCTTCCCCCTAATTGTACCTCCTGAGAGGTCACTAATGTAAAATTAGAGAGATTCGAGCGCCCACGGAGGTTTTCCGGCAGTCGTTATCCCGCGAACCATACGCGAGTGGAACAGGAAAGGGATGTAATGACGGTGGCACGTACGAGTAAAGTGCCCTCCGCCACACACCGTTGGGTGGCTTGCGGAGTATAAATATAGATGTAGATGTAGATGTAAGCTTTAGCTAAGGATTCTACCCCTACACTCCTGTCTTCATCATTCTGATCACTTGTTTCATCCACGAAATCCACAGGTGACAAAATAAATTCGTTTTCAGTTTTACACTATTCCGATTCCGTATTATGTTCACTTTCACTTTGGTTATCGCTATATGATCCAACATCCCTCCCTAAACTGACCTCAAAAACAGTATTCTCAAAGTCAGGGTCTGTAATTCGAACAGTAGGCGAAGACCGCGCAACGGAATCCGTAACGCGAAGTTCAAATGGCTCTGAGCACTATGGGACTTAACATCTGTGGTCATCAGTCCTCTAGAACTTAGAACTACTTAAACCTAACTAACCTGAGGACATCACACACATCCATGCCCGAGGCAGGATTCGAACCTGCGACCGTAGCAGTCCCCCGGTTCCGGACTGAGCGCCTAGAACCGCTATACCACCGCGGCCGGCGTAACGCGAAGTCTTAGGTGCAGTCCGAGAGACCGCTAGCACGAGGGAAGTAGTAACAGTATAGGTCCACGTCACGTTTAAGTGGCTACTGACTAAGGGTACTACGGCAGCCTTGAGAAAGAACAACCAGACCATGCTGCAATGTCCTGCCCCACCCCTGTGCTTTAGCAACAGAGTAACAACAAACGACAGCGGTCTGGAGAAACGCACGTGGGACGTTAAGGGTTAACTGTCACATTTAAGTCTCCACGAATCCATAACGTTCTGTTAGGTTTCTATGCTGCCGTAGATGGGATTGCCCATTGACGACTGGTTATGAACTCTATAATATAATTTTGTTCTAAGCAGTCAAGCTCCTGTTTAACTTTATCCTTTGCATGATACTGGCACAGCATTCAACGTCAGCGTGATGTGTACTTTGTAATTAATAATGCCACTTGTTCCTCTGAAGAAATATCATCGTATTTACTCTGATTCGTCCGATCATGAACTGTGTTGCCCAATTTTTTAAACAGATCAAGGTCCATCAAATTACATGCTTTCTGTGAACGGGCAGCTATGAATCTTACCTGTTGGGTAAATTGCTTGTACACAACATCCGTAATGAACTGCCCTTTAACTGCAATCTGCTGGTTACTGTAACTGTTGTTGCGTAACAAGACAGCCACGCCACTCGGAAGTAGCCGAAATGCACGCGTTACACACGTCGGCTGGCGTGAGGTCTGAAACAGGATACGTAATGAATGCTATAAAGAAAAGTACGTAGCTGCTGTAATACTTAACTTTAATCCATCATTTGTATACAGCATTCTTGATGATACAAGTAAGACTCTCAGATATGGTTAATGGCGCCTTGCTAGGTCGTAGCCATGGACTTAGCTGAAGGCTATTCTAACTATCTCTCGGCAAATGAGAGAAAGGCTTCGTCAGTGTAGTCGCTAGCAACGTCGCCGTACAACTGGGGCGAGTGCTAGTACGTCTCTCTAGACCTGCCGTGTGGTGGCGCTCGGTCTGCAATTACTGACAGTGGTGACACGCGGGTCCGACATGTACTAATGGACCGCGGCCGATTTAAAGCTACCACCTAGCAAGTGTGGTGTCCGGCGGTGACACCACAGTAACTATACAGCGAATTCTGAAATTCGGCACACTATTGCCATCCTAATTTCTTGCACATTTGTAAATTAATTAGAGAAATTGACAAGCCTGCTCAGTTCGAAATTTTAGTGAAACTTTGATAAATCCCAGTGTCACTCACTGAAAAGATTGCATTCAGTCTGCAAATGGCTGAAGAGCTCTCGAAACTGAATTGCAAGAAATAAAGGAGTTCTACCTGTTACTGTTTCCAACATCATCAGATTAAATTGGCCTCGCCTGATATTCTCCTACTCGCTGGACCGTGGAAGTAGTGAATCTCTCGCCTTAACAGCAGGCAATCCAATTGCCAGCCATACTGCCACTCGACCGTTTCCACCTCCTTGACCGTACACAACACCATCTCGGCTTGTTCTCGACATGAATACCGACCACTCTACTGCTTACGGTACGCTGCAACACAGAAGGAACACACGGCAAGTGGTCAGGTGAACTGTCATTCGTCAGCGATGCATTGCTGGACACATGTTCACATGATCTTTTTTCCTCCATTTGCAGTCTGGAATCCATCCCTGCAGTCTGTCGGTTTTATTAATGTTAAACCTGTGTATTATTTGGGGGTGAAAGAATTAAAAAAGTGTTATCTGAGGAGTCATAACAAAAATAAAACAATTTTTAGAAAAGCAAGAAAGGTGACAACTCAAAGAACTAATTAATAATTACCTGATAACACATCACAATCTACGAGAACAGAACTACATGTTCATATATTACTGTTGTATAGAATATCATGGAATTTACTGCCAAAAAATTCTTACTTGATTTTTAAAGGGAGGTTGTACTATTTCTTTAAAAATGGATGCAAATATTCTCGACAGCAGAAACTTTTATGTTGATGGTAACCGGTTCCGGTCAATTTTTGACCATCCTCAAACCTCCATACTGATGTGTTGGCAGAAGAGCCAACACTGTGTTGCTAGAGGAGGCCGAAATGCACGCGTTTAATTACACGCTGACTGGCGTGAGGTCTGGAACAGTTAAGGGAATTAATAGTAGCAAATAAAGTACGTAGTTGATATAATACTTAACTTTAATCCACAATTGGTGTACATCGCTCTTGACGGTACATGTTATAAACTCAATATCAAATGCTATGGCGTCTTGCTAGGTCGTAGCAAATGACGTAGCTGAAGGCTATGCTAACTATCGTCTCGGCAAATGAGAGCGTAGTTGTCAGTGATCCATCTCTGGCTAAGTCGGCTGTACAACTGGGGCGAGTGCTAGTACGTCTCACTAGACCTGCCGTGTGGCGGCGCTCGGTCTGCCATCACTGACAGTGGCGACACGCGGGTCCGTCGTATACTAGCGGACCGCGGCCGATTTAAAAGCTACCACCTAGCAAGTGTGGTGTCTGGCGGTGACTCCAAACATACCACGATAATAGGCGGAGGCTGTGAACTGAGTGGGTGTCGTAACTATAGGAAAGTTACCTACGTGGAGTTAAAACTCCCCCTCCACTCACCGCCACCGTCTATTATCACGGTATGGAGGCTTCAGGATGGTCAGAAATTGACCGGAACCGGTTACCCTCAAAATGAATGATTTCGCGGTCGAGACTGTTTGTGTCCATTTTTAAAGTGCTTTTTGCCAGACCGTTGTTTTCCACGAGAAATGTTTTCACAAATCACTTATAATATTTCAGTATAGGTTTTATAGAATTCTTTAAGTTGATTTTTCTCAAGTATTGGATTTTTGAGTGGTGTCACTGCTCTTGCCGAAGTGTGATATATCTGGTTCGTCGGACCACCACTCTCACCAAGGCGCGTAAAGTGTCGTAAGTACTGTGCCATCTCGCTTGCTTAGTCAGTGGTAGGGCATGAGCAGCTTTCAACACAGGTGGTGGTGTGCTCGAGGAAAACGAAACAGAGACGTATTTAAATGAGTGGAAGGAAAGAAAGCATTCAAAGTGCGCTACTTTGTAGGCAACTACTATAAACTGAACGTATCTGGTAACTAAACAAGCGTACTGCACCGCTTTTATACAAGACATTTTATTGTAAACAGCCACCACAAGCAGCTAGAATATTTTCTTTTTAACATTATGCATCTAACTTCAACATTGATGCCACCATCTTGCAGTTTTAAGAAAAAGACGATAATCAGTTAAAATCACTAGTGAATAACTTTTAGAATCTTCCGCGGCGAATACTGCAGGGTCTGCAGTCAACTGACACTCAGCGAGATGTGTATAGGGTGCAACGAACCAGGCGCTCTACGCGCCAGGTTGTCAGGTTTCTCAAGGTTCCGAGCAGTCGCCACCTAGCTGGCGCCCACAGACTGGACCCAATTTATGCTTCCGCTACGAAACCTTCAGATAGTCAGATCCATCCGCCGCTAGCTCCGTCAGCCAGTATAGTGCCTACAGATACAGGGAACTACTGTCTGCCTTCGTCAACGAGATCGCAGATGTATTCTGTCACTCTCGGTAAATGAGGACGCGTTGATACACTCAGCCACTTCTCCCGTGCTACACTTCCAGTCTACAGTTCCAGCCGATGTTGCTCATCTATTGCCGTCATTACAGCCAGCCACTATGAACGAGAAGTCGCTGGACAGTTAAGCACCGAGTGTCAAGTGTCAAGTGATATTAACTATTTCGAACCAGGCTCAAACTGTTCGATACAGCAGTTCTGCTGAACATCTTTAGATTAGTTAGTTTAGTTTCAATGTGTTAGCTTATTTTGAGTGCAGGACTTGGACTTAGACGTCACACACCTTCAACACCTTTGACCCTCGGCAGAAAGCTCCAGCGACCGTCAGCATACCCGTGTCCAGTAATTTGGCGGCAGCATCCTTTGGCTCTCGGAGGAAGCACTCATTTGTGCGGCGTCCTAGGTAAGAAAACTGCCGAGAGACGCCCTCTCGGTCGCAGTTCCGTTACTGTTCTTGGTAGGCATCACTTCGTGACTAAATACTGGTTCAGCAGTTACTGCCTCCTTCACGTTCCCATGGAAACAATCATGCATAGTGCCGTTCAGCTTTAGCCAAGAAGTTTGCAGTATAATACTCATAGCACATTCGCCCGTGATTAACCTGCAATTTCACGATCTGTGACACTACGAATTAGCTTCGCAGTATCTACACTCCTAGATTGCTAATTTTTGTGCCGCCTCCCCTGTCTGTGTGCTCGCAATTCGTGATTACTCGTGGCTCATTACTTTCGTTCTTGATTCTAAATTCTCAACGTTCTTCTCTGACTTTTTTAACAATACTCTCTCTGGAGAATGGACCAGTTAAAATTATTTCTAATCTGCTTCTGTGTCTTTCACGTACATTTGGCTTGAGCCACTGCAAGCCTGCGGCCCGGCAAATTCCCACTTTATGTACCAAGGCTTCCTCGCATTTCCGTGTTTCGTTAACCTAGAACACTAAACGAGGGAAAATGCTACATTGCTACTAAACCATCTTAAATTTATTCAAAGAAAATCATAATATATAGGTTGTACATTAGTTAATTACTAATACTATGTCCCCAAATTTATGTTACATACATGTCCTGTTTTATACTCTACTGAAATCGTACTGTGCATACACCGGATTTAGAGGACTGGGATCTACAGGATACAGAGACTAGCCATAGTACGTGCTCCAGGCAAGTGGCCCGCCAACGCGGTGTGAGCCAAAGTAAGATTATATGTTTCCTGCATTACACCCGCTACTATCCATATCACCTGCAATCCCATGCCGGCCACTTTCAACATCCATTGTGACGTGGATCCGATGCAGCTCTGTACTGGGTTCCGGTACGATCTCTTGTCTGGAAACATGTTCACTGGACCTTTTTTCCTCCCTTTGCAGTCAGGAATTCGTCCCTGCAGTTTGTCGGTTTTATTAATGTTTCCCCTACATATATTTTATTTCCTCTTCTAATATAATACGACATTCGAACCTTCTTCAGGCAAAATTAGAATAAAAAGTGAAAAAGAAGACATAATTGTTCTATTAGAAAAATACAAATTGCAAAGTTATAATTTATGAAAATTAATGCAGTTTAATAAGGGACATCAGTTAGAAACAATTTACGAAACACAATATATTGAAAAGACAGACTCAAAAATGGCTTTACATAATTTAGTAATAGATTTCACCGAGAAGACGGATTCAATAAAAAGTTTCTTTATAGAAGAAATTTCCATTGCTGTCTTGTACGCTGCAAAGCACGACGTTTTGTAATATTGACAACAGCTGTAATTGTCAAAACAGTGTCTGTTCCTTCAGAACGCATGCATGTCTGAAGGAAATTGTAATGAGATACAGTGTAAACACATATATTGTAATAATCCATGGTATTTAAAATTACATTCAATTTACCTTATGCATGAAAAGCGTCACAACCCAGAAGGTACCACTCCTCTTGAATGGCCAACGAATACGTGTCACTAACCACTGTGAAGCCACACCGTTCTTGCCGTGGCGAATCGCAAAGTAGCCTACAACAAAACTACCACAACTACCCTGAAGTGTATTAACTCGGAGATAGAGATGTGACGTTTTTCATGCACGTTCGGGCACTACGCACGTATTTTTCTCTGACATAACCTAAAAACTACCATTTTTTGACTGGTGTCACTTTTCTTGCCGGGGTGGGATATATTTCCGTGGTTTCCCTAAAACGCGTCGACCAATTGCCACCATCGTTCCTTCGAAACCATCAGTCTCGTCCCAAGCTGAGCTTGTGCCGCTTACATTTTGCGTAAAAACCACAAACAGAAGAGGAGAGGAGAGGAGAGGAGAGGAATTAGGACCCGTCCGAAGGCATATAGATAGTCGTTTTTTTCTTGCTCTATTTGCGAGTGCAACACAAAGGGAAATGACTAGTACTGGTACTAGGTACGTTAATAGCAGGCAGGCATTAGAACAAACACTTAATTTTTACAAATTAAATTGGATAAAGATACTCACATGTGGTTCAAATGGCTCTGAGCACTATGGGACGTAACATCTGATGTCATCGGTCCCCTTGAACTTAGAACTACTTAAACCTAACTAACCTAAGGGCATAACACACACCCATGCCCGAGGCCGGATTCGAACCTGCGACCGTAGCGGTCGCGCGGTTACAGACTGAAGCGCCTAGAACTGCCCTGAAACAGCGGCTGATTACTGACATGAGGTTAAAAGGGAATTTGAGCGACATCGGTGTAGTCAAAACATTAAAACCACAGTTAAAACATTGCGGTTTTAATGTTTTGACCAGAGCGTTGTCGCTCAAATTTCCTTTTAACCATATGTGAGTATTTTTATGCAATTTAATTTGTAAAAATCTAGTTTTTGTTCTAATGCCTAACTGCTATTAATGTACCTTCCTGTGATACTGCCCCCCTCCCCCCCCCCCCCCCCCCATGAACCATGGACCTTGCCGCTGGTGGGGAGGCTTGCGTGCCTCAGCGATACAGATAGCCGTACCGTAGGTGCAACCACAACGGAGGGGTATCTGTTGAGAGGCCAAACAAATGTGTGGTTCCTGAAGAGGGGTAGCAGCCTTTTCAGTAGTTGCAGGGGCAACAGTCTGGATGATTGACTGATCTGGCCTTGTAACACTAGCCAAAACGGCCTGCCGTGCTGGTACTGCGAACGGTTGAAAGCAAGGGGAAACTACAGCCGTAATTTTTCGCGAGGGCATGCAGCTTTACTGTATGGTTAAATGATGATGGCATCCTCTTGGGTAAAATATTCCGGAGGTAAAATAGTCCCCCATTCGGATCTCCGGGCGGGGACTACTCAAGAGGACACCGTTATCAGGAGAAAGAAAACTGGCGTTCTACGGATCGGAGCGTGGAATGTCAGATCCCGTAATCGGGCACGTAGCTTAGAAAATTTAAAAAGGGAAATGGATAGGTTAAAGTTAGATATAGTGGGAATTAGTGAAGTTCGGTGGCAGGAGGAGCAAGACTTTTGGTCAGGTGAATACAGGGTTATAAATACAAAATCAAATAAGAGTAATGCAGGAATGCAGGAGTAGGTTTAATAATGAATAAAAAAATAGGAGTGCGGGTAAGCTACTACAAACAGCGTAGTGAACGCATTATTGTGGCCAAGATAGACATGAATCCCACGCCTACTACAGTAGTACAAGTTCATATGCCAACTAGCTCTGCAGATGACGAAGAAATTGAAGAAATGTATTATGAAACAAAAGAAATTATTCAGATAGTGAAATGAGATGAAAATTTAATAGTCATGGGTGACTGGATTCGGTAGTAGGAAAAGGGAGAGAAGGAAACGTAGTAGGTGAATATGGATTGGAGGGAAGAAATGAAAGAGGAAGCCGCCTGGTAGAATTTTGCACAGAGCACAACTTAATCATAGCTAACACTTGGTTCAAGAATCATAAAAGAAGGTTGTATACGTGCAAGAAGCCTGGAGATACTGACAGGTTTCAGATAGCTTATATAATGGTAAGACAGAGATTTAGGAACCAGGTTTTAAATTGTAAGACATTTCCAAGGGCAGATGTGGACTCTGACCACAATCTATTGGTAATGAACTGTAGATTAAAACTGAAGAAACTTTAAAAAGGTGGGAATTTAAGGAGATGGGACATGTGTAAACTGACTAAACCAGAGGATGTACAGAGTTTCAGGGAGAGCATGAGGGAACAACTGACACGAATGGGGGAAAGAAATACAGTAGAAGAAGAATGGGTTGCTTTGAGGGATGAAATAGTGAAGGCAGCAGATGATAAAGTAGGAAAAAGACGAGGGCTAGTAGAAATCGTCGGGTAACAGAAGAAATATTGAATTTAATTGATGAAAGGAGAAAATATAAAAATGAAGCAGGCAAAAAGGAAAACAAACGTCTCAAAAATGAGATCGACAGGAAGTGCAAAATGGCGAAGCAGGGATGGCTAGAGGACAAATGTAAGGATGTAGAGGCTTATCTCACCAGGGGTAAGATAGATACTGCCTACAGGAAAATTAAAGAGGCCTTTGGAGAAAAGAGAACTACTTGTATGAATATCAAGAGCTCAGATGGAAACCCAGTTCTAAGCAAGGAAGGGAAACCAGAAAGGTGGAAGGAGTATATAGAGGGTCTATACAAGGGCGATGTTCTTGAGGACAATATTGTGGAAATGGAAGAGGATGTAGATGAAGATAAAATGGGAGATATGATACTGGGTGAAGAGTTTGACAGAGCACTGAAAGACATAAGTCGAAACAAGGCACCGGGAGTAGACAACATTCCATTAGAACTACTGATAGCCTTGGGAGAGCCAGTCATGACAAAACTCTACCATCTGGTGAGCAAGATGTATGAGACCCTCAGACTTCAAGAAGAATATAATAATTCCAATCCCAAAAAAAGCAGGTGTTGACAGATGTGAAAATTACCGAACTATCAGTTTAATAAGCCACGGCTGCAAAATACTAACGCGAATTCTTTACAGACGAATGGAAAAACTAGTAGAAGCCGACCTCGGGGAAGGTCAGTTTGGATTCCGTAGAAATATTGGAACACGTGAGGCAATACTGACCCTACGACTTATCTTAGAAGCTAGATTAAGAAAAGGTAAACCTACATTTCTAGCATTTGTAGACTTAGAGAAAGCGTTTGACAATGTTGACTGGAATACTCTCTTTCAAACTCTGAAGGTGGCAGGGGTAAAATACAGTGAGCGAAAGGCTATTTACAATTTGTACAGAAACCAGATGGCAGTTATAAGAGTCGAGGGATACGAAAGGGAAGCAGTGGTTGGGAAGGGAGTGAGACAGGGTTGTAGCCTCTCCCCGATGTTATTCAATCTCTATATTGAGCAAGCAGTAAAGGAAACAAAAAAAAATCGGAGTAGGTATTAAAGTCCATGGAGAAGAAATAAAAACTTTGAGGTTCGCCGATGACATTGTAATTCTGTCAGAGACAGCAAAGGACTTGGAAGAGCAGTTGAACGGAATGGATTATGTCTTGAAAGGAGGATATAAGATGAACGTGAACAAAAGCAAAACGAGGATAATGGAATATAGTCGAATTAAGTCGGGTGATGCTGAGGGAATTAGATTGGGAAATGAGGCACTTAAATTAGTAAAGGAGTTTTGCTATTTGGGGAGCAAAATAACTGATGATGGTCGAAGTAGAGAGGATATAAAATGTAGACTAGCAATGGCAAGGAAAGCGTTTCTGAAGAAGAGAAATTTGTTAACATCAAGTATAGATTTAAAGGTGAGGAAGTCGTTTCTAAAAGTATTTGTATGGAGTGTATGGAAGTATGGAAGTGAAACATGGACGATAAATAGTTTGGACGAGAAGAGAATAGAGGCTTTTGAAATGCGGTGCTACAGAAGAGTGCTGAAGATTAGATGGGTAGATCACATAACTAATGAGAGGTATTGAATAGGATTGGGGAGAAGAGAATGTTGTGGCACAACTTGACTAGAAGAAGGGATCGGTTGGTAGGACATGTTCTGAGGCATGGAGGGATCACCAGTTTAGAATTGGAGGGCAGCGTGGAGGACAAAAACCGTAGAGGGAGACGAAGAGATGAATACGCTAAGCAGATTCAGAAGGATGTAGGTTGCAGTAGTTACTGGGAGATGAAGCATCTTGCACAGGATAGAGTAGCATGGAGAGCTGCATCAAATCGGTCTCAGGACTGAAGACCACAACAACAACAACCACAACGTGATACTGTTAAGTAAGGTAACAGTTTCTTCTGAAGAAGGCGCCCCTAGCTGGCGTTGAAAAGTAGTTAAAAAATTGTAAACTCTATTTGCAACCGGTTGGCTGGAAATTTGTGACATTGTAATTAATTACGGTTACTGATCACAGCTATGTTCAAAACGTTTCCATACGTAGTGGGTTAGGAATGGGACGTGGGTAGAAATGGTCAAATAAGTGAGAAAGTTATAATTTTGATTTCATTATTATCCGCCACTTACACAATTTATTCAATATGAGTACAGCAGACGTCGGCGAGATGCTGCATCCGTAGAACGACGTGGTCAACAAATGGCTCTGAGCACTATGGGACTTAACTTCTGAGGTCATCAGTCCCCTAGAACTTAAAACTACTTAAAGCTAACAAAGGACATCTCACACACACACAGACATGCCCGAGGCAGGATTCGAACCTGCGACCGTAGCGGTCGCGCGGTTCCGGACTGAAGCGGCTAGAACCGCTCGACCACCGCGGCCGGCACGTGATGAACAGTTTCTGTCAGTGGCTCCCACGGAATGCGACCAATGTGTTCTTCTATACTGGCCTTCAGGAGAAGTAGAGACCGAACGTGTCTCTGGTAAGCGCTTTCTTTTAGACATCCTCAGATCCAAAAGTTACATAGGTTCATATCAGGTGATCTTGGAGGAAATGCATCTGGGAAATCCCTAGAGATAACACGTTCGAGGAAGGTTTCATTAAGCAGATCTTTCACTGGGCGAGCAACATGAGGTGTTGTCCCATCTTGCATGGGAACAGTGATTGCCACACATGTGTGCTCATCCAAAACAGGAATCACATTCTGTACAGGGAGGTCTCGATTTGCTTGTGAAACCACACCACACCATCACATATGGAGAGTGAAATGGCTTTTCGTGCACAACACGCGATTTACCAGTGCCACAAATTCGGTAGTTCTGTGTACTCACTCCACCTTGCAATGTAAAATGTGCCTCGTCACTCTGCAGAACATTGCCTGGCCACGTGTCAACTTTGATCCGTGCCAGAGACTGAAAAAGCTAATTCAGAATGTTGCTGCGGATCATGGGGTTTTAGTGCTGCACCATCTCCATCTTGCACGGGTATCAATGCAACACAGAAAACTCACCACACTCCTGACAATTGCCGCAAGACTGCACGAGTACCAGCGCTTTCCAGGGCGCGTGCTGCACGGTCAGTTGGAGCAACAGCAACGTCGTCAGTAGCTTCCACCGGGATACGACGCCTTCCTCTTCCACACCAAGCTCATCAAATTTTTCTAATTTCATTAACATATTCTTCGAACTCTTTAATGAAATCTAGCTTCTCCTAACATCTTTCAGTCAGCGATACTCTCTCAATGCAGCACTGTAATTGCTGCCGTTCACATAAAACAGTTTCGCTAATAGAGCACAGTCTCTCTTCTCAACACCCATTGAATTGTATTGCATTGTATGCTAACCGGGGCCCTAGAAACGACGGAGAGGCTGCGTCCCCGCCGCAGCCGCGGTAGTCCGCAACCCCACGACGACTACCGCAGTCCACTTCACCCCTCCGCCAGCCCACACCGAACCCTGGGTTATTGTGAGGTTCGGCCCCCGGTGTACTCCCCCCCCCCCTCCTACCCCCCCCCCCCCCCCCCACGGAACGTCTCACACCAGACGAGTGTAACCCCTATGTTTGCGTGGTAGAATAATGGTGGTGTACGCGTACGTGGCGGAATAATAGGAACCAGCCCGCATTTGCCGTGGCAGGTAGAAAATCGCCTAAAAACCATCCACAGACTGGCCGGCTCACCGGACCTCGATAAACACCAGGCGGATTTTTTGCCGGGGACCAGGCGCTCCTTCCCGCCCGGACGGCTAACCGGGCGGGCTCTCAACACCCATACTGTTCACTCACGTTATGTCTTGTCAAATGATAGCATGGATGTCATATCGTCCTACAGCGCAAGATTTGCACCTGGTCGCCAAAACTGGAACTGATTTTTATCCAGTGTAAAATGGTTGCGCATTAACGCTTTCGTATGTCTACCACGTTTCGCTGTCACACGATACTTACAGCCCACACTGGACCTATGTGAGTAGTTAGCACTTTAATTATAACCTCCCTATATTTACGTTCCGCCGGCCGGTGTGGCCAAGCGGTTAAATGCGCTACAGTCTGGAACCGCGTGACCGCTACGGTCGCAGGTTCGAATCCTGCCTCGGGCATGAGTGTGTGTGATGTCCTTAGGTTAGTTAGGTTTAAGTAGTTCTAAGTTCTAGGGGACTGATGACCTTAGAAGTTAAGTCCCATAGTGCTCAGAGCCAATTGAACCTTTTTTTTACGCTCCAGTATCTTTACACGGTACACGTCCATACACAAATGCCATGCATACCACCAACCTGGCTATTGCCGGAGGTACAATGCACTACGAGGCGCACAGTGCATTTATGTCGTATCAGTAAGTAGACAGTGATCGTAGAAATAGTTTTACACGACGTGTCGCTATCTACCGCTGCTGAGTCTATCGATTCGTCGTGTAGCGCTTCAGTCGCGGGCGATAGTAACGACATTTCGCTCAAACGCATGCCGACTGATGTGCATTAATTGTCCGTCTCAATCATTATCATATCTTCAGTTTTTAAAAAAATACACCATAATGCGTTTCGGTCGCGGCCATCATCAGAATGTCTCCAATAAACGGGACAAATAAGAATATTTCTACAGTAATTACAGTAATACTGTGTTGTGTTGGGTTGGATTGTTTAGGGGAAGAGACCAAACTACGAGTTCATCGGTCTCATCGGATTAGGGAAGGACGGGGAAGTTCCTTTCAAAGGAACCATCCCGGCATTTGCCTGGAGCGATGTAGGGAAATCACGGAACACCTAAATCAGGATGGCTGGACGCGGGATTGAACCATCGTCCTCCCGAATGCGAGTTTCGTGTGCTACCCACTGCGCCACCTCGCTCGGTTGAGTAATACGTTGTATAGAAAAAAATGAGGAAATACCACACTTAAAAATAGATACACTGTACCTCGTCAGTTCACACGTAGCCCTGTTCCACGACTACTGCTGTTCAGTGAGGCAGCCTGTCTTAGACAATACACCGTGATCCTTAGATTGCTTTAAAAGCAGTCGACACGTCAAGGTTACATTCAAATTAACGTCTACAAATCAAACATACAATTTATATCCTCAATTTACGAAAATAGAAAGAGGTTGAAATAGAGCTTTACGTACCATACAGAATATTTACACCTACATCATACTCCAGTGTGTGGTGGAGTGTACTTCTGGTAGTGCTGTTGATCTCCTCTACGCTCTTCCACTCGCGAATGCCGCATTCGAAGAATGACTGTCAGTAATTCTCTGTATTGCCTCTAATCTCTCGAATTTTCTCTTCGTAATCATTAACTGAGATTGTTATTAGGCTGTTTATGTTTTTATGTTGTTAACGCCACGTAGCGCTCTGTATGAAAATCACTGACTGTGCTGTATGCAGTCTGTGGCTGAATTGCACTGTTGGAATATTTGCTATTGTAGTGTTGGGCAGTTGGATGTGAACAGCGCGTAGCGTTGCGCAGTTGGAGGTGAGCCGCCAGCAGTGGTGGATGTGGGGAGACAGATGGCAGAGTTTTGAGAGCGGACGATCCGGACGTGTGTCCGTCAGAAAAAGGAAATTTATAAGACTGTATGTCATGAACTGAAATATATATATATATATTTCTACAGTAATTACAGTAATACTGCGTTGTGTTGGGTTGGGTTGTTTAGGGGAAGAGACCAAACTGCGAGTTCATCGGTCTCATCGGATTAGGGAAGAACGGGGAAGTTCCTTTCAAAGGAACCATCCCGGCATTTCCCTGGAGAGATGTAGGGAAATATATATATATACTTTTGAACACTATTAAGGTAAATACATTGTTTGTTCTCAATCAAAATCTTTCATTTGCTAACTATGTCTATCAGTAGTTAGTGCCTTCAGTAGTTAGAATCTTTTATTTAGCTGGCAGTATTGGCGCACGCTGTATTGCAGTAGTTTGAGTAACCTTCATGAAAGGTATAGGTTATTGTTAGTCAGGGCCATTCTTTTGCAGGGGTTATTGAAGGTCAAATTGCTTTGCGCTAAAAAAAATATCGTGTGTCAGTTTACTGTTGATCAGAATAAGTAAAGAGAGAAATGTCTGAGTACGTTCAGTTTTGCTCAGCCGTTTGAAAATCAAATAACGTAAGAGGTTTACCAGCATTGTCATTCTTAATTTTTCTAAGGGGATGTTTCAAGACGTATGTGGGAGGAAGTAATGTGTCGTCTGCCTCTTTCCAGGAAGTGCTATCTCGAAATTTCAATAACAAACCAGTCCGTAATGCAAAACGCCTGTCTTGTAACGTCTGCCAATGGGATTTGTTGAACCTCTCGGTAACTCATTCGTGACGACTAAACGATCCCGTGACGTAACGTGCCGCTCTTCGTCAGATCTTCTCTATTGTTTCTATCAGCTGTATCCGGTAACGATCCTATACTAACACTCAAGACCCAGTCAAAGAAGCGTCTTACAAGCCATTTATTTCGTGGATGAGTTACATTTCCTTAAGGTTCTTCCTATGATCACATCAGTCTGGCGTTTGCTTTTTCTACTATTTGTTTCATGTGGTCATTCGCTCTGGGCAGTTACTCCTAGATATTTTACGGTCGACATTGTTTCCAGTAGTTGTACAGTAGTGGCTTTCTTTTCTTACGCATGCGCAGTACGCTACATTTACTTACATTCAGGGTCAACCGGCAGACCCTGCCCCATTCATCAATCCTTTTGTAGGTCGTTCTGTAAATCGACATTGTCCTGTGGCATTAATACTTTTTTTACAAGCAACCGCATCATCTGCGAACGGCCTAAGGTAAAGTTACGCTAAACTCTGCCTTGTATCATGTCCATTTTAATTTTTACAGATTAATTTTTATGAAGTGGCTTTGTGCTTAATGTTTGAGAAAATTTGAATTTTTGTCTTGACAACAAGTCCTGTTCTTATTTTTATAGATTAGATTTTGTGAAATGACAGTATGCTTAATTTGTAGACTTTATTTTGAATTTTAACAATTCCAATTCATAACTTTTTTATTACTTTCAAGAAATGACTCTATGCTTAATATACAGAAATTAGTTGGAACGTAACACTGACAGATCCTACTGCTTTCCAAGCCACCTAACAGGCTGCCTGTGAACTGTCGAGATCTAGTGTATCAAGTTTTTCTTTTTCTTCTTTCTCTTTTTTATTTTAAATTTGGTATGTTTTCATTTTGTTCCTATACAACTACAATTGTGATTATTGTAGAAATATCATTTGTCATTCGTTCTGTTTATCTGACAGATTCTGGCGGCTATGACCGAACTGCGATAAGGTGTATTTAAAGACAAATAAAAATATAATAGCGACCAAGGCGGACTATTACAATGATATACACCGGCCTCTCTAGTTATAATGATTCATTTTTTCGCAAAAATCTAACTTACTACGTCCTTTTCTTTTATTTGTGTCGCCGGCCGGGGTAGCCGAGCGTTTCTAGGCGCTACAGTCTGGAACCGCGCGACCACTACGGTCGCGTGTTCGAATCCTGCCTCGGGCATGGATGTGTGTGATGTCCTTAGGTTAGTTAGGTTTAAGTAGTTCTAAGTTCTAAGGGACTGATGACCTCAGAAGTTAAGTCCCGTAGTGCTCAGAGCCATTTGAACCATTTTTATTTGTGTCCTCCTCCCACTTGCATAAGACGATACGACTATCCTGACACCTTTTAAAAATGAATTACATAGACAGATCTTCTTCTTCTGTTTCTTTGCGGTATATATTAGTATCCAACGCTGCTAGACATCGTGTCCCTTCTGTAATTTTCATTCCATCGATTTATACGACTTCATGTTTCGTCAGGTTCTTCGTCGGCGCTGTCTTTCCATTCCCCTCTTCAACATCAATAAATTTAACGATACTGACAGTTAGCCGTCACACCAGCTCGTGAACAAATTTTCCCAGATCATTCTCCACGCTTCCAAGTGCACTAGTTTCGCTGGCCGGGCTTGGTAACATTGTATAGTTCACAGTAAGGCCAGCATTACGACTCACTTTGTCAGATCGTAAAGTAGTATAAAACAAACAATCTGATGAACTCTATAGTTTCGGTTTTAAGTAACGTCCAAATTTGTCGCTTCCGCGTGTATTTTTGTAGGAACATAGAACCAGAGAAAAAGTTACACTGAGAACGACAAGATCATTGTTCCTTTTTTCATGTTCCATAGGAATGAGATGCATATCGTCTACGAACCGCACTTTTAAAAATAATAGCTCTTCTACATTTGTTACTCGTGCGGCAATGCGAAGCTTTAGCTTTACTGGACTGCATCTCTTTTCCCTTCTTTTTTTGTTAGTATCGTACATATTTTTTTTTGAGCTTCGTCGAACTTCGACATTACCACATTCTATCAGGATTTCATAGCACGGCTTTTGTTCGTGAACAATCGATGTACAACTACAAATTTCGCTGGACCGCGCACAGCGTAGTGGTATTCACCTACGTATCGCGTCTGTAATATTCCAGCCAATTATACGTACACTGCGCATTTGAGGATGAGCTCCACAACTCAATATGCATAGTTACACGTATAATTTTGGAAAAGATACATCACGTGTTCATATTCATGCGGATCAGTAATGTATGACTATTAATTCCCATGTGATATATGATCTGCAATGGAATGCAGAGAGTTTCATTGTGCGTTTTCCGATGTCGGCTAGCGTACTCTTATGCAGCTGCAGGTACTGGAAGTTACTGTAACGGTACGTCGTTTAGGGAGTAATGTAAACAATGCTATTATTCAAAACCTAAAAGCGACCTGAAACTGCAAATTATGGAGATTTTTCATCAGATACAGTGACATCTTTCCAAAGAACAGACAAGCCGTGAAGAATGAACCCTTTTCAGGGATAAAGAGAGGATTATGAGGAAAATGACTTGGAGAGAGAAGTGCTAGAAACATCTCATATTATTAATATTTATGGCAACTTTTCCTCAGCTCTTGATTTACACACACACACACACACAAAATACGAAGTACATCACAGCCAGCACGGGACTCTTGTCTGTTACGACCGTGCCAGATGTTCCTGAGAAATCCAGACAAGCGCAGATGGTGGGACTGCTCATCACTGGGATCTTTCATGTTGCGTGGATGATGAAACCCCTCAGAGAAATAGCGGACACCGTGGGAAAGATGGCCAGTGTCCACTCTTAGGTAAATGTAAATGTCGTGTGACTAGGGCCTCCCGTCGGATAGACTGTTCGCCGGGTACAAGTCTTTCGATTTGACGTCACTTCGGTGACTTGCGAGTCGATGGGGATGAAATGATGATGATTAGGACAACACAACACCCAGTCCCTGAGCGGAGAAACTCTTCGGCCCAGCCGGGAATCGAACCCAGGCGCTTAGGATTGAGATTCTGTCGCGCTGACCAATCAGCTATCGGGGGCGGACATTCTTAGGTAAATAGACAGTTTTGTTTTAAAAATTTAGAAAAGCAAATTAACACTCGCTAACGCAGTGCTATCATGTATTTTAGTAAACGTGCTATGTTACTGCCTGTAGCCGCTTCTTCTTGTGGTCCTGCGTCTAGATTAGTTTAAGTTATACCGGCACTAGCGCTTTCTGTTGTTGTACCGCCCTACTAGCGCGAGATACATGGTTTTCTTCTGCGCTGTAGTTTCAATGTGGTCGTCTGTTAGTCACCTGATATCCAGGTCATCCGATGTACGTGAGGTTCTACGCTGCGTTCACCTCGCGGTTCTGACAATTTTAAGGCATTTCTCCGTTCTTTACTTCTCTGTGCCTCTTTCCCCTCTCTATCTTTGCCTTCATACATTTATCCACGGTTTTTATCTTTTTCAGTTTATACACTTGGTTTTGTTCCAGGTTTCTTGTTCGAAGGCTCTTCCATTTCATGGTTTGTTACCATCGTTCTGACTAGCTATGCTACCAGCCGGTGATATGTAGTGCTTTAATGGCCTTTCGTGAAAGTCAATTTCCTTTTTAAAACTTTTAAAACAATTCTTAAAAGTTTAGCGAAGCTTAGAACCATGCCCCTTAACTTTCAATTTTGTATGGTTACACCCTCGCTTTTCTTTTTCGTTTAGAAAATCTGAGGAAGCCTTCATTAGGCGAAACGCTTCTTTTAAATAAAAATAACTTTGTAACAGAGAATGGGCTGACTACAGTACCAGTCAGCCCATCATAGTATGGAATAAGCTTTGCTGTATCCCCGGTTCTAGCGCTACTCTTATGCGACTGTCGCGTAACAGACATCATCTTTCAGATGTAGAAACACGCCCACCAACTTTCGTTTATGTCGCACAAAACCTTCATGTGTTGCGATTTTTTTTACGCCAGTGAAGTCCCTCCACCAGAAAGAATCAGATTTTCTATAAATACACGCAATAACAGTCGTAAGTGTTAGTTACCTTTGAGATTGGACGTGGTGAGCTAATGTTAGTCAAGGATGCCTTCAAGGCGCAAAGACAACATTATGAACACCCTGAGTTCGAACGAGGTCGTTCAGTAGCGCTAACAGAAGGTAGATGTTCCTTCTGCGATATTGCAGAACAGTATTTCAGAGGTGTTTTCCAACAAGATAACGGTCGCCCATATATCGCTACTGTAACCCAACACGCCTCACAAAGTATCGACATGTTGCCTTGCCCTGCTGGATTACCACACGTCTCCAAGCGAGCACATATGGGATATCAACGAACGACAATTCCAGAGTCATCCAGAAACAGCATCAACTGTCCCTGTATTGACCGACTAAGCGCAACAAGCATGGAACTCCATCCCACAAACTGACATCTAGAACCCGTAAAACACAATACACACATGTCTGTGTGCTCGCATTCAAAATTCTAGCGAGTACACCGTTTATTAAGTACCAGCATTTTAGATATGCAATGACTTATCTCACGCTTACATTAACCTGTGATCTTGTAGTGTTAATCAATTACATTATGTCACCTAGACAAATGTATTCCCGTAATGTCATTAGTCTCAATTAATTATTTTTTGGTCTTGTGAATTTTTTCGTCAGTGTAGGTCAGGAGTGAACTACACGCAAGAAGCGGGTACAAGGATAGCGGAGTATGTGTGGTGTGCACAGGGTCCTTTAGAGTAGAGAAATCCCTCCACAGACTCGATAAGATGCATTCTAAGTCCAGAAACGATAGCATTCGTCAGAGATGATCGGAGAAGTTAAACGTTTATAAATGTTATTATAGATTAGTTGACCTCTGGAGCGTCTCTGGAAAGGTCCCGTAGTCTCGCTCATGAACAGTGGCAGTGCCCACATAGAACTAGGGACAGAAAGCCGGCTGAAAGAAGATGTCAACAGCAATTAATTTCTAGACTCAGACTGGAATGTACGGCAAAAACAGGCCCAACGCTGGTAGTGGAGGCGTGTTTATAGCAACAAAAAACCATAATATCTAGTGAGATTATGACAGGTTCAGAATGATAATTAATTTTGTATTTATTTATTTGTTCGGATCAACTTCACAATGGCAATAAATAAATTAAAAATTATAGTGGCTATAGAAAACTTAAACTAAATAACAGCTATCTATTTTGTCCAGCGCACTTTTTACCACAAAATCAGGTCACTGTGAGCCAGACATTCCATTGTTCCACTGATGAGGTCACGGATGTCTTGTAATGCACTCTAGAAGTATTTACTGGGGCAAACCATGGTCAGGTGGACGACTCTTTGCTCTTCAGTTTCACATTGGTCGCCCGTTCTGAAGCTCCCCGTTGAGTCAGGGTGCTGTTACAGATAACACTGTTTGTGCGAATCCCGTTGATGTTACACCATTGTCTTCTGACTAGAGAAAATCCTAGTAGATTCAAACTTGGCCTTGTAACGAGGTAAGAGTTCGTAAGATTCTAATCTTCTACATCTACATCTACATCCATACTCCACAAGCCATCTGACGGTATGTGGCGGAGGGTACCTTGAGTACCTCTATCGGTTCTCCCTTCTGTTCCAGTCTAGTATTGTTCGTCGAAAGAAAGATTGTCGGTATGCTTCTGTGTGGGCTCTAATCTCTCTGATTTTATCCTCATGGTCTCTTCACGAGATATACGTAGGAGGGAGCAATATACTGCTTGACTCCTCGGTGAAGGTATGTTCTCGAAACTTCAACAAAATCCCGTAACTCCACTGGAGTTTGTCTATCATCTCCGTAACGCTTTCGCGATTACTAAATGATCCTGTAACGAAGCGCGCTGCTCTCCGTTGGATCTTCTCTATCTCTTCTATCAACCCTATCTGGTACGGATCCCACACCGGAGAGCAGTATTCAAGCAGTGGACGAACAAGTGTACTGTAACCTACTTCCTTTGTTTTCGGACTGCATTTCCTTAGGATTCTTCCAATGAATCTCAGTCTAGCATCTGCTTTACCGACGATTAATTTTATATGGTCATTCCATTTTAAATCACTCCTAATGCCTACTCCCAGATAATTTATGAAATTAACAGCTTCCAGTTGCTGACTTGCTATATTGTAGCTAAATGATAAAGGATCTTTCTTTCTATGTATTCGCAGCACATTACACTTGTCTACCTTGAGATTCAATTGCCATTCCCTGCACCATGCGTCAATTCGTTGCAGATCCTCTTGCATTTCAGTACAATTTTCCGTTGTTACAACCTCTCGATATACTACAGCTTCATCCCCAAAAAGTCTCAGTGAACTTCCGATTTTATCCACATGGTCATTTATATATCGTGAATAGCAACGGTCCTACGACACTGCCCTGCGGCACAGCTGAAATCACTCTTACTTCGGAAGACTTGCGGCGTTCTGTTATCTAGTAACTTTTCAATCCAATCACACAATAGGTCTGATAGTTCATATGCTCTTACTTTGTTCATTAAACGACTGTCGAGAACTGTATTAAACGCCGTGTGGAAGTCAAGAAACACGGCATCTACCTGGGAACCCGTGTCTATGGCCCTCTGAGTCTCGTGGACGAATAGCGCGAGCTGGGTTTCACACGATCGTCTTTTTCGAAACCCATGCTGATTCCTACAGAGTAGTTTTCTAGTCTCCAGAAAAGTCATTCCACTCGAACATAATATATGTTCCAAAATTCTACAACTGATCGACGTTAGAGACATAGGTCTACAGTTCTGCACATCTGTTCGACGGCCCTTCTTGAAAACGGGTATGACCTGTGCCCTTTTCCAATCTTTTGGAACGCTACGCTCTTCTAGAGACCTACGGTACACCGCTGCAAGAATGGGGGCAAGTTCCTTCGCGTACTCCGTGTAAAATCGAACTGGTATCCCATCAGGTCCAGCGGCATTCCCTCTTTTGAGCGATTTTAACGGTTTTGCTATCCCTCTGTCATCTATTTCGATATTTACCATTTTGTCATCTGTGCGCCAATCTAGAGAAGGAACTACAGTGCAGTCTTCCTCTGTGAAACAGCTTTGGAAAAAGCCAAAGTTATCTGCAGTTATCATTTGTGTTGAAGGCCGTTGGGTTGGTTGTCTTCAGTGTCAGATGCTGCAGTTTAAGGAAAACTGTATGAACATGAATGGGAAGGGATGGGTTGGCATTACATTTCTCCAACCGTGCTGTGAGGGCCACCAGTAGTCTAGTTTGGATAGATACGATATTGCTCAGTAATGGTAGCCGCTGGATGGGAGTTGTTCCTATAGTTCCAGTTATGATTCGTATTGCATGGTTTAGCTGTGTGTCGACAGCATTGGTATTGTAACTATTGATCCAGACATGAGCATAGTATTCTCAAGTTGAGTGTACAAGGGCTATTGCGTTAATTCTTAAAGTTTCTGAGGTAGCACCCCACGTAGTATCGGTCAGATTTTGAATCAGGTTAGTTCTAGTTTTCATTTTTGCTGATAATTTTTCCAAGCGTTGTTTCACAGTGAGTGTTCCGTCGAGAGTGACACCGAGGAACGTAGGGTATGGTTATGTCACACCATCATAGTGAACGACAACACTTCCTTGAGTTTCTCTGCTGTTAAGATGAAACGATGTGACGTCAGTTTTGTTTGGACTCTGCTGAAGCACCATTTTTGAAATATTCCCTAATTATGCCAAGGTGTTCTGTCTTATATACCCAGTTTGGGTAAAGCCCTTACTTTGGGTACGGATAGCAATGTCATTCGCATATACTAAATTTCCGACATATTCTTTGTGGTATATCTGGCACATACACATTAAGCAATAGAGCAGTTAATACAGATCATTGCGGTAGGCCATTTTGTTGGCTATGGAAAATATTTGACTTCCCACTGAGATGTAGCTGGAGAAGTCTGTCACTGAACATCTCTTTGAGTAGATCAAGAAAAGATTTGCAGTGAATAGCTTGAGTAGTAGCCTTTCTTTCCACGCTCTAAGATAGGCTGAACGTAAACTAATAATGCAGCAAATTCTTTGAGTCACTGTTAGGATTCTCTCTCTCTCTCTCTCTACAAGAAGGCTCTGAGCGAGAGGACCTGATCGCAACAGATTCTTCCCGGCATAAAACCACCTTGCTCTATTGGTATGCTATTGTTTACAATGGATATTAGACACATATAAAGTATTCTATCAAGGATCTCGAGGCAACCGGCCAGTGTGGCCGAGCAGATCTAGGCGCTTCAGTCTGGAAACGCGCGTCCGCTACGGTCGCAGGTTCGAATCCTGCCTCGGGCATGGATGTTTGTGATGTTCTTACGTTAGTTAGGTTTATGTAGTTCTAAGTTCTAGGGGACTGATGACCTCAGATGTTAAGTCCCATAGTGCTCAGAGCCATTTGAATCATTTTGAACCATCTCGAAGCAAACGCCTAAAACTGCAATTGGTCTATAGCTTCCTCACAAAGCAATGTTTTTCTCTGGCTTAGGGGTAGCAATAGCTTTGCTTCTCTCGAAATATTTTGGTAACTTGCCCCTGTGAAGAATATGAATGTACAGATTTAAAGGCCACTGTCGCGTCTTTGGATCATATGATTAATGAATTCAGGATATATGTTGTGTCACACTGCTGCTTTTGTGGGTTTTCTTTATTCCAGTATTGGGCTCCTCCGTTGTGACAAAATCCATAATAGTGAATAGCTGTTACTGCGTTTTACGAGTGCCCCTCGTACATCACTAAGCCGTGGTAAAAATTGCTGTTTTGAAGAGCGCGCCGCAGCGCGTAGTGTGAAGCAGTCGCCCTCCGTTTCTGGCGATGGCGCCGCTGTGGCAATCGCAGCTTTGGTGTCTCCCTCTGGTGGGAAAGGGGAAAGGTTGCCAGTTCACGTGCATTTAACGGGCGCTATGAGCTCGCCAGGGGGTCAGTCCGGGTCAGTCTCTCGTCCCCAGCTTGCTAGTCTGTCTCTCGTCCGCATTTGTTAGGCAGTTAGTGTCTGTCTGTCGTTCGGAGTGCTAGTATGTCTGTCGTTCGGATCAACCTTTAAAGCCGGCAAAATAAGAGGCTTTCCACTCCGCCAGTAAGAGAACTCAGCGAGTGGTCGCCCGGTGGGGGCTTAGTTCCTGCATCTGAGCCTGCGCGTTAGGCCGCCAGTCTGTTCGAGTTTGCTCAGGCAATGGTCATTGGCGGTTGGATCGATCGGTTGGTCGGTCGCGCACTGGCCCGTCTTGAGCGTCGGTGCATGTGAGGTCTCCACGTGAGTCCAGTGGGCGCGGCGTATAGCGTGGGGTAATGACTTCGCGGTCGACACGAGAGCAACAAGAGTCAACTCACGACATCGGTCTGGCCCCAGTGCGAGCTGCGACGCCGCGCCGTGAGACGGGAGATCTGCGCGCCTTCCTGCGTCCGTTGAAGCGGCTGGCAGCGGACGGTTCCGGGAGAGCGATTTGGGGATGCTGCGCCAGGTCTTCTCGAGAAATCGCAGTTTATTAGAAGTTAAGTGATTGGTGATATCTTGTTTGATTTACTCTTGTTAAATTCTACTGGTTTTCTTGGTGAGGTCATCAGCCGTTTTGCTTTGGGGTCGTCCCACGATTCTTCTCTGTTTGCCCACCCGCGGGAAGGTGGTTGTTTATAAATTGGGTGGTCCGTTTTTCCCTTGTGGAGTAAGGACGGTTTAGAGCAACCTGCGGTTCGGGTTGTTCGGTAATCTCCCTATCAATCTACTGTACGTTAGTAACTGCCTCTGTCATGTTTGTCGGATTTGGTGTGTAAACCAATTTATTGCTTGGAGTGTAACGGCCTAATATCTGAAATACGTTTTGATCTTTGGAAACTTTGATATTATTGCCTATGATCTTGAGAGGCAGTATCTGTGTACTGTAGAGCATCTTAACTATTGTTTGGCCAACCTTGTAGAATTTTACATAAGATTGCACTTCAAGGGTTTTTATTTAAATGATCATTTTAGTATATAAAGTTGCCATCCTTTCACCATAAGACTTTTCTTAGAAGTTAAAATCAAGTTGCAAATTCAGTGGCAAGGTTAATATTTCAATTGTTAGTGTTTTGTACCATTTCCATCCCTCCTGCGGGGGGGGCTGCATAGTTGTGTGCTTGTGTGTTAATTGTTAAAACTCATAGTTTAAAGTTATCTGGTGTGTTGCAGATTTGCACCAGTGCAGTCTTTCAGAGGCTGTTGTGAGCGGTCGTAACTACGGCCGTGTCAAAAGGGAGTGACAAGGTTCTCTGCCCAAAAGCTCATACAGTCAAAACTTGTTTCTTCCGCCTCTGAGTAAATTGTAACTTTGAAATTTAGAGGGTGCTTTCTGATTATAATTTTAAATCTGTTTCTTTTAAAAAATGCTTTTAGGCACTATTAAAGTGAATGAAATTCCCATTTGTTTAAAGGAATTTGGTTATGATTTCATCAGCTACTCCCTGGGAACTACTTCCATGCTTACATAGTGTGATTAAATGTGTTAATGTTCTTGATGAATCGCTAGTAAATAAAATAAATTCTTAAGAATATTCTTTGAAAATAAACCACGGTTCACTCACTTCTCTCTTTCGTGTCTCATCTGTGTTGGTGTTTGAGAGATGCTTAATTCTTATGGCTATCTTGGGTACACTATGTGAACAAAAGTATCCGGACACCTGGCTGAAAATGACTTACAAGTTTTTTGGCGCGCTCCGTCGGTAATGCTGGAAATCAATATGGTTTGACGCACCCATAGCCTTGATGACGGCTTCCACTCTCGCAGGTGCTGGAAGGTTTCTTGAGGAATGGCAGCCCACTCTTCACGGAGTGCTGCACAGAGGAGAGGTATCGATGTCGGTCGGTGAGGAATGGCACGAAGTCGGCGTTCCAAAACATCCCAAAGGTGTTCTATAGTATTCAGGTCAGGACTCTGTGCAGGTAATTCTATTACAGGGATGTTATTGTCGTGTAACCACTCCTCTACAGGCCGTGCATTATAAACAGGTACTCGATCGTGCTGCAAGATGTAATCGCCATTCCCGAATTTCTCTTCAACAGTGGGAAGCAAGAAGGTGCTTAAAACACCAATGTAGGCCTGTGCAATGATAGTGCTGCGCAAAACATCAAGGGGTGCAAGCCCTCCCCATGAAAAACACGACCACGCCATAACACCACCGCCTCCGAATTTTACTGTTGGCGCTACACACACTGGCGGATGACGTTCACCGGGGCATTCGCCATACCCACACCTTGCCATCGGTTCGCCACATTGTGTACCGTGATTCGTCACTGCACACAACGTTTTTCCACTGTTCAATCGTCCAATGTTTACGATCCTTACACCAAGCGAGGCGTCGTTTGGCATTTACCAGCGTGATGTGTGGCTTATGAGCAGCCGCTCGACCATGAAATCCAAGTTTTCTCACATCCCACCTAACTGTTATAGTATTTGCAATGGATCGTGATGCAGTTTGGAATTCCTGTGTGATAGTCTGGACAGATGTCTGCAATTACACGTTACGACCCTCTTCATCTGTCGGCGGTCTCTGTCAGTCAACAGACGAGTTCGGCCTGTACGCTTTTGTGCTGTACGTGTCCCTTCACGTTTCCACTTCACTAACACATCGGAAACAATGGACCTAGGATTGTTTAGTAATGTGGAAATCTCGCATGCAGACTTATGACACAAGTGACGCCCCATCACCTGACTACATTTGAAGTCCATGAGTTCCGCGGAGCGCCCCATTCTGCTCTCTCGCGATGACTAATGACTACTGAGGACACTGACATGGGGTACCTGCCAGTAGGTGGCAGCACAATGCACCTAATTCGAAAAACGTATGTTTTTAGGGGTGTCCGGATACTTTTGATCACATAGTGAAGAACGTCTCGAGTTGTATTTAGTCCTTCATTATTGGATCACTACCGGTTTCGTGGCACTAAAAGCCACTTCTTCACGTGAACATATAATTAAAATATTACAGCGGAGAAGCTTTTGACTATGACTTCTGGCAAAGAGTAGTCAGTAGAAAGGGTGGATTTTTTTTTGTCCGTTTTCTAGTATATGTGGTAAACTCCATGCTCGTCGGCTACTATCTTTAAAATTTAAGCTCTCCGGAGTTTCTTTCCATCTTACGATATTAACGGCTGCTGGCAGTTGTTTACCTGGTCCCTTGTGCCTTCATAAGAATCGCACAGTTTTTGGCTCTCTTAATTCCGACAAGTAATATAAGACTGTTACTCATCGGGGGATACGTTATGTGGTAGAGCTACCTATTAATGTGGCAAGTCTTTCCTAGCCTTCTACTTTTGGTGGAGTCGATCTGGCGTCATTGTCCAGTTGTTCGCTAAACTTTTCCCTGTTAGCCTTTCTCAAACTCCATCTAGGTAGGAGAAAAGAATAGTTAATGGGAATGGTTAGGCCTAGTGCGATAACAGCTGGTTGCTCCTAGATCTGGGAAAGCTCTCATGTGCTTTTCTAGTAGCGTAGCTTAGTTATGTGCCTGTGGTTAAAAAAGTTCAGTCAGGATTATATCCTTTCCCCCATCTTCCAGATTCGAAGGTGTGTTTCTGCCTAGCATCAAAATGAAATAGTAGTTTATTAGCTCCTGCCCAGTCTGCTAAAGTTATGCCTTGTGTATTATTGTTCTTGTACTTTGGGTGAAAACTGTTAAAGGTGGATCAGACATGGTCATCGGAGACATTTATAGACTCCCTATCACGGTAGCAGTATTGGCCATACACTGAGAGACTCGAGTGATTAGGAAGGGTAATAGCGACAGAAAATAGAGGGAAATCGTTGTCTTACCTGACAATTTCCTTCAGCAGTTAATCAGAGAAACGACTAGTGAGGGTAACATCTTTGTCCTGCTGATGGCAGACCCGAACTCTCCCCCTCAGTTAGCGCAGAACAGGGAATTAATGATCACATGGCCATTACGGCTTCATTGAATACAGCTGCAAATAGGAACACAAAGAAAGGTAGAATGACCCTTCTGTTGTGACGCATTTCAGATTACCTGCCAAATCAGTACGAAAATTTAACGTCCAGAATTGACAATACTGAGCATCAATGGTCTAAGTTCAACAGCATCGTGCAGTATGCTTTAGACATGTATGTCCTGAGTAAAATTGCGAAGGATGGAAAAGACCCGCAGTGGTTCAACAGCCATGTCAGAAAGCTGCTACGAAAGAAAGGAGACATTCACTGCAAATTTCAAAGTAACCAAAGCCTCACACACAAATAAAAACTAATGCAAGTCAAAATTAGAGTAAGGAGGACTGTGCGTGAAACGTTTAAAGAATTCGAATGTAAAATTCTATCTACCGACTTGACAGAAAATCCTAAGGAGTTTTAGCCTGTCGTTAAATCAGCAGATGGATCAAAGAAATTGTTATATCCTAGCCAGTAATGCCAACCGAGCCCGCTGCCAAAAGGTTGGCAGCATCAAAGTCCGGACGCCGTCCGCATAAGCAGCGCCAGCAATACAGGAAATCGCCGCAAGTCTGCGCGCGCCACCGCTGGCTTCTGGCTTCTTAAGCGCTGGAGTCGCGAGCGCTAGGACAGTTCTGTATTCGCCGCTCAGTTGTATACTCGCCACCGATTTGTGTACTTGCTAGTCAGTTGTGTGTTCATCGCAGCAGAGTTGTTGTTTGTCGTCAGCCGACGCTGACCTAGCCGCTCCGACTCGAACTAGACAGATTTCTGTAGACACGGAGTTCACTACTGTGTTTCTGTATCTTCGTTAATAAAGATAAGTACCGACTTTTATTTAATCAGAGTGTTTGGGTTTTCATCTTTCTGTTCGCTGTTCCAGCGGACCGGTCGGCCCGCTATTAAAAGTGTGGCGGTGACTTCGTAAGCCGTTTCTACAGCGAAGTGTTTGTCGCTACGAACGCCGCCACAAAAGAAATATGTCTAGATACTCACCGAGCGGGGTGGCGCAGTGGTTAGACACTGGACTCGCATTCGGGAGGACGACGGTACAATCCCGCGTCCGGCCATCCTGATTTAGGTTTTCCGTGATTTCCCTAAATCACTCCAGGCAAATGCCGGGATGGTTCCTCTGAAAGGGCACGGCCGACTTCCTTCCCAATCCTTCCCTAATCCGATGAGACCGATGACCGCGCTGTCTGGTCTCCCTCCCCAAACCACCCAACCAACCATCTAGATACTCTTTGACGATAATGGCCTTGAGACGGAGGATGACACGTGAAAGACCTAAATAATAAACATACTTTTGCCAAACTGTTCACAGAAAATGATGACACTGTAGTTCCTCCTTTAAACTGTTGCACGAATGACAGAATAGCAGATATCGAAATAAAAGAACATGGGATAGAAAAACAACTGAAATCGCTGAACAGAGAAACGGCCACTGAACGTGACGGGACACCAGTACGAGTCTACACAGAGTATGCGAAAGAACTTGCGGTGTACCGTAGGTCTCCAGAGGAGTGACGAGTTCCTAGTGACGAAAAAATCACAGGTCACCCCGGCTTTCAAGAAGATTCGTCGAACGAACCCATAAAACTATAGGCTTTACCTCTGACGTCGTCTACCGTAGAATTTGGGAATACGTTTTATGCAAGCGTATTTTAACATTTCTGGAGACAGAAAATCACCTCTATAGGAATCAACATGGGTCCGAAAACAAAGATCACGTGAAGCCCAGTTTGCTATGTTGATCCACGAGATCCAGAAAGCAGAAAATACAGCTGCACAGGTCACCCCGGCTTTCAAGAAGATTCGTCGAACGAACCCATAAAACTATAGGCTTTACCTCTGACGTCGTCTACCGTAGAATTTGGGAATACGTTTTATGCAAGCGTATTTTAACATTTCTGGAGACAGAAAATCACCTCTATAGGAATCAACATGGGTCCGAAAACAAAGATCACGTGAAGCCCAGTTTGCTATGTTGATCCACGAGATCCAGAAAGCAGAAAATACAGCTGCACATGTAGATGCCTTGTTCCTTGACTTCCGGAAGGCGCTGTATACAGTTGAGCGCTGTCGCCTCACGAACCAAATACGAGCGTACAGAATATTAGACCATATGTGTGAGTCGATTGAAGAGTATCTACTAACAGAACACAGCATGTCGTTTTGAATGGAGAGAAGTGTTCAAACGTAAAAGTATATCCGGGTGTGTCCCAAGGGAGTGTGACAGGACCATTGCTTTTCATAATATATATACTCACTAAAGCGCCAAAGAAACTGGTATAGTCTTGCGTATTCAAATACAGAGATATGTAAACAGGCAGAATAGGGCGATGCGGTGGGCAACACCTGTACAAGACAAGTGTCTGGCGCAGTTGTTACATGGGTTACTGCTGCTACAATGGCAGTTTAACAAGATTTAAGTGAGTTTGACCGTGGTGTTATAGTCGACGGACGAGCGATGGGACATAGCATCTGCGAAGTAGCGATGAAGTGGGGATTTTCCCGTACGACCAATTCTTGAGTGTACTGTGAATATCAGGAATCCGGTAAAACATCAAATCTCCGCCATCGCTGCGACCGTAGAAAGATCCTGCAAGAATGGGACCAACGACGACTGAGGAGAATCGTTCTACGGGACAGAACTGCAATCCTTCCGAAGATTTCTGCAGATTTGAATGCTGGGCCATCTATAAGTGTCAGCGTGGGAAACATTCAACGAAGCATCACCGATATTGGCATTTGGAGCCGAAGGCCTACTCGTGTACCCTGATGACTGCACGACACCTTTACGCCTCGCTTGGGCCTGTCAACGCCAACATTGGACTGTTGATGACTGGAAACATGCTGTCTCGTCGGACGAGTCTCGTGTCAAATTGTATCGAGCGGATGGAAGAGTACGGGTTTGGAGACAACCTCATGAATCCACGGGACTTGCATGTCAGCAGGGAACTGTTCAAGCTGGTGCAGGCTCTGTAATAGTGTGGGGCGTGTGTAGTTGGAGTGATACGGGACCCCTGATACATCTTGATGCGACTCTGACAGGTGACACGTATGTAAGCATCCTGCGTGATCACCTGCATCCATTCATGTCCATTGTGCATACCGACGGACTTCAGCAATTCCAGTAGAACAATGCGACACCCTTCACGTCCAGAATTGCTACAGAGTGGCTCCAGGAACACTCTACTGAGTTTAAACACTTCCATTGGCCACGAAACTCTTCGGACATGAACATTATTGAGCATATCTGAGATGCCTTGCAACGTACTGTTCAGAAGAGATCTCCACCCTGTCGTACTCTTACGGATTTATGGATAGCCCTGCAGCAGTCATGTGACAGTTCCCTCCAACACTACTTCAGACATTAGTCGAGTCCACGCTACGTCGTGTTGAGGCAGTTCTGCGTGCTCGCGAGGGTCAGGGGTCCTACACGATATTAGGCAGGTGTACCTTTTTTTTGGCTCCTCAGTGTGTGTGTGTTTTTTTATATCGTCAGTGGATAAAGTCAGAAGTTCCTTGACGCTTTTCGCGGATGATGCTGTTATGTTGAGAGAAGTCGCAACGCGTGAAAATTGTAGCTAAGTGCAGGAAGGCCGTCAGGGGATCGCCGCTTGGTGCACGGAAACGTAACTGAACTTCAACGTAAACAAGTATAATTTATTGCGAATGCATCTACGAAAAGACCCTTTATTGCAGGGGCGGGCAGGAATCCTGCACGTGTGCGGTGCACTTGCACGCGTGCAGTTAACAGGTGTTCTGCGTGCACACAGGGGCAAGCTGGCCACCCGCTTATCTTCTCTCCCCACCATAACTTCTGTCCGCTCCTTCCTCTGCAATGCGTTTTGTTTCCTAGCTTGCTTTATTGATTGAAGAAATAAGGTTAGTAGGAGTGCTTGAAAGATATGGTGGTTTGAAAGATTACATACGATACGTTTTATTTAATTATCGTAGGTGGAGTGGAACAAAATTTCTACATACAGACAAACGCAAACAGTTACTTAAATTTTCATCACTGATATCTGCTCTTAACCGAGACTTACTAATTCAGCAAATGGTTTTCCAGCTCTCGCTATTTTATGTGCAATCTTGTAACTTGCACGTACTGCTGGGCTATTATTGTTGTCGTCCTGAAAAAAACAGTGCTCCATAAAATGTTAAATCAGTTAGATGAGAGACATGACGAAAGAAAGTTGCAGATCTCTCGTGACCACAGCAACTAAGACAGATTCATTTAGTATCGTCAGATCGCTCTTCTTAAGCTCAGTCAATTTCCCCATCCGCTCAGAATCCGACAATAAACACTACTCATCCTTGTGAAATTTGTTATAATGGCCTTCAATACTAAACTTCCACTGACCAGCGAGAATACTGCCACATATTAAACATTTCGAATTCTTTTGTTTTTGCACAAAGAAAAAATGATTCTCCCATTACTTTTTAAAAGATAGCAAATCTCCACTTCTCCGTTTCCTTGTTTCACTCTGCATTTTCCGGTTCTTGAAATACAGCGTTCACTACGTAGTGGTCGCATCGTATCAACGTTCGCAGCTTAGCCTGGCACTACACTGCCGCAACCTGCCGGCTGTCGCCACTGCCCCAGTCGACGCCTGCACGCGAGCAGCACACGTGCAGCGCTGTGCGCTCATGAGCCGCTTGCAACGTTTGCCCGCCCCTGCTTTATTGTACGATTACAAAAATGCAGAACAATCACTGGAAGCAGTTACTTCCATAAAATAACTAGGAGTATTCGCACGTAGGGAATTAAAGTAAGACGACCATATAAAATGAAGCGCGGGTAAGGCAGATGCCCGACTGTTCTCTCGGAACTGATAGAGGAAAAGAGACGTTCCAGAGAAGAGCAGCACATTTCGTTACAAGTTCAACTAATAAGCACGAAAGCCTTGCAGATATGTTCAGACAGCTCTAGTGGCAGACGCTGCAAGAGAGTCGTTCTGCATCACGGTATGGTCTACTGTTAAAATTCCGAGAGCGTACGTTCTTAGAAAACTAAGCCACTGTACTGATTCCTTCTACGTGCATCACGCGAAATGAGAGAGCTTTGACCCAACGCAGATGCTGACCAATAGTTCCTCCTCCGAACCGAACACGACTGGAACAGGAAAAAGAGAAATTGACAGTGGTACACAAAGTACCCTCCACCACACACTGTAAGGTGGTTCATGGTGTAGAGATGTAGATGTAAGACGACTGCCTGACTAGTGATCATAAAACCGAACCACGCCAATATCCGAAATGATTATATATCTTTTTTATTTTTTTAAATTTGAACCTTTTGGTTGCAAAGACCATACAGCCGACAGTAGTTACAGAATTGTCATATTAACATAACTGCAATGTCCACTGTAGAACAATAAAAAAACTTCGATGCGCAAACATAAGTTCTTGGTGTAAAATAGAAACATTAGAAGACGAACACCATACAGCCAGCAGTAGCTACAACAGTGCAAAGTTAATATCAGTGCAATTTGCACAATAAAACAAAGAGTGTGAAGTACAAAGGTAAGTTCATAATAAAACAAAACACACACACACACACACACACACACACACACACACACACACACACACACGAAGTTACGACCCAGGTTTCGAAATGGGTCGTTTCCAAGGGAGAATGACATCCACAACAACTTATAATTGAAAGCTGGACAACATCGTTGCTTACAAATGTAAGTTCTTAATGCAAAGTAAAAACACGGACTTCCCAATTGTCTAAAGGAGCTGTTTTATTGGGAGTCAGGAATCACACGACTTATAGGTCAAAGATAGTTAGCGAGAGAATACCTACATATACATCAAACCGGTGAAGGAAAGCAGTTACGCTTATAGGGGGAGGGTAGCCCCTAGCAACCAATTTTTGTAGAAGACCGCCTGTACTGGCGAGTATTTGGAAAATCCCTATTATGACGTTGTTCAGATCCGCCAGCGCCGCTGCATCCTGATCACAGTGTCTGGAAGTGATGATTTTCAAACGGTGTAGGAGAGCAGGATAATACCCGTGTCCCAGCTTCATGGAGATGAGGTGACATGACGTCCAGCAAGCTTCACCGAAGTGAACCATGATCCAGACGAGAAATTCGATTGTATGGCGGGACATGTGCCATTCACAATTCCAGTCTTGTTAAGCAGCTCTCTTGACGGTCGAGTCGAAATCCTACAAGATATCGGTGGTGGGCAGAACTGTCCTTCAGTAGTTCTCCTGTTACCGGACCGGTCAACAGTTTCATTATTGAGAATACCTTGTTTCCCTTCATCCAAAGTAAGGTGGCGTCTATGCCCACGTCCGCGAGTCTGTTTTGACCTTCAAACATACGAGTCATAACTGTTAGTCTGTTTATCAAACGCCGGATGTTGTAGTTTCTGCAACACACTTGGTGTATGTCGCTAGAGGGACTGACGACGGCGTATCGTAAACTGATTCACTTCTAGAGCCATCCATGTGGATGCATGCGTAGTGTGGCCAATGTCGGGTACGGAAGCGCTCCAGGTCATGATTAATGTTCATCCCCACTTACTATAGTGCGCACAACTGGAAGGAGATGGTAGCGGGGAATGTAAACTGACTGGGGGGGGGGGGGATGGGCGCCAAGGGGGAGAACGTAGGTAGTGAGTGGGTAGTGTTATGACGACGACGAACGAGTCGTCGCCAATGTTTGTAACCTCCCCCTCACTTGCCGACCTTAATGACAGTAAAAAATGAAACCGCGTGTACCTAATGGGAGTTTTGGAAAAGCAATCGTCACCGAAGTTAACCTGTCGGTAAAGAGGGAGGAAAGGGTTACATCTAAATGAAAGGAAATGTGCTAATGAAACTGGTGGAAATTAATTTTGAAAAGGGGTAAAGTTAATAAAGATAGTAAATGTGCAGCCGTTACGTTAACAATTAACTAGCGGTAATTAGGTATTTGAGATTTGGGGGAAATCACGGTCGCCAGTCCTAAGGACAATTACTATAGTAACTGAAAAAGAAAGGTTATTACACATATAATTAGCACTAGAAGCGTGGCAACTGAAGGTTGACACGTGTAGTGTGAAAACTGAAAGTTTGTCAGAAGTAATAAATTTCGCTACACCCTGACTTAATTTAGCAAAAGAATTAATAAAACCGGAAAATCGAAAGTTAATTTAATGACTGAAGTTAATAGTGAGCTTTCTTTCTGAAGCACATCGAAATTCAGTAACATATGGTTAGTCTTGGACTACCTCAACAATCATTTCAAACGCTACTTGAATCTACGTAATTTAGAAAGAAGAGATTTAACTTTGAACTTGAATTAAATGATTCTGAACAATTAACAATAGTAAAATTTAGTACGTACCAAGCTGAGGTGCAGTCACAGGTAAGCTAAAATATGGTAACAAAACTCGCACTCTTAATTTGTGCTTGTGTAATCTGAATATTGTAGCCAGCTAACTGAACTTTGAAATTAAAGCAGTGAAATAGAATTAGCTATATTACTTTAGTGCTGGCGTTTAAATTTCAACGACACTCGGGTTCATTCCGGAAAAGGAAGGGACCCTGCTTGGCAATGCAATTGGGACAATGAGCAACAAAGGTTCATGCTAAGTTGCTGTAATTATAGTTACGAAAATGGTACAGTTTGAAAAGCTGAGGTCTGCCATACAGTTCTAAAACTTTACTTGCGTCCAGTCTTCCTTGTCGGTTGATTGAAGGTTTGAAGCCGTCGGTCGAGGAGGTGGCGACAGTCACTCATTGTCGGCCGTCGCTGTTGCAGAAGCTGGATGTTGGCGCGCCTTCTTCTCGACACGGTCACCAGACGAAACGGGCTCTTGATGTGCGCTAGTTAATGTTTCCCGTCCGCGACACCATGTCAGAAACTATCATCGCAAGTCGAGCGCAATTACATGCTGCCAAACCCCGAAAGCGCGGCAACTCGCGGGAGCGTCACACAACACACCTGCTCCACTCGCTACTCCAGCCAGACTCCTTCTCTCAGCCCGCGCTCCACGCGGCAGAGTTAACACTACCAAAGATCCTACACACTTTGATTCTTCACACGACCTATCGACGTAATCGTTCGATAGCAGTTTTCCCTAGGCAAGACCCAGCGTAAAAATACAAATAATATTTACGAAACAAACCAATTATACATCGACATAAATGCATAAATATACAAATAGTAAAACAATTACAATATACAAAGAGACAGAAATGTCATATCTTGAGGTAACAAAGCCAGGAAAAAAAATAGTACAATAGATGGAAATAGGAGGATATGCATTTCCGGCGTTACATGTTGACTGATGGCCAATGCTAGATAGAAACATATAAATCACAGCAGGTTTGTCAGTAACGGCGATAAGGTGCTGGCTGCGTGGTCTGGATCTGCAACGACTAAAATAATTAGAAGTCGTTGGTAAAAAATAATATATGTTGTACTTAACTGGTTGTACAGGATTCTTCTTGGCTGTATACATATAATTATAAACAGCTACTGAGGCCTCGCTTAGGCCATAAGTTACTAAGCGCCTTGTTAGAGGTTGCTTCCTATCAGCTGAAGGCTGTGCTACTTTACTACTTGACGTCCCGAGCAAGAGTGGCCGAGAGCTCGCTAGAAACTTGATTCAAGCCGCGGAGAGGCGCTGGCGGCTCTGCTCGCGACTCGCGGGACCAGCGATCCTAGTACGGACCGCGGTCGATAAGTGCAATCCGTAACAAGTGGGGTATCGAACGTTGATACCATAGGTAACATAGTCAGAGGCGTGGTCATATAAGGGTATATCTACATCTCCATCTACATACATACTCCGCAATCCACCATACGGTGCGTGGCGGAGGGTACCTCGTACCACAACTAGTATCTTCTCTCCCTGTTCCATTCCCAAACAGAACGAGGGAGAAATGACTGCCTATATGCCTCTGTACGAGCCCTAATCTCTCTTATCTTTGTGGTCTTTCCGCGAAATATAAGTTGGCGGAAGTAAAATTGTACTGCAGTTAGCCTCAAATGCTGGTTCTCTAAATTTCCTCAGTAGCGATTCACGAAAAGAACGCCTCCTTTCCTCCAGAGACTCCCACCCGAGTTCCTGAAGCATTTCCGTAACACTCGTGTGATGATCAAACCTACCAGTAACAAATCTAGCAGCCCGCCTCTGAATTGCTTCTATGTCCTCCCTCAATCCGACCTGATAGAAATCCCAAACGCTCGAGCAGTACTCAAGAATAGGTCGTATTAGTGTTTTATAAGCGGTCTCCTTTACAGATGAACCACATCTTCCCAAAATTCTACCAATGAACCGAAGACGACTATCCGCCTTCCCCACAACTGCCATCACACGCTTGTCCAACTTCATATCGCTCTGCAATGTTATGCCCAAATATTTAATCGACGTGATTGTGTCAAGCGCTACACTACTAATGGAGTATTCAAACATTACGGGATTCTTTTTCCTTTCATCTGCATTAATTTACATTTATCTATATTTAGAGTTAGCTGCCATTCTTTACACCAATCATAAATCCTGTCCAAGTCATCTTGTATCCTCCTACAGTCGCTCAACGACGACACCTTCCCGTACACCACAGAATCATCAGCAAACAGCCGCACATTACTATCCACCCTATCCAAAAGATCATTTATGTAGACAGAAAACAACAGCGGACCTACCACACTTCCCTGGGGCACTCTAGATGATATCCTCACCTCCCATGAACACTGACCATCGACGACAACGAACTGGGTTCTATGACCATCACCCAGTTGTAGGGAGAACCATCATGTGACTTCGCCTTTTTCATGTGGACAAATAGCTTCAGATGTGAAAGAAGTGGTTAAGCGCCACAACAGTCCTACGGCTGATCAGGGAACGCACCCCCGATTCTCAGATCAGTAGTCTGATACTTTGCATGTAAGTCACACCTACAGTAAGTACCGAACAAGAATGTTTTTAGAATGAAATTTTCACTTCGTAACGGAGTGCTCGCTGGTATGAAACTTCATGGCAGATTAAAACTGTAGCAAGTGAAGCTTGAGGAGTGGTCCTGAGTCGCCTTTGGATCTACATCTACATACATACTCCGCAATCCACCATACGGTGCGTGGCGGAGGGTACCTCGTACCACAACTAGTATCTTCTCTCCCTGTTCCACTCCCAAACAGAACGAGGGAAAAATTACTGCCTATATGCCTCTGTTCGAGCCCTAATCTCTCTTATCTTATCTTTGTGCTCTTTCCGCGAAACATAAGTTGGCGGCAGTAAAATTGTACTGCCGTCAGCCTCAAATACTGGAGGAGGAGCACGGAAAACTTTTATTACACCGTCCTACGGGAATGTCTTGCTATGGAGCCCTCACCTGACAGGCAGATCATAGTCAATCTCGCGAAAGCGCAGCTCGTCTCCTTAGCACGCCATCATTTACAGGGTGCTGTTAAACGGTCGCGTGCTCCAGACATGATACAATCAGAAAGGCCATCTATGCACCACGTGCTCCTAGAACACAGGAGGCGCCCTAGGGCACTGGTAACCGACATGATAACGGACGACGGACGACACGTGGCAGAACAAGCAGATATAGCAGAAGCCTTCTATGGGCATTACGCTCAACTTTATTCAGCAGTGCTCCCTGGTATGGCGACGGTAGACACCGTTTCAGCACATGTCCGCGGTACAGTTCCACCAGACATGGTACCGACTTTACTGGGAGAAGTGACAGAAGAGGAAGTGTTCGACGCCATTGGTAAAGGTGCTCCCCATAAATCACCAGGAATCGATGGATTACCATTAGAGTTCTATCGAGCATTTAAACAACTGTTGGTACCGTGTTGGGTTTAAATTTGTCAGGAATTGATGTCCCCGGGTATACCGTTGCCTGCACCGTTCTTGGAAGGACTGATTGTCCCCATCCATAATCCGAAGGGACGGAATCATGTCCGCGATTATCGCCCCTTAACGTTATTGAACAGCGACTTCAAGATCTTTTCGAGGCTGCTATCAGAACGTATTCGCGGCATATTATTGCACGTCCTTTCCAGCGACCAGATGTCCTTGGGAGGACCCAACAACACCAGAACTGCGTTATATCGTTACAGAGATCTCATCTCCCTTGCACGGGTGAGACGTTTGCCGGCAGCCCTGGCGTCCATCGACTTTAGCCAGGCTTTTGACCGTGTGGGCCACACTTTCCTCACGGCCGTTCTACGGCGCATGGAATACCCCGACCCCTTTATCACAGTGTTGACACGCCTTCTGCATGGGGCTACTTCTCGAGTTCTTGTTAATGGAAGACTGACGGCACCCATGCCGATCCGCCGATCAGTACGACAGGGATATCCATTATCAACATCGTTATTTGCATTGGCCTTAGACCTTTGTTGTGTGGTCTCCGAGACAGGTTCACTGGGATACAGTGCGGCGGCTCCATCTACCGATGCACCACATATTCGGATGATTTGATGATCGTCATACGTGGAGCTGACGATATGGCCGCGGCTTTGGACTGGATTGCAACCTACGGTACAGCTTCTGGTAGCCAAATCAACGTTGGCAAGTGTGCCGCCTTGAGCATCGGGATTGGGCTACCGCAGGAACACATTTCCCCTTACGCTTCAGTGATACTCTCTGCTACTTGGGCTTAGATTTCATGAACGACGTGCGATGCGCGACGACGCTCAATGCATGGGAGCTTAATTTAAATACTACTGCAGATATTTTTTTAGTAGCAGTAGCGATTACGCCAGTCTCGTAAACGGCTGGCCCTGACTAGTTTCAGTACGCAATCTGACTGCATAGAATAACAACAATGAAAGAAAATTTTCGTTAACACAGTTAATTAATTAAGTCCCCAGCAACTATAAAACCTACGAAACCAACAAAGCACAAGTGTAGCTGTTCTGTATGTGGTAGTATGACTCAACGCACATCTGGCACGGTTCTTCTTCAACAAGACAAGAATTTTTAAATACCAATTATACTGACGTGATAAAAGAAAATTAGAAATACTATAATTGTGCAAGAAAATCAAAATTACACTCTAATACAAGAACACAAGCCAGGTGCTTTGTTGAATGAACCAGTAATGACACATTTTTCAGGACACTGAAAGAATAAAGGAACATAGTGTTGTATTACCTTCATATATATTGACGAAAAGCACTCAGATCATTACAATATCTCCATTGGAATAACATCTGCTATCTCTCCCATCAAATAACTACATAAACATGGAACAACACTCTCCACTACCACATATCCACTCCGACTTCACGACAAGCAGTGTCCACCACAACTTCTCGGCAAGAACTGCTTGCCGCTAGTCTCAATAATCACTGCGAGTGGAGGCGGCGGAACAATACTCTCTGGCGCGATCTCTGGCGCTGTGGCTCAGTGTAGCCACCTTTCATATGCCCTTCCTCCACGGGCTAGAATTTGATGGTATTTTTGCCAGCATTGGTGGCGAAAATACCAGCAAATTCGTCAAAAAAAATACAGACAAAAATAAAAGATAATATTAATACGTAAATATCATATAACTAGATAAAATTTTGACTTTGCACTGACCTTACAATAGCCTAATATATAAAATACAGTAAGGAATACAAATTTTTTCATACATATGACTTTACATAATAGTTTACACAAATATCATGTGGTTGAACAGTTCAATCAATAGCGTCAGCAATGACGAATATGTACAGGTAAGAGTCTCATAACTTTTCACAAACAGTAATACACAAAAAATCAGTTTATACAAATATTCACATAAATCCTTTCCATAGTTCAAGAAACAAGTAGTTGACAGTTCCAGCAGTAGCACCCAGCAATGTTGAATAGGTGCTACAGCAACAAGTGACATCATCTCAGTAGAAGCAGTCCATCAGTGGCACCCAGCAATGTCGAGTAGGTGCAGACACCATCAGGTGACATCATTTCAGTAGAAGCAGTCCATCAGTGGCACCCAGCATTGTGGAACAGGTGCAGACAGCATCAGGTGACATCATTTCAGTAGAAGCAGTCCATCAGTGGCACCCAGCAATGTTGAGTAGGTGCAGACAGCAAGAAGTAACATCATTTCAATAGAAACAGTTCCATCAGTTGCACCCAGCATTGTGGAACAGGTGCAGACTCCAACAGGTGACATCATTTCAGTAGAAGCAGTCCGTCAGTGGCACCCAGCATTGTGGAACAGGTGCAGACTCCAACAGGTGACTTCATTTCAGTGGAAGCAGTCCATCAGTGGCACCCAGCAATGTTGAGTAGGTGCAGACACCATCAGGTGACATCATTTCAGTAGAAGCAGACCATCAGTGGCACCCAGCATTGTGGAGTAGGTGCAGACAGCAAGAAGTAACATCATTTCAATAAAAGCAGTTCCATCAGTTGCACCCAGCAATGATGAGCAGGTGCAGAGAGCAGTCCATCATATTCACTATCACTGATCACACTGTTCATCACAGTTTTTAAGCAGAAATTAAACATGTCCTATTGGCACCAATCATGTAGAAAAGTACAAGTAACAGTCCATAATATTCACTATCACTGATCACACTGTTCATCACAGTTTATAAGCAGAAATTAAACATGTCCTAGTGGCACCAATCATGTAGAAAAAGTACAAGCAACAGTCCATAATATTTACTATCACTGATCACACAGTTCATCAGCAGAAATTAAACATTTCTAAGTGTCACACATCATGTTGAAAAGTGCAGGTAACAGTTCATAATATTCACCATCACTACTCAGACAGTTCAAGCATGAACAATAGTTTAAATACACATACAAATGCTTTTACACTAAACATACAAATCATAACAAACACACAAATGATGTCAGATAATTGTCATATTAACTATTACAAGTACACAAACATCAGTAAACCTATAATATTTATGGGTGTCAGTGCAAGCCACTACAAACAAATAAAATAATATTTAGGAGATAGGTGGGTAGGATTAGGAAAGGAAAACACACAAAACACACTCACTCATCTTTCCTCCACATTAAGTACTACTGTGTAATTGAATAGTGTTAACTGTGTAATTGCAATTCTGTCAAGATTTGATGTTCATCATGTGTATCAAGTGGTAGTGGCAGCAATGTATAACAGTCAATAATAGTTAAGTCAACGTCATAGTCATCATGTCAAGACCAATGTTTGCCAAGCCAGATCAAAATGTACGGTTGCTGAACAACTGTCAGTGTGCCAAGATATGCAAATACTTCCTCTCTCCAAAAAAAAGTACATACTGCTTAGTGATTTAACAAAGTGTGTGTAGACAATCTTCCTTCCACTTTAGTGTTCTAGTCTGCTATCTTCATCCTCCTTGTTCCATATAGACCAACAAAAAAACTATGCACCTCACTCACTTTACCTCTTATCCACCAAAACTCCAACAATCATCAATTTCACACAATCTCAATACCTCAATAATATCTCTTCAATACGTCGATACATATAAACCTTATCGCCAATATCATTTCACTTCCATAACAGCTCTTTCCTCTAGTCAGTCTCCTCGAACAAGTACAGACAAAATCCTAGTGCAAACTTCAGTTCATCATCCCATACTATCTGAAAACACATTGTCAACACACAACCTCTGTGTAATCCGTCTGACCCAAATCTTCTACTCATTATGAATTGTAAACAAAAGAAATGCATACATGACCTCTAACAGACTTAGTTCGAATAACTCTCAGTAATTAAGTACGATTACGGAGTGTGAATGATCATAATATTTCACAGTGTGTACACCACTTCAAGAATAATGGCAAACAGAAGCAAACATGTGGAGTATTTCTTGTGTCAAGTGTCACTTCCTATTTCAGTTGCTCACAAAAAATGCAGTCTAATAACTGTCAATGGTCTAAACCTAGTTTTGGTATGTCATGTCGTTAGCTTCCTTCCTATTAGCATAAATTTATACAGCTTCCATAAAACCTCCAGCTCATGTGACTTCTATGACGTTTCTTGTACTAAAGTCGCTCGTCGAATTACTGCAGTTCATTTTCTTATGTTAAAATATAAAGCACTGAGCGTAAGCAAAACAAGCAATAGCGAGAAAATACACCAGTAGTGAACAGAATGTCAACAAGTGGATGCAGCACAATTTCTACAACGAGGCTTCGCCAAGCGAACAATCCGTAACCCATACCACAGCGTAACCCAAACTCTATGTTCGTACACTGTACATCAGCATTGCTATATACCAAATTAAAGAGTAGTTATGACAACAAACAGAAATGTATAAATATGCAATCCATACGCATAGCAGTAAACATATACCTTACTTAATAAACAGGTCATTAACATCATATCAGCATACGCAAATAAATGTTCATATGTAATCATAATAAGTAAACATGAAGGCGCAAGCAGATAAATGACAAAGTGTAACCTACATTCATAACCACAGTCAGCACAATTAATCAGGTGACAATTATAATTTAAATAAATAAGCACAGCAGGCACATAATTAAAAAATATGACTTCAGTGAAAAAGCATAGCAGCCAAGCGATGCATAATATACACAAGTTACAACTCAGTTCATTAATAATCATTGTCAAAATCAGTTAACGTACACAAGCACGTCGCTTCACAAGTAAATTCATAGAACATGAAATTTAGCACAAAGTATGAATCACGTAATCGCGAGCAGCAAATTACGTCTAAAGTACGTACCTAAGTGGAAATATGTTACCTGAAAATGAACTCAATTAACAGTTATCTTTTTTTTTTAGTTTATTAGTTTCTTCTTGGAAATTACATTCTTCCTGAAAATTTCTCGATAGCAAGTCGTCTTAACGTCGGACACGCACAGAATTTACCTGAAGTTCTTAAATATTTTATAGAACCGTATCCTGAAAAATACTGAATGTTAATAACAGAATTCATCAAGTCACTATAGCTTTATACTGAATTTAGTCGGAGAAATTAGACTGTGTATTTGTTTATGGCTGTCAGTGCATTGGCACCGAGCGCTCGATCAGCTGTAGGCGCGTGACGTAGAAAGCAATTGTTTGCGGTCAACAACTGCCTTGTGCGGCGCGCAGACTTCACTGTTGCTTTTAGTATGTGCCGCCGCGCCGCCAAAACACAGCGCGGTATCCTTGTATTCTCTGCATGTTTACGTAAACTGTTGGTTTCTCGAAAGTATGTCATTCCACAAAAATTTTAACGTTAGATATATGATGTATTCCCTTAGAGCGTCGTGATTTAAGAGTTTCTACTTCTACAGTGTTATCATGAATAATTTTGCGAATTCTATATGGACCGTTATAAAGCAGAAAAAATTTGCGACACAAGCCTTTTCCTTTGTGAGACAAACGATGAGACTTAATTAACACTTTCTGACCAACTGACAAGATTTTTAAACGACCAGGACGCTTAGCTGATTTCTCTCTTCTAGCAGCCGCAGATGTAATATTTCGTAGAGCCAGGTTGACAATTTCAGAATGCCGCAGTTTCCGTGTAGGCGGAAAAGGAACGATTTCAGAAATGCGATTTGTCGGTGCTTTGTTTTTTAATATCAGTAAAGGCGGTAAAGAAGTTGAATCATTAGGGAGTTCATTCAAAATGTTTTGAAAAATATGAAGATACTGATCCCACGTTCTGTGATTCTGATGACAATAAAGACGACACAATTTATTGATTTCCTTCATCCATCTCTCTGAAGCGTTAGATTGGGGGTGAAAAAGTGAAATGAAAATTGGTTTAATTTTACGACGCTGTAGAGTACGAAGCCAAATTTTAGAACGAAACTGTGATCCATTATCTGATATAACCTTATCAACATGACCCACTTCTTTAAGAAAATGTTTGATGAAAGCGTTAGATACTGAACGAGCTGTTGCTTTGCGTAAAGGTGTAAAACACACATATTTTGATGTCAACTCCACTGCTACGAAAATGTACGCAAAACCATTAGTAGATCGAACCACTGGACTGAACAAATCAACTGCAGCCATGTCCTTTAATTTCGCTGGAATGATAGGAAACAACGGTGCTCTGTGAGAAATTGTTGGCGGCTTAGCCTTTTGACATAATTTGCATTTGGCAAGAACAAATCGAATACGTTTTTCCATATTATTGAAGTAGCAATTTTCTCGTAATTTATGAAAGCATTTTCTGGGACCAAAGTGTGCATAACTGAAATGCGTATACCAAATCAGCTTATTAACCCACTCATCAGGAATACAAACTAACCAAACAGAGTTGTCGACTGATTTTCGTATAAAAAGAATGTCATTGCGAACTAAATAATGCTGTCTAATCGCTACGCTTTCCTTTCTCCTCCACTTCTCCTTAATGTCCTTCCAGATTGGATCCTTATTTTGCTCCTTAGCGATGTCCTGGAGCGAAGACGAAATAAAGTTCTCAAACGCAACACCTTGAATATACAGCAAACAATAATTGTTTTCCTTGCAGTCCTCTTCAGCACTTTGTTTCAAACCCATAGGTGCACGTGATAAAGCATCAGCAACAATATTTGAAGAACCCTGTATGTAAACAATACTAAAATCAAATTCCTGTAGGTACTACGCCCATCGTGACAATCTGCCATGAGTTAATTTTGTCGACATAAGAAACTCCAGAGCTCGATGATTGGTGTAAACCTTAGTATGTCTGCCAAACAAAAATGTCCGAAATTTTGTAAAAGCCCAAACAACAGCCAAAGCCTCAAGTTCCATAATCGAATAATTCTTTTCTGATTTAGAAAGAACACGACTTCCAAATGCAATAGTTTTCTGGACTACAACGCCGTTTTCTTCTATCTCTTGAAATAAATGTGCACCTAGGCCTTTGTATGATGAGTCCGTCGCCAAACAAAAATCTTTAGATAAATCCGGGTGTGAAAGAAGTGGAGCAGCAACTAAAGCATCACGAAGTTGTTCAAATTCTGACTGAGCTTCCTCATCCCAACACCAATTAGATTTCTTTCCAGATAGTTCACATAAACGAGGTGTGGCCAAATCGTCCAATCTAACAAAGGGTCTAAGAAAATTACAGACACCAAGGAAACTACGAACATCACGTTTTGTGGTAGGAACAGCATAATTACGAATAGCGTCTAGTTTTTCTGGATCAGGAAGAATACCTTCTGTAGAAATAATGTGACCGAGAAATTTCACCTGAGAACGACCAAATTCAGATTTTTCTAAGTTCAACTCTTGCAAAAATACGTAATAATGAATCCAAAATTTTGTTGTGCTCACTCCAAGAATGTTTAGCAATAAGAATATCGTCAACATATGAAGTAATATTGTCACGAAGATAAACAGGTAAAATTTAATTTAAGCTACGAATGAATGCTGCAGAAGATACAGTAAGTCCAAACGGTAATTTCCGAAACTGGTAACAGTTACCAAAGGCTAAAAAGGCAGTGTATTTTCTACAATCAGGGTGGAGTTCTCTTTGCCAAAAACTTGCGCGCATGGCAATCGTGGATAAAACTTTAATTCCATGGAAATGTTGAAGAAGTTCATCTAAATTTTGTGGGCGGTCAGTTTCAGGAATGATGATATTATTTATCTGTCTGGAATCCAGAACCAAACGAATTGACCCATCCTTTTTAAGAACAACGTGTAATGGGCTAGTATAAGGACTGACTGCAGGCTCAATAATGCCCTGATCTAACATGTACTGAAGTTCATTCTTAACCTTGTCTCTGTAAGCCAAAGGAATAGCGTACGTTTTCCCGCGAAATGGTGTGTGTTCTTTTACTTTAAATAAATATTGTAAGCCTTGTATAGTTCCCGTGTGATGACTAAACACTGTAGCATGTGAAGTCAAAATTTGGTGCAGCTCTTCTCTTGCAACGTCATCTGGCACTTCAGCTTTCTTAACCTTTTCATTAATTAGTTCTTCGCTATTAATTATATCATCCATCGCGTCTCTGTATCTATTGTCATTGTCATGAATAAACACATTGTCGTCATAATGCTCAACGAAAACATCAGAAGTAAGAAACCTTAAACATTTTGTATCTGACTCAGATCTTGTTAAACACTCGAAAAATTTCAAACATTTCGGCATTCCGGCAACAGTCAAATTCACACTTCCTTCTTTAAAGTTCAAAATTGTCTTATGTGCGTTAAGAAACTCCATACCTAATATAATTTGTGTACTGAGTAATGGAACAATAATAAAATTAGCAGAAAATTCGTATCCTTTACAATTGAAATTTAGGTTGGTCTGTTGTTTAACTTCTACACCTTTTCCAGAAATCGCTCCTCGAATTGTAGTTTTAGAAATAGGTAACACAGGACAGGCAATAGTCCTTTCACATATACGAAAAACTGATTCACTAATGACGTTCAATGGGCTCCCTGAATCTAAAACTGCAGTGAACTTATTCTTACCCACACATACTTCAATAACAGGATGTAAAAATGCGTCTATATTATTTTCCTTTTCGTCTAACAAAATGTCTCTCATGTCTTCCAGGCGTACGTAGTGTAAAGCCGTAGTGTCATTACTTTCTGAACCGTCTATATTGCTGCCAGAAGCCGAAGCTGCTAGTCATTGTCGATTGTTTGCGTCACGTCTTTGATTATTCGCGTCATTTCGCGGATCCATTTCTACGATTTACACTAGTCTCTCTGAAGTTCTGTCACGTGGAGGATGCCAATTAGGTCCCTCCTGTCTGTTAGATACAAATTCTTGGTTGTGTCTGTTATTAAAATTTCTGTTTTCCTGTCTGTCTGCATAACTACTTCTTGTGTAATTTCGACTGTCACTTCTGAAATTATTGTGGTATCTACTACCCTGATTATTTCTGTAGTAAGAATTTCTATTACTGTTTGAACAATTTCTGTCTTGATAATACCGATTACTGTTTCCGTATGATTGATCATTCCGGTACGAATTACCGTTATTATAATTGTCTGTGTAATTTCTGTTAGAACGTCTGTTATTGTCATAAGGCTGGTATCTATTGTCCTGTCTGTTACGTCTGTCATTCTCAAAATTACCCATATAACGCCCGTTCCGATCACTATCCCTTTTCTCTGAAAATCTATTGTAATTACTGTTACTGAAAAAGTTACAAGAAGTCCCGTCGTCGTTGTCATACTCAAGTTCTTGCAACAAAGTCTTAAAAGTCTCGATGTCGTCTTTACATCTTCCAGCTAAAGCAATTTGTCTTATGGATTGTGGCAGCTTAGTTAAACAAATGCGAATTAATTCAGTCGGGCTATAAGGGTTGGAAAGGAACTGATTCTTTCGAATCATGTCTTCAAAATATTCCGCTGGCGTGCGGAACTCAGACTGTTTGAAATTACGCTGCATAATAAGACTGTGTTTGACTCTGTCTTGCGTGTTTTCGGACCAATATGCCGATAGAAATGCATGATAAAAATCATTTAGGCTATTACAATCTCTAATGAGTGCGCGCATCCGCGTCGCCGGTTCGTTTTCTAAATATCCACACATAAATTCCAGTTTGTGACTTAGTGGCCAATTTGGTGGAAGTGCATACATAAATTGATCTAACCATGCACATGGATGTATGTCATTCTTAGAATTGCGGAAGATCTTAAATTTCCGAACAGTCAAAAAGTGTTTATAGTCAAAGTTTTCGCCTCGTGGCGACAAAGACCTACCGCGTCTGTCCCAATACGAATGTCGATTATTGTCAAGTTCGCGCGCCTGGCGCTCTCCTGTTGCATCCCGTAAATGAAACAAATTACTTTCTTCAAACCCTTCTGCTATCTGTGATTCTAAATTTCTTTTGCCGTCTTTTCCTACGATTTCGCCTTCAATTTGTTTGACTTGCTTTCGTAATGCCTCAACTTCCCTTTTAACGCGTTCATTAAATTTTCCCTGATTTTCAACATGTTTATTTATGTTCTGATACTCTTCGGTTTCTGCAAATGGCAGTGGTGCTGTATCATCCGAATCTCTGTCCCCATGTAAACTAAGATTTGTCAGTTTATCTGAAATTTACTCAACTCTTTCCGATAAGTCACCTAATTGTTCTTTCTGTTTATTTATGTATTCCGTAAGTGTCGCGACTCGGGTTTCAGTATTGACACATTTGGTAGCTAGCTGTTCATATTGTTGTGTTAGGTTATTTAATCTGTCATTTGGTACGGATTCCTCGATTCTCTCAAATATTTCTTCCTTATCCTTTGCACGTTGTAAATTTAACTCTGAAAATTTCTGTACTATCACGCGATCTCTTTCTTCCTGTTCTCTATCCTGTTCCCTTTGTCTAATCTTTACTGCAATTAATCTATTATAGTGAGAATTCAAAATCGGTTGTACTTCTTCTCTGATTTCTTTCTTTAATTCATCTTTCATATTTTTGAAACATGTCCCTATTCGTGAGTCTAACCGTGTTTCCATTGTTTCCATATCTGTTTTTAATTCAGATCGTAACTGTGATCCCATTGTTCCCATATCAGTTTTAATTTCAGATCGCAAAGTTCCCATCTCTGTTTTAAACTTAGATTCCAACTGTGATCCCAGATTTAATATTGCACCCATCAACTGCTCCATATTAGCCGGTTCGAAATTCTTTTCGCCCCTAACATTTCCCGCAAAACTAACTTCCTTCTGCATAGCCATAAAGCTATCTGTGTTCGATACTATTTCAGAATCTTCTATCGTTGATCTCGTACTCTGTGAATTTTCTGATTGAGAAAAATTTTGAAATGGTTCCGGACTATTTTCCCGACTTATTAAATTGTTTTCCACTTCATTATTCATCATACTGTTGTCCTGTGTTGGCGAGTACGCCATGTCAACAATTTCGTCATTCTCACTATTCATTATTTTCGCCTTTTTCATCGATCGCGTAATCATTTACAAAACATAAAAAATTCGTCACTGTACGAAAATTACACACAATGACTCCTCATCTTCAACAATACCATTCACACGAAATATTTCCCTCAAACACGATTAATCGAACAATTGAAATAATTGCACCAAATCGTCAAACGCGTATACAAGGCAATAAAAATTAAATTTTGAAAAATACCATTAGAAGAATGCCAATTACCAAATCTACACATGCAATCTAGACTACAATTACTAAACTACAAATTACTACAACAATACTACTGTCTACTATTTTTACAATCAGAAGATTCCAAGGGACGATCCGAAGCAGCGGTCGCCACGTGCATGGGGGCTTAATTTAAATACTACTGCAGATATTTTTTTAGTAGCAGTAGCGATTACGCAAGTCTCGTAAACGGCTGGCCCTGACTAGTTTTAATACGCAATCTGACTGCATAGAATAACAACAAACAATGAAAGAAAATTTTCGTTAACACAGTTAATTAATTAAGTCCCCAGCAACTATAAAACCTACGAAACCAACAAAGCACAAGTGTAGCTGTTCTGTATGTGGTAGTATGACTCAACGCACATCTGGCACGGTTCTTCTTCAACAAGACAAGAATTTTTAAATACTAATTATACTGACGTGATAAAAGAAAATTAGAAATACTATAATTGTGCAAGAAAATCAAAATTACACTCTAATACAAGAACACAAGCCAGGTGCTTTGTTGACTGAACCTGTAATGACACATTTTTCAGGACACTGAAAGAATAAAGGAACATAGTGTTGTATTACCTTCATATATATTGACGAAAAGCACTCAGATCATTACAATATCTCCATTGGAATAACATCTGCTATCTCTCCCATCAAATAACTGCATAAACATGGAACAACACTCTCCACTACCACATATCCACTCCGACTTCACGACAAGCAGTGTCCACCACAACTTCTCGGCAAGAACTGCTTGCCGCTACGTCTCAATAATCACTGCGAGTGGAGGCGGCGGAACAATACTCTCTGGCGCGATCTCTGGCGCTGTGGCTCAGTGTAGCCACCTTTCATCAATTATCGACGCCTTCTTAACCAAATTAGGGCCGGAATTGCAAATCAGCGCTTGCGATCCCTCAACATCGTTCAGCGGGCGTATTATGCCAATGTATACCTTGCATCCCACATACCGCATGTCGCCCGAACGCTAACCATTCCGAAACCCTTGGCTCGTAGCGTTATGGCAGCGCTGGGATACTTCATCACCGCTGGTATGTTACTGAAGATCAGATACGTATCTCTTACCCTCCCCAAGGAACAAGGTGGTCTCGGCCTAGTTAACGTCCATGATAGGGCCATTGCCCTCTATGTTAGCTCAGATTTATGTCTGCTGCGCCGTTGTCCTACGAGCCTCACGAGTCTGCTTCTGACGGTGCTACGACCTGCTTCACTAAGAGCGACGGTGCCACTACAGGACATCCCAGCGCCCCTCTTTTATTTAGGACGTTTCTATTTAGAACAAAGTTATTGCAGTGTAGCGCTCACTACACCACAAATGGCCACAACTCGACGCCTATATCATGACATGCTGCAACGCCGCCCCCTAAATGTGGTCGAACTAAAATATCCTGACGTACGGTGGCGCGTGGTGTGGAAGACTGTACACGATGCCATGCTTGATTCCGATGTTGTTTCCCAAGGGTACGTAGTCGTTCATGGGAAGCTGGTGACGCAAGAACGTCTCTACAATATCCACATGGCAGAATCTCCCAATTGTTTGGGTTGTAACACAGTAGATTCTGACGAATACCGCCTCAGCTGTGAAGAGGCGGAACCGGTTTGGCACATAGTGCGGCAGATGCTCGCTTATCTCTTGCGAGTTAGGCCGGAGCATATATCTGCACGCACATTATTGTTTCCGGAAGAGACATTTTACCCCAAGACTCGAACCAACTCCGTCACCTGGATACGTGGACATGCGGTCCATTACCTCTGTCGTGACGGACACAAGAATTTCCTAGACTTCTGGCTCTATTTGCAAGAAAGACATCATGCTACTTCCGGGCATACCAGATATCGACAATGCTTCACAAACTACCTATGGAGTGCCTTTCACAGCCCGCCGTGTAGCTGGAATGTTCCAGGCAGTGGCAGATGAGGTCAGAACGAACTACAAACGATCATATATTGAACAATCTTTATCAGTGGGCGCAGTCGCTGGGAAGCTTAACTACGAAGTGGCAGCTTCCTTTTCATGTTATTTATGTTTACTATCTTCGATGGTGTCTTCTTTCTGTTTTAGTTTTCAAGGCTTCATTAACTATGACTGTTCGCAAATTGATATCTATATAAATAAAAAATAAAAAAAGGCAGCAGGAGACCTGCGGTCAAATCCAAATAAATACACAAGAACAAAATAAGAACAAAATGAGCTTCAAATGAAATATAATAAAATATTATACCCTTTCCTTTCTCCTTTTATTTTTTTATAAAATGTTCAGAGCCATATTTAATTTTTGTTCGTGGGCGGAACCTGAAGTGGTGGCGAACGGCTGTCCTAGTTAGCTTTAGGATGAATGTGGCGGTGCCACTAGTTTTGTTTTTGTTTTTGTTTTTAGGCTAGATAGGTTTTTGGTGGTAGTATGGGTGATAGGGGCCAAAGCCTGAAGTGGAAGAGGTAATTTTCTTTCTTTAATTATATATAAATAAAAAAAGTGGTCAGCGCAAAAAAAAAATAAAAAATAAAAAAAAACGCATGGTGTCATTTTCTTTTAAACCATTTATATGATTTTTAAAAAAATAAATAAAATAAAAAAGAACGTGGGATCCTTGGTTCAAGTCTTCCCTCGAGTGAAAAGTTTACTTTCTTTATTTTCGCAAAGTTATGATCTGTCCGTTCGTTCATTGACATCTCTGTTCACTGTAATAAGCTTAGTGTTTGTGTTTTGCGACCGCACCGCAAAACCGTACGATTAGTTGACGAAAAGACGTGCCTCCCCAATGGGAACCGAAAACATTTGATCGCAAGGTCATAGGTCAACCGATTCCTCCACAGGAAAACACGTCTGATATATTCTATACGGCACTGGTGACGGCATGTGCGTCACATGACAGGAATATGTTGTCGACTCACCTAACTTGTACACTTGGCGAATGGGTAAAAAGATTCTTCTACCTTGCCCGATTTAGGTTTTCTTGTGGATGTGATAATCACTCCCAAAAAAGTGATGAAAACTTGAGAGTTTGTCACATAAACTGCAACAAATGAATGCAACAGTTTCAGAGTCGCACAGTTTTCCCTGTGCTCTGTCAAAACATATGTTTTTAACGTTTTCAAATTTTTCCGTGTCTAGACCGTCGCGGTGCGGTCCCAAAACACAGACACTATACTTATTACAGTGAACAGTGACGTCAATGAACGAACCGACAGATCATAACTTTGCGAAAATAAAGAAGGCAAACGTTTCACTCGAGGGAATACTTGAACCAACGACCTCTCGTTCCGCACTTTCTCACGCTAACCACGGGACCACGGCGCTCATCTACATCTAGATCTGCATCTGCATCCATACTCCACAAGCCACCTGACGGTGTGTGGCGGAGGGTACCTTGAGTACCTCTATCGGTTGTCCCTTCTATTCCAGTCTCGTATTGTTCGTGGAATGAAGGATTGTCGCTATGCCTCTGTGTGAGCTCTAATCTCTCTGATTTTATCCTCATGGTCTCTTAGTGAGATATACATAGGAGGGAGCAATATACTGCTTGACTCCTCTGTGAAGGTATGTTCTCGAAACTTCAACAAAAGCCCGTACCGAGCTACTGAGCGTCTCTCCTGCAGAGTCTTCCACTGGAGTTTATCTATCATCTCCGTAACGCTTTCGCGATTACTAAATGATCCTGTAATGAAGCGCCCTGCTCTCCGTTGGATCTTCTCTATCTCTTCTATCAACCCTATCTGGTACGGATCCCACACTGCTGAGCAGTATTCAAGCAGTGGGCGACCAAGCGTACTGTAACCTACTTCCTTTGTTTTCGGATTGCACTTCCTTAGGATTCTTCCAATGAATCTCAGTCTGGCATCTGCTTTACCAACGATCAACTTTATATGATCATTCCATTTTAAATCACTCCTAATGCGTACTCCCAGATAATTTATGGAATTAACTGCTTCCGCCGGCCGCGGTGGCCTTACGGTTCTAGGCGCTCCAGTCCGGAGCCGCGCTGCTGCTACGGTCGCAGGTTCGAATCCTGCCTCGGGCATGGATGTGTGTGATGTCCTTAGGTTAGTTAGGTTTAAGTAGTTCTAAGTTCTAGGGGACTGATGACCACAGCAGTTGAGTCCCATAGTGCTCAGAGCCATTTGAACCAATTAACTGCTTCCGGTTGCTGAATTGCTATATTGTAGCTAAATGATAAGGGATCTTTCTTTCTATGTATTCGCAGCACATTACATTTGTCTACATTGAGATTCAATTGCCATTCCCTGCACCACGCGTCAATTCGCTGCAGATCCTCCTGCATTTCTGTACAATTTTCCGTTGTTACAACCTCTCGACATACCACAGCATCATCCGCAAAAAGCCTCAGTGAACTTCCGATGTCATCCACAAGGTCATTTATGTATATTGTGAATAGCAACGATCCTACGACACTCCCCTGCGGAACATCTGAAATCACTCTTACTTCAGAAGACTTCTCTCCATTGAGAATGACATGCTGCGTTCTGCTCCAGAGCTAACACTGTCCTTGATGTTGCATATGTTGCGCATGAACTACTCAGTTTGTATATTTTGCTTATTTTTTCGTCGTTCCACATAACTTCTTCCTGTTTTGTCGATTGATCTGTATTTAGTTTCTCAAGGCCTATCCACTGTGCCAACTTACAACTAAATCTGAGGGGGGTGCGATGGGGCGGTTCCCTCGTCAGTAGCGATTCATGAATAGAACGCCTCCTTTCCTCCAGAGACTCGCACCTGAGTGGGAGCTGCATAGCTCAGCTGGTAGAGAAGTTGCCTAGCAAAAGTAGAGGTCCATAGTTCGAATCTTGGTCGAGGACGTGAATCTGGCAGGAAGTTTCAAAACTGTTCTCGTTCTCCACCTTCTCGACACTGCTCAGTTTTCCTCGTTATTTTTTTTTCCTTGTTTTCTCCGGCCCCGCTTCCTGGCCCAGTGACTACCTTTGGGGCGCACGGCTCCAGCCTCCTCTCCCAGCCGGTCAGTGCGCCTCTCTCGGACAGGCGGCCCAGCCGCGTGCGCTGCGCCAGTTTCTGGCGCGCTGGTCACACGCGGCGCTTCCGCTGTTTTTCACGCACAGAGAGCGCGGGGCCGTGTGGACGGACGCACTGCGCGCAAACAGCCGCTCTGGCCCGCCCCCTGATTGTACAAACAGCGGCGCCTCAATGGAATTATTCGCGCCGCCAACTCTGCCGAGGGAGGAGGACTCCGGCCGGACCGCCGGCCTGGACTGAACAGAACCGAACAGAGCCCGCACGGACGTGAGCGCTGTTGGCTGGGGAGACAGGGGCCGCTCGCCGCCTGGCCCGCGCAAATTAACTTTTGATCTACGTTAAACCAGTAATCGACTCTAATGACAATTACGTGCGTCAGGGGCCGGCCAGAGTGGCCGCGCGGTTCTAGGCGCTACAGTCTGGAACACAGTGACCGCTACGGTCGCAGGTTCGAATCCTGCCTCGGGCATGGATGTGTGTGACGTCCTTAGGTTAGTTAGGTTTAATTAGTTCTAAGTTCTAGGTGACTGATGACCTCAGAAGTTAAGTCGCATAGTGCTCAGAGCCATTTTGAACGTGAGTCAGGGTGAATTTACTTCGTTGTGTTTTTTAATTAAAACGTGTTATCTCCCATTTTATTTCCAGCCGGAAGATGGAAGATAAAAACACGTTGCCGCGATAGAATCAGGATCAGAGGTTGCAGGCAGTATTTCAGTCAGGTGTTAATTATCTGTAGAAGACACTGAAGGGTAGCATTCATCTCACGCTAGGTGAGGAGAACCGTACGTCATAATGACGTTATGCTACGTCATCGTGACGTAAATAACCTAAATCGACTAAATGAGTACGTATATCGTTCAATGCAGCTGTACCGATAAGGGTCAAAGCTAAATGTAAATACATGTGTACAAACGAAGTGGCAGGAGTTGTGTGATATGCTCATCCCAGCTGAATGAATTGTTAAATGTAATCCCAACAATTTGCGATGTTACAATGTATTTTTGAACATATTTAATATCTGAGCGAAGGAGCCATAACGAAATAAAAAAAAGGGTTGTCATTCTTTTTAAATCCGATGAATCGTTCATAAATCGTGTGGACAGAAAAGTGAAGTAATTAATTATTAAGCTGCAATCCAAAGAATGTGGGATGTTATTGTGTGTTTCATGAACGTAACGAATATCTGAATGAAGGAATCATAACCATAACGAAAGCCAAAAAGGTTCTAGTCATGATTAATATTGAATAAATCATGTGGATAAAAACAAGAAATAGGAAGAAATTAAAGAGTTTCGTGTTTTTATAAAATCCAATGAATTGTACATAATTCATGTGGGCAGAAACATTAAACTGAGAAATTGAAGTGGTTCTGAAGATAATTCCGAATGTTGCTAGAAACATTAAACCATCTAGTTCCATTTAATTTTGCTTTCGTGTTGTAAATCAACTAAGAAAGATAGTGAAATCTTTCAGACTATCTTCATGGATCTGCTCGAAAGTTCTCTCATCTCCGTAAGAGCCCATGTTCAGAACGACGTACACGCTAGCAACACCGGACAATAGGACAATGGAAGCACATAAACAAATAACAATGCAGTTTCAAGACGCACACAACAGTCGATATATACAGAAAGCACACAACAGTCGATAGGACAACTAGTGAAACTCATGATGACGCGTGCCAACGTCACTATGACGTAGGGTTCTCCTCACCTAGAGTGAGATGAATGCTACCCGAGACTGAATGACTCAGAAGGAACAACGCAACTTGCACGCTAGCCTGGTTCCCTTCACCCTAGCAATACCAACACATTTTCTGTAACATGTGTTAAGACGGAGACGAGGAAGTGATGACTACTTTGTCCCCAACACAAAAAGATTAATTTCGCTGATCGTGTTTAACTTCCATTAACAATATACTTTTTAAATAGGTACTGATGTATAAGTACGGCATAGAACCCGAAAATATCATTTTCCGTTATGTTTACATCGAGTGGCGGGGTACTACATGACCACTATGAAAAATTTTAAAAAAATACAGATTTCGTTAACTGTCGTTGGTTTTCATTCACAACATACTCTCTAAAGTTATATAGGTGTGTAAGAAGGATCCTGAATCTGAAAATATGAATATGACATTTCTTGCGAGAAAAGTAACATTCACTAATAAGACTTAAATTTTTGCGTTAAGTTCTACTGAAAAATTTAAGACAGTTATGGAATCTGATGTACTCAACACGTCGCTCTTAACGGAACTAAATCGACAGATGTAAAGGTAATATCCGGAGTACCACAGGGAAGTGTGATAGGACCGTTGCTATTTACAATACATATAAATGATCTAGTACAAAGCGTCGGATGCTCTTTAAGGCTATTCGCAGATGATGCAGTTGTCTACACAAAAGTAGCAACGCCAGAAAACAGTAAGAATTTGCAGAATGACCTGCAGAGAATTGATGAATGGTACAGACTGTGGCAGATTGACCCTGAACTTAAATAAATATAACATATTGCGCATACATAGGAAGAGAAATCCACTAGTGTACAGCAACACTATTGATAACAAACAGCTGAAGACAGCGTCCGCTGTAAAATGTTTAGGCGTAACTATCCAGAGCAACCTTAAGTGGAATGACCATATAAAACAGATAGTGGGAAAAGCAGACACAAGACTCAGATTCATCGGAATAATCTTAAGGAAATGTAACTCACGATGAATGAAGTGGCTTATAAGGCGCTTGTTCGCCCGATTCTTAAGTACTATTCATCTATCTGGATTCCAATCAGTAGGACTGATAGAAGAGATAGAGAAGATCCAACGAAGATCGGCGCCTTTCGTCACCGGATCGTTTAGCTGGCGAGAGAGCGTTACGGAGATGCTGAACAAACTCCACTGGCAGACGTTACAAGAGAGACATTGTGCATCAGGGAGAGATTTACTATTGAAATTTCGGGACAGCACTTTTCAGGAGAAGTCAGACAACGTATTATTTCCCCCCACATACATCACGCGTATTGACGACGAGGAGAAAATTCGAGAAATTAGAGCCAATACAGAGGCCTACCGACAATCATTCTTCCCACACACTATTTGCAAGTGGAACAGCATTGGAGAGATCAGATAGTGGTACCGAAAGTACCCTCCTCCACACACCGTTAGGTGGCTTGTGGAGTATGACAGATGTAGATATAAGAAAACATTAGAAACAATATTTTTTTCAAAATTTTAAAGTATAATGTACCAGACTAGATTACGATACCTCCAAAATGTGGGGCAGTGATTTTTAATTTTTTAATTCTGAGTTTCTGGGTTTGCAGACGAGTTACTGCCATAATTTGCCTTCCACGTTGTTGTTGTTGTGGTCTTCAGTCCAGAGACTGGTTTGATGCAGCTCTCCATGCTACTCTAACCTGTGCAAGCTTCTTCATCTCCCAGTACCTACTGCAACCTATAGCCTTCTGAATCTATTCAGTGTATTCATCTCTTGGTCTCCTACGATTTTTACCCTCCACACTGCCCTCCAATACTAACTTGGTGATATCTTGATGCCTCACAACATGCCCCACCAACCGATCCTTTCTTCTAGTCAAAGTTATGCCACAAATTCCTCTTCTCCCCAATTCTATTCAATACCACCTCATTAGTTATATGATACACCCATCTAATCTTCAGCATTCTTCTGCAGCACCACATTTCGAAAGCTTCTATTCTCTTCTTGTCCAAACTATTTATCGTCCATGTTTCACTTCAATACATGGCTACACTCCACACAAATACTTTCAGAAACGACTTCCTGACACTTGAATCTATACTCGATATTAACAAATTTCTCTTCTTCAGAAACGCTTTCCTTGCCATTGCCAATCTAAATTTTATATCCTCTCTGCTTCGACTACAGTCAGTAATTTGCTCCCCAAATAGCAAAACTCATTTACTACTTTAAGCGTATCATTTCCTAATCTAATTCCCTCAGCATCACCCGAGTTAACTCGACGACATTCCATTATCCTCGTTTTGCTTTTGTTGATGTTCATCTTATATCTTCCTTTCAAGACACTGTCCATTCCGTTCAGCTGCTCTTCCAGGTCCTTTGCTGTCTCAGACAGAATTACAATGTCATCGGCGAATCTCAAAGTTTTTATTTCTTCTCCAAGGATTTCAATTCCTACTCCGAATTTTTGTATTGTTTCCTTTACTGCTTGCTCAATATACAGACTGAATAACATCGGGGATAGGCTACAGCCTTGTCTCACTGCCTTCCCAAATACTGCTTCCCTTTCATTCCATTTTGACAAAATCCCCAGATGCCATCGTAGGGTGTCGAGTGCAGATTTTGTTGCTCTCTGTTAGGACTCGAATCAAACTAGGAACTGGACATGGTGCACGCCGCATTATCTAGCTAGCTAGCCCGGACTCCCTACAGACCTTTTAGTATTGGTGCTCACGCGCCACTATTTACAGGCAAGTTCAGCACGCAGCACCCGCTACAACTTTTGATGCCAATTTTTTTCGTAGTTCATGCTGTTACTCCTTGAAATGCACATCATTTCAGGGTTTTTCAACTCTGATTGATGGGATGGCGAGATCCTCCTATCAAACTGAGTGTAGGAACCCAAACCTCGTTTAATCTGACCCTCCGTCACGGTTTATTTTATTCCTATAAACTGTTTGATTATGTTGTCCCAGAAACTTTGAGTTTGCATCACAAAACTGTTCTCCTCTGTTATTTAGTGATTATACTCGAAGCTGCGCTCGACGACAAATCATTTGCTGGACTGTTTCGGTCGGCTGTGTCCCTTGTGTTCCTCGCACCTCTGCTGGTCTCTTCTAATAGTCTTCCAACATAAGACAAGCCGCATTCGCACGGAATGTGATACACAGCTGGCTTTCCGAGTCCTAGGTCATCATTAAGATTGCCAAGAAGGTTTTTGTCTCTGTTGGCGGGAGTGAAATATTTCGACTAAACAACTCAGATGACATCCGGAAGTAGACCATTAATCAGTCACCCCGAGAAAATCTGAGAGAGCGAGCTCAGTAATAAAACTGCTCAAAGTACCTGAAGAAAACGACTAGGTCGTGCAGAGAAATGGGATCTACAACTTTTGATTAGCTGTTCCATTTCACAGTCCCAAGAGCTTGGCACTTCATATTTCATTTCGTGCTCTCAGGTGAAACATTGTTCTGCAATAGCTTATTTCACAAGCTTTCCAGCTGGGTGTGCCGCTTGTGTCTTTACACCTATGACCAATAATTCTTGTGCGTGGTGTTTCTAAAAGTTTCATCTGATTTTATTAAACTTCTGCGCGAATGAAGATAGATACTTTGGGTGTACTTTAACTTAAGCGCAAAACTGCAAACTTCTTTTTATTTTCAAAAGCATTGTAGGGGTGAGCCTAGGATGGACTGGTGTGGGCAGTGTCGCTATTGGATGATGATGATGATGTTTGGTTTGTGGGGCGCTCAACTGCGTGGTTATCAGCGCCCGTACAATTACCCAATCTTTGCTCAGTCCAATTTCGCCACTTTCCTGGATAATGATGAAATGATGAGGACAACACAAACACCCAGTCATCTCGAGGCAGGTGAAAATCCCTGACCCCGCCGGGAATCGAACCCGGGACCCCGTACTTCGCTATTGGAGAGGAGTATGAGTGCAGCAGAAGAGGCAGCTCGTCGATACAAGAAACTCTTCATTACTGTTTGTTTAAACTCATCATTCTTCGATGCTGCTAGAGTTTATCCCAGCGGGCGCGACAAATACGCCAACATGGCGTCTCACGGTGGTGTTGACCTCTCAGTGCTGGTTCTGTCAGCACTAGTGAGCGCCTGATGTGTCGCCGCCAGTACCTCAGAGGAAGTCTCGTGCTAACATCCGTGGCAGGCTAGCCGCGTCGTTGGCTGTTGCACCGAGAACACAGCAGACTGCGTCTCGGCCCTAGTGACAAAATGAAAGAGTTCCCGTGAGGATCGCGTTAGTTACAAGGATGGCTTGACCCCAGCGTCGTAATCCAGGGGAAAGCAACAGGGTGCTGAGTTGCCCAAGCGCTCGGGCGGGGAGACACTAGATTCACCTCTGTAACACTACTCCGTGACGTCACAAAGACGTGTACATGCCCAGTTTCGACAGCTGGGGACGTCTAACGACTTTCGTGATCCTACCGAATACCGAGAGATGGGAGAAACCATATTTGGTAGGTTTTAAACTACCACGTATGTCATATGAATACAGGCTGCTTCAAATATTGAGCATCTCTCGAAAATGGGTCGCACTTGGTACGATTTATTATAATTAAATATAAGGTAGAAACAGTCTTCACGGTGTTTAAATGTGAAACTGAGTTTCCGGATGCAACACCCTATTGTTGGTTATAATGAAATGAAATGTCGTGTGGCTAGGGCCTCCCGTCGCCTGGTGCAGGTCTTTCGATTTGACGCCACTTCGGCGACCTGCGCGTCGATGGGGATGAAATGATGATGATTAGGACAACACAACACCCAGTCCCTGAGCGGAGAAAATCTCCGACCCAGCCGGGAATCGAACCCAGGCCCTTTGGATTGACAGTTTGTCATGCTGACCACTCAGCTACCGGGGGCGGACGTTGGGTTATAATGACGGGTTATGAAACAGTATACACCTGGGGCGTCGATTCGACTGCTGCTACATGTGAAAACGATCTCTTCCCCCTTTAGTTTTTTTTTTTAAGATTCCGGGTTCTTATTAATTTGAGAAAAGTATGTTCTACCACATTTGCTGTTATGTACATAGACACATCAAAAAAAGTTTTGCCCCAAAACTCCTGAAGATAGTCGTTGACTGTGGAGTATTGTATAACAAAAAAAAAAAAAAAAATGGTTCAAATGGCTCTGAGCACTATGGGACTCAACTGCTGTGGTCATAAGTCCCCTAGAACTTAGAACTACTTAAACCTAACTAACCTAAGGACAGCACACAACACCCAGCCATCACGAGGCAGAGAAAATCCCTGACCCCGCCGGGAATCGAACCCGGGAACCCGGGCGTGGGAAGCGAGAACGCTACCGCACGACCACGAGATGCGGGCTATTGTATAACAGACACAGTCATTTTGACTGTTCAAAGTGTCACTAAACTCGCCTAAAGACGTAAACAACCATGCATGAGCAGCTCCTATTAGACGGAGGGGGTCCGAAAGCCGATCAGTTCCAGTCATTCCATCAGGAAGGAGGTATACGGCTCATGTTGTCTGTTGTTCAGCCATGCCTAGACGGTCAATACCGCGGTTCGATCGCGTCCAGGAAGGGCTCTCAACAAGGGAAATGGCCAGGCGCCTCGGAGTGAACGAAAGGGATGTTGTTCTGACATGCAAGAGGTGCAGAGAGACAGGAACTGTCGATGACATGCGTCGCTCAGGACGCCCAAGGCGTACTACTGCAACGAATGACCGCTACCTACGGATTATGGCTCGGAGGAACCCTGACAGCAACACCACCATGTTGTATAATGTTTTTCGTGCAGCCACAGGACGTCGTGTTACGACTCAAACTGTGCGCAATAGGCTGCATGATGCGGAACTTCATTCCCGACGTCCATGGTGACGTGCATCTTCGCAACCACGACACCATGCAGTGCGGTACAGAAGAGCCCAACAACATGCCGAATGGACCGCTCAGGATTGGCATCACGTTCTCTTCACCGATGAGTGTCGCATATGCCTTCAACCAAGCAATTGTCGGAGACGTGTCTGGAGGCAACCCAGTCAGGCTGAACGCCTTTGACACACTGTCCAGCGAGTGCAGCAAGGTGGAGATTCCCTGCTGTTTTGGGTGGCATTATGTGGGGCCGCTGGTGGTCGTGGAAGGCGCCGTAACGGATGTACGATACGTGAGTGCCATCCTCCGATCGATAGTGCAACCATATCGGCAGCAGATTGGCGAGCCATTCGTCTTCATGGACGACAATTCGCGCTCCCATCGTGCACATCTTGTGAATGAATTTCTTCAGAATACAACATAGCTCGACTACAGTGGCCAGCATGTTCTCCAAACATGAACCCTATCGACCACGCCTGGGACAGATTGGAAAGGGCTGTTAATAAACGGCGTGATCCACCAACCACTCTGAGGGATCTACGCCGAATCGCTGTTGAGGAAGGGACAGTCTGGACCAACAGTGCCTTGATGAACTTATGGATAGTACGCCACGATGAATACACATACATGCTTGCATCAATGCAAGAGGACGTGCTACTGGAGGTCCCACTCTATGGAGATATAACATGCAATGGTGGTTTTCATGTGCAATAAAAAGGGCGGAAATGATGTTTATGTTGATATCTGTTCCAATTTTCTGTATAAGCTCCGGAACTTTACGAACCGAGGTGATGCAAAACTTTTTTTGATGTGTGTATAAAAGAACTCTCTTCCAGCAGTGAGTTGTAATTGTCAATAATTTACAAATTAAGCACAGAACACGCAAATGCCAATGAACGTTCGAAATGCGTTGATCATCTGGTAAAATGAAATAAGCACCAGTCAAAATAAAAAGCATAAACATAACTTAGTCTCAACCGTCTAAAGAGTATAACAGAAAATGTACAACCTAGTTATTTTAGGTGATGGTGAATAAAATCTTGCGTACTGGCTGTTAAAATACTTTTCATAAAAGTTCACTAACGGTTTCGCACATCTTCAGGTGATAAGTTACTTTATTTTTTCAAACAGTCATGGTGTAGCAAAGTAAATACACTGCCGTGCAAGGAATCTTGTCTTTTTACAATGGTAAAATATAACATTAATATCTAATGTAGTATATCTGATATAGTATAATATAGAAATACCATGGTAAAATCGCAAAATATTTGGTTTATCATAAAGATATTTAATATTTTCAGGAAGTTCAATTTACAAAAACACTACATGTCTTACCACGTCAGAAAATACAGAAAAGAAAGGAAGACCTGAGAGTGTACAAGAGGTATTAAACTTAAAAGGAAGCTTTCTGAAGAAGAGAAAGGAAAGAAAATCAAGTGTGTCGTTCCAATGAGCTACAAAACTGAACTACTTTTAGCAAACTCCTTCCGCAGTTTTACGCATCGTAATTTAATAAAACAATGCTTCCTAGTTAGAGCTGAACATTTATGTCCACCGCCCGGAGTGGCCGTGCGGTTTGAGGCACCATGCACAGATTGCGCGGCCCCTCCCGTCGAAGGTTCGAGTCCTCCCTCGGGCATGGGTGTGCGTGTTGTTCTTAGTATAAGTTACTTTAAGTAGTGTGTAAGTCTATGGACCGATGACCTTAGCAGTTTCGTCCCTTAGGAATTGACACTTCACACACACATTTATGTCCACATCAGGTAAAACAGTTTCGTGAGCTGCCGTCATCAAACACAATACTCGTATGTCCGACACAAGTTATCGCAGATGACGTTCAGGGCCAACTTCAAAAATTTTTGTAAACAGTCTCTTGCACATTATGTAGCGCTCTGTGTAAGTGCAGATATTTACAGGCACACAACTGGATGTGGGATTCTTAGTAGCGTTGAAGAAAGTGTAGAAAATGTAGGTTTGCTATGGAATTTATTAGTTTGCGCGTTTATAGACGCAACGCTGTTCATGTTTATAAATAAATCAGGAGCTGTACCGCAACTGAATGGGAAAATGGAAAAGCTTCTAGTACCCATTTCGCGCTGATCTGCAGCCGGAAGTAATTGATTTGCAGTGCGTAAGGGAATATATATAAATTCTAAATTTATGAAGCACGTCCTTCAAGACCGATTTCGTCGTTCACGCAAGTCTCCAACATAAGGCTTGAAACGTCCCCTTAGAAAAATTATAAATTACTGTGCTCGTAAACCCCTTACGTTATGTGATTTTAAAACAGCTGAGCAGAACTGAACGTACTCAGACATTTCTCTCTTTACTTATTCTGACCAACACTAAACTGACACACAATATTTTTAGCGCAACGCAATCTGACTTCCAATAATCCCTTCAAAAGAATGGCCCTAACTAACAATAACCTATAGCTTTCATGAATCACTTACCTCACAAAAATTCTCGTTACTCAAACTACTGCAGCACACTGTGCGCCAATACTGCCAGCTGAATAAAATATTCTAACTACAGAAGTCACTAAATACTGATAGGCATAGTTAGCAAATAAAAGAGTTTGATAGAGAACAAACGATGTATTTACCTTAACGTCAAAAGCAGATCGTCCGCTCTCAAAATTCTGCCATTTCTTTCCCCACATCCACCACTGCTGGCGGCTCACCTCCAACTGCGCAATGCTACGCGCTGTGCACATCCAACTGCCCAACACTACAATAGCAAATATTCCAACAATGCAAACCAGCCACAGACTTCACACTGCACAGTCAGTGATTTTTATACAGAGCGCTACGTGGCATTACGAACATAAAAACCTAAACAGCCCACTTACATGGTCACCTTCCTATTTACTCCCTGTGGCGATGCGGACGGTATGCCACTCGCCGCTCGCAGGCCTGCGTTCACCGTCTGTTCTCGAAGTTCGCTGTGAAGTCCTGAGATAATGTCTAACAGATTTTTTCACATTCATAACTAAAATGTTGGAAAATGCAGGGTATCTGCGATAGTAAGTCACACAACGTCGATTCGGATGTCAGAGATAACAGATTTACAGCTGTTCTTAATGTGGTCCGTTTCCGAACCATGTCGAACCTTGGCTAAATTACTCTGAAAAAATGTCTCTCGATGAAACTGCCATTTCGTGAAGCATGAATTGAGAGAAACATGGGATGGTTCTGGTTGTTCTGATGAAACCGAACCAATAATGTTCCTAAAAAGAAGTCATTTTAAATGTAAAAATCTTTTGACCACTGTGTCTTAATTAAAACAAGGTAAAGATTTTATAATACCCGATTAGGTGTGAGAGAGGGCTAATTGTTGTGGCGTAGCAAGAGCCACGCCACTCGGAGGTAGCCGAAAGGCACGCGATGTAATGCAGACGGGCGTGAATTCTGGAACAGGATAACTATTGAATGGTAGCAAGAAAAGTACGTAGCTTATAATATATACTTAACTTTAATTCTCTGATGAATACAGCAATCTTCATGATACAAGTGAGACTCATTAAGATACATGCAATGTTACAAATGGCGCCTTGCTAAGTCGTAGCCATTAACTTAGCTGAAGGCTATTCTAACTGTCTCTCGGCAAATGAGAGGAAGGCTGCGTACGTCTAGTCGCTAGCAATGTCGTCCGTACAACTGGGGCGAGTGCTAGTCCGTCTTTCTAGACCTGCCATGTGGTGGCGCTAGGTCTGCAAGTACTGATGGCGGCGACACGCGGGTCCGACATGTACTAATGGACCGCGGCCGATTTAAGCTACCACCTAGCAAGTGTGGTGTCTGGCGGTGACACCACATTCCTCCCCCGCAAATCGGCGAACGGTCGTGTTATAAGGCTTCCGCCCGCCGTGGGGAGGGCCCCATGTTGACGTATGCGAGGAGGTGGGGAGCCTAACAACAGGCGAGGCTGTGCCACCCGCACCCGGCCATTCGGTCCGAGGGGAGCTAGGAAACGCCTGGAAACCTACTCCAGGGTGCACGTCAACATGCGGCGTATGCGCCCGTAATGAGACAGGGGTGTCCGAAGGGTCGACCTCCATTGCGTCGGGGTATCCGACGCGCGATGACGCCATGTGGTCCGGAGCGGGCAAGAGGTCCATGGCGGAGGACAGCTGGTCACGGGAAGCGAACGGCGGCGCGTGACCCAGGGAGACGGTTGGCGGCTGCAGCGAAGCGTCCACTGCGGGCGGCGCCGGCGGCGGCTGCTGCGGCGACGGCGGCTGCGCGACGCCATGAGGCAAAATGGAAGGCATCGTCGGTAACACCTGGGGATGAGGCGAGCCAGGAGATGGGTCCCCAGGGCGCTGACCGGACGGCTCCGTCGCTGAAAGCAGACGGGGAGCGGCAGAACCCAGGCGACGACAGAGGCGCAGCTGATGGAGATGCCGACGCACCTCACCAGAGGCCCCCATAACCAAATACATCGCGCGGCCGAGGCAGCGAAGAATGCGCCCTGCGAGCCAACGCCGTGAACCGCGATAGTTGCGATAGAATACCACGTCGCCAGGAGCAAAAGCAGGAGTCTGCCGCTGCACAGGAACCTGATGCGGCGGATGCAGCAAAGACATCAAGGTTCGATGAGGACGACCGTGAAGCAACGCAGCCGGCGAGCGACCATCGCGGGGCTGAGAGCGATACGAAGACAAAAAGAGCAACAACGCGTCCTCCCGAGAATGCGACTCTTTCAACTTCAACATCTGTGACTTGAAAGTCCGGACCAATCGTTCAGCGGCACCGTTTGACTGAGGCGAAAACGGCGCGGACGTCAGATGTTGAATACCATTGGCCTTGCAGAATGACTGAAATTCTGCGGACATGAATTGCGGGCCATTGTCGGAAACAATAGTCTGTGGAAGACCTTCAATGCAAAAGATAGCAGACAATGCTTGGATGGTGGCAGATGACGTCGTGGAAGACATCCGGACAACAAAAGGAAAATTACTGAAGGAATCGACAACAACCAACCATCGAGCATTCCAGAATGGACCAGCAAAATCTATGTGTAAGCGTTGCCAAGGGGAAGTGGCTTGTGGCCATGCAAAGAATTTCCGCGGCGGTGCGGATTGTTGTTCGGCACACGCCATGCAAGAAGAGCACATATTCGTAATCGCAGCATCGATTCCGAACCAAGTACAGTGCTGACGAGCAAGTTGTTTCGTACGCACTATACCCCAATGGCCTTGGTGGAGAAGCTTTAAGACAGATGACTGTAACGAACGTGGGACCACGACCCTAGACTGATCATTATCAGAACGCAACAACAAAACACCACGTCGTACAAAAAGTCTCTCCTTGTGAGCAAAAAATCGGCGAACCATCGGATCCTCGATCCGTGACTTCGACAAGGGCAATTGCGTAGTAACAAAACGCAAAACGGTAGCAAGGACAGGGTCTGCAGCTGTGGCTGTAGCTACACGACGAAAATCAATCGGAAACGATTCGACCACGTCATCAGTGTCCGCATCAATGAACATGCAAGCAAGTTCGGAAGAATCGAATGCTTTATCCTCGGCAACAGGCAAACGGGACAACGCATCTGCGTTTCCGTGCTTAGCAGTGGACCGGTACAAGATATCGTAGCGGTACTGCGAGAGGAAAATAGACCAGCGAATGAATTTCTGCGCTGTACGTGGAGGTACAGGCTTGTGCGGATGAAAAAGCGATGTCAAAGGTTTGTGGTCTGTGATGATGGTAAAGTGACGACCATACAAGAAATCGTGAAACTTTGTAACACCAAACACGAGAGCCAAAGCTTCTTTCTCTATCTGGGAATAATTTCTTTGCGCTGACGAGAGCAATTTGGACGCAAAGGCAATAGGGCGATCATGCGACCCATCTTTGTGCGCAAGCACAGCACCGATCCCGAAATCCGATGCATCTACCATCAACAAAAGGGGTTTCTGGGGATCGAATGGCGTAAGGCAAGTATTTGAAAGCAACGCCGATTTCAATTGGCGAAAGGCGCGTTCGCATTCCGTCGACCAGACGAACGGAACACCTTTACGGCGTAAGCGATGAAGCGGAGCTGAAATGGAAGAGGCATTGCGCAGAAAGCGATGATAATAATTAATTTTTCCCAACACACTCTGTAGCTGCTTCAAAGTTTGTGGTGCAGGCAAGTCCTGTATGGCACGGAGGTGCTCTGGACTCGGATGTATGCCTTGGGCATTAATTACATGGCCCAGATATGGCAAGTCACGAGCAAAAAACACACATTTGTCCTTCCGCAAGCGAAGACCATTCTGTCGCAAGACCTGAAATAGTGTTCTGAGATTTTGTAAATGTTCTGCTTCTGTCTTTCCTGAGATCACTATATCGTCCAGATAGTTTGCTGCAGTAGGGACCGACGCACAAATAGTTTGTAAATATTGCTGAAACAATGCAGGGGCGGATGCACACCCGAATGGCAGTCTTTTGAATCTGTACAGTCCAAGATGCGTGTTAACCACCAATACGCGCTGGGATTCTTCGTCCACCGGTATTTGCAAGTACGCATCTGCTAGGTCCAACTTTGAAAAATATTTTCCCGGGCACAGTTTGTCAAAAAGATCTTCCGGGCGGGGCAAAGGAAAAGTAGCAGTCACTAGTTGTGGATTCACTGTTGCTTTGAAGTCCACGCAAAGTCTCAATTTGCCGGAAGGTTTTTGCAAAATCACTAAGGGTGAGGCCCAGAGAGAAGCCTGCACACGTTCAATGACACCTTGCGATTCTAAATCTTTTAATGTTCTTGCGACCTCATCACGCAATGCGTGGGGAACATTGCGCGCTCTGAAAAATTTCGGTTGCGCGTTGACTTTTAGTTCCAAATGTGCTTCATAGTTCTTAGCGCAACCAAGGCCCGGTGCAAAAATGTCTGCAAATTCCTCACATAGACTAGAAACACTGGCTGAAGGCACAGTCTGGTTCACTGAGAGGACCTGATTCACAATAGACAAGTTAAACAATTGAAATAAATCTAAACCAAACAAGTTCACTGCAGCAGAAGAACGAAGAACGTAAAACGACACAAGTTTTGTTTGTCCCTTGTATGTTGCAAGAAGGCTGCACTGTCCTAACACAGGGATATGCTGTCCTGAATAACTAGTGAGCTGAACTTTTGCGGCACGCAACGGCGGTGCGCCCAGTTGTTTGTACGTGGCGTGATTGAGCAATGAAACTGCAGCTCCGGTATCGAGCTGGAATGGTATCACTTGTCCGGCAAAGTCCAAATCTACAAAAAGTTTATTGTCCTGCTGACGACAAGAGCGACTGTTTTGTGCAACGTGAACAGACACTGGTACAGAATCACTTGCGACGTGACGGGATTGCCGTCGACGTCGACGCACACTTTTTGTGGGACGAACACAGTCACTGTTAGAAAGAGTAACACTGGGCGGAGTGGCATTAACTACGTGAATGTCCATGGGCGAAGGTTCCCGAGCCTGAGTGTCCGTGGTTCGATTCCGGCGCGAAGCAAAGGGCCTGGAACGGTTGTGATTGTCTGATCTGAGCTTTTTCTGGCAAACACTTTGAACATGTCCTTTCTTGTGACAGTAAAAGCAAATAGCTTGGCGTGACGGGCAATTTTCACGCGAATGTCTAGTAGCACACCGCGGGCATGATTTCACTGCATTTGCGGGCTGGCGAGGCACACCTGGTTTAGAGCGCGGCGTCAGCTGCGTCGAAGTGCGCGAGGGCCGGTTACCGGGCCGCGCAGCGCGTCCAGCGGGCCGGTTAATGTTACACACTGCTGGCGAAGTTTCAAAAGATTCCTGAGCACAGTCAAGTGTGTCTTGCCTATCCAAGATGTCTATCACTTGTTGAAGGGAGGGATTAACGAGTTTCAAAATCTGTTCTCTTATGCGAACATCAGAAACGTTCTGTGCTATTGCATCACGCACCATTGTATCTGCATAAGGAAGGCCACAGTCACACTGAAATTCACAATCCCTAGTAAGGCCTTGCAAAGTTGCAACCCACTCCCTATTAGTTTGACCGGCCGTACGTTTCGTACGAAAGAACGTATACCGTTTTGCAACCACATTAACTGTTTCTTTGAAATAGGCATCTAAAGCCGTCACAATTTCTTCGTAGGACAGAGTTGCTACGTCGCGTCGGGGAAACAATTTCACTATCACACGATACGTTTGCACGCCGACACAAGACAATAAGTGAGGCTGCCGCTCGTTACCTTGAATTCTGTAGGCGGCGAGATGAAATCCAAACTGTCGGGACCACTCCGGCCATGTTTCGTCGTCTGCTTTAAACGGACGAAACTGTGGTGCAACTGCGTGTTGTGGCTGCGGGAGCTGTGACGCGGCGGCGGCCGCATCATTTTGCAGCGCACGTTGACCCTGGACGAGCTGTCCCAGGGCATCCAATAACGCCTGCGTCTGCTGATTCTGCAAGCGATAAAATTCGGACAGTACATCTGGAGATTGTGGCGAAGCCATGACACAAGCAAATCAAATCAGAGCAAAACAAGTAGGAAGAACACGTTGACTCGTCGCCAAACTGTTGTGGCGTAGCAAGAGCCACGCCACTCGGAGGTAGCCGAAAGGCACGCGATGTAATGCAGACGGGCGTGAATTCTGGAACAGGATAACTATTGAATGGTAGCAAGAAAAGTACGTAGCTTATAATATATACTTAACTTTAATTCTCTGATGAATACAGCAATCTTCATGATACAAGTGAGACTCATTAAGATACATGCAATGTTACAAATGGCGCCTTGCTAAGTCGTAGCCATTAACTTAGCTGAAGGCTATTCTAACTGTCTCTCGGCAAATGAGAGGAAGGCTGCGTACGTCTAGTCGCTAGCAATGTCGTCCGTACAACTGGGGCGAGTGCTAGTCCGTCTTTCTAGACCTGCCATGTGGTGGCGCTAGGTCTGCAAGTACTGATGGCGGCGACACGCGGGTCCGACATGTACTAATGGACCGCGGCCGATTTAAGCTACCACCTAGCAAGTGTGGTGTCTGGCGGTGACACCACACTAATGACCGTAGTCTTGGCAGTATTAACAAAGGATTAAAATGAAATACTGTAATAAATTGATTTTGTCGTTTAATTGAGTACCATGCAGAGATATGTATATCTTCCTCTCGTTGTATTACAGTCAATGGATTAATTTAGTTCTTCTTACTTACTCCCCACTCCTCCTTCTCTCTGCACACATGTAACAACACTCAGAAACTTTAGCCTAAACTGTTTGTTATTGGAAGTCCGATTATTCTTGCTGTACATTGCGACATATTTCATCGTACGGTTCTACGTTTTAATATAGTCAACCATCACCCAGATTATAGATCTCCTACATCGATCTCTCAGCCTAGTTTCATCACGGAAGAAAATAACGGTATGTTCAAAACTAAAGAAAATCATTTTCACTCCGGTACCAGCCTTTGTGATTTTTCCATCTGAGAAAAATTAACGTTGTGAGGCACAACCAGCTAGCGTTCCATCTTTGAGTATTTGGTCCTTAGAGAATAGCATTATGAGGTCTGCGACTGTTGATTATGTAAATGAAACAGTTTCTGCGTCAGTCACTTGTTTATTTTGCCACTACGCGTTTGGATAGTTCATACCATCATCTTCAGGTGGAGAATTGCTTATTTACATAACTGGTCTTCGTGAAGAGAACAAACGCCTTGCCACGGTATCAGATCAAGAGCAGTGAAGGTTATTTTGTATCTTTTGCTAATGATGAAAAAATTATCTAAGTAAACAATTTACATAATTAGTAAAAGGCGCAAAATAACCTACGCTGCTCTTAGTCTTCTACTGTGAGATGACGTCTGTGCTCTTCTCCAACACCAGGTATGCAAATAAACAGTTCTCCATCTGAAGATGATGGTGTGAACCATCGAAACGCGTAGTGGAAAATAAACAAGTAACATGCTGAAACTATTTAATTTTGATTTCAACTTTATTCTGATTACAAACTTTTTTATGTGGATATATTACAATACATATTTTACGCAAAACTGTATTGGATGGTTCGATCAAGTCTTGTGCTAGGAAGGCAGTATTTAATAAAATGTGCTGGCTATAAAAAGAATAGGAAAATTAACATAACATTGTAAAATATTACCGAGTGCATAGGCCGTCTAAAGTTAAGTAAGGAACCAGCTAAGAGTTCGCCTAGATATTCCTGGGAACTCTCGAAGTGGATATGACCGAGGCAGGAGGTCAGCGGCCTTTAATTGGACGAGCAGGTCCCTGCCCGGCCCGGTTGCATTCCCGTGACAGGGCTGGAGTGCTTGCTTAATGCGCCCCCTGCTGTCGCTCTCACTATGGACACGGCCGCTAAATTGATCATTAGACGCAACAGCAAACCGCTTCCATTAGGGCAGTTTTTGTCCAAACAGCCGAACAGCCAAAAGAGCCACAGTACAGTACCACGGCTCTCACTGGTAACGCCTGTACGTGCAAACCGACGCTAAACGCTGGTGACTGATCCCTCGGAGAGAGGTACCCAACGTGGTTATTCCAAATTTTACGCTAATTTGTTGCACTGTAAAAAAGGTGAACAAATTGACTTTGAAAAACATTTTCTTTTCAAGGAATTTTTCCAATTGTTTCCTCTTCTGCGTTCCTGCAACATACAAGGGCGGTTTGAAAACTCTGGTAAAAATGCAAGAAGAATTTCTTGTTTCGTAAACGAAGCATCTAATTTCTTGACATACTCTTCTTCGAGGGATATACATCTGGTCCAGCCATCCTTCAGCATTTTCACCCCGTCGGAAAAATAGGTTCTCTCAAACTCTGCAAAATGCTCGTTGAGTGCAACTGTCAGTACCTCATTTGATGAAAATTTCTTCGCACCAAGCCAAAGTTACAAGTTAGGGAACAATAAGAGCTTACTTGGGACTATGTCTGGTGAACAGGGTGGTTAAGGAACCAATTCATGCACGTTGGCCAATATTATTGCTGGTGTGGGATGATGCATTATCCTAGTGAAAGAGCACTATTTTTCGTGACAACCTTGGTCTTTTTTCAGTCAACGCAAGTTTCAAACAAAGCAGCAAGAAAGTATAATAGCGTCCAGTTATGCTTCTGCTTTTTGCAAATAATTTATGAGGATTATTCCTTGGGAGCACCCATCCTCATAAAAAAATAAAAATTGCTGATTTAACCCTAGGCTGTAATGCTGGATCCAGGTTTTATTAACAGTTACAAATCGGCGCAAAAAGTCTTGCGGATTGCGATTAAACATCGCCATACATTGTATTGCAATGGATGCCCTTTGCTCCACTGTGAGCAAACGTGACGCTCGCCTCGCACACAGCTTCTCCTGACCAATTTTCCGTGCAGGATATTGTGTGCTCACTCAGTTGAAATGCCTTTAGTCTCGGCATTCGTGCATTAGTATGTCAAGGATTCGGTCAATGGTTTCCTTTGTGGTGACCTGAACTAGATGACCCGAGAGCGCATCGTCATCAGTGCTTACCCGATCATGTTTAAATTCATTGATACAAAAGCAAATGGTCTTCAGTGATGGTCCAGAGTCCTCACGAACATCATCCAATTCTGTTTTGGTTTGTGCGGCAATCCAAGCCTTCAAATTAAAATCTATGATAATAGCACAAAACACGGTTATCTCCATTCTCACTCGCAGTCGACACACTGACCAACTCAGACAAATCAATTTTGTTGAAATTCTTTATACAATCCTCAGAATAATCAGGCTTACCAATCATGAATGCGCCACAAAAATCTTTCATTCTTTCATGGAAATTTGGCAGACTTACGAAGCCACCCTCGTACGGCCTCCCAGAGTAAAACTTCTGTGTATGGTGTAGCACGACTTGTACCCAGTCCCGACCGCTAGAACAGCCAGACCACATATCATTACCCCAATGCTCTGATTCGTTCTTGTTGTGGTCTTAAGACCGAAGACTGGTTTGATGTCTCTCTCGTCACTGATCTATCCCATGCAAGCCTCTGCATCTCTGCATAACTACTGCAACTTACATCCATTTGCACCTGTTTACTGTATTAGTGTCTTGGTCTCTCTCTATAATTTCTCCCTCACCCTCACGACAAACACAAACACACTTCTTTACTTTACAAAACCGACGATTCCCTTATGCGTCAGGATGTGTCCTATCAACCGATCCATTCTTTTAACAAAGTTGCGCCATGAAGTTCTTTTTCCCCCAAGTTAGTTTAGTACCTCTCCCTAGCTGTTCGATATGCTACAACATTCTGTTGTAGCATTACATCAGAAAAGCTTCTGTTCTCATCTTGTGTTAACTGCTTGTCCTCAACTTTCATTTCCGTACAAGAGTACACTCCAAACACCTTCAGCAAAAATCCGGTACTTTAATTTATATTCTATGTTATCAGATTTCTCTTTTTGAGAAATTCTTTTCTTTTATTTTGAACCAGTATTTTATATCCTCTCGACTTCCTCCGTCATCAGTTATCTTGCTGTCCAACTGAAATACTCCTCTACTGATTTTAGAATCTGATTTTGTAAACTAATTCTCTCAGCATCGCCTGATGTATTTCGATTAGAGTCCACCACCCTGATTTTTAGTTTTGTTGACGTTCATCTTTCTCTTTTCGAGACAAAATCCATTCCGGTCATCTACTCTTCCAAGCCCTTTGCTGTATCTGACATAACTGCGATGTCACTGGCAAACCTACAAGTTTCTATTTCTTTTCCTTTAACTTTAGTTCCATTTCCAAATTTCTCCTCGATTTCCTTCAAAGCATTTACAGATTGAAAAACATGGGAGATAGGTTATAACCTGTCGTACTATCGTCTCTACCACTGCATCTCTTTCATGAGCTTTGGCTCTTCAACTGCAGTCTGGTTTTTGGACACGTTGCAGCTCCCCCACTATAAGACACGTCCACTTTCGTGCCCATAATTCTGTCCAGTCCTTATCTTGAGCCAACAGAAAGCCTCCAAAACAATCTCAAGCGAGTCGCAGTACCTGCAGCATCAACAGCCTTAGATACGCAACAGCTCTATGACAATCATTGACCACCATATTAAGATCACCCGCTTTATATAATTTATAATTTATCATAGTTTTCCACTACGTTATATGTGGAAGCTATATGGCTAAAGAGTGAGTGTATACACGATAAACCCCAACTTCACCGACAAAATTTAGGAAGTTGTTCAGGGATATTTTGGTTGCATTTTCGTATAAATCGTTTGATTTATTATGCATATTTATCTTTGTAACTGTACTGCACTGAAAATATCTGCATAAAAGTGAAAATATGGACGGTAATTGGTGTTGACAAGAGTAATGCCCACTTTACTCTTCGCCCTCAAGTACGACTCTGTTCTGCCTGAACTTATATCTTTTCCAACAGTTTCAGCTGAAAGTTAACAGTGATACACTATGGAATAGACAGCTTTACTGATGAAGAGATGGCTCAAATGTACCTGTGTTATGGGTACAATGAATTAAATTGAAGAGCGGTTCAACGATTCTGTTCTCAGTTGTTACAGCAGCGATGGCAACCACATCGCACGCCTTTTCCGTTCCTAAATAGGCTTCTACGAGGAACCGGATCGCTCGGAGTTAGAATGGAAGATACTGATCGTGCATGAGATGCCAGAACACAACATCTGACAGACAAAGTGTTACACGGCATTGGGCGCAATCGTGCAACCGTTCGATTGTGTGTTGCATGAGCTCTGATAGCAGGCCAAACATCTGCTCTGACAATCTTACATAAACGGCAATGTGAACCGTATCATCCACAAAAGAGTGTACTCATTGCAGCCAGCAAAGAGTGTACTTTGCAAACTGATTCCTGCTCCGTCGTGATCCCCCAATATGTCTACATCTACATACATATATACCCCGCAAACCACTGTATGGTGCGTGGAGGAGGGAACCCTGTGCCGCCACTACTCGTCATTTCCTTTCCTGTACCACTCGTAGACAGAGCGAAGGAAAAACGACTGTCTGTAATTTCTCGTATCTTCGTGTTGCTTACACGAAACGTATGTTGGCAGCAGTAGGATCGTTTTGCAGTCAGCTTCATATGCCTGTTCCCTAAATTTTCTCAATAATGTTCCTCGGAAAGAATGTCACCTTCCCTCCAGGAATTCGCATTTGAGTTCCCGAAGATTCTCCGTAACACTTTCATGTTTTTCGAGCCCATCGGTAATAAATCTAACAGCCCGCCTCTAAATTGCTTCGCTCTCCTCCTTTAATCCGACCTGGTGCAGATCCCAAACACTCAAGCAGTTTTCAAGAATAGGTCACACTATCCTTTACAGATGAACCACATGTTCCTAAAAATCTCCCAATAAATCGATGTCGGTCATTCACCTTTCCCTACCACAATCTTCACATGCTCGTTCCATTTTATAACGCTTTCCAGCGTTACGCCCAGATATTTAAACGACTTGACTGTGTTAAGCAGGACTCTACTAACGCTGTTTGAGAACTTTGCGAGTTTATTTTTCCTACTCATTAGCTTTAGCTTACATTTTTCTACATTTAGAGGCAGCTGCCACTACTCGCATCAACTAGAAATTTTGTCTAAGTCGTTTTGTATTATCTACATCTACGTCTACATCTACGTGATTACTCTGCTATTCACAGTGCCTGGCAGAGGGTTCAATGAACAAACTTCAAGCTGTCTCTCTACCGTTCCACTCTCGATGGACACGCGGGACAAACGAGCACTTAAATTTTTCTGTGCGAGCCCTGATTTCTCTTATTTTATAGTGATTATCATTCCTCCCTATGTAGGAGGGTTCCAACAGAATGTTTTCGCAATCGGAGGAGAAAACTGGTGATTGAAATTTCTTGAGAAGAGCCCGGCGCAACGAAAAACGCCTTTGTTTTAATGATTGCCTCCCCAATTCACGTATCATGTCTGTGACACTATCTCCCCTATTTCGACATAATAGAAAACGAACTGCCCTTCTTTGACCTTTTCGGTGTCATCCGTCAGTCCCACCTGACGCGGATCCCACACCGCACAGCAATACTCCAGAATAGGCGGACAAGCGTGGTGTAAGCAGTCTCTTTACTAGACCTGTTGCTCCTTCTAAGTGTTCTGCCAATGAATCGCAGTCTTTGGTTTGCTCTACCCACATTATCCTACACTCATCTTCGACACCTTCCAGTACAGCACAACATCATCAGCAAACAATCGCAGATCCCTCCTCGCTCTGTCCGTCAGATCATTCATGTGTGTAGAAAATAATAGTTGCCCTATCACACTTCTCTGGGCCACTCCAGACGATAATCTTGTGTTAGATGAACTCTCGCCGTCGAGAACAACATACTGGGTTCTATTGCTTAAGAACCCTTCGAGCCACTCACACATCTGGGAAGCTATTCCATATGCTCGTATCTTCGTAAACAGTCTGCCGTAAGATGATGTGTGAAATGCTTTTCGAAAAATGGAATCTGCCTGTTGCCCATCAGCCATAGTACGCAGTGTATCCTATAACAAAAGGACAAGCTGAGTTTCACAAGAGTGATGCTTTCTTAAAGCGTGTTGATTCCTGGACATAAGCTTTTCGTTCTCTAGGAAATTTATTGTATTCGAACTCAGAATACGTTCTAGAATTCTGCAGCAAACTGATGGTAAGGATATTGATTCGTAATTTTTCGGGCCAGTTCTTTTACCCTTCTTCTTCACAGGAGTCATTTGCGCTTGTTTCCAGTCGCTTGGAACTCTACATCTACATCTACTTGCATACTCCGCAAGCTACCTGACGGTCTGTGGTGGAGGGTACTTTGAGTACCTCTATCGGTTCTCCCTTCTATTCCAGTCTCGTATTGTTCGTGGAAAGAAATATTGTCGGTATGCCTCTGTGTGGGCTCTAATCTCTCTGGTTTTATCCTCATGGTCTCTACGCGAGATATACGTAGGAGGGAGCAATATACTGCTTGACTCCTCGGTGAAAGTATGTTCTCGAAAGTTCAACAAAAGCCCGCACCAAGCCACTGAGCGTCTCTCCTGCAGAGTCTTCCACTGGAGTTTATCTATCATCTCCGTAACGCTTTCGCGATTACTAAATGATCCTGTAACAAAGCGCGCTGCTCTCCGTTGGATCTTCTCTATCTCTTCTATCAACCCTATCTGGTACGGATCCCACACTGGTGAGCAGTATTCAAGCAGTGGGCGAACAAGGGTACTGTAACCTACTTCCTTTGTTTTCGGACTGCATTTCCTTAGGATTCTTCCAATGAATCTCAGTCTGGCATCTGCTTTACCGACGATCTACTTTATATGATCATTCCATTTTAAATCATTCCTAATGCGTACTCCCAGATAATTTATGGAATTAACTGCTTCCAGTTGCTGACTGGCTATATTGTAGCTAAATGATAAAGGATGTTTCTTTCTGTTTATTCGCAGCACATTACACTTGTCTCTGTGCCGAGAGAGAGATTCACGACAAATGCAAGCTGCGTAAGGGCCCAATGGCGTAGGGTTGTCTTTGTCCTCAGCGTAGGGCTCCCAGAGAAGTTTTTCAGTTTACGATGCGGAACTGTTCGTTATGCTGAGGGCACCAGAGAGAATGAGACGACACCGTGGCAAGAACTTCCTCATATGCTCTCTGATTCCTGAAGCGCCCTTCTTGCTATTTGCCCCATGTATCCAGCTTAGAGGACGATGCAAGATGTGAGAGACGCTCTTTCTCTCTTGCCATTGCAAAGGAAGAAAATAGTTTTCTGCTCGGTTCCGAGGCACATAGGTATTCGGGAAAATTAAGTTTCTGATGCTGACAACAAGGCTTGCTCTCTTCTATCTCCTGCTCGCCGTTCAGTCCCCTGGCAGTCAACCACCACACACATGGTCCGGAAGACCGTGTATTGATGGAACGCTGGAAGTGGGATGCAATAAGCTGCGGAAGGTGAAAGCTGTGGTGTGAGACTGTGGCGCCGGCCGGTGTGGCCGAGCGGTTCTAGGCGCTTGTCTGGAACCACGCGACCGCTACGGTTGCAGGTTCGAATCCTGCCTCGGGCATGGATGTGTGTGATATCCTTAGGTTAGTCAGGTTTAAGTAGTTCTAAGTTCTAGGGGACTGATGACCTCAGATGTTAAGTCCCATAATGCTCAGAGCCATTTTGAGACTGTAGCGTACCTGCTTCCGACCGCGACGAGCTGAGGAAGTAGTCTGTATCAGGCTCACAAGGAGGGGACGCCTACTCGTCACCGCCGAATTCGTCCAAATTTATGGTGAGACAAGAAAGTGCCCCAACTGGAAACTCCAGATGGCCAAGCGTTTAGGAAATAAAAGGAATTTTGATACGGATCTAGCACCATCTGCACGTTATCAACTGCCCCTGAGGGAGTCTGTTTAGGAAGCGGTGTTTGGCTCACCGGTAAGGGATCGGATTTCGTATTAAAAGGATCGCAGGTTCGACTGCGCCCGGTGGCTAATATTTTTGTGCTCCTTGGCAATGCGTACACTACTGTCATCACAAATAACCGCAACATCATATAGGTTATTTCAGTCATTTATGTAACTACAATTTTTGTAAGTACATAGGATGAAATGCGTGACTGCAAACATTTAAAATGGGATTGTAGTTAAAACGTACACGGGAACATCGTGTATGTAAACCAACATTCCCGCGTACACGTTAACTAAATCTCTTTTTAAATGTTTGCAGTCCCGCATTTCATCGTATACGTATGTTTATTATAAAATAACCAATATGATGTTGTGGTTATTCGTGATGTCAGTAGTTTGCGCATTGCCAAGGAGCACAAAAATATTTGCCACTTGGTGGAGACGAACCTGCGACCCTTTCAATGCGTAATTCGATCTCTTACCGCTGAGCCAAACACTGCTTCCTGAACACAGCCTCACAGGAACAATTGATAAGGCGAACATGGTGGTAGATCCGTATCAAAATTCCTTTTATTTCCTAAACGCTTGGCCATCTCGAGTTCCCACTTGGGGCACTTTCTTGTCTCACCACGCCTTGCGTGTACCACGAATTTGGACGAATTCGGCGATGACGATTAGGCGTCCCCTCTTTGTCAGATTGAGACACTGCCCATTAGCACACGGTTTTCTCTTACGTGTGTCTAACATGTGTAACACGTCTGTTTGACGACCTGAGGGCAGACCTGGCTCTGTACTTTAAATGTCAATGAGACGAGCTAAATTGTATAATTCGCATTTTTATGTTATATGAGGAAAATGTGATTGTCAGACAAGAGACTGAATTTCTAACGCACCCGCCGATTTGGCTGTCGTTCTTTACAGATAATTTCAAAATTTCTTCTTGGGAACTTAGGTTTTCGCCAGGCAGATAACGATGATCTTGCACCCAAGTCTTTGATTGTATTAGACTGAATTGGAAGATTTCCTGTTGTATAATCTAGTTTTTCTGGTACAGTCAACGAATCACGTTTTAAGCTCAGACGAAAAGTATGACTAACAAAACCATTGATCGATGTAGAACAAAAAAAACCTTTCTTGTGTTACAAAAACAGAATGTGACCTTCCTTGCTCTGCCAATACTTTGAGTTTCTTCAGAAATTCTTATTGTCTTGTAGAACGACATCCAAAAGACTTTAACTCTTAGTATTTCAAGCGGCAACCTCTCTAACGAGAAATATACATGGTTTCGAACTTGTAAGAATTACCTCTGTGACGTCATACACACTCTGTCCCTTTCCCTTAGCTGCGCCGGCCGCTGTGACCGAGCGGTTCTAGGCGCTTCAGTCTGGAACCGTGCGACCGCTACGGTCGCAGGTTCGAATCCTGCCTCGGGCATGGATGTTTGTGATGTCCTTAGGTTAGTTAGGTTTAAGTAGTTCTAAATTCTAGGGGACTGATGACCTCAGATGTTAAGTACCATAGTGCTCAGAGCCATTTTCCCTTAGATCCCTTTATATAATGCCTAAATCCCGATTACAGAGTTAAAAACTGTTTCCTCTTACTGGAAATTAATGTTCAGTTTTAAGGATTTTCAGAGAATCTGTTAGGTACAACAGAAATCTGCTGAGTGTGTGACTCTCATTCTGAACCGGACAGTTGTATGAGAGTAGACGAAGTTCCGTATATTCCTGAGCCACACATTTGGAGGCACTTCTTGTACTACAAACAATCGGTAAACACTAGTCCCACCCTACAATGCATGGTTAATTACGCGGATAGCAGAGACGACAATGAACAATAATCAGAACAACTGCAGCATATTGTTTTCTTGTGAACGCTAATGGTAACGCTATCTAGGGGTACGGGTGGAAGGTATTAAATGGTATACCATATCGTCAGTGCTGTTATCTAAGCTTTATTTTCAAAGGAACGAGTCATGACAGATGCGTCTTCGTTTTTCATGAGTCATTGACTGATGACCCTGTAAAAATAACTTTATTTTTTAGAATCCAATAGAATGTACATTAACATACAGACCGACATCTCTTTAATATCAGTTTATGCGGCTACAAATATACTATCGGAAGCAATACCAAACTCAAAATCACCAAATTACAAAGTGATTTCCCTTTAAAAATGTACGGCTCTTTTGTGAGTATCATAGATCTTTCCTATAATATTTCTTGTTTTCTAAGTAGTCACACAGCCATAGTAATCTGGTCCCTTTCAAACTTATCTTTAGCGGATTTTTATACGTGATTTGGGGATCGATGTTGCTTCACGTTCGTGGGTGTAAACCTGAAATTTGCCTCACACATGACCCCTGGGTGGTGCTAAGAAGGCAACAAAACTGGCAGCCAGACAATCTTTCTAGATCTCCTGGCTACACGAGAAGTACATAAACGAGAGGAAATGACTCGTAAACACATCAAAAGCCCTTCTCAGAGCCAAGCATCTAGGAAACTTGGAACAAGTATTAAAATATACCAATTGAACATTGAGGGCATTAGTAAAACCAAATGCAAATTCTTCAAAAGTAATTGACTAAGCACAACATTGATGTGGTTGCCCTACAGGAAATTACGCGAAGCGAAATGTAGTGTGAGGAGGGCTATGCGAGAGGCGTTCAATGAATTCGAAAGTAAAGTTCTATGTACTGACTTGGCAGAAAATCCTAAGAAATTTTGGTCTTATGTCAAAGCGGTAGGTGGAGCAAAACAAAATGTCCAGACACTCTGTGACCAAAATGGTACTGAAACAGAGGATGACAGACTAAAGGCCGAAATACTAAATGTCTTTTTCCAAAGCTGTTTCACAGAGGAAGATTGCACTGTAGTTCCTTCTCTAGATTGTCGCACAGATGACAAAATGGTAGATATCGAAATAGACGACAGAGGGATAGAGAAACAATTAAAATCGCTCAAAAGAGGAAAGGCCTCTGGACCTGATGGGATACCAGTTCAATTTTCCACAGAGTACGCGAAGGAACTTGCCCCCCTTCTTGCAGCGGTGTACCGTAGGTCTCTAGAAGAGCGTAGCGTTCCAAAAGATTGGAAAAGGGCACAGGTCATCCCCGTTTTCAAGAAGGGACGTCGAACAGATGTGCAGAACTATAGACCTATATCTCTAACGTCGATCAGTTGTAGAATTTTGGAACACGTATTGTGTTCGAGTATAATGACTTTTCTGGAGACGAGAAATCTACTCTGTAGGAAGCAGCATGGGTTTCGAAAAAGACGGTCATGTGAAACCCAGCTCGCGCTATTCGTCCACGAGACTCAGAGGGCCATAGACACGGGTTCACAGGTAGCTGCCGTGTTTCTTGACTTCCGCAGGGCGTTCGATACAGTTCCCCACAGTCGTTTAATGAACAAAGTAAGAGCATATGGACTATCAGACCAATTGTGTGATTGGATTGAAGAGTTCCTAGATAACAGGACGCAGCATGTTATTCTCAATGGAGAGAAGTCTTCCGAAGTAAGAGTGATTTCAGGTGTGCCGCAGGGGAGTGTCATAGGACCGTTGCTATTCACAATATACATAAATGACCTGGTGGATGACATCGGAGGTTCACTGAGGCTTTTTGCAGATGATGCTGTGGTGTATCGACAGGTTGTGACAATGGAAAATTGTACTGAAATGCAGGAGGATCTGCAGCGAATTGACGCGTGGTGCAGGGAATGGCAATTGAATCTCAATGTAGACAAGTGTAATGTGCTGCGAATACACAGAAAGATAGATCCTTTATCATTTAGCTACAAAATAGCAGGTCAGAAACTGGAAGCAGTTAATACCATAAATTATCTGGGAGTACGCATTAGGAGTGATTTAAAATGGAATGATCATATAATGTTGATTGTCGGTAAAGCAGATGCCAGACTGAGATTCATTGGAAGAATCCTAAGGAAATGCAATCCGAAAACAAAGGAAGTAGGTTACAGTACGCTTGTTCGCCCACTGCTTGAATACTGCTCAGCAGTGTGGGATCCGTACCAGATAGGGTTGATACAAGACATAGAGAAGATCCAACGGAGAGCAGCGCGCTTCGTTACAGGATCATTTAGTAATCGCGAAAGCGTTACGGAGATGATAGATAAACTCCAGTGGAAGACTCTGCAGAACAGACGCTCAGTAGCTCGGTACGGGCTTTTGTCAAAGTTTCGAGAACATACCTTCACCGAAGAGTCAAGCAGTATTTTGCTCCCTCCTACTTATATCTCGCGAAGAGACCATGTGTATAAAATCAGAGAGATTAGAGCCCACACAGAGGCATACCGACAATCCTTCTTTCCACGAACAATACGAGACTGGAATAGAAGGGAGAACCGATAGAGGTACTGAAGGTACCCTCCGCCACACATCGTCAGGTGGCTTGCGGAGTATGGATGTAGATGTAGATGTAGATGTAGATGTAGAAACCCACACAGATAACGAAGATCAACTACGCTCCAGAGGAATAATACCAGGATACGGTATCATTGGTGCAACATACCACCATGCCTATGGAGTAGCCACATACGTGAAAAATAAAGTAGAGAATGCTCACCTGCTATCCACTTCCAAAAATGACAATATCCACTCTGTGATAATCAAAATAGGTGAACTGGTCATAAGTAACATTTACAAACCACCATGGCATCCCGCGGTCTTCGTTGGGGACTTTTAACAGCCACCACACGCAATGGCGATACAGAACATTTGATACAAATGGTGAAGCTTTAGCAAACTGGGCAGAAGAAAACAACATCCACCTCATTTTCGATGCTAAAGATCGTGGTTCCTTCAGATCAGCAGCTTCGAAACGAGAGTATGACCCAGACCTATGCTTTGTCACAGCTGATGAAAATCACCAGCTGGTCAACACAAGCCGAAATGTTCTGCCAGATTTCCCTCACAGTCCACACCGTCCAGTCCTAGTAGAAATCGGTACAAGTATTCTATTGATAAGCTCGACTCCTCGACCCAGGTGGAACCTACAAATAGCGGATTGGAAAGCTTACTCTGAAGACCTCGATAAATGCCTGGTCTTGACCCGTCCATCTGCTGATAGCTATAAAAGATTAGTGGGAGCAGTCATTAGTACAGCAAAAAAGCACATACCTAGAGGATACCGCAAAGAATTCATTCCAGGCTGGAATGAGAAATGTGAGGAATTGTATAATGACACAAAGCAGCGGTAACAGAGAAACAGCAGATGAACTTGTACACAACCTTGATACTGCACGACGACAGAAGTGGATGAAAACTACTCGGGCTATGGACTTTAAAGTATCCAGCAGAAAAGCATGGTCCCTGCTTCGAAAACTAGGAGGATCCAGCCGTATCACTCGAGAAGAAACCCCACAACACCTAACAAAATTGCTTTGCACATTATTAAAACATCTAAAGGGGTAAGCCACCGAGAGACAACAATACGCATTAAACGTGAACTTAGAAAGCTAAAAGCAACAGCCAGTGTTGACACTAAATATTCATACGGCATCACCCCCGAAGAGATCTCGGTAACATTAAAGAACACAAAACCAGGTAAAGCCCCTGGCTCAGATGACATCCTCCCAGAGCTTCTTATCAAGTCTGGCAAATATACCAAAATATGGTTAGCAAAGTTCTTCACATCACTACTGCAGACGGGAAACATACCCCAAGAACTTAAACGTGCCAAGATAATTGCCCTCCTAAAGCCAGGTAAACTGGGAAATCTTCCGCAAAACTACCGGCCCATAGCACTGCTTAGCATGGTGTACAAACTTCTGGAACGAGTAGTACTTAACAGGATCGGTCAGACAACACTCACGGCCGTCCCAGTAGAACAAGCTGGCTTTCGTCCCAAGCGAAGCTGTGCAGACCAAGTCCTGGCCATTACGACACATACTGAAGCGGGATTCCAAAAGAAATTAAAAACATCTGTGGCCTTCATTTACTTGTCAGCAGCCTATGATACTGTTTGGAGACATGGCCTGCCCTATAAACTGATGAAAATACTTCCCTGTCAAAAAGTGAGAAAGCTTATTGGTAATATGATTGATAACAGAGGATTCCAGGTCGTCATGGGAAACAAAGTCAGTAGCCAGAAATTCCTTCAAAATGTCTTACCTAAAGGCTCAGTATTAGCCCCACTGCTTTTCAACCTATACATTGCTGACATGCCAGAAACAGCTTGTATGAAATTTGGCTATGCTGATGACTGGGCTATTGTAACAAGGCACACCGATTTTAATACAATGCCCTCGCAGCATACTCCCGTAAATTGAGGCTTAGGCCTAACACCACGAAGACAGGAGTAACTTGCTTCCACCTCAATAACAGAGAAGTCAAAAGAGCTCCGGAAGTATACCTTGACGACACGTGCCTCAACCACAACAAGGGGCCAATGTACCTATGGTTCACTTTAAGCAGAACCTTGTCATTTAAATCACACCTTACAAAAGCAGCTGCCAAGGTGAGAACAAGAAACAACCTCATCCATAAACTCTGCGGAACACCTGGGAATCAACGGCAACAACTCTGAGGACGTCTGCACTGAGCCTGGTATACTCGGCGGAGTACTGTGCACCACTATGGCTAAACAGTAGTCATGTGAACAAAATCGATGTCGAACTTAACAGAACAATGCGCATTATTTCAGGAACTATTAGTTCTACCCCTAACATATGGCTACCTGTCGTGAGTCATATACTACCCCAAAAATACGACGAGAAGCAGCCTTGGTCAGGGAATACAGCAAGACCGAAGCAGACCCTGAACTACCGGTACACATCGGTATACCTGAGCTGAATACCAAGAGGCTTCGTTCAAGACATCCTCCTCTTGCTCTCGACAGCCTCACTGGGTCTGACATCAACTCTTGGAGAAGAGAATGGCTCCAGAACGTCCCGACAACTTGCCACCTAATGTATTACTGAGGCAGTACCTGGGTTTGATCAGCCCCACAAGATCTGGTTAACTCTTCAAATGCGGACTGCTGTCTTCTCCAGCATGTGACTGCGGCGCACCTAAGCAGACCATCCAACACATCAGAGAAGAATGCAGCGCTAGAGCGTTCAGTGGGGACTTTGAAGAATTCCTCGTGGCATCCCAAAGATCCATCGAATATATACAAGGCCTAGATGTTTGTCTGTGAATATATGTAATTTTATGTAATGTAGAATAACGTGATCCAATACTGAAATGTACTTAAATGCCATACGCTAAATTAATAAATAAATATGTGATTTTATGAACAGTTATTCTCCTGTGGTTTATCTGCATTTTATGGATGGTATTTTATGATTCTTCCGATGTCAGTGACGTAATTTAAATTTTTGTTTGTTGATACACATTGGCTTTGAATTTATTGTTTTTTTTTAATTTTTTAAAAATGAACATTTTAGATTAGGCTCTAATGTGACTTATTAACACTAAATGAAACAACAAGTTTACTGTTACCAGTCACTGTTTATCTATCTCCAAGACGCGTTTCAAGTTTTTAAACATCCATCATCAGGTGAATTTACATTTGTTACTATGATATCTGTGTGAGAGTGTGTCTGTGTGTGTTACGTTACGATTTTTGGAGGAACTTAACGGCACTGTCTCTAGTGGTCACAGACTCCTTTCACTGTCGCAACACATCACATTTTATTTTTACCATCCTCGTCTCTTCTCATTCCATGCAAGGGCAGCGATGTCCTCGCCTTTTAGCGTCCTAAAACGCTAACCACTAATACTAGCTAACTAGCTGCGCAGAAAGCCGCATTTTTCTTGTTTCCGTCTTGTTCACGGATGGCACCATGTTTACAAGTGAAGAATGTTCAACGAGACGATTTCCCTTGAGTGGGTAACGAAAACTGAAACACGGTAATGGGTCGGTCGTATCGACATCTACATCTACTTATCTACGTACATACTCCGCTAGCCACCAAGCGGTGTGAGGTGGAGGGCACTATTCGCGCCAAAGCCATATTCCTGTGCCACAAATGCCGAGAGTAAAGAAATTTAGCCCCAAGCGAAAGTTTCGCAGCAACCAGTTCCAAACACAACCGAATAATACACATCAGTTGCTTCAAAAGTCGCCTGTGAGAACTGTGTCTACAGGCAGTGCTTCTAGACGTAAACTTTCACTTTCTGAATGTAATAAGAGCAAGCTTAGTTGTATTGTGAGCAGCAATAACGACATAAATGTTATTCTGAACCTCAATATGCTGTCAAGACTTTTGAAGAGTGCTGTGAAATGTAAGTAATGCAATTGTGAAGGTAGTATTGACGTTTCTGAGGACATTTCAGTAAGGAAGGGTCTGTCAAGTCGGTTAGTGATTTTCTGTAACTAAATGGTTCAAATGGCTCTGAGCACTATGGGACTTAACATCTATGGTCATCAGTCCCCTAGAACTTAGAACTACTTAAACCTAACTAACCTAAGGACAGCACACAACACCCAGCCATCACGAGGCAGAGAAAATCCCTGACCCCGCCGGGAATCGAACCCGGGAACCCGGGCGTGGGAAGCGAGAACGCTACCGCACGACCACGAGATGCGGGCTTTTCTGTAACTCGTGTAAGATGTACAGTGATACTATGGTCCAAATGGCTCTGAGCACTATGGGACTCAAATTCTGAGGTCATCAGTCCCCTAGAACTCAGAACTACTTAAACCTAACTAACCTAAGGACATCACACACATCCATGCCCGAGGCAGAATTCGAACCTGCGACCGTAGCGGTCGCGCAGTTCCAGACTGTAGCGCCTAGAACCGCTCGGCCACACCGGCCGGCCAGTGATACTATGACATCGCCAGTAATTGATAGTCGACATTACAGTGTAAATATTCAGCTTGCTTATGTAATAGCCGGCGGCAGTGGACGAGTGGTTCTAGGTGCTACAGTCCGGGACCAAGCGCCTGCTACGGTCACAGGTTCGAATCTTGCCTCGGGCATGGATGTGTGTGATGTCCTGAGGTTAGTTAGTTAGTTAGGTTGAAGTAGTTCTAAGTTCTAGGGGACTGATGACCTCAGATGTCCCATAGTGCTCAGAGCCATTTGAGCTTATGAAATGCGATGTATTGGAAGAGAAAGGAGAGCTGCCCATACTTTTTGTGCAGCTATGGATTTGCCTCCACCTCCACTGAGGTTTGACAGATACAATAAATTAATATATAATGCTTTATGTGGTGTAAGTGAACATTAAGCAGAAGAAGCAGTAGCCTTTTCTGAGAATACAGATATTGTAACAGTATTTGATGGATCTTGGCAGAAGAGAGTTCATACTTCTCTGAATGGGGTTGTAAATGCCACATTTATTGAAACTGGTAAGATACTAGGTTATGAAGGTCTAACAAAGCACTGCCAGGGTTTTTCAAGTAAATTTATTGGCACCTATGTTTGTGTAAAGAACTTAGATGGCCCAAGTGGAAACATGAAAACTGAAGGAGTTCTAAACATTTTTAGAAGATTAGATGTCAGTCGTGGTGTGAGGTATGTAGGCTACCTTGGGGATGGAGACTGTAAAGGACACACTACTGTTGTTGATGACAGACCATATGGGGACACTCTGATAGAGAAGTTAGAATGTGTTGGGCGTGTACGAAAAAGAATGGGAGCTCAGATGAGAAAATTATGTAAAGACTTAGTGGAAAAAAACTGTCGGACGGAAAACACATAGGTGGTCCAGGTCGTCTTACAAAAAGTGAAATTGATTCTTTGACTCAATATTATAGACTAGCAATAAGTAGAAATGTAGGAGATTTGGAGAAAATGAGACGAGCTGTTTGGGCAACATGGTTTCACAGAGTGTCAACAGACGAAACCCCACAGCATGGTTTGTGTCCAAAAAGGGGAAGATTCGTGGCGCAAGTACTGGTTGAGCAATGCTACAGGCATACGATATACCCAGAAGCATTCCTTATCACTTACTGTAATGGAGGCAATTAGGCTTATATATAGGGATCTGGCAAATAAAAATGTACTTAGGAAATGTATGCATGGTCTCTCACAGAGTGCAAATGAAAGCTTCAACAGCTGTACATGGGAGAGAATACCTAAAACTGTATTTGTTGGGCTGACAGTGCTGAAGATTGGTGTAATGGATGCAATAATAACATTCAATGATGGTGCAATTTCAAGGATCAATGTTATGAAGAAATTGAACACCCAGACGGGAAGGAATATGACTTCAGCTCTAACTGCTATTGATAAGCAGTGGGTAACCGAAGACGAGACAGCTGCAGAAGGTGCTAGCAAAGAGTCAAGGATAAAGAAAAGAATGAAGAGAAAGAGTATGGAGGATAAGGAAACAGCAGGACAGCTGGAGTATGCAGCTGGAATGTTCTAAACGAGCATAGTGGTAAGATAATAAATCTGTAACTCTTCATTTGCAATTTACCTAAAACTTGAATTTTCATCGTTCAGATACACGTTTCCCCTAAATGACTGATGTTAAACTCACAAAAATTGGTACAGATATTTAGAATGACCTCCTCTACCTCCTTTGCCTACTATTTACTGAAAAATTTATAACGTGATGATGATGTCGGTGATATTTGAACTACATTTTTAAAATTTGTTGTTTTAGTAAAATAAATTGCTTGTGTTTTTCACAGATCAGCATCAGGGAAGGAATTTGCAGGCATAAAACACTTATGTGAATGTTGTCTGTACTGTGACACTTTCTCCGAGCTGTGCAGTCAGTGTTTCCAAAGAAAATGGTACCGCAATGAAATAGCCTTCCGTTTTTTATATTATTATAAATATCGTTGTCATTACCAAAATATAATAAATATCTCAACGATTTTTTGGGAAATGCTTTGACTAATGACTCTAATTGTGTGTGAGAATTTCGAGGTATCTCTCATTGCCCTATGAGGGTGACGATAATGCTGAAAATGCAGCCCGCTCAGGGGCGTGTCCCCTTAAGCTGAAGGCCTAGTTTAAGTTACGGCCAGCGCCCATTAGCACAGTCATAGTTCACATAATGACCTACTGACGTTGCTATAAACAACGCCTAGCTCGTTAAGGTTAACTAATTGTGAGCGCTCTAGTTTAAATAGCTTGGGAGTAGTTAGAGCGGTCGCTAGTATGTCTGCTAATATCTGGTAACTTTCGGTACTAAGTGGGTACATGGAGAGGTGCTATCTATATCACTACTTAACGGTGAATTCTCGTTCCTTACCCGTTGTTCCTGTTTTCATGTTTGGTATTTATTGAGCCTCCAGCCGGTACGGGTGCTCACTTCTCGCACCTTGCTCCAGAGACGTCGGGCGTTTAAAACTGGCCCCGCATGTGGGGAACTGAACTGGGCATCCTCAGAGGTGCTCCCCGTTCCGATGAATCTAGCACACTCAGTACTTATAATACAGAGAGGAAACCGACACCATCCGATTAAAAGATCAGTGGTGATCATCTAGAGCGTGTCACGCGGTGTTAGTATTTGGGGGTAATATTAAGAAGCAAATTGAAATTATGTTACAGATTGCCAATGGCAGACAGATTTATTGGAAGGATTTTGGGACAGAGTTGCCCATGTGTTTAGTAATTGGAATTTTTGAATTTAGAGTCCTCATCACGTAAGCAGGACAAACAGACATCGAAAGAATTCAGAGATGCTCTGGCAGCACTGTAACGTGACGGTGCAGCGCATATGAAAGTATACCGGATTTGTTTGGGTAATGGTAACTGGAATTCTAGAAAGAAGGGCAACATAATTTTCACGAAACTGTGTTTGGTAAATTTAGAGAATCTGCAATGGATGGTGACTGTGTGATCATTATGCTTCCAACATCATACACTGTCTGGTCACATTAATCTGACCACCGCCTAAACCAGGCGCAGTAACCACTCACAGACGGCAAGTGGCAGCACTAGCAGTGGAGAGTATGCAAAGCGTTTGCGGGACGCGAGAAACAGTGCAGTCGTTGTAGTAATGCGAAAATGGAGCTATTTATCTGACCTCCTTAAAGGCATGATCATTCGTTTTTGGACCAAGGGTGGAAGCATTTCCGAAACAGCTACACTACTGGCCATTAAAATTGCTACACCAAGAAGAAATGCAGATTATAAACGGGTATTCATTGGACAAATATATTATACTACAACTGACATGTGATTATATTTTCACGCAATTTGGGCGCATAGACCCTGAGAAATCAGTACCCAGGACAACCACATCTGGCCGTAAAAACGGCCTTGATACGCCTGGGCATTGAGTCAAGCAGAGCTTGGATGGCGCGCACAGGTACAGCTGCCCATGCAGCTTCAACACGATACCACAGTTCATCATGAGTAGTGATTGGCGTATTGTGACGAGCCAGTTGCTCGACCGCCATTGACCATACGTTTTCAATTGGTGAGAGATCTGCAGAATGTGCTGGCCAGGGCAGCAGTCGAACATTTTCTGTATCCAGAAAGGTCCGTACATGGCCTGCAACATGCGGTCGTGCATTGTCCTGCTGAAATGTAGGGTTCCGCAAGGATCGAATGAAGGGTAGAGCCACAGGTCGTAACAGATCTGAAATGTAACGTCCACTGTTCAAAGTGCCGTCAATGCGAACAAGAGGTGACCGAGACGTGGAACCAGTGGCACCCCGTACCATCACGCCGGGTAATACGCCAGTAAGGCGATGACGAATACACGCTTTCAATGTGCGTTCAACGCGATGTCGCCAAATACAGATACGACCACCATGATGCTGTAAATAGAATCTGGATTCATCCGAAAAATGACGTTTTGCCATTCGCGCACCCAGGTTCGTCGTTTAGTACACTATCTCAGGCGCTCTTGTATGTGATGCAGCGTCAAGGGTAACCGCAACCATGGTCTCCGAGCTGATAGTCCATGCTGCTGCAAACGTCGTCGAACTGTTCGTGCAGATGGTTGTTGTCTTGCAAACGTCCCCATCTGTTGACTCAGGGATCGAGACGTGGCTGCGCGAGCCGTTACAGCCATGCGGATAAGATGCCTGTCATCTCGATTGTTAGTGATACGAGGCCTTTGGGATCCAGCACGGCGTTCCGTATTGCCCTCCTGAACCCACCGATTACATATTCTGCTAACAGTCATTGGATCTCGACCAACGCGAGCAGCAATGTCGCGATACGATAAACTGCAATCGCGATAGGCTACAATCCGACCTTTATCAAAGTCGGAAACGTGCTGGTACACATTTCTCCTCCTTACACGAGGCATCACAACAACGTTTCACCAGGCAACGCCGGTCAACTGCTATTCGTGTATGAGCAATCGGTTGGAAACTTTCCTCATGTCAGCACGTTGTAGGTGTCTCCACGGACGCCAAACTTGTTTGAATGCTCTGAAAGCTAATCACTTGCATATCACAGCAACTTCTTCCTGTCGGTTAAATTTCGCGTCTGTAGCACGTCATCTTCGTGGTGTAGCAATTTTAATGGGCAGTAGTGTATGTTCGTAAACCTCCCGCTTGCCGCTGTGGTTAAAGTAAGCCGTGGATGACAGAATAGAGCACAATAGCATTATCCCAAACCGGCACCGAGGCAACAGTGGTGCATCACGGCCCTAGGTGACAGGGGTGAACGATGGCTGCAGAAACGTGTACGGGCAAACATAATTGTAACTGTCGAGCAACTGACTGCCCATATGAACCCAGGGACTGTCTACATGATCTCTTCAATGACCAACGATCATACAGCTAACGTTACTGCGTATGAACTTCGGCAGCAGGCACCTGGTCCACGCACCTTTGCTGACTTCTGCTCATTGATGACAAAGGCTGGAATTTGCACGCCAGTACCACAACTGGATTTGGATTTGTACAGAGTGTAGCCATGAATGGAAATGAAACGTGGACGATAAATAGTTTGGACAAGAAGAGAATAGAAGCTTTCGAACTGTGGTGCTACAGAAGAGTGCTGAAGATTAGATGGGTAGATCACATAACTAATGAGAGGTATTGAATAGGATTGGGGAGAAGAGAAGTTTGTGGCACAACTTGACTAGAAGAAGGGATCTGTTGGTAGGACATGTTCTGAGGCATGGAGGGATCACAAATTTAGCATTGGAGGGCAGCGTGGAGGGTAAAAATCGTAGAGGGAGACCAAGAGATGAATACACTAAACAGATTCAGAAGGATGTAGGTTGCAGTAGGTACTGGGAGATGAAGAAGCTTGCACAGGATAGAGTAGCATGGAGAGCTGCATCAAACCAGTCTCAGGACTGAAGACCACAACAACAACAACAACAACTGTAAGTCCACTGAACGCCGACAAGTGGCCCTTTCAGAAGAGTCTCGTTTTATCCCGCATCAGACAGATGGAGTTTTTCATGTAGGCGAGAAACGTCTGAAAGCAGACACCCTGCAGCGATCACCGGAAGAGTCGAGGCCGGAGGGCTCTGCCTGGGTGATCTCGTCATTCTGTAAGGCACAATGAATGAACACAAGTAAGCATATATCTCTGGGGACCACGTCCACCCCTGCACACTGTTTGTTTTTCCTCAGCACGGACCGAGCGAGGTGGCGCAGCGGTTAGACACTGGACTCGCATTCGGGAGGACGACGGTTCAATCCCGCGTCCGGCCATTCTGATTTAGGTTTTCCGTGATTTCCCTAAATCGCTCCAGGCAAATGCCGGGATGGTTCCTTTGAAAGGGCACGGCCGACTTCCTTCCCCGTCCTTCCCTAATCCGATGAGACCGATGACCTCGCTGTCTGGTCTCCTCCCCCAAAACAACCAACCAACCTCAGCACGATGACATCTACCATCAGTACAATGTAACGTGTCACATGGCTCGCAGTGTACGTGCGTGGTTTGAAGAACACTACGAAGAGTTTCCGTACTCTCCTCACTACCAAACCCTCTGTACTTAAGTCCTACCGAGAATCTGTGGGACCAACTCGATCGAGATGTTCGTGCCATGGCTCCTCATCTGAGAAACACAGCGCAACTGGCAGCGACACAGGAATCAGCGCGGCTCCACATCCTTGTCGGTACCATCCAGAATCTCACTGCCTCTCTTCCTGTGCATCTTACAGTGGTCCACACTGCAGATGTTGTTTATTCAGGCTTTTGACAAGTGGTCATGTTAATGTGACTGGAAGGCGTAAATGTAGCATAGGTCTCAAGAAACAGTGTAAGGTGGCTATAATTTTGCATCTTACAAGCAGTCATCTACATACTGTGCCGTGATTTACGACCGAAATTAGGTATCAGTTGATAGGTTGTACATGGAATATATGAATATTTAAAGGAGACACCTTAGAAATAATTGTTAACGCTTATTGCATGAAAAGTGACGGCGTGTCTTTATTACCAAAACGGCGTAATGAATAATTGCCTATACTAGTAGACGTTGGAACGCCAGTGGAAATGAAACGGCAGACGAAACTCAATCCGTGGGTTAAAAAGCCTGCACAGGTGTGTTGCTCCTGCTTCACACAAGAAGTGCTAAGGCGGACGGTCTGGACACCTGAGCGTGGTTCCCACGCCCGGGTTCCCGGGTTCGATTCCCGGCGGGGTCAGGGATTTTCTCTGCCTCGTGATGGCTGGGTGTTGTGTGCTGTCCTTAGGTTAGTTAGGTTTAAGTAGTTCTAAGTTCTAGGGGACTTATGACCACAGCAGTTGAGTCCCATAGTGCTCAGAGCCATTTGAACCATTTGAACCTGAGCGTGGAAGCATAATACAGCGGCGGCCGGCCGCATTGTAGCAGGGGCCGGAAGGACAGGGTGATCAAAAAGTCAGTATAAATTTGAAAACTGAATAAATCACGGAATAATGTAGATAGAGAGATACAAATTGACACACATGCTTGAAATTACATGGGGTTTTATTAGAACAAAAAAAAAATACAAAAGTTCAAAAAATGTCCGACAGATGGCGCTTCATCTCATCAGAATAGCAATAATTAGCATAACAAAGTAAGACAAAGCAAAGATGATGTTCTTTACAGGAAATGCTCAATATGTCCACCATCATTCCTCAACAACAGCTGTAGTCGAGGAATAATGTTGTGAACGGCACTGTAAAGCATGTCCAGAGTTGTGGTGAGGCATTGGCGTCGGATGTTGTCTTTCAGCATCCCTAGAGATGTCGGTCGATCACGATACACTTGCGACTTCAGGTAACGCCAAAGTCAATGATCACACGGACTGAGGTCTGGGGACCTGGGAGGCCAAGCATGACGAAAGTGGCGGCTGAGCACACGATCATCATCAAACGACGAGCGCAAGAGATCTTTCACACGTCTAGCAACATGGGGTGGTTCTAATAAAACCCCATGTCATTCCAAGCATGTATGTCAATTTTTACCTCTCTATCTACATTATTCCGTGGTTTATTAAGTTTTCAAATTTATACTGACTTTTTGATCACCCGGTAGTTCGGAAACTCTGAAAATGTTGGACGCAGCAGAGAGGAACGAGGAAGCGTTACCTCGGAAATCGCTGCCTTGGTTTTTTGCGAGGATTTTTACTCTGTGAAGCGTACCATCATTGTAAGAGTATAGGTATTTCCTCGAAAACTTTCCGCGCTGGACGACAAAAGATTAAAATATGGTTGTTCTGCTTTCGGAAGATCTGCAGAGAGGGAAAATATTCCTTGGTTTCGAGAATATGATTCGCCTTCTGAGTTACGACAGAAGGGAGCCGAGCTTTGCTGGAAAGCCAGCGTTGCAGACAAGAGGTCTTCCAATTTGAGCGCCCGAGTTTGATGGTCGCTCAGTATCAGCTTTTGTTCGTACAGACGGACTTACTGTCTTTGCTCTTGGGAAATTTTATAGTTACCTGTATAACGATTAGGCACTGTACTGTTGCGGACTTATACGATTGTGGACTTTGCTTCCAGGCACGGAATCGTCCTTGAGTACGCAGTGTTCTGTGATTGAGAGCACTTCTTCTGTCTATACTTACGCAGAGACATTATCTGAATTCCGTCCTTGTAACTGGGTGTTCGCGTTTCTTGTCTGCAGAACACAGAGAGGAGAAGACAGTATTAGAGTACACTAATCAGAGGACCGCCCTCTGCCGTCCACGTGCTTGAAAGAGTTTATTTTGTGGCTGGAGTTCTTCCATCATCGCAGACGTGTACGAAAACCATCACTTCAACGCACTGGACGCAGTACATACGGTGATGTTGCTAATTGCTTCGACTTATTAGGGCTATAAGGATAAACACATGTGATCACCTAAGTTTTATTTCCACTGAGGTTGCACACCACTGTTGATCATCTTTGAAAGTAGTGTCTTCTAGTGTTTGGTACGTAGATGATGTCAGTCATCTCGCGTTACTTATGTTAGATCGCGTAGCCATAAAAAGGGGCAGATTTGGGCAATTGATCACTAATATTAGTTAAGAAATTCATTTTGTCTCTTTATCTCCATTGGACATTAATATATAAGCATTTGTAATATATAAAGGGTTTTTAATCTACAATAAATGTACAAGCAGAACCAGCATTTACCATTTTATAGTTACTAGTTCCCTTAATCATTCATTTATGTTTATGTTGTAATTTATATGTTAAAGAGCAAGAAGGAGGAGATATCACTATAAAGAGATCCTAAGATCTGCTCCAGGGGATTGTCAGACAGGGCCAAATCTTCAGGTTCGCTTTCAGTTTTTTCCGTTGCGCACATTCATTTTCCACCCGCCTGGAGTAGCATCTTGGAACAGGTGAATGTAGGAATTAGATTTCCAATTATTTAGCCATCTGGCTACATTCCCAAGAGATGTTAAGGGCAATAATGTTCACAAACCAGTATTTCGCGTCTGTTTATGCTTTATTGTAATTGAAAGGTGGTAATGTAGTCCATTTACAGAGAACGTACAGGGAGTGGACAAAACTACGGAAATACCACAAACGCAATACGTTATCATGCCTAATACGGCGTAGGAAAACGATGGATTATAAAACAACTTCCAGTCGTCTCGGTTTGAATACATGCAGGGCCTTTATTGTTTTCGAGGGAGTAGCAGTCTTCCTGCAAAATAGTAGCAAGTTCAGGTAACGATAATGGAGCTTGAAAGCTATCACGCACCATTCTCTCCAAAGAAGATGACAAAGGCTCAATAATATTGAGATCTGGAGACTTTGGTGGCCAGGAGAGACGCGACAGTTCATCCTCGTGCTCACAAACCCAGCCCTGGACGACGCAAGTTGTGTGAACAGGAGCCCTGTCTTCTTGGAACACATTGTTAGTAGGCCCTTCGATTCTGATGAGACATTGTTCCATTGCAAAGTGTGTTGCTAAGAGATAAGGACAAATAAAAGACAACGCTATGCTATAGTCGTTTACACACTTATTTCAGTAAATCGAAGAAAATTACAAAACACTCGCACATTTTAGAAGTTATAACTCCATTCCTTTAGACTTCAGACATATTCTTCTATCTCACAGCATCTGACGACCTTTCCCATTTCATAATCAGAGTAATGGACTCACTGAACTGCCCAGCACTAAAGTAACGGTGTGTAAGTCAGTAGTGACTGCTGTACGGAGCAGAGACACCGGTACCAACTAAGGCACCTTGTAAGGATGTGGCTTCAATGAGAATCTTAAGACGATTATGTGACGTCACCAGAGCCGATAATATCAGAAACTAGAGAGCAAGAGACAACGTCAATGTTACGGAGATATCAAGAACGTTCAAGGAACAACACTGCAATGCGAAGCGCTCAAGAACGACTCAGATGAGAGGAAATGTGACAATAGTAGCGCATATGACACGAAATAAAACAAAAGGCGGAGATGTCTTTCATGACAATGAATGTACGTTAGAACCTAAAACACCTTGGGCTGCACCATAGTAATGTATCTCGTTCGTATGACACGCGCAACGCCCGGTACACGAAACGTGCTGAAAAGTAACGCCTCCAAATTTTTAATGTGGAAACTCTTTAAGATTTGTAAACAAAAAACAAACGTTGTTAATATTCTATATCTTTATTCTACATATCTATATATTTCCAGCCTCTGCCGCTAGTGGGTTCCGAATAGCAGCGTGTAACACGGCGGTGGGTGACGTAACTATGTCTGTGCGTCAGAAACAGTGTGCTGTTATCGAGTTTCGAATACGAAGACTTCGTCCACACCCTCTCCTTCAGCATGACAATTCCGGACAGCAGACGAGCTCTCGAAATCTCCACCAATTCGACACCTTCGGCTCACAGTCATCGATCATCCTCCATACAGTCCCGACTTGGCCCCTTCCGATTTTCAACTGTTCCCAAAAACGCCTGAGAGAACTGTACTGTGATAGTAGTCAAACACAGCAAGCAGAGGTGAAGCTCTGGCCCGGTCAACACATTCAAACATTAATAACAAAAGGAGGGTCAGTATTGGTCAGTGAATTAGAAATCTTTATTTCTGTTGCAATTCGATTTCAATCATTGTTTAAAATCTTGTGGACTTACTGCACTGATGCTCACGCAGTGATTGAAATCCATCTGCAACAGAACTAAAGGTTTCTATTTCAACGACCAATGTTGACCGTCCTTTCCTTATTAATACTGATGTGGTGGTCTTTGTGGAGACTCCACTCAAAAAATTCAATCTGCAGCAGCGGTATGAACAAACTGGTCTCTCGTTGGGTGCAGTATATTCTTCACCAGGGTGATTATGTTGAGAAATGACTAAGTACATCTACGTCTCCATCAACATCTACATGGATACTCTGCAAATCACACTTAAGTGCCTGCCAGAGGGTTCATCGAACCACCCTCACAATAATTCTCTATTATTCCACTCTTGAACAGTGCTCGGAACAAATGAACGTCTATATCTTTCCGTGCGTGCTCTGATTTGCCTTGTTTTGTTATGATAATCGTTTCTCCCTGTGTAGGTCAGCGACAGCAAAATATTTTCGCATTCGGAGGAGAAAGTTTGAAACACCTTTCTTTTAATGATGTCCACCCCGGATCCTGTATCAGTCCGTGACACTCTCTGCCCCATTTCCCGTAATATAAAACGTGCTGCCCTTGTTTGAACTTTCTCGATATTATCCGCTAACCCTATATGGTACTGCGCAGCCGTACTCCTAATGAGGACGACAAGCGTAGTTTAGGCAGTCCCTTTAATAGATCTGTTCCATCTTCTAAATGTACTGACTATAAAACCCTGTCTTTGGTTCAGCTTCCCAGAAACATTTTCTATGTGTTCTTTCCAGCTGAAGTTGTTCGTAATTGTAATTACAAGGTATTTAGTTGAACTTCGAGCCTTTACATTTCATTGCTTTTTGTGTAACCGAAGTTTAACGGATTCCTTTTAGCACTCATGTGGATGACCTCACACTTTTCATTATTTAGGATCAATTTTTGCACCATACAGATATCGTTTCTAAATCGTTTTGCAATTTGTTTTGATCTTCGGATGAATTTACTAGGCAGTAAACGACAGCATCATCTGCAAAGAACCTAAGTCGGCCGTCCAAATTGTCTCCTCCTGAATCGTTTATATAGATAAGGAACAGCAGGGGGTCTATAACACTAACTTGCGGAGCGTCGGAAATCACTACTGCTTTAATCGAAGACTTTCCGTCAATTACTACGAACTGTGACCTCTCTGGCAGGAAATCGCGACTGCAGCCGCATAGCTGGGACGATATTCCGTAAGAATGCAATTGATTACAAGCCGTTTTTGAGGCACAGTGTCGAAAGCTTTCTGGAAATTTAGAAATACGGAATCAATCTAAAATCCGTTTCGATGGCACTGAGCACTTTGTGTGAGTAAAGCGCTAGTTGCGTTTCACAAGAACGATGTTTTCTACATCCATGTTGAGTAAGTTGCATGGGGGCTAAATTAAAATTAAATATGAATGCAAATATTTTTTAGTAGCTGTATGTCCGATTACGCAAGTCTCGTAAACGGCTGGCCCTGACAACTAATTGTTACGCTATCTGACTGCATAGAATGACAACAAAGAATGTAAGAAAATTTCTGTTAACACAATTAACTAATTAAGTCCCCAGCAACTATAAAATCTACGAAGCCAACATAGCACAAGTGTAGCTGTTCTGTGTGTGGAAGTATGACTCAACGTACACATCTGGCACGGTTCTTATTCAACAAGACAAGAATTTTTAAATACCATTTATACTGACGTGATAAAAGAAAATTAGAAATACTATAATTGTGCAAGAAAACCAAAATTACACTCTAATACAAGAACACAAGCCAGATGCTTTGTTGACTGAACCTGTAATGACACATTATTCAGGACACACAAATAAATAGACAACATAATATTTATTACCTTCATATATATTGACGAAAAGCACTCTGACCATTACAATATCTCCATTGGAATAACATCTGCTATCTCTCCCATCACATAGCTGCATAAAACATCGAACAAACACTCACTACTACCCCATCTCATTCCAACTTCAGCTACAAGCAGTGTCCACCACAACTTCCCGGCAAGAACTGCTTGCCACTACGTCTCAATAATCACTGCAAGTGGAGGCGGCGGAACAATACTCTCTGGCGCGATTTTTTGGCGCTGTGGCTCAGTGTAGCCACCTTTCAAAGTGTCAACAGACAGTTGTCTTCGAGGTAATGCATAATGTTCGAAAACAACATACGTTCTAAATTCCTGCTGTCTATCGACGTTAATGATATGGGCCTGTCATTTACTGAATTACTCCTATTACCTCTCTTGAACATTGGTAGAGATGAAGAGTAAACATGTAGAATGTTAATAACGGCTACCTGTTTAAAAATCTTTAATAGCTTTCACGTAAAAATATCGGAGGTATTACTTTCCGGCAAGCCCTCGTTTACTTGGCATCTCCTTTCAGATTAGAAGTATGCGCTTTTCACTACTGTCTCGATATTGTCGCTGTGGTGTTGTAGTATGCAGTGCGACAAACCTGGAGTGCAACGCAAAGCATACGGCAAGACAGCTCATAGCGTGAGAGACATGGGGGGAAGACTGTGAGTAGCAAGATACCATCCTTTAGCGTCTCAAACCTGGACAATGGGATTCAGGTTGGGAAGTGAAGCTGGCCACTGCACGTGATAAAATGATTGCTGTAAAATATATTCATTCGTGGGACACGTCGATGCATACAAGCTCTGTTTTTTAGTACCGTGAATTCATGAGTTAACTTCGACAGGTTAACACCTATATATGAACCAACAGTGTCAAGTACACGTACGTGCCGGTCTTTGGACCGTCGTAAAAGTATACTACCCCACACCAACACACTCTCAACCGAAAATATTGTCTTCGCGTAGGTTTGATGGACAATCATTGTTGTCGGCTTGACGGTAAAACACGTCCACCTTTCATTTGGAATTTAATCCTGGACTCATCCATGAAGACAACGGTCAACCATTGATCTGCCGTTGAGTGTATGTTGATATTCTCACAGTAAATACGTCGTCTGTAGTCGAACGGAGGGCAGTAAACACATCGCCCTTTGCCTCGCATGCGTTCCACCTACGTGCAGTCCCACGCACAGTACTCTGTGATATGCGCTTTGTGCCGGCGGCGAGGGCAGTCCGTAGTAGAGATGGGAAATATCGATTATTTACACATATGTAACATTTGTACCAACTGTGGATGAGCAAACGCTTGTTTCGCAATGTTGTCACGTGCTAATAACAACATAAGGACGAATATTTAACTAAGTGGCAAACTGTACTCGTACAACTTGGCTATAGTATGCCGTACACGCTACATTGTATTACGTGCGATAAATCGTCTGTCAGGCCTTCAGCTACTGTCCTTTGCTCAAACATGCTATGTTGAGAATTAAACGAGCCTCGGCTGCTCTATGACCAGTACGGGTGGTCGCTACCAAAGGATGGCGAGGGTAGCACTAGTCGATAGCTTGTGAGCTGCTCAGGGAGTCAGAACAGAGAAGAAACGACTCACCAGAACAGGGATGGATGTACTGAAGTGCGCGAGATATGGCCACAAGCTCTGCAGTGAATACACTGCAGCCAGCGGGCAAGGAATGCTGTTCAATATGGCCTCTGTGGACATAAGCGAAGCCAACATTACCATCAGCCATCGAGCCGTCGGTGTAAACAACTACAGAGGCCCGTAACACGTCAAGAATCGAGAAGACGTGACAGCGTAGAGCGGCGGGGTTACGAAGTCCTTAGGGCCATGCAAAAGGTCCAGATGAAGCTTAGGCCGAGGTGTACACTATGGAGGTGTGCGTGAATGGACCACAAGTAGACGTGGTAAAGGGAAGGATTCCAGTTTGGAGAGAAGGGATCGCACACGAGTCGCAATCGCGAGCAGTGACCTGGGCCGCCGATGCGGGAGATGGACTGCCGCGTGTGGGAAAAGGAGACGATGATTCGGATGGTCAGAAGTACAAATGTGTGCAACATAACTGACGAGCAGTTGCGCACGTCGGATCGGCAATGGAGGGACTCTGGCCTCCACCAGGACACTGGTTACCGGACTCGTTCTAAAATCTCCCGTCGCTAAGCGAACACCACAGTGGTGCGCTGGGCCGCCGAAGCATAAACCAAACGCCCATATTCAAGGTGGGATTGAACAAGTGCTCTGTAAAGCTGCAGCAGCGTAGAGCGATCTGCACCCCAGTTGGTGTTGCTCAGGCAGCGGAGAGCATTGAGGTGCTGCCAGCACTTCCGCTTAAGCTGACGAAGATGAGGTAGCCAAGTCAATCGGGCGTCGAAAACCAGTCCTAAGAATCGATACGTCTCCACTACAGTGAGTGGATGGTCATTAAGATGAAGTTCAGTTTCTGGATGAATGGTGCGACGCCGACAGAAGTGCATGACACACGACTTCACGGCTGAAAACTGGAAGCCGTGGACTAGAGCCCATGACTTCGCTTTGTGAATGGCGCCCTGTAGCTGCCGCTCAGCAATACCAGTACTGGAGGAGCAGAAGTCATCCGCACACAGAGAAGGTGAGACGGACGGCCCTACAGCTGCTCCTAGGCCGTTAATGGCCACTAAAAATAGAGATACACTCAATACAATGCGGAACGCCATCCTCGTGAATACAGAGGGGAACAATGGGAGGCATCAACTTGGACACGGAGAGTATGGAGAGACAGGAGGTTTTGGATAAAAATCGGAAGCGGGCCCCAGGGACCCCACTCATACAATATGGGAAGGATACAATGTCGTCAGATCGTGTCGTATGCCTTACGTAAGACAAAAACGACGGCAACCAGGTGTTCGCGTCTGGAATAGGCTATTCGGATGGCAGACTCGAGGGACACAAGATTATCAGTGGTAGAGCGACCCTGGCGGAAGCCGCCCTGACATGGAGCCAGTAGACCACGTGACTCCAGGACCCAGCCCAACCACTGACACACCATATATTCCAGCAGCTTACAGAGAACGTTGGTGTGGCTGATGCGCCGATAGCTATCTACACAAAGCGGATTTTTACTGGGTTTCAGCACCGGAATGATGGTGCTCTACCGCCATTGCGATGGAAAGACGCCATCGCACAAGATCTGGTTGAAGATGACGAGAAGATATCGCTTATAGTCAGACGAGAGATGTTTAATCATCTGACTGTGGATCCGATCCGGCCCAGGAGCTGTGTCGGGGCAATGTGCAAGGGCACTGAGGAGCTCCCAGTGTGTAAATGGGGCGTTATAGGGTTCATTGTGGCGTGTAGTGAACGAGAGGACTTGCCTTTCCATCCGCCGTTTGAGGGTGCGAAAGGCAGGGGGGGGGGGGGAGTAGTTATCCGACGCAGAGGCTCGAGCTTAGTGCTCAGCAAAGTGCTCGGCAATCGCGTTTGCGTAGGTAGAGAGCAGGCCATTGGTGTTAACACCAAGGACACCTGTTGGGGTCTGGTACCCAAAAAGACGGCTGATCTTCGTCCAGACAAGGGAAGGTGACGTATGGCGCCCAATGGTCGACGGTTACCTCTCCCAACACTCCTGCTTCCGTCGGTTTATAAGCAAGCGAACGTGAGCACGGATCTGCTTCAAGGCTACTAGTGAAGGGTGCCGCTTATGTTGCTGTAGAGCTCGCCGACGCTGTTTAATTGGCTCAGCGACATCCGGAGACCACCTCCCTAGAGAACGAGGAATCGCGTTTTCCGCCACAGAAACTATCGTTGTAGTGACCTGCTCAATCACAACATCCATGACACCCCGTGGGGGAGATTCAACGGTGACAGCAGAGGTGAAGGCTACTCAGTCTGCCTTGTTTAAAGCCCATCTGGGTAGGCGTCCACGGGCATGACGTCGGGGGAGTGACAGGAAGATGGGGAAGTGGTACTAGCACACAGGTCGTCATGTGCTCTCCATTGGATAGATGGGAGAAGTCCTGGGCTGCAAATTGATAAATCAATGTAAATACCATGAGCCACAGTGAAATGTGTGGCGGCCCCAGTATTTAAGAGGCAGAGGTCGAGTTTTGACAGTAAATTTTCGACACCTCTGCCATGGCCAGTAAGCATGGTGCTACCCACAAGGGGTTATAGGCATTAAAATCTCCTTAAAATTGGGAAAGGTTTAGGGAGTTGATCAATCAGTGCAGCCAATATATTCAAGGGTACCACACCATCTGGTGGGAGATAAACATTGTAGACAGTAATTTCCTGCGTCGTCTGTGTCCTGACAGCCACAGCTTCAAGAGTAGTTTGAAGGGGCAAAGGTTCACTATATACTGAGTTCAGGGCATAAACGCAAACTCCACCTGACTATTATATTCGCTACAGTTCTTGTAATATCCTCTGTAGCTGTGAAGGGCAGGGGTCCGCATTGCCGGGAACCAGGTTTCGTGAAGGGCAGTGCAAAAGCAGATGTAAAGCTTAACACCTGCCGTAGCTCAGCCAGGTGGTGGAGAAAACCGTCGCAATTCCACTGGAGGATGACGTGGTCGTGAGACTGGGAAGGCATGAAACACTCGATTAGGCAGACTACACCTCAGGGTCACCTGCTGCCACCGACTTATTTCCTGAACAGGCTATATCCATTGTGCCTGAGGGCCTGGCCAGATCTAGGTCCTCAACAGAAGCCAGAATCTTCATCTTCATCCACAGACACAGAGCTTGTAAGCAGCGCAATTCCCTTGGTCTTGGGGGGGGGGGGGTCTTCTTTCTGGATTTCTCTCGTTGATTCTTGGATTTATCTGGCTAGGAAGGCTTCACTGATTGTCACCAGGACTGAGGATGATTGTGAAGCCCTACGACCAGCTGCTTTTGGGCACTTCAGCCACTGGCAGGTGTCATCTTTCCCATTAGCAGAAACTTGGAAAGGGAGTGACCCAAGGGACCCCTTCCTAGCGAGAGGAGACAAAAACGACATACGCTTCTCTGGCTGAGAAGTGGAGACTGGTGTCCCCAATGGTTGGGGGGACAGTGCTCCTGAGGTAGGTGGTGCGAGAGCAACAGGGAGGGAAGTGCCCCCTACCATCAAAAGGGCAGGTGTAATCTTTGCCGGGAGTCCCGATGCCCCAGGGTGATGGGCGTCTACTCCTTGGTATACATGGGGAGTTAATAGCGCGGGCATCAGCAGAGCGATCCCTGTTAGTCAGGGGGCTACAACCAACAGGGTACACAGTGGCCCCACCACAACAGACTGGCTACCATGCTGGATATGAGCTGCAAAGAATTCCATGGTCATCGTCGGCGCAGAAAACGGCTCTGCATAGTGGGTGGAGGAAAACGCACCCAGGAAGTTGTCCTCGCCCAAGAGATGGAGGATGAGCGGGACTGCAATGCCACGATGAGAAAGTGGGCTAAAGATCTCAATGCACGATGGACACGATGCACCATGTAAGGCACCCTTCTCCAATTGGCTTCCTCTCTGGAAAAATTTGAAAATGGAGGTCAGACTGTACAGGGGACCACCGCATAAAGGCCGAAAGGTGTGACACACCTTTTAGTCGCCTCTTACGACAGGCAGGAATACCTGGGTCCTATTCTAACCCCCGGGCCTGCAGGAGGGGGGGGGCTGCCTTTGTGCATGCGCCTGCGCGCCTTGTTTTGGTGTGAAGAAAGCAAAATGAACTAGCAGTCTCCAGTGCAAAGCTCTCACCTCAAGATGGCTGGAAGGTTGGCATCCGAAATATCATGACAGGAAGTCGACGTTATCCGGCTGCAATACCGAAACTTCATAGAACAAGCCAAAAAGAATCTTGCGTTTTATTTAAGCATCTGATAAAAAACCCAGACCATTACTAACACCAGGTCAACGAAAGATATCATCCTCGAGACAACGTCGCCGAAGTTAAGAGTCTGCAATCTTTAACTGAATGTACTCCTCTCCAAATTAATTCGAAGTGCAAAACAGAAGCTGTCTGCTATAAAATGCCTTCATTAATTAACTGTTATCAGTAACATCATGGTGGGAGCTGGGTACATTTCAAGATGAAGGAAGCTGATTACTGTGTCAGGAAGTTAAAAAAGACAGCTTCGTGCATTATTGCAGTGCAGACAACATACTTAATTTTTATGTCAGTTAATTTAATTTTCTCCTCGTTTAGGCAACTGTTGTAGCGTCTGTCGTGAAACTTATGGAGACCTGTGTGTATCAGCTTAACATGGACACTGAAAGAGTGTTGCTTTGCCCACGAACGTATTACAGCTGAGTAATTCAGAATGCCCTGTAGCTCTCATATTACTCGCATACTTCATAAAAAGTTTTGCAGCCCTACACAAGCCGGAAGCACTCGGATGCGTAACCCTTCTCGCGTTTGCAACACTTTTGGCGAGAGCTAGGTGCGAGCTTTTCGACAACATCCCCCCAATAAGTTTATCAGTCCCACAATTTATAAAACGAACCTCGAAATTCGTCGGGACTTTACCACCTGCAAAGAACTGTTACGAAAAGAACACGGGCTCTTTAGGAAATCAACAAGAGTTCCGCAAAAAAAAATCGTGCCTTTCGTCCAAGAGACCGGCGTCCATGTTGATGCCGTGTCTTTGGCCTCCAGAATGCGCTCGATACAGTTCCCACTGTCACCTAATGAAGAACGTGCACTCAGACGAAATATCTGGCTAACTATGTGGTTGGACAGAAGAGTCCCTAGTAAACAGAACACAGTATGTTATTCTCAACGCAGATAAATTTTCAGATGTAAACGTAACACAAGGGAGTACTACCGTTCAAAACATGCTGAAAGGGGAAAAAAACGCGATATCAATAAGCAGTTGTGCGACATAAACGAAAGTTGGTAGACACAACTGAAAGATGATATCTATTCAAACTGCGCTAGTACCGCCACTGTGACGATACAAATCAGGTTTGATTTAAATACGCTCTATGACTGTCCGGAGCTTTATTTACCTCTGATCTGAGATTAAACGTGAGTTGTGGTTAGTCAAAAATGCCTTTAAGGCGACAAAGACGCCATTATGAACTCTCACGCAGTTTGAACGAGGTCTTGTAATCGGGCTACGAGAACCTGAAGTTCCTTCTGCGATACTGCAGAACGTAGCCTGTAACGCCGGAAACGCATGTCCTCTTATTTCCATCTATTGTACTATAAATTTTTTCCTTATTTCTTTATATATTGTAATTGTTTTACAATATATATATATATATATATATATATATATATATATATATATATATATATATATAGGGTGTTACAAAAAGGTACGGCCAAACTTTCAGGAAACATTCCTCACACACAAATAAAGAAAATATTTCATGTGAACATGTGCCCGGAAACGCTTACTTTCCATGTTAGAGCTCATTTTATTACTTCTCTTCAAATCACATTAATCATGGAATGGAAACACACAGCAACAAAACGTACCAGCGTGACTTCAAACACTTTGTTACAGGAAATGTTCAAAATGTCCTCCGTTATCGAGGATACATGCATCCACCCTCCGTCGTATGGAATCCCTGATGCGCTGATGCAGCCCTGGAGAATGGCGTATTGTATCACAGCCGTCCACAATACGAGCACGAAGTGTCTATACATTTGGTACCGGGGTTGCGTAGACAAGAGCTTTCAAATGCCCCCATAAATGAAAGTCAAGAGGGTTGAGGTCAGGAGAGCGTGGAGGCCATGGAATTGGTCCGCCTCTACCAATCAATCGGTCACCGAATCTGTTGTTGAGAAGCGTACGAACACTTCGACTGAAATGTGCAGGAGCTCCATCGTGCATGCACACATGTTGTGTCGTACTTGTAAAGGCACATGTTCTAGCAGCACAGGTAGAGTATCCCGTATGAAATCATGATAACGTGTTGCACTGAGCGTAGGTGGAAGAACATGGGGCCCAATGAACACATCACCAACAATGCCTGCACAAACGTTCACAGAAAATCTGTGTTTATGACGTGATTGCACAGTTGCGTGCGGATTCTCGTCAGCCCACACATGTTGATTGTGAAAATTTACAATTTGGTCACGTTGGAATGAAGGCTCATCCGTAAAGAGAACATTTGTACTGAAATGAGGATTGACACATTGTTGGATGAACCATTCGCAGAAGTGTACCCGTGGAGGCCAATCAGCCGCTGATAGTGCCTGCACACGCTGTACATGGTACGGAAACAACTGGTTCTCCCGTAGAACTCTCCATACAGTGACGTGGTCCACGTTACCTTGTACAGCAGCAACTTCTCTGACGCTGACATTAGGGTTATCGTCAACTGCACGAAGAATTGGCTCGTCCATTGCACGTGTCCTCGTCGTTCTAGGTCTTCCCCAGTCGCGAGTCATAGGCTGGAATGTACCGTGCTCCCTAAGACGCCGATCAATTGCTTCGAACGTCTTCCTGTCGGGACACCTTCGTTCTGGAAATCAAATGGGCATCTGCCAACTCCGCATTTGTAAACATTGCACTGACTGCAAAACCACGTTCGTGATGAACACTGACCTGTTGATGCTACGTACTGATGTGTTTGATGCTAGTACTGTAGAGCAATGAGTCGCATGTCAACACAAGCACCGAAGTCAACATTACCTTCCTTCAATTGGGCCAACTGGCGGTGAATCGAGGAAGTACAGTACATACTGACGAAACTAAAATGAACTCTAACATGGAAATTAAGCGTTTCCGGACACATGTCCACATAACATCTTTTCTTTATTTGTGTGTGAGGAATGTTTCATGAAAGTTTGGCCGTACCTTTTTGTAACACCATATATATATATATATATATATATATATATATATATATATATATATATATATATATATATATCGATGTGTAATTGGATTGTTTTGTAAACATTATTTCTATTTTTACGCTGGGTCTTGCGGAGGGAAAACTATGCCATCGAACGATTACATCGATAGGTCGTGTGGAGAACCATAGTGTTTAGGAGCTGCGTACTGTTAACTCTGCCTCGTGGAGTGCGGGCAGAGCACGGTCTGGATGGGGTAGGGCGGTAGAGCAGGTGTGTTGAGTGACGCTCCCGCGAGTTGCCGCGCTTTCGGGGTTTGGCAGCATGTAATTGCGCTCGACTTGCGATGATAGTTTCTGGCGTGGTGTCGCGGACGGGAAACATTAGCTGGCACACATCAAGAGCCCGTTTCGCCTGGTGACCGTGTCGAGAAGAAGGCGCGCCAACATCCAGCTTCTGCAACAACGACTGTCGGCAATTAGTGATTGTCGCCACGTCCTCGATCGACGACTTCAAACCTTCATTCTACCAACAAGGAAGACTGAAACTACGTGAAGTTTTAGAACTGTACGGCAGACCTCAGCTTTTCAAACTGTTCCATTTGCATCAAAAAAATGCAGCAACTTAGCATGAACGTTTGTTGCTCATTGTCCCAACTGCATTACCAAGCAGGGTCCCTTCCCTTTCCGGAATGAACCCGAGTGTCGTTGAAATTCAAACGCCAGCATTAAAGTAATATCATTCCATTTCACTGCTTTAATTTCAAAGTTCAGTTAAAGTATACCATAACCAAACAGAATCATATTTAGATTACACAAGCACAAATTCCCCCCCCCCCCCATGAACCATGGACCTTGCCGTTGGTGGGGAGGCTTGCGTGCCTCAGCGATACAGATACCCGTACCGTAGGTACAACCACAACGGAGGGGTATCTGTTGAGAGGCCAGACAAACGTGTGGTACCTGAAGAGGGGCAGCAGCCTTTTCAGTAGTTGCAAGGGCAACAGTCTGGATGATTGACTGATCTGGCCTTGTAACAATAACCAAAACGGCCTTGCTGTGCTGGTACTGCGAACGGCTGAAAGCAAGGGGAAACTACGGCCGTAATTTTTCCCGAGGGCATGCAGCTTTACCGTATGATTAAATGATGATGGCGTCCTCTTGGGTAAAATATTCCGGAGGTAAAATAGTCCCCCATTCGGATCTCCGGGCGGGGACTACTCAAGAGGATGTCGTTATCAGGAGAAAGAAAACTGGCGTTCTACGGATCGGAGCGTGGAATGTCAGATCCCTTAATCGGGCAGGTAGGTTAGAAAATTTAAAAAGGGAAATGGATAGGTTAAAGTTAGATATAGTGGGAATTAGTGAAGTTCGGTGGCAGGAGGAACAAGACTTCTGGTCAGGTGACTACAGGGTTATAAACACAAAGTCAAATAGGGGTAATGCAGGAGTAGGTTTAATAATGAATAGGAAAATAGGAATGCGGGTAAGCTACTACAAACAGCATAGTGAACGCATTATTGTGGCCAAGATAGATACGAAGCCCACACCTACTACAGTAGTACAAGTTTATATGCCAACTAGCTCTGCAGATGACGAAGAAATTGAAGAAATGTATGATGAAATAAAAGAAATTATTCAGATAGTGAAGGGAGAAGAAAATTTAATAGTCATGGGCGACTGGAATTCGAGTGTAGGAAAAGGGAGAGAAGGAAATGTAGTAGGTGAATATGGATTGGGGCTAAGAAATAAAAGAGGAAGCCGCCTGGTAGAATTTTGCACAGAGCACAACTTAATTATAGCTAACACTTGGTTTAAGAATCATGATAGAAGGTTGTATACATGGAAGAACCCTGGAGATACTAAAAGGTATCAGAGAGATTATATAATGGTAAGACAGAGATTTAGGAACCAAGTTTTAAATTGTAAGACATTTCCAGGGGCAGATGTGGACTCTGACCACAATCTATTGGTTATGACCTGTAGATTAAAACTGAAGAAACTGCAAAAAGGTGGGAATTTAAGGAGATGAGACCTGGATAAACTGAAAGAACCAGAGGTTGTACAGAGTTTCAGGGAGAGCATAAGGGAACAATTGACAGGAATGGGGGAAAGAAATACAGTAGAAGAAGAATGGGTAGCTTTGAGGGATGAAGTAGTGAAGGCAGCAGAGGATCAAGTAGGTAAAAAGACGAGGACTAGTAGAAATCCCTGGGTAACAGAAGAAACATTGAATTTAATTGATGAAAGGAGAAAATATAAAAATGCAGTAAATGAAGCAGGCAAAAAGGAATACAAACGTCTCAAAAATGAGAACGACAGGAAATGCAAAATGGCTAAGCAGGGATGGCTAGAGGACAAATGTAAGGATGTAGAGGCTTATCTCACTAGGGGTAAGATAGATACTGCCTACAGGAAAATTAAAGAGACCTTTGGAGATAAGAGAACCACTTGTATGAACATCAAGAGCTCAGATGGAAACCCAGTTCTAAACAAAGAAGGGAAAACAGAAAGGTGGAAGGAGTATATAGAGGGTCTATACAAGGGCGATGTACTTGAGGACAATATTATGGAAATGGAAGAGGATGTAGATGAAGATGAAATGGGAGATACGATACTGCGTGAAGAGTTTGACAAAGCACTGAAAGACCTGAGTCGAAACAAGGCCCCAGGAGTAGACAACATTCCATTGGAACTACTGACGGCCTTGGGAGAGCCAGTCCTGACAAAACTCTGCCATCTGGTGAGCAAGATGTATGAAACAGGCGAAATACCCTCAGACTTCAAGAAGAATATAATAATTCCTATCCCAAAGGAAGCAGGTGTTGACAGATGTGAAAATTACCGAACAATCAGTTTAATAAGCCACAGCTGCAAAATACTAACACGAATTCTTTACAGACGAATGGAAAAACTAGTAGAAGATCAGTTTGGATTCCGTAGAAATACTGGAACACGTGAGGCAATACTGACCCTACGGCTTATCTTAGAAGGAAGATTAAAGGAAAGGCAAACCTACGTTTCTAGCATTTGTAGTTAGAGGAAGCTCATGACAATGTTGACTGGAATACTCTCTTTCAAATTCTAAAGGTGGAAGGGGTAAAATACAGGGAGCGAAAGGCTATTTACAATTTGTACAGAAACCAGATGGCAGTTATAAGAGTCGAGGGACATGAAAGGGAAGCAGTGGTTGGGAAGGGAGTAAGACAGGGTTGTAGCCTCTCCCCGATGTTATTCAATCTGTATATTGAGCAAGCAGTAAAGGAAACAAAAGAAAAATTCGGAGTACGTATTAAAATCCATGGAGAAGAAATAAAAACTTTGAGGTTCGCCGATGACATTGTAATTCTGTCAGAGACAGCAAAGGACTTGGAAGAGCAGTTGAACGGAGTGGATGGTGTGTTCAAGGGAGGATATAAAATGAACATCAACAAAAGCAAAACAAGGATAATGGAATGTAGCCAAATTAAGTCGGGTGATGTTGAGGATATTAGATTAGGAAATGAGACACTTAAAGTAGTAAAGGAGTTTTGCTATTTGGGGAGCAAAATAACTGATGATGGTCGAAGTAGAGAGGATATAAAATGTAGACTGGCAATGGCAAGGAAAGTGTTTCTGAAGAAGAGAAATTTGTTAACATCGAGTGTAGATTTAAGTGTGAGGAAGTCATTTCTGAAAGTACTTGTATGGAGTGTAGCCTTGTATGGAAGTGAAACATGGACAGTAAATAGTTTGGACAAGAAGAGAATAGAGGCTTTTGAAATGTGGTGCTATAGAATAATGCTGAAGATTGGATGGGTAGATCACATAACTAATGAGGAGGTGTTGAATAGAATTGGGGAGAAGAGGAGTTTGTGGCACAACTTGACCAGAAGAAGGGATCGGTTGGTAGGACATGTTCTGAGGCATCAAGGGATCACCAATTTAGTATTGGAGGGCAGCGTGGAGGGTAAAAATCGTAGGGGGAGACCAAGAGATGAATACACTAAGCAGATTCAGAAGGATGTAGGTTGCAGTAGGTACTGGGAGATGAAGAAGCTTGCACAGGATAGAGTAGCATGGAGAGCTGCATCAAACCAGTCTCAGGACTGAAGACCACAACAACAACAACAAGCACAAATTAAGAGTGCGAGTTTTGTTACCATATTTTAGCTTACCTGTGACTGCAGCTCAGCTTGGTACGTACTAAATTTTACTATTGTTAATTGTTCAGAATCATTTAAATCAAGTTCAAAGTTAAATCTCTTATTTATAAATTGCGTAGATTCAAGCTGCCTTTGAGATGATTGTTGAGGTAGCCCAAGACTAACCTTATTTTATTTAATTTCGTAGTGCTTCAGAAACAAAGTTCACTATTAATTTCAGTCACTAAATTAACTTTCAATTTTCCGGTTTTAATAATTCTTATGCTAAATTAAGTCAGAGCGTAGCGAAATTTACTACTTCTGGCAAACATTCAGTTTTCACACAACACGTGTCAGCCTTCAGTTGCCACGCTTTCAGTGCTAATTATACGTCCATTAACCTTTCTTTTTCGGTTATTATAGTAGTTGTCCATGGGACTGGCGACCATAATTTTCCCCAAATCTCAAATATCTAATTAAAGGCAGTTAATTGGTAACGTAACGATCGCACATTTACTTTCTTTATTAACTTTACCCTTTTACAAAATTAATTTCCACCAATTTCTTTTGCATTTTTCCTTTCATTTAGATGTAACCCTTCCTCCCTCTTTACCGACAGATTAACTTCGGTGAGGATTGCTTTTCCCAAATTTGGTCCTCTCATAGTCGTGCGGTAGCGTTGTCGCTTCCCACGCCCGGGTTCCCGGGTTCGATTCCCGGCGGGGTCAGGGATTTTCTCTGCCTCGTGATGACTGGGTGTTGTGTGATGTCCTTAGGTTAGTTAGGTTTAAGTAGTTCTAAGTTCTAGGGGACTGATGACCATAGATGTTAAGTCCCATAGTGCTCAGAGCCATTTGAATCATTTTCCCAAATTTCCGTTAGGTACACGCGGTTTAATTTTTCACTGTCATTAAGGTCGATAAGTGAGGTGGAGGTTACAAGCCGCTGCACGTGATTACTGGCAGCGGTAGAGCGATCGCAAGAAGACCGGGCTCTGGACGGCCACGTGGCACTATCGAGAGGAAACACCATACCGTCTTTGGCGTATGGCTCTGGTGCATCGTACTGCATATGCAGCAGCAGCAATTTTAACAGCAATTGGCACCACAGTGACACAGTGAACTGTCACAAATCTGTTGCTTAAACTATAGCTCCGAACCAAAACCAATGGACCTGTAGCGTGCATCCCACTACCAAACCTCCGCCATTTGCGACTTCAATGGTGTCAAGCGAGAGCTCTTTGGAGGGCATGGTGGAGGTCTGCTGTGTTTTGTGATGAAAGCTGGTTCTGCCTCGGTGCCAGTAATGGCCGTTTGATGGTTAGAAGGAGTCCAGTTGAGGGCCTGCAACCAACGTGTCTGGGTGCTGGACACACTTCACCTACAACTGGAGTTCTGGTCTGCGGTGCGATTTCGCAGGACTGCAGGAGCACTCTCGTGGATATCCAACGCACTCTGACTGCAAGTTTGTACGCCAGTGTAGTGATTCGACCTGTTGTGCTACCGTTCACGAACAGCATTCAAGGGGGTGTTTTCCAACAGGATAACGCTTGATCACATACTGCACTTGTAGCCCAGAATGGTCTACAGGGAATTAGAATTATATATTAAAACCTTCAGCTGGTGACGGGCGTTGATATATATCAACGGGGACAGGTGAAAATGTGCGCCCCGACCGGGACTCGAACCCGGGGTCTCCTGCGTACACGGTAGACGTTCTATCCATCTGAGCCACCGAGAGCGCAGAGGATAGTGCAACTGCAGAAACTATCTCGCGCACGCCTCCCGCTATACCCACATTCTCACCTTATACGTCCACTCACTACATCCCTAGCGTCCCTACCCAACACACTCATTACTCGTGGAAGACATTCTTACCAAGTGCCGTAAGAGTTCGGGTAATATGTGTGCATCCGCACGGAAGGAGAAGGTCATGGCCGGTATTGCCAGAATTATATACTTATATGGATATGGTGTCTGTTCTTTCGGACATGTCCAGAAGAACAGACACCATATCCATATAAGTACATGGTCTACAGGGTGTCAACACGTTACCTTGACCTGCTCGATCAGCAGATCAGTCTGCAATCGAGCACATTCTAAGACATTATCGGACGACAGCTCTAGCAACATCCACAAACAGCATCAACTGTCCCCGTACTGACCATCTAAGTGCAACAGGCGTGGAACTCCACCGCACAAACTGACATTCGTCAGCTGTACAACGATGGATGCACGTTTGTTTGTTTGCACTCAACATTCTGTTAGTTACACCGATTATTAATGCGCCAGTATTTCACATTTACAATGAATTACCTCGCCCTTACATTAAACTGCGAACCAGAAATGTTAATCAGGCACGTATATTACCTATACAGATATATTCGCGAAACTTCATTACTCTACACTAGGGACGGGCAGGAATCCTGCACGTGTGCGGTGCACTTGCACGCGTGCAGTTAACAGGTGTTCCGCGTGCACACAGGGGCAAGCTGGCCACCCGCTTATCTCCCATCCCCACCATACCTTCTGTCCGCTCCTTCCTCTGTAATGCGTTTTGTTTCCTAGCTTGCTTTATTGAGTGAATGAATAAGGTTAGTAGGAGTGCTTGAAAGAAATCATGGTTTGAAAGAGTACCTATTACCTACGATACGTTTTATTTAATTATCACAGGTGGAGTTTACAATACGTTTAATATCTGGTACAAAATTTCTACATACAGACAAACACAAACAGTTACGTAAATTTTCATCACTGATGTTTGCTCTTAACCGAGACTTATTAATTCAGCAAATGGTTTTCCAGCTCTCGCTATATTAAGCGCAGTCTTATAACTTGCACATACCGCTGGGCTATTTTTGTTGTCGTCCTGAAAACTTGAAAACAGTGCTCCATAAAATGTTAAATCAGTTAGATGAGAGACATGACGAGAGAAAGTCGCAGATCTCTCGTGACAACAGCGACTACGACAAATTCAAATGGCTCTGAGCACTATGGGACTTAACTGCTGTGGTCATCAGTCCCCTAGAACTTATAACTACTTAAACCTAACTAACCTAAGGACATCACACACATCCATGCCCGAGGCAGGATTCGAACCTGCGACCATAGCGGTCGCGCGGTTCCAGACTGTAGTGCCTAGAACCGCTCGGCCACTCCGGCCGGCCAACTACGACAGATTCATCTGGTATCGTCAGATCGCTCTTCTTAAGCTCAGTCAATTCCCCATCCGCTCAGAATCCGACAATAAATTGTACTCGTCCTTGTGAAATTTATTATAATGGCCTTCAATACTAAACTTCCGTTGACCAGCGAGAATACTGTCACATATCAAACATTTCGAATTTTCACGTTTTTGCACAAAGAAAAAAATGATTCTCCCATTACTTTTTAAAAGATAGCAAATCTCCACTTCTCCGTTTCTTGAAATACAACGTTCACTACATAGTGCTTGCTTCGCATCAACGTCCGCAGCTTAGCCTGGCACTACACTGCCGCAACCTGCCGGCTGTCGCCACAGCCCCGGTCGACGCCTGCACGCGAGCAGCACACGTGCAGCGCTGTGCGCTCATGAGCCGCGTGCAACGTTTGCCCGCCCCTGCTCTACACTAATTATGTTTTGGTGTTGCGATTTTTTTCCGTCAGTGTACACAAATAATCAGTGATAATGACAGAAGCTCCATAACGATATTCGCGGATGCCATTGTTGTATACAGAGACGTCGCAACGTTAGAAAACAGCATCGAAAGCTAGGAAGGCCTTCAGAGGATCGACACTAGCTGCAGGCATTGGCAGTTGACACTCAACATGAGCAAATGTAACGCATTGCGCATCAAAAGGCGGAAAGACCAGTTATTGTTTGATCACACGTTTGGTTGAATTATCACAATAAGCAGTCATATCCATTAAATATTTGGAAGTGCGCACAGATTTAAAGCGCAACGACCACTTGAAAATAATTTCAGAGGGGAGATGCCAGTCGGGGATTCATTGGAAGAATTCTCAGGAGACGTGGTCCACCCACAAACGAGGTAGCTTACAAATCACTTTTTCTACCGATACTTGAGTATTACTCGTCTGTTACCTGATAAGGCTGTTGGAGGAAATAGTGATACAAAGAAGAGCAGAGTGTTTCGTCAACGTGCGTATGGTAAGTGCAAAAACCCTACGGACATTCTCATCGAAATCCAGTGGCAGATGTTACAAGCCAGACGTTGTACATCACGGTGTGATTTGTTATTAAAGTTCTGAGAGCTTACGTTTCTAGAACAGTCAACCAACATATTGCTTCCTCCCGTCCATCTCTTGAGGAAAGACTACACAGTTAAAATTAGACAGGGGCGAACTCAAAAAAATGCTTACCAACAATCGTTCTTCCCCTTCTCCATTCCCTACGGATCGAGAAAGGGTGGAAGTTACAGTGGAACACAAAGTACTATATCCTGCAAACGATAAGGCAGATGCAGATGTACACAGTGGTCAGAAACCGTCTGAAAAGCTTGTAAGGTTCTTGCAGGGGAGACTGTCTGAGAAATCATCGTTAAGAAAAAAGTTCAATACGTTACGCCGTCCCAAGTTAGCCAATTAGGACGTCGCGCGCGCAAATTCAAGCTCTCTGACAGAGACGGTGCCACCAAAGATGTTCTTCGTTTGGTTTCCGCAAACCGAACAAAGGTCACTTTTACACACTTCGCTAAATGGCACATTTGAACTGTCAATGAGCATTCCAACAAGTGGTAACTCACAAAAACACAGATGTCTGTGAGTTACCGCATTTTAACGAGTGCAAGTACTTGAATATGCCCGCGCAATGAGCTAACTGGCTAACTTCAGTGCCAAACAACTCGAAAACGCGCAACGTATCGAATTTGTTTCTTAACAATTATTTCTCAGCACAATCTCCCCTGCAACCCACTTAAAAGTTTTTCAGACACTTTTTGACCTCCCTGTACACGTAGATGTAAGTGAAACACATTCAGACATTACAGTACGGATTTCAAACTAGTAAACATTTGCAACGTAAGTTTTGAATATAGGTGCAAAGGTGGAGAATGAGAACCAAAATATTGGGAAAGATTTTAGGTAAGGGGCAGGTGATGTACAATTCCGATTACGATTTAATGAGGACTTACATGGATAGACAGAACGGGTAATATCGTTAATGCGATTTTGTTGCTTAATGACATCGGAGAGCTGTGGCTGTTAATTGGCAGAAAATGTTAATAAAATGCAGCAGCAACCAGCCGTAAATAACTAGGAGTGCTTCTTGCACGTTACAAACATTCAGATAGTTATATTGTTGGAGTTTTAGTGTTCTACAGATAAAGAATGATGGACTAAAAGCTGACTAAAATCTGAAATTTCGAAGCACAAAGAAAACAAGCACCACCATGATGCGGATATAGAAAACGCACGTATTTTCCGCCTGTCGAAGGTTGTTTCTCTTGTCTCAAACTGACCGTTTGTAGTGTCGTTCATATTTAATTATTTCTCGTGGTTAAAGATTAACCACTGTTAACAGAACACAGTAAGTTACACATAGTAAGTGACAGTGAAACGGATAGTATTCCATTAATGCTGCTTGGTTTGTAACTACGAGAAATTATCTGAAGATGAGCGACAGGCCCTGTTTAAGAGAAGAAAGAAAGAGATCGACAGACGGAAAATAATTGCATTTTCTACAAACTGGGATCGCAGATAACTCACTTCCGACAGGTATGTTCAGTTTTGATAAATTTAATATAGTTCAAAAAATACTGAGTAGATCTCAAACTTTTATTGTTCCGCAGAACACATTCGTGACACCGATGCATTGCAACATTATCCAAACTTATCGAGGTTAGAATGTCCCTTCAATATCAAAAGGCAGGGGGCCTGTTTCAGAAGAGCAAAAGATGGCGTAGACCACTGGTTAAAGAGATATTGGCGAGATATTGGACCTCGCAGCAGAATGTATACACATTATAAAAATGGATGCGTGTGTGTGTGTGTGTGTGTGTGTGTGTGTGTGTGTGTGTGTGTGTGTGTGCCCCAAATCTCCTCCTAAACCACTGGAGCGATTTCTACCAAACTTGGTACATATATCCTTTACTGTGAGGCAACAATTGCTGTGGGGGTAAGAACCACCTACCTAACATAGTTCACCAGATATGAAGTCATAAACAGTGAGATGTGCGGAAAACTGTCGCATCATGCGAGATGTTTAAATATATTATGTTTGTGAAACTTGCTGTATTCGTAATAAGTTCCTCAAATGCCACTAAATACACCTACAGAATTATATCGTTGTAGGACTCACAGACCAGAAGATATGACGTCATAAACACTGAGATGCGTAAAAAGCTGCTGCATGATACTTGAAATTTTAATACAGTTATCATTTACTGCTGGGCAACGGCCTTGCCGCAGTGGAAACACCGGTTCCCGTGATATCACCGAAGTTAAGCGCTGTCGGGCGTGGCCGGCACTTGGATGGGTGACCATCCAGCCACCATGCACTGTTGCCGTTTTTCGGGGTGCACTCAGCCTCTTGATGCCAATTGAGGAGCTACTCGACCGAATAGTAGCGGCTTCGGTCAAGAATACCATCATAACGACTGGGAGAGCGGTGTGCTGACCCCACGCCACTCCTATCCGCATCCTCCATTGAGGATGACATGGCGGTCGGATGGTCCCGATGGGCCACTTGTGGCCTGACGACGGAGTGCTTTTTTTTAAATTAAATACTGAGACATTGGTACAGTCGATTCAAATTACGGAATTCCCTGACTTCTGGTAGCGCTTTTGACAGCTTTCAAAAGGGAAGCGCTAACGGCTGTAGGCGAAAACGGTAGCCGTCTGTACAGCTATGAAGAGCCCTGTCATACAGACTTTTACAAAGTCGCGTTGTAGACGCGCGAAACAACTGCGTCCAACGCACAGAAGGAGTCCTGGCACATGTTTCTTAATTGGGATACCGTATTTATACATTTCTACATTATGCATTTTTCTTTGTGCGACTGTTTCATAACTTCAAAAGTGTTTTTACGAATACATGGAAATGAAATTTTTTCAATGCTTCATTATAAAAACAGTTCATTGTTTTCATTTCTAGTAGAATGTTGTCAAAATGAATACTCGGCAGTGCCGGTTTGTCAGCTAGTAAGTATAAACACGGAAATGTCGTGATACTAATTGTAAACACAGAGTTCATAAACGCTCAGTTTGCGTACAAAATAATAACATAAATAGAAGCTGAGGCTAAACGCGGATTAAGCCTACAGAATTAATATTTCACCTCACCGCGGATTTTGCGCAGCCTGCTGACCAATTAAAACTGTGCCGAGGGGGGGGGGACTCGATCCCTGACCTCCGCTTACGCAGCCAGTGTTAAGCTGGCAAAAGCTGTGTCCACAGAAGGCAGTGTCCCGTGTTCCAGCCCCGATCCCTCTCACAGATTTAAACCGTCATGAAATTCCATACAAAGATTACACCGAAAACTGATTGTTTCGGCGGTGATTGAGTGACAGTCTGTAATCAGGCGAGGAAACAGAATGGCACGTAAAGACGGTAGCAATTGGCTGTGGGTAGTCATACCTTGGAAATGACTTGTCAGTCGCGGAAACCGTGAGGCAATTTGTGCTGGGCGGTGCGGTGACGCGTGTAAGAGGTACCGCGGGGGATTGGGACTGAGTGGTGGAGGGGCGGGGGGGGGAGGCAATCATAGTCGGCGCGGGGGGCGGTATCGCGTATCGACCGGTGCGCGGCGCGCGGCCTCATCGCCCCTACAATAACTGACCCCAGGGGGGGCCGCGGCGGCAGACACGTCCCATCGACCGCCGCGCCAGGCTGCTCGAGCCGATGCGCCGCGATGGCTCGCGATCGCGCTAATGACTGCCCGCCGCCGGAAAATGCCCTCTCGGCGAATAAACGATTGATGGTGACAGCTGTACTGCGTCAACACGGCGCCGCCGGCGTGCTTCGGCCCTGCCCGCCGCAGTTAGCAGCGTGCTCGGTGTCAACTCGCTGGCAGCCAGATAAGTCAGCGAGTAATTCCGGCGGAAGCTCTCCGCGAGCCGGTGCCCGCGACACGGTGCCGAGCGGAAACTATCGATACTTCGCTGATGAGCAGTACCATCGCCTAACACACTCTCTGCAGCCAAAGTTGTTACCGTGTGACAGCTGGAGGGACACTAGCGCTCCACGCGGTCAGAAAGCAGCGTCGTAAAGATAAAGTTTATATTTAATTATTGTTTAAGTGTTCCACAGTCAGAGGCATTAAAGCGGTTTTTCTCTCGTAACTTTCGTTTGTTTATGATACAGTGAGCCTTACCACAAATTGATTCATTTATCTGTAACATCATCACGGACTCACTCTGTATATACATACACAACTGGCCATTAAAATTGCTACACCAAGAAGAAATGCAGATGATAAACGGGTATTCATTCGACAAATATATTATACTAGAACTGTCACGTGATTATATTTTCACGCAATTTGGCTGCATAGATCCTGAGAAATCAGTACGCAGAACAAACACCTCTGGCTCTAATAACGGCCTTGATACGCCTGGGCACTGAGTCAAACAGAGCTTAGATGACGTGTACAGTTACAGCTGTCCATGCAGCTTCAACACGATACCACAGTTCATCAAGATTCGTGACTGGCGTATTGTGACGAGCTAGTTGCTCGGCCACCATTGACCAGACGTTTTAAATTGGTGAGAGATCTGCAGAATGTGCTGGCCAGGACAGGAGTCAAACATTTTCTGTATCCAGAAAGGCCCGTACAGGACATGCAACATGCGGTCGTGCATTATGCTCCTGAAATGTAGGGTTTCGCAGGGATCGAATGAAGGGCAGACCCACGGGTCGTAACACATCTGAAATGTTACGTCCATTGTTCAAAGTGCCGTCAATGCGAACAAGAGGTGACCGAGACGTGTAACCAATGGCACCCCATACCAACACGCCGGGTGATAGGCCAGTATGGCAATGACGAATACACGCTTCCAGTGTGCGTTCACCGCGATATCGCCAAACACCGATGCGACCATCATGATGCTGTAAACACAACCTGGATTCATCCGAAAAAAATGATGTTTTACCATTCGTGCACCCAGGTTCGTCGTTGAGTACACCATCGCAGGCGCTCCTGTCTGTGATGCGGCGTCAAGGGTAACCGCAGCCATGGTCTCCGAGCTGATAGTCCGTGCTGCTGCAAACGTCGTCGAACTGTTCGGGCAGATGGTTGTTGTCTTGCAAATGTCCCCATGTGTTGACTCAGGGATCGAGATCCGTTACAGCCATGCGGATAAGATGCCTGTCATCTCGACTGCTAGTGATACGAGGCCGTTGGGATCCTGCACGGCGTTCCGTTTTACCCTCCTGATCCCACCGATTCCATATTCTGCTAACAGTCATTGAATCTCGACCAACGCGAACAGCATACGATAAACCGTAATCATGATAGGCTACAAACCGACTTTTATCAAAGTCGAAATGTGGTGCTACAGAAGAATGCTGAAGGTTAGATGGGTAGATCACATAACTAATAAGGAGGTATTGAATAGAACTGGGGAGAAGAGGAGTTTGTGGCACAACTTGACCAGAAGAAGGGATCGGTTGGTAGGACATGTTCTGAGGCATCAAGGGATCACCAATTTAGTACTGGAGGGGAGCGTGGAGGGTAAAAGTTGTAGAGGGACACCAAGAGATGAATACACTAAGCAGATTCAGAGGGATGTAAGTTGCAGTAGGTACTGGGAGATGAAGAAGCTTGCACAGGATAGAGTAGCATGGAGAGCTGCTTCAAACCAGTCTCAGGACTGAAGACGACGACGACAACAACAACAACAACAACAACAACAACAACAACTTCTATATTCTACTAGTAGACATAGTACGATCCTCACTCTACCCTCACGTTCACACAAGTACTTTGCAGGACGAAAAACTAAAGTGCAACGTGAAACTTTTTCACTTATGCGATATACGTGTTAGCTAATTTAACGTCACAAGCAATAAGAAGTGGCGATAATTCTAAATCAAGACGGAAGAAATTGAGCTGTTATTGAGATCTCTTGTAACGGGCTCCTTGAAATATTAGGGTTAAATCATTTGTTTTAGTACTGAATTCTAGACCTCAAAAAGAACTACAAGAAAATCTGCGAGAGCATACGTTTATCTCTTACTGTTGAGTCATAATTACGTTTTCTTTTCCATTGTAGGTGCTGAAATTGGTGACTTCAAAAGACAAAAGTCATTTTTTTGATCAACCGTAAAAAATAAACATATGTTCTCGTAGATTTTTATTTACATCCTTTTGAGTTCTACAATCTGGTACTACGTAACTTGATGTAGCTGTTATGTATTACGTAGCGTGTATCACGCGAGCGCGCTGGCAGAAAACATTTTTACCTAATTTAGCTGACGAAATCTAAACAGCTGAACAGACTATCGTTGAACATTGATTAAACATCCCGATTAAACCAGCTTTCAAACACAAAAAACTGTGTTAAAACCGGGTCTCTCGTTTGGGGGCTACGATACTAGAGATAGATGCACATGATAAACTTATAACACCCCTCTGTCTGCGTCGGGGTTAGAAATGATAGACAGAGGGAAGAAATCTAACAAAACGTGTTTAATGTGCAACGAGGCATCGGAAACCACAGATCTCCGATACTAAAATAATAAGAAAGCATTCCTGAAATATCTCCGAAATTTTGTCGCTTATGTCCCTTCGAGAGTTCCGGATCACTGCACAGGGTTTGCAGAGCTTAAGAATTAAAATTATTCAGATTGTAGAGGATTCTAAAATGAGAACTTTGATGTAAGGAACTAGACATCGGAAGTACGTGAGAGCCTACTTATAAAACTTCGAGAACCGTTTCTTAGGACAGAAACAAAAAAAAAGGTCCTTCAACCCATATGCATCTCAGCTATAGAAATCCTGCAAAAAAATTACTTATCTAACACAGCGCAATTTTCACACTTACCACGCGTGAATGAAATGAACAAGAATCTTAATAAACCATATCTGGTCGAAAGTATCTGAACACCTATTAGTGAACATTAAAATGAGGTGTGTCCACCCTTCCTCTTCATGATTGCTTCAACTCTGCTAAGGACTATTTCAATGAAGTGTCTGAATGTCTGCGGAGGAATAGCAGCACATTGTTCTTCGAGAGGTGAAGACAGAGAAGGTAGTGATATCGGACACTAAGGTCTGAAGTGAAGTCGATTTCCTACCTCAAGTCAAATGTGTTACATTGGATTGAGGTCTGGAATCTGGGTAGATCGGACCATTTTCAAAATGTTATTGTCCACAAACCATTACCTCACGGATGATGCTTTATCAAGCGTGCACTTTTGTGCTGATACAGTCATCGTCTCAGAACAGTACCTGTACTTTAAGCAGTACGCAGCGCTCCACGAACCCCCCCCCCCCCCCCTCCTACCTACACCGTGATATCATTTCCTCTGTACCTCCCTATTGGATCTACTAATGATGGCATTCACCAAACCCAAACACTTCCATCTGATTTCCACAGGGTATAGGGTAAATCGTCACTCCAAATCATTCGTTTCCAGTTATTCTTTGTCCAATGGCGTCGTCCTTTACACGACAACATTTCTTGTTTAGCACTCAGTACAGACATGTATGGGTCATGAGGAGCTGCTCTATCATTGTACTCCACTCGTCTGACTACCTACACACAATCACGGGTGATTCGTTCCGCTGATTTCACGCGAATTTTTATAACCACCCTCCACAGTGCTAGACGGTCACCGTTCGGTAGCACACGAGGTCTGCGTGATCTTGGCTTATCTGCAATTGTTTCTTCGCCTTACCCTTCACAGTGAATTCCCCAGCAGTCGACTTGGGCAGCTTCAGAAGGGCTGGAATATCGCTGTTGGATTTACTACTCAGGTGATATCCAATGCCCAGTGCACATTCGAAGTTACTGAGCTCTCCTTACCTACCCAGTCCGCTGTCACTGCGTCTCCAGTGACAACACAACACCCCCTCCCTGTTTTTATACTGCAGGGTCTGCATCGTATGACATCAGTGGTCAGCTCCGCATTACATAGAGAAGCCCACATATTTTTGTTTAGATCGTCTTTGGTACAGCTCGAGACAGATTACACGAGAACCCTCGCCTTCTCATTATGTTGAACTACACAGCTTTATTGCCCTCCTCACAGCCTACACTCAAGAGACGGAGTGCGTTCAATATTGTATACAGACGTGAAGTCGAAAAATTATCCGAGCACTGTCAGACAGTTTTACGTAATGTGAGAGACTATATTGCTGCTTCTTTTATCCCTCACCTTTATCAGTTGTGTGAAGTGTGTTCAAAACACTAACGAAAAAAAGCTGCCGTACTTAATGTGCTCTGTACTAGTACCAATGAATTACAACTTATCACAATAACCTTATGAAAGAGATCTTTTTTAAGAAAACAAAGTATCTCACGGTGCCATGAAATACAAGGATAATGCTCAGTTTCAGCTTCCACGTTGTCTGTGTCTATGTTCCGACCACAGTTATACTGAAGTAGCATTACAGGAAGGGTTACCGCGAAAGTACGCAAATGTACTGATTGCCGATCTGCTCCAAGTGGTTATTTCACAGACGGATAAAACGAGAAACTAACGCAGAATTCACCTTGCAAGCCGAACACATTGCCGCTTTTCTGCAGCGAACACCTTCCCCCTTGATGTCCTAATGATGGGTAAGAAGGAGAATCCCCACCTTAAATGGTGAAGTAACATACCGTTTCTATTAGAACGAGCTTCTTGGACTCAAAAACATGAATTTTCTGCCTCTATGTCATTCCTTAAGTGAGAATCATTCAGAATATTTAAGCTGGATGAGAAGAAAATATCGAGTTAATTTGCCCTGTTAATTCTGAAGTGCTCCAGGAAGTAAATCGACAGTCACATAGCCGCCGAACGTATTCTGCTGTTTTTCCAACGCCCCATTAGACTTCGATAGGCAGAATTGCTTAGCCAATGTGTCCCTGGAGAGGGTTACTATTGGGTAAACACGCGCTTCGTAGACGTGTCAGAGCTGGCTCCCGCCACATTGATTGAAAGCAGAAGTCCCAAATATTAGTCAATCAGTTTTAATTTGAATTTGTGTAACTATGAACGTGGTATAAAGCATTGTTACTAGTAATATACAGATTATATGATAAATAGCAGAGGAAATTGTCTGCGCGACTCTTGTCTCCAGTAGCTATGGTAGTTGGTTTTGTTATCCTGCCTGAAGTGGACTCTAAACTAAACAACTCATTTACCAGAACTGTTCCACTTGTTCAGCATCATCGAAATATTTTAACATTATGAGTATACAACATTTATTCTAATGTTATATAATTACTTGAAAACAGTTTTCCTTTTGAATAGTTTTATTGGCACCACTATTAACACATAATAACACAAATGAAAAGATGGTATGATGCTCAACACAAAACGCGAACACCCACAAAGAAATTTCATAAGTGGCGAATAACATATAGTTTTAAAATCAGAAAAGCAAGGAAATTTTGCAATGTTTAAAGAACAGGACCGCAAAGCCGCAAAGAAAACAAAACAAGTGAGTGAGTGCAGTGTAACTACAATTTCTGATAATGTGAAAGGAAAAGCAGTTGTGATGACTCTGGGAAACAATAGAAAAAAAGAACCAGAACTAATGTCTCGAATATGTGACTCTTAAGCAACACTGTCATTCATTCTATAAAAACCGAAGGGACAGAAGGTATTGTTACCTGTAACGACCAATATATCTGTGCTCGTTATGCTTTGTCAATAAACGTGAAAAGAACCTTATGAAGGAGCTTTTCAGTTTTCAGGCAACTTAAGGGAGAGGGGAACCAAAGTAACGAGAAGAACGAGAAGGAGTTTACCTCAGGTAAGTGTGGGACGGAATTTCCATGTTGTATCTCGATGATGGCGCATTTTGCTCGTATTTTATTTCAAGTTTGCTTCACACTGACGACGCCTCTTCGCTATCACATCATTCGTATTACAATTGTAGAAGTATAATTATTACAACAGTCAGTTATGTTAACTATTACGAAACATTCGGCCGAACCTGAAGCAGTGAACAACTCCAATCGCAATTTAATTTCCTTTTGGAGACTAATGGAAAGGCGTAATAACGCTTTTAACGTACATAGATCCTTCGTACATCAAGCTATCTCCTGATGCTGTTCTCATCGGCTCAACTAAAAAGTTGACTGTCATATAAATGGGGCAAAACCAGAAGGAAGTATGGACGTGGAGAAGGGAACCTCATTCTTTACATCACAGTGGAATAACGTGAAAAATCTGGACATTGGCCAAGAATAAATTTAAATGAAAAGAAGTTGATGAAAAAATTAAGACATTAAATCTGAATCATTGCTTCCGTAAGTACACTCCTGGAAATGGAAAAAAGAACACATTGACACCGGTGTGTCAGACCCACCATACTTGCTCCGGACACTGCGAGAGGGCTGTACAAGCAATGATCACACGCACAGCACAGCGGACACACCAGGAACCGCGGTGTTGGCAGTCGAATGGCGCTAGCTGCGCAGCATTTGTGCACCGCCGCCGTCAGTGTCAGCCAGTTTGCCGTGGCATACGGAGCTCCATCGCAGTCTTTAACACTGGTAGCATGCCGCGACAGCGTGGACGTGAACCGTATGTGCAGTTGACGGACTTTGAGCGAGGGCGTATAGTGGGCATGCGGGAGGCCGGGTGGACGTACCGCCGAATTGCTCAACACGTGGGCGTGAGGTCTCCACAGTACATCGATGTTGTCGCCAGTGGTCGGCGGAAGGTGCACGTGCCCGTCGACCTGGGACCGGACCGCAGCGACGCACGGATGCACGCCAAGACCGTAGGATCCTACGCAGTGCCGTAGGGGACCGCACCGCCACTTCCCAGCAAATTAGGGACACTGTTGCTCCTGGGGTATCGGCGAGGACCATTCGCAACCGTCTCCATGAAGCTGGGCTACGGTCCCGCACACCGTTAGGCCGTCTTCCGCTCACGCCCCAACATCGTGCAGCCCGCCTCCAGTGGTGTCGCGACAGGCGTGAATGGAGGGACGAATGGAGACGTGTCGTCTTCAGCGATGAGAGTCGCTTCTGCCTTGGTGCCAATGATGGTCGTATGCGTGTTTGGCGCCGTGCAGGTGAGCGCCACAATCAGGACTGCATACGACCGAGGCACACAGGGCCAACACCCGGCATCATGGTGTGGGGAGCGATCTCGTACACTGGCCGTACACCACTGGTGATCGTCGAGGGGACACTGAATAGTGCACGGTACATCCAAACCGTCATCGAACCCATCGTTCTACCATTCCTAGACCGGCAAGGGAACTTGCTGTTCCAACAGGACAATGCACGTCCGCATGTATCCCGTGCCACCCAACGTGCTCTAGAAGGTGTAAGTCAACTACCCTGGCCAGCAAGATCTCCGGATCCATCCCCCATTGAGCATGTTTGGGACTGGATGAAGCGTCGTCTCACGCGGTCTGCACGTCCAGCACGAACGCTGGTCCAACTGAGGCGCCAGGTGGAAATGGCATGGCAAGCCATTCCACAGGACTACATCCAGCATCTCTACGATCGTCTCCATGGGAGAATAGCAGCCTGCATTGCTGCGAAAGGTGGATATACACTGTCCTAGTGCCGACATTATGCATGCTCTGTTGCCTATGTCTATGTGCCTGTAGTTCTGTCAGTGTGATCATGTGATATATCTGACCCCAGGAATGTGTCAATAAAGTTTCCCCTTCCTGGGACAATGAATTCACGGTGTTCTTATTTCAATTTCCAGGAGTGTATTTCCGTTCTGAAATCGCCGTTACACAGCTGACATATGTCAAATAGGTCTCAGTGAAGGTGACTTCCAGTCGTTTCAAACACTTTGGTTACTTGAGGTCGCAGAAGAGAGTATCCGACAGTGCATACTATCGTCATCCAATCCCAGTGCAATGCAATCCCAACTAGCACCCTGCAAAATTCATCATCGAAAAACTCAACAATGATATCGGTTCAGGAATGAAATTAAGAAGAAAGAATAAAAACTCCTATCATCGCACGAAATGAAAGACTTCGGTTTCCACGGAATCAGCACGATCGAATCTTACCTTAACAAGCGTAATGTCATCATTGCAGTCTCGAGGGATGCAGAGAGTGCTGATCAACAAAGGTGGTGTATTAGTTTCTCAAGACAGACATTTGGGATCCATAAGGATTGACCGAGCTATGTTTCTGGTGTATAAATTTTGCTAGATGTCCATGTTACCTAAGTAGGCATGGAATTACATCAGCTGCCTTCTGAATCCATGTCTTACAACGGGAGCCCGCCATCTACATCAACATGATTACTCTGCTATTCACAATGAAGTGCCTGGCAGAGTGTTCAATGAACCACCCTCAAGCTGTCTCTCTACCGTTCCACTCTCGAACGGCGCGCGGGAATAAGAGCACTTAAATTTTTCTGTGAGAGCCCTGATTTCTCTTATTTTATCGTGATCTTCATTTCTCCCTATGTAGCTGGGTGCCAACAGAATGTTTTGGCAATCGGAGGAGAAAACTGGTGATTGAAATTTCATGAGAAGATCCCGTCGCAAAGAAATACGCCTTTGTTTTAATGATTCACGTATCATGTCTGTGGCACTATCTCCCCTATTTTGCGATAATACAAAATGAGCTGCCCTTCTTTGAACTTTTTCCATGTGTAACGCCGGAAATGCATATCCTCCTATTTCCATCTGCTGCACTATAAATTTCTTTTCCTTATTTTGTTACCTGAAGATATGACATTTCTGTGTCTTTATATATAGTAATTGTTTTACTGTTTGTATATATATATTTATGCATTTATGTTGGTTTGTTTTGTGAATATTATTTGTATTTATACGCTGTGTCTGGCCTAGGGAAAACTATGCTATCTGCTGCACTATAAATTTCTTTTCCTTATTTTGTTACCTGAAGATATGACATTTCTGTGTCTTTATATATTGTAATTGTTTTACTGTTTGTATATATATATTTATGCATTTATGTTGGTTTGTTTTGTGAATATTATTTGTATTTATACGCTGTGTCTGGCCTAGGGAAAACTATGCTATCGAACGAATACATCGATAGGTCGTGTGGAGAACCGAAGTGTTTAGGATCTTTGGTAGTGTTAACTCCGTCGGGTGGAGCGCGGGCAGAGGGAGAGTCTGGCTAGGGTGGTGCAGTGGAGCAGGTGTGTTGTGTGACGCTCCCGCGAGTTGCCGCGCTTTCGGGGTTTGGCAGCATGTAATTGCGCTCGACTTGCTATGATAGTTTCTGACACGGTGTCGCGGACAGGAAGCATTAGCTGGCGCACATCAAGAGCCCGTTTCACCTGGTGACCGTGTCGAGAAGAAGGCGCGCCAACATCCAGCTTCTGCAACAGCGACGGCCGACAATGGGTGACTGTCGCCACCTCCTCGATCGACGGCTTCAAAACTTCAAACAACCAACAAGGAAGACTGGAAGCACGTAAAGTTTTAGAACTGTATGGCAGACCTCAGCTTTTCAAACTGTTCCATTTTCATAACTAAATTACAGCAACATAGCATGAACCTTTGATGCTCATTGTCCCAATTGCATTACCAAGCATGGTCCCTTCCTTTTCCGGAAGGAACCCAAGTGTCGTTGAAATTCAAACGCCAGCATTAAAGTAATATCTTTCCATTTCACTGCTTTAATTTCAAAGTTCAGTTAAAGTATACCATAACCAAACAGAATCATATTTAGATTACACAAGCACAAATTAAGAGTGCGAGTTTTGTCATCATATTTTAGCTTACCTGTGACTGCAGCTCAGCTTGGTACGTACTAAATTTTACTATTGTTAATTGTTCAGAATAATTTAATTCAAGTTCAAAGTTAAATCTCTTATTTCTAAATTGCGTAGATTCAAGTAGCTTTTGAAATGATTGTTGACGTAGTCCAAGACTAATCGTATTTTACTGAATTTCGATGTGCTTCAGAAAGAAAGCTCACTATTAACTTCAGTCACTAAATTAACTTTCGATTTCCGGTTTTATTAATTCTTTTGCTAAATTAAGTCAGAGTGTAACGAAATTTATTACTTCTGACAAACTTTCAGTTTTCACACTACACGTGTCAACCTTCGGTTGCCACGCTTCTAGTGCTAATTATATGTGTAATAACCTTTCTTTTTCAGTTACTATAGTAATTGTCCTTAGGACTGGCGACTGTAATTTCCCCCAAATCTCAAATATCTAATTACCGCTAGTTAATCGTTAACGTAACGGCCGCACATTTACTTTCTTTATTAACTTCACCCCGTTTCAAAATTAATTTCCACCAGTTTCATTTGCAGTTTTCCTTTCATTTAGATGTAACCCTTTTCTCCCTCTTTACCGACAGATTAACTTCGGTGACGATTGCTTTTCCCAAATTTCCATTAGGTACAAGTGGTTTAATTTTTCACTGTCATTAAGGTCGATAAGTGAGGGGGAGGTTACACGTGGCGACCTGGTGACAGGACAATCTTCGGATTTGAGGTTGTTCTGGACATGAATTTAGCACTGTGCAAATCTCGTAATAAAGTACTGGTTACGAAATGGTCGATACGTCAGCGAGAATATTAGTGTGAGGAATCCTAATTAGATTTGAGATTTGTCATTTATATTGAAAATTATTAAAATGAGTGAAGGCAACAATTATCAAAATTTGGTAGACTTGGATACGGAAGAATCGGTCGAACAGTGGGAAACGCGCACCGTGGTACCCATTGTTCAGGGGCAGGCGGCTAGCATGAAAGACGCGACCGCCGAAACGCAACAAAGAGCAGAAATGGAATTCCAAACTTAAGAAAATGTTTCGGAATCGGATGTGAAAATCAAATCTGAATCCCTCGATGACGAATACGGGGGGACAATTAAAGAGGAAGCCGCTACGGAAGTAAAACCGGTAGTTTCCGGGAATTTAACTGATTTATTGAATGTTTTGATTAACGAAATCAAGAGTCAATCGGCAGAAATTAAAGCTCAGGCTGCCAAGCAAGAAGCTCAGGCTGCCAAGCAAGAAGCTCAGGCTGCAAAGCAAGAAGCTCAGTCTGAAAAAATTGAACGGAAGCTAGACAATCAGAACAAAGCTATTAATGTTGTTAACAACAATGTGGGAGTTGTTAACACAAAAGTTGACAAAATCAAGGAAGATATTGTTGTGATTAATACCGAAATCGGTAATCTTAAACAGGAAATGATAGGCGTTCAGGCGGAAATTGCGAGCATAAATACTCGTTTTTATTCCGAAATTATCAGAATCGAGAAAAGTGTAGGAGAAGCAGTTGCTCCGATCATCGAGAATAAGGTGACCGAACAAATTCAATTAATGAAGAAAGAGGATCAAAAGAGGGTGGAAACTTTAAAGGCTTTAGTATCCGAAGTAGATACCAAATTGACGAAGCAGGCTAATACCTGCGAAGAGAGAAAAAGGGAAGTAGAAACGCTTGCGACAACCGCTTGCCAAGTAATTACGAGAGTGTCGGAATTAGAAAAGAAACTTGACGAAAAACAGAGCTACGTGCCAATCTGTGCACATAGTTCGGAATTGTTGACGAAAGAGGAGCGGTTCGACCCCTTGAAAAAAGGCGGTATACACCCGACGGATTTCATTAAAAATTGTGAAAGAGTTTTACCCAGATCATGGACTAATGAGAGAAAAATTAATGTGGTTATTGATGTGTTGGCTGGTGCTGCCAAGCGTTGGGGCTTAAACCTCAACATTACGAACCTGACTTTTGACGAGTTTAAAAATTTGTTTCTGGCTGAATACTGGTCAGAGCAAAAACAGCAAATGTCTGGCGCGAATTTGTCGTATCGAGGCCTTTCGATGCGAATTCGCGCGGCTCGATGAAGGAGTTTTGTGAGGGCTGGATCCGCAAGTTGGAATATTTGCGTGATCGCCGCACGGAATCCGAAATAGTCTGGGAACTCTACAAGAAGCTTCCAGATGATACAAAACGCTATGTAGGAAGCAATTACAGGACAATCAATGATTTCCTGGAAAGAGTTGAGAACGAGGACAATTGGCGCAATAATCGCGATAGTGGTAGAGGCCGTGGTAACAACAACTGGTACCACGGCAACCACAACAACGATAACCATGGGAATAATGCATACCGCAACCATGGCAGCAATAACAATAGTGGTTCGAGCCGTAATGACAATCGGTACAATGCAAATAATAACAGGAATGACGGAAACCAGTATCATACTAGTGTGATACGGGCTTCGCAGAATAGTAATAACGCCAGAGGGTGTGATCAGCCGCCTCAGCAGCATCCGGGGAGCGTATCTGCTGGGACGAGACAGGGAAACCATTAGCCGCGCCGGTGAGGGGCCGACCGGGCGTGGAGAAATTTTGGGGGCCCAATAACAGGAGAAAACCCAGGTGTTGTCGTTACGAAAATTCCGTGTGGAATATTCAACGGCGGGAGAGTGTGCCAATGTTAAGAGAAAGGAGTGCGCCCACAAGTAGTAGATCAGCTGTAGACACGGCAGTAGAAAATACATTCACTGTCAGTGAGAACAATTTAAGTAGTGTTCCGGAAAACGATTATAAAGTGGCAGCTGTAATACCCACAGCGGAACTGGAGATTGAGTTTAAGAATAATTCGCAATTGTTGAGAGACGATCAGATGTCGGATAACACGTCCGTCATTGAGCGAGGGGATGCAGAGAGGGATGAGGTCTGGTTAAGGCAGTTCGGTCGCTTATACGACGAACTAAGAGATTATAGGGGCCTGTACGGGAGAAGTGTTTATGGGGAGCGCGGGCATGATTTGCCGCGTCTCGTCCCACAGGAAGATAGTATTTGTGAAGTGATAGAAAGTTCTAGCCCTAACCGGCAGACTTTACTAGAAATAGTTGATGTTAATGGGGAGCACGAGCAAGATTCGTCGTGTTTCGTCCCGCAGGAGTTGGATGTTGAAGTAGTAATGGAAAGTTCTGGCCCTAACCGGCAGACTTTACCGAAAGTTATAGTGGTAGAAGTAGCCGACCCATCCGACGCCAACCTCCAGTTTATACATTGCGAGAGTATTAAGGAGAAAGATTACGAAAATTTTAGTGATAGCGGGACCCGATTGGTAGAAAAGCACATAGATTACAGCGTGTATGAGGTTAGAGCTGACATTATACGGTCAGACGATAGCAGTGTGGGTTGCGCAGATCTAGAGGAAGTAATTGCAGATACTACTGGGCACATTCCTCCAGGTAGATTGGCAGATGAGATCAATCTGACCAAAGAGGAATCAATGAAGGTGACAATTAGTGAACTGATAGCAAAGCAACACTTACTAGTTGACGAGTTACAGGAAAAGGTTTCGGTATTGGAGGCGAAGCTACAGACTAAGCCTCAGGACAAACGTGTTGACATTAAAACTGTATGTGAACAGAGGCTGAAAAGGCCGCCAGATAAGCCGGATTTTGGATCAAAGCCGGATGGTTTTTTATGGAATGACCTGGATATAGACGAGGATTTACTGTGGGAAAATAAAGAAACAGTCGAGGACAAGGGTAGACAGATAGTAGTGTCTGTTAATATGCACGACCTACAACTAAACGTGTTGGTTGACACCGGTGCAGAATTGAGTGCTGTATCTGGGAAAATATTTGAGCTACTGAAAGACAGACCTGGCATCGTAGTTATGCCAGTAACAGGAGTGAAAATTATCGGTGCTACTGGGAAGGCCAGTAAACCGGTCACAAAACAGATTTTTGTCAACTTCGAGATACGTGGGGCACGATTTGAACAAGAGTTTGTTGTCGTGCCAGACTTCACTACGGAAGTAATTATCGGGTTAGATTGGCTATTAAAGTACCGTGCAGTGATTAATTGCGAAAGCAAAACTTTGACATGTACGTCACAAGATAAAACAATAGTAGTTAGTTTTGACGAGGCAGGATATTTAACCATTAGGTAGCGCTAATTAGCTGTCATGAAGTTTTTGAGCAAAATCTGTTTATTTTCGCCTACTAACGTCCGTCAGTCTTCTAGCACACTTTTGTAGTTTTCTAAGTTATTGTTACAAAGCTTCTTATTTTGCTATGCAGTTTATCAGCTCTTGTTGATTTTTCTCAATAAATAATGTCTGCTGCACGACTAGTGTGGGTCTTTGATGCTCAGTTAACTTTCACAGCCGTAAATTGTGAAAGGAAATCTTTAACATTTGTGTGATAGGTGACAATTTTCTGCCAGATATTTCATATGAGAAATAGTCGATTAAATAACCTTTCTGCCACGCGGGGTAGCCGCTTGGTCTCAGGCGTCTTGTCGAGGTCCGCGCGGCGCCCCCCGTCGGAGGTTCGAGTCCTCCCTCGGGCGTGGGTGTGTGTGTTGCCCATAGCGTAAGTTAGTTTAAGTCCGATTAAATAGTGTGTAAGCTTAGGGACCGGTGACCTCAGCAGTTTGGTCCCATAAGACCTTACCACACGTTTCCATTTTTCCAATAAATTTTCTCACGTAACTATTATTTCTGCCCATATGGGCTGCGGATGGTCTGTCAACGGCACAATACTCCGCTCTTCAACCGAGCGCGTTAAAAAAACGTAATGAGTATGGAAAACAAACATTAGGGCTGTTTTCCTATTTTAAAGTAAAATCAGGAAGGACAGCTAAAAAATGAAATTATATGCATTTTAAAAACACATCATAGAACGGTGAAATTCTTCTGATAAAAAACACTGAAGCACTGCATTTTCACTTAAAATCTGAAGAACCTGCTCTGGGTGAGAAGTATCGTCGGAGGAGAGAGTATATTCCATAGAGTTGAGAGTGTGGTTAAAAAGATAGGGGTCTGTTCGGCAGGAAAACTATGAATACGATAGGTAGGTGTTGGAGTGGATAGTGGGAAATACAGACGGTGGGATGACAGAGCATGAGGAAATGTGTGTTGTGTGGCTAGGGCAGTGGTTACAAGATGCAAGGAATGGGGATGGATGGAGAGGAGGAGTTAAAGTTGATACGATGGATAAATATTGGGGTGGATCACATTTTCTGGAGAGAGAGTTTGTTGAAATTGAATTGGGGGTAGAATCTGGAGCGTGTGTAGGTGCAGGAACGGAGGGTTGTGTTTGTGAAGGCGCGACAACATACCAAGGTTGGTGATGGGAGGGGAGACAATGGGGTTTGCAGACAGTGTAGCAAATGCGCTGGTGCTCGATGTGGAGGGATCGGACTTCGATGAGATGGTAAAGAATCCATATAGGGGAATATAAACGGATGCAGAAAGTGAGGCGGAGTGCATGGTGTCCGAGGATTTCTTGGAACTTACAGAACTTTGGTCCTAAAGCGTAACGCGCAGCTGGATTATATACGAGACAGGAAGGTCAGCTAAACCAGGACAGAATCCGCGCAGCACATTAGGGGCCGAGACTGTTGTCCCGTCCCAGCCTGAGTGCAGATTTTACGAGGTTTCCTATGTTCGTTTAGGCAAATGCTGGGTGGATCCCCAATTCCTCCCCAGAAAATACGATACACAAACAGCTAAAACACGACCAAATGTGGAACAGAGTTTACACTGCTCACAGACAGGTGGGGACATGACCTCCCTCCGTTAGGTAACTGACGACAGGAAAGACATCTGGTCGCAAAGTTAAATGAAATGAATTTGCCAAATCCTGAGTACAGCAGACCCCGTTCAAGACGGAGTTGGCGCTGAGAATAAGAACAGGAACCGTGATAGCGTTACGGAGATGTTTAACAAACTCAAGTGGCAGACTCTGCAAGAGAGGCTCTCTGCATCGCGGTGTAGCTTGCTCGCCAGGTTTCGAGAGGGTGCGTTTCTGGATGAGGTATCGAATATATTGCTTCCCCCTACTTATACCTCCCGAGGAGATCACGAATGTAAAATTAGAGAGATTAGAGCGCGCACAGAGGCTTTCAGACAGTCGTTCTTCCCGCGAACCATACGCGACTGGAACAGGAAAGGGAGGTAATGACAGTGGCACGTAAAGTGCCCTCCGCCACACACCCTTGGGTGGCTTGCGGAGTATAAATGTAGATGTAGATGTAGATGTAGATGAACAAACGAACTGAAGGCGAAAGTATTGTCCTCTCTACGACAGCTACTTTCCATCGAAAGTAAAAGATGATAGGGTAGTAAAAGTAACAGCTTGGTTCGCTCTCGCTCTCTGTACTTCACTTGGTTCATTGAGCTGTCGTGTCGCCCAACCAATATGGTATGTGAAATGAGAGCGCATACGTACAGTTAAAGAGACCGTCCGCCGCTCGTGGTCTCGCGGTAGCGTTCTCGCTTCCCGAGCACGGGGTCCCGGGTTCGATTCCCGGCGGGGTCAGGGATTTTCACCTGCCTCGAGATGACTGGGTGTTTGTGTTGTCCTCATCATTTCATCATCATCCAGGAAAGTGGCGCAATTGGACTGAGCAAAGATTGGGTAATTGTACGGGCGCTGATAACCACGCTGTTGAGCGCCCCACAAACCAAACATCATCATCATCCCAGTTAAAGAGACTGGTTGCATCCACATGAATTCTAAAAATGGATGTTGGTATGAATGTTCCACATCTCCTCGTAAATCGATGAACCGATTTCAACCAAACTTGGTACGCATATTACTTTCTGGCTAGAAAGAATTACTGTGTGAGAAAAGGCTCAACCACGTATTATAGTGGTGGGAGTGAAAAGACAGTGTAACTCACGACGCGAGAATACGCACACTTTAGTCATCCACTATTTGAGAATGAGAGCATTTAGAGACTTGCAACATACTGTACACATAATTTCAAACCTTCACGAAACTTGTTCTCCCTGATGACCTCAGGATGAAAGGAAAAAAGCTTATCGTTTACAAAATTTTCGCTGCTCATTCATTAAAACTGCCGCATCAAGCATGATATTTTAATTTACTACTTCTTTACTACTAACTGCATTCGTGACACATTTTGCTGACAATATTCACGTATCGTATACCACTGAACGTACCAAAAAAATTACATCATTGTACGATACTTAGTTCATGAGATTGACGTTATAAACACTGAGATGTGTGAGAAACTGCCACATCATTCATGACGTTTTATTTATTAGTTGTTTGCTACTAACTCTACTCACAACACATTTCGCAGACAGGAGACACACGTACCACTGGATGTACCTGCAACCTTATATTATTGTACAGCACATAGTGCAAGATCCCCTCGCTTCTAAACTGGTACTGTTATTACTGAGCTTCCCCGCGAATCCATAGAGGGTGGTATATGTGACGGACAGTATAACTGGTCAGCATTTCCACCCGGAATTTGCGAGTGTAAGTCGGACCTTCCTCGATCCGCCTTGGTGGGTCGTGTCGTCGGATTTCCTCCTACCTGTGCGCGGTGCAGCTCTCGTAAATGTCGTCCCGTGCAGATTCTTCATTGGCGCATTGGATGTCTCTGTCGGTGGAAGCTAATTATCTGAAATTGCTGTCGATCAACTTTGGGGTACCTATTTGCTGGAAATTAACATTCAGAGTGCCGAAATATCACTTTTATTCCTATTAGATCAATAATGAAACACTCATGTCACAAACTACTCGTAACCGAGAGCATGGCTACTATCGAACAAGACAAGAAGAGTTCTTAACACCCACTGCCGACTTTGGCGCGCAGTCCGTATCTCTTACTAGTTTCGTCACAGTTCGTGGATTTCCGATCAAGTTCGTACTTAGTAAGATATGCATTTGCTAATGAATGGGTGTGAATTTGAAACACGTATGTGTTCAGTGTGTTCAGTACAGCGATGGCGAGCCATGACAGAATCTCTGACCAGAGAGTTATTTATCGTTGGTAGTCTGCGCTTAACCGCGCGAGTGTGCAGTTCCGACTTGGACGCAGTTGTTGTACGTAGCGAGTCGCGAGAGCATGTAGTTCAGCTCGAGAGCAGTAGTCAGTCAGTACAGTAGTGTGTGAGGAGTCGGCGGGCGTCGACATGGGTCTCTGGTCACGATTCAGGAAGAGGTATATTGTTAAATAAGGTAATGAAGCAGCATTGCGCTCAGCTAATAATGAATTGTAATTGTAATTAATTTGTTCAAGAAATGCCCCAATAATAATTCTGTTTTCAAAGCAATCGTTATTAAAAAGAAAAAAAATCATTACAATTGATGTTCATTTATCAATTTTTGTGTCGAGTTTACATTGGGCCATTATTTTTCAATATTTTTGTAGGGAAGGTACAGTCGTTTTTATTTCAATTTAACGATGTTTTGTGGGAGCTCAACAACATTTGGATTATTATTATTCAGTTATCTTGTGGGGAAATAACTTTTGGCACGTTTTCATTATCATAGGCTTTTCTTTTTATTTTTGCTCGGAAATCAGACTTGGCTCTATTCACATTAACATTTGTATTGTCTTGTAAGAATTTGCTGGGAGGTTACGTTTAACACGATTTCCATTTATATTTAATTATTGTTTTTCAAAATTTTTGTTGGGAGGTTACAAATTTTAACGAAGCAAAATTATGATAAATAGTTTTAAACATCCAGAGGCTCCTCCTAGTATTCATGTTGTCATAAATGACTTTAATTATTAAATATAAATAAACAAAATCGGTGACTTTGGCGCCAAGATGGCGGTACTTCCCGTCTATATCTACATCTACATTTATACTCCGCAAGCCACCCAACGGTGTGTGGCGGAGGGCACTTTACGTGCCATTGTCATTACCTCCCTTTCCTGTTCCAGTCGCGTATGGTTCGCGGGAAGAACGACTGTCTGAAAGCCTCCGTGCGCGCTCTAATCTCTCTAATTTTACATTCGTGATCTCCTCGGGAGGTATAAGTAGGGGGAAGCAATATATTCAATACCTCATCCAGAAACGCACCCTCTCGAAACCTGGCGAGCAAGCTACACCGCGATGCAGAGCGCCTCTCTTGCAGAGTCTGCCACTTGAGTTTGTTAAACATCTCCGTAACGCTATCACGGTTACCAAATAACCCTGTGACGAAACGCGCCGCTCTTCTTTGGATCTTCTCTATCTCCTCCGTCAACCCGATCTGGTACGGATCCCACACTGATGCGCAATACTCAAGTATAGGTCGAACGAGTGTTTTGTAAGCCACCTCTTTTGTTGATGGACTACATTTTCTAAGTACTCTCCCAATGAATCTCAACCTGGTACCCGCCTTACCAACAATTAATTTTATATGATCATTCCATTTCAAATCGTTCCGCACGCATACTCCCAGATATTTTACAGAAGTAACTGCTACCAGTGTTTGTTCTGCTATCATATAATCATACAATAAAGGATCCTTCTTTCTATGTATTCGCAATACATTACATTTGTCTATGTTAAGGGTCAGTTGCCACTCCCTGCACCAAGTGCCTATCCGCTGCAGATCTTCCTGCATTTCGCCACAATTTTCTAATGCTGCAACTTCTCTGTATATTACAGCATCATCCGCGAAAAGCCGCATGGAACTTCCGACACTATCTACTAGGTCATTTATATATATTTTGAAAAACAATGGTCTCATAACACTCCCCTGTGGCACGCCAGAAGTTACTTTAACGTCTGTAGACGTATCTCATGTATATTTCCCAGGCTGACGCTTGTTGCTACGGTCCAGCGCCGAGCCCTACCCCACTACGCGCGACATATGGTCGCTTCGTCACCTAGCCAGCCAGCGTGAAAAATGCTCTCCGACTCATGGCCGTAAAGCGTAACGCGCAGCTGGATTATACACGAGACAGGAAGGTCAGCCAAACCAGGGCAGAATCCGCGCAGCACATTAAGGGCCGAGACTGTTGTCCCGTCCCAGCCTGAGTGCAGATTTTACGAGGTTTCCTATGTTCGTTTAGGCAAATGCTGGGTGGGTCCCCAATTCCTCCCCGGAAAATACGATACACAAACAGCTACGGACTACAGCACTTCCTAACTATCTTGAATACGTCAATAACAGACAATAATTTATTAAAACTGGTAAAAATGTCTTCCTCCCGTAAGAGGCACCTTACAGTAGGTGAAGAGATACAACCCATGAAACATTGAGCTGCACGAAAATGAAACTGCAGGGGCGAAAGTCTCTATACTTGCAGGTAAAATACAAGGGTTGGAACTTAAACAGTGGCAGATGGTGCGACTGGTGCGGTCTACTGCCTGTAGAATCTCTAAAACAGTTCTGAAGCGAATGCCATGAAATAGTTCCTTCATCTTCGGAATCAACTCAAAGTCACGAGGACTTAAGTTCGGGGAGTATGGTGGATGGTACAGTACTTCCCAGTCCCATCGACCGAACAGAGCAGCCACAGCTTGAGCTGTATGGAAAATGATGGACGGGTTGCGCAGGAAGTATTGCTGCTTCTTTCGCAAAGCTGGTCGCAGGTGATGCTCCAAAAACGAACAGTAATACTGTGCATTGACGATCTGCCGTGGAGGAACGTAATGCGTTAGGATAACAGCATCACAGTCGCACACGAGAATCACCATAACTTAAGACCGCTCCATTCGCACCATCAACAGAACAGGCTCTGCTAACGGTATACTACGCCTTCCACATGGCTGGCAACGGGTGCTACACAACACTGGTGACTACTTTGAAGGACAGTAACAGGTGCAAACATGTAACTCTTTTGCATCGGTTGTGAATAAATAGTTGCCGTTATTTAAGTTCCAACCCTCGTATGTGTGCAAATACGCGTGAAATATCTTAAACATAGTGAAATATGTTTGACATGTACACATGCGCTCAGATTCACTGTTAAGAAACTCATCATAAACCTACAGAACGATTTCGTACATATGTAAGTAATAATCTGGAAATAAATACTGTAGGTGTGTAAGAACCACCAGCCTCTTATTGGGGTGAGAGTGATAAGGCAGAGGGCGAAGGGAGGACGAGGAGATGGACAGACAACGAGGGGGAAGGAGGAAACTGGCGCAGATAGGAAGAGGAGGAGATAGAGATAGGGTGGGGGGGGGGGGGGAACGGACAGAGAGACGGGAGTGGACGAGACGGACAGAGTGAGGGGGAGGAAGAGATAGGCAGAGTATGTGGAGGAGGAGGTGATCAGGCAGATGGGAGGAGGAAATGGAAGGGAAAGGGAAGAGCAGGAGATGAACAGAGAGAGGGAATTGGAGGAGATAAACACAGAAAGGAAATGGGATGAGATGAACCGGGGGAAGGGGTAGGAGGGGAAGGATTAGACAGACAGAGAGAGGGAGAAGGAGGAGATGGACTAATAGAAGATTGAAATAAATACATATCCGGGTAACATCAGATATTCAGCCTATTGGGTAATAAATCAGTTTCTCAAGTGGAAGTAATATTTTGCTTAGATGACGTGCTTAGTTTTATGGTGTTTACGATTTTGAAGACCTAGTAGCACACCTTCCCCTTATCCTTCTGTGTTCCAATATAACATAGGTAATTATAAATAAACTGAAAGCGTAATATGAAAACATCCTAATATGTGGGCGTAACAGCAGTTTCATTTAGCGTCATACAGAAGCATCCTAATATGTTTACATTCCAGCAGTTTCATTTGAGAAACCATAGATGATATTGATGTCTCTGTAATTAATATGGCTGTGAAAAGAGACTATGTTTTAATTAGGAAGGAATCTCAAAATTCATCTGGGCGAAAAGGGGATTACTATATATCAAACGATTCCGTTTTTTTGTACATCTGTCTGCATGTTAAGCCACCACTATAACGATTTGATTCACGAAGAAGGTTTGTGTATATAATTTTTAAAAATTTCGTGCAAATTGCCTGAGTAATGATGGACTGAAGTTCCCCCATCACTGTGAAGATGATGCTGTTGTCTTCTAGTAGCCGCTTTGCATTGGTAGCATTAAGTACGTACAGCCTAATGACTTGTGTGATGAAACAGTAATTTTGTTCACTAGCCATTGGGTAGAGTTATGATTAAAAACCGGAGAGAAAACAGATAACTGAATATAATCACTGTCGCATAACTTAATCGATTAGAGCAGCGCACGCTACGCAAAATTTCAGGAGTCAAGAATGTATTTAATTGGCATACATAGCGACATCTCATGACAATGATCGGAGCTGTGAGCTAACGCCACAACTGGATCCCCTTGGAATCATCCAGACCTACTACAAATAAAGTACGCTGCCACTCTTTTCTATCTGTATGTGAAATCTACTCTCAGGAACAATTGTAGAGGTTTTGGTACGGTTTTCTTCAATAGAATGATTCGCAAGGAAGGTCTGTGGGTACAGGAGACAGGCGTAAGGTCACCCAACTGCACTGCCAGGCCGGTGCGAGTTACTGCTACTGGTACCGTGGTGCGAGCTGACGCTAGCATCCTAAATAAAATGCGATGCTGGAAGTGTTAGATATTAATATGTACTTAATCTATCTGATTATAACGACTTTTTAATATAAAGTTAATGTTTAAGGAGTGTAAAGAAAATTGCGGTAACGGGTCGTACAGAAACTGTATCTCGTGCCGTACTATCGCTACAGTTCGGCAGCCGGCAAGTGGCTTTTCTTATTTTTTTTTTTTTCAGTCATCAGTCTTCTGACTGCTTTGATGCGGCCCGCCACGAAATCTTCGCCTGTGCAGACCTCTTCATCTCAGAATAGCACGTGCAACCTACGTCCTCAGTTATTTACTGGATGTATTCCGATCTCTGTCTTGCTCTATAGTTTTAACCCTCTGTGGTTCCCTCTTGTACCATGGAAGTTATTCCGTGATGTCTTAACAGATGTCCTACCACCCTGATCCAATGTTTTCCATATGTTCCTTATACTCTCTGATTGTTCGGAGAAGCTGCTCATTCCTTACCTTACCAGTTCATCAAATTTTCAACGTTCTTTTGTAGCACCACGCCCCACGTGCTTCGATTCTCTTCTTTTCGGGTTTTCCCACAGCCTATGCTTCACTACCATACAATTTTGTACTCCAGATGAACATTCTCAGATATTTCTTCCTCAAATTAACGCTTATGTTTGATGCTAGTAGACTTCCTGTGGCCAGGAATGCCCTTTTTTCCACCGCTAGTCTGCTTTTGATGTCCCCCTTGATCTGTCCGTCGTGGTTTATTTTGCCGCCTAGGATGCAGTATTCCAGGAAATTCATCTAATTCGTGATCACTAACCTCGATGTTAAGTTTCTCGCTGTTCTCATTTCTGTTAGTTCTCATCACTTTCATCTTTGTTTGATTTATTCTGATTCCATGTTCTGTATTCATTAGGCTGTTCATTCCATTCAGTTTCACTGAGGATAGCTACGTCATAGGCGATTATTATCATTGCTATCCTTTCACCTTGAATTTTAGTGCCGGCAGGAGTGGCCGTGCGGTTCTAGGCCCTGCAGTCTGGAGCCGAGCGACCGCTACGGTCGCAGGTTCGAATCCTGCCTCGGGCATGGATGTGTGTGATGTCCTTAGGTTAGTTAGGTTTAATTAGTTCTAAGTTCTAGGCGACTGATGACCTCAGAAGTTAAGTCGCATAGTGCTCGGAGCCGATTGAACCATTTGAATTTTAGTTCTAATTTTGAATTGTGAAAGTTCATTGTAGATGAGCATCAGCTGTTTATTTTTATTCTCCATGGCACCGGTTTCGATCAATAGACCTTTATCAAGCTGAAACAAAGGGGACCCAGCTTGTCACTACAACATTTGAAACGAACAACTTCGATGAAGTTAAGAAAATGATATAGCTTCTCTTACAAATAATAATCTCCAACGACAGAGATATGTAAATGTGTCTTTTTGGAGATTATACATTGTAACAGAAGTTATGTTTTTCTACCTACATCGAAGTTGTTCGCTTCAAATGTTGTTGTCACAAGCTGGTTACGCTTTGGTATTGGTGTAATACTCGAAACCGGTAGTACTGAGCGCAAAAATAAACAGCTGATGCTCAACTACAATGAAGTTTCACAATTATTTGATAACAGTACAGCCCCGCTTGATCACAGATACATTCTTGAACCTTTCTATTACTCCCGTCATTGCTTCTTAGATGTATAGACTGAAGACTAGGGGCGAAAGACTACATCCGTGCCTTACACCTTTTCTGATCCGAGCATTTCTTCTTGGCCTTCAACTCTCATTGTTTCCTCTTGGTTCTTCTACATATTGTATATCGCCCGCCTTTCCCTATAACTTGTCCCTACGTTTCTCAGGTTTTCGAACATCTTGCACCATTTTGCATTGTCGAACGCTTTTTCCATCTCGACAAACCCTATGAACGTGACGTGATTTTTCTTTAGTGTTGCTTCCATTATCAACAGTAATGCCAGAATTGCCTCTCTGCCTAAAGCCATACTGATCGTCATCTAGCACATCCTCACTTTTCCTTTCCATTCTTCTGTATATTATTCTTGTCAGTAACATGGATGCATGAGCTGTTAATCTGAATGTGCGATAATTCGCGCACTTGTCGGCCCTTGCAAACTTCGGAATTGGGTGGATGATGTTTTCCCGAAAGTCAGATGGTACATCGTCAGACTCATACATTCTACACAACAACGTAAACAGTCGTTTTGTTGCCACTTCTCCCAAATGATTTTATAAGTTCTGATGGAATGTTATGTATCCGTTCTGCCTTATTTAATCTTAAGCCTTCGAAAGCTCTTTTAAATTCTGATTCTAATACTGGATCCCCTATCTCTTCCATATCGACTCCTGTTTCTTCTTCTGTCACGTCATTAGACAAGTCTTCCCCTCATAGAGGCCTTCAATGTATTCTTTCCACCTTCGCTCTCTCTCCTCCGCATTTTACAGTGGAATTCCCAGTGCATTCTTCAGTGGCCATAGCTCGCTCCTAGGTGACGCTGCAGTTGGGCAGACCAGGTGGGGTGTTATCTCACAGCTCAAATCAGTACCATGTCACTCTATGCACTAATTAAATTTGGAGTAAATAACATTTGTGACTCCTATCGTCTTGCGATGCTTGCGGTGCTTAAATTGTTAAGCTAGAGAAAGTCGCTGTATAGGATGGAAATTATTTACACCGACAAACTGTGGTAGGTTGCACGGGACCACAAAATAAACATTTTTCTGTTATGTCATAATTTACTGAGAGCATTATTTAATCCGATAGCGATCGTATTCGCTCTGACTGATTTTTTACTGTAACTGTTCCTGTTGCATCGGTTGAGGGCATGCTTGGGTCTTCAGTTGTAACAGCTGTTCCACGTTCACATTTTGTTGTATTTCTTGACCCAAAACAGTAGTTGTTTACTAGTGGAGCGATTCACCTGGAGGGAGTATGTCGATGTGGTTCGTGCTTACTGCATGATGGACCACAACAGATGAACAACAATACTCCAATCACTGTACCCCTCACCATTCGAAGTTTACTGGTCTGCGTCAAAGTCTGCGTGAGACCGGGTCATTTAGCAGATTAGCTGGACAGGGACGCAGTCGCACACCACGAACTCTCTAATTTGCGGAAACTGCCCTGTAACATTTGGAGCTAGGTTCTTGCATCAGCACTTTTGCAATTGCACGTAACATAGGAACGAATGACGAATCAGAGAAATTGTTACATCCATTTCACTTCCAGCATGTGCTCAACCTGGAACCATATGATATCCACCCTGAAAACAGTTGTTGCAGTGGTACCTAGAACAGGGTAAAGTGCATTCTAAATACCCTTCCTCTAAAACAACGTTCGGACGTCATGGGATTTTCATCATCCACAATTCGCATGTTTGGAGTGAGTATATTCCACCTGCCTCATTTTCCCGCACTCATCAAGCGCGCTTCTATGTGAACTTTGGGCAGGTGTTATTGGTGATTGTTTAATTTGGCCGTATCTCCTACATAGGCCATTAAATTGCAAGCATTACTACAATTTTTTCCCCACAGCAGCTGAATGGTGTGCATCTCGCTAGAAGACAGTGCATGTAATTGCAGCATGACGGGTTGCCTGTATGTTTCAGTCGTCCTGTGCGTCGATACTTGAACCGACCGTTTCCAGAAAAGTGGATTGTCAGAGGCGGTCCATAGTATGTCCCATTCAATCACCTGATTTGAACTCTCTCTGATTTTTTGTGTGAAGAGCGACGCGCAACTTTGTTTATAAAACAGCTGTTGAATCAGAAGAGGATCTCGTTGCCCAGATAGTAGTGCCAGCAGCAGGAGAAATTAAGGGCACTGCAGCAGCCTGTGACTATGTTCGACAGAACATGACCTTAGTTTATAAGTCAGTGGTGACATTTTTAAACGTCTACTGTAAATGAAGTAATTAATACAATGTATTAATGTTCCACAATAATATTTATTAGTTCGTTAGTTCGGCTTTCGCTTCTTAGGCAGTCGTCAGAGAACTTAGTGTTGAACAGATAGTCCTCAGAACATCAGCGAGAATTCATAGCTGTACAAAGATATGTGAAATTTTATGACTATATCGATACAAAACACAAGCATGATGTAATACCTAAAGAGAAACTGAACAAATAAATCTTACATTACAGTATATTCAAACATTGAAACTACGTGAGTGTATAAAACAGAAACGTTCTACAAGCGAATAATGACACAGGCTACTATGTCATATGGACAAACTGGTGAATGTGATGAACAGACCGAATAAACGAAGGGCAAGATAGACCTCTATGGAGTGTGGGTGTGGAACAGTTATAACAAGCTTATTACTTAATGGTGAGCGGAATAATAATTGGCTGTTACTTTAATAAGGGTGAGTGATGGAACTGTGTTTGGTCATTAACGACCAGGTCAGGATTCTTTGATTGGTGTTTGTTAATGGACAGAATTTTACTTAATGTTAGTTTTCTCTCTGTAGTTTCTTTATAGAGAACATCACATTTCACGTCATATGAATGACATTCATTCAGAGCATTTTCAGCAAAGGAGGAATCTTTCTTTCCGAGACTCCAACTTCTTTCAAGTTCAGTCAGTCTCGTCGTAAAGTCCTACCTGGCTGACCTACATATAATTTGCCACACAGATTGCTGGAAATCCTATAGCTTCATTCTGGAATCTTATCTTTACTGGTGAACAAAAGTGAGCAAAGTATTCCTAGTGTAAAAAGCTGGAGCATATTTCTTGGACTTTAGTTTCTTGGAAAGAGCCTTTGAAGTCCAACCACATATAGCATGGGGGCCATTTGCTATCAGTGTAGTTTTGAGCTGTCTGAGATGGATAAAGGAGAGCTGTTATCCTCTGTCTCTTTATTTAGCCGAGTATATTGTCAATCAGTGTAGGATTGTAACCGTTACTGTATGCTAATTCTTTTATTATTTTCAATTCATTTCCCAAATCCGCTTTGGTTAGAGGTACAGATAGTAGGTGGCGCACTAAAGAGTGGAAGGCGGCATGTTTATGTGTTATGGGATGCTGGGAACTGGCTGGTATTAACTTGTCTGTTGCTGTTACTTTTCTGTACATCATAAATAAATGCTGATGTCACTGGTGAGGTCTAAAAGGTTGATAGTCTCCTCGCAGCTCCATTGAAATTTTGTTGTCTTACGCTGTTGCCTCTTGGTAAAAAAGAGGGAAAACTTGTTTGTGTTACTTTTTGTCTACAGTGAGTGAGATATGATGACCTTGTAAAATGATGCCTTACAGGCAAACACGTTAGACAAAGTGTTTTCATTGTCTCATGCAATCTCCCAGAGTTTATTGGTTTAATTAACTTTCATCCAGAGGTACCTCTTCTACCGGTTTAAGAAATCATCACAGGAAAATTTGTTTCTTGTGTCCCGTGCAACCTCTCAGAGTCTGTTGGTTTGAATAATTTTCAGCCTGTATATATATTCGGTTTTACTTACGGACGGTCATAGGGCGTTTTGCTCATATGTAGGGTGACTCAGCTAAGCTACTCACCTCAAATATTTCGTGAACCGCTTAACACATTGTGATTCTGCTTTCACCCAGATAAATTGTCAGAAAATACTCACCAAATGACGTGCAGTCTCTCTTCATAGACACACTAATTAAAGAGATGTCGGTATTAACATCACTTTAAAAAAAAAGCAACAGTAAATTCTCCTGCTAGTATACTAGTGCTAGAAGAGACGAATTCAACGAATTTTTTGTGGTGTCACCGCCAGACATCACACTTGCTAGGTGGTAACTTTTAAATCGGCCGCGGTCCGTTAGTATACATCGGACCCGCGTGTCGCCACTATCAGTTATTGCAGACCCAGCGCCGCCACATGGCAGGTCTAGTCTAGAGAGACTCCCCAGCTCTCGCCCAGTTGGACAGCCGACTTTGCTGGCGATGGTTCACTGTCTACATACGCTCTCATTTGCAGAGACGACAGTTTAGCATAGCCTTCAGCTACGTCATTTGCTACGACCTAGCAAGGCGCCATATTCATTCACTATGAATGTATTCTGAACAGACAATATTGTGAATCATGTACCGTCAAGAGCGACGTTCTTCATTAATGGATTAAAGTTAAGTATCAAACTAATTACGTCAGCTTTCTGAATTCGAATTCCTTGTCATGTTCTAGACCTCACGTCAGTATAGTCCTTCCCTCCTCATGCCAGCCTGCGTGAGCTAAAACGCGTGCATTTCGGCCTCCACTAGTAACACGCTCTTCTGCCAACACAACAATTTTAATCTTCAAAATTATGTTAGTAGAGTCGGATAATAGCTACACATGTTCAATTGCAATAGTGTCCAAATGGACATAAAAGTACAGTCAAAAGACGAAAGCATTATCTAAATACAACCAACTGAAACAAATGACACTCGGCTATATATGATGTATCGACACACCAGCCGTAAAACAAAGGAAGCGGCATCCAAGGATGATTCACCAGTCAACACATTATAGTATTTAAATCAGGATGTATCTGTTCTGAAAATGAAACGAACGTCTTGTACGCAAAAGTCGCGTCAGGATGAAGGTGCGCTCAGCTAGATGCAGAAAGAAAAAATTGAATAAACAAATATTTTTTGGCTGCCAAGAGGTCACCAACCAGCACGATGCATTTTCCAGTGACTTTGCTCGTTACGATGTGAAGAGCAGTAGACATCGTTTAAATATCACCCTATAGTTTTTATTCGGTAATTCACTTCTTTTCTACAAGACATGCACAAAAATGAATCACAGTGTACCATTCAGATAAACATTGACGCAAACAGAGAACCTACCCCCAAAAGCGGAATAGTGGAGAAAAGTTTCATTTAAAACTTAACATAAAATTAACTTTCACACTCCTCTGCTAGCACGCAGTGCAGACGAGGCAACATAACTGGTCCCCCTGCTGAAGTTGGCTATAAACAAGTGGAAACAAAAGAAAAATACTTTGTGTCACTTGTCACTCAAACGGCGTCACCAAGGTAACTAGACTGTATGCGGCTACATGAAAGTCAAAGTCCGTTCTGTGTTAAGTTCTTAATAACGTCATCTTTATCTGAATGGTACACTTTCCCATGTTTTTCAACGGGTCTTGAGGAGCGGGAGTGGATTACAGAAGGAAAATACGTGGTGTGATTTTAAAAAAGACGTACTGCTGTTAATATCTTCGTAACGAATAATTCGCATCTCTCGCACTGTAAGGTAACTATTTTGTGACCCGAAGTGTTGATTTTTAAGCGAGAGTTTCATCTACTTTTGTGAATTCGCATTGGCTGTTTTTAGATACAAATTTGCACAGTTTTGTGCTTTTCCTGTGCTTCACTACGAGGAAAATATTCGGCGGAGTCATATATTCAAAACTACTTCCGAGTAAGGTAGAATTCAGCAAATTTTTGTTCGAAATACAAAGTCGACATCTTTATTTTTTGAATTATTGAATGTTCGGCACTGTATTCTGTGTAATCTCATTTCGGTTGTTGCCAGTGAGCACCAGAGTCTGTTTCTCTCATAACACAGACTAATAATCATAATAGGGCACTGTGCCATCTGACATTTACAGAGCTCATCAACCACCCTTCGCAGTTCGCTGCACTACGAATGAACGGATAGCAGTTACCAGCGTTGCGTGTCAATTCAGCTAGTGTGTTATTTTGCATATTTGCTATTTATACGTGCAATGAAGGCTTTCACGACCGGATGTTTCAGCTGCCGAGAATTCTTTCGGGTTGTATAGCCGTGGTCCATGGAACTCTTGTATCCCTGACGTTTCGTCCAAAGCTACGTTGGCCATCTTCAAAGGTGCTTGTGGTTGTGCTGAGTCTTGCCGACTGACGAGTCGGGCGTCAAAATAACGACCTAAATACCGTGTAAAGTGGGCGTGGTCTGGATTTCACGTGATAGCAGAGATAAACCTTGTCAAGAATAAAATATAATTATCGATCATAGTACGTCAAAGATAAAAGCTTCTCATAGATTCTGTAGCGCCACTGTCTTGTGACAGCCAGAGCGAGAGCACCAGCAGCAGCGAGTACTGTTTGTATAAAGCGTTTATTTTGCATTTTGTTTACGACCTTCCACTAAGGAAGGGATTCTATTTGTGTTTATCTGCTCTGCATAGTAACTAACAGTTCTTGATAAAACTTTACGTAGTTTTCGTGTTAGATTTCTTAGTGTTTTCTTGATCGTTTAGAACAGAAAGCGCCCTAAAGCCGTCTTTGTTTGTTTCGCGGCCGTTAGCCACTAGTCACTTGAATCAGCAGTTGTCTTGTGACAGCCAGAGCGAGAGCACCAGCAGCAGCGAGTACTGTTTGTATAAAGCGTTTTTGTACTTATTTGCTGCGCTTAGCTTTTAAATAGTTTTTCTGGGAAAACCTAGCGTAGTTTTCGCGTCTCGTATTTCAGTGAGTGTTTCTTGATTATCAGAGTAGCTCATCAGAAGATTATCTTGGGAATTTGTCACCGTATAGGGTAGGGTAAACATAGTCATGTGTAGGGACTGTGGTTGTTGTGAGCGGACGCAAGGAGAATTGGCCACTCTTCGGGGGCAGGTGGAGGCTTTGTCTGTTAGGCTCATCGAGCTCGAGGCGCAGGCGTCGGCTCGTAGTGGCGTTGGGGCAACTGTGGTGAGACCTATGCCTACTTCGGTGGCCTTGGAATCACATGGAACCCCTGATGTCGCTGCGTCTTCCGGCAGTGAGCATCTTACCGGTCAGCCATCACTCCAGGGTGAATGGCGGACAGTGGTGGGCTCTCGCGTGCCTGGCCGAAAGGCGAAGGTGGGATCTGGCCGCGTGGCAGCTGCCTTACCCCTTTCCAACAGGTACGGGGTGCTTCCTAGTGGTGATGACATCGTTTCCGAGCCACCACAGGATGCCTCGCCTGTTGGGCCAGTGGCCGATTCTCCGGCAAGGTCCCGACAGTCACAGAGGGCGGGCCTATTAGTTATATGGAGCTCCAACGTTAGGCGGGTTATGGAGCCCCTCAGGAAAATAGCGGGTAGGTCGGGGAAGAATGCCAGTGTGCACTCGGTGTGCTTGCCGGGGGGTCTCGTCCGTTATGTGGAGGAGGCCCTTCCGGCAGCTATTGAACGCACTGGGTGTGACCGGCTGCAGATAGTAGCACATGTTGGAACGAATGACGCCTGCCGCTTGGGTTCTGAGGCCATCCTTGGTTCCTTCCGGCGGCTGGCTGATTTGGTGAAGACAACCAGCATCGCACGCGGAGTGCAAGCTGAGCTTAATATCTGCAGCATAGTGCGCAGAGTCGATCGCGGTCCTCTGGTTTGGAGCCGTGTGGAGGGTCTAAACCAGAGGCTCAGACGACTCTGCGACTATAATGGTTGCAAATTCATCGACCTCCGTTATTGGGTGGAGAACTGTAGGGCCCCCCTAGACAGGTCAGGCGTGCACTACACACCGGAAGCAGCTACTAGGGTAGCCGAGTACGTGTGGCGTGCACACGGGGGTTTTTTAGGTTAGAGGGACCCCCCCTTGGGCGAAACGATAAAATACCTGACGGCTTACCAGAGAGGACATTATCATCGTTGATAAAGAACGTCCGTCCTCAGAGACCAAAAACAGGAAAAGTTAACGTAATATTGGTAAACTGCAGGAGTATCCAGGGCAAGGTTCCTGAATTAGTATCTCTTATTGAAGGAAATAGTGCGCATATAGTATTAGGAACGGAAAGTTGGTTAAAACCGGAAGTGAACAGTAACGAAATCCTAGACACAGAATGGAATATATACCGCAAGGATAGGATAAACGCCAATGGTGGAGGCGTATTTATAGCAGTAAAGAATTCAATAATATCCAGTGAAGTTATTAGCGAATGCGAATGTGAAATAATCTGGGTTAAGCTAAGTATCAAAGGTGGGTCAGATACGATAGTCGGATGCTTCTATAGACCACCTGCATCAGCAACCGTAGTAGTTGAGCGCCTCAGAGAGAACCTGCAGAACATCGTGAAGAAGTTTCGTGATCATACTATTGTAATAGGGGGAGACTTCAATCTACCAGGTATAGAATGGGATAGTCACACAATCAGAACTGGAGCCAGGGACAGAGACTCTTGTGACATTATCCTGACTGCCTTGTCCGAGAATTACTTCGAGCAGATAGTTAGAGAACCAACTCGTGAAGCTAACGTTTTAGACCTCATAGCAACAAATAGACCGGAACTTTTCGACTCCGTGAATGTAGAAGAGGGTATCAGTGATCATAAGTCAGTGGTTGCATCAATGACTACAAGTGTAATAAGAAATGCCAAGAAAGGAAGGAAAATATATTTGCTTAACAAGAGTGATAGGGCACAAATCGCAGAATATCTGAGTGACCACCATCAAACGTTCATTTCTGAGGAAGAGAATGTGGGACAAAAATGGAAAAAATTCAGAAACATCGTCCAGTACGCCTTAGATAAGTTCGTACCGACTAAGGTCCAAAGCGCGGGGAGAGATCCACCGTGGTATAACAATCATGTACGAAAGGTACTACGGAAACAAAGAAAGCTTCATCATAGGTTTAAGAGTAGTCGAATCATAGCTGATAAGGAAAAGCTGAACGAAGCGAAAAAGAGCGTAAAGAGAGCAATGAGAGAAGCATTCAACGAATTCGAACATAAAACATTGGCAAACAATCTAAACAAGAACCCTAAAAAGTTTTGGTCATATGTAAAATCGGTAAGCGGATCTAAATCCCCTATTCAGTCACTCGTTGACCACGATGGCACCGAAACAGAGGACGACCGAAGAAAGGCAGAAATACTGAATTCAGTGTTCCGAAACTGTTTCACTGCGGAAAATCGTAACACGGTCCCTGACTTCAGCCGTCGTACGGACGCCAAAATGGAAAATATTGAAATAAACGATATCGGAATTGAAAAACAACTGCTATCACTTAGTAGCGGAAAAGCATCCGGACCAGACGAGATACCCTTAAGATTCTACAGAGATTATGCTAAAGAACTTGCCCCCTTTCTATCAGCAATTTATCGTAGATCGCTGGAAGAACGTAAAGTACCTAGCGACTGGAAGAAAGCGCAGGTCGTTCCCATTTTCAAGAAGGGTCATAAATCAGATGCGAATAATTATAGGCCTATTTCGCTTACGTCAGTCTGTTGTAGAATAATGGAACATGTTTTGTGTTCTCGTATTATGACGTTCTTAGATAATACAAATCTCCTTCATCATAACCAACATGGATTCCGCAAACAGAGATCATGTGAAACTCAGCTCGCCCTATTTGCCCAAGAAATTCACAGTGCCGTAGACACTGGCGAGCAGATTGATGCCGTATTCCTGGACTTCAGGAAGGCATTTGATACGGTTCCGCACTTACGTTTAGTGAAAAAAATACGAGCTTACGGAATATCGGACCAGGTTTGTGATTGGATTCAGGATTTCCTAGAAGAAAGAACACAACATGTCATTCTTAACGGTTCAAAATCTGCAGATGTAGAGGTAATTTCGGGAGTACCGCAAGGAAGCGTGATAGGACCTTTATTGTTTACAATATACATAAATGACTTAGTTGACAACATCGGTAGCTCCGTGAGGCTATTTGCAGATGACACGGTTGTCTACAAGAAAGTAGCAACATCAGAAGACTTGTACGTACTCCAGGAAGACCTGCAGAGGGTTAATGCATGGTGCGACAGCTGGCAGCTTTCCCTAAACGTAGATAAATGTAATATAATGCGCATACATAGGGGCAGAAATCCATTCCAGTACGATTATGCCATAGGTGGTAAATCATTGGAAGCGGTAACGACCGTAAAATACTTAGGAGTTACTATCCGGAGCGATCTGAAGTGGAATGATCACATAAAACAAATAGTGGGAAAAGCAGGCGCCAGGTTGAGATTCATAGGAAGAATTCTAAGAAAATGTGACTCATCGAGGAAAGAAGTAGCTTACAAAACGCTTGTTCGTCCGATTCTTGAGTATTGCTCATCAGTATGGGACCCTTACCAGGTTGGATTAATAGAAGAGATAGACATGATCCAGCGAAAAGCAGCGCGATTCGTCATGGGGACATTTAGTCAGCGCGAGAGCGTTACGGAGATGCTGAACAAGCTCCAGTGGCGGACACTTCAAGAAAGGCGTTACGCAATACGGAGAGGTTTATTATCGAAATTACGAGAGAGCACATTCCGGGAAGAGATGGGCAACATATTACTACCGCCCACATATATCTCGCGTAATGATCACAACGAAAAGATCCGAGAAATTAGAACAAATACGGAGACTTACAAGCAGTCGTTCTTCCCACGCACAATTCGTGAATGGAACAGGGAAGGGGGGATCAGATAGTGGTACAATAAGTACCCTCCGCCCCACACCGTAAGGTGGCTTGCGGAGTATAGATGTAGATGTAGATGTAGATATCTGTGAATTTCATAGCTTCTTCTTTTCTGTTAAAATTATCCCCATGTTTTTATATTCCGACGGCTTCTCTATATTGCCGGAATAATAGTTCGTCATAGTATATAAAACTTCAGTTTACGTGATCACCCGACTGAAGAGCATGTTCCGCCACGGCTTACTTGTCTGTTTTCCATTGTCGGCAAAGACTTTTATGTTCCTTCAGCCGTGTCTTCACACTTCTCTTTGTAGTTCCAATGTAGACCCTGCCACATGTAGACGGAATCTTGTATACACCACCTGCTTACATAGGGAAACGTTTACCCTTAACGGTACGAAGTGCTTGGCCTGTTTTCTTAGTTGGTCTGAAAATCGGTCGCACGTTATGTTTCCTTAAAGTCTTACCAATGTGATCCGTTACTTTTTTTTATGAAGGGTAGAGAAACCGTGTCCTTCCATCGCTGTGTCCTATCCGTTACAAGTATCTCAAATTAATTTGCTCGTTCTCTGCAAAATGAACTGGTTCTCGAAGCTACCAAGGCTTTTGCTTATGAGGTACTTCTTTAGACATATGAAGGGCTTATTTCAATAGTGGTACAAGTCCATTTTTATTCATTGTGAATACAGAGTCCTGAAGTTAAATGAGCGCTGAAAAATCAACAGTTGAGATACCAGAAATATTCAAGCATATGGCTCCTTGCTAGAGACTAACCGTTCTTTCTATTTGTTGAGATCATTAATTTCAGAAGCATTATAGACAGAAAAGTGGAGGTAATGGACTTGCACCACTATTGAAATAAGCCCTTCATATTATAAGATTCCATTTCGAGAACAAATTCAAAATATAGGGACAGATCCTTCCTAACCGTCACAAACGCCATTTATGTCTAAGCTGTACAATAGTTCTTCATACCGCACAGATTTTGCGGCTCTAACAAATATTAATTTTTCGCAGGACGTCCTATGTAACACGAATACTCAGAGCAACGGCTCTAGACATGAACACTATGTTTTCTACGAATGATACACAAAAAGAGACAAGTATAATACCACATGCTTGATACCTCCAACTGCGATATTGCATCACCTATTGTTAGCATTGTACCAGCCTTAACAAAATCCTACAAGCTCACTTTCGAAATACAGACATACAAAACTTATTAGTGTTTGCATCTCTTTCGAAATACAGACATACAAAACTTATTAGTGTTTGCAGTAAGTCGTTTCGTAAAAATAATTTGGTACTTTGGATTTATGAATGCTTCACTTTAATACAGCAGCTGTTAAGGCTTGTGTTCCGACTTTATCTTGGAGTCAATTTTCGACGTTAACACTAAAACAACGCAGAATTGTTTGCGTATTGTTATACATGCCAGCTAAGTTTTAAAATTAGTCATATTTCTTTATTGTCAAATGTCATATAAAAAAAATTGTTTTTGTTCTTTTCTTAAATGTGATGATTTCTGTGTAAGATAAAAAATAATACTTTCATTTGTAAACACCTTGTACATCACAACAATATGTATATTTTGTACCTGTATTGTGTAGCTGTATTAGGAGTATCAGTGGCAAACGCACGTCATTAAATCTGTGGTTGCAGCAGTCAGTAATTAATGTCGATGGTCTCACTAGCCGAAAACCTATTCGTGATCAAATGTATAATATTTGGAGAACATCAGGAAAGTGTTTGCTTTTCAGTAATGTGGTCATAATGTGACAGACGCAGACGGAAACCACAGTTATCACACACAAAGTTACAGGAATTGGTATCTAAGACTTATTGCGAATGTAATGCATCGGTACATTTATAGCCGGCCGGAATGGCCGTGCGGTTCCAGGCGCTTCAGTCCAGAACCGCGCTGCTGCTACGGTCGCAGGTCGCATGGATGTGTGTGATGTCCTTAGGTTAGTTAGGTTTAAGTAGTTCTAAGTTCTAGGGGACTGATGACCTCAGATGTTAAGTCCCATAGTGCTTAGAGCCATTTGAACCAAGCGTAAACTGAGCCTAGGGAAACTGTCCCGAAGTTCACTAAAGAGATCCCCCATGGTACACAAAACAGGTCCGAACGCTGTTGCAGAGACAACGGGAAAAGCATGCGAAGTTCAGAAGAACGCGAAAACCCGAAGATTGGCTAAAATTTACAGACGCGCGAAATTTGGCACGGACTTCAATGCGAGATGCTTTTAATAGGTTCCACAACGAAACATTGTCTCGAAATTTGGTAGAAAATCCGAAGAAATTCTGGTCGTATCTAAAGTACACAAGCGGCAAGATGCAGCCAATACCTTCTCTGCGCAGTGCCGATGGTACTGTTACCGACGACTGTGCCGCTAAAGCGGACTTATTGAACGCAGTTTTCCGAAATTCCTTCACCAGGGAAGACGAATGGAATATTCCAGAATTTGAAACAAGAACAGCTGCTAGCATGAGTTTCTTAGAAGTAGATACCTTAGGGGTTGCGAAGCAACTCAAATCGCTTGATACGGGCAAGTCTTCAGGTCCAGATTGTATACCGATTAGGTTCCTTTCAAATTACGCTGATACAATAGCTCCCTATTTAGCAATCATATACAACCGCTCGCTCACCGATAGATCTGTACCTGCAGATTGGAAAATTGCGCAGGTCGCACCAGTGTTTAAGAAGGGTAGTAGGAGTAATCCATCGAACTACAGACCTATATCATTGACCTCGGTTTGCAGTAGAGTTTTGGAGCCTATACTGTATTGAAACATTATGAATCACCTCGAAGGGAACGATCTATTGATATGTAATCAGCATAGTTTCAGAAAACATCGTTCTTGTGCAACGCAGCTTGCTCTTTATTCGCACGAAGTAATGGCCGCTATCGACAGGGGATCTCAAGGTGATTCCTTATTTCTAGATTTCCGGAAAGCTTTTGACACCGTTCCTCACAAGCGACTTCTAATCAAGCTGCAGGCCTATGGGGTCTCGTCTCAGTTGTGCGACCGGATTCGTGATTTCCTGTCAGGAAGGTCGCAGTTCGTAGTAATAGACGGCAAATCATCGAGTAAAACTGAAGTGATATCAGGTGTTCCCCAGGGAAGCGTCCTGGGACCTCTGCTGTTCCTGATCTATATAAATGACCTAGGTGACAATCTGAGCAGTTCTCTTAGGTTGTTCGCAGATGATGCTGTAATTTACCATCCAGTAAGGTCATCCGAAGACCAGTATCAGTTGCAAAGCGATTTAGAAAAGATTGCTGCATGGTGTGGCAGGTGGCAGTTGACGCTAAATAACGAAAAGTGTGAGGTGATCCACGTGAGTTCCAAAAGAAATCCGTTGGAATTCGATTACTCGATAAATAGTACAATTCTCAAGGCTGTTAATTCAACAAAGTACCTGGGTGTTAAAATTACGAACAACTTCAGTTGGGAAGACCACATAGATAATATTGTGGGGAAGGCGAGCCAAAGGTTGCGTTTAATTGGCAGGACACTTAGAAGATGCAACAAGTCCACTAAAGAGACAGCTTACACTACACTCGTTCCTCCTCTGTTAGAATATTGCTGCGCGGTGTGGGATCCTTACCAGGTGGGACTGACGGTGGACATCGAAAGGGTGCAAAAAAGGGCAGCTCGTTTTGTATTATCACGTAGTAGGGGAGAGAGTGTGGCAGATATGATACGCGAGTTGGGATGGAAGTCACTAAAGCAAAGACATTTTTCGTCGCGGCGAGATCTATTTACGAAATTTCAGTCACCAACTTTCTCTTCCGTATGCGAAAATATTTTGTTGAGCCTAACCTACATAGGTAAGAATGATCATCAAAATAAAATAAGAGAAATCAGAGCCCGAACAGAAAGGTTTAGGTGTTTTCCCCGCGCGCTGTTCGGGACTGGAATGGTAGTGTGATTTTGGTTCGATGAACCCTTTGCCAAGCACTTGAATGTGAATTGCAGAGTAATCATGTAGATGTAGATGAAGAGTCCCGCTTCGATTTGAGCTCCGATGACCAGCGAAGACGTGCCTGGAGACACCCCGAACTGCGGTGGGCTACCAACGCGACTGTCGGCCGCCTTTCGGCCCGTCAGTCCGGAGTCATGGTCTGGGTGGGATCCATTTCATTTCGTAGCAGGAGCCCTTTGTTTATCGTCGTTGGCACCCTTACGGCACAACGATAGTTCGACAATATTCTACGCCCCGTTTTGGTACTCAGCATTTGAGAGAGAACGTGTAATTGGGCTCAAACAAACCGTACGGAGTAACCAGCGAATCGGTCCACATTTGAATAGGAGCGATGCCACTACTCGACGATGTTGGCAGAAGTGGGTGAACCATGCCTGAACACTGCGTCAGGGAAGAAGCGGTCGGTTAGAGAGGCGACAGAAGGTGATGACTGAGTAATCGACAGAGAGGCACTCATAGCCACGGATTCATTATCATAATCGATCCGACGTGCAACTGGTGCTTCAGTGACCTCAAGGACTACAGAAAGGGGGCGGAGCCCACGGCCCCATGTGCCAACTACCATTGACCTCTTTACATCAACAAGCCCGTCTGCAGTGGTGTCGTGCACACTCGGCCTACAATCTCATTGGAGTATAGTTGTCTTTGGTGATGAGTCCCGCTTCGAATTCAGCCCTGATCACCAGTGAAGACTGGTCTGGAGATGCCCCGGACAGTGGTCGCATAGCAACCTGAATGTCGTCCGCCATATGGCTCGACAATCCGGAGTGATGGTCTGTGGATCCATTTGATTTCGTAGCAGCACACGGTACATCGACGACATTCTACGCCCCGTTTTGTTGCTCTTCATGGCAAGCCATCCTGCGCTTACGTTTCAGCAAGATAACGCCCGCCCGCACACGGCTTGTCTTCATGCTTGTCAAACCATACCTCGGCCAGCAAGATCGCCGAACCTTTCCTCAATTGAGAAGTTGGGAGCATATGGGTAGAGCCCTACAATTACGTCGGAATTTTGAAGGTCTAACGCGCCAATTGAACGGAATCTGGCACGATATTCCGCAGGAGGAGGTCCAACAATTATATCAATCAATGCCAAGCTGAATAACGGTTTGCATAAGAGCCTGAGATGGACCAACGCGTTACTGAATTGCTCAATCTGTGAAGCTCTTTCTCTTGAAAAAGTCTTTCAATTTTTTTCCGAAATTGTAACCATTTGTTTGTCTGCACGTGTACAAAACATCTACCGATTTCCGTCCCATCCGGCTAATTTCTTCATGGTGCGTTTTTTTTTTTATTTTCCGCCTTAAGGTGCACTTACTGTTCCTGATGGAACGCAGAAAAATATTCCGTTCGTCTACTGCTGAGTTCTAATAGAAGTAATAAAGTCGCAGTTGTTCTTCTTGAATGTTAAGATATATGTTCCACACTTTGCAAATGACTATTTTTCAAACGAAAAGGATTCCTGTCGGTCACAGTACATACAACACAGAGTATTCACGACTAACTCAGAAGAAAAATAATTAAACAGCTTATAGAGCTACCTCTTCTACTATGAAGTGAGTTACCTATTAGAAATCTATTCTCTGGAGCTATTTTTTTAACAGTTTATATTTAATAATTGTAATGTTGATTGCTTCAAATAGAAATAAAACTGAATACGTGAAAAAAATCCAATATATGGGAAGTAATTAAGTTTTTCCAAAAATAATATTATTTAGGTTATATCTATGTTTTAATACATATTCTGTACATGAATCTACAGAACTATTTTATGAGGGTTGCTAAAACTACGGGGAACGCGAAATTACATTTCCTGATGTGTCTGTATCATACGGTATTTTTATGAAGTGTATCGAATAATCCCTTTTTGTTCAAATGTGTGTCAAATCTTATGGTCATCAGTCCCTGAGCTTACACACTACTTAACCTAAAGCACCCTAAGGACAAACACACACACCCATGCCCGAGGGAGGACTCGAACTTCCACCGGGACCAGCCTCACAGTCCACGACTGCAGCGCCCTAGACCTCGCGGCTCCTTTTTGTTAATATATCGATAAGCACTATACGTACCGTAAGATGAGCTATTGACCAGTTCCATTACTGGATCCTGATAAAAGTTGAAAATCACGCAAAGATTTCCGACAGAAACGCATCCTATGCCTTGAAGCGTTTCTCTCTCTCTCTCTCTCTCTTTCTCTCTCTCTCTCTCTCTCTCTTATTTAAAGACTGAAATGTTTTGAACAAAAGCTTTCTCAGTAAGTCACGGCAGGGCGACGATATGAACCCTAAAACATTTTAAAGACCGTAACACCTTAAAGAGAAAGAGAACCCTCAATGACGACGAACCTGTTCAAAAAGTTTAGGTAAAAAATAAATAAATCCTGGTGCACTTCCTGATAATTGTACATCAGGGTATAATTTCTGTTCACCGTCTGAAATATGTCGCGGGGCAGGAGACATCAGGCCAACGAAGCGACTGGCGACGTCATTGTTCAGTAGTCAATGACCTATCAACTAACAATATTCATACTTAAAAAGTGTACGTATAAAATGAATGAAATTATGGGTAGATCAACCTCAGGGCGTTTCCGCTTAGCGCTGATAAACAATCAACGAAAGAACGCGTATAATTGTTACAATGAAATGAATACACCTAGCTGCAAACAGGCGATGATATAAGTCAACGGGAGCAATAGAAAAATCTGTGCCCCTACCGGGACCGAACCCGGGATCTCCTGCTTACATGGCTGAAGCTCTATCCATCTGAGCCACCGAGGACAAAGAAAATAGTGCGACTGCAGGGATTATCTCTGACACGCCTCCCGTGAGACCCACATTTCCAATTTTATTGTCCCGCACTATATTCATAGTACACCTGCCCATTATACTCATTACTCGTGCATTTTTATGAATTATTTTATAGATAACATGGAAAAGAGCAGCATCACAGCAATTAGCTAGCAACTCGTGGTCTAGTGGCTAGCGTGGCTGCCTCTGTCCCACGAGGTCCCGGGTTCGATTCCCGGCCGGGTTGGGGATTTTCTCTGCCCGAGGACTGCGTGTTTGTGTTGTCCTTATCATTTGACCATCATCATCATCGTTTGTGACAGTGGCTAAATTGGATTGTGTACAAAGTGGGGCTCTGTACGGGCGCTACTGACAACCAACGAACCATACATCCTCATCAGAGCAATTACACAGCTATATAGGTATACACAACTTTTTTTATTTTTATGCTTTTATAATTTCGTGTATGGTGCTTGAGTATTTTTCATGCTAACGTTGGAACATTATACACTAAAATATCAAAGAGTTACATATGGAATCAGTCAAATAGTACAAATATCTGGGTGTAACAACTTATATGTATACAAAATGATGTGGCCATATAGACTCAGTCGTAGGTAAAGTATGCAACAGACTTCGGTTCATTCACAGGATACTGGGAAAATGCTATCGATCTACAGAGAGACTGGTTACAAAACACTTTTGCGCCGCATCTTATAATACTGGTCACGTCTATGGACAGGTACTAAATATGACTAACAGGGGATATTATCGTATCCAAAAAGGGGCAGCACGAATGGCCATAGATTTATGTAACTCAGTTGTGAGCAATCTAGAAATGCTGAATATCCTGAACTGCCAAAAGTGAAGACAGACATAAATTATCCCACGGAGGTTTACTTACAAAGCTTTAAGTATCAATTTTAAGTGAAGTAACTATAAATACAGGCCACTTCAGGCCCGAGAAATCGCTTCCGTAGAAAGAGCGTAGCCCAGTTTCGACTAATTACAGTGCCGACAGTGGCATTTAAGCGGTAATTCTTCCCACGTCCCGTAGGCGGTTTGAACGGGTAGGAGCTCTATCATGTTGTAGAACGCTAACTATCCTATGTCAGTCATTCCACAGTGATTATTAGTATATGTATGTAGATGTATGCACGAGGAGCGTTCAATAAACAATTTGACACAATTTCTTTCTCAGCCAGTTTCGGTTGAAAAAAATGCGGAATTTTTTGTGGGGTGTCTTGGAACATTCCCATTTCAGCCTCTATAGCTTCCTGAGGTTCCAGTAGATGTCGGCGCTATACGTAGCGTTCAAAATGGCGCCTGTGAGAGGGATGCGTTCCAAGGACACGGCTGTCATTGACTTTCTTTTGGCAAAAAAACAGAATATCGGAGGTATTCACAGACTCTTGCAAAATGTCGACGGAGGTCTGACAGTGAACAAAAGCAGTGTGAGTCGTTGGGCAAGGCGTCTGGCACTACCGCAGCAGTGTCGTCAAAATCTGTCCGATCTCCCACGTGTCGGACCGCCGGCCGCACACACCTACTCCTGCAGTGTTGTAACGTGCGGACACTCTCAGTCGCTGCTGAACTGGACATCTCTGTTGGTATTGCTGACACGCTCGTCCACCAGTTGGAGTACCCAAAGGTGTGTGCCCTCTGCGTTGCTCTCCACCTAACAGAAGACCATCGCGATTATCTTCCTGGACTCTGAAGGAGTCGCTCTGTTTGAATCCCCCCTCATGGTGGAACAATCCACTCTGAAGTGTATTGTACCATTCTCAGGAAGTTCAAGGAACGACTTCATGGTGTTCCTCGCCACTAAAATGCAAACGAACTTCTTCTCCGCGACAACGCAAGGCAGCACAGAAGTCTTCGCAACCGAGAGCAGTTCACGAAACTTCAATAGGCTGTTCTTCCTCATCTATCCCATAAATAATGGTACTTTTATAATTGTGGCCATGTACAGGTCCCCATTGGGAAATTTTCAGCTATTTTTGAAAAACTTGGATTCTTTACTGTGCTGTCTGTGGGACAGAGGGAAGCAAATTATTGTTGGTGGGGATTTCAATGTAGATTTCCTGAAAGAGTCCGATACAAAGTTCGACCTTGAAGTATTACTTGGTTCTTTCAATTTGACGTCAGTTATTGATGTTCCTACTCCGGTGGTACAGAAAAGCAGCACACTGATAGATGTTTTCATAGACCAAGAAAAATTGAATCAAATAAAAACTTTTCCTGTTAGAAATGGTACATGACATAGCTCCCTACAGTAACGCAAAACAGTCCTCAAAAATAGTGCATTCAATTAATTTAACAACTAAAAATTTTAGGGAAAGCTTGCAGAAGTTAGACTGGGATGAAGTGTATAGGGAACCTGATGCTAATTTAAAATTCAACCTATTTCATGAAACCTTTGCGAGTATATTTGAAAACAGTTTCCCTTAGGAAACAGTGAAATGTATTTGTAAGAAACCATCCAAAAAGCCATGGCTTACTAAAGGGATAGTAGTAATTGTAATATATAATGTGTAAAGAAAACTTATGTTAAAGCGACACGTTCCATATCGTTACCAAATGTCGTATTAATGATCTGTGGAACAAGTATTAATGTATGTAGGCCCATGTATCTATGTACAAGTATGTAACCCGCATCTCGTACTTTCCAACTTCCATCTGTATGCCCCAAAGAAGTATGCACTCCGCGGGAAGCAATACGTGGACGATGGGAAGGTTACGGATGCAGCAAGGCGTTGGCTCCGAGGTCTACCACTAAAGAGGTACCATGCGAGCATACAGGTCCTCCAAGTGGGTGGCATCAAGACGTCGCACTGAAAGGGGATTATGGTGAATAATAGGGACTTGCAACGACAAGGGTGACGAATAATGTAGTGTACTGGAATCCTGACTTAAACCAACTTGCTTTCACAAAAAATGTGTTGCATTACCTGTTGAAAACCCATCGTATGTTGGTGGAATCATTTTTAGGTATAGGAAGCGATAGAATATGTCTGGAGCTTGCAAAGAAAAGAGAGGAGCACTGTTGCGTTGACGTATGCTCAGATTATTCATACAGTACAGATTTAGAATAACATATTGTTATTATAGTTTGGTTTTTCTGTATGCCTCACCTAAAATAACATTTTAGATCTTAATAAGATGGTTCAAGTGGCTCTGAGCACTATGGGAGTTAACAGCTGAGGTCATCAGTCCCCTAGAACTTAGAACTACTTAAACCTAACTAACCTAAGGACATCACACACATCCATGACCGAGGCAGGATTCGAACCTGCGACTGTAGCGGTCGCGCGGTTCCAGACTGAAGCGCCTAGAACCGCGCGGCCACAGGGATCTTAATAAGAGATGAGGCATTAACTACACGTATAGTTTACAGCGTAGATCGCTGTCGTCATACGAGACAAAGGAAATAAAATTCGTGCACCTATTTAAGGAACGTCGATATGACATCGGCTAGTCTAAATTTAGTTTGTAGGTGGTTTAATATACAGTAGAGACAGTCGTGAAAAACACGCAAAAATTTATGTAAGTGCTCGGGAAAAATATATGTTTTCCACGTTCAAAGATCGCACTGGTCGGTTTGGAGCGCTGTAGATGGTGTACCAGTAGTACCAGATGCCATGTGAGCCCCTTCTGCTGACATAAGACATGGCAGTGGAGCGGCAGGTATGTGGCAGTTGGTTCTATGGAATGAGTGCAGCAGGATGTGCCGATGTTGTAGCGTAATGACAGAAAGCAGATACCTTGTTTGCACGTGGCTGTGAGCACACTGTGAATAAAGTTACCCAATTTTTTGATGTATCAACACGTAATGTTGAACGTGTCTGTATGGAATGCTGTATCGCTAGCAGTCATGTAGGACGGCGTATGAAGGGTAGACGCAAAGTAATTCTAATCGACAGTGACGGGGGAGGATTGTCTCGCGTTGTCAGTGATACTCTGCTTCAAGTTGTGAAGGCAGAGCCATCTCAGCGAGTTCCCAAGCGAATACTGTTAAGGGAACTGCATGCAGTGGACATTTGGAGTTGGGTTCTCACAGAAGGCTACTGCTCACTGGTACATAAAGCTGACATCTTCAATAGGCCTGGCAATACATAAACGGTAGCACCTGATGGGGACGCCTAGTGTGCTCTGATGTGTCTCAATTTCGTACTCTTTTCGAATGCTGCAACTCGACGAGTTACCCATGGCTAAATGAAGGGCTTAAGCCACAGTGTAGAAGGCATACTTCAGACTGGAGGTGGTTTGAGCCGTTCTGGCCACGGCTTATGCGTTGGTTTAAACCTTGACTGTTAATCTGCGTTTGATTTCCCGTGGTTATTCTACATCTACATCCATACTCCGCAAGCCACCTGCCGGTGTGTGGCGGAGGATACTTTGAGTACCTGTAGATGAGCGCCGTGGTCCCGTGGTTAGAATGAGCAACTGCGGAACGAGAGGTCGTTGGTTCAAGTCTTCCCACGAGTGAAACGTTTACCTTCTTTATTTTCGCAAAGTTATGATCTGTCCGTTCGTTCATTGACGTCTCTGTTCACTGTAATAAGTTTAGTGTCTGTGTCTTGCGACCGCACCGCAATACCGTGCGATTAGTAGACGAAACGACGTGCCTCTCCAATAGGAACCGAAAAAATTTGATCGCAACGTCATAGGTCAACCGATTCCTCCACAGGAAAACACGTCTGATATATTCTATACGGCACTGGTGACGGCATGTGCGACACACGACAGGAATATGTTGTCGACCCACGTAACTTGTACACTTGGTGAATGGGTAAAAAGATTCTTCTACCTTGCCCGTTTTAGGTTTCCTTGTGGATGTGATAATCACTCCCAAAAAAGTAATGAAAACATAAGAGTTTGTCACATCAACTGCAACAAATGGATGCAACAGTTTCACAGTCGCACAGTTTTCCCTGTGCTCTGTCAAAACATATGTTTTTAACGTTTTCAAATTTTTCCGGGTGTAGACCGTCGCGGTGAGGTCGCAAAACACAGACACCAAACTCATTACAGTGAACAGAGACGTCAGTGAACGAACGGACAGGTCATAACTTTGCGAAAATAAAGAAGGTAAACGTTTTACTCGAGGGAAGACTTACACCAACGACCTCTCGTTCCGCAGTTGCTCATTCTAACCACGGGACCACGGCGCTCATCTACACCTACATCTACATCTACATCCAAAACGCCAAGCCAGCTGACGGTGTGTTGCGGAGGGTACCCTGAGTACCTCTATCGGTACTCCCTTCTATTCCAGTCTCGTATAGTTCGTGGAAAGAAAGATTGTCGGTATACCTCTGTGTTGGTTCTAATCTCTCTGATTTTATCCCCAAGGTCTCTTCGCGAGATATACGTGGGAGGGAGCAATATACTGCTTGACTCCTCGGTGAAGGTATGTTCTCGAAACTTCAACAAAATCCCGTACCGAGCTACTGAGCGTCTCTCCTGCAGAGTCTTCCACTGGAGTTTATCTATCATCTCCGTAACGCTTTCGCGATTACTAAATGATCCTGTAACGAAGCGCGCTGCTCTCAGTTGGGTCTTCTCTATCTCTTCTATCAACCCTTTCTGATACGGATCCCACACTGGTGAGCAATACTCAAGCAGTGGACGAACAAGTGTACTGTAACCTACATCCTTTGTTTTCGGATTACATTTCCTTAGGATTCTTCCAAAGAATCTCCGTCTGGCATCTGCTGTACCGACGATCAACTTTATATGATCATTCCATTTCAAATCACTCCTAATGCCTACTCCCAGATAATTTATGGAATTAATTGCTTCCATTTGCTGACCTGCTATATTTTAGCTAAAAGATAAAGGATCTTTCTTTCTATGTATTCGCAGCACATTACACTTGTCTACATTGAGAATCAATCGCCATTCCCTGTACCACGCGTCAATTCGTTGCAGGTCCTCCTGCATTTCAGTACAATTTTCCATTGTCACAACCTCTCGATACACTACAGCATCATCCACAAAAAGGCTCAGTGAACTTCCGATGTTATCCAAAGATCATTTATGTATATTGTGAATAGCAACGGTCCTGCGACACTCCCCTGCGGCACACCTGAAATCACTTCCCTCCATTGAGAATGACATGCTGCGTTCTGTTATCTAGGAACTCTTCAATCCAATCACACAATTGGTCTGATAATCCACATGCTCTTACTTTGTTCATTAAACGAATATGGGGAATTGTATCGAACTCCTTGCGGAAGTCAAGAAACACGGCATCTACCTGGGAACCCGTGTCTATGGCCCTCTGAGTCTCGACGACGAATAGCGCGAGCTGGGTTTCACACGATAGTCTTTTTCGAAACATCTACATCTACATCTACATATCTCCTCTGCAATTCACATTTAAGTGCTTGGCAGAGGGTTCATCGAACGACAATCATACTATCTCTCTACCATTCCACTCCCGAACAGCGCGCGGGAAAAACGAACATCTAAACCTTTCTGTTCGAGCTCTGATTTCTCTTATGTTATTTTGATGATCATTCCTACCTGTGTAGGCTGGGCTCAAGAAATAATTACGCATCCGGAAGAGAAAGTTGGTGACTGAAACTTCGTAAATAGATCTCGCCGCGACGAAAAAGTCTTTGCTTTAATGACTTCCATCCCAGCTCGCGTGTCATATCTGCCACACTCTCTCCCCTATTACGTGATAATACAAAACGAGCTGCCCTTTTTGCACCCTTTCGATGTCCACCGTCAGTCCCACCTTGTAAGGATCCCACACCGCGCAGCAATATTCTAACAGAGGACGAACGAGTGTAGTGTAAGCTGTCTCTTTAGTAGACTTGTTGCATCTTCTAAGTGTCCTGCCAATGAAACGCAACCTTTGGCTCGCCTTCCCCACAATATTATCTATGTGGTCTTTCCAACTGAAGTTGTTCGTAATTTTAACACCCAGGTACTTAGTTGAATTGACAGCCTTGAGAATTGTACTATTTATCGAGTAATCGAATTCCAACGGATTTCTCTTGGAAATCATGTGGATCACCTCACACTTTTCGTTAGTTAGCGTCAACTGCCATCTGCCACACCATACAGCAATCTTTTTTAAATCGCTTTGCAACTCATACTGGTCTTCGGATGACCTTACTGGACGGTAAATTACAGCATCATCTGCGAACAACCTAAGAGAACTGCTCAGATTTTCACCCAGGTCATTTATATAGATCAGGAACAGCAGAGGTCCCAGGACGCTTCCCTGGGGAACACCTGATACCACTTCAGTTTTACTCGATGATTTGCCGTCTATTACTACGAACTGCGACCTTCCTGACAGGAAATCACGAATCCAGTCGCACAACTGAGACGATACCCCATACGCCTGCAGGTTGATTAGAAGTCGCTTGTGAGGAACGGTGTCAGAAGCTTTCCGGAAATCTAGAAATAAGGAATCAACTTGAGATCCCCTGTCGATAGCGGCCATTACTTCGTGCGAATAAAGAGCTAGCTGCGTTGCACAAGAACGATGTTTTCTGAAACCATGCTGATTATGTATCAATAGATCGTTCCCTTCGAGGTGATTCATAATGTTTGAATACAGTATATGCTCCAAAACCCTACTGCAAGCCGGCGTCAATGATATAGGTCTGTAGTTCGATGGATTACTCCTACTACCCTTCTTAAACACTGGTGCGACCTGCGCAATTTTCCAATCTGTAGGTACAGATCTATCGGTGAGCGAGCGGTTGTATATGATTGCTAAGTAGGGAGCTATTGTATCAGCGTAATCTGAAAGGAACCTAATCGCTATACAATCTGGACCTGAAGACTTGCCCGTATCAAGCGATTTGAGTTGCTTCGCAACCCCTAAGGCATCTACTTCTAAGAAACTCATGCTAGCAGCTGTTCGTGTTTCAAATTCTGGAATATTCCATTCGTCTTCCCTGGTGAAGGAATTTCGGAAAACTGCTGGTTCCTATAGAGCAGATTTCTAGTCTCCAGAAAAGTCATTATACTCGAACGTAATACGTGTTCCAAAATTCTACAACTGATCGACGTCAGAGATATAGGTCTATAGTTCTGCACGTCTATTCGACGTCCCTTCTTGAAAACGGTGATGACCTGTGCCCTTTTCCAATCCACTTCTAGAGACCTACGGTACACCGCTGCAAGAAGGGGGACAAGTTCCTTCTCGTATTCTGTGTAAAATCGAACTGGTATCCCATCAGGTCCAGCGGCCTTTCCTCTTTTGAGCGATTTTAATTGTTTTTCTATCCCTCTGTCATCTATTTCGATACCTACCATTTTGTCATCTGTGCGAAGGAACTACAGGGCAGTCTTTCTCTGTGAAACAGCTTTGGAAAAAGACATTTAGTATTTCGGCCTTTAGTCTTTCATCCTCTTGTAACCTCCCCCTCACTTATCGACCTTAATGACAGTGAAAAATTAAACCGCGTGTACCTAATGGAAATTTGGGAAAAGCAATCGTCACCGAAGTTAATTTGTCGGTAAAGAAGGAGGAAAGGGTTACATCTAAATGAAAGGAAAAATGCAAATGAAACTGGTGGAAATTAATTTTGAAAAGGGGTAAAGTTAATAAAGAAAGTAAATGTGCGGCCGTTACGTTATCAACTAACTAGCGGTAATTAGATATTTGAGATTTGGGGGAAATTACGGTCGCCAGTCCTAAGGACAATTACTATAGTAACTGAAAAAGAAAGGTTATTACACATATAATTAGCACTAGAAGCATGGCAACCGAAGGTTGACAACTGTAGTGTGAAAACTGAAAGTTTGTCAGAAGTAATAAATTTCGCTACACTCTGACTTAATTTAGCAAAAGTATTAACAAAACCGGAAAATCGAAAGGTAATTTAGTGACTGAAGTTAATAGTGAGCTTTCTTTCTGAAGCACATCGAAATTCAGTAAAATACGGTTAGTCTCGGACTAACTCAACAATCATTTCAAAAGCTACTTGAATCTACGCAATTTAGAAATAAGAGATTTAACTTTGAACTCGAATTAAATGATTCTGAACAAATAACAATAGTAAAATTTAGTATGTACCAAGCTGAGCTGCAGTCACAGGTAATCTAAAATACGGTAACAAAACTCGCACTCTTAATTTGTGCTTGTGTAATCTAAATATTGTAGCCAGCTATGAATACCTTAACTGAACTTTGAAATTAAAGCAGTGAAATCGAATGATGCTGGCGATTGAATTTCAACGACACACGGGTTCATTCCGGAAAAGGAAGGGACCCTGCTTGGTAATGCAATTGGGACAATGAGCAACAAAGTTTCATGCTACGTTACTGTAATTTTGTGATTTCAACAGTTTGAAAAGCTGAGGTCTGCCGTACAGTTCTAAAACTTCACGTAGTTTCAGTCTTCCTTGTTGGTTGATTGAAGGTTTGAAGTCGTCGATCGAGGAGGTGGCGACAGTCACTCATTGTCGGCCTTTGCTGTTGCAGAAGCTGGATGTTGGCGCACCTTCTTCTCGACACGGTCACCAGGCGAAACGGGCTCTTGATGTGCGCCAGCTAATGCTTCCCGTCCGCGACACCGTGTCCGAAACTATCATAGCAAGTCGAGCGCAATTACATGCTGCCAAACCCCGAAAGCGCGGCAACTCGCGGGAGCGTCACTCAGCACACCTGCTCCACTGCACTACCCCAGCCAGTCTCCCCCTCTGCCCGCGCTCCATGCGACAGAGTTAACACTAAACGCTTTGGTTCTCCACACGACCTATCGATGTATTCGTTCGATAGCATAGTTTTCCCTAGGCTAGTCCCAGCGTAAAAATACAAATAATATTTACAAAACAAACCAATTATATATCGACATAAATGCATATATATATATATATATATATATATATATATATATATATATAAACAGTAAAACAATTACAATATATAAACAGACAGAAACGTCATATCTTCAGGTGACAAAATAAGGAAAAAAATTATAGTACAATAGATGGAAATAGGAGGATATGCATTTCCGGCGTTACACTCTGTTTCAGTACCATTTTGGTCACAGAGTGTCTGGACATTTTGTTTTGATCCACCTACCGCTTTGACATAATACCAAAATTTCTTAGGATTTTCTGCCAAGTCAGTACATAGAACTTTACCTTCGATTTCATTGAACGGCTCTCGCATAGCCCTCCTCACATTACATTTCTCTTCGCGTAATTTTTGTTTGTCTGCAAGGCTTTGGGTATGTTTATGTTTGCAGTGAAGTTCCCAGTGCTTCCGCAGCAGTTTTCTAACTCGGTTGTTGTACCACGGCGGCACTTTTCCATCTCTTACGATCTTGCTTGGCACATACTCATCTAACGCATATTGTACGATGGTTTTGAACTTTGTCCACTGATCCTCAACACTATCTGTACTTGAGGTAAAACTTTTGTGTTGAGCCGTCAAGTACTCTGACATCCGCTTTTTGTCACTTTTGCGAAAGAGAAAAATCTTCCTGTCTTTCTTAATATTTCTATTTGCGGCTGAAATCATCGATGCAGTAACCGCTTTATGATCTCTGATTCCCTGTTCTGCGTTAACTGTTTCAAATAGTTCGGGTCTGTTTGTCACCAGAAGGTCTAATATGTTATCGCCACGAGTCGGTTCTCTGTTTAACTGCTCAAGGTAGTTTTCAGATAATGCACTTAAAAAAATTGCACTGGATTCTCTGTCCCTGCCACCCGTTATAAACGTTTCAGTCTTCTATTCTATATCCGGCAAATTAAAACCTCCACCCAGAACTATAACGTGGTCGGGAAATCTACTCGAAATATTTTCCAAATTTTCCTTCATGTGCTCTGCACAACAGCTGCTCAGACAGGGGGCCTATAGAGACATCCAATTACCATGTCTGAGACTGCTTTAACCGTGACCTTCACCCAAATTATTTCACATTTCGGATCTCCATCAATTTCCTTTGATACTATTGCACTTCTTATCACTATAAACATGCCTCCCCCTTCACTGTCCAGCCTGTCTCTGCTGTATACATTTCAATCTCAGTTTAGAATTTAATTACTGTTTACATCTGGTTTCAGCCAACTTTCTGTCCCTAGTACTATGTGGGCATTGTGACCGTTTATTAATGAGAGCAGTTCTGGGACCTTTCTATAGACGCTCCTGCAGTTTACTATCACCACATTAATATTGTTATTCCCTGTTGCGTTTTGCCTACTGGTACGTTGACGCGTCTCAGGAGGCGTCTTATCGGGCGTAGGGAGGGAATTCTCTAACCTAAAAAACCCACGTGGGCATCCCACACGTACTCCGCTACCCTTGTAGCCGCTTCCTGCATGTAGTGCACGCCTGACCTATTCAGGGGGACACTACATTTCTCCACCCGATATTGTGGTTATGCCATGGTTCTTCCTCTTTCTACGTGTGGCAGCAGGGGTGTTGAAAGTTATTGTAGTTGTGTTTTTCAGTCATGGGCCTTCAGCCGTCCTAAAATTAAAATTCCTTACTTACTAAGTTTTAGATTGTTTGGGCTTTCAGCCTCATTTAAAATACTTTTGGATAAAGCCCACTTTCGGCCTTTTGAAAATTTATTGTAGTTGTGTTTTTCAATCATGGGCCTTCAGCCGTCTTAAATTTTAAATTCTTCACTTGTTATATCTTAGATTGTTTGAGCCTTCAGCCTCATTTTAAAAATTATTTAAGGGTAAAGCCTTGCGCTTTCTGCCTTGTAAAAATTTATTGTAGTTGTGTTTTGAATCATGGGCCTTCAGCCGTTTTAAAAGTAAAATTTCTTATTGTTAAGCCTTAGATTGTTTGGTCCTTCAGACTCCTTTTTTAATATTATTTAAGGTTAAAGCTCTGGGCTTTCTGCCTTTTCAAAATTTATTGTAGTTGTGTTTGAAATCATGGGCTTTTAGCCGTTTTAAAAATTAAAGAGGTTGTGCCCTTAAGCCGTAAGATTGTGTGACATATTCAGTCGATAGTTAAGCTCGGAAATTTGCGCTGCAATATTTGGACACCTAAATAAAGTTATGTGTTCGAGTGTAACTGACAGCCGCTAATTTTTGGCCCCTTTCCACAGTTTCTACTAGTTCTGTCCTGCGGATTTAACCAGGCGTTTCATGGTTATCTTATGTTTTGGAGTGTTTTTTGTTTCATGTCTTTGGCCCACTCATTCATGTTACCGTGAACACAAACCATGATGTGTATTTCAACATTGTCGGTTACCAAGTGTTGTCGTTTCTTCTACACAATCGTGTTTACAGAGCTGCCCGCATACGTTCCTTGTGTTTTGGGACATTAACGCACCCGATGGATTAGCCAGAAATGGGGTAACAGAGGTTGGACAAAAATATGGGAATACCGTGAAAACACATGCTTGAACATAAGTGCAGATGCTAGGCAAGCATGCAGGGTGTGCTGTTGTATTTGACCACCCAGCGTAACCTCTGCGATGTCCTCAATAACTGCAGGAATAAGTCGTGATCAGAACATGGTTCTATGTAGCTGTGATTGCAGTTTGTCGGCGCTAAGTGAATTTCAACGCAGAAAATTGTATGTGCTTGTGTAGCAGGTGCTTCCGTCAGCTAGGTAGCCAAAATTTTTGGTGTTTCAAGCGGAACCTCGCCGAAGATTTGCACCGCTCACTAGGGAACGTTGCAACGCGCACGAAAGCACACAGATGGTCATTGAAGAGGATGGTAACCAAAAGTAAGAGGACGATAGCTGCAGAAGTTTCTGCAGAATTGGATCTCGCAATCAGCACAAAAGCAAAACGAAGGAGCTCCAGAAGCGACGAATTTCACAACGAGGTGACATTCAGAAACGACTCAGCAGTGAGGCAAATGCCCGTAACAGGGTAACGTGTTCCAGATGACACAGAAGTTGGACTATCAAACAACGGAAGAAAAATGATTCGGTCGAATGAGTCTTGTTTCAGACTATACAGGGTGAAAAGTATTTAAACCGACAAACTCTGGGAGGTTGTAGGGGACATCAAAACAAATATATTCCCTAATGTCATTTTTTCCTGTGAGGAGTATTTAAACCGGTAGAGGACAATTTTTCTTGCGGCAAATTAATTAAACCAACAAACACTATTCCATTTTTTATGACCAAGAGACAACTCATTAACACAACCAAATTTCAATTACAGTAGATTTTCAAAAATGCCTCCATTCACACGTAAACAAAGGTTACACCGTCGGATCATGTTCTGTCCGACACGGGCAAAAACCCCAGGAGTATCCTGAATTGTTCCTGCTGCTGCTACTATCCGGTCAACCAGATCCTCTTCTGATGCAACAGGAGTTGAGTAAACAAGGTTGCGCATCTGTCGCCACACAAAAAAGTCCAGGGGGGACATAATCTGGTGATCGAGCAGGCCATGGTACAGGACCACCTCTGCCAATCCTCGTTTCTGGGAACGATAGCTCGAGGAATCGACGCTCACGACGACTGAAATGTGCTGGCGCCCCGTCATGTTGGAACCACATGCTTTGTCTTGTAGGGAGCGGGACGTCTTCCAGCAATTCTGGCAATGCTCTGGCGAGAAAATTGTAATTGTCCCTGCCATTTAATGGCCTAGGTAGCAGATACGGCCCAATTAAACAGTCCCCAACAACACCGACCCACACATTAACGAAGAACCGCACTTGATGAGCGCTAGTAACTGTGGCATGTGGGTTATCCTCACTCCAAACATGCGAATTGTGCATGTTGAAAACTCCATCACGCCCGAACGTTTCTTCATCGGTAAACAACACAGAGGATGGAAATGTAGGATGCATTTCACACTGTTCCAGGTACCACTGCGAAAACTGTGCTCTGGGTGGATAATCAACAGGTTCCAGGTTTTGGACACGCTGTAAGTGAAATGGACGCAACAACTGCTCTCGAAGGACTGTTCTCACATTCATCTGATTTGTCCCATGTTACATGCAATTGTACGACTGCTGACTGAAAGATCCCGCTCCATATGCTGCAAGACAGCTACCTCAAATTGCAGCGTTCTTACCGTGCGACGGCGCCCCTGTCCAGGTAATCTGCTAAATGACCCGGTCTCACGCAGACGTTGGTACACAGCAGCAAAGATCGTATGATGCCGGATACGGCGATTAGGATATTGTTGTTGATAAACCCGCTGTGCAGCTCGTCCGTTGTGGTGCGCTACGTAGTATGCACCAACCATGGCCGGTGTGGCCAAGCCGTTCTAGGCGCTTCAGTCTGGAACCGCGCGTTTGCTACGGTCGCAGGTTCGAATCCTGCCTCGGGCATGGATGTGTGTGATGTCCTTAGGTTAGTTAGGTTTAAGTAGTTCTAAGTTCTAGGGGACTGATGACCTCAGATGTTAAGTCCCATAGTGCCCAGAGCCATTTGAACCATATTAGTGTACTCATTCCAGGTGTATCGCTCCATTAGTAAACAGAGACAATGCACTACTACACTGGTGGACAGAAGCTGCCTGCAACTGAAGAGCGTAATACGCCCTCTAAGGACTGAAGATCGTAATATGGCCTGTAACAACTGAAGAGCGTAATTCAGCCTCCACCGGTTTAAATAATCCTCGTAGGAAAAAATGACATTAGGGAAAAAATATTTGTTTTGATGTCCCTACAACGTCCCAGAGTTTGTCGGTTTAAATACTTTTCATCCTGTATGCAACTTCTGGCTGACTTTACGTCCGAAGAGTGAAACGCGGCGCTGGTTCGGTGAAGATTTCGGCAGCCATATCGTGGTATTCCATAGGCCTCGTGGTTAATGTGCAAGGTCGCATTACTGCCAAGGTTTATGTGACCATTTTCGCTAATCGCGTTCATCCCATGGTACAATGTTTTTCCGCAGTGGTGATGCTGTGTTCCGACACGACAGAGCCCCTGTTCATACAACTCGCATCGTCTTCAGAGCACAACGATGACCTGTTACATTTCCTCCACCACAGTCACCAAACCTAAATATTATTGGGCCTTTGTGGTCTGCTGTAGAGAGAATGGTGCGTGATCGTTACGCACCTTCATCTCATTATACGGACTTGTAACTGCAAGATAACCTTGCAAACCATAGAGGACCCGTATTTATCCATTCCGAGGCGATAAGAACATGTTTCGAATGCCAACAGGTTTCCCACACAGCATCAGCCGTAGTAATGTGTTGTATTTTTCATGTTTCCGTATTTTTGTCCACCCCTGTACCTGAAGAAACTTGTGGACTCCTCGTCGAACTGGTTCCACCATTAGTGCTACAGGATTTGTTACACGGTACTAGCGTCATGTCTCCTTGGTGGTGTCTTACTTTTTGTGCTGTGGCCTCAAGTTTTTGTCTCTCAGATTGTAAAGTGCCGCTGCAGTCTGGAACCGCAAGACCGCTACGGTCGCAGGTCCGAATCCTGCCTCGGGCATGGATGTTTGTGATGTCCTTAGGTTAGTTAGGTTTGACTAGTTCTATGTTCTAGGGGACTAATGACCTCAGCAGTTGAGTCCCATAGTGCTCAGAGCCATTTGAACCATTTTGTAAGGTGCCAGGACAAGGACACTTACACGTTAGCTTACCAACTTTAGTATTAATAATAAAGGGACTGGCAAGGGCATAAGATCATGACTCTATTGAATTATGATGAATATGAGGCACTCTCGACCAGTATTCCCTGCATGTCTGCATGATTGAGCCACTAACTTAAAGTCTTGGTGAAAAGTATCGGAAGTTGAGAACTGTGGAATATAAAGTCTGCAGATGGCCGTAACTCGCCGGGCCGCTGTGGGCGGCAGGTAGCGGTCACCGGAAACGCGGGACAATACGGAGCTTTTGGGGATAGCCCGGCATCCGGAGCCACCTGTTACGGGCAATACGTGGCGAAGACGGAAATTTCGTTTGCCTAGGGGCGTTATGACCTACTCGATCATTGGGTGGATCTCAGAAATGCCGCTGGAGGGATTTCGGCAATGATAGAGCGTTCGACATTGCCCGAAACTGAGTATTTTTGCGCCGCGTTTTCGCACGCGTGGGAGACGGGAGAATTGTGGAGAGAGTTGACTTCGCCTTCAGCCATCGAGCGCTACGGACTTGGAGACGACGTCTTGGCCATCGTCTTCACAGGGAGATATACGGTTTGTATCGCAGCACTGCACCAACGCGTGTTCCGTGCAGAGTTCTGCGGTTAGAGTTCTTTGTGTGCTCACAAGCGAGATTTTCACCAACGCTTAACCATTTCCAACAACTTACCTATTATTCTTGATCTGGTAGTTATCCTTACGAGGTGCCTAGTACTTATAAACGCAGATGCCGGTAACAGGGGCGCGTAATTGCAAATTGTTAACGTGCCATTCTCAGGAGTGTGTGGGTTGACAAAGAAATTCACATTTTTTTTGTAAATGTTGTCAGTTGTGGGGGATATCAAACTAAAATGCCAATATTACAATCGAATTGTCGACTTCATTGCCGCCCAGTGTGGCCGAGCGGTTCTAGGCGCTACAGTCTGGAACCGCGCGACCGCTAATGTCGCAGGTTCGAATCCTGCCTCGGGCATGGATGTGTGTGATGTCCTTAGGTCAGTTAGGTTTAAGTAGTTCTACGTTCTAGGGGACTGGTGACCTCAGAAGTTAAGTCCCATAGTGCTCAGCGCCATTTGAACCATTTTTTTTTTCGATTTCATTGTAGCTAGCATTTACCCTGTCCCAGTAAGCTTTACATGTACTCTAGTCACTGCACAGCTTGCCCAGACGGGAAGGAAAGAAGGTTTGCGGTCTTCTATGTTAGCGACGGACAGATAAGCTTACAAGATTACGCCGTCAGCTGTCCACACAATTTAAGTGATCCTCTAACCACGATGGGCGAGCGCCGATGCTGTGTGGATTGAGGCAAGGAAGAACAGCGCGGGGAAAAAAAAATCAGGCAACGGCTGACGGGGATGGTGGATCCCTTGAATGGGAATCAGTCCTTTTTAAACTGTTTGCTTGTTACGTTCTGAACACCAGTTCTAAGCGAACTCTCTCTAAGCGCTTTAAACACTGCTCCGGTGATCCACTACACATTCTGACTGTTTCCAAGCGGGACATGTCCAGCGCTAATTACCTCGTCAGTGAGGCACTTCCAACGTTAAATCTTTTCGCGTGTCAGTTCGCCAACGTGTTTGTCAGGGGGAGGCTGGACCGACAAGGGGGAGGCGCGCGGCCAAAGAGCCGCACTGACGTTGTTTGCCCGCTACAAAGCGCGCCCGGTGAACAAGTGACCGGTTCGAATCCCGGCGCGGCCGGAGCCTTCTTTCCGCGGCGGCGGAGACGACAGCGCCGCAGACAGCAGATTGCGCGCTAAACGCGTTTGACACGGCGTCATTAGCAGTTCGCTCGCGCGCGCGCGTCCGTGCTCGCACGTGCGCCGCCGCGCGCACCGGCTCGGTTGCAATGTTGATGTTTATCCGACGGCGGCTTATCTGGCCGCTACAGGTAGTACTGTATTCCATTAGCATTACAGCAGTGATGGATCGCAGCTGGGTGTCGCGAGCCCGGCACGGCTGCGGGAGGGGTGCGGAGAAGGGGGGGAGGAATTGGTGAAACGGGGAAGGGGGGGGGGCATGGCCGTGCGGCTGGCACATTATGATGGTGTGGCAGGGTGGGGGACGGGGGCAGGCCAGATGCTGTAGCAGACGAGGGGCAAGGGGTACCGACCCCCGCACATGCGCGGTGCATAGCTACTAGAACGTGGCTACCCCCTCCCGCCCCTGGGTCACCTCACAACCGCCTCTCGTGCAGTGCCCCGCAATGCGAACGAACGGTCGATTTCCGCTCGATAATTCAAAAAAAAAAAAAAAAAGAGGCGAGGAAAACTACAAACGGAAACAGAGCTCGGCGAGTGTCATGCACAGCGAATCGGCGAGGCGCACACTGACTGGCTGCTCTGTGCGCTGCCACAGCCTCCCTCCACCCCCTCCTCCCTCTCCCGCCCCTTTTCCACCCCTCCGTCGGCGAACCGGGCCGAACACGCGGCGGCGTCCGGATAACGGAGAGCGAAACCGTAAGCTAGACGCTAATATGAAATTAACTAGCGTATTATGTGTCGGCATAATGACGCAGCCCGCGGCTGAAGCGCCCCTCCCCCCCTCTCCAGCGCACTCCACTGAACCTCGCCGCCAAACACAGTGTTTTCTGGCGGGGAGGGGATGAGCCGGCCTGCGCAGCGCCCGCCGCTGCAGCCGGAATAAATTGGCCGCGCTCCGCATCACGCCATCTGTAAAATTCTACCCGATTTGTTTCAATCCGAATGTTTCATACAGCGGCGCCGCGCCGCGCCGCGCCGCGCGGCCGGATGTCAGTCACAATATTTGGATGTCATTTGGTTGCGAGCGGCGGCCGAGTCGAGCCCGGAGCCTGCCCGCGTCACCGGGCGCACAGCGTCCAATAACGCCCACCGCGTGCCGGCGAACTGGTTTAGCGACGGCTTTCCGGCGAAAACTCTATTAATTAGGTCAGCACTTTTAACATCCCGCCGTAAATGGTAGAACCCGTTAATCTTGTATTAGCGCAGGAATAAGCAGGAACGCCCACTACGCTACAATAACGCCGGCCATCAGAGCTGCAACACCAGAAAGCACGTACAATTAGAGCATCTGAGTCTACAACATATCAAATAACGACATTTTCCTTATATCACTTACACAGCACAGTAGAAAGAATTCGCAATTAGATTTGTAGATGGTTTGGAGGTATACAGTGTGCGAAATTTATCATAGAGGTCCCTGACAGCAACAATGACTAACAAAGTTGATCATCGAGTCACATTGAGGCGTAGCGCCTTCGCATCGCTCCTGTTACTTGTTAGGACGATATCGTTATAGGCTTGAGTCATCGACAGATGTCGGCAGCAGACATGGACCTGAGTTACAGAGCTGCACGTAGTTGTACTAGTAGACGCAGAGGTCAGCAGTTGACAGACAGTGCTAACGGTCGTAGTCAAAACAATGTTGTAAAGTTATGTTCGACTAATATTTAATACATTTGCATAATTATAATTGTTTTTTATGTGTAGTAATTAGCAGTGTGAGTGTTGTATGAGTGAAGAAGAACAGAAGTACACTCCTGGAAATTGAAATAAGAACACCGTGAATTCATTGTCCCAGGAAGGGGAAACTTTATTGACACATTCCTGGGGTCAGATACATCACATGATCACACTGACAGAACCACAGGCACATAGACACAGGCAACAGAGCATGCACAATGTCGGCACTAGTACAGTGTATATCCACATTTCGCAGCAATGCAGGCTGCTATTCTCCCATGGAGACGATCGTAGAGATGCTGGATGTAGTCCTGTGGAACGGCTTGCCATGCCATTTCCACCTGGCGCCTCAGTTGGACCAGCGTTCGTGCTGGACGTGCAGACCGCGTGAGACGACGCTTCATGCAGTCCCAAACATGCTCAATGGGGGACAGATCCGGAGATCTTGCTGGCCAGGGTAGTTGACTTACACCTTCTAAAGCTCGTTGGGTGGCACGGGATACATGCGGACGTGCATTGTCCTGTTGGAACAGCAAGTTCCCTTGCCGGTCTAGGAATGGTAGAACGATGGGTTCGATGACGGTCCCATGGAGACGATCGTAGAGATGCTGGATGTAGTCCTGTGGAACGGCTTGCCATGCCATTTCCACCTGGCGCCTCAGTTGGACCAGCGTTCGTGCTGGACGTGCAGACCGCGTGAGACGACGCTTCATGCAGTCCCAAACATGCTCAATGGGGGACAGATCCGGAGATCTTGCTGGCCAGGGTAGTTGACTTACACCTTCTAAAGCTCGTTGGGTGGCACGGGATACATGCGGACGTGCATTGTCCTGTTGGAACAGCAAGTTCCCTTGCCGGTCTAGGAATGGTAGAACGATGGGTTCGATGACGGTTTGGATGTACCGTGCACTATTCAGTGTCCCCTCGACGATCACCAGTGGTGTACGGCCAGTGTAGGAGATCGCTCCCCACACCATGATGCCGGGTGTTGGCCCTGTGTGCCTCGGTCGTATGCAGTCCTGATTGTGGCGCTCACCTGCACGGCGCCAAACACGCATACGACCATCATTGGCACCAAGGCAGAAGCGACTCTCATCGCTGAAGACGACACGTCTCCATTCGTCCCTCCATTCACGCCTGTCGCGACACCACTGGAGGCGGGCTGCACGATGTTGGGGCGTGAGCGGAAGACGGCCTAACGGTGTGCGGGACCGTAGCCCAGCTTCATGGAGACGGTTGCGAATGGTCCTCGCCGATACCCCAGGAGCAACAGTGTCCCTAATTTGCTGGGAAGTGGCGGTGCGGTCCCCTACGGCACTGCGTAGGATCCTACGGTCTTGGCGTGCATCCGTGCGTCGCTGCGGTCCGGTCCCAGGTCGACGGGCACGTGCACCTTCCGCCGACCACTGGCGACAACATCGATGTACTGTGGAGACCTCACGCCCCACGTGTTGAGCAATTCGGCGGTACGTCCACCCGGCCTCCCGCATGCCCACTATACGCCCTCGCTCAAAGTCCGTCAACTGCACATACGGTTCACGTCCACGCTGTCGCGGCATGCTACCAGTGTTAAAGACTGCGATGGAGCTCCGTATGCCACGGCAAACTGGCTGACACTGACGGCGGCGGTGCACAAATGCTGCGCAGCTAGCGCCATTCGACGGCCAACACCGCGGTTCCTGGTGTGTCCGCTGTGCCGTGCGTGTGATCATTGCTTGTACAGCCCTCTCGCAGTGTCCGGAGCAAGTATGGTGGGTCTGACACACCGGTGTCAATGTGTTCTTTTTTCCATTTCCAGGAGTGTAAATGAAAATTGTTTTGTTTATTCACGAAGTACCAATTAAACTATACAGGGGATTTGCTATAACTAAATGTGCAGTCAGTTTATGCTACTAATAAATCGTGAGCAGAACACAAATTAATCGGTAATTTCAGAAGGAGTAAATTTATGTTTGATACTTTTCTAACTTTATTTATTTAGATATTGCCATAGAAAGAAATGTTTTACTATGATTGGTGTTTGAAGTAAAGCGCGGGTTAGCGCGGGTTAATACTGCAACCTGATTTGCTGTTTGTGATATCAGCCAATCAGAAAAATGCAGGCTCGCGCCAATCTATGTTGCAAAGAAAGCCTTTGCTGTGATCTAAGTTAGTCGGGGCTGAGGGTTCGAACGAGTAACATCACATTGAAAGCAGCTCCGACGAAAGTACTGAAAAACCGCGGAAAAATGCTAATTACGAGTTCACGAAGTAGTACAAAATTGTGTTAAAGTGAACGGTATAGTGGAAGTCGTGTGAAATTTCGGACGGAATATCAAAATTATTGCTTTTGACTGTTAGTTAAAACCGCGTGGCGTGTTGTGCCATCTAAGACTGGAACAGGTATTACATGTAGAGCAGAGTGCACAACATTTGAGCGCGAATTTTCATAACTAAACGATCCAGTGAACTCTATTAACTTCGGTAACGGGTGTAAATACCATAAACTGGCTACGTGTGTGATTGTAGTGTGCATGAGAACTTTACATTGTGTAGACACTGTAAGTAGGCTGTTTATGTTTTCTTATCGGCAACGTTATGTAGCGCTCGGTATGAAAATCACTGGCTGTGCTGTGTGCAGTCTGTAGCTAGTTTGCATTGTTGTCTGCCATTGTAGTGTTGGGCAGCGGCAGCTGGATGTGAACAGCGCGTAGCGTTGCGCAGTTGGAGGTGAGCCGCCAGCAGTGGTGGATGTGGGGAGAGAAATGGCGGAGAATTGAAATTTGTGAGACTGGATGGCATATATATTATGATTATTAAGGTAAATACATTGTTTGTTCTCTATTAAAATCTTTCATTTGCTAACTATGCCCATCAGTAGTTAGTGCCTTCAGTAGTTTGAATCTTTTATTTAGCTGGCAGTAGTGGCGCTCGCTGTATTGCAGTAGTTCGAGTAACGAAGATTTTTGGTGATGTAAGTGATTTGTGAAAGATACAGGTTAATGTTAGTCAGGGCCATTCCTTTGTAGGGATTTCTGAAAGTCAGATTGCGTTGCGCTAAAAAAATATTGTGTGTCAGTTTAAGCACAGTCTTGTATAAATGTTCAAAAGGGGACGTTTCAACACTTAGTACGGACTTAGCAGTATTATCTGTGGTCTTCATCGTAAAAATACACCTGAAAATTTTCACTGCCAAGTTAAAACTTTTATTTCAGTAGCTGGAGACATCCCGTTTACCGGACAAATCTATGTATGTTGCGACCTGCAGTAGACAGTAGTGGTCTAGTATTTTCTACTACAGCTTTTAGCTACACAAATGAACATTGCTGGACACTGGCTGGGCGGTAAAAAGAAACGTGCCGCGCCGCAACATTTGATGGAAAACACACTACTAGCCATTAAAATTGCTACACCACGAATATGACGAGCTACAGACGCCAAATTTAACCGACAGGAAGAAGATGCGGTAATATGCAAATGATTAGCTTTTCAGAGCATTCACGCAAAGTTGGCACCGGTGGCGACACCTACAACGTCCTGACGTGAGGAAAGTTTCCAACCGATTTCTCATACACAAACAGCAGTTGACCTGCGTTGCCTGGTGAAACGTTGTTGTGATGCCTCGTGTAAGGAGGAGAAATGCGTACCATCACGTTTCCGACTTTCATAAAGGTCGGATTGTAGCCTATCGCGATTGCGGTTTATCGTATCGCGACATTGCTGTTCGCGTTGGTCGAGATCCAATGACTGTTAGCAGAATATGGAATCGGTGGGTTCAGGAGGTAACACGGAACGCCGTGCTGGATCCCAACGGCCTCGTATCACTAGCAGTTCAGATGACAGCCATCTTATCCGCATGGCTGTAACGGATCGTGCAGCCACGTCTCGATCCCTGAGTCAACAGATGTGGACGTTTGCAAGACAACAACCATCTGCACGAATAGTTCGACGACGTTTGCAGCAGCATGGACTATCAGCTCGGAGACCGTGACTGCGGTTACCCTTGACGCTGCATCACAGACAGGAGCGCCTGCGATGGTGTACTCAACGACGAACTTGGGTGCACGAATGGCAAAACGTCATTTTTTTCGGAAGAATCCAGGTTCTGTTTACAGCATCATGATGGTCGCATCCTTGTTTGGTGACATCGCGGTGAACGCGCATAGGAAGCGTGTATTCGTAATCGCCATACTGGCGTATCACCCGGCGTGATGGTATGGGGTGCCATTGGTTACACATCTCGGTCACCTCTTGTTTGCATTGACGGCACTTTGAACAGTGGACCTTACATTTCAGATTGTTACCACCCGTGGCTCTACACTTCATTCGATCCCTGCGAAACCGTACATTTCAGCAGAATAATGCACGACCGCATGTTGCAGGTCCTGCACGGGCCTTTCTGGATACAGAAAATGTTCGACTGCTGCCCTGGCCAGCACATTCTCCAGATCTCTTACCAAATGAAAACGGCTGGTCAGTGGTGGCCGAGCAACTGGCTCGTCACAATACGCTTGATGAACTGTGGTATCGTGTTGAAGCTGCATGGGCAGCTGTACCTGTACACGCTATCCAAGCTCTGACTGAATGCCCAGCCGTATCAAGGCCGTTATTACGGCCTGATTTCTCAGGATCTATGCACCCAAATTGCACAAAATGTAATCACATGTCGGTTCTAGTATAATATATTTATCCAATGAATACCCGCTTATCATCTGCATTTCTTCTTGGTGTAGCAATTTTAATGGCCAGTAGTGTATAATATACTCCGTCACTACGTCTTTTCGGCGGGTGAGAGATCTGGACAACATGCTGGCTTTCTCCATTAAGCTAGGTCAGCACGACATGGGCAACATGTAGTCCCCCGCAATCTCGTTGACTGCCACTGACAAGGGATTTCAGATCGATTCCGCATTTCTGGATTTCCGGAAGGCTTTTGACACTGCACCACACAAGCTGCTCGTAGTGAAATTGCGTGCTTATGGAATATCGTCTCAGTTCCGTGACTGGATTTGTGATTTCCTGTTAGAGAGGCCACAGTTCGTAGTAACTGACGGAAAGTCATTGAGTAAAACACAAGTGATTTCTTTCGTTCCCCAAGGTAGTGTTATAGGCCCTTTCCTGTTCCTTATCTATATAAACGATTTGGGAGACAATCTGAAAAGCCGTCTTCGGTTGCTTGCAGATGACACTGTCGTTTATCGACTAATAAAGTCATCAGAAGAGCAAAACAAATGGCAGAACGATTTAGAAGAAATATTGGAATGGTGCGAAAATTGGTAGTTGACCCTAAATAACGAAAAGTGTGAGGTCATCCACTCGAGTGCTAAAAGGAACTCGTTAAACTGCGGTCACACGATAAATCAGTCTAATCTAAAAGCCGTAAATTCAACTAAATACCAAGGTATTACAATTACGAACAACTTAAATTGGAAGGAATGCATAGAAAATGTTGTGGGGAAGGCCAACCAAAGACTGCGTTTTATTGGCATGACACTTGTAGAATGTAACAGACCAACTAAGGAGACTGCCTACACTACGCTTGTGCGTCCTGTTTTAAAATACTGCTGCGCAGTCTGGGTTCCTTACCATATATGACTGACGGAGTACATAAAAAAGTTCAAAGAAAGTCAGCACGTTTTGTATTATCGCGAAATATGGGAGATAGTATCACATAAATGATACAGGATTTGGACTGGACATCATTAATAGAATTAATAGAAATTTTGGTCTAATGTCAAAGCGGTAGGTGGATCACAACAAAATGTCCAGACACTCTGTGACCAAAATGGTACTGAAACAGAGGATGACAGACTAAAGGCCGAAATACTAAATGTCTTTTTCCAGAGCTGTTTCACAGAGGAAGACTGCACTATAGTTCCTTCTCTAGATTGTCGCACAGATGACAAAATGGTAGATATCGAATAGACGACAGAGGGACAGAGAAACAATTAAAATCGCTCAAAAGAGGAAAGGCCGCTGGACCTGATGGGATACCAGTTCGTTTTTACACAGAGTACGCGAAGGAACTTGCCCCCCTTCTTGCAATGGTGTACCGTAGGTCTCTAGAAGAGCGTAGCGTCCCGAAGGATTGGAAAAGGGCTCAGGTCATACCCGTTCTCAAGAAGGGACGTCGAACAGATGTGCAGAACTATAGACCTATATCTCTAACGTCGATCAGTTGTAGAATTTTGGAACACGTATTATGTTCGAGCATAATGACTTTTCTGGAGACTAGAAATGTACTCTGTAGGAATCAGCACTGATTTCGAAAAAGACGATCGTGTGAAACCCAGCTCGCGCTATTCGTCCACGAGACTCAGAGGGCCATAGACACGGGTTCCCAGGTACGAGGTGCAGTCAAGTTCTAAGGCTTCCGTTTTTTTTCTCCGGACTGGAAAGAGATAGAAACATGCGCATTGTTTTAAAAAGAGGCCGCGTTCATTGTCAATACGTCCCAGAGATGGCAGCACCGTACGGCAGATGGAATTTTACCGCCAGCGACGAGAATGAGAACTGATTTAAATACTTAAAATGGCGACGTTTTCCTTACTTGAACAGCGTGCAATCATTCGTTTTCTGAATTTGCGTGGTGTGAAACCAATTGAAATTCATCGACAGTTGAAGGAGACATGAGGTGATGGAGTTATGGATGTGTCGAAAGTGCGTTCGTGGGTGCGACAGTTTAATGAAGGCAGAACATCGTGTGACAACAAACCGAAACAACCTCGGGCTCGCACAAGCCGGTCTGACGACATGATCGAGAAAGTGGAGAGAGTTGTTTTGGAGGATCGCCGAATGACTGTTGAACAGATCGCCTCCAGAGTTGGCATTTCTGTGGGTTCTGTGCACACAATCCTGCATGACGACCTGAAAATGCGAAAAGTGTCATTCAGGTGGGTGCCACGAATGCTGACGGACGACCACATGGCTGCCCTTGTGGCATGTTGCCAAGCAATGTTGACGCGCAACGACAGCATGAATGGGACTTTGTTTTCGTCGGTTGTGACTATAGATGAGACGTGGATGCCATTTTTTAATCCAGAAACATAGCGCCAGTCAGCTCAATGGAAGCAAACAGATTCACCGCCACCAAAAAAATTTCGGGTAATCGCCAGAGCTGAAAAAATGATGGTGTCCACGTTCTGGGACAGCGATGGCGTAATCCTTACCCATTGCGTTCCAAACGGCACTACGGTAACAGGTGCATCCTACGAAAATGTTTTGAAGAACAAGTTCCTTCCTGCACTGCAACAAAAACGTCCGGGAAGGGCTAAGCGTGTGCTGTTTCACCAAGACAACGCACCCGCACATCGAGCTAACGTTACGCAACAGTTTCTTCGTGATAACAACTTTGAAGTGATTCCTCATGCTCCCTATTCACCTGACCTGGCTCCTAGTGACTTTTGGCTTTTTCCAACAATGAAAGACACTCTCCGTGGCCGCACATTCACCAGCCGTGCTGCTATTCCCTCAGCGATTTTCCAGTAGTCAAAACAGACTCCTAAAGAAGCCTTCGCCGCTGCCATTGAATCATGGCGTCAGCGTTGTGAAAAATGTGTACGTCTGCAAAGCGATTACGTCGAGAAGTAACGACAGTTTCATCGATTTCGGGTGAGTAGCTAATTAGAAAAAAAATCGGAGGCCTTAGAACTAGAATGCACCTCGTAGATTCCGTGTTTCTTGACTTCCGCAAGGAGTTCGATACCGTTCCCCACAGTCGTTTAATGAACAAAGTAAGAGCACATGGACTATCAGACCCATTGTGTGATTGGATTGAAGAGTTCCTAGATAACAGAACGCAGCATGTCATTCTGAATGGAGAAAAGTCTTCCGAAGTAAGAGTGATTTCAGGTGTGCCGCAGGGGAGTGTCGTAGGACCGTTGCTATTCACAATATACATCAATGACTTTGTGGATGACATCGCAAGTCCACTGAGGCTTTTTGCGGAATATGCTGTGGTATACCGAGAGGTTGTAACGATGAAAAATTGTACTGAAATGTAGGAGAATCTGCAGCGAATTGACGCATGGTGCAGGGAATGGCAATTGAATCTCAATGTAGACAAGTGTAATGTGCTGCGACTACATAGAAAGAAAGATCCCTTATCATTTAACTACAATATAGCAGGTCAGAAACTGGAAGCAGTTAATTCCATAAATTATCTGGGAGTAGGCATTAGGAGTGATTTGAAATGGAATGATCATATAAAGTTGATCGTCGGTAAAGATGCCAGACTGAGATTCATTGGAAGAATCCTAAGGAAATGTAATCCGAAAACAAAGGAAGTAGGTTACAGTAAGCTTGTTCGCCCACTGCTTGAATACTGCTCAGCAGTGTGGGATCCGTACCAGATAGGGTTGATAGAAGAGATAGAGAAGTTCCAACGGAGAGCAGCGCGCTTCGTTATAGGATCATTTAGCAATCGCGAAAGCGTTACGGAGATGATAGATAAACTCCAGTGGAAGACTCTGCAGGAGAGACTCCCAGTAGCTCGGTACGGGCTTTTGTTGAAGTTTCGAGAACATACTTTCACCGAGGAGTCAAGCAGTATATTGCTCCCTCCTACGTATATCTCGCGAAGAGACCATGAGGATAAAATCAGAGAGATTAGAGCCCACACAGAGGCATACCGACAATCTTTCTTTCGACGAACAATGCGAGACTGGAATAGAAGGGAGAACCGATAGAGGTACTCAAAGTACCCTCCGCCACACACCGTCAGGTGGCTTGCGGAGTGTGTATGTAGATGTAGATGTAAGAAAGGCGTTTTTCGTTGCGACGGAATCTTCTCACGAAATTCCAATCACCAACTTTCTCCTCCGAATGCGAAAATATTTTGTTGACACCGACCTACATTGGGAGGAACCATCACCACGATAAAATGAGGGTAATCAGAGCTCGAACGGAAAGATATAGGTGTTCATTCTTTGCGCGCACTATACGAGATTCGAATAATAGAGAATTGTGAAGGTTGTTCGATGAACCCTCTGCCAGGCACTCAAATGTGATTTGCAGAGTATCCGTGTAGATGTAGATGTAGATAATGTTACGGGGACCTTCAAGACAGGGAACAGCCATCGGCTGTAACATTTCATATGTGTAATATTTGCCGTCCAAACTACCAACAATGCGAGCGAGAACTAACAACAGCCGAAGGAGTCAGCACCCCAGAAGTGCACACCTTTCACAGGTTACAATGTTTAGCTCAGCATGCAGTGGCAGCACTGAGTCGCTAGGACGGACAATGAACCAAACCGAAATGGAGCTGCTCCAATTTTTAACAATAATACTGCTGGTGGAGAAGCCAAGTTAGTGGATCGGCGAGCACAAAAAAAAACTGCGTCAAACGCAGTCAGCGGGCACACTGCAGCAGAAGACTCCGGTGTGGGCCGGTTGTGTCGTTTACGCAAAAGCGTGACCGGCCAGCCGCCCGGTGTGAACCTTCTGCAGGAGGCACCCGACTGCAGATTGTGAACCAAGGAGCCCTGGGAAGAAGCCACGAAGCTGGTTGAAGTCAGCCTGTACTTAGCCCCCAACTCGAAGGCACCAGTTCAGTTCCTGGGATCATCAGGACTACGCACAGCTCATAGACCCACAGCTAGCAGAGGGATAATCTAGCGGCAGTTAGGCGGGATGAACCACATCAGGTCGACGACTGGCATGCAGTGCTGCTGGCTGCGAACTGCGACAGATACTGCATAGCTGGAGCAGACGGTATTTATGGCTGTTCGACCCAGCCCTTTTGTGGCAGGACATCAAAAATTGTTCAAATGGCTCTGAGCACTATGAGACTTTAACATCTGAGGTCATCAGTCCCCTAGAACTTAGAACCACTTAAACCTAACCAACCTAAGGACATCACACACACCCATGCCCGAGACAGGATATGAAACTGCGACCGTAGCAGTCGCGCGGTTAGACTGCAGCGCCTAGAACCGCTCGGCCACCGCTGCCGGCGGAAGGACATCATTTTTGATCGCGTAGGCTACGGAAGCAACACAGCACCGGGCATAGGTACAGTGTAATCCAGGTCACCACTAAGACATTCAGCTCCTCATAGTCGGTAGAGTTTCGTCCCTGGCAGCGGGCTCCAGGGCTACAGGTGAAGCAGCCAAACTCGCTTTAGTGTCAGGGTGGAGACTTCCGTCACGTCAGCTCGGCCCCACTCACGGCTTCTCTTAGAACAGTGTTTCCCAACCTTTCGGAGGTCATTACCTCTGTGTGCGGTCTGGTATTATCTAGTACCACCACCACTTACGTCATCAACGTCAGTACGTAACTAAACTTTAGAATGAAAAAAAGAATGTTGTTTCAACATTTTTATTTTTAGAATTACGAGAGGTAGTTTCTATAGGTGTTTTATTCTATCATGAAGTAATGATTCTGTTTATTTCTAACAACTGTGTTTTAGAGAATGATGAAACTCTCAACAGTGCACCGTGAGTGCTACCTATAACTCCTGTTCAGAAAAGAAAGCTAGCTGTCGACATTAAGGGCAGGCACTTGTTACTAAATATGCTGCATGTCTGACAACTACTACTAATAATAATTGCGTTGTGAAGGCCCTGCAGCAGTTTAGTAACTATTACGTAGTTGTTGTTGTATCGTGCTATCAATTAGATTTTTTTTTCATCAGTCCCCTGACTGGTTTGATGCATCCCATCACGAATTCATCTCCTACGCCAACCTCTTCATCTCAGAGTAGCACTTGCAACCTTATAACGTTGTTGCTTTATTTGTGGTGTAAGCGGTGGTGATAGACAATAAAAGCTGTGAGCTGTCTGGGGAAGTTAATCTTGCATTACTGAGCAACTGTTTTACCAGGTATCCTGTCTAGCTTACCAAATTCCCAACCAGACGAACATTAATTACTATGACTATTAAAAGATTATAATTATATATATATATATATATATATATATATATATATATATATATATATATTTTATAATTATATATAAGAGAAGTTAAATAAAAAGAAATAAATCAGTTTATATTTGGAAATTTATTTTAACATTGATCATTGAAATTTCAGCATATTAAACGTGAGTCATAACTGAGCTGGTGCCTTATTTAGGACTGTGAAAATGTGAGTTTGTAATCTTACGGAGCACATCAAATATGGAGCCAAGATTGGGAGACTGCATACAACACTGCATTCATAAAACAACACACAAAGAACGTTGAAACATATGCAAGCGAAAATTAACCACTACCAACCGATTCAATTTTCACCCAAAGAAGTTACGTTCGTAGCACAATCCTGTCCGTCATGTATTTACTGCACACTGGTATACTAAATTCATATTAACTATGTGTGAAATCTTCCCGAAAAGAATAGCTGAGGGCTACTTTGATGATTACACCACATGCTTCACGTGGTCAACTTGGTTTACACAAAGAGTGTAGCTCCACAATAATTTTGATAATTAAAATAAATTAGATCGAAAAGCAATTTACAAAAGAAAAACCTCGAACTGGATACCATCGTCTTACTATTAACCTGATGGGTCAAACAATTGTATAAGCACGTGGTACTGGTTTCACAAAGTACACCCCACGTAGGTTGAACATAAAGAAAAGTTGCTATATTGAAAATTATTGTCAAGACGAGACGTTATATTCTCACGCACATTCGCATCTAAGATTGATGAACTTAGTTAGAGTTACTGATCAACACATGGTTCCACTTTACTCACAAAGTAGTGACAAAGCAACTACCGGAATATATTCTGAACTTCACACGAGAATTACACTGCGCTGCAATTTAAGATAACATTAGATATTTTAGAGCTAAACCTGAAATAAAGGTGATTAAATTTTCAGTTAGGCTGAACTTAAGAAATCCATTGTCCTACGGACTTAGCAGACACGCGCTTAGCCGGAGATCTTACCACTTCAGACGCTCGCCATGGATAGACTGACCTGGTCCCTTCCTGAGGGGGGCTCACAAATACAAACGGAAGTGGCCAGAGGGGCAGCTTGCTATACCAACATGACAAGCGACGGACAGGACTATACTAAGGATAGAAACCTCTTTGCTTTTAGAAGGCGTAGCTACCTGTTCCGACGTTGGTCCTACTGTTCTCTAGCAGACAGGCTTGTCTGCTTCCCTCAAGCATGCAACTAGAAATACATTTGCTCATTCATCCTCTCACACAGAAGGGAAGGGGGATGACAGTATCTTATCATATACAGTATATAAAAGAAAGCAGATGTAGGTTCCGTATGAGACTGTGTGACATGAATTACATATAAACTGTGTTTTAAAGTGTAGTAGTGTGACAGATCGTTCTTGTTTGTGTGTAAAAGTAACATGTTCCACTACTCAGTCTCCTCCCAGTTAGTCAGAAACGCCACAGTAAATTTAGAAGAGGAATTTATGCCGTAAATGACACCAGATTTAAGAAATCAAACATGAAAGGAAACCAACAGAGACCTTTCATAACCCCAACGCTCCGGGAAAAGACTGTGCAGGGAATTTTCTGGCCATGCTAGGACATTCCCAAGCAGGCTTCTCAGACCCTACTTAAACCAAAAATGTAGAGAAAAGGCAAAAGGTCACCAGCTACTTGCTAAAACACAATCAAATCAACACATCTTTAGAATCTACCGATTTCAAAGAGAAAAAAACCGTCTGTGACGCCTATTTAAAAGATATGGTAGACCTAATTCGGTCAGCAAGTAAAAACAATGGTACCTGTGTCATTAATATGAAAACAATTTCTGGTTGTCACCCTTATGGAGTTCACCAGTATTTGCTCATTGCAAGAGCCAACTGATCACAGGAAAATTTATGACTGTTTATTAACAAGTAAAATTTATGAAAATAGCAAAGGTGCCACAGTAATTAAAAAAGATCATGTAAAAACAATGGTACCTGTGTCATTAATATGAAAACAATTTCTGGTTGTCACCCTTATGGAGTTCACCAGTATTTGCTCATTGCAAGAGCCAACTGATCACAGGAAAATTTATGACTGTTTATTAACAAGTAAAATTTATGAAAATAGCAAAGGTGCCACAGTAATTAAAAAAGATCATGAAAATAACACCATTATTATAAAGCAGAACATTACAATGCACAATCCGCAAAAGCAAAAAAATGATAAGAAAAAAAACATGTTTTACAAAGTGGTTATCGCAAAAAAATTTCTATATCTTATAAAACTAATAATTTGTAGAATTAAAATAACTATGTGGCACTAATTTAATCACTCAACTATATTTCAGTTAGTTAGCAAACAATGAACACTGTGTCATTATATTGAAACTACAATAATTATGTGATTGTTACCCTTAAGGGGTTCCTCACAATAAATATGCCCCATGCAAAGGCTAATCGATCACAGTCCAATGGGAATGAATAGCTATCTGACTGATAAACGAAGCAATGCCACTTGAATGAATTTACAAAACAAAATATCACAAATCTAATACATCACACAAGAACAAACATTGATCAATAAAACAGTACAATAGTCAACATCTAAAAAAACACCAATAAATAAAACACCTGCAAAATACAAGAGTCGAAGTCTAAATAAAAACAATAAATAGAACACCTGCAAAATACAAGAGTCAGTCTAATAAACACCAATAAATCGAACCCCTGCAAAACACACGAGTCAAAGTTTCTGTGACAGAAACACACGTATATGCACTGGACTAAGAACCGTATAATCAATGTTCACTGACACACTCAGTACTTCCACTGTTCCGAGGCACAATATAAGGGCCGGGGGAGGGGGGCGGGTTCGTCGCCGCAGCTGTCAGTAGGGATTTTTGTCCATCTGTTGCGTGCAATCCCGCCGCCTCTGCCCTCTCACGAAGTTTCTCTTGGTGTCCCGTGTCACGTACATCTCGATTTGGTTCCATGTTTGTGTTGTCAAATTCGTGCGGTATCCTCGTTTGACACGCCAGGTTGATATTCCTGGGCAAGGATGACACTTAATGGCTCTTCTTTGTGCCACCCTTAGCGACCAGAGAACATCGAACCATGATTTACTGTCGCTTGACAGTAGGCATCCGTCAGGAAATGTCGATAGGCGTCGTTGACGTCTGCAACTTCCTCTGGACAGTACCTGTCAAAAGGCTCCACGCCCCTTTATCCCCTGTCTTCGGTCGTTTCACCGCGCCCATCTCGCCACATTGCGTGCGTGTGGTGCGTTGCCAGCAGATGGAGTTCCGCGCGGTGGACCGCTCGCCCACCTCAGGTCATCGCCTCCAGGAAGGGTCGCACGGGGCGGCCGCCCATTAGCTCCAGGTGCAAGGGAAAGTGTTTGTCGCGTGCCCTTCTTTTGTTGTCGACCGCGCTCCCGAAGTGGCCCGGTTGACAGCGTGTCCTGCTGGGAAACCCGCCAGTTTACAACTAGCCCTCCTCCTCGCTGCTCCCGCTGTCTCGTAAGAGTTTAGCCGGTTCGCTTTCACGTTCTCAACTGCATTCACAGAAATTGTTCATCATACTTATGTCATTACAAAATGTCATACATAATACCGCTTAGTATTGTCTTTCACAATTTTTTAAGAACAAAAGTGAGACTTATTCTTTTTTTAAAAAAAAATAAAAAAATTACATGAATCGACTATATAAAATAAAAGTTAAATGACTTGACAATATTAAAAAAAATAAAAGTGAAATGACTTGACAGTATAAAAACAAAAATTAAATGAACTGACAATATAATTTCTAAATCCACATCACTAATGTGGTTCACTTGCGTTTTAAAAAATCAAATGTTACTTATTAATTCACTAAAATGAATAGGATTATGCCTTGTGGAAGTATAGGTCAGGACAGCATAGGGTTCACATGTTATTTACACACACACACACACACCTGTTGTCTATACTACAAACTAACTACCCATAAACATGTATTACTCAAAATTCTACTTTTATCCACTACTAGTTAATCCAACAAGCTACTTCAACGCTACTTCAACAAAGTGTTTACACCACTACAACATTGTTCTAATTCGTCCTCTTCCTGATGCTCGCGGCATATGTCTTGTCACATGATACATATGGAGAAACTTTCCTTAAACATACACAGTAAAAAGAACAATGGTTATTTACACGTCAAAACATTTATACCAGTTGACACACCTGATAAGAGACTCGCAATTATACATTTATCATACTCATATATTCACACATAAAACAGTAAGACAATTTCATCTAAAATTACGTTACACATGAGTTAATCACGCAGATGACTCTGAGAAGGTTAAAATAAATTATTTTTTTATAGTTTATATTACATTTTCTTACCCATTTTGCTGCGATTTCTTTCCTTCTGAAAGTTACCTTTCGCTTCCAAATCAGTTATTTCGCCTGTGGTGGTCATTCTGGATTCATTTCTCATGAATGGCAAAATTGTGGTCACCTCTATTCTGTAAAACAGTATCATCTTAACATATTGAACTTACAATAGACACAAAAGATCCGAATCCTCCTGTAGTTTAAATGACAAATGTTTTGCTTCATCCTTATTACCTTAAACCAAGCTTTCCTTCGGTCCCATAATCAAAATTATTTAATCTTCCTCTACCTTCAAGAGGGAAATTTCGTCAGTACAAATCATATAGGCTGCAGTGCATCCCACACCAGCGAAAACAGTAAGCTGTAATGCTCACAGCATCAGCAAAACACATAAACGTCTCTTTTCTAGGACAAGTATTAACGCAGAATAATTTTTCAGGCTCTGGCTCAACATCGATCAAGACTACAGAAAGGATCCATATTTCTGTTCCATTCTCCATTTGCTGATAAAACTGCTCGTATTTGACTACCACAATAATATTTCAGGGCCACGTAAATTACACAAACCACAATTCTTCTTTCACCTTGAAGGGAATCAATATACTGACGAAATCCACAGACAGCACTTTACATACTCAGCTATAAAGAACAAATAAAAAGATATATCATCAATATTAACATATTAGCGTATATTGGGAAGCCATTTGTTAAACAATCGTATTATCGCATCATGTTTTCAAGATTCCAAACTTACTCATTCCTTTCTCAGAGTTCTCCTGTCTTAAAATATTCATACAGCACGCATACTATAGTAAGAGATCCTCATTTATACTGACAGATATAGAATAGTAATAGATAGATAGTAGCACTGAAAGCAGAAAATCGGAAACACGGCTACTAACAGCTGGGGACCTGGGTTTGCCAGACCCATAATACCCACAGATCGGATATTTCCCTGAGTTTTGCCTTAATTCAATACAGATCTTGCTTCTCTCAGGAGCGACTCTTTTCAATTTACACCAAAAACCAAAAAAGGCATTTCACTCGTTCACAAAGAAACCTTTTATGTTCACATTTGAACCAACCTAAATCCTAATTGCACAAGGAAAGAAAAAAAATTTAAAAACATCACTTCAATCAATCACATGGAAACATTTTTATCACTATTTTTACCAACATATTATTCAAAATGCATTTATCACAAATGTAAACTAATCAATTGTTTCTCTTCACCATCCTCTCTACTCCTCACTGTCCTTTATACTCATTTGCCATGTCGCTCATTTGTTCCGATTGGGCGCCTTCTGCGCTGATCGTTTGTCATTGCCGGTTTTGTTCATTTCCATTTGCTGGATTATGTCTAGGTTTAGCCGGCCGAACTTCAACATCATGAGATGCTCCGCCTACAGTCCTATTCCCACCGTATTCATCGTAGTATCGATTCTGGTTGCCGTACCTGTAGCGTTCACGATCTTGTCCACGTCCTCGATCATTTCCGTTGTTCCACCTGTGTTCGGGACTGTTACCCCAGTTTCTATACGGCCGGTCCCGATTATTGTTCCGTTCGCGTCGCGACGACCAGTCACGCCGTTGATTAGTACTACGGCAACGATTGCGATCGCACTGCTGTGCCCCGTAATAACTTTGTGCCTGATTAGGCGGGCATTCTCCTGTATTGTATTCCAACTCTTGGAGAAGTGTCTTAAACGTTTCCACGTCCTCTTTGCATCGTCCCGCAAGAATGACGTGGCGCAAGTGCATCAGCAATTTGGTGATGCATATCCTAATTACTTCCGCAGGCCCGTATGGGTCATATAAAAATTGATTTGCCTGCAGCATGTGGTCGAATAGGCGTGCTGGGCTGCCGAAACCAGACTGGTTCAAATTTGCCATGTTTGACCCTATCTTGTGCCGCTTCCGACCAATAGGCGGACAGAAAGGCTTGTCGAAACTCCCGAGTGGAGTTGCAGTGACGTGCTGCCGACCTCATGAGAATCGCCGGTTCGCCTTCCAAATAGCCACACATATATTCTATCTTATGTGAACTTGCCCAGTCGGGGGGAAGACAAAACTCAAATTGCTCGAGCCATGCTCGTGGATGTATTTCTTTTTGCGAATTTCGAAATATCTCAAACTTTTTCACCGTAAGGAAATGTTTGAAATCAAATCCCCGCATTTCCTCCCGGCGAGGCCCTTGAATGTTTCTATTTTTCTCATGTCTGCCCCTCAAAATACATTCTTCCCTGTCGTCAAAATCTCCCTCGTGGCCGGAGTCCCTCTCTGCACTGTCCGTACGGCTATTTTTAGTGCTATTGGCGAGTTCGGAATCACACGCCATGCGGTTTTCCAGATGCACGACGCGTTCTTGTAATTCGCCTCTTACAGCTTTGTGCCGCCTGTTCACTTCGAACTGTACCTTCTGAAATCTAAGAAGTGAACGCACTTCTTCGGTCTCTGCGACCGCTACCGGTGTAGTATTGTTCTCGCTTTCCGTCACCTTCATCGTGCCTACGATGTCCGCTAATGCCGCAATCTTATCATGTATTTGTCTGTTGTCCTCCGCCCCAGTCTGTTTCAATTGTTCTACTTGCTGTTTGAGAGCGTGAATCGCTTGACTGTTGTCCGCTACTGTGTTGCTAATGGACGCTGGACAATGCGTTTCCGCCTCCTGGACCCTCAAGAGTACCTGCTGGTGTTCTCTTTGGCATTCTTCTTTCAGCGCTTGGAAATTCCTAAGTAGCTGTTCTTCGCTCTCTTTCGATTCCGCATCGCGACTCCGCTTGCCCTGTTCTAAGGCTTGCAGACGATCATCGATTTGTTCAAATGTACGGCCTAATTCTTTCATAATATCACTTTTTATTTCACTTGCCAGATTGTTTATTCTTTGTGAGATATCATCGGACACTCTCTGCATCGACTTGTCAACTTTATTTGTCTGCTGAATTAGTTTTTCGTCTATTTGTTCGCCTAGCTCACGGATCGATTTTTCGGATGATTCTTTTTGTTCTCGGAACGATTTTTCTGATTTCTGCGTCATTTGTTCGCCTAGCTCGCGGATTGATTTTTCAGATTTCTGCGCCATTTGTTCGCCTAGCTCTCGGATCGATTTTTCAGATTTCTGCGTCATTTGTTCGCCTAGCTCTCGGATCGATTTTTCAGATTTCTCTGCGTTTTCTTTATTTTGCTGCAGTAAGGCTTTCATGAGTTCTGCCAAATCAATTTGGTTAGTTGGAGGCAAACTAATTTCTGGCTCTGATGTGAGTCCGTTCGTCCCGTTTTGCATTTCTTCTGAAGTATTCCCCATTGCATTTTCGGAACCGTCCGGCGTGTTAATATTCGAAATCAAATTATCCCCATGGTCCATGTTGCTTAAGTTGTTGGACCACCTACTTTTAGCTTGGTTACGAGTCTGCATTAGTTCAATTTATGTCCGGTACGCAACACACTAATCAGAATAAGTGTATCCCGTAAAAATTACGACAGTCACACGAAAGGTACCCAACCTAGTACGCATTTTTTCACACGCGAAACTAATTTATATCTTTGATCGAAGTCAGTGCAATTTACAAGCGAGAAAAAAAACGCATACATATAAAACACACAAAAATAGAAAACAAAACAAGACAAACAACCCAACGCCGCTCAACAACGCCGTGAATCTTTTCAAAGTCTGCTCAGAAACAACGCAGAAGTTGTTTGAGCGCTGCAGGGAAAAAAATTAAGGTTATACAACTCTCGCAATCTAACGTTTCAGAGATTCCAGAGTCTAGCGGAAACACAGAATGGGGTCGCCATGTATAACGTTGTTGCTTTATTTGTGGTATAAGCGGTGGTGATAGACAATAAAAGCGGTTTAAAAGCTGTGAGCTGTCTGGGGAAGTTAATCTTGCATTACTGAGCAACTGTTTCACCAGGTATCCTGTCTAGCTTACCAAATTCCCAACCAGACGAACATTAATTATAATCTTTTAATAGTCATACGACAACCGGTGATATACAGGGTTATTACAAATGATTGAAGCGATTTCACAGCTCTACAATAACTTTATTATTTGAGATATTTTCACAATGCTTTGCACACACATACAAAAACTCAGAAAGTTTTTTTAGGCATTCACAAATGTTCGATATGTGCCCCTTTAGTGATTCGGCAGACATCATGCCGATAATTAAGTTCCTCCCACACTCGGCGCAGCATGTCCCCATCAATGAGTTCGAAAGCATCGTTGATGCGAGCTCGCAGTTCTGGCACGTTTCTTGGTAGAGGAGGTTTAAACACTGAATCTTTCACATGACCCCACAGAAAGAAATCGCATGGTGTTAAGTCGGGAGAGCGTGGAGGCCATGACATGAATTGCTGATCATGATCTCCACCCCGAACGATCCATCGGTTTTCCAATCTCCTCGTTTAAGAAATGCCGAACATCATGATGGAAGTGCGATGGAGCACCATCCTGTTGAAAGTTGAAGTCGGCGCTGTCGGTCTCCAGTTCTGGCATGAGCCAATTTTCCGCGGGCTACGCTTGAAACTTGCCCGCACGCGTTCAACCGTTTCTTCGCTCACTGCAGGCCGACCCGTTGATTTCCCCTTACAGAGGCATCCAGAAGCTTTAAACTGCGCATACCATCGCCGAATGGAGTTAGTAGTTGGTGGATCTTTGTTGAACTTCGTCCTGAAGTGTCGTTGCACTGTAATGACTGACTGATGTGAGTGCATTTAAAGCACGACATACGCTTTCTCGGCTCCTGTCGCCATTTTGTCTCACTGCGCTCTCGAGCGCTCTGACAGCAGAAACCTGAAGTGCGGCTTCAGCCAAACAAAACTTTATGAGTTTTTCTACGTATCTGTAGTGTGTCGTGACCATACCTCAATGAAAGGAGCTACAGTGAATTTATGAAATCGCTTCAATCATTTGTAATAGCCCTGTATATATATAAAAGAGAAGTTAAATAAAAAGAAATAAATCAGTTTATATTTGGAAATTTATTTTAACATTGATCATTGAAATTTCAGCATATTAAACGTGAGTCATAACTGAGCTGGTGCCTTATTTAGGACTGTGAAAATGTGAGTTTGTAATCTTACGGAACACATCAAATATGGAGCCAAGATTGGGAGACTGCATTCATAAAACAACACACAAAGAACGTTGAAACATATGCAAGCGAAAATTAACCACTACCAACCGATTCAATTTTCACCCAAAGAAGTTACGTTCGTAGCACAATCCTGTCCGTCATGTAATTACCACACACTGGTATACTAAATTCATATTAACTATGTGTGAAATCTTCCCGAAAAGAATAGCTGAGGGCTACTTTGATGATTACACCACATGCTTCACGTGGTCAACTTGGTTTACACAAAGAGTGTAGCTCCACAATAATTTTGATAATTAAAATAAATTAGATCGAAAAGCAATTTCCAAAAGAAAAACTTCGAACTGGATACTATCGTCTTACTATTAACCTGATGGGTCAAACAATTGTATAAGCACGTGGTACTGGTTTCACAAAGTACTGTAGAGTTACTGATCAACACGTGGTTCCACTTTACTCACAAAGTAGTGACAAAGCAACTACCGGAATATATTCTGAACTTCACACGAGAATTACACTGCGCTGCAGTTTAAGATAACATTAGATATTTTAGAGCTAAACCTGAAATAAAGGTGATTAAATTTTCAGTTAGGCTGAACTTAAGAAATCCATTGTCCTACGGACTTAGCAGACACGCGCTTAGCCGGAGATCTTACCACTTCAGACGCTCGCCACGGACAGACTGACCTGGTCCCTTCCTGAGGGGGGCTCACAAATACAAACGGAAGTGGCCAGAGGGGCAGCTTCCTATACCAACATGACAAGCGACGGAGAGGACCATACTAAGGATAGAAACCACTTTGCTTTTAGAAAGCGTAGCTACCTGTTCCGACATTGGTCCTACTGTTCTCTAGCAGACAGGCTTGTCTACTACCCTCAAGCATGCAACTAGAAATACATTTGTTCATTCATCCTCTCACACAGAAGGGAAGGGGGATGACAGTATCTTATCATATACAGTATATAAAAGAAAGCGGATGTAGGTTCCGTATGAGACTGTGTGACGTGAATTACATATAAACTGTGTTTTAAAGTGTAGTAGTGTGACAGATCGTTCTTGTTTGTGTGTAAAAGTAACACGTTCCACTTCTCAGTCTCCTCCCAGTTAGTCAGAAACGCCACAGTAAATTTAGAAGAGGAATTTGTGCCGTAAATGACAACAGATTTAAGAAATCAAACATGAAAGGAATCCAACAGAGACCTTTCAACCTACGTCCTCAAATGGCTCTGAGCACTATGGGACTCAACTTCTGAGGTAATCAGTCCCCTATAACTTAGAACTACTTAAACCTAACCAACCGAAGGACATCACACACATCCATGCCCGAGGCAGGATTCGAACCTGCGACCGTAGCTGACACAGTTTATGGTTTTCCAAAATCACCGTTAATGATTTATGAAATTAAATCTGAGTAAAGTGACTTAACAATGTGGACTTCTTGTTTCATGAGCATTTGGAATTTACTTTTGTATTGCTATAAATGAACACCAGTCGCCTTTGATTTACTACTAATTTCAATGTCCATACGTTCGTCGTTTCCTGTTGCCCTTCGTACACGATTCGCGATCTGATTAACAGTCTCATTTCTGCACTTAATCTCTCTATCAGCTCTGTTTATACAAATTTTGCGCTTTCTACAGTTAATTTTCAGACCGAGTCTCACTCTCTCTCTATGTTGATCCTGAGTTCTTCTTTTCGTTGATAAAATGTATCTGAAGTATAAGAGTTAGAAACATACGAAAAGCGAAGATGATTCAAAAAGACTGTTCGATGCGTATTCCCTTTCATCCTTCCCTTTGACCTCAAAACATTTCGTCAGTACTAGAAATAATGTTTAAACAATTTAGCCTTCTATCCTAACTTCTAGTTCAGTTCCAAATTTTTAACTCTGGTGATGTTATCTAATTGAATTTGTAATTGAGAGATCACTTAAGAAACTGGTGTATGCTCATTAGTGATACGCTTGTGTATGCTTGGTTTCTTCATCGCTGAATCACGTTCACCCTCAAACTGAGCCGCGCGCTGTAGCCGCGCGGTCTAGGGGACATTGTGTAAGTAAGCTGTTTAGATTTTTATATGGGTAATGCCACGTAGCGCTCTATATGAAAATCACTGGCTGTGCTGTGTGCAGTATGTGGCTAGTTTGCATTGTTGCCTGCCATTGTTGTCATGAACTGCTACAGCTGGATGTGAACAGCGCGTAGCGTTGGGCAGTTGGAGGTGAGCCGCCAGCAGTGGTGGATGTGGGGAGAGAGATGGCGGAGTTTTGATAATTTGTAATACTGGATGTCAATTATGAATATTAAGGTAAATACATTGTTTGTTCTCTATTCATATCTTTCATTTGCTAACTATCCCTATCAGTAGTTAGTGCCTTCAGTAGTTTGAATCTTTTATTTAGCTGGCAGTAGTGGCGCTCGCTGTATTGCAGTAGTTCCAGTAACGAAGATTTTTGTGAGGTAAGTGATTTGTGAAAGGTATAGGTTAAAGTTACTCAGGGCCATTCTTTTGTAGGGATTATTGAAAGTCAGATTGCGTTGCGCTAAAAACATTGTGTGTCAGGTTAAGCACAGTCGTGTATAAAATGTTATAAGGGGACGTTTCAATTGTCACGGTCAGCGCGGCTGCTCCGGTAGGAGGTTCGAGTCCTACCTCCGGCATGGGTGTGTGTGTTGTCCTCAGCGTTAAGCTAGTTTAAGTTAGATTAAGCAGTGCTTAAGCTTAAGGACAGGGACCGATGACCTTAGCAGTTTGGTCCCGTAAGACCTTACCACACTTACTGTTTTCTGAAACTGAAAATTATGTCGCGATAGCAGGTGAGTGAGTACCCAAGTTCGCGAATGTTAAGTACCTGATAAAGATACATACTGTTACTATAATTTCGATGCCCCAATTTAATTTCTGGGATGGGCTGCGAAAAGTGTAGAATCAACTGCATATGTTGAAACGCTACGTGTAAAACTCATAGTGGAGTGAAAGAGTTATCCTAATCACGAGCAGCAACCTCCAGAGCTTTGTTAAGAATATTCACTCCTGGAGTAAGATTTACCACAGTGAACTGAAGCAGCTTATTTCACAGTGGAAGATGCTCAAGAGTTATCTTTAGGGTGACATGCCTGAAAAACAAATGTAGGGTGGAATAACTACTGCAACAGATTTTTGGAGTTATAAAGTAAGATAAAAGAGTGAAAGTAGTTAGAGGAGAGTTCAGTATTTCAGCCTGACACGTCACTGCGGCGCCGATATACGTATAATGCCAGCCATACAAACAGACGTATCCTGCAATACACCATCGATAATTGTCATATGGCTGCATCACAGTCGGCAAATTTTGAAACGAGTTTCCAGAATACCAGCCCTCTCCACGCACAAGTATGTCCGTGTCAACACGTTTAGCCCGAATTATGTGACAGTAAACAGAATAACCGGATTTCGTGTGCGGCAGCTGTGACTGAACACACAGGCGTGAACCTCATACCACGTACGTAACAATGTGGACCGCTTTAAGGCTAGTTACAGAACCAATCCAGCACATGAAAGCTCCAATAAAAACTCGCCGTGGTATCTGCAGCGTGGCAAAATCTAATTCCATGATGTCTGAAAGCTACCACCTACATCAGTCAATAAAATAAATCTCGAATCGTTGCGTTACTTGAGAAATTGTTTTCGTACGCAGCTGCTGACCTCGGATTTGGCAAAATAAACTCATTATCATCATCGGCTCTTTAACATTATCTACAGGATAAAGGTGTCCAGTAGACCTTACCAAGTCCTCATTCCCTTCAGCAATGTTGTTTCTGAATATCTTCCAATGTTGTTCACCCACCTACCACTGGGTTATCGTCTTGGTCTTTTACTGTCTCTCGGAACCCTGCAAATAGCTCCCTATCTCGCTACATGCCCTGCCAACCTCCATGTATTATTCGTTACAGTAACAATTACGTCTTCCACTTCAGTATGTTTGTAATGCCCCGTCACACCGGTCGGTTAAGCCACTTGACCTTGAAACATCCCCTCCGAAAAATTTTTATAAAAGACAGTGCTGGTAACCTCTACGTTATTTGATTTTCAAACAGCTGAGCAAAACTGAACGTACTCAGACATTTCTCTCTTTACTTATTCTGATCATCACTAAACTGACACACAATATTTCTTTAGCGCAACGCAGTCTGACTTTCAATAATCCCTACAAAAGAATGACCCTGACTAACCATAACCTATACCTTTCATGAATCACTTACCCCACAAAAATCTTCGTTACTCGAACTACTGCAATACAGCGAGCGCTAATACTGCCAGATAAATTAAAGATTCTAACTACTGAAGGCACTAACTACTGATAGGCATAGTTAGCAAATAAAAGATTTTGATAGAGAACAAACAATGTATTTAACTTAATAATGTTCAAAAGTCATCATATATATATATATATATATATATATATATCAGTTCATGATATCCAGTATTACAAATTTACTCTTTCTGATGGACACACATCCTGATCGTCCACTCTCAAAATTCTGCCATCTCTCTCCCCACATTCACCACTGCTGGTGGCTCACCTCCAACTGCGCAACGCTACGCGCTGTTCCCATCCAACTGCCCAACACTACAATAGCGAATATTCCAACAATGCCAACCAGCCACAGAGTGCACACAGCACAGCCAGTGATTTTCATACAGAGCGCTACGTAACGTTACCAACATAAAAACCTAACCAGCCTACTTACAACCTACGGATTTCAGAAGCAAGGCTACCTGTTCCGGCGAAATAAAATCGGGAAACATGCACAACTCACTGCCGAAAATGGCAGTAACTCACTGGACTACAATAATTTTGGAATTATTGACGAATAAAAGGGTCAAAGTTGGTACTGATCTTTCACGGAAATGAACATTTATAATGGCTGAATAACTTGGTTGCTTGAACTGAACTTGGATAATTCTGAAGTAGTGTGGTCGCCAATCCAACAGGACGAATTTCACTGCAAATTCAATTGATTAAAATGTAATTTTGTACCATGCCGCCTGATGTAAACATTACGTGTAATCTCTGAATTTAGAATGTCTTAATCACTCTGCTCAGGAAAATATTCTTAATAGTTAAAACGTCCTATGATTACAGTAACACTGAAAATAGCTTGAACTCGACAACACATAGACGTCGCAGCATAATAACGCTTAACTTCACAAATTTATTTTTAGATGAATTAATCGGACCAGAAAATTAGAGCTTTAAAACCATTGAAACTCATTATAATGGAGTTTCAGCCCGTTATGCTGTTGCCGTTAGAGAATAACTCAGTGAGGTATTTCCTGCTACATGTATTGGACATTATTCTGTCCATTTGCCTGCATCGTTGGAGTGGCCACCTCGAAGTCCTGATCTGTCATCGTGTGACAATTCATTATAGAGGCTCATTGAAAAAGACTGTTGCTGCCACATGTTACGAGAGACACTTGACAAACTTAAGGATGCTGTTAGATGTACGTTTACTGTCATCACACCATCATTGTTGAGGTGAATTGCAGACCGTACATGGTTGAAAATCATACTCCGTCATGAAAGCGATGGTGTACGTAGACTGACATTCTGGGATAAACAATAAACCATAATCGCACTACCTCAAAGTTTTCTTCTACCATGATTCTACATTAACACAATGAGACCATTTATGAATGTGTGGGTAATGGGACTTTGTCATCACTCTGTTGTTTAGTGACAGGAGGACGTATCAGGCCTCCTACCGCTTAAACGAAATTGCACACGACCTAGTAGCCTTCTTGTGGAATTGAAAGATATTTTGATTTTCAATCACACGACGAAAAAGGTATATGCACTATCAATACTAAACGTCGCTCTCGATAGATCGTAGCTTTCAGTATATATCTATAGCGCTATCAATTACTGCCCATCGCTACTTTAGCCAAGACCTACTACTGTCCGTTATTGGCAGTCAGGCAGCTCAGCTGTTGTTTTGTTTATCAGTTCAGTTCTTACATACAGATGAAGTTAATATAAGTGCTGCCATTTCTTTTTTTGTGCTGTGTACTGTTGTGTTAGGTTCTAATTATGTACAATTTTGTAACAAGGAAGAAGAGGAAAACCGATTCTGATCCGTTATGGTAAGCTAAAAATACGCACGCATTGGTAAAGTAGCCTAATTACCTATCACTAGCACTTTAATGCTAGCAAGGGAGTCGCTATTCGGAGACTGGTAGAACTTCCGGTCTGGAATATTTCAGAATTTCACAAGGCAGTGTAGTGGTAAACATCAATACAAACATTACATTAAATTCAGTGCATAAAAATACATTCTTCTGTGGCCCAAAAATAGTGTTGATCAACAAAAATATCGCCCAAGAGCTCAAAATTTTATCATTACTAGCCCAAAGCCGGGCGCTGTGGCCGAGCAGTTCTAGGTGCTTCAGTCTGGAACCACGCTGCTGCTACGGTCGTAGGTTCGAATCCTGCCTCGGGCATGGATGTCGGTGATGTCCTTAGGTTAAGTTCGGTTTCAGTAGTACTAAGTCTAGGGGACTGATGACCTCAGATGTTAAGTCCCATAGTGCTTAGAGCCATTTGAACCATTTGAACTAGCCCTAATGGCATAAGTATCGCCCAATCTGGGCACCCGGACGGTACGCAGTTATGAAAACCATTTCAGACACGGAGCGATGGAGCGGGGTTTGTGGAGAGTGGAAGACATATATGATGGCACACCTTCTGCTGGTCGTTCGTTTCTGAAAAATTTGTTCAGCGGGCTACTTGAATTCGTCCGAGTCGACTACGCCCCGTGTAGTCCCCCCACCATTCAGCCAAAATCTATTCACTCTGTTGCAATATCATAATAACTGAAGCTCGGAATTCCATGCACAACTGAATCTTCAAATATGCATTCCTCGACTATCAAATGGCCAAACATGCACAATTAAAGGAAAAGTATGAGATACCAGAATGTTAATCTTTGATGTGATGCACTTTATTTTACTTTGAAACAATGTACAACAATCAGTTTTCCCAAATTTTCCATCGAGCGCGGTACCTCTGCGTGAGGAAGCAGTGAGCTAGCAATCCCTGGATTGATTCGAATCATCTGTCAAAAATCTTGAAATGGTTTTCTGTGGTTTCCCACTTTCAGTTTAAGCAAATGCCGGGATTGGCTCCATAGCATAGGACACGGTCAATTTCTTCTTAAATTATTTCTTTCCTGAATGATTCTAGTTCTCTTAAAGGCGCTTAAATGAAAAGAACGGGATCGAAGGTGAGCCGAACATCTCCTCCAAGGCCATACTGATATATCATGTCTTCAAGTTTTACTACAAGACCAATGTTCAACTGTGAAATGACTTATTTGCAATTTCCTTGGAACAGCGAGTCCAACTGTTGCAACTCTAAAGTATTTGTAAATAAACATCATACAAACGACAACGTATTTTGTACGTTGTGGAGGACTCTATTAGCATCAAGTCTGTATAACCATATTATACTTGATAAATACAAATTAGTTTATGAGGTAGCATACATATGAAGTCTAGTTCAATGTGTGAATTAATGTTAAGATTCCGAGACTGTTACTCATAGTAATTTTGTATTCCTTTCTGGTTCATATATGAATTTCGTTGCTTTACTTTCAAGTTCCCAGTTGAAATGACAGGCTTTATAAAAAAATTCTTGATAAGATGAGGAAATTGAACAATTTTAATGAAATGAAAGACTCTTTAATAAAATACGAGACTGATTGAGGAAACTGTGATGCTTTGATGTGCTGAAAGAGGTCTGACTTGGTTTCAGAAAAGTCATAAATTTAAATATATGATTGTTGTAGAAGAACGGTGAGTTATTCAATCCAACGTTAAGACTTCTCTGCCGTGCAATAGTGAACTTTATATTAGAAGACTGAGCAGTGGGTTTTATTAGTTTTTTTTTATTTTTGCTTTTTTTAGCAAAGAGGTAATACATTATATTAGAATGTTAATTCGTTTGGCAATAGAGCGAAGTTATCATACTGCCAAATACAAAAATATTTAATTGTTCTGGAGCAGAACCCCTGACTTTTGGGGACCAGGACCCCTGATTTTTGACCAGCGGAACCAATGTTACTGAAGCTATGTAACACGAAAAGTTTTGGAGTTGAACACTGGATAACAAAAATGCAAGAAGACTTCCAAAAAATGTTCTCTGTTTTCCAGATCCACAGTCATACTCGTTCCTGCCAGTATATATGGTATAAGTCACTGACATTTTTAAAGCCAAAAATTCTGTGTACGTGTAACCTAGCTCAGATGGATTGTCACGGCCGGCTCTTACCACTTTAAATGGTCGACGATATTCATGCAAAAACTTCTTGATTTCGTCCTTTATTCTGCTCGATTTCTTTTAAGTCTTAACGAGGACAAAGTCCTCAATTTTGAATCTACTCGGTGGAACATTCTTGCCATACCTTCTTCATAATGCTTTTTTCTTCATCCTGGACAAATTCGGAAATTGCTAGAAATTCCAGTTCCTCTCTGATAAAGCTTGTGAGTCTTTCATCAAACATGAGTTCGCAGGAAGCAAACTGTGTAGACTCATTCCATAAATTCTTGATAATATTTTGAAACTGCATATTGTGGCCAGCCCATGCCGAATCGTTTTGCTACAATAGGTCCTTCATAGTCTATTAATTTCCTTTACCACCCCTTGTGATAAGTACATTGAAATTTTGATTTGTTTCATTTTATACGTCCCAATACACTGCATGAATCTTCCCGAAATTTACTGTGGTCTGTTATGTGACAACAATGATTTTTGGTACCCCCACAATGTGAAAGAATCAGTGTCTTTAATTTCTCAACTATGGTTTGATGTTAGCCCTTTTGATTGATAACAATTTTACATGTTTGGAGAAAGTGTCTGGCATCACAGAAATGTGTCTGCAAGCCCCTCAGCAGTGGGCTCAGTAAATCCACAGTGATTATTTGCCTCAGTTCGTTAAACAAAACAGAATGCATTAACCCTATAGGTGGTACACCAGTGGTCTTTACCCTTTGACATTTATCACTCCATACATCGGGCGAGCTATTAAATTCCCAAACGAAATCAAGAGCGTGCACTGTGCCATATGGTTCAAAATCATTAAATTTCTTACAAATCACAAACGGATTTACACTAGGCACAGCTCACCCACCATGTGAAGCCCTCTTTACCTCACTGACTTTTTTTCGTATCTCCACAAATTTATAATCCACTTCCTCATTAATCTTCTCTATTTTATTATCAATTATGGCCACACACTAATCCTCTACTTCTGAACCCACTACTTCTATCTTACCCTGGAAATCAGTTATTATTTGGGTAATTTGACTTACGGGATCTTCTCTATTGTCAGAACAAAATTTCTTAGTTTTCACTAAGTTACTATCACACTTGTGGTCAAAAACTTCCGCCCTTTTCTCACATAACGTGATTCCATTCGCGTTAGTAGTACACTTACCAATTTAAACCTTTCATCCATATCTTGAAATACCTTGTCAGTTCTGTCTTCTGGGTGAAGTTTTACAGCATGAAGTTTTTTGTTTAAAATAATAAACAACGTCTCCTCCCTTGCCCCGCAAATAATGCCACTGAAAATTTTCACCATTAGGATTCGAGCGAGCTTACTTTATAATCGTGTGTCACTACATTGGCGTGGGTGGGCAACCTCCCTACGGAGGCGAGTAACAGAAAAGTACTGACATTAAAATGGTAGTAAAGCAGCTTCTGTTTCAGCTGTTCTATAGCGCTACGAACATAATTGTCAACTTTGGCAAATGTATGAGACAAACGGGTGTGTCATTCATAGTCGCAGCCAAGTTAAGGAGTCCTCTGTGAAGTTTTAGATACACTTCTTGAGTTTTAGCACATAACATCGCAGTTTCATTTTTAGTGACAATTTGTACATTAAAATCCTTGAGAATTCATATATTTACGAGCAAAATGGTATCTGTCGTGAATCATCTGATGTAGTTGAGTGGGCGTATGGCACTTGAGATAAAGGTCACCAGAAAAAGCTAGTCAGCATTTGTGGCTCTATGTGCATATTCACGGTATCAGATATATCACATTGGTTATGATGGTCAACCATAATTTTAACATTGCTGTACTTATTCGGCATTCATTATGACGCTCAAGCGTAATTTAGCACTTCTTCACGAAATTATGAACTTCAAACAGCTAAATAATGTAAATTTGTTATTCTACTATGTAGTTGTGTGCGTGCATGTGTGTCTGTTTGTGTTTGTGTATGTGTGTGTGTGTGTGTGTGTGTGTGTGTGTGTGTGAGTGTGTGGTGTGTGTGTGTGTGTGTGTGTGTGTGTGTGTGTGTGTGTATGTGTGTTTGTGGCTGTGTGTACCAGTATTGGTACAAGGTAAGGTGTATTTGTTGCACAGCTGAACTCAGGACACAGAGCGCGTCGAAGCCAGCTCGCCTAGTTGACCGTTTCCGGCCAACCAAATGCAGAGACGAGCAGTGCCACTGGAAACGGAAAAATCCCGATACTGGGGACTTCGACGACGCGTCGAATGCTTAATAGGACCGGCTACGCTCCCAACGCTCTGAGACAAACTGAAAGGTGGCTTCTTACAGCTCTGTGAGAGTCTGCAATAATTCAGATCATGTAGTAAAGCAAATCTGAGTACATAGGTGGTCTCAGATAAATGACGCGCATCCAGTGACACAGCAATATTTCAATACCCTTAAAACTACAGAAGTTACTGTTTCACAGTGAACAGACGTTTATGCAGTGAACATGTGAATTAAAAACTATTAATCACTTCGTGGGATTTCAGCAAACGATATCTCAGATGACAGCATTGCACTACAGTTGTCATCTCCTAAAACTGTGTAGCAGCATTTATTTTAATTATTCATTTACGATGGATTTTAAATCTGTTTAATCATGCTTTACTTAGAACATCGTATCCGCTACAATTACACACTAACGGATACAGCATGAATACCTCATATTTTGTCATACTTTTGAAATTATTTAATGGACAATTTATTATTATTATTTTCGATTATTCCCTTTTGAGAGAACGATTGAACTTGAGTAGTCATGATTTCTTCTTCTTTCTTTATTCTTCCCAAATTCTCTTCATACATTCACTGTGTTCTCTCTTGCGTTCTTCCGACCATCTTTTTCCCATTCTGTTCTCCGTATGTTCTTGTTTAAGTATGTGTTTCTGTATGATGTTTCTAAATTGTTCTCTATTGTTTATGTTGTCTTGTGTGATCCCCAGTTCTTTAATGTCTTCTTCTGCTTCAGTGATCCACCTTATCTTGTTTTGCTCTTGTTTACTATCTCAAAGATTTGTCTTGCGAGCCTGCTTTTATTCATCCTGCTGATATGTCCATAGATTTTCATTCTTCTCTTTCTAATGGTGTCTGTTATTGTTTCTATGTCTTTGTAAATCTCTCTAGTTGCCCTCTTCATCCAAATTCCTTCCCGGAACACTAGTCCATATATTTTCCTCAGAATTTTTCTTTCCTGCTTCTCAATCTCTCTGACCTTAGTATGATCATGAATCACTGTAGTTTCTGTAGAATAAAGTGCTTCTGGTAGGACTACTGCGTTATGATGCCTTAGTTTCGTATTGACAGAAATAAATTTCTTATTATAGTGATTCCAAGTGAGCATATGATGCTTTCTGTAATCTGGAGATTCTATCTTTATTGGCTGTTGAGTTCAGTCCTGATGGTTGGATTATCTCTCCCAGATATCTGAAGTGGGCAGCTTGTGCCACTTTCCCGTATTGAGTAGTAATGGGGAGATTATCTACATTTTTGTTTTCCATATACTGTGTTTTCTCGTTGGAGATCTGTAGCACAGTTTTCTGTGAGATTTACTATTTTGCCAGTTATTTGAATGTTGGTTGCAAGTGATATTGCAAAACTGTGCTAATTTATAAGTGGTAAGTCGCGCGTGTCAGCAGACACCTCTATTGAAAAAAGGATCAAAAGACACTTCTGTCAAGAAGACATAAATAATTGTTTAAAAATACTTAATGACAAATCGTCGTCATTTAACACGAGTGCAGTTGCGAAATAATACTGGCATATTTACTCATAGACAAACCATTATTTATAATTATTGTTAATTACCTGAGTGTGACAGATTGCTTACATTTCTTTAGTTAAATAACGTTGTAATATATCGGTTTAGTTCTGGAGCTAGTAAAGATGAGTTAAAACATGTCTGTATTATTTAAGAATGACGTGTTTTTAGTCGGGAAACCAGACATTAATGAAACACTACGAGAGTCAAGTGGAGACTCGGACTTTTCGAGTAAAGAGCTCAAGGGAGGGATTCAAGACACTTTACATCCCTCGTGAACAGCGCAGACCCACCTGAAGTAGCGTGTGTGATGCAGTCGTATAGGTGATTGACTCTGGGTTCAAATGGTTCAAATGGCTCTGAGCACTACGGGACTCAACATCTTAGGGCATAAGTCCCCTAGAACTTAGAACTACTTAAACCTAACTAACCTAAGGACATCACACACACCCATGCCCGAGGCAGGATTCGAACCTGCGACCGTAGCAGTCCCGCGGTTCCGGACTGCAGCGCCAGAACCGCTAGACCACCGCGGCCGGCCTGACTCTGGGTGGTGAACGGCTGCAGTCATACCTTAACTTCTGAAGGGACGTATTTCGAGACGCCTGAATGTAGCCGGTCGCTGTGGCCGAGCAGTTCTACGTGCTTCAGTCCGGAACAGCACTGCTGTTACGGTGACGGGTTCGAATCCTGCCTCGGGCATGGATGTGTGTGACGTCCTTAGGTTAGTTAGGTTTAGGTAGTTCTAAGTCTAGCGGACTGATGACCTCAGGAATTAAGTCCCATAGTGCTTAGAGCCATTTGAAACATTTGAACCTGAATTTATTCCAGAATATGACTAACTTTTGCCGCTTGATTTACGGAACTCGGAATAGACAGAGTGTGATTAACTACTCTGTGCATTGCATGTGTCAGTTTATAAATCATCATGTCGAACTCTGAACTATTTTGAGCTGGTGAATATTCGTCTGCTGTGATCATGTTCTAGTTTTTGGGCATATTCAGTGACCATTTAGTTTCGGGATTTTGCTACCATTCTCTTAACGTTCTCACTGTAACTCTATTGCTTTTGATAAGGGTATTTTCTATATGTTTTTAATGAATATTGTAGGACCACTTCCAGTTTATTGTAAATGTCCTTTCTTGAATAAACATTATTCACCATAATTCTCAGTCGTCTACATCAATTAGAGACGTTAGAATAGAGCCCTTGTTATTAAATTATTCATTTAACTTTTATTTTGCATTTCTGTGTATTTTAATAACTCGCAATTCCAGCCAATGGATAGACAATTTGACTGCAAGATCACAGCTACAGGTTATTCTTTGCAACAAATTACCTACGGGGCATTAGGAGACATGCGCCGCTCGACCCTATGACTACGTCGAGCTATACTTCTTAAACAGAGCCGTGGATAACCCAAAGTACTTAAACTGCCCCAGGTAAAGATGTGGCAGGGTTGCTCGAATGGGGTGCTGTTTGCAAGGGCAACTACATTTAGCAGTAACTGTTAGGTACCGCCGCAGTGTGTGCGGCCATTGTCAAAAACTACGTAAGTTTAAGATCCATTTTTATTTACGTTTGACGGAATTATCAGGTAATCAAAATTATTAAAAAGAACAGTGAAGATACTTTGAAATAAAATGAGATACATTTTTGGTGAAAATAAGCTCTTTCGTGTTATACACTGAAGCACTAAAGCAACTGGTATAGGCGTCTGTATTCAAATATGGGGATATGTAAACAGGCAGAATACGGTGCTGCGGTCGGCAACGCCTGTATAGGACAACAAGTGTCCGGATCAGTTGTGAGATCGGTTACTGCTGCTACAATGGCAGGTTATCGAGATTTAAGTGAGTTTGAACTTGGTGTTATGGTCGGCGCACGAGCGATGGGACACAGCATCTTCGAGGTAGCGATGAAGTGGGGATTCTCCCGTACGAGCATTTCACTAGTGTATCATGAATATCAGGAATACGATAAAACATCGAATCTCCGACAATGCTGCGGCCGGAAAAAGATCCTGCATGAAAATGACCAACGACGACTGGAGAGCATCCTTCAACGTGACAGAAGTGCAACTCTTCTGCATATTTCTTCAGATTTAAATGCTGGGCCATCAAAAAGTGTCAGCGTGCGAACCATTCAACGAAGCAACATCGGTATAGGCTTTCGGAGCCTAAGGCCCAATCAGGTACCCTTGATCACTGCACGACACAAAGCTTTATGGCTCTCCTGGGCCGCTACGGTCGCAGGTTCGAATCCTGCCTCGGGCATGGATGTGTGTGATGTCCTTAGGTTAGTTAGGTTCAAGTAGTTCTAAGTTCTAGGGGACTGATGACCACAGCTGTTAAGTCCCATAGTGCTCAGAGCCATTTGAACCGTTTGAATCTCCTGGGCCCGTCAACACCGACATTGGACTGTTAATGACTGGAAACATGATGTCTGGTCGGACGAGTTTCGTTTCAAATTATATCGAGTGGATGTACGTGTACGGGTAAGGAGACAATCTCATGAAATCTCATGAATCCAAGGACCCTGCATGTCAGCAGGGGACGGTTCAAGCTGGTGGAGGCTCTGTAACGGTGTGCGGCGTGTGCATGTGGAGTGATACTGGGCCCCTGATTTATCTACATACGACTCTGACAGGTGACACGTACGTAGGCATCCTGTCTGAACAGCTGTATCGATTCATGTCCATTGTGCATTTCGACGGACTTGGGCAACTCCAACAGGACAGTGCGACACCCCACACGGCCAGATTTGCTTAGAATTGTTACAGAGTGGCTCCAGGAACACTCTTCCGAATTTAAACAACTCCAATGCCAGTCAAACTCCCCAGACAGAAACATTTTTGAGCATATCCGGGATGACTTGCACTGTGCTATTCAGAAGACATCTCCACCCTCTCGAACTCTTACGAATTGAGGGACAGCCCTGCAGGATTAATGGTGCCATTTCAATCTAGCATTACTTCAGATATTAATCGAGTCCATGCCACGCCGTGTTGTGGCACTTCTGCGTGCTAGCGGGAGGGGCGGGGGGGGGGGGGGGGTGGCTACACGATATTCGTCAGGTGTACCAGTTACTTTGGCTCTGCAGTGTAAAAGCGCTGCTTCCAAGCTTAGAGTCCGTTTCAGTAAAGTTATTCTGCATGATGAAGACTGCCTATAATAACGCCCATAACTATCTAACATCTTGACGCGCTCACACATCCACAAACATTTTACTGAAAATAAATTACTTTTGGTTCTATTCAAGATGTAACTTGTGTTGTTATCTTTGAAATCAACACATGCGTTATTTTCTTTAAGCTTGCAATGTACAACTCAGTACACCTACAGTGAATGAAAGTGGAACAAGATGAGGAATAAATTGTAATGTGATAGCTAAAGACCTGATTAAATGCATCATCAAAACCCTAAAATATGCTTACAGATATGAATAAAAATGCTTAAAAGATGCACGAAAAGTGTCAAAATATTCAAGATCAAATAATAAAAAGCATGGTAGTTACTGCCTGCATTATATCTCAAAGTCTAACCTGTGCATATCAATTTCGAGGAAGAGCGCCGGCCATGCAAAGAATCGGTACATTAAGCATGCTGATATTTTCTGAATACTGTCTGATAGAGGTTGGGAAGGGGGCCTTTCTGGGATTATTTTCTAAAAATTTGCATAATGGGGATACATACCGTGTTTCAGGGATTTTTCCTTCTTTGCTATTGTTGTCGGTAACAAGCAGATGCGTTGCAAGTGAGTCGCAACGAAACAATCGATACGTACAGGACCAGCTTCGAGATATATAGCACGTAGAGGTGCACGCTCAAAAACTCCCTAATATTTTATTTAAAAAATAACATACAATCATGAATTTTTTTGAAGAGCATTAAATTTTAATTAATACTATTGGACCAAAGCAATATTTACAATTTATCTAAATCTTTCTACTATTGTAAACACAAACGACCAAGTACTGTTCCAGCTGTTCGGTAGTAGTATTGTGTCTTCGATCGCTCAAAACATTTTTATGAGCAGAAAAGGACCGTTCTACATCAACTGAGGTAACTGGCACTTTGTGTACTATGTTGGCACTTATTGTTTCTGGTAAAGCATTAATAAAACTACCAATTTTGCACAAGGGTTCAGAGCCTGGGTTATTGTTTAAAATGTTTTCAAACTTTTCTTTCAGTTTTCTTTGATAATGCCTCCGGCAATGAGGAGTTCACTAGAATAATTTTATTAAATAACTGTGTAGATTCATTCGACGCCAAACCATGAGTTTCTAGATTTTTAACACTTGCAGACATATAAGAAAAATGAGTGCTAATCGCAGCAATGTCTTTTTTAATACAGGGATCATTAAAAGCTTTCTTGTACAGACCAACTGCCAAAGCCCTGCGCTATAGAAGTCGTTTATTACCCCTCTAATGGCCTCGAAATGTTCATTGTAAAACAACACAGCTTCGACCCACGTACCACAACGAGTTACCACTGGTTCGTAAGGTAAAGGCACATTTGGTAGTTTTTCTTTGTAGGTCTTGAAACGAGCAGGAGCCTTTAGAAACACTTTCTTTCTGGATGAAATCATTTTATTTACATTCACAAACGTGGTACTTACTCCTTCAGCAAGGCTATGTACGCCATGACCAAAGACATGACATGAATGAAATTGAGATAAAATACTCGGAGGGCTTTTCTTGTTTTGATTATACATGGAGCAGCATCTGAAATAAACACAAATATCCTTTCATCTACAGAAGATTCTGGAAATATGTCCGCAGCTCGTGGTCTTGCGGTAGCGTTCTCCCTTCCTGCGCACGGGGTCCCGGGTTCGACTCCCGGCGGGGTCAGGGATTTTCTCTGCCTCGTGATGACTGGGTGTTGTGTGTTCATCATCATTGACGCGCAAGTCGCCGAAGTGGCGTCAACTTAAAAAGACTTGCAATACGGCGGTCGAACTTCCCCGCATGGGGCCTCCCGGCCAACAATGCCATACGATCATTTCATTTCATTTCTGGAAATATTTTTCTTGTACCCTCATTCACAAATCTGGCAGTAGTAGAATGATTTACTTTTTCAAGTTCTTTGCAGGCCGCTAGATAGGAAGAAGGAGGCTCGTCTTTTAAAGCACCAACAATTAAATTTGCAATATAACGGCCACAAGTGTAAGTAGTTTCGTCAACTGAAATCCAGATAATGCTGTCCTTTGTAAGAGGTCCATGACTAAGGAATATTTTGCTAGCGCACTCGAGCAGATGTAAATTCGGTGGATTGCTCACGCGCTGCCTGCGATATGTAAGCTATAAGAGAATCTCAGACCGGACAGCAGTGTTGGCTGCAGTAGGAGTAAGTAGTAGCTAGCAGTCTGGTGTATCGAGTTGGCTGGGCCAGTGGTGGGGAGAGATGGCGGTGCCTGAGCGTTGTAGTATAAGGTAAAAGCAGCCTCGCGTATATGTATTATTGTTATATCAAGTCCCACGTAAATGTATTTTTAAAAAAAAACTCAATAATAATCTTTCTTACAAAAAAAATTAACTTTTGACAATCATTCATCTCAATTTAAAGAATTTAGTAATTTCTCCAATCCATTGTCATCCAGATTATTGTAAAGAAAAATCAGTTATTTCTTTTTATACATGACAAATCTATCGGCCATCATTGCACTGGGCTGTGCCAGAAAATTTTCTTATAGGAGCAGATATACACGCGTTATCTGGCGACCTTATTGAGGTAAGAATTTTCAATTTATTCAGTATGATCTTTCAGGGTCATGACGCAGCACTGCTGACGTCCGAAGTTTACCAGTTTAAATTCACAGTCAATTATTGAAAGGTTATAAGTGAGTCACATTTTTTATTAGGAGATTACTCACATTGTATTATTGGTAAGTTACAGAGTTTATTTATTGGAAGGTTACATTGAATGTGAACTATATAATTAATTTTTTTTACTGTTGGGAGGTTATAATTATATTTTTTTACTGTGGGGAGGTTACAACTTGAATTCGTTGCCTATTTCTTCCAGAACATTTGCGTAAATAGTCGGTATGTAATTTTTACGTATTGTTGATTCACCTGGTATATTTTGATTTAAGAAATATTTGCGCAGGGAGCCTTTGAGAATAGGATTTTTAAATTTGTGAAGAAGAATATTACCTACAATAAATCCTTCACATAGGTCCATGTCAAACAGATGTTTTTGGTTACCTTCGGACAGATCCCTGCTACTGCAACTTGCTGTTCTCTGAAGTTGTTCTCGTGGTCCTTTGTTTTGCATTCCTGCGATATGAAGACTTGTCTTGACAAGCTAGTTCATGTGAAACTTTTTTTGCACCAAACGTTTTTCTCGCAGACTCGACTATATAAAACAATTCCACCATATGTAAATGTTCCAGGACGGTCAGCTACCCACGAATCGAGGTTTCTTTTTTCGGGCGGCATGGCGCCCAGCACGTTACACGCTAAATATCGTAAACACGTTCAGCTGTGTACAAGTAAATAGGAAGCTAAACTGAAACAATGGACGTGCGACTAAAAGTTTGTGTGCCACGCGGGATTAGCCGAGCGGTCCAAGGCGCTGCAGTCATGGACTGTGCGGCTGATCCCGGCGGAGAATCGAGTCCTCCCTCGGACATGGGTGTGTGTGTTTCACCTTCGGGTAATTTAGGTTAAGTAGTGTGTAAGCTTAGGGACTGATGACCTTTGCAGTTAAGTCCCATAAGATTTGACACACATTTGAACATTTTTGAAAAGTTTGTGTAGTTTAATGGTTGACGACGCATACGGTATGACAGCGGAGGGGATTAACCGGGGTGTGTGGGCGCAGTGGCATTGACTCTGTCTGTTCCTGTTCCTCTTCTGTAATAATTTCGCTAGGCAACGGCCTCTCGGTTAACGATTGCACGCAGTTTTAGGTGGCGGTCAATCTGTGAGACATCAAAACTAGATCTAACTAGAGACTGCCCGAGTAAATTTTTAAAATATTGTAAACATAGAGCGAAAATATGCGTTGTCACTGGTTTTAAGTTAAAATATGCAATAACCGGTGAAAAGGAGCCAAATATGCGAATGCATATGCAATATGCACATGCATATAATCCGGTCTCTAATGATAACGCGTAAGAGAATTGCTGTCCATTCACACGTTTCAGTTCATTGCAAACTTCTATTACGGCTTCTTTATCTTTAGATACCGCGATGAATATCCTTCAAGAGACAGCTAAAGACCTACAGGTGAAGCTGTCCTGTATGACCACTGCTGAAAAAAACGCGTTGTAAGACAGACGACAAATTTTACTACTTAAATACTACTAATTTCACTGTCACCTGTTATTCAGTACAGTCAGTATGGTTGTTATTGAAAACTGAATCTTACTTGGCGTGTTTTGAGCCTCTTGAATAAAGTTCACAAGAATATGTTTCCGTCACGTTAGAATGTAAGCATGAGAAAGTACAGAATAGGTCAGATCTTGATTCTACATTTGCATGTGTACCTTAACAGTAATCGTAAAGTTCATGACATACGGTAATTCTTCAGAGTGATTTTGTCCTCGTCTATGAACATGAATGCCTGACGGGATGTGGGAATATAGGAAGACGTAAGGAATCGTAAACTCGTACAAGCAACCTTATTATCTTGTATTTCTTCTGCCGACCTCGCAGTTCGAAGTTTGTCGCGTCCTTCCCGTTCTGAAAGGAAACTTTGGCAATAAGGCGGTAGCACTCTGCGGCCAACACATATTCTGTAAGGCAACGGAAACGTGATAGGAAACTGGTCCATAATGTAACAGAAAACAGCAGTGTTCTCTGTTAGTAGAAGTAAGCAGAACAATCTTAATTCACTTGCCCTTCCCCCAACATGTACTACTTCCTATATTCGGTAGGTCATTATTTTATTTTGCTGTATGAAAATAAAATACGAAGCCGTTCAGTAAGCAATGTAACAAATTTCTTTTTGAAAGCAACTTGATTTTATTCAGGATTCCAATACACCGTGTTATTCCCCACTCTTTTGGCCACAAAACCCTATTTTTCATTATAATCTCCATTCACATTCAGTGCGTCGCCCTTAAGCCACCTTACTGGGAGGGCCTATATGCCCGCAAGGATCACTTTACTGGTCGACTTCGGAACCAAAGTCTTGCTGCATCAGTTACCATCCCTCATCCACGTACTGCTTCCCGCGTAGTGCATTGTCCATTGGGTCAAGCAGATGGGAGTCGACTGTAGAGTGGATTAGGAACTCAGTGGAACACATCTTTGAGTACCCCAACTGATCGTGTCAACAGTACCAACTGAGATGTCCAGTTGTGTAGCGAGGTGTTTGATGGTGATCCGTCGGTCACTTCGAATTAGAGTGTCCGCACGTTGCAACACTGCAGGAGCTATAGTTGTGTGCGGCTGGCCGGGACTTGGTAGATCGGACAGTTTGCGCGACCTTTTTGCGATGACACAAGCCTCGCCCAACGGCTCACCGTCCTTTTGTTCACTGCCAGTCTCCGTAGATATTCTGCAAGCGTCCATGAATATCTGCGGTGCTCTGCTTTTCCGCCAAAGGAAATTCAATGACTTGGAATGCGCCTCGATTTTGAGGGCTACGTATAGCGCCACTACATATCGGAACTTCATGAAACTATAGGGGCTGAAGCAGGAATATTCCACGATTTTCCACAACAAATTCTGCATTTTTTCAACCGAAATTTCCGAGAAAAACAATGTGTTGCGTTACTTGTTGAACTCCCCTCGTATAGTAGCTTTTGAAACTCTTAGTACAAGTAAAGTTAAAACTATTTTTAGAAAGCAGAGATGGTATTTATAGCTCGCATGGAACTTGTAGTAAAGATAAAAAAAAAAACGAAATCGCGTGCCCGCAGCAAACAAACACGCGTGGACAATTGAACACGAGCAACAGTAATAACACTCTAGCTGACATAGAAACTGTATCTCGGATTTTATAAGATTACAATATATCAGTGATAGTAAAAGAACACTACAATGAAGTTTATACGATTTGCAATACACCAAATACGTTCACTCTGAAGTAAAACACGAAAGAGATAGATTCCTACTTTAGATACAACGTTATATAAGTGCATATCTTGTGGAGCAAGAGACGGAAATTTGTTTCATGTAAGGCAACAAATTTTATAAAGGAATATTTAACATAATGTAGCTTAAAACCAAGGGACTGGCACAGGTCTACGTATATTTATGATATATAAATATTATCATTGCTTTGTAGAAACAGTTTTAAGCTAAATTTTATGAATGATTTCAGAAGCTGCCTTCCTTTGACAGGTAGACAGTAAAATGAACAAAAACAGAAGATCAAAATGTGCTAAAATATGTGTAACTAAAATAATAAAATTTATGCACAGGCCAAAGTTTTGATACTGATAAGCAAATTATTTCGGATTTTCGTATTCTCATACACACACGGCAAGCAGAAAACGAAGTGGCTTTCTTGAAAGCTACATTTCCCATCGCTGTTTCTTATGTGAAAGCGTTATGTGTCGTAAAACAATATTTCTATCTGCATTTCTATTTCTTACGTTTTTATACTATCTGTGATTGTTTACTCTTTTATTACGTTGTGGATATTAAGCTGCTGCGTCTCCCGTGGCTTTTAAGGTGAGAGACTGAGATTGAGTTCGGCAGGCGCGCACCTCTGCGTCTGTGTCTCCGCAAGCTAGCAGTGGCTTACGACTCGTGCTCTTCTGGTATTGGTGGCTCGTCAGCTGAGGAAATTAAGTTTGAGAAACCAATTTCAGCTTCCCTGTTCTGGCCAGTAGTCCAGGACTGCTACGGCTCCTTAAATCACGCCCTTTCCTTTGAGTATAAGGTGCGTTACGTGCTGACTTTCGTTAGGTTGGGAATAGCAACCATTTTTATTACGTGAGTCATAAATTAGAGCCAGCTTGTGGGAGGTGGTGGCTGTTGCCGAATGGCAGCGTTCACGGTAAGCACCGTAGAGCAGAGACGCCACTGCTCTTTCCACACGTCTATGCGATGAAGCTTGTCCCGTTCCCGGAGCTGGAAGAGATTTTATTCAGGATTCAGCCGCAAGCAGAGACGATGTGCTGGCATATCGTTGCTGGCCACCAAATTTGACATTGCTGTATTGAGGTAAATTCCCTATTTCCCGGCATTGTATTACTGTGTGACTTAAGACATTTTTGATCGTAATTCATTAGTTAGTCAGCTACGCTAAGCTTTATCGATTCTTTGGTGGCATTCAAGTAAAGTAGACTAGGTGGTGACTCAGCACAAGTGTGGACTTCCTTCGCCGGCCTCTGTGGCCGAGCGGTTCTAGGCGCTTCAGTCTGGAACCGCGCTGCTGCTACGATCGCAGATTCGAATCCTGCCTCTGGCATGGATGTGTGTGATGTGCTTAGGTTATTTAGGTTTAAGTAGTTCTAAGTCTAGGGGACTGATGACCTCAGATGTTATGTCCCATAGTGCGTAGAGCCATTTGAACCATTTGAAGCACTTTCTTCATCAACACTGTGAGCCATATTAGTTCTCGATTGTCCGTGTCACAGGTGAAAATGTAGCTCAGATCTCTCTCTCTCTCTCTCTCCCTTATACATACCGAAGGCTTCTGAAGGAACAGCAAATAATTTAGAATGTGGTAGCATAGTCTAATTCGGCTAAAGCATTTCATATGAAATATGACCAGTTTTTTCCTCTATAGCTTAGTAGCCAGAGCGACTGACTGCCATGCAGGGGGTCTACGTTCAATTCCCGACCAGGTTGGAGATTTCATCCACTCGGGGACTAGTTGTTGTGTTGTCCTCATCATCATCCCTTCACCATCGACACTCAGGACATCGAAGGAGCATCAAATAAAAAGACTTGCACTAGGCGGCTGCATAACCCAAGGTGGGGTCTCCCGGCCAAAAATGCCATACGACCACTTCATTTCTTTTGCTACAGATGTAAGTAGGCTGTTTATGTTTTCTTTATGTAAGTTTGCTGTTTATGTTTTTTATTGGCAACGTTACATAGCACTCTGTATGAAAATCACTGGCTGTGCTGTGTGCAGTATGTGGCTAGTTTGCATTGTTGCCTGCCATTGTTGTCATGAACTGCTATAGCTGGATGTGAACAGCAGATAGCGTTGGGCAGTTGGAGGTGAGCCGCCAGCAGTGGTGGACGTGGGGAGAGAGATGGCGGAGTTTTGATAATCTGTAAGACTGAATGTCAATTATGAATATTAAGGTAAATACATTGTTTGTTCTCTATTAATATCTTTCATTTGCTAACTATCCCTATCAGTAGTTAGTACCTTCAGTAGTTTGAATCTTTTATTTAGCTGGCAGTAGTGGCGCTCGCTGTTTTGCAGTAGCTTGAGTAGCGAAGATTTTTGTGAGGTAAGTGATTTGTAAAAGGTATAGGTTAAAGTTAGTCAGGGCCATTGTTTTGTAGGGGTTATTGAAAGTCAGATTGCGTTGCGCTAAATAATATTGTGTGTCAGGTTAAGCACAGGCTTGTACAATTGTTCTAAGTGGACGTTTCACATGTAAAATTGTTCTAAGGGGACGTTTCATATGTCGACCCTTAGCCCAGGATACCTCACTGGAATCTTCTGATTTTTTCTTGTAGTTTGTGTATTTAGTGTAGCTTTTGTTTATTGCTAGTGCGTAATTGTAGAGGGAATCTCCTTTGTAGTTGCAGCCTTTCATTGTTGTACTGTAAAACAGTTGTGGCATGCATGTAGATTTGCACCAAGTATTTCGCAGCTGCAATTAACTAGATATTATTTTCAGTGCTATGTTAATGTGTTCTCCTATTTTTGCTCTTCAAATTGTGTTTTTCTGTGTTATCGTGTGAAATATTGTGACAATAATGGCGTGTGAAAAACGTAACACTCGGCTCCAAAGTAAACTGAGAAACGACAGTGAAGACGAAAGCAATGTGTTAGCGCCACTGTGTAATGAGTTAACTAATGTTCAAAGTAGTAATTTGGTAACTGTGCATAGGGAAATGGAGCGGACGTCAAACAATGGCGTAGACAGTCAAACAGGTAGTGAACAGGGAAGCATTATCGATCGGTCGGTCGGCAACAGCTCGCCTCAGGAATCCGAAATGATAGGACACAATATTGCAAATACTGTAGATTCAGGTTTTGCGTCCTCACCGTTTTCTCAAATAAGTCAAGACACATTTTCAGCTTGTCAAAATGTGAATGTTGCCGGCGCAAATGCACTGCCGAAAAGAGTAGAGGAACAGATTCCAGACACTAATGCATTGTTATTACAACTAATGCAACAAATGGAACAAAATCAGAGACAGATGGGACAAAATCTTCAAAAGTTAGACACAATGGAACAAAATCTTAAAAAGTTAGACACAGTGGAACAAAATCTTAAAAAGTTAGACACAGTGGAACAAAATCTTAAAAAGTTAGACACAATGGAACAAAATCTTCGGAAGTTAGACACCACACTTGAACAAACACGTGAAGATCTAACTACTGAGTTACATAACATTGAATCGAAATGCCAAAAAGTCTGTAATGACGTAAAAACACAAATTTGTGAGCATTTTCAGCCTATTTTTTCGCGGCATGAAAATGCATTACAGAATCACGAAGCAGCCATAAAAGAACTGCAAACTATTGTTCATGAAAATCATGAGACCTTGCAAGCTAAAATGGACTCAGTTGCATCTACCGATTCGGTTACGCAACTTGCAAAAACTCAGGAAAACTTAAAGGACACAGTAGAAAGACACATGGGGGAAATTAGTTCATTATCAGAGAAAGTAGCCGAACTTTCGGATCAGGTCACTAACTTATCTACAAAGGTAGATGATGATCTGAATGACACAAGACCCGTAGCCTTCACTGGCACAGAAGAGTATGAACAAATTAGAAAATTCAAACAAAATCAAAATCAAATCAATACACAGTACAAAAGAGAAATCCGGGAAGTACAAGATCAGTTGACACAGGTAATACAAGAATTACATATTTCAGAGGATACTCGCGCTCCAACACGGGAAGAGGAACTTAGAAATACGGAAAAGCCACAAAATAATAGCACAGGGCATTTCGGTAATTATGAAAGCAATTGGCAAGGTACACCGAATTTTGAGATGGAACAGCCGACACGACGTAACAATGACCGATATGCTACTCGCCGACACGATGATTTTGACTATAAGCTGTTCATTACTACACGTAAATTCAAAACATTCAAGAATTCTGCCAACGACATTCATCCACAAGCGTGGCTCCATCAATTCTCTCATTGTTTACCTCCCAACTGGTCATTAGAACACAGATTAGAATTTATGTGTGGCTACTTAGAGAATGAACCAGCTGTAAGAATGCGATCGGTCATTCACGATTGCCACAGTGAAGGAGAATTTTACCATGCCTTCCTCTCAGCATATTGGTCACAAGCTACACAAGATCGCGTGAAACATAGCATCATGATGATGAAACACTTTGAACAATCTGAATTTTCCAGTCTTGTCAAATATTTTGAAGACATGTTGCACAAGAATCAGTACCTATCAAACCCATACAGCCCCTCAGAACTCATCCGCATTTGCTTAATCAAACTACCTGAACATTTACGACATATTATTTTAGCAGGACGTTGCAAAGACGACATTGAAGCTTTTCAGGGACTGTTACAAGAACTGGAAATTGACACAGACAGTCGCGGGATGCGAAAACGGGAAAACAATCACTACAGGGCACATCCGTCACAATTCCGTGACGACAGAAATAATAACTGGACACGACAAGTCTATTCTTACAACGTAAATCGTGACCAAAACAGACACCACCCATATGACAACCGTTGGCAGAGTAGTAATAATTACAGGGAAAGATCACCTTTCCGCGGTAATGACTATCACAGAGACAATCAGAGAAACAGACAATATGGGAACCAATATAACTATTATCAAGGGAGACAGAATAACTTTAGACGCAACGGTCCAGCACGCAGTTACGACTCAGGCAGAAATTCTCCACCACGTGACAGACAAGAAAGAAACTATCGAAACTACCGACATGACGACAGACGATATGATCGTAACAACAGACCTGAACTGCATCAGAACTGGCGGGTTTCTAACAGAGCTGGGCCCTCTGGGCAAGGCGAATTTGTGGAAGATCGGCCTCCTAATCCCAGTAACGGCGCGCGCCAACAAAGAAACAGACAATGACTTGCACCGCAGGCAGCTGCGTGCGCCGGCTGGCTCCGAGAAAAATAACATTGACGCTAACCTTGAGCAAAATTCCCGTATCCTTTACCGACGTATACCACATGATAATTGCGTTAAAGTTGAAACTCTGCGTACTAGGAAGAGTAAAGGTTTACACCACATTTCTCATGTAAAACCATTTATTGACAGATAATCTGCTTTTTAACTTAGTCTTTGCAATTTTCACTTCACGCTACTTGTACAATTTGTCAGACTTAAGAAACTGTTAACATGCAACATTTTGGTTTGCATACGAGTGGATTCTGGATTTGAGGTGCTTTCTGTGAAATGCCAGATGACACAGTGGTTAGTGTATGTGACAGCTACACGATTTTATCACGACGCTGCTAATGCGTGACAATTTACAATGTTGCTTTTGCGGTGTATTTGTTTTATATCTGCACAGTTTTTTCTGAATTTTTCTATAAAGTGAGACATGTTTTAGTAGTAACTTTTGTGGTATAGCTACAATGAGACAGCCTTTTCCGTAGCACAACAATACTTTACTGCACAATAATTCCTTCATCGCGGCAATAAGCGTAATAACTAAGTTATCTATACGCAAAGCATTTCACTTTGTTTATCATGAGGTAAGTACATTGACTTCTGCAGAACTTAGCTTTCGGAGGACAATAACTACGACACTTCCCAGAGATTATCTTACAGCAAGACGCACATTTAGCGCTACAGGACACGTATTTCGGTGATTAATTTTGTACTTAAAACATTTATTTTTAAAGATTTTTGAATTACAAAGAAAGTTTTTCGTGATACATTTCATTCCATTGCTGTAATCTGTAACACCTGAGGGTATAATTACAATAAACCTCAGGGGGGTACACGCCTACTTTGTGTACCATGTGTTTGGCAAGCACAAGGAGCCCTAGCTAATATGGTATTTGCTTATACAACTTTACACATCGGTACCATATTTCTCTAACACATAAATTACACACCTATCTGATCATTTAACAGAGAAACAAACATCCTTTTACTACGTCAGTGACACATGTTTACGCAATTACAGAGTTGGATTACTTCACACTTAAGAAATTGTACTTTGTCTGTACTTTGTGCACTGTTCATATTTTTTTGGTACCATTGTGATACTATGAGAGCTTTGAATGATGTATTTTGGTATGAGATCATAATTTTTAAAGTACGTTTGAGGCAGATGACACTTTTGACATGAGCAGAGAATTTTGTTAGGTTTTGAAATTATTGGAGGAAGCTACGACGATTTTGAGAGTTGACTGAGGTGTTATGATGTTATTTTTACGACGACGATGTATATTATGCTGTTGCGGTAAGTTTATGATCCATAAGCTGATGCTATATGAGTTATTTGAGTATGCTATGTATCTGTTATGATGAAATATTGAAGAAGTGTCGACGAATAAGGTAAGGAATAATGAGTAGTGGTTAGGGACTCTGGTTTGTGAAAAAGGTTGTTGGAAACCAAGAATCGTACTTTAAGAGTTATGAAATGTATGTAAATGCGTGAATGTATTACAATGCCGACGAAAATTTTTTGGACTCTGTTATGTCAATTGGATTTTGTCTCTACAGATTTGTAACGCAAATTCTTGACCTGTGAAATATTTTTATATGAGACTGTCACTGTAGCGGTAACTGCTGTCGTAAATATTTCCGTAAGAAAGTTAAGTGACCACCTGCACATAATGCGACGTGGGCACCCAGGTGTGTCAGACACCTGGAGAACAAGCCTTTTCAGACACTCAGGTAGAAAAGAAAGCCATTAGGGTGTGCCAGAGGCACAGGTGGAAGAGAAGGACGACACGCTCGTTACTTGAAAACATATGATTTTTGTAATGCGTTGTGGGCACACAGCTGTGTCAAACACCTGGAGAATAAGCCATTAGGATGTGCCTTTCATCGCTAATGCGACACCCTCATTACTTAAAAATTTATGATATTTACTGAAATGCCTAACAAAATGACAAGAAATATTTTTACATCTGCACACCTGATTATGACAAGAGTCTTTGTACGAGAGTTGAGAGCAATTAACTTATGAAATGAAATGTCACATGACTACTGAATGACATTTTTATGCTTTGGTTTGCGTAATTGCTTATTTCATTTGATATCTGGTTTCCAGCTGTGTTGCAGCATTGCTTTTATAAAATGAAATGCATTTGCTAATGTGAACTCTTTCTGTCAACAGATTTATTAAATAATTATTTTATGATCCACATTCTTTAAAAAAGGAGCACTTGGAAAGGAAAGAACAATAAGAAGGAACTAGCAACAGTAAAACAAAATTTTCTTTTCAAGTACATGGTAATATTTTTTTTACAATAAGTTGTTATGGTGCACCACTTTAATTACATAGACATTAAGATGACCACTTTAATTACATAGACATTAAGATGTGAATATGCATTTCCCTTGTCTGCATTGTTGTTTTTACTGTAATATTTTTTCTGCTTGAGCTATGTCATGTTTAGGTATAAGTTGCTGCTGTTTGCCAGGCATAGTGTTATTGAATTTGACTTTTGCTAATTTATGCTGCTAGCTTTGCCAATTTGCATTTTTTTTGTCATTTCTGTTTGTGTTGATTTGTTGTGATGCTGCATTGCCTCGTCCCTTGGTATATATATCTGAGCTCAGTAGATTTAAGTTAGCTTAAGAGGGGGTAGACTATATAAGAAACTGACTATGGAGAATAGGTAAAGAATGCATTGCGAAGAGAGATTTGGGCCCCAATGAGTATTGTACAATCAGAAATAATTATTTTGAAAGAAATATGAATAGAATACAGGAACGAGGTATAGGTAGGATTTTCTTGGAAATAAATGATGAGGTAAGCAATGTGTGAACATATAAATCCAGAAAGCATGCTTAGATAGGATTTTTTTGGTGGAAGCAAAGGTTGAAATAAGACGAACGATCTATGGAATGAAGGGAGATCTCCAAGCAAAATACTGCAGTAAAACAAACCCTGTCCTTTCCTCTTTGCTGCTTTTTCCCAATATGTAATTGTGTGTTGTCCTTTCTTTTTGGTGTTATTCCGCTATGTGTTTGTGTACCCTTGTGTATTTGTGTTTTTCCTGTCTTTATGTGCTTAGCTGATGAGAGCTATGTTGTAGAATTTTTCTAATACTCTGTTATTTTCTTTGTAAAGATGCTTAGACATTATTTATTCTGTGTTGTTTTAATGCTCATGTGTGAAGTTGACGTTTCAAAAGTGATTCTGATCTTTTATGTATGTACTCATGTCATCATTCCTGTAACACTGATGTATATGTTTATTTCTATTGTTTTGTAAAGCCTGCACTACAAATGTTATCTGTATTGTTATGTTTTTAATGATGTATTTTGTATCTTTGTAATTGTATTCTTATGTTATATAATTGTAATTGACACCAGTTACTCAAATTCAGTAACTTGTAAGCATTCATTTCACTGCACACATTTCTGTTGGTCATAGTATATGGACAATATGTGAGAAGTAGGGACTGTTAGTGTTTGCACGTGTGTTAATAATTCAGCAAGGGACTGGATAACAGCATTGCTGGTTCTAAGGACAATTCCCAAAAACTTTGTGAATGCACAAGTGGTGGTTATGGACTTGCTCTATTATCCGCAAGACTCTTCAATGGTGATTGTGCACCTGCACAGTCACAACAGATGGCTGCTGGCCATCTCTACGAGGACTACAGTGGGTCTGCATCTTTGATGGCCCACCAATACAATTATCTCTACAAGGACTACTGTGGGTCTGCATCTCTGGTGGCCCATCAATACCATACTCTCTACCAGGACTACAGTGGGTCTGCTCTGTGATGACCTACCTACCAATATTTGTCAGAACTTCGAATGACTCTGTGGGTTTGCTCCATTGTGGCCCATTACCTGTCAGCATTTCAAGAGTCAGCACTGTCTTTCCGTTGGAAGGACAACACTACTTCTTCAAGGCTGCATGGAAATCCACTACTTCTATGTGCAATTTCTTTTACTAATGAGACTTTGTGAAAAACAAAAACTGTAATTACTATTATGATGAACAATCTGGACTGTCTTTATGGACTGTGAGACAATTTTAGCTGTTGACCAACATTGTATAAATAAGTGTGTTCATTTTATATCTTTGTTACTGTAATTGTGAAAAATTTTTGTCAAATCTGTATTGGCCAGTGCCCAACACCATTTGTAAAAATTTTTGTGGGGAGCATGGGGGCTATGTAAGTAGGCTGTTTATGTTTTCTTTATGTAAGTTTGCTGTTTATGTTTTTTATTGGCAACGTTACATAGCACTCTGTATGAAAATCACTGGCTGTGCTGTGTGCAGTATGTGGCTAGTTTGCATTGTTGCCTGCCATTGTTGTCATGAACTGCTATAGCTGGATGTGAACAGCAGATAGCGTTGGGCAGTTGGAGGTGAGCCGCCAGCAGTGGTGGACGTGGGGAGAGAGATGGCGGAGTTTTGATAATCTGTAAGACTGAATGTCAATTATGAATATTAAGGTAAATACATTGTTTGTTCTCTATTAATATCTTTCATTTGCTAACTATCCCTATCAGTAGTTAGTACCTTCAGTAGTTTGAATCTTTTATTTAGCTGGCAGTAGTGGCGCTCGCTGTTTTGCAGTAGCTTGAGTAGCGAAGATTTTTGTGAGGTAAGTGATTTGTAAAAGGTATAGGTTAAAGTTAGTCAGGGCCATTGTTTTGTAGGGGTTATTGAAAGTCAGATTGCGTTGCGCTAAATAATATTGTGTGTCAGGTTAAGCACAGGCTTGTACAATTGTTCTAAGTGGACGTTTCACATGTAAAATTGTTCTAAGGGGACGTTTCACAGATACTGAGCTGTTGGTACGTAACGCAAATAAGTACTTACAGAAGGTGTTAGACAAGGGCAAATGATTAAGTTCAAATTTGATTTTCATAAATTTCACGTCTGACTTCAACGCACTTTCCAATTCTCTTGACAACACCATGCACTTTAGGCACTATTCATAATCCGAATTACCAAGTCGACCTTTCGCCTTTCAATAGTTCCTACAGGCATAAATCTACAGGGATAATGTTCCGTAACCTTGCTGACTGTCTATGTCGATCCATCTAAGCCGCACTGGATTAACCGAGCGATCTGAGGCGCTGCAGTCATGGACTGTGCGGCTGGTCCCTGCGGAGGTTCGAGTCCTCCCTCGGGCATGGGTATGTGTGTTTGTCCTTAGGATAATTTAGGTTAAGTAGTGTGTAAGCTTAGGGACTGATGACCTTAGCATTTAAGTCCCATAAGATTTCACACACATCTGAAAATTTCGATCCATCTAAACCTCACATTTCCTGGAAGGTGGATCGGCACAGATGGCCACGTTTCTTGGCCGCCAAAGTCTCTGGACCCCATCCTTTTAGATTTTTGAGTGAGGGTATGGTTGAAAGGCGAAGTATACAAAGAAAATTTAAACACAAGAGACGATTTGATCGCTCGGATTATGAATGGTGTTGTCTTCTTAACAGTTCGCCAAGGCGACCTCAGCAGAGATACACTTGGTGTTGTCGATAGAATTCGAAAGTGCGTTGAGATCGGAGGAGGAAATTGTGAAAAACAACGGCGAACTTAATTATCTGACTTTGTTTAATACCTTCTGTGAGTGTTTTGGTTTACATTCCAACAGCTGTATCTCTGCAAGTAATAAAAACTAGACACAAGTTATAAGGAATGATTCAAAATGGCTCTGAGCACTATGGGACTTAACATCTGAGGTCATCAGTCCCCTAGAACTTAGAACTACTTAAACCTAACTAACCTAAGGACATCACACACATCCATGCCCGAGGCAGGATTCGAACCTGCGACCGTACCCGTCGCGCGGTTCCAGACTGTAGCGCCTAGAACCGCTCGGCCACCCCGGCCGGCTATAAGGAATGTTTTATTCAATTTAGACTACCTATTAAAATATTTACAGTTCCTGAGAGTCGTCAGACGCAGTTTCTCTGGTGTTTCGGCAGGTGGTGCAACTGCGTTTTTTAATAAATTATAAACAATTGTTTTAGTAACCAAATAAATACTGCTCATCACATGTTCCACGTGGCACCCAGTGTCAATGGAAAGCGTTGGTTTTGTGTCTCAGCACAAACAAAATAATTTTAAAGCGGAGTTTTACGTGCCCATTTGATAGATAGATAGCCAAATTGCTCTAGTGCGATATTCATTTTAGCGATGTGTATTAACGGGGATAGTAAAATATGAAGAATAACTTATTCTCCACCAGCGCCTCAGTAGAGCTGCTGCATGGCAGTCGCACCTAGTGAGGAGCGGAGTACAACACGAATTGCTGCTGGCGTAACCGTTGTTATTCGTGTCTTCATATCCACTAGACTAATGCGCGATCGCCCTTTCTTATGAGCACATAAAATTACGCTGTAAAAAGTATTTTGATTGTAATGGGAAACGATGACGCTTTCGATTGACAGTGGGCATCACATGAAATATGAGATGAGCAGTATTGGTTTGGCCTGACCCATAGGAGAAATACGCAGTATTTGTGCTAACCTTGTATAGGGCAGTAAAACGGATAAAATTTTCAAAGTCAAAAAGCGAAGCTACCTCGCTACATTACAGCAATGTCGACACGAGGCAGCCGCAATCAAAACATTTGGCCACCAAGATTGGGTCAGGGCAAAACACAATATCGGGGTTTCTTGCGAGCAGACGTCAGCAGAATGTGGTGGGTCACGGCAGCCAAATAGCGTCACGTCACCTTCGCTATGTGATGAAAGGAAGGCTAAAGTAAAAGCTACAAACGGAACCAAGAACTTTTACGAAGCAGTTCAATACTACAAGAAACTGATTGAGCAGGCACAGCAGAAGGAATAACTGCTGACGCGGTCATGACGAGTGATGTCCGGTAAACATTAGCCACTACTTCGCTCAATAAATACCCCATCAGTTTAGTCGTAACGCAGTCAGTTAGGCGAATCGATGGCGTACATGACGTTCACACTCGATTCCCTGACTACAGCGATTTGATGTCTGGCGAAAATCTGTTGTAGATTTCCTGCACGCTACACAAAACAACAGCAGCTACTGGAAGTGATGGCTACCTCGCCATAATCACCAACCGCAGAGTTCGATACCACAGTCTGCCTCTGTCCCAAATGGGAAGATCTGGAGGTCTTCCCTTTCCACCACAATCAGGACACTGGCGTTCCTGGCATTCTGACGACTGAATAGTGTCTGTCTGGAGGGCAGCACAGCAACCGTCATTGCAGTACGACGGATGCAGGAGACGTGTATTGAGCGGGAAGGAATGGAGCACCTCCCAAGTCAGCACATGTAAGGTCAGTGCACGCGCTGCCAGCACATACTGCCGCGTCGTCGTCGAGCAGCCGATGCCGGGGCCACCGCAAGCAGCAAACCGCCAGTGCAACAACCGGCTGGGACGAAAGGTGCGGTGTCAGCTGGCTGAAAGCCACTTACGACGCAGTTCCTTAGCGGGCACTGACAGACCATGCCAACGACGAGTCAAGACTAGAGATGGTGGATCCGCTCTTGAACTGATTCATAGAGTTGAATCTTTCAAAGGAGTGAACAATCAGTGATTCATAAAAAAAGAACGGTAGCTCCAAACGTTTCCCACGGCAGAGAGAGAGAGAGAGAGAGAGAGAGAGAGAGACGTAGCATATCAGCAGCGCCTCTGCTGGTCACAGCACAGTGCATGCCACACAACACAGCCAGCGCCGGCCTCTGCTCTGCTTCTACCTTGGCTGCCTGCATTGTGCAGTGCCCCATTGGATTTTGTGTTTCACATATGCCGTGCCGTCTCTGTGCGTCGTCTGCCGTGTGCACTGTGCAGTGTCTGTTGCAGCTTAACTTCGCATCGCACTCTGTCGGCGATCGTTTCAGCCGCCCGTCCTGCCCTCTGGGCAGTTGATGCGAGCAACAGGACAGAGAGCCACCTAGCGGATAACATAGGAACTACTTGCAACAACCTGCTCGCAAGGGAACGGACGATTTGTCTCGGAGCGGGTGAGTTCACCGCTCCCCCCACCCTCGGAACTCGCCCGCTCAACGCTCACCCCACCGTTCTCGACTCTAGCCAGAGCGTTGAGCAAAGCAACTCAGGTGTCACTCTGGTCTCTGCGGTCTTAGCTCATGCAGTAATACAGCTCGCAGCTCGACCTGCTCGACTCAGTGCTTCTGCATCAGAGTTCGTCTCTACTGGATATTGTTCTTTGTAGTAATACCGCTATGTATATTACATTATTATGTTATGTATACATCATTTGTTTTTATTTTATTTTTATTTGTTTAAACTGATCAGATTAGGATCCTGACGACTCCTCTTACTATAGGATTTTTGTTATGGACACTCGAATTTACGCTTTAATTACGAGCGAACCGATAAACGTATCGCAAAATGTGATACACCAATATTTTCCTTGTTTTATTCTGCGTAAGGCTATATGCAGCACTTTCGTTTTACAGTCAAATTTATATTTTTTTTTTCTTATTCTGGTACGGATTTTGCGATTTTAGGCGTCTTCGGAAGGAAATGTTCACTTTAAAAATATATAGCTTGCGATGTATTTGTATGAGGTTAATGAAATTTTAATACATTACAGCCAAATATATTGTTAATGTAAATCTCAAGTTACAACATTTTCCGATCACCCAAAAAATCACGATAGTGCAAAATAAATCAATAATCAAAAACTTTGTCATATCGTGGAAATTTCAATAAACAATACAAAATTCTTACTCATTATCTGTGTTACTTCAAAATAGGATCAAATAAGATCAAAATACAGGTATAGTACTGGAATAAACCAAGTTTAAAGGGCAATGTGCCTTCCATTTATTTTCTATTGTAAATGAGTGGTGAGTCATGAAAAAGAGCTAATTCATTTCAGGGAGTGAACAGTTCTGATCCGATCTCTGAAAAGAACAGTTTTGCCCATCTCTAGTCAAGACGCTAACTGTATTTTTATGGAAATAAATAACTAATTCTGGATCTTCTTTCACTGCGCCCACTGATGACCACAGATCAATATCCTCCTTCCGATGAGAACTGGCAAGGAATGATCTGGGGGAGTGCCTACTAGACTTACACTCTCCCAATAATCGCCTCTAGCAAAATTGGTGCTTCTGATGCTTGCAACATCCACATCAGAAGGCTGTACGGAGAGTTTCGTACAAAGCCACAAAGAATACAGTGGTGTGCATAAAAAAGTGTGTTGTGAGAAACGCATAGTGCTGCAGAACATCTAAAAAGTAGACCAAAATTATCAGTGTGTAACACAGAAAAACAACGATGTGCTAGCAGACTGTCTCAGGTTGCACCTGAAAAAGACAGCGAGGCACGCTGTTGAAATGTCGTGCGAGAACGACGCGAACATCCGGCTGGATTCCCGAATATCCAAGATGTCAACAGATCGCCGGGAAAGCATGAAGAATTACACCACTGATGATGCTTTACCTCAATAAAGCGAAACGCGTCTGGTAAAAAAATCACGCATTTGGGTAGTTGCAAAGACGGATTAAAAATACCCTCCTGAACCACCCCAGCAGCTACAACAATTATGGGGCGAGTCACTGGAACGTATGCTTAGGTGGTGATGATGTGTAGAATAAGCCACAGTGAGTTCACAGTGACGTTTTGCAAAGCGAAGTATCTAAATTTAAGGAGAATTATGATCAAGTGTAGTTTGTACTGGTGGACAGTAAAATTTATAATTTTTCCAGGCACAGAGCGCCTTGTAATAGGTTTATTCCTGTAATATATTCCACTTACAGTATGGTTATCCAAAAGAGAGCTCTCTTATGTGTCACTGGGTGTCGATGAGACGAAGTAATACGTAAATTCTGATATTCATTACAGTGTACATTGTGTGTAGGTTGTAAGATTACTGTGACAGAAAATGAAACTGCACAAATATGGCATAAACGCGAGCAGATGTCACAGCAGACACGGTATCAGCTCTGACAGAACAGGCTAAATTATTAAAAGAACAGAAGGAGCTAATGGCACAGCAATTACGTAATCAAATGGGAGATCCTTCACAATCAGGACCTAGTGAAGTTACATCAACACTAGCAGTACGCTATTACGTATTCTGTAGCCGATAGTCTTATTTCCCTTTTTTCTGGCAAAATATCGGAAGGCGTCACTATTCTCATTCAGTACGTGTTATCCACAGCCAGCTTGATCTACTGGTCTGACCAAACATTATTGCAGATGACCAAATTATGCTTGTCGGGTAGACTAAGACTTACATCATGCACTGTACCATGAGGTTTTGAGTAAAGTGACAACATTTACAGAGCTGGCAAACGGCTTGAAGCAACGGTACAGAAAACAAAACACTGCTCGTTTCTTTAGAGAAAAGTTAAGTGATTTACGGAAAATGCCAGATGTGACTATGGAGAGTTTTCGAATGCGACACACAAGTTGAACGCCCAAACTCATGAGTTGACTAACAAACCGGACGCTGATGAAGTTTCATCGAGACATCGAGAGAGACAGAGGGCTATGTGCTGGTGCGTTTCTAAGGGGGATTTCTCCATAATTTTCTCGCAGAGTGAGAATGGAAAATCTTCAGGACGTAACAGCAGCACTGCAGGTATCCAGTTATCTGCAAGAGGCAGACAGTGCTACAAAGTCTCGGAATCATCAAAAAATGTTAGTGTCGAACAAAGAATGTTATCACTGTTGAAGAGAGGGTCATTTTAAAGCACAGTGAGGCCAACCGCAATGTTTTAACTGTCAACGGGTTGGTCATATGGTACAGGAGAGTAGGTCAAAGAAACAGGGTAACTGTAATGGAAAAAGAAATCGTTAAACGACAACAGGGATTGAGAAGCGTTCCCATTAAATAGAAATGCATTCGATGCGCAAGCAGAGACGGATGTTCGTTGGTGACTTGTTTGAAAGGGAAACAATATGATTATTTTATTAGATACAGAAATGCTCTTATCGGTTGTGATTCTGGACCTCGTGGATAAGAGGGGACTACAAGAGCCAAGGTGTAGGTTGCGCGCATTAGGAGGCAATGCAGTTGATTCAGTCAGGACAACACGACTTGGGCTTAACACAAGGAACGCAATGTTTCATGGGCAAATGGAAGTGCTGAAAACTGTGGGTCAAGGTGTCGCTGCGATTTATCGATTAGATTTTCTGATTTGGCATCGTGTAAGAATCAACCTTTGGCAACGGCCGATTGAACTCGTTGGTAAGTATTTCCGTTGAGTACAACGGTTGCAAATGTTTCTACATCACAAGATGAATCTGTTTAAAAGGTGGCATCAAATAAACTGTGTATAAGTGAAACTTCCTGGAAGATTAAAACTGTGTGCCGGACAGAGCCTCGAACTCGAGATCTTTGCCTTTCTCGGGCAAGTGCTCTACCATCTGAGCTACCCAAGCACGACTCAAGCCCTGTCCCCACAGCTTTACATTTGCCAGTACCTCGTCTCCTACCTTCCAAACTTTACAGAAGCTCTCCTGCAAACCTTGCAGAACTAGCACTCCTGAAAGAAAGGATATTGCGGAGACATGGCTCAGCCACATCCTGGAGGATGTTTCCAGAACGAGATTTTCACTCTGCAGCGGAGTGTGCACTGATATGAAACTTCCTGGCAGATTAAAACAGTGTGCTAGTTCTGCTTTCAGGAGTGCTAGTTCTGCAAAGTTCGCAGGAGAGCTTCTTTAAAGTCTGGAAGGTAGGAGACGAGGTACTGGCAGAAGTAAAGCTGTGAGGACGGGGCGTGAGTCGTGCTTGGGTAGCTCAGTTGGTAGATTACTTGCCCGCGAAAGGCAAAGGTCCCGAGTTCGAGTCTCGGTCCGGCACACAGTTTTAATCTGCCAGGAAGTTTCTCATCAGTGCACACTCCGCTGTAGAGTGAAAATTTCATTCTGTGCATAAGTGCATTAAAAGTTGTTTCGCATGACAGAGTACCAGCAGGTACAAGAAAACTAAACTGGATACCAGTAGATAGTAACATTCCACACTGTGTAGTGTGTTTGATAGAACCACTAATAAGTAATGACATGTTGGATGAACAACATTGTTTTGTACGTAGGTGTATAGTACATACATATGGTATTAATGAAATTAATGATCAGGTTATGGTACCAATAAGCCTGGATAATTTTGCGGGAGATGAAATGAGTCTTTCAATGGGATTACTGATAGCCACATTGGAGGATCTCGAAGAGAAAGACATTGAGAATTCTGGGGTACAAGGTGGAACAGAGCAAACCGTCGACAAAACTGTGCTGCGAGAAAAAGTTAATCATCTTCAGGGTGAAGAGAGGACGTTAATGAAATCAACGTTAATACGGTATAAGGATTTGTTCAATCCACAAATAGTGTTACCTGCAACACCAGCCACACAACATAGAATACCGACAGGCAATCATCTGCCAGTAGTTAGAAAACAGTATCTGCTGCCTAGATATTTACAGCTTTTAGTACAGGAAGCATGAATCAGCAGTTATCAGATGGGATTATAGAATACAGTGATAGCCCATGGTCAGCGAGTGTTCTGACTGTGGATAAGAACTCACCAGATGGAACAAAGAAATATTGGTTTTGTCGAGACTGCAGATTCTCAAATGAAAAAACAGTAACAGATGTGTACCCATTTCCGTTATTACTATTAGATAATTTGGATCAACGACAGTTTTTTTCTACCCAACATTTTTGCAGTAGATACCATCAAATTGAGGTACACCCTGGAGATTGACGCAAAACAGCTTTCACCACGACTTCTGTCCACCGCCAATCTTGTAGGATGCCTTTTTGGGCTGAAAAACACACTAGCTACTTTTCACCGTTTATTAGATGGAGTTCTCAGAGGTTTAAAGCCAAACAAATGCATGGTGTATTTCGACGATATAATTATACTTCCAAAAAGCCTGGGAGAGCAGTTCAACGTTTGGAGATCGTATTTGACAGGCTGAGAAAGCTCAGCTTATGCTTAACATTGATAAGTGTAATTTTGCGCGATTACAAGTAAACTATCTGGGGCATATAGCAAGCCAAGATGGAGTAAGGACAGATCCACATCTTACATCAGGAGTACAAGACTATCCAGTCACTCAGACAGTTAAACAATTACCACCTTCCCTTTCATTAGCAAACAAATGTAGAAAATTCTAGGAGTGGTTTTCTGAAGTGGTACAACTACTAACAGAATTATTGCAGAAAAGTTGTATGTTTAGCTGGACATCTGAGTGTCAGAAAGAATTTCAAAATTTTAAAGATCCAGTTCAGAATTTTCCAGGTTTCACAAAACAATTTATATTGTCATGTGATGCGAATGGTACAGCTTTGGAAGCGCTTTTGTGGCATATCACTAATGGGAAGCAACACCCAGTTTCATATGCATCTCGTCAGTGCAATAACGCCAAACAAAATCATACCATATCATTTTAGATGTTATCTATATGGATGCAAGTTCATAGTGGTTACCGATCATGCAGCTTTAAAATGGCTAGTAGCGCTAAAATATCCTTCAAGTCATCTAATGAGCTGGACTTTGAAACTAAGTGAATTTCAGTATGATGTGATTCACAAACTCTGTGTTAAACACACAAATGCAGGCACACTTAATTCGAAGACTGGGGCATTGCAAGTCTCTGAATCTGACCTAAAAGATCTGAAGAAAGCGCAAGCAAATGACACAGAGTGTCAGGTGTATTGCAGACAGCCACGGTTTGTCTTGCAAGATGGGGTTTTATGTAGGTCAATCAATTGTTGACTGATTGTTGTGGTTCCAGCAAGTGTGCAGACAGAAGTATTAAGGTAAGCAAGTGGTCATACGTTGTCAGGTCATGAGGGTAAGACAACAACACACAGAAGAGTAGGAGAAAGGTTCCAGTGGAGTACAAGATGCACTGATGTCAACAGTACATCAAGAAATGTATTCCATGTGCACAGTATGCTGATTTATACCACCAAAAGATAGAATTACAAAGACTAACAGAGTCTGACCATCCATTCCAAATGATAGGAGCAGATATTCTGGGGCCATTTCACAGAAGCCAGTCAGATAACAAGTACATGTTAACAATTATACTTCTCATCAGTTGTTTTTATCAGCTGATGTAGATATACTTCTTATTGGTGACAAGCTCTGAAAGAAGGATATTATCAAGATTAATTTCATTCACGTGTTATTTTTAGTAATAAGATAAAAATTAATCTTGATAATATTCTTCATTCAGGGCGTGTCAGCAATAAGATGTATATCTACATCAACTGATAAAAACATCTACTCGACCATCCGTGTACAGGTTATCCGAAATTATTGCATTTTGGCGGTTACATACTACAGTTTCGCTGTTTTATGTAATATTTCATTAATAACGATGGTTGCGTTATGCAGTATTCGTGCTGAAAGGTCCGATATATTCTAATAGTGTAAGTCGGGGTAGTGTGTTCGCACTCATATAAATCCATGCATAGTTTGTTACATTTTAGTCAAAACCTGGTGCAGAGGCTTTATGTTTCATAATTTCCTCCATTCTATATTTTATCTTTGACAGTCATGGTCTCAGTTAGACATACTCAACATTCCCTGCCATGTTGATTTACAGCGCGTTATTTAGTCCTACTTAGTTTCACGTGAGCTCTCGAGGCCCACCGCACGGCGTCCATGGAGACGAGGCGCTTGCCGGAGCTTAAGTTAAGTCTTGGTGGTGACTTAGTGCCTATGTACCGCATTTTTAAAACGTGACTACGCCTATTCAGGCTGTTTTAGTTTTATTTCTAGTCCATGCCCTAGTAGACATATTATAGAATCAGGTTTATCTTCTGATGAAGGCTCAATTACTTGGGCTGAAACCTAGGTAAAGGTTGGTTTCATTATCGCAATCGAGGTTGATAGTTTCTTATATAATTCATAACGTCCTGGTGTGAAGAAGCATGGATATTTACATCTGTAGTTGTGGATTTTCTGTACATACTAAGCATGTGTTCATTGTTTTTTCTAATGATGGCGAGGTCCAAAACGTTTATTGAGTCCTTACTTCCATACTCTCAAATGAACTGAATGTTCTTGTGCATGCTGTTGAATAACTGAGTTATTGCCCCAACATTTTGTTTGCTCCCTCCTCTGTTATTGTTAATGTGTCATCAACATATTTTTTTGTAAAACTTAATGTCTTGTATACATGGGTTATTATTTTTTAATGATGTTTGCTCAAGGTGGTTAACGAATACGTCAGTTCAGGCCCCCAATATCCTGGAGCCCATTGCTAGGCCATTCAGTTGTTTATATACTTTATTGGTGAAAGTAAAGTAGTTTTATTAAGTACCAATTCAAGCAAATCAATGAAATCAACTATTTCAGCCACTGATATCTTCTGTGTTCTATCTTAGTGCCATACGATGATGAAAAGTGCCTGTTACACTTTTTGTAGTGAAATGATACAAAAACAAAAAACTAGCTGCATCCAGCTGGTACACGTGTAACAACATATCGCTGTTTTCCACCTGAAGACGAGAGTATAAACACTCGAAACGCGACGTGAATGCACAGACAAATTGTTTTATTTGAACTTTTATTGTCAAAACAGTCGCAATTTCCTTACAAAACAGTACACCTTGGACTACATTACGATACGATTATTACTATAAATAAGGATTTAGGTATAATACAGAATCATCTAAAAACATTGGACAGAAAACTAAGTATAGCCAGGATAATGAGGGAATTAGCAAACAGTGTAAGTGACTCTACAGTATAATTGGAAAGAATTGAAGAATCAGTCCACTATGCTATGCATAAACAATAAGAACTACACTGCTAACACCGGAAAATCTTTGGCAAAGGCTGCTGAAAGCCAAAAAGGAATGCGCACATGTCAGCGGTATGCTATTTCCACAAATGAAAGCAGTATGGCATTTTGTGTTTCCACAGTTAAAGTTTATTCTGATAAAGCATATATACCATGCACATCCAGTTGGATGGAGTCTTATTAACAGATAGAGTAAATTTTGAGTTAATGAAGTATTACTTGTATCTAAACAACGCGAAATGCACGTAATTCTATCAGTAGAAGATCTTGGTAAATGCATTACGAAAGTTGTTACTATTTGTCTTGCATCAGTAGTTAAAATGGATAACCAATTATGTGAACTACAGCTGTTCTTGGGAAATATGAATGCACCTGAGTGTAAGAAGCTTGTTATGAAGCCATGGAAAAATTTTCAGCGAGTCGGAAATCATTGGATTTATTCTATATACAAGCCACAAACGGTAATAGTGAAGTGTTATAAACACGAAACTTTCACGGGAATGGCAAGAGTAGAACTTCAGCTTAGGGGTATATTAATCAACGAAACTGAATGTGATACAGCAGGAGTAGACTTCCATCTACCAGCAACTATCATGGATACTACAGTAATTACTAGTGTACAACCGACATCGTATTGGCCAGAAAATTCCTTCAGAATTTTACCTATTCAGAATACTAGCTTTCTAAATTACACACTAAATGTTACGGTACTACAGAGGGTAGGTAAATTGACTGATGCAGAAAAGGGGCAAATCGCTGTGGATCAAATACTAAGACATGTTCAGGAATATCACCGTGGGCGCAAGCAGAGCACAACTACCATCAGCATAACAACCACTAGTATAACCGCAGTGCTAGCAGTCATTTGTGCGGTTTATCTTTTCTTAAGGAGTAAAAAACGAAATCAGAGTTAAAGCCAAAACACTAGAACCCTCTGGAATGGGTTGTACCAGAAAGGAGAAGAAAGACTGTAAAATAGGTTAATCATCATCATCATCATCATTTAAGACTGATTATGCCTTTCAGCGTTCAGTCTGGAGCATAGCCCCCCTTATAAAATTCCTCCATGATCCCCTATTCAGTGCTAACATTGGTGCCTCTTCTGATGTTAAACCTATTACTTCAAAATCATTCTTAACCGAATCCAGGTACCTTCTCCTCGGTTTGCCCCGACTACTCCTACCCTCTACTGCTGAATCCATGAGTCTCTTGGGTAACCTTGCTTCTCCCATGCATGTAACATGACCCCACCATCTAAGCCTGTTCGCCCTGACTGCTACATCTATAGAGTTCAATTCCCAGTTTTTCTTTGATTTCCTCATTGTGGACACCCTCCTGCCATTGTTCCCATCTACTAGTACCTGCAATCATTCTAGCTACTTTCATATCCGTAACCTCAACCTTGTTGTTAAGGTAACCTGAATCCACCCAGCTTTCGCTCCCATACAACAAAGTTGGTCGAAAGATTGAACGGTGCACAGATAACTTAGTCTTGGTACTGACTTCCTTCTTGCAGAAGAGAGTAGATCGTAGCTGAGCGCTCACTGCATTAGCTTTGCTACACCTCGCTTCCAGTTCTTTCAAAAAAATTGTAAGTGCAGTGAGATTACTATATTATACGTTAAGACCTTTTGTTTTTGTTTATCCTAAAAATTCAGGGCGCATGGGTAACAATTTTCAGAGTCCGAGTGCGAAGCTATGTCGCTACATTACGGCAATGTCGACACGAGGCATTCGAAAGGGCTATCCCATATTAGTCTAGTGTGATATTCGTTTTATGTATATCAAGACACAAAAGAACAATGATTACACCACCAGCAGCTCGTGTACCACCTGCTCTTCACTGGTGATACTGCCATTATGTATATGTAGTACTTTGTTGCCATGTTGCCTTGTTGTCGCATTGGACAGAACAGAATATGAACTACTGCACCGGCACTTGGAGGAAAATGGACTTATTAAAACTGAAATACGTAGTATTCATATTTCAAAATACTTGTAATATTTATTTTATATTTTGTTGTGAACTAGTTTTCAGCTCTGTAGGCCATCAAAATGTTTAAAAAACTTTTAATGTTTATGACGTTTTCCTCCATGCCGTACACCTGTCCATGCGCTCTGATCCATTGTCAGCTTTGCTTCAGTTTAAAAGTGGTATAAAAAAAAGCTTTACTATCATTTCTGTGTTGGTATTAAATAATTGCACTCGGTTGCTACACGAATTGCTGTAACTGGTGTTATGGTATTAAAAAGTCAGGTACCATATCATGCTGTGTAAAAACAGAAGATAAAAATAACCCAGTACTGGGAATCGAGCCCTCGGATTCGGGTATTCTAATGCATAATTCTAATCACTACACAAACTTCGCAAGACACGAGAACAGTATTGAAGGAAGGCATTATCTTCCATGTGATTGAGACATTGACATATTCCCTTTCTTTATGTATTTTTCTACCTGAAATATGTACAGGATGTTAGAGCCGTATTTTGTACTGTCCTGTCAGCACGCAAAGAATCACACTGTGATGTCCAAGTGAGCGAATTTCGGTTCACCGTGCAAATCCACATTAGATACACTTGTTTTAGATAATAACTTAATATTGGGCATTAGGTAACAATTAAATTTTTGCCACTAAAAACATGCACACTCAAAAAAAATAAAAAGGCAATGAACAAAAATAAAAATGTTGCACCACGAAATAACCGTCAGAATGTAACGAAAATCGGTGGAAGTGACTTACATGTATAAATAAACTAATAATTACGGTTTCAAAAATATTGGATGATTTGTTAAAAAGAAAGAGCTTCACAGATTGAGTGTCAACAAATCATTGGGCCTCCTTTGATCCTCATGCAAGCAGATATTCGGCTTGGCATTGATTGGTAGTGTTGTTGGATGTCCTACCGGAGAATATCGTGCCAAATTGTCTCCATTTGCCGCGTTAGATCGTCAAAATCCCAAGCTGACTGGAGCGTCCTGCCCTTAATACTCCACATATTCTCAGTTGGGGAGAAATCCAGAGACCATGCCGGGAAAGATAGGGTTTGGCAGTTACTAAGTCAAGCAGTAGAAGCTCTCACTCTGAGTGGGCGGGTATTATTTTTCTGAAATGTAAGGCTAGCATAGCTTGCTATGAAGAGCAACAAAACGGGACGTAGAATATCGTTTACGCATCGTTGTGCTGTAAGGGTGCCACTGATGATAACCAAAGGGGTCTTTTTATGAAATGAAGTGCCACTCAGATTATTATACTTCCGTCCGCCACTACTATACCGTAACCTCTAAGCTGCATGCAGTTCGTATAATGAGATTATTTTTATTAAAGCAATTACAGTATAGAGAAGCAGAGCAGTGTTACCCTCTGAAAGGAATTTAGTTGTGCTAACCGCGATATATCTAAGGGAGGTGGCCTATCGGGAGTGAAAGTCAGAATTACGTAAATATTTAAACAGTAACAAACAATGTTTTACCTATCTACACTGTTCAAAGAATAAAGAAAACGGTTGCCAGTCTAATTAGGCAAGAGAATGGGCAACATTCGTATACAAGAACTACACACAGCAGGCGGCTACACGGGTAGCAGGGGTTGTGTGGCGTGGACTGGGCGGTTTTTTAGGTTAGATAACCTCGGGTAAGTACAGAAAGGGCAACAGCCTCAAAGGGTGCGGGGCAAAGTCAGGACATGCGGGGACCAAGCAGCAATCGGTATTGTAATTGTAAACTGTCGAAGCTGCGTTGGTAAAGTACCGGAACTTCAAGCGCTGATAGAAAGCACCGAAGCTGAAATCGTTATAGGTACAGAAAGTTGGCTGAAGCCAGAGATAAATTCTGCCGAAATTTTTACAAAGGCACAGACGGTGTTTAGAAAGGATAGATCGCATGCAACCGGTGGTGGCGTGTTTGTCCCTGTTAGTAGTAGAAAAAAGGTCACTTGGACTACCTCCACTAACCTAAGAAAATGAGGGAAAATAGGTCACTTGGGCTTTCTCCACTAACCTAAGTCATCCAACTACCATCTCCTTCTTGGAATGGATAGGAAAAGGAGTCAGCCTGCGTTGGGCTGTTTGTTAGGATGGATATAACTCTTTGTTTTGCATGCAGTGTTAATTTAAACAATTTGAGTTGTCATGGGCAGTAGCTCCATCAAGTGTGTTCACCATGAGGTCCCGAGTCCAACTGACATAGTACACAGTACAGCCACCAGAGGTCTCAGATATAGCTCTCTCCAACTTCTGCTCAGTTCCGATTTAAATCGGAATGATCACATGTGCAAAACTGTAGGGATGGCAGCAGTTGCAAGAGCCAAAGGGCTGAGTAAAAACCTACATTGGAATTTTACTGAAACAGACAGGTTTGGGAGGTGACTTATTTCCAGATATGAGAGTGCCAGGAATATCATTCATTAGTGGCTGTTATCATTAGAGGACTTCTTTGTAAGATCCAACACAGGTATGTGGTTGAATGGAAAGACTTGATTCCAAATTTTAGACTGCATTTCTACTGGAGAGCGTAACACTAGAGATCTGAAAAGCCCATGTATCTGTCTTACGATCTCAATCAGCACACCATCTATTGTTTGTGATCCTTCTCAATCAACCATCACCCATAACCCAGTGGATATATCACAGAACCTCTGACATGGCATCGAGACAGAATGTGTTATAAATACTGGAGAAATATCTAATGGTGGCAGAGGGAGTTGCAAATACCAGCTTCATACCGCATTCCTTAGCTGAATCACTTTCTACATTCAGTAATTTTATTATGAGCTTAAACCTGTCTGATAATAGACACTCTGGCGATCACCGTCCTTATTCAGCGTCGAAGTATTTGTCTGGAAAAATCACTTCATTCAGAGATAATGCCATACCTCGATTTATGAGGCTTGTATTGTTTTTAACACAGATATCGTTAGCGATACTTGTGAGCACCTGTGGAACCAAGACGGATTGTGATAGTAACATGGTTGTTGCGGTCGTATTTTTAACATCTGGCTGTTTATAAGACAATCATGCCTTTGTTTCTAAGACACAGTGCTATCACTCGCAGGAATAACTTATGAGACGTGTCCGTCCATATCGTTTTGTATCACCAGCAATCAGTTATTGGCGAAGTAGTAGGGGATGTGTGAGAACCTAGCCTTGAGCATCAGGTTTATAAAGTATATGTGTGTGTTTTGACATGTGCAAAGAAAATGACTATGTCCAGTCGTAATGAAGATATGGATCTGACATGAAAAACTGCACTAGTAAAGGGAATGAAATACTGTTTTTTTACTTGGAGAAGTAGGTCAAGTCATAAGAATGGCACACATGTTTCTATTTCCAAAACTACAGCCATCAGCAGGAGCTATTTTCTGATAATTCGTTCATTGTCGAATGTCATCAAATTGAGACTGCAATCATAATATTTAATTGTAAATAAAGCGATCGAATATATATGTAGCCAGTTTCCTAGGACGATTCTGTCTGGGGGTGCATGACACATAGCGGTGGCCTGTGGTGGGAATGATTCATGTTTCTGGCTAAGGACAGGAGCTGTATGAATGGAAAGGCCTTCTGGGGTGCAGGAATCTAGCTCGCCTAACCTTGTCATCCTCTATATGGCTGAATAGTGAGCTAACACTCAGTATGTGTTGGACAGAATTCGTGTTCATGTGTATTCCCTGTGGAAATTTGAGAATATTACATGTGGACACTGCATCCTTATTCCCTCCTTTGTAAATGGTCTGGTTGACTCCTTCTGCACATTTCCCGTATTTATTTAGTTGAGAGAACATCGATTTGTCTGGTTGACTCCTTCTGCACATTTCCCGCATTTATTTAGTTGAGAGAATATCGATTTTGGTGTGTGTTGTGTACATCCATCTGGTGTAAGACGGGTGGAAGACACGTTTTCTGGTTCCCGAGATGTGAAAAACACCTTAGTTGACTTTGCAAATTATAAGGATGATTTGGAATCTGTTATATCACCGACATTGGTATTCATGAGTGGAAATATCAGTTTCCTCTATTTTCTCGAGTTTTCACATAAAGGTCCTTGCAGACGAGATAAGTTTCTAGTTACTCAGTAGTTTACAGTAGGCTTCACCTTGCTATAGTTTCAAGTTTCTAGAGAAATAATTTCCAGTCTGTATCGTTGGTGGGGAGGCTTGCGTGCCTCAGTGATACAGATGGCCATACCGTAGGTGAAACCACAATGGAGGGTTATCTGTTGAGAGGGCAGACAAATGTGTGGTTCCTGAAGAGGGGCAGCAGCCTTTTCAGTAGTTGCTGGGGCAACAGTCTGGATGACTGACAGATATGGCCTTGTAACACTAACCAAAACGGCCTTGCTGTGTTGGTACTGCGAACCGCTGAAAGCAAGGGGAAACTACAGCTGTAATTTTTCCTGAGGGCATGCAGCTTTACTTCATGGTTAAATGATACTGGTGTCCTCTTGGGTGAAATATTCCGGAGGTAAAATAGTCCCCCATTCGGATATCCGGGCGGGGATTACTCAAGAGGACATCGTTATCACGAGAAAGAAAACTGGCGTTCTACAGATCGGAGCGTGGAATGTAAGATTCCTTAATAAGGCAGGTACGTTAGAAAATTTAAAAATGGAAACGGATAGGTTAGATATAGTGGGAATTAGTGACGTTCAGTGGCAGGAAGAACAAGACTTTTGGTCAGGTGAATACAGGGTTATAAATACAAAATCAAACAGGGGTAATGCAGGAGTAGGTTTAATAATGAATAGGAAAATGGGAGTGCGGGTAAGCTACTACAAACAGCATAGTGAATGCACTATTGTAGCCAAGATAGACACAAAGCCCATCCTTACTACAGTAGTACAAGTTTATATGTCAACTAGCTCTGCAGACGATGAAGAAATTGATGAAATGTATGATGAGATAAAAGAAAATATTCAGGTAGTGAAGGGAGAGTAGGAAAAGGGAGAGAAGAAAACATAGTAGGTGAATAGGGATTGGGGGTAAGAAATGAAAGAGGAAGCCGTCTGGTAGAATTTTGCACAGAGCACAACTTAATCATAGCTAACACTTGGTTCAAGACTCATAAAAGAAGGTTCTGTACATGGAAGAATCCTGGAGATACTAGAAGGTATCAGATAGTTTATATAATGGTAAGACAGAGATTTAAGAACCAGGTTTTATATTGTAAGACATTTCCAGGGCAGAAGTGGACTCTGACCACAATCTATTGGTTATGAACTGTACATTAAAACTGAAGAAACTGCAAAAAGGTGGGAATTTAAGGAGATGGGACCTGGATAAACTGACTAAACCACAGCATGTGCAGAGTTTCAGGGAGAGCATAAGGGAGCAATTGAAAGGAATGGGGGAAAGAAGTACAGTAGAAGAAGAATGGGTAGCTCTGAGGAATGAAGTAGTGAAGGCAGCAGAGGATCAAGTAGGTAAAAAGACGAGGGCTAGTAGAAATCCTTGGGTAACAGAAGAAATATTGAATTTAATTGATGAAAAGAGAAAATATAAAATTGCAGTAAACGAAGCAGGCAAAAAGGAATACAAACATCTCAAAATGAGATCGACAGGAAGTGTAAAGTGGCTAAGCAGGAATAGCTAGAGGACAAATGTAAGAACGTAGAGGCTTATCTCACTAGGGGCAAGATAGATACTGCCTGCAGGAAAATTAAAGAGACCTTTGGAGAAAAGAGAGCATCTTGTATGAATATCAAGAGCTCAGATGGAAATGGATAGGTTAAAGTTAGATATAGTAGGAATTAGTGAAGTTCGGTGGCAGGAGGAACAAGACCCAGTACTAAGCAAAGAAGGGAGAGCAGAAAGGTGGAAGGAGTATATAGAAAGTATACAAGGGCGAAGTACTTGAGGACAAAATTATGGAAGTGGAAGAGCATGTAGATGAAGATGAAATGGAAGATACGATACTGCGTGAAGAGTTTGACAGAGCACTGAAAGACCTGAGACGAAACAAGGCCCCAGGAGTAGACAACATTCCATTAGAACTACTAACGGCCTTGGGAGAGGCAGTCCTGACAAAACTCTACCATCTGGTGAGCAAGACGTATGAGACAGGCGAAGTACCCTCAGACTTCAAGAAGAATATAATAATTCCAATCCCAAAGAAAGCAGGTGTTGACAGATGTGAAAATTACCGAATTATCAGTTTAATTAGACACAGCTGCAATATACTAATGCGAATTCTTTACAGACGAATGGAAAAACTGGTAGAAGCCGACCTCGGGGAAGATCGGTTTGGATTCCATAGAAATGTTGGAAAACGTGAGGCAATACTGACCTTGCAACATATCTTAGAAGAAATATTAAGGAAAGCCTAACCTACGTTTGTAGCATTTGTAGACTTAGTGAAAGGTTTTGATAATGTTGACTGGAATACTCTCTTTCAAATTCTAAAGGTGGCATGGGTAAAATACGGTGAGCGAAGGGCTATTTAAAATTTGTACAGAAACCAGATGGCAGTTATAAGAGTCGAGGGGCACGAAAGGGAAGCAATGGTTGGGAAGGGAGTGAGACAGGATTGTAGCCTCTCCCCAATGTTATTCGATCTGTATATTAAGCAAGCAGTAAAGGAAACAAAAGAAAAATTCGGAGTAGGTAATAAATCCATGGAGAAGAAATAAAAACTTTGAGGTTTTCCGATGACATTGTAATTCTGTCAGAGGCAGCAAAGGACTTGGAAGAGCAGTTGAACGGAATGGACAGTGTCTTGAGAGGAAATTATAAGATGAACATCAACAAATGCAAAACGAGGATAATGGAATGTAGTCGAATTAAGTCGAGTGATGTTGAGGGAATTAGATTAGGAAATGAGACACTTAAAGTAGTAAAGGAGTTTTGCTATTTGGGGACCAAAATAACCAATGATGGTCAAAGTAGAGAGGATATAAAATGTAGACTGGCAATGGCAAGGGAAGCGTTTCTGAAGACGAGAAATTTGTTAAGTGTCGGGAAGTCGTTTCTGAAGGTATTTGTATGGAGTGTAGCCATGTATGGAAGTGAAACATGGACGATAAATAGTTTGTAGAAGAAGAGAATAGAAGCTTTCGAAATGTGGTGCTACAGAAGAATGCTGAAGATTATATGGGTAGATCTCATAACAAATGTGGAAGTATTGAATAGAATTGGAGAGAAGAGGAGTTTGTGGCATAACTTGACAAGAAGAAGGGATCGGTTGGTAGGGCATATTTTGAGGTATCAACGGATCACAAATTTAGCATTGGAGGGCAGTGTGGAGGGTAAAAATCGTAGAGGGAGACCAAGAGATGAATACACTAACGAGATTCAGAAGGATGTAGGTTGCAGTAAGTACTGGGAGATGAAGAAGCTTGCACAGGATAGAGTAGCATGGAGAGCTGCATCAAACCAGTCCCAGGAGTGAAGACCACAACAACACAAATCTTTGGAATTATACTGCACAAAAAATACTGCTATGCAAGCAATATTGCTATATGCTTGATATCGAGAAGTATTGTCAAAGCAGTATGATATTCTGATAAACCATGTGAAAATACTTATCTTCTTGTAATCCGAGAGTCTGGAGATGGGTGTATAAAGCAAGCAAGCAGGTCAGGGCCAGTAACAATAATGCCTTTGTGATAAGGTTTCAGGATGTGAATCGTTTGTTTAATACATCGAAATTGGTATGTGGTGATATATAGCCAGCTTCAAGGTTGGTTTCACGCTGAAATATTCAAGCTTCTGTCGTTAGTGGCAGATCAGTGTAATTGAAGTTGTGTCTTTCCATATCTGACGATCTGTAGATCACTTTTGCAAGGTCTAACTGTTAGTGCAACATAACGATGTGTACAAAAAAGTTTCGCCACTGAAAGTCTTGCCTGGGGAAAAAAAGGCGGACAGTGCTTTCACACTGGCAGCACCAGTAATTTAGCAGGTAAATTCAGTAAGAGCCATTCAGAATGCTCCATTCATTCAGAAGACATGCTTAGTGCTTGAATAGAAGAGCCTCTACATAGCAGTGAGAATGTTTACCGTTTTGGAGACGTTTGTTGAAAGCATGATGTTGGGATTTTCAGAAAGTGTAACACTATTTCTGCGACACTTACGATTTCCGAGAAGGAGGTGACATGTATTGGACTGGCTATCCCAATAGGATCGCTAGGAAAAAATGAAACCTGTGCTTTTCTGTAATATTTTCATAAACAGTTTCTGAAAGCATTGCAAAGGATTTTTATGGCGCGCCCTTAGGGAGACTTGGCTCCTATTTACATAGACATGTGACATCAGTATAACACTGGCAACCTTTTCGCTGCACTTGAGATGGTGAGACGATAGGCAAACATGTCTGCATCATCGCTCCAGCAACAGTGTCTAGATAAACATGTGCACAGCTGGAGGCATCTCGAAGGCTGGACCAACGTGCTCACACCACCCCGGCGTGCGCACCTTGGGCCCACCACAATTGAACTTCTTAGCGATAGTTCGAAAGCGTTTTTAGATACAAGGAGTGTTTGTGCACTGCACTATTTCGGCTGTTTAATCATTGTGAGCATGTTTGCAGAGCATTATTCACGTATTATTTCGCCAACTTTATGCGTACTGAACGTGTTTGTTGCATTATTTTGTGAACGTGTCTGTGGGCTGTGTGATGCATTATTTCGACAGCTTATAATTAGTGAGCATGTTTACATAGTGATTTACAAGCATTTTTTGACAATTTGCGAATTGTTTTTGTGTCTGTACGTCAGTGCACTACATTATTTCAGAGATTTACGAGTAGTTTGCAGATGTGTAGGCTGTGCAATGGATATTTTCACAAGTTACAAGTTGTTTTCGTCTCTGCACATCAGTGTACTGCATTTTTCGATGATTTACGAGTAGTTTTCTGGTCCGTAGGCTGTGTAATGCATTATTTCAACAGTTCACAATTAGCAAGCGTGTTTGCAGAGCATTATACATGTATTGTTTTGTCAATTTACGACGTGCTTGCATGTCTGTACATCAGTGTTCAGCATTATTTCAATAATTTACAAGTAGATTGCAGGTCTGCAGGCTATTTATTGAGACTTCAAGTTTGTCAGGGCGAGTGTTTTGTATCAGTATAATAAATAAACCATGTGAAATCTGTCCCTAAATAAATTGTTCCAATTTCCCACTGAAAATAAATAAAGTACACTCCTTCCTCTCCCCAGAAGCTGGACACAGACTAAATACTTTCCCACCATTTTTCCCCAAACCAACATGGGACGACAGTGCCCTCTGGTGGCAGTACTGTGTACTAGGTCAGTTGGACTCCAGACCTCATGGTGAACACACTGGATGGAGCTACTGCCTGTGACCACTCACATTGTTTAAATAAACACTGTGTGCAAACTAAAGACTTACTTCCAACTTATCCAGAAGCCCAGAACAGGCTGAGATGGTGGTGGGATGACTTAGGTTAGTAGAGGTAGCCCAAATGACCTTTTTTCCCACCAAAATTTGAACTTCCTGTCATTTTCTTGGAGAGCAGAAAGGGGCAGGGAGGGGGCAGGGGAGGGGAGGGGATTAGGTTAGTGGAGGTAGCCCAATTGACATATTGTCCCACCAAAATGTGAACTTCCCACCAAAACGTCATTGCAATGTTGCCACATCTATCGCCATCATCTCGAATAAATTTGGCGACAATGGAGAGAGAGGTAGAACGAGCTTTGCCCTACTACTAGCCTATCCCACGCAAAACTTTTCATCCCTACCTAACTACCACATCTCTATGTAACTACTGCAGCATATGCCCACTAGAAGCTGCTTATTGTAGTCAAGCTTTGATCTGTCTCTACAGTTTCGATCCCAACAGCTTACTCTATTTCTATAATTAAGATTTCTTCATGCCTGTCAAACGACTCCTTCATTTGGTCTAGTTGTGAAATAATACCCTCTTGTCTACAGTTCAGTTCAGTATATCCCCATTATAAGGAAGAGTGTTGTGGCTAGAAAATAGTGTACCTATGAAAACATCATATCCTTCCATCAGTACTTCAGTTTATTGTCCGATCTTAGAATCACATGCAGGAATATGCCATAAACAGTTTCTGTCAGTTTGTACAGTTTTTGTGGTTGCTATACATGAGGTTGTTTTTGTGCAGCATTTGTAAATATTTTGAGTTGCACACATTTACATAATGTATTAAATCTATTTGGAAAATATTGTTAATCCTAGAGGTACACAATTTATAGATATTTTTAAAACTACTTATACAACTTGTGGACAGTAAAGCAATACTTCATCACTCATTCACCATACTGTACCTTCAAACAGAAGAGGGTATTTTATCATGGAAGATGAGGTATCTGCAAATTAACTGAGTTTTGTTAATTTCTTAACAATTATACAAGTCTTGAGAATTGTAACTTTCGTTAGTTTCCAATGGCTTCAATTCTAAAGGTACTTAATTTGTAATTGATTTTTGATAATACTTATTCTTAATATGATTTCATTTCATGATTATTGGTGTGTAGTACAGTAGTAACATAACAAATAAACGAATAAATAGAGTACTATCAAGATTTTATTGATTGTAATGCTTTCAAATTTCAATAGACTTTTTGTTCTTAGGAACTTTTTTTGAAGAAAACCTTAATTTTCTAGATTAATTTTTGTAATTTCAGTAGAAGTCTGCAATATAGCAAATGTGAATGCCACTCTCTAAAAATGAAATAAGATAATATATTAAACTTCTATTACAGTGGTCTGACTAGAGGCGAAATTCTTAAAGTGTCTCAACGTACAACACTTTCCCTTATTGTCAATGTACCCATCTAAACTATAGGATTCCTCTGTGGCACCAGATTTAAAAAGCCCCTATTATATTATTTTTTAAACTATTTATTATCCACATTTCACTTCCATACTTGCTTACACATTGGTCAAACACACTCAGAAAAGGCTTCCTAAAACATTTATATTCAGTGTTTTCAAATGTGCTTTCCTCAGAAGCACCTTACTTGCTGTTTCCAATAGGCATTTTATACTTCCTCTATTTCAGCCATCGTTAGTTTTTCTCCCCAAATAACAAAATGCATCAATTAATTCTAGTGTCAGTTATTCCTAATCTAATTCCTTCACCACTGCCTCTTTAAATTCGATCGTATTGTGTTACTCTTGTTTTAATTTTGTTGATATGCATCTTACAACTTTTTCTCAAGACACTGCCAATTGAGTTGTACAGATTGCTCGTGTCCTCTGATATTTCTGACACTATGAAAAAGTGAGTGGTAAACATCAAAGTTCGTATTTTTTGTTCTTAAACTCTTGATATGTAGTCAGAATTCTCCTTGAATTCCTTTACTGCCTACTCATTGTGCAGACTGAATAATATCGGAGAGAGGTCATAAGCCTTTTTCGTTCCTTTTTCAGCTTTTGCCTTCCTTTTATGTTGCTTGAACTGTAGAACTGCAATTGGGTTTCTTCACAAATAGTAAGTAATTCGCACAATGTATTTTACTCGTGCTATCTCCAGAAAAAATTGTATTGAGTTAATAATGTCTAAAGCTGTCTCTAAACCTGCGTTTGTTTGCCTTTCTTCAACCCCTCTTCTAAGATAAGTCGTGAGGTTAGTATTCCCTTACATGTTTCTGCACTTCCCCAGAACCCTACCTGGTATTCCCCAAGGTCGGCTATACCAGTCTTTCCAGTCTTCTGTAAAACATAATGTGGCAGTTATCGTCAACCATGACTTACTAAACTGATGGTTTTGTAATACTGACATCTGACAACACTTCCCTTCTTTTGAAATGTAGGTATTACATTCTCCTTGATGTCTGCAGGTAGAACCTCTTTTTTGTCACAGGTTTGGTTAATTTTTCAGTTAAACAGTTATTTTTATTTGTCATATAGCAGACCCTCTGTTTTTGTCACAGGTTTGTTTAGTTTCTTAGTTACATAGTTATTTTTGTTTGTGGTGTAGCAGTACTTGTTGCCCTTGCGGTCTTTGAAGGGTCTAGGTGTAGTGCCATTGCCATATGATTAGAATTTTCGTTGGCCTACTGTGGCTGTATTTTGGCAGTGGAGAACTGTTGTCGAAGAAATCTGCTCTTCGCTTACTCTTTCCTTGCAACTGGTATCTGTCTTATCTTTTCGATATTCATATGGCTTTGTATTCCTCTCTAGCCATTCCTGTTCTGAAATTTTGACTTCCTATTGTTTCTATTTTTTTAAATCTTTAATTTCTTTTGTCTGCTTCATTCCTGTGGTTTTCTTTATAATTTTTCTATCGGCAGTTAAATCCAGTAAGTCATGTTTCATTCAAAGTCTTCTGGTAGTTCTTGTCTCTTTGCTTTGTTGTTTCGTTGCTTAAGTTTACCTACCCATATGTATGACAGTGAGTTACAGGAGACACAGCTTTAATAGTCAAGTAACTGTACACTGCCAACCTTCCAAAAAATCTCTAAGAATAAAATATAAACTAGTAATACGTTTTTTAATAATAATAAAAAATTATAATAATTTTAGTTTAGTAGCATAATGCACATCGTTTTTTGGATACATTAATAAAGGTTTCTTTACAAATTGCATATGGGATGTAGAAAAAGATTCTTCTATAGCTCGCTGAAACCTCGTTACATTAAAAAAATAGGCACGTTCTGCTTAACTTTAGAGAAATACAACTTGAACTGATAGCACTTGTGAAAACAGCACATTCCGTAAGTGTCTACATGCAGCTACATTGTCAATAAATACACCCTCGAAAACTCTGTCCATTCCAGCATTTCGCCATCCTTGTAGAGTGTTCCTCATGTACTCGTAAATTTCTGGTGGTTCGACACTATAAAAGAAATACATTGGTCCGCTTCAGTCAGAGATGAGCGTAATATTTTAACAGATATAAATACTGAATACACTTGCTCTGGAGATTTCTGTTTTGTGTAAGTTCTATATGTCAGGTCAACAGTGTTCTCTGTTTTGTTAATTTTCTTTGTTTTTAGTTTTACGTTATATCACATTTTACTATCAGTTTCGTTGGTACAAAGATAAAAGTGTTCATTCGAGTGTATGAAAGTTAATTTGTAAATGTGTCCCCTTTATTGTATCTTTGTGTAGTAATATGATTTAAATTTACGTTCAGCAGTGTTGTATCCATTAAGACACACTTATTATCTGTGCTCTGCAAATGAGGAGGACGCCAATTTAAAGCGGAAAGGTGGTGTGAGATAATTGTAGTACATTAATGAAGGAATTGTTCATGTAATGAGGAAGGAGTAAAAATAATATGAAACAAGGTTTAGACCATGATTAAAGAGAGTAGCGTAGAATTTAACACTGTAATGAGAAGATGATAAAGAGAAGGTATTTTAAATGATTTGTCATGGTAATAAAGTGGATTGTCAGAGAGTGGGTAATGATGTCAGGTAGAAAGTATTGGTGAGTTTATAGTCGAACATTACACATATTAAGTATTCAGAGATTGTGAAGGCAGATCAGCGAGAAGTGGATCGGCTGATGGAAGAAAAACTAAGTTATTTTCATGTAGAAGATTTCAAGGTAGAAGAGAAGAACAGAAGAGATCGAAAATTGTTTAGTGGCGAACGGTAACTACATAATGTTTTAAGAATTTTGATTAATTATTTGGACTGAAATTGAAAACATGTAGACTGGATGGGTTATAGAAGAGTGTAATACTGAGTGCAGTAAGCAGTAAAACTTTATTTTTCAGCAAACCAGAACATGTACGTGGACTACATAATGAAGACATACTGCAGTAACTGAACGAACTGTGTTTGCAAGGAACCGAAGTTATATGGACTTCCATATGTGACGGACAATTTAGAACTTATTTTATTATTTATGAAGACATAGTATAGGATTTGTGAAAAGTGAAATTTTAAAATAAAAACGCTCATCAGCTATCAAATATAAATATTGGTTGTGTGGGTGCTTGTTGTTGAAAGCAAACAGTTATTTTTAAAAATCATATGACTGAAACCAATCCAGGATTTCTTTAAGTGTTTTACAACATGGTTAGGGCACTTCCATGTATTGTTTGGAGTGTAACTTCTGCTGTTTCAATTTTCAGAGGACTTACAAAATTTGGGAGGGACTGTGTCACCATTTGGCAGCCATCCTTGCTCAGCAGCGATGGAGCGGTCCAGCGACATACTGCAACAGGCAAATCTATTCCACTTGGGGTTGGCGAACCTCAGATATATATCTTTGACACATGCCAGAAACCAATAAATAAGATAACTGTATTTACTTTCAATGACACAGAATGACACGATTTACACTCAATAGTTTAGACAAGTAAGTTAATTAAAATATTAAAACACTTATATACAGTAGGAAATTAAACAATAAAAATTAAACTTGCAGATAATAACTTTAGCAAAAAGATTCTAATTATTGGTAGCCAGTTCACTTTAATAGATCAAACAGACACTTTAATTTGTCTTGCATTCAGGCAGTGTATAACCTCTCTACATGTACAACCAGTTGAATTCAAGCTCCTTGTGAGAGATCTTGAAGACTAATTAAAGGAGCATCATAAAACTGATTATCTTCTATCACTACTTTCTATTAGGGACGTATAATTGTTTCGTGATCCCAATTTGACATAAATACAGAAACTGATCAGTAATTTAACGTATACTCCATTGACTACTTAGTCAATTATCATTATTCATTACTGTTTACTATATGTTCTATTGGCCACAGCAGTGTGAGTGCACCTGAAAGTGTGAGTAAGTGCTCGACTTGTGGTACGTCCAGAAGTGTGTGGGAGTGCAGTAACAGAGTTTGTTTTTCAGTGTATATATTTATCGATTAGATGGACTTGAGCAAAGTGGTAGTGGCGTTTTACAGGTTTCCAAGTGAGGTGTGAAGAGTATACTGAATATATTCAGTGAAGATAGTACCAAAATAGTACAGATAATGGATAGAGCTTTATATTTATATGATTAAATAGACACAAGATTAAAGTAGCATCGTTTTGCTCTAAATGTGTATGTTATAAAAAGAAGTTAGCTTAATTCTACGTTAGTTCCTTCTGATTTAGGAATTATGCAAAGCATCAGGGTTGAATTCGTAACATTCCGTGAGAATAAGAGTGTTTTATAGTTGCACTTGCAATGTGGTCGTTGAAAAGCCGAATGAAAGTGAACCTGGACGACTCCTTGATTCTGGAGCAAACCAACCACACTACTATTATCTCGTCAGTTGTTTATTTTTTATTGATAAGCAACTATCAGGAAAACTATGATGAAAGGGAACGGATTTTTCTTGTATTTAAGTTTAAAAATGTTAACATGATATTGTTAAAGGGAGTGTAATGAAGTTCCTTTGCGTGGTCATAGCTGCTGCCGCATACAAGAAGAAAGTAAAAGATGCAGTTGTAATTTTTCATTTAAAATTAAGGCCTGTAACTTTTTGGACATATTTTCTTGAACAGAGTACTGAACTTTTTGCATCTTAAAGTACAAATTTTCAAATTGCTTCAAAAGACGGTATTGTTAAAAGGTCCTCTGAGACTAATTTTTTTTTCGTAGATATGTTCCCTCCAAACATATTGCTACTAGTAGCGGATTTCGGTTTGAGGCAGCTTTGTACTACTGGGACCGTTTGGAATGTTTTAAGAGGGATCCATCTAATACGACAACGAAATATTTATGCACCCAAGTGAGAAAGCACCAACGCAATATCTGAAGCAATATGTGTAGGAGGAATAGCTGATCTGTTCCATACCGGCAGTGTGAATACCTGTGAGAGAGCTAGCTATAGCCGCTGTACGTTCCCTGCAACGACCACAATGGATAAGCACAGCTCTGGCTGCAGCATTATTCTTTAACTCGTGAGCTCGCGCTTTTATCAACTTACATCGTACTGGCCATCTTCTACGGTAGCAGTATTCCTACCCGACGACTGTTTTTTCTGGGCGTTCAAATACTCGAGTCTCATACTTTTCCTTAGCGTGGTAACGCTTTATTTCAACTGCAGAGACGTTTTCTCCTGCCTTTCGTATCAACGTTTTCGTGCACAGTTTCATTTGGCACTAATTTTATTTCGCTTGCCTCGAAACCGGTCGTCTTCTTATCGCTTTAGTCAACGTCTTGGTAATTCAAGTGGTGCTTCAAGCCGTCAGTTTTTGATTTCCTCCTAGATCTCAAGTAAAATGGGGTTATTGGCTTATCACAGCTACAGTAAATACCCTGACTATCCCACATATGGCACTAGACTGGGTGGGTTATTTTGTTGTGAGCAGAATATGTGCCATTTGGGATTGATTCACATCTGTCTGCTTTAAGTCAAATCTCACAGTTCAGGTGACAATGTGTCGTCTAGTAGCGCCATCTGTATTGGACTTAGATAATTGAGGAAATTTTAGAAAGGAAATTATAATGAACCAACACTGAAATCAAATAATTAGCTACGTGCTACCACTGACTACACGCACATGTACAAGAAGTGTGGAGGCAGCAAGGAGCGGTTGCACAGCTTTCGAATCCTGTGGTGGTAAAGTGCCACCAGCGTTAACTCGTATGAGGCGAGATGCGAAAAATGCAAAGCCCTACATTTCGCTGGTCGAATGTCGACTGTCACAGACTCGGCGCCGTTACCTAGATCCCAAAAAATGGTTTTTCCTTTAACAAAAATAGAGATTTTTATTGATTAGAATCTCTCGTCTCTACCTCCGCCCATGTAAAAACTGGTGGTTAACCAAATTTCACATTTTTCTGAGTGCGCCCTTAAACAATACCTGCTGTAAATGAATGCTGCTCAACTCTTTCATCGGCTATCTCTTTCGTTTATTCGTGTTTCTTAGCGATTCCCACTCACTATTATAATTGATATTACACTGACGTAAAACATTGCAACACCAAGAAATAGTCGTGCGACATAAATGCAAGTTGGTAGGTGTGTTTCTGCATCTGAAATGTGATGTCTGTTCGAATTTCGCCCCAGTCGAATAAGAGTGGCGCTTTTTACGTCACTATGAGGCAGCAAATCAGGTTTGCTTTGAATACACGCTTTAACGGTGAGTGTTAGTTACTTTTGAGATCGGACGTGATGAGCTGATGTTAATCAAGAATGCCTTTAAGACGCCATTATCAACACCTCACTGAGTTTGAACGAAGACATATAATAGGGCTACGAGAAGGTGGATGTTCCTTCTGTGATATTTCTTACAGCCTTGGCAGGGATACCTGGTTAGGACACTAAACTCGCAATCGAGAGGACGACGGTTCAATCCCGCGTCTGTCCATCCTGATTTAGGTTCTCTGTGGTTTCCCTAAATCGACCCAGACAAAAGCCGGGATAGTTCCTTTGAATGGGCACGGCCGACTTCCTTCCCAGTTCTTCCCTAATCCGATGAGACCGATGACCTCGCTGTTTGGTCTCTTCCCCCAAACAATCCAATCCAATCCTTGGCAGGAATGTAGACATCGTACATGACTGCTGGCAGCGGTGGTCACGAGAATATACGGTTGCAACAAGACCGGGCTCCGGACGGCCACTGTGTTCGGTTTATAGCTCTGGCGCATCGTACTGCATCTACAACAGTGGCAGTTGGCACTACGGTGACACAAAGAACTGTTACATATTTGTTACTTCAAGGACAGCTTCGAGCCAGACGCCCTGTAGTGTGCATTCCACTGACTCTAAACGTCGCTACTTGCTAAGTCAGTGGTGTCAAGCGATGGCTCATTTGGGGACTGGGTGAAGGTCTGTTCTGTTGTCCAATTACAGCTGGTTCTACCTCTGTGCCAGTGATGGCCGTGTATTGGTTAGAAGGAGGCCAGTTAAGGCCTGCAACCAACCTGTCTGCGTGCTAGACACACTGTACCTGCAGCTGAAGCTGTGGTTCGATTTCGTACGACAGTAGGTGCACTCTCGTGGTTGTCCCACGCACCTGGACTGCAAATCTGTACGTCACTCTGGTGATTCGGGCAGTTGTGCTGCCAATCATGAACAGTATTGCAGGGATGTTTTCCAACAGGATAACGCTCACCCTCATACCACTGTTGTAACCCAACATCCTCTACAGAGTATCGTCATGTTGCCTTGGTCTGCTGGATCGGCAGGTCTGTCTCCAATAGAAGCCGTATGGGACGTCATCGGACGACAAATCCAGTGTCATCTACAAACAGCATTAACTGTCGCTAAACTTACCAACAATGTGCAACAAGCATTGATCTCCATCCCATAAACTGACATGCAGCACCTGTATAACACAATGTGTGTACTTTTGAATACTCGTACATTCAACATTCTGGGGGTTACATCAGCATTTCACATTTGCGATGACTTACCTTGCGCCTACATTAACCTGTGATCTTGTAACGTTACTGACACAAACATATTCCCGAAATTTTACTACTCTACATTAATTATTTTCTGGTGTTGAGATTTTTTTTCGTCAGTGTGGAACTAATAGCCTGTAGAAGCAACCGTGGCATTAGTTTATGTGCATATTTTTCTGCCTGACCAGTATCCCAATAATCCTCCTTGCTGAAATCCTGATCGAGTAAACTGTTAAACGCAAACAATATCTGATAAAACTACTTGAACTGGATACATGTATCACAAAAGAGTTACAATTGAACTACTAGGTTAAAACGTCAACAGAGGAAACCAAGGGAAATTAGATCATAAAATTTAAACAAATGTACTATTAACTGATTATTTATCAGATAGAGTTTGAATACAACAAAAGATACTAGTATTTGGTGAAGACTGAAAAAAAGATAAATTTCATTTCAGTGTGACGGATGCAACTGATTATCGTGGCTTACTGTTTGTCACTGCTGATCTCATTGCACTCTCAGTGCTCTGAAGTCTTCAGCAATGTTTCTATTTAAAGGCCACCACTCAACGAAACTAAATGATAGTTTCAAATGTTAAAGCTAGTGGTACTGCATATTCTGCCTAAACGCCAAGTTGACAGAGATTAAAGATTTTTCTAGAAAATTCAGCTTCCTCTTTGAGTCACAGGACAATTGAATCTAATCTGATTATCACCTAAGTGTATTTGAAACTACTTCTGAAAGCTATTTTACAAACAGAACAAATGATCAATTATGATATGCTTAATCAAATCAAAATCAAATTTATTATCAACAAAAAAGTTACCTCTGGATAATGTGTCAAATGTTTAATTTGTTCATAAAAGTAAAGATTATGACACAGAGCAAAGATATTTATACTCGTAATTATCTCATTGAGTTTCTCGGGTATTTGATTGGTGCATAAGTTCGTAGTGTTTTTATTTTGCATGTGGGTATTCCTGTTGCTGTTGGTTTATTTCTCGATTGTCATTTTTTATTTGGAGTTCACTGTTGCTATTTGAGTTTACATATTGTCAATTTGGAGTTAGTGATTGGAGCTGTAGAAGGTAGAAAATGGGGTGCCAAGTGGAGAAATCGGAACATTTCCAACACATTCTTCTGTTTGAGTTCAATAGAGAGGTGACAGCAACCGAGGCATGCAGAAACTGCTGTGCTGTGTATGGGGATAAGGCCGCTGGACAGAGCATGGCAAGAAAAGGTTTCAAGGAGGATCGTTTTCACATTAGTGACCCTCCACGTTCTGGAATACTTTCAGAGTTGATGAGAATCGTTTAAACGTATTAATCCAGAATGGTTCACCTCAGTGTACTCGAGAACTGCCAGAAGTGTTGAACTGTGATCATTCCTCAATTGTGCGACATTTGCATGCAATGGGGAAGATTAAAAAATCAGGTGTATGGTTACCGCATGCTCTAAGCCAAAATCGCAGAAATTAGCAGGTGACCATGTTGTCATCTCTGCTTGCTAATCATCAGTTGGCTCGTGAACAACAGTGACAAGAAATGGTGTCTTTATCCTAACATAAGGAAAAGAAAGGAGTGGCTTAGCCCAAACAAAGCAGGAACTCCCCTTACAGAAACCTTCACGCATCCACAAAGGACAATGTTATGCATCTGGTGGAACACTGACGATGTGATGTACTACGAATTTCTTCCCCAGGTTGTAACCATCATTGCTGACATTTATTGGCAGCAACTGAGACATCTTGTAGACGCAGTCCAACAACGATGACCAGGAAGACCGCGTGAAGTGACGCTAATCCACAATAACGTCCGCCAGCATTCTGCTATCCTGACAAAAACATTATACACGAGTCATTTCGCATCCAAATTATTCACCTGATACAGTGCCTCAGATTTTCACCTTTTACGCTCTCTATAGAACAACCTTCAAGGAACATCTTTTCCGGATGAAAATCCTCTCCGAACATGGCTCGACGAATTCTTCTCCTCAAAATCACATGATTCTTACAGTCGCAGAATCTAAAAGTTACCTCTGCGTTGGCAGACTGTTGCAAATAGTGACGGAGAATATAATTATGCTGGCTAAAATCTCTGTTATATTTATTAAATTTATGGAAAAACACTACGAAATTACGCACCACTCATTATATCTGACAAATAGCATTATTTGAACAGCCAGTTATCTTTATGGAAGAAACTTACATCGTCACAATTGTTTTGAGAAGAAGTATTATTTCCTATTTTACCCCAAGATCGCTCAGCCCCTTGAGAGCCATCACACTTCCACATCTTTTACTAAAGAGTGCGGATTCCATGTTAACACCCAAGTTTGTGATGGGCAACTTTTATGTGCACGATTTTTAATCGGATTGATAATTTTAATTATTTATTGTAACATAGCAGTCTGAACTGCAAAAATTTCCTTGGCCGCTAAATTTCTCAATGAATCATGCAGTGAGTTAAAAGTAGCAGTAGCACTACTTGCAGATTTAACTCAAACATGATAGTGCGCTATTTTTCCTGTTACTGCTACAGATTTCAACAGATCTGTTCCATTCCAAGCCTATTTCATAGAAAATTCCATCACCTTTCGTAAAACTTCCTCACTTGTAACATGTTACTCTAACACTGACAAAGTAATAAATCTTCATGCACCCTCTCAGCATAACGATACTTGATATATGCCAATGGCTGCAAAGAGTTTGTACTTTGAGTTGTTCCTGCCGCCGTTGGATAAGCAGCTGCCAGCAGCAAGTCGTATACTCCTAGGTTCCTTATTTGTTACATAGTTTAATTCTTAATTTCCTTGCGTGTTTTTGGATACTTGCCTTGTTTAATTCATAAATTTAGGGCGTATTATAGTATTTGAGAGATGTAGCATCGCGCTTTAGTACCTGAATAGTGTAAATTCGCGTAGTCGTCTGTCTTCTGTTTTTGTTTTGAACGGCCAGTGTCGATTGATCACAGCCAGTGTGCTCCCTGCCGCCGTTGGATAAGCAGCTGCCAGCAGCAAGCTTACTTATTTGTTACATAGTTTAATTCTTAATTTCTTTGCGTGTTTTTGGGTACTTGCATTGTTTATTTCATAAATTTCGGGCGTTAGGCGTCTTGTTTTGGTACGTCAGTGGCGTTTGTCTGTCTAGTAGGCTCTCAGAGACCAGTGTGGCCTGAGCTCCCAGTTGGTGCACATCGATAGCGCAGAAAGATACGTATATAGCTTCTTTTCTGTGTTTACTTCGTAGGTTCTTACTTACATTGCGTGTGAGTTTCGCATAGCAGGGGTGTAATTTCGAGTTTTAGTTACTGTAATCGTAAATTCAGGCAGATTGTAGCGCAGTCGTTAGGCATTTGTACAGTTTAGTTCATACATTCTTTGCGTGTTTCCCTTGCGTTATCTAGGCACAGACTCGTGTTTCAGTAACTGTTGTTCAACATCGATTAGAATGGACAGGGACTGTGATTGCTGTGTTCGGATGAGGGCTGAGTTGGCATCCCTTTGCTCACAGCTGCAGGCGGCGCTGACTTCGGTCGCGCAGCTTGAGGCTGTTGCCAATGGGCACCACTGTGGGGAGCCGGACTTGGGTATCACGAGGATGTCAACCTCGTCCCGTCTGTCCCCAGATCGGTCTGCCGCTGTGGTTGCCTCGGTTGCTGCCCACAGTGGGGCTGAGCCCTCGCCTGTGGTTGATTGGGAGGTCGTTCCAAGACGTGGCAGGCAGCGAAAGACGTCCCCGGAGGCTGATCAGAAAGCCTCCCTGGTGCGTCTGACAAACAGGTTTCAGGTACTGTCTCTGGCTGAGCCAGATGCAGCTGCCTGCCCTGTTTCAGAGGATGGTTCTCAGCCTTCACGGTCCAGGCAGTCGCACAGGGTGGGCTTATTGGTAGTTGGGAGCTCCAATGTTAGGGGCGTAATGGGGCCCCTTAGGGATATGGCAGCTGAGGAGAGAAAGAAATGCAATGTGCACTCCGTGTGCATTTCGGGTGAAGTCATTCCTGATGTGGAAAGGGTCCTTCCGGATGCCGGGTGGAGGGTCTGAATCAGAGGCTCAGACGGTTTTGTGACCGTGTTGGCTGCAGATTCCTTGACTTGCGCCATAAGGTAGTGGGGTTTCGGGTTCCGCTGAATAGGTCAGGAGTTCACTACTCAGCTGGCGGCTACACGGGTAACGGAGGGTGTGTGGCGTGGACTGGGCGGTTTTTTAGGTTAGAAGGCCTCGGGAAAGTACAGGGAGGGCTGCAATCTCAAAGGGTGCATGGCAAATACAGGACGTGCTTGGATCAAGGAACAGTCGGAATTGTAGTTGTAAATTGTTGTAGTTGTGCTGGGAAAGTCCCTGAGCTTCAAGCGCTAATAGAAAGCACAGAAGCTGAAATCGTTATAGGTACAGAAAGCTGGCTAAAACCTGAAATAAGTTCTGCAGAAATTTTTACGAAGTTTCAGACAGTGTTCAGGAAAGGCAGATTAGGCAGAATTTGTGGTGGAGTGTTTGTGACTGTCAGTAGTGGTTTATCTTGTAGTGAAGTCGAAGTAGATACTCCTTGCGAATTGGTACGGGTGGAGGTTATACTTAACATCCGAACTAAGGTAATAATTGGCTCCTTCTACCGACTCCCAGACTCCGATGATATAGTTGCTGAACAGTTCAGAGAAAATTTGAGTCTCGTAACAAATAAATACCCTACTCATACGGTTATAGTTGGTGGGGACTTCAACCTTCCCTCGATATGTTGGCAAAAATACTTGTTCAAAACCGGTGGTAGGCAGAAAATATCTTCCGAGATTGTCCTAAATGCCTCCTCCGAAAATTATTTCCAGCAGTTAGTCCGCGAACCCACGCGAATTGTAAATGGTTGCGAAAACACCCTTGACCTCTTAGCCACAAACAATCCTGAGCTAATAGAGAGCATCATGACTGATACAGGGATTAGTGACCACAAGGTCGTTGTAGCTGGGCTCAATACCGTTTCTTCCAAATCCACCAGAAACAAAGGCAAAATAATTTTATTTAAAAACCGGATAAAGTGTCACTAGAAGCCTTCCTAAGAGACAATCTCCATTCCTTCCGAACTGACTATGCAAAAGTAGACGAGATGTGGCTCAAATTCCAAGATATAGTAGCAACAGCAATTGAGAGATTCATAACTCATAAATTAGTAAGAGATGGAACTGATCCCCCATGGTATACAAAACAGGTCCGAGCGCTGTTGCAGAAGTTTAGAAGAACGCGAAAATCCGTAGATTGGCTAAAATTTACAGACGCGCGAAATTTGACACGGACTTCAATGCGAGATGCCTTTAATAGGTTCCACAACGGAACATTGTCTCGAAATTTGGTAGAAATCCGAAGAAATTCTGGTCGTATGTAAAGTACACAAGCGGCAAGACGCAGTCAATACCTTCGCTGAGCAGTGCCGATGGTACTGTTACCGACGACTGTGCCGCTAAAGCGGAGTTATTGAATGCAGTTTTCCGAAATTCCTTCACCAGGGAAGACGAATGGAATATTCCAGAATTTGAAACACGAACAGCTGCTAACATGAGTTTCTTAGAAGTAGATACCTTAGGGGTTGTGAAGCAACTGAAATCACTTGATACGGGCAAGTCTTCAGGTCCAGATTGTATACCGATTAGGTTCCTCTCAGATTACGCTTATACAATAGCTCCCTGCTTAGCAATCATATACAACCGCTCGTTCACCGATAGATCTGTACCTACAGATTGGAAAATTGCGCAGGTCACACCAGTGTTTAAGAAGGATAGTAGGAGTATCCATCGAACTACAGACCTATGTCATTGACGTCGGTTTGCAGTAGGGTTTTGGAGCATATACTGTATTCAAACATTATGAATCACCTAGAACGGAACGATCTATTGATACGTAATCAGCATGGTTTCAGAAAAGATCGTTCTTGTGCAACGCAGCTAGCTCTTTATTCGCACAAAATAATGGCCGCTATGGACAGTGGATCTCAAGTTGATTCCGTATTTCTAGATTTCCGGAAAGCTTTTGACACCGTTCCTCACAAGCGACTTCTAATCAAGCTGCGGGAATATGGGGTATCGTCTCAGTTGTGCGAGTGTATTCGTTATTTCCTGTCAGGAAGGTCGCAGTTCATAGTAATAAACGGCATATCATCGAGTAAAACTGAAGTGATATCAGGTATTCCCCAGGGAAGCGTCCTGGGACCTCTGCTGTTCCTGGTGTATATAAATGACCTGGGTGACAATCTGAGCAGTTCTCTTAGGTTGTTCGCAGATGATGCTGTAAGTTACCGTCTAGTAAGGTCATCCGAAGACCAGTATCAGTTGCAAAGCGATTTAGAAAAGATTGCTGTGTGGTGTGGCAGGTGGCAGTTGACGCTAAATAACGAAAAGTGTGAGGTGATCCACATGAGTTCCAAAAGAAATCCGTTGGAATTCGATTACTCGATAAATAGTACAATTCTCAAGGCTGTCAATTCAACTAAGTACCTGGGTGTTAAATTTACGAACAACTTTAGTTGGAAAGACCACATAGATAATATTGTGGGGAAGGCGAGCCAAAGGTTGCGTTTCATTGGCAGTATACTTAGAAGATGCAACAAGTCCACTAAAGAGACAGCTTACACTACACTCGTTCGTCCTGTGTTAGAATATTGGTGCGCGGTGTGGGATCCTTACCAGGTGGGATTGACAGAGGACATCGAAAGGGTGCAAAAAAGGGCAGTTCGTTTTGTATTATCACGTAATAGGGGAGAGAGTGTGGCAGATATGATACGCGAGTTGGGATGGAAGTTTTTCGTCGCGGCGAGATCTATTTACGAAATTTCAGTCACCAACTTTCTCTTCCGAATGCGAAAATATTTTGTTGAGCCCATCCTACATAGGTAGGAATGATCATGAAAATAAAATAAGAGAAATCAGAGTTTGAACAGAAAGGTTTAGGTGTTTGTTTTTCCCGCGCGCTGTTCGGGAGTGGAACGGTAGAGAGATAGTATGATTGTGGTTCGATGAACCCTCTGCCAAGCACTTAAATGTGAATTGCAGAGTAATCATGTAGATGAAGATGTAGATGTAGATGTAGATGTAGATCTGTCAATTTATCCAGCTGAATTACAAATTTCAATACGTTGCTCACACTGTCATTGCTAATTTCCAAGCTATGTCTACATACAAAATCATTTCTTAGGTGGAATTTGTTTCAGTTCGTCTCCGAATTTTTTGGTCCCAAATAATATCATTGATTCTTACAACCACTGATAATGCAAAATCTTTACCTATAGTATACAGTCTCTCAGCCTTTGTAATTGAGTGATCTGACAGGATGCTCTTAAGGGTTTCTTATTGATCATTTTATGGGATTAAATAAACTATTTCATTTTCAAATATTTCAATAGCCATTGCTTTCCATATAGCAGAACTCAGATTCACTCACTAATCATTTATTACAAATCAATCATACAGGTTAGTCTCCAGAAAACAGAAGTAAATATATCTTGCAGATACGTTTCATTGTATTCTTGTAGTGCAAAATGACACCTGCAGTTCTTTTTTTTTTTTTTTTTTTACAAGCATGTATCTGTTATAGCTGTATGCTCCCAGTGTTGTTGTATCTATAGCTTCAGTAGTCTCTGTTGTCTCGGTCTTTCATAGATTTAACCACTTATCTATTGCTAAGATATATTTGATTATTTTTGGCTCTGGAGCAATCAATGCCAATTCATTCGCTCGTTTCCAGCTTGATATGATGATGCTTACCAGTAAAAATGGACCACATTATGTAGCGTCCTATATATGGAGCTCCAAAGTTTTTAACACATAATAAACTTAACAGAGAAGATCACAAACTGTTCGTTAATGCTTGAACACAGCTGACGTGAACTGCAACACAGTTAATCTGCGTGCGATTGTTCTAGTTTGAGAGGCATTCCCTATACGTCTGCAGTAAAACACTGGCCAAAGTAGAAGCAACATATTGGTCAAATGGCACAAAAGACAGATGTGAACATTTATCACAAATCTGTAGCTGTCTGCGACTGTAACAAACGGCTGTAACCAGAGAATGGTCACATTTCTTCTTCTTTTACTGCAAAACGAACGATGTTATCACTGTTGTCAAAAGTGATGAACAATATTAATAATTATGATAGACAGATTTTTTACAGAACTATTGTGTGACTCTAGAAATGATTACATGGCTCCTGACCTAAAAAGTACATTGGCCGTAATGTATACAAAAAGTTTGTCCAAGAGAGCAACCAAAAGCAGATATGAACCTTGAAAACATTACAGTTCCTATATGTTTGTTCAGTAAAGCCCCTCGGCAAATGTTGTAGAGCGAATAAGTCATTATTTCCCTTGTAAGTATGTCACAAGCGTGTGTGCCCTGTGCATGACCAAAATACAGGATAGCCCGAAGTGTTCTGATTCATGGCGAATGAGGGCTGAAGGGTGCATAAGAAAGACTGGCAGTAGTATTGAGCACTGGCTGTGGAGTCACTGACAAAGTGCTCTCACAGGGCACAATGCTCGTATCATTAAAAGTTTTTTTCAGAACATATATTTATAAGATTTTTTAATACTTTGAACAGTATTAACTACTACAAGAATATGGAACATTTTAAACACCTTGTACATACAATCAAGAAACATACAAAAGTGGAGCTCTACGGAACATTTTGCTAGGAGTGAGAAGAAAATAATGAGACTCACTTTTTTGTTGGTTTGCATTTTATTTTTATACATATTTGTTATTAATTAAAGAGCAGTTCTCTAGAGAAGGCAAACATTATCAAAGGCATTGTTTCCAGTCCTTGAAGAACACTTAATACCACCTGTGGTGGCTAGGACAATTTATTAAATACTCATCAGATATGACACAAGACGTGTATAAAATCTCCTTTGAATCCTATTGACACATGCAGTTGGCTTTTGATCTCGGGGAACAAAAGAATCTCACATGGACTCCTATACAATGAATAAGGTTGAGGGGGGGGGAGAACTGGGGTCAACGAAAATCACTTTTATTCATCAAAAGAACTGTCTGATAAAAATAACACTGTGACAGGAATTTTTGTCATGGTAGGCATATGTCCACAATGTCTTTTTGCATACTAACCCCATTTTACAGTATACTTGATTGATAGATTGTCTTATAAGCACAAATTAATTCTGAAATAACCTCCCAAATGAAAAGGGGTAATTCTTGGATTACTTTCGTTTGCTTACTGATCTAGGAAGTTCGTCAGTACGTCGCTTTTCGTTTCTACGTTTAAAATTCGTGTTCATACTCGAGAATCCATTGCTCATCAACCGTGACAACACGCCTGAAAAAGTCTGATTCCCTTTTTATTCTGTTGATGTCAAGGTAGGTATTGTCATTCTGTCCCAGTATGTGTTGTTGGAGCCATCTTGGCACACATGTTACCCAAGTGCTGAGTCAAACTTTATTTTTAGGTAAAACTATTAAAATTATGCATACTGATCACCAGCGTCATACTAAGATGACACTGAGTCTCATAAGATCTCTTGTAATAGGCAGCTGAGAAGAATGAGTGCGAGAGTGTGTTGGAGTATGCGGAAACAGTGCCTCCTCTTGCTCTCTTCCACTCTGCACATACCCATCAACTGTATCACAGGTCGTCCGAAAAGTATTATCTTACTATTGCGTCTCATTGCTCACCAATTATGCTCTTAGTTTTTCCTTCCTTTTTTTTAGATTAGATTAGATTAGTGAGGAGGTCCTCCAGGATGTAGAGCATGTCAGAATAACAACAATATATGACAGATTTTACAGCTCAAACAAATAAGCTAATGTACTGTTCCACCGGTCCCAAGTGGCATGGTCGTCATTTTTTAATGAATGCTATACAAAACAATCGGTTTACAAATACTAATGCACTGAATTCAAAATAAAAAAGTTTTTTATTTATTTAAAAGGTAATAAACGTGTAATACAACTACTATAATACTATCTACAACGAACTCATTACTGCACTGAACTGGTGCAGAAGTTAGATTGTACTTACACACACAAACACATTACTGCACTGAAATTGTGCAGAAGTTATATATACACAAATCAGTTGGTTCTCCTGAGAAATTCATCAACGGAGTAGAAGGAGTTGGCCACCAATAAATCCATTAGGCTTCTCTTAAACTGAATTTCTTTGGCTGTTAAGCTTCTTATGGCTGCTGGCAAGTTGTTGAAAAAGTGTGTTCCTGAATAATGCACACCTTTTGTATGGTGACTTTAAATCCTTGTGAGGATTATTCTTATTTCTAGTACTGATTCCATTAATTGAGCTGTTGGCTTCAAAAAGTGATGTATTTTTAATGACAAATTTCATTAAGGAATAAATATATTGGGAAGCAGTATTTAGTATCCCTAGTTCCCTAAACAGGCTTCTGCACGATGTTCTTGAGTTCACACAACATTAAACCTTACTGCATGTTTTTGTGCATGGAAAACTTCAGCTTGGCTTGATGAATTACCCCCAAAAATAATCCCATATGACATTATGGAATGAAAGTAAGCATAGTATGCCAGCTTTTTCATTTTTATATGCCCTATGTCTGACACAATTGGCATTGCAAATAGAGATTTGTTAGATGCTTCAGCAGTTCTGTGGTGTGCTCTTCCCAGATGAATTTATTATCAAGCTGTAATCCCAAGAATTTAACACTGTCCACTTCTTCTATCTGCTTGTCATCGTATGTTAGGCATATTTCACGTGGGACACCCCTTAAAAGTTCTGAACTGCATGTAGTGTATTTTTTCAAAGTTTAGTGACAAAGAATTGGCTAAGAACCAGCTATTAATGTCCACAAATATTTCATTAGCTGACCTTTCTAAGACTACACTTGATTTGCTATTTATTGCAATGTTTGTATCATCAGCAAACAAAACGCACTTGGCTTCTGGTAATGTTACTGATGAAAGGTCATTGATATACACAAGAAAAAGTAAGGGCCCCAAAATGGAACCTTGTGGGACCCCACATGTAATTAGTTCCCATTTGGATGATGCCTGATAGCTTGATACATGTCTCTTTCCTAATAACAACCTTTGCTTCCTGCCAGAGATGTAAGATTTTAACCATTTTGCAGCATTTCCTGTTACACTATAATATTCTAATTTACTTAAAAGGATATTGTGATTTACACAGTCAAATGCCTTTGACAGATCACAAAATATACCAGTTGCCTGCAATTTTTTGTCTAATGACTTAAGCACATTTTTGCTGTTAGTGTAGATTGCCTTCTCAATTCTAAAGCCTTTAGAAATCCGAACTGTGACTTTGACAGTATTTTATTTGAGATAAGATGGTTATAAAGCTGATTGTACATTACTTTTTCTAAAATTTTTGAGAATGCTGGCCAAAGTGAAATTAGACGGAAAGTTGATGCTATTTCTTTATCTCCCTTCTTAAACAGTGGCTTAACTTCAGAATATTTCAATCATACAGGAAATATTCCACCGATAAATGACTGGTTACACAGATAGCTTAATATGTTACTTAACTCAGAATCACATTCTTTAATTAACTTTGTTGATATTTCATCATACCCACTACATGTTTCTTATTTTAAAGATTTTGTGATGGATATTATTTCTGCTGGGGTATTGAGGGTCAAACTCATATTATGGAAGTAACTTGACATGTCTGGTCTGAGGTATTCCATAGCACCATCTACAGAACCTGACAATCCCATCTTGTCAGTAACAGTTATAAAATGTTTGTTAAAAAGTTCTGCAACATTATACACATCTGTCATCAATGTATCATTTACTCTTCTTGTCTAGTTCTACCGGTCTCCTCCTTCACTATATCCCATATAGTCATTATTTTGTTATCTGATATGACTATCATTTCCTGGTAATATATTTGCTTTGATGTCCATGTTACAGTCTTTATTATTTTGCAGTATTTCTTTTAATGTCCTTTAGCATCAACATCGGAACTGTTTTGGATTGACAGATACAGTTTTCTTTTTGTTTTACAAGATACCCCTATTCCTTGAGTTATCCATGACTTCTTTGTAGACTTTGCTATAACCTTGGTAAGTTTTGTGGGAAGACAGTGTTCGAATAAGGTAAGCACTTTATTAGCAAAAGTGTTACATTTTTCATTCATGCCATGAGCACTGTAAACATCAGTCCAGTGAATGTCTCTGAGGAGTGTCCTAAAATAATGAATTTTTGGCTTATCGATTACCCTCTTGAGCTCAGATTTAACAGATTTTATATCGTGTTCAGTATTAACATTTAACAGAAGGAACTGCATGCCATGGTCTGAGAGGCCATTGACTATTGGTTATGTAATATAATTTGGTTCATTGGACTTTTCTATAAAGATATTATCAATGGCTGTTTGTGAACAATTGGCTACCCTAGTGGGGAACTTTACAGTGGGAATTAAGTTGAATGATAGTCTTACTAACTCAAATAAGTTCTTATTGGGAGAGTCTTAAAGAAAATCTACATTGAAATCACCAGCAACCACTATTTCTTTGCTTTTGTTTATTAAATGGGCTAGTACAGCTTCAAGATGGTTTACAAACAGATTAAAGTTACCTGCAGGTGCTCAATATACACTTAATATTATGAAGGATTTTTTGTGAAACTCTACTTCTGTTGCACATGCTTCCTTATGCTGTTCTAGGGAAAATTTATGAATGTCTATGTTCTTAAATTTATGACACTTCCTGATGAATGTGGCAACTCCTCCTTTCTCCATTTCTGATCTAAAAAAATGAGATGCTAACCTAAACCCTGTAACACTTAAAAGTTCTATACCAGGGTCACTTGATGTTCAGAGAGGCAGATATTTTTATCTACAGCTCCACTGCCAAAGCCAATAATACGAAACATGTATACAATTTCAGTAGATACATACACAGTGTTCTTTTTGTTGTTGTGGCCTTCTGTCCGAAGACTGGTTAGATGCATCTCTAATTACTACTCTGTGCTGTGCAAGCCTCTTCACCTCTGAATAACTATTGCAGCCTCATGCACACTTCTGAATCTGCTTACTGTAGTCGTCTTTTGGTCTCCATCTACGAATTTTGCTCCTCACAATTCCCTCCAGTATTGAATTGGAGATCCCTTGATTTCTCAGAATGCTTTCTATATACCGATCCTCTCTTCTAGTCAGCTTGTGGTACAAATTTTTTTTCTCCCCAGTTCTATTCAGTAACTCCTATTAGTTACATCTTCTGCTCATCTAATCTTCAGATTTCTTATGAAAACGACATTACTAACGCTACTATTTTCTCTTTGTCTAAACTGTTTTTCGTCGTTTCAATTCCATTCGTGATTACACTCCATCCAAATATATTCATATATGTGGTATCTGGCCTTTCAGAAATGTTGGAAAGAACAGACACCATTTTGATCTTATTGCCATTATCAATCAAGACACAAAGGAATTACGACATGTAGCAGCTAGTGGGCATTGATTTCCATCGATGGAGGAAGCTGAAAATTTGTGCCAGAGGGGGATTCGAACCTGGGTTACAAGGCAGATGCTCTGACCATTGGGCCTTCCACACACAATGGTCAACACAACTGAATGGACGACCTTAGCACACCTACTATCAGACCCAAATACTCTGGTTATCCACACAGTACTAATTTAGTGCACTGTCCACTATACTCACTATTTGCTGCAGTTTGCTGATTCCCGTAAGAGTTTAAGTTTGGTGTGCAACTGCACTGAAAGCATCATTGCCCAGTCTGGCTTTAATTACTTACATGGTGTCTTGTTTTGGTCATCTCCAAAGGAAAAGACACCACTGTGACCTTCAGCTATTATCAGTCACACAGTCCTCCATCACAACTAAGTTTTTGTCTCTTTACTATTGAAACGTCCCCTTAAAACAAATTATACATATGAAACGTCCACTTAGAACAATTATACAAGCCTGTGCTTAACCTGACACACAATATTATTTTAGCGCAACGCAATCTGACTTTCAATAACCCCTACAAAACAATGGCCCTGACTAACTTCAACCTATACCTTTTAAAAATCACTTACCTCACAAAAATCTTCGCTACTCAAGCTACTGCAAAACAGCGAGCGCCACTACTGCCAGCTAAATAAAAGATTCAAACTACTGAAGGTACTAACTACTGATAGGGATAGTTAGCAAATGAAAGATATTAATAGAGAACAAACAATGTATTTACCTTAATATTCATAATTGACATTCAGTCTTACAGATTATCAAAACTCCGCCATCTCTCTCCACACGTCCACCACTGCTGGCGGCTCACCTCCAACTGCCCAACGCTATCTGCTGTTCACATCCAGCTATAGCAGTTCATGACAACAATGGCAGGCAACAATGCAAACTAGCCACATACTGCACACAGCACAGCCAGTGATTTTCATACAGAGAGCGCTACGTAACGTTGCCAATAAGAAAACATAAACATCAAACTTACATAAAGAAAACATAAACAGCCTACTTACATAGCCCCCATGCTCCCCACAAAAAATTTTACAAAATATTTTTGGGCAGTGGCCAATAAAGATTTGATAAAATTTTTCATAATTACAATAACAAAGATATCAAATGCACACACTTATTGATACAATGTTGGTCAACAGCTAAAATTTTTTTCACAGTCAATAAAGACAGTCCTGATCATTCATCATAAGAGTAAACCTGCACTTCGTTTGCTCAAAGTCTGAGCAGTAAAATACAATGCACACAGAAGTAGTGGATTTCCATGCAGTCTTGAAGAAGTAGTATTGTCCTTCCAATGGTAAGATAGTGCTGACTCTTGACATGCTGACAGGTAATGGGCCGCAACAGAGCAAACCCACAGCAGAGTCAGTCGAAGTTCTGACGAATATTGGTAGGTAGGTCATCACTGAGCAGACCCACTGCAGTCCTGGTAGAGAGTATGGTATTGATGGGCCACCAGAGATGCAGACCCACTGTAGTCCTTGTAGAGATGGCCAGCAGCCATCTGCTGCGACTGTGCAGGTGCACAATCACCATTGAAGAATCTTGCGGATAATAGAGCAAGTCCATAACCACCACTTGTGCATTCACAAAGTTTTTGGGAATTGTCCTTAGAACCAGCAATGCTGTTATCCAGTCCCTTGCTGAATTATTAACACACGTGCAAACACTAACAGTCCCTACTTCTCACATATTGTCCATATACTATGACCAACAGAAATGTGTGCAGTGAAATGAATGCTTACAAGTTAATAATATGATGAACTGGTGTCAATTACAATTATATAACATAAGAATACAATTACAAAGATACAAAATACATCATTAAAAACATAACAATACAGATAATATTTGTAGTAATAGGGGCTTTACAAAAGAATAGAAATAAACATATACATCAGTGTTACAGGAATGATGACATGAGTACATACATAAAAGATCAGAATCACTTTTAAAAATTCAACTTCACACATGAGCATTAAAACAAAACAGAATAAATAAAGTCTAAGCATCTTTACAAAGAAAATAACAGAGTATTAGAAAAATTCTACAACATAGCTCTCATCAGCTAAACACATAAAGACAGGAAAACAATCCTGGCAGGGTCGCCATATGAAACGTCCCCTTAAAACAAATTATACATATGAAACGTCCACTTAGAACAATTATACAAGCCTGTGCTTAACCTGACACACAATATTATTTTAGCGCAACGCAATCTGACTTTCAATAACCCCTACAAAACAATGGCCCTGACTAACTTCAACCTATACCTTTTACAAATCACTTACCTCACAAAAATCTTCGCTACTCAAGCTACTGCAAAACAGCGAGCGCCACTACTGCCAGCTAAATAAAAGATTCAAACTACTGAAGGTACTAACTACTGATAGGGATAGTTAGCAAATGAAAGATATTAATAGAGAACAAACAATGTATTTACCTTAATATTCATAATTGACATTCAGTCTTACAGATTATCAAAACTCCGCCATCTCTCTCCACACGTCCACCACTGCTGGCGGCTCACCTCCAACTGCCCAACGCTATCTGCTGTTCACATCCAGCTATAGCAGTTCATGACAACAATGGCAGGCAACAATGCAAACTAGCCACATACTGCACACAGCACAGCCAGTGATTTTCATACAGAGAGCGCTACGTAACGTTGCCAATAAGAAAACATAAACATCAAACTTACATAAAGAAAACATAAACAGCCTACTTACACTATTTACTTTATAGTTTCTGTTATCTCATCACGCATTTCTTCAATCTCTTCATCATCTGCAGAGCTAGCAGTCATATAACTTTGAACTATTGTGGTGGGTGTAGGCTTCATATCTGTCTTTGCTAAGATAGTGCTTTTAACTATGCAATTCATAGAAGATTCCCCATTTTCCTATTTTCTTTTTCATTATCAAACCTACTCCTTCATTCCCCTATTTCATTTTGTATTTATAAGCCTCTATTCACCTGACCAGAAATCCTGTTCCTCCTGCCATCGAATTTCACTAATTCACAGTATATCTAAATTCAACATATACATAGAATTTTTAAATTTTCTATCTTTTCTAACCAGTTAAGGTGGTTAACATGCTGTGCTCCGAGATGTAGGCGATACTACACTCCTGGAAATGGAAAAAAGAACACATTGACACCGGTGTGTCAGACCCACCATACTTGCTCCGGACACTGCGAGAGGGCTGTACAAGCAATGATCACACGCACGGCACAGCGGACACACCAGGAACCGCGGTGTTGGCCGTCGAATGGCGCTAGCTGCGCAGCATTTGTGCACCGCCGCCGTCAGTGTCAGCCAGTTTGCCGTGGCATACGGAGCTCCATCGCAGTCTTTAACACTGGTAGCATGCCGCGACAGCGTGGACGTGAACCGTATGTGCAGTTGACGGACTTTGAGCGAGGGCGTATAGTGGGCATGCGGGAGGCCGGGTGGACGTACCGCCGAATTGCTCAACACGTGGGGCGTGAGGTCTCCACAGTACATCGATGTTGTCGCCAGTGGTCGGCGGAAGGTGCACGTGCCCGTCGACCTGGGACCGGACCGCAGCGACGCACGGATGCACGCCAAGACTGTAGGATCCTACGCAGTGCCGTAGGGGACCGCACCGCCACTTCCCAGCAAATTAGGGACACTGTTGCTCCTGGGGTATCGGCGACGACCATTCGCAACCGTCTCCATGAAGCTGGGCTACGGTCCCGCACACCGTTAGGCCGTCTACCGCTCACGCCCCAACATCGTGCAGCCCGCCTCCAGTGGTGTCGCGACAGGCGTGAATGGAGGGACGAATGGAGACGTGTCGTCTTCAGCGATGAGAGTCGCTTCTGCCTTGGTGCCAATGATGGTCGTATGCGTGTTTGGCGCCGTGCAGGTGAGCGCCACAATCAGGACTGCATACGACCGAGGCACACAGGGCCAACACCTGGCACCATGGTGTGGGGAGCGATCTCCTACACTGGCCGTACACCACTGGTGATCGTCGAGGGGACACTGAATAGTGCACGGTACATCCAAACCGTCATCGAACCCATCGTTCTACCATTCCTAGACCGGCAAGGGAACTTGCTGTTCCAACAGGACAATGCACGTCCGCATGTATCCCGTGCCACCCAACGTGCTCTAGAAGGTGTAAGTCAACTACCCTGGCCAGCAAGATCTCCGGATCTGTCCCCCATTGAGCATGTTTGGGACTGGATGAAGCGTCGTCTCACGCGGTCTGCACGTCCAGCACGAACGCTGGTCCAACTGAGGCGCCAGGTGGAAATGGCATGGCAAGCCGTTCCACAGGACTACATCCAGCATCTCTACGAACGTCTCCATGGGAGAATAGCAGCCTGCATTGCTGCGAAAGGTGGATATACACTGTACTAGTGCCGACATTGTGCATGCTCTGTTGCCTGTGTCTATGTGCCTGTGGTTCTGTCAGTGTGATCATGTGATGTATCTGACCCCAGGAATGTGTCAATAAAGTTTCCCCTTCCTGGGACAATGAATTCACGGTGTTCTTATTTCAATATCCAGGAGTGTATTTAAATTTCATTCACTAATCACCAGCATCAAAGTAAGAGATCTCACAACCTTAAAGTAAGCAGCTGAGAAGAATGCGTGCTAGGGGTGAGATGAGGAGTGGAGAAATTGTCCTTCCCCAACGAACGCCTCCGCCCGATCGCATACCCATGAAATGTGTCATTGGTCGTCTGACAAATATTGCGTTACCATTAGACTTTTGCGTGTCATTGTTCGCCGATTATACTCTCAGTTTCCGCTTCGTTTTTTCTACAGCTCTACTATCAAAGGCAAATATTCCAGAGGAAAGTGAATGGACGAGAATTTCCTACTGTTGCCGATCTTTTAACTGAATAAAAGAAAGTGTGTATCGTATCGAAAAAACACGTTGCACTAGATGCATAAGCACATAAAGAACTGATACAGCAGTTACTGGTATCATGTACGCAGATGGAGAATTTGACTGGCATTATTTTGGAAGTATATGTGCACTCAAGACGTGAGATAATCTAATATATTTACATGGCTCATACCTCTTCAAGTCAGTTACAATTCGAATTTCCAAGTAGTTAAATTCATGAAAATGATTTTAGAACAGCATATACTCTCCTGTATAGGCCATATAATTCCACTCCCAGACAGATTCCTGCAGCATGCATTCTCCTCAGCTATGGAAAGCACCTATTCCATTTTATAATTTTTCAATATACGAATATAATGCTTCTCTGAGCAATTTTTGTCCTACAAGAATGTTATATACAACTGAAAACCGTCTACTCGTCATAAGGAATGTTACTCAAGTTCAACACACAGATTCATTGCCCAAACTTGTGGATTCACCCAAGCTTAATGCCAGATTTGGTGGAAATGTTACTCCATATTTCATTTTCCTAAATTCATTTATTATTTATTGTACTGTTGCCTAGTTAATTAGCATATTGAAACTTAGTATGCATTTCAAGGAGACACAGCTTAAAGTGTGGGTAAGTAGTAGTCCACTGTCTCATCACTCTTCTGCCACATCTTGAGGTCGAGTCATGCTTTCATTTGACAGGCTGTCACTTTGTCTAGGCTTCCAGATTTTCTTTAATGTTTGTATTTTCGAAACATAATTTGAGCTCGGTAACAACATTATTTTACTTTCTGCCATATTGTTTTCTGATTTTATCTGTTTATACATGGGTTATTTAATGCTAATTACAAAAGCTATCTGCAAATACTGTGTGTATGTTATTTCTACAATGTTTATTCTTAATTTCATTTCAGGGACTGCAATTTGGGTTTTCACCTTCACATCAGCTTCAGTTCACTACCTACCATCACACAATGTTTATTCTTAATTTCATTTCAGGGACTGCAATTTGGGTTTTCACCTTCACATCAGCTTCAGTTCACTACCTACCATCACACAAAATTAAACAGCTGTGAATTTGCGAGAATGGCATCTCAGACAAAATTTTCACAACCTTAATTGTGAATGTGAATTAACAGTACTTACCTGTCTTCTGTCATTGAATATTTGCCTCCTGCATTGAAGAGAAACTTCTACATCTTTGAGAACTTTTAACATTGCAGTGCATCAGCAATCGTGAATAATGTAATGATTATAAAGAATGCACCTCGAGTGCAAATAGAAACCGGATGTTGATATTAAGGACGATGAAGGCGACGTTGTACGCTTTCTCACGTGATTACATTAAGCCTGTCATACTAATTTGACCCTTTTCTGTTCAATAGCGCTTAGAATTTAATATAGTAACTTTATACACTTGTCCCAGCATAGTCATCAAATGCTATCCCCGACCTCAAGTAGTTGAAAAATGGGTTATTCATCCCCCATATTTTTAGCCTGCTTTTAGGTGACGGTATTTTTCTGTCCTTAGTGCATACGTTTTAACCATCTGTGGAATTTGCTATCCCACATATATAGTTTCAGCCTATCCAAGTTCTATAGTTCGATAAAATCGTCCTCGAGCTAGGACATTATACATACAAACGCATTAACTTCCTGCACCTTCGACCCGGTCATCAGACCACTTTCGTATACCATTTATGGCAATCACATGGAAGAAGACGATTTCTCAATTTGCGCATGCGCGTTCTTTTTCGACATTCTCACAGCCTAGCTGCTGGCGCCATCTCAGTTTACCTGAAAGCCCGCAGCCCACCGAACGTTGGCTGGGGTGAGAAAACACGCTTCTGATTTTTGAGCTAAGTACAACTATTGACATGGTACACAAGTACCGTTTATTTTACATTTTATGCGAGTCTTTTGCCCTTTTGGGCGTTCAGTATTAATGTTAGACCATGCCTCTATAGGCAGTTTGTAGTTTTAGTGTGTTCTGAAGAAGGCGTGGTTATCCGCGCCGAAACCTAGGTCAACGTCTGGTTTCTACTTGCAGTCGAGGCGGATTCTTTATAATCATTAAAGTATTCTACGTCTTTATTCGCTCTCTACAAATTGTGACTTTTCTTTACCTAATGCAGGACTCAAATGTCTACTTATTACTCAGTTATATCTAATTATAAATTCTTTGTAGTTATTAAGTAATAATTAAGTAATTAAGTAATAATAATTTAGTATCATTTTACTTTATTTGTGCATGTATGTGAGACAACATAAAATAGTATAGAAGAACGTCAAAAGGTGTGAAATAAGAATGGAAGTTAGGATAGAGTGTATGGATGTAGAGAATTGCTGATTATATGAGGAACGACGATGGGTTGTTGAGAAAAATATATGTTTGAACCCTATGGTTAGAATTTGTTACATTCACATACCACTATCAAAATTTTAGTAATTACTGTGTTGTATTCATAACTGCTGTGTGTGTGAGTGAATAAAAGTGGTAGTAAGGAGATAGAACAAAGCTAGAGATTGTGAATAGGTGTAATATTGCGTGTGTGTATCGGTTATTCCCCCCCCCCCCCCCGATGAACCAAGGAACTTGCCACCGGTGGGGAGGCTTGTGTGCCTCAGCGATACAGATAGCCACACCTCAGGTGCAACCACAGTGGAGGGGTATCTGTTGAGGCGCCAGACAGACGTGTGGAACCTGAAGAGGGACAGGAGCCGTTTCAGTAGTTGCTGGGGCAACAGTCTGGATGCTTGACTGATCTTGCCTTGTAACATTAATCAAAACGGCCTTGCTGTGTTGGTACTGCGAATGGCTTAAAGCAAGGGCAAACTACAGATGTAATTTCTCCTGAGGACATGCAGTTGTACTGCATGGTTAAATGATGATGTTGTCCTCTTGGGTAAAATATTCTGGAGGTAAAATAATCCCCCATTCAATCTCCAGGTGGAGGCTACTCAGGAGAACTTCGTTATCAGCAGAAAGAAAGCTGGTGTTCTACAGACAGGAATGTGGAATGTCGGATCCCTTAATTGGGTAGGTAGGTTAGAAAATTTAAAAATGGAAATGGATAGGTTAAAGTTAGATATAATGGGAATCAGTGAAGTTTGATAGCAGGAGGAACAAAACTTCTGGTTAAATGAATACAGGCTTATAAATAAAAAATCAAATAGGAGTAATGCAGGAGTTGATTTAGTAATAAATAAAGAAGTTGGAGCACAGGTAAGCTACTACGAACAGCATAGTGAACACATTATTGTAGTCAAGAAAAACATGAAGCCCATGCTTACCACAGTAGTACAAGTTCATATGCCAACTAGCTCCGCAAACAACGAAGAAATTGAAGAAATGTGTGATGAGCTAAATGAAATTATTCAGATAGTTAAGGAAGACGAAAATTTAATAGTCATGGGGGACTGGAATTCGATAGTTGGTAAAGGAAGAGAAGGAAAAGTTGTAGGTGAATACAGAATGAGGGTAAGGAATGAAAGAGGAAGCCACCTGCTAGAATTTTGCACAGACCATAATTTAATCATAGCTAACACTTGGTTTAAAAATCACGAAAGAAGGTTGTGTGTGTGGAAGAGGCCTGGAGACACTGGAAGGTTTCAGACAGGTTACATAAGGGTAAGACAGACATTTAGGAACCAGGTTTTATATTGTAAGACATTTCCACAGGCACATGTGAACTCTGACCACTATCTATTGGTTGTGAACTGTATTTTTATTTAGCGTATGGCTAATACAGACATATCATGAAATTAAATTACATATACATATGTACATATTGACACACAAGCAACTTAAAATTGTCTTGACAACTGAATATCCAGTCCTTCATTCCAGTGCACTGCATCTGGAGTTGCTAGCAGGAAGTCCTCTTTGGCGCCTGCATTCACTAATAATGTGGTGAACAGTCTGGTATGGACACGCACAGTCACAGGCTGAATCAGGCAACTTCTTCCACTTAAAGAGAGCATCCCTGTTGAGAGTAGTCCAGGTCTTGTGTGGTAGGTCGAATCCACTTGGAAGTTTAGCACCTGAGAAGATGTTATGCAGGTGCATATCTGTCACTGCTTCCCACCGACATTTTCATTCTTCAAGAGTTTGAAATCCTTAGAAACCATGTCAGCAGCATCGCAAGAGTTAGATGGCATGATTTCAGTCTCTTACGATTTAAAAGTGGAAGGTCGCTATGCACGAGTAGGTTAGAATTCCTGGAGATCTTGTAGAATTCTCTCATAAGATCAGGAGGCATTATACCAGTTAACAGTGGAAGCGAATAAACTGGAATAGATCTGATTGCACCAGATATTATGTGCATTGTCGTATTCAGCTGGGTATCAACAAGCCTTGTATAATGACTGTTCATCCAAACAGGTGCACAATATTCAGCATTTGAGTAGACCAAGCCCAGAGCTGAATATCGCAGGGTGGTTGTTGAAGATCCCCAGGTACTTCTGCATAGCTTATGGAGGATGTTGTTTCTAGTCCTCAACTATTGAACTAAGTTAAGAAGGTATTGTTTGAAGCATAGTGTACGATACAGGATGACACCAAGATATTTTGTGTTCCAATTATGACCAAGAATTCTGCCTCTGAAACTTACTTCCAGTTTTATGTTCGCCAACCAATTATTAAATGGAAGCAACACACTTCTGTTTTACTCACACTGGGTTGGAGTCTCCAGATTTTGAAGTAATTATCTAATGCAGACAGGTCGTTCGTTAGAATCTCTTCTGTTGTCTTCATTTCCTGGTGTTTTACTGCTAGAGCTAGGTTATCAGCAAAGCAGTATTTTCTGGACGAAGTGTCAGGTAGATCAAACAGGTATAGGTTGAACAGTAATTGTGAGAGAAAGATCCTTGAGGCAACCGTTGTTCAGCTTCCTCTCCTTACTTATGTCGCTTACAGTGATTACCTGGAACTTTCAATCGCTTAGCATGCTGTTAAACAGTCGAGCCATTGTTCTGCAGGGTATGATGTGGATAAATTTGTAGATAAGGCCTTCCCTCCACACAGTGTCAAAGGTGGCAGTTAGATCAACAAACGCCACAGATGTTTTCTGCTTCATTTGGTATCCTGACTCTATGAAGGATTTGAGAGACAATACTTGGTCGCAGCACCTACACCCTGGTCTGAAGCCTGCCTGATCAACTGGAACGTTCTGTAAGATAGCGCTACTTATTCTGTTACATACTAGCCTTTCAAAAAGCTTGAAGCAGCAGCCAAGTAGGGCAATGGGGTGATAGCTTTCTACCATGTTGCTGGGTTTGCCAGGTTTCAGAATAGATATTATCTTCGTCTTTTTAAACTCCAATGGAAGTTGACCAGTCAGCAGGAGAAGTGAAGAATTCTGCCAGCCTTTTCTTAGCTTTTCCTCCAATATGGATCTGGAATTCTGGATGGATACATCGAATACAGGCGCCTTAAGAGGTCTGAGGTCCTTCAGTCCAGAGTCAATGTCTGAAACTGTGAAGGGATGGGTATACTCAGATGAGGGAGATGCCTTCTTTCAGGTCACGAAGCTGTCATCTGATATGTCTTGTATGTTTCTTGTCAGGAGGTACTCTTGAGGTAGTAATGATGTGGGAAGCAATTTGGTCTGGTGTTACTTCGGAATTTTTTCTGAATGCTGGTGCACTTCCTCCCAGTTTTCTCAAAAGACTCCATGCTTTCCTACTCGAGTGGGTAAATTCCATATTTTCTGTTTCTGTCCATTTCTGCCCCCGAGGCATGTCCAAGCTGGACAATAGTTCCGTAGCTATCTCTGGGTCACCATTTTGCTGGAAGTGTTGGTACAGTGTTTCACTTTTATCATTCCATCCTGAAAGATATTCTTTTCGGTATCCTCTTGGCATACACGTTTTAGCTGTTGCTATTACTGCACCAATTAAGCGTTGATAGTTATTATGTGATGGAGGTATCCAGCGAATGGTCTTATCCAGTTTCGTTGAAAACTTCATCTAGTCAGCTTTCTGGAAATTCCATCGAGCATGCGCAATTGATCGTATGACAGGAACTGTGTAGCCTGTTTGTATTATTACAGGTCTGTGTTGGCTGTGAGAATAGGCATCTATCACTTTCCTTGTGGCGTTGATGGGAAAGCCACTTTCGTTGCAGCTAACAAAGCATAAGTCAGGATTTTAATCCTTGTCCCAAGCAGCTGACCTGAAAGTGCCTTGATCTTTGGCTTCAAACACTAGATGAATATTATTCTCTTCGACCCATTCTGCGAGCATGCTCCCATTTTCATCATTTTGAGAGTACTTCCTAAGTTCGTGGTGATTATTGAAGTCTCCTATGTAAATTGCAGGACGTTCTGCTGTGTGAAGGACAAAATCGGGCCATGTTGTTTTGGGTGGTTTGTAAAAGTTTGTAATAGTAATACTGTGCAATTGTATGACAACTGTATCTATATCTGCCTCCACACTTACAGAAATCAGTGAAGCTTCGTTTACGTTCTTACGGACATACGTATCAATCCCACACACCTCATGGTAAGTTACACCAATGTGCCAAATTTCCAGGAATTCGACATCGGCTTCGGAATATTTTTTCGCTGGAAACACGAGTTTCCTGAATGGCGACGACATCTATATTGTTGTCCAGCAAAAATATTGACAGGTAGTCACACTTTATCCTGCTAATGCTTTCGATATTAGGTTGAAGCAGTCTGATAGTTGGTCCAATGTTTCTTGTTAATGGGCTCTGAAAAGAACTGTTTCTGCTATTTAGTTGATATGTCACTGCCAGGAGATGCTATGGATAGTCTGGATGCCTATAATCACTGTCGCTCAATTAGCACCACCCGGGAGGCACGTGTAGGGTATTTTAAGGTTAAACCTACGCACGTGAACAACGTTACCTCCCTGTGAATTGTAGATTAAAACTGATGAAACTGGGAAAAGGTGGGAATTAAGGAGAGGGATCTGGATAAACTGAAAGAACCAGAGGATGTAGAAAGTTTCAGAGAGAGCATTAGGGAACGATTGACAACAACAGGTGAAATAAATACAGTAGAAGAAGAATGGGTGGCTTTGAGAGAGAATATAGTAAATGCAGCAGAGGGTCAAGTAGGTAAAAAGACGAGGGCCAGTAGAAATCCTTGGGTAACAGAAGAGATATTGAATTCAATTGAAGAAAGGAGAGAATATAAAAATGCAATAACTGATGCAGGCGAAAAGGAATACAAACATCTCAAAAATTAGAATGACAGGAAGTGCAAAATTGTTAAGCAGGTATGGATAGAGGACAAATATAAGGATGTAGAGGCATATATCACTAGGGGCAAGATGGATACTGCCTATAGAAAAATTAATGAGGCCTTTGAACAAAAGAGAACCACTTGTATGAATATCATGAGCTCAGATGGAAAACCAATCCTAAGCAAAGAAAGGAAAGCAGAAAGATGGAAGGAGTATGTGGGGGTCTATACAAGGGTGCTGTACTTGAGGACGGTATTATGGAAATGGAAGAGGACATAGATGAAGGTGAAATGGGAGATACGATACTGTGTGAAGAATTTGACTGAGCACAGAAAGAGCTAAGTCAAAAAAAGGCCCTGGAAGTAGACAACATTCCATTAGAACTACTGATAGCCTTGAGAGGGCCAGCCCTGACAAAACTCTACCATCTGTTGAGTGAGATGTATGAGACATGCGAAATACCATCAGACTTCAAGAAGAATATATTAAATCCGATCCCAAAGACAGCAGATGTGACAGGTGTGAAAATTACCGAACTACCAGTTTAATAAGTCACAGCTGCAAACTACTAACACGAATTCTTCACAGACAAATGGAAAAACTGGTAGACGCTGACCTCAGGGAGGATCAGTTTGGATTCCATAGAAAAGTTGGAACACGAGAGGCAATACTGACCCTATGACTTGTTTTAGAAGACAGATTAAGGAGAGGAAAACCTACGTTTCTAGCTTTTGTAGACTTAGAGAAGGCTTTTGACAATGTTGACTGGAATACACTCTTGGGTCAAATACAGGGAGCAAAAGGCTATTTACAATTTGTACAGAAACCATATGGCAGTTGAGGGGCATGAAAGGAAGCAGTGGTTGGGGAGGGAGTGAGATAGGGTTGTAGCATATCCCTGAAGTTATTCAATCTGTATATTGAGCAAACAGTTAAGGAAACAAAAGAAAATTTCGAGTAAGAAATAAAATCTGTCATGAAGAAATAAAACCTTTGAGGTCTCCCAATGACATTGTAACTGTGCCAGAGACAGCAAAGGACCTGGAACAGCAGTTGAACGGAATGGACAGTACCTTGAAAGGAGGATATCAGATGAACATCAACAAACGCAAAACGAGGGTAATGGAATGTAGTCGAATTAAATCAGGTGGTGCTCAACGTATTAGATTAGGAAATGAGACCCTTAAAGTTATAGATGATTTTTGCTATTTAGGGAGCAAAATAACTGATGATGGTCGAAGTAGAGGGGATATAAATTTTAGGCTGGTAATGGCAAGGAAAACGTTTCTGAAGAAGAGAAATTTTTTAACATCGAGTATAGATTTCAGTGTCAGAAATATTTTTCTGACAGTATTAGCATGGAGTGCAGCCATGTATGGAAATGAAACATGGAGGAAAACTAGTTTACACAAGAAGAGAATAGAAGCTTTAGAAATGTAGTGCTACAGAATAATCCTGAAGGTTAGATGTGAAGATCACATAATGGTACTGAATAGAATTGGGGAGAAGAGAAACTTCACTGGAAGAAGGAATCGGTTGTTAGGACATGTTCTGAGGCATCAAGGGATCACCAATTTAGTACTGGAGGACAAACCACGTAGAGTGAGACCAAAAGATGAATCTACTAAGCAAATTCTGAAGGATGTAGGTTGCAGTAGTTACTTGGAGATGAAGAAGCTTGTGTAGGATAAAGTAACATAGAGGGCTGCATCAAACCAGCCTCTGGACTGAGACCACAACAACAACATCTGTTATTTATGATTTTCAGACTGTATTTCACTCTAGTGAGTGTTACAAATATCTTATGTCTTGTTGCATTTATATGCGATGTGTTTTTGATTGTCTATTCTGCCGAGCGAGCAGAGCATTCATTTACAGGTGATTACTATTCAGCTGTTTCACAAAGGTGCAGTCTTTCTCAAACAGTGAGAAATGTCTCCAAAATCAATATTCCATCAGACCATTTACAACTTATTGGGTTATGCACTGCTGGATAAAAAGACACCTTTCCAAGATAAGGTCTTATTGCCAAGTGATGTGACATGTAGTTCATCATTATAGGAGTACAGAATGTGGTGACAAATGCACACCAAATGAAACACCCATGTCACAGTAAAAGGTGACAAACAAGCGAATCAGTACGCAGTCCAGCCCACTCTGGTGGCAAGACAGATTTTTGTTCTCACATGCAAACTATCAAAAGTGCCGAATAGCATTCTGTGACAGACTGCCCCTATCATCTTGCACCTTTTGTTGCATTTCGGCAATGGTTCTTGCAGGCTCTATAGAGCGACTAAGTTCGCGCTTCTCCATGTCCCATGTGTGTTCAGTTGGTAAGAAATCTGGTGATCTTACTGCTCTGGGCAGTTGTACACCACAAAAAACATGCTTCATTCCAGAAAACATATGTGGATATGCGTTGTCTTGTCGAAAAGGCACATCACCTTACAATCGAAGAAATGGTGGTAGCATAGAAATAACAACATGTCCAGTGTAATGAGTACTGGTAGCTACACCCTGCAGAAAAGCCAAATGTGGCTGCAAGTTGTGATAGCATCCTGCACCATGAAGCCCAGGCTGGGACTAATGTGTCTTAGACAAATGCACTCTTGAGTAGGTTCCTCACCACATACACGCGATACACATGTACATCCATCACTCATACAGAGACGTCACCTACTCTCATCGCCAAACACAAAAGAGCACCACTTCTCTCTCCATTAGAATTTTTGATGCCATCAGAGTAACTCTATTTGACTATATGATGTTGCCAGTGGTAGAAAAGTAATCGTAGTCTTGCGGCAACCAGGTGTTTTGCAATGATCTTTGGTGACATAGAGGGTGCAACACGTGCCCAGATTTCTTCCCAAGTGTTGTTCAGTCAGCCACCACTGCTTGCACATTACATTGATTGTACATGCATCTGTAAAATGTGGATGTCCAGAACCTGATCTGTGGGTGTGGAAATGTTCCAGGGACCAGTGTTGAAAGCAGCGACTCATCATTGATGCAGTCTGTCCAATATTTGCAAATATCCATCGATACATCCATCCAAATTCCTGCAAACTGACAATGCAACACTGTCGAAATGGCTGACGTTGTTCAACAGGAGTATGCACTCACTGGTGGCATTTGGTTATACATTAGAATGAATGTTGAAAATATTGTTCACCTCCAAAATCATAATACTTACCGCCAGCAGAGTCAAAACAGGGGGTACACAGACAGGTATCATTGACGCCATGTGACTGTTGAAGGTGTGACAAATGAATCGCTAATACTACAACGCTTCAGTATAGAAATTTTATAACGTAATGCCACTAAACACAGTCATTGAGGGTGCTGCATTTCTTTCCCACAGTTTATAAGTGACTGACTTAGTGCCTCCAGAGTCTAGTGTGTTGAGTTCCAAGCATATGAGTTGTTTGTGTCTGATTACGAAGTATTTTTCCATCACTGGCTGTCCATGTTTGTTTCAAACAAGTGAATCCAGATGCCAATTAGTAGTGTACATTTAATCTTAGAGCTGATAGATATTATTGGCATCAGATACCAAGCATTTGACCTGTTGTAATTTCGACATATTTACTGCTGAGAGGTACAATCAGTTTATTCTTCCACATTAACAGGTAGAGGTACTGTGGGAATGTGAACTTACATTCCTGGCTGTTTGAATTTGCCTGCTTTGTTGGGGTTGAGCGGTAGACACTGGCCAAGTTTGTCGACAGTGTGAAAACTTAGATTTATTCCATACACACCAAATTTTCCTGTGATTTCAAATGTATTTTTTCCAGTAAAATTGGGTGACTAAGTAATGTAATTTGTAAACTATATGTCTCTGTCACTTGTGGTCCTTTAATCTGCTTAATTTGACTGTACACTATTACGTTTGTGAATAGTGGATAATAGATATTATTATTCCCATATGTCTGTTTACCTTCGATTCCCTAATTTGGTTCTTCATCAGACATGAGAATGTGGAAGGCTTTGCTGTTTGTGCATCTGTAACAGTATGGAATTTGTGGATCTGCTTTGTTTCCTGCTTACCAGTTAGTTATCCCCAAATTAGTTTCAGAAAATCATCGCCATTATCAAATGGTTATTTCTTAAAACAAACAAAACATAAATTGTTGTACAGTTGAAAACGTTAATCGTAAATTTTATTGTGATTAGTTTTATGCTCATATTTAATACATCGCATTTTCTTTTTTCTATGACATACACAACCAAAAACGTTGGTCCTGCGTAAACACATTAACATCAGATATTCATTATTGAACTAATGTTGGCTGTTGAGCCACAGATATTTTTTCGATCACACAACCTGGTGGTGATGTTATTCATTCCAAACGTTCCTTGTTTGTGCCTCTTTATTTACTTTATTGGTTGCTAGAACCCTCCACTTGTACTAAACCTCCAGAAATGTCTCAGTTTAGCTGGCGAGTCCTTAGATGATGGTAGAAGGGGAGTACAGTATAACTAGCCACACTTTCCCACTCGAATTTCGAGATAATTAATCCAGTCCGTCCTTGAGCTGACTTAGTGAGCTGCTGTGTAGGAATTCTTCCTATCTGTTACATGGAGATGCTATCAAAGTTTTATGTTGCTTCCGGTACTGTAGCAGTGCCATTGGATTCTGAAAGTGCAATATTACTGTCTATGTTTTACGTAACGAAGTGGGAAGAAGTTTTTTGTGCAAATAATTTTTACGTGGCATGTCATTATGGTGTGTTTATTCAACAAACACAATAAAATGAACTTGTTCACACTGATTACAAGCTAACTACTAACAGTACGAGGGCATCGTTTACTGCAGGACTAGATCAAAGACATTCTATCGACGACTGCCGACTATGGCACACAACCTTCAACTGAGCGTACAATCGGTATATTTCATATAAGATCGTACACCTTTGGTTATGCCAAAGTCATTCATTTATTTAGTAATACTAACGTCTCCTGGCATCATAAAATTACTGAAAGACTACATTTATGACCCATATGCTCCTCCTTAAGTGCGAGTGGTAAATACAACTTTTGTTAGCAAATACTGGTTACTAACAATTACTTCAATCACGCCAGAATAAATGTACTTTGGCTACGTATCTCTTTGCAGATGTCATGGCGATTTCTGCATCGGCACCTCATTCCACTGGCTCTGAAAGCGCCAGATAGCCAACTACCTCTGTTAGCTAGTGCACGAACCACTCCTTGCTCCATACATACTGCAGCACTAATACATCCACTTCACATATGTGAAATAGCAGAACTGGAAATAAAGTAAAATGCACTCTTATCTGCAAATAAGGGGTATCTTACATGGTCTCAGCTTTCACTTATGTTTCTGAGCATGGAGTTACTGTATATCCAGTATGCTGCGATTGAAACAGGTCTGCAACCTTTAAGCAATTACAAGAAATATTGGAGGAACTATCTTAAGTTGTGTAGAAAGTCCTATTTATTTACTGATGACTAGTTTTGGACTCCTTGTCCATTATAAAATCATCCATGAGTATCAGTCTTTGATTGAGACCAGATGTGTGTAAGTTACTTGTCACAAAACAAAAAAATGTGGCAATATACAATATAGTGTCCACACATGATTGTCGCTGTAAGCAAAAACTGATAACAGTTAACATTTTGACATACAGTGATGTTCATATGTGGACACTATATCGTACATGCCATATTTAAAAACTGAAAGAACCAGAGGTTGTACAGAGTTTCAGGGAGAGCATAAGGGAACAATTGACAGGAATGGGGGAAAGAAATACAGTAGAAGAAGAATGGGTAGCTTTGAGGGATGAAGTAGTGAAGGCAGCAGAGGATCAAGTAGGTAAAAAGACGAGGGCTAGTAGAAATCCTTGGGTAACAGAAGAAATATTGAATTTAATTGATGAAAGGAGAAAATATAAAAATGCAGTAAATGAAGCAGGCAAAAAGGAATACAAACGTCTCAAAAATGAGATCGACAGGAAGTGCAAAATGGCTAAGCAGGGATGGCTAGAGGACAAATGTAAGGATGTAGAGGCTTATCTCACTAGGGGTAAGATACATACTGCCTACAGGAAAAATAAAGAGACCTTTGGAGATAAGAGAACCACTTGTATGAATATCAAGAGCTCAGATGGAAAGCCAGTTCTAAGCAAAGAAGGGAAAGCAGAAAGGTGGAAGGAGTATATAGAGGGTCTATACAAGGGCGATGTACTTGAGCACAATATAATGGAAATGGAAGAGGATGTAGATGAAGATGAAATGGGAGATACGATACTGCGTGAAGAGTTTGACAGAGCGCTGAAAGACCTGAGCCGAAACAAGGCCCCCGGTGTAGACAACATTCCATTAGAACTACTGTCGGCCTTGGGAGAGCCAGTCCTGACAAAACTCTACCATCTGGTGAGCAAGATGTATGAAACAGGTGAAATACCCTCAGACTTCAAGAAGAATATAATAATTCCAATCCCAAAGAAAGCAGGTGTTGACAGATGTGAAAATTACCGAACAATCAGTTTAATAAGCCACAGCTGCAAAATCCTAACACGTATTCTTTACAGACGAATGGAAAAACTAGTAGAAGCCGACCTTGGGGAAGATCAGTTTGGATTCCGTAGAAATACTGGAACACGTGAGGCAATACTGACCTTACGACTTGTCTTAGAAGAAAGATTAAGGAAAGGCAAACCTACGTTTCTAGCATTTGTAGACTTAGCGAAAGCTTTTGACAAGGTTGACTGGAATACTCTCATTCAAATTATAAAGGTGGCAGGGGTAAAATACAGGGAGCGAAAGGCTATTTACAATTTGTACAGAAACCAGATGGCAGTTATAAGAGTCGAGGGATACGAAAGGGAAGCAGTTGTTGGGAAGGGAGTAAGACAGGGTTGTAGCCTCTCCCCGCTGTTATTCAATCTGTATATTGAGCAAGCAGTAAAGGAAACAAAAGAAAAATTCGGAGTAGGTATTAAAATCCATGGAGAAGAAATAAAAACTTTGAGATTCGCCGATGACATTGTAATTCTGTCAGAGACAGCAAACGACTTGGAAGAGCAGTTGAATGGAATGGATAGTGTCTTGAAAGGAGGATATAAGATGAACATCAACAAAAGCAAAACGAGGATTATGGAATGTAGTCGAATTAAGTCGGGTGATGCTGAGGGAATTAGATTAGGAAATGAGACACTTAAAGTAGTAAAGGAGTTTTGCTATTTGGGGAGCAAAATAACTGATGATGGTCGAAGTAGAGAGGATATAAAATGTAGACTGGTAATGGCAAGGAAAGCGTTTCTGTTGTTGTTGTTGTGGTCTTCAGTCCTGAGACTGGTTTGATGCAGCTCTCCATGCTACTCTATCCCGTGCAAGCTTCTTCATCTCCCAGTATCTACTGCAACCTACATCCTTCTGAATCTGCTTAGTGTATTCATCTCTTGGTCTCCCTCTACGATTTTTACCCTCCACACTGCCCTCCAATGCTAAATTTGTGATCCCTTGATGCCTCAAAACATGTCCTACCAACCGATCCCTTCTTCTAGTCAAGTTGTGCCACAAACTTCTCTTCTCCCCAATCCTATTCAATACCTCCTCATTAGTTACGTGATCTACCCACCTTATCTTCAGCATTCTTCTGTAGCACCACATTTCGAAAGCTTCTATTCTCTTCTTGTCCAAACTAGTTATCGTCCATGTTTCACTTCCATACATGGTTACACTCCATACAAATACTTTCAGAAACGACTTCCTGACACTTAAATCTATACTCGATGTTAACAAATTCCTCTTCTTGAGAAACGCTTTCCTTGCCATTGCCAGTCTACATTTTATATCCTCTCTACTTCGACCAACATCGGTTATTTTACTCCCTAAATAGCAAAACTCCTTTACTGCTTTAAGTGTCTCATTTCCTAATCTAATTCCCTCAGCATCACCAGACTTAATTCGACTACATTCCATTATCCTCGTTTTGCTTTTGTTGATGTTCATCTTATATCCTCCTTTCTGAAGAAGAGAAATTTGTTAACATCGAGTATAGATTTAAGTGTCAGGAAGTCATTTCTGAAAGTATTTGTATGGAGTGTAGCCATGTATGGAAGTGAAACATGGACGGTAAACAGTTTGGACAAGAAGAGAATAGAAGCTTTCGAAATGTGGTGCTACAGAAGAATGCTGAAGATTAGATGGGTAGATCACATAACTAATGAGGAAGTATTGAATAGGATTGGGGAGAAGAGAAGTTTGTGGCACAACTTGACCAGAAGAAGGGATCGGCTGGTAGGACATGTTTTGAGGCATCAAGGGATCACCAATTTAGCATTGGAGGGCAGCGTGGAGGGTAAAAATCGTAGGGGGAGACCAAGAGATGAATACACTAAGCAGAATCAGAAGGATGTAGGTTGCAGTAGGTACTGGGAGATGAAGAAGCTTGCACAGGATAGAGTAGCATGGAGAGCTGCATCAAACCAGTCTCAGGACTGAAGACCACAACAACAACAACAATATTTAAATGTTTTGTGACCCACAACTTACATGCACGTGTGGTTGTAATTCAAGACTTATGGTATGTACATGGATGATTTGATAATGGGCAAGCCATCTGAAACTAGCTATCATTTAATAAATAAAACTTTCTACACAACTTAAGATGATTCCTCTAACTGTTATTGTAAGCATGGAGTTCAATTGTGCACATACTGCATGTAAAAATAAAATACTAAAAAATCAAATTATTAGCAATCTAATATGTAAATCTATGGTACCACAAATTTTCCACATGTACATATTCAAACTTCCTATATGTAAAAACACACCTGATGAAATTGTAACCAAAACAGTCCATCTCACAAAGATATTGATACCTCTCAGAAAGGTATTACATGTGATCCATTCAAGCCACATGGCGAAAATTCAAAATTATAATATTGAAAAAGAATACTGGTATTTAGATCGAAGCTCTTCATTCCAGAATAACTGCATCTACAACACATGATCATTGTGTTCTCTCTCCACTCTATATAGTCGTTTTGTGGTATATTATACATGAAATAGAATGAATTCCAACATATGGTACTTTCCTCACCTTTTTCTAGTGCATAATGTTTCCACTCCCACATCACTGAGATGGGAAATACTTTCCACTCTTAACAGAAAAATACTTACCACTCTTAACAGACCTGTAAACGTATGTATGTAAACCGAAGAGACGAACGAAAATTTCCATCAAGACCGAAATTCGAACCCTGCTCACTATGCAAATTTTCATTCATTGCTTCTGTCTGCATACATTACATACATAACAGTTGTCTGATACTTGAAAAGATCTCAGCAACCACGTAGTTTCATATGATTAAAGACCTCAAAATGTTCTGAAAAACTTCTTACCCTTCTGTTTCACCTTACTAGAAGAATAGTGGGTAATACAATAACTTTTTGTCCCTTGACAAAAGTTATATTCACATTTTTTCTTGTTTCCTGACTGTCGCTTTTTCTGTATTTTTAACTGCAATGTCTATCGTTTGACATTAACTTATTTATCTTGAACATAGAAGTCTAGTTATCTAATAATGTCACTCAGTTCGATATTAGAGAGAACTCTCATAGGACACAAACCTGTTGCACCACGTTGTTTGTGTTGTATTACTTCTAATTCCATAATCGATGTCAATATGTTGATCTATCTTTTTTAATTACCTCAGCATTCGTTCTGTCAGATTTCATGCAGGTGAAATAAAGTATAAATGGCTTTTATACAATGAAAAGTAAGAGTTGTTTCCATATGAATGATCGACGTTTTGGTAGTATATTTAATAACACTCTGTCCATCCTTCCTATGAAATTTTTAATAAATATTTCGCTCACAGTCGTAGAAGTTGCACTTGGCATAGGAAAAAATGAAAATTTTGCAATGATCTCCATAGTTCTGGTACTGACTTTCCGTTTGTACTGTCAATAACATGACTAACCTTCTCTGCAGTCCTGTTACTACCTTGTCAACCACTTTTTGTTTATGCCCACTTCCGTTCTGCCTCTTTTCTGTCATCACTTTAATTAATTTGAACATGGAGATGAAAACAACTGGTACTAGCCCACTACTGCACACACTTCAACTGTGTTTATTTTGGCAGTAAAGTCATCTTAGTTGGTTGTAACTATGGAGTTCAACCTTCCATGTAATTTTTCTGATTCCATCCTTTCCATTTCGTACCTCTTCAGCATACATTGTGAATCTATATTCAAAATAATACACTCATATCAGAGTTTTAATACTTCTGTCTCATTATAAACATTTCGCTCTGTTCCTGCTTCTTCTACCTCCTCAGCTTCCATATTCTCCCAATTACATGTTACTGGCAGTCATTATTCGATCCTACTGGTGGTTTTAAAACTTACTTCTCATCCTTGTAAAATTTTTTCATCTTGAACTACGGAACTACCCATGTATTATCGTAAATTTTCAAAGCCTATTTCAACAACTCACAGATACTCTAACTCCATTTTCCTCCTCTAGTGTTCTTCAAGCCATAATGCTTTTTTTCCAACCAGCAATCACTAATTCACCATTTCCATTGCTAAAACCTGTTGTTATTTTTTCTTCTTTAATTAATCACTGCCCAATATGACATCTTCATTAAGAACTTCTGCTATCAGTAACCTTAAACCAAGTTCTATCCCTAGACTTCCTATAATTATACTGGACTGCTCAATTACTTCAACACCTTTCTCCAAAAATACACCTTTCAGTATCACTTCCAGGTTCTCCCTAGTAGCTGAGTGTCCAGTGCGACGGGCTGTCATGCCAAGAGGTCTGGATTTGATTCCTGGCTGGGTTGAAGATTTTCTCTGCTCAGGGACTGGGTGTTCTTGTTGTCTTCAAAGAGGTGGCAACAGCAAGGGCATCCTGCCACCTCTTAAATTAACCATGCCAAATCCGATTGTAACCATGCCAACCCTGCGAAAATGCTGGACAAAGGCACAAGAAAAAGGAGTATCACTTGCAGAATGTGTAATATTGTACATGACTAAACAGGTTCAAACTTCTTCAAAGCATTCTTTTAAATTGCCACAATCTCACTCACAGTGTCTACAGTCATCATCATTTCCATATACATATATCAATTTCAGGACAGGCCAGACTTCTTCATATGTCGACTCTCTTCCAACAAATCTTACAGACTGTCTTCCCTATCTATTGTATTTACAAAAAATTTCTTCTCTTTCTGCTGCATTGTTTGAGACTCCACAAATATTTCATAACGTCTTTTCCCATTATCCAAATTCTTCTCCACATTCGTCGTCTTTAAAAGTCGTTTCTCCATCACTCATTTATTCAAGACATATCTGCATGAATGGTTCCAAGTCTGTTTGAAATAAATGAAACACTGTTCTGCAATTACTTCCCTACTCTCTTTGTCCATGCCTCTGTGCGCTTTTATTCGTTTCCTTTTTCCCATTACCAATCCGGTTCATTTCATTACTAATTTTCTGTTCACATGCTTTCCCGAAATGTGACCGTTGTGCATTATCTGCTGGTGCAGCAGGAGATCATATTTCTAGATTATTGTTCTGAGGATCTCTTTTTGTCCATTGCTGAGGTCTTTCTTTGGGATAATCGTGGTCTTCTCGAAAATTGTCCGCATACCTCATCCAGTTATTATTAAATCTGTCCCATCGATTTCTTGGATGCCTGTTACTTCGGTTCCATGGCCTGTATTCCCTATGTTCCTGCTCAAAATCGCTTCCTAGCTGAAAGTGTTCCCCATTTCCATTGTAATTATTATCACTTCGACATTCATTATCCAAATCCTCCAGCATAGAGACGAACAGTTACATGTTTTCTGTTCTAGTTGTGATGGCAATCACTCGTATGTTCCATTAGGAATTTGGGATTAATACACGAATCAGATCTAGTTGCAGTGTCTGTGATAAAAGTATGTTGTTCTCGTAATAACAGTTTTAAAAATTCCGTGATCATTTTAATTTATCACCTCTCAAATAATTACATACATTTCGAATTTAAGACTTCTTTTTAGACTGATGACTTTGTGACCAAAATCTTTCTACAGATTCTGTAGTAAGGCAATTCTGAGCCTTTAATATTGTATTGTAGCTATGAAATAATTTCTAATAAAATTCATCTTCCTACCTTCTCTTTAGTTTGATGCAAGTACAATATTTAATTTCCTCACCCATATTACTGGATGAACTCTTCCATTGTACCTCTAGGTGAGAAATCACTGATGTTCTCAGAACTCGTACATCTCATATTGTCGTTCCTCATATACAGAGTGCATCAGGAGGAAAGGTGAAGGCTTTGAGGATTGATAATATTCGTGATTCTGAACAAAAAACTTCATCACTGTATCTAACATACAACTGTTTCAAAAAGATGGGCATCAGTCACATGTCCTTCATCACCATTCACATGGGAATACAATTAAAGTGACATTAGGGTACATAGAGTTGTCTCCCTGTGTACATTATGGTAGATCAAACTCAATGACATTCTCCACTCAAAGCGTCCATATACAGACCTTCATTCACAAGCTGCTGTTTCTTCTGATCTTCCATAGCGCAACTGCTACAGCTACAGAAGTATTATGAGCCAAATGGTATTCTTCAGCTCATGGTTCAGTATTTTCATATTCTTACAATCACATGATTGACCTTGTTTAGTAACTCAATTTCTTACATGCAACAAAGTAAAAAAATATTCAGAAGTAATACTACCAGCAATCTGTCACTTGAAAAAGGTGTTTACTTTGCTAATTCCTATGTCTCAACTTAATTATACTGCACACCCCAAAAAAATTCATAGTACATTAGTTCACTTCCCTTGTCCCACTGTTAAACTGTTCAAATATGATGATAATAATGTGATCAAAACATGTACCATGTTTGCTTAACAAAGAGCATCAAAAACACTGATAATATTGTTAGCCAATATTACTACATTATAAATATAAATTGTAGCACTGTTCATGAATTTGCATGCACAGTTTAGTCAGAATATTTACATCATAATGTATCCCAGCACTTGGTGCCAAACGTAACTTTCATCTACTGGATTTTTCATTTTTGAACTTATAAATGTTAATTTTTACATGTCTTTTTTCTGCAATAGATTTTTTATATCTGTTCATGTGATGTCATGAAATGAAATAAGTGAGAGAATCAATGTCATACAAACTTTAACCTTGATTATTAAAATTTCAGTGTCTTCATTCTGAAATAGTGTTGTGATGCGACATGCTTTGAAGAAGTATTGCGTTATGAAAGCATAAATGATTTCTGTTTCCTTCAAAATGATGGTGAGCTCCACTTGAGCTTTTCCTGACATTGGTTCACTGGTAGAAGATTGAATAATACAAGAGTCAAATAATTATTCGTTTTGGCTTATAATGTTTCCTCTTTGTTTTATAGCACCAATTGTTACCACACAGTATGAGTGTTGATAGCCCAATTTTGTTTCATCACATTGAGCACTTTGATGAAACTTGGATTGATAATTCTTATTATGCAGTAGTCATATCTATCTTGTGCAATCAGTATTCTTTCAAAAATTGTTAACTATCTCAATATTTCTACAGCACTCCCATATCATTCATCGTATTTCTCTCTTACATCCATCTCTTTGAACGTTCTAGGCCACTCTTTTGTTTATGATTCTACCTTGGTGTTCCCTCTAATGATTTCACATTCTTACATGACATGCTATGTTCTCTATGACTTGGTCATTACTCCCTTATGGCAACTGGTTTTCCATTGTTATCTACGCTTCATTTATTAGAGGACCATTTGTACAGTCGAGAAAAGTAAACTGTTGGCAAGAAAAATAAGTGAGTCCTACATCGGGCATTCTAAACATGTGGAGCTATGTCACAATTTGTGGCAACACTTTCATCCTGTGAACACCCATATTCCTGGCAACATATACCAGTGAGATGTATTGCAGACAACATGGGAAATTACTACCAATTAAGTATTGTACACAGAAGCACAGGATATTAACAGCAATCATGAAGTATGTAGTGATTTGACTGACAATGCTAGAAGTGATCTGAAGGAGCTGTTACTACTGCTGTGCCAGTAGCTCACTGGCAAACTGCCTGGTTTTCACTCACTGAACCAGAATCAGTTCCATCGTCTAGCCAATATTCTCTTATGACCACAATGTGATAGGTGCCAAACAGTCTTTCTGTGGGAGCTTCTCTTGTGTCAATGAATATAATACCAGTGCACATTATTTGTAGTCCTTAAGAGAACTACTGTAGTACAAGTTAAAAAATTCACATGATTTTAAAGTAAATCGAAACAATTTATTTTATGGACATTAGTTTAATAGGAGTGAGAGAATATTATGTTGAGGAAAAAGTGATTTTAGATCAGTCAGGCATGCAGCAAAATTTTATCTTTTACAAAGCTTGTATTTCAAATGTTGGAGAGAGTAACTAATTCTTTGGCACAAATGAAAATGGCAGTGATACACTTTTTTTCAATTTGTGCACTGAAATGTGAGAACGAAGCTCAACTGCAACCCTTCTGCCCTTTCATTTGGGAACACTAAAAAATTCATTATCATCTCAATTTCGAAAATAATCAGGTCCAAATAATGTGCCAAAGAGAACTTCTCCGCTGGTAAACATGAAATGATAAAGAGAAATCGGAAATTATATTGTCCGACAGCTTTCTGAAAAATGCTTTCCCCTGACGAAATTTTTTTTATTTTTTATTTTATTTTATTTTTTTTTTAATCGAGAGACCGAATCGCACCCATAAGGAATCCGAATTACATAAAATCTTTATATCGTCCATCCAAAGTCAGAGGTGTTGGTATGTCCTGCCCAAGAAACCAAGAAAAGAAGACGTATCGTATGTCACACTGACATCCCATTATGACAGATTTCGCTATGTCAGTTACAATATTTATGCAATTAAACAGTCCATATTTAAATTTTATCATAATATAATCGTAATTTGCCTTGAGGTTCCTCAAGACAGATGTAGAGCTACCGAAACAGTAACCCACTGATATTTGTCACTGGCATTGTTGTATACGAATGTGTCACAGCATTCATTGACTATACAAGCGGCACTCCGTGCCGGTCGCGGTGGCCGAGTGGTTCTAGGCGCTTCAGTCCGGAACCGCTGGAATGCTACGGTCGCAGGTTCGAATCCTGCCTCGGGCATGGATGTGTGTGATGTCCTTATGTTAGTTAGGTTTAAGTAGTTCTAAGTTCTAGGGGACTGATGACCTCAGATGTTAAGTCCCACAGTGCTCAGAGCCATTTGAACCATTTTTGACACTCCGTCTTTTTTTTTTTTTCGCTCGAATTTGAGAAAGCATTGTTGGCATGCAGTTCTCGCACGAAACCTGAATGATTGGCTCCATACATAGCATTTTACAGTGTAACAAGAAGCTGTGTCAACACATCAGCTATGAATTTTTCCACAGTGTTACCTAATTGTAATATCTCCTCTACACCTTTACTTGAGGTAAACACCGTAATTTTCCTTTTCTGCATAGGTTCCTGAAGCTGTCGAAGAACCCTGGAAATAGGTAATGTTCATCTCACTCTCAATTCAGTGGGCCCATTCTCGTAGATCTCCCTCTCCCTCGGTAATGGTGCACTGACTCTCACGCGCAGTTCTAAATCTTTCGAATAGTTTTTCTTTCACTTCTTTGCGAGTTTCATTTTGGTGCATGTTTTGTACTGCGTATAAATCATTCTTCCATGTATTTAACGCACGTTCAAATTTTACGAAACGAAACCAGCGCCGACCGCGGTGGTCGTGCGGTTCTGGTGCTGCAGTCCGGAACCGCAGGACTGCTACGGTCGCAGGTTCGAATCCTGACTCGGGCATGGGTGTGTGTGATGTCCTTAGGTTAGTTCGGTTTAAGTAGTTCTAAGTTCTAGGAGACTTATGACCTAAGATGTTGAGTCCCATAGTGCTCAGAGCCATTTGAACGAAACCAGCTGTGCAGAGAGCTTAACTTTAAGCATTGAGATTGATAGCCTTTTCTTTGTCAATGAAAGCTACTACTCTTCATGTTTTCTTTAGCCTAGAAAGGTGCTGTATTTTTACTCTGGACCTTCAGTACCACAACAATCATCGCTGAACCACAGTTACAGAATTGTCAGAGTTATTTGCTGTTTCTTCTAATATTTCCACAATTTCTAACGAAATGTCGACGTCATTCAAATGAATGTCCAAGAAATTAACTAATAAATAATACGTATGTAGGTTTTCAACAGAATAAAGTGATTTCGACTGCATACCACGTTCTTTATATATGGTCTTTGCGAGATTGAAAACATTAATTGGATTCCACATTACTATGAACTCTAAAATCTATACAAGGATTTATGCTACCAGCAAGCATATAAGATGAAATTACAGAGAAATAATTCAGTTTTATATCCGTTGTTATTTTACAGATACTACAAAGGCAACTCGTAATTTTTATAGATATTAAATGTCTTCCAAATGCGAGGAATTAGTAACTGTGAACAACTGTGTCAGAGAAAACTATCAACGGAACCTGAAATTCGCTTCACAAATTACGGTCACATTGTGCCGCGTTTACCGATGTGCCGCCTACCAAAGCTGTTGTGTTGTGCATGTACTGTCTGCTACAATTACGGTAGGACTGTACATTTGTCCAACCACCCGACAAGCCACGAATTTGGCACTTTCTAACTTTTTAAAAAATACTTGCAGTGTCTCTTAGCAGCTATAATTCTGACACTGTGTTTATGTTGGTGTAATCGTAATGTATAAAAAATGTCAGAGCACTTTTGACATGTCGGATAGGACTGGACCCTTGTCAGCTCAAGTGATAACCACATTTTTGTTTACAAGGTTGCTCGTAGCGCACTGCCTGAGAGCAGTGACAATGGAAAATGCTACAAACGGCCTCTGGAAAACGGGACGCTTCCCGTGTAACAGGAACATACTTAGGTACAATGTCTTTGCAGTACAGCTGGACTTCAAGATACAAACAAAGAGTACATGCGAATCCAAACGTTATCCTGCGACCTCACAAAATAAGCAAGCCAACATCAACAGCCAAGTTCAGTAATGTTGGGAACCGACTGGTTTGGTGAGTTGGCAATTACGAGCCACCCGTGAACGATTTTATGCTCATTTGTATAGTTTATACACTAATGGCCTATAAAATTGCTACACCACGAAGACGACGTGCTACAGACGCGAAATTTAACCGACAGGAAGATGATGCTGTGATATGCTAATGAGTAGCTTTTCAGAACATTCACACAAGGTTGGCGACGGTGGCGACACCTACAACGTGCTGACAGGAGGAACGGTTCCAACCGATTTCTCATACGCAAACAGCAGTTGACCAGCGTTGCCTGGTGAAACGTTGTTTTTATGCCTCTTGTAAGGAGGGGAAATGCGTACTATCACGTTTCCGACTTTGATAAAGGTCAAATTGTAGCCTATCCCGATTGCAAATTATCGTATCGCGACATTGCTGTTCGCGATGGTCGAGATCCAATGACTGTTAGCAGAATATGGAATCGTTGGGTTCCAGAGGGTAATATGGAACGCCGTGCTGGATCCCAACGGCCTCGTATCATTAGCAGTCGAGATGACAGGCATCTTATCCGCATGGCTGCAACGGATCGTGCAGCCACGTCTCGATCCCTGAGTCAACAGATGGGGACGTTTGCAAGACAACAGCCATATGCATGAACAGTTCGACGACGTTTGCAGCAATATCGACTATCAGCTCGGAGACCATGGCTGCGGTTACCCTTGACGCTGCATCACAGACAGGAGCGCCTGCGATGGTATACCCAACGACGAACCTGAGTGCGCGAATGGCAAAACGTCATTTTTTCGGATGAATCCAGGTGCTGTTTACAGCATCATGATGGTGGCATCCGTGTTTGGCGACATCGCGGTGAACGCACATTGGAATCGTGTAATTGTCATCGCCATTCTGGCGTATCACCCGGCGTGATGGTATGGGGTGGCATTGGTTACACGTCTCGGTCACCTCTTGTTCGCATTGACGGCACTTTGAACAGTGGACGTAACATTTCAAATGTGTTACGACCCGTGGCTCTACCCTTCATTCGATCCCTGCGAAACCCTACATTTCAGCAGGATGATGCACGACCGCATGTTGCAGGTCCTGTACGGGCCTTTCTGAATACAGAAAATGTTCAACTGATGCCCTGGCCAGCACATTCTCCAGATCTCTCACCAATTGAAAACGTCTGGTCAGTGGTGACCGAGCAACTGGCTCGTCACAATACGCCAGTCACTACTCTTGATGAACTGTGGTACCGTGTTGAAGCTACACGGGCAGCTGTACCTGTACACGCCATCCAAGCTATGTTTGATTCAATGCCCAGGCGTATCAAGGCCTTTATTACGGCCAGAGGTGGCTGTTCTGGGTACTGATTTCTCAGGATCTATGCATCCAAATTGCTTGAAAATGTAATCACATGTCAGTTCTAGTATAATATATTTGTCCAATGAATACCTGTTTATCATCTGAATTTCTTCTTGGTGCAGCAATTTTAATGGCCAGTGGAGTAATTCGAAACATGCAATCTAAATTTCTAGTCACGAAGCCCAGCTACCGCTTTTGTGTAATGCAAAATATTCCGTTGCATTATACATTACATCATCACGATGCGCCTTTATCAAGCTTTTCAGATATACGACTCTGCAGCTGACTGGAAGAAAAAATCATAATAGTGGGTAACACAGGCGCTATGCCAAGTAGGAGGTTTGATATTAATGAACGTTGATATTTTCATGACACATACTTCTTTATTGTACTCCTACTGTAGTCACTAAGATATATCAAATTTCAATAATTTTCTTTCAAATTAACTATTCCTTTCGAGAGAACATTACACATGGGTTTACTCCAAAAAATACACGAAATCCGTGCTGCTGTAACCGAATCGCCAACACTCAGTGCCTTTAGTATTGACGATAAGAAAATGAATTGTGGTTAAAGTAAAATGATCAGAAAGAATGAAATCGAATCGCAGTAGTTAGCAAAATTTGGAAAAAAATGTTATGAATTCAGTTAATGAGTAAAGAAAATTAACAGTCCCCAGCTCATTACATGTGCAAAATTACTGATTCTGTAATTACTTACTTGGATTACTGGTAAACACATAAGAATACTTGGAATGTTATCAGGCGAAAATAGCACACAATTGTTAAATATCACGTTAGCACAGCTCCAAATGGGTATGTCATAATGGTGAAATACTTTCCAGCATGGAAACAATTTAGTAATGAACATAGAACAGAAAAATTTTATTACCTGTGGAACGTTACGTAAAATGCAAAACTCGTGATGTCCACTCTCTGTAATGCTATTGTCGTTACTTTTGCGCACAAGGCATGTATATTTATTCATTGCCAAATGCTCTCAATTAAACTGGAAAACGACGTGATGATAACAGCCGTGTTCAATAATCACTTTCGTATAATTCAAATTTACGTAATCTACGAATCTAATTTTCAACTGCAAAAGTATGTCAAAATTCGAACAATGCTTTTACTGACTTGCTGATCTCAAATAACAGGATCTTTCGCTATTATTCACTAACAGTAACCGAAAATCACTTTGTACAGTTACTACCATTATTTGCTCAAGACTTAAATGCTTTTGACTGATTACAGTTGCGTAAAATAAAAACTTATTTATCATTGAAAAATTCTCAAAAGTACCTTTTGCTGAAGTTTACTTTGTTACGTACTGCTTTTGAGATTACTGTTCAAATTACTAGGCGTAAATACTTTGGTTAATTACTATGTTGCAAACCACTAAGACTTTAATTACTGTTACCCTTTCAGCATAGCAGAACGTTACTTACGGCTAAGTTATTTTGTCTGACCTATTTCTTTTAGAGAGAAACATTGCAATTGCTTCTCATTTATTAGGACTTTCTCAGGTTAATGATAATGGGTGGGATGGAACTTTTCCTTAGGTAGAAATAGACACTTTGAAATATCTGTCTGTTATTCAGTCACAAAATTAGCTACACAAGCCTGATACAATAATTACCTAGATCTCCATGTTGAGTCGCCGTCAGTGCATGTTAAGGCATTGTTCGTTGCCAGTATGTGGCAAAGGCTCCTCTTCTTGCAGCTCCAGTGATTAAAATTGGTTCCACAATACTCTTTATGTTAGCTAGTACGAGTATCCATTTGCAGTGATTGTCCCGTGCCCACATAATGCCTTATACTGGATCTGGCCACACCAAACTTCCGCCGAGGCATTACATATTTTAGCACCACTGCCTTACGACCACGTCGTAACACATACGTCGTATCACTATTCTCTCCACCGTTCCCCGTACGCGACTCGACTCGACTTGAGTGTTGACATGTCAACACCGCTTTACACTGTACGGCCGGCGAGTTCGCACGCCCAGCGATAATGTGATAGCAGCTTCGACAGCAATGCATAACCCCGACTACGCCAGAGTGTCTAAATACGACTAGTTTACATTTAACATTCATTTTATTGTACAATAGAAAAACAGCATAACATTCCACAAGAAAAGTATTAACAGAACACATCGTAACAGCAAAACTGAAAGGAAACAATTAGTAATCCACAGGGTTAATATGTAACAACACGAAACATAATTACTTTGGGGAAAACCCAGACCCTCAAACGCTGCCATACAGCTACAACGTAACGACTCATCTCTATTCTTATTTGCACATTCGAGGCTGAAACATCTCAGAGTTTCCAACAGATAAAAGTAAGTGTTACGATGTATATGCAAAACAATATGCAGTAATTATACTCAACTACAGAAAATCAAAACGATCTATAAGTAAAATCGTTACAATTTCCGGTGCGTGTTGCGTTCCCAGTGCTGCGAGCTGTACACAACTGAAGGTTTACGAGTTTATGAAGACATACGAACAGGCATGATTGTCGACTGTACCTATCTTCACTTAAGGGGCTCCGGAAAGGCTCAAATTCATGAAAAGTTCAATTTTTACTTTTTTGCGTTTTCTGAATCTGCAGACTATTACCTTTTAATAGATATATAATTTATCCAATTCCGAAGACTACAACTATTTTTAAATTTTTTTTTTGAAATGTGTTCTACATGGGCGTGACCCACTGTGGCGCTGTTAAACTGCTGTCAAATGGTGTTATTATTAACGTCCGTGTTCATCAGGTACATTTTAGTGATGTGAGATAATGTATGTGTTGTGGCTAACCTATTTTCAGAGACTTAGCAGCACCTGAACTGTTGAAAAAGTGTATTCACGGAAAAACTCAAAACCCCAATGAAAGTGTAAATAGTATTATATGGTCGAGAATCCCCAAGACTGTAGTTGTTGGAATAGAAACACTTCACTTTGGTGTGTATGATGCTGTTGCGACTTTCAATTATGGCAACATTGTAAGGTGCAAGGTATTTAGAAATATGGGAATGAAGATAGGTTCTAACGTGGTACGAGCGATGCTTGCTTTGCTTGCTTTAGACAAGGAACGCATTCGGGCTGCAGACAGGGCTGTAAAGAGTCTAGAAATACAAGCAAGAGTAAACAGGAGGAGGAACAAGAGGAAGCTGGAGGAGGAGTTTGCAGAGGATGAAGATAATCCATCCTATGGACCTGGAATGCACTAAAAAGTTAATCCAATCTTTGTCGCTCGATTCCCAAAACTTTTATTTTCTCATACTAATTACATGTTTTCTAAGGATCTTCCAAACATATTTGTTTCAAACTTTCAGTAAATGTTACACAGTACCTTCTGCATAATTTAACACAGCCTTTTTCCAAAAAACTGTATATTTTTGAATATATAAATAAAAAATTGCAAAAAAATGTTGTGAATTTTCATTACAATTGAAAAAAAATCATCTTTAATAACTGAACTAAAATTTTGTAAAATCCCTGTGTTAAGTTGTAGCCCATATTCCAATAAATAATCTGTAAAAAGTTCAACTTCCTACCTCAAATACTTTGTGAGGAAAGATGTAATTTATAAGCGTTATTTTAACATTGCAAGTATAGGGCGTTCCGGAGCCCCTTAAGGTGTTCAGTAACGTCAAAAAAAAAAAAAAAGAAAAAAAAAACTATCTGTCTTCAGATTTCGAAGCTGATCCTGTGTTGGGAAGTCCTAGGCTGACCTCGGTATCTGCATTTGTGGACTGCAATTTTAGAATTTTCTTCCTCAGTCTCATCTACACAGTGTAACGCACTGGAACTACCAGTGTTCTATGTCATCTTTGTTCCTTATCGTGTCTGGCGTTCCACATCTTCGTTATAGTTGTGGGCCTCAGTCCGGAGATTGGTTTGATGTAGCTCTTAAGGATAATTTTCTTGTGCAAGCCACTTCACCTCTGCAGAATGACTCCAACTCCCTCCACAAATTTATTTTCCCCCAGTTCTGTTTAGTATTTTTGCGTTAGCTGTTCGACTTTCTCGTGTAATCTTGAGAATGCTTCCGGAGCGTAATATTTCAACAGCTTCTATCGTCTTTACTTATGAGCTGTTTGCCACTTATGTGTGAATTCCTTACAAGGGTACACTCCCGAAAAATACCTTAATACAAACCTTCTCAACACATTTATATTCGACGTTTACCTTTGTTTTCGGAAATGTTTTCTTGCTGCTGGTAATTTATTTCAGCAATGTTCACTTCTTTGGCGTCCGATTATTTCTAGTGTCTCATTTTCTATTCTAATTCCTTCAACATCACATTATTTGATTCGATTACATTACGTTACGTAATATCTTATCAAGACACTGTTGATACTGTTCAATTCTGCTGTCTATGGTACAATTACAATGTCACTGGCACTCTTCAAAGTTTTTATGTTTGTCCATGTTATCCTAGAAGCAATGAGATTTTTCCTGAGAAGCTGTAAGCACATGCCTCTGAGATGGCGCCACAAATGTAGAAGAGTCTGCGGTGTCAAGTCCTGCATCTGAAACAAAGACACAAAGTAAAACAAGGTGAGAACAGCAGTGAACAAAGTGTTACCGATTCTAGTAAATGGAACATTGCATCACGTTCCGTAACTTTCAGAAGTAGCTTTTACACATCATAAAGTACATTCTAGTGCCGACTAATGTTTTGCTTAGTTCTTAGTTAACTATAAAATATTTGACTGATATTATTAAAACTAAAGAGGTAAACACGCAATATATTTTGTTTTTACTTATTTTCCTCGCTGCAAATTAAAATAAAGCATTTTAGCTAAGCGAACAACAGAGAGTCACAATAATGAATTGGAAGTAGGATTGGAAATCTTTGACAGTTGTGCAAGCATGATGCAACTTTGAGAATAGCACTCATGTAACACCAAAACTTTCAGGGGCTGACGTTATTACACTTAGCAACTTACTGTGACACTAGTGCACAAGGATCAGAAATACTAGCAATTTTGTGAACAGACGATAATGATGATACTGGTATCAACACATTCACAAGGAGTCTACAGAAGCTGCTCTATCAAGTCGGCCCTTAGTACCATCGGAAATCGTACCGGCAGACTGTTTCAGCAGTACAGCATTTCTTGAAATGTTTTTGGAATGGCATAGTGAGAGGGTAGAAGTGTCTCAGAAAATGTTTCTATCATATGAGGCCCTGATCCGCATTGGCGCTTTTGTAAAAGGATCGTTACTACTATTTGTAGTGAATAAATAAATCAAAAGATTTGTGTTGAAACATCAAAAAGTCCCAGAGTAATAACGTTATGCGATATCAAGGAACTTTTTATAAAAAAAACAAACAATGGGAATAGATATCTGCAAGTGCTATAAGAGCGTTTATGTGGGGCTAGTAACTTCTCGGCGAGACAGTAGTGCAAAACCTGCAACTATTAGCAGATGAGGACCGCAGGTTCCTGCGTCCCTGGAATGGCAGACGAGGACCACATGAATGAATCTCATGCATAAAACTAAATGCAGTATGATATCGAACCCACTTCGGTGTCTTTAAGCGCAAATGCCCTCCCATCCTCACAACCACTTCGTAGTGTTGTGGCCTCTGCAGTATTACTTGAATGTAATGTTATTTAGGAATTCTTATATTTGTAACTGCAGAGGATAACTGACAGAAATGAAATTCTTCCTCAGTGTAATAACTAAGGATACAACGTGAACCAATAATGACCCTTGAAAGAAGATGTTAAATATTCATGTGCACGTAAATCAACAACCTGGAATACCTTCCAACGTTGAGAGAATATGAAACTTCCTGGCAGATTAAAACTGTGTACCGGACCGAGACTCGAACTCGGGACCTTTGTCTTTCGCGGGCAAGTGCTCTATCAGTTGATCTACCCAAGCACGACTCACACCCCGTCCTCACAGCTTTACTTCTGCTAGTATTTCGTCTCCTGCCTTCCAAGCTTCACAGAAGCTCTCCTGCGAACCTTGCAGAACTAGCACTCCCGGAAGAAAGGATACTGTGGAGCTCCGTCTTAGCCACAGCCTGGGGGATGTTTCCGGAATGAGCTTTTCACTTTGCAGCGGAGCGCACACTCAGCTGCAGAGCGAAAATCTCATTCTTGAGAGAATATCGTCGAAAGTATGGAAATGATAAGACATTTAAAATTTCTGTTTTCTGTTGTGATCTTCGTTACCTGTAGACGTCAAGTGCTCTTTTGAATAACTGTTCATTTACCTTCGAGGTTATATAGAAAACTTACAGTAATTTGGAATGTAACAGAACTTGGCTGGTGTTTGAGTATTCAAAGGAAGCGTTCTGATGCACGCTATACTTGTGCTTGATAAAATTTCCTGTATTGTACTTAAATGAAACATGGAAAAGACAGGAGAAAATCGCAATGAAAATTAAGGTTAGAGGTACACATTAGCAACTGTGTGGGTGGTAGACGGACCAAGGAAGTAGTGACGCTCCCACTGCTTGAAGGAAGGATATCCCTTCAGAATAATTCCAACTGTCGACATAATAATGCAGCTTCTGTGGACTCCATGCAGATGTGTTGTTAACAGAATCTAGCGGTATCCAGAAGACAGGAAAACACCGTGACTGCAGCCTATTGCCGGCAGGGGTGGCCGAGTGGTTCTAGGCGCTACAGTCTGGAAGCGCGCGACCGCTTCGGTCGCAGGTTCGAATCCTGCCTTGGGCATGGATGTGTGTGATGTCCTTAGGTTAGTTAGGTTTAACTAGTTCTAAGTTCTAGGGGACTGATGACCGCAGGAGTTAAGTCCCATAGTGCTCAGAGCCATTTGAACCATTTGCAGCCTATTGGAACATAAGTGGAAGACACACGAGTCTCTGAAAACGCCACAAACGCTAGGTCCCAGAAGCTGATTAATGGGCTAAACACGGACTGGAGCAAGTAAGTTCCCTTATCAAACTACTCTGAGGTCATTAAATTCATGGGGTACCTCCTAATACTGTATTGGGCTTCGTTTTGCCCAGCGTAGTGCAGAAAATTGATGTAAGTCCCCTGTAGAAATATTGAGGCAGTCTCCATCTATAGCCATCCATTTTTATTTTTATTTATTTATTTATTTATTTATTTATTTGCTACTGCCTTTATCCCACATTGTGTGCAGGGTCGGCAGAGTTAAGTACGGAATAGGCATGGTTAATTTTAAGGGGTGCCCGGACGCCCTTCCTGCCGCCACTCCATACCCACCAGGAAGGAATTAGTGTACCCCAGCTGTCAGCGGCTAGTGTAAATCGTGAAATAACGTGAATATGTTTCAAATGTCTGCGAGTCGTGTAACTGAGGCGAGACGCGGGGACCAGCCCGGTATTCACCTAGTAGGATGTGGAAAACCGCCTAAAAACCACATCCAGGCTGGCCGGCACACCGGCCGTCGTCGTTAATCCGCCGGGCGGATTCAATCCGGGGCCGCCGCGCCTACCCGAGTCCAGGAAGCAGCGCATTAGCACTCTCGGCTACCCTGGCGGGTTAAGTGACCTCTCGATTATGTTCCGTAAATGCTCGAGGAGTTTCATGTCAGATGATCTGGGTGGCCAAATGACTCGAACTGTCCATAATGTTCTTCAAACCAGTCCAGAAAAGTTGTGGCCTGGTGATATCGTTGCTTGTGAACATTAAGTCCATGATTACCTACGGTTTTCAAGTAGACGGATATAACCATTTCTAGTCAATGATCGGTTCAGTTGGACCATGTAAGGACAACCCACACCATTATGGGACCACCACCAGTTTACACAGTGCCTTGTTGATAACTTGGACCCATGGCTTAGTGGGGTCTGCGCAACCCTCGAATCCTACTATCAGCTCCTACCAACGGAAATTGGGACTCATCGCACCACGCCACGGTCTTCCAGTCGTCTGGTCATGAGGCGAGGCGAGGCGTTGTAGGTGATATCATGTTTCTACCAAAGACGCTCACCGTGGTTCAACAACCGAGTTAGAAAACTGCTGCGGAAGCAAAGGGAACTTCACAGCAAACATAAACATAGCCAAAGCCTTGCAGACAAACAAAAATTACGCGAAGCGAAATGTAGTGTGAGGAGGGCTATGCGAGAGGCGTTCAATGAATTCGAAAGTAAAGTTCTATGTACTGACTTGGCAGAAAATCCTAAGAAATTTTGGTCTTATGTCAAAGCGGTAGGTGGATCAAAACAAAATGTCCAGACACTCTGTGACCAAAATGGTACTGAAACAGAGGATGACAGACTAAAGGCCGAAATACTAAATGTCTTTTTCCAAAGTTGTTTCACAGAGGAAGATTGCACTGTAGTTCCTTCTCTAGATTGTCACACAGATGACAAAATGGTAGATATCGAAATAGACGACAGAGGGATAGAGAAACAATTAAATTCGCTCAAAAGAGGAAAGGCCTCTGGACCTGATGGGATACCAGTTAAATTTTACACAGAGTACGCGAAGGAACTTGCCCCCCTTCTTGCAGCGGTGTACCGTAGGTCTCTAGAAGAGCGTAGCGTTCCAAAGGATTGGAAAAGGGCACAGGTCATCCCCGTTTTCAAGAAGGGACGTCGAACAGATGTGCAGAACTATAGACCTATATCTCTAACGTCGATCAGTTGTAGAATTTTGGAACACGTATTGTGTTCGAGTATAATGACTTTTCTGGAGACTAGAAATCTACTCTGTAGGAATCAGCATGGGTTTCGAAAAAGACGATCATGTGAAACCCAGCTCGCGCTATTCGTCCACGAGACTCAGAGGGCCATAGACACGGGTTTCCAGGTAGATGCAGTGTTTCTTGACTTCCGCAAGGCGTTCGATACAGTTCCCCACAGTCGTTTATTGAACAAAGTAAGAGCATATGGACTATCAGACCAATTGTGTGATTGGATTGAGGAGTTCCTAGATAACAGGACGCAGCATGTTATTCTCAATGGAGAGAAGTCTTCCGAAGTAAGAGTAATTTCAGGTGTGCCGCAGGGGAGTGTCATAGGACCGTTGCTATTCACAATATACATAAATGACCTGGTGGATGACATCGGGAGTTCACTGAGGCTTTTTGCAGATGATGCTGTGGTGTATCGAGAGGTTGTAACAATGGAAAATTGTACTGAAATGCAGGAGGATCTGCAGCGAATTGACGCATGGTGCAGGGAATGGCAACTGAATCTCAATGTAGACAAGTGTAATGTGCTGCGAATAGACAGAAAGATAGATCCTTTATCATTTAGCTACAAAATAGCAGGTCAGCAACTGGAAGCAGTTAATACCATAAATTATCTGGGAGTACGCATTAGGAGTGATTTAAAATGGAATGTTCATATAATGTTGATTGTCGGTAAAGCAGATGCCAGACTGAGATTCATTGGAAGAATCCTAAGGAAATGCAATCCGAAAACAAAGGAAGTAGGTTACAGTACGCTTGTTCGCCCACTGCTTCAATACTGCTCAGCAGTGTGGGATCCGTACCAGATAGGGTTGATACAAGACATAGAGAAGATTCAACGGAGAGCAGCGCGCTTCGTTACAGGATCATTTAGTAATCGCGAAAGCGTTACGGAGATGATAGATAAACTCCAGTGGAAGACTCTGCAGGAGAGACGCTCAGTAGCTCGGTACGGGCTTTTGTCAAAGTTTCGAGAACATACCTTCACCGAAGAGTCAAGCAGTATATTGCTCCCTCCTACGTATATCTCGCGAAGAGACCATGAGGATAAAATCAGAGAGATTAGAGCCCACACAGAGGCATACCGACAATCCTTCTTTCCACGAACAATACGAGACTGGAATAGAAGGGAGAACCGATAGAGGTACTGAAGGTACCCTCCGCCACACACCGTCAGGTGGCTTGCGGGGTATGGATGTAGATGTAGATGTCGGTCGTCTGCTGCCATAACCCAATAACGTCGAATTTCGCCGCACTGCCCTAATGGATATCTTCGTGGGACGTACCATATTGAGTTCTGCGTTTACTTCGTGCTATATTGTTTGTATGTAAGCACTGACAACTCTACGCAAACGCAGCTGCTCTCGGTCGTTAAGTGAAGGCCGTCGGTCACTGTGTTTTCCATGGTGAGAGGTAATGCCTAAAATCTGGTATTCTCGGCACACTCTTGACGCTGTGGATCTCAGAGTATTGATTTCCCTAATGATTTCCGAGATGGGAGCGCCATGCGTCTAGCTCCAACTCCCACTCCGCGTTAAAAGTCTATCATGCGACCATAATTACTTCGGAAACCTTTTCACTGTGTACAAAAAACAGCTCCGTCAATGGAGTGCTCTTTCACACTACTGCCGTCTGTTTATGGACATGTCGCTATCCCAGGACTTTTACCACCTCAGTGTAATTGTAGGTTTACGGCGAAGAGACAAAAGGAGAATGACATCACTGACACATCAGACTCGAACGTATCTGCAAGAGTAACCACCTGAGGGCAATGTGAAGAACGTTATTATGGTGTTACTTACAACGGAATTCGTGAATAGCTATTTTTGTCACAGAAAAAAGTCACGTATTTCGGTTCTTAGCTCGAAAACTGTAGGTTAACTTTTATAAAATCAACGTAGTTTTGTGTGTCCTGTAAGTCTTATCGAGTCAACAGCCAATTGGCGGGTGGCGACCGTGGCAAATTCTGGCTCTGTGGACTCAGATTAGAGTACATGTTTCGAATTCAGGAAACATTTTTACTCGTGTAAATAGATTTTTACGTAGTTTCATTTATCTGATGAAGAATAAATCATTAATAGTAAAAATTTAACATTTTTATTTCTTTGATATTTAATATTTACTTCAACTATTACACACTTTATTGGTGTTTAGAACCCTCTTACTACAATTAGAAGGATATTTTTGCAAAGATGAAAAGCAGAATCGTGAAGCAATACACATACATGTAAAAATGTCGGCACGACCTCAAAACATATCGCCAATTAGATTTCTAGGCACCATTAAAAAAAGTAAGAGCAGAATACCAACATTATTACTGTTGTCAATTCATACAACTTATGAATGCATCTAAAAAAACGTAGAAAGAGACGGAATGAAGGAGAAGAAAGAACATTGTTTTACAGGGGGGGAACTATTTAATGACAAACAAAAAAGAAGCTAATGCACTATTTGAATAAAACAGAAGAGTTTGTTTCAATACTGCCCTTCCACATCGAAGAATATTTTTTATAGAAATTCACTTTTTCGAAGAAATAATCAACATTCATTGTTACATTGGTATTAATTTTGTGTCAAATGAGTTGTAAATGTAAACAAAATTCAGATTTTCATTTCATTAGCAATTAATACTTTTTTCAGTACTTCTGTACTACAATAACTGTAATAAACATAATCAACACACTAACTTAACTTCTACCTAACACGTTCTGAATGTATCAAACGTTCAACGAATACTTGTCCCAAAAACGGAAGAAATATGAAATGCAATAACTGGATGATACTATCTGCGTTGTAAATTCTTCCACATCAAACAAATAAAATTATTGGATTATTTAAAAATAATTATTTTTGTGGAAAAATCTTTCCTATTGATCGGGAAAAAATGAATCAATTAACCTGGAATGTGACGTCTTTATGAGTCTAACAAAGGATCAGCTCGCCAATATATTTGTTCTTGGCAATAGAACTTACGGACAAATCTTGTATGTCGTTTTTGTCAAAAACCAGGGAGTGTCGAAGAGAAAGCCTAAATAATTGTCTCGCTCTCTCTCTCCCTCTCTCTCTCTCTCTCACTCACTCACTCTCACTCCCTCTCCCTATCTCTTTCGCAAATGATGTACACTTGTCTGAAATTTTATTAAGCTCTAAGACGTGTAATTAACGGCTTGGGTAGCTCAGTTGGTAGAGCACTCGCCCGCGAAAGGCAAAGGTCCCGAGTTCGAGTCTCGGTCCGGCACACAGTTTTAATCTGCCAGGAAGTTTCATATCAGCGCTGCAGAGTGAAAATCTCATTCTGGAAACATCCCCCAGGCTGTGGCTAAGCCATGTCTCCGCAATATCCTTTCTTTCAGGAGTGCTAGTTCTGCAAGGTTCGCAGGAGAGCTTCTGTAAAGTTTGGAAGGTAGGAGACGAGGTACTGGCAGAAGTAAGGCTGTGAGGACTGGGCGTGAGTCGTGCTTGGGTAGCTCAGTTGGTAGAGCACTTGCCCGCGAAAGGCAAAGGTCCCGAGTTCGAGTCTCGGTCCGGCACACAGTTTTAATCTGCCAGGAAGTTTCAATTAACGGCTTGTCCTTGTACGAGAAGCAATGAAAACTATTTGATGGGAGCGAAACAAGACACAGGAGCTCTCCCGTCTCGAATTCCGTTGTTCACAAGAGCTCGTCTTGCGTTATGATGTATATGTTACGTAAGTTAGGAAATGTTCTTAGGCTGAGTATTAGGTTATTAAACCGTCAGCTTTCGTGACTGAACGGTTCTAGGTACTATGAGAGGGAAACACATAGAGGAGCTTCTAAAAATACTCTCTCGTTTCACTAATACTGAGTTGGAAAACTGTAGCTGTGTATTGTGACACGTCAGTGAGTAGTATAACCAAGTAATGCCACCTGCGTTCCCCAAGCATTATCTCTGAAACATCGAATGTACTGAGAGGCGAATTACTGGTGTAACAAGACAAGGGAAGGAAATCATCCATGACATTGTTCAAAGATGTGATGCAGGGAAAGAAGGGAGACAATAAATCAGCTTTCAGATGGAGATTTCAACCCACCTCTTCCCAAACACACAACCTGTGTGTCTTAAGCAGTACTCAGTCTTGTCAATGTCATAGGAAAATTTGCATAAGGGATCACCACACCTCGTTGGCTTCAAAGGTTCCGCGTGAACAAGTTATGGATTTACAACTGCTGGGAATGGTTGACCATTGTGAATTCTGTATTTTGTAAAATAGCAGCTAATATGGGACGTAATGCTGTTCAATGAACGGTGCATCACAGAACACCGAGAGAACACTGGACTTGATGTCAGTAAGGCATGGCACACAACTCACCAGTATGTCAACAACAAGCTCGAAAAGGTACTCTTGCTTCAGTGCATTCCTGCACATGGTGGTCGTTCACATGTTGCAAAGTATAATCACAACTTGTTCTTTGCATGACTTGTTTTCGCTTCATGACCTGCGTGTTAAACTGACATGCCACCTGGAAAACATGTCTGGGATTTTGCCTATCGGTGACAAGCTCGCAAGCTCCGCTAGTAGACTGTACAGGAATTATCCGACGGAAATCGGCAGGTCTGATGTACATGTATAGTTTCAGAAAAATTGGTTGATTGATTCAGGAGAAAGAGTTTCACAATCTGAGCAAGTCTGTCGAGCAAGTCAAGTCACTGCGAGTAGTTATTCGGCTTGGCATTGACAGAATCGTTGATGTCCTCCTAAAGGATATCATGCCAAATTCTGTCCAACTGGCACTTAAGATGATCAAAAACCCGAGCTGGTTGTATGGCCCTGTGCATAATGCTCCAAATGTTCTCAGTTGGGGAGACATCCGGCGACCCTGCTGGCCGAAGCAGGATATGGCAAGCAATAAAAACTCTCGCCGTGTGCGGACGCGCATTATCTTGTTGAAATGTAAGCAAAGGACTGCATGCCATGAAGGGCAACAAAACGGGGCGTAGAACATCGTCGCCATACCGCTGTCCCTGAGGATGTCGCGAGTGGCAACCAAAGGCTTTCTGCTATGTAATAAAATGGCACCCCAGACCATCACTCCCGGTTGTCGGGCCGTGTGGAGGGTGGCAACCAGGTTGGTATCCCGCCACCAACTGGCGCGTCACATGTCTTCGGCCTGAATCCCATTGACTGGAGCAGAATCTTCTTCCGTGATGCGTCCGGCTTCCAACTGAGCCCGATGACAGCGACGACGTGTCTGGACATGTCATGGAGAGCAGCAGAGTGTGAACTTGACTGTTGCCTGCCATGCGGCCCCACAACGAGGACTGACGGTCTGGGGTGCCCTTTATTCTCATAGCAGGACCCCTTTGATTGTCATCCGCGGACCTTTTACAGCGCAGCGGTACGTTTACGATATTCTACGCTCCGTTTAGTTGCCCAACATGGCAAGCCATCCTGGGTTTACATTACAACAAGAAAGATAACGCCGGCCTGCACACGGGAAGAGTTTCCACTGCTTAAATTTCGTGCTTGCAAATCCTACCATGGCAAGCAAGGTCGCCAGATCCCTCACCAACTGCGAGCGTTTGGAGCAACACGGGCAGGGCCCTCTAACCATCTTGGGATTTGGACGATTGGACAGAGTTTGCCATGATACCTTGTGTCAGGAGGACATCCGGTAACTGTGTCAGTCATTGCCAAGCCGAGTAACTGCTTGTCTAAGTGGCAGAGGTGGACCAGCGCGTTACTGACCTGCACAATTTGTGAATCTCTTTCTCTTGAATAAATCATCCAATTTTTCTGAAATTGTAATCATTTTTTCTGTATAAGTACATCACATCTACTGATTTCAGTCCCACATGGACAGTTCCTTCGTCGTGTGTCTTTTTTGCTTTTTTTGTGTAAGAGTGTAGTTAATGTCAGTATTTTTGTATTCTTAACTGTCAGCACCTGCCTTCTTTTGTACTGAATTATTACACTGATCAGCCATTACATTACGAGCTGCATTCAAGTTCTAAGGCCTCCGATTTTTTTTCTCCGGACTGGAAAGAGATAGAAACATGCGCATTGTTTTAAAATGAGGCCGCGTTCATTGTTAATACGTCCCAGAGATGGCAGCGCCGTACGGCAGATGGAATTTTACCGCCAGCGGCGAGAATGAGAACTGTTTTAAATACTTAAAATGGCGACGTTTTCCTTACTTGAACAGCGTGCAATCATTCGTTTTCTGAATTTGCGTGGTGTGAAACCAATTTAAATTCATCGACAGTTGAAGGAGACATGTGGTGATGGAGTTATGGATGTGTCGAAAGTGCGTTCGTGGGTGCGACAGTTTAATGAAGGCAGAACATCCAGTGACAACAAACCGAAACAACCTCGGGCTCGCAGAAGCGGGTCTGACGACATGATTGAGAAAGTGGAGAGAATTGTTTTGGGGGATCGCCGAATGACTGTTGAACAGATCGCCTCCAGAGTTGGCATTTATGTGGGTTCTGTGCACACAATCCTGCATGACGAACTGAAAATGCGAAAAGTGTCATCCAGGTGGGTGCCACGAATGCTGACGGACGACCACATGGCTGCCCGTGTGGCATGTTGCCAAGCAATGTTGACGCGCAACGACAGCACGAATGGGACTTTCTTTTCGTCGGTTGTGACAATGGATGAGACGTGGATGCCATTTTACAATCCAGAAACAAAGCGCCAGTCAGCTCAATGGAAGCACACAGATTCACCGCCACCAAAAAAATTTCGGGTAACCGCCAGTGCTGAAAAAATGATGATGTCCATGTTCTGGGACAGCGAGGGCGTAATCCTTACCCATTGCGTTCCAAAGCGCACTACGGTAACAGGTGCATCCTACGAAAATGTTTTGAAGAACAAATTCCTTCCTGCACTGCAACAAAAACGACCGCGAAGGGCTGCGCGTGTGCTGTTTCACCAAGACAACGCACACGCACATCGAGCTAACGTTACGCAACAGTTTCTTCGTGATAACAACTTTGAAGTGATTCCTCATGCTCCCTACTCACCTGACCTGGCTCCTAGTGACTTTTGGCTTTTTCCAACAATGAAAGACACTCTACGTGCCCGCACATTCACCAGCCGTGCTGCTATTGCCTCAGCGATTTTCCAGTGGTCAAAACAGACTCCTAAAGAAGCCTTTGCCGCTGCCATGGAATCATGGCGTCAGCGTTGTGAAAAATGTGTACGTCTGCAGGGCGATTACGTCGAGAAGTAACGCCAGTTTCATCGATTTCGGGTGAGTAGTTAATTAGAAAAAAAAATCGGAGGCCTTAGAACTTGAATGCACCTCGAATGACCACCGACTTACTATCGATATAAACCCGGCCAGCCGAAAGCATCGTCAACTAGCGAGGAATAACTGCTAGTCAGGCACAAGCACTGTTCCCGGAGGAGGGTGCTGTCCGTGTATAGAATGGAGAAGGCGCGCGAACTATCTGAGTGCAGATTGTGATGTCCCAGAGGCTCGGCACGACCATTTCGAAAACTGTACGACTTGTCGGGTGTTCGAGGAGTGCTGTGCTGAGTATCTTCAACAAGACGAAGTCAAGTTGAAACCACGTCCAGACGTCGCGGGGTTGGGCGACCACCCGTCATTATAGATGTCGGATGTCATAGGCTGGGCAGACAGTTTACACATTGAAGACGGAGAACTGTGGCAGAACTAACATCAGAGGTTAATGCTGGGCAGAGTACGAGTGATTCTGAACACACAGTGTACCGAACACTACTAACGATGTGTCACAGCAGCCGACATCCGTTCGTGACGATTGTTTGCTCATGGCAGTGGTATTTTTCAACATAACACTGCGCCATGTCACAAACCACGAGTGTGACGGAGTGGTTCGAGGAACTCAGTGGCAAGTTCCAGTTGATGTGCTGGCCTCCCAGCTCGCCATATCTGAACCCGATCGAACACGCGTGGGACGTGACGATGTACCACAGCAGCTGACAGCCCATGCATGTGCCAATGTTATCAGCACAGCAGCGACAATTACGACTGAAGGGGACACATGACCATTGGCACTAGACGTTGGTGCAAAGGCAGAGTATTATATGGCCTGATGAATCCCGGTACCTTCCTCATCATGTTGATGGGAGGGCTTGAATCCGTTGTTTTCCAGGACGATTGCTCCTTGACACCTGTACTGCGGGTTGGAGAGTAGCTGGTGGTGGCTCCATTATGTTCTGTGGAGCATTCACGTGGGTATCCATGGGTCCAGTGGAGCTCGTGCAAGGCAGCATGACGGGCAAGGAGTATCTTACACTGGTTGCCAATCTCGTACATCCATTCGTGACTATCATGTTTCCCCACGGCAGTAGCATTTTTCAACATAATATTGCGCCATGTCACAAGCCAGGAGTGTGATGGGGTGGTTCGACGAACACAGTGGTAAGTTCCAGTTGATGTGGTGGCCTCCCAGCTCGCCATATCTGAATCCGATCGAACGCGTCTGGGATGTGACTGAAGATGGCGTCAGAGCTGATCGCCTCTTCCCCGGAATTCAATGGAATTAAGTGACTTGTGTGGGTAGACGTGGTGTCAACTCCCTCCAGCTACCTGCCAAGGCCTCATTGCTTCCATGTCACGACGCGTCACCGCTGTTATACGTGCTACAGGTGGACATACGGCTGTTAGGCAGCTGGTCATAATCTTCTGGAAAATCAGTGCACATTGTCCTTGTAGTGTCAGGATACTTTCCTCGTTTCATATATACGGTGTTACAAAAAGGTATGGCCAAACTTTCAGAAAACATTCCTCACACACAACGAACGAAAATATGTTATGTGGACATGTGTCCGGAAACGCTTACTTTCCATGTTAGAGCTCATTTTATTACTTCTCTTCAAATCACATTTATTATGGAATGGAAACACACAGCAACAGAACGTACCTGCGTGATTTCAAACATTTTGTTACAGGAAATGTTCAAAACGTCCTCCGTTAGCGAGGATACATGCATCCACCCTCCGTCGCATGGAATCCCTGATGTAGCCCTGGAGAATGGCGTATTGTATCACAGCCGTCCACAATACGAGCACGAAGAGTCTCTACATTTGGTACCGGGGTTGCGTGGACAAGAGCTTTCAAATGCCCCCTTAAATGAAAGTCAAGAGGGTTGAGGTCAGGAGAGCGTGGAGGCCATGGAATTGGTCCGCGTCTACCAATCCATCGGTCACCGAATCTGTTGTTGAGAAGCGTACGAACACTTCGACTGAAATGTGCAGGAGCCCCATCGTGCATGAACCACATGTTGTGTCGTACTTGTAAAGGCACAGGTTCTAACAGCACAGGTAGAATATCCCGTATGAAGTCATGATAACGTGCTCCATTGAGCGTAGGTGGAAGAACATACTGACGAAACTAAAATGAGCTCTAACATGGAAATTAAGCGTTTCCGGACACATGTCCACAGAACATCTTTTCCTTATTTGTGTGTGAGGAATGTTTCCTGAAAGTTTGGCCGTACCTTTTTGTAACAGCTTGAATGTTGCACACCAGTTGGATAATTTTGTGATTGCTGATTCTCCTGAGGTTCTCAATAAATGTAACGGAATATCCTCTAGTCCCAGGGCATTATTTCCATTTAGGTCTTCCTTTGTCACATTCTTCTCACAATATCACGTCTCCTATGTAATCTTCATCCACTCCGTTTGCTCTTTCTATATTATTATCTTCGAGTCTCTTCCCCTTATACTGATCCTCCTTACATTCCTTCTAACTTTAAGCTTTACTTCTTTTGCTTTATACTGACTTGCCATATGCATTCTTGATATTCATGCAACTGCATTTCTTTGCTCCAAAGGTAACACTAATTATCCTAGAGGCGGCATTTATCTCTCCCCCAGTCTTATTTTTTAGACGTCTTTATTTCTTTGTCCCTGCTTTATTCGTTGCATTTTTATATCTTCTCCTTTTGTTCCTCCTGTGTTACCCAAGGATTTCTACTAGGCTTTATCTTCATAATTACTTGATCCTCCGCTGCCCTCACTAATCTCTCAGAGATACCCATCCGCTTTCTACTGTGTTCCTTTTCCCTATTTTAGTCATTTTCTAATGCTCTTTCCGAAAGTGAAGAAACTCTGGTTCTTTCAATCTCTCCAGGTCCTGTATACTTAATTCCTATCTTTTTGTAATTTCTTCGGTTTTAATTTACAGTTCATTACTAACAAATAACGGTCGAAGTCCACATATGTCCCTGGAAATTTTTTATAGTTTAAAATCTGGTTTCGAAATCTCTGCCTTACCGTTACATAACGAATATGAAGCCTTCCAGTGTCCCCAGATCTCTTCCACGTATACAACCATGTTTCATGACTCTTAAACCAAGCGATAATAAGATTTTGTGCAAAATTCTACCAGGTGTTTTCCTTTTTCATTATTTTGCCGCATTCCATGTTCATCAACTGTTTTCACTTCTCTTCCTTTTCCTACTATGAATTCAAGTTATACATTACTACCAAATTTTTGGTCCTGCTTTATATCATATAGCCTTTCAATTTCTTCATCATTTGTGAAGCTAGTTGGCACGTAATCTAGTACTAATGTGGTGGGTGTTGACTTCGTGTCTGTCTGATGCATTCATCAGGCTGTTCATAGTAGCTCACATGTATTCATATTTTCTTATTCATTATTATGCCTACTTGTGCATTACCCTCCCGCCCCCCTCTCCCTTCCCTCCGTTCCTCGTTTGATTTTGTGTTGATAACCCGTATTACCTTGACCACAAGTCATACTTTCCTGCCAGCACACTTATGTATTGTCCCTACATCTAACTTCCCTTTTTAAATTCTCTATCCTGTCTATACGAGTAAAGGATCTAACATTCCATGTTCCGATGCACTGAATGCCAGTCTCGTTTTTCCTGATTACATACTCCTGAGCAGTCCCTGCCTGGAGATACAAATGGGGGACTACTTCACCTCCGGAAAATTTGGTATCTTTGTGAAAGTGATATCAATAAATTCCATTCCTTCATAGTGTTTCAGTTTTTTGTGGTGTTTAACGAGCACCGGCGCAGCAGCTGATCAGTCGGGTTCGTTTAAGAAGGATCGAGAATCACGTTCTCATTTGGACATCCGGATGTGGGTTTTCGCAGTTTATGAACCAAAAGACAAAATTATTTCTTAGGCTCCTGTCAGAGGCTACATCCCAGTGCTACACTCACATCTTATAACGTAATATGCCTTCTGTTCACAATAATGAAGAAATCTGTTATCTATACGATGTGAATAAATAACACGTAGACATGAAACTACGAAGACTCTCTGTATAGGTATAGTTTTGACTGTTAACGATAAGATAAATCTTAATTGATAAGCATAAGGAACAGAATGCGATGTTTACATAGTCCTGGAGACTTTCACCTGGAACTTAATTCCACCTTTACTTTTTACAGGATCGAGTGTGTATGTAAATTTAAAAGTGGCGTAGATACACCATGTCCTGACTGCACATCACGTTTTATTTCCCTTACCACAATTACTTGCTGAGAAAATTCGTTCAAAGATCAGAGAAAGGCAAAAGTGTACCTGTACTACATACAAATGGGCCACGCATTGTAGACAAATGAGATGTTCATACGAATATACGGTTGCTAAAAAGATCTCTAATGGTCGACATTTTAACTTCCTGATTGCGGAGATCTGATGGACCTCCGCGCCAGTATCTGCAGTTGGCTGCATTCCCCTTGTACAAATCATACACACCACTGAACGCCTCTTCACCACTACTCCATTATGCCGCACAGTCAGCACCTGCATACCTCACATGGTAGATGTAAGCAGGATACTGTATCAAACTGCTTTCCATTACATTTATTCCTGTAAGGAAATATTTGCTCTTTCAAAGCTGTAACGTTCGCCCCCAGTAGCTGAGTGGTTAACACGACAGAATGCCTGGCAGTATGAATCCTTTGCACTGCCACGAGATCGTGGCGGGATGGGACTCATCCACGTGCCGACTCGTGTCAAGGCACTATACGTCAGCTCCCAACTAAAACTTTGGCTTCGTTGCCCGCAGAGCCTTACTAGTCACCTGCTTCACAACTTTGTGCCGGCCGCCTTGTCCGCCCCAGTACTGGTATCGACCATTCTAGCCCCCTTTTATTACATCCAACGATTTTTCCTGGAGTTCAGTTATATCTACCGGTCCTTACCACTCACACGTTTGTACCTCCGAATTGTTACAACAGTGCCGCCCGTCCAACCCCATCGAAGTAAGTATCCACAGTACGTGTGGCGACACATATGGAAGGCGATCCATGCGCGTTTTCTCGAATCAGACGTCCAATCAGCGTGGTACATCACCGTGAATGGCAAACAAGTTAACCGAGATCGCCTGCACCGCATCCATCTCGCCGATTCATCCCTCTGCACCCACTGTGGAATGGATGACACGGATGTCCACCGGTTCCACTGTGGCACAGCGTTCGATGTCTGGACACTTGCGCGGCGAATTTTGGCGTTTCTTACTCGACAGACACCGGCTCAGATCGACGTCCACATGCTTTTGTACCCCGATAAGACTTTCTACCCCTCCGCCAAAACTCACTCTCTGAATTGGATCTGTGGCCACACGATCCACTATCTTTTTACTTCTGGCGACAAGTCTGAGCTAGGATATTGAACTTATCTCAATGAACGACACTGCGTCCTGATACGCAACCCACACTATAAGTAATATTTTTCCAATTTCTTACGGAGCACCTTCGATGACCCACCTAGTAGCTGGAACGTCCAAGCCCTGAGAAGCTGAAAACTGTATTAACCGAACCGAACTGAATTGATCTGCTACCCAGAAACCACGCCTACGCCAGGAGAAGACACGTTTGGACGAGCTGGCATGCTGTAGGCGGAGACACTTCAGGAGCTCCTGTAAGAACTGGTCTTTAACTACAAGTCGCACAACGACTTTAATAATAATAAAAACTTTTCCTTATTAATTCCTCATAATTTATTCTTAAAGGAAAAAGAAATTTGATTTTGGCTTTGAGAAACTTTTTTTTTTTTTTCCAAAAGATTGCTTCTTCGCCAACAAGACGAAGGAGACTCATTTTTGTTTACTGGAAGGAGATACCAGTATAATTGGAGTCTTTGTTTTCTTTTGGAAAAAAAAGAAAAAAACACTTTTCCTTATTTATTCCTCATAATTTGTTCTTAAGGGAAAAAGAAATTTGATTTTGGCTTAAAAAAAAAGTCAATACTAAGGGCCCGGGTTCGATTCCCGGCTGGGTCGGAGATTTTTCTCCGCTCAGGCACTGGGTGTTGTCCTCTTCATCATCATTTCATTCCCATCGACGCGCAAGTCGACGAAGTGGCGTCAAATCGAAAGACTTGCACCCGCCGAAGGGTCTACCCGACGGGAGGCCCTAGTCACACGACATTTACATTTTATAGTCGTAACACAATAATACTGTCTGTGTTTATGTTTGTCCTCGGCCCTCTATCTTCCGAGTCGGGTCATGATCGTTACCTCTATTGGTTATGTAATGTAGAATATTTTTAGAAAAATATAAGCGACAGGAATACAGAATTACACAGTCTTCATCGAACTTTTCGCTGTTTTTACATTTCACAGCGGATTAAAACGTCACCCTTCCGGTACTTGAAACTGAACAGTTTAATTTTTGAAGACAGCACATTTCTCACTGTTATCCGTAAAAGAAAGGATTTCAGTCCAGATTCAGGACATACCTAGACTATTAAGAAGTTCCAGTTGACGGGAATGTATAAATTACGTTAGCAGCGTGTTACGTGGACAAAAAATAACTTAGTCATGGCCACAAACACATACGGCTATAAACATATCTTCTGATCTTCGTACATTTGTTCGTGAGCCCTGCACAGCGATAGCCAAAACTGTACTGCGTGTACCACTATCAGAAGGGCGTGGCTTTCAGAAACAGGGCACAGAAATCTGAGTTGTGGTGGAAAGCAGACGCAGCGATTCATGCTTGCCGCTGTCCTTGTAAACTCTGTGCCTACTGATCGAGCCGCAACGGGAACGCTGTCGATAACCTCGTCGCTCCACTGCAGGAAACACGCGGTCCTGCGGCCGCAGTGGAGTACATCGTCAGCCTCCAAACAATGCTGAAACGCCGTTACGTTGTCAGCGCACTGTGAAACAGGTAGCCCGCGCTCAGGTGACGTATAAAGGAGTGTGTGCAAGTAGCCTCGGACTGGCGGTTTATTAGCGGGAATAGCCACAGAGGTGGCGCGTAAACATGAAAGCATGTCGCGCTTGCTCTTTGCTTACAGCTTTTCTCTGTGCAAAACTGTTGTTACTAAGCAGTAGCAGTAAATCAAAATTTCAGTATCTTGATAAACATTCCATATAAGCCGAACATTCCGTTCATAAACGTACCACATTTGAGGTTAGGTATAACCAATAGCATGTATGCACACTGAAGTTCAAATGTTCAAATGTGTGTGAAATCTTACGGGACTTAACTGCTGAGGTCCTCAATCCCTAAGCTTACACACTACTTAACCTAAATTATCCTAAGGACAAACACACACATCCATGCCCGTGGGAGGACTCGAACCTCCGCCGGGACCAGCCGCACAGTCCACGACTGCAGCGCCCTAGACCGCTCGGCTAATCCCGCGCGGCTACACTGAAGTGACGAATGAAAATTTGTACAAAGGTCGGGATTCAAACTCAGGCAGGATGCGCTAACCACTATGTCACCCTGAAACAGGGCAGGAGACCCGGGTTCGAATCCCAGCTTGCCAGCTTTATAGAAATTTTCATTCCCCGTTTTAGTGTGCACATACACATCGTAGATGTCTGAGACTTGAAAAGATGCCTAGAGCCATATAGTTTCATTTGATCACCAAAGGTAGTACTACAAGAGCCCTTAATAACACACTATATGTAGCATTTAATAACTCTTCAAAGTGATGACTGTTATCGTCAGTACATGCAGTAGAATACCGCATAGAATTACGTCGTATTTGGATGACACTTCTAATCAGTCACGTAACCAAGCATGTACTTATGTCCTCAGGATACAGGTCCTCTTTTGGTTGCCGTCTCGTACATTTATGACTTGGCGAGCCACCAAAGAAATAAAATGTGAAGCGTTCGCTGCGACGTAGGTCTTCCTGATGAACAGTGGGGCTTTTGTACTGATGGTGGGGAACTTCAACAAAATAAGTAGGCTGTCATTCGCTCCTGATTTGTTTATGTTCCTGTTCCTGTAACTTTTATTTTATAAGTTCGTGAACAACCTGCCGTTCTATTGACAGTTTGTTAGTGATAGCACGGTGCCATTGGACGCCATACGACTGGTCTTTCGCTCACAGGCTGGATAGAAAATTCTGGGACAATCAGACAGGTTTCAAGCTGGAGGAGCGTAGGCAGCTCTGGTGATGATCTGCCAGTTGAAGGTAAGACTACACTGAGCGGAACTGCACTACCGCAGAGGGGCGCAGGCCACGCGACCAAATATTGTTTATATGAGATCGTATGAGACAAAACGCGCTACGCGGCAACTGGACTGCATGGCGCAGCACTGAAAGGCAGAGTTGACCAGCTGGCCAACTGTTACGCGCCGAGAGGCGACGCCTAGTAACGTTGTCGCTAGTGCGGTACGCCTACGGCATGTGTCGCAACACTGCAAGCCATTAAAATCGTAGTTCTTTCGAAGTGCGAAACGAAAGTTTGTTTACCAAAATGGCGCTAAACGAGGAAAAGTTACTAGTATGTAACAAAAAATGGTTCAAATGGCTCTGAGCACTATGGGACTTAACATCTGAGGTCATCATTCCCCTAGAACTTGGAACTACTTAACCCTAACTAACCTAAGGACGTCACACACTTCCATGCCCGAGGCAGGATTCGAACCAGCAACCGTAGTGGTCACGCGGTTCCAGACTGAAGCGCCTAGAACCGCTCAGCCACAACGGCCGACTAATATGTAACGAGTCTCCGGGAAGTAAGGACGAATTTGAATTTTGCGCTGTTTTGTCAGATGACGGTTGGCAGCAGTGGTTTTTCTATGTTTCTTATCTGCGATCCTTCCCATTAGTAGCCTGATAGCTTCTGTGTGGTGAACATTGTTGTTTGATGTTTATTTTCGTCATGTAGCAGATGGCTACTGAGCAACGTATCCAAGTGATGAAAAGTTATTACAAAAAGAATGAATGTTCAAATGTGTGTGAATTACTCAGGGACCAAACTGCAGAGGTCATCGCTCCCTAGACCTACACACTACTTAAACTAACTTTAACTTATGCTAAGAACAACACACACATCCATGCCCGAGGGAGGACTCGAACCTCCGGCGGGAGGGGAATGAAAGTCCAAAGACAACCGTTCGTTAATTGCGTGTAACACTCTGACGTAATGCTGCTCCAACCGAATCATCAGTTTGGAAGTTGATGCAGAAGTCTGAAACCACGGGTACTGTTTCAGACGTTAAGAAAACAGGACGACCGCGTTCTCCTCGGACACAAGAAAGCATTGTTGTCGCGTGTGACAATGTGACCGTAAGCCCCAGAAAATCGGTTCGCCGACGAGCTTGACAATTGAATTTATCACCAAGTTCACTGCATGAAACCCTTTCAAAAGATCTCAAAGTGCATGCGTACAAGATTCAACCTACACAAGAGATGAAGCCTGCAGATCATGGAAAGAGACATCGATTTGCTAGATGGGTCTTGGTTCGACAAGTGAAGAACGATAACTTCACAAAAACAATAATTTTCTCAGTCAAGGCTCACTTCCACCTCAGTGGTGCATCAATAAACAGAGCTGTAGAATTTGGGGTAACGAAAATACGCGAATGACAGTGGTAGGTGAGAGGCGTACACAACGCACGACTGTGTGCTGTGAGTTCAGCCGGCCTCTGTGACCGAGCGGTTCTAGGCGCTTCAGTCCGGAACCGCGCTGCTGCTACGGTTGCAGGTTCGAATCCTGCCTCGGGCATGGATGTTTGTGATGTCCTTAGGTTAGTTAGGTTTAACTACACTCCTGGAAATTGAAATAAGAACACCGTGAATTCATTGTCCAAGGAAGGGGAAACTTTATTGACACATTCCTGGGGTCAGATACATCACATGATCACACTGACAGAACCACAGGCACATAGACACAGGCAACAGAGCATGCACAATGTCGGCACTAGTACAGTGTATATCCACCTTTCGCAGCAATGCAGGCTGCTATTCTCCCATGGAGACGATCGTAGAGATGCTGGATGTAGTCCTGTGGAACGGCTTGCCATGCCATTTCCACCTGGCGCCTCAGTTGGACCAGCGTTCGTGCTGGACGTGCAGACCGCGTGAGACGACGCTTTATCCAGTCCCAAACATGCTCAATTGGGGACAGATCCGGAGATCTTGCTGGCCAGGGTAGTTGACTTACACCTTCTAGAGCACGTTGGGTGGCACGGGATACATGCGGACGTGCATTGTCCTGTTGGAACAGCAAGTTCCCTTGCCGGTCTAGGAATGGTAGAACGATGGGTTCGATGACGGTTTGGATGTACCGTGCACTATTCAGTGTCCCCTCGACGATCACCAGTGGTGTACGGCCAGTGTAGGAGATCGCTCCCCACACCATGATGCCGGGTGTTGGCCCTGTGTGCCTCGGTCGTATGCAGTCCTGATTGTGGCGCTCACCTGCACGGCGCCAAACACGCATACGACCATCATTGGCACCAAGGCAGAAGCGACTCTCATCGCTGAAGACGACACGTCTCCATTCGTCCCTCCATTCACGCCTGTCGCGACACCACTGGAGGCGGGCTGCACGATGTTGGGGCGTGAGCGGAAGACGGCCTAACGGTGTGCGGGACCGTAGCCCAGCTTCATGGAGACGGTTGCGAATGGTCCTCGCCGATACCCCAGGAGCAACAGTGTCCCTAATTTGCTGGGAAGTGGCGGTGCGGTCCCCTACGGCACTGCGTAGGATCCTACGGTCTTGGCGTGCATCCGTGCGTCGCTGCGGTCCGGTTCCACGTCGACGGGCACGTGCACCTTCCGCCGACCACTGGCGACAACATCGATGTACTGTGGAGACCTCACGCCCCACGTGTTGAGCAATTCGGCGGTACGTCCACCCGGCCTCCCGCATGCCCACTATACGCCCTCGCTCAAAGTCCGTCAACTGCACATACGGTTCACGTCCTCGCTGTCGCGGCATGCTACCAGTGTTAAAGACTGCGATGGAGCTCCGTATGCCACGGCAAACTGGCTGACACTGACGGCGGCGGTGCACAAATGCTGCGCAGCTAGCGCCATTCGACGGCCAACACCGCGGTTCCTGGTGTGTCCGCTGTGCCGTGCGTGTGATCATTGCTTGTACAGCCCTCTCGCAGTGTCCGGAGCAAGTATAGTGAGTCTGACACACCGGTGTCAATGTGTTCTTTTTTCCATTTCCAGGAGTGTAGTTCTAAGTTCTAGGGGACTAATGACCTCAGCAGTTGAGTCCCATAGTGCTCAGAGCCATTTGAATACCTCGCGCGTTCAGGTATAACTGTGCGAATGTGATCTGCGAGGAGAGAAGGTTCTACGTTAGCAGCAGTATCATTGGCTGTGTTACATATTAATACGCGGATCGGCGGAAGCAGAATTTGGTCCGTCTCTAAGGCAGCGCCATCTCGTAGTGCGGAGACGGACGAGCGCTGCGCCTGCGTTGTTGTGCTAGCAGGGCGCGCTCTAGTGGGAAAGTTGTGTACGCGCTGACTATGCGGAACTATGTACACAACACAAAGTTACATGACCTTCAAAATAAACATTATGTTAACAGTATGAGAAAAATCAACACCTGGAAAGAAACTGTCAAGAAAATAAGAGTAAACATAACATATGAATATCTAAAAATCACAGGTTTTTTTTCGTGAAACGGTAGATGAGGTCTTTTCTTTTTATGACCATGTGCTTACTATACTTTTTTTTACTAGGTACTTATTTCCTCTCCTACATCCCATGTTTACAATATTGTTTTGCCAGACCAAACTACCTTGCGGGGAACTCGGATGATCTTTGAATCCATCCCGTATCTGGAATTAGCGAACTTGCCTCCTACATGAGGAACGTCTCGTAATTTTATCTCTTCAGCCTCTTCATTGTCAAACAAGACTGTATTGTGTCCGAGAAAATTCTGCAAGACACAAATGACAAGAATCGCGTTCTTTACATGTTCCGGACTGAAACAGATCTTGCGATAGTAAATCTTAAACTTTTGGCACAATATTCCAAAAGCGTTTTGAAATTCTTCACCGGCTGGAGTGGCCGTGCGGTTCTAGGCGCTACAGTCTAAAGCCGAGAGACCGCTACGGTCGCAGGTTCGAATCCTACCTCGGGCATGGATGTGTGATGTCCTTAGGTTAGTTAGGTTCAATTAGATCTAAGTTCTGTGCTCAGAGCCAAGTCAAGTCGAACCTGCGGCCGTAGCGGTCGCGCGGTTCCAGACTTAAGCGCCTAGAACCGCTCGGCCACACCGGCCGGCCTTTCAGTGGAAGAGTTTCGTCTCCAACAATTACGTGAGGCAGTAGAGCTCTCGTACCAAGTATTTCTTTTGGACCTGGTATATTCAAGGTATTTGTTTCAAGTTTTGTAGCTAAATCTGACCGTGAAAGGGTACCCGCTTCGCTGTTCGTTCCGAGGTCACCAACGTTCGCATATACAAGGTGTTCGGAAATTCCCGTTACAGGCTTCTAGGACTTGTAGAGGGGATACTTTCCATGTCTGAAACGTCATTCAATGACGCTATAGACCGTCAAAGTTACAGTCGCCTGTAAATGCATGTATACACAGGATGACTCCATGATGAAGGTAGGAACTTTCAAGGATAGTGGACCCGGATAAATGTATCAATTTGAGGTAAGCGCCCCTGTGCCGTTAACGAACGAGTCGAAATTTACAATCGAAAATCTTTCTGATACTTCCGACCTCGGAATACATGTACCAGTACTGTTGTTGCTAAGATTGTAGGGGAGGAAACATTCAGAGGTGGTAGTATGGATAAAAACAAGAAAAAAATATCTAATAAACATGGGCTCTCAAATTAGTATCTGAGAAGCTATGAGCACTTGTTCATATTCGCTAGTGTACAACAGATCTCCGTGTTGAACAAATGCTCATAGTTCTTAAGGTATGAATTTTAGAGCCCCTGTTTACTAGACTTTTTTTTGTTTTGGCTCGTGCTATCACATTTCAACGTTTCTTACCCTATAGTCTTAGCAACAACAGTATCGTTACTTGTATTCCACTGTCAAAGGTATCAGAACGGTTTTCGATTATAAATTTCGACTCGTTGTTTTCCAGTAAGGGAACCTTACCTCAAACTGATAAATTTTTTCCTTACTCACCGTCCCTGAAAATCTGTATCATCAACGAATCACACTGTGCACACACTTACAGGCGCCTGTGCTTATAACGTTAAAAATGTCGTGTGACTAGGGCCTCTCGTCGGGTGCAAGTCTTTCGATTTGACGCCATTTCGGCAACTAGCGCGTCGATGGGGATGAAATGATGATGATTAGGACTACACAACACCCAGTCCCTGAGCGGAGAAAATCTCCGACCCAGCCGGGAATCGAACCCGGGCCCGTACAATTGACATTATGTCGCGCTGACCGGGGGCGGACACCTATAACGTTCACCCTCTGTAACGTCGTTGAATGTCATTTCCGGACATGAGTTCCTGTTCAAAATATTATGTACTCACTCCCTTCTACAGGTCCTAAAAGTTTTTAAAGGAAATTTAGGAATAACCTGTATAAATTTTTTGTCTTTTTCCTCATATAACGAACAATTATTATCACATCCATGTCATTTTCCTCCATGTTGCTCGGGGGTTGCCGAACGACTTACATCCAAAATTTGCTGCGTACGTTCGCAGTGTTGCGGTTCGAATGCGCTAAGCCGGGCCGCATCGTACTGCGGCGCTCTGCTGCAGTGCGGTTCCCTCCTCGGGCGCAGAGTTTGACCCAGTCAGCTTCCAAAGGATGCCTTGCTTGCATTCTCTCTCATCCTTCATTTCATTCACATCAACTAACCAGGAATCATGGGAAGGCAGTGGTTGTGACCTCGGTCGTTGGCTGCTTAAGCCTATGTGTTTTATCTCGCTTCGTACAGTCCTGGTAGAAAAGGGAGAAAGAGGTTCACATTGTACCGCTGATTGGCACTTATCACTTATAGTTGGTGCACGGGAGGGGCGGGGTCAGCAACGCGACGGCACATAGTGTCCGGCGTCTGTTGTTGGTCAAACATTGCCGTCTTCCTGTGGGGTAGTCCACGCGAGCGAGTAGAAACACCGTGGCTGCGACACCTAAGATCCAGCCTAGAGACTGTTAACTTTAGACACCGGAACTCTTGTGCAATCTTCGATATGTTATGGCTCATTTGTGCTGTACGTTCGAAGCTGCGTGTCCGCCTTCGTAGCGCAGTGATCAGCGCATCTGGCTGGAATGCAAAGCACCCGAGTTCGATTCCCTTACGGCCAGAGATTTTTCCTAGGTGGGAGGGCTGAATAGGGGTGCACTCAGCCTTTATGACACCCTTTGAGGGGCTGCCTGAGTGAGAAGTAGCGGTTCCAAGGTCAAGAAATCCGAGAACGACCAAGAGAGCGGTTCCTCCATACCGCATTTAATGACGCCATCGGCAGAGGCTCACACGGCGGTCGGTCAGTTCCGAATGGCTCACCAGGGCCAGAACGCGGAGTTCGCTTCCTTCCCCCGCCCCCGCCCCCCCCTTCCCAAAACTGATTAATTCGTGACGTTTCTCCTTGCTCGCTGCACGCCTGTCTGTAACAGACTCTTCAAATATCATGTGTTCACGTCACGCCATACACCCATACGGCCGCATTATTCGAGAGTTATACACAGCACATGTTCAAATAGGGCAACCATTCCGGTGACTTAGAACTACTCAGTTTTTTCTTTTATTGTTTATCTACTTTTTTTGTTTGTCATTATTAATGAACCAGAAGTGTAGTTCATTTATGATTATCGAAGAGCATTAAAGAGAAATAAAAATAACAATGCCGTTTGCAAAAGCTCTAAAGCGCATCCTAAGGAAAATATTACAGTCGCAAAATGTGCGACCCACGATCATTACAGGACCCAAGAGTAATAATCGGCTCGACAAAAGGATGTACGTTTCCCTACTTCTTCGAGATGAATGTAATATACAATAAATCTGTTAATATCACTATTATAGTGCCGCTTTGTGAGGAATTATCAACTACTCAAAATAATTTGAATGGCACACCACCGGCCGATGTGGCCGAGCGGTTCAAGGCGCTTCAGTCCGGAGCTGCGCTGCTGCTGCGGTCGCAGGTTCGAATCCTGCCTCGGGCATGGATGTGTGTGATGTCCTTAGGTTAGTTAGGTTTAAATAGTTCTAAATGTAGGGGACTGATGACCTCAGATGTTAAGTTCCACAGTTCTCAGAGCCATTTGAACCATTTGAGCCAATGGCACACCAGATCCTTGATAGTAGGTCCCATAAGGATGAATGATTCGGTAATATGATTCGCGATGTAGAAAGCTTTTCAAACTGCACCAACTTTTGTGTGTTTCTTACTGCTTCACAGCCAGGAATCATAGGCTATTTTTCCCACAGGTAATGCACACTGCATCGTTGGTAGTCTATTGTCACGGGGAGAAATTTGCATTTCCGCTCTCACATCCCTAGGGTTGTGTACTGGAGGTTTCTGCTCCTCCAGACTTTATTTAGATCACACGGTGCAGAAGAATCTGTCAGGGAGGATAAATTCTTCGTTAAGTTACGATAAATAAGACTGATTGTTAGAAAAAGAAGTGCCGTCAATATGTTGCTCTTCATCATACAAAACAACATCTCGCCATCTGGTTTCTACATGTTACGATTTCCGCTTTATTGACTTCTTGACGTGGCGATAGTTTATAAGATGGATAAGATGGCAACTGAGGGGACAACACTCTTGTTTCATCTCCTCATGGTTCGGCCTACATCAACCTGCACCCCTCTTACTCAATGGCGATCTTTTCAGTACGGGTTGAACGACACCGGTATTATTGTACCATTCACTATTTCCATGATGGTTTCTCACTGCTGACAACTTGCTGCCGGAAAATTTTCCGCAGGTCCTGAACGCAGATTATAACAGTCTTTGTTTTTCAGGTGACTCTACTACTGATCGCCTACTTAATACAGCATTGTTTTCGTCAACTTCTTTGTGTGTTCTCTTGCTATAACTGTGCATCACTTCCACTGATCTATTTCGCGAGGTTCCGCTAGTCACACTCTTCGAAAATTCACACCAGCTGTTTTTCGACTGAGCCGGCCGAAGTGGCCGTGCGGTTAAAGGCGCTGCAGTCTGGAACCGCAGGACCGCTACGGTCGCAGGTTCGAATCCTGCCTCGGGCATAGATGTTTGTGATGTCTTTAGGTTAGTTAGGTTTAACTAGTTCTAAGTTCTAGGGGACTAATGACCTCAGCAGTTGAGTCCCATAGTGCTCAGAGCCATTTGAACCATTTTTTTCGACTGAGTGAACTTGATGCAGTTCATTAAAGCACCATTTCAGGTCTCGATTGTCAACATAATGTATTGAGTTTCAATATATGACGTTTACTTACCACAGACTTACCGCGATGTCTATGGGTAACGGGTGTTCTTCACACATGTATCATAGAGAGAATTATACATAACTTTTGTTTGGTTTATGAAAACATCTCTCGTTGATTTCTCCACAAGTCCAGAAATTACAACAACATAAGAACCAGCATGTGGTCAACTTTTTTGTCTTGCTAAACAATTCTCTCTGCAAGAAACTCAATCGCTGAAACACACTCATTTTCCTCTTCCGCTTCCTTTATAGCCAAGACTCTTTCCTGTATTCAAGATTCAGATCCTTGATTACGGCATTACCAACCAAAACCTTCTGTAGCTTCGAGCTTCTCTTTAGCAACAATCTCATCAGCTGTACATTTTGACAGGTCGTGCTTGGAACCCCGACAATGCTACGACTACTACTACTGCTGCTACTACAACTATTATTATTATTCATCGACAACACAAAGCACATATTTAGATACAATCAAGTTTGCACTAGTTTCTCCCTGCTTCCAGCAAAATACAGGGTTCGAAGCAACACTGTTGCACAATCTTGATTTTATCTCGTGTTTCTGGACAGAGCGCTCTTCAGGTTACATGGTACTGATCCTAGGGCGCCAACGATGACGTGTCTGATACCTGTTTCAACATTTCACATTCGACGAACAGTGATGAACAGAATATTATGTTTCAGTTTCTTCTAATAAGCCTTATCATTAAAGTTCCCATCACACGAACATGAGTCATCGATTAAGAGACATGTTCTTTTATCTAGCTGACATTCAACAAAATCAGGCTTGACAGATGTTACCGTTCGGTTGATACCTATTTGCTGATCGTACAGGCTAGCGTTATATCTAGTTGTCATGACAGCTGGAGGTGTGGCGTTTGTTGGAGAGGTCTGATTCTTCTGGAGTCCTGAATATTTGCCATTTATGATCTGAGCACATATTATTGGCCCCTTGAGACATCCATAGTTCGTGAAGATAGGACAGCACTATTTATGTAGTACGTCGTGTCCGTATGTGCTCTAAAGTTGGTGTCTATCGTCTTGAATACTCTTTATTATTACTTTTCCGTAGCTTCGTTATTATTATTGTTGTTGTCGTTATTATTATTATCATTTATTATTATTATTTCATCTACCGATTTTGTGGTGAAGGCACCCAAGCAGTTTAATGTGTGACTATTTTGTCGAGCAAATGCTCTATGTGGAATGTTATTAAGAATAAAAATGACGTAAGCATCAACAAAAAGATTACTGAGACGACAGATTTCATTTGAAAACTTCTGAGAGGATTCTCAGCCGTTTGTAAGGATGAGTAATGGTCAGGCCCACTTGTAATGTGGACTATATCGCAAACATAAATGGTGATTACAGTTGTTACAAAATAAGATACTGCTCCGAAGGCAGAACGTGCATGTGATAATCAAACATTTCTAATCGGATGCAACTTTAATTCGTAGATGGCGTCTGGCTATTTTCCTGTTTTGTTTTGTTCTACTTTATTGTTATTGTTAATGTTATTTATTATTACATCATATTTCATCAAATCATCTTCTTTTAATCGGTTATAAGTATAGTCCTGGTAGGTAAATTATATATAATGACATGTAATGTATCTGTGTTAGCCGACCAGAGTGGCCGAGCGGTTCTAGGCTCTCCAGTCTGGAACTGCGCGACCGCTACGGTCGCATGTTCGAATCTTGCCTCGGGCATGGATGTGTGTGATGTCCTTAGGTTAGTTAGGTTTAAGTAGTTCTAAGTACTAGGGGACTGATGACTTCAGCCGTAAAGTCCCACAGTGCTCAGAGCCATTTGATCTATGTTACTAAACTCTGTAGCATACTATTTCCGTATTCCAACACTGCTGACTATTTTATCGTAAGCATATAAGCAAGCTGATACTTCACATTTCCATTGACTGGAAACCAAATTTTTTAGCTGGAGTTATTAATTTAATGACAATATTTTATTCCTTATTCTGCTGCTTCTTCACGACAAACCCTAAACTGTGGCTTCTGTTGAGAGCACACGCGATGGAGACGTGAGGCCTGCATCATGGTTCGGCCTCCTAATTTCGAACACCTTCTTTGATGACGATCGTTGTCTGTTTTTGTCCCTACTTCTTGGGTTTATGCTGTACTAAACATAATAAATATATTTTCTCACCCTTTTCGTGTCCTTCCTGTGATGTAGTCAGTAGGCGCAGCACTAGCGCCTGTTATCGCAACCACAAAGATGCTCTTTGCTCTCGGAGCATTGCTGGCTACACCAATGAGATGAACGTACGGAGTCTGTTCCACGTCCTAGTCACCGCCTTGTCCACAGTAAGCATTGAGGACAGTCACGTGTCTGGTGACAATAGAGTTAGGGACAACTAGGTAGATTCTCGAAGTTAATACGCAAGTCCTTGCACATATTTGCGAATTTCTTCTTGAACAGTGCTGCGAGAAAGAGTTTCCGCCGAACAGTGCTTCGAGTTGTTCGAGTTGTATTACCAGCCACTGTCTATTACAGCACAAGTGTTAAGACTGTTCCTATCAGCGCATATAAATGTACCTACATTCTGACCCACAGTAAAGAAGAACTTGTGTCAGAAAAGATAAGCATTCCTTTTGACTGTAAATGTGTTTCATTTCTTAAATTCTACGCGTGCAATAATCGTGTCATCTATGTCCTGTCTGGAAACCAGTTCATTTGTGATAACCCATTACGAGAGTTCCGGAACCTGTACAGAAAATTCGAATAGAGATCAACATAAACTTCATTTCCTCCCTTTTTATTGCTCATGAAAACCACATATTGCATGTTGTACCACCATACAGCGAGACCTTCAGAGGTGGTGGTCCAGACTGCTGTACGACCGGTAACTCCAACCCTCAGCAGCACGTCCTCTTACATCGATGCATGCCTGTATTCGTCGTGGCATACTATCCACAAGTTCATCAAGGCACTGTTGGTCCAGAATGTCCCACTACTCAACGGCGATTCGGCGCAGATCCCCCGAAGTGATTGGTGGGTCACGTCGTCCATAAACAGACCTTTTCAATCCATCCCAAACATGTTCGATAGGGTTCATGTCTGGAGAACATGCTGGCCACTCTAGCCGAATGATGTCCTTATCCTGAAGTACGTCATTCACAAAATGGGCACGATGGGGGCGCGAATTGTCGTCCATGAAGACGAATGCTTCGCCAGTATGCTGCCGATATGATTGCACTAACGGTCGGAGGATGGCATTCACGTATCGTTAAGGCGCCTTCCATGACAACCAGCGGCGTACGCCGGCCCCACATAATGCCACCCCAAAACAGCAGGGAACCTCCACCTTGCAGCACTCGCTGGACAGTGTGTCTAAGGCGTCCAGCCTGATCAGGTTGACTCCAAACACGTCTCTGACGATTGTCTAGTTGAAGGCATATGCGACACTCATCAGTGAAGAGTACGTGATGCCAATCCTGTGCGGTCCATTCGGCGTGTTGTTGGGGCCATCTGTACCGCGCTGCATGGTGTCGTGGTTGCAAAGATGGACCTCTCCATAGAGGGCAGGAGTGACGTTGCGCATCATGCAGCCTATTGTGCACAGTTTGAGTCGTAACACGACGTTCAGTGACTGCACGAAAAGCATTGTTCAACATAGTGGCGTTGCTGTTTGGGTTCCTCCGAGCCATAATCCGTAGGTAGCGGTCATCCACTGCAGCAGTAGCCCTTGGGCGGCCTGAGCGAGACATTTCATCGACAGTTCCTGTCTCTCTGTATCTCCTCAAGCTGCCCTTCAAAATTTATATGATGAACATTGTTAAGAATTTAGCAACCAAATCTTACTTTTAGAAGTAAAAATTAAACAGCGCAGCACTGACGTTGGAAAAGGATTTCGCCTTTAAGTAAATCTTCCGCACCATGTGGCTTGTCCTCGGTTTTGTTTCGCGCACGACAGAAATATAGGTAGGGCTCACGTCATTTCAGCATCTATCACAGTTCCAGAATCTAATGTCTTCATACGCTGAAAATTCCCTGAGAAGCTTTCCAGTCCCAAAGGCATAAGGGTTAGGGATCTGAAATGACTCAAACTATTTAAAGTGTCCCCAGTCTTTTAGAAGGAAGAATCGGCGAAGAAAAGGAGATGTGGAGAAAAAGGGCAGGATAACAGCGCATGGGCTAAGGCGCCAGAGAATAACCTCCTTCATACTAGACGACGTTGTAGAGGGTAAAAACTGTGTGGAGAGGCTATAATACACACCAAATAAATAGTTGCGGATATAAGGTACTATGGCTACTCTGAGCAAGGAATACGGGAAATAAGTCCAGGATATGATCAGCCTGTGTCTGGTTCCGAAGCCGAGTTGATTTTTTTCGAATTCGAAGCCGAATTTCAGATGAAGAGTGGATCAACAGTACCTAACCTGTCACATAGGTGCTGAGGTAGAAAACACTCCTGTAGACCGTTTTATTTTCGGCTAGAGCGAAGAGGAGGCTAGAGCGAAGAGGAAACGGGACGTAGAGAACCCTAGTCCCTGATACTAATTAAGAGTATTTAAAAATCGTTCTGTTAATTGTCGCCTTCCGTGCGTATTTTAGTAATCGCGGTAACTTTCGTTCTTATCTTTTGTTTCCTCTCTCTGTCACATTTTTAGTTATTAGATTGTTTATTGCAGATACCACATTTTTTCCTCTTTCTAATATTATATCGAGGGTAGTTATAATGGTAACAATAATAGCAGTATTAATATAAGTTAAGTGTCATAGGCTTCTCTGAATAAGGAATTGCTGATCACCACGCACTGACGGAGCGCTCATCCGCCAGCAAGGAATCAGATCAGAATAATACAACGGAATTTTTTTGAAACGACATTAAAATCATGTTTACCTGAATGTAGTCACTCCACATATAGCAGTGAAAAATATTTATTGCCATTACAGTTTCTACATTTAATCGTTGTCAAACATTGTGAAACGTGATGTGCTGGAACATAGTTTCTAGCCACCTGAATCCAAATACGTATGGTGGTGTAAGGATATCCATTCTTCCAAACACCATTTGAGCACGAGCCATTTGACAAACAAAACAAAAGTACACCCACAGCATAACCGAAAACCAACATGATTACTGTTACTGTTCTGCTTGCCACATGGTTTGTGGAAGAGCCAGTGTGGTTATACAACCATAATTTGGGTTCAGGTTGCTGGGAAATATATTGCAGCATGTTAGAACTTAACGCTGTAGAGTCGGCTTTTAAATCCCACATTACATGACAGTGATGAAATGTCGAAACTGTAGTCGCAACAAATATTTTTAACAGTCATTAAGTAGAATGATCACTTGCCTTAATAACACTAAGGCTGTGACCTAGTTCTAAAATTTATGCGAATTCTGTGCAACTTGCATAAAATTGCCTGTAGGCCATAATAAATATAAATAAACGTCACAACATCCACCAAATTACGGTTCCATCAGCTAATAAACTAGTAAATATTTTCTAGACTCAAAGTATGACGTAGCTATATCTGTACAATATATACCCAAAGCATTGGTATAGTTCTCTCCTCTAAGATATAATGACACTGCTTAAACACATCGCTGACTAACAAATTAATATACTAAGTAGCTATAAAGTCGTACAGAGGTTGTCGCACATTTCCTATTAAAGAATGTCACGGGCTGTAGAGGGGACTTTGTAGCTAAAGTTTTGGTAAGAAACCCAAGTTCGGAAACGTACCGTTTGGATATAAAGTAAGTTTGAAGATCGGATCAGTTTCAAATCTCCCGCTTCACGGTACGTTTCTAATGGTAGAGGTGGACAACGTACGTATCGACAGCGTTTCCCGCGTCGCCTCAGTCCATCATATATGATATTCGTCCGCCTACGAAACGGTTGCGAGAAACTGGTTCGTTCGCAGCTGTGATTGTCGCCTGTGGTGCCCTGCGGACACGGACCAGGGTTTGTGAACGGTATACATGAAAGCACGCTTTCCGGACACACCTCGTGCAACTAGCAGCTGGGTCACCACGTGGAGCAGCTAATGAAGGCTAATTGTCCGCGCTGTGAGCGTACCGTGAAGCGGGAAATTTAAAAATGATCCGATTTGCAAACTTGTTTTACACCCAAACAGTACATTTTCGGATATAGATTCCTTATCAAGACTTTGTTTCCTTATCAAGACTTTGTCTAGCAAGACCCCTAGAAACCTGAAACAGTAATTATGAAATACTCTGTGTAACAGATAAAGGACAACGTGGGAAAAACATCGGTAGCAAGTGAGATCGAAGGAAACGAAGAAAAACGAGTTATTTCTCTTTCCATTGCGGACATATTTAGTCTGGGGTTACCCTCAATGTCTAATATACTATTATATGAAAACATTTGTGAGCAATCACTGCACACTTTGACTGCTTCCAGAAGAATGGCTTTCAAGAGCTGAAAATACATCCTAAGACTGCCACTTGGAATTTACCTGTGTGCTGTCATCGCGATGATTTGTTGATTAAGCAGTAGTATTTTTCCAAATTACTTCTCTGAATTTGACCGCTTACACCCCCTCTCTTTAATCAAAAAATACCGCAAGTGTGCACGATAGCGAGGCATAAATTTTCAAATGTGTCTCAGTACAGTACACACCACAGGTAGCTGTTTTTTTTTTCTTTTTTTTTTTTTCTTTTTTTTTTTTTTTTTTTTTTTTTTTTTTTACTGCTGCTGCTACACCTTAACACAAGCAGGAACACGACACAGCAAACATTTTCAAAGTGAAAGTAATCACATTCCGATCTTAGTTTTAAACATATGAACACAGTTTTATTTTTTCCTTTGTTAAATTAGCTTCTTGCAGCGAAGTGCTTTGGGTGTATCATATGACAATACATAGAAAAGTAACTGCAAGATCAATTTCGTTCTTCTCTTTACAGTGTTTAAAAGATCAACTTTGTAACTGGAAATGTAACTTCTGTTGTTACATTGTACCTCTGAGACTCTACGCATATTTCCTCTGCAGCAGTGACTGTTATGTGTCAGCTGTTGGTGACCTAAGTAATTATAATCTATTTGTGACAAAATAAAAACTTAATATTTACGTAAGAAAAGGCATATACACGGTGTACATAAAGTTCGGGAGCACTTTCAATTATTTATTGCACAAGAACCAACATTGCACAGATATCATACATATGTCATTTTGAAGAGACGCCCTGAAAGCTTTTTTTTCATGTATATACTTTATGTAGACCCTATATAACAAAGATCTCAACAATTCTGTAGGCCTGCAGTGTGTGAGAATAATTTCACAGCATACACTACTTACATGAATTTTTGTTTTCCGAGATTTAAAATAACGTAAAATGCCCAATTTTCCGACGAGTTCTTAATTTCAGATATTGGAGGTAAGTGATGTTATCGAGTGCACAATCGGTGATAGTGACGAACAGCCGCGCATCCCGATGACATCGGTGTTACATCATAAAGCTGAAAGAAGGCAGCGGTGTCTATGTGGCAAACAGTTTTCTCTCTTGCAGATATCTGAGATTTTGCATGTATCTTTCTTTGCTTCATTTCTTCAGGCATTCTCATGTGTGAACATATGAATCAATGAAATAATGCCTCAATGTGGGCCCAATGAAAAGTATGAACTGAAAATGAATTACGTAAATTTAACAGCGGATGCTCCAGTGAAGATGACAGGACAAATAGCTGAAATCAAGTAGTGTATTAGCGATCAGGGAGCCAACCTTACGAGCAGCATCTAGTCAATGAAAATATGTTATTAAACGGTCTTACTAATGTCGAAAATTAGCAAAGTCAGACACTATAACTCATAGGACTGTATAGGCTGAGTTGCTTGGTTAGTAGTGAGATTTATAGAAGATATCTCAGGCTAGGAACTACATATTCCATATTATGGATATTGGCAGCAATCCAGTAATCTATAATAGTGTGAGAGACTGAATGCAGGAGCGATAAAAGTGAGTATTGATCCTGTTCAGAATTCTGCGGTTTCACAGGTACAAGACATTTCTTATGTTATTGCTGATTTGCTGTTAATGGTGAAGAAATAATTTATACTAACGCTGAAGTGAGTTGTGAAGAAGCTGTTAACGCTAGAGTGAGCACTGACAGCAAAAATGATGTAATCACTGATGATGCAGTTGATTTTTTGTTGACAATGAGTAAATTAGAAGAAAAAATGAGGGAAATTCAATTTTTAACTATGAAAGGAAGACAGTGTCATAAGATGAGATTACTAATGAAAACTATCTGAGACTGGGGGATAGTTAGATCAAATGACTAAGAAGATACAAGAAGGATACGATATCACATTAGGGAATAATTAGACTTACAAAGATAGCTGTCCCTACAGTCACAGGGGCTGAAAAGAATTTGCCTGTCTAGGACAGCAGACGTGTAAGGCCAAGAAATTCAAATTTAGCGTGAGAAATTATTACACAACAGGAAACAGAAAAGAGTGGTTCAAGAAATGCAGGCAAGGAAGTACAGGCAGAATGTAAAGGGAAAAAAAGATCAGGTTTGACATTGACTTAAGACTCAGGAATAAAGAAAAATCATGTGACCAGAATAAAGAAACGCCTATAGACTGAGTTATCCTCAGTCCAAAAAAATTGATAGGTGTAAATAATATCTGTCACATGGAAACGTATACAATATGAGTGGATGGTAAAATATTTGAATACGCATAGAGGTGCATTTGTTTTCTGCCATTAAGAATAGACAATGTTTATGATAGAGATGTGAGATTATTATTGTTGTTATCTAGATAGTTCTGGCCATTTTAATCAGTAAACTGTATTTATTTGTAATCGTATGCAACACATTACAACCGAGTTCTTTGTGTATAATTACACTGTGAACTGAATATTTGGTTCTCTTGCACTTCCATTGTTCTGTAAATCAGATCCCGCATTAAAACACTGAACTGAGCGTTCAGTATTATGAATTTCAGTTTTTTTATTGTACAGTATGCACAGTTTTCATTTAATATTTTTTAGCAGATTGTTTTCAATTACATTGTTAGAGTGAATGTGAAATATGAATGTGATGTGTGAATGAATTGTAGACTGGATGTTAATCGTAGCTAACTTGCACGTGCGGAAAATTGGAGTTATCCTGAGCCAGAGCACTGTAGATCACTGAAAACATTCAGTCTTGGTGCTTCGTAAAAAGACAAGAGACTCTGACTGTCCCCTCTCAAACAGGACGTGTTAAGTCAGTGTGTGCAAGTGCGTCTGTGAAAACTGAAAGTGACGCTTAGTAGGAATTTCTGTTATTGCAGTGAGTTTTCTATGAATGGAATCCGTACTTCTCTGAAGATTTTTTAAATTGTTTCAGCTGTAACATTTTTCCACGATTTTTCACAGTAACAGGCTTTCACAAAAAAGATTTATAATGGACAAAATTAGATTATGAACTTTTTGTTTGAAATGGTATTCCTGCTTTCCCAATAATTCTTTTGGAGACTAAGCAGAAGTAGGCCCTATCTATGATTATTTATCGCCCTGCTTTAGACGTGTAAATGCATATGTACAGCTCATAAATAAGTTTTCGTTTAAAATTGGTTTTAGATTCCGTTTTCAATACACAGAAACAAAAACTGTTAGCTTCGTTGAGCTGCATACCGAATGAATACTACAGAATAAAATGCTTCGTATCCAATTCGCGTTAGCCTGATGGACTGACACCTTGAAAAATAAGTTTTAAGTACTTATCAGATGAAAGTGCACTGCTTGACATATTTTTTGCATTGCCGTTTTAGTAAATGTGTACCTTCACCATACTATTATAACAAACTTCCATTTATTCCCACTGAACAAATGTTAAAATTTTCGCTTTGTATTTAGTCAGTGCTACTTATCTTCTGGACAACTATCACGTTCTTTTAAAATGTTACCCCTCATTTTATTCATGACAAGATTTTGGGAATTTTTGTGACAATACAAGGCATAAACCTCTTATAAATATAACCAAATGTTAATATGCGTCAACTTGGTCAAAGATATGCTGTAAGTTGCAGCAGACCAGTGAACGCTTTCAATGTGGTAACGGAATGTTATTTTAGGCACTGTGCTTGTGGGAAAAGCCCAGCGACGAGAGAAACTTCCATTGTATAACATAGTAACCGAAGTAGTTTGATAAACAAGTTCAGTATCAACGAAACTTTAATAACGACAATTATTCATGTATCAGAACACATATACTGTGACTGAATATCGTACTGTTTTTATCTATATCTGCATATCTGATGTAGGTCAAACCTTGCTGTTGATGAAATACAGAATATTTGTAATGTATGATACCCGAAACCTGAAGAGAGTATGTTATGGCTTTATTCACTTCTCTTACATGTCTCCTGGTGTTTGGACCCATGACTTGCAGCGAATTATGAGGAACGCTTACGAACCGTTAAGAATATAGGAGTGGAGGGGAACAGTTGAAAAAGCTATAAAAGTGAGCTCTTCAATGAAGCAAAATAAATGAAAGGGAAAACTACAACAATGGAAGACTTAAAACACTCATTATATTACATTCTGCTTGAACTGCGATGTTTCTTTTCCGTTCTGTAATACTGTCTAAACATTATAGGCATTTATATACATCACATGCCACGGCACGGCTTTCGCTTGGTCTAAAATCAGACCTTTCCATAAGGAAGTGCAGAGACCTCAATCGCTAATTTTAAGCACAATAAGTAAGTAACCAAAATTTGGAAATCATACTGTCTGAAATTCAGCACCCTTTTGAACCAAAGTTTAATACGCCATTGTTCTTGTGTTTTAATATTATCTTCAGATAGAGCGCACAACTTCCTTAGGAAGCTGTTCATAAAGTGGAATGTCTGGGCAGTATTTAGTTCGAAATTCCAGTCTTAAACGTTTTCCATTGTAGAAAAATTAATTTTCCATGAAAAGTATCCAGAATATGCAGGTTTTAGCCTACAATGGTAACGGAAAATCAGTAATATATTTTTAAGGCATCTCTGAATGTTGATGAAGTTTATTAGAATTGTAAACTGATTTAGGCTAAAAACAATGTTTCAAGTGTGCAACAGAAATCTTCAAAATTTTATGGGATATGCTGATTCAATATAACAAGTTCACTATTGACATTGGCGTGGCGACAAACGCAACATGAGTCGGCCTGCATGCCTCACAGCCAACTTGCCGTCAGTTGTTTGGCTAATTGTAGTAAATGTTTTCCTCTAGTTAATCGCTTTCCTCTCTTTCAGGCGCTATGCACAACTGATTGTTTCTGTCTATAAATTGTTGTATGCGCTGAGTTAGATTGTCCCGCCAGTAACATGTACCACATGGAAAGTAAAATTCTGTGAATTATACCCAAATACAGCCTTAAGGTTATATTCAAATAACGTTTCAGTTACAGTGAAGTCAGTTAGAATACAGTGACATTTACGTTAGCTCCAAGATGATATAACAGTGCAGTATTACGAAAACAGCAGGCTACTTACAAAAGCATAAAAATGCTCTTCCAAGTAGTCACATAATACACGAGAAGCTTTTCGGCGGAAGCGACAGCAAAGACACACTCAAACAACAAGGAAACATTTAAACGTCAGACACGAAAATTGGTAGCGCGCGGAAGTAGAGACAAGCACAAACGAAACGACTTGTGCGAAAACGTGAATGGCTCTGGAAAGAATAGTAAACATGCAGTTTACTTGGAGCAATGAATATATAGCCAGAAACTTGAGAGCCATTGATGACACCCTGAGAAACTAGCACACGACAAACAAAACTACAATCGACGAGTTATTTCGCATCCATGTTCGCCTGAAAAGGTGCACTAAGCGACGTTATAACAAGAAAAGAAAAAAATCTGTGTACATAACTCTTTCACAATACGCGTATACAGGAACTAAACTGTTTTGCACATATAGGAAAGAACTATTACTGACATGAAAAGCATCATAATATCTGCTTACAGTAAGTGATGATCCTTTCTAAATAAGAAACGTGAAAACACCACCACCACGAAATATTTTGCACTCCAGCTTGAAACGGACTTAAATTAATATTCATCAGCTTCAGAGCCCTTACCTTACAAGCTGCTTACAACTTCCGGAACCGAAATGTCTAACTACATACGAAATTTCATTTGAAAAACGCTTCCGATATTAACAGTACACGTAACGATGTAACCTTTTAGCATGAAAAGCAATAAATGTTACTGCAGAACACTCACTTTATTATAAAGATATAATTATTTTTATGAAAATAGTCCAAGAAAATTAATGCAAGAACACAGAAACTTGGAACGGGTTATAACAGCGAATATTTACAATAAAATTTCCTGGTAATTGTATCAAGTTGAAGTTTTTGTAACAAAACAAGAGAGTAAATCAGGAGAACTTTTTTCGTGTACAGATTCCGTTTCTGATTATCTTCCTGAATAATGATCTATTTAAGGAAGAACGAAGCGTGTGGCTACGAAAAAGGAAGATGAGCAGCTAGGTAGAATATGAAGCCATTTTGACTATATTTCGACCGTGACTGTAGAATATCTCTGGTAAGAACGCACAGTTCGGCTACTTACTCTGCACGCAGTTGACATGCCGTTATTTTCCGCTCTTTCTTTCAAAAGAGCTTAATGGATGAAATTAGGAAAAAGGACATGAAAAGAAAACTGAAGAGCATCGATTACAGACGCACGTCTACGCGCGTTACAACATTATCTGAACAAGCCTACGTGTGCAGGAGCGGGACTAGAAACATAGAGCAGTACAAAAATTCAGTAACCCGTCTGATGAAGCGTCCCGCAGTTTGAAAACTAGCTGAAATGTGAGTTCTCACCACTGGTGGCATTCACTTGTTATTTTTCGGGTGTACTCGCCACAGTATACGAATCTAATTTCTTCGTTCGCACCTGCGGTGGAGATTTTAGAGAAAAGTTCGGCTGTCGCTTCCGATTGAAGTAACGATACTGCAACGTACAACTAGACTTGTCTGTCAATTCCGACCGCATATCGTCGTTGATTACTGCATACTGCGGCATCTCAGAACTTACGCTCCATATATTTTAGACTGTTGCAGTGTAGTTACTTCTCGTTTCTCGAAAACTTAATATGTAGTTTCTAAATATCCATGGCATCCTGTAGAAAAATATTTTATTGTGATCGCTTGCGCTATAAACTGCAAAAAAAAAAATTATTGTTCATTTTCTTCTTCCGTAGTGGCTGAATCCCAAAGAAATTATTCTGTAAGCTCACAAAGTAGTGGGCCGCGATTAAACAATAAAATCGTCAACTAAAATAGCTGTACGATTTTATTTTATATTAATCTTCAGCACTCACAACTAAAAATTTTAGAATTTTGTTTAAGGTCATACAACAAACAGCCTCTGAGATTGGCAGTGTTTCTTAAGCGATGCATGAAAATGGAACTCCTTCTTTTTTTTCAAAATTGCCTGTTACTCTACCCACGACAATAAAAAAAGAAATCTTACGGAAATAGCACTCCTAACCTTTATCCGCAAAAGTAATGGGATAAATAGATAAACTATTGTTCCTTGTGATCAGACTGATATGTCAGGAAAAGTCACCCAGTAAAACAAAGTTATATCTGCAAGAAATTGAGTTCCCACATTTATTGCTTCTCTCACTGTTTTGTCTGAATAATAGGTAAATGTGAACAATCCATTAAATAAGCGTTACAGTAACGACAATCACAGAAAAAACTGTGTATTCATATTAAATAAAATTATATTCGAAAGACAAATACCGTTATAAATGAACGTTTACATTACTTTTTCTATAATATGTGCAGTCCATAAAGCACAGTGCATTTTAATATCTTGCTAACAAAAGATCTCGTATTTGTTTAGTTTTATTAAAAATAAAAATTTCGCAGAGCAAGTTGGGCTCTGGTATAAAGTAGGTTGTAACTGAAATAGAAACATTGGTATGAAAGACATGGCGCTCATTGTAGGAATCGGACTATCTGAAGATATTCCTCTTTCAGTGCAAAATATTCTACCATATTAGTTCGGAAGCAATCATTCACTCACTAGAAGCAAAAAATGAGTGCTGAAAATAGCACTGTTATATCAGGAACACACTAACCAAAAATTTGGCCTTTACTTCCACCGATGCCTCTATTATGATAAACAGAAGAAATAAATACAGGCCTTACAAGAAACGAAAACTTGTTATCAAATAAATATGACTACAGAAGAGGAAAAAATTTATCTACATGAGATCAGATTACGATAAGTAATTATCGAAAAACTACGAACAGTTCAGAAAATGAACGAAAAAGTAGAAACTAATGCCGAGCGAAAAGCCACCGCTTATAGTTAACGATTCCAGAGTTTGTTGGTTGTATAGAAAATAAACGTGAAAGTTTATTAAACGCATCCTCTCCGTGAATGCTTTATTCTAGTGGTGTCACTTGTACAACTTTTCTACTTATACACTCACATTCAATATCACACATTCTGTATTTTTTGCGCAAACGCAATTTACATCTTTCAATTGTATACGTATGAAAACGTTCCGTTCGCGTAGAAACGACGAAAACTATAAACAAAACAAAGCAGATTGCAGCGAGGTGTTTACAACATGAAACTTCCAGTTTATTGCTAATAATATTATCTGTAAAACACCAAGCACAAAATGCAGTCGCCCGCATCTCGTGGTCGTGCGGTAGCGTTCTCGCTTCCCACGCCCGGGTTCCCGGGTTCGATTCCCGGCGGGGTCAGGGATTTTCTCTGCCTCGTGATGGCTGGGTGTTGTGTGCTGTCCTTAGGTTAGTTAGGTTTAAGTAGTTCTAAGTTCTAGGGGACTTATGACCACAGCAGTTGCGTCCCATAGTGCTCAGAGCCATTTGAACCATTTGAACAAAATGCAGTCAACCATTTTATAATATAGTTTCAAAGCAATGACATCATGACACTACTCTGTGCAAGAAAGAAATGCGCCTTGGTCAGGGACTGGAACACCACCTTCTCCATTACCATTGCGTCGCCTTTCAATACAAACACAGGACATTTTTCTTTGCTGACTGACGGACAGTTATACGCCTGGAGGATAAAATGGGTGTGATAGAAGCTGTGCAACTCGCTCTCTCGCAAGGAGTAATTAATAATACACAGATACAGATGCTAGCATTTCATCCGATGTGTCAATGGCGTCGATAAAACCTCAGGAACGAGGAAGGTGAAGGGAAAACCAACTAATAATGTTATTTTACCCAAATATGTTTCCTGAGATCCATGCTTGTTATTGAAACAATGTTTTTAACTGCCGTAGTTTATTAAAGAAATGTCGTTACCCGTCTAGAATATAAACAAACTAGAGGCAATTATTTCAAAAGCTCGAAATCGCCGAGGATGTAATACGAAATTTCAAAACAGGTAAACGGATCTTTTCATAAATTGGTATCTGCATTATATCATGGACTAGAAATGAATCTTTCTCACACTTTATTAACAAAATGTTATATTAAACATTACTCCTTCTTATGCAAAACAACAATTGCCCGTCAATTAGCTTCAAATCAGTTTATTTTTTAAGTGATTGTTATTGGTTTCAAATTTCAAAAACAAATGAAGCAATAATTCGAGGAATCAGAAACCAGCTTAAGATGAGTAGATGAATTTTTCTTTCAATTGATGGCCATTTTTCTTTTAAATAAAGTTGGCTTTACTAATTTGTGGCGACATTCTGCTATTTCGTTGTCACTGTGCAACTAAAAATAAAGTTCGATGGAAACTGACATTATTTTATTTAATAAATGCGAGGAAGTTTACTAACCATATACGGAACGTAATACACAAAGCGTCATTCTTTCAGTACTAATAAGAGTTACTGCTCGGTTGCGATGCTCCGATTTTGACGAACACTGAACTACTGAGTTATGTGTGTGAATAAATTTTCTCAGATTTTTTAAGAAAATGTAAACTTTATTTCCATATACAAAGTTGTTTAACCTAGAACAGCCACATGCGACCAATTAGTTTCAAATCAGTTTATTATTAAAGTGAACGTTAATGGTTTCCAATTTCAGTATTCTATGAAACTAGAAGACACAGAAACAGAAATCAACTGATTATGATGAATTGTTGAATTTCGCAGTTTGTAAGCGCGTTTTTCTTGTAAATAAACTAATTTCTTATTGATGCGTGATAAATTTTGCTATTTTTGATATTGGTAGTTTCAAATCAGTTTATTATTAAGGTGAACGTTAATAGTTTCCAACTTCGGTATTCTATGAAACTAGAAGAAACAGATACAGAAATCAACTGATTATGATGAATTGTAGAATTTCGCAGTTTGTAAGCGCGTTTTTCTTGTAAATAAACTAATTTATTATTGATGTGTGATAAATTTTGCTATTGGGTAAAAACTATGCGTAATTAGAAACAAAGTTCAATAGAAGTGGATAGAATTATTTTGTTAAATAAATACGAGAAAGATTGCTAATCATATACCTAATGTGATGCAGTGGCGTCATTCTTCCGTTACTGATATAAGAGCTGTTGCTCGTTTACGATACTCCAATGTCGACAAACATTGAACGATTGAGAAAATAAACGATGAGAGCAGCGGCGAATGGTGAGTGAAATAAAACGCCGCGTATCGGGCCATCGGCTGCCGTTGGCAGCGTCCTTGACGGGGCGGACAAGGCGTGGGCCTTGTATTTTTCTGTGCGCCGACCCGCCTGTCACGTCGCGTCATTAAAAATGGACGTCGCGGCGGTGGCGCGGCGCTGCGCCGAGCCCGATAAAAGACACGCACTCTGCCAACGTCTCACAAGGGCCCCCGGCAGGCTACTGGAGAAGAGAAGGCTAAGGTGTTTTCAGCCGCGGCCGCCTCAAGAAGAAGCGGCCCCCCTCCGCGATACCCGAGAGGCCGGCGTCTTGAGGAGCGGCCGGGCGAGCCCGCCTCGCCCCGCCCACGGCCGGCCCGCGGGGCGTGGCCTCGCGCGCTGGGGGCGGAGCCTCGCCGACAATGCCAACATTCCCACGGCCCGGCCGGGCAGCGCGCGCGCTCAGCCTGCAGGTAGTTGCGTATACGGTGCGTGCCCGGCCCTAGCCTTCCAACGACTACCGCGTAGCTCCTACTTCTTCTCCTTCTTCTGCTCTGCAAGGCACCGCCAGGCTTCGAAATGGAGGCCGCCTGGGCTGACGCGGCCCACCAGGCCCTCGAGTTCTGTTTCGTCGCCGCAGGTGAGGACAGCGGCGCGATCAGCTGATCACCAAAACAAAACCGCCTCGCCTCCTAACGACACCAACGAGGCTTGAGAAAACAAAAACGAAACTCTTTCCTTTGAAAAAAAAAAAAAGATGAAAAATTATTAATCTCGATTTGTCTCCTAAAAAAAAAGTACGATACCCGCAGTTAAATGCTCTCTTCGTAGTCACTAACACCACAATGATTAACAATTTCAGTACGTAAAAAAATAAGAATCCCAAAACTATGAATCTAATTAGTTAAGCGCAAACACATGGTGGGCAAAACTCACACAGCCAGGAAATATACTCACGAACAAAATAAGAAATGGCATTACAGATTTCACTTTCCCGCAACATACAACACAAATAATACAGATAACCTGGCCGGACCTGATACTCATATAAAACAAAGTCACTAGTCCCCTTTCACTGTTAAAACAACATACCGCATTTAAAAATGCCGTACAGCCATTTTACGACAAGTAAAATGAATATTTTGTGCATCAGCACAAGCCTGAATTGGAAAAAGTATATTCATCTGAAATTTTGACATGAGATGAAGCACAAATTTTTTCGCTGTACTCTCCTTGAAAGTTTTTATATATTCTTGACATTCAGTCTGGGGGCAATCTGCAGTATATAACTGAAGAAAACGTCAGAATCCAAGATCGCCAAGTAAAGCTTTTTACTGGGTGACTGGTTTACACAGAACTATGTTATTATCGGATCTCATGTTTTTCAATTTTTACAAAGTATTATAGATCAGTGTTAGGAGTCGCTTGGGGTGTGTGCATCGCGAAGCGGCTTGTATCACTGATGGATAATATGTCGTAAGAATTCAAAAGCATAATGTCCGATGACTACAGCATAGCTCTGTCGAAAGCAGTCATCCACGTTTTTCTTAGCGATCTTGTCTTATAAGATTTCTGCAGGTACCACCTCAACGGCCGAAATGTCAACAGGCTATCGGATTTTTGGAATAACTGGTTTTAACAGATATAGACGACGATAAATGTCTTTAAAAGTACAAATGGTTAATGCCAGAAAATATTACATAGTAGTAACGAGTTTTACTTCAAATACGTAGCACGGAATGGAAGCGATAGCACTTAATAATTGTACCGAGGAGCACCTACAGCGAGCTTACAAAAAATCGTTGCATACTGTATATCAACATTTTTCTTGCAGAAATACGCGGCCTTCAGGCACTAAACAGATTCAGTATTTTTCCTTTCTCTCTGTCATTTTTCCTGTTTTCAGAATTATTTCATATCCGCTCAATTGTTGGAGTTCGTATTTCATCTGATATGCATAACCACTTTGCAAAGATGCATGGCTTAATTTTAGAGCCAGGAAAACTTGATTTTTGACCGAGGGACCTTTATATCCCTGTTCTCAATTGACACAACCTACTCTGCGAATCTGTACAAACGCAAAAGAAATTCATATTTATGAATTTGTACGTCGTACAAAAACGCCAATTAGGTCAAACAGAGAAAACATCTGAATCAATGCTACATACTTAAAATGCTGAACAGTAGACTTCTCTGAATCATCGCTCTGTACGGTAATACAACCGTATCTAAAAGCATAATCAAAAGCAGACGCATATCTTGTTCATGTGTGTTTGAAGACGAATTTTTGTTGTCTTTATTCTCAGTTTTTTCTGTTTCGCGTGGTGCAGTCCCCTGTATGCACGTTTTCTTTTTTTTGAGTGGAAATTGCTAAGTAGCTGTTAATAATTTAAATAACTAACTCTAAGAAACTTATTACGTATTTTGTTATCTTCCGATTCTCTTTATATTTAAGCTACTGACAAGCCCTGAAAGATAGTGCTTCGGAATTTCTGATTTTCCAACGATATATATATATCCTTAGGTTTTCTAGATGCTAAATTCGTTCTTGAGTTCACCTGTGGACCGAAATTTGAAAGCCGTGTGGCTCGAGCGTAGAACACAGAAGCCAGTAAAGCTGGAAGTACGTTGTTAGCGATTCTTCAAGTTGACAGCGCAGCGAAGACCGGGTTTTCTACACACGGCAGTGGTTACGATGTACTTCCACTGGTTTATCTGACCACGCCAAAGATATTACAACGCTACGACGATCTATCGAACACAAGATTTCAGTAGTACAGAACAAGAAACAGTTGAATGGGAATATCAAACATTTCACCATCTCGTTTCCCGAAATTTATTGACCACGCAAAGCGTAAAAAAATGAATTATCACTTCATTTTCTTAGTTTATGGGAAAATTTAACCTTGACTGATACGAAGTCCATTGGTTTTATGTTCTTGAAGACAATGTCTCCAAATATTGATTTTAACATTTCAGTTTGTTGATGTCCTGTGTACAAAGAAACCAAGTTTTATCTCTGCTTCATGTTTCTGCGTTTTGTACTTGGCTGTATTGGTCAGTTAAAAAAACTAAATTAAAAAAGTTTCAAAATAGAAACAAAAGATATGCCCGAAAAAGGGCATTCGAAAGGTAGGAATTTAATCACTGTTTACTATTTGCATGATCGGCAGTTGCTTTCGCGGCAGACACCGCTAAATTTTCCACTGTCTTTACTGTAGTAACTAGGAGAACTATCATCTTTTATTTTTTAGTGTTATCAACAGAGTGCAAAGGCTGATACCTGTCAATAGCATTGTTTCAATTTTCTACAGTACCACCTTTTCAGCGTTTGCACCCTATAAAAACCACATACAGTTGATTAGAAACAATAAATGCCTAAACATTTGCTGAACTTCTTTCGCACATTCCGCAGCGTTGTTTATCCGGCAAATTAAGCCTAATGTTGAGCTAAGCATCTCACCGTTTATGCGTAATGCACGACATCGAGATGCGAGTTTTAGAAGAAAGCATCGTCACACTTTTTACGAGTGATATCGGCAGGTGGTCGTATGTTTACTTCCTAATTCTCACTGCGCAAGAAACGTGCCCCAGTGTGTTGGCAGATAACATGCCATCCTGACGACTGATCCTCACGGGCCGTAAGTTTTTGAAACGGAATCTGAATCCTAATACAATTGACAGACTTACTATTGCCGACATATTCGTCGCGAAAGATGCGGAACTGTTCTGATATTTAAAAGTTATCGCTTATTTTGCCATGTCAGTCGCACACTCACTTTCGTGATATGACCCATTTCGATCAAAGTTTATCGTTTTGAGATCTATGTAGTTGTATAAGCAACCCGTCGTATCCATATGGGATTACACATCAGACTACATAAATCCGAAGATAATCAACCTTGATCGAAGCTAGTCATATGTTAAAACTAAATGTGCGACTGAGGCGGCAAAACAAATGATAGCTTTTAAATGAGAGAACTGGGGAAATTGAAAATGACAACAATAATGGTGTATAAATTACTATCTTAAAAAGCAATACCAAGAATGCAGACGTTTACTAGATTTGCCTTCATAACATTGTAGTACCTACTTCAATTATTAATGTCTTCGATGTTTTTAGTTAAAGTTGCTCCTTTATTTCGTCTTTAGGTTCCACAATTTATAATTTTTCGAGCTGAAGTGTTAGTTCAACGGCCACTTATTTCAAAAAGAAGCACTTTCAACACACCAAATAACATTCTTATTGTATTAATGTAGTAAGGAAATGCTAAAGAAGATGCACTCTCTTCTTTGACCGCTAAGCTGGAACTTATGAAAGAATCATCTTTACTTCTCTCGAAATAGTAACAATGGACTTTTTTTTTAAATTTGCTACTGATATTCTGAAAAATTAAGCGAATATTTCCCATTTTATTCAAATTTTTTGTAGTAAAAAACAGACTGTGTGAGTTTCTGAATAACTTAAATGCATGGCAGTACCATTCGCATACTTGGCGTTTGCTCGTTTGTTTATAATTTGGGTAAGTACTCGTGTGGATACGGTCTAACACGAATACTGTTGTAGATAGTTTCATAAGAAAAGTTAAATGAGTATCACAGAATTGGTTAGCATTAGGCCAGAGTGAGTTAAATGCTCTGCACAATGTCCGAACTAAATACAGTACATAAACGCATGGCGAGTGGTGGTTCTAGGAAGCAGGTCTATATCTGGCTTTTTCAGGATTGAGAACTTTGCACATCATGTTTATAGATTGTCCACTCGAGACAAACAAGTTGTTTACTGAGAAAATTTGCCAGTGATCTGATAACTGTGCATATACTTTCCGTTATTTGCAATGCAAATATTAGGTTGAAGCAGCTGTATATTGTTTTTGCATTAGTGCATTATCATCGGAAGCAGCGTATTTCAAGTACCACAAAAACTTTTTTGGTGATGCAGGCCTGATTATACGGATAACCAGTTACGAAACTGTCTATAAAACGTACAGCAAAGGACAATTAGAAAAGTTTCGTACGAGTGAAAGCGATGTAATAGTTTTGTGCAAAAGCGATGCCTCTTTCATTGTGTTGTCTTGCGCGAATTAATTAATCATGTACTATATTCAAGTAAATAGTGAACAGTAAGTATTTCTTAAAAATTAGTCTTCATTCAGCAAATTAATGTAATGCTTAATAACGAAAATAGAACGATTATTGTAGAAAAGCATATTTTTAAGAAAACGAACCTAAATGGTTAATCCTCAGCGTTAATGCCACTGAAATTTGTTAATTTATATTCATGATTTTAAATTTTCCATCAATATTTACGTTCTAGTATCCAGACTTTACTAACATCTTTGCTGAACTGAAAATCTTTTACTGAAAACATGCGCATGCGACATTGAATTATTTGTTAAGCGCTTGTCTGAAACGATGGTTAGTGTGTGAATGAAATTACACAGCCTTTACACATTCCCCTACCATATCTTCAAAAATTATCATCATAGCAATAGTAAAACAAATTCGCTACATAAATCTCTTAAATTGGTTTTATTCTAGATAATAGGGGTAACATAATTTTTCATAAAACACATCAGCAAACGATGTGTCGCTAACTTTGTGGAATACGAAGGAAACACTGTGTCCATCTGAAGAGGGTCAGAGTTTCCGAGATGACTTATGTTCTAAATGAAGGAGAGCTTTAAAGGTACTGCGGCAGTATCCGTTTATTTCAACATGATTTATAAGTAACTGTACCATATTTATGCTACGCTGGCGACCACAGCCTCAAAGCAAGTAAAATGTGTATTTATTTTACCGATAACGTAAATAATTATTCAGAAACAACGGACACCATAGCCACACAAATAAAGAATTTACTGCCGTTGACACAAAAAGGAATACACCACACCAAAACACACTGAACAATGGAAGTCCAGCGAAAAGTCGAAAATCAGACATCCTGGATACGCAGATCGACTAAGCACAACTTTAGGACGGCACATGCGTACTAATAAGATCACAAACCACCACTGAAGATGCTTCGCAAATAAAAACTCATATGGCTCAATACGAACAGCCTTCCACTTAGTTGCATTAGACGAACTACATCTTCAAGAATATAGAAGCAACTAAGGAACAACGGAAAACAAAAAATGACGAATTTACTACAAGTTCACTTTACTGAGGCTTCAGCTTTGTAGTTATGTGTTAACGTTTGTATTAAACATTTTTTTAGTAGGAAAATATTTCTTTAGTGGAAAAATAAGCATGGAGAATTAAGATTAAAGTGCCATACTTACCAGACTAGTGTAAAATGTCAATATAATCGTCTGAGAGCTGTATAACTGTATGCTAATTTGACTTTTTACTTGAGAACAATGTTCACTTTCATTGTTACACAATTTTATTTGTGGATTTTTGTGGTAACATGAATACTTAGAAAAAATTTTGTGTTGTGTAACAACGAAAAAACTACCAGTCCCTTTCAGTAATTTATTCCGCGATTCTTTGAAAAACTGATTGCCTCCATTTTTAGGGGGCAATTTTTTTTCGGTTACATGGGATTGAACTCACTTTTTTTGCAGTCTAAACTCCTTCAGAACAGTCTCAAATGGCCATAGACACCCATAACACACAGTCGTCATTGTTTACTTCTGGAATTTCGCAAAATTTGGAAAACGTTGGGCAAATAAAGCGAGTCTCATTCCTTGGCAATCCGAGTCAATGAAATGAACGAAAATTAATAGTAAAATACGCCTGCTGTTCCTGATGCTGTTGTTGTGGTCTTCAGTCTGAAGGCTGTTTTGATGTAGCTCTCCAAATTTCTTTAGCCTGTGCAAGCCTCTTCATTTCAGAATAACTACTGCAACCTACGTCGACTTGAAGCCTTCGACCAGCCAACGATATTTTATATTTTCTGCTGACTACTAAAGGCCCTTCACTGCAGTGTTAACGCTGCATATAGTTATCTGTGGAACGTTATAATGATTTTAACGAATAAATGTGCAAAACTTACTGTCGAACATAGTGAGAATTTTAAAATGTTGTTATTTTCTTGCATATGTTGTCAGAATGAAGTTTCTCCGTCGAGTTATTTTCATCATTTTATTTTATTTTTATTGAATTATGTGTATGACTGGAGCAAGAACCGTAGAACGAAATCTTCTTGTAGAAATAATAAGCAGCCAATCAGTTGCAAATTGGAAGATTTATTAAAACCCCTTTGCTGCAGTTCCAAGGTTTATAAAAACGTCTTCTTCAGAAGGTAAATTTGAACAACTGCATTACATGCTGTGGCACAGGTTCGTTAAAATATACCAGAAAGGTGTCCACATTTCAACATAGCTCTGCCACAGCACGTAATCCAGTTTTCAACATTTTCCTTCTGAAGACGTTTTTATAACCCTTGAAACCATAGTAAGGTGGTTTTCGTAAAACTTCCAATTTGCAATTGATTGGCTGCTTACTATTTCTACAAGAATATTATCTTCATTAGAGACGTACTATTGAAATTCTTCCAATCCATATGTGGCGTACAGCAAACCAGTGCTTAACAGTATCGGTTAAAAACAATGTCAGTTGCAATTTTAGTTTTTTTTATTTTTCAACTACGCTTTTCGCCTTATTTATGCATCTTTAGGTTATCTTAATTTGGTTAATTCTGTTACTCGCTCCTGTGAACGGGAACGCGTTATGCAGATCTTGGTGTCACTCGCGTCCATGTAGAAAAGTTTGTACTGAGTTTAACGAAGGCGATGTTGGCCTGATATATTCGACGATGCCCTTTGGCTACACTGACTAAAGGGTCCTTCTAAGAAATACCAAATTAAGATAACCTGAAAATGCCTAAATAAGGCGATACGCCTAGTTGAAAAATAAAAAACTAGAATTGCAACCAAGACTGTTTTTAACAGAGACGTACTATTTTTTAAAGTTGATATTACTTCAAATGCAGGTGACTATGATTGTAATACAATGCAACCCAATTTCCGTCGATTTCTCCATTAAAATCCTCAATAATTTCCCAAAGATACTCATTTCTGTCGTGGTGACTTGGTACTGAAGTCTGCTGGAATTCTGACGATGAAAATATGTTTCGAGATGTGCACTGAATGAATAACATTGCTTATTATAGTGACAGTGTGCACACTGTGCAATTAATTTTGCCAGCTATAATGCCATAGGATCATTTGACTACACATGTTGTTCGTAACTGGTAAATAAATTGAACAGTGCTATCTGAAGATAAAGGTCTTTGAAATCTGAACAGTATTAATTTTTATGAGCGAACAGAACGAACAATTAACACAAATATTAGCCATATTCGAAATTTAGTTTTGCGTGCCTACATTGTAATAAGAGATATTGGCATGTACCGCAAGTTGCCTAGTTTTTTAAAGAATGTTAACCTTGCGACATCAATTTTTTACCGTTTAGAGGCTTTAGTGCTTAAAACCACGCTTAAATCATGAATCAAGGCCTACAGGTCACTTATATATTGCCTACATATTATATATTGCTTATTTTCCTAGGCAAAGGTCTCGAGTTCGAGTCTCCTTGCAACACGAAGTGTTGATTGCCCACATATTATTTGTTGCCTATTTTGGCTAAGCAAAGGTCTCGAGTTCGAGTCTCCTTGCAGCACGAAGTGTTGATCTGCCATATCAGCGCACAATCTGCTACAGGGAGCAACTTTTATTCCGGAACTTAAATATTATTAGTGTTAGCAGGCTCCTTGATGCCCGATGATGAGTGCGCTAGTATCTGCAAACGCATCGCTAATAAACTGGGATTAAAAATCCTTACAAAAATGAGACTTGTTGCAATAGATACAGACAAGTTGAGTCAGGAAGAAAAATGCATGCTTACAAGGGAACCTCCCCATCGCAACCCCCTCAGATTTAGTTACAAGTTGGCACAGTGGATAGGCCTTGAAAAACTGAACGCAGATCAATCGAGAAAACAGGAAGAAGTTGTGTGGAACTATGAAACAAATAAGCAAAATATACAACATCAAGGATATTATGAGCTCAGGAGCGCCGTGGTCCCGTGGTTAGGGTGAGCAGCTACGGAACGAGACGTCCTTGGTTCAAGTCTTAGCTCGAGTGAAAAGTTTATTTTCTTTATTTTCGCAAAGTTATGATCTGTCCGTTCGTTCATTCAGGTTTTTTTTCACTGTAATAAGTTTAGTGTCTGTGTTTTGCGACCGCACCGCAAAACCGTGCGATTAGTATACGAAAGGACGTGCCTCTGCAATGGGAACCGAAAACATTTGATCGCAAGGTCATAGGTCAACCGATTCCTCCACAGGAAAACACGTCTGGTATATTCTACACGACACTGGTGACGGCATGTGCGTCACATGACAGGAATATGTTGTCTACCCACCTTACTTGTACACTTAGCGAATGGGTAAAAGGATTCTTCTACCTTGCCCGATTTAGGTTTCCTTGTGGATGTGATAATCATTCCCAAAAAAGTGATGAAAACATAAGAGTCTGTCACATAAACTGTAACAAATGAATGCAACAGTTTCACAGTCGCACAGTTTTACCTGTGCTCTGTCAAAACATATGTTTTTAACGTTTTCAAATTTTTCCGTGTGTAGACCGTCAAATCCTGCATATGTCCAAGCAAATCTGAACATGTCGTGGAAGTTTAGAGAGCGAAGTTGATTATATAAAAAATTAAAGTTTTCACACGAGGGACGACTTGAACGAAGGAACTCTCGTTCAGCAGCTGGTCACGCTAACCACGGGACCACGGCGCTCCTGAGCTCACATTATCCTTGATGTTGCATATCTTGCGAATGGACTACTCAGTTTGTACATTTTGCTTATTTTTTTCATAGTTCCACGCAACTTCTTCCTGTTTTCTCGATTGATCTGTGTTCAGTTTTTCAAGGCCTATCCACTATACCAACTTACAACTAAATTTGAAGGGGATGCGATGGAGAGGTTCCCTTGTTAGAAGGGTGATAATGCTGGTAGTTCCGATCAAACGACTTCATATGGGCATATGCCCTCCTCCGAATGGTTTCCAAGGTTCAACATGTTTAATATCACCTTTGTACGTTTTTCTTGAATAACTCGAAAACCGGACCATCCAGTGTAAACGTGTCGCATTGCAGAACTAAATTACACTAAATTTACTACAAAACACATTTTTTTCCGTAGGAGTAACCATTTGCTCGAAGAAAACGTGAGAATACTGAAGATCAACGACAGTGTTTAAAAAATAGAGAAAATTAAAAACAATGAACATTAAATGTGTTCTGTCTAGGAAACCGAATAGGCATATGTCCATATGAAGTTTTTTGTTGAGAATGACGATCACCCACGAAGCATGTCTCTTTCCTCCTGACTCACCCCGCGTATCCTGTAAAAGCTGTTTTACTGTTATACGAAACGAAACTAGTCTCAGTTACGGGCTTTCAACTGATAATTTAGAAATGGTTAGTGAAACTTCGCAAATGGAATTCCATTGCAGTAAAGCGACGTGGCGTACTCACCAACAATACAGCAACTGCTGCGCCTGGTCACTACGCAGCTCCCAAAATAAAATTGTGCAGCCTTCCACTGCCGCGAAGCCACTGTGGAATCGCAGAAGGCGAGATCGAGCTGTCGGTTGCGACCTGTTTCCACGGGTCTGTAGCAGGGCCGTGGCCGACCTGTCCTTAGGATCCGTCGGTGAGGGACTTAAAGCGGATAGCAGGGGAGGTGAGGTGAGGCGGCCCGAACCTCCGCTGTTGTTTGCGGCGGGCCGGGCGCGGCCGCGTTTTTGTGGGCCTAACCTAACGGTCGCGAGGGCCCGGCTCAGTTGGCCGCCAGCGGGCTGCTGCCTCGCCCATGTTCCGTGGACACCTCGCCACTCACACAGGGTAAACGCCGAACGCCGCTGCGCCTACACGCAAGTAACCGATCCTCTGTAACGCACTCCACTCCAGCGCAACCAGCGGCTCCTTCCCGGCTCCAGTACGCGTCTCGGTTCCGGCGCAAGACATTCCTCCAATCTTTTTTCTTATATATCTAACTCGTCCCTACTCCGCAAGTGTGGCGAAGGGTACTCTCTGTGTCGCTGTCACTTCGTCAATTTCTCCTTGATGCAATAATTTACCAACAGCCGTATGTATTGTAGAAATTTATTATATTTTATGAACTTCTATGTGCTACCAGTTTTGGCATTATATTGATACCATCTTCAGGCCCCTGTACAATGAGTAGAAGAAATGTGCTATTATTAAAAATGTAGAACATACATTGACAACTGACAGGTATCATGTTAACAATCTAAGTGGCTCAAAAATCTTACTGTATATCACTAAAACTATATGTAACATTGGGGCACATATGCCTCTGCCTATGTCATGCTGTTGTTAATAGTTTTCACTGTTTTACTCGAATATAGCGTGATATATGAACATATGTATACGCTAATATCCATAAAACCATATATATATATATATATCATGTTATATTCGAGTAAAACAGTGAAAACTATTAACAACAACATGACACAGGCAGAGGCATATGTGCCCTAATGTTGCATATAGTTTTAGTGATATACAATAAGTTTTTTGAGCCACTTAGATAGTTAACATGATACCTGTCAGTTGTCAATGTATGTTCTACATTTTTTATAATAGCACATTTCTTCTACTCATTGTACTGGGCCCTGAAGATGGCATCAATATAATGCCGAAACTGGTAGCACATAGAAGTTCATAAAATAAAATAAATTCCTACCATACATACGGCTGTTGGTAAATTATTGCATCAAGAAGTTCGTGCCAGCCGTCGTCCCACGATCCATAATGGATCAACGAAGATTCTCCATTTCTTGTCCCAGTCGCAAATGATGCGCGGGAGGAGTAATTTTTTTTATTTATAAAATAACACTTTTTCAGCTCCAGTCACGTTCATTTTGCAGTTTATATTGACAAGGACGCGTATAACTGTATGACATAAATTTGTTTCTGTGATATTTTCTTCAGTACGTTGAAAAACATTCGTTCCACAGCTTCAAAACGCTATTTTCTTTATGCCATCTTCAGTGCAATTTTTTCCGATGCATTCAGTGTTTGTTTTTACTTATATATTCGAAACAGTTCTCGCCATACCATTTTTACTATTACAGTTAATTGGCTGTCTTGCCAAACCTGCCCACATGAGATGAAACTCAGATTTTGGCAAGACACACGAGTATTTGTAGATAATTATGGTGTGGACTGTTTCGATCCTGTAAGTAAAAACAAAAATTTATTTGCAATTTTGTCAAATAAAGACATGGTTGAAGACCGAGATTATTACATTAAATAAGTTGTTGGTGATGTACAGCAACTACACACAAATTGGTTTTCGTTACTTGATTCAAAAAGTACCGTTACTGGTTACGAATTTTTCACATTTCATCGCAAGAATGTTTTCTTACTTTTATCAAAACAATTGATACATTGGTTTCCTGTGAGTTGCCCTAGGATAAAAAATAATTTACAGTCACAAACCTGTAACAAAAGCGTTGCGCTACAGATTTGTATTTGAATAATTACAAACGTGTAACAAATGTATGGCGCAACCACTTTTGTTACACGTTTGTAAAATGGCTCTGAGCACTATGGGACTTAACTGCTGAGGTCATTAGTCCCCTAGAACTTAGAACTACTTAAACCTAACTAACCTAAGGACATCACACACATCCATGCCCGGGGCAGGATTCGAACCTGCGATCGCAACGGTCGCGCGGTTCCAGACTGTAGCGCCTAGAACCGCTCGGCCACCCAGGCCGGCTAACACGTTTGTAACTAAATTATTGTTTACCCTATGACAACTCACAGGAAACAATGTATCACTTGTTTGATGAAAGCATGAAAGCCGTCTTACGATGAAAACATCGAAACCAGCAAATGTACTTGTTGAATAAAGTAACCAAACCCAATTTGTAGTTGGTTCCTGTCACCTTCAACAATTTATAACAGTATTTTTCAGAAAAAAATCACCGAAGGTACTTTTAATATAAAAAGTGACACGCGTCTGTAACCAAACAAGTATTATATTTTAGCTGCTCTTTAGACCAAAAACGAATAACTGTGTAAGAAAGTGTGAGGTAAAAGTGTTGTGTTCGTTTCTGTGCTCCGTTTGCCAGATAAGAATGTCTGCCCCACTACTTGGGTAAAATTATTTCGGAGCACAACCTCACAGGCACTCACAGCAAAATAAAATCTTTTCGTCGTGCACAGGAACCTGTAATTAATAGCTGATGTATAAATAGCAGTTAGGTACCTGATGATGGAGCAAGTATGTTGCCAGATCACTGCCTGCCAATAAATACTGGAAAAAAACGTGACTGATGCTGAGAAACTATTGTTTTATAAATTTCATAATGGAGTCACAGACCTCAACCACTTCCATGCAGCAGTTTTTAAGATCTTTGTGAAACCACCGTGTCGTTTTATTTTGTTTTCGAGAAAAACTTTGGCGAATACTTATAGGAACGTAGGCTCTGAGAACTCTGTCAGTAAACCACTCGTTGATTTACAACGCCCCTCTTGTAGCGCCTGCAGCTGAAGGTCATGCTTACTAAGCGAATCTATGACGAAAATCGCCGCTCTTCTTTGGATCTGTTCTGCTGCGTGTATCTATTTTCTTTGGTAAGGGTCACATACTGATGAGCAATACTGCAGCTTCCTCTGTCGTGGATAAACTACACTTTCTCATGATTCTTCCAATTAGCGTCAGTCGTATGATTATTTTTTGTGGTCGCTCAATTTTAAATCGTCCCATACTCGTACTTGTAGGTTCTTAATGGAAGTCACTGCTTTCAATGAGTGATCTTCAATCTTGTAATCAATAACGGGATTTTTCGCCGATTTTACACGATACCCAACAAAATTATCCCACCATGAAATGCAACAGTTCTTACTTTAAACGTTCATGTAGCAAGTTCGCACGCTTTTCTGAATGATCCGACCTCTCTCTACGGATGTATTTCGCTCAAAGAATTGTTGATCGAGAGACGCTCAGTACGCTATACCGGACTGCGTATGTTCAACAGAAACGAAAATAGTATCGCCGAGAAAGCATAATGTTTGCAGTACGCACTGTTGTTTTATCGGATAGTGCCAGTGACACTAGCTGATTTTTAGCTACAGGATAGTCTAGCCGCAGGACGATTGTAAGGAGATTCGGAAACGTTTGAACAGTGTTTACACTTGGTGTATCAAACAGCTGCTCTTTCTAAAAGTACCTTATACAAGACTGGGCACATAAACTTGAGAAAGAACCCGAAAGTATCCGGTTACAAGATCAATTGCAAACGTCTGCTGACTGACTCAAAACTTAATCATTTAGAGCTAATGCTACTGAGCCCGTGGTTTCCAATCTTTATCAGACATTTACCCCTGACTGTAATTAATATTAACTAGTACCGCCGGCTGCCCCTACCATCATCAAAATTAGCACCCAGCTAAACTTTAGAATGAACAAGAATTTTCTTTGATCACTTTCATTATTATTATTTATATTTGGTTTTTTAGGTATTTTATTAAACCACGAACTAATGAGTCAAGGACACAATTGGTACCGCTTATTTGCAACAACCTTTCATCTAGAACGATGAGGCAATTCTCGCTGCTTCTCGAGTGCTACTTAACACTCCTCCTCAGAAAAGAACGCTAACTCTCTGTACCGAAGGTAAACATTTGTTATAAAACATGCTTCCTCTGCACCATTTCTCTCACTACTTGCACTAGTTTTACCGACATCTTGCACCCTTATTTAAAATTAACCGAGTTAAAATTGTACATTATACTTTTTTTAAAAAACACTTGACTGCTGGAATCCTTACCTCTGAACTGGCAGAAATTGGAAGACTCCAATCCAGCACTGGTTACGCGTCTGATCACTGCCACTGACAGTGGCAATAATAATAATAATAATAATAACAATAACGCAGTGTGGGCCCTATAGCAGTGTAGTATCATTACATAGTTACTCTTGTGACGTGTTGTGAATTAGTTCTTTTATTCTTGGAAAGTAAATAATTACGCCACTTCTGGTGTATTGCAGGAACAACATGCGACGCGGAGAAGGCATTTTCATGAGAAACTTAGACAATGTCGTGTACATGTCTTAATTTTACTGCAATAGTCAGTGCTACGAAGGGCAAAGTGCATGTGTAGTGGGTGCACTATGTGAAGAAGATCATCTTCATGCATTACTATAACAAGCTGTAACTTCCACTACATTTTGTCACACGTTAATGATAGTATTTGCAAAAAAAAGTAGTTACTGGTAATTTATGTAATCAATATCTCCGTATTAAAAAGCAGCGATAACAGTAGTAGTTACGTTATGAAAACAATTTCATTTACTGAGCGAAGTACCACTGAACTCTTTTGTTTTTACGCGTCAGAAAACTACATTTACCCGCATACTGGGAACCACTGTACAATTTGATATAAAAGGAATCGAGCATATAAAAGTCAGTAGTACGAAAGGCGAACGGAAGACAGATTTTTTTGGGAGAGAATTCTGTCCGTAAACGGAAAAGCTTAGATGCGCTACTTTAAGCCATTCGACAATAATCGTCCCGGGTTCGGAATTCTTCTTATCAAATACGCCTGACAGTTGACGTGAAGGGGATTGAGAGACATAGTCTTAAGATTGTAACATGTTGGCATCGCCACAGATCTTGAATGTTTTACATCTTGGGTCATATGTTTAACGTTGTTGCTCTTAGAGTATTTGTAAAGTAACCTGTGAGTGAAATAAGCCCATGAACGGACTGAGGCTTATTAAGCGCAAAATACTCACGTAGTACAACTGATTGAGTAGTAGTTGTAATTGATTTCGACACAAATAATCAATTTTCTTTCTGTAGTTACAGGCTCCCTAAAACCTAGTATGATAAGTCCCTTTACCGAAATAAATAAAGTCTTAAAATGCAAGAAATTCCTGTTAAAAACTTCGACTGCTACCGTCTATACGAATGTTTCGTAATTTTCAGATATTCTCAGAGCCCCGCAAAATTATTCACAAATTCGAAATTTAATCGCGCACAATCACACCGAAGTTTTTCCCTGCGCAAGAAGAAGTGTAACTCTTTCTGATAGTAAAACTGGGGGCAAAATATGTCATTTCCACTGGATGTAACTTAGAACTGAAACACTGCAAATGCAGTATCGTCACAGTCTTTCACTAGAAGGACGCGCAGAAATGAGTGACAAAAAAACTGTTTAAACTTTAAGTCCGAAGGAAGTACTCATTCTAAATGACAGAGCAACATAAAGAGTTTCATATTTTCTGAGGCCTGTAATTGTTTTTCATGCCTTCGGTTTTGCGTGTGTTACGTGTAGCGGGAAGAGAAAGGGAGACTGGATAAGGTGCCGAGTTTTCGAAAGAAGAAGTCCAGAACTGTACAAGACGTTTAATAACGTGTACAGGCAGCGCATATTTCCGTTTATTTAATCTACATGATCAACCGTGGGAGGTTTGAAACTTCTTGGCAGATTAAAACTGTGAGCCGGACCGGGGGCCGAACCTGGGACTTTTGCCTTTCATGGGCAAGTGCTCTATCGACCGAGCTATCCAAGCAAGACTCACCATACTTCCGCCAGCACCTGATCTCCTGCCTTCCAAACTTCAGAGAAGTTCTTCAGCATACCTTTTGGGATTAGCACTACACGAGGAAAGAATATTGCGGGGACATAGCTTAGCCACAGCGCAGGGGACTGATTCATTCTGGAACTATGGGACCTGTTGGCAGAAATTCCCTGCCCATGTCCCCACATGAACACAAAGGAAAAAGTCGAGTGAATTTTAATTACAAACATTTACTTCCATTAAAGGGATGCCGTAATAGTTGTATCAGCAATTGCAGTCCATGGTACACTATGTTTTTAGATGTGGGTTCATTCCAGTGGCATCTTTGTGTTGACAAAGTGGCCCAAATTTTTCCTCTCCAGTAAATTTCAAAGCGGTTGATTCAGTGCGACTAGAAAATTATTACACTAACAGGATGAGTTTTAGGCTGTCTTTTTTTTTCTCTCTTGCTTCTCCTCAAGACGTAGACGCCTTGTGATTACCGCTTGCCGGTGCTTCACATGCTGTCGTTCTCTTCTCCTCTAACTCCACTATTTCTCCATCCTATCACGGTGTTTCTTTTTCCTCTCATCAGTATGCTTTCAACCTGTCTTATTCTTCCTGCCCTGATATCCTTCTGTCTGTAACATTTTTAATTCAATTTAAAACTGTCTTTATATGTTATTTCTACTTGTATTATGATGCTTCTTTGTAAATCTTTCTCCAACTCTTGAATCCAGAGTGTTGTCGGCCTTCTTAGCGTAATGTATTAAAAGTCAGTTTGGATGATCTACTGTCATCACTTCCATAGCAATAGCAAAAGAGTTTTACTCTCTCCTATCTTATTGTTTCTGTAATATTTCCGAATTTCTGATATATTTCAACATTACTTCTCAATGTCCACGAGTTTGTGATTTTTAGTTGCTACAGTATCTTCCGTATAAATTATTTTCATTAATTTCACTGTAAAAGTGAAGAGACAATATGTTGACTTTTAAATGTCGACTTTGTTGATTACTTCTCACTCCAATTAGTTGCTAGTTCCTTGAACTATCAAATTCGGCGATGTATTCATAAGTGCATCAGATTTTGTAAAATGGATGTATAATTATTCTTTAGGTTTGTTTTTATTTAATTTCATTAGTTTACAAAAACGTTAACTTTGAGCGGCGGGTATCAGTGACGTATTCATGGCAATACGTGTGCAGACGGAAATTGGAAATTTGGAAAATGGTGGTAAATTCGTATGGGACCAAACTGCTGAGGACATCGGTCCCTAGGCTCACACACACTACTTAATCTAACTTACGCTAGCGACAACAAACACACATACCCATGCCCGAGGGAGGAATCGAACCTCCGACGGGGGGAGCACGCGTGGAGACAGTTATTTAAAAGTTTCAGTATATTCTTCTATATATAAAGTGATTACAGTTTAGTTTTGTCCCGTTTTCTTGAACTTTCTACTTGGTTTTATACACCACTGCCCGAAGCCATATGAAACAAAACAAATAAAAATGAGTAAAACGTCGGCTGCGTGTGTTTCAAATTCGTATTATGTTTATTCAAGAAATTTCTCAATATGTCTCAAGAGAATGACTGGCCTCATTCTTCACATAAAGTAGTCATCCATAATCTGATGTGGAGCCTCCATATCTGCAGTCCAGTCCGTAAACACGTACTAGTTCGCCGAGCAGATCTCTGCCACTAGTATTGAAAGTGCCCAACTAGAGACGAAATTTTTTTTTTGGCAAAACAAATAGAAACAGCAGCACCAACAAAACACGTATTTATCATGAACTCAGAAACAAACAACATTCTGTGTAACTGTAGTAAAAACTGTATGCAGTCATTTAATCCTGAAGTCATTATTCTCCATTACGTAGTCTTAAAGCGTCAGCAGGATCATAATCAATTCATTATAGCGTAAACGATTTGCAGACTGTCACGGAAGTTGTGGTGTTAGTGGAAACATAATCGTTTAAATCGATATTAATTTTATCCGAGTTTATACAACTACCTATTTTTAGTGGACACTAAAAGTGCATTCACAACTTACTTGTGATTTAAAATAGTCTATCATTTCAAGCGAACCATTCATGCACCAGCGTAGAAAAAACAATGAGAAAGGGAAGTTTGTAATATAATCAATCGCGAGTGTGAACTTAGGCTCTAACAATGGGAGTATATACCCCACTGATTTTGCTCATCTTTGTCTAGATTGCAGTACACGTTTTCGTGATAAAATGAACATTTATTTATCTATTCTACAATGCGATTATCTCACAAGGGGACCCTCCATACTGTAAATCACGGATTTTAATGCGGTTCAAATAAGTTTTAGAGGCGCTTACCCTGAGTACCTGGCTATCCGATTTTGTAGCGATGGGCCTTGATTCTTGAGAAAATCGATTTTGAAGTTCATTGCGCGGTTTGTATATTTGTAATGCTACCTATATTCCGAGCAAGTCAGCGTAGCGCAGCGGTAAAGGTTCACGGCTACCGCGGTGGAGGTACCGTGTTCGAATCCTGCTCGTGTACCTTAGGTTTTTTTTATTTTTATTTTTTAATGGGCCGAATTTTTCAATTTTACTTCAAAGAATATCAACAAACAGTATAAGATGTGCGAAATTATAAAGATATATTCAGTTATTAATTTTCTCTGTCATATAAAATTACAAAATCTTATTTTTCATCGTCCACATTGCTTGATGTGCCAGAACTATATTGTGGGTGATACTTACCATAGAAACAACCGAAGCACAAGTTTTCGCAGCACCACGCGCATTTTATGAAAGCAACGGTTTCTTAATGAGAGATACTGGGAAACACAATTCTTCTGCATTCAAAAAGATTTCTCTTTCATCCGCTAATTCCGATGCGAACCATGCGTATCTAAACTCGCTTTCTGAATTAGGCGCGCTGAATTGATGTAGGATTAGCGAATGTGATTTTATCGAATCTTCCCTAGAAGCGATCTCTCTACTGTCTTTCATCAGGTCGGGAGCATTCTGAATAATTTTCGTGAAGATTTTCACCTGTCGGTAAAAATAAACATCACAGGGCTGGCGATAAGGAGTGCACTTTGGTGGAACCACTTTTAGGGTGCAGGTGCTCGCTTTCCTATCATCAGTGAATAGATGACCGTATAAAGTTGAATCGGTTTGCCCTCCCCACGAACCAATAATGTACAAAAAAAATTTCTGTCCCACGTACGGAAGAATTACAGAACGCAAAATTTCTTCGTACACCAGTTTTTTGAACTTACCGGATTTCGTGCAGGACACGACTTCATTTCTGTATTTCCCAGTTGGTCTACTCGCTTTTGAATGTTATGACCAAATTTTCCGGATGGTTGTTGCACACATGAAAAGCATTTAGAGCAGGATTCGAACACGGTACCTCCAGCATGGTAGCCGTGAACCTCTACCGCTGCGCTACGCTGACGTGCTCGGAGTATATGCAATGTTACGGGTATACAAAGCATGCAATGAACTTCAAAATCGATTCTCTCAAAAACCAAGGCCCGTCGCTAAAAAACCGGATAGCCAGGTACTCAGGGTAAGTGCCTCTACAACATATTTGAAGCGCATCAAAATCCGTTATTTACAGTATGGAGGGTCCCCTTGTCAGTGAAGCTATAGCGAGCTGCACCGACTTTGAATAACATATACTGCACTTCAGTAATTTTTTGGAACTTCAACAGAGAGCAGCTGTGTTTCTTATCCCTGGAATTGACAGCGGTTGAATGCTTTCCTACCTACTGTGTTGCAGGACGTTTCATTTCGAAAGTGGAAGTGATCGAGTTGCTCGTCGACACGGAAGAAAAACAAGACGAGACTCGAACTCAGTACGCGTAGACGTTCAGCGCGTCGCCTCGGACGGCTGGGCTAAAGCCGCTGCTTCATAGCCGTCCATTTGCTGTGGATAAAAGGACATCACTGAGTTTCCCGTAAGGAAATAGTCCACTTCCTAGCAAAGATAAGGGTTGCACAGGGAAAATTCTTTCCATCACGAGTGCCTCACCCTGATTATAAACCTACGATCAAGAAACTTGCTTACCGTGGTTGAAAGCGTGACTGGCATGTATCCGATGGGCAGACACCTAGCGGCTGTACAAACGTACGTCCCTCCCCGACTGCAGTACAACCGTGCGAAGCTAAGTAAAAGATATGTGACGCTTCTCGTTAGTATGAGGTCGGCACATTTACGTAGTATAAAAATTCTAGTTTCGAGAAGTTATGATCAGCGTCAGTCTGTCGGAGCCGACCTAAATCCTAAAATACTGGCATACGCGTAGCAGAAAGAAGCCTAAGAAATACTGTGCAGGGAACTAGTTGCAATGGGTTTCCCCGTACCTACCAACGTTACCTCCTTACTCTACACAGTCGATGTAAATGAGTTACAAGTAAAAGCGCCAATCCGGAGATTTAGACTTTGTAGCAAAAGAACACACGTTTCAAGTAATCTTATGGAGACAACCCAGTCGTTCAAATAATGTATATTACATGAATATGTGAAGACTCTTACTATCCTGAATTAATCCGTATGGAACCATTTTAAGAATGGACTTGTAAGCTGTGTAATGTTGACTGTAATCACATCTACTTAGTCTATTGTACTATCTACAATGCTGAGCTTATTGCGTCAGCTTGCTTTATCCCAAAGTCTGATGTTAATTTTTTACAGCTATAACTATTGCTGGCTGTATGGTCGATACAGAACAAGAAACACCGCCGTTCGACAGCTGGCGCTCCCGCTCGTAACACTTTGAGCCTCGATTTCTCGAAAACGCTTGAGTAGAGCATGCACTAGAGCAGAATTGGTTAGAGCAAGGTGTGGCGTGCAGAGGGTGACCCACAGGGAGTATGCATTCGTGCAAGCAGCAATGACTCCCATCGATTCTGAAATGAGGAGTTTAAGGAAGACACGAAGCAAGTCAAAGACATATTCATGTATTTATTAATGACTTTTGGGCACACCCCTATAGCCGACCTAAGGATGATTTCTAACATTTAAGTGTGCAACGGCCCGAAACCGTTGAAATGAAACATGTGATACAATTAACATTATAACAGCAATTAACAATTACATTAATAACAGATACATTCATTTTACATGAAATAAAGTCCACGATCCACAGAAATTAAAAGAAATGCACTAATATTAAAGGGATGTTGATAACACAAACCATACATATCCACAAATGTTTCTATATTGTTATTTGTCCTTCTGCTGCAAATTATACAGGTATTTGTAAATTTGCAGGTCTCCTGTCACTAAGAGAGTTTGAATATTCGTTGGTAATGCACTGCCGGAGGTTTCTTCCTATCTTCTGTAGTAGCAGGGTAAGATGTGGTTAACGTCTTCCTCATTGTCGCATTCGCTTTAAGAAGACGGAGTCACGTTGAGGCGGCAGAGGTGCTGCCGGCGTATTCCGTGATTACGTGAATCATAGGGGTCCCATTGTCACTGTAAAGGTTCTGCTGCATTTGCAGTTTCGGTAACAAAAACATGATGGTGAATTAGGTACCAATACGGCACAGCATCTTCTATTAACTTCGTAACATTGATGCTGGTTTTGGGACTGTCGGGTAGTCATTCTAACCTTTACCTTATGTAGGATGCTGGCGTTCTCCATGAAAGCGCTATAGTCGCTCTGTTGTTCCTGATTTACATAAATGATTTAGAAGGAAATCTGAGCAGCCCTCTTAGATAGTTTGCAGATGATTCTGTCATTCACCATTATGTTAAGTAATCAGATGATCAAAACGATTACATAGATAATATTGTGGAGAAAGCCAATCAAAGACTGTTATTTATTGGCAGAACACCGAGAAGATGCGATAGGTGTACTAAAGAGACTGTTTACACTACGCTTAGCTGCTCTCTTCTGGAGTACTCCTGTACGGTGTGGGATCCGCATCAGATAGGATTGACGAACGACGTCGAAAAAGTTCAAGGAAGAGCAGTTCGTTTCGTATTATCGCGAAATAAGCGACGGGGTGCGATGCTTGTGATACACGAACTGCGGTGGCACTCATTGAAACAAAGGCGTTTTTCTGTGCAACAAGACCTTCTCATTAAATTTCAATCACCAACTTTCTCCTCGGAGTGTGACAATATTTTGTTGGCACCACCTACGTAGGGATAAATTATCATCATAATGAAATAAAAGAAATCTGAGCTCGCATGGAAAGACTTAAGCGTTAATTTTTCCAGCGTAGACTACTGTTCGGGAGTGAAACGGTAGAGAAATAGCTTAAAGGTGGTTCGATGAACGCTCTGCCAGGCACTTGATTGTGAATAGCGGAGTAATCATGTAGATGTAGATGCAGATGTAAGAGATGGTCAGGTGTCACCTTTAGGTATTTCACTAAACTAGTGTATGCGGGCTCCCTTGGCCAGCCTGTCTACTCCTTCATTTCCCGTAATTCCGCTGTGAGTCTTCAGTCAGAGCGTAGGGGAAAGTCGTACAGAATCGGTCGGCTTACAGTACCGGCCACTATTGCGATTTCCCTTTCTGCCTTCAAATGGTTGAAGTGTACATCAAGCAGAAGTAAGCTTGTGTATCCATGTGCACTGGAGTCGGATATCTTCTTCTTCTGTGCTTTGTTTGAGACCTGTGGTGCTCCTTTTCCTTTCCAATATCTCTGTTATCTACGTTGTGTAAGAACGACATCTACGAAAAGTTTCATGATAATTTCTATAAAAGTACGTACAATATGACTAGATACTACTACCTGTTTGTCGGTCACCCAAATGTCTTTCAGTATTGGCCAAGGCTAATTCGAATTTTTAAATTAATTTTCCTTCCTCTTACTTCTTTTCAGACTTTTAAAAGCGGAGAATGAGGAAAAAAGTGAGTGGAAAAAGGAATGAAGGGTGCATGGAAATGGCTGTGAGCAGATTATGTCCAACAAAATGACCGCGAGGGAGACAACTGAAGTGTTTTCAGCAATTAGAAATTTTGGAAATTTGTGGTAAGGTCTTATGGGACCAAACTGCTGAGGTCTTCGGTCCCTAACCTTACTCACTACTTAATCTAACATAAACTAACTTACGCTAAGGAGAACACGCACTCCAATTGCCCGAGGGAGGACTCGAACCTGCAACGGTCAGAGCCGCGCGAACCGTGACAGGACGCCCAAGACCGAACGGCTACCCCGCGCGGCCAACAACTAGAAAATTAGCAAAGAAACCGATCGCCTCCGAGGGGAATAGATAAAAGCTGAAAAACTAAAGTCTGAAAGAGAAGTGAAGAAAGCGAAACTTGAATTAGGTTCAAAATGGTTCAAACGGCTCTAAGCACTATGGAACTTAACATCTGAGATCATCAATTCCCTAGACTTAGAACTACTTAAACCTAACGACATCAAACACATACATGCCAAAGCCGGGATTTTAAATTAGGTGTTCCCGCATAAAATAAACACTCCAAGAGCGGCCGTAAGGAAACCCAATTGCAAAGCGGCAAAGAAAACTGGAATATACTGAAAATAATGGATCAATAGAAGAGGCTGAGTAGTTTATTGTGTGTCTGGAGTATTTTGAAGAAGACTGAGTGCTGTGTGCGAAATGCAGTGGCTGGGCACGTGTTAGAATATTTCGTATTCCGTTTGTGACGTCTGTAAAACAATGGTGAATTGAGCTGAAATTATAACAGTAAGCTCCCATGCTTGTGTATTATTATTGAGTATCAATGCAGTGTATCGTTAACAAACGATATCATCACAGGAAAAACAATGGCTGATACTAAAAGACACTTTCTACAAGCGTTGTAATTATACCTCTTTTACTTTCGATATGAATAGTAAACTGTTGTTGTTGTTGTGGTCTTCAGTCCTGAGACTGATTTGATGCAGCTCTCCATGCTACTCTATCCTGTGCAAGCTTCTTCATCTGCCAGTACCTACTGCAACCTACATCCTTCTGAATCTGCTTAGTGTATTCATCTCTTGGTCTCCCTCTACGATTTTTACCCTCCACGCTGCCCTCCAATACTGAACTGGTGATCCCTTGATGCCTCAGAACATCTCCAGACAACCGATCCCTTCTAGTCAAGTTGTGCCACAAACTCCTCATCTCCCTAATTCTATTCAATACCTCATCATTAGTTATGTAATCTACCCATCTGATCTTCAGCATTCTTCTGTAGCACCACATTTCGAAAGCTTCTATTCTCTTCTTGTCCAAATTATTTATCGTCCATGTTTCACTTCCATACATGGCTACACTCCATACAAATACTTTTAGAAACGACTCCCTGACACTTAAATCCATACTCGATGTTAACAAATTTCTCTCCTTCAGAAACGTTTTCCTTGCCATTGCCAGTGTACAGATTAAGTACTATAAATAAAATATAAAAATCAATACACTGTGCTATTCATAGAACGTGTCTCAGCGTAAGAGGATAGTACCGGGTGATCAAAAAGTCAGTATAAATTTGAAAGCTGAATAAATCGCGGAATAATGTAGATAGAGAGGTACAAATTGACAGACATGCTTGGAATGACATGGGGTGTTTTTAGAGCCAAAAAAATACAAAAGTTAAAAAAATGTCCGACAGATGGCGCTTCATCTGATCAAAATAGCAATAATTAACATAACAAAGTAAGACAAAGCAAAGATGATGTTCTTTACAGGAAATGCTCAATGTGTCCACCATCATTCCTCAACAATAGCTGTAGTCAAGGAATAATGTTGTGAACAGCACTGTAAAGCATGTCCGGAGTTATGGTGAGGCACTGACGTCGGATGTTGTGTTTCATCATCCCTAGAGATGTCGGTCGATCACGATACACTTGCGACTTCAGGTAACCCCAAAGCGGATAATCGCACGGACCGAGAGGTCTGGGGACCTGAGAGGCCAAGCATGACGAAAGTGGCGGCTGAGCACTCGAACATCATCAAATGACGCGCGCAAGAGATCTTTCACGCGTCTAGCAATATGGGGTGTTTTTTGTTTTTTGGTTCAAATAAAACCGCATGTCATTCCAAGCACGTGTGTCAATTTTGACCTCTCTATCTACGTTATTCCGTGGTTTACCGGGTGATCAAAAAGTCAGTATAAATTTGAAAACTTAATAAACCACGGAATATTATAGATAGAGAGGAAAAAAATCACCGGGTGATCAAAAAGTCAGTATAAATTTGAAAACTTAATACTGGGTGATCAAAAAGTCAGTATAAATTTGAAAACTGAATAAACCACGGAATATTATAGCTAGAGAGGTACAATTTGACACACATGCTTGGAATGACATGGGGTTTTATTAGAACCAAAAAACAAAAAACACCCCATATTGCTAGACGCGTGAAAGATCTCTTGCGCGCGTCGTTTGGTGATGATCGTGTGCTCATCCGCCACTTTCGTCATGCTTGGCCTCCCAGGTCCCCAGACCTCAGTCCGTGCGATTATTGGCTTTGGGGTCGCCTGAAGTCACAAGTGTATCGCGATCGAAGGACATCTCTAGGGATGCTGAAAGACAACATCCACGTCAGTGCCTCACCATAACTCCGGACATGCCTTACAGTGCTGTTCACAACATTATTCCTCGACTGCAGCTATTGTTGAGGAATGATGGTGCACATATTGAGCATTTTCTGTAAAGAACATCATCTTTCCTTGTCTTACTTTGTAATGATAATTATTGCTATTCTGATCAGATGAAGCGCCATCTGTCAGACATTTTCTGTGTTTTGTATTTTTTTTTTTTTTTTGTTCTAATAAAACCCCATGTCATTCCAAGCATGTGTGTCAATTTGTACCTCTCTATCTACATTATTCTGTGATTTATTCGGTTTTCAAATTTATACTGACTTTTTGATCACCCGGTATTAAGTTTTCCAATTTATACTGACTTTTTGATCACCCGGTATATTAATATTACGAATAACCGCCTCAGTTACCTAGCAAAGTCAGAAAACTTAACCCCTAACGGTAGCCCTGTTTAGGTGGGAAAGTCCCTGCTCGAAGACAGTTGACGTCGCTACAGTTATCGAGAACAGGAAAATTATTCGACGAACCTGTTAACACTGTAAGACAGGCGGCCACCATCGTCAGTATTTTGGGGCCCGAGTAAGAAACATGCAGGCGAGTAGGAGACAGCGCGTCGGTAAGGCTGTGCGCGCCGGAATGTCCGTACGAACGCGGCTCGGCAGGCCGGAGCTGCTCGCGGCTGGTACGCGGCGCACGTGAATGGGCGACCCTGTGCGCCGGCCGTGTTTACGGCGGCCGCTGTCAGCGCCGGCGGTCGCCGGCTGTTAATAAACGCCAGCGCCGCGGCGCGACGCCACGCCAGCCGGACCCGGCGCCGGCGCCGGCGTCGGCGTCGGAGCGGCCCGCAGGCGCCGCCGCGCTCCGAGCAGGGCCGCCAACTCTACGGAGGAACTCGTCTTCGCCTCACTGTCTGTTTGCCCCATGCGGGACCTTCCTACGTGATCTTTGCAGCTTCGACTGTAGGGGAGAGCCATGCTGCATGGCCCGGCTTAAGTTATTTGACTTTACTGCGCAACTGTGGTGGTTAACCGGAATATTAATTCACTATTGCCTGAAGACATGGCCCACGAAAATCACAATGTAATAATTTCATTGTAATTTAAATTCTTAATTACACCGAAAGTTAAAGAGCTACAATTAGATGGCTTGTAAAAAATTTTGAACATGGTTGCGTGGTCAGCAACCGTTTCGAAAGTAAAACTACACTACTGACCTTTAAAATTGCTACACCAAGAAGAAATGCAGATGATAAACGGGTATTCATTGGACAAATTTATTACACTACAACTGACATGTGATTACATTTTCACGCAATTTGGGTGCATAGATCCTGAGAAAACAGTACCCAGAACAACCACCTCTGGCCGTAATAACGGCCTTGATACGCCTGGGCATTGAGTCAAACAGAGCCTGGATGCCGTGTACGGGTACAGCTGCCCATGCAGCTTCAACACGATACTACAGTTCATCAAGAGTAGTGACTGGCGTATTGTGACGAACTAGTTGCTCGGCCACCATTGACCAGACGTTTTCAATTTCTCCTCCTTACGTGCTGGCCGGGGCAGCAGTCGAACCTTCTCTGTATCCAGAAAGGCCCATACAGGACTTGCAACATGCGGTCGTGCATTACTCTGCTGAAATGTAGGGTTTCGCAGGGATCGAATGAAGGGTAGAGCCACGGGTCGTAACACATCTGAAATGTAACGTTCACTGTTCAAAGTGCCGTCAGTGCAAACAAGAGGTGACTGCTGCTGCGAACGTCGTCGAACTGTTCGTGCAGATGGTTGTTGTCTTGCGAACGTCCCCATCTTATGACTCAGGGATCGAGGCGTGGGTGCACGATCCGTTACAGCCATGCGGGTAAGATGCCTGTCATCTCGACTGCTAGTGATACGAGGCCGTTGGGATCCAGCACGGCGTTCCATATTACCCTCCTGAACCCACCGATTCCATACTCTGCTAACGGTCATTGAATCTCGACCAATGCGAGCAGCAATGTCGCGATGCGATAAACGGCAATCGCTATAGGCTACAATCTGACCTTTATCAAAGACGGAAACGTGATGGTACGCATTTCTCCTCCTTACATGAGGCTTCACAACAACGTTTCACCAGGCAACGCCGGTCAACTGCTGTTTGTGTATGAGAATTCGGTTGGAAGCTTTCCTTATGTCAGCACGTTGTAGCTGTCGCCACCGGCGCCAACCTTGTGCGAATGCTCTCAAAAGCTAATCATTTGCATATCACAGCATCTTCTTCCTGTCGGTTAAACTTCGCGTCTGCGGCACCTCATCTTTGTGGTGTAGCAATTTTAATGGCCAGTAGTGTACCAGTCATAGCAGCACTCGATCGCAAAAAAGGGGAGTCTTTTGACCCAGGTTTCGGCACTGCCATGAGTGCTTTCGTCAGAAATAAAAACTCTCAAATTGGCACGTCACGTATTAAACTAAAAATCAAGCGGTAAAGCTTTAGTCAGAAAATTTGTAACATATAACACATAAGAGGCAAGCCACTCTGGGCTGCTCACATGCGACGAGCTACGGTAGCATCAGACTAACGTGACATGCCAATTTGAGAGTTTTTATTTCTGATGAAGGCACTCATAGCAGTGCCGAAACCTGGGTCAAAAGACTCCCCTTTTGTGCGACCGAGCGCTGCTTTTACTGGTAATTTTACTAGTAGAAAGTATCTTGCAGTATCGGCCGCTGGCTTTTCTGTGAAAATATCACTTGCTAACGACACACTGCACTGATACTTATTGAACAGCAATATAAAACATACGGATGGGTACTTTTCGTTACTACTCCAGGTCAGTTCACCAATGTTTAGCTCACTATTACACAGAGATCGCAAATAAAATGTAAAATATTCTGTTGATCCACATGTCTTGCATATGCTCAGTCTCTGCACCTGGGACACAGCACACAGTCTTCTTCAAACGACTCTAAACACATAATGCACATCTCAGTCTCTTCTGTTGAATTGCTAGTAAATTCCAGTTTTCTTCTCAGCTTTATGTGGCCACTCTTTGTTTGTTTATTTTATTTCGGAAAACACGAATTAATTTCAGCTTTCTTCAACTCTCTTTCAGACTTTATTTTTTCCGTTTTGGTCTATTCTCTTCGGTGACGATCTTATTAAGAAAATAAAAATAAGCCGCTCCAGCTGCTTCTTCACGGTCATTTCGTTACACGTTACCTTAGCTGGCCGGTGTAGCCGAGCGATTCTAGGCGCTTCAGTCGGGAACGGCGCGACCGGTACGGTCGCAGGTTCGAATCCTGCCTCGGGCATGGGTGTGTGTGATGTCGTTAGGTTAGTTAGATTTAAGTAGTTCTAAGTCTAGGGGAGTGATGACCTAAGATGTTAAGTCCCTTAGTGCTCAGAGCCATTTTAACCATTTTTTGAAGACATTACCTTGCCCAAAGCCTTTTTTGTTCGTGTACTCTTCGTTCCATTTTCCACTTACTTTTTTTCCTCATTTTCCACCATTTCAGCCTGAAAAGAAGTGATAAGAGAAAAACATAATTTAAAAATTGAAATTACTTCTCGCCGATACTGAAAGACAGTCGGCGGCCGCTGTTGCACGACAAACGCGTGGTAGTACCTAGTCATACAGTAAGATCTTTTATAGAAATTATCACAAAACCTTTGTTAGATGTCATTCCTTCATAACATAGATAACCGAAATATAGCAACAAAATTTATCATTTACTTTAAAAATGGGTGCTACAGGCTTCAAAATATGTTCCATGCGCTAAGAGCAACAGCAACCACCAACGAGCAATCAGAGCAGAGAAAGCGCTGAAGAAGACAGGAAGAAGACATGCGACTCCAGTGCTTATGGATACTCAAACTTACGTCTGCTTACTGTAAACGTCTGCTACCTGGAGACGGAAAGGGAAATCACAGCAGTGGGTCAGTACTGTAAGCGGTCAGTACTACACTACCGCCCCCAAAATTTTTCAGAAATGTGGATAGATAGGAACGTACGCTTGCGGCATAATGTTCATACACACTTTAAGTTTTTTTTTCTTCTTTTTGCAGGTTGGCTACCCTAACCCTTTCCCACCGCTACCCCTTCCCCCCCCCCCCCCTCCGTCCCCACCTCTTACCCTTCAGCAGGTAACACAGGGTATGGGATACGGTATTTCGGTGCCTGTCTTGTTCACATGTATGGTGCGAAGTTCTTTCGGACATGAATGCATGTTCAAAGAGAAAGGCTTTGTGGCAACTACAGCCGCTATGAACTATGTGAAATGTATTCACAGTTGCGAATCTGAACAACCATCGGCTGTGTAATGGAATGTCGTCAATGAAAATTTGGTCCGGACCGGGTCTCGAATCCGGTTTCCTTATATTGGGCTATACATGCATGCTTCACGGCCACACCCAAACTTCCATATGTCGTCAACCATGTGTGCGCCGCACCGAGTGCACGGATAGCGTGATGGTAAGGCGACCGCTCGCAATAAGCGTCATGTCCGGGTTCGAGTCCCAGTGCGCCTCAAATTTTCATTATCGTCATTCCTTTACGTAGCCGATGGTTGCCCATATTCGCAATTGCGAATACATTTCATGTATTTGATGAAGGCTGTAGTCGCCACAGTTCCTGTTTCTTCGAACACTCATTCGTGTCCGAAGGAAGTTCACATGGTACTTCCGAACAACAGAGACAATTAAATATCGTATTTATTCACCGACTCTGGGCAGAGACTGAACACACTGTTGACGAGATACGAAAGTTTGGGTGGACTTGGCCGTGAAGCGTGCACGGATAGCCAAATGGTAAAGCGACCGCTTGCGATAAGTGGGAAATTTGGGTCCGAGTCCCGGTCTGACAAATTTTCATTATCATCACTCCATTGTACAGCTGATGGTTGTCCGTAATCGCAACTGCGAATACATTTCACGAACAGTGCAAGGAATCGTTGACAGAGACCATATTTGACACCCAAGTCCAGCAGGACTTCCAGACAAGTTACAGTAGCACGCCATCGCCATGTCGGACCATCAGACAGCGTTACACGAGGTTCAAGGGTTCCGGAAGCGTCATGAAGAGGACGAGCTACGGGCGACAGAGCACAAGTCATGCATACGTGGAACGGTTCCTATAGGCATTACTCCAGAGCTTAGCCAAATCCATCAGGAGCCTCGATAGTTGCAGTCACGTCCGTCCACTGAGCCCATTCACTCAGCACAAGATGCCCCACAAAAGACTGGAGCTTCATGCCTACGAGGCGCAGCTGCTGCAAGCGCTTCAACCTGATCACGAGCCAAAGCGCAAAGGATTTGCAGTTCTGATTCTGAGTCTACGATGACCCATACTATTTGAAAAAGGTCAAGCTCTACATCTACATCTACATACATACTCCGCAATCCACCATACGGTGCGTGGCGGAGCGTACCTCGTACCACAACTAGCATCTTCTCTCCCTGTTCCACTCCCAAACAGAACGAGGGAAAAATGACTGCCTATATGCCTCTGTATGAGCCCTAACCTCTCTTATCTTATCTTTGTGGTCTTTCCTCGAAATATAAGTTGGCGGCAGTAAAACTGTACTGCAGTCAGCCTTAAACGCTGGTTCTCTAAATTCCCTCAGTAGCGATTCACGAAGAGAACGCCTTCTTTCCTGAAGCATTTCCGTAACACTCGCGTGATGATCAAACCTACCAGTAACAAATCTAGCAGCCAGCCTCTGAATTGCTTCTATGTCCTCCCTCAATCCGACATGATAGGGATCCCAAACGCTCGAGCAGTACTCAAGAATAGGTCGTATTAGTGTTTTATAAGCTGTCTCCTTTACAGATGAACCACATCTACCCAAAATTCTACCAATGAACCGAAGACGACTATCCGCCTTCCCCACAACTGCCATTACATGCTTGTCCCACTTCATATCGCTCTGCAGTGGTATTCCGTAATATTTAATCGACATGACTGTGTCAAGCGCTACACTGCTAATGGAGTACTCAAACATTACGGGATTCTTTTTCCTATTCATCTGCATTAATTTACATTTATCTATATTTCGAGTTAGCTGCCATTCCTTACACCAATCACAAATCCTATCTAAGTCATCTTGTATCCTCCTACAGTCACTCAACGACGACACCTTCCCGTACACCACAGCATCATCAGCAAACAGCCGTACATTGCTATCCACCCTATCCAAAAGATCATTTATGTAGATAGAAAACAACAGCGGACCTACCACACTTCCCTGGGGCACTCCAAATGATACCCTCACCTCCGATGAACACTCACCATCGAGGACAACGTACTGGGTTCTATTACTTAATAAGTCTTCGAGCCACTCACATGTTTGGGAACCAATCCCATATGCTTGTACCTTAGTTAGGAGTCTGCAGTGGGGCACCGAGTCAAACGCTTTCCGGAAGCCAAGGAATATGGCTCTCCGACGAAGCTTGCCTTCATGTGTCCGGGAAGGGAAACCGAAACAAAGTGAGGATCTGGGACTCTTGGATCATCCACTTCTGCTTGAAAATTGGGCACGGCAGTCCAAACGTAAACGTGTGGTGTGGTCTGCTTAACGACCGTGTGGTGGGACTGTTTCTCTTCGCAGGGGCGTTAATAGCCTCCACTGTTTACCTGGGTACGTTGGAACAGTTTGCGTCTCCACAAGTCGAAGAAATGCAGCCTGCCATGGTGCTGTAATAGGATGGTGTCCCTCCTCTCTGGGTCTTGCTCGTTATGAAGGTCTTGCGTGAAACACTTCCGGGTAGCTGGACTGGCCGAGGTAGCCCCATTTCCTGGCTCCCTACGTCTCCAGACACAACACCATCAGATTTTTTCCTTTGCGGTTTTGTGAAGGGTGGTGTCTACCGGACTGCAGGAAATACGAGCTCGCATCAGAGCAGCAACTGGCCACGTTACTAAGGACACGCTATGCCGGAAAAGGGAGGAATTGGAATATCGCTTAGATTTTCTGCGAGCTACGGATGGGGCTCACATTAAATGACTACCGAAACTTTACGTGTGTGAACATTGCGCCACAAGCCACACCTCTCTACCTATCCCAGTTTCTGAAATACCTGTGATTATTCTGGAACACGCTGTACATTTATACCATGCACGGAGCTCTTCTCTGCCCTGTTTAAGGTTTGAAACCAACACCTAACTCGCCTGACGGAAGGCAAAAAAACGATTTTCTGTGATTACGCACTATGGGAAGTGGGGCCCACATTTCTCACTTTGTCTGATTTTGAGCTGAAATCCAGTACTGATTTTGACAACTGAACGACTTGTTATATTAGTACAATACATGTAATAGTACAGTCAGCCTAATTTCTTCAACATTCTCAATACTACTGCAACGGTTATCGTTTTTACATTTGGGCAGTTGGAAGGACAAACTGTTTAGGGCTTTGTATTGAGAGTTCTTTCTTTTAACACGCAACAGAATTACATTCCTTCAGTGAACTCCTGTATTTCTTACACTGCTAGCCACTTAGTTCGTGGCTTCCTCCGGAGTAGAAGCCAGAATAACGGCTTTGTAAGAAGCATGTAAATTTCTGCCGATTCGTCAACAATACGTGAGAAATGTTTAAAATGCTTTTATAATTATGAAATTCGTTTCTATCCATGGTGTCCGTTCTTCACATAAAATAAGCTTTTAGGTGTTGCTTTAAGCAGTACAGATGCCGAAAAAAATATCCTTTGAGCAGCATAACATGTTATAAAGGTTTGGTTATAGAGAAAATTCTTGTAGTGCGTTGAGTACTAACATTCTGTAGTCTTACAACCTTCGTATTTTAGATCTGATGGCCAAAGTATTTTAACCAGAGAGTTTTATAATGACCTTTATTATTGAATTCTTAATGTTTAGACACAAATAAATACATTCAAACAAAAAGACCGGTCGTATCTGCTGGGTAACAACATCACTTCTGAACTTCAGCCTGTAAACTCACGGTTCATTTCGCTAAAAAAGTTTCTTGTGTTCAAAACAACTTCAGCTGTGGGATGAAATATAACTTCCTTTCTCGTATGTTTTAGTGCAACTAAGCCCTGCAAAAGATTTCGCCATTCCAGTAAGCAAATCTTTATTGAAAATCCTACAAGTGGGATAAACAAAGCAATATTTCAGAAGTCGCCTGCAAAAGGACGCTGCCTCTAGTCGGCAATGCAATGACGTCATTCGCCGTCTATAAGTTATCATCTGTGGTCTAAATGTAAGGTTTCCACAAGGACTGTATTCAACGACAGCACGGAAAACATGTATGTGACGAGGAGTCACAGTGTCATTGATTCATTTATCACTGTCGCCGGCGATCAGATGGATTCAAGAGGCAGTCATTGTGTCGATTTTAGAGGTGAACGGCGTTTGCAACGTTCATTCTAGGATACAGCAACGCCCCACCGGCGAGTACATACTCCCGTTGAACAGTTTCAACAATTTGAACGGTGTCGCATTGTGGGCCTGTGTGAGACTGGTTCTACGTATCGACGGATTGCACCACATGTTCGGCATAACGTATCAGCGGTGTGTAGCTGCTTTCACCACTGGTTTGTGGGACATTCCTATACGTGCAGACCAGCTTCTGGATGTCTGCGTACTGCAGACGTACGCCAGACTCGACGCATTGTGAGCAGCGCTGGCCGACCGAATATCATACAGGGAAGACAGCTGGGTGCTTGCTGCACCTGATGCGTCATCAGAGAGCATTTGGAACCGTCTGCTTGAATTAGGATTAACATCGTGTTTGCCTCGGGGCAAACTACCACTGACACCGCGACACCACAAGGCGGGGCTACTCTGGTGTCGTGAAATACTAAAGTTGACTCCAGAGTGGAAAGGCGGTCTATTGCCTTCAGTGATGAGAGTAGGTTCTGTCTGTAAGGCGCACATACAGGGTGTTTCATAAATTACCGGTATATTTGAAACGGCAATAAAAACTAAACGAGCAGCGATAGAAATACACCGTTTGTTGCAATATGCTTGGGACAACAGTACATTTTCAGGCGGACAAACTTTCGAAATTACAGTAGTTACAATTTTCAACAACAGATGGCGCTGCAAGTGATGTGAAAGATATAGAAGACAACGCAGTCTGTGGGTGCGCCATTCTGTACGTCGTCTTTCTGCTGTAAGCGTGTGCTGTTCACAACGTGCAAGTGTGCTGTAGACAACATGGTTTATTCCTTAGAACAGAGGATTTTTCTGGTGTTGGAATTCCACCGCCTAGAACACAGTGTTGTTGCAACAAGACGAAGTTTTCAACGGAGGTTTAATGTAACCAAAGGACCGAAAAGCGATACAATAAAGGATCTGTTTGAAAAATTTCAACGGACTGGGAACGTGACGGATGAACGTGCTGGAAAGGTAGGGCGACCGCGTACGGCAACCACAGAGAGCAACGCGCAGCTAGTGCAGCAGGTGATCCAACAGCGGCCTCGGGTTTCCGTTCGCCGTGTTGCAGCTGCGGTCCAAATGACGCCAACGTCCACGTATCGTCTCATGCGCCAGAGTTTACACCTCTATCCATACAAAATTCAAATGTGGCAACCCCTCAGCGCCGCTACCATTGCTGCACGAGAGACATTCGTTAACGATATAGTGCACAGGATTGATGACGGCGATATGCATGTGGGCAGCATTTGGTTTACTGACGAAGCTTATTTTTACCTGGACGGCTTCGTCAATAAACAGAACTGGCGCATATGGGGAACCGAAAAGCCCCATGTTGCAGTCCCATCGTCCCTGCATCCTCTTCCAAAGGAATCATTGGCCCATTTTTCAGATCCGAAACGATTACTGCATCACGCTATCTGGACATTCTTCGTGAATTTGTGGCGGTACAAACTGCCTTAGACGACACTGCGAACACCTCGTGGTTTATGCAAGATGGTGCCCGGCCACATCGCACGGGCGACGTCTTTAATTTCCTGAATGAATATTTCGATGATCGTGTGATTGCTTTGGGCTGTCCGAAACATACAGGAGGCGGCGTGGATTGGCCTCCCTATTCGCCAGACACGAACCCCTGTGACTTCTTTCTGTGGGGACACTTGAAAGACCAGGTGTACCGCCAGAATCCAGAAACAATTGAACAGCTGAAGCAGTACATCTCATCTGCATGTGAAGCCATTCCGCCAGACACGTTGTCAAAGGTTTCGGGTAATTTCATTCAGAAACCACGCCATATTATTGCTACGCATGGTGGATATGTGGAAAATATCGTACTATAGAGTTTCCCAGACCGCAGCGCCATCTGTTGTTGAAAATTGTAACTACTGTAATTTCGAAAGTTTGTCTGCCTGAAAATGTACTGTTGTCCCAAGCATATTGCAACAAACGGTGTATTTCTATCGCTGCTCGTTTAGTTTTTATTGCCGTTTCAAATATACCGGTCATTTTTGAAACACCCTGTACGTATGGAGCAGACCTGGCGAGTTCCTTACTTCAGAAAGCATTCGCCGCCGACTCATACGTCCCATCCCAGGCTTCACTTGGGGGATGAAATTAGTTACAACTTGTGGTCATATCTGGTGTTTCCGCTGGGTAAAATAACCAGTGCCCGCTACATTGCACATACTGTTATCGCCGTGCTATTACAATTTCTTCGACAGGTAGGTCTGATCTCTCAACAATTGAACACTTACGGGATATGATGAAGCGAGAACTTACTCGTCCTCCAGGGCCCGCAGTTACCATTACCGAACTGCAAGAAAAGGAACGAGGTGCTTGGGGCAATTTATCGCAGGATGCAATTCGGCGTCTTTACACTCAGCATTGCCGCAAGAGGGGGGGGGGGGGGGGGGGCGTAAGATACGCTGTGTGTTGATGCGACTGTTTGGACACCCTTTACTGTGACGTGTGTGCTTTATTTGGTCTGAATTTGTTATCACATACTCCCTCAACGATGAGCTAACTGTCACGTCACTTGCCAATAAACGGTCCTGTCCTTGAGGAAGTTACACTTTTTTCGGGGAGTGTAGATTTATAGAGCGTCAAAAAATCCTGATTTTCGTTCTTATGAAAACAGTGTTATTTTAATAAAACCTTCTCTGGTGGCTATAGCGTACCGATCTTGCATTTAGTGAGCAACGGCTTATAGGAACCGAAATACCCCCTCAAATATTCCCAACTGGAATTCCGCCTGCCCCACTAGTGACACACCTAGTATCTGACTGAGAAATTCCTTTAGGGGTAGGAAACGAAAGGTAATTAAAAAAGTAAGGGTTATACTTAACTTTCCGGTTCTAATACTGATATGATCTGAATTCGTTTTAGTAGATTAAACACGACTGTGAACACAAGTGTTCCAGAAACCTAAGCAACTGTCAAGGATACTGTCAGTTCAGTCAATTCTGCTCACAGATGACAGGTAGCGCAATATATTTCTGAGGTTTTTGATATATTCAGTATTACTGCATAATCTCTCAACCTTACCCACACATGCAATATTACTGCACGCTCAGAAATAATGAGCAATAATTTTGGCCGTCTAGGGGCCGCTGTGAAAAAAAAACCAGCAGTAAAATCGAGTGCAGACGGTGTCGTCTTCTTCTCTCAGCTGATCGGTGGAGTCAGACAAGTAGTGCAATAGCTGTGACTCCATGTCTTCACATTCTGGAATTTAGAGATGATTGCTGTCTGTAGAAAGTGTCTTAGGGGGGGACGTAGGATTTTGGTTGTCGGGAAAGGTTCGTGGCGCTTGTGGGTAGGGGAATTAGCAGTTTGACGATTGCCTTAGGGTCTGGCCTGCCGAATGGCATAGTGGAAACAGCCGAGCAGAAGGGAAGTTACATCTACAACTACGTCTACAAGGGTACTCTCCGTATCTCACTTAAGTGCTCCGCAGAGGGTTCATCGAACCACCTTCACAGTAATTATGTATGATTCCACCTCTCGAACAGCGTGCGGAAAAAACGAACACCTACACGCTATCTTTCGGTGCGGGCTCTGATTTCCCTTATTTTATTATGATGATAGTTTTTCCCTGTGTCAACAAAATATTTTCACATTCGGAGGAGAAAGTTAGTGATTGAAATTTGGTGAGAAGATTCCCCCCCCCCCCCCCCGCAACCAGAAACGCCTTTGTTTTAATCATGTCCGCCTCAAATCGCGTCCGTGACACTCTCTCTCCCCTATTTCTCGATGACACAAAACGCGCTGCCCTTCTTTGAATTTTTTCGATGTACTCCTTTAATCCTCTCTGGTAAGGATCCCTCACTGCGCAGCAGTACTCCAAAAGAGGACGGACGAGCGTAGTGTAGACAGTCTCTTTAGTAGATCTGCTTCATCTTCTACGTGTTCCGCCAGCGAAACGCAGTCTTTGGTTCGACTTCCGAACTGTATTTTCTATATGTTCTTTCCAATTTAAGTTATTCATAACCATAATTCCTAGGTACTTTACTGAATTTACGGCCTTTACATTTGATTGATTTATCGTGTAACCCGACGATCTTCGCAATCTGGAGCGGTTAAAACGTCGATCCTGTGGAGATATGAAGGATAACACGTATCCACTTCGCATTCTCGTATTCCTACGCGAAAGTCTTAACTTTGAGTACCATATTCTTTTAGGAATTAATGTCTAAGTCCTTGTAAATTTTTGTCCTCTCGTCATCTGAGAGTTTTTTCAAGATCGCTACCATTCATCAATCCCTCTTTCGTTGCCGTATTAGACTTACGAAGAAAGATGTACCTTCCTTAATACTATACTTTGCTAATTGGTTGTCTCTTTCGTTGTGGATGACTCCAGAATGGCCATTTACCCACAGAAGATGGGCTATTTTGTGCTGTTCGACATATTGATAGATTAGTTCGTGTACATAAAAGAAATAATAGTTTGTTTGAAAGTTTCAGGATTGGTATTCAAGTGTTTCAAGGGCGCTCTGCGAAGCTGTTAGAAGCGAACTATGATTCAGACTATCCATATGCATATTTGAGTGCCCCTTTTATTGTCACAAAGTCAGCCATATAACTGCTGATTTCAGCGGAAAGCTTGTACATAGCTCCAGGTCCCGTCGTGGGACAGAATCACGCAGTCGTCATTCCTTCAATCGATTTAAATCTGTCGGCGTGCATGGGGATCGCTGTCATGCACGCCATCAAAATGTGCTAAATAATATTTAGATTCCTCGACGGTAGAAGTGGAGAACGGCCTTCTGGTGTGCCTTGGGTCAGTGGACCATCGACGTGAAGCCCTGGCGGCGGTAGCCAGAGAAACTACTGGTCGGTGCTTTCTCTGTGATTTCAAGAAGGATTATTCTCAAAACAAAACTTGTTTACAGTACTAAAAAATGTCGATGGAAAATATGTTTCGGTTGTCAACTTTGATAAAATTTTCTTTTTTCTTAAAAGGGGAGAATAGTAATAAAAAAATAAAGTAAAGGAATGAGAAAATTACTTATTAGCAGTCCAGAGGTCTAGGGTTCGGATCTCACACAGCCCTACAATTTTTTTTTTATTTTGTCACTTATCACTTCTTTCACCTCTGGCAATGATTTAGAATGTATTCCAAGTTGGGCCGTGTTTCATCGCACGCTGAAGTGTAGGTTCTCCTGTAAACGGTTGTGTGAGGTTAGGACATATCACCCGCAACATGACCATATCTACTTCTTCTTTTGTCATAAGTGTATCGCTCTAGTGTTCCTTCATTGGACAGGCTTGTTATCGGTTTCGGTAGCCACACATTGTAGTCACATAAACACCGTCTCTAAGTCACAATTTCTTATGTAGATGTTTATATCCTTATATTCGTGCATTACCAGACATTGCGTACCAACATTATTCTTAAAGGAAGGAAAAGAAAGGAAAAAAAAATAACAGGTTGAGATCATTAGAGACGGGGAATGGGAATAAAGGACTGGTGAAAACTTGGGAAAGCCGGCCGCTGTGGCCTAGCTGTTCTAGGAGCTTCAGTCCGGAACCGCGCTGCTGCTACGGTCGCAGGTTCGAATCCTGCCTCGGGTACGGATGTGTGTGATGTCCTTAGGTTAGTTAGGTTTAAGTAGTTCTAAGTCTAGGGGACTGATGACCTCTGATGTTAAGTCCCATAGTGCTTAGAGCCATAAAACTTGGAAAAGAAATTTTCTGCGCCCTTTCAAATGACTCATCCCGATCTTCGGCGATTTAAGGAAATTATGGAAAATCTAAATCTCGATATGCCAGGTAGGAGCCGCTCTGTCTCTCCGCTGTGAATGTCCTGCGATGCATCACTCACAAGATACTTCTTTAATCGAAAACACATTTAGACGGCCACACCATGGAACTTGGTTGTTGATATTGTATTGAAAGTGTATAGTGAGGAAAAAGACAAGAAAACACTGATGCAGAAGTAGCAATATTACCATTAAGTTCGCAGACGCAAACCTCGCAACAAAGTTCCCAAGGATTAAAAAGGAGATTCCTAACAACTTCTTGTAGATGATGGTCGGCACAATTTGATCAGTCAAGGAATTTTCTCGTCTTTGTTGATTTCTTCATTTCCCAACGTCCGTGACAAAGCAGCGTGGCCTACTTTCGTCTTTTACGTTCACAAAGCTGTCTGATTCAGAAAAATGTCTTGCGCTTTGTGTTCCTTTACAACGAGATTTGTTACCTCGCGCTAATTTTTCGTAGATAACAGTAAGTACTGCTCTCTTAGACACTGTCACAGCCCATACTTCATGATTGCCAAAGCGCATTTGAAGTGCCAACGTTACTATCTACAGTCTACCCACCCGATTAATCCGTGAAGCAACGTCATTTTGCCATTTCGATATTTGTCTCCTGTTCAGTAATAAAGTTTTCGTCTGGCGGTACCTATGTGTCTTCTTCTTTTGGTACCTACAAATTTATATTTTCCTTTCCCGATCACCCAATCTTGTTTCAGCAACCATGTTGATCACATGCCCTGAAAAACGAATAGCTACAGGCCTACAGAATATGGCGCAAAGACTTCGAAACTTATCCGAATGAAGATTTCATGAAAAACATGTTCTGTAAAATCGGATTTTGTAAAAGCATATCGATCTCGTAATTTATTAACAACATTCTCTAAGAGAACCACGTTACCGTATTTCTGCGACAGCCGATTCTGGTTAGATATGTAAGTATCAAATAGTTCGTATAGCCAAAGCTGTTGCGATTAGTTACAGAAGTAAACCACTGCTTCAATCTAGCAGAACTGCTAGTTACTGGCTTGGTGCTTTCAGCTTCAATCCCCCAGTGTACACGTAGGACCTTTTTTTTACAATTTCGTAAGGGACCAGACTGGGATAAATTCATCTTCATTAAGGCCAAATGAGAATCTTGTCACACAAGCCTCTGAAATGGCTACTATAGCTTCAAATGCTAACTGAATATCACTTGTTTTTTGGATCTCTTGTTACCCATATCCTTCTAGTTATTTATTATAGAGATATTGTACACCGTGCTAAAGGGGTATAATTGGCTTTATTGCTGCAGTGTTGATATTTACTTTTTCAATAGAAGTGTTGTTAGAACTAATTCAATTTGAAGTTTTTTTACGTTGAGGTCATTTAGAAATATTTTATTACTGTTTGGTGGTCTACTCTCCAAGTTCACACAAACACGAAAATGTAACCGTTTTTAAGTGCTAGTATTGCGGCCAAACACTGGTTTTATGCCCCAGGTCCATGTGTCTCCGTTATCCCTAGATATGATATATTTGCTAGTAGTCATTTTCTAGGTCACATCTGAAAATGACACACGAGTTTTGCAGTATAAATCCATACAGGTCGGTTGTCACTGTATAAACAGTTTTTTTTTTTTTTAATCTTTCAGTCAAACATATAGGTGACGTGAATATATCGAGCACAGTCACTGGTTATACAAAAAAAGTAGTTGGTTGCATACATGCAGAAATATGACCTAGTAATAGTTTGTAACAATTTTTTCGAACCATTTCGTAGAACATGATGAATTATAGTCTGGAATTCACCCTTCATTTTCTTCACGAGTAACGGTAACAGCTTACGATAGTTTCACCATAAAAACACATGTACAGTAAAACATACCTACAGTAGAATTTACTTGGGTGTTTTTATGTCGGATTTTTGAACGCAAATCAAGTAACCATCATTAAACGTTCAGCGTATTTCGTTTGTTCTGAACGTAGTTGCACATGATGAGCCGTTCGCCTTTCAAATGGTTCAAATGGCTCCGAGCACTATGGGACTTAACTTCTGAGGTCATCAGTCCCCTAGAACTTAGAACTACTTAAACCTAACTAATCTAAGGACATCACACACATCCATGCCCGAGGCAGGATTCGAACCTGCGACCGTAGCAGTCGCGCGGTTCTAGATTGTAGCGCCTAGAACCGCTCGGCCATCCCGGCCGGCCCGTTCGCCTTTCATTAACAGCGTAACTGTATCTTGTTACTCAGTTTCTTTAATATTCTAGTTTCTTCCGTTGATCATGCTCATTCTGTCCCATTTGTTTTGTAATATCTCTAATTCTTTTCTGTCGACTTAATTTTTTTTTCCTGTCATGTAATGTGTAAGATGTTACTCTTCTAAGGAATCTCAGCTAAGCATATTCAATCCCTTATCTCCACTGTTTAGTACGCTTCAAATAATTTTATTTTGCGACGCGTGGTTTGCGGTAGCGCAGAAACACACCGTGCGAGGAGATTTAAAGGGAAGCTACTAGAACGAGGTGCCCTTTCGCGCCTGTGCCCTGCTCAGCGTCGTCCACTGCTGTACGTAAAAAGGGCAACTCTCTGCAGAAATAGTTTCACGCCTCTTCCAATTCCCGCCAATAGTCAGGCCGCTGGTGACATCGGCCTATTCGCTACAGCACGCAACGCTAACGAATTACAGAGTGACAGTTATTCAACTATATGAAAAAAACGTAAATTAATTACAAACTACGGCGTGCACACACTTTATTCATCATGTAAAAGTCACTATAGATATTTGGATTTATGTTATGACATGTTCGATATGGCTGCCATCATTGACGATGATATGGCGCAGACGAATAGCGAAGTTCTGCATGACCCACTGAAGTGTCGGAACACCGATGCTGTTGATGACCGCTTGAATGGCTGTTTTCAGCTCAGCAGTGGTTTTGGGGTTGTAACTGTACACCTTATCTTTAAAATAGCCCCACAAAAAGGAGGACATGTGTTCAGATCCGGAGAATACGGCCCCAATCGAGGTCCATGGCAGTGGCCTCTGGGTAACCCAGAGCCGGAATGCCGTCCCCAAAGTGCTCCTCAAGACATCAAACAATCTCTTGCTTCGATGGGGTCGAGCTCCGTCTTGCGTGAACCACATCTTGTCGAAATCGGATAATGGATAATGGGGATGGCCGGCCGGTGTGGCCGTGCGGTTCTAAGCGCTTCAGTTTGGAACCGCGTGACCGCTACGGTCGGAGGTTCGAATCCTGCCTCGGGCATGGATGTGTGTGATGTCCTTAGGTTAGTTAGGTTTAAGTAGTTCTAAGTTCTAGGGGACTGATGACCTAAGATGTTAAGTCCCATAGTGCTCAGAGCCATTTGAACCATTTTGATAATGGGGATGAAACCATCTTCCAAAACATTCACCTACCGTTCGGTAGCCACGGTGCCATCAAGGAATATCGCACCGATTACTCCGTGACTGGACGTTGCACACCACACAGTCACCTTTGGGGGTGAAGAGACTTATCGATCTCGAAATGCCGATTCTCAGTCCCCCAAGTGCGCCAATTTTGCTAATTAAGGAACCCATGCAAATGAAAGTGGGCTTCGTCGCGAATCCAAACCATAAGGCGCAAACTAATGTCCATCATGCCCGGCGGCCAACCGTCCCGTTTGAACGTTCTAATTTAAACCGTTCAGAAGTTATGATGATTTTATTTCATATAGTTCAATAACAGACATATTATAAATGAAGGAAGCGGTTGTAAAGAATTCACAGCACGTCCTCAATGTAATGTTACGCAACGGTATGGATATCTAATCAAGATGGTTCAAATGGCTCTGAGCACTATGGGACTCAACTGCTGTGGTCGTAAGTCCCCTAGAACTTAGATCTACTTAAACCTAACTAACCTAAGGACAGCACACAACACCCAGCCTTCACGAGGCAGAGAAAATCCCTGACCCCGCCGGAAATCGAACCCGGGAACCCGGGCGTGGGAAGCGAGAACGCTACCGCACGACCACGAGATGCGGGCTATATCTAATCAAGAGTCTGAACGTTTTCAACAGTGCAAATCTGAGCTACAATTTCTTAATAACGTGAAAGACCAGATGTTTCCACTATTTGCTTACTTCCTTAGCAGAAATGTAAGTTTCTATTTTTATTTTGTGTATGTGCCTGGAATGAAGACGGATCTTCTTATATATAAGCTTAGCTGGGTTATACAGCGTCCTCAGAGTTTCTAAAAAAATAACAATAAACGACAAACAAATTGCTTATAAAGAATAAATAAGAGGATTTATTTTCAAATAGTTTAGCGACTCAAATTAAAGCTGTGAGTTACGATAATGACGTCCTACTGCGATAATTTTAAGTTAATGATGTTGTTCATACGTTCCTATTTTTTTTATATTCGTATGCGTATTACATTTATAAAATCTGAATATATCTCCTTTCTGATTTAACTGCTAGAAAAAAAGCTATCATCATCTACATCTTTCATTAATGAAAGCAGTGACACTACTAACCACAACAATAGAGATTTGTGTATACGGACTGAAATCATCGGCGCTTACAATGGATGTTGTGAGTCCACACTTAAAACAGCTTGTATCTTCCTTGCTTCTTTTTTTTCACATTTACGATTTCGGTTGGAAATAAAAAAATTCCCTCTCTGAAACCACACATTAAAGCAACGTGGGAGATACATAAAAAAATCGCCGACCAGGTGGCCGAGCGGTTCTAGGCGCTACAGTCTGGAACCGCGCGACCGCTACGACCGCAGGTTCGAATCCTGCCTCGGGCAGGGATGTGTGTGATGTCCTTAGGTTAGATAGGCTGAAGTTGTTCTTAGTTCTAGGGGACTGATGACCTCAGCAGTTAAGTCCCATATTGCTCAGAGCCATTTGAACCATTTGAACATACCAAAATCATGGTACACAAATATGTATGGTGTTTCTAGAGGCAACAGTTACTGTCTTATTATATGGGACGTATTGTCTCAGTTAATTCATTTGAGTAGGTTATTCGACAGACCACCAAAGTCCGCGGCAAACTGAAAACTAAATGCTGGTGGAAACCGACTTGCAGTGTTTACACTCTGGCTAAAGGATCTCCTTGTTGCTAGTGACTCAGATACTCGTAAGTGCATTTTATAGAGTGTTGTTAATTTTGGAATAAATGCATATTAGTTCCTGAAAAATATAACAGTATTTTGTAAAACTGAATTTATAAACAACTGAATTTATGTTGTTGTTGTTGTGGTCTGCAGTCCTGAGACTGGTTTGATGCAGCTCTCCATGCTACTCTATCCTGTGCAAGCTTCTTCATCTCTTGGTCTCCCTCTACGATTTTTATCCTCTACGCTGCCCTCCAGTACTAAATTGGTGATCCCTTGATGCCTCAGAACATGTCCTACCAAACGGTCTCTTCTTCTTGTCAAGTTGTGCCACAAACTCCTCTTCTCCCCAATTCTATTCAATACCTCCTCATTAGTTATGTGATCTACCCATTTAATCTTCAACATTCTTCTGTAGCACCACATTTCGAAAGCTGCTATTCTCTTCTTCTCTACACTATTTATTGTCCATGTTTCACTTCCATACATGGCTACACTCCATTCAAATACTTTCAGAAACGACTTCCTGACACTTAAATCTATGCTCGATGTTAACAAATTTCTCTTCTTCAGAAACGCCTTCCTTGCCATTGCCAGTCTAAATTTTATATCCTCTCTACTTCGACCATCATCAGTTATTTTGCTCCCCAAATAGCAAAACTCCTTTACTACTTTAAGTGTCTCATTTCCTAATCTAATTCCCTCAGCACCACCCGAGTTAACTCGACTACATTCCATTATCCTTGTTTTGCTTTTGTTGATGTTCATTTTATATCCTCCTTTCAAGACACTATCCATTCAATTCAACTGCTCTTCCAAGTCCTTTGCTGTCTCTGGCAGAATTATAATGTCATCGGCGAACCTCAAAGCTTTTATTTCTTCTCCGTGGATTTTAATTCCTACTCCAAATTTTTCTTTTGTTTCCTTTACTGCTTGCTCAATATACAGATTGAATAACATCGGGGAGAGGCTACAACCCTGTGTCACTCCCTTCCCAACCACTGCTTCCCTTTCATGCCCCTCGATTCTTATAACTGCCGTCTGGTTTCTGTATAAATTGTAAATAGCCTTTCGCTCCCTGTATTTTACCCCTGCCACCTTTAGAATTTGAAAGAGAGTATTCCAGTCAACATTGTCATAAGCTTCCTCTAAGTCTACAAATGCTAGAAACGTAGGTTTGCCTTTCCTTTAATCTTCCTTCTAAGATAAGTCGTAGGGTCAGTATTGCCTCACGTGTTCCAACATTTCGACGGAATCCAAACTGATCTTCCCCGAGGTCGGCTTCTTCTTATAAACAACTTCAACTGCAAAGGGTCCTATTTTTTCTCAGGCGGATTTCAAATGTTGTTACCCGCGAAGGCCGGCAGGGCGCGTTATCAGTGACGTAATTTGTGAGAAGATATTTGGCGTCCACTGGAGTACGGTTCACGGTCGGTAAACAAGCCCTCCGCCGGCGCTATGGACCTTCCCCATTGAGCGGTTGTGTTGTTGAGCAGTTGACGTCTGCCTTCGCCCTGGCGCCACGACACGTAATCTCGCACTTATCACAAGCGTGCGAGGACGCTGGCGCGCCGCGCACACGCACTTCGTGGCAACTCGGCCGCACTGGCGGTGTCGTCCCAGCACAAGGCTGTGCCAACTTCTGCCAGTTTGCAGGACAACCATTTTTGTACCGTATTTCGTTTCCGACGAATGTCGAGCTTGGCGGTTGGCCGAAGAAAAAACAACGAATACCAAATACTACGAATCTTCGATGAAATGAAATGATCGTATGACATTTATTGGCCGAGATATCCCCTTCGGGGTTCGGCCGCCGTATTGCAAGTCTGTTTAGTTTGCGCCACTTCGGCGACTTGCTTGTCATTGATGATGAAGGTCACACAACACCCAGTACTCTGCTGGGAATCGAACCCGGGCCCCCTTGCGTGGTAGGCGGTGACGCTACCGAGGCGGACATCTTCGATGGAAGTTGCTATTTAAGCGCTCTACAGCTACGGGGTGCTGGCTTTCGCTCACAATTTTGTACTTACGCTCGGTTTACGTTGGTGAGTGATTTACTGCATCATAAAGTGTCTAGCATATGAATAAGTGTAGCGTGGTAATCCATAGATTAAGTGTAAAGCTGCAACTGCTGAGGTCCGGAGTTCGTTTCCTGGCTGGTCCCAATAGTTATTTTCTGACAAGTCTCTGGTGGCACTTCCTGTGGGCGAAAAACTCGAATTTCTACGTTACTCTGAATTTCAATAAACTTACCTTCTCAAACACCAGAATCGACAAAATGCTGAAACGGAAGCGTGTTCTTTACAGCTAAAGTGAAGTCTTTCAGAGCAGTTCACTAAGGGAGAAAAAAAGAAACGGAGGGAGAAGTGGAAGTATAAATTCTTAAGATGAGAGACGTCTCTATCCGATTACTACGATATGTCGCCGAACAGAGAAGCAGAGTGTTGGTCGGCATGTGGGACAAACATTACAGGAATATAACGTGCATTTAGTGTAATTTTGGCGCGTACAAATATTAGAAAGAACGAAAGGCAAAGAGAGCAAACGGAAAATCGGGAAGGAACAAAAACGAACATCACGTACAGCGAATGAAACAACTACTATCTTTGTTGACAATGGAATCACGCCTGTTTTTTCTGATTTAATGGCATTAAAACTTCCATAACTGACTTATTAACTATAATCACTTCATACCAACCATCCAAAGATACGTAATTAAATATTTCTGAAAATAAAATCTCAATACTGCTGACCATACGTAACACTCAACAGTTAAGCTGAAAAGAAAAAAATTAAAAAATGTAGTAATCACATTGTTTCATGCATTAACATACATACAGTTGCAATGAACACATAAAATTTGGAATAACGACTATCAGTAGGCATCACGTGCATACGTTAGCGTACCTCACCTATTACATGAAGAAAACAAACTCGCTTTAGCACTAATATTGCAAAACAATGGAGAAATGACGAAAACAGCTGCAACTACACAGTTGTTGTGTTGGTTCGAACAAAAAATGCAATTTCAGAACAAATTTCAAGAGTTTTCTTATTTAATTTTGCACCTAAAGATATTGTAAATAGCCCTGCACACGTTTCACCTGTCAATGAGGAGAGTGAAAAATTTGTGTAGAGAAAATATGCCATCAAAATTGTTTTGTCCACTACGTTTAGCGTTCTGACACAGGATTACCAGAGGGGAACAGTCGGCTTCGATTACTGCAAATAAAGATTTCTGCTACTACCTACTTTTGACAGACTTACTAGCTTCTGTGTCTGCAGCAACTCTGTGCTGACGTACGAGTTGCGCCTGTCAGTAGCAGACGTGCAGTTCAATGTGGACTCCGAGCCTTGGTGAACCTTGGGAAGCTTTGCATTGCTTGATACCAATGTTGACGGAAAGAAAGAAATCATTGGACCATTCGGGCAATCTAAATTTAAGTTTGCATTCACAGGCTAACACTGTTTTTCATTTTTGCTTTTTTATAATTCTTTTGATCTACGGAAAAGCAACCGTTTCATACGATATAAAAATAAAGCAGATAATGTCGAGCTAAACACAAATCAAAATGTAAAGTAAAAATGAGTCATACAAAACACATCGAGATAAATGCTAAGAGATAGAGATCCGTTGACTCGCTTATCAGGAAGCACTCATTTCAAGTGACAGTTTCTGTCGGTTCCTAGAACATTGATCGTTCGTCCTGTACACCCATAAAAGTAGTACAAATTTTGAACTATTGCTCTGCATTTCCATTTTGTTCTCATAGACATAATTAGGTGTCTTAACAGTCTAGCACATCAATAGATGTGGCATGGTAACTCCGTGATTAAGTATAGAGCTGCAGCTCCAAAGATCCTGAGTTCGATGCCCGACTGGCACTAAAACCTTCTTTCTGGCACTTAACCTTGCCTCTAGAAGTACTTTGTGGGTATGAAATATACGAATTCCTTAGACAGTTCTGGCAATGTTTCATTAAACTAAAAATGCCAAATTCCACCGCCACTGGGAATTCACAGTAAATTTTTGGTGTCTGTAATGTTGCTTGAGTAAGTCGGTTCAAACGTTTGAGGAACGATTGCAGCAGGGCCATTCCAAGTAAATCCGTTTGATGTTTGCACCAACTTTCGGATTAAGAACGGTTTTACATACAGATTTAAAAGGCTAAATACTTTAATGTAGCCCTAGACGGTTCATCCAAACTCGTTGGAAACAGGTGTGCTGTTTAGGTATAATTAAGCTCCAGAGGAGAGCAGACCTTTCCTATACATTTCTGTCCAATAGCACGTGAAATTACCAGCATAGATTAACCAGGGTTATCATTACAAGTTAAGTTTTCTACAACTCTTTTATTTCTCTTAGAGGTCATACTTATATAACTTCCCAAAGTGAAAAATGTGGCCTACAGAAAATGCGGTTCTATACGGCTTCATTGCCCTAAGGAATGCAAGTGAAATGTTGCAGTTGATGATTACGGTCTACACGATCGCTGTATATGCGTGAAACAAGAAAAAATATGACTCCGAGATATAATATTCATTCCTTGTCTTATGAGTAATTGAAAAAGGATGTTGGGCGTGCCAATCTTATCTGTTTACCACTTTAGCTATTTTCTGTCTTCCATTAGTTGCGTTCGTACTTTCCTTTGAGCCTGCTGATATTAACGTAGTTGCACGTAATACGAAGTGCCCCCGTCCCTCCCTCCTAGTAAAAAAAAGTCAAAAAATTATTAAAAATGAGGATTTCTTTTGTATGTGAAATCTGCTTGTGTAACAAGGATCTCTCTCTCTCTCTCTCTCTCTCTCTCTCTCTCTCTCTCGATCGCTCTCCGCATACACACACACACACACACACGCGGAAGCGCGAGATTCTCATTCATATTCTTAACACCTGCCGCACACGGAATAAGTTCTCTTTCTTAACATACTGTTATAATGGTATGTACAGTAGGCAAGTGGAAATTGCTATTAGACTTTTGACAGCTGACAAAGAAAGCACGTTCAGTCACGCTTCACAACATATTCGCCGTAAGACGATGACTAAGTTGTTTTCTCGTACTTAAGATAAATTTACAGTTAACTACAGCAGGAAAAAAAAGTAACGTTTCTGACAATGTTATAGGTTTTAATGACGACGACGGTTGCAAAAATGTTTCAATATATTCAACAGATGACCAGGCCAAGACTTTAACTGTTGTAAACTAACTAAACGAATAGTATTTAAAGTGATGTACGGAACTAAAGCACCGCAACATACCAGTTCAATTCCGGCAACAAACATTAACGCACAAAAAACAGTATGTTTCTTAAAGCAAAAGTGACGAGTTTGTGTAACCTGAAGCCTCAGAAGTCACATCATTTGTTAGAAAAATTCTGATAAGCAAAATGGAAGCCACAGTCTAACCAGTAGATTTGTAATCTGGCACACGCCCGTTTTGGTTAACTTATTTTTCACTCCAAACTAAGACATTTACCTACACCTCTTTTTCTAATTTTTTATTTTCTAAATAACTAAATTTTATGAACCCTGCGCATTAGTGAAGCAGTTCTCAGAAATTATAACAGGCCTGCACGTATTTTGGGCCAACTTGAACGCAGAATATGAGGTAAATAATAAAAAAAATATTGGCCACTGAAAAGTAATGGCGCGCAAATTACGTCATTTTTTGGAATAGTGGATCAGTTCAAAAATGACTGATCCTAATTTATTTCGGTCTTCTACAAATAAGTTGCTTCTACTTTTTTCTTATTTTTCATCATAAGCCGATATAAACATCGAGATGGTCATTTATACTAGTTTCCATACTGGCAGTCGGCAATTTCGTAAAAGATAAAATGATAAACGCTTTGTATATTTATTTATTTTATTTATCCAGTAAAATCTTTTATATAATACGTACAATGTATGGCTGATGCTGGGCGATATTTTAAAGTATACTAATATTATACAATTAGTATAGTATGTTGCCTACGTAAGCAAAAACACTGTAGAAACAACACTTTAACAAAAAGGGTTTGACACCTTTGTTGAATGCATTTAGTTGATTAGTGCTCTTTATAATTTATGGCAGCTCATTGTATGCTACTATCTGAGTGGTAATCACCTTTTAAACACAGAGTTCTGCTGGAACAGTTAACGTGAATATTTTTTCTTAACCTACTATGGTGCTCATGAACAGCAGTGTTTCGGATAAAGGCATTTACCTTCTTCGTCATACTTTTCCTTACAAACTGCTCAATTTCTAAAATATAAATGTAGGATAGAGGAAGAATATTTAAATCTCTAAAAAAGAAGGCTTTTATGAATTTCTATTGTTTGTTTCGTTTTATTATTCTAGTTATTCCCTTTTCCTTCCTGAATGTTGTTAAGGTATGAGGAGAATGACCCCTGTCTTAACAGTGATACAGTTTTTACTTTTAGTGACTTGCATTGCTGCACAGCACTATCATTACATATGTTAACTTAGAGTTGTAAGTTTAAGGAAGATATGTGAGAGTTCCATTTCAGATTTTCTTGCATGCAAAGGCCTACATAGAAACTTTCTCTCAGTGGTATTTTGAATAACCTGGTTATTCACGTGAATTTATGGCTTTTCTGTGTTTTTATTTTGTTCGGTCTGAAAGAGTAAAGTAACAGTATTTTGTGGGTTTGAGATGAGCCTGTTTCTGTGGAGCCACTGGGGAACTTCATCTGCAATGACACCCGCTGTCGTGGTAAGATCTGCTCAGTTTTTTTCTTCAAAAAGTAGACTGGTATCATCTGCAAATTGTGTTGTCTGCATTCTTTACACATGAGGGCAGGTCATTAATGTACACTAGAAAAGGAAATGGTCCTAAAACAGAGCCCTGCGGTACACCATGTGACACTAGGGATGGCTCTGAAACGCAGTTCTGTGCAGTGCTACCTCTGTAATATGATATCGATTACTTCAGTAAGATTTCAGCAACTCATTGTTCACACCTCGCACCCCATAATAGCCAAATTTGTTTAGGAGAACTGAATGGTCTGTACCAACAAAAGCCGTTGTCAAATCTAAGAAAATACCTGTGATTTTGGAGTGTCTGTCAACTGCGTTTAAGATGTGGTTGACAAGATTGAAAGTAGCAGTTTCGGTGGAATATTGTGCTTCGAAACCTTGTTGGCATACTGGTAACATATTATTCTGACAGAGTAAAAGATGTAAGGTTATCAATAGAGAACGACGTCACCTTGGAGCAAACATTCAGTAAGTTTCTTATGCATCATCTTCAGGCAGCATTTAGCCTAAACATTACGAATAGTAAAACTGTTGGAATTTTGCTACAAAGCAACGCTGTTGCTCCTCTGATAATAGCAGAAAATCTCATCCGCAAAGTTCGTCGACCAAGCCTGTATTGTGATACAGCCGCGTTATACTTCAGGTGAGGTGCAAGGCAACTTGCATGACGGTGCTCTGCAAGAGAGAGGAGTCCACCTTTGCATTGGACATTGTTACTAGCTGGTGTATGTTTTTAACTCTACCAGTTAAGCGCACAAGACGTGGTGTGCAATTGCGAAGAGCATAGTACTGATACAATGAACAGGGATTGTTTACAGCACCATGAATTATTATCAAGTATATTTTAATTAATGTCTAACTTGCTATTCCCAGACCTGTCGGACAACGAAATTTAAAAGACTGAAGTAAATATAGGTCACACCTAACAGATGTGAATGTCACGTGGCACTGATGCCCCCTTCAAGTACAAGAGAAGATCAAACTCAATGCTATTCACGGTAGAAATAAAAGAAATGACCAAGAAGGATAGAATACACAGAATCAAGAAAGCAAAGTGTCTTCGAGAAATAATGAGGCCAAAGAATCTGGTACACACTCATCTCAAGGTCACTGGTAGCCCTTGGTTAACTGCTAAAATATCATTATTATCACGAGGACTGTACTTCAGTATTAGGAGAAATTTTCCACGTATTTTCGCGATAGAGGTTACTGAAGTCAGTCACTAATTTGAAGCTGATTTCTATGTTACTTCACTCCATCGGTTTATGCATCTTGAAAAGGAGAACACGAAATTCAGTAGTACACTAAAATCTGTTCTTAATGTTTTATTCTGTCGCTTCATTGCGGCTACTTCGGTTTTCCCCTTTGATTATGTTGCAAACTTATTAGCAGCATTCATTTTAAATATTTCGGAACCGTTGTTACGCGTGAAGAGTAGAGTTTAGAAATCTACATGCACTGTAGCTTTGAAACAGAAGTTTCGGTCAGTTTTCTACCGTTGTTGCGTCGTTAGGGCTAGTACAGCTACATTATTTGCATTTTAGATGCGTGAAAAAATCATGGTCACACAGCCTCTACTCAACCGTTATTGAAAATTCACTTCGTTGTACAGACACACACCATGGGTAACGACGATGAAGCCGTGAGGCAGAACTGTTCCACAGCCAGTTCATGTGATAGACTTCTTCCTCTAGGTTCATGTCAAAATCGTAGTTAACAAGGTTTTAGTCATCAATCGCCTAGACGTTTTTGATATAGTCACCGCAGCTGCTAAAAGTGTACGACAAGATCCTGGAATTCCAGAACTTGTAGGTCAGTCGATAATGTTTCGTTAGCGGTACCTCTGGTTCTGATCATGACGCTGTCTTTTTTTTTTCTTACGAATACTCTGTTGTTTACCTTAATGAACAGTTATTGCTCATTACTACAGTTTGCCTGTTTCGCTGAAGAATTGTAGTATTAGTCACCCAGGTTGTTTTGACTCTTTTATTATTATCTGCTACTTTGCAACTGATACTGTAGTTTGCCAGAATGTAAAGAGTACCTCACTGACACTAAGCTGGTCTTACATGTTCTGCAGAAGCTACATATCTAACTACGTAAGGAACCGAAATCACATGTTACAGACGCTTGTCCAACGATATTTGCACTACGTGTAATTGCTGATTTTGGTAATGAAAGCATTAGAAAATTAGCTCACGTTCCTTTCTACCATTCACTGAGGTCTCGAGGAGTAATCTTGTATTCGTCCTCGAAATTTAAGTAGACTACTGTTTAAAAAGTTTGGCTTATTAGCAAGTATCTCACAATGAACTTTAAGTAGTTAACTGTTCGAAAACTTAGGCATACTAACAACGAACTTCACAACACATTAACTCCTTATGAGGTTTGGTGTGAGGAAATATGCAAAATTTGAAAACAATAATAATAAGCATAAAAATAATAATAAATAAACATATCGCTGGTCTCCACTATCCTCAACTAAAACGAACTCTTGTAAAGAAATAAGCTAAACATGCAACCACTTCCTATCTGAGTTAAAGGTTCTAACAGATAATGAAAGTTTTAGAAGAAATTAAAATCATTTCTCCACGACATATGCCTTCTACTCCATGTATGAAGTTCTGAGTAGATAGTATATATTTGGCTCGGTTGGATTTATCAAATTTTATTCTAAATTAACAACCATATCTTACGTGAATATCTTCTTCTTCTTCGGCTGCTGCTGCTGCTGAGAAGTTGGACATCACAGTGACTTGTCGAGAATTTTATGGACGGAACAAGCAATAAACGAAACAGTACTAAAATAGGAGCCATTGCAGACGTAAAACGTTTCGCTTACATCCCCGCACACACACACTGAGAGTTTGTCAGTGGAGTTCCTGTATATCAGAAAGCAGCAATTCAAAATAAATTAAATTTCGAAGCCAAATTAGCTACTGATCATAGTATTTCCTCTCGTTTATGACGTCCAGTACTGTCATCGAATTTAAAATAAAAAAAAAAATTCAACTGACAGATCTATTGCAGTCGGTCCGGCAGATCACGATATCAGAAATCGTGGATGTCGTCTCAACATACGCCTAAATTAACGTCTTCAGCTAGAATTGCGCGTAAGAACGACAGAGAAAGGTGAACGGACGCTAGTGTCTTCGTCAACAATATGACTGCGTTTTCCAGCCACAGCACAGCTGCTGTGTGTCGTGTTGTCTTCATCGTCACAGAGGCTCTCAGCTGGCATCGTAGAACCACACGTAGGAACCGCGCGCCTTCCGACGGCAGAGGGTGCGGGATTCGGCGCAGAACTGTACCGGCCGCTGCGGGGGGTCCGACCGCGGCGTGGAACAGCCGCTCCCCGGGCTCTGGCGCGCTGCACGGAGCCTGCTTGCTGCCACCACTGCTGCACACAACACGGGCAAAAGGAACGGTTGCCGCGCAGTACGAGAATTGATCTACCATTTTACGTCATTTTCTTTCCTAAATGCGTCTGTGGTAAAGGACACCAACCATCTGTGCGATAAAAAGTACCTCGACATTACTTCAAGCTTAACCACCGAAACACGAGCTGTGCAAATCGGTCCAGAGCTGAACTAACAACACTGCACCTGTGTTCTTCATCACTGCAATACTCGCTCTGAAACAGCAGAGAGACATACGAACACTGTGTGTCACGTATAATTTGTCTGACGTAGAACTGGGAGAAGGAAGGAAGACTACAGTTAAGGTCTTGTCGACAACGATGTCCTTGGAGACGGAAGTCGGCCGTGCCTTATCAAAGAAACCATTCCGGCATTTGTCTTATTCGATTTAGGGAAATCAAATCTAAAGCTGGATGGCCGGACATGGATTTGAACCGTCGTCCTCCGAATGTGAGTCCAATGCTCCAGCGTTCGATACAAAGAATTTGGCGTTCATCTGCAGTAAGGAACATTAGTGACAAATAGGCTAGACACCCCTGACCTAGCCATCCTAGAAACATATGAATCGTAGCTCCGACTGTCTGTATTATTTCGAGAACCTGAGAGAAATTACCAATACGTACCACACATAGGAATGAGGGATGACTAGTAACGTGAACTGGAGGAAACTGCCGGACACACAGGCAAGAATATATCAATAATTCACCCGTCGGTCCGTTAGTCCACGTACACGTTAAATGTCTAGACTCCTAGCGTCTCTAATAGCCAGACTCAAATTTAATCCAGATGTTTCCGTGAAGATCATCGTCGGCTATGTAGAGGCACCTTTCTAGTCTGCACAAATGGGTGCCCCAGGCTGTAAGGTAATGCTGAAATTCTTTCACAACATCTTGTGAAGCTTGTTCACCTGTTTTCAACCTGAGTGACGGCTTTTGTTAGCAAAACAATATCACTTTTTTTTTCAACGCCACTTATAGATTCATTGTTGCGCGAATCGTAAGCGTGCGCAAGCAGACAAACAAATATTGTAACATTTATGCTCTATTAATACCCGTGTCTTTCACCTAAGAATAAGCTGGCTGTATGGTGTAAGCTAAAGGCTAATTAATAAAATTAAAAATAAAATTGTGTTAATTAAAGTGACCGTGGGACCAGCAGATGATTTCAACAGAGAAATGTCATCTTCACCAATTAAAGGGGAAGAAACAGATAAACATACTTTCGTAAACGAGAAATTGGGGCCACATTGAGATACCACAGCATGCCTGTTTATTTAAGTATGTAACATTCTCTAAGACACGAGATGTTGTTTAATAAAAATAGCAGTATTCAGTCACGAAAAAGCAATAGTAAATCCAGTCTCAATGAAAATAATCGGTCTAAAACGTTTCTATTTGTGAGCATTTGCCTATGATTGTCTATCTGTTCTTGATTAGGAACGGGGGCCACAACAACCGTAGTGTTTGCAACAGTTTTCTCTTTCACATAATGATGGGGCAGCAAAACACAGCTATCCTTGCATTAAATCTGTACAACTTTACAAGGCAGCTGTTAGTTTTTACTTATTTTTACACAATTCAAACAGATGCATCATTGTCTCTCTTCCATAATTTACGGATGTGCAATAATGCTTTCCCATGTTTTTTGCCGCTTCCGAATTTTGCAAATTGTGTTGTCCCTGCAGCCAATAGTGCCTAAATATGGCAATAAAAATAGATTTTCCAAGAAAAATATTAGTTATCGGTCCTTCGACGTAAATTGATGTCCTCTACTAGAAGTGAACTTTGCGTTTATCTTTCATAATATTTCGGTCAATTGTTTTGGAAAATAGGAAGATAGAATGAAAGATGTTCAGTGCCTAACGCTCTGTCAACTCAATTGAAACTTGCAGTCCTGAAATATCTATAGTCAATAAAAACCGAAACACAACAGTTGAAGAACGTCTATCCATTGTATACTACTAAAGTTGTGGATTTAAAGGGAGATAGCATATAAGACACTATTATAGGAGCTTTAAATTGTTATTATGGTTTTTCTATGAAACGTGAGGCAAACTGCTGCCCACGACATTTGTGGCGATGAGACGGTAATAGACAACCAACAATAACAATTTTTTTTTATCTTCTCTGTACTTTTCGTTAGCAAGTATGGTGCTACTATTCTTCATAAATCTAAACCTCCGTTATACTTTGCAGGCCAGGTAATGGCTTGCGACGGAGGATACTTTGTGTATCACTGTCCCATCTTTACTGCACTGAGTTGCAGTTCTGCCTCTAACGAGCTTGACGTCGACGCGACGTTGTATTGATCCCCCCTTCCCTACTAATTACCTTCGTCTGTCTCCGAACGCCCACAGCTTCAAAAATAAAACCAGCGATAGATAGATAACGCCTATATAAAAAAAAAGTTCTTACGTGTTGCACCTTAAGCGAATCAATTCATTAAGTTTCTTCAAAAATGTATCACCCTCCTTGGCCATTCATTGACAAGATAGAACATTTAACTCGTTTTTACGTCGAGGTATATGTGTTAAGACGAAACATACAGTGTAATGCGAAGGACTGAAGCAACACCATGGGAGAAAACAAATTCGTCATGTTACTTGAAATTTAATGATTTTTCGGCGAGGAAACTTTCAGCTAACTACCGAAGAACAGGATCCTCGGGACCTGATGTTAATGGAAGCGTCACAAGAAACAGCCTTTGTTAGAGTTCATAATGAACTGGGATACTTAAGAAACTTGCGACTTTCTTTCAATCACGGAAGTTAAGGAAGCTGCGATGACGTAAGATTGTTTACAGATAAGATCAAAGACAATTTCGTCGGCGTTATAGGCAACAGGAGGAGACGCCCGCTCGGGATCAGCGGCGGCGAAGTTCCGTCGTTCGCCTTCCGTTTATCAGAGCGCATGAAAAGCGTGGGAGTGGGCCAGCGTTCCCGCGGAGGCGGGCCGCGCATGCGCACTCGCTCGCGCCGTTGTCCCGCGTCGTAAACACTTCCAACTTACCGCCGCTTTCCCTAAAACGATGTGCAGAAATAGCCCGCTTATGCCACAATGCGAAAGAAAATATCACTACAAGTCTGCCTGGGTATCGGCCGGCTGTCAATCCATAATCCTGTTTATCGAGCTCTTCATATTTTTTTCCCTCCCGCGCCGCTGTGCGCTTATCGATGTCGCAGTTCTGCACCGGCGGTATTGTCTCAGAACTGACAGAAACTTGGTCGAATTGCCGAGCTATAACTGCCTATTTCGCCTTCTAAGATGCGCCTCCCACACCGAACTTCATACGACTTTCGAACCGTGCAGTTGGCTTTGAGCTGAGAAAATAAAGATGGAGTACCTTAACATGCGGAGTTTTCGTGAGGTTTAAAAAATACGGAATACTAGAAAGTCGGAAAGTTTTCATATTATTCACTAGCGACTGCTCTTGAATTTCTAATATTATTCTTTTACTACATATAATATATTAACTCCTCTCAAAAGCAGTAACCCTTGATGATAAAACGTGTCAATCTTGCCACTATGAGCACTAACTGAAAACTGAGAATGAACAATGAAAAACAACGCATCAAAATTAACAACTGAGTTTCCATCCGTGTTGAAATTGAATTCTTGCTTGATATTTTGAAGAAACAAACGTCTACATTAAAATTTTAAGATCCTCAAAACTGTTCCCATCTCTATTTGCAAGTGCCATAAAGTTAAAATCAAAATACGTGCTGTTCACATCCATACTTGTCATATAAACCTGAGAACAAAAATCATAGTATTATGTAGTGCTTCAAATGGTTCAAAGCACTATGGGACTCAACTGCTGAGGTCATTAGTCCTCTAGAACTTACAACTAGTTAAACCTAACTAACCTAAGGACATCACAAACATCCATGCCCGAGGCAGGATTCGAACCTGCGACCGTAGCGGTCCTGCGGTTCCAGACTGCAGCGCCTTTAACCGCACGGCCACTTCGGCCGGCTGTAGTGCTTCACTTTTCCGACTCCTCGAACGAGATTAGCGTATCCGACGTACGTCAAAGGAGAACCGCCATAAACTTAAAAGTCAAAATTACGACGTAGATAAAAGTGGATATGATATGGATTTTTAAAATATTACGTAGATTCTGTCCTGCTTCGCTTGCATTCACACCTGTTTCTTTTTTTAATTTTCAAAGAATTTACAGTTGTTAGTTAGCGAATTTCATAAAAGCAGTACAACATATTTAAAACAATTTACAGGATATTTTTGTGGTAAAGAAATTAATAATGTTTCATAAGTATTTCTCGTGCTTCGCAGACGTACGTATTCAAGTCAGCCGAGTGTGACTGTTGTGTTACGCCAGTACTAAAAGTAGGCCTGTTTATATGAAATTCTTAATTTCAAAACTGCCAGTTCCTGTAATCAGGTAAAGCGAAATGTAAACTAATATTTTGAATCGGGTAGGAAAATACACGCGTTAAGCACTTGGCAGGCTTACATAGTTGTTTTCATAAATGTACTATCGCCACTAAAATATAGTTTTCATCCTTCGTCTCAGGAGTCTCGTAGTATTTTTTACGAAGTCAGAGAAGTAAAGCTAGTCATAAACACGACGCATCATAAAACTATGCAATTTCTTTCTACAAAAAAGACAAAAATAATGTAGGTAACCTCCAAATTACTATATATTTACAATTATCTAGAAAGTTATCTTCGACCAACATTTTACGATCTCTGGATAAACAGTTTCAACGAATCAGTGGATGTACTAGAAACACGATCGTAAACTATTGAAGGTTAATCTCCCTATTAACACTTTTCTCGTACTATAATGGATAAAGAACAAAAAATAAATATGCTTATGAACTAATTCTCCGTAATTCTCTCTCATCGGATTCAAATACAGTAGACTGTGTACAGCAACAAAAAATAAACCTAAATAAAAACTGCGCAAATAAAGACTGCATCAGAGATCTTTACACTACACTAATCACAGAAGCGCATGCACCAATAACATCTTTGCCTGGCAAGAAACAATTACGATTCGTGGTGTGTATGTGTGGTGTACCGTGGTAGAGTTCCAGGTAAAATGTGAGTAAATTTATCAGCCGTCTGTCGTAAGCATTTTACAACGTTTCAGAATTGTTTGCTTCAATTTGTTTTTCATTTATCGTAGTCTGCACTACTACTAGGAATTAGAGAGTTCGTTTTCTAATATCATAATGTATACTAAACGAACAAAAGATAATTTTTTTGTTTTGGTTTTGGGGTGCAAAACTGCTATGGTCATTAGCGCCCAGATAATTTGTAAGTTTTATACGAAGAAATACTTTACAACTGTGATATGGGAACAAAAGACTTAGAAAGTGGTGGATGGGCCATTAATTGATAGTTTACTGTATTGTACACACAGGTGGTCACAAAAGGTATAATTATCGCGTATATCCTTTTCAATTCTCCTCTTGTTCCCCTTGACATCATTTAGTGGAGACATACATTCATAAAAGAAACGGGGAACCAATGTAAATTTCAGTGGGTACAAAATAAGCAAGTACTTAAATCATTCAACACTTCCTGCGTTTTGGAATCCACAGTAAGAAAGCGCAGCTGGAGTGCAACCGCATGCGATTACTTCCGGACTAACGGCAGTAATTTTGCACAGGGACTTTTATTTCTGTACATACTCTGTCCATCTTTATTTTAAGTCAGGTTTTGATCTTGAAAGGTTATAATAATACTACCTGAGACATAACACCTGTAGCTAAGCATTTTATACCTATACTGCTCACTTATTTGCAAGTTACTATTACAGCACTTACTTAATTTTTTTTTTTAATTTTTGACTGCGGTCATGCTTCAACAGTTGGCTCGGGTACCCTGTATCTAAGAAAAATCAGAAGGTCGAAAGCTACACAATCTGTACACATTTTTTCATTGGCTGTAGTAAGCGAAGATTTCAGACACTCACTTCACTCTAGAATAAAATCTGAATCATTCTATGCATTCTGCAGCTCCTTCCTGATCTATTCCACAGATATTTCTCTGTCCTGTTGTTATCTTGCTAGTATCTTTTATGGTGCTGTGTGTATATTATTCTCGCTCATACTTCGTCTTCTGACGCTGCTCGCGGCTTCTATATTAATTCCTTTTTCCGCCGAAGAGCCCCTCAAGCTTCTCGATAGCATTTCTTTCCCTCTCGATTCAAATATCTAGTACAATCTCTTCCAACACGCACCTTTTACAGCTTCGGGCAGCTCACAATGCCCTGAGGAGACAGGAAACACGAAAATTCAAACGGATATCTTTCTTCCACCAGTTCTTAGACAGGTGCGGGAGACGCGATGTCATTTCTCGGACTGCATACCAATGTCTCTACAGTTCCAGTTTTTCTTTCACGTTACTCTTAATGTTGCGATGTATCTATTTTACCTCTTTAGTTGTGGATCATTTGCGAGAAGTCACAGAATTAAATTTCTCCTTAGTGTTATATGCAGCTTCGTAACTGTGTGTAGAATCAGTTGCTGAGAATATTTGGCTACTTCAGGTGGTTAATTTGTTAAAATTAATCATAGATTCTATGGAAAAATCATAACTTTCTCCTTGAATTTCGAGAACAGATCGATATTTTCAAATGGTTCAAATGGCTCTGAGCACTATGGGACTCAACATCTTAGGTCATAAGTCCCCTGGAACTTAGAACTACTTAAACCTAACTAACCTAAGGACATCACACACACCCATGCCCGAGGCAGGGTTCGAACCTGCGACCGTAGCAGTCCCGCGGTTCCGGACTGCAGCGCCAGAACCGCTAGACCACCGCGGCCGGCCGATATTTTCAGTTCCACCCTTATTTCAGAAATCATCACCTCCTTCGTCCATTAAGGTACAGCAGTATTAGGACAAAGCAAAGAATATTTCGATCATCTGAGTAGAAAGATATATGACTACAGGACGCAAACAGTCACTGATGGTTGTTAGGACAAGTTGCATTTTCTTAACCCTTCAATGTCTTACTTCGCCAGATGTTTTCTTTGTTACTAATGTATCGTAATATTTCATTCAACAGCTAACCGTCTAGTTATTTGAAGTCTATGTTAGCACAAATAGATAGCGGTCCTTGACCACCACATTTTGTCATTTATCTTCGCGTCTCCTCGTTTTTTATTCAGGGGAATTTTAGAGTCCTTGATATTCACGTAAAGAGCACCCGTCACAGTCTACTCCTTTTCACAGAAACTTGAGACATTGCCCAACAAGCCTTCTTCATGGTAACTCCTGCGTACGACTTGAACAAAAGAGATGACAAATGACGATATTGCTGAGTAACCTAACTTCTCGAGTATGAGTCACTTCGTGCAGGAGCTCGTACTTCTTCAAGACACACGCAGCTCGCCGATTTAAGAACGAGGGATGACAGTCATTTCACGTTTGTGATTAAGAGAACGAGGATACATCACTGTTGCGGTCTTCATTCCGAAGACTGGTTTGACGCCGCTCTCCAGGCCGGTCTATTCTGTTTACAGTCCGCTTTTCGCCTCCGTTCAAACCTACACTTCAGAAAAAAATTCTTAATACAATTATATTCGATTTTAACAAATGACTCTTTTTCAGAAATGCTTTTGTTGCTGTTGTTAGTCTACATTTTGTATCATTTCTATTTTGAACATACTGGCTTATTTTGATGCCCAAATAGAACTCATCTGTTTCTCTCGACATCTCATTTTTTAATAAAATTCCCCCAATCACTTAATTTAATTCGATTACACCTCACTGTTTTTTATCTTTTAACCGCTTTGCAAGACACCACACGTTCCGTTAAAATTATCTTCCAAGTCTTTTGCCGCCTTTTCCACTAATTGCCGTCGGCAAAACTCAAAGTTTTAATTTCTTCCACCTGACCTTTCTTCCAGTTTCTATATTTCTCCTTACTTTCAATCATAGTTATTACGTTTGAAAATACTGTACTGAATGTAGTGTGTTTCATGTGGATATCTGTATGAAAGAGGCGGGTCAAACGCATGGCCCGATTGCACTTGTCGGCTTTGACCAGTGATGTCCTGTATGACGTCATGTGTTTACGGTGCAAAAGACGTAAACGGCCTGTTACTAAATGCTATCTATGTTGTCTTAATAACTGGTGTAAAAGATGTTGTTTATTCCGGATGTGTCGTGATTTGCGAGGGTGTGGTTAGGCAGGAACCTAAGAGCACAGCTCTAATTGCTGGGTACGAAAAAATTTGTGATCATCTTATAATCTTGGTTCCCTTGCTGTTTTTCTGAATGTGACGTCATGGAGACGGGGTGTATTTGAAAGGGATTGTTTCCGTAGGTGGCTTGTTGTTGGCATTGGCGGCTCTTGTAGTGAGTGTTTGGGTTTGTGATTTGGTTTGTAGTAATTATTCAGTTGAATGTGACCCAGTTTTTGGTAGTTATTGGTTAGTTATTTGTTTTTGATTTTTGAGTTACTAGTTTTCGTTAGCAATGTGGTAGTTTTTTATAGTGAATGTTGCGTTTGTCGGTATTTTGTATGGAGTTTTGGCTTGGATATTTGTTTGAATACTTTGTTGTTTGCAATACGGTTTGTGTGTGTGTGGTTTGTACGTTGTGTGCCAGCGTTGATTAATCTGGAGTTGTCTATGGCCGGTAAATACGTTTGTATGATCTTTCTTATTGATTGTTCGATTGTAGTTTATTTTATGGAAGGGTAATTTCTTTGAATTGATGGTTTTCAAATGTTTGTTTGATTAGTTTTATATGGGGGATGGTGGCGGGGGAGATTGGTATCGATGTCTGCAAAAAAATGGTTCAAATGGCTCTGAGGACTATGGGACTCAACTTCTGAGGTCATCAGTCCCCTAGAACCCAGAACTACTTAAACCTAACTATCCTACGGACATTACACACATCCATGGCCCAAGGCAGGATTCGAACCTGCGACCGTAACGATCTAGCGGTTCCACACTGTAGCGCCTAGAACCGCTCGGCCACTCCACTCCGGCCGGCTCGATGTCTCCATCTGAGCTATATATGTCGATTAAAAATTGCTGTGTTCGTTTTTGTGGTTTTGTGATGGAGTGTCTGTTGTCACTGTCTTCGTTGGAGCTACGAAGGTCAAGCGAAATATTCGAGTCCAATAGTGTGTTAACTTTACTTTTTTGTTCGCGTTGTTTTTCGATTATGTGGTTGTCCTGAAATGATTTTAGTCTTACTATATAGTATTTTCAGCCTGTCCCCTCCCAAAACCCCTAATAACGCTGTTTTTCTGTTAGTTTCATTACATTAGGTGACTGAAATATTCCGCGCGAATCCTGTTTGCGGACATATTGTCTAGTTCGTGGTCACCATCTTGAAGCACGTAAACGGCTTGTTATTACATATTACTTGCAGTTGCCTTCGTAACTGTTGCAAACTATGCTGTTTATTTCGAATTGATGTCAGTGTCAAAGCAGACGGGTGGAATCGCGCCGTGCGCTAATCCCAACGGGGCTACTCATTAGTTCCAGGGCGACCTGGCTAATGCTGGAGACGCGTGAAAATTCATTCTGTCTAACTTACTCCAGGTGAATGACTCTTTCACTGTGCGGTGGAGTGTACAGAGATTAAGACCGCGCACTAGAACGAGTCGGCGTAAATTGATCCCTGACAGTTGCAACGCGCTGGGCGCGGCAGCTTCGCGTACCTACCTCAACCAATAAAATATCGCGACTTTGTAAACATCTGTGGAACGGCGATTGTTGTCACAGCTCTGTAGACGACTGTTGTTTTCGACTGCAGCCGTTAATACTTCGCAGTTGAAAGCTGGCAACTGCTGCCAGCAGTCAGGGATGTTCTTACGCCGTCTCGACCATGGATCCGGATACTTCCTTATCGGGGGGCAATGTTCTTTGCAGCTGAGCTATCCGGACGAGCTGACTGTCCCACTCTAGTTAAGGCACTGCTCCCAGAAGGAAAATATCTAGTTTCGTGTCCAGCGCACAGTTTTAATTTAGTAGAAATATAGCAGCGTTATGAAGAGCAACAAACTAAGCGCAGATACTCGTATAATTAACAGCAGTTGATAACTACAAAACAGTTTTACGAAGAATCACTCTGCTGTGTAACTGTGTGAGTACTGCCTACATGTTTGTGTACGTAGTTCGAGGTGCCCAGGGTGAGCAAATGTCGAAACCCGACCGCTGACTCTGAGGTGTGTGAATGCAGACCTGCCTAGCACCTTGACGTGCAGGCGGTCGTGACTGAACGCTTCCACTGTGTAAATTGATTTACGAAGCTGCTGGAGTCTTCCTGGAGACAGCTGACATGCAGAGTCAACAGTAAGCACGCTGTTTGGTGTGTGCGCCTCCACAGGCCTTCCGGAAAGCGGCGCGCGGCGAACAGCTGCCGAGCGGATAATTAGTTTCCGGGACTCTCGCGACACTTTTCGCCTGGCGGAGCGCGCGAGAGGTAAGGTGTATCGATCTCGAGGAAGGGGTTAAAGATGAACTATAAAATCGACGCAAGCTGTCTAATATGGAAGCAAGCAGGTAGCAGTACTTTACCGTGAAAGTTGCAGAAAATGGCCATTGGAAGGAACCTACAGAGAAGGATAAAGGAGGAGCTCTGAAATCCGCACCGTGCTATGGAGTAGAATTATTGGTTCAAGTTACCCGCATGTTCTATATTGACAATTATATGATATCTCTACAAATGTCAATAAGAAACATAATTTGATCCCCGAATTCTGAACAAAACTTTTAGTCTCATTGGTGTCTGAATCACTTCTATTAGTCTCTGTGTCACAACAAAAAACAAAATGAGACAATTATCCGTGCTGTGTGTTTTGCCAGACTGAAAATATCTTCAGAGAGCATGTGGAGTAAATGTGTTGCCTTATGAACCTTCCACTGTATAAGATGAAAGATTTCATGTCAGAAGCCATACTTACTCCTTTAATCATGTCAGTATGTTGATTTCGTATGGAAAGCTTTTTATTAATGATAAAACATGGTTAGCGGTATGGATAAGTTTAACACACTGAATGATCATGCAAAACGTGAAATCTCTCTTTCCAAGCAAATATCCCTACTTGCAATGTCTGGTGGTTAATCGCATGTGGCACGTTAATTTTAAGGTGTGGCCGAATGCCCTTCCTGTCGCCACCCCAATCCCCCTGGGAACGAATTAGTGTACCCCAACTGTATGTGTCTAGTGTAATCCATGGAAGAATGTGAATGTGTTCAGATGTCCGTGAGCCGTGTAACTCAGACGGAACGTGGGAACCAGCCCGGTATTTACCTAGCGGGATGTGGAAAGCCGCCTAAAAACCACATCCAGGCTGGTCGGCACATCGGCCCTCGTTAATCCGCCGGGCGGATTTGATACGGGGCCGGCGCGTTACCAGAGTCCAGGAAGCAGCGTGTTAGCGCTCTCGTCTACCCTGGCAGGTGATCGTGCACAACGTGAACTAACCCATAGAAAACTTTTCTAATTTGTGTTTGTCTATGGCTTCCGTCAAAACTATCTGTCAAATATACAAAGCGAAAACACAAATTTAATTTTAAATTTTAATCTATTTCATATTGAGACGAACTGTAAATGTATTTATTTGTTACATATACTGTATGTAGCGTTGCTAATTTTTCGGTTAAAGACACTGAGTCTTGAATGTATCTTTATGGCAAAAAATAGGTAACTTCTTAACTATCGTGACACTGAAGCAAGCCGGCCGGGGTGGCCGAGCGGTTATAGGCGCTACAGTCTGGAACCGCGCGACCGCTACGGTCGCAGGTTCGAATCCTACCTCGGGCATGGATGTGTGTGATGTCCTTAGGTTAGTTAGGTTTAAGTAGTTCTAAGTTCTAGAGGATTGATAACCTCAGAAATTAAGTCCCATAGTGCACAGAGCCATTTGAACCACTCAAGCAACTAATTTCTTTCTACGGAAACGATATTCAAGAGAGATTAAAGATAAGCTTAACGATGTAATGCAGATCACGTTGTCGTGAAAATTTCGTCGAAAAGTAAATGTTTTTAATGTGAACGTCAAGACTGCCGACATGGCGTATTCCTTCCCCCCCCGCCCCCTGTCCTCTTCAGAACCAGTCACATGCCTTTACAGAGAGTGATCGTTTAAATCCTTTAAAACACCTACGTTGTTCTAACATCTCTTCAGTTAAGAATGTCGTGTTTTTAACCAGACATAAAAATACTCGCTTTTTCGCATCTAGAACGGCCTTAACATTGTTTTTTCAAGTTATTTCATACCTATAGCAGGATATTAGATGAAATTGTTACCGAGACAGCTAACATTCTATGATAATATATGTGGCGCATGACTCAGAACTTGCAAACAAACTACATCCCATGTTTCTAATACTATTCTATTTATTCCAGGCTTTTGATTACCTTTGCATGTTCCGAAAAGTACTGAAAACGTACAGACTAATGTTTGTACGTTACCAGATAAAGCAAATAAATTAATAATTCTCAGTGCCTGTGAGAATGCCATTCATTATGTCACGAACACCAGCGGAATATTCTCGAAGGGTCAATCTTTACACTGAAAACTGGCGTTAGCAGAGCCCGTTTTTGCTCGCAATGTGTAGTATAAATTTGCAGTCCAAACATCACCTGCTGTTACGCTTGTAGGCCACTAAACCTTTCAGAAACAACTGGCCTAAAGAGATTGTAGAAAATCTATTCAACAAGATTTATTTTCCCTAACCTTTAAGCAGAACTGAAGAACTTAAGTGTCAACAGTAAGTCTCCATATCTGAGTAAGATTTCCTTGTGCCAGAATCCATCAACAATGTACAAGAGCTCCTCGGAGTAGTTGATAACTTTTCTCTACAGTGTGTTATTTATTCGCGAACTCTGGCACATTTTGTTCCTGTTTTATTAATTCTTTTGTTATAAATTTTCCAGTCAGCATTCTGTAAAGTATGTACCGAATCGTTCCATCAGCAGGTGGTTTGATACTTTTCCACGGAACCTAGTAAATAAATAAGTATATGAATACAAAAAATACAAAAATAAATTTTCCAGTCAGCATTCTGTAAAGTATGTACCGAATCGTTCCATCAGCAGGTGGTTTGATACTTTTCCACGGAACCTAGTAAATAAATAAGTATATGAATACAAATTTTTCCGGAACACAGTAAAGGTGAACATTTCACGGACAGTTGATGGCATGCAGTCGCTAGTAGAAAACGACTTTGGCAATAAAAGATACAAAAGGAGTACTTTGTTTTGGAAATAGAAATTTGCATGTGCAATTGTGTATGGCTGTGACCAGTGGCTACGCGACCCCAAATTATTAGCAAAAAGCGACATATACAGAAATGAAATAAAAAGAATGTTATTCTTTGACATCGTTAATGGGGGAGAAATGCGATCTGTTACTTTAAAACATATCTGATAAAATTCCTACGTCAAGATTGCAAATTTTCTTTACTGATTACCGGTTTCACTCATTACCGAGCCATTTTCAGATCAATCTAAATGATGTTCAGTGTGTGACACTAGTTAAGTAAAAAATCTTAAGTGAAAATCATAATTAGTTATGTAAACTGACGGCGTTAAACACTACTTAGTTGTTGTTACAGTGCCCCACATGTGTACAAGCGATCGACAGCAATGTTAGTTACATCGCCCCAGAGCAGTTGTCTGACAGCTGCCGCACGGACACTTCCTCGTTCATGATATGAATATCAGAAATGATATTTTGTTTACATCCATTCATCGACGATACAACTATCATTGCTGTCGATCGTTTTGTACATATGTGAGGGAAAACTGGCACTCTAACATTGCCAGTTTACATACCCAACTAAGATTTTCACGATAGGATTGTTTATAGCTAGGGCTACTTAGCTCTAAATAATACGCCAATGTATAATGAATCCCATACATTGAACATTTTTGATTCACCTGACGATGGTTCAGTAATGAAAAGTTCTGTGAATTCCTAAGGGACCAAACTGCTGAGGTCGTAGGATGTTAGACTTACACACTACTTACATTAACTTAAGCCAACTTATGCTAAGAACAACTCACGCAGCCATGCCCGATGGAGGACTCGAACCTCCGGCGGGAGGGGCCGCACAATCCGGGTCACTGCGCCTCAAACCTCGCGGCCGCTCCGCGCGGCGCTCGGTAATGAACCCAAACCGGTAACAAGTAAAGAAAGTGTGCTATCTTGACGTAGGATTTTTGTCTACACATGTTTTTAAAAAAATGAATCGCTGTGGAAGGTCTGTTTCCAATACAAACACATTATCGGCTATGGACCCGCCAGTAAAATTTTCCTTAAAAATTGGGGGATAGTGTCGTAAAAAGTACAATAGGCGATTTTACCTTGAAATTTTAAAGTTGCGTAATACCTTTGTGTCTTATGTATTCGCAAAAGGTATTGTCAGTTTCGTTAAGTACTTAAGAATGAGATATTCACTCTGCATTGGAGTCTGCGCTGATATGAAACTTCCTGGCAGATTAAAACTGTGTGCCGGACCGAGACACGAACTTGGGACCTTTGATTTTCGCGGGCAAGTGCTCTACCGTCTGAGCTACCTAAGCGTGACTCACGTCCCGAGGTCCCGAGCTCGAGTCTCCGTCCGGCACACAGTTTTAAACTGCCACGAAGTTTCGTTAAGTACTTGTTTAGACAGTGTTTTAATTTTCCTGAATAATAAAATTAATATGCGCATAATTTTGAAATAAGTAAAATAGAGAAACGAAACATCGATGTAAATACAAATGGAACCCAGTCGGACTAAACATCAAAAAGCGTAAATACGGAAGTACGAAACGTTAAAAAAGAGAAAGTACACATAATCCAGAATACGACTGTAAAAAACATGAAATTGAGGTAACTGATAGTGTGGACGAAAGAGCAGCACAGAGGAAGACCTCTACTATCGCATCCTCGGAGTTTCGGCGGAACTGGGGATACGGGGATGCTGGTTTAGGTGGTAAGCTCCTATGGGAACAAACTGCCGATGTCATCTGTCCCTAGGCTTACACACTACTTGTTGTTGTGGTCTTCCGTCCTGAGACTGGTTTGATGCAGCTCTCCATGGTACTCTATCCTGTGCAAGCTTCTACATCTCCCAGTACCTAAAGCAGCCTACTTCCTTTAGAATCTGCTTAGTGTATTCATCTCTTGGTCTCCCTCTACGATTTTTAGCCTCCACGCTGCCCTCCAATATTAAATTGGTGATCCCTTGATGCCTCAGAACATGTCCTTTAACCGATCCCTTCTTCTAGTCAAGTTGTGCCACAAACTCCTCTTCTCCCCAATCCTGTTCAGTACCTCCTCGTTAGTTATGTGATCTACCCATGTAATCTTCAGCATTCTTCTGTAGCACCACATTTCGAAAGCTCCTATTCTCTTCTTTTCTAAACTATTTATCGTCCATGTTTCACTTCCGTACATGACTACACTCCATACAAATACTTTCAGAAACTACTTCCTGACACTTAAATCTATACTCGATGTTAACAAATTTCTCTTCTTCAGAAACGCTTTCCTTGCCATTGCCAGCCTACATTTTATATCCTCTCTACTTCGACCATCATCAGTTATTTTCATCCCCAAATAGCAAAACTACTTTAAGTGTCTCATTTCCTAATCTAATTCCTTCAGCATCACCCGACTTAATTCGACTACATTCCATTATCCTCGTTTTGCTTTTGTTGATGTTCATCTTATATCCTCCTTTCAAGACACTGTCCATTCCGTTCAACTGCTCTTCCAAGTCCTTTGCTTTCCCTTACAGAATTAGAATGTCATCGGCGAACCTTAAAGGTTTTATTTCTTCTCCATGGATTTTAATACCTACTTAGAATTTTTCTTTTGTTTCGGTTACTGCTTGCTCAATATACAGATTGAACAACATCGGGGAGAGGCCACAACCCTGTCTCACTCCCCTCCCAACCACTGCTTCCCTTTCTTGTCCCTCGACTCTTATAACTGCCATCTGGTTTCTGTACAACTAACTTACGTTAAGAACAACACACACACCTATGCCCGAGGGAGGACTCGAACCCCCGACTGCGGGAGCCGCGCTAACCGCGTTAAGGCGCCTTACACGGCGCGTCTACCCCGCGCGGTCGCTGCTTTAGGCAGAGTGTAACAGAAGCGATCGTGTGGCAACAGCTGCGCACGGCAGGAGTCTCGGCTCGAACTCTGGCCGTGTCGGCGACCTTGTGCGGCGGGCTCGAGGTTCCGGTTTCATATCTCGCAGAATCGATAGTGGCCACCGGGGTTCCCCGCGTCGCGGCCTTCGCCGCCCACCGCCGGCGCAAGAAGCAGCTTCCGAGGACACACTCTCCCCTGATTGCACGCGAGCTGGCCCGTGTCGTCACCGCACCGGCCGGTCTTCTCGTGAAGTAATTAATGCAACGCCACCGCCATCTTTTTCCTCTGGACATTTGAACTCTAGAGTACTTTCTTCGCCATTCTAAGAAATACTTTCGAAACGTGAAGTTAACCTGAATGCCACTTGGTTTTCTCGTTGGACGTGTCTCATTCTTATTTTACCCAAGGACAAACAAAGAAAACTGATGATGCCAGACAGCTGTAGACATTAAAAACCTGTTGCATTTACAGCTGGATTTGATTTCTAGATATAGAATGATGTTTACTCCTGATAATATTCCTCTCTATGTGCGAAAGGGCTTAGCGGAATTGCATTCTGCGCAGCGGAAGGTCGGGTAGTACCGGCAAAGAACTCCATAGAGTGTAATATCAATTACTATTTTAAATGTAAATTTGTGTAAATTTTTGCTCAAGTAATTATCCGTTGACCAAGAAGTTTGTAAATATAATAAACCTTAGATGCGAATCCGTCATCTAGCGCTTGTTTTACAATGTCAGATCTTCTCTCTTTGATGTATTCCTTACCCTTTTGGTCTGAGTTTTCGTAGAAGGAGGACACAAATTTCGGCTTCCCGCATAGTAGCAAATACTACTGGGTCATTATAATTGCCGGCCGCTGGTGGCCGCGCGTTTTTAGGCGCTACAGTCTGGAACCGCGCGACCGCTACGGTCGCAGGTTCGAATCCTGCCTCGGGCATGGATGTGTGTGTTGTCCTTAGGTTAGTTAGGTTTAAGTAGTTCTAGGTTCTATGGGACTTATGACCTCAGCAGTTGAGTCCCATAGTGCTCAGAGCCATTTGAACCATCATTATAATTACTACTCACGAAGGATCAGTGTGGGCTGTCATTGTCAAAAAAATGTTCAAATGTGTGTGACATCTATGGCACTTAAATGCTAAGGTCATCAGTCCCTAAGCTTACACACTACTTAACCTAAATTATCCTAAGAACAAACACACACACCCATGCCCGAGGGAGGACTCCGCCACACACCGTCAGGTGGCTTGCGGAGTATGGATGTAGATCTAGATGTAGAAACCTCCGCCGGGATCAGCCGCATAGTCCATGACCTGTCATTGTCGTACGGAAACGAAACTTGATAAGTATGCAAATGCATTAACGCGGAACCGATTTACGCTTGAAAAAAGTAGTTCCAATTTTTCCCACCAGATGGAAATCTGACGCTGCAGGGTATATATTCGACGTCTCCGATGCTCATACTGAACAAACTGTGTAAGTGGCGGATAACAATAAAATCAACATTATAACTTTCTCAATTGTTTCACCTTTTTCTGCCCACGTCCAGTTCCTAACCCGTTACACATGGGAACATTTCTATACGTCTTTCTTGCATTCACAGCGCCAAGTTTGTGCCTGGTGGTCAAAAATGGAACTAACTGTTTTCCTGCGTAAAGCGGCTCCACATTCTTGCATTAGAATATTTATAAACTTCCGCTGTCATACGTTAATTACAGCCCGCAATGGACCTCTGTGAGTACCTGCAGCCAGTAGTACACATACAGATGAAAAAATATGTAGTGATACTGACTCAGATAATAAGTCACTCATGTGACGTTTTATCATAAACCTAAATAAATAAAGTAAAAACTAGTTTTTGGAATAACCGTTTGTCGTTCACCTTTTGTCATGTAGTGTTACTGCTTGAGTTTATTTCATGGTATCCTCGCGATATTTTGGTTCCAAGCAACTGCGAGATTGTATGTAAATAGTGTCCGTATAATTTCGTCCTCCCTGATTAACTTGACTGTTATAAGGACTATGCCTCTGAAACACGGATTGAGTAAGTAATTATAATACTTGGAATACTTATTTTTATTACTCACTGCATTCAATATTCATTGGAATTACTACTATTATTACTATCACTACTTCTTTTATGTCCTATGTTCGTGGGACTCGATGGGGGAACAAGACCACTCACGTGATCTTGAATTTAAACAACAATTAGTTACGTATTACTTATGACCCCTACAGTTCTTGTGGCATGACTAGTCACGTTGTGACCAACTCACTTCCATCAAAAACGGCTATTTTAGTGTCTTTATAAATTCCTGCGGAAGTTCTTGGCTGTAACAATGGCTACCCATAGTAATAACAATGGAAATGTCGAACTATCACAGAGGTACGTTCTGGTGGTATCGGACAAAGCAATTTCGGGTTGTGTCGTACAAAAGAGACAGCATAAAAACTTAAATACTTACGAATTTTTTCTTTAAAAGGCAAAGCTGGAGAAATCGGGACTGAAACAGAATGAAAGTAACATGAAGGAGCCGTAAAAAAAGTCATTGACAATGAGGGAAGCGTGTGAAAAATACTGTATTGATTTGAAAGGGTACATTGGGGGGAAAACAAAGAGGTGCCCATGCAAATTGTTTTAGAAAATTGTAATCTTTTCCGAGAACGTTCAGTGATAAACAGAAAACAGTATCGTACGATCATGTTAGAGGTTTAGACAGTCAGCTCGTGCCTCTGAGTTAATTCGACTTCTTAAATCTAATGTACAAATATGCAGAACAAGTGAAAATGAAGTATTTGTTCAATAAGACAAAAATAAAAGCAGATAAGGACTTTTGCTATGATTTTATGAGACGACATGAAGATTAAAGGTTGAGGACAGGCGAATCCACGAATTTGCAGCGAGTGGCAGTTTGAAGCAAGGAACAACCTGACAGACGCAAAGGAAAAGTTCATGTTTATAATCATTTGCGATACAATTAAAACTTTTTTCTACAAAATGTCTTTTTTCATATTATAATTTCACATCCGATACAACCCTCTAAAAATTTAAGCGATCAAAATGCAAAAGATGGAAAAAATAATAAATCAACAAACGTATATTCTTATGGCACCGAGTTTTACAACTCCGTTAAATAATGTATCGTGGTATTATTTATTATAGACGTTCCAATACAGCCTTCAGCAAATATTATAATCTAGAAAAAGCTTACGAGCCCGGTACTAACCAACGTGGACGGGATAAAGTAAGAAATTAATGTTACAGCGATATGGACGTCACTGAGGATTGGCGAATAACCAAGCGGAAATAGGAATCAGTTGTGTTATTGTTGCCGGAATGGAATCATTGTCATTATCCTGAAGTGATTTAAATCGCGCAAAGCTTAATTCCGGAGTGTTAAGATCAAAAACTGCACAATCTTGGTCAGTGAATGTCTTAACATCTCACTACGTCAGTTTCATTCCGAACTCGCGCTATTGGCTTTGGAGAAACGGGATGTTAATCAAACAGTATATAAAATGTGGAAGTTGTGACACAACAGAATGGCTATTCATCGCGCCCGAGAGATACCCGACACTATATAATTTTCGTTCTATCATAACCCTTACAATTAATACTTCACTAAATCTGTTTGAAAAACTTATAACAAAAAGTTTATGAAACATAGAAGACCCTGAAATTGCTCATGAGAGAGTACGAATCGCGGCTTTAGCAGGATAATATTGTATGAACATTACATGTAATGGGTGTTTGACTTGTTAAACTGTAGGCAGATAATATCGCTTAATGCGGAAAAATAAGAAAGTTTTGATCTCCTCACTTACCTTTCCACGTCCAGAGTAAATGCACCATTGGGTACTCTCTGGATAATGAGACAATCGAAACTGTTTCTTCGGCAGATCTCAGTTTCGGAGAAACAAAACTAGCATGCACACACACACACACACACACACACACACACACACACACACACACACACACACACACACACGGTTGACAAACAGTTCTCTGTAGTTCGTACATAGATGAAATTTCTTTGCTTTACTGTTTCAGACAGAAAAGAATCCGTAGAGTTTTTCATAGGTGAACCGATCATTGGTCATTGGGGCACTTGGAAGAGATACTTAAACATAAGTTAACACAATAGAATTGAGAGCTGTAAAATAATGAGAATAACTATCGAACTGAGGTACTAACTTTTCCTATATCCATTTCAGTTTCTACCGATTTAACATCAAACTCATATCTTTCCATCTTGGACTATTCTTTTCATATTACCATCACTGCCGTACATAGGTTCCTTGACAACCGGATTTTACATATTCGAATCTTTGACTGACGCTAAAATTTCTTCTGAACCTTTCATTGTCAAGCAACTATTTCTAGCTGCGTTAAGTCCATGCTCTAGTAAGCCCTTTACTCATTTTGTAAGGATTCTCCATGTACCTTCCATCTTCTCTGTTAATTCTAGTAGCTCTTCAGTTCATTTTTTATCTGATTACTTAATTTTTAACAATCTTCTACAGCGCCACAGTTCAGTTGCTTCGCGTTTTTCTGCTTAAGTCTCCTAATAATTCACATTTCATTTCCACACAATAGTGTGTTCGGAGCTAAGATTTCATAATCTCTGCTCTTGTTTCTGTGTCAGTATTCGAGGCTTCGTTTGTTGAAGAAAGTTTTCTCGGTCAGCGTCAGTCTATTTTTAATGTGCAACTTGCTTCGACTAATCTCCTTGCGTACGCAATGGAATTGTTTCACTCTTGCGCGGTGCCTCTTCTTGCTTTCATCTTTTATTATTAGCAAATCCCAGCTCTCATTTGTGCTGTTCTACTTCGCTTTCACTTTTCTTAATCATTCCAATCAGGTCACGCACTCTACGTTGCATATCCATTCCATCCACTACGTTCCTCTTTGTCTCATCTATTTTTTAGTATAAAGGCCCACGTCTGCTGCGACACTCTACCAGTTTTAATAAATATACCTAATGTATAACTTTTAGTCTTGTCTAGTCTCTGTTCTACTATTTACGTCACCTGAACTTTGTGCTGTCATGTGCATTTTCCGTAGCCTTTTCAGGGATAAATTAATTAAATATTCTCCTCTAATCTTTCCTTCTTTCCCTCGTTAGTCGTTTTCCCTTTGTCAATATTGCTGTTACTTTCAGTATTGGTAGCTTTTAATAATGTAACATTTACACAGGTCGTTCTTCACATTAATTGTCGTGGTAAAAGACTCCTCCTTAAAACAAAAAAAACCTTAGTCCAAAGTTTTTCCTCATGCACTCAAACATTTTTAAGGCAAACTACGTGTCGAGAAAAGAGTGACAATAATTAGATGCTACCGTTTTAGAACATCGTTAAGAATTCTATACGAAACTCAGTCTAATAAAAATTGAATAAAACTTATTATTCAGTAGCAGGTAGCTCTACATTTTCGTATTTAGATGAATCACCTGAGATTTTCGTGCTGTAACAGAACGAGAGGATTTTATGGAGTTGACTTTGACGAAAAATGAAACTAAATTGCATACCACATATGATAACCAATGCCACGAAAAATAAAACTAAATTGCATGCCACATCTGATAACTAATGCCATAAACTGAAATAAAACAACATTTCATCATCGTACAAAACTTGTAATTCACGCCTAAGAATTGTGGCAACCATTATTCGAAACGGAGGAGGATCACTTGACGTGGAAATTTTACTTTCGGGGAAGCCTACTAAAGCTGCCAATATGTCGTATACACAAATAAACGGCGGAGACGCGTGCACGAAACTACTGCAGCTCTTCCGATGGAACGCTTTGGCATGTCCAACCCACAATTCAGATGTACTTTCGGCTTCCCTTGTTTCGGGAAATTAGTGCATACACGGATGAAAACAAATTTATTCACGACTACGAGATTCAAGGGTGGTTATTTAGTGGATGGGAGAGTTGGTGGGAGACTTGTACGACGAAGGAACACAGTAGCACATTTCCAGACACGCAAAATGTGTAACAATCGGTGTAGGCTAGTAACTCTCAGCGTGAGCTTCCGTTCTTTTATAGTAAAATGCAGTGTTATTCTGTAAAGTACAATGAAAGCTATTGATTTTTTGGATGAATTTCGCCGGCCGCGGTGGTCTAGCGGTTCTGGCGCTGCAGTCCGGAACCGCGGGACTGCTACGGTCGCAGGTTCGAATCCTGCCTCGGGCATGGGTGTGTGTGATGTCCTTAGGTTAGTTAGGTTTAAGTAGATCTAAGTTCTAGGGGACTTATGACCTAAGATGTTGAGTCCCATAGTGCTCAGAGCCATTTGAACCATTTTTGGATGAATTTCGAGAGTCTTCTTCGGGGAGACGAGGCGCCATTTCCGATGCTCCGAAGAAGACTGTCACTAGTCGCTTTGAATGTTGGGTCTTTGTTTTTTGTTAGTGTTAACCAACCGAGAAAATGTAATAGCTTCAGTTCGTGTTCTTTATTACAGCTTATTAATTTTTGCAGTAGTCTCTCATCCTCGCGTGATACCGTCTTTCCTCTTCTTCTGTCCATGTCATTCCTGAATTATTTTTTGTGCCTTGGCAGCCTTCTAAACTTAGTATGTTATTCTTGAAACATTTTATTTGTGTTACTTCCAATTCTCTGATGTTGTTCCTTTCAAGATGGTTCAAATGGCTCTGAGCACTATGGGACCTAACATCTGAGGTCATAAGTCCCCTACTTAAACCTGACTTACCTAAGGACAACACACACATCCATACCCGAGGCAGGATTCGAACCTGCGACCGTACGGTCGCGCGGTTCCAGACTGAAGCACCTAGAACCGCTCGACCACAACGGTCGGTGTTCCTTTCAAGTTCTTTTCTCATTTCAGTAATCAATGCTGTACTTTATTTATTTCTCCAGATATACTAAACTATTTGTTTCGTTAGCCTGTTGTCATTCGTTTGGTAGAGGTGTTCAGAGAAGGTTAATCCTTGCTCTGACGCGACTTAACGTATTTTCTGTCTATTTTCGTGCGTCTCGTGATTACTTCTCGCAACCAACTGTACTATATATTTCACCCATTTTTTTATTAATCCATCTTTCAAGTACCTCTGTTCTGTCCAGCTTATAATTCATTATTACGCATTCATGTGCATATAAACATTCAAGTTTTACCACTGTGGTAAGGTGTTATAGCTCTGTAGTTCTAGAGACGCATCTTCTGTTCCAGATATTTTTAGTTAAACAAAATGCCCTTTCCACAGTACTACTTCTTACATGATTCGTCCGATCTGTTTTTCCTCATTTTTGTGTCTTTTTGCATCCGTAATAAAATTTTTTTGGTGCTATTTTCAGCTGAAAATCTAAGATCCGTGCTGTTAGCTATTCTATCCAGTAGATTTATTTAAGTAAATGCATTTTTCAGATTTACTGAAAGTGTTGCAAAATCATCTACGAAAGCAATTCCATTTGATTTCCTTCCTAGAATAATTGGTTCAACTTCGTGTTTTTGTTTAGCTCCAAATTCCAGTTTCTTACTATTTTTTTCTAAAACACACTTAGACAGTAAAGGTGATAAGCTGCCACTTGCTTGTACCAGTTCTGTTTCAAATGCTTCGGATATTTCTCCCATAAATATCACTTAAGGTGTTGTATATGTTAGTGTTTGGCTAGTTTTGATTTAACACTGACGTCTCTAATGATATTTTTTTTTCGTCTGTTTACAGAATCAAATGCTTTCTTGAAAATAATAAATGATAGTGTTTCAGGTTTACCGGCTGACATTCTATGGCGCATTATTATTTTTAAGTTAATGCGAGAACCTAGTTCTTCGCAAAATCTTCTGTTTCATTTCTTTACTTTTGTACGCCGCTCGTACCAAGCCGTGTTGTCGCTTGGTCGGCTGCGGCGCAGTAAGCAGCACCATAGACGGAGATGTGGAGGTACTGTGACGTGGGAGCAGGGAGAGCGTAGTAGCTTTCAGCTTTTAATGAGAGTCGATCTGCTAGCGATTAGCGCCGCGCCGTGAGGACAGAAGGAGGTCGCCTGCGCCGGAGCAAGTCGGTCGGCCCGCGTTAAAGCGACGCAGCGCCCGCCGCCGCACAAGAAAGCCGCCGGCTGCACTTGTGACCTCGATAGGCTTAGGCGCTGCTGGTCGCGATCAACAGAAAGATCAGCTCGACTCGCCTCACCTCCCAGTCGGACCTGAATTGAGCCGTCGCTTACGCAAGCCGCTTTACAAACGCTACAGTCGGTCAACCGCTGTGGCCTCCGCGAACAGTGAATAGGCTACCGTTCGACAACTGCTGCTCCATCACGAAAACACATTACACTGACTCGACAAAAGTCATGGGATAACGATACGCACATATACAGTTGGCGGCAGTATCGCATAAAGGAGGTGTAAGAGGACAGTGCGCTGGAGTGTCATTTGTACTCGGGTGGCTCAAGTGAAAAGGTTTCTGACGTGGTTATGGCCGCACGACGGGAATTTACAGACTCTGAACACGGAATGGTAGTTGGGCTAGACGCATGGGACATTCTATTTCGGAAATCGTAAGGATATTCGATAATCCGAGGTCCACAGTGTCAAGGAAATGCCGAAAATACCATCCCGATGTCCATAGTGTCAAGAGCGTTCCGAGAATACCAAATTTCGGGTCACCACGGACAACGTAGTGGCCGACAGCCTTCACTTAACGACCGAGAGCAGCGGCGTTCACGTAGAGCTTTCAGGGCTTTCAGACAAGCAACACTACGTGAAATAACCGCAGGAATCAGGGGGGGACGTGCGACGAACTTATCCGTTACGACAGGAAATTTGGCGTTAATGAGCTATGGCAGCGCACGTCCGAAGCGAGTGCCTTTGCTAATTGCACGACATCGCCTGCAGCGCCTCTCGTGGGCTCGTGAACGTGTGAGTTGAACCCTAGACAATTGGAAAACATTGGCCTGAAGAGATGAGTTCCGATTTCAGTTGGTTTGAGCTGATGGTAGGGTTCAAGTGTGTCGCAGACCACACAGAGCCTTGGAACCAAGTTGTCATCAAGACACTGTGCAACCTGGTGGTGACTCCATAATGGTGTAGGCTATGTTTACGTGGAATGGATTGGGTTTTCTGGTCCAGCTGAAACGACCAATGGCGCCGGACAAAAGAAGGCCCTCAACAATATTAGGAGGTATCCCATGAAACGCTCATTTGTACTCCCTTTGGTATATTTCTGGAAATAGCCGCGTATTTCATTAATTTCCTTCTTTGTTTTCATGTCGTGGCAGGCTTCATTTCCCTTTACGGAGGTATCCTAAAGGTCAGTAAGCACTGCTGGATTTTTTTGCCGTCGTTATCTTTCTTACGAATTACACTACTCCTGTTTTTCCCAGGTTCTCCCTTACCCACAGAGTGCTTCGTATCTGGGCAATAATCTAGCGCTCGGAATTCTTTTCTTCTTGACATAACTTCAGTGCCTTACTGAACGTGGTTGTCAAGGAATCTCAGACGTTATAACTGTCCTCCTCCGTTCTCGAAATGAGGCAGACTGCGAGTGTGTGTTGCGCTTTAGGGAGATGCCATACAGATCACTACGTCAGCACTGACGTCTATTTCCGTGAGTTGACTAGATTATGAACCTGTATTTCAATTATGTTTTCTATTGACAAATCTACAAATTCTTGAAATGTGGATAGCAAGGCAGTTTTCGAGATTCTGTTCACTTTGCTTGCTTTTTTGCTTTAGGGGTTCATAGAATAAGTTGAATTGACAATGACGATTTGCCGAGTTTTTCCCTGTTTTGGAGATTACTATTCAGATATTAAATGGATTATGTATCTACGTTGCTGTCAAATCAGAGTGCATTATAATCAATGCAGCTAGTAACCTCGCTATACTTCCGGTCGTTGAAATTTTCTTTTGCCCATATTCAAATGTTAACTTCTCTAAAGAGTGTACGTAATACAGTACTTCAATACATCAATTGTCAGCCTCTGTTATGTCTTTACTGTTGAAAAACGGTATATACGCTACAACCATTCATGTAGCCAACTATTCTTTTTTTGCAGTATGATCACTGCTATTATCTTAGTGTCCTTGGTCATTTCCAAACTAGAAAACCTACCTTTGCGTTGAATATTATGCGGTCCATGTGTACGTGTCTTCTATCCAAGGTGGTTTCGATATTAGAGTAAAATATGATCATATTTTTCGTATCTATATTTGCTTTGTTACTCCAACTCCTAAGTGTCATATTAACATAGACTTGAATACGTATAGCAGTATTACTACTAAACTGAATCAGGTTAAAGGCATAGTAGCACCATGGACCCATGAAGCTAGTTCGCAATAATACGTATTGTTACATGTCACTGGGTGTCTGCTTATTTTCCATTCGATAAGTCTGTGCTTACTCACTGTGAAGAACATGCGGCAATCTGAAGGTAACATCCGAATCACAAGAACATACTCTACCAGAACCGTTCCGATTATAGTTGTGAGTGCAAGAACACGATTTTGTTTTATAGAACAAACACTGTAATATTGCCCACTGTGATACCATACAAAAACCTGCGAGTTCTTTGAAAGTAAACATTTCATTACCAGAATAAAAACAGTATCAATCTTAAAACAATTATATTAACAGAATCTTCCGTCGGTTCTTGGTAGAATAACATTATAATAAATGAAAAGCACCAGTTTGCTTTTGTTCTACAATATTACTTTTATTGCTAACCGGTTTTCGGCTTACAAGGCCATCTTCAGACATTTACTGAGTATTATCACCAAAGAAGTTAAATGTTAGCAGATAACATTGGAAGAGAAGTAACCCATCTAGACTGAAGTAGAAACATACAGTAAGTAACATCTTTGCAATGTAGTAGTAAAAACTGGACAGTACATAAATAACAATGGAGTTGACAGGAAAACCTTTAGCACAAAATAGGAAAAGCATGCCTACATAACAGTTTCTATTAATAAATAAAACTAATAAAATAAGATAAAATTAGTACTAGACAAGGCTGGATCAAGAGGTATGAAACATGGAGAGTGATACACAACCAATTAAATTATGTATTCTGTATTTACATTGACAACTGTCTCTCCTTTTTTAATTGGTTGTCTATCACTCTCCATGTTTCATACCTCTTGATCCAGCCTTGTCTAGTACTAATTTTATCTTATTTTATTAGTTTTTTTATTAATAGAAACTGTTATGTAGGCATGCTATTCCTATTTTGTGCTAAAGGTTTTCCTGTCAACTCCACTTTTATTTATGTACTGTTTAGTTTTTACTATTGCATTGCAAAGATGTTACTTACTGTGTGCTTCTACTTCAGTCTAGAAGTGTTACTTCTCTTCCAATGTTGTCTGCTAACATTTAACTTCTTTGGTGATAATACTCAGTAAATGTCTGAAGATGGCCTTGTAAGCCGAAAACCGGTTAGCAATAAAAGTAATATTGTAGAACAAAAGCAAATTGGTGCTTTTCATTTATTAAAACAATTACATTGTTTCTGTGTCGAAAAATTTGCTGTTTGTCATACATCAGCCACTGCCAGTTCTCATTTCTTAAAGGAAATGAGACACAAAATTCACAGTGGTTGCTTTAACATGTAACTTTTTGAAAATCTTCATCAGGTCCTTATTCTTGTAGTATCCCTCCCCGACAATAGTATTTTTGCACGGGGTGGAATGAAAGTAGAGTTACTTCCTGTATTTCGTGTGCACGTTTTAGATTTGGTTTTAGTAACTTGTGTCATTCATCTATGGTACTTTTCATGTTACCTTTCAGACTGCTGACCTAAGGTCATACAGTGTGGAAGAGCTTGCTATCGTTTATCAGCATAAAATATGTCCAGCTGGACTATGTGAACGTATTAAAATATCCGCTCCAACAAAAATGACATTATTGAGTTTGACACAGATATGAAACAACCGAACAATTGAAATCACCTTTTGTACTTGGCGTTCACAGAAACATAGCCGCCCATGCTTCAGCAAAAATATGTCAGGAAAAAACAACACATGGATATTTTGGACAGTTACACAAGTAATACGATCTAATACTTGCCGTCTGCATTAAAATATGGAAAAACCTAGACGATAATTTCTGGCCAACTTATGCTGGTATCTTGTAATCTTAACCAGTATATACTACAACTGAAAGGTTAAACATAAAAAAAACGAATTTATAAGATTTTGTCGGTATTTCCTTTTGGACAGATAACTCGCCTGCTGAGATTATTCTCACTTTTCAGAATGTCTCATTCTGCAGATAACAGTTAATTTACCAAACTGTTCTTTAATTACAATAACTGTTCACTGAATTTAATTAAAAGTTTGAGGAGTGTATAATCACGAATAGGAGGCACATTATGTGCGAGAACCATAATTATTAGAAAAAGTTTTACTGTTAATTGCTTTTTCCATCGCTTCATATATATAAATACTAAGGACAAAATTGTGGTTGTGTAATGTAGAACTTCCACGGTCTTGTGCTTTTTATTTATAAATTATTAGTACCATACTGCTAGTCTTGTAGACTTAAGGGGTGAGCAAGTGGGAGTAACTAAAAGAGACTTTGACAGTTAAGTTATTCATTACTCCCGTTTGTCTGAGGTCCTGTCACCGAAAGTTGAGCATTGTTGTAGAATGTGTGTGTGTGTGTGTGTGTGGGTAGAATAAATTGTGTGACTCATTACAGGCCAAGAAATACAGAAAGGAATTTCCCACCGTCTCCTGAGAAATAATTTATTTGCAAACTAAGTGAGATTTTCGTTTTTACTACACATTTTCGGTACTCCACAAACCAAGTTCAAAATGGTTCAAATGGCTCTGAGCACTATGGGACTTAACATCTGTGGTCATCAGTCCCTTAGAACGTAGAACTACTTAAACCTAACTAAACTAAGGACATCACACACATCCATGCCCGAGGCAGGATTCGAACCTGCGACCGTAACGGTCACGCGGTTCCAGACTGAAGCGCCTAGAACCGCACGGCCACACCGGCCGGCACAAACCAAGTCATTATGATGTAATAGCTAGTATTTCTCCGACAGATTTGCGTTGTGGATGTATCTCGTGCATTTCTACACCGTAGCAATAATTGAAAACTAATTCAGAGTGAGACATATTGGTGTTAATCGTGCCACTAGTTGATTTAAAGTCACATGACTCCTCGTGATCACCGGTCATTCAGTCAACTATCTTCAGTAGAAATTTTGCCACAGTACGAATAGAAGTTAGAAACGCTACTCATCTGTGGAGAAAGTGTTTTTATTTTTATTTCAGTTTATTGGCTTGCGGTTCGTGCCCGTTAAGGTATCTCAATAATGGAAAGACGATACGACAGTGTATTGGAGACGATTTTCTTGTCGGTTACGATGATACGGATGTAAGGACAACACAACATCTAGCCCCTGAGCGGAGAAAATCCCCGTCTCGGCCGGGAATCGAAGCCTGTCCCCTTCGGTTACCAATCTGCCGGGCTGAGCGCGCAGGTATCGAGGTGTGCGGGAAAATAACTTCGGAGAACAGTAACGTCCGGTGTGCATTTCCCTTGTGCTTCCACATGTTTGCTGTCAACTCCTGTAGGTGGGACGAGGTGCGTTACCCCGGGTACCAGCACCGCGTACGGGAGAGTCCGAATCAGTTTTGTGTTACGTTTTTAAGGACGTCGTGGTTACGTGAATGGTGCCCTGCGATACGTTTGTGAACAGATCTTGAGGAGAAGGATTACCGAATAAAAAATATAGGATGCTACTTAAAGAAGACGTACAGGATCTTCGTCACGAGCAAAGTTATACGGAAGGCAGTTATGCTAGTTAATGTCCCCTTTGTAGCTAAACAACACTTGCGCAGTATATTTTTTTAAAAATTTTGTTTCTGTATAAAAAGTTGTTCGGAATGGTCAGTATAAACGAGATAGTATATATACAGCGAGTAAGGGATGTAAAGGAGGTATTTTTATTGATAATTGAGGACAGTGTACTGAAAAACATTAAGTTAGTATTTACTTCACTTGCAGATTAATAATTATACCGATTACAAGTCGTATGTTTCTAGGTTGGTTAGCACCCCCAAGTATGCTTATTTTCTCCTGGGTAGCAAGACAGGTGTTGAGGTATTGTCGCATGGATGAAAAACGGCTAGTCTATACTGACAGACGTAATCCACTTGATGGTGAAGTTACAAACATGCAGAGTGTTTGGAAAAAAAACACTGATGTATGTACGTATTAAGATATTACATACAAAAGTACATGAGGGCTATTCGGAAAGTAAGGTCCGATCGGGCGCGAAATGGAAACCACAGTGAAAATCCGATAAAGCTTTGCAGAGACGTGTTGGGCAGTACCTTTAGTATGCCCGTCGATTGCGTCACGTTGCTCTTTTCATGTCTGCTCACACATGGAGCATGTAAAGATGTTAAGAAAATAGTGTCTCCCGCAAAGTATGAGGGCCTAGTGAGAGATTTCGCTTGATGCCATGCAGTCCACATAACGCAACTGTCAAGATTTTCCTTCCTCGTGACAATTCTCGGCCGCGCTCTGCATGGGAAAAGGTGGTGCTCCTGCATCGCTTTCGGTGAGAAGTGCTTTATCACACACAATACAGCCCGTAATTGGCTCCCGCTGAGTTTCATCTATGTTCACTTGAACCGTTGGCTATGAAGACAACATTGTGGCACAGACAACTAGATGTAGACCAGCGCAGAGAATTGGCGGAATGTACAGATGGCTGCATTCTATGAGGAAGGTATTGGAAAGTTGGTACAACGCTACGACAACGTCTAAGTCGGAGCGGCGACTATGTAGAGAAGTAGGTGGAAAGTGGAGCTAACTGTTACAAATAAAATATTTTTGATTTTCACAATTGTTTCCACTTCGCGACCGACCGGATCTTACTTTTCGAATGTTGTTGTTGCTGTGATCTTCAGTCCTGAGACTGGTTTGATGCAGCTCTCCATGCTACTCTATCCTGTGCAAGCCTCTTCATCTCCCAGTACCTACTGCAGCCTACATCCTTCTGAATCTGCTTAGTGTATTCATCTCTTGGTCTCCCTCTACGATTTTTACCCTCTAAGCTGCCCTACAGTACTAAATTGGTGATCCCTTGATGCCTCAGAACGTGTCCTACCAACCGATCCCTCCTCCTAGTCAAGTTGTGACACAAACTCCTCTTCTCCCCAATTCTATTCAATATCTCCTCATTAGTTATGGGATCTATCCATCTAATCTTCACCATTCTTCTGTACCACTACATTTCGAAAGCTTATATTCTCTTCTTGTCTAAACTATTTATCGTCCATGTTTCACTTCCATACATGGCTACACTCCATACAAATACTTTCAGAAACGACTTCCTGACACTTAACCAATACTCGATGTTAACAAATTTCTCTTCTTCAGAAACGCTTTCCTTGCCATTGCCAGTCTACATTTTATATCCTCTCTACTTCGACCATAATCAGATATTTTTCTCTCCAAATAGCTAAACTCCTTTACTACTTTAAGTGTCTCATTTCCTAATCTAATTCCCTCAGCGTCACCCGACTTAATTTGACTACATTCCATTATCCTCGTTTTGCATTTGTTGATGTTCATCTTATACCCTCCTTGAGACTTTCAAGTCATTCCGTTCAGCTGCTCTTTCAAGTCATTTGCTGTCTCTGACAGAATTACAATGTCATCGGCGAACCTCAAAGTTTTTATTTCTTCTCCATGGATTTTAATACCTACTCCGAACTTTTCTTTCGTTTCCTTTACTGCTTGCTCAATATACAGATTGGACAGTATCGGGGATAGGTTACAACCCTGTCTCACTCCCTTCCGAACCACTGCTTCCCTTTCATGTCCCTCGACTCTTATAACTGCCATCTGCTTTCTGTACAAATTGTAAATAGCCTTTCGCTCCCTGTATTTTACCCCTGCCACCTTCAGAATTTGAAAGAGAATATTCCAGTCAACATTGTCAAAAGCTTTCTTTAAGTCTACTAGAATGCTAGAAACGTAGGTTTGCCTTTTCTTAATCTTTCTTCTAAGATAAGTCGTAAGGTCAGTATTGCCTCACGTGTTCCAACATTTCTACGGAATCCAAACTGATCTTCCCCGAGGTCGGCTTCTACCAGTTTTTCCATTCGTCTGTAAAGAATTCGCGTTAGTATTTTGCAGCTGTGACTTATTAACTTGATAGTTCGGTAATTTTCACAAATGTCAGCACCTGCTTTCTTTGGGATTGAAATTATTATATTCTTCTTGAAGTCTGGGGTATTTCGCCTGTCTCAGACATCTTGCTCACCGGAGGGTAGAGTTTCGTCAGGACTGGCTCTCCCAAGGCTGTCTGTAGTTCTAATGGAATGTTGTCTACTCCCGGGGCCTTGTTTCGACTTTTCGAATAGTACTCGTATTTGTCGTGGTTCACATGTACCCATTCCCTATAAGAAAGAAGGAATAATGCAGTGGGTTAAAAATCAGGACGGTCTTATTGGGGAAGGGTGGCTGACCCAGTTTCACTGACAGTTACTTAGTTGGTTGCCTCCTCCGCGGTTTCGTAGTTGGATAGCACCAGGCGGCAACATTCCAGAGCTGCCCGTGTGTACGGCTGCGAGGCTACGAGCGGGCGGCGTAATTTTGGGCAGCGTCTGAGGCAGCTGTAGAGGCAGCGCCTAACGGGACCCGCCTCTGGCCGCGCATTTCCTTCCCACATCCCAGCAGCTGTTCTCAGCCCTCCAGCGTGTCTCTCTCCCTCCTTCGTGGGAAAACTGAACAGTGCGGAAAAGCTTGCGTTAATTTTTACTTCTCTGGCACGGTATTAATGGCTCTGGATTCTGGAAGAGGAAAGTATATGCAGGAGTGAAGCTAAATATCAAAAAGTACTTCTTCTGTCTTATTCCCACTTTCCATATTTTCCTGCACAGCGGAAATAAAATGTGTGTGAGTGTATCTTTGTGTGTGCGTACGCTTTTGAGTTATGGAAAACCTTTCCTATGTTTGATCCATGGAGCATCGTTTCTGTATGCGATTTGCATTGTCTGACGCCTTGGATAACCACAATCTGAAAATAAATACAAACAAGACTGAAATAATGGTGACAGATAAATCGAACAAAGATGTACGGTTAAACAGTAAGAAGGGAAATCAAGTACTGATGGAAGTAAATAAATATTTCTACTTGGGAAGTACAATAACAGAGGATAACAAAAGTTTAACGGATATTAAAAGAAGCATTCATAATACTAAACAAGCATACAAAAATAGGAGTAATGTTCTTAACAAGTTACCACCTGTGTATAGAAAAAGAAATTCTTCAAGACATTAGTTTGGAGAACTTCAAGCTATGGTTGTTGTGAAGGGTGCAACTCTGGCGAAAAAAAAAAATGAGCAATAGAGTTGTGGGTATGGAAAGGAGCCACAAACATATCCTAATGAATAAACGCTAAGAGAAATTAAGGATAAAATAACATTGATTAAATGATTCAGAAAAGGGAAATCGAATTAACTGGGTAACTAATTCGACATACTATCTTCATACCAAGGAAAAATCTTGAAAAAAATCTACACAGACCAAGAACATCCATATTCCAAAGTGTTGTCAGTGCTATGAACTGCAACGACTACAAATAAAAGTTACACATGGTGAGGAACAGAGATGGATGGTTGCATCAACACTCTTATCTTTAGTGTCTGAAGATGATGATGATTTCTTGGCTGCAATGTAAGAATTTTCTACCGCTAGAAGAAAGAGACCTTTATTCTAAAATCTACACATACTACATGTTTTTAACTGATGATGCTTATTAAAAGTTACAATGCCTGTCACAAATTGCCCAGTAATTTTTTTTAGTACATGAATATCAGCATAAAGATGACAGTCTGAATTATTGTGTAACACAAGCTTAAGAATGAACAGAGCAGCGTAAAAGAAGAGAACACTGCGAAACATATATGAACATATTCTGTAAAAAAGGCCTAATTGTATGATGCTTTTATATTAAATGCGTGCATTGTACTAAAAAACGCAGAAATGTTTTAGAGTACGTGGTAGATACAGGCCTATACTGTGCCCTATACATATTTTATAATTAAGTCCTTATCTGACAATCTTATGCCACGCTACCACATTAATCAGCATAACATTTATCAGCACATGATGGAGAATAATCCATAATATCACTACGTTGACTACCCAATTTCATACTGTTCTCATTGTACATCAAACGGTCTTTGGACTAATAAAGTGTTGAAGAACGTAAGAATTCTCGCAATTGTATATTTGTTTGTTCCAGGCCTCTATTAAACGAAAAAAGAAGAAATGTCGCTTCATAGATGAATAATAAAATAAGAAAGAATGTGATGACTGCTGTATTTCCTAAGAAAACTCTAAGAAACAAAGGAGTTTTTTTTCGCTGGTCGTTTGTCGATCGTCATTTCAACGGATCTATACTGGTTTCTGAGACTACAGAAGCATTGTTTTAATTGCAAATTTCGCTGTAGTGAACCTTACTCTTCGGCGCGAGCAATCTTTTCATCAATCTGAAAATTTGAACATTTCATAAACTTCTTTATTTCCACTCATCACAATCAAATAAAATCACGTAGTACTTCCAAATCTACTTAAAATAAAAAGATTTAAAATAAGATCGGGAATAGGCATTTAGCGAAATAAATAAACTTAATTTCCTTAATATTCAACTTTTAATAGGTCAGTCGAACTGATTTTGCACGTACAGTGAAATGTCTGAGCGTGTCCTCTGTTGACAAAATAGTGTTAATATCTATAGAAGGACTCTTCTACCGACTCTTCTTGCAGAAAACGCAATTTGGATCGCTTTAAATCATGTCGCGGCTTTTGCTGAGTGCTACGTTTCTTATAATTTGCTGTGTTTGATACTATCCATCTTGTAAGTTGTAATTTCACGCTGTAATTTAACATGTTTGGAGCATGACACCAGCGATTAGACATTTTCCACCTAATGTCACGACTAAAGATTCTGTGTGTGTTGACAATATCTTCGTTTCTGGTTCAAATGGCTCTGAGCACTATGGGACTTTAACATCTAAGGTCATCAGTCCCCTACAACTTAGAGCTACTTAATCCTAACTAACCTAAGGACATCACACACATCCATGCCCGAGGCAGGATTCGAACCTGAGACCGTAGCGGTCGAGCGGTTCCAGACTGTAGCGCCGAGAACCGCTCGGCCAATTCGGCCGGCTACTTTCTGGTATTTGGTTTCTTATACACTAATGTCTTGCGGGTGCTAGGCAGTTGTCTCCTGACGATGACCTAATAAGCCGAAAATGGGTTCGAAATAAATAAATATTAGTAGAACGACATTTAATACTGTGGAAGTGTTTCTGCCTTTCTGTGTCGGCCGAATAGGTCTATTTTTACCTTTACTTGCAGTGTGTAATGACTTTTGTTTCGCTGACAAAAAGTAAGATGCAGAACTTTCTTCACTATTAGGGTCCTGACTTTGGTGTAGGGTGACTGGGAACTGGCGATTACAGTGAGTCATATTGCTTCACGAACGCCAGTGCTGCTTTCTTCCACTCAGGAATTGATTTCACTTCAGAGAATAAGGTCCGTAGCATATCTGCCTCACAGAAAATAGAGCTTTAACTTTTTTAAACTGCCGTCATAGGAATTCACAATAACAGATACTTCGATAAATCGAACTCTTTTATGCACATATCGTTTCTAAACGAGGTGATGTTAGTGAGGAATAAAGTGCACGCTGGATACTTTATGTGATTAGCGTGATGAAAAGATTTTGGGCTGCACAAAGTTCACAAAGCTCCAAGTTCGCCCGGTTTGTGAAGCTGTGTGTGTGTATTTGTTTGTATGTGTGTGCGCGCTTGTCAGAAGGAGAGAGAGTGGGAGGCAGTGAGGGAGGGTGAGAGGGAGAATGTGAAGGAGGGAGCGTCTACTGTTTACAAGCAGCGTTTACAATTTTTTTACACCTTCAGGTCAAGACCACTCCGCAGCTGCGCCGAAGCTCAGCGACCCCGATAGCGCCGCTTTGGCGGAGGCGCGTGCGTTATTTACGAAAGCGCCGGCGCTGCCTTACGAAACGGCAGCGCAGCGACCCGTTGTCCACTTTATGCAGCAGCGGCGGCTAATTCTGGGAGCATTGTCAGGCCTTCCGGTGCATTTCCATCGCCGGTCGCGATCGGCGCCGCTGCACCGCTGCGTCTGCCGTAATGATGTGACGTCAACAGCGCATTAGGCGCCGCGACGCAACGACGCCGTGCCTCCCGGGCGGAAAGAAAAAAATACCTCCAGCCGCCGAGAGGTTGCTGCTGTTTTCTCTGCAGCTAGCGTATTTACGTAGCACGCGTGGCGTTTCGGAACGGAGTCAGTTTTAAAACTCGATGATTCTCATCCAACGTCCACCGGTTAATTGCTTCCACAAACAAGTAACTGACTCACTACTTCACTCCCTGTCACTTGTCATTAATTTCGCTCTGCAGGAACACGTTTCGGTGATTACTAAATGTTTTCCTTTCTCAGAACTGTACTACATTGGCATTTATCGACAGAAACAGTTTTCTCAGGGCGGATTAGCAATTCAAATGATAAGAATAAGAACGTACCAGATGTTTTATTTAGTTATGTAAGAAAACGTAAATTCAACTTCTCAGCTAAGCCTACGCCAACGCCTCTGGAATATTTCCGTGTGATTAAGTCAAAATCCATCAAGACTGGCATATGTCTTCTGGTTTCTGAGCTTACGGGCGACAACTCATTTGGGTGAAAGTCGCGAGCTCTATATTCTTTTCTCGTGTTTTATACTGAAAATCTCGTGCTTGTACTCTTGTTAACTTTACTATTACAGAGATCGCCTAAACTTTATTTTTTTTATTGGTCCTGTGGGCAACAAATAACTTCCTTGGTCTTTCTGCTGCCACTGCTTGATCTGCTGCATTCCATTATTTAACAAAAACGTAAAAAAACCTATTATTCATGCTGAGTGCAATGCATGTTCTGTATGGCGCCTCCTTCTGTTGCTGCGGCTGCTGCTGCTTACTACAACTACATATAATTCAAGAGAAAGGGTTTGGTCAAATCTAAACTCGATAAATGATAACCCAAACAAGTAATTCCTTTTTTCAAAAACTATATTCTGAAAGCGATTCTTTCTCATTCAATTAACAAAACGATAGAAGCTCTTTGAACAATCGCTCCGTATGTAAATCTGCCTCCAGTGGCATTAAAGCAATATTACAAATTAATCAAACTCTTGAGACAGACTGCAACACTTCTCAATTAAATACATAGTGAAACAATTCCCTGACAGTTACAAAAGAAATCGATGACGAAAATCAATACTTAATCTATTCCCCTAACAATGGTTTCCCTTAATAATTCAACTCCTATCATTATCAAAATTACTGTCTGCTGCTACGCACATACACAAACACTTTTCTTTAAATTAATAAGCGCACTGCAAATTATAAAAAATGTCAACTCAATACCAAATCCTGTGTCGCTGCTGGTGGACAAGGCAGTATGGCAGCTCGGCGACGACCCCTCGCCCAACACACGTTCGCACCACAGCAGGCGGGCTCCTACACTGGCTTCCAAACTGCCACTAGTTAATTCGTGCGCTGCTAAGCGCGACAACAGTGTCTTAGATTCCAGAGCTTGTGTATGCGCGCTGTAGCCAACCTTTAAATCCTAAGGGAATATTGCCAACTCTCATGGATTATTGTTCGGAAGAACAGCAACATTAAAACGGTAGCAGTCTACTATGCACAACACGCATTCTGTGATTTTTCATATCGAAATCGAATAGCTGAATGCTTCATTTGAAAGAACAATCTTCTCTTTAGCGTCCTTTTACGTTCTTGGGATAGCTTTGGTGGCTTTCTTAGCTTTTCATCGCCATTCTTCGCTGCCAGACACATTTCATTATATCTATTCCAACACACATCGATCGCCGTCAGCAGTTTTTTTCTAATTTATTTGGTCTACTTTTTAACCAGGGAATGTTCAGTACATGGCTACTTTTTATGTTCCAGATATCTTGGTCAAATGAAACAATCCGTTCACATTGTAACACAATTAAACCTACAAAGTCTTTTCATGTCCAATGACGTCTTTTCGTGCGATGGAGTAGTTCCTTCTCGTCTGTCGATACTTAGAGATATGAAAATCTCTAGTGTCAGTGATTTTGTTAGAATGTAAAAAGATGGATGAGATCTTGGGCAAAAAATTATTTCACATATGGCCTTTGTCGACTGAAGTTACATTAGAGGGCCAAAAGGCAAAATACTTGTCCGCACTTTTTAACTCTTGCATGGTTAAAATTTATTTTGCATATATTTTAAAAATAAAAGATCAAAACTCTCTTCTTTTGTGATAAATAATACACTTTCTCTATGTAAAAAATTTGAAGCTGATCGATTTTGAAAATCAGTGCGTCCCATTAAACCACCGAGATCCATAATTTCAATTGAACGTGGGATTTTCAAAGTGAAATTTTTAATTTTAAAATGCTTTCATCAGGTTGACACTTATAGAGAAAAGTATAAAAATTAAGTTCCACAACACATTCATTCTCCTCACAATGAAAAACATGAAATATCGCACACAATTTTTCAACATAAAGTTTGAAGACGGCATTGATGTACCACGTACCAAGGTTTTCTACATTCTACGAAGTTTTTTGGGGCATGTACGTCCCACTACATAAAAAATTACGTACAAACCAGCAGAATTACTGAGTTGTGTAGTACTGTTTCGAAACAGTATCGCCCGCATCTCGTGGTCGTGCGGTAGCGTTCTCGCTTCCCACGCCCGGGTTCCCGGGTTCGATTCCCGGCGGGGTCAGGGATTTTCTCTGCCTCGTGATGGCTGGGTGTTGTGTGCTATCCTTAGGTTAGTTAGGTTTAAGTAGTTCTAAGTTCTAGGGGACTGATGACCATAGATGTTAAGTCCCATAGTGCTCAGAGCCATTTGAACCATTTTGAGCTGCATATTACTTTCGTGGGACATATGTGTCCCATCAACCACGAAAGGGTTAATTATTACAGCTGTACTACACTACCCTAATGATAGCGGAAGCTCTCTTTATCACTTAATTTCGAAAGGTGCGTGAGGAGGCAGAAATGCTGAGTGTAGACCATGCTGCTGCAAGTACAACTGTTTCCAAATTTCTCAGGTCATAAAAACGTTAAGCAACTAAAATTGCAGATCTAGTGTAGAGAGCGTAATTTCTCTCACGAACAAATATTTATAATACAGCGAGAAGCACTTGGATGATTTAACAATGTTCTATAGCAATCCGCATCGTTGTTTATCGGTATCACGCGTGAAAACACTTCATTTGCGAAATCGTAAAAGCAGTATTTTTTTTTAAATCACACCTCACACAAACAATGTAATGTTGCAATTACAAATACGACAGGCTGCGTATTTCCCTTCTCTGTGAGGTCCAGATTTTAACTAAATTCGCCTTCCGTAGCTTTGGCGTTTTCATTGTTATGTAATGGAAACTGATTCGCGAAGGAAGAACTCTCCCTCATTAGTGCACAGCCGTCTGCGAAATTTCTGCTTTGCATTTTCGATGTTTAACTGAGGCCTAAAGGCTTAGTCAAACACACACTGCGAAAAATTGTCGAAAACATGTTATCAAGCAAGATCGCCACAAAGCTGGTTGTTAATTCTGTCGAAATAGTCGCAACGACTTCGTCTACTGCCTTGTCCATCCCAGAACGCAACTACATATAAAAGACAATGTTAATGACCGAAACGACGGAAATTTTAGGTAGTAGCATGTTATGTCCTTGTTATTCACCAGAAGACGAAATACTTATGAACCTTGCTCGTATATGAGCATTGTGGTATGTAAATTGTTCCATTTGTCCTCTTCTCAGATAAAATTCATTGAAATAGGCCGTTGTTAGTGAATGTGGTTTATTTAGAGATGTGGGATAAAAGATAGATACGTAAGTTGCTCCGCTCTGAAAATGGAGACTTCTTGGAGGCATTTGACTACTACGATACACAATAATAAATTAAACACTGTTTTCTATTTTTCAATAATAGGTGTAATTTTTCCTAACAGCCTAAAAAAATTCATCTTCAATTACTTTTCTGTATTACTCTGAGCACGTATGCTGAGCTTCGCGCTGCGATAACAGCAGAGCAAGTTTTTTGCATGTCCTGCTTCCTATCAGGAATTCTCAGAATTTCAGAAATAGTAAAAAGTATCACTTTGAGTTGCCGGTAGAGATTCTGAGACAATAATAAGTGCTTCTCAACAGCTTTGCAATTCTAGTATAAAAAGTATAGCAGTCAATAACCGCGAATTTGCTTTGAACTTGAAGTGCGTTACTAAGCATGGTCCTGATGAGGATGGCATGTCATTGCCTTTCTCTGGCCAGTAAGTTAACTTAAAATCAGTCATAGCATATCCTGAAATCAAAACCATGACGTAATTTGGCATGTTTAACGCATGCAGTGGACTGACATATCTACTGCATTTATGTTCTGTCCCTATATTCTTGTTGATCATGAACAGTATAAATATTCTTAATATATTTTACATGCGTTTTCACGAGTATTTGCAGTTTCACTGTTACACATATTTTTATTCTGCCAGTTACTGTTGCCAACATATACATTTACCCTTATTTTGTATCTCACTGTGAAACAGAATTTGAGCGAACGGGGCTAACGTTGAAGCTCAAGAAAAAAAAGAAGGAAAAGGGTAAAATAATTTGTTACACAACCAATCAAAGCATAAAAAGTATTGGAGCTACTTGTAGGACGGCTCCATGAAATAGACTGGCATTGTTATTGGTGTCAATGAAATTAGTCATTACTGTAGAGAATATGGCAGAAACGGAAGTTTCTAGATGGTCATTTTAGTAATAAAAGATAAAATTAAGAAATACGTTACACGTTTCACATCTAAAGTTTCGAGCTTGATTGTGAGGAATTACGATCATTCCGTAGTAGAATCGCTAAATATGGTTTACGCTTTGAAGAGGAAAACTGCCTATACAATTGTAGACAGTATAAGCTACAGACGAAATGCATGAGCACTAATACATCCAAAATAACGGAATATTGCGTAAAAAAGAGAGAGACAGAGAGAGAGAATGAGAGAGATAGACAGACCGCCAAAGCTCACTGCAGTTTTTATAGCTGTTTCCGTGGATCAAATCAAGTGATTTGAACATGAAATCAATGGAATAAATTTCAATGAATCATGCTGGTATAGACATCCTACCATTGCAACTCTCGACTAACATTGCGGTAAAAAATCTGATACGTCTTCAAAACTAAATAATAGTCTATTAAAAATTACCTGTGCACGTTCTGGAAAGTTCGTTTTTGAAGCTTCGTCTTCGGTCTGTATACACAATATGACTTTCATACGAGCTCGAGAGACATTTTGTCATACTTTAAACTGTAATTTTTTGCAGTCTCTGTTTACGAGTCAAAAACAACTTTAAGTGAATGCATTCCCTACTTTTCAAATCTCATTGCTTAGAATGACGGTTCTTCAGTATTGGTTGTGACATTTGTGCTGGTTACTTGGTAAAGAGAGGGTAAGGAAAAAATGTAATGCCATTATCTGTTGAGAACAACGTTTCTGTTTATGTAGCGCAATATTAAATTTCAGTCATATACTTCAGATCACTGAGCATGCTTCAGAAATAAATTAAACTAAATGCGTAAGCGTAAGATGGCACAATACACAAAGCTAATTCGATACCATTAAAGAGTATAGGCGGAGTTGTTTCGCGAAAGTTATCACTGATCTATTTTCGGTGTGATGAGAGGATGACTTGCGATTTTTATTCCCTTGGTTACTTTAAAGTATTATTTTGTTTTTACGTCTTCCGATACTAAACCCACAATAATATTAGTTTCTCTTGTAATTGTTTAATTCTTGCTCTCCAGTGTAGACACACAAATCTAAAATCTCTTATGTGTGGAACGATTCATAAGCAAAAGACTTATTAATGTATAACACCGAAGAAATTCCGGTAACACGAAGCATGAGTCACGAAAATGGTCAGATAGGTGCAGGGCTTTTATGTATTTGGTGGTTCAGACGCTCGTATATTGATGTCGTACAATTTATCTGTGCGAACTCTCATAAAGCGAAAATTGCACCTCCTCTGTTCGCACGAGGTATAACAGCCAGTCCACATTACACACATTTTCTACAAGTGAGGAATATCAATCTGCGACCGTTATATCGCATCCAATCGATGAAAAATGTGCCTACTCACGCAGCTTTTTTTCTCTTTTGAAAAGAATTCCGTCCCTTGCTGCGCATTTCTATGAAAACCACGTCACGCTGCTGGCCATATTACTCAAATGATTGATTTTTCATATTTTTTTTGTTATTTCTGATCATAAAGTGCAACTTTTTGCACAGGAGCGCAGGAATTTTATTTAAGTCAGCATAATTATTTCTGTACGCAATGTAATGCGTGATGCTAAACTTAACAGATACAGCCGCCGTTGCCTGAGATAACAAACGAAACAGCGCTGGTGTTTGCAGTATAAAATTTGATATTAATTTGTTTTAACGCCCTTGGCTCATATTCCTTATTACTGCTCTGCTGGTGCTGCTTCTTTTCACGGCTACGGTTGATTTATTTACTCTCGTGCACTCAGATCTTTGTTTATACAACAAATCTCTACCTGTGACTGACCTGCCTCAAGAACTAAATGACTTGCCAAATCAAAGAATCATACGTATATCCTGAAACTGAAGCTACGGTCGCAGAAACAACATACAAGCGAGTTTATCGCACCGTCTGACACGCAGACAAGAAATAATACGCTAAACAAAATCTACTGATGCTTCGGTTTTGTCATCTTTCCGAGATACTTTCTTATTATTCTGTATTTACCAGATGAAGTTGAAAAATTCAACCAAGCGCAGAGATGACGCGTGTCACTGCATTCATAACCATTGTTGGAAGATACAGGTAGAGAAGAAAAACAAGTACGAAGACCAGAGGCCAGAAATAAATAACTTCATGCTTTGGCTATGGGTAACTGACGAATTTCTTTAAGTAGATTGCAAGCGAGTCTTCAGTGGAATCTGTCTGGAGCTCACTGGGTCTCTTACCAAAAGTGTAAATTTTTTCTCTTCTTACCACGGGACTGAACAGCACCGAGCCCCACTGTGGTCGACGTGCACCTTGCGGTGCAGGCAAAACAACAAAGGCAGTGCCTTCGGCCTCGCGTGCCGACGCTGCCTGAGGCGAGGTGTGCGTAGCGGTTCTCGTACAGGAAGATCCCGGGGCATTAGTGGCCCGCTCTGCAGGTGCGGGCGTTGCGACGATGATAAATGAACTTGTTTGCTCGAGCCTCGAACGGCGGCGGCCGCTACAGGAGAAAGCTTTGCTACAGTTCAACACTTGCCGTCTCTTTTGCACTGCAGTAATATGTCAAGAAAGATGTCGATGCCATCTCAGCAGAATCAAAACATTCACGGGCCTTGGCGAGCGGTTGTGAATATTCCCTGTTTGCGTTAATCTAATCAAATCTGACGCCATAAGGAAGAATTCTGCCGTTTAAATTGCAGCAGGCCAAGTTTCTCAACTGTCACCCACGTTTCGCCCTATAATTGTTAAATGCGATGTTAAATTTTCCAGTCGTGATACTGATTTCTCTTTGCTCGACGCTTCACGATCAATGTGTTGTAACTTATTTGGTAAAAATAAGAAACTCTGCACTGTGGTGTCATCCAAACAGAAGCAGCTCAAAGAAAAAGTTTTTTCTTACCGAAATATTGTTAATGTATGACCATACGTTAATTTCCGTCTGAAAACTGCTGTTTTAACTTAATATAATACGGTTTTGTACCTCATTATTATTGTCTTTGAAAATAATTATACGTGTACAAAGGCGACATTCAATGTTCTGTGAACATCGTAAGTTTTAAAGTAAAGCTGTGTGTCAGTCCGTCTTCTATGATGGACAAACAACATCCATTCCATAAATATAACTTCCCTAAGGTACAATCTCAGCAGCGAAGGGCTAATATATATAATGTTGTCTACATCTATAATAAAGGCACAAAATCTATCGTCCCTATCTTGAGACGTCAGAAATTCTTTTGCATATCAGTTATAGGGCAAATTTTTCTCGAACAGACTTGATTTGAATACAACCACCAGAGTTGAAAAATCTGACGTCATTTCGTTTTTAACTGACGTAGCTAATTGCTCAACTTTTAAACGAGTTCTTCTTATGCCTCTACACTAAGTTTACTTCTAACGTATCACCTGCACCATATTGACATGAAATGTATGAACCTCGTTTTACTGGATTATCTTTTATTTACTGAATATGGCATATCACTTGTTCTATAGAAGTGTAGAACAACGAATATGTAAATAACAACGAGACTCATTCCTTACACTTACTGAGTGATGATGTAATTCTAGAATTATTCCACTGTACGTCTTCGTTACAGGCAGTATTTTAGTTGTACTACACGAAATTCCTGCCAATGAGTTCACCGATGGGAAGTTGATAGAATAACTTAAGTGCTTGTACATCTCGATATTGCTGTAATTAAGCCACTTGTCATGTTGTGTATGTGTTTAACAGGAAATTCCAGACGTGTCCTTTGGGTTTTAATATTACGGAAGAATGTGTGACTCTTTCAAGCACAAAATTATTTCCCTTATAATTCCCCTCACATCCTACATGTTGTAAATATTCAGCCTCGTCTGTCAATAAACAGTGCTCACGATCCCGTGCATTAGGACTCTGTACAGGACTGACGTCATAAGTACTCAGCATCCTGTCACTGACGAAGAGTGGTGCTTGTAGAGTGTATTAGGCAAATCACATTCCGTTTTTGTGCTATACATCCAAGCGAAGATCTAAAAAGGGGGAAGGCGAGGTTTACGGTATCAAGTTCCAGATTTCTTAACAATCTTTCCGAGAATGAAGCAACGTGTCTCGTCAGTGCCAGCGAATTATACATACGTATTAGAAGCTACGATTACCAGAAAATACTTTCCAGTTGTTTGCGTGAGACCTGACCACATGAATGGGCTTCCAGCCTGGCGACTAACGTTCCAGTCAGGTACAGGCGCACATTCACATGCTGACTGTATCTGCTGCTTACGACATGACTCACGAGTCCACAGGTAATACCGGCAAACCGTAGGAAGCTGGGCAAGAATTTGGCGCGTTGCCCCACTGCAGACTGTTAACGAAAGTGGGAGCATACTGAGCAGATTCACAGATATGTGAGAGGCTCGAAGACTTCTTAAGTAGCAGAACCCAGTACGTTGTCCTCGACGGCGAGTGTTCATCAGAGAGTAGACTATCGTCAGGAGTGACCTAGGTAAGTGTAAAGGGCCGCTAATAGTGATCTGACGAACAGTGTGAGCAGCAATCTGTGGCTATTTGCTGATGACACTCTGGTGTACGGGAGTGTGTCGACGTTGAGTAACTGTAGGAATATACGAGGTGCATTCTAGTTCTAAGGCCTCCGATTTTTTTTCTCCGGACTGGAAAGAGATAGAAACATGCGCATTGTTTTAAAATGAGGCCGCGTTCATTGTCAATACGTCCCAGAGATGGCAGCACCGTACGGCAGATGGAATTTTACCGCCAGCGGCGAGAATGAGAACTGTTTTAAATACTTAAAATGGCGACGTTTTCCTTACTTGAACAGCGTGCAATCATTCGTTTTCTGAATTTGCGTGGTGTGAAACCAATTGAAATTCATCGACAGTGGAAGGAGACATGTGGTGATGGAGTTATGGATGTGTCGAAAGTGCGTTCGTGGGTGCGACAGTTTAATGAAGGCAGAACATCGTGTGACAACAAACCGAAACAACCTCGGGCTCGCACAAGCCGGTCTGACGACATGATCGAGAGAGTGGAGAGAATTGTCTTGGGGGATCGCCGAATGACTGTTGAACAGATCGCCTCCAGAGTTGACATTTCTGTGGGTTCTCTGCACACAATCCTGCATGACGACCTGAAAATGCGAAAAGTGTCATCCAGGTGGGTGCCACGAATGCCGACGCACGACCACATGGCTGCCCGTGTGGCATGTTGACGCGCAACGACAGCATGAAAGAGACTTTCTTTTCGTCGGTTGTCACAATGGATGAGACGTGGATGCCATTTTTCAATCCAGAAACAAAGCGCCAGTCAGCTTAATGGAAGCAAACAGATTCACCGTCACCAAAAAAAGTTCGGGTAACCGCCAGTGCTGAAAAAATGATGGTGTCCATGTTCTGGGACAGCGAGGGCGTAATCCTTACCCATTGCGTTCCAAAGGGCACTACGGTAACAAGTGCATCCTACGAAAATGTTTTGCAGAACAAATTCCTTCCTGCACTGCAATAAAAACGTCCGGGAAGGGCTGCGCGTGTGCTGTTTCACCAAGACAACGTACCCGCACATCGAACTAACGTTACGCAAGTTTCTTCGTGGTAACAACTTTGAAGTGATTCCTCATGCTCCCTACTCACCTGACCTGACTCCTAGTGACTTTTGGCTTTTTCCAACAATGAAGGACACTCTCCGTGGCCGCACATTCACCAGCCGTGCTGCTATTGCCTCAGCGATTTTCCAGTGGTCAAAACAGACTCCTAAAGAAGTCTTCGCCGCTGCCATGGAATCATGGCGTCAGCGTTGTGAAAAATGTGTACGTCTGCAGGGCGATTACGTCGAGAAGTAACGCCAGTTTCATCGATTTCGGGTGAGTAGTTAATTAGAAAAAAAATCGGAGGCCTTAGAACTTGAATGCACCTCGTACAAGACGACTGAGACAAAATTTCTAGTTTGTGTAGTAGTTATAAATGTAGAAAAATGTAAGTCAATGCAGTTGTTGTGGTCTTCAGTGCAGAGACTGTTTTGATGCAGCTCTCCGTGCTACTTTATCCTGTGCAAGCTTCTTCATTTCCAAGTAACTACTGCACTCTACATCCTTCTGAATCTGCTTGGTGTATTCATCTCTTGGTTTCTCTCTACGATTTTTACACTCCACAATGCCCTCCAATACTAAATTGGTGATCCCTTGATGCCTCAGAACATGTCCTACCAACCGATCCCTTCTTCTAGACAAGTTGTGCCACAAATCCCTCTTCTCCCCAATTCTGTTCAGTATCTCCTCATTAGTTACATGATCTACCTATCTAACCATCAACATTCTTCTGTAGCAACACATTTCGAAAGATTCTATTCTCTTCTTATCTAAACTATTTATTGCCCACGTTTCACATCCATACATGGCTACACTCCATACAAATTCTTTGAGGAAAGACTTCCTGACACTTCTGTACTCGATGTTAACAAATTTCTCTTCTTCAGAAACGCTTTTCTTGCCATTGCCAGTCTACATTTTATAACCTCCATACTGTCCGCGGCTCGTGGGCTTGCGGTAGCGTTCTCGCTTCCCGCACAGGGTCCCGGGTTCGATTCCTGACGGGGTCAGGGATTTTCTCTGCCTCGAGATGACTCGGTGTTGTGTGTTCTTTCATCATCATTTCATCCTCATTCATTCGCAAGTGGCCGTAGTGGCATTAAAGAACTTGTGGAGCGGCGGCCGAACCGCCCCGCGAGGGGTCTCCCGGCCACCAATGACATACGCTCATTATTATTATTATTATTATTATTATTATTATTATTATTATTATCATCCTCCATACTTCGAGCATCATCGGTTATTTTGCTCCCCAAATAGCAAAACTCATCTACTACTTTAAGTTCCTCATTTCGTAATCCAATTCCCTCCGCGTCACCTGATTTATGTAGACTACATTCCATTGTCCTCGTTTTGCTTTTGTTGATGTTCATCTTATAGCCTCCTTTCAAGACACTGTCCATTCCGTTCAACTGCTCTTCCAGGCCCTTTGCTGTCTGACAGAATTACAATGTCATCGGCAAACCGCAAAGCTTTTATTTCTTCTCCATGAATCTTAATTCCTACTCCAAATTTTAATGCAGATGAGTGGTAAAAACAATTTGGTAATGTTCGAATACAGTTTTAGTAATGTTCTGGTAGACATAGTCATGTCGATTAAATATCTAGGCGTAACGTTGCAGAGCGATAAGAAATGGAATGAGCATGTACGAATTGTAGTAGGGAAATCTAATGGTAGACTTCGGTCTACTGGGAGGGGGGGCTGCAAAGAGACAGGAGCATACTGCGATATACTCCAAACACTGGATCCATGCCTGTATATACCCATACTGAGGTGATCCTTAAGTATGTACATGTCATGAAACAAGAATACATAGTAGCCTACCTATTTCCCCCCCCCCCCTCAAAAAAAGAGGGTGATATGCTAATGTTACTTTCACAGATGTTCTGCAATAGTCTCATGTGTGTTAAATAAATCAAAAGATGTTAAACATATTTTCATTTAAGTGGTAATAATTAACTTGTCACAAAACATGTAAGGATGTTATGTAGAGAGACGCATATGCTACGCATCATCAAAGAGAAAAACACTTTACAGCACTTATTTACATTGACTTCATTACTGCACTGAAAACGTACAGAACTAACGTATACACACCAGACGATTCTACTAAGAATTCATGAATGGAGTAGAAGGAGTTGGGTGCCGTTATATCCATTAGGCTGCTCGTACACCAAACATTAACAGTTGTTAAACTTCTTATGAGTGCTGCAAGTTATTGAAAATGTGTGCTCTAGATAATGGACACTCTTCTGGACCAAAGGAAGTGACTCAATCTTTATGAAGATTATTCTTATTTCTAGTATTGATTAATTGAGCAGAGCTGTTGGTCTGAAACACAACTACGTTAATTATAACAAGTTTTGTTAAGGAATTAATATTTTAGGAAACAATAGTTGGCATCCCCAGTTTCTTAAGCATGCTTCTGCTGGATGTTCTTGAGTTCAGACCAGAAATTAATTACCTTTAGAATAATGACTGGTAGCTTAGTATAGGACTCTTCCTATTTACACACTTTGTTTTCCGTCAAAGAGGTACTATTCGAACCACTTTCAGGAATTTTCTGTTACCTCTTAGTATAATATCACTTAAAAGGTTGTGATTTTCGTAGTCGGATGCTTTTAACAGATCACAGAAAAGACCAACAGAGTGTAATTTGTTGTGTAACTAATTATGTATATCTGTGCTGCACAGGGTGTGGCTGCTAAATAAAGGAACTTTGCTGTAAAACATTTTATTTCAAAAACATACATTTTTATTTATTGTCTCCCTCATTATGCTCCTCTCCTCTATCCTTACAATATTCCATGGGAATTTTGCATTGATCTTTGATGGAAACAGTGCTGGAAGTCTTCCTCTGTGAACTTCTTGATGATGCGTGCTGCTTTTTCTTTCACTGCTTGGACAGAAATCTTGTTGTGGAGCTATAACGAACGAATAAGGTGGATAGTTTGACACTGGGACGCTGTACTTCGCAAGAAACCTCTTAACAGCCAATGCGGTATAAGACGTGTGTTGTCTTGGTGCAGAACCCATGACTTGGTCTTCCACAGTAAAGGTCTATTTTTTTTGTTATTTTCACAAGGAGTTGATCAAGAACCTCATGGTAGTAATGTTGGTTAATAATTTGACCTTCAGGAACACAGCGAATATGCACAATTCCAAGAAAATCGAAAAAACCAATCATCATTGGTTTGAATCTTGATTTGTTCATTCGAGCTTTTTTACTCTCGGTGAAGTTGGACCCTTCCAGTGCATGGATTGGCGCTTAGTTTCTGGATAATAAGTGAAAAACCAAGATTCTCACATCGTATCACTCTTTCCAAGAAATTATGGTTATTTTCAGTGGTATTCAAAGTGTCAGTACAAACTTTTTCACGAGCTCATTTTTGTTCTACCGTAAGATTTTTCAGCAGCAGTTTCGCACACAATTTTCTCACGTTATACTGATTATGTAAACTTTTGCCTTACGCATTCCTTGTCAATTCCTAGAGTTTCAGCAATCGATTGAATACTCACCTTACGGTCAGATCGAATCAGATTACCTGCTTTTTCGATATTTTCATCCATTTTTTATGCTGAGGGTATTTCGGGCATGGGTCATCTTCAACGTCTTCTCGGCCATCTTGGAAACATAATATTAGATAACATTATTCGGAAACAGTGATCTGTCAGTTAAGTGAAATAAGTAAAAAACAGTCTCGATTTCACAGTCAGTTCTTAAAAATATGACCCGTTTCGGCCTCTAGTAGTAGCAGGTTTGCGACTGGGGTGAACACTGCTGTTCCAGGCGTCATCATCTTCAGCTGGATGGTGTATTATCTGAAGGTGGCCTACTACTAGAGGCCGAAACCGATCATTGCTGTGTGATCGAGACTTTGTTTTACAAATTTTAGATTTTGGAAACGCATGAACCACTCACAAGCTCGGTTACGTGGCAAATAGTCCTGCCATACATTTCTTTTAGAAAAAGATAACTTTCAGTAGCAGTTTTTGTTCGTTGGTCTATTATTACACTTTCCATTTTTCCAGGAAAACAAAATAACAGCTCCTACACAAATGAAGGCCAAGGCCACACTGACCACACTGATTTGTCTACAGGCACCAGAGATGCCACATGCGACTGAAAAGATTTCCCGCTTCACAGCTATTGGTCGTCCAACTTGGGCGCATGCGTACTTACTCTGTGACACCATCAGTCCCGTTATTTAATAGCCACACCTCGTATATGTAAATAGCGGTGTAAACGACGGTTCTTGTAAGTTTCCTTACTGCTTTACGCTGGTTGGTGGAAAGGCTTTCTTCAAAAAGCGATGGAAAAACCGCGACAGGTGATAGCGTGTCGGAGGCAGTATGAGGATGGACCGTAGCCGGGCGTGTGGGTGTCGGGCCTTATCGGTTGCCCCGCATGCCGCTGCCGCGCCCTGGAGCCGTGTCCCGGGTCCCGCGTTTGTTTGTGCAGCTGCGGCGAGCCGTCGGGACCTGCGGCAAGTGCGTCCTCTGCAGCCGCTGGCCCGCCCACTACAGTTACGGCTCTCCCACTCACCGAGCCACGCGTCCTGTTTCGAACACGTCGTCAAGGAGCAGCAGCTTCAGGGATGCTGAGGTAGTCAGTATGTTGGGAAAGGGAAGCAGCTGTACGAGGTGTAGACATACAGTTTTCATTATCGCTTCAAAAAAGTAAAGTCATGCTATTAATGTTTATCTGTTGGTTGCAAATACGTGCCTGCAACCGCGGTGCACACTGAAATCCTAGCATCACAGGAACGGTAGGTGGCTGCTAGAGCAGCCGAAACAAAATGGTACAGTTCACTGATATACGGCTGACTGTTTTGTACCACACACGCTTCAGTTGTGACCAAACAAGTGTAAAGTCGAAGAACAAAGTGGCAGACATTTCTCTGTGAAGAGCTAGGAATCGCTTGAGAAGTGAAGGTCCCGGTTGTAAGACGTGTATATTTCTATTGTCTATTGTCAAACCACAATTTATGAAAGATGTTTATACTTTATTAATAGGATTAAGTAGGAATAATTAATATTTGTCATGTTGGAAATAATTGTGGTAGCAGGGAATGTCTACACCAAAGTATTGTTAGCAAGAGAGACCGCAAATTGATACAATTTTAAAATTGTGGGAGAGACCGCGTATGGATACATTTTAAGAAAAGAGCGGGAAAGACCGCGCATTGATACATTTTGTAATGGTAGCAGGGATTGTCTGCACCAGAGAGCATTGTTGGCGGGAGAGACCGCACTTTAGCGTTCGTAGGAAGTCAGTAGTAAGCGAGATGTGAAGCGAGTTGGTAGCAGGTCTGAAGCGAGAGGTTGAGAGGAGCAGTGTGCCTGCCAGCCACCAGCTATGATTTACAAGAGATTATAAACGGATGTACAGAGACATCAACTAACTATTATCATAAGAGGACCTAATATTATTGAATTATTTTCTTTGCGAAACTCAAGACTACTGAAGGTATGTTTGCGCAATGCTAATTGTAAGATTATTGTAAGAAGTAAGTCCCATTTGAACGTTTGTAAGATCATTTCATTACCAACAGTAAATATTTGAAGCGTTTTTAGAATATAATTAATTTTTGCCAGCAATGTTGCATTACTGATTATAATCCATCCCAAAAACCATCAACGTAGAACTTAGCAAAAATTTTATTGTTGTCAAGAAAATGTGTAAGTATGAATTACTTAACTTCAGTCAAATTATTTAAAGAATAACGTCAGCTTTGCTATTAAAGAATGTCAGCTTTGGTAATAAACACAGCCATTTATTATGACAGCCCACCTGCAGCTAATAGAGTATAGTAAAACAGAGTAAGTATATTCACGTCGCAGTTCGATGTAGCAGTCAGATGGCGATCCAGTAACAGTAAAATAGGTAAGGAACAGTTTTGGGTTATTGCAGACAACGACTGAGAGCCACGACGACGACACATTCTATGTTTCGTCGAAATAATCAGAAAATCATTTTTAATAAGCAGCAATTAAATTTGTATGCGAAGATTGAGAAAGAGAATAAATTTCAAAGGGAAGATTTCATTTGTTGTTATTAAGCAAGAGATAGAAATCCTAAGGAAAGCTTTCATAGCTTATTGTAGAAGGGAAGGTTGTGTAGTAACAAAATGAGATATACAGGAGACGGGAAGGTTTCACGGTGCTCGAAAATCAGCGTACGACAGTCAAGGCGATACTGAAAAAACTGGCCAGGTCAGAGTAGTACTCGCACTCTGATTGTTCCGTACGCGATTATGTACACTGCCGGGAATAAATGTAGAGCACCTGGAAAGACGACGTCGAATTTGATCCCGTGGCGGCAAATGCCACTTGGGGATAATAGATGTATTGTGGTTTCAACGTCGTCCGCCAACAGATAACGTAGTGGCACAGCTGCCAGAGAGCCATTTGTATGTACCCTTTAAGGGGAGGTTTACTATCTTTTGGTTCACAAAAAGGATTTTTTAAGAAAATTGCGGTTTTGGATCCATAAAAGTGTTTAGAATCCACCCCTGAAACGGTTTTTCCGGCTACGGAGGGCAATGTTGGTTATTGGGAGAAGAGGAGGAGGAGGAGATTAGTGTTTAACGTCCCGTCGACAACGAGGTCATTAGAGACGGAGCGCAAGCTCGTGTGAGGGAAGGATGGGGAAGGAAATCGGCCGTGCCCATTCAAAGGAACCATCCCGGCATTTGCCTGAAGCGATTTTAGGGAAATCACGGAAAACCTAAATCAGGATGGCCGGAGACGGGATTGAACCGTCGTTGGTTATTGGGAGTTGAACAAAGAATCGGCCTTTTTCACGCACCAGATTTTTTGTTTTTTTGTTTTGTTTTTTTGTTTTGTTTTTTGTTTTTTTGAGGACGAGTTGTTGTACCGGTGCTTGGGAGGACACACAAAATTCAAATGAAAGTTTGAACGCGTGTGTTTGGAAGTTAGCCCCCAAGCATTTGCATTCTGGTGCAAAGACTGGAGATAGCGACTTTCCTGGCAATGAGCAGCTTTAACGAAGGCTATTCAGCAATTCTGAAGACCATGGGACTCTATTCGACGCAGTTCGCCAAGCATTCGGACGACCACCGGATTCAAGCGGCCGAAAACAGCTTGTCACCGGCCGTGCGAGCGGCTCTGGAGCAGCGCAGGATGGCCCAGATCGAGCAGAACGCTCACTATGAGGAAGACGAAGGACTAGTTTATGGACCCGGAATAGCAGATTGCACGTACGTTGCGTAATATTGCATTTATATCTAGTCAAAACTTCAAACTCGTTTTTGTCGAAATGACGTTTTTTTTTATCGCGCGGTATGGTAACTTCAAATCTACTGAACCGATCGGCATGATTGTTTGTTTCCGATGAAGCTAACTAAATTGTCTAAGAGTTGTACCACTTTTATTCCGATCCATCAACTATAAATATTTTTACTTGACCGACGCAGTCGAAAAATCGATGAACCACCCCTATTTTTTTTTCAAATGGCCCCCATTTTGTTTCCTATGGTCCAAATAACGTACGCGAGGTTTAACTCCTAAATAATGTTATATACGTCGCTAACGTCAACTCAATTTTGATTTCAGACGAGCCGGCTTACTTTTGACATACCGCGCGTGGAGGTCTAAAAAAATGGTTCAAATGGCTCTGAGCACTATGGGACTTCACATCTGTGGTCATCAGTCCCCTAGAACTTAGAACTACTTAAACCTAACTAACCTAAGGACATCACACACATCCATGGCCGAGGCAAGATTCGAACCTGCGACCGTAGCAGTCGCCAGATTCCGGACTGGGCGCCTAGAACCGCTCGGTCACCACGGCCGGCGTGGAGGTCTACATCGAAATTCTGTTTCGTTCCAACGGCACTTCCGCCTTTGCTCTTCGACATTTCCGGTCGCGAAAATTCCAGTTTGTAGAGGAAATATCAATAAGCATTTTGACCAAATTTGACATTGATATCTATAACATATCCCGAACAAAAAATAATTCTGAAAGAACATGCTTTTTTCGGGCCAGAGATAGTAAATCTCCCCTTAATAAATGGTTCAAATGGCTCTGAGCACCATGGGACTCAACTTCTGAGGCCATTAATCCCCTAGAACTTAGAACTAGTTAAACCTAACTAACCCAAGGACATCACACACATCCATGCCCAAGACAGGATTCGAACCTGCGACCGTAGCGGTCTCGCGGTTCCAGACTGCAGCGCGTAGAACCGCACGGCCACTTCGGCCGGCCTTCCCTTAATAGGGAATGCTCATAGCCACAAGGCTCAGTGTGGAGCAGACGTGTGAGACGATTAACCATGCAACAGAGACGCACTCGTGCTTCCTACAGCCAAATGAGCGAGCTGGAAAGGTGCCAAGTTGTGGTCTTCAGAGGGGCGGGATGGTCTTACCGGAGACTCGCCACACAAGCTCGACGTTCTGTGTCAGTTGCGCAATGATGCTGCTGGGGTCAAGTGAACATTCACACACCCGTAGACAAGGTTCTAGACGTCCACGCAACACAGACTCTCGCCAGGATTGTCGTATTGTAAGGCTAGCAGTGGCAGATCGTACAGCTACCACAGCGCAGATAAGAGAGTTTGTGAGCCCAGACATGTCAACACGAACTGTCGAGAGCCGGTTATTAGCAATGGGACTACAAGCAAGCACGCCTGTAGTCCGTGTTCTATTCACGCCACTGCATCGACGTGCTTGACTCTACTGGTGCCGTCAGAGGATCACTTGGGAGGTGAAATGCCGCGCTGTGGTCTTCAGCGATGAAGCAGTTTCTGCCTGAAACTTCCAGGCAGATTAAAACTGTGTGGCGGACCGAGAATCGAACTCAGGACCTTTGCCTTTCGCGGGTAAGTGCTCTACCAACTGAGCTACCCAAACACGACTCACGCCCCGTCCTCACAGCTTTAATTCCGCCAGTACCTGGTCTCCTACCTTCCAAACTTCACAGAAGCTCTCTATGCCATTTCATTCCAGATTCTGCCTGCACGCAAGTGATTGTCGTTTACATGTACGAAGTATACCTTGTGAGTGCTCTCTCGTAGACTGCATTCGTCCAGGAAACACTGACCCTTGCGGTGTGGGGCGCTACAGCTCTTGTTCAAGCTCGGTGTTCCTGGAGCGGACGCTAACCAACGCTCGGTATATGTAAAACCTTGTTAGACCCGTTCTTTTGTCGTTCTTGCAACAAGATGGTGATGTGTTGTTCCAGCAGTATACTGTTCGCTCACACACTGGCCGTGAAACTCAACGTGCTCTGCAGGCCGTACGGTAACCCCTTGGTCAGCACGATCTCCGGACTTGTCTCCAATCGAGCACTTAAGTGGGATATGATGGGATGAGAAATGACTCGCGCGACTCGCCAACCAACAATTCTTACAGAACTACGTGAACAGACCCAGGAAGCATGGCATAACGTATCCCACGACAATATTCGCCAGCAATACGATCGACTGGATGCCCGCGTGGATTGAGACGCAATGTCACGGATTGCGCAGGCATAGGCGTGTCTGTTGTCCTTAGCGTAAATTAGTTTAAGTAATTTGTAGGTCTCGGGACCGATGACCTCAGCAGTTTGGTCCCTTAGGAATTCACCCACATTTTTGACTGGATGTCAGAATCAGCGCCTGCATTCCCGCCTGTTCACGCTACACCGGAAACTAGTGTGGGTGTTTCAGCGTGGGTCGATAGGGGTAGCTCAGAACCGCTTGTGCTGTTGAAGTGTAAATTTTTCCAGCAATGTGTACAGACGATTCATCCATCCCTGGGATCGAGACTCTTGACGATTTTTGTCTGTTATCGACATTGGTACTGGCAAGACATTCCAGGAATTTCCTAAGGCTTTCGAGTATGTTTTAATTATGAAGTCATATGGTAAATGACAAAAGAAATGTTTTTTAGTGTGATTATTACAAATGAACCATTTTCTGATTTTTTCCTTTACATGCACTGTGAAACCTCACTTTCTTCCAAATTTCATTGTTCTATGCAACGGGAAGTACTCTAAGGGTTTCGATGAGTGAGTTTGCACTGAAACATGTGACACGAATGGCAATATCTCTGGATTACACTGACCTATAAGATTATATTTATTACACCGCCGAGGGACCACATACTTTATTATGTGACATAAATCTCAACTTGATATGTCTTCCCGTTCCTGAGAAAAGGGGTCTTAACAGACGGACAGTCAGACAGACGGATAAAAAATAACAAAAATTTTTTTTCATGATATAATTATAGATCAACAATTTTCGGTTTTTTTCCTTCACTTATAGCGAGAAACATTGCTTCTTGCCAACTTTTGTAATTCTAGGTCAGTGGGAAGTACGGTATAGGTTTTGACGAGTGAGTTTGCGAGTATTGGGATATGTGACATAAATGGCCATACCTCTTGATTGCATTGATTTAGAAGCTTACATTTCTTACACGCCACTGGACCACAGACCTTGGTGTGCGACATAAATTCCAACTTGGCACGTCTAACCATTTCTGAGGAAAAGGGGTCTCAATAGACAGGCGGTCGGACAGACATTCGGATAACGAGTGCCAAAAAAATTGTTTTTCACATGATAGTTACAAATGAACAATTTTTCTGATTTTTTGCTTTACTTGTACTTTGAAACCTTCCTCTTCCAAATTTCATGATTCTAGGTCAGCGGGAATTAGGCCTATAGGTCTTAATGAGTGAGTTTGAGAGTATCAAAATATGTGACATAAATGACGGTATCTCTTGATGGCTTCTACTTGGAAGCTTCAATTTCTTACTCTGCCGAGGGACCATAGACCTTAGTATGTGACATAAATTTCAGATTGATACGTTACCCGTTCCTGACAGAAAGGGTTCTTGGTAGTCGGACAGGCAGACATACGGACAACAAACTAGTGCTATAACGGTTCCGTTTTTACCAGCTGAGGTACGGAACACTAAAAAGTAAAATTCAATCAAAAATGAGTTTTCTACATCTTGCACTACATTTTCAACACGAAGAAGGTCGCCGTCCGCCGGATTCCACAACTGCTCTCACACATTCAGTATGTCGGTCGAACCGTGCCGGCAGCGGAAATATTGTAACTGTATGAGGCCAATCCAGATGACTTCTGTAGCCGCTTAATCTCCAGGGTCAAGTGCTGTGGCCCCTAAAGAAAAAAGCAAAGCAGGTTATAGAAACAGAGGGATTCAGCACCGCCTAACAAAGGCGAACATTCCAGCCATCTTAGGGCAAGGTGATGCTGAGTTTTTTGGGACTGCCATGGTATGTTGCTGATGGACTACGCTCGTAAAGGGCAAACCATCACAGGGGCACGTACCGGAATCTCTTGGCGAAGTTAAGGGAAGCTGTCAAGACGAATCGTTGTGGGCATCTGTCAGTGGTGTAGTTTTTGCTCCAGAACAACGCCCCAGCTCATTCTGCATCGCTCGTAGTCAGATACGTTACTTCTTTTCAAATTTTGCTTCACCTCTCGTAGTATGTTGACATGGCACATGTTTCCTCGGATGAAGAAAACACTACGTGGTGGGCATTCCCGGAATGTTTTCCAGGTGGATCACTTGAACACCAAAAATACCAACTATCTCAAGATCTCTACCAACTCATCCATCGTTGGGAAAACATTTCCGCACTTATGGTTGAAATTAAGTTTCATTGTCTCATCGTTTTCGATGTGATTCGTTATGATCGCCCTCGTATGCCACGTTTAAAAAGACCTCACACCACTATTATTTATTGAGCAAAATAATAATCGTGCTGAATGTATTTGTATACACAGTCAATAAAAGTGGACGTCGTCATTGTCAGATAATAATTAGCAGCTTTCCACACCGTTATGCTGTTAAACTGCAGTTTACCTACTGACTACTTCAAAATTATCTATACATTTCGCGAAGTAATCAGAGTTCAAAAATGGCTCTGAGCACTATGAGACTTAACTTCTGAGATATTCAGTCCCCTAGAACTTAGAACTACTTAAATCTGACTAACCTAAGGACATCACACTCATCCATGCCCGAAGCAGGACTCAAACCTGCGATCGTAGCGGTCGCGCGGTTCCAGACTGTAGCGCCTAGAACCGCTCGGCCACTCCGGCCGGCAGTAATCAGAGTATCGTCCAGTTCGAGCAGAATATTGTTTACATTTGCTTTCGACATTTTTACACTGTTTGATAGAAGATTCATTTTCAAATGCATCTTACTGATTGGAGGGGTTCGTACTACTTGGGTACTTTGTAACTGTATGAAAAATTGTAAAATCATCAGTAAAAAATAGCAATGTTGCAAAGCTGACATTCCCGTGATGGGGTAGCCTATTTGTGACACATTCATGCCGAAATTTATATACTGTGCGATGCTAAAATTGTTGCAATATTATTCACAGAATCACGAAAGGCGAATATCGGGATTGCTCCTTAGAAACACACACCTGATTTCCTTACCTGTTCTTTCTAGTCCCAGCGTGCGCTGTGTCTATAATGATCTCGTGGTCGACGGGATGTTAAACCGTTCTTCATTTCTGCACCGTTGCGGGTTGTAGTATTCAACCCTGTAAACGATTAGTTCACTGAAACGACCGTATCCACTCGGGCTGTTCATTTGCAATAAGCACTTTATTCCTTAGCTGCTTATCAGTTTTCAACCCTAGGTCATTGACAATTGCATACACGTTATAGACACATCATTGGTTCAAATGGCTCTGAGCACTATTGGACTTAACTACTGAGGTCATCAGTCCCCTAGAACTTAGAACTACTTAAACCTAACTAACCTAAGGACATCACACACATCCATGCCCGAGGCAGGATTCGAACCTGCGACCGTAGCGGTCACGCGGTTCCAAACTGACGCGCTTAGAACCGCACGGCCACACCGGCCGGCAGACACATCATTATAATGGAATGTATGCACGTAAGAAATAACATCATCACGACGTGTTCGTCAGTATATGCTTTAGTTAAAAATGCAGCAAGAGACTGAAGAGCAGTCCACACACGTGTGACATGAGCGGACCGTGAGGCGTTATGACTAAAGGTTTGCTGTAGACGGTATGACAGGGATGTGGTAGAATGTACGTTACGTAGAAAGTTGAAAATCAACTTTTCCGTAAGTAGATATGATATGACGCAAGTGAACGCATGGTTGACTATTTGGTTTCTCACAGAAGATCAGAATTAAAGGTTAAGAGCAATTTTTTAAAAAAATTGTATCTCTGAAAAGTCAGAACCATTGTAATCCTATGCGTTTTTACTTTTAAAGTATCATTACGAGTGTGACATCGTCTAAAATTTTCAGTGGATAAGCTAAAATAAATTAAATCAAAATTTCTTTTCGATATTGATGGAGGTGGTATATAAACTAGCTATATGTCACCCTCAGGGAAATATTTTAACATCCAGACTGCGGATTGCCAAAATAAAAGTACTTAACAGAAGTGTGAAACCCCCTACTGAAGCTAATAAACTTACTGATAACAACCTCCTACATGTAACGGAGATCTAGTGACACTTCTATAACGTTACAAAAAAGCATTAAAATGTAAGTCAATGAATTACACCAGGAGTAGAAGTCTGAAACCGAAATTTGCTTGCAATAATTTCACGTGTGTTGTTTGAGACTGATAAACAATATTTTATTCAAAATAATCTCCATTGCTATTTATACATTTCTCCCACCCCTCTGGTAGGCAATTAATGCCACGCCAAAAAAAAAAAAATCTTCTTTTGCAGCGAGTCATTTTCGCATATTTTCACACGAATTGAAGCGTTGTTCAGCGAGAGTGTGTCCCAGTGATGCAAACAAATGATAATCTGGCGGAGCCAACCAAGTCTGGAGAATAAGCCGCCTGCCCTACTGTTTCCCAGCTCAACGCCTTGATCGTTTCCGTGATCCGTCTTGCTGTGTATGACGGGGCGTCATTATGGAGAAATATGACTTTGTGTTGCCTTTTTCCATATTCCGGTCGGTTTTCGCCTAATGCTCAGTTTAAATCGATCATTTGCTGTTGGTAGCCATCAATGTCAACGGTTTCATCATGTTTTAGCAGGTCCTAATAGATGACACCCTTCTGATCCCACCAAACACAGAGCATTGTCTTCTTTTCTAGAACGGTTTGGTCTTGCAGTGGATGTCGATGGTCTGCCTGGATTCACCCATGATTTACGACGCTTAGGATAATCAAAATACCGGGTGATCAAAAAAGTCAGTAGAAATTTGAAAACTGAATAAATCACGGAATAATGTAGATAGAGGGGTACAAATTGACAGACATGCTTGGAATGACATGGGGTTTTTTTTAGAACCAAAAAAATACAAAAGTTAAAAAAATGTCTGACAGATGGCGCTTCATCTGATCAAAATAGCAACAACTAACATAACAAAGTAAGACAAAGTAAAGATGATGTTCTTTACAGGAAATGCTCAATGTGGCCACCATCATTCCTCAACAATAGCTGTAGTCGAGGAATAATGTTGTGAACAGCACTGTAAGGCATGTCCGGAGCTATGGTGAGGCATTGGCGTCGGATGTTGTGTTTCATCATCCCTAGAGATGTCGGTCGATCGCGATACACTTGCGACTTCAGGTAACCCCAAAGCGAATAATCGCACGGACTGAGAGGTCTGGGGACCTGAGAGGCCAAGCATGACAAAGTGGCGGCTGAGCACACGATCATCACCAAACGAAGCGCGCAAGAGATCTTTGAGGCGTCTAGCAATATGGGGTGGAGCGCCATCCTGCATAAACATCGTACGTTCCAGCAGGTGTTTATCAGCTAGGCTGGGGATGATGCGGTTCTGTAACATATCTGCGTGCCTCTCACCCATCACGGTAGCAGTTACGTTTTGCTGTCCGGCGCCATCTGCGGACATTTTGTGAACTTTGTTTTTTTTGTCTTTGTTTTTTTGTTCTAACAAAACCCCATGTCATTCCAAACATGTGTGTCAATTTTTACACCTCTATCTACATTATTCTTTGGTTTACTAAGTTTTCAAATTTATACTGACTTTTTGATCACCCGATATAACCATTTTTCATCACCTGTGACTATTCGATGGAGAAACAAGTTTCTTTTGTATCTGGCGAGCAGCATTTCACAACTGGTCTTTCGATTTTCTTGTTGTCTTTCATTCAGTTCATGCGGAATCCATTTTGCCCATTTTCTAAACCTTTCCCATAGCGTTCAACCGAAGATGGTTCAAATGGCTCTGAGCACTATGGGACTTGACAGCTGAGGTCATCAGCCCCCTAGAACTTAGAACTACTTAACCTAACTAACGTAAGAACATCATACACATTCATGTCCGAGGCAGAATTCGAACCTGCGACCGTAGCGGACTGAAGCGCCCAGAACCGCTCGGCCACCACGGCCTCAACCGAAGAGAAACGGCTTTCTATGTAATATTCAACATCTTCAGCCAATAAGGCCTGCAATTCGTTGTCTTCCAACTTTTTCGGTGGTTTGCCCCGCTCGTCGTTCCTCACGTCAAAATCACCACTTTTGAATTTTTGAACCACTGGAAACACCGTATTTTCCTAAGAGCATGTTCGCCGAAAGCTTCGACAAGCATTCGATGCGATTCTGAGGCAGTTTTCTTCAAATGATAACGGAAAACCGATGCTGTCCGCAAATCGTAGTTCGTAGGCACAAAACTTGCCATGTTTACGGGTTTGAAACAGATACCGACGTATGTAACTTGGGTTACTGCGTGTTGACATTCGTCGTCAGCCGTTACAGAAAGCAGATGGCGCTGCAGACGCGGTCCCACGGGACCTACACTGACGGCTAGCACCACCTATAGGGAAATTCTACACCTGTTACAGTCGATGATGAGTGAAATAAGAGATCTATTTCGGAGGAAAAATTGACATCGGCTTTGAACAAGCTTCACATACTGCAAAGCATTTCCTGCTCAAAGCTCCAAACTCTCAATTCTATCTACTTCTTTTGATAGAAATTCATCATTATTCCGCATTTTATATTCCTTTCATATCAAATTATTAGAGTGCAGTGTCCGCGTGCTTAGCTGGATGGTAACGTGCTTACCTTCCATACAGCGGGCCCGGGTTCGATTCCCCGCCGGGTTAGAGATTTTCTCCACTCGTAGACTGGGTGTTGTGCTGTCCTCATCATCATTTCATCCTCATCACCGGCACGCGAGTCACCCAATGTGGCGTCGACTGCGTAAGACTTGCACCCGGCGTCCGAACTTCACCGGATGGGGCCTCCCGGCTAGCTATGCCATACGATCATTTCATTTCATTACAGTGCAGTGAACAATAAAACCGTGAATACCACGACAAATTCGTTAATTCATATAATAACCCAACAGTTAATGAGCAAGATCACAAGGATAGGCCTCGCACGTTGCTATCCGTAAATTACCAAGTGGTCTTCCTCTCATGAGGCTGGGAGCAACTATTACATTACAAGAGTAATATTTGCTTATCTGTCCTTCACACATCGACACTGCTCCCTTACCGCACGTCTATTGTTATGCGCCGTGTAAACATTGAATATGGATGAAATGCTCATTCGAGTGATGCAGTATGCTAATCTAAGCATAAGGTCTTTGATTATTTACTGCATGCCTCCCACTAGCAAGTGCTTATTCTAGCATGCTCTATTGTAGGCTTCACAATGCGACCTAGCTTCTTCACAAAGCGGTACACGGAGCTGAAGGACGCGGCGCACGAGTCTAGCATCTTGTCTAGGACTAGGCTAGAACAGGTTCAGCCGAGGTCGGTTCACTCGTAACCTGCTTTTGCCTTCAACAGAAAAATACCGAACTGCCCTAAGCGAGATCCGTGACTGGTGAGCTAAGCAGGGTCGCCGGAGGCCAGATGCCCTGAAGATAGCGAACAATACCAACATTATTCAGAACTATGAAACGTTCTGTGGAACGTAAGGTGGCTCTTCTGTAATTCCAAATTGAAAATTCTAAGTAAGTCTGTAACAGGCAACGGATTTATTACATTACCTTTAATTTAGACTTTAAATAAATGGGAAAGAATGATTTCTCACGAAGCGATCGGAAGTCTCCAAATTACAGTTCTAATTTACAATGTTCATAAATCCAAAACAATTTGTTGATGATAAAGGTCACAGTTCGTACTAATAGACGGAAAGTCATCGAGTAAAACAGAAGTAATATCCGGCGTTCCCCAAGGAAGTGTTATAGGCCCACTACTGTTCCTGATCTATATTAACGACATAGGAGACAATCTGAATTGCCGTCTTAGATTGTTTGCAGATGATGCTGTCATTTACCGTCTTGTAAAGTCATCAGATGATCAAAACGACTTCAAAATGATTTAGATAAGATATCTGTATGGTGCGAAAAGTGTCAATTGACTCTGAATAAAGAAAAGTGTGAAGCTATTCACACGAGTACTAAAAGAAATGAGCTAAATTTCGATTACGCGATAAGTCACACAAATCTGAAGGCTGTAAATTCAGCTAAATACTTAGGGATTACAATTGCAAATAACCTAAATTGGAACGATCACATAGATAATATTGTGGGTAGAGAAAATCAAAGACTGCGATTCATTGGCACAACACCTGGAAGGTGCAACAGGTCAACTAAAGAGACTGCTTACACCACGCCTGTCCTCCCTATTCTAGAGTATTGCTGTGGGGTGTGGGATCCGCACCAGGTGGGACCAACGGATGACATCGATAAAGTACAAAGAAGGGCAGCTCGTTTTGTATTATCGTGAAATAGGGGAGATAGTGTCACAGACATGATACGTGAATTGGAGTGGCAATCATTAAAACAAAGGCGTTTTTCTTTACGACGGAATCTTCTCATGAAATTTCAATCACCAGTTTTCTCCTCGGATTGCGAAAACATTCTGTTGCCATCCACCTACATAGGGAGAAATGATCATCACGATAAAATAGGAGAAATCTGGACTCGCACAGAGTGCTCGTTTTTCCCGCGTGCCGTCCGAGTGTGGAACGATAGACATACAGCTTGAAGGTGGTTCATTGAACCCTCTGCCAGGCACTTTATTATGAAAAGCAGAGTAATCACGTAGATTTAGATGTAAAAACCAGTGTGTGTGTGTGTGTGTGCGTGTGTGTGTGTGTGTGTGTGTGTGTGTGTGTGTGTGTCAGTGAAATCTTCTATACTCGTCTGTTCTATATGCAAATGACAGTAGAGTTCCGTGAGGGATATGATGTGAGATTTCTCTAGGAGGATCTTTGGAGAAAATATATAAACAGACTTAGGATACCTGATGAGAAGATATTTTCATATAAGATCGCTGTTTTTAAGGATTGTTATTTCGTAATTTATTTTACAATGAGACACTTAGGGTAGTTTTAAGCTTTTAAAGCCCGAACTTGGAGGCGACATACTGTATTTCGTCGTTCCGTAGATTACATTAAAAAAAAAAGAAATTTATGTCTCAAAGATTTGCAAATATTTTTAAACAAGTACTTCGTATTGCACTTTTTGTGAAGAGCTTTGTGGGCAACACGGTCAATTTTCAAAGTGCAAGTCTTTCGAGATTTTCGTAAACAGCAACATGAGATGCTTGGCGCTCCTTATTAGTCGCTGAGGAACTGGCAGACCACTAAATGATTTCTTACAGAATTATCCACCAGGTTTGTCGGAATCAGATAATTAATAACCCAGTCACAGCTCTCCAGCAAGTATAATAAGGAATCCATGGATGACCCATGAAATGCTCGATCTTACGGATAGAAGAAGAATGAGGCAGGAATACAGTTGTATAGTTTGCTTTGGAATGAATTAAGCTGGATGTGCAAACCAACTAAATCAGAATAAAGGGAGAAACATGTGAAGATACTGAAAATTTCATGACTGTAGGGAAAAGTGAGAAAGTGGTACTGGAAGATTAAAAATAACATCGGAGAAGTGAACTTTAAAGTGTTACATTACGATGTACGGATGGGGAACACGTACTAAAGGCAAAGGAAATGGCAGACAAATGGCCAGGATAAATCAAAGAAGGCCACTACGACAGAGAGAAACTACACAAATTGTGATATAGGAGGAGGAGAAGAATGTTGATGTGGAAGAAATATGTGAGCCATTAATGCATTCAGAGTTTGTCGGAGATCTGAAAACTCTGAACTTAAAAAAGTTAGCAGGAGCCGATGAGATGCCTTCGATCTTACTAAAATCTGTGGGAAGTGTAGGAACGAGGTTATTTGCATCAGTATGACTTTGCATCAGATTTGCAGAAAAGCATTTTGATCAGATTACCACAGACGGTATTTGTGGGTAAGTATAAAAACCATTGGAAAATTGGTCTAGTAAGTAACGCTTGTAGACTGCTGACAGAATAAAACGCATAAGAAAAGAAAAGAAAATGAGCGAGCAAACAGGACGAAAATCTCTTCGGTTTCTGGAAAGGAAGACGTACCGAAGGATCAGTGGCTTACAGTGCACTTCTTTAGTGATGGAAGGCAACTCGACATTCCTTCCCCATCCTTCCTTACTCCATCTCTAATGAACTAGTTGTCGACGAGACGTTAAACACTAATCTTCCTCGAAGTGTTCGTATGGAGCACGGCACTGTGTGGAAACGTTCAGTCGGAAATCTGGATGAGAATAAACTGAGAACATTTGAAGTGTGGTGCAACCGAACTTGTTCAGTAAGGATAGAAGGTGGAGCAATGAATTAAAATTTGTGTCAAGACCGAGACTTGAACCCTGGCCTCCTACATTCTAATAAACAGTAATTCATTAGTTCATCTTCTATCCTTATCGAAGATAAGGTTGATACTCAGTATATCTCCAGGAAAATGTAATTACATCAGATCCACAGTAGTTGTTCAAAATTCTAAATGAAGTTCTAAAAAGAGTAGATTAGGCAAGAAAGTTCCCGTAGTTTCTTATTAGAGGAAGGGACGTCTCCTACAGCCACTGCATCCAGAAAGATGGAGAAGTGGAGGAAAATAGTAGCGACAGAAAAGATTGTAATATGCAAAACCGTACGTAGATGATGGTGTGTATAAGAGCTACATAGAGATGAGTAGAACAGCACAAGATACATGGAAAAGAGCGACTGACCAAACCACTCGAGGAAAACGACGACAGACCACCACTCGAAAATTTGACTTAAAATTATTACATACTAGCTAAAGAAATAGATCATTCACGTGCAGTATTCTTCCGTAAATCTAAATATCATTGAACTATCAATTGCATAAGAAAATGAAAGTATGTAAGGGAATTTTTTTAAAAAGAGTGTTTCGCTACAACATCCACTTGTTAGAATTGTTCCCACAATTAAAGAACGTTACACCAGAGAAGAAAAAAATTCTTTTGTGAAGCAACGTAGTTAATAGAAAGAGGAACATAGTCAGAGGTGAGTGCCCAAAAACCAGTCTTAGGTTTGTCGACCGACTTTCTCCTGTCCTGGCAGATTTTCAAGTGAAAAGCACAGATAGATATCTCTCTCAAACAATGAACAGTGCCAGAAGAAATGAAAGTTACCTAACTACTAGAAATGAGTAAACGATTTAGCTATTTGTTAACTCATTTGTGGTGTTAAAACGTGTCTTCCCGTATTTCCTTTGACACTTTCCTAGTGTCCTTTTCGATTAATTAAAATTTAAGAAACCTCATATAATAATATCGTCAGAAATTTCGACGGCGGGTAGCAAATTCTCTGAGATGAAACCCTTCAAAAATTACTGCATTACAAAAATGAAAAGTTGTGTCGGGCCGTTCTTTTGTCTTCTTAATAGAATTTTGGTTCATGGCATTAGTGCGCTCCTTTTTAATAACTCTATGCATGCCGAGCAGTAACTGCTCACACATAAGGATTCGAAAGAATAACCAGTGCCGCAGTATTTCTTGTTTCCTTTGCGTTGTTGTGCTAGCATATTGCAGTTCGTTGGCACTACCGTCCGAATGGAGCCACCTGACCGCATCTCTCCCGTGGCTGAGCCGACGCACACGGAAAATGAAAAAGATTACGGGCAGACTGCTGCACACTCACCGGCCACCGATAAAACGTCTAACGAACGACGCAGCATTCCAAGGTGCGCGCGGAGCGGAGGATTCGGCAAGTCCCCGTTCTAAGACGTGGCTCGACCCCCCTCCGAGTGGCCGCAGAACTAATCCGGTTTAATTTTTGCCGGCAGCGGCAGCGGCGGCGTCGGCGCAGGTGTTGGTTGCCCCAGACCTGCCCTGCTCTCCCGGCTATTACTTCGGACCTGGCGGCCGCCTTCCCATTATTAATTCGTCCATCGATAAGCGGCCGAGCGCTCTGAATAACTGCGTGCCGTCGCGACTAACAGACGGATAATAAACGTTAGGCACGATGAGGACTTGGGGGTGAGGTAATTATATGTGCGAGATAATCAATTACTAATTTCATCGTCATCACCTCGTGCGTGACCAAACTACCCTTTAGGTTTACAGTTAATTCCGAAACATATCCAACACGAAAAGTGTCAGTTTTCTCTGCAGTGGAGAGCAGGAGAAATGGTCGGCTTGTCCTATCCTTCCAAGTTAATTAAATTGAATCAAATTTGCCTTGTACGTTTGTTAATGTGTGCTACCCGTCTTTTAATCACGAGATGGCACATTGGCAAATGCCAAGAACCACGATTTATGTTTCCACTGTTTCCGAATCATTGTAGCCGAAAGCCCACGCGTTCCTTCAAAAGCTATGCGACCTGTTTTCCTTACTACTGGTGTCCGATGACCTCGATGAAGACTTCGAGTTCATATTTAATTTTCCTTGCTTCCTTCCTTTAGTGGATATTTTCTTGTCACAAAGAATCAGAAAATAGCTTCTTTATCGCTAATTCCGTACTTCATCTGTTTGTGTGTGCCGCAACGCCAGTTTCGTAATAGACACCATGACAGAGAATGAAATTTTCACTCTACAGTGGAGTGTGCACTGATATGAAACTTCCTGGCAGATTAAAACTGGGTGCCGGCCGGAGGCTCGAACTCGGATCTTTGCCTTTCGCGGGTAAGTGCTCTACCAACTGAGCTACCGAAGCACGACTCACGCCCCGTCCTCACAGCTTTAATTCAGCCAGTACCTCGTGTCCTACCTTCCAAACTTCACAGAAGCTCTCCTGCGAACCTTGTAGAACTAGCACTCCGGGAAGAAAGGATATTGCGGAGACATGGCTTAGCCACAGCTTGGGGGATGTTTCGCAGGAGAGCTTCTGTGAAGTTTGGAAGGTAGGAGACGAGGTACTGGCTGAATTACAGCTGTGAGGACGGGAAGTGAGTCGTGCTTGGGTAGCTCAGTTGGTAGAGCACTGGCCCGCGGGAGACAAAGGTCCCGAGTTCGAGTCTCGGCCTGGCACACAGTTTTTATCTGCCAAGAAGTTTCAGACAGAATGACGTTATCAACTTACACTTTTCTCTTCCATTTATTTGTCTTCCAGTACCACGATTATTTTCATTCCTCGGTGGATGACTCTCAAATGATGAAATTCATCGCAGTGTGTGCCTAGTACGCAAATGTCCTTAACCTTTTACGATATGGTGTAATGTTCCGGGAAATGCAAGTACTGCAAAACAATGATTTAAAATTCAAGAATTAGCATATGGATAATGAACGGAGCTTTATAGAGGTGAGGTGATTCTACATGTGAAAAAAATCAGAAAAGTCCTACGAATACGTGCCCGATTTACGATCATTGCGGAACTGGAGCGGACTGAAGACTGCACAAATCCATGAATGGAAATGAAGACAAGTGTGAATATTACTTACCGAAATGCTGTGTAGGCGCTGTGGTGGACAGAACGATGGTGGGAGAGATGACTGATCCATCCTTCAAGAGGTGTTCTAAAGACCTCCGCCCATGTCATTGCACTTGTCAACGCGTTGGGGATTGTGTTTTGTTGCACATCATCCCGGCGGGCTTTAATGCGGGCAACAGCGTCAGCGTCGGTGATTCGAGTGACAAGTTCCTTACGTGTATCCACCTTCATAGCATACACATCCCCCTTTAACAAGTACCATACGCCGAAGTCTAATGGGGTTTGGTCGGATGATCTGGCACGCCAATTACTGGATCCGCCACGGCCAGTCCACCGTTGAAGAAAGGTGTTATTCTGATACTGGGATACTTGTTTGCTGCAGTGAATCGATGATCCATCATGTTGCGGCTACTTTTACCGTCGTCTTCTAATGTCACGTCTTCCAAAAGTGCAGGTGGTTCTTCTATCAGGAAATTTGTGTGCTGCAGCTGTCGTGAGATTTGGCAGGAACACAGGCTCCATCACCAGGTTATCGATCATACTACACCAGACGTTCACAGTGACCCTTTTGTAAACCGTCGTCCCCGATTCTGTAAAGGTCTCTTCGCTTCTGCTGTGGAGGCCGAGTTGCCACTGTTTTTACAGTAGGCCTAGCTTGTGAGTTCGTGAAATGGCTTCTGGTGCAGTAGACTGCTAAGTCAATTTCTCCTTGCCAGTATTACACAGCTATGCCCCAGGGTCAGCCAACAGGATAGGTGAACGAAGGTTTTACAACACTCCAACAGATTAGTAACAAAGTCACCCAAATGAGTTAAAAAGGTTTACTTATGAAACTTTCTGGCAGATTTAAACTGTGTGCCGGACCGAGACACAATTTTAATCTGCCAGGAAGTTTCATAACAGCGCACACTCCACTGCAGAGTGAAAATTACATTCAGGTTTACTTATCTTCGTGACTTGTTGAATGATGAAGTCTGCAACACTGCATGTGATATAACAAAAAAAAGGCTCTCAGTGGCTGAGTGCAAATAATCGCAAGTCTGCCCTAGACGATGATCTATAACCAAGTGGACGAGAGCTGCTCCTCTGTCTTCCGAGTAGCTTTCTGTCCGTTGTCATCTGGTCATTGGCGGATTGTACTCAGGCTAATTCGATATCTTCATCCTCAAGGCTCCCCGTGGCGCTGGTGGAACCCGGCAAGTGGCGAGTCTCTACGGCGCTGACACCGGCTCGCATCTGTGTCTTGTTCGGACAACACAGCAGAACCTAACTTCAACTTCAAATCTTGTTTCCCTAGTGTTACGTGGGTTCTCCATAGCCCATGTATGAGAACTGCGGTGTTCGTGATACAACTGAGTGTAAATATAACCTCATCTGTAAATAAAGTGCACTGCACGACGTCTCTGAGTACAACCAGCCATTCCCAAAAATTATGCTGTATTTATTGAATCACCTGGACGCAGATGTCGTACGGGCTGCACGTGGATTGAGTACAAGTGCGCGGAATGTAACATGCCCCACACTCGCGTTTGTGGAATATCGAGCTGACGTCTACTGTGGCGTGTAGTGGTCGTGGGATTCAGTTGTGCCGTTGCAGTAATGTCTTCACTTCCCTCAGCTGACTGGACAGCCTCACGTTCTGATGTTACACGAACACTGGACATTGTTTCAGAATTACGTAATGTTTGAAAAACTCTGGGAAATACCCTAGTACAGAGGGTTCGTCGATCAGGCAACGTCTTTGGTATTCTGTCACAGCTGCACAGGCACTGCCATTACAGTACGCACACACAAACAACATGCCTACGTACTGTTCATGAGTGAACGTATGTGGCATGTTGGTATTCATGGACACAATGAACTTGCTCAATTTAACAACACTCAAGCACGACATGTACACGGCCTCACAACTGTTCACTGATCCAACCCACGGTTGCACACTAAGTACGCTTTGAGTTGTTGCCTTGGAGCGATGTCACAGTGTTGCCATCTGTTGGAGAACCCCCACATCTCTTGTAGGATGGACCAGCCATCTGTCCCATCATAATTCTGACCACCACAGCGCCTACACAGCATTTCAGTTAATAGTATTCACACTCGTCTTCATACTCATTCATGGATATATGTAGTCTTCAACCGGCTTGAAAATCCAACACATATTCATAGAATTTCTTCGGTTTCTATTCACATGTAGAATTGCCTCACAATTATGTGACATTCCTGCTGAATTACCCTGTATATTAAGCATGGCTTTTTCAACATTTTCAGCTAAGTTTGCAATTGTGAACGTAGAAGTGGATGGTTCAAATGGCTCTAAGCACTGTGGGACTCAACATCCCCTAGACTTAGAACTACTTAAAGCTAACTAACCTAAAGACATCACACACATCCATGCCCGAGGCAGGATTCGACCCTGCGACCGTAGCAGCAGCGCGGTTCCGGACTGAAGCGCCTAGAACCGCTCGGCCACAGCGGCCGGCCTAGAACTGGAAATAACTTTTATAGAGAAGTACACACACACACACAGAAAAATAATCTTCACTCCACTGCCTTTAAAAATGAAGAATACAAAAACATTTGGCAGTTTAAGAAACAGCTGCAAAACATGCTTATAGCGAATCGCTTGTATAACTTTTAGAAACATTATTCAAACTGACACAGAGCTGCTACTTTGTTCAAGAATAATGCAATGTGTTTTATTACGTATTTCACGTTAAGGGGCTCCGGAAAGGCTAAAAAATCATGAAAAGTTCAATTTTTACTTTTTTGCGTTTTCTGAATCTGCAGACTATTACCTTTTAATAGATATATAATTTATTCAATTCCGAAGACTACAACAGTTTTTAAATTTTTTTTTAAATGTGTTCTACATGGGCGTGACCCACTGTGGCGCTGTTAAACTGCTGTCAAATGGTGTTATTATTAACGTCCGTGTTCATCAGGTACATTTTAGTGATGTGAGATAAAGTATGTGTTGTGGCTAAACCTATTTTCAGAGACTTAGCAGCACCTGAACTGTTGAAAAAGTGTATTCACGGAAAAACTCAAAACCCCAATGAAAGTGTAAATAGTGTTGTATGGTCGAGAATCCCCAAGACTGTATTTGTTGGAATAGAAACACTTCACTTTGGTGTGTATGATGCTGTCGCGACTTTCAATGATGGCAACATTGTAAGGTGCAAGGTATTTAGAAATATGGGAATGAAGATAGGTTCTAACATGGTACGAGCGATGCTTGCTTTAGACAAGGAACGCCTTCGGGCTGCAGACAGGGCTGTAAAGAGTCTAGAAATACAAGCAAGAGTAAACAGGAGGAAGAACAAGAGGAAGCTGGAGTAAGAGTTTGCAGAGGATGAAGATAATCCATCCTATGGACCTGGAATGCACTAAAAAGTTAATCCAATCTTTGTCGCTCGATTCCCAAAACTTTTATTTTCTCATACTAATTACATGTTTTCTAAGGATCTTCCAAACATATTTGTTTCAAACTTTCAGTAAATGTTACACAGTACCTTCTGCATAATTTAACACAGCCTTTTTCCAAAAAACTGTATATTTTTGAATATATAAATAAAAAATTCCAAAAAAATGTTGTGAATTTTCATTACAATTGAAAAAAAACTCATCTTTAATAACTGAACTAAAATTTTGTAAAATCCCTGTGTTAAGTTGTAGCCCATATTCCAATAAATAATCTGTAAAAAGTTCAACTTCCTACTTCAAATACTTTGTGAGGAAAGATGTAATTTATAAGCGTTATTTTAACATTGCAAGTATAGGGCGTTCCGGAGCCCCTTAAGAAAGTTTATGCTGCTGCTGTTTTGATTGTTTGAGGCACTCGAGCACAGACAAAGGTGTTGAACTAAGCTTGGCGAAGAGCAGCAATAATTGCGTGAATTAATTTAAGTATGTGAGGTGGTGTGGGTGGAGTTTTTGGAGTTACGTCAGTGTTTTGTGCTTGTATGGTGGGGTGGGGGGATGAGATATGGATTAAAATATAAGATTTTCATTGTACACTCCTGGAAATGGAAAAAAGAACACATTGACACCGGTGTGTCAGACCCACCATACTTGCTCCGGACACTGCGATAGGGCTGTACAAGCAATGATCACACGCACGGCACAGCGGACACACCAGGAACCGCGGTGTTGGCCGTCGAATGGCGCTAGCTGCGCAGCATTTGTGCACCGCCGCCGTCAGTGTCAGCCAGTTTGCCGTGGCATACGGAGCTCCATCGCAGTCTTTAACACTGGTAGCATGCCGCGACAGCGTGGACGTGAACCGTATGTGCAGTTGACGGACTTTGAGCGAGGGCGTATAGTGGGCATGCGGGAGGCCGGGTGGACGTACCGCCGAATTGCTCAACACGTGGGGCGTGAGGTCTCCACAGTACATCGATGTTGTCGCCAGTGGTCGGCGGAAGGTGCACGTGCCCGTCGACCTGGGACCGGACCGCAGCGACGCACGGATGCACGCCAAGACCGTCGGATCCTACGCAGTGCCGTAGGGGACCGCACCGCCACTTCCCAGCAAATTAGGGACACTGTTGCTCCTGGGGTATCGGCGAGGACCATTCGCAACCGTCTCCATGAAGCTGGGCTACGGTCCCGCACACCGTTAGGCCGTCTTCCGCTCACGCCCCAACATCGTGCAGCCCGCCTCCAGTGGTGTCGCGACAGGCGTGAATGGAGGGACGAATGGAGACGTGTCGTCTTCAGCGATGAGAGTCGCTTCTGCCTTGGTGCCAATGATGGTCGTATGCGTGTTTGGCGCCGTGCAGGTGAGCGCCACAATCAGGACTGCATACGACCGAGGCACACAGGGCCAACACCCGGCATCATGGTGTGGGGAGCGATCTCCTACACTGGCCGTACACCACTGGTGATCGTCGAGGGGACACTGAATAGTGCACGGTACATCCAAACCGTCATCGAACCCATCGTTCTACCATTCCTAGACCGGCAAGGGAACTTGCTGTTCCAACAGGACAATGCACGTCCGCATGTATCCCGTGCCACCCAACGTGCTCTAGAAGGTGTAAGTCAACTACCCTGGCCAGCAAGATCTCCGGATCTGTCCCCCATTGAGCATGTTTGGGACTGGATGAAACGTCGTCTCACGCGGTCTGCACGTCCAGCACGAACGCTGGTCCAACTGAGGGGCCAGGTGGAAATGGCATGGCAAGCCGTTCCACAGGACTACATCCAGCATCTCTACGATCGTCTCCATGGGAGAATAGCAGCCTGCATTCCTGCGAAAGGTGGATATACACTGTACTAGTGCCGACATTGTGCATGCTCTGTTGCCTGTGTCTATGTGTCTGTGGTTCTGTCAGTGTGATCATGTGATGTATCTGACCCCAGGAATGTGTCAATAAAGTTTCCCCTTCCTGGGACAATGAATTCACGGTGTTCTTATTTCAATTTCCAGGAGTGTATTTCCACATCATTACGAGTAAGACATAAATTTGTTTCCATGTTATATTTACTACATTCTGTATACGTATTTCTAAGTGACCTGCGCAAATCAGTGTATAAAATGGTTAAAGGATCAATAAATAACATTACCATCTTAGAAGATAAACATTTCAGATGCTTACATCATGTGAAGTGGTGTTGTCATTAACATACTGAACTCTTATTTAAGAAGAGTGGGGTTCAAGTCTTAGTCCAAGCATCCTAATCTATGATTTCTGGTTTCCTTTGTAACTTACGGAGAATACCGGAAGTATAGTTATTCTGTAACTAAGCTAAAGCTCCAGCCTTGAAGACATCGATGTCGACGAGACGTAAAACCCTTGCTTCATTTCATGAAATTATGCTGTCAGTTAACAGGATTCAAACATAGAAACATGGCATGTAGCTACACGCAAAAAATTAGGTAACATTCAACAGGGTCTAATCAAGATGCATGTCTTCATGCATTCGTAGCAGGCAGGTTTGCTACCGCGTTTATTTAATACTGCGAGTATAACATGAATGGGATTAACGTGTGCAAGCCTCAGTTGTGTCAAATTTTACTGTGGAGAGATGCAGATGTTGTATTAAGGGGGAATGTTACCCACAGGGAGTAAAAAATTCGATTTTAGAAAGATATATGTTGGGAATTGATGTAATCCAGACTCTTGTGCCTGGTATTGCTGATTCCTGAGATTGACTTATAAGATCTTTTGTTATAAAATTTATGCTCTGTGACTTGTAAGTAAAGTGTTGACTTAGACTGAAAATCTCTACCAGCTACTGTCATTCACGGCATTAAAATTTGATGCCGAAACCAGGGAAGATTTCTACAACTGCTGTTGTGACACCACGATTTTTGAACGCAATTCACTCGGTCGTACCACGAGGGGTTCACTGTATTTATTTCCCACGCTAGCCAGCAAACTCTTCCAACGACGACAGCCTACATACACAGCTAACCGTAAGTTTAACTGAGTTATCAAGCCACATATTTTGTAGTGCAATTTGTAAATGCAGTTGACTCCATTATTATTGCTGTGTACTGTAATTATAGCTGCTCGGTTGGCTCTGTAAGGTATTGTCAGATCTAACACTACGCCTGTAAATTGTTTATGAGCGGTGCTGCCATTTGTTAGTTGTTCGTGAAATTAGTACTGCCATGGCCCGCTCAGACAACTGCAATCACCTCACGATGTGACACAGAAAACGCTGATAACAACAATCAGTTACAGTGTCTGAAAAGAATACCAACGAGACCCAAAGCTAACACTACACGCATTTTGAATGAAGTACACAACTTTAACGACAAAACCCCCCGGTGAATATTATGAATGTATTGAATACCGATTACAAGAATTGTTGTGTACGTTAATAGGCCTTGATAACAAAACACACAATCTTCTCCATGATGTTGATTACGATGTTGACGTTTCCAAATTCAGAAAAGCACGCTATTTTGCGCTTGTCAGGGGGAATAGAAGGGGAATTGATGAATTCCGTCTCTCACGTTATCATCAATGATGAACAACCGGCTACGACATTTCAGCTGTTCCACCATCTAATATTAGGCTGCTCACTAAAAACCTTGAGAGGTTTTCTGGAAATAATGAGACTTGTGATCGTTGACACATTTGAAGAAACCAGGAGAATCCTCACAGCACGATAGAACGACTTAAAAAAATTATGGATTATTAAAGACATACACTTCCTCACCCCAGAATCACTTAATTTTACAAATCGACTGCAACCACCGCTTCCAAGCTTTGCGCGCTGGATGAAGACGTAAATGCTTCTGATCGTGTGCTAGCATCAAAAATTCTCAGAATCTGATGACATCCTGCGACGCTGGTTTATACATTTCAAACAAATGAATCTTCCAGAAGGCGACATACTTCAGTTTATGGAATTTATAGGAACTGAAATAGACCCAGCGCTTATTGGCCCACAACGAAACGTCGACTTCCACTCTCACAGCTGTAGCCCTGCATGTCTGCGCTAATCAGAAACAAAATTACGGTCCACTTTGCGTCTTTTACGAAGAACGTGGTTATTGGACCCAAGAACGTAATTAAGCTATTGACTTCACTGAGCGAAAACGTAACGCTTTTTTTCTGTGCCCGAACAAAGGACATAAAGTGTCAAGTGCATTTTGTGCTAAGTGTAAAAAACCTAATACTAAGCCGGCCGCGGTGGCCGAGCGGTTCTAGGCGCTCAAGTCCTGAACCGCGCTGCTGCTACGGTCGCAGGTTCGAATCCTGCCTCGGGCATGGATGTGTGTGATGTCCTTAGGTTAGTTAGGTTTAAGTAGTTCTAAGTCGAGGGGACTGATGACCTCAGATGTTGAGTCCCATAGTGCTCAGAATCATTTGAACCATTTGAACCGAATAACAAGTCGATATGCGTCGGAGGTACGACGTATAAGATCTCAGCAGGACAGAGCAGTATGATAGTCTCTATGCTTACCGTCACGTAGCCTGATAATATTGTTTGTAGGCTGGACTGGTATGGTCGAAAAAGCGTACGTCACAAATGTATCGACACAAGCATTCGTCGCCACTTCCAGCCTGCGTGAGCTTTCGCATGAAAATCTTTGGGGAATAGAGTCACCATAGGCAAGTGTGCGGAGTACTAGTGCCGCTATGAGCTTCTTTTTAGGCTCAAAAGGAAATACTAAAATTTCTGTAGCGACTGACGTGACGCTGACACCTTATATACTGCAGTTATACAGGGTGGTTGGAAATTCCCGTTACAAACTTCTAGCACGTGTGGAGGGTAGTAAGTACAGCACATTTTGACCGAGCGAGGTGGCTCAGTGGTTAGACACTGGACTCGCATTCGGGAGGACGACGGTTCAATCACACGTCCGGCCATCCTGATTTGGGGTTTCCGTGATTTCCCTAAATCGCTCCAGGCAAATGCCGGGATGGTTCCTTTCAAAGGGCACGGCCGACTTCCTTCCCCGTCCTTCCCTAATCCGATGAGACCGATGACCTCGCTGTCTGGTCTACTTCCCCAAAAACAACAACAACAAGCACATTTTGAAGAGGAATCCATGTCCGGAATCGTATCGTTTCCGTTCTACGACAGTTTCAATTCAGATGTGTACCTCGTCAATGTCTGCTTAGGGCAAGAGAAACTTCTCAGAGTTCCCTGTCCTGATATACAACAGGAGAGACACGATGACGTGTACTACGTCAAACGATCCCCAGATGTCACCTACTGTCTGCTTTGCTGTGAGACCGAGTCAATACCAGTGCATCACCGATAGAGGAAACATGGTGCAGTACACGTTTGCGGAGTACACAGATATGCTTCTTGTGTATGGCGAAGCTGGAGGTAACGGAAGAGCTGCTAGTCGGCTGTATCACGAACGTTTTCCACACCGTCACACTCCGTCGCACAAACTGTTTGCCCAAGTTACACAACGGCTACGAGAAACGTGTAACTTCACCGTGAGGAGGCTGGACTGTGGCGCTCCACGGCGACGCCGCACTCCCGAATTTGAAGAAGGTGTACTGCGCCGCACTGAAGATAGCCCGTCAACGAGTTCGCCAACAATTGCGCGTGCGATGGCTGTTAGTCACAGTACCGTCTTGGACGTCCTGTATGAGCAACAATTACATCCGTACCACTTACAAAGGGTACACGCTATGGGTCCAGCAGACTTTCCACAACGCGTCGCCTTCTGCACACGGTTCCTGCACCGTTGCATCGACGCAACCCTGTTTCCACGTCGAGTTATCCTCACAGATGAATGTAGGTTCACAAGGGATTGTGTTCTGAATGTTCGAAATAGCCATGTCAGGACGGACGATAACCCTCACGCCACGCATGTTCAGGGATTTCAAGACAGGTATTCTGGACGGTCTTGTGATTGGACCATACCTCCTTCCATCCAAGCTCACTGCTCCCGCATACTTAGTCCTCCTACGACACATAATGGACCTGTTCTTGGAAGCTGTGCCATTGAATGTCCGCCAGGAAATGTGGTTTCAGCATGATGGAGCACCACCTCACTTTTCACTGGCTGTCCGGAGACATCTCAACAGACGGTTTGGCGAAAGATGGATAGGCCGTGATGGTCCAACCGCGTGGCCGCCACGAATGCCGGACTTCACCCCTGCGGACTACTTCTTGTGGGGTCGTATGAAGAGTCTAATTTATGAGACACCTGTAGAGACAGAGGAAAATCTGCTGGCACGCGTTCTGGCCGTTGTACAAGACATTGAAGAGACACCAGGTGGGATGGAGAGAGTGTACCACAATATGCTTCGGAGGTACAATGTGTGTAACAACGATGGTGGTCGCCACATCGAGCCGCTGTTGTAACGTTGCTGCTGATGCTCTAGATGCTGGATTCTTGTTGTTGTCGACTAATGTAAACCATAAGGTGCAAGTTGTAATGCAAATGCGTAAGTAATAACGGAACGAGTCAGTATTCTTTTCAAATGGATTGCAACAATTGTACTGGGTCACGCCTAAGTACATTCCTCACGTGGGTGTGGATGAGATTGTCATCTACATTAAAACTGTCGTAGAACGGAAACGATACGTTTCCGGACATAGGTTCCTTTTCAAAATGTTATGCACTCATTACCCTCTACATGTCCTAGAAGTTTGTAACGGGAATTTCCGACCACCCTGTATGTTCAGTCCAGACAAGTGATGGTTCTGAATTATCCGCAACAGATGAAAAAAAGCTTATCAGTGCCATTTATGATTAATGGTGCAAGAGATTGTCTAAACTAAAAAGTTATAAGTCTTTTGTGAGCCACTAAGATTTCTTGCGTTTTAGATGGGTTACGTTTCAAATCAATGTTCTGCGCCCACTCTGATGGGGCAGATAAATCGGCATTTACTTGCTGAATGGCTAAGCACAGGTTTGTTGGACTAGCACTTAAATATAACTGATGGTCTTAAGTGTATAGGTGATATTTTCGGTGGTAGAGGATAGTTGACACACCTTTAATATGAAATGAGAAGAGAAATGGGCCCAACACTAATCCTCCTACTATGCCCCTCCGCTGTGACGTTTTTGTTCCAGTCACACGCTATCGGCGATTTGTAAGGTATGACTGGAACCACTGTACTGTAGTCTTAGAAAGATTTTGACTTGTGCGTTTATCAAGTAGAATGTCGAAGTCGAAAACTTTGCTGAAATCCAAAAAGCACGTAACAGTCGCCTGTTGCTTTCCCATGGCTGGTTTCATTTCGTCAGTCATTCTTATAAGAGCAGTCGTCGTGCTGCTATTTTGCCGGAAACTGGACTGGTATCCATCTAAAAGGTTATTTGATGTTAAATATTTAGTAAGCTGTTCGTGACCTATGTATTGTAAAGCCTTGGATAATGCTAGTAGAATGCAAATGGGCCTCTAGTCGAAAAGTTGTTTCGAAAATTCCTTCTTGCGTAATGGTTTTATGAGTCCCTGCTTCCAGGATGGTGGGAAGATGCTGGAGATTAGAGAATTGTTAGAAATGTCCGTTATTTTGGGCAGTAGTGGTTAAAAAAAACTGACCATTTGCACAGTCACATTATTGTGTCATACCGCTGCCGGACGAATTCGTGCAGTTGACTTCCTGACCGTGTTATGGCTTAACGGCGGCAGTAAAAATTTTTCATTTCTACTAGCCACTGATGCTTTAAGGGAATCGGTAGTTTACACCCTTGTGCGTTGGTTAAGTAAAGACATCGGAGTGTCGAAATAGTAATTTAGATCCTCAATATGCACTGGAGGTTCAGCCGCAGATTTTGCCTATTCCTAGACCTCGTAGACTTTTCCTCAGTGCGTTGGGTCTGTGAAAGTCCACAGTCAATAAGTGGGCTTACCTGAGCTTTTCATTACTCGCAAGTTGGTTGCGAATACATCGACAAACGCATGCTGCTGTATGGTGAGTGGGCCCAAGTGGAATCAGTGGAAGGTTTGAGCAGGAAAGTATGTACCTGAATTTTGAGACAGAAGAACTGTTGTTCAGAAAATTTCCGTTGATCACTCCAGACACAATTACGCGTTAATACAAAGATTCAAGACTTGAGAGTGAAGATTCAAAGCTAGAGAGCTGTCCAAATTTAGGTGGACTGTATATTACACACATGAGACATTTTTAATAGAGAATTTTAATTTAAGTGAAAATGCAGTCCTTTTTAGACGGAAGCTCTTCGCTACAGTGTAACCCTGTCGATTTCAAAATTAAAGGAGTGTGGACTAATTCTACGATTTACAAGGGCGTATGAAAGTGACTACTACTTCACACCTCGAACCAGAATTCCGCAATATATTAGGAATATGGCACATGTCTGCCACATTGCAGTTGGCTGACCCACAGAGGGAGCTTTTAATCGGTAGTGAGCATTGTTGCAAGACTTACGGATAGTCTTTCGATCCACATTTCTAAATCTATTGTTCTGTTTCCCAGCAAATTCGGCTGGTTCATCAGTGGGACCAAACCTGCCGTCTGTGCGAATTTAGCTGTCGTTAACTTTGTACTTCAGACTCACAAGCCCACAGATGACCAATTGGTACCGTTCTGGGATTTAGAGACAGCTTGCATATGTGCGCATCATAATACAGTTGATGTTGTGGTCTTCAGTCCAAAGACTGGTCTGATGCAGCTCTCCGAGTAACTGCACCAACCTACATCCTTCTGAATCAGCGTACTGTATTCATCTCTTGGTCGCCTCTACATTTTTACCCCCCCCCCCCCCCCCACGCCCACGCTTCTCTTCACTACTAAATTGGTGATCCCTTGATGCCTCAGAATGTGTCCTATCAACCGATTCCTTCTTCTTGTCAGGTTGTGCCACAAATTTCATTTCTCCACAGTTCTATTCAGTACCTCCTCATTAGTTACGTGAGCTATCCATTTAGTCTTCAACATTCTTCTGTAGCACCACATTTCAAAAGCTTCTATCAGTAAACATTCTCTCGTCCTTCAACAATTTCAGGCATCTTGTCTTGTGCGTGATCTTCGAAATTCCGTACGTCTTCCTAAGAAACAAAATATTATTCTGTATTCTACTAAAGTGTGAACGCAGAAAGTATATTTCGTAGTTTACTTAAAAGACTTCTTAACAGCGATTCCTTAAAGAATACTTACCATCGTCTTATGTTTGACTACGCTGCAAAGAACCGGTGTAGGGCCCGCTCTTTCTGAAGACCCAAGTAATATTATATTTTAACTTTCGTATCAGGCAGTTAAGAAGGAGAAACTTAGTGAAATAAAGTGGAGAATCGTTCTCGATGGTTTCTTTTTTTCCGTGAGATCGACACACTCTCTCAACAACACATCAGAGCGGCTCCAAATATTCTGCAGAAATACTTGCTGTTCTGTTACGGTTCCGATTATATTCCGTGGCTGTTATTAGTGATATTATGCAAGCATTCTTGGAACATGCCTTGCACAAAGAAGACAGAAATTTTGACAAGATTTTTATGGAACAAAGTTTTTCAAGGTAGTCACGGAAACTACCACACTAAGAACAAAGTAACGACTTACCGCTTCATCTACCCTCATGCTCATAAATTAAGGATAATGCCGAAACAACGCTCTGGTGGGCGGTTTGCGGGTTTAAATCACCTCGGAGTATGACCATGCGGTGCATCTGATCTGCACGGTGGCGCTGGTAGCAGTCATACGCAAAGGTGTGTTTTTGTATGTCAGAGTACGGTGCAGCGAGTAAGTGTGCAGACGGGCGAGTAAGTGTGCAGACGGTTTCAGACGTGCTAATGGTGACTGTGCGTTGCAAATGGCTCAAAGAACACATATTGATGATGTTACAAGGGGTAGAATACTAGGGCGACTGGAGGGTGGTCGAACACAGCAGGTCGTAGCACGGGTCCTCCGTGTGCCACAAAGTGTGATCTCAAGATTATGGCAACGATTCCAGCAGACAGGAAACGTGTCCAGGCGCTACAGTGCGGGACGTCCACGGTGTACAACACCACAAGAAGACCGATATCTCACCATCAGTGTCCGCAGACGGCCACGGAGTACTGCAGGTAGCCTTGCTCTGGCCCTCACTGTAGCCACTGGAACAGTTGTCACCAGACACACAGTCTACAGACGACTGAACAGACATGGTTTATTCGCCCGGAGATCTGCAAGGTGCATTCCACTGACCCGTGGTCACAGGAGAGCCCGTAAAGTCTGGTGTCAAGAACACAGTACTTGGTCGTAGGAACAGTGATCCCAGGTTATGTTCACAGAGGAGGCCAGGTATAGTCTGAACAGTGATTCTCGCCGGGTTCTCATCTGGTGTGAACCAGGAACCAGATACCAAACCCTTAATGTCCTTGAAAGGTACCGGTATGGAGGTCGTGGTTTGATGGTGTGGGGTGGGATTATGATTGGTGCACGTACACCCCTGCATGTCTTTGACAGAGGAACTGTAACAGGTCAGGTGTATCTGGACGTCATTTTGCACCAGTATGACCGCCTTTTCAGGGGTGCAGTGGGTCCCACCTTCCTCCTGATGGATGATAAAGCACGGCCCCTCCGAGCTGCCATCGTGGAGGAGTACCTTGAAACAGAAGATATCAGGCGAATGTAGTGGCCTGCCCGTTCTCCAGACCTAAACCCCGTCGAGCATGTCTGGGATTCTTTCAGTCGACGTATCACTGCTCGTCTTCAAACCCCTACGACACTTCAGAAGCTCCGACAGGCACTGGTGCAAGAATGGGAGGCTACACCCCAGCAGCTGCTCAACCACCTGATCCAGAGTATGCCAACCCGTTGTGCGGCCTGTGTAGGGATGCATGGTGATAATATACCATATTGATGTCGGGGTACATGCTCAGGAAACCGTGGCGTTTTGTAGCACATGTGTTTCGGGACGGTTTTCTCTGCTTATCACCAATACCGTAGACTTACAGATCTGTGTCGTGTGTGTTCCCTATGTGCGTATGCTATTAGCGCCAGTTTTGTGTAGTGCCACATTGTGTTCCATTCGACCTGGCACACAGCCCATTCTTGCTTTCGGTAATGGTGAAAGGGTACGCTCCTGGATATGATTCCGCATTTTCCTTTGCCGTACATATGCTAGCCAACAATGTTTTCGTGGATGACTTCACATTTGGCGTTGACGATAGCAAAGAAGCTATCGCTACGTATTATCAATTAACAGCTCTCGTGAAGTTATTGCACTTTCAATTAGCGAATTTTGCCAGTACTTCAGATCAGTTACAAAACACACGGCGAGAGACTGCTACAGAACCAGATACCAACCCCTTAATGTCCTTGAAAGGTACCGGTATGGAGGTCGTGGTTTGATGGTGTGGGGTGGGATTATGATTGGTGCACGTACACCCCTGCATGTCTTTGACAGAGGAACTGTAACACGTCAGGTGTATCTGGACGTCATTTTGCACCAGTATGACCGCCTTATATACTAGCCAACAATGTTTTCGTGGATGACTTCACATTTGGCGTTGACGATAGCAAAGAAGCTATCGCTACGTATTATCAATTAACAGCTCTCGTGAAGTTATTGCACTTTCAATTAGCGAATTTTGCCAGTACTTCAGATCAGTTACAAAACACACGGCGAGAGACTGCTACAGATATTCAAGTTTTAGACGTACCCGTATTTTGGAACACGGCAATGGACAGCTTCTACATTAGCACAGATGATGTCACAGAAAAATTACCTAAGTACCAAATGGGAACTATTACACACTATAGCTATATTTTACGACCAACTATGATCTTTCTCTTCTGAGTTTATCATGCCGAAACTATTATTCCAAGAAACTTGGTGTAGGTGACTTGACGGAAATGAGTTGCTGCTTAATGATCTCGCAGCACAGTGGAATACTTGGGTGTCCACTTTACCTTCATTGTCTTTAATTCGCATCTATCGACGGATATCGACTACTAAAAATCAGGATGTTCAGATTCACGTGTTTTGTGATGCTTCGGAACGGGCGTAGAGTGCAACTCTCTGCATCCGTACAGTTTTTCACAGCAACACATCGATTCACCTAACCTATAGCAAGAACAGACCTGGACCTGTCTAAAAAATAACACTACCACGTCTCGAATTTCTAGGTGCATTTCGTGAGCACCATTACTAAAATATTTCTGGGCAGCTGCAAGATACTCTTGCAGATACGTCGTTACTCACGTAGTATTGTGGACTGACGCTACAGTGGCCTTAGTCTGGATGCACAGTGATGCTGATCAACGGAAGACTTCCATCTGTAACAGAGTGACTGGAGACATTCTTCTGGACATGCAAATCCAGCGGTTCATCTAACACAGTGAATTATTGGCAGTCAAATCGGATCTGCGCATGTCTGGTGAAAGGACCATCATGGCTTGCACACCCAGAAAAATGGTGCCCATCTGGTACTCCAAATATGAGTTATAGCCTCCTGGAAGAGGGTATAGACATTTCCAAATTCAATATCTACTGGAGACTAATTCGTACAATCGGCTGGACCCTTCACTTCACACGTGAGATTCTTCACAAAGATTAATTTGACGGGAGAGTTGAAAGCAGTCGACCTCCCAAACGCAAGCAGTTACTGGATTAAAACAGTCTAACGCCAATGTTTCATGCGGGAAATCGGCATATTCCAGAATGGTAAACCAATCTAAAATGACAGGCTTTCTTCCATTCACTGAAGATGGAGTCCTTCGTCTGCGAGGTAGATTTCAGTTTGCAGACCTCACCAGTGAACAATGACATCCAATACTCCTTGATGGGTCACATTATTTCACAAGACTCCCCGCTGACCACCTCAGATATCAATAACTTCCTCGCCAAAAACGGAATCACTTGGAAGTTCGCGGCACCACGGGCGTCTTGGTGGGGAGGATAGTGGGTGAAGAAAAGCTGACAGCACGCCCTGTTCAGCTGGTCACCCCCCACCCCCAGGTTGGGGCGGATATTGGGAATTGATGTAGTCAAGACATTTGTATTTGTTACTGGTAATGCTGAATCCTAGGAAACATGCTGAACCCTAAGATATATGCTGAATCCTAAGATATGACCTGTTATAAACACTTCTGTTAAACATGTTTTGTAACTGGTAAGTAAGGAGTTGTGGTAGGCTGCAAATCACTATCTACTACTGTTATTCATGACAATATCGTTTTAATATCTCTGTATTACGTTAGAAATGTGTGAAAAATTCTTAAAACCGTAAATTTTCATAAATCTTTCTTTTTTTCTACCAAGCTGCACACGCAATACCACCTTCCCTCCTCAGATGCCATGCGAAGGTGTTCCGTGTACGTTGTGTTTGCTGTAAATATGTAAATTATCTGCTATGTATCATCTGCGGAAGTCTTCTTTTTTGCCGAGTGACTCTGTAAAGGTCCAGTAGAAAACGTGATTTTTTTTTTAAGTTGAAAGTTTGTCGCGGCATTATTAATCTCCTGGAAAATTGTTTGCGCGGTAAAACTCAATATAATAATAAAAATTTCAGTAACATAGATTCGTTGTGTATCCCAAATGTAGTTTAGTAGCATTAAATTGCTCAGTTCAGATGTACACGTATATCATGTCGTAGTATGAAGTAACTCCGCACAGCTACACTATGTGATCAAAAGTATCCGGACACCCCCCAAAAACGTCCGTTTTTCATATTAGGTGCATTTTGGTGTCACCTACTGCCAGGTACTCCATATCAGTGACTCAGTAGTCATTAGACATCGTGAAAGAGCAGGATGGGGCGTTCCGCGGAACTCACGGACTTCGAACGTGGTCGGGTGACTGTTTGTCACTTGTCATACGTCTGTACGCGAGATTTCCACAGTCCTAAACATTCCTAGGTCCACTGTTTCCGATGCAATAGTGAAGTGGAAACGTGAAGGGGCACGTGCAGTATCAAAGCATACAGGTCGACCTCGTCTATTGACTGATGAAGACCGGCGACAGTTGAAGAGGGTCGTAATGTGTAGTAGGCAGACATCTATCCAGACCATTACACAGGAATTCCAAACTGCATGAGGACCCACTGCAAGTACTATGACATTTAGGCGGGAAGTGAGAAAACTTGGATTTCTTGGTCTAGCGGCTGCTCATAAGCCACACATCACGCCGGTAAATGGCAAACGACGCCTCTCTCAGTGTAAGGAGCGTAAACATTGAACGATTGAACAGTGGAAAAACGTTGTGTGGAGTGACGAATCACGGTACACAATGTGGCGACCGGATGGCAGGGTGTGGTGTGGCGAATGCCGGGTGAACGTCATCTGCCAGCACGTGTAGTGCCAACAGTAAAATTCGAAGGCGGTGGTGTTATGGTGTGGTCGTATTTTTCATGGGGGGGATTCACACCCGTTGTTGTTTTGCGTGGCACTATCGTAGCACAGGCCTACATTGATGTTTTAATCACCTTCTTGCTTCCCACTGTTGAACAGCAATTCATGGATGGCGGTTGCATCTTTCAACACGATAGATCACCTATTCATAACGCACGGCTTGTGGCGGAGTGGTTACACGCAATAACATCACTGGCTTGCAGAGAGTCCTGACCTGAATACTACAAAACACCTTTGGGATGTTTTGGAACGCCGACTTCGTAGCAGGCCTCACCGACAGACATCGATACCTCTCCTCATTGCAGCACTCCGTGGAGAATGGGCTGCCATTCCCCAAGAAATCTTCCAGCATCTGACTGAACGTATGCCTGAGACAGTGGAATCTGTCATCAAGGCTAAGGGTGGGTCAACATCATATTGAGTTCCAGCGTTACCGATGGACGGCGCCCCGAGCTTGTAAGTCATTTTCAGCCAGGTGTCCGGATACTTTGGATGTATCATGCTGAACTGTATTTCAATAAAGGCAGCATAGTTAATTTTTGCTAATCAGACACCTCAGGTCACCGATCGACGAAAGATTCAAAAGGAAGAGGTGTATAACTGCTTAGATGGGGAAAGGAGAGGAGGACTAAACGAAGAGTGAAGGTAGTTGAGGAAGAGGACCTGATCTACGAATCTGGTGGTTATTAGAGGCAGTCTAGTATCAACGTGGGTAAACTACAAACAAAACTTTTAAGTCCGGGTTTCTCAGCTTCCAGTTGTTCAGCACTTAGCTAGACTGTTCTCAGCAACTGAAAGAAATAAGGAGCTCGAGATTTCTGAGGTGATTTATGCAGTTACGGAACCACTTTTACGATTAGTTATGATAGTGGTGTTTCGTTTGTAGATACAACTTAATGATAAACTTCGGTACATTTCTGTGTTCAGAATTCAAGAATTCAAATTTCCACAAAAATATTTTGTCTCATTGTATTTTAGCAGATCCTCGCATCTTTCGAGATGTGTAGATTAAGTTGCAACACTCAAACAAAACAACTTCGGCAGTATCTACAGGGTTGTAATAAATTTGGTGTACTGGCGTCAGTTACAAATTCCGCTTCTCTGAATTTTCTCAATAGTGTTCTTTGAAAAGAACGTCGCCTTCCCTCCAAGGATTCCCATTTGGGTTCCCGAAGCACTCCGTAACACATACGTATTGTTTGAACGTACCTGTAAAAAAAAAAAAAAAAAAAAAAAAAAATTAAGGATTTGAAGGACACTGGGAAACACTCTCGGTTTAGCAGTGTAAGTCTGTGTTTTTAGGTTAAAATGCACTTAGTATTCAACGTAGTCTTGTCTTATTTGATAGATTCCATCCTTGAAATGTGTTTCAGTACTCTCTCCAAAATGCCGACCAACCGCTGTCATAACTTCTCCTTTTATGTCAAAACGTTTTCAGACCACATATTTCCTTATATATAGTAATATGTAGTTGTCTGCCGATGTAAAATCTGGTGGCCTTGACAAATGTTCGTAGTTTAAAACCATCAGTTTATCTATGCCAGGATGTCTTTATGTCTAGTCACATGGTTCCTCATGGTGAAAAACAATTTTTTCTTTCGCAATCTAGATCGCTTCGCTTACACATTTTCTTCTATTTGGACAAGAAGAACTATGGTGTATTCACCAATCGATAAGAAGAATCCCATTTACAGTGCAGAAAACACTGGTCATAACCTTCCGGTAGATGAAATCGACTTCAACTTTTTTGTGGGTGGTAAAGGGGTTCCAAGGTCGCTTTGACATGTAGTTGCTGTCGTGAAACAGTGTAGTAACGTGTTATCCAAAATTACAAACTGCCGCTCAAAATAGGATAGATTACTTTTAAAACATTACTGAGAAATTCTTTTCCCATTTCTTGTTAGTCAGTATTCTGTAACTGCAACATCAATCTTCCACAAAGCTTTTCTCATTGATACTCTTTCTTCTGATACGCATACAGCTCTGCTGATTCTTACATTTGCTATCGACGATTGTTCAATACCACGCCGCGCAGTTTCTCGGCATTTTCATCTCTGACTAAAACACAGGAACGTCGCCCATGCGGATCGTCATCAGGAAAAGTTCGACCACTTTTGTCTTCAGTGATCCATTTCTTAACTGTTAGAATGGTAATAGATATCAACCAACAATGGACGAATTTTCGTTAGTGATGAACTATTCAAAACAAAGAATTTCTGTGGGTGCTGCTGTACTTCAGCTCATCTATTTGTACGAGGCCAACAAGAAAAGACTACTTTTAAAAGCTGTGTAAATCGAATTACTCTGCTGCAGAGATCGTCTTCACTTACATTAATATTCGACATTCAACACAAGAAAACTACTTCATTTCTGTGACAGGCTGAGAAATTTTCATCTTTCCTGCTACGTTGCTAGGAGAAGATGATTCGTAATTAACAACTACAAAGCACTCGTTACGTTATTTGCAGGTTTATATTGAACTTCTATAAAATCCGGGGGAAATTTCGGCGCAAATTATCACACATGATGAAAATACTTCTGTGACGAAATAACAACACAAAAATCCCTTTGGCTTCTAACTAAGCACATTTTCGCAAAGCAAACAGCGCTACCTGGGAAGAGAATGCCTGAGAGCGTCTGAGCAATTGATGTTGCAGGATGTGTGCTGACAGCCGGCATTCGCAAGCGATAGCATCTACGTCTTGTCACTCCTTCCAGCGGGCATTCCATGATACTATGCTGATTCACAGCTGCGATGCATGCGTGTCCTGCGGAGGCTGAAAGCACTGAAATGAAACAGTTACGTACTGTGTCAGCCGAGGCGTGCAGACTTCCAGCAGCCCTTGAGAGACTGTACTGTGCGTAACGAATAAGTAGCTGCGTTGCGTTGTGCAACCGGTAATTCCAAGCTGCATGCACACGGCGTACTTCGTATGATCATTGACCAAAACGCTGCAAGAGCACGCCATGCATTCTCAAGTAGCTCTAAGCGACCGGCAGACGTGATTAGAATAGCTTTGGAGAGGCGCAAGCCGGACGTCTTATAAAAGGCTTGCAGTTCCAGCAGGAGTCGGGCAGTCTGGTCTGAAACCAATACAATCCAAGTTGTCGTGTTAGTCACAAGAAAGCAAGTAAAATAGAGAACGGTGTCGAAAGTCTATGAAAAATGTTAGTGGAATACTGCACGAAAAACAGATGAAAAGAAGAGAAAATTATCATAGACGTGAAGGGAGTGAAGGAAAATGGATATGGAGGATATGTGAACAATATACCAAGGGAAAAGAAGATAAGCAAAGAGTTCGAAATGTGCTGTTGCAGAACGCTGATGAAAATTAAGTTCATTTATAAAAAATTTAATTAATTTATTTAAATGATCTGATTAGGGCCATCAGGTTCTTTCCAACATGGGACCAGGGTTTCACACATACAGCACCTTTCTTACATCATAGCTTCCTAAGCAATAAAAATTTCCATGTGACAAATAGTTTTAAAATGATTTGAAAGTCTGAAGCAATTTGAGTAAATAATACTGACTATGAACTAATAAAGTAAATGCTGGCAGTAATTGTACGACTGCATCTACTGCCACTAGTAGTGATAATAGTAATAGTAATAATAATGATAGTGTCAGATTTTTTAGGGCTTATAGGTGCACAAGAAAGATGTTTTCTGATATAGAGTTCTGAGGAAAGGAAATTTAAGGAGACTGTACCATCTAACAATACTGGGAAAAGAGGAAGATCTGGTTGGGAAGAAGGATGTACAAGAGTAATGAGTGTGTAAAGGGCAATGGTTATCCTTATTGTTGGTTTAGTAGATACGTCAGTAACTGTCTTCTGACGATGGAGGTGTTATTCAGTTCTCTAATACAAAGCGGGAGTTTATTCCAGAGTCGGATTCCTGCTACTGAGGACTTCGAGAAAGTGGCTGAAAGATGGAGTGGGACAGAAAGTGTTTTGTTGTGATGGGAACCGGTGTTACTGCCATGTCGTTCAGATGTTGGCGTTAAGGTCGAGGGGGGGATATGAGAGGCAGTGTTCGATGATAAGACAGTAGAGAAGATAGAGGGTATGGAAATCTCTGCACCTGCTAGGACAGCTGTGTGTAAGATGTTGAAGTATGATCGAAGAGTCGAACTCCGCAGATATAACGAACACAGGCATTCATAATAAGCTCCAGGCGCCGTGGTCTTCCCTGAGAAAAGACTTGCAGCATAACATCGCTGTAATCAATAATTCAAAGTATAAGTGTTTGTACAAGTTTCTTTTTCAGGTCAAGAGGGAAAAGCTCTTTATATTTGTGCAAAGCATGAAGAGATATGATGCTTTCTTCCACACTGCAGTTATGTGCTCAGTCAAAATCAGATTTTCATCTATTATTACTCCCACACTCCTTGCTGAGAGAGATAAGTGCTATTTGTCCCATTTGGGGTTAAAGATGGTAGGGATTCCCAATATTTCGGGTTAATGAGGCTAGAATGACCAACCAGTACTGCTTAGGTTTCGGATGGATTGAGCTTTAAACCTATACCTTGCACCCATTTTGATAGTGTACACAGATCGGTATTTAGATTATCGGTAGCTGTCTTCAGGTTTATTGGTTTTGCACTTAGATGCAACTGGAAATCATCTGTGTACGTATGATATTTACAGGAGGCCAAAACTCATGACACATCATGTAAGTTCAATTAAAGAGTATAGGACCAAGTAACGAACCCTGGGAGACGCCCGATACTTCCTGCCTCCATTGTGACTTTGTGGTGTCCGACATGACACATGGCTGGCGAGACGTCGGGTGAGCGAACCCATTGCACTGCACTTGGCGAGAAATTTTGGCTGCTAAGTTTGGCGACTAAAATGTCGACGTCGACATTAAATTTTTTTGGTCAAGGGCGGATACTGACGTTATGGGACGGCTTCTTGGACTGCATGTGAACCGATCTTATCTTGGTAACCCATATAATTAGTACGTTACGAACTGCCAAAAGACTAGCTACAGTAAGGGGGAGAAAGCTCGCCGTCGGAGAGCGAATACTGATCGTTAAAAATTGGCATCATTCGGAACACTTCGTATCGATTGTTCTCTGTTTCAGACTGTTGCTGTCCTCAGCGACCCCAAAGTTGTGACACTGTAATTGCCTCACCAAGTGTTGTAATGTTGTCTGCGTGAGCGGATGATTTATTGATTAATAACGGTAAGTGCAAAATAGCTAAGCAGGGATGGCTAGACGACAAGTGTAAGGATGCGGAGGCGCATATCACTAGGGGTAAGATAGATACTGCCTACAGGAAAATTAAAGAGACCTTTGGAGAAAAGAGAACCACTTTCATGAGTGTTAAGAGCTCAGATGGAAACCCAGTTGTAAGCAAAGAAGGGAAAGCAGAAGGGTGGAAGGAGTATAATGAGGGCCTATACAAGGACGATGTTCTTGAGGACAATATTATAGAAATGGAAGAGAATGTAGATGAAGATGAAATAGGAGATATGATACTGCGTGAAGAGTTTGCCAGAGCGATGAAAGACCTAAGTCGGAACAAGGCCCCGGGAGTAGACAACATTCCATTAGAACTACTGACAGCCTTGGGAGAGCCAGGCCTAACAAAACTCTACCATCTGGTGAGCAAGATGTATGAGACAGGCGAAATACCCTCAGACTTCAAGAAGAATAATTCCAATCGCAAAGAAAGCAGGTGCTGACAGATGTGAAAATTACCGAACTATCAGTTCAATAAGCCACGGCTGCAAAATACTAGCACGAAATCTTGAAAAACTGATAGAAGCCGACCTCGGGGAAGATCAGTTTGGATTCCGTAGAAATGTTGGAACACGGGAGGCAATACTGACCCTACGACTTATCTTAGAAAATAGATTAAGGAAAGGCAAACCTACGTTTCTAGCATTTGTAGACGTAGAGAACGCTTTTGACAATGTTGACTGGAATACTCTCTTTCAAATTCTGAAGGTAGCAGCGGTAAAATACAGAGAGCGAAAGGCTATTTACAGCTTTTACAGAAGCCAGATGGCAGTTATATGAGTCGAGCGGCATGAAAGGGAAGCAGTGGTTAGGAAGGGAGTGAGACAGGGTTGTAGCCTATCCCCGATGTTACTCAATCTGTATATTGAGCAAGCAGTAAAGGAAACAAAAGAAAAATTCGGAGTAGGTATTAAAATCCATGGAGAAGAAATAAAAACTTTGAGGTTCGCCGATGACATTGTAATTCTGTCAGAGGCAGCAAAGGACCTGGAAGAACAGCTGAACGGAATGGACAATGTCTTGAAAGTAGGATATAAGATGAACATCAACAACAGCAAAACGAGGATAATGGAATGTAGTCGAATTAAATCGGTTGATGCTGCGGGAATTAGATTAGGAAATGAGACACTTAAAGTACTAAATGAGTTTTGCTATTTGGGGAGCAAAATAACTGATGATGGTCGAAGAAGAGAGGATATAAAATGTAGACTGACAATGGCACGGAAAGAGTTTCTGAAGAAGAGAAATTTGTTAACATCGTGTATAGATTTAAGTGTCAGGAAGTCGTTTCTGAAAGTATTTGTATGAAGTGTAGTCATGTATGGAAGTGAAACGTGGAAGATAAATAGACAAGAAGAGAATAGAAGCTTTCGAAATGTGGTGCTACAGAAGAACGCTGATGATTAGATGGGTAGATCACGTAACTGGTGAGGATGTATTGAATAGAAGAGGAGTTTGTGGCAAAATTTGTCTAGAAGAAGGGACTGGTTGGTAGGGCATATTCTGAGTCATCAAGGGATCATCAATTTAGTTTTGGAGGGCAGCTTGGAGGGTGAAAATCGTACAGGGAGACCAAGAGATGAACACACTAAACAGATTCAGAAGAATGTAGGTTGCAATAGGTACTGGGAGATGAAGAAGATTGCACAGGATAGAGTAGCATGGAGAGCTGCATCAAACCAGTCCCTGGACTGAAGACCACAACAACAACAACAAATTTCTTATATTTAAATGCATTATGAGACATGATCGCAAGTGTTTACCAAATGTTTTGAATGTTAATTTTGTTGTACTCAGTGCAATGTATTCCAACAGCTTTAATTTTAATTTCATATTTCTTGCTAGAAATATGCACTGCATTTGGAGATGACTGCCTCTGTAATGAACTTCCGTGTCAAACTTTGTATCATGACAGATGATCGGACGAGTCGGTACTAGAAGACAAATTTCAAAACACTGCCTCTCTCACATTCTCAAACCCCACAGTTGCCGCGCTACTTACCCCTCTGCCTCTGAAGTAAGCGACCAACTGTACTTAGCTCACGGCCGAATTCACCAATCTCAATTAAAATCACCCACATCTTAGAACATTAATGTGTCTGGAAGTATTATTGTTTGTTACTGAGAAAAAAAATACAGCTGTGAACCGTGGGCCTCACCAATACTTGGTTTGGTCCGCATGCCGTCTGCGGGTCGCAGTGTGGCCTACATTGTACTTAGAAAATGAGTGTGGGAGGAAAGCAGAGGACATGTCTACAGCACAGTAACTGACCAACTTCAGGGGAACAACTGCCTGTAAATGTCTGTGACATGTTTGTGGCATTTCGGGGGAAGGTAACAGATAACACGTTCCGCAACAGGAGATCTGTCACTTTCTCCCCTTGTACTGTTGCCCTTGTGTTCTTATAATCGTTTTTTCCACCGTTCGTTTAGTATAACCCACATACACGTCTCCACAACTACATGGTCTCCTGTAAATCCCTTAGAAGGGGAGACATTGACACATCAGCTGTCACGGAACTTGTTCTATAGCTAGGAGACCACTGGATTCGATTTGACAAGACTCAGATGTCGGCAGCCTCATGCGGGTGCTATGAAAGTCTGTACAGAAAGGCCATAGAGATTACTAGGGCCAGGACTTTAATGACAAGTAGTATTTTTTCCTGAACTTTAGGGTTAATTTTACAACAATTAATGCACGAATCAGGTATTACAGTGAAAAAAAATTTATTTTTATTGTACATATAAAATTATATTTACAGCTCTTTTTTAGTAATAGGTCATACTTCAGCCAACCTTTGCCAAAAAAAAAATGCATTATTTGTCGTATCTTTAAGGACACAAGAATAAAACCATTAACGTGTTACCCACATCACAATATTTCAGATGATATTGTCACACATAAACATAAGAATTACCACAAATCCTTACTCATCCGGACTATAGTAGATAAGCAACATAACACAGTAATCGGTTGTTGCGTGGGCTCGGCGAAACGCAAAGCCAACGGAGGCGAGTTCCTACATAATAAACATTGCACGCAGTGTCATGCAGTTCAGTCTGAATACAAACTCAGTGTGGTTCAACATGCTAGAAGTAAAGTGCCGCAACAGCATGAAGTATCGAGGTTTTGTTCGTGATTTTCGAGGGAAATTCTTCAACACTGACGAGGAAATATTACTTTGTAAACAATGTGAAGTAAAAGTTGGTGCAGGAAAGCGCTTTAATGGGCGACAGCACTGTAATAGCGTCAAACAGTATCTGTGCGAAGGGAAGTGCAGAAAATGACAGTAGACAAACTCCGTTATTTGAGCAGACGGCTCCTTCTTCAACAGTGCAATTATTCTTCAAGGACTTGTCTGAGAGGATGATGTCTTGAAACATCCCATTGGAGAAGCTGAAGAATCTACGCTTCATACAGTTCGTGGAGAAACACACTGCACATCCAGTTCCAGATGAATCTACACTGATAATGAACTATTTATTCGTGTGCTACGAGGAGATGCTCAACAAAATACGAATTAGAGGTGCTGAACAAAATTTTTGTGTGTCCATAGATGAAACTGCCGATGTGGGTGGGTGTTATTTTGTAAATGTTGTCGATGGTCCGAAATGTGAAATAATTTGGGTGAAGGTCACGGTTAAAGCAGGCTCAGACATGGTAATTGGATGTCTCTATAGGCCCCCTGGCTCAGCAGCTGTTGTGGCTGAGCACCTGAAGGATAATTTGGAAAATATTTTGAGTAGATTTCCCCACCATGTTACAGTTCTGGGTGGAGATTTTAATTTGCCGGATATAGACTGGGAGACTCAAACGTTCATAACGGGTGGCAGGAACAAAGAATCCAGTGAAATTTTTTTAAGTGCTTTATCTGAAAACTACCTTGAGCAGTTAAACAGAGAACCGACACGTGGCGATAACATATTAGACCTTCTGGTGACAAACAGACCCGAACTATTTGAAACAGTTAACGCAGAACAGGGAATCAGCGATCATAAAGCGGTTACTGCATCGATGATTTCAGCCGTAAATAGAAATATTAAAAAAGGTAGGAAGATTTTTCTGTTTAGCAAAAGTGACAAAAAGCAGATTACAGAGTACCTGACGGCTCAACACAAAAGTTTTGTCTTAAGTACAGATAGTGTTGAGGATAAGAGGACAAAGTTCAAAACCATCGTACAATATGCGTTAGATGAGTATGTGCCAAGCAAGATCGTAAGAGATGGAAAAGAGCCACCGTGGTACAACAACCGAGATAGAAAACTGCTGCGGAAGCAAAGGGAACTCCACAGCAAACATAAACATAGCCAAAGCCTTGCAGACAAACAAAAATTACGCGAAGCGAAATGTAGTGTGAGGAGGGCTATGCGAGAGGCGTTCAATGAATTCGAAAGTAAAGTTCTATGTACTGACTTGGCAGAAAATCCTAAGAAATTTTGGTCTTATGTCAAAGCGGTAGGTAGATTAAAACAAAATGTCCAGACACTCTGTGACCAAAATGGTACTGAAACAGAGGATGACAGACTAAATGTCTTTTTCCAAAGCTGTTTCACAGAGGAAGACTGCACTGTAGTTCCTTCTCTAGATTGTCACACAGATGACAAAATGGTAGATATCGAAATAGACGACAGAGGGATAGAGAAACAATTAAAATCGCTCAAAAGAGGAAAGGCCGCTGGACCTGATGGGATACCAGTTCGATTTTACACAGAGTACGCGAAGGAACTTGCCTCCCTTCTTGCAGCGGTGTACCGTAGGTCTCTAGAAGAGCATAGCGTTCCAAAGGATTGGAAAAGGGCACAAATCATCCCCGTTTTCAAGAACGGACGTCGAATAGATGTGCAGAACTATAGACCTATATCTCTAACGTCGATCAGTTGTAGAATTTTGGAACACGTATTACGTTCGAGTATAATGACTTTTCTGGAGACTAGAAATCTACTCTGTAGGAATCAGCATGGGTTTCGAAAAAGACTGTCGTGTGAAACCCAGCTCGCGCTATTCGTCCACGAGACTCAGAGGGCCATAGACACGGGTTCACAGGTAGATGCCGTGTTTCTTGACTTCCGCAAGGCGTTCGATACAGTTCCCCACAGTCGTTTAATGAACAAAGTAAGAGCATATGGACTATCAGACCAATTGTGTGGTTGGATTGAAGAGTTCCTAGATAACAGAACGCAGCATGTCATTCTCAATGGAGAGAAGTAAGAGTGATTTCAGGTGTGCCGCAGGGGAGAGTCATAGGACCGTTGCTATTCACAATATACATAAATGACCTTGTGGATGACATCGGAAGTTCACTGAGGTTTTTTGCAGATGATGCTGTGGTGTATCGAGAGGTTGTAACAATGGAAAATTGTACTGAAATGCAGGAGGATCTGCAGCGAATTGACGCATGGTGCAGGGAATGGCAATTGAATCTCAATGTAGACAAGTGTAATGTGCTGCGAACACATAGAAAGATAGATCCCTTATCATTTAGCTACAAAATAGCAGGTCAGCAACTGGAAGCAGTTAATTCCATAAATTATCTGGGAGTAAGCATTAGGAGTGATTTAAAATGGAATGATCATATAAAGTTGATCGTCGGTAAAGCAGATGCCAGACTGAGATTCGTTGGAAGAATCCTAAGGAAATGCAATCCGAAAACAAATGAAGTAGGTTACAGTACGCTTGTTTGCCCACTGCTTGAATACTGCTCAGCAGTGTGGGATCCGTACCAGATAGGGTTGAGACAAGAGATAGAGAAGATCCAACGGAGAGCAGCGCGCTTCATTACAGGATCATTCAGTAATCGCGAAAGCGTTACGGAGATGATAGATAAACTACAGTGGAAGACTCTGCAGGAGAGACGCTCAGTAGCTCGGTACAGGCTTTTGTTAGAGTTTCGAGAACATACCTTCACCGAAGAGTCAAGCAGTATATTGCTCCCTCGTACGTATATCTCGCGAAGAGACAATGAGGATAAAATCAGAGAGATTAGAGCCCACACAGAAGCATACCGACAATCCTTCTTTCCACGAACAATACGAGACTGGAATAGAAGGGAGAACCGATAGAGCCGTACTCAGGGTACCCTCCGCCACACACCGTCAGGTGGCTTGCGTAGTATGGATGTAGATGTAGATGTAGATGTAGAAATGTTGATGGGCCTGGAGAAATGTTCCTCCTAACGTGTGAAGTTTCTCAGAGAGTAAATAACTGGACAATTGCCATTTAGTTCGAAAACTCTATGAAGCTACTGCGGCTGGTTGATGTGAACAGAGACAACATTTTGCTGTTAGTAACAGATGGTGCTTCTTACATGGCTGAAGGAGCTAAGGGGCTTCAGATTCTTTACGCCAGTATGGTGTACGATCTTGCCTTGCACATTCGTTACACAGAGTTGCAGAAGAGGTGTGAACAAATTACCCTGATGTGGGCAAATTAATTTCCTGTGCCAAGAAAATCTACGTGAAAGCTTCGCTGCGGGTGCTAAAATCCAAGGAGCAAACACCTCCACTGCCCTTCCCCCCCTCAGCCTGTTCTTACACCATGTGGGTCTTAGCTTAACGCTGCTGAGCATTACTGCACCAGCTACACGAAAATAAAGACAATCTGTGAAAGAGGTCTTTAGAGATACCTTGTCTGGAAACATGGCATACGTTAACGTCAACTTTTCAGTGGTGTCAAAACCCATTACACGAATACAGGCTGCTGGTACACAACTGTGTGACGCTGTGGATATTGTGCTACGTCTTCGTGCAACGCATTCCCATCGTCAAATTAAAAATGTTGTTCGTGAACTGACAAAAATTAGATTTACTGATATTTCTGTCTAAGGGGAATAGATTTACTTCTTGGGACACTGGTTGCAGATCTGTTCTGTCTACAATTCTCGTTGTGAAAGTCAATAGCAAAAAATTGATACTCATCTTAATTCTCTTGCAGTTGTCGTAGCTGTTATTGTTCGTTGTCCTGAAATAAAAGGATGTACAGTATGATGTCGGTGCAACAGGCCATGTTTTGTCTCGAATAAGAACAATATTCAAAACTGTTCTTGGCGTAATCCTTTCATTAAACAATGTGGTCAGTAATGTAATACTGTTGAGTTCTCAAAATAATGTAAATAGGTATACTTCGAAAATTATTCAATGAAATACTTTTTAAAGCACCATTTTTATATTTTTGACACACCTGAAAGAACACATCTCGACTACTCATACATTTCATGCATCGATAATACCTTTTACATACATGTCACATGAGTGCAAAGGAGACAAGTTACAATTTCGTCTCGCCACATCCGTCCAACTTCAACACGCAAAACAGACTTCCTACCGACTGCCATATTATGACTCTACTACATTCACACTTCAGAGAGTAACATAACCGAAGATACATAAACCAAAGATACAAAAGTTGTATATCGGTAGTTCACAGATCATAATTTCACTGAAATGATGTTTACATAGAAGTTACTGTTAAAATCATGAGTACAATGTTTGTAACATATAAACTGTTATGTAATTACTGAAAATACATACTCTTAATAATTTTTTTTTTTTGCTGAAATCAAAATGAGCTGTTAATACCTCGTGCGCAGCGGAATCCTGCGTATTCTACAATTTGCAAAATTAGTAACAGTCTTTCTGGGAACGCCACATTTGAAGACAATGAACCATAGCTGGCCTGACCTTGTCGCCTTCAGTACTGCTCCAGTGACGTCCTGTGATGGGAGAGAAGCTTTTCCAGGTTGTCTTCAGCGACAACCGTAGATGTTTGAAAACGGAAAAACCTGAAAATGCACCTTATGGTCCAGTGCAGCTCTGCAGAAACTGAAGATTGACAGGATGGCCTGCAGTAGTGAAAACATTGTTTTTTTTGTCTGGATAAGTGTTATTGTTTTCATTGTACTTCGTGCTTTTTTTTTCAGACACATGCAGGAGTTTCAAAAATAAGAGCAAGTTACTTTCAAACACTGCAAAAAGTTAATACTCAGAATTTGTTCAGAAGAGAATTTTATATGACATGGTACATAAAAAAATTAACAAAAATGCTTTTAAATATACTTATATAAAGTCATTTTACTTTTGTTATTTAACTTTTGAATGCCATATTTACAGACGTTTTAGGCCACAGGCTAAATGCTTGCATATTTCGCTGTTTTTAGGTCATTAAAATCCAGGCCATAGGATATTGCTGAACACCTAATAATTTTAACAGGAAGGTGGTGGCTGAGAAACTAAACGGTATCTTGATTCCGGTGCTGAAGGAGATGTACAGCAAAGTTCCACCAGGGAGAGACAGCAGTAACGGACAGCGGAACGGACAACGGGCAACTGCGCTCGAATTTTCAAAGGCATGTGATGTCACGCGTCTGCGTGGGAGCACGCGGAAACGGAATTTTACTTCATTACGTAGCGAGCCACGCTGTGTATCGGAGCTTAGAAGAAACTACAAGCCCCCTTGAAGATGTCATCCTAAGAAGGGGATGAAATCTTCGGTTTCGACAATAAATTCATCCGACCACGTCATAACAGCACGAAAGTGACATTTGTAGCCGTGAAAGTTGACAGCTTGTCAGAAGTTGTGTGTATACTGAAATACAAGTGGCAACTTGCTACGAACCTCCTTGACCAGGCAAGTAAATTCAGTTGCCAGTACTACAATCGCGAATCAGGAAGAGCAACCATACCCTCACGAATCACTAAATCGGCAGCATATTGGCGAGGCATTCATCTTCATGGATGACAATTCACGCCCACATCGCGCACATCTTGTGAATGCCTTCCTGCAGGATACTGACATCGCTTGACTAGAGTGGCCAGCATGTTCTCCAGACATGAGCCCTATCGAACATGCCTGGGATAGGTTGAGAAGGGCTATTGATGGATGATGTGACCCACCAACAACTCTGAGGGATCTACGCCGAATCGCTGTTGAGGAGTGAAACAATCTGGACCAACAGTGCCTTTATGAACTTGTGGATAGTATGCCACGACGAATACAGTCATGCATCAATGCAAGAGGACGTGCTGCTGGGTTTAGAGGTACCAGTGTGTACAGCAATCTGGACCACCACCTCTGAAGGTCTCGCTGTATGATGGTACAACATGCAATGTGTGGTTTTCATTAGCAATAAAAAGGTCGGAAATGATGTTTGTGTTGATCTCTACTCCAATTTTCTGTACAGGTTCCGAAACTCTTGGAACTGAGGTAATGCAAAACTTTTTTGATGTGTGTGTATTGTACTATCCACAAAGCTTAGCTTATTCTGTCATTTTACTTTAACTCAAAGTGTTATGTTAACTCTGTACAGTTAAAACAGTCACTGATCAATGTTGCCTCAAGTCAAAATAAGTAAATAAAAAACCTGGTCTATCAATACAATGTTTGAAATCTGTATTGTACATTACATGTAACATTCAATAATATATGTAATTTGTTTCTGACCATGAAACGGTATTAATTATTATTCTCTTATTGAAGTCACGGAAATGAGAGCAACCTAATGCAAGTGTTGGATTCAGTTTCATTGTGGTACGATCGTATCTCAGAATTTAATGTTTCCTATAAATGGTGTGTTCTTCAAAGAATAATTTATTTTAGATTATGTGTACATAATCCAAGGTTTGCACTATTTTCAAGGAAGATCTAAACTGAATTAACTATTAGAAGGTAAGCAGGAACTGATAAAAATCATTCACACTATAACGAAATAATCTTCATCCGCCCCGTATGCTGGTGACAGTAACTAACCAAGCTTAAACAACGAGTGCACATGATCTAAGTAAAGGTCACTTTGGGTTTCGGAGAAATGTAGTAAAACATTAACATGTACACCCACAGGCAACAAATGACTATCACAGTGCATGAGAGAGGGTATTTCTCCTTGTACCATTTATTAGGGCTTATTTGCATTCCGTTAACGTATGGAGGGCGGGAAGAATAACTGTTCAAACGTCTCTGAGCACGCCGTAATTAGACTAATCCTATTGTTGCAGTTCCTACTGTAGCGATACACAGGGAGGTTGTAGAACATTTGGAGATTCATCACTTAAGTTGCTTCTTAAAACTTCGTAAGTAAGCTTTCTCGGAATAATTTAAATCTATCGTCAAGCGGCTGCCAGTTTAGTTTCACAGCATCTCCGTCACATTCTCCCATGGGCCAAACAATCCAGTGACCATTCGTCCTAACATGCGTTGTATACGTTCAGTACCTCCTATTAGTCCTATTCGGTACAGGTTCCACACGCTTGAATATTCTAGAAAGTGTCTGTCGCTTGGGTGTTTTGTAAGCAATCCTTTGTAGACTGATTACGTTTCCCTTGTATCCTACGGATGAAGTGAAGTGTAGTACCTTCTTTACCTATGATGGAGACCAAGTAATCACTCTATTTCATACCCCACAAATTGTTACACTCAACTTTATGTGAGAGTAGATCGATTCCAGTTGTCACTCGTTCATACTGCAGTCGCAGGATACTTTCATTTTGTGACGCGGCCATTTCTAGATTTCTGAACACTGAACGCAAGTTGCCAATACTCACGCCACTTTGAAATCTTTTCAAGATCGACTGAATATTTGTGCAGCCTTTACCAGGCAGTACCTTATTATAAAAAACTGCAAAATTTACGAAAAATATGAGGTTACTATTACAAGAGGTTGCTGAAAAATAATGTCTCCAAAATTCTTATGTACAAACTCTAGAAGATTTTTAAATCAAGCAAATATTCTTTATATTCTACATCATAATTCTTCATGTCTGCATATTTATTTCTCAGCAAAGTCACCTCGGTGACGAACACATTTCTCCCAATGAGAGACTTGTTTGTTGATACCGTCGCTGTAGAATGATGGTGCCACAACCTCACCTCCGCTTTCCCCACTTCATCACTATCAAAGTGAAGTCCTCGAAGGTACTCTTTATGTATTGGAAACAGATGAAAATCGGATGGGGCAGAATTGGGACTGTATGGAGGACGGTCTAACACAGTGAAGCCGAGGCGTCGGAATGCTGCAGATGTAGCGCTCGTGTGTCCTCTGGCATTGATATGCTGAAGAGACGGTGCTCTGCATGTGGACTAACTCACCTACTGTTAGAAACTCGATTACAGTTGCAAATTACGTCAGCGAAGCGGAGTAATGTGGATGACATGTAACAACTCAACCGATATTGAGAACGGATAAAAAATTCGGAGGCATTACTTTACAGCACGCTTTCGTAATATTGCCTGCAAGATCATTAATAAAGAGCATGAACATCAAGGGTCTCGACACACTTCTTTCTGGCGCATCCAAAGTTACATTTACATCTGCCGATGACTCAGTCTCGTCCTCCCTACCAAGAGATTCCTCAAGCTTGTTCCAACTTTCGCTTGTAGTGTATGAAAATACAAGCGCGAATCAAACACAAACCGGAATTTTTATTTCACGAGTCTTTGCGTAACCGGAGAGGTTCGCGATCCCTGCTCTTTCTTTCTTTCGTTTCCTGTGAGCTCTCTCCACATCTAGAGAGCTGTCGTGCCGTTTCTTAAGTCAGAATCGCAATGTCAGAGCAACGAGTTATAGTCAAGTTTCTCACAACGGTGTACATAAAATCGTCAAGAATTTTGAAAAGGCTTGCGCCACAAATCTCTCTCCTGTGCTAATGTGCCAGCCTCTTCACCTCAGGGTTGCACTTGCAACCTACGTCCTCAATTATTTGCTGGATGTACTCTGATATCGGTCTTCCTCTACAGTTTTTGCCCTCTAGAATTCCCTCTAGTACCATGGAAATTACTCCCCGATGTCTTAACAGATGTCCTAACATCCTGTCCATTCTTCTCATCAGTGTTTTCCATATACTCCTTTCATCGCTTATTCTCCAGAGAACCTCCTCATTCCTTATCGTATTAGTCCACTTAATTTTCAGCATTCTTCTGTAGCACTAGTACTGTTTTTTTCCGGTTTTCCCACAGTCCATATTTCACTATCATGGAATGCTGTGCTCCGATGGTACATTCTCAGAAATTTCTTCCTCAAATTAAGGCCTATCTTTGATAGTAGTAGACTTCTCTTGGCCAGCAATGCCCTTTTTGCCTGTGGTAGTCTGCTTTCTATGTCCTCCTTGCTCCGTCCGTCATGGGTTATTTTGATGCCTTGGTAGGAGACTTCCTTAACTTCATCTGCTTCGTGATTCATCAGTCATGATGTTTGGTTTCTCGCTGTTCTCATTTCTGATACTTCTCATTACTTTTCGCCTTTGTTCGATTTACTCTCAGTCCCATATTCTATACCCATTACATAGTTAATTCCATTCAACACATCCTGTAAACCTTCTCCACTTCCACTGCTGATAACAACGTAATCTGCGAATCATATCATTGATCTCCTTTCACCTGCAATTTTAATTCCATCCTTGAAACTTTCCGTCAACGCTTCTTCGGTATATAGATTGAACAATAGGGGCGCAAGACTACATCCCTCTCTTACACCGTTTTTAATCCGAGAACTCCTTTCTTGGTCTTCCAGTCTTATTATTCCCTCTTGGCTCTTGTGCATGTTGTACATTACCCGTCTCTTCCTATAGCGTACTCCTGTTTTTCTCAGAATTTCGAACATCTTGCAACATTTCACATTGTCGTACGCTTTTTCCAGGTCGACAAATCCTACGAACGAGTCTTGATTTTTCCTTACTCTTGCTTCCATTATCAACCACAGCGTCCAGAACTGCCTCTCTGGTGCGTTTGCCTCTCTACAACTTGGAATTATTGCCCTGTGATTTTTAATTTCTTTGGTCCACTAAAGGAAGCGGTCGGAGTACACAAATTTGGCGACGAAGGCACTGTCGAAGTGTTCGTGCGCAGCTGGCTACTGTCAGAGTCAAATTCATTTAAAGAAAACGGTATCATGGAACTACATATTCGCTGTGGAAAATGTGTTTGCTGTTCAGGAGGCTGTAAAGAAAAATAATTCGTGTGTATGAGTTTTTCTGAATCTTAAACAAAATTACAAAAAAACCGGATTGTATTTGATTCACCAGTGTACACTACTGGCCATTAAAATTTCTACACCACGAAGATGACGTACTACACACGCGAAATTTAACCGACAGGAAGAAGATACTGTGATATGCAAACGATTAGCTTTTCAGAGCATTCACAAAATGTTAGCGCCGGTAGCGACACCTACAACGTGCTGACATGACGAAAGTTTCCAATCCATTTCTCATACACAAACAGCAGTTGACCGGCGTTGCCTGGTGAAACGTTGTTGTGATGCCTCGTGTAAGGAGGAGAAATGCGTACCATCAAGTTTCCGACTATGATAACGGTCGGATTGCAGCCTATCGCGATTGCGGTTTATCGTATAGTGTCATTGCTGCTCACGTTGGTCGAGATCCAATGACTGTTAGCAGAATATGGAATCGGTGGGTTCAGGAGGGCGATACGGAACGCCGTGCTGGATCCCATCGGCGTCGTATCACTAGCAGTCGAGATGACAGGCACCTTATTCGCATGGCTGTGACGGGTCGTGCAGCCACGTCCCGATCCCTGAGTCAACAGATGGGGACGTTTGCAAGACAACAACCATCTGCACGGACAGTTAGACGACGTTTGCAGCAGCATGGACTAGCAGCTCGGAGACCATGACTGCGGTTACCCTTGACTCTGCATCACAGACAGGAGCGCCTGCGATGGTGTACTCAACGACGAACTTGTGTGCACGAATGGCAAAACGTCATTTTTTCGGATGAATTCAGGTTCTGTTTACAGAAACATGATGGTCGCATCCGTGTTTGGCGACAGCGCGATGAACTCACATTGGAAGCGTGTATTCGTCATCGCCATACTGGCGTATCACCCGGCGTGGTGGTATGGGGTGGCACTGGTTACACGTCTCAGTCACCTCTTGTTCGCATTGACGGCACTTTGAGCAGTGGACGTTACATTTCAGACGTGTTATTACCCGTGGCTCTACCCTTCATTCGATCCCTGCGAAACCCTACATTTCAGCAGGATAATGCACGACCGCATGTTGCAGGTCCTGTACGGGCCTTTCTGGATACAGAAAATGTTCGACTGCTGCCCTGGCCAGCACATTCTCCAGATCTCTCACCAATTGAAAACGTCTGGTCAATGGTGGCCGAGCAACTGTCACAATACGCCAGTCACTACTCTTGATGAACTGTGGTATCGTCTTGAAGCTGCATGGACAGCTGTACCTGTACACGTCATCCAAGCTCTATCTGACTCAATACCCAGGCGTATCAAAGCCGTTATTACGGCCAGGGGTGGTTGTTCTGGGTACTGATTTCTCAGGATCTATGCACCCAAATTGCTTGAAAATGTAATCACATGTCATTTCTAGTATAATATATTTGTCCAATGAATACCCGTTTATCATCTGCATTTCTTCTTGGGGTAGCAATTTTAATGGCCAGTAGTGCATATTATCGCGGTGATATGGTTTCGAGTATTACGGCTGCCCGTAACTGACTGAGGGACGCTGATGAATTGGTAGGTACACAAGGGCAGCAGGAAGGCGGCGCCGTTTCCCCAGAAGCACTGGCAGCGCAGCAGGGCACAGCGGGGCCCCCGGGCCGGGCCGAGATTCCAGGCGACGCAGCGCGCGCTCCGAGCCATCCCCTTGAAGAAGAGAATTCTCTCTGCGGGAGGCGGCTGGGGTGAGCCGAGGGCCGAGGGCCGCCGCGCCGGGTCGCTCCTTGGCTCGCCGCGTCGCCGTCGATAACCTCTGCACGGCCGCCGGAGCTCTCGAGGCTCCCCGACGCAGGCCGGGGCCGCCCCATCTGCAAATAACAGCGTGCAACAGCTCCCTGCCCGCCAGTGTTCCCTGGCTCGTCACGCAGCATCACCTGTCATTTCACACTGTTTTGCTAAGGTGGGACGCGTCGTGTTACCCCACCAGTCTACATCTACATGATTACTCTGCAATTCACATTTAAGTGCTTGGGAGAGGGTTCATCGAACCACAATCATACTATCTCCCTACCATTCCACTCCCGAACAGCGCGCGGGAAAAACGAACACCTAAACTTCTCTGTTCCAGCTATGATTTCTCTTATTTTATGTTGATGATCATTCCTACCTATGTAGGTTGGGCTCAACAAAATATTTTCGCATTCGGAAGAGAAAGTTAGCGACTGAAATTTCGTAAATAGATCTCGCCGCGACGAAAAACGTCTTTGCTTTAATGACTTCCGTCCCAACTCATCATATCTGCCACACTCTCTACCCTATTACGTGATAATACAAAACGAGCTGCCCTTTTTTGCACCCTTTCGATGTCCTCCGTCAATCCCACCTGATAAGGATCCCACACCGTGCAGCAATATTCTAACAGAGGACGAACGAGTGTAGTGTAAGCTGTCTCTTTAGTGGACTTGTAGCATCTTCTAAGTATTCTGCCAATGAAACGCAACCTTTGCTTCGCCTTCCCCACAATATTATCTATGTGGTCTTTCCAACTGAAGTTGTTCGTAATTTTTACACCCAGGTACTTAGTTGAATTGACAGCCTTGAGAATTGTACTATTTATCGAGTAATCGAATTCCAACGGATTTCTTGTGGAACTCATGTGGATCACCTCACACTTTCGTAATTTAGCGTCAACTGCCACCTGCCACACCATACAGCAATCTTTTCTAAATCGCTTTGCAACTGATACTGGTCTTCGGATGACCTTACTAGACGGTAAATTACAGCATCATCTGCGAACAACCTAAGAGAACTACTCAGATTTTCATCCAGGTCATTTATATAGATCAGGAACAGCAGAGGTCCCAGGACGCTTCCCTGGGGAACACCTGATATCACTTCAATTTTACTCGATGATTTGCCGTCTATTACTACGAACTGCGACCTTCCTGACAGGAAATCACGAATCCAGTCGCACAACTGAGACGATACCCCATAGGCCCGCAGCTTGATTAGAAGTCGCTTGTGAGGAACGGTGTCAAAAGCTTTCCGGAAATCTAGAAATACGGAATCAACTTGAGATCCCCTGTCGATAGCGGCCATTACTTCGTGCGAATAAAGAGCTAGCTGCGTCGCACAAGAACGACGTTTTCTGAAACTATGCTGATTACGTATCAATAGATAGTTCCCTTCGAGGTGATTCATAATGTTTGAATACAGTATATGCTCCAAAATCCTACTGCAAACCGACGTCAATGATATAGGTCTGTAGTTCGATAGATTACTCCTACTACCCCTCTTAAACACTGGTGTGACCTGCGCAATTTTCCAATCTGCAGGTACAGATCTATCGGTGAGCGAGCGGTTGTATATGATTGCTAAGTAGGGAGCTATTTTATCAGCGTAATCTGAAAGGAACCTGTGTGTGGTACACTCCTTATGACGAATTTCTATAGCTAACTGCTCCACTATTAATATCAGAATTTAAAATGGCTTTGGAAGACTTGAGGCAACGGCCTTGCCACAGTGGATACACCGGTTTCCGTCAGAACACCGAACTTAAGCGCTGTCGGGCGTGGCCGGCACTTGGATGGGTGACCATCCGGGCCGCCATGAGTTGTTGCCATTTCTCGGGTTGCACTCAGCCTCGTGATGCCAACTGAGGAGCTACTCGACCGAATAGTAGCGGCTCCGGTCAAAGAAAATCATCGTAACGACCAGGAGAGCGGTGTGATGACCACATGCCCCTCCTCTCCGCATCCTCAACTGAGGATGACACGGCGGTCGGATGGTCCCGATGGGCCACTTGTGGCCTGATGACAAAGTGCTTTGGAAGACTTAAGATCTAATAAGGCAGAATGGATAGATAACATTCCATCAGAATTTCTAAAGTCAATGGGGAAAGTGTCAACAAAACGATTATTCACGTTGATGGATGGAATGTATGAGTCTGGCGATATATCATCTGACTTTGGGAAAGCCTTAATCCACACAGTTCCGAAGATTGCAAGAGCCGACAAGTGTGAGACTTATCGCACTATCAGCTTAACAGCTCATGCATCCAAGATGCTTACAAGAATAGTATACAGGGTGTTACAAAAAGGTACGGCCAAACTTTCAGGAAAAATTCCTCACACACAAAGAAAGAAAATATGTCATGTGGACATGTGTCCAGAAACTCTTACTTTCCATGTTAGAGCTCATTTTATTACATAATCATGGAATGGAAACACACAGCAACAGAACGTACCAGCGTGACTTCAAACACTTTGTTACAGGAAATGTTCAAAATGTCCTCCGTTAGCGAGGATACATGCATCCACCCTCCGTCGCATGGAATTCCTGATGCGCTGATGCAGCCCTGGAGAATGGCGTATTGTATCACAGCCGTCCACAATACGAGCACGAAGAGTCTCTACATTTGGTACCGGGGTTGCGTAGACAAGAGCTTTCAAATGCCCCCATAAATGAAAGTCAAGAAGGTTGAGGTCAGGAGAGCGTGGAGGCCATGGAATTGGTCCGCCTCTACCAATCAATCGGTCACCGAATCTGTTGTTGAGAAGCGTACGAACACTTCGACTGAAATGTGCAGGAGCTCCATCGTGCATGAACCACATGTTGTGTCGTACTTGTAAAGGCACATGTTCTAGCAGCACAGGTAGAGTATCCCGTATGAAACCATGATAGCGTGCTACATTGAGCGTAGGTGGAAGAACATGGGGCCCAATCAAGACATCACCAGCAATGCCTCCCCAAACGTTCACAGAACATCTGTGTTGATGATGTGATAGCACAATTGAGTGCGGATTCTCGTCAGCCCACACGTGTTGATTGTGAAAATTTACAATTTGATCACGTTGGAATGAAGCCACTAAAATGAGCTCTAACATGGAAATTAAGCGTTTCCGGACGCATGTCCACATAACATCTTTTCTTTATTTGTGTGTGAGGAATGTTTCCTGAAAGTTTGGCCGTAACTTTTTGTAACACCCTGTATAGAAGAATGGAAAACGAAATTCAGGACGTGTCAGATGACGATCAGTTTGGCTTTAGGAAAGGTAAAGGCATCAGAGAGGCAATTATGACGTTGCGATTGATAATAGAGACAAGACTAAAGGGAAATAGAGACACGTTCATGGCATTTCTCGAACTGGAAAAACCGTTCGACAATATATAATGGTGAAAGATATTCGAAACTCTGAAAAAATAGGCGTGAGCTAAAGGGAAGGGCGGGTAGTGTACAATATGTACAAGAGCCAAGAGGGAACAATAAGAGTGGAAGACCAATAATGAAGTGCTCGGGTTAAAAAGGGTGTAAGACAAGGATGTAATCCTTCGCCCTACTGTTCAATCTAAAACACTATGAAGCGATGACAGAAACAAAACAGAGGTTGAAGAGCGGAAGTAAAACTCAAGGTGAGAGGATCTCAGTGATAAGATTCGCTGATGACATTGTTATCCTCAGTGAAAGTGAAGAAGAATTACATGATCTGCTGAATGGAATGAACAGTCCAACGAGTACAGAATATGGATCGAGAGTAAATCGATGAAAGACGAAAAGTAATGAGAAGTAGCAAAAATGAGAACAGCGAGAAACTAAACATCAGAACTGGCGATCACGAAGTAGATGAAGTTAAGGAATTCCACTACCTACGCAGCAAAATAACCCATGACGAATGGAGCAAGGAGGACGCAAAAAGCAGACTATCGCTGGGAAAAACGGGGATTGGTGACCAAGGCAAGCATTTGAGATGTGGTTCTACAGAAGAATGTTGAAAATTAGGTGGACTGATAAGGGAAGGAATGAATAGGTTCTCCACAGCATTGTCGATGAAAGGAATATATGGAAAACATTGATGAGAAGAAAGGACAGGATGGTAGGACATCTGCTAAGAGTGGGAGGGGGAGGGGGAGCTTAGAGGGTAAAAACCCCAAGACAAAAAGTGGGCCGGCCGCTGTGGCCGTGCGGATCTAGGCGCTTCAGTCCGAAACCACGCTGCTGCTACGGTCGCAGGTTCGAATCCTGCCTCGGGCATGGATGTGTGTGATGTCCTTAGGTTACAGTAATTCTAAGTCTAGGGGACTGATGAGATCACATGCTAAGTCCCATAGTGCTTAGAGCCATTTGAACCATTTGAACAGAGAGTGGAATACATTCAGCAAATAATTGAGGACCTAGGTTGTAAGTGCCACTCTGAGATGATGAGGTCGGCACAAGAGAGGAATTTGGGGTGGGTCACATCAAACCAGTCAGAAGAGTGATGACTAAAAAAAAGACTGCTATATGACATGTCACACCGCTCTGAAGCTCGAGGCAGCTGCTACGAGATGTCAGTAGAGTGCTAGAAGTGCGTTTTTGTAACTTTAATTGAGAAAAGGACTTCATGAAATGTTGAAGTAACAAGTCTGAGTAAGTTGGGGGTTTGTGGAATCCCAACGCACCACTCTCATTCCAAGAGAAGAAAAAGTCAAGGTACCTGTTTCATTGCATTTCTGTGTATATTTTTCATAAGATATGATATTTGATCGTACAGTTAATAGCATATATTGTTGTATATTATTTGTTATGGGCCAGAGGGGGACAAAATGCGAGCATTGACATATCACATACATATGAGGGGCCAGTTGATTCCAATGACTTAGATCTACACCGACATCTACATCCATACTCCGCAAGCCACCTGACGGTGTGTGGCGGAGGGTACCCTGAGTACCTCTATCGGTTCTCCCTTCTATTCCAGTCTCGTATTGTTCGTGGAAAGAAGGATTGTCGGTATGCTTCTGTGTGGGCTCTAATCTCTCTGATTTTATCCTCATGGTCTCTTCGCGAGATATACGTAGGAGGGAGCATTATATGCTTGACTCCTCGGTGAAGGTATGTTCTCGAAACTTTAACAAAAGCCCGTACCGAGGTACTGAGCGTCTCTCCTGCAGAGTCTTCCACTGGAGTTTATCTATCATCTCCGTAACGCTTTCGCGATTACTAAATGATCCTGTAACGAAGCGCGCTGCTCTCCGTTGGATCTTCTCTATCCCTTCTATCAACCCTATCTGGTACGGATCCCACACTGCTGAGCAGTATTCAAGCACTGGGCGAACAAGCGTACTGTAACCTACTTCCTTTGTTTTCGGATTGCATTTCCTTAGGATTCTTCCAATGAATCTCAGTCTGGCATCTGCTTTACCGACGATCAACTTTATATGATCATTCCATTTTAAATCACTCCTAATGCCTACTCCCAGATAATTTATATGAAGAGGATGCTGTTATTCTCAGTGATCATGATACACCATCAGAGCAGGAATGATATTGAAACGATAAAGATGAGGGCAGTGGTAGTTATTACCCGCGAAAAGATGGAACAACTAAATGGAGAAAAGAGTTTTCTGGATGTAATGTTAGAACAAGGTCTCTTATTATTACCCATGTTTCGGGTATCATAAGATCTGATTAGATGTATTTTTCGTTCCAATTGATCAATAGTGAGGAGATCCTCTGGACGTGGAACATGTCAGAAAACAAGAATACACAATAAATATTTAAAGGATAAGAACAGATATGCTAATACACCTTCCGTAGATCCCATATGAAATTGCTCTTGTGGATATGGAATCGTTAAAAAAAGAAAAAAATCTAGAGAAAATTTATATTTATAAGCATATAAAACTTTTCACCAAATATTAAATGATCATTGCGGTTAGGAGCAGATCACAATTCGTAGACAATTGTAGCTACAATCATCAGATATAAATAAAATGAAATAAAAATCTTTTACAGCACTTATTTACAATGACTGTATTTCTACACATAGTTTGCACAGAAATCAGATTGTATGCAATGTTGAAGAGAAATTAGAACTTATAATTTTAGTGACTGTCAATAAATAGTATTCTGTTTCATTATTGTGACTTTGTATTAATAGTATAATACGAACCCACAGTAATAACTTAAAGTTGGTTAAACCACTAATTTCAATATCAAAATATTCATAATCTCTAAGAAACTAGATGGTGTGTACTAAATCTCACACACCATTTACTGTAGAATACAAGGCCACACCACTGCGAGGTTATGGGGGGACATTAATGAAAAGCATGCACTACTTTAAAAGATGCACGAAATCCACAACTTTGAAGATACAATAATGATTTTTTGTACCGTGCTTTACATTAATTTAACAGAGTTTGCTCATAAGTCCCATGTATTGTATATATTTCATTTTTAACGGACTTAAAAAATTTCATTTTCAAAAAATAATAATGTACCTTTTTCCACAAATTTTCTTTGTTTAAACTCTTTGAATATAGTAAGCTTCTCTCAAGTCTGTAAGTATAACGTAAAGTTCATGCAATATTCCTGGTAATTTTCCCTATACCTCAGCTTACACTTAGACTTGAGACAACATTTATTGGGTTTATGGAAATAAGTGTACAAAAATTCTAAATTGTAGCCTTTATAGATTCTGAGAAAAATGTAAATAAACTTTAAAAAACATAATCTTCGAGAAGCGCATTTTAAAGTTCAGCCTGACGTTTCTTCTTATGTCACCTCTTCAGAAGGCCCCGTACTGAGGGTCCTCTTTTCTCTCAAGGGTTCTCTTATTGTTTCTTGTTTTATGCCTTCTTTTCTTTACCAGGTCTTCAACTGATTTTCAGCTGCAGAGGAACGTCTTGAGTGAAATTTCCAGCCCATTCTATCTAATGCATTCATCTCCCCTACGTTTCCATAATTAAATATAAGAATTGCGTCATACGTTGCACTTCTGTAACTGTACCAGCTGACAATGTGGGTTTGGGGCGCCGTTTCCAGATGAACGAATTTCGTAACTCATTTGGATTCTGTTTTTTTTTCATTAACACACAGTTTTAGAAGTTCAGGATTAGTCAGAAACCTCTTAGTGGGTTTGACAACATCCAGGATGCAATTTGGAAGACTCTCCTTGGGAATATAGGGGTTGTTATCCCTCTGAGCTTGTAGATATTGAAGTGCTGTTTCAAAACATGGACGTGGCGGGGAGGTCAAGTCACACATCTAATTATTTTTCAGGCACTTCGGATGCGATTTCATCATTGAAATCTTGGGAACTTATTTTCCATGTGTTCTACTGATAAATAAAAAACGAATTGAAAATGTCAATTTTATTAATGTCACCACTTAACAAACTATCATCATCGGTAGCGTTTTTTAGTTTCTTACACTACACAGCCTGCACCCGGTGCATATCCTTTAACACTATTCCATCTATTTTTGACTGATATTCAGTATGGTAGTAAAACGTGAACTGTGGGAGAACAGGAACAGAAGAGAATCGAAGCTTTTGAGATGTGGTGCTACAGAAGAATGTTGAAAATTAGGTGGAGTGATAAGGCAAAGGGTGAGAAGATTCTCCGCGGAATCGACGAGGAATTGAATATATGGAAAAAAAAGATCACCCTGGCTTAGAAATGTGTCGATGTGTCATGGCGTGGTACCAACTTTCCAATACCCTCGTCATAGAAGGCAGCCGCTTCCGATTTCCGCCACTTCGCCACGCTGGTCTGCTGCTCGTCGTCTGTGCCAAAATGCTGTCCTCATAGCCAGCGATTCGTGTGATTGAATAGATGAAAATCAAAGGGACCAAGTCTGGGCTGCAAGCTCCAAGGAGCGTCTTCGTTGCACCTGCGGTATGCGGCCGAGAATTGTCATGAAGAATAAAATGCATGACAGTTACATTACGTCGGCTGCGAAAATAGCTCCTCAGCAGGACTTCTCGCTTGGCGGGAGACACTATTTTCTAGGCATCTTCAGGTGCTCACAGTGCACTCAGAAATGAAAAGCCTGACATGCGATAGACGGGCATTCTAAGACATTGCACAACACATCTGCACAGAGCTTCACTGGATTTTCATTGTGGTTTTAATTTCGTCATCAATCGGAAGCAGAAAAAAGGTAGCCTTATAATGTCAAACAAAACAAATCTGTTTTCCGCTAGAGTTATACAATTTGTTCTATTGTAATGGCGCATTCTGAGCCAATGCATCCTTAAATTCAGTAGCAGCTATGCACATACCCATTGTGTTCAATAGAACAGTGTAGAGCATGATCTCAAAACTTGAATCAGGTGGTGTTAAAAAAACCATTCATCCGTCTCGAGTACAATACATCTTCTATATAACTGAAGATAGAAATTTGGAGTGAACTTTAGCATAGGCATACGACTATCTTTTTAATTCTCTATAGAACCATATGATTTTACAAGATTATATTTTTTACATGCGCCACTACCTTGAAGCTCTTTTGACAAGATCAAAGTTTTGATATACTTTTCAGAGAAGATGAAAGTGCCCTCCACTGAAAGCAGGACGAGCATTTAGATAATAGACAAACTCATCCCATATTTTTGCGAGCGTGTCTGAAGTTATTGCAATTAACTGCTGTTCCTATGCATATTTGCAGTTTACTCAGAGTCGTTAGATGGGGAGGCGCACACTTGGAGTCTTCCACAAACACCACAAAAACGAGTGCCATTCCACGATATGAGGCTTCTTTAAAGGCCAGTGGTGCAATGCGAGTTCCTTACGCCTGTTAGAGCTGAACAATCGTTGAAGCAACTCACTGTTAAGAAACGCTCTTACATGCAGGCGACACTGCGGTGTTGCTCCGTCCGGTTTAAAATGAAATTTTCGGCATATTCTGTCAAGTGTGGAAAAAATCCAGATCTCCTGCATGTGTATTCTTCCTTATTCCCACATCAGGTGAAAAATGCAAAACATACCTCCCTACCAATAAGAATTCACGGAAGTGACGACAGCCTGCGCTTTAGACTCTCTCAGAGCTTACAATAAAACAGACCCGCCTGCCAGCTGGTGCACGTCAGTGATGCTGCGACCTATACACCCAGCTGCCTTACCTCAACTGTCAAGTTTTGACATTGCGCTCCCACTGCTGATGCATGCTCAGCCTTTGGACGAGATTCTGTGCCTGGAAAGAGGTTGGATGGCCAGCAAATAAGTACCCAATGCGGCTGGTAAAATAAACTACGTTACTGAGGCCGTGTGTCCTCCAATTAAATTGACGTACATCAGTGAAAATTTCAAATAAAACGTACAAGTGCATCTCACTAGAATTCAAGTAGCCATTACGGAAGGCACTAATTGAAAATAATCGTCTCCCGATCGTAGCTCTTACAAGCTAGGGACCGCAGTGAGATACCAATAAAACATGTTACTATATGGGGCTTCATACATGAAATGCCAGGATAGTTCCGATTCTGCTTCACACCTGCCACACAAGATTCTCTACGAGGATTTTGTTTCTACACTCAGTCGCGACAAGAAGGCCACTTTCAGTTATCCGCCACAACAATGTGCATACACACAGTAAGGTAACGAGAGTACCCCTCCTAAATGGTACCAGATTGAGACATGTGTCAGTAACATGACACAAACTTCGTTAATTTAATCTAACCACAATTAAACAATTAAACTTGTAATTATCGTCACAGTTACGTGACTTTTCATGGTTATACTTTGCAAACATCAGATGAACTAATGATAAAGCTCATTGGCCGCTGAGGTGGAGCTGACGACAGTTACATGGTCTGTACTCAACGATCACTCGCCACCATCTGCCAAGAATAAGGGGAAGTTACACCAGTTTGCAACTTTTACTCTGCCTGTGAAATCAGACACGTCTCCCACACTAATCTCATAATTAAGTAACTTTAATGAGTCATAGCACTAATCCACATTTACATGCACCCAGAGTTCTTCTTGAGATAATTTTATGACCGATCTGTCTCATACAAATGTATTTTTACGGAAGACTCATATCTTCTCCTCCATCTTGGGGGGACAGGGACGAGTTCAGCCTGCTGTTGCCAAGGAGTATCTTTATCCTCGAGCTATGTCTTACATTTTTGTTTCTGTAGAAGTTCCAAACACCAAAGCTCTTTCTTTCGCTCATTTCCAGGACATAGTTTCCGCCCCCACTCCAGTGAAGCCGCACCTTGTCGCCTTGTGTGGCATTGGTCAGACAACAAGGCTGCTGTTCACCTGCACGAATTCTGATGCATCGTTCAATTAAAAATCATGTACCTCTCGAACCAGGTGATGTTTTTACATGCGGTTTGCATCAATAAATTGCGAACTTCCAGCAGCATATTTTACGACCTGTTCTGCAACAAGTTATTACATTATATTGGGTTCGGAAATGAGTGTTCACAGGGTAATACTACTCACTGCCAGTCTCACAGTGTATGCAGAACGTAAAAGCCTGTTGTTTACGTATAACAAAAGCACAATAATCTCTTATGGCAAAACAGTGATGTCATGTATAATTTTGGTGTCTGTATCGATTGTGATCGAGCAGTAATGTTGTAAAGCTGTATCACAGGATTTAAGTTAGTATCTCTGATGTGGGCAAGGGTGCAGTGGAGCAGACTGTGTTAAGTTTTAGTAGAGTGAGGAGGCTAACAATGTTAAGCTCTGTTAGAGTGAAGAAGCAATGGCATTATTATGTTTCAAATTTAATGTTTCAGTTTATTCAATCATGATTATATCAAGATTGTAACGGAAATTGATATGTGAAGGAGGAACTCTAATGGAACGTCAAAGGTAAATATTATAATGATGTTACTTTTTTCACTATTACTGCATCATCGGATTGACTGACAGATGCTAGATTTGAGAGGTAGGAAAGTTATTGTTTGGATGTTAAGAAGTTCATTAAATTTAAAATCTGTCTTGAGCACTTTTTTACATTATACAAAAAACATAGTGTTGTCATTTATGCACATATTTCATTTTTTTACCAACCTTCCTCTTAAAATTTTTGTTGGATCAGGGAACCAAGTGTGTTCGTAAAACAGATTTGCAATTAACAGGGAACTCATTGCACCTCTCGAGTGTCTCTGTGTACATACAGTAATTTGCAGAGCAGTAATGCAATGCGTTATCCAGATTTGTGCAAAATAGAGGTAAGGACAAAATATTTTGATTCTTTTAATTTATTCAATCAGGACCAACTTATGTTATTCACCAGTTACTCTAGGTTTCATGTCGCAGTTCATCATTCAGGCAGTTTATACTGTTCACAATTCTTGCAGTCACATTGATAACTTTTACTGTATGAAACACTTCCCTTTTTATTTCGACAATTAATCAATATTGCAGTGCAGCTTTGCTTTCATATTACGACAGTACAAGTTTAATTATGACAGTTCATTTATTATTACAGCTCAGAGCTTACAACCAGAAACAGTACTTAAGTCATATTTTTAATTATTTAAAAGAGAAATGTCTCTATACACTATTTTTTATTATTTTAAAGAGAACTTCAACGGTACCAAATGCTTCATAGTGCACAGTTTTCATAGATATTTACTATGTTATTTTATATTAACAGTAAAAAATAATATACCTCACTCTCCCATTTCTTCACTGCTTGTAACTGTATAACAATACTTTTGTAATAATCATCTTCTATGCAGCAACAACAACATGATGTGTTGCACCATCCCACTGTCATAAACTGTAAATCACCATTCACGATGATTTTATAATAAAATAAATTTATTTGATACAATATTACTTGTTTTATTATTGCACAGGAGAAAGACGTTATAATAATAACCGTAAATCACTTATCCACTCATGTTTGTTTTATTGCACTGTTGTTTTCGTTCAAGATAATGGGTTTTAAATCCAGGAGAAATATTTTAAAAACTTACTCATGCTCTTTCAACTTACTCCATAATTTTGTTCCATGTAGTGCCTTACGAAAATTTCGATTTTATAACGCCGATTCATTCTATGAATGGTTTCACTCGGTATATTATCGTTAAGATGGATGTCTATATTGGTTAATACGTAATGTGTTTCCTTCATACGATCAGCTGTTGCTGATTTAGCGGAATTGGCAGCGCTGATTTAGTTGCGTTGGCAGCCTGGTAAGCACTGCTAAGTTTAGTCTAAACCTACTCTAATAGAACCTACACCAAGAATTTTGCATTCGACAGAAGAACTTTGTACATCCATGTGTAAATAAAATTTTACTGAAGCAGCATTTGTGTGATATATTTGAAAATTCATAATACATCACGCATTCGGATGTTCACTCGTAGAAGCAACGAAACAAATCAACCTCTACGATAATATGAAGGGCTTATTTCAATAGTGGTACAAGTCCATCAGCTCCACTTTTCTGCCTATAATGCTTCTGAAATTAATGATCCAAACAAACAGAAAGAAAGGTTCATCTCTAGCAAGAAGCCGTATGCTTGAATATTTCTGGTATCTCAACTGCAGATTTTTCAGCGCTCATTTAACTTTAGGAGTCTGTATCTCAAAATGAATAAAAATGGACTTGTACCACTATTGAAATAAGCCCTTCATATGTTACTGTGTAACCGTGTAAGCTGCGCCAGCGTGCCTACATTCCATTCCACTTTAGAAGGAGGGAATATTAAGAACGTTCCTTTCGCGACAAGGTCATCAGAGATTGAAGACATGGTCTGATTGGATGGGGAAGGAAATCACCCGTGTCCTTTTCAGATGAACCATACCAGCACTTGCCTTAATAGAGCAAGGGCAATCCCAAAAGAAGACTAATCTTGATGGCTCGACGTGAATTTGAATCTCGTTCCTTGGGAATACAGCGCCTTAATCAGTGCGCCATCTCTCTCGATTCAAACCGATTGCATCAAAGGTCGGTGTAAATGTACGGACTTTCCTGGCTGAGAAAGTCTAAGGTTATATCTTTATGCTTAGTCTTCGTGAAAACATGCCCTTATGAATTCGTCATACAATGCAATTAATAGTATACGACACTTAATCAAGTGAATGTGCAGCTAACTGGTTATGATGGTGAATCTTTCTCCCACTTTGCGGAAATGATACCATAAATGACTCTTTGAGAATAGGGAGAATTCAGAGACAAGAGCGTCACTTTGCGACAGCTCAAATCCAGAGAATCCATGTGGAGATGACAGTCCTCGGAAACAGTGAACTTTTCCAGTAGTGGGAAGCTTACCCAAAGAATTTCATGAGGCAACATACAAATGTAACACGAAGAGAAACAGAAATTTTTACGTAGATGGGACTGAAAAAAGCGTAACTATAGCGTGGATTTGAATGTAACTGTGCATCGTCTCTGAACATAACCATCGCCTGAAACAGAACGTTAAAGTCATTAAGAATTTATGCTCAGTTACACACTCACTACTTGGATTGTCAATTTTATTGCAATGTCAGGTGCCGAATAATGAACTTTTCCACATGAAGCTAAGTTCACTAACGTAAGAATGTAATGGATTTTTCCACCATTGACATAAAAGCCCCCTAGACTCATGATTGCTACAAGTGAAATACGCCAGGTTACGAGATTACAGATATCTGAATTCAATATAATAAATATAGTTTAAGAAAGGAGACAAGTCTAAGAGTCAAAGAAAAAATGTGAGCATTCACAGATAATAATGCACCTCTGAGTGGAACTAAACCTGTATTGTTTGGTAATTCCTTGTCAGACTAAAAGGCCAAATAATTGGAAGCCCTGATTCTCTAACACTAAAGATGTACAAACAGCCGAGGGGAAGGTTCTCAGGACAGAGGAAAGCTTCCAGTACCCCCGTGCGAGAAGAGGAAGGAAGATTGGTTCGAAGTCCATTCGACGAAGAAGTCATCAGCGACGCTCCAGTAGGACAGAATTCGTCAAAATATCCTTCATGGTCATTTCCAACAACTATGTTGATCGATGCCATGCTGAATAACTGTTGGCATAAGGGCCAAGGTGGGTGGACGCGTTATTGAATTGATTAATTTGTGAGGCTCTGTCTCTTGAATAAATCATCCAGATTTCTGAAATTCTAATCTTTTGTTTGTCTGTACATGTATATCAGATCAAGCGATTTCTGTCCCATTCGGATAATTCTTTCGTGGGCCGTCATTTTTCTGACTTTCAGGAATGACACGCTGTAATCTGTTTGCTACAAAGTTTTCACTCCCACAACAAAGCTGATTTGGTATTCCGTACGCCCTTATTTTGTTCATTGGGTGACAGTGAGGAACTGTACCGACACCCTTCCGGAAGTCAAGGAACACGGAATTCACCTGGATGTAGGTATCTACTGCCTTCTAGCTCTCGTGGTCGAAAGAACGAGCTGCATTTCACACAATCGTCGTTTGTGGTATATATGTTTATTCCTGCAGATCAGTATTTTCAGTCTTCAGAACCGTCAAGACATGTGGGCATAAAACATTCTCGATAATTGTACAACTGATGTCAGCGATACAGGTCTGTAGCTGTATGTGCCTGTTTGACGAATCTTTTTGAAAAAAAGAATGTAGTGTCTTGCCACTGCGCGACCTCGCTCAGTATCGTGCCAAGAAAAAGACTGTCGGGTTCACACCAATTTTCTATGTGTACATCAAATGCAAAATATAAAAATCCGCCAAAAAGATAATATTAAATAAACGTGTGTGTATGTTCGTGTGTGTGTGTGTGTGTGTGTGTGTGTGTGCGTATGTGTGTGACGAGTACTACGTACTTCTGCGCTGCTGACAAATGCTGACAGAGATGACGTCTTGCTATAGAGTCCCACGACCATAGTCCTCCCACATAATAGTCGGGACAGCCATGTTTCTATGCAGAACACTCGCTCTAGTATACCACCCAAGGCGCCTCGCTGCTCCACGAAGTTGTTCTGGCGGCGAGCCACCGCTCTGCCCACGTGACCGTCCTGTTTCGATTACACAGCACTGTGGATGGTGTGGTTTTCTTGAATCGATAGCGGCGTGGGCACTTAGCAAAACGGAATGCCATCGCGTCTAATTACACGAAGCTGACTACTTTCTTTGTCTGACGTCCATTCATACTGCAAGCATCTGCTTGATGTGTCCCTCACTGTTCCTAGTTCTCACCTCAGAGATGATGCGTTCAGGCAAGGCTGAAATGTACTTAGTGCCCGTGACATTAATTCATCAGGCAATGTTCCTTTCTCGAGTTGTCAAGAAATTAAAAAGTTTGTTTCAAGTTCGTAAACAGTATCAATCAGCACCTTTCAAATACATTAAATATTTTAGGAATCTTTTAATACCTTAAAAGCCATTTAATAGGTTAACTGTTTACTTCGTTACATCTAACGGGCGATCAAGAAGTTTCCGTTCGAAGACCGTTAGATCCACATTCGGTATGCCAATCATACCAAATCGCCCCAAGCGTTGAGGCAATCGACCCACCGAAGCAGCAGCACCCCTTGTCGCAGTTTTCCCGGCCATTTCGCCACAACTACATCCCATAATTTCTCCAGCGTTGCGCACTACCGTTCCCCAATGACGAAGACACCAGATCCCTTGGAATCAATAAGCGTTGGACCCTGGTAATCATATGACAACGTGAGTATCACCTTTCCTGCAGATGGCTGGCTCTTGACCTTCTTAGGACGACGGGACGATGAATGACAACACTACATCGTCGAAGTTTTCGTCTCCGGTTCCCAGTGGCGGCACCAGCTTTAGTCGCCTGCAACAATGCGCTCAAGGAACTTGTTGCCTTCAACATTGAAACGCATCAGATGCTTCAGGCAAACTGCCATGCGGTTTCCTTTTTGTTCCACATTCAGTACCTGGGGTATACACGGGGTGCAGACCTTACGGTAACCTGACTCCCGCAGGATAACGTGTTGCACTCACCGAAGGTGATGTCGAGTGATGTCGCCTGTCATACGACCACACCGCCGCCTGAGACATCGATCCGCCGGATGCGATTCTCTCGACAAACGGAACAGAAGAACGGCTGTGCTAGCCAAAGAGTACACAGCCAGTGGCAGTACTTATGCTCGCCGCGAAGCCACTTCATGTGCAGCAGGAGAGTAGTGCAGTTGTGCCAGTTTACAGTTCGTAGCCCCGCTCAGTGGTCAGCCAGCGCCGATGTTAGTCATCGTCTGCAGCTCAGTCATTGCTGCCATCAAGTCTTTGTGGCTCCGTTCCAAGTTAGTCTTCAAATCCACCGGATTCGACATTCAAGATTACGAGAGATTAATTCGTCACTGCAAGATTTGTGACTTGTAAATTATGTCATTCTACAGACGCTTAGTCTAGTCGCGTCTCCTATAATTATCAGCCAACTGATCATGGACTACAGCAAAGTTAAGTAATAAATACTTTCTTATTTTGTACTCTTGCTAATTAATTGTGTTTGCCTGTTGCAGCTACCGAGCAGTCTTGGCATAGTAGAACCTACGTTTCCACCTCCTTGGCTACCTCATATTTGCCACCTCCTGTTGATGGACTCGATTATAGTAGAAGAAAGAGAGCCATCAATATCGAGTGATGTCGAGATTCGTCGCTAGCGCACGAATGGTTATCGACCGGCGTCTTGCGAAGAATCGCACCATTCCACAGTGGTGGGTTTCAACAGACATGCTGCCCAATGCACATTCTGCATTCTCTGGTAGATGTCTACCCGTGTTCGTCCTTCGGCAGCCAACAAAATAACAGCAGCACGTTGGTTCTGTTTGCTGATAACATCGCCATAGTTCACGTTTCCACATTTACCGCACGCACGTCGAAAAGACACGAACGCCGCACTAATCCTTTTCCTGGATGTCGGTGCTTACATACCTCTATCAGAGTCGCGCTACACTGCATATACGCTTCGCAGCAACACCCTCAAACGGATACTCTTTGATTGTTCCTTATATTTTCGAGGCTGGTGGCTTAGTGCAGTAGTTTCGAACAACAATCTAAAGATTCGGCATCTGATTCTAGGTTATCCTAAATTTTTTGTAAAGCAACTGGCGCTTCTAATGAAGCTCTGACGGTTCAAGTCCGTCACCAGTACGCCCGGATTTGAACACCCGCTGAGCGAGACCAGCGTGACTCGCGCGTGCCAATGCAGTAACGAACACTGCGGCACCAAGTGCTGAGGTTGCGCTTCGCGGACTGGACCACCAACGCTGCAATCCCCACAACAGAAGAACTTTCCCGTGGACCGATCAACTTTGCCATATTGATCGAAAGAGGACGTCTTTGTGGCCGTACCTGACCATTCGCCGGGTTCTGACGGCGAGTTGGCCCGTCTCAGAGCACTTGCTATTGAGAAGCTACGACGTGTATCGAGAGAAAATTGTTCTTGCGTGACTTGGATGCTGTTTCACTGTAACATTCTAGCTAATAGAAAGGCATTGCTTTCCATGTTTTGTGATTTACGAAAAAATGAAATTAGAACATTTTTGTAACGCAACTCGTGAGACCGGTGTTGGTGGCCGATCTTTAGTGATTAGTCTAACAAAGCTTTATCTGTTGTTTAAAGCGTCTCTTGGTGTTTTTAGGATATTAGCAGCTGCTACGGCACTCTGTTTTCTTAGTTCATTTCTTGTTCGTCTGTGCTGAATTAATATTCTCGAAGCCCAGTCCGGCACTGTAACAGAAACGCCTCACTGGCAGAGTACCCAGCGGCAAAATCTCGAATCGTCGGAGTACGCTACACACCTAGAGTCAGGCACTGTTCTTCGGACCACTGAAGACATGCAACCGTGTGCGCCGCTGTGAACCACGGCCTTTTAACAGTTTCTCCCGAAAGCCAGTTGAGATGGACCTGGCGCACTGACAGCAGCAATACCAGTCGGATTTGAAACCGAGCCCCATTGACATGTCATGGCACACGTGCTCGGTTCCTGTCGGTTAGGATAATTTTACGAACAATATTCTTACACCGTGTTACGTAGCTGCGTATAGTAAAACACTCCTTCCAGACACTGAGAATACTCCGCGTTGATACAGCAACTAACTGGGCAGTTTCATTCATTGTGTGCACATGGGCACGTCCAAACACACTAACTCCTTTCTACCTTTCTATCATGTCTCCACGTTGATCCACCTCAATGCGTTGACAGCACACAATAGACTGATTCATATCCACTAGTTCACTGCCACGGCTTACGTCAGCCATGGAGAAACGCATGGTCGTATAGTACCTGTTCCTGACTATCTACAATGCTTCAAAACAACGAGTGAGATCTTTTTAGGAGGTGACACCCTAAGACAAAACAAAGAAAAGACGCACCTCGAAGGAATAATACGAATGGTAGATGTGATGCACATGTACAGACAAACAAATGATTTCAATTCCAGAAAAAGTGGATGATTTATTCAAGAGAAAGAGCTTCACAAAATGAGCAAGTCTATGACGCGTTAGTCCACCACTGCCCCTATACAGCCGGCGGAAGTGGCCGAGCGGTTCTAGGCGCTACAGTTTGGAACCGCGCGACCGCTGCGGTCGCAGGTTCGAATCCTGCCTCGGGCATGGATGTGTGTGATGTCCTTAGGTTAGTTAGGTTTAAGTAGATCTAAGTTCTAGGGGACTGATGACCTCAGAAGATAAGTCCCATAGTGCTCAGAGCCATTTGAACCATTTTTGTCCTAATACAAGCAGTTTTTCGCTCTGCGATGTGCTCGTACCACACAGAGCTAATGTTTGAAGGAAGTAGTTTTCTCGTTTTACGGTTCGATAACATAGTATATCGTAGAGAAACCGGGAAGAAGGATGTATGTCACGCGCTTGAAATATTTTATTACATTGGAATATTAACAGCACTGGATACCCTCCTAAGGGATATTGTGCCAAATTCTGTCCAACTGGCAACTTCATCGGCAAAATATGCGAAAGAAGTTGCCCCCCTTCAACATCCGTGTACCGCAAGTCTCTAGAGGAACGGAAGGTTCCAAATGATTGGAAAAGAGCACAGGTAGTTCCAGTTTTCAAGAAGGGTCGTCGAGCAGATGCGCAAAACTATAGGCCTATATCTCTGACATCGATCTGTTGTAGAATTTCTGGATGTCATTTCTGGAAACCCACAATCTACTCTGTAGGAATCCACATGGATTCCGGAAACAGTGATCGTGTAAGACCCAACTCGCTTTATTAGTTCATGAGACCCAGAAAATATTAGATACAGGCTCCCAGGTAGATGCCATTTTCCTTGACTTCCGGAAGGCGTTCGATACAGTTCCGTACTGTCGCCTGATAAACAAAGTAAGAGCCTACAGAGTGTCAGACCAGCTGTGTGGCTGGATTGAAGAGTTTTTAGCTAACAGAACACAGTATGTTGTTCTCAATGGAGAGACGTCTACAGACGTTAAAGTAACCTCTGCGTGCCGCAGGGATGTGTTATGGGACCATTGCTTTTCACAATATATATAAATGACCTAGTAGATAGTGTCGGAAGTTCCATGCGGCTTTTCACGGATGATGCTGTAGTATACAGAGAAGTTGCAGCATTAGAAAATTGCAGCGAAATGCAGGAAGATCTGCAGCGGATACGCACTTGGTGCAGGGAGTGGCAACTGACCCTTAACATAGACAAATATAATGTATTGTCAGTACATAGAAAGAAGGATCCTTTATTGTATGATTATATGATAGCGGAATAAACAGTGGTAGCAGTTACTTCCGTAAAATATCTGGGAGTATGCGTACGGAACGATTTGAAGTGGAATGATCATATAAAATTAATTGTTGATAAGGCGGGTTCCAGGTTAAGATTCATTGAGAGAGTCCTTAGAAAGTGTTGTCCGTCAACAAAGGAGGTGGCTTACAAAACACTCGTCCGACCTGTACTTGCGTATTGCTCATCAGTGTGGGATCCGAACCAGGTCGGGTTGACAGACGAGATAGAGAAGATCCAAAGAAGAGCGGCGCGTTTCGTCACAGGGTTATTTGGGAAGCGTGATAGCGTTACGGAAATGTTTAGCAAACTGAAGTGGCAGACTCTGCAAGAGAGGCGCTCTGCATCGCGGTGTAGCTTGCTGTCCAGGTTTCGAGAGGGTGCGTTTCTGGATGAGGTATCGAATATATAGCTTCCCCCTACTTATACCTCCGGAGGAGAACACGAATGTAAAATTAGAGAGATTCGAGCGCGCACGGAGGCTTTCCGGCAGTCGTTCTTCCCGCGAACCATACGCGACTGGAGGTAATGACAGTGGCACGTGAAGTGCCCTCCGCCACACACCGTTGGGTGGCTTGCGGAGTATAAATGTAGATGTAGAAAACCCCAAGTTGGTTGGAGGCCTCCACCCATAATGCTCGAAACGTTCGCTGTCGGTGAGGTATCCGGCGACCTTGCTGGCCAAGGTAAGATTTGGCAAGCACGAACACAAGCAGTAGACACTCTCGCCATGTGCGAAAGGGCGTGATCTTGCTGAAATATAAGCCCAGGATGGCTTGCCGTGAAGGGCAACAAAACGGAGCCTAGAACATCGTGGACGTACCACTGTGCCGTAAAGGTGCCACGGATGACAACCAAAGGGGTACTTCTATCAAAAGAAATGGCACCCCAGACTGTAGTTCCTGGTTGTCGGACAGTATGGCGGGTAACAGACAGGTTGGTGTCCCATTACTATCTGGGGAGTCTCCGGACACTGGCTACATTCAATGAGATTTCAGGCCGAAGTCTTGGAGTGTATTGTGTCCGTTCAGTTTCCAGCCAGAAGCACCACAGACATCAGTAGGACGCAGCCATCAATATGCATCACCCTAGTATGCCCTGGGTAATAGAGCAGTGCGAGATGCGCCAGAGAGGTTGACAGAGAAGCTCCCGGCGGCGGCGCGGCGTTGTTGAGCTTGCGTAATTGGTGGCCCCGGGCGCAGCTACAGCAGGTGCCGTTGTAACGACCGGCGCAGCGCCGCACTGGCTGCGACGGCGTTCCGTCTCGCCGCGGCCGGCGGAGCAGCCGGCGCGTCGTAATAAGGCGTCGTTTGGGACGGTGACGCGGCGCTTTCCACGTGGGCGGGCCCGCCCCCGCCCCCGCAGGTGATTCAGCGCGCGTGGCCAGCGCCACTGTGCGTAGCCGTAGCGGGCCACGCGGGAGAGCTGCTGATGGAGCAACAGTTTTACGTCGAAGGCAGAAAACTACTGTTGTTCCGAACGTCTTCAGTCAGTCAATGAAATCGGAACGATGTACACTACTGGCCATTAAAATTGCTACACCAAGAAGAAATGCAGATGATAAACGGGTATTCATTTGACAAATACATTATACTAGAACTGACATGTGATTACATTATAACGCAATGTGGGTGCATAGATCCTGACAAATCACTACCCAGAACAACCATCTCTGGCCGTAATAACGGCCTTGATACGCCTGGGCATTGAGTCAAACAGAGCCTGGATGGCGTCTACGGGTACAGCTGCCCATGCAGCTTCAACGCGATACCACAGTTCATCAGGAGTAGTGACTGTGCCGTATTGTGACGTGCCAGATGCTCGGCCAACATTGACCAGACGTTTTCAGTTGGTGAGAGATCTGGAGAATGTGCTGACCACGGCAGCAGTCGAACATTTTCTGTATACAGGAAGGCCCGTACAGGACCTGCAACATGCGGTCGTGCATTATCCTGCTGAAATGTAGGGTTTCGCTGGGATCGAATGAAGGGTAGAGCCACGGGTCGTAACACATCTAAAATGTAACGTACACTGTTCAAAGTGCCGTCAATGCGAACAAGAGGTGACCGAGACGTGTAACCAATGGCACCCCCATACCATCATGCCGGGTGATGACGAATACACGCTTCCATTGCGTTCACCGCAATGTCGCCAAACACGGATGCGACCATCATGATGCTGTAAACAGAACCTGGATTCACCCGAAAAAATGCCGGTTAGGGTGGCCGAGCGGTTGTAGGCGCTACAGTCTGGAACCGCGTGACCGTTACGGTCGCAGGTTCGAATCCTGCCTCGGGCATGGATGTGTGTGATGTCCTTAGTTTAGTTAGGTTTAAGTAGTTCTAAGTTCTAGGGGACTGATGACCACAGATATTAAGTCCCATAGTGCTCAGAGCCATTTGAACCATTTGAACCATCCGAAAAAATGATGTTTTGGCATTCGTGCACCCAGGTTCGTCGTCGAGTACACCATCTCAGGGGCTCCTGTCTGTGATGCAGCGTCAAGGGTAACCGCAGCCATGGTCTCCGAGCTGATAGTTTATGCTGCTGCAACGTGCACGTGGTTGTTGTCTTGCAAACATCCCTAGCGATCGAGACGTGGCTGCACGGTCCGTTACAGCCACGCGGATAAGAAACCTGTCATCTCCACTGTTAGTGATACGAGGCCGTTGGGATCCAGCACGGCGTTCCGTATTACCCTCCTGAACCCACCGATTCCATATTCTGCTAACAGTCATTGGATTTCGACCAACGCGAGCAGCAATGTCGCGATACGATAAACCGCAATCGCGATAGGCTACAATCCGACCTTTATCAAAGTCGGAAACGTGATGGTACGCATTTCTCGTCCTTACACGAGACATAACAACAACGTTTCACCAGGCAACGCCGGTCAACTACTGTTTGTGTATGAGAAATCGGTTGGAAACTTTCCTCATGTCAGAACGTTGTAGGTGTCGCCACCGTCGCCAACCTTGTGTGAATGCTCTGAAAAGCTAATCATTTGTATGTCACAGCATCTTCTTCCTGCCGGTTAAATTTCGCTTCTGTAGCACGTCCTATTCGTGGTGTAGCAATTTTAATGGCGAGTAGTGTAGTCACTTGAGATATTCCTTGATAGGTTGTAGATCTACATCTACATGATTATCATGCAGTTCCCAGTTAAGTGCCTGGCAAAGTTATTATCGATCGATCTGCAGACTATTTCTCTACCGCTCCACTATCGAACAGTGCTCGGGAAAAACGGGCTCTTAAATCGTTTCTGTGCGAGCTCTGATTTCTCTATCATGATGATTACTGCCCCCTGTGTAGGAGGGCGCCAACAGAATATTTTCGTAGTCGGAGGAGACAGTTCGTGTGGCGTCACTTATCAGCCATACGGCCCACTCGCACTTGGAGTCTCTTCGCTACGTGGCGCCACGCAGACGCCACCTAGTCGCTGCCCCGACGCCATCCTTCTTACTTCAGGCAACCTCGTCCTTTTCCCATTATTTGTAATGAGTCTCCGCTCGCTTGGAGAGAAACAAGTTGCTGTGTTACTTTCTTCACTAATCATTTCTGCTCTTGAAACTTCCTGGCAGATTAAAACTGTGTGCCGGACCGAGACTCGAACTCGGGACCTTTGCCTTTCCCGGGCAAGTGCTCTACCAACTGAGCTACCCAAGCACGACTCACGTCCCGTCCTCACAGCTTTTACTTCTGCCAGTATCTCGTCTCCTACGAGTTCGAGTCTGCTGGCCGTGGTGGCCGAGCGGTTCTAGGCGCTACAGTCTGGAACCGCGCCACCACCACGGTCGCAGGTTCGAATCCTGCCTCGGGCATGGATGTGTGTGATGTTCTTAGGTTAGTTAGGTTTAAGTAGTTCTAAGTTCTAGGGGACTGATGACCTCAGAAGTTAAGTCCCATAGTGCTCAGAGCCATTTGAACCATTTAGTTCGAGTCTCGGTCCGGCACACAGTTTTAATCTGCCAGAAAGTTTCATATCAGCGCACGCTCCGCTGCAGAGTGAAAACCTCATTCTGGAAACATCCCCTAGGCTGTGGCTAAGTCATGTCTCCGCAATATCCTTCCTTTCAGGAGTGCTAGTTCTGCAAGGTTCGCGGGAGAGCTCCTGTAAAGTTTGGAAAATAGGAGACGAGATACTGGCAGAAGTAAAAGCTGTGAGGACGGTGCGTGAGTCGTGCTTGGGTAGCTCATTTGGTAGAGCACTTGTCCGCGAAAGGCAAAGGTCCCGAGTTCAAGTCTCGGTCCGGCACACAGTTTTAATCTTCCAGGAAGTTTCATATCAGCGCACACTCCGCTGCATAGTGAAAATCTCATTCTGGATTTCTGGTCTTGTCCAGCTTTACTACCACAACAGTTGCCGCACCACTCTGTCGCCCCTCTCTCGTCACCAGTACGAAGTCGTACACAACTTTTGGCGATGGTACTTCATGAGAAGATTCTGCCGCAACGAAAATCGTCTTTGGTTTAATGATTCACGTATAATGTACGTTACACTTTCTCCTCTATTTCGCGATAATATAAAATGAGCTACCCTTGTTTGAACCTTTTCAATGTCCTCTGTCGGTCACATCCGATGCTTATCCCACGCCCCACAGCAATACTCCGGAAGAGGGCGGACAAGCGTAGTGCAAGCAGTCTCTTTAATAGACGTGCTACATTTTCTGGTGTTCTGCCAATAAATCCCAGTCTTTGGTTTGCTTTCTCTGCAACATTACCCATGTGATCGTTCCAATTTAAGTTACTCGTAACTGCAATCTCCAAGTATTTAGCTGAATTTATGGTCTTTAGATTTGCGTGATTTATGGTGTAACCGAAATTTAGCAGATTTCCTTTAGTACTCATGCGGATGACTTCAAATTTTCATGATTTAGAGTCGGCTGCCACTTTTCGAACCATACAGATATCTTGTGTAAATCATTTTGCAAATGGGTTTTAGCATCTAATGCCTTTACAAGACAGTACATGACAGCATCATCTGGAAACGATCTAAGAGGTCTCCTCAGATAGTCTCCTACGTCCTTCATTTAGAGCAGTAACATCAGAAAGCCTGTAGCACTTCATGGGGAATGGCGGAGATTACTTTTGTTTTACTCCCTTACTTTGTGTTAATTACTACGAACTGTGACATTTATTATAGGAACTCACGAATGGAGTCATACAACCGAGGCAGTACTCCATAGAAGACTGCTGTGATAAACGGTGTCACAAGCCTTCTGGAAATCTAACAATATGAATGAAAACTTAATAGTTAGTACTGGACACTTGCACTGGGGTAACAACTCGGCTGTTTCAGTTTGGACATGACTACGCTTCCAATCACGAAAGCCTGACCACCGCTAAATGGCGTGATTAACAAAAGAGAAGTAATTCGGATGACTCAGATGTCCAATCTCAATGGGATTAGGCAATCACTGTAAACAACACCAGTTTATAACAAGACCAAATCACTCTATAATATCTTCAAGACTAGTCTAGAAAATGCCGGGGAATCGGAATAAAATGTCTGCGAATATCTGTCGCAATTTAGCAACAGAGTCTTCCAAGGCACTGTTAGCTGCGAACAGTTCTCGTACGTCATGCACCAAAGGAAATACCCTTAAGCAACCCCTCAGAGTTGGTCTCTGTTTTGCAAGAAGGCTTAATCTAGCACATTAATGACCGATTGAATAATGAACAACACGGAAATAAAGGATCGTGCTATTCTAAGAACAATGGAGTAATCAGTAATCATATAAAGAGAGCAACAAACAAAGTAACAAATGTTTCTCGGAAATAAAATTTGTTGCTCTCTACTGTTTATTAAGTATTGTCCCTTGATGACATGCTAAAACCGCGCCATGAGTCGCCACGAACACGGATTGCTGATTTTCAGGGTACTGTTCTTTTGTTTGAGCCATGCAAGTACGCATGACGGACAGATCAACGAAGCAGTTCCAAAGCTTGAGGCTGTTCGTGAGACACGATCTGATGACTCAACTAGACGATACCTGCCACTCTTAGCAAGGATCCGGTACGGGTTCCAGATCCGGTTCACGGAAACGTGCTACGATTCTAAATATTTTCTCACAATCCTTTTGACAACATTGCAATCTTTGTCAGGAAAACTTTTAAAAAATCGCCGTAAACGCTGCAGTGAGTACGGTTCTATGAGAAGCAAATAGCGAAATATATGTGCAGTGGTCTAATCAGACTTCTCAGCTGGAACCGCTGACGTGTCCTTGGAGAATGCTGTAACTGGAACAAATCGGCGTACAGCCGCTCATTAGTAACACAAGGAAAGGAACAGCCAGTTTCGCTCAACCGTAAATGTGACTACTAAGTGGAGTGCTTTACTAAAGTGCTCCTAAGGTGATACAATGTCTTGTAACATTTCTAGCTGTTGCAGCCAGGACTCTTTTATTGTCATTCAAGCCTTTTATGTGATAGAGTAGGCCACTAGCGTCACACGGAAGTACCGTTCAGTCTTTGCCACCAAAGAAAGTTGTAGGTCAGCACACGGCACTACAATTTGGTGACCTACAGCTTTTAGCTGACTTGGATCCGGCGGAAAAAATTACTCCTTGATTGGCAACTAGGGTACGGTTTGCAAGAAAAAAATATTAACTTTAATACTCAAATGAGAATTTTCAAACAGTAAAGAGTCTGTAAATAGTCTTAACGGGTTTGTCGCCGGATGACGTTGTGCAAATTCCACAATACTTCCTCGGAGCAACCGTCAGACATTTTCAGGTGGCTTAACCTTGCTGGTGGCTAGGTACGACTGACGATATCCGCATGTGGACGCCCCGTATATACACTACTGGCCATTAAAATTGCTACACCACGAAGATGACGTGCTACAGACAAGAAATTTAACCGACAGGAAGAAGATGCTGTGATGTACAAATGATTAGCTTTTCATCGCGGTGAACGCACATTGGAAGCGTCTATTCGTCATCGCCATACTGGCTTATCACCCGGCTGATGGTATGAGGTGCCATTGGTTACACGCCTCGGTCACCTCTAGTTCGCATTGACGGCACTTTGAACAGTGGACGTTACATTTCAGATGTGTTACGACCCGTGGCTCTAGCCTTCATTCGATCCCTGCGAAACCCTACATTTCAGCAGGATAATGCACGACCGCATGTTGCAGGTCCTGTACGGGCCTTTGTCGATACAGGAAATGTCCGTCTGCTGGTCTGGTCAGCACATTCTCCAGATCTCTCACCAACTGTAAACGTCTGGTCAATGGTGGCCGAGCAACTTGCTCGTCACAGTACGCCAGTCACTACTCTTGATGAACTGTCTTTAACGTGTTGAAGGTGCATGGGCAGCTGTCACTGTACACGCCATCGAAGCTCTGTTTGACTCAATGCCCAGGCGTTATTACGGCCAGAGGTGGTTGTTCTGGGTACTGATTTCTCAGGATCTATGTACTCAAATTGCGTGAAAATGTAATCACATATCAGTTCTAGTATAATATATTTGTCCAACGAATATCTGTTTATCATCTGCATTTCTTCTTGGTGTAGCAATTTTAATGACCAGTAGTGTAGCACTGCCAAGGGGGAGGTTACCATGAGAAAAAGATTGAATAATCAACGAAAGAATAACGTTCAACGAGTCGGGGCGTGGAATGAGGGAAACTAGAAAATCTGAAAAGGGAAATGCAAAGGCTGAATCTAGATATAGTAGGGGTCAGTGAAGTGAAGTGGAAGGAAGACAAGGATTTCTGGTCAGATGAGTATCGGGTAATATCAACAGCAGCAGAAAATGGTATAACAGGTAGGATTCGTTATGAATAGGATGGTAGGGCAGTGGATGTGTAACTGTGAACAGTTCAGTGACCGGGTTGTTCTAATCACAATCGACAGCAGACCAACACCGACAACGATAGTTCAGGTATACATGTCGACGTCGCAAGCTGAAGATGAACAGATAGAGAAAGTGTATGAAGATATTGAAAGGGTAATGCAGTATGTAAAGGGGGACGAAAATCTAGTAGTCATGGGCGACTGGAATGCAGTTGTAGGGGAAGGACTAGATGAAAAGGTTACAGGAGAATATGGGGTTGGGACAAGGAATGAAAGAAGAGAAAGACTAATTGAGTTCTGTAACAAGTTTCAGCTAGTAATAGCGAATACCCTGTTCAAGAATCACAAGAGGAGGAGGTATACTTGGAAAAGGCCGGGAGATACTGGAAGATTTCAATTAGATTACATCATGGTCAGACAGAGATTCCGAAATCAGATACTGGATTGTAAGGCGTACCCAGGAGCAGATATAGACTCAGGTTACAATATAGTAGTGATGAAGAGTAGGCTGAAGTTCAAGACATTAGTCAGGAAGAATCAATACGCAAAGAAGTGGGATACGGAAGTACTAAGGAATGACGAGATACGTTTGAAGTTCTCTAACGCTATAGATACACCAATAAGGAATAGCGCAGTAGGCAGTACAGTTGAAGAGGAATGGACATCTCTGAAAAGGGCCATCACAGAATTTGGGAAGGAAAACATAGGTACAAAGAAAGTAGCTGCGAAGAAACCATGGGTAACAGAAGAAATACTTCAGTTGATTGATGAAAGGAGGAAGTACAAACATGTTCCGGAAAAATCAGGAATACAGAAATACAAGTCGCTGAGGAATGAAATAAATAGGAAGTGCAGCGAAGCTAAGACGAAATGGCTGCAGGAAAAATGTGAAGACATCGAAAAAGATATGATTGTCGGAAGGACAGACTCAGCATACAGGAAAGTCAAAACAACCTTCGGTGACATTAAAAGCAACGGTGGTAACATTAAGAGTGCAACGGGAATTCCACTGTTAAATGCAGAGGAGAGAGCAGATAGGTGGAAAGAATACATTGAAAGCCTCTATGAGGGTGAAGATTTGTCTGATGTGATAGAAGAAGAAACAGGAGTCGATTTAGAAGAGATAGGGGATCCAGTATTAGAATCGGAATTTAAAAGAGCTTTGGAGGACTTACGGTCAAATAAGGCAGAAGGGATAGATAACATTCCATCAGAATTTCTAAAATCATTGGGGGAAGTGGCAACAAAACGACTATTCACGTTGATGTGTGGAATATATGAGTCTGGCGATATACCATCTGACTTTAGGAAAAGCATCATCCACACAATTCCGAAGACGGCAAGAGCTGACAAGTGCGAGAATTATCGCACAATCAGCTTAAAATCTCATGCATCTTATCTGCTTACAAGAATAATATACAGAAGAATGGAAAAGAAAATTGAGAATGCGCTAGGTGACGATCAGTTTGGCTTTAGGAAAAGTAAAGGGACGAGAGAGGCAATTCTGACGTTACGGCTAATAATGGAAGCAAGGCTAAAGAAAAATCAAGACACTTTCATAGGATTTGTCGACTGGAAAAAGCGTTCGACAATATAAAATGGTGCAAGCTGTTCGAGATTCTGAAAAGAAAGTAGGGGTAAGCTATAGGGAGAGACGGGTCATATATAATACGTACAACAACCAAGAGGGAATAATATGAGTGGACGATCAAGAACGAAGTGCTCGTATTAAGAACGGTGTAAGACAAGGCTGTAGTCTTTCTCCCCAACTCTTCAATCTGTACATCGAGGAAGCAATGACGGAAGTAAAGGAAAGGTTCAGGAGCGGAATTAAAATACAAGGTGAAAGGATATCAATGATACGATTCGCTGATGACATTGCTATCCTGAGTGAAAGTGAAGAGGAATTAAATAATCTGCTGAACGGAATGAACAGTCTAATGAGTACACAGTATGTTTTGAGAGTAAATCGGAGAAAGACGAAGGTAATGAGAAGTAGTAGAAATGAGAACAGCGAGAAACTTAACATCAGGATTGATGGTCACGAAGTCAATGAAGTTAAGGAATTCTGCTACCTAGGCAGTAAAATAACCAATGACGGACGGAGCAAGGAGGACATCAAAAGCAGTCTCGCTATGGCAAAAAAGGCATTTCTGGCCAAGAGAAGTCTACTAATATCAAATACCGGCCTTCAATTGAGGAAGAAATTTCTGAGGATGTACGTCTGGAGTACAGCATTGTATGGTAGTGAAACATGGACTGTGGGAAAACCGGAACAGAAGAGTATCGAAGCATTTGAGATGTGGTGCTATAGACGAATGTTGAAAATTAGGTGGACTGATAAGTTAAGGAATGAGGAGGTTCTACGCAGAATCGGAGAGGAAAGGAATATGTGGAAAACACTGATAAGGAGAAGGGACAGGATGATAGGACATCTGCTAAGACATGAGGGAATGACTTCCATGGTACTAGAGGGAGCTGTAGAGGGCAAAAAACTGTAGAGGAAGACAGAGATTGGAATACGTAGAGCAAATAATTGAGGACGTAGGTTGCAAGTGCTACTCTGAGATGAAGAGGTTAGCACAGGAAAGGAATTCGTGGCGGGCCGCATCAAACCAATCAGTAGACTGATGGCAAAAAAAAAAAAAAAGTGTAGCACACGCGCGCGAAGAATGCGCAGGCGCGAAAATCACGCATGCGCAATGATTTGCAGATAGATGGTGCCATACTCAAACGCCCCCTGCCAAAAAGCGCGGAGCGGCTCTTCAGCGCGTGCACTATGCTCTATGTTTACTAACAGTACGGTCAGACGTTACTCACTAAGAAACCGTACTAGACCAATGTCACGATGGGCCTGTTATCGAAAAATCTTGATTTTCCCGTTGTGATTTCAGCTGAGCACAGCTTGGATGCCTGCGTTGGCTGCTATTAAATCGATTCAGCACCTCTTCATTTGTTATTCATTCTACCCACCTTAACATCAGCATTCTTCTATAGCACCACATTTCAAAAGCTTCTATTCTCTTCTAGTCTGAACTGGTTATCGTCTACGTTTCACTTCCATAGAAGGCTTCGCTCCAGACAAGTATCTTCAGAAAAGACTTTCTAACACTTAAACATTTTCGACGTTAACAAATTCCTCTTTTTCAGAAATGCTTTTCTTGCTATTGCTAGTCTGCATTTTATACCCTCTCCACTTCGATCAACGACAGTTATTTTAATACCCAAATAGCAAAACTCGTCTACTTCTTTTAGTGTCTCATTTCCTAAACTAATTCCTTCAGCGTTGCCTCATTTCATTCGTATACATTCCATCACCGTCGTTTTACTTTTGTTAGTGTTCATCTTATAATATCTTTTCAAGCCAGTATCCGTTTCGTTCAACGGCTCTTCCAAATCCTTTGCCGTCTGTCGGAATACGCTGATGGTAATAGCTCCATATTTAGCAACCATATACAACCTCTTGCTTGACGAAAGATCCATATCTAAGCACTGAAAGTTTCACGCCGACACGCAAGGAAGGAACTAGAAGCAATCCGGTGAATTATAGACCCATATCACTGACATAAATTAGCAGAAGGATTTTGAACGATAAACTGTGCTCGAACATTATGAAATACCTCGAAGAAAATGATGTATTAACACAAACTCAGCACAGATTCAGAAAATATTGTTCTTGTAATATACAAATGGCTTATTATTCACACGAAGTAATGAGTGCTACCGACAGGGCATCACAAGTAGATTCCATACTCTTAGATTTCCAGAACACTTTTGATACCGTTTCTCAAAAGCAGCATCTAATTGAACTGCGTGCCTATGCAATATCGATTCAGTTGTGCGACTGGATTCGTAATTTCCTGTCAGAAAGGTCACAGTTCTTAGTAATTGACTTTAAGCCGTCGAGAGGAACAAAAGTGGTATCTGAGTTTTGTCACAAAACTGTTGTAGGCCTTCGGCTATTCGTGATCTATATAAGAGGTTTAGGAGACATTTTGAGCAGCTCTCTTAGGTTGGTTGAAGGTGATGCTGTCGTTGAGCATGTAATAAAATCATGAAAAGATCAAAACTGGTTGAAAAATGATTTGTACAAGACATCTGTAAGGTCCAAGAAGTGGCAACTAACACTAAACAATATAAAGTGTGAGATTCTGCACATAACTAGTAAAAAGAGTCTATACATAAATCACAGAAATCTAACGGTTGTCGATTTAATTAAATACCTACGTATTACAATTACAAACAAGTAAAATTGGAATCATCATGAAGAAAATGTTATGGAAAAGGCGAACCAAAGACTGGGGTTTATTGCCGGAACACTTATTGTTAGGAGATGAAACAAGTTCATTAAAGAGAGTGCCTACACTACGCTTGTCCGTCCTCTACTGGAGTATTACTGCCCGGTATGGGACCCCTACCAGATAGGACTGAAGGAAGGCATCGAAAATATTCCAAGAGCGGCAGTTCGTTTCGTATTATCGTAAAACAGGAAACAGATTGTCGCGGATACGCTATCATTAAAACAGAGGTGATTTCCTTGCGGCGAGATTTTTTCACAAAACTTCAATCACCAACTTTCTCCTCGGATTGTGAAAACATTTTGTTGACTCCCACCTACATACGGAGAAATGACAATAGTGATATAAGAGAAATCAGAGTTCTTGGGGAAATATGTAGGTATTCGTTTGGTCCCGGCGGAGGTTCGACTCCTCCCACGGGCATGGATGTGTGTGTTTGTCCTTAGGATAGTTCAGGTTAAGTAGTGTGTAAGCTTAGGGACTGATGACCTTAGCAGTTAAGTCCCATAAAATTTCACACACGTTTGAACATTTTTTTTAGGTGTTCGTTTTTCCCAATTGCAATTCAAGAGTGCAACAGTCTGGGAACTCTACCAAGCTATTGGGTGCAAATTTCAGAGAAGTCATGTAGATGTGAATTTATTAGGGGTCAGTAATGAGGACTGCTTCTTCTGTTGCTAAACTATTTGACTGGGGCGTCAAAACTTCGGGTCATACGAGTTGCTTACCAAGAAGCTTGATGATGACATAGAAAACAGCGTGCGTCATCGTACAGGTATGGTTGAAACGCTACAGCTCACACTGTAGTCTTTGCATACTCCCCACAGCCAAATATGTGCAACGGTCGTTACTAATCCTATGGCCCTGCAAAATATTCTATTTCCTTGTTAACAGTTATCGCTGTTTTGTTACAGCTGCATTATCTACGATACTCAATGACCACGACGTCACGCATGTAGTACGATGCAGGAAAATACGAATATACTGTAATAGACGGATTTCATCTCTGTCGGTGTAGACTGAGGGGAAACACATCAGAACAGATGATTTTTTTGGTTGACTTAAGTAGAATCGTGCCCAGATTAATCTATGTAATCCACAGTGCAACAACCAATGACGAAATATAACACAGACACGAGGCCCACGAGAAAGACAGGCCGCGGCGCGTACGTCACGAAGGTAGTCCTGAACTCGCGCGATCGCTCAGCTCAGCAGACAAAATGCGTTTCTAAACCTGTTAACTCGCAGCTGGGCATGTAAATACTAACGAGAATTATATCTTCCACTGGAATCTGCTATTATGAAGCTTTGCTGATTAACAGTACAACAGCAAAATTTAATTTAAGAGCAACACTCGATACAAATGGTATAACGGCTTGTTTATAGCACTTAGTCTCTTCTGCTTAACAGTTCTCATTACATGCTGGAAGTGGTGCCTTATGCAACTGATAATCATTTTAGCATGATTTTATTTTATTGTACACCAGTACAATCGTAACAAATTGTTTTCCTGTCAATGGACTTCTTATCATTATAGGACTAATAACAGTAAGATTCCATAATAGCGGATTCCAGTAGAAGATTCAGTTTTAGTTTGTACGGACACGCCTAGTTACGAGTTAACAGGTGTAGAAACGTAGTTTGTCTGCTGATTCGAGTGAGCGAGCGAGCGCTGGACTACCTTCGTGACGTACGCGCCGCGGCCTGTCTTTCTCGTAGGCCTCGACACAGACATCAGGCTCCTCGTTGCGCTATTACAACGTGGCATCGTTGGATGAGGTCACCAATGCCGCGTATTTCATGTGCTTATCATCAGTTAAAAAGGTGTCATTTCCATCTACTGTTCTCGTCCTATTCACCTCTGCCTACGTCTTGTACACACACACACACACACACACACACACACACACACACACACACACAAATATATATATATATATATATATATATATATATATATATATATATATATATATATATATATATACAGGGTGGTCCATTGATCGTGACCGGACCAAATATCTCACGAAATAAGAGTCAAACGGAAAAACTACAAAGAACGAAACTTGTCTAGCTTGAAGGGGGAAACCAGATGGCGCTATGGTTGGCCCGCTAGATGGCGCTGCCATAGGTCAAACGGCTATCAACTGCGTTTTGTTTAAATAGGAGAAATATGAATGTTCTAGTTGAACCACCTTTTTCGCTTTGTGATAGATGACGCTGTAATAGTCACAAACATATGGCTCACAATTTTAGACGAACAGTTGGTAACAGGTAGGTTTTTTAAATTAAAATGCAGAACGTAGATACGTTTGAACATTTTATTTCGGCAGTCCAATGTGATACATTTACCTTTGTGAACTTATCATTTCTGAGGACGCATGCTATTACAGCGTGATTACCTGTAAATACCACATTAATGCAATAAATGCTCAAAATTATGTCCGTCAACCTCAGTGCATTGGGCAATACGTGTAACGACATTCCTCTCAACAGCGAGTAGTTCGCCTTCCGTAATGTACGCACATGCATTGACAATGCGCTGACGCATGTTGTCAGGTGTTGTCGGTGAATCACGATAGCAAATATAGCCTTCAACTTTCCCCACAGAAAGAAATCCGGGGACGTCAGATCGGGTGAACTTGCGGGCCATGTGTATGGTGCTTCGACGACCAATCCACCTGTCATGAAATATGCTATTCAATACCGCTTCAACCGCACGCGAGCTATGTGCCGGACATCCATCATGTTGGAAGTACATCGTCATTCTGTCGTGCAGTGAAACATGTTGTAGTAACATCGGTAGAACATTACCTAGGAAATCAGCATACATTGCACCATTTAGATTGCCATGGCCAATTATCCTTCCTTCCATAATGCCGCACCATACATTAACCCGCCAAGGACACTAATGTCCCACTTTCGCAGCCATCGTGGATTTTCCGTTGCCCAATAGTGCATATTATGCCGATTTACGTTACCGCTGTTGGTGAGTGACGCTTCGTCGCTAAATAGAACGCATGTGAAAAATCTGTCATCGTGCCGTAATTTCTCTTGTGCCCAGTGGCAGAACCGTACACAACGTTCAAAGTCGTCGCCATGCAATTCCTGGTGCATAGAAATATGGTACGGTTGCAATCGATGTTGATGTAGCATTCTCAACACCGACGTTTTTGAGATTCCCGATTCTCGCGCAGTTTGTCTGCTACTGATGTGCGGATTAGCCGGGACAACAGGTAAAACTCCTACTTGGGCATTATCGTTTGTTGCAGGTCGTGGTTGACGTTTCACATGTGACTGAACACTTCCTGTTAACTTAAATAACCCAACTATCCGGCAAACGGTCCGGGCACTTGGCTGATGTCGTCCAGGATACCGAGCAGCATACACATCACACGCCCGTTGGGCATTTTGATGACAATAGCCAAACATCAACACGATATCGACCTTTTCCGCAATTGGTAAACGGTCCGTTTTAATACGGGTAATGTATCACGAAGCAAATACCGTCTGCACTGGTGGAATGTTACGTGATACCACGTATTTATACGTTTGTGGCTATTACAGCGCCATCTATCACAAAGCGAAAAAAGTGGTCCAACTAAACCATTCATATGTAATAAAAATTGGGGGCTCCTATTTTAAACATCTCAGTTGATATCCGTTTGACCTATGGCAGCGCCAACTAGCGGGCCAACTATAGCGCCATTTGGTTTCCCCCTTCAAGCTAGACAAGTTTCGTTCTTTGTAGTTTTCTCGTTTGATGCTTTTTTCGTGAGATATTTGTCCCGGTCACTATCAATGGACCACCCTGTATATATATTCCTTCCTATATGCTACAGTATGACGATATGACAAACTACAGTAACTAAGAGCGAGCACCTGAAAATTGCGTAACGATCATACGGCACATTTTGGCGTCAACGAGGCATGGAGACCATGTATCATTCCTCGAGAAGAGCAGCTCAAGCCTGTGCTATCGGTTTGTATTTACCACCATTAACGTTCCACATCCTGTCCATTATAATTATCCGGGCTGTTATGCCGTGGTCGGTTGATGAATTCTGTGTCAGTTCCCAACGTTTCGTCCCCGTCTGCGGGAGACATCTTCAAGGGGGTCTGTAGCTGGATGGAAGGTCCAAAATGGCTCTGAGCACTGTGGGACTTAACATCCATGGTCATCAGTCCCCTAGAACTTAGAACTACTTAAACCTAACTAACCTAAGGACAGCACACAACACCCAGTCATCACGAGGCAGAGAAAGATCCAGCTACAGACCCCCTTGAAGATGTCTCCGGCAGACGGGGACGAAACGTTGGGAATTGGCACTGAATTCATCAACCGACTACGGCATAACAGCCCGGACAATTATAATGGACATGACATTTCCGGCCGTGAAAGTCTACATTTTAGTTCCACGTCCTACTTTAAATGTTCTGAAAGTTTCGTGCCGATTTAGACATTATCACTCCATTTTCTACAAACATCTGAGTATTTCCTTTGGTTTTTTCATATGATAGAAGCACGTCACAGATCAATTAGTATCATCATACATGAATATTTTGTTTTCCAATTCAGTGGAATAAAAATGTGATACAATAGAGACAGCTTTGCAGAAGCAAATTTAGGAGTAAAGAAAATATGAAGGAGAAATGTAGAAGAAAATCATATGTCTACGGAAGATGGTTTTGTATCCCTCAACGTAAAACAAAAAGAAGCATGTAAAGTTGAATGTTAAGCAGTTGCAGGTGGAAAATCCGTGTGAAAATTCCCATAAACGAAATAAACAGATGCAAAGCTATAAGTGCAAGTTCAGGCAGCAAGTATTATGAGGGAATGTCGAAAGTACGTAAGAGAACTTATTCTTCTAAATGATTGAAACCTTCCTACCGTTTCTTACAACTGACCAAAGGTTCACACAGCTAACTTCTTCATTAACGATTCGAGCAGTTGATAAATATTATCATCAGCTGCGTTAGAAATTTATTAATATCTCTATTTATTAACTTTTTTCTTAAATTTTATGCTTCAGAACTTATTGTGTGTGTATGTCGGTCTAAAGATCTACGTCGTTTGCGAAGATATTTGCTTGGAAATCTTGCCAAAATGTCCCTCGTCTGGAACAATATTCTCTCGCATAATTGAGAATGTTTGCTTAGCATCTCAATTGAAAAGACGCAATGAAGCTACGGTGTTAGATATTGATAATACAGTTCGCGCTTCCTGTAGGCTACATCGCGTTTTCTACCACAGGTAATAGCAAATAGTATTTTTCAATTACATGCCTGGTATGGAACCAAAGTTCATTAGTCTTTAACAATCTCCGTATTTACAGTTTCTACGAAAAGTTGAGCATTTCAGTGTTTCCAGTTGCCCCACCAATTTTTCGACAAATGGTGCACAGGCATGCCTTACTCCAAAGTCCTGTGTATACACCAGTACAATAAAAATTGCTTTCAGTAATGTGCGTATCTTTTCGAAAACTACCGCAAAGTAAAAACTAATACAAAGCGCCTAAAGTTATTCTTTGTGGAAGGGCTGCATTTTCCCGCGATTCTCAGAACGTGGGAAAGTTTGGAGTTTTGTCATCCTCGTTTTGGAAACAGTCTGTCCTCTGGAACTCGGCCCCCGTGTCGGCTGTGCAGAGGTGCGCACGCCCCCCTCTGAGCCAGCTGCGTGGCTTATCGTCTGCGGCGGACTCTTCTGCAAGAGGAAAGCAGCGAAGGCTTAGCAGCTGCCGACCAACTCCCAGTTTCTGACTTGAAAACCAATTACGGTTTATTGACCAGCTACTGTGAGCGGTAGTCTCAGTACCGGCGCAGTGTGGTTTCCAGAGCACGAGAGTTCTCGAGCAAGCTGTTATATCGTCGTGCCACACAAGCATTGTGTTTCGACAACAACTGTATTCATCCATCTGCAATTTTTATTCTCCCTCCCCCCCCCCCTCCCCCACCCCGCCACTCCTCCTTCCGTTACCAAACTATTCCTTGATGTCTCAGTGCCTCAGGAGATGTTCTATCAACCAATCCCTTCATCTAATGAAGTTGTGGCACAAAACTTCTTTTTTCCCCAGGTCGATTCAGCACCTCTTCGTTTGTTACTCGGTCTACCCAACTGACCTTCAGCATTCTTCTATAGCACCACATTTCATAATCTTCTGTACTCTTCCTGTCTGAACTGGCAGTCGTCCACATTTCACTTCCGCAGAAGGCTACACTCCAGACGAATACCTTCAGAAAAGACGTCCCAGCACTTAAATTTTTGTTTGATGTTAACAGCTTCCTCTCTTTCACAAACTCCTTTCTTGTTATAGCCTGTCCGCGTTTTATATCCTATCTTCTTCGTCCCTCATCAGTTACTTTGTTGCCCAAATAGCATAGCTCATGTACCATTACTAGTTTACCTACCATCTTTAGTGTCTCACTTCCTAGTATAATTTTCACAATATCGCCAGATTTAATTCAACTTCATTTCATTACCCTTGTTTATCTTTATTTGATCTTCATCTTGTACCTCTTCAAGAGACTATCCATTCCGTTCAGTCTCCTCTTCCAAGTCCATTGTCGTCTCTGACCGGATTACTATGTCGTCGGCAAACTATTTTAATTCCTTCTACGTGAACATTAATAACCTACCCAAATTTCTCCTTGGTTTCCTTTATTGCTTGCTCAATCTACACATGGGTAATATTGGGGTATAAGCTACAACTCTGTCTCACTCTCTTCTCAACAAGCTTCCCTTTCACGTCCTTCTACTATTACCATTGCAGTGCGTTTTCTGAACATGTTGTAGATAACTGTTGCTACCTTACGAATTTCACAGAGTCTGTTCCAGTCAGCATTGTCAGAAGCTTTGGTTTGACTTTCTTTTGCGTGTTCTTACATTTTTCCGGAACCACGCTAATCTTCCCCAAGGTTCGCTAGTAACAGTTTTTCCATTCTACTGTAATTACATAATTCGTGTTAGTATTTTGCAGCAATAACTTATTACACTGATAGTTTCGTAAGTACGCACGAGAAAATTGAAGAAATGACAGATTACATATAGAAGTGAGTTCTAACTGTTTTCACAAAACATAGATACTCTTCACGTAAGTTTTCTTGCCCAAATATATTCACCACATCTGTGCCTGCAACACGTGCCACGTGCATTTACGTATAATTTTATTATAGTTTTATCAATGCATGTAAGGAGTGTTCAAATAAAAAGGTACGAAACGAAGTAACAACCAAACCGGCTGAAACTTGTATATGCCGGTTTGGGATAACGTAGTGAGACATCTAGGGACGCGGATGTAGTGTCTGGCGTGGTTGTGCACCTGTGCAGGCACACGACGCAGGAGAGAAGCAGGCAGTTGTGTGTTCCGTCCATTTGAAGCGACATTGCGTGTGAGGATATCATGGCCTTCACACTGCAAACATCGAAGATTAAGGAACAGCGAGATGTTTTCAGGTTTCTTACTACAGAAGGGGCTAAACCGGCCGTTATTTATCGTCGGTTGGAGGCCATATATGGTGGAGACTGCATGTCCAACAAGCCAGTGAGAGAGTGAAGGCCAGGAGTGTATGAGCGATGACCTGAGACCAGAGCAGGCAAAGACTGTAATCATGGCGGAACTCGTTGACAAGTTGAACGGACTGGTAAGAAGTGATCGGCGTGTTCCAATGCGAATATTGGTAGTGATGGTGGAGGCCAGTGTTGGAACAGCGAAACTTCCGTGCCAAAACATTGGGTTACCGAAAGGTGTACGCGCAATGACTTCCGAAGAAACTCAGAAAACCGCAAAAAAGAACTGCGTATGGGGCTAGCACTGCAACACCTCTTCCAGTATCATTAAGAGCCCGCTTTCCTGGAGCAGATCGTTGCTCGTGACGAAAGCTGGTGCCATCACTTCGAACCAGAGACAAAGCGGAATAGTATGCAATGGGAGCCTGCGCCGCCACCTCCACCTACAAAATTCGAAGCTGTGCCCTCAACAGGAAAGGCAGTATTCTCTGCCTTTTACGACGTCCGAGGGCCGATACTCGTTGAATTCCTCGAGCGCGGAAAAACCATTAACAGTGGCGTGTACTGTGAGGCACTCCGTAGCCTACACAAAGTCCATCAAGAACAAACGGCATGGGTTGCTTACGGAGGAAGTAATTCTGCTCCACGATAATGCGCAACCACACGTATCCGAGGTCACACAAAGTGTACCGCCTGAACTCGTGTGACCAGCCAGAACATCCGCCCTACGGAAAGGACATGTCGCCTTGCCACTTCCATTTGCTTCGTCCGTGAAAAAACATCTTAAAAGGAAGCGCTTCTGCTCGGACGACGAACTGAAAGACGCAGTGGGGTGGTGGTTCTTATCACAGACGCACGAATTCTGGGAACAGGAAACCCTTCGGCTTATTGGTCAGTAGCATAGTTCTGTTCAGGCATATGGTGACTGCTTTTGAATAAACACTTCAATTATACCCACATTGTTGTTTCGTAACTTTTCTTTTGAACATCCCTCATACATAATTTTATGGCAGGTTTTACTGATTGTATAACGATTCTTGTCCTCTCATCTTTTTTATCTATAGACACACAAATGTTGATTAGAGCTGGTTGAAAACGATAATTACATTCTGATACGATTTGCAAAACACAAATTTTTCTTACCTAAGTTTTCTTCATCAAACACTTTCAGGACATCTGCACTGTCATATATATATATATATGATCAAAAGTATCCGGACACCCCCAAAAACATACGTTTGTCATATTAGGTGCATTGTGCTGCCACCTACTGCCAGGCACTCCACATCAGCGGCCTCAGTAGTCTTTAGACATCGTGAGAGAGCAGAATGGGGCGCTCCGCGGAACTCACAGGCTTCGAACGTGGTCAGGTGATTGGATGTCATTTGTGTCATATGTCTGTACGCGAGATTTCCACACATCTAAACTTCCTAGGTCCACTATTCCTGATGTGATAGTGAAGTGTAAACGTGAAGGGACACGTACAGCACAAAAGCGTACAGGCCGACCTCGTCTGTTGACTGACAGAGACCGCCGACAGTTGAAGAGGGTCGTAATGTGTAATAGGCAGACATCTATCCGGACCACCACACAGGAATTCCAAACTGCATCAGGATCCACTGCAAGTATTATGACAGATAGGTGGGAGGTGAGAAAACTTGGATTTCATGGGCGAGCGGCTGCCCATAAGCCACACATCCCGTCGATAAATGCCAAACGACGCTACGCTTGGTGTGAGGAGCGTAAACATTGTACGACTGAGCAGTGGAAATACGTTGTGTGGAGTGACGAGTCACGGTTGATAATGTGGCGATCCGATGGCAGGGTGTGGGTATGGCGAATGCCCGGAGAACGCTATCTGCCAGCGTGTGTAGTGTCAGCAGTAAAATTCGGAGGCGGTGGTGATATGGTGCGGTCGTGTTTTTTTCATGGAGGGGGCATGCACCTCTTGTTGTTTTGTGTGACACTATCACAGCACAGGCCTACATTGATGTTTTAAGCACCTTCTTGCTTCCAACTGTTGAAGAGCAATGCGGGGATGGCGACTGCATCTTTTAATACGAATGAGCACCTGTTCATAATGCACGGCCTCTGGCGGAGTGGTTACACGACAATAACATCCTTGTAATGGACTGGCCTGCACAGAGTTCTGATCTGAATCCTATAGAACACCTTTGGAATATTTTGGAACGTCTACTTTGTGGCAGGCCTCACAGACCGACATCGATACCTCTCCTCAGTGCAGCACTTCGTGAAGAATGGGCTGCCATTCCCCAAGAAGCCTTCCAGCACCTTATTGAACATATGCCTGCGAGAGAGCAAGCTCTCATCAAGGCTAAGGGCGACCCAACACCATATTGAATTCCAGCATTACCGATGGAGGGCGCCACGAACTTCTAAGTAATTTTCAGCCAGGTGTCCGGATACTTTTGATCACATAGTGTATAAAGAGTCGTCAAGCGAATTTTCTCTAGTGTTTCGGCGGATATTTGCAATTTCCTTCTTTTGCAATGTGCAGCTTGATTCAGGCCAATCAAATAATGTTCATCATGTGTCGCCGGAAGGGTCGGTTTGTTTCCCATTACAAACAAATGTATTTTTATAGTGGTGTTTTAGATGCCTGATCGATATAGCGGTGCAAAATTAGTCTGCTGCGATGTATTCGTATTCCAACAGCGACTCCGCAGCGCCTTGGCATAACGGTGGCAGTCTTCACAGGCCAGAGCCGTGCTGTGCCTACTGGAGTACCCGTTATTCTTCGCGTTTTAGTATCTCTATTAATACACATCCATAAAACGAATATCGCCCTAGGCTGATTTGGAAGCGCTCTATTGAATGGCCAAGTAAAATTCCGCGTAAAAAAATGATTTTGTTTGCAATAGGAAACGAACCGACGCTTTCCGATGACACTGGGCGTCGTGCTAAAGACGTGATGAGGTGTGTTTGTCTGGGCTGAGTCCAGGTACATACTTCAAACACGAAACTGAAAATATCTGCCGGAACACCAGAGAAAATGCGCCTGCTGACTGAGGGATACATATCAATGACAGTCAATGGCAATGACAGGGAGTCACAATAACTGGAGTTAACACAAAGACCTACCGACTGTCGTTCTGCCTGTGCACCATTCGGGAATGGAATTGTAAAGGGGGAAACGACGATTTCCTCCCAAATACCCACCACCACACCATTTCAAGTAGGTTTCGAAGTACAGATGTAAATTTATTGTGTGGCCGAGCGGTTCTAGGCGCTGCAGTCTGGAACCGCGCGGCCGCCACGGTCGCAGGTTCGAATCCTGCCTTGGGCATGGATGTGTGTGCTGTCCTTAGGTTAGTTAGGTTTAAGTAGTTCTAAGTTATAGGGGACTGATGACCCCAGAAGTTAAGTCCCATAGTGCTCAGAGCCATTTGAACCATTTTTGAAATTTATTGTCGCACAAAATTTTCACACCGATGTTGCAATTCGGATTGCTCGTGTAGACAGCGTATAGACAGCGTTATTTATAACAACTGGCTGGATATACTCTTGGCTCAATGAGAACGCCCTGGGCTAAGACGCGCTCCTCTGGTTGGTATTTGCGGTGCCTCTAAGGATAGCCTTAACGTGCTGTAAGGTGCATCAGACACAGGAAGCAAAACGTTTGATGAACATAGTATTTACGAGGCAACCACAGCGCGCTAAATAAATGCGTCTTGTCTCAGGAAGGGAGCATCTACGCATCTCTTAGGACTACACCTGGGTGAACCCCAATATATCTTGAAAATCACCATCAGACGTAAACTTGATTGTATTAGAAGCTGAAAGCAATTATCATCCATCAAAGTCCTTGAAATGAATGCCTTTGATTAAGTATGGTGTGGGGAAATGTATCTTCAGATAGACGAAGAGAATCAGATGTTTGTCCGTGGAGAACTACCCCTGGACAGGTCCACGAAGATTACGTCCTTGACGTTGACGTACGTGTCAATGCGCAAACTGTAGGTGATGAGCTCATCCTTCAAGCTACCAGCGCTAGATCACATTGTATTCGTTTCGTATAAGAATATTTTTAACAGCAAACAGTTCAGCGTATGCAAATATCAGCTCGAACTTTCCCCCTTAGATCCCTAAGAGAACATCCAAGACGGTCTCAAGAAGCGTTTTACTGTTAGGAGTCATCCTCTCAAAACTACTTTCACTCTGAAAACCGCCTTCCTAGAAAAGTACTGTTCACTCCCTACGACTATCATAAACACTATCATTAATAATACCACACAGTGGCGAATATACAAGATGGTTCTTACTAACGTTGCAAAACCTCGGAAGCCACGTAGATAACGCTGCAGCCAGACCCCGCCCTGGCTCGGGAATGCACGCGACGAAACGTAAATAAGACACACACATAATTTCAGGTAGAACACTTGTGGCGGCGTAACATAAGGAACATGACAGTTCGGTGCACCACAAGTAACAGAGCACGGTTACTGCCATCAGGGTCATTCTCAGTAACGTTTAAAAACACCCGAGGTATCGTAGAGATAATATTTTTATGTTATTTACCAGTCTAGCTGTCACCACTGGTTTATTACAAAGTACAGTACAACAAGAAACTACGGTATTGCGTCACATGTAAATGAGTGTAAGCTTCCGAATTGCGTCGTTACCATTGAGTGAAGTCCATTTTACTTACACTACTGGCCATTAAAATTGCTACACCAAGAAGAAATGCAGATGATAAACGGGTATTCATTGGACAAATATGTTGTGTTGTTGTTGTTGTTGTGGTCTTCAGTCCTGAGACTGGTTTGATGCAGCTCTCCATGCTACTCTATCCTGTGCAAGCTTCTTCATCTCCCAGTACCTACTGCAACCTACAGCCTTCTGAATCTGCTTGGTGTATTCATCTGTTGGTCTCCCTCTACGATTTTTACCCTCCACGCTGCCCTCCAATACTAAATTGGTGATCACTTGATGCCTCAGAACATGTCGTAGCAAACAGTCCCTTCTTCTAGTCAAGTTGTGCCACACACTTCTCTTCTCCCCAGTTCTATTCAATACCTCCTCATTAGTTATGTGATCTACCCATCTAATCTTCAGCATTCTTCTGTAGCACCACAATTGGAAAACTTCTATTCTTTTCTTGTCTAAACTATTTATCGTCCATGTTTCACTTCCATACATGGCTACACTCCATACAAATACTTTCAGAACCGACTTCCTGACACTTAAATCTATACTCGATGTTAACAAATGTCTCTTCTTCAGAAACGCTTTCCTTGCCACTGCCAGTCTACATTTTATATCCTCTCTACTTCGACCATCATCAGTTATTTTGCTCCCCAAATAGCAAAACTCCTTTACAACTTTAAGTGTCTCATTTCCTAATCTAATACCCTCAGCATCACCCCACTTGATTCGACTACATTCCATTATCCTCTTTTTGCTTTTGTTGATGTTCATCTTATATCCTCCTTTCAAGACACTATCCATTCCATTTAACTGCCCTTCCAAGTCCTTTGCTGTCTCTGACAGAATTACAATGTCATCGGCGAACCTCAAAGTTTTTATTTCTTCTCCATGGATTTTAATACCTACTCCGAATTTTTCTTTTGTTTCCTTCACTGCTTGCTCAATATACAGATTGAATAACATTGGGGAGAGGCTACAACCCTGTCTCACTCCCTTCCCAACCACTGCTTCCCTTTCATGCCCCTCAACTCTTATAACTGCCATTTGGTTTCTATACAAAGTGTAAATAACCTTTCGCTCCCTATATTTTACCCCTGCCACCTTCAGAATTTGAAAGAGAGTATTCCAGTCAACATTTTCAAAAGCTTTCTCTAAGTCTACAAATGCTAGAAAGGTGCGTTTGCCTTTCCTTAATCTATCTTCGAAGATAAGTCGTAGGGTCAGTATTGCCTCACGTGTTCCACTATTTCTACGAAATCCAAACTGATCTTCCCCTAGGTCAGCTTCTACTTGTTTTTCCATTCGTCCGTAAAGAATTCGCGGTAGTATTTTGCAGCCGTGACTTATTAAACTGATAGTTCGGTAATTTTCACATCTGTCAACACCCCCTTTCTTTATGATTGGAATTATTATATTCTTCTTGAAGTCTGAGGGTATTTCACCTGTCTCATACATCTTGCTCACCAGATGGTAGAGTTTTGTCAGGACTGGCTCCCCCAAGGCCGTCAGTAGTTCTAATGGAATGTTGTATACTCCTGGGGCCTTGTTTCGACTCAGGTCTTTCAGTGCTATGTCAAACTCTTCACGCAGTATCGTATCTCCCATTTCATCTTCATCTACATCCTCTTCCATTTCCATAATATTGTCCTCAAGTATCATCACCCTTGTATAGACCCTCTATATACTCCTTACACCTTTCTGCTTTCCCTTCTTTGCTTAGAACTGGGTTTCCATCCGAGCTCTTAATATTCATACTAGTGGTTCTCTTTTCTCCAAAGGTCTCTTTAATTTTCCTGTAGGCAGTATCTATCTTACCCCTAGTGAGATAAGCCTCTACATCCTTACATTTATCCTCTAGCCATCCCTGCTTAGCCATTTTGCACTTCCTGTCGATCTCATTTTTGAGACGTTTGTATTCCTTTTTGCCTGCTTCATTTATTGCATTTTTATATTTTCTCCTTTCATCAATTAAATTCAATATTTCTTCTGTTACCCAATGATTTCTACTAGCCCTCGTCTTTTTACCTACTTGATCCTCTGCTGCCTTCACTACTTCATCCCTCAGAGCTACCCATTCTTCCTCTACTGTATTTCTTTCCCCCATTCCTGCGATTTGTTCCCTTACGCTCTCCCTCAAACTCTGTATAACCTCTGGTTTAGTCAGTTTATCCAGATCCCGTCTCCTTATCTTCCCACCTTTTTGCAGATTCTTTATCTACAGTTCTTAACCAATAGATTGTGGTCAGTGTCCACATCTGCCCCTGGAAATGTCTTACAATTTAAAACCTGGTTCCTAAATCTCTGTCTTACCATTATATAATCTATCTGAGATCTGGCAGTATCTCCAGGCTTCTTCCATGTATACAATCTTCTTTTATGATTCTTGAACCAAGTGTTAGCTATGATCAAATTGTGCTCTGTGCAAAATTCTACCAGGCGGCTTCCTCTTTCATTTCTTACCCCCAATCCATATTCACCTACTACGTTTCCTTCTCTCCCTTTTCCTACTACTGAATTCCAGTCACCCATGACTATTAAGTTTTCTTCTCCCTTCAGTATCTGAATAATTTCTTTTATTTTGTCATACATTTCTTCAATTTCTTCGTCATATGCAGAGCTAGTAGGCATATGAACTTGTACTACTGTAGTAGGCGTGGGCTTCGTGTCTATCTTGGCCACAATAATGGGTTCACTATGTTGTTTGTAGTAGCTTACCCGCATTCCTATTTTTTTATTCATTGTATATTCATATTATGGACAAATATATTATACTAGAACTAATATGTAATTACATTTTCACGCAATTTGGGTGCATAGATCCTGAGAAATCAGTACCCAGAACAACCACATCTGGCCGTAATAACGGCCTTGATACGCCTGGGCATTGAGTCAAACAGGGCTTGCATGGCGTGTACAGGTACAGCTGCCCATGCAGCTTCAACACGATACCACAGTTCATGAAGAGTAGTGACTGGCGTATTGTGACGAGCCAATTGCCAGGCCACCATTGGCGAGACGTTTTCAATTGGTGAGAGATCTGGAGAATGTGTTGGCCAGGGCAGCAGTCAACGTTTTCTGTATCCAGAAAGGTCCGTACAGGACCTGCAACATGCGGTCGTCCATTATCCTGCTGAAATGTAGGGTTTCGCAGGGATCGAATGAAGGGTAGAGCCACGGGTCGTAACGCATCTGAAATGTAGCGTCCACTGTCCATAGTGATGTCAATGCGAACAAGAGGTGACCGAGACATGTAACCAATGGCAGTCCATACCATCACGCCGGGTGATACGCAAGTATGGCGATGACGAATACACGCTTCCAATGTGCGTTCACCGCGATGTCGCCAAACACGGATGCTGTAAACAAAACCTGGATTCATCCGAAAAAATGACGTTTTACCATTCGTGCACCCAGGTTCGTCGTTGAGTACACCACCGGAGGTGCTCCTCTCTGTGATGCAGCGTCAAGGGCAACTGCAGCCACGGTCTCCGAGCTGATAGTCAATGCTGTTGCAAACGTCGTCGAACTGTTCGTGCAGGTGGTTGTTGTCTTGCAAATGTTCCCATCTGTTGACTCAGGGATTGAGACGTGGCTGCACGATCCGTTACAGCCATGCGGGTAAGATGCCTGTCATCTCGACTGCTAGTGATACGAGGCCGTTGGGATCCAGCATGGCGTCGTTCCGTATTACCCTCCTGAACCCACCGATTCCATATTCTGCTAACATTCATTGGATCTCGACCAACGCGAGCAGCAATGTCGCGATACGATAAACCGCAATCGCGACAGGCTACAATCCGTCCTGTATCAAAGTCGGAAACGTGATGGTACTCACTTCTTCTCCTTACACGAGGCATCACAACAACGTTTCACCAGGCAACGCCTGTCAACTGCTGTTTGTGTATGAGAAATCGGTTGGAAACTTTCCTCATGTCAGCACGTTGTATGTATCGCCACCGGCGCCAACCTTGTGTGGATGCTCTGAAAAGCTAATCATTTGAATATCACAGCATCTTTTTCCTGTCGGTTAAATTTCGCGTCTGTACCACGTCATCTTCGTCGTGTAGCAATTTTAATGGCCAGTAGTGTATTAAATAATGTCTGTTAAAAAGAAAGAAAGAAAGGGAACGAAATGAAAGAAAAACGAAATAAGACCAGCGTTTACTTGGTTTCAGCGAGGACAATAATTTTGTAGTGCCTATTTTTACAACAAATCACATTCACAAAAGATGTTCGTAATTTGCAGTGTTGATTCGGAAGTAAGTATTGCATCGCTCAGTCATCCCCTCATGCCCCTAAGCCCAACCGCTGCAAGTGTGGGGAGGTATGTCATCTGGTGACGTCACATGTTCAACATTGGTTGGCTCTGAGCACTACGGGACTTAATTTCTGAGGTCATCAGTCCCCTAGAACTTAGAACTACTTAAACCTCACTAACCTAAGGACATCACACACATCCATGCCCGACCCAGGATTCGAACCTGCGACCGTAGCGGTCGCGTGTTTCCAGATCGTATCGCCTAGAACCGCTCGGCCACCCCGGCCGGCTGTTCAACACTTCTCATCCACTTTTCGGGTATTTCCCGACATTTGCGACACCTTGTGTCTTGTATTAATTAGATGACTTGTCTCAGCGTCACCTACGATGCTGCGGGGGTTTTTAAACGTTAATGGCTCTGAGCACTATGAGACTAAGCATCTATGGTCATCAGTCCCCTAGAATTTAGAACTACTTAAACCTAACGAACCTAAGGACATCACACAACACCCAGTCATTAAACGTTAATAAGAATCACCGTGTATGTATTGGTGGTAGCAGTAACGTGCTCTGTTACTTGTGGTACCCAACTGACACTTTCATTATGTTGCGCCGCCGAACGTTCGAGCTGAAATTACGTGCGTTTTTTATTTACGCGTTGTCGCGAGCGTTGCTGTGCCGGCGGCAGGGCCTGGCTGCAGTCGGCAGGCTCGCTTCCCTTCCCTTCCCGCGAGACAGCCCACAGCAGCCGACAACCGGTTCCGGCGCTCGCCCGCTTCCCGCTTGGCGCCGTTCCAGAACCGCTACAAAACTGTTCCCTGCGCCACTGCGCCGACTGACCCGCTTCTCAGCTTCCTCCGTCAGGTGCCTGACGTAATTAACGATGCCTCTACCGCGACCGTATTACTCATCTATCACCTGGTGACGGGGAACTCCGCCGAGCGCACCTTCTTGGCGCTTGTCAGGCCTACAAGGGTGAGACCACCGTGTGGCACTTTGCTCGGTTCCTGCCCGCACCAAGTGAGATGAGTGCGTTGATCTACAGCTACTGAGTTCAGCTCCCAATCCGGCCATTCTCACTTTTAGTTCCCATGAGTTCCCCATATCATCTAAATCAGGGGTCTCCAAACAACGGCACGCAGGCCGAAACCGACCCGCGAGGGCTGGCAAACCGGCCCGCGTTAGCTGGCCGGACATCCCCGGTATCCGGCCCGCCAAATATTAGAGGTGGTACCTATACTGCCAACAATTGAGTTTCGAGGCCTATCGCGACCAATACACAGCGACATTGGCTCTGCTACTCGCTACAACACTACATAACTAAACTTATTGTTGCGCCGCTTGAAATAACAATGCGTTGACATCTCTACCTCTGTTACGTCTTGCAGAAATAGTGTTGCTAACAATGATTTTGAGATTTCGTTAACTTTGCAGGGCGCTTTCGTGAAGAATGTGCAGTGACATACTTTTTTGTCGTTGAAATTCGCCAGAATAAAATACGCCAGAATTTCGGTCAGATACGTCCACCAATTTAAATTATGTAATTAAATAAAAATCGTAGTTCGTTTCAATGCTAGCTAGATTTTTGCCATTTCATCTTTCCTTTAGCTTACATTACGGCGATCATGGAGTGCTAGGGTGCTTTAATCCCATTAGCTAGATCTTGGCCCTTATGACTTCGTGGAGGAGTCAATGTGGCCCGCAGACTAAAAAGTTTGGAGACCCCTGATCTAAATGATGGAACCATTTCAACCGCTGTAGGCTGTCAGTTTTATCCCTTTAACGCACAGTGCATATAGATTACATTACTGGCCAGTTTCCGCTAAGGTCATTATCAAATGTCTGCAATACAGTACCAAAGTACGAGGCGTCTTTTTTAACTAAGTACCGTTTTGAAATTAAAAAAAGACGTGCTAAGATATCTAAATAATTTTATTTTTACACGAAAGCCTCTACCTTAATCTACTATTCTACATAATTTCCGTCAGTATTGAGGCACTTGTCATAACGTTGTACCAGTTTCCGAATACCCTCCTCATAGAAGTCTGCCGCCTGATTTGTTAACCACTGCATCACCACTGTTTTGACTTCTACATCTACATCTACATTTATACTCCGCAAGCCACCCAACGGTGAGTGCCGGAGGGCACTTTACGTGCCACTGTCATTACCTCCCTTTCCTGTTCCAGTCGCGTATGGTTCGCGGGAAGAACGACTGCCGGAAAGCCTACGTGCGCGCTCGAATCTCTCTAATTTTACATTCGTGATCTCCTCTGGAGGTATAAGTAGGGGGAAGCAATATAATCGATACCTCATCCAGAAACGCACCCTCTCGAAACCTGGACAGCAAGCTACACCGCGATGCAGAGCGCCTCTCTTGCAGAGTCTGCCACTTGAGTTTGCTAAACATCTCCGTAACGCTGTCACCCTTACCAAATAACCCCGTGACGAAAGGCGCCGCTCTTCTTTGGATCTTCTCTATCTCGTCTGTCAACCCGACCTGGTACGGATCCCACACTGATGAGCAATACTGAAGTATTGGTCGAACGAGTGTTTTGTAAGCCACCTCCTTTGTTGATGGACTACATTTTCTAAGGACTCTCCCAATGAATCTTGAAGACGCTGACCGTCCAGGTGTTTCTTCAAGTGCAGGAACAGATGGTAGTCACTGGGCGCAAGATCGGGGCTGTACGGAGGATGATCTAGAGTTTCCCATCGAAAAGATGTGATGAGATCTTTGTTCTGATTCGCCACATGCGGACGGGCATTGTCTTGCAGCAAAACGATGCCCTTGCTCATCTTCCATGGACTGTTGCTTTGATTCTGGTGTGACGTAGGCCACCCATGTTTCATCGCCCGTAACAATTTGGCTTAAGAAATCATCAGCGTCGTTGTGGTACCGCTCAAGGGAAGTCAATGCACTGTCTAAACTTTTGGTTTTGTGCACACCCGTCAACATTTTCGGTACCCAACGTGCGCACAATTTTCGGTAATTCAAGTGCTCGGTCACAATGCCATACAAAACACTACGAGAAACATTAGGAAAGGCAAGGCGGAAATCGTAAATCGTCTGTTTTTTCTCACCTTAATGTCCACTTCCTGGACCAAGCTTCCATTAACCACCGAAGGACGCCCACTCCGTTGTTCATCATGCACATTTATGCGGCCATCTTTAAATGCTCTCACCCACTTTCTTACCATTCCATCACTCATGACGTTTTCTCCGTAAACTGCACAGATCTCACGATGAATATCGATCGCTTTTAGCCCTTTAGCACTAAGAAATCTTATAACAGCCCGTACTTCACAGTCGGCGGGACTCATCATCATCGGAGGCATCTTAAACACTCAGTACACAACGTAAACAAGGAAGAATCAGACTGTCATGGCGTCAGTGCGTAGATTAAGGTACAGGCTTTCATGTAAAAATAAAGTTACTGAGATATCTTCGCTCATCTTTTTTTAAATTTCAAAACGGTACTTACTTAAAAAACACGCCTCGTACAGTAAAAAGGTAAGACTTCTTGATGGATAACATTGCGCTTGCATACTACAGCTGTGATTTAAGTTACTTACGTGTCTCACATTTCAAAATATTTGTTGGGTATTATGTGGGGACAGACACGTTTCCACACACACACATGTCGCATGTTACAGGTATAGTGGTGGTGGTGGTGGTTAGTGTTTTACGTCCCGACGACAACGAGGTCATTAGAGACGGAGCGCAAGCTCGGGTTAGGGAAGCAGTGGGAAGGAAATCGGCCGTGCCCTTTCAAAGGAGCCATCCCGGCATTTGCCTGAAACGATTTAGGGAAATCACGGAAAACCTAAATCAGGATGGCTGGAGACGGGATTGAACCGTCGTCCTCCCGAACACGAGTCCAGTGTACAGGTATAGTCTTGCGCATACCTATCAGCTGACAAGGACCACTTTCGCATCACGTCAAGAAGGCAAATACTTACTAACAGGCAGCTTACTGCCACTTGCGCTTTCGTTTAGCAACATAACGTGTACTTTTACGCACACGTACATACATATAACTGTTACAAATCGCTAGAAACATGCATCACTCAAACAGCATGCCAAGACCGATCTTTTTACAGAGACAAAGTTGTCGCCACAGGGAATTACAGTCGGCCGGCGGAGGTGGCCGAGCGGTTCTAGGCGCTACAGTCTGGAACCGCGCGACCGCTACGGTCGCAGGTTCGAATCCTGCCTCGGGCATGGATGTGTGTGAAGTCCTTAGGTTAGTTAGGTTTAAGTAGTTCTAAGCTCTAGGGGACTGATGACCTTAGAAGTTAAGTCCCATAGTGCTCAGAGCCATTTGAACCATTTTGAATTACAGTCTTGTGATGAATGGGGGAAAGTGCATGGTATGCTGCTAAACTAATGTGCAACATAACACACAACAAACGTTTCGAAATGTGACGTACACGTCACCAATATCATGTAATTTAAACAACTGTAATACGCAAGTGCAATGTTATCCACTAATACATCTTACCTATTTACTGTAGTTTTGGTTGTTATATTTCAGACATTTGATGATGGCCTAAGGTCGAAACTGACCAGTAATGTAATTTATATGCTCGGTGTATTAAAGGAATAAATCTGATAGTCTATGGTGGTTAAAACGTTTCCATCATTGAGCCAATACATTGAAGCTGTGAACCTGTACATGAAGAAATTATTCCCCATAAGATCTTCATCTTTTATAATCTGCGGCCCTCAGTTCCATGTAATATTATGTTATGTTGAAGATTTTTAGTTTGGACCTTCTAATTACAACACAGTTTTCCTGCCATTCGCCTTTATTCTTTACAAGGCATCTTCAGTTGGCGTACGGCACGAAAATTGTTTCATTCAGTTGTTATTAGACGGTGCAAAAGTAAAATTTATCACCATACCGTAATATTCCCCACATAATTTCAGACGAATCAAGAATGTCTTTAACAAGATCAAAGCCAATTATTTTGATCATCTTGCCCAAACCCTGTTTAAACTATGTTTATAATGGAACCGACACTGAGGGAGCGTTCTGTGTTTCGTATAAAACTTACTGATGCAACTCCTGAAATTTTAGCAGTGTGAACGTATTCTCTAGAAAAAGGCTACGCTTCCCTTGGAAACAACGAGCACCGTAAACTTTATTTGTACAAATTGTAGCGTACCTCTTATCAGGTGGCTAATTTATTTTGTTTTTAAATTCAATATTTTGTTCTAGGCGCTTCAGTCCGGAACCACGCTGCTGCTACGGTCGCAGGTTCGAATCTTGCCTCGGGCATGGATGTGTGTCATGTCCTTAGGTTAGTTAGGTTTAAGTAGTTCTAAGTCTAGGGGACTATTGACCTCAGATTTTAAGTCCCATAGTGCTCAGACCCATTTGAATCTTCGGTAGACGTTTGGAGACTTGCTCTCCTCCCCTGTCACTTCTACGTCCAGCATTTCATGTTGGTTTCTACCATCGTAGACTGTCAGCGTCCGGAAATAAGTGGTTCCATGTTGAAGCGAGCTAGCAACTAGTATGTGTGCCAGAAATCAGGAAACAAAGATCACTTGGCTGTGTACGTGGTCTAGGTACCCTGTTCAGAGGGACAAGTACCAGGGGGAACTCAGAGTTTTATGCTGGCTCTCCTGATAATCTCGTTCGAGGTGCTGTCTTCCACTGAAACTGAATATTAGTCAGCGAGACTCACTTCCCCTGTTGAGAAACTTGCTGTGTCCAGAGTTTAGGGAAGGAAAACAAAAAAGAGTAGGAGTCTATTAACCGTCAGCAGTTCAAACGTGCGACTAATAATGGCAGCAAGAGACAAGAAGGAACCCCATGTGCACTCAGTGCGTATGCCTCAGGGTCTCATTCAATAGGCTGAGGAAGCTATTCGGGCAATCCAGTGGGGGAACAGGGTGCAACCAAATGCAGATTGTGGTGTACATTGAAACACTTGATCGTTCTAGCGACTTGTAAACACGACGTGTAAACACATAGTTTCAATAAAGCTCACAGACTGCAGCATTATCTCCAGACTGTGGTCCCTGGATTCTGATTCTGATTCAGGTGGAAGGTTTGAACTAGAGACAGCAGACGTTCTGTGGCAAGCTAGGCTGCGATCTCCTTGACTTCGCCATAGAGATGAGAACTGTACGGTACCCATAATGGATCAGGTATGTACTACAGATCAGAGGCTGCTACCCACGTAGCTGTGAGTGTGTGGAGGGTACACAAGGATTTTTCTAAATTAAACGGCTCTCCATCCAGTCTAGATAACGATAGTCCAGACCCAGACCATCAGATCCAGATAAATTCCCCCTTTCCCGCCTCCCTCATAGGCTACAATACTAAAATACTGGTGGTTAATTGACAGACCATTCGTAACAAAATGTGAGAGTTTGAAGCGCACCTAAAAGCACTTAAGCTGGTATAATACTAGATACAGAAAGTTGGTTAAAATCAGAAAGTGACACTAGTGAAATATTTGGGGAAAATGTAATCGTATATCGGAATGATAGACTAACGGGAAATGGAGGTGGTGTATTTGTCTCACTAACAGGACACTCAGTCAACAAAGACAGAAATTCAAGTAGCTTATGAGATTTTTTGGGCAAGACTCAGCATCAGGGGCGTGCATACTGGAACCTTCTTTCGACCACCAGACTCATCCCCTGATTTAACCGAAAACATTACAGAAAACTTCAGTTCGTCAGTGTGTACGTTCCCGAACCATAATGAAATATTTGGAGGAGACTTAAATCACCCAATAATCAATAGGAAATTACAGTTTTGCTAGTGATAGGGTGATAAGACATCCTTCGAAACATTACTAGATGCGGTCTCTGAAAATTACCTGGGACAGATTACTGGGTGTAGTAGGGCAATGGCGGTTCAAATGGCTCTGAGCACTATCGTTCTGAGGTCATCAGTCCCCTAGAACTTAGAACTACTCAAACCTAACTAACCTAAGGACATTACACACATCCATGCTCGAGGCACGATTCGAACCTGCAACCGTAGCCGTCGCGTGGTTCCAGACTGTAGCGCCTAGAACCGCTCGGCCACTCCTGCCGGCAGCAATGGCAGTGTCAGCAAGCTGCAGACATCAGGGGGGAACCTTATAATCTGGGTCAATAATCCCATCATACCTTAACCTATAGTTCTGCTTCATGTCATTCCTTAACCTATTGTTCATCTACATCTATTTATATCACATTGATATCAAATTAATTATGCAAATTAGTTAAATTGATCAATTAATTACTCTCGCCCCCTGATGAAGCCACAGGTTTTCCCCAGCCAGCATGTGGCCCTCCCCTTCCCCCTCCTACCCTATCGGCTCTACGCCATTTTTTTGAATTTCCCACCAAATTTTGAAGTTCCATTTTTTCTTGGTGTTTTCACAGAAGAGTGGTGGGGAAAGATGGTACTTGCTGGCTGGGGAAACCCATGATGTCATCAGGGAGTGGGGGTAATTAATTGATCAATTTAATTAATTTTATATCAATTTCATGTAAAGTGGCATAGAAGCACAATAGATTAAAGGCTGACATGAAGCAGAACAATAGGTTAAGGCATGACGTCATCATTGCCCCTGAACATATGCTTGCTCCTGATGTAGGCAACCCACGTTGTGGGGTGACACTGCCATTGCGCTACTACTACTGGAAACCCTACATAACAACTGGTATCAGTGACAATGAGGCAGTTTTCTTAACAATGATTGCCAAAATAAGAGAAGCACTGAAATAAGTAGAAAGATTTACATATTCAGTAAACAAGATAAAAGGGTAGTAATGCCATGTCTCAGCGAAGAGCGTGAAACTTTCAACTCAGGACAGGAGCAAGTAGAGGAATTGCGAATCAAGTTCAAAAGAATTGCTGATTATGCACTGGATAAATACAGGGGTTGGACAAAAAGATGGAGACATCGCGAGAAATGCATACTTGAACATAAACGGAGATGCTAGTCAAGCCTGTAGTTACCAGTGGTGCATTTGAACACGAACAGAATGTGTGCAATGCCCTCAATACATTGCCATTGTCAATCGTGGTCAAGACAGCCTTCTGTGTCATTGTGAGAGCATCGTGTCGGAGCTGAGTGAATTCGAACGTGGGGCTCGTATGATGAGTGCTTCCGTCACCTAGGTAGCCGAAATGTTCGGTGTTTCAAGGCGCACGGTATGGACGATTTCTTATTTTTCATGACAGATGGTCATTGAAGAGGATTCTCACGAAAAATAAGAGGACGACAGCTGGAAAGTCATTGCAGAACTGAATGTCGCACTCATGAACCCTATCAGCACCAAAACAACGCGAATGGAACTCCATATGTAGGAACTCGCAGGGCGAGCCTAAATTTCAGAACCACTTATCTGACATGGTCATGCCCCTAAACGTGGTGCCGAAGCCATAAAACCTGGCCTGTGGATTAACAGAAGAAAGTCATTTGCTTGAATGAGTGTTATTTCACACAGTTTCCAACTTCTGACGGGATTTACGTCCCAAGAGTGAAACATGTCCAGAGTACGGTGATGACTCGGACAGCCGTATCGTGGTATTAATGGTTTCCGTGGTTACTCTGCAAGTTCACATTACTGCTAAGCATCATGTTACCATTTTGGCCGATATGTTCCATCCCATGGTATAATGTGTTGAAGACGGCAGGTCCCCTGCTCACAGAGTTCGAATATTCCGGGACTGATTTTGTGAGCACGAGGATGAATAATCGCATCTCCCCACGTGACCACAGTCATCAGATCTCAGTATCTTTGATCCTCTGTGGTACACTTTGGAGAGAAGGGTGTGTGATGCCTATCCACCTACATCATCGTTCGTACACCCGTACCTGAAATGGAGGACAGTGGGACGTCAGCTGGTATAAATTTATATTAAAAACGAAGAAATTCCTCCAGCTGTATTTAAGGTGTCGATTTTTATTTTGCGACTAGTTTCAAGTTCTAACAACGTCATCTCCTGGCCCATACACTTGTTGACATCAACTACATGTGGCTGATACTAGAAGTCAGTTGTGAGATACGGACCTTCTCCGTGTGGAAGATGGTTAGTAACTAGCTCATACACTTGCTGTAGTCAACTGCGTGTGGCTGATGCTAGAAGTCAGTGGTGAGATACGGACGTGTTCCGTGTGGAAGGTGGTTAGTAACAAGCCCATACACTTGTTGACGTCAACTGCGTGCAGCTGATACTAGAAGTCACTGGTGAGATATGGATGTGCTCCGTGTGGAAGGTGTTTAGTAACTAGCCCATACACTTGTTGATGTCAACTGTATGCGGCTGATACTAGAAGTCAGTGGTGAGATACGGATGTGCTCCAACGGGAAGGTGGTTAGTAACTAGCCCATACACTTGTTGACGTCAACTGCATGCGGCTGATGCTAGAAGCAGTGGCGAGATACGGATGTGCTCTGCGTGGAAGGTGGTTAGTAACTAGTTAGCCACACGCAGTTGACGTCAACAAGTGTATGAGCCTGAAGATGACGTCGTTACAACGTCGAAACTAGTTGCCAAAATAAAATCGACACCTTAAATACAGCTGGCGGAATTTCTTCATTTTTAATATAAATTCATCATCTTTACCTGAACTTGCCACTATTTTGCAGGAATAATAGTATAAAATTCCCTTCAAAATCATAAGTGAACTGTATTTAACCGTTCCAAGACGACAGGAAGCAGTATTGAGTGCCGATTGATTTCCTACATCGTATTAGGCACGGTAATGTATTGTGTTTGTGGTGTCCCCTTATTTTTGTCCATTCCTTGTACGTACCTAGTAAAACAGTTCATAATGGGAGGGACCCGCTATGGTATACATTCATTATAAAGAAACTTGTAAATGAGCAGTCATTACCGCATAATAGGTGTAAAACAAAGCAGAGGTCTATAGACAGAGAGATACTGAATGACATACGTTTGGTTGTCAAGAGGGCAATGCGAGAAGCCTTCTATGACTACCATAGCAGATTATTGTCGAAAGATTTGTCACAAACCCGATGAAATTCTGGTCGTACGTAAAGGCTGTTTCTGGGACACACTGTTTTTCAAATCTTCAGATGTGTGTGAAATGTTATGGGACTTAACTGCTAAGGTCATCAGTCACTAAGCTTACACACTACTTAACCTAAATTATCCTAAGGACAAACGCACACACCCATGCCCGAGGGAGGACTCGAACCTCCGCCGGGATCAGCCGCACAATCCATGACTGGCACTGATTTTAAATACTTCTTTGCAAAGGTTCCAAGTTGTAATTCTCGCACCAGTACGAAGATGAAAAACAGCTAAAATAATGAGAATGAGCAAAGTACTAGGGCCTGATGCAATCCCTGTCAGATTCCACACTGAATTTACGGCTGAGTTAGCCCCTCTTTTAACCATAATATACGGAAGATCCCTTTAAGAAAAAACTGACATCAGTGATGGGGAGAAAGCGCAAGTCACATCCATCTACAAGAAGAGCAGCAAAAGCGATCCACAAAAGTATTGCCCAATGTCCATGACACCCATTTGCAGTTTAGTTGTAGAACATATTCTGAGGTATGTCGAATTCAGAGACCTCCTACACGTCAACCATCCTGGATTCCGAAAACGTCCATCATGTGAAACCCAGTTCATACTTTTCTCATACGACGTCCTGAAATCCATCTATCAAAGCAGTCAGGCTAGCGCTAGTGTTTCTTGACACACGAAAGCCATTTGACTCACCACCAAACAAATACTTACTGTAGAAAGTACGATCATCTATGTTAGCAAAGGATATTCGTGAGTGAATTGAGAATTTGTCGGTGGGAAAGACACAGGATGGTATCTCGATCTGGGAGTCACCGACAGATATAAAAGTAGCTTCGATTAACCTCAGAGAAGTGTCCTTGATGCATACACTGAGGTGACAAAAGTCACGAGGGAGCATTATGCACATATACAGACGGCGGTAATGACGCGTGCACAAGGTGTAAAAGGGCAGGGCATTGGCGGAGCTCTCATTTGTACTCAGGTGATCCATATGAAAAGGTTTCCAATGTGATTATGGCCGAGTGACGGGAATTTTACAGACTTTGAACACGGACAGGTAGTTGGAACTAGAGGCATGGAACATTCCATTTCTAGAATCGTCAGGGAATGCGATATTTCGAGATCCACAGAGTCAAGAGTGTGCCCAGACTACCACATGTCAGGCATTACTTCTCAATATGGACAACGGTATGGCCGAGCGGTTCTAGGCGCTTCAGTCCGGAACCGCACTGCTGCCACGGTCGAAGGTTCGAATCCTGCCTCGGACATGGATGTGTGTGATGTTCTTAGGTCAGTTAGGTTTCAGTAGTTCTAAGTCTAGGGGACTGATGACCTCAGATGGTAAGTCCCATAGTGCCTAGAGCCATTTGAACCGTGGACAATGCAGTGGCCGAAGACCTTTACCTAACTTCCGAGAGCCGTGGCCTTTGCGTAGAGTTGTCATTGCTAACAGAGAAGCAACACTGCGTGAAATTTCCGCAGAAATCAATGTGGAACCTACGACGAACATATCCGATAGGAGAGCGCGGCGACATTTGGCGTTAGCGGGCTGTGGCAGTGGACGACCACCGTGAGTATCTTTGATAACAACAGCACGACATCGCTTGCAGCGCCTCTTCTCGGCTCGTGTCCATATCGGCTGGACCCTAAACGACTGGAGAACCGTGGCCTGGTCAGATGAATCCTGATTTCAGAAGGTAAGAGGTGATGGTAGAATTCGATTGTGGAGCCGACTCCAAGAAGCCATGGACCAGAGTTGTCAGCAACGCATTGTGTAAGTGGTGATTGCTCCATAATGGTGTGGGCTGTGATTACATGGAATGCAATTGGGGAGGAAGGGTACCCTGAACCAACTGAATGGGTGACAATGCTCCATGTCAGAGGGTCGTAATTGTTGGTAATTAGTTTGAGCAACATTCTGGACAGTTCGAGAGAGCAGTTTGGTCATCCAGCTCCCACGACATGAATCCCATCGAATATTTATAGGACATAATTGAGATGTCAGTTTTTGCACAAAACCCTGCGTCGGCAACCCTTTTGCAATTATGAACGACTCTAGAGGTAACATGGCTCACTATTTCTGCAGCGGACTACGATGTCCGACGACTTGTTGAGTCCATGCCACATCGAGTTGCTGCTCTGTGCCGGGAAAAAGGAGGTCCGACACGATTTTAGGAGGTATCCCGTGAGTGTTTCCACCTTAGTGTATTAATGACCTTGCAGACAATATTAACACCACCTTCGGAATTTTATCATCTGTGCAGTTACTTGTAATGAAGTACGGTCTGAAAAAAGCTGTACAAATATTCAGGCAAATCTTGATAACATTTCAAAGTGGTTCAAAGATTTGCAAATTGCTTTAAATGATCAGAAATGTAAAATTTTGCTTTTTACATAACGAGGAAGATAGATATGAAACTTCCTGGCAGATTAAAACTGTGTGCCGGACCGAGACTCCAACTCGGGACCTTTGCCTTTCGCGGGCAAGTCCTCTACCAACTGAGCTACCCAAGCACGACTCACACCCCCTCCTCACAGATTTACTTCTGCCAGTACCTCGTCTCCTACCTTTCAAACTTAATTCTCATTCAGGAAGATAGATACTTTTCTATGACCATAATATCGATTAATCACAGTTTGAATCAGTCGGCTCATACAAATACCTGTTTGTAACAAATTGTAAGGATATGAAATGGAACGATCACAAAGACTCAGTCGTACGTAAAGCGGGTGGCAGACTTCGGTTCATTGGTAGAATGCTAGGGAAATGCAATCAATCTACAAAAGTCACCGTGCACCTAACCTGGAATTTTGCTCAAGTGTGTGGACCTGTATCAGAAAGGACTAAAAGTAGTCAATGAAATACAAAGAAAGACAGCATAAATGGCCACATATATGTTAGAACCGTGGGAGAAACTAAAATAATTGAAGTGTCAGACGTATATCTGGAGGTGCGATAGCAATCAGACACTAACTTTTTTCGACGGATGCTGTTTTCATACAACTGTCACCCGAGTACAGGCTTCATTAAGGCCTGTGTCCATCCGATTTGTAGGGGTGTGCTAAACCTCACAAGCTTCGTACACTCCTTCACAGAGAAACTGAAGGCAACGGCAGAGATACTGAACGCAGCTTAAAAGAGTCTCCATTTCATGGAAATCTATCTTTCGATAATGTTACTTCGGGCTGAGATCTTCTGTTCAATGTTAGCACATCTTCTCTTTTTCCCCATGGTGATTCCCAAATACCCAGAAAATGTTCAAATGTGTGTGAAATCTTATGGGACTTAACTGCTAAGGTCATCAGTCCCGAAGCTTACACACTACTTAACCTAAATTATCCTAAGAACAAACACACACACCCATGCCAAAGGGAGGACTCGAACCTCCGCCGGGACCAGCCGCCCCAAGTACCCATGCGTGAAACAGTGCTCCGTCTCTGGTTCACGTCACAATTTCTTTTCAGTTTGGAAAACGTCACACAAAAACGATTGCTTTTCAATGTACGTTATTAGCGTTACTAAAATTTTTTATATCGAAAATAGTGCCTTGAAACTACTAGAATAATTGATTTTTTTCGAAATACGCTCTAACAGAAAATCATAATTAATTCAAAACCTGTACAGACTCAGTAATTTGTTCTGAGTTTATCGGATCACACGGAGAGTAACCCATCATCCCAGCACCCTCCCGATTCCTTGAATAAGACGTCATTTCAGGTACATCGAATTTGTAATCCACACCACCAGAAGTTTTCAGATTGGTTATAAAATGGCAAGACAGAGATTTCGGAACCAGATTTCAAACTGTAAGAAATTTCCAGGGGCAAATGTGAATTCTGACCACGATTTATTGGTTACGAACTGTAGTCTAACACTGAATAAATTGCAGAAAGGTAAGAAATTAGAGAGATGGGACGTGGATAAGTTGGAAGAACTAGAGGTTATTGAAATGTTCGGCGGGAGCATTAGGTGACGATTGGGTGCACCGTGGGAAAGAAATACGGTAGAAGATGAATGAATAGCTTTGAGAAATGAAACTGTGCAGCAAAGGATGAAATAGGTGAAAAGACAAGGCGTGTTAGAAATTATTGGATATCACAGGATATAGCGAATTTAATTGATGAAAGGAGAAAATGTAAAAATGCAACAGATGAAGAAGGTGAAATGGAATGCCAACGTCTAATAAATCAGACTGATAGGAAATGCAAAATGGATAAGCAGGAATGACTACAGAACAAATTTAAAGATAGGGAAGCATATATATCTAGGGGAAAGATAGATACCACCTATAGCAAAATTAGACGTTTGGAGAACAGGATAGTAGCTATATGAATATAACGAGCTCAGGTGGAAAACCAATACTGAGCAAAGAAGGGATAGCTAAAAGATGAAAAGGCTATATGGGATAGCTGCACAAGGCAAAAGTACTTAAAGGCAATATTATAGAAAGAGAAGAGGACGTAGATTAACACGACAAAGGAGATATGATGCTCTAAGAGGGAGCTGCCATAACACCGAAATACCTGTCAAAACTAGGCCCCCGAAGTCGACAACATTCTCTCAAAACAACTGATATCCTTAGGAGAGACAGTCATAAGAAAACTATTCCACCTGGTACACAAGATGTATGAGACATGTAAAAAATCCTCGGACTTCAGGAAGAATGTAGTAATTCCAATTCTAAAGAAGGCAGGTGCTGACCTATGAATATCAGTTTAATGAGTCACGGTTGCAAAATTATAAAACGAATTACTGACGGAAGAATGGAGAAACTGGTAGAAACCGACGTCGGGGAAGATCAATTTGGCTTCCGCAAAATGTAGGAACACACGCGGCAATACTGACCCTAGGACTTATCTTTGAAGACAGGTTAAGGAAAGGCATAGTTATGTTTATAGATTTTGTAGTTTTTGAGAAAGCTTCTGACAATGTAGGCTGCAATATACTCTTTGAAATTCTGATCAAGGGTAAATTACAGGGAACGAAAGGTTATATCCAACTTGTACGGAAACCTTGCGGCAATTATAAGATCCGAGGGGAACGAAAAGGAAGCAGTGACTGAGAAAGAAATGAGGTAGGGCTGTAGCATATCTCCGGTGTCATTCAAAGTGTAAATTAAGCAAGCAAGAAAAATTTAGAGAAGGAATTGAAGGTTCGCGCCGACGACACTGTGATTCTGTCAGCGAGAGCAGAGGACTTAGAAGAGCAGTTGAACGGACTGGACAGTGTCTTGAAAGGAGGATATAAGACGAACATCAACAAAAGCAAAGCAGGAGTAATGGAATGTAGTCGGATTAAACTGGGTGATGCTGAGGTAATTAGTTTAGGAAACCAGATACTTAAAGTATTTTTGGGTGGTAAAATGATTAATGATAGCCGAAGCAGAGAGGATGTATTCGTAAAATGTATGTTAATGGCAAGAAAAGGGTTTCTGAAGAAGATAAATTTGTTAACATAGAATATATGAATAGATTCAAGTGTTCCGAAGTTTTTACTTGAGGTATTTGTTTGGAATGTAGCCATGTATGGGTTCGAAACATGGACGATAAAGACTTCAGACTATGTAACCAATGAGGACGTACTGAACAGTACTGGGATGAAAAGAAATTTGTGTCGTAACTTGACTAAAAGAAGCGTTCGATTGATAGGACACATTCTGAGACATCAATGGATCGCAGTTTAGTACTGAAGGGAAGGTGGGGGTATAAATTGTAAAGGTAGACCAAGATGATGAATGCAGTAAGCATATTTAAAAGGATGTAGGTTGCAGTAGTGATTTGGAGTAGAGGAGGCTTGCACAGTATACAGTAGGAGAGCTGAATCAAACCAGTCTTCGGACTGAAGACCGGAATACCAACATCACCAGTTAGTTACGAAACTACCAAACGCTAGAAACTTGCGTCAGTTTTGGGGAATGATATTCTACCAAATCGTACACACGGCAACTTGTAGCTCAAAGCAGCAGATGATGATTACCCTGCAAAATGAACAGTGTTGATCATGTGTTTGCTAATGGTGAGTGCCTGTTTCTCCGTCTTCCATCCCTCTTCTTTATCTCCGGCAACATCTTCCTTCATAGCGATGTTCCCAACTGGTAAAACGCCACACAAAAGCTTTCTGAGGCATTTGTCTGCAATAAAGCTGCAACAAGAAAACTACTCGTACAGAAGCTGTAAGAAACGAGAGCAAAAGCATACGGCAAACTCTTTTGATGTCGAATCTGAATTCCCTCTTCAGATTTTCTGTCCTTTATAGGGCTTGAATTTTTCTTCCTATTCAGTTTCATATTTCTTCTTTCACTCATTTACACACCGGTGTCGAATTACATTCTGGTAGTATGGAAGCTGCTGCAGTTATCTTTTCCAGAATCTGCACCTCATATTCTATTTCTAGCGTTCTGTAGGTGCCTCCTGCATACTCTTGTTCTTTCCTGTAAACCATTCCCTGTTCGTATTTGCGACCTAGCAACGCGCTATTTCAGTAGTGAAGTTTTGTACCAGCCCGTTTTTAGCGTACGACAGCATATGTTCGTTAGGGATTATCTTTCAGCTTCTCTTCGGTTTTGCTAGGTCTGACCACACACCTCTTCCTCTCTTTGTTTCTCTTCTGTTGCAACCGTCAGGAGTTGGATGGGTTTTATTATTATCGGTAGTCAGTGTTCCATCGCACGAGGTGTGCGCTTGTCTAGCTTCAACTTGAGAACCAGCTCACATAGTCAGTTAAGGGCGAACATAGATTTTGACGTGGAATTCGAAGCACACCACATCTTGAACTTTTTTTTTTTTTACATTCAGGACTAATTTACCACAGGTTATAACATGTCGTGTGAGTTAAAAATGTTAGAAATGGCCATGGACCAAAATGCAGTTTTATCGGAAGTCGGACAACTGCTGTCGAAACGAGAGAAACATGCTACTGAAGACTTAAATCGATAGTTATTACACTTCAGCACGTAACTCATACGCAGCTTTTTAATATTCCCTCACACAATTTGACCTATCGTAACACATTTTATATCTGTCTCCACAGAACATTAGTCAAAATTTCTGTCTTAAGATTCACTACAGTGTTAAATTAACAAAAGTTACGTTCTGCGGTACTCAGGAGTAGCACAAGACGCCTGTTCCGTTGTTGCAACGCAGCCCACGCACTTACCTCGAAGTACGCGGTAATTGTTACCCTCAGTTGTTTAAAATGCCGTCTGTGCATCTCTTCACGCTACACTGGTAATGGCAGCTAATTTTGAGGCTTGCTTAATACTGGAACCGAGTACGATGTATACTGTAGCATTCACGCCGCTGGAGAGCTGTCTATCAAGGTAAGGTGGTTATTAAATAAACGCCTGGTGTACGGTGTCGTTGCATAATGCCCCCACCTGCTTCGCGTGGCGCGTACTCTTTGAGCTACAGTTTTCCATTCTGGTACTAATTATGACCAAGGAACTGGTTCTCTCCAGCATGGATAGCAAGCTATCAACCAGCAAGCTGCTTGTATCGTGGTTCCCAGTATCAGATACGGTCGCTGATGCAATGTGACTGGTATGCCCGGTGAGGCATGGAACCTAACCGTGTGTTAACTAGAGTTGCTCGAGGGGAAAAAATGGCAATAACTGTGTGGTACGCTATTTCGCGTCATTCGTGCAGGTAAAGCTGCTAGAAGAGCCGAAAGAGAAATCAACAGCGGAGTTTAGTCGCGTCTCGAGCGTTAACTTTTTACTGTGACAGCGATTTCACTCTTAGATGAAAATTAACTCGAATTGTTATTCAGACTAAGTCTTTCGGTTTCTAGATAAATTTCTGGCACAACGCCCTTCTTCCAGTGTCTGGCATTTAATATTTTTAAAAATTCTGCTGTTCTCTTCAACAGACATTTCATCACGGAAAAACTGAAAACACTGAAGCGGGAAACTCTTGAAGATAGACGCAAACCATCCCGTGAAAACCTACTTACCAAGTTTCAAGAACCAGCTTTGAGTGAGGAATCTAGCAATATACTACAACGCCATTCGTATCGTTTCCATAGGGATCGCAGATACGAGATTAGAACCTGTTCAGCGGCGTTTAACCAATCCTTCTTTCCTCGTTCCGTACGTGAATGGAACGGGAACACGCCCTAACAATTACACAATGGGAAATGCACTTTGTCATCCACTTCATAGTGATTTGCAAAGTGTAGATGCACATTAATAACTGTCGTTAAATTCATCCAATAAGAGCTCTATGTTCTTCAGCAACATTTCAGGACAGGAAGAACAAGAACAAAGGGTTGTTTTTTTAAACACACCGTCGCCAACAGGTCATTTGAGATGTAACACAAGCAAGAATTTGACATAGATGGACAAGAAAATCGGCCGTGTCATTTTTAAAGGAACCACTGGATAACTTAAACTGATATGGGAATCTAGTAACAGCAGGCATTGCCTGTAGGGGGAGCGACTGTTAAGGGGGGTAGGACGTCAAACGAGCTGAATTGGAGCAGGAGACTCACCACAAGACATTTTAATTTCTACTGTCTATACGTTTACAACTAAATTAATAAAACTTTGTCACCATGACCAGGAAGGATTGAGGACTCACACTTATCGCAGTGGAAGTTCAAAAACGTAGCAAAATACCTTTTTTTACATGTGAAATTTCATCATTTTTTTACTTATTACTGGCTGCGTTTGTTGCTATAGGTACAATTTTCTTCCTAAGTAACAGAGATGCTTCGATGAATTTTTCATAGCATACAAATAGTAGTTACAGGTGTATGAAATTCCAGAATTTTCCAAATCTATTAAAAAACTGTGGAAAAAATTGAGATAATTAACTACAAAACTTGAGTTTTTACTAAACATGATGTTTAAAATGTAACAGTTCATTCATTTTTTCATAAATTAAATAACTTCTAGAGTTTCATACACCTGTAACTATGGTTTGTACGCTGTGCAAAAGTCATCGAAGAATCTCTCTTACTTAGGAAGAAAAGTGTACCTATAGCAACAAATGCAGCCAGTAGTAAGTGAAAAGATGATGGAATTTCACATGTAAAAAAATATGTTTTGTTATGTTTTTGAGCTTCCACTGCTATGAGTATGAATCCTGAATCCGTCCTGGTCATGCTGTTAAAGTTTTATGAATTTATTTGTAAAAGTATAGACAGTGGAAATTAAAATGTCCTGTGGTGCCTCTCCTGCTCCAAGTCGGCCCGTTTGACGTCCAACCGTCCTTAAAACTGAGTTTTTATAAACTGCCAAAAGTCGCACTTTTATCTTTTATTTAGCGGCTTCACTCTTCCACTGGGCAAGTATACCATCAGAATATAGACAGTAAAAGATATAAATTGAGATAAAACAGAAAACTTACATTGATGTTACGTAAAGTACATACTCTATTTCAAGTATGGTGACTTACGTTTAAAGTTGGCTGATAACATTAAAGATTGCGTTTAAAATCAACTTGCAGCTCTAAAGATTAAACTGCTGTACTACAGGACTTAAACTTACTTTTGAAGTACAGTAGTAAATGATACTGACAGTTCCAAAGCTGAAACTGACCGTACAACAGTTCTTGTAACGTCCGTGGTATAGTGTATCCAAAGATAATTTACAACTGCGGAAAGCAAAATTTACATTTAGTCGATTCTTTTATGGGCGTATGTATAAACATCTCATGTCTGTACATAACTGCTTATCTTTCAAAAAATGCTAGTACATTTGTAAAAATTTCTTTCAAAATGCATTATAATAAAATACATACTTAAAAATGTCTTCACAAAAGTGCATTCAAACTACAGTTTTTAAAAATATTTCCGATAGGACAGAAGAGAAGATTAAACAGTTAATTTCGTTTTCTGTAGTTGCCAATTAACTTTGGATACAGTACGTCTTGGTCCTTATAAGTCGATTTCATCTTCGGCGCCGCCAATGTCATCATTTATGACCGTACTTCAAACTTGAATTTAAGTAAGACAAATTTAAACGCAAGTTACCATACTGGAAGTGGGATGAGTACTTTACGTAATGTCAATGTAAGTTTTTCGTATTATCTCAATTTGTTTCTTTTACAGTGTATATTCTTATGACGCTATTGTTCATCTGAAGAGTGAAACCGGTAAATAAAAAATGAAATTGTGACTTGGGGCTATTTTCAAAAACTTTGATATGGGATGTTAACCGCTCTCCTCCTGAATACGACTGTAGTGTCTTAACAGCTGCGTCACGTCGCTCTGTGAATTTAGTAAGGATTTTGTCTTGGTCGCATAACGGTGGCAAGGACTGGATTAAGTCTGTGTGCCAAAATAAATTACATTTGGTTCTCCGGCAAAACTGTGTCTTTTTTTTGCACTATGCAGGCAAAGCTACTCACTTCAGTTTCAGTCATTCAATACGCAAACAGTTTAGTACGAAAATGCAGATCAAAGATTACATGATCCATAAATCGAATTTGCCGCTACTCTCAAGTCTAGACAGCCAGCTGACTATTTATATTGCTTTCTTCCGATCACTTAAGCATCAGATTAACAGAATAATTTATGAAAATTCTGAGATTGCAATTAATGTTATCTGCCAAGTCATTAACACAGAAGGTGCACAAGAGTAGTGACTACCTTGCTTTCACCAGCCAAAACCTAACGTACCCCAGTGTCTCCTCAATCCTCAGCAGCTACAACAAAAAAACACAGAGAGACAAGTAAAGGAAATTTGCCAGCGCTATTTAATTCTTCCCTGGTTTTTGTTCTGCGACCAGTTAGGATCGTAACGGGACATTCGAATTTCTCTTACTTGAGTGTGGAGGAGGAAGTACTTTAAGCAATTTGCGAACTACGAAAATGAAACAAGACTGGGTGACACGGCAATCACTGTCACATTACCATTTGTATCACTGCACAAACGCGAAAGCAAATGAAAATCTGCGGGACGTTCATCTGAGCTTCATGGGAGACACGTTCCGAGAAACGAGAGTTTTTGCTCGAGCAAAGAACAATTACTGCAGCCGGGATGCTCTAGCAGAACAATTACTGACTATAATTAGGCGTGGGTATTATACCTGAAACTCCATAAATATTTCTCCAAGCTCAAGTGTTGTGCGTAAAACTACTTGTTACATTAGTGATGGTAATATTGTGTACATTCTAAGACAGAAGAAACGACGCAACACGAAGCAATTATCCGAATGGGACGAAAATCCGCAGATATGATTTACATGTACAGACAGACAAATGATTACAGTTTCAGAAAAATTGGATGATATACACTCCTGGAAATTGAAATAAGAACACCGTGAATTCATTGTCCCAGGAAGGGGAAACTTTATTGACACATTCCTGGGGTCAGATACATCACATGATCACACTGACAGAACCACAGGCACATAGACACAGGCAACAGAGCATGCACAATGTCGGCACTAGTACAGTGTATATCCACCTTTCGCAGCAATGCAGGCTGCTATTCTCCCATGGAGACGATCGTAGAGATGCTGGATGTAGTCCTGTGGAACGACTTGCCATGCCATTTCCACCTGGCGCCTCAGTTGGACCAGCGTTCGTGCTGGACGTGCAGACCGCGTGAGACGACGCTTCATCCAGTCCCAAACATGCTCAATGGCGGACAGATCCGGAGATCTTGCTGGCCAGGGTAGTTGACTTACACCTTCTAGAGCACGTTGGGTGGCACGGGATACATGCGGACGTGCATTGTCCCGTTGGAACAGCAAGTTCTCTTGCCGGTCTAGGAATGGTAGAACGATGGGTTCGATGACGGTTTGGATGTACCGTGCACTATTCAGTGTCCCCTCGACGATCACCAGTGGTGTACGGCCAGTGTAGGAGATCGCTCCCCACACCATGATGCCGGGTGTTGGCACCTGTGTGCCTCGGTCGTATGCAGTCCTGATTGTGGCGCTCACCTGCACGGCGCCAAACACGCATACGACCATCATTCGCACCAAGGCAGAAGCGACTCTCATCGCTGAAGACGACACGTCTCCATTCGTCCCTCCAGTCACGCCTGTCGCGACACCACTGGAGGCGGGCTGCACGATGTTGGGGCGTGAGCGGAAGACGGCCTAACGGTGTGCGGGACCGTAGCCCAGCTTCATGGAGACGGTTGCGAATGGTCCTCGCCGATACCCCAGGAGCAACAGTGTCCCTAATTTGCTGGGAAGTGGCGGTGCGGTCCCCTACGGCACTGCGTAGGATCCTACGGTCTTGGCGTGCATCCGTGCGTCGCTGCGGTCCGGTCCCAGGTCGACGGGCACGTGCACCTTCCGCCGACCACTGGCGACAACATCGATGTACTGTGGAGACCTCACGCCCCACGTGTTGAGCAATTCGGCGGTACGTCCACCCGGCCTCCCGCATGACCACTATACGCCCTCGCTCAAAGTCCGTCAACTGCACATACGGTTCACGTCCACGCTGTCGCGGCATGCTACCAGTGTTAAAGACTGCGATGGAGCTCCGTATGCCGCGGCAAACTGGCTGACACTGACGGCGGCGGTGCACAAATGCTGCGCAGCTAGCGCCATTTGACGGTCAACACCGCGGTTCCTGGTGTGTCCGCTGTGCCGTGCGTGTGATCATTGCTTGTACAGCCCTCTCGCAGTGTCCGGAGCAAGTATGGTGGGTCTGACACACCGGTGTCAATGTGTTCTTTTTTCCATTTTCAGGAGTGTATTTAACTGCTTCACAAACTGAGCGAGTCAATAGCGCGTTTGTCAACCTCTGGCCCTTAAACAAACTATTATTCGGCTTGGCATTGATTGATGGAGTTGTTGGACGTTCTTCCGCGGTATATCGTGCCAAATTCTGTCCAGTTGGCGCATTAGAGCGTCAAAATCCCGAGATGGTTGGACTGCCCTGCCCATAATGCATCAAACGTTCTCTACTGGCGAGAGACAGACAATAACCTACGCCCCGTTTTTTTTTTTTTTTTTTTTTTTTTTGCCCTTCATAGCCATCCTGGGCTTAACTTCAGCAAAATATTACCCACCCGCATATGGCGAGAGTTTCTGTTGCTTGTCTTCGTGCTTGCCGAAGTCTAACTTGGCCAGCAAGGTCGCCGGATCTCTCCACAATCCACAAAGTTTCGAACAGGGCTCTCCAGGCATCTCGGGATTTTGACTACCCAACGAGGCAAATGGACAGAATTTGGTACCATCCCTCATCCAACAAGTCTATCAATCAATGCCAAGACGAATAACTGCTTGCATAAGGGCCAGAGGTGGACTGTCGTGTTACTGTCTTGCTCAGTCTGTGAAGCTCTCTCTCTCTATCTATCTATCTCGAAAAAGTTATTCAATTTTTCTCAAATTGTAATCATGTACATCACATCGACCGATTTCCGTCCCACTCGGATAATTTCTTCGTGGTGCGTCGCTTTTTTTTCCTTAGGGTTATTACGGCACACGGAAAAAACTCTATTTTAAGTAAAAATCGGCATACTGTTTTGCAAGCTATTCTACCAGGCGTCATCTGTATTTACAAATTATTACGCTACGATCTTTATTGCAGTTCGCTGTCAGTGAGGAACCGTAGCATTTCTCTGATGAAATCTTTCATAAAACAGATGTAACACATTAAGAAAAAAAATATTAGTGCTCACGAATGACAAACTGAAAATTACTGAGCTGCGCCATGGTTCAGAAATTATACACTCCTGGAAATGGAAAAAAGAACACATTGACACCGGTGTGTCAGACCCACCATACTTGCTCCGGACACTGCGAGAGGGCTGTACAAGCAATGATCACACGCACGGCACAGCGGACACACCAGGAACCGCGGTGTTGGCCGTCGAATGGCGCTAGCTGCGCAGCATTTGTGCACCGCCGCCGTCAGTGTCAGCCAGTTTGCCGTGGCATACGGAGCTCCATCGCAGTCTTTAACACTGGTAGCATGCCGCGACAGCGTGGACGTGAACCGTATGTGCAGTTGACGGACTTTGAGCGAGGGCGTATAGTGGTCATGCGGGAGGCCGGGTGGACGTACCGCCGAATTGCTCAACACGTGGGGCGTGAGGTCTCCACAGTACATCGATGTTGTCGCCAGTGGTCGGCGGAAGGTGCACGTGCCCGTCGACCTGGGACCGGACCGCAGCGACGCACGGATGCACGCCAAGACCGTAGGATCCTACGCAGTGCCGTAGGGGACCGCACCGCCACTTCCCAGCAAATTAGGGACACTGTTGCTCCTGGGGTATCGGCGAGGACCATTCGCAACCGTCTCCATGAAGCTGGGCTACGGTCCCGCACACCGTTAGGCCGTCTTCCGCTCACGCCCCAACATCGTGCAGCCCGCCTCCAGTGGTGTCGCGACAGGCGTGAATGGAGGGACGAATGGAGACGTGTCGTCTTCAGCGATGAGAGTCGCTTCTGCCTTGGTGCCAATGATGGTCGTATGCGTGTTTGGCACCGTGCGGGTGAGCGCCACAATCAGGACTGCATACGACCGAGGCACACAGGGCCAACACCCGGCATCATGGTGTGGGGAGCGATCTCCTACACTGGCCGTACACCACTGGTGATCGTCGAGGGGACACTGAATAGTGCGCGGTACATCCAAACCGTCATCGAACCCATCGTTCTACCATTCCTAGACCGGCAAGGGAACTTGCTGTTCCAACAGGACAATGCACGTCCGCATGTATCCCGTGCCACCCAACGTGCTCTAGAAGGTGTAAGTCAACTACCCTGGCCAGCAAGATCTCCGGATCTGTCCCCCATTGAGCATGTTTGGGACTGGATGAAGCGTCGTCTCACGCGGTCTGCACGTCCAGCACGAACGCTGGTCCAACTGAGGCGCCAGGTGGAAATGGCATGGCAAGCCGGTCCACAGGACTACATCCAGCATCTCTACGATCGTCTCCATAGGAGAATAGCAGCCTGCATTGCTGCGAAAGGTGGATATACACTGTACTAGTGCCGACATTGTGCATGCTCTGTTGCCTGTGTCAATGTGCCTGTGGTTCTGTCAGTGTGATCATGTGATGTATCTGACCCCAGGAATGTGTCAATAAAGTTTCCCCTTCCTGGGACAATGAATTCACGGTGTTCTTATTTCAATTTCCAGGAGTGTACGTCCGGCTATAGCTGTAGGGATATCAGAGTTCAAAGGTCGGAGGAATGCAAGGCATACCACGACCATGTCTGATTAAGCCTGTTGTATTCAATCTAACCTTCAGGTTCATGACAGCTTACCTTCTTTTTTCAATGACAGTGAAATCTGGAGGAAAGTAAAGTAAATGTTGCTAAAAACCACCACAGCTGTATTTCATCTATATCTACGCCATACTCTGCAAACTACCTAAATGTGTGCGGCGGAGGGCATTCCTGGTACCACTACCGGATACGTCCCTACCCCGTTCTACTCGCGAATGGGACTTGGGAAGAATGATTTCATGTACATTTATTATGTCGCAATCGGTTCTAAACATCTTCAGGGGCACCGAATGTCACCAACCGTCTTACCTAATTTCACGAAGTGGTAGAAACGTGCTGGTATCGTGACTCAAAACTCTCATCACGATGCATAACACTGGAAGACACATTCGAGAAGACAGTGAGCACACTGAAACACCTTACGTACCGCGTGACACAAGCACAGCCGTGAATACATGCAGGGAACATGCTGCTCTATAATGAATGCATTGTGTGCTCATAATCTTGGCAAAACGAGTAATGGTCAAGTATACAATGAGGTGACAAAAGTCATAGCATTCCTCCTAATACACTACTGGCCATTGAAATTGCTACACCACGAAGATGACGTGCTACAGACGCGAAATTTAACCGACAGGAAGAAGATGCTGTGATATGCAAATGATTAGCTTTTCAGAGCATTCACACAAGGTTGGCGCCGGTGGCGACGCCTACAACGTGCTGACATGAGGAAAGTTTCCAACCGATTTCTCATACACAAACAGCAGTTGACCGGCGTTGTCTGGTGAAACGCTGTAACGGATCGTGCAGCCACGTCTCGATCCATGAATCAACAGATGGGGACGTTTGCAAGACAACAACCATCTGCACGAATAAATAGTTCGACGACGTTTGCAGCAGCATGGACTATCAGCTCGGAGACCATGGCTGCGGTTACCCTTGACGCTGCATCATAGACAGGAGCGCCTGCAATGGTGTACTCAACGACGAACCTGGGTGCACGAATGGCAAAACGTCATTTTTTCGGATGAATCCAGGTTTTGTTTACAGCATCATGATGGTCGCATTCGTGTTTGGCGACATCGCGGTGAATGCACATTGGAAGCGTGCATTCGTCATCGCCATACTGACGTATCACCCGGCGTGATGGCATGAGGTGCCATTGGTTACACGTCTCGGTCACCTCTTGTTCGCTTTTACGGCACTTTGAACACTGGACGTTATATTTCAGATGTGTTACGACCCATGGCTCTACCCTTCGTTCGATTCCTGCGAAACCCTACATTTCAGCAAGATAATGCACGATCGCATGTTGCATGTCCTGTACGGGCCTTTCTGGATACAGAAAATGTTCGACTGCTGCCCTGGCCAGCACGTTCTCCAGATCTCTCACCAACTGAAAACGTGTGGTCAATGGTGGCCGAACAATTGGCTCGTCACAATACGCCAGTCACTATTCTTGATGAATTGTGGTATCGTGTTTAAGCTGTATGGGGTGCTGTACCTGTACACGCCGTGCAAGCTCTGTTTGACTCAGTGCCCAGGCGTATCAAGGCCGTTATTACGGCCAGAGGTGGTTGTTCTGGGTATTGATTTCACAGGATCTATACACCCAAATTGCGTGAAAATGTAATCAGATGTCAGTTCCAGTATAAGATATTTCTCCAATGAACACTGGTTTATCATCTGCATTTCTTCTTGATGTAGCTATTTTATTGGCCAGTAGTGTATCGTGTCGGAGCTCGTTTGCGCGGCTTAGTGCAGCAACACGATATGCCATGGACTCAGTAAGTGGTTGGAAGTCCCCTGCAGAAATACTGAGCCTTGCTGGCTCTATAGCCCTCCACAATTGCCAAAGTGTTGCCGGTGTAGGATACTGTGCAATTATGTCCCATAAATGTTCGGTGGGATTCATCATGGGCGATCTGGCTGGTCAGATTATTCGATCAACATCTCCAGAATGTTCTTCAAAACAGTCGCGAACAGTAGACGCCCAGTGACATCGAGTATTGTCATCCACAAAAAGGCCTCGTTGTTCGGGAACATGAAGACCATGAATGGCTGCAAATGGTCTCCAAGTAGCCGAACATAATCATTCCCAGTCAATGAGCGGTTCAATTGGACCACACCATTATGGAGCCACCACCATCTTGACAGTGCCTTGTTGACACCCAGGGTCCACGGCTTCGTAGGGTCCGCGCCGCACTCGAACGTCACCATCAATTCAAATCGTGACTCATCTGACCCGGCCACCGTTTCCTAGTTGTGTAGGGTCCAAGAGCCCAGGAGAGGCGCTGAAGGCGATGTCGTGTTTTAGCAAAAGCACTTGCGTCGATCGGCTGCTGCCATAGCCCATTAACACCCAATTTCGCCGCACGTTCCACACTAATTCCTCCGGCTATTTCACACAGTGTTGCTTGTCTGTTAGCACTGACAACTCTACGCAAACGCTGCTCTTCACGGTCGTTAAGTGAAAACCGCTGCGTTTTCTGAGGTGAGAGGTAAATGCCTGAAATATGGTATTCTCGACACACTCTTGAACTGTGAATCTCGGAATATTGAATTACCCATCGTTTTGGAATGCCCCGAGTGGCCGGCCGCAGTAGCCGAGCGGTTCTAGGCGCTACAGTCTGGAACCGCGCGACCGCTACGATCGGAGGTTCGAATCCTGCCTAGGGCATGGGTGTGTGTGATGTCCTTAGGTTAGTTAGGTTTAAGTAGTTCTAAGTTCTAGGGGACTGATGACCACAGCAGTTAAGTCCCATAGTGCTCAGAGTCATTTGAACCATTTTTTTTTGTCCCGAGCGTCTAGCTCCAACTACCATTCCATGCTGACAGTCTGTTAATTCCCGTCAGCGACGATGATCACGTTCGGAAACATTTTCACACGAATCGCCTGAGGTATTGAGTATAAATGAGAGCTCCGCCACTTCCCTGTCCTTTTATACCTTGTGCACGCGATACTACCGCCATTTGTGTATGTGCATACGGCTATTTCACCACTCAAATGTTTTTATTTCAGTCTTTGATCACAATATGAATTCTTTAGACGATGACCGGTTTCAGTCCGTAATGACCATCCTCAGATCTATAATATACAAATATATACACCTAGTGAGCAGTATGTCTTTCAACATAATATAGCAATACGTACAACAATATACTATCATACAACCAGGGAAATGAACAGAAAATACGGTAAAACGTACCTTTTTTACACCATGTCCTAAAGTGATAAGGCCATAATGGCATCGTCAAAACTTATAAATATAATCAGCATAGCATCGTCATATAGATCTAAAATAAGGTGTACAATAGGCCGTATCGTCCACACAGTCATTATTGTAACTGGCTACTGAAGTACAGTAGCTACCAGAAATCTGTTTGCCTACATGATCCGTAGATGTCGCTACTGTCAGCTTAGATGTAATTATCATTTACGCAAAAAACATGACCTGATAAAAACACACTATGTAAAATACACGTAGCAGACTTTTAAAATTGATAACTGTCACAGAAACTAAATTGTGATACATTAAAAGAGGAATACAGTTACCCATTAGAATTATTAAAAGGAAATATATGATTGGAATAGTACCGATCCTTTTTATGGTGAATTTACGGTCAACAATTAATATACGTATTATATTGTCTGTAGCAACCTATAAATTGCCTATGAAAGATAAAATGTCTATATGACAGCTGAAGAAGGGACAGATCAATGATCAGCGCCGTCTGTTGGGTCGACCGCCAGGATGTTATTTAGGCGTGCACCGATCTTAAGAACTTAACCGCTAGAGGTCTTTACATACAACGTGATATATCTCCCGCAGGAAACTTTTAAACAGCATACTAACAGTCAATAAATAAAGTTATATAGTCTAGTTATACGTTCAATGAGTAGGTAGGACATTATCAGTTACAGGATTAGTGCGGTTAATGTATGGAAGTAAGGCAAATGCCTACTGTTCTCGACATAAATCATCAAGTAAGGCTAGGTATAAATACGCGAGGCATTATTTGGTTATCGTAGTACGTAATTAAACAAAGCCAAGTAGGCGTTGGGTGCAAAATTGCTTTGTCTCTTTAGCACCCTAGTAGGCTCATGGTTTTTCACTTTGTTAATCTCCAACAGGCCAAGAGCGCGACCCTTCTCTGCTCTGTGTAGAATACGCATACACCTCTCGATATTGCTTAGGGTGTGGCCGGTTTCTGCCAAATGCAATCCCAATACAGTTTTGTTACGTGCCTGCAAATGCGCCCTGAATATAATTTTAAAAGAACGGCGAGTTTGACCGATGCAAAAATTTGTCACAACTACTACAAACGATCTTGTAAATCCCAGAACCGCCAAATTTATCAGAAGCTTTACTCAAACTATGATTTACACGGAGTTTCAGAGTGTTGTTAACTTGAAAACTACATCTAACCTTAGATTTATTCAAACACTTTTCTATTTGTTGGGACATTTTTCCGTCACCACTGTTGTCAGCTCAATGCAGTCCTTGTTGTTGTCGTTGTGGTCTTCAGTCCTGAGACTGGTTTGATGCAGCTCTCCATGCTACTCTATCCTGTGCAAGCTTCCTCATCTCCCAGTACTTACTGCAATCTACATCCTTCTGAATCTGCTTAGTGTATTCATCTCTTGGTCTCCCTCTACGATTTTTACCCTCCACGCTGCCCTCCAGTGCTAAAGTTGTGATCCCTTGATGCCTCAGAACATGCCCTACCAACCGGTCCCTTCTTCTTGTCAAGTTGTGCCACAAACTCCTCTTCTCCCCAATTCTATTCAATACCTCCTCATTAGTTATGTGATCTATCCATCCAATCTTCAGCATTATTCTGTAGCACCACATTTCGAAAGCTTCTATTCTCTTCCTGTCCAAACTATTTATCGTCCATGTTTCACTTCCATATATGGCTACACTCCTTACAAATACTTTCCCAAACGACTTCCTGACACTTAAATCTATAGTAATGTTAACAAATTTCTCTTCTTCAGAAACGCTTTCCTTGCCATTGCCAGTCTACATTTTATATCACCCGACTTAATTCAACTACATTCCATTATTCTTGTTTTGCTTTTGTTGATGTTAATCTCATATCCTCCTTTCGAGACACTGTCCATTCCGTTCAACTGCTCTTCCAGGTCTTTTGCTGTCTCTGACAGAATTACAATGTCATCGGCGAACCTCAAATTTTTTATTTCTTCTCCATGGATTTTAATACCTACTCCGAATTTTTCTTTTGTTTCCTTTACTGCTTGCTCAATATACAGATTGAATAACATCGGGGAGAGGCTACAACCCTGTGTCACTCCCTTCCCAACCACTGCTTCCCTTTCATGCCCCTCCACTCTTATAACTGCTGGCTGGTTTCTGTACAAATTGTAAATAGCCTTTCGTTCCCTGTATTTTACCCCTGCCACCTTTAGTATTTGAAAGAGAGTATTCCAGCCAACATTGTCAAAAGCTGAAACGTAGGTTTGCCTTTCCTTAATCTTTCTACTAAGATAAGGCGTATGGCCAGTATTGCCTCACGTGTCCCAACATTTCTACGGAATCCAAACTGATCCTCCCCGAGGTTGACTTCTACCAGTTTTTCCATTCGTCTGTAACGAATTCGCGTTAGTATTTTGCAGCTGTGACTTATTAAACTGATAGTTCGGTAATTTTTACATCTGTCAACACCTGCTTGTTTGGGATTGAAATTATTATATTCTTCTTTAAGGCTGGGGGTATTTCGCCTGTCTCATATATCTTGCTCACCAGATGGTAGAGTTTTGTCAGGTATGGCTCTCCCAAGGCCGTCAGTAGTTCTAATGGAATGTTGTCTACTCCCGGGGTCTTGTTTCGACTTAGGTCTTTCAGTGCTCTGTCAAACTGTTCATGCAGTATCGTATCTCCCATTTCATCTTCATCTACATCCTCTTCCATTTCCATAATATTGTCCTCAAGTACATCGCCCTTATATAGACCCTCTATATACTCCGTCCACCTTTCTGCTTTCCCTTCTTTGCTTAGAACTGGGTTTCCATCTGAGCTTGATATTCATACAAGTGGTTCTCTTTTCTCCAAATGTCTCTTTAATTTTCCTGTAGGCAGTATCTATCTTACCCCTAGTGAGATAAGACTCTACATCCTTACATTTGACCTCTAGCCGTACCTGCTTAGCAGTTTTGCACTTCCTGTCGATCTCATTTTTGAGATGTTTGTATTCCTTTTTGCTTGCTTCATTTACTGCATTTTTATATTTTCTTCTTTCATCAATGAAGTTCAATATTTCTTTTGTTACCCACGGATTTCTGTCAGCCCTCGTCTTTCTACCTACTAGATCCTCTGCTGCCTTCACTACTTCATCCCTCAGAGCTACCCATTTTTCTTCTACTGTATTTCTTTCCCCCATTCCTGTCAATTGTTCCCTTATACTCTCCCTGAAACTCTTTACAACCTCTGGTTTAGTCAGTTTATCAAGGCCCCATCTCCTTAAATTCCCATTTTTTTGTAGTTTCTTCAGTTTTAATCTAAGTTCATAACCAATAGATTGTGGTCAGAGTCCACATCTGCCCCTGGAAATGTCTTACAATTTAAAACCTGGTTCCTAAATCTCTGTCTTACCATTATATAATATATCTGATACCTTTTAGTATCTCCAGGGTTCTTCCATGTATACATCCTTCTTTCGTGATTCTTGAACCAAGTGTTAGCTATGATTAATTTATGCTCTGAGCAAAACTCTACCAAGCGGCTTCCTCTTTCATTTCTTACCCCCAATCCATATTCACCTACAATGTTTCCTTCTCTCCCTTTTCCTACTCTCGAATTCCAGTCTCCCTTGACTATTAAATTTTCGTCTCCCTTCACTACCTGAATAATTTCTTTTATCTCATCATACATTCCATCAATTTCTTCATCATCTGCAGAACTAGTTGGCACATAAACTTGAACTACTGTAGTAGGCGTGGGCTTCTTGTCTATCTTGGCCACAGTAATGCGTTCACTATGCTGTTTGTAGTAGCTTACCCGGACTCCTATTTTTTTATTCATTATTAAACCTACTCCTGCATTACCCCTATTTGATTTTGTATTTATAACCCTGTATTCACCTGACCAAAAGTCTTGTTCCTCCTGCCACCGAACTTCAGTAATTCCCACTATATCTAACTTTAACCTATCCATTTCCCTTTTTTGAATTTTCTAACCTACCTGCCCGATTAAGGGATCTGACATTCCACGCTCCGATCCGTAGAACGCCAGTTTTCTTTCTCCTGATAACGACGTCCTCCTGAGTAGTCTCCGCCCGGAGATCTGAATGGGAGACTATTTTACCTCCGGAATATTTTACCCAAGACGACGCCATCGCCGCCGGAGTGGCCGAGCGGTTAAAGGCGCTACAGTCTGGAACCGCACGACCGCTACGATCGCAGGTTCGAATCCTGCCTCGGGCATGGATGTGTGTGATGTCCTTAGGTTAGTTAGGTTTAAGTAGTTCTAAGTTCTAGGGGACTTATGACCACAGCAGTTGAGTCCCAAAGTGCTCAGAGCCATTTGAACCATTTGAACGACGCCATCGTCATTTAACCATACAGTAAAGCTGCATGCCCTCCTTATGATGCTCAAGGAACATCTGATGATAACAGAGCTGGGATGTCGAAATATTGTGACGAGAAATAACAGTGCGACAGCAGGTCCGCGCGAACGTTATACACTCAGCGAGTTGTTTGCACTCTTAACTGTTGGTCCCTTCTCGACTGCAGGCTGCCGCAGTGGCGTGTGGGCTCGCGCACCTGTTCCCGCCGCTGCTTTCCTAGATTCAGTTTCGCATCACGCACCGACCCGGTAATCAAGTCGGCAGGCAGACCGGCGTATTGTCAGGGGCTGGGCGACTCAATTCCAGCTGCACTTTGAGCGCTCGGCCGACAGCATCGTCACTCATCTTGCCACGCCCGTCACCAGGCGACCAGCAATCAACGGCGAGCGCCAGACAGCTGACGGCGCTCTCTGCCGACTCTTTCGACAACGTTCCGGGAACCATTCCGTAGTCAGTAGTGGCTGACACGACGCGCGGAAATAAATTATTCACTGGCTTATTCCACGTAGACGCATTACGTACACGAGCTTTTTTTATTTTTTTATAGAAGGAAACTCTACGCTCGGTGCTACTTTTGTAATCTTCGGCGCCATTATGTTCAACTATTGATCTTCAACAGGAATCTTCTTTATCCATCACTGTGTTCTTTGTGATCGGAATTTTAAATGTGTGTACAGGGTTATTCAAAATGATGTTTCCGAGTGATTGTAAGAAGGTTTGTACTGACGTAAGGTATGGAAAGAGCAACTCAAGTTTTTTATGTCATGTTCACAGGTATTCAATGCGTGAATCGTTAGTGACACGGCACACGTCCAGCCTACCAATGCTGCATACACTCGCCTCAAAGAGCCCTCATCGATGTCAGCCGCAGCTGCCCTGAAATGTCCGTCTTTGCAAAGACATCCTGTTTCCTTAAAGTTGTTTACCCTCTCGTAAGTGGACTGTCTGCTAGGCGAGGCTTGTTAAATATGGCCCTGACTTTCTGACGCATTTGATACCTTTTATGCTCCAGTCATATTGTGCCTTGTGTTCTTTTAATTATCGCAGTGTGTGGCTTTTTGTGTGTGCTACTTTTAAACAGTTTTCGCAGTTTTTATCTCCATTTTACGGTCACCCCGTTTTTTTGTCTATTGCCTTCCATGATGTTCCCCCTTTTTTATATCTATGTTCACCATATTCTCTCCTTTGTTATTTTTAAATGTCTTCTATTGTTTGTTCTATGTCTTTCGGCTGAAGAGCAGCGCATATGCTGCTGCCAGCCCGCCCCGATCATCATCATCATCATTTAAGACTGATTATGCCTTTCAGCGTTCAGTCTGGAGCATAGCCCCCCTTATACAGTTCCTCCATGGTCCCCTATTCAGTGCTAACATTGGTGCCTCTTCTGATGTTAAACCTATTACTTCAAAATCATTCTTAACCGAATCCAGGTACCTTCTCCTCGGTCTCCCCGACTCCTCCTACCCTCTACTGCTGAATCCATGAGTCTCTTGGGTAACCTTTCTTCTCCAATGCGTGTAACATGACCCCACCATCTAAGCCTGTTCGCCCTGACTGCTACATCTATAGAGTTCATTCCCAGTTTTTCTTTGATTTCCTCATTGTGGACACCCTCCTGCCATTGTTCCCATCTACTAGTACCTGCAATCATCCTAGCTACTTTCATATCCGTAACCTCAACCTTGTTGATAAGGTAACCTGAATCCACCCAGCATTCGCTCCCATACAACAAAGTTGGTCGAAAGATCGAACGGTGCACAGATAACTTAGTCTTGGTACTGACTTCCTTCTTGCAGAAGAGAGTAGATCGTAGCTGAGCGCTCACTGCATTAGCTTTGCTACACCTCGCTTCCAGTTCTTTCACTATGTTGCCATCCTGTGAGAATATGCATCCTAAGTACTTGAAACCGTCCACCTGTACTAACTTTGTTCCTCCTATTTGGCACTCAATCCGTTTATATTTCTTTCCCACTGACAATTACTTTCGTTTTGGAGATGCTAATCTTCATACCATAGGCCTTACATTTCTGATCTAGCTCTGAAATATTACTTTGCAAACTTTCAATCGAATCTGCCATCACAACTAAGTCATCCGCATATGCAAGACTGCTTATTTTGTGTTCACATATCTTAATCTTACCCAGCCAGTCTATTGTTTTCAACATATGATCCATAAATAATATGAACAACAGTAGAAACAGGTTGCAGCCTTGTCTTACCCCTGAAACTACTCTGAACCATGAACTCAATTTACCGTCAACTCTAACTGCTGCCTGACTATCCATGTAAAGACCTTTAATTGCTTGCAAAAGTTTGCCTCCTATTCCATAATCTTGTAGAACAGACAATAACTTCCTCCTAGGAACCCGGTCATATGCCTTTTCTAGAACTATAAAGCATAGATACAATTCCCTGTTCCACTCATAACACTTCTCCATTATTTGCCGTAAGCTAAAGATCTGGTCCTGACAACCTCTAAGAGGCCTAAACCCACACTGATTTTCATCCAATTGGTCCTCAACTAATACTCGCACTTTCCTTTCAACAATACCTGAGAAGATTTTACCCACAACGCTGATTATAGAGATACCTCTGTAGTTGTTACAATCTTTTCTGTTTCCATGTTTAAAGATTGGTGTGATTACTGCTTTTGCCCAGTCTGATGGAACCTGTCCCGACTCCCAGGCCATTTCAATTATCCTGTGTAGCCATTTAAGACCTGACATTCCACTGTATTTGATGAGTTCCGACTTAATTTCATCCACCCCAGCCGCTTTATTGCACTGCAATCTATTGACCATTTTTTCCACTTCCTCAAATGTGATCCTATTTCCATCATTATTCCTATCCCATTCTACCTCGAAATCTGAAACATTACTGATCGCATTTTCACCTACATTGAGCAACTCTTCAAAATACTCCCTCCATCTGCCCAAGGCATCCACAGGATTCACCAGCAGTTTTCCTGACCTGTCCAAAATACTTGTCATTTCCTTCTTACCTCCCTTTCGAAGACTGCTAATTACACTCCAGAATGGTTTTCCAGCAGCTTGACCCATAGTCTCCAACCTGTTTCCAAAGTCTTCCCACGATTTCTTCTTGGATGCTGCAATTATCTGTTTGGCTTTGTTTCTTTCTTCAACATAACTTTCTCTGTCTACATGGGTTCTGGTATGTAGCCATTTTTGATACGCCTTCTTTTTCCTTTTACAGGCTGCCTTGACTGTATCATTCCACCAAGCTGTTTGCTTCATCTTACTTTTACACACTACTGTTCCAAGACATTCTTTAGCCACTTCTAGTACTCTGTCCCTGTACCTTGTCCATTCCTTTTCCAATGACTGTAATTGACTACATTCAACTAACTGGTACCTTTCTGAGATCGCTGTTATGTACTTGTGCCTGATTTCCTTATCCTGAAGTTTCTCCACTCTTATCCTCCTACATATGGACCTGACCTCCTGCACTTTCGGCCTCACAATCCCAATTTCACTGCAGATTAAATAATGATCAGTGTCATCAAAGAATCCCCTGAATACACATGTGTGTCTCACAGCCTTCCTGAATTCCTGATCTGTTATTATATAGTCAATGACAGATCTGGTTCTCCTGCCTTCCCAAGTATACCGGTGAATGTTCTTATGTTTAAAAAAGGAGTTTGTGATTACTAAGCCATACTGACACAGAAATCCAAGAGTTGTTTCCCGTTCCTGTTGGCCTCCATATCCTCTCCAAATTTACCCATAACCTTTTCATACCCTTCTGTTCGATTTCCAATCCTGGCGTTAAAATCACCCATGAGCAGAACACTGTCCTTGTCCTTTACTCTAACAACTACATCACTGAGTGCCTCATAAAAACTATCCATCTTATCTTGATCTGTCCCTTCACAATGCGCATATACTGACACAATCCTAATTTTCTTGCTAGACACTGTCAAATCTATCCACATCAGTCGTTCGTTTACATACCTTATTGCAACTACGCTGGGTTCCATTTCTTTCCTGATGTAAAGCCCTACACCCCATTGTGCTATTCCTGCTTTGACTCCTGACAGGTAGACCTTGTATTCTCCCACTTCCTCTTCTTTCTCACCCCTTACCCGAATGTCACTAACAGCTAAAACGTCCAGCCCCATCTTACTTACTGGCAGCCTCTGCCAGCTCTACCTTCTTCCCAGAGTAGCCCCCATTGATATTAATACCTCCCCATCTCATTACCATTTGTTTGCCAAGCCGTATCTTAGGAGTCCCTGGTTTGTCAGTTAGAGGTGGGACTCCGTCACCTCCAAAGGTCCGAGGCATTTTGCTCTGATTGTTACCAGCATGATACATAAAGTACCAGGGAAGCAGGTTGCTAGCCTTACTTGCCCCGAGTCCCATTGGGTTTTACCCCTAACGGCTGAGGGACTAACCGGTGGATTTGGTGGTCTTTACCGTATGAGCACAAAGGTGACCACGACTCAGAATATGTCCGAGATGCCCAGCCTTATTCCAAAGAAACTGGTATCCCGACTGTCGGGACCACTTACTTGGCCACTCATACGTTGCCCGTGGTTCATGAACTAGGACATGACTACGGCAATTGAAATACAATAAAGAAAAAAAAAGTCGGACGCACAACAGTTGTGAACTCGCCCTTGCATAACTCCATTATGGGAAATGTCTCTTCAACTGGTGTGGAAGCCATGTTGTTGTAACCAAAAACATTTCTTGAGTTACTGTAGCCATACATGTAATCATACAGTATCTTGTGATTCTTCAATTTCTCCAGGTGTATTTTATGACGAAATAAATCTCGGGTGAACAGCCTGGTATGAGTGTGCATAGGACACAATATTTCGGCAATCGACAACGTTGCCGTCATCAGGTGCGCTGATGTACATGTGTTGGGCAGTGTCTCCAGTATGCCCGTTGATTGTGAGCGCACACAGAGCACGTAAAGATGCCCACCAAGTATGAGGGACAGGTGAGAAATTTCGTCTGACGTCATGCGGTCCTCATAAAATGACTGCCACGCGTTTCTTTCTCCATGAGAATTCTCGGCCGCACTCTGCGGCGGAAATTAAGATGCTCCTGCAGCGTTCTCAATGGAAAGTATTTGGTCAGCGACCATACAGTCAGTAATTGGCTCCCCCTGAGTTTCATCTCTGCTCACACGAACCCCTGGCTCTCAAGACAACATTTTGGCACAGACAACAACCTGCAGATCAGCGTAGAGAATTGGCAAAAATAACTGGTGGTTGTCTTCTATGACGAGGGTATGGCACAGTTTGTACAGTGCTACGAAAAACGTCTCTACGGGAGCGGTGACTATGCAGAGAGATAGCTGGAAGGTGTAGTTGACTGTTTCAAATAAAACATTTTTGGTTTTCACAGTGATTTCCATTTCGTGACCGATCGGACCTCAGTTTCCAAATAGCACTTGTACAAAGATTTTGTTACACTCACTTGAAATGGCCTAGATAATGTTGAATAACCCTGTATATTTTACGTCTTTTTGGTCTAACTTCATTCCCTTTCCATACATCTCTCCTGGTTTCCTTTTCTGCTTGATCAGTAAAGATATAGAATAACAGACTTCTATACGAATAAAATTTTGCTGTACATGGCGATGAGTGTCTTGTTGCACGGTAAACAGAGTGATAACTGCGAATGTAAGCTGACCTACTAGATAATTCTCTGATATAAATATGTAGCGGGGCATCATGTGTACATATTCCGTCAATAACCTTTGTGACTGTGAGTTTGTGAGGTTTGCAGTTTCATTGTCAAAGTCGAGACTTTTCTGTACAACACCATTACATCTGGCAGTTAACGGTTACATATTTATAGCAAGATATTGCACCCTAGCAAGCTGCGAAATAGTCCGCATTACTTATCTACATGTAGTTTCTCAGCAATATTTGAATGTTGAATAATAACGTGTAAGTATTACAAATGGCGGGAGAAATAATATGGAAGCATTTCACTTAACTACTGAATTGGTGTAAATATAGTCGTAATTACTTACATGCCTTACATGTCTGCTGTTACTGTTAAAGTAATATTTCCTCCCTCTAGTTCTAGTGCTTTCATCCTCAGCGAAGAGACTTTCTTCGCGGCAGGGAACGAATACAAACCTAGCTGTCACAGGCATCAAAATCTGGTCCAACAGTATTTTCGGGAGTAACATTTTGGAATGTGTGATATTCACATGAATCCATACCGTCAGTATGAAGTTTTTTTCCCTGACTTGATATTCGCAAGGTGAGTGTATTCGTAACGCGTAAGTAAAGCAGTAACTATTACATATTTATACAGCATCCGTATTATCACTGTTAAACATTTTAAATTTAATAAAAAATGGGCCATACTTCTTGCATGACTAAATGACACATCCTGAGACTGGAGCTATATTGTACTATCACTATAAAATTGCATCTGTTCGTGCACCAGAAAGTGTAATTTGTAAAAAACGTTTGAATGAACAGCGTATAATCAAAATTTCAAATAGTTGACAATAGTATTAAAAAATGAGCATTCATCTATCACTGAAAGCACCTAGAGCCGTCGTCCTTTATATTTATATTGAAATGTGTTTACCCAGCTATTTGATACAGCCAGAGGAAAATCAGTGATGGCAGAAGTAACTCTACAAGATAAGGTAAGAATAAAAAAATCGATTCCACCGAATTTTGAAACGGTTCTCCAGATAACCCGCCAGCTGGTTAACGTACAGGGTGGAAAAAAAGTGTGACCTGAAAAATATTTCATGCTCCATAAGATAGGCAACCCGACTTAAATACTCCTCACTTGACGCAGATGATGCAGGTCGGGATGCATATGTTAAGATGCATGAAACATTTTCCAGGCGAGTCTTATTTTCCTGCAATGTGTATGCACAAAGATTGAGGCAGCAGTGCGTTTATAGAAAAGAACGAATCACTGCGATGTTAATATGGAATGAACCTGATTTAAACCCAAAGTATATGCGATGTTAATATGGAATGAACCTGATTTAAACCCAAAGTATATCGGAATGGACAGCAAAGTACTGGAGCGTTAAGAAACGTCGTTAAATAATAGCTGATAAATCCTACATTCCCCGGGTATTCCTTTTGCCAATATTCCATTAGAAACGCATAGTTTCTGTATGGTGGACGCAGCTGCTTAGCTTATCTACAACGCGATGTTGTAAGCGTCTCTATGGCAACTCCTCCTCATAGCTCTGTAGGCGGCTTTTGTTTTCGCCTACAGCCGTTTGCATTTCGCAGTTGAAAGCTGTTGTAGGCGACTAGCCTACAACAAATAATTGCATAGCCGTCCGGTATAATGAGTTAACGGAGTACAATTTATTCGTGAAAAACTCACACTGAGAAGAAAACTAAAAACAACAGAGAAGTAACAAAAACTAGGAGATTCTATAGTCTTACGGCAAAGATAAAAAAAACAACACATGACTAAAAAAAACTCTCGCGCACTTTTGATCTCACTTTGCACTAGACATGAAAAATATCACTGCCACACAGCCCCCCCCTCAAAAAGTGCGGAGCCCCAGGGATATCTTGATACTTGAATTTTATTCGACGTCCAGCTCTGGTGTGCGTCGGATGTCTCGGGGGTGGTGACGTTGTTGTTTGTGGTGGTGATTCACCTGTCTCAGACGATGTACTGAGCGGTGTTTGGGTATGCTCTGCGTCCATCAGGTGTTGATGCACAGGCGTGGTGTCAGAGGTCGGAGAGGGTAAAACCCATGCTGGCTTGACACGTTCAATCGATACCTTTGTCGGAACACCATTGTACATTATGTCCACGGTATGCTTATTTCTACTCAGCACCTGAAATGGGCCCGTATATGGTGGTTGTAAAGGCGATTTGACTGAGTCTGTTCGCAACATTACGTGAGAGCAATTGTACAAGTCTTTGTGTACAAACACGTTACGGTTACCATGGCGAGAAGGTGGCGGGCAACGTATATTTGTGCAGTGACGTTTTAGCTGCTGCACCCAGTGTGTGAGGCTCTCTGATCCAGGTAGTAAGGTTGGTACTAAATAATCTGCAGGAATCCGTAGCGGCTCGCCGTAAACCATCTCGGCAACTGATGCACCAATATCGGGTTTGTGAGCTGTCCGCAGGCCTAACAACACTAATGGTAATGCTTCCGTCCATCTCTCTTGATGACACAACAATGCTGCTTTGAGTGTTCTGTGCCATCGTTCGACCATACCATTACTGGCAGGGTGATAGGCAGTCGTGTGGTGGCGTTGGAAACCGCACATTTTGGATAGCTCGAGGAACAACGTAGATTCGAACTGACGTCCTTGGTCAGTTGTGACGTGAAGGGGGCATCCAAAACGGGCAACCCACGTACACAGAAACGTCTTAGCAGTAGTTTCGGCTGAAATATCGACTATTGGAGTTGCTTCTGCCCATCTTGTGCACCTATCTATGGCCGTAAACAAATATCTGTAACCCTCTGACTGTGGGAGAGGTCCAACCAGGTCTACGTGAATGTGTGCGAATCTAGCAGAGGTACCTTTAAAATCTCCAATATCAGCACGCACATGTCGTCCTACTTTACTCTGTTGACAAGGAATGCAGGAACGTACCCAAAGGCGCGCATCTCTTTTCATAGAAGGCCACACATAGCGGTCTGTCAGCAGCTTTATTGTAGCGTTGGCTCCTGGGTGCGATAGTGTGTGGACACTGTTGAATGCCGTCTTGCGCAATATTTCTGAAATGAATGGTCTTGGTCTGCCCTGAGAAAAGTCGCACCACAGCTTCCGCTTGGAGTTAGGCACCAGAATTTGCTCGAACTTCAGACCTGTAGACGGGTCCTTTAACAGCTGTCGTAGCTCTGCATCCTTGGTCTGTTCCACTGCAAGTTTATCATAGTCTATAATTTCTGAAATCCCGCAAATACGTGAAAAATAGTCAGCCACTAAATTTTCTGCGCCTCTTAAATGGCGTATATCTGTCGTGAACTGACTTATGAACTCAATATAACGGAACTGTCTTGGTGAGCATTTATCACTGGTGTTTTTAAAAGCCGATGTTATGGGTTTGTGGTCTGTAAACACAGTCACCGGTCTAGCCTCTATTTGTGGGCGGAAGTATCGAATAGCTTCGTAGATCGCGAACAATTCTCTGTCATACGCGCTCCACTTCTGTTGTGCAGTCTGTAACTTTTTAGAGAAAAACCGTAGTGGTTGCCATTGCCGTTCTACCCGCTGGTGCAGCGCCGCCCCTATTGCTGACTGGCTCGCGTCTACAACAATAGCTAATTGTGCGTAGTGAACTGGGTGAGCGAGCAACACTGCTTTGCTGAGGCTTGCTTGAAGATCATTAAATGCTTTGTCCATTTCTTGTGTCCACTTAACTATTCGTCGACCTTTGGCGTCGTGTCCCTTGAGTGCATCAGTGAGTGGTGCTTGCACCGCAGCCGTTGCTGGTAGGTGACGTCTATAAAAATTTATTAATCCCATGTATCGTCGTAGCTCTTGGTAGGTTGTCGGTTTCGGAAGGGCCTGTATCGCCGCGATCTTCTCTGGCAGAGGCAATATACCTTCTGATGACACAGTATGGCCGAGGAAAGTGACTTGGTTCTTGAGCATGACGCATTTATTTTCATTTAAAACGACTCCGTAGTGAGATAGACGCTTGCGAAGTTGACACAGATGCTGTTCATGTGTTTGACTATCCGGAGAGAAAACCAAAATGTCATCAAGATAAGCAAAGCAAAATGTTAATCCCTTTATCATCTCGTCGATAAATCGCTGCCAAGTCTGTGCTGCGTTCTTAAGGCCAAAAGGCATAAATAAAAACTCGAATAATCCAAATGGTGTAATCACTGCTGTCTTCTGAACATCTCTTGGAGCCACTGGTATCTGATTGTATGCTTTCTTGCAATCGAGGACGCTAAAAATTTTCGCGCCGGCCAAAGCACATGTGAAGTCCTGTATATTAGGTACTGGGTATCTATCTGGAATGGTTCTTGAGTTTAATGCTCGGTAATCCCCACACGGTCTCCATGATCCATCTTTCTTACGTACTAAGTGTAGGGGTGAAGACCACGGACTGTCTGACCGGCGAATTATTCCCGCCTGTAACATTTCCTCGAATATCGCCTTTGTTTCTGTCACTCTCTCTGGTGCGATTCTACGTGCTCGTTGTGAAACTGGCTGTCCTGGCGTGGTACGAATATAGTGAACCGTGCTATGTTTAACTTCTTTTGTCTGTCCGTCAGAACATCTCCGAATTTTTTCTTCGTCATGTAGCTCTTCGACTACAGAGTTGCCAATCGCCTGTAGCTTCTCACAAGTTGTATGCCCTTTAGTGCTTGATATTGCACTGTTGTCCGTCAGATTTAACAAACGTTTTCCTTGTAAGTCGACCGCCAACTCGAAATGTGCCAGAAAATCAGCGCCCAAAATAGGTTCTGATATACCAGCTATCACAAAAGACCAGATAAACTGTTTGGAAAAACCCACATCAATCTTGCACACTTTACATCCGTACGTGTTAATCACCGTGTTATTCACTGCCTTCAAACGTGGCTGTATGTCTTTTTCGTTGTGTGGCGCATGGCTGACAGGAAGCGAACTAATGTCTGACCCGGTATCCACCAAAAACCTTGTACCCGTAAGTACGTCTGATACATACAATCTTTTCGAAGCAGGAGGCATATGTATTGACGACTGTTGTCGCTGACATGAAAACACTGCACTGTTTCTGTACATACCTTGGTTGTCTGAGTAGGCGCATGGTGATGTACATCTTGTAGCATTTCTCCCAAAACGTATATGGTACCAACACACCTTACGCTCGTCCTCTTGTTGACTTCGTGTTTCACGCCCAGCCCGGTCTCTCTTGCGCTTAAAGATAATTTGTGGTCGTTGTAGCGTGCTTAGTTGCGCTCGCAAATCATCTATTGCAGTTTTTAAATCTCTAATTTCGTTTGAACTTTTTGCTGTTTGTCGCGTTGCGACCGCGGCACAGTTTACTGTTATATCGTCAGTTTGGTCTTGCTGGTAATGGTAGTTACCGTACGTGGCATCTGTCGACGTCATTGCGACTGTTGCAGTAGGCTCGTGCGTCTCGTAGATTCTGTCTGCAGCGAGCAGCAGCTTGTCAACTGATCTTTCGTCGTATATAGCTAGTGTAGTTCTTACTTGCACTGGTAGCTGTTGTTGCCATACGTGGAGTAACAGTCTATCAGAGACTGTCGATCTATCTACCAGGCTGCGTAAATGACGCCAGTATTCTGACGGGGTCCTATCTCCCCGTTTCTCTTGGTACAGTACTTGTTTGACTCTGATGTCGACTGACTTCACACACCGAGAAATTAATTCTTCTTTCAGTCTACAGTATGCTTCTTCAGTAGGCGGGTTCACTATAATGTCAGATACCAAAACCGAGGTCTGATGGTCCAAATTACTTATCACCAAGGTGAACTTCTCGTGATCACTGAATATTCTTTGTTGTAGAAATATATTTTCCATTACCGCGAACCATGTGTGTGGCTGAGAAGGCATGAATGGGGGCGTTCGTAATTGCAACCGTTGAGTTGGTGAAGCGTTGAAACCAACGGGTACTTCCGTTGCTGTTACTTGCTGTGGTTGTGCTGCCATGGTTGTTGAACCAACGTCATTCCTTTGGTCCGGTATATGCTTTAAGTTCATCTCTTTCGAAATATGCAACTGTAAAGTTTCTATCTCATTCTGAAGCCTATGAATTTCTTCCGTTATCGAACCGTATCGTTTGCCGTCGTCGGTCATTGCTTCTGCAGTTAATGTTCGACGTAGCTAACGAAAGATTTAAAGTTCCTTAATCGGAGGTCACCAATTATGTAGGCGACTAGCCTACAACAAATAATTGCATAGCCGTCCGGTATAATGAGTTAACGGAGTACAATTTATTCGTGAAAAACTCACACTGAGAAGAAAACTAAAAACAACAGAGAAGTAACAAAAACTAGGAGATTCTATAGTCTTACGGCAAAGATAAAAAAAACAACACATGACTAAAAAAAACTCTCGCGCACTTTTGATCTCACTTTGCACTAGACATGAAAAATATCACTGCCACACTGTCAAAAGCGCTGCCAAGTGCCAGGGATTTCCTTACATTGACTCGACTGCAGGAGTCTCTTAGTAGTAAATAATAAATGTATTAGAACTTTTGTGCATGATGCGCCGTTTTTTCGCTCATCTCGATGTTTATGACGTCATTTCTCTTGAACTATGCCTCGTACAATGACTTATTTGTGTAGGTACAGCGGCGTAAGTGGGTAGTGTATGCAAAATGTGTTGCGAATAGAGTTAAAGGTAAAGAAGTACTAAATTTGAAAGTCATGTACAATCCGGCAGTTTTTCACGAATCTCGGTGTTGATGGCGTCATGTCTCCCGAATTATGATAGGCAGGTGGTTCTTCCCTCCCCTCCCCCCCCTGCCTTCCCACCCCCTGATGTGATTGTTGTCTCTCAGTAAGGGATATGTGTGCCAAGTTTGTTTGAAATCGGTCCAGTGGTTTAGGAGGAGATGTTGAACACACACACACGCGCACACACACACACAGGCTCACACACATACATACAGTTTTACAATATATGGATACATGTTTCACTGTCTGAGTGCACCACGTGACGCCATTATTGCTTTGTTGAAAAAACAGTCTTATAATTGATTTCGGAATGTAATAAGAAAAAATATGCATAATTGGACGTACGGATTTAGGTTTTGCGTTGTTTTCCTAAATCGTTCCAGACCAACGCTGGGACTGGCAGGTTCTTCGACCACTCTTCTCCAGCTGATTAAAAGTCCGTTTCTGACCTTATGCAGACAAGACTTTAAATTCCCCAGCTAAACGCAACAGCCCGAAGATTACATCGTAGCATCAACATGGTGAGTGCAGAGATTGGAGCTCTTACATGTTTTAAGTAAGTACTTAGACCAAAAAGACATAAAATATACAGGGTTATTCAACATTATCTAGGCCCTTTCAAGTGAGTGTAACAAAACCTTTTTACAAGGGCTATTTGGAAACTGAGGTTCGATCGGTCACGAAATGGAAATCACTGTGAAAATCAAAAATGTTTTATTTGAAATAGTCAGCTACACCTAATCTCTGAAGTTTGCCGATGACGTTAAATGTTATTTTACTGAACTGAAACTGGAGTAAACTGACGTACTATTCTTTATACTCGTGTGTGTCCGTCTTGTAATGCTTAGCAATACAAGTGGTATAATTGTAGAAACACTATCTGCCTCAAAAATTAGTGGCCAAAACTAGATCTGTGTAACAGTTTTTTAGTTAAGAAAGTAATTGTTGTTGTTGCGGTCTTCAGTCCACAGACTGGTTTGATGCAGCTCTCCATGCTACTCTATCTTGTGCAAGCCTCTTCATCTCCAAGTAACCACTGCAACTTACATCCTTCTGGATCTGCTTAGCGTAGTCATCTCTTGGTCTCCCTCTGCGATTTTTACCCTCCACGCTGCCCTCCAATACTAAATTCGTGATCCCTTGATGCTTCAGAACATGTCCTACCAACCGATCCCTTCTTCTAGTCAAGTTGTTCCACAAATTTCTCTTCTCCCCAGTTCTATTCAATACCTCCTCATCAGTTATGTGATCTACCCATCTGATCTTCAGCATTCTTCTGTAGCACCACATTTCGGAAGCTTCTATTCTCTTCTTGTCTAAAGTATTTATCGTACATATTTCACTTCCATATATGGCTACACTCCATACAAATACGTTCAGAAAAGACTTCATGACTCTCAAATCTATACTCGATGTTAACAAATTTCTCTTCTGCATAAGCGCTTTCCTTGCCGTTGTGAGTCCACATTTTACGTCCTCTCTACTTCGACTATCATCAGTTAATTGACTTCCCAACTAGCAAAACTCATCTACTATTTAAGTTTTTCATTTCTTAATCTAATTCCCTCAGCATCACCTGATTTAATTCGACTGCATTCCATTATCCTCGTTTTGCTTTTGCTGATGTTCGTCTTATACCCTCCTTTCAAGACACTGTCCATTCCGTTCAGCTTCTCTTTTTCCAGGTCCTTTCCTGTCTCTGACAGAATTACAATGTCGTCGGCAAACCTCAAAGATTTTATTTCTTCTCCATGGATTTTAATTCCTACTCCAAATTTTTCTTTTGTTTCCTTTACTGTTTGCTCATTATACAGATTGAATAACATCGGGGATAGGCTACAACCCTATCTCATTCCCTTCTCAACTACTGCTTTCCTTTCGTATTCCTCGACGCTTATAACTGCCATCCGGCTTCTATAAAAATTGTAAATAGCTTTTCGCTCCCTGTATTTTACAATTTCAAAGAGAGTGTTTCAGTCACCATTGTCAAAAGCTTTCTGTAAGTATACAAATGCTAGAAACGTAGGTTTGCGTTTCCTTAACCAAGCTATCCCGTGAAACTGTATTGTGCGGTACAGTAAGCAGTGCAACAATGCGTGACGTCACAATACGTGGCTTGCAATTACAATACATACATAAAGTTAACAGAATGAAAAAGCTACGTAAAATAAGTAATTGAATTTTGAGTGGATGGATCTCTAAAACTGCTCTGTGAATTTACATACGTAATCCGACTGAACAAAATTCCAAACCCTGAATAACACAAACGCAAATGTAGCACTGCACTGTGAGAATAACTGTCTAGATATGAAATGGAATATGATATATACTTCATGTAAACTGATCTGATAATGAATTTTGAAAAACAAGGCTAACTGAATGAACCAACTGTACCTTACTGTAAAACTGGCCCTAACCTGTGGCAACGGAAAACTTGGTACTGCTTGAAGTGATGAACATAAAATATGCGGGGCAGCAGCAATCAAGCTGAATAGGAAAGAAAAAGCCTTGCGCAAGTGCAATGCAAGGACGTGCAACTATTCTAAACAGATCATGCTTTGCTTTTTACTTCTTGCAGTTGTGATCCGCTCCGTGGAATGCGGTGACACGATCAATCAAAAAATAAAATTATTTTGTGAGGAGACGATGTAGGAATTTGAACTTGTTCAATGACTGAATAGAAACATACCCTTGAAACCTGTATTGCAGAAACTAAAGCTGATTGTCTAAACTTTACAATATTTACCTTCTGTAACAAATTTTACTCTACAAGGTAATGAACTGAAATTGTAAAGGTGTGGTAAAATCTGTAACTTCTGAATGCAGGCCATGTGAGTAGAAAACTTTACGTATTCTCGTGTGAACAATGAAACTGACTAACCCAAACCAACAGAGAAAAATTCCACCAAAACCTTTCGTTATTCAAACACATAATTACGCAAAAACTAAAAGCTGATTGTCTAACCTTTACAAAATTTACCTTCTGTAACAAATTTTACTCCAGAAAGTAATGAACTGAATTTTGTAAAGGGGTGGTAAAATCTATAACTTCTGAATGCAGACCATGTGAGTAGAAAACTTTATTTATTCTCGTCTGAACAATGAAACTGACTAACACAAACCGACAGAGAAAAATTCGTTATTCAAACACAATATAATTACGCACAAGCTAGCAGTGCAACAGAAACTTCACCTCATAATCGTCACTTGTTGCATCAATCTTCACCAAATTAAAATCACGTTTCATCCTTCTCCATATGTTTGTGCTCTGCAAGCTATTTCCATCCACTCAGCAGCATACCAATACCCGACAGTTTCACTAGGTGTAGTCAAGATACCTACTGTCACAACAAAGCTACCGGCAACCAAAGATCACATTGGTTGTACTCGGAACCTCTGTGGCCTAAGGTATCGACTACGAAAACTACAGTTTGAAAAAATCCATTATACACTTGTGAAATATAAAAAATCGAATGAAAAGAGAGCTTACTTTACTTTTCTTGTACACGAAAAATAAACTGGAAAACTTACAAATTCTGTCACAAACGACAAAGGTCTTGGAAGAGCAGTGTAACGGAATGGAGTCTTGAAAAGACGTTATAAGATGAACGTCAACAAAAGTAAATGAAAGGTGATGGGATGTTGTTGTTGTTGTTGTCTTCAGTCCAGAGACTGGTTTGATGCCGCTCTCCATGCTGCTCTATCTTCTGTAAGCTGCTTCATCTGCCAGTACCTACTGCAACTTACATCTTTCTGATTCTGCTTAGTGTATTCATCTCTTGGTCTCCCTCTAGGATATTTACCCTCGTCGCTGCCCTCCAGTACTAAATTGATGATCCTTTGATGCATCAGAATATGTCCTACCAGTCGATGGAATGTAGCGGAATTTAATCGGATGATCCTGTGGAAATTAGATCAGGAAACGAGAAAGTAGATGAGTTTTACTATTTTGGCGGCAAAATAACTGATTCTGGCGCGGAATAGAGGCTATAAAATACAGACTGTTCATAGCAAAAAAAGCATTTCTCGAATAAGAGGAATTTGTAAACAAATAATATAAATTTAAGTGTTAGGAATTCCATTATGAGGTACGTATCTGGAATGTAAGCCTGTACAAAGTGAAACGCGGATGATAAGCAGTTCAGACAGGAAGAGAATAGAAGCTTTTGAAACGTGGTGCTAGAGAAGGGTCCTGAAAGTTAGATGGATAAATCGAGTAAATAATGATGAATCTAACTGGGAAAACAGAAAATTATGGCACAACTTGAAGGGATCGGTTGATGGATACTTCCTGAGGCAACAAAGATTAGTCGATTTCGTAACTGAGGGAAGCGTGGAGCATAAAAATGGTAGAGAGAGACCTAGGCACGAGTGCTCATAAGCGCATTCAAATTGATTTAGGTTGCAGTAGTTATGCAGAGATGAAGAGACGTGGAGAGATGCATCAATCGAGTATTTCGCCTGAATGTTTTTCTGATTTTCGTTTCCAACTAAAGATTTGAGTGGCTACACATTAATTGAGTAAATTTGGTCCTACATCTGCATCTAAGACAGTGTTGGAGACCAGGAGGTTTTCTTGTCTACGCTGAATGTCTTAACCTTATCTAACACCTCATGAAGTCGTGGCAAGGTTGCATATGCGATACATCTTTCGTTGCTCCAGCGTGCTGAAAATATATTCTGTATGTTGATCCACAAATGGTTTAAACAGATTTCGGGGCCAGCTTTGTTTTGATCAACTGGTGTGAGTCACATGTACATTACTTTTGTCGTCATGACGCGTTTCGAATAACTGCACTGTCTGATCAAAGGTGTGTGGACACCTATTGGTCGACAGTAATACGGACTGTGTCCACGCTTCGTTTTTATGACAGTCTGAACTCTTCTGGGCACAATTTCAGTGAGGTGTCTGAGAAACAGAGAAGGTTGGACGCTGGCGCCTGGAGTGAAGTCTACGTTGTGACTCATCCTAAAGGTGTTCTGTTGGTTTCAGTTCGGGTCGCTGGGCAGGCCGGTCCCTTCCCGGAATGTCACTGACTACAAACCGTTGCCTCACAATTGCTGTTTAGTCAGTAACTCCTGGTCTAGTGGCTAGCGCTGCTGCCTCTGTATCATGGGGTCCTGGGTTCGATTCCTGGCCGAGTTGGGGATTTTCTCTCCACGGGGCCTGGGTGTTTGAGTTTTCCTCATCATTTCATCATCATCATCATTCGTGACAGTGACTAGACTGGACTGTGAAAAAATTTGGACACTGTAAAAATTGGGACTTTATACGGGCTCTGACGACCGCGCAGCTGAGCGCCCTACAAACCAATCATCATCATCATCATCATCATCATCATCATCACTGATGCTGTTTCATGACAGGATGCTTTCTTACCCTGATACAAACTATCATCGTCTCCAGACTGTTCCTGTGTACTACACAGTGCTGTAAAATGTGTTGATATCCTTCCGAATTTGACGTTTTCTCAAGCGCAATAGAGAAACCACAATCTAGCCACGAAAACCATCATCATACCGTAACATCATTTCCTACTTGCTTCGCTCTTGACATTACACGTGATGGAAAGTAACGTTCTCCAGACATTCGTCAAACTCAAATCCTTCCATCGGACTGCCATATCGTACAGCGTGATTCATCACCCAAATCACTCGTTTCCAGCCAGCCATTGTCCAGGGGCGTAGCCCATTACACAGCCTTAAGCGTTGCTTAGCGCTAGAAATGTGTGTGTTATGAGGAGCCGTTCGACAGCTGTACCCCATTCTTTCTATTTCCCTATACACGGTCATTGTTCTAGCTGATCTATTGGTACGATTTTGGAACTCAGGAGTGATCTCTTTCGCTGATTGCATGCGATTTTTTACAACCATCTTCCGCAATGCTCGACGGTCAGTAAACGAGGAGATCTGTCTGGTCTTGGTTGAGCTGTCTGTGGCCGTGACTTCACGTCTCCACTTCGCATCCACAACGCCAACAGCCGACTTGGGCAGCTCTAGAATGGCTGAAGTGTCGCTGATGGATTTGTTACTCTGGTTGAAACTTCAATATTTAAATGTGTGTCTCACTACTTAAAATGCTGAATTACTGAGAAGATGAAACTCCTACGTTATTTGATTCTGAAACAGGTGAGTAAAACAACGTACTGAGCCTACTATCTCTTTACTTTTTTTTGTCATGTCAACACTGACCCACAATATTCTAGCGCAACGCAATATCATTGCTCAAAAAAATTACAACCTGACTTCAAATAAATAATTCAAAAGAATGACCCTGACTAAAAAGAAATCTTAACAATAACCTATACATTTCATTAAGTACTCACCTCAAAAAAATCTTCATTACGCGAAATACCGCAATACAGCGAGCGTGAATACTGCCAGGTAAATAAAAGATTCTAACTACTAAAGCCGCTAACTACTAATAGGCATGTGGTTAGCAAAGGAAAGATTTTGTTGCAAACCAAATAATGTATTTTTTACCTTAATAATGTGACATGCAGTTCAGACACGAATCTAAATCGTCATTGACATCCAGTACAAAGATATATAATCATGAATAATTTTCAATCTTCAAATCGGATACTTCCAGGTCGTTAGCCTACGCTAACCCTTGAGACCTCTACCCTCCAACAATGCAAACTTCTCACATTTAACATCCATCACTGCTGGCTGTCCACCTACAACTGCCCAACAGTACTGCCATCACTGCTGGCGACTAACTTCCAACGAGTCCAACCAGCCACAGAGTCTCTTACAAAGAAAGCGCAGTCGGACAAGCACTGCAAAGCGCTACACAGTGTTGCCAACACAGAAGCAGCCCACGTACATGGTGACATCCAATTACTAGTCCACGTTCGAAGTCACTGAACTACACTGACCGACCCACTCTGCTGTTACTCCTCCTATCCTGACAACACTATAATTCCCGCCTCCTTTTATACTGGAGGATCTCCCTCTCTTGGCATCTAGTGGTGAATTCCGCATTGCACACGACTGTCCGTATATTTCTGATCACACAGTGTATGATTTCATTTGGTGGTCTGTTTTGATGAACTGAAGTAAGCAATTTAACAAAGCAGTCTAGTGCATAGTTAATTGTTTATGAGTAGGAGAGAATTTCCACTATCATTATGACTGTCCTGTGCATGACTGAGACGTATCCGAAAGTCGGTCACGATCAAATGGCTCTGAGCACTATGGGACTTAACATCTATGGTCATCAGTCCCCTAGAACTTAGAACTACTTAAACCTAACTAACCTAAGGACAGCACACAACACCCAGCCATCACGAGGCAGAGAAAATGCCTGACCCCGCCGGGAATCGAACCCGGGAACCCGGGCGTGGGAAGCGAGAACGCTACCGCACGACCACGAGATGCGGGCTCGGTCACGATCATGAAACATTTGTGTAGTGTCTTAAGTTTAGGTCTCACCGACAAAACCGCAGTTACTTTACAACAGATAGTTATAATTCTCACCCATCAAAGAATAAGAATGACGCATTTTATGCAGTTTCCTGTTGTGAAATCAAGGAGCTGATTTGTATATCCTTTATAGACACTATAGGGCATTACGAAACATTACAGAACTGCATGTTGTTGTTGTTGTCTTCAGTCCTGAGACTGGTTTGATACAGCTCTCCATGCTACTCTATCCTGTGCAAGCTTCTTCATGTCCCAGTACCTACTGCAGCCTACATCCTTCTGAATCTGCTTAGTGTATTCATCTCTTGGTCTCCCCCTACGATTTTTACCCTCCACGCTGCCTTCCAATACTAAATTGGTGATCCCTTGATGCCTCAGAACATGTCCTACCAACCGATCCCTTCTTCTGGTCAAGTTGTGCCACAAACTTCTCTTCTCCCCAATCCTATTCAATACTTCCTCATTAGTTATGTGATCTAGCCATCTAATCTTCTGCATATTAACAAAGTAATTCTTTTCCAGAGTTGAATTATCCCATTGTGACAACATAAGAACAACAACGACAACAACGGCCTAGCCAGTGCAATTCACTGCTGTACATTTATAGATTGTGCACGGTGGTTTCCACTGATCTGCATCCCATTTTTGTCCTGGCCCGTTGTAGAGCGCTTACTCTAACTTTTTGTTATTTTGTAATCGACTGAAATTATTTCTTTTACAGGTAAGACGAATATACCATCACGAATCAAGAAGTCTGGAGTAAGAGGTGAATTCCTTGGAGTTACAGGAAATTGTTTGCAGCGACTTCGACCTCCCTGCAGTTTTCAGAGGAGATAAGTGAATATTAATTGCTCTCTGTCTCTATGGACTTTGTGTTAGTGTAAATGCCATAACAAATAATGTAAACACAATTCTGCACATTATGATATTGTGTCGCCGCTTTGTCTCTGAAAATAATCCTAACAGCCATCATCACGGATTTCATGGTTTTGTAGAATAACAAATGGATTCCACCCAAGAAATACATGCCAGTTGTTTATACGTATTTGCCATTTGCGTCTCTGTGAGTTTCAGCTACAAACGCAGCAAAGATGAAGAAAGACTATCCAATCACCGCGTACAACAGTTTGTAAATAAATGGTAACTTTGTTTTCCATGCCTCTATACTCAAGAGATGAATCTAAAACACATGTACTTGCTAATTAAAATAACTGTCATCCAAAAATAGTGCAAATGAGCTGAATGAAGCCAAGTGAAGTACTGATAAAGGAAACTCGTCTGCAGATGATTGTGTTTCGGTAGAAATGATGAAATGTGGAGGACTGTGTTAAAAAAAGGAGCTTCCATAATGGAATTCCCCTAAAGTAGGACAACTCTGAAATTTATTATTATTGCATTTCAGAAAAACGAGGAGGACACGGTATAAACAGTATAGGTTGTAAGCCAACTCACCGTAATTAAAGGATATTGGATTTTAAATAAGCGAAGGAAGACACTACCTTTAGAACAGGATATAGCACAATAGGCAGACTGCCAGACGGGAACGAAATTATAGAAAAGTGCAATGAGTAAGAATGACCTCTTTAGCTTGGATTCATAGATCTCGAGAGAGCTTTGGTTCAAATTCAGCAAATCTGTATAAATAGCTTCTAATTAGACCTATGAGAGTATACTGCAAAATATATTAGGGACATGCGATTATCATCGATATTTACAAAATATCGGTGTTTGGATTTTAAATATAGATGTTACAATATCGATACTGAAGTCTTTGAAACATCCTAACATGGCAAAAAACTAGCATTTTCATTACCACTACCAATATTTTTTTCGACATTTAAACTAACCTTTCTTTCTGAAGACAACAGGGCTACGGTTAAAGGAGTAGAAACAGAATTTAGAAGAAAAAGTCATATACTGTAATTTGGCAAAATGCTCAATTTGGTAACAATAAATTGTATTAGAAAGACTGACAAACTGCCTGAGTTGATTGCGACTGTGAAAAGGATTGTCATGTCCAAACAAAATCTAGTAGCAAGCTACGAGCTGAAAAGAGAAGCAGACCTCAAAATAATTCAAGAATTATTCACTAGATTGAATTCCACGATATATATCATCCAAAGAATTTTATAGCTGTGTCCACTGATTACCCGATGACATCGTGTTTAAATACCCTAGTTGCTGACTCGAAACCAGATTTAACACACATCAGTTAAAATGATTATTATACACTGAAGCGCCAAAGAAACTGGTATAGGCATGCGTATTCAAATACAGAATACAGCAAACAGGCAGAATACGGCGCTGCGGTCGGGAAATCCGATATAAGACAAGTGTCTGGATCAGTTGTTAGATCGGTTACTGCTGCTACAATGGCAGGTTATCAAGATTTACGTGAGTTTCAACGTAGTGTTACTGTCGGCGCACGAGCGAAGGGACACAGCATCTCCGACGTAGCGATGAAGTGGGGATTTCCCGTAAGGCTATTTCACGAGTATACCGTTAATATCAGAAATCCGGTAAAACATCAAATCTCCGAATCCCTGTGGCCGGAAAAAGATCCTGCAAGAATGGGACCAACGACGACTGGAGAGAATCGTTCAACGTGACAGAAGTGCAGCCCTTTCGCAAACTGCTGCAGATCTCAATGCTAGGCCATCAACGAGTGTCAGCGTACGAACCATTCAACGAAACATAATCAGTTTGGGCATTCGGAGCCTATGGCTCTCTCGTGTATGCTTGATCCCTGCACAACACAAAGCTCTACTCCTCGCCTGGACCCGTCAGCACTGACATTGGTCTGTTGATGACTGGAAACATGTTGCCCGGTCGGGCGAGTCTCTTTTCAAATTGTATCGATCGGATGGAACTGAACGGGTATGGAGACAACCTCATGAATCCATGGACCCTGCCTGTCAGCAGGACACTGTTTAAGCTGGTGCAGGCTCTGTGATGGTGTGGGGCGTGTGCAGTTAGAGTAATACTGGACCCCTGATACGTCTAGATACGACTCAGACATGTGACACGCACATAAGCATCCGGTCTGATTACCTGCATCCATTCATGCCCATTGTACAATCCGAAGACTTGGGCAATTCCAGCAGGACAATGCGATACCCCCATACGTCCAAAATTGCTACAGAGTGGCTCCAGAAACACTCTTCTGAGTTTAAACATTTCAGCTGACCACCAAACTCCTCAGACATGAACATTATTGAACATATCTGGGCTGCCTTGCAACGCTCTGTTCAGAAGAGATCTCCACCCCGTCGTACTCTTACGGATTTATGGACAGCCCTGCAGGATTCACGGTGTCAATTCCCTCCAGCAGCACTTCAGGCATCAGTCGTGTCCACGCCATGTCGTGTTGCGGCACTTCTGCATGCTCACGTGGGCCCTACACGATATTAGGCAGTTGAACCAGTTTTTTTGACTCTTCAGTGTATGGATGAGGTAGTATGATTGTTGAAAATGCTAGACCTCAAAAATGTCTGTCAAATGGAGAGAAATACCACACTTCTTCCACTGCTGTGCACGTTCATATATTTTTCCTCTGTGCGACTACAGCTCGTCATTTTATGCGATTTGGTTAATAATATCATTAACCGGCATGCTAGTGCTCCCCCCGTGCTAACAGCAACAGACGTTGCAGATCTGGCAGATTTTTGTGATATTCTGCGCCCTACAGAAGTAGCTACTCGTGAAATTTGCGTACAATACTGTCACAAAAGAAACCAAAAGGCGATTGCTACCACTGAAAATATTAATATATTAGCTATATCAACGTTGCTTGATGCTACATTCAAAAACATATAGTTTCAAGATGCCTTAGCATGCTCGAAGGCAATCAAAATCCTCAATAATTTGCATGCAGCATTTGAAACGACTTTCACAGTGATCGAGCAACACGCGGAAACATTCAATGAAAACAGAGAAACTAAATCTTATTTATGGAGTGAACGTTACAAAATAGCACGATAAAAGAATAATTTGCAAAGTGTATCAGGAACAGTTCTACTATCACAGCCCAGATATTATCTGAAAGACCGTCTTCTATGTCTTAAACAGGATACTTTAGAAGTGTGGAATCATATCATCGTTACTAGCTACCCACAGCTACAAACTGCACTTAAACATTTTAGATGTGTAGCCACACTACCAGCTGCTGAAGGACTCTCTATGAAAAACGCAGTAGAGTCAAGGGCAAATTTCTCTCAAAAAGTAACTTTTACAGTCTTCAGACAGAAAATTGCTGTATTCATTGATTGATGAATACGATACAAGATAAAATTGTATGTTGCTTTTTACGCCCGTCTATAAATTCATAATTTAAAATCGTAAAAGATGTTTTGGGGTCAATTATTGTCGTTTGTCAATGTTCAGACGTCGATGATGAAATCGAAACCAACATCGATGATTTGCCATCATGGCCGATCGCTAAAATATGCACGTTAATGCTACTTCTGCTCTAAAATTCATTAGCATATAGGGGAATTTAAAACTGAGAGTGGAGTCAGCGAAGAGAATTACACGCCACCAAAACGATTTTCAGCAGCCCTAAGAAAACTGTCAAATTCTTAACCTGCAAATAGAACAGAAATATGGTTAATGAAATATGTATGAACCACCTTTGTTTAGCTGATACCATTCTGCTCTACATCTACATCTACATCCATACTCCGCAAGCCACCTGACGGTGTGTGGCGGAGGGTACCCTGAGTACCTCTATCGGTTCTCCCTACTATTCCAGTCTCGTATTGTTCGTGGAAAGAAGGATTGTCGGTATGCTTCTGTGTGGGCTCTAATCTCTCTGATTTTATCCTCATGGTCTCTTCGCGAGAGATACGTAGGAGGGAGCAATATACTGCTTGACTCTTCGGTGAAGGTATGTTCTCGAAGCTTTAACAAAAGCCCGTACCGAGCTACTGAGCGTCTCTCCTGCAGAGTCTTCCACTGGAGTTTATCTATCACCTCCGTAACGCTTTCGCGATTACTAAATGATCCTGTACGAAGCGCGCTGCTCTCCGTTGGATACTCTCTATTTCTTCTATCAACCCAATCTGGTACGGATCCCACACTGCTGAGCAGTATTCAAGCAGTGGGCGCACTGTAACATACTTCCTTTGTTTTTCGGATTGCATTTCCTTAGGATTCTTCCAATGAATATCAGTCTGGCATCTGCTTTACCGACGATCAACTTTATAAGATCATTCCATTTTCAATTACTCCTAATACTTACTCCCAGATAATTTATGGAATTAATTGCTTCCAGTTTCTGACCTGCTATTTTGTAGCTAAATGATAAGGGATCTATCTTTCTATGTGTTCGCAGCACATTACACTTGTCTACATTGAGATTCAATTGCCATTCCCTGCACCATGCGTCAATTCGCTGCATATCTTCCTGCATTTCAGTACAATTTTCCATTGTTACAACCTCTCGATACGCCACAGCATCATCTGCAAAAAGCCTCAGTGAACTTCCGATGTCTTCCACAAGGTCATTTATGTATATTGTGAATAGCAACGGTCCTATGACACTCCCCTGCGGCACACCTGAAATCACTCTTACTTCGGAGGACTTCTCTCCATTGAGAATGACATGCTGCGTTCTGTTATCTAGGAACTCTTCAATCCAATCACACAATTGGTCATAGTCCATATTCTCTTACTTTGTTCATTAAACGACTGTGGGGAATTGTATCGAACGCCTTGCGGAAGTCAAGAAACACGGCATCTACCTGTGAACCCGTGTCTATGGCCCTCTGAGTCTCGTGGACGAATAGCGCGAACTGGGTTTCACACGACCGTCTTTTTCGAAACCCATGCTGATTCCTACAGAGTAGATTTCTAGTCTGTAGTGTAGATGGACTTACACAACTACTGGAAGTAATATTTTATATAGGCAGTGCAGAAAGCTTTAATAAAGGTTAGGAAATGGGAAAGGCAATACACAGATACATTTATTTTTATTCTGACAATAGATATCCTCACAATATTACCATCCTCAGACCATAGAAGACGTATTTAATATTTTGTTTCTCAACTACGATAATTAATCAAAATCTGGAAATGCTGCATTTTGGTATATCTTGTGATATAACTAATCATGTACTTCCGTCTTTCAATATAAATTATCAATAGTGTGGTTACTTCACATAGCTACTTTCATTGTTTTGTAAAAACGTTAAAGGCATTCGTCGTAATAATAGAATATGGTGGGCCATCAGAGGAAGTAGACACAGTGAATGTGCAATACTGTACCTCTACACACAGACACAGACACACACACACACACACACACACACACACATATATATATATATATATATATATATATATATATATATATATATATATATGCAGCCTATTGTTCTAACCATATTAGTTAGTTGACTTGAAGTTTGGTAATCAGCTTAGTTTACAGTAAATTACTATGTTCTTTCATCAGGCAGATGTTATGGAGTGCATAATATTTACACGTTAGTTCCTGCAGCGCATAATCGGTTCTTCTCCGTAAATCAGTAACTTTTCAGTGTTTACTTAGTCGGCCTCCTCTGTAGCCTGCATCTCGTACATAAAATGTTAACTCTTGCCTTATATTAGCAGCGAATGAGTGTTGTACGATAAACACCACAAATTCAGTTACTGTCCGTTTGTGCACCTTTTTCTCTCCACAACGTAACATCTGTAAGACTGCTATTATTGGTGCTTCATTTCAAAGAATCCTGCAGTGCCTACAAAAAAATCTGACAGACAATAGGCAGTACCTCAACACCTTGTCCGCAGATTGTTGACAGGTGCACCGCTAGCGCCGCCGTTCACGACGCGAACAGAACAACGACGTTTCCCCTTCCACTCTCCCCTTGCCGCCATGGTCCGTGCGATAAGGGAGCAGCAGCGATTATCAATAAGGGCCAAGTATTACGGAGACAGCCACTCTGCGTAATGGGCCATCTGTGCCTGGACGTTTTGCCCTCATCTGGCATACAGCCGAGGACCTCTCCCTCGGAGCCCACAGAGACTTGAAAATAAAAGGCAGCGCTCGGGGCTCGAACCGCGGGCTTCCCCTCGCGCGGGCCGGCGGAGGTGCGCGCGCAGCGCCCGCGCCGCCATTGTATTCAAATGTGGCGCGCGCCCCCATGCTTGTGTCTGCTCCCACCACAGTGTGGGCGCGCGCATGCGCATTGCCGCCTGCGTCCCCTGCAGACGCCCTCGGGCGGCGCGCTTCTCAAACCTCTGACCGCGACTCGCGAGCGTCCAGAGACATACTTGGCGACAAATGTAATATATTTATTGTACCTTGTGACCGCTCAATGTCATTCAATACGATCACGACGACACCCCTCGATCGACGTTAGCACTCGTGGTGTCACTCGCCTTCATACATGGCAGTGGACGTTTGAAAATTCGTGACGCTAGCTCAATGGTCGTCAATTGCTTTAAATGTTATTCCCGGCTCACTCTTAATTCAATTACTGCCAAGGGGGTGAGGAGAAAGAACACATCCTGGTGACACCAGCATTATGCGTATTTAGATGTTCGATTAATCTGAATGGTTTGCAATGTTCCGGCGATTCTATTCGAACTCTATGCTGATGTACCGACAAGGACCATTTTCGCAGATAAACATGCAAGTACGTAATGGATGTTCAGTTTCTCAATATAGTTCGTCGCACTCACACATCATACATCCACTGTAAGAACAATTTCATGCAATTACATTTTTGGTGTCCCACAATGTTGGTTGGCTAAATATTATGACGATACGTTGTATACAACTTCCACAGATATTGTTTTTCATGTAGTCAAGACTACGTAATGAAGCCAAAATTGAAATGTAGTTTGTTTATTAACACTTTCCTTCTCACTAACTAAATATGAAATATGAATCGGGATTGGAAGTGATGATCCTATCCTTCTTTTCAGTATTAGAATGGTCGATATCGTGTTCTGAATAACGCGTGTCATATAATGTCCAAATATCGACACGACCCAGGCTCTCAATTCGGCACTTAAATGTCTATTATTCGCTCTCGAAATGTTCGATGCGATTGTCTTTCAAACGCAGGGTTCAATTTAACGGTGTATGCTGTGTTTTTAGTATTTTAGGTCCCCGTAAATTAATATCTGGTAGTTAATAAGCGAACTATTTTTATGCTGGCGCGTTGTTTGTATCAGTTACCCACGCAACCGTCGAAGGATAACATTCTCTTAATGTTCCGCGCACACGCGTTTCACAATTTTAAAAAATGCAAAATTACGTAAACTGTAGCTTTCCGTTGCGTACAACTTTCGTGGGTTCCACAACCATAATAGTTTCCCAAGAGTATTTTTCCCAGCTAACACAAAGTTCGAATTATGTTGTCGGAATCATTTTCACTTCACTCGACAGTAAACGTCTCTGATAACTTCGTCACACATAATGTATTTTAAACGTGCTTGAAGAGTCTTTAAATAATCTCCTTAACGAATATCGCAGTCGCGTACCACTTTTTCATCGACTAGCCCGATCGCGATAACTGAAGGCAGAGAGCTCAATAATGTGTTACATGTTCTTTTATATGTATTAAAAAGCAAACGCGCCCCTATAACCTCCGGACTAAAGCTTTCGGTAAGTCTCTTTGCATACGTCAGTGACGTACTTTCCCGGTTTTGCGTTAAAATCAGATAGGAATACTTAATAAGAATATTAGCTGACAAACCCGGCGTTGCTGGGTATTCATTTTACCAGATTTTCTATAAGAAACGAAAACAAAAAAGACACTTCCTATACGCTGTCAACGGCGCTGCCAGGTGTCAGGTATATCATTAGATTGGCTCGACTATAGGATTGTCTTAGCAGTAACGAATAAATGTATTAAAACTTCATGCATGATACGGCATTTTTCACGTATCTCAGTGTTTATGACGTCTGTCTCCTGAACATGTATAGTACCGTGATGTAATTTTGTAGCTGCAATTAGCTGGATACTGTCTGCGAATTTTATTGCGAATTAAGTTAATAGCACAAAAGTAATAAATTTAAAATATGATGCGGCTGTTTTTCACGCATCTCCTTCTCTACGATGTCCTATCTCTTGAACTATGATAGATAGGTGGTCCTTATTCTGATGGCGATTGTTGCCTGACGGTAAGGGATGTGTGTGCCAAGTTTGGTTGAAATCGGTCGAGTGGTTTGGCAGGAGATGTGTAACATTCTTACACATACATACGTGCATCCTTTTTTATAATACGTGTGGATATACCTAATTAACGCTGTAGCTAGAGATCTGCGCGTATGGGGACATCCGTAATAATAACTAAATTACAAAAACAACCTTAGTCGAAAATTTATAGTTTTGTGGAGAGCATTAGAACGTTTAAAATGATTCTTTGATAGTTACATCTTAAAGACATGTGTTAGTCTTGTTTATCTGCTTTGGACTTTCTTAACAGATATAACATAATAATGGTCTAACAACTTTTAACACTGTAATTGATAATGGCATAAAAACCGAAATCTAGAGAGTAGAAAAGAAAAATATGGTGACTCTTTTTAAGTAGTATTGCATGACTGTGGCTCGATATGATCGAAAACCTTTTGTTATAAATTGTTTTCGTCTCAATCCCACTTTTTGTACTACTACCTAAGCACAGGTAAATAGTTTCTTAACTTACCTTTCATCCTAGCTGCAAATAAAGTTTTTAGAACTATAGTCCTCGCTGACGTAGGCTGTTTTGGTCATAAAATTCATGTGGTTTTCTGTTTCATATTTTCAAACTGTGCACAAGAGGTCGCTAATATGGTTCAGTAAGGTATTTGAGTGACAGATGATCTGCACGAGACGTGCTAGCGTGCTATTCTGCTTTGCTTTTTCAGTTATCGTTTGTAGAACTGTTGTTGGATTTCAGACGAATCAGTCTCGACAGACTGCATGCAAAGCCATAATTGACGTCTACATACTGGTAGCCTCGTTACAGTAACATCAGCAGTCAGTGGAACATTCTGATAAAAAAAAAAAAAAGCTGTCGAGTGCAAAATGAGTACTAAACAATGAACTTGCTCCGTCTCCATGTACTATTTTGCCTTGTTCCGCATTACCAGCTGTGATAAAACCAGACAAACAGGAGTATTGTATATTTTTGAATCAATTATATACAACTCGGAGAAAGTTGTTCTCTTTGCTGAGATGCTGTCGACTGAAAGCATCGCTAGTAACCAATGGGAGCAGAAATTTATCCTGAGCTAAAAGGGTAAGACTCTAAAATTACCGTTTTTATATAAATGGATTGGTCAGCTTCAAGTAGTTTAATGCCATAGGAACTATATTTTATAGGTAACATTAGAAGTCTTATTATATCACGGGAACTGATGGCTATCCTTTCAATACATCAATAAAAATTCCTACTCCTGTTTCTAGGGATACTCCTTCCATTGGAATCTATGCTTCGTGGTCTGACTCTTGTGTACGTTACTCGTACGACACAAATAGTGTTCCGTACAAAAGCAGTAAATACATCAACTACCTCATTAAATATATTTGTAAGTATACAATACACGCTTATTACACTGAAAAATGTAGCACATTAACACGATTTATCATTATGGTGAATTAAATTACATTTGATAAATAAAATATATGATTAATTTTAAATATTTTGTTATATATGACGACAACTTGTAACTCGGCTTATTTTGGCTGCCCAGTGTTATGGTAATGTGTCGTAGAAAATTTCACAATATCAGTTTCAGTAAATATGATAGGAAGTTGTAACTCAAGGTACATATCGTGAATACGACAGGCAATATTGTATTTATGTGTGGTCACGGTATCTACCTTCTTAAGCAGATGAAAATTTAGGCCCGGGGCAAGTGTAAAGTGAGAGCGCTGATGAACCGAAGCGGTTAAAGTGGTTTACAAAAATTTGAATATCCACGAATGCGAATGCAGATAAAAAACTTACGGATGCGGATAAGGTGCTCTCATACACGCATCTCATTCCTCGTATAAGTGAAAACCTCTAGCTGCAACAGTACCATAGTTTCATATCTGGTTTAGTAAATATCTGAAGCAAGTCCTTTAAGTTTTCTTAGTATGTTTTAGAGAGATATCAGGTTTTTGAAGAATGCAGCGATCCACATTTTGCAGTATTTCGCCCAGTCAAAAAATTGATGACATCTTTTTAGAAAACCGATGTTCCTGTTAATTCAAACAGATACGGATACCGCACACTTTAACAGTATTCTAGACGGCCGGGAGCGTGTTTTCAAACGATTTCTACTGTGCAAACGAACTACAATTTAAGACATCCTACCGACTAATCTAAAGTTGCTATTCATTTTACTTACAGCTAAGCCTATTTGTTCACTCCATTTCATATATGCGTACGTTGTTGCGCTAAAAGCACTGAACGACATGACTGACTTTACTTGTGCATCATTAATTATGCAGACTAAAGGTATACAATTTTATGTATCGCGAAGTGCACACATTTCCGTTTCGGGATATTTGAGGGACCAACAGTAATCTATAGACAACCCCCGTTGTGTACGAAAAGTGTACAGGTATGAAGTTGAAAGTAACATTATCAGCAAAGTCATCAATGTGTGACTTGAACAGTAGAGGTCATGTCATCCGTGAAGGAGCAGGGCGTAGCTGAAGTTATTTCGTTTGTGGGTAACCCTCCAGGATACCTGTTGTGTTGCGGCTACTGACAAGTCTATCCAGCCGTACGCCAGGCTGTATATCTATTAGGAAAATGTTTCCTGTAATAGCCGATTGAAGATGCATAGAGACTATTACTGACCTTGTACCAAATTTACAGGCTTAATATGTAAGTATTCAAAATAATTAATTGGACAACAAGCTACTTGCGCGACTTGTTGCTGACTTTTCTCTCTCTCTCTCTCTCTCTCTCTCTCTCTCTCTCTGTGTGTGTGTGTGTGTGTGTGTGTGTGTGTACAGCAGCCACTGACGATGCTTCTTAAGTTCCTGTTGCTGCACATGCCAGAGGTGTTTCCATAGGTTAGCAAAATAGACGCAACATAAATAAGACAACGATGGCTATTGATTGTATTTAATGTTATACATCTGCAGATGGACTCCAAGTAAAGCAGTAGATTCGTTACAAGAAAGAGCAATCGCATTAAGATAAAATCTCACTCGTTCTAAGAGAAATTATTACAGATGTGAGGCGTGACATTGGATTAGATTTCTATGCCTCATTACACTTCATTTTCGTTTTTCTTAATCGTTTTTACGTGTTCCAGGACTATTTAGAAGAGAATGGCTTGGTAGCGACGTAACCACGTCGGTCTCTTCTCGTATTCACGCAATGTTGTTTATGTGGTCACAATTTTCGATCCAAGTGTGTAACGACGCCAGCGACAACGTAAGTCTTTCTGCAGAATAGTTGCCAAGTCTATCACAGACACCGTTAATATTTTAAATGACTTGCTGCAGTTTGCTGATTGAGACAAACTCTCTCCAGTTCGTACGTCCATAATACTGTCAAGAATTTTGGAACCCCGCACCCACTTGTGGGCGGGGTAGGTGACAGTACGATGAGGATTCTCGTGACAGAAGCGCATCATTTACACCCTGTACCCCCTCCCCCATCTCACCCCTCCCTCACTCACCTTTCTTCAAACAATCTCAGTCAGTTGTAGTTTTGTCCATGTATGTTTCTTGTGCCCAGTTTTCTAACTCATTCAGCAATAAGCTGATTCTTCTTGTTGCTGGTTTTGCCAAATCCTGGATATGTAGACAGCACCGGCAAAATGTGTCGCCCGTGATACGTGAAATTGCCTTTATAGAGACCTTGGTGTCGCACTCGACTTGAAATGTGTACGCACTCAGCTGCGAAAGTTATCAGCTGCCTGTAAAACGACGATTATAACATAAACAAAGTTTAACTTTGACAGAAATCTATGAAAGTTGAGTACAGTGTTAATCAATACGCCGCCGTCATCGAAACGGGGATATAGTTTACACTTCTGACGTATAGTTCTCGTAAATATGGCTGACAAATTTAGTGCTGAGAAATCTGATAATCAGCCATTCACACAGGCCGTCGTATGCACTTCCATCAGCTTGAAAAATGACGTTATGAATGTACTCTAACCTGAAGCTGACTGGTAACTACAGCGAGCGTGCGAAATGCAATTGCTACACTTTAGCACAGCACTTCCCAACCTTTCTCAGTCCATTATTCCACAAGGGACATAAGATACTAACTAGTACCCCATAGCCCCATCCCACGCCATCTACCGTTATCTACCGTTCCGAACTGTAGTTTGGAAGTAAAAATAATCTTGTTTGAACACTTTTAATTTTTGTGTTTATTAAATTACGAACCAATTAATAAATGAGACTGTTGGTACTGCTTTTACCTAGTAACCTTCTTCATAGAGTGATGAAGCAATCTTAGTCAATCGAGAGATTTTGGGTAGATGTTTTTAATGTGTCAACAGGGTGGCTGGCTCACGCAAAAGTGGTCAGCCGGTCACATTTCCCTGTGCTGTTCTTTTAGCTCTTCTGTGTTTTGTTTTCCCTGTGTTTTACTTTCTTGATTAGCTATTTTGCCTCCTCATTGGTTTTAGTGCATGTGAGAGTGCCTGTGCGATGGAGTAATTGTGTGGTCATTTCGTGTGCATGCGTGTACGACAGTTTTTCGTACTTATCCACATTCGTTTATTTTAATCATTGTTAGAGCGCTGATAACCTCGCCGTTGGACGCCCATAAGATCCCCAAACCACACACGCACACGAGATTACTACCTACAACTCGTAGGAACAGAATGTACACCCTTGTTTCATGCTTCCTCCTCTGCCTAGTGGTACTTGCTTCAATCACAGCGTGCATCCCCGTTTAAAATGTGTACACTATACTTACTGTATGTAAATCAATTGAGTGCTGGACTGCTTATTTCTGAAATAAGAGACATTGGAAGAATTCAAACTGTCAGTGTTTTGTGTCTCACCATTGCCAATAATAATAATAATAATAGTAATAATAATAGGACCTACAGCAGTGTGGTAGCGATCACGCAGTTACTGTTGTGCTGTTATTTCGTTTTCTGTTGCGAAGTGAATAATGAAGCAGTTTCTGGTCTGTTGTGGAAACTACCTACTATGCACAGGAGGCATGTTCATGAGATATTTAAGTATGTATGATATGCAGTGTGGTCAGAAACAATCGATATTTAGTGTGGTCAGTCTGAGAAGCTCGTAAGGGCGTTGGGGATTGGTTGAGCTGAGAAATACCTGTCACAAAATCGTTACGTTGCGCCGTTTGCGATTTAATTAGCATTGAAGTTAACCAGTGAGGTCACTGCGCGCGCAAATTCGAGCGGGCTGCTAGCGTAGATGACAGGGCGCGAGACTGCCAAGTTTTCACTCTAGTTCGATCCTTACTGACGTCCCGTGTCCAGTTTTTGTATTGTGCTCGTGTTCGGTTTTAGGAAATCAAACAAAGAACACGTTTGGCAATGCAATCTCTAGCAGGCTGCTTGAATTAGCACGCGCATCTATCTGATTGGCTAACTTCAGTGCTAATTAAATCGGAAATGGCATAACGTATGTAATTTTTTCTTGGCGGTTATTTCTTAGCGCAACCTAGCCTGCAACTTCCTTACAAGCTTTTCAGACTCTTTGTGGGCACACTATATATATCTCACTTCCCCTATCATAGACGCGTGATACAAGTATGTATGTAGTGGGAGAAGTATGTGACGAAGATGCTCATACATTCGTTTCACAACCTGTAACTTCTACTATATTGTCTCGCCTTTTGATAATAGTATTTGAAATAAAAAATGCAGTTTTTCGTAACTTTTGTAATCTGTGTTGTGGCTTAGGGAATACTGATCTTTTAAAAACAACGTAGTTTTGTGGCAGAAAAACAATTCAATCCTTTTGCTTTTATCCCTCAGAAAATTTCATTTTATCCCTAATGGGCTATAGCCTTGCAACAGTCTTGAAGGAGTAAATTGTTATGCTGTATACGCTAATATAAAGATGACTGTATTTAGAGCTTCCCGCTCAAGGAACGATAATTGTAATTCTTCTGACGTTGGTTGTAATTTCACATATTGTAACTCTTCTCCTGAAAAGAGGTTATTCTCCATTCCAAATGAAAAGCAACACGAGCTAAATGGAAAGCTTGAATCACGGAACTGTAGAGGAATACAGCTAATCGAAAGCAGTGGACTCCTGCAAAACAGTTTCGCGTTCGTAGTTCTCATTTCAAGAATGGTCTGTCCACAAGAGAACGTGAGAACCCAGAATATGTAGCAAGACTGCACGTGACACCAAAATTATCTTGGCTGGTGCTTGCAGCATACTACTGCGAGATACAAAATAAGAAAAGGGAGACAGAGCGGGAATGAAGAATCTGCAGGAACTACAACGATATACTTCTTTGTGATCTAGAACGTTCTAATCAAGTACCCCGAGGGAGCGTAGTAATTTAAATCCTTCTACTAGCATAAACAGACTCTTCTGTAGTTTAAAATGTAGCTGTGAAGGCGTAAGTTGAAACAAATTTACAATTGCATCGGGTGGATAAATACTGTATGACGGAGTGTTGTGTAAAGACTGGTTATGGTGTTCAAACTGTGTTAATAAGTCCGACACATATAAAGGTTACACGTCTATAAAAAGACAACGAAGCAAAACTCACCACCACAAATGATACAAAATTAAGACTGTTTCATTTTTACCATCATTGTTATCTTGTGTTCACTAAAACTGCAAATTGAGCAAAGAGAATTTGCTTCTTCTGTATTTAATGAAAATCGAACCAGAAATTAGCCTTGCCGCTCTTGCGGTATTTTTAACTGTGGCAGGATAACAGTGTCGACTAGTTTCAAATTTATTCTGTGCCAGTTGTATGAAAAAATTAAGCAGTGGATATTTTGGCCTCAAAAATCTACGGTACACAGCACTACACTAAATTCGTTTAAAAGTGCGATGCGTTCCATTTTACATTCTGGAAGCGCACATAAATTAGCCTTGTATTATCGGTCGTGCAAGACATGCACTGGAATACAGATGACCCATTACTCTCTCATTCATAAAGTTTTCCGCTCGTGCTGCTAGAGGCGCTTGCAGTCACAAATGCTGCCTCCGCAAGCTCTCTATAAATTGTAGCCAATCGTCACAGTACGAGAAACAACAGAATTTCACTGACTTCGTTCTAGTGACAGCTGTCGACCGGAAGTTTATCATTATTTTTTGACATCTAAAGGTTTATCGTTCGCAGCGGTAACAGTCTCTTGCAAAGTTCTGAGTCCGTTTCATTACTATATTACGAAATCGATAGTGTTACGTGATGTTTGTACGACTTTCTTTAACACCGACCCGCACACTCGGCCGAGTCAGCCAAGCTTACTGTTAGTAGGCTACGAAAAGATTAGTGCAGTTCCCCAGCTGTTTTCTCTACGAAAATCAGCAGTCAGTTTCGTTCATCTCAATTCAGCAGTAGGCGTGATGTTTCGTTGTTCTTTGATTGCTCTCAAAACGTATTATTTTTGTCTCCCACCTGGGGAGTTTAGTCTTCACGATCACTTCGCAGACCAACGCGATAAATGATGTGGCGATACTTCCACGATTTTTAATAGCCTAGAGAGTTCATTAATAATATTTGCTTTCTCATTGTAAAAATAAGTTCATTTATTGCAGTGCTTTTTCTCATTCCACTTTTTATCTGTTCTTGCTATGGTTGCGGTCACTAAGCAACAGCACAAGTGAGAACATACTAGTTTCACAATTAGCGTGAAATAAAAGTTTGCCTGCACTCACTTTTGTCCGATTTAAATCTGCTTTCTCTCGCTAAACACGACTCTTTTTCCCAGCGCGCGTGCCATAAAAATCGGCAGCTGGCGGAGTAATGAACGGCGCACCGCTACGCTACGTATGACGCAGGTTACACATGTAACGATGCATCTGGGCACTCTCGACGTGCCGTAGTAAATAATCAGGGCTATCAGCCGTGACGAAATTTCTGTCAGCGTGACATGCCGTCAAAAAACCATAAAATTGTTTACGTTACGTTCATACAGTCAACTACCAACACCTAGGTGCATTTAGAGTGTTTCGTGGCCTGACTTATGGGCGAACAGCAAATGAGAATTTATTTTTGTCTGTTCTGATATACGAGAGGTCGAGAAAGATTCCGAAACATATTTTGACTATAACTGAATTTTTATTACAGTTTTTCTTCTTCTTTGCCCTTACTCATTGTGTTGTTATTTTTCATCTGGCATTTTCTTCCGCGAACGAATGTAGAAGGCAGCGAACTTTAACAGCATTGTTAGAGAGTCTGCCTATGACCCCTTTTGATTCTTAGTCATTTTTTGAGACACAACTTGTTTGGTGTCCGATTGAGTCTCTCCCCTAAAATGTTTTACAGGAGTCGAGTGACGACTAATATTACAGTTGTATTGGTTAATTACCGCCTTTCGCAACTGTTATGAAATTCTTATTAAGACCAAACTCGTTTCAGTTTAATCTAATGCACTTTCAGTGGTCACTGGACTAATATTACAGTTGTATTGGTTAATTACCGCCTTTCGCAACTGTTATGAAATTCTTATTAAGACCAAACTCGTTTCAGTTTAATCTAATGCACTTTCAGTGGTCACTGCAACAATATTTTCTTTTTCTCTTACAATTGTCTTTGCTAAGATTCATATTGTTGCACTGACCACAGAGAATATTTTAGAATAAAGCGAAACGCGTTCAGTCTTGCAAAGGACGGTAATTAGCTTATACAACTTGTCTACCTGCAACTGCGGTAAAAAGAGGCCTAAACGTAAAGAAGAGTCCATTAATATAGTACTCGTATGTGGCAAATTTTAGCTAGTAAATGAACAGTTTCTGATATTATGCTTTTCTTGTAATGCAGGGTCGTCATACTTACCAGATTTAATTTTTAGCACCACTGCATGCATCGCAGATTTATGGCTTCACGGCAGTAACACGAATGCAATGAGAATATTCATAGAAATGTATTTATCGCGGGTGAGCCCTCATGCCCGCAGTTCTCGTCAATGTTGGTGACCCAAAGTTATGGTATATCAACGGATAGCTCCAATCTGCGCAGAACTGTTTTCTCATTAGATTGATACCAACAGTACCCAGTGGTATGCAGACCCTAACGACGAAAGTAACTTTCACGTCATGTGTCACAGCCAAGTAACATACCTTGATGAAATTTGGACTGCTGCAGTATAATACAGAACCTAACTGAAATGACTACGCAATGACATGAACAGTGAACATAAATGCCACTTTCACTCAAAGGAAATAATTACACTGAAGTCACCGCAGTTTATGATGGTCCCCTAAACAAAAGACGAGACATGGCTCTTAAACAGGGTGTGTGATCAACACGGATGGCAGTCAGCGCACAAGACTGGCTATGACTTGTTGTGGCAGGGCTTTCTATTTCTCCACCGGTGCGACTGACATCTGCTGGATGGTCAGTGGTGCATGTGGACGAGAACCAATACGTCGCCCCAACGCATCCCAAACGCTTAAGTCAGTGGAACGTGCGGGCCCGTCCATTCGCCCAATCCCCTCATGTTGCGAGAGCTCATCCACCTGGACTGCTGGACTGTTCGACGCGTTCGCATACAGCGGTTCGTGGTGGTCACACACCGTACTGAGAACGATGTGCTGCTTTTGGTTATGTCCTGGGGACCATCAAATCGCCTTTTAATATTGCCTTTCAATAAGTGGCATCTCTGTTCGACTCATTGCATATTTCTTTCAGTTACGTTCTATACTATGGGTAGCAGTTCTTTTTGTGTGTGGTACAAGCATTATTGAGCTATGTTAGTTGACAGTGGCACATCATTAGAAAGTCACTTTCGTCCTTTTCGTTTCTGAAGTTATCTTAAAGGCTAGGTTCTGCAGGATGGCCTGCTGTTATTTACTTTATAAATTCTTAAGTTTTCTGTAGATTAGGAAATGAGACACTTAAAGTAGTAAAGGAGTTTTGCTATTTGTGGAGCAAAATAACTGACGATGGTCGAAGTAGAGAGGATATAAAATGTAGACTGACAATGGCAAGGTAAGCGTTTCTGAAGAAGAGAAATTTGTTAACATCGAATATAGATTTAAGTGTAAGGAAGTCATTTCTGAAAGTATTTGTATGGAGTGTGGCCATGTATGGAAGTGAAACATGGACGATAACTAGTTCGGACAAGAAGAGAATAGAAGCTTTCGAAATGTGGTGCTACAGAAGAATGCTAAAAATTAGATGGGTAGATCACATAACTAATGAGGAGGTATTGAATAGGATTGGGGAGAAGAGAAGTTTGTGGTACAACTTGACTAGAACAAGGGATGGGTTGGTAGGACATGTTCTGAGACATCGAGGGATCACCAAATTAGTATTGGAGGGCAGCGTGGAGGGTAAAAATTGTAGTGGGAGACCAAGAGATGAATACACTAAGCAGATTCAAAAGGATGTAGGTTGCAGTAGGTACTGGGAGATGAAGAAGCTTGCACAGGACAGAGTAGCATGGAGAGCTGCATCAAACCAGTCTCAGTGCTGACGACCACAACAATAACAAGTTTTCTGTGACGAATTTGTATAACTATAAGTTTTCTGTGACGAATTTGATTAATTATTTATCGTTTAATGATGCTATTGTACTTGTTGAATCAATTCCCTACGAGCATCAACATCGGAACTTTCGACAGCATCCGTCACAACTACGTCACTTACATCTGTGTGGCTCCGTTACTTCTCCGCAAATCAGTTGATTTTCTGACGATCGCCACGGTGGATATCGTCGAAAGCTGGGATTTTTATGTAAACGCGGAAAGCGGATACAAAACATTCAGCACCAGAAATTGTACACAATTTTTTCACCTTTCACCACTTGGCGGTAACTTGGTACCACGAGTTTTCAATAATAAAAGACGCTTAGAAAGCCTTTCGCGCCACGCTCTTGGAGAAATATTGAGGCAGCGGCAGTAATCACCAAACTTCTGGCGTGTAGTTAGCCTTTGTTATAAAACAAAGTGCCAACAATCAGTCCTTGTTGCTAGTCATCTTCGTCTGTGTATTTAATACGAAATGTTGGTATATTGTTTTACAGTATGACGTGGTCCCGAACTCAGATGAAATTGATGGAGCGTTGTCTTTCCTATCCTGTCTTCACAGTTGCATGCTGCAATACAGAAATGCTTCAGTAAACAGCATCACTTTGTCCGGTGTTTCTAGTCCCCTACAGCTTTTACCAGTTCCTGTTGTATCCGTCTCGAATGAGGTGCCCTGGCAGTACTTTATTCCAAACTGTTTCGTCCCTCGTCCCCTCCCTTCCGCCTAATTGCCACAGAATGTTGTGCGGTAGATCACCAGTTTCAGAAATTTCTTTCTTAGTTGTCGGCCGACGATACTGCTGAATTTTTTCGACTAGACTACAGTGTGTTTACGACTTCCTTTTTCAAGCACTTCTTCACTTTTGTTACCCATATAGCAGAATTTACTTCCTTCTCCTCCCGTGTCTTCCACAATTTTAGATTTCACAACATATTCTCTTTTCTGTTTTTCTTCTTAATTTTAGTCTTTCTTTCATTCAATCATTAATGCTGTTTTTTTTTAGATTAATATTAAAAGTAATCTCGTTCCATTCGTTAAAATTTCGCTCTCAGTTGCTTAGGTAGTTATTTCATTGTTCCTTCAAAACGGAACTTAACCAGTAAAGGTAACAGAGAGAATCGCTGTTGTATGATTTGCAGTAATTTACCGTCACACTTTACTCGTTATTTTTGAGATATTATGAATACAAAATATTTTATCAGATGAACATCCGCGGCTGAGGACCGTATTGATAGAATAAAACTCAGTTTCTGTTGCTAGTAACTATTCGTAACACGACTGGTATATAATCTTGAAGATGAAGCTTTGAAACCTGTCGTGCAATAAATAAGAAATTACTGGCAACTGAAGCGGATTTTTATTCTGTCAATTTTTTGTGAGTGGTATAACTCTGTTAGATACGTTTTAGTTTTTTACGTGCTCCGTATATCATATACGCCATAACTTGCTACTGCGTGGAAAGTGCAACATATAACAAGGTTTATAAACATGATACATTTTGTCCGAGAAAACTCGGCTACAAACTGATCATTTATATAACTGGAGTATTTCTTTATTTTTTTCAGATTGTAATTTACAATCAAATTTGATACAAGTTACCAAACGGCACATATACTACTACTCATAAATTCTATGCAGTATAAGGAATTGTCCATGAAAAATGACTTCAGTTTGTTTTTAACAATTGCTGTTCATTCTCCTGGATAGAAGAATCTCTTTGCTTTTGACAATATCGAGAAAAACATAATAAAGTAAAAGCGTCGTCACGCCAAACACTGCCGCTCTTTGCTTCTAATAGGCTTGTTGGAGCGAGTATCTACATACCTTCTCCCGACTTGACACGAGGCTAATCGGCCAGTTAAAAGTATCTCTCATGCATTCTGGTGATGGCCACAAGTTAATCACGTTAATCAGGAGGAACGTCCTATGGCCAGCCGTGAATGGCTCTTACAGCTGCCGAACCGCCAAGACAAAAAGATGTAATAATCACTAAAACTGGCACGTCGACTATCTTCAAGATCGAAGATCGACGCCATACTCGTTGCTGAACTTAGCTGGTGGAGTGGCAATTTGCAATGGTTTCGTGAAGACATATTAGTACAAATGATTCGCTGGTGGCTTCTACAGTCGCGTCAATGAAAATTCAAGTGAATACTTATTTAAAGTCAATGGCGGTGACGTGTGCGAATCCATCATAGTACAGCGTTTATGCTGTTATGGATGCGTATGAAATAAATGCCAGCTCATAGCCAACTTCTCAAACAGCAAGGGAAGTGCCAAGTGTTGTCCCCCTCCGACAAACATTACAAGAAAAAGTGTAAAAACCAAATGAATTAATAAATTAGGATACCATGAAGAGATTTGGAATCCAGAGGGAAACAATGACGTGGAATTTGGCATTCGTAAACTGTGCGCCATGTTATCTGTCCTTACATTGTAGGTCAAAGTCTAGTAATGAAAATGCCTTGCTCCAACTGCATTCGAATCGAATATCACGGCAACTAAACTGTGTTAGGGGCTTCAGCTCGTGAGGTTGTCTAGACGATAAGGATCAAGAGTGTTATTTACTTATTAAAAAAAATGGTTCAAATGGCTCTGAGCACTATGGGACTTAACTTCTGAGGTCATCAGTCCCCTAGGACTTTTAAACCTACCTAACCTAAGGACATCACACACATCCATGCCCGAGGCAGGATTCGAACCTGCGACCGCAGCGGTCATGCGGTTCCAGACTGTAGCGCCTAGAATCGCTCGTCCACCCCGGCCGGCTTACTTATTCATATTTTATATTACGTTCCATACAGTGTGGTAGTGCGAGTTACAGTATTTTAGATTCGGCCCACAGAAATTACCGTGATTTTTTTTTCAATTAAATTTCAGCGATGTGTTAGATCGCAACTTAGAAGACTTGGGAATTGCTATTTTATTTTTATTTTTTTATCACGTTCTGTGGGACCATGTAAGTCAAAGTTACTTTGCCATGGAACGAGTCAGTTCATACACAGAATGCTGCTTAGAACATTTATAAAAAAATAAAGAGTAAATAAAATGTCAGGGAAAGAAAGAGTATACAAATAAAAAAAACGCATTATAGAGGAAAGTTATGAACTATCCGAGTGGCTCCTGTACAAAATAAAAGGAGCGTGCCACAAGGGAACCATTGAACTTAGATTTGAATACTTGAGGTTTATCACTCAATTTTTTTTTCAGTTCTTCTGAAGGCCTATTGAAAAAGAAGCCTGCCGAATGCGTACAGGTTTCTATTCAGTGCGTAAGGAAGTGTTATCCAAGTGCGAACCGTTATCTTGTCTAGTATCCACCGAATGAGTCAGTAATCTGATCAACAAATTCTTGCTACTGGTATGCGCATTGACGGAAAAGTGAATGTACGCACCAGCTGGTCAGCTGGTTCGGTATCACCAAAACCAGTCTGTCGTCGCAGGGGCCGGGCTCCACAATTAGTTTTTTCCCTGGGGAAGGACGGCAGGGCGGCAATCTGGCGCGAGGATCTGGAGCTAGCTGGCCTGCTCCAGGCTGGGGGTTTGCCTGCCGCAGTGCCGGTAATTACTCCAGATCCGTCTGGACGCTGGAGAAGGCGCGGCTGGGCCGATAGCCGCGCAGGAAGGCCCGCCGGGCCGCAGCGGCTCGGCCGCCACGAGGGCCCGTTTCCATAAACTGGCGCCGCAATGGCTTCCTATATACGTTGCTGCGCGGCAATCTCTCATCGTTTCCTTAACAAAGTACTTACGGCGCCGAAATCGTTGCTGCGAGGCGCAGCTGGTCAGAGCTGAACTGCGTCTACGACCGCTATCTGGAGCACAAGACAATGCGGCGCGCGCGCTCCTAACAGAATGCCGGGCAGCTAATCGCTGCCACACTCGTATCTCCAATTGAAAATCTCGTGCACTTCGAAATTTCCCTCTGGGTCCTGTATTAACGGATGCTTATTGCGAGTCTGGTGTCTCATCACAGCAAAATAAGGTAGTCCGCATCAGTGTACATAACTCACGAAATAAAACGACTGATAATGGGGCAGAATTATTTACCACATTTCCAGCCACATACTGTGTTGGAAGCTTCCACTCCCTTATCCCGATCCGAAGGTAGGTTTGAGCATCACAGTACTAACCACGATATTCCTGCAGGTGTGTACCCCTCGCTTCACTCGACCTGTGAAACCGGTTCTCGCACCCAGTTAAGGAGGACTTACATTATTACAACGAATCTGAAACATCGCAAAACAATGGTGACCGCCCTCCCCCATCCCCCTCCCCACGCACAGAGCGGTTTTACATTTTGTCTGGGTCAGTGGAGAACATTGTCCCAAAAATAAAATATTTCCTCTCATCCGGTCCGACCAAGGTTTTTGGGAAGTTTTCCTTGGTTAATGCGCAAACTGGCAACCCCTTCCCTTCATTCCTAATCGGGTATCCCTCTGCACTACTAGCATCTCCCCTCGTATCTGGCTGCCAAGAAACGAAGCTCTATAGTAGACTTTATATGGAACACCACACGCCGCTTCTTGGAATGGAAAGTGAATTGGGGAAAATTATATTTTCAGAAAAAGCCGTGCACAGTCTACATCGTAGATTTGAACTTAGAACGACGAATTTTATGTGAGTGATGAGATGTGTGATAAATCTGCCCGTATAGCGTAACGCACAGCGCCCTAGACAGGGAAGTGAGTCAGACTCATTTCGAATGGACGCTGGATTAACGAAAGTGGCTGCTGCAGGACGCAGCCTTAGATTGTTTTTTAGGCGATTTCTCTCACTCGTTTAGTCAAATGATGGCATGTTCCGCAGTTTCCACCTCAGAAAATACGTTAGAGAAACAGTTGAAATACTATCACACGAACAAAGTTTACACAGTTCGCAGATAGTAGGCGCACACGACTCTCCTGCCTTAGGTACATGGCGACTGTGGCGACAAAGAAGAACATCTGGCCGTAGAGTAAAATAAAAAAAATTTGCAAAAACTTGTGTGCAGTGGACTCCATATTAGACAGGACAAATAAAAGAAAAAGAAAGACACGATGAGAGTTATGACTTGTGCTTTGATACTAGGAACATGTGCTTCTCGTTGACATTAATGACTTGTTTGGTGCTAACGTGTTATATATGTCATGGTTTTTGGACCGTGACAGATGAGTTTTGATATTAAAAATAAGCTACTTACTTCAATAAATTACGTACAACACTGAACCAAAACTTACTACGAGACGCGTCCAATAAGTACTGCAACATATGACTCTTCTCGGCCAATTTCGGTCGAAGAAACGCATAATTTGTTGTGGTACACCGTGCAATACTCTCGCTTCAGCCCCCTATAGTTTCACGAAGTTCCGATAGGTCGCGGTGCTATATGTAACCTTAAAAATGGTGCCTGTGACGGAAGTGCTGTAACGTCCCCTTAGAAAAATTATGAGTCACTGTGCTACTAAACTTCTACGTTATTTGATACAAAGACAACTGAGTAAAACTGAACGTACTCAAACAGTTCTCTCTTTCCTTATTCTGATCATCAATAAACTGACACACAATATTTTTTTAGCGCAACGCAATCTGACTTTCAATAATCCCTACAAAAGAATGGCCCTGACTAACAATAACCTATACCTTTCACGAATCACTTACCTCACAAAATCTTCGTTACCCGAACTACTGCAATACAGCGAGTGCCAATACTGCCAGCTAAATAAAAGATTCTAACTACTGAAGGCCCAACTACTGATAGGCATAGTTAGCAAATGAAAGATTTTGATAGAGAACAAACAATGTATTTACCTTAATAGTGTTCAAAAGTCCTCATATACATATGTATCAATTCATGACATCCATCTTTACAAATTTCCTTTTTCTGTCGGACACACGGCCTGATCGTCCGCTGATAGCAACCTCTCAAAACTCTGCCATCTCTCTCTCAACATCCACCACTGTTGACGGCTCACCTCCAACTGTCCAACGCTACGTGTTGTTCACATCCAACTGCCCAACACTACAATAGCGAATATTCCAACAATGAGTCCAACCAGCTACAGTCTGGACACAGCTCAGTCAGTGATTTTCATGCACATTACCAACATAAAAACCTAAACAGCCTACTTACAGTGCGTTCCGAGCAGAACACTGTCACTGAGTTTCATTTGGCGTGAAACCAGAGCATCACAGATATTCATAGACGCATGCAGAATGGTTACGGAGACCTGGCAGTGAACAAAAGCAGTGTGAGTTGTTGGTCGAGTCGTCTTATATAATCGGAAAAAGTCGCCAATCCTGTCTGATGTCACGCCTGCCGGCCGGTCGCAATGGTGGAACGTGCGGACACTCTCATTCGAAGTGATCGATGAATCAGAGTCAACCATCTCGCTGCTCAACTGGACGTCTCTTGTTAGTGCTGAGGCTCTCGTCCATCGTTTGAGTACTCGACGGTGTGTGCCTTCTTGTGGTTCCTCGCCGCCAAACAGAAGACCGTAAACAGCAACGAAAGACCATCTGCGCGGAATTAATTGCGCGTTACGAGGCTTCTTAAAAGACATCATAGTCGCCGTTATTAAGAAATATTGCATGACTGTGAATCCCAACCGGCAACGGTCTTGCCGCAGTGGCTACACCGGTTCCCGTGAGACCACCGAAATTTAAGCGCTGTCGGGCGTGGTCGGTGCTTGGATGGGAGACCATCTAGGCCGCCATGCGCTGTTGCCATTTTTCGGGGTACACTCAGCCTCGTGATGCCAATTGAGGAGCTACTCGACCGAATAGTAGCTGCTTCGGTCAAGAATACCACCATAACGACCGGGAGTGCGGTGTGCTGACCCCACGCCCCTCCTATCTGCATCCTCCACTGAGGATGACACGACGATCGGATGGTCCCGATGGGCCACTTGTGGCCTGTAGATGGGGTGAATACCAACCATGAGAAGTTAATCTTTTCAAGGCTGGTCGTGACAGTCTTTTGTCGAACATCGTCACAGGCCCTGAAACATGGATTCATCATTTCCATCCAGAAACAAAACGGCAATCCATAGGATGACGCCACATCACCTCTCCTCCAAAGGAAAAGTTCAGAGTCGCACCCTCAGGAGGTAAAGTCATGGTGACTGTCTCCTGGGACTCTGAAGGGCTACTCTGTTTGATATCCCCCCTTACGGTGGGACGATCAACTCTGGAGTGAATTATGCTACCCTCGGAAAATTGAACAAACGTCTTCACAAAAATTCAAATGAACTTCTGCGTGGCAAGACAAGGCCTCACACTACCTGCATATCCGAGAGGAGCACACAAAACATCATTGGACTGTTCTTCCTCATCCACCATACAGTCCAGATCTCGCACCTTTCCACTTCCATCTGTTTGCCCCAATGAAGGATGTACACCACGGGAAGCAGTGCGTGGGTGATGAACTGGTTACTGATGCAGCAAGGCGTTGACTCCGACGTCGACCATTAGAGTAGTACCGTGCAGGCATCCCTCCCAGTAGAGTGGAGTAAGGACGTCGTATTGAAGGGAGATTATGTTGAAAAACAGCATTTTGTAGCCAGACAGTGGGGAATAATACACTACTGGCCATTAAAATTGTTACACCAAGAACAAATACGGATGATAAACGGGTATTCATTGGGAAAATATATTATACTAGAACTGACATGTGATAACATTTTAACGCAATTTGGGTGCATAGATCCTGAGAAATCAGTACCCAGAACAACCACCTCTGGCCGTAATAACGGCCTTGATACGCCTCGGCATTGAGTCAAACACAGTTTGGATGGCATGTACAGGTACAGCTGCCCATGCAGCTTCAACACGATAACAAAGTTCATCCAGAGTAGTGTCTGGCGTATTGTGACGAGCCAGCTGCTCAGCCACCATTGACCAGACGTTTTCAATTGGTGAGAGATCTGGAGAATGTGCTGACCAGGGCAGCAGTCGAACATTTTCTGTATCCAGAAAGTCCCGTACAGGACCTGCAACATCCGGCCGTGCATTATCCTGCTAAAATGTAGAGTTTCGCAAGGATCGAATTATGGGTAGAGCCACGGGTCATAACACATCTGAAATGTAACGTCCAGTGTTCAAAGTTCCGTCAATGCGAACAAGAGGTGGCCGAGACGTGTAACCAATGGCACCCAATACCATCACGCCGGATGATACACCAGTATGGCGATGACGACCGCTTCCAATATCGCCAAACATGGATACGACCATCATGATGCTGTAAACAGAACCTGGATTCAGTCGAAAAAAGTGACGTTTTGACATTCGTGCACCCAGCTTCGTCGTTGATTACACCTTCGCAGGCGCTCCTGTCTGTGATGCAGCGTCAAGGGTAACCGCAGCCATGGTCTTCGAGCTGATAGTCCATGCTGCTGGAAACGTCGTCGAACTGTTCGTGCAGATGGTTGTTGTCTTGCAAACGCCCCCATCTGTTGACTCAGGGATCGAGACGTGGCTGCACGATCCATTACAGCCATGCGGATAAGATGCCTGTCATCTCGACTGCTAGTGATACGAGGCCGTTGGGATCCAGCACGGCGTTCCGTATTACCCTCCTGAATCCACCGATTCCATATTCTGCTAACAGTCATTGAGTCTCGACCAACGCGAGCAGCAATGTCACGATACGATAAACCGCAATCGCGATAGGCTACTATCCGCCCTTTATCAAAGTCGGAAACGTGATGGTACGCATTTCTCCTCCTTACACGAGGCATCACAACAACGTTTCACCAGGCAACGCCGGTCAACTGCTGTTTGTGTATGAGAAATGGGTTGGAAACTTTCGTCATGACAGCACGTTGTAGGTGTCGCCACTGGCGCCAACCTTGTGTGAATGCTATGAAAAGCTAATCATTTGCATATCACAGCATCTTCTTTCTGTCGGTTAAATTTCGCGTCTGTAGCACGTCATCTTCGTGGTGTAGCAATTTTAATGGCCAGTAGTGCATGATGCATTGTGATCCTGAATAAAACCAACCTGCTTTCAGAAAAATAATGTGTTGCGTTACTTATTGAGCTGCCCTCTTACAGTAGCTTAAATTAATTCTCCAACAACCCTTAGGCATAGACACAAATTTTTGTTACGTCTGTCGGTTTCTCTTCTCCTACGGTACCCAACTATTTGTCAAAAGTAGGCACGACCACGATAGACTGGCTATCCACACGTCACAGACCGACGCACAGTCGCAGATCCAGGGGTTGAGGACATTTTACTAAAGGCTTTGCAGAATTAAGCTAGATGAAAACTTCCAGTTTCTAAAATAATTCTAGAAAATTATAAACTTTGTTTAATACAGGACACTTTCCAGTCGCTTGCCTCGAGGCTTGGCCGCATGGATGGCCATGTAGTGTGACCAGCTCCAGATGCAAGAGAAGTCAGGAAACTGCAGCCATTAGCAGGCTTAGCGTAGCGGCCGCCAGCAAGTCACACGCGGTTAGTGAGTTCATAAGCTGTACTGGAAAATCACAGTAAGTTGATTAAGGCATGACAGAAAGGGGAAAAAACAAAGAGTTTGAGTTTCCTGAACGTCGAAGGAAACGACTGAAAGAAACAGAATTCTCCTCTATCTACAGGCTCACACGTGTATAGTCACATCACCAAGCGAGGTGGCGCAGTGTTAAGCACTCTGGAGTCGCATTCGGGAGGACGACGGTTCAAATCCCCATCCGGCCAACCAGATTTAGGTTTCTCGTGATTTCACTAAATCACTACGTGTAAAATGCCGGGCTGGTTCCTTTGAAAGGCTCGGCCGATTTCGTTCCCCTTCCCCAAATCATTCTGAGCTTGTGCTCCAGCCGTCCGGAGTGGTCATGCGGTTCTAGGCGCTACAGTTTGGAACCGAGTGACCGCTATGGTCGCAGGTTCGAATCCTGCCTCGGGCATGGACGTGTGTGCTGTCCTTAGGTTAGTCAGGTTTAATTAGTTCTAAGTTCTAGGCGACTGATGACCTCAGAAGTTAAGTGGCATAGTACTCAGAGCCATTTGAAACATTTTTGAACATTGTGCTCCATCTCTAATGACCTCGATGTCGACGGGACGTTGAACTCTAACCTTCCTTCTTTCCTGTGTCCACAACTGTTGTGCAAGTGAATTACTGATAATGTGAGTGCACATATCGTGTAAATTATTACATTGTCAAAGTTGCGAGACTTAGCTGCCATTGTAGTTCTTATATCAATCGTATCACATATTTGAATCTTAAATTTTCAATAACTTTTTCAGATCATGTGTTTCTCTGAATTACAGTTTCTTAGAAATTATGTTATAGGGATGAACGAAGAACTGATGTACATAAATTATTATTGTATTAAAAATCGTAGACACCTGTGGGACATTAGCCCTAGCAATACCGACGCATTTTCCATAATCCGCGATACGAAGGAGGAGGTAGGGTGGGGTGGGGGTGGGGGGGAAGGGTACCTCCAAACCCAAACAACCCTAAAAAAAGTTTAAAAAACTTATTCGTTAATTGTAGTTGACTTCTACACAACATAATTTTTAAAATGGTACTGATTTCTCAGTAGGGTCCAAAACCTGAAAATAAGATAGCAACATCAACGCAACCTGTGCTATCAGCCTTGGGCATTTGCTCATAACATACCTTCTGAAGAGATTTTGATGTGTAAGTAAGGTCCTGATCCTGGAAATATTGAGTATGACATTCATAATGTAAAGTGACAGCTACTACGAAGGCTTAAATTTTTGCGTTAAGTTTAACTGAAAAATTTAAAACATTTCTGGTATTTGGTAGCAAAATTCATTATAAACACGGAATACTCTTTTCAAAATATTAAAATATAAAGTACTGACTAGATTACAGTGTTTTCAAAAGGTGGGCCTACAGTACCTCTCCCCCCTCCCTCGGTACCGTGACGGTTAAATGCGGGGTCATGGCAGGCTATATTAGGGGGAGGGGAGAGGGAAGTTACAAACTGCAACCCCTGGCAAAACTGAAACCTGGATCTGCGCTTGCCTTCGCACACGTTCAGCACTTCTTAAGATTGATATGCAACTTGAGACAGTTCGGAAATCCTAGCACATAGGCCAACGCGTCTGTCGTTGGGAATCTTGTGCACTGCCCTCTGACCCCAGGGCAAGGAAACCATCGGCGTCATTTGTGGAGCACTGGAATAGAGGTAAAACAGTCAATGTCACTGATGATTATAAAGTCCTTTTTTCTAACAGGGGCCCTACTTGACTTCTTTCTGTCAGGTTTCAAATAAATGTAACATAATACTCCTATTCTACACTGCCCACCCAAAAACTTCCGATATTTATTTTATTCCTGACATGAAGAGTTAACACTTTGACGACATAACTGACATTCATGACAATGTGACATCCCAAAGAAGGTCTTCTCTAACAGTTTCACACGGCTCTATGAATGTTCTGTGCGTTCTGCTCTAGCGTGTGGGAAGCTGCTACGTAGGACACCTGAAGCATTGAAAACACCATCTTAACTTTTCTCTATTTTTTGTTATGGCGGGACTGAGATTGAAGCAGGGACTAGAGATTAGACCAATAATTTGCATCAAATACTACAGTTTTTATTGCATTAAGTTACACATCTGCTGAGATAGAGCGAACAATGGCTGAAGAGTACTTGCTACAAATTGTCTGAGAATTATTTAACTAGAGATCCTAACAATAGTCATAGAAATTTCGCCATTCCATATTTGACAACACATCAATTACTTCTTTGAGCCCATAATGTTTAACTATGCAATGAACATCAGAAATTTTGTCGGTTTCATGATGAATATAACATATTTTAATAATTTATCTATTGTTATCCCTAATTCTAATGTTATTAAGCTGTATCAAAAGTTATGTTTTCCATTACTGTTTTTCAGGTATTAGGTCTTGCGATTTTGTTTCCAATATATCAGAACGCATGTTTTTCAGACGCCATACCGACGTATAAGTAGACTCTGTGAGAGAAATGGTAATAATCGTTCATCAGGCAAGAAAGTAAAGAAGACAAATGGAAACCCGTGTGCATGAAGTATCTGAACATAACTTTCTTTTAATGAACACAAATGTATTGTTCTGTGAGGCATGTTTATTACACGTCACTACTGTGCGTCGGGAAATTTTGTCCCCATTTTCTTGAGATTTATCACTTATGTCGATAAATATGTTGCGTGCAATTGCATGAATGTTTTTCATTTCATTCTGTGTGCCTATTAATAGGTAATGAAAAAGAGGAAATAGTAATATTTTAAACATTGTCACACATGTGAAATGGTAAATTTCGCAGGTGACTTCGTCTTTTTTTTTTAATAAACATGTAAATGAAGATGTCATCTACAAATAGCTACACACAAAAGAGAAATTAACTGATACATTGATTCTTCGAATTCAACAGAAATTATTCATGAAAATGTACCTATAACTAGAGAATAAACTGTGAATGCCAATACTGTAGGGCTTTAAAGAAATGTGTGTTACATACTTGTATGACACTTTTTACGTTTTTGTCTCCATCAGTTCCAATGTATTCTATTTAAATCAATGAAAATTGAGTTGTTTATTTATTTAGTTGTACCCCTGATACAATAATTTGCAACAAGAAAAGTAAATGTAGCCACATCGGTGGATTTCTTATGGTGGGGAGGTTGCGCCACAGGATGACAAAACAGAAAAGCCGACAAACGAAAACGTCCAGATTCCAATCTACACAACCGTAATAAATGATTTATATGGATAATTATTTGGGTATCTAAAGAGTTCAATTTCCTTTATGGAGCAAGGCTTAGTGGAGTAGTTTCTTCGGCGCTGACGTGACGAAATGTATTATATGTGCAGATAGTCAATCTAGCTAGGCACCTAGTGTTTACATCTACATGTACATGACTGTCCTCTGATTCACACTTCGGCGTAAGTGCTTATTTCCCGAGTATTTGTCGGCCGTTTCACTCTTGAACTGTGCGTAAAAAAATGAACTCCTAAGTCGTGCCGTACTAACTACGATTTCTCTTATTTCATTATGAAGGTCCTCAGTCATTATGTAGGTAGAAATGACATTCGGAGGAGAAAGATGTGACTGAATTTTTGTGGAAAGGTCTCACCGCAACGAAAAACGGCTTTGTTTCAATGGTTGTCACCCCAGCTCGTCTACCATATCTGTGATACTGTCTCTCCCATTTCGTAATAATACAAAACAAGCTGCCCTTCCGTGAATTTTCTGATGTCATGCGTCAGTTCCGCATGGTAAGAGTCCCATACCTCGCAGCAATACTTCAGAAGAGGACGGAGAAGCGAGTCCCTTCAGTAGATTTATTGCATCTTCTCAAAGTTCTGCCTTTATAGGTAGTCTTTAGTCCATCTTTTTCACAACATTTTCTCCGTGATGGTTCCAATTTAGGTTGTTTTTAGGTATGTATGTTGTAATGGTACTAGAATTACGTAACCATTGCGGCAACTCACCTCAACCTCTCGATACCAGCAATATTCTATTGTGTTTCTGTAAAATAGTTAACATATTTCTGTGACGACATTCAGATTTGATTTCATTAATGTAGAGGTACTTCGATACATCGATATGTATATATTGCAATGATATTATTCTTATGTGTATTCTTTCTTTTGTCACTCTGATCTTTGACGTACTTGTGACTCTGATTTTTGGGCGCGTAAGCGGACGAGTTACGTGATATTGCAACAAAATGTGAAAATTAATCAAGTTCTGTTTAAAGTTGGTCACCATCAATCTGCTACTCTAAGCGTGCAAGTGGCATTTCTATCGTCTGACCTAACGGCAGAAGATAAACACGCCATGATAAGACCACGAGACATATTGCTGACACTTGCCTACTTCGTTAGAGCGACAAGTCAAATAATCTGATGGTGTGTGTACCGAAGGTCTTACAGTACGCACCCCACAGTAATAAAAAAGAAGTGTAACTTAAATTCGGAGTGCTGATTACTTTTTTACATCACCATTGTCCTAACTTGCAAAAGTTTAATTTTCAAGAATGGTTTATGAAACACATCTATAAAACTTTTCAATATCGCAGCATAACTCCTAGGCCTCTTTGCATCCGAGCTTGGAATCACCACTACCTAGATTTTCGACGATTGAGCCATGAGTCCACAACGAGACCAGCGTGGGAAACACGAAAAGATGAGTGCCTAGTTTATCCATTATTTCAACAAATGACTTTATTAACTGTACTCTAATGACACCTGCCACATAATATAACTTTGCTGTTGCCCGAAAATGCAATATTTAGCAGCGTGAGCAACACTACAATCATAATTAATTTTGACCTTTGTTGTGGTAGGGTTGTTAGAAGGTGAACCGATAACCTCTGAGTATGTGCGAAGAACAGCGTCAGAAATCTTCCTTTGACTAATGCTTGCAGGGAGATTGTACACCCGTTCTGTGGGCTCGCACGAGAAACTGGAAGCTATAGCAGGAGTGCCCTAAGGACCGGAAAACTGGAAACGCCGTCCCTCAGCAAATAATCTCACCAGCATCTAAGACGCCGCGGTCCCGATACAGGTGTCCCGAGCACACAAAGCGCGCTAGTAGGGGGGCGGATGGGGGGGGGGTACTTTTAGCCTGTAATGAGCAGGATAATAAATAGGTTTTCGTTTCCTTTGTGCGGGCGGCAGTTAATTAGGAGGAATCCGCGTGGCGCCATCGGCGGCGCGCGGCCGACTCGTCTGCGAACGAGGCAGAGGTGTCCGGAGGCGGAGGCCCGTGTCCCAGGCGCAGGCGGCGGCGGCTGGCGGCCCGCCCACGCAGGCGAGCAGGAAATGAGGCGCCGAATGGAAGCCCGACGTGAGCGTGATTCAACTAGCCGCACTGCGGGGGCCGAGGAAGGGGAAGCAAGGTCAGAGCCTGGCGTCCCATCGCTGACTGGGTCATCACTTTTCTTCTCTTTCGTTTCATCCGGTTTTGTGGTACATTACATTGCTAACTTTTTACCTTGCTGTGCCTTCATGTTACCCACTATTTTTTCATTCTTTCTTATCATCCTTTCCTTTCTTCCTCAGAGGTTTCGATAGTTCTTTTGGTTTTGATTTTGACTTGGAACCTTTCTTTTAGTCCTCAAATACAATTTTTTTTTCTGTTTTGCATTTTTATCTGTGAGCATATTTTCTGTAGTTTGTTGTTCATGTACGTCCTTTTACGTTTCCTTACACCAATTTTTCTGTGCGGAAGTGAAGTTATAAGACTACATTAGACCACTGTCGACTATCGCAAGTAAGCGGGGACTACCACAGATTTCCTAGTAGCTTTAGTCAGCTATGGTCGTACCCACTTTACGTGTGTGTTACGTGTGTTGCATACCTATCTGGTGTTACCTCTTAACGACTGCTTTCTCTGCGTATGCGATCAGTGTCTTACTATATTCCCTTAAAAGCTGGAAGCAGTGAACTGTCTAGAAACTGAGTGAGGATTTATAAAGTCCCAGGTAACCTATGGAACATTTTTGTTCTACATAGATACCCCCTTGTCTGTTACTTAACAGTAAACATCATTCATAGTAATTTAAGTTAGTAAAACTAGTTCATAGTAAAACAACGTTACCAAGAAATAACGTACACGGGCAGTTTAGCCTCTGTCAGACAGCAAAGCAACCGCTCCGATCTTCTCCCATACCCGCATCAGAGTCGCGCTACGTTGCCTACACGCCACAGGGACGCTCTGAAACGGAAACTCTTTTGGTTACCCCTTATACGTAGAATGCTTGGTTAAATGCAAGATTGGGCATAGTGGTGCTAACGTTATCGGCTTAATTAAACAGAGAAATAAATAAATAAAATCATGAACTGTGGCTCACTTGAAAAGTTGAAGATTAACAACAAACTAATCCACATTAGAAACAAAACCCTTCACCAAACAACCGAAAAACTCGCAGAGATAACGAGGAAAAGGAAGAAATGCTTTGTGTAGATCTCGTCCTCAGACTAATTCATCTAAGACGCCGGTGTTCCGATACAGGTGTCCCGGGCACATAAAGCGCGCTATAAGGGGGGGGGGGGGGGGGTCACTTCTAGCCTGTAATCAGCGCAGCTCTGTGCGTGAGCAATCAAATTTTTTTTTGATTACTCTGTCTGGGTTCAGTCTGAGGACGCGTCTACAAAAAGCATTTCTTCTTTTCCTTATTGTCTCTGCGAGTTGTTTGGTGAAGAGTTTTGTTTCTAAAGTGGATTAGTTAGTTGTTAATCTCCAGCTTTTCAAGTGAGCCATAGTTGATGATTTGATTTATTTATTTCTCTATTTACTATGAATGTTTTACTATGGCCTATAAAGGTAGAACTTTGAGAAGGGACTGCAAACACTACGCTTCTTGTTGACTTGTAACGTGAAACAGAGCGATGTTGTAGCACATATAAAGAAAATAGTACAGACTTAGTACGAGGCTTATTCAGAAAGTAAGGTCCAATTTGGAGCGAAATGGTAAGCAATGTGGAAATCCAATGATGCTCTGCACAGACATGTTGGGCAGTGTCTCTAGTATGCCCGTCTATCGCGTCAAGTCACCCTTTTCAGGTCAGTTGCATAGAGATGCCTACAACAACGGTGTCTCCTACCAACACAGGAGCGTAGTGACAGATTTCGCCTGAAGCTATGCAGCCCACATAACGTAAATGTCATGCGTTTCTTCCATCAAGAGAATTCTCAGCCACATTATGTAGGGGCAATGAAGACGCTCCTGCAGCATTTCTGATGGGAAGTGTTTGGTCACCCACAATACAGTCCTTAATTATCTCCTTACAGTGTTTATCTCTAAAATGGCTCTCAGCACCATGGGACTTAACAGCTGAGGTCATCGGTCCCCTAGAACTTTACTTAAACCTAACTAACCTAATGACATCACACACATCCATACCCGGGGCAGGATTCGAACCTGCGAGCGTAGACAAACGCCTAGAACCGCTCGGCCACTCTGGCCGGCAGTGTTTATCTCTACTCACATGAACTGTTGGCTGCAAAAATATTTTGGCACAAACAATGAAAGGCAGACCAGTGTAGAGCATTGGCGGAAAGCACAGGCGGCTGCTATCTGTGACGAGGGTGCTGGAAAGTTTGTACGACGCTGCAACAAATGTCTAAGTGGGAGTGCCAACTATTTAGAGAGGTAGCTGGAAGGTGTGACTAAGAGCTGCGTATAAAATATTTTTGATTGTGGCTGTGGTTTCCATTTCGCGACCGATCGGACCTTACTTTCGAACAGCCATCGTATATAGCGCTAGAAAACGCAGTTTCCTGAACAAAAAGGTAAAATTAGGAAAAAACCTCAGAACAAAAGTATATCAGACATCGCTTCAAAACTTCGTCAAGTTTATATGAAATATGTTTCTGTTATGCACAATCAACTTTCGCATTTATCAGTAGTAATAGGAAACTCTTGCCTGTGATCACGATGAACAGCGTTCCATTGAGTACAAAGTAACAACAATAATTATACATATTTTTGGTGTTTGTGCATGTACTCTGTACCTACATAAAAATATTTGCTTTGGTAACATAAAGACGTAGAAGTTTTATCACTAATAAAATGCAATTTATATTCTGTAAGGATATAAAATACACAATGGACTAACACTGAATGACGTGCGATTCTAATTATATGCAAAACATAAAACCAATGAGAAGTTGACATCTCCCAGTTTCTCTGTTATACATTCATTTATGTTTCTTTCCCAACCAATACTACCAAAACGACCGGTAATCCTACCATTTACTACGTCATTTATGTACTGTACCAGAAGTACCGAAACGTAGTATTGGTAGAGCGCAGCTCTGTGCGGCAGTAGTCAAAAATTTTTTTGATTGCTCTGTCTGGGTTCAGTCTGAGGAGGAGTCTACAAAAAGCATTTCTTCTTTTCCTCATTGTGAGTTCTTCGGTTGTTTGGTGAAGGCTTTTGTTTCTAATGTGGATTAGTTTGTAGTTAATTTCCAGCTTTTCAAGTGAGCCATAGTTGATGATTTTATTTATTTATTTCTCTATTTAATTAACCTGATAACGTTAGCACCATTAGGCCCAATCTTGCATTTAACCAAGCATTCTACGTATAAGGGGTAACCAAAAGATTTTCCGTTTCAGAGCGTTCCTGTAGCGTACAGGAAACGTAGCGCGACTCTGATGCGAGTATGGGAGAAGATCGGAGCATTTGCTTTACTGTCTCACAGAGGCTAAACTGCCCATGTACGTTACTTTTTGGGGAAACGTTACGGAGGTCATAGCAGAATGTGTTTCCGTTTTTCCCTAAAAGCAACAGGACAATGAATTCTGCGCAGAATGGAGTATGATATGTATTCAAACTTTGCTGCAAAGTACTTGGGTAGTTACGCACTGAGGAGCCGATGAAGTAGTTATAGCATACCTAAATTGTCTGGCCACAACGAACCAAACTGGGCTTATGATTAACCGCCACGGTCATATAGATGAATTTTGCGTATGTAACACGCACAAGCATTCATGGATAGTTGTAGCCGCCCAGTTTTCTTGCTATTCGTACCGTAATGGATTGCATCGCAAAGGTTCGGTAAAATTAGTGATTGCAGAAGATTATGTAGCAAATTACTTGAAAACATGTGCCGAAACTTTTTAACGTCATGGAGTTAAGCGAAAGTGTTCCTACAAGGGGAGACAGTATTTTCTTCCGTGTTGAGATGCTGCACCTCGAAGGGGATATCCCGGTCAATAAATGCCATACGATCATTTAATTTCATTTTGCTCATCCAAAGCGACGAAGTGCAAGCGTGGCAGACAATATTGATAGTATTCTCAGACTTCTCGCATACGATGCATTTATCTACGGCGTCAGAAGATTTAATTTGTCACAACGAAAAAATAAAATTACATAATCAATCTTTTTCTTTGTTCCTCGGTACACATCTGCAGTACTAGTACACGCTGAAGTCCCTGCGCTGTGGTACTCTAGCACGCCATTAAAGGGAGGAAAAGCAAAATGACTCAGCCGTTTGATATGGTTGGTGCGATAATTGGTTTTCTCCATTTGAAGGGAAGAAGGCTGCAACAATCCGTGCTGAATTGTTGGATGTATAAGACAACAATTCACCATCACATTACACATGTGTTACGTCGTACAAATGCCTCGAGTGCAGTCACAGACGTCTGGACAACTAAGAAACGGAGACTCTTAAGAGAACCGGGAATCACAGGAGAAATTGAGGCTTTGCTGCTCAAAGATAGACGTGTAATAACCGAGGCGATAGTGGAAAATGTGAAAACTCGATCGTGGATCATTCGTCAACAACTAGAACGACATTCTGAACATGACCAAAGTCGCACCCTGCGCTGGGTTCCGTGACTGCTCTGGATTAGCCATACATGCCCTCAAATTTTGCCTCCCCCTCCTCACCCCCCACCCCCGCCCCCCCGTATTCTGCTAACATGACACCCAGTGACTCCTCCTCCCCTCGCACGAAGAAACCATTGCTTGGCAGCATTTCCAGAATCAGGAGCTGATTTTCCAAGTGTAACGTTCTCATGAACAGCTATTGAGTTGGTACATAGGTTTATAGCGTTTTTGCGTAGGCTGAGTAACTTTTTGGTTCCGCAACTGTTGAAATCACGTGGCTTTGAGGCGAGGAACACGTCAAACCTTGTTCGGAGCGCATTTTCATTCGGAAAAAGGTTCCTTAAAGTTTGCTCGACGGAAAGAATAAAAGGTGAATATCTGAGGACTCAAGAAAAAGATGAATGCGAAATATCTTTCCAACCAGACTCCTGTGTTATCGTGAAGTATCGTTACTTCATGCAGTCTTCCAGGTCGTTGTCCTTGGACTGCGTCTGCAAACCTCTCAGTTGTTGACAATAAATGTCAGCAGTGATGTTTACACCTCGGGGAAGTAATTCGTAGTCCACCACACCGTCGTTGTTCTACCAGATGCATTACATTATCTTTTACGGAAACGCGAAGGTCTTTGTATTGAGGGTTGCTGCTTTGTTTGGGCAAAACCGTTCCTTTCTTTTCTGTATGCTAACATAAATTCACCATTTTTCGTCACCAGCAACGATACAGCTTAGAATGGTCGACGTTGCTCATAAGCCATTTGACGACGGGCAAGCAGAGATTCACATATGGTCACCCGCAGATTTCTATAACTTTGACTTAGAGCATGCAGTACCCATTCACCCGATTTTTGAACCTTCTCCATTGTATGCAAATGTCGCACTATGGTGGAATGATCACATTTCATGGCATTTACCAGTTCTCGAGTACAATGACGTAGATCGCTGTGGGTTAGTGCGTTTAAACACTCCTCATCAAACCCCGAAGGTCTTCCTGCGCGTGGAGAGTCACCAATGTCAAAACGATCCTCCTTAAAACGAAAAAACCATTTTCTTGCTGTGCTCTCTCCGTTTTCATTATTGCCATACAAGGAGCAAATGTTTCTGGCCGCCTCCGCTGCTGCCATCTTCTACTCAAGTAGAAGAATATGTCGGAAATGATCCTTGGCACTCCATTTCACAGCTACGCTCACTGTCTCCAAATTACAAAATGACAATGCGTTAACTCAAATAGCAACAGTGAACTACAAATAAAAATGACAGTCGACAGATAAACGCAGCAACCGGAATACCAACATGCAAAATAAAAACGGTACGAACTTATGTACCAACCTAGTAAAATGCAGGTTTCTAGAACCATGGTCCTTGCCAAGTGATGCGGCCTTGAGAAAAATTTGTAGCGTTGAATAATAAAGGTGGACTGACAACACCATCCAGTTCTTTTCTTCATTGTGACACATAAAGTTTTACGACTACCCCTCGTATAATGAAGTACTGATTGCAAAGCTACAAACATGTTAATCAAATCGTGATGAAATTTCAAAGTGGCGAAAAGCCTGGTAACTTGCTTCAAATGTTCAGAAATGTAAGACTGTCTCTTCATAAAACAGCAATACGATCACAATATCAACGAGCTACCACTGCAGTCCGCAAACGCAAACAAACACGTGTCTTAACAACTTGTAGAAATGTGAAACGAAATCACAAATTGGCTCGGTCGGTGCTGAAGAAATGTGAAATGAAATCACAAATTGGCTCGGTCGGTGCTGAAGAAAATCGCAGTCTTATAAAACACTCATGCGACTGATTCTAGAATACTGTTAATGAATAAGCGACCTATACCTGATAGGTCTAACCGGGGTTAACGAATGTCTACAAAGAAGGGCAACAAGACTACAGTTTGTTTGACCCTTGGGAGGGCGATACAGAGATCCTAAAACCCGACCTGGCAGTCCTTGAAGACAGGCGCCAAGTATTTCGCGAAGACCTACTTACACAAATTTTCACGATCTAGCATCAAGTGAGGAACCCAAGAATATGATACAGTCCCTTACGTGTCGATCCCGTATGGAACGGGAATACAAGGTTAGACTACTTAAAGCGTACAGAGGGGCTTAAAGGGAATAATTTTTTTTTATATTCCTTCCGCGAATGGAAAATCAAAAATCAGTAATAAATGGTGTAACAGCTCTGCCATGCACTTCACAGTAATTTACAGGTTATAGATGTGGATGGAGAAGAATGGAGGAGGAATTGGGTGTGTCCTTTTCAATTTGCTTTAGGCTGTTTACGGCAGAAAATCTATACCTTGATAACCGAAGCGGGATTTGAACCAGCGTTCTTCGGAATCCGAGTCCGGCGCCTTAACCACTGCGCCACCTCGCGTCTGTCTGTAGTGACTGAAGGGTAGCAAGCAGCGAAATATATAGCTCACACGGAGGGAAACCTTGGGCTCCGATCTTCAAAGAAGAATCTGTAAGTATGGAGCACAATGGTGTACAGATACGCAACGCGTGTAAAGGTAAACGCATGTAAGAAGAACCTTGAAAAATTTTGGTGTATTGCTGCGGAGGAATGCTAAAAAATTTAAAGGGCAGCTAATAGACGAAACGAAATCTAAATTTCTCATAACAGAGAAGGGAAGGAATTTTGTGGATAGCGTCTTTCGAAAACAATGTGATATGCCACCTGTTGACCATCCTGAAATAGTGCATTTGGCAGTTAATAGCTAAAAGGACGACAGAGATGGAGGTAGGTGGAGTCGAAGAGAGTAGAATAGGACAGAAATCAGTCGAGAACAGCACCAAATCAAATGATAAAGTGCCAAATGTAAGGGTCTGGAACGAGATACACCCAGCCTCATGAGTCAGATGAGGATCTGCTTGAATAAATAAGCACCAGTACCATCAGGAGTCATCTACTGGCCAAAACGCCAGGAGGGACTGGCGATGGGATGATCACATGCCCCGTGGTCATAGATTACTCCTCTTACTGCAGTGTAGGCAGCAGTCGGCCAGTCGGAGCAGCTAAAATCAAGAAACATAGATGAGAAGACGACAATTCAACTCGGTGTCTCAAAAACCGCGAAATGCGGACCGGATCGTCGGGCTTGCAAAAAATCATTAGCCGCGCACAGACGAAGAGAGCACTAGAAAAATGTTACCTTCATCGCGCGACACAGTTAACATCTAACACTTTGAAATTGTTTATTTGAAGTATATAAAGTACTCAATAGTGGTGTGTTTTCGTACACATAATCTGACGCTCGGTGACTAGAGAATAATGAGGAAAATTTGAGCTGTTCGAATGACATTGTTAATATCTCGAATCATTTTTCTTCAGTTGCTTCATAACCTGTTTTTTATCATGGCGATAAGAATAACTAATTCTTGTCTTTAGCAAATGAAACTAGTTGTAAAACCTGAAGAGCAGCTATTCTTATCTACAAGATAAACGGCATGCCAGAACGCTGTTTGTAAACTTCTGTCTATGCAAAGTAGAGTAAAAGTGTTCGTAATCATTGCTATACCAGAAATGAGGCATGGAAAGAACAGAACTACTTACACTGTTTACTGAACCAAGAAAGATTATTACATACACAGTATCAAGATAAACACTCACACTTTAATAAGGGTATAAGGTAAGCAGAGCGTTTATCGTCTCCATTGTGGAGTGAAAATACAGTATAGAATCAGGAAGAAAAAAACGCAAGAAAAAAAGACAAATGTTAAAATTCATAGACGCTATAACTCGTCTATCTGAAGGATGTACAAGATTGAAAATGCGAAGAAAACGACAAATTCACGGAGTTTAGCTTATCAAAAGAGAGTGAAACGAAGTTATGAATATAATCACAAGAATAGGGAACTGACTTTTCTAAATAAAAAAAAATTATTACTTGGGAAATATAATTACAATTACGCAGGAGATCTAAACACAGAAATACTGGAAAGGTGAAGGCAAAGAATTTTTTCTTTAACAAAAGTATTTGCTACCAAAATTTAGGAATTTTCGGAAGGTGCATGTCTTTTGTCGAACACAGCTTTATGTCCACGGCTAGTGGACAGTGGAGCAGTATAAATAATAATAATATTATAATAATAAAATTAGGATAAAATAGCAAAACACGAAGCACGTAGCAGGACTGCGGTACTCAGAAATTCCGAAGTAGAGCACATACAGAAACTTTAAAGTGTAACCAGTCAAAAGAGTACTGTCTAACATGTTGAGACAAGCGCTCTTCCCGTTCATGGCTTCCGCTACACTGGGACCAAAAGACCTAATGGATTGCTTTTTTGGTTGAGAGAGCACTGAATGATTTTGTTGGTCACTGTCAACCCTTTGTTCATCCATCTTCGCTCCTTTCTGCGTTCTGCTCAGCATCTGTCATGTGTTAGGGCTGCAGAGCTTTCTTTTCTCCACAGCTGGTGTGTGGAATAAACAAAGCCATTTCATTTCGACCGTTTGTCACCAAAAATGGTGGCTCAAGCTGCAAGTAAATGATATCTAAAAAATAGATATTACTGAAGTCCTGCAGAGGACACTAAACTTCGTGTAGGCGCTCATTCTGAGATCAACTGGTGTCAAGCCATAGGCATAGTCTTTCAAGTAAACAATTTTAGCACAGTAATATTAATGGCATTAGTTGGATAAGTATGTGCTGTGCAATTACTAGTCACAATGCTGCATGCAACGATATTGCTCCCAATGTCAAATGGCGACGATAATCTTTGACTGCGAACTGTTGGCCTATTGGCTCACAATTTGAGATGCAGTTTGCTGTGATTAGATCGTTTCTCTACGCTCTCTTTAAAAAGACTGATATCGTAAGTCCGTACCTGTGTAAAAATGTAAATACTTTTTTTTAATTTTTAATTTTTTTAAATTTTGTTGTTGAAATTAAGGTACTAACCAGCTGCCGATACTTCTTCAGTCTCACTTTACAAAAAAAAGAGACCTTACTCACATGAAATTATTTGTTTCTTTAAAACAGTGACAAGTCAATATAGACGGTTACTAGATGTGGTATAAACTCTATTATCTTTTCTTGTTACGTTATCACACAGGAGCATAAAGCTGTTGATACGGACGCACATCAGACTGTCAGATATTTCATAAAACAGAGACGTCTGCAAATGCACCTTCCAGGAACAAAATAAGCAGTAATCTATAGTGCATGGGCGCTGTCTTAATTACATCAAGACGCTTTTTGATAATTAATTTTGTAAACTACAGTAACGTTTTACGATGGTACGAAACAGACACGTAAGTTATGGACCATCAAGTTTTTGGAGTGTGGCTACTGGACCGCCACGTGATTTTATGTTGAAACAGTGTTTACATAGCCCGCATCTCGTGGTCGTGCGGTAGCGTTCTCGCTTCCCACGCCCGGGTTCCCGGGTTCGATTCCCGGCGGGGTCAGGGATTTTTCTCTGCCTCGTGATGGCTGGGTGTTGTGTGCTGTCCTTAGGTTAGTTAGGTTTAAGTAGTTCTAAGTTCTAGGGGACTTATGACCACAGCAGTTGAGTCCCATAGTGCTCAGAGCCATTTGAACCAGTGTTTACATACACATAGATTGGTTATGAATTGGAAAATGTACTCTTTTGGTTCTTTAAATCCGATATGGAATGACGATCTGCCTAAAGCAAAATTACGATTTGTTTCTGTATCTCAGACTACACTGACCTGTGTCGTCATGGATTAGGCACCCAGTCATAGCGAAGGGAATCCATATTCTCATGTGAACACAACGCCGTTCTCTATGAACTGACGAACGTGTATGGAAACAATTCGACTAAGAACACACAAGCAGAGTGCCTTACATATAACACTAACGTGTGGTCTGCTGCCACTAAGCTCATACTTCCTGTATTGACTGCTTACAGCAGAGCAAATGGCCCACGTTCATCGTCCAACAGCTGTTTTTTGTTGCGACCGAGAGAAAAAATTGATAGCCCTACTGAGTTCCTGACCTGAAAAACAGTAATTTGGTCGAGTCTGCAGGGGCAAAAAGCACCGGATGTGTGTGCGTGGGCTATGGGGAGGGTAGGAGAAGGGGGGTGAGGCGTGGAGGGAGGAGTGGTGTAGAAGGGGGGGGGGAGGATCCGGGACTAGGGGTGTGAGCCCATTGTGCGCACCAGCTGATCCACGCAGAGTGGCACAAAAAATGAAGAGGCCATCCTGGTATGTGAGAAGGCCGAAGGTTTCCCCAGCGCGCCTTCTGCCTTCTGCAGAACTTCTCCAGCGTTAGCGGCCACGTTTATAAATATCTCAGCGATTGCCGTGTTCTTAGCAGCCCTCCAAAAATCTATCGTAAGCTTTTTGTCACAAATAACTCAGTCACAACCATGGAGCTATCACTGATGATGTTACAGATTCCGCGAATTTGACTACGCAATCGACTGAGGACAGATAAATCCTAATTCACAAAATTTTATTTATAAAATTTGAAGAAGTCACGTTCCACAATCAGTATGAGATACCTTGTTTTATGCCCCTTATTTAGGAATCGCGAAGCTCAAATTAACATAAGCATTAGGAGTGAGTCCCACACAAGCGTTTAACATTATTATGTTTGTTCTGGAACTAAAGCAGAACAAATGTAGATACTCTTTACAACAATGCATTGCTTGGGCAGAGGGGTTGGATTTGGTTTCACTTTTAGCTACGTTGGTATCATGTTTTCTAGATTAGGACGTCAACATTGCGACGCTGTCAGCCTGTGTGTGTTGCACGGGTATATATCTTTGTTAGATTACATGTACTGATGTTTGATAATTTTCATAAACGTACTTCAGTGGTTGTTTTGAAACATCTGGTAGTGTCCTTAGTGTTCATCTGAAAGATACGAATTTCAGTGTAGAAGCTCTAATATATCATTCCAATTCCTCTGGGTTTATTTATTCGTAATTTCTGGTGGCATCCGACCTCAGGGAAGATCAGTTTGGATTTCGAAAAAATGTAGGAACACGCGAGGCCAATATCGATCCACTACTTATCTTAGAAGGTAGGTTAAGGAAGGCAAAACTATGTTTATAGCATATGTAGACTTAGAGAAAGGTTTTTACAATGTTGACTGGAATACTCTCCTTGAAATTCTGAAGGTAGCAGGGGTAAAATACAGGCAGCGAAAGGTTATTTACAAGATGTACAGGATCCAGACGGCAGTTACATCAGAGTCAAGGGGCATGAAAGGGAAGCAGTAGTTGAGGAGGGAGCAAGAGCAGTTTGTAACCTATCCCAATGCTATTCAATCTGTGTATTGAGCAAGCAGTAAAGGAAAGCAAAGTAAAATTTAGAGTGAGAATTATAGTTCAGTGAGAATAAAAAGTCCTTGAGGTTCGCTGGTGACATTGTAATTCCATCAGAGACAGCAAAGCATTTGGAAGAGCAGTTGAACGCAATGGTCAGTGCCTCGAAAGGAAGTTATAAGATGAACATCAACAAAACTAAGACAAATACAATGGAATGTAATCTAATGAAATCAGGTGATACTGGAGGAATTAGGGTAGGAAACGAAACACTTCAAGCAATAGATGATTTTTTACTGTTTGGGCAGCAAAATAAATGATGATGGCCGAAGTAGAGAGGATATAAAATGTAGACTTCCGATCGAGAGAAATTTGTTAACATCGAATATAGACTTCAGCGATAGCAAATCTTTCCTGAAGGTATTTGTTTGGAGTGTAGCCACATGCAGAAGTCAAACATGGACTGTAAACAGAAGAGAAAATAAGCCTTTGAAACGTGGTGCTACAGAAGAATGCTGAAGATTGGGTGGCTATATCGTGTAACTAATGAGGAGGTACTGAATAGACTTGGGGAGACAAGATATTTGTGGCACAACTTGACTAGAAGAAGGGATCAGTTAATAGTACACATTCTGAGACACTGACAATTTGCTTTAGAGGGAAATGTGAGAAGTAAAAATCAATGGGGGAAAACCAAGGGATGTGTACAGTACGGAGATTCAGAAGGATGGAGATTGCAGTAGTTATTCGGGGATTAAGAGGCTTGCACAGCACAGAGTAACATGGAGAGCTGCTTCAAACCAGTCTTCGGACTGAAGACGACAACAACAACAGCTACAATTTCGACGACCTTACATGGTCAACTCATTCGGCGAAAAAACAAATCATTACTTCGATTTCCTCTAAATCATGAAGGAAATTCCTGCTGACAAAAATTCATGCAGGTTAACATTGCATAATGCATTTTTTTTTCCTGGTACATTTTCACAGAAATTGCTAGCTTCTCAACATTTTCGTTTAGCCAACATGGGCAACGAAGCACAAATGACAGTAAAAAAAATGGTTCAAATGGCTCTGAGCACTATGTGACTCAACTTCTGAGGTCATCAGTCCCCTAGAACTTAGAAGTACGTAAACCTAACTAACCTAAGGACATCACACGCATCCATGCTCGAGGCAGGATTCGAACCTGCGACCGTAGCGGTCGCGGTTCCAGACTGTAGTGCCTAGAACCGCTCGGCCACCACAGCAGGCCAAATGACAGTCATTATACAGTGGAATGACTCATCTGCACTGACAACGGGTTGTCGAAAATTGACTACTAAGCTTATTTTCATTTCAAAGTCAGATTTTTTGGTGTCTTTGTTTTTTGTATCTTTTTTGTTTTGTTATGCCTCAATTTTGCTTCTTCCGAGCGACTAGTCACTGTGGTTGACCCTGCTCTCATTTTTCGAAAAAGCTGAGTGCTATCTCATTTCAGCCATCATTAGGATTTTCTGTGGTTTGTCTAAACCATTTGCGAGGAATGTTGGCATACAAAATTGTTAAGGCTTTCGTGGCCACTTGTTGACAAACTGCCTATTGGCTTCTGTCTCGGGTTCTTCGGCCGACGTTCATCTAATGATTTTTCTGACGTTTCGCCAGCACGAGTGGCTGGCATTGTCAAAGCTTCAACCGGCAATGGAGGTTGAAGCTTTGACAATGCCAGCCACTCGTGCTGGCGAAACGTCAGAAAAATCATTAGATGAACGTCGGCCGAAGAACCCGAGACAGAAGCTAATAGGCAGTTTGTCAATGTTGGCATAGTTGCTTAAGGAAGGCCACAGGTCTTTTTCTTCTCTTATAACCTCACCGGCGCTAGCATGTTGGAATCTAATCTCATCTAAGTTATCCTGTATTGAGCCTAATGTCACTTGACGCTTTAACCACTAACCACAAGCGAAAGGGAAAGCAAAATCCCATTTGGAAGCGCTAACTGAGAATGTAGTTTCTGAAAGTTCAACGGTGACAGCAACCCTGACAAATACAGCAACAAACTGGGTGATTCGATCGAACCTGCTTCTTTTCTTTCTGGTAAGCAGAAGATTGAATGCAAATGATCCTTGTTCGCGTGTCTCCGAAAATGTGACGTAAACACTCTTGTGTTAAAAGTTTTCTTCACAGAGCAGTTGCCGGTTTCGACCGCTTCATCAGACGGTAATACAGGCCACTGATCAAAACATGTTTCGTGGTTTACAATATTTGTGATGTCCTACAATCATACACTTGCTCACTATCACAATTTTTGTTTACATTTAAGGGGTTTTTCGGGCACTCCAGCGTGTTTCGCGCGTTGTTCTTGAGACAGGTCGAAAGCGATACCAACAAAACCATGCAAGTGATTCTTTAATAAGTTGTGTATGGCAGATATATAATAAATATATAACGTATTTAACGATCGACATGTTCTGGTTAAGTGATACTACGGCTGAAATTATATATTTGCTTCCTAGCGTTATACATCTATAAGAATCCTCTCTTCGTTCTTCATTGAAAGACACGAAACCAATTACAGAAGAGACCAAATCGACTTTGCACACGAAAGACAAAAGTCTGCGTTTCCTTACCTGTAGAAAGTTTCAAACGATTCTAGTCTACCGGGCTGTGCTAGAGCCGCCAATGTAGGTTTTTCCCTGACGCTATATTTTGTCACAGATATATTTAAATTATTACGTAGCGGCCATTCCGACAAGGAATATCAAGGAGCTCCCAATACGCAGCTACGCCATACATCTCTAAGGCTTATTTTATTCATCTGCTGACCGAATGCTGACTGTGTATGGAAAAAAGCAAACCGCAAGGGACTTCGTGCAACGTTTTTTTGCCAAGAGCTTACCTTGCGGTTTATATAAGAGTGAAAGAGTGAAGTATGACTCAACGAGTATGTTTTGTTTACGATAAATATTTTAAGATGTCCACTGTTTTTGTTCTACTGATCAATAGAACAAAAACAATGCATTTGTTATTCAAACTTAAATATGGAATTGTTCTACCCTGATGTAACGGAAGAATCCATAAATAAGATTTTAAAATGCTATCTGCCTCATCTACAAGTTTAACGTGGGAACGAAACTAACGTGTAAAACATCTATGAGGAGACGGATGGCGGAATTAAATTGCAATTAACCTTCAGCAATATTTATCATAAGAGGAAACGATTTCACTGATTCTCATGCAGTGTATTAGACGAAAATATAAAACGGCATTCCCTTTCTCTCGTTGGATGCTGGAAAGAAACAAAGATCTCATCACCAGAAACTGAAGATCGTATGTAAATATTTGTCTTCAAAGATCACTTCACCTTTGGTATAAGAGCCCTCCTCGTACATTATTAAGTTTCTGCAATGCTCAAAGGCTCGAGGTACCATTGCAGTTGTAACCTACTTCAAACTCAGTGACGATGCAGAAGTTGACAAGTCAGAGGGCAATGATAGTTTATCGGCTCTAGTAATCTGTGTGCAGAAAGCAGGCAACAGTTATAACAGTCGTAGGACATGCAAGAGGGGCAGTAGCTAAGTAGATGGTGAGATCGAGTTGTAACATATCCCTCGTGTTATTTTATCTGTAGACTGAGCAAGCAGTAAAGCAAACCACGGAGAAATTAGGAAAAGGAATTAAAGTTCAAGGAGAATAAATAAAACACTGAGGTTTACTGACGACGCTGGGTCTTGAAAGGAGGCTGTAGGATGAACATCAACAAAAATAAGACTACGGTAATGGTGATGCTTAAGGTCTTATATTAATAAATGAGACACTAAAAGTAGAAGATGAAATCTGCTACTTCAACATGAAAATAATTGATGACGGCCGAAGAAGAGAAGATATGAGACGCTGGCGGTAACAAGAAATCATTTCTGAAAACGTGGCATTCGTTAACACCAATTATAAATTTAACTGTTTTCAAGTCCTTTGTATGGACTATAAAATTCTACGGAAGTGAAACGTGAACGGTAAACGGTTCAGGCAAGAAGGGATTAAATGCTTTTGAAATGTGGCGCTACAGAAGAATAGGTGGGTAAATCGAATAAAGAAATATTGTATCAAACTGAGGAAAAAAGAAATTTAGGACATAAATTGACTAAAAGAAGTGTTCAGTTGATAGGGCACATTCATCAGTTGTGTCATATACCGTCAGCCTATAAAATAAGCGACTTATGCGATCTTTTTCGGAAAAACTAATGAAGCAATCAAGGTAAAACTTTTTGCACATTATTTATTGATAATCACTTTACTAAGGTTTGAAGCTTACACAGTTATTGTGTTTGCATAAGGCTGATTTTCAAAACAATCCAATTTTTATTTATAGATTCTTTGACCTTTTTTTAAAAAAAAAAAAAACGTATTAAACCCCACATTCGAGGAGTTAAAGTTGATCTGTACAAATTAGGTCTGTCCATGACGGAAGTCTTGCAGTCTGCAAATCTCATCTGAAATCAAAAGGCAAACGACTTTCTTAATCTGTAGGATATTATGCACGGAGTAATAGCACAGTTTTTAAAATTTGACAGTGTATTTGAAGCTGACGGAATGGATTACGAGTACACTTTCTAAAATACGGCTTATTTACTCGTCGGGCATGTCCGCAAGTACTAATAGGCTATTATTTATTTTAATTTATTCATTGCTTGTTGCAAAAAAAACATGACCAAAACCAAAAGACAAAAAAATGTTCAAATGTGTGTGAAATCTTATGGGACTTAACTGCTAAGATCATCAGTCCCTAAGCTTACACACTACTTAACCTAAATTATTCTAAGGACAAACACACACACCCATGCCCGAGGGAGGACACGAACCTCCGCCGGGACCAGTCTCACAGTCCATGATTGCAGCGCCTCAGACCGCTCGGCTAATCCCGCGCGGCAAACGACAAAACAACGACTTTGTTTCAAAAGTCCGCAATTTTATTATTTTGTCGAATTTCAAAAAACTGTGCTATGACTCCGTGCGTAATTTTCGACAGATTAAGAAAATGGTTTGTTTTTTGATTTCAGATGAGATTTGCAGACTGCAGGACTTCCGTCATGGATACTCCTAATTTCGGACACAGTAGCTTTAAATGAGGAGCTTAATTCTCAAAATACGTCAGAAGATGTTGCCCAAAAGAATCAATATATAATATGCAAAAATTTTCACCTGGACCCTTACTGAAACCGCGGAAGGATGTGTGCGTAAAAGGACCTAATGCAAAAATGAAGAAGCGTTTACAGGATTGACTAGCATGGAGAGCTACATCAACAACAGAAAACAATGTCCAGTCTAATTTGCTCTATACCAAAAGAGTAATTCTTGAAACCTATTGTTATCCTATCAAAATCGTCGATACAAATATCATGAATCAGTAGTGATTCCTCCATAAGAAAATGAGACGTTAAGTGTAGCCGAAACGAGATAAGTAAAAAGCCTGTCACGTTTTATGGAACGAAGTATTCTGTACGGGTTTATAGTAAGCATATGGCGAGCTTCTCGGCAATTGATATGCGTTTTAGTCCGTATTGTGCGAAGACGTATAACATTCAAGATTAAGTGGTTTCAGGACAACATGAAAAGAGGCATTTCCTGAATGGTACCATTACGACGTCCGGCAACGAGGCAATAACTTTTGCCTTTGTTGTTCCGCAGATCCTTATCAGGTCCTTAAAAAAAAGCCATCAGGGAGGGTGCCTAATGGCGGTATTGTTTCCTGACAACTCTCTGTGGCTGAGTCGCGTATCGGAAACGGAGCCGGTTTCTGTTACACTGCCGCTAAACGTCGTAATTGTTCTTTATAGGTGCGGCGTACCAGCATACTTGACCCGGATATCCAATTAGCACCGCTGTACGAAGCTGTTTCTCAGGGCAACAGCTGGGCTGTCTCGGAAGTAGTTGGCTAGCGTTCGACGCAAAGTGAGTGATCCACGGGTCGTGTTGCGGAAGTGAGTCCTCGTCTGTGCGGCTCGTTACTGGTTCCCGTGCTGGCTTCGAAATATACGCCCTCATGTAGTGGTGCAGCGAACGGATGCCTCGTCAGTACTCAGAGTAGATGAAACTGCACTTCCAGAAGGCCATGTAGTGACAGCGGATTTCCTCTGGTTTGCTAATAGCGCTGCTCGGTTGCACAGATGTGCACAGCGCCGCAGTACGAGGGGAAACGCTCCGCTCGTGTCGTTCACGTGTATTACTCTGCAGCATAAAAAGATACGGAGGTAGCTCTTAAACCTGGCACAGATATGATATTGATAGATGAGAAATTTTAGATTTGTGTGCTTTTAGGCTTTCGTGACCAAAGTAAGTTCACATAAAATTCGTGTAGGCTGTAGACGCCGCCGAATTGTAAAGTGATGAACCAATGATTCGAGCAGTAGTGCAAGTTTCGTAAATCAGGGTGTATAAAGCAAGTAGGCTATACTGGATTTTGAACTCCGTGGTCGTTGTTCAATTAAATATTTTTGAGGAAGACCTCAGGCAGTTTGAAATACCTTTAAAAAATCTTTATTTCATGGTCACCACCGGGTCGGGCCATTGTAACGATATTGGGATGGCTATAGTTTGTTAGTGTCGTCATCAATATGTCATCTACTGCACTGCATTTACGCAGTTAACGCCACTTTATATGCCGTATGATAACATACACATACAAAAATGCATTTCGTTATACATTGTGCAGGTCGTCCATACAACATATAGCTGACTACGCTAACAATGTAATTAATTAACTGTAGCCTTGTGAAGGTGGACATAGAGACCCGAAACCGGTAATGCCAGTGAAATAAAGCTTCATTAAAAATATTTCACGGTAGTTGTGGTCTTCTTCAGCGATGTGATTACGGCCACTTACATTAATGCCCCAAATACAGTTTCTTCATTTTGCTACTTAAGACAGTCTACAAAGCACGAGAATTTTAATGTAAAGATTTGTTTTCATTGTGTTGATTCATGTTGCGCTACAACAGAAGTTATGTGTCAACTGTACATGCGGAATAGTTGTGTTTATAAAGAATCTAAGGCGGCCGTGTTGAGTGAATTCCGTTCCAGTTCATGAATTGGAATATTTCTTCTATATAATGATGAACTGGAATATTTCTCCTACATCATCGTAAGTTTTTGTTTTTTACGGTTCATTGTCGAACGAAATTCATCCACAGCTGGTCAGGGTTGATCAGAAATCTCTTATTACACTTGCATCAGTTCAGAAAGGGACTACTGAACTCAATCGTGAGGACACTTGTCTTGATCATCCACATTATCGAGATAGTGTTCCGTAGGACGATACGTGATTAAAGGCGTATTCTTCACAAGAAAGATTTTGGTACGTTTTGCACGAAAATTTATCTATGAGAAACCTTAGAACAAGATGAATGCCGTACGCGTTTAATTCAGATCAAAAGCAAATGATAAAATCAAGAGGATTGAAGTCGGTGGCCCTGAAAAATATAAGATTATGTCGATTTCATTGGCTGGAAAGGCTATGGCCAATTATCAACTGCAACTGGAAGCTTTTTCTTTTCATTACCTTGAAAAGGGGAAAAACAACTGACAGATATTCTGTAAGTCTTGTGGACCAACTTGTTACGAAAATTGATAAAACGCTTGAAATACATAAGAAGAAATTAATTTTTGTCAGGACACTGCACCAACCCATGAAGTCGCTTTGGACTAGGACAACTGATTCAACTGATTGAATTTTGTGGCTCCAAGCAGATCGTCTACAATCGTACTTCAGTGAGGGATTTGTCTGCTGGGAAAAGTGGGTCAAAATGCATTGGCCTTGAAGGGACGACGTTAAATATATTTCTCATCCAAACGCTGATATGGGCCGAAAATGTCTCTTTGCCCTAGTAATATACAAACCTTCCAGGGTTTCTGATGTGTTTAAACTTTTCTTTGAGAAGAAACCAGATATATATATATATATATATATATATATATATATATATAATATTTTTTTCTGTGCTGGAATAGTTACCGACTCCGCGGTCCAATCTGCCAATTTTAACTTAAAAAGTCGTAAAGAGTAAAGACTGACTTTACTAGCTGACCTGTCTCGGAAACGTTTGAATCGCTGATGAGAAGCCTTTAAGCTTGAAAACGCAAGATCTTGAGAGTGTGTATACCCGAAATAATCCCAAAAAAACTCTTAAATAGCCGTGAGTGATAGCGCGTTATCTTTTTGGGGCAACGTTTGTAGGCTTCTCAGTAGTTTTCTCCAATGTTATTTTCAAGCTGTATGAGTTGTGGCCTATAAATGTCAGCTGTTACGGATAGAGTCCTGGGAAGCAGTTTGTAGTCCACGACCTCTTCTTTATCCCAGCAGATGCATAACGTCATCGTCAGGAACGGCGCGGAAACTTTTGTACTCTCTGTCGGTCTTTTGTTAAGGGTCAAAACTAGTGTATCTCATGTTGCCGTGGATGCGTCATTTTTCTGTAACATATTTATTTAGAAATGGTCAGTGCTATTTACGAAATACATGGACGATAAGCAGGGATATTTAATTGACTATCCACTGATTTTTGTCTGTTCCATTTCCAGTAAAGGCACTCGAACACCAAAAATATGAAAATTGGCTATGGAGTGCAAAACGTCTTTCACTGTTGGTATGACAATATTCATTCGTCTCTTAGTTCTCTGTTTGACTGACTTAGCTCATCACAGATTCAAGTGTTCGGAAGATCTTCGTCAAGGCTCAAAATTCTACCTCTGTACACATGGCCAAACTTACAAGACAGAGTGCCTTAATAAAGTATATACTTTTATAGACTTTCAAACCTCCCTCTTCACGGTATGCACATAAGCAGAAGAAGAGGGTGCCGCGCCAGTCCCTGTTGTAATTATGACAGAACATAACAACACCTTCGTCGGACCACAACAGCCGTTGCGAGAAACTGCCACATACGAAACTAGGAGGGTTGGCGGTAGTGCCCCACGGACGCACTGCACTGCCGATATTGAAGAGGACGTCCTCCGTCATGCAGAAGAGAACCCGACGCCTACCACTGGAAACATCACAGGTCAGAGATCACTGTCTCTGCTATGTGCGTACCATGAAGCGTGAGCTTTGAAAGTGATCCGATTCTCAAACAAATTTTACATCGGAACGTTACATTTCCAAACATGGATTGCTGATCAAAACTTTATCTATTAAGTCCTCTCTACAACCCCTAGAAGCCTGTCATAGGAATTTTGTATCACACTGTATATCTGAATCTACACCTGTTAGATTATACAGTACACTGCAGTAGGTTGTTGTTGTCTTCAGTCCTGAGACTGGTTTGATGCAGCTCTCCATGCTACTCTATCCTGTGCAAGCTTCATCATCTCCCAGTACCTACTGCAGCCTACATCCTTCTGAATATGCTTAGTGTATTCATCCCTTGGTCTTCCTCTGCGATTTTTACCCTCCACGCTGCCCTCCAATACTAAATTGGTGATCCCTCGATGTCTCAGAACATGTCCTACCAATCGATCCCTTCTTCTAGTCAAGTTGTGCCACAAGCTCCTCTTCTCCCCAATTCTATTCAATACCTCCTCATTAGTTGTGTGATCTACCCACCTTATCTTCAGCATTCTTCTGTAGCACCACATTTCGAAAGCTTCTATTCTCTTCTTGTCTAAGCTATTTATTGTCCACGTTTCACTTCCATACATGGATATACTCCATACAAATACTTTCATAAACGACTTCCTGACATTTAAATCTATACTCGATGTTAACAAATTTCTCTTCTTCAGAAACGCTTTCCTTATCATTGCCAGTCTACATTTTATATCCTCTCTACTTCGACCATCATCAGTTATTTTGCTCCCCAAATAGCAAAACTCCTTTACTACTTTAGGCATCTCATTTCCTAATCTAATACCCTCAGCATCACACAGACTTAATTCGACTACATTCCATTATCCTCGTTTTGCTTTTGTTGATGTTCATCTTATATCCTCCTTTCAAGACACTGTCCATTCCGTTCAACTGCTCTTCCAAGTCCTTTGCTGTCTCTGACAGAATGACAATGTCATCGGCGAACCTCAAAGTTTTTATTTCTTCTCCATGGATTTTAATACCTACTCCGAACTTTTCTTTTATTTCCTTTACTGCTTGCTCAATATACAGATTGAATAACATTGGGGATAGGCTACAACCCTGTCTCACTCCCTTCCCAATCACTGCTTCCCTTTCGTGCCCCTTGACTCTTATAACTGCCATCTGGTTTCTGTACAAATTGTAAATAGCCTTTCGCTCCCTGTATTTTACCGCTGCCACCTTCAGAATTTGAAAGAGAGTATTCCAGTCAACATTGTCAAAAGCTTAATCTAAGTCTACAAATGCTAGAAACTTAGGTTTGCCTTTCCTTAATCTTTCTTCTAAGATAAGTCGTAGGGTCAGTATTGCCTCACGTGTTCCAATATTTCTACGGAATCCAAACTGATCTTCCCCGAGGTCGGCTTCTATCAGTTTTTCCTTACGCCACTGCTAATATTACCGTTTCCTGCTCCACCTGCAAATGGAGCGAGGGAAAACGAATGCCTGTATACTTGCATATGAGCCCCGATTTCTCTTACGGTGCTTACGCGAGTTGTACGTTGATGGCAGTAGACTCTTCCTGCAGTCTGTAGCAAATGCCAGCTATCTAAACTTCCTCAATAGTGTTTCACAAAAAGAATGTCTTCTACCCTCTAGTGATTCCCATTTGAGTTCACGGAAGATTTCCGTAATACGTCTTGACCGAACCTACCGGTACCAAATTTAGCCTCTGGGCTGCCTTTCTTTAGTTCTATCTGCTGGGGATACCAAAAACTCCATAATTGTAGGCCAAGTCCTCTATACGCGGACTCCGTGATAGACACAGATGAAATACATTTCCTAGAATTCTGCCTCCAAACATTTTTGCTGTCAATGAGCAAATATCAGGTTACAATTACTTGTAGGTGATTTCAGCAATTAACTATATGTTTATTTGTGCATGTTGACAAAATAATGATGGTAAGCATTTGTTTCCAAAAACTCGCGGATAACTTCGTCTGTTATGTAACTCAAGCTGTAAAATATGTAAATTTTTACCAGCTACGACAGTAAAATATTGCACGGAAAGTGAAGTACGTAAAACAATGCCTTGAAGGTGACAAGTTTTATGCTGGAAATCAGACAGAGCCATAACAGTTTTATTATCTGCACGTGATCATTACTGGATGTTGCAGAAGTCTCACTCCGTATTCGCTAAGTATGTACTGAGTGAATGTCACGGCTACCAGACAATACGGCTACCAGACGCAGGGTCTTATTCTTCACTTGACAAACAAATGGGGAAATCTGAGTGTTCTGGAAGCGTTTAAGATCAACAAACATTTTGGAAACAACCCGTACCTGATTGTGAATGATCAGATTCGTCATATTACTATCCCTCTTTTGAATTTCACCTAACCCTCGCATTTATCTACCATTCCCATCCTACGTATCCATTTTGTTTTGTACGTATTTTATTATGATTCTTGACCTATCTTAGATGACTTAGTATTTTGCTTCTTTGCCAGACGCACATCTTCTCTGAAGTATAATTACAATGTTAAAATAAATCAAGCTGTAGGGCCTGGACTCTGCAAGTGCATCTTTGCTGCTCCTCCGAATCTTTAATCTCAAGTACTTCCCGCTTGTATTTGTTGAAGTGAAGGGCAGTTATCTGGAGGTAAATCCCGAAAAAATCTCTTACAGAATTGAAGTCTTACAGGTCCATAGGAAGCTATAAATAAGATGTAGCGTCCATCGAAGGTTTGCTTAAGCTCCTCAGTGTGTTCGTGACCAGCTCCTCGGTAGTTGGGGTCCGGAAGTTCGGTCGCTTTGTATAGTTTTTCGAGTGGCGTAGGTTTCATGCAATCAAATATTAGCCAGCGTGGTTCATTTAAGTCTACCTCCGAGGCTGTGTGGTCCGAGTAGGTACCAGCCAAGCAGAAGAACAGTGTTCGATTCCCAGTACTGCGAGGGATTTTTCTTTGGTGGAAACGAGTGCACTCAGCCTCGTGATACCAAAAGAAGAGCTATTTGAATGCGAAGTAGTGGCTGCAAGATCTGCAAAGACGATAGCGGATGGGAGAGCAGTGTGGTGAGCCCACGCCGCTCCATACTGCATCCAAATGGCGCCATTGGCTGAGAATGACACAGTAGTTGGTCCTTTCTGACTGACTCGACTAGCCAGAATGGTGGAGCCTGGTTGTCTCAGCGCCAGTGGTGTGCGTCAGTTACGAGGCCAACCCACGTATGTCAGTTTACCTGTGTGTTCCAAGGTGATGCCAGTCAAACATACGTACAGCTTCCCATCTGCTTGTTTTGAGCGATGATGAAACGTGACTTGTGCTTTAGAGGGATTTGGTTTAAGGGAATTTTCCTGCTAGTATACTGACGTGTTGCTTAGAGCATGTTGAAGGTTTTGTTCTTGCACATTGCGCTGTGATGGCCAGATCGTTGGCGTACAGGAAGTAGGTCCTGTAATTTGGTGTTGACTGGTCACTGGTTCAAATGGCTTAACATCTGAGGTCATCAATCCCCAAGAACTTAGAACTACTTAAACCTAACTAACCTAAGGACATCACACACATCCATGCCCGAGGCAGGATTTGAACCTGCGACCGCATCAGTCGCGCGGTTCCGGACTGAAGCGCCTTGAACGTCTCGGTCACAACGGCCGGCTGGTCACGGTATACAGGCTGAGTAGAAGAGAGTCCTGAACACTAACTTCGGCGAGCTCCGACTTCTGCCGTATGAACAACTGATACAGAAACGCCATGAAAACAAACAAATAACAGGTGTAGCGTTGGCTGCTGCATACGATATAGTCAACCATTCAAAACGGTATGACGTAATCAGCTAGCAGAAATCGCAGCTGCAATACAGAATGGTCTATGCCACGCTCGAAGGCAGAAAGAGCCAATGGCCAATGACAGATTATCTGTCATTGGCCAATGACAGATAATAAAGGAAACACCAATAAAGCATACCTTTCACCCCTCCTCCTCCTCCTTTTACAGCCAATCAAGTAACGACACGGTTTTCTCGTGCAGCTATTTAAGGAACCAAGTGTGTTTCATTTAGCAGTTTAACGTAAGGCCCTGAGGAAGGCTAGCTGCAACGCTGGCCGAAACGTTGGCGCATTTTAAATTATGACGATGCGGTCTGATACCCTGAAGAATTTTATTGAAGATGACAACGGCCGCGGAAGCCTACGCTTACACTTCATACAGTTTGTTTAGGTCGCAATAGCGATATCGTTCGATAGCCGTTTGGGATTCTGGGTCTTTCTGTGGCTTTAACTGTGCTACGACCTTTGCTTTTCTGCACGTCTTTGGGATCTCGCATGTCTCGAGACAGTGGTTGACAAAATCCAGGATTCACTGTCTGGCTCAATGGCTAAAGTGTTGTATCTGTTCCACATAAACGTTGTCAACCCTGGTTTCTTTTCCATTATTCACTGAGCTTAGTTCTAGGTTGAGCTCTTTTTTTTAGGTAAATGGCATAACGAAGTTATTTGCTTGTTGCTGTGGCCTTCTATTCCTTTTGGGGCTCCGACAACTTTTTTCAGTTTTTCATTCAGGAGGAGATGATGGGCAATTTGGTTGACTGCTACTTTTGATTAGCATAAGATCACAGTTCATCTACATGTACACTCCGTAAGCCACACTACGATGCGTGGCGTAGGGTACTTTGTGAACCACTATCACTTGCCCCTTTTCCAGTCGCGAACAGTTGGTGGGAAGAAAGACTGCTTGTAAGCCTCTGGGTGCGCTCAGATCTCTCCAGTTTTATCTTGCAGTCTTTTCACGAGATATACGTAAGAGGAAGAAATATACTGGCTGACTTTTCTAGGAACAAACGCTCTCGAAACTTTAACAGTGACCCACACCTTGATGCCGAACGCCCCTCTTGCAGTGTGTGCCACGGGATTTGGCTGAGCGTTTCCGTGACGGTTCTCGCTTACTCAGTGAACCTCTAAAGAAACATGCTGCTCTTCTTTGGATCCTCTCTGTTTCTTCTCTTAGTCCTGTTCGGTACAGACTCTAGACTGACGCGCAATATTCAAGCACTGGTCGAAAGACTGTTTTGCAGTCTACCTCCTTTATTGAGGGACAACATTTCCTATGCAGTTGTTAGTCACACAAAATAGGTCTTTCTGTCCGTGTATAAGCAATACGTTAAATTTGCTTACTTTGAGGGTCAATTGCTGCTCTATACACAATTTTCTAGCTTTGCGACTTCTCTATGTACAACAGTAACATCCACGAAAAGCTTCGTGGAACTTACGACATTATCTACTAAGTCACTTATAAAAATTGTGAAAATTAATGGACCTATAATACTCCCCTGCCTGGAGCCGGAAGTTACTTTTACGTCTTATGACTGCTCTCCGCTGAGAATGATGTGCTGTGTTCTGTTCACTATAAACTCTTCAGTCCAATCACATGGTTGGTCTGATTTTCCGCAAGCTCGTATTTTGTTCTGTAGGTAGCAGTGGGGAAACTCTATCGAATGCCTACCGGAAGTCAAGGAACATGGCTTCTACCTGGTCGCTTGGTCGCTTGTATCTACTGCTTTCAGAGTCTCGTGGACAAGCAGAACGAACTGGGTTTTAACATGATCATTGTTTTCGGAACCCATTCTGATTCCTACAGATGGAATTTTCGATATCCGGAAATGTCATATTACGCGTGCTCAAAACATGTTACAAAAATACAGAACGACATCAGAGATATAGTCCGATAGCTGTGTGCGTCTTTTCGAGGATCCTTTTCGGAAACAGGAATGACCTGTGCTTTTTTCCAATAGATAGGAACGCTTTTCTCCTGCAAGGACCTACGGTACACTTCTGCCTGAAGAGGGGCAAGTTCTTTCACATACTCTGTGTACAGGCCAACTGGTGTCTCATCATGTCCAGTGACCTTACCTCTGTTGCGCGATTTCAGTTATTTTTCTATCCTATGGCTACTTGTTCCGACATATGTCGTTTGTCGGTCACTGAAGATTTAGTGAGTAACTACTACGCGATCTTTCTCTGTGAAACTGTCTTGGAAAAAGGCGTTTAGTATTACGGCCTTTAATATGTCATCCTCATATTCAAAAGCATTATGCCCTCATATTGCTTGGACAGATGGTTTCGATCTGTTTACTGGTTTCTTAGGATTTTTTGTCAAGTCGGTACGTAGAACTCTGCCATTACGCTTCACCCAAGAAATTTGAGTTTATTGGCTAAGTTCCTGAACATTTTGTTGGTGTGGGTTGTATCTATTCCTTGCAGGGTTTCAATCTGTTTCCTCTGGCAAGATATCTTTTATTGAGCGCGAGAGAAATGGTATGTGAAACAAACGCTGTGAAGCCAGTCCGTATTTTCTCACAAAACGTTTATCAAATGGTTCAAATGGCTCTGAGCACTATGGTACTTAACATCTGAGGTCATCAGTGCCCAAGAACTTAGAACTACTTAAACCTAACTAACCTAAGAACATCACACACATCCATACCCGAGGCAGGATTCGAACCTGCGACCGTAGCGGTCGCACGGTTCCAGACTGAAGCGCCTAGAACCGCTCGGCCACACCGGCCGGCAAAAACGTTTATCAGTTTGATCTAACTTTGTAAATCCTGAGGTGACAGTGTAGTTTGTCAAATGGGCACTCATTGAGCTAACTAATCATAACAGTTGGCCCAGTATCTTTTTGCTCGTTATCCAGCCAAATGTCGAAATATTGTTCTACAACCTATCAAAAAGACAACGCCATGACTGCGTTCACTCGCCGTCTTCTGCTACTTAAATGTGTCGACACGTTTGACATAAAATTCCTACCACCAGATTCCCCTAAGTTAACGAACACCGCATGTTATGGTTTCATTGGTGAGAATTTGCAAAAGTAAATAACTGTCGCCGAAGAAAAGTACAGTGTTTTGTTTGAATTGAAATACTGTAAATGTAGTGATACGAATGAGCGTCCAGCCTGAAAACTAAGTAGATGACATTTCACAGACAGATAAAGCTTAGCAAGAGACCCCGAAAGGAGACAACGCGTTTCCTTCACTTAACGTTACATACATATATATAAAGACAGAACATGTCACGTCCCTTTTTTGTTTGAACAAAGAAAAAACGCGGTGATAGGGAGGAAGCAGGGCATCCTCAATCTAGTGCATTATATCTCACCTGCCCATCAAGACTCCTTCAGAGCCGTACAAGCAGCAGAAATGAAGATGGTAAAGGAAATGCAGTGTCCAGCTCATCGACTAGGTGTTTGTAAACATCTTTTAGGGCGCAAATAAGGACATTAACGTTGTAAATAGTACATTAAATTACGTACTGAACGCTACAAAATAAATAAAGATGTAAAAGTTAATATTTAGGTTGTTATCTTTCTACCGAAACAGAAAAGTTATTTAAACGTTTGTTTTTTCTTAAAATAGTGAGAGTTGTTGTAAAAGGTATTTGTAATTCAGGTATATAAATTGTCTTTTAGCAATAAAGCACTCCTTTGATGACCTTTAATAACCAGTTTCCGGTCTGTAATTATTGTTTCAGGTTTATCCAGTTTTCCACTGAAGCAGTCATGCAGGTTGTATCCCACAGGACAGGTGAACAGTGTTATATTTCTAGGATCTACGCAAGAGAAAATCAGCTGATCGCAGGCTGTACGACAAAGGTGAAACTTTTCTACCATAGGGTACTCCGCGCTATTGAGAAAAGCTTCAGTTATTGTAACCAGTGACGATCCTATGCACACGAACTGAGCAGCTTGGTTCAACTGTTGAGACCCCGGGCACACACTAAGACTGGGGTTCAAAATCCATTTGGGAAGGGATAAGGAAGGAAATCAGCCGCGTGTTTCCAGAGGAATCATTCATTTACTTTAAGAAAGTTTGGAAAACCACGGAAAACATTAAGTCACCTTCATCGGTTCGGCTTATGCTTCGCCTCGAATGACACAGCTGTAAACAAGACGTTAAACCACAGCCAAAGAGGAAAGACGTAAAGATAAACAAATATCACACAGAGAAATAAGCAAACCAACAAATGATCAATGTCTCTGTACAGAGTCTAACATAATTTACAGAGAAATGCGGAACTTGCGTAGCTGTAAAAATCATAGCGGTGCAAATCAGGATTTTACCTTTGTAGCACTGATTACTTATCTTGGCTGCAAAAAGAGTGTAACAGGCTACATCTTTCCATTATAATGTTCCCAATGACTGATACCATCACAAGCTGCGAGTGAAATGTTACTGAGATTATCTTAAACATTTCTGAAAAGATTGTATTCTCTGAACATACAGCGAAAAATTGAATTACTTTCCGAAAAGAAATGGAGGAACATGTGACACAACGTGGATTCTACGACATATCTTAGAAGACAGAGCGAAGATAGGCTAGCCTACATTTATGGCATCTGTAGATTTACAGAAGTTGTGATGCATCAGATACTGATACCGAAACTTCTTACACACAAGTTAAGACAGCCCTGTCTTTCACCAAAGCAACTGAAATTACTACAGCGATGTATGATTTTGGAACCAAGGTAGACCATCGTTGGCACACTGACATAGTAGTACCGTACTTAACGAACTGTAAGAATTGCTTTCAAACTTCAGGTGCGTCTTATACAAAATTAATAGAAAAAATGTTAAGTGTTTGATTTAAAATCCCCGCCTGTCTTAAAAAATGATCATAAGTTCTGTGCCGCGCGAAACCTATCTTTGCCGGCAGGTGTGGCCGAGCGGTTCTAGGCGCTTCAGTCTGAAACCACGCGACCGCTACGGTCGCAGGTTCGAATCCTGCCTCGGGCATGGATGTGTTTGATGTCCTTAGGTTAGTTAGGTTTAAGTTGTTCTAAGTTCTAGGGGACTCATGACCTCAACTGTTAAGTCTCATAGTGCTCAGAGCCATTTGAACCATTTGAAATCTATCTAGGATCCAATTGGCAGCAGCAGTGCACTGATGAGCCGGGGATTCACAAGCTTACTAACAATGTCTAACTCTCGCCTCGCCATCGCAGACAAAGAACACTATCTAGTCTACGATGCGTCTTTGCAGTCTACGGTGCCAGCGAACTTGAATTGAAAGTTGATTTGTGCTATCGATAACAGTACAATATTTTTGATAGTAGCTAATTTCGTAATGAAAAAAAGGGTATTCATATAACGCGAGCTATAAATTGAAAGTTATAGTAAATGCTGAAGAACATGGAAACAGAGCAGCTGAGCGGTATGACGGCTCTCAATCAACAGGAAAAAAAATTCGCGATTGGCGGACTAGTAAAGGAGAACTGAAAAGATGTGGAAGACTAAATGTGGAGATAGAGGAAAAAATGGTTCAAATGGCTCTGAGCACTATGGGACTCAACATCTTAGGTCATAAGTTCCCTAGAACTTAGAACTACTTAAACCTAACTAACCTAAGGACATCACACACACCCATGCCCGAGGCAGGATTCGAACCTGCGACCGTAGCAGCCCCGCGGTTCCGGACTGCAGCGCCAGAACCGCTAGACCACCGCGGCCGGCTGGAGATAGAGGACTGAATGCAAAATGGCCAAAACTAGGAGACGACATACTGAAATGGATTCAAGGATATCGTCAAAATGGCACTGGAATTAATACAAAAATGATTCAAATACACGCTCGTAAGCTAGCGCTACAGTGAAACTTAACAAAATTTAAAGTTGGCGTTGCTGGGTGCTACAGGGTCCTGAAGCGTCATGAACCAAAACCAAAATATCTCAGAAAATGCCACAAGAGTATGAAGGGAAATTATTATCTTTCCATCACTTTATTATTCAACATCTAAGAACGAAAACCGATGTGGAACTAAGAAGCACTAAACTGTTGTCCTTTCATGTTGTGTTGTCGGTACTAAACTTAATGCAATGATCAGTTTTAAGCTCAAATCAATGCCAAAATCTTCTGAAATATCGCAAGGTGCTGTTGTTCACTTACATGACAGGGGATATATGGACGAGGCTGGTATGAAATTATGGGTTAACAGTTTGTGGGAGAGAAGGAAAGGTGCTGTATAGAAGAAGAGTTCTCTTGTTGTGCTAGATCAGTTTAGGAGTCATTTGAAAAATTCTGGGCAAGAGAAATCGAGACAGGGAAACACAGAGCTTGCCGTTGTTCCGAGAGGACTTACATCACAATTGAAACCTCTTGATGTCTCGATAAATAAACCGTTTAAAGTGTATATGAGAGAGGAGTTGAAAAAAAGGATGATGGATGAAACCTAACATGAATTCATTCCGAAGGAAGCTTTAATACGACCTACAATCAAACAAGTGTGTCAGTGGATAAACAGTCGTGGTCTACGGTGAGAGAAGACGTCATTGATAAATCTTTCAAGAAGTGCGGCATAAGTAACGCTGTCGATGACAGTGAAAACCATCTTATATATAGGACAACGGTGATGACAAAGAGGAGGAAGAAGAAAGTTCAGATGTCGATTTTCAGAGATTTTAAAGGTCAGGTCGGTTTTATAAAGTAAGATTTTTTTAGTCTGGCTTTGCAGTATAATAATAAAAATGACAAAAACGTTAATTTTTAATAAAGTCGCTTAAAAATTAAGGTGCGCCTTATAGTCCGTAGCGTCTTAATAGTCCTAAGAACACGGTAATTAATTTAGATTTAGGGGCTGGCAATGATCGAGGTGATCGGCTCGTCCACCTCTGTCAGGAGGAGGTCTGTACACCTGGACTTCACACGTAGAGAAAAATGTCAAACTGACTACATCATAATCAACAACCGAGTCAGAAAATCCATAAGATGTGTGCAGACATATCCTTGTGCCGATATTAACTCCCATTACAACTTTTTGCTAGGCACAATGAATATGAAAAATAGTCAACCATTGCAGCGAACCAGTCGAATTGCGATCCATAAACGCCAAGATTCGGTACTGACTTAGGACGGCACTGCGTGATAAACTAGATTACATCCAGTCAGACATAGATATAAACAATGTTGAAGACATATGGAACCAATTCTACTACATAGTGAATGAAGTGCGACAATAAAAACTAAAGGAGACAGAGATTAAGAAACGCAAGCCTTGGATGAAAGATGAAATCCTAAAAATGTTCGACTTCAGAAGACCGTACGAAAGTAAAGATCTGGTAATGTACAGAGAATAGAGGAAGGTAATACAAAACAAGTAAAGCAAAAGAACATCTTGCAAAGGCATGTAGTATAATAGAAGAACTGGCCGTAAAGCATGAGTCATTCACCTTGTTCAAGAAAGTATCGCAAGCAGCGGGGATTTGTAACAGCAGAGGTAGTAGGCTTCTCATAAACAAAGATGGAAACGTACTCCTTTGTGCTGAAGAGAAACTGGGTGAATGGAAGGAATACATTGAAAATCACTTCACGGACAACATAAATGTTTATCATGGTGTCTGGGAGAGCGATGGTATGGACATCACAAGATGCAGAAGTAGAGCATGCCGTAAGAATATCAAAGAGTGGGAAGGACCCATGTCCGGATGAAGTCACATTGAAGTACTAAAGCTTCTCAAGAACGAATGATCTCTTTCGTTACTGAAAGAACCACTAAACACTGTTACTAAAGACAGTAATACCATGGGGTCATGTTTCAACGTAAAGAAGACAAAATCTATGTCAACGTGAAAGCCAGGGCACTCTTCCACTCGATAATGATAAGATCTAAAGGGGTCCATCGTCTCTATATTTGGAGTGTCAAATAACAATAACTGCGACTTCTCTCAATAAATTCGATGCAGAACTGATCAGAGCAGAAGTTCTTTGCAGAAAATTCTAACTAGGCATGATATAGGTATTCCATTTTTCAGTCGACTAATTCGGTTCTCGTGTTCAGTATCCTACTCTATGAAATTGTGTCATGGATACTTATCACAGTATTAGGTAAGAAATTGGAAGCATCTGAAATGTGGGCGTAGCGAAGGATGTTAAGGACACCACGGACAGATAAAGCCACAAATGTGGCGGTACTGCGGCGTATGAACAAAGATTTGGAAAATTTCAGTATCATCAGGAAAAGAACTCAATTACTTTTGCCGTATAATACGCAGTGACAAATACAATCCGTTGCAACTCATACGACAAAGAAATATTGTTGGCTTATGCGATCTAGGATGTAGACGATTATCCTCACTGAACAACTTAAGCTATTGGTTCGGATTGAACGCAGAACTACCGTTCAGAAAAGCCATACACAAATAACAGATCATGTTACAGATAGCCATATTCTTTGAGAACGAGGTTCTTAAAAAAACAAGAAATGGGAGCACACTCCTTGGAATTCAGAAGTTGTCAGGCGCGCAGTCCGGAACCGTGCGACTGCTACGGTCGCAGGTTCGAATCCTGCCTCGGGCATGGATGTGTGTGATGTCCTTAGGTTAGTTAGGTTTAAGTAGTTCTAAGTTCTAGGGGACTGATGACCACAGCTGTTAAGTCCCATAGTGCTCAGAGCCATTTGAACCATTCAGAAGTTGTCCGGGATAAAATACAGGGCACGAAAGGTTATGTACAACTTGTACAGGAATCATATTGCAGTCTAAGGACATGAAAGGGAGACAATAATTTCGAACCGAGTGAGATAGGGTTGTAGCACATCCCTCTTGTGTTTCAATCTAAGGATAAGTGAGAGAAGCTCAAGGAATTAAAAATTCATTATTTTTCATGACACTGCGATTCTTGCAGAGACGATAAAGAAACTGTAACATCGGTTGAATGGAATGGGTGTGGCCCTGAAAACAGATTATGAAATAAATATCGACAAAAGTAATATAAGGGTTCTGGAATGTAGCCGACTTAAATCAGAAGATGTTGAGGGTATTAGATTAGGAAATGAGACACCATAAGGGTGGGTTTTTGCTCGCCCTCCAGGGGAGCAACTTTTTGACACCTGTACAGCCCTACAGAGACAAGCAGTTCCATTAAGCTCTGGGGAACATTCACGTGGGCATCGATGGGTCCAGAGGACCTCATGTACGGCACCACGACAGCCAAGAAGTATCGTACACTGGTTGCAGACCACGTACACCCCCTCATGACGATCACTTTTCACGACGGAAGAGGCATTTTTCAGCAAGATAATGCGCCATGTCTCAAGACCAGGAGTATGATGGATTTGTTCGAGGAACACAGTGGCGAGTTGCAGTCGATGTGCTGGCTCCCCAACTCGCCAGATCTGAGCCCGATGGAACACATCTGGGATGTGTTTGAACGTGATATCAGAGGTCGTCGGCCCCCTCCCAGCACTTCGCGGGAATTAGGTGACATGTGTGTGCAGATGCGGTGCCAACTCTCTCCAGCAACCTACCAAGACCTAATTGCTTTCACGCTGTAACGGATTGCCGCCTTATCCTTGCCAAATGTGGACATACCACCTATTAGGTAGGTGGTAATAATGTTCTGGTTGATCAGTGTATTTCAGTGCTACAACACGCACGGGCAGTGAAAAGTCGAAATTAAAGGATAGTTCAGCAGTTCTAAGAGAAAATTTCTAAGTCGTAGAGCTGGAAATCGAAGAAATAATACGGATAATGTAACACATCTCAACCACTTCCGTTTTACTAACGACATCGTATTGATTGCCTTTAGCGCAGTTAAGCCTCAACAACGAACAGAAGAACTTAAATGAATATGTTATAAGATAAGCTATGATAAACTAAATAAAATACAAAGAACACACCAAAATGAAAACAGTACAAATTAACTGTGAAGTTATAGAAGCGAATTATCAGTTTTCGTATTGTAGGAACTAAAGAAAACGACCGGGTGGACAGTAAAAGAAATAAACAGGAAAGTACTGTTGGTTAACTGAATAAGGTTTTCAAAACTATACTTCTTATGTGTATGAAAAGTAAAGTTTAGAATTAGTGTGTATTTTCGGTTTTGGATTATAGCAGTGGGACATGAAGGAAAGAAGAAGGCAGGTTAGGGTTTTACGTCCCGTCGACAACGATATCAGCAGAGACGCGTGGGTCATGGACTTTTAACACGAAAACTAAAGATGACTTACTGAGCAATGGAAAGATGCATTTTGAGAGCTAAATGGGGTGACAGATACGCATTTGTATGGACCAGGAAACAGATTAGCGTGGAAGATTTAATTATGACCGTAATGAAAATGGAAATGTGACTACCTTGCAGGTAGAATTCAACACGTCGCTCTTAACAGAACAACGTCGGCCGATGTGAAAGTAATTTCAGGAATACCCCAAGGAAGTGTGATACGACTATTCGGAAAGTAAGGTCCGATCGGTCGCGGAGCGGAATCCACAATGAAAATCCGAGAAGCTTTCCATGGATGTGTTGGACAGTGTCTCTAGTATGACTGTCGATTGCGTCACGTCGCTCTTTTCATTTCAGAGCTCCCAATGAGCACATAAAGCTGCCTAGGAAATAGTGGCTCCCGACAAGCATGAGTGCCTGTAGAGATTTCGCCTGATTTCATGCAGCCCACACAACGTAACTGTCATTCATTTCCTTCTTCATGGCATTTCTCGGCAGGAGCAATAAGGATGCCCCTGGATTGTTTTCGATGGGAAGTGTTTCATCACCCACCATTCAGCCCGTACTTGGCTCCCTCTGATTTTCATCTTTGCTCACATGAATCGCAGGCTACGAAGACACCATTTTGCCACAAATTGCAGATCAGTGTAGAGAATTGACAGAAAGCACTGCCGGTAGCCTTAGGCGATGAATGCATTGGAAAGTTGGTACAACGCTGCGACAGAGCGGTGACTATGTAGAGAAGTAACTGGAAGGTGTAGCTAACTGTCGCAAATGAAACATTTTTGATTTTCCATTTCGCGACAGATCGGACCTTACTTTCCGAATAGGCCCCGTACATAAATGATCTAGAGGGTAACGTCGGAAACTCTGTAACACTGTTCGCAGATGATGCGATTGTCTGTAAGGAGGTAGCACGGCCAGAATGCTGTAACAAATTACAGCGAATCGGTAATTGTTGCTGGGATTGGAAGTTAAACCCGAAAGTAGAAAAATGTAACGTACTGAACACAAATAACTTCAGAAACCCATCACTGTCCGATTACACTAATGGCGATAAAGCACTAGAAACAGTAACTTCTGTGAAAATAAAAAATAAATAAAAACCTAGGAATAATCATTCGGAGCGATCTGAAATGGGATGACCACATAAAACAAATTGCAGGAATAGGAGATGCCAGCCTGACATTCGTAGGAAGAATCTTAAGAAAATGTAATTATCCGCGAAGGAAGTGGCTTACAAATACTTCTTCTACCGATTCTTGAGTGTTTTTCATCAGTCTTGGACCGTTACCAGATTGGATTAATAGAGCAAACCAGTGGTCGACAAACCAGTTAAAAGAGCCATGTTAACAGTCCAACGACGGAAATTACTTTTGAGAGCCAATTAAAAAAAAAAAAAACTATATAGGAACATACATGGCTGTAAATTTAATTGGAACACTCCCAAGCTGGCTTTTACAAAACTGTCTCAGTGAAGTACATTCGCTGAGGTCGACCATTTCCAACATTCCCGTCCACACTTCACACTCGTCTCGTATACTTGTTTCGTCTACATCCTTTTGTTCATCCTCCCTATATGTCCAAACAGTCTCACCACACCTTTCTCAATATGCGGCGCTATATCTTCTTTCACTGCAGAACACTCCCTATCATCAACTTACGAAACTTTACCTAAAGTTTTAAGTCTTATTTAAACTCTGTGTGCATTGAACGAAACTTGTTCTCATACTTATCCACGACATTATTTACTGAAACAATTACATAGTAAGGTATCTACAGAATTAAATCTTGACAATGACTGACAAAAACTACTGTGAAAAATGACCTCGCATCTCCTTGGAAAGTTTGGCTAATTTTATGTAAGGTTCCAGGTTCTCAGCAAGAAGACCATATCTGAGTTTATTCTTCACAAGGTTTGTGCTTGAAAATGATAGTTCGCGTGAATACGTAGATTCGAATGAGGAAAGAGCAGAAAACGCTAGTGTTTTCATTTGACTTGCACAGAAATACTATTCCAGGTGTTAAAAATCAACATATCTTCACTTCAGAGCACGCACCTAAAGATAAATACACGAACACCAAGCAAAACGGAAGCGCGGAAAGCAGTCATATCTACGAGTATTTTTATTTATTATTGTGCAAGCTTATGTTCATTTGTCCCTACCGTCGTCTGTTGCACTTATTGCCGGTTCGTAACCATGATTAAATCGTTTCCAAATGATTCGTTATTAATATAACTATCTTCTTTCGCTCCATCGCGCCTACTTTTCCACACTTCACGAGAAACAGTTCCGCAATCTTTATCGGAATAGGTATTCCTTACACTACTTTACAAAGTTCGGCACGTTAAAAATTATCTCACGCACCGGACTTACATTATTCACCCCTCACTTTCGAAGACAGTGTCTTAAGCAGAAAAAGCGATACAGGTGGCAGCGAGTGGTAGTGGTCTGTGTCACGTACAACACCGCCTAACGCCAGTTCTTGAAAATAGACTCGCCCAAGCTGAAACCCTACCTCTGTGCGTAGGCCACAAAGTTTCATTCACACTGTATGTGAGCGTCCGCACGTGCTATTTTGTAAAAGAGTCACACTCAAGGCGCCGAAGAGCCGCATGTGGCTCGCAAGCCGCGGTTTGCCGACCAGTGGAATAGACGAGCAACATCGAAACAAGACCGGAATATTCTGTCACGGGATCTTAATCGTTACGAGAACATTATGGAATTGCTCAACGAACTCCAGTGGTGGACCCTAAGACAGAAGCGTTGTGCAACACAGGGAGGTTTACTGTTGACATTCCGAGAGAGTAAGCTCCGGAAAGAGTCGGGCAACATGTAACTTCTATGACCACGTCTTCTCAGGTTATCAGCCGAGTCAAGAGGTATTTCTGCGGCAACGTTTCAACGAGTTTACTACTTTTCAGCGTCAGGAAAAGACTTCGACTGAACATGAAAAGTAGGAAACTTGTTCAAACGTTGCCACAGAATGACGCCTTGAAGCTGAAAAGTAGGAAACTTACTGAAACGTTGCGGCGGAATGACGCCATGACTCGGCTGATAAGGCAAGAAGACTTCAGCGAAATTCGCCGAGAGAGTCTAAATTCGCATTTAACTGCTTCATACGTACGTCTCGCGAAACGACCACATCGAGAAAACCCGAGAAATAAGAGCCACTACGGAGGTTTACCGACAATCGTTCTTCCTAAATGTCATTAGCGACTGGAACAGGGAGGAGAGTAAAGGTTGCTCAAAAAATGGTTCAAATGGCTCTAAGCACTAGGGGACTTAACATCTGAGGTCATCAGTCCCCTAGAACGTAGAACTACTTAAACCTAACTAACCTAAGGACATCACACACAGCCATGCCCGAGGTAGGATTCGAACCTGCGACCGTAGCGGTCGCGCGGTTCCAGACTGAAGCGCCTAGAACCGCTCGGCCACACCGGCAGAGTAAAGGTTGCGCTACATATAGTAAGATGAGATGACTTGCGGACTATAGATGTAGATGAAATGAAAGAAGCTGGGACGTTCAACCAGGCAAATGGGTCGTACATTGACCTAGGAAGTTCTTTGATGGACTGCAAGAAACAAGTAAACTCGGCTACTAGAAGGTACTCAGGTTACATTAAGGAATTTGTAGGAGCAACATGGATGCACGTAGCTGGAGACCGTAATCAACAGAGAAGCCGAGACGAGTGTCTTGTTCGCCAGTGGATGTCAAATTATTGCTGATGATGACGTCACTGTATACTGTTGTATTGGTTCGTGGTGTAGTCACACGCATTACTGACGTTACTTGGACTACGACAATGTAAAACACCATATTGCACACCTCATGACGTGAACACACAGTAGTTCCGACTTTAAACCACAGTTTTCGGTAAAATATCTGCAGCTAGGGACAGAAGAATAATAGTGCTCCACAGCAACTAGCACAGGCAACACAAAAATTGTGAATAAAAAAGTTCGAAACGTGAAAATGTGTTTCTGTTTCGTAAGGGAAGTTATGGTGCGACCTCTAGCACGTGACCAGATGACAGGGAACGCAGATGGCTGCCAAGAACTCGAGTAACTGTAAGTTATCACTTATTTAGGTAAAAAAAGAGAACTGTTTTATAATCAACAAACGTCGTATATCAAAACGCAACTCTCTTATTCTAGATTCCACTCAAGATGCCTTAAAGTAAACGACGATAAGCACCTGGAACAAATAAAATACATTGCAACAAGAAAAACGCATTTTTTTTATTTACAAAACGAATATTTCTGTGTTTGCTGTGGATGGTGGCTACGCAAACAGACTTGTTGGTGATCTGTCCTTCATGTGAAGCCACAGTCATATAAACATTACGGAAAGAGATAACCTCCATTTGACTGTATGACATGGTTTATTACATACGCTAGATTTCAGCCTTAGGGCATTTTCAAGTGTTACAAATGTTAAAAGTCATCTGACTTGTGTATACCTCCGGTTATGTAAACCCGGCGTTTCGAAAGTAAAAGTGACAACATTTGTGTGATATGTTAACTGGTTAGCGACTTGTATGACTTATTTGCAGGATAAGGCAAGAGATACCAATTAACATATCACAAAAATGTTCCTACTTTTACTTACGAACATTAGGTTTATGTAACGGAAGATATATTTAAGGATGCCTTGTGTGCCACACAAGTGTGATTATTCTTGATATTTGTAACACTTGAAAATGGCCTATGGGATGAAATCTAGATCGGGTAATAAAGCATCTCATACAGACAAAAGACGGTTATATCTTTCAGTAAACTTGTTGTTCATATTCTAAATTCGATTACAAATTCTTTCTATAGCATCATACAAAAGATGTTTCAAAGTCTTTGAATCAAACGTTTAGGGGTGACATATAACGTCACAGGCAACAACTTTTATAAGAGACAGAATGTTCCACAACGCATCCAAGTGATTCGAGTTGTCCTTTTCTATTTTTTGTGTCCCTGAGAGACGGAATGGCGTAGGCACTCTGGGATGTGTGAATGCCTTGTATGTTTCCTAAATCCAGTCGTCTGCTCCATATGAAATGGGGAAGGCCCACCTACATTAATGTTCCTGATTAGTTTCTAAAATATCTTTCTCCGCTTACAGACACTCATTCTTAATGTTTTATTTTTGAAAATCACTGTATCAACTTACTGCGTTAGGTAGTACAAACACACCCGGTTAGCAGACCCTTATAGTTGGTTGAAATCTCGTCGCACCAGCGTGCAAATGCTAAAGGACCTGTAACTTCGCCAGGAAGCATCAGCGAACATTTTGTATCTAAGAATAGTTGTTCCCCATGATATTATCTGTCATCCCTAGGCGTTTCAGTCAAAGACTTTGAAATACTCTGTGTAACTGACAAGCCGCCGTAAAATACAGGGCAAAAGGTACATCGTATCAATATATCGATTTTCTTCCCTACTGTATTCGCTTATGGAGCGAGAAAAATGCCGGCTATTTCAAAATGAACATCGGGGTTTCAAGGGTTTGTAGTTTTTTTTTTACATTCAACTTACAATTATAAATAACACGTTAAATGAAAGATTAACTCAAACAGTTGTAGCTGTATGCCTGTGTGCAAAGGAAAGAGTACGGGACGGCCAAGAGTGGCCAAAGAACGCATTGAACGAGTGAGGAGTGACTAAAGAACGTATTGAACGAGTGACAGCGTCTCTCACGAGTAGCGCCATGTTCGGTAGGCTAGTCGCGGATTACCAGTCCCAGTGACGTCTGTGTGCAGACTTTTAAAGAGACGCTTACAACTATGTACTTTCGTTTCCAGCTCTAAAGCCTACAGACTACGGTTTATGTGGCTACTTTGCAAATGAAAAGTTGTTGCATGACGACGAAGATTTTCTCGGTCGCGTCGTCATCAGTGGTGAATCGCCATTTCACCTAAATGGAAATGTGAAACACATTATGTGTGCATCTGGGGGTCAGAAAATCCCCACGAGATGGTACAGTTGCAACGAGATTCCTCTAAATCGATTTTTTTGGTGTGCTACATTCCGGGTGAAAGTTTCGGTGAAGTAATTACAACTGGTGTTTCTCACCTTGACGTGCTCGAACTTTGGCCATTACCTCAACTGGAAGAAGCTGAACCATAGGACTTTATTTAGCAACAGTACCGTGCACCACCTCACTGGCATAATTCAGTATGTCACTGGTTAAAAAACGTTGTTCATGACCTCTTAATTGGCCGAAAGGGGCATTATTACTTTTGGGGTTACATAAAGGGTCATGTTTATATGTTTCCGCTAAATCTATGCGATTTAAGATGGAGGATTAAAGCAGTTGTTGTAACGGTTACTCCAGACACATCGATCAAGGTTTGGGAAGAAGCGCCTGTCAACTAGACGTGTGCCGTGTTACGAATGGTGCTCACATTGAACGCTTGTAAGAAAAACTGAGTTGTTCTTTAATTTGATGTATTATTTATAAGTGAAAGCAGAATGTAATAAATGGTACAAAGCCTTAACACCCCGATTTTCGTTTTGAAACCTCCGGTATTACTCTCTGCAGGCCCTAATCTCTCTTGCGTTATTCTCATCATCCCTACGGGAGGTTCAATCAAATGGCTCTAAGCACTAGGGGACTTAACATCTGAGGTCATCAGTCCCCTAGACTTAGAACTACTTAAAGCTAACTAACCTAAGGATATCACTCATCCATGCCCGAGGCAGGATTCGAACCTGTGATCGTATCAGCAGCGCGGTTCCGGACTGAAGCGCCTAGAACCGCTCGGCCACATCGGCCGGCCTACGCAAAGTATGCGATGATGGCAACATAATAGCTTCACAGTCTTCTTCAGGTAAAGGTTACATAAATTAACGCAAGAGTACTTCGTGAACGCTATGTTGTTTTTCTTCCAGGGATTTCCATTTACGTGTAGGTTTTACCGACCTATAACGATTCTAGCAGCGCGTCTCTAAATTCTACATCTACATCTACATCCATACTTCCCAAGCCACCTGACGGTGTGTGGCGGAGGGTACCTAGAGTACCTCTATCGGTTCTCCCTTCTATTCCAGTCTCGTATTGTTCGTGGAAAGAAGGATTGTCGGTATGCCTCTGTGTGGGCTTTCATCTCTCTGATTTTATCCTCATGGTCTCTTCGCGAGATATACGTAGGAGGGAGCAATATACTGCTCGACTCCTCGGTGAAGGTATGTTCTCGAAACTTCAACAAAAGCTCGTACCGAGCTACTGAGCGTCTCTCCTGCAGAGTCTTCTACTGGAGTTTATCTATCATCTTCGCAACGCTTTTGCGATTACTAAATGATCTTGTAACGAAACGCGCTGCTCTCTCTCTTCTATCAACCCTATCTGGTACGGATGCCACACTGCTGAGCAGTATTCAACCAGTGGGCGAACAAGAGTACTGTAACCTACTTCCTTTGTTTTCGGATTCTATATCCTTAGGATTCTTCCAATGAATCTCAGTCTGGCATCTACTTTACCGACGATCAACTTTATATGATCATTCCATTTTAAATCACTCCTAATGCGTACTCCAAGATAATTTATGGAATTAACTGCTTCCAGTTGCTGACCTGCTATATTGTAGCCAAATGATAAGGGATCTTTCCTTCTATGTATTCGCAGCGCATTACACTTGTCTACATTGAGATTCAATTGCCATTACCTGCACCATGCGTCAATTAGCTGCAGATCCTCCTGCATTTCAGTACAGTTTTCCATTGTTACAACCTCTCAATATAACACAGCATCATCTGCAAAAAGCCTCAGTGAACTTCCGATGTCATCCACAAGGTCATTTATGTATATTGTGAATAGCAACGGTCCTACGACACTCTCCTGCGGCACACCTGAAGTCACTCTTACTTCGGAAGACTTCTCTTAACTGAGAATGACATGCTGCGTTCTGTTACCTAGGAACTCTTCAATCCAATCACACAATTGGTCGGATAGTCCATATGCTCTTACTTTGTTCATTAAACGACTGTGGGGAACTGTATCGAACGCCTTGCGGAAGTCAAGAAACACGGCATCTACCTGGAAACCCGTGTCTATGGCCCTCTGAGTCTCGTGGACGAATAGCGCGAGCTGCGTTTCACACGATCGTCTTTTTCGAAACCCATGCTGATTCCTACAGAGTAGATTTCTAGTCTCCAGAAAAGTCATTATACTCGAACATAATATGTGTTCCAAAATTCTACAACTGACCGACGTTAGAGATATAGGTCTATAGTTCTGCACATCTGTTCGTCGTCCCTTCTTGAAAACGGGGATGACCTGTGCCCTTTTCCAATCCTTTGGAACGCTGCGCTCTTACAGAGACCTACGGTACACCGCTGCAAGAAGGGGAACAAGTTCCTTCGCACACTCTGTGTTAAATCGAACTGGTATCCCATCAGGTCCAGCGGCCTTTCCTCTTTTGAGCGATTTTAATTGTTTCTCTATCCCTCTGTCGTTTATTTCGATATCTACCATTTTGTCATCTGTGCAACAATCTAGAGAAGGAACTACAGTTCTGTCTTCCTCTGTGAAACACCTTTGGAAAAAGACATTTAGTATTTCGGCCTTTAGTCTGTCATCCTCTGTTTCAGTACCATTTTGGTCACAGAGTGTCTGGACATTTTGTTTTGATCCACCTACCGCCTTGACATAAGACCAAAATTTCTTAGGATTTTCTGCGAAGTCAGTACATAGAACTTTACTTTCGATTTCATTGAACGCCTCTCGCATAGCCCTCCTCACACTGCATTTCGCTTCGCGTAATTTTTGTTTGTCTGCAAGGCTTTTGCTATGTTTATGTTTGCTGTGAAGTTCCCTTTGCTTCCGCAGCAGTTTTCTAACTCGGTTGTTGTACCACGGTGGCTCTTTTCCATCTCTTACGATCTTGCTTGGCGCATACTCATCTAACGCATATTGTACGATGGTTTTGAACTTTGTCCACTGATCCTCAACACTATCTGTACTTGCGACAAAACTTTTGTGTTGAGCCGTCAGGTACTCTGTAATCTGCTTTTTGTCACTTTTGCTAAAGAGAAAAATCTTCCTACCTTTTTTAATATTTCTATTTACGGCTGAAATCATCGATGCAGTAACCGCTTTATGATCTCTGATTCCCTGTTCTGCGTTAACTGTTTCAAGTAGTTCGGGTCTGTTTGTCACCAGAAGATATAATATGTTATCGCCACGAGTCGGTTCTCTGTTTAGCTGCTCAAGGTAGTTTTCAGATAAAGTACTTAAAAAAATTTCACTGGATTCTTTGTCCCTGCCACCCGTTATGAACGTCTGAGTCTCCCAGTCTATATCCGGCAAATTAAAATCTCCACCCAGAACTATAACATGGTGGGGAAATCTACACGTCACAAACGTTAGGTGAGGAAATGCACTCGGTCCAGGGAGTGGCAACTGACCCTTAACATAGACAAATGTAATGTATTGCGAATAGATAGAAAGAAGGACGTCACGACTATATGATAAGGACTAAAAGCACTGTAATGGTACTCTAAAACTGGTCATAGTAGCTTCTTTTGATTCCACTTTTACATTGCATTTCCCCAGATACTTTACGACTTTCCCTTGGAGCGCACCCGATGTTGCCTTCGTTTATGTGGTACATTCACTGACCAGCATAAGGAACTGGGTTCTCTTAATCAAATATTTCTCAAGTCATTCACATTCCTGGAACTCAGAACACTTATCCATGCCCCGCGTCACGTCTTCTACAGTTTCATCACACCGTGAAGCTGCTGTTTGCGGGTGTCCCTAGATCTATGGACCCAGTGTCGTACTGTAGCGCTCTAGTTCTGGTGGTGCTCATAGCGCTAGCACGTGGCAGACATGCGCCGGGATCGATCGCGGCCCGTGGCTCGGCGGCGTCCGAACCGCGGTCTGCTGCTACGGCGGCGGCGGCTGGAGATGGCGCCAGGCAGCGCAGCACGCAACGCCGGGGTTCGCATCTCGCAGGGACACGCCCAACTGCGCCCGCTTGTCGCACTATCTGCTGCTCTCACGGGTCTCGGTGACGACACTATTCTAAAACTGCCGGTCGTTAAAATTGCAACAGCACGGAGACGGGCGTGCAGTTAACGTCAAACTGGCATGATGTGTGTTACATGCTTGGATATGCAATTGATTAGCATTCCAGAACTGCCACACAAAGGAAGGAGGAGTAGCACCATCTACCTTCTGTGCGCAATGAAAGATTGTCGGGTTCCATTCTTAGAACGCACAAGTGAACGTTTTTCGTTTGTGAGGAGAATGTGTTGTGCTTCCTGTAAGAAAGAAAAAAGGTCTTCAGATATAGCATGTAAACACGGAAGTGTTGAATGAAATATACCAAGCGCAATACACAGGGAACAATTCTGAGAAAAAGAAACTGTAAATAGCATACAGTGTTTGCATGTTTCAGTAGTTTGTGACGACATCGCTTCGAGTTCATAAAACGAATCAGCTGCTTCCAAATACGAATTTTTTACGACATTCTGTGAGTATGACGTACCAGTTTACTTTTGGTCTTGGCTATAAGAAAGTTCTCTGCGGTGTATTAAATGCATGCAGCAACGAGGACATTCATGTTACGCAGAAAATTTTTATCTTAAAATGGGAAATAACTCCTTAAAAACATTATGGTATATAGAAAGGCTATAAAAGTGATTTCCCCTTTCCTCCTATTTCATATGTGGTCAGTATGCGGAAAGAAAGACTGTCGGTACATTGCCGTAGAAGCTGCAATTTCTTTCATTTATGTTGGAGTATAATAAACTGTCGTATTGCGCACTTTAATTTTAGTGGAAATAAAAACTGCTAAACCCTCAAAGCAGAGAAACTAATATTCTTTCCAACATAACATTGGCTTCTTCATTCCTTTTAAACAACAGCAGTGCCGGACGTAACACCTGAGGTCATCGGTCCCCTAGAACGTAGAACTACTTAAACCTAACTGACCTAAGGACATCACACACATCCATGCCCGAGGCAGGATTCGAACCTGCGATCGAAGCGGTCGCGCGGTTCCTGACTGAAGCGCCTAGAACCGCTCGGCCACACCGGCCGGCTATCGAAATTGCGGTGTGTCGCAACGCGAAATTGAGTCTGACATTGGTCGTGAATAGGGGGAATCGGTACGTTCAAGAGGGCCACACTCAATGCAATACAGGATGTCAGCAGCGCAAGAAACTAACGCCCAAGGCGACTGACAGTCTTTGCTTCATCGAGTAGGATCGTACAACCACGTCACAAACTTTAAGTGAGGAAATGGGATCTTTGTCACAAGACAAGAATCCACGTGGACAGTGCGGCAACGTCTCAAGCACTACAGAATGTTAGCAAGGCGAACATTGTTTGCAGCTATAAAGGTCAATCACACACACACACACACACACACATATATATATATATATATATATATGACCTAGTAGATAGTGTCGGAAGTTCCATGCGGCTTTTCGCGGATGATGCTGTAGTATACAGAGAAATTACAGCATTAGAAAACTACAGCGAAATGCAGGAAGATCTGCAGCGGATAGGCACTTGGTGCAGGGAGTGGCAACTGACCCTTAACATAGACAAATGTAATGTATTGTCAGTACATAGAAAGAAGGATCCTTTATTGTATGATTATATGATAGCGGAACAAACACTGGCAGCAGTTACTTCCGTAAAATATCTGGGAGTATGCTACGGAACGATTTGAAGTGGAATGATCATATAAAATTAATTGTTGGTAAGGCGGGTGCCAGGTTGAGATTCATTGGGAGAGTCCTTAGAAAATGTAGTCCATCAACAAAGGAGGTGGCTTACAAAACACTCGTCCGACCTATACTTGAGTATTGCTCATCAGTGTGGGATCCGTACCAGGTCGGGTTGACAGAGAAGATAGAGAAGATCCAAAGAAGAGCGGCGCGTTTCGTCACAGGGTTATTTGGTAAGCGTGATAGCGTTACGGAGATGTTTAGCAAACTCAAGTGGCAGACTCTGCAAGAGAGGCGGTCTGCATCGCGGTGTCGCTTGCTGTCCATGTTTCGAGAGGGTGCGTTTCTGGATGAGGTATCGAATATATTGCTTCCCCCTACTTATACCTCCCGAGGAGATCACGAATGTAAAATTAGAGAGATTCGAGCGCGCACGGAGGCTTTCCGGCAGTCGTTCTTCCCGCGAGCTATACGCGACTGGAACAGGAAACGGAGGTAATGAAGTGGCACGTAAAGTGCCCTCCGCCACACACCGTTGGGTGGATTGCGGAGTACAAATGTAGTTGTAGATGTAATACGAGACAAATGAAAAAAGTTAACCCTTTATTATTTCCAAAGTAATCGCCGTAACTGTCAATACATGTGTCCCTTCATGGAAAAATGTTTGCGGTTGCCTACGGAACGATAACTGAACCCAGGCGTGCTGAAGCAAATCGACGGCCACGAACGTTTTCACTCAGAGCACGAAAAATCTGGGAATTACGTGGAGAGAGATCAATACTGTAAGAAGAATGTGTAAGGCTTTTCCAGCGAAAGTTCTGCAAGATAATTTAAACTATCTTGGCACCCAGTAGACCAAGACTGTCAATGCTGCCAAGGTTGTTTCGACTACGCTGCTGAAATTTGTATGGAAAGCCCTTACACATTCTACATCCAGTCCCAATGAGTCCCCCGTGATTTCCATAATTCTGATGACCAGAAGCAAGACATTTGTGATCGTTGATCTACTTCGGACAAAGAAGTTCACGCGTGGGGTACAGTTGCGGTTACGTAGGCAACCTCAAATATTTTCACACGAAAGCATTGACCGTTTTGTCACAGAGTGGGATAAATGTATTAACAGTTACGGAGATCAATTTTGAATTAATAAACACTTTTTACTTTGTTCCCATTTGCCTTGTTTTTCATGACACTGCGCCTCATACCTTGACGCGACAGCAGAAAGAGGCGCCCCAACAGTGATGAGCCCCACGACAACAACGGACGCAGGAGAGGCATCACGCCCTCTGTTTAGACCCTTCCTGCTTCTCTTAAGGCTTTCGTTTTAATACGGAACCGTTATCGTAGTTGAATGGTCAGCGTGACGGCCTGCCGTCCAAAGGGGCCCGGGTTCGATTCCCGGCTGCGTCGGGGATTTTCTCCAATCAGGGACTGGGTGTTGTGTTGTCTTCATCATCATTTCATCCCCATCCGGCGCGCAGGTCGCCCGATGTGGCGTCGAATGTAACAAGACCTGCCCCGAGGCTGCCGGGCCTGCCCCTTAAGGGGCCTCCCGGCCAATGACGCCAAACGCTCATTTCCATCGTAGATAAAGACCAGTAATACTTACAAGTGTCCTCAGGACTTTGAAATACTTCCACTGAACTGCTCTTTTCCTGCATTAGGAAGCCTCCTTTGCGGTCGTTTATGCGTTCCAGCCGGGGCCTGACGTGCGTCAGTTCATTTTTCGGTGTAATTACGTCATTATCGGTGCAAGAAACGGTAATCAGAAGCTCGAGTCAATTTACTACTTGCCTGTACTTGCGAAATTGTTTTTAGGAACACCTCCTGCTTTGCACTGCCCCGAGAGCAAAGGTAAACAATGACTACTTCCTTTCCACTAATGTGAGTCCTTTAGAACTCTGATATCTGCACTGCAACCGCCTACTGTGATCTGAAACAACGACTTGGATGACAGCAAAATTTCTGGAAAACACTTAACTTGTATGGGAGTCCAGCCGTCTTTTCAAGTGAAACACATTGGTTTCCGAATCCTAGAGTTTGTTTGGCTAATAATATTGTACATAGAGATCTAGAACAAATGAGAGGATCAAACCGTACAATAAGCTGATATTGTAATAGCCTGGATTGGACAGAATTTTAGAATGTCTGCTCGAAGAACAAAAAAAAGGTTTATGAACGGAGACCAAGTAAAAGAAGACAGAGAAGAAGATCCCAAAAAAGCGATGGACAGACGATGTGGAAGAGGATATAAAAACTCTTAGTGTATGGTGAAGATCCGCATTGGAGAAGGCAGAATCGAGGAAGCTTCCTGACTTCACGACAGTCAAAAATTAGTAGAAGTTCATGCGGTTGTAAAATGCTCGATGCGTGAAGCATACAACAACTTTCAGTCATACCTTAGCGAAAGAACTCGCCGAGAATCCGAGGGAATTACGGTCCCACGTACAATCGCTATGCAGGGCGAAGGCTTCTATTCGAACAAAAAAATGGTTCAAATGGCTCTGAGCACTATGGGACTTGACTGCTGAGGTCATCAGTCCCCTAGAACTTAGAACTACTTAAACCTAACTAACCTAAGGACGTCACACACATCCATGCCCGAGGCAAGATTCGAACCTGCGACCGTAGCGGTCGCGCGGCTCCAGACTGTAGCGCCTAGAACCGCTCGGCCACTCCGGCCGGCTCTATTCGAACACTCACAGATCAATCAAAATAAACTGGGTCCCGGGTCCGAACCCAGGCGCTGCCTCAATCTTGAATGAAAATCATCAGCATTGCCGGCCCAAAAATTCCAACAGAAGAAGTCACTCTAGTTCTTCCAGTGGATGAACGGGATGACATTTGGGGCACTCCCTTCCCCTTGAGGTGGGAAACTACCCCATTGAGTAGGAAGAAAGAGCAGAGATAAAAGGCAAGAGAATGTGTATCCACAGGTTACGTGGCCTGTAATTGAAAAAGTTTCACATGCTCTCTTCATTTGCAAGTTATTCTCGATTCGTTCCCCACTGGGATGTCTGGAAGTGGACTGCCAAGGAGGACGTGGCCACGAGAAACATATGGAATATCCAACGACTGGATAGCTTTCAGGGAGTCGGAGCATGGAATGTCAGAAGTTTGAACGCAGTAGGAAAGCTAGAAAGTCTGAAGAGGAAAATGCAAAGGCTCAATCTAGATATAGTGGGGGTCAGAAATGTGAAATGGGAAGAAGATAAAGATTTCTGGTCAGATCAATATAGAGTAATATCATCAGCAGCAAAAAAATGGTATAACGGGAGTACATTCGTTACGAATAGGAAAGCAGGGCAAAGGGTGACTTACTGTGAACAGTTCATTGACAGGGTTGTACTCATCTGACTCTACAGAAAACCAAGGCCGACAAACAAAGTTAAAACATAATACATGCCAACGTCGTAAGCAGAAAACGAAGAGCGAGAGTATATGAGGATACTGAACAGATAATCCAGACGGTAAAGGGAGATGAAAATCTAATAGTCGTGGGAGATTGGAACGCGGGTGTAGGCGAAGGATTAGGAAGAAACAGTTACGGGAGTACATGGAATTGGTAGTAGGAATGGAAAAGGAGAAAGACTAGTTGAGTTCTGCAATCAATTTCAGGTGGTAATAGCGAATACTCTGTTCAAAACTCACAAGACTGAAATAAATAGAAAGTGCAGGGCAGCCAAGACGAACAGCCAAGACGAACAGGCCTTAGGAACAGGAAGGGCCTAGAGAGGCAATTCTGACGTCGTCCTTAATCATGGATGCAAAAACGAAGAAAAATCAAGGTATCTCATTGAATTTTTTGGCCTTGAAAAAGCGTTCCACAATTTAAAATAGGTAAAACATGTCTACATTACGCTATAATGTTAGACAGGTAGTGTTAGACAGGTAGTATACAATATGTACAAGAACCCTGGAAGACCAAGAGTGAAGTGTTCGCATTAAAAAGAGTGTAAAACAAGGATATAATATTTCGTCCCTACTATTCAATTTAGGCACTGAAGAGGCAATGATGGAAATAACAGGTAGGTTCAAGAGTGAAATTAAAATTCAAGATGAAAGGATATCAACGATAAAAGTCTCTGATGACATTGGTATCCTGAGTGAAAGTGAATAAGATTTACAGAAGCTGTTGAATGCAATGAACAGGCTAATGAACACAGAATGTGGATTGAGAGCAAGCCGGAAAAAATCAAAAGTAATGAGAAATAGTAGAAATGATAATAGCGAGAAACTTAGCATCCAAGTTAGCGATCACGAAGCATATGAATTCAAGGAATTCTGCCACCTTGGACGCAAAATGAATCATGACGGGCGAAGCATGGAAGACTTAAAAAGCAAACTTGCATAAGCAAAGTGGGCAATCTTGGGGAAGAGAAGTTTACTAGTATCAGACAAAGGCCTTAAATTGAGGAAAAAATTTCTATGAAGTACGTTTCTAACACTGCATTCTTCGGTAGTGAATCATATGGTATGGGAAAACTGGAATGGAATAGAATCGAAGCATCTGGGATGTGATATTACAGAAGGTTACTGAAAAATCGGTGTACTGATAATGTAAAAAATGCGGAAGTACTCCGCAATACCGGCGAAGAACGGAACATATGGAAGACAGTGACACGAAGAAGGGACAGGATGATTAGGCACGTCTTAAGACATCAGAAAATAGCCTCCATGGCACTAGATAGTGCTGTAGAGGGTCAAAACTGTACGTAAGACAAAGACTGGTGTACGACCAACAAATAATTGAGGTCGTAGCGTGCAAGTGCTACTGTGACATGAAGAGGGTGCACAGGACAGGAATTCGTGATGGGATTTATCAAATCAGCCAGAGACCTATAAAAAAATGCAGTTTGGTGTTGCAATAGAAGGAAGCTAAGATGGCAACAGGAAAACTGAAATTTTAAATTTTACGTTTAAAAAACCGTTTACGCAGGAGGATTGTAGAGACATACCATCGTTCTAACGTCGCATAGATTCCTGTATGGAAAACATAGAAATAGGCATATCTGGCACTGAGAAGCAACTGAAAGGGTTAAAAGCAAATTAGCACCAGGTCCAGATGGAATCCCATTTGGGTTTAACAGATGGCACTCTTCGGCAATGGCCCATTACCTTGCACGCATTTATTTCGAATCTTTCTCCAAGCACAAAGTCTCAAGTGACTGGAAAAAGCGCAAAGGACTCCTGTATATAAGAAGGGCAAAACAACGAATCTGCAGAATTACAGATTAATATCCTTACTCTGGGTTTGCTACAGAATTCGTGAGCACATTCTATGTTCGAATATAATAAATTTTGTTGCGCTAAAAAAAGTTTCTCTCCACGAATTACCACGGATTTAGAAAGCAATCATTGTGCGAATCTCACCCTGACTTTTTAGTCATACGATATTCAGCGAACTATGGATAAAGGACAAAAGTCAGATTTCGTATTCATAGCCTTCACACAGTGTCCCACGGCAAACTATTAAAGATGCGAACGTACAGAACAGGTTCTCCAATATGTGAGCGGCTCGAGCACTTTTAAGTAATAGAATCCAGTACGTTGTCCTGGGCGGCGAGTGTTCATCAGAGATAAGATTATCGTCAGGAATGTCCCAGGGAAGTATGATAGACCGCTCTTGCGCTTGCGTCAGTCTGCGTCTGTTTGCTGATGACGCTGTAGGGAAAGTGTAGTCATTGAATGACCGTAGGGGAATACAGGACAACGTAAAAAGATTTTTTATTTAGGGTGATGAAAGTCGCATTGCTATATATAAAGAAAAATGTAAGAAAATGCAAAAGAGTTCGAAAAACAATCCTGTAATGTGTGAATACAGTATCAGTGGTACGCTGCTCGAGACTGTCACGTCGAGTAGATATCCAGGCACGACATTGCAAAGTGATATAAAACTGAATGAGGACGTAAATGTCGGCTGTAGGGAAGGCGAATGACCGACTTAAGTTTGTTGGGAGAATTCTAGCGAAGTGTAGCTCGCCTATAAAAGAGGTATCCTATAGAAAATTAGTGCGATCTATTCTGGCGTACTGCTCAAGTGCTTGGTGTCTTCACCTGGTCAGAGTAAAGCAAGGCAACGAAACAATTCAGCGGCGCACTGCTATATTCGTTTCCGGTAGGTTCACCCAACACGTGATAATTAAGAAAATGCTCGATGAGCTCAAATGTGAATCGCTGGAAAGAAGAAGACGGTCTTTCTGTAAGACACAAAAGTCCGCCACTGCATCTGAGTCGTCAGTGTGACTACTAAGCAGAGAACCTCGGTTCGATTCGCGGTACTGCCAGAGAATTTTCCTTGGTAGGAGGACTGCACGCAGCCTCGTGTTGTCACCTTCGCAGCATAGAGCAGTGATTCCCAACCTTTCTGAGACCATTACCCGTGAACGAGGTCAGAAATTATTCAATATCCTACACAATGTTTCGGACCTAATACACACTGAAGTCATGGGATAGTGATATGCACATATATAGACGGCGGTAGTATCGCATACACAAGGTATAAGCCGGCCGTGGTGGCCGAGCGATTCTAGGCGCTGCAGTCTGGAATTGCGCGACCGCTACGGCTGCAGGTTCGAATCCTGCCTCGGGCATGGATGTGTGTGATGTCCTTAGGTTAGTTAGGTTTAAGTAGTTCTAAGTTCTAGGGTAGTGCATTGGTGGAGCTGCCATTTGTACTCAGGTGATTCATGTGAAGACGTTTCCGACGTGTTAATATCCACACGACGGGAATTAACAGAATTTGAACGCGGAATGACAATGGAACTAGATACATGGGACATTCCATTTCGGACATCGTAAATTATAAGGGAATTCAATATTCCGAGATCCGCAGTGTCAAGAGTGTTCCGAAAATATCAAATTTCAGGCATCACGTCTCACCACGGTCAACGCAGTAGCCGACGGTTTTCACTTAAGGACCGAGAGCAGCGGCGTTTGCGAAGAGTTGACAGTGGCAACACACAAGCAACTCTGCGTGAAATAAAGCAGAAATCAGGGTGAGTCGTACGACGAAAGTATCCGTCAGGATAATGGTCCACGGTAACAGTCGACCAACGTTAGTACCTTCGCTAACAACACGATATCGCCCGCAGCACCTCCCCTGGGCAAGTGACCATAACGGTTGGACCCTAGACGACTGGAAAACCGTGACCTGGTCAGGTGAGTCACGATTTCAGTTGATAAGAGCTGATGGTACGGTTCGAATGTGGCGCAGACCCCACGAAGCCATGGGCCCTAGTGTCGACAAGGCACTGTGCAGGCCGGTGGTGGCTCCGTAATGATGTGGGCTGTGTTGACATGTAATGAACTAGGTACTCTGGTGCAGCTGAACTGATCATAGACTGTATATGGTCATGTTTGGCTACTTGTAAGCCATTTGCAACCATTATGGCCTTCACGTTCCCAAACGACGATGGAATCTTCATGGATGACAATGCGCCATGTCATCGTGCCACAGTTGTTCAAGACTGGTTTGAAGATCATTCTGGTCAATTCGAGCGAATGATTTTGCCACAAGATGGTCCGACATGAAGCCATCGGACATTTGTGGGATGTAATCCATAAGGCAGCTCGTGAACGAAATCTTACGCCGACAACGCATTCGCAATTATGGACTCCTACAAAGGCAGCAAGACCAGTATTTCTGCAGGGGACTTCTATAGACCTGTTGAGTCCATGCCACGTCGAGTTGCTGCACTACTCCGGGCAAAAGGGAGGCCCGGCGCGATATTACACTAATGGCCATTAAAATTGCCACACCACGAAGGTGACGTGCTACAGACGCGAAATTTAACCGACAGGAAGAAGATGCTGTGATATGCAAATGATTCACTTTTCAGAGCATTCACACCGGTGGCGACACCTACAACGTGCTGACATGAGGAAAGTTTCCAACCCATTTCTCATACACAAACAGCAGTTGACCGGCGTTGCCTGGTGAAAAGTTGTTGTGTAAGGAGGTGAAATGCGTACCATCAGGTTTCCGACTTTGATGAAGGTCGGATTGTAGCCTATCGCGATATTGCGGTTTATCGTATTGCGACATTGCTGCTCGCGTTGGTCGAGATCCAATGACTGTTAGCATAATATAGAATCGGTGGGTTCAGGAGGGTCATACGGAACGCCGTGCCGTGCTGAATCCCAACGGCCTCGTATAACCCATCAGTCGAGATGACAGGCATCTTATCCGCATGACTGTAACGGATCGTACAGCCACGTCTCGATCCCTGAGTCAACAGATGGGGACATTTGCAAGACAACAACCATCTGCACGAACAGTTCAAAAATGGTCAAATGTGTGTGAAATCTTATGGGACTTAACTGCTAAGGTCATCAGTCCCTAAGCTTACACAATACTTAACCTAAATTATCCTAAGGACAAACACACACACCCATGCCCGAGGGACGACTCGAACCTCCACCAGGACCAGCCGCACGAACAGATCGACGACGTTTGCAGCAACATGGACTATCAGGTCGGAGACCATGGCTGCGGTTACGCTTGACGCTGCATCACAGACAGGAGCGCCTGCTATGGTGTACTCAACGACGAACCTGGGTGCATGAATGGCAAAACGTCATTTTTTCGGATGAATCCAGGTTCTGTTTACAGCATCATGATGGTCGCATCCGTGTTTGGCGACATCGCGGTGAACGCACATTGGAAGCGTGTATTCGTCATTGCCGTACTGGAGTATCACCCGACGTGATGGTATGGGGTGCCATTGTTTACACGTCTCGGTCACCTCTTGTTCGCATTGACGGCACTTTGAACAGTGGACGTTACATTTCAGATGTGTTACGACCCGTGGCTCTACCTTTCATTCGATCCCTGCAAACCACTACATTTCAGCAGGATAATGCACGACCGCATGTTGCAGGTCCTGTACGGGCCTTTCTGGATACAGAAAATGTTCGCTTGTTGCCCTGGCCACCACATTCTCCAGATCTCTCACCAATCGAAAACGTCTGGTCAATGGTGACCGAGCAACTGGCTCGTCACAATACGTCAGTCACTGCTCTTGATGAACTGTGGTATCGTGTTGAAGCTGCATGGGCAGCTGTACCTGTACACGCCATCCAAGCTCTGTTTGACTCAATGCCCAGGCGTATCAAGGCCGTTATTTCGGCCAGACGTGGTTGTTCTGGGTACTGATTTCTCAGGATCTATGCACACAAATTGCGTGAAAATGTAATCACATGTCAGTTCTAGTATATTTGTCCGATGAATATTCGTTTATCATCTGCATTTCTTCTTGGTGTAGCAATTTTAATGGCCAGTAGTGTAGTAGGCCTCCCATGACTTCTGTCACCTCCACGTACATTTGATAGCAAAAACTTTAACACTCCTATATTTAATCTGACACATTATTTAGAATACGTAGCTGATGTTCACACAACTCGACCTTACGTATTTCTACTTCTTTCACTAAATCAAAAAAATAATGATTTAAGGGGGTGTATGTTCCTGTTGATTTCTAACAATCCTTTTTATATTTGGTTTAATGTCTGCCATTGCACATCGGAAATCATGTATCAAGTTCATTCGCTTCTTCATCTTCGTTTACATTGCTACCGTAGTTGAAAGTCTTCTTTCAGACCTGTAATATATGGCGAATGGAGTTGATATAGCTACTGAAGACAGACCGTTCTTATATACAATGCCAGTTCTGTTGCATGAAAATCTTTTTACAGTATGATACATTTTGCAAGGTCCCAGAAATTGTACTTTGACTCTAATATCATTGCCTGAACATCTTCCTTCATCCGCTAAAACTGGTGTTAGAACCCAGGTAAATTATCCAAATCTGAAAAAAGTTAATTCCACTAGAATTTATTACTGTGGCAAGTGATTTGCTATCACTAGATTGGCAGCCAAAGCAATAAATAGAGGAATGAAACTAACCTTGAGTGCTGTAGGTAGACAAACAAAAAAATTCAGAATGACGCTTTTATTTAGTATGATTCGATTTTACACAGAGTACGCGAAGGAACTTGCACCCCTTCTTGCAGCGGTGTACCGTAGGTCTCTAGAAGAGCGTAGCGTTCCAAAGGATTGGAAAAGGGCACAGGTCACCCCCGTTTTCAAGAAGGGACGTCGAACAGATGTGCAGAACTATAGACCTATATCTCTAACGTCGATCAGTTGTAGAATTTTGGAACACGTATTATGTTCGAGTATAATGACTTTTCTGGAGACTAGAAACCTACTCTGTAGGAATCAGCATGGGTTTCGAAAAAGACGATCGTGTGAAACCCAGCTCGCGCTATTCGTCCACGAGACTCAGAGGGCCATAGACACGGGTTCCCAGGTAGATGCCGTGTTTCTTGACTTCCGCAAGGCGTTCGATACAGTTCCCCACAGTCGTTTAATGAACGAAGTAAGAGAATATGGACTATTAGACCAATTGTGTGACTGGATTGAAGAGTTACTAGATAACAGAACGCAGCATGTCATTCTCAATTAAGAGAAGTCTTCCGAAGTAAGAGTGACTTCAGGTGTGCCGCAGGGGAGTGTCGTAGGACCGTTGCTATTCACAATATACATAAATGACCTTGTGAATGTCATCGGAAGTTCACTGAGGCTTTTTGCAGATGATGCTGTGGTATATCGAGAGGTTGTAACAATGGAAAATTGTACTGAAATGCAGGAGGATATGCAGCGAATTGACGCATGGTGCAGGGAATGGCAATTGAATCTCAATGTAGACAAGTGTAATGTGCTGCGAATACATAGAAAGAAAGATCCCTTATCATTCGGCTACAATATAGCAGGTCAGCAACTGGAAGCAGTTAATTCCATAAATTATCTTGGAGTACGCATTAGGAGTGATTTAAAATGGAATAATCATATAAAGTTGATCGTCGGTAAAGCGGATGCCAGACTGAGATTCATTGGAAGAATCCTAAGGAAATAGAATCCGAAAACAAAGGAAGTAGGTTACAGTACGCTTGTTCGCCCACTGCTTGAATACTGCTCAGCAGTGTGGGATCCGTACCAGATAGTCTTGATAGAAGAGATAGAGAAGATCCACGGAGAGCAGCGCGCTTCGTTACAAGATCATTTAGTAATCGCGAAAGCGTTATGGAGATGATAGATAAACTCCAGTGGAAGACTCTGCAGGAGAGACGCTCAGTAGCTCGGTACGGGCTTTTGTTGAAGTTTCGAGAACATACCTTCACCGAGGAGTCAAGCAGTATATTGCTCCCTCCTACGTATATCTCGCGAAGAGACCATGAGGATAAAATCAAAGAGATTAGAGCCCACACAGAGGCATACCGACAATCGTTCTTTCCACGAACAATACGAGACTGGAATAGAAGGGAGAACCGATAGAGGTACTGAAAGTACCCTCCGCCACACACCGTCAGGTGGCTTGTGGATTATGGATGTAGATGTCGATGTAGATGTAGAATCTGCACGTTCACAAACAGTCCGTATTATCAATTATGACTCATGACTGTAAGACGTAATCTTATAATATTATAACGATTCAGAATTTGAGGATGCATCTTCTGATGATGGACAGATGCATTTTCCAACTTACCGGGAGAGCTGAGAAAGTGTATGAATAGATCAAGGGACGGATTGGAATGGAAGAGGTACGAGAGTAGGACAACAATATGGAAACTGCGCAAGAAATGCACGCTTGAACATAAATGCAGCTGCCAGCCACGCCTGCAGGTTTCACTGCTGTATTTGATCACGAACAGCACCTGTACTGTGTTCTCAATACGTTGCAAGTGTCAGTGGTTGTCAGACCAGTGTTCTGTGTAGTTCCGAGTGCATTATGTTGGAGAGGCACTCGAAAATGGTCATGCTGTCGATGCTCTTATGGCGAGTACTTCAGTAAATAAGGTAGACGAAGTGTTTGGTGTTTCAAGAGGTACATATCGAAGATTTATACTGTACAAAATGAAAGCGGGAAAATACCATCATCTAAGTCACAATGTGGACGAAAGTGTGTGTTGAGTGATCATGGCAGTCATACAAGAGGAGTGTGACGAAAAATTAGAGGATGACAGCTGCAGAAGTCTCTGTAGAATCGAATGACGCCGTTGCGAACAATGTCAGCATCAAAACAGCACGAAAGGAGCTCCATAGGCAGAAAATTGCAGGGCAGATGGAATTCCAAAACCATTCATCAGTGATACAAATGCCGGTAACAGGAAAACATGCTGCCGAAGGCCATAAAAGCTGGACTATGGCGTAATAAAAAGTCATTTGGTCAGATAAGTCTTTCAAGTTTACGTATCAAGAATGAAACATGGGCGGTTCGGTGATGATTGGTCAGGTATATCGTGGTATTCCATGACCCTTATGAGTACTCTGCAAGATCTCTTTACTGTCAAGGATTGTGTGACCCTTTAGGCTGATCAGGTTCATGCCATCTTTTTTCCCCTGTGTTGATGCTGAGTTCCAAGACGACAAGATCCGTGTTCACACAACTCACATCGTCCAGGACTCGTTTTGTGAGCACAAGGATGAATTGCGACGTATCCTCTGCCCTCCACAGTTATCAAATCTCAATATTATCGAGTGCTTGTGATCTACTTTAGAGGGAATGGTGCTTGATCACAATCCACCACCTCCTTTTCTTTGTACTTGCCACTATTTTTCAGGAAGAAGGGGATAATATTCCCTTGAAAACCATACAGGACTTGCATATATCCATTCCGAGACGACTGGAAGCTGTTTTGAATGCCAAAGGTTTTCCTACATCCTATTAAGCATGGTAATATGGCGTATTTTTGGTGTTTCCATATTTTTGTCCACCCTCTGGAACTGTGACAGAGGTGGGAAAAAAAGTGGATGTGGCCTCTACAGTAGCTTCGAAGATAGATGGTAAATGGCCAAAGGAAGTTCTTCTCTGGGTTTCAAGAAGTAAGAAAGGACAATGGAGACAACCAATTGACGGCTGTTAGCTGACGTTAGAAGATATTCAATAGGAACAACTAATTCGTATCGCTGAAGATCGCAGTGCATGAAAATTTCTGTCCTACAGTGGGTATCAAATGGCTGCTAATGATATGTTATGTATCAGAGCATATTTAAATTTTGATAATAGAGATTATTTTTAACAAATTAATTTAGAATTGTCACTAAATCGTCATCGAACCTATTTTTATTTTACCCCTCAGTAATTTTCATTTTACATCTTAGGGAGTAATTACCCCCAGGTTAGGAACCACTGGTAGAAGATGACACGGCGGTCGGTCTCTAATAAATGCCCAGTAGACGGACCTATCGCTCTAACTACTGACGAAGTTTAGAGCACCGGCATCTGACTGCAGAGCGATTCCACTGCCACCGACATACATCTCGTCTAAGGACCACGAAGACAAGAGAAATTACGGCTCATACGGATGCATATAGATAGTCGTTTTCCCTCGCTCCATCTGTGAGTGGAACATGAAGTCGATTAGCAGTGGTACGTGGTACCCACCAGTGTGCACCGTATGGTTGCTTAGAGAGTACATATGTAGACGTAGATGAAGAGGCCTGCACTGGACTACAATGCCATGAGAAGAAGAGGAAGAAGGCGAACGAGAAGAAGAAGAGTGTTTCACTGATTGAATATTTCGACGAAGTACATCTTCATCATTGTCATTTGCCCCTGAGAACATCAGGAATCCCTGGTAAGAACAAGAGGCACGTTGCCGTAATATTTTGCCAATCAGACACTACCAACAAACTGAACCCCATGTAGACTATAGTCGACAACAAAGCCCACGAAAGAAGGAGAAGTTACATTGATTTCTACACAAACCACTTTAATCCACTCTCCGTTCTTCACGGTCATAGAATCTTACAGTTGGTTATCAAGATATTCCTCTTTGATTGGCTTGTAAGAAATTTCTTTCGTACAGAGAAGTCTACACTATTCCTCGCAACAAGCAGACCGGTGTCTTCCTTTTGAAATACACAGCCATCAGACAACTGAAGGGAGAATACTCCTTCGATCTATCCTTTAGATGCTTCTTTTTTTCATTATAATTCTGATCTTGGGGAATTTCTAAAATTTCTCAATTTTTTATCATCGGTTACAGTGGCTCTAATTAGCCTACATATGAGTCATTAAAGGATGATGTCTGATGCAGAGGTACATTAACTATGTGTTTCAGATCTGCAGTTTGGAAAACGTAGCGGCAAGTACGAAGTTGGCATGTGTGTTCGGTTTGCATAAGCTGCAGGCGACAGATGGGTTTCGCGAGACATGTACAGGTCTTTTTATTTATTTATTTATTTTTTCAGAACTGGACGCAGAATAAACTTGAACAAGACAAATCTAAGGCCTTGAGGGACTGTCGATGAGTGGTTGTACCAAATCTTTCTCCTCTTTCATTTCTTCGGATCTAGCTCTCATGGTATAAAAATATCATTAGAGAGAGAATATCACAACATAATTAATAATGACGCCGAAAACATTCACGTGCGACTTACATTCGGGAATAACATCAGATTATTTAACAAAAATGGAACTGGTCTGTTTACGGACCATGTTTGGTGGAAGGTAAAGTTAAACAGAAACAATTTCCTTTCCTTTACTGCAGTTATGTGAACTGCTCAGAGACGCTCAAAACAGTTTACTGTAGCTCTTATGTCCGTACTGTAAAGAACGGACTTCAGAATAAAAGAAATGAGATTGGTGCCTCTTTATACTTACCGAAGTAATAACTCTCGATGAAAAGTTCTCAAGGGTGCATGTATTGTGTGAGTTTGCATCCAGCAGTGATATACTCGCACGTGAATTGGCCTGAAGTATCAGTAACATATTTTGTAAATTCAGATAGCTCTATGTCATCTTTGCTTCATATCCATTGTTAGTTCCACATGACTCAGATACCACTACATCAATGTATGTTCTGTCACCTAGAAAATGGTTTAAGGCAATGCCTTTCGCAAATAAACTGTTATCTTTTTGTACGCTAAGCATGCGAACTGGCTTGTCTACTTCTAAAACCACTTGAACATTTCATTTAATATTCTCAGCCTTACTACGTCTTAGTTTGTTAATTTTATTGACTGAACTGTGTTCAAATGATCTTCTATCAGAGATGGATATTACAAAAATTAGGCAATTCACCAAATGAATTATATGCCTGTAATTAGAAACGTGTTTTTACGCCTAAACATTAAAGCGTTGAATGAGACTTGCTATCGTCCCTCGTTCTGATTAAGGCAAGGGTGAAACTTTTCACATTCTTCATCTGGCATTCCCTCCTTTTAAAACCAGCCACAGCTTTTTAATTATGATAAAAACACATCGAAGGCCACATTACAGTTTATGACAACAGCAGTTTTTGGTGTCTATACAATGTTGTTGAAAAGTCGCACTCGAATTTTATCAAGATTCTGCCTGAATGTCGTCAGAATGCTCCAAGTATTTATTCTAGCCACATCATTTGTCCTCAGTAAAAAGTGATCAGTGTTTAAGTATATGTCAGCACTACAAAACACATAGCTTGAAAACCCGCTGGGGCAATCATGGAGAAAAACAAACGAAAGCACAGGAAAGCCATTAGCCATTAGACACCTGTAGATCAGAATACGTCTGCAGTGACTGAATGTGGTGCACAGTGTAGATTCGCTGTATACCATTTTAATCAGATGATAAATGTATGACTTGTTTGTTGTACCATGCATGAAAATTGGTTTTGTAAAATATAAGTAACAACGAAAGACTCCGGGTTCACGTGGTGGAGTTTTCTTTTATATTGATAGAGTGTCAGAGTAGGAGATCCAGTCTGCGGAAAAAAGTGGAATAAACGATTATCTTCACACTTATTGGTTGGGACAAAGCTACGAAGTAGAAATTCTCATCAGAACTTATATGATGGCTGTTTGCTTGCGCAACAATATGGTAACAAGACTCTCCGTTGTGCTTTCTTGGTATGGGGGGGTGGGAATACCTTCGAAATTTAAAATACTTAAGTCATGGACGCAGTTCCATGATTTTGATCTCTTCGACTTTCCGTTCAATAAACTAACAATCAATCAGCACAATGCCAGTTTTGTAGCAAACTGGTGATTGCTCCACTGATGGGAATAAAGTTGTTAAAGAAAAGTGTCGTTTTGCAACCGCGAAGAGATTCGGGCTGCTTCCAAGAAAGAGATGCATGAAGCAGTTGTTTTGCAGGCCTCTGCCCGCTGTGTTGCAACCGAGAACGTTGCCGTGGACCAATGCCAAGTGCGTATTGCTAGTACTGCAATAAAGACGTGCAAGGTCTTTGCCTTTCGCAAAGTCATTTCAGTCTGGCAGCCGAAACATATGAATGCTCTCAAAGCAGGAGGGCGAAGCGAATAGGATCTCAACAAAAGAGTAATGATACGACACAAGTGTTGCACGAAGTTGCTGAAGACAGGCAATAGCTATTACCACAGATAGTTGCCCAGGAACATAAAAGGAATAAATATGTATATTCCCAACATTTAAATTTGATGAAACAACATTCGAAATCAGACCTTCATATTTCCCTTCATCATTCAAGAAGACCTTATAGTTGGGTCCAAATCTTCAGTCAGCCAGTATTTGTCTCCTTTCCAAAATCCACGGAAGTATGTCAAAGTGTAAGAGGGGTACAGGCCAAATGAAACTTGGAATCAGGCTCTAAGGTGTTCTCAGATGGATCAGAATTTTTGAAGAGTGCTCGAGGAATGTAGCTTTTACTGGCTACGTAAAAATTTATGTCTTTCTAGAGCTTTCTGGAGTCCTAGATCGACTCTCTGTATACGGTAAATCATTTTCTGCTAGAATTCACTGAATATTATCCTTTAGAGACATAAACATTGTATGGCTCCTAGCCTGGTGATACACTTTCCGCAGACGCGCTTTCAGCTACCCAACTAAAATTTGGTCTCGCAAGGCCCCCTCCTTCGTCGTCGTTATTTTGAAAAGTTTCCAGCCTCAGGATGGATCTGTTTGGAACATAAGCCTCGCCACTCTCATACAGTCCTCGTCTCTTCAACACACTCCTCCACACCTTTCAGCTATCTATGCCGCGGTCTTCCTCTTGGCTGGTTCCTTCGCATCTCTATTTCATGCACCTTCTTTGGCATCCTCTTTAAGCACCCGTACCCTCTTAGTCCCCGTCCGCTAAAAAGAGAACCACCTCGTAGCGGGGCACCGAAAACCGAACCTGTCGTCTCTACATCAGTAGCCAAGGACATGAATCTCTATAAAATGGGGAATTAATTTCCATCAGCCATGTTAGTCACAATACTTGAAAATTAATTGAGGACGCTATTCACGTATTTTTCGTGATGAATCTTCATGAAATGATTTATTCAGATGTACATTCACTTCCATATAGTAAATAAGTAAATACAGTCTATATTATTCAACGCACTGGTAGCACAGAGCAGTAATTTCGAAGATGGTGAACGAATTCTTACGGAGGATCTGGAGAAGATGTCAACTTTCTTTGAGACCTGGAGATTGATCCCAAGCACATCAAAAACTGAAGTCTCTTGTCTCCATCTAGCGAATCGTGCTGCGAACTACAAACCAAGAGTTCTGGTCAATGGACAAACGTTGAGGTACAATCCTTTCCCAAAATATCTCGGAATCACTCTAGATATAACCCTGAGCTACAAAGAACACATCACCGAGCTTTCTCATAAAGTTGCTGCAAGGAACAACATACTACATAAGCTCAGTGGTACAACCTGAGGAACCTCTGCTGACTGTCTGCGTTTAACTGGCATCAGTCTTGTGTACTCTGCTGCTGAGTACTGTGCACCTGTCTGGTTGGAAACTGTACATGTGAAGAAGGTAGACACAAAACTTAACGACAATGCACTGCATTACTGGTACCATCAAATCAACCCCATGCCACAGGTTACCTGTATTGAGTCACATCCCTCTACCTCACTTAAGGCGCAAACAAGAAGCTCTACTGAGGGAGGCCAAGAAAATCTCTGCGTCACCCTCTCTACCACTGCACCAGGAATTCTGTCATCCGCCACAGCAACGATTGCGATCAAGGCGACCAGCAAGTGTTACTGCAGGACAACTCATCGCGGATGGTTTTGATCTAAATGAAAGCTGGAAGCATGAATGGACAATAAAAACATTGGGAACAAGAGCCCATCACCTTGATCCCACAAAGAAGCCAAAAGGATTTGACCTACCGAGGAACATCTGGTGCCGCCTCAACAGGTTAAAGACTGGACATGGTTGTTGTAGCTACTTCAGGTACAAATGGGGCTGGATCAGTTCACCAATGTGTGAATGTAATCAAGAAGAGTAGACAACTGAACATTTAGTCCAACGCTGTCCATTTATACCCTGGAATTCCCGACGACGTGTTCACTCTCACACCCAGCTTAATTAACACGAACTTTAAGGTTTAATCTTGTCTTATATCATATGTATATTGTATAAAATCAGTTGCCTTGTATCAACTGTATATTGTATAAAATCACCATACGATTTAATAAATAAACGCAGGTGTAGCCTGATACGACTTCAAAAAATGGTTCAAATGGCTCTGAGCACTATGGGACTAAACATCTGAGGTCATCAGTCCCCTAGAACTTAGAACTAATTAAATCTAACTAACCTAAGGACAGCACACACATTCATGCCCTAGGCAGGATTCGAACCGGCGACCGTAGCGCTCGCGCGGTTCCAGACTGAAGCGCCTAGAACCGCTCGGCCACAACGGCCGGCGATACGCCTTCACTGCGATGTGTTTTTAGACCAATGGTCACTTCATCACGATTTCTTATTTTACCTCGCCGCGAATGTACCAAAATAATTCTCATCATTATTATAATTACTTTCCGAAGAAATATGATTGGATGCAGCGGCACCAGTGTTTGTTGCAAGACTAGGGGAAAAAAAAGAAACTGATGTGAGTACGCCGTACGTGTAGGCCTTAGTCAGCCGCCTTAGCCGGTTGCGCTAACGCCGAGCTCTCGTACGGTTTTGAACCTCGATTTTTCGAAAACTTTTAAGAAGAATCTTGGTAGAGGAGCATTTACTCCCTCTGAGTGTGTGCTATACCCATGAGAAAGGTAAGCGCATTCGGTAACCGGGTGGGAGTATCTCTGTTCAATTTGTAGGTGGGAGGATATCTTGTTCGTGTCGTAAAGGTTGACCTCCCAACACAGCGGTGGTCAGCGGTAGCTCTCGGTGCAGGAGAAGTGGTGCCGTCAGCGGGCTTCCCCGGAGCTGCGGGTGACGTAACGGGACCTTGGGCTGTTCTCTGGGTCACACAGGACGGCCGTGGCCGGCACTTGCGCATCGATCCGACGCGGCCGGCGCCCGGCAGCCGGAAACCTGTTGCCGCGCCGCGCGGTACGGTCGCGAGGTGACTACTCGCGCAAGTTGGTCGTTCAGCAGCCGCGGATTTTCGCTAATGCCAACAGCAAGTAATTTGGGGGAACACCGAACACGAGTTGCTCAGCGGTGACGCATTCCTAACGTAAACTGGGTTGCGTACTCAAATGTAAACCTGAGGTTCAGTTCTAGGGGGACCGCAGTTGTCATCTGTCCCTCTCACCCCCCCCCCTCCCCCTCTTCACAAGCCCCCGCCGTACCAAATCCCTAAATAAAACTTGCCATCACCAGCACTACTTTTAACGTGCCATAAATCTACATCTACATCTACATGGATACTCTGAAAATCACATTTAAGGGCCTGGCAGAGGGTTCATCGAACCACCTTCACAATTCTCTATTATTCCAATCTCGTATAGCACGCGGGAAGAATGAACACCTATATCTTTCCGTACGAGCTCTGATTTCCCTTATTTTATCTCGGTGATCCTTCCTCCCTATGTAAGTCGGTATCAACAAAATATTTTCGCATTCGGAGGAGAAAGTTGGTGATTGGAATTTCGTGAAAAGATTCCGTCGCAACGAGAAACGCCTTTCTTCTAATGATGTCCATCCCAAATCCTGTATCATTTCTGTGACACTATCTCCCATATTTCGCGATATAACAAAACGTGCCGCCTTTCTTTGAACTTTTTCGATGCACTCAGTCAGTCCTATCTGGTAAGAATCCCACACCACGCAACAGTATTCTAAAAGTGGACTGACAAGCGTAGTGTAGGCAGTCTCCTTAGTAGGACTGTTACATTTTCTGTGTGTCCTGCCAATAAAACGCAGTCTTTGGTTGGCCTTCCCCACAACATTTTCAGTGTGTTCCTTCCGATTTAAATTGTTCGTAATTGTAATACCTAGGTATTTAGTTGAATTTACGGCTTTTCGATTAGACTGATTTATCGTGTAACCGAACTTTAACGCGTTCCTTTTAGCACCGAAGACGGCTGCTCAGATTGTCTCCCAAATCGTTTATATAGATAAGGAAGGGCATAGGGCCTATAACACTACCTTGGGGAACGCCAGAAATCACTTCTGTTTTACTCGATGACTTTCCGTCAATTACTACGAACTGTGACCTCTCTGACAGAAAATCACAGATCCAGTCACATAACTGAGACGATATTCCATAAGCACCCAATTTCACTACGAGACACTTGTGTGGTACAGTGTCAAAAGCCTTCTGGAAATCCAGAAATACGGAATCGATCTGAAATCCCTTGTCAATACCACTCATCACTTCATGTGAATAAAGAGCTAGTTGTGTTTCACAGGAACGATGTTTTCTAAACCCATGTTGGCTGTGTGTCAGTAGAACAATGTCTTCGAGGAAATTCATTATTTTCGAACACAATATATGTTCTAAAATCCTGCTGCATATCGACATTAACAATGTGGGCCTGTAATTTAGTGGATTACTCCTGTTTTAATAATAAAAATAATAAAATATGCATTGAGATGACGAAAGTCTTGAGATACCTCCTAATATGGCGTCGGCCATCATTTTGCCCGGCTCAATGTAGCAGTATGACGTGGAGTGGACTCAACAAGCCGTGGGACGTCCACTGCAGAAACACTGAACGATGCTGCCTCTACAGTCCTCCATAATTGCGAAAGTGTTGCCAGTGCAGGATTTTTGGCACCAACTGACCTCTCAGTTTACATCCTATAAATGTTGGTTTGGTTTCATGTCGGGCGATCTGAGTGACCAAATCCTTCGCTCGAACTGTCCAGAATCTTCTTCAAACCGGTCGCGAACAGCTGTGGTCTGGCGACATGGCGTATTGTCATCATCATCATCATCATCATCATCATCATCATTTAAGATTGATTATGCCTTTCAGCGTTCAGTCTGGAGCATAGCCCCCCTTATACAGTTCCTCCATGATCCCCTATTCAGTGCTAACATTGGTGCCTCTTCTGATGTTAAACCTATTACTTCAAAATCATTCTTAACCGAATCCTGGTACCTTCTCCTCGGTCTGCCCCGACTCCTCCTACCCTCTACTGCTGAATCCATGAGTCTCTTCGGTAACCTTGCTTCTCCCATGCGTGTAACATGACCCCACCGTCTAAGCCTGTTCGCCCTGACTGCTACAACTATAGAGTTCATTCCCAGTTTTTCTTTGATTTCCTCATTGTGGACACCCTACTTCCATTGTTCCCATCTACTAGTACCTGCAATCGTCCTAGCTACTTTCATATCCGTAACCTCAACCTTGTTGATAAGGTAACCTGAATCCACCCAGCTTTCGCTACCATACAACAAAGTTGGTCGAAAGATTGAACGGTGCACAGATAACTTAGTCTTGGTACTGACTTCCTTCTTGCAGAAGAGAGTAGATCGTAGCTGAGCGCTCACTGCATTAGCTTTGCTACACCTCGCTTCCAGTTCTCTCCCTATGTTGCCATCCTGTGAGAATATGCATCCTAAGTACTTGAAACCGTCCACCTGTTCTAACTTTGTTCCTCCTATTTGGCACTCAATCCGTTTGTATTTCTTTCCCACTGACATTACTTTCGTTTTGGAGATGCTAATCTTCATACCATAGTCCTTACATTTCTGATCTAGCTCTGAAATATTACTTTGCAAACTTCCAATCGAATCTGCCATCACAACTAAGTCATCCGCATATGCAAGTCTGCTTATTTTGTGTTCACATATCTTAATCTCACCCAGCCAGTCTATTGTTTTTAACATATGATCCATAAATAATATGAACAACAGTGGAGACAGGTTGCAGCCTTGTCTTACCCCTGAAACTACTCTGAACCATGAACGCAATTTACCGTCAACTCTAACTGCTGCTTGACTATCCATGTAAAGACCTTTAATTGCTTGCAAAAGTTTGCCTCCTATTCCATAATCTCGTAGAACAGACAATAACTTCCTCCTAGGAACCCGGTCATATGCCTTTTCTAGATCTATAAAGCATAGATACAATTCCCTGTTCCACTCATTGTATTGTCATCCATAAAAATTTTATAGTTGTTTGGGAACATGAAGTGCATACCGAACGAGGTGGCACAGTGGCTAGCACACTGGACTCGTATTCGGGAGAACGAGGTTCAATACCGCGTCCGGCCATCCTGATTTAGGTTTTCCGTGATTTCCATAAATCGCTCCAGGCAAATGCCGGGATGGTTCCTTTGAAAGGGCACGGCCGACTTCCTTCCCCGTCCTTTCCTAATCCGATGAGACCGATGACCACGCTGTCTGGTCTCCTCCCTCAAACAATCCAATCCAGTCCATGAAGTCCATACTAGCTGCAAATGGCCTATAAATAGCCAAACATGACCATTTAGTCAATGATCAGTTTAGCTGGACCAGAGGACCCAGTCTATTCTATGTAAACACCGCCCACACCATTACTGAGCCACCACTAGCTTGCACAGTGCCTCGTTGACAACTTGGGTCCATGGCTTCGTCGAATTTGGGCCACACCGAACCCCGTCAACAGCTCTTATCAGTTAAAATCAGGACTGTCTGTCCAGGCCACAGTTTTCCAGTTGTCTAGGGTGCAACCGACATGGTCACTTGCCCAGGAGATGGACTGCAGGCGAAGTTGTGTTGTTAGCAAAGGTACTCGCGTCGATTGTCTGCTGCCATAGTCCATTAACGCCAAATTTCGCCGTACTGTCGTAAAGGAGACGTTCGTCATACGTCCCGCTATGATTTCTGCGTTTATTTCACACAGTGTTGCTTGTCTGTTACCACTGAAAACTCTACGCAAACGTCGCTGCTCTCCGTCGTTAAGTGCAAGCCGTCGGCCACTGCGTTATCCACGGCGAAAAATAATGCCTGAAATCTGGTATTTTCACCATACTCTTTACACTGTGGATCTCGGAATATTAAATTCCCTAACGATTTCCGATTTCCGAATTCGAATGTGCTATGTGTCTCGCTTTAACTACCATTCCGACTTAGTCTGTTAATTCATGTCTTGCGGCCATAATCACGTTAGAAAGCTTTTCACATGAATCACTTGAGTACACATGTCAGCTCCGTCAATGCATCGCCCTTTTGGTACCTTGTGTATACGATGTAAAAATCTATTTACGTAAAGACACATTTTTCTCCGTGACATTGTAATAACGTTACTATCAATAATTACAAGACTAAATCATCGCGAATTTTCTCAGTTTCGGAAATCTAATACACACACCAAAAATGTTTCATCAGTTCGGTTCCGAGAGTTCCAGAACCTGTACAGAAAATTGGAATAGAGATCAACACAAACATCATTTCTGCCCTTTTTATTGCTCGTGAAAACCACACATTGTATGTTTTACCACCATACAGCGGGACCTTCAGAGGTGATGGTCCAGATTGCTGTGCACACCGGCATCTCTAAACCCAGTAGCACGTCCTGTTGCATTGATACATGCCTGTATTCGTCGTGGCATACTATCCACAAGTTCATCAAGGCACTGTTGGTCCAGATTGTCCTACTCCTCAACGGCGATTCGGCGTAGATCCCTCAGAGTGGTTGGTCGGTCACGTCGTCCATAAACAGCCCTTTCAATCTATCCCAGGCATGTTCGAAAGGGTTCATGTCTGGAGGACATGCTGGCCACTCTTGTCGAGCGAAGTCAGTATTCTGGGGCGCGAATTGTCGTCCATGAAGACGAATCCCTCACCAATATACTGCCAATACGGTTGCACTATCGGTCGGAGGATGGCATTCACGTATCGTACAGCCGTTACGGCGCCTTCCATGACCACCAGCGGGTTACGTCGGCCCCACATAATGCCACCCCAAACAGCAGGGAACCTCCACCTTGCTACTCACGCTGGACAGTGTGTTTAAGGCGTTCAGCCTGACCAGGTTGCCTCCAAACACGTCTCAGACGATTGTGTAGTTGAAGGCATATGCGACACTCATCGGTGAAGAGAACGTGATGTCAATCCTGAGCAGTCCATTCGGCATGTTGTTGGGCCCATCTGTACCGCGCTGCTTGGTGTCGTGGTTGGAAAGATAGACCTCGCCATAAACGCCGAAAGTGAAGTTGCGCATCATGCAGCCTATTGCGCACCGTTTGAATCGCAACACGACGTTCTGTGGTTGCACGAAAAACATTATTCAACATTGTAGCGTTGCTGTCCGAGCGGTCATCCACTGCAGTAGTACCTCTTGGACGGCCTGAGCGAGGCATGTCATCGACAGTTCCTATCTCTCTGTATCTCTTCCATGTCCGAACAACATCGCTTTGGTTCACTCCGAGACGCCTGGACATTTCCCTTGTTGAAAGCCCTTCCTGGCACAAAGTAACACTGCGGACGCGATCGAACCGCGGTATTGACCGTCTACACATGGTTGAACTATAGACAACACGAACCGTGTACCTCCATCCTGGTGGAATGACTGGAACTGATCGGCTGTCGGGCCTAATAGGCGCTGTTAATGCATGGTTGTTTACATCTTTGGGCGAGTTTAGTAACATCTCTGAACAGTCAAAGGGACTGTGCCTGTCATACAATATCCACAGTCAACGTCTATCTTCAGAAGTTCTGAGAACCGGGATGATGCAAAACCTTTTTTGAAGTGTGTACATCGGAATGTTGTAGAATATCGAAATCGAATATATTAAATTTCGATCGTCGAAATGAATTGCAGTTCAGCTCGTTTTCGTGAGTCATATTTTGACAACGATGAAGAGAGAATCAGGCATACTGAAAAATAAATTGCGTACTGTCGTTGAAAATCCTGAACAAGTCACGCGAAATATTCCCGAATACCGTCGAAAATTATACCAATTCAGAATGGTTACGCGAGCGAGCTATTCTAGGAACGAAAAACGAAATTGTGAACAACATCAAGAAGACCATCCAAGAGATGATTCCGGTGGGCAGAGAAAACTTGCATGTCGATCCATATCATGACTGACGAAACTGTACATTGTCCTCCTGGATTTTTCAATTCGTGGAATACTCCAGGAATGCCATTACACTGCCTCAAATTGAAGATTGGTTCGCCAGTCACTATACTGCAGAATCTGGATTCGCCGAAACCGTCTAATGGTACAGGTCTCTGCATCAAACAAATGCAGGATGGCATCATCGAAGTACAATGACTGGCAAAGAGAAAGAGCAGACGGTATTTATACCGCGAATACCATTAATATCGTCTGGATTACCTTTCAGTTTATGCTGACTATAATTTCCAGTAAAGATGGCTTACAGCATGACCGTCAGCAAAGCACAGGACTAAACATTCCGATATTGTGCGACTAACTTAAGGTTCAAATGGTTCAAATGGTTCAAATGGCTCTGAGCACTATGGGACTTAACTGCTGAGGTCATCAGTCCCCTAGAACTTAGAACTATTTAAACCTAACTAATCTAAGGACGTCACACACATCCATACCCGAGGCACGATTCGAACCTGCGACCTTAGCGGACGCGCGGTTCCAGACTGTAGCGCCTAGAACCTCTCGGCCACCCCGGCCGGCGACTAACTTAAGGAAATCATGTTTTCACACGGCCATTTGTACGTTACACGTTCACGAGCTGGATCACCTCACAACTTCTTCATTTATACACTCCTGGAAATGGAAAAAAGAACACATTGACACCGGTGTGTCAGACCCACCATACTTGCTCCGGACACTGCGAGAGGGCTGTACAAGCAATGATCACACGCACGGCACAGCGGACACACCAGGAACCGCGGTGTTGGCCGTCGAATGGCGCTAGCTGCGCAGCATTTGTGCACCGCCGCCGTCAGTGTCAGCCAGTTTGCCGTGGCATACGGAGCTCCATCGCAGTCTTTAACACTGGTAGCATGCCGCGACAGCGTGGACGTGAACCGTATGTGCAGTTGACGGACTTTGAGCGAGGGCGTATAGTGGGCATGCGGGAGGCCGGGTGGACGTACCGCCGAATTGCTCAACACGTGGGGCGTGAGGTCTCCACAGTACATCGATGTTGTCGCCAGCGGTCGGCGGAAGTGCACGTGCCCGTCGACCTGGGACCGGACCGCAGCGACGCACGGATGCACGCCAGGACCGTAGGATCCTACGCAGTGCCGTAGGGGACCGCACCGCCACTTCCCAGCAAATTAGGGACACTGTTGCTCCTGGGGTATCGGCGAGGACCATTCGCAACCGTCTCCATGAAGCTGGGCTACGGTCCCGCACACCGTTAGGCCGTCTTCCGCTCACGCCCCAACATCGTGCAGCCCGCCTCCAGTGGTGTCGCGACAGGCGTGAATGGAGGGACGAATGGAGACGTGTCGTCTTCAGCGATGAGAGTCGCTTCTGCCTTGGTGTCAATGATGGTCGTATGCGTGTTTGGCGCCGTGCAGGTGAGCGCCACAATCAGGACTGCATACGACCGAGGCACACAGGGCCAACACCCGGCATCATGGTGTGGGGAGCTATCTCCTACACTGGCCGTACACCACTGGTGATCGTCGAGGGGACACTGAATAGTGCACGGTACATCCAAACCGTCATCGAACCCATCGTTCTACCATTCCTAGACCGGCAAGGGAACTTGCTGTTCCAACAGGACAATGCACGTCCGCATGTATCCCGTGCCACCCAACGTGCTCTAGAAGGTGTAAGTCAACTACCCTGGCCAGCAAGATCTCCGGATCTGTCCCCCATTGAGCATGTTTGGGACTGGATGAAGCGTCGTCTCACGCGGTCTGCACGTCCAGCACGAACGCTGGTCCAACTGAGGCGCCAGGTGGAAATGGCATGGCAAGCCGTTCCACAGGACTACATCCAGCATCTCTACGATCGTCTCCATGGGAGAATAGCAGCCTGCATTGCTGCGAAAGGTGGATATACACTGTACTAGTGCCGACATTGTGCATGCTCTGTTGCCTGTGTCTATGTGCCTGTGGTTCTGTCAGTGTGATCATGTGATGTATCTGACCCCAGGAATGTGTCAATAAAGTTTCCCCTTCCTGGGACAATGAATTCACGGTGTTCTTATTTCAATTTCCAGGAGTGTATTTCGAACAAAAAGCTATAAAGACAGTGTACAAACAAATGTTATGAAAAAATGAAAATATAAATATGTATGTTGTTATTGTTTTTGTGGTTTGATGCAGCTCTCCATCCTGCTCTAGCCCGTGCAAGCCTCCGAGTAACTACTGCAACCTACATCCTTCTGAATCTTTTTACTATATTTATCTCTTGGCCTCAGTCTACGATTTTTACCCCCTCCCCTCCACATTTTCCTCCAGTATTAAATTAGTGATCCCTTGACGTCTCAGAATGTGTCCTACCAACTGTCCTTTCTTCTAGTCAGGTTGTGCCACAAATTTCTTTTCTCCCCATTTCTGTTCAGTACCTCCTCATTGGTTACGTGACCTACCCTCTAATCTTCAGCGTTCTTCTGTAGCATCACATTTCAAAAGCTTCTATTTTCTTCTTGTCTAAAGTCTTTATCGTCATGTTTCACTTTCATACATGGCTACACTCTTCAACAAATACTTTAAGAAAAGACTTTCTTACACTTATACTTGACGTTAAAAAATTTCTCTTCTTCAGAAACACCTTACTTGCCATTGTGACTCTACATTTTATATCCTCTCTACTTCGGCCGTCAGCAGTCATTTTGCCACCCAACTAGCAAGACTCATCTACTACTTTCAGTGTCTCAATTCCTAACCTAATTCCCTCAACATTACCTGATTAAATTCGACTACATTCTATTGTCCTCCTTTTTCTTTTGCTTATGTTCGTCTTATATCCTCCTTTCAAGACTAAGCCCTTTCCGTTCATTGTTTTTCTAACTCCTTTGCTGTCTCTGACAGAATTACAGTTCAAATGGCTCTGAGCACTATGGGACTTAACATCTATGGTCATCAGTCCCCTATAACTCAGAACTACTTAAACCTAACTAACCTAAGGACATCACACAACACCCAGTCATCACGAGGCAGAATTACAGTGTAATCGGCAAACTTCAAAGTTTTTATTTCTTTTTCCTGGACTTTAATTCTTCCTCCAATTTTTTTCTTTTGCTTCTTTTATTGCTTGCTCTATATACAGATTGAATAACATCGGGGATAGGCTGCAAGCCTGTCCCAGTCTCTTCTCAACCACTGTTTCCCTTTCATGCCCTTCGACTCTTATAATTGCCACCTGGTTTCTGTACAAATTGTAAATAGCCTTTCGCTCCAACTTTTAGAATTAACAAGCAGAAGTGATATAGCTATGTTTGTCACCAACAGTCGAAACGGATAGACACTAGAAGAAGAAGATGAGGCAGGAAGCAACATAATGCCCAACCCTTCCTGGAACTTACTCGCTCAGAATTTCATTAGTATGATTCTCCATGATGCACAATGCCTCTCTTGTTGCGTTTGTATTAGGGTTTGTTGACCATCTCCGTAACGCTCTCGCATCGACTACACGATCCATGACGAGGCGTGGTGTTCATCGGCGTATCTTCTCTGTCTCTTTTATGAAATCAGCCCTGGTGAGGAACAGTAGTGATGAATCGGTCGAACAAGTGTTTTGTAAGCCATTTCATTCGTGGATGAAATATAATCATGAAAATGTATATCCAAATTATATTGAGAAACGAATATACAGACTAACTGCAGATAAATAAATTGGGAAGTGCACCAACATCTATTCGGACAGGAAAAAACACAGGCTCAAATTCTATAGGCATATTAAAATAATGGAACCAACCAGATTAACTGAACAACTTGTGAAACTCTAAGAAATTTCCAGTAAAGCTAAAGCTAAAACAGGTTAAGTGCAGTAAATGAAAAGCTGTAGACAACAGGAATAAGACTACTTGATATACCAAACAGAGAAAATTTTAGGCGGAAAATTAGCGACGGT